>NW_026991717.1:14320000-24320000 GCF_029215605.1 Mirounga angustirostris | reverse complement strand
GCCACCCAGGAGCCCATCCAGCATTTATCTTAACTGACTATAATATCTATACACTTGTTTCTTCTCTCATCTACCTAATTTACGTCTTTAAAGATACAATGACATCAGGGATAACCCCCCTTCTGTAGCATCCAATATTTGTACATGAATTAATGTTTTGCATAAAACTGACATGTAAAGATCTCAAAAGATCTATTATTCAAATCAGCAGACTAATGTGCCCAACCCTCCCCAAATAAATGTAGTTTTTTTTTATTTGAATTCAATTAGCCAACATATGAGTAGTTTAAGGCCTATAATATAGATGTTCTTAATTCTGACAGGATTACTTTTGAAGCTGTCTAAATCCTACACTTGTTTATTTTTAAAGTAGCAATTTTCATTTTTTAGCAATTTTTATAACATTGTATCTATGAAGATATAAAGTCTTTAGCAATCCATTGTTAACAGAAAGTAAATTATCTACAGAAATAGAAAAAATACACATAGAAACAGAAAGTAAATTAAATGGTAACCTGAAGTTGGGAGTGGAAACAGGGAATGTATGTAAATGAGCATGAAGGATCTTACTTTGGTAATGCAGCATCCTTAAAGTACCTGACAATGATTGCAAAAGTCAGTATATTTATGAAAAAATTAGGTGCATTTTATGGTATATAAACTATAAATCAAAAAAGCTGTTTTTAAAATGTAAAATGTCAAGACCTTCACATAATGTACAAAGTTTGTAACATTACTTTTTATATCGCCATTAGTGAAAAAAAATAAAAACAAAAACAAAGAATGCTAACCATTCAACAAAACACTATTACTGGAGTACACACCCTCTACCATCAACAATGGAGACGTACTACCAGACACTGCAATGCAAGACCATGATTATTAGAACAAAAGAAAAAAACAGTAGGGCTAGATTTCAAGAGTTCATTTAAGGGAAAAAAAAATGTAATCACAAGAAGTTTCTTATGTAAGGATGTAATGGAACCCAGCATCAAATGTGCATTTACAGTGAATTTGTAGTCAGTCACCTTTCCAATAAAAATTTAAAATTCAGAAACAAAATTTCACCTTCAGATGCCAAAAAGATTCGAGTACAGATTTCCCTATCAGCTTCAGTTTAAATGTTCTGTCCCAACTGGCATTTCAGTGAACACATAACTATCAGGCTTAATTCATAGTTTAACTTAAAGAAACCAACAAATCCAAACATTTCCTTTGTATAGTGGAAGAGTAAAAAGGAAAGGCCAGTCGCAGTCCTGTTTCTGTCCATCACCTAACCTGCTGAGTTTATAAACCCCTTCCACATCTACTAGATGTTGTTAACCAGTTATCAAGTATAAAAATGTACCTGCAGATGTGAGTCATAACCTAAAGAACAGGAGACCTAAAGAACTGGGAACACAGACGTGTAATATAATATAAAATATTCTATATAAATAAGAGATATACATTTTACTCACAACTCAGAATAGGGGTTGACTGAAGTGGTTAAGGAAAGACTCTCCTTAACGAATAGGACCTAAGATTTAGAAAGTTATCTCTTATTCCTAAATTTAGTACACCACAATCATGAACGCTTATAAGGGAAAGGATGTTTCACTTTGGAGATTGATCAAATTTATCTCCATAGCAAATGACATCAACATGCTTCATGAAGAAGAGCGTAAGAGCACAACATCACATTGCACTGATGAATTAGCAGTTATGATAAATCTCCTTACATCAAAAAGCAAAAGCAAATAAATGGCCCCCTGACTCAAACATCCTGAGATTCCTCACAAAAGAAGTTCTTAAACTTTTGGAAAGTCTGGACTTTCAAATGATTAAACTTTATAAAAATTTAAGTGAAAAGATAAGATGGTCAAACTTGTCCAAGATACATACAACAAATGAGAAATCATATAATAATGGTAATGCATTAGTGCTCACTCAAATCTGGTAAAATATCACACCCTTCACAGAAAATGTGCAAAAAAGTTTAACAAGTGAAAGGAGAAAACACAATAAATGGAAAAAAGTATTCATCCACAAAGCAATGCCAATTAAAACCACACACACACAAAAAAAAACAATTTTCTATTTTTGGAACTGTTTATTTATCAAAGAAAAAGACACACAAAGATGGTACTGAGAAACTAACACTAGTAGTAATTATTCTTGATGGCAAACAATGCTTATGATGCTGTCAGAAAGCAATGTAACAAAACATTTAAGAGTCATACTAATGTGTATACCCTACAGTCCACAATGGGATCCTTATCCTAATAAATTTAAGATACCAAATATATCTTTTAAATATAGAATTTATAAAAGCATAGCAAACTAGAAAAAAACAAGTACAAGGAAATGTAAATCATGAATAAACTATCATTTATTCATTAGATTATCATTATGATGACTAATAAAATGAGGAAGTAGTGATATACATTTAAGTGAAATAAATACAAAATAAATTCATTTAAAAGCATGATTCCAACTTAAAAAAAGCAAATGGGGAAAATGAAAGAAAATTCAACCTTATGCTGTGGCTGAAACATGGGTTTTAAAATCTTTGGTTTAACTCCCCATTTTTCTTGTCTATCACTTAGAAGCTTTAGATTTTTATTGTAAAAAAGGAAACATACCAATTGTTAAAATGTCTTTAAAAACTACCCATCTACATTTATTCTTTAGACATGATTCTTAGACTTGACCCTTATCCCAGAAATTTATCTGGTCCCCTACCCTGTAATGTTCACTTTCATATAACTTCCTTTATAACCCCTTTCTCTTCACTACCTTCTATAGTATCACCAGTCCCCCACTGTCCCAACTTGGTGTTTTCATCTTCCAATGTGATTCTATAGGAAAGATGCCAGAGAACTTTCTTTTAAGGAAGAAGATATATTATATTTCAAGCTTTACCTGCCATTCAATCTGTCACAACTACTCCAATCTGCTGCTGTAGTGACAAATACAGCCACAGACCACACACAAACGAAAGGACATGGCTGTGTGCCAATAAAATTTTCTTTAGGAAAAGTGAGTAGGTCAGATACTTTACTAACCCCTGCTCTAAAATAATCCTAGTAACAAGTGCTGTTTAACTAGCACTTGAAACTAAAATAAAAAATACTATCAGAAAACCAGATGATCCTATATGAAGATCATAATGTATGACTTAAATATTATATGGGTGCTTGGCTGGCTCAGTTGGTAGAGCATGTGACTCTTGATCATAAGCCCCAGGTAAATAAGTAAATAATTATACTTAGGAACTTACAAGAGTATATGAACTACACTGAAGAGCCAAAAAACTCCTGGTTAAAAAAAAAAATCTGCTTTTCTCACTTAATCATTTAAAAATGGCCTTACTCTGGGGAACAGCTGGGGACAAAGATCAGATTCCACTGTCTGAAATCAATGCCACTGCCCTGCAATCAGCTCCAGGTAATTACTGGAGAATGCTGAATAAAGGATGCAGCAGGGGAGAATTCTCAGATAATCTGTTTTGTATCTTTTAATTTAAAACTCAAAATAGTGGCTATAAACAGGCCTAATTAATGTGAGTTGAGAGGTAATACACCAAAACAGAAATAAAGAAAATCTAGAACAAAACTCATCAATAGGCTCCTGTCTCCTAGTTTCTAAAAAGTATATTAAACCCTTTGCATTACAGACATTCAAATATTAAAATTTTAAAAAGGTCACATAAAACATTAAAAGACAGACTGTAAATAAATCTACATCACATTGAAAAAATCATGGATAATATTTTTATTACATTGTCAGCTGAATCAAATACATTGATACATTGTCAGCTGATTCAAATACGTTGATGAAAACAAAAAAGTGAAAAAAGACAAAACAAAAAAAGCAATAATTAGTAAATATGCATGGAAAATTATTTAGCTTATTTGGTTATGAATGTGATGTGTATTTATAATTCAGTAGGCACAAATGATACGTAATTAAAACAACCAATGCAGGTAAAAGTGTATCGTAACTGGCATTCCATTTTTTTCCCATTATATATTCAGGGTAATGGAGACTAATACTTTGAAATATAATTTAGAAAATGTACCTAAGCTAATATTTCTGACTCAGTTTATTTTCACATCTTCATATCTGAGTAAATGATCCTATCTAATATGTTATGCTTGGCAGTTCACTGAAGCTTTATTGAAACTACCAGGAAAAAGATGAAGTTTCTCACAAAAGGTAATTACAAAACATTCATTAGCAGGATATTCAGCATCCATTTATAATGTAGTATGTTTATATAATATTAATTGGAAAACCAATAGAAATTAGATACAAATAAACTACCTAAAAAGCATGCACTAAAATGACTGGGAAACTAAGTGTCGGGTTAAGACCAAGGTCCTATTGCTTGCTTTTACTTCTTTAATCTTTCTGCAATGTGATTATATGAATTTTTTTATTTAAATTCAATTATGAAATTTTTAAGAAAAAAATGTATTTTAACATATCTCAAGTAATTAAGTGACCTCCAAACACACTATTTATTTATTCCTAACCATGACTCAATCAGTTCTAACCTGTTTTTTCACTTGGAAATCAGCTACCTGGATGTTCCAATACTGCTTTAACCACCTCTTGGTGTCTCAGCTAAGAATGCCTGTCTCAGTTCCGCCTGGAAATCCACCACAGGTATTTGCTGCTGCTGAGATCGCCTTGGGTACAGCTGACACCTATGACAAGAGCACAATATGTAAAAATGAATATAAATGAGAAGAGATTTTCCTATATGGGTAACAATATGAAAGAAAATGTGTAGACCCTTACATTTAAGGAGAGACTCAATTAGGATCAGAGCTTCCCATTACCTTGTGAAGAGAATGGAAGAAGAAATAGGAGTCTCTGTACACAGAATGTGCAAGGAACAGAAGGATACTTACTACTTTAGCGATACTACCCAAGAAACTTTAAAATAAAAAAAAAATTCTTTTGTTTTAAAAAGCCCTGTGGAAAAACCATCAGAACCATATGCATTACTCACTTTCCAATCTTACCTGGAAACAATTCTTTAACCCTTAGCAAGAAGAGGGAGGCATTTGCTAAGGCCATTTCCATCAAGATATTAAGGCTGTTATCCATAGTAAATACTCCAGGGAGTAACCACCTGAAACAAGGAACTACCAGAGCCCAGAATTTTAGGCTCTCAAACTATATAAACTGACTACCTATTAGTTGGAAGGGAATTCCAGACAAAAGTCCTCAGTATATCCGTATGGATCAGTAATCTGGCTGTGAATCTGATTCTGTAAATTATGATGTAGGAAATGTTACTGGCTAACAAGACAAGCATTAAAAAAAAAAAAAAATCGCCAGCAATTCAGCCCTTGTTAAGTGTGTGTATGTGTGCCTATATATACACACATACATGTCTATTTATGAAACTACTCAATAGCAGATTTGGAAATGGGCCTGAAAAAAAGATATTCCACTATTTTTCTACAGTTTTTAAATGGCATTTTTAACATTCTGTTAAATAAAAAGAATTAGGTTGGAATTTCTCCATGGCTCATGGAAGGTAACCTCTAAATTCTCAAATTTACCAAGTGATAGCAGTATCTTCATTATTCTTGGTGGCCTCTTGGATCATACCTGAGTTAACACTAATACGATTATTCAGGACAGGGGCTGGCCAAGCCACAAAGACCAACTATGTGATTAGAGTGTGGGGCCCGTGGTCAACCACATGGTCAATGATTCAATCATGTTTAAATAATGAAACTCTAATAAAAACTCTAGAAGGCAGGGTGCCTGGGTGGCTCAGTTGGTTGAGCGTCTGCCATCAGCTCAAGTCATGATCCTGGGGTCCTGGGATCTAACCCCATGCTGGGCTCCTGGCTCAGCAGGGAGTCTGCTTCTCCCTCTGCCTCTCCCTCCCCCCTGCTCATGCTCTCTCTCTCTCTCTAATAAATAAATGAAGTATTAAAAAAAAAAAAAAACTCTAGAAAGCACCCAAAGTTCTGGTGAGCTTCCTGTTTGGCGATATACATACATTGATGAGCTGAGAGTTTGGCGATATACATACATTGATGAGCTGAGAGTATTACAACCTAAGGACATGAAGTTATGGATCTTGTCCTATAAGTCTCTACATTTGACTTATCCTGACCTGTATCCCCTATAGTAAACTTAATAGTAAGTGTAGTGCTTTTCTTGAGTGCTGTGAAAATTATGGAACCTGAGGAAATAGTGGAAACCTTGAATCTCTATCCAGATGCTGAGAAGTGCAGGTGGCCTAGAAACTCTGGGGCTTGCAGTTGGTATCTGTTTTGAGGGTAATCTTAGGAGGGACTCTACCCTTAACATGTCAAAACTGCACTAACTCCATTAAGAGTCTTCATTACATTGCTCATGCTTTTTAAATTGTCCCATTTTTATTTAGGTATTCTTAGTTCCAATCCTTTATTACCAAATGGCAACTAAGAGTCTGACCTAATATGGTTCTAAAAGTGTTTCAGAGAAAACAAAAATATATTCCTTGGCCCTCTTAAACTCCTACTGGAGTGTTCCTCTTGGGTTTAACCTGAAACCCAGCTGCATACTAAACTAAAACTGGAGAAAATAAAATGCAGTACATGTAATATTCAGTTCATAAAATGCAGAACATAATTTAGAAAGACATATAAAAGGGTGCATAAAATAGATTCTCCAGAAGACTCTCCAGCCCCAATCTCCAAATTCTCTCAAATTTACAATGCATCAAGAAACAAGAAAGACATTCACCAGCCCCAAAGATCAAAAACTGATTTACTTGATAGATCTATCAGAAGATGGTATAACCATCAATTCCAAGAATAAAAACCAATGAGCTTCTATTAACAATCACTGTTGGTCTGTGAGAGGTTTCATCTGCATCGTTTTGGTTTTTATTCAATTTTGTTTTGTATCTTGGATGGAACATGAATAGCAAATCTTTATTAGCATTAGAACCAGTACCACACAATTTCTCAGGAATACTGACTTTTAGCACTTATGGTTTGGGAAAATGTGGGATATTGATGGATTATCATCAAAATAAACAGACTAACTGTTAACTATCCCAATCCTGAGAGAATTCTGAGCATATGTATCAGTATGCAAGGCTTAGCGAGTATCAATGCTGCTTACCCATTTTATAATCCACTTACTCTCAAAATGGAGATAAATGACTGGGGAAATTACACTATTTCCCTAACTCAAAACTCCCCTGCCCATTTAGCACCCTGTAGTATTTATACGTAATATAAACAGCAGAGGTCAGGAAATGAACTTATTTCTTCTTTGAACGCAACAAAACGTTTCCATAGCTTTGGACAAGAAAATGACACCTAAAGAGGTCCTAAAGAAAATGAGATTACCTGTTATGCTGGTTCACACTGGTCCTGCATAAGATAAAAGCTCTAACAAAATTTAACTATGACAGAACCATTACCCACTAACAAAAGATCCTCCCCTCAAGAGAATCCCCCATACCTCAATCACAATCTCTAAACAAACTCAAGATACTTCCAGAGATTCTGGGTAAAAATGCCACTTTTAAACGCTTTTAAGTTACAAAAGACATTACCACACAAAAGAAAATTAATATGGCAAAAAGTTTATCATGCAATGAGGGATACTGAAATGAATTTAATTAATGAAAGAAACCTATGCTTATAATATAGAAGATAATGCAAAACAGTTGAATCAACCTTAATCAGGTAGTACTAACTTATGTTAAATTTTAGTAAAATGCATTTTTTCCCAAATGTGTAGGTGAGTTTTATCAATAAAATTCTACATCCCTCAAATTTGATATTTATATAATTTCTGTTTTATGTTACTAAATCACTTCTATGTTTGCAAAATTTTTTATTCATTGACCGAATGCTAATTTATGTATTCACACATATGCTGCATTATTATGTATCTCCTTTATAAGGACAAATTATAGGGGCAACTGGGTGGCTCAGTTAGTTAAGTGGCCAAACTCTTGATTTTGGCTCAGGTCATGATCTCAGGGTTGTGGGGTTGAGCTCTGCTAGGGTGCCATGCTCAGTGGGGAGTTTGCTTGAGATTCTCTCTTGCTCTTCCCCTCTCCCCCCCTCACTTGCACATGGCTGGTGCTCTCCCCCTCTCTCAAATACATAAATCTTTTTAAAAAAAGAACAAATTACACAGAATATCCATTCACAAAATACTTCTTTTAAATTCCCAAAATAAAAATGTAATAAAAGAGTGAGCTCAGAAGAATAAATAAACAGGGAAAATGGGGAAATTGTTGGCTTCACCAGTAATTTAAAATGTGCAACTGAATATATTGCAACTTTACCACGTAAAATGAGCAAATAACAAAAAACAGAAAACAAAATTCTACCCCCACTTTATAACGTCTTTATTTTTTTTTAAGACTTTATTTATTTGACAAAGAAAGATCACAAGTAGGCAAAGAGGCAGGCAGAGAGAGAGGGGAAGCAGGCTCCCTGCTGAGTAGAGAGCCAGATGCAGGGCTGGATCCCAGGACCCTGATATCATGACCTGAGCCAAAGGCAGACGCTTAACCGACAGAGCCACCCAGGCTCCACTATAACAGTTTTTTAAAAAAGCTTTATATTTGAGGAACTGAAATAAAATGTAAATAATTAATATTAATAAAGAATATTAACTTTCAAATTGACTGCCCTTATCTTTGTTGATAATAGCAAAGAAATGCAAATCAGTAAGCTACTGATAAATGAAATTGTTATTAAACCACCCATATTCTACAATCTGTAATATAAATGAGGTGGGGTGCCTGGGTGGCTCAGCCATTAAGCATCTGCCTTCGGCTCATCAGGTCATGATCCCAGGGTCCTGGGTTCGAGCCCCGCATCGGGCTCCCTGCTCAATGGGAAGCCTGCTTCTCCCTCTCCCACTCCCCCTGCTTGTGTTCCCTCTCTCGCTGTCTTTCTCTCTGTCAAATAAATAAATAAAAATATTTAAAAAATAAATAAATAAAATAAATGAGGTATTTATATGCATTGAAATAGAAAGATCCCCAAGACATATTGTTGCACAACAATAAATCTCGCATATGTAAAGTGATCACAAGTAGGGGCGCCTGGGTGGCTCAGTTTTAAGCCTTGATCCCCAGGTCCTGGGAGGGTCCTGGGATCAAGCCCTGCCTTAGGCTCCTTGCTCTGCGAGCCCCGCGGGAAGCCTGCTTCTCCCTCTCCCACTCCCCCTGCTTGTGTTCCCTCTCTCGCTGTGTCTCTCTCTGTCAAATAAATAAAAATCTTTTAAAAAAATAAAAATTAAAAAAACGAGATCGCAAGTATGCCTCTCCCTCTCCCCACTTCCACATGTGCATACACATGAATGAACAGGAAAAGGTCTGAAAATATAGACATCTACATACCTGTGGATTATCTCTAGGGAGGGAAGGGCAATGGTAAGTTGAAGTAGATACTTTCTATCTCAAAGTTAAGTGTTTTATAAAGAGACGATATTCATGTATTTTTAATATTTGTAATTTTGGAAAATAACCAAATAGAACAGCTTTGGGAAAGGGAAAAAAATGCTACCCACTGATTCTGTCATGATTTGTGATAATAACAAAATGCAAGATCTAATAAATACTATGCATGTATCATGTAATTAAAAATGTTGGTATATTTTGTATTAAAATCACCCTTCTGGACACCTAAATTTAAAAGTGCGTGGGGGTGCCTGGGTGGCTCAGTTGGTTAGGTGTCTGACTCTTGATTTTGGCTTCAATCAGGATCTGGGGTCCTGGGATGGAGCCCTGCATCAGGCTCCATGCTTGGTGGGGAATCTGCTGCAGATTCTCTCTCTCTCTCTCCCCCTCTGCCCCTCCCCCAGCTTGATCTCACACTCTCTCTCTCCCTAAAAGGAATAATTAAATCTTTAAAAAATTAAAAAAAAATAAAAGTGTACCTCTGTGTAGATATCCTATGTAAAGAGAGGAACAAATGTATACATTTCAAGGTTTTTTTTTAAGATTTTATTTATTTATTTATTTGAGAGAGAGAGCATGAGTGAGAGAGCAGAAGCAGCAGAGGGAGAGGGAGAAGCAGGCTCCCCACTGAGCAGGGAGACCGATGCAGAGCTAGATCCCAGGACTCTGGGATCATGACCAGAGCAGAAGGCAGTCGCTTGACCGACTGAGCCACCCAGGTGCCCCACATTTCAAGTTTTTAATTGGATAAATGTATTAACCAAAAATAAAAATCTGAATAATGCAGCATATGTGTGAATACATAAGTTAGCATTCGGTCAATGAATAAAAAATTTTGCAAACATAGAAGTGATTTAGTAACATAAAACAGAAATTATATAAATATCAAATTTGAGGGATGTAGAATTTTATTGATAAAACTCACCTACACATTTGGGAAAAAATGCATTTTACTAAAATTTAACATAAGTTAGTACTACCTGATTAAGGTTGATTCAACTGTTTTGCATTATCTTCTATATTATGAGCATAGGTTTCTTTCATTAATTAAATTCATTTCAGTACCCCTCATTGCATGATACTCTATTCAACTTTGAACAAGAATTCTAAACTAAATTGATTCTCAACCCAGACTATACTCACTCTTGGTTGCTCAGTGAGGCTGTCCTTCTACGTTTGACTTGGACTTCCACCTCTGGTACGTGCTGTTCCGTAGTCCGTCTCAGGTGTAAGCGGTCCCTGAAGCAGAAAGAGAAATTTATTTTGTAAGACTTCATCAACTTTAAAATAACCACTTATTTAAAGGCTGTATTTATTTTTAAATATTTTATTTATTTATTTGCGAGAGAGAGAGCAAGTGAGAGAACATAAGCAGGGTGAAGGGCAGAGGGAGAAGCAGACTCCTCACTGGGCATGGAGCCTGATGTGGGATTTGATCCCTGGACTCCAGGACCATGACCCGAGCTGAAGCCTTGGCTTAACTGACTGAGCCACCAAGGCGCCCCTGAAGGCTGTATGTAGAACTATATTAATATAATGGAGTTTTTAAAGTGCTTATAATATAATTAAAACAAGGTACAATAGTAATGTAAGTCAATTGTATCTCAGTAAAAATGGTAGAAAAGAAACATGGCAAAATTTTAATGAAAATATCCTCCAATAGTCAGGATCTATCCTAAAACCACTTTCTCCCTTTTGAAACCCCTAACATCAGGTCACTTGGGTGTCTCAGTCAGCTGAGCATCTGACTCTCCGTTTGGGCTCAGGTCATGCATGATCTCAGGTTGGTGAGATGGAGCCCCATGTTGGGCTCTGTGCTCAGCAGGCAGGCGGCTTGAGTTTCTCTCCCTCCACCCCTCCCCCAACTCATAAACACCCTCTCTTTTTCTCTCCCTCCCTCCCTCTCAAACAAATAAATTTGTTAAAAAAAAAAAAAAAGAAAAGAAAAAAGAAGCCCCCTGGGGGTGCCTGGATGGCTCAGTTGGTTCGGTGTCTGCCTTCGGCTCAGGTCATGGGATTGGGCCCCACATCAGGCTCCATGTTCAGTGGGGAACCTGCTTCTCCCTCTGCTGCTCCCCGTGCTTGTTCTCTCTCTCTCTGTGCCAAATAAATAAATAAAATCTTAAAAAAAGAGAAAAAGCCCCCTAACATCAGAAAACTGGGGGGGGGGGGAATATATCAGAGAATTAAGCAAAAAGAAAATATTTCCACTTATTTTTGTATTATGCAGACATAAAGCTATACATTTACAGAGATATACTTATATGCACTAACCTACTACCCATACCTACATACCCTCAAAAAATAGATGGTTTGGTTAGATTCCAAAACTGGTTTGAAATATTTTTAAAGATATTTTTAATTTATTTGAGAGAGCAAGCGAGAGTGGCGGGGGGGGCGGGGCGGGGGGCAGGGGAGGGAGGTAGGCACAGGGAGAGGGAGAAGCAGATTCCCTCTGAGAAGGGAGTCGGATGAGGGGCTTGATCCCAGGACCCTGAGATCATGACCTGAGTTGAAGGCAGAGGCTTAACTGACTGAGCCACCCATGTGTCCCTGGTTTGAAAATATTTTATTAGGACAGATCTTCTAGTATAATGGAATAAAGCATAAAGTTTAAATTATAAAATTTCTACTTAAGCAACCTCCTGTGCAAATGTTGTTTTCCTAGGATTTGTAAAACAAGAAATAAAAGGGATGCTTAAACAAAAAATACATAAAACCAACATAGCTACCACCATCTTATGATCTGCAGATCAGCTCACAAAATGGCTGCTCAAGGGATCTGAGCATGTAATCTCCCACCTGGGTCATCCACGTTAGAAACTACAGGAACCACTCTTACAACTGCAATTTAACAATGCTAATCAGAGAGGCTAGAAGAAAAGCAGTTTACAAAAATCATGCAATGTAATATTTCCAGGGCAGAATTCATTTTTTAAAATATTTTATTTATTTATTTGACAGAGCGCGAGCACAAGTAGGCAGAGCAGTAGACAGAGGGAGAGGGAGAAACAGGCTCCCCGCTGAGCAGAGAGCCCAACATGGGGCTGGATCCCAGGACCCTGAGATCACAACCTGGGCTGAAGGCAGCCACTTCACCGACTGAGCCACCTAGGCCCCCCTCCCTCCAGGGCAGAATTCAAGGAAGCATCCCCAAAACTCATTCTTTGAACCCTTGCTATTTTCAAATTCATGTTAGATTATGCAAAATAACCCATTCAAATAGCTTTCCAATAAACCCAAGTTGCTTTACTGCTTCAAAAACTTTAGTGTTTCAATCAAGCATTAGAAATCATTTAAGGGGCGCCTGGGTGGCTCAGATGGTTAAGCGTCTGCCTTCGGCTCAGGTCATGATCCCAGGGTCCTGGGATCCAGCTCCGCACTGGGCTCCTTGCTCAGCGGGAAGCCTGCTTCTCCCTCTCCTTCTACTGCTCCCCCTGCTTGTGCTCTCTCGCTCTGTCAAATAAATAAAATCTTAAAAAAAAAAAAGAAATCATTTAAAAATCACAAATGTACATAACAGATTTTTAAATCATAAAAGTATATAATTTGCTAATCTCCTTGACCTTTGATTAGGCAATGGTTTCCTAGATACCTGAAGCACCAGAGAAAGGAATCCATAAATTGGATTTCATCAAAAGTAAAATACGTATTTGCTTCAAAGGACACTATTAAGAAAGTGAAAATGTAACTGGCCAAATGGGAGAAAATATTTGCAATTCACACAGCTCAAAAACGCTTACAACTCAATAATAAAATGAAAAAACCCCACTTAACAATGGGTGAAAGATTGGAACAGATTACTTTCCACAGACATACAAATTTATATCAGCACAAAAAAAGATATTTAATATCAGTATAGTCATTAGGGAAATGCAAATAAAAATTACAAACTTACTACTTCACACCTCCGGAGTGGAGGAGGAGGTGGAGAAACTGGTAGTGGGAATGTGAAATGGTGTATAGCCTCTGACACTTCCTAAAAATGTGAACCACATAGTTTAGCATTTGACACTAATTCAACTCCTAGAGGAAGTAAAATATATGTGCTGCCGAAGTGAACACCAAGAGGGAGAAAAAAAAAACCAAAATCATATAAACTTGAGTGTGAATGTTCCTAGCAGCTTTATTTAATCTTAAGAGCCAAAAAGCAGAAACAACCCAAAGTACAACCACTAAAAAATGGATAAACCAAATATGGTGCAGTATGGTACATTCAATACAATGGAATGTCATTCAGTGCCAAAATGGAATGAAGTATTTATCGATGAAACATGGCTTCACAAATATATTTGTTAATATTATATTAAAATTATATAATAAAAAGAACTATCATAGACCTCTATGTCATAGACCATCAATTATGATTAATCTAATAGTATAATTGAAAATACCGCATTACCAAAAAATAAAAATAAATTAAAATCTTCAGTTCCTTTATCCCTTCATAGCAGTTGCGCAGTATGAAAAAGTCTGAGTTCATGGGAGAAATGAAACAGCACACAAAATTATTCAATTTTCTAAATCCATTTTTAAAGCTACATGTATGGGGTGCCTAGGTGGCTCAGTCATTACGCGTCTGCCTTCGGCTCAGGTCATGATCCCAGGATCCTGGAATCGAGCCCCGCATCGGGCTCCCCGCTCTGTGGGAAGCCTGCTTCTCCCTCTCCCCCTTCCCTGCTTGTGCTCCCTCTCTCACTGTGTCTCTCTCTGTCAAATAAACAAAATCTTTAAGAGAAACTTAAAGCTCCATGTAAAATCAAGGAGCAGCACTGTTTTCACAATATAGGAAGTTTGTTCTAAATATACATACATGTGGTTTTATAATCTTCCTACTGCATTCACAACCTAGAAACCAGCTTTCAGAAAATAAGCATTTAAAGGAAAAATAGAGAGGTGCCTGGCTGACTCATTCAATGAAGCATGCAACTCTTGATCTCAGGGTTGTGGGTTCAAGCCCCACATTGGGTGTAGAGATTACTTAAAAATAAAATCTTAAATAAGTAAACAATAAAGGAAAAAAAGATGGGGTTTGTTGGCTCAGTCAGTGGAGCATGTGACTCGATTTCAGGGTTGTGAGTTCAAGCCCCACATTGGGCATAGAACATACTTTAAAAAGGTAATGGAAAAAGTTGTATGTGCACAATGTTATTTTTTTTGCTACAAAATTACTTTCATTAAAAAAATAATACTAATTTGGAAATACAATGAGAAGCAACAAGGATGAGATCACACAATGTTTTTCCAAATAGCCTAACATTCTGTCAAATATATAATATCCCTTACATCTGCCCAAAAAACCTAATAAAAATTCAACTACTAAGATCTCAAGAATGAAAAATAAAAAAAGAAAATGTGAGGTAATCTCAGTCTACAGATCTTCCCATAATCATGAGAAAATCAGTGCCTCTAAACCAAAACCTGTCGAACCATCAAAAAGAAATTTCTAAGCCAGCCAGCATTCAGGAACTAGAAGGCAAAAGAAATGACTCCCTTATACAACCTTTGTTAGTGAGAGAGACAACCTTAACCATCAACAACTCTTAAGCTTTCTGGATCTGGGTCACACAAGTGGAAGGGGCAAAGGAGACCAGCAATAAAATCCTAATGTACACTGAAGAAAGACAAAAAATCTCATTGTCCCTGTCATGTTGAGTCAATACTCATACCCTGCTTAATTCAAGGATTCTTTCTAAATATAGCTAAGTAGCAGAGTACAATGTCAAAGTAAGAGATTAAACTCAAAATTGATTAAAGACCTAAATGTGAGACCTGAAACCATAAAACTCCTTAAAGAAAATAAAAGCAGTAATTTATTAGATGTTGGCCTTAGCAAAATTTTCCTATAGAGGTCTCCTCTGGCAAGAGAAACAAAAACAATTAAACTATAGGGTCGACATGAAAATAAAAAGCTTTTGCACAGCAATGGACAACACCAACAAAAAACAGGCAACCTACTGAATGGGAGAAAATATTTGCAAACGATAGATCTGATAAGGGGTTAACGTAATGTATCTGATAATTTAATGTATCTGATAAGGGGTTAGTATATAAATAACATACACACACATGCCCCCACACACACACACAAATAAAAAAATCCCATTAAAAATGGGCAGAGGAACTGAACTTTTTTTTTTTCCAAAGATATATAGAGCACCAACAGATACATGAGAAGACGCTCAATATCACTAATCATCAGGAAAATGCAAATCAATACCACAGTCAGATATCACCTCATACCAGTCAGAATGGCTAGTATCAAAAAGACAAGAAATAACTCTTTGTGAGGATGTGGAAAAAAGAAACGCATGCACTCTTGGTAGAAATGTAAACTGGTCCAATCACTGTGGAAAACAGTATATAGGTTCCTCAAAAAATTAAAAATAGAAATAGCACATGATCCAGTAATTCCACTTCTGATCATTTACCCAAAGAAAACAAAAGCACTAATTCAAAAACATACATGTACTCCTGGGTTGACTGTAGCATTATGTATAATAGCCAAGATAGTAAAGCAACTATCCATGTGTCTGTCAATAGATGAATGGATAAAGATGCAGTATATAAATACAATATTACTCAGGTATAAAAAAAAAATTTTGCCATTTTTGACAAGATGGATGGACCGAAAGGGTATTATGCTAAGTGAAATAAGTCAGAGAAATTCAAGTACCTTATTATTTCACTTATATGTGGAATCAAAAAAAAAAAAAAGAAGAAGAAACAAAAAAACAAACAGAAACAGACACCCAAAAGAACAGAGATGAAACTGGTGGTTACCAGAGGGGAGAATGGGGAGGAGGGGCAAAACAGGTGAAGGGGAGTGGGAAGTACAAGCGTCCAGATATGGAATGAGTAAGTCAGGGGAATGCAATAGAGAATATAGTCAATGATATGTATTTCAACAGCACTGTATGGTGACAGAGGGTAACTACACTTATGAACACTGCACAACATAGAGAGTTGTTGAATCACTACGCTGTGCACTTGGAACTAATGAAGCATTGTGTGTCAACAAAACTCCAATTAAAAAAAAGAGTAACTTTGAGGCCTTGACATCTTAAATGTGGAATTTTTAAAAAACAAATCTGAGCACATTCAGAGGAAAGGCCAGGAATAAAGATGTAGCATCACCACATATGGGGAAAGTATTTCAGTAATGAGACATGTGACATGCACTGGGCAAACCAATATAATACAAAATAATCTGAATAAACCCAAACCAGACAGTACCTTGCCTTAGATAGCAATACAACAATCCCTGGACTGTTTCCTTGCACTAAACCACAGAAAGGGTTCACACTGCCTCGTCATTTTCAAAAAGCCCTGCTACTAAGCCCAATATTCAGTGGGCAGGGCAGAGACCTTGAAACCTCAGAGGTCTTTCCAAAGGGATCCGCCATATTGAGATCCTGAGTCTCCGTGAAAAACTACAAAATGGCTGATCAGGATAATACACGCTCATTTTGCAAATAGCCAAAATGATCAGAAGTTAAAGCAAAATATAATTCTTTGAAGCAGTATGTGTATACAAGTAGGAAAAAAATGAGCAAACCGTAAGTATCACAGAATTCCAGCCTCCTGCTATTTCTAAAACTACTCAAAAGAAAATTCTACAACAAAGCTTTCCAAGTCTTCTGGGTTTATGTTTTCCTTAATTACATTCCAATTTAGCACAACCATATTGTTTGTGATAGAGAGGAAAAAAAAAAAAAGGCAAGCCCATCAACATTCTGCAAAGAAAAACAAAGTCCTTGAAAATGGTCCCCTTCAAAAGTGGAATACAGAACACTGGAATAGTTACTTTCTTAATTATATTTTCTCACCAAATTTTCAAAGTAGGTCCAACTTCAAAATGATGGGTCAAAAGCATCACTTTAAAAACCTGACTAGGGCAAGAATTCCCTAATCCAACATATACTTACAGCCGTCTAGCATTCTACTTTTCTGATTCTCTGCTCTGCTCCCCTTCAGCAAAGAAAACTTACAGGTCTCAGCTCCTAAAAACCCTGCAGGAGCCCTGATCCCCGATTTAAGGAAACGGTATATAAAGGCCGCATCACAAAAAGAACATCCACAGATTAAGAAATACGACACTCTTAAAGGTGATGCAGTTGTGCAATTATCGAATCTGTAAAGTGGAAATCAAATATAATAAGGGGTTTTCTAAAGGGTTACTGAATCCCCTTTGAGTATTAAGAGACCGCTCATAATACAACCTAGGGAATCTATAAAAATGAAAAGGTGGACCTCTGTAAGTCAGAAAACATTTAAAATCAGCACCATTGATAGAGGCTGCCCTAAGTAATAGCACTGTGGATCATGGGATGACTTCGCCTTTCTTGCACTGCCTGCAGGCCCCCATCTCTCCCTTCTGCGGCGCAACAGAAAAGTAGGGGCACAGCATGGCTGCCAGTCTAGGCAGGCATAGAACGTACAAATCCTTTGCCCCGTTGCCCCCTCCACTCCAATGTGGCCTTATGGGCAAGGGGCGGCCCAAGGTACAAGCTCAGCAAATCCACGTCCTCCTTCCCTCCATGCACTGCAGCACAAGAGGGCAGGAGCAGCCGTTACAGCAGACAGGTGAAGGGGGGGTAGCTGCCAGCCCCACCAAGCGGATGCTGCGCAAACCCCCTCCCCTGATGCCCGCCCCATTGCCGGGCGGAGACAGTGTCTTCCCAGTTGCGCCTGCGCACCCAAAATCCCGCACCCTTCCCCACTGCGGCACTTTGGGGAGGGGCAGCTTGCCCGCGTTGCCGGCCTCCTCCCCTCAGCACTGCGCTTTGAAGGTGCCGCCGAAATTGCCGCCTGGGAGAAGCTGCATAGACTACCCTTCCCCCACTGCGGCACTGGGGGAGGGGTAGGCTGCCCCCAACCCTGTCACGCCTGCGCAGATCCGCACATCTGCAGCGGCAGCCATCTTTGGCGAGCCGCACAATGGTCGTGACGCGGCAGCGGACCGCTGAAAACCTTATTCCGAATACAGGAAAAATCAGTGCAAACAAGACACGCCTCTGCAGTATTACATCCCAGAACCCGGTACGACTCTCACAAGTTCATAAAGCAAACTCTGCACACCATATCCCTAATCTTACACCAAAACCACAAAAGCGAGGAATTAAGGAGTAAAATATCTAAAGACAAACATTTGTGCAGCTATCCCTTCAGATGAGTAATGGATAGGTTCGCCCTAATATAAACTCTTTAGACTGCCTCAGATTAGAGAACAAATGAACGGTCTCCCCTTTCCCTCTAAGGGCTGTGGACCACTCGCTGCCCCTTCCGTCAGCCCACTACCAGACTACAGATCCACTGCCTTCGCCGCCTTTTACTGCGTTCATTCAACCACCACCATGGCGGCCACTCTTCCAAGGTTCCCACACGCCACCATGACTGCCCCCACCACCACCTGATCGCCCCTCCCGTCACCACCATCATGGCTGCCTCACCGCCCCCACACATACCATATCCAAGGTGGGTCACCCCTTTCACCGTGCCACCCTCTTTGTAGCACCCTCACGGTGGCCTCCCTGCCACCCCCCTCCCAAACACCGCCATGGCAGCCACCCCCACTGCCCCTTACCACCTCCGCCCCTCCCTACCACCACCATGACGGTCACTTTGCTGCCTCCCCCCAAACCATGGCCACCATGATCACCTTGCTAGTCACCCTGCCATCTCTTCCGTATCACTGCCACAGTGGCCACCTTGTTGACCCCCAAACCACCAGCACGGCCACCGTGGCTACCCCCTCACTACCATCACAACCAAGAACAGCCTACCCTCTACTCCCTCCCACCACCACCATGGCGGACACCATTGCTACAACATGATCACATCATAGTGGACACCTCACCCTAAAGACCCCTCCTTATCACCACTTCAGCCACCCTGCTACCCCCAGATACCACGGTCACCAATACCCGATGCCCTACCCTGTCACCCCCTCCTTGGTACTGTGGATTCCCCAGTGATCCCACCCCATCGTACCTTCCCCTGCCTTTCGCACCACAGCCATCACAATATACCCTCCTCAACCACAGTCATGGCCTCATATCTCAAGGACAAAGGGCCACTCTAGAATGGATCTGATGGGACACAATACAGTGGCGTATACCGGCTGCAATATGACACGGCACGGTCAGAGTATCGTCCAGGGAGGTCCAACCAATCCCCAAACCTTCAAAAGTGTACCATTCAATTCTCCAGAACAACGAACTTTAGAGCCAGATTCCCACTATATACAACAATACTTTAAATTCTACGAACTTGGAACACTGAACAAACAAAAATGACTATTCCTCAGGCTGTCTCTAAGGGAAGAGATCCACACAGCTAACCTGGCCCGCTCCATCGCGCTGCTAGCCGCTCCTCAGTACAGACCGTCAGGCATCTCCGGCGACCACTCCACTCTGCACTTGAGTCACTGCAGCAACACCAACTAATCGCACCAGTTCCACATGCGCATGCGCAGCAAACCTCCCCTCCGGCTTTGGCTGCGCAACCGCAACAGTTTGCCGCAGTGCTGAGGTCCTGCCGCAGTGCAGGGGTGCCAGCGCCTCCGCTAAGTGGAATTACCGGGGCCTGATGTCTGCTGGATTCCAAATAGCCAAGGCATTAGCGCCTTAAGAGAGGGACTCCAGGGACGACACCACCGCCCTGGGGTTCAATGGCAAGGTCTTTTTTTAAATATGTGTAAAATGTTGAGGAAATAATTCAAATCTTTGCAAGCATCATGGGCCAAGCAATCCTGATTTACAATCATCTTCATGTTTTCCTACACCATGTCAGAAATGCTGATTTGGAAAAGTTAAATTGATGCAAAACCACAGTCAATGCAATATTGCTAGATAATCGAAGCTAGAAGAAAATCCCTTTTAAAAGATACTATATTATTTGAATTTGGTGGGATTTCTTTCCTTCTTTTTCTGCTTTATACAGTTTTTTTTTTTTTTTGCAAATTGTCAAAACTATGCCAAAACAATCATAATGTAATTAAACTCTCCAATACAGAATGGATAAGTAAGTAAATTGGAAAACTTGTCTACCCAATTCGTATAAAATGAAAAATAAATTTGTATTCCTACATAAAACCTTTACATAGGTATATTGAAATGTTTGCCAATAATCAGTGATAGTTGGAGTGGGGAAAATAACACTTTCATACAATAGAAATGAGCAAGTAGATACAATGATTTTTTTTTTCTTTCCAAATAACACCCTCTACAGATTTAAGAGACACTTTGGTAACTCCAAAATTGTTACATATGTATAACATGGAAAAAGACAATGCTGAGGAGACAAAGCTAAAGAAATAATCCCGAAGCTGTATTTGCATAGAATTTTACATAGCTTTGCTATTTTCTCAATTCTCCATGTCAAAGAACTGAGGGTGAGGGTGGGCTAATGGTGACTAAACGGCTAAAATTCCCCCCCCACCCCCTAAGCTAGTGCTCTGTTCCCAATCATCTTGTACTATACAAACAAGTGTGAAGAGACATGTCAATGCAGACATCTATCATAATAAAATCTTGAAAACTATGTAATGTGCCTCATGAAAGATATACAGGCTAAGTAAATTTTTACCTATGTATATAAACAATAATAGGCTGATATATAGAAATATAATACAGCTCATATAAAGAATGAATCATTTGAAATTATCAATATTAAACAGATTTTGACTACAAAATTGCACTAATAGTTCATTTTTACACATTCTTGTGAAGTAAAAATGAAGGAGTTCATAACATACTATCCCAAAATATGCCACTCTGGCATACTGACTATTTTTAGTTACTCCCCTAGAAATAGAAAGTCAACTCTGATCATGGGAGTGAATAGCAAAATATTATGTAAAATTAATGCTATGTGAATATTTTATGTAAATATATGTTTACATGCACATTAAAAAAATGTATGAATGGATACAAACCACTATAGTGTTGAAAACCATCCTTGGACTCAGACTCATTCGATTCAAATTCTACTTGTGAAACTTGACAGCAATGTTACTTTAGGCAATTATCTAACTTTCTGTGCCTTATTTTTTTTTTTAATCTGTAAAATATGGAGGATTTGTACTTATCTTACACAATGATTTGACAGTTAAATGAGTGATTATGCATATATAGAATAGTGTTTGATTCAGACCAAAAACTCTATAAATGTGTTAGCTCTTTGAGTAGCCCCAATTATTACAGTGGTAACTTCCACTGGGAAATAAAAATTGTGTATATATGTTATTGTTGTTAATTAAAATTTGTACCTTACTCATATTTCCTCAGATTTTTCTTAATGTCATTTTCTTGTTGCAAGATACCATACACATGTTCAGTAGTCATGTCCCTTTAGGCTCATGTTGGCTGTAACAATTTGGGTATTTGTATGTTTTTTTTTTTTAATGTTTTTACCATGTTTATACTTTATACAGTGTTAATTACCTTTAGAATTAAAAAATAAATATTAAGATAAAACAAAATTATATTTAATTCTCAACTCTAACATACTTGATTGTCTAGTTTATTGACCCATCTTCCAAATCCTTTTCCAGCCTGCTCTTTTTGACAACTCTGACCACACTCCTGATAATTTTCTGGCTGCTCTACCACCGTAAGAAGCTGGCTTTAGATGCCAAAGAAGACACGATAAGCTCCCTGAGCCTTACACACAATCCAAAGAGAGCTGCCATATTGGATCACTCATATACTTAAAGAGTATAATTTATATCAATTTACAAGCCTGATTGAGCATGCCCTGCAAATGGGAATATACAAAAAAAAGGGGGAGGGGGACTTTACCAATATGCTTTGTTATAAGGACTGTGTTGCTAGACAGATATGTCTCCCAACAATTCCATTTTTTCCAAAGTCTAGACCTATCCCCAAGTCATACACTCAAAGGTATAAGCTGAAAGGACAACAAATCTGGAGTAAAACTGTTCTCAAAATTAAAACAAAACAAAGCAAAAAGAACTTTTCTCTGTATAACTGAAGCTAAAGAATCTGTAAAACTGATCAGAACTCCTATATCATATATAAAAATTAAATCAAAATGGATTAAAGACTTAATGTAAGAGTTTAAAATATAAAACTCTTAGATGAAAACATGGGTGTAAATCTGTGTGATATTGACTTAAGTAAGCAACGTTTTCTTAGATAGGATACCTAATGCACAAGAAGCCAAAAAAATAAAGTGGACTTTATCACAATTACATAGAAGTTTTTGCTTCAAAAGACACTATTAAGAAAATAAAATGACAACCAGCAGAATGGTGGAAAATATTTGCAAATATCATATAAAGGAAGTCTCACAACTCAACAATAAAAAGAGAAAATAAATTAAAATGCAAAAGATTTGAATAAATAATTCACCCAAAAAAACGATAAACAAATGGCTAATCAGCACATGAAAAGATGTTCAACATCAATAGTCATTAGGGAAATGCAAAAGATTAGCTCCATGAGGTGCCACTTCACACTCAGTAGGAGGGCTATCATCAAAAAGCCAATAACAAGTGTTATGGAGGATGTGGACAAATTGGTACCTTCATACGTTGCTGATAGGAATGTAAATTAATGCAGCCACTTTAGAAAAAAGTTTGGTAATACCTAAAAATTTAACCATAAAGTTATCCTATGACCCACAACTCTACTTTTAATATATAACCAAAAAGAAATGAAAACACACATCTATGCAAAAATTTGTACATGAATTTTCATAGCAGTCATTATAATAGAGAGAGGAAATAACTCAGATGTCTATCAACTGATAAATGGATAAACAAAATATGTGGTATGGCATATTTATACTATATCATTTAGCCATAAAAAGGAATGAAGTATTGATTCATGCTGTAAAATGGATGAACCCTGAAAAATGTTATGCTGAGTGAAAAAATCCAAACACAAAAGGCCACATTTTGTATGAGTGACTTATATGAAATGTTCAAAATAGTCAAATCCATAGAGACAGAAAGCCGAGCAGTGATGGTCAGAGAATGGGGGAAGGATGAGTAGGGAGTGATTGCTAGTGGTTATTGGGTTTCTTTATAGGATGATGAAATGTTCTGGAATTAAATAGTAGGGATGTTTGTAAAACATTGTCAATATACTAAAAATCACTGAATTGTACAATTTTAAAAAGGAGGATATTATGGTGTGTACATTATATATATTTTTTTAATTTCAATTGAGGGAAATTTTACAAAATACCTGAATAGTAATCCAAAAACTGTCAAAAACAAAGAAAGTCTGAGAAGCTTTTTGGGTTTTGTTACAACCAAGAAGAGCTTTGAGAGAGGAGTATTAAATGCAATATCCTGGATGAGATCTAGGAGCAGAGAAAGGACATTATGAAGAAACTGAGGACATCTGAATAAAGTATGAACTTCAGTGTTGGTTCATTAACTGCAACCAATGCACCATACTAACGTAAGATGTTGATAACAGAGGAATATATGTGTGAGATATAGAATAACCGCACTATCTTTGAAAGAATTATGTAAATATAAAGCTGTTCTGAAATAAAAAGTTAATTAAGAGAATAAACTGATCAGAAATTATATACAAAAGTGTCCTAACATAGTCACCTACAAAGGAGAAGGTTAGTGGACAGGATAGAAAGATGTACCACTGAAGCATCTCTGTAAGCCTATTTTTTTAATTGTCATTTGAATTTATGAACTGTACCAAATAAAAAGTAAACAATCAAATGATACAGAAAAAGTTGTTTAAGGACACTTGTCTGGCAAAAGTATATAATAAAGAAGGTTAAAAGAGACAGGAGAATCCATTTGCAATATACTTAATATATACTACATCAAGAACTCATAGAAATCAATAAGGAAAAGAGAATTTCAAAGGAAAAAGTGCAAGGATGTTCGGTCATTATGAAGTACTTGCTCTTTGTGATCGCTCTACTCTGCACCTGCTGCAGATCTCTCTACCTAGGTGGTCCTTCTCACCTTCTGCTTTTGCCACAGTCAAACCTACACAGCGCACAGACTCCCCACTCTGGCCCTTCTAATTCCTCTGGCAGGTGAAGAACAAAGAATACCAGGCTCCCTCCCTAGCAGTGGAGCCCACCCCCCAGCCACTACAAAACCCAAGCATACCATCCAAGGAGGAGTAGAAGGCAAGCAGGTAAATAGAAGAGATCAAGAAGAGGCAGCCAGCCAAAAGAAAATGATTAGATTCTAACCATGAGGTCTTCCAATTTACACACATTCTGATCCTTAGAAAATTTGCTGCTTGGCCAAGGTCTGCATAAATCCCAACAGCATTATTTTGAATTTCTTGCTTTTTGAAATAATCCAAATAGACAGTGATAAGTTCAAATATACAGACTTAACATTTTCTAAAGTAACTCAGTCAATGTTAGGGGAAAAGCTCGAGGACGGGAAGAAGCAAAGAAAAAGTTTGTTTTGAAAGTGGATTTCCATTTTGAGTTTGTTATATTGTGAAATTATTATATGCTGAAAATGTATATAATTAATACAACATTAATAAATTTTCATTGAAAAGTAAGTGATAGATTGTGATTATCTTGACTCATATAAATTGTTTTGTATTTCCTGAATGTGAGGGAAGTATAAAAATCCTGCCCTGGTTTGAAAATAAGATGTCCTGCTAATTGGTAAAAGCCCCTGTTTTAATCTTGCAGAGTAGTTTATATGTTGCTCTGAGAGTAAAACATTTTCTAATAAAATATCTATACTTATGTCTTCTGATCTTTATTATTAAAGATATGTTGACTGGGACTTACACACATTGATCATTCATGTACACACATTTATTGAGTATCTGCTGTGTGAATGCCCTGGACATCCAGAAACAAATGAATAGTCCCTGCCTTTGAAGGAGCTTGCAGATATTTCAAGCAAAAATAACATAACTCCTTCCAAAAAGCATAATTTTTTAGAGATTTAAGTGGTTCTTAATACATAATTTTTAATTTTTCAGTATAAGTCCATAATTTTCGATGTAGTTTTAAGCACTGTAGTTAATATTTTTGATTAAATGATATATGGTTATGTTTGAGGAAGGGAAAAGGCAAATGAATAATAGGCTTGAGTTTCTTATTTTAATACAATATATTTTCTTTTTTTTTTGGTAAAAAAATCCTTTAAAATAAAATAAATACAATTATATATATAACAGAACAAGGTATAAAATTTTTAAGTATAAAATAAGATATTATGAAATTTTGTGGGACCACTAGACAATCTCCAGTCTATCTTTTCTACCATTAGGAGGACTTTTGTGGAAGAGCCTTTAAAATATGACATTAGTAGGGGATGCCTGAGTGGCTCAGCCAGTTAAGCAGCTGCCTTCGGCTCACGTCATGATCCCAGGGTCCTGGGGTCGAGTCCCACATCAGCCTCCTTGCTACTCGGGGAGCCTGCTTCTCCCTCTCCCACTCCCCCTGCTTGTGCTTGCTCTCTCTCTCTCTCTCCCTGACAAATAAATAAAATCTTTAAAAATAAAATAAAATAAAATATGACATTAGTCTTTTTTATTTAAAAACATTTTGGCTAGTATGAAAATGAAAATCATACCCACTAAAACAACTTTTTTGAAATTTTTATTCCATCAGAACTAAAACAAATACAGAAGTTAAAATTATAAAATAAGATATAATTTGAGATACAAGTAAAATGATTTTGTATCTTAAACATTTGCGGAATGTGGACAGTATTTGAAATGATACTGCAGACAGGCTAAAGTCCTTTTTATGACAAAATTTAAAATTTAGAAGCAGAAATTCAAGGGAATAAAGACTACATGGTTTGAAGTCTGCACTCTATGTAAACAACTATTTTTCCTTATTCGTTTATTTATTTAACAGACACATATTCTGCTTACTGTGTATCAGGTGATTTTCCAGATACTTTATCATTAATCCAAATAACCACCGTATGAGTTGCTTTCTATTTCCATCCCTCTTAGATATTAGGAAACTGAGGCCCAGAGAGGTCCAGAACCACACACGAAGTCACACAGTTGACAAGCGGTTTAACCCAGATTCAAGCCCAGCACTCTGGTTACTTTGCCCCTGCTCTTAACCACTACCCTATGCTGAAGTGACTCTTAGGGGCAATGACTCTCATTATAATTCCTCTTCCACAAACCTACAGCCCAAGCGGAAAGCTAGGTCAAAAGACAAAACAGAACACACACTTCGAGCACAGAAGCCCAGGAGAGCACCTACAGGCACTTTGCTCAAGGCACTGGGCGGCAGCGTTTCCCTACAGGCACAACCCATTCAGAGGAAAACTAGGAGAGATTTTTGCTATAGGCTCCCTTCCCCCAGTCTGGGGAACAGCATTCTTGAAAATCCCAAGACCAGCTCCAGAAGAGGCTGAGCTGAGGAAGGAAGTGCCCCTCCTCTTGAGAATACTCCCGCAGGTCACAAGTAACAAAAAAGACACTCTTCCACCCATGGCTTTTGCACACATTCTCACTGTATCCAGGCTTCAGGCAAGAACACCCCAGATGGTCAGCAAACAACACCAAATCTCACCTACTGCCTGTCCATTTTTTAAGTAGTTTGGAGGGAATCAACAGAAAGGCAATTTGGGGACACATGAAAATTACACAAAGTTCAAATTTCAGTTGATTTAACTCAACTCTGATACTGTCCTACCTGGAAGTAGTGTCAGATCCTACAGTTAAGCCTCAGTCCCAGAAGATTGCTCCCATCCACTTGAGAGGCCAATTGCAAGTAGCAGGTCCAGAGGTTCCCCACAAAGTCTGTCTGGTGTGGCTACAAATCAGAGGTTTCTGTGATCTCCTGTGCCTTTTGGTTTAATTAATGTGCTAGAGTGGCTCACAAAACTCAGTGGAACATTTACAGTCGAACCTTGAACAACACAAAATTTGAACTGCATGGGTCCACTTTATAGGTCGATTTTTTTCAATAAATAAATTGGAAAGATTTTCGGAGATTTGTGACAATTTGAAAAAAACTTGCAGGTGAACCATGGAGCCTAGAAATACTGAAAAAATTTAAGAAACAGAATGAGGGTTACAGAAGGGAGAGGGGTGGGGGGCTGGGGTAACCAGGCGATGGGTATCAAGGAGCTCACGTGTGTGTTGAACACTGGGTGTCACACACAACTAATGAATCACTGAACACTACATCAAAAACTAATGATGTACTATATGTTGGCTAACTGAACATAATAATAAAAAAATAAATAAATAATAAATACATATCAATGCTTTCTAATCAAAAAAAAGAAAAAATATTGTTGTAAGAATATAGTATATAATACGTGTAACATACAAAATAGATATTAATCCACTATTTGCTATCAGTAAGGCTTCTGGTCAATAGTAGGCTATTAGTAGTTAATTTGCGGGGGGAAGGAGTCAAAAATTATACATAGATTTTCAACTGTGTGGGAATCGATACCCCTAATCCCCACATTGTTCAAAGGTCAACTGTACTTACATTGACCAATTTAATTAAGGATATGATAAAAGGATACAGATGAACAATCATATGAGGAGATACACAGACCAAAGTCTGAGAGGTTCCTAAGAGCAGGAGCATTTGTCCCATGGAGTTGGGGTACTGTGCACTGGGGATTTTTGTAGAGACTTCATTAGGGAGGTATGATCAATCATTAGCTCCATTTCTAGCCCATCTCCCCTTTCTACAGAAGTGAGGGGTGGGGCTAAAAAATTCTAAGGTTCTAATCATGACTTCATCTTTCTGGTGGTCAGCTCCCATCCAAGAGCCATCCAGGAACCCACCCAGAGTTGCCTCCTCAGAACAAAATATGCTCCTAGGGTTCTTTTTTTTTTTTTTAAGATTTTATTTATTTGACAGAGAGAAACACAGCAAGAGAGGGAACACAAGCAGGGGGAGTGGGAGAGGGAGAAGCAGGCTTCCCGCGGAGCAGGGAGCCCAATACGGGGCTCGATCCCAGGACCCCGGGATCATGACTTGAGCCGAAGGCAGATGCTTAACGACTGAGCCACCCAAGCACCCCTGCTCCTAGGGTTCTTACCACTAAGGAATTTACAAGGGTTTCAGGAGCTCTGTGTCAGGGATGGGGTCGAAGACCAAATATTAAAACAAGAGTTGCTCTTAGTGTTCTTATCAATCAAAAAATCACAAGGATTTTAGGAACTCTGTGTCAGGAACTGTGAGTGTGTGTGTGTGTGTGTGTGTGTTTTTCTTTTATTAAAGTATAGCTGATATTTACTTTTTTCTATTATCTCACACAGTCAAGCCCATTTGTTTATATATTTATCTATGGCTACAACTTCACAGTTGAATAGTTACAATTGATGGGGTTCAGGCCACACTACCCCAAAATATGGCACCTTGGCATATTGAATAATTTAAGCTAATGGAGTTTGAGAAAATTGCAGAAGAATAAAATTTCACTTTGGTGGCACCTGGGTGGCTCAGCTGGTTAAGCGCCCCTCTTGATCTCAGCTCAGGTCATGATCTCAGAGTTGTGAGATATAGCCCTGCATTGAGCTCTTTCTCAAACTAATAAATAAAACAAAATTGGCTGATTATAGGTTCCCTATGATCATATGATAGAGGAAGAGAAAACTCAGGCCTGCAGGATATGCAGACACCACCCAAAAGTACACAGCTGCAGCACTATGTCCCTTTTCTGGGATATTCCTGAAGCAACACAAGAAAGTGGTAAAGGGAAGTCCTTCTGGTGGGCAGAACTTCCAGCAGTGCACCTCGTTGTTTACTTTGCTTAAGAGAAATGGCCAGAAGTGCGATTATATGCTGATTGCAGTGCTGTAGCCAATGGCTTGGCTGAATGGCCAGGGATTTGGAAAGAACATGATTGGGCAATTGGCAATAAGGAGGTCTGGGCAAGAGGTATACAGATAGACTATTCTGAATGGGCAAACAATGTGAAGATATTTGAGTCCTGTGTGAATGTTTACCAAAGGGTGAACTCAGCAGAGAAGGATTTTAATAATCAAGTGAACAGTATGACCTATTGTGTGGACACCAGTCAGCCCATTTCCCCAGCTACCCATCATCGCTCAACAGACCCATGAACAGAGAGACGATGGTGGCAAGGACAGAGGTTATGCATGTGCTCGGCAACATGGACTTCCACTCACCACAGCTAACCTGGATGCAGCCACTGCTGAGAACCCAATCTGGCAGCAGCAGATATCAACACTGAGTCTCTGATATGGCACCATTCCCTGGGGTGATCAGCTAGGTGCTTGGTGGCAGGCTGATTACATTGGACCCCTTCCATCATAGAAAAGGCAACATTTCATTCTTACTGAAATAAACACTTATTCTGGATATGGATCTGCCTTCCCTGTGTGCAGTGTTTCTGACCAAACTGTCAAGCTACCATCTATGGACTTGTAGAATATCATATCCACTGACATGCGTTGCTTCTAATCAAGGAACCCACTTCACAGTGATGTGGTTCAGGACCTGGTACCCCCAAGTATGTCACCTTAGCATATTGAATATTGAAAATGAAGGAGTTTGAGAAAAAACAGAATCAGGAAGTTCACTCATACTCCACCCCCCATCTCCCCCTTCTTCCCTAAAACAGTCCATAAAACCCACATGTGAAAGTATCCAGTATCCATAAAAAATAAACATCCTTATCTCTGAACACAAAGGGATACTGAAGAAAATCTGAACAAACAAGACCTTTTATGTTTCCCCATGTTTACTATAATTACCTCATACTCCTTAATGTATTCCTCCATGACTGCCCACTTTTCAACAAACCTATCATCAATAATACTCAGGTCTGTTTCTTTGGGTCTTCATTTCTTTATTAAGGCTCCCATGTTACATACAATTTATATTCAATTAATTTGCATGATTTTCCCATTAATCTACCTTTAGAATATTCAGATCCAGGGACATCTGGGTGGCTCAGTCAGTCTGCTTTCAGCTTGAGTCATGATCCCAGGGTCCTGAGATTGAGTCTCACATTGGGCTCCCTGCTGCTCCACCCACCCTTGCTTGTGCTTGCTCACTCTCTTTCTCTCTCTCAAATAAATATAAATAAATAAATAAATAAATAAATAAATAAATAAATAAATACTTTTTTTTTTTAAGATTTTATTTATTTGACAGAGAGACACAGCGAGAGAGGGAACACAAGCAGGGGGAGTGGGAGAGGGAGAAGCAGGCTTTCCGCAGAGCAGGGAGTTTGTTCAGATTTTCCTCAGTATCCCTTTGTGTTCAGAGATAAGGATGTTTATTTTTTATGGATACTGGATACTTTCACATGTGGGTTTTATGGACTGTTTTAGGGAAGAAGGGGGAGATGGGGGGTGGAGTATGAGTGAACTTCCTGATTCTGTTTTTTCTCAAACTCCTTCATTTTCAATATTCAATATGCTAAGGTGACATACTTGGGGGTACCAGGTCCTGAACCACATCACTGTGAAGTGGGTTCCTTGATCAGAAGCAACACATGTCAGTGGATATGATATTCTACAAGTCCATAGGCAGACGCTTAACAACTGAGCCACCCAGGTGCCCCAAATAAATAAAATCTTTAAAAAATATTCAGATCCAACCAGAGACCCTAGAAGGGTGAGGAAAACTTTTTCCTCCCCAACAACAGAAAATGAAGTACAGCAATGGTTGGAATTCACTCATCTTACCATGTTTCCCACCATCCTAAAGCTGCTGGCTTGATAGAATGGTATAACAGCCTTTGAAATACTCAGAAGTGGTGCCAGCTAGTGGCAATATCTTGCAGGGCTCGGCATGGATTTTCCAGGAGGATGTATATACCATGAATCTGCATTCAATATGGTACAGTTTCTCAGACAGTCAAGATTCATGGGTCCAGTAATTAAAGGGTAGAAATGGGAGCGGCACCATTCCTTATTAATCCTAGTGACCTACTAGCAAAGTTTTTACTTCCTGTCCCTATGACCTATGCTTTTCTGGCCTAGAGATTTTTATTCCAAAGGGAAGGATACTGGGATGTCTCGGTGGCTCAGTTGGTTAAGTGTCTGCCTTCAGCTCAGGTCATGATCCTAGGGTTCTGGGATCGAGTCCTGCATCAGTGAGGAGCCTGCTGCTCCATCTCCCTCTGCTTCTCCCCCCACTTGTGTTCTCCCTTGCTCACTCTCAAATAAATAAATAAAATCTTTAAAAAAAAAAAAAAAGAAGGAAGACAGATACTTCAAAAAGAAGACAAAGAGTGATTCCACTGAACTGGAAGTTAAGACTGTTACCCAGCCATTTGGGGATCCTTATGTCTCCAAAACAACAAATAAAGGAGCCACTGTGTTGGCCTGGGTGACTGCTCCTAATTACCAATGGAAAATTGGACTACTAACCACAAGAGAATAAGGAAGAGGATGTTTGGACTGTAGGATATCCCTTAGGACAACACTTAGTATTACTATATCCTATAATTAAAGCCAATAAAAACCTACAACAACAAAGAAAGACTACTCATGGTCCAGACTCTTTAGAAATGAAGGTTTGGTTATACCACCAGGTAAAGAACCACAACCAGCTGAGATGCTTGCTGAAGGCAAAGGGGATACAGAATGGGTAGTAGAAGACGGTAGTTATAAATACCAGCTGAAACCAAAGGAAGGAGGACTGTAAGAGTAATATGTATTTCTTTTCATTTTGTTATATGTTTGGGTAGTTGTGTGGGCTTATGTTTTATTTAGATACCATTAACTTTACATCATAGTATTTCAGTTACAGGATAGCAAGGAAAAAAGTTAAGATCCCCTAAAGACTTTGTATCCTTTTCTGGGGAAAGAGTTAGTGAGTTTTTAGTTTTACTCAAAATAGTTGTATCATGGGGGCGCCTGTGTGGCTCAGTTGGTTAAGCGGCTGCCTTCAGCTCAGGTCATGATCTCGGGGTCCTGGGATCGAGCCCTGCATCAGGCTCCCTGCTCAGTGGGGAGCCTGCTTCTCCCTCTCCCCCTCCCCCTGCTTGTGCTCTCTATCTCTGTCAAATAAATAAATAAAATCTTAAAAAAAAATAGTTGTATCATGTTAGGCAAAAGTAGGACATTGTTAATATCTTTATGTGGAGATTAAGTATGTTTGGGTTTTTTGGGAGGGAGGGGTAGAGGGAGAGAGAGGATCTTTTTTTCTTAAGATTATTATTTATTTGATTTTTTTAAAAGATTTTATTTACTTATTTGAGATAGAGAGAGAGAACACAAACAGGATGGAGGGGCAGAGGGAGAGAGAGAAGCAGACTCCCCACTGAGCAGGGAGCCTGATGCGGGGCTTGATCCCAGGACCCTGAGATCATGACCTGAGCCAAAGGCACCCCAAGAGTATTTATTTGAGAGAGTGAGAACATGAGTCAGGGGGATGGGTAGAGGGAGAGGGAAAAGCAGAATCCCTGCTGAGCAGGGAGCCCTCTGTTGGGGGACTTAATCCCAGGACCCGTTGATCATGACCTGAGCCCAAAGCAGACACTTAACTGACTGAGCCACCTAGGCGCCCCTGGAGATTAGTATGGTTTAAGGAAATATATGAGTGCCAAGTTGACAAGAGATGAATTTATGATGGTAATTTTATATGTCAACTTGCCTGGGCCACAGCACCCATATATTTGGTCAAACATCAGCCTGTATGCAATTGAGAAGGTGTTTTTTGGAGGAGATCAACATCTAAATACACCTTTAGTAAAGTGTATTAACCCCCTTAATGTGGGTGGGTCTTATCCGATTAATTGAAGGTCTTGAGAGAGAACAGACTGAGGTTTCCTAAGAAAGAGGAAATTTTGTCTCCAGCCTGGTTTTGGATTTAAGTATGCAACTCTTCTGTGTCTCCAGTCTACCAGGCTACCCTTGCAGATTTTGGACTTGTCAGCCTCCATAATTACATGAGTCAATTTCTAAAAGTAAATCTCTCTGTCCTTAATAAACTGGCCCTTTAGAAAAAAGTTTTGCTGATCTGTATCCTAGTCACATGGCCTATATCACGAAAGTAATCAGGGATTCCTAGTCAGAATAGTGTGATTTAAAATTTTCCTCAGGGGCGCCTGGGTGGCTCAGGCGTTAAGCATCTGCCTTCCGCTCAGGTCATGATCCCAGGGTCCTGGGATGGAGCCCTACATCTGGCTCCATGCTCCGCAGGAAGCCTGCTTCTCCCTCTCCCACTTCCCCTGCTTGTGTTCCCTTTCTTGCTGTGTCTCTCTCTGTCAAGTAAATAAATTCTTTAAAAACAAACAAAAGAAAACAAAACAACAACAACAAAAAAACAGTGATCTAGAGATAATTTTAAAAAAAATAAATAAAATAAAATCTTCCTCATTGTATTTATTCTTAAAAGCTCTACTAGAAATGCTAACTTTGAAATGTAAAGCCTAAAAAATATTTTTAAAAAAAATGCAAAACACATAGACCAATGGAATAGAGTCCAGAAATAAACTTTTGCCTATAGGTCAAATGATTTTAACAAGAATACAAAGACCATTTAATGGGGGAAAAGACAGTCTGTTCAACACACAGTGCTCGGAAAGTTGAATATCCACATGTAAAACAATGAATTTGGATCAAAGATCTAAACTTAAGAGCTAAAATTATAAATCTCATAGAGAAATGCTTCATGACAATAGATTTGTCAATGATTTCTTTGATGACACCAAAAGCAAAGGAAACAAACAAAAAATAGATTAAATGAAAGTACACCAAAATTTAAAACCTCTGTGTATCAGTAGTGTGGAAAAAAAACAAGCTGCAGAATGGGTGAAATGTTTGCAAATCATATATCTGATAAGTGGATAATATCCACAATATATAAGAATTCCTACAACTCAACAACCACCACCACCACCAAAATAACCTGGTTAAGAAATGGGCAAAGGACTGGAATAAACATTTCTCCAAAGAATATAAACCAATCAGTAAAAAGTCAGTATACAATGAGATACCACTTTATACCCATTAGAGTGGCTATTACATTAAACAAAATAACAAAAACAGAATAACAAGTATTGGCAAGGATATAGAGAAATTAGAACCCTTGTGCTTTGCTGTTAGAAATGTAAAATGGTACATCTGCTATGGGAAACAGTGTTTCCTAAAAACAAAAAAACAGAATTACCGTATGTCGCACGTGTATGTAGTATACACATGCAACAGAATATTATTCAGTTTTATAAAGGAAGAAAATTCTGACTCATGCTACAACATGGATGAATCTTGAAGACCTTATGTCAGTGAAATATGCCAGACAGCAAAGGACAAATATTATATGATTCCACTTATATGAAGTATCTAGACTAGTCAAATTCAAAGAGACAGAAAATAGAATAGTCATCCCCAGGGGCTGGGGATAAGGAGGAATGGGGAATTGTTATTTAATGGGTACAGAGTTTCAGTTTTGCAAGATGAAAAGAGTTCTGAAGATGTATGGTTGATGATCGCAAAGTAATGTGACACACTGAATGCCACTGAGTTGTACACTTAAAAATGGTTAAGATGGTAAATTTTATGTAATATGCATTTGAACACACACACACACACACACAGATTTGTTATGCAAAGTATTATGACAAATAAGCAAATACTAGATTCCTGAAAATCAAGTCCAGATGCAAATTTTTTTTTTTTTTTAAGATTTTTTTTTTTTTTTTTTTTTTTATTTATTTGAGACAGAGAGAACGAGAGAGACGAGAGCACACGAGAGGGGGGAGGGTCAGAGGGAGAAGCAGGCTCCCTGCCGAGCAGGGAGCCCGATGCGGGACTCAATCCCGGGACTCCAGGATCATGACCTGAGCTGAAGGCAGTCGCTTAACCAACTGAGCCACCCAGGCGCCCCCAGATGCAAATTTTAAAGTACTAAAAAATGTGGGGCGCCTGGGTGGCTCAGTCGTTAAGCATCTGCCTTTGGCTCTGGTCATGGTCCCAGGGTCCTGGGATCGAGCCCCACATTGGGCTCCCTGCTTCACAGGAAACCTGCTTCTCCCTCTCCCACTCCCCCTGCTTGTGCTCCCTCTCTCGCTGGGTCTCTCTCTGTCAAAAAAAAAAAAAAAAAAAAAAGAAGTACTAAAAAATGTCAGTATATTATCCATGTCCAGGGAAACTGTTTTGCTTTTACTAATTACTTTTTAAGTTACTAGTAAAACATATTTATTTTTATCAACTATTATTTTTAATAATCAATTAATTCTGTTGATTATTAAAAATAAGTTAAAATTTTTTTTGGTCCCCATCCCCTGGCCTCAACCGTCATTAGTCCATTGATCCATACCTATGCTATGCTCAAATCTGACTCCCCTACCACTGAGATTCTGGTTCGCAACCCCCACACCATTCTTACCAGATACCAGGAATCTGGGCTCCCTGAAAGTTAATATGACATAAAACTTGGCCTCCCAACTCTTGATGATAAAGGTCATGTTAAGCTATCCCTGATTCTTAGAGACAAGTTTTAAGCAAAATCAAGGAATATAAATAAGTATATGTTTTAACAGAAGACTCATTATTACACAATTCACAGGATACCCATGATAATTTTCAGTGGGAAGGAGCAGGAAGGGTGCAAAATGGAGAAATAATATAAATAATGCAAAAAATGAACATCTACAGTTCACTTTTCCCAAAAGCAGGAATGACCTTCTGATACTTAACCTTATTTGTGGGCAACTTTTCAGATTCCCATGGTCTGAAAGATCTCTTGTTTGAAATTTCCCTTGATTGCATTTGTTCCAAACAGACAACACATGCTAGAGATGACATGTTTAGAGCAACGCAATCTCCAGTCCAAATGACTTGGCACGTGTCACTCCCCTTGAAACCTTTCATGACTCCTCTCTCTTCCCAATACTGTCCTCAAAACACTTCCCACTTCACACTCAAGAAACACTCCCCATTCCTTCATGGTCCTGTCACATCTAAATCTCAGGTCAGACTCTTGCCTCTAGCCCAGAACCTCTTTGTCTCCATCCTTGCATCAGTTTGGACAGTAAAAACTGCAGGAAGCCTCTCTCAGGAGGCTTTTGGAGGTAGAGACACCTTAACACAAAGCACATTCCTTATTCCAGTACTTCTACCTGAATTTCAAATAAACCCACCAATTAAACAAAATCTCTCTTCCACCAGAATGTCATCTCTAAGATAAAAGGGGTCTTATCTTCCTAACTTGTGATCTCCCACAACATACACACAAGTAACTGAATGCCTGCCCCCACACTGAGGATTCCACAACAATTTAATTGGATTAATCAGAGGTCTGCAACCCTTTTCTGTAAAGAGCCAGACAGTAAATATTTTAGGCTTTAAAAACCGTAATTCTCTGTAGCAACTACTTTGCACTCTTTAGTGCAAAAGAGCCATAGACAATGTGTAAATAAATGGACATAACTGTACTCCAATAAAATTCTACTTATGGACACTGAAATTTGAAGAAATCATATATTTTTTTAAAATTTTTCTCAACTACTTGAAAACACAAAAATAACTTTTAGCTACATGCCACATACATACAGGTAGCAATCTGGATTTGGCCATAAGTTGTACTTTACTGACCAATGATATAAATTAATAGAGTTTAAGTCGGTTCCAGATGTGTGCCTATGATCCCATTCCTTGTTTTTCCAGTTATCCTACAGATTTCTCCATGCATTCCCAGGGAACTACCCCAGTGGAAATCCTTCAGTGTGTGTCATGTGCCCCCCCTCCATTCTATGGGGCCTGTAAAACCATTAAACCCCATATCCTGCCTCTCCAATCTCGCTCCATGTTTGTGAGGCAGATCATTTTCTTTTTTGGCAGTATCTCCAAGTGATTAATTTCCTGGTCTGTGAACTTCCATCAAATCCAACCCTTTATATACCCTGGAACCCTAACCCAATCATTGTCTCCCCTAAGAATCCCTACCTGGCTACCCTCTGCTAGGGTCCCAAACTCTACATTCCCAAACATGGCTGTACTTTGCTCACTGTCCTCTCATGGACAGCAGGCTGATTGCTTACCTTCTCTCTTTTCCAAATCAGCTCCCCACAAGAGCCATAGACATTGTACCAACAATTCCACAAATGGGCTGGCAAAAAGTGTATTTTCAATCACTATTATATAACTAATGACTCTCACTGCTGGGAAACACATTATACTTAAAAAAAAAAAAGAAGAAGAAAACTGAAATAAAATGGAAATCATTTGGTATCTGTGACATCATTGCTAATGAGACAGGGACTAAGTTTAGTATAGTACACTTAGGAGAGGGGTGTCGCCAGGCAAAACTAAGGAATCCAAGCAGCAGTGGCTCAATGGTACTAACAGATGAGCTGGGGAGAGTACCATAATGATTGAAACTTGCTAGCAACCTGGCTCACAGAATATGGAGCTCCAGCCCCAAAGGTGAGAGCCTTATCTCTGGAACTAGCTACCTGTGATACTGTGATTTAGAATAAGAAATATATAGTTGGGGCGCTTGGGTGGCTCAGTTGGTTAAATGTCTGCCTTTAGCTCAGGTCATGATTCCAGGGTCCTGGGATATAGCCCCACATCGGGCTCCCTGCTCAGCGGGGAGTCTGCTTCTCCCTCTGCCCCTGCTTGTGCGCTGTCAAATAAGTAAATAAATAAATAAAATCTTAAAAAATAAAGAAATACATAGTTGATCTTCATCCCCCTTTCTGTCACAGAGCTCCTAAAATTCTTGGAATTTCCTGTGACAAGATTGATAAAAATACCTTCTGTGATGTTAATGAGGTAACACTGGAAGGCCCGGAAGGATGGGGGCTGGTTTGGATGCCAGGAGGATCATGTGATAAGAAGGTTGGAATCTGGGGTGCCTGGGTGGCTCAGTCATTAAGCATCTGCCTTAGGCTCGGGTCATGATCCCCGGGTACTGGGATCAAGCCCCGCATCGGGCTCCCTGCTCTGCGGGAAGTCTGCTTCTCCCTCTCCCACTCCCCCACTTGTGTTCCCTCTCTCGCTGTGTCTCTCTCTGCCAAATAAATAAAATCTTTTTTTTTTTTCTTAAAGGTTGGAATTTTCAGTCCCATCTCCCTAATGTTGGGGGAGGGGAGACAGGCTGAAGATGGAATCAATTTCCAATAGCCAATGATTTAATCAATCACTCCTATGTAATAAAAGCTCCATAAAACCCCACAAGGATAGGGTTAGGAGAGCCTCCAGGCTGTTAAAACAATGCTTCCGTGTGCCATTGTGCTGGGCCCAAACTCCATGGATAAACAAGTCCCTTTGTTAGGGACGATATGTATCTTTTTTTTTTTTTAATTTATTTATTTGACAGAGAGAGACACAGCAAGAGAGGGAACACAAGCAGGGGGAGTGGGAGAGGGAGAAGCAGGCCTCCCACGGAGCAGGAAGCCCGATGCGGGGCTCGATCCCAGGATCCTGGGATCATGACCCGAGCTGAAGGCAGACGCTCAACGACTGAGCCACCCAGACGGCCCATATGTATCTTTTCATCTGGCTGTTGATTCCTATACTTTATATCCTTTGTAATAAACTGGCAATCTAGTGAATAAACTAGAGTCCTGTGAGTCAATCTAGCAAATGAATCCAACCCAAGGAGGAGGTCATAGGAATCTGATATATAGCCAGTTGGTCCGAAGCACAGGGGACAACCTGGAGTTGGCAACTGGCATATGAATTAAGGGGCAGTCTTTTGGGTCTGAATCCTTAACCTGTGGACTCTGATGCTGTCTCTGGGGAGATGGTGTCAAAATGGAGTTGAATTATACGTCACTCAGCTAGTGCCCGTGAGTTGCTTGATGATGTGGGAAAAAATTCCCCACACATTGTAATTGAGTGCCGGAGAATATAATACCCAACATTCAGCCCCCGTGAGTACCACTCTCCTTCATCTCCCACACCAACACCAGCTTCAGAACTCCACTGGTCAGGAGAGAAAGTCAAAGGGGTGGGGAACTGAAAGAACTGGTTAACTTGTGGGCTTCCCGTCAAGTACTCCAAACATGGTTTTTTGTCTGAGCTTATTTTCTAGCACATTCTCTGAAAAGAGTAAGGAAACTGATACACAGGCAATTTAAGTGACTTGCCTATGTTCCCACACCTTTTTTTTTCCCATTATTATCATAAGGCTAAGAAAATCACAAGCACATGCCAGTGAATCAGCAAGAATTAGACCAGACAGTACTACAGGTGTGGAAGATGTTAAGATGCTTAAGAAGAATTTACTAAAGACTGTGAAGAGGGGTGCCTGGCTAGCTCAGTTGGTGGAGCACATGACTCTTGATCTCAGGGTTGTGGTTCGAGCCCCATGTTGGGTGTAGAGATTACTTAAAAAATAAAAGGAATATGAAAGAACATGAAATGATAGGAAGGAATATTAGAATAAATTATCACTTGTTTATAGAGAGGGTCACTGATTCAAAGGCTCAATCATCATTATTAGTTATACAGGTGAAATGTCTGACCACTGAACTCAGTTAATGACAGAAACTCCTGAAATAATTCCACTGAATAAAGTAGTTCTGGTAACATAAGGAAGAGTTCCAAAAATTAAGACATGATTTTGAAGGGTACTGTCTACCATTTATTTATTTATTTATTTATTTATTATTTATTTATTTATTTATTTATTTTTAAAGATTTTATTTATTTGACAGAGACACAGCGAGAGAGGGAACACAAGCAGAGGGAGTGGGAGAGGGAGAAGCAGGCTTCCCCCTGAGCAGGGAGCCTGATGTGGGGCTCAATCCCAGGACCCTGGGACCATGACCTGAACCGAAGGCAGACGCTTAACAACTGAGCCACCCAGGTGCCCCAAGGGTACTGTCTACCATTTAGTCAAAGAATGAAAAAGGAAGACTTGGAAAGAGAACAAAGGGTTGGATAAATAGCAACAGATAGTGCAATCTCTTAATGTACTACACAATGAATTGAAGCGTGACATTTTCTTAATTGAGAACTTTCAATAAGCTGAAAATAAAAAATATTTAAAAGAGGGGCATCTGACGGCTTAGTCAGTAGAGCATGTGACTATTAATTTCAGGGTCACAGGTTCAAGCCCCTTTTTGGGCATACAGCCTACTTTAAAAAAATGATTAAAAGAGTAGGAGAAACTCTTGATTACCTTGGGTATCCTGAAGACCATTTTCCTCCACCTGACAGAAGTGTTAAAGAGAAAAAAAAATTCAAGAAATCAACTGCGTAGGAGCACCTGGCTGGATCAAATGGAAGAGTATGAAACTCTTGATCTTGGAGTCAGGGGTTCAAGTCCCATGGTGGGTGTAGAGATTATTAAAAAATAAGTAAACAAACTTAAAAAAAATCAACTGCATAACTGACAGCACTGCGTGAAATGTTACAGATTCATATAAATAGATTAGATGCTACACATGGTCCATGTCAAAACTAGTGATTCCTTTTAGCCACTTAATGGAATTGCCTGGAGACATCCAGAAGATCCTACCCAGATAAGATTGAAAACATTCCATCAGTGAAAGGATGGTCTCTTTTTCACAAAGTACTTAAAGAATCTAGTCATTCAAGGATAATGGAAGCACTGAGGACTACTTGGACAAAGAACATATTTGCAAATCAAAGCAATACGCCATCTTCCTTTTATCATTAAAATGCAACATGCCACAGGGGCACCTGGCTAGCTGAGTCAGTAGAGCATGTGACTCTTGATCTCTGGGTTGGAAACTCAAGCCCATGTTGGGTGTAGACATCACTTAAAAAATGAAATCTTAAGGGTGTCTGGGTGGCTTAGCTGGTTAAACATCCTCCCTCTCAAGTCATGATCCCAGAGTCCTGGGAGCGAGCCCCGCATTGGGGTCCCTGCTCAGCGGAGAACCTGCTTCTCCCTCTGCTGCTCCCCCAGCTTGTGTGCACTCTCTTTCTCTGTCAAATAAATAAATAAATAAATAAATAAATAAATAAAATCTTAAATAAAAGGCATATGCCACAATCTATTATTTATTTTAAATTATTTTAAAATGATCTTCTCTCATTCAGTCAGTGCTTTAGAGTTTTAAACTGTATGGACAAAAATGCAAGTAAAAATATTCTAGGCTTGGGGCGCCTGGGTGTCTCAGTCATTAAGCGCCTGCCTTCGGCTCAGGACCTGGTCCAGGGGTCCTGGGATTGAGCCCTTCCCGGGGGCCTGGGATTGAGCCCCGCATTGGGCTCCCTGCTCCGCGGGAAGCCTGCTTCTCCCTCTCCCATGCCCTCTGCTTATGTTCCCTCTCTCGCTGTGTTTCTCTGTCAAATAAATAAATAAAATCTTTAAAAAAATATTCTAGGCTTAATCATTATAAAATAATGTACTTTACTTCATGCAATATTCTTTGGAATATTCTTTAATTTATAATGTTGCTAATGTAATATTTTCCATTTAAATTTCAGCAGGTTTTAATGCATTTAAGTTCCATTTATGGCTCAACTCTTTTATATTTAGGAATTATAATACTACATAGATTAGTATATACATACATATATGTATCTCTCTAACAGATCAAAAGATGCTCAACATCACTCATCATGAGGAAAATGCACATGAAAACTACAAAGAGCTATCACCTCACACCTGTCGGAATGGCTAAAATAAAAAACAAGAAACAACAGGTGTTAGCAAGGATTCAGAGAGAGGGGAACTGTCTGTACTATTTGTTCCTGGGAATCCAAACTGATTATATCCACTCAGGAAAACAGTTCAGAGATTCCTCAAAAGGCTAAAAATAGAGCTACCCTATAATCCAGCAATTGCACTACTAGGTATTTATCCAAAGGATACAAACATACTAATTCAAAGGGATACATGTACCCCCTTGTTGTAATGAACACCAGGTGTTGTATGGAAGCATTGAATCATTATATTGTACACCTAAAACTAATATTACACTGCGTTAACTGGAATTTAAATAGAAACTTTAAGAAAAAAATTCATTTCTGGAGCACCTGGGTAGCACAGTCCATTAGGCATCCAACTCTTGGTTTCAGCTCAGGTCCCGATCTTAAGGTCATGAGATCGAGCCCCGAGTCAGGCTCCACACTCAGAGCAGAGTCCGCTTAGGATTCTCTCTCCTCCTTCTGCCCCTCTGCTTGTGATCTCTCTCTCTCAAAATAAATAAATCTTTTAAAAAAAATTTCATTTCCGGGACACCTGGGTGGCTCAGTCGGCTAAGTGGCTGCCTTCTGCTCAGGTCATGATCTTGGGGTCCTGGGATGGAGCTCCCAAGTCCTTCTAGCTCCTTGTTCAGCGGGGAGTCGGCTTCTCCCTCTCCCTCTACCCCTCCCCCACACTGTGCTTGTGCTAATAAATAAAATCCTAAAAAAATAAAAAACTAAAAGAAACCTTCATTTCTGATAATGTATAGATGGAACAGGACGACTCAGAAATTTCTGGAGATGGTGATCTATCTTCTGAGAATTTAAACTAAGGACATAGGGCACCTGGGTGGCTCAGCTGGGACAGCCTGCTTCTCTCTCTGCCTGCCACTCCCCTGCTTGTGCTCTGTCAAATAAATAAATAACTTTTTTTTTTGAGACTTTATTTGACAGAGAGACACAGCGAGAGGGAACAGAAGCAGTGGGAATGGGAGAGGGAGAAGCAGGCCTCCCGCTGAGCAGGGAGCCCGATGCTGGGCTCGATCCCAGAACCATGAGATCATGACCTGAGCCAAAGGCAGACGCTTAACAACTGAGCCACCTTGGCACCCCAATAAATAAAATCTTAAAAAAAAATCTATTTAAAAACAAACAAACAAAGGACATGGGCAGAATGAAAGAAAAATATTTATAAAATGTCCTTTGCCCTCTTAAATAAAACAATATAACATTGTTATTACCTCCATATTACCTCCTTTATCCATTTAACTTGAAAAACATGAATTTTTCTCCTGTTGCAGAGACTGGTTGTTGACACAAAAAGTATCACATGGACTCTGACCTCATGTTCACTATTCCACAGGAAATGTTGGATCCAGCTTGGAAAAAAATGCACATATGCCTTTTATGGGAAACTGTGTGGCAGCCCCATGGAAGGTTGTTGGGGCCTTGGCACAGGACTCTGGGCTTCTTCTGTCACCCAAGGCTCAGGCAGATAAGCTACCACCCTCATGAGGGGACACTCACCTGACAGGGTTCCTGCAGCTTCCCTGAGCCAAGGTCACTTCAGACCCTGGGTGCTAGCAAGTATTCTTCATCCCCCTAAACCAAGCCCCTTTCACTTTCCAGAAAACTGCATTTTCTGTGACATTTTTTAAAGTTTGATGTTAAACCTATGATGCCTGCATTGTGCACCTCTGGTCTTTCAACCAATGGGAAGGAAGGGCAACAGGAGATGAAAACGGAGGGGAAAAAAGAGGAGAGAAGCCAAAACAGGGAAGAAGATTCTGGGAAAGAGGGCTATCCATGTGGAAAAGGCAATGCAAATAGGGAATGGAGGAAGGCAAACCAAACCTGTGTGACTAGATTGGGATTGAAAGTATCATTATAAACACATGGAAAAATACATGCACACATGCAGGTTTATATATCTATATATCTATACACAGATCTTCCTCAACTTATATTGGGGTTATGTCCTGATAAAGCTGAGCTGAAAATATTGTAATGTTTAAGACACCTAACCTACCAAACATCATAGCTTAACCTAGCTTACCTTAAACATGTTCAGAACACTTATATTAGCCAACAGTTGGGAAAAATCACCTAATGCAAAGCCTATTTTACAACAAAGTGTTGAATATCCCGTGTAACTTATTGAGTACTGTACAGAAAATGAAAAACAGAATGGTTGCATGGGTCCAGACTGCATGGCTGACTGGTAGCTATGGCTCCCAGCCACTGTCCTGCATCATGAGAGTATCATGCCTCGTATCACTAGACTGGGAAAAGATCAAAAATAAAATTTGAAGTACTGCTCTCAGGTTCTTGCTTCCAAGATGCCCACAGAAAGAAGGAACCATGACTGTGCCAAAAAGGGCCACTTGCTGCCCATTCTCTGCACCATCTGCAACCATTGTATGCCTAAGGATAAGGCCATTGAGAAGTTCGTTATTGGGAACATAGTAGAGGCCACCGCCATCGGGAACATTTCCAAAATGAGGGTCTTTGATGCCTATGTGTTTCCCAAGCTGTGTATGAAAGTCCATTACTGTGTGAGCTGTGCCATTCACAGCAAAGTGGTTAGGAGTTGCTCTGGTGAAACATGGAAGGACTGAATACCACCACCCCAATTTAGATCCGTGGGTGCTGCCCCACCACCTCCACCAAAACCCATTTAAGGAGCTGAGTCCTTAAAGACTGAAGGAAAACTGTTCCAGGAAAAAAAATAAAATGCAAATTATACTATAAAAAATTTTGAAGTATGATTTCTTCTAAATGAGTATTGCATTCACACCATTGTAAAGCTGAAATATAATGTCAAACCATTGTAAACTGGGGACTATCATATTTATATACAACTACATATAATCATATAGTTATATACATAGCTATATCTATATGTCTTTTTTTTTAAGATTTTATTTATTTATTTGACAGAGAGAGACACAGCGAGAGAGGCAACACAAGCAGAGGGAGTGGGAGAGGGAGAAGCAGGCTTCCCACAGAGCAGGGAGCCCGATGCGGGGCTTCATCCCAGGACCCTGGGATCATGACCTGAGCCAAAGGCAGACGCTTAACGACTGAGCCACCCAGGTGCCCCTATATCTATATATTTTTATTTGAAAGGACATAAAAGCAATATTAGTAGCACTGAGACCTTATTTTCTAAACACCTTTCCCCTATGCCTACTTTTTTATTTATGAATTTGAGTGGCTAATATAGTCACATGTTGAAAGATCAAAATGTACAAAATGACATACCATGTAAAGTCTGCCTTCCATGCCCGATGACCATATATCCCCATTTTCCTGGTGAAGACTCATTTTACAACTGCTGTCCTGGCATAATAATGAATAGTTCCTTCTTTCTCTCAGGAGTGTGCTATTTTGGATGATAATTATACAGACACTCTACCTGGAGCCCTCTTCCTTCACCATGCTCTCATGGTGTCTTATGTCAAGACAGAAAGGTCACTTGTGTTATCAGTGTCTGTGTATACTTCTGGAGGAATTCTATGTGTATGTAAGTAAACACATACATAAACAGTTTTTTTGTTTTGTTTTAACCAGTTGAGCCACACAGGCATCCTCCCCTTTTTTTCAAGAATTTATTTGTCAGAGAGAGAGAGAGAGAGAGCACAAGCAGGGGGAGCGGAAGGCAGAGGGAGAGGGAGAAGCAGGCTATCTGCTGAGCAGGGAGCCCGATCCTGGACTCGATCCCAGGACCCTGCGATTATGACCTGAGCTGAAGGCAGATGCTTAACCGACTGAACCACCCAGGTGTCCCCTGTTTGTTTGGTTTTTTTTTAATTTTAAAGAAATGAGTATATTCATGCTATTTTTAAGTTTATTTTGAAGCAAACTTACCTATATAGAAATTGCAACAATATTAAAAAGAATTCACATTTACCCTTTACCTAGGCTCACTAATTCTAAATATTTTGCCACATTTGGTTTGTCATGTTTTGAGCCACCATCACTTTCACCTGGATTGCAGTTTCCATCCCCTTCCCTCTCTCAGCCCTCCTTCTAAATAATTTGGGAAAATTAATACACAAAGGAAGACTCCAAGAGGACAATATTGAAAACTTCATGGAATAGAACACTGGCAGAAAATGATAGCAGAGAAAGGGGAGTGTTGAGGCGGTAGAGAGTGGGGGGTACATAAGGAAGCCTTGTAATCCTAATTTTGAGAATCAAAGAATTACACAATCAGTAGGTATATAGATGCTTTACCTGTGATTGATATCAAGCACTGAAAATGTCCTTTCTCCCAGGAGCCCTTTATAAACTTAGTAACACATGTATGATGCACTAGGTGGCATAGGAAAAAAAAAAAAAGCTGAAATTTTAGCTTTTCCTGCCTCAACTCTGAATAACTTCAGTACAAGCCTTCATACACAATTCTATTTAAGTCAACAAAGAAAATAATCATGTGGGATTTTGCCTTATTGTGTTCACAGTCCAATAAAGAATTAGAACTAGTTAATGAAATTTGAATTTAAATAGTAAGAAAATAACTACAGCTAAACCACAAGTCTCTTCCCTCAGTCTGCACCCAAACCTCCTGCTAGATATGCACAAATCTATTGACAATAGTCATTTATCAGTTTTCACATGGCTGAGTGTAAGGGTCTTGTCTAGTCTTACTTTTAAGTCTAAGGGTCTGAGGATACACACATTTAGAAGTTCATGGCAGCAATGTTGGTGATAACTGAACACTACACAGGACCCAAAAAATCATCAGGTACAGAAGGGCCCCATCTACTTTGGGATTTATTTATATATCATATAAAATGGCATCATTCATACATATATAGATATATTTAATATCACTATGTACACAGATATGCATAATTGTTGGTATTAGATATATAGTGGTGATATTGATAATGATAGAATACTGTCTAGAGATGAAAATGAAAAATTGGAGCTACATACAACATAGATAAATGTTGAAAACTTAACAGCCTTACTTTGGAGATGTGGGTTTAGTTCCAGACTACCGCAACAAAGTAACTACCACAATAAAGTGAGTCAAATGAATTTTTTGGTTTTCCAGTACATATAAAAGTTATGTGTACACTATACTGTAGTTTAAGTGTGCAATAGCATTATGTCTAAAAAAGGTATATACCTTAATTTAGAAAAATATTGCTAAAAAATGCTAACCATCATCTTAGCTTTTGGTGAGTCATAATCACTGTCCTAGATCATTGTAACAAAAAATTTAAAGTTTTAAATTTTATGGATGTGACAGAGACATGGAGTAAGCAAGTGCTGTTGGAAAAACGGCATGGGTACAGTTGCTTGATGCAGGGTTGTCACAAATCTTCATACTGTAAAAAATGCAATGTTTGGGGCTCCTGGCTGGCTCAGTGGGAAGAGCATGAAACTCTTGAGCTTGGGGTTGTGAGTTTGAGCCCCATGTTGGATGCAGAGATTACTAAAAATAAAATAAACTTAAAAAATGCAATGTCTGTGAAGCACAATAACTTGAGGTATGCCTATAGTAAGTGGGAAAAAAACAAAAAAATATGCATTTAAGAGTAAACTATAAACTCTATAACTTAAATATGTAATCTCGAGGGATAAAACTGTAAAGACCACATGGCAGATTCATCTCCATTGGAAGAAGACATCAAGTTTGGGAAGGGATGGAGAAAGAAGGTGATAAATAATTTTACGGGGGAAAAATTTACCCTCCCTGGATCACAGTTGTTAATCCTTTAACAAATATGTCCTAAGCAGGCTTGAAAATTTTTCAGTCCTCAAAATAAGAAGTATCAGAGAAGTTTTGCTGAAAAGTCTTGCTTTGCATTTATTTCACTTTTTTTCTGTTTAATAGTATATGAAGATCTTCAATAAAAGCTGTAATTGCTCCTCCCCACCCTGCAAAAAACCAAAAGATTGAGAAGGGATACCCAATGGTTATGAGAAACCCAGGGATCTTCCTTAAGATTCTACATCACTGTTACTTCCACTCCCTTACCTGGAAAATTAGTTGGGATCTCCTTAGACTAATAGAAGACAAACTCATTCTTGAGTGCAAATAGACATGATTCCCAGCTTACTCTGCAACAATACATTCTGGGAGTGGCTACAACTACTCTAGGATCCCTGTTTTTCAAGCATATAAAAGCATCCACCTGCTTCCCTATTAATTCCCCCAAATAAGCCTCAGGGCAAACTCTGTTCACCTGCTAATGTCAATCTTCTTAAACATGGCTGCATCAGAAACCTTCACAAAGCTGAACTTGGATTTCCAGTTCCACTGACTTTGGATCCCATCCAGTCTTGCACTAAGGCAATCCTGTCAGAAGAGCATTACAGTTGGAATATTTTAACTGTCTTTAGATCTATGCTAATCCCAGAATTTGTGAGTGTCCGCACCAGGCAACTTGTGGATATCTCTGCTCCGTCAGTTAGAAGCTCTTCTGAGATGGAAAGGTTTATAATGTACCTCTACGGCATGCTCATTAAGTCCCTAGTTGGAAGGGTGCCACACCTGGGTAACTCTCCCAAACAAATCTTAAACAGCAACTGACTTAAAACATAACCACAAAGCATTAGCTATCTAAATGCTCTCTGAGCTGAGCTCTGCTTCAGGGACTTAAGATTTGGAGGAGAGCCTAGTCCAGTGCTTTTCAAAGTATAAGGAGCTTTGGAATCACTGGAGACCATATGGATTCTGATTCAGTAGATCTGGGGTGAGAGCTGAGATTTGCATTTCTAACAAGACTCCAGCTGATGCCAATGGTGCTCATTCGCAAACCTCACTTAGAGTAACAAGGATTTAGCATCCTACTTAAGGTTGTACTTGTCAGGGAGACATATCTAGATAGAATCCTAATTTTAACTAAACTGCTGTGGGATCTTGAATAAGTCCTTTCCCTCCAGAGTTGAGTTTATGATTAACCCCCCTCCCACATCTGCCTTGATGGAGTTTGAGTATGTAAAGCACTCATTTACATATTAAACTAAGCTTCAGTTCTGTACTCTGACTTGGTACATTTCAGTGATTTTCTCTATCCCTGTCAGTGAACCCCAGTCTCACTCACTGGTTGCACTATTACTTCTCTCAGAGTGTGGTCCTCAGATCAACCCTGGCACTTGTTAAAAACAAATTCTCAGGCCCCAAACCAGACCTAGTGAATTAGAAACCTGGGTGGGGGTTTCACTCTATGTCTTTTTTTTTTTTTTTTAAGATTTTATTTATTTATTTGAGAGAGAGAATGAGACAGAGAGAACATGAGAGGGGGGAGGGTTAGAGGGAGAAGCAGACTCCCCGCTTTGAGCAGGGAGCCGGATGTGGGACTCGATCCCGGGACTCCAGGATCATGACCCGAGCCGAAGGCAGCCGCCCAACCAACTGAGCCACCCAGGCACCCTCACTCTATGTCTTAATAAGCCTTCAGATTATGCTGATACACACTCAAGTAGGAGGACAATTGCCTTTGCCAGAGGGATATAGCAGAGTCAAGCAGAACCACTGGAAAAAATAAAATATCCAAACATTATATTTATAATTGCACAATATTATAATTGAAATGATAATTGCTTTATTGATATGAAAAACGTTTCTTTTTTTTTTAAAGATTCATTTATTTACTTGAGAGAGAGAGAGCATGAGTGGGAGGAGCAGAGGGAGAATGAGAAACTCAAACACACTTCATACTGAGTGCAGAGCCCCACATAGGGCTTGAACTTATGACCCTGAGATCACAACATGAGCCGAAATCAAGAGTTGGCCGCTTAACCGACTGTGCCACCCAGGCGCCCCAAAAATGTTTCTGAAATTAAGTTAAGAAAATCTTTCTAAGCATCTCTAACAGATAGAGGAGGTGGTGAACTTGACAGGGCATATATGTAAGTAGAGGGTAAGGAGTGAGAAGCTAGAGACATAGAAGATTTCTACTCACAGAAAGTACCTTCAGTGACTGGTTAAAGGGGCAGGAAATTCTAAGACAGCTTCACATACACCGAAGTTGAGAATTACAAAGAGAAAAGCTGTAACACACTGTTCAAAATACAAGTATATCAGTCAGAAAATAATGCAATAATATGCGTTGTTGTCCCTTGGAAAGGGGAGATACAGATGGGAAAGATGGAACATTTTATAAAAAACTTGATTTCCAGGGTGCCTGGCTGGCTCAGACTAGACTGTGCAACTCTTGATCTCGGGGCTGTGAAATTAAGCCTCATGTTGAGCATAGAGATTGTTAAACAACAACAACACACTTGATTTCCTGCATGCAGACACACACAAAACTGAAATAAACAATATACTGATATATTGTACAAAATCCACAATCTTTTAAGATAAAGTAAGTGGCACTGTGGCAAATTTGCTCTAAGCCCTTGACTCTGCCCTATGTGAGCAGACAGACTTCAGAGAAAAGTGATAGAGTGATGGAATTAAAACTCTGAATATTTTTTTATAATAGGGGTCTCATTAAAATAAAAACAAAATTAACTCTACCATCACTTACTGAAAAATATCTCAAACGTTTTGACAAATATGTTAAAAACAACACAAGATAATTGTTTTGAAAGGAACGGACACAAGCAAATTTGCTCACAGATGATTTCTGTAGCCACAGAATTAATGCAAAAATATTTTCATATTGTTCCGTATAAAATCCAAAGCTCTCTTCAGGACACATTTGTAAAGGCAGAACTAAAGGAAGAAGGTAAAAGATAAATGGGGAAAATCAGATCATTTAAAGTGTGTATTATATAGGGTACATTTCTAAGACTGTAGCTGCAAATTCATGTTTTAAAAACCTACATACATCCTGAACATAAAAACGAAAGCACCCAATAACTCAAATATGAAACTGATAGGTTTCCCAGGGCCGCAGAACGAAAACAGGCAGGGGAAGAACACAGAAGCAGGCAGGATTGACCCCTGCGGGCCTCCGTCGACCACGTCACCTTCCCACAGTGCCGCGGGATGGGGGCGGGGCCGTGCTGGCGGGCCCGGCTCCTTTCCCGGATGTGGTCCTGGGACGGTCTGCAGAAAACGGGGCGCGCGCGGGGCAAGGGCTTAGTAGGCACGGAACCTCTAGAGAAACCTTATATTATCTTTTAATATAATAATTTTAAATAATAATATAGCTTTTTAATGATTTTAGTTTTCAAGATCGGCAACACTGGTCTGAAAAACATACTTCGAAATTACTTAAGTTCATGCCTTCAGGATGCTCCAAAATTACTAGTTTTAAATAATTAGGACGGTGTAATCCCACGATGAAACATATGTCCGTTTCAGAAGTGTTTGATTCAGAGGAATTGAATCAGTGAAAAAAAAAAAGGACACCATATTATGTCAAAGGAAGTTTTCCTTTATTTCGTTATTTCCCATTTTTTCAGAAATTTGGGACCTTCAAAAATTCGTTCTTAATTAAAATTTCAATCTTGGTGTATATTACATACTGAACAAATAAATGCTGCTACTGGCTAAATTTAGTATTAACATGATCTATATAATACGTATACGTGTATACAGTGAAACACATACAGAAGCATACAATGGTGGTATTTCTTAAGTGGATATCCGAATAGAAAGAAACCAAAATGCAACGTTGTGTAACCGCACAACTCAGAAGGATGAGGTGGATTTTATTCCCTATTTTTGACTATTCTTTCAATTACGTTAGCACACATTCCTCCTTAAGAAAAAAAGTCAAAATGGTGAAATTTTGACTTTATTTTTTCAATTTAATTTTTAAACATTTAATAGAAATTTGATTAAATTAATAAAAATCAATAAAGATTGATTATTAAAAAAAGACTGGACATAGTTGAGGAGTTATGTTGGAATTATTCTCTGCCTCCCCTTAGCTTTTCTACAGTCCTAATATTTTCTACCATTACATTAAAAAATACATAATAAGGGGCGCCTGGGTGGCTCAGTCATTAAGCGTCTGCCTTCAGCTCAGGTCGTGATCCCAGGGTCCTGGGATCCAGCCCCACATTGGGCTCCCTGCTCCGCGGGAAGCCTGCTTCTCCCTCTCCCACTCCCCCTGCTTGTGTTCCCTCTCTCACTGTCTCTCTCTCTGTCAAATAAATAAAATCTTAAAAAAAAATACATAATAAAAATTTAATAGAATTATAAAATATAAGTCAACTTCCAAATAAGAATAAAGGAAGTAAGGAATCCTATTTTTTGGAGTAGTTTGGAGAATTGACTTGTTAAATTGTGGAATGCAACAGATATACATTTATGCTATATTTTTGTAATATACATTGAAACCAGAAAGTGGAGACCAGCGGGAAATGGATCCAATGGACAATAAAGTTGAGGCAGAAAAGTGAGCCCCAGTGCAAGCCGGTGAGAGGAAAGAAAGGGAGCAACGATGGATTCAGTAGGGGTGAAAATAAAGTTCAGTAGCTACTTAGAAAACAATTTTACTTATTTCAAAACTTTGCAGAACACGCAAAAAACTGTCAACGTACGAACAGTTTTAAAAGTCAAAATTTCGTTATTTTTAACATAAATCTTGAAACTCGACTGAAATTTTGTCCCAATCAAGCAAATGTTCTTCAGGTAATTTGATTTTTTTTAACGGAAATTGCCAAAGAATGCAAGACAAAACCTAAAATTTCACTTTATTAAAATGGCATTCCCATTTACATAAATGAATGAAGCATAATAGCTTGCATATAATTTTAAAAGTATTTGAAAATTCAGACCAATGAAATTAAAGAGAAATAAAAACATTATAAATGCTTATGTGACGTTTTACAAACAACAATTATAAAACAAAAAGTCTATGGACATAAAACACCACATTATTTTTCTGAGTAACTGCTAATTACTCTATATGCATAAATTCTAAAATCAAAGCACAAGAATACCCCCTCCTTTCCCCCACCTTCCTAGGTGGTCTTTTTCCCCATGGAGCAAACTACTGATGGAAATTCCCCTAATGGAAGAATCCCACAGAAGCCAGGAAGACAGAGGCCAGGAGCCAGAAGGAAGTCACATGGGGCCCCGCACCCCCATGCAGTGCAGAAGCTCACCGGATCATCCCATGTGGGCCACTGTCCTTTCTGCCATTCACTTGACCTTCCCTGGTGCACTGGGGAGACCCAGCAGGGCAGAACAGCTGTGTGTTTTCTGCTGGACATAGTGCCAGGCCTGGCATGATGATGGAACCTGGAGTGACAAATTCCCAGCCCCTAGGCTTCAGGACAACAGCTGCATTGTTTCTGGTTTCCTGCTACCCTGCAGATGGTCCAGAAGTAAGATTTTCAGATTAATGCAGAAAATTAAAAATTGACTTAACATAAAATTCAATCTTCCATAAAAGCATTATAAACCAAAACTCAATATGTACCAACATGTTATCAGGAAACCACAGATTTCAAGACCGTTTTATCCTGTTTTAAAATGTGAAATGCTCTGTAAGTTAATTATATTGTTATATAATTTCGATCATATGACAATGATTTCAAAGAACTATAGAAAACAAATGGATGAAGTAAAGACATCAGGTACCTGAGGGGGAAAAATGCTGATAAAACTTTAGTTGTTAGAAGAATAGGAAATTCAAAATTAGTAACTGGACTCCTTCAGATGAAAAAGTAGCAAATCAAGGAAAGTGAGACTATGATACACTTAGAGAAACTCCAACAAGGTGGATATAAAGTGATAATTTTTTCTCAGTCACATTGGAATACTTTTTTAAAAAACCTACCAAGGATTTAGGCTGTGAGATTACATTTATCTTATGAACCACCTTGCAATTGAAGAGGAAAAGGACACACACACACACGTTTAGGGAAGGATGAATTTGACACAGGACAAACACAACTGTGAACAGGTTTTACAATAAAATACGAACTATATATGTGCCCATGGAAACACACTCCTGAAGTCCATGTTTGTAAATGAAATCCATCAACCTAATACGGCTTCACACCAGCCTGAACAATAGTCAACTGCAGAAAGTGGCGTCAAAAAGTAGATACGGAGCCAGGCTTCTCTGTGTTTTTACTGCAAATAATTCTGAGTTGTGTTGTTTCCCTGGAGGCAAAACATACCATTATGTTTCAGTTTTGAAATAAGATTTAAAAAACAGATTCCTACTCAAATGAATGCAGTTATCTTTGGTGTTTGGGCTCATCTTTTCCTTGTTAGGACTTTTTCTCCTTTTAGCCTTTTGAGACTTGATCCCTCCCATCACAACTCTGCATTATCCCCAGCAGCTGCTGATAACAACATACTGTGAGCTTTTCAATGAGATGGACTTTGTTCTCTCATTGTCTTGATGCCAGATGGCGCTGCAATCCTGAATCCTATATATGAAACAAAGTTTCTATTCCTGAAACATGAGCAATAAAGGCATGCAAATAACTTATGCATGGAATATTCACGGACTGATTTGGGATCTCACACAGGAAAGTCTAAGTGGATGAAGAGAATGGTGTGAGTCGTAAACCATAATTCCTCATGAGCTTCTCCTTGGACTTCAGGATTTTTTTTCTCTCTCTGCCAAACCCTTTATCCTTTTGCCTGCACAGACTCTTTCTAAAACCAAGGGTGTGAATTAGTAAATTTTCAGATAATAAGAAAACAAGATTTTCAATTTATAGGCACATGAGCAACATTCCTATTGAGAAGATGTCAAATGTAGCTAATGAATATAAGAACAGCATACAATGACAATTGAAGTGTCATTAAACATTTTCAAAACTTAGACCCTGCATGTATGTTCCTCTTGATTCAGGTAGATGAAATATTTTCTGCTTGTGGTACCTCAAATATTTTGTCATCTGTTCATACCCTATTTCCTACCCAGAATGGAAATCCTATTTTTGACTTCCCTGTTCTATTTTCCTTGAGTTTCTACTACCTACATTTTATGTCTCTAGTCATCATTTGCTTCCTCCAGGGAGCCTTCCCTGACCACTTAAATCTAAACTACAGTCTCATATAACCTCTGAAATCCTCCAGTACTGGGCACAATCCAAATCACAGCTTTTCTACTATAGGAGAGGAAAAAAAAAAGTTTTTCTTTTTACCATTCTAGATTCCTCACTGGGACTGTAACAAAAGCCAGATTAACAAGAGAAAAGTGTACACATTAATTTAAGTTTTACATGATATGGGAGCCTTCATAATGAAATGAGAGGACCCACAGGAACATTAAACCTGAATGTTTTTACACAAGGTTTGGTAAGAGCAGAAAGTCATATGAAAATGTGATAGGACGAAAGGGTAAGGGCTAAGTATAGTAAACTGGAGGAAATTTAACAAGGCCTATTCATTCAGATTCCTCTTGGTGTCTCTCTGTCTTAGGAGTTAAGGATGTTCCTTTCCTCCTTTCCTCCGAGTATGGGGAAGGCACCTCACACTGAAGTGTCTTAGCACTTGCTTCAGGGAAGAAGGTTAGCAAGCCCTTTCAGTAACTTTCTCAAATTCCTTCAGTTAAAATAATATGCCAAGGTGCCATATTTTGGGGTAGTGTCCCCAGCCCTGTCACTATTCACAACTTAATTGCCTATTAATTTATCTGAATTCCTATTCCATTGATGTTAAATACCCAAGGAAAGCTATGTTTTTCATTCAGCTGTTCATCCACTACAGGTAACAAAGTAGATGGCCATGTGGTTGCCACTCAAAATTTGTTTGCATACCTGCAGCAGTTTCCTTATATCCATCTACCTTTCTCCAAAATAAGCACAATTTAGCACTTAAATAGTACCACCCTAAAGCCCAAAGATGTTATTAGAGCTTTTCGCACATGACAATTTCTCAGTTTCTTCTAAGTGCACAGAGGTAAAAATGACATCAGTCCTCCCTGCCTGTTCTGTCTCATCTCTTTCTCCAAACCTCCGTTTACAACTCTTGGAACAGGTCATTCTGGTTTTTGTTTTGTTTTGTTTTGTTTTGTTTTGTTTTGTTTTTTTGTAATTTGTCAGTGTGCCATCCTTCTTCTTGCCTCCTTATACTTGCAAATTTTCCATTCTGCTTGTGTGTCCTTTTCTTTCTAAGTTCAGTGCACTTGAAATCTCTATTCACCCTCTAAGAATGAACTAACTCATTATTTTACTCCAGAAACCAATGTTCACATCCCATGTTATTTTAAGGTACAAGTTGATCCTCATTATTTGTGGATTCAGTATTTGCAAATCTACTTACTAAAATTTACTTGCCAAAATCAATATTTGTGACACTTTCAGGGTCATTTGCAGACAAGGGAAGAGTGACAAAAAATTTGAGTCATTCTTTGAGAGCATGTCCCCAGCTAAGATCAAAGAAGGTGATTTGACTTTTTATTTCAGCTTTGATACTGTTAAAAAAAAAGTGTTCTTTTCATGGTGTATTTAATGCCACTCTGAGTCTGTGATTGACTTAGGTTTGGAAGCTAGGTAGAGATCTGTTGCATTTTTGGTTTTTCCTCTTATATAGATCAAGCAATACTCCAGTAGGTTTCCCATCTAATTCTAGAGACCCTCTGATCAGTTAGCTACTATCATAGATCCCCGTGTGCTAAAACATTCTGATTACTGGTATAGCCCCACTTTATGGCAAATCATACACCAGGCCTCTGGGAGTTCAGCTCTCACAAGAACAAACTTCAAGCCTTCACCAACTGCATAAGACAACGTGATAAATCTTGAATCCTTGCACTGATATCATGAATTCAAACCAACCACATGTTGTATTTTTCCCTCCTTGGTGTGACCACCTTAGGCTCTACTTCCAAGAATGCAGTAGTTTCAGAGATGGCCTAGTATCCCTTTTAAAGGGTTCATCCGATCAGGTGATGCTCACAAAGGATAATCTCCATTTTAATTAATTAAAAGTCAATGATGAAGTATAGATTCGAAGTCCTCTCAGGAGCTTTCCTGGTATAATCTGTACTCAGCATAGGTCAGGGAAAGACTGAAGAGGCAGGCCACTCCAGGTTGGTAGGTGGTAGTTTTATTTTATTTTATTTTTATTATTTTATTTTTTTGGTCCATGGGAATTTTAACAATAATAATAATGATATTATTATTATTATAATCACACCCACTCACCAAATCTTAAAAGTTTACAAAAAGGCCCTAACTGGACTCAGTCACCTTTTTTTTTTATTTAAATTTTAGTTAGTTAACATAGAGTGCAATATTGGTTTCTGGAGTAGAATTCAGTGATTCCTCACCTACATATAAAACCTAGTGCTCATCACAAGTGCCCTCTTTAATACTCACCCCCCATCTAGCCCATCACCAACCTCCCTCCCTCCATCAACACTCAGTTTGTTCTCTATCATTAGGATCTTTTATAGTTTGTTTCCCTCTCTCCTTTTTTTCTTTTCTCCCTTCCCATATGTTCATTTGTTTTCTTTCTTAAATTCCACATATGAAGGAGATGAAGTATTTGTCTTTCTCTGACTGACTTATTTTACTTAGCATAATACACTCTAGCTCCATCTACCTTGTTGCAAATGGGAAGAATTCACTTTTTTGATGGCTGAGTAATATTCCACTGTGTATATGTACCACATTTCCTTTATCTATTCACCAGTCAGTGGACATTTGGGCTCTCTCCGTAGTTTGGCTATTGTTGGCAATGGTGCTATAAACATCAGGGTATATGTACCCCTTTGAATCTGTATTTTTGTATTCTTTGGATAAATACCTAGTATTATAATTGCTGAGTCATAGGGTAATTCTATTTTTAACTATTTGAGGAACCTCCAAACTGTTCTCTAGAGTGACTACACTAGTTTGCTTTTCCACCAACACTGCAAGAGGGTTATCCTTTCTCTGCATGCTCGCCAACACCTGTTGTTTCTTGTGTTGTTGATTTTAGCCATTCTGACAGGTGTGAGGTGGTATCTCATCGTGGTTTTGATTTGCATTTCCCTGATGATGAGGGTTGTTGAGCATCTTTTTCATGTGTCGGTTTAGGCTCAGTCACCTTTAAGGTGAAGGTGTTTTCTTTCTTTTTTTTTTTTTTTAGATTTTATTTATTTGAGAGAGAGAGACAGAGATAGTGAGAGAGAGAGAGCACAAGTGGGGAGGAGAGGGAGAAGCAGGCTCCCCACAGAGCGGGGAGCCCGATGCAGGACTCGATCCCAGGACCCTGGGATCACGCTTAACCCACTGAGCCACCCAGGCACCCGGTGAAAGTGTTTTCAACATTGTATCATTAACTTAAGGCTCATGTTCTTGGAGCAGCCCCTGGAGCAAAAAAGGCAAGTGGAACCCACATTCTGAGGATGGGGGAGAGAGGTGCAGCGGAGCCTCCAAGTTCCTGGGTCCAGCTCGTGGTTCAATCAGGGGTCATATCTTTTTTGGTCACATTCCCCTACATTCTACCCCTTGTGACCAGCTCTTAAAATATCATGTGCCCCTCTTTTATTTTTTTTTTAAGATTTTATTTAATTACTTGACAGAGAGAAAGCACAAGCAGGGGGAGTGGCAGGCAGAGGGAGAAGCAGGCTCCTTGCTGAGCAGTGAGCCAAATGCAGGGCTTGATCCCAGGATCCTGGGACCATGACCTGAGCTGAAGGTAGATGCTTAATGGTCTGAGCCATCCAGGCGCCCCTCATGTGCCTCTCTCTTCTTCAGTGGGCCCGACTGGTCAGCAAGGGGTTTCATTAACATGGAGGTGGCTCTTCTGGTGGCTATCTGGCTGCATTGGAAATAGATGTCACAACAACACATAGGCACATGCAAGAGAAGATACAGATAAAGACAATAATTTTTAAAATTAGTAAAAACTTTTTCTACCAAGATCCCAAGATCCAAACCATTAATTTATTAAATCCCCTAGGCTGGGGGTTGGGTCACTCAGGACATTTACTTGTGTCCTCATGTGATTTAATAAAAATGATATATTAGCAAGCTCATCAGGTACATCATTCCGTTTGGATAATGATACAGGTGCCTTCTTGTGAGGCAGTAATAATGTCTAAGGTGATCCTATGTAGGAGGACATTAGAGTCAATTCAGCATTTAGTAGGATCAGGCTTTGTTGGTTATCATGCAGGGCTTGATGAGTGAATTTAGTAAGGGCTTCTATGTGTGCTATGACATCTTCTAGGCCTATGGAGGGAACAAAGGCTGTGACCAAATGATCATACCATGAAAAACAATGTCTACATGGCCGTGAGGAGAGGGAGTTTGGCAGCTTAAAAGCTTGACTTGGTTGTAAATACCATACATATTGGCTAGGGGAGGAAGCATTACCAGTCATGAGAAGATGAACTGGGGGTGGGCTGTGCAAGAGCAGGACAGCCAACTTCTCCACTCTCTCAAGGTGGATGTTCCATCTCAGGCATAGTGCATTTCTACAAGTCCAGCTTTGCAGCAGGACAGTGGGATCCCAGCGGAGACTGAGTAGTCCCCCCTTACACAGGAACTTGGTAAAGTAACTTACCAACCTTGATGAGATGTCCCATTGCCAATTCCAGTAAATAATGCCTTTGTGAGGTGTGATGGAGCTTGGAGTTCTCAGCAGCATAGCATGTTGATCCACGGTGACAGTGGGGCAATGCTGTTTCCTATGACTTCGTCACCTTTTCACTGTTGGGTGACATGGCAGGGGTCCCCAGACTGGAATATGGGTCAACAAGCCCTACTGGTTATTTAAATGTATGAAAGCCTGGGAGAGTACTTTAATCCACCTGACCAAAGTGTGTTATTTTATTTTATTTATTTTAATTTTTTATTTAAATTCAATTTAGTTAACATATACTGTATTATTAGTTTCAGGGATAGAATTTGGTGATTCATCAGTTGCATATAACACCCAGTGCTCACTACATCAAATATCCTCCTTAATTCCCATCACCCAATTACCTCATCCCCCCACTCAGCTCCCTTCCAGCAACCCTCAGTTTGTTCCCTATAGTTAAGAGTCTCTTATGGTTTGCCTCCCTCTCTGTTTTCATCTTACTTTATTTTTCCTTCCCTTCCTCTGTGTTCATCTGTTTTGTTTCTTAAATTCCACCTATGAGTGAAATCACATGGTATTTCTCTTTCTCTAACTGACTAATTTTGTTTAGCATAATACCCTCTAGTTCCATCCTCATCACTGCAAATGGCAAGATTTCATTCTTTTTGGTGGCTGAGTAATATTCCATTGTGTATATATACAACATCTTCTTTATCCATTCAACTGTTGATGGACATCTGGGCTCTTTCCATAGGTTGGCTATTGTGGACATTGCTGCTATAAACATTGGGGTGCGTGTGTCCCTTTGAATCACTGTGTTTGTATCCTTTGGATAAATGCCTAGTAGAGCAATTGCTGAGTTGTAGGGTAGCTCTATTTTTAACTTTTTGAGGAGCCTCCATACCATTTTCCAGAATGGTTGCACCAGTTTTCATTCCCACCAACAGTGTAAGAGGGTTCCCCTTTCTCTGAATCCTCGCCAATATCTGTCATTTCCTAAGGTGTTAATTTTAGCCATTCTGACTGGTGTGAGGTGGTATTTCATTGTGGTTTTGAATTGAATTTCCCTGATGCCAAGTGATATTGAGCATTTTTTCATGTGTCTATCAACCATTTATATGTCTTCTTTGGAGAAATGTCTGCTCATATCTTCTGCCCATTTCCTGACTAGATTTTTTGTTTCTTGGGTTTGGGTTTGATAAGTTCTTCATAGGTTTTGGATAATAGCTCTTTATCTGATTAGTCATTTGCAAGTATCTTCTCCCATTCCATAGATTGACTTTTAGTTTTTTTTTTTGTTTTTTTTTTTTTTTTTTACTTTGTTTCCTTTGCTGTGAAAAAGCTTTTTATCCTGATGAAGTCCCAATAGTTCATTTTTGCTTTTGTTTCCCTTGCCTTTGGAGACATGTCTAGCAAGAAGTTGCTGAAGCTGAGGTCAAAGAGGCTGCTTTTTTTCTCCTCTAGGATTTTGATGGATTCCACATTTAGGTCTTTCATCTATTTTGAGTTTATTTTTGTGTATGGTGTAAGAAAATGGTCCACTTTCATTCTTCTACATGTGGCTTTCCAATTTTCCCAACACCATTTGTTAAAGATATTCTTTTTTTAAATTAAATTAAATTTATTTATTTGTCAGGGGGTGGGGCACAAGCAGGGGGAGCGGCAGGCAGAGGGAGAAGGGGGTGGTTCCTGGCTCAGTGGGGAGCCTGATGTAGGAGTTGATCCCAGGACTCTGGGATCATGGCCTGAGCTGAAGGCAGATGCTTAACTGGCTGAGCCACGCAGGCGTCCCTTAAAGATATTCTTCAATTGGATATTCGTTTTTGCTTTGTCAAAGTATTTTTTTTTAATTCCTTTTCACATTGGATATTCTTTCCTGCTTTGTTAAAGATTAGTTGACCATAGAGTTGGTTCTCTATTCTGTTCCATTGATCTATGTGTCTGTTTTTGTGCCAGTACCATACTGTCTTGATGATTACAGCTTTGTAATACAGCTTGAAATGTGGAATTGTGATGCCTCAAGCTTTGGTTTTATTTTTCAACATTAATTTGGCTATTTGGAGTCTTTTCTGGTTCCATAAAAATTTTAGGATTGTGTATTCTAGCTCTGTGAAAAATGTCAATGATATTTTGACAGGGGTTGCATTGAATGTGTAGATTGCTTTGGTTAGCATAGACATTTTGACAATATTTTAATTCTAATCCATGAGCATGGGATGTTTTTCCATTTCTTTGTGTTTTCCTCAATTTCTTTCATGTGTTCTATGGTTTTCAAAATACAGATCCTTTACCTTGTTGGTTAGGTTTATTCCTAAGTATTTTATGTGTTTTGGTGCTATTGTAAATGGAATCAATTCCTTGATTTCTCTTTCTTCTGTTTCATTGTTAGTGTATAGAATGCAACTCACTTCTGTGCATTGATTTTATATCCTGCAACTTTGCTGAACTCCTGTATCAATTCTAGCAATTTTTTTGGTGTAGTCTTTTGAGTTTTCTACATAGAATGTTATGTTGTCTGTGAAGAGTGAAAGTTTGACTTCTTTGCTGATTTGGATGCCTTTTTTATCTTTTTGTTGTCTGATTGCTGAGGCTACAACATCTAGAACTATGTTGTACAACAGTGATGAGAATGGACATCCCTGTGGTGTTCCTGACCTTAGGGGAAAAGCTCTCAGTTTTTCTCCATTAAGGATGATATTCACTGTGGGTTTTTTGTATATGGCTTTTATGATATTGAGTTATATTCCCTCTATCCCTACACTGCAGAGGGTTTTTGTCTAGAAAGGATGCTGTATTTTGTCAAATGCTTTTTCTGCATCTTCTCAATATGGTTCTTGTCCTTTTTTTTTTTTTTTTTATTAATGTTGTGTATCACGTTGACTGAATTGTGGATGTTGAACCACCCCTAGAGCACAGGAATAAATCTCACTTGGTCATGGTGAGTAACTTTTTAATGTACTGGTGAATCCTATTAGCTAGTATCTTGGTGAGAATTTCTGCATCCATGTTCATCAGGGATACTAGTCCGTAATTCACCTTTTTAGTGGGGTCTTTGGTTTGGGGATCAAGGTAATGCTGGCCTCATAGAATGAGTTTGGAAGTTTTCTCTCCAATTCTATTTTTTGGTAACAGTTTCGGAAGAATAGGTATTAATTCTTCTTTAAGTGTTTAGTAGAACTGCCCTGGTTGTTGGGAGATTTTTTTTACTTCTTCAGTTTCTTTGCTGGTTGTGGGTCTGTTCAGGTTTTCTATTTCTTTCTGTTTCAGTTTTGGTAGTTTATATGTTTCTAGGATTGCATCCATTTCTTCCAGATTGCCTAATTTGTTGGCATATAATTGCTCATAATATTCTCTTATAATTGTTTGTATTTCTGTGGTGTTGGTTGTGATCTCTCATCTTTCATTCATGATTTTATTTATTTGGGTCCTTTCTCTTTTCTTTTTGATTAAGTCTGGCTAGGGGTTTATTGATCTTATTAATTCTTTCAAAGAGTCAGCTCCTAGTTTCATTGATCTGTTTTACTATTATTTTGATATCTATTTCATTGATTTCTGTTCCAATATTTATTGTTTTCCTTCTTCTGCTGGATTTAGGCTTTATTCGATGTTCTTTTTCCAGCTTTTAGGTGTAAGGTTTTGTTGTGTATTTCAGAATTTTCTTCTTTCTTGAGTAAAGCCTGTCTTGTATATACTTCCCTCTTATGACTGCCTTTGCTGCATCCCAAAAGTTTTGAACTGTTGTGCTTTCATTTTCATTTACCTCCATTTTTTTTTTTTAATTCTTTAATTTCCTGGATGACCCATTCCTTCTTTATTAGGATCCTCTTTAACCTTCATGTATTTGTGGTCCTTCCAATTTTTTCTTTATTATTATTATTTTTTAAGATTTTATTTATTTATTTGAGAGAGAGAATGAGAGAGAGCATGAGAGGAAGAGGGTCAGAGGGAGAAGCAGAACCCCGCTGAGCCGGGAGCCCGATGCGGGACTTGATCCCCGGACTCCAGGATCATGACCTGAGCCAAAGGCAGTTGCTTAACCAACTGAGCCACCCAGGCACCCCTTCCAATTTTTTCTTGTGGCTGACTTCAAGTTTCATAGCAATGTGGTCTGAAAATATGCATGGTATGATCTCAATCTTTTGTACTGGTTGAAACCACTTTTATGACCTAGTATGTGATCTATTCTGGAGAATATTCCATGTGAACTCAAGAAGAATGTTTATTCTGCTGCTTTAAGATGCAATGCTTTGAATATGTTAAGTCCATTTGGTCCAGTGTGTCATTAAAGCCCTTGTTTCCTTATTGATCCTCTGCTTAGATGATCTGTCCATTGCTGTGAGTGGGGTGTTAAAGTCCCCTACTATTATTGTATTATTATTGATAAGTTTCTTTATGTTGGTTTAATTGGTTTACCATGTTTGGCTGCTCCCAAGTTAGGGAGGGGCATAAATATTTACAATTATTAGATATTCTTGTTGGATTGACCCTTTAATTATGAAATAGTGTCCTATTTCATCTCTTATTATAGTCTTTCATTTAAAATCTTGTTTGTCAGGGGTGCCTGAGTGGCTCAGTCATTAAGCATCTAACTTCGGCTCAGGTCATGATCCCAGAGTCCTGGGATTGAGCCCCAAGTAGGGCTCCCTGCTCAGTGGGAAGCCTGCTTCTCCCTCTCTCACTCCCCCTGCTTGTGTTCCCTCTCTCCCTGTGTCTCTCTGTCAAATAAATAAATAAAATATTTAAAAAATAAATAAAATCTTGTCTAATATAAGATATAATTATTGCTACTCTAGCTTTCTTTGGATGTCCATTAGCATGATAAATGGTTCTACACCCCCCCCCACTTTCAATCTGGAGGTGTCTTTGGGTCTAAAATGAGTTTCTTGTAAGCAGCATACTGATGGGCTGCCCCCCCGCCCCATTCTAATAACCTATGTCTTTTGATTGGAGCATTTAGTCCATTTACATTCAGAGTAATTGTTGAAAGATATGAATTTAGGGTCATTGTATTACTTGTAAATTCACTGTTCCTGTAAATCATCTCTGTTCCTTTCTTTTTTTTTAAAGATTTTATTTATTTATTTGACAGAGAGAGACACAGCGAGAGAGGGAACACAAGCAGGGGGAGTGGGAGAGGGAGAAGCAGGCTTCCCGTGGAACAGAGAGCCTGATGCGGGGCTCGATCCCAGGACCCTGGGATCATGACCTGAGCCAAAGGCAGACGCTTAACAACTGAGCCACCCAGGCGCCCTGTCTCTGTTCCTTTCTGGTCTGTGTTACTTTTGGGCTCCCTCTCTGCTCGGGAATCCCCTTTAATATTTCTTACTGGGCTTAGTGTGGGGTTTAATGGTCACAAATTCCTTTAGTTTTTGTTTGTCCTGGAAACTCTGTATCTTTGCTTCTATTTTGATTGTCCGCCTTGCTGGATAAATTATTCTTGCCTGCATACTTTTCCCATTTAGCATGTTGAATATATCATGCCAATCTTTTCTGGCCTGCCAGATCTCTGTGGGCCGGTCTGATGCCAGCGTTATGTGTTTACCCTTGTAGGTTAAGGACTTCTTGTTCCAAGCTGCTTTCAGGATTTTCACTTTATCTTTGAAATTTGCAAGCTTTACTATAATATGTCAAGATGCTGACCTAATTTCGTTGATTTTTAAGGGGGTTCTCTGTGCCTCTTCGACTTGAATGCCCATTTCCTTCCCCAGAAGATTAGGGAAATTTTCAGCTGTAATTTGTTCAAATAAACCTGCTCTCCTATCTCCTGCTCCTCATCTTCTGGGATCCCTATAATACAGATATTATTTTGCTTTATGGAATCGCTGAGTTCTCTAAATCTCCCTTCAAGATCTAATAGTTTTATTTCTCTCCTCTTTTCAGCTTCCTTATTTTCCATCATTTTATCTTCCATATCACTTATTCACTCTTCCACTTCATTCATTCACATCTTTATGGCCTGCACCTGGGATTGTATCTTAGTAATAGCATTTTTAATTTTGGCCTGACTAGATTTTAGTTCTCTTAGCTCTATAGTAAGGGATTCTCTAGTGTCTTCTATGTTTTTTTCAAGCCCAGCTAGTATCTTTATAATCATTGTTTTAAATTCTAGTTCAGATATCTTATTTTATCTGTATTGATTAAATCCCTGGCAGTGAGTACTACCTCTATTTTCTTTTGGTGTGAATTTCTCTGTCTTGTCATTTTGTCCAGAAAAGAAAAGAAGAAAGAAAGAAAAAACAACAATAACAACAACAACAGCAACAACAGAAAAAAAGAATCTAGATCCTGGGTGTGTTTTGGTCTGCTTGTTAAAGGAAACTAGATCCCAAAATAAGCAAGAAAACTTATATGTATAAAAATAGAATAAGATATCTTAACTATAGGGAACAAACCGAGGGTTGCTCCTGGGGAATGGGGTAATTGGGTGATGGGAATTAAGGAGGGCACTTGATGTAATGAGCATTGGGTATTAAATGCAACTGATAAATCATTACATTCTACTCTTGAAGCTAATAATACATTATATGTTAATTAAATTAAGTTTAAATAAAAATTAAAAATGTAGAATATACATTAAATAAAATTATAAATGTAGAAAATACAAAGAAAGGAGACAAAAATAAAAAAAAACTATATAACATGTATAAATAAATAAATAATTAAAAAACTGAAAAAATGAGAAAACAACTGAGAAAATAATACTAAAATAATAAAGAATAAAGATACAAAGAATGCTATATACTGTTTCTCCTAGAGCTGAAGTTTTTCATCCATCTATGATCAGTAAACTTGATGCCACATAGACATGGAAATTCCAAATACAGTCAGGCAAACTGATGTAAATATGACATTCAGAACTAGGAGAAGCGGGTAGGGGTCTGGAATTTCAGAGGAAAGGAATGCCCTTCAAAGGAGTAGATGTTTGGTAATCAGATGTTTGTTCTACCATAAATATGGTTAACTTAGATAAAATTTATTTCTGTTAATAAACCTATTCTGGGAAAGACACTCAATTTAGATTCTTCTGTGTGATTAAGGGAGAGACAAAAGTTTCTCTTGAGCCCACAGGACCTCAAGTGCCTTTAGCTCAAAATAATCCACATGTCAAAGTGGCGTATTCTGGGGGGTGGTCCTATCCTGAACCCCTTCAGTTTCGCTGCCTGTAACTTCTTTGGGAATTTCATATATTAAAAGTTGAGTTGGTAGCTTGTTTCATCTCATTGATCCAGTCTCTTAGCCCTGACAATAGCTCAACTTAATCAACTTAATCAAACTCACTCTAGGAGGCAGTGATGTAGGTGTCTTTTCAAAGTTAGGCCTATGGTTCAAGTAATCAGGTATTAAGTAAGGGACATTTCTATGGAAACAAAAGAAAACTGATGGTTAATGATTGGATCAAATGTTGCCTGTTGCAAAGACTTCTAGATGTCAGACCTGAAGCATCTTTAGATAAAATGAGGACAGGTAATGGCAATCTGACAGATCTTACTGGTTTGTAGCTCAAATGTCTCTGGTGGTCTTTTGAGTGGCCCATAGAGAATGGTCAAAGATTGTCTATACATGAACTATTATGGCAATTTCTTTACAGCAAGTCATTTATATTTAGTTTGCAGGGCTTCAGGATAAAGGGCAGTTTTAGTTCTCAAATGATTTCAAGTCAGAAAGATGGGAGAAAAATCAAAATGTTGGTTTGAAGTGTTGTGGTCAGGTACTGGAGGACATTAGAAGAGACCAGGATTTAGTCCAGTTTATAATGAATAGTATTAAAATCTAATATCTACAAAGATGTTATTGAAAGATATTTTCTCTTTATAATCACCATAATTTTTACCAAAGATAGCCAACTTAACACTAATTTGTTTGCAAAATAAGTATGGTTAAAAAACAAACAAACAAGGGCGCCTAGGTGGCTCAGTTGGTTGGGCGACTGCCTTCAGCTCAGGTCATGATCCTGGAGTCCCCGGATCGAGTTCCGCATTGGGCTCCCTGCTCAGTGGGGAGTCTGCTTCTCCCTCTGACCCTCCCCCCTCTCATGCTCACAAACAACTTGGCCTGATTATTCAGATAAGCACAGAAAAAATAGTGATTGACCATATAGACTCTTTAAAACTTTGTTGGATCTTTTCATATGGAATCTTTGAATTGAACTTTTAATAGCTTTTCAAGGCTAGAGCCAAGCTAAATATTTGCCATTGACTTCGCCTGTGATACCTATTGATTTGGGTGAATTCTTTTCTTCTCAAGTTCCCCAACATACCCTGAGGTTCCTTCTTTACTCACCTGGTGAACCTGCTGGGAAAGAAAATGACCTTCTTTACTCACCTGGTGGACCTGCTGGGAACTCTGTAAGCAAGGTCAGGCTGATATTTCCAAGGAAGCTTTGTTGGCCCCATAAAGCCAACCTTAGTTACTTAAAACTTAAAACTGTCTGGCCATATCTGAATATATGCAGGTCTTTCTCAAATATGACATTCTAGTTTTGGTAAGGTAACCAGTGTTTCTAATTGCATCTTGTTACAAGGAGGATATATTCTTATTGAACTTAGTAATAAAATATATTGCCATGAAATATAAGAATACTTACTGAGATTCTCTGAATTCTGGAGGATTCAGGTAAGGAGAAAAGATAATGTTTCAATTTGTTCACAAAAGTATATTTTGTCAAATTGCTGTGAGTCAGAGAAAAAGATTTCTTAAATTTGGAAAAAAACAAAACATTTTTAGAAACATCAATTTTTCAGGACACCTGGGTGGCTCAGTCATTAAATGTCTGCCTTTGGTTCAGTTCATGATCCCAGGGTCCTGGGATCGAGTACCGCATTGGGCTCCCTGCTCAGCAGGGAGCCTGCTTCTCTCTCTGCCCCTGCTGCTCTCCCTGCTCATGCTCTCTCTCTCTGACAAATAAATAAAATCTTTTAAAAATCTCATCAATTTTTCAATCAAAAAAATCATAGGAAGTATAATTATCTTCCTCAATTCATTCAGTCCCATATTACTACTTCTTTTTCTGCTTGAATACAGTTTTTCCAGTAGTTCCAGAAATTTTTATCAAGGTTATTTATGATCTTAAGGTTATCAGAAACCTGTACTCAAGAGTTTTACCCATGAATCCTTTCTTAAAGAAGATTTTATTTATTTATTTGACAAGGAGAGAGAGAGAGCCCAAGCAGGAGGAGTGGCCAGCAGTGGGAGAGGGAGAAGCAAGCCCCTGCTTCTCCTGAGGAGCAGGGAGCCGGATATGGGGTTTGATCCCTGGACCCCAGGATCATGACCTGAGCCAAAGGCAAACCCTTAACTGACAGTGCCACCCAGGTGCCCCTTATCCATGAATCCTAACTGAAGATGAAGCCTATTTGCAGGAAACTTGTATAGAGGCATCTGATTAAAAGTACAACTTTCTGTAAATGGTAAAAGACAAAAATAGCATGGTTAAAGGTCTGATTAGAGTTAATTACAGTGCAATTGACAAGGAAATTAGGCTATTTTTGTGACATGCAACACTTCCAGATAATTACATAATGGAACATCAGATTTCTAGGAGTTTCATATAATTTTAGAAAACTTACTTTAATAACATAACTACATAAATATAATCTAAGAACGTTTAATATCACATCTATGACAATATTTTCCATGTAATTTAACATGCCAAATAAGCTTAATTAGTTTAATTTCTCACACACACAACTTTTTAAAAAAGATTTTATTTGTCAGAGAGAGAGAGTGGACACAGCAGGGGGAAGTGGCAGGCAGAGGGAGAAGCAGACTCCCTGTTGAGCAAGGAGCCTGATATGGAACTCGATTCCAGGACCCTGGGATCACAACCTGAGCTGAGGCTTAACCAACTGGCAGAGGCTTAACCAACTGAGGTACCCAGGCATCCCCACAAAATTTTTTTTTAAGTGTTCCAGAGGCCTGATGGAAAATTTCAATTAGATTGTGGTAAAAAAACAAAAAACAAAACAAAACAAAATAATCCCTTCACTTTAGATTTTTATTTTGAGAAGTATGTCCAAAAAATATCAAAAATTTCAAGTATTTGATTGAGTAGGATCACAGTCATTATGAAACAATATTGAATTATCCTTTTAACCAAAGTGAAAGTACAAGAAATCAAAGGTAAATATGGAAGGTTACATAGTTGTGAGTAAAATTTAGCTCTTTTAATATTAAGACTCAGATCCCTTAAGTAATCAGAGACCTGATAAATATGGTAAATTATTTTGGCAAACATAAAATCATTCTTTTTTCTTTTTTTTTTTTTAGGCAGGTAACTTAGAAGGTAAAGAAAAACTTTTGTTTACAATTTCTTAAGAAAAGCAGACCAATAGTTTAAGAAAACTTTTTATTTTTCTTTCTTTTTTAGAGAGAGAGAGAAACAGCATGAGAGGGGAAAGAGGGAGAAGCAGGCTCCCTGCTGAGCCGGGAGCCCGAGGCAGGACTCCCATCCCAGGACTCCGGGATCGCGACCCGAGCGGAAGGCAGTCGCTTAACCAACTGAGCCACCCAGGTGCCCGAAAACTTTTTATTTTTAACAAAGAGAAAATGTAAAATTTGCACCAGTGTACTTTTGAAATTAAAACTCATGTAATTATTTAAATTTATCCTAATTTTAGCCAGTACTGATCACACATAAAATTTCTTTCTGGGGGCATCTGGATGGTGCAGTCAGTTAAGCATCTGACTCTTGGTTTGAACTCAGGTTGTGATCTCAGTGTTGTGAGATAGGGTCCTGCATTGGGCTCCATGCCCAGCATGGAGTCTGCTGAAGTTTCTCTCTCTCCCTCTCCCTCTTCTCCTCCCCATTTCATGCACATGCTCTCTCTCTCAAACAAATAAATAAATCTTTAAAAAAATTCTTTCCAAAGACTCTATCTTCATAAAACTTCTACAACTTTCTTTTCACATTCAGCTTTTGACCTAAATTTTCCCTCTATAAATAAACAGTCTTACTTTAGGATAAAATTATTTTCTTTTCCCTTAACATATACGTATTTTTGTTCCTTATCTTTTTTCCCTCCCCAAAACACAGCTCTTATTTTCCTCATATACATGGTTGTTTCCCTTATTATTTCCAGTAGTCTTATACATTTATTAAAATTCTCAATGCTTAGGGGCATCTGGGTGGTTCAATCCGTTGAACAATTGACTCTTGGTTTCAGCTCAGGTCATGATCTCAGGGTTGTGAAATAGAGCCCTGCATTGGGTTCCATGCTCAGAAGGAAGTCTGCTTGAGATTCTCTCTCTCTCCTTCTGCCCCTTCCTACCACTCATGTGCACAAGATCTCTCTCTCAAATATTTTCTCTCTCTCAAATAAATGAATATTTGAGAGAGAGAGAGAGAGATCAAGAGCATGATCGGGGGTGGGGCAGAGGGACAAGCAGACTCTCCACTGAGTGGGGAGCCCCACATGGGGCTTGATCCCAGGACCCTGATATCATTACCTGAGCCAAAATCAAATGCTTAACCAACTAAGCCAACCAGGTGCCCCTAAATAAATAAAATCTTAAAAAAAAGAAAATAATTCTCAATGCTTAGAAACCTTAATTTCTAATGTAAACTAAGTAGTAAACAATTGTGAATTGTATGTTACACCAGATTTCTTTAGATTGGCAAATTTATGAATATATTTCATAATTTTTAGATGTTAAATAAAGGCTATGGTACAATTTTAAATAAAGCATAAAATGTGTTTACTAACAGACCTACATTCATCTTTAGGTTTTCTATAAGACAAAAGTAGATAAATCATGTTCAGTACTTAATGTTTTATTACTTTATCTTATTTAGAAAAAAAATCTAGATTATCAACACACTTAATTTTACTCATCATTTAACTTAGCAAAACTTTAAAATTTTAGGTTAGCAAAGACGTAGGAAGCTTTATAAAGGTTTACCTACAGATCTTTTTATTTTATTTGCATCTATTTAATTTACTTGTCCTTAACACTTATGCTTAGACTACCCACAATACTTCCTGAGGCATATAGACAAATTAAACAATTATCCTAAGATTTTTTATTGACCAGTGTTGAAACAGAAATATCATACACTTATTTGACTGCTGATAAACAGAAGCAGATAAAAGGTTTTTTAAAAAGATTTTTTTTTTTTAATTCTAGTTACATGCAGTGTTATATTAGTTTGAGGTGTATCATATACTGATTTAATAATTCCATACAACACCTGGTGCTCATCGTGTGAAGTGCACTCCTCAATTCCCATCACCTTTTTAACCCATTCCCCCCCCCCCAGTAACCATTAGTCTGTTCTCTATAGTTAAGAGCCTATTTCTTGGTTTATCTCTCTCTCTCTCATCTTTTGCTCATTTGTTTAATTTCTGAAATTCCACATATGAGTGAAATCATTTCATATTTGTCTTTCCCTAACTGATTTATTTCACCTAGCATTATGCTCTCTAGGTCCATTAATGTCATTGCAAATGGCAGGTTTCATTATTTTTTATGTTGGAATAATGTTCCATATATATATATGTATATGTATATGTGTGTGTGTGTGTGTGTATACATATATGGAATAACATCCATATACATAAAGATATTTATGTAATATCTTTAATGATGTATATGATGATCTATCTATCTATCTATGCTAGCCATTCATCTATGGATGGACACTTGAGCTGCTTCCATATCTTGGCCATTGTAGATAATGCTTCTATAAACATAGGGGTGCATGTATCCCCTTGAGTTAGTGTTTTTGTATTCTTTGGGTAAATACCTAGTAATGCAATTGCTGGATCATGGGGTAGGTCTATTTTTTATTTTTTGAGATACCTCCATCCTGTTTCCCACAGTAGCTGTACCAGTTTGCACTCCCACCAACAGTGCAAGAGGGTTCCTTTTTCTCCATATCCTCACTATCACTTCTTGTTTCCTATATTGTCGATTTTAGCTGTGGACAGGCATGGGGTGATATCTCATTGTAGTTTTGATTTATATTTCCCTGATGATGAGTGATGTTGAGCATCTTTTTATGTGTGTGTTGGCTGTCTGGGTGTATTCTTTAGAGAAGTGTCTGTTCATGTCTTCTGCCCATATTTAAATTTGATTATTTATTCTTTGGGTGTTGAGTTTTATAAGTTCTTTATATATTTTCGATACTAAGGCTTCATCTGATATGTCATTTGCAAATATCTTCTCCCATTCTGTAGGTTGCCTTTTCATTTCATCTTGATTGTTCAGAAGATTTTTGTTTTGAGATATCCCCAATAGTTTATTTTAACTTTTGTTTCCTTTGCTTCAGGGGCCCTTTCTAGAAAAATGTTGCTTATGACTATGGCTGATGTCAGAAAAGTTACTAACTGCTCTCTTCTAGGATTTTCATGGTTTCAAGTCTCATACATACATCTTTAATCCATTTTGAGTTTATATTTGTGTATGGAGTAAGAAAGTGGTCCAGTTCCATTCTTTTCCATGTTGCTGTTGGTCAACACCATTTGTTGGAGAGACTATCTTTTTCCTATTGGATATTCTTTCCTACCTTGCCAAAGATTAATTGATCATATAGTCATTTCTTGGTTTTCTATTTAGTTCCATTTATCTGTGTGTGTATTTTTGTACCAGTTCCATACTGTTTTCATCATTATAGCTTTGTAATATAACTTGAAGTCTGGAATTGTGATACCTTTAGCTTTTCCTTTCTTTTTCAACATTGCTTTGGCTACTCTTTTTCAACATTGCTTTGTGATTCCATACAAATTTTAGGATTCTTTGTTCTAGTTCTGTGAAAAATGCTTGTGGTATTTTGATAAGGGTTGCATTGAATGTGTAGATTGCTTTGAGGAGTATAGACATTTTAACAATATTTGTTCTTCCAATCTGTGAGTATGGCATGTCTTTCCATTTCTTTGTGTCCTCTTCAATTTCTTCAGTGTTTTATAGTTTTCAGAGTGCAGATCTTTCACCTCTTTAATTAGGTTTATTCCTAAGTATCTTATTATTTTGGTGCAACTGTAAATGGGATTGTTTTTGTAATATCTCTTTCTGCTGCTTTGTTATTTGTGTATAGAAATGTAACTGATTTCTGTATATTGATTTTGTATCCTGTGACTTGACTGAACTTATTGGTCAGTTCTAGCAGTTTTTTGGTATCATGTCATCTGCAAATAGTGAAACTTTTATTTCTTCCATATCATTTTGGATGCCTTTTGTTTATTTTTGTTGTCTGATTGCTGTGGCTAGGACTTCCAGTGCTATGTTGAATAAAAGTGATGAGAGTGGACAAATCCTTGTCTTGTTCCTGACCTTAGAGAGAAGCTCTCTGTTGTCCCCATTGTGTACGATGTTAGCTGTGTATTTTTCATATTATAGCCTTTAATATGTTTAGATATGTTCCCTTTAAATCTACTTTGTTGCAGGTTTTTATCATGAATGGATGTTGTGCCTTGTCCAATGCTTTTTCTTCATCTATCAAAAGGATCATATGGTTCTTATCTTTTCTTTTATTAATGTGGTGTATCACATTGATTGACTTGTAAATATTGAACCACTTTTGCAACCCAGGAATAAATCTTACTGATCTTGGTGAGTCATTTTTTAAATATATTGTTGGATTCAGTTTGCTAGTATTTTGTTGAGGATTTTTGCACCTATGTTCATCAGAGATATTGGCCTGTAATTTTCTTAATAACCAATACCAATTTTCTTAATAACCAAAACCTTAATCTGGTTTTGGTATCAGGGTAATGCTGACCTCATAGAATGAATTTGAAAGTTTTCCTTCCATTTCTATTTTTTGGAACAGTTTGAGAAGAATAGGCATATATTCTTCTTTAAATGTTTGTTAGAATTCACCAGTGAAGTCATCTGGTCATGGACTTTTGTTTGTTGGGAGGTTTTTGGTTACTGATTCAATTTCTTTGCTGGTAATTGGTCTGTTCAAATTTCTATTTCTTCCTGTTTCAGTTTTGGTAGTATATACAGTCCTAGAAATTTATCCACTTCTGGGTTTTCCAATTTGTTGGCATATATTTTTTCATAATATTCTCTTATAATTTGTTTGTGTTTCTGTGGTGTTAGTTGTTATTTCTCCTCTTTCATTTGTAATTTTATTTGAGTCCTTTCTCTTTTTTTCTTGATAAGTCTGACTAGAGGTTGAATCAATTTTATAGAGTTTTTTTCAAATGATCACCTCCTGGTTTCATTGATATGTTTTGTTTATTAAGATTCTATATCATTTTTTATTTTTTTCTTAAAGATTTTATTTATTCATTTGAGACACAGAGATACAGAGAGAGAGAACATGAGCAGGGGGAGAGGCAGAGGGAGAGGGGGGAGCCGACTCCCCGTTGAGTCAGGGGCCCCATGTGGGGCTCGATCCTAGAACCCCGGGATCACGACCCAAGCCAAAGGCAGATGCTCAACCATCTGAGCCACCCAGGTGCCCCTATATCATTTATTTCTGCTGTAACCTTTGTTATTTCCTTCTTCTAGTTTTGAGGGGTTTTTTTGTTGTTGTTGTTCATTTTCTAGCTTCTTCTTTTTCTTTTTTTTAATTATGTTATGTTAGTCACCATACAGTACTTCATTAGTTTTTGGTGTAGTGTTCCATGGATTCATTGTTTGCATGTAACACCCAGTGCTCCTTGCAATATGTGCCCTTTAGCTTCTTTAGGTGTAAGGTTATTTATTTGAGGAAGCATTATAAAAGTTTTATAATTAATCCTGATATTTCTAAACACATATCTATTTTCATTAAATCAACGACCTTAAATTAGCTTTAATACCAAATATTATCCCAGATATATGAACTTGAAAAACATTTGGGTTAGTTCCTGTCTGTGAGTTTTAGAACGTCCAATCCTTACAAGCACTTGCCTTCAAAACAACTAAAGAGAGTTCTTTTACATAATAATAATTTTAGCAGTATCATCCAGAGGTAGAGAAAATATCTCACATTTACAGCATACACGGACATACACACACACACACACAAGAGATGTAAGCAAATCTTAATTTCGTTTCCACTAATGTTTGTGAAGAGGATATTATAGACCCGATTTTGAAATCTATTTATTTATTATTTATTTATTTATTGAAAAAAACACTTTTCTCTAAAGTTTGTATGACAAAGTTTGGCGCCTAAGTCCTAGAGAAAATAAGAGTAGAAAATTTATATCACAGGCAGATTAAGATTACCTAAGTTTTTCCAAAGGTAGATATTTGGAGCATATCTGCCTGCTATCAGAGGTGCTAGATCCTTGACTAAAAGCCCTTTAATAGTTCATATTTTAAAAAGGCTTCCTTCTACCTTCTCTTCTTCTTCTCCTACTTCTTTTTTTTTCTCTTTAGTCTCTGAAGATTGTGAGCAGTTTTTACATTTCAAAGACATGATAAAATTTATAATTTCAAGGGTTAGAAAAAGAATGTAAATATTTTTATTCTAAATATTTGAAATTGCCAAAGCAGCCTTGAAAAAGAAAAACAAAACTGGAGGTATCACAGTTCCAGACTTCAAGTTATTTACAAAATTTTAGTAATCAAAACGGTATCATACCGGCACAAAAATAGAACAGAAAACTGAGATATAAAACCACAATTATATAATCAATTAATCTTTGACAAAGGAGGAATGAATACCCAATGGGAAAAAGACAGTTCTTTCAATAAATGGTATTGGAAAAATGGAACAGTATCATGCAAAAGAATGAAACTGGACCACTTTCTTTTACCATACACAAAAATAAACTCAGAATTATTTAAAAACCTAAATGTGAGACCTGAAGCCATGAAAATCCTAGGAGAGAGTAAAGGCAGTAACCTCTTTGACCTCAACTCTAGCAGTATTTTTCTAGATAGGGCCCCTGAAGCAAGGAAAATAAAAGCAACAATAAACTATTGGGACCACTTCAAACTAAAAAGCTTTTGTACAGTGAAGGAAACAACAAAATGAAAAGGCAACCTACAGAATGGGAGAAGATATTTGCAAATGATATACTTGATAAAGGGTACCAAAAATATATAAAGAACTGATTCAACTCAATACACAAAACCCAAAATATAAATTGAAAATGGGCAGAACACATGAACAGACACTTCTCCAAAGAAGATATCTGGATTACAAACAGACACATAAAAAGGTGCCCAACGTCATTCATCACCTGGAAAATATAAATCAAAACTATAATGAGATATCACCTCATGCCTGTCACAAAGGCTAAAATCAACAACACAAGAAACAACAAATGTTAGCAAAGATAGGGAGAAAAGGAATCCTCTTGCACTATTAGTGGGAATGCAAACTGGTGCAACCACTCTGGAAAACAGTATGGAGGTTCTTCAAAAAATTAAAAATAGAACTATCCTATGAGCCAGGAATTGTAATACTGGGTATTTACCCCCCAAATACAAGAACACTAATTCAAATGGATACATGCACCCTTGTTTATTGCAGCTTTATTTACAATAGCCAAATTATGGAAGCAGCCCATGTGTCCATTGATTGATGAATGGATAAAGGAATGTGAAATATACATTATATATATACTATATATATATAATGGTATATTACTCACCTATAAAAAAGAATGAAATCTTGCCATTTGCAATGATATGGATGGAGCTAGAGAGTATAATGCTAGATGAAATGAATATGTTAGAGAAAGACAAATACCATATGTTTTCACTCATTTGTGGAATCTAAGAAACAAAACAAATGTGCAGAGGGAAAAAGTGAGAGAAAGAGTGAGAAACCAAGAAACAAACTCTTAACTCAGAAAACAAACTGATGGTTTCCAGGGGGAGGTGGGTTAGGTATGGGGATGAGGATTAAAGATAAAAAATAAAATAAAATGATAAAAAAGGAAAAAAGGAAAAATAAAGTTTTTCTAGAGTTTCAGTGTAATTGCTATTTAAAATTTACTTTTCTTTAGTACAGAATAATTTTGTTCCAATATCCTGATTTTTTAAATAATATCTACAAACATTTTGAGAAGAATACGTGAAGTTTGGAGATTAGCAAAAACAGATTGGCTTTAACTTGTTCCCAATACCCTAAAGACCTGGATTATAGCCTGAATATCAAGGGACTGGCCCATCTTTTTAACTAAATTTGATTTTTTTAAAGATTATTTATTTATTTATTTATTTGACAGAGAGAGAGAGTGAGAGAGGCAACACAAGCAGAGGTAGTGGGAGAGAGAGAAGCCGGCCTCCAGCCAAGCAGGGACCCTGATGCAGGGCTCAATCCCAGGACCTTGGGATCATGACCTGAACTGAAGGCAGATGCCCAATGACTGAGCCACCCAAGCACCCCTGATTTTTTAAATCAGAGAGAATTTTAAATAAAATGGGATCCGAAGAATTTATGCCTTATTAAAGTCTGTATAAAGCATTTTATCAAAAGCCTTTTTTCTGGGTACACAATTTAACCTTGGCTTCTATTAGCCCATGAATATTGGCCTTTTTTTTTTTTTTAAAGCAAATTTATAAATTTATTGTGATGATTAGATGAGTGATATACATAAGTATTAAAAACTGTATATTTTTGTAGATAAGTAAACATAACCTAGGAAAACCACATTTTCAGTTTGGGTTGGTCTTTGTTCTTTTTTAAACAGCATATGAAACTTCTAAAATGTATCATGATTTTAAATTGAAAAGTGTGCTAATTCAAAATAAGCAACTAAGATTATTACCACAAGAACATGTATATGATAAAATCAATGGAGTATGGAATTTATCCAGTGATAAGGTATTGTGCTAAAAGCTAATGAACCTTTTGGGTCAGTGCTTTGATAATCATTTTTCCATTTATCATTGAGTTTGTTTGCAAATCATTTGTACAAGGGCCTAGGACAAATTTTGGTCATCTATTTCCTCAGAAGGGAAGGTTGTGAATATAGCCAAGTAATCTATCTAATTATTCTCTAAATTCAGTTAGATCTTCTGAAAGTAGAGATAAAAGGGCTTTATAGGGGCGCCTGGGTGGCTCAGTTGGTTAAGCGACTGCCTTCGGCTCAGGTCATGATCCTGGAGTCCCAGGATCGAGTCCCGCATTGGGATCCCTGCTCAGCAGGGAGTCTGCTTCTCCCTCTGACCCTCCTCCCTCTCATGCTCTCTGCCTCTCATTCTCTCTGTCTCAAATAAATAAATTAAATCTAAAAAAAAAAAGGGCTTTATAATTTAAAAGCTCTACTGTTGTCCAGGGGATACAATTTTTTTTTTCATTGTGGGGGTCTAGGATATTACTGCAAAGGACATGTATAGGAATGCCTGAGGCTAGACAGAGCCTGATTACAGAGCCCTGGAAGGTAGGAGCAAAGCAAGCCTTGTTGGCACTCTTGGGTGCTTTTCTTAAATTCTTTTCTGGTCAGCATTTACATGAGCAACCTGTATACTTTGAACCTAGAGATTTGGCCAATGTGATTTTTGCAAATCTTGTAGAGAAAGGAGAGTAAAATCTGGCAGATGGGGTCAGATTTTAGGAAGGGGAATTTACATTGGCTATGGACATTTCTTTTTATCTTATGTCTAAATTCTGTTCTTTGGGGCACCTGGGTGGCTCAGTTGGTTGTGTCTGCCTTCAGCTCAGGTCATGATCCAAGGGTCCTGTGATCAAGCCCAATGTCTGGTTCTCTGCTCAGGAGAAGCCTGCTTCTCCCTCTCCCTCTGCCTGCCCCTCTGCCTGCTTGTTCTCTTTCTCTCTCTCTGTCAAGTAAATAAATAAAATATTTTAAAAATAAATAAATTCTGTTCTTTTATCTTGTCAAAGGAGTCCCTAAGACTAGCTGTTATACCAATAGGAAAATTGAGAGCTCTTTAATATTTTAATATAGCCAATTTAAAGAATCCATCATCTGGTCATTGACAAGTAGCATCTCTTAATAGTGACTCAAACCAATAAGACTTTTAATGGCTTAAGCAAAGATGCAAGAGGTGTCCAGGGATCACATAGATGACATGGTCTCTATGATCCCAAAGTTTATTCCTGAAATTAGTCTAGAAAGCAAAAACCTTTGTTGTATAGGTGGTAAAGATGGCATAGTGAAAATGGTGTCCCCAGTCTTCCATGAGAATGTGGCATGCTTTCAGTCACAAGCCTGCTAATCTATGACATTGGGCAGGCAGTTCTGGAATGGACTTTCCAACACTAACAAGCAACAAAGGTTGAGATGACAAAGTCTCCTATGGATTGGAACCTCTCATGACAAACACCTCTAAGGCCAAAATAGCCAGACAGAGAAAGAAACTCAGATCCCCAGTCTATTTGATTGTCAACCAAGGCATAACCTGGTGGAGACCAAAGAGAAGGTTTCACTGGTCACAAAGCTAAGCTCTTATGACCTAGAACAAGACAAAAGGAAAAAAGAAAACTAACAGTTTTATCTAATCCTTGGGTCTCTTGGAGTCACACCTAGAAAGGATATGCTGCATGTTGGGGACTGTGTGTTGTTTTACAGTGTACCTCAGTGCACAGAAGTTTTCTTGAGGTTGGTGGGAGAACTAGTGTCAGTCTAAACCATTCCATGACCAACTTATCAGAGGAGTCTTCTTGAAGTGACAAGTGCTCTAACAGACGTTAATTGTTTGACCCATACAGCTTTGGTTTCCAAAATTTCCCTTAGCAATAAATGACAAACAACATAAAATACATAGCAAAGGAAAACAAAAATTATCTCTTGGAGGAAATGGATCAGTAATCAAAAAGTATGCTACCCTTCTTCCTAGAAACATCAACAAGGCAAGGGAAGCAAGGGCAAAAATGAACTATTGGGACTTCAGCAAGATAAAAAGATTTTGCACAGGGGCGCCTGGGTGGCTCAGTTGGTTACGTGACTGCCTTTGGCTCAGGTCATGATCCTGGAGTCCCGGGATCGAGTCCCGCATTGGGCTCCCTGCTCTGCAGGGAGTCTGCTCCTCCCTCTGACCCTCCCCCCCTCATGTGCTCTCTCTCTCATTCTCTCTCAAATAAATAAATAAAATCTTAAAGAAAAAAAAAAGATTTTGCACAGCAAAAGAAATGAAACCAAAAGACAACCGACAAATGGGAAAAGATATTTGCAAATGACATAACAGATAAAGGGCTAGTATCCAAAATCGAGAAAGAATTTCTTAAATTCAACACCCAAAGAATAAATGATCCCATCAAGAAATGGGCAGAAGACATGAACAGACATTTTTCCAAAGAAGACATCCAAATGGCCAACAGACACATGAAAAAGTGCTCAATATCGCTCGGCATCAGGGAAATCCAAATCCAAACCTCAATGAGATACCACCTCACACCAGCCAGAATGGCTAAAATTAACAAGTCAGGAAATGACAGATGTTGGCGGGGATGTGGAGAAAGGGGAACCCTCCTACACTGTTGGTGGGAATGCAAGCTGGTGCAGCCACTCTGGAAAACGGTATGGAGGTTCCTCAAAAAGTTGAAAATAAAGCTACCATATGACCCAGCAATTGCATGGGTATTTACCCCAAAGATACAAATTTAGGGATCTGAAGGGATCCATGCACCCCGATGTTTATAGCAGCAATGTCCACAATAGCCAAACTATGGAAAGAGCCAAGATGTCCATCGACAGATGAATGGATAAAGAAGAAGTGGTACATATATATACAATGGAATATTATGCAGCCATCAAAAGGAATGAAATCTTGCCATTTGCAACGACGTGGATGGAACTGGAGGGTATTATGCTGAGCGAAATAAGTCAATCAGAGAACGACATGTATCATATGATGTAACTGATATGAGGTATTCTTAATCTCAGGAAACAAACTGAGGGTTGCTGCAGTGGTGGGGGGTGGGAGGGATGGGGTGGCTGGGTGATAGACACTGGGGAGGGTATGTGCTATGGTGAGTGCTGTGAATTGTGTAAGACTTGAATCACAGACCTGTAGCTCTGAAACAAATAATACATTATATGTTAAAAAAAAAAAAAAGAAGAAGATAGAAGGAGGGGAAGAATAAAGGGGGGGAAATCGGATAGGGAGATGAACCATGAGAGACTATGGACTCTGAGAAACTGAGGGTTCTAGAGGGGAGGGGGTTGGGGGATGGGTTAGCCTGGTGATGGGTTTTAAAGAGGGCACGTACTGAATGGAGCGCTTGGTGTTATACGCAAACAATGAATCATGTAACACTACATCAAAAACTAATGATGTGGGGCGGAACAAGATGGTGGAGGAGTAGGAGACCTGGATTTTGTCTGGTCTCAGGAATTCAGCTGGATAGGGATCAAACCATTCTGAGCACCTAGGAACTCAACAGGAGATCGAAGAAAAGAATAGCAACAAATCTCTGAAAAGAAAAGTGACCACTTTCTAGAAGCAGGGACACAACAAGCAGCAGATCCGGGGAGAATCCCCTCCTGCCCCCAGGAGGAGTGGCTTGGGAGCGCACCACAGGGATCTGCTGGGTGTGGAGACTCCATACTGAGGAGGGTGCCAGAGAGAGAAACGCGTGGTCACAGGCTGGGTGAGCACGGAGTGCAGCCAGAGACTGGGGAGATGGGAGTGACTGACCGCTTTTCTCTGGGGGTGCACTGAGGAGAGGGGCCCCGAGTTCTCGGCTCCTCTGGGGCAGAGATTGGGAGGCCGCCATTTTCACTCTCGTCCTCCAAAGCCAAACGGAAAGCTTGCAGGGAACAAAAGCTCCCAAGAGCAAACCGAGCGGATTACTTAGCCTGGACTGACAAGGGCGGGTCAATTCCGCCTCCGGCAAAGACATTTGGGAAGCAGGGCAACAGGCCCCTCCCCCAGAATATCAGCAAGAACAGCCAGCCAAGACCAAGTTTACTGATCAATGAGAATGGCAGAACTCTAGAGCTAGGGGAATAGTGCACATAGAATCCATGGCTTTTTTACCATGATTCTTTAGTCTTTCAAAGTTAATTTTTTTAACTGTCTTTTTTTTTTTTTTTTGAATTTTTCTTTTTCCCTTTTTCAACCAACATCTCATCAATCCCCTTTTTAAAAAACATTTTTAATTTTCATTTTTAGAGTCATATTCTATCCTTTCATAGCAGCATTATATATATATATATATATATATATGTTGTTCTCTCTTTAAAATTTTGAGATATAGGTCGTCTAACAGATCAAATATATACCCTAAATCTCTAGTGTATGGCTTTGTTCTAGTCTCATGCCTGATCATATTCTCTCCCTTTTTTTTCTCTTTTTTAAATCCTCTACTTTCTTTCTTCAAACAACTTCTTATCAATTCCGTTTATAAATTTTTTATAATTTTCATGTTTACAGTCATATTCCATCGCTTCATCATATCAACCCTTATTTTTATTTTTTTTTATTCTTATGTTAATCCCCTACATTACATTATTAGTTTTAGATGTAGTGTTCCATGATTCGTGTTTGTGCATAACACCCAGTGCTCCATGCAGAATGTGCCCTCTTCAATACCCACCACCAGGCTAACCCATCCTCCCACCCCCCTCCCCTCCAGAACCCTCAGTTAGTTTTTCAGAGTCCATCGTCTCTCATGGTTCGTCTACCCCACCCGATTTCCCCCGCTTCATTTTTCCCCTCCTGCTACCTTCTTCTTCTTCTTCTTCTTTTTTTTTTTAACATATATTGCATTATTTGTTTCAGAGGTACAGATCTGAGATTCAACAGTCTTGCACAATTCACAGCACTTACCAGAGCACATACCCTCCCCATTGTCTATCACCCAGTCACCTCATCCCTCCGACCCCACACCCACTCCAGAAACCCTCAGTTTGTTTCCTGCAATTAAGAATTCCTCATATCAGTGAGATCATATGATACATGTCTTTCTCTGTTTGACTTATTTCACTCAACATAATACCCTCCAGTTCCATCCACGTCATTGCAAATGGCAAGATCTCATTCTTTTGATGGCTGCATAATATTCCATTGAATATATATACCACATCTTCTTTATCCATTCATCTGTCAATGGACATCTTGGCTCCTTCCACAGTTTGGCTATTGTGGACATTGCTGCTATAAACATCGGGGTGCACATACCCTTTCAGATCCCTACTTTTGTATCTTGGGGGAAAATACCCAGTAGTGCAATTGCTGGGTCATACGGTAGTTCTATTTTCAACTTTTTGAGGAACCTCCATACAGTTTTCCAGAGTGGCTGCACCAGCTTGCATTCCCACCAACAGTGGAGGAGGGTTCCCCTTTCTCTGCAGCCCCGCCAACATCTGTCGTTTCCTGACTTGTTAATTTTAGCCATTCTGACTGGTGTAAGGTGGTATCTCATTGAGGTTTGGATTTGGATTTCCCTGATGCCAAGCGATATTGAGGACTTTTTCATGTGTCTGTTGGCCATTTGGATGTCTTCTTTGGGAAAATGTCTGTTCATGTCTTCTGCCCACTTCTTGATTGGATTCTTTCTTCTTTGGGTGTTGAGTTTGATGAGTTCTTTATAAATTTTGGATACTAGCCCTTTATCTGATATGTCATTAGCAAATATCTTCTTCCATTCTGTCAGTTGTCTTTTGGTTTTGTTGACTGTTTCCTTTGCTTTGCAAAAGCTTTTAATCTTGATGAAGTCCCAATAGTTCATTTTTGCTCTTGCTTCCCTTGCCTTTGGCGATGTTTCTAGGAAGAAGTTGCTGTGGCTGAGGTCAAAGAGGTTGCTGCCTGTGTTCTCCTTTAGGGTTTTGATGGACTCCTGTCTCACATTCAGGTCTTTCAACCATTTGGAGTCTATTTTTGTGTGTGGTGTAAGGAAATGGTCCAGTTTCATTCTTCTACATGTAGCTTTCCAATTTTCCCAACACCATTTGTTGAAGAGACTGTCTTTTTTCCATTGGACATTCTTTCCTGCTTTGTCAAAGATGAGTTGACCAGAGAGTTGAGGGTCCATTTCTGGGCTCTCTATTCTGTTCCACTGATATGTGTCTGTTTTTATGCCAGTACAATGCTGTCTTGATGATGACAGCTTTGTAATAGAGCTGGAAGTCCGGAATTGTGATGCCGCCAGCTTTGCTTTTCTTTTTCAACATTCCTCTGGCTATGCGGGGTCTTTTCTGGTTCCATACAAATTTTAGGATTATTTGTTCCATTTCTTTGAAAAAAGTGGATGGTATTTGGATGGGGATTGCATTGAATGTGTAGATTGCTCTAGGTAGCATTGACATCTTCACAATATTTCTTCTTCCAATCCATGAGGATGGAACATTTTTCCATTTCTTTTTGTCTTCCTCAATTTCTTTCATGAGTATTTTATAGTTTTCTGAGTACAGATCCTTTGTCTCTTTGGTTAGATTTATTCCTAGGTATCTTATGGTTTTGGGTGCAATTGTAAATGGGACCGACTCTTTAATTTCTCTTTCTTCTGTCTTGTTGTTGGTGTGTAGGAATGCCACTGACTTCTGTGCATTGATTTTATATCCTGCCACTTTACTGAATTTCTGTACGAGTTCTAGCAGTTTTGGGGTGGAGTCTTTGGGGTTTTCCACATTAAGTATCATATCATCTGCAGAGAGTGAGAGTTTGACTTCTTCTTTGCCGATTTGGATGCCTTTGATTTATTTTTGTTGTCTGATTGCTGTGGCTACGACTTCCAATACTATGTTGAATAGCAGTGGTGATAGTGGACATCCCTGCCGCGTTCCTGACCTTAGGGGGATAGCTCTCAGTTATCCCCATTGAGAATGATATTCGCTGTAGGTTTTTCATAGATGGCTTTTATGATATTGAGGTATGTGCCCTCTATGTCTATACTCTGAAGAGTTTTGATCAAGAAAGGATGCTGTACTTTGTCAAAAGCTCTTTATGCATCTATTGAGAGGATCCTATGATTCTTGTTCTTTCTTTTGTTAATGTATTCTATCACATTGATTGATTTGTGGATGTTGAAACAACCTTGCAGCCCAGGGCTAAAACCCACTTGGTCATAGTGAATAATCCTTTTAATATACTGTTGGATCCTATTGGCTTGTATTTTGGTGAGAATTTTTGCATCCATGTTCATCATGGATATTGGTGTGTAATTCTCCTTTTTGATGGGGTCTTTGTCTGGTTTGGGGATCAAGGTAATGCTGACCTCATAAAATGAGTTTGGAAGTTTTCCTTCCATTTCTATTTTTTGGAACAGTTTCAGAAGAATAGGTATTAATTCTTCTTTAAATGTTTGGTAAAATTCCCCTGGGAAGCCGTCTGGCCCTGGGCTTTTGTTTGTTGGGAGATTTTTGATGACTGCTTCAATTTCCTTAGTGGTTATAGGTCTGTACAGGTTTTCTATTTCTTCCTGGTTCAGTTTTGGTAGTTGATACATCTCTAGGAATGCCTCCATTTCTGCCAGGTTATCTAATTTGCTGGCATAGAGTTGCTCATAATATGTTCTTATCATTGTTTGTATTTCTTTGGTGTTGGTTGTGATCTCTCCTCTTTCATTCATGATTTTATTGATTTGGGTCATTTCTCTTTTCTTTTTGATAAGTCTGGCCAGGGGTTTATCAATCTTGTTAATTCTTTCAAAGAACCAGCTCCTAGTTTCATTGATCTGTTCTACTGTTCTTTTAGTTTCTATTTCATTGATTTCTGCTCTGATCTTTATGATTTCTCTTCTCCTGCTGGATTTAGGCTTTATTTGCTGTTCTTTCTCCAGCTTCTTTAGGTGGAGGTAGGTTGTGTACTTGAGACCTTGCTTGTTTCTTGAGAAAGGATTGTATTGCTATATACTTTCCTCTCAGGACTGCCTCTGCTGCATCCCAAAGATTTTGAATAGTTGTGTTTAAATTTTCATTGGTTTCCATGAATTTTTTAAATTCTTCTTTAATTTCCTGGTTGACCCATTCATCCTTCAGTAGGATGCACTTTATCCTCCATGTATTTGAGTTCTTTCAGACTTTCCTCTTGTGACTGAGTTCTAGTTTAAAAGCATTTTAGTCTGAAAATAGGCAGAGAATGATCCCAATCTTTTGGTACCGGTTGAGACCTGATTTATGACCTAGGATGTGATCTATTCTGGAGAATGTTCCATGGGTACTAGAGAAGAATGTGTATTCCATTGCTTTGGGATGGAATGTTCTGAATATGTCTGTGAAGTCCATTCGGTCCAGTGTGTCATTTAAAGACTTTATTTCCTTGTTGATCTTTTGCTTAGACGATCTGTCCATTTCAGTGAGGGGGGTTTTCAAGTCTCCCACTATTATTGTATTGTTGTCGATGTGTTTCTTTGCTTTTGTTATTAACTGCCTTATATAATTGGCTGCTCCCATGTTAGGGGCATAAATATTTACAATTGTTAGATCTTCTTGTTGGATAGACCCTTTAAGTAGGATATAGTGTCCTTCCTCATCCCTTATTACAGTCTTTGGTTTACAGTCTAATTTGTCTGATATAAGGATTGCACCCCAGCTTTCTATTGATGTCCATTAGCATGGTAAAGGTTTTCCACCACCTCACTTTAAATCTGGGGGTGTCTTTGGTTCTAAAATGAGTATTTTGCAGACCGCATATTGATGGGTCTTGTTTTTTAATCCAATCTGATAGGCTGTGTCTTTTCATTGGGGCATTTAGCCCAATTACATTCAGGGTAACTATGGAAAGATAGGAATTTAGTGCAATTGTATTGCCTGTAAGGGGACTGTTACTGTATATTGTCTGTGTTCCTTTCTGGTCTGTGTTGCTTTTGGGGTCTCTCTGCTTAGAGGACCCCTTTCAAGATTTCTTGTAGGGCTGGTTTCGTGGTTGCAAATTCCTTTAGTTTTTGTTTGTCCTGGAAGCTTTTTATCTCTCCTTCAATTTTCAGTGACAGCTGAGCTGGATATAGTATTCTTGGCTGCATATTATTCTCATTTAGTGCTCTGAATATATCCTGCCAGTCCTTTCTGGCCTTCCAGGTCTCTGTGGATAGGTCTGTTGCCAGTCTAATTTTTCTACCATTATAGGTTACATATCTCTTCTCCCAAGCTGCTTTCAGGATTTTCTCTTTGTCTCTGAGACTCGTAAGTTTTACTATTCGATGTCGGGGTGTTGACCTATTTTTATTGAGTTTGAGAGGGGTTCTCTGTGCTTCCTGGATTTTGATGCCTGTTTCCTTCCCCAAATTAGGGAAGTTCTCTGCTATAATTTGCTCCATTATACCTTCTGCCCCTCTCTCTCTTTCTTCTTCTCCTCGGATACCAATTATTCCAATGTTGTTTTGTCTTATGGTATTGCTTATCTCTCGAATTCTGCCCTCGTGATCCAGTAGTTGTTTATCTCTCTTTTTCTCAGCTACTTTATTTTCCATCATTTGGTTTTCTGTATTACTGATTCTCTCTTCTGCCTCATTTACCCTAGCAGTTAGCGCCCCCATTTTTTATTGCACCTCATTAATAGTCTTTTTGATTTCGAATTGGTTAGATTTTAGTTCTTTTATTTCTCTAGAAAGGGTTTCTCTAATAACTTCCATATTTTTTTCAAGCCCAGCTAGTATCTTTAAAGTGATGATTCTGAACTCTAGATCTGATATTGTACTAATGTCCATATTGAGTAGGTCCCTGGCAGTCGGTACTACCTCTTGTTCATTTTGTTGAAGTGATTTTTTCCATCTTGTCATTTTGTGCAGAGGAGAATAGATTAATGAGAGAATAAAATGCTAGTATAGTAACAACGTCCCCAGAAAATATACTCTAAACAAATCAGAAGAGACCCAAAGCAGTGGAAAAAGAAATGGAAAGAGAGAACAAAGAGAAAGAAAAAAAAGAAAAAGAAAAAGATAAAGATAAAAACAAACAAAACAAAACAACAACAACAACAAAAAAACCAGAATGTGATCAAATATGATCAGGCTGGTATATAGATCAGTTCCACACACTAGATTTGGGATGTATTTTTTGTCTGTTAGAAGAAAGTGCCTCCCAAAATTTTAAAGAAAGAAAAACTTATATATGTACAAAAATAAGGGTTGATATGATGAAGGGTTGGAATATGAGTGTAAAGATGGAAATTATAAAAAATTTTATAAAGGAAATGATAAGAAGTTGTTTGAAAAAAGAAAGGAGAGGATTTAAAAAAAGAAAAAAGAAAAAAAAGGGAGAGAATGTGATCAGGCAGGGGAGTAGAAAAAACCATATACTAGAGATTTAGGGTATATTTTAATCTGTTAGAAGAAACTATCTCAAAATTTTAAAGAGAGAACAACTTAAATATATATGCCAAAAATATGGGTAACTACTATGAAGGGATAGAATATGACTCTAAAAATGAAAAATAAAAATGTTTTTTAAAAAAAGGGATTAAGATGTTGGTTGACAAAGGGAAAAAGAAAAATTCAAAAAGAAAAAAAGACAGTTAAAAAAAATTAACTTTGAAAGACTAAAGAATCATGGTAAAAAAGCCATGAATTCTATGTGCAGTAGTCCCCTAGCACTGGAGTTCTGCCTTTCTCATTGATCGGTAAACTTGGTCTTGGCTGGCTGTTCTCACTGATCTTCTGGGGAGGTGCCTGTTGCCATGGTTTCCAAATGTCTCTGCCGGAGGTGGAATTGCCCCGCCCCTGCCCCCTCTTGGCTAAGTAATCTGCTGGGGTTTGTTCTCCGGGGCTTTTGTTCCCTGCGAGCTTTCTGTACAGCTTTGGAGGTGGAGAGGGAAAATGGCGGCCTCCCAATCTCCGCCCCGGAGGAGCCCAGAACTCGGGGCCCTGCTCCTCAGTGAGACCCCAGAGAAAAGCCATCAGTCACTCCTGTCTCCCCGGTCTCTGGCCGCACTCTGTGCTCACCCAGCCTGTGACCGCGCATTTCTATCTCTGGCACCCGACCCAGGGTGGAGTCTCCAGTCCCAGCAGATCCCTGCGGTGCACTCCCGCGCGGCTCCTCCTGGGGGAGGAAGGTGAGTCTCCCTGGATCTGCTGCTTCTTGGGTCCCTGCTGGAGGAGCAGTGGCCGGATTGTGCCGCGGATGACGGTTTATGGCAACCTCGAGCTGAGAGCCCGCACCTGGGCACCGCCTCTGCAGCTGGCTTCCCTGCTCCATTACCTGGGAGCTCTGCCACACTCAGGCACACCCGGTCTTTCTGTGACCCCAAGGGTCCTGAGACCACACTGTCCCGGAGGGTTCCACCCCCTACTTAGTCACCAGAGTGACGTCCCTCAGCGGAGCAGACTTCTAAAAGTTCTGATTTTGTGCTCCATGGTTCTATCACTTGCCAGAAGCGGCCGACGGAGGCCCCTCCCCCGCCATCTATCCTCCCGAATATTGCCTTGGATTCACTTCTCTGCACATCCTACCTTCCAGAAGAGGCCGCTTTTCTATTCAGAGAGTTGTTGCTATTCTTTTCTTCAATCTCCTGTTGAGTTTGTAGGAGTTCAGAATGGTTTGATCCCTATCCAGCTGAATTTCTGAGAGGAGACGAAATCCAGGTCTCCTACTCCTCCACCATCTTGCTCCGCCCTCCTCAACCCTTATTTTTGTACATATATAAGTTTTTCTTTCTTTAAAATTTTGGGAGAAACTTTCTTCTAACAGATCAAAATACACCCAAAATCTAGTTTCTGGTTCTGATTGATCTATGCAACAGCCTGTTCATATTGTTTTTTGTTTTGTTTTGTTCTGTTTTTCTTTTTATCTTTTTCTTTTCTTTTCTTTTCTTTTTCTTTTTTCTTTCTTTCCCTTTTTTGTCCCCCAGTTTCAGGTCTTTTCTGATTTGTTTAGAGTATATTTTTGGGGGATGTTGTTACCCTGGTAGCATTTTGTTCTCTCATTAATCTATTCTCCTCTGGACAAAATGACAAGATGGAAAAAATCATCTCAACAAAAAGAATAAGAGGTAGTACCGACTTCCAGGGGCCTCCTCAATACAGACAATAGTACGATGTCAGACCTAGAGTTCAGAATGATGATTTTAAAGATACTAGCTGGGCTTGAAAAAAATATGGAAGTTATTAGAGAAACCCTTTCTGGAGAAGTAAAAGAACTAAAATGTAACCAAGTAGAAATCAAAAAGGCTATTAATGAGGTGCAATCAAAAATGGGGGCGCTAACTGCTAGGATAAATGAGGCAGAAGAGAGAATCAGTGATATAGAAGATCAAATGTTAGAAAATAAAGAAGCTGAGAAAAAGAGAGATAAATAAGTACGGGATCACGAGGGCAGAATTCGAGAGATAAGTGCTACCATAAGACAAAACAACATTAGAATAATTGGGATCCCAGAAGAAGAAGAAAGAGAAAGAGGGGCATAGGTTTTTGGAGCAAATTATAGCAGAGAACTTCCCTAATTTGGGGAAGGAAACAGGCATCAAAATCCAGGAGGCACACAGAACCCCTCTCAAAATCAATAAAAATAGCTCAACACTCTGACAGCTAATACTAAAACTTCCAAGTCTCAGAGACAAAGAGAAAATCCTGAAAGCAGCTCAGGAGAAGAGATTTGTAACCTACAATTGTAGAAAAATTAGATTTGCAACAGACCTATCCACAGAGACCTGGCAGTCCAGAAAGGACTGGCATGATATATTCAGAGCGCTAGACAAGAAAAGTAGGCAGCCAAAAATACTATATCCAGCTAGGCTCTCACTGCAAATAGGAGAGATAAAAATGTTCCAGGACAAACAAAAACTAAAGGAATTTGCAAACACGAAACCAGCCCTACAAGAAATACTGAATGGGGTCCTCTAAGCAAAGAGAGAGCTAAAAGTAACATAGACCAGAAAGGAACACAGACAATATACAGTAACAGACACCTTACAGGCAATACAATGACACTAAATTCCTATCTTTCAATAGTTACTCTGAATGTAAATGGGCTAAATGCCCCAATCAAAAGACACAGGCTATTAGATCAGATTAAAAAACAAGACCCATCAATATGCTATCTGCAAAGGACTCAACTTAGACCCAAAGACACCCCCACATTGAAAGTGAGGGGGTGGAAAACCATTTACCATGCTAATGGACACCAAAAGAAACCTGGGTGAAAATCCTTATATCAGACAAATTAGATTTTAAACCAAAGACTGCAATAAGAGATGAGGAAGGACACTGTATCATACTTAAAGGGTCTATCCAACAAGAAGATATAACAATTGTAAATATCTATGCCTCCGACATGGCAGCAGCCAATTTTATAAGGCAATTAATAACAAAAGCAAAGAAATACATTGACAACAATACAGTAATAGTGGGGGACTTTAACACCCCCCTCACTGAAATGGACAGATCGTCTAAGCAAAAGATCAACAAGGAAATAAAGACTTTAAATGACACACTGGACCAAATGGACTTCACAGACCTATTCAGAACATTCCACCCCTAAGCAACGGAATACACATTCTTCTCTAGTGCCCATGGAACATTCTCCAGAATAGATCACATCCTAGGTCACAAATCAGGTCTCAACCAGTATCAAAAGATTGGGATTATTCCCTGCATATTTTTAGACCACAGTGCTTTGAAACTAGAACTCAATCACAAGAGGAAAGTCGGAAAGAACTCAAATACCTGGAGGCAAAAGGGCATCCTACTAAAGAATGAATGGGTCAACCAGGAAATTAAAGAAGAAATTAAAAAATTCATGGAAACCAATGAAAATTTAAACACAACTATTCAAAATCTTTGGGATGCAGCAATGGCAGTCCTGAGAGGAAAGGATATAGCAATACAAGTCTTTCTCAAGAAACAAGAAAGGTCTCAAGTACACAACCTAACTCTATACCTAAAGGAGCTAGAGAAAGAACAGCAAATAAAGCCTAAACCCAGCAGGAGAAGAGAAATCATAAAGATCAGAGCAGAAATCAATGAAATAGAAAGAAAAGAACAGTAGAACAGATCAATGAAACTAGGAGCTGGTTCTTTGAAAGAATTAACAAGATTGATAAACCCCTGGCCAGACTTATCAAAAAGAAAAGAGAAATGACCCAAATCAACAAAATCATGAATGAAAGAGGAGAGATCACAACCAACAGCAAAGAAATACAAACAATTATAAGAACATATTATGAGCAAGTGTATGCCAGCAAATTAGATAATCTGGAAGAAATAGATGCATTCCTAGAGATGTATCAACTACCAAAACTGAACCAGGAAGAAATAGAAATCATGAACAGACCTATAACAACCAAGGAAATTGAAGCAGTCATCAAAAATATCCCAACAAACAAAAGCCCGAGGCCAGATGGCTTCCTGGGGAACTCTACCAAACATTTAAAGAAGAATTAATACCTATTCTTCTGAAACTGTTCCAAAACATAGAAATGGAAGGGAAACTTCCAAACTCATTTTATGAGGCCACCATTAGCTTGATCCCAAAACCAGACCAAGACCCCATCAAAAAGGAGAATTATAGACCAATATTCTTGATGAACATGGATGCAAAAATTCTCACCAAAATACAAGCCAATAGGATCCAACAGTACATTAAAAGGATTATTCACCACGACCAAGTGGCATTTAGCCCTGGGCTGCAAGATTGGTTCAACATCCACAAATCAATCAACGTGATAGAATACATTAACAAAAGAAAGAACAAGAATCATAGGATCCTCTCAATAGATGCAGAAAAAGCATTTGACAAAATACAGCATCCTTTCTTGATCAAAACTCTTCAGAGTATAGCCATAGAGGGTACATACCTCAATATCATATAAGCCATCTATGAAAAACCTACAGCAAATATCATTCTCAAGGGGGAAAAACTGAGAGCTTTCTGCCTGAGGTCAGGAATGTGGCAGGGATGTCCACTATCACCACTGCTATTCAACATAGTACTAGAATTCCTAGCCACGTTAATTAGACAAGAAAAAGAAATAAAAGGCATCCAAATCAGCAAAGAAGAAGTCAAACTCTCACTCTTTGCAGATGATATGATACTTAATGTGGAAAACCCAAAAGACTCCACCCCAAAACTGCTAGAACTCATACAGGAATTCAGTCAAGTGGCAGGATATAAAATCAATGCACAGAAGTCAGTGGCATTCCTATACACCAACAACAAGACAGAAGAAAGAGAAATGAAGGACTTGATCCCATTGACAATTGCACCCAAAACCTTAAGACACGTAGGAATAAATCTAACCAAAGAGGCAAAGAATCTGTACTCAAAAAAGTATAAAACACTCATGAAAGAAATTGAGGAAGACACAAAGAAATGGAATAACGTTCCATGCTCATGGATTGGAAGAACAAATATTGTGAAGCTGTCAATTCTACCTAGAGCAATCTACACATTCAATGCAATCCCCATCAAAATACCATCCACTTTTTTCAAAGAAATGGAACAAATAATCCTAAAATTTGTATGGAACCAGAAAAGACCCTTAATAGCCAGAGGAAAGTTGAAAAAGAAAAGTAAAGCTGGGGGCATCACAATTCCAGACTTCTAGCTCTATTACAAAGCTGTCATCATCAAGACAGTATGGTAGTGGCAGAAAAACAGACATATAGATCAATGGAACAGAATAGAGAGCCCAGAAATGGACCCTCAACTCTCTGGTCAACTCATCTTTGACAAAGCAGGAAAGAATGTCCAATGGAAAAAAGACAGTCTCTTCAACAAATGGTGTTGGGAAAATTGGACAGCCACATGCAGAAGAATGAAACTGGACCATTTCCTTACACCACACACAAAAATAGACTCCAAATGGTTGAAAGACCTCAATGTGAGACAGGAGTCCATCCAAATCCTAAAGGAGAACAGAGGCAGCAACCTCTTCGACCTCCGCCATAGCAACTTCTTCCTAGAAACATCGCCAAAGGCAAGGGAAGCAAGGGCAAAAATGAACTATTGGTACTTCATCCAGATAAAAAGCTTTTGCACAGCAAAAGAAACAGTCAACAAAACCAGAAGACAACCGACAGAATGGGAGAAGATATTTGGAAATGACATATCAGATAAAGGGCTAGTATCCAAAATCTCTAAAGAACTTATGAAACTCAACACCCGAAGAACAAATAATCCAATCAAGAAATGGGCAGAAGACATGAACAGACATTTTTCCAAAGAAGACCTCCAAATGGCCAACAGACACATGAGAAAGTGCTCAACATCGCTCGGCGTCAGGGAACTCCAAATCCAAACCTCAATGAGATACCACCTCACACTTGTCAGAATGGCTAAAATTAGTAAGTCAGGAAAGGACAGATGTTGGCGGGGATGCGGAGAAAGGGGAACCCTCCTCCACTGTTGGTGGGAATGTAAGCTGGTGCAGCCACTCTGGAAAACAGTATGGAGGTTCCTCAAAATGTTGAAAATAGAGCTACCATATGATCCAGCAATTGCACTACTGGGTATTTACCCCAATGATGCAAATATAGGGATCCGAAGCGGTACGTGCACCCTGATGTTTATAGCAGCAATGTGCACAATAGCCAAACCGTGGAAAGAGCCAAGATATCCATTGAGAGATCAATGGATAAAGAAGATGTGGTATATATATATATATATTATGTAATATTATGCAGTCATCAAAAGGAATGAAATCTTGCCATTTTTTTTTTTAAGGATTTTATTTATTTGACAGAGAGAGATAGCAAAAGAAGGAACACAAGCAGGGGGAGTTGGAGAGGGAGTATCTGGCTTCCCACCAAGCAAGGAGCCCAATGTGGGGCTTGATCCCAGGACCCTGGGATCATGACCTGAGCCGAGGGTAGACGTTTAACAACTGAGCCACCCCATGCACCCCTAGATTCTTCTTTTTGATTAAGAGAGAGACAGAAGTTTCTCCTGAGGGTGCCTGGGTTGCTCAGTATGTTAAACATCTGCCTTCACCTCAGGTCATGACCCCGGGGTCCTGGGATCAAGTCCTGCATTGGGCTCCCTGCTCTGCAGAGAGTCTGCTTCTCTCTCTGCCCCTACCCCACTCATTCTCTCTCCCTCTCTCTCTCAAATAAATAAATACAAATCTTTTAAAAAAAGTTTCTCTTGAGCCTGCAGGATATCAAGTGCCTTCAGATCAAAATAATCCACATGCCAATGTGGCACATTCTGGGGGGTCCTTTCTTGAATGCTTTTACCCTTTCTTCAGTGGGTAACAAGGTATGGAGGTATTTTGTCAGGTTGAGAATAAAAGTTCTTCAATACTCTAAAATCCCTACAAAGGTTTGCATCTCTTTTACATTCTTAGGGGTTGGATAGGCTTGCAGCTTATCAGCCACAGTTTTTGGGATGACATGAGTTTTATCCAACCAGACCACACCCAAATCCATACAGCAGTGTCTGGATCTTTAATTTTCTGTGGGTTCATTTCCAGTTCTCTTCCTGGCAGATGCCCCAGGAAAGCCTGCAAAGTGTTTTGCAAAGGCAATTCTTTACATGTTAACATTATATTATCAGTGTAATGGGCTCATATCACTGATGTAGGGAAGGAGAACAGGGAGAAAACCCAGGCTACCATCCCATGACATATTGTGGGGCTATGCAGGTAGCTTTGGGAGAGCACTTGAAAGGTTTATCATTGTCTCTTCCACATGAAGGCAAATTGATCTTAGCTATCAGTTATAACCTGTGCTTCTCAGTCTTTCCCAAGAATCTTCTGGAATATGAAGCACTTTTGCAGGAACACTTTTTGCCAAAGCATCAGAGTAAGACGATAACTGTAACAAAAGACTTAAAAATGGCCATGGTTAAAGATATGGTGAGAGTTTCTTATAAACCTGGTAAAGGTAAAACAGAAACTTAATTTTGGGGGGCAAGTAAAGAAAAAAAAAACCCTGTGTTTATAATTTCTGATCAAGAGCAGACCAACAATCCAGGAAAATTTTGTCTTTTTTTAAAAAGATTTTATTTATTTATTTGACAGAGCAAGAGAGAGCACAAGCAGGGGAGCAGCAGAAGGAGAGGGAGAAGCAGGCTCTCCGTTGAGCAGGGAGCTGGACATGGGACTTGATTCCAGGACCCTGGGATCATAACCTGAGCTGAAGGCAGTTGTTTAACCGAGTGAGCTACCCACGCGCCCCCCAAATTTTATCTTTTTAACACAGAAAGAGAGAATTCAATCTTTTACCAGTATATATATTTTTTTAAAGATTTTATTTATTTATTTGAGGGAGAGTGAGAGCAAACACAAGAGCAGGAACAGAGGTAGTGGCAGGCAGAGGGAGAGAGAAAAGCTGACTCCCCCCTGAACAGGCAGCCCAAAGTGGGGCTCCATCCCAGGACCCTGGGATCATGACCTGAGCTGAAGGCAGATGCTCAACCAACTGAGCCACCCAGGTGCCCCAAGATTTTATTTTTAAGTAATCTCTACACACAATATGAGGCTCGAACTCACAACCTAAGATCAAGAGTTGCATGCTCCACCAACTGAGCAGCCAGGCACCCAGCAGTCTGCATTTTTAAGAGCCCTCCCCCATCACTTTTTTTTTTCCTTCAGTCTCTGTGGGCAATGTTTTGGTTATTTCCTGAGTTGTTTATATTTCTAAGATATGATAAGACATAATTTAAGGGACAGAGAAAGGATGAAACTTTTCTCTCTAAAGAGTTTTGGAGGTAATTGCTATTTAAAAATTTTCTTTGTATTAAGCATCAGAAGGCATGGGGCATTTTGTTTTCTCATTTGCTCTACACCCAACATAGGGCTTGAACTTATGACCCTGAGGTCAAGAGTTGCATGCTCTATGGACTGAGCCAGGCAACCACCCCACGATATATTTCTTTGGTTTTTATCACTTTTCAGAGATTGCACCACCTAGCATCCTAATTAGGATCTGTCACAACTGCCCTGATGTTTATCTATGGCATCTTGTGCCCACTTAGCTTTGCAAAACAGCACACTAGGATCATTAAATTTTTATCCTGCTCTGCCATCTCATCCGCCAGCCCCAAAGCCATCAGGCTAGTTGGCACTCTCATGTCCTTTTCTAATATTATTTCATTTTTTAACCTCTAGTCATGAGCTTCAGCCTCCAGCATGGTATTGATGGCCAGCTGAACTGCCCATAGTAGAGGCCAGCCTACTGCAGGTACCATGTGTTTTCCTTCCTTGCTGCAGTGTACAATTTGCCATTCCTCCAATAAACACATTAGATTTTCCAGCATTGTCTAGGTGTCCCTGTATTTATGCAGCAGTCTGAAAGTATCTGACATGGGGCACCTGGGTGGCTCAGTTGGTTAAGCGACTGCCTTTGGCTCAGGTCATGATCCTGGAGTCCCGGGATCGAGTCCCACATTGGACTCCCTGCTCAGCAGGGAGTCTGCTTCTCCCTCTGACCCTCCTCCCTCTCACACTCTCTGTCTCTCATTCTCTCTGTCTCGCAAATAAATAAAATCTTAAATAAAATAAAATAAAATAAAATAAAATAAATAAATATAAAATAAAAGTATCAGACATATGCATCACCTCTCCCCACACAGAGGTCGATGGACAACTCAGGATTTCTCCCATGAATACTTCTTTCCCAAGGCTTATTTCTTTGGTCTTAAGGTTGGCTCATCAACTGTAGGTTCACAACCCTCTCAGGAGCATTTCTGGTGTAATCTGAAACTGGACCCCATATGCAGAGGGCAGGGGGAAACTGAAGAAAGAAGCAGGCCACTCCAGGTTGGTAGGTGGCAATTTTAATAATCTCAAAGGAAACTTACATATGAGGCTTGTCTTGGGTGATAGCAAGAAGAACGGATCCCCACACCACCCACCAAATCTTAAAAGTTTCTAAAGAGGCCCTAACTGGGCTCAATCACATATACTGTGCAGGTAATTCAACGTCGCATCATCATCTTAAGGCTATGTCCTTGGAGAAGCCCCTGGGAGTAGGAAGGCAAGTGGAATTCACATTCAAGGACAGGGGGAGGTGAATGCAGAAGGGCGTTTGAGTGTCTGGTCCAACTCATGGGTCAATCAGCGGTCATGTCTTTTTTGATCATGTTCCCCAAATGAGGGACCTTAATTATGTCTGCAGTATCTCTTCACTTTTGTCATACCGCCTAACATAATCACAGTAGTGATATCCTTTACCATATTCTATTGGCAGGTTCTACCCACACTCAAGGGGATGAGATTGCATAAAGGTATGACTAATTGGGGGTCATTCTAAAGTGTTTCCCCCCTTAGGCACCACACTTCAGACACCATCTGCTGCACTGCAAGCGCACACCAGTTCTCTCATCAGACCAGCTGGTGATTTTATGCTCTATCAGGTTTTCCCTGTTCCAACATAGATTATGGTTCTGTTCTGCTAAGGATATTCCTAGAAAGTGCTTATGCATTCTGTGTGCCTTTATCATGTACTTAGCAGTTTCCCCATGTATGTAGAACTGAACATTTTGTAGCTGAATTTATTATTATTATTAATTATTATCATCATTAATTCTTGAGGTTTTATGTGAGGATAAAAGTCTTTAATACCAACATTTTCCATCTTTGGCTTTGAAAAACCTGGTATTCGTATTTTCCTTTCCACTGGCATCTCATTGAGTATATCAGAGTTCTTCAAATATAGAGTTTGTCTTTTGCTATTCCTGGTCTCGACTTATGGCTGTACTGGAGCAGGGATATTCAGGTAGGGCCAAGAGTAATGTGAAATACTTCAATGTTGTGCCCAAAGTATAAATTGCTATAGGACAGGAAGATGATGTAAAGAGTAATACAGAGAGAGTACATTTGTAATGGCAATATATTTTCATAATGTTCTTACTAATGCTCCAGGAAATGTTCATTCTTTAGATTTGTTAATATATTTAATTCCCAAAAGTTTCAATAAAGTGATCATTTTTATTATTGACATGCAACAGATAAGGAAATGAAGCATTGGTAGTGAGATGGAATTAAATAAGTACCCCATATTCTTAGATCTAGTAAGTGCGGATCCAGGAAGACATTACAATGAACTAATTGGGTGTATTTACTTCCACAGTTTCAACAATGGCCATACTATAATTACAACTAAAGCAGCGCTGGAGTTAAGGCATTGCCAACCTCTCCCTGAAGTAAGAAGGGAGACTAATATAGTAAGTTAGTTGACTTATGGGAAGCCTTAGTCCAAGTCCAAGTGTTAGGAAGGGAAAGTACTGGTAATACCATCTCCCTGTGGGCAGGAAGACAATAAGACAACAGTAAGACAATTGTCCCAATGAGATTTTGGAAGTAGGTGGAAGTCTTTTAGGAGTGTTTTCCTTCCAGAAGAAGGCAAAACTGCATAGGGAGAAAGTTTTTGCTGTTTGTCATTCACAATGTCATTTTATTCCAGACTGCAAAAGAACGGAGGTCTCTACTTACCACTACTATTTTACAATGTGATTCAGGAAGACCAAGATGAAGAACTAGACATTGAGACTGAAGGAATGGAATCTGAAAATAAGTCCTTGATGTATTGCTGAACCACCATTTCAGTCCTTTCCTGTTTCTCCTAGGATTGCTTGTTGCATGTAACTGATGAATCCACTCCATGTTAAGATAACTCAGATAGATGTTATGTTTCACACAGCAATGCATAACTGAAAAAAAGAGAAAGAGTTTATTTCCCTGAATGATGTGCTCAGAAAATGTCCAGTTCCTTTATAAATGAAGAATCAATTCCATTTGTGTAAATATGAAAAAGAAAGGAGACATTCCTTAGGAAGACTTTGCATAGAAAATGGCAAAGCTGAATAAAATGTCATTTGCTCTATTGTCTTCATGCATTGTACTTATTCCTGATGGCATGAAAGCCAGCTCCAATTTACTGCCCATGAAACAATAACATGAGGATGAAGGGCTACACATTAAGTATGGAGAAAATGGAAACTAGATGGAGTCTGAGTCCTGTTGGCATGGTTGATCTACCATCCCAGCCCTTCTCTGCCTCTCGAAAGATTTCATTTTGTCCTGATAAAGGTTAAACCATCATGTGTTTTTTTTTAATTTAAATTCCTGTTAGTTAACATAGTGTAATATTAGTTTCAGTTGCACAATTTAGTGATTCAACACTTATATACAACACCGGGTGCTCATCACGATAATTGCACTCCTTAATCCCCATCACCTACTTAACCCAACCCTCCATCCACCTCCCCTCTGGTAACCATTAGTTTGTTCTCTATGGTTAAGACTTTGTTTCTTGGTTTGCCTCTCTCTTTTTTTCCCTTATGCTTGTTTGTTTTGTTTCTCTTTATTTCTTTAAAAAATATTCTATTTATTTATTTGAGAGAGAGACAGAGAGCTAGAGAAAGAAAGAGAGCATGAGTAGGGGGAGGGGCAAAGGGAGAAGGACCAGCAGACTCCCAGCTGAGCACAGAGCTCTGACATGGAGCTCGATCCCAGGATCCCGAGATCATGACCTGAGCAGAAGTCAGAGGCTTAGCCAACTGAGCCACCCAGGTGCCCCTTGTTTTGTTTCTTAAATTCCACACATGAGTGAAATCAAATTCCGCATATGAGTGAAATCATATTTGTCTTTTTCTATTTGCTTAGCATGTACTCTCTAGCTCTATCCACATGGTGGCAAATGCAAGATTTTATTTTCATCATGTTTTAAAATATACAGATTTTCTTTTTCCATAGTGAATGTGTGTTGCCAGCCTTTCCTGCTTAACTCTTGTGGCAAAAAAATGGTTTTTTGTTTCGGTTTGGACAGATGGCTCTTGGTATTTCACGTGTGATGGCATGTGAACTTCTATCTCTTTCCCATTTGGTTGCCTCTCTTAGCCTCCTTTTCTTGCTTAAGAAAAGGCTCACCAGGAAGCCATTTGGTTCAGTCAATGAAGTTTTGACTTTTAGGGAGGAATAGAAACTAGGAAGATGTTTGGTTCAGTTGGTGAAGCATCAGGTTTTGGGGAGGACCAATGCTCACAGATTTACTATGGGATTCATTTGATTTGTTTATTGTTGCAGCATTGGGTATATTTGAATGAAATAGCCCTGTTATAACTGAAAATCAGAAATGACAATTTATCACTGCATGCAGCCCTTTGGGCTATATGCTCCGAAATTGGGCAATCTTTTTCTGCAACACTGCAAAAAATTCATTAGTCTCCTGAGAAAAAAATGACCAGCTAATCGATCAATAAATTATAATACCATCTTGCAATTAGATTTGTTTTGTAAAATGGAGATATTTGGAAATTGAGCCTTTAAGATTATGTTTGCATCTTGTTTATGTATTTGAATGTGTGTCCGTGTACATTGTAAATGTGTGTTTATTTTCTCCAACTCCAGATGGTATTGCTAAAATTAATTTGTAAAAGAGCTCTATTTAATTGGTTTAAAGGTAAGTTCTTATAAGAATTGGATATTCTAAAACTCAAATAGAAATCCAAATGTTTTACAAGTTTACATGATCTTGGAAAATATTCAATGTTAAAGCTAAATAAAGGTTGTTGGTTTAATTAAGTAGACATGTCTTTAGAATTATCAGCATTAAATGTAAAACTCGTATTCTGCCTATGTTTACTGAAAGGCAGAAAGTTCATGTTATCGCCATTGTAAAATTTGTCAGAACAAAAGAAAAATAAAACATTAGAACTTTAAGGCCTCATAAAGTTTTATGGGCAATCTAAGAACAAATAAACAAATTTAAATTTTAATAACTGTAATTAAGACTACTGTATATTATAGGGGAAACACTTTTGTATGCAAGGGAATTGACACCAGTTATTTAAAGAGGGAAAATGGGGACACCTGGGTGATGCAGTAGGTTAAATGTACAACTCTTGATTTCTGCTCAGGTCATGATCTCAGGGTCATGATCAAGCCCATCAGTTCCATGCTCATTGGGGAGTCTGCTTGAGATTCTCTCTCTCTCCCACTCCCGCTGCCCCTCCCCCTGTGTGTGCGTGCTCTCTCTCTCAAATGAATAAATCTAAACAAAAAAATAAAGAAGGAAAATGTAGGAAAAAGTCAGAACGAATGTACAAAGGAAGTTTGTAGAAGTTTTGTGAGAAAGGGATCTTTGAAAAGTAATTTTGCACATGGTTGTGACTAAGATTATGATTAGTATGTAAAGTTTATTAGGGGGTTATCAACATTTGGGTAAGACAAGGGAGAATAAAAGAGCAAGATTAGGGGTGCCTGGGTGACTCAGTTGTTAAGCGTCTGCCTTTGGCTCAGGTCATGATCCCAGGGTCCTGGGATTGAGCCTGCATCGGGCTCCCTGCTCGGCGGGAAGCCTGCTTCTCCCTCTCCCACTCCCCCTGCTTGTCTTCCCTCTTTCACTGTGTCTCTCTCTGTCAAATAGATAAATTAGATCTTAAAAAAAAAAAAAGACAGCAAGATTAGGCAGAAGTTGAGTAGTGATACAATATCAACAGAAGCCTTAGCTGATTCTCTGAGGAATTCCAAAAGTTGGTTACCCTTTGGAATCATTTTAAATTGAGGCAAATGGCTGGACTTTTTTTTTTTTTTAACATATAATTTATTATTTGTTTCACAGGTATAGGTCTGTGACTTGTCAGTCTTACAAAATTCCCAGGGCTCACCATAGAACATACCATCCCCAATATCCATCACCCAGACACCCCATCCCTCCCATCCTCCTCCACTCCAGCAACCCTCAGTTTGTTTCCTGAGATTAGGAGTCTCTTATGGTATGTCTCCCTCTCTGGTTTCCTCTTGTTTCATTTTTCCCTACCTTCCCCTATGATCTTCTGCCTTGTTTCTTAAATTCCTCATATCAGTGAGATCATATGATAATTGTATTTCTCTGATTGACTTATTTTGCTTAGCATAATACCCTCTAGTTCCATCCATGTCATTGCAAATGGCAAGATTTCATTTTTTTGATGGCTGCATAATATTCCATTGTATATATATACTACATTTTCTTTATCCATTCATCTGTTGATGGACATCTTGGCTCTTTCCATAGTTTGGCTATTGTGGACATTGCTGCTATAAACACTGGAGGACCCTTTGGATCACTACATTTGTATCTTTGGGGTAAATACCCAGTAGTGCAATTTCTGGGTCGTAGGGTAGCTCTATTTTCAACTTTCTGAGGAACCTCCATACTGTTTTCCAGAGTGGTTGCACCAGCTTGCATTGTGACCAACAGTGTAGGAGAGTTCCCCTTTCTCCGCATCCTCTCCAACATCTGTCATTTCCTAAGTTGTCAATTTTAGCCATTCTGACTGGTGTGAGGTGGTATCTCATTGAGGTTTTGATTTGTATTTCCCTGATGCCAAGTGATATTGAACACTTTTTCATGTGTCTGTTGGCCATTTGGATGTCTTCTTTGCAGACATGTCTATTCATGTCTTCTGCCCTTTTCTTGATTGGGTTATTTGTTCTTTGGGTGTTGAGTTTGATAAGTTCTTTATAGATTTTGGATACTAAAATGGCTGGACCTTTATGACAGTCACTGAATATGACCATGTGGGAAGAGGGCATTTGGCAAAGCACCTGTCTTCAGTCAAGGTAATTCTTGATGGTGTCTGAGAGTTGAGAACTGTTGGTAGCATCCCTACAGATGAGAGTCCTTTATTCCTGATGGAGATTATGATCAGCACATTGTGTCATCCACCATAGGAACTCCTATCCATGCAGTTCCCTGGATATCCCTAACTCAGTATTTTTAAAAGTTTTTATTTAAATTCCAGTTAGTTAACAAACAGTGTAATATTAGTTTCAGGTGTACAACATAGTGATTCAACACTTCCATGTAACACTCAGTGCTCATTTCAGTAAGTATATATCAACATGGGAGATAATAGGGAGGGGAGAAGGGAGGGACTGCATAAAAAAAATTATCTTATTGGAATGAATGGGCTTTAAGATTAAAAGTACATTTGTATAAGATTGGAATTTGTTTTTTCTCCATTAAAATGACAGTTTTATTGGTTTAAATTGTAAACAAAGATTTTTCCTTATCTTTAATCTGCCTAGAAAAACAAAGTTCCACAATGTTTTGTCTTTATTAGGTCTTTAATTACTTAGAGTTGAATCTTCTCAACATTAAAAGAACTAAGTTTTGTTAATTATACAATCCTCTGTATTTGTCTTAGAATGTCTTATTGCCACCTTGGCTAAATAATAAGTTTTGTAATAATCTTTAATATTATTTAAACATGTGCTTCAAAACCTTCTGATATTTCTAATGTTCCAAAATATAACTTCTAAATGAAGTCTTCTTGACTAATTAGGCTTGTTTATTTGGTGTGTCAACTAATTTGGGAAGCATTGTCGAATAAGTGATGATAAACAGTATTTCCTTTTCAATTGCATTGTAATGACAAGTATAGGTCTCTGGTACCTTTAAGATTCTTATATTTTCATGGTAATATATTTATTTGCATAAGTTCAATAAGAATCTGGTCTTATGACAGTATACATTTGAAAACATTGGTATATAACCAAGGTTTTGACTGGAATGTCACATTTGAGATAGTTAGAGACTCAAGTATGACCAGACAGATTTAAGGAATTAAGGTTGACTTTACAGAGACAATGAAGTGTCTTGGAAATATTGGCCTGGCACTTTGCTTACAGGGTTCCCAGCAGCCTTACATGGTAAGTAAAGAAGGTCACTTCCTGGCAGGTGCAGGGACCTCAAGATATTTTGGGGACCTCAAAAAGAGAAGAATTCACTCAAAACCTTAGGTATTGCAGGTAAAGTCTGATGACAAGCACTTGGCTTGTCTTCTTAGCTTCAAAAGGCTGTTAAATGTTCAGTTTGAAATTCCTTATGGAATGTTCCAGCAAAGTAGACTAAAAACAAACAAACAAAAACAAAAAACAAACCACTATATGGCCAATCACTATTCTTGATGTGCTTTTGTAAATAACTAGGCCAAGTTTGTTCCCATTTTCTCAGCTTGGGGTCATTGACAACTAAAACTGCTCTCTCTTTCCCTGCAAATTGAAGCTAGCAACTTGAGGTAATCTTGAAAGGAAAATTGCCACAGGGACACCTGGGTGGCTCAGTCGGTTAAGTGTCTGCCTTTGGCTCAGCTCATGATCCCAGGGTCCTGGGATTGAGTCCCGCATTGGGCTCCCTGCTCAGCGGGGAACCTGCTTCTAGCCTATGCCAGCCACTCCCCCTGCTTGTGGTCTCTCTCTCTCTCTTTGATAAATAAATAAATAAATAAATAAATAAATAAATAAATAAATAAATAATCTTCTTAAAAAAATGCCACAACAACCCATGCCTGTGCATGCCTGTTGCTATATAGACCATTGAGAAAGATTACCAGAGACATTACAGATAATTGAACAAGTTTGTTCCAGCCTTCCTAATTTGGTGGACCTATTGTTGGAAAATGCAGACTTTGGGATGCTTATGGATGGGAACAGTTTTATGGATCAAAGACAAGACCTGGATATAGTGGTGACCCATGAGCTATTGTCCACTGCTGAGGACACCAGAAATCAAACTATTTGAAATAATATTTTTAAATGAGTGCAGAAAGTTTCCACTCCTCTACCCCCCCATTTCTGCAAGAAGTAACTACAGTGGTCATTATCACAATGCCCTCAAGAATGAGAAATATTCAAAAGACAGTGGAGATTGAAACCAGTATCCAAAGGATTAATGGGACTGGTCACAGCTGCAGACTAAGAAGTACAACCCAAACTTTTTTACCCAGATTGTTTTGGTTTGCTTTTGAATTTCCCTGACCAGCTTCATTTGGGAAAATGGGTTTGAGGCTTGTTCTCCCATCTCCTCATTTGGCTGCCTATGGAATAAACCCTTTCTTTGCTGCATGTTCAACATCTTAGTGATTATCTTTGTGCATTAGGCAGAAGTTGGATTCAGTTACACAGGCAATGCATAAATGACCTAAGAGCTTCTCAGTATGTCCTGTCAGAGTTTTATTCTAGGCAGAGATGGAACTGCTGGAAATCAAACTGATTGCTTGATTTAAAAGACAAATTGAACGTTCTGTATATAGCTATGAGGTCCATCTGGTCCAGTGTAACATTCAAAGCCCTTGTTTCTTTGTTGATTTTCTGCTTATTTTGGTTAACAGTTGGCTTATGTAGATGGCTGCTCCCATGTTGGGGGCATAGATATTTACAACTGTTAGATCTTCTTGTTGGATAGACCCTTTAAGAATGATAGAGTGTCCTTCTGTGTCTCTTATTACAGACTTTAGTTTAAAATCTAATTTGTCTGATATAAGAATTGCTACCCCAGCTTTCTTTTGAGGTCCACTGGCATGGAAGATGGATCTCCATCCCTTCACTTTCAGTCTGGATGTATCTTCAGGTTCAAAATGAGTCTCTTGTAGACAGCATATGGATGGGTCCTGTCTTTTTATCCAATCTGCAACCCTGTGCCATTTTATGGGAGCATTTAGGCCATTCACGTTGAGAGTGATTATTGAAAGATGAATTAATTGTCATCATGTTGCCTGTGAAGACATTGTTTTTATAGATTGTCCCTGTAAATTTCTGTTGTATATCACTCTTGGGGTCTTTCTCCTTTTATAGAACCCCCCCTTAATATTTCTCTTAGGGCCGGCTTAGTGGTCACATATTCTTTCAGTTTCTGCCAGTCTTAGAAGCTCTGCATCTCTCCATCCATTCTAAATGACAGCCTTGCTGGATAAAGTATTCTTGGCTGCATGTTCTTCTTGTTTGGTACCCTGAATATATCTTGCCAGCCCTTTCTGGCTTGTCACGTCTCTGTGGATAGGTCTGATGTTATTCTGATGTTCTTCCCTCTGTATGTAAGGAATCTCTTCCCCCTAACTGCCCTTAAGATGGTTTCCTTGGTTCTAAGATTTGCGAGTTTTACTATTACATGCTGGGGAGCATTGGTCTGTTTTCCTTGATCTTGGGAGGGGTCCTCTCTGCCTCTAGGACACGAATGTTTCTTTCATTCCCCAGGTCACTAATTTGTTCTTCTGCCTCACTTACCCTAGCTTTTAGATTATCTAGATTAGATTAGATTTCATTGATAGCATTTTTTTTAAATCTTTTTTTTTAAAGATTTTATTTTTTAAAAATTTATTTATTTGAGAGAGAGAGAGAGAGAGAGAAACAGCATGAGAGGGGATAGGGTCAGAGGGAGAAGCAGCCTCCCCGCCAAGCTGGGAGCCCGATGCGGGACTCGATCCCAGGACTCCAGGATCATGACCTGAGCTGAAAGCAGTCGCTTAACCAACTGAGCCACCCAGGCGCCCTCATTGATAGCATTTTTAAGTTCTGCCCATTCAGCTTTCATTTCTGAACCCCCAGGTTCATAGGGTGTGTACTGTTAAGGTGAGGGCATTTATTGGGAAAGAATGAGCATTTATTCTTTAATGTGGGATGGGGATGCATGGGAACACCTTAGTGAAGCTGGGTACATGGAGTTCCTATATTTTAATGAGTCTTTTTTGCCTGTGGAAATGGTCCTCAAGGCCTACCAAAAGCAGTTTCCTTTTAGGTGGCAATGTCAGCAATATACCTTCACTATCTTTTTTTTTTTTTAATGCAGAAAAAGATTTAATTTTTAGATGAGATATTCCAGGTGCTTTTGTAAGAACTTAACTGTCATTGTATACAGAACATACAATCATCTCAGCATACAGGTTACTCCACTTTGAATACTCTATGAAAGTTAAAAAGTTTCTAGTTTAAAAGGCTTTGTCTTATTTCCTAGGATAATGAGGCAATATGCTTATTAAAACACTAGTTTGCAGAAGTGAGTACATTATAGGTAGTTCATTAATGTTCTTCATCTGTAACTTAAAGGTTAAATGTGAGGAATTAGAATTTTTATTATCAGAACTGCATAGCAAAACCATGTCCAGATGATAGACATACCAAATAATCTATAGATCAAGATAACCTGTAAGCCATTTAATAAGTCCAATTTAAAGCAAAAACAAATGTCAGGAGAGATACTAAATGATATCTAGGGTAGCAAAGTTTTGAAATGCTTCATCCTATTTTTATTTTTTTAATTATTTCTTTATTTGTATTTATTTAAATTCAATTAGCTAACATATAGTACACCATTTGTTTCAGATGTAGAGTTCAATAATTCACCAGTTAGGTATAACACCCAGTGCTCACCACATCACATGCCCTCCTTATTGCCCATCACCCAGTTAGTTAGCCCAACCCCTACCCACCTCTCATCCAGCAATCCTGTTTGTTTTCCAGAGTTAGTCTCTCATGGTTTGTCTCTTTTTCTTATTTCTTCCCATTCAGTTTCCTTCCCTTCCCCTATGATCCTCTGAACTGTTTCTTATATTCCACAAATGACTGAAACCCTATGATAATTGTCTTTCTCTGATTGACTTATTTCACTTAGCATAATACCCTGCAGTTCCATCCATGTCGATATAAATGGTAGGTATTCATCCTTTCTGATGGCTGAGTAACATCCTATTTTTTAATGCAATAAAAGTTCTCAAATGTAAAATAGTCACATGCATCTAAGATCATTTATCCCGTGACAACAAACTGCTGAGTCATTTGGCTGTTTGGAAATTATTTGGGCTAAGTTCACTCTACATTGTGGCACGGAGCAGTCATAAATTGAAGATGCAAATGCCTGAATGGAAACATAGCTTAAATCATTTATTTATGCTACTATTCTACACAGACACACTAATGCTATGGGAGACGTTTACAGTTAGTAGTACTAAGTCTTGATGTAGATTAACAAGCTTGATGAGACAATACAAAAAGGCCACAGGTCATGCCCAAACTAAAGAATATCTTAACTATGTGGGTATAGCAACACTCCAGTTGCATGTTTAGTTCATAGGGATGTTGATCAATCTTTCCTTCCACTAGATATCATACTTCTCATTACACTGATGACATTATGCTGAATGGAACTAGTGAGTGGGAATAACAAATATTCTAGACTTAATAGCAACACATTTAAGTGTTAATGGGTGTGTAATTAATGCAAATAAAATCTAGGGAATTTTACCTAAAAGAAAATTATAGGAATCCAGTGGTTTTGGGTATATCTAGATATCTCTTTTAAATTTAAGAATAAATTTTTGCATCTGGGTTTTCCTACAATCTAGAAAGAGGCACAATTGCTTGTGAGTCACAAGCTTTCAATAAATTCTTCAACTTGAGCCAGTTTACAGACCCTGAACTCCTGAATTAATGGGAGACTTCGATGAAAGACCCTGGAACACTACCAAGAATATATACTGTTAATCTCTCTCTGAGCCTTCCCTAAAGGGACCTATGACTTTTTACCAGGGTAACTGTACATTGTAGGAAAGGAAATGATTAGACCATTCAGGGACTACTGGATGCTTCTCTGAACACACACTGTTTCCAGGATAACTAAAATATCACTACAGTCTTCCAGTCAGATTAGGGGCTCATGGTACTCAGGGTATCAATGGAGTTTTAGCACAGATCTATCTCACATTGTGTCCAGTGGGTCTCTGAACACATTCTATGTTTCCTCCCCCAGTTTTAGAATGTATAATTGGAATAAAAATACTTAGCATCTGACACAATCCCCATATTGGTTCCATGACCTGCAGAGTGAAGACTATTAAAGTAGGAAAGGGCAAATATAAACTATTAGAATTGACTATACCTAAGAAGATAGTAAATAAAAAGTTAAACTTCTTTCTTGGTGGGATTTCAGAGATTTGCGCCACTAACAAGAACTTTTGAGATGCAGGGGTATTGATTCTTACACACCCTCATTCAAGTATTCAGTTTTTGTTTGTTGTTTTTAAAATTTTATTTATTTATTTGACAGAGAGAGGAAACACAAGCAGGGAGTGTGGCCGGCAGAGGCAGAGGGAGAAACAGTTCCTCACTGAGCAAGGAGCCTGATGTGAGACTCAATCCCAGGACCCTGAGATCATGCTTCTGCCTCTGACCCTCTCCCCTCTCATGTGCTCTCTCTCTCTCATTCTTTCTGTCTCAAATAAATAAATAAAATCTTAAAAAAAAAAAAAAAAGAAGACAGATTGATCTTGGAAAAAGGTGGTGGATTATACCACAATCTTAGCCAAGATTACATCACAAGCTTAGCACAAGCTTGTGATTTCATCCCCAGCTGCTATACCAGATGTAGTTATTTTGCTTGAGCAAACTCACACATCCCTGCACCTGTATGCATTTACTGATATGGCAAATGCTTTTTCTTTATACCTGTCCATGAGGCCCACTGGAAGCATTCTTCTTACAGCAGTCAAGGCCAGCAATATACTTTTACAGTCTTACCTCATTGGGTATATAAACTCTCAGCCCTATGTAGCAAATTAGATATTAGGGATTTTTTTTAAAGATTTTATTTATTTATTTGTCAGAGAGAGAGAGAGAGCACAAACAGGGGGAGCAGCAGGCAGTGGGGGAGGCAGGCTCCCTGCTGAGCAAGGAGCCCAGTGTGGCACTCGATCCCAGGACCCTGGGATCATGACCTGAGCTGAAGGCAGACACTTAACCAACTGAGCCACCCAGGTGTCCTGATATTACTTTTCTCTTCCACAATATATATTAAAAATATATCACATTAATGACATTATGTTGATAGAACTTCTAGAGCAGGATTTTCAACTTCTCTACATTTATTGGCAATATTTTGCATGTCAGAGAGTATGGAATAAGTCTGACTAAAATTCAGGGGCCTTCTAACTCAGTGAAATTTCTAGGAGTCCAGTGCTATAAGGCATGTCCAGATAACCCTTTTAAGGTGAAGGATAATTTTTTTTTGCATCAAGCCCCTCCTACAGCAGGAAAGACACAATGCTGGTGGGCCTCTTTAGATTTTGGATGCTATGTATTCCTCACACATAATTGCATGAAATGGCTGTACACACCTTCCTAGTCCTGTTACACTTCTTTCTCTCTCCTAGCCTATACCTATTCCATAATGGGGAGTTCCCTGCAACAGTTGACAGAAGAAAAGATGTGGGGCTGGTTTATAGATGGTTCTGCACCACATGCACATACCACCCAAAAGTAAATAACAACCCATCTCTGGGACATCTCTGAAGCACAGTGGTGAAGGGAAATCCTCCCAGGGACAGGACATCAAGAAGTTCACATAATTGTTCTCTTTATTCAGAAGAAGAAATGACTAGATGTGCAGTTATATATTAATTTATGAGCTCTGGCAAATGGTAGTCTCACTGGTCAGAGTTTTGAGAGAAAAATGAATGTAAAATTGTTGATAATGACATTAGGGGAAGAAGTATATGGATAGACCATTTCCAGTGGGCAAAATAACATGAAAATATTTGTGTCCTGTGTGAAAGCTTACTAAATGATAACTTTGGAAGAGGAAGATTTCAACAACCTCGTGGGTAAGATGACATGTTTCCATGGATATCAATCAGCTTCTTTCCACAGCTACCTCTGTCATTGCCCAACATGCTCATGAACAAAGAGGCCATGGTAGCAGATAAAGACGTTATGCATCGACTCAACAGCACTGATATACACTTACCAAGTCTGAGTGACCAATCTGCCAGTGGTGGACAGCAACAGTAATTTCCTGGTATAGCACCTGAGGTGTTCATCCTGCTACTTGGTGACAGGTTAATTATATTCCTATGCTTCCATGATGGAAGGGGCAGCTTTTCGTCCTTACTTGAAAACAAAAACAAAAACACAAAAACACACACAAAAAAAACCCCAGAATTCAGATTCAGAAATCAAGTGATGAAAATAAGAGTAGGACCATTTTTGCTTCCAGTTCCTGTGATTTTTGTGCTCTGGTGATTTAGGGGACTTCATTCCAGTGGAAGGAATGTTTCCATCAGGAGATAAAACAATAATTCTCCTGAATGAAGTATAAGAATGCAACCTGGCCACACTGGGCTCCTCATGCCTCTGAATCAACATGTAAGGAAGGGAGTTTAAGTGTGTTCTAGGGTGATTATTTGTGATTACTGTCAAAGAAAAGCCATAGCTAAGCAATAAGTTAAAGTGGTAAAAGCAGATTTATTCAGAACTATTGTAATAGGGTAAAATAGATCTCAGTGTTGATTAAACTGGAGTCAATTCTGAATACAGCATGAGCATGTAGTTATTTATAGCTAAGGAGTTTGAGAGGAGTTAATGGATTGAAAGTTACTAAAACAAAATATAACTAACTGTAAGGAAATTTTGGCTAAACAGATCTAATATGATTATTGCTAAAGACAAACCAGGCTTACCAGAAATCACCTGGAGCTTGGTGGAGAATGAGAAATCTGATTAGATATTCAGGATGAGAAGATATGGAGGATGTGGGATAATTTCTATATTAACTTATCAGCATTCTTGCTAAAGAGTTTACAAGGAATTTTAAAGATGGGCCTTTGAGAAGGTTCAGGAGCTTGGCTAAAGTTTGGTCAGGCAGAGAACCTTTTTCAGTAATCACATTGTAAGAAAGAATGAAAAGACATTCTTCCTTCCTTTGAATAATATGTGTCCATTTTTTTTGGTTAGTCACTTTTGTTCATTAAAGACCACCCTAATCATCTGCTGACACTTGGTAGTAGAGGGTATACTATATGGTGCAAGCCATTGGGCATTTAATGAGGGGGAGTTTCTATGAGAATAAAAAAAATAAAGATTGATATTAAACCCAGTTTCTGATTCCAGAGGGCAGCCTGTTGAGAAGATTTCTAGATATTTAGCTCAAAGCATTTTTAGATGTGGTGTGTACAGCAGTGTTAGTCTAATAGATTCCCTGCTTTGCAGTTTAATTGTCTGTGGTGATGGCATTGCATGTCCAGGTGAACTTTCTGAGTGGCCCATGCAGAATAAGCAAGAAATTTGCCCATACATTATCTGTTATGAAGATTTCCTTGATGTTTACATCAAGTCTTTCACCTTCAACTTTCAGGGTTTTGAGAAAAGGGAAGTCTAGTTTTCAATGATTCCAAGTAAGAAGGGAGAAAAATGCAAATGTCAACTTGGAGAATTGCAGCCAGATATTGGAAGAAACTAGGATATTTAAGGATTTGTTAAGGACTGGCAAAATGTGAAAGACAGAACTTACAAGGGTACATTATAATTTTCCATTGAAGCATAGTTTTTCTTTCTATTGTCATCACCATTCAATCAGACATAATCAAAATAAGAATAATTATTTTGCAAAATAAATCCAGAGTCATTATACTTAGTGTGATTATTTATACAAATGAAGCAAAGAAAGGGGCTGACCATATAGGTCTCTTGAGTTTTTGTTGTTGGAACTTTTAATAAGGAATCTTTGAATTTTTTAAACCCTCCCAAGGCTAGCAAGCCAAGCCAAACATTTGCCACAGATTTTTTCTGCAATACCTATAGATTTAAGTATAATATCTAATCTCTTTTCTAGGGATCCAAAACTCACCCTGAGATTTCTGGTCCTGCCAGGAAGTAAACTTTCTTATTGACTTTTAAAATGGATAAACCTATAATACAGGTTCAGGTTGTTTTTTCCAAGAAGGGGTACAAGCATTGACTCCTTACTTAGTTCCTTAAAGCTGTCAGGGCTTATCTCATTTAGCATACTTATTCTCAAATATGACCTTCAATTCAGAGCTTTGTCAATATAACCAATGTTTTAAGTTGGGTACTGTTATAAGAACAGAGTTGAGCTTATGAGAATATATTGCCATGAAAATAAGAATACTCACTAAGAGTTTTTAAATTCCAGAGCAATCAGTTAGGGAGAAAAGTTGTTTTATCTTTTTCCACAAAATTATATTTTACCAAATTGCTGTAATATGGAAAACAAAACATTAAAAAACTGTGAATGTTCAAAGAAAGTTATTTTAATGAATTATAATTGTCTCCATCAGTTTATTAAGCTCTATGTAATTAATTTTTGTTCTGCTAGCTCTTGGGCCAGTAGTTTTAGGGATCCATTACCTTCTTTATTACTTCTGGAAATTCCAGAGTCATGGCCTCAAAGTTGTTACAGTTTTGCCATCATGTAGAATTCATGCCTGTAGCTGATTGTAAATGATTTTGGAGAAGAAACAAAGCAAAAAAATAACTGTGAATAACAAATAAATGGAAAAGGCCAGGTTAAACTTCTGGTAAGAGTTCATTGAGCAAACAAAACAAAACAAAACTAGTTATTTCAGTGGCATACAATATCTAAGGATAATAACTGGAAAACAATGGCATTGACAAATTTCTATGAACATATAATTTCTGGAATATCTGTATTAGTTATATCTTGAGAAAATTTATTGTCACTTCCTATATGACAATGCTTCTGACATAATTTAAAAAAATATATTTATTTATTTGACAGAGAGAGGGAGAGCGCAAGCAATGGGAGCAGCAGGCAGAGGGAGAGGGAGAATCAGGCTCCTTGCTCAGCATGGAGCCTGATGTGGGGCTCAATCCCAGGACCCTGGGATCATGACCTGAGCTGAAGGCAGCTGACTGAGCCACCCAGGTGCTCTGCTTCTGACATAATTTATCATAGTAAATAAACCTAATTAGTTTACCATACTCCTTTCATAAGGCAAGAGACAAATCCTTTGATATTTTCCAGAGGTATTTGGGAAAGTTAATTTGTAATAAAAAATATTCCATTTAAAATTTGATTTTGGGGAAATTGTTAAAATGTAAAATCTGAACACTTGAGTACATGGGACCACAAGTCACTGTGTAACTATACTTAATTGTCCATTTAATCAAAGTGACAATTAAAATATTTCAAAGGCAACCACAGAAAGTTATGTAGTTGTAAAACAAAAACATATAGTTCTTTTAATATTGAGAAGACAGTTATCTTAAATAATCAATAAGGACCTGTCCTGATAAGGAAAGCAAGAAGAACAGGAGATTATTTTAAGTAACAAAATCATGGTTTCCCAGGCATAATACTAAATAGGTAAAGTAAAAGTGTTTTACAATTTCTTATTAAGAGCAGATCAATAATCTAAGAAAACTTTGTTTTTATATGAGAGAAGGAGAACCAAATTTAATTTTGTACCAGTGTAGTATGAATTCTAAGGTCAATTTAAAAATATATTATAAATAGGGGCATCTGGATCGCCCATTTGTTTAAGCATCCAACTCTTGGTTTCAGTTCAGGTCATGATCTCAGGGTTGTGAGATCAAGCACCAAGTTGGGCTTTATGCTCAGCGCAGACTCTGCTTAAGATTCTCTCCCTTCCCCTCGCTCTTCCCCTCTGTCCCCTCCCTGCTTGCTCTCTCTCTCTAAAATAAGTAAATAAAATCTTTAAAAAGTGTATTATAAATAAATTAATCCAAATCTTAGATTTGAGAACACAAGATAAAGTTCCTTTTCCATGATTTATTTCCCACAATCCTTAAACAACATTTTCCACTTTATATCTATTTAGTTTTTGTCTTACTCTTGACTTCTCATTTTGGAACAACCATTCATTCACTTTAGGGCAAAATTATGCTTTTCCCTTTAGAAAAAAACACATGCCTCATACCTTTCCTTATAAAAACTGGGCCTTAATTGCCTTGCATTAAAGACTTTGTTTGTTTACCCTTATTAATCCTAGTATATTGATTGGAATTTTAAATCAATATTCTCCTTTCTACACAGAGAAAACCAGGACATAAGCAATGGTTAACTCTCTGGCATGTAATACATTTTGTAGCACATTTGTGAGTACATGATTTCATAATTTTCTAGAGGCATATGCCTTTTTCACAGTACATTTTCTCATGTTTAAAAACACCCAATATGTTAAGATTCTCTATGCCATATAAAAACAAAATGCCAAGTATAGAAGAAATTATGTTCAGCAATTAATATTTCAATATTTCATCCTTTTTAGATATTTTCTGTTTCCTCAGTGATTATACATTGTTTACCTTAACAGTATAACTTTAAGGTTTCAGGTTACAAAAAGGTATGTGAAACTACTTTTAAGTAGATATTATAAAACACAATTACTATAAAACACGTTTAAAACAAAACATACAACATAATTATTGAAAAATTTCTTTACAGGGGCGCCTGGGTGGCTCAGTCATTAAGCGTCTGCCTTCAGCTCAGGCCATGATCCCAGGGTCCTGGGATGGAGCACCACATTGGGCTCCCTGCTCAGCAGGAAGCCTGATTCTCCCTCTCCCACTCCCCCTACTTGTGTTCCCTCTCTCTCTGTCTCTCTCTTTCACTGTCAAATAAATAAATAAAATCTTAAAAAAAAAAAGAAAAATTTCTTTATAAATATACATTTTCTTGATTTGAATGTAAGAACTGATTCCACAAAACTCTTAGAAAAAGCAGATAGGGAAAAATGAAGGGGAGGAAATCGGAGGGAGAGATGAACCATTAGAGACTATGGACTCTGAGAAGCAAACAGGATTTTAGAGGGGAGGGGAGTGGGGGGATGGGTTAGCCCAGTGATGGGTATTAAAGAGAGCACGTACTGCATGGAGCACTGGGTGTTATATGAAAACAATGAATCGTGGATCACCACATCAAAAACTAATGATGTATTGTATGGTGACTAACATAACATAATAAAATTAAATTAAAAAAAAAAGAAAAAGCAGATAACCTTTTTAAAAATTATTTGAATTCATTTTAGTTAACATATAGTGTATTATTAGTTTTAGGGGTAGAATTTAGTGATTCATTGGTTGCATATAACACCCAGTGTTCATTACATCAAGGGCCCTCCTTATGCCCATCACCCAATTACCCCATCCCCCATCCACTTCCCTCCAGTAACTCTTGGTTTGTTTCCTATATTTCTTCCCATTCCAGTTTCCCTCCTTTCCCCTATGATCCTCTGCACTGTTTCTTATATTCCACATATGAGTGAAATCATATGATAATTGTCTTTCTCTGATTGACTTATTTCACTCAGCATGATACCCTCCAATTCCATCCATGTCACTGTAAATGGTAAGATTTCATCCTTTCTGATGGCTGAGTAATATTCCATTACATATATATATAAATATATATATATAATGTAAATATATAATATATATATATTCTTTTTTATGCATTCATCTTTTTTATACATTCATCTGTCAATGGTCATCTGGGGTTCTTTCCATAGTTTGGCTATTGTGGACATTGCTGCTGTAAACAATGGGGTGCAGGTGCCCCTTCAGATCACTAGATTTGTACTTTGGGGTAAATACCTAGTAGTGCAATTTCTGGGTCATAAGGGAGCTCTATTTTTAACTTCCTGAGGAACCTTCATAATGTTTTCCAGAGTGGCTGTACCAGCTTGCATTCCCACCAACAGTGTAAGAGGTTTCCCCTTTCTCTGCATCCTTGCCAACATCTGTTGTTTCCTGAGTTGTTAATTTTAGCCATTCTGACTGGTATGAGGTGTCTTCAGCCCATTTCTTGACTGGATCTTTCGTTTTTTGGGTGTTGAGTTTGAGAAGTTTGTTATAGGTTTTGGATACTAACCCTTTATCTGATATGTCATTTGCGAATGTCTTCTCCCATTCTGTAGGTTTCCTTTAGTCTTGTTGACTGCTGTGCAAAAGCTTTTTATCCTGATGAAACCCAAATGGTTCATAAAAACAGATACCTTGAGAGAGAGGGGGAGATGGTGGTGGAGTAGGAGGAACCTAAGCTTTCCCCATCCCACAAATACAGCTAGATAACTATCAAATCATCCTGAATAACCCATAAATCGACCTGAAGACTCACAGAACAAACTTCACAACTAAAGGTAAAGAAGAGGCCACATCAAAGAAGGTAGGAAGTGTGGAGATACAGTTTGAGAGAAAAACAGATTATGGTTGCTGCAGTGGGGAGGCAGACATGGTCATGGAGAAGGGCAAGAGACAGACTAACACAAGAGGAGTGCACTGGAAAGATGAATCTCCATAGCAATTGGCTTGGGAAGTGAAAGGAGCTGAATTTTGTGAGTTATTGTAGCCAACAGGGTATAAAGCCTGGAGTTCTAAAGGTCAGTGGGCTTGGCTTGAAGAGAACCTGGAGGCATTGGGTCGGCTCTTAGAGAGAAGGCAAGGCAATCAGCCCACAGACATACAGCATGGAAACAGCAATCAGAAGGACACCTGGAAGCACATAGTAGGGAGGTTATTCGCTCATCTCAGGGCATGTCTCAGAGAGGCAGCATTCATGGAGAGACCCCTCCAGGAGCAAAGTAACTAGCAGGTGCCATTTACCTCCCCCATCCCACAGCATAAGCACAGCAATCACACTGGCTGCCTAACTTGCTTACACCAAGCCCTGTCCACTGCCCTTGTGCTGTGGTGGAATTGCCCTTCCCAATCAAACTTGCCACACTCCAAGTGCAGAGGGCTCACCCCCCTGCCAGATGACCAGACCAAATGTTTGTGGAAACTTCATCTCCTCACCCAAGAGTTTTACTGGCCCTCAGTTCCTCTGGACATGGTAACAGGTCTCATTTCACAAGCAGACCAGGGCACACCTAGTTAAAACTTGCCACATTCAGGCCAGGACCAAGCACTGCCTATGAGAGGCAAAAAGAGATTCTACAGACAATTGACCTGAAGGATAAAGTGGACAGGGCACAATAACAGAGGACACACTGGAGACACTCCCTGAAGCACTAGGCTCTGGGGAACAGGGGATAATACACTGCAAGGCATTACAGAAACTCTTCTCCCTAAGGCCATTATCATCAAGAACAGGAGATGCAGCTGACTTTCCTAACATGCAGAAGCAAACATAAAGACTTAGACACAAGGTGAAGACAGAGGAATTGGTCCCAAATGCAGGAAGAGGATAAGGCCATGGCCAGAGATCTAAGTGGAACATATGTAAGTAACATGCCTGATAGAATATTAAAGTAATGACCATAGGGCAGAGAGAAAAGATGGCAGAGGAGTAGGGGACCCTATTCCAACTGGTCACCAGAATTGAGATGGATATCTACCCAACCGCTCTGAGCACCCACAAAATCAAGCTGAGATGTAAGAAAATAGATCTGAATCTCTAAAAACAGAATATTGCAGGTGGTTGGTTTCGAGGTATGAAGTGGGGAGCTGTGATTCGGTGGGCAGATATCGGAGGATAAACAGCAGCAGGAGGGAGCCTGGCCATGGGGATCCTACACCACTGGTGAGCAACAGCCTTGCATGCTGGGGTTGGGGCACAGACTCACAGACTGGTAGCAGTGGGGAAAGGACTTTAGGGCAGCCCCTGGAACAGAAACCAGGAGCGGCGGGGTCGCAGGTGCGAATTGGGAGTGGCTGGTGGTTTTACAAGCACAAAGGGCAGAGACATGCCCTGACCTGGAGGCAGGACTGGGAGCGCTGTGGAGGGGCGCACAACCCAGGAGGCTGCAGTTTATAGCAGCACAGACAGAAATGGAGATAGTGTGGCCTGGAGAGCTCAATGAAGAACAGACTGTGATCTCCCTGCTCTGAGGCAGAGGGTTGGAAACGGTCTCTCTGCTCTGACTCTCGGAAGAGATGTGGAAAGCCACCAGGGAAAGCCACCAGAGAACAAAAGCGCCAAAAAACTGGTTCCCATGAGCCCATCCCCCACCACAGGGGGGCAGGGCAACTCTTCCCAAACAGGATTGCCTGAGTAACAGTGCGGCAGGCTCCTCCCCCAGAAAACAGGCTGGGAGAACAAGAGACCAGCAACTCTAAGGTCCCTAGAAAACAGGTGCATCTTGCTTGGGTTCTAGTCAATAATTTGGACTCTATAAATTCCCTCAACCACCCATCAACAGAATGACTAGGAGGAGGAACCCCCCAAAAAGAAAGACTCAGAGATTATGATGTATGCCGCAGATTTACAAATGGATGAAGATATAACCAAGATGTCGGAGATGGAATTCAGGCTAGCAACTGTGAAGACAATAGCTAGAATGGAGAAATCAATTAATGGCAACATAGAGTCTCTAAGGGCAGAAATGAAAGCTGAATTGGCAGAACTTAAAAATGCTATCAATGAGATTCAATCTAATCTAGATAATCTAACAACTAGGGTAATCAGGCAGAAGAACAAATTAGTGACCTAGAAGACAATTTAATAGATAAAAAGGGAAAAGAGGAGGCCAGGGAAAAACAACTCAGAACCCATGAAAATAGAATCAAGGAAATAAGTGACACCATGAAGAATTCCAATGTCAGAATTATTGGAATCCCTGACGGGTGGAGAGAGAGAGAGGACTAGAAGATATATTTGAGCAAATTGTAGCAAGAGAACTTCCCTGATCTGGGGAATGAAATAAACATTCATGTCCTAGAGGCAGAGAAGACCCCTCCCAAGATCAAGGAAAACAGACCAATGCCCCCTGGCATGTAATAGTAAAACTCACAAATCTTAGAACCAAGGAAACCATCTTAAGGGCAGTTAGGGGGAAGAGATTCCTTACATACAGAGGGAAGAACATCAGAATAACATGAGACTTATCCACAGAGACCTGGCAAGCCAGAAAGGGCTGGCAAGACATATTCAAGGTATGAAATGAGAAGAACATGCAGCCAAGAATACTTTATCCAGCAAGGCTGTCATTTAGAATGGATGGAGAGATGCAGAGCTTCCAAGCCTGGCAGAAACTGAAAGAATATGTGACCACTAAGCTGGCCCTGCAAGAAACATTAAGGGGGTTTTATAAAGGGAGAAAGACCCCAGGAGTGATGTACAACAGAAATTTACAGGGACAATCTATAAAAACAACGTCTTCACAGGCAACATGATGACAATTAATTCATCTTTCAGTAATCACTCTCAATGTGAATGGCCTAAATGCTCCCATAAAATGGTTGCAGATTGGATAAAAAGACAGGACCCATCCATATGCTGTCTACAAGAGACTCATTTTGAACCTAAAGATACATCCAGACTGAAAGTGAAGGGATGGAGATCCATCTTCCATGCCAGCGGACCTCAAAAGAAAGCTGGGGTAGCAATTCTTATATCAGACAAATTAGATTTTAAACTAAAGTCTGTAATAAGAGACACAGAAGGACACTCTATCATTCTTAAAGGGTCTATCCAACAAGAAGATCTAACAACTGTAAATATCTATGCCCCCAACATGGGAGCAGCCATCTATATAAGCCAACTGTTAACCAAAATAAAGAGTCATATTGATAACAATATGTTAATTGTAGGAGACCTCAATACTCCACTCTCAGCAATGGACAGATCATCTAAACAGAAAATCAACAAGGAAACAAGGGCTTTGAATGTTACACTGGACCAGATGGCCCTCACAGATATTTATAGAACATTCCACCCTAAAACAACAAAATATTCATTATTCTCAAGTGCACATGGAAATTTCTCCAGAATAGATCACATATACTGGGTCACAAATCAGGTCTCAACTGATATCAAAAGATTGAGATTATTCCCTGCATATTCTCAGACCACAATGCCTTAAAACTGGAACTCAATCACAAGAAAAAAAATTGGCAGAAATTCAAACACTTGGAAGCTAAAGACCACTCTGCTCAAGAATGTTTGGGTCAACCAGGAAATCAAAGAACTTAAACAATTCATGGAAATCAGTGAGAACAAAAAAAAAAAAAAAAAAAACATCGGTCCAAAACCTATGGGATACTGCAAGGGCAGTCCTAAGGGGGGAATACATAGCCATTCAAGCCTCACTCTAAAAAATAGAAAAATCCCGAATTCACCAACTAATTCTACACCTTAAGGAACTAGAGAAAAAGCAAAAAATTATGCTTAACCCATGCATTAGAATTGAAATAATTAAGATTAGATCAGAGATCAATGAATTAGAAACTAGAAACACAGTAGATCATATCAATGAAACTAGAAGTTGGTTCTTTGAAAGAATTAATATGATTGATAAACCACTGGCCAGACTTACCCAAAAGAAAAGAGAAAGGACCCCAATTAATAAAATTATGAATGAAAGGGGAGAGATCACAACTAACACCAAGGAAATAGAAACAATTATTAGAAATTATTATCAACAATTATATGCCAATAACTGAGCAATCTGGATGAAATGGAGGCCTTCCTGGAAACCTATAAGCTGCCAAGACTGAAAGAGGAAGAAATTGACAACATGAATGGGCCAATAACCAGTAATGAGATTGAAGCAGTGATCAAAAACCTCCCAAAAAGCAAGAGTCCAGGGCCTGATGGATTCCCTGGGGAATTCTACCAAACATTCAAAGAAGAAATAATATTTTCCTGAAGCTGTTTTATTCTACTGAAGCTCTTTCAAAAAATAGAAACAGAAGGAAAGCTTCCAAACTCATTCTATGAGGCCAGCATTACCTTAATCCCCAAACCAGGCAAAGACCCTATCAAAAAGGAGAATTTCAGACAATATCACTGATGAATATGGATTCCAAAAACCTCAACAAAATCCTAGGGAATAGGATCCAACAATATATTAAAAGGATCATCCACCACAACCAAGTGGGATTTATCCCCGGGATGCAAGGGTGGTTCAACATTCGCAAATCAATCAATGTGATAGAACACACTAATAAGAGGAAAGGGAAGAACCATATGGTCCTCTCAATTGATGCAGAAAAAGATTTGACAAAATACAACATCCTTTCCTGATTAAAACTCTTCAGAGTATAGGGATAGAGGGAACATTCCTCAAGTTCATAAAATCCATGTATGAAAAACATATCGTCCTCAATGGGGAAAAGCTGAGTGGAATATTACTCAGCCATCAGAAAGGATGAATACCCAATTTTTACATCCACATGGATGGGACTGGAGGAGATTATGCTAAGTGAAATAAGTCAAGCAGAGACAGGCAATTATCATATGGTTTCACTTATTTGTGGAACATAAGGAATAGCATGGAGGACATTAGGAGAAGGAAGGGAAAAATCGGGGAGGGGGGAATTGGAGGGAGAGATGAACCATGAGAGACTATGGACTCTGAGAAACAAACAGGGTTCTAGAGGGGAGGGGGAAAGGGGATTGATTAGCCCAGTGATGGGTATTAGGGAGGGCACGTACTGCATGGAGCACTGGGTGTTATACAAAAACAATGGATCGTGGATCACCACATCAAAAACCAATGATGTATTGTATGGTGACTAACATACCGTAATATAATTTAAAAAAAAAAAATTAAAGAAAACCAGGAATAAATGTTAAAAATCCCGTTTTTGATTCCAGGAAACACCAAATGGAGAAGATATCTAGATATTGGCCTCAAATCATCATTAGTTGGTTAGGTAAGGATGGCAGAAGCAGTATATGGTATTACAAGTTTGCAGTTTCAATGTCTTTGGTAATGGTATCAGGTGTTCCAATGAACTTTCTGAGTGGTTCAAAAAGAAGCTGACAGAAAGTTTGCCCATTTTCAATATGTTGTGAACATTTCCATAAAGTTTAATTCCCATCAAATTATGTAGCTTCAGCTTGGAGCACTTGGTAAACAAGCCATTTTAATTTTTATTGACTCCAACTCAGAATTGAAAAAAAATAGGAATATTAATTTGGATACTTGTAGTCAGATATTGATGACACTAGAAGAATTCAAGATTTTTCAAAGACAAAATATGTAATATTGAACCTATAAGTGTGCATTAGAATTATTATTTGAAACATAGTTTTTCTCTCTATAGTCAGCACCTTTTCTGTCAGAGAGGATCAAAGTCAGATGAGTATGTTTGCAAAATTTGTCTCATCTTACTAAACTTTGCCTGATTATTTACCTAAGGCAGAAATAATAATGATTGGCCACACAGGTCTTTTGGGTTCGATGCCTGAACTTTTCTTTCTTTTTTTTTCCCAATGATTTTATTTATTTGTTTGACAGAGAGAGACACAGGGAGAGAGGGAACACAAGCAGAGGGAGCGGGGGAGGGAGAAGGAGGCCTCCCACAGAGCAGGGAGCCTGATGTGGGGCTCGATCCCAAGACCCTAGGATCATGACCTGAGCTGAAGGCAGAAGCTTAATGACTGGACCACCCAGGCACCCCAGTGCCTGAACTTTTCTTAAGCAATCTCAGATTAGACTTTAAAAAGACTATGCACATTTCTTGACTTGATTATTTGTTTTTTGGGTGTTGAGTTTGAAAAGTTCTTTATAGATATCGGACACCAGCCCTTTATCTGTAGTGTCATTTGCAAATATCTTCTCCCATTCTGTGGGTCGCCTCTTTGTTTTGTTGTCTGTTTCCTTTGCTGTGCGGAAGATTTTTATCTTGATGAAGTCCCAAAAGTTCATTTTTACTTTTGTTTCCCTTGCCTTCAGAGACGTGTCTTGAAAGAAGTTGCTGTGGGCGATGTCAAAGAGGTTACTGCCTATGTTCTTCTCTAGGATTTTGATGAATTGCTGTCTCACATTGAGGTCTTTCATCCATTTTGAATTTATCTTTGTGTGTGGTATAAGAGAATGGTCCAGTTTAATTCTTCTGTATATAGCTGTCCAATTTTCCCAGCATCATTTATTGAAGAGACTGTCTTTTTTCCATTGCATGTTTTTTCCTGCTTTGTCAAAGATTAGTTGACCTTAGAGTTGAGGGTCCATAGCTGGGCTCTCTATTCTGTTCCATTGGTCTATATGTCTGTTTTTGTGCCAGTATCATGCTGTCTTGGTGATCACTGCATTGTAATATAGCTTGAAATCAGGCAACGTGATGCCCCCAGCTTTGTTTTTCTTTTTCAAAATTTCCTTGGCAATTTGGGGTCTTTTCTGATTCCATACAAATTTTAGGATTGTTTTTTCAGCATTTTGAAAAATGCCATTGGTATTTTGATCAGGATGGTGTTAAGTTATAGATTGCTCTGGGTAGCATAGACATTTTAACAATGTTTATTCTTCCAATACATGAGTATGGAATATTTTCCCATCTTTTTGTGTCTTCTTCAATTTCCTTCAGAAGTGTTCTGTATTTTATAAAGTATAGATCCTTCACCTCTTTTATTGGGTTTATTCCAAAGTATCTTATGGTTTTGGTGCTATTGTAAATGGAGTTGATTCCCTAATTTCTCTTTCTACAGTTACATCGTTAGTGTACAGAAAGGCAACTGATCTTTGTGCATTGATTTTGTATCCTGCCACATTACTGAATTTCTGTATGAGTTCTAGTAATTTGGGTGTGGAGTCTTTTGGGTTTTCCACATAAAGTATCATGTCATCTGTGAAGAGAGAGAGTTTGACCTCTTTGCCAATTTGAATATCTTTTATTTCTTTTTGTTGTCTGAGTGCTGTTGCTAGGACTTCTAGTATTATGTTGAACAATAGTGTGAGAGTGGTCATCCTTGTCATGTTCCTGATCTTAAGGGAAAGGCTCTCAGCCTTTCCCCATTGAGGATGATATTCGCTGTGGGTTTTTCATACATGGATTTTATGAACTTGAGGAATGTTCCCTCTATCCTTACACTCTGAAGAGTTTTAATCAGGAAAGGATGCTGTATTTTGTCAAATGCTTTTTCTGCATCAATTGAGAGGATCATATGTTCTTGTCTCTTTTCTTTTCTTTTTAAAGATTTTATTTATTTATTTGAGAGAGAGAGAATGAGAGAGAGCGAGCACATGAGAGGGGGGAGGGTCAGAGGGAGAAGCAGACTCCCTGCCGAGCAGGGAGCCCGGTGCAGGACTCGATCCAGGGACTCCAGGATCATGACCTGAGCCGAAGGCAGTCACTTAACCAACTGAGCCACCCAGGCGCCCTTGTCTCTTTTCTTAATAATGTGTTCTATCACATGCATTCATTTGCAAATGTTGAACCACCCTTGAATCCCAGGAATAAATCCCACCTGGTCATGATGGATAATTCTTTTAATGTACTGTTGTATCCTATTACCTGGGATCGTGTTGAGAATTTTGGCATCCACATTCATCAGGGATATTGGTCTGCAATTCTCCTTTTTGATGGGGTCTTTGCCTGGTTTTGTGATCAAGGTAATGCTGGCCTCATAAAATGAATTTGGAAGTTTTCCTTCTGTTTCTATTTTCTCCAAAGAAGCCCTATGAATGGTTAACAGACACATGAAAAAATGTTCAACATCATTAGCCATCAGGGAAATTCAAATCAAAACCAATTGAGATACCCCCTTATACCAGTTTGAATGGCAAAAATTAATAAGGCAGGAAACTACAAATGTTGGAGAGGATGTTGAGAAGGGAACCCTCTTATACTGTTGGTGGGAATGCAAGTTTGTACAGCCATTTTAGAAAACAGTATGGAGGGGGTGCCTGGGTGGCTCAGTCGGTTAAGCGGCTGCCTTCAGCTCAGGTCATGATCCCAGGGTCCCCGGGATCGAGCCCCACATCGGGCTTCCTGCTCGGTGGGGAGCCTGACTCTCCCTCTCCCTCTGCCTCCCTCTCTGCCTACCTGTTCTCTGTATCTCTCTGTCAAATAAATAAATAAAATCTTAAAAAAAAAAAAAACCAGTATGGAGGTTCTTCAAAAAGTTAAAAATAGAGCTACCTTATGACCCAGCAATTGTACTCCTGAGGTTTTACCCAGAAGGTACAAATGTAGTGAAAAGAAGGAATACCTGCACCCCAATGTTTATAGCAGCAATGTCCACAATAGCCAAACTGTGGGAGGAGCCCAGATGCCCTTCAACAGATGAATGGATAAAGAAGATGTGGTTCATATATACAATGGAATATTACTCAGCCTCAGAAAGATGAATACCCATCATTTGCATCAACATGGATGGAATTGAAGGGGGTTATACTAAGTGAAATAAGCCAAGCAGAGAAAGTCAATTATCATATGGTTTCACTTATTTGTGGAACATAAGGAATAACATGGAGGACATTAGCAGAAGGAAGGGAAAAATAAAGGGGGAGGGATCAGAGTGGGGGACGAACCATGAGGGACTATGGACTCCAGGAAACAAACTGAGGCTTTCAGAGGGGAAGGGGGTGGGGCGATGGGTTAGCCCAGTGATGGGTATTAAGGGCGGCACGTGTTGCAGTGAGCACTGGGTGTTATACACAGTGGATCGTGGAACACCACAAAAAAAAAAAACCGATGATGTACTGTATGGTGACTAACATAACATAGTAATAAAGAAAATTAAGAGTCTTTAGGCTAAAAGTCAGTCCTAATTTTTACCACCAGATTTTGCTGGCAATGCCTATAGGTTTGAGCAAATTCCTCTTACTTGAGTTCCTGCTAATTACCCTGAGTTTCCAGGATCTGTCAATAAGTTCTCAATTACACTTATATCACTCTTATTACCATAAGTATTCCTATAGGAACAGAATTTTAAGAATGAAGTTTCGGTAGTGGTTCTCAGGTTTCTGGAATTGTCTCTCTAATCCCATTAGATTTAAGGACACTAATGGCCATATTTCAGGGAGTAAACAGAGCACTGATAGTCCAGGTTATAGACTATTTATAGAGATAAGCAAAATATCTACATTAGATACTCTCAATCCAGACACTTATAAGAAGCAACTAAATGACTCTGTATATGATACTTTCTTACATTTTTGGAAAACTAAGGGATATAATGATGTTGGTTGGTCTTTCCTAATGTCCCTGGACAAAGTGCTAAAGGAAAGGAAGTGCTCAGGAATTGAATTATTGACTTGAGCTTGCATCAATGACCTAAGACCTTCCAGGTGTGTCTGAGGGAGAGCCTTATCTCCTGGCTGGGGTGAAATTGCAGAAAATCAAACTGTAATTGGCTGAACTTCAAGACAAATTAAACTCCCATGCTCTTGAGTATCTTCTGTTAAAGTGAGGTCATTGAAAAGAATGGGTTCCTGTGATCTGGAATAAATATGTATGGGAAGACCCCGATAAAACTGGTGACACTGAGTCCATAAATTCTAAGTCTTTTTTGCCAGTGAAAATGGTCTCCCCCACCCCAAGAGAAGTGGCTTCCCCATGCCTAGCAAAAAATGGCTTCCACAACTTCTTGTGGTAGCAGCCTCTGAATCCACAATGGTATCTGCCTTTCTACCTGCATCTGATGGCATTAATCCTGCATTGCCTTATTAAATGGTAGTGGCCTACCTTGACACCTATGACTAAACTCAAGTCCCAGCAGGCTCCTAAAGATGAGGTTTGAAGTATAACCCATGAGAAGACATGCTATACTCCAAAAGAACTAATTGGGTTCCAACTTATATAAGCAGAAATCTGGGGAATATGTATGGGAATGCATATTAAGGTTATGGGATGATGGTAGAAGGAATATAAAGTTAGATTAGCTGAATTTAATGGAATGGACCCACTAAGCAGATATTCTGCATTTAATGTTTCAGCTCAGAGAGATAGAAAGGACTCTAACGGTTTGTTGGGCTGGTTGGCTGAAACATACATGAAAACATGGCCACCCTCAGTGAAATAGGAATGCCTGATCTCTTTCATTTAATATAGAGGAAGTTAGAGCTTAGGGAGATTGGAATGTTAGAACATATATTTAATTTAATACCTATTCACCTAAACTGGAAGGTTCCAGAAAACACACCTTTATCCATTACTTTGAGAAATAAATCAGGGAATGGAACCCACACATTCTTGAAGAGCTCTGTGATTGCTCTTCTCTGTAGCCCAGATCTTATGGTAAAATTGCAGCCACTCAATTGGATAAAAGGAAGTGGATCCCAGAGTGGCAGGGGCTAAGTAGTTTCCTTATCCCCCAAAGCACAGTAGGTATAATCACTGTAACAGACAGCAGAGGCAAAATATCTTTCAGAATAGTTTGACTAGTGTAAACCTATGGCTTAAGCTAATCAAGGTGTTCCTATAAGGGAAAGAGGCTGCCTACTGATGCATCTGTGTAAGTAATAAAGTTCTGGGACAAGTGAACAAAAGTTTAACTGGAATCATAAAAATAGTCACAGCCCCTCGATTAATTTCTGGAGTTCACAGATCCAGAACAACTTGAAGAGAGAAGTGACTTGTTCCCCTTGAAGAAGGACCTGGCACATGACCAAAAAGTTGTACTGTAAATCTTTCTCCCAGCTTTCAAAAAAAAAAAAAAAAAAAAAGCCTATGGCCTTTTAACAGGGTAGCTGTGCATAAAAGTAAAGGAAATAATCAGACCTTTCAGAAACTACTGGAATTGGCTCTGCACTGACACTGTTTCTAGGAGACCCCAAAAGGCCTCCAGGTGAATAAGAAATTTTGAGAATCAGGTGACTGATGATATTTAGCTCAGGCCCATCTTGCAGTGGGTCCAGTTTTTTATTCAGTTCTAGAATGTGTAAATCAAATAAAGATACTTAGTTTGTAGTATCACCTCATTAGTCCCTAGATGTGTAGACTGAGGGTTATTATGGTAGGAAATATTATACGGAAGCCATTAGAACTGCCTGTTCCTATGAAAATAGTAATTCAAATAATACCACATTCCTGGAGGGACTGCAGATATCTGTGTCATCATGAAGGACAGAAGATGCAGGAATGTTGATTCCCACCCATTGCCATTCAACTCTCCTATTTAGTCTATGAAGAAGACAGATTTTGGAAAATGACAGAGAATTATGTCAAGCTTAACCTAGTGACTCTAACTGCACCTGCTGTACTAGATGTGGCTTCACTGCTTAAACAAAATCACAAATCCCTTGGATCATAGCATGCAGCTATTGAATTAGCAAATACCTTTTTTTCCATACCTGTCCACAGTGCCCTCCAGAAGTGTTTTCTCTCAGGTGGCAAGGCCAACAAACATCTTTACTCCCCTAACTCAGGGGAATGTCAAGTTTTCAACCCTATGTCATAACTTAGTTTTCAGGTATATTGATAGCCTTTCACTTCCACAGAATATTACATGAGTTCATTACATTGATGGCATTATGTTGATTGGACCTACAGAACTGGAAAATAAATGACCCTAGACTAAAGACATTGGCATGACAGAAGGTGGGAATAAATCAGTTAAAATTTAGGGGTCTTCTACCTCAGTAAAATTTCTGGGGGCCAGAGCTAGGTGGCTTGGCCAGATATTCTTTTTTTTGTTGTTGCATCTGATCCTTAATAAAACCAGGAACAATGCCTGGTGGGACTATTTAGATTTTGGAGTCAAAATATTCCTCATTTGAGGGTGTTATTTCGCTCATTTATCAAATAACCCATGAAGCTGCTAGTTTTGAGTGGGACTCAGATAAAGAGAAGGCTCCACAAGGATTCCAAGATGAGGGGTGCCTGGGTGGCTCAGTTGGTTAAGCATCTGCCTTCAGCTCAGGTCATGATCCCAAGGTCCTGGAATTGGCCCTGAGTTGGGCTCCCTGCTCAGTGGGGAGCCTGCTTTTCCCTTTCCCTCTGCCTGCCACTCCCCCTGCTTGTGCTCTCTCTCTCTCACTATCTCTCACTTTCTGACAAATAAATCAAATCTATAAAAAACTAAAAAATAATTAAAAAAAGAATTCAAGATGCTGTGCAAATTGCTATGCCACTTAATCCACTTATTACAGCAGACTCAATGGCCCCTGAAGTTTTGTTGTCAAATAGGGATGCCGTTCGGAGTCTTTGATTGCCCCTATATGTGAACGACAACACAAACAATACATTTAGGATTTTGGTGCTAGGACTTGCTATCATTCAAAGATAACCAAATCTTTTGAGAAATAGTTCTAGACCTGCTACTCCATTTATAGGGACTGAATGCTTGACAATGGGTACAAAGTTACTACGTGACCTGTGTTGCCATCATGAGATAAGAGTTATCTGACCTACCAAGTCATAAAATGGAATTGAACAACATATCTCCATCACCAATAAATGTGGTGTATAAATAATTGGGCCTAGGCAGGCCATGAAGGTACAAGTAACTTACATGAAGCGGTGGCACAAATTCTCATGGTCCTTACTCCTACTACACTACCTTGACTCTCCCAGCCCATACCTCTCATATAATGGAGAGTTTCCTAGCTATGATTATGTGGCCAATTACAGAAATACAGACTTTCTCATGAGTATTTCATCCTTACTTAGTTATGGTGCCTATGTGTGTGTGTGTGTGTGTGTGCATATATATGCATAATAAGCAAATATCCATGTTTTCTATCCTCTCTTATTGGCTTATCAGGTAACTTGAGATATATTGATTATATATTAAGTATTTTATTTCATTATGTTATGTTAGTCACCGTACAGTACATCATTAATTTTTGATGTAGTGTTCCATGATTCATTGTTTTCGTATAACACCCAGTTCTCCATGCAATACCTGCCCTCCTTAATACCCATAACCGACCCCCCACCCCCATCCCCTCTAAAACCCTCAGTTTGTTTCTCAGAGTCCATAGTATCTCATGGTTCATCTCTCCCTCTGATTTCCCCCCTTCATTTTTCCCTTCCTTCTCCTAATGTCCTCCATGCTATTCCTTATGTTGCACAAATAAGTGAAACTATATGATAATTGACTTTCTCTGCTTGACTTATCTCACTTAGCATAATCTCCTCCAGTTCCAACCATGTGGATGTAAAAGTTGGGTATTCATCCTTTCTGATGGCTGAGTAATATTCCATTGTATATATGGACCACATCTTCTTCATCCATTCATCTGTTGAAGAGCATCTCAGCTCTTTCCACAGTTTGGCTATTGCACACATTGCTGCTATGAACATTGGGGTGCATATAGCCCTTCATTTCACTACCTCTGTATCTGTGGGGTAAATACCAAGTAGTACGATTGCTGGGTCATAGGGAAGCTCTAATTTCAATTTTTTGAGAAACGTCTAGACTGTTTTCAAAAGTGGCTGTACCAACTTGCATTCCCACCAACACTGAAAGAGGGTTCCCCTTTCTCCACACCCATTACAACATTTGCTGTTTCTTGCCTTGTCAATTTTTGCCATTCTAACAGGTGTAAGGTGGTATCTCAATGTGGTTTTCATTTGAATTTCCCTGTTGGCTAATGATGATGGACATTTTTTCATGTGTCTGTTAGCCATTTGTATGTCTTCTTTGGAGAAGTGTCTGCTCATGTCTTCTGCCCATTTTTTGACTTGATTGTTTGTTTTTTTTGGGGGGGGTGGTGTTGAGTTTGAGAAGTTCTTTCTAGATCTTGGATACCAGCCCTTTATCTGTAGTGTCATTTGCAAATATCTTCTCCCATTCTGTGGGTTGCCTCTTTGTTTTGTTGACTGTTTCCTTTGCTGTGCAGAAGATATTTATCTTGATGAAGTCCCAAAAGTTCAATTTTGCTTTTGTTTTACTAGCCTTTGGAGATGTATCTTGGTAGGAGTTGCTGTGGCTGATGTCAAAGAAGTCACTGCCTATGTTCTCCTCTAGGATTTTGATGGATTCCTGTCTCACATTGAGGTCTTTCATCCATTTTGAGTTTATCTTTGTGTATGGTGTTAGAGAATGGTTGAGTTTCATTCTTCTGCATGTGGCTGTCCAAATTTCCCAGCACCATTTATTGAAGAGACTGTCTTTTTTCCATTTCATAGATTTTCCTGCTTTGTTGAAGATTATTTGACCATAGAGTTGAGGGTCCATATCTGGGTTCTCTATTCTATTCCGTTGGTTTATATGTCTGTTTTTGTGCCAATACCATGCTGTCTTGGTGATCACTGCTTTGTAATATAGCTTGAAAACAGGCAACGTATTGACCCCAGCATTTTTTTTCTATTTCAATATTTCCTTGGCGATTCAGTGTCTTTTCTGATTCCATACAAATTTTAGGATTGTTTGTTCCAGCACTTTGGAAAATATCATCGGAATTTTGATTGAGATGGCATTGATGGTATAGATTGCTCTGGGCAGCATAGACATTTTAACAATGTTTATTCTTCCAATCCATGAGCATGGAATGTTTTTCCATCTTTTTGTGTCTTCTTCTTTCTTTCATGAGTATTCTGTAGTTCCTAGAGTACAGATCCTTTACCTCTTTGGTTAGGTTTATTCAGAGGTGTATTATGGTTTTTGGTGCTATTGTAAATGGAATCGATTCTCTAATTTCTCTTTCTACAATTGCATTGTTAGAGTATAAGAAAGCAACTGATTTCTGTGCATTGATTTTGTATCCTGCCACATTACTGAATTGCTGTATGAGTTCTCATAATTTGGGGTGGAGTCTTTTCAGTTTTCCACATAAAGTATTATGTCATCTGTGAAGAGAGAGTGTTTGACTTCTTCTTTGCCAATTTGAATACATTTTATTTCTTTTTGTTGTCTGATTGCTGTTCCTAGGACTTCCAGGACTATGTTGAACAATAGTGGTGAGAGTGGGCATCCTTGATGTGTTCCTGATCTTAAAGGAAAGGCTCTCAGCTTTTCCCCATTAAGGATGATATTCATTGTGGGATTTTCTTAGATGGACTTTATGACCTTGAGGAACATTCCCTCTATCCCTATACTCTGAAGAGTTTTAATCAGGAAAGGATGTTGTATTTTGTCAAATGCTTTTTCTCCATCAATTGAGAGGACCATATGGTTCTTCTCTCTCCTCTTATTAATGTGTTCTATCACATTGATTGATTTGCGAATGTTGAACCACTCTTGCATCCCAGGGATAAATCCCACTTGGTCGTGGTGGATGATCCTTTTATTGTACTGTTGATCCTATTAGCTAGGATTTTGATGAGAATTTTGGAATCCATATTCATCAAGGATATCGGTCTGAAATTCTCCTTTTTAATGGGGTCTTTGCCTGGTTTGGGGATTAAGGTAATCCTGGCCTCACAGAATGAGTCTGGAAACAAACTTTTCCTCTGTTTCTATTTTTGAAACAGGTTCAGGAGAATAGATATTATTTCTTCTTTGAATGTTTGGTAGAATTCTCAGGGAATTCATCAGGCCCTGGATTCTTGTTCACCTATGTCCTTACTGGTTATTGGCCTATTCAGGTTGTCAACTTCTTCCCGTTTCATTCTTGGTAGGCTATAGTTTCCATCCATTTCTTCCAGGTTGCTTAATTTATTGGCATATAGTTGTTGATAATAATTTCTAATAATTGTTTCTATTTCCTTGGTGTTAGTCCTGATCTCTCCCATTTCATTCATAATTTTATTAACTTGGGTCATTTCTCTTTTCTTTTGGATAAGTCTGGCCAGTGGCTTATGGATCTTATTAATTCTTTCAAAGAGCCAGCTTCTAGTTTTGTTGATCTGATCTACTGTGTTCTGGTTCCTAATTCATTAATCTCTGCTCTAATCTTAATTATATCTCTTCTAATGTATGACATAGGCATTGTTTGTTGCTTTTTCTCCAGTTCTTTAAGGTGTAAAGTTAGTTGGTGAATTTGGGATTTTTCCTTTTTTTTTTTTTTTTTTTTTTTGAGAGGCTTGGATGGCTATGTATCTCCCCCTTAGGACCGCCTTTGCAGTATCCCATAGGTTTTGGACCAATGTTTTCGTTCTCATTGCTTTCCATGAATTGTTTGAGTTCTTCTTTTATTTCCTGGTTAACCCAAACATTCTTGAGCAGAGTGGTCTTTTTCTATTTTTAAAGGATTTTATTTATTTGAGAGAGAGAGAAACAGCATGAGAGGGGAGGCTGTCTGAGGGAGAAGCAGGCTCCCCACTGAGCTGGGAGTCCAGTGTGGGAATTGATCCTGGGACTCTGGGACTGTGACCTGAGCCAAAGGAAGTCACTTAACCAACTGAGCCACCCAGGTGCCTGAGCAGAGTGGTCTTTAACTTCCAAGTGTTTGAATTTCTTCCAATTTTTTTTCTTATGATTGAGTTCCAGTTTTAAAGCATTATGGTCTGAGAATATGCAGGGAATAATCTCAATCTTTTGGTATCAGTTGAGACCTGATCTGTGACCCAGTATGTGGTCTATTCTGGAGAAAGTTCCATGTGCGTTTGAAAAGAATGAGTATTCTGTTGTTTTAGGGTGGAATGTTCTGTAAATATCTATGAGGTCCATCTGGTCCAGTGTATCATTCAAAGCTCTTGTTTCTTTGTTGATTTTCTGCTTAGATGATCCGTCTATTGCTGAGAGTGGAACATTGAGTGAGGTCTCCTACAAATAACATATTATTATCAATATGACTCTTTATTTTGGTTAACAGTTGGCTTATGTAGTTGGGTGCTCCCGTGTTAGGGACATAGATATTTACAATTGTTAGATCTTCTTGTTGGATTCCCTTAAGAATGATATAGTGTCCTTTTGTGTCTCTAACTACAGTCTTTAGCTTAAAATCTAATTTTTCTGATATAAGAATTGTTACCCCAGCTTTCTTTTGATGTCCGTCGGCATGGAAGATGGATCCCCATCCCTTCACTTTCAGTCTGGGTGTATCTTTAGGTTCAAAATGAGTCTCTTGTAGACAGCATATGGATGGGTCCTGTCTTTTTATCCTATCGGCAACCCTGTGTTGTTTTATGGGAGCATTTAGGCTGTTCACAATGAGAGTGATTATTGAAAGATGAATTTATTGTCATCATGTTGCCAGTGAAATCCTTGTTTCAATAGATAGTCTCTGTAAATCTCTGTTCTATATCACTCTTGGGGTCTTTCTCCTTTTATAGAACCCCCCTTAATATTTCTTGCAGGGCCAGCTTAGGGATCACGTATTCTTTCATTTTCTGCCAGTTGTGGAAGCTCTGCTTCTCTCCATCCATTCTAAATGACAGCCTTGACAAATATAATGTACTTGGCTCCATGTTCTTATTTAGTACCCTGAATATGTCTTGCCAGTTCTTTCTGGCTTGTAAGGTCTCTGTAGACAGGTCTGACGTTATTCTGATGTTCCTCCCTCTATCTGTAAGGAATCTCTTCCCCCTAACTGCCCTTAAGATGGTTTCTTTGGTTCTAAGATTTGCGAGTTTTATTCTTACATGCCAGGGCATTGGTCTGTTCTCCTTGATCTTGGGAGTGGTCCTCTCTGCCTCTAGGACACAAATGTTTGTTTCATTCCCCAGATTAGGGAAGTTTTCAGCTATGATTTGCTCAAATATATCTTCTTGTCCTCTCCCTCTCTCCACCCCCTCAGGGATCCCAATAATTCTGACATTGGAATGTTTCATGGCGTCACTTATTTCTCTAACTCTGTTTTCATGGATTTTAAGCTGTTTGTCCCAGGCCTCCTTGTTTTCCTTCGTTTCTATCAATTTTTCTTCTAGATTACTAAATCGTTATTCTGCCTTATTTACCTTAGCTGTTAGAGTATCTAGATTAGATTGGATTTCATTGATAGCATTTTTCAGTTCTGCCAGTTCAGTTTTCATTTCTGCCCTTAGAGACTCTATGTTGCCATTAATCTATTTCTCCATTCTAACTATCGTCTTCATAACTGTTACCCTCAAGTCCATTTCCAACATCTTGGTTATATCTGTATCCATTTGTAAATCTGTGGCAGAAATCACAGTCTCTGAGTCTTTCCTATTTTGGGGGTTCCTCCTCCTAGTCATTCTGTTGAGGGGTGGTTGATGGAATGTATGGATCCAAATTATTAACCACAACCTAAGGAAGATATACCTGTTTTATAGGGATCTTAGGGTTGTCAGCCTCTTGTTCTCCCATCCTGTCTACTGGGGGAGGGACCTGCCCCACTATTACTCAGACATCTCTGTTTGGGCAGAGTTGCCCTGCCCCCTGTGGGGCGGTGATGAGCTCAGTGAAAACCAGTTTGGGGGGGCTTTTGTTCTCTGGCAGCTTTCCCTGGTGGTTTTCCATATCTTTTCTGAGTCAGATCAGAAGATACCGTTTCCAACCCGCTGCCTCAGAACAGAGAGGTCACAGTCTCTTCTTCAGTGAGTTCTCCAGGCCACACTATCTCCATTTCTGTCTGTGCTGCTAAAAACTGCAGCGCCCTGGGTTGTGAGCCCCTCAGCAGCACTCCCAGTCCTTGCCTCCAGGTTGGGGCACGTCTCTGCCCTTTGTGATTCCAAAACCGCCAGCCACCCCCAGTTCGCATGTGCAGCCCTGCCACTCCAGGTTTCAGTCCGTGGGAGAGGCTGCCCTAAAGTCCTTTCCCCATGGCTACCAGTCTGTGAGTCTGTGCCCCGTCCCCAGCATGGGAGGCTTTTGACCATTGGTGGTGCAGGATTCCAAAGTCTCCTTCCCCCTTCTGTTTATCTTCTGATATCTGTCCATGGAATCATGGCTCCCTGCTTTATACTTTGAAACCAACCGCCTGGGATATTCTGTTTGTAGAGATCCAGATATATCTTCTTACATCTCAGGCTGATTTCGTGGGCGTTCAGAGTGGTCTAGTAGATATCCAGCTCAATTCAGGGGACTGATTGGAATAAGGTCTCCTACTCCTCCCCCATCTTTTCCCTGGCCTGATTATATATCAAGTATTATTATTTTTTTTATTTTTTAAAAAAGATTTTATTTATTTGAGAGAGAGAAGACATGTGTGTGCATGCACACACAAGTTGGGGAGGGGCAGAGGGAGAAGGACAAGCAGATTCTTCACTGAGCTGAAGGCAGATGCTTAACTGACTGAGCTACCCAGGTGCCCCAAGTATTATTAATTTCAAATCATATTATTTCTTCAGAGAAGAGTAAGCATCATTCAAAGTCCTTCTCTAGGGAAGGAGTTAGGGTGTTTTTTATTGTATGCAGCATAGTTTTATCATGTTAGACAGAATTATAATCTTATTTTTGTCTTCATTTGGAGATTAATAGGGTTTAATGTGGTGGGTATAGGTGCCAATTTGTCAAGCAGTGGACATGGCTAATTCTATGTCAAGTTGACTGTTTTTAGGAAATCCAGATAGCTGGTAAAGCATTATTTATGGGTGTGTCTGTGAGGATTTTTCTGGACAGGATTAGAATTTTAGGCAGTAGACTGAGTAGAGATGTCCTCTCTTATAATGTGGTCAGGTAACATCCACTCTAAATAGAGGGCCTAAATAGAACCAAAAAAGCAAAGGAAGGACAGATCACCATATCCCTTCCTGAGCTAACTGTCCATCTTTTCCAACCCTAGGGCATCACTGCTTCTTTCTCTTGGGGCTTTGAACTCTGGGCCTTACACCAGTAGTCTTCTGTTCTTAGGCCTTCAGAGTGGGGCTGAATTATTCTACTGAATTTCTTGATTTTCTAGTTTGTGGATGGCAGATTGTGGGACTCTTCACCTCCATAATGCCTGAGCTAATTAACATATTAAAAGTCCTCTTATATCTGTGCATGTATGTATGTTTGTGTGTATGCATTCTCTCTCTCTTTCTTTGTCATCTATCATCTATCTATCACCTATTCAATTTGTTTTTTGAGAGAACACTTATAGATTTTGGTAAGGAGAGTTCTAAAGATACAATGACAAAAATAAAGCAAAAAAAAATTAAGTATGAGTTTTTAGAATTACTTCCTTGGTTCCTGAAATAGGTTATCTAATTTGATTTGACTTAAAAATGGTATGGACTTTATTTTCAGTACTAAAAAAAAACACTGATAGTCCAGGGTGTGAACCATTTATAGACATATAGAAAATATATACATTAGATAACCCTAATAAACCATTCATAAGAAACAGGAATCGTAACTATGTATGATACTTTCTAACTTTTTTGAAACTAAGGAATATAATGATGTTGGCTTATTCCTTCTAATGATGCTTGACCAAGTGTTGAACAAAAAGGATGAGCTCAGGGATTCAAATTATCAGCTTGGACATTGCATAAATATTCTAAGAAATTCTATGTGCTCCTAAGTGAGAGCCCTTATCCTGGCAGGACTGAAATTGCTTAAAATCAAATTGTAGTTGGTGGGCGCCTGGGTGGCTCAGTTGGTTAGGCGACTGCCTTCAGCTCAGGTCATGATCCTGGAGTCCCGGGATCGAGTCCCGCATTGGGCTCCCTGCTCGGCTGGGGGTCTGCTTCTCCCTCTGATCCTCTTCCCTCTCATGCTCTCTGTCTCTCATTCTCTCTCTCTCAAATAAATAAATAAAATCTTTTAAAAAATTGTAATTGGCTAAGTTGCAAGGCAAACTGAAATCCCAGGATCATAGGGGATCTATTGTTAAAGTGAGGACATTGAATGGAAACAATAGGATCCTGTATATAGGATGAGGATTTGTGGGGAAACCCTGATGAACCCAGGGATGTCAAGCCCCTAAATTTATTTATTTATTTCTTTAATTTTATTATTATTTTTTAATAAAGATTTTATTTATTTATTTGAGAGAGAGAATGAGAGAGAGAGCATGAGAGGGGTGAGGGTCAGAGGGAGAAGCAGACTCCCTCCTGAGCAGGGAGCCCAATGCGGGACTCGATCCTGGGACTCCAGGATCATGACCTGAGCCGAAGGCAGTCACTTAACCAACTGAGCCACCCAGGTGCCCTCAAGCCCCTAAATTTAGATGAATGCTTTTTGCCCATGGAAGTGATCTTCCCACCCTCAGTGGAAGGGGTCTCCACAACCTTAGCTATAGCTGCATAACCGCCCAGATGTTAACAGGCTCCTGATACACATGGGTATCAGCATTTCCACCTCAGTCTGAAGGTATTAATTCTGCATTGCCTGAGAAAATGGTAATGGCCTCTTCTGAGGCAATTGACACCTATGACTTCACTTAAGTCCTAGCAGGCCACTAAAAGTAAGGTACAAATATGACCCATTAAGAGTTGTGTTATACAAGAAAAAATTACTTAAGTTTTTAAAATTTATACACTCAAAAGTATGAAGAATATGTGTGGGAAATTTGTAGAAAATTAGTAGGAGAGGATATGCTGCGTAGTGGTAGGTGTCAGGCATTTAGTGAGAGGGAGTTTCTATAAAAATAAAAGATAAACCAGGAATAAAAAGTAAAAATACTTTTTCTGATTCCAGGAGGCATGGAGTGGAGAATTATAGATATTGGCCTCAAAGTATTATTAAATTGTGGAGCAAGGATGGGAGAAGCAATACGTGGTATTATTGGTATGCAGTTTGAATGTCTATGGTGATGGCATAGGTGTTCTGATGAACTCTCTGTTTCCCATAGAATAACCTGAATAAAGGTTGCTGATTTGTGATCTGTTGTGAAGATTTCTATGAAGTTTATATCAAGTTGCACAGCTTTAGATTGTAGAGCTTAGGAAACTGGCAATTTTAGTTCTCGTTAATTGCAAGTCGGAAGGGAGAAAAATTAGAAACATTAATTTGAAGGGTTGTTACCATATATGGATGTTCCTCAAATAATTTAGGATTTATTTTTTTAAGACTTATTTATTTTATAGAGGGGGGGCATAAGCAAGGGGCAGAGGGAGAGGGGAAGCAGACTCCCTGCTGAGTGGAGAGCTGAACATGGGCCTCTATCTCATGACACTGAGATCATGACCTGAACTGAAAGCAAGAGTCTGATGCTTAAATGGCTGAGCCACCCAGGTGCCCCATCAAATAATTTAGGATTTATAAAAGTCTGGCAAATGTGTAAGACTGAACCCAAAAGAGTACATTAGAATTTCAGTAAACAGTTTTTCTCTACAGTCACCACCTTTTTTTTAAATCAGAGATTCAAAGTTAGACTAATTTGTTTGCACAAGTTTAATCTGATGAAATTTTGCTAATTATTTACATAACTTATCAAGTGATCAAAGTTGGATTTATAACTACCTCCTGGTACTACTCATTCTAATTTCCTTTTCCATTAGCAGCTACCTCAGATAGTCATGGCCCTTTACTGGTGGGTTGACTCAAATATTAATACCTTTTTTTTAATGTTTCAAAATTTTATTTAAATTCTAGGTAGTTAACATATACTGTAATATTTGTTTCAGATTAGTTGACCATGGAGTTTAGAGTCACTTTCTCAGTTCTCTATTCTGTCCCATTGATCTGTGTGTCTGTTTTTGTGCCAGTACCATACTGTCTTGATGATTACAGCTTTGTAATATAGCTTGAAGTCTGGAACTGTGATGCCTTCAGCTTTGCTTCTATTTTTTCAGGATTGCTTTGGCTATCCGGGGTCTTTTGTGGTTCTATACAAGTATTAGGATTGTTCTAGCACTGTGAAAAATGCTGGTGGTATTTTGATAGGGATTGCTTGAAATATGTAGATTGCTTTGGGTAATATAGATATCTTCAACTTCTTTCATTAGTGTTTTATAGTTTTCAGAATACAGATTGTTTACCTTTGTGGTTAGGTTTATTCCTAGGTATCTTATGGTTTTGGTTGCAATTGTATATGGGATGAATTCCTTTATTTTTCTTTCTGCTGCTTCATTATTGGTATAAAGAAATGCAATATTTTCTGTACATCAATTGTGTATCCTGCAACTTTACTGAATTCATGTATCAGTTCTAGTGATTTTTTTGGTAGACTCAGGTTTTCTATATAGAATATCATATCATTTATAAATAGTGACATTTTGACTTTTTCCATGCCAATTTGGATAACTTTTATTTCTTTTTCATGTCTGATTGCTGTGGGTGGGACTTCCAGTACCATATTAAATAAAAGCAATGGGACTGGACAACCCTGTCTTATTCTTGACCATAGAGGAGAAACTATCAGGTTTTAACCATTGAGGATTATATTAGTTGTGGGTTTTTCATGTATGGCCTTTATTATGTTGGAGGTATGTTCACTCTAACCCTACTTTGTTGAGGGTTTTTATCATGAATGGATGTTGTGCTTTGTCAGATGCTTTTTCTGCATGTATTGAAAGGATCATATGTTTCTTATCCTTTCTTTTATTAATAGGGTGTATCACATTGATTAATTTGTGAATACTGAATGACCTTTGTGACCCAGGAATAAATCCCACTTGACTGTGGTGAATGATTCTTTTAATGTATTGTTGGACCCAGTATGCTTGTATTTTATTAAGAATTTTGGTATCCATGTTCATCAGGGATGGAATCTACAGGGATATTGGACTTTAGTTCTCTTTTTTAGAAGAGTACTTATCTGGTTTTGGTATCAGGGTAATGTTGATCTCATAGAATGGATTTAGAGGTTTTCCTTCCTTTTCTATTTTTTGGAATATTTTGAGAAGAATAGGCATTAACTCTTCTTTAAATGTTTGTTAGAATTCTCCTGTGAAGCCCCCTGGCTCTGGACTTTTGTTTGTTGGGAAAATATAGATTTAATTTCTTTACTGGTTATTGGTCTGTTCAAGTTTTTTATTTCATCTTATTTTAGGTTTGGTAGTTTATATGTCTCTAGGAATTTATCCATTTCTTCGAGGTCGTCCAATTTGTTGGCATGTAGTTCTTCATAATATTCTCTTATAATAGTTTTTATTTCTGTGGCGTTGGTTGTTACTTCTCTTCTCTCATTTGTGATTTATTTATTTGAGTCCTTTCACTTTTCTTTTGAATTCAATTAGCCAACATATAGTGCATCATTAGGTTCAGAAGTAGAGTTCAGTTATACCTCAGTTGCATATAATACCAAGTGCTCATCACATCACATGCCCTACTTAATTCCCATCACCGAGTTACCCCATTCCCCCACCCACCTTTCCTCCAGCAAACCTCAGTTTGTTTCCTAGTTAAGTCTCTTATGGTTTGTCTCCCTCTCTGATTTCATCTTATTGTATTTTCCCTCTCCCTATGATCTTCTGCACTGTTTCTTATATTCTACATATGAGAGCAATTATGTAATAATTGTTTTTCTCTAGGGAGCCTGGTTGGCTCAGTCAGCTAAGCATCTGCCTTCGGCTCAGGCCATGATCCTGGAGTCCTGAGATTGAGGCCCACATCGGGCTCCCTGCTCAGAGGGGAGTCTGCTCCCTCTCTGCCCCTCACCCTGCTCATGCTCTCTCTCTCTCTTTCAAATAAATAAAACCTTTAAAAAATTGTCTTTCTCTGGCTGACTTATTTCACTTAACATAATTCCCTCTATCTAGTTTTACCCACATCATTACAAATGGTAAGATTCCATTTTTTGATGTCTGGGTAATATTTCATTATCTATCTATCATCTATCTATCTATCTATCATCTATCTATCATCTATCAATCATCTATCATCTATCCATCTATCTAATCTATCATCTATCTATCATCTATCATCTCTATCTATCTATCATCTATCATCTATCTATAGGTATCTATATTTATATCTCCACATCTTCTTTATCCATTCAACTATAAATGGACATCTGGGCTTTTTACATAGTTTGGCTATTGTGGACATTTTTGCTATAAACATTGGCATGCAGGTGGCCGTTTGGATCATTATGTTTGTATCCTTAGGATAAATAACTAGTAAGGCAATTTCTGGGTCATAGAGTAGCTCTATTTTTAAATTTTTGAGGAAACTCCATACTCTTTTCTCTTTTTTTATTTAATTAAATTCAATTAACCAACATATAGTACATCATTAGTTTTTGATGTAATGTTCAGTGATTCATTAGTTGCATATAACACCCAATGCTCCTCACATCATGTGCCCTCCTTAATGCCCATCACCCAGTTACCCCATCCTGCAACCTACCTCCCTTCCGCAACTCTCAGGTTTTTTTTTTCCAGAATTAAGAGTCTATCATGATTTCTTTCCCTCTCTGATTTCTCCCCATTCAGTTTTCTCTCCCTTCCCCTTATGAACCTCTGTGCTATCTTATGTTCCACATATGAGTGAAAACATACGATAATTGCTTTTTCCAACTGGCTTATTTCACTTAGTATAATACCCTACAACACCATCCATGTTGATGTAAATGGTAAGTACTCATCCTTTCTGATGGCTGAGTAATATTCCATTGTATATATGCATCACATCTTCTCTATCCATTCATCTGTCGATGGACATCTTGGCTCTTTCCATAGTTTGGCTATTATCATGAATGGATGTTGTGCTTTGTCAGATGCTGCTATGAACATTGGGGTACAGTTGCCCCTTCTTTTCACTACATCTGTATCTTGGGGTAAATACCCAGTATTACAATTGTTGGGTCATAGGGTAGCTTTATTTTTAATGCCTTGAGGAACCTCCATACCATTTTCCAGAGTGGCTGTACCAGCTTGCATTCTCACCGACAGCATAAGAGGATTCCTCTTTCTCCGCATCCTTGCCAACATGCCAACATTTGTTGTTTCCTGTCTTATTAACATTAGTTATTCTAACTGGTATAGATGCTATCTCATTGTGGATCTGATTTGTATTTCCCTGATGCCAAGTGATGTGGAGCATTTTTTCATGTGTCTCTTGGATATTTGGATGTCTTCTTTGGAGAAGTGCCTGTTTATGTCTTCTTCCCTCTTTTTGACTGCATTCTTTGTTCTTTGGGTGTTGAGTTTGATAAGTTCCTTATAGATCTTGGATACCAGCCCTTTATCTGATATGTCATGGCAAATATCTTCTCCCATTCCGGAGGTAACCTTTTAGTTTTGTTGATTTTTCCCTTTGCCATGCAGAACCTTTTATCTTGATGAAGTCCCAATGGTTCATTTTTGCTTTGCTTCTCTTGCCTTAAGAGACATGCCTTGCAAGAATTTGCTGTGGCTCAGGTCGAAGATGTTCCTGCCTGTGTTCTCCTCTAGGATTTTGATGGATTCCTGTCTCACATTGAGGTCTTTCACCCATTTTGAATTTATCTTTCTGTATGGTGTAACAGAATGGTCCAGTTTCATTCTTCTGCCTGTGGCTTTCCAATTTTCCCAGCACCATTTACAAAAGAGACTGTCTATTTTCCATTGGATATTTTTTCCTGCTTCATTGAAGATTACTTGATCATAGAGTTGAGGGTCCATTTCTGGGCTCTCTATTCTGTTCCATCAATCAATGTGTCTGTTTTTTTTTTTTAAGATATTTTTTTCTTTTAAGATTTTATTTATTTATTTGAGAGAGGGAGTGAGAGAGAGAAAGAGCACAAGAGGGGGGAGTGGGAGAGGGAGAAGCAGACTCCCTGCTGAGCAGGTAGCCCGATGTGGGACTCAATCCCAGGACTCCAGGATCATGACCTGAGCCGAAGGCAGTCGCTTAACCAACTGAGCCACCCAGGCGCCCTCAATGTGTCTGTTTTTGTGCCATACCATGCTGTCTTGATGATCATAGCTTGAAGGCAGGCCTTCTGATGCCCCCAGCTTTGGTTTTCTTCTTCAACATTCCCCTGGGCCTAGGGGTCTTTTCTGAATCCATAAAATTTATTTGTTCCAACTCTGTGAAAAATGTCAGTGGAATTTAAAAAAAAAATGCTGTTATGCTATTCATCATACATTATATCATTAGTTTTAGATATAGTGTTCCATGATTCATTGTTTGTGCATAACACCCAGAGCTCCATGCAGAATGTGCCCTCTTTAATACCCATCACCAGGCTAACCCATCCTCCCACCCCCCTCCCCTCTAGAACCCTCAGTATGTTTTTCAGAGTCCATTGCCTCTCATTTTTCATCTCCCCCTCCAATTTCCCCCCCTTCATTCTTCCCCTCCTGCTATCTTCTTCTTCTTCTACTTCTTTTTTTTTTCTTAACATATATTGTATTATTTGTTTCAGAGGTACAGATCTGAGATTCAACAGTCTTGCACAATTCACAGTGCTTACCTGAGCACATACCCTCCCCAGTGTCTATCACCCAGTCACCCCATTCCTCCCACCCCACCCCCACTCCAGCAACCCTCAGTTTGTTTCCTGAGATTAAGAATTCCTCAATCACTGAGGTCATACGATACATGTCTTTCTCTGTTTGACTTATTTCGCTCAGCATAATACCCTCCACTTCCATCCACATTGTTGCAAATGGCAAGATCTCATTCCTTTTGATGGCTGCATAATATTCCATTGTATATATATATACCACCGCTTCTTTATCCATGCATCTGTCGATGGGCATCTTGGCTCTTTCCACAGTTTGGCTATTGTCGACATTGCTGCTATAAACATTGGGGTGGACGTACCCCTTCGGATCCCTACATTTGTATTTTTGGGGTAAATACCCAGTAGTGCAATTGCTGGATCATATGGTAGCTCTATTTTCAACTTTTTGAGGAACCTCCATACTGTATTCCAGAGCGGCTGCACCAGCTTGCATTCCCACCAACAGTGTAGGAGGGTTCCCCTTTCTCCGCATCCACGCCAACATCTGTCTTTTCCTGACTTGTTAATTTTAGCCATTCTGACTGGTGTGAGGTGGTATCTCATTGAGGTTTTGACTTGGATTTCCCTGATGCCGAGCGATGTTGAGCACGTTTTCATGTGTCTGTTGGCCATTTGGATGTCTTCTCTGGAAAAATGTCTGTTCATGTCTTCTGCCCATTTCTTGATTGGATTATTTGTTATTCAGGTGTTGAGTTTTGTAAGTTCTTTATAGATTTTGGATACTAGCCCTTTATCTGATATTTCATTTGCAAATATCTTCTCCCATTCTATCGATTGTCTTTTCGTTTTGTTGACTGTTTCCTTTGCATTGCAAAACTTTTTATCTTGATGAAGTCCCAATAGTTCATTTTTACCCTTGCTTCCCTTGCCTTTGGTGATGTTTCTAGGAAGAAGTTGCTGTGGCTGAGGTCAAAGAGGTTGCTGCCTGTGTTCTCCTTTAGGATTTGGATGGACTCCTGTCTCACATTGAGGTCTTTCAACCATTTGGAGTCTATTTTTGTGTGTGGTGTAAGGAAATGGTCCAGTTTCATTCTTCTGCATGTGGCTGTCCAATTTTCCCAACACCATTTGTTGAAGAGACTGTCTTTTTTCCATTGGACATTCTTTCCTGCTTTATCAAAGATTAGTTGGCCACAGAGTTGAGGGTCCATTTCTAGGATCTCTATTCTGTTCCATTGATCTATGTGTCTGTTTCTGTGCCAGTACCATACTGTCTTGATGATGACAGCTTTGTAATAGAGCTGGAAGTTCGGAATTGTGATGCCCCCAGCTTTGCTTTTCTTTTTCAACTTTAGTCTGGCTCTGCGGGGTCTTTTCTGGTTCCATACAAATTTTAGGATTATTTGTTCCATTTCTGTGAAAAAACTGGATGGTATTTTGATGGGGATTGCATTGAATGTGTAGATTGCCCTAGGTAGAATTGACATCTTCACAATATTTGTTCTTCCAATCCATGAGCATGGAACATTTGTCCATTTCTTTGTGTCTTGCTCAATTTCTTTCATGAGTATTTTATAGTTTTCTGAGTACAGATCCCTTGCCTCTTTGTTTAGATTTATTCCTAAGTATCTTATTGTTTTGGGTGCAATTGTAAATGGGATCAATTCCTTAATTTCTCTTTCTTCGGTCTTGTTGTTGGTATATAGGAATGCCATTGATTTTATATCCTGCCACTTGACTGAATTCCTGCATGAGTTCTAGCAGTTTTCGGGTGGAGTGTTTAGGGTTTTCCACATAAAGTATCATATCATCTGCAAAGAGTGAGAGTTTGACTTCTTCTTTGCCGACTTGGATGTCTTTTATTTTTTTTGTTGTCTGATTGCTGTGGCTAAGACTTCCAATAATATGTTGAAGAGCACTACTGATAGTGGACATTCCTGCCGCGTTCCTGACCTTAGGGGGAAAGCTCAGTTTTTCCCCATTAAGAATGATTTTCGCTGAAGGTTTTTCATAGATGGCTTTTATGATATTGAGGTATGTACCCTCGATCCCTATACTCTGAAGTGTTTGATCAAGAAACGATGCTGTACTTTGTCAAATGCTTTTTCTGCATCTCTTGAGAGGCTCATATGATTCTTGTTCTTTCTTTTGTTAATGTATTGTATCATGTTGATTGATTTGTGGATGTTGAACCAACCTTGCAGCCCAGGGATAAATCCCAGTTGGTCGTGGTGAATAATCCTTTTAATGTACTGTTGGATCATATTGCCTAGTATTTTGGTGAGAATTTTTGCATCTATGTTCATCAGGGATATTGGTCTGTAATTCTCCTTTTTGATGGGGTCTTTGTCTGGTTTTGGGATCAAGATAATGCTGGCCTAATAAAATGAGTTTGGAAGTTTTCCTTCCGTTTCTATTTTTTGGAACAGTTTCAGAAGAATAGGTTTTAATTCTTCTTGAAATGTTTGGTAGAATTCCCCTGGGAAGCCATCTGGCCCTGGGCTTTTGTTTGTTGGGAGATTTTTGATGACTGCTTCAATTTCCTTAGTGGTTATAGGTCTGTTCAGGTTTTCTATTTCATCCTGGTTCAGTTTTGGTAGTTGATACATGTCTAGGAATGCCTCCATTTCTTCCAGGTTATATAATTTGCTGGCATAGAGTTGCTCTTAATATGTTCTTATAATTGTTTGTATTTCTTTGGTGTTGGTTGTGATCTCTCCTCTTTCATTCATGATTTTGTTGATTTGGGTCATTTCTCTCCTCTTTTTGATAAGTCTGGCCAGGGGTTTATCAATCTTGTTAATTCTTTCAAAGAACCAGCTCCTAGTTTCGTTGATCTGTTCTACTGTTCTTTTAGTTTCTATTTCATTGATTTCTGCTCTGATCTTTATGATTTCTCTTCTGCTATGTTTAGGCCTTATTTGCTGTTCTTTCTCCAGCTCCTTTAGGTGTAGGGTTAGGTTGTGTACTTGAGACCTTTCTTGTTTCTTGAGAAAGACTTGTATTGCTATATACTTTCCTCTTAGGACTGCCTTTGCTGCATCCCAAAGATTTTGAATAGTTGTGTTTTCATTTTCATTGGTTTCCATGTATTTTTTTAAATCTTCTTTAATTTCCTGGTTGACCCATTCATTCTTCAGTAGGATGCTCTTTAGCCTCCATGTATTTGAGTTCTTTCCGACTTTCCTCTTGTGATTGAGTTCTAGTTTCAAAGCATTGTGGTCTGAAAATAGTCAGGGAATGATCCCAATCTTTTGGTACTGGTTGAGACCTGATTTATGACCTAGGATGTGATCTATTCTGGAGAATGTTCCATGGGCACTAGAGAAGAATGTGTATTCCGTTGCTTTGGGGTGGAATGTTCTGAATAGGTCTGTGAAGTCCATTTGGTCCAGTGTGTCATTTAAAGTCTTTATTTCCTTGTTGATCTTTTGCTTAGACGATCTGTCCATTTCAGTGAGGGGGGTGTTAAAGTCCCCCACTATTATTGTATTGTTGTCGATGTGTTTCTTTGCTTTTCTTATTAATTGCCTTATATAATTGGCTGCTCCCATGTTAGGGGCATAGATATTTACAATTGTTAGATCTTCTTGTTGGATAGATCCTTTAAGTAGGATAGAGTGTCCTTCCTCATCTCTTATTACAGTCTTTGGTTTACAGTCTAATTTGTCTGATATAAGGATTGCCACCCCAGCTTTCTTTTGGTGTCCATTAGCATGGTAAATGGTTTTCCACCCCCTCACTTTCGATCTGGGGGTGTCTTTGGTTCTAAAATGAGTCTCTTGCAGACAGCATATCGATGGATCTTGTTTTTTAATCCAGTCTTTTAGCCTGTGTCTTTTGATTGGGGCATTTAGCCCATTTACTTTCAGGGTAACTACTGAAAGATAGGAATTTAGTGCCATTGTATTGCCTGTAAGGTGACTGTTACCGTATGTTGTCTGTGTTCCTTTCTGGTCTATGTTGCTTTTAGGCTCTCTCTTTGCTTAGAGGACCCCTTTCAAGATTTCCTGTAGGGCTGGTTTTGTGTTTGCAAATTCCTTTAGTTTTTGTTTGTCCTGGAAGCTTTTTATCTCTCCTTCAATTTTCAATGACAGCCTAGCTGGATATGGTATTCTTGGCTGCATATTTTTCTCATTTATTGCTCTGAATATATCCTGCCAGTCCTTTCTGGCCTGTCAGGTCTCTGTGGATAGGTCTGTTGCCAATCTAATTTTTTACCCTTGTAGGTTACATATCTCTTCTCCCGAGCTGCTTTCAGGATTTTCTCTTTGTCTCTGAGACTCGTAAGTTTTACTATTAGATGTCGTGGAGTTGACCTATTTTTATTGATTTTTAGAGGGGTTCTCTGTGCTTCCTGGATTTTCATCCCTGTTTCCTTCCCCAAATAGGGAAGTTCTCTGCTATAATTTGCTCCATTATACCTTCTGCCCCTCTCTCTCTTTCTTCTTCTTCTGGGATCCCAATTATTCTAATGTTGTTTCATCTTATGGTATCACTTATCTCTCGAATTCTGCCCTCGTGATCCAGTAGTTGTTTATCTCTCTTTTTCTCAGCTTCTTTATTTTCCATCATTTCATCTTCTATATTACTGATTCTCTCTTCTGCCTCATTTATTCTAGCAGTTAGCACCCTCATTTTTGATTGCACCTCATTAATAGCCTTTTTGATTTCTACTTGGTTGGATTTTAGCTCTTTTACTTCTCCAGAAAGCGTTTCTCTAATAACTTCCATATTCTTTTCAAGCCCAGCTAGTATCTTTAAAGGGATGATTCTGAACTATAGATCTGACATCGTACTAATCTCTGTATTGAGTAGGTCCCTGGCAGTCGGTACTACCTCTTATTCTTTTTGTTGAGGTGATTTTTTCCGTCTTGTCATTTTGTGCAGAGGAGAATAGATTAATGAGAGAACAAAATGCTAGCAGGGTAACCACGTCCCCAGAAAATATACTCTAAACAAATCAGAAAAAACCTTCCAGAAAGTGGTCGCTTTTCTGATCAGAGAGTTGTTGCTCTTCTTTTCTTCGATCTCCTGTTGAGTTTGTAGGTGTTCAGAATGGTTTGATCCCTATCCAGCTGAATTCCTGAGAGGAGACAAAATCCAGGTCTCCTACTCCTCCGCCATCTTGCTCCGCCCCCCTCAAGACACTATATTCTAATTAGAAGGGTTGCTTCTTCCTGTGAATGGTTTGTTGTTGTTCCTTTTGCACTTTGGGGGAGTTATATGGCCTTTCTGAACCTGATCACTACAAGTTGACTAACAACACTGTCGCAAACCTCCTTGGAGAGAGGAGGGGTAGGGCTGCAACATGGCAGACAGGCTTGGAATGGGGAACCAAAAACTCTTCTCTCTCACCATCAACCATGCCACGTCCAAACCCCACATCTGGAATTATCGAAATCTCTGATCACATACCAGACTGGAGAAAGAACTTTCACATATTCAATACCGGTAAAATGCTGTGCCGTGTGAGGAAGCCCCTCAAGCTTGCTCCTCCTCTTCTCCTGTGCCTCTTTGCTTTTGTTATTAACTGCCTTATATAATTGGCTGCTCCCATGTTAGGGGCATAGATATTTACAATTGTTAGATCTTCTTGTTGGATAGACCCTTTTAGTAGGATGTAGTGTCCTTCCTCATCTCTTATTACAGTCTTTGGTTTAAAATCTAATTTGTCTGATATAAGGATTGCCACCCCAGCTTTCTTTTGGAGTCCATTAGCATGGTAAATGGTTTTCCACCCCCTCACTTTCAATCTGGGGGTGTCTTTGGTTCTAAAATGAGTCTCTTGCAGACAGCATATCGATGGGTCTTGTTTTTTAATCCAATCTGATAGCCTGTGTCTTTTGATTGGGGCATTTAGCCCATTTACATTCAGGGTAACTACTGAAAGATAGGAATTTAGTGCCATTGTATTGCCTGTAAGGTGACTATTACCGTATATTGTCTGTGTTCCTTTCTGGTCTATGTAGCTTTTAGGCTCTCTCTTTGCTTAGAGGACCCCTTTCAAGATTTCCTGTAGGGCTGGTTTTGTGTTTGCAAATTCCTTTAGATTTGTTTGTCCTGGAAGCTTTTTATCTCTCCTTCTATTTTCAATGACAGCCGAGCTGAATATAGTATTCTTGGCTGCATATTTTTCTCATTTAGTGCTCTGAATATATCCTGCCAGTCCTTTCTGGACTGCCAGGTCTCTGTGGATAGGTCTGTGGCCAATCTAATTTTTCTACCATTATAGGTTACATATCTCTTCTCCCGAGCTGCTTTCAGGATTTTCTCTTTGTCTCTGAGACTCGTAAGTTTTACTATTAGATGTCGGGGAGTTGACCTATTTTTATTGATTTTGAGAGGGGTTCTCTGTGCTTCCTGGATTTTCATCCCTGTTTCCTTCCCCAAATAGGGAAGTTCTCTGCTATAATTTGCTCCATTATACCTTCTGCCTTCTCTCTCTTTCTTCTTCTTCTGAGATCCCAATTATTCTAATGTTGTTTCATCTTATGGTATCAGTTATCTCTCGAATTCTGCCCTCATGATCCAGTCGTTGTTATCTCTCTTTTTCTCATCTTCTTTATTTTCCATCACTTGGTCTTCTATATCACTGATTCTCTCTTCTGCCTCATTTATCCTAGCAGTTAGCACCCCCATATTTAATTGCACCTCATTAATAGCCTTTTTGATTTCTACCTGGTTAGATTTTAGTTCTTTTATTTCTACAGAAAGGGTTTCTCTAATAACTTCCATGCTTTTTTTCAAGCCCAGCTAGTATCTTTAAAGTAATGATTCTGAACTCTAAATCTGACATCGTACTAATGTCCGTATTGAGTAGGTCCCTGGCAGTCGGTACTACCTCTTGTTCTTTTTGTTGAGGTGATTTTTTCCATATTGTTATTTTGTGCAGAGGAGAATAGATTAATGAGAGAACAAAATGTTAGCAGGGTAACAACGTCCCCAGAAAATATACTCTAAACAAATCAGAAAAGACCTGAAGCAGTGGGAAAAGAAAGGGAAAGAGAGAAAAAAGAAAAAGAAAAAAGAAAAAAAAGAAGGAAAAGATAAAAACAAACAAAAACAGAACAAAACAAAACAAAACAAAAACAGAAGGTGATCAAATATGATTAGGCTGGTATATAGATCAGTGCCACACACTAGATTTTGTGTGTATTTTGGTCTTTTAAAAGAAAGTGTCTCCCAAAATTTTAAAGAAAGAAAAACTTATATATGTACAAAAATAAGGGTTGATATGATGAAGGGATGGAATATGGGTGTAAAGATGGAAAATATAAAGAATTTTATAAAAGGAATTGATAAGTTGTTTAAAATGAGAAAGAAGGGGATTTAAAAAAAAAAGAAAAAAAAGGGAGAGAATGTGATCAGGCAGGGGAGTAGAAAAAACCATACACTAGAGATTTAGAGTATATTTTGATCTTTTAGAAGAAAGTATCTCAAAATTTTAAAGAGAGAACAACTTATATATATATGCCAAAATATGGGTAACTACTATGAAGGGATAGAATATGACTCTAAAAATGAAAAATAAAAAAATGGTTTTTAAAAAAGGGATTGATAAGATGTTGGTTGAAAAAGAAAAATTCAAAAAAAAAAAAAAAGAAAAAAGACAGTTAAAAAGAAATTAACTTTGAAAGACAAAAGAATCATGGTAAAAAAGCCATGAATTCTATGTGCAGTATTCCCCTCGCGCTGGAGTTCTGCCATTCTCATTGATCGGTAGACTTGGTCTTGGCTGCCTGTTCTCGCTGATCTTCTGGGGGAGGGCCTGTTGCCGTGGTTCCCAAATGTCTTTGTTGGAGGCGGAATTGCCCTGTCCTTGCCCAGTCGGGGCTAAGTGGTCTGCTCGGATTTGGTCTCGGGAGCTTTTGTTCCCTGCGAGCTTTCCATACTGCTTTGGAGGTGGAGACTGAAAATGGCGGCCTCCCAATCTCTGCCCCGAGGAGCCAAGAACTCAGGGCCCCGCTCCTCAGTGCACCCCCAGTGAAAAGCAGTCAGTTGCTCCCGTCTCCCTGGTCTCCAGCCGCACTCTATGCTCACCCGGCCTGTGACCGCGCGTTTCTATCTCTGGCACCTTACTCGGTGTGGAGTCTCCAAACCCAGCAGATCCCTGCGGTGCGCTCGGATGCCACTCCTCCCGGGGAGGAAGGGGAGTCTCCCCAGATCTGCCGCTTGTTGGGTCCCTGCTGGAAGAGCAGTGGCCTGACTGTGCCCCGGATCATGGTTTATGACAACCCCAAGCTGAGAGGCCTCTCCTTGGCTCCATCGCTGCAGCTGGCTTCCCCACTTCGATACTTGGGAGCTCTACTGCACTCAGGCACCCCTGGTCTTTCTGTGACCCTGAGGGTTCTGAGACCACACTGTCCCACGAGGGTTCCACCCCCCACTTAGTCACCAGAGTGACATCCCTTAGCGGAGCTGACTTCTAAAAGTTCTGATTTTGTGCTCCGCTGCTCTATCACTTGCCACAATTGGCCGACAGAGGCCCCTCCCCCGCCATCTATCCTCCCGAATATCGCCTCAGATTCACTTCTCTACACGTCCTACCTTCCAGAAAGTGGTCGCTTTTCTGTTCAGAGAGTTGTTGCTATTCTTTTCTTCAATCTCCTGTTGAGTTTGTAGGTGTTCAGAATGGTTTGATCCCTATCCAGCTGAATTCCTGAGAGGAGACGAAATCCAGGTCTCTTACTCCTCTGCCATCTTGCTCCACCCTACCTCATTAGTTTTTGATGTAGTGTTCCAGGATTCATTGTTTGCGTATAACACCCAGTGCTCCATTCAATACATGCCCTCTTTAATACCCATCACCAGGTTAAACCATCCTCCCAACCCCCTCCACTCTAGAACCCTCAGGTTGTTTCTCAGAGTCCACAGTCTCTCATGGTTTGTCTCCCTCTCTGATTCCCACCTTCATTTTTCCCTTCCCCCTATCTTCTTTTTTTTTTTTAACATATAATGTATTATTTCTTTCGGGTACAGGTCTGTGCTTCAACAGTCTTAACACCATTCACAGTGCTCACCATAGCACATATCCACCCCAATGGCTATCATCCAGCCACTCCATCCTTCCCATCCCTGAAACTCCAACAACCTTCAGTTTGATCCCTGATTTAAGAATTCCTCATATCAGTGAGATCATATAATACATATATTTCACTGATTGACTTATTTCGCTCAGCATAACACCCTCCAGTTCCATCCATGTCATTGCCAATGACAAGATTTCATTCCTTTTGATGGCTGCATAATATTCCATTATATATATATAAATTCTTTATCCATTTATCTGCTGAAGGACATCTTGGCTCTTTCCATAGTTTGGCTATTGTGGACATTGCTGCTATAAACATTGGGGTGCACGTACCCTTTTGGATCACTACATTTGTATCTTTGGGGTAAATACCCAGTAATCCAATTGCTGGGTCATATGGTAGCTCTATTTATAACTTTTTGAGGAACTTCCATACTGTTTTCCAGAGTGGCTGCACCAGCGTGCATTCCCACCAACAGTGTACGAGGGTTCTCCTTTCTCCACAGACGCATGAACATCTGTCGTTTCATGACTTGTTAATTTTAGCCATTCTGAGTGATGTGAGGCGGTATCTCATTGAGGTTTTGATTTGGATTTCCCTGATGCTGAGCGATGTTGAGCACTTTTTCATGTGTCTGTGGCCATTTGGATGTCTTCTTTGGAAAAATGTATGTTCGTGTCTTCTGCCCATTTCTTGATTGGATCATTTGTTACTTGGGTGTTGAGTTTGATAAGTTCTTTATAGATTTTGGATACTAGCCCTTTATCTGATATTTCATTTGCAAAAATCTTCTCCCATTCTGTTGGTTGACTTTTGGTTTTGTTGACTGTTTGCTTTGCTGTGCAAAAGCTTTTTATCTTGATGAAGTCCCAATAGTTCATTTTTGCCCTTGCTTCCCTTGCCTTTGGCGATGTTTCTAGGAAGAAGTTGCTGCAGCTGAGGTCGAAAAGGTTCCTGCCTGTGTTCTCCTTTAGGATTTGGATGGACTCCTGTCTCACATTTAGGTCTTCCAAACATTTTGAGTCTATTTTTCTGTGTGTTGTAAGGAAATGATCCAGTTACATTTTTCTGCATGTGGCTGTCCAATTTTCCCAACACCATTTGTTGAAGAGACTTTTTTTCCATTGAATATTCTTTCCTGCTTTGTCGAAGATGAGACAACCATAGGTGTGAGGGTCAATTTCTGGGCTCTCTATTCTGTTCCATTGATCTATGTGTCTGTTTTTGTGCCAGTTCCATACTGTCTTGATGATGACAGCTTTGTAATAGAACTTGAAGTCCAGAATTGGATGCCACCAGCTTTGCTTTTCTTTTTCAACATTCCTCTGGCTATGCGGGGTCTTTTCTGGTTCCATACAAATTTTAGGATTATTGGTTCCATTTCTTTGAAAAAAGTGGAAGGTATTTTGATAGGGATTCAAATGTGTAGATTGATCTAGGCAGCATTGACATCTTCACAATATTTGCTCTTCCAATCCATAAGCATGGAACGTTTTTCCATTTCTTTGTGTCTTGCTCAATTTCTTTCATGAGTATTTTATAGTTTTCTGAGTACAGATTCTTTGCCTCTTTGGTTAGATTTATTCCTAGGTATCTCATGGTTTTGGGTGTAATTGTAAATGGGATCGACTCCTTAATTTCTCTTTCTTCGGTCTTGTTGTTAGTGTATAGGAATGCCACTGATTTCTGTGCATTGATTTTATATCCTGCCACTTGACTGAATTCCTATATGAGTTCTAGCAGTTTTGGGGTGGAGTCTTTTTGGTTTTCCACATAAAGTATCATATCATCTGCAAAGAGTGAGAGTTTGACTTCTTCTTTGCTGATTTGGATGCCTTTGATTTCTTTTTGTTGTCTGATTGCTGTGGCTAGGACTTCTCATACTATGTTTAATAGCAGTGCTGATAGTGGACATTCCTGCCGCATTCCTACCTCAGGCGGAAAGCTTTCAGTTTTTCCCCATTGAGAATGATATTCGCTGTAGGTTTTTCATAGATGGCTTTTATGATATTGTGGTATGTACTCTCTATGCCTATACTCTGAAGAGTTTTGATCAAGAAAGGATGCTGTACTTTGTCAAATGCTTTTTCTGCATCTATTGAGAGGCTCATATGATTCTTGTTCTCTCTTTTGTTAATGTATTGTACCACATTGATTTGTGAATGTTGAACCAACCTTGTAGCCCAGGGATAAATCCCACTTAACAGGCGGGGATACTAACCACTATACTAACGAAGAGCTGCTAGGATAAATCCCACTTGGTCGTGGTGAATAATCCTTTTAATGTACTGTTGGATCCTATTGGCTAGGATTTTGGTGAGAATTTTTGCATCCATGTTCCTCAAGGATATTGGTGTGTAATTCTCCTTTTTGATGGGGTCTTTGGTTTGGGGATGAAGGTAACGGTGGCCTCATAAAACGAGTTTGGAAGCTTTCCTTCCATTTCTATTTTTTGGAACAGTTTCAGAAGAATATGTATTAATTCTTCTTGAAATGTTTGGTAGAATTCCCCTGGGAAGCCATCTGGCGCTTGGCTTTTGTTTGTTGGAATATTTTTGATGACTGCTTCAATTTCTTTAGTGGTTATACATCTGTTCAGGTTTTCTGTTTCTTCCTGATAAAGTTTGTGTTTGATACATCTCTAGGAATGCATCCATTTCTGCCAGGTTATCTAATTTGCTGGCATAGAGTTGCTCATAATATGTTCTTATGATTGTTTGTATTTCTTTGGTGTTGGTTGTGATCTCTCCTCTTTCATTCATGATTTTGTTGATTTGGGTCATTTCTCTTTTCATTTTGATCAGTCTGGCAAGGGGTTTATCAATCTTGTTAATTCTTTCAAGGAACCAGCTCCTAGTTTCGTTGATCTGTTCTACTGTTCTTTTGGTTCCTATTTCATTGATTTCTGCTCTGATCTTTATTATTTCTCTTCTCCTGCTGGGTTTAGGCTTTATTTGCTGTTCTTTCTCCAGCTCCTTTAGGTGTAGGGTTAGGTTGTGTATTTGAGACCTTTCTTATTTCTTGAGAAAGGCTTGTATTGCTATGAACTTTCCTCTTAGGATGCCTTTGCTGCATCCCAAAGATTTTGAATCGTTGTGGTTAAATTTTCATTTGTTTCCATGAATTTTTTTAATTCTTCTTTAATTTTCTGCTTGACCCATTCGTTCTTTGGTAGAATGCTCTTTATCCTCCATGTATTATAGTTCTTTCAGACTTTCTTCTTGTGATTGAGTTCTAGTTTCAAAGCATTGTGGTCTGAAAATTGGCAGGGGATAATCCCTATCTTTTGGTACCATTTGAGACCTGATTTCTGACGTAGGATGTGATCGATTCTGGAGAATATTCCATGGGCACTAGAGAAGAAGCAATGTGCATTCCGTTGCTTTGGGATGGAATGTTCTGAATATGTCTGTGAAGTCCATTTGATGCAGTGTGTCATTTAAAGTCTTTATTTCCTTGTTGATCTTTTGCTTAATGATCTGTCCATTTCAGTGAGGGGGGTGTTAATGTCCCCCACTATTATTGTATTGTTGTCGATTGGTTTCTTTGATTTTGTTGTTAACTGCCTTATATAATTGGCTGCTCCCATGTTAGGGGCATAGATATTTACAATTGTTAGATCTTCTTGTTGGATAGACACTTTAAGAAGGGTACAGTGTCCTTCCTCATCTCTTATTACAGTCTTTGGTTTAAAATCTAATTTGGATATAAGGATTGCCATCCCAGCTTTCTTTTGGTGTCCATTAGCATGGTAAATGGTGTTAGACCCCCTCACTTTCAATCTGGGGGTGTCTTTGGGTCTAAAATGAGTCTGTTGCAGACAGCATATCGATGGGTCTTGTTTTTTAATCCAATCTGATAGCCTGTGTCTTTTGATTTGGAATTTAGCCCATTTACATCCAGGGTAACTATGGAAAGATATGAGTTTAGTGCCATTATATTGCCTGTAAGGTGACTGTTACTGTATATTGTCTGTGTTCCTTTCTGGTCTATGTTGCTTTTAGGTTCTCTCTTTGCTTAGAGGACCCCTTTCAAGATTTCCTGTAGGGCTGGTTTTGTGTTTGCAAATTCCTTCAGTTTTTGTTTGTCCTGGAAGCTTTTTATCTCTGCTTCTATTTTCAATGACAGCCTAGCTGAATATAGTATTCTTGGCTGCATATTTTTCTCATTTAGTGCTCTGAATATATCCTGCCAGTCCTCCTGGCCTTCCAGGTCTCTGTGGATAGGTCTTTTGCCAATCTGTTTCTACCACTGTAGGTTACATCTCTCTTCTCCCACGATGCTTTCAGAATTTTCTCTTTGTCTCTGAGACTCGTTAGGTTTACTATTAGATGTCGGTGTGTTGACCTGTTTTTATTGATTTTGAAAGGGGATCTCTGTGCTTCCTGGATTTGTTGCCTCTTTTCTTCCCCACATTAGGGAAGTTCTCTGTTATAATTTGGACCAATATACCTTATGCCTCTCTCTCTCTTTCTTCTTCTTCTGGGATCCCAATTATTCTAATGTTGTTTTGTCTTATGGTATCGCTTATCTCTCGAATTCTGGCCTCGTGATCCAGTTGTTGTTTATCTCTCTTTTTCTCAGCTTTTTATTTTCCAACATTTGGTCTTCTATATCACTGATTCTCTCTTCTGCCTCATTTATCCTAGTATTTAGTATCCCCATATTTGTTTGCACTTCATTAATAGCCTTTTTTATTTCTACTTGGTTAGATTTTAGTTCTTTTATTTCTACAGAAAGGGTTTCTATAATAACTTCCATGCTTTTTTCTAGCCCAGCTAGTATCTTTAAAGTGATGATTCTGAACTCTAGATCTGACATCGTACTAATGTCCGTATTGAGTAGGTCCCTGGCAGTCAGTACTACCTCTTGTTCTTTTTGTTGAGGTGATTTTTTCCATCTTGTAATTTTGTCCAGAGGAGAATAGATGAATGAGAGAAGAAAATGCTAGTAGGGTAACACCATCCCCAGAAAATATACTCTAAACAAATCAGAAAATATCTGAAGCTGTGGGAAAAGAAAGAGAAAGAAAGGAAATAGAAAAAGAAAAAGATAACAACAAACAAAAATAGAAGAAAACAAAACAAAACAAAAAACAGAATATGTTCAAATATGATCAGGCTGGTGCATAGATCAGTGCCACACACTAGATTTGGGGCATATTTTGGTCATTTAGAAGAAATTGCCTCCCAAAATTTTAAAGAAAGAAAAACTTATATATGTACAAAAATAAGGGTTGAAAGTATGAAGAGTTAGAATATGACTGTAACGATGAAAATTATAAAAAAAAAAAAATAAAAATGATTGATAAGAATTTGCTTGAAAAAAGAAAGGGGATTTAAAAAAAAAAAAGAAAAAAAAGGGAGAGAATGTGATCAGGCAGGAGAGTAGAACAAAGCCATAGACTAGAGATTTAGGGTATATTTTGTTCTGTTAGTAGAAAATATCTCAAAATTTTAAAGAGAGAACAACTTATATATATATGCCAAAATTAAGGGTAACTACTATGAAGGGACAGAATATGACTCTTCCAGAAAGTGTTCACTTTTCTGTTCAGAGAGTTGTTGCTATTCTTTTCTTCAATCTCTTGTTGAGTTTGTCGTTGTTCAGAATGGTTTGATCCCTATCCAGCAGAATTCCTGAGCCCAGACAATATCCAGGTCTTCTATTCCTTTGCCATCTTGCTCCACCCTCATTCATATATATTCTTAAGAGAAGTGTCTGCTCATGACTTCTGCCCATATTTGACTTGATTATTTGTTTTTTGGGTGTTGAGTTTGAGAAGTTCTTTCTAGATCTTGGATACCAGCCCTTTATCTATAGTATCATTTTCAAATATCTTCTCCCATTCTGTGGGTTGCCTCCTTGTTTTGTTCACTGTTTCCTTTGCTGTGCAGAAGCTTTTTATCTTGATCAAGTCCCAAAAGTTCATTTTTGCTTTTGTTTCACTAGCCTTTGGAGATGTATCTTGAACGAAGTTACTGTGGCTGATATCGAAGATGCCACTGCCTATGTTTTCCTCGAGGATTTTGAAGGATTCCTGTCTCACAATGAAGTCTTCCATCCATTTTGAATTTATCTTTGTGTATGGTATTAGAGAATGGTCGAGTTTCATTCTTCTGCATGTGTCTGTCCAAATTTGTCATCACCATTTATTGAAGAGACTTTTTTCCATTGCATAGATTTTCCTGCTTTGTCGAAGATTATTTGACCATACAGTTGAGGGTCCATATCTGGACTTTCTATTCTGTACCATTAGTTTATATGTCTGTTTTTGTGCCAGGACCATGCTATTTTGGTGATTACTACTTTGTAATATAGGTTGATATCAGTCAACATGATGCCCCCAGCTTTGTTTTTCTTTATTTTAATTTTTTTAATTTTTTTTTTTTTTTTTTTTTTTAATTTTTTTATTCTTATGTTAATCCCCTTACATTACAACATTAGTTTTAGATGAAGTGTTCCATGATTCATTGTTTGTGCACAACACCCAGTGCTCCATGCAGAATGTGCCCTCCTAAATACCCACCACCAGGCCAACCCATCCTCCCACCCCCCTCCCCTCTAGAACCCTGTTTGTTTTTCAGAGTCCATCGTCTCTCATGGTTCGTCTACCCATCCGATTTCCCCCGCTTCATTCTTCCCCTCCCGCTACCTTCTTCTTCTTCTTCTTTTTTTTTTTTTTCTTAACATATATTGCATTATTTGTTTCAGAGGTACAGATCTGAGATTCAACAGTCTTGCACAATTCACAGCGCTTACCAGAGCACATACACTCCCCAGTGTCTATCACCCAGTCCCCCCATCCCTCCCACCCCACCCCCCACTCCAACAACACTCAGTTTGTTTCCTGCGATTAAGAATTCCTCATATCAGTGAGATCATATGATACATGTCTTTCTCTGTTTGACTTATTTCACTCAACATAATACCCTCCAGTTCCATCCACGTCGTTGCAAATGGCAAGATCTCATTCCTTCTGATGGCTGCATAATATTCCATTGTATATATATACCACATCTTCTTTATCCATTCATCTGTCGATGGACATCTTGGCTCTTTCCACAGTTTGGCTATTGTGGACATTGCTGCTATAAACATCGGGGTGCACGTAGCCCTTCGGATCCCTACTTTTGTATCTTTGGGGTAAATACCCAGTAGTGCAATTGCTGGATCATATGGTAGCTCTATTTTCAACTTTTTGAGGAACCTCCATACAGTTTTCCAGAGTGGCTGCACCAGCTTGCATTCCCACCAACAGTGTAGGAGGGTTCCCCTTTCTCCGCATCCCCGCCAACATCTGTCGTTTCCTGACTTGTTCATTTTAGCCATTCTGACTGGTGTGAGGTGATATCTCATTGAGGTTTTGATTTGGATTTCCCTGATGCCGAGCGATATTGAGCACTTTTTCATGTGTCTGTTGGCCATTTGGATGTCTTCTTTGGAAAAATGTCTGTTCATGTCTTCTGCCCATTTCTTAATTGGATTCTTTGTTCTTTGGGTGTTGAGTTTGATGAGTTCTTTATAGATTTTGGATACTAGCCCTTTATCTGATATGTCATTTGCAAATATCTTCTCCCATTCTGTCGGTTGTCTTTTGGTTTTGTTAACTGTTTCCTTTGCTTTGCAAAAGCTTCTTATCTTGATGAAGTCCCAATAGTTCATTTTTGCCCTTGCTTCCCTTGCCTTTGGCGATGTTTCTAGGAAGAAGTTGCTTCGGCTGAGGTCAAAGAGGTTGTTGCCTGTGTTCTCCTTTAGGATTTTGATGGACTCCTGTCTCACATTGAGGTCTTTCAACCATTTGGAGTCTATTTTTGTGTGTGGTGTAAGGAAGTGGTCCAGTTTCATTCTTCTGCATGTGTCTATCCAATTTTCCCAACACCATTTGTTGAAGAGACTGTCTTTGTTCCATTGGACATTCTTTCCCGCTTTGTCGAAGATTAGTTGACCATAGAGTTGAGGGTCCATTTCTGGGCTCTCTATTCTGTTCCATTGATCGATGTGTCTGTTTTTGTGCCAGTACCATGCTGTCTTGATGATGACAGCTTTGTAATAGAGCTTGAAGTCCGGAATTGTGATGCCACCGGCTTTGCTTTTCTTTTTCAATATTCCTCTGGCTATGCGGGGTCTTTTCTGGTTCCATACAAATTTTAGGATTATTTGTTCCATTTCTTTGAAAAAAGTGGATGGTATTTTGATGGGGATTGCATTGAATGTGTAGATTGCTCTAGGTAGCATTGACATCTTCACAATATTTGTTCTTCCAATCCATGAGCATGGAACGTTTTTCCATTTCTTTGTGTCTTCCTCAATTTCTTTCATGAGTATTTTATAGTTTTCTGAGTACAGATCCTTTGTCTCTTTGGTTAGATTTATTCCTAGGTATCTTATGGTTTTGGGTGCAATTGTAAATGGGATCGACTCCTTAATTTCTCTTTCTTCTGTCTTGTTGTTGGTGTATAGGAATGCCACTGACTTCTGTGCATTGATTTTATATCCTGCCACTTTACTGAATTCCTGTATGAGTTCTAGCAGTTTTGGGGTGGAGTCTTTTGGGTTTTCCACATAAAGTATCATATCATCTGCAAAGAGTGAGAGTTTGACTTCTTCTTTGCCAATTTGGATGCCTTTGATTTCTTTTTGTTGTCTGATTGCTGTGGCTAGGACTTCCAATACTATGTTGAATAGCAGTGGTGATAGTGGACATCCCTGCCGCGTTCCTGACCTTAGGGGGAAAGCTCTCAGTTTTTCCCCATTGAGAATAATATTTGCTGTAGGTTTTTCATAGATGGCTTTTATGATATTGAGGTATGTACCCTCTATCCCTATACTCTGAAGAGTTTTGATCAAGAAAGGATGCTGTACTTTGTCAAAAGCTTTTTCGGCATCTATCGAGAGGATCATATGATTCTTGTTCTTTCCTTTGTTAATGTACTGTATCACATTGATTGATTTGCGGATGTTGAACCAACCTTGCAGCCCAGGGATAAATCCCACTTGGTCATGGTGAATAATCCTTTTAATGTACTGTTGGATCCTATTGGCTAGTATTTTGGTGAGAATTTTTGCATCCATGTTCATCAGGGATATTGGTCTGTAATTCTCCTTTTTGATGGGGTCTTTGTCTGGTTTGGGGATCAAGGTAATGCTGGCCTCATAAAATGAGTTTGGAAGTTTTCCTTCCGTTTCAATTTTTTGGAACAGTTTCAGAAGAATAGGTATTAATTCTTCTTGAAATGTTTGGTAGAATTCCCCTGGGAAGCCATCTGGCCCTGGGCTTTTGTTTTTTGGGAGATTTTTGATGACTGCTTCAATTTCCTTAGTGGTTATAGGTCTGTTCAGGTTTTCTATTTCATCCTGGTTCAGTTTTGGTAGTTGATACATCTCTAGGAATGCATCCATCTCTTCCAGGTTATCTAATTTGCTGGCATAGAGTTGCTCATAATATGTTCTTATAATTGTTTGTATTTCTTTGGTGTTGGTTGTGATCTCTCCTCTTTCATTCATGATTTTGTTGATTTGGGTCATTTCTCTTCTCTTTTTGATAAGTCTGGCCAGGGGTTTATCAATCTTGTTAATTCTTTCAAAGAACCAGCTCCTAGTTTCGTTGATCTGTTCTACTGTTCTTTTAGTTTCTATTTCATTGATTTCTGCTCTGATCTTTATGATTTCTCTTCTCCTGCTGGGTTTAGGCTTTATTTGCTGTTCTTTCTCCAGCTCCTTTAGGTGTAGGGTTAGGTTGTGTACTTGAGACCTTTCTTGTTTCTTGAGAAAGGCTTGTATTGCTATATACTTTCCTCTTAGGACTGCCTTTGCTGCATCCCAAAGATTTTGAACAGTTGTGTTTTCATTTTCATTAGTTTCCATGTATTTTTTTAATTCTTCTTTAATTTCCTGGTTGACCCATTCATTCTTCAGTAGGATGCTCTTTAGCCTCCATGTATTTGAGTTCTTTCCGACTTTCCTCTTGGGATTGAGTTCTAGTTTCAAAGCATTGTGGTCTGAAAATAGGCAGGGAATGATCCCAATCTTTTGGTACCGGTTGAGACCTGATTTATGACCTAGGATGTGGTCGATTCTGGAGAATGTTCCATGGGCAGTAGAGAAGAATGTGTATTCCGTTGCTTTGGGGTGGAATGTTCTGAATATGTCTGTGAAGTCCATTTGGTCCAGTGTGTCATTTAAAGTCTTTATTTCCTTGTTGATCTTTTGCTTAGATGATCTGTCCATTTCAGTGAGGGGGATGTTAAAGTCCCCCACTATTATTGTATTGTTGTTGATGTGTTTCTTTGCTTTTGTTATTAATTGCCTTATATAATTGGCTGCTCCCATGTTAGGGGCATAGATATTTACAATTGTTAGATCTTCTTGTTGGATAGATCCTTTAAGTATGATATAGTGTCCTTCCTCATCTCTTATTACAGTCTTTGGTTTAAAATCTAATTTGTCTGATATAAGGATTGCCACCCCAGCTTTCTTTTGGTGTCCATTAGCATGGTAAATGGTTTTCCACCCCCTCACTTTCAATCTGGGGGTGTCTTTGGGTCTAAAATGAGTCTCTTGCAGACAGCATATCGATGGATCTTGTTTTTTAATCCAGTCTGTTAGCCTGTGTCTTTTGATTGGGGCATTTAGCCCATTTACATTCAAGGTAACTATTGAAAGATAGGAATTTAGTGCCATTGTATTGCCTGTAAGGTGACTGTTACCATATATTGTCTGTGTTCCTTTCTGGTCTATGTTGCTTTTAGGGTCTCTCTTTGCTTATAGGACCCCTTTCAAGATTTCCTGTAGGGCTGGTTTTGTGTTTGCAAATTCCTTTAGTTTTTTTTTGTCCTGGAAACTTTTTATCTCTCCTTCAATTTTCAATGACAGCCTAGCTGGATAGAGTATTCTTGGCTGCATATTTTTCTCATTTAGTGCTCTGAATATATCCTGCCAGTCCTTTCTGGCCTGCCAGGTCTCTGTGGATAGGTCTGTTGCCAATCTAATGTTTCTACCATTGTAGGTTACATATCTCTTCTCCCGAGCTGCTTTCAGGATTTTCTCTTTGTCTGTGAGACTTGTAAGTTTTACTATTAGATGTCGGGGAGTTGACCTATTTTTATTGATTTTGAGAGGGGTTCTCTGTGCTTCCTGGATTTTCATGCCTGTTTCTTTCCCCAAATTAGGGAAGTTCTCTGCTATAATTTGCTCCATTATACCTTCTGCCCCCCTCTCTCTTTCTTCTTCTTCTGGGATCCCAATTATTCTAATGTTGTTTCGTCTTATGGTATCACTTATCTCTCGAATTCTGCCCTCATGATCCAGTAGTTGTTTATCTCTCTTTTTCTCAGCTTCTTTATTTTCCAGCATTTCATCTTCTATATTACTGATTCTCTCTTCTGCCTCATTTATTCTAGCAGTTAGTGCCCCCATTTTTGATTGCACCTCATTAATAGCCTTTTTGATTTCTACTTGGTTGGATTTTAGCTCTTTTACTTCTCCAGAAAGAGTTTCTCTAATAACTTCCATATTTTTTTCAAGCCCAGCTAGTATCTTTAAAGTGATGATTCTGAACTCTAGATCTGACATCGTACTAATGTCCGTATTGAGTAGGTCCCTGGCAGTCGGTACTGCCTCTTGTTCTTTTTGTTGAGGTGATTTTTTCCGTCTCGTCATTTTGTGCAGAGGAGAATAGATTAATGAGAGAACAAAATGCTAGCAGAGTAACCACGTCCCCAGAAAATATACTCTAAACAAATCAGAAAAGACCTGAAGCAGTGGGATAAGAAGGGGAAAGAGAGAAAAAAAAAAAAAAATAATTTTTTTAATTTTTTAAAATTTTATTATGTTATGTTAGTCACCATACAATACATCATTAGTTTTTGATGTAGTGATCCACGATCCATTGTTTTCAAATAACACCCAGTGCTCCATGCAATACGTGCCCTCCTTAATACCCATCACCGGGCTAACCCATCCCCCCACGCCCCTCCTCTCTAAAACCCTGTTGGTTTCTCAGAGTCCATAGTCTCTCATGGTTCATCTCTCCTCCGATTTCCCTCCCTTCATTTTCCCCTTCCTTCTCCTAATGTCCTCCATCCTATTCCTTATGTTCCACAAGTGAACGAAACCATATGTTAATTGACTTTCTCTGCTTGACTTATTTCACTTAGCATAATCTCCTCCAGTCCCATCCATGTGGATGCAAAAATTGTGTTTTCATCCTTTTTGATGGCTGAGTAATATTCCATTGTATATACGGATCACATCTTCTTTATCCATTCATCTATTGAAGGGCATCTGGGCTCTTTCCATAGTTTGGCATTGCGGACATTGCTGCTATGAACATTGGGGTGCATACAGCCCTCCTTTTCAATACATCTGTGTCTTTGGGGTAAATACCCAGGAGTGCAATTGCTGGGTCGTAGGGTAGCTATATTTTTAAATTTTTGAGGAACATCCACACTGTTTTCCAAAGTGGCTGTACCAACTGGCATTCCGACCAACAGTGTAAGAGGGTTCCCCTTTCTCCACAACCTCTCCAACATTTGTTGTTTCTTTCCCTGTCCATTTTTGCCATTCTAACTGGTGTAAGGTGGTAATCTCAGTGTGGTTTTGATTTGGATTTCCCTGATGGCTAATGATGATGAACATTTTTTCATGTGTCTGTTAGCCATTTGTATGTCTTCTTCAGAGAAGTGTCTTTTCATATCTTCTGCCCACTTTTTGACTTGATTATTTGTTTTTTGGGTGTTGAGTTTGAGAAGTTCTGTATAGATTTTGGATACCAGCCCTTTATCTGTAGTGTCATTTGCAAATATCTTCTCTCATTCTGTGGGTTGCCTCTTAGTTTGGTTGACTGTTTCCTTTGCTGTGCAGAAGCTTTTTATCTTGATCAAGTCCCAAAAGTTCATTTTTGCTTTTGTTTCACTAGCTTTTGGAGATGTATCTTGAAAGAAGTTGCTGTGGCCGACGTCAAAGAGGTTACTGCCTATGTTCTCCTCTAGGATTTGGATGGATTCCTGTCTCACATTGAGGTCTTTCATCCACTTTGAGTTTATCTTTGTGAATGGTGCTAGAGAATGGTCTAGTTTCATTCTTCTGCATGTGGTTGTCCAATTTTCCCAGCACCATTTATTGAAGAGACTGTCTTTTTTCCTGCTTTGTCAAATATTATTTGACCATAGAGTTGAGGGTTCATATCTGGGTTCTCTATTCTGTTCCATTGGTCTATATGTCTGTTTTTGTGCCAGTACCATGCTGTCTTGGTGATCACAGCTTTGTGATATAGCTTGAAATTGGGTAACGTGATGCCCCCAGCTTTGTTTTTCTTTTTCAACATTTCCTTGGCTATTCGGGGTCTTATCTGATTGTATACAAATTTTAGGATTGTTTGTTCCAGCACTTTGAAAAATGTCATTGGAATTTTGATCGGGATGCCATTGAAGGTATAGATTGCTCTGGGTAGCGTAGACATTTTAAGAATCTTTATTCCTCCAATCCATGAGCATGGAATATTTTTCCATCGTTTTGTGTCTTCTTCAATTTCTCTCATGAGTATTCCTTAGTTTCTGGAGTATAGATCCTTTATCTATTTGATTAGGCTTATTCTGAGGTATCTTATGTTTTTTGGTGCTATTGTAAATGGAATTGTTTCTCTAATTTCTCTTTCCACAGTTGTCTTGTTAGTGTATAAGAAAGCAACTGATTTCTGTGCATTGATTTTGTATCCTGCCACATTACTGAATTGCTGTATGAGTTCTAGTAATTTGGGGATGGAGTCTTTTGGGTTTTCCACATAAAGTATCATGTCATCTGCGAAGAGAGAGTTTGACTTCTTCTTTGCCAATTTGAATACCTTTCATTTCTTTTTGTTGTCTGATATCTGTTGCTAGGACTTCCAGTACTATGTTGAACAACAGTGGTGAGAGTGGGCACCCTTGACGTGTTCCTGATCTTAAGGGAAAGTCTCTCAGCTTTTCCCCATTGAGGATGATATTTGCTCTGGGTTTTTCATAGATCGGTTTTATGAACTTGAGGAATGTTCCCTCTATCCCAATACTCTGGAGAGTTTTAATCAGGAAAGGATGTTGTATTTTGTCAAGTGCTTTTTCTGCATCAGTTGAGAGGACCATAAAATTCTTCTCTCTCCTCTTATTAATGTGTTCTATCACATTGATTGATTTGCGAATGTTGAACCACCCTTGCATCCTGGGGATAAATCCCACTTAGTCGTGGTGGAGGATCCTTTTAATGTATTGTTGGACCCTATTAGGTAGGATTTTGTTGAGGATTTTGGAATCCATGTTCATCAGGGATATTGGTCTGAAATTCTCCATTTTGATGGGGTGTTTGCCTGGTTTGGGGATTAAGGTAATGCTGGCCTCATAGAATGAGTTTGGAAGTTTTCCTTCTGTTTCTATTTTTGGAAACAGCTTCAGTAGAATAAGTATTATTTCTTCTTTGAATGTTTGGTAGAATTCCCCAGGGAATCCTTCAGGCCCTGGACTCTTGTTTTTTGGGAGGTTTTTGATTATTATTTCAATCTCGTTACTGGTTATTGGCCTATTCAGGTTGTCAATTTCTTCCTGTTTCAGTCTGGGTAGCGTATACATTTCCAGGAAGGCCTCCATTTCATCCAGATTGCTCAGTTTATTGGCATATAGTTGTTGATAATAATTTCTAATAATTGTTTCTATTTCCTTGGTGTTAGTTGTGATCTCTCCCCTTTCATTCATAATTTTATTAATTTGCATCCTTTCTCTTTTCTTTTGGATAAGTCTGGCCAGTGGTTTATCAGTCTTATTAATTCTTTCAACGAATCACTTCTAGTTTCATTGATATGATCTACTGTGTTTCTGGTTTCTAATTCATTGATTTCTGCTCTAATTTTTATTATTTCTCTTCTAATGCGTGGCTTTGGCATCATTTGTTGTTTTTTCTCTAGTTCTTTAACGTGTAGAATTAGTTGGTGAATTCGGGATTTTTCTATTTTTTTGAGTGAGGCTTGGATGGCTATGTATTTCCCCCTTAGGACCGCCTTCGCAGTATCCCATAAGTTTTGGACCGATGTGTTTTTGTTCTCACTGATTTCCATGAATTGTTTAAGTTCTTCTTTGATTTCCTGGTTGACCCAAACATTCTTGAGCAGAGTGGTCTTTAGCTTCCAAGTGTTTGAATTTCTTCCAATTTTTTTCTTGTGATTGAATTCCAGTTTTAGAGCCTTGTGGTCTGAGAATATGCAGGGAATAATTTCAATCTTTTGGTATCGGTTGAGACCTGATTTTTGACCCAGTATATGGTCTATTCTGGAGAAAGTTCCATGTGTGCTCGAGAAGAATGAGTATTCTGTTGTTTTAGGGTGGAATGTTCTGTAAATATCTATGAGGTCCATCTGGTCCAATGTATCACTCAAAGCTCTTGTTTCTTTGTTGATTTTCTGCTTAGATGATCTGTCCATTGCTGAGAGTGGAGTATTGAGGTCTCCTACAATTAAGGTATTGTTATAAATATGACTCTTTATTTTGGTTAACAGTTGGCTTATATAGATGGCTGCTCCCATGTTGGGGGCATAGATATTTACAACTGTTAGATCTTCTTGTTGGATAGACCCTTTAAGAATGATAGAGTGTCCTTCTGTGTCTCTTATTACAGACTTTAGTTTAAAATCTAATTTGTCTGATATAAGAATTGCTACCTCAGCTTTGTTTTGAGGTCTGCTGGCATGGAAGATGGATCTCCATCCCTTCACTTTCAGTCTGGATGTATCTTTAGGTTCAAAATGAGTCTCTTGTAGACAGCATATGGATGGGTCCTGTCTTTTTATCCAATCTGCAACCCTGTGCCGTTTTATGGGAGCATTTAGGCCATTCACGTTGAGAGTGATTATTGAAAGATATGAATTAATTATCATCATGTTGCCTGTGAAGATGTTGTTTTTATAGATTGTCCCTGTAAATTTCTTTTGTACATCACTCTTGGGGTCTTTTCCTTTTATAGAACCCCCATTAATATTTCTTGTAGGGCCGGCTTAGTGGTCACATATTCTTTCAACTTCTGCCGGTCGTGGAAGCTCTGCATCTCTCCATCCATTCTAAATGAAAGCCTTGCCAGATAAAGTATTCTTGGTATTCTTTGCTGCATGTTCTTCTCATTTAGTACCCTGAATATGTCTTGCCCTGCCTTTCTGCCTTGCCAGGTCTCTATGGATAGGTCTGACGTTATTGTGATGTTCTTCCCTCTGTACATAAGGAATCTCTTCCCCCTAACTGCCCTTAAGATGGTTTCCTTGGTTGTAAGATTTGCAAGTTTTACTATTATATGCCGGGGTGTTGGCCTGTTTTCCTTGATCTTAGGAGGGGTCCTCTCTGCCTCTAGGACTCGAATGTTTGTTTCATTCCCCAGATTAGGGACGTTCTCAGCTACAATTTGCTCAAATACATCTTCTATTCCCCTGTCTCTCTCCACACCTTCTGGGATTCCAATTATTCTGACATAGGAATGCTTCATGGTGTCACTTATTTCTCTGATTCTATTTTTATGGATTCTGAGTTGTTTTTCTCTGGCCTCCTCTTTTCCCTTTTAATCGATTATATTGTCTTCCAGGTCCTTTATTCTCTCTTCTGCCCTCAGTTTCTCTAGCTGTTAGATTATCTAGATTGGATTGGATCTCATTGATAGCATTTTTAAATTCTGCCAATTCACCTTTTATTTCTGCCCTTAGAGACTCTATGTTGCCATTAATTGATTTCTCCATTCTAGCCATTGTCTTCACAATTGCTAGCCTGAATTCCATCTCCAACATCTTTTTTTTATCTGCATCCATTTGTAAATCTGTAGCAGAAATCATAATCTCTGAGTCTTTTCTGTTTTGGGGGCTCCTCCTCCTAGTCATTCTGTTGATGGGTGTTTGAGGGAATGTATAGAGTCCAAATTATTGACCAGAACCCAAGTAAGATGCACCTGTTTTCTTGGGACCTTAGGGTTGTTGGCCTCTCATTTTCCCAGCCTGTCTTCTGCGGGAGGGGCCTGCCTCACTGTTACTTAGGCAACCCCATTTGGTCGGAGTTGCCCTGCGCCCCTGTGGCAGGGAATGGGCTCAGCGGGAATCATTTTTTGGGGCTTTTGTTCTCTGGTGCCTTTCCCTGGCAGCTTTCCATGTTTCTTCCACGAGTCAGAGCAGAAGAGACCGTTTCCAACCCTCTGCCTCAGAGCAGAGAGATCACAGTCTGTTCTTCAGTGAGCTCTCCAGACCTCGCTGTCTCCATTTCTGTCTGTGTTGCTATAAATTGCAGTGTCCTGGGTTGTGCGCCCCTCCGCAGTGCTCCCAGTCCTGCCTGTAGGTCCGGGCACTTCTCTGCCCTTTGTGCTTCTAAAACTGCCAGCTGTTCCCAGTTTGCGTGCGTGTGAGTCTGCTGCTCCGGGTTTCCTTCCCCGGGGGCTGCAGTTCGCAGTCACTATCCCGCCACTCTGGATTTCCGGCCTGGGTGCTGTAGTTTGACCACTCGACCCCTCCGCTCAGGGTTTTCATCCTGGGGACTGCAGTTCACAGGTGCGACCCCACCACTCCGGGTTTCCATCAGGGGGCTGCAGTTCACGCACGCAGGACCCTGCCACTCCAGGTTTCTGTCCCGGGGGCTGCCCTAGAGTCGTCGTTTCCCCTGCTGCTACCGGTCTGCGAGTGTGTGCCCATCCGCAGTGCACGAGGCTGTCACTCACTGGCGGTGTAGGATCACCATGGCCAGGCACCCTCCCGCTGCCGTTTATCCTCTGATATCTGCATGCAGAATCACGGCTCTCTGCTTCGTACCTCAAAACCAACCGCATGTGATATTCTGTTTGTAGAGATCCAGATCTTCTTACATCTCAGGTTGGTTTTGTGAGTGCTCAGAGTGGTCTGGTAGATATCCAGCTCAATTCCGGGGACCAGTTGAAATAGGGTCCCCTACTCTTCTGCCATCTTTTGCCCTCTCTCTTTTTTTCTTTTAAAGATTATTTATTTATTTATTTATTTATTTGACAGAGAGAGAGAGGACAAGTAGGCAGAGTAGTGGGCAGAGGGAGAGGGAGAAACAGGCTTCCCGCTGAGCAGCGAGCCCTATATGGGGCTCAATCCCAGGACCCTGGGATCATGACCTGAGCTGAAGGCAGATGCTCAACTGACTGAGCCACCCAGGCGCCCCCTGAAGTTTTTTTCTGATGTCAGATGGCCTGAGCCAGGAAGGAAGCATTTATCATCTGTTGGCTTTCCTGTGCCTTGGGGTCAAATGGAGTATATATCCTGTAGGCTTCATAGTCTTTCATATTAGTCCCCAGGGGACTCCCCTGGTTGCTGAGTGACCGAGGATCCTTAGTCATTTTCATGAGTTTCTTAGCTCCTGCCCAGATTCCCTGGAGGAGGGTCTCCTGGTACCTGCAGATGTGTGCCTGTCCCTCAGTTGCGATGAAGTCCATGCTGGGTGCTCTTCAGGTGCAGCCTTATTAGCTCAGGCAGCAGGGTCGATGACTCCCGCTGGTGCATGCTCTTCCAGGTGCTTTGTGAACCTTTCATTTTTCTCCTCCTTTCCTATGTGTTAACCAGGGTGCAGGGTAACTGTTGGCAGTTTTCCCAAGTTGGCCGATGAGTCTGGAAGAGGGATTCTATGAGGCCTACCATAGCCTGTGGATTCTCAGTGTAGGATGGGGTGTTATCTTTCCAGTTGAGGAGGCCAGTGGTGGAGAAGGGCCGATAATACATCATGGAATGGCTGGGTTGGACTGCCCCATCTTCATCGTGCCTCTCAGGTTCCCATGTCTCTTGTACCAGCATTTGGAGGGTGCTTGCACCCAGCCTGGGGCACAGCCTGGCTCCTGGTCTTGGAGAAAATGGATATTTGGGGCCTGGGAGCACTGGTGGATACTCTGGGCCTGGGGGCTGCTGGTGAAACCAATGGTGGTGGAGTGTCTGGAGCTGAAAAGCCAGGTGTAGATGGTCTTTGGGGTACAGATGGTGGGGACAGGGTCAGTTTGTCCTCAGGATCTCTGGCTAGGATTTGTGGAGACTGGGGCTTTTGCTGATTTTCTTTAGGTCGCTTGGATGAGGTGATTAAGACCCTGATCTCTCCATGCCTATTGCAAGTGAATCGCACCCAGGGGGGAAGGGTCTGAGCAATTCCTAGTCAGGAGTCAATGTACGGAAACTGGTCAGGGTGTCCTGTTCTCCTGTTATGACTCACCATACTCGATGAATCATTGGGACATCCCATGTCCCTTCTGAAGGCCATCTGACATCAAAGGTAGGCCATTCCAATTCACATAGGGTTCTCAACTTGCCAGGGTTCATCCTAACTCCATAGTCTCCCAAAAACCCCTTCTTGAAATTTTTGATCATGGTCTCTGGAACCGTCGGTTTACTCTGCCCTGATGCCATGGTGATGTCCCCCCATGCGTGGTGGCTCAGAGACAGACAAAGGGGGGGTGCCTCCTGAGATGAGGAGACCAATCAGATGCCCATCTGACCGTGTCCTGAAGGAGCTTAGGTGATGCTTAGCCATAGGAGTCTCAGTGTTGTGACTTACAATCAGAAACTATTCCGATGCCGCCATGGACTCTAAGCCATTCACCACAGAATCACAGATGGGCCCACTCAGACTCTGTAGGCTTCTGGGGACCTTAAGGGTCCCCACCCATGGAGTCACAGAATCAGTCCGCTTGAGCAAGCCAGGTCGGACTGCACGTTCACTCACATATTCACACTCCAGAAGTTATTACATTCCCTCCCTGGGAATCCCTACCTGTGGGACCTCTAAGAGGTGTATGGGAGGTGATCAGGCCCCCCTTCCACTCCAATGGGGATGGACTTGCCTGGGTCCTGGGGCCCTAGGCCTTACCAGAATCTGACATCGAGACCAGGTCCTCACCTGTCAAGTCTCCTTGAGTCTTGTGGGAACAGCAGAGCGGGGCTGGCCTGAGGTGACTGGGGTGGGAGACTGCCAAAAATTAGGCAGGGAGTGCCTTCTCTGTTATGATCCCTCATTCCATCAGCACCCTGCCGTTGCCCCAAACTGGTGGCAACAATGGGCCAGCATGGTTTGGTTTCCCAGTCAGGCAACCAAATGTTACCTAACCTGGGCTGGATCTCCCGATGGAAGAACCAAGAGGCACCCGGAGACCTTGGAGGTTTATTTAATGCTGGTGGGCTCAGAGGAGAGTGATTTCCAAAAGTCTGAGCCCCGAGCATAAAGGGGGCAATTTATGCACTTCTACTTCCGCATACTTGGCACTTTTGGCACGTGTGTGAAGCAGGGCAGGGAGAAGAACCCAGACTGGTGCACACGGGAAGCAGAGCAGGGAGAAGAACCTGGAAGAGCCCTGGGGCAAGGACTGGGACTCTCTCACTGGCTCAGTCGGCCATCTTAGGACACAGATTTTCCTCATCAGACATTTCATGTAGCAAGCAAAAAAAAAAAAAAAAAAGAATTTGTTCAGAAATATTGTAATAGGGGAAAATATCTCAGCATAAATCCCTATTCAATTCTGAATACAGTATAGGCAAGTGAGAGTTTATAACCAAGGATCTTGGTGGAGATCAGTGGATGTAATAATACTAAACTGAAATATTACAGGTAGGGTGTTTTCTTGATGAAAGGGGCCAGGCTCTCAGACACCACCTAGTGAATAGCAGAGAAAGAGAAATCAAGAGTTATCAGATGTGAACAAGAGAAACTTACTAAATGGGTTTAGCAGCATTCTTGGGAAGAATTTTACAAAGAAGTGCACAGATTGACCTGATAGAACTTTTGGAGCTTGACTAAACTTTTGCAAATAATTTTGTTAGTCCCTCGCTTTTTCAAAAAAAGAAGAGATTTATTTTTCTTTTGATTAGTATAAACCTATTTTTGGTCAATTATCTTTTGTTCATTAAGAACTGGCTGAATCGGGCGCCTGGGTGGCTCAGTTGGTTAAGCAATTGCCTTCGGCTCAGGTCATGATCCTGGAGTCCTGGGATTGAGTCCCGCATCAGGCTCCCTGCTCGGCTAGGAGCCTGCTTCTCCCTCTGACCCTCCCCCCTCATGTACTCTCTCTCATTCTCACTCTCTCAAATAAATAAATAAAATCTTTAAAAAAAAAAAAGAACTGGCTCAATCATCTGTTGAGATCAGGTAATAGGGGGTATTTGCTGGATGGTGCTAGCTGTCAGGAATTTAATGAGGGGAAGTTTCCATTAAAGTAAAAGAAAAACAATGTTAAAACAGTTCGTGCAGGCCAGAGAGGCAGTCCTAGATGGTGGAGGAGTAGGAGACCTTAATTTTTTCCTGTCCCAGGAATTCAGCTAGATAGCTATCTAATCGTTCTGAATACCTGCGAACTTAACTGGAGATTGAAGAAAAAAATAGCTGCAACACTATGAATAGAAAAGCGACCACTTTCTGCAAGGTAAGAGGTGCGGAGAAGTGAGTCTGAGGCAATATATGGGAAGATAGACCATGGGGGGAGGGAGCCTCCTTCAGCCGGCTACCAGCAAATGATATAACAGTGGAGCACAAAATCAGAACTTTTAGAAGTCTCCTCCAGTGAGAGATGTTGCTCAGGCAGCTGAACAGGGGGTAGAACTCTCACTGGGAGAGTGTGGTCTCAGGATCCTTCAGGTCACAGGAAGACTAGGGGTACTTGAGTGCTGCAGAGCTCCCAGGCTTTGGAGCAGGAAAGCCAGCTGCAAAGAGTGAGCCCAGGAGTGGGCTTCTGCTGGGGGTTGCCATAAACCTCTGATTTGCAGCAACAAACAGCAGAACCTGCAAGACCCACCCCCCTTCCTCCATGTGGAGGAGTGCCACAGGAGCATGCTACAGGGGTCTGCAGTGTTTGAAGACTCAAACCGAGGTCATGTGCCTGAGATAGGAATGCTCAGTCACAGGCCAGATGAACATGGAGTGCAGCCAGAGACCAGGAAGACAGGAGTGAGTGACTGCTTTTCTCTGAGTGCTCACTGAGGAATGGGGCCCCAAGCTTTCAACTCCAGGTCTGGAGATTGGGAGGCCTCCATTTTCATTCTCATCCTCTAAAGCTGGCTGGAAAGCCTTCAGGGAACAAAAGTCACATAGAGCAAACCTGAGCAGATTACTTAGCCTGACACCTGGCAGGGGTGGTACAATTCCCCCTGGGGCAAAGACATTTGAGAAGCAATGCAAAAGGCCCCTCCCCCAGAAGATCAGCAAGAATATCCAGTCAGGAGCAAGTTTACTGATCAATGAGAACAGAAAAACTCCAGTGCTAGGGGAATATAGCACATAGAATTCATGGCTTTTTCCCCCCATGATTCTTTAGTCTTTCAACTTTAAACTTTTAAAAAAATTTTTCTTTACTTTTTCAACCAATTTCTTATCAACTCTTTTTTAAAATCATTGTAATTTTTTTTTATAGTTGAACCCTATCCCTTCATTGTATTTAATCTTATTTTTGTATATATATATATATATGTGTGTGTTTTCCTTTCTTTACAATCTTGGGATACAATTTCTTCTAACAGACCAAAATACACCCAAAATCTGGTGTATGGCCTTGTTCTATTCACCTGTCTGATCATATTCTCTCTCTCTCTTTTTTTTTCTGTTTCTTTTTTTTTTTTTCCTTGGATTTTTTTTTGTTGTTGTTAAAGTCTTTTTTAATTTTAATCTTTACAGTTACATTCTATCCTTTCAATATATTTATTTTTATTTTTGTATATATAAGGTGTTTTTTTTTTTATTTACAATTTTGAGATGTAGTTTTGATGTGGGAGAGCTAAGTTCTTATCTCACAGAGTTGAAGAATGAATCTCAAAGACAAAGGAGAGTGAGTAAAGCCATAGAAGTTTATTAAGTGAAGATACAGAAAAAGTTCTCAATTGTGAGAGGTCCTGACAGAGTTGCTAATGAGGGCCTTTATGATTGGTCTTTTATAGAAAGCTAACCAGGGAACTTAAATCCTTTTAACATTTCTACTGACATCACCATTGAGCAAGGACTAAAGATGACACCTCCAGTGGCTTACTTCCTTTTTAGGGTCTGGTTATTCCTTGTTGGTCACAGGTGATTATCATAAAGACACCCACCCCACACACCCAGGGCAGGGTGGTCGCCCATCCCACATGCCTAGGGTAGGGTGGTCCAATTTGTCCTCTTATCTCTGGTTTCCCTACACTTCCACATCTTTGGGATTTCTGTGAGCCTGATCACAGAGCCCCATATCTCTCCCTACCTAACCCTGCCGGTCCCTTTACTCAGTTCCTTCTAACAAACTGACCAAAATACACTCAGGAGAAAGTGTATTGTTCTGTTCATCTGTTTGTTTATATACCTTCCTTTTTTATTGTAGTTGGTTTTTTTTTAATTTTTTTTCTTTTATTTTGTTCTGATCTTTTAATTTCCATTTTTACAGTTACATTCTATCTTTTCACTGTATTTAATTTTATTTTTGTACATATATACTTTTTTCTTTAAAATTTGGGGATATCGTTTTCTAAAGAACAGACCAAAATACACACAGAATCCAGTGTGTTGCTGTGCTCTGTTCACCTGATTATATTCTCTCACTCTTTTTTTTTTTCCCTGGTTTCGGGTCTCTTCTGATTTGTTTAGTGTATATTTCTCTAGAGTCATTGTTGCCATTTTAGTATTTCATTCTCCTGTTCATCTATTCTTCTGTGGACAGAATGGTAAGATGGAAAAACTCACCTCAAAAAAGAGAACAAGAAGCAGTACTGACTGCCAGGGACCTAATCAGTATGGACATAAGTAAGATTTCAGAACTAGAGTTCAGAATAACAATTATAAAGATACTAGTTGGTCTTGAAAAAAACAAAGAAGACACTAGAGAATCCCTTTCTGGAGAAATAAAAGAACGAAAATCTAAGTCAAAATCAAAAAGGCTATTAATGAGATGTAATAAAAAACGGAGGCTCTACAAGATGTCCATCAACAGATGAATGGATAAAGAAGATGTGGTATATATATACAATGGAATATTATGCAGCCATCAAAAGGAATGAGATCTTGCCATTTGCAATGACGTGGATGGAACTGGAGGGTATTATGTTGAGTGAAATAAGTCAAACAGAGAAAGACATGTATCATATGATCTCACTGATATGAGGAATTCTTAATTGCAGGAAACAAACTGAGGGTTGCTGGAGTGGGGGTGGGGTGGGAGGGCTGGGGTGACTGGGTGATAGACAATGGGGAGGGTATGTGCTCTGGTAAACGCTGTGAATTGTGCAAGACTGTTGAATCTCAGATCTGTACCTCTGAAACAAATAATGCAATATATGTTAAGAAAAAAAAAAGATGAAGAAGAAGGTAGCGGGAGGGGAAGAATGAAGCGGGGGATATTGGAGGGGTAGACGAATGATGAGAGACGATGGACTCTGAAAAACAAACAGGGTTCTAGAGGGGAGGGGGGTGGGAGGATGGGTTAGCCTGGTGGTGGGTATTGAGGAGGGCAACATTCTGCATGGAGCATTGGGTGTTATGCACAAACAATGAATCATGGAACACTTCATCTAAAACTAATGATGTAATGTATGGGGATTAACATAAGAATAATAAATAAATAAATAAATAAATAAATAAATAAATAAATAAATAATAAAAGCAAAGAAATGGAGGCTCTAACTGCTAGGATAAATGAGGCAGAAGAGAGAATTAGTGATATAGAAGACCAAACAATGGAGAATAAAGAAGCTGAGAAAAAGAGAGATAAACAACTACTGGATCAGGAGGGAAAATTCGAGACATAAGTGATACCATAAAGTGAAACAATATTAGAGTAATTGTGATCCCAGAAGAAGAGGAAAGACAGATAGGGGCAGAAGGTATATTGGAGCAAATTATAGCGGAGAACCTTCCTAATCTGAGGAAGGAAACATATCAAAACCCAGGAGGCACAGAGACCCCCCCTAAAAATCAATAAAAATAGGTCAACACCCCATTATAGAATAGTGAAACTTGTGAATCTCAGAGACAAAGTGAAAATCCTGAAAGCAGCTTGGGACAAGAGGTCTATAACTTATAAGGGTAGAAACATTCAATTGGCACAGAGACCTGGAAGGCCAGAAAGGACTGGCATGATATATTCAGGGTGTTAAATGAGAAAAAACGCAGCCAAGAATACTTTATCCAGCTAGGATGTCATTCAAAATAGAAGGAGTGATAACAAGCATCCAGAACAAACAGAAACTTAAAGAATTTGTGATCACCAATTCAGACCTATAAGAAATATTAAAATGGATCATCTAAGCAAAGAGAGAGCCAAAGGTATCATAGACCAGAAAGGAACAGAGACAATTTACAGAAACAGTGACTTTACAGGTAATACAATGGCAATGAATTCATATCATTCAATAGTTACTCTGAATGTAAGTGGACTAAATGCCCCAATCAAAAGACACAGGGAATCAGATTGGATAAAAAAGCCAGACCCATTGATATGCTGTCTGAAAGAGACTCATTTTATACAGAAAAACACCTCCGGATTGAAAGTGAGGGAGTGAAAAAACATTTATCATGAAAATGGATATCAAAAGAAACTTGGGGTGGCAATCTTTATATATAGACAAATTAGATGTTAAAACAGCACTGTAATAAGAGATGAGAAAAGACACTATATCATACTTCAAGATCTATCCAACAAGATCTAACAATTGTAAATATTTATGCCCCAAATATCGGAGCAGCCAAATATATATCCAATTAATTAACAAAATCAGAGAAACACATCTATAATAAGACAATAATAGTAGGGGGCTTTAACACCACCATCACTGAAATGGACAGATCATCTAAGCAGAAGATTAACAAGGAAATAAGGGCTTTGAATGACACACTGGACAAGATGGACTTCACAGATATAGTCAGAACATCCCATCCTACAGAAGAGAATATACATTCTTCTCTAGTGCACATGGAACATTTTCCAGAATAGATCACATACTGGGTCACAAATCAGATGTCCACCAATACCAAAATATTGGGATCATCCCCTGCATATTTTAGACCACAATGCTTTGAAAGTGGAACTCAATCTGAAGAAATTTGGATAGAACTCAAATACATGGAAGCTAAAGAGCATCCTACTAAAGAATGAATGGGTCAACCAGGAAATTAAAAAATAATTTAAAAAATTCATGGAAACAAATGAAAATGAAAACACAACTGTTCAAAATATTTGGGATGAAGTAAAGCTGGTCTTAAGAGGGAAATATGTAGCACTACAGGCCTTTCTCAGGAAACAAAAAAGGTCTCAAATACACAAAAAACCCTATACCTAAAGGAAATGGAGAAAGAACAGCAAATAAGCCTAAACCCAGCAGGAGAAGAGAAATAATAAAGATTAGAGTCGAAATCAATGAGATAGAAACCAAAAGAACAGTAGAACAGATCAACGAAACTAGGAGCGGGTTGTTTGAAAGAATAAGATGGATAAACCCCTGGCCAGACTTAACAAAAAGAAAAGAAAAAAGACCTAGATAAAACCATGAATTTAAGAGGAGAGGTAACAACCAACAGTGTAGAAATATAACAATTATAAGAACATATTATGAGTAATTATATGCCAACAAATTAGGCAATCTGGAAGAAATGGACGAGGGGAGCCTGGGTGGCTCAGTCATTAACTGTCTGCCTTTGGCTCAGGTCGTGATCCCAGGGTCCTGGGACTAAGCCCCACATTGGGCTCCCTGCTCGGCGGGAAGCCTGCTTCTCCCCCCACCCCCGCTTGTGTTCCTCCTCTCACGATCTCTGTCTCTGTCAAATAAATAAATAAAATCTTAAAAAAAAAAAAAGAAATGGATGCATTCCTACAGATGTATCAACTACCAAAACTGAAACAGGAAGAAGTATAAAACCTGAACAGACCCATAACCAGCAAGGAAATTGAAGCAGTAATCAAAAATCTCCCAACAAACAAGAGCCCAGGGCCAAATGGCTTCCCAGGGGAATTGTACCAAACATTTATAGAAGAAATGATACCTATTTTCCTGAAGCTATTTCAAAAAATAGAAATGGAAGAAGAACTTCCAAGCTCTTTCTATGAGGCCAGCATTGCCTTGATCCCCAAACCAGATAAGACCCCACCAAAAAGGAGAATTACAAACCAATATCCCTCATGAACATGGGTGCAAAAATAATCACCAAAATAGTAGCCAATAGGATCCAACAGTACATTGAAAGGATTATTCACCACAACCAAGTGGGATTTATTTCTGGGCTGCAAGTGTGGTTCAACATCTGCAAATCAATCAATATGATACACTACATAAATCAAAGAAAGGATAAGAACCATATGATCCTCGCAAGAGATGCAGGAAAAGCATTTGACAAAGTATAGCATCTTTTTTCTTTTTTTTTTTTTTTATAGATTTTATTTATTTATTTAACAGAGAGACAGCAAGAGAAGGAACACAAGCAGGGGGAGAGGGAGAGGGAGAAGCAGGTTTCCCGCCTAGCAGGGAGCCCGTTATAGCATCCTTTCTTCATTAAAACTCTTCACAGTGTAGGGATTGAGGGGACATAACTCAATGCTATAAAAGCCACATATGAAAGATCCACAGTGAATATAATTATCAATGGGGAAAAACTGAGAACTTTTCCTCTAAAGTCAGGAACAAAACAGGGATGTCACCTCTTTCTCCTGTTGTTCAACATAGTACTAGAAGTCCTAGCCTCAGCAATCAGACAACACAAAGAAATAAAAGGCATCCGAATCAGCAAAGAAGAAGTCAAACTCACTTCACAGATCACATGATACTCTATGTGGAAAACCCAAAACACTCCACCCCAATATTGCTAGAACTCATAGGAATTCAGCAATGTGGGAGAATATAAAATCAATGCACAGAAATTGGTAGCATTCCTATACATTAACAATGAGACAGAAGAAAGAAAAATTAAGGAGTCAATCCCATTTACAATTGCACCAAAAACTCTAAGATACGTAGGGATAAGCCTAACCAAAGAGGCAAATGATCTATACTCAGAAAACTATAGAACACTCATGAAAGAAATTGAGGAAGACACAAAAAGATGGAAAAATGTTCCATGCTCATGGATTGCAAGAATAAATATTGTGAAAATATCTATGCTACCTAGAGCAATCTACATACTCAATGCAATCCCTATCAAAATACCATCAAATTTTTTCACAGAACTAGAAGAAATTATCCCAAAGTTTGTATGGAACCAGAAAAGATCCTGAATATCCAAAGGAATGTTTAAAAAGGAAACCAAAGCTGAAAACATCACAATTCCAGACTTCAAGCTATATTACAAAGCTGTAATCATCAAGACAGCATGGTACTGGCACAAAAACAGAGACATAGATCAATGGAACAGAATAGAGAGCCCAGAAATGGACCCTCAACCCTATGGTCAACTAATCTTTGACAAAGCAGAAAAGAACATCCAATGGAAAAAAGACAGTCTTGTCAACAAATGGTGCATGGAAAATTGAACAGCCACATGCAGAAGAATGAAAGTGGATCATTTCCTTACACCACACACAAAAATAGACTCAAAATGGACGGAATACCTCAATGTGAGACAGGAATCCATCAAAATCCTAGAGGAGAACACAGGCAGCAACCTCTTCGACCTCAGCTGCAGCAACTTCTTTGTGGATATATCTCCAAAGGCAAAAATGAACTATTTCAACTTCATTGAGATAAAAATCTTTTTCATAGCACAGGAAACAGTTGACAAATTCAAAAGATAATGGACAGAAAGGGAGAAGATACTTGCAAATGACATCAGATAATGGGCTAGTATCCAAGATCTATAAAGAACTTACCAAATCAACACCCAATGAATAAGTAATCCAATCAAGGAATGGGCAGAAGATGTAAAAAGACATTTCTCCAAAGAAGACATCCAAATAGCCAACAGACACATGAAAAAGTGTTCCACATCACCTGGCATCAGGGAAATATAAATCAAAACTACAATGAGACACCACCTCAAACCAGTCAGAATGGCTAAAATTAACAAGTCAGGAAACGACAGATGTTGGTGAGGATGTAGAGAAAGGGGAACCCTCCTACATTGTTGATGGGAATGCAAACTGTTGCAACCACTCTGGAAAATAGTGTAGAGGTTCCTCAAAAAGTTAAAAATAGAGCTACCCTATGACTCAGCAATTGCACTATTGGGTATTTACCTTAAAGATACAAATGTAGTGATCCAAAGGGGCACCTGCACCCCAATGTTTATAGCAGCAATGTCCACAATAGTCAAACTATGGAAAGAGCCCAGATGTCCATTGACAGATGAATGGATAAAGCAGAAGTGGTATATATATATAATGGAATATTACACAACCATCAAAAAATGAAATCTTGCCATTTGAAATGACTTGGATGGAACTAGAGGGTATTATGCTAAGCGGAATAAGTCAGTCAGAGAAAGACAGTTAAAATATGATCTCACTGATGTTGAATTTAAGAAACAAACCAGAGGATCATAGGGGAACAGAGGAAAAATAAAACAAGATGAAACCAGAGAGGGAGACAAACCATAAGAGACCATCATAGGAATAAACTGAGGGTTGCTGGAAGGGAGGGGTGTATCAGGATGGGGTAACTGCATGATGGACATTAAGGAGGGCCTGTGATATAATGAGCACAGGGTATTATATAAGTCTTATGAATCACAGGCCTGTGCCTCTAAAAACCAATAAAACATTATATGTTAAGTAATTGAATTTAAATAAAAAAATATTTTAAAAAGTACATGCATGCATAAATACATGCATATTTAACAAAAATATACAAATGCAAAAAATATAAAATTTTAGCCATGGGTCAGTAAAACATTGTAATGTAATTTCACTGGTTTATTAACACTTCATATTTTTATCCAATTGTGTTTCTGGACAAAGGCAAATTAAGTTACTCTTTTACTAATATTTCTGAAACAGAATATCAAGGTTTTATTTATTTTGTTTTAAAGATTTTACTTATTTGAGAGAGAGAGAGCATATGCAAGGGGCAGGGCAGAGGAAGAGGGGGAAGGAGAATAAGACTCCCCACGGAGTGCAGAGCCCAAAGTGGGGCTTATCAAGGGGCTGGATTCCAGGACCCTGAGACAATGAGCTGAGCCAAAGTCAGATGCTTAACCAAATGGACTATCTAGGCACCCTGTGAGATAAATATTTTAGTATGAACTGAGAAGTAATTTGATGGAGGCTGTGGAGTAAATTGAGTGACTGAGGAAACAATTAGCAGCTATCTGGCTGTCTTCAAAACCTGAGTGAATGGACAAAACATCCAGTTCTGTTTCCAGATAGCTTTTTATTCTTTATTCAGAGTCGGGTGATGAATTTTGGTGGCCCTTTAGTCTCTTGAGAACCTCTTATGGATGGTAAGGGACTTACAGTTCAAGTGACCATAGGGAGCAGAGGGACTGAATTGGGAATGGAAAAAAATTGGCATTGTGGATAGAAGGATGAATGATGTATGGTCACGAAGGGGGTTGTAACAAAAGATTCAGAGGAAGATCCAAACCAGTGAAAGGAGGAAGCAAGAACAGCTATGATGGGAAGGGAACTATTTAAGAAACCAGTTTGGGGGGCGCCTGGGTGGCTCAGTTGGTTAAGCAACTGCCTTCGGCTCAGGTCATGATCCTGGAGTCCCAGGATCAAGTCCCGCATCGGGCTCCCTGCTCAGCAGGGAGTCTGCTTCTCCATCTCCCGCTCCCCTCTCTTGTGCTCTGTCTCTAAAATAAATAAATAAAATCTTTAAAAAAAAAAAAGAAAGAAACCAGTTGGGAAGATTTTAATTCCCTCAAAGAGGACCTTGACATTTTTTTTAGTAAAATGACCACAATAAAATAAGTAATCAGAGTTTGTGGAGCACAACTTCAACAGGTGTTCAAAAGGGGATTTTCTATCCACTGAGAAGCTCCCATCTTCTTTTTTTTTTCTAGCAAATTTTCCAAATTTATTAATTGTAATACTTCTTTTTTAAAAATTTAAATTCAATTAGAGAATGTATAGTACATCATTAGTTTTTGGTATAATGTTCAATGATATATTAGTTGCACTCCCATCTTCTTAACTAATGTTACTTTTATATTTATAATCAGAAAGGATGACTACTCACCATTTGCATCGACATGGATGGAACTAGAGGGGATTATGCTAAGTGAAATAAGTCAATCAGAGAAAGACAATTATCATACGGTTTCACTCATATGTGGAACATAAGGAATAGAGCAGGACCATAGGGGAAGGGAGGGAAAACTGAATGGGAAGAAATCAGAGAGGGACTCTCTCTGGGAAATCAAACCATGAGAGGCTCTAGAAACAAACTGAGGGTTACAGAAGGGAGGGGGTTGGGGATGGGGTAACTGGGTGATGAGTATTAAGGAGGGCATGTGTTGTGTTGAGCACTGGGTGTTATACGCAACTGATGAGTCTTTGAACACTATATCAAAAACTAATGATGTACTGTATGCTGTCTAACTGAACATAATAATAATAAAAAAAAAAAGTTGGGCTCTTAACTCAGCTTCTGGTTGCCAAGGGCTCTAACCCAGCTTTTTATACACTGGTACTTTCTTTCATCTCTAACTCAACCTGTGCTTACCTGATACTATAATCCAGCTTCTTATAAACAGAAACCTATCCCTCTAACTAATTCAGCCTCTCTTTTACTAGGACTCTAACCTACTTTTGGAGTATAATAAAAATCTAAAGAAGGTTCTCCTCTCAGCTCAAGAGACTTTTGTCTGTGGTAGTGGTTTAGGCATCAGACTTACTAATGAATCCTGATCAATCTGTCAGGAGTGGAGACAAAAATTTTAAAGAGGCACAGTTAGGATTCTGGTTGAAGAGTCTGTGCCCAGTGATAAATCCAATCTTATTTGAGTTGACACCATAATAAAGAAAAATCAGAACTGTGCATTAGTTAAATCAGTAAAAAATATATTTTATTAAGGACTATTGCAATAAGGGGAACATGTCATTATAGAACTGTGCTGAGGGAAGTTGGTGGGGGATGGACTAAATAGGTGATGGGTATTAAAGAGGGCACTTGTTATGATGAGCACAGGGTGTTATATGTAAGTGATGAATCACCAAATTCTACTCCTGAAACCAATATTACAGTATATGTTAACTAACTAGAATTTAAATAAAAATTTGGAAGAAAATAAAAGTGCTGATTTTTTTTAGATTTATTCATTTATTTGAGAAAGAAAAAGAGAGAGAGTGGAGGGAAGGGCAGAGGGAGAGAATCTTCCAAACAGACTCCCCACTGATGCAGGGTTCAGTCCCATGACCCATGAGAGCATGACCTGAGCCAAAACCAAGAGTCAGACACTCAACTGACTGAGCCACTCAGGTGCTCTCAACTGTGACTAATTCTAAATACAGCATGAGCAGTTAGGTATTTATATCCAAGTGTCCTGTTGGTCCTAAGATGGGATACTAATAAGAATTGTGGAGGGCGCCTAGGTGGTTCAGTCGTTAAGCATCTGCCTTCGGCTCAGGTCATGATCCCAGGGTCCTGGGATCGAGTCCCACATTGGGCTCCTTGTTCAGCAGGAAGCCTTCTTCTCCCTCTCCCATTCCCTCTGCTTGTGTTCCCTCTCTTGCTGTCTCTCTCTCTGTCAAATAAATAAATAAAATCTTAAAAAAAAAAAGAAGAATCATGGATCACTGCATCGAAAACTGGTGATGTATTGTATGGTGACTAACATAAGGCAATAAAATAAAATTAAAAAAACACATTAATCAGAAATAAAAAGAAGAATCTGCAAGTATAAGGGAGATTCTGGTCAGATTGTTCTAATGGGATTGTTGCTGAAGACTGATCAGGCTGATCAGACATTACCTGTGGCAAATGGAAGATGAGAAAACTGATTAGATATTGTTGATAATCAAACATGGAAGATGAAAGACCCTTGCTAAATTGGCTTAGGGTTGTTGCTAAAGATCTTACAAGGGAGTACACAGATGGGCCTAGGAGAAGATATAGGAAACTATTTCTTTTTTAATTATTTGAATGTAGTTGACACACAATGTTACATTAGTTTCAATATTACTTAGCCATCAGAAAGGATGAATACTCAACTTTTACATCCACATGGATGGGACTGGAGGAGATTATGCTAAGTGAAATAAGTCAAGCAGAGAAAGTCAATTATCATATGGTTTCACTTATTTGTGGAACATAAAGAATAGAATGGAGGACATTAGGAGAAGGAAGGGAAAAATGATGGGGGGGGGATCGGAGGAGGAGACGAACCATGCAAGACTATGGACTCTAGGAAACAAACTGAGGTTTTAGAGGGGAGTGTGGTGGGGAGATGGGTTAGCCTGGTGATGGGTATTAAGGAGGGCACTTATTGCACGAACACTGGGTGTTATACGAAAACAATGAATCATGGAACACTACATCAAAAACTAATGATGTACTGTATGGTGACTAACATAACATAATAAAATAAAATAAAATTTTAAAAAGTGTGCAACATAGTGATTTGATAAGTTTATACATTATGTTTTGCTCACCACAACTATAGTTACTGTCTGTCACTGTACAACACTATTATGGTATCATTGACTATATTCCTAATGCTGTTCCTTTTATTCCCATGATTTATTCATTTGATAACTGGAAGACTGTATCTTCCACTACTGATTAATGTTTGGTGAAGAAAAGAATCTCCATCACTATCAAATTGAAATTGGGAAACTACTCTACAAGGAGGTAATGAAGAATATGTCTGAAATACAAAACATCCCTTAACGTTTCTCTTAGGATTTTCATGACCTAAGTAAGATTAAGATCAAAAGAAAAGTAAAACAACCCAATCTAAACATGACTAGTAAAGATCCAGACCAAGGAGTAAAAGTTTGAGTCACCCCTTCAGGTAAAGAACCAGGAAGTTGGGTTGCTGCTGAGGTGAGAAAATACAAAATAGGTAGTAAAAGAAAGTGTATATAAATCCAGGTAAGATATGTGACCAGCTACGGAAATGAGAGCTGTAATTGTCATGAGTATTTCCTCCTAAGATTGTTATGAACATGTCTGCATGTATATATAATATATTAATCAAATTTCTATCCTCTTATTCCCTTCCTATGTAAAATAATAAATACTGAATTTATATCATAGTATTTAAGTATTGTTAATTTTACATCATACTATTTGCTATACTACATCAATGAGAAAAGTAAACATCATCTAAGGACTTTACCACCTTTTCTGGGGAAAAGGATAGTGTGGTTTTGACTGTATGCATTGTATGTATCATGTTAGGCAGAATTATGACCTTATTATTGTTTTTATTCAAAATTAAGTATGGTTTAAGGTGATGTGCATAGAAGTGAAGTTGACAAAGGGTAGACTTGTGGTGGTTAATATTATTTGTTAACTTGATTAGGCTAAGTGAAGCTCGATTAACTGGTGAAACATTATTTCTGGGTGTCTTTAAGGGTGTGTTTGGAAGGTATTAGAATTTGATTCAGTAGACTCAGTGAAGAGATTTACCCTTACGATTGTGGATAGACATCTATCTCCTATTTGTTCTGTTTTTTAATGTTAATATAGATTTTGGTACAAAGAGTGGGTTTTTTTGTTTGTTTATTTGTTCTTCCGTTTTGCTTTTACTTTTTAATTTTATTTGTTTTTAGAGAGAGAGTGCATGCACACAAGTGGGGGGAGGGGCAGAAGGTGAGAGAGAAAGAATCTTAAGCAGGCTCCATGCTCAGTGAGGAGCCCAGGGCAGGGCTAGATCTCACAGCCCTGAGATCATGTCCTGAGCCAAAATCAAGAGTTGAACTCTTAACCAACTGAGCCACCCAGGCACCCCCCCAGAATTGTTCTTGAGGAAGAATTTTAAGGATGAGTTTTCTAAATTGGTTTTGGAGTTCTGGAGTTTGCTATCTTATGTAATTAGATTTAAAGATGATAATGGCTCTATTTCTATTGCATAATCTAGTGGTTCTCTTTGGATTTGGGTTGCAACATATCCCCCCTTTGGGTATGTTACTCTAGTCCATTTATCCAGTGACCAAAAAAACTTCTAGGTTTGACTGATACCCAGAAAAAGAGAACCCTTTGCAAACAGGTCGAGCCTGCTGTGCAAGCTTTTCCAACGTTGTCATACATTTCAGCAAACACAATCATTTCGAAGTATTGTTGGCAAATATAGAGATTTTGTAGTTTGTCAGCCCCTATAGGTGTATCACAAAGAAAACTTTTGGATTTTGGAGCAAAGCCTGCCTTCATCCAGAGATATTTACTCTACTTATGAGAAACAACTCTTGGACTGTTAGTGGGCATAGCAGAAAGTGGATGTTTGACCATGGGTCACATAGCTACCATATGACCAGACTTGTCCATCATAAACTGGATGTTATATTACTCACCAAATCATAAATTAGGGAAGCTCATGAAATACAGCATTATGAAATAAAAGTCACATATATGCTCTGAAGGCACAGGCAATTACGTGGCCCAAATGCCCATAGTCCTCAATCCTGGTGCACTGCCTTCTTTCTCTCAACTAACATCTAAGGAATAATGGAGAAATTTCTTTAATCAGCTGACAAAGGATTAAAAGATGCAGGGCTGGATCATATGGATACATGTAGATACCACCCACATGTGGAGAGCTGCATTACTATATCCCATATCTCAGATATCTCTGTTGAAGAGTAGTGAGTGAAAATTATTCCAATGGCAGAACCTTAAGCAGTGTACTTGAACATTCTCTTTGTAAGGACAAATGTCCAGTGTGATTATATAACAGGTTGTAGCTAATGGAATGGCTCAGTGATCAAGGACTTGATAGAAACATGAGTGGAAAATTGGTGCAAAATTTGGAGGTGTATGTGGATAAACCACTCTCAAAAAGCCAATATCATGAATGCATTTCTGTCCTATGTAAATCCACACCAAAATGTGGACACATTAGAGGCAGATTTCAATAATCAAATGGATTGAATCTGTAGATACCAGTTAGGCCCTTTCCCCATCTACTCTGGTTATTAAAAATGGGCTCATGAACAAAGTGGCCATAGTGGCAGAGATGGAGAATATTACTGTAGTCAAAAGCACTGACTTCCACTCACCAAGGATAAGTACCCAATTTTCCAGCAACAGACAACAACACTAAGTACCTTATATGACACCTTTCCCTGAGGAAAACTAGCTGGTGGCAGATTGCATTGGACAGCTTCTATCATGGAAAACATAGAATTTTTCCTTACCAGAATACACACTTTCTCTGGGTGTGGATTTGCTTTCCCTGCATGCAAAGCTTCAACCAATGCTACCACCTGTGTTCTTACAGAATGCACTATCTTGTTTCAGATCAAGAAACTTCCTTCTCAGAAGAAAAGTGTTGCAGTGGACCATGCTCATGGAATTCATTTACCACGTTCCAAGCCATTCTGAAGTAGCTGGATTGACAGAATAATAGAAAATCCTTTTGAAGACTCCTAGAGAGCCAGTAAAGTGGCAATACATTGTGGACTGTGACAAGGTTCTCTAGGTGTGTATTCTCTGTGTCAACTTGATTTGCTGCTTTTTCTTTTATATCAAGAATTCAGTGCCATGATATTTTGATTACTACAGCTTTGAAATATAACTTGAAGTCTGGACTTGTGATGCTTCCAGGTATGCTTTTCTTTTTCAAGATTGCTTTGGTTTTTCATGGTCTTTTGTGATTCCATACAAATTTTAGAATTATTTGCTCTAGTTCTGTGGAAAATATTGTTGATATATTGATAAAGATTGCATTAAATGTATAGATTTCTTTGGGTATTATAGATATTTAAATGATATATTTCTTCTAATCCATGAGTGTGGAATGTCTTTCCATATCTTTGTGCCCTCTTCAATTTCTTCATTAGTGTTTTATACTTTCCAGGGTACACCTCTTCAGAGTTTCACCTAGATTTATTCTTGGTATCTTATTGGTTTTGGTGCAATTGAAAATGGGATTGATTCCTTAATTTCTCTTTCTGCTGCTTCACTATTGGTGTATATGGATTGTGTATCCTATGACTTGACTGAATTCATTGGTCAGTTCTAGCAGTTTTTTCATGGAGTCTTTCAGGTTTTCTATACATAGTATCATGTCATCTGCAAATAGTGAAACTTTTACTTCCTTATTGATCTGGGTTCCTTTTATTTCTTTTTGTTTTCTGATTGCTGTGGCTAGGAGTTTCAGTACTATATTGAATAAAAGTAGTGAGAATAGACATATTTGTCTTGTTCCTGACCTTAAGGGAAAAAAAGTTTCAGTTTTTCCCTACTAAGGATGATGTTAGCTGTGGGTTTTTAATATATGACCTTTATTATGTTGATGTATGATCCCTCTAAACCTACTTTGTTGAGGGTTTTTAACATGAATGGATGTTGTACTTTGTCACATGTTTTTTTTTCTTCAACTATTGAACTGATCATATGGTTCTTATCCTTTCTCTTATCGATGTTATATATCACATTGATTGATTTGGGGATATTGAACCACACTTGGAACCCAGGAATAAATCCCCACTTGGTAGCAGTGAATGATTTTTTAAAATGTACTGTTGGATTTGGTTTGGTAGTATTTTGTTGAGGATTTTTGCATCTATGTTCATCAGAGATATTGGCCTCTTTTAGTGGTGTCTTTTTAAATTTTATTTTATTATGTTATGTTAGTCACCATACAATACATCATTAGTTTTTGGTGTAGTGATCCACGCTTCATTGTTTTCATTTAACACCCAGTGCTCCATGCAGTATGTGCCCTTCTTAATATCCATCACCAGGCTAACCCATTCCCCCACCCCCTCCCCTCTAAAACCCTCAGTTTGTTTCTCAGAGTCCATAGTCTCTCATGGTTCATCTCTCACTCCGATTTCCCCCCTTTCATTTTTCCCTTCCTTCTCCTAATGTCCTCCATGCTATTCCTTATGTTCCACAAATAAGTGAAACAGTATGATAAGTGACTTTCTCTGCTTAACTTATTTCACTTAGCATAATCTCCTCCAGTCCCATCCATGTGGATGTAAAAGTTGGGTATTCATCCTTTCTGATGCCTGAGTAATATTCCATGGTATATATGGACCACATCTTCTTTATCCATTCATCTGTGGAAAGGCATCTTGGCTCTTTCCACAGTTTGGCTATTGTGGACATTGTTGCTATGAACACTGGGGTGAATATGGCCCTTCTTTTCACTACAACTGTGTTTGTGACATAAATACTAAGGAGTGCAATTGCTGGGTCATAGGGTAGCTCTATTTTTAATTTTTTGAGGCATCTCCACACTGTTTTCCAAAGTAGCTGTACCAACTAGCATTCCCACCAACAGTGTCAGAGGGTTCCCCTTTCTCCACAACCTCTCCAACATTTGTTGTTTCTTGCCCTGTCAATTTTTGCCATTCTAACTGGTGTAAGGTGGTATCTCAATGTGGTTTTGATTTGAATTTGGGTTCTCAATTGATGCAGAAAAAGCATTTGACTAAATACAGCATCCTTTCCTGATTAAAACTCTTCAGAGTATAGGGATAGAGGGAACATTCCTCAAGTTCATAAAATCCATCTATGAAAAACCCACAACGAATATCATCCTCAATGGGGAAAAGCTGAGAGCCTTTCCCTTAAGATCAGGAACACATCAAGGATGCCCACTCTCACCACTATTTTTCAACATAGTACTAGAAATCCTAGCCACAGTGCTCAGACAACAAAAAGAAATAAAATGTATTCAAATTGGCAAAGAAGAAGTCAAACTCTCTCTTTTCACAGATGACATGATACTTTATGTAGAAAACCCAAAAGACTCCACCCCAAAATTACTAGAACTCACACAGCAATTTAGTAATGTGGCAGGATACAAAATCAATGCACAGAAATCACTTGCTTTCTTACATACTAACAATTCAACTGTAGAAAGAGAAATTAGGGAAATGATTCTATTTACAATAGCACCAAAACCCATAAGATACCTCAGAATAAACCTAACCAAAGAGGTAAAGGATCTATACTCTAGGAACTAAGGAACACTCATGAAAGAAATTGAAGAAGACACAAAAAAATGGAAAAACTTCCCCTGCTCAAGGATCAGAAGAATAAACATTGTTAAAATGTCTATGCTACCCAGAGCAATCTATATCTTCAATGCCATCCCGATCAAAATTCCAATGACACTTTTCAAAGTGCTAGAACAAACAATCCTAAAATTTGTATAGAATCGGAAAAGACCTCGAATTGCCAAGGAAATATTGAAAAAGAAAAACAAAGCTGGGGGCATCACGTTGCCTGATTTCAAGTTATATTACAAAGCTGTGATCACCAAGACAGCATGGTACTGGCACAAAAACAGACATGTAGACCAATGGAACAGAATAGAGAACCCAGATATGGACCCTCAACTCTATGGTCAAATAATCTTTGACAAAGCAGGAAAAAACATGCAATGGAAAAAAGACAATCTCTTCAATAATTGGTGCTGGGAAGTTTGGACAGCCACATGCAGAAAAATGAAACTCGACCATTCTCTAACACCCTAACAAAGGTAGACTCAAAATGGATGAAAGACCTCAATATGAGACAGGAATCCATCAAAATCCTAGAGGAGAACATAGGCAATAACCTCTTTGACATCAGCCACAGCAACTTCTTTCAAGATACATCTGCGAAGCCTAGTAAAACAAAAGGAAAAGTGAACTTTTGGGACTTCATCAAGATAAAAAGCTTCTGCACAACAAAAGAAACAGTCAACAAAACTAAGAGTCAGCCCACAGAATGGGATAAGATATTTCCAAATGACACTACAGATAAAGGGCTGCTATCCAAGATCTGTAAAGAACTTCTCAAACTCAACACCCAAAAAACAAATAATCAAGTCAAAAAATGAGCAGAAGATATGAACAGACACTTCTCTGAAGAAGACATACAAATGGCTAACAGACACATGAAAAAATGTTCATCATCATTATCCATCACGGAAATTCTTTTAGTGGTGTCTTTATCTGGTTTTGCTATCTGGTAATTCTGGCCTCATAGAATGAATTTGGAAGTTTTCCTTCCTTTCCTATTTTTTTAATAGTTTGAGAAGAATAGGCATTAACTCTTTAAATGTTTGGTAGAAATCATCTGGAAGCCATCTAGTCCTGGACTTTTGTTTGCTAGGAGTGTTTTGATTACTGATTCAATTTCTTTGCTGGTTATCAGTGTGTTCAAATCTTCTATTCCTTCCCGTTTCAAGTTTCAACCATTTCTTCTAGGTTGTCCAATATGTTGGCAAATAGTTTCTCATTCTCTTGAAATCATTTGTGTTCTGTTCTGTTGGTTGTTATTTCTCCTCTTTCATTTGTAATTTTATTTATTTGGTCTTTTCTCTTCTTGATAAGTCTGGGTAGAGGTTTATAAATGTTATTGATTTTTATCAAAGAACCAGCTCCTGGTCTCATTGATCTGCTGTATTTTTTTTTTCTATATCATTTATTTCTGCTCTGATCTTTTTTTAAATAATTTTTTTTATTATGTTATGTTAGTCACCATACAGTACATCATTAGTTTTCGATGTAGTGTTCCGTGATTCATTGTTTGTGTATAACACCCAGTGCTCCATGCAATACATGCCCTCCTTAATACCCATCACTGGGGCTCTCATTTTTATTATTTCCCTCCTTCTGCTGGTTTTAGGTTTTGTTTATTGTTCTTTTTCTCACTCTTTTAGGTGTAAAGTTTGTTTATTTAAGATTTTTTTTTTTTTTTTTTGCTAGGTGTGCTCTGGTCTGCTTGTGAGATGAGACCTGTCACCACTGCTACCTCAACCAAGATCCTGCAAAACTCCAGAGTCAAGAGACAAGGTCTTGGCAGGGGTTTGGGCTGGTCTCCTGGGGGAGGAGGCCTGCAGTGCTGGGACTGAGATAAGCATGACTGGTTCCACTGGAGTGGACGGAGCAGGCCTTGATGTAAGGAAATTAGGTAGTGAGTGTGGGGGCTATGCTGCTTCCCAGAGGTGGCCCTGTACTTATGCCAAGGGGCATGGGAGGGAAATGGTACTGGCCAGTTCCTTTGTTTACAGATATATCTCTTTGTGAATTCTGCCTCTTTGAGACATGCTCCTAGATGAGCAAATAACCTCCCCACTGTGTGTTCCAGGGGCTCTTCAGATCACTGTCTTCATGCTGTATGTCTCTGGGCTTTTTGCCCTGCCTTCTCTCTAAAAGCAGTGCCATACATTCTGGGTTGTACCCCAAAGCCTGCAGACCTTTAAAACTCAAGGCTTTAAGCCCCACTGGTTGCGGGAACTCACAAAATTTAACCCCTCTCACTTTCTAAGCCAATTACCACAGGGAATCATCTTCCTCGTGTGCTCCTTTATCTCTAGTCTGTTTCTTACCCTTCTCTGTGACCACAGCTCCCTCCCCACCACAGTGGACATGATCTATTTTACTCTGTCAACACTACCTATTACTTTGACTGCCTTGTTCTGACAGTCTTTGGGTCATTTTCTGGGGGGAAGATATGAAGGATGATTCAATAGTTATCTAGTTGTATTTGTGGGACAAGGTGAGCCTAGGGTCCTCTTACTTTACTCCTATCTTCCTCCTAAAAGTGGAGCTGTCTTTTCAATCTGATTAAGTTTAATGACACTAATTACTCAATTTTAGGTAGTAAACAGAGCACTGATAGTTCAGTATGTAAAGTGTTTTTAAAGATAAGCAAAATATAATATGCATTAGATACTAATATGCTTTAGATACTCCTAATCAACCATTTATAAGAAGCAAGGACAGATTCCAGTTTAAGATGGCAAAGTAGGAAGATCCTGAACTCACTCCCATGGACATACCAAATCTATAGCTACATATTGAACAAATTCCTCTGAAAAAAAAAAAAACAACATAAAGGCTGTTTAAGCAACCGCTGTACATCAGGCAAACAAGAAGAAAGCCACATTGAATTGGGTTGGAGAGGCTGAGACACAATCTCATCATAAGCCCACAGTTTATGTGGTGACTTATAATCAGAAGGGAGCTTCTCTCTGAGGAGTAAAGTGTTTGAATCTCACATTCGGCACCCCAACATTTAAGACTTGTACCTGAGTGACAAGCCCTAAGACTGCAGCAATCTGAAAAAAAAAAAAAAAAAAAAGGCTCTTAGAGTGTCCATGCACTCAGGATCATTTGGGGGCCTAGCTCAGAGACAGCTAATTGTGTTCAGACTCTGGGTGAAAGAAGCTAATTTTTCTGTATTAAAGCATTGGTCTGACACATAAGAATCTAATTTAAAACACCAAACTAAGCCTGCTGGAACATTCTCTGGGGATAGATAATGGTGGACACTATCTTCATTCTCTCCCTCTATCTTGATCTAGCTGGTGGGCACCATCTTTTTTCCCCCCATGTGTGACATCTTTACACACCTCTCTGCCTCATCCTAGCTTGTGGGTACTATCTTTTCTCTCCCTATTTTGCACTAGAATAAGCACATTCTTTTTTTTTTTTTTTTGGTGGGATGCTATCTTTACACTTTTTCTCTGCCTCACTAGAGTCAGCTGGGACCATATTCATGTTCTCCCTCTGCTATGCTCAAGTAGCTCATGACATGGAGCCCTTATATACTTCTGGTGCCCTGATTTTTTCAGCTACCACTCAGGGAACACCCTTTGATTACCTGACTTTGGAGGCCAGAGAGCATGAATTCCTTGGTTGTATGGGACTATAAAAATCAAAGAGATGGTTCTTGGCAACCTACCACCCCCAGTGCACTGTGCAGACAGTATATTGGACCCCCCCACCCAGTCTTTCCACAAAAGAGGCCTATTTGCTTATCCAGAAACTTGTGCCTGAGGGGCAGACTTGCAGTTTGGCACACATCTAGTGGCCTATGAAGTGATTTTAGGGCACAGAGGCCAGTGGACACAATTTTTGTGCTTTTTCCTCTCCTTCAGTTCAACTCATGGTATTTCTCAGAAGGAAGATTATTTTTCTGTCTGGCAGCCTGATATTTGCCACTGTTGCCAGGGGACTTCTCTATCTGGACTGGCTCTGGTGGCCAAGGAGTCTTATTATCATGGGTCCCACAAGGATGTAATCAACATAAAAAGAAAATAGTTCTTAAACAGTTACTATCCCTAGAGCACAGCAAGAGACAACAGACCCAGGAACTTAGCCCCTCTGTAAAGGAAGCCTATTAGCTAGTCATCAAAGATGTAGCCTGAAGTACAGGCTTCTACTTAAACACATATATAAGGGCTGACTTATCCTTTCCATAGACCCCAGAAGCCAGGTACTATCTTCTTGTTTCCCTCTGCTATACTCCAGAGCACCAGTAAGAAGTGCCCCAGATTATACATCTGGCACCCTGGTTTTTGTGGCTGCCATCCAGGGAATGGCCCTAGACTGCTTGGTTCTAGTGAATAAGGGAGCTACTGTTCCTGAGTCCCACAGGACAGTAACAATTGAAGGAACATAGGGCACTGCACAGGTAACAAACCAAAATATGCATGCAGTCTCTGGGGAAAGAAAGCCAATTTGCTTGCCCTGGAGCTTCAGCCTGAGGGACAGTCTCAAGATAGGACTCACACTTAGGGGCTTGTCAAAATGCTTTCAGGGAATATATGGTGGAAGTTATCTTTGCCCTGTCACTCTGCCTCACTACAGCTCACCAGTATCTCCCAGAAAATAACATATACATTTGTCTGGAGCTCCACTTTCTGTGACTGATACCCGGGGGACACATTCATATTACTTGGCTCGGTGGCCAGTGGGACTTACACTTGCAATCCATAGGACTGTATATATTTGCATACTTTAAATGCTGCTGCCTGAGTTCTGGTTTCAAATTAGCCTGGATATACCTGCTGACATGCTCACTTTGGAACACTCACAGGTATTGAAACACACTCAAATATTGGGAACCGTTAAAGTTTTTACAACCTGCTTAGACAATCACAAAGGGCTGAGAGACAACCAAGAGCTAGTGTAGGGTTGAATGAGAAGTTTTATCTTTTTATGAGGTTGTTACTTCAGGACTGAGAGAAGTGGTAGTTTCATTTTATGCATAGAAACCAACACAGAGTGGGGAGGAGCAAGATGGTGGAGGAGTAGGAGACCTAAATTTCGTCTGGTCCCAGGAATTCAGCTAGATAGGGATAAAACCATTCTGAACACCTACTAACTCAACAGGAGATTGAAGAAAAGAATAGCAACAACTTTCTGAACAGAAAAGTGACCACTTTCTGGAAGGTAGGACGTGTGGAGAAGTGAATCTGAGGTGATATTCAGGAAGATAGACGGTGGGGGAGGGGGCCTCCATCAGCCGCTACTGGCAAGTGACAGAGCAGTAGAGGACAAAATCGGAAATTTTAGAAATTGTGTGCCAGAGATAGAAACGCTTGGTCACAGGCCAGGTGAGCACAGAGTGCGGCCAGAGACCAGGGAAACGGGAGTGATTGACTGCTTTCTCTGGGGGCTCACTGAGGAGTGGGGCCCTGAGTCCTCTGCTCCTCTGGGGCAGAGATTGGGAGGCCGCCATTTTCACTCTCATCCTCCAAAGCTGTACAGAAAGCTTTCAGGGAACAAAATCTACTGAGAACAAACCTGAGCAGACTACTTAGCCCTGCCCAGCAAGGGCATGGCAATTCTGCCTCCAGCAAAGACATTTGAGAACCACGGCAACAGGTCCCTCCCCCCAGAAGATCAGCAAGAACTGCCAGCCAAGACCAAGCTTACCAATCAATGAGAATGGCAGAACTCCAGCACTAGGGGAATACAGCACATAGAATTCATGGCTTTTTTCCCATGATTCTTTAGTCTTCAAAGTTAATTTTTTTATTTCCTTTTTTTCTTTTTGATTTTTCTTTTTCCCTTTTTCAACCAACATCTTATCAATACCTTTTTTAAAAAATGTTTTTTATTTTTCATTTTTAAGTCATATTCTATCCCTTCATAGTAGTTAACCTTATTTTTGGTATACATATATATAGTTCTCTCTTTAAAATTTTGGGATACAGTTTCTTCTAACAGACCAAAATATACCTTAAATCTCTAGTGTATGGCTTTGTTCTAGTCTCCTGCCTGATCACATTCTCTCCCCCTTCTTTTTTTTTAAATCCTCTTCTTTCTTTTTTTCAACCAACTTCTTATCTTATCAATTCCTTTTATAAAATCTTTTATAACTTTCATCTTTACAGTCATATTCCATCCCTTCATCGTATTTACCCTTATTTTTGTACATATATAAGTTTTTCTTTCTTTAAAATTTTGGGAGGCAATTTCTTCTAAATGACCAAAATATGCCCCAACTGTAGTGTGTGGCACTGATCTATGCATCAGACTGATCATATTTGATCATATTTTTTAAATCTTTTTTTTTTTCTTCTTTCTTTCCCTTTGTTTCCCCCAGTTTCAGGGCTCTTCTGATTTGTTTAGTGTATATATTTCTGGAGTCATTGTTACCTGTTAGCATTTTGTTCTCTCATTCATCTATTCTCCTCTGGACAAAATGACAAGATGGAAAGAATCACCTCAAAACAAAGAACAAGAAGCAGTACCAACTGCCAGGGACCTACTCAATACGGACATTAGTAGGATGTTGGAACTAAAGTTCAGAATGACGATTTTAAAGATACTAGCTGGGCTTGAAAAAAGCATGGAAGATATTAGAGAAACCCTTTCTGGAGAAATAAAAGAACTAAAATCTAACCAAGTTGAAATCAAAAAGGCTATTAATGAGGTGCAATAAAAAATGGAGGCTCTAACTGCTAGGATAAATGAGGCAGAAGAGAGAATTAGTGATATAGAAGACCAAATGATGGAAAATAAAGCTGAGAAAAAGAGAGATAAGCAACTACCGGATCACGAGGGCAGAATTCGAGAGATAAGTTATACCATAAAATGTAACAACATTAGAATAATTGGGATCCCAGAAGAAGAAGAAAGAGAGAGAGGGGCAGAAGGTATATTGGAGCAAATTATAGCAGAAAACTTCCCTAATTTGGGGAAGGAAACAGTCATCAAAATCCAGGAAGCACAGAGAATCCCTCTCAAAATCAATAAAAATAGGTCAACACGCCGACATCTAATAGTAAAACTTATGAATCTCAGAGACAAAGAGAAAATCCTGAAAGCAGCTCGGGAGAAGAGATATGTAACCTACAATGGTAGAAAAATTAGATTGGCCACAGACCTATCCACAGAGACTTGGCAGGCCAGAAAGGACTGGCAGGATATATTCAGAGACTAAATGAGGTTATGCAGCCAAAAATACTATATCCAGCTAGGCTGTCATTGAAAATAGAAAGAGAGATAAAAATCATCCAGGACAAACAAAACTAAAGGAATTTAATGGGATGCCTGGGTGGCTCAAGCAGTTATGCGGCTGCCTTCAGCTCAGGTCATGATCCCAGGGTCCATCTTCAGATGAATGGATAAAAAAATGTGCTATATATATATATATATATATATATATATATATATATATATAGCATGGAATATTATGCAGCCATCCAATGGAATGAAATCTTGCCATTTGCAATGAAGTGGATGGATCTGGAAGGTATTATTCTGAGTGAAATAAGGTCAATCGGAGAAAGACATGTATCATATGATCTCACTGATATGAGGAATTCTTAATCTCAGGAAACAAACTGAGGGTTGCTGGAGTAGTGGGGGTGGGAGGGATGGGGTAGGTGGGTGATAGACATTGGGGAGGGTATGTGCTATGGTGAACGCTGTGAATTGTGTAAGATTGTTGAATCACAGACCTGTACCTCTGAAACAAATAATACATTATATGTTAAAGAAGAAGAAGAAGAAGAAGAAGAAGAAGAAGAAGAAGAAGAAGAAGAAGAAGAAGGAGAAGGAGAAGAAGAAGAAGAAGAAGAAGAAGAAGAAGAAGAAGAAGAAGAAGAAGAAGAAGAAGAAGATAGCAGGAAGGAAAAAATGAAGGGGGGGGAATCGGAGGAGGATACGAATCATGAGAGTCTATGGACTCTGAGAAACAAACTGAGGGTTCTAGAGGGGAGGGGGTTGGGGGATGGTTTAGCCTGGTGATGGGTATTAAAGAGGACAGGTACTAAATGGAGCACTGGGTGTTATTCGCAAGCAATGAATCATGGAACACTACATCAAAAACTAATGATGTATGGTAATTAACATAACATAATAATAATAAAAAAAAGAAACCAACACAGAGGGTCAAGCAAAATGAAGAAACAAATGAATATATTTCAAACACAAAGAATAGGCAACATTTCAGGAAAACATACCTTAATGAAATGTAGATAAGTAATTTACCTGATTAACAATTCAAAGTATAGGAAATAAAGATGCTCACTGAACTCAGGAGAGGAATAGATGATCACACTGAGAACTTCAATAAAGAGAAAGTACTAAGTAGAAGTCATAAAACTTAATATTACATAATTGAATTGAAAAATGCAATACAGGGCTTCAACAACAGATTAGATTAAGTAGAATAAAGGGTCAGTAAGGTTAAAAACAAGGCAGTAGAACTCACCCAATCAGAGAGGGAAGGAAGGAAGGAAGGAAGGAAGGAAGGACTGAAAGAAAGAGAGAGAGAGAGAGAGAGAAAGAAAGAAAAAGAAAGAAAGAAAGTAAAAGAAAGAAAGAAAGGAAAGAAAGAAAGGAAAGAAAGAAAGAAAGAAAGAAAGAAAGAAAGAAAGAAAGAAAGAAAGAAAGAAAAAGAAAGAAAGAAAGAAAAGAAGGAAAGAAAGAAAGAAAAGAAGGAAAGAAAGAAAGAAAGAAAGAAAGAAAGAAAGAAAGAAAGAAAGAAAGAAAGAAAGAAAGAAAAAGAAAGAAAGAAAGAAAGAAAGAAAGAGAAAGAAAGCAAGAAAGAAAGAGAAAGAAAGCAAGAAAGAAAAAGAAAATATAGCTTAAGGAATTTATGGAACAGTAAGGGGATTAACATTTGCATTATAGAGGTCCCAGAAAAAGAATAGATAGAAAGCACCAGAAAACTTACTTGAAGAAATAAATGGCTAAAAATTTCCCCAGCCTGAGGAAGAAAACAACATCCAGATCTAGGAAGCTCTGATTGTTCCAATGAGAAGAACTCGAAGAGATCCACATCAATGCACATTATAATTAAAATTTGAAAAGTGAAACAAGATAAAAACTTGTTATGTACACTATCAGCAGATTTCTTTCACATAAATTTTACAGGTCACAAGGGAGTGGCATGATATATTCAAAGTGCTGACAGAAAACAAAAACAAACAAACAAACAAAAAAACCTTCCAGCTAAAAATATTCTACCTAGCAAAATTATTATTCAGAATTTAAGGAGAAATAAATAGCTTTCCAGAGAAGCAAAAGCTAAAGGAATTTATCATCATTAGACTGGCCTTACAAGAAATGTTAAAGGGGCTTCTTTAAGCTGAAAATAAAGTGTACTACTCAGTAACAAGAAAACATAAGAATGAATAAACTTCATTGGAGAGGTAAATATATAGTAAATGCAGTGAATATAAAGGTCAACAGATATAGGTAGTAAAAAGAACAATAACTATAATGTAACTACAATAATTAAGAGAAACACAAGGTTAAAAAATGTAAAATGTGACATCAAAACAATAAAAGATGTGGAGTTAAAAATGTAGAGCTTTAGAATCCAATCAAACTTAAGTTGTTATCAAAATAAAAGAGACTATTTTAGATAGAAGTTGTTGTATGTAAGTCTTATGGTAACCACAAAGTAAAATCTTATAGTATATACCACAAAATATAAAAAGTAAAATATTTAAATATACCATCAAAGAAAGTCATCAAACCAGAAAATGAGAGTATAAGAGGAAAAAGGAACTGAGACTAACTGCAAAATGACTAGAAAACAATTTTTAAAAATAGCAGTAAGTACATACCTATCAATAATTACTTTAAATATAAAGTGACTAAATTTAATAAAAAAAAAATATGGCCAAATGAATTTTTTTTGTTTTTAAATTTAAATTCCAGTTAGATAACCTACAGTCTGATATTATGTTCAGATGTACAATACAGTGATTCAACATTTCCATATAACACCTGGTACCCATCACAAGTGCCCTCCTTAATCCCCATCATCTACTTCAACCATCTCCCCATCCACCTTCCTTCTGGTAACCACAGTTTGTTCTTCATAGTTAAGAGCATTTCTTGGTTTGCCTCTCTTTTTCTCTTTCCCCCTTTGCTCATTTGTTTTGTTTCTTAAATTCCACATATAGTGAAATAATACAGATTTTTATTTCTCTGACTGACTGACTTTGCTTAACATAACTCTCTAGCTCCTTTCATGGCATTGCAAATCGAAAGATTTCATTCTTTTTTATTGCTGAGCAATATTCCTGTCTGTGTGTGGGTGTGGGTGTGGGTGTGTGTATTCTTCTTTATGCATTCATCATTAGATGGACACGAGCTATTTCCATAATTTGGCTATTGTAGATAATGCTGCTACAAACACTGGGTGTATGTATCCTCTTGAATTAGTATTCTTGTACTCTTTGGGCAAATATCTTGTAGCTCAATTGCTGGATCATGGGGTAGTTGTATTTTTAACTATTTGAGGAACCTCCATCCTGTTTTCCACAGTGACTGCACCAGTTTATATTTGCACCAACAGTTCAAGAAGGTTTCCCTTTCTCCACATCCTTGCCAACACCTGTTGTTTCTTGTGTTGTTGATTTTAGCCATCTGACTGGTGTGAGGTGATATCTCATTGTAGTTTTCATTTGTATTTTGCTGATGACCAGTAATATTGAACATTTTTTCATGTGTCAGTTGGCCTTCTGTGTGTCTTTTTTGCAAAAATGTCTATTCATAAGGCACCTGAGTGGCTCAGCCAGTTAAACGTCTGACTCTTGATTTCAGCTCAGATCATGGTATCAAGATCGTGAGATGGAGTCCCATATTGGGTTTTGCACTGGGCATGGAGCCTGCTTAAAATTCTCTCTCCCCCTCTCCCTCTGCCCCTCCCCCTTCTCTCCCTCTTTAAAAAAAAGTCTATTCATGTGTCCTGCCTATTTTTAATTAGATTATTCATTTTTAGGGTGTTGAGTTTTAGAAGTTCTTTATATTTTTTGATATTAACCCTTTATCAGATATGTCACTTGCAAATATTATTTGTCATTTACAAACGTCATATGTCATTTGCAAATATTCCATACGTTGCCTTTCATTTTATTGATTGTTCCTTCATTGTGCAGAAACTCTTTATTTTAATGAGATCCCAATAGTTTATTTTTATTTTAATTTCCCTTGGCTCAGGAGACATATCTCGAAAGAAGTTGCTATAGCTGATGTGAGAGAAGTTGCTGCCTGTGCTCTCTTCTAGGATTTATATGGTTTCTGGTCTCGCATTTAGGTATTTAATCCATTTTGAATCTGTTTTTCTGTATGGCATAAGAAAATGGTTCAGTTTAATTCTTTTGCATGTTGCTGTCCAGCTTTCCTAACAGCATTTGTTGAAAAGACTTTTTCCCATTGGATATTTTCTCTTGCTTTGTCAAAAACTACTTGACCATATTAATTGTCAGTTCATTTCTGAACTTTTTTTTAAAATTAGTTTCAGAGGTATAATTTAGTGATTCATCGGTTGCATATAACACCCAGTGCTCATTACATCAAGTGCCCTCCTTAATGCTCATCACCCAATTATACCATCCCCCACCCACCTCCCCACAGCACCTTCAGTTTGTTTTCTAGAGTTCAGCATTTCTCAATTTTCTATTCTGTTCCATTGATCTATTTTTGTGCCAGTACCATACTGTTTTGATTACTACATTTTCGTAATATAACTTGAATTCCAGAACTGTGATGCCTCCAGCTTTGCTTTTTCCTTCCAAAAAGCATTTAAACAAAAATTAACATCCATTTTTGATAAAACCTTTTTTAAAATTTTTTTATTGTTCTGTTAATCACCATACATTACATCATTAGTTTTTGATGTAGTGTTCCATGATTCATTGTTTGCGTATAACACCCAGGGCTCCATGCAGAGCGTGCCCTCTTTAATACCCATCACCAGGCTAACCCATCCCTCCACCCCCTCCCCTCTAGAACCCTCAGTTTGTTTCTCAGAGTCCATCGTCTCCCATGGTTCGTCTCCCCCTCCGATTTCCCCCCCTTCATTCTTCCCCTCCTGCTATCCTCTTCTTTTTCTTTCTTTTGTTATTATATATTGTATTATTTGTTTCAGAGGTACAGATCTGTGATTCAACAATCTTGCACAATTCACAGCGCTCACCATAGCACATACTCTCCCCAATGTCTATCACTCAGCCATCCCATCCACTCACTCCCCACCACTCCAGCAACCCTGTTTGTTTCCTGAGATTAAGAATTCCTCGTATCAGTGAGGTCATATGATACGTGTCTTTCTCTGGTTGACTTATTTCGCTCAGCATAACACCCTCCAGTTCCATCCACATCATTGCAAATGGCAAGATTTCATTCCTTTTGATGGCTGCATAATATTCCATTGTATATATATACAACATCTTCTTTATCCATTCATCTGTTGATGGACATCTTGGCTCTTTCCACAGTTTGGCTATTGTGGACATTGCTGCTATAAACATTCCAGTGCATGTACCCCTTCAGATCCGTACATTTGTATCTTTGGGGTAAATACCCAGTAGTGCAGTTGCTGGATCATATGGTAGCTCTATTTTCAACTTTTTGAGGAACTTCCATACTGTTTTCCACAATGGTTGCACCAGCTTGCATTCCCATAAACAGTATATGAGGGTTCCCCTTTCTCCACATCCCCGTCAACATCTGTCATTTCCTGACTTGTTAAATTTAGCCATTCTGACTAGTGTGAGGTGGTATCTCATTGAGATTTTGATTTTGATTTCCCTGATGCTGAGCGATGTTGAGCACTTTTTCATGTGTTTGTTGGCCATTTGGATGTCTTCTTTGGAAAAATGCCTGTTCATATCTTCTGCCCATTTCTTGATTGGATTCTTTGTTCTTTGAGTGTTGAGTTTGATAAGTTCTTTCTAGATTTTGGATATTAGCCCTTTATCTGATATGTCATTTGCAAATACATTCTCCCATTCTGTCTTTTGGTTTTGTTAACTATTTCTTTTGCTGTGCAAAAGCTTTTTATCTTGATGAAGTCCCAATAGTTCATTTTTGCCCTTGCTTCCCTTGCCTTTGGCGATGTTTTTAGGACGAAGTTGCTGTGGCTGAGGTCAAAGAGGTTGCTGCCTGTGTTCTCCTTTAGGATTTTGATGGATTCCTGATATTGTTTCATTTTATGGCATCGCTGATTTCTCGAACCCTCTCCTCATGGTCTATTAGTTCTTTTTCTCTCTTTTCCTCAGTTTCCTTCCTTGCCATCAATTTGTCTTCTATGTCATTTACTCTCTCTTCTGCCTCATTTACCCTAGCTGTTAAAGCATCCAACTTCGACTGCATCTCATTTAGAGCACTTTTAATACTGGCCTGATTCGATCTCATTTCTGCACTAAGAGATTCTTTAGTGTCTTTATTGCTTTTTCCAAGCTCAGCTATTAACTTTATTATTGTTATCCTGAATTCTTTCTCTGATATTTTACTTATATCCATATTGATTAGATCTGTGACAGAGAGTATTACCTCTGGCTCTTTCTTTTTTGTGAATTACTCCTTCTAGTCATTTTGCCCAGAAAAGGTTGGATGAATGAGTGAACAGAATAAAAAATATCAACCATGACCCAAGCAAAATACACAGTAGGCAAATTTGAAGAGTTCAGAAACCAAAAAAGAAAAAGAAAAAAGAAAAAAAGGAAGGGAAAGAGAGAATATAATTTCACAGGGTGGAAAAAACAGGGTTATCCATTTGGTCCTGAGTGTATTTTGGTCTGTGTGTTAGAACACACTAAGTTGGAAAGAAATTGTAAAGACCCAACATTGTAAAGAAAGCAAACGTATATATATATATATATATATATATATATATATATATATATATATATATATATATATACAAAAATAAAGTTGATTAGAGTGAAAGAAAGCCAAAAATGAAGAATATATCTATAAATTGTAAATGTAAAAAATGAAAGTTAAAAAAAAAGACTTAAAAAGAAAGAGTTGATAATATAAAAAAAAACTAGTTGAAAAGGAAAAAATAAATGGAAAATTTTAAACTGAAAGATAAATGAATCATAAGAAAAAAAAACCTTGAATTCTATCTACCATTTTCCTCTATGGCTGGAGTTTACAGTCCTATGTGGTCCATAAACTTGCTGTGCACCTGTTCTTCCAGTTGGTCTTCTGGGGGAGGCGTGTGCTGTGTTGCTTCTCAGGTGTCTTTGCCTGGGCAGAGTGTACCTCCCCTTCCCATGGGGCTGAGCTCAATGTAAGCTGATTGTTCTGTGTGGCTTTTGTTCCCTGAAGGCTTTCCATGATTCTTTAGAGGATCAAAATAAAAATGGTCATGCCCCTATCTCCAGGCCCAGAGCTGAAAGATCGAGGTCCCCTCTCTTTAGTAAACCATCAGGGATAAATGGTCTTCACTTTTGTGTGTGTCAAACTCTGCAGACTCCTGGGGTGTGCACCCACAGTGATCCTTCTGGTGAAAGACAAACGGTCTGGAGCTACTGCACTTTGTAGGGCCTTGGCATGGATAGCAGTGGCTAGATCATGGGCACACCCAGTCTCACCCCCTTCCCCAGAAGGCAGAGGGTTCTCTGGTTCCTGTTTTTTTGCAGGGGCTCCAGCACTGAGAGCTGTCCCCCAGTCGTGTATGCCTGGGGGGGGAAGTCAGAGGGTCCCATGCTGTCCCCACATGGATAGCAGTCACCCAATTGGACCCCAGATCGAGGTATATGGCAATCTGAGCTGAAAACCCCCTCCCAGACTCACTGACTGTACCCAGTTTCCTCACTCCAATGCTTGGGAACTCTACTGGCTCAGGTACCACCATTCTTTATGTGACTCTGGGGATCCTGAGACCACACTGTCACACCTAGAATTCTGCCCTGCCTCACCACTGGAGTACCTTTCAGGTAGAAATGTCTCTCACTGGAGAAGATTTCTAAGGGTTCCGATTTTCCCCTCTAGGGCTATATGACTTTCTTGTAACTGGCTTCCTCCCTCTGCCATTTATCTTCCAATATGTCCCCTTAGATTCACTTCTCCCCACCTCCTACCTTACAAAAAGTGGTCATTTTTCTACTTTTAGAGTTCCAGATTTGTTTTCTTACCTCTCAGTTTGAAGTCATTGGTGTTCAGAATGATTTAATAGTTATCTAGCTAAATTCAAGGGACCAGATGAAACGAGATCCCCTACTCTTCTGTCATCTTTCCTCCTCCAGGTTATATATAGTTCTTAACTGGTTTCTTTTTTTTTTTTTAATTTAAGATTTTATTCATTTATTTGAGAGAGAATGAGCTAGAGAGAGCATGAGGGGGGGAGGGTCAGAGGGAGAAGCAGACTCCCTGCCGAGCAGGGAGCCCGATGCGGGACTCGATCCCGGGACTCCAGGATCATGACCTGAGCCGAAGGCAGTCGCTTAACCAACTGAGCCACCCAGGCGCCCTTAACTGGTTTCTTTTAATAGCTCAGACTGAACTGGGTTCAATCATGCCTACCATCCAGATGTTCTCAGAAAAACCTTGTTCTCTCAAGGCTATGTCCTTGAATAGCTCTCACTGTGAGAATGGTAGACAGAGCATACTTCCTAAGTACAAGGGTGGATGAGGAGCCTCTGATTTTCTGGGTCCAACTCAAAGGCCAACCAGCAGTATGCCCTCTTGATTATCTCCTTCAATGTTTATATGTATAAAAACTTATGACTAAAACCAGATTCTACTGGTCTCTCATTCTAACTTAGTCAGTACTTGCCTAGGACAATTAACCCATACTTTACAAACACTCAAACCCAGTCTCTCATTGTTTGGGACTCCAAACCTCCCTTTTACATTATACCCCAAATTTTCATATTCAAAGTATTTTTCTACCGGTACAATGGACGTCTATCTGGACCAATAGTGTAGAAGACCAGTTCACCATTGGATACTCAATCAATCTGTTAGGAATGAAGACAAAGTATTCAAAATTCATACTTATGGTTCTGGCGTGAAGTCCAGAGTTCCAGTGATGAGTCTAATTGTCTCCAATTCATGGCATAACTCTCAAAGATAAATAAGAGATGGACATAGTTGAAGAAGAAGAGGAAAAAGAAGAAGAAGAAAAAGGAGGAGGATAAAGAGGGGGAGGAGGAGGAAAAACACACATTTTATTCAGAAATTTTGCAATATGGAAAGAAAGACCTCAGTGTGGAACTAGGTTCAATTTTGAATATGGCCTAGGTAATTAGGGATTTACAGTCAAGGAGCCTTGTTGTAGAGTTGATAGATATTAACTAAGAAGAAGCATCAATGATAAGGGAAATTCTAGCTAAACTGAGTTAACTGGATTCTTGCTGAAGATGAGCCTGTCTGATCAAACATCATCTGGTGGATGGTAAAGAATGGGAAACCTAATTAGATACCAAAGGTGGTTAGATTTAGAGAATGAGAGACTCTTGCTATACCATCTTAACAGAGTTCTTGCTAAGAATTTTACTAGACAGTGCACATGTGGTTTTTGGGGAAGGCTCAGAGGTTTGATTAATATTGGTGAAGGAAGGAATCTTTGTCAGAAAAAAAGGGAAACTGGACAACTACTACAATGGATATAAGGAAGAGTATGTTTGGAATACAGAATGTCCCACAGTGTGTCTTTTAGTATTACTATGCTTTTTGATTAAAATAAATTAAAAACTACAACAATCCATACAACCATCATTGATAATGTCTCAGGCCCTTCAGGAATAAAGGTTTGGGCCCCCTAACCAAATAAAGAACTTCACAGGCAAAGGAAATTTATGACCAGTTACACAAATGAGGATTGTAATTGTCACAAGTATTTCCTCCTTATTTTGTTAAGAATATGTTTGTGTGTACAAATGAATATATTAAGCAAATATCTTTCTTTTCTATTTACTCTTATTCCTTCATCATTTAACTTGGAATTTAATTATTTATTTAGTATCATATATTCAAGTATCATTAATTTTACATCATATGATTTTTAGGGATATAAAGCAAAAAGTAAACTTTATTAAGGACATTATGTCCTTATCTGGGGAAGGAGTTAATGTCTTTTTAAAAAATTATTATTATTATTTAATACCAGTATAATTAACATACAATGTTATATTTGTTACAGGTGTACAATATAGTGACTCAACAATTCTATACATTACTCAGTGCTTATCATGATAAATGTACTTTTAATCCCTTTCATGTATTTCACCCATCCCCCCTCCCACCTCTCTCTGGTAACCACCACTTTGTTCTTTATATTTAAGAGTCTGTTTTTTTTCTTTGTCTCTTTTTTAATCATTTACTTTGTTTCTTAAGTTCCACCTATAAGTGTTTCCATATGGTATTTTTCTTTTTTTGACTAATTTATTTCATTTAGCATTATACCTTATAGCTCTATTCATGTTGTTGCAAATAGCAAGTTTTTATTTTTTATGGTCCAATAATATTCCATTGTGTGTATGTGTATATTATATCTATCTATATCTATATCTATATCATCTATATCTATATCTATATCTATATCTATCTATATCTATCTATATATACCACAAGTTCTTTATCCATTCATCAGTCAGTGGGCATTTGGGCTTTTTCTATAATTTGTCTGTTGTCAAAAATGATGCCATAAACATTGGGATGCAACTATCCTTTCAAATCAGTATTTTTGTACACTTTGGGTAAATATCCAGTAGTGTGATTACTGGGTTGTCAGTTAGTTCTATTTTTAACTATTTGAGGAACTTCCATACTGTTTTCCAGAGTGGCTGCACCAGTTTGCATTCCCACTGACAGTGCAAGAGGTTTCCCCTTTCTCCACATCCTTCCCAACACCTGTTGTTTCTTGTGTTGTCAATTTTAGCCACATGTGTTCATCTATACATGAATAGATTTAAAAGATGGAGATATATATATAAAACACACAAAAATAGTTGTAAATATCAGATGAAATAAACTTAGGGTGCTCCTACTCTGCCATCTTGCATCCCCTCCCCAAATCCATTACAGTTCTATATACTAGTAGTGAAGTAGGAGAAAGAGAAATTAAGAAAGCAATCTCATTTATAATTGTACCAAAAATAATAAAATATCTAGGAATAAAATTAGCCAAGCAAGTGAAAGACCTGTACTCCAAAACTGTAATATATTGATGAAAGAGATTGAAGATGACACAAACAAATGGAGAGATATTCCATTCTCATCCATTGGAAAAACATATTTTCAGAATATCCATACTACCTAGAACAATCTACAGATATAATGCAATCTCTATCAAAATACCAATGACTTTTTCACAGAAATAGAAAAAAATCCTAAAATTTGTGTGGAACCATAAAAGGCCCCAAATAGCCAAAGCAATCTTGAAACAGAAGAATACGACTGGAGGCATCACAATCTCAGATTTCAAGATATACTACAAAGCTGTAATAATCAAAACAGTATAGTATTGACCTAAAAATAGACATATATATCAATAGAACAGAAGAGAAAGCCTAGAAATAAACCCATAATTATGTTGTCAATTTATCTTTAAGAAAGGAGGCAAGAATGAGCAATGGGAGAAAGACAATCTCTGCAACAAATGGTGCTGGGAAAACTGGACAGCTATATGTGAAAGAATGAAACTGGACCACCTTCTTACAGCATACACACATAAACTCACCATGGATTAAAGACCTAAATGTGAAACCTTAAACCATAAAATCCCAGAAGAGATCACAGGCAGTAATTTCTTTGGTATATAAATACTTTTCTAGTTACTTTTTTTCTAGTTATTTTCCTCTTATTTTTCTAGATGTTTCTCCTGAACCAAGGGAAACAAAACCAAAAAATAAAGTATTGGGAGTATATCAATAAACAAACAGATAAACTTCTGCACAGCAAAGGAAATAATCAACAAAACTAAAAGAGAACTGCCTAATGGAATAAGACATTTAAAGATGATGTATCCAATAAGGGATTAGTATTAGAAATTTATAAAGAACTTATACAACTCAACACACAAAACCCCAAATAATCCAATAAAAAATGAGCATCAGAGAGATCAAGTGCAGTCCACAACAGAGATAGAGTCAGTGTAGATGTCTGGACTGAAAGGAAGAGTGACTCAGACTCAATAGCCAGATGCAAGGAACATACATAGAAGAATCCCTTGAAGTGACAAGTTTTAGTGAACAACGGATACTGCATTTTAGGGTAATTCATGGACTCTTCTTCATAAGGCCACTACTTTCAAGAGCAGATGTAACACAGAGAAACAGACACAGAGAGGTAGACAAGAATACAGAGAAATATGTCCCAAATGAAAGCACAGGACAAAATCACAGCAGGAAATTTTAGTGAAAGAGAAATAAGGAATGTGCCTGATGCAGACCTTAAATAAATCATCATAAAGATGCTCATTGGACTTCAGAAAAGGGTGGAAGACATCAGTGAGACCCTTGACAAAGAGATAAAAATAACATATCAAAGATGAAGAATTCAATAAATGATAATAAAATGGGTAGGATAACTAGTAGGGTACAGGAAGGAAAAGAATGTATCAGTAACCTGGAGGATAGAGGAATGGAAAGCAATCCAGGTGAACAGATGAGAGGCAAACAAATACTCCATATGAGAATAGACTTTGAGAAGTCAGTGACTCCATGAAGAGCAAAAACATTGACATTATAGGAATCCCAGAATGTGAAGAGAGAACAATAGGGGCAGAAAATGTATTAGATAAAATAATAGTTGAAAGCTCCCCAAATCTGAGGAGGGAAACAAAGATCCAGAGCGAGAAGCCACAGAGACTCCCCATCATATTCAACCCAAGGAGGTCCAAACCAAGACACAGTAGTTAAAATGGAAAAAAAAAATGATAAAGAAATAATTTTGAAGGTTGCAAAGGAAAACATAACAGTTATATAAAAGGAAACCCCAAAGACAATCAACTGATTTTTAAGCAGAAACCCTGCAGGCCTGAAGGGAGTGACAAGATGTATTCAAAGTGTTGAAAGAGAAAAATCTGCAACCAAGAATGCTTTATCCAGCAAAGATATCATTCAGAATATAAGGAGAGCTAAAGAGTTTCCCAGACAAAATTTAAAAGAATTTATAACCACTAAACCAGCCTGTGAGAAATGTTAAGGGGGACTCTGTGAGTGGAAAAAAAAGCTGTAAGTAAGAGTAAAAAAAAAAATTGAAAGCACACAAAAAATAAATAAATACATAATTAAGTGTATCTGTAAAATTCAATCAAGGGAAAGACAAAATAAAAGGATGTAAATGATGATACTAAATATCCAAAATGGGGAGGGAAAAGGAGTAAAGGATAAGTTAAAAATTAAGTGACCAAATACACTGCTATATGCAAAACAAGTTATATATAAACTGAATGGTAACCACAAATCAAAAAAACAGTAATAGATGTGCAAAAAATAAAGAGTAAGGAACCCAAGAATATCATTAAACAAAACCATGGTGGGGGTGCTGAGTGGCTCAGTCAGTTAAGCATCTGCCTTTGGCTCAGGTTGTGATCCCAGGATCCTGGGATTGAACCCCTCATAGACTCCCTGCTTGGTGGGGAGCTTGCTTCAGCTTCTCCCTCTGCCTGCTGCTCCCCTTGCTTGTGTTCTCTCTCTGTGTCAAATAAATAAATAAATAAATAAATAAATAAATAAATAAATAAATAAAATCTTAAAAAAAAAGAAAACCATGAAAGAGAAGAAAGGATTAGAGAAAGACTACAAAAACAACCACAAAACAAGTAAAAAAAATGGCAATAAATATATATCTATGAACAACTACTTTGAATGTAAGTGGACTAAATGCTCCAATCAAAAGATATAGGGTGGCAGAGTGGGTAAAAAACAAGATAAATCTATATGCTCTCTAAAAGAGATTTATATCAGACCTAAAGACATTTGCAGAATGGAAGTAAGGAAATGGAGAAACATTTATATGCAAATAGATGTCAAAGGAATGCCAGGGTAGCAATACTTGTATCGGACAAAATAGACATTAAAACAGACTGTGGGGCTTCCAGGTGGCTCAGTTGGTTAAGTGTCCAACACTTTTTTTAATTTTTTTAAATTTTATGTTATGTTAGTCACCATAGAATACATCGTTAGTTTTTGATGAGGTGATCCATGATCCATTGTTTTCATATAACACCCATTGCTCCATGCAGTTCATGCCCTCCTCAATATCCATCACAGGGCTAGCCCCTTCCCCTCCCCCTTCCCCTCTAAAACCCTGTTTGTTTCTCAGAGTCCATGGTCTCTCATGGTTCATCTCTCCCTCTGATTTCCCCCCCTTAATTTTTCACTTCCTTCTCCTAATGTCCTCCATGCTATTCCTTATGTTCTGCAAATAAGTGAAACCATGGTCTTAGGGTTGTGCAAGCTCACTGGGGCTCCACCCAGAGCATGGAGCCTACTTAAAACAAAAACAAACAAACAAACAGAGATTGTAACAGGAAACAAAGAAGAACACTTTATAATAATAAAGGGGCAATCCAGCAAAAAGATATAAGAAGTGTAAATATTAATGAACCCAACATGGGACTGCTCAAATACATAAAACAGTTAATAAACATAAAGGAACTAATTGACCATAATACAATAATAGCATGGGACTTTCACATCCCACTTAAATCAATGGACAAATCTTCCAAACAGAAAATAAACTAGGGAATACTGATTTTGAATGACACACTGGAACAGATGCATTTGCAGACATATTCAGAACATTCCATCCTAAAATAGCAGAATACACATTCATTTCAAGTGCAAATGGAACATTCTATAGAATAGATCACATATTAGGCCAAGAAACAAGTATCAACAAATTGAAAAAGTTCGAAATCATACCATGCAACTTTTCTGACCATAACACTATGAAATTAGAAATCAACCACAAGACAAAATCTGGACACATCACAAGAATATAGAGGTTAGATAACATGTTACATCAGTGAATGTGTCAACCAAGAAGTCAGGGAAGAAATCAAAATTACAATTCCAAAATCAAAACATAATGGTGTAAAACTTTTGAGATGTAGCAAAAGCGGTTCTAAAAGCAAAGTTTATAGCAATACACGTCCATCTCGGGAAACAAGAAAAATATCAAATAACCTAACTTTATACCTAAAGGACCTAAGAAAAGAAGGACAACAAAACCCCAAAACAGTGGAAGAAAGAAAATACTAAAGACTAGAGAAGAAATAAATAATATTTTTTAAAAATTTACACTTAAAAAAACAAAACAAAAAACAAAACAGTACAACAGAGTGTTGAATCCAGGAGCTGGTTCTTTGAAAAGATAAAATTATTATCAACAACTACATGCCAATAACCTGAGCAATCTGGATGAAATGGATGCCTTCCTGGAAAGCAAGATGGAAACAAGAAGAAATTGACAACCTGAATAGGCCAATAACCAGTAATGAGATTGAAGCAGTGATCAAAAAATTCCAAAAAACAAGAGTCCAGGGCCTGATGGATCCCCTGAGAATTCCAGCAAACATTCAAAGAAGAAACAATACCTCTTCTCTTGAAGCTGTTTCAAAAATAGAAACAGAAGGAAAGCTTCCAGACTCATTCTATGAGGCCAGCATTACCTTAATCCCCAAACCAGGCAAAAACCCCATCAAAAAGGAGAATTTCAGACCAATATCCCTGATGAATATGGCTTCCAAAACCCTCAACAAAATCCTAGCTAATAGGATCCAACAATACATTAAAAGGATCATCCATCATGGCCAAGTGGGATTTATCCCTGGGATGCAAGGGTGGTTCAACATTTGCAAATCAATCAATGTGATAGAACACATTAATAAGAGGAGAGAGAAGAACCATATGGCCCTCTCAATTGATGCAGAAAAAGCATTTGACAAAATACAGCATCCTTTCCTGATTAAAACTCTCCAGAGTATAGGGATAGAGGGAACATTCCTCAAGTTCATAAAATCCATCTATGAAAAACCCACAGCGAATATCATCCTCAATGGGGAAAAGCTGAGAGCCTTTCCTGTAAGATCAGGAACACATCAAGGATGCCCACTCTTGCCACTATTTTTCAACATAGTACTAGAAGTTTTTTTTTTTTTTTTGAGTTTTTCAACCTTTTTTTTTCTTTTTTTTATTCTTATGTTAATCCCCATACATTACATCATTAGTTTTAGATGAAGTGTTCCATGATTCATTGTTTGTGCATAATACCCAGTGCTCCATGCAGAATGTGCCCTCCTCAATACCCACCACCAGGCTAACCCATCCTCCCACCTCCCTCCCCTCTAGAACCCTCAGTTTGTTTTTCAGAGTCCATCGTCTCTCATGGTTCGTCTACCCCTCTGATTTCCCCGGCTTCATTCTTCCCCTCCCGCTACCTTCTTCTTCATCTTTTTTTTTTTTTTTCTTAACATATATTGCATTATTTGTTTCAGAGGTACAGATCTGAGATTCAACAGTCTTGCACAATTCACAGCACTTACCAGAGCACATACCCTCTCCAGTGTCTATCACCCAGTCACCCCATTCCTCCCAACCCACCCCCCACTCCAGCAACCCTCAGTTTGTTTCCTGCAATTAAGAATTCCTCATATCAGTAAGATCATATGATACATGTCTTTCTCTGTTTGACTTATTTCACTCAACATAATACCCTCCAGTTCCATCCACGTCATTGCAAATGGCAAGATCTCATTCCTTTTGATGGCTGCATAATATTCCATTGTATATATATATACCACTTCTTCTTTATCCACTCATCTGTCGATGGACATCTTGGCTCTTTCCACAGTTTGGTTATTGTGGACATTGCTGCTATAAACATCGGGGTGCACGTACCCCTTCGGATCCCTACTTTTGTATCTTTGGGGTAAATACCCAGTAGTGCAATTGCTGGATCATATGGTAGCTCTATTTTCAACTTTTTGAGGAACCTCCATACAGTTTTCCAGAGTGGCTGCACCAGCTTGCATTCCCACCAACAGTGTAGGAGGGTTCCCCTTTCTCCGCATCCCCGCCAACATCTGTCTTGCCACAGTGCCCAGACAACAAAAAGAAATAAAAGTATTCAAATTGGCAAAGAAGAAGTCAAACTCTCTCTTTTCGCAGACGACATGATACTTTATGTGGAAAACCTGAAAGACTCCACCCCCAAATTACCAGAACTCATCCAGCAATTTAGTAATGTGGCAGGATTCAAAATCAATGCCCAGAAATCAGTTGCTTTCTTATACACTAACAACTCAACTGTAGAAAGAGAAATTAGGGAAATGATTCCATTTACAATAGCACCCAAAACCATAAGATACCTCAGAATAAACCTAACCACAGAGGTAAAGGATCTATACTCTAGGAACTAAGGAACATTCATGAAAGAAATTGAAGAAGACATAAAAAGATGGAAAAATATTCCATGCTCATGGATCAGAAGAATAAAGATTGTTAAAATGTCTATGCTACCCAGAGCAATCTATACCTTCAATGGCATCCCGATCAAAATTCCAATGACATTTTTCAAAGTGCTGGAACAAACAATTCTAAAATTTGTATGGAATCAGAAAAGACCTCGAATTGCCAAGGAAATGTTGAAAAAGAAAAACAAAGCTGGGGGCATCACATTGCCCGATTTCAAGCTATATTGCAAAGCTGTGATCACCACGACAGCATGGTACTGGCACAAAAACAGACATATAGACCAATGGAACAGAATAGAGAACTCAGATATGGACCCTCAACTCTATGGTCAACTAATCATCGACAAAGCAGGAAAAAACATGCAATGGAAAAAAGACACTCTCTTCAATAAATGGTGCTGGGAAATTTGGACAGCCACATGCAGAAGAATGAAATTCGACCATTCTCTAACACCATACACAAAGATAAACTCAAAATGTATAGAAGACCTCAAGGCCTGCTTCTCCCCTCCTTCTCCCCCTGCTTGTGTTCCCTCCCTCGCTATGTCTCTCTCTGTCAAATAAATAAATAAAATCTTTAAAAAAAATGTATAGAAGACCTCAATGTGAGACAGGAATCCATCAAAATCCTAGAAAAGAACATAGGCAGTAACCTCTTTAACATCGGCCACAACAACTTCCTTCAAGATACATCTCCAAAAGCTAGTGAAGCAAAAGCAAAAATGAACATTTGGGACTTCATCAAGATAAAAAGCTTCTGTACAGCAAAGGAAACTGTCAACCAAACAAAGGGGCAACCTACAGAATGGGAGAAGATATTTGTAAATGACACTACAGATAAAGGGCTGGTATCCAAAATCTATAAAGAACTTCTCAAACTCAACACCCAAAAAACAAATAATCAAGTTTAAAAATGGGCAGAAGATATGAAAAGACACTTCTATGAAGAAAATATACAAATGGCTAACAGACACATGAAAAAATGTTCATCATTAGCCATCAGGGAAATCCAAATCAAAACCACATTGAGATACCACCTTACACCAGTTAGAATGGCAAAAATGGACAGGGAAAGAAACAACAAATGTTGGAGAGGTTGTGGAGAAAGGGGAACCATCTTCCACTGTTGGTGGGAATGCAAGTTGGTACAGCCACTTTTGAAAACAGTTTGAAGGTTCCTCAAAAAAATTAAAAATAGAGCTACCCTATGACCCAGCAATTGCACTTCTGGGTATTTACCCCAAAGACACAGATGTAGGGAAAAGAAGGGCCATATGCACTGCAATGTTCATAGCAGCAATGTCTGCAATAGCCAAACTGTGGAAAGAGCTCAGATATCCTTCAACAGATGAATGGATAAAGATGTGGTCCATATATATAATGAAATATTACTCAGCCATCAGACAGGATGAATACTCAACTTTTACATCAACTTGGAGGGGCCTGGAGGAGATTATGCTAAGTGAAATAAGTCAAGCAGAGAAAGCCAATTATCATATGGTTTCACTTATTTGTGGAACATAAGGAATAGCATCGAAGACATTAGGAGAAGGAAGGGAAAAATGAAGGGGGGGGGAATCAGAGGGAGAGATGAACCATGAGAGACTATGGACTCTGAGAAACAAACAGGGTTTTAGAGGGGAGGTGGGAGGGGGGATATTTTAGCCTGGTGATGGTTATTAAGGAGGACATGTACTGCATGGAGCACTGGGTGTTATACGAAAACAGTCGTTCATGGAGCACCACATCAAAAACTAATGATGTATTGTATGATGACTAACATAACATAATAAAATAAAAAAAATAAAAAACAAAAAAATTTTTAAAAAGATAAACAAAATTGATAAGCCTCTTGTCAGACTCGACAATAACAATAGCAACAACAACAACAATAACAGCAACAACAACGAAGAAAGGACTCAAACAAAATCACCAATGAAAGAGGAGAAATGGCAACAAAATCCACAGAAATACAAAAAAAAAAAAACTATATGAGAATATTATGAAAAACTATATACCAACAAATTTTACAACCAAGAAGAAATTAAGTTCACAGAAATGGGACACCTGTGTGGCTCAGTTGGTTAAGCGTCTGCCTTTGGCTCAGGTCATGATCCTAGGGTCCTGGGATCCAGTCCTGCATCAGGCTTGTTGCTCAGCAGGGAGCCTGCTACTTCCTCTGCCTGCTGCTCTCCCTACTTGTGCTCTCTCTCTATCTCTCTGGCAAATGAATAAATAAAGTCTTCTAAAAAACGTTCACAGAAGCATATAATCTAAAAAAACTAAAGCAGCAAAATATAGAAAATTTGAACAGAGCAATTACCAGCAAGGAGTTTGAATCAGTAATCAAAAAACTCCCAATGAGCAATTCAGGACCAAAATGCTTCACAGATGAATTCTACCGTACATTTAAAGAAAAGTTAATACCTATTCTTCTCAAGCTATTAAAAAAAAATAGAAGGAAAACTTCTAAATTAATTTTATGTGGCTAGCATTACCATGATAACAAAACCACAAAATTCATCACAAAAAAAAAAGAAAGAAAAGAAAACAGGCCAATATCCTTCATAAACATAGATTCCAATATCCTCAGCAAAATACTAGAAAACAGAATCTAGCCATACATTAAAAAAAAAAAAATCATTCACAGTCAAGTGGGGTTTATTCCTGGGATGCAAGAGTGGTTCAATATTCACAAATCAATCAATGTGATACATCACATCAATAAGAGAAAATATAAGAAACATATGATCATCTCTATAGATGAAGATAAAGCATTTAACAAGGTAAAACATCCATACATGATAAAAGCCCCCCAAAATTAGGTTTAGAGGGAACATACCTCTATATAATAAAGACCATATATGAACCCACAGTGAACATCATCTTCAATGGGGAAAATCTGAGCTTTTCACTGAAGGTCAGGATGAAGACAAAGTGTCCACTCTCACCACTTTTTAAAAGAATTTATTAATTTATGAGAGAGTGCATGACATGACCGGGGGGGGTGGTTGCAGAGGGAGAAGCAGACTCCCTACTGAGCAGGGAGCCAGATGTGGGCCTTAATCTCAGGACCCCAGGATCATGATCTAAGCTGAAGGCAGATGCTTAACTGACTGAGCCACCCAGGTGCCCAACTCTCACCACGTTTATTCAACATAGTACTGGAAGTGCTAGTCACAATAATCAGACAAGAAAAATAAATAAAATGCATTCAAATTAACAAGCAAGATGTAAAACTCATTATTGCAGGTGACATGATACTCTATATAAAAAACCCTAGGGGCACCTGGGTGGCTCAGTCAGTTAAGTATCCGAGTCTTGATTTCAGCTCAGGTCATGATCTCAGGGTTGTGAGACTGAGCCCCATGTTGGGCTCCATACTGGGCATGGAACCTGATTAAAATTCTCTCTTACCCTCTCTTTCTTCCTCTCACCCCCTCCCTCCCTAACAAACAAACAAACAAAAAACCCTAAAACTCCACCAAAAACCTCTGGAACTGAAAAATTCAGTAAAGTCACAGGATACAAAATCAGTGTGAAGAAATCTGTTGCATTTCTATACACTAATAATGAAGCAGCAGAAAGAGAAACCAAGAAAACAATCCCATTTACAATTGCACCAAAATAATAAGATACCTAGGAATAAACCTAACCAAAGAGGTGAAAGACCTGTACTCTGAAAACTATAAAACACTGATGAAAGTAATTGAAGATAATACAAAGAAATGGAAAGACATTCCATGTTCATGGGTTGGAAGAACAAATATTGTTAAAATGTCTAAACTACCTAAAGCAATCTACACATTACCAACAGCATTTTTCACAGAACTAGAACAAACTATCCTAAAATTTGTATGGACCAAGACCCTTAATAGCCAAAGCAATTTTGAAAATGAAAGTATCAGAATTCCAGACTTCAGTTATATTACAAAGCTGTAGTCATCAAAACAGTACTGACCTAAAAAATAGACACACAGATGAATGGAACAGAATTAAAGACACAGAAATAAACCAACAGTTATATGGTCAATTACTCTTTGACAAAGAAGGAAAGAATGTCCAGTGGGAAAAAGGCTGCCTCTTCAACAAATTGTATTGGGAAAACTGGTCAGCTAAATGCAAAAGAATGGTGGACCACTTTCTTCCACCATACCCAGAAAGAAACTCAACATGAATAAAGACCTAAATGTGAGACCTGAAACCATAAAAATCCTTGAAAAGAGCATTGACAGTAATGTCTCTGAAATTGGCCATAAGAAAATTTTACTACATAGGTCTCCTGAGGCAAGGGAAATAAAAGCAAAAATAAACTTTCGGGACTATATCAAAATATAGAGATTCTGCACATTGAAGGCAAGAATCGTCAAAATTAAAAGGCAACCTATGGGATGAGAGAAGGTATTTGCAAATGACACATCCAACAAAGGGTTACTATCCAAACTATGTAAAGAATGTATACAACTCAACACCCCCCCAAAAAAATGCAATTTAAAAAAATGGACAGAAGACATCAACAGAAATTTCTCCAAAGAAGATATACAGATGGCTAACAGACACATGAAAAAAAAATTCATTGTCGTTTCCTAGCAGGGAAATGCAAATCAATAATACAATGAGATATCACCTCAGACCTATCAGAATGGCTAAAATAAAAAACAAAGACACAGCAAGTGTTGGTGTGGCTGTAGTAAAAAAGGATCTCTTGTGCACTGTTTGTAGGAATTCTTTAAATGTTCGGTAGAATTTTGCTGGGAGGCCATCTGATTCTCAACTCTTGTTTGTTGGGAAATTTTTGATTACTGCTTCGATTTCTTTGTTGGTTGTGAGCTGTTCAGGTTTTCTTTTTCTTCCTGTTTTAGTTTCAGTAGTTTATACCTTTCTAGGAATGCATCCATTTCTTCCAGATTGCCTAATCTGTTGGCATATATTTGCTCATAATATGTTCTTATAATTGTTTGTATTTCTGTGGTGTTGATTTTGATCTTTCCTCTTTCATTCATTCTTTTGTTTATCTTGGTCCTTTCTCTTTTCTATTAGTCTGGCTAGGGGGTTATCAATCTTATTAATTCTTTCAAAGAAGACAGTTCTTAGTTAGTTTTGCTGTGGATCTGTTCTACTGTTCTTTTGGTTTCTATTTCATTGATTTCTGTTCTAATCTTTATTAATTCTCTTCTGCTCAGTTTTGGTTTTATTTGCTTCTTTCACAGCTCCTTTAGGTGTAAAGTTAGGGTGTGTATTTGAGACCTTTCTTGTTCCTTGAGAAAGGCTTGTATTGCTATACACTTCCCTCTTAGGACTGCCATCACTGCATCCCAATGATTTTGAACAGTTGTGTTTTTATTTTCATTTGTTTCCATGAATTTTTAAAACTCTTCTTTAATTTTCTGGTTGATCCATTCATTTGTTGGTAGGATGCTCTTTAATCTTCATGTATTTGAGTTCTTTCCAAATTTGATCTTTTGATTGAATTCAAGTTTGAAACAATTGTGCTCTGAAAATATGCAGGGGATAATCCCAATCTTTTGGTATTGGTTGAAACGTGATTTGTGACCCAGTATGTGATCTATTCTGGAGAAAGTTCCATGAGTGCTTGAGAAGAATGTGTATTCTGTTGCTTTAGGATGGAATGCTCTGAATATATCTGTGAAGTCCATCTGGTCTAGTGTGTCATTCAAAGCGTTTTTTTCCTTTTTGATCTGCTTAGATGATTTGTCCATTGCAGTGAGTGGGGTATTAAAGTCCCCTATTAGTATTATATTATTATCAATGTGTTTCTTTAATTTTGTTATTAATTGGTTTCTATAATTGGCTGCCCCATTTTGTGGGCATAAATATTTACATTTGTTAGATCTTCTTGTTGGATAGATCCTTTAAATAAGATATAGTGTCCTTCCTCATCTCTTATTACAGTTTTTGGTTTAAAATCTAATTTGTCTGATATAAGGATTGCTACCCAAATTTCTTTTGGTGTCCTTTAGCATGATAAATGAATTAGAAAGTTTTCCTTCCTCTTTTTTTTAAGATTTATTTATTTATTTATTTATTTATTTATTTATTTATTTATTTATTTATTTTAGAGTGAGAGAGCATGAGCAAGGTGGAGGAGGGGCAGAGGGAGAGAGAATCCTGAAGCAGACACCCTGCTCTTTGCAGAGCCTGATGCAGGACTTGATCCCAGGACCCTGATTTTGGCCTGAGCCAAAATCAAAAGTCAGCCACTTAACTGACTGAACCACCCTGGTGCCCCCTTCCTCTTCTATTTTTGGAATAATTGGAATAGAATAGGCATTAACTCTTCTTTAAATGTTTGGTAGAAAACATCAGTGAAGCCATCGGTTCCTGGACTTCTTGCTCATTGGGACTTTTTTGAATATTGATGCAATCCACTTCCTGGTAATCTGTCCATTCAAATTTTCTATTTCTTTCTGGTTCAGTTTTAGTAGGTTATATATTTCTGGGAATGTATTAATTTCTTCTAGGTTGTACAATTTGTTGGCATATATCTTTTTTTTTCATAATATTCTCTTACAATTGTTTGATTTCAGTGGTGTTGGTTGTTATTTTTTTCTTTCATTTGTAATTTTATTTATTTGAGTCCTTTTTCTTTTTTCCTTTTGATGAGATTGTCTAGAGGTTTATGAATTTTGTTTAGCATTTCAATGAACCAGCTCCTGGTTTTATGTATATGTTCCACTGTTTTTTGTTTGTTTGTTTGTTTTGTTTGTTTGTTGTTTTGTTCTAATTTCTATCATTTATTTCTGCTCTAATCGTCATTATTTCCTTCCTTTCACTAGTATTGGGTTTTGCTGTTCTTTCTATAGCTCTTTCTTTGAGATTCATCTTGCTTCTTGAGGTAGGACCATATTGCTCTAAACTTCCCACTTAGAACCACTTTTGCTTCATACCAAAGACTTTTGACCATTGTGTTTTCATTTTCATTTGTTTCCATGTACTTTGGGTTTCTTCTTTGATTTCTTGCTTAATCCATTCATTCTTTAGTAGCATGTTAATTAACATTCCTATATTTGTGTTCTTTCCACACACTTTCTTGTGGTTGTTTTCTAGTTTCATAGTGTTGTGGTCAGAAAAGATGCATGGTATGACTCTGATTCTTTTTTTTTTTTAATTTGTTGAGACTTGTTTTGTGGCTTAATGTGTGATCTATTCTTGAGAATGTTCCATGTGCATCTGAAAATGACATGCATTCTGCTGTTCTAGAATTAAATTTCCTAAATATATGTGTTAAATCTATGTGATCCAATGTGTCATTCAAAGCCATTGTCTGTGTTTGCAGAGATAAACTCTAAGTGGATGAAAGACCTCAATGAGAGATAGGAATCCATCAAAATCCTAGAAGAGAACATAGGCAGTAACCTCTTCAACATTCGCCACAGAAACTTCTTTCAAGACACGTCTCCAAAGGTAAATCAAACAAAAGCAAAAATGAACTCTTGGGACTTCATCAAGATGAAAAGCTTCTGCACTGCAAAGGAAACAGCCAACCAAACAAAAAGGCAACCCACAGATTGGGAGAAAGTATTTGCAAATGACATTACAGATAAAGGGCTGGTATCCAAGATCTATATAGAACTTCTCAAACTCAACATCCAAAAAACCAAATAATCCAGTCAAAAAATGGGCAGAAGTCATGAACAGATACTTATCCAAAGAAGACATACAAATGGCTAACAAACACATGAAAAAAATGTTCAACATCATTAGCCATCAGGGAAATTAAAATCAAAACCACATTCAGATACCACCTTACACCAGTTAGAATGGCAAAAATAGACAAGGCAAGAAACAACAAATGTTGGACAGGTTGTGGAGAAAGGGGAACCCTCTTCCACTGTTGGTAGGAATGCAAGTTGGTACAGCCACTTTGGAAAACAGTGTGGAGATTCCCTGAAAAGTTAAAAATAGAGCTACCCTATAACCCAGCAATTGCCCTACTGGGTATTTGCCCCAAAGGTACAGAAGTAGTTTAGAGAAGGGACACATGCATGCCAAGTTCATGGCAGCAAGGTCCACAATAGCCAAACTGTGGAAAGAGCCCAGATGCCCTTCAACAGATGAATGGATAAAGAAGATGTGGTCCATATATACAATGGAATATTACTTAGCCATCAGACAGGATGAATACCCAACATTTGCATCAACATGGATGGGACTGGAGGAGATAATGCTAAGTGAAATAAGTCAAGCAGAGAAAGCCAATTATCATATGGTTTCACTTATTTGTGGAACATAAGGAATAACACGAAAGACGTTAGGAGAAGGAAGGGAAAAATGAAAGGGGAAATCAGAGGGGAACCATGAGACACTATGGACTCTGGGAAACAAACTGAGGGTTTTAGAGGGGAGGGGGTGAGGGGATGGCTTAGCCTGGTGATGGGTATTAAGCAGGGCACATATTGCATGGAGTACTGGGTGTTATATGCAAACAATGAATCATGGAACACTAATAAAAAACTAACGATGTACTGTATGGTGACTATCCATAATATTTTCCTACAATTCTTTGTATTTTTGTAGGATTGTTTTTTTTCCTCTTTGCTTTCTGATTTTGCTCATGTAAGTCCTCTCTCTCTCTCTCTCTCTCTTTTTTTTTTTGAGTCTGGCTAAATGCTTAGCAATTTTGTTGACCTTTTCAGAGAACTAGATCCTGTTTGAATATCTCTTCCATTTTTCTGTTATTTTTTTAAGGTTACTATTTCATTTATTTCTATTATAACTTTTCTTATTTCCTTCCACTCTTTTTGTGTTTAGTTTTCTTTTAATTTTAAATCTTCTTTGGGTGAAAGTTTAGCTTATTTGTTTGGGATTTTTCTTGGCACTTGAGGCAGGACTGTATTGCTTTAACTTTTCCCTTAGAACAGATTTTGCTGCATCCCAAGGATTTTGGACAGTTTTGTTTTTAGTTTCATTTGTCTCCATGTAATTTTTGATTTTCTGGTTTTTTTGATTGACCCATCTGTAGTTTATCAGCATGCCATTTAACCTCCATTTATTTGTGTTCTCTCCAGATTTTTTTCTGTGGTTGGTTTCTTTTTTTTAATTTTATTTTATTATGTTATGTTAATCGCCATACATTACATCATTAGTTTTTGATGTAGTGTTCCATGAGTCATTGTTTTCATATAACACCTACTTCTCCATTCAATACATGCCCTCTTTAATACCTATCACAAGGCTAACCCATCACCCCAACCTCCTCCACTCAAGAACCCTAGTTTGTTTCTCAGAGTCCATAGTCTCTCATGGTTCATCTCCTCCTCTGATTTCCCCCCTTAATTTCTCCATTGCTACTTTCTTCCTTTTTTTTTTTTTTTTAACATATAGTGTAGTATTTGATTCAGAGGTACAGGTCTATGATTCAACAGTCTTACACAAATCACAGTGCTCACCATGGCACATACCCTCTCCAATGTCTATCACCCAGACACCCCATCCCTCCCAACCACACCACTCACACAACCCTCAGTTTGTTTCCTGAGATTAAGAATTCCTCATACCAGTGAGATCATATGATACATGTCTTTCTCTGATTGACTTATTTTGCTTAGCATAATACCCTCTAGTTCCATCCAAGTCATTGCAAAAGGCAAGATTTCATTCCTTTCAATGGCTGCATAATATTCCATTGTATATACATACCACATCTTCTTTATCCATTCATCTGTTGATGGACAGCTGGGCTATTTCAATAATTTGGCTATTGTGGACATTGCTGCTATAAATATTGGGGAGCAGGTGCCTCTTCAGATCACTACATTTGTATCTTTGGGGTAAATACCCAGTATGCAACTGCGGAGTTGTAGGGTAGCTCTATTTTCAAATTTTGAGGAACCTCCATAGTGTTTTCCAGAGTGGCTGAACCAGCTTGCATTCCCACCAACAGTGTACGAGGGTTCCCCTTTCTCTGCATCTTCACCAACATCTATCATTTCCTGATTTCTTAATTTTAGCCATTCTGACTAGTGTGAGGTGGTATCTCATTGAGGTTTTGATTTGGAATTCCCTGATGCTGATCGAAGTTGAGCAATTTTCATGTGTCTGTTGTCATTTGGATGTCTTCCTTGCAGAAATGTCTGTTCATGTTTTCTGCCCATTTCTTGATGGGGTTATTTGTTATTTGAGTGTTGAGTTTGATAAGTTCTTTATAGATTTTGGATACTAGCCCATTGTCTGATATGTCACTAGCAAAAATCTTCTCCCATTCTTTTTTTTTTTTAAGATTTTATTTATTTGACAGAGGGAGACAATGAGAGAGAAAACACAAGCAGGGAGAGTGGGAGAGGGACAAGCAGGCTTCTTGCTGAGCAGAGAGCATGATGCGGGGCTTGATCCCAGGACCCACGGATCATGACTTGAGCCAAAGGCAGACGCTTAACGACTGAGTCACCGAGGTGTCCCAACTTCTCCTATTCTGTCAGTTGTCTTTTGGCTACGTTGACTGTTTCCTTTGCTATGTAAAAGTTTTTGATCTTGAAGAATTCCCAAGGGTTCATTTTTGCCCTTGCTTCCCTTGCCTTTGGTGATGTTTCTTGGAAGAAGTTGCTGTGGCTGAGGTCGAAGAGGTTGCTGCCTGTGTTCTTCTCTAGGATTTTGATGGACTTCTGTCTCATATTAAGTCTTTCATCCATTTTGAGTCTATTTTTGTGTGTGGTGTAAGGAAATGGTCCAGTTTCATTCTTCTGCATGTGGCTGTCCAATTTTCCCAATACCATTTGTTGAAAAGATTGTCTTTTTTCCACTGGACATTCCTTCCTGCTTTGTCAAAGATGAATTGACCATAGAGTTGAAGGTCTATTTCTGGGCTCTCCATTCCGTTCCATTGATCTATGTGTCTGCTTTTGTGCCAGTACCATACTGTTTTGATGATGACAGCTTTGTAATAGAGCTTGAAGTCCAGAGTTGGGATGCCACCAGCTTTGCTTTTCTTTTCAACATTCCTCTGGCGATTCAGGGTCTTTTCGGTCCACACAAATTTTAGGATTATTTGTTCCATTTCTTTGAATGAAGTGGATGGTATTTTGATAGGGATTGCATTGAATGTGTAGATTGCTCTAGGTAGCATTGACATCATCACAATATTTGTTCTTCCAATCCATGAGCATGGAACGTTTTTCCATTTCTTTGTGTCTTCCTCAATTTCTTTCATGAGTATTTTATAGTTTTCTGAGTACAGATTCTTTGCCTCTTTGGGGAGATTTATTCCTAAGTATCTTATGGTTTGGGGTGCAATTGTAAATGGGATCGACACCTTCATTTCTCTTTCTTCTGTCTTGTTGTTGGTTAATAGAAATGCCACTGACTTCTGTGCATTGATTTTATATCCTGCCACTTGACTAAATTCCTGTATGAGTTCTAGCAGTTTTGGGGTGGAGTCTTTTGGGTTTTCCACATAAAGCATCATATCATCTGCAAAGAGTGAGAGTTTGACTTCTTCTTTGCCAATTCGGATGCCTTTTATTCTTTTTGTTGTCTGATTGCTGTGGCTAGGACTTCTAGTACTATGTTGAATAGCAGTGGTGATAGTGGATATCCCTGCTGCATTCCTGACCTTAGGGGGAAAGCTCTCAGTTTTTCAACATTGAGAAGGATATTCACTGGGGGTTTTCCATAGATGTCATTTATGATACTGAGGTAGGTACCTTCTATCCTTATACTCTGGAGAGTTTTGATCAAGAAAGGATGCTGTACTTTGTCAAATGCTTTTTCTGCATCTATTGAGAGGATCATATGGTTCTTGTTCTTTCTTTTATTAAAGTATTGTATCACATTGATTGATTTGCAGATATTGAACCAACCTTGTAGCCCAGGGATAAATCCCACTGGGTCGTGGTGAATAATCCTTTTAGTGTACTGTTGGATCCTACTGGCTAGTATTTTGGTGGAATTTTTGCATCCGTATTCATCAAGGATATTAGTCTGTAATTCTTCTTGATGGGGTTTTTGTGTGGTTTGGGGATTAGGGTAATGGTGGCCTCATAAAATGAGTTGGAAGTTTTCCTTCCATTTCTATTTTTTGGAACAGTTTCAGAAGAATAGGTATTAATTCTTCTTGAAATGTTTGGTAGAATTCCCCTGGGAAGCCGTCTGGCCCTTGGCTTTTGTTTTTTGGGAGATTTTTGATGACTGCTTCAATTTCCTTAGTGGTTATAGGTCTGTTCAGGCTCTATTTCTTCCTGGTTCAGTTTTGGTAGTTGATATATCTCTAGGAATGCATCCATTTCTTCCAGATTATCTAATTTGTTGGCATAGAGTTGCTCATAATATGTTCTTATAATTGTTTGTATTTCTTTGGTGTTGGTTGTGATCTCTCCTCTTTCATTCATGATTTTATTTATTTGGTTCCTTTCTCTTTTCTTTTTGATATGTCTGGCCAGGGGCTTATCAATCTTATTAATTCTTTCATGGAACCAGCTCCTAGTTTCGTTGATCTGTTCTACTGTTCTTTTGTTTCTATTTCATTGATTTCTGCTCTGATCTTTATTATTTCGCTTCTCCTGCTAGCTTTAGGCTTTGTTTGCTGTTCTTTCTCCAGCTCCTTTTGGTGTAAGGTTAAGTTGTGTATTTGAGACCTTTCTTGTTTCTTGTATTGCTATTTACTTTCCCCTTATGACCGCCTTTGCTGCATTCCAAAGATTTTGAACAGTTGTGTTTTCATTTTCACTGTTTTCCATGAATTTTTTCTAATTCTTTTTTAATTTCCTGGTTGACCCATTCATTCTTCAGTAGGATGCTCTTTAGCCTCCATGTATTTGAGTTCTTTCCGACTTTCCTCTTGTGATTGAGTTCTAGTTTCAAAGCATTTAGTCCAAAAATATTCAGGGAATGATCCCAATCTTTTGGAACCAGTTGAGACCTGATTTGTGACCTAGATGTAACCTATTCTGGAGAATGTTCCATGGGCACTAGAGAAGAATGTGTATTCCGTTGCTTTGGAATGGAATGTTCTGAATGTATCTGCAAAGTCCATTTGGTCCACTGTGTCATTTAATGCCTTTATTTCCTTGTTGAAATTTTGCTTAGATGATCTGTCCATTTCAGTGAGGGGGGTGTTAAAGTCCCCTACTATTATTGTATTGTTGTCGATGTGTTTCTTTGCTTTTGTTATTAATTGCCTTATATAATTGGCTGTTCCCATGTTAGGGGCATAGATATTTATAATTGTTAGATCTTTTTGGATAGAGCCATTAAGAAGGATATAGTGTCCTTCCTCATCTCTTATTATAGTCTTTGGTTTAAAATCTAATTTGTCTGATATAAGGATTGCCACCCCAGCTCTCTTTTGGTGTCCATTAGCATGGTAAATGGTCTTCCACCCCCTCACTTTCAATCTGGGGGTGTCTTTGGTTCTAAAATAAGTCTCTTGCAGACAGCATATCAATGGTTCTTGTTTTTTATCCAATCTGATACCTTATCTTTTGATTGGAGCATTCAGCCCATTTTCATTCTGGGTAACTATTGAAAGATATGAATTTAGTGCCATTGTATTGCCTGTAAGGGGACTGTTACTGTATATTGTCTGTGTTCCTTTCTGGTCTATGTTACTTTTAGGCTCTCCCTTTGCTTAGAGAACCCCTTTCAATATTTATTGTAAGGCTGGTTTTGTGTTTGCAGATTCGTTTAGTTTTTATTTGTCCTAGAATATTGTTATCACTCCTTCTATTTTCAAAGATTGCCTAGCTGGAGGTAGTATTCTTGGCTGCATATTTTTCTCATTTAGTGCTCTGTATATATCATGGCAGTCCTTTCTGGTCTGCTGAGTCTCTGTGGATAGGTCTGTTGCCAATCTAATGTTTCTACCATTGTAGGTTACAGATCTCTTGTCCCAAGCTGCTTTCAGGATTTTCTCTTTGTCTCTGAAGCTTGTAAGTTTTATTATTAGATGTCCAGCTGTTGAACTATTTTTATTGATTTTGAGGGGGGTGCTCTGTGCCTCCTGGATTTTGATGCCTCTTTCCTTCCCCAATTTAGGGACGTTCTCTGCTAATATTTGCTCAAATATACCTTCTTCACCATTCTCTCTTTCTTCTTCTTCTGGGATCCCAATTATTCTAATGTTGTTTCATCTTATGGTATCACTTATCTCTCGAATTCTGCCGTCATGATCCAGTTGTTGTTTATCTCTCTTTTTCTCAGCTTCTTTATTTTCCATCATTTGGTCTTCTAGATCACTAATTCTCTCTTCTGCCTCATTTTTCCTAGCACTTAGAGCCTCCATTTTTTATTGTATCTCAGTAATAGACTTTTTTATTTCAACTTGATTAGATTTTAGTTCCTTTGTTTCTCCAGAAAAGGTTTCTCTAATATCTTCCATGCTTTTTGGAGCCCAGCTAGTATCTTTATAATCATCATTTTGGGGCGCCTGGGTGGCTCAGTTGGTTAAGCGACTGCCTTCGGCTCAGGTCATGATCCTGGAGTCCCGGGATCGAGTCCCACATCAGGCTCCCTGCTCAGCAGGGAGTCTGCTTCTCCCTCTGACCCTCCTCCCTCTCATGCTCTCTGTCTCTCATTGTCTCTCTCGCAAATAAATAAAATCTTAAAAAAAAATAATAATAATCATTGTCATTTTGAACTCTAGTCGGACATTCTACAAATGTCCATATTGATAAGGTCCCCGGCAGTCGGTACTGCCTCTTTTTCTTTTTTTTTGAGGTGATTTTTTCCGTCTTGTCATTTTGTCCAGAGGAGAATAGATGAATGAGAGAACAAAATGCTAACAGGGTTAAAACGACCCTAGAAAAATATACACTAAACAAATCAGAAGAAACCTGAAACCACAGAAAAGAAAGGGAAATAAAAAAAAAAAGAAAAAGAAAAAAAAAGAATATGATCAAATATGATCAGGCTGGGGAATAGGTCAGTACCACACACTAGATTTTGGGCATATTTTGGTCTATTAGAAGAAACTGCCTCCTAAAACTTTAAAGAAAGGAAAACTTATATATGTACAAAAATAAGGGTAACTACAATGAACGGATGGAATATGATTGTAAGGATTTAAATTTTGAAAGATTTTATAAAATGAATTGATGAGATAAGAAGTTGGTTGAAATAAGAAAGAAGAGAACTTTAAAAAAAACGAAGTGAGAGAATGTGATTACGCAGGAGACTAGAACAAATCCATACACTAGAGATTTAGCATATATTTTGGTCTGTTAGAAAAAACTGTAACCCAAAATTTTAAAGAGAAAACAACTTATATATATTCCAAAAATAAGGTTAACTACAATGAAGGGATAGAATATGACTCTAAAAATGAAAAATAAAAAACGATTTTTGAAAAAGGATTGATATGATTTTGGTTGAAAAAGGGAAAAAGTAGAATAAAAAAATGGAAAAAGAAAAAAAAGAAAATTTAAAATATTAACTTTGAAAGACTGAATATCATGGGGAAAAAAGCCATGAATTCTATGTGCTGTATTCTCCTAGTGCTGGAGTTCTGCCGTTCTCATTGATTGGTAAACTTGGTCTCAGCTGGCTGTTTTTGCTGATCTTCTGGGGGAGGGGCCTGTTGCAGTAGTTCTCAAAAGTCTTTGCCAGAGGCGGAATTTCCCCACCATTGCCAGGGCCCAGGCTAAGTAATCTGCTTGGGTTTGCTCTCAGTAGCTTTTTTTCCCCTGCAAACTTTCTGTACAGCTTTGGAGGATGAGAATGAAAATGTTGGCCTCAGAATCTCCACCCCAGAGGAGCCGAGAACTCGTGGCCCCACTCCTCAGTGAGCACCCAGAGAAAAGCAGTCAATCACTCCCATCTCTCTTTCTCTGGCCACACTCCGTGCTCACCCGGCCTGTGACCGAGGGTTTCTCTCTCTGGCACACGACCCCAATTGCAGTCTCTAAACCCAGCAGATTTCCTGCAGTGCGCTCCCATGCCACTTCTCCTGGTGGAGGAAGGGCAGTCTCCCCAGATCTGCTGCTTGTTGGGTCTCTGCTGGAAGATCAATGGCCCGACTGTTGCACAGATCATAGATTATGGCATCCCCAATTGAGAGCCCACACCTTGGCTCCGTCTTTGCAGCCAGCTTCCCTGCTCCAATACTTGGGAGCTCTGCCACACTCAGGCACCCCCAGTCTTTCTGGGACCCCGAGGGTCCTGAGACCCACAGTCCCAGCGAGGGTTGCACCCCCCGCTTAGCCACTGGAGTGATGTCCCTCATCACAGCAGAGTTCTAAAAGTTCTGATTTTGTGCTCCGGTGCTCTATCACTTCCTGGTAGCTGGCTGATGGAAGCACTGTCCCCCCATGGCCTATCTTCCCAAATATCACTCAGTTTCATTTCTCCACACATCGTACCTTCCAGAAAGTGGTCGCTTTTCTGTTCAGAGAGTTGCTGCTATTCTTTCCTTGATCTCTTGTTGAGTTTGTAGGTGTTCAGAATGGTTTGATAGATATCTTGCTGAATTCCTGGGACCCGACGAAATTTAGGTCTCCTACTCCTCTGCCATCTTGCTCCTTCCCTTTCTGTGGTTCATTTCTACTTTCATAACTTTGTGGTTAGAAAAAATGTGTGGTATTCATTTAATCTTTTTTAATTTGTTGAGACCTGTTTTGTGGCCTAGCATATAATCTATTCTGTATAATGTTCCATGTGAACTTAAAAAGAATGTGTATTCTACTTTTTGAGGATGGGATGTTCTTAATACATCTCTTAGATGCATCTGGTCCAATGTATTATTAAAAGCTACCATATCTTCATTGATTTTCTGATTGGATGATATTTCCTTTGATGTAATTGGGATGTTTTTGTTACCTACTATTTTTCCATTACTCTTGATTACTTCATTTATGTCTGTTAATACCTGCTGTATGTATTTTATTGCCTATATGTTGAGTACATAATATTTACAGTTGTTATATCTTCTTGTTGGATTGACTCCTTTATTATTACAGAGTGTCCTTTGTGTCTTGTTAGTCTGTGTTTCAAAGTCCATTTTGTCGGATATATGTATTGGTACAGCAGCATTCATTTAACATTTTTTCAAGTTTTTATTTAAATTCTAGTTGATTAACATACAGGGTAATATTTTTCAGGTGTATAATTTAGTGATTCATCATGTATACAACACCCAGTGCTCATTACTGCTAGAGCCCTCCTTATCCCATCACCCATTTAATCCATCCCCCTTCTCACTTCCCCTTCAGTAACCCTCAGTGTGTTCTTTATAGTTAAGAGTATGTATGAAGAACTTATCAAATTCAACACACAAAAAACAAATAATCCAGTCAAGAAACGGGCAGAAGACATGAACACATTTCTCCAAAGAAGACACACAAATGGACAACAGACACATGAAAAAATGCTCAACATCACTTGGGATTAGGTAAATACAAATCAAAACCACAGTGAGATACCACCTCACATCAGTCAGAATGGATAAAATTCAAAAGTCAGGAAATGACGGATGTTGGGGGTGATGAGAGACAGGGGAACCCTCTTACACTGTTGGTAGAAATGCAAACTGGTACAGCCACTCTGGAAAACAGTATGGAGGTTCCTCAAAGTTACAAATGGATTTACCCTATAACCCAGCAATTGCACTACTAGGTATTTATCCAAAGGATACAAACATAGTAATTTTAAGGGGTATGTGCACTCAGATGTTTATAGCAGCAATGTCCACAATAGCTCAAATATGGAAAGAGACCAGACATTCATTGACAGATGAATGGATAAAGAAGAAGTGGCATATATATGTATATGTGTGTGTGTGTGTATGTGTGTACATATATATACTGGAATATTACTCAGCCATCAAAAATAATGAACTCTTACCATTTGCAATGACATGGATTGAACTAGAGGGTATTATGCTAAGTGAAATAAGTCAGTCAGAGAAAGACAAATACAATATGATTTCACTAATGTGGAATTTAAGAAAGAAAATAGATGCACATAGGGGAAGGGAGAAAAAATAAAGGAAAACATAAGATGAAATAAAAGAGAGAATCAAACTGTAAGAGTCTCTTAATTATAGGAAACAAACTGAGGGTTGCTGAAGGGAGGTGGGAGTGGGTAGGTAACTGGGTGATGGGTATTAAGGAGGGCACTTGATGCAACAAACACTGGGTGTTATATGCAACTGATGAATCACTAAACTCTACCTCTGACACTAATAACACACTATATGTTAATTGATTTTAAATAAAAAAGATTTAAAAAATTCTTATATTAATAAGAAAAGAATCTGTTTCCTGGTTTGTCTCTTTCTTTTTTCATGCGTTCATATGATTCTTTTCTTAAATTCCACATATGAGTAAAATCATATGGTATTTCTCTTTCTCTTACATGATTTTATTCTTTTTGATGTCTGAGTAATATTCCATTACATATCCATTCATCTGTCAGAGGACATCTTGGCTCTTTCCATAGTTTGGCTATTGTGGACATTGTTGCTATGAACACTGGGGTGCAGGTGCCCCTTCTTTTCACTACATCTGTATCTTTGGGGTAAATACCCAGTAGTGCAATTGCTGCATCATAGGGTAGCTCTATATTTAACATTCTGAGTAACCTCCATACTGTTTTCCAGAGTGGCTGTGCTAGCTTGCATTCCCACCAACAGTGTTGGAGGGTTCCCCTTTCTCCACATCCTCACTGACATTTGTTCCCTGTTTTGTTAATTTTAGCCATTCTTCCTGGTGTAAGGTGGTATCTCATTTTGTTTTTTATTTGTATTTCCCTGATGGCAAGTGATGTGGAACATTTTTTCACGTGTTTGTTAGTCATTTGTATGTCTTCTTTGGAGAAATGTCTGTTCGTGTCTTCTACCCATTTCTTGACTGGATTATTTGTTTTTTTGGGTGTTGAGTTTGAGAAGTTCTTTATAGATGTTGGATACAAGCCTTTATCTGAAATTTCACTTGCAAATATTTTCCCTAATTCTGTAGGTTGCCTCTTAGTCTTATTGATTGTTTCCTTTGCAGTGCAGAAGCTTTTTATCTTGAGGAAGTCCCAAAAGTGCATTTTTTCTTTCGTTTCCCTTGCCTTTAGAGACGTATCTTGCAAAAAGTTGGTTTGTCCAAGGTCTAATAAGTCATTGCCTCTGTTATCCTCTAGGATTTTAATGGTTTCCTTCCTCACATTTAGATCTTTCATACATTTTGAGTTTGCCTTTGTGTGTAGGATAAGAGAATGGTCCAGTTTCATTGTTTTGCATGTGGCTGTCCAATTTTCCCAGCACCATTTACTGAAGAGGCTTTTTTCCATTGGATATTTTTTCCTGCTTTGTTGAAGGAATGGCTAAAGATGTGGTTCATATATACGATGGAATATTACTCAGCCATCAGAAAGGATGAATAGCTACCAAGTACACTGACATGGATGGAACTGGTGGGCATTATGTTAAGTGAAATAAGTCAATCAGAGAAACACAACTATCATATGGTTTCACTCATATGTGGAACATAAGTAGTGCAGAAGACAATATGGGTATTGAGAAAACTGAATGGGAAGAAATCAGATGGGACACAAACCATATGAGACCCTTGATTCTGAGAAACAAACTGAAGGATGAGGAAAGGGAGGTGGGTGGGGGGATGGGGTAACTGGGTGATAGGCATTAAAGAAGGCATGTGGTATGATGAGCTCTAGGTGTCATACTCAACTAATGAATCATTGAACATTATGTCAAAAACTAATGATGTACTATACCTTGGCTATTTGAATTTAAATAAAAAAAAATAATGGAAATAAAGTCTTCAGCATTCTTTAATTTAACAAGATTAGAAAGCCAATTCCAGGAACCCAGAAACATACAAACTACCAAAACTGAAACAGGAAGAAATAGAAAATTTGAATAGACCCATTACTAGCAAAGAGATTGAATCACTAATCAAAAATCTCCCAACAAACAAAAGTCCTGGGCCAGATGACTGCCCAGGGGACTTTTATCAGACATTTAAAGAAGAGTTAATACCTATTCTTTTGAAACTCTTCCAAAAAATAGAAATGGAAGGAAAATTCCAAATTCCTTTTTGAGTCCAGCATTACCTTGATTCCAAAATAAGACAAAGACCACACTACAAAGGAGAAGTACAGGTCAGTATTCTTGATGAACAAGCATGGAAGAGTTCTCAACAAGATACTAGCAAATAGAACCTAACAGTACAGCAAAAGTATTATTCACCACAACCAAGTTGGATTTATTCCTGGGTTTCAGGGTTGGTTCAGTACTTGCAAATCAATGAGATACACCACATTAATAAGAAAAAGGATAAGAACTATATGATCCTCTCCAGTAATGCGGAGGGGGGGTAATTTGACAAAATACAGTATCCATTCTTGATAAAAACCCTTAACAAAGTAGGGATAAACATACTTCAACATCATAAAGGACATATATGAAAGATCCACAGCTAATATCATCCTCACTGGGGAAAAACTGAGAGCTTTTCATTTATGGTCAGTACAAAACAGTAATATCCATTCTCATCATTGCTATTTAACATAATACTGGAAGTCTTATGGGCGCCTGGATGGCTCAGTTCATTAAGCATCTGCCTTTAGGTCAGGTTGTAATCCCAGGGTCCTGGATCAAGCCCCACATCAGGCTCCCTGCTCAGCAGGGAGTCCGCTTCTCCCTCTCCCTCTGCCTCTCCCCTGCTTGTGATCTCGCTCTCTCTCTCAAATAAATAAATAAATAAATAAATAAATAAATAAATAAATAAATAAAATATTTTAAAAATACTGGAAGTCCTAGCCTCAGCATTCGATAAAAAAAGAAATAAAAGTCATCCAAATTGGCAAGGAAGTCAAACCTTCACTATTTGCGGACATGATACTCTATGTAGAACACCTGAAAGATCCAACCAAAAAGTTGCTAGAACTAATACATTCATCCAGCAAAGTCACAGGATATAAAATCAATGTACAGAAATATGTTGCATTTGTCCACAAATAATGAAGCAGCAGAAAAAGAAATAAAGAAATTGATCCCATTTACAATTGCACCAAAACCAATAAGATATCTAGGAATAAACCTAACCAAAGATGTAAACAATCTGTACTCTGAAAACTATAGAACATCTAAGTAAGAAATTGAAGAAGACACAAAGAAATGGAAAAATGCCCATGCTCATGGATTGGAAGAACACATATTGTTTAAATGTCTATACTCCCCAAAACAATGTAAACATTCAACACACTCCTTATCAAAACATCACCATCATTTTTTCACAGAGTTAGAACAAACAGTCCTAAAATTTGAATGGAACTACTAAAGACCCTGAAGAGCCAAAGCATCCTCTAAAAGAAAAACAGAACTGGAGCCATCACAATTCTGGACTTCAATCTCTATTATAAAGCTATAGTCATCAAGAAAGTATGGTTACTGGCACAAAAACATACACAGATCAATGGAACAGGATAGAAAACCACCACTATATGGTAAACTACTCTTTGACAAAACAGGAAAGAGTATCTAATGGAAAAAAAAAAAGACAGCATGTTCAACAAATGGTGTTCGGAAAACTGGACAGAAACATGCAGAAGAATGAAACTGGACCACTTTCCTACACCATATGCAAAAATAATTTCAAAATGGATGGAGGACAATTTGAGGTAGGAAACCATCAAAATCCAGAGGAGAACACAGGAAGTAACATCTTTCACTTTGGTTATAGCAACTTCTTACTAGACACATCACTCTAGGAAAGGGAAACAAAAGCAAAAATGAATATTGGGATTTCATCAAGATGAAAAACTTCTGCATAGTGAAGGAAACAATTAACAAAACTAAAAGGCAGCCTATGGGATGGGAGAAGATATTTGCAAATGACATCTGATAAAATGCTGGTATCCAAAATATATAAAGAACCTATCAAACTCAACACCCCCCAAAAAACAAATATTTCAGTGAAGAAATGGCAGAACACATAAATAGACATTTTTCCAAGGAAGACACATAATTGGGTAACAGACACATGAAAAGATGTTCAACATCACTTACCATCAGGGAAATACAAGTCAAAACCACAATGAGATACCACTGTACACCTGTCAGAATGACTTAAATTAACAACACAGGAAACAACAGATGTTGGCAAGGCTGCAGAGAAAGAAGATTCATACCAACTTACACTGTTGGTATGAATGCAAAGTGGTGCAGTCACTCTGAAAAACAGTATTGAGGTTCCTCAGATAGGTAAAAATAAGCTACACTGTGACCTAGCAGTTGCAGTACTAGATATTTACCCAAAGATACAAAAATACAGATTCAAAGGGGCACATGCACCACAATGTTTATAGTAGCATTATCAATGATAGCCAAAATATGGAAACAGCCCAAATGTCCATTGAGTGATGAATGGATAAAGAAGATGTGGTATATATATACAATGGAATTTTACTCAGCTATCAAAAAGAAGGAAATGTTCCCATTTGCAGTGAAGTGGATGGAACTAGAGGGTATTATGTTAAGTGAAGTAAGTTAGAGAAAGACAAATATTCTTTGATTTCACTCATATGTGGAATTTAAGAAACAAAACAGATGAACATACGGCGAGGAAAAAAACCAGGAAAACAAACCCTGAGACTCTTAATGATAGAGAACAAAGTGAGGATTGATGGAGGGAGGTTGGTGGGTGATGGGCTAGATGGGTGATGGTTATTAAGAAGGACGCTTGTTATGATGAGCTCTGGAGGTTATATTTAAGTAATGATTCACTAAGTTCCACTCCTGAATCTAATATTACACTATATGCTAATTAAGTAGAATTTAGGTAAAAAATTAATAAAAAGTAAAATTAAAATATAAAAATAACAGACAAAAATATTTATGCACTCAACATTAATGTAGCTAAATATATAAAGCAAAAACAGAGCTAAAAGAAGAAATAAACAGTAATATAATAATTGTTGGAGACTTTAAAATCCCACTCTCAACAATGAATAGATTACCCAGACAAACAATGAGACAGCAGATTAGAAAGCAATGTAGAACAAATGGAGTGAACATACATGTACAGAACATTCTATCCAAGAACTGCAGCACATACATTTTTCTCAAATGTACATGAAACATTTCCTAGAATAGAACTTATGTTAAGTAACAAAACAATTCTTAGACAATTCATGAAGATTCAAATCATGTGAAATATTTTCTCTGATCACAATGGCATAAAACTAGAAATAAAGAAGGGAGAAAATGGAAAATAAAAAATAAAACACATGGAAATTAAACAATAGTCTTTTGAACAACCAATAGATCAAAGAAGAAATAAAGGGGAAATAAAAAAGTTTCAGACAAACAAAAAAAAAAACATATCATAGCAGAACTTAAGGGATATAACAAAACTAGTTCTAACAGAGAAGTTCATAACAATAAATTTTCATAGTAAGAAGCTAGAAAAATCCCAAATAAACATCCTAAGTCTATGATTTAAGGAATTATTAAAAAAAAATACAAAACAAAACCTGAGCCCAAAGTTAGCAAAAGAAAGAAAATAATAAAGATTAGAGGATAAATAAATAAAAGAACAGAAAAACAATAGAAAAGATTAACTAAATCAATGGTTGTTTCTTTAAAATGATAAAATTGACAAACCAATAGCTAAGTTAACCAAGTAAGAAAGAAAAGGAACCAAAGCAATGAAATTATAAATGAAAAGGGAGACATTACAAATGATACCACAAAAATTCAGAGGATAAAGACTACTTTGAACAAGTATACTAACAAACTGGACAACCTAGAATATTTTTTAAAGATCATAGAAACATATCACTTATCAAAATTGAATAAAAATAGACAATCTGAAGAGATCAATTGCCAGTAAAGACATTAAATCAGTAATTAAAAGTATCTCAATAAAAATAAAATGCAGGATCAAATGGCTTTACTGGTAAATTTTACCAAATACTTAAGGAAGAATTGACACCAACCTTTCTCAAACTCTTCCAAAAATTAGAAGAGGAGGGAAACCTTCCTAAATTCATTTTACAAGGCCAGCATTATCCTGATATCGAACCAGAAAATAATCTTACTAGAAAAGGAAAGAGGCCAATATCCCTGATGATTATAGATGCAAAACTTCTTTAAAAATATTAGCAAACCCACTTGGAAAACAGTGTGGAGGTTCCTCAAAAAATTAAAAATAGAGCTACCCCATGACCCAACAATTGCATTCCTGGGTATTTACCCCAAAGATACAAATGTAGTAAAAAGAAGGGCCATATGCATCCCAATGTTCATAGCAGCAATGTCCACAATAGCCAAACTGTGGAAAGAGCTGAGATGCCCTTCAACAGATGAATGGATAAAGAAGATGTGGTCCATATATACAATGGAATATTACTCAGCCATCAGAAAGGATGAATACCCAAATTTACATCCACATGGATGGGACTGGAGGAGATTATGCTAAGTGAAATAAGTCAAGCAGAGAAAGTCATTTATCATATGGTTTCACTTATTGTGGAACATATGGAATAGCATGGAGGACCTTAGGAGAAGGAAGGGAAAAATGAAGGGGGTGGGAATCGGAGGGAGAAAGGAACCATGAGAGACTATGGACTCCGAGAAACAAACTGAGGGTTTTAGAGGGGAGGGGGTGGGGGAATGGGTTAGCCTGGTGATCGGTATTAAGGAGGGCACATACTGCATGGAGCACTAGGTGTTATATGAAAACAATGGATCGTGGATCACCACATCAAAAACTAATGATGTATTGTATGGTGACTAACATAATATAATAAAATTAAAAAATAAAAACATTAGCAAACCTAATTATTTTTTTAAGATTTTATTTATTTATTTGTGAGATAGAGAGAGATAGGCAGAGGCAGAGGGAGAAGCAGCAGGGAGCCCGATGTGGGACTCCATCCCAGGACCCCAGGATAAAGACCTGAGCTGAAGGCAGATGCTTAACTGACTGAGTCACCCAGGTATCCCTAGCAAACCTAATTCAGCAGCATATTTAAAAAATCATTTACTATGATCAAGTAGAATTTATCCCTGGGATGCAAGCCTGGTTCAACACATCCATATAAAATAATGCGATACATCACATTAACAGAATGGAAGGAAAAATAAGTATATTACTGCCTCAATAGACACAGAAAAAGAATTTGACAAAATTTAATATTCATTCATGATAAAAACTCTTAAGAAATTAGGCATAGAAAGAACACAGCTCCATGTAATAAAGGTCATATATGACAAGGCCTCAGCTAATATAATACTCAATGGTGAAAGGGTGAAACTTTTCCTCTGAGATCAGGAACAAGAAACTGTCACAACATCTATTCTACTATAGTACTAGAAATTTTAACTGCAGAAGAAAGATAAGAAAAAAGAAATCCTACTCAATGTAGTATTGTAAGTTCTAGCCCCAGAAGCCACAAAAGAAAAAAAAATCAGAATTGGAGAGGAAGAAGTAAAATTGTCTTTATTTGCAGTGACATTATTTTATATATAGAAAATCCTAAGGATGCAACTTAAATTGTTAGACATAATTAATGAATTCAGTAATGTTACAGGATACAATATTAAAATAAATCAGTAGGATTTTTAGACATTCACAACAAATTTTCTGGTAAAAAGAAATTAATACCATTTACAAAAGAATCAAAAAGAGTAAAATACTTAGAAATAAAGTCAACTAAGAAGTTGCAACATCTCTACAGTGAAAACTACTACATTGATAAAAGAAATTGAAGAAGAGAGGAATAAATGGAAAGGGATCCCATGTTCAAGAAACAAACCCAAGCATACACAGCCAACTAATATTTCAACAGAGAGCCAGGTATATTCAATGGAGAAAATACCTCATCTTTAATAAATGGTGCTGAGATAATTGGATAGTCACACATAAAAGAATAAAATTGGATCCATCTTATATCACTAAAAATATTAACTTGAAATAGATGAAAACCTTAATCATAAGACCCAAAACCATGCAAATCCTATAAGAAAACATAGAAATAAAAACTCCTTAAGTTGGGTCTGAGTAATAATTTTTTGGATGACACCTAAAGCAGAAGCAAAAACAAAACAAAACACTAAACAAGTGGGACTAAATAAAGCTACAAAGCTTCTGCACAGCAAAAGAAACCATCAACAATGTGAAAAAAAAACAAAACAAAACTACAGAGTGGGGAAAAAAAAAATTGCACACCAAACACCTGACAAGAGGTTCACGCCTAAAATATATAAATGACTCATAGAATTCAGTAGTAAGAACAAGAACAAATAACCCAATTTAAAAATGGGCAAAGATCTAAACAAATGTTTCTCCAAAGAAGATATATGAAAGCCCAAAAAAGTACATGAAAATACACTCAACATCACTAGTCATTAAGGAAATGCAAATTAAAATCACACTGAGATAGGGGCGCCTGGGTGGCTCAGTCGTTAAGCGTCTGCCTTTGGCTCGGGTCATGATCTCAGGGTCCTGGGATCGAGCCCCACATTGGGCTCCCTGCTCGGCAGAAAGCCTGCTTCTCCCTCTCCCACTCCCCCTGCTTGTGTTCTGTCTCTCACTGTGTCTCTCTCTGTCAAATAAATAAAATATTTTAAAAAATCACACTGAGATATAAGCTCATACTTTTTAGAATGGCCATTATCCAAAAGACAAAAGATGACAAATGCTCACATTGATGTGGAGGTAAGAGAACCATTATGCAATGTTGGTTGGATTGTAAATTGGTACAGCCACTGTGGAAAACTGTACTGAAGATCCTCAAAAAAACTACGTATGCCACAGCAATTTCACACTGGGAATATATGCAAAGGAAACAAAAACACTAATATGAAAAGATATCTGCACCACCATGCTTATTAGCAGCATTATTTACAATAAACAAGATGTGTAAACAACCTAAGTGTTCATTGATGGATGAATTGATAAATGTGATATATATATAATGGAATATTTTTCAGCCATAAAAATAACAAGGATATCCTGTCATTTGCAGCAACATGGATGAAACTTGAAGGCATTATGCTGAGTGAAACAAGTTAAGAGAGAGAAAAACAAATACTATATGGTCTCACTTATATGTGGAATTTAAAAAAAACAAATAAACCAAAACAGCAAATGAATTGTAAGAGAGATCAGACTTATGGTTATCAGAAGTGAGGAGCTGGGCACCTGGGTGACTCAGTTGGTTAAGCGACTGCCTTCGGCTCAGGTCATGATCCTGGAGTCCCTGGATCGAGTCCCGCATAGGGCTCCCTGCTTGGCAGGGAGCCTGCTTCTCCCTCTGACCCTCCCCCCTCTCGTGTGCTCTCTGTCTCTCTCATTCTCTCTGTCTCAGATAAATAAATAAAATCTTAAAAAAAAAAAAAAAAGAAGTGAGGAGCTGAGGGAAGGCAAATCGTAAGGAGGTGGTTAAGAGGTACAAACTGCCAGTTATAAGATTGTTAAAACACACACACACACACACACATACACACACACACAAGCCCAAAATGTTGTCACTTAGATCGAGTTGCAAATCTGAACCTTAATATGTAATCGAATTGCAATTTCAACCTCCCCTAGAAATGTAATCTTAAACTGGTCAGCTGGGAATTTTTCAATCAGTGCTGATGAGTCTGCCACATGGGGCATCTCCATTCCTCCTCTCCAAAAATGAAGTAATCTGCATGACAAGACATCTTGTTTTTCCCCTAAGGGAAAGCCATCATTCCTGAAACAATCCATTTTTTAAAATTTAAATTCAATTAGTACATCATTAGTTTTTTGTGTAGTGTTCAATGATTCATTATTGGTGTATAACACCCAGTGCAAATTACACCACATGCCATCCTTAATGCCCATAACCCACTTACCCCATCGCCCCACCCATCGCCCTTTCCAGAACCCTCAGTTTGTTTCCTGGAGTCAAGAGTCTCATGGTTTGGTTCCCTCTATGACTTCTTTCCATTCAGTTTTCCCTCCCTTCCCCTATGATCCTCTGTGCTATTTCTTACGTTCCACAGGTAAGTGAAACCATATGACAATTGTCTTTCTCTGATTGACTTCACTTAGCATAATACCCTCTAGTTCCATCCATGTCAATGTAAATTGTAGGTATTCATCCTTTCTGATGGCTGAGTAATATTCCATTGTATATGTGAACCACATCTTCTTTGTCCATTTATCTGTTGAAGGACATTTTGGCTCCTTCCACAGTTTGGCTATTGTGGACATTGCTGCTATTTACATTGGGGTGCAAGTGGCCCTTCTTTTCACTACATTTGTACCTTTGGGGTAAATACCCAGTAGTGCAACTGTTATGTCATAGGGTAGCTGTATTTTTAACTTCCTTAGGAACCTCCATACTGTTTTCCAGAGTGGCTGTACCAGCTTGCATTCCACACAACAGTGTCAGAGTGTTCTCCTTTCTTCACATCATCGCCTCCATTTGTTGTTCCCTGTCTTGTTAATTTTAGCCATTCCAACTGGTGAAGGTGGTATCTCATTGTGGTTTTGATTTGTATTTCCCTGATGACACCATGTGATCCTCTCAATTGATGCAGAAAAAGCATTTGACAAAATACAGCATCTTTTTTTAAAAAAAAATATTTATTTATTTGACAGAGAGAGACACAGTGAGAGAGGGAACACAAGCAGGGGGAGTGGGAGAGGGAGAAGCAAGCTTCCTGTCAAGCAGGGAGCCCAATGCGGGGCTCAATCCCAGGACCCTGGGATCATGACCTGAGCTGAAGGCAGATGCTTAACGACTGAGCCACCCAAGTGCCCCTACAGCATCCTTTCTTGATTAAAACTCTTCACAGTATAGGGATAGAGGGAACATACCTCAATATCATAAAGCCATCTATGAAAAGCCCACAGCAAATATCATTCTCAATGGGGAAAAAGTGAGATCTTTTCCCTTAAGGTCAGGAACATGACAGGGATTCCCACTCTCACCACTATTGTTCAGTATAGTACTAGAATGTAGTGAAAAGAAGGTGTCATCAGTTTGTTTCCTATAGTTAAGAGTCTCTTATGGTTTGCTTCCTTTCTGTTTTCATCTTATTTTATTTTTCCTTCCCTTCCCTTGTGTTCATCTGTTTTGTTTCTTAAATTCCATATATGAGTGAAATCACATGGTATTTTTCTTTCTCTGACTGACTAATTTCACTTAGCATAATACCCTCTAGTTCCATCCATGTCACTGGAAATGGCAAGATTTCATTCTTTGTGATGGCTGAGTAATATTCCATTGTGTATATACACCACATCTTCTTTATCCATTCAACTGTTGATGGACATCTGGACTCTTTCCATAGTTAGGCTATTCTGGACATTGCTGCTATAAACATTGGGGTGCATGTGGCCCTTTGATAAATATTTATCCAATTGGATAAATACCTAATAGTGCAGTTGCTGGCTCATAAGGTAGCTATATTTTTAACTTTTTGAGGAACCTCCATACTGTTTTCCAGAGTGCCTGCATCACTTTGCATTCTCACCAACACTGTGAAAGGTTTCCCCTTTCTCTGCAGTAGTGCAACCGTTATGCCATAGGGTAGCTGTAGTGCCAACATCTGTTGTTTCCTGAGTTGTGACTGGTGTGAGGTGGTATCTCATTGTGGTTTTGATTTGAATTTCCCTGATGCCAAGTGATGTTGAACATTTTTTCATGTGTTTGTTAGCCTATTACATGTCTTCTTTGGAGAAATGTCTGTTCATGTCTTCTGCCCATTTCTTGACTGGATTTGTTTTTGGGTGCTGAGTTCGATAAGTTCTTTATAGGTTTTCAACACTAGCCCTTTACCTGATAAGGTATTTGTAAATATTTTCTCCCATTCTATAGGTTGTCTTTTAGTTTTGTTGACTGTTTCCTTTGCTGTGTAAGCATGTTTCTAGAAATTTTAAAATGTATTAATAAATTTGCAAATACAAATGCAGATACAACAATTCACAATTGATTACTAAGTTTTCAGTGGAAATTAGGGTTTCACAAGTTAAAAAAATTAACATATGCAATAATTGAAACTCCTATTATTAATAAGTGAAACATCTCTATATGCCAGGTAAGTATGAATGGTGGAGACTCCATTTTATTGTTGATAAAAAAAAGGAATTTTATTTTAAAATGAAGCTGCTTTAAAGAGAAAATAAAACATAGGACCAGATTAGAATGTAAAAAAGAAAGTTGTAGAAGTTTTATAGAAAATAAAACTTTGAAAATAAATTTTAATGTGTAGTCAAGCTGTCTAAAATTAAAATACATTTATCTAAAATATGAGTTTTAATATAAAAATGAGCTGAAGCAAAATGAGAATTTGGTTGTTTCTCTGTTAAAAGGATTTTTTTTTTTTTACTTTTGGTCTAATTTTGATAACAGATAGTGAAAGATTTTTTTTTTACCTTTTTTTTTTTTTTTTTTTTTACATTTCATGATTATCTGTGATCCTATTTAGGAAAATACTTTAAAACAATTTTATTTAATTTTTTTTAGTTTTGCTTAAATAATAACTATATGTATTTTTTAATTAAAGATTTTATTTATTTAATTGACAGAGAGAGACACAGCAAAAGAGGGAACACAAGCAGGGGGAGTGGGAGAGGAAGAAGCAGGCTTCCCATGGAGCAGGGAGCCTGATGCAGGGCTCAATCCCAGGACCTTGGGATCATGACCTGAGCTGAAGGCAGACGCTTAACAACTGAGCTACCCAGGCACCCCTGTTTTGTTTTGTTTTGTTATTTTATTTCATTATGTTATGTTAGTCACCATACAATACATCATTAATTTTTGATGTAGTGATCCATGATTCATTATTTTTGTATAACACCTAGTGCTCCATGCAGTACATGCCCTCCTTAATACCCATCACTGGGATAACGCATCCCCCCACCCTCCCCCTAAAACCCTCAGTTTGTTTCTCAGAGTCCAATCTCTCATGGTTCATCTTTCCCTCTGATTTCCCCCACTTCATTTTTCCCTTCCTTCTCCTAATGTCCTCCATGCTATTCCTTATGTTCCACAAATAAGTGAAATCATATGATTATTGACTTTCTTTGCCTGACTTATTTCACTTAGCATAATCTCCTCAAGTCCCATCCATGTTGATGTAAATGTTGGGTATTTCTGATGGCTGTATTTGTCCATTGTATATATGGACCACATCTTTATCCATTCATCTGTTGAAGGGCATCTTGGCTTTTTCCACAGTTTGGCTATTGTGGACATTGTCCTTATGAACATTGGGGAGCACATGGCCCTTCTTTTCACTACATCTGTGTCTTTGGGGTAAATACCCAGTAGTGCAATTGCTGGGTCACAGGGTAGCTCTATTTTTAATTCTTTGAGGCACCTCCACACTGTTTTCCAAAGTGTCTGTACCAACTTGCATTCCCACTAACAGTGTAAGAGGGTTCCCCTTACTCCACAACCTCTTCAAAATTGTCAATTTTTGCCATTCTAACTGGTGTAAGGTGGTATCTCATTGTGGTTTTGATTTGAATTTCCCTGATGGCTAATGATGATGAACATTTTTTCATGTGTCTGTTAGCAATTTGTATGTCTTCTTTGGAGAAGTGTCTATGTCTTCTGCCCATTTTTTGACTTGATTATTTGTTTTTTGGGTGTTGTTTTTGAGAAGTTCTTTATAGGTCTTGGATTCCAGCCCTTTATCTGTAGTGTCATTTGCAAACATCTTCTCCCATTCTGTGGGTTGCCTCTTTGTTTTGTTGACTGTTTCCTTTGCTGTGCAGAAGATTTTTTATCCTGATGAAGTCCCAAAAGTTTATTTTCGCTTTTGTTTCACTTGCCTTTGAAGATGTATCTTGGAAGAAGTTGCTGTGGCTGATGTCAAAGAGATTACTGCCTATGTTCTCCTCTAAGATTTTGATGGATTCCTGTCTCACATTGAGGTCTTTCATCCATTTTGAGTTTATCTTTGTGTATGGTGTTAGAGAATGGTCGAGTTTCATTTTTCTGCATGTGGCTGTCCAATTTTCCCAGCACCATTTATTGAAGAGAGTGTCTTTTTTCCATTGCATAGATTTTCCTGCTTTGTCGATGATTATTTGACCATAGAGTTGAGGGTCCATATCTGGGTTCTCTATTCTGTTCCATTGGTCTATATGTCTGTTTTTGTGCCAGTACCATGCTGTCTTGGTGACCACTGCTTTGTAATATAGCTTGAAATCAGGCAACGTGATGCCCCTAGCTTTGGTTTTCTTTCTCAACATTTCCTTGGTGATTCGGGGTCTCTTCTGATTCCATACAAATATTAGGATTGTTTGTTCCAGCACTTTGAAAAAAAATGTCATTATAATTTTGATCAGGATGGCATACGTAGTTTTTATTTGAATTCCAGGTAGTTGACATACCATGAAATATCAGTTTCAGGTGTACAATTTAGTGATTCAACACTTATATACAATACATGGTGCTCATCACAATAAGTGTATGCCTTAAAAATATACAAAAAAACCCTCATCCTTTTTATTTGTTTTTAGACAGGGAGGGAGGGTGGAGGGCAGAGGGAGAGAGAGAGAGAATCCCAAGAAGGCTCCATGCCAGAAAGGGGAACCCTCCTACATTGTTGGTGGGAATGCAAGCTGGTGCAACCACTCTGGAAAACAGTTTGGAAGTTCTTCAAAAAGTTGAAAATAGAGCTACCATATGATCCAGCAATTGCACTACTGGGTATATACCCCTAAGTTACAAAAGTAGGGATCCGAAAGGGTACGTGCACCCCGATGTTTATAGCAGCAATGTCCGCAATAGCCAAACGGTGGAAAGAGCCAAGATGTCCATCGACAGATGAATAGATAAAGAGGATGTGGTATATATATACAATGGAATATTATGCAGCCATCAATCAGAATGAGATCTTGCCATTTGCAATGACGTGGATGGAACTGGAGGGTGTTATGCTAAGCCAAATAAGTCAATCAGAGAAAGACATGTATCATATGATCTCACTGATAAGAGGAATTTATTTTTAAGATTTTATTTATTTATTTATTTGAGAGAGAGAGTGAGCACAAGAGGGGGGAGCGGGAGAGGGAGAAGCAGACTCCCTGCCAAGCAGGGAGCCCGATGCAGGACTCGATCCAGGGACTCCAGGATCATGACCTGAGCCGAAGGAAGTCGCTTAACCAACTGAGCCACCCAGGCGCCCAAGAGGAATTCTTAATCTCAGGAAACAAACTGAGACTTCCTGGAGTAGGGGGTGGGGTGGGATGGATGGGGGGGGCTGGGTGATAGACACTGGGGAGGGTATGTGCTATGGTGAGTGCTGTGAATTGTGCAAGACTGTTGAATCAAAGATCTGTACCTCTGAAACAAATAATGCAATATATGTTAAGAAAAAAAAATAATGATAAGAACATAGCAGGAGGGGAAGAATGAAGGGGGGGGAATTGGAGGGGGAGACGAACCATGAGAGATGATGGACTCTGAAAAACAAACTGAGGGTTCCAGAGGGGAGGGAGGTGGGAGGATGGGTTAGCCTGGTGATGGGTATTAAAGAGGGCACGTTCTGCATGGAGTACTGGGTGTTATACACAATGAATCATGGAACAGTACATCAAAAACTAATGATGTATGGTGATTAACATAACAATAAAAAAATTTAAAAAAAAGAAGGCTCCATGCCAAGCACCCAGCCCAATGTGGGGTTTGATCACATATACCTGAGATCATGACATGTGCCAAAATCAAGAAGTAGAACACTCCAACCCACTGAGCCCCTCAGGCGCTCCAATCTTTTCGATATTTTTGACAAACTTCCCAAACTCAAATTCTAAATTTTTGTTTATTTTTTTTACCTTCAATATTCCAAATAATTTGTTGAACTAATTAACCTTATTTGACACGTAAAATACATGGAAAACATTGTTAAATAAATTATACTGTCTTCTCTATATTGTATTTGTAAGACTGTGACACACATGGATAAAGTCCATTGTACTTATGCAAGAAATTCCTCCTCATTGTCAGACTTTTGCCATCTTGATATCCTTGTAACATGACAACAGTCTGCTTTTGAATCAGAAATAAAGGTGGGCAATGACTGTAAACTAAGAAACACTTGGGACAATGGGAATCAAGACAGCCACAAGTTCTTCCTAGATCCCTGGAAAACCCCATATTTTTATGTTGTTGTTGTTGTTTTACATTCCTTGACCTACAATAGTGCATTTAAGATGACTCAGATTATGAATAGACATTGGTGTAGAGACTTCTATGAAATTGCAGAAACAGTCGACTAGCCATGTCTGATCTGTTTGGTTCATAATCCTGGAAAAAATGTTTGTTTGTTCCTAGAGACTTCACACTTCCTTCTTGGCCCTTTAATTACCTGTAGCTGGACTTCATTTTACTGCCACGTTGTATGGGTTTTCAATATGTTCTTGTTGTTATATATTTTCCAGATCGGATAGACTTTCCTTCCTGGAAAGCAGATAGCCTCACAGTTAAAAAAAAAAAAAAGTTTAAAAATGTGTTTCCCACTTGAATTGTACTTTCCCCTATATCCAATGATTGAGCCACCCACTTGACTGGACAAATCACAGGAGCATTAACAAAAACCGTAGAAATTCTTGAAATTCTGCCAGTATTCAACATTCTGATTTCTTGCTGCCTTATGCAAGTATAATCTGCTTCTGTAAGTCTCTAATATCTTATGATCAAGCCTGTCACCAACAGGTTAAAGAAGCCTTTCTTAGTCCTATTCAAAGGAATCTAACAGTCATAGTCAAGAGCTTGGTGACTGGTATTCTCAAACATCATCAGAGGAAGATAGTCTTGTGACCCGTTGAAAAGCACCTTACCAAATAATCCAGTCCACAGACATTGCTGCAAATCTAAAAGATCCTTGAGATCTCTAAATTAAGTTAATGAGGATGAGAAGTAACTGATATCAGCATTGACTGCTGCCACCAAAGATGATGAATCAAGACTTCAAATTCAAATGAACATTAAACTCCTTTTCCTTCTTTTCCTTTCCTTTACTCTGGCATTGACTTGGAAAGATAATACCTTCATCTCTATCTCCAGGTCTTTGTTAAGGGGGAAGGGTAAATCCTTTTATTTTAGTCTAGGAGTAAATCTAACTCTGTCCCTAACTTTTAAAAAGCAAAATAAGACATTTCATTGGTTGGTTCAAGATTGAACGTAATGGAACAAACGTATGGGGAATATAGTCAATAATATTGTAATGGTGTTTTATGGTGACAGATGATAGCTACACTACTGGTGAGCACAGCATAATTTATAAAATTGTTGAATCACTATGTTGTACACCTGAAAATAATGTAACATCATGTGTAAACTATACTCAAACAAAAAGTTTACTCAGTTAAATTTTGTTATTTTACAAGATAAATATGCCATGGGTGTGCAATGTACAACATAATGACTGGAGCTAATACTGCTGTGGGATATATAGGAAATTTGTTAGAGTAAATCTTAAGAAATCTTATTACAAGGACAATTTTTCTTCTTTTTTTTTCAGTTTTTCCTTTTATTGTATCTATAGGAGAAGATGGAATGTTAGCCGAACCTATTGTGGTTATCATTTCATGATATATGTAAATCAAACCATCATGCTCTATGCATTAAAATTATACAGTGATGGGGCAACTGGCTGGCTCAGTCAGTAGACCATTCAACTATTGATCTCATGATTGTGAGTTTGAGCCCCATGTTGGGTGTAGAGATTACTTAAAAATAAAATCTTTAGAGAACATGCAGTGATATATATCCATTCATTCTCAATAAAACTAAAACAAATAGGTCTTTGTTAAATTTCTAATAAGAACTTATTTGTTAGGGGAGGAGCAAGATGGCGGAGGAGTAGGAGACCTAAATTTCATTTGATCCCGGGAATTCACTAGATAAGGATCAAACCATTCTGAACACTTACAAACTCAACAGGAGATCGAAGAAAATAATAGCAATAACTCTCTGAACAGAAAAGTGACCGCTTTCTGGAAGGTAGGATGTGCAGAGAAGTGAATCAGAGCTGATATTTGGGAAGATAGACGGTGGGGGAAGGGAGCCTCCATCAGCTGCTACTGGCAAGTGATAGAGCGGTGGAGCACAAAACTGGAACTTTTAGAAGTCTGGTTCGCTGAGGGATGTCTCTCCAGCGGCTAAGCAGGGGATGGAACCCTCACTGGGACAGTGTGGTCTCAGGACCCTTGTGGTCACAGAAAGATTGGGGGTGCCTAAGTGCATCAGAGCTCCCAGGTATTAGAGCAGGGAAGCCAGCTGCAAAGATGGAGCCACGGAGTGGGCTCTCAGCTTGGGGTTGCCATAAACCATGATCTGTGGCACAGTCAGCCACTGCTCTTCAAGCAGAGTCTGAACAAGTGGCAGATCTGGGGAGACTCCCATTCCTCCCCCAGGAGGAGTGGTGTGTGAGCACTCTGCAGGAATCTGCTGGGTTTGGAGACTCCAAGCGGGGTCGTGTGCCAGAGATAGAAATGCTCAGTCACAGGCTGGGTGAGCATGGAGTGCGGCCCGAGACCGGGAAGAAAGGAGTGATTGACTGCTTTACTCTGGGGGCTCACTGAGGAGGGGGGCCCAAGTTCCTGGCTCCTCCAGGGCAGAGATTGGGAGGCTGCCATTTTCACTCTTGTCCTCCACATCTGTATGGAAAGCTTGCAGGGAACAAAAGCTACCGAAAGCAAACCCGAGCAGATTACTTAGCCTGGCCCCTGGCAAGGGCAGGGCAATTCCGCCTCAGGCAAAGACATTTGAGAACCACTGCAACAGACCCCTCGCCCAGAAAATCAGCAAGAACAGCCAGCCAAGACCAAGTTTACTGATCAATGAGAACGGCAGAACGCCAGCACTAGGGAAATACAGCACATAGAATTCATGGCTTTTTCCCCCCTGATTCTTTAGTCTTTCAAGGTTATTTTTTTTAATTTTCTTTTTTTTTTCTTTTCTTTTTCCCCTTTTCAACCAACACCTTATCAATCCCTTTTTTAAAAATCGTATTTATTTTTCATTTTTAGAGTCATATTCTGTCCCTTTATAGTAGTTAACCTTATTTTTGGTATATATATATATATATTAATTGTTCTCTCTTTGAAATTTTGGGATACAGTTTCTTCTAATAGACAAAATATACCCTAAATCTCTAGTGTATAGCTTTGTTCTAGTCTCCTGCCTGATCACAATCATGCCTCTTTTCTTTAAATTTCTCCTTTTTTTTTCAACCACCTTCTTATCTTATCAATTCCTTTTATAAAATCTTCTATAATTTTCATCTTTACAGTCATTTTTGTACATATATAAGCTTTTCTTTCTTTAAAATTTTCGGAGGCAGTTTCTTCTAACAGACCAAAATATGTGCAAAATCTAGTGTGTAGCACTGGTCTATGCACCAGCCTGACAATATTTGATCATATTCTTTTTTTAATCTTCTTGTTCTTTTTTTTTTTTTTCTGTCTTTCTTTCCTTCCCTTTCTTTTTCTCTGGGCTCAGGTCTCTTCTGATTTGTTTAGTGTACATTTTTCTGGGGTTGTTGTTACCCTGTTAGCATTTTGTTCTCTCATTCATCTATTCTCCTCTGGACAAAATGACAAGATGGAAAAAATCACCTCAAAAAAAAGAGCGAGACAGTACCGACTGCCAGGGACCTAATCAATATGGACATTAGTAAGATGTCGGAACTAGAGTTCAGAATGACGATTATAAAGATATTAGCTGGATTTGAAAAAAGCATGGAAGATATTAGAGAAACACTTTCTGGAGAAATAAAGGAACTAAAATCTAACCAAGTCGAAATCAAAAAGTGAGATGCAATAAAAAATGGAGGCTCTAACTGCTAGGATAAATGAGGCAGAAGAGAGAATCAGTGATATAGAAGACTGAATGATGGAAAATAAAGAAGCTGAGAAAAAGAGAGATAAACAACTACTGGATCACGAGGGCAGAATTTGAGAGATAAGTGATACCATAAGACTAAACTATATTAGAATATTTGGGATCCCAGAAGAAGAAGAAAGAGACAGAGGGGCAGAAGGTATATTGGAACAAATTATATCAGAGAACTTCCATAATTTGGGGAAGGAAATAGGCATCAAAATCCAGAAGGCATAGAAAACTCCCCTCATAATCAATAAAAAAATGTCAACACCCCAACATCTACTAGTAAAACTTACGAGTCTCAGAGACAAAGAGAAAATCCTGAAAGCAGCTCAGGACAAGAGATCTGTAACCTACGATGATAGAAACATTAGATTGGCAACAGACCTATCCACAGAGACTCGGCAGACCAGAAAGGACTGGCATGATATATTCAGAGCACTAAACAGGAAAAATATGCAGCCAAGAATACTATATCCAGCTAGGCTGTCATTGAAAATAGAAGGAGAGATAAAAAGCTTCCAGGACAAACAAAAACTAAAGGAATTTGCAAGCACAAAACGAGCCCTACAAGAAATCTTGAAAGGGGTCCTCTAAGCAAAGAGAGAGCCTAAAAGCAACATAGTCCAGAAAGGAACACAGATAATATACAGTAACAGTCACCTTACAGGCAATACAATGACACTAAATTCCTATCTTTCAATAGTTATCCTGAATGTAAATGGGCTAAATGCCCCAATCAAAAGACACAGGCTATCAGATTGGATAAAAAAAACAAGACCCATTGATATACTGCCTGAAAGAGACTCATTTTATACCCAAAGACACCTCCAGATTGAAAGTGAGGGGGTGGAAATGATTTACCATGCTAATGGACACCAAAAGAAAGCTGGAGTGGCAATCCTTATGTCAGACAAATTAGATTTTAAACCAAGGACTATAATAAATTTTTTTAAAGATTTTATTTATTTGCGAGAGAGAGAATGAGAGACAGAGAGCATGAGAGGGAGGATGGTCAGAGGGAGAAGCAGACTCCCTGCTGAGCAGGGAGCCTGATGTGGGACTCGATCCCGGGACTACAGGATCATGACCCGAGCCGAAGGCAGTTGCTTAACCAACTGAGCCACCCAGGCGCCCCACCAAAGACTATAATAAGAGATGAGGAAGAACACTATATCCTACTTACAGGGTCTATCCAACAAGAAGATCTAACAATTGTAAATATCAATGCCTCTAACATGGGAGCAGCCAATTATATATGCCAATTAATAACAAAAGTAAAGAAACACATCAACAGCAATACGATAACAGTAGGGGCCTTTAACTTATTAAACTCAACACCCAAAGAATAAATGATCCAATCAATAAATGGGCAGAAGACATGAACAGACATTTTTCCAAAGAAGACATCCAAATGGCCAACAGACTCATGAAGAGGTGCTCAACATCACTCAGCATCAGGGAAATCCAAATCAAAACCTCAATGACATACCACCTCACACCAGTCAGAATGGCTAAAATTAACAGGTCAGGAAATGACAGATGTTGGCGGGGATGAGGAGAAAGGGGAACACTCCTACACTGTTGGTGGGAATGCAAACTGGTGCAGCCACTCTGGAAAACAATCTGGAGGTTCCTCAAAAAGTTGAAAATAGAGCTACCATATGACCCAGCAAGTACACTACTGTGTATTTACCCCAAAGATACAAATGTAGTGATCCCAAGGGGTACGTGCACTCTGATGTTTATAGCAGCAATGTCCACAATAGCCAAACTATGGAAAGAGCCACGATGTCCATCAACAGATGAATGGATAAAGAAGAAGTGGTATATATATACAATGGAATATTATGCAGCCATCAAAAGGAATGAAATCTTGCCATTTGCAACAATGTAGATGGAACTGGAGGGTTTATGCTGAGCTAAATAAGTCAACCAGAGAAAGACATGTATCATATGATCTCACTGATATGAGGAATTCTTAATCTCAGGAAACAACCTGAGGGTTGCTGGATTGATGGGGGTGGAGGGATGGGATGTCTGGGTGATAGACAATGGGAAGCATATGTGCTATGGTGAGTGTTGTGAATTGTGTAAGACTGATGAATCACAGACCTGTGCCTCTGAAACAAATAATACATTATACGTTAAAAATAAAAAGAAGAAGAAGATAGTAGGAAGGGAAAAATGAAGGGGGGGGAATGGGGGAGGGCGAACCAGGAGAGATTATGGACTCTGAGGAAAGAAACAGGGTTTCTAGAGGGGATGGGGGTGTGGAGATGAGGCAGCCTGTTGATGGGTATTAAAGAGGGCATGTATTGAATGGAGAACTGGGTGCTATACACAAACAATGAATCATGTAACACTACATCAAAAACTAATGATGTAATATATGGTGATTAACATAATATAATAAAATTAAAAAAATAAAAAAAAGATATGCAACAAAAAAAAGAACTTATTTGTTACATGTATTTTTCCCTGGCTGGGGATTTGGCAAGGAAGGCTGGGCAGGCAGCAGCTGTGAGTCTTAGAGTGCAGTGGTACAGATTCTGAGAGAGGACTGGTTCCACGCTGCGTGTCCAGCCATGCTGGCATAGTGGCCTGCAAGCAGCAGTGGGTCTAGCCCCACATATGGTTGAATAACTGCAGATTGCAGTGATTACCCAAGCCATGCTGGAGGAGGAAGAGCTTGAGGCTGCTAGGTTTGAGAGAGAACGAAGGATGATAGAAAAGACTCCCATGTCATGGGATAGAGAGCCTGTGGACATTCAGTATGGTAGACTTCAACATAAAAAACAAGATCTACTCCAACTTTTTATTGACTAAATGGAACAGCAACAACTAGAGGAACAGAAGAAGAAAGATGAATTGGAGAGATGAAAATAATCTTTAAAAGTTACTAAGGTAAAAATTCCATTGATGTAGGTGGATACAATCCAGTAATGAGAAAGTAGAGAGGAAGAGAAGATGAATCATACAATATTTCAGAGGTAATGGCAAAAGAGGAAATTTTGTCCATGGCGAAAGAAAGAAAGAAAGAAAGAAAGAAAGAAAGAAAGAAAGAAAGAAAGAAAGAAAGAAAGAAAGAAAGAAAGAAAGAAAGAAAGAAAGAAAGAAAGAAAGAAAGAAAGAAAGAAAGAAAGAGAATGAAAGGTCCTTTTTTAATCTGTATAAAAGGTCCTTTTCTGTATAAAAGACCTTCAGAAAAACGAAGATTCAAATAGTATAATTAAATATAAATTGTTTCAAATGGTTAGGCAGAATACTAAATTGTTTTTCATCCCAGTTCAGAATTGTCATGAACAGCGAGTACCATTTCAACAAACAGAACACTTCCCAGAAAGAGTGATGCAATGGTACCAAGTGGAAGATATGGAATGGCTTAGGATACTTTGGGAAAACGGAATTAATGGCATTTTAGCAGATGAAATGGGATTGGGAAAGACAGTTCAGTGTATTGCTACAATTGCATTAATGATTCAGAGAGGACTACAAGGATCTTTTCTTGTCTGTGGTCCTTTGTTTACACTTCCTAAATAGATGGCTGAATTGTAAAGATTTACACCAGACATTCCTACTAAATTATTTCATGGGACCCAGCAGGAACATTGAAAATTGTGTAAAGAATATTCAAAAGTAAAAAGGGGCACTGAATATTCATCCTGTGGTAATTAGTTCATTTGAAATAGCCATGAGACACCAAAAGACTTTACAACACAGTTATTGGAAATACTTAATAGTAGATGAAGGACACTGGATTAAGAATATGAAGTGCCATCTGATCAGGTAGTTAAAATGATTCAATGCAGATAACAAACTTCTTTTGCCTGGGACTCCCTTGTAAAACAATTTTTCAGAACTTTGGCTATCACTAAACTTTCTGTTGCCAGATGTATTTGGTGACTTGAAAAGCTTTGAATCTTGGTATGATATCACTAGTCTTTCTGAAACTGCAGAAGATATTATTGGTAAATAAAGAGAACAGAGTGTTTGCACATGCTGCACCAGATTCTAACATCTTTTTTACCTAGGTGACTAAAATCTGATGTTGCTTTTAAAATTCCTCCTAAATGAGAAGTAGTCATTTATGCACCACTTTCAAAGAAACAACTCTTTTATACAGCCATTGTGAGTGGTGCAGTTGCAAACACACCTGAATCCAGTGAAATAGGAACAGTTAACTAAGTACCACGGTATGACCAAGATGACAAACTAGAAAGTCAATAAATTATAGCAAAATAGATGATTTCCCTAGTGAGCTGGAAAAATTGACCAGTCAAATGTTGCCAGGAGTAGACTGAGAAAGGGCTGTTGTGGAAATGAACACCCCTGTACAATCTGAAGTTAATCTGAAGGTGCAGAATATAATGATGCTCCTTCATAAATGCTGTAATCATCCATATTTGACTGAGTATCCTATAGACCAGATCACACAAGAGTTTAAGATTGATGAAGATTTTGTAACAAATTCTGGGAAATTCTTAATTTTGTGTCCAATGCTGCCAGAACTAAAAGCCAGAGGTCAAGTTTCTGCGTTTTTTTTTTTTTTTGTTGTTGTTGTTTTTTAATGACAAGAATGTTGGACATTTTAGTGGATTACTGTCATTTTAGAAATTTCAAGTTCGGGGTATCTGGGTGACTCAGTGGTTAAGCCTCCAACTCTTGATTTTCACTCAAGTAATGATGTCAGGATTGTGAGATTGAGCCCTGCCTTGGGTTCTGTGCTAGGTCTAGGTCCTACTTAAGATTCTCTCTCTACCTCTTTCTCTGCTCTGCCCTCTGCTCATGCTCTCTTTCTCTCTCTCTCTCTCAAAAAAAAAACAAAACAAAACAAAAAAAAAAACAAAACAAAAAAAACTTTAGCAGGCTTGATTGATCCATGGATTATTCAGAGAGAAAAAAAAATATGCATAATCACAAAAGTAAAGTGGATAATCTGGATTTTAAAACCTAAATGTTGGAGAGGTTGTGGAGAAGGGGGAACCCTCTTACACTGCTGGTGGGATTACAAGTTGGTATAGCCCCTTTGGAAAACAGTGTGGAGGTTCCTCAAAAAATTAAAAATAGAGCTACCCCATGACCCAGCAATTGAACTACTGGATATTTACCCCAAAGACACAGATGTAGTGAAAAGAAGGGCCAATGTACCCCAATGTTCATAGCAGCAATGTCCACAATAGCCAAACTGTGGAAAGAGCTGAGATGCCCTTCAAGAGATGAATGGATAAAGAAGATGTGGTCCGTATATACAATGGAATATTACTCAGCCATCAGAAAGGATGAATACCCAACTTTTACATCAACATGGATGGGACTGGAGGAGATTATGCTAAGTGAAATAAGTTAAGCAGAGAAAGTCACTTATCATATGGTTTCACTTATTTGTGGAACATAAGGAATAGCATGGAGAACATTAGGAGAAGGAAGGGAAAAAGGAAGGGGGTGAAATCGGAGGGGGAGACGAACCGTGAGAGACTATGGACTCTGAGAAACAAACACGATTTTGTGTTTGTGGGGGGGGGTTGGGTTAGCCTAGTGATGGTTATTAAGGAGGGCACGTACAGCATGGAACACTGGGTGCTATACAAAAACAATGAATTGTGGGTCACCACATCAAAAACTAATGATGTATTGTATGGTTACTAACATAACATTATAAAATAAAATAATATTTAAAAAAATAAATAAAACCTATACAGGTAAATTACTGGATGCAAACAAGAACTTTAAAAGACGTTTTTTTTTAGCTCAAATTTAAAACAAACTTTCAGGACTGGAATCATCAGAATTTTCTAGTTATCTTGAAAATCTCCATTTTCTCTTTATCTTTTTTGATTGTACATGAACTGGTGATTTGGGCATTAATTTGACTGCAGCATATACAGTTATCATTGATGATAGTGATTGGAACCCCCACTTTGATCTTCAAGCTCAGGATATATCTCATAGAATTGGACAGTCAAAGCCAGTTGTGTATCATCTCATCACAGCAAATACTATGGATCAGAAAAATGAGGAAAGAGCAGATGCTAAAAGAGCACTGGAAAAGTTGATCATCCATGAAAATCATTTCCAAGGTGGTCAGTCTCAATTAAATTAATCTAAGAAAATTTTAGACCTTAAGGAATTAATGGAATTATTAAAATCTAGGTTTATGAAAAGGAAGTAAAAGTATCAAGAGCGGTCATTAGTGATAAAGATCTTTTAGATCGAAGTGATCTTGTTAATCAAATGAATGCCTCAGGACAGATAAAGAGAAATGGAGATTTTTAAGACACTAGAAAATTCTGAGGATTCCAGTCCTGTATGTTTGTTTTATTGTATTTAAGATTTTATTGTTTATTTATTTGAGAGAGATAGAGAGAGAGCATGAGCAGAGAGTGGGAGAAGCAGACTCCCTGGCTGAGTAGGGAGCCTGATGTGGGGCTCAATACCAGGAACCTGAGATCATGACCTGAGCAGAAGACAGACACTTGCCAACTGAGCCATCCAGGTGCCCCATGAATGTTTGTTTTAAATTTGAGCTAAAGACTCCTTTTAAAGTTCTTGTATATATCTAGTAATTTACCTGTATTTGCTTTAAAATCCAGTCCACTTTACGTTTTTTTTTTTAATGTTCCATTAGCCACTGTATAGTACCTGATTAGTTTTTTTATGTAGTGTTCAGTGATTCATTAGTTAAGTGTAACACCCAGTGCTCATCACAGTAAGTGCCCTCTCAATACCCACCACCCTGTTACCCCCTCTGCCCACACCCCTCCCCTCTGAAACTCCCAGATTGTTTCTTGGGGTCCATAGTCTCTCATGGTTCATGTCCCTCTCTGATTTCTCCCCCTTTGGATTTCCCTCCCTTCCCCTATCGTCCTCCATGCTATTGCTTATGTTCCACATATGAGTGAAACCATATGATAATTGTCTTTCTCTGCTTGACTTACTTCACTTAACATAATCCACTCCAGTTCCATCTACGATGCAGCAGGCCCCTCCCCCAGAAGACAAGCTGGAAGAACAAGACAAAAACCCGAGGGTTCCCATAAAACTGTAAAACCCCAACACTAGGGGAAAATAGTATATTGAGCTACTGGTGTTGCCTCATGACCTGTGTATTACTTAAATACAGCTTTCTTTTTTTATTCTTTCTCATGTTTCTTCTCTGTTTTTTTCTTTTTACCTACTTATTATTCCAACTAGATGTTTAATGCAACATATTCCATAGGAACTTTTTAACTTGTACTTTTTCACACCTATATACTTTTTATTCTTTATAGATATAATCTTCAAAGTAGTCCTTTTTCCCCTATTCAATACTACCTATTTATATATATATTAGTTTTAATCTCCCCATAACTCTGGGAAGTAGTGCTCTCTAACAAAGAGAACAAAGTACACCCAGGAAGAACTGAAACACTTTACCTTGCCCACATTGAGAGATTATAGCTCCCCTTCCCCTCATCCCCCCCCTTTTTTTTACTTTATAAATCTTATTCTTGGGTTTCATTTTGGTTGTTTTTTTGGTGGTAGCTTCCAATTACTCCAAACTTTCCCAGGATGCACCTTGCCTGGATTGTGGTTGGTATTTTCAACTCTGTACATCCCCTCAACCACCTCTCAACAGAATGACTAGGAGAAGGAACTCCCAACAAAGAAAAGAACCAGAGGCAATGGCCTCTCCCACAGACCTAATGGATATGGATATAAGAAAGATGTCTGAAATAGACTTCAGGGTAACACTTATGATGAAATTAACTAGGCTTGAGAAAACCATTAATGGCAACATAGAATCTCTAAGGCAGAAATGAGAGCTAATCAGGCTAAACTTAAAATATGCTATGAATGAGATGCAGTCTAAACTAGATACTCTAACTGCTAGGGTAAATGAGGCAGAAGAACGAATTAGTGATCTAGAAGATAAACTGATAGAAAGGAAGGAACAGGAGGAGGCCTAGAACAAACAGCTTAAAATCCATGAGAACAGACTTAGAGAAATCAACGATGCCATGAAACATTCCAGTGTCAGAATTACCGGGATCCTTGAGGGGATGGAGAGCAAGAGAGAGGACTAGAAGATATATTTGAGCAAATCATAGCTGAGAAATTCCTAATCTGGGGAATGAAACAGGCATTCATATCCTAGAGGCAGAGAGGACCCCTCCCAAGATCAAGAACAGACCACTGCCCTAGCATATAATAGTAAAACTTACAAATCTTAGAACTAAGGAAGCCATCCTAAGGGCAGTTAGGGGGAAGAGATTCCTTATGTACAGAGGGACGAACATCAGAATAAGGTCAGACCTGTCCACAGAGACCTGGCAAGCCAGAAAGGGCTGGCAAGACATATTCAACGTACTAAATGAGAAGAACATGCAGCTAAGAATACTTTATCTGGCAAGACTATCATTCAGAATGGACCAAGAGATAAAGAGCTTCCAGGACCAGCAGAAACTGAAAGAATATGTGACCTCAAAGCCAGCCCTGCAAGAAATACTAAGGGGGATCCTATAAAATATGAAAGACCCCAAGAGTAATATGGACCAGAAATTTACAAAGACAATCCATAGAAGCAGGGACTGTACAGACAATAGCATGGCAATAAACACATATCTTTCAGTACTAACCCTCAACATGAATGGCCTAAATGCTCCCATGAAACTTCACAGGATTGCAGATTGGATACAAAGACAGGAACCATCCATATGCTGTCTATAAGAGACTCATTTTGGACCTAAAGATACCTCCAGACTGAAAGTGAGGGGATGGAGAACAATTTTTCATGCCAATGGAACTCAAAAGAAAGTGGGGTAGCAATTCTCATATCAGACAAATTAAATTTTAAGCTAAAGACTGTAGTTAGAGACACAGAAGGACACTATATCATTCTTAAAGGGTCTATCCAACAAGAAGATCTAACAATTGTAAATATCTTTGCCCCCAACATGGGAGCAGCCAAGTACATAAGCCAGCTGTTAACCAAAATAAAGAATCAGATCGACAATAATACAGTCCACTTTACTTTTTTGATTTTATCAGTTTACCTTACATAACGTGTACCAACACAATTAAGAGATAGTAATTTCTGAAATTTATTAAGAACAAAGAATTGTTCATAGCAAGTTTAGATTTTCCATTAATCTTTCAGGCTCAGTAATATTTTTGGGTACTGGCTGATGTGTGCTTAACCACTGTCAGATTTACACAGTTTTCCTGTGGAAATTTCATGTCTTTCCCCCCTCTTTTAGCAGTACAGTTCATGGGTTTCAGATACTTCAGTTATGGAGTAGCCTTTTGATGGGGGACAGATTGGATTATGCTTTCTGTTGTTTAAATAAGAAATTGTTTCACTTTAGGATATAGTTCTATAAAATAGTTTACCAAATAAATGTTTCTTACAAGAAATAAATCATTTGTTAAGAAAAAGTAGTTACTTTGTGTAATACAATATTTAAACATAATAACTAGACACCAATAATTGATAAATTTCTATAAACTTTATAAACTTTCTGCAATACCTTTATTAGTAACATATCCCCACAGAGATATATCCTAATAAGTTTTATCATCACTTCTTGATAATGATTCCCAAATAATTTAATATATTGATTGAACCTAATTTAGCTTCTCCTTTTCACAAAGTGAGATAATTTTTTTCTTTATACATAATCCTTATTAAATGTTTCTTCCAAAGACAACATAAAAAATTGGTGATACAGTATAATTTAAAATAAAATTTTCATAAAATATTCTGTAAGGATGAGTAAATACTAGAATGTTTTTATTTTGAGTATATAATAACACAATTTTATACAGCAAAGTTTGCCTAGTTTACATTTTTTATTCCAAAAGATTCATTTTTTATTGTTTAATCTTTTTACTTTATTTATTTTCTTTCTCCAAACTTTCATTTTATCTTCCAGTATAGCAAACATAGAGTGTTATAATAGTGTTAGATGTTCACCTTATAGTGATTCAACAGTTCCATACATCACCCAGTAGTCATAATGACCAGTGCACTCCTTAATCCCCATCACTTATTTCACCCATCCCCATGCTCTCCTCCACTCTGGTTACCATGAGCTTGTTCTCAATATGTATGAGTCTGTTCCTGGGGTTGTCTTTCTCTCTCTCTCTTTTTTTCCTTAGCTCATTTGTATTTTTTCTTAAATTATACATATGAGTGAAATCATATGGTATTTGTCTTTCCCTGACTGACTTATTTCACATATTCTCTAGCTTCATTCATGCCATTGCAAATGTCAAGATTTCATTATTCATTATGGCTTAGTAATATTACATTATATCTATATAGATATATTCCCATTAGACAGTTTCACAACATTGCACAAATTTCCTTTTTCTCCACATCCTTGCCAACAACTTGTTTCTTGTGTGTTTCATTTTAGACATTCTGACAGGTGTGAGCTGATATGTCATTGTAATTTTGATAACTATTTCCTTGATTATTAGTGATATTGAGCATCTTTACATGTGTCTCTTGGCCACCTGGATGTGGATGTCTTCTTTGAAAAAAAATATGTCTGTTTATTTCTTCTGCCCATTTTTAAAATGAATTATTTGGTTTTTGGATGTTGAAGTGTATCAGTTCTTCATATATTTTGGATATTAAGACTTTATTGGATATGTCATTTGCAAATATCTCCCATTCTGTAGGTTACTTTTTAGCTTGTTGATTGTTTCCTTTGCTATGCAGAAGCTTTTTATTTTGATTTAGTCCTAATAGTTTATTTTTGCTTTATTTTTTCCTTACTACTGGAGACATCTCTAGAAATATATTGCTATGACTGATACCAGAAACCTTACTGCCTGTGTTCTTTTCTAGGATTTTTATGGTTTCAGGTCTCACATTCAGGTCTTTAATCCATTTTGAATTTAAATATATGGTGAAAAAAGTGGTCCAGTTCCATTTCTTTGCATGTAGCTGACCAGTTTTCCCAATCTCATATGTTGAAGAGATTCTCCATATCCCATTGGACATTCTTTCCTGCTTTGTCAACAATTAATTGACCATATAATTGGGTTTTCTATTCTGTTCCATTGATATGTGTCTACTTCTGTGCCAGTACCATACTGTTTTATTATACCTTTGTAATATAACTTAAAGTCTGGAATTGTGAAACCTCCAACTTTTTCTTTTTCAAAATTGCTTTGGCTATCTGGGGTCTTTTGTCATTCCCTGTTTGTTCTAGTTCTGTGAAAAAGGTTGTTTGTATTTTGATAGGGATTGCATTAAATATATAGAATGTAGACATTTTAACAGTATTTGTTCTTCTAATCCATAAGGAAGGAAAGTCTTTCCATTTCTTTGTGATGTCTTCAACCTCTTTTGTCAATGTTTTATAGTTTTCAGAGTACAGGCCTTTCACTTCTTTGATTAGGTTTTTACCTAAGTATCTTATTAATTTGTGTGCAATTATAAATGGAATGGCTCTTTAATTTCTAATCCTACTACTTCATTGTTAATGTATGGAAATGCAAGAGATTTCTGCTCATTCTTTTTGTGCCCTGCAACTTTCATGAACTCATTTATAAGTTCTAAGAATTTTTGCTTGAGTCTTTTTTTATTTTTATTTTTTTTATTTTTTTAAATTTTATTATGTTATGTTAGTCACCACACAATACATCATTAGTTTTTGATGTGGTGATCCACGATCCATTGTTTTCATATAACACCCAGTGTTCCATGCAGTACATGCCCTCCTTAATAACCATCACCGGGCTAACCAATCCCCCCTTCCCCCTCCCCTCTAAAACCCTGTTTGTTTCTCAGAGTCCATAGTCTCTCATGGTTCATCTCTCCCTCCAATCCCCCCCCCCATTTTTCCCTTCCTTCTCCTAGTGTCCTCCATGCTATTCCTTATGTTCCACAAATAAGTGAAACCATATGATAATTGACTTTCTCTGCTTGACTTATTTCACTTAGCATAGTCTTCTCCAGTCCCATCCATGTGGATGTAAATTTGGGTATTCATCCTTTCTGATGGCTGAGTAATATTCCATTGTATATATGGACCACATCTTCTTTATCCATTCATCTGTTGAAGGGCATCTCAGCTCTTTCCATAGTTTGGTTAAGTCGTTAAAGTTTTTGATGTATACTATCATGTCATCTGCAAATAATGAAAGTTTTAGTTCTTTCTTACCAATTTGGACTTTTAGTTCTTTTGTTGTCTAATTGTCATGGCTAGGACTTCCAGTACTATGTTGAATAAAAATGGTGAGAGTGGACATCCTTGTCTTGTTCCTGAGCTTAGAGGGAAAGCTCTTGGTTTTCTCCCATTGTGTACGATGATCTCTATGGGTGTTTCATATATGGCATTTATTATGTTGAGGTATGTTCCCTCTAAGCCTACTTTGGTTGGGGTTTTCTATCATAAATGGATGTTGTACTTTGTCAAATGCTTTTTCTGCATATATTGAAATGATAATATGGTTCTTAACCTCTCTCTTGTTGATGTGATGTATCACATTGATTGATTTGTGTATATTGAACCATACTTACATCCCAGGCATAAATCCCACTTGATAGTGGTGAATGATTTTTTGAATGTATTGTTGGATTCTGTTTATTTGTGTTTTGCTGAGGATATTTGCATCCATGTTCATCAGAGACATTGACCTGTAATCTCTTTTTCAGTGGTGTCTTTCTTTGGTTTTGGTGTCAGAGTAATGCTGGCCTCATAGAATTAATTTGGAAATTTTCCTTCTTCCTTTATTTTTTGGAATAGTTTGAGAAGAATAGGTATTAACACTACATTAAATATTTGGTAGAATTAGTCTGTGAAGCCATCTAGTTCTGGACTTTCCTTTGTTGGGAGTTTTTTGATTAATGATTCAATATCATTGCTTATAATTAGTCTATTTAAATTTTGTATTTCTTCCATCCTCAGTTTTGGTAGTTTATATGTTTCTAGGAATTTATCCATTTTTCCAGCTTGTCCAATTTGTTGGCATATCATTTTAATAATATTCTCTTATAAGGTTTTCCATTTCTGTAATGTTGGTTGTTATTTCTCCTCTTTCATTTGTAATTTTATTTGAGTCCTTACTCTTCATTTTTTGATGAATTTGGCTAGAGGTTTATTAATTGTTTTTATCTTTTCAAAGAATCAGCTCTGGTTTCATTTATCTTTTCTTGTGTTTTTAAATTTATTTAACTTCAGTTAATTAACATATAGTGTGTTAGTTTCGGAGATAGAGTTTAGCAATTCATCAGTTGCATATAATACCCAGTGCTCATTACATCAAATGCCCTCCTTAATGCCCATCACCCAGTTACCCCATCCCTTTTCCCAGTTACCCCAACTCTCTACATGCAACCCTCAGTTTGTTTCCTATAGTTAAGAGCTTATTATGGTTGGTCTCCCTCTCATCATATTTTCATCATATTTTATTTTTCCCTCCCTTTCCCTATGACCATCTGCTTCATTTCTTAAATTCTACATATGAGTGAAATCAAATGATAATTTTCTTTCTCTGATTGACTTTTTCGGTTTGGAAAATACCTTCTAGTTCCATTCACATTATTGTAAATGGTAAGATTTTTTTTTTGATGGGTGAGTAATATTCCATTGTATGTATATACCACTACTTTTTTGTCCATTCATCTGTTGATGGACATCTAGGCTCTTTCCATATTTGGCAATTGTGGATATTGCTTATATGAATATTGGGATGCTGGTGCCCCTTCGGATTACTATGTTTGTATCCTTTGGGTAAATACCTAGTAGTGCAATTGCTGGGTTGTAGGGTAGCTCTATTTTTAACTTTTTGAGCGAACTCCATACTGTTTTCAAGAGTGGCTGCACCAGTTTTCATTCCCACCAACAGTGTAAGAGGGTTCCCTTTCTCCACATCCTTGCCAACATCTGTTGTAACATGAATTGTTAATTTTAGCCAATCTGACTAATGTGAGGTGGGATCTCATTGTGGTTGTGATTTGTATTTCCCTGATGTCAAGGGATGTTGAGCTTTTTTCACGTGTTTGATGGCCATTTGTATTCCTTCTTTGGAGAAATGTCTGTTCATGTCTTCTGCCCATTTCTTGATTGGATTATTTGTTTGTGTGCTGTTATGTTTGATAAATTCTTTATAGAACTTAAAGAGCTTATTTTGGATACCTGCCCTTTCGTTGATATATCCTTTGCAAATATCTTTTCCCATTCTGTTGGTTGTCTTTTGGTTTTGTTGACTGTTTCCTTTGTTGTGCAAAAGCTTTTTACATTAATGAAGTCCCAAGAGTTCATTTTTTTTGCATTTGTTTTCCTTGCGTTTGAAGACATGTCTAGGAAGAACTTGCTTTGGCCAAGGCCAAAGAGGTTGCTGCAAGGGTTCTCCTCTAAGATTTGGATGGATTCCTGTCTCACATTGTGCTCTTTCATTCGTTTTGAGTTTATTTTTGTGTGTGGTGTAAGAAAGTGGTCAAGTTTAGCCCACTATCACCACTGCTATTCAACATAGTACTAGAAGTCCTAGCCTCAGCAACCAGACAACAACAACAACAACAAAAATAAAAGGCATCCAAATAGGCAAAGAAGAAGTCAAACTCTCACTCTTTGCAGATGATATGATACTTTATGTGGAAAACCCAAGAGATTCTACCCCAAGACTGCTAGAACTCATATAGGAATTCAGTCCAGTGGCAGGATATAAAATCAATGCACAGAAATCAGTGGCATTCCTATAAACCAACAAGACAGAAGAAAGAGAAATGAAGGAGTCGATCCCATTTACAATTGCACCCCAAACCATAAGATACCTAGGAATAAATCTAACCAAAGAAGCAAAGAATCACTACTCAGAAAACTGTAGAAGATTCATGAAAGAAATTGAGGAAGACAAAAGAAATGGAAAAATGTTCCATACTCATGGATTGGAAGAACAAGTATTGTGAAAATATCTATGCTATCTAGAAAAATCTACACATTTAATGCAATCCCCATCAAAATACCATTCACCTTCTTCAAAGAAATTGAACAAATAATCCTAAAATTTGTATGGAACCAGTAAAGACCATGAATAGCCAGAGGAATGTTGAAAAAGAAAAACAAAGCTAGTGGCATCACAATTCTGGACCTCAAGCTCTATTACAAAGCTATAATCATCAAGATAGTATGGTACTGGCACAAAAACAGACACATAGATCAATGGAACAGAATAGAGAGCCCAGAAATGGACCCTCATCTCTATGGTCAACTAATCTTTGACAAAGCAGGAAAGAATGTCCAATGGAAAAAAGACAGTCTCTTCCACAAATGGTGTTGGGAAAACTGGACAGTCACATGCAGAAGAATGAAATTGGACCATTTCCTTACACCACACACAAAAATAGACTCAAAGTGGATAAAAGACCTAAATGTGAGAGAGGAATCCATCAAAATCCTGAAGGAAAACACAGGCAGCAACCTCTTCGACCTCAGTCACAGCAACTTATCTTCCTGGAAACTTCGTCAAAGGCAAGGGAAGCAAGGGCAACATCTTGGGACTTCATCAAGATAAAAAGCTATTGCCCAACAAAAGAAACAGTCAACAAAACCAAAAGTCAACCAACAGAATGGGAGAAGATATTTGCAAATGACATATCAGATGAAGGGCTAGTATCCAAAATCTAGAAAGAACTTATCAAACTCAACACCCAAAGAACAAAGAATCCAATCAAGAAATAGGCAGAAGACATGAACAGACATTTTTCCAAAGAAGACATCCAAATGGTCAACAGACACATGAAAGAGTGTACAACATTGCTCAGCATCAGGGAAATCCAAATCAAAACCTCAATGAGATACCACTTTACACCAGTCAGAATGGCTAAAATTAACAAGTCAGGAAATGACAGATGTTGGTGGGGATGTGGAGAGAGGGGAACCCTCCTACACTGTTGGTGGGAATGCAAGCTGGTGCAACCACTCTGGAAAACAGTATGGAGGTTCCTCAAAAAGTTGAAAATAAAGCTACCATACGACCCAGCAATTGCTGAGTATTTACCCCAAGGTACAAATGTAGGGATCCGAAGGTGTATATGCGCTCTGATGTTTATAGCAGTAATGTCCATAATAGCCAAACTGTGGAAAGAGCCAAGATGTCCATCGACAGATGAATGGATAAAGAAGAGGTGATATATATATACAATGGAATATTATGCAGTCATCAAAAGGAAAGAGATCTTGCCATCTGCAATGACGAGGATGGAACTGGAGGGTATTAAGCTAAACTAAATAAGTCAATCTGAGAAAGACAACTATCATATGATCTCACTGATATGAGGAATTTAAAAAACAAGACAGAGGTTCATAGGGGAAGGGGGGGCGGAAATGAAACAAGATGAAACCAGAGAGGGAGAGAAACCATACGAGATTCTTAATCTCAGGAAACAAACTGATGTTTGCTGGAGGAGAGGAAGATGGAAGGGAAAGGGTGTCTGGGTGATGGACTTTGCAGAGGGTATGTGCTATGGTGAGCATTGTGAATTGTGTAAGACTGATGAATCATTGACCTGCACCCCTGAAACAAATAATACATTATATGTTAATTAAAAAGTTGTCCAGTTTCATTCTTCTACATTCTGCTGTACAGTTTTCCCAACACCAATTGTTGAATAAACATTTTTTCCATTGGATATTCTTTCCTGTTTCTTGAAGATTAATCGACCATAAAGTTGAGGGTCCATTTTTGGGTTCTCTATTCTACTGCATTGATATATGTGTCTGTCTTTGTGACAGTACCATATTGTCTTGATGATTACAGTTTTGTAATATATCTTGAAATTTGGAATTGTGATGCTTCCAGCTTTGGTTTTCTTTTTCAACATTCCTTTGGATATTTGGGGACTTTTATGGTACCATGCAAATTTGAGGAATGTTTGTTCCAGGTCTGTGAAAAATGTTGAGAGTATTTTCAAAGGGATTGCATTGAATGTGTAGATTGCTATGGGTAGCACAGACATTTTTTTTTCATTTACTTATTTTACTTATTTTTTAAAATTTTATTGTTATGTTAGTCACCATACAATAGCATAGACATTTTAATAATATTTGTTCTTCCAATCCTTGAGTGTGCAATGTTTTCCCATTTCTTTGTGTCTTCCTCAATTTCTTCCATAAGTGTTCTATAGTTTTCAGAGTAAAGATCCTTTCCCTCTTTGGTTAGGTTCAATTCTAGGTATCTTATGCTTTTTGTTGCAATTGTAAATGGGATCGATTCCTTGATTTCTCTTTCTTCTGCTCATTGTTAGTGTATAGGAATGCAACTGACTTTTGTGCATTGATTTTATATCCTGCCACTTTGCTGAATTCCTATATGACTCCTTGCATTTCCAGGGTGGAGTCTTTGGGGTTTTCCACATAAAATATCATGTTATCTGTGGAAGAGTGAGAGTTAGATTTCTTTGCTAATTTGGATGCCTTTTATTTCTTTGTGTTGTCTGATTGCTGACGGTATGACTTCTAGTACTATGTTGAACAGCAGTGTGAGAATGGGCATCCCTGTTGTGTTCTTGACTTTAGAGAAAAAACTCTCAGTTCTTCCCCACTGAGGTTGATATTCACTGTCAGATTTTCCTAGAGGGCTTTTATAATATTGAGGTATGTTCCCTCTATTCATACACAGAAGAGAGGTTTTATCAAGAAAGCATGTGTATTTTGTCAAATGTGTTTTCTGCATCTATTGAGAGGATCATATGGTTCTTGTCCTTTCTTATATTAATGTGGTGTATCATATTGATTGACTTGTGGATGTTAAACCACTCTTGCACCCCAGGAATAAATCCCACTTGATGGTGGTGAATAGTCCTTTTAATGTACTGTTGGATCCTATTAACTAGTATTTTGGTGAGAATTTTGGCATCCGTGTTCATCAGGGATTGTCTGTTTTATTTATTATTTAATTAATTAATAAAATTTATTTATTTATTTATTTATTATTTATTTATTTATTGGTGGTATCTTTGGTTTGGGGATCAAGGTAATGCTGGCCTCATAAAATGAGTTTGGAAATTTTCTTTCTGTTTCAATTTTTTGAAACAGCCTCAGAAGTCTAGGTATTAATTCTTTAAATGTTTGGTAGAATTCTGCTGGGAGGCTATCTGGCCCTGGACTCTTGTTTGTTGGGAGATTTGTGATTGCTGTCAAGTTCTTTCCTTTTTATTGGTCTGTTCAGGTTTTCTATTTCTTTCTGTTTCAGTTTTGGTAGTGTATATGTCTCTAGGGATGCATCAATTTCCTCCAGATTGCCTAATTTATTGGCATATAGTTGATCATAATTGTTTTTTTTTCCAGTTTTTATATCATTTATTTCTGCTGTACTTATTATTTCCTTCCTCTTGCTGTCTTTAGGTTTTGTTTGTTCTTTTTATAGCTCCTTTAGGTATAATGTTAAGTTGTTTATTTGAGATTTTTCTTGTTTCTTTAGGTAGGCTTATATTGGTATAAACTTCCTTCTCAGAACCACATTTGCTGGACCCCAAAGATTTGGACCATTGAGTTTTCAGTTTCATTTATTTCCATATACTTTTGGATTTCTTTGATTTCTTGATTAACCTATTCATTGTTTTCTAGCATGCTATTTGACCTCTATGTATTTGTGGTCTTCCTGGATTTTTTTTTCTTGTGGTTTATTTCTAGCATCATAGCATTTGGGTCAGAAAAGATGCATGGTATTCCTTTGACCTATTTAAATTTGTTGAGGCTTGCTTTGAGGCTTAATATATAATCTATTTTGGAGGATGTACCATGAGCACCTGAAAAGAATGTGTATTCTACCGTTTTATGATGGAATTTTCTAAATACATCTGTTAAATCCACCTGATTCAATGTGTCATTCAAAGCATTTGTTTCCTTCTTGATTTTTTGGTTGGATGATCTATTGATGTAAGTGGGGTGTTAACATCCCCTACTATTATTGTATTACAATCAATTAGTTTCTTTCTGTTTGTTATTGTTTTATGTATTTGGATGCTCCCATGTTGGGTGCACAAGTATTTATAATTGTTATATATCTTCTTGTTTTATTGTCCCCTTCATAATGATGTAGCATCCTTCTTTGTCTCTTATACAGTTTTTGTTTCAAAATCTATTTTGTTTGATATAAGTGTTGCTACTCTGGCTTTTTTTTTCAATTCCATTTGCATGATAAATGTTTCCCCATCCCCTCACGTTCAATCTGCAGCTGTGTCTTTATGTCCCAGAGGAGTCTCCTGTAAGAAGTATATAGATTTGCCGTTTTTTAAATCCATTATGTCACCCAAATCTATTTTTTATTATATTAGTCACCATACATCATTAGTTTTTGATGTAGTGATCCATGATTCATTGTTTTCGTATAACACCCAGTGCTCCATCCAGCACATGCCCTCCTTAATACTAATCACCAGGCTAACACATCCCCACACCCCCCTCCCTCTCAAACCCTCAGTTTCTTTCTCAGAGTCCATAGTCTCTCATGGTTAGTCTCCCCCTCTGATGCCTTCCCTTCATTTCTCCCTTCCTTCTCCTAATGTCCTCCATGCTATCCCATATGTTCCACAAATAAGTGAAATCATATGATAATTGACTTTCTCTGCCTTTCTTATTTCACCTAGCATAATCTCCTCCAGTCCCATCCATGTGGATGTAAAAGTTGGGTATTCATCCTATCTGATGGCTGAGTAATATTCCATTGTATAAATGGACAACATCTTCTTTATCCATTCATCTGTTGAAGGGCATTTCAAATCTTTCCAGTTTGGCTATTGCAGACATTGCTACTATGAACATTGGGGTGCATATAGCCCTTCTTTTCACTAATTCTGTGTCTTTGGGGTAAATGCCCAGGAGTGCAATTGCTGGGTTATAGGGTAGCTCTATTTTTAATTCTTTGAGGTACCTCCACACTCTTTTCCAAAGTGGCTGTACCAACTTGCATTCCCACCAACAGTGTAAGAGGGTTCCCCTTATTCCACAACCTCTCCAACATTTGTCGTTTCTTGCCTTGTCAATATTTGCCATTCTAACTGTGTAAGGTAGTATCTCATTGTGGTTTTGATTTGAATTTCCCTGATGGCTAATGATGAACATTTTTTCATGTGCCTGTTAGCCATTTGTATGTCTTCTTTGGATAAGGGTTTGTTCATGTCTTTTGCCCATTTTTTGACTTGATCATTTGTTTTTTGGGTGTTGAGTTTGAGAGGTTCTTTATAGATCTTGGATACCAGCCCTTTATCTGTAGTGTCATTTGCAAATGTCTTCTCTCAATCTGTGAATTGCCTCTTAGTTTTGTTGACTGTTTCCTTTGCAGTGCAGAAATTTTTTATCTTGATGAAATCCCAAAAGTTCATTTTTGCTTTTGTTTCACTTGACTTTGGAGTTGTAACTTGAAAGAAATTGCTGTGGCTAATGTCAAAGAGATTAACGCCTATGTTCTCCTCTAGGATTTTGATGGATTCCTGTCTCACATTTAGGTCTTTCATCCATTTGAGTTTATCATTGTGTATGGTGTTAGAGAATGGTCGAGTTTCATTCTTCTGCATGTGGCTGTCCAATTTTCCCAGCACCATTTATTGAAGAGACTGTCTTTTTCCATTGCATGTTTTTTCCTGCTTTGTCAAAGATTATTTGGCCATAGTGTTTAGGGTCCATATCTGGGCTCTCTATTCTGTTCCATTGGTCTATATGTCTGTTTTTGTGCCAGTACCATGCTGGCTTGGTGATCACAGCTTTGTAATATAGCTTGAAATTGGGCAACTTGATGCCCTAGCTTTGTTTTTCTTTTTCAACATTTTCTTGGCAATTCGGGGTCTCTTCTGATTCCATACAAATTTTAGGATTGTTTCTTCTAGCACTTTGAAAAATGCCATTGGAATTTTGATTGGGATGACATTGAAGGTATAGATTGCTCTGGGTAGCATAGACTTTTAACAATGTTTATTCCTCTGATCCATGAGCATGGAATGTTTTTCTTTGTGTGTGTGTGTCTTCTTCAATTTCTTTCATGAGTGTTCTGTAGTTCCTAGAGTATAGAGCCTTTACCTCTTTGGTTAGGTTTATTCCGAGGTATCTTATGCTTTTTGGTGTTATTGTAAATGGAATCATTTCTCTCATTTCTCTTCGTACAGTTGCATTGTTAGTGTATAAGAAAGCAACTGATTTCTGTCATTGATTTTGTATCCTGCCACATTACTGAATTGCTGTATGAGTTCTAGTAATTTGGGGATGGAGTCTTCCAGGTTTTCCACATAAAGTATCATGTCATCTGTGAAAAGAGAGAGTTTAACTTCTTCTTTGCCAGTTTGAATACCTTTTATTTCTTTTTGTTGTCTGATTGTTTTTGCTAGGACTTCCAGGACTATGTCAAACAATAGTGGCGAGAGTGTGCATCCTTGATGTGTTCCTGATCTTAAGGGAAAGACTCTTAGCTTTTCCGCATTGAGGATGATATTTGCTGTGGGTTTTTCACAGATGGATTTTATGAAATTGAGGAATATTCCCTCTATCCCTATACTCTGAAGACTGCAAGTGAAGGGATGGAGATCCATCTCCATGTCAATGGACCCCAAAAGAAAGCTGGGGTAGCAATTCTTATATCAGACAAATTAGATTTTAAACTAAAGACTGTAGTTAGAGACACAGACTCTATATCATCTTAAAGTGTCTATCCAACAAGAAGATCTAATAATTATAAATATCTATGCCCCCAACATGGGAGCAGCTATCTACATAAGCCAACTGTTACCCAAAATAGTCATATTGATAGCAATACATTAAATGTAGGAGACCTCAATACTCTGCTCTCAGCAATAGACAGATTATCTAAGCAGAAAATGAACAAAGAAACAAAAACTTTGAATGACACACTGGACCAGATGGGCCTCATAGATATATACAGAACATTCCATCCTAAAACAAGAGAATACTCATTCCTCTTGAGCACACATAGAACTCTCTCCAGAATAGACCACATACTAGGTCATAAATCCAGTCTCAACTAGTACCAAATGATTGAGATTATTCCCTGCATATTCTCAGGCCAGAATGCTTTAAAACTGGAACTCAGGGGCGCCTGGGTGGCTCAGTTGGTTAAGCGACTGCCTTCGGCTCAGGTCATGATCCTGGAGTCCCAGGATCGAGTCCCGCATCGGGCTCCCTGCTCGGCAGGGAGCCTGCTTCTCCCTCTGACCCTCCCCCCTCTCATGTGCTCTCTCTCTCTCTCATTCTGTCTCAAATAAATAAATAAAGTCTTCAAAAAAAAAAAAAAAACCTGAAACTCAGTTACAAGAAAAATCTGGCAGAAATTCAAACACTTGGAAGCTAAAGACCACTCTGCTCAAGAATGTTTGGGTCAACCAGGAAATCAAAGAAGAACTTAAACAATTCATGGAAATCAATGAGAATGAAAACACATCTGTCCAAAACCTATGGGATACTGCAAAGGTGGTCCTAAGGGGGAAATACATAGCCATCCAAGCCTCACTCCAAAAAATAGGAAAAAATCCCGAATTCACCAACTAAGTCTACACCTTAAAGAACTAGAGAAAAAGCAACAAACGATGCCTAAGCCATGCATTAGAAGAGAAATAATTAAGATTAGAGCAGAGATCAATGAATTAGAAACCAGAAACACAGTAGACCAGATCAACGAAACTAGAAGCTGGTTCTTTGAAAGAATTAATAAGATCAATAAACCACTGGCCAGACTAGTCTAAAGGAAAAGAGAAAGGACCCAAATTAATAAAGTTATGGATGAAAAGGGAGAGATTACAACACCAAGGAAATAGAAATAATTATTAGAAATTATTATCAACAACTGTATGCCAATATACTGAGCAACCTGGATGAAATGGATGCCTTCCTGGAAGCCTATATACTCCCAAGACTGAAACAGGAAGAAATTGACAACCTGAATGGGCCAATAACCAGTAACGAGATTGAAGTGGTGATCAAAAATCTCCCAAAAAACAAGAGTCTAGGGCCTGATGGATTCCCTGGGGAATTCTACCAAACATTCAAAGAAGAAATAATACTTATTTTCCTGAAGCTGTTTCAAAAATGGAAACAGAAGGAGAGCTTCCAGACTCATTCTATGAGGCCAGCATTACCTTAATCCCCAAACCAGGCAAAGACTCCATCAAAAAGGAGAATTTCAGTCCATTATCCCTGATGAATACGGATTCCAAAATCCTCAACAAGATCCTAGCTAAAAGGATCCAACAATACATTAAAGGATCATCTACCATGACTAAGTGGGATTTATCCCCGGGATGCAAGGGTGGTTCAACATTCGCAAATCAATCAATGTGATAGAACACATTAATGAGGAGAGAGAAGAACCATATGGTCCTCTCAATTGATGCAGAAAAAGCATTGACAAAAGACAGCATCCTTTCCTGATTAAAACACCTTATATCTTTTGATTGGACTATTTAGTCTATTTACGTTCAAAATAATTATTTGTAATTATGTATTTATTGCCATTTTATTACTTTTTGGTGTTTTTCCCCCTTGTTTTCCTCTGATTCTTCTCTTTCTCTCTTTCATAATTTGTTGGTTTCTTTAGTGATATATTTAGATTTCCTTCTATTTTATTTGGTATATCAGTTAGTGGGATTAGTTTGTGGTTACCATTAGGTTTGTATATAACCTTTCTGCATATATCAGTCTGTATTAAGTTGGACATTTAAGACTGAATTCATTCTTTACTCTTTCCTCCCCAAGTTTTAGGGATATACCATATTTTACATTTTTTGAATTCTGTGAGCTCGTTGTCTGATTTTTTACAGAAATATTCATTTTACTGCTTTTTTATTTTTCCTACTTACATGTTGTCATGTTTGATCTTTACTTTCCATTCAAGGAATTCCCTTTATTTTTTATTTTACTTTATTTTATTTTTTATTATGTTCAATTAGCCAACATAGAGTGCATCGTTAGATTTTTTTTTCCCTTTAATGTTTTTTAAGGGCTGGCTTTGTGGTCATGAACTCTTTCACTTTTTTGTTTGCCTGGGAAACTCTATCTCTCCTATTCTGAATGATAGCCTTGCTGGATAGAGTAATCTTGGAGGAGATTTTTCCCATTCTGCATTTTGTCTATATCATGCTACTTTCTTCTGAGTTGCAAAGTTTCTGCTGAAGAGTCTACTGATGACCTTATGGGGTTTCCCTTTTATGTAGCTGTCTTCTTTTGTTTTGCTGCATTTAAAATGTTTTCTTGGGACGTGTCTGTGGCACAATTGGTTAAGCATCTGATCCTTGGTTTTAGCTCAGGTTGTGATCTCAGGGTCTTGAAATTGAGCCCTGCATCAGGCTCTGTTCTCAGTTTGGAGTTTGATATTCTCTCTCCCTCTCCATTTGTCCCTCCGACTTGTGCTCTCTCTAGGGTAAATAAATATTTAAAAATGTTTTCTTTTCTTTCTTGCTTTATTTATTATGTTATGTTAGTCACCATACAGTACATCATTAGTTTTTGATATAGTGTTCAGTGATTCATTATTTGCATATAACAGCCAGTGCTCATTACAACATGTGCCCTCCTTAATACCCCATCCCCCATCCCCCTTCTGAAAGCCTCAGATTGTTTCCTGGAGTCCATAGTCGCTCATGATTCATCTCCCCCATCTGATATCTTCCCCTTCAGTTTTCCGTTTCTTTCACTAATGTCCTCTGTGCTATTCCTTATTTTCTATATATGAGTGAAACCATATGATGATTGTCTTTCTCTGCTTAACTTATTTTATTTAGCATAATCCCCTCAAGTTCCATCCATGTCAATGCAAATGGGGGTTATTCATCCTTTCTGATGCCTGAGTAATATTCCATTGTATATATGAACCACATATTCTTTATCCATTCATCTGTTGAAGGTCATTTGGGCTCCTTCTAGAGTTTGGCTATTGTGGACATTGCTGATATGAACATTGGGGTGCAGGTGTCCCTTCTTTTCACTAATCTGTATTTTTAGGGTAAATACCCAGGAGCGCAATTCCTGTGTTATAGGGTAGCTCTATTTTTAATTTTTTGAGGAACTTCCATGCTGTTTTCCAAAGTTGCTGTACCAACTTGCATTCCCACCAACAGTGTAAGAAGGTTCCCCTTTCTTCACATCCTAGCCAACATTTGCTGTTTCCTGCCCAGTCATATTTTGCCATTCTAACTGGCATAAGGTGGTATCTCATTGTGTTTTTGATTTGAATTGCCCTGATGGCTAATGATGATGAACATTTTTTCATGTGTCTGTTAGCCATTTGTAGGTCTTCTTTGGAGAAGTGTCTGCTCATGTCTTCTGCCCATTTTTTGACTGGATTATTTGTTTTTTCGATGTTAAGTTTTAGAAGTTCTTTATAGGTCTTAGATACCAGCCCTTTATCTGAAGTGTCTTGCAAACATCTTCTCCCATTCCATGGGTTGCCTCTTAGTTTCGTTGACTGTTTCCTTTGCAGTGCAGAAGCTTTTTATCTTGATGAAGTCCCAAAAGTTCATTTTCGCTTTCGTTTCCCTTGCCTTTGGAGACCTATCATGAAAGAAGTTGTTGTGGCTGAGGTTGAAGAGGTAACTGCCTCTGATCTCCTCTAGGATTTTGATGGATTCCTGTCTCACACTGAGCTCTTTCATCCATTTTGAGTTTATCGTTGTGTATGGTGTAAGGGAATGGTCCAGTTTCATTCTTCTGCTTGTGGCTGTCCAGTTTTCACAGCACAATTTATTGAAGAGACTATCTCTTTTCCATTGGATGTTTTTTCCTGCTTTGTCGAAGATTAGTTGACCATAGAGTTGAGGGTCCATTTCTGGGGTCTGTATTTTGTTTCACTTAGCTATGTGTCTGTTTTTGTGCCAATACCATGCTGTCTTGGTGATCACAGCATTGTAGTATAGCTTGATGTTGGGCATTGTGATGCCCCCAGGTTTTTTGTTTTGTTTTGTTTTTTTTTCTTTCAACATTCTCTTGGCGATTCACTGTCTTTTCTGGTTCCGTACAAATTTTAGGATTGTTTCTTCCAGCTCTGTGAAAAAGATCAATGGTATTTTAATAAGGTTGGGGTTGAAATTGTAGATTGCTCTGGGCAGCATAGACATTTTCACAATGTTTATTCTTCCAATCCATAAGCATGGAATATTTTTCCATCTTTTTGTGTCTTCTTCAATTTCATTCATAAGTGTTCTGTCGTTTCTAGAATACCGATCCTTTACATCTTTGGTTAGTTTTATTCCTAGATATCTTATGGGTTTGGGGTTCTTGTAAATAGAACTGATTCTCTAATTTCTTTACAGTTAGATCATTAATGTATAGAAAAGCAACTGAATTCTGTGAATTGATTTTGTATCCTGCCACATTACTGAATTGCTGTATGAGTTCTAGTAATTTCGGGTGGAGTCTTTTGCATTTTCCACATAAAGTATCATGTCATCTGTGAAGAGAGAGAGTTTGACTTCTTTTTTGCCAATTTGAATGCCTTTTATTTCTTTTTATTGTCAGACTGATGATGTTAGGACTTGGAGTACCATGTTGAACAATAGTGGTGAGAGTGAGCATCCTTGTCATGTTCCTGATCTGAAAGGGAAAAGCGCTCAGCTTTTCCCTGTTGATAGTGATACTCAATGTGGGCTTTTCATAGATGGTTTTTATGAAAATGAGGAATACACATCCCCACACTCGGAAGAGTTTTAATCTGGAAAGGATGCTGTATTTTGTCAAATGCTTTTTCTGCATCAATTGAGAAGATCATATTGTTCTTGTCTTTTCTTTTATTAATGTGTTCTATCACATTGATTGATTTGCAAATATTGAAGCATCCTTGCATCCCAGGTATAAATCGCACCTGGTTGTGATGGATAACACTTTTAACATACTCTTGGATCCTATTGGCTAGTATCTTGATGAGTATTTTTGCATCCATGTTCATCAGGGATATTGGTCTGTAATTCTCCTTTTTGATGGGGTCTCTGTCTGGTTTTGGAATCAAGGTAATGTTGGCCTCATAGAACGAGTTTGGAAGTTTTCCTTCTGTTTCTATTTTTTGAAACAGTTTCAGAAGAATAGGTATTATTTCTTCTTTAAATGTTTCATAGAATTCCCTAGGAAGGCATTTGGCCCTGAACTCTTGTTTTTGGGAGGTTTTTGATAACTGCTTCAATTTCATTACAGGTTTTTGGTCTATTCAGGTTGTCAGTTTCTTCCTCTTTCAGTTTTGGTAGTTTATAAGTTTCCAAGAAGGTATCCATTTCTTCCAGGTTCCTTAATTTGTTGGCATTTAGTTGCTGGTAATAATTTCTAGTAATTGTTTCTATTGCCTTGGTGTTAGTGTTGATCTCCCTTCTTTCATTCATGATTTTATTAATTTGGATTCTTTTTCTTTTCTTTTGGATAAATCTGGCCAGTGGTTTATTGATCTTATTAATTCTTTCAAAGAACCATCTTCTAGTTTCATTGATCTCTTCTACTGTTTTTTTTTTTTTTCTGGTTTCTATTTCATTGATCCCTGATCTAATCTTTATTATTTCTCTTCTCCTGCTTGGTTTAGATTTTATTTGCTGTTGTTGTTCCAGCTCCTTCAGATGGATGGTTAGCTTGTGCATTCAGGATTTTCTACTTTTTTCAGTGAGGCTTGGATGGCTATGTATTTCCCCCTTAGGACTGCCTTTGCAGTATACCATAGGTTTTGGACTGATGTGTTTTTGTTCTCATTGGTTTCTGTGGTTTGTTTAAGTTCTTCAATTTCCTGGTCGACCCATTCAATCTTCAGCAGGATATTTGAATTTCTTCCAAATTTGCTCTAGTGATTGAGTTCAAGTTTCAAAGCATTGTGGTCTGAACATATGCAGGGAATAATCTCAATCTTTTGGTATCAATGAGGCCTGATTTGTGGCCCAGTATATTGTCTGTTCTGTAGGAAGTTCCTTGTGCACTCGATAAGAATAAGTATTTTGTTGTTTTAGGATGGAATGTTAAGTCTGTCTGGTCCAATGTGTCATTCAAAGCTCTTGGTTTGTTGTTGTTGTTGTTGATCTTCTGCTAGATGATCTGTCCATTTCTGAGAGAGGAGTCTTGAGATCTCCTATTATTAAAGTATTATTATCAATATGATTCTTTATTTTGGTTAACAGTTGGCTTATGTAGTTAGCTGCTCCCATGTTGGGGGCATAGATATTTACAACTGTTGGATCTTTTTGTTGGATACATCTTTAAATATGATATAGTGTCCCTCTGCATCTCTCACTACAGTCTTTAGCTTAAAATCTAGCTTGTATGATATGAGAATTTCTATCCCAGCTTTCTTTTGTGGTCTATTGGCATGATAAATTGTTCTCCATCCCCTTACTTTCAATCTGGAGGTATCTTTAGGTCTAAAATGAATCTCTTGTAGACAGCATATGGATGGGTCATGTCTTTTTATCCAATCTGCAGCCCTGCGCCATTTCATGGGAGCATTTACACTGTTCACATTGAGAGTGACTATTGAAAGTTATGATTTTAGTGCCACCATATTGCCTGTGAAGTCCCTGTTTGTATAGATTGTCTCTGTAAATGTCTGGTCTATATTTCTCTTGGGGTCTTTCTTCTTTTATAGAATCCCCTTTAATATTTCTTGCAGGGATGGCTTGGTGGTCACATATTCTTTCAGTTTCTGCCAGTCCTGGAAGCTCCTTGTCTCTCCATCCATTCTGAATGGCACCTTACTGGATAAAGTATCTTTGGCTGCATGTTCTTCTCATTTAGTATCTTGAATATGTCTTGCCAGCCCTTTCTGGCTTGCCAGGTCTCTGTGGACAGGTCTGACCTTATTCTGATGTTTCTCCCTCCATACGTAAGAAATCTCTTTCCCCTAGCTGTTCTCAGGATAGTTTCCTTGGCTCTAAGATTTGCAACTTTTACTATTATATTCCAGGGCGTTGGTCTGTTCTCCTTGATCTTGGGAGGGGGTCCTCTCTGTCTCTTGGACATGAATATTTGTTTCCTTTCCCATATTAGTTATGTTCTCAGCTACGATTTGCTCAAATATACCTTCTAGTCCTCTCTCTCCATGCCCTCAGGGATCCCAATAATTCTGACATTGGAACATTTCATGGCATCACTGTTCTTTCTAAGTTTGTTCTCATGGGCTTTTAGCAGTTTATCCCAGGCCTCCTCCTGTTCCCTCCTATCAGTTTATCTTCTAGATCATTAATTCATTCTTCTGCCTCATTTAACCTGGTTGTCAGTGTATCCAGTTTAGACTGTATCTCATTTAAAACATTTTTAAGTTTGGCCTGATTAGATCTTATTTCTGCCCTTAGAGATTCTATATTTTTGCTAATATTTTTCTCAAGCCTAGATATCGACTTCATAATTGTTACTCTGAAGTCTATTTCTGACATCTTGTTTATATCCATATCCATTAGGTCTGTGCCAGAGGCCATAGTCTCTGGATTTTTTCTTTGTTGGGTTTCCACCTCTTCATTCTGTTGAGGGGTTGTTGAAAGAATATACAGAGTCCAAAGTATTAACCATGACCCAAGCAAGATGCACCCATTTTATGGGGACCTTAGGGTTGTCATCCTCTTGTTCTTCCAGCCTGTCTTCTGCGGGAGGGGACTGCCATGCTGTTACTCAGGCAACCCTGTTTGGGCACAGTTGCCTTGCCCCCTGTTGGGGGGGTGGGGTGCTCAGCGGAAACCAGTTTTTTGAGGTTTTTTTTTTTTTTTTTGGTGGCTTTCCTAATCTCTTCCAAGAGTCAGAAATCACCACACCCAAACCTCTGTCCCAGAGTGGAGAAATTGTAGTCTGCTCTTTAATGAGCCATCCAGGTTACACAGTCTCCATTTCTGTATGTGCTGCTAAAAACTGCAGGCTCCCACGGTGGTGCTTGCCCACAGCAACTCTCCCAGAGGTCGACTCCAGGGCCCAGGATGTGTCTCTGCCCTTTGTGCTTCTAAAACCGTGAGCCACCCCAGGTTCATGTGCAGGGACCTGCAGCTCCTGGATCCTGTCTGGGGGCTGCTCTAAAGCCCTTTCCCATCTGCTACCTTTCTGTGAATTTATGCCTGGTCTCCAATGCTGACACTTGCACTCTGGTGTTATATCATTTTGCAGGTGCCAGCTTATGGTGGCTCCCTCCCCCCTTCTGTTTATCTTCCAATATCTACCTGAAGAACCACGACCCCACCCTTCATACATCATGACTGACAGAGTTTTTCTACTTGTGGAGATCCAGTTATAAATTCTTACATCTCAGGCTGATTTTGTGGGTGTTCAGAATGGTTTGGTAGGTATCCAGCTAAATTCAAGGGACCAGTTGAAATAGGATCCCCTACTCCTCTGCCATCTTGCCTCCCTCTAAAAATGTTTTCTTTACCACTACATTTACCATTTTAATGACAACATGTCTTGGTGTGGATCTGCTTTTGTTGATTTTGTTAGGAGTTCTCTGTGCCTCCTGAATCTGTATATCCATTTCCTTCCCAAGATTAGTGATTTTTTTCAGCTGTTATTTTTTTCATATAAATTTTGCTGCCCCCTTTTCTCTCTCTTCTCCTTGTGAGATCCTCATAATGTGAATCTTATTACATTTGATGGAGTGATTGAGTTCTCTAAATCTATTATCATTATGCAGTATTTGTCTTTCATTTGTTCAGCTTGATGTCTTTCTATTTCTCCATCTTACAGGTCACTGATACTTTCCTCTATTTCCTGTAGCCTAGTGTTTATTCCATCTATTGTATTTTTAATTTAATGTATTGAGTTTTTCATCTGTGATATGTTATTTTTTATCTTTGTTAAGGGTCTCACTGATGTCCTCTACTCTTTTTCCCATGTCCTGTGAATATTATTATTACTTCAAATTCTCTATCAGACATACTACTTATTTATGTTTTGTTTGATCTCCTGCTGTGATTTTGTGTTCTTTCATTTGGGACAAATTTATCTCTCTACTCCTTTGCCTACCTCTCTGTATCTGTTTCTCTGTGTTAGGAAAGTCAGATACATTCTCTGCCTTTTTTTTCTTTTGAGGGAGGGAGAGGGGGAGACAATCTTAAGCAGACTCCATGCCCAGTGTGGAGCCTGAAGTGGGGCTCAATCTCACAACCCTAATATCATGACCTGAGCTGAAGTCAAGAGTCGGACACTTAACTGACTGAGCCACCCAGGCACCCCCCCTCTGCTGTTGAAAGTAGAGGTTTTATGAAGAAGAGTTCCTGTAGAGCACTGCCATGTGGTGTCCCCTGTTCACCAGAACCTGGCACTTCAGAGGAGTGATCTATGTGTGTTGCTTGTGCCCTGCTATTATGTTTGGGTAGGTTTCCCTTTCAATAAAGACTTCTGCACTGTCTCTCTGTCTGTTGTGGGTTATTCTTGTTCTCTGTGGTGTTAGTTGTGACCCAGGAGACAGGCTTGGAAGAACATTAGCCTTGGAGGCCTGAGGGGTGGAACATTAGTATTAGCAAAATTTGCACTGAATCACTAGTCCTGTGTCAGATCCCCAGAAGTGTGGTGGTGGCCATAAATGAGATACGAGTTAGTGGCCACAGCCAAGAGCAAGGTGCATAGCTGAGGTGGCAGCAAGGGACTCACAGTGACTGTGCATGAGCAGTGATAGCAAAATATACACTGATCTGCTAATCTTAGGCCAATCCCCCAAACTGGAGGCAGTCAGGTGTGTGGCACTCTGTGGTGGTGGTGGCCATGGCACTGGGTGTCTGTGCACGTAGCAGTTGGGTGCAGTGTGTAGTGTCTGTGTGTCCACTAACTGGACACTGAGCGAAGTGACTGGGCACATGACATATGTGTGTACAGCTGTTGAGGGGGTGCATGCAACATCAGCAAAATTTGCACTAAGCCTAGGGCTTAGGCCAGCAGGCTTGGAGTGGGCAAGTTGTCAGGAGATCTTGTGGGTAGGATGCACAGTTAGTAGGTTAGGTAGCAAGTGTTTGTGCAGCACTGTCTCCCACAGGTGGCTCTGTGTGTATGTTGGGAGGGTGGAGGAGGAAATGGTGCCTGCAAGCTCCTTTGTTCCCAGACAAGTCATCCAACTCACTCTGAAATCAGTATAAACATATTTCCTCCAGTGGTGCAAGTTGTCACTTGTATATTCCTTCTCTTCCAGTTATTGTCTCTTTAAGGATGGGGCCCAGCTATCACTAGCTCTCCAGGGCTGCCCAATGATGAATCAGCTAACATTTAAGGCTCAAGGCTGCAAGTATTGCTGGCTATACAAACTCATGGAATTCAGGTTCTCTGGTTTTCAAGACCAGATGTTATGGGGATTTGTTTTCCCTGTGTGGGCTCCCTGGTGCTTTTCTCTCTCTGTGATTGAAGCTCCCCTTCCATGGACAGCTCCTGACCACCATTTCTGCCCTTCCTAACCTCTCAGATGTGGCTTTTTACATTTAGTTGTGGAGTTTGTGGAGGCCTGACAGAATAAACTTCACAACTAGAAGGAGAGAAGAGGCCACACTGAAGAAGGTAGGACGTGCAGAGATGTTCTTTGGTGAAGGCACTGTGGTGCTGTGGAGGAGAGACTTGGTCGTGGAGAAATGTGAGAAAGAGTGGAACACACAAGGATACATGCACAAGGAAACCACTTTCCCAAAGCCAGTGGATGGGAAGACAAGAGGGGTTGATTTTCATTATTTTTTTGCAACTAATGGGACTCAAATACTGGAGTTTTACAGGTTTGCAGGTTTGGTTGAAATAGAGCCCTGAGGGTGCTACTCTACTCCTGGAGTGAAGGCAGGCCAGCAACTCAGGGGCAGATTAAGTGATCTGAGGATTACCTAAAGTGCACAGTGAGGGGCAGTTTGCTCTTTTTGGTTCACATCTGTGAGAGGTGGAGTTCTCCAGAGTCACCTTTCAGGGGACAAAAAAAACTGGCAGGTGTCATTCCTTACCCCACCCTTCAGCATAGGTGTAGAGAAACCTGCTGAGGGTGACTAAATCTGACAATGGCTCTTTAGCCTGTTTTGTTCCAAATCCCATGCCTCTGCACTCTGGCATGACTACCTTTCTTGGTCAAACCTGTATCATTTCCGCATGGTGAAACCCTCCCCCAGAAGACCAGCACAGATCCCCACCACACCGGGTTCCTAGAGTTTGGAGTTTTAAAAGCCAGTAGTCTTGGCTGGGATAGAACTAAAGGTTCACTGTCCTGCTCCAGGCAGGCAAGCAACCTGGAGAGAGACAGCATGGAAACAGTGATCTGAAAAATGCCTGGGATGCATAAGGGGGAAATTATTACCTCTTCAGGGAATGCTTCCCTGAAAGCAGCAAGCACAGAGTCCCCTCTCTGGGGACAAAGGAACTGGCTGGCACCATTTCCCTCCCCCACCCCTCAGCATAAACCAATTTCAGTAAACAACACAGCATCAACATTGGCTTCCTAAACTGCTTACAACAAGTTCTGGTCCCTGCGCTCTACTGGTACAGCTTTTCTTGGGCAAGTGTGTCTAAGGATGAGAGCAGCAGACCCCTTCCCCAGAAGTCCAGCAGAAACCACCTCACACACCACATCTACCAGCCATACAGTTCTGGAAGGCTTCAGTTCTAGTGGAAGTAGCATTAGGTTTCCTTTAACAGCAGACCAGAGCACACATATTTAGAACTCAACACACTCTGGCCAAGGTCCAAACACTGCCTACTGCAGGCAAAGAGAGCCTCTGCAGATGACTGACCTGAGAGATAGAGCAGCCAAAACACAGCAGTAGTGTGCATGCAGAAAACACCAGAGACACTCCCTGAAGTGCAATGCCCTGAACACAATATGACATCTTCTTCATAAAGCCGTTATTCTCAAGAGCAGGAAAAGTAACAGGCTTTTGTAACACACAGAAGAAGACAGAGACCTAGACAACATGCCAAGATGGAGCAACTCATCCCAAAAGAAAGAACAAGAAAAAGTCACAGCCAGAGATCAAATTGAAACAGATATAAGTAATATGCCTAATGGAGAATTTAAGGCAACAACCAGAAGGATACTAGCTGGGTTTGAGAAAAGCTTAAAGGACATCAGGGAGACCCTTACTTCAGAGAAAAAAAGAGCTAAAAAACAGGCAGAAATGAAAAATGCAATAATTAAAATTTGAAATTGACTGGTTGTAATGACCACAATGATGGAAGAAACAGAGGAACAAATAAATTATATAGAAGATAGAATTATGGAAAATAATGAAGCTGAACAAAAGAGAGAAAGAAAAAGTATGGATCTTGAAACTAGACATAGGGAACTCAGTGACTTGATCAAATGTAATAACATTTGAATCATCGGAGTCCCAGAAGAAGAGAGAGAAAAAAGCACCAAAGGCTTATATGAGGAAATATTAGCTCAAAAGTTCCCTAATCTGGGGAAGGAAAAAAGACAGCCAAATCCAGGAGGCACAGAGAACTCCCACCAAAATCAACAAAAACAAGCCAACACCAAGACATACTGTAGTTAAATTTGCACAAGAGAGTGAAAAAGAAAAAGCAACAAGATAAAAAGGAGTCCCTAACATACAAGGAAAGACCCATAAGGCTAGCTGCAGATGTCTCCACAGGAACTTGGCAAGCCAGAAGACAATGGCATGATATATTCAAGGTGCTAAAACTGGGGAAAATCTGCAGCAAAGAATATTCTATCCAGCAAGGCTATTATTCAGAATCGAAGGAGAGATGAAATTTCCTAGACAAACAAAAATCAATGGAGTTTGTGACCACCAAACCAGCCCTGAAAGAAATATTAAAGGGGACTCTTTGAATGGGGAGGAAAGAGCAGAAATGACAAAAACTAGAAAGAAACAGAGAATATCTCCAGAAACAATGACAAAGCAAGTAATAAAACAGCACTCAATACATATCTATCAATAATTACTCTGAATGTAAATGGACTAAATGTTCCAATTAAAAGACATAGGGTATCAGAATAGACTAAAAAAAAAAAAAAAAAAAAAAACCCAAAAAAAAACCAAAACACAAGACCCATCTCTACACTGTCTGTAAGAGACTCATTTTAGACCTAATGACACCTGTAGATTGGAAGTAATGGGATGGAGAAATATTTGTCATGCAATTAGATGTCACAAGAAAGACAAAGTAGTAATGCTTATGTCAGAGAAACCAGATTTTAAACCAATGACTGTAACAAGAGTTGGAGAAGAGAACTATACTATAATAAAGGGGACTATCCAACAAGAAGATCTAACAATTGAAAATATTTATACCCCCAACTTGGGAACACTCAATACATAAAACAATTAATAACAAATACGAAGGAACTAATCAATGATAATACAATAATAGTAGGGGACTTTCACACCTCACTTACATCAATGGACAGATAAAGTGAGCAGATAATCAACAAGGCAACAATGGCTTTGGATTACACACTGGACCATAGGGACTTAACAGATATATTCAGAACAATTCATCATAAGGCAGCAGAATGCACATTTTTTTCAAGGGCACATGGGACATTCTCCAGAATAGGTCACACATGATGTCACAGATCAGTCCCCAAAAGGCACAAAATGACTGATATCATATCATGCATATTTTCGACCACCCTGTTGTGAAACATGAAGTCAACCACAAGAAAGATATTGGAAAGACCAAATATATGCAGATTAAACAAGTGCTACTGAGGAATGAATGTGTGAACCAGGAAATCAAAGAATACATTTAAAAGTACAAGTAAACTAGTGAAAATGAAAACACAATTGTCCAAAACCTAGGGATGCAGCAAAAGCTGTCCTAAGAGGGAAGTATATAGGGATACAGCCTTACCCCCCCCCCAAAAAAAAGCCAACCTCAAATAAACAACCTAACTTTACACCTAAAGGAGCTAGAAAAAGAATGACAAACAAAGCCTAAAATCAGCAGAACAGAAATAATAATGATTAGAGCCAAAATAATTCATATAGAAACAAAAACAAAACAGTAGAGCAGATCAATTAAACCAGGAGTTGTTTCTTAGGAAAAAAAATAATAAAATTGATAAATCCCCAGCCAACATACAAAAAGAAAAGAGAAAGGAACCAAATAGAGTAAAACAAAAATGAAAGAGGAGAAATATCAACCAACACCACAGAAATATAAACAGTTATAAGAGAATATTATGGAAGATTATATGCCAACAAATTGGACAACCTGGAAGAAATGAATAAATTCCTAGAAACATATAAACTACCAAAACTGAAACAGGAAAAAAAAAATAGAAAACTTGAACAGACTGATAATCAGCAAATAAATTGAATCATTAACCCAAAATCTCCCAACAAACAAAAGTCCAGGGCCAGGGGGATTCCCAGCAGTATTCTACCAAACATTTAAAGAAGAGTTAATTCCTATTCTTCTCAAACTATTCCATAAAATAGAAGAGGAAGGAAAACCTCCACATTCATTCTATGAGGCCTTCATTACCCAGATACCAAAGTCAGGTAAATACTCCATTAAAAAACAGAACTATGGACTAATATCCCTGATGAACACGGATTGAAAAATTCTCAACAAAATACTAGCAAATATAGAGCTACCCTATGACCCAGCAGATGGAATCCAACAGTACATTACAAACCATGAGAGACTCTGGACTCTGGGAAAAAACCTGAAGGTTACAGAAGGGAGCAGTGTGCGGGGATGGGGTAACTGGCTGATGGATATTAAGGAGGGCATGTGTTGGGATGAGCACTGGGCATTATATGCAACTAATGAATCGTTGAACACTACAACAAAAACTTATGATGTAGTATATGATGGCTAACTGAATATAATAAAAATATTATGAAATTAAAAAAAGAAAATAAATAAAGGAAACATTCAACACAATCAAGTAAGATTTATTCTTGGGCTGCAAGTGTGATTCAGTATACACAAATCAATCAACCTGACACACCACATTAATAAAAGAAAGGCTAAGAACCATATGTTCCTGTCAATAGATGCAGAAAAAGCATGGGCGCCTGAGTGGCTCAGTTGGTTAAGCGACTGCCTTCAGCTCAGGTCATGATCCTGGAGTTCCGGGATCGAGTCCCGCATCGGGGTCCCTGCTCAGTAGGAAGTCTGCTTCTCCCTCTGATGCTCCCCCATCTCATGCTCTCTCTGTCTCTATCTCATTCTCTCTCTCAAATAAATAAATAAAATCTTAAAAAAAAGAAAAAGAGAAAGCATTTGACAAAGTACAATATCCATTCATGATACAAACCCTCAATAAAGTAGGTTAAGAGGGAACATAACTCAACATAATAAAGGCCAAATATGAAAAACCCATAGCTAATATCAACAATAGGGAAAAACTGAGAGCTTTTCCCCTATTGTCAGAAACAAGACAGAGACATCCACTCTCACCACTGGTATTTAACACAGTACTGGAAGTAGTAGACAAAGCAAGAAATAAAAGGCATCCAAATTATCAAGGAAGTCAAACTTTCACTATTTGCAGTTGACATGATATCTGAAAACCTGAAAGACTCTACCAGAAAATTGCTAGAAATGATATACAAATTCAGTAATGTCACAAGATACAAAAATCACTGTACAGAAACCTGTTGAATTTCTATACACCAATAATGAAGCAGCAAAAGAGAAATCAAGAAATTAATCCCAATTACAATTGCACCAAAAAATAATAAGTTACATAGGAAGAAACCTAACCAAAGATGTGAAAGACCTGTACTCTGAAAACCGCAAAACAGTGATAAAAGAAATTGAAGATGACACAAAAGAATGGAAAGACATTCCATCCTCATAGATTGGGAGAACAAATATTTAAATATCTATACTATCCAAAGTAATCTACACATTTAATGTAATCCCTGTCAAGATACCACCAGCATTTTTCACAGAGCTAAAACAATCTTTTAATTTGTATGGAACCATAAAAGACCCCAAATAGACAAAGCAAAACTGAAAATGAAAAGCAAGGCTGGAGGCCTCACATTGTCAAACTTCAAGTTATATTACAAAGGTCTAGTGATCAAGAAAGTGTGGTACTGGCACAAAAACAGATACATAGATTAAAATAATAAAACAGAAAACCCAGAAATGAACCCCAGATATATGGTTAATTAATCTTTGACTAAGTAGGAAAGGATATCCAAAAGAGTCTCTTCAAAAATGGTGTTGGGAAAACTGGACAGCAACATGCAAAAGAATAAACTGGACAACTTTTTTACACTGTAAACAAAAATAAATTCAAAATGGATTAAATACATAAATGTGAGATAGGAAACCATAAAAATCCTAGAAGAGAACATGAGCAGTAACCTCTTTGACATTGGTTGGAATAATTTCTTCCTAAATATGTCTGCTGAGGCAAGGGGAAAAGCAAAAAATAAACTATTGGGACTGCATCAAGATAAAAAGCTTCTCCACAGTGAAGGAAACAATCAACAAAACTAAAAAGCAATCTATGGAATGGGAGACATTCTGGGATGATATATCTGATAAAGGGTTGGTATGCAAAATCTATAAAGAATTTCTCAAACTCAACACCCAAAAAACAAATAATCTAATTAAGAAACAAAAAGTCCAGTCAGGAAATGGGCAGAAGACATGAACAGACGTTTCTCCAAAGGAATACAAATGACCAACAGACTCATGAAAAAAATGCTCAACATCCCTTGGCATCAGGGAAATACAAATCAAACCACAATGAGATACCACCTCACACCTGTCAGAATGGCTAAAATGAACAAGTCAGGAAACAACAGATGTTGGCAAGGATGTGGAGAAAAGGCAACCCTCTTACACTGTTGGTGGGAATGTAAAGTGGTGCTGCCACTCTGGAGAACAATATGAAGATTGCTTAAAAATAGAACTACCCTAAGACCCAGCAATTGCACTACTAGGTATTTACACAAAGGATACAAACACAGTGATTAAAAGGGGCACATGCACCCCAGTGCTTATAGCAGCAATGTCAACAATAGCCAAACTATGGAAAGAGCCCAGATGTCCATCAACAGATGCGTAGATAAAGAAGTGGTATATGTGTGTGTGTGTGTGTGTATACATACATACATACATATATATATATATATATATATATATATATATATATATATATATATATATGAATATTACTCAGCCGTCAAAAAAGTGAAATCTTGTCATTTGCAATGATGTGGATGGAACTAAAGGGTATTATGCTAAGCAAAATAAGTCAGTCAGAGAAAGACAAATAGCATATGATTTCACTCTTAGGTGGAATTTAAGAAACCAAACAGATAAGCATAGGGGAAGGGAAGGAAAAATAAAAAAAGATGGAAACAGAGAGGGAGGCAAACCATTAGAGACTCTTAACTATAGGAAGCAAACTGAGTATTGCTGGAGGGGAGGAGGATGGAGGGATGTAGTAATCAGGTGATGGGCATTAACAAGGGCACTTGAAGTAATGAGCACTGGGTGTTGTATGCAACTGATGAATCACTAAATTCTACCTCTGAAACTAATATAAACATGTTAATTAAATTGAATTTAAGTGAAAAAAATGGGCAGAAGATATGATTATACCTTTTCCCAAGGAAGACATATGGATAACATACAAACAAAAAGATGCTTACCATCATTCATCATCAGGGAAGTACATATCAAAACTACAATGAGACATCACCTCACACCAGTCAGAATGGCTAAAATTAACAATTTCCTACAGGAAAAAAAATAAACAGGTGTTGACCAAACCATTGGTGAGAATGCAAACTTGTTCACCACTGCAGAAAATGGTATGGAGTTTCCTCAAATAGCTAAAAATAGAAACAACCTACAATCAAGCAATAGCACTACTAGGTATTTACCCAAATGCATCCAAAGTACTGATTGAAATGGATTCATGCACTCCTATGTTTATAGCTATGTTTATAGCTGCATTATCAACAATAGCCAAATTAAGGAAGGAGCCCAACTGGCCATCAACTTATGAATGGATAAAGAAGTTGTGCTATACACACAAGCATACATACATACATACATACATACATACATACATACATACAATGGAATATTACTCAGCCATAAAAGTAAATGAAATCTTGTAATTTGCAATGACATGGATAGAGTTTGAGAGTACTATGGTAAGCAAAATAAGCATGTCAGAGAAACATAAGTACCATATGATTTCACTCATGTGGAATTTATGAAAGAAAATAGATGAATATATTTCAAAAAAGAGATGTCAACCAGGAAGTAGACTCTTAGGTATAGAGAACAAACTGAGGGTTACTGGAGGAAAGGTTTTGGGGAGGCTGGGTTAAATGGCTGATTGTTTAAGGAGGGCACATGATGTGATGAGCACTGGGTGTTATATGAAACTAATTGAACACTACATCAAAAACTAATGATGTACTATATGTTGGCTAATTGAACATAATAATAAAAAAATAAAAGTTTTTGGATTAAAAAGAAAACAGAACAAAACAAAATAGCTGTATGTTTAACTCATTAAAAGTTCCCTGTGGAAAAAAAAAATCTATAATAATAATTTGATTTTGGGAAGTTGTCAAAAATGACCAAAAGTTTTGGGTGGGATCAAAATGGAGTAGAAAGAACCTGAGCTCACCTCCCACAGGCACAGCAAAATCTACAACTACATATAGAACAAATGTCTTTAAGAATGAACTTGAGACTAGCAGAAAAACTCATACACAACTAAGGATATAAAGAAAATCCACATTGGGATAGGTAGGAGGGGTGGAGATATGTTTAACTCAGAATCCACACTCCTAGCATAGTGATCCTTAAGTGGAAAGATATCACAAGCATAAAAGTCCTCCCTGAGGAATGTGGTATTCAAACTCACATTGGCTCTACAAGCCAGGGGACACACACCAAGAAAAATGAACATCCACAATATCTGGCTTTGAAAACCAACATGGATTATGTCTGGGACAGTGGGAGAGCAGTTACAAACCAAAATTATGCTCTTAAAGGACCAGAACACAATCTCGTTTACTAGGAATCGCAGAGCAAAGGCAGCAGTTTGAAGAATGGCTGTTACACATAAAGGAGATCCTCCGACTCATTTTAAGGTATGTGTGGGAGGGAAAGGGATCTGTTTGAATGTTCGCTGGGAACAGACACACTGCCATTTGCCATGTTTCTTACCCTCTTCTACCTAGCTGGCCTAATGGTTGGGTGCAATGTCTGATAGTTTTCATCTATAGTGATAGTACTTCTCATCTTATAACAGTGTTCCTCTGTGGATTTACACCACCCAACCTGCCTGCCTAGGTTGAAACCCTTCAGGATGACTCCCCACACTGTCTCCCAGCTGGCACCCTCAGCTGGCCTGAGCTCCTCCCAAGTGACTTCCCACTCCTACCCTCCTGTTGGGCATGCTCAGCTAAGTGGAGCCCTCCTAGGTGGCTCTGCACCCTGGCATTTCTGGTGATCATGCTCAGCTGGCTCAGAGCCTTCCTAGATAGCTCCTTACACCAGCACTTCCAGAAGGCACCCTCAGCTGGCCCTGCAGACCCTCCCAGGAGGCTTTCCATACCAATAGTCCCTATGGGCACCTTCAGCCATCACTGGAACCCCTCCCAAGCATCACATCTCGAGGGAACAGACCAAAACACTAGAATGTCTATAATGGTTACAGCTAGGCCTCATAGTAAGCCATGAAGGAAACCTGCTCTGCCCACCAGCATACTCACAAATGTTGCAGCTGGGCCTTGCATCCAGCCACACCTGGGGACAACCCACACACCAGTGTGCCTGCAACAGCCATTACAGTTCCTTTCAGCCAGATGGGCCAGGGGCCAGACTCACTCACCATTACTCCCCCAGCAGTCATGGTCAGACCTCACAGACAGCTGTGAGGGACAAGCCTGTATATCTGAGTCCACACCAATTATGACCTAATCACAACAGGAGGATTCATGTAGGTCATACAGGGGATGCTCCTAGGGCATCTTTGGGTGACCTGGGTGATTTGTACTACTGGGCCCCACAAGACACCTTCTGCATAAATCAACTCCTTTAAGACAAGGAGACATTACTGATCTACATAGAAAAAAACCCAGAGAATTAGGCAAAATGAGGATACAAAGGTATTTGTTCCAAATGAATGAACAAGATAAAACTCAGAAAAATAATTAAATGAAGTGGATGTAAGTAATCTGTCAGATAAATAACTTAGATTAATAATCATAAGGATTATCACCAAACTCAGGAGAATGAATGGAAACAAGGAGAACTTAAAGAGATAGGGAAAAAAATGCATATACATCTCTATATATAGACCAACCAGAGTTGTAGAATACAATAACTAAAATTAAAATAAAACAGAACAAACAACAAACAAACAAAAACACTGCAGAGAACCAAGGGCAGATTAGATGATGCAGAAGAATGAATCAGCAATCTTGAAGACAGAGTGGCAGAATCACCCCATTGAAACAGGAAAAAGAAAAAAAGAATAAAAAAAAAACCTTCTGGGAAAACATCAAATTTACTAACATTTACATTATAGGAGTCCCAGAAAGGAGAAACAGAGAGAGAAGAACAGAAACCATATTTGAAAAATAATGGCTGAAAACTAATCTGTCGAAGGAAACAGACATTCAATTCCAGGAAGCAAAAAATTTCCAAATAAAATGAAACCAGATTGTGGGGTAGTAGGATGACCCTGAACTTGCCTCATCTTCCAAATACAGCTAGGTCAACATTCAACTATTTGGAATAACTAGGAAGACGATCTGAGGATTAAGGAAACAATCTGCACAGTTGGAGTGAGAGAACGTGGCAGGTGCGAGGTTTGGAGCTGTGAATTGGGGAAGAGGAAAGCCTCATGGCCACAAAGGGGACAGGGAACACTTTTTTGTGGAGAAAAGTAGAGGAGAGGGAGAAAGTGAGAGAGAGCCCAGCAAGTAGGGACAACACAATAAGCCATGGTAAGAAGACCCCTGGGGTGGTACATGAGAGATTGCTCCCTTTCTTGGAGGGCATTTGGAAGAGAATGTTTTGCCTCTCCAAGGATAAAAAGCTAGCTGGGAGCCATTGAGCAGTGCTCAACAGCAGGGTCATAGGTGCTCACAGAGGGCAGAAAACCTCTTAACAACCTTTTGCTGTAAGCCACAATAGGCTTACATCTCTGTGTGCATGCCTGGTGACTGCTTTTTTGTGGCAGAACTGAGCAGAAAGCAGAGACAGTAGCAGATTGCAGATAACCTGGCCACCACTTTCTGCTGTCTACCACAATAGATTTAAGCTCTGCAACTGCTTTTCTGGGACAGAATGGAGTAGGGAACTGACTCACATGCATACAGCTGATAACCTGGTTCCAGTTTTTCACTGAACATTTAAATTAACTCTAAACTCTGGGTGTGCACTTTGCAACTGCTTTTCAGGATGGTTCACTGCTAGGCACACCTTGACCCTCTCTTTCAGGAAAAGGGAGTGGGCCTGCACCCTACCACATCCTTTAAAACTTGGAGTTTTGCTAATGATGTACTGTATGGTGACTAACAACATAACATAAACCAGAAACAAACAAACAAACAAAAAAAACCAAAAAAACTTGGAGTTTTGAATCCCAGTCACTGTCCAGAGATAAAATACAGGAGATCTGTGGCTCTGGGTGCACCAATGGTCCACGCACAGAAAAGTAAGGGCAGGGAACTGGCAAAAGGCCAGAACACAGGAGAGTGTTCACTTTTCTAAGAGGGCCTCCACACCAGCAGTGGTCAAGGGTTCCCCTCCCAGGCAAAAGAGGGTGGTGTGACACCATATTCTTCCTCCTCCACTACCGCACCCTCCTCCCACCCACCAGCACAGTCAGACTTCAGAGAGAAATACAGCACCTCCAGTGGATGCTGGAGTCCCCTATACTAAATCCTGCCTCCTCATGCCTGGCAGGGGCATCTTTACAAGGGCAAGTCAGCTTGGGAGATAGACAAGCAGGCCTCTCCTTCAGAAGACCAACCCAGGCCCCTACATCTACCAACTCTACTGATCAAAGAAAGCTCCAAAATATCAGCTTCAGGTGGAAACAGGACCAGGCTTGCTTCTTTTTTTTTTTCTCCCGTTTTCTTAATTTGTTTTATTTTTCTATTTCTTATTTTTCATTTTTTATCCTTTATTATATATATTTTTTCTTTTTTTTCTTTTATCTTTCTCCTTAATTTTTTGTATCAGGCTTATAATATTTTGTTCATTTGTTTCCTCTTATATTTTTTGGATAAGGCTGCTTTTTTTCCCCCTTTCTTTTCTTCTTTCCCTACTCTTTTTTCCTTCCTTCTTATTTTTTTAGTCTTATAGTTTATTGTCTGTGTTTTAATTTCTTTCCCTTTCCTTTTGTCTCAGATCAGGCTTTTTTTGTTTTTAGTTTTTCTTTTTATTTTTTTCTTCTTTTCTTTTTTCTTTTACAGGCTTATCTCAACAAACAAATCAAAGCACACCCATTTAAAGGTTGAAACACTCCCCATTACAAGCAATGAGGAACTCTGTAGAGGAAGGACAAGTGGGACAGAACAGCCAAAACACAACAGCAGGGTGTATACAGCATACACCAGAAACACTTCCTGAAGTTTTTGTTGTTGTTATTGCTGTTTTTTTTTTTTTTTTTCCTTTTTCTCTTCTATTTTCTTTCCTGGAAAAAATGACTAGACAGAGAAATTCACCCCAACGAAAGAATAGGAGGTAATGTACACTGCCAGGGATTTAATCAATATGGACATAAGTAAAATGTCTGAACTAGAATTTAAAACAACAATTATAAAGATAATAGATGGGCTTGAAAAAAGCATAGAAGACATCAGAGAATCACTTACTGTAGAAATAAATGAACTGAAACCTAATCAGGTCAAATTTAAAAATGCTATTACTGAGATGCAGACACAAATGGAAGCTTTAATAGCAAGGATAAATGAAACAGGAGAGAGAGTCAGTGATATAGAAGACAAAATGATGGAAAATAAGGATGCTGAAGAGAGAAGGGAACTACTAGGTCATGAAGGGATACTTCAAGGACTCAGCATTTCCATAAAGTGAAATAGTATCCTGAAAATAGGGGTCCCAGAAGATGAAGAGTGGGAGAGAGGGACAGAAGGTTTATTTGAACAAATTATAGCTGAGAATTTTCATAATCTGGGGAAGGCAACAGGCATTCAATTCCAGGAGGCACAGAGAACCACACTCAAAATTAATAAAAATAATAGGTCAACACCTCAACATATAATGGTGAAGCATGCACATTTCAAAGATAAAGAGAAAATCCTGAGAGAGGCTTGGGAAAAGAGGTCATTAACCACAGGCATAGACAAATAAGGCTGGCAGCAGACCTGTCCACAGAGACCTGGCAGTCCTTATATTCAACATGCTAAGTGGGAAAATTATGCAGGCAGAAATACTTTATCCAGCAAGACTATTGGCCAGAATAGAAGGAGAGATAAAGAGTTTTTAGGACCAACAAAAACTAAAGGAATTTTTGAACAAACAGCCCTGCAAGAAATATTAAAGGGGAACCTTTGAGCAAAGAGAGTTCCTAAAAGTAGCGAAGACCAGAAAGGAACAGAGACAATCTACAGATAGTGAATTTATAGGTAATAAAATGGCACCAAATCCATATCTTTCCATAATTACTCTGAATGTAAATGGACTAAATGCTCCAATCAAAAGAAACAGGGTATCAGATTGGATAAATAAGAGAGACCCATAAATCTGCTGTCTATAAAAGATTCATTTCAGAATGAATTTATATTTATATATATTTATATACTGTTAATTTTATAGTCCTGTGTTTTTGCAGGATATATAAGAGAAGAGTAAATATCACTCAAGAAATTTACTTCCTCTTCTGGTAGTTGCATAGTGTGTTTTTAGCAATATGTAGGAGAGTTCTATTATGCTTGGCAGAATTACGAATTTGTTGTTGCTTTATTTATTATTTATTTATTTATGATTAATTAATTAATTAATTAATTTTAAAACCTATTCATGATTTTATTTTATTTTATCTTATTTTTTCCAGGCTAACCCATCCTCCCATCCCCCTCCCCTCTAGAATCCTCAGTTTGTTTTTCAGAGTCTATCGTCTCTCATGGTTCGTCTACCCCTCCGATTACCCCCCTTCATTCTTCCCCTCCTTCTATCTTCTACTTCTTTTTTTTTTTTTTTTACATATAATATACTATTTGTTTCAGAGGTACAGATCTGTGATTCAATAGTCTTGCACAATTCACAGTGCTCACCATAGCACTTAACCTCCCCAAAGTCTATCACCCAGCCACCCCATCAACCCACCCCCCACCACTCCAGCAACCCTCAGTTTGTTTCCTGAAATTAAGAATTCCTCATATCAGTGAGGTCATATGATACATGTCTTTCTCTGTTTGACTTATTTAGCTCAGCATAACACTCTCCAGTTCCATCCACGTCGTTCCAAATGGCAAGATCTCATTATTTTTGATGCTGCATAATATTCCATTGTATATATATACCACTTCTTCTTTATCCATTCATCTGTCGATGGACATCTTGGCTCTTTCCACAGTTTGGCTATTGTGGACATTGCTGCTATAAATATTGGGGTGCATGTACCCCTTCGGATCCCTATATTTCTATCTTTGGGGTAAATACCCAGTAGTGCAATTGCTGGGTCATATGGTAGCTCTATTTTTGAATTTTCGTGGAACCTCAATACTGTTTTCCAGAGTGGCTGCACAAGCTCGAATTCCCACCAACAGTGTAGGAGAGTTCCCTTTCTCTGCATCCCCGCCAACATCTGTCATTTCCTGACTGCTCAATTTTAGCCATTCTGACTGGTGTGAGGTGATATCTCATTGAGGTTCTGATATGTATTTCCCTGATGCCGAGCAATGTTGAACACTTTTTCATGTGTCTGTTGCCTATTTGGATGTCTTCTTTAGAAAAATGTCTGTTCAGGTCTTCTGCCCATTTCTTGATTGGATTCTTTGTTCTTTGGGTGTTGAGTTTGATAAGTTCTTTCTAGATTTGGGATACTAGCCCTTTATCTGATATGTCATTTGCAAATATCCTCTCCCATTCTGTTGGTTGTCTTTTGGTTTTGTTGACTGTTTCTTTGCTGTGCAAAAGCTTTTTATCTTGATGAAGTCCCAATAGTTCATTTTTGCCCTTGCTTCCCTTGCTTTTGGTGATGTTTCTTGGAAGAAGTTGCTGTGGCTGAGGTCAAAGAGGATGCCGCCTGTGTTCTCCTTTAGGATTTTGATGGACTCCTGTCTCACATTGAGATCTTTCAACCATTTTGAGTCTATTTTTGTGTGTGGTGTAAGGAAATGGTCCAGTTTCATTCTTCTGCATGTGGCTGTCCAATTTTCCTAACACCATTTGTTGAAGAGACTGTCTTTTTTCCATTGGACATTCTTTCCTGCTTTGTCGAAGATTAGTTGACCATAGAGTTGAGGGTCCATTTCTGGGCTCTCTAATCTGTTCCATTGATCTATGTGTCTGTTTTTGTGCCAGGACCATACTGTCTTGATGATGACAGCTTTGTAATAGAGCTGGAAGTCTGGAATTGTGATGCCTCCAGCTTTGCTTTTCTTTTTCAACATTCCTCTGGCTATGCGGGGTCTTTTCTGGTTCCATACAAATTTTAGGATTATTGGTTCCATTTCTTTGAAAAAAGTGGATGGTATTTGGATGGGGATTGCATTGAATGTGTAGATTGCTCTAGGTAGCATTGACATCTTCACAATATTTGTTCTTCCAATCCATGAGCATGCAAAGTTTTTCCATTGCTTTGTGTCTTCCTCAATTTCTTTCATGAGTATTTTATAGTTTTCTGAGTACAGATCCTTTGCCTCTTTGGTTAGATTTATTCCTAGGTATCTTATGGTTTTGGGTGCAATTGTAAATGGGATTGACTCCTTAATTTCTCTTTCTTCTGTCTTGTTGTTGGTGTATAGGAATGTCACTGATTTCTGTACATTGATTTTATATCCTGCCACTGGACTGAATTCCTGTATGAGTTCTAGCAGTTTTGGGACGGAGTCTTTGGTGTTTTCCACATAAAGTATCATATCATCTGCAAAGAGTGAGAGTTTGACTTCTTCTTTGCCGATTTGGATGCCATTGATTTCTTCTTGTTGTCTGATTGCTGTGGCTAGGACTTCTCATACTATGTTGAAAAGCAGTGGTGATAGTGAACATCCCTGCCACGTTCCTGACCTTAGGGGAAAGGCTCTCAGTTTTTTCCCATTGAGAATGATATTTGCTGTAGGTTTTTCATAGATGGCATTTATGATATTGAAGTATGTACCCTCTATGCCTATACTCTGAAGAGTTTTGATCAAGAAAGGATGCTGTACTTTGTCAAATGCTTTTTCTGCATCTATTGAGAGGATCATATGATTCTTGTTCTTTCTTTGGTTAATGTATTGTATCACATTAATTGATTTGCAGATGTTGAACCAATCTTGCAGCCCAGGGATAAATCCCACTTGGTCATGGTGAATAATCCTTTCAATGTACTCTTGGATCCTATTGGCTAGTATTTTGGTGAAAATTTTTGCATCCATGTTCATCAGGGATATTGGTCTGTAATTCTCCTTTTTGATGGGGTCTTTGTCTGGTTTGGGGATCAAGGTGATGGTGGCCTCATAAAACGAGTTTGGAAGTTTTCCTTCCATTTCTATTTTATGGGACAGTTTCAGAAGAATAGGTATTAATTCTTCTTTAAATGTTTGGTAGAATTCCCCTGGGAAGCCATCTGGCCCTAGGCTTTTGTTTGTTCAGAGATTTTTGATGACTCCTTCAATTTTCTTAGTGGTTATAGGTCTGTTCAGGTTCTATTTCTTCCTGGTTCCGTTTTGGTAGTTTATACATCTCTAGGAATGCATCCATTTCTTCCAGATTATCTAATTTGCTGGCATGGAGTTGCTCATAATATGTTCTTATAATTGTTTGTATTTCTTTGGTGTTGGTTGTGATCTCTCCTCTTTCATTCATGATTTTATTGATTTGGGTCATTTCTCTTTTCTTTTTGATAAGTCTGGCCACGGGTTTATCAATCTTGTTAATTCTTTCAAAGAACCAGGTCCTAGTTTCGTTGATCTGTTCTACTGTTCTTTTGGTTTCTATTTCATTGGTTTCTGCTCTGACATTTATTATTTCTCTTCTCCTGCTGGGTTTAGGCTTTATTTGCTGCTCTTTCTCCAGCTCCTTTAGGTGTAGGGTTAGGCTGTGTACTTGAGACCTTTCTTGTTTCTTGAGAAAGGCTTGTATTGCTATATACTTTCCTCTTAGGACTGCCTTTGCTGCATCCCAAAGATTTTGAACAGTTGTGTTTTCATTTTCATTGATTTCCATGAATTCTTTAAATTCTTCTTAATTTCCTGGTTGACCCATTCATTCTTTAGTAGGATGCTCTTTAGCCTCCATGTATTTGAGTTCTTTCAGACTTTCCTCTTGTGACTGAATTCTAGTTTCAAAGCATTGTGGTCTGAAAATAGGCAGGGAATGATCATAATCTTTTGGTAATGGTTGAGACCTGATTTGTGACCTAGGATGTGATCTGTTCTGGAGAATGTTCCATGGACACTAGAGAAGAATGTGTATTCCACTGCTTTGGGATGGAATGTTCTGAATATGTCTGTGAAGTCCATTTGGTCCAGTGTGTCATTTAAAGTCTTTATTTCCTTGTTGATCTTTTGCTTAGATGATCTGTCCATTACAGTGAGGGGGATGTGAAAGTCATCCACTATTACTGTTGTTGTTGATGTGTTTCTTTGCTTTTGTTATTAATTGCCTTATATAATTGGCTGCTCCCATGTTAGGGGCATAGATATTTACAATTGTTAGATCTTCTTGTTGGATAGACCCTTTCAGTAGGATATAGTGTCCTTCCTCATCTCTTATTACAGTCTTTGGTTTAAAATCTAATTTGTCTGATATAAGGATTGCCAACCCAGCTTTCTTTTGGTGTCCATTAACATGGTAAATGGTTTTACACCCCTTCACTTTCAATCTGGGGGTGTCTTTGCGTCTAAAATGAGTCTCTTGCAGATAGCATATCGATGGGTCTTGTTTTTTAATCCAATCTGATAGCCTGTGTCTTTTGATTGGGGCATTTAGCCCATTTACATTCAGGGTAACTATGGAAAGATAGGAATTTAGTGCCATTGTATTGGTTGTAAGGTGATTGTTACTGTATATTGTCTGTGTTTCTTTCTGGTCTATGTTGCTTTTAGGCTCTCTCTTTGCTTAGAGGACCCCTTTCAAGATTTCTTGTGGGGCTGGTTTCGTGTTTGCAATTTCCTTTAGTTTTTGTTTGTCCTGGAAGCTTTTTATCTCTCCTTCTATTTTCAATGACAGCCTAGCTGGATAGAGTATTCTTGGCTGCATATTTTTCTCATTTAGTGCCATGAAGATATCATGCCAGTCCTTTCTGGCCTGCCAGGTCTCTGTGGATAGGTCTGTTGCCAATCTAATGTTTCTACCGTTGTAGGTTACATATCTCTTTTCCCGAGCTGCTTTCAGGATTTTCTCTTTGTTTTTGAGACTTGTAGGTTTTACTGTTAGATGTTGGGGTGCTGACCTATTTTTATTGATTTTGATAGGCGTTCTGTGTACTTCCTGGATTTTGATGCCTGTTTCCTTCCCCAAATTAGGGATGTTCTCTGCTATAATTTGCTCCATTATACCTTCTGCCACTCTCTCTTTTTCTTCTTCTGGGATCCCAATTATTCTAATGTTGTTTCGTCTTATGGTATTGCTTATCTCTCGAATTCTGCCCTCATGATCCAGTAGTTGTTTAGCTCTCTTTTTCTCAGCTTCTTTATTTTACATCATTTGTTTTTCTATATCACTAATTCTCTCTTCTGCCTCATTTATCCTAGCAATTAGTGCCCCCATTTTGGATTGCACCTCGTTAATAGCTTTTTTGATTTCTATTTGGTTAGATTTTAGTTCTTTTATTTCCCCAGAAAGGATTTCTCTAATAACTTCCATGCTTTTTTCAGGCCCAGGTAGTATCTTTAAAATCATCATTCTGAACTCTAAGTCTGACATCATACTAATGTCTATATTGATTAGGTCCCTGGTAGTCGGTACTGCCTCTTGTTCTTTTTTTTGAGGTGATTTTCTCCATCTTTTCATTTTGTCCAGAGGAGAATAGATGAATGAGAGAACAAAGTGGTAACAGGGTAACAACATCCCCAGAAAATATACTCTAAACAAGTCAGAAAAGACCTGAAACCGGGGGAAAAGAAAGATAAAGTAAGAAAAAAGAGAAAGAAAAAAAAGAAAAAAAAAAGATAAAAACAAAATAAAACAGAATATGATCAAATATGATCAGGGTGGTGCATAGATCAGTGTCACACGCTAGATTTTGGGTGTATTTTAGTCTGTTAGAAGAAAGTGTCTCCCAAAATTTTAAAGAAAGAAAAACTTACATGTACAAAAATAAGGGTTGATATGATGAAGGGATGGAATATGACTCTAAAGATGAAAATTATTAAAAAATTTTTAAAAGGAATTGATAAGATAAGAAGTTGTTTGAAAAAAGAAAGAAGAGGATTTAAAAAAAATGGAAAAAAAAAGGGAAAGAATGTGATCAGGCAGGAGAGTAGAACAAAGCCATACACTAGAGACTTAGGGTATATTTTGATCTGTTAGAAGATACTGAATCTCAAAATTTTAAAGAGAGAACAACTTTTATATATATGCCAAAAATAAGGGTATCTACTCTGAAGGGTTAGAATATGACTCTAAAAATGAAAAATTAAAATTTTTTTTAAAGGGATTGATAAGATGTTGGTTGAAAAAGGGAAAAGAAAAATTCAAAAAAAAAAGAAAGAAGTTAAAAAAATTAACTTTGAAAGACTAAAGAATCATGAGGAAAATGCTATGAATTCTCTGTGCTCTATTCCCCTAGGACTGGAATTCTGCCATTCTCATTGATCGGTAAACTTTGTCTTGGCTGGCTGTTCTTGCTGATCTTCTGGAGGAGGGTCCTGTTTCCATGGTTCCCAAATGTCTTTGCCAGAGGTAGAATTGCCCCGCCCTTGCCCGGTCAGTCTAAGGAATCTGCTCTGGTTTGCTCTTGGGAGCTTTTGTTCCCTGCAAGCTTTCCATCCTGGCTTGGAGGAGGAGAGTGAAAATGGCAGTATCCTAATCTCCACCCCGGAGGAGCTGAGAACTCGGTGACCCCCTCCTCAGTGAGCCCCAGCAAAAAGCACTCAATCATTCCCATCTCCCTGGTCTCTGGCCACACTCCGTGCTCACCCAGCCTGTGACCAAGGGTTTTTATATCTGGCACCCTACCTGGTGTGGAGTCTCCAAACCCAGCAGATCCCTGCGGTGCGCTCCCACGCCACTCCTCCTGGGGGAGGAAGGGGAGTCTCCCTGGATCTGCCACTTGTTGGGTCCCTGCTGGAAGAGCAGGGGCCCAACTGTGCTGTGGATCACGCTTTATTGCAACCCCGATGTGAGAGCCTACTCCTTGGCTCCGTCTCTGCAGCCAGCTTCCCCACTCCGATACCTGAGAGCTCTGCTGCCCTCAGGCACCCCAGCTGTTTCTGTGACCCCGAGGGTCCTGAGACCACACTGTCCCTGGGAGGGTTCCACCCCCTGCTTAGCCACTGGAGCGACATACCTCAGTGGAACCGACTTCTAAAAGTTCCGATTTTGTGCTCCACTGCTGTATCACTTGCTAGAAGCAGCAGACGTAGGCCCCCTCCCCCACCGTCTATCCTCCCAAATATCGAATATCGCCTCAGACTCACTTCTTCACACATCCTACCTTCCAGAAAGTGGTCGCTTTTCTGTTTAGAGAGTTGCTGCTATTCTTTTCTTTGATCTCCTGTTGAGTTCGTAGGTGTTCAGAATGATTTGATCCCTATCCAGCTGAATTCCTGAGACCAGACAAAATTCAGGTCTCCTACTCCTCCACCACCTTGTTCCACTGCCCCACAAGTGCTCTTAAAAATAACATTTCTTTGCATTTGGAGATTCCATTCAGTAGACCCTTTTCACACCCCTCTGGCAGATTGATGCAGAGCTGTGTCTGGTGTTGAGTGGACCATTGGGCATGGAAAGTGATGAGCCCTCTGCTGTTGCTTTATTTAAAGATGAAGTATGGTTGAAGTCCATTCACATAGGTGTCAATACAAGTTTACAAGGGATGGGCTTTTGGTGGTTAACTTTATGCACCAATTTAATTTGGTTAATGGAAATCCAGATACCTGGTCATATATTATTTCTGACTGTGTTTGTGAGGATCTGTCTGGAAGGGATTAACATTTGATTCAATAGACTGAATAAAGAGATTTGACCTCATCAATGTAGGAGAGCATCATCCAATTAGAATAAAAGGCCAAAATAGAACAAAAAGACAAAGTAAGAGCAAATCCTTCTCCTTTCCTGTTGCTGCTATCTTTTCTTGCCCTCAGACTTCAAAACTTCTAATTTGGGGGCCTTTGTACTCTGAGACTTAGACCAAAGACCCCTTGGAAGATATCAATGATCACATGAGAACACACTCTATAAATATCAGTCACTCTCCCCAACGATGAATTAATGAAGAAAGTGGCATTGGAGGCAGAATTGGAGGTTATACATGGGCTCAATGTCATTGACTTCCATTCACCAAGACCAGGTGCCCAATCTTACAGCAGTGGACAGGAACACTAATTTCCCCATATGATTTCCTGTTCCCTAGTCTTTATGTTCCACATAACTAGTGGCCTTAGTTCCTGAGGAAGCAATAATTTCATCAGGAGACAAAACAATAATTTTCCTAAAGTGTAACTTACGACTAATACTTGGTCACACTATGTTCTCCTGTTTGTGGACCAACAAGTAAAGAGGAAATCATGATGCTGGCTGGGTGTTTTTTTCTAAATACTGTCAAAGAGAAACCATGACTGGGAAGTAATTAAAACAAAACTGATTTATTCAAGACTACTGTAATTAGGGAAAAGAAACCAGTACAGAACTTTGCTCAATTCCAAATACAGCTTAAGCAAGTGGCAATTTATAACCAAGTTGCTGGGTGGGAATCAGTGAAAATAATATTAGGTAGAATTATGAAGTGTTATATGATTCTGGTTAAATAAAACTAATAGGATTCTTGCTGAAGATGGGTCATCCTAATCAGACATCACTAGGTGAATGATGGAAGATGAGAAACTCATTTAGATATGGAGGTTGATCAAATATGCAGGATGAGGGACTCTTGCTAAATTAACAGCAGGGTTCTTGCTAAGAATTTTACAAGGGAGCACTCAGATGGGCCTGGAAAAAATTCAAGAGCATGAATAAAATTTTGTCAAACAAAGCTCTTTATTCAACCCTCATACTGTACAAAATTAGAAGAGACATTCTTTTTCCCACTGAAAAATATAGTTTTATGTTTTGTTCATCTTTTATTTTTTAAGGACCTAGTGATCCATGTTGAAATCATGGGGTAGAGCATATTTTCTGGATGGTGCATCAGGCATTTAATTAGGGAGAGTTTCTTCAAAATTAAAAATAAAAGACAAAGATTAATGTTAAAAATTCAGTTTTTCTTTTCTTTTTTTCCACAGAGTAGACAGGCAAGATTCTAGATATTACACACACAGAATTTTTGAGGAGGAGTGAGAACAGCAGTGGTAAACCAATGGATTTCCTAGTTTGTAGTGTCAGGAACTGTGGTGATAACATGAGGAGTTTGGTATTAACATTGAGTGGCCTACTTACCGGGAAACATGAAGTTTTGTGATACATGATCTGTTGTGGCAAAATGCTTGACATTTATATCATGTGATGCAGCTTCAGTTTACAAGGATTCAAGGGAAACAAAGTTTTTGTTTTTGTTTCTGTCTTTTAATTCTCAATGATTCCACGTCCGAAGACAGAAAAATTGGAAATGTTAATTTGGAGATTTGCAGCCAGATATTGGAAGAAACTAGAAGAATTGAGAATTTGTCAAGGACTGGCAAAATGTGCAAGATCAAAAACAAAGGATTATATTACAATTTTTTTCTTGAAACATATTTTTTTCCTCTGAAGTCTCCAGTATTTCTATCAGAGATAACCAATTAAGAATAATTTGTTCATAATCTGTGTAATCTCATGAAACTAGCTTTATTATTAACATTGGTGTAGCAAGAGTAGTCATTATTCACATAGGAATATGAGTTTACTTTGCTGAATCTTTCCAAAAACAAATCTCATGTTGGAATTTTCAAAGCATTACAAGTCTAGAAACTCAAAAACTTGCCATCAGATTTTGCATGCAGTATCTATACATTTAGCTGAATTCCTTTCTTTTTTTTAACATCCATTTTTAAAAAATATGTTATGTTAATCACCATACACTACATCATTAGTTTTTGATGTAGAGTTCCATGATTCATTGTTTGCATATAACACCCAGTGTTCCATTCAGTACATGCACTCTTTAATACACATCACCAGGCTAACCCATTCCCTCGCTGCCCTCCCCTCTAGAACCCTCAGTTTGTTTCTCAGAGCCCATAGTTTCTCATGGGTTGTCTCCCCCGTCAATTCCCCACACGCATCATTTTTCCCTATATGCCATCTTCCTCTTCTTCTACTTCTTCTTTTTTAACATATAATGTATTAATTGTTTCAGAGGTACAGGTCTGTATTTCAACAGTCTTACACAATTCACAGCACTCACCGTAGCACACACCCTACCCAATGTCTATCACCAAGCCACTCCATCCACCCACCCCCACCACTCCAGCAACACTCAGTTTGTTACCTGAGATTAAGAATTCCTCATATCAGTGAGGTCGTATGATACATATCTTTCTCTGATTGACTTATTTTGCTCAGCATAACACCCTCCAGTTCCATCCATGCTGTTGCAAATGGCAAGATTTCATTCCTTTTCATGGCTGCATAATATTCCACTGTATATATATACCACTTCTTCTTTATCTATTCATCTGTCAATGGACATCTTGGCTCTTTCCAGAGTTTGGCTATTGTGGACATTGCTGCTATAAACATCGGGGTGCGCGTACCCCTTTGGATCCCTACGTTTGCATCTTTGGGGTAAATACCCAGGAGTGCAATTGCTGGGTCATATGGTAGCTCTATTTTCTTTCTTTCTTTCTTTCTTTCTTTCTTTCTTTCTTTCTTTCTTTCTTTCTTTCTTTCTTTCTTTCTTTCTTTCTTTCTTTCTTTCTTCTTTCTTTCTTTCTTTCTTTCTTTCTTTTTCTTTCTTTCTTCTTTTTTTATTTATTTGACAGAGAGACACAGCGAGAGAGGGAACACAAGCAGAGGGAGTGGGAGAGGGAGAAGCAGGCTTCCTGCTGAGCAGGGAGCCCAATGCAGGGCTCGATTCCAGCACCCTGGGATCATGACCTGAGCCGAAGGCAGATGCTTAATGACTGAGCCACCCAGGCGCCCCTGTAGCTCTATTTTCAACTTTTTCTGGAACCTCCATACTGTTTTCCAGAGTGGCTGTACCAGCTTGCATTCCCACCAACAGTGGAGGAAGGTTTCCCCTGTCGTTTCCTGACTTAGTAATTTTAGCCACTCTGAATGGTGTCAGTGGTATCTCATTGAGGTTTTGATTTGGATTTCCCTGATGCCGAGCGATGTTGAACACTTTTTCATGTGTCTGTTGGCCATTTGGATGTCTTCTTTGGAAAAATGTCTGTTCATGTCTTCTGCCCATTTTTCGATTGGGTCATTTGTTCTTTGGGTGTTGAGTTTGATAAGTTCTTTCTAGATTTGGGATACTAGCCCTTTATCTGATATGTCATTTGCAAACATCTTCTCTTATTCTGTCGGTTGTCATTTGGTTTTGTTGACTGTTTCTTTTGCTCTGCAAAAGCTTTTTATCTTGATGAAGTCCCAATAGTTCATTTTTGCCCTTGCTTCCCTTGCCTTTGGCGAAGTTTCTAGGAAGAAGTTGCTGCAGCTGAGGTCGAAGAGGTTGCTGCCTGTGTTCTCCTTTAGGATTTTGATGGACTCCTGTCTCATATTGAGATCTTTCAACCATTTTGAGTCTATTTTTGTGTGTGGTGTAAGGAAATGGTCCAGTTTCATTCTTCTGCATGTGGCTGTCCAATTTTCCTAACACCATTTGTTGAAGAGACTGTCTTTTTTTCCATTGGACATTCTTTCCTGCTTTGTCGAAGATTAGTTGACCATAGATTTGAGAGTCCGTTTCTGGGCTCTCTATTCTGTACCATTGATCTATGTGTCTGTCTTTGTGCCAGTACCATACTGTCTTGATGATGACAGCTTTGTAATAGAGCTTGTGGTCTGGAATTGTGATGCCACCACCTTTGCTTTTTTTTTTTTTTTTTTTCAACATTTTTCTGGCTATTTGGGGTCTTTCTTGTTCCATACAAGTTTAAGGATTATTTGTTCCATTTCTTTGAAAAAAAGTGGATGGCATTTTGATAGGGATTGCATTAAATGTGTAGATTGCTCTAGGTAGTATTGACAGTTTCACAATATTTGTTCTTCCAATCCATGAGCATGGAACCTTTCTCCATTTCTTTGCATCTTCCTCAATTTCTTTCATGAGTACAGATCCTTTCCCTCTTTGGTTAGATTTATTCCTAAGTATCTTATGGTTTTGGATGCAAATGTAAAGGGGACTGACTCCTTAATTTCTCTTTCTTCTGTCTTGTTGTTGGTGTATAGGAATGCCACTGATTTCTGTGCATTGATTTTATATACTGCCACTTTACTGAATTCCTGTATGAGTTCTAGTAGTTTTGGGGTGGAGTTTTTTGGGTTTTCCACATAAAATATTATATCATATGCAAAGAGTGAGAGTTTGACTTCTTCTTTGCCAATTCAGATGCCTTTATTTCTTTTTGTTGTCTGATTGCTGTGGCTAGGAATTCTAATACTATGTTGAATAGCAGTGTTGATAGTGGACATCCTTGCCATGTTCCTGACCTTAGGGGGAAAGCTCTCAGTTTTTCTCCATTAAGAAAGATATTAGCTGTGGGTTTTTCATAGATGGCTTTTATGATATTGAGGTATGTACCCTCTATGCCTATACTCTGAAGAGTTTTGATCAAGAAAGGATGTTGTACTTTGTCAAATACTTTTTCTGCATCTATTGAGACGATAATACGGTTTTTGTTCTTTCTTTTATTAATGTATTGTATCACATTGATTGATTTGTGGATGTTGAACCAGCATTGCAGCCCAGGGATAAATCCCACTTGGTTGTGGTGAGTAATCCTTTTAATGTACTGTTGGATCTTATTGGCTAGTATTTTGGTGAGAACTTTTGCATCCATGTTCATCAGGGATATTGGTCTGTAATTCTCCTTTTTGATGTCCCCCACGACAGGTGGCAGGGCAACTCTCCCCAAACAAGTTTGCCTGAGTAAAAGCAAGGCAGGCCCCTTCCTCAGAACCAGGCTGGGAAAACAAGAGGCCAGCAACCCTAAGGTCCCTAGAAAACAGGTGCATGTTGCTTGGGTTCTGGTCAATAATTTGGACTCTATACATTCCCTCCACCACACCTCAACAGAATGACTAAGAAGAGTAACCCCCCAAAATAGGAAATACTCAAAGCCTGTGATTTATGCCACAGATTTACAAAGAGATAAAGACATAACTAAGATGCTGGAGATGGAATTCAGGGTAGCAATTGTGAAGATGATAGGTAGAATGGAGAAATTGATTAATGGCAACATAGAGTCTCTAAGGGCAAAAATGAAAGCTGAATTAGCAGAAATTAAAAATGGTATCAATGCAATCCAATCTAATCTAGATAATCTAAAAACGAGGATAAGTGAGGCAGAAGAATGAATTCGTGATTTAAAAGACCAATTAATAAACAAGAAAGGAAAAGAGGAGGTCAGGGACAAAAAACACAGACTCTATGAAAATAGAATCAGAAAAATAAGTGACACCATCAAACATTCCAATGTTAGAATTATTCAGATTCCTGAGGGGGTGGAGAGAGAGAGAGAGGACTAGAAGATATATTTGAGCAAATCATAGCTGAGAACTTCCCTAATATGGGGAATGAAACAAACATTCAAGTCCTAGAGGCAGAGAGGACCCCTCCTAAGATCAAGGAAAACAGGCCAACACCCCAGCATGTAATAGTAAAACTTGCAAATCTTAGAACCAAGGAAACCATCTAAAAGGCAGTTGGGGGAAGAGATTCCTTACATACAGAGGGAGGAATGTCAGAATAATGTCAGACCTATCCACAGAGACCTGGAAAGCCAGAAAGGGTTGGCAAGACATATTCAGGGTACTAAAAGAGAAGAACATGCAGCCAAGAATACTTTATTCGGCAAGGGTTTCATTTAGAATGGATGGAGAGATGCAGATCTTCCACGACCAGCAGAAATTGAAAGAATATGTGACCACTAAGCTGGCCCTGCAAGAAATATTAAGGGGGGGGCTCTGTAAAAGGAGAAAGACTCCAAGAGTGATATACAACAGAAATTTACAGGGACAATCTATAAAAACAACGTCTTCACAGGCAACATGATGATAATAAATTCATTTTTCAATAATCACTCTCAATGTGAATGGCCTAAATGGGCCCATAAAATGGCATAGAGTTACAGATTGGATAAAAAGACAGGACCCATCCATATGCTGTCTACAAGAGACTCATTTTGAACCTAAAGATACATCCAGACTGAAAGTGAAGGGATGGAGATCCATCTTCCATGCCAGCGGACCTCAAAAGAAAGCTGGGGTAGTGATTCTTATATCAGACAAATTAGATTTTAAACTAAAGTGTGTAATAAGAGACACAGAAGGACACTCTATCATTCTTAAAGGGTCTATCCAACAAGAAGATCTAACAGTTGTAAATATCTATGCCCCCAACATGGGAGCAGCCATCTACATAAGCCAACTGTTAACCAAAATAAAGAGTCATATTGATAACAATACGTTAATTGTAGAAGACCTCAATACTCCACTCTCAGCAATAGACAGATCATCTAGCAGGAAATCAACAAAGAAACAAGAGCTTTGAATGACACACCTGACCAGATGGACCTCATAGATATAGACAGAACATTCCACCCTAAAACAACAGAATACTCATTCTTCTCAAGTGCACATGGAACTTCCTTCAGAATAGACCACATACTGGGTCATAAATCAAATCTCAGCTGATACCAAAAGATTGAGATTATTCCCTGCATCTTCTCAGATCATAATGCTTTAAAACTGGAACTCAATCACAAGAAAAAAATTGAAAGAAATTCAAACACTTGGAAGCTGAAGACCATTCTGCTCAAGAATGTTTGAGTCAACCAGAAAATCAAAGAAAAACTTAAACAATTCATGGAAAACAATGAGAACAAAAACACATCGGTCCAAAACCTATGGGATACTGCAAAGGTGGACTTCAGGAAGAAATACATAGTCATCCAAGTCTCACTCAAAAAAATAGAAAAACCCTGAATTCCCCAACTAACTCTACACCTTAAAGAACTAAAGAAAAAGCAGCAAATGATGCCTAAGCCATGCATTAGAAGAGAAATAATCACAATTAGAACAGAGAACAATGAATTAGAAACCAGAAACACAGTAGATCACATCAACGAAACTAAAAGCTGGTTCTTTGAAAGAGTTAATAGGATTGATAAACCACTGGCCAGACTTATCCAAAAGAAAAGAGAAAAGACCCAAATTAATAAAATTATGAATGAAAAGTGAGAGATCACGACTAACACCAAGGAAATAGAAACAATTATTAGAAATTATTATCAGCAACTTTAGGCCAATAAATTGAAAAACCTGGATGAAATGGATGCCTTCCTGGAAACCTATAAACTCCTAAGACTGAAACAGGAAAAAATTGATAACCTGAATAGGCCAATAACCAATAAAGAGATTGAGCAGTGATCAAAAACTTCCAAAAAACAAGTGTCCAGGGCCTGATGGATTCCCTGGGGAATTCTCCCAAACATTAAAGAAGAAATAATACCTATTCTCCTGAAGCTGTTTCAAAAAATAGAAACAGAAGGGAAGCTTCCAGACTCATTCTATGAGGCCAGAATTACCTTCATCCCCAAACTAAGCAAAGACCCCATCAAAAAGGAGAATTTCAGACAGTTATCCCTGATGAATATGGATACCAAAATCCTCAATGAAATCCTAGCTATTAGGATCCAACAATACATTAAAAGGATCATCCACCACGACCAAGTGCGGTTTATCCCCAGGATGCAAGGGTGGTTCAACATTTACAAATCAATCTGTGTGATAGAACACATTAATAAGAGGAGAGAGAGGAACCATAGGGTCCTCTCAGTTGATGCAGAGAAAGCATTTGACAAAAGACAGCATCCTTTCCTGATTAAAACTCTTCAGAGTATAGGGATAGAGGGAACATTCCTCAAGTTCATAAAATCCATCTATGAAAAAGCCACAATGAATGTCATCCTCAATGGGGAAAAGATGAGAGCATTTCCTTTAAGATCAGGAACACAAGAAAGGAAAGAATGCTCACTCACCAGTATTGTTCTAAATAGTACTAAAAGTCCTGGCAACAGCAATCAGACAACAAAAGAAATAAAAGGTATTCAAATTAACAAAGAAGAAGTCAAACTCTCTTCACAGATGCCATGACACTTTATGTGGAAAACCCAAAGACTCCACCCCCAAATTACTAGAACTCATACAGCAAATCAGTAATGTGGCAGGAAACAAAATCAATGCACAGAAATCAGTTACTTTCTTATACACTAAAAATGTAACTGTAGAAAGAGAAATTAGGGAATTTATTCCATTTACAATAGCACCATGAGCTATGAGATACCTTTGAATAACCCTAACAAAAGAGGTAAAGGATCTATACTCTACAAACTACAGAACAATTATGAAAGAAATTGAAGAAGACACAAAAAGATGGAAAAACATTCCATGCTCATGGATCAGAAGAATAAACATTGTTAAAATGTCTATGCTACCCAGAGCAATCTATACCTTCAATGCCATCCCGATCAAATTCCAATGACATTTTTCAAAGTGCTGGAACAAGCAATCCTAAAATGTGTATGGAATCAGAAAAGACCCCGAGTCACGAAGGAAATGTTGAAAAAGAAAAACAAAGTTGGGGGCATCACGTTGCCCGATTTCAAGGTATATTACAAAGCAGTGATCACCAAACAGCATGGTAATGGCACCAAAGCAGACATACAATAATGGAATAGGATGGAGAGCCCAGCAATGGACACTCAACTCTATGGTCAAATAATCTTTGACAAAGCAGGAGAAAATATGCAATGGAAAAAAGACAGTCTCTTCAATAAATGGTGCTGGGAAAAATGGACAGCTATATACAGAAGAATGAAATTCGACCATTCTCTAACACCATACACAAAGATAAACTCAGAATGGATGAAAGACCTCAATGTGAGACAGCAATCCATCAAAATCCTAGAGGAGAACATAAGCAGTAGTCTCTTTGTAATCGGCCAAAGCAACTTCTTTCAAGATTCATCACCAAACGCTAGTGAAACAAAAACAAAAATGAACTTTTGGGACTTCATTAAGATGAAAAAGATATTTTCCCAAATGACACTACAGATAAAGGGCTGGTATCCAATATCTAGAAAGAACTCGGTCGCCTGGGTGGCTCAGTTGGTTAAGCGACTGCCTTCGGCTCAGGTCATGATCCCGGAGTCCTGGGATCAAGTCCCAAATTGGGAAGCCGGCTCAGCAGGGAGCCTGCTTCTCCCTCTGACCCTATCCCCTTTCATGCTGTTTCTCTCTCTCTGTCAAATAAATAAATAAAATCAAAAAAAAAAAAAGAAAGAAAGAAAGAAAGAAAGAAAGAAAGAAAGAAAGAAAGAAAGAAAGAAAGAAAGAAAGAACTTCTCAACCTCAACACCCAAAAAAGAAATAATCAAGACAAAAGCTGGGCAGAAGACATGAACAGACAGTTCTCCAAAGAAGACATACAAATGGCTAACAGACACATGAAAAATTGTTTATCATCATTACCCATCAGGAAAATTCAAATCAAAACTACATGGAGATACCACCTTATACCAGTTAGAATGGCAAAAATTGACAAGGCAAGAAACAACAAATGTTGGAGAGGTGGTGGAGAAAGGGGAACTCTCTTACATTGTTTGTGGGAATGCAAGTTGGTACAGCCACATTGGAAAACAGTGTGGAGGTGCCTCAAAAAATAAAAAAATAGTGATACCCTATGACCCAGCAATTGCACTACTGGATATTTACCACAAAGACACAGATTTAGTGAAAAGAAGGGCCATATGCACCCCAATGTTCATAGCAACAATGTCCGTAATAGCCAAACTGTGGAAAGAGCCCAGATGCCCTTCAACAGATGAATGAATAAAGAATATGTGGTCCATATATACAATGGAATATTACTCAGCCATCAGAAAGGATGAACACCCAACTTTTACAACCACATGGATGGGACTGGAAGAGATTATGCTAAGTGAAATAAGTCAAGCAGAGTAAGTCAATTATCATATGGTTTTACATATTTGTGGAATAAGGAATAGCATGGAGGACATTAGGAGAAGGAAGGTAAAAATGAAGGGGGGGAAATCGGAGTGAGAGAGGAAACATGGGAGACTCTGGACTCTGAGTAACAAACTGAGGGTTTTTCGATGGGGGGTGATCGAGGGATGGGTTAGCCCGGTGATGGATATTGAGGAGACCATGTTCTGCATGGAGCTTTGGGTGTTATACGAAAACAATGAATTGTGGATCCCTATATCAAAAAGTAATGATGTATTTTATGGTGACTAACATAACATGATAAAATTAAATTTTAAAAAACGTGGTATATATAATATTCCTCAGCTATCAAAAAGAATGATATTTTGAAACTGGACCATTTCCTTACACTACACACAAAAATAGACTCAAAATGATTGAAAGTCCTAAATGTGAGACAGGAATCCATCCTTATCCTAAAGGATTACGCAGGCAACAACCTCTTCGACCTCAGCCGCAGCAACTTCTTCCTAGAAACATCGCCAAAGGCAAGGGAAGCAAGGGCAACAATGAACTTTTGGGACTTCATCAAGATAAAAAGCTTTTGCACAGCAAAATGAACAGTCAACAAAACCAAAAGACAACCGACAGAATGGGAGAAGATATTTGCAAATGATATATCAGATAAAGGCCTAGTATCCAAAATCTAGAAAGAACTTCTTAAACTCAACTCCCAAAGAACAAATGATCCAATCAAGAAATGGGCAGAAAACATGAACAGATATTTTTCCAAAGAAGACATCCAAATGGCCAGCAGACACATGAAAAAGTGCTCAACATTGCTCAGCATTAGTTGAATCCAAATCAAATCCTCAATGAGATACCACCTCACACCAGTCAGAATGGCTAAAATTAACAAGTCTGGAAACGACAGATGTTGGCGGGGATGCGGAGAAAGGAGAACCCTCCTACACTGTTGGTGTGAATGCAAGCTGGTGCAGCCACTCTGCAAAACAGTATGGAGGTTCCTCAAAAAGCTGAAAATAGAGCTACCATACGACCCAGCAATTGCACTACTGGGTATTTACCCCAAAGATACAAATGTAGGGATCTGAAGGGGTATGTGCACCCCGATGTTTATAGCAGCAATGTCCACAATAGCCAGACTGTGGAAAGAGCCAAGATGTCCATCGACAGATGAATGGATAAAGAAGATGTGGTATATATATATAGGAATATTATGCAGCCATCAAAAGGAATGAAATCTTTCCATTTGCAATGATATGGATGGAACTGGAGGGTGTAATGCTGAGCAAAATAAGTCATTCAGAGAAAGACATGTATCATATGACCTTACTGATATGAGGAATTCTTAATCTCAGGAAACAAACTGAGCGTTGCTAGTATGGTGAGGGGTGGGAGGGATGGGATGGATGTGTGATATACATTGGGGAGGGTATATGGTATGGTGAGCACTGTGAATTGTGTAAGACTCTTGAATTAGAGACCTCTACCTCTGAAACAAATAATACATTATTTGTTTAAAAAAAAAAAAAGAAGATAGCAGGTAGGGAAAAATGAAGGGGTGGAAAGCAAAGGGGGAGACAAACAATGAGAAACTATGGACTCTTAGAAACAAACTGAGGGTTCTAGAAGGTAGCGTTGTGGGGGGATGTGTTAGCCTGGTGTTGGGTATTAAAGAGGGCACGTACTGAATGGAGCACTGGGTGTTATACGCAAACAATGAATTATGGAACACCACATAAAAAACTAATGATGTAATGTACAGTGATTAACATCACAATTAAAAAATGATATTTTATGATTTCCAATGATGTGAATAGACCTCTAGGGTATTATGCTCAGTGAAACAAGCCAGAGAAAGACAAATACCAGATGATTTCACCCATATGTGGACTTTAGGAAACAATACTTAGGAAATTAGGGGAAGGAAGAAAATATAAAATCATGTAAAAACAGTGAAGGAGGCAAACCATGAGAAATTCTTAACTTTAGGAAACAAACTGTGGGTTGCTGGAGGGGAGGTGGGTTGGAAGATGGGTTAAGGAGGGCACTTCATGTAAGGAGCCCTGGGTGTTATATTCAACTGATGAATTACTACATTCTACCCCTGAAACTAATAATATAGTATTTGTTAACTAAATTGAATTTAAATTAAAAAAATAAAATAGCAGTATTCAAAAACAGTTTTTTTAAAAAAAATCACTAAAATCTACCTCTATAACTAAGAATACAGTATTTGTTAATTAAATTGAATTTAGACTTAAAAAAGTGTACCACTACCATGTATCCATTTTTATTGCCTTTTAGATCCTAACATTTGGTAAAGTATTACAAGGCTAGGTTAGGGTTATTAAGGAGGGCATGTGTTGTGATGAGCACTGGGTGTTATACACAACTAATAAATCATTGAACACTACATCAAAAACTAATGATGTGCTATATGCTGGCTAACTGAACATAATAAATAAATAATAAATAAATAAATAAATAAATAAATATTACAAGAGGTATAAGCATTCCAAAAAAACAAGAAAAAAGCAAGAGATAAAGAAAGAAAGAAAGAAAGAAAGAAAGAAAGAAAGAGATGAAAGAAAGAAAGAAAGAAAGAAAGAAAGAAAGAAAGAAAGAAAGAAAGAAAGAAAGAAAGAAAGAAAGAAAAAAGAAAAGAAAAGAGAAAACACAATGGTCAAAATTCTTTGGGTTATAGCAAAAGCTGTTCTAAGAGTAAAGATTACAGCAATTCAGGCCTGCCTTATGAAACAACAACAACAAAAAATCCCTCAAATTAACAACATGAAATTACCCCAAAGGAGGTAGAATTGGAAGACAAAGCTCAAATCCAGTAGACGGAAAGAAATAATAAATATGAGAACAGAAATAAATGAAATAGAGTCTAGAAAATAGAAAAGATTAAATAAACAGGAATTAGTTCTTTGAAAATAACAACAAAATTGTCAACTTTTAGCCTGACTCCTCAGAAAAAGGGGGAGACTCAGGTTCGAGTCCCGCACCATGCTCCCTGCTCAGCAGGGAGTCTATTTCTCCCTCTGACCCTCCCCCCTTTCATGCTCTCTCTCTCAAATAAATAAATAAAATCTTTTTTTTTTAAAGGTGCCTGGGTAGCTCAGTTGGTTAAGAAAAACGTGAGAAAGAATTCATATAAACAGTCAGAAATGAAAGAGGAGAAATAACCACCCACACCACAGAAATACAAAGGATTATGAGAGTAATATGAAAAATGATATGCAAACAAATGGGACAAACTAGAAGTGGATAAATTCCTAGAAATATATGATATTATAAAACTCAATCAGGAAGAAATAAAAAAAATTGGAAGAGATTGGTTATTAGCAATGAATTTGAATCTCTACTAATAAACATCTCCCAACAAACTAAATTCCAGAATCAGATGATTCATGGTGAATTCTTCTCAAACTTTTCCAAGACACTGATGGGGAAGGAAAGTGTTTAAAATCATTCACCTTGATACCAAACCAGATAATTTTACTAAAAGATCCATTAAAAATAAACAAACAAACAAACAAAAAATACAGGCCAATATCTCTGATGAACATAGATGTAAAAAACGTCAACAAAATATTAGCAAACCAAATACAACTATACACACACACACACACACACACAATCTTTCACCAGGATCAAATAAGATTTCTTCCAGGAATGCAAGAGTGGTTCCGTATTTGCAAATCAATCAACAAGATACATCACATTAACAAGAGAAAGGATAAAAATCACATGGTCATCTCAATGGATATAGAAAAAGCCTTTGGCAAAGTTCAACATTCATTCATTGTAAAAACTCTCAATAAAGTAGGGTTGGATGGAGTATATCTTAATATAACAATATTCAATATATGTGAAAAACCCAAAGCTAACATCATATCCAATGGTGAAAAAACTGAGATCTTTTACTCTAACATTAGGAACAAGACACAGATGACGACTTTAACATCTATTCAAAATAGTACTGGAAGTCCTAGCCACAGCAATCAGACAAGAAAAAGCAATAAAAGAACCAAATTGGTAAGGAAAGTGTTAAACTTCACTATCTGAAGATGACATGATACTACATACAGATAACTCTAAAGACTCCACTAAAAAACTACTAGTACTGAAATATGAATTTAGTAAAGTCACAGGATACAAAATTAATATAGAGAAATGGTTGCATTTCTATACACTAATAATAAAGTAATAAAAGGTAAATTAAGAAAACAATTCCATTTATAACTGCACTAAAATAATAAAATACCTAGGAATAAAATTAACCAAGGAGGATATGTGCTATGAATTGTGTAGGACTGTTGAATCACAGGCCTGTACCTCTGAAACAAATAATACATTATATGTTAAAAAAAAAAAAAAGAAGAAAGAAGATAGTAGGAAGGGAAAAATGAAGGAAGGGGAATCGGAGGGGGAGACGAACCATGAGAGACTATGGACTCTGAGAAAAAAACTGAGCGTTCTAGAGGGGAGGGGGGTGGGGAAATGAGTTAACCTAGTGATGGGTATTAAAGAGGGCACGTATTGAATAGAGCACTGGGTGTTATACGCAAACAATGAATCATGGAACACTACGTCAAAAACTAATGATGTAATGTGTGGTGATTAACATAACATAATAAAATAAAATTTAAAAAGGAAAACAAAATTAACCAAGGAGGTTATTCACCTGTACTCTGAAAACTTTAAAATACTGATAAAAGAAATTGACGATGACACAAACAAATGGAAAGACATTCTAAGGTTATGGACTCAAAGAACCAATATTATTAAAATGTCCATAAATTCCAAACATTTTTCAGATTCAATGTAATCCCTGTCAAAATATGAACAGCATTTTTCACAGAACTAGAACAAATAATTGTAAACTGTATGGAACCACAAAAGACCTCAAATAGCCAAAACAATCACGAAAAAGGAACAAAGCTGGATGTTATCACAATCCCAAATTTCAAGGTATACTACAAAGCTGTAGTAATAAAAACAGTATGGTCCTGGCACAAAAAGAGACACATGGAACATTAGAACAGATGAGAGCCCAGAAATATGTCCATGCTTATATGGTCAATTAATTTATGACAAAGGAGGCAAGAATATACAATGTGGAAAAGATCATCTTTTAACAAATATTTCTGGGAAAACCGGATAGCTACATGCAAAGGAATGAATCTGGACCACCTTCTTACACCATACACAAAAATCAACTAAAAATGGATTAAAAACCTGCATGTGAGGCTGTAACCATAAAATACCTAGAAGAAAACAATCTTTTTGACATTAGCTGTACAAATATTTTTCTACACATATTTCCTCTGGTAAGGGAAACAAAAGTAAAATTAATCCTTGGAGCTTGTACCAAAATAAAAACCTTTTTGCATAGTGAAGGAAACCATCAATAAAAGCAAAAAGGCAACCTTCAAATGAGGGAAGATAACTGCAAGTGATAAATCTGATAATAGCTTAATGTCCAAAATATATAAAGAATTTATACAACTCAACACTGGGAAAAAAACAAAAAAAACAAAACAAAAAAATTCAATTAAAAAATGGGCAGAGGACCTAAATAGACATTTTTCCAAAGAAGACATACAGATGGCCAACAGTCACATGAAAAGATTCTCAACCTCACTAATTACCAGGTAAATGTAAACCAAAACCACAATGAGATATCACTTAACACCTGTCAGAATAGTTAAAATAAAAAACACAAGAAATAACAAGGTTTGGTGAAAATGTGGAGGAAAACAAAACAGCAATAAAAAGCCCTTCTGCACTGTTGGTGATGCAAATTGGTGCAGCCACTGTGGAAAACATTATGGAAGTTTATAAACAAATTAAAAATAGAATTATCATATGATCCAGTAATTCTACTCCTGGGTATTTACCCAAAGAAAGTGAAAATACTAATTCAAAAAGATGTAAGCACACCTATGTTTGTTGCAGCATTGCTTATAATAGCCTCAATATGTAAGCAACCCCAGTGTCTATCGGTAGATGAATGGTTAAAGAAGATGTGGTATACATATACCTTGGAATATTACTCATAAAAAGATCACTCATAAAAAGATCTTGCCATTTGCAGCATCAGGGGTGGACACAGGGGGTTTAATGCTAAGTGAAATAAGTCAGAGAAAGACAAACACTGTATGATTTCACTTGTTTGTAATTTTTTTAAAAAGCAAATGGACAAAAGATATGAAAAGACACTTCTATGAAGAAGACATACAAATGGCTAACAGACACATGAAAAAATGTTCATCATCATTAGCCATCAGGGAAATTCAAATCAAAACCACATGGAGATACCACCTTACATCAGTTAGAATGGCAAAAATGGACAGGGAAAGAAACAACAAATGTTGGAGAGGTTGTGGAGAAAGGGAAACCCTCTTCCACTATTGGTGGGAATGCAAGTTGGTACAGCCACTTTGGAAAACAGTGTAGAGGTGCCTCAAAAATTTAAAAATAGAGCCACCCTATGACCCAGCAATTGCACTACTGGGTATTTACCCCAAAGACACAGATGTAGTGAAAAGAAGGGCCATGCACCCCAATGTTCATAGCAGCAATGTCTGCAATAGCCAAACTGTGGAAAATGCTGAGATGCCCTTCAGCAGATGAATGGATAAAGAAGATGTGGTCTATATATACCCTGGAATATTACTCAGCCATCAGAAAGGATGAATACCCAACTTTTACATCCACATGGATGGGACTGGAGGAGATTATGCTAAGTGAAATAAGTCAAGCAAAGAAAGTCAATTATCACATGGTTTTGCTTATTTGTAGAACATAAGGAATAGCATGGAGGACATTAGGAGAAGGAAGGGAAAAATGAAGGGAGGGAAATCGGAGAGAGAGATGAACCATGAGAGACTATGGACACTGAGAAACAAACAGGGTTTTAGAGGGGAGGGGAGTGGGGGCGTTGGGTGAGCCTGCTGATGGGTATTAAGGAGGGCACGTATTGCATGGAGCACTGGGTGTTATACGAAAACAATGGATCGTGGATCACCACATCAAAAACTAATGATGTATTGTATGGTGACTAACATAACATAATAAAATTTAAAAAATAAATAAATAAAAGCAAACGGACAAAGAGAAAAATGTTTAAAAATTCTTGTAAAAACAGACAACAAACCAGTGGTTGTTAGAAGGGAGGTGTGGGGGGAAATGGGTGAAATATAGGGGGTTAAGAATGCACTTATTTTCCTGAGCACTGAGTAATGTGTAGAATTGTTGAATCATTATATCGTACACCTTAAAGTAATAGTTTTTACTCCTAAGAACACCACTAGTAACTAGCAAACACCATAAGTTTTTGTGTGAGTCAGACTATTTTGATTGCTATTTTGACTTTGCTTTCCATTACAAAATACACCTTTGCCTTTTGTAGTTAAGTAAAACCACTTGCCTCTGCCACCAGTGATCCAGTTAATCCCTCTGCATTTTTATTTTCCAACTAAGTGGCTATGATTCCCATTCTAAGATCTGTCCAACAAAGGTAAGCAATATTGGAGCTCTTCAAGGATGATGAGGTTTCATTTTCAATATTATTTATCAAAGAATTTGTTGAAAGGTATGTCTTGTGCACATCTCCCAGGGATGGTGAGTAGGTCTTCAATGACTAATCCACTAACTTTCCAATTTCCCTAAGCTTTTTAATTCCTTCCTTTATATTAAACCAAGGGATATCAGACATTTCCATTTAACTTAAAGTGGGTCACCTTTTCATGCATGTGTTAGTTATCCAGTCCAACAAATAATGAGAGCTCTTTCTAACTCTTTAACCTGCAAGATTAAATCAGAATCTCTGCTTAGTGGACCCATATAAAATACTCAGCCTGACCCAACTTCATGCTCTTTCCATCATTATCTCACACCTTATTATGCATTCCCACGCATAGTCTCTAGATCTCTGCTGTGTAAATTAGAAAGATCAAGTAATTCTTGTGGAACGTAGTTTACCTTCTCATGGGTTAAACTTTGAACTTAACCTTTCTGGGCTTAGTGGGAGTGGTCTACTGTAAGTGGCAACTTACTCAAGGGAAGCATTTATGATTTTTCTAGAGATGCAGGGTTAATCCCCTCAAAGAGAGGTACAAAAGCTGACACCATTGTAGATTTGAGGTTACTACCACAGTCTGATGACTAACCACTGTCACATAGGAGGCCAAATTTGGCCAGGGTTAATAAAATACATCCACTGGCAAAGAAGAGTCATGAGAATTTAGGGGATCTTTGTCTCCAGGTACATTAAGATCTTCCCACATATCCCTACTCCAGTTTATAGAATCTTACTTTTTTTTTTTTTTGTAATCAATGCCCTTATTTCAACAGTAGACACCCTCGGAACCTGAAAGTTCAACTTTTAAAGTTTAGCCAATCACAGTTTAATTTCCAACAATTTCAATTTTCCAGAAGATAAAGCTCTCCCTCATGGCACACCCTAACACTACTGGGTCACTGATGCAACTCTTGAGCTGAGAATTTGAATGCCTGAGCTTGTCCTTTTATTTTACCACTTTGTACAGAGATATTTGGAAGAACAAACCAATGTCATTGTATTCCTTAGTTTTTCCAAAAAGATTAAAAAGTATACTATGCAGTTGCATAGCTCCTTAGTTCTATAAGTGGTTTACTAGGATCTTTGAATGTAGATATTTTGCTTATTTCTATTAACAGCTCTCATGACTGTCTACAAGTGTTTATTTGTTTGCTTGTTTTTACTGGAAATAGTCATTAACATATTTAAATCTAATCATATTAGAAAGCCAATTTCATAAACCCCAGAAATTTCTAATCCAGGAATTTCTGGATTACTAATTCAGACTAATCCAGAAATTTCATGACTAAAATTCTGTTCCTCCAACATCACTCTCAGTATTAAAATCTGTATTAGTCAGTGTTCCTAGAAAAACAGAATGAACAGATGGATGAATAGATAAGCAGATAGATATATGATGATAGATAGATAAATGTAGATAGATAGATAGATGATAGATAGATGATAGATGATAGATAGATAGATAGATAGATAGATAGATAGATAGATAGATAGATAGATAGATATAGATACATAGATAGTAAGATACATAGATAATAAGGACATTTACTACAGAAATTGCATCAGGTGGTTGTGGAGGACAAATATTCTCACAGTCTGCCATCTACAAGCAGGTGAATGAGGAACACAAGTGATATAATTTAATCCATGTCCTAAGGCCTAAGAATGAGGGGAGTTGAGGGAATATCTCTTAGTCCCATGTCAAGGAATTCAGAGTAAAGGGGCTTCTGGTGTAAGTTCCCGAGTCTGCAGACTTAGAAGCTGGATCACTTATGCCCATGGGAAGGAAAAGATGGACATCCCAGCTCTAGGAGAGGGGAGGGAATCACTCTTCTTTCACTTTTTGTTGTTATTAGGGACATCTATTTGGATTGGGTAATACCTTCCCACATTGGTGAGTTAATTTCTTTACTGAGTCTACTGAATCAAATGCTAATACCTTCCAGAAAACACCTCACAGAAATAAACAAAAATGACTTTTTGCCAGCTAACTGGACTCCATTTGACACAATCAAGTACACATGAAACTAACCATCAAAAGTCTACCTCTTCTCAACTTGACACATTATAAGCCTCACCTTCAACTGTACTTAATCTTTAAATAAAGATAACAGTGACGTCATGATTTTTCTAAACTTGATAGATGTGTCCTCCGTACTATGGAAAATACACTAATCCCCTCCCTAAAAGAGAAAATAATGACCTTGAATGATGTTTAAACTCATCAATATCCTGTAATATATAGTATAGTATAATATACTATAACATATAGTATAACATATAACATTTAAACATTACAATATAAAGTCAACACATCTCATGTTCCATGATAAAGCAATAAGAGAGGATAGAAATCAGTTATATGCTTAATGTGTACACACACACACACACACACACACAAGACTATTACAAAATAAGGAGAAATACTATGACAGTTATAGTCCTTGCTTTTGTAACTAGTCAATGCTCTATGGAAGAAATCTATGTTTTTCGTTAATATATAGTGTATTATTAATTTCAGGGTAGAATTTCGTGATTCATCAGTTGCATATAACACCCAGTGCTCATTACATTGAGTGCCCTACTTAATGTCCATCACCCAATTACCCCATCCCTCCAGCCACCTCTCCTCCAGCAACCCTCAGTTTGTTTTCTATAGTTAAGAGTCCCTTTTGGTTTGCCTCCTTCTCTGTTTTTACCCTATTTTATTTTTCCTCCCCCTCCCCTATGTTCAACTGTTTTGTTTCTTTTATTATTATTATTATGTTATGTTACTCACCATACAGTACTTCATTAGTTTTTGATATAGTGTTCCATTATTCATTGCTTGCGTATAACAACCAAGTGCTCATTGCAATATGTGCCCTTTTTAATACCCATCACTGGGCCAACCCATTCCCCTACCCCTTCCCTTCTGAAACTCTCAGTCTGTTTCCCGGAGTCCATAGTCTCCATGGTTCATCTCCTCCTCTGATTCCACCCCCTTCATTTTTCCCTTCCTTCTCCTAATGCCCTCCATGCTATTACTTATCTTCCACATATGAGTGAAACCATATGATAATTGTCTTTCTCTGCTTGACTTATTTCACTTGGCATAATCCCCTCCTGTTCCATCCATGTTGATGAAAATGATGGGTGTTCATCCTTTCTGATAGGTGAGTAATATTCCATTGTACATATGTACCACATCTTCTTTATCCATTCATCTGTTGAAGGGCATCTCAGCTCCTTCCACAGTTTGGCTATTGTGGACATTGCTGCTATGAACATTGGGATGCATGTGGTCGTTCTTTTCACTATATCTGTATCATCAGGGTAAATGTCCAGTAGTGCAATTCCTGGGTCATAGGGTAGCTCTATTTTTAACTTTTTGAGGAACCTCCATACTGTTTTCCAACTTGCATTCCCACCAACAGTTTAAGGGGCTTCCCCTTTTACCACATCCTCTCCAACATTTGTTGTTTCCTGCCTTGTTAAATTCTTAAATTCCACATATGACTGAATCATATGGTGTCTTTCTCTTATTAACTTATTTCACTTAGCATAATAGACTCTAGTTATCCATGTCATTGCAAATGCCAAGATTTTATTATTTTTCATAGCTGACTAATATTCCATTGTACATAAACACCACTTCTTTATACATTCATTTAATACCTACCTTCTTTCCTTGCACATTCTGTCTTGCCTTTACCAAAGCATTACCTTGGCTAGTCATAGTTCTTTACCTGGTGTGGTGACTCAAACTTTCATTCCTGAAAAATCTGGGCCATTACTATTTCTGCTTGAATTAGTTTGTTGTAGTTTTCCATTTACCTTAATATCAGAACATTTTAAACTAAGAGAGGGGCGCCTGGGTGGCTCAGTTGGTTAAGCGACTGCCTTCGGCTCAGGTCATGATCCTGGAGTCCCGGGATCGAGTCCCGCATCGGGCTCCCTGCTCGGCAGGGAGTCTGCTTCTCCCTCTGACCCTCCTCCCTCTCATGCTCTCTGTATCTCATTCTCTCTGTCTCAAATAAATAAATAAAATCTTTAAAAATATATATATATATATATATAAATAAATAAACTAAGAGAATCCCTAAGGAACATTCTGTATTTCAGACATACATTTCATTACTTGCATTATAGAGTAATTAGCTAATTTCCCTTTGGTAGTGACAGAATCTTTGTTTCACTAAACACAAGTCAGTCTCCTGAAACTTCTTTTAGGAGAACTGTGAACTTTCTTGTAAAATCTCTAGCAAGAACCCTGCTAAATTAGTTTAATAAGTCTCATTTTATATATCTGAACATCCTTAAACTCTAATCAGATTTATCATTACCCACTATTATCAGTTGATGTCCTTTTACCTAGTCTGTAGTTATCAAAATCCTGTTAGGACAATTTACCTAGAAACTCTCTTATTATTGATATTTTCTCTTAATAATACCCATCCAATTGTTACAAACCAGTTCTCTTGTCATTAAATCCTTGCTTATCCATACTGTTTCCAGATTTGAGTCATCATCAGTACAATAGTCTCTTTCCACCATTGCAAAAGTCTAGAATTTTTTTTTACCTCTTCAATGAACTAATGACTAGCTCTGCTTTTTTACTCTTATGCTACCATGACTCAGATTGGTTAGCATTCCAGGCAAACACTAGATAAGTTAAAATCCAAAGCAAGCACCTGTGTCTAAGAGTCTGGGTTAGAGTGCCAAGTCATCAAAAACTGGATTGATGACCAAGTTTCTCTATTTGTAAGTATGAAGGTACAATTAGTTACAAATATGGGAGCTTCTCATTGGGCTGAAAACCCCCTTCTTGAGCCCCTGCTGAAATATGCTCCAACAGCATGTCTGTTTTCTTTCTCATTGGCATGATTTTACTAAAGATATTTGGAAAAACACTGGTCTCTTTGGGAAACTTAACCTCCTAAGCTGGCTCCTAAACCTATTCGTTTCCAGAACAGCCATTACTGCTTCCCCCTTATACTTCTTGGGATCTTCCTTCCAGCATCCTTAAATCCTGTAATATGCCTCCTTTGAAACTCCTCCCTTCTACATCTCTCTGTCCACCTGACAGACTTTTCCTTCCCACCTAAGTCACTCAGCTCCCTTCAGTCACTTGAACTTTAGGCCTCTCAGCCTTCAAAGTCAGCCTTCAAGAGACTAAATGACCCCAAAATCAACCACCTGAGGCTGAATAGAGAAAAAAGCTATTTGTAAACTGACCCATATATTTTCTCCATTCAGATGGGTTTTATAAACATTATGACAGCTTCTAGATGACTTCTTAGTCACTGGACTAAAATTTACTCCATAAACTCCATCAGATCACATGTCTTGGTGAAAGAAACTCTGAAAAGTCTCCTTCACACAAGTGATGATGCATGCTTTGCCCAGCAGCCATGTAACATTAGTTTTGGAACTCCAGCCACCATCACATACCAGGCCGAGCCACAACCAGCCATTCTCACATGCTATGCTCAGGCTTGTGCCCCCAGACACCCAGGCATACAACCTCTAGTTGTCACAGAGCTTCAGAGGACCTAGCATAGGACTAGTGGCCCAATGCAAATTTTTGTAACACCACCTCCACCCTTCCCAAGTCCCACAGGTGGCAAGCACCCTCACAATTCTGGACTGCCTGGGTCCCACTAACACCACAGAGGGCAAACACAGACCACAAAAGAAAAAGAATGGGTGCAGACGACTGCACTGGAAGGAAAAGTGGTTCAAACAAAACATCAAGGCATAAGCAACACTATGGGATATTACCCTGAAGTGCCAGTTTCTGGTGAAAAGGGGGCATTACACTGCAGGGCACTACAGGACTTCCTCTTCATAAGGTCACTACTTTCAAGAAGAGGAAGCCATATCTGGCTTTCTTAACACAAATGAACAGACACAGAGAGGCAAACAAAATGAGGAGACAGAGACATTTATCCCAAACGAAAGACCAGGTCAAGGCCACAGCCAAAGATCTGAGCAAAACATATAAATAATATGCCTGATAGATAATTTAAAGCAATGACAATAAGGCTATTCACTGTACTTGATAAAAGAGTGAGGACATGAGTGAAACCTTTAATACAGAGGTAGGGAATAAAAGATAAAGGGCTCAACAAATGGAATGAGAAAGACACTTGATGGAATGAATAGTAGGATGTAAGAAGCAGAACAAATTAGTGCCATAGAAGACAGAGTAATGAAAAGTAATCAAGAAACAAACAAAAAATGAGTTACATAAAATGAGAATAGACTTAGAGAACACAGTGACTCCCTCAAAAGATATAGCATTTGTATTATAGGAGTTCCAGAAGAAGAAGAGAGACAAAAGGGGGCAGAGAACTTATTTTAAGAAATAATAGCTGAAAAATTTCCTCATCTGGGGAAGGAAAGAGATATCTAGATCCAATAGGCACAGAGAACTCCCATCAAACTTAACAAAAGACCACCCAAACCAAGGCATATTTTTTTTATTATTCTTATATTAATCCCCATACATTACATCATTAGTTTTAGATGAAGTGTTCCATGATTCATTGTTTGTGCATAACACCCAGTGCTCCATGCAGAATGTGCCCTCCTCAATACCCACCACCAGGCTAACCCATCCTCCCATTCCCCTCCCCTCCAGAACCCTGTTTGATTTTCAGAGTCCATTGTCTCTCATGGTTCGTCTATCCCTCCGATTTCCCCCGCTTCATTCTTCCCCTCCCACTACCTTCTTCTTCTTCTTTTTTTTTTTCTTAACATATATTGCATTATTTCAAACCAAGGCATATTCTATTAAAATTTGCAAATATAGTGATGGAGAAAAAATCTTAAAAGCAAGACAAAAGACATCATTCAATTACAAGGGAAAAACCATAAGGATAGCAGATTTTTCTACAGAAACTTTGTCAGAAGTGAATGGCATGATATATTCAAAGTGCTGAATGGGAAAATCAGGAGTCAAGAATAGTATCTCCAGCAAGGCTATCATTCAGAATAGGAGAGATAAAGAATTTCCCAGAAAAACAAAAACAGGGTGTTATACACAATGAATCATGCATGGGACACTACATCAAAAACTAATGATGTACTGTAAGGTGACTAACGTAACGTAATAAAATTAAATGAAATTAAAAAAAAAAAAAGAAAAACAAAAACTAAATGAGTTTGTGACCACTAACCAGCCCTGCAAGAAATATTAATGGGGTCTCTTTGAATGAAAAGGAAAGATCAAAGGCATAAAGGTAAGAAACACAAAAGCAGTAAAAATGAATTTCTGTAAAAATTAGTTAAGGAACTCCCCCAAAATACAACACATAATAATACATAACTATAATGTGGGGAAAAGAGGAGAAAACAATGGGTTCAAACTTAAATGACCATCAATTTAATACAGACTGCTATATGCAGAAGAAGTTACATAGAAACCTAATGATAACTATATATCAAAAACTAATAAACAAGCAAAAATAAAGAAAAATACATTCAACTATATCACTAAAGAAAATTGTCAAAACATGAAAAAGAAAACATCAAGAAAAGATCAGAGAAAATTTTCAGATACAATCATAAAACAAGCAATAAAATAGTAATTACTTTGTAAATGGACTAAATGCTCCAATCAAAAGACATAGGGTACCCGAATGGACAGTAAAGCAATATTCATCTATACGGTCCCTACAAGACACTCACTTTGGAGCTAAAAACACTGACAGATTGAAGGGGAAGGGATAGAGAAACATCTGTCATGCAAATGATACCTAAAGAAAGCCAGAATAATCAATATTCATATTGGACAGAATAGACTTTAAAACAAAGACTGAAGGGCACCTGGGTGGCTCAGTCATTGTCTGCCTTCAGCTCAGGTCATGATCCCAGGGTCTTGGGATCAAGCCCTGCTTCAGGCTCCAAGCTCAGCGGGAAGCCTGCTTCTCCCTCTCACACTCCCCCTGCTTGTGTTCCCTCTCTCGCTGTGTCTCTCTCTGTCAAATAAATAAATAAAATCTTTAAAAAAATAAAATAAAGCCTGGAACAAGAGGGAAAAGAAGGACACTATATCATAATAAATGGGATAATCCAACAGGAAAATGTAACAGTCATAAATAATTATACACCCAATGTATGACCACCCAACTGCATAAAACCATTAATAACAAATGAACAAACTGAAAATAATACAAAAATAATAGGGGACTTTAAGACCCCACTTACTTCAATGGACAGATCATCTAAATAGAAAATCAAAAAAGAAACAATGACTTTGAATGACACACTGGAACAGAGAGACTTAACAGATAGATTCAGAACATTCCATCCTAAAACAGCAGAATATACATGCTTTTCAAGTGCACACTAAACATTCTACAGAATATATCACACATTAGCCCACAAAACCAGCCCCAACAAATTCAAGAATATTGAAGTCATGCCATCATCTTTAAATCAAACACAAGAAAAAATCTGGAAAAACCACAAATACACAGAGTTTAAACAACATGCTACTCAGGAATAATGAGTCAAACAAGAAATAAAAGAAGAAACAAAAAATACATGGTAAAAAAAGACAGTTGAAACATGGAAACAAATGACAGTGGAAACACAGCAGTCCAAAACCTTTGGAAAGTAGCAAAAGAGGTTCTAATAGAGAAGTTTATAGAAAAACAGGCCTACCTAACAAAGCAAGAAAAATCTTAAGTGAATAACCTAACCTAAAGGAGAAAAAAAGAAGAAAAACAGGAAAAAATAAAACAAGAAGAAAGAAAAAGAAGAAAGAAAACCCAAAACCAACAGAAGAAGGGGGTATAATAAGAATTAGAGCAGAAATAAATGATACCAAAAGTAAAAACATTTGAACATTATATCAAAAACCAATGATGTACTATAACCTGGTGAATTGAATTTAAATAAATAAATAAGAACACATCAATGAAACCAGGAGCTGATTCTTTGAAAAAAGCTATATGACTGATTGACTGATAAACCTCTAGCCAGACATATCAAGAATAAAAAAGAAGGGAAAAAAGAATAAAAAAGGAAGAACACAAATAAATAAAATCACAAATGACAAAGGAGAAATAACAAACACCACAGAAATACAATTATAAGAGAATATTATGAAAAACTATATGCCAACAACTTGGACAACTGAGAAGAAATGGGTAAATTCCTAGAAACATAAAAACTACCAAAATTAAAATAGGAAGAAATAGAAAATTTCAACAAAGCAATAATCAGGAAAGAAATTGAATCAGTAAGAAGAAGGAAAACAAACAAAAACAAAAACCTCACAACAAAGAGAGGTCCAGTACCAGATGGATTCACAGGCTCATTATATGAACTATTTAAAGAAGAGTTAGGGTGCCTGGGTGCCTCAGTTGGTTAAGCGACTGCCTTCGGCTCAGGTCATGATCCTGGAGTCCTGGGATCGAGTCCCGCATCGGGCTCCCTGCTCAGCGGGGAGTCTGCTTCTCCCTCTCCCACTCCCTGTTTGTTTTCCCTCTCTCGCTGTGTCTTTCTCTGTCAAATAAATAAATAAAATCTTTAAAAAAAATTAAAAAAAATAAAAAAATAAAATAAAAAAAAGAAGAGTTAATACTTCTTCTCAAAGATTCTTTAGTATTCTTCTCAAAGTATTCCAAAAAATGAGAAAAAACTATAAACTTCCAAATTCATTCTATGAGGCCAGCATTATCTTGATACCAAAACCAGATAAAGACACCAGTAAAAAAGAGAACTATAGGCCAGTATCCTCATGGATACAGATGCAAAATTCTGAACAAAATACCAGCAAACCAAATCCAACAATACATTCATTCAAAATCATTCACCATGATAAAGAGGCATTTACTCATTGGTTGCAATTGTGATTCAATATTTGTAAATCAATCAGTGTGATATATCACATCAGGAAGAGAAATGATTAGAACTATATGATCATTTCAAGGGGCGGAGCAAGATGGCAGAGTAGGAGACCTGGATTCCATCTGGTCTCAGGAATTCAGCTGGATAGGGATCAAACCATTCTGAACACCTACGAACTCAACAGGAGATTGAAGAAAAGAATAGCAACAACTTTCTGAACAGAAAAGCGACCACTTTCTAGAAAGTAGGATGTGCAGAGAAGTGAATCTGAGGTGATATTTGGGGAGATAGACTGCAGGGGGAGGGGGCCTCTGTCAGCCGCTACCGGCAAGTGATAGAGCAGCAGAGCACAAAATCGGAACTTTTAGAAGTCGGCTCCTCTGAGGGATGTTGCTCCAGTGACTACGCAGGTGGTGGAACACTTGCAGGACAGTGTGGTCTCAGGACCCTCGGGGTCACAGAAAGACCAGGGGTGCCTAGGTGCAGCAGACCTCCTAGGTATCAGAGCATGGGAGCCGGCTGCAGAGATGGAGCAGAGGAGTGGGCTCTCAGCTCAGAATTGCCATAAACCATGATCTGTGGCACAGTCAGGCCACTGCTCCTCCAGCAAGGACCCAGCAAGTGGCAGATCCAGGGAGACTCCCCTTCCTCCCATGGGAGGAATGGCGTGGGAGCGCACCACAAGAATCTGCTGGGTTTGGAGACTCCACACCGAGTAGGGTGCCAGAGATAGAAACGCTGGGTCACAGGCCGGGTGAGCACGGAGTGTGGCCGGAGACCGGAGAGATGGGAGTGATTGACTGCTTTTATCTGGGGCTCACTGAGGAGTGGGGCCAGGAGTTCTCGGCTCCTCTGGGTCAGAGATTGGGAGGCCACCATTTTCACTCTCGTCCTCCAAAGCCAAACGGAAAGCTTGCAGGGAACAAAAGCTTCCGAGAGCAAACCCGAGCAGATTACTTAGCCTGGACCACGCAAGGGTGGGGCAATTCCACCCCAGGCAAAGACATTGGGAACCATGGCAACAGGCCCCTCCCCCAGAAGATCAGCAAACAGCCAGCCAAGACCAAGTTTACCCATCAATGAGAATGGCAGAACTCCAGAGCTAGGGAAATACTGCACATAGAATCCATGGCTTTTTTACCATGATTCTTTAGTATTTCAAAGTTAATTTTTTTTTACTGTCTTTTTTTTTTTGAATTTTTCTTTTTCCCTTTTCAACTAACATCTTATCAATCCCTTTTTTAAAAAACATTTTTATTTTTCATTTTTAGAGTCATATTCTATCCCTTCATAGTAGTTACCCTTATTTTTGGCGTATATATATAAATTGTTCTCTCTTTAAAATTTTGAGATACAGATTCTTCTAACAGATCAAAATATACCCTAAATCACTAGTGTATGGCTTTGTTCTAGTCTCCTGCCTGATCACATTCTCTCCCTTTTTTTTCTCTCTTTTTTAAAATCCTCTTCTATCTTTTTTGAAAAAAACTTCTTATCAATTCCTTTTATAAATTTTTTTATAATTTTCATCTTTACAGTCATATTCCATTCCTTCATTGTATCAACCATTACTTTTGTACATATATAAGATTTCTTACTTTCAAATTTTGGGAGGCACTTTCCTCTAACAGACCAAAATACACCCAAAATCTACGGTATGACACTGGTCTATGCCCCACCCTGATGATATTTGATCATATTCTGTTGCTTTTTGTTTTGTTCTGCTTTTGTTTGTTTTTATCTTTTTCTTTTTTCTTACTTTATCTTTCTTTTCTCCCGGTTTCAAGTCTTTTCTGATTAGTTTAGAGTAAATATTCTGGGGACATTATTACCCTGTTAGCAATTTGTTCTCTCATTCATCGGTTCTCCTCTGGACAAAATGACAAGACGAAAAAAATCAACTCAACAAAAAGAACAAGAGGTAGTACTGACTGCCAGGGACCTACTCAATATGGATATTAGTACAATGTCGGACCTAGAGTTCAGAATCATGATTTTAAAGATACTAACTGGGTTTGAAAAAAGCATGTAACTTAAGAGAAACCCTTTCTGGAGAAATAAAAGGACTAAATCTAACCAAGTCAAAATAAAAAAGGATATTAATGAGATGCAATAAAAAAATGGGGGCTCAAACTGCTAAGATAAATGAGACAGAAGAGAGAATCAGTGATATAGAAGACCAAATGATGGAAAATAAAGAAGCTGAGAAAAAGAGAGATAAACAACTACTGGATCACGAGGGCAGAATTCGAGAGATAAGCGATACCATAAGACGAAACAACATTAGAATAATTGGGATCCTAGAAGAAGAAGAAAGAGAGAGAGGGGCAGAAGGTATAATGGAGCAAATTATACCAGAGAACATCCCTAATTTGGGGAAGGAAACAGGCATCAAAATCCAGGAAGCACAGAGAACCCCTCTCAAAATCAATAAAAATAGGTCAACAACCTGACATCTAATAGTAAAACCTATGAGTCTCAGAGACAAAGAGAAAATCCTGAAAGCACCTCGGGAGAAGAGATATATAACCTACAATGGTAGAAACATTAGATTAGCAACAGACCTATCCACAGAGACCTGAAAGGACAGAAAGGACTGGCAGGATATATTCAGGATATATTCTAAATGAGAAAAATATGCAGCCAAGAATACTATATCCAGCTAGGCTGTCATTGAAAATTGAAGGAGAGATAAAAAGCTTCCAGGACAAACAAAAACTAAAGGAATTTGCAAACAGGAAACCAACCCTACAAAAAATCTTGAAAGGGGTCCTCTAAGCAAAGAGAGAGCCTAAAAGCAACATAGACCAGAAAGGAACACAGACAATATACAGTAACAGTCACCTTACAGGCAATACAATGGCACTAAATTCCTATCTTTCAAGAGTTACCCTGAATGGAAATGGGCTATATGCCCCAATCAAAACACACAGGCTATCAGTTTGCATAAAAAACAAGACCCATCGATATGCTGTCTGCAAGAGACTCATGTTAGACCCAAACACAACCCCATATTGAAAGTGAGGGGGTGAAAAACCATTTACCATGCTAATGGACACCAAAAGAAAGTTGGGGTGGCAATCCTTATATCAGACAAATTAGACTGTAAACCAAAGACTGTAATAAGAGATGAGGAAGGACACTATATCCTACTGAAAGGGTCTATCCAACAAGAAGATTTAACAATTGTAAATATCTATGTCCCTAACATGGGAGCATCCAATTATATAAGGCAATTAATAACAAAAGCAAAGAAACATATTGACAATAACTCAATAATAGTGGGGTCTTAAACACCCCCCTCACTGAAATGGACAGATCATCTAAGCCAAAGATCAACAAGGAAATAAAGACTTTAAATGACACACTGGACAAAGTGGACTTCACAGATATATTCAGAATATTCCACCCCAAAGCAACAGAGTACACATTCTTCTCTAGTGCCCATGGAACATTCTCCAGAATAGATCATATCCTAGATCATAAATCAGGTCTCAACTGGAACCAAAAGATTGGGATCATTCCATGCATATATTCAGACCACAATGCTTTGAAACTAGAACTCAGTTATAAGACCAAAGTCTGAAAGAACTCAAATACATGGAGGCTAAAGAGCATCCTACTAACGAATGAATGGGTCAACCAGGAAATTAAAGAAGAATTAAAAAAATTCATGGAGGGGCGCCTGGGTGGCTCAGATGGTTAAGCATCTGCCTTTGGCTCAGGTCATGATCCAAGGGTGCTGGGATCAAGCCCCACATCAGGCTCCTGACTCAGCAGGGAGTCTGCTTCTTAATCTCCCTCTGCCTGTCCCATTGCTCATGCTCTCTCTCTCTCTCTGTATCTCTGTTTCTCAAATGAATAAATAAAATCTTAAAAAAAATAAATAAAAATTAAAAAAATCATGGAAACCAATGAAAACAGAACTCTTCAAAATCTTTGGGATGCATCAAAGGCAGTCCTAAGAGGAAAGTCTATAGAAATACAAGCCTTTCTCAAGAAACAAGAAAGGTCTCAAATACACAACCTAACCCTACACTTAGAGGACCTGGAGAAAAAAACAGCAAATAAAGCCTAAACCCAGCAGGAGAAGAAAATTAATAAAGATCAGAGCAAAAATCAATGAAATAGAAACCAAAAGAACAGTAGAACAGATTAACAAAAGTAGGAGCTGGTTCTTTGAAAGAATTAACAAAATTGATAAACCCCTTTCCAGACTTAGCAAAAATAAAGAGATATTACCCAAATCAACAAAATCATGAATGAAAGAGGAGAGATCACAACCAACACCAAAGAAATACAAACAATTACAAGAACATATTATGAGCAACTCTATGCCAGCAAATTAGGTAACCTGGAAAAAATGGATGTATTCCTAGAGATATATCACCTACCAAAACTTAACCAGGAAGATATAGAAAACCTGAACAGACCTATAACGACTAAGGAAATTGAAGCAGTTATCAAAAATCTCCCAACAAAGAAGAGCCCAAGGCCAGATGGCTTCCCAGGGGAATTCTACCAAATATTTCAAGAAGAATTAATACCTATTCTTCTGAAACTGTTCCAAAAAATAGAAATAGAAAAATAGAAAAGGAAAACTTCTAAACTCGCTTTATGAGGCCACCATTACCTTGATCCTCAAACCAGACAAAGACACCAACAAAAAGGAGAATTACAGACCCATATTCTTGATGAACATGGATGCATAAATTCTCACCAAAATACTAGCCAATAGGATCCAACAGTACATTAAAAGGATTGTTCACCATGACCAAGTGGGATTTATCCCTGGGCTGCAAGGTTGGTTCAACATCCACAAATCAAACAACGTGATACAATACATTAACAAAAGAAAGAACAAGAATCATATAATCCTCTCAATAGATGCAGAAAAAGCATTTGACCAAGTACAGCACCCTTTCTTGATCAAAACTCTTCAGAGTATAGGCATAGAGGGTCCATACCTCAATATCTTAAAAGCCACTTATGAAAAACCAACAGCGAATATCATTCTAAATGGGGAAAAATTGAGAGCTTTCCCCCTAAGGTCAAGAACGTGGCAAGGATGTCCACTATCACCACTGCTATTCAACATAGTACTAGAAGACCTAGCCACAGCAGTCAGACAAAAAAAAAGAAATAAAAGCCATCCAAATCAGCAAAGAGGAGTCAAACTCTCACGCCTTGCAGATGAGATGATACTTTATGTGGAAAACCCAAAAGACTCCACCCCAAAACTGCTAGAACTCATACAGGAATTCAGTCGAGTGGCAGGATATAAAATCAATGCTCAGAAAATAGTGGCATTCCATACACCAACAACAAGACCGAAGAAAGAGATATTAAGGAGTTGATACCATTTACAATTGCACCAAAACCATAAGAATCCTAGTAATAAATCTAACCAAAGAGGCAAAGGATCTGTACTCAGAAAACTATAAAATACTCATGAAAGAAATTGAGGAAGACACAAAGAAATGGAAAAATGTTCCATGCTTATGGATTGGAAGAACAAATATTGTGAAGATGTCAATACTATCTAGAGCAATCTACACATTCAATGCAATCCCCATCAAAATACCATCAACGTTTTCAAAGAAATGGAACAAATAATCCTAAAATTTGTATGGAACCAGAAAAGACCCCATATAGCCAGAGGAATGTTGAAAAAGAAAAGCAAAGCTGGGGGCATCACAATTCCAGACTTCCAGCTTTATTACAAAGCTGTCATCACCAAGACAATATGCTTCTGGCACAAAAACAGACACATAGATCAATGGAATAGAATAGAGAGCCCCAAAATGGACCCTTGATGCTATGGTCAACTCATCTTTGAGAAAGCAGGAAGAAATGTCCAATGGAAAAAGGACAGTCATTTTACAAATTGTGTTGGGAAAATTGGACAGCCACATGCAGAAGAATGAAACTGGACCATATCCTTACACCACACACAGAAATAGACTCAAATGGTTGAGTCTATTTCAAATGGTTTCAAACGGTTGAAAGACCTCAGTGTGAGACAGGACTCCATCAAAATCTTAAAGGACAACACAGCAACTTCTTCAACCTCAGCCATAGAAACTTCTTCCAAGAAATATCGGCAAAGGCAAGGGAAGCAAGGGCAAAATGAACTATTGGGACTTCATCAAGATAAAAAGCTTTTGCACATCAAAAGAAAGAGTCAACAAAACCAAAAGACAACCGACAGAGTGGGAGAATATATTTGCAAATGACCTATCAGAAAAAGGGCTAGTATCCAAAATCTATAAAGAACTTATCAAACTCAACACCCAAAGAACAAAGAATCCAATCAAGAAATGGGCAGAAGAATGGACAGACATTTTTCCAAAGAAGACATCCAAATGGCCAACAGACTCATGAAAAAGTGCTCAACATTGCTCGACATAAGGGAAATCCAAATCAAAACCTCAATGAGATACCACCTCACACCAGGTTAGAATGGCTAAAATGAACATGTCAGGAAATGACTGATGTTGGCGGGGATATGGAGAAAGGGGAACCCTTCTACACTGTTGGTGGGAATGCAAGCTGGTGCAGCCACTCTGCAAAACAGTATGGAAGTTCCTCAAAATTTGAAAATAGAGCTACCGTATGATCCAGCAATTGCACTACTAAGTATTTACAAATGTAGATACAAATGTAGGGATCCGAAGGGGTACGAGCACCCCAATGTTTATACCAGCAATGTCCACAATAGCCAAACTGTGGAAAGAGCCAAGATGTCCATTGACAGATGAATGGGTAAAGAAGATGTGGTATATATATACCATGGAGTATTATGTAGCTATCACAAGGAATGAGATCTTGCCATTTGCAACAACGTGGATGGAACTGGAGGGTGTTATGGTGAGCGAAATAAGTCAATGAGAGAAAGATGTGTATCATATGACCTCACTGATGTGAGGAATTCTTAATCTCAGGAAACAAATAGAGGGTTGCTGGAGTGGTGGGGGGTGGGTGGGATGGGGTCACTGGGTGATAGGCACTGGGTAGGTTATGTGCTATGGTGAGCACTGTGAATTGTGCAAGACTGTTGAATCACCGATCTGTACCTCTGAAAAAAATAATGCAATATATGATAAAAAAAAAAGGATGAAGAAGAAGAAGATAGCAGGAAGGGAAGAATGAAAGGGGGGAAATCGGAGGGGGAGACGAAACATGGGAGACGATGGATTCTGAAAACAATCTGAGGGTTCTAGAGGGGAGGGGGTGGGAGGATGGGTTAGCCTGGTGATGGGTATTAAAGAGGGCACGTTCTGCATGGAGCACTGGGTGTCATGCACAAACAATGAATCACGGAACACTACATCAAAAACTAATGATGTAATGTATGGTAATTAACATAACAATAAAAATTTTAAAAAAAGAACTATATGATCATTTCAATACAGAGAAAAAGCAAATTTTCTTCCCCCTCTTTTAAAAAAATTTTTGTTTTTATGTTAATCACCATACATTACGTCATTAGTTTTAGATGTAGTGTTCCGTGATTCATTGTTTGTGCCTAACACCCAGTGCTCCATGCAGAACGTGTCCTCTTTAATACCCATCACCAGGCTAACCCATCCTTCCACCCCTCTCCCCTCTAGAACCCTCAGTTTGTTTTTCAGAGTCCATCTTCTCCCATGGTTCGTCTCCCCCTCCGATTTCTCCCCCTTCATTCTTCCCCTCCTGCTGTCTTCTTTATTTCTTCCCCCTTTTTTATCTCTTATTCTGTGGGACTCCTATAATATGAATGTTAATACATTTGATGGAGTTACTGAATTCCCTAAGTCTACTCTTGTTTTGGGTAATTATTTTTTCACTCTTTTGTTCAGCTTGATTATTTTCCATTACTCAGTCTTCTAGGTCACTAATCCATTCCTCTGATTCTTCCATCCTGCTGTTCATTCCATCTAGTGTTTCTCAATTCATTTATAGTGCCCTTTATCTCTCCTATGTTATTCCTTATCTCTGTGGTAAAAGTCTCCATCATGTCTTCCACTCTTTTCCCAAGTACAGTATCTCATGATTCTTGCTTTACATTTAATATCAGGCATGTTACATATATCAGTTTTTAAAAAGATTTTATATATTTATTTGTGATGGAGCATGAGTGGGGGAGGGGAAGAGGGAGAGGGAGAAGCAGACTCTCTGCAGAGCACAGACCCTGACGCGGGGCCTGATCCCAAAACCTTAAGATCATGACCAGAGCTGAAACAGATGCTTAACTGATTGAGCCACCCTGGGGCCCATATCAATTTTGCTTGGATTTTTCGCTGTGGCCCTGTCCTGTTCTTTCATCTGGGATGAATTTCTCTGACTCCTCTTTTTGTCTGCCTTGTGTGTCTGTTTTTGTGTGTTATAAGTTAGCTATCTCTTCTGTTCTTGAAAATAATGACCTTTTTAAAAAGATATTTATTTATTTATTTATTTGAGAGAGAGAGAGTGAGAGCATGAGTGTGGCGGGGAGCGGAGAGGGAGAACAGACTCCCAGCCAAGCAGTGAGTTTGATGCGGGATTCCATCCCAGGATCCTGGGAGCACAACTCGAGCCGAAGGCAGATGCCCAATGGACTAAGCCACCCAGCGCCCAAAAGTAGTGACTTTTTAAAAAAATATATTTTTTATTTATTTTATTTTTTTATCCTTATATTATCCCCATACATTACATCATTAGTTATAGATATAGAGTTCCATGATTCATTGTTTGTGCATAACACCCAGTGCTCCATGCAGAAGGTGCCCTCCTCAATACCAATCACCAGGCTAACCCATCCCCCCCCTAGAACCCTCAGCTTGTTTTTCAGAGTCCATAGTCTCTCATGGTTCGTCTACCCCTCCAATTTCCCCCCCTTCATTCTTCCACCCTGCTACCTTCTTGTTCTTCTTTTTTTTTTTCTTAACATATATTGCAGTATTTGTTTCAGAGGTACAGATCTGAGATTCAACAGTCTTGCACAATTCACAGCGCTTACCATAGCACATACCTTCCCCAGTGTCTACCACCCAGTCACCCCATCCTTCCCACCCCACACCCCACTCCAGCAACCCTCAGTTTGTTTCCTACGATTAAGAATTCCTCATAACAGTGAGGTCATATGATACATGTCTTTCTCTGTTTGACTTATTTCGCTGAACATAATATCCTCCAGTTCCATCCACGTCGTTGCAAATGGCAAGATCTCATTCCTTTTGATGGCTGCATAATATTCCATTGTATATGTGTATATATATATATATATATATATATATATATATATATATATATATATATGACCTCTTCTTTATCCATTCATCTATCGATGGACATCTTGGCTCTTTCCACAGTTTGGCTATTGTGGATATTCCTGCTATAAACATCGGAGAGCGTGTACCCGTTTGGATCCCTACATTTGTATCTTTGGGGTAAATACCCAATAGTGCAATTGTTGAATCTATGGTAGTTCTATATTCAACTTTTTGAGGAACCTCCATACTGTTTTCCACAGTGGCTGCACCAGCTTGCATTCCCACCAATAGTGAAGGAGGGTTCCCCTTTCTCTGCATCCCCGCAAACATCTGTCATTTCCTGACTTGTTAATTTTAGCCATTCTGACTGGTGTGAAGTGGTTTCTTATTGAGGTTTTGATTTGGATTTCCCTGATGCCGAGCGATGTTGAGCACTTTTTCATGTGTCTGTTGGCCATTTGGATGTCTTCTTTGGAAAAATGTCTGTTCATGTCTTCTGCCCATTTCTTGATTGGATCATTTTTTCTTTGGGTGTTGAGTTTGATGAGTTCTTTATAGATTTTGGATACTAGTCCTTTATCTGCTTTGTCATTTGCAAGTATCTTCTACCATTCTGTCAGTTGTCTTTTGGTTCGGTTGACTGTGTCCTTTGCTTTGCAAAAGCTTTTTATCTTGAAGTCCCAATAGTTCATTTTTGCCCTTGCTTCCCTTGCCTTTGACGATGTTTCTAGGAAGAAGTTGCTGCAGCTAAGGTCGAAGAGGTTGCTGCCTGTGTTCTCCTTTAGGATTTGGATGGACTCCTGTCTCACATTGAGGTGTTTCAACCATTTGGAGTCTATTTTTGTGTGTGGTGTAAGGAAATGGTCCAGTTTCATTCTTCTGAAAGTGGCTGTCCAATTTTCCCAACACCATTTGTTGAAGAGAATGTCTTTTTTTCCATTGGACATTCTTTCCTGCTTTGTCAAAGATAAGATGACCATAGAGTTGAGGGTCCATTTCTGAGCTCTCTATTCTGTTCCATTTATCTACGTGCCAGTTTTTGTGCCAGGACCATACTGTCTTGATGATGACAGCTTTGTAATAGAGCTCAACATCTGGAATTGTGATGCCGCCAGCTTTGCTTTTCTTTTTCAACATTCCTCTGGCTATGCGGGGTCTTTTCTGGTTCCATACAAATTTTAGGATTATTTGTTCCATTTCTTTGAAAAAAATGGATGGTATTTGGATGGGGATTGCATTGAATGTGTAGATTGCTCTAGGTAGCATTGACATCTTCACAATATTTGTTCTTCCAATCCATGAGCATGGAACGTTTTTCCATTTCTTTGTGTCTTCCTCAATTCCTTTCATGAGTATTTTATAGTTTTCTGAGTACAGATCCTTTGCCACTTTGGTTAGATTTATTCCTAGGTATCTTATGGTTTTCGGTGCAATTGTAAATGGGATCGACTCCTTAATTTCTGTCTTCTTGTTGGTGTATAGGAATGCCACTGACTTCTGTGCATTGATTTTATATCCTGCCACTTGACTGAATTCCTGTATGAGTTCTAGCAGTTTTGGGGTGGAGTCTTTGGAGTTTTCCACATAAAGTATCATATCATCTGCAAAGAGTGAGAGTTTGACTTCTTCTTTGTTGACTTGGATGCTTTTATTTCTTTTTGTTGTCTGATTGCTGTGGCTAGGACTTCCAATACTATGTTGAATAGCAGTGGTGATAGTGAACATCCCTGCCGTGTTCCTGACCTTAGGGGGAAAGCTCTCAGTTTTTCCCCATTGAGATTGATATTCCCTGTAGGTTATTCATAGATGGCATTTATGATATTGAGGTATGTACCCTCTATGCCTATACTTTGAAGAGTTTTGATCAAGAAAGGATGCTGTACTTTGTCAAATGCTTTTTCTGCATCTATTGAGAGGATCATATGATTCTTGTTCTTTCTTTAGTTAATGTATTGTATCACATTAAGTGATTTGCAGATGTTGAACCAACCTTGCAGCCCAGGGATAAATCCCACTTGGTCATGGTGAATAATCCTTTTAATGTACTGTTGGATCTTATTGGCTAGTATTTTGGTGGGAATTTTTGCATCCATGTTTATCCGGGATATTGGTCTGTAATTCTACTTTTTGATGGGGTCTTTGGTTTTGGGATCAAGGTAATGCTGGCCTCATAAAATGAGTTTGGAAGTTTTCCTTCCATTTCTATTTTTTGGAACAGTTTCAGAAGAATAGGTATTAATTCTTCTTGAAATGTTTGGTAGAATTCCCCTGGGAAGCCATCTGACCCTGGGCTTTTGTCTGTTGGTAGATTTTTGATGACTGCTTCAATTTCCTTAATGGTTATAGGTCTTGTTCTGGTTTTCTATTTCTTCCTGGTTCAGTTTTGGTAGGTGATATATCTCTAGGAATGCATCCATTTCTTCCAGGTTATCTAATTTGCTGGCATAGAGTTGCTCATAACATGTTCTTATCATTGTTTGTATTTCTTTGGTGTTGGTTGTGATCTCTCCTCTTTCATTCATGATTTTGTTGATTTGGGTCATTTCTCTTTTCTTTTTGATATGTCTGGGCAGAGGTTTATCAATCTTGTTAATTCTTTCAAAAAACCAGCTCCTTGTTTCGTTTTTCTGTTCTACTGTTCTTTTAATTTCTATTTCATTGATTTCTGCTCTGATCTTTATTATTTCTCTTCTCCTGCTGCGTTTAGGCTTTATTTGCTGTTCTTTCTCCAGTTCCTTTAGGTGTAGGGTTAGGTTGTATACTTGAGACCTTTCTTATTTCTTGAGAAAGACTTGTAGTGCTATATACTTTCCTCTTAGGACTGCCTTTGCTGCATCCCAAAGATTTTGAATAGTTGTGTTTTCATTTTCATTGGTTTCCATGTATTTTTTAATTCTTCTTTAATTTCCTGGTTGACCCATTCATTCTTCAGTAGGATGCTCTTTAGCCTCCATGTATTTATAGTTCTTTCCGACTTTCCTCTTGTGATTGAGTTCTAGTTTCAAAGCATTGTGGTCTGAAAATAGGCAGGGAATGATCCCAATCTTTTGGTACCAGTTGAGACCTGGTTTATGACCGAGGATGTGATCTATTCTGGAGAATGTTCCATGGGCACTAGAGAAGAATGTGTATTCCGTTGCTTTGGGATGGAATGTTCTGAATATGTCTGTGAAGTCCATTTGGTCCAGTGTGTCATTTAAAGTCTTTATTTCCTTGTTGATCTTTTGCTTCGATGATCTGTCCATTTCAGTGAGTGGGTGTTAAAGCCCCCCACTATTATTGTGTTGTTGTCAATGTGTTTCTTTGCTTTTCTTATTAATTGCCTTATATAATTGGCTGCTCCCATGTTAAGGGCATAGATATTTACAATTGTTAAATCTTCTTGTTGGATAGAGCCTTTAAGTAGGATATAGTTTCCTTCCTCATCTCTTATTACAGTCTTTGGTTTACAGTCTAATTTGTCTGATATAAGGATTGCCACCCCAGCTTTCTTTTGGTGTCCATTAGCATGGTAAATGGTTTTCTACCACCTTACTTTCAATCTGGGGGTGTCTTTGGTTCTAACATGAGTCTCTTGCAGACAGCATATCAATGGGTCTTGTTTTTTAATCCAATCTGATAGCCTGTGTCTTTTGATTGGGGCATTTAGCCCATTTACATTCAGGGTAACTATGGAAAGATAGGAATTTAGTGCCATTGTATTGCCTGTAAGGTGACTGTTACTGTATATTGTTGTGTTCCTTTCTGGTCTATGTTGCTTTTAGGCTCTCTCTTTGCTTAGACGACCCCTTTCAAGATTTCTTGTAGGGTTGGTTTTGTGTTTGCAAATTCCTTTCGTTTTTGTTTGTCCTGGAAGCTTTTTATCTCTCCTTCAATTTTGAATGACAGCTTAGCTGGATATAGTATTCTTGGCTGCATATTTTTCTCATTTAGAATATATCCTGAATATATCCTGCCAGTCCTTTCTGGTCTGCCACGTCTCTGTGGATAGGTCTGTTGCCAATCTAATGTTTCTAGCCTTGTAGGTTACATATCTCTTCTCCCGAGGCGCTTTCAGGATTTTCTCTTTGTCTCTGAGACTTGTAGGTTTTACTATTAGATGTCAGGTTGTTGACCTATTTTTATTGATTTTGAGAGGGGTTCTCTGTGCTTCCTGGATTTTAATGCCTGTTTCCTTCCCCAAATTAGGGATGTTCTCTGCTATAATTTGCTCTATTATACCTTCTGCCCCTCTCTCTCTTTCTTCTTCTTCTGAGATCCCAATTATTCTAATGTTGTTTCATCTTATGATATCGCTTATCTCTCGAATTCTTCCCTCATGATCCAGTAGTTGTTTATCTCTCTTTTTCTCAGCTTCTTTATTTTCCATCATTTGGTCTTCTATATCACTGATTCTCTCTTCTGCTTCATTTATCCTAGCAGTTAGTGCCCCCATATTTGATTGCACCTCATTAATAGCCCTTTGATTTCAACTTGGTTAGATTTTAGTTTTTTTACTTCTCCAGAAAGTGTTTCTCTAATAACTTCCATGTTTTTCTCAAGCCCAGTTATTATCTTTAAAGTGATGATTCTGAACTCTAGATCTGACATCGTAGTAATGTCCATATTGAGTAGGTCCCTGGCAGTCGGTACTACCTCTTGTTCTTTTTGTTGAGGTGATTTTTTCCGTCTTGTCATTTTGTGCAGAGGAGAATAGATTAATGAGAGAACAAAATGCTAGCAGAGTAACAATGTCCCCAGAAATTATAGTCTAAACAAATCAGAAAAGACCTGAAGCAGTGGGAAAAGAAAGGGAAAGAGAGAAAAGAGAAAAAGAAAAAAAAAGAAAAAGAAAAAGGTAAAGGTAAAAACATACAAAAACAGAACAAAACAAAACAACAACAAAAAACCAGAATGTGATCAAATATGATCACGGTGGTATATAGATCAATGCCACCCACTAGATTTTGGGTGTATTTTGGTCTGTTAGAAGAAAGTGCCTCCCTAAATTTTAAAGAAATAAAATTTATATATGTACAAAAATAATGGTTGATATGATGATGGGATGGAAAATGATTGTAAAGATAGAATTTATAAAAAATTTTATAAAAGGAATTGATAAGAAGTTGTTTGAAAAAAGAAAGACGAGGATTTAAAAAAAGAAAAAAAAAAGGGAGAGAATGTGATCAGGCCGGGGAGTAGAAAAAAACCCATATACTAGAGATTTAGGGTATATTTTGATCTGTTAGAAGAAACTATCTCAAAATTTTAAAGAGAGAACAACTTATATATATATGCCAAAAATAAGGGTAACTACTATGAAGGGATAGAATATGACTCTAAAAATGAAAAATAAAAATGTTTTTTAAAAAAATGGATTGATAAGATGATGGTTGAAAAAGGAAAAAGAAAAATTTAAAAAAAAAGAAAAAGAAAAAAGATAGTTTAAAAAAAATTAACTTTGAAAGTCTAAAGAATCATGGTAAAAAAGCTATGAATTCTGTGTGTAGTATTCCCCTATCGCTGGAGTTCTGCGTTCTCATTGATCAGTAAACTTGGTCTTGGCTGGCTGTTCTCGGTGATCTTCTGGGGAGGGGCCTGTTGCTGTGGTTTCCGAATGTCTTTGCCGGAGGCGGAATTGCCCCGCCCTTGCCCCCTCCTGGTTAAGTAATCTGCTCAGGTTTGCTTTCCGGAGCTTTTGTTCCCGCGAGCTTTCCGTACAGCTTTGTAGGCGGAGAGTGAAAATGGCGGCCTCCCAATTTCCGCCCTGGAGGAGCTGAGGACTCGGGGCCCTGCTCCTCAGTGAGCCCCCAGGAAAAGCAGTCAGTCACTCCCATCTCCCCGGTCTCCAGCCGCACTCCGTGCTCACCCGGCCTGTGACCGCACGTTTCTATCTCCGGCACTCAACCCCGTGTGGAGTCTCCAAACCCAGCAGATCCCTGTGGTGCGCTCCCGCGCCACTCCTCCCGGGGGAGGAAGGTGAGTCTCCTTGGATCTGCCACTTTTGGGTCCCTGCTGGAGGAGCAGTGGCCCGACTGTGCCGCGGATCACGGTTTATGGCAACCCCGAGCTGAGAGCCCAGGCCTGGGCTCTGCCTCTGTAGCCAGCTTCCCTGCTCCGATACCTGGGAGCTCTGCCACACTCAGGCACCCCCGGTATTTCTGTGACCCCGAGGGTCCTGAGACCACACTGTCCCGTGAGTGTTCCACCCTCCGCTTAGCCACCGGAGTGACGTCCCTCAGCGGAGCCACCTTCTAAAAGTTCCGATTTTGTGCTCCGCAGCTCTATCACTTGCCAGAAGCGCCTGATGGAGGCCCCTCCCCCACCGTCTATCCTCCCGAATATCGCCTCAGATTCACTTCTCCACACGTCCTACCTTCCAGAAAGTGATCACTTTTCTGTTCAGAGAGTTGTTGCTATTCTTTTCTTCGATCTCCTGTTGATTTTGTAGGTGTTCAGAATGGTTTGATCCCTATCCAGCTGAATTCCTGAGAGGAGACGAAATCCAGGTCTCCTACTCCTCCGCCATCCTGCTCTGCCCCCCAGGTAGTGACTTTTTAAAGAAGAGTCCTGTAGTACCCTGCCACATACTGTCCCCTATTCACTAGAACATGACAATTCAGGAGAGTATCCTATGTGTTTTGCTTACACCCTGCTTTTGTGTCTGAGTCACTTTTCCTCTTAGTGTAATTGTCTGCACTGAGTCTCTGCATCTTGTGGGCTGTGCTTGTTCTTTGTGGTGTTAATAGTACCCAGGCAGGCTAGTTCTGATGTGTTGTATTTGTCAGGGAACTTGGGAGTGGGGCAGCTATTTTAGCAAAATTTGTGCTGGGCTACTACTCCTATAACAGATATCCTAAAGTGCTGGGGTAGCTCAGGGCTGCATACCATGGCAGCTGGCCATTTAGAGCTGGTCATGGCATGGTGCATTTTGGTGGCTGGGTGTGGCTTAGGCAGGCAGACAATGATTGGTATGGTTGTGCTGTTGGGGAGACAGGATGGGTGGGTGCTGCATAACAGGAGCTGTGCACTTGGCAACTGGGCATGGCACATGCAGGTGTCTGGGCTCTCTATGGCAGCTGGACACAGAGCACAGTGACAGCCATGTACCTGGTAGCTGTGTGGCCTGCATTCAATATAAAATTTGACCTGAGCCTAGACCCAGGCCTAGTAGTCTTATGGTGGGTGAATCGTCAGGTGAACTTGTGGGCATGGAATACTGTCACTGGGTTATTAAGCAAGTGTTTGTGCAGTCGTGTCCCCCCCCCCCCCGCAGATGGCCCTATGTTTTTGCTGGGGGGCAGGGGAGGAAAATGGTGCCTGCCACTTCCCTTATTTTTGGGGTTCCCCATCACACTCCAAAATCAGTGTGAACAGAACTATCCCCCATTTCCTCCCCCATGTAGTATAAACTGCTGTTTTTATGTTGCTTCTCCAAAGAGGCTGCTGTCTCTTTAAGGGTGGTGACCCAGCTATCACTTGCCCTCCCTGCTTACCCAGTGCTGAGTCAGCTGACTTTTAAAGCTCCAGGCTTCAAGTCTCACTGGTTTTACAAAGTCACAGAATTCAGACCCTCTGGTTTTCAAAGTCAAACATTATGAATATTAGTCTTCCCCATGTGAGCTTCCTGGTGGGAAGCCCCATTATCTGACCTCTATCTGTGTGCATCTCCCTTCCTTCTGCAGGCAGCCTTCCTCTGCCTTTCTGACCTTCCTAAATTTTCAAATGTTGCTTCTTCTCTATATTTAGTTGTGGGGTTTGTTCTCTCAGTCTTTGGATGAGTCTCTGGTTTATTTCTTTGGATGTGGATTATATCTAGTTATAAACGTCTGATGGGGTGATTTCAGGATGATCCTATTATGTCATATTCCCAAGCTCCACCTCAAGTAAAAGTCATATGGGTCTTGCTTTTTTATACATTCAGTCACACTATGTCTTTTGATTGCAGCATTTATTCCACTTACATTGAAAACAATTATTGATAGGTATGCACTTATTTCCATTTTGTTAGTTGTTTTTAGGGTTTTGTTTGTTTTGTAGTTCTTCTCTGTTCCTATTTTCTTGTCTTGCTCTCTTCCCTTGCAGTTTAATATCTTTCCTTAGAGTTATGCTTGGATTCCTTTCTTTTTATTTTTTTGCATACATATTACAGGTTTTTGATTTGTGGTTACCATTAAGTTTTGTATATAACATCTTATATGTATAGCTACCTATGTTATGTTGGAGGTTGCTGGAGTTTGAACCCATTTTAAACAAACTACATTTTTTAATTAATTTATTTTTTATTATGCTCAATAAGCCAACATACAGTACATCATTCGGTTTTGATTTAGTGTTCAATGATTCATTAGTTGAGTATAAAACCCAATGCTCATCACCACACCACACATGCCCTCAATACCCATCACCCAGTTACCCATCCCCCTACCCCTCTCACTTCTGTAACTCTCAGTTTGTTTCCTGGAGTCCAGAGTCTTTCACGGTTTGTCTCCTCTGATTCCTTCCCATTCAGTTTTCCTAACCTTTCCCTGTGGTCCTCCATGCTATTCTTTATGTTCCACATATGAGTGAAACCATATGATAATTGTCTTTCTCTGCTTGACTTATTTCACTTAGCATATTCCCCTCCAGTTCCATCCATGTTGATTCAAATGTTGGGTACTCACCTTTTCTGATGGCTGAGTAATATTCCATTGTATAAATGTACCACATCTTCTTTATCCATTTGTCTGTTGAAGGGCATGTCAGCTCCTTCCACAGTTTGGTTATTGTGAACATTGCTGTTATGAATATTGGGGTGTGTGTGCCCCATCTTTTCACTACATCTGTAACTTTGGGGTAAATAGCTAGTAGTGCAATTGCTGGGTAATAGGCTATCTCTATTTTTAATGTCTTGAGGAGCCTCCATACTGTTTTCCAGACTGGACACCCCAGCTTTCATTCCCACCATCAGTGTAAGAGGGTTCCCCTTTCTCACATGTTCACCAACACTTGTTGTTTCCTGTCTTGTTAATTTTTGCCATTGTAACTGGTGTTAAGTGATATCTCATTTTGGTTTTGATTTGTATTGCCTTGATGGCTAGTGATAATGAACATTTTTTCATGTGTCTGTTAGCAATTAGTATGTCTTCTTTGGAGAAGTGTCTGTTCATGTCTTCTGTCCATTTCCTGACTGGATTATTTGTTTTTTGGGTGTTGAGTTTGAGAAGTTCATTATAGAACTTAGATACCAGTTCTTTATCTAAAATGTCATTTGCAAATATCTTCTCACATTCTGTGGAATGCCTTTTAGTTTTGTTGACAGTTTCCTTTGCTGTGCAGAAGCTTTTTATCTTGATGAAGTCCCAAAAGTTCATTTATTTTTTTAAAGATTTTATTTATTTGAGAGAGAGAAAGAGCACAAGGGGGGGGCGGGAGAGGGAGAAGCAGACTCCCTGCTGAGCAGGGAGCCCAATGCGGGACTCGATCCCGGGACTCCAGGATCATGACCTGAGCCGAAGGCAGTCGCTTAACCAACTGAGCCACCCAGGCGTCCCCAAAAGTTCATTTTTGCTTTTGTTTCCCTTGCCTTTGGAGACATATCTTGAAAGAAGTTACTGGGGCTGATGTCAAAAATGTTACTGCCTATGTTCTCCTCTAGAATTTTTTTAAATATTTTTATTTATTTATTTGACAGAGAGAGAGAGAGAGAGAGAGAGAGAGAGTGAGAGAGGGAACACAAGCAGGAGGAGTGGGAGAGGGAGAAGCAGGCTTCCCGTGGAGCAGGGAGCCAAATGTGGGGCTCTATCCCAGGACCCTGGAATTATGACCTGAGCTGAAGGCAGACACTTAATGACTGAGCCATCCAGGCACCCCCTCCTGTAGAATTTTGATGAGTTCCTGTCTCACATTGAGGCCTATCATCCATTTTGAGTTTATCTTTGTGTATGGTACAAGAGAATGGTCCAGTTTCATTTTTCTGCACATGGCTGTCCAGTTTTCACAGCACTATTTGTTGAAGAGACTTTTTTTCACTGCACATTCTTTCATGCTTTGTTGAAGGTTAATTGCCCATAGAGTTGAGGGTACCTTTCTGGGCTCTCTGTTCTGTTCTATTGACCTATGTGTCTGTTTTTGTGCCAATACCATACTGTCCGATGATCATAGCTTTGTAATAGAGCTTGAAGTCATGCATTGTGATGCCCCCAGCTTTGGTTTTCTTTTTCAACATTCTTCTGGTGATTCGGGGTCTTTTCTGGTTCCATACATATTTTAGGATTTTTTGTTCTAGCTCTGTGAAAAATGTCAGTGTTATCTTGTTAGGGATTGCATTGAAAGAGAAGATTGCTCTGGGCAGCATGGACATTTTCACAATGTTTATTCTTCCAATCCATGAGCATGGAATGTTTTTCCATCTCTGTGTCTTCCTCAATTTCTTTCTTAAGTTTTCTGTAGTTTCTAGAGTACCGATCTTTACCTCTTTGATTAGGTTTATTCCTAGGTATCTTATGGGTTTTGGTGCTATTGTAAATGGAATCGATTCCTTAATTTCTCTTTATTCAGTCACATTTTTAGTGTATAGAAATGTAACCGACTTCTGTGCATTGATTTTGTATCCTGCCATGTAGCTGAATTGCTGTATGAGTTCTAGTAAGTTGGAAGTGGAGTCTTTTGGGTTTTCCACATAAAGTATCATGTCATCTGTGAAGAGAGTTTGACTTATTTGCCAATTTGAATGCTTTTTATTTCTTTTTGTTGTCTGATTGCTGAAGCTAGGACTTCTAGTACTATCTTGAACAGTAGTGGTGATAGCGGGCATCCGTTTCATGTTCCTGACCTTAAGGGAAAAGCTCTCAGTTTTTCCCCATTGAGAATGATATTCACTGTGGGCTTTTCATGGATGGCTTTTATGATATTGAGGTATGTTCTTCTATCCCTATATTTTGAAGAGTTTTAATCAAGTAAGAATGCTGTATTTTTAAATGCTTTTTCTGCATCTATTGAGACGATCATATTGTTCTTGTCTCTTCCCTTGTTAATGTGATCTATTATGTCAATTGATTTGTGAATATTGAACCATGCTTACATCCCAGGAATAAATCCCACCTTGTCGTGGTGAATAATCCCTTCTATGTACTGCTGCATCCCTTTGGCTAAGATATTGTTGAGTATTTTGGCATCCTTGTTCATCAGAGATATTGGTCTATAATTCTCATTTTTGATGTGGTCATTGTCTTGTTTTGGGATCAGGGTAATCCTGGCCTCATTAGACAAGTTTCGAAGTTTTCCTTCTGTTCCTATTTTTTGGAACAGCTTCAGTAGAATAGGTATGATTTCTTCTTTAAATGTTTGGTAGAATTCCCCTGGGAAGCCATCTGGCCCTGGACTCTTGTTTTTTTTGGAGATTTTGGATTACTGTTTCGATTTCCTTGCTGATTATTGGTCTGTTCAGATTGTCTATTTCTTCATTTTTAAGTTCTCGTAGTCTATAGGTATAATTAATGCATCCATTTCTTCCAGATTGCCTAGTTCATTGGCATATACCTGCTAGTAATAAGTTCTAATAATTGTCCCTTTTCTTTGGTATTAGTGATTTCTCCTCTTTCATTCATGATTTTATTAATTTGGGACCTTTCTATTTTCTTTAGGATAAGTCTGGCCAGAGGTTTATCTATCTTATTAATTCTTTCAAAGAACCAGCTTCTAGAGTGGATGATCATTTCTATTATTCTTCTAGTTTCTATTCCATTGATTTATGCTCTAGTCTTTATTATTTCTCTTCTCTTGCTTGATTTAGGCTTTATTTGATGTTCTTTCTCCAGGTCCTCTGGCTGTAGTGTTAGCTTGTGCATTTGGGATTTTTCTAATATTTTGACAGAGTCTTGGATGGCTATGTAATTCCCTCTAAGGACCACCTTTGCAGTATCCATAGGTTCTGAAATGATGTGTTTTCATTTTCATTAGTTTGCATGAATTGTTTAAGTCCCTCTTTAATTTCCTGGTTGACCCATTCATTCCTTAGCAGGATGCTTTTTAACCTCCATGTGTTTGCACTTCCATATTTTTCCTCTTGGTTGAGTTCCAGTTTGAAAGCATTGTAGTCTGAAAATATGCAGGGAATAATCTCAATCTTTTGATATCAGTTGAGACCAGATTTGTAACCCTGTATGTGATCTATTCTGGAGAATGAGTACTCGAGAAGAATGAGTATTCTGTTATTTTAGTATAGAATAATCTGTATATATCTATGAAGTCCAGCAGTCCAATATGTCTTTCAAAGCTTTTGTTTCTTTGTTGATCTTCTGCTTAGATGATCTGTCTATTGTTGAGTGGAGTGTTGAAGTCTCCTATTATCGTATTATTATCAACATGATTCTCTATTTGTTGATTTATGCAGTTGGCTGCTTTGATGTTGGGGGCAAAGATATTTACAATTGTTAGATTTTCTTGTTGGCTAGACCCTTTAAGTATGATATAGTGTCCCTCTACATCTCTTACTACAGTCTTTGATTTAAAATCCAAATTGTCTGATATGAGGATTGCTACACCAGCTTTCTTTTGAACTCCATTGGTGTGGTGAATTGTTCTCCATCCCCTCAGTTTCAATCTGGAGGTGACTTTGGTTCAAAATGAGTCTGTTGTATACAGCATATGGATGGGTCCTGCTTTTTTATCCAATCTGAAACTCTGTATGTTTTGATGGGAATATTCAGCCACTTCACATTGAAAGTAACTATTGAAATATATGAATTTAGGTGGAGCAAGATGACGGAGGAGTAGGAGACCTAATTTTGTCTGGTCCCAGGAATTCAGCTGGATAGGGATCAAACCATTCTGAACACCTACAATTTCAAGAGCAGATTGAAGAAAAGAAGAGCAACAACTCTCTGAACAGACAAGCGACCACTTTCAGGAAGGCGGGAAGTGCGAAGAAGTGAATCCGAGGAGATATTCGGGAAGATAGACGGCGGGGGAGGAGGCCTCCATCAGCCGCTACTGTCAAGTCATAGAGCAGCGGAGCACAAAATTGGAAATTTTAGAAGTTGGCTCTGCTGAGGGACATCACTCCAGTGGCTAAGCGGGGGGTGGAACTCTAGCTGGGGCAATGTGGTCTCAGGACCCTCAGGATCACAGAAAGACCGGGGGTGCCTGAGTGCAGCAGAGCTTTCAGGAATCAGAGCAGGGAAGCTGGCTGCAGAGATGGAGCTGAGGAGTGGGCTCTCAGCTCGGGGTTGCCATAAACCATGATTGGGGGCACAGTCGGGCCACTAACTTCGAGCAGGTACCCAACAAGTGGCAGATCAGGGGAGACTCCCTTTCCTCCCCCAGGAGGAGCGGCATGGGAGTGTACCACAGGAATCTGCTAGGTTTGGAGACTACAAATGGGGTTGTGTGCCAGAGATAGAAATGCTTGGTCACAGGCCAGGTGAGCATGGAGTGTGGCTGGAGACTGGGGAAATGAGTGATTGACTGCCTTTCTCTGAGAGCTCACTGAGGAGAGGGGTCGCAAGTTCTCAGCTCCTCTAGGGCAGAGATTGGGAAGCCTCCATTTTCACTCTTGTCCTCCAAAGCTGTATGGAAACCTTTCATGGAACAAAAGCTCCCAAGAGCAAACCCAAGCAAATTACTTAGCCTGGCCCCTGACAAGGGTGGGGGAATTCCGCCTCTGGCAAAATATTTGAGAACCACTGCAACAGGCCCCTCCTCCAGGAGATCAGCAAGAACAGCCAGCCGAGACCAAGTTTACCAAGCAGTGAGAACCACAGAACTCCAGCACTAGGGAAATACTGCACATGGAATTCATAGTTTTTTTTCCATGATTCCTTAGTCTTTCAAAGTGAATTTTTCTAATTTTCTTTTTTTTATTTTGAATTTTTCTTTTTCCCTTTTTCAACCAACATCTTATCAATCCTTTTTTTAAAAAGATTTTATTCACTTATTTAATTGACAGAGAGAGAGAGAGAGAGAGAGAGACAGCGTGAGAGGGAACACAAGCAAGTGAAGTGTGAGAGGGAGAAGCAGGCTACCCGCCAAGCAGGAAGCCTGATGCGGGGCTCAATCCCAGGACCCTGGGATCATGACCTGAGCCGAAGGCAGTAGCCTAACAAACTGAGCCACCAAAGTGCCTCTCAATCCATTTTTTTAAATATATTTTTTATTTTACATTTTTAGAGTCATATTCTAACCCTTCATAGTAGTTAACCTTAGCAATATATATATATTGCTCTCTCTTTAAAATTTTGGGATACAGTTTCTTTTAAAAGACCAAAATATACCCTAAATCTCTAGTGTATGGGTTTGTTCTAGTCTCCTGCCTGATCACATTCTCTCCTTTATTTTTTCTAAATCCTCTTCTTTCCTTTTGCAACCAACTTCTTATCTTATCAATTCCTTTCATAAAATCTTTTATAATTTTCATCTTTACAGTCATATTCCATCCCTTCATCATATTTACCTTTATTTTTGTACATATATAAGTTTTTCTCTCTTTAAAATTTTGAGAGGCACTTTCTTCTAACAGACCAAAATATGCCCAAAATCTAGTGTGTGGCACTGATCTATGCACCAGCCTGATCATATTTGATAATATTCTGGTTTTTGTTTGTTCATTTGTTTTTACCTTTTTTTTTCTCTCTCTTTTTTCTTTCTTTCCCTTTCTTTTCCCCCAGTTTCAGGTCTCTTCTTATTTGTTTAGTGTATATTTTTCTGGGGATATTGTTACCCTGTTAGCATTTTGTTCCCTCATTTATCTATTCTCCTCTGGCCAAAATGACAAGATGGGAAAAAAATAACCTCAAAAAAAAGAACAAGAGGCAGTACTGACTGCCAGGGACCTAATCAATACGGACATTAGTAAGATGTCAGAACTAGAGTTCAGAATGATGATTTTAAAGATACTAGCTGGGCTTGAAAATAGCATGGAAGATATTAGAGAAACACTTTCCAGAGAAATAAAAAAAACTAAAATCTAACCAAGTCAAAATAAAAAAGGCTATTAATGACGTACAATAAAAAAATGGAGGCTCTAACTGCTAGGATAAATGAGGCAGAAGAGAGAATTACTGATATAAAAGACCTAATGATGGAAAGTATAGAAGCTGAGAAAAAGAGAGATAAACAACTACTGGATCATGAAGGTAGAATTTGAGAGATAAGCGATACCATAAGACAAAACAACATTAGAATAATTGGAATCCCAGAAGAAAAAGAAAGAGAGAGAGGGGCAGAAGGTATAATGGAGCAAATTATAGCAGAGAACTTCCCTAACTTGGGGAAGGAAACAGGCATCAAAATGCAGGAGGCACAGAGAACCCCTTTCAAAATCAATAAAAATAGGTCAACATCCCGACATCTAATAGTAAAACTTACGAGTCTCAGAGACAAAGAGAAAATCCTGAAAGTAGCTCAGGAGAAAAAATATGTAACCTACAATGGTAGAAATATTAGACCTATCCACAGAATCCTGGCAGGCCAGAAAGGACTGGCAGGATATATTCAGAGCATTACATGAGAAAAATATGCAGCCAAGAATACTATATACAGCTAAGCTGTCATTGAAAATTGAAGGAGAGATAAAAAGCTTCCAGGACAAACAAAAACTAAAGGAATTTGCAAACACCAAACCAGCCCTACAAGAAATATTGAAAGGGGTCATCTAAGCAAAGAGAGAGCCTAAAAGCAACATAAACCAGAAAGGAACACAGACAATATACAGTAACAGTCACCTTACAGGCAATACAATGGCACTAAATTCCTATCTTTCCATAGTTACCCTGAATGTAAATGGGCTAAGTGCACCAATCAAAAGACACAGGCTATCAGACTGGATTAAAAAACAAGACCCATCGATATGCTGTCTGCAAGAGACTCATTTTAGAGCCAAACACAACCCCATATTGAAAGTGAGGGGGTGAAAAACCATTTACCATGCTAATGGACACCAAAAGAAAGCTGGGTTGGCAATCCTTATATCAGACAAATTAGATTTTAAACCAAAGACAGTAATAAGACATGAGGAAGGACAATATATCCTACCTAAAGGGTCTATCCAACAAGATCTAACAATTGTAAATATCTATGTCCCTAACATGGGAGCATCCAATTATGTAAAGCAATTAATAAGAAAAGCAAAGAAACACATAGACAACAATACAATAATAGTGGGGGACTTTAACAGCCCCTAACTGAAATGGACAGATCATCTAAGGAAAATATCAACAAGGAAATAAAGACTTTATATGACACACTGAGGGGCGCCTCGGTGGCTCAGTCATTAAGCATCTGCCCTCAGCTCAGGTCATGATCCCAGTGTCCTGGGATTGAGCCCCTCATCAGGCTCCCTGCTCGGTGGGAAGCCTGCTTCTCCCTCTCCCACTTCCCCTGCTTGTGTTCTCTCTCTCACTGTGTCTCTCTCTGTCAAAAAAAAAAAAAAAAACAAAATAAATAGATAAATAAATGACACACTGGACCAAATGGATTTCACAGATATATTCAGAACATTCCATCCTGAAGCAAAAGAATACACATTCATCTTTAGCGCCCATGGAACATTCTCCATAATAGATCACATCCTAGGTCACAAATCAGGTCTCAGCTGGTACCAAAAGACTAGGATCATTCCGTGCATATTTTCAGATTTCAATGCTTTGAAACTAGAACTTAATCCCAAGAGGAAAGTTGAAAAGAACTTAAATACATGGAGGCTAAAGAGCATCCTACTAAAGAATGAAGGGGTCAACCAGGAAATTACAGAAGAATTAAAAAAATTCATGGAAAAAAATGAAAATGAAAACAAGGGGGGCACATATTACATGGAACATTGGGTGTTATATGAAAACAATGGATCATGGATCACTAAATCAAAAACTAATACTGTATTGTATGGTGACTAACACAACATAATAAAATTTAAAAAAAAAAGAAAAAAAAAGAAGAAAGAAGAAAACACACCTGTTCAAAATCTTCAGAATGCAGCAAAGGCAGTCCTAAGAGGAAAGTATATAGCAATACAAGCCTTTCTCAAGAAACAAGAAAGGTCTCAAATAAACAACCTAATCCTACACCTAAAGGAACTGGAGAAAGAACAGCAAATAAAGCCTAAACTCAGCAGGAGAAGAGAAATAATAAAGATCAGAGCAGAAATCAATGAAATAGAAACCAAAAAGAACAGTAGAACAGATCAACGAAACTAGGACCTGGTTCTTTGAAAGAATTAACTAGATTGATAAACCCCTGGCCAGACGTATCAAAAAGAAAAGAGAAATGACCCAAAAAATAAAATTATGAATGAAAGAGGAGAGATCACAACCAACACCAAAGAAATACAAACAATCATAAGAACATATTATGAGCAACTCTATGCCAGCAAATTAGATAACCTGGAAGAAATGGATGCATTCCTAGAGATGTATCAACTACCAACACTGAATCAGATAGAAATAGAAAACCTGAACAGATCTATTACCACTAAAGAAACTGAAGCAGTCATCAAAAATTTCCCAAAAAACAAAAGCCCATGACCAGATGGCTTCCCAGGGGAATTCTACTAAACATTTAAAGAAGAATTAATACATATTCTTCTGAAACTGTCCCAAAAATAGAAATGGAGGGAAAACTTCCAAACTCGTTTTATGAGGCCACAGTTACCTTGATCCCCAAACCTGACAAAGACCCTATCATAAAGGAGAATTACAGACCAATATCCTTGATTAACATGGATGCAAAAATTCTTACAAAATACTAGCCAATAGGATCCAACAGTACATTAAAAGGATTATCCACCAAAACCACCTGAGATTTATCCCTGGGCTTCAAGATTGGTTCAACATCCGCAAATCAATCAACGTGATACAATACATTAATAAAAGAAAGAACAAGATCCATATGATCCTCTCAATAGATGCAGAAAAAACATTTGACAAAGTACAGCATGCTTTATTGATCAAAACTCTTAGAGTATAGAAATAGAGGGCACATGCCTCAATATCATAAAAGCCATTTATGAAAAACCCACAGCAAATATCATTCTCAATGGGGAAAAACTGAGAGGTTTCCCCTAAGGTCAGGAATGCTGCAGGGATATCAACTATCACCGCTACTATTCAACATAGTATTAAAAGTCCTAGCCACAGCAATCAGACTACAAAAAGAAATCAAAGGCATCCAACTCGGCAAAGAGGAGTCAAACTCTCACTCTTCGCAGATGATATGATACTTTATGTGGAAAACCCCAAAGACTCCACCCCAAAACTGCTAGAACTCATACAGGAATTCAGTCAAGTGGCAGGATATAAAATCAATGCACAGAAATCAGTGGCATTTCTATACACCAACAAGACAGAAGAAAGAGAAATGAAGGAGTCGACCCCATTTACAATTGCACCCAAAACCATAAGATACCTAGGAAGAAATCTAACCAAGGAGGCAAAGGATCTGTACTGAGAAAACTATAAAATACTCATGAAAGAAATTGAGGAAGACACAAAGAAATGGAAAAACGTCCCATGTGCAAGGATTGGAACAACAAATATTCTGAAGATGTCAATGCTACTTAGAGCAATCTACACATTCAATGCAATCCCCATCCAAATACCATCCACTTTTTTCAAAGAAATGGAACAGATAATCCTAAAATTTGTATGGAACCAGAAAAGACCACGAAAACCCAGAGGCATGTTGAAAAGGAAAGGCAAAGCTGGTGGCATCAGAATTCCGGACTTCCAGCTCTATTACAAAGCTGTCATCATCAAGACAGTATGGTCCTGGCACAAAAACAGACACATAGATCAATGGAACAGAATAGAGAGCCCAGAAATGGACCCTCAACTCTATGGTCAACTTATCTTTGACAAAGCAGGAAAGAATGTCCAATGGGAAAAGACAGTCTCTTCAACAAATGGTGTTGGGAAAATTGGACAGCCACCTGCAGAAGAATGAAACTGAACCATTTCCTTACACCACACACAAAAAGAGACTAAAAATGGTTGAAAGACCTAAATGTGAGACAGGAGTCTGTCAAAATCCTAATGGAGAACAGAGGCAGCAATTTCTTTGACCTCAGCCACAGCAACGTCTTCCTAGAAACATCGGCAAAGGCAAGGGAAGCAAGGGCAAAAATGAACTATTGGGACTTCATCAAGATAAAAAGCTTTTGCCCAGTGAAAGAAACAGTCAACAAAACCAAAAGACAACCGACAGAATGGGAGAAGATATTTGCAAATGACATATCAGATAAAGGGCTAGTATCCAAAATCTATAAAGAACTCATCAAACTCAACACCCAAAGAACAAATGATCCAATCAAGAAATGGGCAGAAGACATGAACAGACATTTTTCCAAAGAAGACATCCAAATGGCCAACAGACACATGAAAAATGTACACCATCGATTGGCATCAGGGAAATCCAAATCAAAACCTCAATGAGATACCACCTCACACCAGTCACGATGGCTAAAATTAACAAGTCAGGAAATGACAGATGTTGGCGGGGATGCAGAGAAAGGGGAACCCTCCTACACTGTTGGTGGGAATGCAAGCTGGTGCAACCACTCTGGAAAACAGTATGGAGGTTCCTCAAAAAGTTGAAAATAAAGCTACCATATGACCCGCAGTTGCACTTCTGGGTATTTTTCCAAGGTACAAATGTAGGGAGCTCTAGGGGTACGTGCAGTCTGATGTTTATAGCAGTGGGAGGATGGATTAGCCTCATGATGGGTATTAAAGAAGGTACATTGTGCATGGAGCACTGGTGTTATGCACAAACAATGAATCATGGAACACTACATCAAAAACTAATTATGTAATGTATGGTGATTAACATAACAACAAAAAAATTAAAGAAAAAAGAAGAAGTCCTATCCACAGAAGGGGATGTGGAGAAAGGGGAACCCTCTTACACTGTTGGTGGGAATGCAAACTGGTGGAGCCTCTCTGGAAAACAGTATGGACGTTCCTCAAAAAGTTGAAAATAGAGCTACCATACGATCCAGCAATTGCACTACTGGATATTTACCCCAAATATACAAATTTAGGGATCTGAAGGGATCCATGCACCCCGATGTTTATACCAGCAATGTCCACAATAGCCAAACTGTGGAAAGAGCCAAGATGTCCATTGACAGATGAATGGATAAAGATGTGATATATATATATATATATATATATATACAATGGAAAGTTATGCAGCCATCAAAAGGAATTAAATCTTGCCATTTGCAATGATGTGGAGGGAACTGGAAGGTATTATGCTGAGCGAAATAAGTCAATCAGAGAAAGACATGTATCATATGACCTCACTGATGTGAGGAATTCTTAATCTCAGGAAACAGACTGAGTGTTGCTGGAGTGGTGTTGGGTGGGAGGGATGGGGTGGCTGGTTGATAGACATTGCGGAGCGTATGTCCTATGGTGAGCGCTGTGAATTGTGTGAGACTGTTGAAATACAGACCTGTACCTCTGAAACAAATAATTCATTAGATGGTAAAAAAAAAAAAAAAAAAAAAAAAGTAGAAGATAGCAGGACGGGAAGAATGAAGGGGGGGGATTGGAGGTGGAGTCAAACCATGAGAGACTATGGACTCTGAGAAACAAACTGAGAGTTCTAGAGGGGAGGCGGGTGGGAGGATGAGTTAGCTTGGTGATGGGTATTAAAAAATGCACATACTGCATGGAGTACTGGGTGTTACACGCAAACAATGAATCATGGAACACTACATCAAAAACTAATGATGTAATGTATGGTGATTAACATAACATAATAAAAAAAAACGCATTGTGGTCTGAAAATATGCAAGGAATAATATCAATCTTTTGATATTGGTTGAGACCTGATATGTGTCCCAGTATGTGGTATATTCTGGAGTACTTTCCATGTGCACTGGAGAAGAATGAGTATTCTGTTGTTTTATGATGGAATGTTCTGTATAGATCTACGAAGTCCATCTGGTCAAATGCGTCATTCAAAGCTCTTGCATCTTTGTTCATATTATGCTTAGATGATTGGCCCATTGCTGTGAGTGAAATGTTGAGGTCTCCTACTATTAATGTATTATTATTTTTTTAAATTTTATTATGTTATGTTAATCACCATACAATACATCATTAGTTTCTGATTTAGTGATCCACGATCCATTGTTTTCGTATAACACCCAGTGCTCCATGCAGTATGTGCCCTCCTTAATAACCTTTACCAGGCTAACCGTACCCCCAAACACCCTCCCCTCTAAAACCTTGTTTGTTTCCTAGTGTCCATAGTCTCTCATTGTTCATCCCTCCCTCCGTTTCCCACCCCCCTTCATTTTGCCCTTCCTTATCCTCATGTTTTCCATTCTAATCCTCATGTTCCACAAATAAGTGAAACCATATGATAATTGGCTTTCTCTGCTTGACTTATTTCACTTAGCATTATCTCCTCCAGTCCCATCCATGTTGGTGTAAAAGTTGGGTATTCATCCTTTCTGATGGCTGAGTAATATTCCATTGTATATATGAATCACATCTTTTTTATCCATTCATCTGTTGAAGGGCATCTCAGCTCCTTCCACAGTTTGGCTATTGTGGACGTTGCTGCTATGAACATTGAGGTGCATATGGCCCTTCTTTTCACTACATCTGTGTCTTTGGGGTAAATATCTGGGAGTGCAATTGCTGGGTCATAGGATGGCTCTATTTTTAAATTTTTGAGGAACCTCCACACTGTTTTCCAAAGTGGCTGTACGAACTTGCATTCCCACCTTTCTCCACAACCTCTCCAACATTTGTTGTTTCTTTCCCTGTCCATTTTTGCCATTCTAACTGGTATAAGGTGGTTTCTCAATGTGGTTTTGATTTGGATTTCCCTGATGGCTAATGATGATGAACATTTTTTCATATGTCTGTTAGCCATTTGTATGTTTCTTCAGAGAAGTGTCTTTTTTTTTAACTTTTTTATTCTTATGTTAATCCCCATACATTACATCATTAGTTTTAGATGTAGTGTTCCATGATTCATTGTTTGTGCATAACACCCAGTGCTCCATTCAGAATGTGCCCTCCTCAATACCCATCACCAGGCTAACCCATCCTCCCAAACCCCTCCCCTCTAGAACCCTCAGTTTGTTTTTCAGAGTCCATCGTCTGTCATGGTTCGTCTACCCTCCAATTTCCCCCCTTCATTCTTCCCCTCCTGCTACCTTCTTCTTCTTCTTCTTCTTTTTTTTTCTTAACATATATTGCATTATTTTTTCAGAGGTACAGATCTGAGATTCAACAGTCTTGCACAATTCACAGCGCTTACCAGAGCACATACCCTCCCCAGTGTCTATCACTCAGTCACCCCATCCCTCCTACCCCACCCCCCACTCCAGCAACCCTCAATTTGTTTCCTGGTTTTAGAATTCCTCATATCAGTGAGATCATATGATACATGTGTTTCTCTGTTTCACTTATTTTGCTCAACATAATACCCTCCAGTTCCATTCATGTCTTTGCAAATGGCAAGATCTCATTCCTTTTGATGGCTGCATAATATTCCATTGTATATATATACCACTTCTTCTTTATCCATTCATCTGTCGATGGACATCTTGGCTCTTTCCACAGTTTGGCTATTGTGGACATTACTACTATAAACATCAGGGTGCACGTACCCTTTCGGATCCCTACTTTTGTATCTTTGGAGTAAATACCTACTAGTGCAATTGCTGGATCATATGGTAGCTCTATTTTCAACTTTTTGAAGAACGTCCATACTGTTTTCCAGAGGGGCTCACCAGCTTGCATTCCCACCAACAGTGTAGGAGGGTTCCCCTTTCTCCGCATACCCGCCAACATCTGTCTTTTCCTGACTTGTTAATCTTAGCCATTGTGACTGCTGTGGGGTGGTATCTCACTGAGGTTTTGATTTGGATTTCCCTGATGCTGAGTGATATTGAGGACTTTTTCATGTGTCTGTTGGCCATTTGGATGTCTTCTTTGGAAAAATGTCTGTTCATGCCTTCTGCCCATTTTTTGATTGGATTCTTTGTTCTTTGGGTGTTGAGTTTGATGAGTTTTTTCTAGATTTTGGATACTAGCCCTTTATCTGATATGTCATTTGCAAATATCTTCTCCCATTGTGTCGGTTGTCTTTTGGTTTTGTTGACTGTTTCCTTTGCTTTGCAAAAGCTTTTTATTTTGATGAAGTCCCAATAGTTCATTTTTTCCCTTGCTTCCCTTGCCTTTGCCGATGTTTCTAGGAAGAAGTTGCTGCGGCTGAGGTCGAAGAGGTTGCTGCCTGTGTTCTCCTTTAGAATTTTGATGGACTTCTGTCTCACATTGAGGTCTTTCAACAATTTTGAGTCTATTTTTGTGTGTGGTGTAAGGAAATGGTCCAGTTTCATTCTTCTGCAGGTGGCTGTCCAATTTTCCCAACACCATTTGTTGAAGAGACTGTCTTTTTTTCCATCGGACATTCTTTCCTGCTTTGTCAAAGATTAGTTGATCATAGAGTTGAGGGTCTATTTCTGGGCTCTCTATTCTGTTCCATTTATCTATGTGTCTGTTTTTGTGCCAGTACCATACTGTCTTAATGATTACAGCTTTGTAATAGAGCTGGAAGTCCGGAATTGTGATGCCACAAGCTTTGGTTTTCTTTATCAACATTGGTCTGGCTTTTCGTGGTCTTTTCTGGTTCCATACAAATTTTAGGATTATTTGTTCCATTTCTTTGAAAAAAATGGATGGTATTTGGATGGGGATTGCATTGAATGTGTAGATTGCTCTAGGTAGCATTGACATCTTCACAATATTTGTTCTTCCAATCCATGAGCATGGAACGTTTTTCCATTTCTTTGTGTCTTCCTCAATTTCTTTCATGAGTATTTTATAGTTTTCTGAGTACAGATCCTTTGCCTCTTTGGTTAGATTTATTCCTAGGTATCTTATGGTTTAGGGTGCAATTGTCAATGGGATCGACTCCTTCATTTCTCTTTCTTCTGTCTTGTTGGTGTATAGGAATGCCAGTGATTTCTGTGCATTGATTTTATATCCTGCCACTTGATTGAAGTCCTGTATGAGTTCTAGCAGTTTTGGGGTGGAGTCTTTTGGGTTTTCCACATAAAGTATCAAATCATCTGCAAAGAGTGAGAGTTTGACTTCTTCTTTGCCAATTTGGATGCCTTTTATTTCTTTTTGATGTCTGATTGCTGTGGCTAGGACTTCCAATCCTATGTTGAATAGCAGCTGTGATAGTGGACATCCCTGCCACATTCCTGACCTTAGGGGGAAAGCTCTCAGTTTTTCCCCATTGAGAATGATATTCACTGTAGGTTTTTCATAGAAGGCTTTAATGATATTGAGGTATGTACCCTCTATGCCTATACTCTGAAGAGTTTTGATCAAGAAAGGATGCTGTACTTTGTCAAATGCTTTTTCTGCATCTATTGAGAGGATCATATGGTTCTTGTTCTTTCTTTGGTTAATGTATTGTATCACGTTGATTGATTTGTGAATGTTGAACCAACCTTGCAGCCCAGGGATAAATCCCACTTGGTTGTGGTGAATAATCCTTTTAATGTACTCTTGGATCCTATTGGCTAGTATTTTGGTGAGAATTTTTGCATCCATGTTCATCAGGGATATTGGTCTGTAATTCTCCTTTTTGATGGGGTCTTTGTCTGGTTTGGGGATTAAGGTAATCCTGGCCTCATAAAATGAGTTTGGAAGTTTTCCTTCCATTTCTATTTTCTGGAACAGTTTCAGAAGAATAGGTTTTAATTCTTGAAATGTTTGGGAGAATTCCCCTGGGAAGCCATGTGGCCCTGGGCTTTTGTTTGTTGGGAGATTTTTGATGACTGCTTCAATTTCCTTAACAGTTATAGGCCTGTTCAGGTTTTCTATTTCTTGCTGGTTCAGTTTTGGTAGTTGATACATCTCTAGGAATGCATCCATTTATTCCAAGTTATCTAATTTGCTGGCATAGAGTTGCTCATAATATGTTCTTTTAATTGTTTCTATTTCTTTGGTGTTGGTTGTGATCCCCCCCTTTCATTCTTGATTTTGTTGATTTGGGTCATTTCTCTTTTCTTTTTTATAAGTCTGGCCAGGGGTTCATCAATCTTGTTAATTGTTTCAAAGAACCAGCTCCTAGTTTCATTGATCTGTTCTACTGTTCTTTTGGTTTCTATTTCATTGATTTCTGCTCTGATCTTTATTATTTCTCTTCTCCTGCTGGGTTTAGGGTTTATTTGCTGTTTTTTCTCCAGCTCCTTTAGGTGTAGGGTTAGGTTGTGTACTTGAGACCTTTCTTGTTTTTTGAGAAAGGCTTGTATTGCTATATACTTTCCTCTTAGGACTGCCTTTGCTGCATCCCAAAGATTTTGAATAGTTGTGTTTTCATTTTCATAGGTTTCCAGGAATTTTTTTAATTCTTCTTTAATTTCCTGGTTGACCCATTCATTCTTCAGTAGGATGGTCTTTAGCCTCCATGTATTTGAGTTCTTTCAGACTTTCCTCTTGTGACTGAGTTCTAGTTTCACAGCATTGTGGTCTGAAAATATGCAAGGAATGATCCCAATCTTTTGATACCGGTTGAGACTTAATTTATGACCTAGGATGTGATCTATTCTGGAGAATGTTCCATGGGCACTAGAGAAGAATGTGTATTCCGTTGCTTTGGGGTTGAATGTTCTGAATATGTCTGTGTAGTCCATTTGGTCCAGTGTGTCATTTAAAGTCTTTATTTCCTTGTTGATCTTTGGCTTAGATGATCTGTCCATTTCAGTGAGGGGGGTGTTTAAGACCCCACTATTATTGAGTTATTGTCAATATGTTTCTTTGCTTTTGTTATTAATTGCCTTATATAATTGGCTGCTCCCATGTTAGGGGCATAGATATTTACAATTGTTAGATCTTCTTGTTGGATAGACCCTTTCAGTAGGATATAGTGTCCTTCCTCATCTCTTATTACAGTCTGTGGTTTAAAATCGAATTTGTCTGATATAAGGATTGCCACACCATCTTTCTTTTGGTGTCCATTAGCATGGTAAATGGTTTTCCACCCCCTTATTTTTAATCTGGGGGTGTCTTTGGTTCTAACATGATTCTCTTGCAGACAGCATATCGATGGGTCTTGTTTTTTAATCCAGTCTGATAGCCTGTGTCTTTTGATTGGGGCATTTAGCCCATTTACATTCAGGGTAACTATGGAAAGATAGGAATTTAGTGCTATTGTATTGCCTGTAAGGTGACTCTTACTGTATATTATCTGTGTTCCTTTCTGGTCTATGTTGCTTTTAGGCTCTCTCTGCTTAGATGACCCCTTTCAATAGTGCTTGTAGGGCTGGTTTTGTGGTTGCAAATTCCTTTAGTTTTTGTTTGTCCTGGAAGCTTTTTATCTCTCCTTCTATTTTCAATGACAGCCTAGCTGGATAGAGTATTCTTGGCTGCATATTTTTCTCATTTAGTGCCATGAAGATATCATGTCACTCCTTTCTGGCCTGCCAGGTCTCTGTGGATAAGTCTGTTGCCAATCTAATGTTTCTACCCTTGTAGTTTACATATCTCTTCTCCTGAGCTGCTTTCAAGATTTTCTCTTTGTCTCTGAGACTCGTAAGTTTTACTATTAGATGTCGGGATGTTGGCCTATTTTTTTTTTTTTTTATTTTGAGGGGGGTTCTCTGTGCCTCCTGGATTTTAATGCCTGTTTCCTTCCCCAAATTAAGGAAGTTCTCTGCTATAATTTGCTCCAATATACCTCCTGTCCCTCTCTCTCTTTTTCTTCTTCTTCTGGGATCCCAATCATTCTAATGTTGTTTCATCTTATGATATCACTTATCTCTGAAATTCTGCCCTCATGATCCAGTAGTTGTTTATCTCTCTTTTTCTCAGCTTCTTTATTTTCCATCTTCTATATCAGAAATTCTCTCTTCTGCCTCATTTATCCTAGCAGTTACAGCTTCCATTTTTTATTGCACTTCATTAATAGCCTTTTTGATTTCGACTTGGTTAGATTTTGGTTCTTTTATTTCTCCAGAAAGGGTTTCTGTAATAACTCCATGCTCTTTTCAAGGCCAGCTAGCATCTTTAAAATCATCATTCTGAACTCTAGTTCTGACATCTCACTAATATCCATATTGATTAGGTCCCTGGCAGTCAGTACTGCCTCTTGTTCTTTTTTTTGATGTGATTTTTTTCCCATCTTGTCATTTTGTCCAGAGGAGAATAGATTAATGAGAGAACAAAATGCGTACAGGGTAACAATGTCCCCAGAAAATATACACTAAACAAATCAGAAGAGCCCTGAAAACAGGGGAAAAGAAAGGGAAGGAAACAAAAAGAAATAGATAAAAACAAACAAAAACAAAACAATAAAAACCAATATGATCAAATATGATCAGGCTGGTGCATAGATCAGTGCCACACACTAGATTTTGTGCATATTATAGTCTGTTAGAAGAAAGTGCCTCCCAAAATTTTAAAGAAAGCAAAACTTATATATTTACAAAAATAAGGGTTCATACGTTGGAAGGATGGAATATGACTGTAAAGATTAAAATCATGAAAGATTTTATAAAAGGAATTGATAAGATAAGAAGTTGGTTGAAAAATGAAAGAAGAGGATTAAAAAAAAAAGTGAGAGAATGTGATCAGGCATGAGACTAGAACAAACCCATACACTAGAGATTTAGGGTATATTTTGATCTGTTAGAAGAAACTGTTACCCAAAATTTTAAAGAGAGAACAACTATATATATACCATAAATAAGTTTAACTACTATGAAGAGATAGAATATGACTCTAAAAATAAAAAAATAAAATAAAAAAGATTTTTTAAATAAAGGGATTGATCAGATGTTGGTTGAAAAAGGGAAAAAAGAAAAATTCAAAATGAAAAAAAAGGAAAATTAAAAAAAAATTAACTTTGAAAGACTAAAGAATCGTGAAAAAAGCCATGAATTCTTTGTGCAGTATTCCCCTAGTGCTGGAGTTCTGCCGTTCTCATTGATTGGTAAACGTGGTCTTGGCTGGCTGTTCTTGCTGATCTTCTGGAGGAGGGGCTTGTTGCCGTGGTTCCCAAATGTCTTTGCTGGAGGTGGAATTTTCCCGCCCTTGCTGTCCTGGCTAAGTAATCTGCTCAGGTTTGTTCTCAGGAGCTTTTGTTCCCTGCAAGCTTTCCATACAGCTTTGAAGGATGACAGTGAAAATGGCGGCCTCCCATTCTCCACCCCAGAGGAGCTGAGAACTCAGGGCCCCACTCCTCAGTGCACCCCCAGAGAAAAGCAGTCAGTCACTCCCGTCTCCCGGTCCCTGGCCACACTCCAAGCTCACCCAGTCTGGGACCGGGCATTTCTATCTCTGGCACCCGAACCCGTGTGTAGTCTCCAAACCCAGCAGATCCCTGCTTTGCCCTCCTGCTCTGCTTCTCCCAGAGGAGGAAGGGGAGTCTCCCCAGATCTGCCACTTGTTCTGTCCCTACTGGAGGAGCAGTGGTCCGACTGTGCTGTGGATCACGGTTTATGGCAACCTCGATCTGAGAGCCCACTCCTCGCTCTGTCTCTGTAGCTGGCTTCCCCACTCTGATACCTGGGAGCTCTGCCGCACTCAGGCACTCCCGGTCTTTCTGTGACCCTGAGGGTCCTGAGACCACACTGAACCAGGGAGGGTTCCACCCCTGCTTAGCCACTGGAGCCATGTCCCTCAGCAGAGCCAACTTCTAAAAGTTCCAATTTTGTGCTCCCCGGCTCTATCACTTACCAGAAGCGGCCTATGGAGGCCCCCTCCCCCGTCATCTATCCTCCCAAATATCGCCTCGGATTCACTTCTCCGTACATCCTATCTTCCAGAAAGTGGTCGCTTTTCTGTTAAGAGAGTTGTTGGTATTCTTTTCTTCGATCTCTTGTTGAGTTTGTAGGTGTTCAGAATGGTTTGATCCCTATCTAGCTGAATTCCTGAGACCAGAGGAAATCCAGATCTCCTACTCCTCTACTATCTTGCTCCTCCCCCTCTCAAATAATTTTTTTTAACATTTTTTGTGTGGCGTTTTAATGGCAATGAACTTTAACTTGTTTGTCTGGAAAACTTTTTATATTTTCTACTGTGATTGATAAACTTACTTGGTAGATTATTCTTGGTTGCTAGGTTTTTGTTTTATTTTCTTGGGGTGGTGGTTTGTTTGTTTTAGTACTTTGAATATATCATGCCACTCTCTTCTGGTATGCAAATTTTCTATTGAAAAAAATCAGCTGATGGCCTTATGGAGTTTCCCTTGTATATGATATTATTTTCTCTTGCTGCTTTTAAAATTTTCTCTTTATCACTACTTTTTATCATTTTAATTATTTAGTGCCTTGGTGTAGTCCTGTTTGGGTTATTTTATTGGGGGTTTTTGTGTCTTCTGCATTTAGATACAAATTCCTTACACAGATTATGGAAGTTTCAGATATTATTTCTTCAAATAAAATTTCTTCTCCTTTCTCTCTTTTTTTAAGATTCCTACAATGCAAATTTTATTATGCTTGATGATGAAGCTGAGTTCCCTTAACATTATTATGATGATGATGATTGCTGTTCAGCTGGGTTGCTTTTCATTTCCCTGTATTCCAGCTCATTGATCCATTCTGCTTCCCTTAATCTGCTATTAATCCCTCTAGTGTATTTTTTAATTTCAGTTTTTGAGTTACTCATCTCTTTCATATATATATATAGTTTGTACTTCTCTGTTGAAGGTTTCACTGAGATCTTGCACTGTTTTCTCAAGTCCACTGAGTATCTTTTTGACCATTATTTTGAATTCTCCATCAGGCATATTGCTTACATATTTGTATTTTTCTGTTGAAGGTCTCCCTGATATCTTGCACTGTTTTCTCAAGTCCACTGAGGATCTTTATGACCATTACTTTGAATTCTCCATCAGGCATATTACTTATTTTCATTTCATTTTGCTCTTTTGCTGTGATTCTATCCTGTTATATATGTATATGTATATATATATATATATATATATATATATAATCTTCTCATTTTGTCTAACTCTCTGTGTTTGTTTCTATGTATAAGCAAAGTGAGCTATGTGTCTTGACCTTCAAAGTAATGTACTAATGAAGAAGAATTCCAGTGGTGCCCTATAGTGCAATGACATTTTTCTCCAAAACCAGGTGCTTCAGAGAAATCTCTTTGTGGGTTGCATGCATCCTACTAGTTTTAGTGAACTGCATTTGCCTTCAGTCTTGTAGGCTACGGTGATCCACTTTGCCTGTTTTGGGCAAGGTTTTGTCTCTGTGCTGTTATGGAGCCTGACTGGGATCAATGAGGGCTTGTAATTGGGCAGTGTTAACAGTCAGACCAGATGTCTGCCCTCAGCCCTTCTGCTGGGGCTGTAGCTGAATGATTTGGAAGGAACTCTTCCTCCATTGTGCCCAGAGAGGTTTTCCTTGGTGAGTGGGGCCAGCAGTCAGATCAGATGCCTGCCCCTAAATGTAACTGTTAAGGTTTCAGTTGCACCAACTTTTAAATTATTCTCCCTGCCTTATCACCTGACAGACTTTAGTTGGTGTTCAGGTCCAAAAATCACCAGATGCCTTTCACTAGTCTGTCTGCTTGGTCTGAAATCACAATGATTTTCAGAGTACCCTCTCTGTGCTAATAACATCAAGCTTTATCACAAAGCTGTCATCATCAAGACAGTATGGTATTGGCACAAAAACAGACATAAATCAATGGAACAGAATAGAGAACCCAGAAATGTACCCTCAACTCTATGGTCAACTAATCTTCAACAAAGCAGGAAAGAACATCCAATGGAAAAAAGACAGTGTCTTCAATAAATGGTGTTGTGAAAACTGGACAGTCACATACAGAAAAATGAAACTGGACCATTCTCTTATACCATACACAAAGATAAACTCAAAATTGATGAGAGACCTCAATGTGAGACAGGAATCCATCAAAATCTTAGAGGAGAACATAAGCAGTATCTTCTTTGACATTGGCCACAGCAACTTCTTTCAAGATACTTCTCCAAAGGCAAGGGAAACAAAAGCAAAAATGAACTTTTGGGACTTCATCAAGATAAAAAATCTTCTGCACAACAAAATAAACATTCAACAAAACTAAGAATCAACCCAGGGAATGGGAGAAGATATTTGCAAATGACATTTCAGATAAAGAGCTGATATCCAAAATCTATAAAGAGCTTCTCAAACTCAACACCCAAAAAGCAAATTATCCACTCAAGAAATGGGCAAAAGACATGAACAGACACTTCTCCAAAGGAGACATACAAATGGCTAACAGACACATGAAAAAATGCTCAACATCACTAGCCATCAGGGAAATACAAATCAAAACTACAATGAGATACTACCTTACACCAGCTAGAATGGCAAAAATTAATAAGACAGAAAACAACAAGTGTTGGTGAGGATGTGGAGAAAGGGGAACCCCCTTACACTGTTGGTGGGAATGCAAACTGGTACAGCCACTCTGAAAAACAGTATGGAGGCTTCTCAAGGCATTAAAAATAGAGCTACCCTATGGCCCAGCAATTGCACTACTAGTGATTTACCCCAAAGTTACAGATGTAGTGAAAAGAAGGGGCACATGCCTTCCAATGTTCATAGCAGCAATGTCCACAATAGCCAAATTGTGGAAGGAACTGAGATGCTCTTCAACAGATGAATGCATAGATGTATTAAGGATGGCATGTACTTCATGGAGCACTGGGTGTTATATGAAAACAATGGATCGTGGATCACCACATCAAAAACTAATGATGTATTGTATGGTGATTAACATAGCATAATAAAATTAAAAAAAAACAGATGTAGTTCATATTATCCAGCCATCAGAAAAAATGAATACCCACCATTTGCATCAACATGGTTGGACCTGAAGGGGATTATGCTAAGTGAAATAATTCAAGCAGAGGAAGATAATCATCATATTATGGTTTTACCCATATGTGGAACATAAGGAATAGCATGGAGGACCACAGAAGAAGGGAGGGAAAACGGAATGGGAATAAATCAGAAAGGGAGACAAACCATGAAAGACTCTGGACTCGGGGATACAAACTGAGGGTTACAGAATAGAAGGGGCGGGGTGATGGGGTAACTGGGTGATGGGTATTAAGGAAGGCAGGTGTGGTGATGAGCACTGGGTGTTATACACAACTAATGAATCATTGAACACTACATCAAAAACTAGTGTTGTAATGTATGCTGATTAACATAATAAAAAATGTGTAAAATAAAAAAAAATAAAAATAATAATTTTAAAAAAATCGATTACTCCTGAAACTCAGCCAATAAGAAACCATCATCACTCTGATCTCTTGCTTGCCTCCTATTGACTTTCATTCAAAACACCCCCTACAAACTTCCTCCTTCTTCTCCAAAAAAATAACATTCATCTCCTTTATTTGTTGAACTTGACTATGGTTTTGCCACAGCCTGCATGTCCCAAATTACAATTTTTTACTCTTTCCAGATAAACCAGTTTTACTGGTAAACTAATTGACTGTTTTATATTTAACATTATCTGGTGAATAGATGTGAGATCCAAGGAAGATCCCCAACAACTCTGAGGATGGTGAGGAAACAGGTGCTAGTACATACTCATTGCTTTCTTGTCAACCCTGGAGTTTGATGATAATTTTTCTCCTGGATATTGAGCTCTGCTGTCTTTGTGCTTTGATCTCAAGATTTATTTGTGAATTATTTTGAGGCTTTGTCCTTTCTGAGAGTACTTCGTTGGCCTTTGGTCTGATGCCTTTTCAGAATGGGAGTGTTTTTGTCGGAATTGTGTTTGCCTGTGGTCTGACTCATTTTGGGGACCAAGCCTATTCTTGTTAGAACTGTGCCTGTTTGAACTGTGCTAGTCTTTGTTCCAAATTCTTTTTGGACCTGGACTGTTCTTATTGGAACTGTGTTAGCTTATTCAGTCCTTTAGAAGTGGGCTACTCCTACTGGCACTGTGCTGGCCTTTGGTCTGAATCCATTTGGAACTGAGCTATTCCTGTTGAAACTGTGACATTTAGGAATTTTTATTTATTAGAGAAAAACCTACAAGAAATGGGATCCCAGCAATCATAATGCTTTGAAGGTGGCCTTACTTCTGGGACCCTGGTTGTCTTTATGTTTAAAACCTGAAGTCTTTTCATCATGGGTATTGCTAACTAAATGCATCACTTTAACCAAAAGTAATTTAGAACTCCAAAGACCATATTGGGACAGTTTTGTTGTTCCCAAACATTTCTCAAAACTGAACAAGACAGCCATGCCCCTAAAATTGTCAGAAGTGATCAGCATTTTGAAGATGCCAAATTTTACCAGAAATCTAAAATTGTTTTTGCCAAATACATTGTCTAGACTAAGGCAAGAAAGCTAGAGAGGGAGGAAGGGAGGAGGGGATGAAGGAAGGAAGGAAGGAAGGTAGGAAGGAAGGAAGGAAGAAGAAAGGAAGAAGAAAGAAAGAAGAAAGAAAGAAAGAAAGAAAGAAAGAAAGAAAGAAAGAAAGAAAGAAAGAAAGAAAGAAAGAAAGAAAGAAGAAAGAAAGAGGAAAGAAGGAAAGAAAGAGAGAGAGAGGGAGGAAGAGAGGGAGGAATGGAGGAAGGCAGTGAGTGAGGGAGGGAGGATGGGAAGGAGGAAGGGTAGGCTTCTGAGGCCTCTTTTTTCCTCATTTCTTATCTTCTTTGAAGACGCATGGCAGCTGTCTTGTGCTCAGGCAGGCCCTACCTCCAGGACCATTATCTTCTACTCCCTCTGCACCATCCCCATGTCCTCTATCCCCTACTCTTTCATTCTAATCCTTTTGCTGAACTTTCCTTTTCCTCCAAATATCTCCCTACCTCTCCTCTCTTGAAATTATTAAAACTTGTATCTTTATTTATTTTTATTTTTTTCATTATGTTTGTTTAGCCAACATATACTACATCATAAGTTTTTATTGAAGTGTTCAATGATTCATTAGTTGCATATAACACCCAGTGCTCTCCTTAATACCCAACACCTGGTTACTGCATCCCTCCACCCCGCTCCCTTCTGTAACCCTCAGTTTGATTCCTGGAGTACAGAGTCTCTTATGGTTTGTCTCCCTCTCTGATTTCTTCCCAGTTTTCCTACCCTTCCCCGTGGTCCTCCATTTATTCCTTATGTTCCACATATGAGTGAAACCATCTGCTTGACTTATTTCACTTAGCATAATCCCCTCCAGTTCCATCCCTGTCCACGCAAATGGTGGTATTCATTATTTCTGATGGCTGAGTAATATCACATTGAATATATGTACCACATCTTCTTTATCCATTCCTCTCTTGAAGGGCATCTCCATTTCTTCCACAGTTTGGCTATTGTGGACATTGCTGCTATGAACATTAGGGTGCATGTGCCCCTTATTTTCACTACATCTGCATCTTTGGGGTAAATACCTAGTAGTGCAATTGGTCAGTCATAGGGTGGCTCTATTTTTAACGCCTTGAAGAGCCTCCATACTGTTTTCCAGAGTGGCTGTACCAGTTTGCATTCCCACCAACAGTGTAAGGGGGTTCCCCTTTCTCCACATCCTCACCAACACTTGTTTCCTGTCTTATTAATTTTTGCCATTCTAGCTGGTGTAAGGTGGTATCTCATTGTAGTTTTGATTTGTATTTCCCTGATGGCTAGTGATGTTGAGCATTTTTTCATGTGTCTGTTAGCCATTTGTATGTCTCCTTTGGAAAAGTGTCTGTTCATGTCTTTTGCCCATTTCTTGAGTGGATAATTTGCTTTTTGGGTGTTGAGTTTGAGAAGTTCTTTATAGATTTTGGATATCAGCTCTTTATCTGGAATGTCATTTACAAATATCTTCTCCCATTCCCTAGGTTGCTTCTTAGTTTTGTTGACTATTTCTTTTGTTGTGAAGAAGCTTTTTTATCTTGACAAAGTCCCAAAAGTTCATTTTTGCTTTTGTTTCCCTTGCCTTTAGAAAAGCACACAGCGAATATCATTCTCAATGGGGAAAAACTGAGAGCTTTTCCCTTAAGGTCAGGAACACGAAACGGAAGCCCACTATCACCACTGCTTTTCAAAATAGTACTAGAAGTCCTAGCCTCAGCAATTAGAAAACAAAAAGAAATAAAAGGCATTCAAATTGGCAAAGAAGAAGTCAAACTCTCTCTCTTCACAGATGACATGATACTTTATGTGGAAAACCCAAAAGACTCCACCCCCAAATTACTAGAACTCATACAGCAATTCAGCAACGTGGCAGGATACAAAATCAATACACAGAAATCAATTGCATTTCTATACACTAACAATGTGACTGAAGAAAGAGAATTTAAGGAATCAATTCCATTTACAACAGCTCCTAAAATCATAAGATACCAAGGAATAAACATAACCAAAGAGGTAAAGGATCAGTACTCCAGAAACTACCAAACACTTATGAAAGAAATTGAGGAAGACACAAAGATGGAAAACATTCCATGCTCATGGATTGGAAGAATAAACATTGTGAAAATGTCTATGCTGCCCAGAGCGATTTACATTTTCAGTACAATCCCTATCAAAATAACATCAACATTTTTCACAGAGCTAGAACAAACAATCCTAAGATTTGTATGGAACCAGAAAAGACACTGAATCACCAAAAGGATGTTGAAATAGAAAACCAAAGCTGGGGGCATCACAATTCTGGACTTCAAGCTCTATTACAAAGCTATGATCATCAAGACAATATGGTATTGGCAAAAACAAAAACAAAAACAAAAACAAAACAGACACATAGATCAATGGAACAGAATGGAGACCCGAGAAATGGACCCTCAACTCTATGGTTAACTAATCTTCAACAAAGCAGGAAAGAACAACCAATGGAAAAAAGACAGTCTCTTCAATAAATGGTGCTGTTTAAACTGGACAGCCATTTGCAGAAGAATGAAACTAGACCATTCTCTAATACCATAAACAAATATAAGTTCAAAATGGATGAAAGACCTCAATGTAAGACAGGACTCCATCAAAATCCTAGAGGAGAACATAGACAGTAACCTCTTTGGCATTGGACACAACTTCTTTCAAGATAAAACCTGTATATTTAAAGTTAAATTTTATGAGAATTCAAATAGCCTCCCAAATTTTGTTATGTTCCCTGAACTAAGTCCAAATGGTAAACCATTTTAAAGAGTTTCCTGGGAGAGTTTAGAAGATGGTAGAAGAATAGGGAACCCCGTTTCATCTGGTCCTCTGGATTTAACTGGATATCTATCAAACCATTCTGAATACCCATTAATTCACCTTAGATGTAAGAAAATATATCTGAAACTCTACCAGTAGAAAAGCGACTGCTTCTTGCAAGGTAGGAGGAATGGAGACATGAATCTGTGGAGAGATATTGGAAGATAAATGGAGGGCGGAGGAAGCCTCAATAAGCCGGCTACCAGAAAGTGACATATCCTCAGAGGACAAAATCAGAACCCTTCGAAATCTGCTCCAGTGAGGGGCATCCCTTTTTGAAAGGGGCTCAGGTGATGAAAAGGGCAGAATTCTAGGTGGGTCATTGTGGTCTCAGGATTGCAGGAGTCACAGAATAAATGGGGGTGCTTGAACCAGTAGAGTTCCAAGCAGTGGAGTGAGGAAACTGGTTATGGTCAGCAAGCCTGGGAGGGGACTTTCAGCTCATATTGCCATAAACTGTGAGCCAGGAGGTCAGGTGTCTGTTCTTTACCTGAGCACCCTGAAAAGGATTGGAAAACACAGTCCATTTGCTATACCCCAGGAGTGGGAAACGGGTGCACCCATGATTGGGCAACAGCTCTCAGCATGGCAGACTCAGAAGGACAGTAGGGCAACACCGAGGAGTCCTGGGAGCAGTGGAGCAGGGTACACGCATGAGCCCACAACCGCTCTCAGTCCTGAGACACACAAAGGGCAGTGACTCAGGTCCCTTGGACTCCCCCCAGGAGGATTACACTGGGAACGCACCACAAGAGTCTGTGGAGTTTGGTATACACAAAAGTGAAAACTGTTTGTCTCAGAGGGTTTATTGAAGAGGGGAGGACTTCGACCTTTCAGCTCTGGGGCCAGATATCAGTGCAGGGCTATTTTTATTCTGATCCTCTAAAGAGGTGCAGAAAGCCTTCTGGAAATAAAAGCCACACAGGGGGCCAGCTTACACTGACCTCAGCCCCCTGCAAGGGGCAGTGCAACTCCACCCAGGCAAAGACACCTGAGATGCAGCATAGGAGGCTCCTTCCCCAGAATACGATATGGAAGAACAGGTAAAAGTAAGTAACAGATCCACAAGACTGTAAAACTCCAGTGCCCAGAGAAAATAGTATCTTGAGCTCAAGATTTCTTCTCATTATTCATTTATCTTTCAGTCTAAATTTTTCCATTTATTTTTTTTTTTACCTTTTTCCCAGTTCATCTAGTTTCTTATTTTACAAACTTATTTTTTTATATGATCAGTTACCCAGCATATAGTATATCATAAGTTTTTGTTGTAGTGTTCAACTATTCATTAGTTGTGTGTTTTTACATCACTTTTTAATTTTTTTAAACAAAAGATTTTATTTATTTTTTGACAGAGAGAGAGAGACAGCGAGAGAGGGAACACAAGCAGGAGGACTGGGAGAGGGAGACGCAGGCTTCCTGCAGAGCAGGGAGCCTGATGCAGGGCTCAGTCCCAGGACCCTGGGATCATGATCTGAGCTGAAGGCAGATGCTTAATGACTGAGCCACCTAGGCGCCCCCACTTTTTAACTTTTATATTTTACATTTACATTTGATATATATTTGCTTCATTACAGTCCTTTTTAAAAATTTATTCAATTTTATTTTCGTATATAGATAAGTTTTGCTTTCCTTGCAATTTTGGGAAGTAGTGTCTTCTAACACACAGAACAAAATTCACTCAGGAACAAGTGGATCATCCTGCTTTGTCCACCCTGTGAGATTATAGTCTCTCTTCCCCCACCCTCTTTTTTTCTATTTTTCTTGTCTGCTCTGTTTTGCTTTTTGTTTGCTTTTCTGTTTTGGTTTCTGACCACTTCGGATTTGTCTAGGGTATATTTTGCTTGGGTTGTGGTTGATAATTTGGACTCTGCTTACTCATTCACTCAGTCTTCTCTGGGCAAAATGACTAGAAGGAGGAATTCACCACAAAAGAAAGAACCAGAGGTAATGTTCTCTGCCACAGAGCTAATTGATATGGATATAAGTAAGATGTCAGAGATAGAATTCAGGATAGCAGTTATAAAGTTAATAGCTGGGCCTGAAAAAAGCATAAAAGATAGTAGAGAATCTCTAAGTGCCAAAATGAGATCTAACCAGGCTGAACTTAAAAATCCTATAACTGAGATGCATTCTAAATTGGATGTTCTAACAGCTAGGGTGAATGAGGCAAGAGAGAGTAAGTGATCTAGAAGACCAGCTGATAGAAAGGAAAGAAATAGAGGAAAACAGAAAAAGACGACTCAGAGCTATGGAGAAAGGCTTCTAGAATTTAATGATGCTTTCAAATAAACAAATGTCAGAATTATTCATGTGTCTGAGGGGGAAGAGACAGAGGGAGAGAGAGAGAGAGAGAGAGTGCCAGAAGATATATTTGAGCAAATCATAGTTGAGAATTTCCCCAATCTGGGGAAGGAAACAAGCCTTCATGTTCATAAGGCAGAGAGGACCCCTCCCCAAATCAATAAGAATAGATCAACACCCAACATACAACAGTGAAGCTTGCAAATTTTAGAGAAAATGAGATTATCCTGAGAGCAGCTGGAGACAGGAGGTTCCTTACCAGCAGAGGGAAAAACATCAGACTAACATCAGACCTATCCCCAGAATCCTGGCAGGCCAAAGAGGGAAGGCATGATATATTCAGGATACTAATTGAAGAGAACATAAAGCCAAGAATTCTTTATCCAGCAAAGCTGGCATTTAGAATGGAAGGAGAGATAGAGATTCTAGGACAGACAGAAACTAAATGAATATGTAAACACAAGCCAGCCCTGCAAGAAATATTAAGGGAGATCCTGTAAGCAAAGAGAGACCCCAAGAGTAACATAGACTAGAAAGAAACAGAGAAAATCTATGGAAACAGGGATTTTACAGACAATACAATGACACTAAATTCATATATTTCAATAGTTACTCTGAACACAAATAGGCTAAATGTTCCAATCAAAAGACACAGGGTATCAGATTGGATAAAAAAGCAAGACTCATCCATATGCTCTCTATAAGAGACTCATTTTAGAGTCACCTCAGGACTGAAATTGAGGGGGTGGAGAACCATTTTCCATGTTAATGGACCTGAAAAGAAAGCTGGGGTAGCAATCCTCATATAAGACGAATTAGATTTTAGAACAAAGACCGTAGTAAGAGATGTAGAGGGACACTATATCATACTTAAAGGGTCTATACAACAAGAATATCTAACAATTGTCAACTTTTATGCCCCTAACATGGGAGCAGCTAATTATATAAACCAATTAATAACCAAAGTAAAGAAACATATTGATAATAATGCACTAATAGTAGGGGACTTCAACACCCCACTCACAGCAATGGAAAGATCATTTAAGCAGAAGATCAACAAAGAAACAAGGGCTTTGAATGGCAGGCTGGACCAGATGGACTTCACAGATATATACAGAACATTGCATCCTAAAACAACAGAATACTCATTCTGCTTGAGTGCACATGGAACTTTCTCCAGAATAGATCACATACTGGGTCACAGATGAGTCATCAACTGATACCAAAAGACTGAGATTATTCCCTGCATATTTTCAGACCACAATGCTTTGAAACCTGAACTCAATCACAAAAGGAAATTTGGAAGGAACTCAAACAATTGGAAGTTAAAAAGCATCCGGGTAAAGAATGAGTGGGTCAGGAAACTAGGGAGCAAGATGGCGGAGGAGTAGGAGACCTGGATTTCGTCTCCTCTCAGGAATTCAGCTGGATAGGGATCAAACCATTCTGAACACCCACAAACTCAACAGGAGATTGAAGAAAAGAATAGCAACAACTCTCTGAACAGAAAAGCGACCACTTTCTGGAAGGTTGGACGTGCGGAGAAGTGAATTCGAGGCGATATTCGGGAGAATAGACGGCGGGGGAGGGGCCTCCATCGGCCACTTCTGGCAAGTGATAGAGCTGGGGAGCACAAAATCGGACCTTTTAGAAGTCTGCTCCACTGTGGGACATCACTCCAGTGGCTAAGCGGGGGGTGGAAGCCTCACGGGACAGTGTGGTCTCAGGACCCTCGGGGTCACAGAAAGACCAGGGGTGCCTGAGTGTGGCAGAGCTCCCAAGTATCGGAGCAGGGAAGCTGGCTGCAGGGATGGAGCTGAGGCGCAGGCTCTCAGCTCGGGGTTGTCATAGACTGGAATCCGCAGCACAGTTGGGCCACTGCTCCTCCAGCAGGGACCCAAAAAGTGGCAGATCTGGGGAGACTCACCTTCCTTCCCCGGGAGGAGTGGCGCAGGAGGGCACTGCAGGGATCTGCTCGGTTTGGAGACTCCAGACGGGGTTGTGTGCCAGAGATAGAAATGCTTGGTCACAGGCTGGGTGAGCACAGAGTGCGGCTGGAGACCAGGGAGACAGGAGTGACTGACTCCTTTTCTCTGGGGGCTCACTGAGGAGTGGGGCCCCGAGTTCTCAGCTCCTCCAACTCCTCCAGGGTGGAGATTGGGAGGCTGACATTTTCACTCTCGGCCTCCAAAGCTGTATGGAAAGCTCTCAGAGAACAAAAGCTCCGGAGAGCAAACCTGAGCAGATTACTTAGCCCAGACCGGGCAAGGGTGGGTAAATTCCGCCTCTGGCAAAGACATTTGGGAACCGCAGCAACAGGCCCCTCCCCCAGAAGATCAGCAAGAACAGCCAGCCAAGATCAAGTTTACCCATCAATGAGAAGAGCAGAACTCCAGCGCCAGGGGAATAATGCACATAGAATCCATGGCTTTTTTACCATGATTCTTTAGTCTTTCAAAGTTAATTTTTTTTTTGAATTTTTCTTTTTCCATTTTTCAACCGACATCTTATCAATCCCTTTTTTAAAAAACATTTTTATTTTTCATTTTTAGAGTTATATTCTATCCCTTCATAGCAGTTACCCTTATTTTTGGTATATATATATATATATATATATATATATATATATATATATATATATTCTCTCTTTAAAATTTTGAGATAGTTTCTTCTAACAGATAAAATATACTCTAAATCTCTAGTGTACGGCTTTGTTCTAATCTCCTGCCTGATCACATTCTTTCCCTTTTTTTTAAATCCTCTTTTCTTTTTTCAAACAACTTATCAATTCCTTTTATAATTTTCATCTTTACAGTCATATTCCACCCCTTCATCATATCAACCCTTATTTTTGTACATATATTTTTCTTTCTTTAAAATTTTGGGAGGCACTATTTTCTAACAGACCAAAATACACCCAAAATGTAGTGTGTGGCACTGATCTATGTACGAGCCTGATCATATTTGCTCATATTCTGTTTTATTTTGTTTTTTTTGTTGTTGTTGTTTTTCCTGTTTTCATTTTTTTTTCTTTTCTTTTTTTTTTTTTTTTTGCTTTTTCTTTTTTCTTTCTTTCCCCCTTTTTCCCCCCGGCTTCAGGTCTTTTCTGATTTGTTTAGAGTATATTTTCTGGGGATATTGTTACTCTGTTAGCATTTTGTTCTCTCATTAATCTATTCTCCTCTGGACAAAATGACAAGATGGAAAAAATCACCTCAAACAAAAGAAGAAGAGGTAGTACTGACTGCCAGGGACCTACTCAATACGGACATTAGTATGATGTTGGATCTAGAGTTCAGAATCATCACTTTAAGTTACTAGCTGGGCTTGAAAAAAGCATTGAAGTTATTAGAGAAACCCTTTCTGGAGAGATAAAAGAACTAAAATCTAACCACGTCAAAATCAAAAAGGCTATGAATGAGGTGCAATAAAAAATGGGGGTGCTAACTGCTAGGATAAATTAGGCAGAAGAGAGATTTGGTGATATAGAAGACCAAATCATGGGAAAAAAAGAAGCTGAGAAAAAGAGAGATAAACAACTACTGGATCATGAGGGCAGAATTCAAGAGCTAAGTGATACCATAAGATAAAACAACATTAGAATATCTAGGATCGCAGAAGAAGAAGGAGGGGAAAGAGGGGCAGAAGGTATATTGGAGCAAATTAGAGCAGAGAACTTCCCTAATTTGGGGAAGGAAACAGGCATCAAAATCCAGGAGGCACAGAGAAACCCCTCAAAATAAATAAACATAGGTCAACACCCCGACATCTAATAGTAAAACTTACAAGTCTCAGAGACAAAGAGAAAATCCTGAAAGCAGCTCGGGAGAAGAGATATGTAACCTAGAATGGTAGAAACAATAGATTGGCACCAGACCTATCCACAGAGACCTGGCAGGCCAGAAAGGACTGGCATGATATAGTCAGAGCACTACATGAGAAAAATATGCAGCCAAGAATACTATATCCAGCTAGGCTGTCATTGAAAATAGAAGGAGAGATAAAAAGCTTCCAGGACAAACAAAAACTAAAGGAATTTGCAACCACGAAACCAGCCCTACCAAGAAATCTTAAAAGGGGTCCTCTAAGCAAAGAGAGACCCTAAAAGCATCATAGACCAGAAAGGAACACAGACAATATACAGTAACAGTCACCTTACAGACAATACAATGGCACTAAATTCCTATCTTTCCATAGTTACCCTGAATGTAAATGGGCTAAGTGCCCCAATCAAAAGACACAGGCTATCAGATTGAATTAAAAAACAAGACCCATCCATATGCTGTCTGCAAAATACTCATTTTAGACCCAAAGACACCCCCAGATTGAAAGTAAGGGGTGGAAAACCATTTACCATGCTAATGGACACCAAAAGAAAGCTGGTGTGGCAATCCTTATATCAGACAAATTAGACTGTAAACCAAAGACTGTAATAAGAGATGAGGAAGGACACTGTATCTTGCTTAAAGGGTCTATCCAACAAGAAGATCTAACAACTGTAAATATGTATGCCCCTAACATGGGAGCAGCCAATTATATAAGCCAATTAATAACAAAAGTAAAGAACACATGGACAACAATACAATAATAGTGCGGGACTTTAAGACCCCCCTCACTGAAAAGGACAGATCATCTAAGCAAAAGATCAACAAGGAAATAAAGACTTTAAATGACACACTGGACTAAATGGACTTCACAGAGATATTCAGAACATTCTATCCCAAAGCAATGGAATAAAATTTTTCTCTAGTGCCCATGGAACATTCTCCAGAATTGATCACATCCTAGGTCATAAATCAGGTCTCAACCGGTATCAAAAGATTGGGATCATTCCCTTCCTATTTTCAGACCACAATTCTTTGAAAGTAGAACTCAATCACAGAAGGAAAGTCAGAAAGAACTCAAATACGTGGAGGCTAAAGAGCATACTACTAAAGAATGAATGGGTCAACCACGATATTAAAGAAGAATTTAAAAAAAAAAATACATGGAAACAAATGAAAATGAAAACACAACTGTTCAAAATCTTTGGGATGCAGCAAAAGCAGTCCTAAGAGGCAAGTATATAGCAGTACAAGCTTTTCTCAAGAAACAAGAAAGGTCTCAAGTACACAACCTAACCCTACACCTAAAGGAGCTGGAAAAGAAACAGCAAATAGAGCCTAAACCCAGCAGGAGAAGAGAAATAATAAAGATAAGAGCAGAGATCAATGAAATAGAAACCAAAAGAACAGTAGAACAGATCAATGAAACTAGGAGCTGGTTCTTTGAAAGAATTAACAAGATTGATAACCCCCTGGCCAAACTTATCAAAAAGAAAAGAGAAATGACCCAAATCAACAAAATCATGAATGAAAGAGGAGAGCTCACAAACAACACCAAAGAAATACGAACAATCATAAGAACATATTATGAGCAAGTCTATGCCAGCAAATCCTGGAAGAAATGGATGCATTCCTAGAGATGTATCAACTACCAAAAGTGAACCAGATGGAAATAGAAAACGTGAACAGACCTATAACCAGTAAGGAAACTGAAGCAGTCATCAAAAATCTCCCAAAAAACAAAAGCTCAGGGCCAGATGGCTTCCCAGGGAAATTCTACCAAACATTTAGAAAAGAATTAATACCATTTCTTCTGAAACTGTTCCAAAAAATAGAAATGGAAGGAAAACTTCTAAACTTGTTTTATGAGGCCACCATTACCTTGATCCCCAAACCAGACAAAGACCCCATCAAAAAGGAGAATTACAGACCAATATCCGTGATGAACATGGATGCAAAAATTCTCACCAAAATACTAGGCAATAGTATCCAACAGTACATTAAAAGGATTATTCACCACGACCAAGTGGGATTTATCCCTGGGCTGCAAGGTTGTTTCAACATCCACAAATCAATCAACGTGATACAATACATTAACAAAAGAAAGAACAAGAATCATATGATCCTCTCAATAGATGCAGAAAAAGCATTTGACAAAGTACAGCATCCTTTCTCGATCAAAACTCTTCAGAGTATAGGGTTAGAGAGTCCATACCTCAATATCATAAAAGCCATCTATGAAAAACCTACAGCGAATATCATTCTCAATGGGGAAAAACTGAGAGCTTTCCCCCTAAGGTCAGGAATACGGGAGGGATGTCCACTATCACCACTGCTATTCAACGTATTATTAGAAGTCCTAGACACAGCAATCAGACAACAAAAAGAAATCAAAGGCATCCAAATCGGCAAAGAAGTCAAACTCGCACTCTTTGCAGATGATATGATACTTTATGTGGAAAACGCCAAAGACTCCATCCCAAAACTGCTAGAACTCATACAGGAATTCAGTAAACTGGCAGGATATAAAATCAATGCACAGAAGTCAGTGGCATTCTTATACACCAACAACAAGACAGAAGAAAGAGAAATTAAGGAGTTGATCCCATTTACAATTGCACCCAAAACCATAAGATACCTGGGAATAAATTTAACCAAAGAGGCAATGGATCTGTACTCAGAAAACTATAAAATACTCATGAAAGGAATTGAGGAAGACACAAAGAAATGGAAAAACGTTCCATGCTCATGGATTGGAAGAACAAATATTGTGAAGATGTCAATGCTACCTAGAGCAATCTACACATTCAATGAAATCCCCATCCAAATACCATCCACTTTTTTCAAAGAAATGGAACAAATAATTCTCAATTTTGTATGGAACCAGAAAAGACCCCAAATAGCCAGAGGAATGTTGAGAAAGAAAAGCAAAGCTGGCGGCATCAGAATTCCAGACTTCCAGCTCTATTACAAAGCAGTAATCATCAGGACAGTATGGTACTGGCACAAGAATAGACACATAGATCAATGGAACAGAATAGAGAGCCGGAAATGGACCCTCAAGTCTATGGTCAAGTAATCTTTGACAAAGCAGGAAAGAATGTCCAATGGCAAAAAGATAGTCTCTTCAACAAATTGTGTTGGGAAAATTGGACAGCCACATGCAGAAGAATGAAACTGGACCATTTCCTTACACCACAGACAAAAATAGACTCCAAATTGTTGGAAGACCTCAATGTGAGACAGGAGTCCACCAAAATCCTAAAGGAGAACACAGTCATCAACCTCTTCGACCTCAGCCACAGCAACTTCTTCCAGGAAACATCACCAAAGGCAAGGGAAGCAAGTGCAAAAATGAACTATCAGGACTTCATCAAGATAAAAAACTTCTACACAGGAAAAGAAACAGTCAACAAAACCAAAGGACAACCGACAGAATGGGAGAAGATATTTGCAAATGACATATCAGATAAAGGGCTAGTATCCAGAATCTATAAAGAACTTACCAAACTCAACACGCAAAGAACAAAGAATCCAATCAAGGAATGTGCAGAAGAAATGAACAGACATTTTTCCAAAGAAGACATCCAAATGGCCAACAGACACATGAAAAAGTGCTCAACATCACTTGGCATCAGGGAAACCCAAATCAAAACCTCAGTGAGATACCACCTCACACCAGTCACAATGGCTAAAATTAACAAGTCAGGAAAGGACAGATGTTGGTTGGGATGCGGAGAAAGGGGAACCCTCCTACACTGTTGGTGGGAATGCAAGCTGGTGCAACCACTCTGGAAAACAGTATGGAGGTTCCTCAAAAAGTTGAAGATAGAGCTACCATATGATTCAGCAATTGCACTACTGGGTGTTTCCCCAAAATATACAAATGTAGGGATCTGAAGGGGTACGTGCACCCCGATATTTATAGCAGAATTGTCCGCCATTGCCAAACTGTGGAAAGAGCCAAGATGTCCATCGACAGATGAATGGATAAAGAAGGTGGTATATATATATAATGGAATATTATGCAGCCATCAAAAGGAATGAGATCTTGCCATTTGCAAGGATGTGGATGGAACTGGAGGGTGTTTTGTTCAGCGAAAAAAGTCAATGAGAGAAAGACATGTATCATATGACCTCACTGTTATGAGGAATTCTTAATCTCAGGAAACAAACTGAGGGTTGCTGGAGTGGGGGTTGGGGTGGGTGGGATCGGATGGCTGGGTGATGGACACTGGGGAGGGTATGTGCTATGGTGTGTGGTGTCAATTGTGCAAGAGTGTTGAATCACAGATCTGTAGCTCTGAAACGAATAATACCTTATATGTTAAGAAAAAAAAAAAAGAAGAAGATAGCAGGAGGGGAAGAATGAAAGGCGGAAATCGGAGGGGGAGACGAACCATGAGAGATGATGGACTCTGAAAAACAAATATAGGGTTCTAGCGGTGAGGGTGTGGGAGAATGGATTAGCCTGGTGGATGGGTATTAAATAGGGCACGTTCTGCATGGAGCACTGGGTGATATGCACAAACAATGACTCATGGAACACTACATCAAAAACTAATGATGTAATGTATGGTGATTAACATAACAATAAAAATTAAAAATAAAAAAAAAGAATTGCAAACTAACTTGAGTCAGCCTGTACCATGGCCCAGTGTATAACTGGTATAACTGGGACTCTTGAATAATTTCCATGTAGAATACAACGTTTATAAAGGAATAATTAAAGTGAAAGTGCTTATTTAAAGCTTGAAAAAAAAAAAAGAATGAGTGGGTCAACCAGGAAATTAAAGAATAATTTTTCATGGAAACTAATAAAAAGAAATCAGTTCAAACCCCTGGGAATACATCAAATGTGGTATTAAGAGGGAAGTACATTGCAATACAAGCCTCTCTCAAAAAGTTAAAAAAGTCCCAAATACACAAGCTCTGCTTACACCTAAGGGACCTGGAGAAAGAACAACCAAGCAGTAGAAGAGAAATAATAAAGATTAGAGCAGAGATCTATGAAATAGAAACCAGAAGAACAGTAGAACAGATCAATGGAACTAGAAGCTGGTTCTTTGAAATAATTAAGAAGATTGATAAACCACTGGCCAGATTTGTCCGAAAGAAAAGAGAAAGGACCCAAATTAATAAAATCATGAATGAAAGGGGAGAGTTCACAACCAACACCAAGGCAATACAAAGAATTTTAAGAACATATTATGAGCAAAAATATGGCAATAAATTAGGCAATCTGGAAGATATGGATGCATTCCTGGAAATTTATAAACTACCAAGACTGAAACAGAAAGTAATAGAAAAATTGAATAGACCGAAAATTAGCAAGGATATTGAAGAAGTCATCAAAAACTTCCCAAAAAACAAGATTCCAGGGCCAGATGCTTCCCATGGAAATTCAACCAAACATTTAAAGAAGAAATAATAGCTATTCTACTGAAGCTGTTTCAAAAAATAGAAATGGAAGGAAAACTTCCAAACTCATTCTAAGAGGCCTGCATTACATTAATCCCAAATCCAGGCAAAGACCCCATTAAAAAGTAAAATTACAAACCAATATCCCTGATGAACAAGGATGCCAAAATACTCACCAAGATACAAGACAAAAGATCCATCTGTACATTCAAAGGATTATTCACCTTGACCAAGTGAGATTTATTCCTGGGCTAGAAGCTTGGTTCAACATTCGAAAATCAATCAATGAGAGCATATTAATAAAAGAAAAAACAAGAATGATACGATCCTTTCAACTGATGCAGAAAAAGCATCTGACAAAGTATAGCAATCTTTCTTGATTGAAACTCTTCAAAGGATAGTGATAGAGGGAACATACCTCAATATCCAAAAAGCCATCTATGATACACCCACAGAGAATATCATTCATTCTCAATGGGGAAAGGCTGAGAGATCTTCCCTTAAGGTCAAGAACATGATAAGAATGCCCACTGTCACCATTTTTGTTAACATAGTACTAGAAGTCCTAGCCTCAGCAATCAGACAAAAAAGAAATAAAATGTATCCGAATTAGCAAAGAAGAAGTCAAACTCTCTCTCTTTGCAGATTACATGATACTTTACGTGGAAAATCCAAAAGACTCCACCCCAAAATTTCTAGAACTCATGCAGCCATTCAACAACGTGGCAGGATACAAAATCAATGTACATAAATCAACTGCATTTCTATATACTAACAATGTGCCTGAAGAAAGAGAAGTTAAGGAATTGATCCCATTTACAATTGCACCAAAAACCATAAGATACCTAGGAATAAACATAAATAAAGTTGTAAAGGTTTGTACTCTAAAAACTGCAGAACGCTTATGAAAGAAATTTATGAAGACACAAAGAAATGGAGAAACATTCATGCTCATAGATTGGAAGAATAAACATCATTAAAATGTCTATGCTGCCCAGAGCAATCTACACATTCAATGAAATCCTTATCAAAATACCACGGATATTTTTCACAGAGCTAGAACAAACAATCCTAAAATTTGTATGGAACCAGAAATGACCACGAATAGCCATGGGAATGTTGAAATAGAAAACCAAAGCTGGGGGCATCACAATTCTGGACTTCAAGCTCTATTACAAAGCTGTGATCATCAAGACAGTATGGTATTGGCACAAAAACAGACACATAGATCAGTGGAACAGAATAGAGACCCCAGAAATGGACCTTCAACACTATTGACAACTATGGTCAACTATTCTTTGACAAAGCAGGAAAGAATATCCAAAGGATAAAAAGGCAATCTCCAATAAATGGTGCTGGTAAAATTGGACAGCCACATGCAAAAGAATGACACTGGATCATTCTCTTACAACATACACAAAGATAAACTCAAAATGCATGAAATACCTCACAATGTGACAGGAATCCATCAAAATCCTAGAGGAGAACACTGACAGTAACCACCTTGAACTCAGCCACAGAAACTTCTCGTAAGACATATCTCTAAAGGCAAGGGAAACAAAAGCAAAAATGAACTTTTGGGACTTCATCAAGATAAAAATCTTAAGAGCAAAGAAAACATTCAACAAAACTAAAAGGCAACCCACGGAATGGGAGAAGATACTTGCAAATGCCATATCAGATAAAGGGCTAGTATCTAGGATTTATAAAAAACTTCTCAAACTCAACACCCAAAAAACAAATAATCCTGTCAAGACATGGGCAGAACATGAACAGACAATTCTCCAAAGAAGACATACAAATGGCTAACAGACATATGAAAAAATGCTCAACATCACTAGCTATCAGGAAAATACAAATCAAAAGCACAATGAGATACCACCTTACACCAGTTAGAATGGCAAAAATTAACAAAACAGGAAACAACAAATGTTGGCAAGGATGTGGAGAAAGGGGAACCCTCTTGCACTTTTGATGGGAATGCAAGCTGGTACAGCCACTCTTGAAAAGAGTATGGAGATTCTTCGAGATGTGATGAATAGAGCTACCCTACCACCCAGCAATTGCACTACTAGGTATTTACCCCAAAAAGACAGATGTATTGAAAAGAAGGGCACATGAACCCCAACGTTCATAGCAGCAATGTCCACAATAGCCAAACTGTTGAAGGAACTGAGATGCCCTTCAACAGAGAAGTGGATAAATATGTGGTACATATATACAATGGAATATTACTCAGCCATCTGAAAGGATGAATACCCACCATTTGCATCGACATGGTTGGAACTGGAAGAGATTATGTTAAGTGAAGTAAGTCAAGCAGTGAAAGACAATTATCATACAGTTTCATTCATATGTGAACCATAAGCAATAGCACAGAAGAATATAATGGAAGGGAGGGAAACCTGAAGGGGGAGAAATCAGAAAGGGAGATGAACCATGAGAGACTATGGACCCCGGGAAAGGAACCAAGGGTCTCAGAAGGGAGGGGAGTTGGGTCAGGGGTAACAGGGTGATGGGTATTAAGAAGGGCACGTGTTGTGATGTGCACTGGGTGTTATATGTAGCTAATGAATCACTGAACACTACATTGAAAACTAATGATGTATTATACAGTGGCTAACTGAACAAATTAAAACAAACAAACAAACAAACAAACATGTCGGTAAAAACAACAACAACTAAATATCCTGCAAACGAACTTGTGACAATAGACCTCACCCTCCAGATTAGGGAACCAAATGGGAATTCTGCCAGCAGAAGTATCACTATTTTAATTATGTAATCTTCATCTGGGATATAACCACAGGAGGGGTTCAGGACAACTCTGGTTCCATTATGAGATGGACCTTAGTTTAAGGCCAATCAATCACCTAAGCCCCATAAGCCCCTTTTCATTTCTTTTTAAAATTTTATTATGTTATGTTAGTCACCATACAATACGCCCTTAGTTTTTGATGTGGTGATCCACAATCCATTGTTTTCATATAACACCCAGTGCTCCATGCAATACTGCCCTCCATAATACCCATCACCGGGCTAACCCATCCCCCCACCCCCATCCCCTCTAAAACCCTGTTTGTTTCTCAGAGTCCATAGTCTCTCATGGTTCATCTCTCCCTCTGATTTCCTTCTCTTCATTTTCCCCCTCCTCCTAATCTCCTCCATGCTATTCCTTATGTTCCACAAATAAGTGAAACCATATGATAATTGGCTTTCTCTGCTTGACTTATTTCACTTAGCATAATCTCCTCCAGTCCCATCCATGTTGATGTGAAAGTTCGGTATTCATCCTTTCTGATGGCTGAGTAATATTCCATTGTATATATGGACCACTTCTTCTTTATCCATTCATCTGTTGAAGGGCATCTCGGCTCTTTCCACAGTTTGGCTATTGCAGACATTGCTGCTATGAACATTGGGGTGCATATGGCCCTTCTTTTCACTACATCTGTATCTTTGGGGTAAATGCTCAGGAGTGCAATTTCTGGGTCATAGGGTAGCTCTATTTTTAAATTTTTGAGGCACCTCCACAATGTTTACCAAAGTGGCTGTCCCACTTTCATTCTCACCAACAGTGTAAGACTGTTCCCCTTTCTCCACAACCTCTCCAACATTTGTTGTTTCTTTCCCTGTCCATTTTTGCCATTCTAACTAGTTTAAGGTGGTATCTCAATATGGTTTTGATTTGAATTTCCCTGATGGCTAATGATGATGAACATTTTTTCATGTGTCTATTAGCCATTTGTATGTCTTCTTCAGAGAAGTGTCTTTTCATATCTTCTGCCCAATTTTTGACTGAATCATTTGTTTTTTGGGTGTTGAGTTTGAGAAGCTCTTTAAAGATCTTGGATACCAGCTCTTTATCTGTAGTGTCATTTGCAAATATCTTCTCCCATTCTGTGGGTTGCCTCTTTGTTTTGTTAACTGTTTCCTTTGGTGTGCAGAAGCTTTTTATCTTGATGAAGTCCCAAAAGTTCATTTTTGCTTTTGTTTCACTAGCTTTTGGAAATGTATCTTGAAAGAAGTTGCTGTGGCTGATGTCAAAGAGGTTACTGCCTATGTTCTCCTCTAGGATTTGGATGGGTTCCTGTCTCACATTGAGGTCTTTCATCCATTTTGAGTTTATCTTTGTGTATGGTGTTAGAGAATGGTCGAGTTTTGTTCTTCTGCATGTGGCTGTCCAATTTTCCAATGCACCATTTATTGAAGAGACTGCCTTTTTTCCATTGCTGGTTTTTTCCTGCTTTGTCGAAGATTATTTGAGCATAGAGTTGAAGGTCCATATCTGGCCTCTCTATTCTGTTCCATTGGTCTATATGTCTGTTTTTGTGCCAGTACCATGCTGGCTTGGTGACCACTGCTGTGTAATATAGCTTGAAATTGGGCAACGTGATGCCCCCAGCTTTGTTTTTCTTTTTCAACATTTCCTTGGCGATTCAGGGTCTTTTCTGATTCCATACAAATGTTAGGATTGTTTGTTCCAGCATTTTGAAAAATGTCATTGGAATTTTGATCAGGATGGCATTGAAGGTATAGATTGCTCTGGGTAACATAGACATTTTAACAATGTTTATTCTCCCGATCCATGAGCATGGAATGTTTTTCCATCTTTTTGTGTCTTCTTCAATTTCTTTCATGAGCGTTTTGTAGTTCCTAGAGTATAGATCCTTTACCTCTTTGGTTAGGTTTATTCCGAGGTATTTTATGGTTTTGGGTCTATTATAAATGGGATTGTTTCTCTAATTTCTTTTTCTACAGTTGCATTGTTAGGGTATAAGAAATCAACTGATTTCTGTGCATTGATTTTGTATCCTGCCACATTACTGAATTGCTGGATGAGTTAGAGTAACTTGAGGATGGAGTCTTTTCAACATAAATTACCATGTCATCTGCGAAGAGAGAGAGTTTGACTTCTTTGCCAATTTGAATACCGTTTATTTCTTTTTGTTGTCTGATTGCTGTTGCTAGGACTTCTAGTACTATGTTAAACAACAGTGGCGAGAGTGGGCATCCTTGATGTGTTCCTGATCTTAAGGGAAAGGCTCTCAGGTTTTCCCCATTGAGGATGATATTCACTGTGGGTTTTTCATAGATGGATTTTATGAACTTGAGGAACGTTCCCTCTATCCTTATACTCCGAAGAGTTTTAATCAGGAAAGGATGTTGTATTTTGTCAAATGCTTTTTCTGCATCAATTGAGAGGACCATACGGTTCTTCTCCCTCCTCTTATTAATGTGTTCTATGACACTGATTGATTTGCGAATGTTGAACCACACTTGCATCCCGGGGATAAATCCCATTTGGTCATGGTGGATGATCCTTTTAATGTATTGCTGGATCCTATTAGCTAGGATTTTGTTGAGGATTTTGCAATCCATATTCGTCAGGAATATCAGTCTGAAATTCTCCTTTTTGATGGAGTTTTTGCCTGGTTTGGGGATTAACATAATGCTGGCCTCATAGAATGAGTTTGGAAGTTTTCCTTCTGTTTCTATTTTTTGAAAGAGCTTCAGTAGAATAGGTATCATTTCTTCTTCGAATGTTGGGTAGAATTTCCCAGGGAATCCATCAGGCCCTGGACTCTTGTTTTTTGGGAGGTTTTTGATAACTGCTTCAATCTCGTTAATGGTTATTGGCCTATTCATGTTGTCAATTCCTTCCTGTTTCAATCTTGCAACTTACAGGTTTCCAAGAAGGCCCCCATTTCATCCAGATTGCTCAGTTAATTGTTATATAGTTGTTGATAATAATTTCTAATAATTGTTTCTATTTCTTTGGTGTCAGTGTGATCTCTCCCCTTTCATTCATAATTTTATTAATTTCGGTCCTTTCTCTTTTCTTTTGGATAAGTCTGGCCAGTGGTTTTTCAATCTTATTAATTCTTTCAAAGAACCAACTTCTAGTTCTGTTGATCTGATCTACTGTGTTTCTGGTTTCAAATTCATTGATTTCTGCTCTAATTTTAATTATTTCTCTTCTAATGTGTGGCTTAGGCATCGTTTGTTTCTTTTACCTAGTTCTTTAAGGTGTAGAGTTTGTTGGTGAATTCGGGATTTTTCTATTTTTTGGAGTGAGGCTTGGATGGCTATGTATTTCCCCCTTAGGATCGTCTTTGCAGTATCCCATAGGTTTTGGACCGATATGTTTTTGTTCTCATTGCTTTCCATGAATTGTTTAAGGTCTTTGATTTCCTGGTTGACCCAAACATTCTTGAGCAGAGTGGTCTTTAGCTTCCAAGTGTTTGAATTTCTTCCAAATTTTTTCTTATGATTGAGTTCCAGTTTTAAAGCATTGTGATCTGAGAATATGCAGGGAATAATCTCAATCTTTTGGTATTGGTTGAGACCTGATTTGTGACCCACGATGTGGTCTATTCTGAAGAAAGTTCCATGTGCACTCAAGAAGAATGAGTATTCTGTTGTTTTAGGGTAGAATGTTCTGTATATATCTGTGAGGTCCATCTGGTCAAGTGTGTCATTCAAAGCTCCTGTTTCTTGTTGATTTTCTGCTTAGATGATCTGTCCATTGCTGAGAGTGGAGTATTGAGGTCTCTTACAGTTAACGTATTGTTATCAATTATGACTCTTTATTTTGGTTAACAGTTGGCTTATGTAGATGGCTGCTCCCATGTTGGGGGGCATAGATATTTACAACTGTTAGATCTTCTTGTTGGATAGACCCTTTAAGAATGATAGAGTGTCCTTCTGTGTTTCTTATTACACACTTTAGTTTAAAATCTAGTTTGTCTGATGAAAAAATTGCTATCCCAACTTTCTTTTGAGGTCTGCTGACATTGAAGATGGATCTCCATCCCTTCACTTTCAGTCGGGATGTATCTTTAGGTTCAAAATGAGTCTCTTGTAGACAGCATATGGATGGGTCCTGTCTTTTTATCCAATCTGCAACCCTGTGCCATTTTATGGGAGCATTTAGGCCATTCACGTTGAGAGTGATTATTGAAAGATATGAATTGTCATCATGTTGCCTGTGAAGATGTTGTTTTTATATATTGTCCCTGTAAATTTCTGTTGTACATCACTCTTGGGGTCTTTCTCCTTTTATAGAATCCCCCTTAATATTTATTGCAGGGCTGGCTTAGTGGTTACATATTCTTTCATTTTCTGCCAGTCGTGGAAGCTCTGCATCTCTCCATCCATTCTAAATGACAGCCTTGCCAGATGAAGTATTCTTGTGTGCATGTTCTTCTCGTTTAGTACCCTGAATATATCCTGCCAGGCCTTTCTAGCTTGCCAGGTCTGTGTGGATAGGTCTGACGTTCTTCTGGTATTCCTCCCTCTGTACGTAAGTAATTTCTTCCCCCTAACTGCCCTTAAGACGGTTTCTTTGGTTCTAAGATTTGCAAGTTTTACTCTTACATGCCGGGGTGTTGGCCTGTTTTCCTTGATCTTGGGAGGGGTCCTCTCTGCCTCTAGGGCGCAAATGTTTGTTTCATTCCCCAGATTAGGGAGGTTCTCAGCTATGATTTGCGCAAATACATCTTCTAGTCCTCTCTCTCTCTCTCTCCACTCACTCTGGGATTCCAATTATTCTGACATTGGAACACTTCAGGGTGTCATTTATTTCTCTGATTCTATTTTCATGGATTCTGAGTTGTTTTTCCCTGGCCTCTTCTTTTCCCTTTTTATCTATTATATTGTCTTCCAGGTCGCTTATTCTCTCTTCTGCCTCAGTTACCCTAGCTGTTAGATTATCTAGATTGGATTCAATCTCATTGATAGCATTTTTAAGTTCTACCAGTTCAGCTTTAATTTCTGCCCTTAGAGACTCTATGTTGCCATTAATTGATTTCTCCATTCTAGCCATTGTCTTCACAATTGCTATCCTGAATTTCATCTCCAACATCTTGGTTATATCTGCATCCATTTGTAAATCTACGGCATAAGTCATAATCTCTGCATCTTTTCTATTTTGGGGCTTCCTCCTAGTCATTCTGTTGATGGGTGTTTGAGGGAATGTATAGAGTCCAGATTATTGACCAGAACCATAGCAAGATGCACCTGCTTTCTAGGGTCTTTAGGGTTGCTGGCCTCTTGTTTTCCCAGCCTTTCTTCTGGGGAAGGGGCCTGCCGCACTGTTGCTCAGGCAACCCTGTTTGGGCGCAGTTGCCCTGCCCCCCTGTGGTGGGGGATGGGCTCAGCGGGAATCAGTTTTGGGGGATTTGTTCTCTGGCGGCTTTCCCTGGTGGCCTTCCGCGTCTCTTCCATGAGTCAGAGCAGAAGAGACCGTTTCCAACTCTCTGCCTCAAAGCAGAGATATCCACAGTCTGTTCTTCATTGAGCTCTCCGGGCCACACTGTCTCTGTTTCTGTCCATTCTGCTATAAAGTTCAGCATCCCAGGTTGTGTGCCCCTCCACAGTGCTCGCAGTCCTGCCTCCAGGTCGGGGCACATCTCTGCCTTTTGTGCTTCTTAAACTGTCAGCTGCTCCTAGTTCGCATGTGCGACCCTGCCGCTCTGGGTTTCTGCCCTGGTGGTTCCCTAGAGTCCTTTCCCCACCACTACTGGTCTGCAAGACTGTGCCTTGTCCCCAGGGAGCGAGGTTGTCACTCACTTGCGGTGTAGGATCCCCACGGCCAGGCACCTTCCTGCTCTTGCTTATCCTCCAATATCTGCTTGCAGAACCATGGCTCCCCGTTTCGTACCTTGAAACCAACTGCCTGTGATACTCTGTTTGTAGAGATCCAGATCTTCTTACATCTCAGGCTGATTTCGTGGGTGCTCAGAGTCATCTGGTAGATATCAAGCTCAATTCCGGGGACCAGTTGAAATAGGGTCCCCTACTCCTCTGCCATCTTTCCTCTCACCCATAAGCCCCTTTTCTGACTGGAGTCTCACCATGATGTTTTGAATCCTGGAAGCAATGTCAGTTCATGTCCAGTGTACAGTAGTCCTAGAATTGTATGATTGTTTTTCCCCCAATTTGTAGTTACCCTGGTAAAATGCAGTAGGTCCTTTTGAGGAAGACTGGGAAAAATAAAGTATATCTATGTTTTTAGTGTATTGGGTTCCTTTATCCAGGGCATCTGGCTATCCCTTCATTCAAGTGGCTTTGGGTCTATAGACAGGTTCAAGTCTGCAGTTTATTAATGGACTGAGATTCTCTTTTTTTATTGTTGAAGTTAGATTTTTGTTAATACAACATAGATCTTTTCTGCTGATACAGATCAAGTAAGATTTATTATTTATTTATTTATTTATTTATTTATTTATTTATTTATTTATTTTATAGAGAGAAACTTAAGTTGAATCAGAGTGCAGAGCCCAATGCGGGGCTTGGTCTCATGGCCATGAGATCACTACCTGTGCTGGAACCAAAAGTCAGATGCTTAACTGACTGCACCACCCAGATGCCCCAGTTCAAGTAAGAATTCAGTAGGCTTCCTATATCATTTGCTTCTAAAAAAAAAAAATGACTAGCCAATACCGTAGTCTGTAAAAACCAGACTATTCTGTGTACTGACTCTGCTATCCATTATAGTAACTACACCTACTGCCTATGGCAATTGAGTGATGCCATTTGGCTACTGCCATCCCAGTATCCAATAACCCCCAAGTATTTAGATTCCAATTGTGTGGCTGTGGTTCCCACCTAATCTGTCCAAAGAGAAGAGAAATCACAAAGCTCATTACTAATGCTGGTGCTCCCCTCTCAATTTCTTTCCCAAGGTACTGGTGAAAGAAATGTCTTCTGAACATTCCAGTGTGAGTAATGGGAAGGTTATATGAAAAAATCTACTTATATAAAAAATCTACTCTAACATTTTGGTGCTGTTCAGATTCTCAATCCCTTCCACTATACAAAGCCAAGCATGATCAGGCATTTCCATTTTGCTCAAAGTAGACCACCATTTGATCTGGGCTCTAGCCATCCATCCCAAAAACTGTTAGAACACTTTCAAACTTTCTACATTGCAACATTAAATATGCAATCTCTGCCTCATTGACCCCTATCAATAAATTTAGCAATGAACAAAATGAAAAGGCAACCTAAAGAATGGAAGAAATATTTGCAAGTCATATATCTGAAAGGGATTTACATCTAAAATATATAAAGAGCTCCTACAACTCAATTTCAGACAAATAATCTAAAAATGGGTAAAGGACCTGAAAAGGCAATTTATCTAAAGAAGACATTCAAATGGTTAACAAATACATTAAAAAGTGTTCAGCATCACTAATCTTTTGGGAAAAGCAAATCAAAAACAATGACATGGACGTCTGGGGAAGATGGTAGAGTAGGAAGTTCCTAAGCTCACCTTGCCCCATGGATACAACTAGATAACACCAACATCAGTGTAAAAAACCCAGAAAACAACCCAAAGCCTGGCAGAATAGACTAATTAAATGTAAAGAAGAGACCGCATCTACGAGGGTAGGAAGCATAGAGATGGGGACAGAAGCTAAATGGACCTACGAGACTATCTGTAGGAGAGAAGGACGTTGTGGTTATGGAAAGAGAAACAGACCCTCACACCAAGCATTCCAGACATGGGGAGCCCCAATGAGGAAGAAAAATCCCCATAACATTTGGCTTTGAAAACCAGAGGGGCCAAATTTCTTGAATTCTTACAATCAGCAGGTCTTAAGATCTGGAACTTTAAAAATCAGTGTGCTCTGTTCTGGGACAACAAACAGCCCCACTGAAATACAGTGTGGAAGAAGCGGTTTGAAAAAACACCTGGGGTATATGGGTAAGAGGTTTGTTTATTAATTTCAGTGTGTGTGCTGATGGGACAAGGACCTTTGGGAGATTTTCCAGGAACAAAGGGGCTGCTCCCCCAAGCCTAACCACAGGGACGCCTGTGGAAACCAGCACAGTGTTAATAATTTCCACCTAACTTGCTAACAGTGCACCCCATCCCAGTGTTTTCTGAGGACATGCTCCCTTCAGCCAGCCTTTATACCAATTCTCCTCCCAAGCAGACCCAAACAAATCTTGCTAACACTGAATGCCCCAGCCTATGCTCTTCTGTGGATCTGCCCCCTCCAACCTCGCCAGCCTCAGTCTGAAGCTGCTTCAGGTCTTCTTCCATAGCAGACCCATGCAATCCTTGCTAACACCACATATGCTACCCCTGTACTCTCCTGGGAATTTACACTTCCAGCCAGGTGGCAGTTTTCTAAAGTGGCTCTAGGTCTCCTCCACAAGAGACATATCCAACCTTGCTAACACCATGATCCCTGCCCCCTCATTCTTCCATCTTTCCCCTTCCCATATGTTTTTGGCTGGAACCTATCCAAAGATGTGCTACAAGTCTGGCAGTATGCAAGCAACCCTAACAGGGGACACCACCACTCCAGTGTGCCTGCTGCTTCAGGGAGAGGGGAAGATAACCACACACCATCAGACTGTAGCCCCAGCAGTGGGCTGTGGATAGAGTGTTGGTTTGACTGCAGGTCCAGCCCACCAATGAAAGCTTCTCAGGGGACAACAGAGGAAAAATGCTCAGTAGTTCAGTGCTACTACATCTCTGACAAATGCCTAGTCTTACTCAACTCTAGCCCACAGAGGCCTCAGACTGACTCACAGACAACACAAGGACCAAACACTGCCCACAATAGGCAAAGAGAGCCATTGTAGATGACTGGACTGAAGGAAAAAACGGTTGATCTATAACAGTAGGGCACAAGCATAACACAGTAGACACACCTGAAGCACCAAGTCTGGTCAACAGGGAACATTTCATTGAATGGCACTACAGGATCTCTTCTTCATAAGATCACTACTTTCAAGAGCAGGAGACACAGTTGATATTCTTAAATATAAAATCAGACACAAAGATTTTGATAAAATGAAGAGACAGAGAAAAATGTCTCAAGTGAAAGAACAGGAGAAAATCACAGCAAGAGAGCCAAATAAAACAGATATAAGTAATATGCCTGGTAAAGAACTTAAAGTAATGGTCATAAAGCTATGCACTGGACTTTAGAAGAGTGGATGACCTCAGTGAGATCCCCAAAAAAGAGTTATAGAACATAAAAAAAAAAGAACCAATCAGAGATGAAAAACTCAATAACTGAAATTAAAGTACACTAGATGGAATAAATAGTAGACTAGAAGAAGCAGAAGAATAAATCAGTGACCAGAGGAACAGAGTAATGGAAATCAATCAGGCTGAGCAGAAGAGAGAAAAAAGAAAAATGCTTTCAAATGAAAATTAAATTAGGGAACTCAGTGTCACCATCTAGTGTAATAACATTCACATAATAGGGATCCCAGAAGGAGAAGAGAGAGAAAAGGGGGCAGAATATTTATTTGAAGAAATAATAGATGAAAACATCCTGAATCAGGGGAAGGAAACAGAAATCCAGATCTGAGAGGCACAGAGAACTTCAACAAAATCAACCCAAGAAGGCCCACACCAATAAAAATAATAATTAAAATAAGAGAAAGTAGTGGGGCGCCTGGTTGGCTCAGTTGGTTAAACATCCAACTTTTGATTTTGGCTCAGATCATGATCTCAGGGTCATGGGATTGAGCCCTACATCAGGCTCTGTGCTCAGTGTGGTTTGGTTGAGATTCTCACTCTCCATCTCCTTCTGCCCTTCTCCCTGCTCTCTCTCTCCAAATAAATAAATAAAACCAAATAATAAATATACATACATAAAATGACAAAATGTGGTGATAAAGAGAGAATTTTAAAAGCAGTAAGACAAAACAAAACAGACAAAAAAACAAAGAAACAAACAAAAAAGTTACATACAAGGGAAAACCCTTAAGGCTATCAGTGGTTATGTCATGGAAACTTTGAAGGCCAAAGGGGAGAAGCAGGATACATTCAAAGTGCTGAAAGAAAATCCCTGCAAGAATACTTCATATACCAATGCTATCATTCAGAATAGAAGGAGAGATAGTTGCCCAGACAAACAAAAGTTAAAGGAATTTATGACCAATAAATCAGACCTACAAGAACTGTTTAAGGGGACTATTTGAGTGGAAAGAAAAGACTGTAAGTAGAAGGAAGAAAAGTAGAAAGCTCAAAAGCAGTAAAAACAAGTATACCTATAAAAATCAGTGAAGGGATTTACAAAATAAAAGGATGTGATTACTACATCATATACCCAAAATGTAGGGTTTGGGGGAAAACAGTAAAGAATAGGTGTAATTTTAAGTCATAATCAACTTAATATAGACAGCTATATATCTAAGATGTTATATATAAATTGAATGGTAAGCACAAATATATGCTGCCAACAAAGGACTCATTTCAGACCTAAAGTCACATGCAGATTGAAAATGGAGGGATGGAGGTTGGTCCACAACAGGCAGAGCAAGATGGTGGAGGAGTAGGAGACCTGGATTTCGTCTGGTCCCAGGAATTCAGCTGGATAGGGATTAAACCATTCTGAACACCTACAAACTCAACAGGAGATCAAAGAAAAGAATAACAACAACTCTATGAACAGAAAAGCGACCACTTTCTGGAAGGTAGGACATGCAGAGAAGTGAATCAGAGGCGATATTCCAGCAGGGAAGGGGGCCTCTGATGGCCGCTTCTGGCAAGTGATAGAGCAGCAGATCACAAAATCGGAACTTTTAGAAGTCGGCCCCACTGAGGGACGTTGCTCCAGTGGCTAAGCAGGGGGTGGAACCCTCGCTGGGACAGGGTGGTCTCAGGACCCTCAGGGTCACAGGAAGACCGGGGGCTGCCTGAGTGCGACAGAGCTTCCAGGTATCAGAGCAGAGAAGCCAGCTGCAGAGACAATGCTGAGGAGTAGGCTCTCAGCTTGGGGTTGCCATAAACCACTGCTCCTCCAGCAGGGACCCAACAAGCGGCAGATCCGGGGAGACCCCCCTTCTTCCCCCAGGAGGGGTGGCGCGGGAGCACACCACAGGGATCTGCTTGGTTTGGAGATTCCACACAGGTTCGTGTGGCAGAGATAGAAATGCTCAGTCTTGGGCCAGGTGAGCATGGAGTGTGGCCAGAGACTAGGGAGATGGGAGTGATTGACTGCTTTTCTCTGGGGGCACACTGAGGAGTGGGGCCCCGAGTTCTCAGCTCCTCTGGGGCAGAGATTGGGAGGCTGCCATTTTCACTCTCGTCCTCCAAAGCTATACCAAAAGCTTGGAGGGAACAAAAGCTTCCGAGAGCAAACCTGAGATTACTTAGCCGGGACCCAGAAAGGGTGGGGCAATTCCGCCTCTGGCAAAAACATTTGGGAACCATGGCAACACGCCCCTCCCCAAGAAGATCAGCAAGAACAGCCAGCAAGATCAAGTTTACCTATCAATGAGAATGGCAGAACTCCAGCGCTAGGGAAATACTGCACATAGAATTCATGGCTTTTTTACCATGATTCTTTAGTCTTTCAAAGTTAATTTTTCTTAACTGTTTTTCCTTTCCTTTTTTTTTTTTTTTGAACTTTTGAACTTTTCTTTTTCCGTTTTCAACCAACAACTTATCAATCCCTTTTTTAAAAAACATTTTTTATTTTTCATTTTTAGAGCCATATTCTATCCCTTCAGGTAGTTACCCTTATTTTTAGTATATATATATATATATATGTTTATATATATATATATATATATATACTACATATATATATATATGTTGTTCTCTCTAAAATTTTGAGATACAGTTTCTTCTAACAGATCAAAATATACCCTAAATCTCTAAAGTATGGCTTTTTTTTTTTAATCCTCTTCTTTTTTCAACCAACTTCTTATTTTATCAATTCCTTTTATAAAAACTTTTATAATTACCATTTTACAGTCATATTCTATCCCTTCATTTTATTAACCCTTATTTTTGTACATATATAAGTTTTTCTTTCTTTAAAATTTTGGGAGGCATGTTCTTCTAACCAAAATAGGCCAAAAATCAAGTGTGTGGCACTGATCTATGCACCAGCCTGATTATATTTGGTCATATTCTGTTTTTTTGTTTTGTATCGTTTATCTTGTTTTTATCTTTTTCTTTTTTCTTTTTTCTTTCCTTCCTTTTCTTTTCCCATGGTTTCAGGTCTTTTCTGATTTGTTTAGTGTATATTTTCTGGGGACACACAGTGCTCCATGCAATACGTGCCCTCTTTAATACCCATCACCAGGCTAACCCATCCTACCACCTCCCTCCCCTCTAGAACCCTCAGTTTGTTTTTCAGTGTCCATCGTCTCTCATGGTTCGTCTACCCCTCCAATTTCCCCCCCTTCATTCTTCCCCTCCCACTACCTTCTTCTTTTTTTTTTTCTTAACATATATTGCATTATTTGTTTCAGAGGTACAGATCTGAGATTCAACAGTCTTGCACAATTCACAGCGCTCACCATAGCACATACCCTCCCCAAAGTCTATTACCCAGCTAAGCCATCCCTCCCACCCACGCCCCACTCCAGCAACCCTCAGTTTGTTTCCTGAGATTAAGAATTCCTCGTATCAGTGAGGTCATATGATACATGTCTTTCTCTGATTGACTTATTTCGCTCACCTTAACACCCTCCAGTTCCATCCACGTCATTGCAAATGGCAAGATTTCATTCCTTTTGATGGCTGCATAATATCCCATTTTATATATATATACCACTTCTTCTTTAACCATTCACCTGTCGATGGACATCTTGGCTCTTTCCACAGTTTGGCTATTGTGGACATTGCTGCTATAAACATCGGGGTGCACGAACCCCTTCGGATCCCTACATTTGTATCTACATTTGTAAATAGCCTGTGGGGCAATTGCTGGGTCATAGGGTAGCTCTATTTTCAACTTTTTGAGGAACCTCCATACTGTTTTCCAGAGTGGTTGCACCAGCTTGCATTCCCACCAACATGTAGGAAGATTCCCCTTTCTCTGCATCCCCACAAACATCTGTAGTTTCCTGACTTGTTAATTTTAGCCATTCTGACTGGTGTGAGGTGGTATCTCATTGAGGTTTGGATTTGGATTTCCCTGATGCTGAGCGATGTTGAGCACTTATTCATGTGTCTGTTGGCCATTTGGATGTCTTCTTTGGAAAAAATGTCTGTTCATGTCTTCTGCCCATTTCTTGATTGAATTCTTTGTTCTTTGAGTGTTGAATTTGGTAAGTTCTTTGTAAATTTTGGATATTAGCCCTTTATCTGATATGTCATTTGCAAATATCTTCTCCCATTCTGTTGGTTGTCCTTTGGTTTTGTTGACTGTTTCTTTTTTTTTTTTTAAAGATTTTTTTTTATTTATTTGAGACAGAATGAGATACAGAGAGCATGAGAGGGAGGAGGGTGAGAGGGAGAAGCAGACTCCCTGCTGAGCAGGGAGCCCGATGCGGGACTCGATCCCGGGACTCCAGGATCATGACCTGAGCCGAAGGCAGTCGCTTAACCAACTGAGCCACCCAGGCGCCCCTTGACTGTTTCTTTTGCTGTACAAAAGCTTTTTATCTTGATGAGGTCCAAATAGTTCATTTTCGCCCTTGCTTCCCTTGCCTTTGGCGATGTTTCTAGGAAGATGTTGCTGTGGCTGAGGTCAAAGAGGTTGCGGCCTGTGTTCTTTTTAGGATTTGGATGGACTCCTGTCTCACATTTACGCCTTTCAACCATTTTGAGTCTATTTTTGTGTGTGGTGTAAGGAAATGGTCCAGTTTGATTCTTCTGCATGTGGCTGTCCAATTTTCCCAACACCATTTGTTGAAGAGACTGTCTTTCTTCCATTGGACATTCTTTCCTGCTTTGTCAAAGCTTAGTTGACCATAGAGTCGAGGGTCCATTTCTGGGCTCTCTATTCTGTTCCATTGATCTATGTGCCTGTTTTTGTGCCAGGACCATACTGTCTTCAAAATGACAGCTTTGTAATAGAGCTGGAAGGCCAGAATTGTGATGCCACCAGCTTTGCTTTTCTTTTTCAACATTTTTCTGGCTATGTGGGGTCTTTTCTGGTTCCATACAAATTTTAGGATTATTTATTCCATTTCTTTGAAAAAAGTAGATGGCTTTTGATGTGGTTTGCATTGAATGTGTAGATTGCTCTAGATAGCATTGACATCTTCACAATATTTGTCCTTCCAATCCATGAGCATGGAGCATTTTTCCATTTCTTTGTGTCTTCTTCAATTTCTTTCTTGAGTATTTTATAGTTTTCTGAGTACAGATCCTTTGCCTCTTTGGTTAGATTTATTCCTAGCTATCTTATGGTTTTGGGTGTAATTGTATATGGGCTTAACTCCTTATTTTCATTTTCTTCATTCTTGTTTTTGGTGTATAGAAATGCCACTGATTTCTTTGCATTGATTTTATATCCTGTCAGTTTACTGAATTCCGGTATGAGTTCTAGCAGTTTTGGGGTGGAGTCTTTGGGGTTTTCCACATAAAGTATCATATCATCTGCAAGCAGGGAATGTTTGACTTCTTTGCCAATTTGGATGCCTTTGATTTCTTTTTGTTGTCTGATTGCTGTGGCTAGGACTTCTAATACTATGTTGAATAGCAGTGGTGATAGTGAACATCCCTGCCACATTCCTGACCTTAGGGGGAAAGCTCTCAGTTTTTCCCCATTGAGAATAATATTTGCTGTAGGTTTTTCATAGATGGCTTTTATGATATTGAGGTATGTACCCTCTATCCCTATACTCTAAAGAGTTTTGACCAAGAAAGGATGCTGTACTTTGTCAAATGCTTTTTCTGCATCTATTGAGAGGATCATATGATTCTTGTTCTTTCTTTTGTTAATGTATTGTATCACGTTGATTGATTTGTGGATGTTGAACCAACCTTGCAGCCCAGGGATAAATCCCACTTGGTCATGGTGAATAATCCTTTTAATGTACTGTTGGATCCTATTGGCTAGTATTTTGGTGAGAATTTTTGCATCCATGTTCATCAGGGATATTGGTCTGTAATTCTCCTTTTTGATGGGGTCTTTGTCTGGTTTTGGGATCAAGGTAATGCTGGCCTCATAAAACGAGTTTGGAAGTTTTCCTTCCATTTCTATTTTTTGGAACAGTTTCAGAAGAATAGGTATTAATTTTTCTTTAAATGTTGGGTCGAATTCCCCTGGGAAGCCATCTGGCCCTGGGCTTTTGTTGTTGGGAGATTTTTGATGACTTCTTCAATTTCCTTAGTGGTTATAGGTCTGTTGAGGTGTTCTATTTCTCCCTGGTTCAGTTTTGGTAGTTGATACATCTCTAAGAATGCATTTGTTTCTTCCAGGTTATCTAATTTGCTGGCATCGAGTTGCTCATAATATGTTCTTATAATTGTTTGTATTTCTTTGGTGTTGGTTGTGATCTCTCCTTTCATTCATGATTTTGTTGATTTGTGTCATTTCTCTTTTCTTTTTGATAAGTCTGGCCAGGGGTTTATCAATCTAGTTAATTCTTTCAAAGAACAAGGTCCTAGTTTTGTTGATCTGTTCTACTCTTCTTTTGGTTTCTATTTCATTGATTTCTGCTCTCATCTTTATTATTTCTCTTCTCCTGCTGGGTTTAGGCTTTATTTGCTGTTTTTTCTCCAGCTCCTGTAGGTGTAGGGTTAGGTTGTGTATTTGAGACCTTTCTTGTTTTTTGAGAAAGGCTGTTATTGCTATATACTTTCTTCTTAGGATGGCCTTTGCTGCATCCCAAAGATTTTGAACAGTTGTGTTTTCATTTTCATTGGTTTCCATGAATTTTTAAAATTCTTCTTTAATTTCCGGGCTGACCCTTTCATTCTTCAGTAGGATGCTCTTTAGCCTCCATGTTTTTGAGTTCTTTCTGACTTTCCTCTTGTGGATTGAGTTCTACTTTCAAAGCATTGTGGTCTGAAAATAGGCAGGGAATGATCCCAATCTTTTGGTACCGGTTGAGACCTGATTTGTGACCTAGGATGTGATCTATTCTGGAGCATGTTCCATGGGCACTAGAGAAGAATGTGTATTCTGTTGCTTTGGGGTGGAATGTTCTGAATATGTCTGTCAAGTCTATTTGGTGCAGTGTTTCATTTAAAGTCTTTATTTCCATTTTGATCTTATATTTAGATGATCTTTCATTTTCATTGAAGGGGTGTTAAAGTCCCCCACTATTATTGTATTGTTGTCAATGTGTTTCTTTGCTTTTGTTATTAATTGCCTTATATAATTGGCTGCTCCCATGTTAGGGGCATTGATATTTACAATTGTTAGATCTTCTTGTTGGATAGACCCTTTAAGTAGGATATAGTTTCCTTCCTCATCTCTTATTACACTCTTTGGTTTGAAGTCTAATTTGTCTATTATAAGGATTGCCACCCCAGCTTTATTTTGGAGTTCATTAGCATGGTAAATGATTTTCCACCCCCTCATTTTCAATCTTGGGGCTATCTTTGGGTCTAAGGTGAGTCTCTTGCAGACAGCATATCGATGGGTCTTGTTTTTTAATCCAATCTGATAGCCTGTGTCTTTTGATTGGGGCATTTAGCCCATTTACATTCAGGGTAACTATGGAAAGATAGGAATTTAGTGCCATTGTATTGCCTGTTAGGTGACTGTTACTGTATATTGTTGTGTTCCTTTCTGGTCTATGTTGCTTTTAGGCTCTCTCTTTGCTTAGAGGATGCCTTTTAATATTTCTTGTAGGCCTGGTTTTGTGTTTGCAAATTCCTTTAGTTTTTGTTTGTCCTGGAAGCTTTTTATCTCTCCTTCTATTTTCAATGACAGCCTAGCTGGATAGAGTATTCTTGGCTGCATATTTTTCTTATTTAGTGCTCTGAATATATCACACCAGTCCTTTCTGGCCTGCCAGGTCTCTGTGGATAGGTCTGTTGCTAATCGTATGTTTCTACCATTGCAGTTTACAGATCTCTTCTCCCGAGGTGCTTTCAGGATTTTCTCTTTGTCTCTGAGACTCGTAGGTTTTACTATTAGATGTCCGGCTATTGACCTATTTTTATTGATTTTGAGAAGGGTTCTCTCTGCCTCCTGGATTTTGATGCCTATTTCCTTCCCTAAATTAGGGAAGTTCTCCACTATAATTTGCTCCAATATACCTTCTGCCCCTCTCTCTCTTTCTTCTTCTTCTGGGATCCCAGTTATTGTAATGTTGTTTTGTCTTATGGTATCGCTTATCTCTCGAATTCTGCCCTCGTGATCCAGTAGTTGTTTATCTCTCTTTTTCTTAGCTTCTTTATTTTCCATTATTTGGTCTTCTAAATCACTGATTCTCTCTTCTGCCTCATTTATCCTAGCAATTAGTGCCCCCGTTTTTTATTGCACCTCATTAATAGCCTTTTTGATTTTGACTTGTTTAGATTTTAGTTCCTTTATTTTACAGAAAGCATTTCTCTAATAACTTCCATGCTTTCCTCAAGTTCAGCTAGTATCTTTAAGATCATGATTCTGAACTCTAGATCTGACATCGTACTATGTCCGTATTGAGTAGGTCACTGGAAGTTGGTACTGTCTCTTTTTCTTTTTGTTGAGGTCATTTTTTCTGTCTTATTATTTTGTCTAGCGGTGAATAGATGCATGAGAGAACAAAATGCTAACGGGGTAAAAACGTTCCCAGAAAATATACTCTAAACAATTAAAAAAGACCTGAAGCTTGGGGAAAAGAACACGAAAGAAAGAAAAAAGAAAAAGAAAGAAAAAGAAAAAGAAAAAGACAAAAACAGAACAAAACAAAAACAAAACAGAATATGATCAAATATGATCAGGCTGGTGCATAGATTAGTGCCATACACTAGATGTGGGTGTATTTTGGTCTTTTAGAAGAAAGTGCTTCCCAAAATTTTAAAGAAAGAAAAACTTATATATGTACAAAAATAATGGTTGATATGATGAAGGGATGGAATATGATTGTAAAGATGAACATTATAAAAATTTTATAAAAGGAATTGATAAGAAGTTGTCTGAAAAAAGAAAGAAGAGGATTTAAAAAAAAGAGAGAGAAAAAAAAATGGAGAGAATGTGATCAGGCAGGAGACTAGAACAAAGCCATACACTAGAGATTTAGGGTATATTTTGATCTGTTAGAGGAAACTATCTCAAAATTTTAAAATCTCAAAATTAACTTTGAAAGACTAAAGAATCATGCTAAAAAAGGCATGGATTCTATGTGCAGTACTCCCCTAGCTCTGGAGTTCTGCCGTTCTCATTGATCGGTAAACTTGGTCTTGGCTGGCTGTTCTTGCTGATCTTCTGGGGAAGGGGCCTGTTGCTGTGGTTCCCAAATGTCTTTGCTGGAGGCTGAATTGTTCTGCCCTTGCCTGGTCCGGGCCAAGTAATCTGCTCAGGTTTGCTCTCGGGAGCTTTTGTTCCCTGCAAGCTTTCAGTACAGCTTTGGAGGACGAGAGTGAAAATGGTGGCCTCCCAATCTCTGACCTGGAGGAGCCGAGAACTCGGGGTCCCACTCCTCAGTGAGCTCCCATATAAAAGCAGTCAATCACTCCCATCTCCCCGGTCCCTGGCAGCACTCCGTGCTCACCTGGACTGTGACTGAGTGTTTCTGTTTCTGGCGCCTGATTTGCTGTGGAGTCTCCAAACCCAGCAGATCCCTGTGGTGTGCTCCCATGCTGCTCCTCCCAGGGGAGGAAGGGGATTCTCCCCGGATCTGCTGCTTGTTTCATCCCTGCTGGAAGAGCAGGGGCCCGACTGTGCCGCGGATCACAGTTTATGGCAACCCTGAGCTGAGAGCCCACTCCTCAGCTCTGTCTCTCCAGCTGGGTTCCCCGCTCTGATACCTGGGAGCTCTGCTGCACTCAGGTACCCCTGGTCTTTCTGTGACCCCGAGGATCCTGAGACCACACTGTCCTGTGAGGGTTCCATCCCCTGCTTAGCCACTGGAGTGATGTCTCTCAGTGGAGCCGACTTCTAAAAGTTCCAATTTTGTGCTCCATGGCTCTATCACTTGCCGGTAGCTGGCTGATAGAGACCCCCTCCCCCCGCCATCTATCTTCCTGAATATCGCCTTGGATTCACTTCTCCACACGTCCTACCTTCCAGAAAGTGGTCACTTTTCTGTTCAGAGAGTTGCTATTCTTTTCTTCAATCTCCTGTTGAGATCGCAGGTGTTCAGAATGGTTTGATCCCTATCCAGCTGAATTCCTGAGACCAGACGAAATTCAGGTCTCCTACTCCTCTGCCATCTTGCTCCACCCCCAAAAGTGATCAGATTTTTGGCTACTAGTGGCAGGGATTAAGTGGTGGGAAAACTGGATATAGGTGGTCAAAGGTACAAAATTTGATTTATAAGATAAGTAAGTATTAGGGATATAATGTACAACATGATGACTATAGTTATATGACATATTTAAAAGTTGTTTGTAGAATTAAGCCTAAAAGTTCTCATTATGAGGAGAAAAAAAACATTTTGTTCTTTTTTATCTATGTGTGATGATGAATGTTAACTGAACTTATTGTGGTAATCATTTTACAATATACATAAGTCAAGTCATCATGCTGTACACCTTAAACTTATATAGTGCTGTATGCTAATTACATTTTTACAAAAATAAAAAAAATGGCTCATCCAACTTTATATTTTTTCCACCACTATCCCACAATCTGTATGTATTTTCCATATATATTCTCCACATTTCTGCTTATATAAATAAAGTTTTCTGGAGTGTAGCATACTTCTTTATGTGTTGCAGTTTGTACCTCACCTTTAGAGGTCTGCTGGGATTTATGTCTAGTCATAGGTGGCATCCATGGGTGTAGGGGGGCATTATGTATTTCAGACAATGTAGGGTTAATAACCTAGAGGTAGGTGAAAAGGCTTTATACTTATGTGGGAAACAAAGGCAAAAGAAAAATTAGATTTCCTTACTACTTACAGCCCATTGACAAGTCCTTGAAACAAGCAGAGTGACATTATTCTAGGAATTCAGCTCCCTCAGATGTTAATACTTTGCTAAGTTCATAAGGCAATCTTAGCTTAACATTATCTTGACCACCCCTGCCCCCAGGATCCTGTAAGTCTACTTTAAAGATTTTATTTATTTATTTGAGAGAGAGAGAATGAGAGAGAGCGAGTACATGAGAGGGGGGAGGGTCAGAGGGAGAAGCAGACTCCCTGCCGAGCAGGGAGCCCGATGCGGGACTCAATCCAGGGACTCCAGGATCATGACCTGAGCCGAAGGCAGTCGCTTAACCAACTGAGCCACCCAGGCGCCATGTAAGTCTACTTTAACAACAAAAATTCCTTCACTACATTGAAAACTAATGATGTATGGTGACTAACATAACATAATAAAATTAAATTAAAAAAAATTCCTTTGGAAACTTTATCTCTACCCCTTAAGATATATGTTGGCCATCATCCCCCAGGCATAGGGCCCACCGATATACATCTAAAGAGACTCATGACTAAGGTTTATTGACAGTAATAAATGACTTTTCCTAACAATAGCTAGCTTCCTCAAGGTCCTGGAAACCTTGCTTCCAATATTCCTTAGAGATTTACATGCTATCCCTAACCCCCTCCCAACTTGTAAGTATATCATCAGCCACTCCTCATGACCCCAGTGCAGCTCTTTCTGCTCAGAGGTCCTCTCCCCATGCTTTAGTAAAAACCACACTTTTTTGCACCAAAGCTGTCTTAAGAATTCTTTCTTGGCCAAACGCCAACCAATTCCTATGTCAATACCTCTGTGGATATGAAGGCTATTAACACTTTGAATAGGCATGCCACTTTTAATAGTGTTGGGGAGGCCACTTTTCCTGGTAAAGGGATGGCCACATCAACTGGGGCAGGGAAACCTTCCACTGTCCAAGAAGACTAATCAAACTTATGGGCTTGATATCAAAGCACATTTGGATTTTCTCACTTGCCCTCATCTGTATTAACAGGGTACTTCTGTTTCATAATTAATGCCTTACTTTAACAGTAAATGCCTTAGGAATCTGGGTGTTCAACTTGTTTTAAAATTCAGTCTCAGTTTGATTTGTAACAGTTTCAACATCGAGAGTCATAAGGCTCTCCCTCAGGGCACACTTTGATGTTCTTTGGTCATTAATGCAAAAAACCCTTAGCTTAAGCTAAGAATTTGAGTCCCTGAGCTTACCCTTTCTTTTATCATTCTGTCCATGACATTGGCAGAATGAACCAATGTCATATTCCCTAGTTTTACAAAATTATTCAAAAGTATCATGAAAAGTTACTTAAATCCTTCCTTCTCGTAATTGGTAGATTAAGAATATTCAATGTAGATAAGGGGAAAAGATGGCCACATAGTAGGTGGACCCTAGGTTTGTTTTGTTCCTCAAACACAACTAGATAATACTCATATAATTCTAAATATCCTGAAATCAACCTGAGAACTGAAAGAACAAACTCCAGAACTAAAGGGAGACAAGAAGCCACATTAAAGAAGGTAGGAAGTATGGAGACATGGTTTATGGAAAAATGGATTATCAGTGCTGCAGAGAAGAGGAAGCCATGGTTGTTGAGAAAGGCAAGAAAGAGAGGAACACACAGGAAACACACAAGAACATTTCCCCAAAGTCACTGGCTGGGAAAATTAGAGGGGCTGTTTTTTGTGATTTATTTCAACCAGTGGGACTTAAAGACTGGAATTTTAAAGGTAAGTGGGCTTGGCAAGGATAGAGTCCTGAGGGCACTGCCCTACTCCTGGAGAGAAGGCATGCAAACAACCTGGGGCAGACTGCATGGAAGCAGAGATCTGAGGAACTACTAGGGCACACAGTGGGGAGATTATCCGCTCTTCCTGGAGCTTGTCCTTGAGATGTAGCATTCATGGAGATGCCTCTCAGGGGACAAAGGAACGAGCTGGTGCCATTTCCCTCCCCAGGGCCTCAGCATAAACACAGAACCAACTGGGAAAGCAACTCAGCCCCAACTGGCTGCCTAACTTATTTACACCAAGACTCACACCTCTGTGCGCTGGCACAACTACCCTGATTGGTCAAGATAGATTTAGTCCCAGCATGGTGTGACCCTCCCCCAGAGGACCAGCACAGGACCACCCATCCCAAAGGTGGGAGTTTTAAAAATCAACAGATGTGGCTGTAATAGAGCCCAAAGGGCACTGCACAGCTCCTGGAGAGAAGGCAAGCAAACAACATGGAGGCAGAAACTGTGATACAGTGATCTGAAAAATGCCTGGGATACATGGGGGAAAATTATTGCTCTCCTTGGACTGTTTCCCTAAGAGGCAGTGTGCACAGAGACTTCTCTCCAGGGACAAAGGAACTGGCTGGCATCATTTCCCTCCCACACCCCTCAAAATAAACACAGAGCCACCTGCAGTGAGCAGCGCAGCACTGACACTAGCTGTTTAACCCGCTTACACCAAGTCCCACACCCCTGCACACTGGCAGTACTGCTCCTCGGTCAAGCTTGCGTAAGTCCCAGCACAGTGGGCACCTTTCCCAGTAAGAAGCAGAAACACCTGCCCACACCATGTCTCCTGACCAGAAACTTCTGCAGGGCTTCAATTCTAGTGGAAGTAGTATCAGGTCTCATTTAACAAGAAGATCAAAGCACACCTAGTTAAAACTCCCCACCCTCTGGCCAAGGATGAAACATGGCCCATTGCAGACAAGGAGAGCCTCTGCAGACAACTGGCTTGAAGAACAGAGCAGCCAAAACACAACAGCAGAGCACACACAAAACATAACAGAGACACTCCCTGAAGCACCAGGCCCTGGAACCTGTAGGACCTCTTCTTTATAAAGCCATTAATCTCAGAAGCAGGAAACAGGCTTTTCTAACACAGAGAAGAAAACAGTGACAAGACAGGAATTCATTCCAAATGAAACAAGATAAGGTAATGGCCAGAGATCTAAGCAAAACAGATATAAGTAGTATACCTAGTGGAGAATTTAGAACAACAATCATAAGGATATTCTCTGGGCTTTAGAAAAGAAAGGAAGATTCAGGGAGGCCCTTATCACAGAGATGAAAGAGTTAAAAAATCAAAAATGAAAAATGCAATATCTGAGATTTGAAACAGACTTGATTTAATGAACACAAAGACAGAAGAAGCAGAGGAATGACTAAGAGATGAGGATAATAAAATACTGGAAAATAATGAGGCTGAACAAAAGAGAGAAAGAAGTATTATATACATGAGACTAGACTAGGGAAATCAGTGACTCCAACAAATGCAATAACAATTGTATTATAGAAGCCCCAGAAGATGAATAGAAAGACAAGGGTTCAGAATATATATATACAAGAAAATAATAGCCTAAAGTTTCCCTAATCTGGGGGAAGGAAGTAGACATCCAGATCCAGGAGGCACAGATAACTCCCAGCAAAATCAATGAAACCAGACCAATACCAAGATATACTGTAATTAAATTTGTAAATTACAATGATAAAGAAAAAAATCCTAAAGGCAGCAAAACAAAAGAACTCCTCAACTTACGAGGGAGGACCCATAAGGCTAGCTGCACATCTCTCAACAGAAACATGGCAAGCCAGGTCACAGCATGATATATTCCACGTGCTGAATGGGGATAATCTGCAGGCAAGAACACACTATCCAGCAAGGCTATCATTCAGAATAGAAGGTGAGATAGAGTTTCCCAGACAAACATAATCTAAAGGAGCTTGTGACCACTAAACCAGTCCTGTAAGAGATATTAAAAGGGACTCTCTGAGGGGAAAAATTTCCAGAACAATGACAAAAGAAGCAGTAAAATGTCACCAAATACATACCTATCAATAATTACCCTCGATGTAAATGGACTAAATTCTTCAATCAAAAGGTCTGAAGTATAAAAATGGATAAAAAAACAATACCCATCTATATGCGGCCCACAAGAGACTTGTTTTATTTATTTATTTATTTTAAAGATTTTATTTATTTATTTGACAGAGAGAGAGATAGCGAGAGCAGGAACACAGGCAGGGGGAGTGGGAGAGGGAGAAGCAGGCTCCTCGCCAAGTAGGGAGCCCGATGTGGGGCTCGATCCTAGGACCCTGGGATCATGACCTGAGCTGAGGTAGAAGCTTAACTGACTGAGCCACCCAGGCGCCCTACAAGAGACTTGTTTTAAATATAAAACACGTCCAGATGGAAAATGAAGGGATAGAGAAATATTTATGATATAAATGGACATCTAAAGAAAACGAAAGTATCAACCCTTATATCAGAAAAACTAGATTTTAAACCAAAGAATGTAACAAGAGATGAAGATGGGCACTATATCATAATAAAGGGGTCTACCCAAAAAGAAGACCTAACACTTGTAAATATTTATGTCCCCTACATGGGATCACCTAAATATACAAAAGAGTTAATAACAAGCTAAAGGATATATGATACTACTAGGGGACATTTACACCCCACTTATATCAATGGTAGATCATCTGAGCAGAAAGTCAAAAAGGAAACAATGGCTTTGTAATTTTTTAAATTTTATTTTATGTTATGTAGTCACCATACAATACATCATTAGTTTTTGATGTGGTGATCCACGATTCATTGTTTTCGTATAACACCCACTGCGCCAGACAGTATGTGCCCTCCTTAATACCCATCACTGGGCTAACCCATCCCCCCACCCCCCTCCCCTCTAAAACCCCCAGTTTGTTTCTCGGAGTCCATAGTCTCTCATGGTTCATCTCTCCCTCCTATTGCCCCCCTTCATTTTTCCCTTCCTTCTCCTAATGTCCTCCATGCTATTCCTTATGTTTCACAAATAAGTGAAACCATATGGTAATTGACTTTCTCTGTTTGACTTATTTCACTTAGCATAATCTCCCAGTCCCGTCCATGTTGATGCAAAAGTTGGGTATTCATCCTTTCTGATGGCTGACTAATATTCCATTGTATATATGGACCATTCATCTGTTGAAAGGCATCTGGGCTCTTTCCACAGTTTGGCTATTGTGGACATTGCTGCTATGAACATTGGGATGCATATGGCCCTTCTTTTCGCTACATCTGTGTCTTTGTGGCAAAGACCCAGGAGTGCAATTGCTGGGACATAGGGTAGCACTATATTTAGTTTTTTGAGGCACCTCCACTCTGTTTTCCAAAGTGGCTGTACCAACTTCCATACCAACCAACAGTGTAAGAGGGTTCCCCTTTCTCCACAACCTCTCCAACATTTGTTGTTTCTTTCCCTGTCCATTTTTGCCATTCTAACTGGTGTAAGGTGGTATCTCAATGTGGTTTTGATTTGAATTTCCCTGATGGCTAATGATGATGAACATTTTTTCATGTGTCTGTAGCCATTTGTATATCTTCTTTGGAGAAGTGTCTGTTCATATCTTCTGCTCATTTCTAGACTTGATTATTTGTTTCTGGGTGTTGAGTTTGAGAAGTTCTTTCTAGATCTTGGATACCAGCCCTTTATCTGTAGTGTCATTTGTAAATATCTTTTCCCATTCTGTGGGTTGCCTCTTTGTTTTGTTAACTGTTTCCTTTGGTGTGCAGAAGCTTTTTATCTTGATGAAGTCCCAAAAGTTCATTTTTGCTTTTGTTTCACTAGCTTTTGGAGTTGTATCTTGAAAAAAGTTGCTGTGGCGGATGTCAAAGAGGTTATTGCCATGTTCTTCTCTAGGATTTTGATGGGTTCCTGTCACACATTGACGTCCTTCAACCATTTTGAGTTTATCTTTGTGTACAGTGTTAGAGAATGGTCGAGTTTCATTCTTCTGCATGTGGCTGTCCAATTTTCCAATGCACCATTTATTGAAGAGACTGTCTTTTTTCCATTGCATATTTTTTCCTGCTTTGTTGAAGATTAGTTGACCATAGAGTTGAGGGTCCATATCTGGGCTCTCTATTCTGTTCCATTGGTCTATATGTCTGTTTTTGTGCCAGTACCATGCTGTCTTGGTGATCACTGCCTGTATTATAGCTTGAAATCGGGCAACGTGCTGCCCCAGCTTTGTTTTTCTTTTTCAACATTTCCTTGGCAATTTGGGGTCTTTTCTGATTCCATATAAATTTTAGGATTGTTTGTGCCAGTATTTTGAAAAATGTCATTGGAATTTTGATCAGGATGGCATTGAAGGTATAGATTGCTCTGGGTAGCATAGACATTTTAACAATGTTTATTCTTCCGATCCATGAGCATGGAATATTTTTCCATCTTTCTGTGTCTTCTTCAATTTCTTTCATGAGTGTTCTTTAGTTCCTAGAATATAGAGCCTTTACATCTTTGGATACCTTTATTGTGAGGTATCTTATGGTTTTTGGTGCTATTGTAAATGGAATCGTTTCTCTAATTTCTCCTTCTACAGTTGCATCATTAGGGTATAAGAAAGCAACTGATTTCTGTGCATTGATTTTGTATCCTGCCACATTACTGAATTGCTGTATGAGTTAGAGTAATTTGGGGGTGGAGTCTTTTCCACCTAAATTATCATGTCATCTGTGAAGAGAGAGAGTTTGACTTCTTTGCCAATTTGAATATCTTTTATTTCTTTTTGTTGTCTGATTGCTGTTGCTAGGACTTCTAGTACTGTGTTGAAGAAGAGTGGCAAGAGTGGACATCCTTGATGTGTTCCTGATCTTAAGGGAAAGGCTCTCAGCTTTTCCCCAGTGAGGATGATATTTGATGTGGGCTTTTTATAGATGGATTTTATGAACTTGAGGAACATTCCCTCTAACCCTATACTCTGAAGAGTTTTGATCAGGAAAGGATGTTGTATTTTGTCAAATGCTTTTTCTGCATCAGTTGAGAGGACCATAAAATTCTTCTCTCTCCTCTTATTAATGTGTTCTATCACATTGATTGATTTGTGAATATTGAACCACGCTTGCATCCCAGGGATAAATCCCATTTGGTCGTGATGGATGATCCTTTTAATGTATTGCTGGATCCTATTAGCTAGGATTTTGTTGAGGATTTTGGAAACCATATTCATCAGGGGTATCAGTCTGAAATTCTCCTTTTTGATGGGTCTTTGCCTGGTTTGGGGATTAAGGTAATGCTGGCCTCATAGAATGAATCTGGAACTTTTCCTTCCTTTTCTAGTTTTTGAAACAGGTTTAGGAGACTAGGTATTTCTTATTTGAATGTTTGGTAGAATTCCCCAGGTAATCTACCAGGCCCTGGAATCTTGTTTTTTGGGAGGTTTTTGATCACTGCTTCAATCTCCTTACTGGTTATTGGCCTATTCAGGTTGTCAATTTCTTCCTCTTTCCATCTTGGCAGCTGATAGGTTTCCAGGAAGGCCTCCATTTCATCCAGATTGATCAGTTTATTGGCATATAGTTGTTCATAATAATTTCTAAAAATTGTATTTGTTTGGTGTTAGTTGTGCACTCTCCCCTTTCTTTTTTTTTTTTTTTTTTAAGATTTTATTTATTTGACAGAGAGAGAGATAGCGAGAGCAGGGACACAAGCAGGGGGAGTGGGAGAGGGAGAAACAGGCCCCCCGCCGAGCAGGGAGCCCGATGTGCGACTCGATCCCGGGACCCCGTGATCACAACCCGAGCCGAAGGCAGACGCCCAATGACTGAGCCACCCAGGCGCCCCGCACTCTTCCCTTTCATTCATAATTTTATTAATTTGGGTCCTTTCTCTATTCTTTTTTTATTATTATGTTATGTTAATCACCATGCATTACATCATTAGTTTTTGATGTAGTGTTCCATGATTGTTTGCATATAACACCCAGTGCTCCATTCAGAACATGCCCTCTTTAATACCCATCACCAGGCTAACCCATACCCCCACCCCCTCCCCTCTAGAACCCTCAGTTTGTTTTTCAGAGTCCATTGTCTCTCATGCTTTGTCTCCCCTTCCAATTTCCTCACCTTCATTCTTCCCCTCCTGCTATCTTCTTCTTCTTTTTTTAACATATTTTGTATTATTTGTTTCAGAGGTACAGATCTGTAATTCAACAGTATTGCACAATTCACACTGCTCACCATAGCACATAACCTCCCCAAAGTCTATCACCCAGCGACCCCATCCTTCCCACCCCACCCCCCACTCCAGCAACCCTCAGTTTGTTTCCTGAGATTAAGCATTCCTCATATCAGTGAGGTCATATGATACATGTCTTTCTCTGATTGACTTATTTCGCTCAGCATAACACCCTCCAGTTCCATCCACGTCTTTGTAAATGGCAAGATTTCATTCCTTTTGATGGCTGCATAATATTCCATTTTATATATATACCACATCTTCTTTTTCCATTCATCTGTCGGTGGACATCTTGGCTCTTTCCACAGTTTGGCTATTGTGGACATTGCTGTTTTAAACATCAGGGTGCACATACCCCTTCAGATCCATACATTTGTATCTTTGGGGTAAATACCCAGTAGTGAAATTGCTGGATTGTATGGTAGCTCTATTTTCAACTTTTTGAGGAATCTCCATACTGTTTTCCTGAGTGGCTGTACCAGCTTGAATTCCCACCAACATTGTAGGAGGGTTCCCCTTTCTCCACATCCCCGCCAACATCTGTCATTTCCTGACTTGTTAATTTTAGCCATTCTGACTAGTGTGAGGTGGTATCTCATTGAGGTTTTGATTTGGATTTCCCTGATTCCAAGCGATGTTGAGCATTTTTTCATGTGTCTGTTGGCCATTTGGATGTCTTCTTTGCAAAAATGTCTGTTCATGTCTTCTGCCCATTTCTTGATTGGATCATTTGTTCTTTGGGTGTTGAGTTTAATAAGTTCTTTATAGATTTTGGATACTAGCCCTTTATCTGATATGTCATTTGCAAATATCTTCTCCCATTCTGTCGGTTGTCTTTTGGTTTTGTTGATTGTTTCTTTTTTTTTTTTTTTTTTTTTCATTTTTTTATTCTTATGTTAATCCCCATACATTACAACATTAGTTTTAGATGAAGTGTTCCATGATTCATTGTTTGTGCATAACACCCAGTGCTCCATGCAGAATGTGCCCTCCTCAATACCCACCACCAGGCTAACCCATCCTCCCACCCCCCTCCCCTCTAGAACCCTGTTTGTTTTTCAGAGTCCATCGTCTCTCATGGTTCGTCTACCCCTCCTATTTCCCCCGCTTCATTCTTCCCCTCCTGCTACCTTCTTCTTCTTCTTTTTTTTTTCCTTAACATATATTGCATTATTTGTTTCAGAGGTACAGATCTGAGATTCAACAGTCTTGCACAATTCACAGCGCTTACCAGAGCACATACCCTCCCCAGTGTCTATCACCCAGTCCCCCCATCCCTCCCACCCCAACCCCCACTCCAACAACACTCAGTTTGTTTCCTGCGATTAAGAATTCCTCATATCAGTGAGATCATATGATACATGTCTTTCTCTGTTTGACTTATTTCACTCAACATAATACCCTCCAGTTCCATCCACGTCGTTGCAAATGGCAAGATCTCATTCCTTTTGATGGCTGCATAATATTCCATTGTGTATATATACCACATCTTCTTTATCCATTCATCTGTCGATGGACATCTTGGCTCTTTCCACAGTTTGGCTATTGTGGACATTGCTGCTATAAACATCGGGGTGCATGTACCCCTTCGGATCCCTACTTTTGTATCTTTGGGGTAAATACCCAGTAGTGCAATTGCTGGATCATATGGTAGCTCTATTCTCAACTTTTTGAGGAACCTCCATACAGTTTTCCAGAGTGGCTGCACCAGTTTGCATTCCCACCAACAGTGTAGGAGGGTTCCCCTTTCTCCGCATCCCCGCCAACATCTGTCGTTTCCTGACTTGTTCATTTTAGCCATTCTGACTGGTGTGAGGTGGTATCTCATGGAGGTTTTGATTTGGATTTCCCTGATGCCGAGCGATATTGAGCACTTTTTCATGTGTCTGTTGGCCATTTGGATGTCTTCTTTGGAAAAATGTCTGTTCATGTCTTCTGCCCATTTCTTGATTGGATTCTTTGTTCTTTGGGTGTTGAGTTTGATGAGTTCTTTATAGATTTTGGATACTAGCCCTTTATGTGATATGTCATTTGCAAATATCTTCTCCCATTCTGTCGGTTGTCTTTTGGTTTTGTTAACTGTTTCCTTTGCTTTGCAAAAGCTTTTTATCTTGATGAAGTCCCAATAGTTCATTTTTGCCCTTGCTTCCCTTGCCTTTGGCGATGTTTCTAGGAAGAAGTTGCTTCGGCTGAGGTCAAAGAGGTTGCTGCCTGTGTTCTCCTTTAGGATTTTGATGGACTCCTGTCTCACATTGAGGTCTTTCAACCATTTGGAGTCTATTTTTGTGTGTGGTGTAAGGAAGTGGTCCAGTTTCATTCTTCTGCATGTGGCTGTCCAATTTTCCCAACACCATTTGTTGAAGAGACTGTCTTTGTTCCATTGGACATTCTTTCCTGCTTTGTCGAAGATGAGTTGACCATAGAGTTGAGGGTCCATTTCTGGGCTATCTATTCTGTTCCATTGATCTATGTGTCTGTTTTTGTGCCAGTACCATGCTGTCTTGATGATGACAGCTTTGTAATAGAGCTTGAAGTCCGGAATTGTGATGCCACCGGCTTTGCTTTTCTTTTTCAATATTCCTCTGGCTATGCGGGGTCTTTTCTGGTTCCATACAAATTTTAGGATTATTTGTTCCATTTCTTTGAAAAAAGTGGATGGTATTTTGATGGGGATTGCATTGAATGTGTAGATTGCTCTAGGTAGCATTGACATCTTCACAATATTTGTTCTTCCAATCCATGAGCATGGAACGTTTTTCCATTTCTTTGTGTCTTCCTCCATTTCTTTCATGAGTATTTTATAGTTTTCTGAGTACAGATCCTTTGTCTCTTTGGTTAGATTTATTCCTAGGTATCTTATGGTTTTGGGTGCAATTGTAAATGGGATCGACTCCTTAATTTCTCTTTCTTCTGTCTTGTTGTTGGTGTATAGGAATGCCACTGACTTCTGTGCATTGATTTTATATCCTGCCACTTGACTGAATTCCTGTATGAGTTCTAGCAGTTTTGGGGTGGAGTCTTTTGGGTTTTCCACATAAAGTATCATATCATCTGCAAAGAGAGAGAGTTTGACTTCTTCTTTTCCAATTTGGATGCCTTTGATTTCTTTTTGTTGTCTGATTGCTGTGGCTAGGACTTCCAATACTATGTTGAATAGCAGTGGTGATAGTGGACATCCCTGCCGCGTTCCTGACCTTAGGGGGAAAGCTCTCAGTTTTTCCCCATTGAGAATAATATTTGCTGTAGGTTTTTCATAGATGGCTTTTATGATATTGAGGTATGTACCCTCTATCCCTATACTCTGAAGAGTTTTGATCAAGAAAGGATGCTGTACTTTGTCAAATGCTTTTTCTGCATCTATTGAGAGGATCATATGATTCTTGTTCTTTCCTTTGTTAATGTACTGTATCACATTGATTGATTTGCGGATGTTGAACCAACCTTGCAGCCCAGGGATAAATCCCACTTGGTCATGGTGAATAATCCTTTTAATGTACTGTTGGATCCTATTGGCTAGTATTTTGGTGAGGATTTTTGCATCCATGTTCATCAGGGATATTGGTCTGTAATTCTCCTTTTTGATGGGGTCTTTGTCTGGTTTTGGGATCAAGGTAATGCTGGCCTCATAAAATGAGTTTGGAAGTTTTCCTTCCATTTCTATTTTTTGGAACAGTTTCAGAAGAATAGGTATTAATTCTTCTTGAAATGTTTGGTAGAATTCCCCTGGGAAGCCATCTGGCCCTGGGCTTTTGTTTTTTGGGAGATTTTTGATGACTGCTTCAATTTCCTTAGTGGTTATAGGTCTGTTCAGGTTTTCTATTTCTTCCTGGTTCAGTTTTGGTAGTTGATACATCTCTAGGAATGCATCCATCTCTTCCAGGTTATCTAATTTGCTGGCATAGAGTTGCTCATAATATGTTCTTATAATTGTTTGTATTTCTTTGGTGTTGGTTGTGATCTCTCCTCTTTCATTCATGATTTTGTTGATTTGGGTCATTTCTCTTCTCTTTTTGATAAGTCTGGCCAGGGGTTTATCAATCTTGTTAATTCTTTCAAAGAACAAGCTCCTAGTTTCGTTGATCTGTTCTACTGTTCTTTTAGTTTCTATTTCATTGATTTCTGCTCTGATCTTTATGATTTCTCTTCTCCTGCTGGGTTTAGGCTTTATTTGCTGTTCTTTCTCCAGCTCCTTTAGGTGTAGGGTTAGGTTGTGTACTTGAGACCTTTCTTGTTTTTTGAGAAAGGCTTGTATTGCTATATACTTTCCTCTTAGGACTGCCTTTGCTGCATCCCAAAGATTTTGAACAGTTGTGTTTTCATTTTCATTGGTTTCCATGTATTTTTTTAATTCTTCTTTAATTTCCTGGTTGACCCATTCATTCTTCAGTAGGATGCTCTTTAGCCTCCATGTATTTGAGTTCTTTCCGACTTTCCTCTTGTGATTGAGTTCTAGTTTCAAAGCATTGTGGTCTGAAAATAGGCAGGGAATGATCCCAATCTTTTGGTACCGGTTGAGACCTGATTTATGACCTAGGATGTGATCGATTCTGGAGAATGTTCCATGGGAACTAGAGAAGAATGTGTATTCCGTTGCTTTGGGGTGGAATGTTCTGAATATGTCTGTGAAGTCCATTTGGTCCAGTGTGTCATTTAAAGTCTTTATTTCCTTGTTGATCTTTTGCTTAGATGATCTGTCCATTTCAGTGAGGGGGATGTTAAAGTCCCCCACTATTATTGTATTGTTGTCGATGTGTTTCTTTGCTTTTGTTATTAATTGCCTTATATAATTGGCTGCTCCCATGTTAGGGGCATAGATATTTACAATTGTTAGATCTTCTTGTTGGATAGATCCTTTAAGTAGGATATAGTGTCCTTCCTCATCTCTTATTACAGTCTTTGGTTTAAAATCTAATTTGTCTGATATAAGGATTGCCACCCCAGCTTTCTTTTGGTGTCCGTTAGCATGGTAAATGGTTTTCCACCCCCTCACTTTCAATCTGGGGGTGTCTTTGGGTCTAAAATGAGTCTCTTGCAGACAGCATATCGATGGATCTTGTTTTTTAATCCAGTCTGTTAGCCTGTGTCTTTTGATTGGGGCATTTAGCCCATTTACATTCAAGGTAACTATTGAAAGATAGGAATTTAGTGCCATTGTATTGCCTGTAAGGTGACTGTTACCGTATATTGTCTGTGTTCCTTTCTGGTCTATGTTGCTTTTAGGGTCTCTCTTTGCTTAGAGGACCCCTTTCAAGATTTCCTGTAGGGCTGGTTTTGTGTTTGCAAATTCCTTTAGTTTTTGTTTGTCCTGGAAGCTTTTTATCTCTCCTTCAATTTTCAATGACAGCCTAGCTGGATAGAGTATTCTTGGCTGCATATTTTTCTCATTTAGTGCTCTGAATATATCCTGCCAGTCCTTTCTGGCCTGCCAGGTCTCTGTGGATAGGTCTGTTGCCAATCTAATGTTTCTACCATTGTAGGTTACATATCTCTTCTCCCGAGCTGCTTTCAGGATTTTCTCTTTGTCTGTGAGACTCGTAAGTTTTACTATTAGATGTCGGGGAGTTGACCTATTTTTATTGATTTTGAGAGGGGTTCTCTGTGCTTCCTGGATTTTCATGCCTGTTTCTTTCCCCAAATTAGGGAAGTTCTCTGCTATAATTTGCTCCATTATACCTTCTGCCCCTCTCTCTCTTTCTTCTTCTTCTGGGATCCCAATTATTCTAATGTTGTTTCGTCTTATGGTATCGCTTATCTCTCGAATTCTGCCCTCATGATCCAGTAGTTGTTTATCTCTCTTTTTCTCAGCTTCTTTATTTTCCATCATTTCATCTTCTATATTACTGATTCTCTCTTCTGCCTCATTTATTCTAGCAGTTAGCGCCCCCATTTTTGATTGCACCTCATTAATAGCCTTTTTGATTTCTACTTGGTTGGATTTTAGCTCTTTTACTTCTCCAGAAAGAGTTTCTCTAATAACTTCCATATTTTTTTCAAGCCCAGCTAGTATCTTTAAAGTGATGATTCTGAACTCTAGATCTGACATCGTACTAATGTCCGTATTGAGTAGGTCCCTGGCAGTCGGTACTGCCTCTTGTTCTTTTTGTTGAGGTGATTTTTTCCGTCTTGTCATTTTGTGCAGAGGAGAATAGATTAATGAGAGAACAAAATGCTAGCAGAGTAACCACGTCCCCAGAAAATATACTCTAAACAAATCAGAAAAGACCTGAAGCAGTGGGATAAGAAGGGGAAAGAGAGAAAAAAGAAAAAGAAAAAAAAAGATAAAGATAAAAACAAAAACAAACAAAACAAAACAACAACAACAAAAGAAAAACCAGAATGTGATCAAATATGATCTATATGGTATATAGATCAGTGCCACACACTAGATTTGGGGTGTATTTTGGTCTTTTAGAAGAAAGTGCCTCCCAAAATTTTAAAGAAAGAAAAACTTATATATGTACAAAAATAAGGGTTGATATGATGAAGGGATGGAAAATGACTGTAAAAATGGAAATTATAAAAAATTTTATAAAAGGAATTGATAAGAAGTTGTTTGAAAAAAGAAAGAAGAGGATTTAAAAAAAGAAAAAAGAAAAAGAAAAAAAAAGGGAGAGGATGGATCAGGCAGGGGAATAGAAAACACCATATACTAGAGATTTAGGGTATATTTTAATCTGTTAGAAGAAACTATCTCAAAATTTTAAAGAGAGAACAACTTATATATATAAGCCAAAAATACGGGAAACTACTATGAAGGGATAGAATATGACTCTAAAAATGAAAAATAGAAATGTTTTTTTTTTAAAAAGGGATTGATAAGATGTTGTTTGAAAAAGGGAAAAAGAAAAATTCAAAAAGAAATAAAAAGACAAAAAGACCGTTAAAAAAAAAATTAACTTTAAAAGACTAAGGAATCATGGTAAAAAAGCCATGAATTCTATGTGCAGTAGTCCCTTAGCGCTGGAGTTCTGCTGTTCTCATTGATCGGTACACTTGGTCTTGGCCGGCTGTTCTCGCTGATCCTCTGGGGAGGGGCCTGTTGCCGTGGTTCCCAAATGTCTCTGCCGGAGGCGGAAGTGCCCCGCCCTTGCCCCCTCCCGGCTAAGTCATCTGCTCGCGTTTGCTCTCCGGGGCTTTTGTTCCCTGCGAGCTTTCCGTCCAGCTTTGGAGGCGGAGAGTGAAAATGGCGGCCCCCCAATCTCCGCCCCGGAGGAGCCGAGAACTCGGGGCCCGCTCCTCAGTGAGCCCCCAGAGAAAAGCCGCCAGTCACTCCCGTCTCCCCGGTCTGCAGCTGCACTCCGTGCTCAACCGGCCTGTGACCACGCATTTCTATCTCCGGTACCCGACCCGGTCTGGAGTCTCCAAACCCAGCAGATCCCTGCGGTGCGCTCCGTGCGGCTCCTCCCAGAGAAGGAAGGGGAGTCTCCCCGGATCTGCCGCTTGTTGGGTCCCTGCTGGAGGAGCAGGGGCCCGACTGGGCCGCGGATCACGGTTTATGGCCACCCCGAGCTGAGGGTCCGCGCCTGGGCTCCGCCTCTGCAGCCGGCTTCCCTGCTCCGATACCTGGGAGCTCTGCCGCACTCAGGCACCCCCGGTGTTTCTGTGACCCCGAGGGTCCTGAGACCACACTGTCCCGGAGGGTTCCACCCCCCGCTTAGACTTTGAAAAGTTCCAATTTTGTGCTCCGCGGCTCTATCACTTGCCAGAAGCGGCCGACGGAGGCCCCTCCCCCGCCGTCTATCCTCCCGAATATCGCCTCGGATTCACTTCTCCGCACCTTCCAGAAAGTGGTCGCTTTTCTGATGAGAGAGTTGTTGCTCTTCTTTTCTTCGATCTCCTGTTGAGTTTGTAGGTGTTCAGAATGGTTTGATCCCTATCCAGCTGAATTCCTGAGAGGAGACGAAATCCAGGTCTCCTACTCCTCCGCCATCTTGCTCCGCCCCCCTTGATTGTTTCTTTTGCTGTGCAAAAGCTTTTTATCTTGATGGAGTCCCAATAGTTCATTTTCGCCCTCGCTTCCCTTGCCTTTTGTGATGTTTCTAGGAAGAAGTTGCTGTGGCTGAGGTCGAAGAGGTTGCTGCCTGTGTTCTCCTTTAGGATTTGGATGGTCTCCTGTCTCATGTTTAGGTCTTTCAACCATTTTGAGTCTATTTTTGTGTGTGGTGTAAGGAAATGGTCCAGTTTCATTCTTCTGCATGTGGCTGTCCAATTTTCCCAACACCATTTGTTGAAGAGACTGTCTTTTTTCCATTACATATTTTTTCCTGCTTTGTTGAAGATTAGTTGACCATAGAGTCGAGGGTCCTTTTCTGGGCTCTTTATTCTGTTCCATTGATTTATGTGTCTGTTTTTGTGCCAGTACCATACTGCCTTGATGATGACAGCTTTGTAATAGAGCTTGAAGCCCGAATTGTGATGCCACCAGCTTTGCTTTTCTTTTTCAACATTCTTCTGGTTATCCAGGGTCTTTTCTTGTTCCATACAAATTTTGTCAGGGCACCTGGGTGACTTATTCATTACGTGTCTGCCTTTGGCTCAGATCATGATCCTGGTGTCCTGGGATCCAGCCCCACATTGGGCTCCCTGCTCCATGGGAAGCATGCTTCTCCCTCTTCCACTCCCCCTGCTTGTGTTCCCTGTCTTGCTGTTTCTCTCTCTGTCAAATAAATAAAATCTTTAAAAAAATGAATGGGTCAACCAGTAAATTAAAAATAAAAATAAAATACAAAGGAAAAGACAAAAATGAAAACACAACGATCCAAAACCTTTGGGATGCAGCAAAAGCAATCATAAGATAGTAGTATAGAGCAATACAGGCCTACATGATGAAACAAAACAATCTCAGGGAGCCTGGGTTGCTCAGTCTGCTAATCATATGACTTCATCTAAGGTCATGGTCTCAGGGTCCTGGGATTGGGCCCTGTGTTTGGCTCTACACTCAGCAGGGAGTCTGCTTCTCCCTCTCCCTCTGCCCCTCAGCCTGCTTGAGCTATCTCCTTCTCTCTGTCTCTCCCTAATAAATTTTTTTTTAAAGAAAGAAACAAGAAAATTGTCGAATAAATAACCTAACCTTACACCTACAGGAGCTAGACAAAAAATAACAATCAAAGCCTAAAGGCAGTAGAAGGAAGGGAATAATAAAGATTAGACAATAAATAAATGATAAAGAAAGTAAAAAAGAAAAAAAAGAATGGATGAATGAATTCAGGAGCTGGTTCTTCAATAATAATAATTAATAATAATAAACATGTTCATTTTTATTATTATTATATTGATAAACTCCTAGCCTGACTTATAAAAAGAACAAAGAAAGATCCCAAATAAATAAAGTCACAATTGAGAGAGGAGAAATAACAACCAACAACCAAGAAATATAATTTTAAGAGAGTATTATGAGAAACTATTTGGCAAAAATAGGACAAACTGGAAGAAATGGATAAATTCCTAGAAACATATAAACTACCAAAACTGAAGCAGGAAGAAATAGAAAACAGACTGAAAACTAGCAATGAGATTGCATCAGTAATAAAAATCTCCCAACAAACAAAGATGCTGGCTCAAACGGCTTTACTGGTGAATTCTAGCAAACATTTAAAAAAGTGTTAGTATCTATTTTTCTAAAAATAAATTCCAAAAAATAGAAATAGAAGGAAAACTTCCAAATTCATTCTATGAGGCCAGAATAACCCTGATAGCAAACCAGACAATGACTCCACTAAAATAGAGAACTATAGGCCAATATCCCACATGAACATGGATGCAAACATTCTCAATGAAATACTAGCAAAGTGAATCCAACAGTATATTAAAAAAATATATTCTCCATGATGAAATGTGTTTTATTCCTGGGTTGCAAAGGTGGTTCAATATTTGCAGATCAATCAGTGTGATACAGTACATTAATAAAATAAAGGACAAGACCATATGATCACTTTGATAGATACAGAAATGAATTTGACAAAGTACAATATCCATTCGTGATAAAACACTTAACAAAATAGAATTAATGGGGACATACATCAACATCATGAAGACCATATACAAAACAAACAAACAAACATAGTTAATATCTTCAATGGGGAAAAAACAGAGAGCTTTTCCTCTATGGTCAGGAACATGGCAAGGATATCCACTGTCACCACTGTTATTTAACATAGTACTGGATGTCCTAGCCTCAGCAATCAGACAACAAAAAGAAATAAAAGGCATCCAAATTGGCAAGGAAGAAGTCAGATTTTCACTACTTACAGATAACCTGATACTACATATGGAAAATACAAAAGACTCCACACACACACAAAAATATTTCTAGAACTGATACACAAATTCAGTAAAGTCACAGGATAAAAATCAAAGTACAGAAATCTGTTACCTTTCTATACATAAATAATGAAGCAGTAGAAAGAGAAATCAAGGAAACAAACCCATTTACAACTGCACCAAAACCCATAAGATACCAAAGAATAAAACTAACTAAAGAGGCAAAAGATCTGTACTCTAAAAACTGTAAAATGTAGATGTAAGAAATTGAAGATGTCACAGAGAAATGGAAAAACACTCCATGCTCATGGGTTAGAAGGACAAATATTGTTAAAATGTCTATACTATCCAAAGCAATCTGCAGATTTAATACCCTATCAAATACCACCAGCATTTTTTTTTTCACAGAGCTAAAAAAAAAAAAAAATCCTAAAATTTGTATGGAACTGGAGGAGGAGATAAGATGGTGGAGGCAGAGTGGACCCTAATTTTTCTGGTCCCTGGAATTCAGCTAGATAGTTATCAAATCATTCTGAATACCTGCAAAATAAACCAGAAATCTGAGAAAAGAATCACTGCATTCTACAAATAGAAAATCGACCACTTTTTGCAAGCTAGGAGGTGGGGAAACATGAATGCAGGGCAATAAAGCAGAAGATAAACCTCAGGGGGAGCGAGACCATTTAAGGCTTCTACTGGAAAGTATTAGCAGGAGCAGAGCACAAAATCAGAACTTTTAGAAGTCTACTCCAGTTGGCAAAATCTCTGCCTGAAAGATGCTCAGGTGGTGAAGTGGGGCAAAATCACAGGTGGGACAGCATGGTCTAAAGATCCCTGGGGTCACAAAAAGATTGGGGGTGCCTGAGTGCAGCAGAAATCCCAAGCACTGAAGCAGGGAAGCTGGATGTAAACAGTGAGCTTAGGCACAGACTTTCTGCTGGGTGTTGCCATAAAGCATGAACCACTGCATGGGCGGGCAACCACTCTCTGAGCAGGGGCCCCACAAAAGGCAGAAGTATAGCAAAACCTCCTTTCTCCCCTGGGAGGAACAATGGGGGACCATACCACAGGTGTCCATAAAGTTTGAAGTTTTGAAATGAGGTCCTGTGCCTGAGTTAAAAATGCTCAGTCACAGGCTGGATGAACAGAGTTTGTAGGGAAACCAGGGAGACAAGAGTGAAAGACTGCTTTTCTGTAAGGGCTTACTGAAGAGTGGGGGGCACAAACTTTCAGCTCTGTGGTTAGAGATCTGGACATCTCCATTTTCATCCCCCCATTGGTGCTGGAATCCTTCAGGAAGCAAAATCACACCACATAGTGCAATCCAGAGCCACTTACACTGTGCACAGCCCCCCAGCAAGGGGGTATAATTCCCCCTGGACAAAGACACATGCAGTCAGTGAAATAGCCCTCCTCCCCAGAAGACAAGCAGGAACATCAAGCTAACACCAAGTTTACCAGTGATTCATAGAGAATTGCAAAACGTCAGCGCTTGGGGAAAACAGTACATAGCATTCGTGTATTTTTCTTTTTAATATTATTCCTTAGTCATTCAGTTTTAGTTCTTTTTTTTTCTTTTCAACTACTTTCTTATTTTATCAATTCATTCTTAAAATTTTTGCTTTTATATTTATGTTATATATATATTTTTTTCATTTTTGTTTTCCTTTTATAGTATTCAATTTTATTTTGGTATATATATAAGTTTTACTTTCTTTCCTATTTTGGGATCTAGTTTCTTCTAACAGACCAAAATACATCCAGGATCTAGTTTATTCTTGTGTTCTGTTTTACTTCTTGTTTGATTCTCTCTCTCTCTTTCTTATTTTGTTTCTGTTTTCTTCTAATTTGTTTTGTGTGTGTTCTTCTGGTATTGTTGTTATTTCTGTATTTTCTCTCTCTTTCATCTATTCCTTTCTGAACATAATGTTGAAACTGAGAAACTCACCCCCTAAAAAAATGAACAGGAGACAGTATTCACTGTCAAATATTTAATCAATATGGGTATAATGTATCAGAACTAGAATTCAAAACAACAATTATAAAGATACTAAATGGGTTTGCAAAAACCATAGAAGATAATCCCTTACTAGAGAAACAAAAGAACTAAAATCAATCAGGCTGAAATAAAAAAGGCTATTAATGAGATGCAGTAAAAAAATATGGAGGCTTTAACTCTTAGGATAAGTGATGCAGAAGAGGGAGAGTTACTGATACAGAAGACAAAATGATGGAGGATAAGGAAGATGAGAAAAATAGAGATAAACAACTACTGGATCACAAAGGGAGGATTCAAGAGATCAATGATACCATCAAGTGAAACAATATTGGAAAAACAGGGGTCCCGGGGTGGGGGGAAGAGAGAGAGAGAGAGAGAGACAGACAGACAGACAGACAGACAGAGAAGGTTTTTTGAACAAATTATAGCTGAGAGCTTCCCTAATCTGGGAAAGAAAACAAGCACCCAAGACCAGGAGGAAAAAGAACCCCCCTCAGAATTAATAAACATAGGTCTACACCTTGACATAAAATAGCAAAGTTTGCAAATGTCAGAGATAAAGAGAAAATCCCGAAAGCAGCTTGGGCCAAGAGGTCCTTAATCCACAACGGTAGACATATAAGGCTGGCAGCAGACCTGTCCATAGAGACATGGCAGGCAAGAAAAGACAGGCATGATATTTTCAGTGTGCTAATGGGGGAAAATGTGGCCAAGAATACATTATCCAGAAAGGCTGTCATTCAGAATAAAAGAGATAAAGAGTTTCCAGGACAAACAGAAACTAAAAGAATTTGTGATCAGTAAGCCAATCCTGCAAGAAATATTAAAGGGGATCCTTTAAGTGAAGAGAGAGTCCAAAAGTAACAAAGACCAGAAAGGAACAGAGAAAATCTACAGAAACAGTGACTTTACAGGTAATACAATGGCACCAAATTAATAACTTTAAATAATTACCCTGAGTGTAAATGGATTAAATGTTCCAATCAAATGACAAAAAGGTATAAGTTTGGATTAAAAAAAATAAGACCCATCAATATGCTGTCTACAAAAGACCCATTTTAGACCCGAAAACATCACCAGATTGAAAGTGAGGGGGTGGAGAACTACTTATTATGTTAATGGACATCAAAAGGAAGCTGAGGTAGCCATCCTTATAACAGACAAACTAGATTTTAAGCCTAAGTCTGTAATAAGAGATGAAGAAGGACACTATATCATAATAAAGGGGTCTATCCAACAAAATGCAAGAACTGTAAATATTCATGCCCCTAACATAGGAGTAGCCAATTATATAAACCAATTAATAAAATTAAATAAACACATGGATAATAATACAATAATAGTAGGGAACGTTAACAACTCAATCACAGCAATAGACAGATCACCTAAAGAGAAGATGAAAAGGCTTTGAATGATACTGTGGACCAGATGAACTTCACAGATATATTCAGAGCATTTAATTATAAAATGACAGAACACATTCTTCTTGAGTGCATATGGAACATTCTCCAGAATAGATCTCATACTGGGTCACAAATCAGGTCTCAAACATTACCAAAAGATTGGGATTGAGGGGGGAAAGATGGCGGAGGAGTAGGGGACCCTATTTCAACTGGTCCCTGGAATTGAGCTGGATATCTACCAGACCACTCTGAGCACCCACGAAACCAGCCTGAGATGTAAGAAGATCTGGATCTCTACAAACAGAATATCGCAGGCAGTTGGTTCTGAGGTATGAAGCGGAGAGCCATGATTCTGCAGGCAGATATCAGAGGATAAACTGAGGCGGGAGGGTGCCTGGACGTGGGGATCCTACACCGCCGGTGAGTGACAGCCTCACGCGCTGTGGACAGGGCACAGACTCACAGACCGGTAGCATCGGGAAAGAACTTTAAAGTAGCCCCCGAGGTGGAAAACCAGACAGGTGGGGTCGCGCGCAGTGAACCGCAGGCCCCCCAGACAGAAACCGGAGCGATGGTCGTGCACACGCGAACTACAGCTTCCGAGGCGGAAACCCGGTGCGTGGGGTCGCACCGGTGAACTGCAACCCCAAGCGGCAGAGTCGTGTGCACGCGAATTGGGAGCCGCTGGCGGTTTTAGAAGCACAAAGGGCAGAGACGTGCCCCAACCTGGAGGCAGGACTGGGAGCGCTGTGGAGGGGCGCACAACTCAGGCCGCTGCAGTTTATAGAAGCATGGACAGAAACGGAGACAGTGTGGCTTGAAGAGCTCACTGAAGAACAGACTGAGGTCTCTCTGTTCTGAGGCAGAGAGTTGGAAACGGTCTCTTCTGATCTGACTCATGGAAGAGAAGTGGAAAGTTGCCATGGAAAGGCGCCAGAGAACAAAAGCCCCAAAGACTGATTCCCACTGAGCCCATCCCCCGCCACAGGGGCACAGGGCAACTCCGCCCAAACAGGGTTGCCTGAGTAACAGCGCGGCAGGCCCCTCCCACAGAAGACAGGCTGGGAAAACAAGAGGTCAGCAACCCTAAGCTCCCAAGAAAACAGGTACATCTTGCTTGGGTTCTGATCAATAATTTGGACTCTATACATTCCCTCAAACACCAATCAACAGAATGACTAGGAGGAGGAGCCCCCAAAACAGAAAAGACTCAGAAATTATGACTTATGCTGCAGATTTACAAATGGATGCAGATATAACCAAGATGTCAGAGATGGAATTCAGGCTAGCAATTGTGAAGACAATGGCTAGAATGGAGAAATCAATTAATGGCAACATAGAGTCTCTAAGGGCAGAAATAAAAGGTGAATTGGCAGAACTTAAAAATGCTATCAATGAGATTGAATCCAATCTAGATAATCTAACAGCTAGGGTAACTGAGGCAGAAGAGCGAATAAGCGACCTGGAAGACAATATAATAGATAAAAAGGGAAAAGAGGAGGCCAGGGAAAAATAACTCAGAATCCATGAAAATAGAATCAGAGAAATAAGTGACACCATGAGGTGTTCCAATGTCAGAATAATTGGAATCCCGGAGGGAATGGAGAGAGAGAGAAGGCTAGAAGGTGTATTTGAGCAAATTGTAGCTGAGAACTTCCCTAATCTGGGGAATGAAACAAACATTCGAGTCTTAGAGGCAGAGAGAACCCCTCCTAAGATCAAGGAAAACAGGCCAACACCCCGGCATGTAATAGTAAAACTTGCAAATCATAGAACAAAGGAAACCATCTAAAGGGCAGTTAGGGGGAAGAGATTCCTTATGTACAGAGGGAGGAACATCAGAATAACATCAGACCTATCCATGGAGACCTGGCAAGCTAGAAAGGCCTGGCAGGATATATTCAGGGTACTAAATGAGAAGTACATGCAGCCAAGAATACTTTATCTGGCAAGGCTTTCAATTAGAATGGATGGAGAGATGCAGAGCTTCTATGACCAGCAGAAACTGAAAGAATATGTGACCACTAAGCCGGCCCTGCAAGAAATATTAAGGATGGTTCTATAAAAGGAGAAAGAACCCAAGAGTGATATACAACAGAAATTTACAGGGACAATATATAAAAACAACATCTTCACAGGCAACATGATGACAATTAATTCATATCTTTCAATAATCACTCTCAACGTGAATGGCCTAAACACTCCCATAAAAAGGCACAGGGTTGCAGATTGGATAAAAAGACAGGACCCATCCATATGCTGTCTACAAGAGACTCATTTTGAACCTAAAGATACATCCAGACTGAAAGTGAAGGGATGAAGATCCATCTTTCATGCCAGTGGACCTCAAAAGAAAGCTGGGGTAGCAATTCTTATATCAGACAAATTAAATTTTAATCTAAAGTCTGTAATAAGAGACACAGAAGGACACTATATCATTCTTAAAGGGTCTATCCAACAAGAAGATCTAACAGTTGTAAATATCTATGCCCCCAACATGGGAGCAGCCATCTACATAAGCCAACTGTTAACCAAAATAGTCATATTGATAACAATACGTTAATTGTAGGAGACCTCAATACTCCACTCTCAGCAATGGACAGATCATCTAAGCAGAAAATCAACAAGGATACAAGAGCTTTGAATGATACATTAGACCAGATGAACCTCATAGACATTTACGGAACATTCCACCCTAAAACAACAGAATACTCATTCTTCTCGAGCACACATGGAACTTTCTCTAGAACAGACCATATACTGGGTCACAAATCAGGTCTCACCGATATGAAAAGATTGAGATTATTCCCTGCATATTCTCAGACCACAGTGCTCTAAAACTGGAACTCAATCACAAGAAAAAGTTTGGCAGAAATGCAAACACTTGGAAGCTAAACACCACTCTGCTGAAGAATGTTTGGGTCAACCAGGAAATCAAAGAAGAACTTAAACAATTCATGGAAATCAATGAGAACAAAAACACATCGGTCCAAAACCTATGGGATACTGCAAAGGTGGTCCTAAGGGGGAAATACATGGCCATCCAAGCCTCACTCAAAAAAATAGAAAAATCCCGAATTCACCAACTAACTCTACACCTTAAAGAACTAGAGAAAAAGCAACAAACGATGCCTATGCCACGCATTAGAAGAGAAATAATTAAAATTAGAGTAGAAATCAATGAAACCAGAAATACAGTAGATCAGATCAATGAAACTAGAAGTTGGTTCTTTGAAAGAATTAATAAGACCGATAAACCACTGGCCCTAATTATCCAAAAGAAAAGAGAAAGGACCCAAATTAATAAAATTATGAATGAAAGGGGAGAGATCACAACTAACACCAAGGAAATAGAAACAATATTAGAAATTATTATCAACAACTATATGCCAATAAACTGAGCAATCTGGATGAAATGGAGGTCTTCCTGGAAACCTATAAGCTGCCAAGAGGAAAACAGGAAGAAATTGACAACCTGAATAGGCCAATAACCAGTAATGAGATTGAAGCAGTGATCAAAAACCTCCCAAAAAACAAGAGTCCAGGGTCTGATGGATTCCCTGGGGAATTCTAAAAAAAACATTCAAAGAAGAAATAATACCTATTCTACTGAAGCTGTTTCAAAAAATAGAAACAGGAGGAAAACTTCCAAACTCATTCTATGAGGCCAGCATTACCTTAATCCCCAAACCAGGCAAAGGCCCCCCAAAAAGGAGAATTTCAGACCAATATCCCTGATGAATATGGATTCCAAAATCCTCAACAAAATCCTAGCAAATAGGATCCAGCAATACATTAAAAGAATCATCCACCACGACCAAGTGGGATTTATCCCAGGGACAAGGGTGGTTCAACATTTGCAAATCAATCAGTGTGATAGAACACATTAATAATAGGAGGGAGAAGAACCATATGGTCCTCTCAATTGATCCAGAAAAATCATTTGACAAAATACAACATCCTTTCCTGATTAAAACTCTCCAGAGTATAGGGATAGAGGGAACATTCCTCAAGCTCATAAAATCCATCTATGAAAAACCCACAACATATATCATCCTCAATGGCGAAATGCTGAGAGCCTTTTCCTTAAGATCAGGAATACGTCAAGGATGCCCACACTCGCCACTATTGTTCAACATAGTACTAGAAGTCCTAGCAACAGCAATCAGACAACAAAAAGAAATAAAAGGTATTCAAATTGGCAAAGAAGTCAAACTCTCTCTTTTTGCAGACGATTTGATACTTTATGTGGAAAACCCAAAAAACTCCATCCCCAAATTACTAGAACTCATCCAGCAATTCAGTAATGTGGCAGGATAAAAATCAATGCACAGAAATCGGTTGCTTTCTTATACACTAACAATGCAACTGTAGAAAAAGAAATTAGAGAAATGATTCCATTTACAATAGTACCAAAAACCATAAGATACCTCGGAATAAACCTAACCAAAGAGGTAAAGGATCTATACTCTAGGAACTACAAAACGCTCATGAAAGAAATTGAAGAAGACACAAAAAGATGGAAAAATATTCCATGCTCATGGATCGGAAGAATAAACATTGTTAAAATGTCTATGCTACCTAGAGCAATCTATACTTTCAATGGCATCCCGATCAAAATTCCAATGACATTTTTCAAAATGCTGGAACAAACAATCCTAACATTTGTATGGAATCAGAAAAGACCCCGAATCGCCAAGGAAATGTTGAAAAAGAAAAACAAAGCTGGGGGCATCACGTTGCCCGATTTCAAGCTATATTACAAAGCTGTGATCACCAAGCCAGCATGGTACTGGCACAAAAACAGACATATAGACCAATGGAACAGAATAGGGAACCCAGATATGGATCCTTAACTCTATGGTCAAATAACCTTTGACCAAGCAGGAAAAAGCATCCAATGGAAAAAAGGCAGTCTCTTCAATAAATGGTGCTGGGAAAATTGGACAGCCACATGCAGAAGAATGAAACTCTACCATTCTCTAACACCATTCTCAAAGATAAACTCAAAGTGGATGAAAGACCTCAATGTGAGACAGGAATCCATCCAAATCCTAGAGGAGAACATAGGCAGTATCCTCTTTGACATCGGCCACAGCAACTTCTTTTAAGATACATCTCCAAAAGCTAGTGAAACAAAAGCAAAAATGAACTTTTGGGACTTGATCAAGGTATAAAGCTTCTGCACAGCAAAGGAAACAGTCAACCAAACAAAGAGGCAACCCACAGAATGGGAGAAGATATTTGCAAATGACACTACAGATAAAGGGCTGGTATCCAAGATCTAGAAAGAAATTCTCAAACTCAACAGCCAAAAAACAAATAATCAAGTTAGAAAGTGGGCAGAACATATGAAAAGACACTTCTCGAAGATGACCTGCAAATAGCTAACAGACATATGAAAAATTGTTCATCATCATTAGCCATCAGGGAAATTCAAATCAAAAGCACATTGAGATACCATCTTACACCAGTTAGAATGGCAAAAATGGACAAGGCAAGAAACAACAAATGTTGGAGAGGTTGTGGAGAAAGGGGAACCCTCTTACACTGTTGGTGGGAATGCAAGTTGGTATAGCCACTTTGGAAAACAGTGTGGAAGTGCCTCAAAAATTTAAAAATAGAGCTACCCTATGACCCAGAAATTGCGCTACTGGGTATTTACCCCAAAGACACAGATGTAGCGAAAAGAAGGGCCATATGCACCCCAATGTTCATAGCAGCCATGTCCTCAATAGCCAAACTGTGGAAAGAGCCGAGATGCCCTTTAACAGATGAATGGATAAAGAAGATGTGGTCCATATATACAATGGAATATTACTCAGCCATCAGAAAGGATGAATACCCAACTTTTACATCCACATGGATGGGACTGGAGGAGATTATGGTAAGTGAAATAAGTCAAGCAGAGAAAGTCAATTTTCATATGGTTTCACTTATTTGTGGAACATAATGAATAGCATGGAGGACATTAGGAGAAGGAAGGGAAAAATGAAACGGGGGAAATCAGAGGGAGAGATGAACCATGAGAGACTATGGACACTGAGATACTACAGGGTTTTAGAGGGGAGTAGGTGGGGAGATGGGTTAGCTGGGTGATGGTTATTAAGGAGGGCACATACTGCCTGGAGCAGTGGGTGTTATACGAAAAGAATGGATCGTGGATCAGCACATCAAAAACTAATGATGTATTTATGGTTACAAACATAACATAATAAAATTTAAAAAAGAAAAACAAAAACAAAAAACAAAAATACAAACAGTGGGGAGGAGCAAGATGGCAGAGGTGTAGGAGATCTATATTTTGTGTGGTCCCAGGAATTCAGCTAGATAGGTATCAAAACATTCTGAACACCTACAAACTCAACAGGAGATAGAAGAAAAGAATAGCAGCAACTCTCTGAACAGAAAAGCGATGACTTTCTGGAAGGAAGGACATGGGGAGAAGTGAATCAGAGGCAATATTTGGGAAATTAGACCACAGGGGGAGGGAGCCTGCTACCTGGAATGATAGAGTAGTAGAGCACAAAGTCAGAAATTTTAGAAGTCAGCTCTGCTGAGGGACGTCACTCTAGTGGCTAAGCAGTGGGTGGAACACTCGCTGGGGCAGTGTGGTCACAGGACCCTCAAGGTCACAGAAAGATCTGGGGTGCCTGAGTGCAGCAGAGCTCCCAGGTATCAGAGCGGGGAGGCCAGCTACAGAGACGCAGCTGAGGAGTAGGCTCTCAGCTCGGGGTTGCCATAAACCATGATCCATGGCACAGTCCAGCCATTATTCCTCCAGCAGGGACCCAACACGTGGCAGATCCAGGGAGACTCCCCTTCCTCCCATGGGAGGAGCGGCGTGTGAGCCCACCACAGGAATCTGCTGGGTTTGGAGACTCCACACGGGTTCGTGTGCCAGAGATAGAAACGCTTGGTTATAGGCTGGGTGAGCACAGAGTGTGGCCGGAGAGCAGGGAGACAGGAGTGATTGACTGCTTTACTCTGGAGGCTCACTGAGGAGTGGGGCCCCGAGTTCTCAGCTCCTCCAGGGAGGAGATTGGGAGGCCACCATTTTCACTCTTGTCCTCCAAATGTGTACAGAAAGCTTGCAGGAAAACAAAAGCTCCTGAGAGCAAACCTGAGCAGATTACTTAGTCTGGCCCCTGGCAAGGGCGGGGCAATCTGCCTCTGACAAAGACATTTGGGAACCATGTCAAGAGGCCCCTCCCCCAGAAGATCAGCAAGAACAGCCAGCCAAGACCAAGTTTACCGATCAATGAGAACGGCAGAACTCCAGCGCTAGGGCAATACAGCACATAGAATTCACGGCTTTTTCCCCCACGATTCTTCAGTCTTTCAAAGTTAATTTTTAAAATTTTCTTTATTTTTTTCCTTTTCTTTTTTAAAAAATTTTCCTTTTTCCATTTTCTCCCAACGTCTTATCAATCCCTTTTTAAAAAATCTTTTTTTATTTTTCATTTTTAGAGTCATATTCTATCCCTTCATTGTAGTTAACCTTAATTTTTGTATATATATATATAAGTTGTTCTCTCTTTAAAATTATGGAATACAGTTTCTTCTAACAGACCAAATATATCCTAATTCTCTATTGTATGGCTCTGTTCTAGTCTCCTGCCTGATCACATTCTCCGCCCCACCTTTTTTTTTAGTTCTTCTTAAATGTCTCTTCTTTCTTTTTTCAACCAACTTCTTATCTTACCAATTCCTCTTATAAAATCATTTATAATTTTCATCTTTACAGACATATTCCATCCCCTCACCATATTTACTCTTATTTTGCACATATATGTTTTTCTTTCTTAAAATTTTGGGAGGTATTTTCTTCTAAAAAACCAAAATACACAAAAAATCTAGTTGTGACACTGATCTATTCACCAGCCTGATCATATTTGATCATATGCTTTTTTTTTTTTCTTTCTCTTTCTATTTCTCCCAGTTTTGGGTCTCTTCTGATTTTTTTAGTGTATATATTTCTGGGGTCGTTGTTACCCTGTTAGCATTTTGTTCTCTCATTCATCTATTCTCCTCTGGACAAAATGACATGACAGAAAAAATCACCTCAAAATAAGAAAGCACACAAGAGGCAGTACCCATTGCCAGGGAACTAATCAATATGGACATCAGTAAGATGTCAGAACTAGAATTCAGAATGATTTATAAAGATACTAGCTGGGTTTGAAAAAACCATGGAACACACTAGAAAATCCCATTCTGCAGAAATAAAAGAACTAAAATCTAACAAAGTCGAAATAAAAACGGCTATTAATGAGGTGCAATCAAAAATGTAGGCTCTAACTGCAAGGATAAATGAGGCAGAAGAGAGAATAGGTGATAGAGATGACCAAATGATAGAAAATAAAGAAGCTGAGAAAAAGAGAGATAAACAAGTACCAGATCCTGAGGGCAGAATTCAAGAGATAAGTGATACTGTAAGATGAAACAATATTAAAATAATTGGAATCCCAGAAGAAGAAGAAAGAGAGGGAAAGAAGGTATACTGGAGCAAATTATAGCAGAGAACTTCCCTAATTTGGGGAAGGAAACAGTAATCAAAATAGAGGAGGCACAGAAAATCCTCCTCAATATCAATAAAAATAAGTCAACACCCCAGCATCTAATAGTAAAACTTAGGAGTCTCTGAGACAAAGAGAAAATCCTGAAAGCAGCTCGGGAGAAGAGATCTATAACCTACAATGGTAGAAACATTAGACTAGCAGCAGACCTATCCACAGAGACCTGGCCGGCCAGAAACAACTGGCATGATATATTCAGAGCATTAACCGAGGAAAAATATGCAGCCAAGAATATTATATCCAGCTAGGCTGTCATTGAAAATAGAAGGAGAGATAAAAAGCTTCCAGGACAAACAAAAGCTAAAAGAATTTGCAAACAGCAAACCAGCCCTATAAGAAATCTTGAAAGGGGTCCTCTAAGCAAAGAGAGAGCCTAAAAACAACATAGAGCAGAAAGAAACACAGACAATATACAGTAACATTCACCTTCCAGGCAATACAATGGCACTAATTAATATCTTTCCATAGTTAACCTGAATGTAAAAGGGGTAAATGCCCCAATCAAAAGACCCAGGCTATCAGATTGGATTAAAAAAAAAAAAAAAAAAGACCCATTGATATGCTGCCTCCAAGAGACTCATTTTAGACCCAAAGATACCCCCAGATTGAAAGTGAGGGGGTGGAAAACCATTTACCATGCTAATGGACATCAAAAGAAAGCTGGGGTGGCAACCCTTATATTAGACCAATTAGATTTTAAACCAAAGACTGTGATAAGAGTTAGGGAAGGACACTATACCCTTCTTAAAGGGTCTAGCCAACAAGAAGATCTAACAATTGTAAATATCTATACCCCTAATATGAGAGCAGCCAATTATATAAGCCAGTTAATAAAAAAAAATCAAAGAAACATATCGACTACAATAATAGTAGGGGCTTTAACAACCCCCTCACTGAAATGGACAGATCATCTAAGCAATAGATCAACAAGGAAATAAAGGCTTTAAGTGACACACTGGACCAGATGGACTTCACAAATATATTCAGAACACTCCATCCCAAAGCAACATAATACACATTCTTCTCTAGTGCCCATGGAACATTCTCCAGAATAGATCACATCCTAGGTCACAAATCAGGTCTCAACTGGTACCAAAAGATTGGGATCATTCCCTGCATATTTTCAGACCACAATGCTTTGAAAGCAGAACTCAATCCACAAGAGGAAAGTTGGAAAGAACTCAAATACATGGGGGCTAAAGAGCATCCCACTAAACAATGAATGAGTCAGCCAGGAAATTAAAGAAGAATTAAAAAAAAATCATAGAAACAATTGAAAATGAAAACAAAATTGTTCAAAATCTTGGGATAGAGCAAAGGCAGTCCTAAGAGGAACGTTTATAGCAATACAAGCCTTTCTCAAGAAACAAGTAAGGTCTCAAATACACAACCTAACCCTATACCTAAATGAGCTGGAGAAAGAACAGCAAATAAAGCCTAAACCCAGCAGAAGAGAAATAATAAAGATCAGAGCAGAAATCATTGAAATAGAGACCAAAAGAACAGTATAACAGATCAACAAAACTATGAGCTGATTCTTTGAAAGCATTAATAAGATTGATAAGCCCCTGGCCAGATTTATAAAAAAAATAAAGAGAAACTACCCAAATAAATAAAATCATGAATGAAAGAGGAGAGATCACAACGAACATGAAAGAAATATAAACAATTATAAGAACATATTATGGGCAACTATGTGCCAGCAAATTAGATGATCTGGAAGAAATGGATGCATTCCTAGAGATGTATTAACTACCAAAACTGAACCAGGAAGAAATAGAACACCTGAACAGACCCATAACCAAAAAGGAAATTGAAGCAGTAATCAAAAATCTCCCAACAAACAAGAGCCCAGGGCCAGATGGCTTCCCAGGGGAATTCTACCAAACATTTAAAGAAGAATTAATACCTATTCTTCTGAAACTGTTCCAAAACATAGAAATGGAAGGGAAACTTCCAAACTCATTTTTCGAGGCCAGCATTACCTTGATCCCAAAAGCAGATGAAGAACCCACCAAAAAGGAGAATTATAGACCAATATCCCTGATGAATATGGATTAAAAAATTCTCACCAAAATACTAGCCAATAGGATCCAACCGTCCATTAAAAGGATTATTCACCACAACCAAGTGGGATTTATTCCTGGGCTGCAAGATGGGTTCAACATCTGCAAATCAATCAATGTGATAGAATACATTAAAAAAAAGAACAAGAACCATATGATCATCTCAATAGATGCAGAAAAAGCATTTGACAAAGCACAGCATCCTTTCTTGATTAAAACTCTTCTGATTGTACGGATAGAGGATACATACCTCCATATCTTAAAAGCCATCTATGAAAAACCCACAGCGAATATCATCCTCAATGGGGAAAAAATGAGAACTTTTCTCCTAAGGTCAGGAACTTGGCAGGGATGTCCACTATCACCACTGCTCTTCAACACAGTACTAGAAGTGCTAGCCACAGCCATCAGACTATGAAAAGAAAGAAATCCGAATCAGCAAAGAAGTCAAACTCTCACTCTTTGCAGATGATATGATAATTTATGTGGAAAACCCCAAAGATTCCACCCCCAAACTGCTAGAACTCATACAGGAATTCAGTCAAGTGGCAGGATATAAAATCAATGCACAGAAATCAGTAGCATTGGTCACCTGGGTGGCTCAGTTGGTTAAGCGACTGCCTTCGGCTCAGGTCATGATCCTGGAGTCCCTGGATCGAGTCCCACATTGGGCTCCCTGCTCGGCAGGGAGCCTGCTTCTCCCCCTGACCCTCCAGCCTCTCATGTGCTCTCACTCTCTTTCATTCTGTCTCAAATAAATAAATAAAATCTTAAAAAAAAAAAAAAAGAAATCAGTGGCATTCCTGTACACCAACAACAAGACAGAAGAAAGAGAAATTAAGGAGTTGATCCCATTTACAATTGCACCCAAAACCGTAAGATACCTAGGAATAAATCTACCCAAAGAGGCAAAGGATCTGTACTCAGAAAACTATAAAATACTCATGAAGGAAATTGAGGAAGACACAAAGAAATGGAAAAGCATTCCATGCTCATGGATTGGAAGAACAGATACTGTGAAAATGTCAATGCTACCTAGAGTAATCTACACATTTAATGCAATCCCCAACAAAATACCGTCAACGTTTTCAAAGAAATGGAACAAATAATCCTTAAATTTTTATGGAAATAGAAAGACCCTGAATAGTCAGAGGAATGTTGAAAAAGAAAAGCAAAGCTGGTGGCATCACAATTCCACACTTTAAGCTCTATTACAAAGCTGTCATCATCCAGACAGTATGGTACTGGCACAAAAACAGACACATAGATCAATGGAACAGAATAGAGATCCCAGAAATGGCCCCCTCAACTCTATGGTCAACTAATCTTCGACAAAGCTGGGAAGAATGTCCAGTGGAAAAAAGACAGTCTCTTCAACAAATGGTGTCTGGAATACAGGACAGCCACATTCAGAAGAACGAAACTGGACCATTTCCTTACACCACACACAAAAATAGACTCAAAATGGATGAAAGACCTAAATGTGAGACAGGAATCCATCAAAATCTTAGAGGAAAACACAGGCAGCAACCTCTTCGACCTCAGCCACAGCAAATTCTTCCTAGAAACATCGCCAAAGCCAGGGAAAGCAAGAGCAAAAATGAACTATTTGGACTTCATCAAGATAAAAACTTTTTGCAAAGCAAGGAAACAGTAAAAAAACCTAATAGACAACTGACAGAATGGGAGAAGATATTTGCAAATGACATATCAGATAAAGGGCTAGTATCCAAAATCTAGAAAGGACTTATCAAACTCAACACCCAAAGAACAAAGAATCCAATCAAGAAATGGGCAGAAGACATGAACAGACATTTTTGCAAAGAAGACATCCAAATGGCCAACAGACACATGAAAACATGCTCAACATTGCTCGGCATCATGGAAATACAAGTCAAAACCTCAACAAGATACCACCTCACACCAGTCAGAATGGCTAAAATTAACAAGTCAGGAAATGACAGATGTTGGGGAGGATGCAGAGAAAGGGGAACCCTCGTACACTGTTGGTGGGAATGCAAGCTGGTGCAGCCACTCTGGAATACAGTATGGAGGTTCCTCAAAAATTTGAAAATAGAGCTACCCTATGACCCAGCAATTGTACTTGTGTATTTACCCCAAAGATACAAATGTAGTGATCCGAAGGCGTGCGTGCCCCTAATGTTTATAGCAGCAATGTCTACAGTAACCAAACTATGGAAAGTGCCATATGTCCATCAACAGATGAATGCTTAAAGAAGATGTGATTGTGAAGATAGATAGATAGATAGATAGATAGATAGATAGATAGATAGATGATAGATAGATAGATAGATGATAGATAGATAGATGATAGATAGATGATAGATAGATAGATAGATAGATAGATAGATAGATAGATAGATAGATAGATAGAATGGAATATTGTGCATCCATAAAAAATAAAAAATCTTGCCATTTGCAATGATGTGGATGGAACTGGAGGGTATTATGCTAACTGAAATAACTTAAGCAGAGAAAGGCGACTATCATATGACCTCACTGATATGAGGAATTCTTAATTTCAGGAAACAAACTGTGGTTTGATGGAGTGGTGGGGGGTGGTAGGGATGGGGTGGTTGGGTGATGGACATTGGGAAGGGTATGTGGCTATGGTGACTGCTTTGAATTATGTAAGACTGATGAATCACAGACCTGTACCTCTGAAACAAATAATATATTATATGTTAATAAAAAGAAAAAGAAGATAGTAGGAAGCGAAAAATGAAGGGGGGAGAAATTGGAGGGGGAGACAAACCATGAGAGACTATGGACTCTGAGAAACAAACTGAGGGTTTTAGAAGGGAGAGAGGTGGGGGGATGGTTTAGCCTGGTAATGGATATTAAGGAGGGCACGTATTGAATGGGGCACTGGGTGTTATTCTCAAGCAATGAACCATGGAACACTACATCAAAAACTGATGTAATGTATGATGACTAACATATCATAATAAATAAAATTAAAAAGAAAAACAAAAACAAAATTTAACCATAACTCTGCTAAGTCATTTGCATAAGAGTCTTGATCATCCACACCTCATACCTCATATTATTCTTACCATCCACCAGGTACAGTCTGATCAGCTACTTCTGACTTTAGGAAGAATCCAGCTGAGACACTATAGACAGATATCTCTCTATGCCTATTTCTTCTAGTAATTTTCAACCCAGTGACCCCACTAGGCTCCTCATCTATAAGTTCCCACTTGCCTGTGCCATATTCAGAATTGAGCTCTGTTTTATCCTGAAATCTTTTTTCCTCTATTGCCATACTACTGAATAAATCTGTTTTTAGTGATTTACCTACTCCAGCTTTGGGTTTTCTCTGACCTAAGAATCATTATTCCAAGCAACAATTAAATATCTTCCTTACCTGTTGATTAGAAGCAGAAGGAGCACAATGTGGCCAGGTGACTGTCTTAACTTGCAGCTCAGGGAATCACTGTTTTATCTCCTAATGGAAGCACTGCTTCCTCTGAAATTAGACCTCTGGGTATGCAGAACATAAAGAAGCATGACCAGGAAATAAAATGTTCCTAGTGGGCACAAGTGGAACTACTGAGTGGTACCCATTCCATTTCCACTCCTTGATTCTTTAATCCATGAACCCTGGCTATCAGAGAAAGAATACTATATATTGGAGACTGATTCAGAGTGTATATAGCATCCTGGAGAACCTTGCCACAGCACTAAAACATATTGCCTAACTGGCACCGTGAGTCTTTAAGAGGCTCTTCCACCATTTTACCAACCAGCTGTTTCAGGATGGTAGGAAAGATAGTGAATGTATGTAATGAGCGTAAGCCCACTGCCACACTTCTTTGGATGTGAAGTGAGTTCCATAATCTGCAGCAATGCCACAGGTGGTAGTTTTGGTGGTCGTACAGCATGCAGGAAGGGAACTCTGTATCCAAGTTCACTTCCCATTTCAGTATGTACAACACACAGCCATTTCAATGATAGAATACGTCCAATATAATTAAGCTACCACCAAGTAGCTGGTTGAACTCTGTGGAATGATGTCACATGAGCAAATCAGTGTTCCTCTCATTTGCTGGCAGATTGAGCACTCAGACTTTATGACTACAAGTCAGCATCATTTAGCCCATGCATAACCTCCATCCCTACCACCATGGATACTGTTTACAAGTCTGTTGGCAATGGTAGGGTTAGCTGAGGAAAGAGAGTGACTGATCCTCATTCATTTGTCATCCTACCAAGTTTTTTATTGAAAAACTCTGATGAGGAGGAGGTTGGGAATATGGTGGAGTAGGAGGACCCTGAGTTCATCCCATCCCATGTTTACTAGATATCATCCATATCCACGTCAATAAACCAGGGAAGAATTTAAACCTTGGTAGAAAAAATTCCACAAAAAATTTCTGCTGCATCTTAAATGTTAGGAAGGTCAGAAAGGCAGAAGGAGGCTGTGGGCAGTGGGGGAAGGAGCTGTGCATGCAGAGAGGGCAGAGAAACTAGCCCTTAAACCAGGGAACTCACATGGGGAATATTAATCTCTATACTATTTGCCTTTGAAATCCAGAGGGTGAATGGTGTAACTTTGTATAACAAGTGGGACTTGGAGTCTAGAGCTTTAAGAGTCAGCTGACTAGACACTGGGCAAGCAGGGAGGGTGAATGATACCTGGGTTGCCACCCTTAAAGAGACAGCAGCCTGTGCGTAGAGGCAACATAAAAATAGCAATTTAATCAGCCCCAGGGGCAAACAGGAGACAGATCTGTTCATTTTCAACACACATTCAGAGTGTGTTGTAGGACTTCTCTAAAAATGAGGTAGCTAGCCGGTGTTGCCTCTCATACCCTCCCCCTCCCCAGCAAAACAGGGCCATCTGTGGGAGGTGGTACTGAACAGACATTTGGTAACTAAACTGCCAACAGTGCACAATGCCCATGAGTTCTCCTGAGGACTCACCCACTCCAAGCCTGATAGTCCCAGCTCTGGACTCAGGGCAAATTTTATTGAAGCCACACATGCACCCACACAGCTGCCTAGTGCAAAGCTGATGCCCTGCATCACATACTACATATATGAGCCTGCAGCACTTGGGTGTTGCACAGTGCCAAGCCATGGCCCCACTGCACCCAGCTGCAGGATCACAAGTATCTCTATGCTGTGCCTACCCATCATGCAGTGTGCAGTCACCAGGCCTAGCCTCATGACACCGGACAGCCCAGCACACAGCCCCCATCTGGCACAGCACACCAGGGCATCCAGCATAGGACTAGTGTCCCAGTGCAAATTATTCTAATACCACCACCCTGTTTCCTACATTTGCAGTTGGCACACCCCCTCAGAGATAGTGTGAATGGGTTCCACTAATATCACAGAGAGCAAGCACAGTCCACAACACCAGAGAGGCAATGCAGATGACTTCACTGAAAAGAACAGTGACTCAGACACAACAGCAAGGTGTAAGCAACACAGGTAGGATAATTTCCTGAAGTACCAGGTTTTGGTGCACAGGGAAACTGCACTGCAGGGCACTACAGGACCTCTTCTACATAAAGTCACTATGTTCAAGAGAAGAAGATATAGCTGACTTTCTTTTTTTTTTTATTCTTATGTTAATACCCATACATTACATCATTAGTTTTAGATGAAGTGTTCCATGATTCATTGTTTGTGCGTAACACCCAGTGCTCCATGCAGAATGTGCCCTCCTCAATACCCACCACCAGGCTAACCCATCCTCCCACCCCCCTCCCCTCTAGAACCCTGTTTGTTTTTCAGAGTCCATTGTCTTATAGCTGACTTTCTTAACACAGAGGAACAGATACAGAGAGGCAGACAAAATGAGGAGACACAAATTTATCACAAATGAAAGAACAGAACAAGGCCATTGCTGGGGATCTAAATGAAAGATGTAAGTCACATACCTGATAGAGAATTTAAAACAATAAACATAAAGATACTCACTGAACTTGAGAAAAGAGTGGAAGATGTCAGTGAGTCCCTTAACACAAAGATAAGGAATAACACATCAGAGATAAAGGGCTCAATAAACAAAATGAGAAACATGCTTGATGGGATGATCAGTAGAATGGAAGAGTCACTAGAATGAATGAGTGAGATAGAAAACAGAGTAATGGAGAATAATGAAGCTGAACAAAAGAGAGAAGGAAGGATTATAGAACATGAAAATAGTCTTAGGAAAATCAGGGATTCCATCAAACATAAAAACACTCAAGGGAGAGAAAAGCTGGCGGAAGAGTAGGGGACCCTATTCCAACTGGTCCCCGGAATTGAGCTGGATATCTACCAGACCACTCTGAGCATCCACAAAATCAGCCTGAGATGTAAGAAAATAGATCCAGATCTCTACAAACAGAATATCGCAGGTGGTTGGTTTTGAGGTACGAAGTGGGGAGCCCTGATTCCGCAGGCAGATATCAGAGGATAAACAGCAGCAGGAGGGAGCCTGGCTGTGGGGATCCTACACTGCGAGTGAGCAACAGCCTTGTGCACTGAGGATGGGGCACAGACTCGCAGACAGGTAGCAGCACGGAAAGGACTTTAGGGCAGACCCTGGGACAATACCCTAGAGGGGTGGGGTCACGTGTGAGAACTGGGAGCAGCTTGCGGTTTTAGAAGCACAAAGGGTAGAGACGTGCCCTGACCTGGAGGCAGGACTGGGAGTGCTGCAGAGGGGCTCACAACCCAGGACCCTGCAGTTTATAGCAGCACAGACAGAAACAGAAAGACTGTGACTGCAGAGCTCATTGAAGAACAGACTGTGACCTCTCTGCTCTGAGGCAGAGGGTTGGAAATGGTCTCTTCTGCTCTGACTCTCAGAAGAGGCATGGAAAGCCGCCAGGGAAAGCTGCCAGAGAACAAAAGCCCCAAAAAACTTGTTCCCACTGAGCCCATCCCCCACCACAGGGGGGCAGGGCAACTCTGCCCAAACAAGGTTGCCTGAGTAACAGTGCGGCAGGACACTCCCCCAGAAGACAGGCTGGGAAAACAAGAGGCCAGCAACCCTAAGGTCCCTAGAAAACAGGTGCATCTTGCTTGGGTTCTGGTCAATAATTTGGAATCTATACATTCCCTCCATCACCCCTCAACAGAATGACTAGGAAAAGGAACCCCTAAAATAGGTAAGACTCAGAGACTGACTTACACCACAGATTTACAAATGGATACAGACATAACCAAGATGTTGGAGATGGAACTCAGGGTAGCAATTGTGAAAATGATAGCTAGAACAGAGAAATCAATTAATGGCAACATAGAGTCTCTAAGGGCAAAAATGAAAGCTGAATTGGCAGAAATTAAAAATGCTATCAATGAGATCCAATCCAATCTAGGGGCGCCTGGGTGGCTCAGTTGGTTAAGCGACTGCCTTCGGCTCAGGTCATGATCCTGGAGTCCCAGGATCGAGTCCCGCATCGGGCTCCCTGCTCGGCGGGGAGTCTGCTTCTCCCTCTCCCACTCCCCGTTTGTGTTCCCTCTCTCGCTGTGTCTTTCTCTGTAAAATAAATAAATAAAACCTTTAAAAAAAAAAAAAAAGAGAGAGATCCAATCCAATCTAGATAATCTAACAACTAGGGTAAGAGAGGCAGAAGAACGAATTAGTGATTTAGAAGACCAATTAATAGACAAGAAAGGAAAAGAGGAGGTCAGGGACAAACAACTCAGAATCCATGAAAATAGAATCAGAGAAATAAGTCACACCCTGAATCGTTCAATGTCAGAATTATTGGAATCCTGGAGGGAGTGGAGAGAGAGAGAGGACTAGGACTAGAAGATATATTTGAGCAAATCATTTTGAGAACTTCCCTAATATGGGGAATGAAACAAACAGAGATGACACCTCCCAAGATCAAGGAAAACAGGCCAACACCCCGGCATGTAATAGTAAAACTCGCAAATCTTAGAACCAAGGAAACCATCTTAAGGGCAGTTAGGGGGAAGAGATTCCTTAGGTACAGAGGGAGGAACATCAGAATAATGTCAGACCTATCCACAGAGACCTGGAAAGCCAGAAAGGCCTGGCAAGACATATTCAGGGTACTAAACGAGAAGAACATGCACACAAGAATACTTTATCTGGCAAGGCTTTCAATTAGAATGGATGGAGAGATGCGGAGCTTCCAAGACCGGCAGAAACTGAAAGAATATGTGACCACTAAGCCGGCCCTGCAAGAAATATTAAGGGCGGTTCTATAAAAGGAGAAAGACCGCAAGAGTGGTATACAACAGAAATTTACAGAGACAATCTATAAAAACAACGTCTTCACAGGCAACATGATGACAATTAATTCATATCTTTCAATAATCACTCTCAACGTGAATGACCTAAATGCTCCCATAAAATGGCACAGGGTTGCAGATTGGATAAAAGGACAGGACCCATCCATATGCTGTCTACAAGAGACTCATTTTGAACCTAAAGATACATCCAGACTGAAAGTGAAGGGATGGAGATCCATCTTCCATGCCAGTGGACCTCAAAAGAAAGCTGGGGTGGCAATTCGTATATCAGACAAATTAGATTTTAAACTAATGCCTGTAATTAGAGACACAGAACGACACTATATCAGTCTTAAAGGGTCTATCCAACAAGAAGATCTAACAGTTGTAAATATCTATGCCCCCAACATGGGAGCAGCCATCTACATAAGCCAACTGTTAACCAAAATAAAGAGTCATATTGATAACAATACATTAATTCACCAACTAACTCTACACCTGAAAGAACTAGAGAAAAAGCAACAAATGATGCCTAAGCCATGCATTAGAAGAGAAATAATTAAGATTAGAGCAGAGATCAATGAATTAGAAACCAGAAACACAGTAGATCAGATCAACGAAACTAGAAGTTTGTTCTTTGATAGAATTAATAAGACCGATAAACCACTGGCCAGACTTATACAAAAGAAAAGGGAAAGGACCCAAATTAATAAAATTATGAATGAAAGGGGAGAGATTACGACTAACACCAAGGAAATAGAAACAATTATTAGAAATTATTATCAACAACTGTATGCCAATTAACCAAGCAATCCGGATGAAATGGAGGTCTTCCTGGAAACCTATAAGCTGCCAAGATGGAAACAGGAAGAAACTGACAACCTGAATAGGTCAATAACCAGGAAAGAGATTAAAGTAGTGATCAAAAACCTCCCCCCAAAAAACAAGAGTCCAGGGCCTGATGGATTCCCTGGGGAATTCTACAAATCATTCAAAGAAGGAATAATACCTATTCTACTGAAGCTGTTTCAAAAATAGAAACAGAAGGAAAACTTCCAAACTCATCTATGAGGTCAGCATTACCTTAATACCCAAACCAGGCAAAGACCCCATCAAAAAGGAGAATTTCAGGCTGATGTCCCTGATGAATATGGATTCCAAAATCCTGAACAAAATCCTAGCTAAAGGATCCAACAAGACATTAAAAGGATCATCCGCCACGACCAAGTGGGATTTATCCCTGTGATGCAAGGGTGGTTCAAAATTCCCAAATCAATCAGTGTGATAGAACACATTAATAATAGGAGGGAGAAGAACCATATGGTCCTCTCAATTGATGCAGAAACAGCATTTGACAAAATACAAAATCCTTTCCTGATTAAAACTCTTCAGAGTATAGGGATAGAGGAAACTTTCCTCAAGTTCATAAAATCCATCTATGAAAAACCCACAACATATATCATCCTCAATGGCGAAATGCTGAGAGCCTTTTCCTTAAGATCAGGAACACGTCAAGGATACCCACTCTCGCCACTATTGTTCAACATAGTACTAGAAGTCCTGGCAACAGCAATCAGAAAACAAAAAGAAATAAAAGGTATTCAAGTTGGCAAAGAAGAAGTCAAACTCTCTCTTTTCACAGATGACATGATACTTTATGTGGAAAACCCAAAAGTCTCAACCCCCAAATTACTAAAACTCATGCAGCAATTCAGTAATGTGGCAGAAGACAAAATCAATGCACAGAAACCAGTTACTTTCTTTTTTTTTTTAAAACTTAGAATCATTTTTTTTTATTCCTATGTTAATCCCGATACATTACATAATTAGTTTTAGATGAAGTGTTCCATGATTCATTGTTTGTGCATAACACCCAGTGCTCCATGCAGAATGTGCCCTCCTCAATACCCACCACCAGGCTAACCCATCCTCCGACACCCCTCCCCTCTAGAACCCTCAGTTTGTTTTTCAGTGTCCATCGTCTCTCATGGTTCGTCTACCCCTCCAATTTCCCCCCCTTCATTCTTCCCCTCCCACTACCTTCTTCTTTTTTTTTTTTCCTTAACATATATTGCATTATTTGTTTCAGAGGTACAGATCTGAGATTCAACAGTCTTGCACAATTCACACTGCTTACCAGAGCACATTCACTCCCCAGTGTCTATCACCCAGTCACCCCATCCCTCCCACCCCACTGCAGCAACCCTCAGTTTGTTTCCTGCAATTAAGAATTCCTCATATCAGTGAGATCATATGATACGTGTCTTTCTCTGTTTGACTTATTTCGCTCAGCATAATATCCTCCAGTTCCATCCACGTCATTGCAAATGGCAAGATCTCATTCCTTTTGATGGCTGCATAATATTCCATTGCATATATATATACCACTTCTTCTTTATCCATTCATCTGTCAATGCACATCTTGGCTCTTTCCACAGTTTGGCTATTGTGGATATTGCTGCTACAAACATTGGGGTGCATGTACCATTTCGGATCCCTACTTTTGTATCTTTGGGGTAAATACCCAGTAGTGCAATTGATGGATTATGTGGTAGCTCTATTTTCAACCTTTGAGGAAACTCCATACTGTTTTCCAGAGTGGCTGCAGCAGCTTGCATTCCCACCAACAGTGTTGGAGGTTTCTCCTTTCTCCGCATCCCTGCCAACATCTGTCGTTTCCTGACTTGTTAATTTTAGCCATTCTGACTGGTGTGAAGTGGTTTCTCATTGAGGTTTTGATTTGGATTTCCCTGATGCCGAGCGATATTGAGCACTTTTTCATGTGTCTGTTGGCCATTTGGATGTCTTCTTTGGAGAAATGTCTGTTCATGTCTTCTCCCCATTTCTTGATTGGATTCTTTGTTCTTTGGGTGTTGAATTTGATGAGTTCTTTATAGATTTTGGATACTAGCCCTTTATCTGATATGTCATTTGCAAATATCTTCTCCCATTCTGTCGGTTGTCTTTTGGTTTTTTTGACTGTTTCCTTTGCTTTGCAAAAGCTCTTTATCTTGATGAAGTCCCAATAGTTCATTTTTGCCCTCACTTTCCTTGCCTTTGCCGATGTTTCTAGGAAGAACTTGCTTTGGCTGAGGTGAAAGAGGTTGCTGCCTCTGTTCTCCTTTAGGATTTTGATGGACTCCTGTTTCACATTGAGGTCTTTCAACCATTTGGAGTCTATTTTTGTGTGTGGTGTAAGGAAATGGTCCAGGTTCATTCTTCTGCATGTGGCTATCCAATTTTCCCAACACCATTTGTTGAAGAGACTATCTTTTTGCCATTGGACATTCTTTCCTGCTTTGTCAAAGATGAGTTGACCATAGAGTTGAGGGTCCATTTCTGGGCTCTCTACTCTGTTCCATTGATCTATGTATCTGTTTTTGTGCCAGTACCATGCTGTCTTGATGATGACAGCTTTGTAATAGAGCTGGAAGTCCGGAATTGTGATGCCACCAGCTTTGCTTTTCTTTTTCAACATTCCTCTGGCTATGCTGGGTCTTTTCTGGTTCCATACAAATTTTAGGATTATTTGTTCCATTTCTTTGAAAAAAGTGGATGGTATTTGGATGGGGATTGCATTGAATGTATAGATTGTTCTAGGTAGCATTGGCATCTTCACAATATTTGTTCTTCCAATCCATGAGCATGGAACGTCTTTCCATTTCTTTGTGTCATCTTCAATTTCTTTCATGAGTATTTTATAGTTTTGTGAGTAAAGATCCTTTGTCTCTTTGGTTAGATTTCTGCCTAGGTATCTTATGGTTTTGGGTGCAATTGTAAATGGGATCGACTACTTCATTTTTCTTTCTTCTGTCTTGTTGTTGGTGTATAGGAATGCCACTGACTTCTGTGCATTGATTTTATATCCTGCCACTTTACTGAATTCCTGTATGAGTTCTAGCAGTTTTGGGGTGGAGTCCTTTGGGTTTTCCACATAAAGTATCAAATCATCTGCAAAGAGTGAGAGTTTGACTTTTTCTTTGCCAATTTGGATGCCTTTGATTTCTTTTTGTTGTCTGATTGCTGTGTATAGGACTTCCAATACTATGTTGAATAGCAGTGGTGATAGTGGACATCCCTGCCGCGTTCCTGACCTTAGGGGGAAAGCTCTCAGTTTTTCCCCATTGAAAAGGATATTCGCTGTAGGTTTTTCATAGATGCCTTTTATGATATTGAGGTATGTACCGTCTATCCCTATACTCTGAAGAGTTTTGATGAAGAAAGGATGCTGGACTTTGTCAAAAGCTTTTTCTGCATCTATTGAGAGGATCATATGATTCTTGTTCTTTCTTTTGTTAATGTATTTATCACATTGACTGATTTGCAGATGTTGAACCAACCTTGCAGCCCAGGGATAAATCCCACTTGGTAGTGGTGAATAATCCTTTTAATGTACTTTTGGATCCTATTGGCTAGTACTTTGGTGAGAATTTTTGCATCCATGTTCATCAGGGATATCGGTCTGTAATTCTCCTTTTTGATGGGGTCTTTGTCTGGTTTTGGGATCAAGGTAATGCTGGCCTCATAAATGAGTTTGGAAGTTATCCTTCCATTTCTATATTTTGGAACAGTTTCAGAGGAATAGGTATTAATTCTTTTTTAAATGTTTGGTAGAATTCCCCTGGGAAGCCATCTGGCCCTGGGCTTTTGTTTTTTGGGAGATTTTTGATGACTGCTTCAATTTCCTTCGTGGTTATAGGTCTGTTCAGGTTTTCTATTTCATCCTGGTTCAGTTTTGGTAGTTGATACATGTCTAGGAATGCCTCCATTTCTTCCAGGTTATCTAATTTGCTGGCATAGAGTTGCTCTTAATATGTTCTTATAATTGTTTGTATTTCTTTGGTGTTGGTTGTGATCGCTCCTCTTTCATTCATGATTTTGTTGATTTGGGTCATTTCTCTTTTCTTTTTGATAAGTCTCGCCAGGGTTTTATCAATCTTGTTAATTCTTTCAAAGATCCAGCTCCTAGTTTCGTTGATCTGTTCTACTGTTCTTTTAGTTTCTATTTCATTGATTTCTGCTTTGATCTTTATTATTTCTCTTCTCCTGCTGGGTTTAGGCTTTATTTGCTGTTCTTTCTCCAGCTCCTTTAGGTGTAGCGTTAGGTTGTGTACTTGAGACCTTTCTTGTTTCTTGAGAAAGGCTTGTATTGCTATATACTTTCCTCTCAGGACTGCCTTTGCTGCATCCCAAAGATTTTGAATAGTTGTGTTTTCATTTTCATTGGTTTCCATGTATTTTTTTAATTCTTCTTTAATTTCCTGATTGACCCATTCATTCTTCAGTAGGATGCTCTTTAGCCTCCATGTATTTGAGTTCTTTCCGACTTTCCTCTTGTGATTGAGTTCTAGTTTCAAAGCATTGTGGTCTGAAAATAGGCAGGGAATGATCCCAATCTTTTGGTACCGGTTGAGACCTGATTTATGACCTAGGATGTGATCTATTCTGGAGAATGTTCCATGGGCACTAGAGAAGAATGTGTATTCCATTGCTTTGGGGTGGAATGTTCTGAATATGTCTGTGAAGTCCATTTGGTCCAGTGTGTCATTTAAAGTCTTTATTTCCTTGTTGATCTTTTGCTTAGATGATCTGTCCATTTCAGTGAGGGGGGTGTTAAAGTCCCCCACTATTATTGTATTGTTGTCGATGTGTTTCTTTACTTTTCTTATTAATTGCCTTATATAATTGGCTCCTCTCATGTTAGGGGCATAGACATTTACAATTGTTAGATCTTCTTGTTCGATAGATCCTTTAAGTAGGATATAATGTCCTTCCTCATGTCTTATTACAGTCTTTGTTTTAAAATCTAATTTGTCTGATATAAGGATTGCCAACCCAGCTTTCTTTTGGTGTTCATTAGCATGGTAAATGGTTTTCCAACCCCTCACTTTCAATCTGGGGGTGTCTTTGGTTCTAACATGAGTCTCTTGCAGACAGCACATCGATGGGTCTTGTTTTTTATCCAGTCTGATAGCCTGTGACTTTGATTGGGGCATTTAGCCCATTTACATTCAGGGTAACTATTGAAAGATAGGCATTTAGTGCCATTGTATTGCATGTAAGGTGGTTGTTACTGTATATTATCTGTGTTCCTTTCTGGTCTATGTTGCTTTTAGGCTCTCTCTTTGCTTAGAGGACCCCTTTCAAGATTTCCTGTAGGGCTGGTTTTGTGTTTGCAAATTCCTTTAGTTTTTGTTTGTCCTGGAAGCTTTTTATCTCTCCTTCTATTTTTCAATGACAGCCTAGCTGGATATAGGATTCTTGGCTGCATATTTTTCTCATTTAGTGCCATGGAGATATCATGCCAGTTCTTTCTGGCCTGCCAGGTCTCTGTGGATAGGTCTGTTGCCAATCTAATGTTTCTACCCTTGTAGGTTACATACCTCTTCTCCCGAGCTGCTTTCAGGATTTTCTCTTTGTCTCTGAGACTCGTAAGTTTTACTATTAGATGTTGGGGTGTTGACCTAGTTTTATTGATTTTGAGAGGGGTTCTCTGTGCTTCCTGGATTTTGATGCCTGTTTCCTTCCCCAAATTAGGGAAGTTCTCTGCTATAATTTGCTCCATTATACCTTCTGCCCCTCTCTCTCTTTCTTCTTCTTCTGGGATCCCAATTATTCTAATGTTGTTTCATCTTATGGTATCACTTATCTCTTGAATTCTGTCCTCGTGATCCAGTAGTTGTTTATCTCTCTTTTTCTCAGCTTCTTTATTTTCCATCATTTTGTCTTCTGTATCACTGATTCTCTCTTCTGCCTCATTTATTCTAGCAGTTAGCGCCCCCATTTTTTATTGCACCTCATTAATAGCCTTTTTGATTTCTACTTGGTTGGATTTTAGTTCTTTTACTTCTCCAGAAAGGGTTTCTCTAATAACTTCCATATTTTTTTCAAGCCCAGCTAGTATCTTTAAAGTGATGATTCTGAACTCTAGATCTAACATCATACTTATGTCCATATTGAGTAGGTCCCTGGCAGTCGGTACTACCTCTTGTTCATTTTGTTGAGGTGATTTTTTCTGTCTTGTCATTTTGTGCAGAGGAGAATAATGAGAGAACAAAATGCTAGCAGAGTAACAGTGTCTCCAGAAAATATACTCTAAACAAATCAGAAAAGACCTGAAGCAGTGGAAAAAGAAATGGAAAGAGAGAAAAAAGAAAAAGAAAAAGATAAAAACAAAAACAAACAAAACAAAACAACCACACCAAAAAAAACCCAGAATGTGATCAAATATGATCAGGCTGGTATATAGATCAGTGCCACACACTAGATTTGGGGTGTATTTTGGTCTTTTAGAAGAAAGTGCCTCCCAAAATTTTAAAGAAAGAAAAACTTATATATGTACAAAAATAAGGGTTGAGATGATGAAGGGATGGGATATGACTGTAAAGATGGAAATTATAAAAAATTTTATAAATGAATTGATAAGAAGTTGTTTGAAAAAAAGGAAGATGATTTAAAAAAAGAAAAAAGGAAAAAAAAGGGAGAGAATGTGATCAGGCAGGGGAATAAAAAACACCATATACTAGCGATTTAGGGTATATTTGGATCTGTTAGAAGAAACTATCTCAAAATTTTAAAGAGAGAACTACTTATATATATATGCCAAAAATACGGGTAACTACTCTGAAGGGATAGAATATGACTCTAAAAATGAAAAATAAAAATATTTTTTTAAAAAAAGGGATTGATAAGATGTTGGTTGAAAAAGGGAAAAAGAAAAATTAAAAAAAAATAGGAAAAAAGACAGTTAAAAAAATTAACTTTGAAAGACTAAAGACTCATGGTAAAAAAGCCATGAATTCTATGTGCAGTATTCCCCTAGCGCTGGCGTTCTGCAGTTCTCATTGATCGGTAAACTTGGTCTTGGCTGGCTGTTCTCGCTGATCTTCTGGGGAGGGGCCTGTTACCGTGGTTTCCAAATGTCTCTGCTGGAGGTGGAATTGCCCCGCCCTTGCCCCCTCCCGGCTAAGTAATCTGTTCGGGTTTGCTCTCTGGGTCTTTTGTTCCCTGCGAGCTTTCCGTACAGCTTTGGAGGCAGAGAGTGAAAATGGCGGCCTCCCAATCTCTGCCCCGGAAGAGCCGAGAACTCGGGGCCCCGCTCCTCAGTGAGCCCCCAGAGAAAAGCCATCAGTCACTCCCGTCTCCCCGTTCTCTGGCCACACTCCGTGCTCACCCGGCCTCTGACCGCGCGTTTCTATCTCTGTTATCCGACGCCAGGTGGAGTCTCCAATTCCAGCAGATCCCTGCGGTGCACTCCCGTGCAGCTCTTCCCGGGGTAGGAAGGTGAGTCTCCCCGGATCTGCCACTTGTTGGGTCCCTGCTGGAGGAGCAGTGGCCCGACTATGCTGCAGATCACGGTTTATGGCCACCCCGTGCTGAAAACACGCGTCTGGGCTCCGCCTCTGCAGCTGGCTTCCCTGCTCCATTACCTGGGAGCTCTGTCACATTCAGACACCCCCGGTCTTTCTGTGACCCCAAGGGTCCTGAGACCACACTGTCCCAGAGGGTTCCACCCCCCACTTTGCCACCAGAGTGACATCCCTCAGCAGAGCAGAGTTTTAAAAGTTCCGATTTTGTGCTGTGCAGCTCTATCACTTTCCAGAAGCGGTCAATGGAGGCCCCTCCCCCGCCGTCTATCCTCCCGAATATCACCTAGGATTCACTTCTCCGCACGTCCTACCTTCCAGAAAGTGATCGCTTTTCTGATAAGAGAGTTGTTGCTCTTCTTTTCTTCCATCTCCTGTTGAGTTTGTAGGTATTCAGAATGGTTGATCCCTATCCAGCTGAATTCCTGAGAGGAGACGAAATCCAGGTCTCCTACTCCTCCGCCGTCTTGGTCTGCGCCCCCCCCCCCCCAGTTACTTTCTTATACACTAACAACACATCTGTAGAAAGAGAAATTAGAGAAACCATTCCATTTATATTAGCACCAAAAACCATAAGATACCTCGGAATAAACCTAACCAAAGAGGTAAAGGATCTATACTCTAGAAACTACAAAACACTCTTGAAATAAATTGAAGAAGACACAAAAAGACGGAAAAAATATTCCCCGCTCATGGATCGGAAGAATAAACATTGTTAAAATATCTATGCTACCCAGAACAATCTATACCTTCAATGGCATCCCGATGAAAATTCCAAGGACATTTTTCAAAGTGCTGGAACAAACAATCCCAAAATTTGTATGGAATCAGAAAGCTCCCGAATCACCAAGGAAATGTTGAAAAAGAAAAACAAAGCTGGGGGCATCACGTTGCCCGATTTCGAGCTATATTACAAAGCTGTGATCACCAAGACAGTATGGTTCTGGCACAAAAAGAGACATAGATCAATGGAATAGAATAGAGAACCCAGATATAGACCCTCAACTCTATGGTCAAATAATCTTTGGCAAAGCATGAAAAACATGCAATGGAAAAAATTCTCTTTAATAAATGGTGCTGGGAAAATTGGACAGCCACATGCAGAATGAAACTCGACCATTCTCTAACACCATACCCAAAGATAAACTCAGAATGGATGAAAGCCCTCAATGTGAGACAGGAATCCATCCAAAACCTAGAGGAGAACATAGGCAGTAACCTCTTTGACATCGCCCACAGCAACTTCTTTCAAAGTACGTCTCCAAAAGCTAGTGAAACAAAAGCAAAAATGAACTTTTGGGACTTCATGAAGATAAAAAGCTTCTGCACAGCAAAGGAAACAGTCAACCAAACAAAGAGGCAACCCACAGAATGGGAGGAGATATTTGCAAATGACACTACAGATAAAGGGCTGGTATCCAAGATCGAGAAAGGAGTTCTCAAACTCAACACTCTAAAAACAAATGTCAAAAAATGGGCAGAAGATATGAAAAGACACTTCTCTGAAGAAGACATAGAAATGGCTAACAGATACATGAAAAATTGTTCATCATCATTAGCCATCAGGGAAATTCAAATCAAAACCACATTGCACTACTGGGTATTTACCCCAAAGATACAAATGTAGGGAATCAAAGGGGTACGTGCACCCCGATATTTATAGCAGCAATGTCCACAATAGCCAAACTGTGGAAAAAGCCATGATGTCCATCGACAGATGAATGGATGAAGAAATTGGGGTATATATAAACAATGGAATATTATGCAACCATCAAAAAGAATGAGATCTTGCCATTTGCAATGTTGTGGATGGAACTGGAGGGTGCTATGCTGAGCAAAATAAGTCAATCAGAGAAAGACACGTATCATATGACCTCACTCTTATGAAGAATTCTTAATCTCAGGAAACAAACTGAGGGTTGCTGGAGTGGTGGGGGGTGGGAGGGATGGGGTGGCTGGGTGATAGATATTGGGGAGGGTATGTGCTATGGTGAGCACTGTGAAGTGTGCAAGACTGTTGAATCACAGATCTGTACCTCTGAAACAAATAATGCAATATATGTTAAGAAAAAAAGAAGAAGAAGAAGATAGCAGGAGGGGAAGAATGAAGGGGGGAAATTGGAGTGGAAGATGAACCATGAAAGGCGATGGACTCTGAAGAACAAACTGAGGGTTCTAGAGGGGAGTGGGATGGGAGGATGGGTTAGCCTGGTGATGGGTATTAAAGAGGGCACCTTCTGCATGGAGCACTGGGTGTTATATGCAAACAATGAATCATGGAACACTATATCAAAAACTAATGATGTAATGTATGATGATTAACATAATAAAAACAAAAACAAAAACAAAAGCACATTTAGATACCATCTTACACCTGTTAGAATGGCAAAAATGGACAGGGAAAAAAAAGAACAAATGTTGGAGAGATTGTGGAGAAAGGGGATCCCTCTTACACTGTGGGGTGGGAATGCAACTTGGTATAGCCACTTTGGAATACGGTGTGGAGGTTCCTCAAAAAATTAAAAATAGAGCTACCCTATGACCCAGCAATTGCACTCCTGGGTATTTACCACAGAGACACAGATGTAGTGAAAAGAAGGGCCATATACACCCCAATGTTCATAGCAGCGATGTCCACAATAGCCAAACTGTGGAAAGAGCCCAGATGCCCTTCAACAGATGAATGGATAAAGAAGATGTGGTCCATATATGCAATGGAATATTACTCAGCCATCAGAAAGGATGAATACCTAACTTTTACATCAACATGGTTGGGACTGTAGGAGATTATGCTAAGTGAAATAAGTCAAGCAGAGAAAGTCAATTATCATATGGTTTCACTTATTCGTGGAACATAAGGAGTAGCAGAGAAGGAAGGGAAAAATGAAGGGGGTAAAATCAGAGGGAGAGATGAAGGATGAGAGACTATGGACTCTGAGAAACAAACAGGGTTTTAGAGTGGAGGGTGGAGGGCAGATTGGTTAGCCTGGTGATTGGTATTAAGGAGGGCACGTACTGCGTGGAGCACTGGGTGTTATACGAAAACAATGGGTCGTGGATACCCACATCAAAAACTAATGATGTATTGTATAGTGACTAACATAATAAAATTAAAAAAAAAAATCAAAAAAAGAAAAACAAAACATTCAAGTTATAGGAGTCCCAGAAGTATAAAAGAGAGAAAAGAGGGGCAGAAAATTTATTTGAGGAAATAATAGCTGAAAACTTCCTTAACCTGGGGAACAAAACTGATATTTAGATCGAGGGGGCACAGAGAACTCCTATCAAAATCAACAAAAGCACACCAACAGCAAGACATATTGCAATTAAATTTGCAAAAAGTAGTTATAAAGGAAAAAAAAATTAAGAGCAGCAAGACAAGAGAGTAAATTACAAGGGAAAACTCATAAGGATAGCAGGAGATTTTTTGACACAAATTTTGCAAGCCCAAAAGGAATGGTTTGATATATTCAAACTGCTCAACGGAAAAATCTGAAGCCAAGAATACCCTATGCAGCAAGGCTATTATTCAGAATAGGAGAGATAAAGAGTTCCTCTAGAAAAACTAGAGGAGTTCATGACCACTAAACCACCCTGCAAGAAATATTAAAGGGGACTCGAGTGGAAAGGAGAGACCAAAAGTGATATTGAGAGCAGAAACACAAAAAACAGTAAAAATGAATATTTCTCTAAAGAATCAGTCAAGGAACTCAGAAAATAAAAGACTGTAAGATTTTACAACATATACCTAAAACACTAAAACCTGGGGAGGAGAGGATTAAAGAATGGGTTCAAACTTAAATAATCATCAAATTAATCTAGAGTGGTACAATCAGAAACGCTTTTATACAAACCAAGTGGTAACCATATATCAAAAACCACTAAAAATATGCAAAGAAGAAAAAGGAAGAAATTCAAATATATCACTAAAGAAAATCAACAAAACATGAAACAGAGAAAGACAAAAAAGGGTGAGAGAAAACTTTCAGAATCAACCATAAAACAAATAATAAAACAATAAATACATATCTATCCATAATTACTTTGACTGTAATGGACTAAATGCTCCAATCAAAAGACAGAGGATGACAGAACGGATTAAAAAAAAAAAAAAAAAAAAAAAAAGAACCATCTAATGAAGTCTATAAGAGACTCATTTCAGACCTACCAACACCTGGACATTGAAACATCTATCATGAAAATGGATCAGAAAAGAAAGCTGGAGTAGCAATAGTTATATAGGACAAAGTAGACTAAAACAAAGAATGTAACAGGAGACAAAGAAGGATGATATATAATAATAAAAGGGACAATCCAACAAGAAGATACAACAATTGTAAATATTTATGCATCCAACATAGTAGCACCCAAATACAAAAAACAGTTCATAACATAAAGAAAATTATGGGGAGTGATACAATAATAGTAGGAGACTTTCACATCCCAACTACATCAATGGACAGATCATCTAAGCAGAAAATCAACAAGGAAATTATGGCTTTGAATGACACACTGGAATAGATGGATTTAACAGATATAGTCAGAATATTCCATCCTAAAAGAGCAGAATACACATTCTTTTCAAGTGCACATGTAACATTTTCCAGAATAGATCACATATTAGGTCACAAAACAGGCCTCAACTAATTTAAAAGGATCAAAGTCATATCACACCCCTTTTCTGACCACAAAGCTATGAAACTAAAAATCAACCACAAGAAAAAAAATCTGGAATGACCACAGAAATATGGAGGTTAAATAACATGCTACTAAGCAATGAATGGGTCGACCAGTAACTAAAAGAAAGAAAAAATTACAAAGAAATAAATGAAAACGAAACCACAATGGTTCAAGACCTTTGGGATGAAGGAAAAGTAGCCCTAGGAGGGACATTTAAAGCAATACAGGCCTACCTCAAGAAGCAAGAAATATCTCAAACAATATAACCTTACACATAATCGATCTAGAAAATGAACAACACACAAAACCTAAAACCATCTGAAGGAAGGAAATAGTAAATATTAGAGCAGAACTAAAAGATACAGAAAAACAAAACAAAACAAAACAAAACAGTAGAACAGATCAATGAATGCAGGAACTGATTCTTTGAAAAATCAAGAAACTTGATAAACCTGTAGCCTGACTTGTCACAAAAAAGATAAAAGACTCAAATAAAATCACAGATGAGAGGGAAGAAATAATAACCAATACCACAGAAATATAAACAATTATAGAGAATATTATAAAAAGTATACGCCAAAAAAATGGGCAACATAGAAAAAATGGATAAATTCCTAGAAACATATAAACTACCAAAACTGAAACAAGAAGAAATGGAAAACATGAATAGACTGATGACCAACAAAGAAATTGAATCAGTAATCAAAAACCTCTCAGCAAACAAAAGTCCAGGACAAGACAGCTTAAAAAGGTGATTTCTAGCAAACATTGAAGGAAGAGTTAATAACTATTCTCAAAATATTCCAAAAAATGGAAAAGGAAAGAAAACTTCCAAATCCATTCTATGAGGCCAGCATTACCCTGATACCAAAACCAGATAAAGATACCACTAAAAAAGAGAACTAAAGGCCAATATCACTGATGAACATAGATGCAAAAATCCTCAACAAAATACAAGCAAATGGCAAGATGGCGGAGGAGTAGGAGACCTGGATTTCGTCTCCTCTCAGGAATTCAGCAGGATAGGGATCAAACCATTCTGAACACCTACAAACCCAACAGGAGATCGAAGAAAGGAATAGCAACAACTCTCTGAACAGAAAAGTGACCACTTTCTGGAAGGTAGGACGTGCGGAGAAGTGAATCTGAGGCGATATTCCGGAAGATAGTGGGGGAGGGGCCTCCGTCAGCCGCTTCTGGCAAGTGATAGAGCCGCGGAACAGAAAATCGGAACTTTTAAAAGTCTGCTCCGCCGAGGGACGTCACTCTGGTGGCTAAGCGGGGGGTGGAACCCTCCGGGACAGTGTGGTCTCAGGACCCTTGGGGTCACAGAAAGATGGGGGGTGCCTGAGTGTGGCAGAGCTCCCAGGTATCGGAGCGGGGAAGCCGGCTGCAGACGCGGAGCCCAGGCGCGGGCCCTCAGCTCGGGGTTGCCATAGACCGTGATCCGCGGCACAGTCGGGCCACTGCTCCTCCAGCAGGGACCCAACAAGCGGCAGATCCGGGGAGACTCACCTTCATTCCCCAGGAGGAGCCACACGGGAGTGCACCGCAGGGATCTGCTGGGTTTGGAGACTCCACCCGGGGTCTGGTGCCAGAGATAGAAATGCGCGGTCACAGGCTGGGTGAGCACGGAGTGTGGCCGAAGACCAGGGAGACGGGAGTGACTGACGGCTTTTCTCTGGGGGCTCACTGAGGAGCGGGGCCCCGAGTTCTCGGCTCCTCCGGGGCGGAGATTGGGAGGCCGCCATTTTCACTCTCTGCCTCCAAAGCTGTACGGAAAGCTCGCAGGGAACAAAAGACCCAGAGAGCAAACCCGAACAGATTACTTAGCCGGGAGGGGGCAAGGGCGGGGCAATTCCACCTCCAGCAAACCACGGCAACAGGCCCCTCCCCAGAAGATCAGCGAGAACAGCCAGCCAAGACCAAGTTTACCGATCAATGAGAACTGCAGAACGCCAGCGCTAGGGGAATACTGCACATAGAATTCATGGCTTTTTTACCATGAGTCTTTAGTCTTTCAAAGTTAATTTTTTTAACTGTCTTTTTTTCTTTTTTTTTGAATTTTTCTTTTTCCCTTTTTCAACCAACATCTTATCAATCCCTTTAAAAAAAAAAAAAAACATTTTTATTTTTCATTTTTAGAGTCATATTCTATCCTTTCATAGTAGTTACCCGTATTTTTGGCTTATATATATAAGTGGTTCTCTCTTTAAAATTTTGAGATAGTTTCTTCTAACAGATTAAAATATACCCTAAATCTCTAGTATATGGTATTTTCTATTCCCCTGCCTGATCACATCCTCTCCCTTTCTTTTTCTTTTTTTCTTTTTTTAAATCCTCTTCTTTCTTTTTTCAAACAACTCCGGATCAATTCCTTTTATAATTTTTTTTATAATTTCCATCTTTACAGTCATATTCCATCCCTTCATCATCTCAACCCTTATTTTTGTACATATATAAGTTTTTCTTTCTTTAAAATTTTGGGAGGCACTTTCTTCTAAAAGACCAAAATACACCCCAAATCTAGTGTGTGGCACTGATCTATATACCAGCCTGATCATATTTGATCGCATTCTGGTTTTTTGTTTTTTGTTGTTGTTTTGTTTTGTTTTTATCTTTATCTTTATCTTTATCTTTTTCTTTTTTTTCTTTCTCTTTTTTCTGTCTTTCCCTTTCTTTTCCTGCTGCTTAAGGTCTTTTCTGATTTGTTTAGAGTATATTTTCTGGGGATGTTGTTACTCTGCTAGCATTTTGTTCTCTCATTAATCTATTCTCCTCTGCACAAAATGACAAGATGGAAAAAATCACCTCAACAAAAAGAACAAGAGATAGTACCAACTGCCAGGGACCTACTCAATATGGACATTAGTACGATGTCAGATCTAGAGTTCAGAATCATCACTTTAAAGATACTAGCTGGGCTTGAAAAAAATATGGAAGTTATTAGAAAAACCCTTTCTGGAGAAGTAAAAGAACTAAAATCCAACCAAGTAGAAATCAAAAAGGCTATTAATGAGGTGCAATAAAAAATGGGGGCGCTAACTGCTAGAATAAATGAGGCAGAAGAGAGAATCAGTAATATAGAAGATGAAATGATGGAAAATAAAGAAGCTGAGAAAAAGAGAGATAAACAACTACTGGATCATGATGGCAGAATTCGAGAGATAAGTGATACCATAAGATGAAACAACATTAGAATAATTGGGATCCCAGAAGAAGAAGAAAGAGAGAGAGGGGCAGAAGGTATAATGGAGCAAATTATAGCAGAGAACTTCCCTAATTTGGGGAAGGAAACAGGCATCAAAATCCAGGAAGCACAGAGAACCCCTCTCAAAATCAATAAAAATAGGTCAACACCCCAACATCTAATAGTAAAACTTACGAGTCTCAGAGACAAAGAGAAAATCCTGAAAGCAGCTTGGGAGAAGAGATATGTAACCTACAAGGGTCGAAACATTAGATTGGCAACAGACCTATCCACAGAGACCTGGCAGTCCAGATGGACTGGCAGGATATCTTCATGGCAATAAATGAGAAAAATATGCAGCCAAGAATCCTATATCCAGCTAGGCTGTCATTGAAAATAGAAGGAGAGTTAAAAAGCTTCCAGGACAAACAAAAACTAAAGGAATTTGCAAACACAAAACCAGCCCTACAGGAAATCTTGAAAGGGGTCCTCTAAGCAAAGAGAGAGCCTAAAAGCAACATAGACCAGAAAGGAACACAGACAATATACGGTAACAGTCACCTTACAGGCAATACAATGGCACTAAATTCCTATCTTTCAATAGTTACCCTGAATGTAAATGGGCTAAATGCCCCAATCAAAGTCACAGGCTATCAGACTGGATTAAAAAACAAGACCCATTGATATGCTGTCTGCAAGAGACTCATGTTAGAACGAAAGACACCCCCAGATTGAAAGTGAGGGGGTGAAAAATCATTTACCATGCTAATGGACACCAAAAGAAAGCTGGGTTGGCAATCCTTATATCAGACAAATTAGATTTTAAAGCAAAGACTGTAATAAGACACGAGGAAGGACATTATATCCTACTTAAAGGATCTATCCAACAAGAAGATCTAACAATTGTAAATATCTATGCCCCTAACATGGGAGCAGCCAATTATATAAGGCAATTAATAAGAAAAGCAAAGAAACACATCGACAACAATACAATAATAGTGGGGGACTTTAACACCCCCCTCACTGAAATGGACAGATCATCTAAGCAAAAGATCTACAAGGAAATAAAGACTTTAAATGACACACTGGACCAAATGGACTTCACAGACCTATTCAGAACATTCCATCCCAAAGCAACGGAATACACATTCTTCTCTAGTGCCCACGGAATATTCTCCAGAATAGATCACATCCTAGGTCATAAATCAGGTCTCAACTGGTACCAAAAGATTGGGATCATTCCCTGCCTATTTTCAGACCACAATGCTTTGAAACTAGAACTCAATCACAAGAGGAAAGTCGGAAAGAACTCAAATACATGGAGGCTAAAGAGCATCCTACTAAAGAATGAATGGGTCAACCAGGAAATTAAAGAAGAATAAAAAAAATACATGGAAACCAATGAAAATGAAAACAACTATTCAAAATCTTTGGGATGCAGCAAAGGCAGTCCTGAGAGAAAAGTATATAGCAATACAAGCCTTTCTCAAGAAACAAGAAAGGTCTCAAGTACACAACCTAACGCTACACCTAAAGGAGCTGGAGAAAGAACAGCAAATAAAGCCTAAACCCAGCAGGAGAAGAGAAATAATAAAGATCAGAGCAGAAATCAATGAAATAGAAATTAAAAGAACAGTAGAACAGATCGACGAAACCAGGAGCTGGTTCTTTGAAAGAATTAACAAGATTGATAAACCCCTGGCCAGACTTAACAAAAAGAGGAGAGAAATGACCCAAATCAACAAAATCATGAATGAAAGAGGAGAGATCACAACCAACACCAAAGAAATACAAACAATGATAAGAACATATTATGAACAACTCTATGCCAGCAAATTAGATAACCTGGAAGAAATGGAGGCATTCCTAGAGATGTATCAACTACGAAAACTGAACCAGGATGAAATAGAAAACCTGAACAGACCTATAACCACTAAGGAAATCGAAGCAGTCATCAACAATCTCCCAAAAAACAAAAGCCCAGGGCCAGATGGCTTCCCAGGGGAATTCTACCAAACATTTCAAGAAGAATTAATACCTATTCTTCTGAAACTGTTCCAAAAAATTGCAATGGAGGGAAAACTTCCAAACTCATTTTATGAGGCTAGCATTACCTTGATCCCAAAACCAGACAAAGACCCCATCAAAAAGGAGAATTACAGACCAATATCCCTGATGAACATGGATGCAAAAATTCTCACCAAAATACTAGCCAATAGGATCCAACAGTACATTAAAAGGATTATTCACCATGACCAACTGGGATTTATCCCTGGGCTGCAAGGTTGGTTCAACATCTGCAAATCAATCAATGTGCTACAATACATTAACAAAAGAAAGAACAAGAATCATATGATCCTCTCAATAGATGCAGAAAAAGCTTTTGACAAAGTCCAGCATCCTTTCTTGATCAAAACTCTTCAGAGTATAGGCATAGAGGGTACATACCTCAATATCATAAAAGCCATCTATGAAAAACCTACAGCAAATATCCTTTTCAATGGGGAAAAACTGAGAGCTTTCCCCCTAAGGTCAGGAACGCGGCAGGGATGTCCACTATCACCACTGCTATTCAGCATAATTTTGGAAGTCCTAGCCACAGCAATCAGACAACAAAAAGAAATAAATGGCATCCAAATCAGCAAAGAAGAAGTCAAACTCTCACTCTTTGCAGATGATATGATACTTTATGTGGAAAACCCCAAAGACTCCAACCCAAAACTGCTAGAACTCATGCAGGAATTCAGTCAAGTGGCAGGATATAAAATCAATGCACAGAACTCAGTGGCATTCCTATATACCAACAACAAGACAGAAGAAAGAGAAATTAAGGATTCGATCCTATTTATAATTACACCCAAAACCATAAGATACCTAGGAATAAATCTAACCAAAGTGTCAAAGGATCTGTACTCAGAAAACTATAAAATACTCATGAAAGGATTTGAGGAAGACACAAAGAAATGGAAAAACGTTCCATGCTCATGGATTGGAAGAACAAATATTGTGAAGATATCAATGCTATCTAGAGTAATCTACACATTCAATGCAATCCCCATCAAAATACCATCCACTTTTTTCAAAGAAATGGAACAAATAATCCTAAAATTTGTATGGAACCAGAAAAGACCCCGCATAGCCATAGGAATGTTGAAAAAGAAAAGCAAAGCTGTCGGCATCACAATTCCGGACTTCCAGGTCTATGACAAAGCTGTCATCATCAAGGCAGTATGGTTCTGGCACAAAAACAGACACATAGATCAATGGAACAGAATAGAGAGCTCAGAAATGGACCCTCAACTCTATGGTCAACTCATCTTTGACAAAGCATGAAAGAATGTCCAATGGCAAAAAGATAGTCTCTTCAACAAATGGTGTTGGGAAAATTGGATATCCACATGCAGAAGAATGAAACTGGACCATTTCCTTACACCACACACAAAAATAGACTCCAAATGGTTGAAAGACCTCAATGTGAAACAGGAGTCCATCCAAATCCTAAAGGAGCACAGAGGCAGCAACCTCTTCGACCTCAGCCGAAGCAACTTCTTCCTAGAAACATCACCAAAGGCAAGGGAAGCAAGGGCAAAAATGAACTCTTGGGACTTCATCAAGATAAAAAACTTTTGCAAAGCAAAGGAAACAGTCAACAAAACTAAAAGACAACCGACAGAATGGGAGAAGATATTTGCAAATGACATGTCAGATGAAGGGCTAGTATCCAAAATCTATAAAGAACTCATCAAACTCAACACTCAAAGAACAAAGAATCCAATCAAGAAATGGGCAGAAGGCATAAACAGACATTTTTCCAAAGAAGACATCCAAATGGCCAACAGACACATGAAAAAGTGCTCAATATCGCTCGGCATCAGGGAAATCCAAATCCAAACCTCAATGAGATACCACCTCACACCAGTCAGAATGGCTAAAATTAACAAGTCAGGAAACGACAGATGTTGGCGGGGATGTGGAGAAAGGGGAACCCTCCTACACTGTTGGCGGGTATGGACGCTGGTGCAGCCACTCTGGAAAACAGTATGGAGGCTCCTCAAAAAGTTGAAAATAGAGCTACCCTATGATCCAGCAACTGCACTATTGGGTATTTACCCCAAAGATACAAAAGTAGGGATCCGAAGGGGTACGTGCACCCCGATGTTTATAGCAGCAATGTCCACAATAGCCAAACTGCGGAAAGATCCAAGATGTCCATCGCAGATGAGTGGATAAAGAAGATGTGGTATATATATACAATGGAATATTATGCAACCATCAAAAGGAATGAAATCTTGCCATTTGCAACGATGTGGATGGAACTGGAGGGCATTATGTTGAGTGAAATAAGTCAAACAGAGAAAGACATGTATCATATGATCTCACTGATATGAGGAATTCTTAATTGTAGGAAACAAACTGAGGGTTGCTGGAGTGGGGGCTGGGGTGGGAGGGATAGGGTGACTGGGTGATAGACTCTGGGGAGGGTATGTGCTCTGGTGAGCACTGTGAATTGTGCAAGACTGTCGAATCTCAGATCTGTACCTCTGAAACAAATAATGCAATATATGTTAAGAAAAAAATAAAGAAGAAGAAGAAGGTAGTGGGAGGGGAAGAATGAAGCGGGGGAAATCAGAGGGGTAGACGAACCATGAGAGACAATGGACTCTGAAAAACAAACAGGGTTCTGGAGGGGAGGGGCGTGGGTGGATGGGTTAGCCTGGTGGTGGGTATTGAGGAGGGCACATTCTGCATGGAGCACTGGGTGTTATACACAAACAATGAATCATGGAACACTTCATCTAAAATTAATGATGTAATGTATGAGGATTAACGTAAGAATAAAAAAAAATACAAGCAAACAGATCCCAAAATACATTTTAAAAAATCATTCACTCCTGGGTATTTACCCCAAAGACACAGATGTAGTGAAAAGAAGGGCCATATGCACCTCAATGTTCATAGCAGCAGTGTCCGCAATAGACAAACTGTGGAAAGAGCTGAGATCCCCTTCAACAGAGGAATGGATAAAGAAGATGTGGTTCATATATACAATGGGATATTTCTCAGCCATCAGAAAGGATGAATACCCAACTTTTATATCCACATGGATGGGACTGGAGGAGATTAGGCTAAGCGAAAGAAGTCAAGCAGAGAAAGTCAATTACCATATGGTTTCACTTATTTGTGAAACATAAGGAATAGTGTGGAGGACATTAGGAGAAGGAAGGGGAAAATGAAGGGGATGAAATTGGAGGGTGAGATGAACCATGAGAGACTATGGACTCTGAGAAACAAACTGAGAGTTTTAGAGGGGGTGGTGGGGGGATTGGTTAGCCTGGTGATGGGTATTAAGGAGGTCATGTACTGCATGGAGCACTGGGTGTTATATAAAAACAGTGGATCATGGATCACTACATCAAAAACTAATGATGTATTATATGGTGACTAACATAACATAATAAAATAAAATTAAAAAAATCATTCACCACTAACAAGTGGGATTTATTCCTGGGCTGCAAGGGTGATTCAAAATTCACAAATCAATTAATGTGATACATCAATAAGGAAAGGGGTAAGAATACATAATCATTTCAATAGATGCAGAAAAAGCATTTGACAAAGTACAACATCCATTCATAATAAAAACCCTCAACAAAGTATGTTCAGAAGGAACATATTTCAACCAAAGGCCATCTATGTAAAACCCACAGGTAACATCATCCTAATGGGGAAAAACTGAGAGCTTTTCCTCTATGGTCAGGAACAAAAGAAGGATGTCCACACTCACCACTTTTATTCAACATAGTACTGTAGTACTAGAAGTCCCAGCCACAGTGATTAAACAACAGCAACAACAATAACAGCAGCAACAACAACAACAACAAAATAAAGGCATCCAAATTGGTGCAAAAGAAGTGAACCTTTCACTATTTGAAGATGACATGATGCTGTATATAGAAAACTCAAATGAATTCACCAAAAACCTGCTAGAACTGATACACAAAGCTAAATAAAAGGCAAACTTCAGAATCAGAGAAGGTATTTGCAAATGACATATCCAATAAAGGCTTAGTATCCAAAATATATGAAGAACAGATACAAATGAACACCCAAAAAACAAATATTCCTATTAAAAAATGGGCAGAAGGGCGCCTGGGTGGCTCAGTTGGTTAAGCAACTGCCTTCGGCTCAGGTCATGATCCTGGAGTCCCTGGATCGAGTCCCGCACCGGGCTCCCTGCTCAGTGGGGAGTCTGCTTCTCTCTCTGACCCTAACCCCTCTCATGTACTCTCTCTCATTCTTGCTCTCTCAAATAAATAAATAAATCTTAAAAAAAAAAATGGGCAGAAGACATGAATAGACATTTCTCCAAAGAAGACAGATGGCCAACAGACACATGAAAAGATGATCAACATTTCTCATAATCAGGGAAATGCAAATAAAAACTACAGTGCATTATCACCTCACATCTGGTAGAATAGATAAGATCAAACCCCAAGAAACATCAAGTGTTGGTGAGGATGTGGAGAAAAAGGAATCCTCTTGCACTGTTGATAATGTAAACAGATGTAGCCACTATGGAAAGAACTCTGGAGGTTCTTCAAAAATTTGAAAATAGAACTGCCTTATGATCCTTCAATTACACTACTGAGCATTTACCCAAAGAATACAAACAACAACAACAACAAAAACAACAACAACACCTAATGCAAAGGGACACCTAAGCCCTTATGTTTATGGCAGCATTATTTACAATAGTCAAGATATGGAAGCAGTCCAAGTGTCCATCGATCAATGAATGGATTAAAAAAAGAGAGTTGGAGAATATTACTCAGCCATAAAAAATGAAATCTTGCCATTTGCAATGATATTGATGGATCTAGAAAGTACAATGCAAAGTGAAATGAGTCAGTCAGAAAAAAACAAATACCATATGATTTCACTCATATGTAGAATTAAGAAACAAAACAAATGAGCAAAGAGAGAAAGAGACAAACCAAAATATAGATGCTTAACTATAGAGAACATACTGATAGTTCCCAGAGGGGAGGTGGTTTTGGGGATGGGTTAAATAGGTGATGGGGATTAAGGATTGCAACACCAGGTGTTGTATGGAATTGCTGAATCACTATGTTTTACACATGAAACTAAGATATCACTGTATGTTAACTAGCTGGAATTAAAATAAAACCTTAAGAAAAAAAAAAAAAAAACCTTTGATGAGGTCTCCCTTTGGTGAGCATTCACATAAGAAATAAAATCATGTTCTTTTGCCCAATGTGAGAGGTCTATCCACAAATCTCCTCCTCGAGTTTATGTCACCAATTTTCCAACCATTTCTCTTTCAACTGTATGACCACCAAGCCAAAGCATAGGCCACAGCCCATAAATCAATACATAATCATAATTCTGGTCATTTCTACTTCTAGGAAAAGTGAACAACCAGGTTAACTGCCCCACATTCTGCCCACTGGAATGTATTCTCTTCACCGTTGTTCATAAGAGATTTCCCAGAAGGGGCTCTGTGTTTGGGGCTTTCCACTCTTGGAGCCTACCTATGGTGCAGAACCACCACTAAGCAAGGCCTATATCTATATTATCTATCTCTATCTATATCATCTCTATATATCTCTATCTCTATCTTCTATATCTATATCCATATTTATACCTATACCACATCTGTCAGCTGATTGAAGGGAGTTCATGAGGCCATAAATATAGGTTAAGAATGAGAAGGCAGTGTAGCAGAAGTAAGGAACATGAGCATTTTGGCACTTCTTCCTGTAACTTGTTATATCACCTCAGGGTGAACTATAGCCCAATCATGTAAATACCACTTTATTTTATTTTTTATTTAAATTTAATTAGTCAAAATATAGTACATCTTTAGTTTTTGATATAATGTTCAATGATTCATTAATTGCCTATAACACCCAGTGCTCCTCACAGCATGTGCCCTCCTTAATACCATTTTAAGTTCAAGTTTCAGTTTTGCAGTGTATTCCCCATTTTATGATTTTCTGGGTTCCATAATATCCATGATAGGCAGCTCTTATCACATGGTAATTTAGAGGCAAGTGTCTAGTATTCAATCTCTTGTAGGTCCAGGAGCATGCCAAAAGTTGTTTTTTCAAGAGTAGAGTAGCTTTCTGTGGATGATAGCAGGACCTTGCTCCAACATCCTAAAAGCCAGTTCTGTGATTTATTTATAAGGGCTGCCAAAGACTCCAAATAAAATCAGTGATAATAAAACTTTTAGAACCACTGGCTCTGTTGGACTATATGGTCCAAATGGCAGAGCACCATGCACAGCAGTCTGGACCTGTTTCAGCACTTTATCTTGATCTTGAATCCATGCAAAACTAGAGCTTATTGGATCATTCAACAAATGGACAAGAGTCACACACCCACATTAGCAGCAAGTTGCCTCATATAACTAAAGAGGACTACTGGGCATTGTACAACTTTGTTGGTTGTAGGAGGGGTCAGATTAAAATAAAAATTAAAATAAAAAACTTGGGCGAGATTAAAAAACAAACGAACATCCTCAGGGAAGATGGTGGGGTAGGAGGACCCTAAACACATCTTGCACCACAGATACAACTAGATAACATTGACATCAGTGCAAATAACCTATAAATTGTCCCAATGACTGGCACAACAAACTCCACAACTAAATGTAGAGAAGAGGCCTCACTGAAAAGGATAGGAAGGGAGGAGATCTAGTGGGGAACTAAATGGACCGTGGGAAGGTCTGTGGAAAGGAAGGTTCTCTAGGCAAGGAGAAAGGAGAGAAACAGTCTATCACACCAGTTGGTCCACACAGGAAAAATGATTCCCCATAACATTTGCCTTTGAAAAACAGATGTCCATTGACAGGTGAATGGATATAGAAGATGTGGTATATATATACAATGGACTATTACTCAGCTATCAAAAAAAAATGAAATCTTGCCATTTGCAGTGATGTGTATGTAACTAGAGGGTATTATGCTAAGTGAAATAAGTCATTCAGGGAAGGACAAATACCATATGATTCACTCATCTTTTGAATTTAAGAAACAAAACAGATGAACAAGGAGAAGGGAAGGAAAAATAAAATAAGATGAAAATTGAGAGGGAGGCAAATCATAAGAGATGCTGAACTCCAGGAAAAAATTGAGGTTTGCTGGAAGGGAGGTGGGTGAAAGGATGGGGTAACTGGGTGATGGGCATTAAAGAGGGCACTTGATGTAATGAGCACTGGGTGTTATATGCGCTGATGAATCACTAAATTTACCTCTGAAAATGAAAAAAAAAAAAAGAAAGAAAGAACAAAAGAAAGAAGAAAGAAGAAAGAAAGAAAGAAAGAAAGAAAAAGAAAGAAAGAAAGAAGAAAGAAAGAAAGAAAGAAAGAAAGAAAGAAAGAAAGAAAGAAAGAAAGAAAGAAAGGCAGACCAGAGGGGGTGATTTCATGAGTTCTTGCAATCTGTGGGACTAAAAGCCTAGAATTTTATTTATTTATTTATTTATTTTTAATTTTTTAAAGATTTTATTTATTTATTTGACAGAGACAGAGATAGCGAGAGCAGGACCACAAGCAGCGGGAGTGGGAGAGGGAGAAGAAGGCTCCCCGCTGAGCAGGGAGCCTGATGCGGGGCTCGATCCCAGGACCCTGGGATCATGACCTGAGCCAAAGGCAGACGCTTAACGACTGAGCCACCCAGGCGCCCAAGCCTAGAATTTTAAAAATCAACAGGCTCAATGATGGGAGAGCCAGGATGGTGACAGGAAGATAAGTCCTCACCCTTAAATAGAGAGTACAACAAACAGCCTATAGAGATTCAGCATAGGAGCAGCAGTTTGGAATATACCGGTGGCATACACGAGGAAGAGATATTTCTTTATCTCAGAGCATGTCCCTCAAGGACAGATTACTTGGACACTTCTCCAGGAACAAAGGAGCTGGCAGGTGCCATTTCGCCACCCACCAGTATAAACACACTGTGCCTAAATTTGTTACCCACGTTGCTTACAGTGCACCCCCACCTCCAACCCATCCATTGCCCTTGTTTCTCCTATCCCCTTTCCCCACCCCCACTCCCTGGCTATAGGGATCCATCCCTCCAGCCAGGCTTACTTCAGACCCTGCACAGACCCTGATGCAAAACTTGCCAACACCATGACACCCAACCTGAGCACTTTTCAAGCCCTCAGTCCCAGTGGCAGCAATAACAGATACCATCTAGAAGAGGACTGGCAATGCAAACCATGCTAAAAGAACCAGCCCTGACCCTGCATGCCTTGCAGATCTGCACAGGCAAGTCTTGGTCCTGGCAACAGTGACACATTCCTTCTCTCAGAGGTCATGTGCAAACCTTGCACCACTCCAAAGCAATTCCTGACCTGGGGAGAGGTAAAGATTACCACACACACCAGTCAGATGGCAGCCCCATCAGTGGGCTAGGGGCACACAGCTGGTGTAATTGCAGGCACCACCCACCAATGAAAGCTTCTTAGGGGACAACACAGGGAAAATGCCTTGTACTTTGATGCTACAGCATTTCTGGCAAACATTTGGTCTGGCTCAATAGAAGCCCAAGGTGACCCTGGATTGGTCCACTAATAATACAGGAGCCAAACACTGTCCACAAAAAGCAAGGAGAGCCATGGAGACAACAGGACTGAAGGGAAAAAATGGCTTAGCCACAACAGCAAGGAGCACTCAACACACATAGGAACACCCCTTAAGTGCCAGGGGACACTGCACTGCAGGGCACTATAGGACCACTTCTTCATAAGGCCAGTACTTTCAAGAGAAGGAGACATAGCTGAATTTCCTAACACAGAGAAACTGACACAAAATGAACAGGCATTATAAGGATCACAAAAGGAGAAAACAGAGGAGGCAGAAATAAAATAAAAAAATAATAATAACTGGGGAACCTGGGTGGCTCAGTCAGTTGGGGATCCGACTCTTGGTTTCAGCTCAGGTTATGATCTCAGGATCCTGGGATCAAGCCCCACATTGGGCTCTGTGTTCAGTGGGGAGTCTGCTTCAAGACTCTCTCTCTATCCCTCCTCTGCTTGTGTTCTCTCTCTCTCTGTGTCCCTAAAATAAATAAATAAATCTAAAGAAATAATATTAACTGAAAATTTCCCCAAATTGGGGAAGGAAACAGAAGTTAAGATCCAGGAGGCACAGAGCCTCCGCCCCCTGAAAAAATCAAGCTGAGAAGCTCTGCACCAAGACACATAGTAATTAAAATGGAAAAAATGTAGTGATAAAGAGAGTATTTTAAAAGCAGCAAAAGAGGGGTGCCTGGATGACACAATTGGGTAAGCATCTGACTCTTGGTTTTGGTTCAAGTCATGATCTCAGGATCTTGAGATGGAGCCCTGTGTCAGGCTTGACACTCAGCAGGGAAGCTGCTTGAGACTCTTTCTCCCCTGCCCTCTGTCCCCCACCATGCACACTCTCTTTCATTCTCTCTCTCTAAAGTAAATAAATATTTTTAAAAATAAAAGGAAAAAACTAAAAGCAGCAAGAGGAAACAGTTACAAACAAAGCAAACACTACAAAGCTATCAGCAGATTCTTCAGCAGACATTCCAAAGGGGGTGGCATAATATATTTAATGAAGGATAGTTGAAAGACAGTCAGGCAGGAACAAGGGACCCCGCCCTAAGAAGAAGCTACCCTTAAAAGGATTTTACACTATCCTGGAAGGACCCTCCACCCTTTCCCATGTGAACAACTACTTGGTAGGTAGATGAGGGCATGGACAAAAACCTGATTGGGTGACAGGCACATGGAGGGTTAATCAGATTAAAACAGTCTACCAACATTTTCATAAAAACCCCCTAGAAGTAGAAAATCAGTCTGAAGCTCCCTGCTCAGCGGGGAGTCTGCTTCTCCCTCTCATTCTCCCTCTACCGTTTCCTCCGCTCATGCTCTCTCTCTCTCTCAAATAAATAAATAAAATCTTCAAAAATAAATAAAATGCCTATACTCAGAGCAATCTACACATTCAAGGCAATCCTTATCAAAATACCACCAGCTTTTTTCACAGAGCTAGAACAAACTATTCTAAAACTCGTATGGAACCCCCAAATACCCTGAATAGCCAAAGCACTCTTGAAAAAGAAAAGTTAAGCTGGAGGCATCACAATTTTAGACTTCAAGTTATATTTCTATAGTTTGTTACAAGTTATATTACAAAGTGGTAGTGATCAATACAGTATGGTACTGGAACAAAAAGAGACACATAGATAAATTGGAACAGAATAGAAGACTCAATAATAAACCCACAACTATTTCACCAATGTAGCTTTGACAAAACAGGAAACAATATCCAATGGTAGAAAGAGAGTGTCTACAATAAATGTTGTTGGGAACACTGGACAGCAACCTGAAAAAGAAAGAAACTGGACCACTTCTTATACCATGCACAGAAATAAATTTTAAATCAATGAAAGACCTAAATATAAGACAGGAAACCATCAAAATCCTAAAGGAGAACACAGGCAGTAACCCCTTTGACATCAGCTGTAGCAACTTCTTTCTAGATATATCTCCTAAGGCAAGGGAAACAAAACCAAAAATAAACTATTGGGACTTCATCAAGATAAAAAGTTTCTGCATAGCCAAAGAGACAATCAACAAAATTTTAAAAAGTAACCTTCAGAATGAGAGAAGATATTTGCAAATACACATATCTGACAAACGGTTAGTATCCAAAATACATACAGAACTTATAAAACTCAACAACACAAAAGTGAATAATCCAGTTAAAAAGTAGGTAGATGATATGAATGGACATTTCTTTTTTTTTTTTTTAAGATTTTATTTATTTGACAGAAAGAGAGAGACAGCGAGAGAGGGAACACAAGCAGAGGGAGTGGGAGAGGGAGACGCAGGCTTCCCGCTGAGAAGGGAGCCCGAAGCAGGGCTCGATCCCAGGACCCTGAGATCATGACCCGAGCTGAAGGCAGTCGCTTAAACAACTGAGGCACCCAGGCGCCCCATGAATGGACATTTCTTCAAAGAAGGCATACAAATGGCTAAGAGGCATGTGAAAACTTTCTCAACATCACTCATAATCAGAGAAACACAAATGAAAACTACAATGAGATACCACCTCACACCAGTCAGAATGGCTAAAATTAACACAGAAAACAACAGGTGTTGGTATGAATGCAGAAAAAGGGGAACTCTTTTACACTGTTGGTGGGAACGCAAACTGGTGCAGCCACTCTGGAAAACAGTATGGAGGTTCCTCAAAAAGCTTAAATGAGAATTACCCAATTATCCAGCAATTGCACTACAAGGAATTTACCCAAAGGATACAAAAATACTGATTTAAGGTAATAGACGCACCCCAATGTTTATAGCAACATTATCAACAATAGCCAAATAATGGAAACAGCTCAAGTATCCATCAACTGATGGTGTGGTGTGATGTGGTGTGTGTGTGTGTGTGTGTGTGTGTGTATGTATGTGATGAAATATTACTCAACCATAAATAGAATGAAATCTTGCTATTTGCAAAGATGTAGATGGAGCTAGAGTGTATTATGCTAAGTGAAATAAGTCAGAGATAGACAAATACTATATGATTACACTTACATATGGAATTTAAGAAATAAAACAAAAGAACATAGGGGAGAAAAGAAGAAAGGCAAACCAGAAAACAGACTCTTAACTATAGAGAAAAAACTGAGGGTTACTGGAAAGGAGGTGGGCAGGGGGGTGGGTTAAATGGGTGATAGGTATTAATGAGGGCACTTGTTGTGTTGAGCACTGGGTTCATATATAAGTGATGAATCACTAATTTTACACCTGAAAGTAATATTACATTGTATGTTAACTAGCTGGAGTTTAAATAAAAACTTGAAAAAGATAGTATATTTTTTGTATCATTCATTTATAATCTTTTTTAAAATTTTATATTATTTTATGTTATGTAGATCACTACATCAAAAACTAATGATGTATGGTGACTAAAAAGGTAGTATATTAAAAAAAAAAGCTTCTACACAGTGAAGGAAAGAATCAACAAAACTAAAAGGCCACCTATAGAATGGGAGAAGGTATTTGCAAATAACATATATGATAAAGGGTTAGTGTCCAAAATATATAAAGAACTGATCCAACTCAACACCCAAAAAAACAAATAATCCAATTTAAAAATGGGCAGAAGGCATGAACAGATATTTTTCCAAAGAAGACATGCAGAGGGCCAAGAGACACATGAAAAGATGCTCAACATCACTCATCATCAGGGAAATGCAAATCAAAACTACAATGCAGTATCATCTCATGCCTGTTAGAATAGCTAAAATCAAAATCCCATGAAACATCAAGTATTGGTGAGGGTGTGGAGAAAAAGGAACCCTCTTGCACTCTTGGTGGGAGTGCAAATATGTGCAGCCACTGTGGATAACAGTATGGGCATTCTTAAAATAATTACAAAATAGAACTACCATATGATCCAGTGATTGCACTAATGGGTGTTTATCCTAAAAATCCAAGCCACTAATTCAAAAGGATACATGCTCCCCAATTGTTATTGCAACATTATTTATAATAGCCAAATTGTGGAAATAGCTCAAGTGTCCATTGATAGATGAAGGGATAGAGAAGAGTTGGTATATGTAATAGAATAAAAAGTAATTTAATCTTGCCATTTGCAACAACATGCATGGAGCTACAGAGTATAATGCTAAGCAAAATAAGTCAGTCAGAGAAAGACAAATACCATATGATTTCACTCATATTTGGAATTTAACAAAACAAAGAAACAAAGGGAAAAAAGAGATAGAGAAAGACAAATCTGGACACAGACTCTTAACTATAGAGAACATAATGATGGTTACCAGAGGGGAGGTGGATGGTGGGATGGGTTAAATAGGGAATGGGGATTAAGTAGTACACTTGTGATGAGACCCAGATGATGTATGGGATTGTTGAATCATTTTGTTGTACACCTGAATCTAATATAAAACTATTATGTTAACTATAGTGGAATTAAATTAAAACTTCATATAAAAAAAGAAAATAATAATTAAAGGTAGAACTACATATGATCCAGTATTTGCACTCCAAGTATTTACCCAAAGTATAGAAAAACACTAATTTGAAGGAATATATGCACCTCTATGTTTACTGCAGTATTATTTACAATAGTCAAATTATGGGAGCAGCCTGAGTGTCCACCAATAGATGAATGGATAAGTAAGATGTTACACACACACACACACACACACACACACACATACTGGAATGTTGTTTATCCATAAAAAAGAATGAAATCTTGCCATTTGAAACAACATAGATGAATCTGGAGAGTATAATTCTAAGCAAAATAAGCTAGTCTGAGACAAGTACCATGATTTCACTTGTATGTGGAATGTAAGAAACAAAACAAAAAACAATCAGGGAAAATAAGACAAATCGAAAAGCAGACTCTTAACTCTAGATGAAAAACAGATGGGGGAGGGGAGGGAAAAGATGGTCAGAAGAGTAGGGGACCCTACTCCAACTGGTCCCCGGAATTGAGCTGGATATCTACCAGACCACTCCGAACACCCACAAAATCAGCCTGAGATGTAAGAAGATCTGGATCTCTACAAACAAAATATCTCAGGCAGTTGATTTCAAGGTACGAAGCAGGGAGCCGTGATTCCGAGGGCAGATACCAGAGGATAAATGGCAGCGGGAGGGAGCCTGGCCATGGGGATCCTACACCACCGGTGAGTGATAGCCTCCTGCCCTGGGGATGGGGCACAGACCCACAGGCTGGTAGCAGCAGGGAAAGGACTTTAGGGCAGCCCCCCTGATGGAAACCGGAGCAGCGGGGCCACACATGTGAGCTGGGCCTGGCTGGCGGTTTTAGAAGCACAAAGCTCAGAGACGAGCCTCAACCTGGAGGCGATGACTGGGAGTGCTGTGGAGGGGCACACAACCCAGGATGCTGCAGTTTATAGAAGCACAGACAGAAACAGGGGTAGTGTGGCCTGGAGAGCTCACTGAAGAACAGACTGCATGATCTCTCTGCTCTGAGACAGAGGGTTGGAAATGGTCTCTTCTGCTCTAACTCTTGGAAGAGATGCAGAAAGCCACCAGGGAAAGCTGCCAGAGAACAAAAATTAAAAAAACAACAACAACAAAAAAAAACAAAAAAAAAACATACTACTGAGCCCATCCCCTGCCACAGGGGGCAGGGCAACTCTGCCCAAACAGGGTTGCCTGAGTAAGAGAGTGACAGGCCCCTCCCCCAGAAGACAGGATGGGAAAACAAGAGGCCAGCAACCCTAAGGTCCATATAAAACAGATGCATCTTGTTTGGGTTCTGGTCAATAATTTGGACTCTGTACATTCCCTCAACAACCCATCATCAGAATGACTAGGAAGAGGAACTCCCAAAATAAGAAAGACTCAGAGATTATGACTTATGCCACAGATTTACAAATGGATTCAGATATAACCAAGATGTCGGAGATGGAATTCAGGCTAGCATTGTGAAGACAGTAGCTAGAATGAAGAAATCAATTAATGGCAACATAGAGTCTCTAAGGGCAGAAATGAAAGCTGAATTGGCAGAACTTAAAAATGCTATCAGTGAGATCCAATCTAATCTAGATAATCTAACAGCTAGGGTAACTGAGGCAGAAGAACGAATTAGTGACCTGGAAGGCCATTTTAATAGATAAAAAGGGAAAAGAGGAGGCCAGGGAAAAACAACTCAGAATCCATGAAAATAGAATCAGAGAAATAAGTGACACCATGAAGCATTCCAATGTCAGAATTATTGGAATCCCGGAGGGGGAGAAGAGAGAGAGAGGACTAGAAGATATATTTGAGCAAATTGTAGTTGAGAACTTCTCTAATATGGGGAATGAAACAAACATTCATGTCTTAGAGGCAGATAGGACCCCTCCCAAGATCAAGGAAAACAGGCCAACACCCTGGCACGTAATAGTAACACTCACAAATCTTAGAACGAAGGAAACCATCTTAAGGGCAGTTAGGGGGAAGAGCTTTCTTACATACAGAGGGAGGAACATCAGAATAATGTCAGACCTATCCACAGAGACCTGGCAAGCCAGAAAGGCCCGGCAAGACATATTCAAGGTACTAAACGAGAAGAACATGCAGCCAAGAATACTGTATCTGGCAAAACTGTCATTTAGAATGAATGGAGAGATGCAGAGCTTCCAAGACTGGCAGAAACTGAAAGAATATGTGACCACTAAGCCGGCCCTGCAAGAAATATTAAGGGGGATTCTATAAAAGGAGAAAGACCGCAAGAGTGGTATACAACAGAAATTTACAGGGACCATCTATAAAAACAACGTCTTCACAGGCAACATGATGATAATTAATTCATATCTTTCAATAATCACTCTCAACGTGAATGGCCTAAATGCTCCCATAAAATGGCACAGGGTTGCAGATTGGATAAAAGGACAGGACCCATCCATATGCTGTCTACAAGAGACTCATTTTGAACCTAAAGATACATCCAGACTGAAAGTGAAGGGATCGAGATCCATCTTCCATGCCAGTGGACCTCAAAAGAAGGCTGGGGTAGCAAATCTTATATCAGACAAATTAGATTTTAAACTAAAGTCTGTGATTAGAGACACAGAAGGACACTATATCATTCTTAAAGGGTGTATCCAACAAGAAGATCTAACAGTTGTAAATATCTATGCCCCCAACATGGGAGCAGCCATCTACATAAGCCAACTGTTAACCAAAATAAAGAGTCATATTGATAACAATATGTTAATTGTAGGAGACCTCAATACTCCACTCTCAGCAATGGACAGATCATCTAAGCAGAAAATCAACAAAGAAACAAGAGCTTTGAATGTCACCCTGGACCAGATGGACCTCATAGATATATACAGAACATTCCACCCTAAAACTACAGAGTACTCATTCTTCTCGAGCACACATGGAACTTTCTCCAGAATAGACCACATAGTGGGTCACAAATCAGGTCTCAACTGATACCAAAAGACTGAGATTATTCCCTGCATCTTCTCAAACCAAAATACTTTGAAACTGGAACTCAATCACAAGAAAAAAATTTGGTAGAAATTCAAACACTTGGAAGCTAAAGATCACTCTGCTTAAGAATGTTTGGGTCAACAAGGAAATCAAAGAAGAACTTAAACAATTCATGGAAACCAATGAGAACAAAAATACATCATTCCAAAAACTATGGGATACTGCAAAGGCGGTCCTAAGGGGGAAATACATAGCCATCCAAGCCTCACTCAAGAAATAGAAAAATCTCAACTTCACCAACTAACTCTGCACCTTAAACAACTAGAGAAAAGGCAACAAACGATACCTAAGCCATGCATTAAAAGAGAAATAATTAAGATTAGAGCAGAGATCAATGAATTAGAAACCAGAAACACAGTAGATCAGATCAATGAAACTAGAAGCTGGTTTTTGAAAGAATTAATAAGACCAATAAACCCCTGGCCAGACTTATCCAAAAGAAAAGAGAAAGGACCCAAATTAATAAAATTATGGATAAAAGGGGAGAGATCACAACTAACACAAGAAAATAGAAACAATTATTAGAAATTATTATCTACAACTATGTGCCAATAAATGGAGCAATCTGAATGAAATGGATGCCTTCCTGGAAAGCTATAAGCTGCCAAGACTGAAATAGGAAGAATATGACAACTTGAATAGGCTCATAACCAGTAATGGGATTGAAGCAGTTATCAAAAAGCTCCCAAAAAACAAGAGTCCAGGGCCTGATGTATTCCCTGGGGAATTCTACCAAGCATTCAAAGAAGAAATAATACCTATTCTACTGAAGCTGTTTCAAAAAATAGAAACAGAAAGAAAGCTTCCAGACTCACTTATGAGGCCAGCATTACCTTAATCCCCAAACCAGGCAAAGACCCATCAAAAAGGAGAATTTCAGACCAATATCCCTGATGAGTATGGATTCCAAAATCCTCAACAAAATCCTAGCTAATAGGATCCAACAGTACATTAAAAGTATCATCCATCACAACCAAGTGGGGTTTATCCCCAGGATGCAAGGTGGTTCAATATTCGTAAATCAATCAGTGTGATAGAACACATTGATAAGAGGAGAGAGAAGAACCATATGGTCCTCTCAATTGATGTAGAAAAAGCATTTGATAAAAAAATAGCATCTTTTCTTGCTTAAAACTCTTCACACTATAGGGATAGAGGGAACATTTCTCAAGTTCATAAAATCCATCTATGAAAAACCCACAGGAAATGTCATCCTCAATTGGGAAAAGATGAGAGCCTTTCCCTTAAGATCAGGAAAATGACAAAGATGCCCACTCTTGCCACTATTGTTCAACATAGCACTAGAAGTCCTAGTAACAGCAATCAGAAAACAAAAATAAATAAAAGGTATTCAAATTGGCAAAGAGGAAGTCAAACTCTCTCTCTTCACAGATGACATGATACTTTATGTGGAAAATCCAAAAGACCACACCCACAAATTAATAGAACTCATACAGCAACTCAGTCATTTCACAGGAAAGAAAGTCAATTCACAGAAATTAGTTGCTTTCTTATACACTAACAATGCACCTGTAGAAAAGAAATTAGAGAAACGATTCCATTTACAGTAGCACCAAAAACCAAAGATACCTCGGAATAAACCTAACCAAAGAGGTAAAGGATCTATACTGTAGGAACTACAGAACACTTATGAAAGAAACTGAAGAAGACACAAAAAGATGGAAAAATATTCCATGCTCATGGATTGGAAGAATAAACATTGTTAAAACGTCTATGCTACCCAGAGCAATCTATAACTTCAATGCCATCCTGATCAAAATTCCAATGACATTTTTCAAAGTGCTGGAACAAACAATCCTAAAATTTGTATGGAATCAGAAAAGACCCCGAATCGCCAAGGAAATGTTGAAAAAGAAAACCAAAGCCGGGGGCATCACATTGCCCGATTTCAAGCTATATTACAAAGCTGTGATCACCAAGACAGCATGTTACTGGCACAAAAAGAGACATATAGACCGATGGAACAGAATAGAGAGCCCAGATATGGACCTTCAACTCTATGGTCAAATAATCTTCGACAAAGCAGGAAAAAACATGCAATGGAAAGAAGACAGTCTCTTCAATAAATGGTGCTGGGCAAATTGGACAGCCACATGCAGAAGAACAAAACTCGACCATTCTCTAACACCATACACAAAGATAAACTCAAAATGGATGAAAGACCTCAATGTGAAAGAGGAATCTATCAAAATCCTAGAGGAGAACATAGGCAATAACCCCTTTGACATCGGCCACAGCAACTTCTTTCAAGATACATCTCCAAAAGCTAGTGAAACAAAAGCAAAAATGAACTTTTGGGACTTCATCAAGATAAAAAGCTTCTGCACAGCAAAGGACACAGTCAACAAAACAAGGAGGCGACCCACAGAATGGGAGAAGATATTTGCAAATGACACTACAGATAAAGGGCTGGTATCCAAGATCTAGAAAGAACTTCTCAAACTCAACACCCAAAAAACAAATAATCAAGTCAAAAAATAGGCAGAAGACATGAACAGACACTTCTCCAAAGAAGACATACAAATGGCTAACAGAAACATGAAAAAATGTTCATCATCATTAGCCATCAGGGAAATTCAAATTAAAACCACATTGAGATAACACCTTACACCAGTTAGAGTGGCAAAAATTGACAGGGCAAGAAACCACAAATGTTGGAGAGTTTGTGGAGAAAGGGGAACCCTCTTCCACTGTTGGTCGGAATACAAGTTGGTACAGCCACACATTACATCATTAGTTTTTGATTTAGTGTTCCATGATTCATTGTTTGCGTATAACACCCAGTGCTCCATGCAGTACGTGCCCTCTCTTTAATACCTATCACCATGCTAACCCATCCCCCCACCCCCCTCCCCTCTATAACCCTCAGTTTGTTTCTTAGGGTCCATAGTCTCTCATGGTTCATCTCCGTCTCTGATTTCCCCCCCTTCATTTCTCCCTTCCTGTTGTCTTCTTCTTCTTCTTCTTCTTCTTCTTCTTCTTCTTCTTCTTCTTCTTCTTCTTCTTCTTCTTCTTTTCTTCTTCTTAACATATAATGTATTATTTGTTTCAGAGGTACAGGTTTGTGATTCAACAGTCTTACACAATTCACAGTGCTCACCATGACACATACCCTCCCCAATGTCTATCACACTGCCACCCTATCCCTCCCACCCCCCACCACTCCAGCAACCCTCAGTTTGTTTCCTGAGATTAAGAATTCCTCATATCAGTGAGGTCATATGATACATGTCTTTCTCTGATTGACTTATTTCGCTCAGCATAATACCCTCCAGTTCCATCCACATCATTGCAAATGGTAATATTTCATTCCTTTTGCTGGCTGCATAAAATTCCATTATATATATATATACCACATCTTCTTTATCCATTCATCTGTTGATAGACATCTTGGCTCTTTCCATAGTTTGGCTTTTGTGGACATTGCTGCTATAAACATTGGGGTGCGTGTACCCCTTCAGATACCTACATTTGTATCTTTGGGGTAAATACCCAGTAGGGCAATTGCTGGGTCATATGGTAGCTCTATTTTCAACTTTTTGAGGAACCTGCATACTCTTTTCTAGAGTAGCTGCACTCTTTGAGTGGGAAGGAAAAACCATAAGTAAGGGTAAGAAAAGTAGGAAGCACAAAATCAATAAAAATAATATATCTACAAAAATCAGTAAAGGGACTCACAAAATAAAAATTTGTAAAGTATGACTCCATAAACAAAATCATTGGGGAAGAGGAGTAAAGAAGAGGTTCAAACTTAAGCAATCGCCAACTTAATAGAGACTGCAATATACAGAAGATATATACAAACTGTATGGCAACCCACAAATCAAAAAGCTGCAATATATATGCAAAGAATAAAGAGAAATAAATCCAAGTATATCACTAAAGAAAGCTAACAAACCATGAAAGAGATCAAGAGAAGAAAGGATCATAGAAAAACTACAAAACAACCACCAAACAAGTAACAAAATGGCACTAAATGCATACCAATCAATAATTACTTTGGACATAAATGAACTAAATACTCCAATTAAAAGACATAGGGTGATGAGATATGTGGGAAAAAAAAAGAAAAGACCCATCTATATGCTGTCTACAAGAGACATATTTCAGACCTAAAGACGCCTGCAGATTAAAAGTCAGGGAATAGTAAAACATTCAACATGCAAATGGATATCAAAAGAAAACCAGGATAAGGAAGAAAGAAAGAGAGAGAGAGAGAAAGAAAGAGAGAAAAAGAAAGAAAAAAAGAGAGGAAGGAAGGAAGGAAGGAAGGAAGGAAGGAAGGAAGGAAGGAAGGAAGGATGGAAGGAAGGAAGGAAGAAGGAAAAAGAAAGATAAAGAAAGAAAGAAAAAGAAAGAAAGAAAGAAAGAAAGAAAGAAAGAAAGAAAGAAAGAAAGAAAGAAAGAGGGTTAACAAATAGCCTTTAAAATAAAGATTGTAACAAGAGACAAAGATGGACACTATATAATCATAAAGGAAACACTCCAACAAGAAGTTATAGAAATTGTAAATATTTATGCACCCAACATGAAAGCACCCATATACATAAAGCAGTTAATAACAAACATAAAGTGAATAATTGGTAGTAACACAATACTAGTAGAGGACTTTCACACCCCACTCACATCAATGGACATCATCCAAACATAAAATCAAGAAGGAAAAAAGTGGCTTTGAATGAAATATTGGACCAGAAGGATTTAACTGATATTCAGAACATTCCATTTTAGAACAGCAAAATACACATTCTTTTTCACGTGTACATGGGACATTCTCTAGAATAGATCATGAATTAGGCCATAAAACAAGTCACAGTGAATTAAAAAATTGAAGTCCTACCATGCATCTTTTCTGACCCCAACAGTATGAAACTAGAAATCAAGCACAAGACAAAATCTGAAAAGACCACAAATACATAAAGGTCACATAATGCTACTAAACAATAAATGGGTCAGCCAAGAAATCAAAAAGGAAAATAAAAAAATATGTAATGACAAATGAAAATGAACACAATTATATTATAGCAATACAGACCTACCTAAAGAGCTAGAACAATCTCATACACACAACCTAACCTTACACCTAAATAAAGGAGCTACAAAAAGAAGAACAAACACAACCCCAAACCAGCAGGAGGAAGGAAATAATGAAGACTAGAGCAGAAATAAATGAAACAGAACCTAAAAAACAATGGAACAGATTAGTGAAACCAGGAGCTGATTCTTTGAAAATATCAACAAAATTGATAAGCCTTTACCCAGACTCATCAAAAGAAAAGACTCAAACAAAATCAGAAATCAAAGAGGAGAAATAACAATAAACACCACAGAAATACAAACAATTATAAGAAAGTATTATAAAAATTATACACCAACAGAATGGACAACCTAGAAGAAATAAATACATTTTTTGAAAAAAATATAACTTCCCCAAGCTGAAGCAGAAAGAAATAGAAAATTTGAACAGATTATCAGCAATGAAGTTGAATCAGTAATCAAAAAACTCCCGACAAACAACAGTCCTGGACCAGACAACTCACAGTTGAATTTTACTTAACATTTAGAGTTAATAACTATTCTTCTCAAACTATATCCCCCCCAAAATTGAGTTCATTCCAAATTCATTCTATGAGGCCAGGATTACCCAGCATGCAATCAATGAAAATCTATACCCAGAATCAATCTCTACTCCAGTATGGATAAAATTCTACCCCTTTCACAATAGAAACACTCCAATGTAATTAACCTGCTAGCAGGTTATCTGCCTGAAAACCCCCTCAAATGTGCCATATGAGGAATTCAGTGTTTCTATCCATTTATGGTTGATAAGGAACTCAATCTTGGTGAGTGGAAGTACATGTCAATAAGCACATGCACAGCCTCCATTCCTGCCACCATAGGCTCACTGTTTATGAACCCACTGGGGAATAACTGTTATGGTATAGAAAGAGGCTTACTGGTATCCATAGAATGTTTCCTTATATACACTTAATTATTGAAATCCTTCACTGCTGAAGTCAACACTTGGTAAGTATTCACATGGACACAAATGTCTTAATTTTTCTCCTATTGAGAGATGTCTATCCACATACCTCTTCCCCAAATTTAATTGCCACCAATTTTCCAATCATATTCCTTTCAAGTCCTTGACCATCAAGCCAAAGAATTGATTACAGCCTAAAACTATTATGTAATCACACTTTAGGCCATTTCTCTTTCAAATAATATGTGCAACCCAATTCACTGCCCAAACTTCTGAACACTGGAATTATTTTCTTACTCCGCTGTCTTTGAACAATGTCCTAGAGAGGGTCTGTAGGACTGCAGCTCTCCACTTTCAGGTGATGTCTCCAAGTGGTGCAGAACCATCTGTAAAACAGACCCACATCATTTTTACACTGTCCACTGATTTTAGGGAACTCCACCTTTTGGGATAGGTGTTGACTGGTAGAGAGGAGAAAGTACAGCAGGATATTAACAATAAGCCCTTGGGCCTCTTCCTCATGTAACTTCTGCATTCATGGCCTGTCCAGACCCAGTCATGTATACACCACTTCCATTTGATGTAGTATTTCTGTTAATGCCCAACTTCAAGAATTATTAGTTAACCCTCAGTTCAGGCAGCTCCAGTCATATGGTGATTTAGTGGCCTGTGGAAAAGCACTCAGTAACTGATAAAGCCCAGTAGCAGGATAAGAGTTGTTTTTCAGAAGGAGAGTATTTATCTGAGGTTGACAGCAGCACCTTGTTCTAAAATTATTAACACCTGTGCTGTGATTCACCTGAGACTGCCAAAAGCCTCAAAAAGCATCCCTATGAAATAGTGGAGAGTCAAGAAATATTAGATCTTCCTGGGTTATATGGCTTAACTGGCAGAACAGCTTGAATAGCATGCTGGAACTGTTGCAAAGCATTCTTCCATTCTGAGCCCAATGAAAATAGTAGCTTCCTGGTCGCTGGACATATGGGATGAACTAACACACCCAAATGTGGAATATGTTTCTTCCAAAATCCAAAGATGTTCACTAAGCATTGTGCCTCCTTCTTGGTTTTAGGAGGGAGCAGATACAATTTACCCTTTACCTTAAAAAAATATATATGGGTAAATGCCACATTTTTGGATCCCTAGAAATTTCACAGAGGTAGAAGTCTCCTGAATTTTAGTGTTTTTCCCTACTCTCTGATACACAAAAGCCTTATTGTTGAGTTGAGAGTAGCTACTATCTCCTCTCACTAAGTCCAGTAGGCATAATATCATCAGTGAAATGAACCAGTATGATATCTTGTGGAAGAGAAAGGTTATCAACATCCTGCAAACAGAGAGTTGATGTATCTTTAAGGTAGAACAGTGAAGGTGTATCACTGGCTTTGTCAACTACAAGAAAACTGCTTCTGGTAGGCATTGTGATGAGTCATGCAGGAAAAAAAAAAAAAGCCAGATCAATAGCCACATACCTGGTATCAGGTTAAGTGTGAATTTGCTATATAAATAAAAAAATACACCTGGTACAGCAGTTACAGTTAGAGTCATCCCTATGTTAATCTTGCAATAATCCATTGTCATTTTTTCAATATATCTGTCTTCTGCCCAAATCAAATAGAAGAGTTGAAAGTGGGACTTTTAGGCATTGGCCCTTAAAGTCAATCTTAGTTCCTAAAGCTCCTGGACCATATCTAATTTGATGTACATCATTCTCAAATACAAATTCCAGCGAAAGCCTTAGTAATATAAACAATGTTTCCAACTATCGCTTGTTACAATAAGAATATATTTTATTGAACAAATGAAAATAATTATATTTCCATTGTTACGGAACCTGGACTGAATCGCCTAATGGAAGAACCAAGCGGCACTCGGAGATCTTGGAGGATAGGAATTTTATTTAATGCTGGCGGGCTCAGAGGAGAGTGATCTCCAAAGGTCTGAGCCCCAAGCACAAACTAAGGGGGCAATTTATGCACTTCTAGTTCTGCATACTTGACACTTTTGGCGCGTGTGTGAAGCGGGACAGGGAGAAGAATCTGGAAGGGCCCCAGGGAAGGACTGGGATTCTCTCACTGGCTCAGTCAGCCATCTTAGGACAAAGATTTTCCTTATCAATCCCCACTTTGATGCCCCTTTAAACACCTAGTTTAGAGGACATCATTCTGTTTGACTGAGGGTTGACTGCAAGGCTTGGCGTGAATACAGACTTAATCATAAACTTGGCCATGGGGTCAGTCCCTATAGAGTGATACTGGCCCAACAGGAGAGTGATTCTTGTGGCCCATGATGGGGCATTGGGTTCTAGGACTGAGAAAGTGAGCAGTATACAGTGATTGTTAGGGCAAGAGGATGGGGTGGCATTGCGTGACAAGGAAATCCAGATGTCCCTGTGCTGTTTGCGGCTCCACCACCCATTGGACCATTGTTCCATTCCTGGCCAAGTTGCCACCCATGACTCGCATCCCTAGGTCTGTGAGCAGAAATGAGGGCAGGTGTTTGGCCATTGAGGCATCAAGAGGCTGGCATCCATCAAAATGGAGGTTAAACTTTGGTGTGCGTCCAACCCAGGTGGAAGAAGTCAGTGGGGGCACTGGTGCAGGATTGAGGAAGATAAGCTGGAAAGTCCATTTGCCAGTAATGGTGATATGAGAGTTTTCTCCCCTTGCCTGGCCAGGCAAGCTAGAGGCAGTGAGGAGGAACAGCACACCAGGTAGCAGAAAACGGGGACTGACTGGGGCCAGGAAAACCATGGTGAAATGCATGCAGGAGCAGATAGCAGAGGGCCAGTAAAAGTGGGATCTATGACCTTAGGTAGAGGGAACCATTATGGCTAACCCATCAGCAGATGAAATCCGTGGACAGTAATATACCCTAGGGACACCCAATAAGCAATGAGAGTAGTAAGCCTCTGGGGGAAAGTCCAGTCAGGGGGGGCAACAGTGTACAGTCTGACTCCCAAGATGAGGGAAATCATGCCAATGAGAGCCAGGGACCACAGTGAGCAGGTGTTCATCAGTCAGTGGGGGCTCATCAAAGGTGAAGCCAGAGTGGGTTCGTGAAGTCTGGCTGGACTCTCCACTGGTGCAGCTCCTCATCCAAATGATGAGCTTTCTCCATTCTGAAGTGGTGGACCCATGGGGTGACAACTGAGACCTTGAGGGCAGTAGGGGCAGAGGGGCCCTGTCCACTGAGGTTTGAGGGGGTCTTTCTTCCAATCTTTGACCCAAACTGAGTCCCCTGTCTGGAAGGAGTGTACCTGAGACCCTAAGGAGATTGAGGCCCTCTCAATGGTGTACTTTTGTAATTTATTTAGGGTGGCCCCCAGGGCCTGAAGCTACTCCTTTATCCCTTTATCTCCAATCTGATGCAAGTTTCCTGGAAGGGTTCCCAAGCATGGGGTAGGCCATCCGTATGTTAATTCGAATGGGGAGAAACCTGAAGTCCCGGGTGTGCAGCAAGCACGCAGGAAAGCTAGGGGTAGCAGATCCGGCCATGCGAGGTTTTTCTCCTGACAAAATTTTGCTAAGGTTCCTTTGAGGGTGCAATTCATTCGCTCTACTTTCCCTAAACTTTGGGGCTGGTAAGCGGTATGGAGTCTCCAGGTGATGTTGAGAGATTTGGTCAAGACCTGTACAGTGTCTGCCACAAATGTGGGTCCATTGTCACTATGGATTGTTAATGGCAGGCGGAACTGGGGCATGATCTCCCACAAGAGGACTTTAGCTACTTCCCTGCTTTGCTCTGTCCTAGTCGGGAAGGCTTCGGCCCATCCAGAGTATGTGCAAACTATTACTAGGAGATATTTGAACCCCTTGCTCAGCTGCACATCTATGAAATCTATCTCTAGATCTTCAAAGGGGGTTTCTCCCATCCTCTGGACACCTGGTGGGGGCCATGGAGTAGACCGAGCATTATTTTTAGCGTATGTTATGTATCATTCACTCTGGTATCCCGAGTCTGACAGGAGCTGTAGGAGGGTCTTTGTGCCTTTTGTGCTGTCTACTTGTGTGTCACTGGCAAGGAGGAGTTCATCCACATAATGGAGGAGGGTGCATCCTGTGGCCTCTCTTGGGAAGCTGGCAAGGTCCATGGCCAGCGCTTCCCCAAAGAGGGTTGGTGAGTTTTTACTCCACGGGAGGAGTGTCCAAGTCAGTTGCATCTGGCGCCCTGTATCCGGTTCAGACCATTCAAAGGCAAATAGTGGCTGGCTCTGGGGAGCTAAGCGGAGGCAGAAGAAGACATCCTTCGAATCTAGGCAAGTGAACCATCTGGTCGACCCTGGGATTTGGCCGAGGAGGGTGTATGGATTTGGGACCACTGAGTGAAGAGAGATGGTCACCTTGTTGATGGCCCGCAGGTCTTGAACTGGACGGTATCCCCCTACTGCTTCTTGACTGGCAAGAGTGGGGTATTCCAGACCAACAGGACTTGACTAGAATACCTGCTTCTTTGAGTTTGGTCAGATGTTCTTGGATGCCAATCTTAACTTCATGTGGAAAGGGGTATTGCCTTTGCCTCTGAGGTTGGGCTCCTGGGATCAGTTCAACAATGATAGGGGCCCAATTCTGGGCTAGTCCAGGTGGGTTGTTTTCAGTCCATACTGAATGGAAGGTGAGTCTGAACTCCAGTGGGCTTCTTGGTTGGGCCTGAGCAGAGAATAGCCTCCATTCTTCTTCCCTTGTCATGGTAATTGCTATTATTAGAGACCCCATCTCCTCTTGCCTTGGGTTCAATCGTAGCCTAGTGTGTCCAGTGGGCTCAAAGGTTATCTGAGCCCCAAGCTTGGAGAGTATGTCTCAGCCCAGGAGGGGATGGGGCAATCAGGCAGATAAAGTATTCATGTCAGACCTTGTGGCCCCCAATTTCACACTGGCGAGCCTGGCAAAAGGGCTGTTGTATCACCCGCATCCCAGTGGCCCCGAGGATGATCACAGTCCTTTTGCTGAAGGGTGCCACTGGGGAGCTGACAACAGAGTGCTCAGCCCCAGTATCAAATATAAAACTTACTGGTTGCCCCTCCACCTTCATTTTGACCATGGGCTCATGGGGGCCAATGAGGAAAGAGCTGAGTCCCCCTCAGTCTGAGTCCATTCCTGAAAGGCCTATGAGGTCCTCCTCTCAGGGTTCTTCCTTGTAGCGGCTGGGCTTTTGAGCCTTTCCCTGGTTCGGACATTTGTTTTTCCAGTGCCCTTTCTCTTTATGGTAGGCACATTGATCCCTTGCCAAGGGAGTTCTCGGCTTCCCCGCTTTCGGTGGTTGGGGTCTCCCTGCCTTTGTGTTATCCTTTTCTTTCAGGGGGTGTTGAGGAGGATGACTTTCTTTTTCATCTTTTTGTTGGCTTCCCATTTGGCTACGACCTCCCTGTTCACATAGACCTTATTGGGAATCTCTATTAGTTAGGTGATGTTCATCCTGGCAAAACTTTCTAGTTTCTGAAGTTTTTTTCTGATGTCTGGGGTGGCCTGAGCCATGAAGGAGGTGTTTACCATCTGTTGGCTTTCCTGTGCCTTGAGGTCAAATGGAGTGTATATCCTGTAGGCTTCACATCTTTCATAGTAGTCTCCAGGGGAATCCCCTGGTTGTTGAGTGACCAAGGATACCTTAGTCATGTTCATGGGTTTCTTAGCTCCTGCCCAGATTCCCCAGAGGAGGGCCTCCTGGTACCAGCAGATGTGGGCCTGTCCCTCAGTTGTGGTGAAATCCTATGCTGGGCGCTGTGCAGGTGTGGCTGCATTAGCCCAGGCAGCAGGGTCAATGACTCCCACTGGTGTGTGCTCTTCAGGTACCACCATGCACCTTTCATCATTCTCCTTTCTTCTGTGTTAAACAGGGTGCAGAGTAACTGTTGGCAGTCTTCTCAGGTTGGCTGATGAGTCTGGAAGAGGGATTCCAAGAGGTCTACCATAGTTTGTAGTTTCTTAGAGTAGGATGCGGTGTTATGTTTCCAGTTGAGGAAGTTGGTGGTGGAGAAGGGCTGATAATACATCATGGAATGGCCAGGTTGGACTGTCCCGTCTTCTTTGTGCCCCTTGAGTTCCCGCGTCTCTCGTACTGGCATTTGGAGGGCACTTGCATCTGGCCTGGGGCACAGCCTGGCTGCTGGTCCTGGAGAAAGTGGATCCTCTAGGTCTGGGGGCACTCGTGAAACCAATGACGGGTGGAGTGTCTGGAGCTGAAAGGTCAGGTGTAGACAGTCTTGGGGATATGTATGGTGGGGGCTGGATCAGTTTATCCTCAGGATCTCTGGCTAGGATTTGTGGAGACTGGGGCTTTTGCTGATTTTCTTTAGGTCGCTTGGATGAGGCGATTAAGACCCTGGCCGGTCCCTGCCGATTGCAAGCAAATCGCACCCAGGGGAAAACGGTCTGAGCAATTCCTAGCCGGGAGTCAATGTCCAGAAACTGGTCAGGGTGTCCTTGTTTTCCTTTTATGACTTGCCATACTCAACGAATCGTTGGGACATCCAATGTCCCTTCTGAAGGCCACCGAACATCAAAGGTGGGCCACTCCAATTCACATAGGGTTCTCAACTTGCCAGGGTTCATCCTGACTCCATAGTCTCCCAAAAACCCCTGTGGTGGCACAGAGACAGACAAAGGGGGTGCCTCCTGAGGTGAGGAGACCAATCAGATGCCGTGTCCTGAAGGAGCTTAGGTAAGGCTTAGCCATAGAGGTCTCAGCATTGTGACTTAACAATCAGAAACTATTCTGATGCTGCCATAGACTGTATGCCACTCACCACGGTATTGCAGATGGGCCCACTCAGACTCCATAGGCTTCTGGGGACCTTATGGGTGCCCGCCCATAGAGTCACAGAATCAGTCTGCTTGAGCAAGCCAGGTCGGACTGCACATTCACTCGCACATTCACACTCCAGAAGTTATTACATTCCCTCCCTGGGAATCCCTACCTGTGAGACCTCTAAGAGGTCTCTGGGAGGTGATCAGGCTCCCCTTCCACCCCAATGGGGGTGGGCCTGTCTGGGACCTGGGGCCCCGGGCCTTATCAGAATCCGACACTGGGACCAGGTCCTCACTTGCCAAGTCTCCTCAAGTCTGGCAGGAACAGTGGAATGGGCCTGGCCTGAGGTGACCGGGGAGGGAGACTGCCAACAATTAGGCAGGGTGAGCCTTCTCCGTTAGGATCCCTCGTTCTGTCACTGCCCCACCATTGCCCCAAACCAGTGGCAACAATGGGCCAGTGCGGTTGGGTTTCCTGGTCAGGGAACCAAATGTTATGGAACCTGGACTGGATCACCTGACAGAAGAACCAAGTGACACTCGGAGATCTTGGAGGATAGGAGGTTTATTTAATGCTGGCAGGCTCAGAGGAGAGTGATCTCCAAAGGTCTGAGCCCCAAGCACAAACAAAGGGGGCAATTTATACACTTCTACTTCCACATACTTGACAATTTTAGCACCCATGTGCGAAGCAGGGTAGGGAGAAGAACCTGGATTGGTGCAAGAGGGAAGGAGAGCAGGGGGAAGAACCTGGAAGAGCCCCAGGGCAAGGACTGGGACTCTCTCACTGGCTCAGCCAGCCATCTTAGGACACAGATTTTCCTTATCACCATAAATATAAGAATAATCACTGAGTTTCAAATTCTGGAGGGTCCAAGTAGAAGGAAGAAGTATTTGTTTCATCTTTGTTTACAAAGATATACTTTATAAACTGTGTGTTACATATAGCTTAAGATAAGTTTTCATGGAGAGGTAACATGGCAGAGAAGTACAGGACCCTAATTTTGTCTCGTCCCTGGAAATCAGCTGGATAGTTATCAAATCATTCTGAATACCTGCAAAATCAAATGGAGATCTGAGAAAAGAATTACTAGAATTCTATAAATAGAAAAGTGACCAGTTTTGACAAGGTAGGAGGTGCAGAGATGTGAATCCAAGGTGATGTATCAATGATAAACCACTTGGGTGGGGGAGGAGAGCCTCCATAAGCCAGGTACCAGAAAGTGTTACAAGCAGCAGAGCACAAAATTGGAACTTTTAGAAGTTTGCCTAAAAGGCACTTAGGAGGTAAAGTGGGGCAGAATCCCAGGTGGGACAACATGGCCTCAGGATTCCCAGCACAAAAAGAACTGGGGTGTGCCTGAGATAAAAACGCTTAGTCACAGGAGGGGTAAACACAGAGTTCAGACAGAAAACAGGGAGACAAGAGTGACTGAGTGCTTTTCTGTCAGGGCTCACTGAAGAATGGGGGCCATGAACTTTTAGCTCTAGAGCTAGAGATTGAGGCACTGCCATCTTCATTCCCCACACTGGCTCCAGAGCAGCATACACTGAGCCTGGCACGCTGGCAAGGAGGCTGAAATTCCACACAGTCAACAACACCTGAGAATCAACACAACAGGCCCCTCCCCCATAAGACCAGCAGAAACTTCTGGCTAATATCAAGGTTACTGATCATACACAACTACAAAACTCCAGGTCTTGGGGAAAAAATTATATAGCATGAGTGGTTTTTTTCTTGTTATTCTTTAGTCATTCAGTTTTATATTTTATTTTCCTTTTCAGCTATTTTCTTATTTTATCAATTATTTAAGTCTTTTTTAATTTTCATTTTTACACTTGTGGTATATATATATATATGGCTTCCATTCATTGTATTCAACTTCATTTTTGTATATATGTAGGTTTTTTTTTTTTTCTTTCCTATTTTGGGATGTAGTTTCATCTAATAAACAGAACAAAATACACCCAGGATCTAGTTTACTGTTCTGTTCAACTTCTTGTTTGATTTTATTTTCATTTCTTTTCTTTTCTTTTCTTATTGGTTTCTGTTCATTTCTGATTTGTGTAGTGTATATTTTTCTGGAGTCATCATTGCTATTTTCCCTCTTTTTCTCCTACTCTTTTCTGGACATAATGATAAGATGGAAGAACTCATCCCCAAAAAAGAACAAGAGGCAGTACTCACTGACAGGGATTTAATCAATATGGATATAAATAAGATGTCAGAACTAAAAGAATAGTAGACCATATCAACAAAACTAGGAGCTGGTTTATTGAAAGAATTAGATTGATAAACCCCTAGCCAGATTTGTCAAAAGAGATAGAGAGAGGACCAAAATAAATAAAATCATAAATGAAAAAGGAGAGACCACAACCAACACTGGAGAAATACAAACAATTATAAGAACATATTATGAGCAAGTATATGCCAACAAATTAGGCAATCTGGGAGAAATGCGTGCATTCCTAGAAACTTATAAACTACCAAAACTGAAACAGGAAGAAAAAGAAAACCTGAAAAGACCCATAACCAGCAAGGAAATTGAAGCAGTAATCAAAAATCTCCCAATAAACAAGATTCCAGGGCCAGATGACTTCCCAGGGGAATTCTACCAAACATTTAAAGAACTAATACTTATTCTTCTGAAGCTGTTTCAAAAAATAGAAATGAAAGGAACACTTCCAAACTCGTTCTATGAGGCCAGCATCACCTTGGTCCCCAAAACAGACAAAGACCCCACCAAAAAGGAGAATTAGAAACCAATATCCCTGATGAACACAGATGCCAAAATTCTCATGGATACTATAGGATACTAACCAATAGAATCCAGCAGTATATTAAAAGGATTGATTATTCACTACAACCAAGCTGGATTTACTCCTGGGCTGCAAGGGTGGTTCAACATTCACAAATGTGATACATTAATGAAGGAAAGGACAAAAACCATATGATCCTCTCAATAGATGCAGAAAAAGCGTTTGACAAAATACAGCATAATTTCTTGATTAAAACTCTCTGCAGTGTAAAGATAGAGGTAACATACCTCAATATCATAAAAGCCATCTATGAAAAGCCCACAGTGAATATCATTCTCAACAGGGAAAAACTGAAAGCTTTTCCCCTAAGGTCAGGAACATGACAGGGATGTACACATTCACCACTGTTGTTCAACATAATACTAGAAGTCCTAAACTCAGCAATCAGACAACAGAAAGAAATAAAAGGCATCCAAATCAGCAAAGAAGTCAAACTCTCACTCTTTGCAGATGACATGATACTCTACATGGAAAACCCAAAAGACTCCAACCAAAAATTGCTAGATCTCATACAGGAATTTAGCAAAGTAGCGGGATATAAAATCTATGCACAGAAATCAGTTACATTTCTATACACTAACAATGAGACAGAAGAAAGAAAAATTAAGGAGTTGATACCATTTACAATTGCAACAAAAATCATAAGATACCTAGGAATAAACTTAACCAAAGAGGGAAAGGATCTGTACTCTGAAAATGGTAGAGCAGTTATGAAAGAAATGCAGGAGGACATAAAAAATTGAAAAATTTTCTATGCTCATGGGTCCGAAAACTAAATATTATTTAAGTATCTAATCTACCCAAAGCAATGTACACATTCAATGCAATCCCTGTCAAAATACCATTAATATTTTTCACAGAGCTGGAAGAAACAATCCTAAAATTTGTATGGAACCAGAAAAGTTCCCAAATAGCCAAAAGAATGTTGAAAAAGAAAACCAAAGCTGGTGCAATCATAATTCCAGACATTAATCTGTATTATATAGCTGTAATCATCAAGACTATGTGGTACTGGCACAAAAACAGACACATAGATCAATGGAACAGAAAAGGGAACCCAGAAAGGGACCCTCAGCTCTATGGCCAACTAATCTTCAACAAAGCAGGAAAGAATATCCAATGGAAAAAAGAAAGTCTCTTCAAGAAATGGTGCTGGGAAAACTGGACAACCACATGCAGAAAATTAAACTGGATCACTTTCTTACACCATACACAAAAACAAATTCAAAATGGAGGGTATTATACTAAATGAAATAATTCAATCAGAGAAAGACAACTATCATATTTTTCACTCATATGTGAATTTAAAACACAAAATGGATGACCATAGGGAAAGGATGGGAAAAATCAAATAAGATGAGATCAGAGAGGCAGACAAACCATAACAGACTCTTAACTATAGGAAACAAAATGAGGTTTGCTAGAGCGGAGGTGGGTGGTGGGATGGGGAAACTGAGTAATGGCAATTAAGGAGGGCATGCGATTTAATGAGCACAGGCTGTTATATGCAACTGATGATTAACTGAACTCTACAACTGAAACTAATGATACACTGTATGTTAAATAATTGAATTTAAATAAAATAAGATTTTCAAAAAAATGAAAATGGAAGAAAGACCTAAATGTGAAACAGGAATCCATTAAAATCATACAGGAGAACACAGGCAGCAACCTCTCTGACTTTGGCCACAGCGACTTCTTGATAGACATCTCTTCAGAGGCAAACAAAAGCAAAAATGAACTATTGAGACTTCATCAAGATAAAAACCTATGCATAGCAAAGGAAACCATTGTCAGAACTAAAAAAAAAAAAAAATAATAATAACCTACGAAATGGGATAAGATATTTGCAAATATTTTATCAGATAGAAGGCTAGTATCCAAAATCTATAAAGAACTTGTCAAACTCAACACTCAAAAAACAGATAATCCAGTAAAGAAATGGGCAGAAGACATGAACAGACACTTCTCCAGGGAAGACATCCAATTGCCAACAGACAGGGTGCCTGGGTGTCTCAGTCGTTAAGCATCTGCCTTCGGCTCAGGTCATGATCCCAGGGTCCTGGGATCGAGCCCTCCATCGGGCTCCCTGCTCTATGGGAAGCCTGCTTCTCCCTCTCCCACTCCCCCTGCTTGTGTTCCCTCTCTCGCTGTGTCTCGCTCTTTCAAATAAATAAAATCTTAAAAACAAAACAAAACAAAACAAAACAAATGGCCAACAGGCACATTAAAAACTGCTCAAAATCACTAGGCATCAGGGAAATGCAAATCAAATCCACAATGAGATACTACCTCACACCAGTCAGAATGGCTAAAATTAACAACTCAGGAAACAACGGATGTTGGGGAGGATGTGAAAGGGGACCCTCTTAAGCGTGGTGGGAATGCAAATTAGTACAGCAACTCTGGAAAACAGTATGGACATTCCTCAAGAAGTTAAAATAGTTACTGTATGACCCAGAAATTGCACTACTCGGTATTTATCCAAAGGATACAAACATGGTGATTTGAAGGGGCATATGCACCCCAATGTTTATAGCAGCAATGTCCACAATAGCCAAAATATGGAATGAGCCCAGATGTCCATCAACAGATGAGATATATATATATGTGTGTGTGTGTGTGCATGTGCGTGTGTGTGTGTGTGTGGTATATGTATACAATGGAATATTACTCAGCCATAAAAAAAGAATGAAATCTTGCCATTTGCAACAATGTGGTTGGAACTAGAGGGTATTATGCTAAGCAAAATAAGTCAGTCAGGGAAAGCTAAATACCATATGATTTCACTTATCTGTGGAATTTAAGAAACAAAACAGATGAACATAGGGGATGGGGAGGAAAAATAAAATAAGACGAAATCAGAGAGACTCTTAACTCTAGGAAACAAACTGAGGGTTGCTGGAGGGGAGGTAGGTGAGGGATGGGGTAACTGGATGATGGGCATTAAGGAGGGCACATGATGTAATAAGCACTGGGTGTTATATGCAACTGTAGATAAACATGTTCTGTAATTATTTTGTCTTACTTGGAAATAATTTAGATGTTAATGAATATCTATTATTTATGTTAACTTAGTATAACTTAGTATATCTCTAAGGTTTCTAGTTACCAGAAAAGTTTGAGGAGGAGGTGTTAAGATCATGGAGTTATAGGGGTGTTGTGAGCTTGCTTTTTCCCTCAAACACAGCTAGATCAACATCAAATCATTCTGAACAACTAGGAAATTGACCTGAGGACTAGAAAATAATCTGCACAATTGGAGGGAGACTACAGGGCAGATATGAGGTTCAGAGCTGTCAATTGAGGGAGAGAAAAACCACAGTGCCCCAAGGGGATGAGCCCTTTTCGCAGGGCAGTCAGGAAGAGAGGGAGAAAGCAGGAGAGAGAGTGGTGTGTAGGGCTGGGACAATAAGCCACGGTCTGGGGGATCCCCTGGGTCACACAGGGAGAGATGGCTCCCCTTCCTGGAGTACATTTGGAAGAGGTTATTTTGCCTCTCCAAGGACAATAGGCCAACCAGAAGTCATTGAGCAGCTGTTCAGCAGCAGGGGACAGAGGTGCACAGAGGGCAGATAACCTGGTCGAAGCTTTTCCCTGGGCATCACAATATTCCAGCCACCGTGCACGTCTGGGTTAGAACAGTGGTGGGCGTGATGCAAGGCTTTCCTCCCAAGGAGGGGAATGGGTCCACACCTTGCCTGGCCTTTTAAGATTTATAATTTTGAGTCCTAGTCACCGGCCAGAGATAAAACACAGAAGAACTGTGGCCCCAGGTGTACCAACAACCAGGCATGGACTGGTTGAGAGCAGCACTCTGACAGTAGCCTGGGATACAGAAGAGGAGACTGTTTGCTTTTCTGTGGGAGCCTCCTGAACAGTGGCGGCTGTGAGCTCCCCTCCCTGGGGAACGAGAGGTCAGGGTGAGGTCATCTTCCACCCCCCGCCCCCCCAAGCACAATAGGACTTCAGAGAGAAACACAGTGCCTCCAGTGGAGGCCAGAGTCACACCAAACCCTGACACCCCCCAGAACCTAGCAGAGGCATTTTTGCAAGAGCAAGTCTGAAAGTGAGCAAGAGCAGTGGGCCTCTCCCTCAGAAGACCAACAGAAGTCCCCCGGCATGTACCAAGTCTACTGATCATAGCATGCTCCAAAGCAACAGTGTCAGTTCTGGTGGAAATAGAACCAGGCTTCTTCCCCCACCCCCCACCTTTTTTTTTTTTCCCCTTGGTAACAGCCTTATAGTTTTTTGTTTGTTGGTTGCTTTGTTAAATCAGGCTTCCTTTTTTTTTTTTTTTTTTCTTTTCTTCTCCTTTCTTTCTTTCTTATTCTTGGAAGCAGGCATATAGTTTTTTATAGTACATTTGTTTGTTTGCTTTTTTATTCCTTTTCTTTTCTCTTTTCTTGGATCAGGGCTTTTTTTTTTTTTTTTTTAATCAGGCTTATCTGAAACAAATCAAAGCACACCTAGTTAAAGGTCCAAACTCTCCCCACTGCAAGTAAGGAGGAACTCTGCAGAGGAATAACCTGTGAGAAAGAGCAGCCAAACACAACAGCAAAGTGCACACAGCATACACCAGAAACACTTCCTGAAGTGCCAGGTCCTGGACAGTGTATGAACCCTTCTTAATATAGCATTACTCTCAAGAGCAGGAAACTTAACAAGCTTTCATAATACACAAAAGACAGAAACCTAGACAGAATGACAAGATGGAGGAATTCTCCCCAAAAGAAAGATCAAGAAGAAATCACAGCCAAGGACTTGCTCAAAACAGACATAAGCAATATATCTGAATAAGAATTTTAGAAGAACAGTCATAAGAATACTATCTGGCCTTGAAAGAAGCATAGAAGACCCCAGAGAAACCTTGGCTGCAGAGATAAAAGACCTAAAAACTAGTCAGACCAAAATAAATACTAGAACTGAGATGCAGAACCAACTAGATGTAATCACAAAGAGGATGGAAGAAGCAGAGGATCAAATAGGTGATATACAAGTTACCAAAAAAGTTTGAGAAACTATCATTAGATATATTATAAATCATAATTATGTTGAAAATTTTCACTTATAAATTTTATCACACCTCTAATTCACTTGTACTTGCCAATTATGTGCAAATTAATCACAAAAATTTCTTTAAGTAAATAAATCTAGTCATCATCCTAAGTTATTTTTCTTGTTGACAAATTAGGCATATATCAAAAAATTTAAACATTTAAACATATAGTTCTTATGTCTTTACTTTTTTAAAAATAGAACTGTGGGGCGCCTGGGTGGCTCAGTTGGTTAAGCGACTGCCTTCAGCTCAGGTCATGATCCTGGAGTCCTGGGATCGAGTCCCGCATCGGGCTCCCTGCTCGGCAGGGAGTCTGCTTCTCCCTCTGACCCTCCTCCCTCTCATGCTCTCTGTATCTCATTCTCTCTGTCTCAAATAAATAAATAAAATCTTAAAAAAAATAAAATAAAAATAGAACTGTGTTCTATTGTATGTATGTATATGAACATGCATCATAAAATACATTATTATTGTACATTTCATTCTTAGTTTGGATTTTTAGTTTTATAATCTTAAACATCTAGTAGAATTAATATGTGTGTTTGAATACTAAACTTAGAAAAAAGTATGTCTGCATTACATTTGATGTTGACAACTCTGAAAACATGTTTGTTTTTATTTTACCAAGTATTTTAAAAACTAGCTTTAACAGAGATTATCTCAGATGATGTAAATTTAAAAACATTAGATTGGTTTATATATTGCTGAGAGTTTTAAGAACATTTAACATATAGTAGAGCTCATTTCTCTCTAAGCCAATTTGAATAGAACTCTTTTAGGGGATTTTATAAATTAACTTGGAAATAATTTTGGGAGGTAGAAAAATGTCATGTATGCATAAAATACATGTATAAATACATAAACATATATAAACAAGACAGATGTAAACAGTTTTTAAACCTTTTAATTTTTTTTAGTTAAATTAAATTTAATTAACATATACTGTATTATTAGTTTCAGAGGTAGAATTTAGTGATTCATCAATTGCATACAACACCCAGTGCTCATTACCTCCAGTGCCCTCCTTAATGCCCATCACCCAATTACCCCATCCTCTCACCCCATGCCCCTCCAGCGACCCTTTTTCCTGTTTCCTACAGGTAAAGATTCTCTTATGGTTTACCTCCCTTTCTGCTTTCATCTTATTTTATTTTTCATTCCCTTCCCCTAATTTCATCTGTTTTGTTTCTTAAATTCCACATATGAGTGAGATCATATGGTGTTTGTCTTTCTCTGACTAACTTATTTTGCTTAGCATAATACCCTCTAGTTCCATCTTATTCTAAGATTTTACCCATGGCTCACTACAACATAGTAACACAATCTAACTTGTTTTATCTCTACTTTATATATTTATCTGAACTGTATTTCTGGCAAGTGGAAAAAGTAAAGGTTACCTATTTAACAATATTTGTGGAGTAGACACTTAAGATTTTCTTTTGCCTTAACATGTAACTGAAGGAAGCTGTGGACCAAATTTTAGGCTACTGATGAGGGAAACATCTACCAGCTGTCTGGACGTCTTCAAAACAAAACTGAGTGGACAAAACATTCAATTCTATTCCAAATAGCTTTTTGTTCTCTTTTCAGCCTCAGTTGGTTGCTTTGGGGGTCTTTAGTTCCTTGAGAGCCCTTGATGAAGGGCAGGGAACCTAAAATTCAAGTGACTTTAGGGAGCTGAGGTGGTGAATTGCAAGGGAAAAAGTCTGGCAAGCTGAACAGAGGGATGGTGGAGATAGCGATCTGAAGGGGGACATATCAAAGGATTTAAGGGAACTGGAGGGAAGATCCAAAGCAGTAAAAGGAAGAAACTGGAACAGAGGTGATGGGAACAGAAAGGTTTAAGAGGAAACAGTTTGGGAAGACCTTAAATTTCCCAAAAAAGCCACTGAATTTCTGAATTGCCCTTAGTAAAATCATGCCAACAAGAAATGAATTAGACAAAGTTGGCAAAACACTGTTTCAGCAGGGGTTCAAGAAAGGGTTTCAGTCTGCTGAGAAGCTCCCAAGTTCTTAACTAATGGCACCTTTATACTTATGAACATTGAGTTTGGGACTCCAATACAGCTTATGCTTCCCTATCTTCTACAAACAGAGAAACCTAGCACTTTAACACAGCATGTCTTTCACTGGGACTCTAACCTACCTTCTAGAGTATACTCAATTCTTAAAAATCAACATCTGTCCCTACCTGTTAAAGGGGACATTTGTCTGGGTCAGTGGTTTAGGTGTGACACTCACTAATGGATCCCTGATCACTAGTCAGTCAGGAGTGAAGACAAAGGCTTCAAAGGTGCATACTTAGGGTCCTGGGGGAGTGCTCTGGGGATCCAATGATGAAACTGATCCTATCCAAGTCACAGCATAGTAACTGTCAAATAAGAAAAAAAAAAAAAAACATAGCTGGGAATTATTTAAAGTGGTCATAACAGATTTTATTCAGGATTATTGAAATAGGAAGAAAGAGACCTTAGTATAGAATCAAGCTCGATGACAACTACAGCAGGGGCAAGTGGGAATTTATAGCCAATGAACCTTTTGGAAGTCAGTCAATGGAAAATTCTAAGAGGAAAATTAAGGGTAAAGGAGTTTCTGGCTAAATTGACCTAACAGGATTCTTGCTGAAGACAAGGCAGTCTTATTAGATATCACCTGGTAGATGGTGGAAGATGAGAAACCTGATGGCTACTGAGAGAGATCAGACATGGAGGATGAAAGACCCTTGTGAAACTGATTAATCAGGGTTCTTGCTAAGATTTTTACAAGCAAGTATTCATATGGGCCTATGATAAGCTTCAGAAGCCTGACTAAAGTTTAATCAAGCAAATAATCTTAGTTGATATCAAAAGGGGACTTTGACAGTTACTCCACAGTGGACATAAGTAAGAGTATGTCTGGAATACAGAACAGATCTTAAGAGTTTTTCATGGATATCATGCCCTGTGATTAAAGTCAATGGAAAACTACAACAATCTTATCCAAGCAACACTAGCAATGTCCCAGATCCTTCAGGAATAAAAGTTTGGGCCACCCTACCTGTTAACAAACCATAACCAGCTGAGGAGATTGCTGAAGCAAAGAAAATACAGAATTTTTAGGGGGAAAGGCAGTTATAAATACCAGCTACAATTAAGTGACCAGTTACAGAAACAAAGATTATGTCTGTCATGAGTATTTCCTCTCTCTCTCTCTCTCTCTCTCTCTCTCTCTCTCTATATATATATATATATATATATAAAGTAAATATCTTTGTTTTTTATACTTTCTTATTTCCTTATCATGTAACATGAAATGTACTGAATTTATATCATAATAAGTATTGTTAATTTTGCATCACAATATTTGTTCCTAGATATCAAAGATAAGAGTGATCTTTACACTAGGACTTTACCTCCTCTTCTGGGGAAGGAGTTAGTGTGTTTCTGATTGTATGATGGATAGTTTTATCATGCTAGGCAGACTTATGACCTTGTTATTACCTTTGTTTGGAGATTTATTATGATTTAAGGTGATGCTTCTAGGCATCAAGTTGGCAAGGGGAGGGCTGTGATGATTAATTTTATGCATCAACCTTACTGGGTTATCCAGATACCTCATACAGCATTATTTCTCTATGTGTCTATGAAAGTATTTCTTCAAGGGATTAGCATTTGATTCAAGAAACTGAATAAACAGATCCATGCTTGCCGGTGTGGGTAGGCATCATCTGATCAGAATAGAAAGCCTAAATAGACCAAAAAGGCTGAGGAAGGGCAAATTCCCTCTCTCCCTTCTTGGGCTGGAGGTCTATCTTTTCTTGCCCCAGGATATTAGAGTTCTTGGGTTTTTTGGACACTGAGCTTTCACCAGTGCCCTCTGGTTCTCTGTTCTTTCATCTTGGACTAAATTATACCAGCTTTTCTGGTTCTTCAGCTTGCTGATGGCAGATTGTGGGACTTCTTGAGCTCCATAATTTCATATCTGTATCTTTTCTTTACATATCAATATCTATATAATCTATATCTATACCTTTTATTAGTCCTGTTTCTCTGGAAATCTCTAATACTATATTTCACTGTAAAATGAAATGGTGTATATTTCAAAAGAGTAACAATAAAATATTCCAAATGTAAATATCGATCTAAAAACAAACAAACAAACAAATGACCTCTTCCAACAGTGAGAAAGCTCGGTTCTCTTAAATAATCAAGGGTATGATAAAAGAAACATGCAGCCTGGGATATTATCTTGAATAAGTTACAGACAGTATCTTTGTTTTCTAGGTAGGTTACTCAAAAGTAAAAAAAAAAAAGAAAACTCCTATGAAGAACAGACCAGGGGGCGGGGCAAGATGGCAGAGGAGTAGGAGACCTGGATTTCATCTGGTCTCAGGAATTCAGCTGGATAGGGATCAAACCATTCTGAACACCTACACACTCAACAGGAGATCGAAGAAAAGAATAACAACAACTCTCTGAACAGAAAAGCGACCACTTACTGGAAGGTAGGACGTGCGGAGAAGTGAATCTGAGGTGATATTCAGGAGGATAGACAGCGGAGGAGGGCCTCCATTGGCCGCTTCTGGCAAGTGATAGAGCTGCGGAGCACAAAATCAGAACTTTTGGAAGTCGGTTCCTCTGACGGATGTCGCACCAGTGGCTAAGCTGGGAGTGGAACCCTCGTGGGACAGTGTGGTCTCAGGACCTTTGGGGTCACAGAATGACTGGGGGTGACTGAGTGCAGCAGAACTCCCAGGTATCACAGCAGGGAAGCTGGCTGCAGAGACGAGCCGAGGTGCGGGCTCTCAGCTCGGGGTTGCCATAAACCGTGATCCGTGGCACAGTCAGGTGCTGCTCCTCCAGCAGGGACCCAACAAGCGGCAGATCCAGGGAGACTCCCCTTCCTCCCTGGGAGGAGTGGCACGGGAGCGCACTTCAGGGAACTGCTGGGTTTGGAGACTCCACACGAGTCGGGTGCCAGAGATAGAAATGCTCGGTCACAGGCCGGGTGAGCATGGAGTGCGACTGGATACCAGGGAGACGGGAGTGACTGCCTGCATTTCTCTGGGGGCTTACTGAGGAGCGGGACCCTGAGTACTCGGCTCCTCCAGGGCGGAGATTGGGATGCCACCATTTTCACTCTCTGCCTCCAAACCTGTACCAAAAGCTTGCAGGGAACAAAAGCTCCTGAGAGCAAACCCGAGCAGATGACTTAGCCCGGACGGCAAGGGCGGGGCTGTTCTGCCTCCGGCAAAGACAATTGGGAACCAGGGCAACAGGCCCCTCCCCCAGAAGATCAGCGAGAACAGCCAGCCAAGACAGGTTACCGATCAATAAGAAGGGCAGAACTCCAGCGCTAAGGGAATAATGCACATAGAATTCATGGCATTTTTACCATGATTCTTTAGTCTTTCAAAGTTAATTTTTTTTTAACTTTTTAAAAAAAAATTTTCTTTATCCCTTTTTCAACCAACATCTTATCAATCCCTTTTAAAAAAAAAAAAAATTTTGCATTTTTAGAGTCATATTCTATCCCTTCATAGTAGTTACCCATATTTTTGGCACATATATATATATATATATATATATATATATATATATATATATGTTGTTCTCTCTTTAAAATTTTGAGATAGTTTCTTCTAACAGATCAAAATATACCCTAAATCTCTAGTGTATGTTTTTTTTTTACTCTCCTGCCTGATCATATTCTCTCCCCCTTTTTTTTAAACCTCTTCTTTATTTTCTCAAACAACTTCTTATCAATTCCTTTTATAATATTTTTTGTAATGTTCATCTCTACAGTCATATTCCATCCCTGCATCATATCAACCCTTATTTTTGTACATATATAAGTTTCTCTTTCTTTAAAATTTTGGGAGGCACTTTCTTCTAACAGACCAAAATACACCCAAAATCTAGTGTGTGGCATTAATCTATGCACCACCCTGATCATATTTGATCATATTCTGTTTTTTGTTTTGTTTTGTTTTGTTTGCTTTTTGCTTGTTTTTATCTTTTTCTTTTTCTTTTTTTTTTCTTTTTCTTTTCTTTTTCTTTTTTCTCTCTTTCCCTTTCTTTTCTCCCTGATTCAGGTCTTTTCTGATTTGTTTAGAGTGTATTTTCTGGAAACGTTGTTACCTGTTAGCATTTTGTTCTCTCATTAATCTATTCTCCTCTGGACAAAATGACAAGACGGAAAAAATCACCTCAACAAAAAGAACAAGAGGTAGTACCGACTGCCAGGGACCTACTCAATACAGACATTGGTATGATGTCGGACCTAGAGTTCAGAATCATGATTTTAAAGATAAAACTGGGCTTGAAAAAAGCATGGAAGTTATTAGAGAAACCCTTTCTGGAGAAGTAAAAGAACTAAAATCTAACCAAGTCGAAATCAAAAAGGCTATTAATGAGGTGCAATCAAATATGGAGGCGTTAACTGCTAGGATATATGAGGCAGAAGAGAGAATCAGTGATACAGAAGACCAAATGATGGAAAATAAAGAAGCTAAGAAAAAGAGAGAGAAACAACTACTGGGTCACAAGGGCAGAATTCAAGAGATAAGCGATACCATAAGATGAAACAACATTAGAATAATTGGGATCCCAGAAGAAGAAGAAAGAGAGAGAGGGGCAGAAGGTATAATGGAGCAAATTATAGCAGAGAACTTCCCTAATTTGGGGTAGGAAACAGGCATGAAAATCCAGGAAGCACAGAGAACCCCTCTCAAAATGAATAAAAATAGGTCAACACCCTGACATCTAATAGTAAAACTTACAAGTCTCAGAGACAAAGAGAAAATCCTGAAAGCAGCTCGGGAGAAGAGATATGTAACCTACAAGGGTAAAACATTAGATTGGCAACAGACCTATCCACAGAGAACTGGCAGTCCAGAAAGGACTGGCATGATATAGTCAGAGCACTAAATGAGAAAAATATGCAGCCAAGAATCCTATATCCAGCTAGGCTGTCATTGAAAATAGAAGGAGAGATAAAAAGCTTCCAGGACAAACAAAAACTAAAGGAATTTGCAAACACGAAACCAGCCTTACAAGAAATATTGAAAGTGTCCTCTAAGTAAAGAGAGAGCCTAAAAGCAACATAGACCAGAAAGGAACACAGACAATATACAGTAACAGTCACCTTACAGGCAATACAATGGCACTAAATTCCTATCTTTCTATAGTTACTCTGAATGTAAATGGGCTAAATGTCCTAATCAAAAGACACAGGCTATCAGACTGGATTAAAAAACAAGACCCATTGATATGCTATCTTCAAGAGACATATTTTAGACCCAAAGACACCCCCAGATTGAAAGTGAGGGGGTGGAAAACCATTTACCATGTTAATGGACACCAAAAGAAAGCTGGGGTGGCAATCTTTATATCAGACAAATTAGACTTTAAAACAAAGACTGTAATAGGAGATGAGGAAGGACACTATATCCTTCTGAAAGGGTCTATCCAAGAAGAAGATCTAACAATTGTAAATATCTATACCCCTAACATGGGAGCAGCCAGTTATATAAGGCAATTAATAACAAAAGCAAAGAAACACATCGACAACAATACAATAATAGTGGGGGACCTTAACACCCCCCTCATTGAAATGGACAGATCATCTAAGCAAAAGATCAACAAGGAAATAAAGACTTTAAATGACACACTGGACCAAATGGACTTCACAGACTTATTCAGAACATTCCATCCCAAAGCAATGGAATACACATTCTTCTCTAGTGCCCATGGAACATTCTCCAGAATCGATCACATCTTAGGTCATAAATCAGGTCGCAACTGGTACCAAAAGATTAGGAACATTCCCTGCCTATTTTCAGACCACAGTGCTTTGAAACTAGAACTCAATCACAAGAGGAAAGTCTGAAAGAACTCAAATACATGGAGGCTAAAGAGCATCCTACTGAAGAATGAATGGGTCAACCAGGAAATTAAAGAAGAATTAAAACAAAATTCATGGAAACCAATGAAAATGAAAACACAACTATTCAAAATCTTTGGGATGCAGCAAAGGCAGTCCTGAGAGGAAAGTATATAGCAATACAAGCCTTTCTCAAGAAACAAGAAAAGTCTCAAGTATACAACAAAACCCTACACCTAAAGGAGCTAGAGAAAGAACAGCAAATAAAGCCTAAACCCAGCAGGAGAAGAGAAATCATAAAGATCAGAGCAGAAATCAATGAAATAGAAACTAAAAGAACAGTAGAACAGATCGACGAAACCAGGAGCTGGTTCTTTGAAAGAATTAACAAGATTGATAAACCCCTGGCCAGACTTATCAAAAAGAGGAGAGAAATGACCCAAATCAACAAAATCATGAATGAAAGAGGAGAGATCACAACCAACACCAAAGAAATACAAACAATGATAAGAACATATTATGAGCAACTCTATGCCAGCAAATTAGATAACCTGGAAGAAATGGATGCATTCCTAGAGATTTATCAACTACCAAAACTGAACCAGAAAGAAATAGAACACCTGAACAGACCTATAACCGTTAAGGAAATTGAAGCAGTCATCAAAAATCTCCCAAAAAACAAAAGCCCAGGGCCAGATGGCTTCCCAGGGGAATTCTACCAAATATTTATTTATTTATTTATTTATTTATTTATTTATTTATTTATTTATTTTAAACATTAAATGAGTCACTTATTTTTTTTTAAGATTTTATTTATTTATTTGAGAGAGTGAGAATGAGAGAGAAAGAGAGCATATGAGAGGGAGGAGGGTCAGAGGGAGAAGCAGACTCCCTGCCGAGCAGGGAGCCCGATGCGGGACTCGATCTTGGGATTCCAGGATCATGACCTGAGCCGAAGGCAGTCGCCCAACCAACTGAGCCACCCAGGCACCCCTCTACCAAACATTTAAAGAAGAATTAATACTTAGTCTTCTGAAAATTTCCAAAAAATAGAAATGGAAGGAAAACTTCCAAACTCATTTTGTGAAGGCACCATTACCTTGATCCCCAAACCAGACAAAGACCCCATCAAAAAGGAGAATTACAGACCAATATCCCTGATGAACATGGATGCAAAAATTCTCACCAAAATACTAGCCAATAGGATCCAACAGACATTAAAAGGATTATTCACCACGACCAAGTGGGATTTATCCCTGGGCTGCAAGGTTGGTTCAACATCAGCAAATCAATCAATGTGATACAATACATTAACAAAAGAAAGAACAAGAACCATATGATCCTCTCAATAGATGCAGAAAAAGCATTTGACAAAGTACAGCATCCTTTCTTGATCAAAACTCTTCAGAGTATAGGCATAGAAGGTACATACCTTAGGTGCCTGGGTGGCTCAGTCATTAAGCGTCTACCTTCGGCTCAAGGCATGATCCCAGGGTCCTGGGATCGAGTCCCACATTGGGCTCCCTGCTCTGCAGGAAGCCTGCTTCTCCCTCTCCCACTCCCCCTGCTTGTGTTCCTGCTCTCGCTATGTCTCTCTCTGTCAAAAAAATAAATAAAATCTTAAAAAAAAAAAGAAGGTACATACCTCAATATCATAAAAGCCATCTATGAAAAACCTACAGCGAATATCATTCTTAATGGGGAAAAACTGAGAGCTTTCCCCCTAAGGTCAGGAATGCGGCAGGGACGTCCACTATCAGCACTGCTTTTCAACATAGTATTAGAAGTCCTAGCCACAGCAATCAGACAACAAAAAGAAATCAAAGGCATCGAAATTGGCAAAGAAGAAGTCAAACTCTCACTCTTTGCAGATGATATGATACTTTATGTGGAAAACCCCAAAGACTCCACCCCAAAACTGCTAGAACTCATACAGGAATTCAGTCAAATGGCAAGATATAAAATCAATGCACAGAAATCAGTGGCATTCCTATACACCAACAACAAGACAGAAGAAACAGAAATTAAGGAGTCAGTTCCATTTACCATTGCAGCCAAAACCATAGATACCTAGGAAAAAACTAACCAAGGAGGTAAAGGGTCTGTACTCAGAAAACTATAAAATACTCATGAAAGAATTTGAGGAAGACACAAAGGAATGGAAAAACATTCCAGGCTCATGGATTGGAAGAACAAATATTGTGAAGATGCCAATGCTACCTAGAGCAATCTACACATTCAATGCAATCCCTATCAAAATACCATCCACTTTTTTCAAAGAAATGGAACAAATAATCCTAAAATTTGTATGGAACCAGAAAAGACCCCGGATAGCCAGAAGAATGTTGAAAAAGAAAAGCAAAGCTGGCGGCATAACAATTCCAGACTCTCAGCTCTATTACAAAGCTGTCATCATCAAGACAATATGGTACTGGCACAAAAACAGACACATAGATCAATGGAACAGAATAGAGAGCCCAGAAAAGGACCCTCAACTCTATGGTCAACTCATCTTTGACAAAGCAGGAAAGAATGTCCAATGGTACAAAGACAGTCTCTTCAACATATGGTTTTGGGAAAATTGGACAGCCGCATGCAGAAGAATCAAACTGGACCATTTCCTTACACCACACACAAAAGCAGACTCAAAGTGGTTTAAAGACCTCAATGTGAGACAGGAGTCCATCAAAATCCTAAAGGAGAACACAGGCAGCAACCTCTTTGACCTCAGCCACAGCAACTTCTTCCTAGAAACATCACCAAAGGCAAGGGAAGCAAGAGCAAAAATGAACTATTGGGACTTCATCAAGATAAAAAGCTTTTGCACAGCAAAAGAAACAGGCAATAAAGCCAAAAGACAACCGACAGAATGGGAGAAGATATTTGCAAATGACATATCAGATAAAGGGCTAGTATCCAAAATCTAGAAAGAACTTATCAAACTCAACACCCAAAGAACAAAGAATCCAATCAAGAAATGGGCAGAAGGCATGAACAGACATTTTTCCAAAGAAGACATCCAAATGGCCAACAGACACATGAAAAAGTGCTCAACATCGCTCGGCATCAGGGAAATCCAAATCAAAACCTCAGTGAGATACCACCTCACACCAGTCAGAATGGCTAAAATTAACAAGTCAGGAAAGGACAGATGTTGGCGGGGATGCGGAGAAAGGGGTTCCCTCGTATACTGTTGGTGGGAATGCAAACTGGTGCAGCCACTCTGGAAAACAGTATGGAGGTTCCTCAATAAGTTGAAAATAGAGCTACCATACGATCCATCAATTGCACTATGGCATATTTACCCCAAAGATACAAATGTAGGAATCCGAAGGGGTACGAGCACCCCGATGTTTATAGCAGCAATGTCCACAATAACTAAACTGTGGAAAGAGCCAAGATGTCCATTGACAGATGAATGGATAAAGAAGATGTGGTATATATATACAATGGAATATTATGCAGCCATCAAAAGGAATGAAATATTGCCATTTGCAATGACGTGGATGGAACTGGAGGGTATTATGCTGAGCGAAATAAGTCAAACAGAGAAAGACATGTATCATATGACCTCACTGATATGAGGAATTCTTAATCTCAGGAAACAAACTGAGGGTTGCTGGAGTGGGGGTTGGGGTGAGAGGGATGGGGTGACTGGGTGATAGACACTGGGGAGGGTATGTGCTCTGGTAAGCACTGTGAATTGTGCAAGACTGTTGAATCTCAGATCTGTACCTCTGAAACAAATAATGCAATATATGTTAAGTAAAAAAAGAAAAAGAAGATAGTAGGAGGGAAAGAATGAAGGTGGGGGGGGAATTGGAGGTGGAGATGAACCATGAGAGACAATGGACTCTGAAAAACAAACTGAGGGTTCTAGAGGGGAGGTGGTTGGGAGGATGGGTTAGCCTGGTGATGGGTATTAAAGAGGGCACGTTCTAAATGGAGCAATGGGTGTTATGCACAAACAATGAATCATGGAATACTACATCTAAAACTAATGATGTAATGTATGGTGTAATATATGGTGATTAACATAACAATAATAAAAAATAAAAAATAAATAACAGTCAAAAATTTTTAAAAAAAGGAACAAACCAGTAATCTAAGAAACTATCACTTTAACAGAGAGAAAAATCAAACTTTCAGTTTATATCAATACCTTATTGGACTCATTTTAAAATGGATTTTATAGAGGAGGCAGCTAAGATGGTGGTGTAGTAGGAAGACCCTAGGCTTGTCTCATCCTCTGAACACACTCGTTAACTATCAAATTATTCTGAATAGTTAAGAAGTCAACCCGAGGACTGACAGAACAAACTGGACAACTAGAGGGAGAGGAGAGGCCACACTGGAAAGTAGGAAGTGCAGAGATGTTGGGGGGAGAAGCAGATCATGAGTGCTGCAAAGTGGCGGGAGCCCTGGTCATGGAGGAAGGTGAAAGGGAGTGGAACACACAGAGATAAACACAAGGAGAACACTTCCCCAAGGCCATTGGCTGGGAAAATGAGAGGGGCTGATTTTCATGAGTTTTTGCAACCAGCAGGGCTCAAAGACTGACATTTTAGCGGTCAGCAGTCTCAGCTGGGATAAAGACCTGAGGACACTGCTGTACTCCTGGAGAGAGGGCGCACAAGCAACCCTGGGACAGAGGGCACAATCTGAGGATCACCTAAGGCATATGAGGGAGACATTGCTCTTTTTGGAGTGCATCTATGAGAGGGGGCATTGCCTTTCCAGGGACAAAAGAGTAGTCAGGTGCCATTTCCCTTCTGCATCTCTCAGCATAGGCACAGATAGGCTTGCTGAAGGCAGCAAACCCAGACACTGGTTATTTAGCCTGCTTTACTCCAAATCCCATACCTGTGTGCACTGGTGTGACTGCCCTTTCTGGTCAAACCTGCATCAGTTCCAGCATGGTGAGACCCTCCCAGAGAAGGCAGTACAGGTCCCCACTACACCAGGTCCCTAATGTATGGAGTTTTAAAAGTCAGTAGGTTTGTCTGGGATAGAGCCCAAATTGCACTGCACTGCTCCAGGCAGGCAAACAACCTGGAAACAGGCAGCACGAAAAGAGTGATCTGAAAAATGCCTGGGATGCATGAGGGGAAATAATTTGCTCTTCTGGGAGTGTTACCCTGAGAGTAGCAACCATGGAGACCCCTCTCCATGGACAAAGAAGTGGGCTGGCACCATTTCCTTCCCCTGCACCTTTGTAAAAACTAACTTTAGTAAGTAGCACAGTGCTTAATCTGGCTGCATAATCTGCTTACACTAAGTCCTGTCCTCCTGTGCTCTGCTGGTACTGCTTTTCCTGGGCAAGTGAGCATAAGGTCCAGCACAGCAAGGCCCTTCCCCAGAAGGCCAGCAGAAACCTCTGCATGCACCACATCTACCAACCATAGAGTTCTGCAAGGTTTTAGGCCTAGTGGAAGTATCATCAGGTATCATTTAACAAGCAGACCAGAGCATGCCTAGTTAAAACTCACTTCACTCTGGGCACCTGGGTGGCTCAGTCGGTTAAGCATTTGCCTTCAGCTCAGGTCATGATCTCAGGTCCTGGGATCGAGTCCCACATTGGGCTCCTTGCTCAGCAGGGAGCCTGCTTCTTCCTCTCCCTCTGCTCCCCTGCTCCTGCTCTCTCTCTCTCTTAATAAACAAATAAAAAATCTTAAAAAAGAAAAAAAACAAAACTCACTTCACTTTGCTTAAGGTCCAAACACTGCCCAGTGCAGGCTAAGACAGCCTCTGTAGACAACTGACCTGAGGGATAAAGAAGCCAAAACACAGCAGCAGAGTTAATACAACACACACCAGAAACACTCTCTGAAGTGACAGGCCCAGGATACTATATGATCTCTTCTTCATAAAGCCATTAAGCTTAGAAGCAGGAAACACAACAGGCTTTTCTAACACAGAGAAGAAGATAGAGACCCAGATAAAATGAAAAGACAAAGGAATTCACCCCAAAGTAAAGAACAAGAAAAGATCACAGTCAGGGATCAAGTCAAGACAGATATAAGCAATATGCCTGATGGAGAAATTAAAGCAACAATCATAAGGATACTAGCTGGGCTTGAAAAAAGCATGGAAGACATCAGGCAGACCCTTAACACAGAGATAAAAGAATTAAAAACAGTCAGAAGTGAAAAATGCAATAACTGTGATTTGAAACCACTGGATATATGACCACAAGGATGGAAGAAGCAGAGAAACAAATAAGTGATAGAGAAGATAGAATAATAGGAAGAAATCAGAAAGGGAGACAAACCATGAGAGACTCTGGACTCTGGGAAATAAACTGAGGGTTCCAGAAGGGAAGGGAAGGGGGATGGGGTAACCGGGTGATGAGTATTAAGGAGGGCACGTGTTGTGATGAGCACTGAGTGTTATATGCAACTAATGAATCATTGAACACTAATAAAAAAAATGGAAAATAATGAAGCTGAACAAAAGAGAGAAAGAAGGATGAATCACAAGAGTAGACTTAGGGAACTCAGTGACTCCATAAAGCATAATAAATTTGTATCATAGGAAGGGAGAGAAGAGAGAGAGGAAGAGAGAGAAAAGGAGGAAGAAAGTTTATTTGAAGAAATAATAGCTGGAAACTTCCCTAATCTGGGAAAGGAAACAAACATCCAAATCCAGGAAGCACAGAGAACTCCCACCAAAATAAAAAAAAGCAGATCCATACCAAGACGTATTGTAGTTAAATTTGCATAATGTAGGATAAAGAAAAAAAGCAGGACAAAAGAAGTCCCTAACCTACAAGGGAAGACCCATAAGGCTACCTATACATCTCTCCACAGAAACATGGCAGGCCAGAGAGAATGGCAGGACATATTCAATGTGCTGAATGGGAGAATACTGAAGCCAAGAATACTTTCTCCTGCAAAGCTATCATTCAGAATAGAAGGACAGATGAAGAGTTTCCCAGACAAATGAAACCTAAAGGAGTTTGTGACCACTAAACCAGACCTGCAAGAAATATTAATGGGGACTCTTCGAGTGGAAAGGAGATACCAAAAGTGACAAAGACTAGAAAGAACAGAGAAAAATCTCCAAAAACATCAACAAAACAATAAATAAATTGACACAAATAACATAGATAGATACATACCTATCAATAATTACTCTGAATGTTAGTGGACTAAATACTCCAATCAAAAGACATAGTGTGACTAAATAAATAAAAAATAAGACCCATTTATATGCTTCCTACGAAAGGCTCAATTTATTTTTTTAATTTTATTTTATTATGTTATGTCAGTCTCCATACAATACATCATTTGTTTTTGATGTGGTGATCCATGAATCATTGTTTTCATATAACACCCAGTGCTCCATGCCGTACGTGCCCTCCTTAATACCCATCACTAGGCTAACCCATCCCCCCACCCCCCCCTTTTAAAACCCTCAGTTTGTTTCTCAGAGTCCATAGTCTCTCAGGGTTCATCTTTCCCTCCAATTTCCCCCCCTTCATTTTCCCCTCCCTTCTCCTAATGTCCTCCACGCTATTCCTTATGTTCCGCAAATAAGTGAAACTGTATGATAATTGACTTTCTCTGCTTGACTTATTTCACTTAGCATAATCTCCTCCAGTCCCATCCATGTGGATGTAAAAGTTGGGTATTCATCCTTTCTGATGGCTGAGTAATATTCCACTGTATATAGACCACATCTTCTTTATCCATTCATCTGTTGAAGGGCGTCTCAGCTCATTCCATAGTTTGGCTATTGTGGACATTGCTGCTATGAACACTGAGGTGCATATGGCCCTTCTTTTCACTACATCTATGTCTTTGGGGTAAATACCCAGTAATGCAATTGCTGGGTCATAGGACAACTCTATTTTTAATTTTTTGAGGCACCTCCACACTGTTTTCCAAAGTGGCTGTACCAACTTACATTCCCACCAACAGTGGAAGAGGGTTTCCCTTTATTCACAACATCTCCAACATTTTTTGTTTCTTGCCTTGTCCATTTTGCCATTCTAACTGGTGTAAGGTGTTAACTCAATGTGGTTTTAATTTGAATTTCCCTGATGGCTAATGATGATGAACATTTTTTCATATTTCTGTTAGCCATTTGTATGTCTTCTTCAGAGAAGTGTCTGTTCATGTGTTCTGCCCATTTTTTAACTTGATTATTTGTTTTTTAGGTTTTGAGTTTGAGAAGTTCTTTCTAGATCTTGGATACCAGCCCTTTATCTGTAATGTCATTTGCAAATATCTTCTCCCATACTGTGGGTTGCCTCTTTGTTTGGTTGACTGTTTCCTTTGCTGTGCAGAAGCTTTATACCTTGATCAAGTCCCAAAAGTTCATTTTTGCTTTTGTTTCACTAGCTTTTGGAGATGTATCTTAAAAGAAGTTGCTGTGGGCGTTGTCAAAGAGGTTACTGCCTATGTTCTCCTCTAGGATTTTGATGGATTCCTGTCTCACATTGAGGTCTTTCATCCATTTTAAGTTTATCTTTGTGTATGGTGTTAGAGAATGGTCGAGTTTCATTCTTCTGCATGTGGCTGTCCAAATTTCCCAGCACCATTTATTGAACAGACTGTCTTTTTTCCATTGCTGGTTTTTTCCTGCTTTGTCAAAGATTATTTGACCATAGAGTTGAGGGTCCATAGCTGGGCTCTCTATTCTGTTCCATCAGTCTATATGTTTGTCTTTGTGCCAGTACCATGCTGGCTTGGTGATCACTGCTTTGTAATATAGCTTGAAATCGGGCAGCGGGATGCCCAGACTTTGTTTTTCTTTTTCAACATTTCCTTGGTGATTTGGGGTCTTTTTTGATTCCATACAAATTTTAGGATTGTTTGTTCCAGCACTTTGAAAAATGTCATTGGAATTTTGATCGGGATGGCATTGAAGGTATAGATTGCTCTGGGTATCATAGACATTTTAACAATGTTTATTCTTCCGATCCATGAGCATGGAATATTTTTCCATCTTTTTGTGTCTTCTTCAATTTCTTTCATGGGTGTTTTGTAGTTCCTAGAGTATAGATTCTTTACCTCTTTGGCTAGGTTTATTCTGAGGTATCTTATGGTTTTTTGGCACTATTGTAAATGGAATCATTTCTCTAATTTCTCTTTCTACAGTTGCATTGTTAGTGTATGAGAAAGGAACTGATTTCTGTGCATTGATTTTGTATCCTGCTTCAATACTGAATTTAGACCTAGAGACACCTGCAGTTTGAAAGTGAGGATGGGGGCGCCTGGGTGGCTCAGTCGTTAAACATCTGCCTTCGGCTCAGGTCATGATCACAGGGTCCTGGGATCGAGCCCCGCATCAGGCTCCCTGCTCCGCGGGAAGCCTGCTTCTCCCTCTCCCACTCCCCCTGCTTGTGTTCCCTCTCTCGCTGTGTCTCTCTCTGTCAAATAAATAAATAAAATCTTAAAACAAAAAAAAAAGAAAGTGAGGATGGAGAAATATGTATCATGCAAACAGAGATCAAAAGAAAGTCAGATTAGCCATACTTAGACAAATGAGGTATTTTCTTTTCTTTTTCAGGTTTTTAATTTAAATTCCAGTTAGTTAATATATATGGCAAAATTGGTTTCAGGTGTAGAATTTAGTGATTTATCACTTACATACAACATCCAGTGTTCATCACAAGTGCACTCCTTAATGCCCATCACCCATTGAGACCATCTCCTCAACCACCACCATCCAGAAACCCTCAGTTTGTTCTCTATAGTTATGAGTCTCTTATGGTTTGCCTCCTTCTCTCTCTCTTTTTTTTTTTTTTGTTTTGTTTCTGAGATTCCACATATGAGTGAAATCGTATGGTATTTGTCTTTCTCTAACTGACTTATTTCACTTAGCAAAATACACTCTAGTTCTATCCATGCCGTTGCAAATGGCAAGATTTCATTCTTTTTCATGGCTGAGTAATATTCCATCACACACACACACACACACACATCACTTCTTCTTCTCTATCCACTCATCAGTTGAAGGACGTTTGGACTCTTTCAATAGTTTGGCTATTTTTGATAATGATGGTAAACACATTGGGGTGAATGTGCCCCTTTGAAACTATATTTTTGTGTCCTTTTGGTAAATACCTAGTAGTGAAATTGCTGGGTCATAGAATAGTTCTGTTTTTAGAGAGAAAGAGGGGTGGAAAGAGAGAGAGAGTGTGCATGCACACAGAGAGGGGAGGGACAGAGGGAGAGACTTAAGCAGACTCTGCACTGAGCATGGAACCAGACATGGGACTTGATCTCATGATCCTGAGATCATGACCTGAGCCAAAAACAAGAGTCATTCACTCAACTGACAGTGCCACCCTGTTGCCCCTGGATTAGATGGTCTTAACAGATATATTCAGAACATTTAATCTTGAAGCACCAAAATATACATTCTTTTCAAGTGCACCTGGGACAGTCTCCAGAATCAATCACATACTATGTCACAAATATGGTCTCAACAAGTACAAAACGACTGAAATACTATGCATATCTTCTGACCACAATACTATGAAAGTTGAAGTCAACCACAGGAAAAATATTGGAAACACCACAAATACAGGGTGGTTAAACAACATGCTACTAAACAATAAATGGGTCAACCAGGAAATTAAAGAAGAAATTTAAAAAAATACATGGGAAAAATGAAAATGAAAACACAATAGTCCCAAACGTCTGGGACTTAGCACATGTATTCATAGGAGGGAAGTATATAGCAATACAGTCAGACCTGAAGAATCAAGAAAAATCTCAAATGAGCAACGTAGTCTTATACCTAATGGAGCTAGAAAAAGAACGACAAACAAAGCCTAAAGCCAGCAGAAGAAGGGAAATACTAAAGATCAGAGCGGAAATAAAAGATAAAGTAATGAAGAAAATAGTAGAGCAGATCAATGAAACCAGGAACTGGTTCATTGAAAAAAAAAACAAAAAAAACCCTAGCCAAACTTAACAAAAAGAAAAGAGGATGGACCCAAATAAATAAAATCACAAACAACAGAGGAGAAAAAACAAACAAACAAACAAAAAACAAAAACAACAGCACAGAAAACAAACAATTGCAAGAGAATATTATGAAAAACTGTATGCAAACAATTTGGACAACCTGGAAGAAATGAGTTAATTCGTGGAAACTTAAAAACTACCAAAAATGGAACAGGAAAGACCCCACTAAAAAGGAGAACTACAGGTTAATATCCCTGAGGAACTCTGATACAAAAATTCTCAAAAAGATACTAGCAAATGGAATCCAAGAGAACATTAAAAGAATCATTCTCCATAGTCATGTGGAATATATTCCTGGACCGCAAGCATCATTCAATATTTGTAAATTAAGCAAAATGATACACTACTTTAATAAAAGAAAGGATAAGATCTATGTGATCCTCTCAATAGACGCAGGAAACACATTTGACAGTACAACATCATTCTTATAAAAACCCTCCACAAAGTAGGTTTAGAGGAAACATACCTCAACATCATAAAGGCCATATATAAAAGACCCATGGCTAATATCATTCTCAATGAGGAAAAACTGAGAGCTTCTCCCCTATGTGCATGAACAAAACAAGGATGTCCACTCTCATCATTGTTATTTAACTAGTACTGGAAGTCTTAACCTCAGTAATCAGACAACAACAAGAAATAAAATGTATCCAAATCAGCAAGGAAGAAGCCAAACTCACTATTTGCAGATGACATGATACTGTATATACAAAACCATAAAGACTCCATTAAAAAATTGCTAGAACTGATATACAAACTTAGTAAAGCCACAGGACACAAAATCAATGTATGTAAATCTGTACACCAATAATAAAGCAGCAGAATGAGAAATCAAGAAATCAATCCCATTTACAATTGCACAAAACCCATAAAATATCTAGGAATAAACCTAATCAAAGTTAGACTGGAAAAAATTGATAAGGCAAGAAACAACAAATGTTGGAGAGATTGTGGAGAAAGGGGACCCCTCTTACACTGTTGGTGGGAATGCAAGTGGGGATACAACCACTTTGGAAAACAGTGTGGAGGTTCCTCAAAAAATTAAAAATAGAGCTGCCATATGACCCAGCAATTGCACTACTGGGTATTTACCCCAAACACAGATGTAGTGAAAAGAAGGGCCACGTGCATGCCAATGTTCTTAGCAGCAATGTCTATAATAGCCAAATTGTGGAAAGAGCCAAGATGCCCTTCAAAGGATGAATGGATAAAGAAGATGTGGTCCATATATACAATGGAATATTACTCAGCCATCAGAAAAGATGAATACCCAACTTTTGCATCAACATGTATGGGACTGGAGGAGATTATGCTAAATGAAATAAGTCAAGGAGAGAAAGTCAATTATCATGTGGAACATAAGGAATAGCATGGAAGACATTAGTAGAAGGAAGGGAAAAATAAAGGAGGGGGGAATCAGAGGGGGAGACAAACCATGAGAGACTATGGACTCCAAGAAACAAACTGAGGGTTTTGTAGGGGAGGGCGGTAGGAGGATAGGTTAGCACAGTGATGGGTATTAAGGAAGACATGTATTGCCTAGAGCACTGGGTGTTATTCTAAAACAATGAATCATGGAACACTACATCAAAAACTAATGATGTACTATATGGTAACTAACATAACATAATAAAAAAATAGGAAAACACAACAGTAAAAAAAAGAGGTAAAAGATCTGTACTCTGCAAATTATAGAACACATATGAAAGAAATTGAAGATGACAGAAAGAAATGGAAAAAAAAACTTTCTATGCTTATGGATTAGAAGAAAATATATAGTTAAAATGTCTATACTACCCAAAGTGATCTATACATTTAATTTAATCCCTATCAAAATACCAACAGTGTTTTTCACAGAGCTAATACAAACAATCCTAAAATTTGTATGGAACCACAAAAGAATCCAAATACCTAAAGCAATCTTAAAAAAGAAAAACAAAGCTGGAGGCATCGCAGTTCTGGACTTCAAGCTATATTACAAATCTGCAGTGATGAAGACAACATGGTACTGGTACAAAAACAAACACACAGGTCAACAGAACAGAATAGAAAACCCAGAAATAAACCAAATCTGTATGGTCAAATAATCTTCAACAAAGCAGGAAAGAATATCCAATGGAAAAAAGACAGTCTCTTCAACACATGGTGTTGGGAAAACTGGACAGCCACATGCAGAAGAATGAAACTGGACCCCTTTACTATGCCCTATACAAAAATAAAATCAAAATGGATGAAAGACCTAAATGTGAGATAGGAAACCATCAAAATCCTAGAGGCAACCACAGGCAGTAACCTCTTTGATGTTGGCTGCAGCAAATTCTTTTTAGACATGTCCCTGGAGGCAAGAGAAATAAAAACAAAAAAATAGTTCAAAAATGAACTATTAGGATCTCATCAAGATAAAAAGCTTCTGCATGGTGAAGATATCAATCAACAAAACTAAAATGCAGCCTCTGGAATGAGAGAAGATATTTGCAAATGGCATATATGATAAAGGGTTAGTATCAAAAATCTATAAAGAACTTATCAAACTCAACCCCCCCCAAAATAATCTAGTTAAGAAATGGACAGAAGACATGAATAGATACTTTCCCAAAGAAGACATACAGATGGCTGACATATGAAAAGATTCTCAAAATTACTCATCATCAGGGAAATACAAATCAAAATTATCATGAGATATCACCTTACACCAGTGAGACTAACTAAAATTAGTAACACAGGAAATAACAGATGTTGGCAAGGATGCAGAGAAAGGGGAACCCTCTTGTACTGTTGGTGATAATGAAAATTGGTGCAGCCACTCTGGAAAACAGTATGGAGGTTCCTCAAAAAGGTAAAAATGAACTACCCTACTATTCAGCAATTGCACTATTAGGTATTTACCCAAAGGATACAAAAATAGTGATTTGAAGGGATACATGCACCCTGATATTTATAGCAACATTATCAACAATAGTCAAATGATGGAAAGAGCTCAAATATCCATGGCATGATGAATGGATAAAGAAGTGGTACATATTTACAATGGAATATTACTCAGACATGAAAAAGAAAAGAATCTTGCCATTTTCAACAACGTGGATGGAACTGGACAGTATATGCTAAGAGAGATGAGTCAGTCAGGAAAGTCAAATACTATATGATTTCACTCATATGTGGAATTTAAGAAACAAAACAAATGAGTACAGGGGAAAAATAAAAGATGAGGCAAACAGGAAACAGACTCTTGACTGTACTGAACAAACTGAGAGTTACCGGAAGGATGGGAGATGGGTTAGGTTGCTGATGGGTATTAAGGAGGGCACTTGTTGTGAGCACTGGGTGTCATATGTACGTAATGAATCACTAGATTCTACACCTGAAACTAATAATTATTCTGTATGTTAAGCAACTAGAATTTAAACAAAAACTTGAAAAATTAAAACAAATAATTAGAATCTTATAAATGTATCCATTTAATCTTAGCCAGATTTGACCTCACAGAACAAAATTCTTTTCCCATAAACCTGCAACCTTCTATATCCATTCAGGTTCTATATTATTCTTTTGTTTCTCTTTTCTCATTTTTTAAGATATTTTATTTATTTATTTGAAAGAGAGAGAGAGAGAGAGTGTATAGGCAGGGGGCAGGGCAGAGGGAGAAGCAGACTCCTTGCTGAGCAGAGAGCCCTATGTGGGGCTCAGTCTCAGGACACCAGGGATCATGGCCTGAGCCAAAGGCAAATGCTTAACCAACTGAGCCACCCAGGTACCTCTCTTTTCTCATTTTTTAAAGGAAAAATTACTCCTATTTTTTTTCCCTAACAAACAAACAAACAAAAAACAGATGTCTTACATTCCTTGCATTCTTTTCATATACAAGCATATTAAAGTTGCTTTTCATACTCTGTATAAAAGTTTTTCCTTCACTCAATTTCTAGTAGTTATATTTTAATATATTGATGATAATTGTTAACCAATATAATCTTTATTTTACAGAGAAATCTAGGAAGTAAACCATTATAAATTGTCTTATACAGTACTCTGCAGTAGATTAGCAAATTTTATGAATGTACCATCTCACACCATCTCTAGAGGTATACGCTTTGTATGATAAAATTCTCCATGTTTATTAACAAAACCTAATATATTTAGCCTTTTTGTACCATATGAAAATAGGAAGCTAAACATATGTAAACTTATGCTTAATAATAAATGTTTCAGCACTTTAGCTTATCTAGAAATTATTTAGATATTCAATGGATATCTATTACTTAATTTTGCATAACTCTAAAGTTGTAAGTTACCAAAATATTTTGGAAAATATTTTGAAGCAGACATATTACAAAACACAATTATTGTTAAAATGAAGTTTGTCAGAATAATGACTCAATTTTATTAAAATTAATTTTATTTGTATAATCTTAAACATCTAGTATTTATAATATTAGTTTATTTGACTAGTAAATGGAAGTAGAATAAAATGTATTCTTGCATTATATTTAATGTTCTCTGAGGATATACCTGTATTTTTAAATCAACAATGTTAAATTAGTCTTCTTTATGTATGGAATTATTGAATCACTATATTGTACACCTGAAACTAATATTACACTGTATGTCAACTAACTGGAATTAAAATAAAAACTTTAAAAAAGTAGTCTTCAGCGCGGACCACAGGGGAATGGAGGGGAAAATGTACAGGAAGATATGAGAGAGGGATACAAACCATGAGAAACTATGGACTCTGGGAAATAAATTGAGGGTTATAGAAGGGAGGGGGGTGGCGGATGGGGTAACCAGGTGATGGGTATTAAGGAGGGCACATGTTGTGATGAGCACTGGGTGTTATACACAACTAATGAATCACTAAACACTACATCAAAAACTAATGATGTAATGTATGGTGATTAACATAACAACAAAAATTTAAAACAAAAAACAAAACAAAACAAAAACTAATGATGTACTATATGCTGGCTAACTGAACATAATAATAAAAAAAAGTAGTCCTATTTACCAAAGATTTACCTAAACCATGTACAGTTTAAGACATTTGAGCTGAAGGGTGCTTGCATTGCTCAGTCGGTTAAGTGTCTGGCTCTTGATTTCTGTTCAGGTCATGATCTCAGGGTTGTGAGATCAAGCCTTGCATTGGGCTCCACACTCAGCACAGAGACTGCTCGACATTTTCTCCCTCTCTCTGCCCCTTTCTATGCTCACTCTCTCACGCTCTCTCTCTCTCAAAATAATAAATAAAATATTTAAAAAATAAAACATTTCAGTTGGTTCCTATATTTCTGGGATATAGAAATATTTAATTTATATAAGTGTTTATTTCTCTCTAAGCCAATTATGATAGAAATCCTTGAAGGAATACCTATAAATAAATTAGGTAGTACCATCAGAAGATTGGAAAATTACACACACACACACACACAAATGCAAGGAAAGATTTTATGATTTTCAGTTTTAAAATTTTAGCTAAGAGTCAGGCATAAACATAATACAAAACTCACTAGCTTATATAAGAGTTGGTTCTCTCTTTTTTATTGCCCCATTTTATATTTTTATTGCAAATGTATTAATGGCAAATGGGAAATGTTAAAGATTATCTGTTCAATATGAGGTTTAAGCTTTTTACCAATAATTATGGAGAAGTCTTTTAAGATTTCCCTTGCTCTGGGGCACCTGGGTGGCTCAGTCATTAAGTGTCTGCCTTCGGCTCAGGTTATGCTCCCAGGGTCCTGGGATCGAGCCCCACATCAGGCTCCCCCCTCCATAGGAAGCCTGCTTCTCCCTCTCTCACTCCCCCTGCTTGTGTTCCCTCTCTTGCTGTGTCTCTCTCTGTCAAATAAATAAATAAAATCATTTAAATAAAAAAAAAAAGATTTCCCTTGCTCTGATAGGTAATCTTATAGGGCTGTGGAATACATTTTAGGAGAGAGACTGAGGTGACATAGAGCAGCTCTCTGGCCATCTCTAAAGCCTCTCTGAGTGGACTATGGGTTCTGAGAAACAAACTGAGGGTTCTAGAGGGGAGGGGGTGGGAGAATGGGTTAGCCTGGTGATGGGCATTAAAGAGGGCACGTTCTGCATGGAGCACTGGATGTTATATGCAAACAATGAATCATGGAACACTACATCAAAAAAAAGTAAAAATAAAGCCTCTCTGAGTGGATAAAATATCCATTCTGTTTCCAATTAGATTTTTTTTTTCTTTTCTTTTCTGCCTCAGGTAGTTGCTTTTTGGAGTTTTACAGTTTTTGGGAGCCCCTGATAGGGCCAAGGCCTAAAATTCCAGTGACTATAGGGACTTGAGGAGCTGGAGTCAGAAAAGAAATGTCTGGCAGGAGTGAAGAGAGGGTGGAGAAGGCAAGACTTGAAGGAAGACATGTGAAAGGATACAAAGAGCAAAGGTGGTAAAAGGAGGAGCGGAAGTAATGGAAAGATAGAATCCTTAGAGGAGCCAGTGTGGGGAGATATTAAATTTCCCAAAGAAGCAAATAAAGTTCCAAATTATTTTTAGTTAGTTAATGATGCCAAAAAGAAGTAGAGAGAGTTAGTGATGTAGTAGTATATTGTCACTTGGAGTTGAAGACGGGGTGGGAATGCAAGCTGGAACAACCACTCTGGAAAACAGTATGGAGGTTCCTCAAAAAGTTAAAAATAGAACTATCCTACAACCCAGTAATTGCACTAATAGGCATTTACCCAAAGATACAGATGTAATGAAAGGAAGGGGCACATGCACTCCAATGTTCATAGCAGCAATGTCCACAATAGCCAAACTGTGGAAAGAGCTGAGATGCCCTTCAACAGACAGATGGATAAAGAAGATGTGGTTCATATATACAGTAGAATATTTACTCAGCCATCAGAAAGGATGACTACCCACCAGTTGCATCGACATGGATGGAACTGGAGGGGATTATGTTAAGTGAAATAAGTCAAGCAGAGAAAGACAATTATCATATGGTTTCACTCATATGTGGAATATAATAAATAGCATAGAGGACCATAGAGGAAGGGAGGGAAAACTGAATTGGAAGAAATCAGAGAGGGAGACACACCATGAGAGACTATGGACTCTGGAAACCAAACTGAGGGTTACAGAAGGGAGGGGTGTGGGGGATGGGGTAACTGGGCGATGAGTATTAAGGAGGATGTGTGTGGTGATGAGCACTGGGTATTATACGCAACTAATGAATTGTTGAACACTAAATCAAAAACTAATGGTGTACTATATATTGGCTATTTGAACATAATAATAATTTAAAAAGAAGATGGGGTGTTCCATCAATTGAGAAGTTCCCATTGGAGAAACGGGATTAAGTTGAGAGAACAAAGAGACCTCAAGGAGAACCAGAATTAAATAATGAATGGCAATTATCAAAACGACAAAAACTAACTAGTATTGCCAAGGATACAGAAGGGAAGAAACCCAATTGCACCTGTTGGTGGAAATGTAATTTGGTGCAACCACTATGGAAAACAGTATGGAGGTCCAACAAAAATTTAAAAATAGAACTACCATAAAATCCAGGATTTCTCTTCTGGTTATTTACATGAGGAAAGTGAATCACTATCTTTTTTTTTTTTTTTAAAGATTTTATTTATTTATTTGAGAGAGAGAATGAGAGACAGAGCGCACGAGAGGGAAGAAGGTCAGAGGGAGAAGCAGATCCCCCGCTGAGCAGGAAGCCCGATGTGGGACTCGATCCCGGGACTCCAGGATCATGACCTGAGCCAAAGGCAGTCGCTTAACCAACTGAGCCACCCAGGCGCCCTGAATCACTATCTTTAAAAGATATCTGCATCCTCATGTTTACTGCAGCTTTATATACAATAGCCAAGACATGGAAACCACCTAACTGTCCAATGACATATACATAGAAAACACACACACACACACACACAGTCATACACACAATGAAATAGTATTTGGTCACAAAAAGGGGACCCTGCTATTTGTGACAACATGCTAAGTGAAACAAGTCAAACAGAGAAAGACAAATACTGTATGATCTCATTTATATGTGAAATCTAAAATGAACAAACAAACTCATAGATAGAATAAATTGGTGGTTGCCAGGGGTGGGGCATGGGGGATAAGTGAAATGGCTGATATATGTCAAAAAGACCAGGAAGACAAATTTTGTTCTAGCTCAAGAATTAGAGTAGGAGCCCTACTCAAAACAAGAAGGGGAACAGCAAGAAGGACTTCCATCCCAGCAGATACCTTTCATTAAAAGTCTGGGAGTCTAGCATAGAGGGTAGGGTCCATTTCTGAGTTCTCTATTCTGTTCTATTGATTTATGTGTCTGTTTTTGTGCCAGTACCATACTGTCTTGATGATTGCAGCTTTGTAATAGAGCTTGAAGTCCAGAATTGTGATGCCACCAGGTTTTCTTTTCTTTTTCAACATTCTTCTGGCTATTTGGGGTCTTTTCTAGTTCCACACAAACTTTAGGATTATTTGTTCCATTTCTGTGAAAAAAGTTGATGGCATTTTGATAGGAATTGCATTAAATGTGTAGATTGCTCTAGGTAGCACAGACATTTTAACAATATTTGTTCTTCCAATCCATGAGCATGGAATGTTTTTCCATTTCTTTGTGTCTTTCTCAATATCTTTCATGAGTATTTTATAGTTTTCTGAGTACAGATTCTTTGCCTCTTTGGTTAGATTTACTTTTAGGTATCTTATGGTTTTGGGTGCAATTGTAAATGGGATTGACTCCTTCATTTCTCTCTCTTCTGTCTCACTGGTGTATAGAAATGCAACTGATTTCTGTGCATTGATTTTATATCCTGCCACCTTACTGAATTCCTGTATGAGTTCTAGCAGTTTTTGGGTGGAATCTTTTGGGTTTTCCACATAAAGTATCATATCATATAAGACATAAACAGACATTTCTGAAAAGAAGACATCCAAATGGTCAACAGACACATGAAAAAGTGCTCAACATCACTCAGCATCAGGGAAATACAAGTCAAATCCACAATGAGCTACCACCTCACACCAAGCAGAATGGCTAAAATGAACAAGTCAGGAAATGACAATGCTGGCAAGAATGCAGAGAAATGTAAACCTTCCTACACTGTTGGTGGGAATGCAAGCTGGTGCAGCTTCTCTTGAAAACAGTATGGAGGTTCCTCAAAATGTTGAAAATACAGCTACCCTATGACCCAGCAAATGCACTACTGGGTATTTACCCCAGAGATACAAATGTAGTAATCCAAAGGGGCACTGAACCCCAATGTTTATAGAAGCAATGTCCACAATAGCCAAACCATGGAAAGAGCCCAGATATCCACCGAAAGACGAATGGATAAAGAAGATGTGGTGTATATATGCAATGGAATATTATTCAGCCATCAAAAATGAAATCTTGCCATTTGCAATGACATGGATGGAACTAGAGGGTATTATGCTAAGCTAAATAAGTCAATCAGAGAAAGACAATTATCACATGATCTCACTGATATCAAGAATTTGAGAAACAAGGCAGAGGATCATAGGGGAAGAGAGGAAAAAATGAAACAAGATGAAACCAGAGAGGGAGACAAACCATAAGAGACTCTTAATCTCAGGAAACAAACTGAGGGTTGCTGGAGTGGAGGGGGGTAGGAGGGATGGGGTGGCTGGGTGATGGATATTAGGGAAGGTATGTGTTGTGGGGGAGCACTGTATGTTGTGTAAGACTGATGAATCACAGACCTGTATCTCTGCAACAAATAATACATTATAAGTTAATAATAATAAAAAAGAAGTCTGGGAGTCTACCTTAGTTTCAGTATGTACTCAAAATTGTAAGAAGCAAAATCTGTCCTCATAATGCTTCAACAGACATTTGTCCAGAGCATTAGATCAGGACTTGGACTCACCACCATAACAGCAAGAAGTTTGAAGATGACACAAAGGTCTCTTTGCTGCTGAGAAGTCCAGTTGTAATGTCTGAGGAGAGTCCAATGGTGGTTCCAATCCAGATCCAAGCTGTGGAGACCATAACTATCAAAGATAACAAAGCCACACACTAGTTAAAGTGTAAGGACATAATTTAATCACAAATATGTGACTTGAACTCAACTTCTACTTGCTCAGAGGTGATTGGTCCTTTTAAAGGAAAATGAGGGAGTAGGGAGGGGGTGAGCGGGGCCTCGAAAGAGTCAGGGAAGTGAAAAATTACAAGAAGTGGGAAATGGGATTGATCCATATGGAACTCATCTGGGTTTGTTATCTAGCGCTTATCAAAGTTAGGCTCCTACCTTCCCACACAGACTGGGAAACTAGGACACTTATCAAGAGTTGGCTGCCACAAACTGCAAATTCTTTTGCTTGAATTTTCTCAAGCATGTACTTTAATCCCAGAGTGGGGGTGGGGCGAGGTGTGGGGGGTGGGGTGAAGTGTGGGGAGTCTAGGGTCATCCTAAGGATGCAGCTTGAGCTCTTAGAACCTAGGGCAGTTTTTGTTCAAATCTCTAGGCCAAGTTTGTTATGTTCAGGTATGTACTATTTATCCTTGATAAATAAAGTATTACTAATATACCAGTATTAGGTTTGACTAACTATTGCTACTTCATCCCCACAAGCAGCTGATGAAGGCAATGCAGCAGGAAAGCTCTCTGCTGTGACACAATGGAGAAAATCACGAGGTTTGTGTCCGGAAATCAAAGAGCCTGTAAGAAGACAGAGGCAAAGCAGGACATACACTCCAGGAAGAAAGGGCCTTTAAGAGGTGCGCCCACACAGGACCGCAGCACCTCGGCGCCCCTTACAGGCATCAACTGTGCGCTCCGGTAGGGTCCCTTTGGCTCAGCCGCCCTTGAGTCTTCTACACAGCATTCTTTTTAAGTCGGCTCTTAGCCTCCCACTTGTGGACGTCAGAGGGCGCTGTGAGCTAGCCCCTCTGAATGTTCCAATCAATGTATCCATCCTAAGCACATGTGCGATATGACTAAGAGACCTGAGCCTGCACTCAGAGGGAGGGTTGCGAGGCACGGTGAAAGGGAAGCAAACAGGAGCATTCAGGATCCCTGCCAGTCCACTAGCCTGGAAACCCTCTCTGTGGCCTCCATCCCGGCTCCTCAATAGCACACCTGGTAATGCCCAGGGACCTAGCCAATGGACAAGAACCATCCTCATTTGTTTTGGTTGTCTTCCTGACAGGCAGACCTCATGGGCAGGGAATAACATTTCAAAGAACAAGACAGAGAAGTTCGAAATTCCCCAACACCACATGCATTCTTTTGTGGGCTGCTCCTGCATTATTTCTGACTTTCCTCTCACCTGCCCAATCCCATTATGCTCTGCCCTTCATGCTCTTGAAATCCTCACAAATTTCTGTTCCCAAAGACCCTTTGAATCCACTGGCTTCTTCACATGCCCTTGCCTGTGGTGAGGGAGGATACACTTTTTCTTCTCCTCTCTGCCCTCCCCATTTTGCATCATCATTCACTGTTCCTCATATTTCTGGCACTTCCTGCAAGAAGTCTTCTTTGTGCATCCCATTGCAAGTCTGATTCCTTCTTCTGAGTTCCCAAGTACAGCTCTCCACCTACGGTTTAGTTTCTTGTTAAGTCTTGGGGATTCCCACTGGACCACAGTCTCAGAGAATATGGAAACTTCATCTATGTTAATCCCCCATGAGGTCCCTCGCATATACTGGGTACAAAGTGACAAAGAAAATTTTCCTCTTATTAAAGTTTCAAATCAAATAAGGCTATTTCAATCTCTCACATGCCACACCTCTAGTGTTTCTAGACTATAGAATTTTTTCAACTATAAACAAGATTGGAATCTGAAGACACCCCATCAAGTAGTCAGCACCACATGATAAAATCTTGCCTTTTGGTTGAGACTGCTTCTTCACAACCCATCACTCTATTAATAAATCACCATGATGTGCATTTCTTCTCACCTCCTTAGCACCTATTCTTTCTGGGTAAGGAGTCTCACCTTGCTGGATCTAACTATGCATTCACCAAGAATCAGCTCAACAATTAGTACTCCTTTTATAAATCACTTCAAACATCAATTTTCAGTTTCATCAATTTTAACACGCACATATTCTCACATTTTCCATCCGAGAGAGAGAGAGAGAGAGAGAAAGAGAGAGAGAAGCTTCTTATAATTAATGACATCTCAGAGAGCACAGTGTCATTAAATATACACACATAAATTTGGTCTAAAAATCCTTACATTGGTATTTTCTAGTTAGATCACCAACATAAAGTTCTGTAGAACTGATGTCAGTGTCTTGGAGGAAAGTCTCAGGGACAAAGAAGGAGTTTCTATTAAGAAATGCTACATCACAATCTCTAATAACAACACTGGGAGACATTACATTAAACATTAAGAAGATCTATGACTCTGAGTCTAAACCTGATTCTGAAGAATTGTATGCAGACTGTGCAGATACTTTTGAGAACCTAGTTAATTAGTTTCATTTTTTAAATATATAAGTGCTCTATCTATATAATATGCAAAGGGCTTTTTTAATAAGTACAAACTAAGGATTATGACCATTATAACTTTTCTTTCATTAAGGTACATCTTATATTTATTGATGATTCTTTGATCTGATGACATATGCTAAGTCCCACCCATTTGCAATCAAAGGGAAACTATGCAAAATCTAACTCTTATACTCCTATTTGTATTACAACAGCTAAGTTTTTCGTCTGTCTTCTTTTGTGGATTTTATTTGAATTATTCCTTTACCTAAATACTACTAATAAAAGCCCAAAACCTGGTGTACAGAAATCTTTCATCTAGGTTTGTAGAAGAAATGAACCAGAAAATTGTTGGAAAATAAACTTTTTTTTAAAAGATTTTATTTATTTATTTGAGACAGAGAGAATGAGAGACAGAGAGCATGAGAGGGAGGAGGGTCAGAGGGAGAAGCAGACTCCCTGCCGAGCAGGGAGCCGGATGCGGGACTTGATCCTGGGACTCCAGGATCATGACCTGAGCCGAAGGCAGTCGTTTAACCAACTGAGCCACCCAGGCGCCCGGAAAATAAACTTTTAAAAGATGAAAAATTCTAAGGAGCTTCCACCTGAAATTTTGGAATCCATTAGCATGGTTTGGGCAACCGTCCTCCTGAGTACTCAGCCTAATGGAAAATAATATGACCACTGAAATGCTCTATGAAATACAATAACAGATACAAAGGGTACAATTCCTAAAAATTTTAAGTACTGAAATATTAAATTGAATTACCAGGGAAAATTGTTTAACATGTAAATACCGATTTTGACTAGATCAAGTAGAGTGGGAACACATTATCATTCCTAGTGATAGCAATGCTACTTTTCATAATTTACATAAATAAATTGTGTAAATATAGGAAAATAATTCTAATCCTATAATTGTTCTTTTGGCTTTTTATGAAGAGGTAAAATAGATAATTATTCTAGTAATGCTTCAAATATCAATAGTCTGTTCCTGCACCACAAATGTGGTGATAAAGATGATCATAAAGCTTGAATCGGCAGAATATTGAGTTTGAGCAAGGACATTCACATTTTTAAACAAAATTTTGTTCCATAATCTAATTATTGTATTTATATCTATGTATACACATATGCACACAAATATATATTTAATGCCAGAAGTGTTCCAGACTCTGCTGTAGGAATGGTGATAAAGGGGTGGTCAAAAGAGAAAAATTACCTGTACTGCACTCTATTCTAATACATGTTCAGTGTCTACTGGTTTTCCAGTTACTTGTGTATAGCTGTGGGAATCCTCCTCTCTCAGTTTTTATGGTCTCCCAGTAAAAATATTTATTCAGAGATAAGTCAGACAGAGAATGGCAAATACTACATGATATCTCTTGTATGTGGAAACTTAAAAAAAGCAAACTCATAGAAACAGTGAGTAGAATGGTGGTAAACAGGGGCTAGGGGTAGGGGGGAAAGGGGGATGCTGGTCAGAGTGTACAAACTTGCTGTAAGAAGATGAGTAAGTTCTGAGGATACAAAGCACAACATAATAATTACAGCTAACAATACTGTATTATATACTTAGAAGTTGCTAACTAGGTCTTAAATGTTCTCGTTACAGAAAATAAGTGATAATTATGTGAAGTGATAGAAGTGTTAGATGTTGTTATGGTAATAATAATATTGCAATAATAATTGTGTCAAATCAGCATGTTGTATACCTTAAACTTATACAATGTAATATTTCAAAAAAAATTAAGTTCCATTTCGAGCTACCTTAAAAAACCTCTTTGGATGTAAGCTTGCAAGAGTGCCCTTGTGCCTCTTCAGCACTACAGTGGGATCAGGCACCAAGCACATCCTCCATGGTTCCTGGCACCAATCAGGATGCTAAGCTGACCTACAGGAATTTTCATAATTCATTGTGTTAAGGATAAACCAAGAGTTCTGTGGTCTATTTTCACTTACCTAGCACATTCCTTCTACCAGTGGAATGGAGCATGGACTTTCAATAGTCGTACATATTTTCAATTCAAGGTTATGGGTGGCAACACTGTTTCAGATACCAATATGTTGAATCTTTGTCCTTGCAAAGCCCAAATATCCTATTTTTTAGAAGATTCTGACCTCCCAGTCATTACCATATGAGACCTTCTCCTCTAATTCTAGAGTCTACCAAAGGACATTTTTGCCTATGGTTTAATGCTAGCCCAGACAGGATCTATTATAATATGGGAACTGACACTCAGGGCCAGAGCCAAAGATAGAGTCAACATAAGACCTCAGTTGTGCCCATGTAATGCATTGCTGTAGAATGGGAAGAACATACAGGGAGCGAAGGAAGACAAGACAGAGGAAGGACTTTTAAAGGGCCAGTAACCATGCCAAGTGGTTTGTGATGACAATGATACTTACTGTTTAAAAATAAGTTTAAGAGTGCCTGGGTGGTTCAGTTGGTTAAGCATCTGCCTTCAGCTTAGGTCATGATCCCAGAGTCCTGGGATCGAGTCCCACATCGGGCTCCCTGCTCATCAGGGAGTCTGCTTCTCTGCCCCTCCCCTGGCTCTTTCTCTCTCTCTCATTCTCTCTCTCAAATAAATAAATAAAATCTTAAAAAATAAGTTTAATATTTTTTATTGTGTCACTTATATGCTATTCCTGCTATTTAGGGCAAGATTCCAAGCAAGAGAAGTGGCTTTATTTATTTATTTATTTATTTATTTATTTATTTATTTATTCATTCATTCATTCATTCATTCATTCATTCGAGAGAGAGAGAGACAGAGAGAGCTCAAGCAGGGGGAGAGGCAGAGGGAGAGGGAGAAGCAGACTCCCCGCTGAGATGGGAGCCTGACATGAGGCTTGATCCCAGGACCTGGAGATCATGACCTGAGCCGAAGGCAGATGCTTAAACATCTGAGCCACCCAGGTGCCCCAAGACATGGCTCTGTTTAGTCTCAGTTTGTTCTTCTCTAACATGTGGAAAATAAATATACCATTGGGATTGTTTGAGGTTGCAAACAATCAATGCATGTGAGAAATAACTAAAATCATTGATAGTGTTCACTGAACTCATTGCAGGTGTCCAACCCTGCTAAAAGCTGTTCTCATAAATTGTGTCACAGCACAGGTCATGTGTTCCATGGCTTTTTTTTTTTTTAAGATTTTATTTATTTATTTGACAGAGAGAGACACAGCGAGAGAGGGAACACAAGCAGGGGGAGTGGGAGAGGGAGAAGCAGGCTTCCCGCTGAGCAGGGAGCCCGATGTGGGACTCGATCCCAGGACCTTGGGATCATGACCTGAGCTGAAGGCAGTCGCTTAACCAACTGAGCCACCCAGGTGCCCTCCATGGCTTTGACTAAACATCAGGTATGTCTCTTTTGAAGAAACCCTACGCAGAAGCCACAATGGAAGTGGTACAGGGATAATTTTTACCTGGATAAGAGTCCCATACGACGGCTACCTGTGTGAGCATTTGAGCAGAATCCTGATGTCCTTTCTGAAAGCATACTGGAGGACTGGAGGAAGAGGTAGAAAGCTACCAACTAAGAGTGCAAAAATGGAAATCTGATGGATGCTGGATCCATGAGGATGTTCTGAAGCTTTCCAAGAGTCCTGGCTTGCTTACCCTAGGATTTTACCATGCATATAAAAAATAAACTCATTGCTTCTGTGTGTAACTGTTGTAATGTATTGTTTTATACCTTGATACTTAAAACATGGCTTTGTAACACCTGGGCAATATTCTAAAAACAACAATCCACAAGAAGCAATATCAGAGTCTTTTTCCAAACTTGTCTTCTCTCCTCAGCCTCTGTTCCTTTGTTCTCTCCTCTGGTTACTTGACCTCCTGTGGTTTAGGTGGGAGATAATTTTGCAGATAAGAGAGGTTTAGGTAAGAAAAACAGAGAGTAATGAAATGGTCAAAATTGGTTAATTTATTCAAAATGGTTAAATTATTCAAAAGTTATAAATGGTGTGATGTTTTATAAATATCAAAATGCTTCTGAGTCCATATAGGAAAATGAGTAAAAATCATGCCATCTTGTGACATGAAAATATTTTATTTTTTAAGGATTTTATTTATTTATTCATGAGAGACACACAGAGAGAGGCAGAGGCAGAGGGAGAAGCACGCTCCCCGCAGAGCAGGGAGCCCAACACAGGACTCAATCCCAGGACTCTGGGATCATGACCTGAGCCAAAGGCAGACGCTTAACCAGTTGAGCCATCCAGGTGCCCTTTATTTTATTTTTTTTAAAGATTTATTTATTTTAGATTGAGAGAGAGTGCAGTTTGGAGGGCTGATGGGGAGGGAGAGAGAGTCTGAAGAAGACTCCATGCTGAGTGTGGAGCCCCAAATGGGGCTCAACCTCACAACCCTGAGATCATGATCTGAGCTGAAACCAAGAGTAGGACGCTCAACTGACTGTGCCACCTAGGCACCCTGACATGAGAAGATTTTAAAAGCAATTTGGCAATATCTAGCAATATTTTAGAGGGATACCTTCTGGCTCTAAGAATCTCTGCTACAAAAATGTATACATTTTAGTATACATGTTTATTTTTATGTTTAAGGATGTTTGTTTCAACATTGTTTCTTGTATCAAACAACAATAACAACATAAACAAAACTCCCCCAAATATTGAAATATCAAGGCAAAATTGGTAAACTGGAAAATCAGTGTGGCCCATCAATACAATGAAATACTATGAAAACTTTTATTACAATTGTATAATGTATATCTGCCAGTATATGAATGGATACAAAAGACATGGCATATATCTATACAATGGAATATCATTCAGCCACAAGAAGAAGGAAATTCTGCCATTTGCAACCACTTGGATAAAACTTGAGGGCATTATGCTAAGTGAAATCAATCAGATAGAGAAAGACAGATACTGTATGACATCACTTTTATATGTATTCTAAAAAGATGAACTCATAGAAACAGAGTAGAGTGGCTCTTAAAGGGGGTTAGCGCTTGGGAAAATGGGGTGACGTTGGTCAAAAGGTAAAACTTCTAGTTATACAATGAATAAATTCTGTGGATCTAATGTACAGTGTTGAATTATAGCTAATAAACTGTATTATATAGTTGTAAGTTGCTAAGTGAGTAAATCTTTAGTTCTCACCACAAAAAAAAATGATAATTATATGATGTGACTGAGGTGTCAGCTAATGTTATGATAGTAATCACTCTGAAATATGTAAGTGTATCAAATCAACAGGTTGTACACCTTAAACTTACATAATGTTATATGCCAATTATTTATCAATAAAACTGGAAAAATTTAAATTATTAAAAATACGTGTTTGCTAAAATATTACAAGTAGACAACCATACAAATGTTAGGTGATAATTTCTTTCCTTTTTACTCAATTTAATGTAACACGTTTACCTTCAAAATAATATTTAGTTGGGGTGCTTGGCTGGCCCAGTCTGTAGAGCATGCAACTCTTGATCTCAGGATCTTGAGTTCAGGCACCACGCTGGGTGTAGAGCTTACTCAAAAAAATGATAACATTTAGCTAAAATATCAATTTAGTGTGGCTGAAAAAATACTTTTGTGGCAAAAACAAAAGTAGGAAGGTTGTTGTGGAAAAAAAAACAAACTTTTGTATTTAGCATTTAATCATTCAATCATTCATTACACAGAAGAACATAAAAATTCAAATTCAATTACCAAAACCCCAACAACTGGACAGAAAATATATGAAGAATATGGAGAGGCAGCTAGAATATTAATTCATATATATATATGCTAGTCATATTATGAGAGGCTTATCCTCAAGACCTAACCTAAACCCAATTACCTCCCAACGTACCATTGCTTTGGGGAGTAGGACTTCAACATATGATTGGGGTGGGGCATAAACATTCAGTCCATAAAATTCTTTACTGTTAGTTTTTATACTGCATTGTTTTTATGGCAATATAAATCATTTCCTTACCTGTCAGAAGGACCACTTATTTGCTGTATCAAAGCAGCAGGACCTTCATCTGCTCAGAACACTCATGTATCCTCCACACACAGCAGAGTGGATGCCATGTGGGTGACTCAATATTTCATTTCACAGGGGCATCTGGGTGGCTCAGTTGGTTAAGTGACTGCCTTCAGCTCGAGTTGTGGTCCCAGGTTCCTGGCATTGAGCCCCGTATCGGGCTCCCTGATCAGCAGGGAAGTCTGCTTCCCCCCCTGCTCATGCTCTCTCACTCTCTCTCTCTCTCTTTCAAATAAATAAATAAATGAAGTCTTTAAAAAAATATTTCATTTCACAAAAGTGAGTGAAATGCTGCATCAACCTCCCTATCCTTATTTAAATAAGCCATGCAAGTACACAAAATATAATTTGGTCTTTTTAAAATATTTTATTTACTTGAGAGAGTGGGGGAGGGGCAGAGAGAGAGGGGGAAGAAGACTCCCCGCTGAGCAGGGACCCCCCCTCCCCATTGTGGGACTTGATTCCAGGACTCTGAGATCATGACCTGAGCTGAAGTCAGCTGCTTAACTGACTGAGCCCCAATTTGGTCTTTTTGATGACCCAGGTGCCCCAATATGGTCTTTTTGATGATTAAAATTATTTAGTTGCATCCTGCTGTATAGAGATAAAGTTGATATGAGTCCTACCTACTGATTTATCCACAGCTCTGCTCATTCTACTCATACATCTATGAATATGGCATATAATTTCTTCACAATTCACCAACATATATAATACCTTGTTACCTTAGTTACCTGCATCTCCATGTGGATAATCAAGGAATTTTGAGGAAATCATGATTCTTTTGCCTGTATGAACCTCCAAAAATAAGTATTTTGTGATAATTAGTTTCATGATGAACAAATATGTATATTGTCATGTGCGTGTTTCTTTCTCAGATAGAAAAATACTGGGTCAAAGTAAATTCAACAACTATTTATGGATCCTGTACTTTCACTTCAGTCATGGTTAATTCTTTAGAGCTTTCCTGGGCTTCCTAGCCTCCTAGTTATTGGACTTAACATGAAGAAGAAATTAAACACTCTTTTTCCAGCTGCCTTTTCCTACTGACATTGTTGATGAAACATTTCAGGGCTCAGAGATTTTTGAAGTTCAGAGGTTTATAGTGTTTTGTTTTAACATGAAGCTAAGACAATTTCAAAGTATGACTTGAACTAACCACAAAATTGTGTAATGGACAAAATCCATAAGAGTAATACATACCAGGTGAATTCTAGGAAATCCAGCTCTTCCCTGTGAGTAAGGAGTCTGGATTGTGGGTGTAGAGAAGACCACATGTCTAAGCCCTAATCTCTATATCACACTTAGTAACTATATATACTTAGTAATTTAGTAACAAACATGTATATATATTGTATAAACCATATATTGCTACACAGATGTTTATATATATTTACATACTTATCTACTGATATATATATATATATGTGTGTGTGTGTGTGTGTGTATAATCTGATTATATATGATCAGATCATATATAATCATAATCTACTTCTGGGACATTCCATGAGGAAGAGAGAGTAAGACAGAAGGACAGCTTTGTGAACTCTAACAAATACCCACAATAGACCCATCATACTAATGGGTCTGAAAAAACTGAACAGATATGAAGAGTTTATCCCTGAGGATATTTTGCATTTAGAAATATGGGCTTTGAACTGTATCCTTAATGTCTTTATCTATCTAATGGCTAAAATAATGTCCATGATGAAATTGTATGTGTATGTGATCAAAGCAAAGCCCTAAAAGTAGAGTTGTGACACATACTATACCATCATAGTTTTATCTATAATCATTGTTCCTACCATTATTATGATCATATGTGCATTCACGTAAATGCAAACAAACACATGTACACAAACATACACACTCATAAATCCACTTTCAAAGAATCCATGTAAGTATAAGTAGAGTACATCTTTAGGAGAGAAATACACCAAGAAAGGTGAGATCAGACAAGACCTAAGATATATGCAGATTTCCAATGTCTACACTTGAGACTTCTACACTTATAAAAGGAAATAAAAATCAATAAAGCAAAAGATATTTATATATATAATGCATAAGTTATTATAATTGTAAGTATTAGAAAAGTAAATTAGAAAAGATGTCCAACTATGATTACTGCTATTCCATGTTTTTCTGATTATATTCTGCTTGCTCTTTTTGTTTTCTATATACTTTCTACAACTTTGCAGAACTTCAAGGAATTCCAACTAACTTTCAAAAATAAAGAAAGCATATGTTTCATTCTGTAAGTTTTGGGGAACTGATTAGAAAGAAGAAAAAATAAGTTTTTGAAGACAATAAAGTATGTAATCATAAGCACAATAATAGCCAAATTTATAAGGCATCAATGAAGAGGTTTTAGGAATATCTTAGTGAGGAGAATATTAGTCTGATAGTGTGGAGATCCTGGAGTAGAGACCACTCTAAAGGCACATGGAAGACTAGAACACATAATTGTTACTGTCAATTTGTGGAGAAAGGAGAGGAATAAAGAGCAAGGAGCATATTATAAAGGGGTATTATGAGAAGATGTTTGACAATTAACTGAATAGTGTAGGCATAGCTTATTCTGGCACAAATATATGTTCAGGAAGTCCTGAATTTAATTTACTTGCTTATTTATTTATTTATTTAGTAAACTCTACCCCTAATGTGGGGCTGAATTCACCACCCCAAGATCAAGAGTCACATGTTCTACTGACAGAGCCAACCAGGTGCCCCAAGTTCTGAATTTTAAATTTAGCTCCATGAAAGCTGACTTTAAAATGCAAAGGTTCTGGGGTGCTTGGGTGGCTCAGTCAGTAAAGTGTCTGCCTTCGGCTCAGGTCATGATTTCCAGGTCCTGGGATTAAGTCCTGCATCAGGCTTCCTGCTCAGCAGTGAGTCTGCTTCTCTCTCTCTCTCCCTCTGCTCATTCTCTCTCTCAAATAAATAAATAAAATCTTTAAAAAAATAAAGTGCAGACGGTCCATTTTGTAGCTGACATAAATATATCCATTACATTTATTTCAAAATTTTGGTAGATCAAACAACACATTTTAAAATTAGAATAAATAATATCATGTCATGTAAAATTCATCTAAATTTAAAATATAACATGACACTCAGAGCAAAGTTTCCTGCCATTTTTGATACCCACTAGGTGTATTGCTTTAGAAAATTTTAGAAATATTAATATAGGAAACATTTACTAAAATCTGCATTTCATATTAAAAGTGGCATTTTTTTTTAAAGATTTTATTTATTTGACAGAGAGAGACACAGCGAGAGAGGGAACACAAGCAAGGGGGAGTGAGAGAGAGAAGCAGACTCCCTGCCGAGCAGGGAGCCCGATGCGGGGCTTGATCCCAGGATCCTGGGATCATGACCTGAGCCGAAGGCAGACGCTTAACGACTGAGCCACCCAGGTGCCCCTAAAAGTGACAATCTTGGTGCACCTGGGAGGCACAGTCAGTTGAGTGTCAGACTCTTGGTTTTGGCTCAGGTCATGATCTCAGGGCTGTGAAACTGAGTCCCACATCGGGCTCCGCACTCAGCACAGAGTCGGCTTGAGACTCTCTCCCTCTCCCTCTGCCCTTAACCCCCTGCACATGCTCTCTTTCTCTCTAAAATAAATAAATACATCTTAAAAAAAGAAAACTTCATATTTAAAAAATAAAAAATAAAAGTGACAGTCTTATTCCTGTAACAAAAAAGTGATACTTGGTATCATTATAACTGACAAATATTTGAAAATTTACTAAGAATACAAATATATTAAAACAGAATTGAAAGGCATAGAAACTAAAATGAAGAACTTGGGTTTCACATATTTTATGAGTATAATATGAATTTGTGAACATAAATTAAACAATTTTTTGGCCAAAATTTAAAAAGTGGAGAAAGCTGCATTCAAGGTTCCTTTTCCAGGTAAGATGAGGTAAGCACACTCCACCCTGTTTCTTCCCCTGAAGGTAGCTATAAACGTTGAATAAAATGTATGGAACAGCTATTTAAAGACTGAAAATAAACAGTGACTGGGAATCAAAGAACAATTGATTGTGAAGTACTACTGATTTGGTGGTGTGTTTTCTTTCTTTTTTTCTTTCTTTTCTCTCCTCCCTCCCTTCCTTTCCTTTCCTTTCTTTTCCTTTCCTTTTCCTTCTTTTTATGTTTCCCTTATCATGTATCTACTGGCCTGAGATATGCATGTATCTCCTAGCCTGTACCTAACACATCCAGAATTCCACAAGTGAGCAGTGCAGTGCAGATAGAATGATCCAGGAGAAGCCCTTATCTAACACTAATTTGAGAATAGCAAACGGAACTCCTAATGCTCAGAAAGTGCAGAATTTGCCTTCCCTTCCCCCCTTTCTTTTCTCCAATCTCTTTCCCAAGCCCCGAGGCCACTTTGTTGTCATGGTAACAGTGGCAGCTAAGGGAGCTCACAAGAACAAAAAGTAAGAGTTAGGAAACTTTCCACTCTATTGAGAGAAGTTGCAGTTCTGAGACAGTAGGGCCAACATATATTATTTTTATGTTTTCTTTCTCTGTCTTCTGACCATTTCATCCCAGAACATGGTCTAAATCACAGCTCAAGGACTGAAAAGGGGAACCAGTGGAAACAGAAAGTACTGGGAGATTGTGGAGAAAGAGGAGCTTGAGAAAGGGATTCCTTGAAATAGCACAAGAATTCACAGGCTCACCACGCCCTCTAACTCTCTTAGTGTTGATTTCATTCCAATTAACATACCAAAGACTGAAACTGCGCAGGCTCTAAACTGAACTCTGGGTGGTGTAAAGACTAGATAGTAAACAATTTTGGCTTTATGTGCCATATTGTCTCTTTCAAAACTACTGAAATTTCCAGTTGCATCATGAAAGCAGCTATAGACAAATAAAAGGGCATGCCTGTTACATTAAAATTTTATTTACAAACAAAGTTGTGGGGCATAATTTATGTCTTGGACTGTAAGTCAACAGAAATATGTGACAGGGTTCATTGCAGCACAAGGGTGAATATTATGGTCTCAGCAGACAAAATAACACTTTTGTGTTCTCACTCCAACAATAATTGCTGCTTTAAAATTGTAAATTCATTTTACCTTTGTTTTCTCATCTATATAATGGTTAAATTCATAGAACAACTCCATGTACATTTTCTTAACTTTAATTTCAGAAAAAAATATGGCACAAAATAGCCTCTGAGTAAGTACTTGTGTGAATTAATATTATCCTTCTATATTGTGTATAATATATTAAACACATATAAACAAATTTTTGAAACACATTAATGTATTTTATGTATCTTATAAACATAACTTTAAAAAGGACACCAAAGTTAAAAAAATAAAAGACACCAAAGTATTAATGGTGGTAATGCACTGCAATGATTAATTTCTGGAATTGGGGGTATAGGTGGAAAGTTCTTAACTGTAAAAAATTACAATTATTTTTCCATTTTGTTTCTTTTCTGTTGCTGACAAGGATTCTTTGCTTGACCAAACTTTAGTCAGGCTCCTGAACTTTCTCTTGGTCCCATGTGTGCACTTCCTTGTAAAATCTACTTTTAGCAAGAACTCCACAAGGTCACATTAACCAGAAACTCCCACCCTAAATATTTGAACATTCTTGAACATCCTTAATTAGCTTCCTTATCTTCCACCAACCCCCCGTTTGTGTCTGTTGAGCCTGGCCTTTTTCAGCAAGAATCCTATTAGGTTGATTCAGCAGAACTCTGAAATTTCATCTGCCTCCCACCCTAGTTTTTGGCTACAAATCCGAATACTATATTCAAGAGTTGAGACTAACTTCTTTCTTCTACTATAAAATCCCATTGCAGTTGTCCTTGTACCTATTACAATGGTCCTGAATAAAGTCTAACTTCCCATTTTTAACAAGGGTCATTGAATATTTTTCTTTAACATTACAACTGGATGTATTCCACTTTCAAAAAAAACAATAGGATAGACAACGTAGCAAAATAAGTATACAAGATTATAGAACAATAATAGTGTCAACTAATAAATTATAGCAGACCATAGTGCCTTAATGTTGGGATTCCCTCCCTTCCCCTTAACCTTCTCTAATATTGCTTAAATATTTCATTATAAAGCAAAAAATGGAGGTAAAATCAAAATAATTTACAACAAAAATAAAACTTGAGTTTTGGGGTTGTAGAAACTACAATGTTGTTTACCATGAGCAAGATGATGATTAAGCTGCAGAGTCAGAAACCAACTTCCTTAGTCAGTTCATACATTTATAAAGAAAACTTTGCTTGAACAGTCATATCTGTTCATTCATGTCCGGTCTATGGTTGCTTTCATGTTACAACTGCAGAGATGAGTAACTGTCATAGAGACCATTGCAGGCCTTCCAAGTTTAAAATGCTTAATATCTAGCCCTTTATAGAAAATAAAAAAAATGCTGACCTCTGAATTAAGGAGTTAGGGGAATATTTTCTATGAAGAAGGAAGGAAGGAAGGAGGGAAGGAAAAGGGTGAGTCAGAACTGGAAGGATAGCATAGGTGAACCAGAGGCAGTAGCAGTTACAACAATTTTGGGATTGAATGATCAGTTCTAAGATGACAGCTAGGGTAATGGAGTAAGATAAGTCAGGATACATAGAAAACCAAGGTTCAACAGATGTTTTAAAAGCCTTGAAACCTTTTTCAACTTTGCACAATTTTTTTTTTTTTTAAATCTTAAGAAGAATTTTATAATGTGCATATTGAGACTTTGGGACAGTTTAACTTTGAAGCCCCTAAAGTTTTCTTATATTAAAGGTATTTTACTGAAATAGTAAGAAAAAAAACCATTAGAGAATCAATAAAGAATCTTAAGGAAAATGTAGAAATGATTAAAATAGTATACCATTAAAAAACCCTCAAGATCAGTGTTATTAAAAAATATTTAAACTTTGCAGATGGACGCAATAAAGGAAATATAAAGAAAAGGTATAAAATTATGGTTTTTGGTAATGCTTATGTAACTACTGAAAAAGAGGAAGATAGAGTTGTGGGAACTTCACAGTAGGTAGTTTTCGCGGGGGCAGGGACAAAAAACCCGAGACTAATACACAGTTGAAGAGCGAGAACCCAAACCAAGATGCGAGTCTGGGGAGACTTTTTTTTTTTTTTTCCTAGTGGGACGATACTTAAATAATCTGTTAAAGTCTTTGAGGCGAACACGGCTGACAGGAAATTCACCGAGCGCGCCTTAAAGAGGAACTGACACGGAGAAGAGCACGGAAACGGAAACCAGGACGCGAAGGAGCGCTGCTCCTGAAAATGCCCCGCCCACGCGCCGCGGAGCTTGCAGGATCGGCTTTTGCTGCGGCCAGAAAACCACGTGACCTTCCCACAGCGCACTGCGAGCAAGCCGGCCGCGCCACGTAATGGTGCATTTCCTGCCGGTTATTTTCCCGGCGGGGCGCTGTGCTTTGATGGCTGGCTGTGTAGTGCCAGTTGGAATCCCGGGGTGTCAGACTGCGTGGCTCCGCTGGGGAGCCTCGAACAAACACACCAGGCCTATCAGAGTGGAAAATGTTTTAAAGTATGATAACGTATCAAGGCTTTAGCCTAAGAAATCACGCTCCTTAACTATAGTGTGACTAAACAGGAAAATAATGTTTGTAAACACACATACACATTTCCAAGGATGAATGTGACATAGTGTGAAGTCAACCGCCCTAGTTTTATATAAAATATCCACTATATATATATGTCCATGATAATTCCAAATGAAATCAATCTGATAGAATTCACACATCAGTGCTTAACCTTTATGTTATTGGAGAAAAATGTAAAGTGGATATGGGCCAGGCTTACCTATATCTTTATCGAGAATGATCATGAATAACATTTTTTCCCCACAGAAATTATTATGCTTCACTTTTCAAATAAATATTTAAAATATCCTGCTCAAATGAACACAGGCATTTCTGGTTCCTGGATCCCATCTGTTTTTTCCCCCTTAACTTTTTATTTAGTTTGCTGTTGGCCTCCCATTTCTGTTGATGCTAGATGGCGCTCTGAGCCCAGGGGTCTCTGATTCCAAAAAACAGTGTAGCACGTACTTCTGAAATATGAGAAGGTGAGTTTAAGGCTTGAAAGTGACCTGTGTTTGGAGCTGAATTGCCTCCTTATAGGAGGGGAGTTCATGGTCTGACTTGGCATCTTTCATATGGAAGTCTAACTCGATCAAGAGAAGGCTGTACCCTGCAAACACTGTTTGTGTGTGTGTGTGTGTGTGTGTGTGTGGCCATTTTTCCTGGTACTTAGGCTTTCTCTTTTTTTTGTTTCCATGCCATACTTTTTCTTTGCCTAGTCTTTCTCTAAACCCCATGAATTTTGTTATTCAAATTTACAAGTCTCTCAAATTCTCATTTTATAGTTATACTGTTCCTAGTAAGCAGACCCCATAGTAGCCCAGTGAAATGTGAAAAACTATAATATCCAACAGTAACAATAAAATGTCCCCCAAACCTAGACCAGGCATATATTTCCAGCTCTCTTCAAGTGTACTGAAATTGCTACTTTCCATGTGATTTCTCATATCTTTTGTCTTTTATACATACCCTGACCCCTACCTGAATACAATTTCTTTTTTGGCTTCCCTAGCTCTAATTTCAGTGGTTTTCTGCTCTTATTCTTTATTCAATCATAGAATGTTTCTTCAGCAAATCTTCAATGACCACTTAAATTCAGGTTGCATGCTAGTACATGGTGTGGGTTGCAGCAGAGTAATACACATTCCCTCCTACAGCATATCTAATCATATTTCCATTGCTATTTGAATCTCCACTTGCCTGATGTCTCAAGTAAAAAGAGAAAATTTATATTGGTTTTTCATTTGTCCATTCTTCATATGTAGCAAAATACATGTCACATGGTTATCACTCAATTATTTTACTTTTCAAAATTGAATGGGTCAAAATCAATTGTCTTCCTGATACACATAGGGATAAATCTGACAAAATATGTGCACAATTTGTACTCTGAATATTGTACAACACTGATAAGATTAATACAAAATATTTAAATGTAGAAATAGTCCAATCTCATGGATTAGAAGGGTCAATATTTTTAAGATGTCAATTATTGCATATTTATCTAAGGATCTAAGGGGTTTTTTTACACAATCCCCAATCAGTATCTCATTACGAATTTTTGTAGAAATTGACAAGTGGATTCTAAAATTTATGTAGGAAAGTAAAACACTTAGAAAGCCAAATTAATTCAGAAAATAAGGAGCAATGTTAGAGGACTCATATAATTTATTTCAAGAGTTAATATAAAGGAAAGTTGATGTAAAGATAGATATTAAATAAATGGAACATCATAGCATCCAGAAATAAACCTATAGGTATCTGGTCAGTATGTTTTTGATAAATGTGCTAAGGGAAGTCAATGGAAAAAGGGCAGTATTTGCAACAAATGGTGCTAAGACATTTGAGCACTCATATGCCAACAACAACAACAAAATGAAGCCATCCAATTGATTCTGCACTATATTAAAAATCAACTCAAAATTTATCATAGATATAAATATAAAACCTTAATATATAAGATACCTAAAAGAAAACACAGCAGGTAACCTTTGTGATCTTGGGATAAGCAAAAAACTCATGGGTAGGAAATAAATATTAAAAGCCACAAAAAATGGATAAATTGTATTTAATCAATATTAAAAATAAGTTCTATTCCATGAAAGACTGTCAACTTTCATAGACTTAAAGAAAATATTTTCAAAACATAACTGATACAAATCTTGTATCAAGAATTTGTGTGTGTATACATATAAACATATATATATATATATAATATAATATATGGTTTAGTAACAATAATAGTATGTACTATGAATTTTAGTAACAATAAAACAAACACAATTTTTAAAGCAGGAAAATTGATACTTAACCAAAGAAGAGCTGGCAAACAAGCCCATGAAAATATGCTCCACACCACTGTCATCAGACAGATGTGAACTGAAACCACAACGAGACACCACTACCCATCTACTAGAATAATTTTAAAAAGTTAAAAATATCCTGCTAATACCAAATGCTAGGAAATATGGCCTTTAAATAAGTGATTAAATTTAAATGAGGCCAATAGGGTGGGTCCTTACCTACTCTGACTGGTGTCCTTATAAGAAGAAGAAGAAAAAATGGACAGGCAAAGAAATATCAGGGATGCTGACACAGAAAGACCATATGAGGATACATTAAGAAGGGGCAGTCATCGGCAAGCCAAAAGAGAGTCCTCAGAAGAAACCAAACCTTTCAACACCTTGATGTTGGACTTCTAGTCTCCACAACTGTGAAAAAATAAATTTCATTGGTTTAAGCCATCCAGTCTGTGGTATTTTGTTATGGAAGCTCTAGCAAATTAATGCATTGCTCTAATAACTAACTCATTATCTCACTTTAGAAATTGACTCCTTGACCAGATGATTTTGAAAATTTAGTTATTAAGGATGAATTTTTCTGTCTGAGCTATAAACTCCAGTTTTCATACACAAATCAATGTATTTCATCCATGTATTAATTCAATATTTAAGTGTTTTCACCAGGGAGGTCAAAGAAATATCCCGGGGGATATATAAGTGAAAGGTCAAATAGAACTTTTTGACTTCAAAGAGCTTACATTCTAGTTCTTGTGTTGCAGGTGCTAAGTATAAAAGTCATAAACATGGTGGTTACATCTCTTATTAACAGGATAAATGGAAATAAGCTTTCAAGAAGCTTCCCTGTGACTTTCTAGCATCACAGAGGAGTCAATAACTAGGCACCACCCCCATTATACATGCTTTTGTTTCATTATCTTTTTTTTTAAATTTTAATGGTATATTTTATTTAACCTAATACATCCAAATATTGTCTTTCCAACATGTTTCATTATCTTTTGAGTTTGTCTTGTTACTCATCTGTAGCAAGAATCCCTAGTTTCTGTTGTTGCTGTTGTTTTCATCTAACTGCCATCTTGCTTCACCAAGTTGAATCACTGAACCTAAGCTCTTCGTAGCTGATATCAATAGGTGGCAATATTATTTTTCTAAAAAATCAAATTTAAAAGTGTGTAATTGTGGTACACTACACACGTTATAATCTTTACCACATTATTGTTCAGTGTACAGGTCAGTACAATTAAGTATATTTACACTGTTGTACAACTGATCTCTAAAACTCCTTTCATCTTGTGAAAATGAAACTCTATGCCCATTAAACAACAACCCCTCCATTTATCCCTCTCCCCAACTACTATCTGAATAAGTGGATTCTTTCCATATTTATCAAGGTTCATTCATTTTGCAGCCTGTTTCAGAATTTCCTTCCTTTGAAGGTTAATATCCCATTGTATGTATATACTACATTTTATCTGTTCATCTGTGGATGGACACTGGTTGCTCCCAACTTTTGGCTCTTGTGGATAATGCTACAATGAACATGGGTGTATAAATATTTCTTCAGGACCCTGCTTTCAGTTTTTTTAGTACATACCCAAAAATGGAATTATGGGATGATATGATAATTCTATTTTGAATTTTTTGAGGAACCACTATACTCTTTTCCATCACAGCTGTACCATTTTACATTTCCATCAACAGTGAACAAGGATTATAATTTTTCCATATCCTCATGAACACTTGATATTTTCTGTTTTGATTTCATTTTTTAGAAGCCATCTTAGTAGGTGTAAGGTGGTATTTCATCAGGGTTTTGACTGGCATTTCCCTGATGATTACTGATCTTGAGAATCTCTCCATATACTTACTGGACATTTGCATATGATTTTTGGAGAAACATTTATTGCAAATATTTGCTCCTATTCCATGTTGCCTTATCAGTCTATTGATTGTGTCTTTGGATGCACAGAAGTTGTTAATATTGATGTACTCCAATTTATCTATATTTATTTTGTTGCCTGTGTTTTTACTTCATATCCAAGAAATCACTGCCAAATCCAATATTTAAGTTGTCCCAATATGTTTTCTTCAAAGACTTTTATAGTTTCTAGACCTTACATTTAGGTCTTCGACCCATTTTGAGTTGGTTTTGTATATGGTATAAAGTAAAGGTCCTACTTTATACTTTTGCATGTGGATATCCAGTTTATCTAACACCATTTGTTGAAGATTGTCCTTCCCCCATTGAATGGTCTTGGAACTCTTGTCAAAATAATTTGACCATACAAAAAAGGGTTTACATCTGAGTTCTCTATTCTGTTCCATTGTTCTATATGACTGTCTGTATGCTAGTACCACACTGTTTTAATTATCGTAGCTTTGTAATAAGTTTTGAAACCAGGAACTATGAGAACTTCAACTTTGTCCTTTTTCAGGATTTTTTTAAGTACTATTTAGGATCTATTGAGACTCCGTATGAATTTTGGGATGCAATGTTGTTTTTGATACTGATATAATTATCTTCTTCACTAAACTCTAGTTTTCTCTAAGCCTCTTCAACGAGGCCTAAACCTTGACTTATAAAGACTATAGACTCTCAGTATAAATGATTTTGCCCACCCCCCTACATGTACATTAAAAATTTTAAATACTATCAGAGTTCTAACAGTTCACTCCCTAGGATGACTTAAAGCTGCCAGAATAGTTTACTGTCATTTCTAACCAACACTTGATGACAGGCCCCTGTTCCTTTTATTAAACATTTACTAAAAAAGACTTACAATTGTGAGTTCTCTTTGTGTCCCTCTGAGATACATATGTGTATCTCTTTCAATTCAGAGCTATCTTTCTCAAGGACCCAAAGCCACTACTTTGAAATGAAATTAGGAAACATAGTGTCTCTGCCTTTCAGTCTCTGTGATTGAGATAGAATCTTAACTTTAATAATTGTCAGCTAACAGACACAGTTTGCCTAATCACATTTACACTTACCAATCCTTTGTCATTTTTCTCCTCCTTGACTCTACTAAGCCCCACTCACCTCATCCCTTTTTCCTCATTCTCTCTTTAAAATGTCCTGTCTTCTCTGTACAAATAGATGTTGGACCACCTTTTCTATTGCAGTAGTATATTATTAATTGAAATCTGTCCTTACCACTTTAAGTGGTGTCCAGCTTTGTTTATATATTCGACAATAGCACTACACTGCATTTCTTTGGAGGGAGGAGGACACTTGGATATCATATGTTACTTTAAAAATCTTAGCATTTCAGTAAACATCACATGACAGGTTCTTTGCTGTTATAGCCCATTGCTTGAGGCCATTCCCCATACAGAGGTTATTCTGAGAGCAGTACTGTCATCAAGCCAAAGCGGAGATACCAAGGCAGCTTTTCAGCATGGTGTTCAAAGAAAGTGCTACTAGAAGACAGGAGAATGAAATTAATAGCCTTGGAGTAATAGCCTCAGAGGGAGGCAAACAAAACATTTAAAATTCCAGATTTTTTGCTACTTACGTGCTGTTGGAAGTGGGTTTTCATACTGAGGAGTAGTATTTGTGGAATCTGGCTGCTTGAGCTGAATTCTCAATTCTGCCATTTTCTGTGTGGCTTTGGTTAAGCTTCTTAACTTGGATATGCCTCCGATTTCTGGTCTGTAAAATAGCAATGAGAGTCCTGATAAGATATTTTAAAACTTAGAGGTGATAATATATTTGGATATTAAAACTATAGTTAATATATACTGGTATCTGCATTGCCAAACATGATTCTAGGAACTCTTTATGAATGTTCTCACTGCTGGGCTGTTGGATATGAATACTAGGTAATAAAACAGGTTCTGTCTCCTGGAAGTAACTGCAAACCACACTTTGGCAGTCAGTTTTCTAAGCGGGTGTCACAAGCCAAATTCCCCATGTCTGCGTTCCTTTTTGACTGTACATCTAGAATCAAGCAGTAATTTCTAGCCAATTTGGAGATTGGTAAAAAAGGTACATCCTTTGTTCTGTGTGGCTTTTTCTTTCTGCACTGCTGCTCACCAACTTAATAAAAATCTCTTCTCAAAAAAATAAAATAACAATAACAAGTATTTGTTGAGAATAATTATATATGAGTTACTGTTATTAACATATTAAATTCCCACATATCTCTATGGGGTGATCGTTGTTGTTATTGCCCTGGAACATATAACAAAATCAGGTATTTAATAACTGACAGGCAGTCTTTGATCTAATAAGTGGTAGAAACAGGAAGGCTTCAGTCAATTCCCCAGATCTGTTACCAGTTTTTAACAACTAGGCATATTTTAGGATTATATAAAACTGAAAATAGTATTTGGTATGTGGTACTACCTTCTATCTGCAGTGTCCTAAAACACTCCTCAGATGCAGAAGAGGAAAGTATGACAGACACTGCATATTGCTTCACTCAAGATCTAGCTCACTGTACTTTATCAAGCCATCCTCCAAGTCTAGTGATAAGACGACAACCATGCCAGTTACCATGCAGATAGGGTTGCTATGTTCATCATTACTCCACTGAGATATGGGTCACAGAATTATGGGAACTGTGCAGGGAAAAAAAAAAGGCAAAGAGACAAGGAAAAGTCATGTGAACTTGGCCCTCAACCCTTTAATCCTCCTGACTGCAAAACAATACATGTCATAGCTATCTTGCAACAAGTCCCAGGGTGAAGAGTTATACATTAGAGATAAAGTAAATGATGTGTATAAGTAGATTGAACCACTCACAGGGACCCTAATCTGCCTTTCCTATGATTTCTTGTTATGTGTAGCCAACAAACTTACAATAATTATTATGAAATAATTCAAGTAGAGTTTTCTATTTATAAGTGCAAAACAAAATTATCATTGAAATACAGAGCAACCATTAAGGTTTATCACCTCTATTTCTTTTTCCCCAAATCCTCTATTTTCCCTTAAATTTGGGAATCATCTCTGTTCTTTGCTACAAAAATGCCACATTCTATGTAGTTTGCATGAAGCAGTGGATTGTTCTATACGTTCAGGAAAAATTAAGTTAATGGTGACAGGAATAAATAGAGTGACGATGAGACACAATTTTTTGACTGAGATCTGGTTTTTAAATTCTCTGTGTAGAGTACTGATGTCTGCTATTGGCATCTTGACTGCTGACATACACTTTGGAGCAAAAATATCCATAAGACATCATGCTTTTGCTCCATTTTTTGCTCACATCTCATAAACCTAGAACAAATGCCCCCCCTTCCCAGAATAATTTTTAGATATTTAGATCAAGAATTTTATTACTTCCATAGCAGACACATGCTATTGAGCCTCAGAGATGCACCCTGTGAGGATACTTCCTTCATAAGAGGATGCGTTCCTTTCAATATCTGTGCTGTCTACATTTCAGGCATTAAATAAATCTTAGTCTGCTTGTTTCTACCCTCTTCTTGCTTTTGTATCTCTTAGTGGTTTGGGGTGAGGAATCCCCTATTCAGCCCAGGTCAAGGAATCCCACAGATGTGTCAAAGTTTCAGCTTGAAACAATGAACATTGATGAATCAGCTAAATAATAGAAAGGTGGATAAATAATTGATGAAGTCAATATAATGATAATTTTAAAAAGTCACAAACATGAATATTTTTAATATTATGTTAATTGATAAGATATTACAATTCCATTCCTAAAAGATCATAATACAAAAGTATGTGCTGCCTGGAACAGACATACATACGCACATTTTGAGTGGCATTTTTTATTTCACTGAAAACAATTTTAGTATCCTCTCATCAAAGAGTGAGAAAAGAATACTTATCTACATTATTGACCAGGAATATAAAGAAACATCATACAGACATTTAAAAAATGATGTGGAAGTAATCACAGGCTCCAACTAAGGTCTACAGCTCTTGGATAAGGAGAAAAGCAAACAATATTACAAAATTCATACTTGCCCAGTAAAGAAGTGTCTGGTCTCTGCATTCAGAGTTGGACTCTTAGTGTTCTGTGTATACAAATGAATGCCTTTGTGAATCTTTCACAATTAGAACAAATTAAGCCATATACTAAAATATTCACAGCACTTTTTTTAAGCATGAGGCTGATAAAATTTCTGGAAAACACTAACATAGTGAAAATGTCACGTCTGTCTTTCCATTAAAAAAATCAATTTAGTAAAGAGTAATGCTTGAAAATATTAAAATAATTGAAAAATGATTTCAAAATTATTTGAAAAATGATTATGGATGCATTTTAAAAACAGGAATGAAAAGTATACACAATACAAAAAATATGAATCTGGTTGTAGATTATGTTTACATGATTTTTTAAAATGAGAATTTATACATGTCTTAAAAATATTTACATGCCAAACAAAATGCAAGAACAAATATCACAAGGCAAGGCCTAAAGCAATAACGCACAGCAAGCAGTATGATTTCTGAACAAACATTCTTTGCAAATTCTCCAACTGAATCCAGAGGGAGAGCAAGAAGTAGCTAGCCTAGCCTGCACAGCAGACCCCGCAGAGAAGTCCTCAGATCAGCGTCGCCCGCTGGGGCCCTGCCCTTGCTGGGAGAGGTAAAGAGATGGACTGCTTCTACTAAGTCATCTGCGCTTGCGCAGGAGGCTCTCTGGGACGCCACTCCTGGGGCTCCCGCCACAGCTGGCTGTTGCTGGCGCGAAGAGTGGAAAGTCCCGGAGGCTGAAGAAAGCAGAAGGGGGGGGGGGGGGGGTTGGGGGCGGGGAAGAGGCGTGCCATTGAACAAATTCAGAGAATGTACTAAAACGTGAAAGCGGGAATGGTGTTGGGAGGTTTCCTAGGATTTGCAAGGACTTTAGAGTCAACAGCAATACATAATCTTCTATCACATCCTGTCTGGGGGGAAAAATCAGCTGTGAAAGTCTTGGGGGCCAGTTGGAGAAATTTTCATGTGGAACAGAATCATGACCTAAGGGAACTATCCCCTTCATTTTTGATAGGAAGGATTTAGGTATTGTAGTTATTAAAGGATATCCTTATTTTGTAAAAATGCAGGCAGAAATGTCATGATGCTTTATATACTTTAAAATTGTCTACTTCACACTTAGGTATACAATGAGTTTACTATGGAAATATGTTAATTTTCTATTGCGGTGGTTGGATATAGGCGTTCATTTTACTATTCCCTTCATTTTTCTAAAAAGAAATCAAATTTTATTACACGTTTAAGCTTTTTAAATTCAAGAAAGAAGTTATGTGCCAAATCATATACTAAAATGATAAAGGTACCAGAGCACCATATATTGCAATAACAATTTAATTCGCTTAAATGTGTTCCAACTTTCTATAAAATAATTTTTTAAACAGATCCCTTCTCTGCGCAGCCGCAAACCCGGTTTATACTCAGCATTCTGATTGCTCTTGGCTTCCAGCATGTGGACACCAGATGGCGTAGTGAGCTGGCAGCTCAGAATTTAAATCAATGCATCCCATAGACATGGGCAGAATGAGGGAGGGGAAAGGAGCTTGCCCTCAGGGCGGTGTGGGGTGTAAGGGATGAAAATAGGGGAACAGGAGTACTCAAGGTCCTTGCCATTACGAAAGCCTGTGAGCTCTCTCTGCTCCCTGCACCCTTGCTCCTTCCCAAGCCTAGATCCCTACTTGGCAATGTCCAGGAACATGCTCAGTGGACAGAAACCATCCTCACTTGTTCTTTCTGACAGGCAGACCTTATGGGCTGCAGGTTACATTTCAAGGAACAAGACTTGTACATTAAAAATTCCTCAACACCGCATTCATTCCTCTGTAGGCTGCCTGGCATCACTTCCTGTTTTTCCTCTCCCGCCTGTCTAGTCCCATGCTCTGCTCTTCATGCTCCTGACATTCTCACAAATTACTGTTCTCAGAGGCCCTTTAAATCCATTGGCCTCTTCTCATTCCCTTGCTTATGGTGAGGGCATGTTGGTACAAAGAAATAGAGGTAAGAATTTCTTACTTTTTCTTATTGTAAACAATACAAAAAAGATAAGAGTGCAGTGATATTGTTAAAACGCTAAAAAGAAAAAAAATATCAATCTTGTATTCTGTACAAAGCAAAACATATTTTTTTCAAAAACAAAGGAAAAATAAAGAATTTTTCATGTATATTTAAGATGAAAGAAGTCATCACAAATAGACCCTCATTATAGGAATTGTTAAATTTCCAGCAGAAGGATCAAAATACGAGATGGGAATGTAAATCTACACCAAGGAATGAAGAGCACAGGAATTTGTAAACACATGACTAAACATAGAACATATTTTTTCTTATTTAAATATCAGCGTATAATTTACAATTTAGACAAAATAATCATAATGCAATTTGGGTTATTTGTGTAAAAGTAAAATTTATTACAGCAATTTCATACAGCTTAGAAAATAAGAAATGGAATTATAGTATTTTAAGGTTTTTATACGGTACATGAAGTGGTATAATATCACTGGAAGATAAACTTTGAAGCTAAACATTTTTTTTTAAGATTTTATTTATTTGACAGAGAGACAGCGAGAGAGGGAACACAAGCAAGGGGAGTGGGAGAGGGAGAAGCAGGCTTCCCGCTGAGCAGGGAGCCCAATGCAAGGCTAAATTCCAGGACCCTGGGATCATGACCTGAGCTGAAGGCAGATGCTTAAAGACTGAGCCACCCAGGCACCCCTGAAGTTGAACATGTTTACAATAAATTCTAAATCAACCACAATAATAATTTAAAAGTTATAGATGAATAGCCAATAAGGAAAACAAAGGGGAATCATTAGACATACAATATTATTGCAAATATGGCAGATAAATAAGAACAAGTGATCAAAGAATACATGTGACAAATAGAAAAATGATCCATTTTAACTTAACTATATTAATGATAATTTTAAATGTAAAGGGTGTAAATCCACAAATTCAAAGACACATTGTCAGATTTGACATAAACACAAGAGCCAAGTATAAGTTGCCTGCAGAAATGTATTTTAAATTTAAAGGTATAAATAGGGAAAAACTAAAAGTATAGACAATTATATATATACTATTCTAACAAAAATCAAAAGATATCTTTAAGACAACATTAGTATCATTTAAATTAAATGTTATACTAAAAACACACCATCAGGGATAAAGAAGGTTATTTCACAAATTATTATTATTTTTTTTAAGTGGGCTCTGCACCCAACATGGGGCTTGAGTTCTCGACCCTGAGGTCAAGAGTCGAATGCTCTACTGATTGACCTAGCTAGGTGCTCCCAAGAAGGTTATTTCATAGTAACAACTTGTCAATTTATCAAGAGGACATAACAATCCTAATCCTTCATACACCAAATAACAGATTTTCAAAATGTCAACTCAAAAAACCTGATAATACCTCAAGGAGAAATACACAAATCCAAGATTATATTTGGAAATTAAGATACTCCTCAATATTTAGTAGAAAAGGATAAAAATATCAGGAAGGATATAGAATATTTTTATTTTTTAAAGATTTTATTTATTTATTTGACAGAGAGAGAGAGGGAGCACAAGCAGGGGGGAGTGACAGCCAGAGGGAGAGGGAGAAGCAGGCTCCCTGCTGAGCAGGGATCCCCGATGCAGAGCTTGATCCCAGGACCCTGAGATCATGACCTGAGCTGAAGGCAGATGCTTAACTGAATGAGCTACCCAGGCGCCCTGAATATTTGAACAATACTATCAACTAAATTAATCATTTATAGACTTATTTGCTTTACTCAACAGCAACAGAGTACACACTCCTCTCAAGGAGTGGTATGTATATATACAATGGGATATTCCTCAGCCATAAAAAAAGAATGAAATCTTACCACTTACAATGAAATGGATGGAGCTAGAGAGAGAGGCAAACCAAAAAACAGACTTTTGGAGGATTTACCACGATAGCCCATATTCTGGGACAAAAAAAGTTAAATAAATTTAAAAGAATCAAGGCATACAAACTCTAACATTCATTCTGGATCAAGTCTATCATAAAAGTAGGGCTCAAAGCCCAAAGAAAGGAGTTTCTTTCCTCAACCTGATAAAAAACATTTACAAAACCTATATTTGATATCAAATATAATGGTAAAAAACTGATTCATTCTCTTTAGGATTGAAGTGAGCCAAAGATGTCCCACTCTCAACACTTTTTCAACAAAGTACTAGATGCTTTAGCTAAGGAAATCAGGCAAAAAGAAATAAAATGAAAGTCATAGAGGTAGAAAAAAATAAGTAAATTATTTTGTAGTTGGTATATAGGCAATCTCAAAGAATCTACCAAAGAATTCCTAGAATTTAGAAGTGAATTTAGGGAGTTTTCAAGTATAATGTCAACACAGTGAATAGAACTTTGGAAATTCAAATTGAAAACTCAATTCCATAGACAATAACCAAATATATATAAAAAAACACCTTAGAAATAAGTCTAATACAACATATGTGGGATGTTCAGCTGAAAATTACAGAACATTAATAAAAAAAAATCAAACAAGACCACAGTAAGTGGAAAGGTATACCTTGTTCATATAATGAAAGACTCAACATAGCAAAGATGCCAATTCTTCCAAGTTGATATATAGATGTTAAAAAATTCCTATACAAGTCCCATCAAGCTTTGTGGGTAAACATTAGCAAGCATAATTTAAATATTATGTGAAAAGGCAAAGTAGCTAAAATAATTTTGAAAAAGAACAATAAAATTGGAGGAATCACACAACCTGATTTTTTTAAGTTTTTTTCTTTTTTAATTTAAATTACAGTTAGTTAACATACAGTATAATAGTAGTTTCAGGTATACAATATAGTGATCAACACTTCCATACAACACCTGGTGTTCATCACAGCAAGTGCACTCCTTAATCCCTATCACCTATTTAACCCATTTCCCCCACTCACCCCTCTCTGATAACCATCAGTTTGTTCACTATAGTTGAGTCTGTTTTTTCGTTTGCCTCTCCCTCTAACTCTAATCATTTCATCGTAAATGGCAAGATTTCATTCTTTTTTATGACTGAGGAATATCATATATATATATATATATATATATATATATATATATATATATATATATATATATATATATATATATACTACTTCTTAATCCATTCTTCAGTTGGATGGGCCCTTGGGCTGTTTCTATAATTTGGCTATTGTAGATAATGCTGCTATAAACATTGGGGTGCATATATCCCTTTGAATTAGTATTTTTGTGTTCTTTGTGCAAATACCTACTAATGCAATTGCTGGATCATAGGGTAGTTCTATTTTTAACTTTTTCAGAAAACTCCATACTGTTTTCCAGAGTGGCTGCACCAGTTTGCATATCCACCAATAGTGCAGGAGGCTTCCCCTTTCCCTACATCCTCACCAACACCTGTTGTTTCCTAAGTTGTTGATTCTGACTAGTGTGAGGTGATATTTCATTAGTTTTGATTTGCATTTCCGCAATGATGAACATCTTTTCATGAATCTGTTGGCCATCTATATGTCTTCTTTGGAAAAATGTCTATTCATGTCATCTGCCCATTTATTAATTGGATTATTCATTTTTGGGGTTTTGAGTTTTATAAGTTCTTTATGTATTTTGGATACTAACCCTTTATCAGATATGTCATTTGCAAATATCTTCTTCCATTCTGTAGGTTGCCTTTCAGTTTTGTTGACTGTTTATTTCACTGTGCAGAAGCTTTTTATATTTATGGAGTCCCAATAGGTTTTTTTTTTTTTTCTTTTGTTTCCCTTGCGTCAAGAGACATATCTAGAAAGAAGTTGCTATGGCCAATGTCAAAGAGGTTACTTCCTGTGTTTTCCTCTAGGATTTTAATGGTTTCATGTCTCACATTTAGGTCTGTAATCCATTTTGAATTTATTTTTCACACAACCTGATTTTAAGACTTAGTGTATAGCTACAGTAATCAAGACACTGTGATATTGGTGAAAGAATAGAAATATATATCAATGGAAAATATAGTTTATAAGTAGGCCCAGGCAATAATAACTAAAATATTTTTCAACCAAAACATTTTTTGACAAAGCTTACAAAAGGAATACAGTGGAGATTTAATTTTTAAAGCAGATGGTGTGGTTCTATATCCAATACACACACACACACACACATACACACACATGCACACTGTTCCTCAATTCACATCTCATGCCTTAAGCAAAATGAAACTCAGATGGACTGTTTATCTAAATTTAAAATGTAAAACTATAAAACTCTCCAAAGAGGAGAACGTTTGTTGACCTTTGTTTAGAAGAAGAGAAATTTGATATGGCAACAAAAGCATGATATATAAAAGAAAAAAATGGGGGTGCCTGGGTGGCTCAGTCAGTTAAGCATCTGCCTTCGGCTCAGGTCATGATCTCAGGGTCCTGGGATCAAGTCCCACATCGGGCTCCCTATTCAGCGGGAAGTCTGCTTCTACCTCTCCCCTCTGCTCCTGCTCTTTCTCTCTCTCTCCCTCTCTCAAATAAAATAAATAAAATCCTTTAAAAAAGGAAAAAGATAGATATTGGACTTCTTCAAAATTAATAACTTTTGTTCTGTGAAAAACACTGTTATGAGATTGAAAAGTCAAGGTACAGAATGGGCGAAAGTATTTACAAAGGTATGTCTGATAAAAGAGATCCAGAAAAAAAACAAAGAACTTTCTAAACCAAATAGTAAGAAAAAATTTTTAAAAATCTAATTAAATAATGGGAAAGTCATGAACAGACAGTTTACTAAAGAGAAGATAAGCACATGAAAGATACTCAACATCCTTAGCTATTGGTGAAATTCAAATTAATGTCACCATGGGATACTAGTATACCTACTAAAATTCCTAAAATATATTTTTAAAAAATGACAGTTCCAACACCATACACAAAAATAAAATCAAAATAGATTAAAGACCTAAGTGTGGGACCTGAAACCATAAACATCCTAGAAGAAAATACAGGCAGTAATGTCTTTGACAGCAGCTGTAGCAATATTTTTCTAAAAATATGTCTCCTCAGGCAAGGGAAACAAAAGGATAAATAAATTATTGGGACTACGTCAAAAATAAAAAGCTTTTGCACAGCAAAGGAATCCATCAACAAAGCAAAAAGGCAAACTACTGGGAGAATATATTTGCAAATAATATATCTGATAAGAGGTTAATATCCAAAATTATATAAAGAACTTAACACCAAAAACAAACAATCTGATTAAAAAATGGGCAGAGTAGTATAGAATTGTTGAATCACGGTATTGTACACCTGAAACTAATTTAAGACATTGTTAATTATTCTTAAACAAAAATATATGGACAGAGGTCCTGAGTAGATGTTTTTCCAAAGAAGACATACATATGGCCAACAGACACATCAACAGATGCTCAACATCACTAATCATCAGGGAAATGCAAATCAAATCACAATGAGATATTATCTTACACCTGTCAGAATGATAGACTCAAAAATCAAAGAAACAACAAGTGTTGGCAAGGATGTGGAGTAAAAGGAACACTTGTGCACTGTTGGTGGGAATGCAAATTAGTGCAACCACTATGGAAAATACTTTGGAAGCTCCCTCAAAAATTAAAAATAGAAATACAATATGAGGTATTAATTCTACTACCCAGGATTTACCCAAATAAATTTAAAAAAAACTAAAAAAAGATATATGCACTTCTATTATTGTAGCATAATTTACAATAGCCAAGATATGGAAACAACCTAAGTATCCAGCAATAGATAAATGGATAAATATATATAATGGAATATATAAATATATATCTATATAATGGAATATTACTCAGATATAAAAAGAATGAGATCTTGCCATTGTGACGACATGGATGGACTTAAAGGGTATTAGGCTAAGTGAAATAAGTCAGACAAAGACAAATACCATATGACTTCACTCATGTAGAATCTACAAAACAAAACAAATGAATAAAGAAACAAAAAGCAGAATCTGACCTATAAATACAAAAAATAAACTGATGTTTGCCAGAGGGAAGGGAGTGGAGGGATGGACAAAGTGAGTGAAGTGGAGTGGGAGATGCAGGTCTCAAGTTATGGAATCAATAAGTCATGGGAATAAAGGACACAGCATAGGGAATATAGCCAATAATACTGTAATAGCATTGTGTGGTGACAGATGGTAGCTACACTTGTGGTGAGCACAGCATAACATATAGAGAAGTTGAATCACTATGTTGTACACCTGAAACTAATAACACTGTGTGTCAACTATGCTCAAATTAAAAAAAAATAATAATTAAAAAATGACAGTACCAAGTGGTATTGGGAATATATAAATGTACAGTTACTCTGGTAACACAGTTTTGCAGTTTCTAATAAGGTTAAAAATGTACTTACTATAATCTCCAGCAATGTCACTAATGGGAATATACCCTGGAGAAATGAAAACTTATAGTCACACAAGAACATGTACATGATTGTTCATAGCAGCGTCCTTGTAATTTCTAAAAACAGGAAATAACCCAAATATTCTTCCACAGCTGAAGGGAAAAACCAACAAGAGCATACCCATACAATGGAATACTACTCAGCAATATAAATGAATACACTACGATACATGCATAGCTTGGATGGATTTCAAAGCATAAGCTGAGTGAAAAAAAGTCAATCTCAAAAGGCTACTTTCCCTAGGATTTAAATTTATACAACATTATTGAAATTATAAAATTGTAGGTATGGGAAAGAGATCAGGGAGGGGAGGGATTAGGGCTGGGAGAAGGTGCTACAATCACCAAAAAGTATGATGCAAAAGTAATTTGGAGGGTGATGGAAAAGTTATGCATCCTGAATGTGATGGCTGTTACACAAATATATCTGTGAGATAAAATTCCATAGACTTATATACAAAAAGAGTACATAGAAAAAGTGGTGAAATCTAGGGTGCCTGGCTGGCTCAGTCAGTACAGCATGTGACTCTTGATCTCAGGTTTGCAAGTTTGAGCCCCATACTGGATGCGGAGATTACTTAAAAATAAGGTCTTTTAAAAAAGTTAGTGAAATCCAAAAAGTTTTTAAAAATAATAAAAATGGGTGAAATCCAAACAGGCTGTGTAGTTTAGATAATACCAAGGTCAATTCTTGGTTTTGATAACTGTACTATAACTATACAATGTTTTCATTGGTGGACCTGGAAAAAGGGTACATGGGAACTCTGTATTCATGATCTATCATGTGTATCATGCTTAAATGTATCTTACAGTTGTGTTTTGCTTATCAGGTTCCCATCAAGAGCCAACATGTTTTCTGTGCTCTTTAATTCTTGAATGCTTTCCCTAAGTGAACTAAACTTATAATTTGAACAGGATAAAGCTTTTTTTTTTTTTTAAGATTTTATTTGAGAGAGAGAAAGAGGCAGAGAGAGAACACAAGTGCAAGGGAGGAGCAGAGGCAGAGACTGACTCCCCACTAAGCAGGGAACCCAATGAGGTGCTCGATCCCAGGACCCTGGGATCGTGACCTGAGCCAAAGGCAGATGCTTTACTGACAGAGACACCCAGGTGCCCCCAGGATAAAGCTTTTGACTTTGAGATACCAAATGACAACATAGCCTTTGATGCCAAAGTTTGCATCTTTAGTTTTGCAAAACTGAAGCTTCTTATTTTATTCTTGAGAATTTTGCATATCAGTGAACATGACATTGGGTTTTAACTAATTTTTCAGGCTGCCACTCCCCATTTATGAACATGTTTAAGGATTTTTTTCAGACAGGAACTTGAGATGTGTCTGTTCATCCATGGCCAGGGCCAAGTTAGAGATAAGGCAATATTTCATTATAATACCCCAAAAATGCATTGTTGCAGAAAGGGAAATGATGCAATAAGAAATAGAGAATAACAAGGCACAGAGAGAATTTATATGAAATCGTAAGGATGTCACTGTTAAACATTTAAATTGAGTTTGGCATATTTATTGTGTGGGCTAATATAGTTCTTTTGCAAAAACTGTGACCTTAAGTAATATGCTTTCAGTCTTAGTATTGCTTCTCTAAATTGATTTTCTTGAATGCTTATATATTTCTTGTTTTTATCTTTAAGGTATGAAGTTTAAGTGCATGTAACTATTAAGATAATGGCTAAATAATTGTTAAATTAAGTCTATATCTCAAAAGTGGTCCAAAGCCTTTTTCATGAAATATGTCATGCCACATCTAGTAATTGTTAAAGCTCTGATTCAACATAGATTCTTTCCATAAGAGAACTCTTAGCACTTGTGCTAAACCCACAACTCAACTGGCAGGTATGTAACTGGAACAAGTGTCTTTCACACTGAACAAGTGATCCATATACATGCCATCCGAAGAGGTGCAACAGTTACCCCTATTGCCTTTCTCATCTCTTTCTCTGTAATTGGAGCAATATGAAGGCCTAGATATTGAAGATGGTGGAAAAGAAAACTAGAAGGAGGCCAAGACTGTTGGGACATTCCTGAGCTTCTACAATAGTCCTTGTATGCTTACAATGACTTGACTTTTCAATGCAATAAAAATAAATCCTCATTGCATATAGAAGAAACTAGTTTTTCTTTAATACTAGAATTCTTAAAACATGATTAGTTAGTTTGCATTATATCTGGACAGCACTTATACCAAATTCCTACACAAAAGCCTTCCTGAATATCTTGCTCAGTGGTTCTCATAGCACCTTTGTGCTTTGCTTTCTCTCTGCTCTCTTTTCTGGTTTATTGTCCCTTTTTGTTTGGTTCACAAATCATGTCACTCCCAAACTTCATTGAAGCAGTGGGAAATATTATTTATTTATTTATTTATTTATTTATTTATTTATTTGAGAGAGAGAGAATGAGAGACAGAGAGCACGAGAGGGAAGGGGGCAGAGGGAGAAGCAGACCCCCTGCTGAGCAGGGAGCCCGATGCGGGACTCGATCCTGGGACTCCAGGATCATGACCTGAGCCGAAGGCAGTCGCTTAACCAGCTGAGCCACCCAGGCACCTGGGAAATATTTAGTAAAGGAAGTAGACAGTATTGAAATAACTGCTAAAGTAAATGTAAGAATTATGTACTCTAATTAGTAAATGAGATGCAAAATATTTCTCATGTCATATATATTGTAACTCTACAGGAATATGTATATTATAGTAGAAAATAATACAATTTGGATAATGCTTTGTTATGATGTATTAAGATTCCAGAGATGTACACACTTCGACCTGGAAGTTAAAGTTCTACAAATATATCCCAAATATATATAATGGGCCTGTAGTGTAGATAAATGTAGAGGTTATGTGTACTCCAATACTGTGTCTTTTGGCAAACAAACAAACAAAAAAACAAAAACCAAACAACCCCCACCCCAAATGGAAACAAACTAAATACTGTATATACCTATCAAATAGGAATGGATGATTGGGTCAACAAATTATGGTGAATTTTTACAATACAATACAAACATTTGAGATAAATAACTACTGAATGTTTAACACATCCACAGTATGGGACAATAGGACAAGATGTTTATGCCTACACAGTGGTGAGGATAGTGGTATAGAGAGAATGAGGATGATAGCATTCAATTATATCACTTAATACTTATATAACCTTTCACCAGTTACACTACCTACCTCATCCTTAAGGTCCTCTCCTGTGAAATGGGCATAATGGTAATACATACCATGTATTTTTTTTCTGAGTAGTCATGTTCTAACCAAATTAAAAATACTAATAATAATGTGTAACAATACTATGACACAGTATATCTAAAAATAAAAGTTACATGATCTATATATATAGGTCTACATGTGAACACATACAGAGAAATACACACACATGTGTTTGACAAGCATAGATCTGAAAAAAAGATATCAAAGTATGGATATTGGTGGTTACAAATTGCAGAGGAGTCAGAAAGTAGATGGTAGTATAATTTGAATTTTTATTAATAAAATTCATTTCTTCAAAAGTTAGAAAGTTAATACAGCAAAGTATATATGCACATAGCTCTAAATATTCTATAAAGGAAAATTATAGGGCTATAAAAACAAGAGTTGAAAGTAAATACTGAATGTCATATCAGGAATTTCATGTTATTGGATTTTTCCCTGCTTCTGTTTCTCCCTTATCTTTGTTAATGCTCTTCCATAATAATTTTTGGAATACAGAAGACCAAACAGGTAAATTCCAAATAATTTGTAACACATAGGAAAGAAAACAGACCTAGACTCGTTTGTGTGAGGTACTAGTGAAGGTTTCTGAAATAAACACAGAAGTCTGAACTACGATATAGCACTGGAAGAACAAAGTAGGGTAAACCTGAAACAAAATTCTTTAGTCCAGCAGTTCCAATATGAAATTAAGGGATAGTGGTTAAGAGGAAGAGAGCTGCGTATTAGGGGAGGCTTAAAAGGAAAGTACAAAGCTACTTTGAAATTAATAAAACAACTTTAAGTTGTTTTAAATAAAAATAAAATTGAACTTAAATGATTAAAAGTTTTGAAATGGAAGCAAGATTTTATACTGGCAATAATCACAAGATTTTTGGGATACTGCGTTCAATTCTGAAAGGAACTGTGTTCCTAGAACGGGTGTGTGTGTGTGTATAAACAGGTGTGCAAAACACTAAGTACCCAAGTCTACAATGTTCTTACGTAATGTTGGCTTCCCATTGAACAAAACAAAAAAACCTTTCAATTAATCTAAATTAAAACATTTAAAAAAATGACCAACTGAATTAAGGTAAAGTAAAAAACGGAAAGCACTATTAAAAACAATAGTACAAACTTTATTTACGTATTTTCATAGAAATATAAAAAACAGCGGACATTAAAAACACACTTTTTAAAAAAAAAAATATTTATTTGACAGAGAGAGACACAGTGAGAGAGGGAACGCAAGCAGGGGGAGTGGGAGAGGGAGAAGCAGGCTTCCCGCGGAGCAGGGAGCCCGACGCGGGGCTCGATCGCGGGACCCTGGGATCGTGACCTGAGCCAAAGGCAGTTGCTTAACAACTAAGCCACCCAGGCGCCCTAAAAACACACTTTAACATTTTCCAGAAAAAGCCAATTCCTGTATAGGTTGAAAATCAAACATCAAAATCTGGGGGAACAAACAGCTTAAAAGGAATCAGCCATGGAATACCCAGCACTGTGTAGGGTCCGTGTCTCCCGGCGCAAACGACCAATGGGAAGTCCCCGGGTTAGAGCCTTAAACCTGAACGGACCAGAGGAGACCCAAGAGACGGAGGCCTAGAGGGACAGAGACGCTACACCTAGTCCCATCCACCAATACCGCGCAGACGCTCATGAGTTTGGCCTTTTCGGACCGCCGTCTTCTTCGCGAGTCACGTGACGTTCCCACAGCGCTCAGCCAGTCAGGCAGCACGGCAGACCAAGGCGTTTTTCCTTGTGGCGGTGCTTTGTAGGGGCCTTTGATTGCGGCAGTCCCGGCACTAACGGAGTCGCTATCCGGAGAACAGAGGCTCACGTAGTGTTCACTGCGGGCTATTCATAAGTCAGGAAAAACAAGAACAAAAACAAAACAAAAAAACAGTTCCAGAACACTCTGTGCCCCCACAATTGATTTCCACATCCTCGCTGTTTTTCAGCACAGTATATAAGTGTAAAACGCATAAACTTTTTTCTTTTCTTTTCTTTTAACCGTTGCTTGGAGGACAAAGCATTTCAGGTCGCTTTGTCAAAAAAACTATACGGTTTAGGGATTCTGTAGCTATATTCTTACAGGTCGATTCTGAATTTGCAATGTTACAAAGTAGCACGTGCCTTAAGATAAATGTTTCAGCAAATTTACCAGAATCAACAAAAGCATAGTAAGAAGCACATGTCCCCAAATGGTAAAAATAGCACGGTCTCACATCTTTCAGGGGACTCCCATACCTGTCTTTCCCTGAATATATTTTCTATTAAATACAGAACTTGACTTAATAAAAATGAACTTTTAATTAAAATCCACAATATAGAGGATGGAAAATTCAAAGATACTGACATTATCAGCCATTCATTCATAAAATAACTTTAGATTTTCCATCTTTTGTCATAAATATACATAAATCCCAGATAAAATGATGTTTTCAATGAAAATTAAACAATAAAATATTTTCCTAATGCTCAAATAAATTCAGAAGTGATAAATATTTACAATTTTTCTGTAACTGTTGATAGTGTTTAGGTATAATAGGCTGAGTAGGATTTCAAATAAATAGTCAAACATTTGGAAAATATTTGCCATACCCCTAGTGTATTATTTAGGGTAAACTCAGAACACAGACTCAAAATTAAAAAGGAAAGCAAAACATGCATATTTTAAACATATATTAAGTCATAAGAACAGGTTTTTTTCAGAAAATAAACAAGATACATAAAAATAATGAACACTATATACCTTCCAAAAAAACTAAAATAAGCTAATAAGAGAAGCCATGTTAGCTTGATTGGGGAACAAATGAATTGCTAATATTCAGGTTTGAGAACCGCATATTTGATACTTATACATTTTAAGGTTGGATATAGATAGATGTAGCTTTTTTTTTTAACCCATCCATCTGTCTTTACTAAGTATGATATTTATGAGAATGTTCTCTACAGCATTTTTCAAAAAAAGTGAAAAATAAGAAGAAATAAAATGTTTATCAATGGGACATAGACAAATTAATGGGCATACATATGCTAACAAAAATAAAGTAGCTATATATCTAGTGATATAATAAAAGCATATGGCATACTACAAAAATTATTTTTGGACAACAAAATGAACATTGCATACATCTCTAGTTCTATTAAATATATATGTTTGTACATATTAAATATATAGAAATATGTATACATAAATAGTTATATAGATAGATATTCAGTTGATATATTTGTAAATGTTATAAAAATCGGATACCTATATTTATATCTATCCAACCCTATATAATTAATTATAGATATATATTATGTCTGATATATTTGTAAAAATCCTAAAAAATCTGATTGCATAAGAACATTTAAAAGGTAGTATGGAATGAAATAGGGGAAAAAAGGAATACTTTATATAAACTCTAAAATTTTTAACTTGTAAGCTTCTGTAATTTTTAAATATTTGCAGTAATCTATTGATTTTGTGATTTAAAAGTATTCTAATCCTCTCTCTGTTGAAGTCCATCATCAGTGGTTCCTTACACTCTGCTCTTTTTAGGACTCACAGGTCTTTCCTCACACTAACTACCAAAATATTCAGCAACAGGGAGCCTGGGTTCTCAGCAATTTTTTTTCTGCTCCCATACTTCCATTTCTAGGTGACAGATGGCGCTGTAACATGGGTCTTTGACAGCTACATATAGTTCTAGTGCTGACACCTTACGTATGAATAAAGTGAATTTTAACTGGGAAAACGGAGTTGTTCTCAGGGCTTACACATTTCTTTTGAGAATGGTATATTGATGTAAATTTTCAAAGGTGGATTTTAAGGGCTTTAGCAACAGGGGAAAATAAGACACTCTACATGTGGTGAGAAAAGGCTGCTAAATAAGCTCTCCTGTAACTACTCACTGGAAGGGTTTCAATGTGCTTTCTCTTATAATCTAGCATTGTTTTCTGGGCTCAAGATGTCTCCCAAGCTTCAAAGCCCCAGAAACATTAACAAACAGTGAGTCTGGGAGGAAAAAGGCTTTTTGTGGCACATCTTGGTTGGAATATGCAGAAAAAGGCCAGACAAAGCAGTGAAAGAGGTATTAGAAAATTGTGAGTAATCATAAAACAAAAACAAAAAATGTACACTTAAAATGAAAGACTTGAAATGAAAAGGTCAATTACCAACGAAAAAAAAAATGTTTGAAGTCCAAACAAATTTCCTAAGCCTAGCAATTTTAAAGCTGTGAACAAAATCTTTTAAGCCACTTCATTTTAGTATATTTCCAAGAGTTTATGGGCTTATAGAATCCCCTGCCTCATGATATTACTAATGAATTTATAACTTCTTGGTAGTCCACAAGTGCTGGTGAAGAAAGGATAACAGAAAAATATTATAACATTGAATACAAAACATGTATGAAAAAGTCATATATTATAAACAGGATATTTCAAATCAGAAAAGCAAGCATTAAAGAGTTAATTTTTTAAGAAAAATAATGTTGGAGTAAGGAAGTGCTTGAAAATACATGGAAACATACAAAAGGGTATGGAAGCCATCCTGAAGGAAGAAGATTTGGGAAAATATGTGCATCAAAATAAATAAAGTGGTGTTGTATTATATCTCAAAACATAACATAAACATCCATGAATCCTTACTTATACTTATTTATGTCAATATCCTTTCCTCAAAAGAAATGTGTGAGCCCTGAGACAACTCCATTTTTTTAATTAAAATTCACCTTAGGAGTCTACACTTATATAAATAATTTAATAAATAAACAAATAGGGAAATATAACAAATATCTCATGCAGAAGAATCCTGAATAACTTATGTAGATACTCCCCTGTCAAGCTGGTAGAGCATTAACTCCCCACTCTTTAAGTACTGGCTGCTCATTCTGGCTTGCTTCCAAGAAAAAAAAAAAAAAAAGAGTAGCTTTTGAGAAACCCGACAAATACTACCTCAGCCAGATATTGATATTTCAAGATCAATATTCACAGAGCTAAGTCATTTTGATAGAATGTACCACTGATATAATGTGATTAAAATAGCACTTTTCCTCTGTGATCCTCCTCCCCAAAATACATAGACCCAGTTTAATCATGAGAAAAGCATCAAATAAATCCCAGTCGAGGGACATTCTACAAAATACTTGCCCAGTGGTCCTCAAATGTGTCAAAGTCATCAATAACCAAGAAATTCTGAGAAACTGTCACAGCCTCTTCTATTCTCAGGAGACATGACAAGAAATGTAATGTAGTATCCAGGCTGGAATCCAGAAACAGATAAATCACATTAGGTGAACACTAAGGAAACTTGAGTAAAGTATGACTTTTATTTAACACGAATATATCGATATTGGTTCACTAATTTTAAGAAACATATCGGACTTCTGCAAAACGTTGACAATAAAGGAGTAAAGCATCTCTTGATTTCAGCTCAGGTCATGATCTCAGGGTTGTGAGTTTGAGCCTTAAATTGGGCTCCATGCCAAGGGCAGAGTCTGCTTGTCCTTCTCCCTCACTGCCCTTTCTAATAAATAAATAAAAATAAAGTCTTTAGGGACACATGGGTGGCTCAGTCGGTTAAGCGTGCCCTGCTCATTGGGGAGCCTCCTTCTTCCTCTGCCTGCCACTTCCCCTGCTGGTGCTCTCTCTCTCTGACAAATAAATAAAAATCTTAAAAAAAATAAAGTCTTTAAAATTTATTTTAAAATGTTAAAAATAAGGAAACTGGGTGTCATACTACAGTAGAAACTTTGAATAAGAATATAGGCACTTTCTGGGGCACCTGGGTGGCTCAGTCGTTAAGCATCTGCCTTCAGCTTGGGTCATGATCCCAGGGTCCTGGGATCGAGCCCTGCATCACACTCCCTGCTTGGTGGGAAGCCTGCTTCTCCCTCTCACACTCCCCCTGCTTGTGTTCCCTCTTTCACTGTCAAATATAGATAAAATCTTTTTTTATAAAAAGAATATAGGGACTCTCTCTACTATCTCTTATAGTTTAACACTTTTTCTGTAAATTTGAAACAATTAAAAAAAATAAAGGTAGAAATGGATTTGAACCCAATGAGTAAAATGAGAATCATGAGTCCATACTGATATAAACCATGAATGAATGCATGAATGAAGGTGAAGGAAAATTCTTTCTGACATTAAGGATACTGGATAACAACTGAATAAGGAATGACAAAGTAGGAATTAGGAGTCATCAAAGTTAGCATCATCAATATCAGTACAAATCACCATTATATGCCTCCTGAACTGATGCTTTGAGAAGGACTCAACATCATTTCAATAACATTCTTGCTAAAAATGCATAACATAAATCTAACCATGGGGTAAAATCAGACAAACAAAAACTAAGAAAAGTATTTTACAAAATAACTGACTTGGATGCTTCAAAACATAAAAGTCAAGAATCACAAAGAAACACTGAAGAATTACTCTAGATAAAAATAAACTAAAAATGCATGAAAATTAAATGCAACATGTAATGCTGAATCCCAAAATAATAATTGTAAAGGACATAATTGAGACTATTGACAAAATTTGAACATAGACTTTGGAGTGGATAATAACATTTAATCAATCCTAAATATCCTGAACTATGATTGGTAAGAGAATGTCAGTTATTACTGGAAATGCATTCTAAAGTTTTTTAGGTTTGAAAGAACATGCTTCATCTCACTTACTTTTAAATGGTTTGGAAATAAAAATTCAAAAATAAAATCAAATAAATACCGATGTCTACCCCCCCAAAAAAGAAGTACAAATGTATTAAGTTTCAATATTGTGCATAATGTCTATGATAACTATCCAGAAAAGGACTAGCCAAGATTCTGGAATGAAATAATGAATGACAGATTAAGTTACTGCTGTCATTAACTAGTATGGCCAGCTAATTTCCACTATGACTGAGGAAATATTTGTCAAATGAAAGAGAACACCAAATAGTAAGAATGTTATTGAGTATCCTCAGAATATAATAAATCCCTGATTTTCAACTGAAAGGAAGAAATGAGCACTTTTTATTTTTATTCATAATTTCCTCTTTGCCTTTAATATCTCAATCTTGAACAAAATCTGAAGAAAATGCTTTGAAGGGTCATCATATTATTCATGGTTTTCCCACTCTAAACATAGATATCTACCTCAGGTGCTTGATGTTGGAGCTCCCAGCTGGACCCATCCATCTACCAACTGCATCACCAGGATTCTGGCCAGGACAGGAATAGAGCCTGGCATGTCTTTTAAAGCCATAGAAATGCATTGGAGATTACCATGTGCCCGCTGACTGCCATGAATCATGAATAGATTCTGTGATTACTTTCCATGTGGTTGGTAATATATTTAGAGTGATTTTGAGTTAGAATTTTAAAAATTATTTGTCTTTCACAGCTGTGGAAAGCTGTATTATAATGTACAATAGGTAATTGTACAGATACTATTCACATCTAAGCCTCTGTCCTATTCTGGATGGGTTTTCCCCTCACTCCATCAAAACAAATCTTTCAAACATCATTGTGGATCCTAATGCTGTTAAAACTGGTGGACAATGCCCACTGTTCATTTTCTTTGATTTCTCATCTGCATTCAAGTGTTTATGAGCCCCCTCCTTTTTAAGTACCCTCTGTTTCTGAACCTGCATTCTCCTCATTGCTCACAGAACACTCTGACTAGTACAGTTCAGTCTCATTTATCGGTTCCCTCTTCACTGTTCATGACCTTAAAATGTGGTAATCCTTAAGCAATGGTGGTGGGTCCTCCATATTATCCATTTCCATGTGTGCAAAATTTGCTACAACAATTTGACTCCTTGCATCCAAGTCATTGGGTAGTCCCTAGCCACACTAACTTTGGGGGATGGCCACCTGTATTGCTTTTGCTAACAAGAACATCTCAAATGTGACACAACCAGAGATGCAGAAAATGTACTTGCACATTGGGGCTTGCCTTCTCTTAATGCACTTAAAAATGCCATAATTATATTAAGAAGGCTGGGCTAGCCTGCTTAATGATGAGAGACATATTACCAAATCATCCCTCTCACCTAACTTGCCACCAAGCCAAACTTTGCATGTGTAGGTGATCCCGGGCTCGACCATCCAGGTTCAGCTGAGGCATCCCAGATCGGAAGAACCACAAAACTGACCCATGCAATCATTATAAATGACAAATACTGTTGTTTTAAGCCACAAAATTTGAGAGTTAGATTGATATGCACCAAAGCTAATTAATACATAGGCACTTAGAGATGTGGTGGTGCTGTGACAAAAATATAAAGCACCAGATTTGTAGTGGAGCAGCAGGTACAAACTGAAAACACGGTGAAGAAACTGTTAAGGAAAACTGAAAAAGGGAGAGCAAACCTCTTGTGCGTTGAGGCTGGAAAAATGGCAAGGAAACAGTAATCACAGGTTCGAAAAATGGTGATCCATGGCATGTAGTGGTAGAAAAAGGCAAAAATATTACCAGTGGTAAATTCAATGATCTATCTAATGATTTTATGTACCTTGGAAAAATGATTTCCAGGTAGAATGGCTCAAGTGTCAATTGGCTTCTCTTAGTTAAGTGTGATAAAGTGCAACGAAAGAGACAGCTAAGCTAAACCAATGAATTGTTTGGTAGCAAAATTTAGGAGAAACACAAAAGTAAACAGAACATGGTGAATTGGAAAATAAAACTATTTCTCATTCACAATCTCAAGTAATGAAGTTAATTTAAATAATAAATGATTACTCTTTTAAGACACTAAGTTTGGGCATTAGGTTGGCTTTCTCTGTAGGTATGTGACTCCATGCTTTTATCTCCAGCCCAGACTTCTTGTGACTCCACATGTCCATATTCTACAGCTAAGTTGAAATCCACTTGAATTTTCACAGATTTTTTCTATATATAAAAAGTCAGAAGTTGAACTCCGCTTTTTCCTCCTGAAACATACTCCCATTCCATTGTTCTACAGCTCAGTAAATGGTGTTATCCTTATAATAAGCTGGTGCCTCAGGCCAAAACCCTAGGTTATCCTCCATATTTCTGGATGATTCACTCACTCCACCCACTCTCCTCTGCTGAATTCCATCTACCTACATTGAAATATATAACTCAAATCTATGTATTTTTCATCACTAAGATAGTTCAAGCAACTTTATCTCTTGCTTGGATTACTGCAAAAACCTATCAATAGCCAGAAAATATTTTGGGATACTAGTTTATTTTATTCTTCCTCATATCTTCCCTTCATTTCCTCCATTCAAGGAGATAGTCATATCTCTGCATGTTAAATGAGTGAGGGATTCAGCAGGGCTTAAATCTGTAATATTCTTCAAGTCTTCTCAGCTTCTGTTTCCAAAAACCCATACCCTACATGGGAGAGAGGATTTAATGGTAAAGCAAAAATACCTCAGTCAAAAGCAGGGAGGAAAGTTAAGCTTCTTCATCCACCAGACTGGAAAGAGAGTTTTGTGGGCTGAGGGAAGAAGTAAGGATGATTGGAAGAGGAAAGCAGTATAGACGCTGGAAAGCAGAAGGGACTTGGGCTCACTGTTCGTGTGTTCACTAGAGACAGGACAACATCCTATGGTCAAAAAGACTCTGTTGTGAGTGGAAGTAAGAACTTCAGGGAACACAGATTTAAGGTCCATACAAACCAGGAGGATGTCTTCATTATGTTGATCCTTTCTGTTTGCTTGTCTCCTGATGGGCATACAAGAGTCTGTCCCCAAATCATGCTAACCTGAGGGTACAGGCACGGATGGCCAACTGAAACAAAACAAAGCAGAAAAACAACAGAAGATAATTTCCATGTTTGAGAAGACCCCTCTGAACCCCTCTGCATTTCTTCTCACTTATATATATGCCCATTATAAGCTCAGGTTGCACAGGCACAGGTGTGGGCAAGAGAGTTCCTAGACAGCAGAAGTAACTGTTAAACCCACTAGGGAAAAAAAAAAAAAAAAAAAAAAAAAAACATTCTTGCCTACATACAAGAGAATTCAAAAGATGTGAGTATCAGTTTGCGAATTGTATCTGATTTTTCTGAGTCACTGCTTTCACTCAAATGTAGTATATAGGGCATCCTTAAACCCCTTCAAACTTTTAACTCACCCATGGTCACATTATCGTTTATTTCCCACTCCCAAATTCAGCCACAGGCTCCCCTCCACCCTTCCTTCCATGAAGTTTGGACAGGAATCTAGTGGGAAAACTGAGACAAAATGTACAGTGCCATATTTAAGTCTTTTTCTCAGCTAAATGACCAGAAAATAGGTGATTAACCATTAGTAGCTTAGAAGGAAGAATAGACAGTGGGAAACCTTAAAAAATCATCATCTCTTAAAAGCTTCCCCTCAAATTACCACTTAGGATACAGCCATGAGGGACATGGGGCACAGTGAGGGTGCCCTATTGCACCAGTAAAACACAGCCTTCAGTAAGACCTATTGCAGTTCAGGAGCTGACAGCCTGCCTCTCCTCTCTCTCACCATTCCCTCCCAGAAATGGCAGATACCAACTTAGTTCTGGCTGGCAGGGAGGGGAAACTCCTCAGAGTCAGATCTTGGAAACTAGTTGATCCTCAGTGAAAAATTCCTAGTTTTCCTTGGGCTCTTTCCACCACAGTCTCTCAGCACTCTATCCCAGTTTCTAGCATGGGACATGTATCAGGACCACTCGGAGGATTTTTTTAAACATTGGTGGGCCCACTCCCATTTTCAGCTTGATGGGACTGGGTCCAGCTGAGAATCTGCATTTCTAACAAGTTTGAGGTGCTGCTGCTGGTGGTATGGAAAGCACACTTTGAGAATCATTCATTATTCAACCATCCATGGATTCTGGAAATATAGCCCCAGGGAGAGAGGCGGATAAGGAGCGAGACTCAGTTGCTGAGGTGAGACTTCTTTGGGCCTGCTCACCTCCAGTCTGTCAAACTGCCCAAATTGTCTTCATGCAGCTGTTCTCTTTCCAGAATGAGGGTTTGTTACTTGGCTCTAATCCTACTCTGGTGGCCTGCATAGTTCATTTCCAATTCCCAATACCCCAGTTAGATGTTAGAGAACAGAAAGGGGCAATCCTTGTACAGTTCGGTTGTGGTCTGTTGATGCAGTAACATGTCACAAAACGAACACTTGGGGGCTGCAAGCTCCAGCAAAGGGAGGAGCAGGAGAGAATGACAGGCCAACACCCCTCACTAACTCCCCCGCCCAGCCCTCGAGCTTTCTGGAAGGTGCCAAACTGGCGCAGCCGCAAAGCAGGCTCCGCAGTGCTGTAAAAAGAGTGCGCATGCGCCCTGAAGCCTCCTCCCCTCGTGCAGTCGGCTCCGCAGTGGATCAAGAGTGTGCATGCGCAAGGAAACCCCCTTCCTGCGTGAAGCCGACCCCTGCAGTGCAGTGAAAAAAGTGCGCAAGCGCCAGGAGCCCCCTCCCTTTCAGGGCTGTGAGCTGGTCTCCACCCATCTCCTCCCACCTCCTCTTCCAGGTGATTGACACTAGCCTTGGCCTAAGGGATGGAGTGCTGCAGAATGGTGGTTTTAGGAGACTGTTTTCCAAATACAAATGCGACATCAACATTTTGTGTACTGCGACATAACCTAGACGCCACTCCCTGTCCCCAGTCCGATACAGTTCAGAATGGGGAAGTGAGCTAACTGTGGGCTGGGGTCAGATGATCTCAGATTTCTGGAAATCAGGGGTCTCTTACACAGAGATTCTCAATTCACTCTGATTTCTTCAAAACTCTTCACCCTTGCAGCCTTCAGATGGCATGTTCGGAAGTCCACAACTAACCTTTGTGTTTTTTCTTCTTCCTAAATCATAGGCTATCCTTGTTACCAGTTTTTTAAACTCTACACACCTATATGAATGAGGTGCAGAGCTTCTTCCAAATTCTATTGCACAAGTACAGGAAGTGAGGATAGTAGCAGAGAAGAGGGCCTAGTAACTTTGCAGTTCTGTAAAGGGGAGGAGTCCATTTGGAGCCAGAGATCTAAAGCAGGAAAGGGAGAGGTGGAGAGAGCATGTCCCCCTGCTGACCCCTCCCCCACATCTGCCCCCAAAGTCACAACCTGCCCTTCACTATGCCTTTGTTCTCAGACTAAGAACCACATTTCCCCAAGAGACTCATGTTTAAACATTATGGTTTCATACTGGCCAATATTACAAACCATCAGCATCCCGCCCCAAGATAGAGCCCTATATAGACAAGACTTCTTTGGGCAGCAGAAATCTGGGATAGCACAGAAAAGTTTTTATTTCTTTTTTTTTTTTTTTTTTAAGATTTTATTTTATTTTATTTGAGAGAGAATGAGAGAGAGCACATGAGAGGGGGGAAGGTCAGAGGGAGAAGCAGACTCCCCGCCGAGCAGGGAGCCCGATGCGGGACTCGATCCCGGGACTCCAGGATCATGACCTGAGCCGAAGGCAGTCGCTTAACCAACTGAGCCACCCAGGCGCCCGAAAAGTTTTTATTTCTAATATTAGTTCAACACTTCCTAAGGTACAGCATTTTTTTCATACTAAGACATTAAAGATAGCCTGAACACATTATCCCTTCACCTTCTATCAGGGACTTACATAACCTCACAGTTCTGTCAGACTGGATAGTAGGTAGAAAATAACATGACAACATGACGTGTAGGTGAAACCTGGTTAGAGTCCTGACGTGTCTCACTTGGGTGACTGTATAGTCCTGAACATGTCTTCCTGCTTCTTCTTGTTCCCTTCCTCCAGCCCATAATCATCAATACAGCAGGATGACTCAGACTTGTACAGCCTCTGTTCAAACCCTTGCAATGGCTGCTTACTGCACTCAGTGGAAGGCAGAGTGTCCTAAACACTATGAATGGCTATGAATGACCCTTCTGACTTCAGCTGCACTCCAGCCACACTCCCCTCCTTTCCATTCCCCTGACAAATGAGCTCTCTTGGAGGTCTTTTGCTTTCTTCTTAGAACAACCGCCACTCTGCTCCTGCTTGATTAACTCTTTCACTTCCTTCAAATCTCTCCTCCAAATTCACCTTATCTGAATCCTTTCCCAACCACCCTATTCACTTTTGAAACTTGCACTTCTCAACCAAGCACTCTCTATTAATCTTACTTTGATACATTTGTCTTTTTGCCCAAGGTACTCATTACCTTCTTACCCCCTATATAATTTACTGTGCATGCTATATAAATATGTAAATTATAATTGTAAACTTCACTAGAGCAGGGAGCTTTGTTTTTTTTACACTGATGTATTTCAAGGCCCTAGGACAGTGTTCAATATATAGTAGGTGTTCAATAAATATTTAGTAAATAAATAAATGAATGAATGAGCATTTAGGTCTTATGAGCAAGACACAGAATGAAATGATAGTTTAGGAACCATGAGGTTAGTGGGAGAAATAAATAGCAAGAGAAAAAAGGGACATAACAAAATTATTAGGCTCATAAACAGTCTTCCCAAATCCTCTTTTAAGTTTTGAGCAAAAGGATAATGTCAGCACAATGAGGATATTGTAAGGAAGCAAGAATGTACAGGCACCAGAAAGCTCCAGAATAGAGAGATGCACTCTTACTGCTTCTGTCCTCGTCCTGCCTCAATAAACTGATCCACATGTTGCTCGCCAAGCTTGCTTCCCTAGAACAAAATGTGTACACATTTGGGCATGAAACTTGTTTTCCCTGGAAGGCTTCAATTTCACAATTAGTGGCCTCAGTTTGAATATTTCAGTCTCTACTTGTCTGAATCACATAGTCTGTCCTCAGAACTCCACCCCTGTCCCATAGCCAAGGAGGGCTTCGAGGGATTAGCTGCCTAGAATGAGCAAGGAGACTGGCAGGAGTTACCATTCCCTTTTTGAGATCGGGCACGGCTACCTTGGAGCCTCTGTTCTGTTCATGTGACCTCAGAAAAGTCTCTTCTGGGGCAAGTATTTTTTAATATCTTGCAAGATAAGAAATGTGCCTACACTTAGAACTATTTTATTTTTTTCTGTAAATAGACTTAAAAAAAAAAAAAAAAGAAGAGGAGGAATAAAAATGTCCACTGCAGCATTGTTTGTGATAGTGGAAAAATTAGAGATGATCTTATTATCTATAAATAGGTGGCTCACAAAAAAATGAAGGTGCATATGATACTAGAAATCATACATCTGACCAAAAAAAAAAATGAGAGATCTATATATGGTGATATGGAAAATTTGTCTGATATTTGTAAAATAGCAATTCCAAAAATAATTAAAAACAACATGTGTATATATGTAGGCATTTTCGAGTATATTTGTATAGGCATCAGCCCCTTTGTAGATGCTGGTCAGTTTGTAACAGTGATTGTATCTATTAAGTTAAATGACAGGGAAATTTGGCATAGGACTCATTAATATATTTATACACCCTAGAACGTTCGAATGTTTGCAGTAACTATGAATTATTTTTATTATATCCAAGTTTTTGCTCCACTGACCTCCTTCATCACTATATTCTCAGCCCCCTGCACCTTTTCTGAGTCTTTTCTTACCCCTCCCCTCAATTCGACACCATATTTCCCCGCAATTCTTGGGGATTTTTTGAAGCAGTTTGCTTCTTGCTCAGGACTCCCAGTTTTGAATGCCAGGTGGCGCTGTAATCTGATTGGTAAAGACCGTCCTAATAGATACCTCAAGTGAGAATGAAGATCATGTTAAAGCAGGAGGGGAAGAATGAAGGGGGGGAAATCGGAGGGGGAGACGAACCATGAGAGACGATGGACTCTGAAAAACAAACTGAGGGTTCTAGAGGGGAGGGGGTGGGGGATGGGTTAACCTGGTGTTGGGTATTAAAGAGGGCACGTTCTGCATGGAGCACTGGGTGTTACGCACAAACAATGAATCATGGAACACTGCATCAAAAACTAATGATGTAATGTATGGTGATTAACATAACAATAAAAAAATTAAAAAAGATTATATTAAAGCAGCAATTTTTTTATTTTTGTATTTTTTGCGTATAACCCCCAGTGCTCATTGCAATACGTGCCCTCCTTAATACCCATCACTGGGAACACTACATCAAAAACCAATGAAGTACTGTATGGTGAGGAACATAACATAATAAAATAAAATGAAAAATAAAATAAAATAAAATAAAATAAAATAAAATAAAAATAAATAAATTTAGAAAGGAGTAAAAACAAAAAACCAAAAAGCCTTCCTCTAGAAACAAAACAAAACAAAAAACTAAATAAACAACAACAAAAAAAGACACTTGAAATAATAGACTTTAAATGACAAGAATGATCAATTTGAAAAATATTCCCTCCAATTGTAATGATTTTGAATTTAGCTGATTTTACTCGATGGAAAAAATCTGTTGTAAACATTTTTTTTGGTGGGAACTTCTGACTGTTCGTACCTGCAAAAATCTCAATTTAGAGTTTTTCTAACTGATTACTTCTGAAGAAACTAAAAATATGAATGATGAGTTAGGAAAACAGTTTAAATTTGTGTTCAAGTGTACACAGAAACATACTCAAAGGCAATTAAAAAACCCCGGTGAATTATATGAAAATTCAAATCACAGCCACATGTAATAGAATGAAACACGTTTATGGGCAATTTGTATATCCATGTTGCTATTCGACAACAGTGTTACCAAACCACTGGACATTTGCCAGAGATCAGGGTCACAAGGAAGGTGAAATTCTGGAAGCAAACAATGTCAAATGAGAACAGGCAAATCATTTTATTTTCCAAATGTTTTGTTATTTTGTGTGATTGTAAGGAAGTTTTATTTAAAAAAAAATCTTTAAAAATTTAAGAAATTAAATTAGAGATCAAGAATGGAGGAGATTAAGAATGACAGATAAATTTTTAAAAAATGTCACTTTTATTTGCAGGAAGTTTAAGTATATTAGAACATTTGTGAAATAAATATTTCTAATCAATTGAAGTGTTACAGAATTTTCAGAGCTTATAATACATTCTTCATATTCAACAGTAGACACGTAGATGCATTTTTTAATATAGAACAGTTTTATGCTCACGCTCACCAAAATAAACCTTGGCCAAATACTTTTAAAATATGAGTTTGAGGGTTACTCTATAATAAGCTGTCCATGGTTCTCCCACCCCTCCAGTGCCACCCAAACATGGAGATATCTACCGTAGGGACTTGCTGCTATTTAGGCTTCCAGCTGGACCTCTCCATCCATGAAGCCCAGCCCTTTCCATGGCAAGAAAAGAGCTGGTATGGTATGTCTTTAAAGCCACCAAAATATATCAGAGGTCTCCAATGTGCTCCCTCAGGACTGGGGGTAGTTAGCAGGAGAATGTTCGCTTGCGGTTAGTAAGTTTCTTACCAGGAATCTGTTGTGGAAATGATGTTCTGGAGCCTCTCAGAAGGAAGGCAGGGTAGGCAGAGAGAAGGGGGTCCCTCTTATATGGTCACAGAGCATTCACTTTCCAGAGGTTTCGGTTCTTATCTCTCCACCCAAGGACTCTTACTAAGGTTCTGCTGACCTTCATGTTGTTAAATCTAAGGGACATGAGTCACTGCCTTGGAGACTTGACGATGCAGCAGCCCCTAACCACCCAGAAGCCTTTACCCTCTTAACACACTCCTAGTCTTCCAGATAGGACGTTTTCAGTCTCTTTTCCCTGCATTTTTCATGGCTTTGATTAAAAACAAACAAACAAACAAACAAACAAACACCTCTTCTGTATAAAATCCTATTCCCGTCTGAGTTCATCATTCACCCTTTGTCAAACCCCAGCTTCTTTTTCTTTTCTTACTGGTAAACCTCTGCTGAGTTCTCCTCAAAGCCCACATCAGGGCTCCACTTAGCCCATGTGAAAACCCAAATTCAGTTATACGCAGGCAGACTTCTCTTGGGCATACTGAGGGTAATTAGCAGGAGCCACACTTTGTCTTTGATGGTAAGAACAGAAAATGAATTAGCTACCATGAGCTCAGGGGAGGGGTAGGAGGCAGGCAGGGTTGAAAACACCAACACTCCACCTCTGGAGCCCCCTCTGCTCCCTCCCCCGCCAGAACTGGCGCAGGCGCAGAGGATACCCCTGCATTGCACCAAGGCAACTGCGCAGGCTCCAGCAGGACCGCTCCCTGCTCAGAGGGTGGGGGTGGATACCCTCTGCTCCCCTTGGCAACACTTTTTCTTGAATCCTGACGTGAGCTTTATTAAAGGGGTGGGGAGACGGCAGGAAAATGGCTTTGAAAGCCAGATTTCCTCAGAGAGATGCAATTAGAACCTTCTAAATTATACCAGACTGAGTTTGACACCCGCCAGCAGTCCCTCCAACCCCCATCCCTGTCCATGCCCCTCTAATTTGGGCCTCTGGTCAGAGAGGAATGGAGGTGATCAGGTGCAGATACCGGATTTTTGTTTGTTTTGCTGTTCAGTTAATTCGGCCTTCCAGAATCATCTCATCATCCGTCTTTTAAGCACTCTAATGAAAGAGACAACTGTGCTTACTTTCCATGATTATCAGGGTCCATTTTTTTTTAACCCTTTGTGACTACAGTATCCCTTTCAGGTTTGCATGGTCTGGGTACCTACTGAATGTCAAGGGGGAGAATCCTCTCTGTCTTTCTCTGCTGGTGGCACATTAAAAACACTTTATGGAAGGACAGTGACATGATAGGGGGAGGGATGATAGAGATTACAGAAGCCTCTGAGATGCTGGTAATGTTGTTTATCTAGATCTGGGTGCTGGATACATAGGTGTGTTCACCTTGGGAAAGATTATTAAAGTTACACTTACAGCATGCATGTTTTGGTAGTTTCCTTAAAATAAAACTAAAACCAAATGCACCAACAAAAAACAAACCAAGAAACAGACAAACAAGAAACTTAGGGTCCCTGAGTTGAGGCAGATGGATGGGCCAGCAAAGACACACACACACACACAGATACATACACGCAGAGGCATATGCTTCATCATGCTCAACTCCTCCTCCTCCAGACATCAGGGTGGTGTCTAGGTGTGTGTAAGATCCTCAATGTTGGATCAAGAAAATACATGCTTGACCAAGATCTCTAGCATAAAGAGCTCCCTTCCTTTTTTCCTTCAACCTGCCCACCACCGACCATACACCCCTCCTCCTCTTTGTCACCAGGTACAGGATAGGGCACTAATTTTTTGAGACAACCTCAGTTTAAAACATTCTGGTTTCTACCTAACCACTCTGTGCAGTACTCTGTCTTATGCATACTATCACAGATCCCAGATGGGTAAAGCTTCTGTAGATCAAGAGCTTTGAATGAGAAGTGGGGCTGACAGCAGCAAAGCTCACACTTCACCCAAACCTTCCTACCTGAGGCCATGCTTTGTTTTTCAGGGTGTCTGAAGCAAATCATTAGGCCTTTTAGTTATTACTGCCACAGTCGGCATCCTGGCCATTCCAAAGATCATATCCTTAGTCAGTTTGTTGGGTTTCTGTTTATTGTCTTGGCTCTTGAGTGTGCATCACATTTTCCTGTTCCTTCAGATGTTGAATAATTTTGGATTGTGTCCTAGACATTTTGAATGATACATTATAAACAATCTTGATTGTGGTGTTTTTCTGAATAGTTCATCTACATATGTATCTTTTTAAGGCAGGCTGTTAATTTGGTGGAACAGTAACCACAAACTCCATCTCTCCTGCTGCTGGGGGGGAACTGGAGTCTGGGTTCAGGTCTTCTCTGGATTGCTTAGTCTTTACTATGAGCCTATTTCAGGGATCATCCAGAGAATTGTGCAGAGAGTATGAGCAGGATTTAGCCCTCCTCTCTCTGACTGTCTTCTTTCTGAAACCTCCTCTTCATTTTCTAGCTTATATGACTGCCCTAAACTCTATCCTCTAATTTTTCATGCCAGTAAAACTGCTGGTTTGGTTTTTCCTTTGGATTTTTAGCTTGCCTTCATGGGAAGGGACTTGAACTTCCCTCAGGCTAAAAACCATAAAACAATGGGGAACTTATCTACCAGCATACCCCCATAACCAAGTGTCAAATCCCCTCCAGTATCTGCCTGCTTTTGATTGCTCTCCAGTGATTTCAAAGAGTTGTTTTTACATTTTATCTTATATTTCTACGTAAAATTATTTGTCTCAGTGACAGAGAACAAACTGAGTGTTGCTGGAGGGGGGTGGGCAGGGTATGAGCTAAATGGGTGATGTGTATTAAGGAGGGCACTTGTGATGAGCACTGGGTGATGTATGGAAGTGTTGAATCACTAAATTCTACTCCTGAAACCAATATAACACTATATGTTAACTAATTAGAATTTAAATAAAAACTTGACACAAAACAAAAAAGAGAACACCATTAAAAAAGGAAAAAAAAAATATTTGTATTATAAATTTTAAAGAATGTACCTAAAGTATTTTAACATTATAATGCAATATTAGAATAATAGTATATTATTAATAAAATAGTAATAATATTTGCATTAATATAATAATATACAGTTCATATGAAATAATTAAAATATATATGGATGTTTATATTTAAATACTTGAAACCAAATATATTTATTTGGTTTTTGTTATCTGCAGGAGGTTTGTTCCAATAGGAGATATTTGGCCATGGCCTGAAGCATAACCTCGAGTTAGTTTTTTTGTTTGTTTGTTAAGTATGTTCTATGACCAGCATGGAGACCAATGGAGGTTTTGAATTCACAACCCTGAGATCAAGACCTGAGCTGAGATAAAGAGTCAGACACTTAACTGACTGAGCCACCCAGGCACCCCTCATGTTGCTTTACTTGAAACACACTAGGAAAAATATATGGACTTCTCCAAATCTCTAAACAGAGTTAAATACATTTAGGGAAGACAGAACAGGAACATTTCTGTGAATACATCTCAGGGCCTCCCACTACATGGAGATACCAGAAAATTGCATTTCAGATACCATGAGTTTTGGTGTGGAGTATGGGGAGAAGGAAGAGGAAGGTGGTAGGGAGGCACAAAGGCTTAGAAAACCAACATAGTTCCTCCCCATGCACCCATCTAAAAGAAGGACATAGCAGAAATGAATAACCTGGAGAGGGCCAAAAAAAAAAAAAAAAGGTGTGGGCTCCAAAGACAGTGCTCCCACACAGAGGATTGCCTGCTCACCCTGTCCACTCATACCTTCTCTTTCACCCCTGTGGTCTGAGGAATAAAACCTCAGTTTCACATGACTGCCCGCCTTTGTAAAGAACATAAACTTTTCTTCTTTGTTTTTATAAACAAAATGATACAGCACATCTCCTAAAGATATTCCTAGCTTTGCAGAATACTCTTCAGGGAGCTGGGGACCTGGAATGAGGAAAGAAACAGACAGGAAACACAGTTCGTAATTTTTTTTCCCTTAGAGATTGCTGTTCTTTCCATTTAGCCTTCATAAAGCATCTACACTCTCCAAGTGCTGATCTCACCCCTCAGGAAAATGCAGCATCAATTCTATTCAAGGCTTAAATTGTGGAAAACTTTTTTTTTTTGCATTTTATTTAGTAAGAATTTTTTTTCCACAATACCTTATGCTCTTTCTTTGTGTCATTCCCCTTCTCTTTCATCATAATGTGCAATGTGCTTTCCATTCAACTGGCATCTTCCCTAAGGATGTCATCCAGCAGGGGTACCCTCTATGTCCAATTAGCACATAAGGAAGGTAAGAGGGCAGAAGCTGGATGTGAAGCCATGCTCTTATTTGTTCAAGGAATGACTAGAAAGGCAGAGACTGAGGATCAGTGAGCCAGGTTGGTTCTGTGTTATGAAGGGATAGTAGTGGTCCCATAGTGGTTACCATGAAAGTCCTCAAACAACAACTGGTATTTTGTGCAGACTCCAGAAACATCCTGGGACATATAGGAACCCTTCAGCCCCGACATCTCTTTAAGCCATATAGTAATGACTTCCCACAAATCCAACTTCAAATATACTCTAATTTCTTATAACAAATTATGAATTAGGATTTGAGGATCTTATTAATCAATAGTATCTAGGACTAGAAGTCTGAAATAGTGAAATATAGCTGGGAGAGCACACAGTTCAAAGAAATGTAATTATATTTTCCTGCCACCAAGATTATCCTAAAAATCATGTGAAACTCCAGGTTTCATCTCAGTTAACATCTTATATCATAAACTGATCACTCACTATCTACTTCAGGATCCCCTGATACCTATGTCCAACCCTAACACCTCAGAGTTTCATGTAGCCAGAGTGGCTGGTTATGAAGCAAGACAGTTTCCACAGAATCCTCAGTCCCTACAGTGTCAGAACATAAACCAGCAGAAAAGCAGCTGACAGAGAGCACTGCTCACATTTCTCAGATCTGGGCAAAGCTTTCTAAGATACATCTGTTTTCTTAATTCCATTTTTATGAAGCCATTACTCACCTCCGAGGTCTTAACTTACTCTTTGCCAAATTCCAGGCTCTTTTTTCTCCACTTATTAAGCCACAAAAATACTGAGGTGAATTCTAGGAAAAACAAAGTCTGCACCTCAATAAAATAATGTACCCCATAACCCAATAAAATAACAATACTATATATTTAAATCTGTACAGATAATTAGTGTGCAAAGTGGGCTACATAAGTGAAATAATAATAAATCTAAGCTTGTGCTTTTAGATAAGAAAAATACAAGTGATTATAATCAATTTGGATGGAAGAATAGGCAGGAAGGAAAAACAGTAATGGAACTCCTCTGTATCTATCATTAATTTCTCTTCTAACTGCTCAGTATGGCTTCTATCAGAGAGATACAGATGCTAGGAAGGTGCTCATACTACTACATAAAGATTCACTTGATCCTAAAAGATCCTTCCCAACTGGTCTGTTGCCTCTCATTTTGCCCCCCTCCCTATGTACCTAATAAGAACTTTATTCCCAGGAGCAAAGCACATACTTGCAGGCCTTGGTAACATATTTCTGCTGAAAAGCCCAATATAAAAATTCTATACATTATATGATCAATTGTATGCTTGTACCCAGTACTCTCAGCACTCCATAGTTGAATCTATGTTTCAACTCCCCGAACTATCCCATTGAGTTATACGTTTATCCTTAAATACACACTTTCTTGATCAGTTAGCTCTATAGTAACTTGAAATCAGTGTGAATCCTCCAACTTTTATTTTTTCCCCAAATTGTTGTGGCTACTCTAGTTTCTTTGCATTTCCAAACAAATTTTAAAATCAGACTGTTATTTTCTGCAAAAAGCCTGCTGTTCATTTGTTTTGTTTCTTAAATTCCACGTATGTGTGGAATCAGATGGTATTTGTCTTTCTCTGACTGATTTATTTCACTTAGCATAATCTCTAAGTCCATCCATGTTGTTGCAAATGGCAAGATTTCACTTTTTTACAACTTTTTTTTACGACTAATTATAGTGATATCTCATAATAGCAAAGGGAAAAAAGGGAGAGAGAGAGGCAAACCAAGAAACAGACTTTTAACCATAGTGAACAAACTGGTGGTTACCAGAATGGAAGGGGTGGAGGGATGGGTTAAATAGGTGATGGGGATTAAGGAGTGCATTTGTGATGAGCACCAGGTATTGAAGTGTTGAATCACTATATTGTACACGTGAATCTGTATGCTAACTAATTGGAATTTAATACAAACTTTAAATAATCCTGCTGTTATTTTGATTTGGTTTATGTTTAAGTACATATCCTCTTGAAGAGAACTTCATATTTTAACAATATTGAGTCTTTCTGTCCATGAACCTGCTATATGTTTCCATTTATTTAGATTCTTTAAATTCTCATGGCAATGTTTTATAGCTTTCAGTGCCAAAATCTTGCAAATATTTTTTTAAAATATATCTTGATTCCATGTGCTTTTTTTTCTGCTATTATAAGTGGTATTGTTTCTAAAATTTTATTTTCAAATTGCTTGCTAGTAGTAAATAAGAGATACAATTAAGTTTTCTATTTTGACCTTGTGCACTGCACCTTACTAAATTTACTGCTAATTCTAGTGGATATTTCGTAGATTCCTTAGGAATATAAATGCTATCATATCATCTGTGTATAAAAAATTATTAATAGCATTTATATATCCATTTAAAAATGCTTATGTGCTAATCCCATTGTTTTTCAGTCTATTTTGACTGATACATTTTTCTCCTAGTTTTTGGTCACATTTTCCTGCTTCTTAGCATATTTAATAATATTCAGTGAATACTGAATACTGTGAATGTTACAGTGTTGTTATCTGGATTCTGTTGGGCTTTATTCTGACAGGAAACTAAGTAATTTGTAAATCATCTCAATCATTTTGAAGATTATTTAAGGTATTTTTAGGGCAGATCTGGAGTTACTTTCAGTCTAGGTAGAGTTTGATCCTATTATTAATGAGTTTGATCCAATTATTAATGAGTGGTCTTTTTTGGGCTTCCCCTGAATGTCTTTTCATTAAATGAAGTCATTCCAATCTGCCTGGCCTGTACTGGAATGTTCTCCAGCTCTGCATGATGTTTAGGAGTTTTTCAGGTTACAGTGTATGGTTGTTGTTCTTTGCCCACATATTCACAGATCAGCAAAAGACTTAATGGGACCATTATGCAGATTTCTGGACCTTTTTCCCTGAATATTTTTCTTTCTTTTGTTACTGTATGCCATAAATCCCAGCCATCTCACCCCTATGAGTGCTGACCTCTGCCCCCTCTTATCAGAGTGATTGTACTGCTGGTTGGGATGCCCCTTTCTCTCTTCTCTGCAGTTGGAAAGTGCCTCCAGGCACAGAGTGGATCAAATGTTTGTTTGTTTGTTTGTTTTCCTCTGTAGGATCAAGTTGTAATCTCCCTGCTTCCAATGTTTAAAAACAATTGTTTCACATTTTTTTCCAGTTATCTGGTTGTTTATGACAGGGAAGTAAGTCCACCACACTCTGGCTTCATGGCTAAAAACAAAGATCCTATCATCCTCTCAATTCTCTTCAACCTACCAGAGGTAATATTGAGGGCACCTGCTGCCCACTATGAACAGGGCACAGAATCTGGAATCTGAAAAGACCCCTCCAAGTGAAGAGGGTGACACTGTTTCTTGTTACTCCAACATGCCAAGGTTTTATCAACTCAAGAACAACCTCTCTTATTAACCCTAATTTTAATATTTTGTCTTATTTCTTGTTGTATTGCCCAACATATTCCAAGCAATCCATCTTTAATTTGTATAGCTTTGTAGAAGCCTAAAATGAGAAGTACGGGTAGCAGGGAATATAAATCATATTAATTTGCTCTGGGTAGTGATAGTTTATCTTTTTTATTTTGATCTTTTTAAAGATTTTGTTTATTTGTTTGTCAGAGACAGAGAGAGCACGCACAAGCAGGGGGAGCAGCAGGCAGAGGAGAAGCAGACTCTCCACTGATCAGGGAGCCCAATGCTGGACTGGATCCCAGGACCCTGGGATCATGAACTGAGCTGAAGGCAGACGCTTAACTGACTGAACCACCCAGGCGTCCCTTGGTAGTGATAGTTTAGACATAATTTCCTTTACGGTTCTTGAAGTATTCTCGCTCTTCTAGGTCCTCTATAAGTACACATAGGACTGAAGCACCCTGTCCATTCAAAGTTAACATAATGGGATCAACAGAATGTGGTATATATACAAACAATGGAATACTATTTGGCCATAAAAAGTAATGGAGTGATACATGCTGCAACAGGGAAAAACCTCAAAAGCATCACATGTTAAGTGAAAGAAGTCCATCACAAAACACCATGTATTATATGACTTAATTAGTATGAATTTTCCAGAATAGGCAAATCTGTAGATAGAGAATATAGACTAGGGCTTGCTTAGGGTTGAGGCTGATACCTAAAACAGACAGTGATTTTGTGATGAAAATGTTTTAAAATTGACTATTGTAGTCATTGCACATACCTCTGACTATACTAAAAACAATGGTATTATATGTTTTAAATGGGTGAATTATATGGTATGTAAATTATATCTCAAGGAAGGTGTTTAAAAATATATAAAATTGGCCATCAAGAGCCAGTACCAGAGTACAGAACTCAAACTTCAATTCCCCAGATGTGACATGAGCATAAGTGGGCTATGTAAGGTAATTTCCTATATATAAATATATATAATAAGTAATAATATGTAATTATTAACATAATATACATCACAATATATTTGCATTCTATTCTATTATTATAGGATGCTTATTATATTATATTAATAAATAGATATATTTAAAGTATATATAATATATAATAAATAATATATAAATACATAATAAGTAATGCATACATATATAGTAAATATATAATGTTATGTATTTAGGTATATATTTAAGTATAAAATATATACTTTTATTTATTTAAGTATATATATATCACATATACACATCATATATGTATATATGTATGATATCAGAGCGATTGTACTGCTGGTTGGGATGCTCCTTTCTTTGCAGATATATATATATATATATATATATATATATATATATATATATATATATATATATACAAATATATATATTGTTTTCTGTGTGTGTGTGTGTGTGTGTGTGTATCCCAGGAAAACAGCCCTTTAGAAACAGGTGTTCTCAGGGGCCTGTGTGCGTGGCATTTGCAATGTGTAATGTGACAAATATATATGAGGCAATGTGGCAATTGGTGGTATAGAGGAGCTGGTAGGAAATTAAAAATATATTTTTCCATGCAGTGATCTCAGAAGAGGACAAAATCTGAGTAAAGATCCTGAACAGAACCATGAGGAGATGTCCTCCTGGGGGTGGGAGTGCTCCTTGTTCAATTCACTATTACCTTTTTTCTTCCTCAGCCTATCTAAAACTTTATATAAGAGTGAGACCTCAGTTGTTTCACTGGGCTCTATGACTTCCTGTCTTTCTATCACTAGTTTGAGTTTGTCTTTTCTACAGTTTTACACAAGTGGAATCACTACTATCTATGTTGTGGCATACATCAGTAGCATTTCCTTTTTATCATGGAGCAGTACTCTGTTTTATAAAAACATCACCATGTGTTTATCTATTTGCCTGTTGAAGGACATTTAGGTTGTGCCTGGACTGGGGCTAATATAAAGAATAATGCCATGCATATTTTTGAACAAGTCTTTCTGCAGATATATTTTCATTTCTACTGAATATATAGCTGGGACTTGGTTTGCCAATTCCTATAGTAAGTGTATGTCTAACTTCATAAGAAACCAACAAACTATTTTGGAAAATAATTGTACTTAATGGTTGTTTTCATTCTTGAAGAGACATAATGCTTAACTATCTTAAACACTCAGTAAAATTCTCACTTATGTGCTACTAATCAGGTCCTTGTACCAGGATCTATACCCAGAATAACTTTTGAGAATTTGCCAATTGACTGTTTCTTTGTGTTCTCATCTCCAGGGCTTTCTCTTCCAACATAAAAGGGAGGGAAGAGGTATATTTAATCTATTAGGAACACAAAGGAGGAAAACCACAACTTTTTTTTACATTTTTGGTGAGGTATGTTAAACACTCAGTGGATTTTATTGACCATTTTCTTTATTTTTTCTTTTATTTTTTTAAAGATTTTATTTATTTGACAGTGAGAGACACAGCGAGAGAGGGAACACAAGCAGGGGGAGTGAGAGAGGGAGAAGCAGGCTTCCTGTGGAGCAGGGAGCCCGATGCAGGGCTTGATCCCAGGACTCTGGGATCATGACCTGAGCTGAAGGCAGACGCTCAACGACTGAGCTACCCAGGCGCCCCTTGACCATTTTCTTTAAAAAATAATTTAAAATCTCATTTCTGTCCCCACATTTTTTCCTTCTTTCAAATTGGCCTGCTCTTACCTGATCTCTTTCTTATGGTATTTTACTAACTATAGGCAATAGCTGCCAACTTCAGAACTAAGATTCTATTTCTCAAAGTCTTTCCTTCAAGCTGCTGGCTCAGGAAGCATGTGGTTTACCTCACAACTTAGTGAGGACAGCTGAGTAACTCTATATTTTGTCACCATCAAAGATAGATGATCATCTTTCTAGTCTCAAATATCAGTTTCTAACTGCTAAGCTAATACCACATGTTTTAGTTTTAATGTTATTGTAGCATGCTGATTCTCTGATTGCTACATTAGGTTAGACTATGCTATATTGTGATAACAAACTTAATCCAAAGTATCTGTGATTTAAGACAGCATCAGTTTGTCATGTACTGATGCTACACATATCACATAGGTTAGTAGGTGTCTCTCCTCCACATAGTCTCTCAGGGACTCAGGCTACTAGAACTATGGCCTTCATGTAGTGTTTTTGTTGTAGGCTTTTATCTCACACACTGTCAATATGGAGCCTCAAATGGAAAGATTTATTTCCCCACCCCACTTCATTCTCCTTGAAACTCTGGTCAACAAATAGGTTATCTTTCATTAAATCAAACTTAGTCCAAAATTTATTTCAAGCCATGGGAACAAGTGATCAGTAAAAATGAATGGTCATGTATTTTAGAACCATCATTTGTAGAAATTACAAAACAAAAGTTACAGAATGAAGTCAATAAATTCAGAAGCTTTCATGTCAACAGAAAGGAAGTTGTCCCAGCAAAGTGATGGCGAGTGGGCATAATCACAAAAGTCCCACAGAAATAGACTCATAAATACATAGAATAACTGGTGGTTGCCAGAGAAGAAGGGAAGTGGTAGGATGGGTGAAATAGGTAAAGGGGATTAAGAGGTACAAACTTCTGGTTATAAAATAAATAAGGCACAGGGATAGAAAATACTATAGGAAATATAGTCAATTATGTAAATGTAATAAAATTGTATGATAAAAGATTGTAACTACACTTATCATGGTGAGCTTTGTGTAATGTACAGAATTATTGAATCACTATCTTGTACACTTGAAACTAATATAACATTGTATGTCAACTATATTAAAATAATACAAACTTAAAAAAAAAAAAGTCACACAGTACACCAAGAATAAAGTATAGGCTACAAGGAGATCTTACTGGACATGGATGACCAATATTAATCTGCTCACAGAGATTGGTTTGAACTATGGTAGTCTCAAAGTAAAAAACAAACAAAAAATCTTAAAATTTCAAACATTCTTACATCTTTTGACCAAAACACAAAATAATATAGTTTTTGTCTCTGTGTTCTATAAGAAATGTCTTGTGGGGATCAGATGATCAAATACAGAAATGCAGCAGATATCACCAAAATCAGGGGATGATTATAATTTTATCCTCCTTGAATCTGCCTCCTTTTTTCAAGTACTTATTTAGATAACTTAGACAAAAATCCATGCACAATCAGCTACAGTATCCCAAATTGTGAAATATCAGGGTTTTCCCTTCATTTAACATTTCCACCAGAGAAACATGCAGCTCTTTTCCAAACTTGTGGTGGTTGTAAAAATTCACTATACATGCTTTGACATTATTCCCCCAAAGAGGTAGAGTTTATGTTCCCTCTCCTTGAAACTGGGTGGCCTTTGAGTGCTTCAACTAATAGAGGATGGCACGGATGCTATGTGACTTATGGGTCAAGATCCCAAAAGGCTCAGTGCTTTGTACACTGGAACACTTAGTCTTTAAATTTAAGCCACTATGTAAAATGTCCAACTAGGTTTCCATGCTGTGAGGAATACCAAGCCACATGGAGAACTCTTACTTAATGTCCTACCTGAGGCCAGCCTTTGTATCATCCCTGCTCATACACTACATATATGAGTGAAGCAGCTGCTGGATAATATTTTTCCCCTCCAATGTTTGAATTTCCAGTCATTTGTGTCTCTGCATTTGAGGTCCCAGACATTATGAATCAAAGAGAAGTCTCCCCTACTATGCCACAGAATCCATGAGCATAACAAAAATGGTTGTTCTTTTATGCTACTAAGTTTTTGAAAGTTTGTTACACACACCACATACTTATGGAACACACCTCATATTCAATTTGTCATGAAGATAAGCATGCTACTTTATGTATAAAAGTTCTTTCTGCAAGTGTCCTAGGATGATAAAGAGAAAAATTAATGTAATATTGTATAAAACAGTATGGAAGAAATCAGAGAGGGAGTCAAACCATGAGAGACTCTGGACTCCAGGAAACAGAGTTACAGAAGGGAGGAAGTGGAGGGATAGGGTAACAGGGTGATGGGTATTGAGGAGGACATGTTTTGGGTTGAACCCTGGGTGTTATATGCAACTAATGAATTGATGAACACTACATCAAAAACTAATGATGTACTATATGTTGGCCAACTGAACATAATAAAAAAAAAATATGGAGTTTCTTCAAAAAGTTAAAAATAGAGCTACCCTGGGACCCAGCAATTGCACTAGTAAGTATTTATCCAAAGGACACAAACATAGTGATTCGAAGGGACACACGCACCCCAATGTTTATAGCAGCAATGTCTACAATAGCCAAAATATGGAAAAAACCCAGATGTCCATCAACTGACCAATGGATAAAGAAGATGTGGTATACACACACACACACACACACACACAATGGAATATTACTCAGCCATCAAAAGGAATGAAATCTTGCTATTTGCAGCAACAGGGAAGAACTAGAGGGTATTATGGTAAATGAAATAAGTAGTCAGAGAAAGACAAATACTATATGATTTCACTCATATGTGGAATTAAGAAACAAAACAGATGAGCATAGGGGAAGGAAAGGAAAAATAAAATAAGATGAAAAGAGAGGGAGGAAAACCATAAGAGACTCTTAAAATAGGAAACAAACTGAAAGTTGCTGGAGGGGAGGTGGGTGCGGGGATGGGGTAATGGGATGATGAGCAATAAGGAGGGCACTTGAAATAATGAGCACTTGGTGTTGTATGAAGTTGATGAATCACTAAATTCTACCTCTGATACTAATAATATAGTATATGTTAATTAAATTGACTTTAGTTTTTATTTTTTAAAAGATTTTATTTATTTATTTGACAGAGAGAGAGATAGCGAGAGCAGGAACACAAGCAGGGGGAGTGGGAGAGGGAGAAGCAGACTCCCCGATGAATAGGAAGCCCAAATTGGGGCTCGATCCCTGGACCCTGAGATCATGACCTGAGCCAAAGGCAGATGCTTAATGACTGAGCCACCCAGGCACCCCTTAAATTGACTTAATAAAATAAAATAAATAAAATTAAATTAAAAAAAGAGACTTGCTCATTTTTTTCAGGCCACAATAGATCTTCCTAAAATGCAACTTTTTCTTATTGTGGTTTTTAGGATGCTTATACCCACCAGGCTTTTAATTCACTTCTTAAAAATTCAGGCTTTCTATTTACTCTACTTCTTTAATAATAGAATATGAGGTTTAATAATAGAATATGAGCCTCTTTCTCATTTAAGTTAAAATAGACCAGGAAACCCTTAGAGATAGACCCTAGAAAGAGACCTTCAGTGCTCAGGAAACACCCTTCAGGATTTGAAAAGGCCTTTCAAACAGTCTCTCCAAGTCTCTTGGTTTTCCTACTGCCAGTTTTAATTTGGTGTGGGACTGAGACCTACACCAATATGAGCCTGGATAGATTTCCTCACCAAGCACATAACTAAAATATTCTGGCTTAGAGTATTCAACTGTGTTAAATAGACTTGATGCCCATCTTAGCTTCTACATATCTTTTAAAGAAGAAAGTGCCTGTCAGATAGCAAAGCTCAGATTTCTGCAACCAGGACTACTATACATGTTACTCAAGTACAACTAACATACAGTGTTATATTAGTTTCAATATTATTCTCTATATTTAAGTCTGGTTTTTGTTTATTTGTTTATCTCTTTTTTGTATATTTTATTTCTTAAATTCCACATATGAGTGGAATCATATGGTGTTTGTCTTTCTCTGATGGACTTATTTTACTTAGCATTATACCCTGTATGTTGTTGAAAACGTCAAGATTCTGTTCTTTTTTATGGATGAATAATATTCCATTGTATATATGTACCACATCTTCATTGATTCATCTATGGATGGACACCTGGGTTGCTCCATAGCTAGGTTATTTTAAAAAATGCTGCAATAAACATAGTGGTGCATATGTTTTTTCAAATTAGTGTTTTCATTTCCTTTGGGTTAAATACCCAATAGGGGAATTACTGGATTGTAGGGTAATTCTTTTTTTTTTTTTTTAAGATTTTATTTTATTTTTTTTTTAATTTATTGGAGAGAGAGAGAAAGCACAAGCAGGGGGAGCAGGCAGAGGGAGAAGCAGAGTCTCCACTGAGCAGGGAGGCTGATGCGGGAATCGATCCAGGATCCTGGGATCATGACCTGAGCCAAAGGCAGATGCTTAACCACCTGAGCCACCCACACATCCCTATGGTAGTTCTATTTTTAATTTTTTGAGGACCCTCCATATTATTTTCTACAATAGCTGTACCAGTTTATGTTCCCACCAAATTTCCGGGTTCTCTATAATGTTCTATTGATCTATGTGTCTATTTTTGTGCCAGTACCATATTATTTTGATTACTACAGCTTTGTATATACTTGTTATATTTTTTTAGTTTGCATTGTATTTTTTTAAATTTTATTTTATTATGTTATGTTAATCACCATACATTACATCATTAGTTTTTGATGTAATGTTCCATGATTGTTTGCGTATAACACCCAGTACTCCATTCAATACGTGCCCTCTTTAATACCCATCACCAAGCTAACCCATCCTCCCACCCCCCTCCCCTATAAACCCCTCAGTTTGTTTCTCAGAGTCCATAGTCTCTCATAGTTCATCTCCCTCTCCGATTTCCTCCCTTCATTTTTCCCTTCCTACTTTCTTCTCCTCCTCCTCCTTCTTCTTCTTCTTCTTCTTCTTCTTCTTCTTCTTCTTCTTCTTCTTCTTCTTTTTAAAGATTTTATTTATTTATTTGAGAGAGAGAGAATGAGAGAGAGCACATGAGAGGGGGGAGGGTCAGAGGGAGAAGCAGACTCCCTGACGAGCAGGGAGCCAAATGCGGGACTCGATCCAGGGACTCCAGGATCATGACCTGAGCCGAAGGCAGTCGCTTAACCAACTGAGCCACCCAGGCGCCCTTTCTTTTTTTTTTTTTTTAAACATATAATGTATTATTTGTTTCAGAGGTACCGGTCTGTGATTCAACAGTCTTACACAATTCACAGCACTCACCATAACACATACCCTCCTCAATGTCTATCACCCAGCCACCCCATCCCTCCCACCCACCACCACTCCAGCAAACCTCAGTTTGTTTCTTGAGATTAAGAATTCCTCAAATCAGTGAGATCATATGATACATGTCTTTCTCTGATTGACTTATTTCGCTTAGCATAATACCCTTTAGTTATATTTTTTTAGTTAAGATTTCCTTATATTGTCTCACTTCCACAGGTCTTTAATCATTCACTTGGAATTGCAACTGCAACTGATCACCCACATTGATTCTATGTTTCTAGGACTTTCTCCTTCCACTATATCTACACCATGGACTCCTGCCCATTCCATCTGAGGTGGCCCATAGTTATAGGTGTGAAGTTTAGGAGTAGAAACAATTCTTTGAAGTTTTGTTGAATAATTTTCTGCAATAAGAGTTATGTGAACAACTCTTTACAAGTTATGGTATTAAGAAAATCCCAAAACATTAAGAAATGGCCAAAGAGTTGATAGGCATTTCTTTAAGGAAACTACTACACAAATGGTTAATAAGCACAAAAAATGCTCAGTATTACTATTAGGGAAATGCAAATCAAAACCACAATGAGATACCACCTCACACTTATTACAGAAAATAACAAGTATTGATGAGGTTTTGGAGAAACTGGAGCTCTTGTGCACTGCTGGTGGGGGTGATAAATGGTGCAACCACTACGAAAACAGTGTGGCAAAACATTTTGATAAGTGGAAGAAGCTAGTCAAAAAAGCTCATATATTTTATGATTATATCTATATGAAATGTCTAGAATACTAAATCCATAGAGACAGAAAGTAGATTGCTCAAGACTGAGGAGGATGAGGGACACAGAGGTAAAAGCCAAAAATTATGGGTTATTTTGTTGTTGTAAATATTCTGTTTTAAATTCTATCCTAAATTGATTGTGGTAATGGTTTCACAACTCTGTGAATTGTATACTTTAGGTGGGTAAATTGTATGGTGTGTGAATTATATTTCAAAAAATTTTTATAAAAAGAAAAGAAAAGGAAAAAAAAGGAGCCATGGGCTAAGGTTGGTGGAGGGGTAGATAGAGGTCATAGCTAGGTCACAGCTCTCCTCCCACTGTACCCCACTTTCTGCAGACAGAAAGAGAACTACTTGGTTTTCTCAGAAATACATGCAGACCTTTTCCAGCCCAGATAGCAGCTAACTTCTCTTCCTCTCATCTCTGATAATGCTATCTTCTACCTAATAGTGCCTATTACCAGTTTTATTCTTAGTAACCAAAATATGTACAAAAAACTAGTTTTCATCAGTCACCTATTTATTTGAATACTAGCCGTATGTTTAAAGTTCCACCCTGTATTATGATAAATAATTGAGCACATCTTCAGCAGCCTGTTCCACCCTTATCATAAAAAGGCCTCTAGCAAACAGTCGCTTATCATGGACAGAAAGGCTGTAAGGATGCAGCTCAGACTCTATGCCCAGAATAACTCTTTATGTGTTTCAGCTGTTTTTTTCATGATGTCATCTGCAGGTCTTGTTGCTTGCCCAATATGAAGCTTCATATCAGGACACAGGTGAGGCCATTTATTATCAGAGTGCATTTACTCATACCACTGCCACTTACACAGGGAATCTTAAAGCTTGTAAGCCAAAAGGAAAATGTGAAAAAGGAAGAGGTTGAAGGAGCTTATGGTTTTATATCAGGCCATGTTCTGTTCTTTCCCAAGGCAATAAGGCAAAAACTGTCTATGAAGAAGGAAGAGTTTTGTTGGAGGGATAGCAGGAAAGCCAGGAGGTCTGCTTCTATACCATGAAAATATTGAGGGTATGTATATCTTGAGGGCATTCAGGCTTTACAAAATCTTTCCAAGTTCTCAGCCCATCAGGTAACTGTTGTCATTTTTACCCTTAGAAAGGAAATCTACAAAGTTAGGAGACTGAAGACCACATTTTCCTAAAGAGTACAGCTTTAAACATTCTATGAAATATGTGGCCTGATGACTAGCATCTACTTCTGAGTCCCACCCTAGCATATTTCTGATGGATGGAGTTTCATCCTATAGAGGTCACCACAAATATACCTTTGAACAGACCAAATGGTCTGAATTCTTCTGCTTACATATTTCAGGCTTAATGGAGTGTGTTTGTTCTGCTAAGCTTTTGACTTATCCTTTGCCATATCCAATTTGCTTTTAATCCCACATTTATAAATATAGATGATTAAGTATGATGTTTCCTATCACTTTATCGAGAAATCCAGTACCTCAGCCCAAGTTACAGGAGCCAAAATCTAGACAGCAGTACAAACACCAACCCTACATCCAGGAAACAGAACAATAAACAATATAAATAGCAAACAAAAGGAAAAACACCTATGTATATTACATTCAAGCTAGATAAAACCAGATCATTTTTTTAAAGATTTTATTTATTTATTTGACACAGAGAGAGAGAGAGAGCACAAGCAGGGGGAGCAGCAGAGAGAGAGGATGAAGCAGGCTCCACGGAGCAGGGAGCCTGACATGGGGCTCAATCTCAGGACCCTGAGATCATGACCAGAGCCTAAGGCAGACTTTTAATTGACTGAGCCACCCAGGCATCCCTAAAACCAGATCATTTTAATGGATGCCAGAGAAACCAAAATTTTACCTATAGAAGAATAAGGATAAAAATCACAGTGGACTTTATTCACACAATTCAAGCAAGAAATGAATGAAGTAAAATCTTTAAAGTGTTAAAAGAAAAAAATGTAGAATTCCATATGCAACTAAATAACCTATTAAAAATGAAGTAGAAAAGAAGCATTCTGGAATTACAGACTGAGAACATCTGAAAATCTGTCCCTTCATAATAGCAATGAGAACATGGCAAAATTTATCAAAATAAGCCTTTTCAGAATTTTGGAAATTAACCAAGGACTTGTAACAATGGAAGAGGCATTTATTTAAAAAAATGAATTAATCTCAGTAAGAACAATTAATTTATGTCATTCTAACTTGCCCTATTCCCATTCCCCTCCCCTAAACTCCACAGTAGCCTTGAAATCTGGCAGCTCTGTAACAACTGTAGCTATGAAAATCAGCATTCTAGCAGCCATTGGAGGGTAAGAATGGGTTTTGAACTCCACACAAAACTACAGTCCTAGGTAACTGTCACTATCTTATCAGACAGCTCCTTGGAAAATACCCATCCCCAGGGATTACCTTTATTTGATGTGAACAAAAGCTAGAGAGAATACCCTATTGCCAGGTTTTTTATCAGAAACAACAACAATAAAAAAAACAGTGTTTGTTTAATATTGCAAGTGCCTGAGGTGGTAATACCAGTTGGGGCAATTAAGGGCTGGCCAAAACTTAAAAAAATAAAATCTGGGAAATGAGATAGGATAATTTAGAAAGGTTCTTCATAGTCTTAGTGATCCCAAAGGATATGTACATGTGCAGAGCAATACACATGCTCAGAAAATACTTGAAAAAGCCTTAATATATCACTTGTGACTAACCTTGAAGCTCTGGGAATGAAGGTGTGTCCCAACACCTGCACAAAGCCCATTAGCAAAGGCTGGAAAATTTATTGGTCAAGTCATTTAATGAAGTCTCTGTCCAATCATTAGCTAACCACTTAGTTAAATGACAGAGACTGCAGCAGCCACAGATGACAAATAATACACACTCTGTAGAACCAGTTCAGAGGCGCCTGGGTGGCTCAGTTGGTTAGGCATCTGCCTTCAGCTCGGGTCATGATCCCGGCCTCCTGGGATGGAGTCCCGCATTGGGCTCCCTGCTCAGCAGGAAGTCTACCTCTCCCTCTCCCCTTGCTCCTCCCCACTGTGCATGCTCTCTCCCTCTGTCAAATAAATAAATAAAATCTTAAAAAAAAAGAACCAGTTCAGGAAAGTCACCAAGTAAACAGTAGCAACGACAAATATTAACAATAATAAACAATGAGAAAGGTTATAATTTCCAGAGTTGTCACATGTTATTTAGTTTTCAACAACAAAAAAATACAAATGAATAAAAAGGAAAGTATGTACTGTGCACAAAACAAAAAGCAGACAATAAAGACTGTCCCTCCCAGAGCAAGCCTAGATGTTAGACTTAGTAGACAAAAGTATAAAATCAGCTATTATACTTATTTCAAATACTTGAAGGAAAACATGGTGAAATAATTTAAGTATGAGAAGTATTTGTCATCAACTAGAGAATACAAATAAAATTAATTGTTTTTTGTTTTTTTGTTTTTTTTTTAAAGATTTTATTTATTTGACAGAGGGAGACATAGCGAGAGAGGGAACACAAGCAGGGAGAGTGGGAGAGGGAGAAGCAGGCTTCCCGCCGAGCAGGGAGCCCGATGCGGGTCTCGATCCCAGGACTCTGGGATCATGACCTGAGCCGAAGGCAGACGCTTAACGACTGAGCCACCCAGGCACCCCAAAATTAATTGTTTTAAAAATGGAAATTATAGGGGCTCCTGGGTGGCTCAGTTGGTTAAGTGTCCGACTCAATTTTGGCTCAGGTCATGATCTCAGGGTTGTGGGATTGGGCCCCAGTGTCAGGTGCCACACTCAGTGGGGAGCCTGCTTAAGAGTCTCTCTCCCCCCCTGCCCCTGCCCCCACATGCATGCTCTCTCTCTCTCTCTCTCTCTGTAATTCTAAGTAAGTAAGTAAGCAAATAAGTAAGTAAGTAAGTAAATAAATAAATAAATAAATAAATAAATAAATAAAAGTGTAACAAATGATACAATTTGTATAACAATAATACTACAATGTGTGGGGGAAGATCAGAGGCACATTGGAGCAATTTTTTTGTTGTTGTTTATAGCAATGAATCTAAGTTAGTCTTAATGTGAATTTGATTAAAGTTCAGATATTATTTGTAATCACCATGACAACCAATAAGAAAATAATTCCAAGAATTTAGCTAAAGAAACAACAAGGTGATTAAAAACTACACTCTGAAATACAAAAAGAGGCTGTGGTAGTTAAATATGGAACAAAAAGAAGTTAAGACTTATCAAAAGCAGGGTGCCTGGGTGGTTTAGTTTGTTGAGTGTTTGACACTTGGTTTCAGCTCAGGTCATGATCTCATGGGTCCTGAGATTGGAGCCCATATTGGGTTCTGTGCTCAGTGGGGAGTCTGCTTGGGATTCTCTCCCTCTGCCCCACTCCTAATCAGGTATGTGTGCTTTCTCTTTCTCACTCTGTCTCTAAAATAAATAAATAAATCATTAAAAAGACATAGCAAAGGCAAATAGTAAAATGGAAGATATAAATCTTCCTTTAATAGTAATTGCATTAATGGTAAATAGATTAAAAATCCTATCTATTATTTTCAGTGCAATTCCAGTCAAAATCCCAGTTAGCTTGTCTTTTAGTAATTGGCAAGCTGATTCTAAAAATCATACCAAAAAAAAAAAAAAAAAAAAAAACAACCAAAAATAAACTATTGGGACTTCATCAAGATAAATTCTTCTGCAGAGCAAAAGAAACAGTAATAAATAAATTAATTAATTAATTAAAAAAATAAATAAAAGGCAACCTATGGAATGGAAGAAGACATTTGCAAATGGCATATCAGATAAAGGGCTAGTATCCAAAATCTACAAAGAACTTATCAAACTCAACACCCCAAAAACAAATAATCCAGCCAAGAAATGAGCAGAAGACATGAATAGACATTTCTCCAAAGAAGACTTCTTTGGTGTCTTCTCCAAATGGCTAATAGACACATGAAAAAATGCTCCACACCCATTGGCATCAGGGAAATAAAAATCAAAACTACAATGAGATACCACCTCACACCAATTAGAATGACTAAAATTAACAAGACAGGAAACAACAAATGTTGGTGAAGGTGTGGAGAAAGGGGAACCCTCTTACATTGTTGATGGGAATGCAAGCTGGTACAGCCACTCTGGTACAGCCACTCTGGAAGTTCCTCAAGAAGTTAAAAATATTCCTCTGGCTATTCAGGGTCTTTTCTGGTTCCATACAAATTTGAGGATTATTTGTTCCATTTCTTTGAAAAAAGTTGATGGTATTTTGATGGGGATTGCACTGAATGTGTAGATTATGCTAGGTAGCATTGACATCTTCACAATATTTGTTCTTCCAATCCATGAGCATGGAACATCTTTCCATTTCTTTGTGTCTTCTTCAATTTCTTTCATGAGTATTTTATAGTTTTCTGAGTACAGATCCTTTGCCACTTTGGTTAGATTTATTCCTAGGTATCTTATGGTTTTGAGTGCAATTGTAAATGGGATTGACTCCTTCATTTCTCTTTCTTCTGTCTTGTTGTTGGTGTATAGTAATGCCACTGATTTCTGTGCATTGATTATATATGGAGGTTCCTCAAAAAGTTGAAAATAGAGCTACCCTACGACCCAGCAAATCCACTGCTGGGTATTTACCCCAAAGATACAAATGTAGGGATCCGAAGGGGTATGTGCACCCGGATGTTTATAGCAGCAATGTCCACAATAGCCAAACTGTGGAAAGAGCCAAGATGTCCATCAACAGATGAATGGATAAAGAAGAAGTGGTATATATATACAATGGAATATTATGCAGCCATCAAAAGGAATGAGATCTTGCCATTTGCAACGACGTGGATGGAACTGGAGGGTGTTATGCTGAGCGAAATAAGTCAATCGGAGAAACACATGTATGATATGACCTCACTGTATGAAGAATTCTTAATCTCAGGAAACAAACTGAGAGTTGCTGGAGCAGTGGGGGGTGGGAGGGATGGGGTGGCTGGATGATAGACATTGGGGAGGGTATGTGCTGTGGTGAGTGCTGTGAATTCTGCAAGACTGTTGAATCACAGTTCTGTACCTCTGAAACAAATAATGCAATATATGTTAAGAAAAAAAAGAAGAAGATAGCAGGAGGGGAAGAATGAAGGGGGGGAATTGGAGGGGAAGACGAACCATGAGAGATGATGGACTCTGAAAAACAAAGTGAGGGTTCTAGAGGGGAGGGGAGTGGGAGGATGGGTTAGCCTGGTGATGGGTATTAAAGATGGCACGTTCTGCATGGAGCATTGGGTGTTATACACAAACAATGAATCATGGAACACTACATCAAAAACTAATGATGTAATGTATGGTGATTAACATAACAATAAAAAATTTTAAAAAAAGAAGTTAAATATAGAGCTACCCTACAACTCAGTAATTGCACCACTAGGTATTTACCCCAAAGATACAAATTCAGTGATCTGAAGGGGCACCTGCACCCCAATATTTTTAGTGGCAATGTCTATGATAGCCAAAGTGTGGAAAGAGTTGAGACGTCCATCGACAGATGAATGGATAAAGAAGATGTGGTATATATATATATGTATATATATATTGGAATATTACACAGCCATCAGAAAGGATGAATACTTACCATTTACATCAACATGGATGGAACTGGAGGGTGTTATGCTGAGCAAAATAAGTCAATCAGGGAAAGACAATTATCATGTGTTTTCATTCACAGGGAATATAAGAAATAGTGCAGAGGATCATAGGGGAAGGGAGGGAAAACTGAATGGGAATCCATCAGAGAGGGAGACAAACCATGAGAGACTCTTAACTATAGGAAACAAACTGGGGGTTGCTGGAGGGGAGGTGGGTGCGGGGTTGGGATAATTGGGTGATGGGCATTCAGGAGGGCATGTGATGTCATGAGCACTGGGTATTATAAGCAACTGATGAATTGTTGAACACTACATCTGAAACTAATGTTGGCTATATGTTGGCTAATAGAATTTAAATTTTAAAAAATTAAAATCATATGAAAATGCAAGGAATCCAGAATAGACAAAACATTCTTGAAAAAGAACAAAATTTGAAGTACCAACTGACACTTCCTTCTTTGAAAACTCACATAAAAACTACAATAATAAGAATAATAAATTGTAGCTCTGGCATAAAGATAGATAGGTAGATCAATGGAACAGAATTGATTGTGCAAAAAAGAACCCATACATTTTTGTCATTTTTTTTAATTTGCCAAGACAATTTAATGTTAATTTTTAAAAATTTTTATTTAAATTCCAGTTAGTTAACATACAGTGTAATATTAGTTTCTGGTGTAGAATTTAGTGATTCATGACTTACATACAACACCCAGTGCTTATCGGAAGTACCCTCCTTAATACTCACCACCCATTTAACCCATACCCGTGCCCATCACCCCTCCAGCAACCCTCAGTTTGCTCTCTATAGTTAAGAGTCTATTTTATGGTTCCCCCCCATACTCCACCATGTTCATCTGTTTTGTTTCTTAAATTCCACACGTGGGTGAAGTCACATGGTTTTTGTCTTTCTCTGACTGATTTCACTTAGCATAATACTCTCTAGGTCCATCCATTTCATCACAAATAGCGAGATTTCATTATTATTTTATGCCTGAATAATATTTCATCGTGTATTTATACCACATCTTCTTTATCCATTTATCAGTCAATGGACACTTGGGCTGCCTCCATAATATGGCTAGATAACGCTACTATAAGCATCAGGGTGCATGTATATCTTTGAAATAGTATTTTTGTATCCTTTGGGTAAATACCTAGTAATGTAATTGCTAGATTGTAGAATAGTTCTATTTCTAACTTTTATATAAAGATTTTACCCATTTATTTGAGATAGAGAGTGAGAGAGTGAGAGAGAGAATGAGCTGGGGGGGAGGGGCAGAAGGCGAGGGAGAAGCAGGCTCCCTGCTAAGCAGGGAGCCTGATGAGGGGCTCGATCCCAGGACCCTGGGATCATGACCCGAGCTGAAGGCAGATGCTTAACTGACTGAGCCACCCAGGTGCCCCTATTTTTAACTTTTTGAGGAAACTCTATAATGTTTTCTAGAGTGGCTGAACCAGTTTGTAGTCCCACCAACAGAGTAGGAGGGTTCCTCTTTCTCCTGATCCTTGTCAACACCTTTGTTTCTTTTCTTGTGGAGTTTAATCATTCTCACAGTTGTGAGGTGATATCTCATTGTAGTGTTGATTTGTATTTCTCTGATGATTAGCAATGTTGAGCATCTTTTCATGTGTCTGTTAGCCATCTGGATGTCTTCTTTGGGCTAATGTCTATTAATGTCTTCTGCCAATTTTTAATTGGACTATTCATTTTCTGGGTGTTGAGTTTGATAATTTCTTTATGTACTTTGTTTACTATTTATCAGATATGTAATTTGCAAGTATTTTTTCCCATTCTGTAGGTTGCCTTTTATTTTTGTTGGTCATTTCCTTCACTGTGCAGAGGCTTTTTCTTTTAATGAAGACCTAATAGTTCACTTTCCCTTGTGTTTCCCTTGTCTCAGGAGACATATCTAGGTAGAAGTTGCTATGGTCAATGTCAGAGGTTACTCCCTATGTTCTCCTCCAGGATTTTTATGGTTTCCTGTCTCACATTTAGGTCTTTCATCCATTTTGAATTTATTTTTGTGTATGGTATAAGAAAGTGATCCAGTTTCATTCTTTTGCATGTTGCTGCCTAGTTTATCCAACACTATTTGTTAGTGACTATCTTTTTCCCATTCAATATTCTTTCCTGTTTTGTTGAAGATTAATTGACCATATAGTTGTATGTAGATTTCTGTTCTTTTTTTCCTGTTCTATTGATCTATGTGTCTATTTTCATGCCAGTACCATACTGTCTTGATCACCACAGCTTTGTAATATAATTTGAAGTCCAGATTGTGATGATTCTGGCTGTGCTTCACTTTTTCAAGGTTACTTTGTCTATTTAGGATTTTTTTTTGCAGTTCCATACAAGTTTTAGGATTTTTTGTTCTGGCTCTATGAAGACTGCTGTTGCTATTTTGATAGAGATTGCATTAAATGTATAGATTGTTTTGGGTAGTATAGACATTTTAACAATATTTGTTCTTTCAATCCATGAGCATGGAATGTCTTTCCATTTCTTTGTGTCATCTTCAATTTATTTCATCAATGTTTTATTGTTTTCAGAGTACAGGCCTTTCACCGTTTGGGTAGGTTCATTCCTAGGTGTCTTATTGTTTTTGTTGCAATTATACATGGGATTGATTCCTTAAGTTCCTTTCTGTTGCTTCATTATTGCTTTATAGAAATGGAACAGATTTCTGAGCACTGACTTTTTATCCTGCAAATTTACTGAATTTATTTATTAGTTCTAGCAATTTTGTTTTGTTTGGTTTGGTTTGGTGGAATGTTTCAGATTTTGACTGCAAATAGTGGACATTTTTCTTCTTTCTTGATGATTTGTATAATTTTTATTTTTTATTGTCCTCTGATTGCTGTGGCTAGGACTTCCAGTACTATGTTAAATAACAGTGGTGAGAGTGGACATCCTTGTCTTATTCCTGACTGTACAGGAAAAACTCAGATTTTTCCCTATTGAGGATGATATTAGCTGTGTTTTTTTTCATATGTGATCCTTATTATGTTGATTTATGTTCCCTCTAAACCTACTTTGTTGAGGGTTTTTACATGAATAGATGTTATATTGTGTTAAATGATTTTTCTGTATCTATCAAAATGATCATATGATTCTTATCTTTTCTTTTATTAATGTGGTGTGCCACGATGGTTGTTTTGCAAATATTGAACCACCCTTGCAATAAAGGAGTAAATCCCACTTGATTGTGGTGAATGATTTTTTTAAAAAAATTTTCTTGGATTGGGTTTGCTAGTATTTATTTATAATTTTTACATCCATGTTCATCTGGGATATTGGCCTGTAGTTTTATTTTTTAGTGGAGTCTTTATCTGGTTTTGGTATCAGGATAATGCTGGTCTCATAGAATGAATTTGGGAGTTTACCTTCCTTTTTGGGGCTCCTGTCTCCTCTCACCCTTCTCTGTGACCATGGCTCCCTCCCCTCCACAGAACCCATGATCTGTTTATCCCCTAAACCATGTCTCCACACTTCCTACCTTATTTAGTGTGGCCCCATCTCTCCCTTTAGTTGTGGAGTTTGTTCTGTCAGTTTCAGGTTGATTTCTTGGGTATTTATGATGATTTAATAATCATCTAATTGTATTCATGGGACTAGAAAAGCCTAGGGCACTCTTACTCTGCTGCCATCTTCCCTTCTCTCTAAGTCTAGGTGCTTAACTCAGACAAACTTTGAGACAATATATGTGCATGGTTTTAAGCTGCTAGATTATGCAGTGATTTATCATGCACCAATAAATAAATAAAACACCTGGTGGATAAATTTAGTGTGGTATCCTGGATTTGATAGTGTAAGAGAAAAATGACCTTAATAAAACCTACTGGTAAGGGGCACCCAGGTGGCTCAGTTGGTTAAATGTCCAACTCTTGATTTCAGCTCAGGTCATGATCTCTGGGTCATGAGATGGAGCCCCAAATTGGGCTCCAGTCTGGGTGTGGAGTCTGCTTAAGATTCTCTCTCTCCCTATCCCTCTCTTCTGCCTCTCTCTCTAAAACAAAACAAAATAAAACAAAAAAACAAAACAAAACAAAGCAAACAAACAAAAAAGTACTGGTAAAATATGAAGAACTGTAATTGTTTTTTAACACTGTCAATTTCTCAATTTTCATAAATATACTATGGTTATGTATGTTAACATTACAGGATTATGTAAGGTATATGACAATCTTCATACTATGTTACTTTTTGTAAATCTAATTTTTTTCCAAATATTTTTTAAAGTTTTATTTTGGTACCAGATTAACCCCCCCCAAAAAAACCCCCCAAAACAAACACATAAACAAAATAAAACAAAACAAAACCCTTGTGTTCAGAGGATAAATGGAGTTGTGGGGAGAAAACAGGAAAGTGGCTTATCTTATCCACCCACCATTTCTAACATAGGTGCACCTGCTTCAGAAAGGCCACCTCAAGTTCCAGGGACTCTCTGGATCTTTCTTTTTCCCCTTAATACTCCCCTTTACTCTGTCACAACTTTAGTCTCAGCAACTACTTCTTCAAATATAGGCAATTGTGCCTCATATATCCCACTTTTCTACATCCTCTGGCAGTGTATTTGTAGAATGGAACTAGAATTTTTTTGGAAGACATAGCTTCTGGACATTAGAAGCCAACATTGAGAAATGTCAGTAACAGGAAACATTAATCACATTTCTGCATTCAGGAGAGTGTTTTCCTGATGCAGGATTTCCTTCTTCAAGTTTTTATTTTTATTTATTTATTTATTTATTTTTATTTATTTATATTTATTTATTTTTATTTGACAGAGAGATAGAGAGAGAGCACAAGTAGGCAGAGTGGCAGGCAGAGGGAGAGGGAGAAGCAGGCTCCCCACTGTGCAGGGAGCCAGATGTGAGGCTCGATTCCAGGACCCCAGGATCATGACCTGAGCCAAAGGCAGCCACTTAACCAACTGAGCCACCCAGGCGCCCCATTCTTCAAGTTTTTAAAAGATCATCAAACCCTTGTGAAAACCTGTGATAATTTCTTTCCATTTGCCAGACTCCATCATGAATTCATGGGGACCATGTAGTCTCTTGACATTCATATAGTTGATTTATATAACACATTGTGAAGTATGAAAAGCCACAGAATAGATACGGTCATGATAACAGGTGGTCTGGGTGCAAAAAAAAAAAAAAGAAAGAAAGAAAAGTTTATAAACATGATGTTTTAGGCAGTCCCTGCTTACATTCATTTGAAAGTGAAACTTTAGATACCTGGTATTTGTCAGAAGAAGGGAAGTTAATTATTAATTATGTGTTGTGCACAGGTGGAGAAAGCCTGGTAGAGAAAAAAGAAAATAAAAGACAATAAAAGAACAAGCACAATACCACATATCCTAATGTTCCATACAGTGTTTAAGAGATGGACACTGTTGAATGACAAGTGCAAATGTGCTGGTTAAACAAAGATCCTCCCAGAAGAGATCACATGGTCATCCCTCACACAGCTCCCTTTTCACAGGCTTCAGCACTCCTGCCAGGTAGCACCAGGGTTGTTTCGAGGATTCATGTCTAGAAAGCCATGGGACAGCATACTATAGTCCCATGGATATCCAAAAAATCAAAGCTCTTCCATTTATATCCATACTCATGGGGTATATTTTCCATATCACATTTAGGCCTTCAGTGTGAAAACTAGCATCTGGGGCCTAGAGACCTGGAGTGAGAGTTACAGCTTACTTGTATCTAACTACTGAAATCAAAATAGCTGTTACTTAGGTACTGCTATTTGAAACGTTTGTAATTCAATAAACTTTTCACTCCTCCAAGCTCAAACTTTATTCTTTAATAAAGGACAAGCTCGGGGCGCCTGGGTGGCTCAGTTGGTTAAGCGACTGCCTTCGGCTCAGGTCATGATCCTGGAGTCCCTGGATTGAGTCCCGCATCGGGCTCCCTGCTCGGCAGGGAGCCTGCTTCTGCCTCTGACCCTCCCCCCTCTCATGTGCTCTCTCTCTCTCTCATTCTCTCTGTCTCAAATAAATAAATAAAAAAAAAATCTTAAAAAAAAAGGACAAGCTCATTTAAATTCCACATCTTAAAACATAGAGGGTTATTCCATTCATTTTGCTTTATCTGGAGTACTTATAATAGCTAAATGACTTGTCAAATCCCCCTTTCTTCATCTCAATGTACAAATTATAATCTATCATGATGTATACTGTGAATGTCATTCCTCACCAAACTCTTTACCAAATCAAAACCAAAACCAAAACCAACCAAATAAACAAAAAACCCAAAAGCCAGAATGGCAGGCCATAAGGAAGTCACAGGTATATCTGGGCAAGGAGTGACCCAACTCATAAGTGACAAATAGAAGAACCAACCAATGAGCCCTATGTGCTTATAATTAAGATAAAACAGGAGATAGACATAGATAGAATTGTACTAACATGATGTCCACAGGCACAGATGACACAGTGCTAAGCACCAAGTCCTCAAAAACTACTCTGATAGCCTGCATGATATCATTTCTCACAACCTATTAAGCCACTTGTGACCAGACTTCACAGAGTCTGGTCTGGCCACCAGAATTCTCAGAAAAATGCCATTGAAAACACCTCTAAGTCTCAGAACACATCACGAGGCAAGAACCCATTATCTTATCTTCATACTCTAGCTTGAATAAATTATGGGGTCTAGTGGATGCATGACTCATATATTTGAAATCAGGATGGGCTGTTCACTTAATTCAGCCTTCCTGGAGCTTGAAACTCTGAGTACAATTTCCATGAACATCCTAAATCATGAGTTAGATGAACTAACACCAGAGCCTATTTCAATTTCAAAAGTAGAATTGGTCAGAATAGCAAGTAAGCTGAGAAAAAACATTTTATGAAGACCATAGTACATCTGCTTAATTGCTTAGAAATCATAAAGTGATTTGTATGATCACAATCCATTCGATTAGAAGGAGGAATGAAAAAAGAAAAAAAAATATATATATATACAGTTGTTATGGATTGAAGAATTGAATTTGAATGCCACTTACAGAGAGGATTGCTCATATTTCTAAGTTTTGGATAGAAATTCTCAAGATAAAGCTTCTTTCAACTAAATCTTGGCCACTTTTATCTTCCTTCTCAATGGATTAATTGAGCCATAGTTTAGAAAATTATCTCTCCATATATAACCTAGGAATTTCAGTAGTTCACCAAAAATTCAAATATATCTAATAATTAGGTAGAATGCAAATGGAGTTGTTCACCTTATATAAAACTAAATTTAAGTATGTTTTCTCAGTAATAGACCAGAATGCAACAGATGAGCCACCATGACTCTACACTGAGAAATAGGCAGTCACAGAGAAAAATAGTAAATTGCATTGATGCTAGAGCATACGCTGAACATCTTTCAACTAGAGATGCATCTTAAAATTGATAGTGTACAAATACTGTTGGCTGGAAGGCAATCATAATGATGCTGTCATTGTGTGCACATACATGAAACTTGGTCTAAAAACTTCTACTGACACCTCTGGGAATGTTATCTGCATCAAAACTTGCAGACTTAGTGTCAATAGGTTGGAAGATAATCTCAGAAAGAGAAGTTTAGGACTTTTTCAAGAAATGTGGCATACATAAAGCTCCTGCTTAGCACAGTTGATGATAATGTGAGGAAAATCAGACAAGATGAGTTGAAAAGTGAGTCAGAGGAGTTTGACTCTGAGTGGGAGAAATTTAAGAAATATCTTTGTCAGCAAAGTGCTTATATTTTTCATCTCTTCTAATCATAAAAGTGACAGAAGATAAATATCCACTTCTATGTAAGTTTAAGAGAGATTTTTCAATAATTATAAGATAAAAATTCTAAGTGACAAGAAATATTTTTGCCATAGTTTGTCACTGGTTTTATTCCTTCCTCATGACATTCACAATAATGATGCATCTTATATTTGATACAAATCAATTTTGTAATTACTTAGAAAAAGCTCCCAGTATTAGCAAATACTGACTTAGCAGTGATTATAGACATGGTTTTAGTCTACATACTTTATGTATTATTAATTTATTCAAGAGATAGGCATTACTCAAGAGATAGGCACTACTGAGTCCCAAGTTCCAGTTTCGAATCATAGCCAAATTCCTACAAGAATTAAAAAAAAAAAAAAAAGGAAGAATCTCAAGTATGACTCATTCTTTCTCAAGTCTTTCCATCAACTATGTTAGAATATTTTTTCTCTTTTATGGTAAATATTTTTCTACATCTAGTTTAAGAAATTTTACCCTAACTCAATGTCAGGAAATTGTTTTCCTAAACTAGATTCTAGTTACTGTATTAAATTATTTTTAAATTTTAGATGTATAATCTATAGGGAATTCATTTTGTGTATACAGCAAGGTCAAAGACCAGATTTTATTTCTGCCCATGGCTATTCAATATTTTCAAACATTTATTGGAAAATCTGTCTTTCCCCCATTGATCTTTCTTATAAATTATTTGCTTTTATATGCATGTGTCTATTTTTGAGCTCTCTTGCCTTTGATTCATCGATCTATTTCTCTATCTTTGTGCAAATACCACATTGAGAAAGTCAGGCTATATTCCAATCCTTATCTCTTCCCCTCTGTGGAGGGGGTACCAGCCAGAGTGTGGCACCAAGGATTCCTTCTAGAGTGAGGAAAAGTCCATAGTGCTCCCAGCATCTCCCTTCTGTTACCTCCCCTAATTATTGCTACTGAGCTCTGTCCTCAGCAACAAAGACTTTACAGACAGACTTGAAAATCACTTTTCTGGTTCCAAACAAATTTTAGGATTTTTATATCCTAGCTCTTTGAAAAATGCCAATGGTATTTTAACCAACTGAGCCACCCAGGTGCCCCATGCCAATGGTATTTTAATAGGGATGGCATTGAAAGTGTAAATTGCTCTGGGGAGGATAGACATTTTAACAATGTTTATTCTTCCAGTCCATGAGCATGGAATATTTTTTCATCTTTTTGTGTCTTCTTCAATTTCTTTCATAAGTGTTCTGTAGTTTTTAGAATATAGATCATTTACCTCTTTAGTTAGGTTTATTCCTAGGTATGTTATGGTTTTTGTTGCTATTGTGAGTGGAATTGATTATTTAATTTCTCTTTCTACAGTTATATTGTTAACATATAGAAAAGCAACTGATTTCTAGACATTGATTTTGTATCATGTTGCTGAATTGCTGTATGAGTTCTAGTAATTTGAGTGTGGAGTCTTTTGTGTTTTCCACATAAAGTATCATGTCATCTGTGAAAAGGAAGAGTTTGACTTCCTTGTCAATTTGGATGCCTTTTATTTCTTTTTGTTGTCTTATTGCTGAAGCTAGGACTTCTAGTACTATGTTGAACAATACTGGTGAGAGTGGGCATCCCTGTCGTGTTCCTGACCTTATAGAAAAAGCTCTCAGCTTTTCCCCATTGATAATGATATTTGCTGTGGGTTTTTCATAGATGGTTTTTATGATATTGAGGAATGTTCTGACCCTGAATCACAAAGGGAAGGATGAAAAAGGAAAACAAAGCTGGGGGAATCACGTTGCCTTATTTCAAGCTATATTACAAAGCTGTGATCACCAAGACAGCATGGTACTGGCACAAAAATAGACATTTAGACCAACAGAACAGAATAGAGAGCCCAGATATGGACCCTTAACTCTATGGTCAAATAATCTTCTACAAAGCAGGAAAAAATATGCAATGGAAAAAAGACAGTCTCTTCAATAAGTGGTGCTGGGAAAATTGGACAGCTACATAAAGAAGGATAAAGCTGGACTATCTCCTTACACCATACACAAAGATAAACTCAAAATGGATGAAAGACCTCAATGTGAGACAGGAACCCATCAAAATCCTAGAGGAGAACATAGGCAGTTACCTCTTCGACATCAGCCACAGCAACTTCTTTCAAGACACGTCTCCAAAGGCAAGTGAAACAAAAGCAAAAATGAACTTTTGGGACTTCATCAAGATAAAAATCTTCTGCACAGCAAAGGAAACAGTCAACAAAACTAAGAGGCAGTCCAAGGAATGGGAGAAGATATTTGCAAATGACATTACAGATAAAGGGCTGATATCCAGGATCTACAAAGAACTTCTCAAACTCAACACTCAAAAAACTGATAACCCAGTCAAAAAATGGGCAGAGGACATGAACAGACATTTCTCCAAAAAAAGACAAACAGATGGCTAACAGACACATGAAAAAATGCTGAACATCACTAGCCATCAGGAAATACAAATCAAAACCACGATGAAATACCACCTTACACCAGTTAGAATGACAAAAATTAACAAAACAGATAACAACAAATGTTGGTGAGAATGTGGAGAAAGGGGAACCCTCTTACACTGTTGGTGGGAATGCAAGCTGGTACAGCCACTCTGGAAAACAGTATGAAGGTTCCTCAAGATGGTAAGAATAGAGCTACCCTATGACCTGGCAATTGCACTACTAGGTATTTACCCCAAAGATACAGATGTAGTGAAAAGAAGGGGTGCATGCACCCCAATGTTCATAGCAGCAATGTCCATAATAGCCAAATTGTGGAAGGAGCTGAGATGCCCCTCAACAGACAAATGGATAAAGAAGATGTGCTACATATATACAATGGAATATTATTCAGCCATCAGAAACAATGAATACCCACCATTTGCATCAATATGGATGGAACTGGAGGGAATTATGTTAAGTGAAGTCAAGCAGAGAAGGACAATTATTATATGGTTTCACTCATATGTGGAACATAAGCAATAGCATGGAGGACCATAGGGGAAGGGAGGGAAATTCAAAGGGGGGAGAAATCAGAGCAGGAGATAAACCATGAGAGACTATGGGCCCCAAGAAACAATCTGGGGGTTTCAGAAGGGAGGAAGTGGGGGGAGGGGGTAACAGGGTGATGGGTATTGAAGAGGGCACATGCTGTGATGAGCACTGGGTGTTATACTTAACTAATGAATCATTGAACACTACATCAAAAACTAATTATGTACTACACAATGGCTAACTGAACATAATAAAAAATACAAATAAATAAAAATTGAACAAATAATAAAAAAAGAAAACCACTTTTAATAGGAGGCACCAACTTAAAAAATCCTGGAGTATATTCGAAGGCTCTTGTTTGTACCACATAAATCATACAGTGTTCCTTCAGCAGTCTGTCCCCTTTTAATCACTAGAAAAGGATTCTAGAAAAATGCAGCCAAGAATGAGGAATTACATTAACAGGGAATGTGACTCATATCTCTGAAATTTGAAGAGCTGTTTCTAGGCTGCAGCCAGCCTGCTCAGGGGTCTTTTGGAAGTCCTCTTATGCTTCTAGACCCTTAACTCACACCTTGTAAAAAGTTATTCCTTATTTCTTGGTAAATTTCTTGGTAAGATCTCACCTTCATATAAATTTATGAGGGTCCCAAATCTCAGTGCTATGACACATGGAGGGAGAAATTAGGATCTGAGCACACACACATTTCTTTAGGCCATATTTTGTTCTTATTTCATGGAGGAAAGATAGCAAATAGCCCCCAAAGACCCATGAGCTGGAGGAGGAAGGAGCCAGCATGGATAATGCAACTAAAAGTTCCCCATCAACACTACCTTCCCATCTTCCCCCTACACAGTATAAGTTAGGGCAGTTGCAAACCTCCCTACCACATGCCAATACAAGTACTCACAGACCACAAAGCTCTGTCCAAGTACTAAAGTCAGAAGTGGGTCTTATTTTCCACCTCCCAGTTGGCCTTTGGCATCCCCATCTCATAAAAATAATCTACATAGTTAATGACTTGGATATCTCATACTATTACAAAATTCAATCTCACATGCCTTGGACAGGTGTGGTCAAATCTCATGTTTATCCAATTGTTTTAATCCTGAACATTGCCCATGGGACCTCTGGTGATAAGAAGTGTGGAGTGAGGATTTGGTTCCCGGAGACTGCCCCCTCCAGTTATGTCTATAAGCAGAGTTGGCTGCCTATATTACTGTCAGTGTCATCTTCCGTAAATAAGGGCATAGCACCACCAGCTTTTATCTCATATTTCTTCAAACTCACTTACAAATTCCATATCTTAAAATACCAATATTAAGAATTTGTCTTTGATCTCCACCAGTCCCTTTATATTTCACCCCATGTCCCAAATTGTCACAAATATGTATTTCATTAAGTCTAAGAGGTCACTGACTTCAAATACACCATTATTTTATGTAGTATTAAGGGAAAAAAAAAGATCATAGCCAATTAAATAATCACCCAATTCTAAGATCTTGCGGATTTAAAGATGTTAAAATGTGAAAATTGTGCATATTTAAAAAATAAATATTTCTGAATAAAGTCAGGATTTGGTGAAGTAAGGCAACAAAATTGGAAAGATATTTATGTGAATTATATTGATAAAGGAGTTAACATTGCTAATCATAAACCACATGAGATGAATAAATATATGAGGAAAAAAATGTCAAATCATCTTCCCAAGACCACTCAGCCTTTTTTATGACCATGGGAATCCTTTGTTTACCAAGAAGAGTGTGCAGGCCCCATGAACATTCCTCCTAGCCAAGAATGAGACAGGGTCAGGAGTGAGCAATGAGTTGCTTTTCAATTCTGGACCAGAAATCAGTAAGTGCACAATGAAGAAGGAACTGTGTGCGCATATAAGAGCATAATATGGACTAAATGCCACTGAAGGGGGTATTGACATGGCCTTTCCTCCCAAGCTCTTGAGCCACTAGCTTCCTCTTTTTTTTTTTTTTTTAAGAAATATTCAATGTGTAGGTGCCATGGAGAATCATAGGAAGCCCATGAACACCGAGAGAGACTTTTCTCCATGTCCCCCTATCTCTTTTCCACTTGCCTTATTCCTGTTCTTTTTCCCTCATGGGAAAATATAACAACATGACTGTAGGTCTATAATAGATTTCCCTGGTAGAGCCCATTTCATAGCATGCCTTCAGCAGCTACAGCAGCCTCCTAGACAGACAGGGATTATGGAAATCAGAGACTGGACATGAAGAGCTGGGCTGGCAGGAGAAGGTCTCAGGTTTCAGAGATCAGGTTTCTTCAGGCACAGTTGTTCTCTTCAGAAATCCTCTAGTCTCCTCTCTGTCTTCTGAAGCCTTTACCACACACCTGTTGAACCTATGACTGTGTTTCTCTTTCATTCATATAGTCATAAGTTATTAGGGTTTCTTTTTAAACTCCACATCTTTGAAGCACCTCAAGCACCCTTTCCTAGAGCTCCAAGTTATACGAGAGAGGGGTCACAGATGAGCAGAAAAGGGAAACTTTTGAGAAGTTTATCCTGATAATTGTTTCTCCAGTAAAAGGTTGAAACACAGATCTTGAGAAACTGTGGACTCAGAAAAAGGGGGGACAAGTAGGGGGGAAAAAGTTAAACCTATCACACCTAACATCCACAACCCCTTTCTGCAGGAAGCCAAAGTCGGGAGCAAGCAGGTATCAAGAATATGTCACAGAAAACCAGGGAAAAATATCCATATGGTCTTCTCCAGCTCAGAGAACTGCAGGAGTGTCATGGAAACACAGTTTGCATAGACACCTGAACACCAGCCACGACAAAAGGCTTCAATTAAAAAAAAAAATCCTGGGGCACCTGGGTAGCTCAGTTGGTTAAGCAGCTGCCTTTGGCTCAAGTCATGGTATCAGGGTCCTGGAATCTAGTCCTGTGTCCAGATCTGCTTGGTGGGGAGTCTGTTTCTCCCTCTCCCTCTGCCTCTCTCCACTGCTCATGCTCGCTTGCTATAATAAAGAAATACAATCTTTAAAAAATAAAAATAAAAAATAAAAATCCTGTCAACACCTGTTGTTTCTTGTGTTATTGATTTTAGCCATTCTGACAGGTGTGAAGTGATATTTCATTGTGGTTTTGATTTGTATTTCCCTGATAATCAGTGATGTTGAGCATCTTTTCATGTGTCTATTAGTCATATGGATATCTTCTTTGGAAAATGTATATTCATGTATTCTGCACAATTTTTAATTGGATTATTAATTTTCTTGAGAAATTCTTTATATATTTTGGGTATTAACCCTTTATCAGATATGTCATTTGCAAATGTCTTCTCTCATTTTGTAGGTTGCTTTTTAGTTTTGTTGATTGTTTCCTTCATTGTGTAGAAGCCTTTTATTTTGATGAAGTCCCAATAGTTTATTTTTTGCTTTTGTTTCCCTTGCCTCAGGAGATATCTAGTAAGAAGCTGCTAAGGCCGATGTCAGAGAGATTACCTCCTATGTTCTTCTCTAGGATTTTAATGGTTTCATGTCTCACATTTAAGTCTCTAATCCATTTTGAATTTATTTTTTGTATGGTGCAAGAAAGTGGCCCAGATTAATTCTTTTGCATATTGCTGTGCAGTTTTTGAGGATGTTGAGAAAGGGGAACCCTCTTGCTGTTGGTGAGAATGCAAATTGGTGTAGCCATTCTGGAAAACAGCATGTAGGTTCCTCAGAAAGTTAAGAATAGAACTACCCTATGATCCAACAATTGCACAATTAATTCTGTAAGATACAACAATACTGATTCAAAGGGGTACATGCACCTCAATGTTTATAGAAGCATTATCAACAATAACCAAATGATGGAAAAGCCCATCGTCCGTCAGCTGAGAATGAATAAAAAGGATGTTGTGTGTGTGTGTGTAATGGATTATTACTCAGCCATAAAAATAATGAAATCTTGCTACTTGCAATGATATGGCTGGAGCTAGAGAGCATTATACTAAGTGAAATAAGTCATACAGATAAAGACAAATACCTTATGATTTCACTCATATGTGGAATTTAGGAAACAAAACAAATGAACAAAGGGGAAAGAAAAGAGAGAGAAACAGAGGTAAACCAAAAAATAAAACTAGAGAGAACAAACTGATGGTTATCAGAGGGCTGGTGGGTGGGAGGATGGGTGAAATAGGTAATGGGGATTAAGGAGGGCACTTGTGATGAGCACTGGGTGTTGTATGGAAGTGGTGAATCACTATACTGTACACCTGAAATTAATATTACATTGTTCATTAATTAACTGGAATTTAAATAAAACTTGAAAAATAAACACTGGGAAGTTTAAGTAAAAATAAAATCCCATCTCTGGTTTGAACATTATTTTCCATCTACAGTATCTTATCCACAGTCCCTAGAAAAAGCAGCCTGGAAAAAAGAATGAGGATGGGTGGTACAGCAGCTCATATTTGTGATTAGAAAAGCTCCCAAACAAAAAAAAAAAAAGAAAGAAAGAAAGAAAAGCTCCCAAACAGATATACTCTCCACATAGCCTTCTGGAAAATCCCTACCACTCACAGACATTTTTTTTTTTTCCCTTACAAGCTTGCATTTAAATACACATCTATCAGAATTTAGTTTTTCACTCTGTATATATTTTTAGTGTGGATCCTCACAGATTTACCCAAAACAATGTTTGACAAGTACATGTGGACAGGGGGCCATTGATCTGAGTGTAGTACTCTGGCCAGCCCGACTTGTTTTCTCTACAAGGTGATGAGAATAAAAACCGAAGGGATGAGCTTAGGGAAGAAAGGAAGGCAAGGTGGCTCTTTCTCTATATCACTGTTCTTCAAGTAAGCCCCAAAGAATACAAACAGAAAGTACAGAAGCAATATAGGACCTTCATTAAGACTCTGGAACAAAACCATGGCCAGCACAGAAGGCTACCAGTTATTTCCTTCCCTTTCCCACTGCCTGCCACTAGCTTTGTTCTCAGAAAATGAATCTGTAGAATTATAAGTGTATATAATATGTCTATAAATGAATCCAATTGAAAGCCCTGAACACTCAGAAACCAAATCACAGATATGTCATTCCCAGTCACCTCACAGATGAAGTTTCTGGGTGCCAGAGATCCAGAATGGGAAATGCACAAACTTGGGTACAGTAATGGCCATGAAGAGAGGTGTACCAGTGACGGTCCTAATCTTTCTCATTCAGTGCTTAGAGAACGTATTGACTACACACAGCTTTTAACTTAAACACCCTTTACTTTTTAATCTATGTCTTGAATTACTATTAGAGATTTTATTATTATATTCTGATAAACCCTCCTGATACGGGGACTTATTTGTTACCACAGTGGATCCTATCCTATCCTCAGTAATAAAATGGTTTAAGAGTTCAGGGAAGTTTGGGGACCTAACAGGAGACAAAATTCAGTGAGAAGATATAAAATGGCGGATCATTTACATCAAGTGGGAGAGATGAATGGTCATGTAGAAAGATAACAGCAAAAACAAAAACAAAACAAAACAAAAACCCACAAACAAGCAGACAGAAATAAACTAGTTTCTCTCCGTCTTCCTATACTTCCCCCATATATGTTATGAACGCAGACACAGTCACCATGGAGACCAGATGGGGGCAATATCTAGCCTTGCTCTGAAAACAGAGAGCAAGAAGATCCTTTGTCCCCGTTAAGTAAGACTACATCTTGATTAAGCCTTAGAGAGCTGTGTTTTCACGTGCTTCTTCCTTGAGTTTTGATTCATCTATAGCCTACTTCAGTGAATGAGACAGAACAACTTGGTGAACTTGCAGAAATACAAATTGCTAGGCCCCTCACCCAGAGTTTCCAATTCAGCAGGTCTGGGATGGGTTCCAATAATCTGTTTCAATTCCAGGCTTATCTACTGGCCAAATACTATTTTTTTTTTTACTTTAGTTTCTAATTAGTTCTTCAGTGCTCAAACTGTGCATGACATCCCTCCTAGTCCTCCACAATGCTTCCCTGCAGTGTAGTCACAATGGGGGAGGTTGAAGTTAGAGGAAGGGATGATAGATGGTGGAACCATGCTGAAATTTGGTCAAGGAGTGACTCCATACAAAATGGTAAAATAGCACAGAGTGAGATTGGGGGCTGTATTTAAAAGAGGAGGAGGTTCTCTAAGAAGTATGTCAATACAAAGGCGTAGGACCCAAAGGTTTTACTGTGCACCAAGCTCCAAACAGAGTTAAAAATTACCTTTAGAATTATAGAGGAAGGATAAATGCCCAATTACCCCTTATTTCCCTAATCCACTTGCTGCCAGGGTTTAGTGATATTGGCCTGGACAACACAAGTCTCAGAAGATAGCCATTTCAAACATGCACACATGCATTAGATCAACATTCGAAGCCAGATCTCAAGGTCACATTCCCACCCTGTAGCAAAGAAAGGATTTTGGGGATTAGAAGTTTGGAAGGAGGAATGTAGCTGACAGGGCACAGAGCTCATATTTCTGCATCTGGGATCGTTAGTTCTCTCTACTCAGACTTTATGAAGGCCCTTTCCACCATGGACAGTCTTGTGTGAAACTCCTGGAACAGGCTCACCTAAATTATTAAATAGGAATCATTCAAATAATTCTAGGATTTTTTCCCTCAACATTTACAATGTAGACCCCATAGCTAATTCTAAACCATAATATCCCAGAGTGAGATGTAACCAACGGTGTTGAGAGCAGAGCAGCACATTTAATGCTGAGCAGGAGTACTGCTAAAGTGACATATCATTACGTGGCAGCTCCCAATCCAGGGAACACAGAGGGATATGCTGCAGAAAGATATAGACAAAACATTTCTGTGGATGGAAATCAAGGGGATAAGAAATGTATCAATAAATTCCCAGAATCATACAACCTACCCAATTTGAATCATTAAGAAATAGAAAATCTAGGAGCACGTGAGTGGCTGTCAGTTAAGCATCTGACTCTTGGTTTCAGCTCAGGTTATGATCTCACAGTCGTGGGATCAAGCCCCTCATCAGGCTCCACACTCAATGTGGAGTGTGGATAAAATCTTTAAACAAAGAAATAGAAAATCTACACAAACCAATAATAAGTTAGAAAACTGAATCAGTAACCAAAACTTCCAAAGAAAGAAAAGCTCAGAATCAAATGGCCCCCTGGGTGAATTCTACCAAACATTTTGAGAAGAATTAACATGAATCCTCCAATTCTTTAAAAAAACTGAAGAGGAAGGAACACTCCCAAACTCACAAGGTCAGTATGACTCTGATACCAAAGTCAGATAAGGACACTATAAGGAAAGAAAACTACAAGCCACTGCTCCTGATGAATGTAGGTATAAAAATTCTAAAAAAAAAAAAAAAAAAAAAGCCACTAGCAAACTGACTTCAACATCACATTAAAAGGATCATATACCATGATCAAGTGGGATTTATCCCTGTGACACAGGGATGGTTCAACATATGCAAGTTGGCAAATGTGATACACCACCTTCAGAAAATGAGATAAAAATTATATGATCATCTCATTAGATGCAGACAAAGTATTTGACAAAATTCAACATTATTTTATGATAAACCTCTCCCAAATTGGTATACAATGAATATACCACAACATAATAAAGATCACATATGACAAGCCCACAGCTAATATCATGTTCAATGGTGAAAGTTTGAAAGCTTTTCCTGTAAGATCAGGAACAAGACAAGAGTGCCTATTCTCACCACTCTTATTCAACATAGTACTGTAAATCCTAGCCAGAGTAATTAAGCAAGAAAAAGAAATAAAAGCAATCCAAATTAGAAAAGAAGAAGCAAAGTTTTCTTTGTTTGCAAATGACATGATCTTGTATATAGAAAATCCTAAAAACTTCACCAAAAAACACTTAAAACTAATAAATTTAAATGTAGTAGTTTCAGGAGACAAAATCAACATGCCAATATTATGTGTCTATACACTAACAATTAACTATATAAAAAATAAAACAGTATTAATTACAATAGCATCAAAAACAATACAAATCAGAGAGGGAGTCAAACCATGAGAGACTCTGGACTCCAGAAAACAAACTGAGGGTTACAAAAGGGAGGGGGGTGGAGGAATGGGGTAGCCTGGTGATGGGTATTGAGGGTACGTGTTGTGATGAGCACTAGGTGTTATACACAGCTAATGAATCGTTGAGCACTACATCAAAAACTAATGATGTACTATATGTTGGCTAACTAAACATAATAAAAAATATTTTTTTCCTAAAAAAAAACAAAAACAAAAACCAATACAATGTTCCAGAATATATTTAGCCAAGGAGATAAAAAAAATCTATGCACTGACAATTATAATACACTGATGAGAAAAACTGAAGAAGACACAAATAAATGGAAAGGTATTCCAAGACCACAAATCAGAAAAGTTAATATTGTTAAAATGTCCAATCACCCAAAGCCAAAGCAATGCAGCCCATATCAAAATTTCAAAGGCATTTTTCGCAGAAAGAGAAAAATCATTCTAAAATTAGTATGGAACTATGGGGGCACCTGGGTGCCTCAGTCGTTAAGCATCTGCCTTCAGCTCAGGTCATGATCCCAGAGTCCTGGGATCGAGCCCTGGATCGGGCTCCCTGCTCTGTGGGAAGCCTGCTTCTCCCTCTACCACTCCCCCTGCTTGTGTTCCCTCTCTCGCTGTGTCTCTCTCTGTCAAATAAATAAAATCCTTAAAAAAATAAAATAAAATTAGTATGGAACTACAAAAAATCCAAGATCCCTGAGAACCAAAGCAATCAACAAAGAACAAAGCCAGAGAATCTCATTTCCTAATTTTGAACTGTGTTACAAAGCTATAGTAATCAAAACAGTATGCTACTGGCTTAAAGACAGACACATAGATCAGTAGACTGTAATTAAGAGGCCAGAAATAAATCCACACATACAAGGTCAACTGATCTTTGACAAGGAAGCTAAGATTACACTATGAGTAAAGGACAGTCTCTTCAATAATGAAAATCTTGTTGGGAACACTGTATACTCACATGCAAAATGATGAAACTAGACCCCTATCTTGTACCTCTCACAAAATTTAACTTGAAATGGTGAAAGACTTAAATGTATGATGTGAAACTGTAAAACCCCTAGAAGAAAACATAGAGAAAAATCTCCTTGACATCAGTCTTGCCAATATTTTTTTTTTGATATGTCATCTAAATCACAAGCAACAAAAGCAAAATAAGCAAGTGGGATTATATCAAACTAAAAAGCTCTGTACAGGTGTTCCTGGGAGACTCAGTCAATTAAGTGTCTACCTTCGGCTCAGGTCATGATCTTAGAGTACTGGGATTGAGCCCCACGTTGGGCTCCCTGCTCACTGGGGAGTCTGCTTGTCCCTCTCTCTCTGTCGCTCACCCCTGCTCAGACTCTCTCTCTCTCGCTCTTGCTCTGCTCTCTTTCTCAAATAAATAAATAAATAAAATATTTAAAAAATAAAAAAAAATATAAAAAGCTTCTGTACAGAAAAAAATCAGCAAATGAAAAGAAAACATACAGAATGAGAAAATATTTGCACCATCGACAAAACAAAAAGCCAAACTACTGAATGGGAGAAGATATTTGAATGACATATCTGATATGCTAAGTGAAATAAGTCAATCAGAAAAGACAATTATCATATGGTTTCACTCATATGTGGAATATAAGAAATAGCACAGAGGATCATGGGGAAGGGAGGGAAAACTGAATGGGAAGAAATCAGAGAGGGAGACAAACCATGAGATACTCTTGACTCTGGGAAACAAACAGGGTTGTGGAAGCGGAGGTAGGTGAGGAGATGGGGTAACTGGGTGATGTGATGAGCACTGGGTGTTATACGCAATTAATGAATCAATGAACACAACATCAAAAACTAATGATGTTCTATATGTTGGTTGATTGAATTAAAAAAAAAAAAGGTTAATATCCAAAATATAAGAAACTCATGCAACTTAATAGCAATAATATAACCCAAATAATTCAGTTAAAAGTGGACAAAGACCTGAATAGACATTTTTCCAAAGAGGGTATACAAATGACCACCAGGTATATGAAAAGTTGCTCAATATTATTAATCTCCAGGGAAATGAGGAAAAAACTACAATGAAATATCACTGCATACCTGTTAGAATAGCTATTATCAAAAAGACAGGAAATAATAAGTGGTGTCGAAGATATGGAGAAAAGAGAATCTACTACACTGTTGGAGGAAATGTAAATTGGTACAGCCATCACAGAAAACAGTAGAGAGGTTCTTGCAAAAATTGAAAATATAACTACTATATGATCAAGCAATTCCACTCAGGTATATATCTGAAGGAAATGAAATTGGTTTCTCAAAGAGATATAATCACCTTAATGTTTATTGCAGCATTGTTCATGATAGCAAAAACATGGAAACAACCTTTGCCTATCAACAGATAAATTGAAAAAGAAAATGTGGTATATATACAATAGAATATTATTCAGCCATAAAAAGGAAGGAAATCTTGTCATTTGCAACAACTTGGATGAACTTTGAGGGCATTATGCTAACTAAAATTATTTAGACAGAGAAAGACAAATACCATATGCTCCCACTTACATATGGAATCTTATAAAGCCAAACTCATAGAAACAGAGAGTAGAATGGTGATTGCCAGGGCCTGGATTGTTTGGAGGAATGGGAAGATGTTGGTTAAATAATACATACATCCAGTTATAAGATAAACAAATTCCAGGGATATAATTTAGAGCATGGTGATTATAGTTATAACAATACTGTACTGTATACTGTAAAGTTGCTAAGAGAATTGATCTTAAATTCTCTTAACACACACACACACAAGTAATCATGTGTGGTGATAGAAATGTTAATCATCTCACAATACATATATGTGCATCAAATCATCACATTTTATACCTTAAACTAACACAATGTCACATGTCAATTATATCTCATTTTTCTCAGATCTGGGCACAAATTCCTAAGTTTCAGCTTCCTCTAACAGCTCGAAATAGCTAGGAAACTAGTACTCACCTCAAAGCTCAATTCATTCCAATTCTTTAGCCATTGACTCAGGGAAGCACCCACATCTACTAGAGAGACCCCCTCCAGCCTTTAGAAATCTCAGACACCAGTCCTTATGTCTCAGCAGGGATTTTTTTGAGGCCACCAAATGGCGGACAAGCCAGCATGGGGCCATTTACAGGAATAGGCAGACAAAAGAATGCCAAAGAAGCATTTCTTTCCTGCTCTCCCACACCTGCAAATCCTTCATGCATTCTTTGCACCAGGAAGGGAATTATAGATAATAGGCAGATCCTATATGGTTTCATATGCTAGACCCCCAGAAAATTCCTCCCAGTAATGTGGATTGCCTTCCAGAATGCCCTATGTGCCTTTTCTTACCCTCTTGCCCAAATCCCTTGGGGATGCTTGACACCAGCTTTATTCTTTTTCCTCCACACTTAAAAAAGGGCATATTCTCGGAGGCCCTCATGTTAAAGAAAACTGTAGGGTTCTTGAGGAAGTACAGACTTATCTGCTCTACTCTCTCCAAGGGGGTTTTTACCATGATCTGTTCTTAGGGACCAAATCTGCATCTATGAATTTCAAAATGTTTCCACCCAGGGGTCCGTTATAAATTTCTGAACGTGTTCTTTCAGATGAGTCTGTGACAGCACACAGCATGTCCTAAGTAGCATAGCATGTCGCTTCCAACCCCCTGCCTTGAAATCATTTCCAAGATTTAGCGGCCTGGCTTGGGTAATGAGGCTGACAACAACTCTGTTCTCATAAACTCCCCAAAGACCCTTCACCGCCCCCACCACAAGCTCACGACAGCCACCTAGTTAATCACACGCCTTCGCACATACGCATTCAGTAGGCAGAGACCCAGCAGGTATGGGGACAAGGCATCAGTGAGCAAAGTGCGTAAATCTGAGCAGAGTCACGTTTTAGCCCGTTACCATAGCAACAGAAAGTAGAAAACAGGCAATCAAGGATAATAAGCCCTGTGGGCGGGCGAACCTGTGAGAGCAAGTTAAGCCCCCATCCTTCCTTTTCTCCCTTTTTCCACCCCCATCATCTCTCTGGAATATAAACAAGCATCAAGCCCCAGTAAAGAGGGCTCTTCAGGGCTCCATGACAACTGCCCTCCCTTCATCCTGCCTTCCCCCACTAGCCTGGATACACCACTTTTTTGCAAAACGCCTCCATCTCAAACAATCTGGTGACAATATGGCCACTTCACAACACCCAATCCCTGAGCCTGACCAGAAGGGGCTTCTGAGGGTCAGTGACCTGGACAGTGAGGAATGCAGCAAAGACAGAACAGAGGCTAGACAAGCTAAACACAGAACAGTGCTGTTCTTTCTTCCCTTATTTTCCCCAATTATTTATTTTGAAAAATTTCAAACCCATGGGAAAGTTGAAAGGATAGTAACTAAACCACTGTAATATCCTCATCTAAATTCACCAGTTGTTAACAATTCCCCATGTTAAAATTCTATCTATATGTCTATTTATCTATGTATCTATGTGTCTGTGTATTTATCATCGTTGTTTACTACATAACTGATATTATGACATCTAAGAAAATTAAGATCTATTCAATAATACTTAAGATGTAGTCCATATTTAAATTTCCTCAATTTGTTTCCAAAATGTCTTTTACAGCTTTTTATTCTTTTTTTTTTTTTTTGGACCCAAAATGCAAACAAAGCACATGCATTGCATTTGATTGTCTTGTCTCTTTTATTTTTATTTTTTGTCTTGTCTCTTTTAATCTATCATGATCACCTCCCCCCCACCGACACACAAACACACTTTTTTTTTAATGACATTGTTTGTTTTTCAAAAATCCAGAACAATTATCTTGTACAACATTCAACATTCTGGATTTCCGATTATTTCCCCCTCAGGATTAGATTCAAGTTAGGTTGCCACACCATCAGAGATGCTGGATTTAATCACTGCCCCGCTTTACAGGCATTATTTTTTTCCCTTTTAGTAGGGAAAAAAATAATGCCTTGGGGAATGATGGCTTGAGACGTAACAGAACTACCCTGATACCTAAGAGCTTTTCACCTGGTGAATGTAGCCTTCACAGAGAATTTGCTTGAATCAGTTATTACATAGGGCAGGGGTTGCTAAATGCTAACTGTCTACTTCTATCACTCCTATGGTTATTACCTAGCAAAAGATAGAAGAGCTCTTCTGTAAAAACTCTCATTATCTATCTATCGACTTACCTACCTACTTATCTTCTATTATCTATCTGTCATCTATCTATTATCTATCTATCTATCTATCCATCATCTATCTATCTATCTATCCATCTATCATCTATCACCTGCCTACCTATCATTTATCTCTCTCTATTGCTTTATATCTTTATTGAAATAAAATCTAAACATCTAAAATCAGCATAAATTGTACAGTTTGATGAGCATTTACACATGTATAAACCCATGAAACCATCACATAGTCAAGATAACATTTTCATTACCTCCCCAAAATTTTGTAATCTCACCCTCCTCTCTCCAATATCAATAGGTAAACACTGATATGCTTTCTTTCACTTTAGATTAGTTTTAAATTTTTGGAATTCTATATACATAAAATAATACAGCATGTGTTCTTTTGTGCCTGGCTTCATTACTCAGCATAATGATTTTGAGATTCAATTACATTGTGTGCATCCATAGGTTGTTCCTGTTGTTCCTTTTTTTCTTTTTTATTGCTGTATAGTATTCACGATCTTTCAAAAATTTATAGTTTAAAATAATTTCAGATTTACAAAACAATTGCAAAGACAGTACAAAGAATTCCCATATATACTTACCCCAATTTTCCCTAATGTTAACATCTTATGTTCTATGGAATGCTTATCAAAACTGAGACTATTTGCAGATAACATGATACTATACATGGAAAATCTTAAAGACTCCACCAAAAAACTGCTAGAAGTAATAAATGAATTCAGTAAAGTTGCAGGATACAAATAATTTTTAAAGTTTTTATTTTAAATCCCAGCTTGTTGGGGTGCCTGGGTGGCTCAGTCATTAAGCATCTGCCTTCAGCTCAGGTCATGATCCCAGGGTCCTGGGATCGAGCCCCGCATCGGGCTCCCCGCTCTGCGGGAAGCCTGCTTCTCCCTCTCCCACTCCCCCTGCTTGTGTTCCCTCTCTCGCTGTGTCTCTCTCTGTCAAATAAATAAAAATAAAATCTTTAAAAATAAAAAAATAAAATAAAATAAATCCCAGCTTGCTAACATATAGTGTAATATTAGTTTCAGGTGCACAATACACTGATTCAACACTTTGATACATCACCCAGTGCTCATCACAACCAGTGCACTATAGGATACAAAATAAATACCCAAACATCAGTAACATTTGTAAACACTAATAACAGAGTAGCAGAAAAAGAAATTAAGAAAACACAATTTACAATTCCACCAGAAGTAATAAAAGACCCAGGAATAAACTTAACTAAGAAAGTAGAAGTCTACTCCATAAACTACAAAACATTGATGAAACAAATTGAAGATGACACAAACAAGTGGAAAAATATTCCATGATCATGGATTGGAAGAATAAATATTGTTAAAATGTCCATATTACCCAAAGCATCTACAGACTCAATGCAATCTCTATCAAAATATCAACGACGTGGATGGAACTGGAGGGTATTATGCTGAGTGAAATAAGTCAATCAGAGGAAGACATGTGTCATATGATCTCACTGATATGAGGAATTCTTAATCTCAGGAAACAAACTGAGGGTTGCTGGACTGGTGGGGGTTGGGAGGCATGGGGTGGCTGGGTGATAGACACTGGGGAGGGTATGTGCTATGGTGAGTGCTGTGAATTGTGTAAGACTGTTGAATCACAGACCCGTACCTCTGAAACAAATAATGCATTATATGTTAAAAAAAAAAAAAGAAGAAGAAGATAGTAGGAAGGGAAAAATGAAGAGAGGGAAATTGGAGGGGGAGACGAGCCATGAGAGACTATGGACTCTGAGAAACAAACTGAGGGTTCTAGAGGAGAGGGGCGTGGGGGGATGGGTTAGCCTGGTGATGGATATTAAAGAGGGCACATATTGAATGGAGCACTGGGTGTTATACGCAAACAATGAATCATGGAACACTACATCAAAAACTTAATGATGTGATGAATGGTGATTAACATAGCATAATAATAAAAAAAAAATACCAACAGCATTTTTCACAAAACTAGAAAAAACAATCCTAAAATTTGTGTGGAATTACAAAAGACCCCAAATAGCCAAAACAATATTGAGAAATAAGAACAAAGCAGGAGGTATCACAATTCCAGATTTTAAGATATACTACAAATCTGTAGTAATCAAAAGAGTATGATACTGGCACAAAATTAGACACATATCAATGGAACAGAATAGAGACCCCAGAATCAAACCCACACTTATATGTTCAATTAATCAATGACAAAGGAGGCAAGACTATATAATGGGGAAAAAAACTCTCTTCAATAAATGGTGCTGGGAAAAAAATGGTGCTGAGAAAACTGCACAGCTACACATAAAATAAAACTGAACCACTTTCTAACACTATGCACAAAAATAAACTCAAAATGGAATAAAGACCTAAATGTGAGACCTGAAAGCACAAAATTCCTAGAAAAAAAACATAGGCAGTAACTTTTCTGACATCAGCCATAACAATATCTTTCTAGATATGTTTCCTCAGGCAAGGGAAACAGAAACAGAAGTAAACTATTTGGACGACATCTAAATGAAAAGGTTTTACACAGCAAAGAAAACCATCAACAAAATAAAAAGGCAGTCTAGCAAATAGGGGGAGATATTTACAAACCATACATTCAATAAAATGTATCCAAAATATATAACTTCTACAACTCAACCTCAAAAAAAAAAAATCCCCAAATAATCTAATTAAAAATGGACATAGAATCCAAATAAGACATACAAATGGTCAACAGACACATGAAAAGACACTCAACATCACTAATAATCAGGGAAATGCAAATGTAAACCATGATGAGATATAACCTTATACTTGTCAGAATGGCTAGTATCAAAAAGACAAGAAACAACAAATATTGTTAAGAATGTGGAGAAAAAGTAACACTTTTACACTGTTGGTGGGAACGTAAATTTGTATAGCCACTGTGGAAAACAGTATGGAGGTTTCCCAAAAAATTAAAAATAGAAATATCATATGGTGCAATAATTTCACTATTAGGTATTTATCAAAAGAATAAAAGTACTAATTGGAAAAGTTATATGCGCTACTATTTTTATTGCAACATTATTTACCATTGCCAATATATGAAAGCAACCTAAGTGTCAATCAATAGACAAATGGATAAGGAAGATGTGGTATACATATAAATACATATATACACACAATGGAATATCACACAGCCATAAAAAGGATGAGATTATATCATTTGAGACAACACAGATGGACCTAGAGGGTATTATGTTAAGTGAAGTCAGACTAAGAAACACAAATACCATATGATTTCATCCATAAGTGGAACCTAAAATAAATAAGTAAATAAGCAAACAAAAAGCAGAATCATACCTATAAATACAGAGAACAAACTGATGGTTGCCAGAGGGGCAGGGGTTTGGGAGTATGCAAAATGGGTGAAGGGGAACACAAGATACAGGCTTCCAGTTATGCAGTGAAGAAGTCACAGGAATAAGACACAAAACAAAGAATATAGCCAGTGATATTATATTAGTGATGTATGGAAACAGATGGCAGCTACACTTGTGGTGACCACAGCATAATGTATGAACTTGTCATATCGCTATGTTGCAGACCTGAAACTAATATAACATCGTATGTCAACTATACTAAAAACATATATAATAATAAAATAATTCAGCAATTTTTAAATAAAATATTTTATTTATTTAATTGACAGAGAGACAAAGCAAGAGAGGGAACACAAGCAGGGGGAATGGGAGAGGGAGAAGCAGACTCCCCGCAGAGTGGGGAGCCCGATGCGGGGCTCGATCCCAGGACCCTGGGATCATGACCTGAGCTGAAGGCAGACGCTTAACGACTGAGCCACCCAGGTACCCCAGCAAATTTTTTTTTTAAACTAAGACTTTAGATCCTTTGCCCTTTGTTATTTATTATTTATTTATTTATATTGAATTAAGTTTTTTAGATATTTTGTTTTTTTGTTATGCTTTGTTTATTGCTTTTTTTTATTATGTTCTATTAGCCAATCTATAGTAAATCATTAGTTTTTGATGTAGTGTTCAAAAATTCATTATTGTGTATCACACCCAGTGCTCATCACATCACAGACCCTCCTTAATACCCATCACCTGGCTACCCCATCCCCTCACACCTCCTCCCTTCTGTAACCTTCAATTTTTTTTTCCAGAGTCCAGAGTTTCTCATGGTTTGTCTCCCTCTCTGATTTCTTCCCATTTTGTTTCCCCACCCTTCCCTTGTGGTCCTCTGCGCTATTCCTTATGTTCCACATATCAGTGAAACCATAGGATAATTGTCTTTCTCTGCTTGACTTATTTCACTTAGCATAATCCCCCCAGTTCCATCCATGTTGATGCAAATGGTGGGTATTCATCCTTTCTGATGGCTGAGTAATATTCCACTGTATATATGAACCACATCTTCTTTATTATTTCTGTTAAAGGGCATCTAGACTCCTTCCTTTAGATATTTTGGATATTAACTTCTTATTAAGGGTTTGGAAATATTTTCTCCCACTCCATAGGTTGTTTATTCATTCTGTCGATTTTTTCTTCAAGGAAACATACAAGGACTGACAGGTATGTGAAAAGTTGTTCGATATCACTAATCATCAGAAAAATGCAGATTAAAATCACAATGAGGGACACCTGGGTGGCTCAGTTAGTTAAGCATCTGCCTTTGGCTCAGGTCATGGTCCCAGGGTCCTGGGATCAAGTCCCACATCAGGCTCCTTGCTCAGTGGGGAGTCTGCTTCTCCCTCTGCCTTCCATTCCCCCTGCTTGTGGGTTCTTTCTTTCTCTCTCTCTGACAAATAAATAAATAAAATCTTTAAAAACAAAAACAAAATGTACAATGGGATATCACTCCACAGCTGTTAGAATGGCTATTATCAAAAGACGAGAGATAACAAGGCCAGTGAGGATGTAAAGAAACAAGAATCCTAGTACATCATTGGTGGGAATGTAGTATAGCCATTATGGAAAATGGAAACCAGTTTAGATATCCTTCAAAAAATTAAAAATAAAACTTCTTTTTTTAAGATTTTATTTATTTATTTGACAGAGAGACACAGCGAGAGAGGGAACACAAGCAGGGGGAGTGGGAGAGGGAGAAGCAGGCTTCCCGGCGGAGCAGGGAGCCCGATGCGGGGCTCGATCCCAGGACCCTGGGACCATGACCTGAGCCGAAGGCAGACGCTTAACGACCAAACCACCCAGGCGCCCCTAAAAATAAAACTTCTATATGATTCTACAATCCCATCTCTGGGTATATATGCAAAGGAAATGAAATCAGTATCTTTTTTTTAGAAAAAGATTTTATTTATTTATTAGAGAGAGAGAGAGAACATGAGCAGGGAAGAGGAGCAGAGGGGGAGGGAGAAGCAGACTCCCTGTTGAGCGGGGAGCCTGATGTGGGGCTCAATCCCAGGACCCTGGAATCATGACCTGAACCAAAGGTGGATGCTTAACTGGCTGAGCCACCCAGGCACCCCTGAAATCTGTATCTTGAAGACATTATCTGCACTCTCATGTTCATTTTGATATCAGTCACAATTGTCAAAATATGGAAATTGTCTTTGACAGTCAGATTGATTGGCAGACACTTAGATACTTAGATTGTGTCATCCATGTTGTCACACATGGCAGAATGTCCTTTTTTAAGGCTCAATAGCATTCCATTTTATGTGTATTTATTTGTGTGTTTCCATACACACACATAAACACACAATGGAATAACATTCTATTCATATGTACAATATGTTCACACACAAATAAACACAACAGAATACTATTCAGCCTTAAAAAAGAAGGACATCCTGCCATGTGTGACAACATGGATGAATCTGTAAGATATTAAGCTAAATGAAATAATCCAGAAACAAACAGACACATAACGTATGATCTCACTTACATGTGGAGCCCAAAAACATTAAACTCATCAAAGCAGAGTAGAATGGTGGTTGCTAGGGTGTGAGGAAAATGGAAGATGTAGTCATTCAGCTATGGTTATGGGTTTTGGAGATGGATACCACTGAAGTGAGGTGCCCTTCTCATCACATTACATCACATCAGGGTATATGTTATTATCGTGACCTATTACTAGTGATGTTAACCTTGATAACTTGGCTAAGATGGTGTCTCCCAGTTTACTCCACTGTGGAGTTACTATTTTTCACTTTCCATATTTATTAGAAACACATTACTAGGCCTACACTCAAGGGAAGAGAATTAAGCTCTGCAGGAGGGAATATCTACATTTATAGTTTGGAATTCTTCTGTAAAGATGATTTATCTCTTCTCTACTACTTATTTTTGTGTGCAATCATTTATTTAAAAATATCATATTGGGGGCACCTGGGTGGCTCAGTTGGTTAAGCGACTGCCTTCGGCTCAGGTCATGTTCCTGGAGTCCCGGGATCGAGTCCCGCATCGGGCTCCCTGCTCAGCAGGGAGTCTGCTTCTCCCTCTGACCCTCACCCCTCTCATGCTCTCTCTCTCATTCTCTCTCTCAAATAAATAAATAAAATCTTTAAAAAAAAATAAAAAATATCATATTGGATTCATGGGTATTTATTTTATTCTTTTAATTATAACCCCAAACTATCCTTAATTATTTTGTTGCTAAAATTGTTCCACTTTTGTTGCCATTGGGAGCTCTTTTGGTCTATTCTATGTCCCTGTGATATGTCCTTTTTTTTTTTTTTTCATTTTTTTTTTACTTTCTGGTCTATAGGATGCTTCAGGTTCACCAAGTATTTTTCCTGCCCCAGCCCTAGAATTTGCTAAAGCCCTGGTTCCTTCATTGGGCAATAGAAACTACCCTCTAGGCATTGTATGTGCTCATCGCTACTGGAGTTTTGTTGCTTCTAGGCCCTCTTGATGAACATAATCAGAAAATATAATGTATGCCTCTTCAGTTTTATTCACCCAGTTTTGTAAAAATGCTAGTCTCAGCAAACTCAGTTTTCCTTCATGAAACCCCATTCATCTATTCCATATCTTAAACTAGAAATTAACAAAGTTAAATTTCCTCTTCACATTTAACCAGAGATAGTAGCATTCTCCTCAAAATCAAATCCTCATGATTGCATACAGATAAGCTAAGAAGTAAGTGGAATTGGGCAGCTTTTGTGAGCCAAATGAGAGTCTGTGTTGTGAAAAAAGGTATATTGTGGCTGACCCAAGAGAGATGAATGATCACACAGATCCCGCACCTTCTGCAGCCTTACCCCCCAAAGACCCCATATATGCTGTGAGCTGTGGAAAGAGCATGGTTATAATGGAGACCCACTGCATAGTGCATGGGGTATAGTGTGGAGGTTCCAGGAAACTATCCTGGCTTGTTGTATTGCTCTTACCTCATACTCCCAGAAAAACTCTGTGATTACCTCCTCTACTATTCTCAGGAACAAAATGTGAAAAATTGGGGATATGAATCCCAAATGCCTATAGACAGAAAATATTTGGAATGTCTGGGCCTTTCTGTATGCATAGCATGCACTGTATCCTCACCATTTTATTCATGGTTTTTAGTCCCCGGGGTCTGTGGGACTTGAAGGCCAAGAGGGAGGAATGCTGAAACTTCCTGGGATTTATTAGGCAATACTATTTTCTTAACTCCCTTGTTTTGATGTGCAAATCTAAGACCTTCAATGCACACCCCTGAAACCACAGTGTTTTAAATGTTCTAAAGATTACATCTTGGGATATCAAATAATTTGTACTGTATACTTATATCTGGACTACAGAGAGCCCCACCCAAAGTCCTAGACCAAGGAATTATATGTTGCTAGGAAAGCAGGTAAACAGAGCAAGATGGTTATTATGAATAGGTGTGCCAACCTCAACAACCACATGAACAATAGCAAAATTCCCCAGAAAACAGGAGTTTTGGGTATGCATGGGAGGGGAGAGGGCCAACTGAGGTGGAGAAGACAATAGACATACAACCTTATTCTCCCACCCCCATAATTTGATCTATAAGAGAGGTCTAGGTTGAAATAAAGAGGCTAGAGGGACAGCTAAGAATCTGCTAATGGAAGATGCTCTCACCTGGCAAAATGAATTTCTGTTCCCTTCTTTCCCCCACTGGGTGCCCAGACCTGATTGGGCACTACCACCTCTCTTCCCTGAGTGGCCCAACCTGCTTAGATATTCACTGGTCACCACATTCCCCAGATATCTTCTCAGACACAATTGCCAACTGTGGCTTGAGTCCAACCACACTGGGCAGCATGGCCTCTCCTCACTTCAGTCCAAACCAAAGGCTCGACCTAGTGAGCAGCTGGTGAAGGCACAGCTCATGTTTCTGAGATCAGGAAGACCATTCCTTAGGTGCTGTTGTTCAGGCCATTTGGCCACCAGGAACCCCTCTGGCTCTCTGAGTTCTTACCTCATCAACTTTCACAGGATTTTCCATTCCTTGTCTTAAATAGATCATGGGCAGCTGTTCTTGTCATTTTATTCTGTATGTTGCTTAACCCCTTGCCAAGCCTCATGTTCATCATTACTTTAGGCACTATGAGAAATGTCATAGTGTGCTGGGTAGGAACATAGAATCAGCTTTGCAATCATCTGGGCTCAAACTCTGATTCTGACTCTCATTAGCTGTGTGATTCCATGTAGATCATTTAACCTCTCTGTGCTATTATTTCAACTGTAAAGTGGGGAAAATGGCACTGATACCATAGGGTTCTAATGATGTTTACGTGAGTTATTATACAAAGTCCTAATAAGAACATTATACACTTCAAAAATGTTATGGATTATGAGTGTTAGGCATCTACTAAAACCTGGCATTGCTCACAAGCCTCTCCAAATCCCAGAGCTGCCCAGGTATAGGAAAGGAAGAAGGTATGATACTGCAGGCTAATATGTTCAGGCCCCATAGGGGCTAATCATGAAATACCAAAGACCAGAAAATGCCATCCAAAGGGAAGGAATGTTTCCCCAGGGTGTGATATTTGAGGGCAGATACATATTTTGAAGACCTTTCCTCTTCTATAAGATCTCAAAAATAATCATGTGAAACTCCAGGAAACTTATATTTAATACCTAAGTTATGAAATGTTGGGGCATGGTTAATAATTTCTTCACTGAACAACCCCAAAGTCAGTTCCAAATTCCAGCTCCCCAGAATACCTTTAGTTGCAAAAGCATGCCCCGAAAGAGGTGGAGGTAGTCAGAAGAGATGGAGATAAATATATTTGAGAATGAAACTGACAGGGAGCACTTTCAACTTCCTATTCATTGTTGCATTAATGCCTTTGCCTCCAAAACTTCCATATGGCAATGAGTACAGCTGAAGTCACAGAGAGGGTAAAGAATGCTCTGTTGACCCATGAATGTTGTTCTGTCCCCAGTAAGACCTGACAGGTCCCAAAGAATTGCTTACTGGCTTCTTCTTCACCCCATCCCCTACCGTGCTACTTGTAGTTCTCGGACTCTCATCTTTGTCTTCCACAACCAACCAAACAAACAAAAAGAGCCAAAAATATAGGCATATTCTCAAATACATATCTTGTATCGAAATGTTAAATATTTGGTCCCAATATTTTCAAAGGTACTATACATATATGTATACACACACACACATATAATGTATATATACATATATAATATGTATAATATATATATTTGCCTCACAGTAACTTTCAAACACACACACAAATACTTTTAAAGTAAAAACCTTAACAAATAACTTGTCTTTATTTATTTATGTCTGTATTTATGATTGTTTTGACTGTGTTACCAAATATAGGAGTGGCAAAATAATATGTTTTCTCAATTTTATTCCCTGGCAGTAGAGAATATAAACTTATCCAACTAAAGCAGGATAAGCAAACAAAAAGAGATTATTTTCACATGTTGTAATGAGCAAGTTAAGGATGTAAAAATTAAATTGGAAGTAATAAGAGAGGGAGACAAACCATGAGAGACTCTTAACTATAGGAAACAAACTGAAGGTTGCTGGAGGGGAGGTGGGTGGTGAGATGGGGTAATTGGGTGATGGGCATTAAGGAGGGCATGTGATATGATGAGAACTGGGTGTTATATGCAACTGATGAATTATTGAACTTTACATATGAAACTATTGATGTACTATATTTTGGCTTATTGAATTTAAATAAAAAATAAATTGTGAACACCATTTAAGCCCTAAATATTTAATTTGTTTAGTCCATTCTTGCTTTTTTCTCTGTTTATTTATTTTTTAAAAAGATTTTATTTATTTATTTGACAGAGAGAGAGAGCGAGCGAGAACAGGAACACAAGTGGTGGGAATGGGAGAGGGAGAAGCAGGCTTCCCACCAAGCAAGGAGCCTGATGCAGGGCTCGATCCCAAGACCCTGGAATCATGACCTGAGCTGAAGGCAGACACTTAACGAATGAGCCACCCAGGCACCCCCCCCTTTTTTCTCTATATAATTAGGGAGAATTTCAAACCAAAAAGTTAAAGAATTGTGTACCTACCACCTAGATTCTATAATTAATTTTATTATATTTGCTCTAGCAAATATCTATTCATTTATCCATTCCTACATTTAATCCATCTTATTTTTATGCACTTTAAATTGCAGGCATCAGTACAAATCACCCCTATAAATATCATTAATAAGATGATAATATTTGTTTACTAAGATAAAATCTAAATATAGCAAAATGTACAAATCTTAAGTGATGAGTTTTGACAGATAGATGAACCAACGGACCTCAAAACCCTATCAAAATATAGAAGATCACCATCAATGAAGAAAATTGCCTCATGCTTCTTCCCATTCAATTCACGGCAACCACTGGCCTGATTTTTTTAACTATAGATTATTTCCCTGTTCTTGAAAATCATATAATCAAATTTTATGGACTATGTTGTGTTAGATTACCATTCATTAGCATAATGTTTTTTGAGTTTTTCCATATTGCTGCATATATCAGTAGGTCCTTCCTTTTTGTTGCTGAGTTGCATGCCTAAGTTTGGACACTGTGGCTATTTCCAGGTGTTTCCTATTGTATATAAGAAGTATCAATCAAAAGATGAGCCCCATCTGAAGATTCAAAGACCTGAATCAGAATTGCTAGTTTATATAGTTAATATAATTGCTGTTCTACTTGGGTTTCACTCGGTTTATATATTTCCTCTTTTTAAGCTACTTTAAAATCAATCAAATATTTAGTCATTCAATATTTTACCCTCTAAAAATATTATTTATGTAGTATTTTACTATTCTTCACTATCCAATGGATTACAATATTCACTTTTAACTTTATAAATCCTAATATTAGTTTCTAATTTTGTCATCTTCTCAGTAATGACAGAAACATTGAATATTTCAACTGCCCTCTTCTTTTCTCATTATATTTGTCTTGTATTTTAATTCTACTTATATTGTGAATCCTATAAAAATCTTAGTATTACTGTTTTGCACACTAATATTTATTCATATTTAACTATATATTTAACTTTTATTTTGTCCTTCATGTGTGTTTCTTTTAGAGATTATTCTATTTGAATTTTTTTTTTTTATTTTCTATTAAGGTTGTATATTGACAAAATTTCTCTAAACATTTATTTATTTTATGGGTGTTGAACCAACCCTGCAGCCCAGGAATAAATCCCAGTTGGCCACAAATCAATCAATGTGATACAATACATTAAAAAAGAAAGAACAAGAACCATATGATCCTCTCAATAGATGCAGAAAAAGCATTTGCCAAAGTACAGCATCCTTTCTTGATTAAAACTCTTCACAGTGTAGGGATAGGTGGTACATACCATAATATCATAAAAGCCATCTATGAAAAACCCACAGTAAATATCATACTCAATGGGGAAAAACTGAGAGTTTTTCCCCTAAAGTCAGGAACATGGCAGGGATGTCCACTATCACCACTGCTATTCAACATAGTACTAGAAGTCCTAGCCTCAGCAATCAGACAACAAAACGAAATAAAAGGCATCCAATCAGCAAAGAAGAAGTGAAACTCTCACTCTTTGCAGATGATATGATACTTTATGTGGAAAACCCAAAAGACTCCACCCCAAAACTGCTAGAATTCATACAAGAATTCAGTCAAGTGGCAGGATATAAAATCAATGCACACTGTCCCCAGGTCACCTCCCCACCCTAAAAGATTCTGCAATGGCCCTTGTTTCAACCTGAGACCCCAGAGAGGGACCATTTGTTAAGAAAGCTCCTGAAGAGACTATGGACTCTGAGAAACAAACTGAGGGTTCTAGAGGGGAGGAGGGTGGGGGGATGGGTTAGCCTGGTGATGGGTATTAAAGAGGGCATGTTCTGCATGGAGCACTGGGTGTTATACGCAAACAATGAATCATGGAACACAAATCAAAAACTAATGATGTAATGTATGGTGATTAACATAACATAATAAAAAAAAAGAAAAAAAAATCAATGCACAGAAATCAGTGGCATTCCTATACACCAACAACAAGATAGAAGAAAGAGAAATTAAGGAGTTGATTCATTTTACAATTGCACCCAAAACCATAAGCTACCTAGGGATAAATCTTACCTAAGAGGCAAAGGATCTGTACTCAGAAAACTATAGAATACTCATGAAAGAAATTGAGGAAGACACAAAGAAATGGAAAAATGTTCCATGCTCATGGATTGGAAGAACAAATATTGTAAAAAATGTCTATGTTACCTAGAGCAATCCACACATTCAATGCAATCCCTATCAAAATACCATCTACTTTTTCCAAAGAAATGGAACAAATAATCCTCAAATTTGTATGGAACCAGAAAAGACCCCACATAGCCAGAGGAATGTTGAAAAAGAAAATCAAAGCTGGTGGCATCACAATTCCAGACTTCAAGCTCTATTACAAAGCTGTAATTATCAAGACAATATGGTACTGGCACAAAAACAGACACACAGATCAATGGAACAGAATAGAGCAGCCAGAAATGGACCCTCAACTCTATGGTCAATTAATCTTTGACAAAGTAGGAAAGAATGTCCAATGGAAAAAAGACAGTCTCTTCAACAAATGGTGTTGGGAAAATTGGACAGCCACATGCAGAAGAATGAAACTGGACCATTTCCTTACACCACACACAAATAATAGGGTCAAATTGGATGAAAGACCTAAATGTGAGACAGGAGTCCATCAAAATCCTAAAGGAGAACTCAGGCAGCAACTTATTCGACCTCAGCCACAGCAACCTCTTCCTAGAAACATTGCCAAAGGCAAGGGAAGCAAGGGCAAAAATGAACTCTTGGGACTTCATCAAGATAAAAAGCTTTTGCAAAGCAAAGGAAACAGTCAACAAAACCAAAAGTCAACTGACAGAATGGGAGAAGATATTTGCAAATGACATATCAGATAAAGGGCTACTATCCAAAATCTATAAAGAACTCATCAAAGTCAACACCCAAAGAACAAAGAATCCAATCAAGAAGTGGGCAGAAGACATGAACAGACATTTCTGCAAAGAAGACATCCAAATGGCCAACAGACACATGAAAAAGTGCTCAACATCACTCAGCATCAGGGAAATCCAAATCAAAACCTCAATGAGATACCACCCCACACCAGTCAGAAAGGCTAAAATTAACAAGTCAGGAAATGACAGATGTCGGCAAGGATGTGGAGAAAGGGAAACCCTCCTACACTTGTTGGGAATGCCAGCTGGTGCAGCCACTCTGGAAAACAGTATGGAAGTTCCTTGAAATTTGAAAATAGAGCTACCCTACAACCCAGCAATTGCACTACTGGGTATTTACCCCAAAGATACAAATGTAGTGATCCGAAGGGGCACATGCACCCCAATGTTATAGCAACAATGTCCACAATAGCCAAACTATGGAAAGAGCCAAGATGTCCATCAACAGATGAATGGATAAAGAGGATGTGATATATATATATATATACATATATATATATATATATATATATGTATGTATACACAGTGGAATATTATGCAGCATCAAAAAACCCACAAAAAACAAAAAACAAAATCTTGCCATTTCCGATAATGTGGATAGAACTAGAGGGTATTATGCTAAATGGAATAAGTCAATCAGAGAAAGATAAGTATCATATGATCTCACCAATATGAGGAATTTGACAAACAAGACAGAATCATAGGGGAAGGGAGGGAAAAATGAAACAAGATGAGACCAGAGAGGGAGACAAACTGTAAGAGACTCTTAATCTCAGGAAACAAACTGAGGGTTGCTGCAGTGGAGGGGGGTGAGAGGGATGTGGTGGCTGGGCGATGGACATTGGGGAGGGTATGTGCTATGGTGAGTGCTGTGAATTGTGTAAGACTGATGAATCACAGACCTGTACCCCCAAAACAAATAATACATTATATGTTAATAAAAATTATTTATTTTATCTAAATTTTAAAGAATATTTCCATTGAATATAGAATTCTTGGTCACCTGTTATTTTCTTTCTTTCTCTTTCTTTCTTTCTTTTAAAGATTTTATTTATTTATTTGACAGAGAGAGACACAGTGAAAGAGGGAACACAAGCAGGGGGAGTGGGAGAGGGAGACGCAGGCTTCCCACAGAACAGGGAGCCTGATGCGGGGCTTGATCCCATGACCCTGGGATTATGACCTGAGCCAAAGGCAGACACTTGATGACTAAGCCACCCAGGTGCCCCTCTTTCTTTCTTTTTAATTATGAAAGGGCATTCTAGCTGGCTTCAATTACTTCTGTTTAAATCTGTTTGTTTTACAGACACATAGATTAAAAAAACAGAATAAAGAACTCTGAAATGGACTTTCAACTCTATGGTCAACTAATCTTTGACAAAGCAGGAAAGAATAACCAACGTAAAAAGGACAGTCTCTAAGAAATTGCATTGGGCGGGTACCCTGCTCAGCGGGAAGCCTCTCCCTCTCCCACTCCCCCTACTTGTGTTCCCTCTCACGTGGTCTCTCTCTCTCTCTCTCTCAATTAAATAAATAAAATCTTAAAAAAGGGGAGGTGACTGGGTGGCTCAGTTGGTTAAAGCGACTGCCTTTGGCTCAGGTCATGATCCCAGAGTCCTGGGATCCAGCCCCGCATCGGGCTCCCTGCTCAGCGGGAAGCCTGCTTCTCCCTCTCCCACTCCCCCTGCTTGTGCTCCCTCTCATGCTCTCTCTCTATATATATCAATTAAATAAATAAATAAAATCTTAAAAAAATTGCATTTGGAAAATTGGACAGCCACATGAAGAAGAATGAAACTGGACAGCTTTCTTACACCATTCATAAAAATAAACTCAAAATGGATGAAAGCCCTAAATGTGAGACAGGAATCCATCAAAATCCTAGAGGAGAATACAGGCAGCAAACTCTTAGACTTTGGCCACAGCAAATTCTTGCTAGATACGTCTCCAAAGTCAAGGGAAACAAAAGCAAAAAATGAACTATTGGGACGTCATCAATATAAAAAGATTTTGCACAGCAAAGGAAATAGTCAACAAAACCAAAAGACAACCGGCAGAATGGGAGAAGATATTTGCCAATGCCTTATCAGATAAAGGGCTAGTATCCAATATCTATAAAGAACTTATCAAATCAACACCGAAAGAACAAATAATCCAGTCAAGAAGTGAGCAGAAGACATGAACAGACATTTCTCCAAAGAAGACATACAAATGGCCAACAGACACATGAAAAAATGCTCCACATCCCTAGCCATCAGGGAAATACAAATCAAATCAAAATGAGATACAACCTCACACCAGTCAGAATGGCTAAAATTAAGTCAGGAAACAACAGATGATGGCGAGGATGCAGAGAAAGGGGATCCCTCCTACACTGTTGGTGGGAATGCAGGCTGGTACAGCCACTCTGGAAAACAGTATGGAGGTTCCTCAAAAAGTTAAAAACCGAGCTACCCTACTCCCCAGCAATTGCACTACTGGGTATTTACCCAAAGCATACAAACATAGTAATCTGAAGGTGTACCTGCACCCCAATGTTTCTAGCAGCAATGTCCCCAATAGCCAAACTATGGAAAGAGCCCAGATGTCCACTGACACATGAATGGATCAAGAAGATGTGATATATATATCACACATATATATATATAATGTGATATATATATATATATATATACCCACATAATATATATATTCCATCCATTATATATAATATATAATATTCCATCATATATATATAGGAATATTGGAATATTATATATAATGGAATATATATATAATATATGGAATATATATATGGAATATATATATAATATATATATATTACTCAGCCTCCAAAATAATGAAATTTTGCCATTTGCAAGGACATGGATGGAACTAGAGGGTATTATGCTATGTGAAATAAATCAATCAGAGAAAGACAATTATATGATTTCACTCATAATGGAATTTAAGAAACAAAACAGAATCATAGCAGAAGGGAGTGAAAAAATATGACAAAAGCAGAGAGGGAGAAAAACAAAAAGAGACTCTTAACTATAGGAAAGAAACTAAGGGTTGCTGGAAGGGAGGTGGGTGGGGGAATGGGGCAACTGGGTGACAGGTATTAAGGAAGGTACATGATGTGATGAACACTGGGTGTTATATGCAACTGATGAATCACTGAACTCTACCTCTGAAACTACTAATATACTATATGTTAATGAACTGGATTTAAATAAAATAAAATAAAATAAATAAAAAATCTGTTCATCTTATTGTTGTTTTATTGTTGTTTTATCATTGCTTTATTGTTGCTCTCTCTGGCTTCTTTCAAGATTTCATTCATATATATATATATAGTCTCAGGCATTATTTCTACAATATTGCTTTGACCCCGAATCCTCTCCGTTCTACTTTAAATATTCTAATTCCAAATATGTTAGATACTTTCACTGTGTTCTAGAGATGAATACCCAAATATAAGTGTTCAATTATTTACTTTTAGTACTTATTTTGATATATTTGCTAATGGTCCATCTTCTTACTTTTTACTTGATCATTCAAACTCTTATACTATATATGGTGTTATTAATTTTAGCTATGATATCTTTTATTTCTGTAATTTCTGAGTATTTTATGCATTCTTCACCCTTGAAAATCCCTCATATTTTTATCCTTTTATACATTTTCTCTTTTTTAATAGACATATTAATCAAAATTATAATTGAGAATATTAACTTACCAATTTCCTCGACATCTATAGAAAAAAAAAAACTTTCCAGTTTAAAATATTGTGCTGTACTACCGGGTACTTACCCCAAAGATACAAATATAGAGATCCGAAGGGGTACGTGCACCCCGATGTTTATAGCAGCAATGTCCACAATAGCCAAACTGTGGAAAGAGCCAAGATGTCCATCGACAGATGAATGGATAAAGAAGATGTGGTATATATATACAATGGAATATTATGCAGCCATCAAAAGGAATGAGATCTTGCCATTTGCAATGTCATGGATGGAACTGGAGGGTATTATGTTGAGCGAAATAAGTCAAACAGAGAAAGACATGTATCATATGACCTCACTGATATGAGGAATTCTTAATCTCAGGAAACAAACTGAGGGTTGCTGGAGTGGGGGGTGGGGTGGGAGGGATGGGGTGACTGGGTGATAGACACTGGGGAGGGTATGTGCTCTGGTAAGCACTGTGAATTGTGCAAGACTGTTGAATCTCAGATCTGTACCTCTGAAACAAATAATGCAATATATGTTAAGAAAAAAAAAAAAAAAAGAAGGTAACAGGAGGGGAAGAATGAAGCGGGGGAAATCAGAGGGGTAGACGAACCATGAGAGATGATGGACTCTGAAAAACAAACTGAGGGTTCTAGAGGGGAGGGGGGTGGGAGGATGGGTTAGCCTGGTGGTGGGTATTGAGGAGGGCACATTCTGCATAGAGCACTGGGTGTTATGCACAAACAATGAATCATGGAACACTACATCTAAAACTAATGATGTAATGTATGGGGATTAACATAAGAATAAAAAAATAATAATAAATAATAAAAAAATAAAAAAATAAATATTGTGCTGTATATAAAAGTGTCAGTTAGAAGTGTCAACCATTTCCCAATATTAACCATTAACCACAAAAGTAGCACCAATAATACTATTGAGATTATTTTATGGAAAATACATAAGTTCCATTTTTCATGTATATATACATGTATATATAAATATAGACATATATTTCAAAATACTAGTGAATGGTATTTTAAACAGACATGGCTAAGAAATAGACTACAGCACCTGGGTGCATATCAAGAGTATTGTGCTTTTGCCACTTTTTCAGTGTTCAGAAAGCTCATTGAAAAAGGATGTCATTTACAATAGCACCAAAAACCATAAGATACCTCAGAATAAACCTAACCAAAGAGGGAAAGGATCTTTACTCTAGGAACTACAGAACACTCATGATAGAAATTGAAGAAGACACAGAAAGATGGAAAAATATTCCATGCTCATGGGTCAGAAGAATAAACATTGTTAAAATGTCTAAGCTACCCAGAGCAATCTATACCTTCAATGCCATCCCAATCAAAATTCCAATGACATTTTTCAAAGTGCTAGAACAAACAATCTTAATATTTGTATGGAATCAGAAAAGACCCTGAATCGCCAAGGAAATGTTGAAAAAGAAAACAAAGCTGGGGGCATCACGTTGCCCAATTTCAAGCTATATTACAAAGAACTGATCAGCAAGAGAGCATGGTACTGGCACAAAAACAGATATATAGACTGATGAAACAGAAGAGAGAGCCCAGATATGGACCCTCAACTCTATGGTCAACTAATCTTTGACAAAGCAGGAAAAAAATATGCAATGGAAAAAAGACAGTCTCTTCAATAAATGTTGCTGGGAAAATTGGACAGCCACATGCAGAAGAATGAAACTCGACCATTCTCTAACACCATACACAAAGATAAACTCAAAATGGATGAAAGACCTCAATGTGAGACAGGAATCCATCAAAATCCTAGAGGAGACATAGGCAGTAACCTCTTTGACATCAGCCACAGCAACTTCTTTCAAGATACATCTCCAAAGGCTAGAGAAACAGAAGCAAAGAGTGAACTTTTGGGACTTCATCAAGATAAAAATCTTCTGCACAGCAAAGGAAACAGTCAACAAAACATAGAGACAACTCACAGAATGGGAGAAGATATTTGCAAATGACACTACAGATAAAGGGCTGGAATCCAAGATCTATAAAGAACTTCTCAAACTCAACACGCAAAAAAAAAAAAAAAAAAAAAAAAAAAAAAAATCAAGTCAAAAAATAGGCAGAAGACATGAACAGACACTTCTCTGAAGAAGACATACAAATGGTTAACAGACACATGAAAAAATGTTCATCATCATTAGCCAACAGGGAAATTCAAATCAAAACCACATTGAGATACCACCTTACACCAGTTAGAATGGCAAAAATTGACAAGGCAAGAAACAACAGATGTTAGAAAGGTTGTGGAGAAAGGGGAACCCTCTTCCACTGTTGGTGGGAATGCAAGTTGGTACAGCCACTTTGGAAAACAGTGTGGAAGTGCCTCAGAAAATTAAAAATAGAGCTACCCTCTGACCCAGCAACTGAACACCTGGGTGTTTATCCCAAAGACACAGATGTAGTGAAAAGAAGGGCCATATGCACCCCAATGTTCATAGTAGCAATGTCCACAATAGCCAAATGTGGAAAGAGCTGAGATGCTCTTCAACAGATGAATGGATAAAGAAGATGTGGTCCAGGGGGGCGAAGCAAGATGGTGGAGGAATAGGAGACCTGGATTCCGTCTCCTCTCAGGAATTCAGCTGGATAGGGATCAAACCATTCTGAACACCTACAAACTCAACAGGAGATGGAAGAAAAGAAGAGCAACAACCCTGTCATCAGAAAAGCGACCACTTTCTGGAAGGTAGGACGTGCGGAGAAGTGAATCCGAGGTGATACTCGGGAGGATAGATGGCGGGGGAGGGGGCCTCCATAGGCCGCTTCTGGCAAGTGATAGAACCACGGAGCACAAAATCGGAACTTTTAAAAGTCTGCTCTGCTGAGGGACGTCACTCTGGTGGCTAAGCGGAGGGTGGAACCCTCCGGGACAGTGTGGTCTCAGGACCCTTGGGGTCACAGAAAGACCGGGGGTGCCTGAGTGTGGCAGAGCTCCCAGGTAATGGAGCAGGGAAGCCGGCTGCAGAGGTGGAGCCCAGGCATGGGCTCTCAGCTCGGGGTTGTCATAAACCGTGATCCGCGGCACAGTCAGGCCACTGCTCCTCCATCAGGGACCCAACAAGCGGCAGATCCGGGGAGACTCACCTTCCTCCCCCGGCAGGAGCTGCGCAGGAGTGCACCGCAGGAATCTGCTGGTTTTGGAGACTCCACCCGGGGTCGGGTGCCAGAGATAGAAACCCGCGGTCACAGGCCGGGTGAGCACGGAGTGCGGCCGGAGACCGGGGATCCGGGAGTGACTGACGGCTTTTCTCTGGGGGCTCACTGAGAAGTGGGGCCCCGAGTTCTCGGCTCCTCCGGGGCGGAGATTGGGAGGCCGCCATTTTCACTCTCGCCTCCAAAGCTGTACAGAAAGCTCGCAGGGAACAAAAGCCCCGGAGAGCAAACCCGAGCAGAATACTTAGCCAGGAAGGGGCAAGGGCAGGGCAATTCCGCCTCCGGCAGAGACATTTGGAAACCACGGCAACAGGCCCCTCCCCAGAAGATCAGCGAGAACAGCCTGCCAAGACCAAGTTTACCGATCAATGAGAATGGCAGAACTCCAGCGCTAGGGGAATACTGCACATAGAATTCATGGCTTTTTTACCATGACTCTTTAGTCTTTCAAAGTTAATTTTTTTAACTGTCTTTTTTTTTTTCTTTTTTTAGAATTTTTCTTTTTCTCTTTTTCAACCAACACCTTATCAATCCCTTTTAAAAATATATATATATTTTTCATTTTTAGAGTCATATTCTATCCCTTCATAGTAGTTACCCGTATTTTTGGCTTATATATATAAGTTGTTCTCTCTTTAAAATTTTGAGAGAGTTTCTTCTAACAGATTAAAATATACCCTAAATCCCTAGTATATGGTGTTTTCTATCCCCCTGCCTGATCAAATTCTCTCCCTTTTTTTTTCTTTTTTCTTTTTTTAAAATCCTCTTCTTTCTTTTTTCAAACAACTTCTTATCAATTCGTTTTTTAAATTTTTTTTAAAATTTCCATCTTTACAGTCATATTCCATGCCTTCATCATATCAACCCTTATTTTTGTACATATATAAGTTTTCCTTTCTTTAAAATTTTGGGAGGCACTTTCTTCTAAAAGACCAAAATACACCCCAAATCTAGTGTGTGGCACTGATCTATATACCAGCCTGATCATATTTGATCACATTCTGGTTTTTTTGGTTGTTGTTGTTGCTGTTTTGTTTTGTTTGTTTTTGTTTTTATCTTTACCTTTTCCTTTTCTTTTTCTTTTCTTTTTCTTTTTTCTCTCTTTCCGTTTCTTGTTCCACTGCTGCAGGTCGTTTCTGATTTGCTTAGAGTATATTTTCTGGGGACGTTGTTACTCTGCTAGCATTTTGTTCTCTCATTAATCTATTCTCCTCTACACAAAGTGACAAGACAGAAAAAATCACCTCAACAAAAAGAACAAGAGGTAGTACCGACTGCCAGGGACCTACTGAATACGGACATTAGTACGATGTCAGATCTAGAGTTCAGAATCATCACTTTAAAGATACTAGCTGGGCTTGAAAAAAATATGGAAGTTATTAGAGAAAACCTTTCTGGAGAAGTAAAAGAACTAAAATCCAACCAAGTAGAAATCAAAAAGGCTATTAATGAGGTGCAATAAAAAATGGGGGCGCTAAGTGCTAGAATAAATGAGGCAGAAGAGAGAATCAGTAATATAGAAGATGAAATGATGGAAAATAAAGAAGCTGAGAAAAAGAGAGATAAAAAATTACTGGATCACGATGGCAGAATTCGAGAGATAAGAGATACCATAAGACAAAACAACATTAGAATAATTGGGATCCCAGAAGAAGAAGAAAGAGAGAGAGGGGCAGAAGGTATAATGGAGCAAATTATAGCAGAAAACTTCCCTAATTTGGGGAAGGAAACAGGCATGAAAATCCAGAAAGCACAGAGAACCCCTCTCAAAATCAATAAAAATAGGTCAACACCCCGACATCTAATAGTAAAACTTACAAGTCTCATAGACAAAGAGAAAATCCTGAAAGCAGCTCGGGAGAAGAGATCTGTAACCTACAAGGGTAGAAACATTAGATTGGCAACAGACCTATCTACAGAGACCTGGCAGGCCAGAAAGGACTGGCAGGATATATTCAGAGCACTAAATGAGAAAAATATGCAGCCAAGAATACTATATCCAGCTAGGCTGTCATTGAAAATTGAAGGAGAGATAAAAAGCTTCCAGGACAAACAAAAACTAAAGGAATTTGCAAACACAAAACCACTCCTACAGGAAATCTTGAAAGGGGTCCTCTAAGCAAAGAGAGAGCCTAAAAGCAACATAGACCAGAAAGGAACGCAGACAATATACGGTAACAGTCACCTTACAGGCAATGCAATGGCACTAAATTCCTATCTTTCAATAGTTACTCTGAATGTAAATGGGCTAAATGCCCCAATCAAAAGACACAGGCTATCAGACTGGATTAAAAAACAAGACCCATCGATATGCTGTCTGCAAGAGACTCATTTTAGAACCAAAGACACCCCCAGATTGAAAGTGAGGGGGTGGAAAACCATTTACCATGCCAATGGACACCAAAAGAAAGCTGGGGTGGCAATTCTTATATCAGACAAATTAGATTTTAAATCAAAGACTGTAATAAGAGATGAGGAAGGACACTATATCTTACTTAAAGTGTCTATCCAACAAGAAGATCTAACAATTGTAAATATCTATGCCCCTAACATGGGAGCAGCCAATTATATAAGGCAATTAATAACAAAAGCAAAGAAACACATCGACAACAATACAATAATAGTGGGGGACTTTACCACCACCCTCACTGAAATGGACAGATCGTCTAAGCAAAAGATCAACAAGGAAATAAAGACTTTAAATGACACACTGGACCAAATGGACTTCACAGACATATTCAGAACATTCCAACCCAAAGCAACGGAACACACATTCTTCTCTAGTGCCCATGGAACATTCTCCAGAATAGATCACATCCTAGGTCATAAATCAGGTCTCAACCTGTACCAAAAGATTGGGATCACTCCCTGCCTATTTTCAGAACACAATGCTTTGAAACTAGAACTCAATCACAAGAGGAAAGTCGGAAAGAACTCAAATACATGGAGGCTAAAGAGCATCCTACTGAAGAATGAATGGGTCAACCAGGAAATTAAAGATGAATTAAAAAAAATACATGGAAACCATTGAAAAAGAACACAACTATTCAAAATCTTTGGGATGCAGCAAAGGCAGTCCTAAGGGGAAAGTATATAGCAATACAAGCCTTTCTCAAGAAACAAGAAAGGTCTCAAGTACACAACCTAACCCTACACCTAAAGGAGCTGGAGAAAGAACAGCAAATAAAGCCTAAACCCAGCAGGAGAATAGAAATAATAAAGATCAGAGCAGAAATCAATGAAATAGAAACCAAAAGAACAGTAGAACAGATCAACAAAACTAGGAGCTGGTTCTTTGAAAGAATTAACAAGATTGATAAACCACTGGCCAGACTTATCAAAAAGGAAAGAGAAATGACTGAAATAAACAAAATCATGAATGAAAGAGGAGAGATCACAACCAACACCAAAGAAATACAAACAATTATAAGAACATATTATAAGCAACTCTAAGACAGCAAATTAGATAACCTGGAAGAAATGGAGGCATTCCTAGAGATGTATCAACTACCAAAACTGAACCAGGATGAAAGAGAAAACCTGAACAGACCTATAACCACTAAGGAAATTGAAGCAGTCATCAAAAATCTCCCAAAAAACAAAAGCCCAGGGCCAGAGGGCTTCCCAGGGGAATTCTACCAAACATTTCAAGAAGAATTAATACCTATTCTTCTGAAAGTGTTCCAAAAAATAGAAATGGAAGGAAAACTTCCAAACTCATTTTATGAGGCCAGCATTACCTTGATCCCCAAACCAGACAAAGACCCCATCAAAAAGGAGAATTACAGACCAATATCCCTGATGAACATGGATGCAAAAATTCTCACCAAAATACTAGCCAATAGGATCCAACAGTACATTAAAAGGATTATTCACCACGACCAACTGGGATTTATCCCTGGGCTGCAAGGTTGGTTCAACATCCGCAAATCAATCAATGTGATACAATACATTAACAAAAGAAAGAACAAGAATCATATGATCCTCTCAATAGATGCAGAAAAAGCTTTTGACAAAGTCCAGCATCCTTTCTTGATCAAAACTCTTCAGAGTATAGGCATAGAGGGTACATACCTCAATATCATAAAAGCCATCTATGAAAAACCTACAGCGAATATCATTCTCAATGGGGAAAAACTGAGAGCTTCCCCCCTAAGGTCAGGAACATGGCAGGGATGTCCACTATCACCACTGCTATTCAACATAGTATTGGAAGTCCTAGCCACAGCAATCAGACAACAAAAAGAAATCAAAGGCCTCCAAATTGGCAAAGAAGTCAAACTCTCACTTTTTGCAGATGATATGATACTTTATGTGGAAAACCCAAAAGACTCCACCCCAATATTGCTAGAACTCATACAGGAATTCAGTAAAGTGGCAGGATATAAAATCAATGCACAGAAATCAGTGGCATTCCTATACACCCACAACAAGACCGAAGAAAGAGAAATGAAGGAGTCGATCCCATTTACAATTGCACCCAGAACCATAAGATACCTAGGAATAAATCTAACCAAAGAGACAAAGGATCTTTACTCAGAAAACTATAAAATCTCATGAAAGAAATTGAGGAAGACACAAAGAAATGGAAAAATGTTCCATGCTCAAGGATTGGAAGAACAAATATTGTGTGAAGATGTCAATGCTACCTAGAGCAATCTACACATTCAATGCAATCCCCATCAAAATACCATCCACTTTTTTCAAAGAAATGGAACAAATAATCCTAAAATTTCTATGGAACCAGAAAAGACCCCGCATAGCCAGAGGAATGTTGAAAAAGAAAAGCAAAGCTGGCGCCATCACAATTCCGGACTTCCAGCTCTATTACAAAGCTGTCATCATCAAGACAGCATTGTACTGGCACAAAAACAGACACATAGATCAATGGAACAGAATAGAGAGCCCAAAAATGGACCCTCAACTCTATGGTCAACTCATCTTTGACAAAGCAGGAAAGAATGTCCAATGGAACAAAGACAGTCTCTTCAACAAATGGTGTTGGGAAAATTGGACAGCCACATGCAGAAGAATGAAACTGGACCATTTCCTTACACCAAACACAAAAATTGACTCCAAATGGTTGAAGAAAGACCTCAATGTGAGACAGGAGTCCATCAAAATCCTAAAGGAGAACAGAGGCAGCAACTTCTTTGACCTCAGCCGAAGCAACTTCTTCTTAGAAACATTGCCAAAGGCAAGGGAAGCAAGGGCAAAAATGAACTATTGGGACTTCATCAAGATAAAAAGCTTTTGCACAGCAAAGGAAATAGTCAACAAAACCAAAAGACAACCGACAGAATGGGAGAAGATATTTGCAAATGACATATCAGATAAAGGGCTAGTATCCAAAATCTATAAAGAACTCATCAAAGTCAACACCCAAAGAACAAAGAATCCAATCAAGAAATGGGCAGAAGACATGAACAGACATTTTTCCAAAGAAGACATCCAAATGACCAACAGACACATGAAAAAGTGCTCAACATCGCTCGGTATCAGGGAAATCTAAATCAAAACCTCAATGAGATACCACCTCACACCAGTCAGAATGGCTAAAATTAACAAGTCAGGAAACGACAGATGTTGGCGGGGATGTGGAGAAAGGGGAACCCTCCTCCACTGTTGGTGGGAATGCAAGCTGGTGCAGCCAGTCTGGAAAACAGTACGGAGGTTCCTCAATAAGTTGAAAATAGAGCTACCACATGATCTAGCAATTGATCTACTTGGTATTTACCCCAAAGATACAAAAGTAGGGATTCGAAGGGGTACGTGCACCCCGATGTTTATAGCAGCAATGTCCACAATAGCCAAACTGTGGGAAGAGCCAAGATGTCCATTGACAGATGAATGGATAAAGAAGAGGTGGTATATATATATATACAATGGAATATTATGCAGCCATCAAAAGGAATGAGATCTTGCCATTTGCAATGACATGGATGGAACTGGAGGGTATTATGTTGAGTGAAATAAGTCAAACAGAGAAAGACATGTATCATATGATCTCACTGATATGAGGAATTCTTAATTGCAGGAAACAAACTGAGGGTTGCTGGAGTGGGGGGTGGGGTTGGAGGGATGGGGTGACTGGGTGATAGACACTGGGGAGGGTATGTGCTCTGGTAAGCTCTGTGAATTGTGCAAGACGGTTGAATCTCAGATCTGTACCTCTGAAACAAATAATGCAATATATGTTAAGAAAAAAAAGAAGAAGAAGAAGAAGAAGAAGAAGAAGAAGAAGAAGAAGAAGAAGAAGAAGAAGAAGAAGAAGAAGAAGAAGGTAGCGGGAGGGGAAGAATGAAGCGGGGGAAATCGGAGGGGTAGACGAACCATGAGAGACGATGGACTCTGAACAACAAACTGAGGGTTCTAGAGGGGAGGGGGGTGGGAGGATGGGTTAGCCTGGTGGTGGGTATTGAGGAGGGCACATTCTGCATGGAGCACTGGGTGTTATGCACAATGAATCATGGAACACTTCATCTAAAACTAATGATTTAGTGTATGGGGATTAACATAAGAATAAAAAAAAAGAAAATGTGGTCCATATATACAATGGAATATTACTCAGCCATCAGAAAGGATGAATACCCTACTTTTACATCAACATGGATGGGACTGGGGGAAATTATGCTAAGTGATATAAGTCGAGCAGAGAAAGTCAATTATCATATGGTTTCACTTATTTGTGGAACATAAGGAATAGCATGGAAGACATTAGGAGAATGAAGGGGGGAAAATCAGAGGGAGAGATGAACCATGAGAGACTATGGACTCTGAGAAACAAACTGAGGGTTTTAGAGGGAAGGGGGTGGGGGGATGGGTTAGCCTGGTGATGGGTATTAAGGGCGGCAAGTACTGCATGGGGCACTCAGTCTTATATGAAAACAATGAATCGTAGATCACTACATCAAAAACAAATGATGCATTGTATGGTGACTAACATAACACAATAATAATAATAAAAAGGATGTCAGAATGGGCTAAATCAAGCTATCAGTATTTCTCCAAATTCTCAGGTTAAAATAACTTTTATGAGACAATTATCTAAGTTAGAGAGAAAAATGATCAACAAACACCTTGCTAGAGACAATATCACCTGTCTTTCCTGAAAGAGGCAAGCCTGACTATGGGCAGAAAGAATGTTCACGTTGAAAATAAAATACTGTATAGACTCCAATCATAACCATGAGCTCTTCCTTTGCCCTTACCCATAAATGCCCCCTCCATGTGTATTTCCAAACTTTGTTTTTAGTAGTTAAATATGGACTAATAGATCTGAACATTGCTTTGAAAGAACCACTTTTTAATATCTCTAGCTCCAGTTTTACATGTTTGGCTTGTAAAAGTGTGAATCACATAAGATGTCCTCAGCAGCTGCCCTATCCTAAAGCCAGAAAATGTTTCTAGGAATGAGCACATGGTATGAGGAGAAAGACTAATAGGACACAGCTTATATGGTGGGGCCAGTGTTTTTAATAAGGCATAGCCCTTTTGTTCATGAGAATTTGCTAATGGTTCTTATTTTTCTCAGCCATTACCTTACTCTTTATGAAATTCCATATTTCAGGAAATTTTTAAATTTGCGATCAGAGTGTTTTTGTGCCGACTAACAGCACCTTGATCAGGGATTGGCTTAATCTTTTCAAAGCCCAGTGACTATAGTGCATGTCGACAGGGAAACAGGTGGTAACACTGAGTAAATGTTGAGCCATATTTTGTTCTATCTCCCTAGCAACAAGATAGAAAAAAGGTCTATTAGGATATATCGTTTCCAGCAAGGAAGAAAAGAAAATGAGATGCTCCTTGCTTATTTCCATGTGTCCTCAAGTCTCATGTCTACCCCTTTCCTCTAGGAAAAAAAAAAAAATGTGTGGAACATAGGTACAAAGTGATCTATTTATTACACAAATAATGTCATGTAGGCTCTATGAAGATGTTTCAAGATTAGGTCCTTTTTCTTGTCTCCTTCTTATATGGCAAAAGATTGTATTATCGGTACCAATTATTGATTCTCACTTTCTTATTAGAATATGTTATTGCCCCATCCAATGTGTAGACATGTGACTTGCTTTTGGAATGTAAGCAGGAATTATGAATGCTACAGCCAAGCATAAGCCTAAGAGTCCTTACACACGTCTGTGGTTGCTTTTTTCCCTCCTGTCACCCAAATGGCATGTCCTTCAACCTGAATCCTAGAATAAAGAAGACATGTGAAGAATTGCACATGACCCACACCAGACACACAGCCAGTATTTATGTGAAGAAGAAAATAATGTTTGTAATTATGAAAGCAGAGACTTTGAAGTCATTTCTTACTATAGCAATAACTTAGTGAAAACTAGGGAACAAAGAAATCAGCACCGGAACAAACAACTAAAAGATTCCTACCAGGTCCAAACAATAGGCAGTTACAAAGTTGTTATTGAGTCCTAGAAAATGGTGTAAGCCATATTTTTATTAATAAAACATTTTCTAAAGCTTTTGTCTGCGATAAGTGTTATAAGCTTATGGGTTTAGGCAAGAGATTGGGAATGTGAAGCTAAGCAGCATATCTTGGCTGCTATTGGTCACTGTAAAAGATATTATATGAAAGAGAAAATTTCAGAAAATAACCTGTGAATTTGACAGCAAGATTGAAAGATGGAATTGTTTATCCTACCTAAACAATGAAAGGTGAAACTGAGAAACAAAGGTCAAAACTCAGTGTTAGAGCAAAGACCAAATCAGGGCTGTGGCCTCACACTCTTCGTTACAACTTCTGAGTTGATTAAAGGAGCATTTATTCAACAATTTTAGTTGCATAAACTGTCTCAGGGAACAAAAAAAGACTAACAGTGTGATCCTTTTTTGGAGAACTGATCACCTTAAATTATCTCAATTTACTTCAGATTACTTTAAGCCACAAGTGGAGTATGTCTTGGAAAGAATTGTGGGTGGTAGTTACTAGTACATTGGAATTATACAGAATAAAAGCTAAACTTGTTTGGAGAGAGCTGTACTGTCAAAGAGCCACCAGCCTGCATTAAAATAACCTGTGGCTATCTGAGGCTTAAAATGATCTCTGGGCCCCCAATAATCTGCTTGCCCCCAAAGAGGAAATATTTTTAATGCCCTATGCCAATGTAGCCAAGGAGGGTGAGGGAGAATTATGAACTCCTCAGAAGGTAGAACCAAGAACCACAGACAAGGAAAACCTATTTCCATGGAGCAGACACTGGGACTTAATAAAAGAAGACTGTCTAGCAATTAGCTAGTCGGGGTAGAAGGATTTCCAGAATTCCTACAGTGAAGTTGAGTGCCTCGCAATCTTCCCCTTTTGGAAGGAGAGTGTTTATTGAGATAACCTTGCCCTGATATTTTTATGCTGATTGTATGCTGGGCAGCCTGTTATATTTATATCATCTATATCTATATCTATATCTATCTATATCTATATCTATCTATCTATATCTATATCTATCTATCTATCTATCTATCTATCTATCTATCTATCTATCTGGATAACAAAGGATCAATATGGCCTAGAATGTTATCATGAGAGCTAGAATTTTAATTATTATGGTGTGATTAGATGGCACTTTGGGTATTAGAGAAGGGAGTGAATACTGCAGACTTGAGGGAAGGAGTAATATTTGTAATAAGGGTGGGATTATGGTAGATTCCATTGTTGTACTCAATTGTTCCTTCCCAACCTCCATTCAAAAAGGATATACTCTACGTCTCATAGAAATTGGGCTTGGACAGAAGAAAGAGAAATTAAGACGTCGATCCCATTTACAATTGCACCCAAAACCATAAGATACCTAGGAATAAATCTAACCAAAGAGGCAAAAGATCTGTACTCAGAAAACTATAAAATCTCATGAAAGAAATTGAGGAAGACACAAAGAAATGGAAAAACGTTCCATGCTCAAGGATTGGAAGAACAAATATTGTGTGAAGATGTCAATGCTACCTAGAGCAATCTACACATTCAATGCAATCCCCATCAAAATACCATCCACTTTTTTCAAAGAAATGCAACCAATAATCCTAAAATTTCTATGGAACCAGAAAAGACCCCACACAGCCAGAGGAATGTTGAAAAAGAAAAGCAAAGCTGGCGGCATCACAATTCCGGACTTCCAGATCTATTACAAAGCTGTCATCATCAAGACAGTATGGCACTGGCACAGAAACAGGCACATAGATCAATGGAACAGAATAGAGAGCCCAGAAATGGACCCTCCACTCTATGGTCAACTAATCTTTGACAAAGCAGGAAAGAATGTCCAATGGCAAAAAGACAGTCTCTTCAACAAATGGTGTTGGGAAAATTGGACAGCCACATGCAGAAGAATGAAACTGGACCATTTCCTTACACCAAACACAAAAATAGACTCCAAATGGTTGAAAGACCTCAATGTGAGACAGGAGTCCATCAAAATCCTAAAGGAGAACACAGGCAGCAACCTCTTCGACCTCAGCTGCAGCAACTTCTTCCTAGAAACATTGCCAAAGGCAAGGGAAGCAAGGGCAAAAATGAACTATTGGGACTTCATCAAGATAAAAAGCTTTTGCACAGCAAAGGAAATAGTCAACAAAACCAAAAGACAACCGACAGAATGGGAGAAGATATTTGCAAATGACATATCAGATAAAGGGCTAGTATCCAAAATCTATAAAGAACTCATCAAACTCAACACCCAAAGAACAAAGAATCCAATCAAGAAATGGGCAGAAGACATGAACAGACATTTTTCCAAAGAAGACATCCAAATGGCCAACAGATACATGACTAAGTGCTCAACATCGCTCAGCATCAGGGAAATCCAAATCAAATCCTCAATGGGATACCACCTCACACCAGTCAGAATGGCTAAAATTAACAAGTCAGGAAACGACAGATTTTGGCGGGGATATGGAGAAAGGAGAACCCTCCTACACTGTTGGTGGGAATGCAAGCTGGTGCAGCCAGTCTGGAAAACAGTATGGAGGTTCCTCAATAAGTTGAAAATAGAGCTACCATACAATCCAGCAATTTTACTACTGGATATTTACCCCAAAGATACAAATGTAGGGATCCGAAGGGGTACGTGCACCCTGATGTTTATAGCAGCAATGTCCACGATAGTCAAATTGTGGAAAGAGCCAAGATGCCCATCGAGAGATGAATGGATAAAGAAGAGGTGGTATATACATACAATGGAATATTATGCAGCCATCAAAAGGAATGAGATCTTGCCATTTGCAATGACGTGGATGGAACTGGAGGGTATTATGCTCAGCGAAATAAGTCAATCAGAGAAAGACATGTATCATATGACCTCACTGATATGAGGAATTCTTAATCTCAGGAAACAAACTGAGGGTTGCTGGAGTGGGGGGTGGGGTGGGAGGGATGAGGTGACTGGGTGATAGACCCTGGGGAGGGTATGTGCTCTGGTAAGCTCTGTGAATTGTGCAAGACTGTTGAATCTCAGATCTGTACCTCTGAAACAAATAATGCAATATATGTTAAGGAAAAACAAAAAAAGAAGAAGAAGATAGCAGAAGGGGAAGAATGAAGGGGGGAAATTAGAGGGGTAGACGAACCATGAGAGACGATGGACCCTGAAAAACAAACTGAGGGTTCTAGAGGGGAGGGGGGTGGGAGGATGGGTTAGCCTGGTGATGGGTATTGAGGAGGGCATGTTCTGCATGGAGCACTGGGTGTTATGCACAAACAATGAATCATGGAACACTACATCTAAAACTAATGATGTAATGTATGGTGATTAACATAACAATAAAAAGATTTTGGGCTTGGCCACAGCACTCTCTTTGGAATATAAGTTGAGGTGGTGAATGCCACATCCAACTGGATACTTCACCCATCCAATAATGTGTGATTATCTTTATTTTTACTAGATAAATGTGATATGTATTTAGCCTGGATTCCAGAAGATACATAAAAGAAAACTAGTTGACCACTATTGATATATACATGAGCAAGATATAAATGTTAGTGATTTTAAATTCAATGAAATTTGGGGAGTCTTTGATATTACAATATAATATAATTAAAGTCAACTAATATAAGTGCTTTATACTTCATTTTTTCAGCTTCTTTTACAGAACAAAATCTCAGAAGAAGGGGCCTTTAGCACCTCATTTTGTCATACAACTCAAGTTTCAGACATCTGATTTTTCTCTGTGCAAATCTGCAAGTCACATAGTTTTTTTGGTTTGTTTGTTTTGTTTTATTCTTAAGGGGGAAAAAGCGTGGTAAGAAATCCTGTGTAATTTGCCCTATGTGAGAGGTAGGCCTGCATACGGTATCTGAACTACAGGGGCCTGAGGAAGGAACATGTGATTTGAGGCCTGAAAGGGTGTTGGTTCTGAACCAGGTGAGAAGGCACAGAGAAAAAAAATGTAGCCACTATTGGAGAATGGTTATAGACACATTAAGTAAGGGCATTTTTAAGGATATTGGAAACCAGGATTTCACTCTCAGAGAATGGACTTTCACACATTCCAAACCTTCCAAGGACACTGTCCTTGGATATTTTTCTCACCTTGTTGGGGCTCCCACACCCTGTTCTAGACCACTACAACTACCTCCAAAATCTCCTGCCCCCATATCCATTTTTATAGTCTGCCTTCTCTTTCACAACTGTCCTCACCCTTTTCCATGCATCAAGGAGAAGATTTAGATACTTGGGATAACCCAGCCATATCGACAGTTAGTGGGTTCTGGAAAGAACCCTGTCCCACTCTAGTTCTCCAAGCACTCTCCTAGATATCTGCTACCAATTTTCTTCACTAATGAGTTTAAAATATAACATTTTAACAAAGTTAAGCCTGGATACCAGGTTATGCAAGAAATTTCCAATTAAGTATCTTGATTTTTATTAGTCTACACTTGATTAGCTCATATCTCTCCGGGAGTCTAGAGATCAGAAGGTTAAAATGAGAATTGTGTGCAGAAGAATTCCAAATAATTTATGTAGATGCTCTATCCTGAAGGAGAGGGACATAAGTCCCTACTCTTTAAGTATGGGCTGCCCAAAGTGACTTCCTTCCAATGATTACAGTATGGAAAAGGGATTAAAAGGGTAATTGCTATGGAAAAACCTAACAAACACTACCAGGTGTCAAGGTCAATATCAATAGTGATAAATTACATTGATGATGTATGACCTTGATATGTTGTGATGGAAATGGCACATTACCTCTGTAGTCTTCCTCCCAAAACCCATAACACCAGTGTAATCATGAGGAAAACATTAGGTAAATTCTGATAGATGGGGAAATCTTCAAAATACCTGACCAGTACTCCTAAAAGCTATCAAGGTCATAAACAATTGAAAAACTCTCACAGCCAAGAGGAGCCTAAGGAGACATGATGACTAACTATGATGTGATGTCCTGAATGAGATCCTGGAACAGAAAAAAGACATTAGGTATAAACTAAGGTAACATCAATAAACTTTAGTTATTAATACTATATCAGTATTAGTTCATTATTTATGACAAAGGTAACATACTAATTTAAGATGTTAATAATAGGGAAAACTGGGTATGTGGTATTTGAGAACTCTCTATACTATTTTTGCAAATTTTCTTTAAATCTAAAGCAAACAGTCACCTTCCCTCATCTTCCCTTCAATCAATCAGAGCAGGCAAAGCACAGTAAGAGGAAATGCTCCTGAAAAACCTTCCTGCATGGAGAGGGGCCTCTTTTCACCCCACCCAATTGTAAAAGATGCAAGGCAGGAAGAAAATGCTACTATGCATCAAAAAGAGTGAGCAGGCATCATGAAGACCTCTCCCAGCCCAGGACAAAAGCCACTTGTCTCCTACACATGCAAATTATCCATCAAAGGTTTTCAGAATCATAATTCCATGTATTTTTTCCTGAAAATATATTTTTTAATTAAAAGGCACCAATTCAAAGTCTTTACACTGCCCTGACATACACAGCCAGTTGTGAGCACTTTATTCCTGTCCCTCTGCCAGTTAGTGATTCTGAAAATTGACAGTAGGAACAATGATTCAGATCAAGACTTGCCTCACAGTTTGTACGCCTAAAGGAACTAAAAATAAATAAATAAATAAACAAGATGAACAAACAGAGCACAAAGTAAGTAGAAGAAAGGAAATTATAAAGATCAGAGCAGAAATACATGACATAGAGATGAAAAAAATAAAATAATCAATAAAACAAAACCTGGTTCTTTGAAAAGATAAAAAAAAATAATAACCCATAGCCAGACTCATCAGGAAAAAAAAGAGAAAAGACTCAAATGAAATCAGAAATGAAGGACAAATAACAATTGACACCACAGAAAAACAAATAATTATAAGAGAAGACTACACAAATTGTATGCTAACAAATTGGACAACCTAGAAGAAATGGATAAATTCCTATAAACATACAATCTTGCAAAACTGAATCAAGAAGAAATAGAAAATCTGAAAAGACTAATTACTAGTAATGAAATTGAACTGACAATAAAAAAACTATCAAAAAATAAAAAGTCCAGGGACACATCGATTCACAGGCAAACTCTACCAAATGTTTAAACAAAACTTAATACCTGTTCTCCTCAAACTATTCCAAAAACTAGAAGAGGAAGGAAAGCTTCCAAATACATTACCCTGATACCAAAACTAGACAAATACACCACATACACAAAAAGAAAACTATAGGCCAATATCTCTGATTAACATAGAAACAAAAATCTTCAATAAAATATTAGAAAACTACATTTCAACAATATATTAAAAGGGTCATTCACCACAATCAAGTGGATTTATTCCAGGGATCCAAGTGGGTTAAATGTTCACAAATCAATCAATGCAACACACTACTTCAACAAAACAGAGGATAAAAATTATATGGTCATCTCTTTAGAGGAAGAAAAAGCATTTGACAAAATTCAGCATCCATTCACGATAACAAGTCTAAACAAGTAGGTTTTGAGGGAACATACCATAATAAAGGCCATATATGAAAAACTCACAGCTAGGGCGCCTGGGTGGCTCAGTCGTTAAGCGTCTGCCTTTGGCTCAGGTCATGATCCCAGGATCCTGGGATCGAGTCCCACATCGGGCTCCCTGCTCGGCGGGAAGCCTGCGTCTCCCCCTCCCACTCCCCGTGCTTGTGTTCCTGCTCTCGCTATCTCTCTCTCTGTCAAATAAATAAATAAAATCTATAAAAAAAAAAAAAGAAAAACTCACAGCTAGCATCATACTCAATAGAGACAAACTGATAGCTTTTCCTCTGATATCAGGAACAAGACAGGGATGTCTACTCTCACCATTCTTATTCAACATAGTACTGGAAGTCCTAGCCACTGCAATTAGACAAGAAAAGAAGTAAGAGGCATCCATATTGGTAAGGAAGAAATTAATCTTTCACTGTTTACAGATGGCACAATACTATACATAGAAAACCCTAAAGACCCCACCAAAAAACTATTAGAAGTAATAAATGAATTCAATAATGATGCAGGATACAAAATTAATAATCCAAAATTGGTAGCATTTCTCTACACTAAAAATGAAGTAGCAGAAAGAGGAATTTAAAAAATTCCATTTGCAATTACACCAAAAAGAATAAAATGCCTAGGAATAAATTTAACCAAGGAGGTGAATAACCTGTACTCATCAACTATAAAACACTGATGAGAGAAATTGAAGATAACCCAAGTGGAAAGATATTCCATGCTCATGGACTAGAAGAACTAATATTTTTTATTTAAATTCAGTTATCCAACATTTAGTACATCACTAGTTTTTGGTGTAGTGTTCAGTGATTCATTAGTTGCATAAAACACCCAGTGCTCACTGCATCATGTGTCCTCCTTAAACCAATCACCCAGTTACCCCATCCCCCCACCCCCTCCATTTCCACAACCCTCAATTTGTTTCCCAGAGTCAATAGTCTCTTATGGTTTGGCACCCTCTCTGATTTCGTTACATTCAGATTTTCCTCCCTTCTCCTACAGTCCTCTGCACTATTTCTTATATTCTGCATATGAGTGAGTGAAATTATATGGTAACTATCTTTCTCTGCTTGACTTCTTTCACTTAGCATAATCCCCTCCAGTTCCATGAATGTGGATGCAAATGGTAGGTATTCATCCTTTCGGATGGCTGAGTAATATTCCTGTATATATGAAACACATCTTCTTTTTTAAATTTTTTATTGTTATGTTAATCACCATACATTACATCATTAGTTTTTGATGTAGTGTTCCATAATTCATTGTTTGTGCATAACACCCAGTACTCCATGCAGAGCATGCCCTCTTTAATACCCATCACCAAACTAACCCATCCTCCCAGCCCCCTCCCCTCTAGAACCCTCACTTTGTTTTTCAGAGTCCATCAACTCTCATGGTTCACCTCCCCCTCCGAATCCCCCCTTCATTCTTCCCTCCTGCTATTCTCTTCTTCTTTTTCTCTTTCTCTTAACATATATTGCATTGTTTCAGAGGTACAGATCTGTGATTCAACAGTCTTGCAAAATTCACAGCACTCACAATAACACATACCCTCCTCCAATGTCTATCACACAGCCACCCAATCCCTCCCAACACCCCCCACTCCAGCAACCTGCAGTTTGTTTCCTGAGATTAAGAATTCCTCATATCAGTGAGGTCATACGATACATGTCTTTCTCTGATTGACTTATTTTGTTCAACATAGCACCCTCCAGTTCCATCTATGCTGTTGCAAATGGCAAGATCTCATTCCTTTTGATGGCTACATAATATTCCATTGTATGTATATACCACCTCTTCTTTATCCATTCATCTGTCGATGGACATCTTGGCTCTTTCCACAATTTGGCTATCGTGGACATTGCTGCTATAAACATCGAGGTGCATGTACCCCTTCGGATCCCTACATTTGTATATTTGGGGTAAATACCCAGTAGTGCTATTGCTGGATCCTATGGTAGCTCTATTTTCAACTTTTTGAGGAACCTCCATACTATTTTCCAGAATGGTTGCACCAGCTTGCATTCCCACCAACAGTGGAGGAGGGTTCCCCTTTCTCCACATCCCCGCCAACATCTGTCGTTTCCTGACTTGGTAATTTTAGCCATTCTGACTGGTGTGAGGTGGTATCTCATTGAGGTTTTGATTTGGATTTCCCTGATGCTGAGCGATGTTGAGCACTTTTTCATGTCTGTTGGCCATTTGGATGCCTTCTTTGGAAAAATGTCTGTTCGCCTTCTGCCCATTTCTTGATTGGATCATTTGTTCTTTGGGTGTTGACTTTGATCAGTTCTTTATAGATTTTGGATACTAGCCCTTTATCTGATATGTCATTTGCAAATATTTTCTCCCATTCTGTTGGTTGTCTTTGGTTTTGTTGACTGCTTCTTTAGCTATGGAAAAGCTTTTTATCTTGATGAGGTCCCAATAGTTCATTTTTGCCCTCACTTCCCTTGCCTTTGGTGATGTTTCTAGGAAGAAGTTGCTGCAGCTGAGGTTGAAGAGGTTGCTGCCTGTATTCTCCTTTAGGATTTTGATGGACTCCTGTCTCACATTGAGGTCTTTCAACCATTTGGAGTCTATTTTTGTGTGTGGTGTAAGGAAATGGTGCACTTTCATTCTTATGCATGTGGCTGTCCAATTTTTCCAACACCATTTGTTGAAGAGACTGTCTTTTTGCCATTACATATTTTTTCCTGCTTTGTGGAAGCTGAGTTGACCATAGAGTGGAGGGTCCATTTCTGGGCTCTCTATTCTGTTCCATTGATCTATGTGTCTGTTTCTGTGCCAGTACCATACTGTCTTGATGATGACAGCTTTGTAATAGAACTGGAAGTCCGGAATTGTGATGCCGCCGGCTTTGCTTTTCTTTTTCAACATTCCTCTGGCTATTCGGGGTCTTTTCTGGTTCCATACAAATTTTAGGATTATTGGTTCCATTTCTTTGAAAAAAGTGGATGGTATTTGGATGGGGATTGCACTGAATGTGTAGATGGCTCTAGGTAGCATTGACATCTTCACAATATTTGTTCTTCCAATCCATGAGCATGGAACATTTTTCCATTTCTTTGTGTCTTCCTCAATTTCTTTCATGAGTATTTTATAGTTTTCTGAGTACAGATCCTTTGCCTCTTTGGTTAGATTTATTCCTAGGTATGTTATGGTTCTGGGTGTAATCGAAAATGGGATCGACTCCTTAATTTCTCTTTCTTCTGTCTTGTTGTTGGTGTATAGGAATGCCACTGATTTCTGTGCATTGATTTTATATCCTGCCAGTTGACCAAATTCTTGTATGAGTTCTAGCAGTTTTAGGGTGGAGTCTGTTGGGTTTCCCACATAAAGTATCATATCATCTGCAAAGAGTGAGAGTTTGACTTCTCCTTGCCGATTTGGATGCCTTTGATTTCTTTTTGTTGTCTGATTGCTGTGGCAAGGACTTCTAATACTATGTTGAATAGCAGTGGTGATAGTGGACATCCCTGCTGCATTCCTGACCTTAGGGGGAAAGCTCTCAGTTTTTCCCCATTGAGAATGATATTCGCTGTAGGTTTTTCATAGATGGCTTTTATGATATTGAGGTATGTACCCTCTATCCCTCTACTCTGAAGAGTTTTGATCAAGAAAGGATGCTGGACTTTGTCAAATGCTGTTTCTGCATCTATTGAGAGGTTCATATGATTTTTGTTCTTTCTTTTGTTAATGTATTGTATCACATTGATTGATTTGTATATGTTGAACCAACCTTGCAGCCCAGGGATAAATCCCAGTTGGTCGTGGTGAATAATCCTTTTAATGTACTGTTGGATCCTATTGGCTAGTATTTTGGTGAGAATTTTTGCATCTATGTTCATCAAGGATATTGGTCTCTAATTCTCCTTTTTGGTGGGGTCTTTGTCTGGTTTGGGGTTAAAGGTAATGGTGGCCTCATAAAATGAGTTTGGAAGTTTCCCTTCCATTTCTATTTTTTGGAACAGTTTCAGAAGAATAGGTATTAATTCTTTAAATGTTTGGTAGAATTCCCTGGGAAGCCCTCTGGCCCTGGGCTTTTGTTTTTTGGGAGATTTTTGATGACTGCTTCAATTTCCTTAGTGGTTATAGGTCTGTTCAGGTTTTCCATTTCTTCCTGGTTCAGTTTTGGTAGTTGATACATCTCTAGGAATGCATCCATTTCTTCCAGATTATCTAATTTGCTGGCATAGAGTTGCTCATAATATGTTCAAATAATTGTATTTCTTTGGTGTTGGTTGTGATCTCTCCTCTTTCATTCATGATTTTGTTGATTTGGGTCATTTCTCTTTTCTTTTTGATAAGTCTGGCCAGGGCTTTATTAATCTTGTTAATTCTTTCAGAGAACCAGCTCCTACTTTCGTTGATCTGTTCTACTGTTCTTTTGGTTTCTATTTCATTGATTTCTGCTCTGATTTTTATTAATTCTCTTTTCCTGCTGGGTTTAGGCCTTATTTGCTGTTTTTTTTTTTTTTTTTTTTTTCTCCAGCTCCTTTAGGTTTAGGGGTTAGGTTTTGTATTTGAGACCTTTCTTGTTTTTTGAGAAAGGCTGGTATTGCTATATACTTTCCTCTTAGGACCGCCTTTGCTTCATCCCAAAGATTTTGAACAGTGGTGTTTTCATTTTCATTGGTTTCCATGAATTTTTTAAATTCTTCTTTAATTTCCTGGTTGACCCATTCATTTTTTAGTAGGATGCTCTTTAGCCTCCATGTATTTGAGTTCTTTCTGACTTTCCTCTTGAGATTGAGTTCTAGTTTCAAAGCATTGTGGTCTGATAATAGGCAGGGAATGATCCCAATCTTTTGGTACCGTTTGAGACCTGATTTGTGACCTAGGATGTGATCTATTCTGGAGAATGTTCCATGGGCACTAGAGAAGAATGTGTATTCTGTTGCTTTGGGATAGAATGTTCTGGATATATCTGTGAAGTCCATTTCGTCCAGTGCATCATTTAAAGTCTTTATTTCCTTATTGATCTTTTGCTTAGACGATCCGTCCATTTCAGTGATGGGGTGTTAAAATCCCCCACTATTATTGTATTGTTGTCAATGTGTTTCTTTGCTTTTGTTATTAATTGCCTTATATAACTGGCTTCTCCCATGTTAGGGGCATAGATATTTACAATTGTTAGATCTTCTTGTTGGATAGACACTTTAAGTAGGATATAGTGTCCTTCCTCATCTCTTATTACAGTCTTTGGTTTAAAATCTAATTTGTCTGATATAAGGATTGCCACCCCAGCTTTCTTTTGGTGTCCATTAGCATGGTAAATGGTTTTCCACCCCCTCACTTTCAATGTGGGGGTGTCTTTGGGTCTAAGTTGAGTCCTTTGCAGATAGCATATTGATGGGTCTTGTTTTTTAATCTGATCTGATAGCCTGTGTCTTTTGATTGGGGCATTTAGCCCATTTACATTCAGAGTAACTATTGAAAGATAGGAATTTAGTGTCATTGTATTGCCTGTAAGGTGTCTGTTACTGTATATTGTCTGTGTTCCTTTCTGGTCTATGTTGCTTGTAAGCTCTCTCTTTGCTTAGAGGACCCCTTTCAATAGTGCTTGTAGGGCTGGTTTTGTGGTTGCAAATTCCTTTAGTTTTTGTTTGTCCTGGAAGCTTTTTATCTCTCCTTCTATTTTCAATGACAGTAGCTGGATACAGTATTCTTGGCTGCACATTTTTCTCATGTAGTGCTCTGAATATATCCTGCCAGTCCTTTCTGGCCTGCCAGGTCTCTGTGGATAGGTCTGTTGCCAATCTAATGTTTCTACCATTGTAGGTTACATATCTCTTGTCCCAAGCTGCTTTCAGGATTTCTCTTTGTCTCTGAGACCCGTAAGTTTTACTATTAGGTGTCGGGGCGTTGACTTATTTTTATTGATTTTGAGAGGGGTTCTCTGTGCCTCCTGGGTTTTGATGCCTGTTTCCTTCCCCAAATTAGGGAAGTTCTCTGGTATAATTTGCTCCAATATACCATCTGCCCCTCTCTCTCTTTCTTCTTCTTCTGGGATCCCAATTATTCTAATGTTGTTTCATCTTATGCTATCACTTATCTCTCGAATTCTGCCCTTGTGATCCAGTAGTTGTTTATCTCTCTTTTTCTCAGCTTCTTTATTTTCCAGTATTTGGTCTTCTATATCACTGATTCTTTCTTCTGCCTCATTTATCCTAGCAGTTAGCACCTCCATATTTGATTGTACCTTATTAATAGCCTTTTTGATTTCTACTTGGTTAGATTTTAGTTCTTTTATTTCTCCAGAAAGGGTTTCTCTAATAACTTCCATGCTTTTTTCAAGCCCCGCTAGTATCTTTAAAATCATGATTCTGAACTCTTGGTCCGACATCGTACTAATGTCCATATTGAGTAGGTCCCTGGCAGTTGGTACTACCTCTTGTTCTTTTTGTTGAGGTAATTTTTTCCATCTTGTCATTTTGTCCAGAGGAGAATAGATGAATGAGAGAACAAAATGCTAACAGGGTAACAACGTCCCCAGAAAATATACTCTAAACAAATCAGAGAAGACCTGAAACCGGGGGAAAAGAAAGTGAAAGAAAGAAAAAAGAAAAAGTAAAAGATAAAAACAAAAACAGTACAAAAGAACAAAAAAAAAAAAAACAATATGATCAAATATGATCAGGCTGGTGCATAGATCAGTGCCACACACTAGATTTTGGGTGTATTTTGGTCTGTTAGAAGAAAGTGCCTCACAAAATTTTAAAGAAAGAAAAACTTATACATGTACAAATATAAGGGTTGATACAATGAAGGGAAGGAATATGACTGTAAAGATGACAATTATTTAAAAAAATTATAAAAGGAATTGATAAGATAAGAAGTTTGAAAAAAGAAAGAAGAGGTTTTTTTTAAAAAAAGGGGAGAGAATGTGATCAGGCAGGAGACTAGGACAAAGCCATACACTAGAGATTTAGGGTATATTTTGATCTGTTAGAAGAAATTGTATCTCAGAATTTTAAAGAGAGAACAACTTATATATATATGCCAAAAATAAGGGTAACTACTATGAAGGTATAGAATATGACTCTAAAAATGAAAAAAAAAAAATTTTTAAGGGATTGATAAGATGCTGGTTGAAAAAGGAAAAAGAAAAATTAAAAAAAAAAAGACAGTGGAAAGAAAATAACTTTGAAAGACTAGAGAATCATGGTAAAAAAGCCATGGATTCTATGTGCAGTATTCCCCTAACTCTGCCATTCTGCCATTCTCATTGATGGGTAAACTTGGTCTTGGCTGGCTGTTCTTGCTGATCTTCTGGGGGGGGGGGGCTGTTGCCGTGGTTCCCAAATGTGTTTCACAGAGGTGGAATTGTCCCACCCTTGCCGGTCCGAGCTAAGTAATCTGCTCGGGTTTGCTCTTGGCAGCTTTTGTTCCCTGCAAGCTTTCCATACAGCTTTGGAGGATGGGAATGAAAATGGCAGCCTCCCAATCTCTGCCCTGGAGGAGCCGAGAACTCGGGGCCCCACTCCTCAGTGAGCCCCCAGAGAAAAGCAGTCAATCACTCCCGTCTCCCTGGTCTCTGACCACACTCCGTGCTCACCCAGCCTGTGACCTAGCGTTTCTATCTCTGGCACCCAGCCCCGTGTGGATTCTCCAACCCCGGAAGATCCTTGTGGTGTGCTCCTGCATCGCTCCTCCTGGGGGAGGAAGGGGAGTCTCTGTGGATCTGCCACTTGTTGGGTCCCTGCTGGTAGAGCAGTGGCCCGACTGTGCTGTGGATCATGGTTTATGGCAACCCTGAGCTGAGAGCCCGCTCCTTGGCTCCGTCTCTGCAGCTGGCTTCCCCACTCTGGTACCTGGGAGCTCTGCCGCACTCAGGCACCCCTGATCTTTCTGTGACCCTGAGGGTCCTGAGTCCACACTGTCCCGTGAGGGCCCCACCCCCTGCTTAGCCACTGGAGCAATGTCCCTCAGCAGAGCCGACTTCTAAAAGTTCTGATTTTGTGCTCTGTGGCTCTATCACTTGCCAGAAGTGGCGAACGGAGGCCCCCTCCCCCGCCATCTATCCTCCCGAATCCTCGGATTCACTTCTCCACATGTCCTGCCTTCCAGAAAGTGGTCGCTTTTCTGTTCAGAGAGTTGTTGCTATTCTTTTCTTCGATCTCCTGTTGAGTTTGTAGGTGTTCAGAATGGTTTGATCCCTATCTAGCTGAATTCCTGGGACAAGACGAAATCCAGGTCTCCTACTCCTCCGCCATCTTGCTCTGCCCCTGTAACACATCTTTATCCATTCATCTTTTGAAGGGCATCTAGGCTCTTTCCATAGTTTGGCTATTGTGGACATTGCTGCTATGAATATTGGGGTGCAGGTGCCCCCTCTTCTCACTACATCTGTAACTTTGGGGTAAATACCTAGTAGTGCAATTACTGGGTCATAGTGTAGTTCTATTTTTAACTTTTTGAGGAACCTCCTACTGTTTTCCTGAGTGACTGTACCAGCTTGCGTTCCCACCACCAGTGTAGGAGGGTTCCCCTTTCTCCACATCCTCACCAACATTTGTTGTTCCCTGTCTTGTTAATTTTAGCCATTCTAACTGGTGTAAGGTGGTATCTCATTGTGGTTCTGATTTGTATTTCCCTGATGACTAGTGATGTATCTGTTGGCCATTTGGATGTCTTCTTTGGAGAAATGTCTGTTCCTGTCTTTTGCCCATTTATTGACTGGATTATTTTGGGGGGGATGTTAACTTTGAGATGTTCTTTATAAATCTTGGATACCAGCCCTTTATCTGATAGGTCATTTGCAAATACCCCTCATTCTGTAGGTTGCCATTTAGTTTTGTGACTGACAGTGTGACCGAAAAAAAGGGAAATTAAGGAATCAATCCCATTTACAATTGCACCGAAATCCATAAAATACCTAGGATTAAACCTAACCAAAGAGGTAAAGGATCTGTACTCTAGAAACTACAGGATACTTATGAAAGAAGTTGAGGAAGACACAAAGAGATCCCCATCTCTTGTGCCTTCCTGTGAAATATTTCATGCTCATGGATTGGAAGAATAAACATTGTTAAAATGTCTATGCTAAAAACAATAAAATAATTTAAAAAATAAAATAAATAAATGTCTGTTGCCCAGAACAATCTATACATTTAATGCAATCCCTATCAAAATACCATCGGCATTTTTCACAGAGCTGGAACAAACAATCCTAAAATTTGTATGGAACCAGAAAAGACCCCAAATTGCCAGGAGAATGTTGAAAAAGAAATCCAAAGCTGGAGGCATCATGATGTCTGACTTCAAGCTCTATTACAAAGCTGTGATCATCAAGACAACATGGTACTGGCACAAAAACAGACATAGATCAATGGTACAGAATAGAGACCCCAGAAATGGCCTTCACCTCTATGGTCAACTAATCTCCAACAAAGCAGGAAAGAATATCCAATGGAAAAAAGACAGTGTCTTCAACAAATGGTGTTGTGAAAATTGGACAGTCACATGCAGAAGAATGAAACTGGACCATTCTCTTACAACATACACAAAGATAAACTCAAAATGGATGAAAGACCTCAATGTGAGACAGGGATCCATCAAAATCCTAGAGGAGAACACAGGCAGTAACCTCTTTTGTCTCGGGCACTGCAAGTTATTGTTAGACACATCTCTAAAGGCAAGGGAAACAAAAGCAACAAAACTAAAAGAACTAATATTTTTAAAATGTCCAGACTACCCAAAGCAATCTCCAGATTCCACACAATCCCTATGAAAATGCCAACCTTTTTTTCAAATAACTAAAACAAATAGTGACAAAATTTGTATGCAATTATGAAAGACCCCAAAAAGCCAAAGCAATCTTGAGAAAGAACAAAGCTAGAGGTATCACGAATCCAGATTTCAAGATATACTACAAAGCTAAATTAATCAAAAAGGTGCGGTACTCACACAAGAATAGACACATGGATGAATGGAGCAGAAAAGAGAGCCCAGAGATAAACCCATTACTATATGGTTAATTAATTTGACAAAAGCTGCAAGAATATACAATGGGGAAAAATAGTCTCTTCAATAAATGGTGCTAGGAAAACTGGAAAGCTCCATGCAAAAGAATGAAACTGGACAACTTTCTTATACTATGCACAAAAATAAACACAAAATGGATTAAAGATAAGGAGTTCATGTCCAAAATATAAGGGCTGATATCCAAAATATATATGGAACTTATATGACTCAACATCAAAAAAAAAAAATCTGATTTAAAAATGGGCAGATTGGGATACCTGGGTGGCTCAATTGTTTAAGCCTCTGGCTCTTGGTTTCAGTTCAGGTCATGATCTCAGGATCATCTTGAAATTCTCTCTCCTCTCCCCCTGCCCCTCCCTCTTGTTCATGCCCCCCCCCAAATAAATAAATAAATAAATAAATAAATAAATAAATAAATAAAATCTTAATAATGGGCAGATGATCTAAATGTACATTTCCCCAAAAAAGACATACAGACACATGAGAACATATCTCAACACCACTAATCATCAGGGAAATGCTAATCAAAACCACAGTGAAATATCACCTTACTCCTCTCAGAATGGCTAGTATCAAAAAACAGAAACAAAAACAAGAAAGGATAAGTATTCCCAAGGATGTGGAGAGAAAAGAACCCTTGTGCAGTCTACTGGGTATTTACCCCAAAGATACAAAAGTAGGGATCCGAAAAGGTACATGCACCCCAATGTTTATAGCAGCAATGTCCACAATAGCCAAACTGTGGGAAGAGCCAAGATGTCCATCGACAGATGAATGGATAAAGAAGATGTGGTATATATATATACAATGGAATATTATGCAGCCATCAAAAGGAATGAGATCTTGCCATTTGCAACAACATGGATGGAACTGGAGGGTATTATGCTGAGCGAAATAAGTCAAACAGAGAAAGACATGTATCATATGACCTCACTGATATGAGGAATTCTTAATCTCAGGAAACAAACTGAGGGTTGCTGGAGTGGGGCGTGGGGTGGGAGAGATGGGTGACTGGGTGATAGACCCTGGGGAGGGTATGCGCTCTGGTAAGCGCTGTGAATTGTGCAAGACGGTTGAATCTCAGATCTGTACCTCTGAAACAAATAATGCAATATATGTTAAGAAAAAAAAAGAAGAAGATAGCAGAAGGGGAAGAATGAAGGGGGGAAAATCAGAGGGGTAGACGAACCATGAGAGATGATGGACTCTGAAAAACAAACTGAGGGTTCTAGAGGGGAGGGGGGTGGGAGGATGGGTTAGCCTGGTGATGGGTATTGAGGAGGGCACGTTCTGCATGGAGCACTGGGTGTTATGCACAAACAATGAATCATGGAACACTACATCTAAAACTAATGATGTAATGTATGGGGATTAACATAACAATAAAAAAATTAAAAAAAAAAGAACCTTTGTGCACTACTGGCAGAAATATAAATTGGTACAACCACTGTAGAAAAGAGTATGGAGGTCCCTAAAAAAATTAAAAATAGAAATCCCACATGATCCAATAATTCCATTATTGGGCATTTACTCCAAGGGAATAAAAAAAAACTAATTCAAAAAGATATATGCACCCCTATGTTTATAGTAGAGTTATTTACAATAGCCAATATATGGAAGCAACCTAAGTATCCATCAATAAAAAAATTGATAAGGAAGATGTGGTGTGTGCATGCATTACACCATATATATATATATAAATATATGTAAGGTATAGATATCCTTATCCTATCCTTCCTTATCCATTTGTGTGTGTGTGTGTGTGTGTGTGTGAGATGGAATATTACTCAGCCATAAAAAAGAATGAGGCCTTGCTATTCACAACAACATGGGTGAATCTAGAGGGTATAAAGCTAAGAGAAATAGACTGAGAAAGACATATACCATATGATTTCAATAACATGTGGAATCTAAAAAACAAAACAAATGAAAAAATAGTAGAATCAGACCTATAAATACAGAGAACAAACTGATGTTTGCCACAGAGAAGGGGGATGGGGAGAAGAGCAAAATGGATGAAGGGGAGTGGAAGATACAGGCTTCCAGTTATGGAATGAATAAGCCATGGGAATAAAAGACACAACATAGGGATTATAGTGAATGATATTGTAGCAGCATTGTATGGTGACAGATGGTAGCTAGACTTGTAGTGAGTATAGCATAAGGAACAGAAAACTGGAATCACTATGTTGTACACCCGAAACTCACGTAACATTGCATGTCAAGTATACTCAAATAAAAAAAAAAATAAAAGTTATACAAATTCCAATAATAATAATTTAAAAATATATTGACTCACAGTGTGATAGCTGGACTTCCGTAGGCCTGCAAACCTTTCAGGGCAGCAAACAAGTGCTTAGGCTGCAGGATGGCCTCCAGATCACACACACACACACACACACACACACACACACACACACACATGCACATTTACCTGGCAGGAATGGCTGTGGAGACCAGCTTTTCTCTAGAACAATTTAAGAAAATTGTGGATCTAATTTCAAGCATACTGCCTTGGGCTAGGATGAGTCACACACACATCCTCTTGGCCCCTCATTTCTGTCTCTGCTTAGAGAAAAAATATCTGGGCAGCAGCAGGCTGAGATAAGGAACAGGGCCACTAGGGAGCAGAGCACAGATTTTGTAGATGGGTTTTAGCTCTCCTGAAGGGTTTTCTCCATTCAGTCCTCCTGAAATTTTATCTCCATGGGCCTGAAATCAACCTTTATGAAAGTGTAACTGTCTCACCATCCCACATCATTTTTCATAGATTGTCAAGGTGAATTATTTTATCCTATATCTAAGCTATATCCCCCAACACACTTCAACACCTGCAGTTATGTTTCATGTGTAAATGGAAATGTAAGGGACAGCTGAAAGAATTAATCTGAAGTCACACTTAGGACTCTCTCTACAAAGGCTAATTTAAAAAATGTCCCGCTGATAAACATGAGCTCAAAAGGTCAGGCAGAGAAAGGAGACAAATGAACAGGCACTGTCCCTCTAGTCCTTGCCTTCTATGAGTCAAAGGCAGGCACAGATGCAGCACAGAGACCTCACATGCCACACCAGACCTTCCTCTCTCTCTTTCTCCTTGCATTCCCAAAACCCTCAACCAACTTTCTCCAGCACTCATCTCAGAAATACAGCTGGTGCCCTAATAGGTCATAATCTGCTTAATCCGATTAAAACATCCCTGAATATTAGAGATCTTGTATTTATCCTCTCCATCTGAAGTCCCTGCCCTGTATATATTGAAACCATCTGGGACCCAGCCATGTTCAGTGGAAAATGTGACCAATGTGGGCAGCCTACCCATTTGGGATCAAAACTGTTCTTCAGTTGCAGCTCCTCAAGTTTATTACTTGTCCACTTCATGCCATTATAACATATTATCTGGGTTTGCTCATTCACTAGATTGCTACTTATGTGAAGTGCTCCCATGGTTCAACCATAAGAGAGGCAGTGGGTGGGCAGATTGGGGATATATATGGGTTGACTTGTTTGGTCTATATTTATAGTGACAGCTTAACAGGAACAAGGACCATGTAAGAAGAAAAGGCAGTGCCAACATCCCTCTGTCCAATCTGTGCCATAATTTTCTTATTTTTTCAACCCTACTGTCCACATCTTCCTCCAGCCCTCTGTGCTGAGTTGAGGAGAATACAGTACCAAGAAAGCCCTCCAGAACATAATGAATCTTCACACTTCAGAAGGACACCTTCAAGTCCAGAAATGCCATGTCCCACAGCAGGGTATGACTCTTATCCTTAAGATAAGCTCAATGCAAACATTTTGGTATATATTCAGTGAGTTCATAAACCATGTCCTGAGTGCCACATTCAGAAACAGGGTACCAGAGGATGAAAATGAGGAATGGGGTTAACAGTGAGCAGAGCTTAGATTTCTGACCCTGGTTTTCCCTCCTTTCCATTTTTCTCTTTAGTCAATTTCCTCCCCAACAGATTTTAAGGTCCCATTTATTAAATTTCAATATTTCAATAATAATTGAAATTCTAAATCAAGTTCAAAAAATACCAGAGTTTCAACATGTTTATTCTATCAAAAAATTAGTGCTCTCATAGTCCATACCAAACTATACTACCCCACAGTTAACTTCCCCCCACCACCCCGGCAGGAGAAGGCTGTTTGTAGGAAGTCACATTTATGATCATCTCTTTGGTGACACCTCAAACAAGTTACGTTAACACCCATGAGCTCAGAGACAGGGAGAGATGGCAGGAATTGGCAAGCAAACTGGCCCTGCTCTCTCAATTAGTGTGCATGAGATGGGGGAAGAAAGGAACCTTCAGTGCAGAAAGATTAGAAGACAACCTTTCAGGGAACCTGGGTGGTTCAGTCGTTAAGTGTCTGCCTGTGGCTCAGATCATGATCCCAGGGTCCTGGGATCAAGTCCCACATCGGGCTCCTTGCTCGCTGGGGAGCCTGCTTCTCCCTCTACTGTTCTGCCTGCTGCTCCCCCTCCTTGTGCTCTCTCTCTCTGACAAACAAATAAATAAAATCTTTAAAAAAATAAAAATAAAAATAAAAAAAAGAAGGCAACCTTCCACCAAGCCTCCTAGACCAGAGGGACTACTGTTGCCTTTCCCCTATATAGTAATACACAAGCTATTCTCCACCAGCTTTGTTTTCAGAGATGTGCTTGAAACCCTGGGAACCCCAATCTCAAAGGTTAATTTTTATTTAGCTTTTAAAAAAACAAAAGTATATATTATATCTATTAAATACACAAATCTTAACTAAACAGCTTAACAAAGTTTTACCCAAGTGCGCAACTGTGCAATTAGCCATCTAGACCAAGATACAGAGCACCTCCCAATGCTCTGGGAGGATCCCTGGTGTCTGGCTAGTGGTCTTCTGAAGTTAAACATTATTGTGACTTCTATCACCTAGATTTGTTTTGATGTTTTTGATCTTCCCATGAATAGGGTCAGGCAGTATGTGGTCCTTTTCATTCAACATTATTTCCATGAGACTCATCCACATTATTATGTGTATCCATATTTTTTTCATTGCAGTGTAGTATTCCATTGCATGACTATGCCAAAATTTATTGCTTCCTGTTTGTGGTGATGAATAGAAGGATTGTTTCCAATTTTTGGATATTACAAATGAAGTTCCTATCCACATTATTATAAATGCCTTTTGATGAATGATCATTTCTCTTGAGTATATAGTCAGTATGTAATTTGTTGGGTAACAGGGTATCTGTATACTTAGTTGTGTACCAGATACTGCCACACATTTTCTCAAAGTTGTACCACTTTTCAGTCCCACTAATAGAATACAAGAGTTTAACTTCCTTCATAGTTAGCATTGCCAATCCTTTTAATCATAGCTACTTAAGTGTACATTTTGATATCTCTATTTTTATTTTATTTTTTTAAGTTTTTATATATTTATTTGACAGAGAGAGAGAGAGCAAGCACAAGCAAGTGGGAGCAGGAGAGGGAGAAGCAGGCTCCCCGCTGAGCAGGGAGCCCAGTGCAGGACTTGATCCCAGGACCCTGGGATCATGATCCAAGCCGAAGGCAGATGCTTAACCAACTGAGCCACCCAGACACCCCAAAGACAGGAGTTCTATTTTTATTTACACTTCTCTGATGACTAATAGTGTTGAATATTTCATATGTTTGTTGGCCATTTCAGTATCATCATTTTGAACTGTCTGATCATATCTTTTGCCCATTTTAAATGTGGTTACCTAACTTTTTCTTGTTGATTAGAACGTATTTTTAAAAATAAATTTTGGTTATTAAGTCCTTTGGGGATACAAAGTTTTTAATTTTTTTAAAGATTTTATTTATTTGAGAGAGAACATGAGCAGGGGGAGGGGCAGAGGGAGCAAGAGAGGAAGAAGCAGTCACCCTGCTGAGCATGGAGCCCAATCTCTGGCCCAATCTCAGGACTGTGAGATCATGACCTGAGCTGAAGCTGGACGCTTAACCAACTGAGTCACCCAGGTGCCCCATAAAGTTCTTAATTTTAATGATGTCCAAATCATTAATCTCTAAAAGAAATTGTTGCCATAAAAATATTGTTTAATAAATACTTTCCTAGTTCAATGTCATAGAGATGTTTTCTAAGTCTTCATTATGTCTAGAAGTTTGCTTTTATTTTAGCTTTCACTCCTAGGACTCTAACACATTTGGATTTATGTGTGGCCTGGAGTGGGCAGATACATTTTTTTTTCTCACCTGTATATTGATGTATATTGAAAGACTTTAGTACTTCATTTCTGTTCTCTTGCCAGACAAAGTTTCTTAAAATTAGATGCAGAAATAAGGATTAAAGTAAACTCAAATCCTTTCCTCCAGGAACTCCATCAGATTCTCAAAGTAAGTATATTTGAAAGACACACACTCAGCCCTGATGGGACTGGAGGGGAGGAATGCAACCATTGTGAAACACACCCAAATGCCTCTCTATAGGGTAGCCAGTCTCTGGAGGAAAGGACTTCATTAGAGCACAAAAAACCTTATCCAAGCTAGGAACAGGGAACTATTCCCCTCTCTAGCCCTCTCTAGCCTTTCTGTCTCACCTAAGAGAAAAACAAAACAAAATGAAAATCATAGTCAACACAGGATCCACATAAATAGATTTAAAATGCCAAAACCAACAAAGGAAGTACAAATTAGGTCACAAGGCTGAGGGAAGATTTACTACTAGAAGAGGGGATACAGACACTTTATGAATGCCACAGCTCTGAAACACAATCAAAACAAAAGCTTGATATTTACTCAAGATCATAGAATATTCACCCTCTTTCAGACCTTAAGACCACAGCAAGACAGTCCCAATATAATGAAGTGGATTACAGCTGAAACAGCTGCAAGATACAAATGTTCTAAGTAGTAAGACACAGGGAATTCCCAAAGCTAAAACAGGAGACAAAAACAAAGTCATAAAGGAATTTGAAGCCTCTGGTACCTATAGCTACAAAAAACATTAAACAAAACACAACTTCTGGCCAAATTAACACAAATCCTCAAACAAAAGTCCTAGTTACCTCAGTTCCTAATAGCTGATATAACACATCTAGTTTTCAAAACAAAAATCCATGCTATAAGAAGAAAAAACACAGGCTGCATAAATAATGTAATTATTTGAACCAGACTCAGATATGACACAGATGTTGGAATTATCAGACAAGGAATTTAAAATAGCTATCTTTAATATAGTAAGGGTTCTAATGGAAAGGTAGACAATGTGCAAGAAGAGATGGTCAATTTAAGCAGAGATATGAAAATTCTAAGAAAGGAATCAAAAGAAAATACTAGATATAGCAAACACAGAAACAGATATGAAGAGTGTCTTTGACAGGCTTTTGACATCCCTGAGTAAAAAAATCAGTGAACTCAAATGTAAGTTAATAGAAACTTTCCAACTGAAATGCAAAGTGAAAAAGGGAATGAACAACAACAGAAAAGAAAACAGAACAGAACATTCAGAAAATGTGTGACAGTAGCAGAGGACATAATAGTATGTACAGAAACAATTAAAAACTACTAGAATAAAAAATGAATTCAGTAGAGTTACAGGATACAAAATCAATATACAGAGAGATCTCCTGCATTTCTATACACTAATAACAAATTAGCAGAAAGAAATTAGGAAAATAATCCCATTAATAATTGCATCAAAATGAATAAAATACCTAAGAATAATTTAACCAAGGAGGTGAAGGACATGTACTCTGAGAACTATAAGACATTGACATAAGAAATGGAAATGACACCAATAAGTGGAAAGATTTGAATCTGAATTGAAAGAGTTAATATTCTTTCAGTTGAAAGAATTGAAAGAATTAATGTTAAAATGTCTATACTACCCAAAGCAATCACCAGATTCAATGCAATCCCTATGACAACACCAGTAGTATTTTTCACAGAACTAGATCAAATAATCCTAAAATCTATATGGATCCCCAAAAGAACCTGAACAGCCAAAACAATCTTGAGAAAGAAAAAAGCTGGAAGTATGGTTGATTCCAGATTTCAAGATATACTACAAAACTATAGCAATCAAAACACTACAGTACTGGCACAAAAATAAACACATAGATCAAAGAAACAGATTAGAGCTCAGAAATACACCCAACTTTTTATGGTCAATTCATCTACAAAAACTAAGGCAAGAATATATAATGGGGAATAGCATGGAGGATATTAGGAGAATGAAGGGAAAAATGAAGGGGGGGAATCAGAGGGGGAGAATGAACCATGAGAGACTATGGACACCAGGAAACAAACTGAGGGTTTCAGAAGGGAGGGGGTGAGGGTGGGTTAGCCCAGTGATGGGTATTAACAAGGGCACATGTTGCAATGAGCAAACAATGGATCATGAAACACTACATGAAAAACACTACACTACAACACAAACTAATGAGGTACTGTATGGTGACTAACAACAACAACAATAATAATAAATAAACATATATATTATGTTTATATATATACATATACACAGACATTATATATATATATATATAATGGGGATAAAACAGACTCTCCAATAAATGGGTGTTGGTAAAACTGGACAGCTAAAGAATGAAACAGGACTACTCTCTTACACCATTACAAAAATAAACTGAAAAGGTTAAAGACTTAAATGTCAGACCTGAAACCATAAAACTCCTAAAAGAAAATACAGGCGCTAATCTATTGGATATCAGCCTTAGCAATATTTTCCTGGATGTGTATCTCCAGTCTAGGGAAACAAAAGCAAAATAAACAATTGGGACAATATCAAAATAAAAATATCCTGCACACTGAAGAAAACTATCAACAAAACAAAAAAGCAATCTACTGAATGGGAAATGGTATTTGCAAGTGATATATCCGATAAGGGGTTAATATCTAAAATACTATCTAAATAATATTATCTAAAATAATATCTAAAATACAGAACTCAGATCTATAAAGAACTTATCAAACTCAACACCCCAAAACCAAATAACCCAGTCAAGAAATGGGCAGAAGACATGAACAGACACTTCTCCAAAGAAGATATCCAAATGGCTAACAGACACATGAGAAAATGCTCCACATCACTTGCCATCAGGGAAATAAAATCAAACCCACAATGAGCTGCCACCTCACACCAGTCAGAATGTCTAAAATTAACAAGATAGGAAATAACAAATGTTGGTGAGGATGTGGAGAAATGGGAACCCTCTTACACTGTTGGTGGGAATGCAAGCTGGTACAGTCACTCTGGAAAACAGTAGAAGGTTCCTCAAAAAGTTAAAAATAGAGCTACCCTATGACCCAGCAATTGCACTACTAGGAATTTACCCCAAAGATACAAATGCAGTGATCTGAAGGGGTACTTGCACCCCAGTGTTCAGGCAGTAATGTCCACAATAACCAAACTGTGGAAGGAGCAGAGATGTCCATCAATAGAGGAATGGATAAAGAAGATGTGGTTTATATATACAGTGGAATATTACTCAGCCTTCAGAAAGAATGAATACTTACCATTTACATCGATGTGGATGGAACTGGAGGGTATTATGCTGAGCGAAATAAGTCAACCAGAAAAAGACAATTATCATATGATTTCACTCATATGTAGAATATAAGAAACAGTGCAGAGGATCATAGGGCAAGGGAGGGAAAACTGAATGGGAATCCATCAGAGAGGGATACAAACCATGAAAGACTCTTAATTATAGGAAACAAACAGCGTTGCTAGAGGGGAGGTTTCCAGAGGGAAGAGGAGAAGAGAATGGGAGGATAGGTGAAATAGGTGAAGGGGATTAAGAGGTACAAACTTCTAGTTATAAAATAAATAATAAATCACAGGGTTAAAAAGTATAGCATAAGGAATATATTCAATAATATTGTAATATCTGTATGGTGACAGGGTAACTGCACTTATCGTGATGGGCATTTTATAATGTACATAATTGTCAAATCACTATGTAGCATTGATTGTCAACTATACTTCAAAAATTGAAGTATATTTAAAATAAATATATATAACAAAATTTAAAAACTATGTGAAAATATGAAAAGGTATTACCTACTCATAACTAGAATATCAGAATGATAAGAAAGAGAGAATAGAGAAGAGTAAGTATTTGAAATAAACAAACAAATAAAACAAAAACAAAAACAAAAACCTTACCTAAAAAAGAACAAGGGTAGGGATTACAGTGGAAAACAACCAACTGTTGTTTGAAAATCTCTGGCTAGGGTAACTAATAAAAAAGAGAATATATAAATAAACAATATCACAGATGAAAGAGAGGAAATCACTACTGATTCTATGGCTATTAAAAGGATAATCAAGTCATACAATAAAGAACCGTATACCCTAAATTTGGTAACCTAGATGAAATGGATTAATTACTTGAAAGACACAACTACAAAAACTTGGTCTAGGATAAATAGATAACTTGAGTAGTCCTATATCTATTAAATAGAATAACTTGATAATTAAAATATTCCAAAAAAGAAAGCATTAGGAGTAGACAGTTTCAGATGAATTCTAACAAACATTTAAGAAAGAAATAATACCACAGTTTTACAATATCTTCCCCAAAATAGAAGCAGTGGGAGCACTTCCCAGATCATTTTATGAGGCCAGTATTTTACTAATACCAAAATCAGGAAAATATATTGTGAAAATAGAAAACTAAAGCCACATATCTCTCATGAACATAGATGGAAATATCCTTAACAAAATGTTAAGCAGTGTATAAAAAAGAATATATAGCATAACCAAGGGAGATTAATTCAAGGTAAGACTGGTTTAATATTTGTAAATCAATGTAATTCATCATATTAACAGACTGAATAAGAAAAAAAAATGCAATCATATCAATAGAAGCATAAAAAGTATTTGACAAAATTCAATAACTATTCATAATAAAAACTAAAAAAGAAAACTAGGACTAGAAGAAATTTTCTATTAAGGGGTACATATGAAAAAAATCTACACTAAAATCTAAATCTATCAATAATGGTGAAAGACTGAATGCTTTCCCCTTATAATCAGGAGCAAGGCAAGTATGTCTCTCTTATCACTCTTAATCAACATTGTGCCGACTGTCCTAGCTAGTGTAATAAGACAAAAAGAAATAAAAGATATACAGATTAAAAAAGAATAAATAGGGCGCCTGGGTGGCTCAGTTGGTTAAGCAACTGCCTTCGGCTCAGGTCATGATCCTGGAGTCCCGGGATCGAGTCCCGCATCGGGCTCCCTGCTCAGCTAGGAGCCTGCTTCTCCCTCTGACCCTCCCCCCTCTCATGTACTCTCTCTCATTCTCGCTCTCTCAAATAAATAAATAAAATCTTTAAAAAAAAAGATATTTTTATTCACAGATGACATAATGGTGTAGAAATTCTCAAAGAATTTACAAGAAAGCTTCTGGTGATAAGTAACATAACAAGGCTGCAGGAAACACTGCTTTCCTATAAATTGAAAATTAAGTATTGGAATTTGAAATCTGAAATATAATTTTACAATAACACCAAAAAATGAAGTATAAATTTGTACAGGATTTCTACCCATAAGATTAATGAAAGAATCAAGTGAAATCTAACTAAATGGAGAGGATTTCACTATCGATGGTTTGAAAGGCTCATATTGCTAAAATGTGAATTCTTCCCAACTTGATCTATAGACTCAGTGGAACCCCAATTAAAACCCCAAAGAGCCATTTTGTAGATACCAATTAACTAATTACAAAATGCTTATGAAAACACATAGGACCTAGGATAGCCAACACAAAACTGAAGAACAAAGTTGGAGGACCCACACTACCAGATTCAAAACTTAATATTAAGCTGCAGTAATCAAGAAAATATGGTACTGGCCAAAAAACAAACAAACAAACAAACAAAAAACGAAACAAAACAAAACAAAAAGAAACAACAAACCCACAACAAACTAAAACAAACAAAACCAAAAAGTAAAAACAGACAAAAAAAAAAAATGAATATAACAATAGAGAGCCCAAGAAGAGACCCATGCCAATATAGTCAACTGAGTTTTGTCACAAAGGCAACCCAATGGACAAAGAATAGTTTTTCAACAAATAGTGCTGGAACAATTGAATATCCTTATGTTAAAAGATAAACATAGACAAAAGTCTTACACCATGCAAAAATAAATTCAAAATGGATCATAGATCTATTGCAAAACTATACAAATTATAAAATAATACATTGGAGAGGGGCGCCTGGGTGGCTCAGTCGGTTAAGCGTCTGCCTTCGGCTCAGGTCATGATCCCAGGGTCCTGGGGTCGAGCCCCCGCATCGGGCTCCCTGCTCCGCGGGAAGCCTGCTTCTCCCTCTCCCACTCCCCCTACTTGTGTTCCCTCTCTCACTGTGTCTCTCTCTGTCAAATAAATAAATAAAATCTTTAAAAATAATAATAATAATAATACATTGGAGAAAATCTAGGTAACTTAGAGTTTGGTGATGAGTTTTAAATATGACATCAAAAGCATGTTTCATGAAATAAAAAATTGATAAATTGGACTTTATTAAAATTTAAAACCACTTTGCAAAAAACACTTGCTAAGAGAATGACAAGTCAATCCTCGTACTGGTAGAAAATCGGCAAAACACATATCAGATAAGTACTCACATCCAAAATATATAGAGATCACTTAAAATTCAACAAGAATAAATCTAACAACCCAAATAAAAATAGGCAAAAGGTTAAACACACATCTCATCAAAAAGATATGCAGATAGAATATAAGAATATAAAAAATGCTCAGTATCATCTGTCATTCAGGAATTATAAATTAAAATAGCAATGAGATACTATTACATCTATTAGAATGGCTAAATTCCAAACAACTGACAAAACCATTTGTGGGTGAAGATTCAGAGCACAGGATCACTCGTTCATTGTTGACATGAAAGCAGAATGGCACAAACACTTTGAAAGATAGTTTGGCAGCCTCTCATAAAGCTAGCCATAGCATTCCCATACAATTAACATACCTATGTATTTGACCAGTTGATTTGAAAACTGACATCTATAGAATCCTGCACTTTTTTTTACATAAAGCTTTTTACATAAACTTTTCTCATAATCAGTAAAAACTGAAAGCAATCAAGATGCCCTTCATCTTGAATGACTAAATGGTGAATGACTAAACAAGCTGTGGTATATCCTTATAATGGAATATTATTCAGTGATAAAAAGTAATGGGGTATCAAGCTCTGCAAAAACATGGAAGAACCTTAAATGTGTATCACCAAGTGAAAGAATCCAGTCTGAAAAGGCTACCTATTGCATTAATTCCATTTATATAACATTTTGGAAAAGGCAAAACTATGGAGAGGGTAAAGAGATGAGTGGTGCCAGGGTTTGAGAGAGGTAGACCATTGAATAGATGAAGTACAGGGGATTATTTTTTAGGGCAGTGAAACTATTCTGTATGACACTGCAGTAGTGGATATATAACACTTTATAACACTTTGCATTTATAAAAACCCATAGAACTGGGGTACCTGGGTGGCTCAGTCGTTAAGCGTCTGCCTTCGGCTCAGGTCATGATCCCGGGGTCCTGGGATCGAGCCCCGCATCGGGCTCCCTGCTCCGTGGGAAGCCTGCTTCTCCCTCTCCCACTCCCCGTGCTTGTGTTCCTTCTCTGTCAAAAAACAAAAAAAAACAAAAAAACAAAAAACCTATAGAACTGTACCACACAACCTTCTCAACACCCCACATTCATAGTCAAAAGCAGTAGGTTCAGGAAAGACCCTGTCCCTATGATCATTTTTTGATTTGAGGAAAATTACTCCCCAGATGCAGACTAATGCATACTCTTAAACCAGCACACTCTCCACCCTCTTGTGGAGTTACTATCATCTTTATCTCAAATAGAAATTTGCGGAGATTCCTCTTAATGAGGCCCAGTGTAAACATTCATATATCTATAGGTGCTCAGTGCCCCACTCCCGCCTTCAGGCTGACAGCTACTGGGAATAAGAGGGTTAACTGAGGAGGGAGGTCAACAGGAAGCAGTGCTCAAATTTATCCTCACCCCCTCATACTTTCAATTACATTTTGTGAAATATCAGTTGTTCTGTTACTCTGTATCATAAATCCAAGTTGATGAGTTCTGTAAAATTTTGAAAATATTTTATGTCTAAATTTGAGATACGCAAACGCATTCCAAACCTCAGGCTGCTAGTTAAGTGAATACGACAGTGATCGCAAGAACTGCGCAATTCTGGTGAGGTGTTTACATTTGGAGCGATAAGTGAGAAATGGTTTATTAATAATAATGACGCCAGTAAGAATGAAAGAGGAGAGAGAGAGTGAGAGAGCAAGGAGATGACGACAAAAGCACAGCTTCCTCCGCTCTTCTGCGCAGACAACCCCAACCAAGAGATCAGTGCTCGCGCAAGAGCCTACCAGAGGCTAACTGTAATGTAGAAAGAGGAGTCCGCAAGCACATTCCCAGAAGACCCCTCCCAGCACTGAGAGACACAGGCAGGCCCCCACCCTTTCCCCTCTGCTGCTGCAAACACAAGTGGTTCCTCAGTCAGGAGCTTTGTTCCCAGAAACACAGCCTTTTACTCATGGGCCTGAAATCAGCTTTTACTCAAGAGTCCTAATTTCAAACATTCAAGCTTTACTACACTGATGAACATAGCAAATGTTTAAAAAAAAAAAATGTCCCTTCTACAAACTAATCACCTTTGCCATCAAAAGGACAAAAAAGAAACACCTGCATGGATATGACACTGGGCTGAAACAAACTACACCTACTGTGTCCTCTCCTTGGATAATTATGTAGAATATCATTAGCACCCTGTACCAGTCCTGAGCTAGGCATGCTTCTGGGCATGGAGAGGTAAAGTGGGGGAAAGGTTTCCATTGAGAACAATTTGCATTTCTCATATTAGGGTCTCCTAAAGCTATGTTTTTTTTTTTTTTTCTCCTTCTTCTTCTTCTTCTTCTTCTTTTTTTTTTTTTTTTGAGTTGTTCTTGAAGTCACCCTTGGCTTTATGAAATTCTTAACTCACCTCTTGTTGAATTCCATCTGCCTTTTAATTCCACATCTTAAACCATAGATGATCAGGGCTTCTCCATTCATCCACACCTGAATCGAAGACCCCCAGTATTCCATCCCAAATGTTCACACCCACAGTTGCATTTGGATGGGGAGCAGATGGGCAGAAAAGTAATTTATTTGGAGCCACTGAAGGCTGTCTTCATAGAAATAGAATAGAAAATGGCTGATGAACGGCTGTCAGCCTAAAGGAAAGAATGGCGGGTTAGAAGGGTAGGCAGAGCATTAGCCCTCTGTATCTCCCTACGATTCCCACCCCTGCTTCTGCTGTGACCCTAAAGGAGACACAAGCACAATGAAGAACTTGCCAGGCATCAAAGAGAGTGCAAGGCCGGAAGCCCCCTCCTCTCAACGGGAGGGCTCACCGCTTGCCCCTCCCTCCTGAGCTGCTCCCTCCCAGCTGTCTGTCCACACATTTGTTCTCAGAAACAAAGCTCTCACAGGCAGAGACCCGCACTCCAGATTTCCGGAGAATACCCCCAATCCTAAACATTCTGTTCAGAGTCTTGTCAAAGAGTAGGGATATCACATCTGAAGTCCATCCCCGCCTGTTAGCAGCAACAGAATGTTGGGTTTGGGAAATGTGGAATAATGAGCGTGACTGTCACTGTTTCAGAAATCTTGGTGGAGCTACCTGAAGCTTTAATGATTTATTCATTCAGTCTTCACTGAGACTCGTCTCTCCTTTACATTCTTAATTCGTATTTTCCAGCCCCAGCTTTAAGAGATTTGCTGTCTGAAGCCAGAGACTCTTAAGGTTTTTGTTAACCTTTTGTTCCACATAGGAACCAGAGATCCCTTTAGACCTTTCTGTAGCTGATCAGCAAATTAAGGCAACTTAAGTGGAGGCAATTTAAGTCAGAACAGTTGTAGAATATAAAATAGATGATTAGGGCTCTTGAGTCCAGAAAGAAGAATAGGTGGGGAGGGTTAGAATGGAGAAATAGCACCGCCAGTATCTCCCTCAGCCCCCATACTCCTCCCCCAATAGTTTGCCCCTGAGAAAGAAGAAAAGAGCACAGGCACAAAGAGGACCCCTTATGTACAAAGCCCAGCAGGGAGACTCCTGATGCACAAAGAAGACTTCCCCTTGTCTTCTTTCCCCACACCATACCCCATGCTGCCAGCAGCTGGTTCTCATGCACAACCTCTCCAGACACACGGTCTGGACACCACATTCTCTGAAGTGCCACAATTTCAAGTATTCTGCAGTAGGTTTATTCATGTCAGGTGTCTTTTGTATCCAACACAATCATTTTATCTAGGACTGGAGTGTGAAATGAAGCTAATAGAGAAGTAGTGGATATTTCTGAAATGGAAACGACTTTTCCAAACTTACAAACGTTTTGTTCTATTTCTGATATTATTTCAGCCCTCTGAGCCATTGCTACTCAGTTTGTGAAATTAAAATCTCCTTTCTGTTTCCAGTTTTACATGGTCTGTAACATATCTATTCTAGGGGCCCAATTAACCCATGTTGGAACTCAGCACCCACAAGTATCTGAAGATATTAACCAGAGAAACTGAGAGGGTCAGTCGTTTGAGGCCAAATTCAGGCTGCTCTGTAACAGACATACTACACACTTTGTCTGTCAAAACCTCAAATTTAAAAGGAAGGAGAAGGGGTTAGTTGGGGAGAGAGAACAAAAAACAAGCCCACATTCCCATACCTCTCTGTCCCACCCCCACTTCTACAGGGAACTGATACAAAAGAGAAGCCAGTCCTCCTAGAAGGCTCTCCTGAGGTCAGAGGGTCCCCCTTTGTCCCCCTCTCCTCCCCTAGACTCTCCTCAGCACTCTGACACTGGTGGCTTTGTCTTCAGAAATAATGCCTGTATAGAATGTGCCATTATACCAGATAGCCCTAATTTTAATCATTTTGCCTTGTACCTGGCCATGCATCCATTTGAGAATGCAATGAGGAATGCAACCAAGAGCACAAATCACAAATTTATTAAGATAAGGCATTGCTACCTGTTTTTCCCTTTAGTCTTTATGATGTGTTCTTATGCTGTCAAGCTCTTAACCCACTCCTTGTCAAAGCCCTGCAGCCTTTTCATTCTGTGTTAAACATCCACCCACGCACCCACCCACTCATACAGACACACACACATGCAGAGTATGAGGACTTAATCTTTCCTTCTAAACATACATCAGTGATCTTAGTTGTCTATTTCAAATCCCAGGGACCTGCAATTACATGTAGGAAGATTAGTGGGATGGCAGAATGAGGTAATTCTTGAGGAGTAGAGCTTAGGCTAGTCTCTTCAGTAAGACACCAAAAAGTAGCTCATCAAATACAGGGAGCTCAGAGAAAGGGAGTAACAGACAGAAAAGGTCAAGACCCATCCGTTGCCACTGTTAATACTATTGCTGAATACTAAGATGCATTTGCACAGGGTGAGACTCTATAAGAAGGTACAAAGAGATGATGGAAAGCTGTAACCTGAAAAATTCCCAGAGTTCAGAAAACAGTATGAGATATTTGAGTTATGACCAGGCAAATTAGTCTTTGTTGGGCACCTGGGACATTAAGTAAAGATACCAGAAGGGATATACATTAATTATAGTGATAAGCCATCCCTAGAATAAAGCTACTCTAGATCTGCCACAGCAAAGAAGCAGGAAAATAAGATCTATAACCAGGAGAAAGGTCACTTAAAATAAATAGAGTTAGAAATTATAGGGGTCACTTAAAATGAATAGAGTTAGAAATTATAAGGGTGATGGAATTAGCAAACAATGAAATAATAAACCACATTTTAAACATGTTGAAATTTGAACATAAAAGAAAAAATGGAACTTTTAGAACTGGAAAATACAACTGAAGTGAAAATCTCACAGGACAGGCTGAAGATTAAATACTGAAAAAAATGACAAGAGAAATTAAAGATACTACAATAAAAACTATCTAAACACAGGAATAGAGATTAAAAAAAAACGAACAGAAACTTATGGGGCTATGAGTGAAAAGACAACATACAGAATGGGAGAAAGTATTTGCAAACTATCTATAAGGGTTTAATATGCCAAATATATAAGGAAGTCATACAACTCAGTATTAAAAAACTGCAAATTAATTTTAAAAATGGGCAAAGATGTTACAATATTTTTTGAAGGCAGATATCCAAATGACCAACAGGTACATGAGAATGTGCCCAACATCACTGATCATTTAATTTGAAAAGCAAAATAACACCATAAGGTGCTATCACCTCATACCTGCTGTGATGGCTATTATCAACAAGGCAACAAATACAAAATGTTGTCAATGATGTGGAGAAAAGGGAACCCTCATGCAGTGTTGGTGGGAATATAAACTGGTGCAGCCACTATGGAAGAAAGTATGGAGGTACTTAAAACTTAAAATAGAACTACTGTATGATCCAGCAATTCTATTTCTGGGTGTATACCCAAAGGATATGAAATCACTTTCTCAAAAGAGATAACTGCACTCCCATGTTATTGCAGCATTATTCATAATAGTCAAGACATGGAAACAACCTATGTGTCTATCAGTGGATGATGGATATATAAATGGAATATACATAATGGAATATTATTCAGTCATAAAAAGAAGAAAAACCTTCCATTTGTGACAACATGGATGAACCCTGAGGGAATTAATGTAAGTGAAATAAGTCAGACAGAGAAAGGCAAATACTGTGTGATATCACTTATACATAAAATCTAAAACAAAAACAAAAATAAAAACCCCCAAAACCCAAAAAACAACAACAAAAAACAAACAAACTCATAGAAACAAAGAAGATCTTGGATGTTTCCATTATCTAAGACATTATGGGTATTTCAGGTTTCAAGATTTGTATTCCCTCCAGTAATAGGGGCAATTCCAATTAATGTTCAATACCAAACCAGTAATTGTTTCTCAAATGGTTTTAATATACCACCATGTCTGGGAATCAGAATCCAACAATCACCTCTGGGTAACACCCACAGATTTTGCCATAAATTTTAGTTTGCATATATGTGAATTAAAACTACACACAAATCATATCTGAGTGTAGATCATAATGGTCCAAAAGCATTGCTTAAGCCACCATTTTTTTGCAATGTGAACATAATTTACCGTTGTTCAGGCTCCCATTTAAATATGTCCTTTTGGGTAGTTTTATGGGTAGGAGTTAGCAATATTCTCAGATTATAATATGTGCCATCCAAAATCCTGATTAATTTGCTGGACTAGCATCCTTAGAGATTTGAAGTCAGGTTTCTCATCCTTTTTTTTTTTTTTCCCCCTTTGGTTCAAGTTTGTATTTAATTTCTAGTTGGTTAACATAAAATCTAATATAGGTTTCAGGAGTGGAATTTAGTGATTAATCACATATATATAACACCCAGTGCTCATCACAAGTGCCCTCCTTAATACCCTTCACCCATTTAGCCCATCCCCCACCCATTGCCCCTCCATCAACCTTCAGTTTGTTCTCTATAGCTAAGAGTCTTTTATGGTTTGCCTCCCCCTCTTTTCTTCCCTCCCCTATGTTCATCTGTTTTGTTTCTTAAATTCCACATTTGAGTGAAATGATATAGCATTTCTCTTTCTCTGACTGACTTAGTTTGCTTAGCATAATACACTCTAGCTCCATCCACATCATTGCAAATGGCAAGATTTCATTCTTTTTGATGGCTGAGTAATATTTCATCATATGCATATACATATATACATATCACTTATTTTTTTAAATATTTTATCTATTTATTTATTTAGAGAGAGTATGGGTGGGAGAGGCGCAGAAGGATAAGGAAAGAGAAAGTCCCAAGGAGACTCCATGCTGACTGTGGATCCCAACATGGGGCTCAATCTCACATCCCTGAGACCATATCCCAAGCCAAAATCAAGAGTCAGAAGTGTCACCGACTGAGCCATCCAAGTGCTCCTATACTTCTTCTTCATCCATTCATCAGTCAGTGGACATTTGGTCTCTTTCCATCATTTGGTTATTGTTGATAATGCTGCTATAAATATCAGGGTGCATGTGTCCCTTTGAATCTGTATTTTTGTATCCTTTCGGTAAATACGTAGGAATGCAATTGCTGCATCATAAGGTAGTTCTAATTTTAACTTTTTGAGGAACCACCATACTCTTTCCCAGAGTGGCTGCACCATTCTGTGTTCCCACCAACAGTGTAAGAGGGTTCCCCTTCTCCACATCTTTGCCAACATCTGTTGTTTCCTGTGTTGTTAATTTTAGTCATTCTGACAGGTGTGAAGTGATATCTTGTTGTAGTTTTAATTTGTAGTTCCCTGATGATGAGTGATGTTGAGCATCTTTTCATGTGTCTGTTAGCCATCTGTATGTCTTCTTTGGAAAAAATTCAATTCATGTCTTCTGCCCATTTTTTAACTGGATTAATTGTTTTTTGGGTGTTGAGTTTAATAAGTTCTTTATAGATTTTGGATACTAACCCTTTATCAAATATGTCATTTGCAAATAAATTCTCCCATTCTGTAGGTTGCTTTTTTTTTATTATTTCCTTCCTTTTTATCTTGATGGAGTCCCAGTACTTCATTTTCACTGTTGTTTCCCTTGCCTCCAGAGATGTGTCTAGTTGAAGTTTCTATGGCTGATGTCAAAAAGGTTGTGGCTGTGTTCTCCTCTAGTGATAATGTCTATACTTCCCAAAGCAATCTACACATTTAATGCAATCCTTATCAAAAAAAACACCAGCACTTTTCACAGAGCTGGAACAAATAATCCTAAAATTTGTATGGAACCAGAAAAAAATCCGAAAATAGCCAAAGCAGTCTCAGAAAAGCAAAGCCAAGCTGGAGGCATTACAATTCCAGACTTCAAGCTATATTATAAAGTTGTAGTCATCAGGACAATATGGTAGTGGCACAAAAACAGACAATAGATCAATGGAACAGAATAGAAAACCCAGAAATAGACCCACAAGTATATAGTCAACTAATTTTCAACAAAGAAGGAAAGAATATCCAATAGGAAAAAAACAGTCTCTTCAACAAATGACATTGTGAAAACTGGACAGTAATGTGCAAAAGAATGAAAAGGAACCACTTTCTTACACCATACACAAAAATGAATTCAAAATGGATGAAAGACCTAAATGTGAGACAGGAAACCATCAAAATCCTATAGGTTTCTCATTCTTATTTTTGCCTTGTAGCTTTAAAAATCTGTCTAAACTAGAGTAAACAGAATGAATTTCTTTAGAACTCTTCAAGATTGTAGTCCAGTAAGCATTCCGTTTGTTTACCTGACCTTAATAGTACTATATGGTAAGACCTTTGTAATGACCCCCTCAGTGTCTGCTTTATTCATCAGTTCCTTAACAATCATTTAAAGGCTTCCACCCTTTTGCGGCAAGCGCCTTGACTATTTTCTTCCTCCATTTTCTTTTGGATAATATTCTTAGCTTCTGTAAGGCCCATAAAGAGCAGGTGAGACCAAAAAAAAAAAAAAAAAAAGATACAGCATCTCAGAATATTGCCTGACTTCTCAGCAGTAAGCTTACATGGTGTGACCGTGTGAAAGACTCCTTGATTATTGCATCTCTCATGACTTGGGTAAGGATATTATTAAATGGATAGACATACCCATCATCCTAAAGCCAATTCAGCATGGCTTGCATACACAGCATATCAGCCACTTAATCTGATAAATAACACCTGGGGAGAAAGTAAAATTCCCTTTCTAAGGGTAAACAAACTTTAAAGTGTCTTTTATCAGTATATCAGACTAGCTGTTCCCTCTATTAACCTACTCCATGTTTACATAATGTACAGCTATCTGTGATTGTTGAATAGTAAACTGTGGGTTCTGCATCAACCCCAATATGCTCCTCCATAGAGCAGCATTAAAAATAAAGGAGACAGCTTCTGAGTTCCTTAACTTCCTTCCTGCCTTCCCTTCTTCCTTCCTTCCAAACTCCCTTCCCCCCTCCCACCCTCCCTCCCTCCCTCCCTCTCTCTCTTTCTTCCTTCCTTCCTCTTATCTATCAAATAAGACAACTGCTTCACACTGCTTCCCTTATTTTCAGTAATTTCTTGGTTTTGAGACCCCAGATCCACCAGATTACCTTCTTGGTGACCAGAGGTTGTCCTAGAATAATTTCCCTTTTGTTGACTACCTTTAGGCTAGTGGCTATAGCTAAGACTGGCCAAAATTCATGCTTAGTACAGGTCCAGGTTCTGCTCAACAATCTCCTTTACTTAATTTTAAATATTTCATTTATTTACTTGAGAGAAGGGAGAGGGAGGGAGGGAGAGAAACAAAGCAAGCACAAGTTGCAGGGGGAGGTGCAGAGGGAGAGGGAGAAGCAGACTCTCCACTGAGGAGGGCTTGATTCCAGGACCTGGAGATCATGACCTGAGCAGAAGGCAGATGCTTCACTAACTAAGCCACCGAAGTGACCCCCTCTACTTAATATTAGCTATCACCAATAAAAATTACCAGGGTGTTGTATAATTTAGATTTTTAGACTTAGTTTGCATTTCCTAAGGTATTTGATGAGCCAACTTTTAAGGTTTAAATATTTCTGGATTCAATTTACTAATATATTTTTAAGTTATTTTTTTTTTATTTTTTTTTATTTAAGGGGTGCCTGGGTGGCTAGGTCATTGTCTGCCTTCAGCTCAGGTCATGATCCCAGGGTCCTGGGATCGAGCCCCACATCGGGCTCCCTGCTCTGCGGGAAGCCTGCTTCTCCTTCTCCCACTCCCCCTGCTTGTGTTCCCTCTTTCGCTGTGTCTCTCTCTGTCAAATAAATAAATAAAATCTTTTAAAAAGAGTTTTTTATTTAAATTTAATTTAAATTTAAATTTATTTATCAATTTATTTGATATTAATTAAATAAATTATCAATTTATTTAAATTAAATTTAAATCTATCATTTCTAAATCCTGTTAGTAACATTTTGCCTCCAATATGTGATCTCAACAGAGCTGCTGTCTCATTATGGGTAATCTGGTAGCAACTCATGCATCTAATGTTTGCTATCCCTTGCCTATTTGTACATCTGTTTTCCCAAATAATGCTTCCACCATGTTTCAGTGAATCAGAGCCATTCTTGTGAATTCCTCCTTTAGTACAAACTTGAAAACTGGGTTCAAGAGACAACCCCCAGTCCTGATGATTCACTAAAACTCACAGGACTCAGTAAAGTTATTATACTCACAGTATGGTTTATTACAGTGAAAGGAAACATTAAAATCAGAAAAAGGAAAAGGTGCATGGGGTGAAGTCCAAAAGAAACAAATGCAAGCTTTCAGTTGTCCTCTCCTAGGGGAGTCACAGGATATGCTTAATTCTCCCAGCAATAATGCATGATAATATGTGTGAAATGTTATCAACATGAAAATTTCAATTGAAACTTGTTGTCCAGAGTTTTTCTTGAAGGTCACTCACATAGGCATGTAGCTCCTGCATGACTAACCACAAATACTCGAACTCAAGCCCCCAAGAGCAAAATAAGGAATTCACCATAAATCACATTGTTAACATAAACTATCTGATGAAACTGGTACTAAGGGAACCAAGGCCTCCATACAAAAGCACTCTCATCAGGTAGCATACCCCAAGGGCTTACAGAGATCATCTTCCAGGACCAGGCCAAGGGACAGTCCTGAAGACAGGTCTTAGAAATATTCAGGTCTGAGCAGCCCAGGACTACTGAATCAGCCCTTTAGTGCATACTCTTTAACTGATATTGTGAAACCCTACTTACCACATGTTGTGGTAAGGAGGGCACATGTTGTAATGAGCACTGGGTGTTATACGTAACTAATGAATCATTGAACACTACATCAAAAACTAATGATATACTATAATACAGTGGCTAACTGAACATAATAAAAAAGTTATAGAAATATAAAAGCGAATAAAATTACAGATCAATTTTCCTCATGAACATAGAAGCAAAAATATATAACAAAATAGAAATGGAGGTGGGTAGGGGATGGGTTAAATAGGTGATGGAGATTAAAGAGTACTCTTATTGTGATGAGCACCAAGTATTGTATGGAAGTGTTGAATCACTATGTTGTACACTGATATTACACTGTATGTTAACTAACTGGAATTTAAATAAAAAACTTTTTTAAAAAGATTTTATTTATTTATTTGACAGAGAGAGACACAGCAAAAGAGGGAACACAAGCAGGGGGAGTGGGAGAGGGAGAAGCAGACTTCCCACAGAGCAGGGAGCCTAATGCGGGGCTCGATCCCAGGACCCTGGGATCATGACCTGAGCTGAAGGCAGACGCTTAATGACCTAGCCACCCCGGCACCCCTTAAATTAAAAAAAACTTAAAAATATATTAGTAAACTGAATCCAGAAATATTTAAAATGTCTAATACATAAGGAATGAGTAGAATTTATCTCTGAAATGTAAGCTTGATTGCACACATAACAATCAATCAATGTAATTTACCATGTAAATATAAGAAATGAGAAAAATTATATAATCATCTCAGTAGATGCAGGGAATTCATATGACTAATCAGACCCATTTATGATAAAACTTGTCAACAATCTAGGAATAGAAGAGAACTTCTTCCCCAACCTGATAAAAAACATCTTTGAAAAACCTACACATAGCATGATACTTAATAGACACAAATTGAATGCTTTCTTCTTAAGATAAGGAACACAGCAAGGCTGTCCTATCTCACCACTTCTATTCAACTGTGTATTCTAGGCCCTAATTACTGCAATCAATCAGGAAAAGCAAATAAAATCTGTGCAGATTAGAATTTAACAGGTAAAACTGCCTTTTTTTATGTAGATGAAATGTTTATCTCTGTAGAGGGCCTTCTTCAGAGTAATCTACAAAAACTACTAGAATTAGTGAGCTTAGCAAGGTGATCAAAAAACATCACAAAAAATTTTATATCTATGTACCAACATTGAAAAATTGAAAAGTATAATTTAAAATAGCATGTAGAATGACATTAACATATTTTTATTTTTAAAAAATTTTATTATGTTATGTTAGTCTCCATACAATACATCATTAGTTTTTGATGTAATGATCCACGATTCATTGTTTTCATATAACACCCAGTGTTCCATGCAGTATGTGCCCTCCTTAATACCCATCACCAGGCTAACCAATCCCCCTCCCCCCTCCCTTCTAAAACCCTCAGTTTATTTCTCAGAGTCCATAGTCTCTCATGGCTCATCTCTCCCTCCAATTTCCCCCCCTTCATTTTTCCCTTCCTTCTCCTAATGTCATCTATGCTATTCCTTATGTTCCACAAATAAGTGAAACTATATGATAATTGACTTTCTCTGCTTGACTTATTTCACTTAGCATAATCTCCTCCAGTCCCATCCACGTGGATGTAAAAGTTGGGTATTCATCCTTTCTGATGGCTGAGTAATATTCCATTGTATATATGGACCACATCTTCTTTATCCATTCATCTGTTGAAGGGCATCTCAGCTCTTTCCACAGTTTGGCTATTGTGGACATTGCTACTATGAACATTGGGGTGCATATGGCCCTTTTTTTCACTGCATCTGTGTCTTTGGGGTAAATACCCAGTAGTGCAATTACTGGGTCATAGGGTAGCTCTATTTTTAATTTTCTGAGGCACCTCCACACTGTTTTCCAAAGTGGCTGTACCAACTTGCATTCCCACCAACAATGTAAGAGGGTTCCCCTTTCTCCACAACTTTTCCAACATTTGTTGTTTCTTGCCTTGTCAATTTTTGCCATTCTAACTGGTGTAAGGTGGTATCTCAGTTTGGTTTTGATTTGAATTTCCCTGACGGCTAATGATGATGAACATTTTTTCTTGTGTCTGTTAGCCATTGGAGAAGTGTCTGTTCATGTTTTCAAGATACATCTCCAAAGGTTAGTGAAACAAAAGAAAAATGAACTTTTGGGACTTCATCAAGATAAAAATCTTCTGCACAGCAAAGGAAACAGTCAACAAAACTAAGAGGTGGCCCAAGGAATGGGAGAAGATATTTGTAAATGACACTACAGATAAAGGGCTGGTATCCAAGATCTTTAAAGAACTTCTCAAACTCAACACTCAAAAAACAAATAAGTCAAAAAATGGGCAGATAACATATCTTTTTAAAATCTTATAATAAATTTAACAAAATATATGAAGAGTTCTATATCAAAACCTACAATTCATTGCTAGGATAAATTCAAGATGACCTAAGTAAGTTCATGAATTAGAAGACTCAGTTTTACTAAGATATCAAGTCTCTGAAATATATCTATAGTTTCAACATAATCCAAAATAAATCCTAGTAGGTTCTTTTTGGGGAGGAAAATTTCAAACTCTTTCTAAAATCTACATGAAAGTACTAATTTATATGTAATAGCTACACATATTTGAAAAAGTTAAAGTGCTATAGTAATTGAGTTTGTTACATGCCTAAGGATAGACATATAGAGTTTAGTAAATCAGAATACATCCAGCAATAGACCCACACACATATGGCTGATTGATTTTTGACAAAAGTGCCAAGTTAATTCAATAGGGTAAGAATAATCTTTTTAACAAATTATTCTGGAAAAAAAGCAACAGATAAACTTCAAATGTTTTTCTTCTACCATACACAAGTGACTTAAGATAAATCTGAGCCCTAAATGTGAGAAATAAAACTATAAAATTTGGAGAAGTCGGAGAAATAAATCAACAGGCAGGAAAAAATACTATGTAACATTACCTCACCCTCAATGTCCACCAGGAAATCAAACCCAGAAGGGGCCCCACAGCTTGAAGGACATGCATGCCTAGAGCTTGCAGATTCCTGGCAGACCTTTACTGTACAGTGCTGCTCCTTCTCACATTCCAACAGCATGGGCCCACTTTAACCTAGAAATAAAGTTTTCACAGATAGACTTGGATAACAGATTTCTGGGGAGAATCTCAGTTTTAAATTGAATAGTGTCCACCCCAAAAGATTTGCCCAAGTCCTGACCCCCTAATACCTGTGAATGTGACATTATTTGGAAATAGGGTTTTTGCAGATGTAATTGAGTTAAAGATTTGGTATAAAATAATCCTTGATAAGATTAAAAATAAATAAATAAAAAGCCTGCAATTACTGGCATGCTTACATGTGAAAGGTGAAATGATATTTAAGACACAGAAATACACAGGGAAGAAGGCAGTGTGAAGAGGGAAGCAGAGATTGGTGTGCTAGAGCTAAAAGCCAAGAAAAGCAAGGATTGCTGGCAACAACCAGAAGTTAGGAGAGAGGCAAAGAAAGGATTATACCCCAGAACCTCTGGAAGGAAACCACCCTGCCTACATCTTGATTTTGGAACTTTGATCTACAGAACTATGAGAGGATACATTTCTGTTGTTTTGCAAAGTTTGTTGTAATTTGTTATACAGATCTAAAAATTATATGCACAATAAATTTATATGAATTTCCTGAAAACTTCTCACCTTATAAAGAGTTCTTAGCACTGTCAAATTCCAACCTCTTCTTCATTATATGTCTCAACTCATGTTTAATAAGATGGTGTTGGATGCTGTGTTTTCTAAGTTCTTTACGTATCTATGTAAGTTCTTTATGTACTAACCTTTTATCAGATATGTCATTTGAAAATATCTTCTCCCATTCTGAAGGTTGCATTTTAGTTTTGTTGATTGTTTCCTTTGCTATGCAAAGGCTTTTTATTTGGTGAAGTCCTAATTGTTTATTCTTGCTTTTGTTTTCCTTACCTTGGAGACATATCTAGAAAGAAGGTGCTGCAGTCAATGTCAAAGAGGTTACTGCCTGAGTTCTCCTGGGATTATAATAGTTTCCTGTCTCACATTTCAGTCTTTAATCCACATTGAATTTGTTTTTTGTATGGTGTAAGAAAGTGGTCCACTTTCATTCTTTTGCATGTTGCTGTCCAGTTTTCCCAACACCATTTTTGAAGAGACTGTCTGTTTTTTTCCATTGACTATTCTTTCCTGTCTGTCAAAGATTAATTGACCACAAGTTGTGGGTTCATTTCTGGGTTTTCTATTCTATTCTTTTGATCTATGTGTCTATTTTTGTGCCAGTACCATATAGCTTAATCACTACAGAACCCAAAACCCCCAAATAATCCACTTTAAAAAATGGGCAGAAGACATAAATTGAATTTTTCCAAAGAAGACAACAGATGAAAAAAAAAAAAAAAAAAGAAGAAGAAGACAACAGATGGCCAACTGACACATGAAAAGATGCTCAACATTGCTGATCATCAGCGAAATACAAATCAAAACTACAATGAACTGTTACCTCACATCTGTCAGAATGGCTAAAATCTACAAAACAGGAAACAACAGGTGTTGTCAAGGATTCAGAGAAAGGGGAACCCTTTTACACTGTTGGTGGGGATGCAAACTGGGGCAGCCACTCTGGAAAACAGTATGGAGATTTCTCAAAAAAGTTAAAACTAGAACTCCCTTATGACCCAGCAATTGCACTACTGGGTAATTAACCAAAGGATACAAAAATACTAATTCGGAGGGATACATGATTCTGATGTTTATAGTGGCTTTATCAACAATAGCCAAATGATGGAAAAAGCCAAAATGTCCATTGACTGAGGGCGCCTGGGTGGCTCAGTTGGTTAAGTGACTGCCTTCAGCTCAGGTCATGATCCTGGAGTCCCAGGATTGAGTCCCGCATCGACCTCCCTGCTCAGCAGGGGGGTCTGTTTCTCCCTCTGATCCTCTTCCCTCTCGTGCTCTCTGTCTCTCATTCTCTCTCTCTCAAATAAATAAATAAAATCTTAAAAAAAAAATTTTAAAAATGTCCATTGACTGATGAATGCATAAAGAAGTGGTTTGTATATATATATACACATATATACACATATATATATTACTCAGCCATCAAAAGTAATGAGATCTTGCTATTTGCAGTGATGTTGAATGAATATAGGAGGAAAAAAAAGAATTACCAAGAAACAGACTCTTTTTTTTTTTTTAATTTTCTAGACTTTTTATTTGGTGGGGTTAGATAATTTTCTAATCTCAGCTAGTCATTATTATTTTTATAATTATTATTTTTTATTATGTTATGTTAGTCACCATACAGTACTTCATTAGTTTTTGACATAGTGTTCCATGACTCATTGTTTGTGTATAACACCCAGTGCTCCATGCACTATGTGCCCTCCTCAATACCCATCACTGGGTAACCCATCCCCCCAACCCCCCTCCCTTCTGAAACCCTCAGTTTGTTTCCCGGAGTCCATAGTCTCTCATGGTTTGTCTCCCCCTCTGATTTCCCCCCCATTCATTTTTCCCTTCCTTCTAATGTTCTTCATGCTATCCCTTATGTTCTACAAATAAGTGAAACCATATAATTGTTTTTCTCTGCTTGACTTATTTCACTTAGCATAATCCCCCCAGTCCCATCCATGTGGATGTAAAAGTTGGGTATTCATCCTTTCTGATGACTGAGTAATATTCCATTGTATATATGGACCACATCTTCTTTATTCATTTGTCTGTTGAAGGGCATCTTGGCTCCTTCCACAATTTGGCTATTGTGGACATTGCTGCTATGAGCATTGGGGTCTTAACTACAGAGAACAAAGTGATGGTTATCAGAGGAAAGTTGGGTGGTATAGGTTAAATAGGTGATGGAGATTAAGAAATACACTTGTGATGAACACTGGGTGTTGTATATAAGTGTTGAATCACTAAATTCTTCACCTGAGACTAATATTAAACTGTATGTTAACTAACTGGAATTTAAATAAAACTTGAGAAAAAAAGAAAAAAAAAATCCTAAACATTGTACATACTGTACTAGTATAATAATTACTTAGCCACCTTCTGTGTTTTTTCTTCCTTATGATATTTTAATAACATTTCCTTTTCTCTAGCTTACTTTACTGTAAGAGAGGGTATATAATATGCACAACACAAAAAATATATGTGTTAATTGACTGTTTATGTTATCAGTAAGGCTTCCAGTCAATAGAAGGTTATTTGTAGTTGACTTTTTGGGGAATCAAAATTATATGTGGATTTTTGACTGCATGGGGGTTCAGTGTCCCTAACCCCATGCTGTTCAAGGGACAACTGTATTGCAAACCTGGAATCCTTATAAATTGCAGTTGGGAATATAAAGTGGTACTGACAGTACTTAAAAATGTTAAACCTAAAGTTACCATATGACTTAACAAATACACTCTTAGGTATATGCACAGAAGAATGTATAACTGGCACTGAAACAAATACATGTACACAAATGTTCATAGAAGCACTATTCAAAACAGCTAAAAGTTGGAAACAACTCAAATGTAAATCAACTGAGATAAGAAGATAGGGTAGGGCCTAACCATATAATGGGATATTCTTTAGTAGAAAAAAAAAGAAGAATGAAGTATAAAATACTGATACATGCTACAACATCATAAATGAATCTTGAGAACATTATGGTACTTGAAAGATGGTAGACACAAAATACACAAAAGGCCACATATTGTATGATTCCATTTATATAAAAGGACCAGAATATGCAAAGCCTAAAGATAAAAAGCAGATCAGTGGTTGCCAGGGTTCTTAGTGTAGTAGGGAATAAATAGTGGCTGGTAATCGATATGTAGTTTATTTGGGGGGTGATAAAAATGTGTTGGAATTGGATAGTCGTGCTGGTAGCAAAATCTTGTGGATATACTAAACAATACTGAATTGTACACTTTAAAATGCTAAATTTTATGGTATGTGAGTTATATCTCAATAAACAAGAGTGTGTAATTTTGCAAAGAGATAGAGACATTGATTGATGGAAGAAAATATAGAACTTAGAAACACACTTCCTCATAAATATGGTCATCTGATTTTTGACAAGATAACAAAAGCAATTCAATGAATAAATAAAAGTCTTTTCAACTAACAGTACTAGAGGAATTGAATGTCTATAGACAAAACAATCAACCTTGAGATCTCATAGCTTATACAAAATATTACCTCAAAATGGATCACAGACATAAATGTAAAATATAAACAAAGATTTTAGAAAATGCAGAAAAGAGAAATTTCAGGATATACAACAACAGTAACAAAAAGTTATTAGACTAAAAACAAAATCCATAAGAGGATAAGTTGATAAACTGGACTTCGTTAAAATTACTACTATCTTTTTTTTTTTTTCCTGTGAAAGACCCTGTTAAGATCATGAAAGGAAATTACATACTGAGCAGAAATATTTGTAAACCACGTATTTGATAAAGGACTTATACCCAGAATATATAAACAACTCTCAAAATCCAACAGAAAAAAAAAAAAAAACCACTAAGAAGACTGGGCAAAAGACATAAAGAAACCTTTAATGGAAGAGGATATACAGATGGCAAGCATATGAAAATATGGTGAACATTACAAGCAGTTCGGGAAATGCAAGTTAAATTCACAATGAGATATACATGTCAGAATAGCTAAAATAAGAAAAAAAGTACAACACAAAATGCTTGCTAATATGTAGAGAACCTAGATCATTCTCACTTTACTGGTAGAAATTCAAAATTGTATAGCCACTCTAGAAACAGGGAGTTTATTTAAAATTTAAACATATAACTACTATACTAATCAGAAATTGCATTCTTGGGCATTATCCCAAAGATATGAGAACTGTATGTTTACACAAAAACTATGAATGTCTAGAGCATATTTATTTATGATAGCCCAACAACTGGAAAAACAAACCAACAAAACTAGATGCCCTTCAACCAGTGCCTTATTAAACAAACCAGGATGCCTCCAAACCATGGAGTACTACTCAGAAAAAAAAGGAGTTAAATATGTTATTGTTTATTTAAATTCCAGTTAGTAAACATACAGTGTAATATAAATTTCAAGTGTACAATATAGTGATTCAACACTTTCATACAACATCCATTGCTCATCACAAGTGCCCTCCTTAATCCCCATCACCTATTTAACCAATCCCTCACCCAATGCCCCCCTTGTTCTCTATAGTTAAAGAGTCTGTTTCTTGACTTATTTCACTTAGCCTAATGCTCTCTAACTCCATCCACATTGTTCCAAATGGCAAGATTTTATTCTTTTTATGGCTGAGTAATATTCCACTATGTGTGTATAGATATACATATATATGAATGTATAATATATATATGAAAGAATAAAGAAATGGCATGTATACACACACACACACACACACATACACACACACACATACTACTTCTTTATCCAGTCATGAGCTGATGGACACTTGGGCTGTTTCCATAATTTGGCTATTATAGATGCTGCTGCTCTAAACATTGGGGTGTGTGTACCCCTTCAAATTAGTATTTTTGTATCCTTTGGATACAAAGTGCAATTGCTAAATCATAGGGTAATTCTTTTTTAACTTTTTTAGTAGCCTCCATACTGTTTGCCAGAGTGGCTGCACATAGAAAGTTGCATTCTTACCAACAGTACAGGATTCCCTTTGCCACATCCTCACCAACACCTGATGTTTCTTGCACTGTTGATTTTAGCCATTATGACAAATGTGAAATTATATCTTGTTGTAGTTTTTTTTTTGTTGTTGTTGTCTGTATTTCCATGATGATCAGTAATGTTGAGCATCTTTTCATGTGTCTGTTGCCATGTATATTTCTTCTTTGGAAAAAAATGTCCATTCATGCCTTCTGCCTAGCTTTTAATTTGATTATTCGTTTTCTGGGAGTTGAGTTGTATGTTCTTTATAGATTTTGGACACTAACCCTTATCAGATATATCATTTGCAAATGATATAGATTTTGGACACTAACCCTTATCAGATATATCATTTGCAAATATCTTCTCCCATTCTGTAGGTTGCCTTTTAGTTTTGTTGTTTCCTTCACTGTGCAAAAGCTTTTTATTCTGATGAAATCCCACTAGTTTATTTTTGCTTTTGTTTCTCTTACCTCAGGAGACATGTCTAGAAAGAAGTTGCCATATCAAAGAGGTTACTGCTGACGTTCTCCTCTAGAATTTTGATTTTTTTTTTTTTTGTCTTACATTTAGGTCTTTAGTCCATTTTTTTTTTTAATTTTTTTATTCTTATGTTAATCCCCTTACATTACAACATTAGTTTTAGATGAAGTGTTCCATGATTCATTGTTTGTGCATAACACCCAGTGCTCCATGCAGAATGTGCCCTCCTACATACCCACCACCAGGCTAACCCATCCTCCCACCCCCCTCCCCTCTAGAACCCTGTTTGTTTTTCAGAGTCCATCGTCTCTCATGGTTCGTCTACCCCTCCGATTTCCCCCGCTTCATTCTTCCCCTCCCGCTACCTTCTTCTTCTTCTTCTTTTTTTTTTTTCTTAACATATATTGCATTATTTGTTTCAGAGGTACAGATCTGAGATTCAACAGTCTTGCACAATTCACAGCGCTTACCAGAGCACATACACTCCCCAGTGTCTATCACCCAGTCCCCCCATCCCTCCCACCCCACCCCCCACTCCAACAACACTCAGTTTGTTTCCTGCGATTAAGAATTCCTCATATCAGTGAGATCATATGATACATGTCTTTCTCTGTTTGACTTATTTCACTCAACATAATACCCTCCAGTTCCATCCACGTCGTTGCAAATGGCAAGATCTCATTCCTTTTGATGGCTGCATAATATTCCATTGAATATATATACCACATCTTCTTTATCCATTCATCTGTCGATGGACATCTTGGCTCTTTCCACAGTTTGGCTATTGTGGACATTGCTGCTATAAACATCGGGGTGCACGTAGCCCTTCGGATCCCTACTTTTGTATCTTTGGGGTAAATACCCAGTAGTGCAATTGCTGGATCATATGGTAGCTCTATTTTCAACTTTTTGAGGAACCTCCATACAGTTTTCCAGAGTGGCTGCACCAGCTTGCATTCCCACCAACAGTGGAGGAGGGTTCCCCTTTCTCCGCATCCCCGCCAACATCTGTCGTTTCCTGACTTGTTAATTTTAGCCATTCTGACTGGTGTGAGGTGATATCTCATTGAGGTTTTGATTTGGATTTCCCTGATGCCGAGCGATATTGAGCACTTTTTCATGTGTCTGTTGGCCATTTGGATGTCTTCTTTGGAAAAATGTCTGTTCATGTCTTCTGCCCATTTCTTAATTGGATTCTTTGTTCTTTGGGTGTTGAGTTTGATGAGTTCTTTATAGATTTTGGATACTAGCCCTTTATCTGATATGTCATTTGCAAATATCTTCTCCCATTCTGTCGGTTGTCTTTTGGTTTTGTTAACTGTTTCCTTTGCTTTGCAAAAGCTTCTTATCTTGATGAAGTCCCAATAGTTCATTTTTGCCCTTGCTTCCCTTGCCTTTGGCGATGTTTCTAGGAAGAAGTTGCTTCGGCTGAGGTCAAAGAGGTTGTTGCCTGTGTTCTCCTTTAGGATTTTGATGGACTCCTGTCTCACATTGAGGTCTTTCAACCATTTGGAGTCTATTTTTGTGTGTGGTGTAAGGAAGTGGTCCAGTTTCATTCTTCTGCATGTGTCTATCCAATTTTCCCAACACCATTTGTTGAAGAGACTGTCTTTGTTCCATTGGACATTCTTTCCTGCTTTGTCGAAGATTAGTTGACCATAGAGTTGAGGGTCCATTTCTGGGCTCTCTATTCTGTTCCATTGATCGATGTGTCTGTTTTTGTGCCAGTACCATGCTGTCTTGATGATGACAGCTTTGTAATAGAGCTTGAAGTCCGGAATTGTGATGCCACCGGCTTTGCTTTTCTTTTTCAATATTCCTCTGGCTATGCGGGGTCTTTTCTGCTTCCATACAAATTTTAGGATTATTTGTTCCATTTCTTTGAAAAAAGTGGGTGGTATTTTGATGGGGATTGCATTGAATGTGTAGATTGCTCTAGGTAGCATTGACATCTTCACAATATTTGTTCTTCCAATCCATGAGCATGGAACGTTTTTCCATTTCTTTGTGTCTTCCTCAATTTCTTTCATGAGTATTTTATAGTTTTCTGAGTACAGATCCTTTGTCTCTTTGGTTAGATTTATTCCTAGGTATCTTATGGTTTTGGGTGCAATTGTAAATGGGATCGACTCCTTAATTTCTCTTTCTTCTGTCTTGTTGTTGGTGTATAGGAATGCCACTGACTTCTGTGCATTGATTTTATATCCTGCCACTTTACTGAATTCCTGTATGAGTTCTAGCAGTTTTGGGGTGGAGTCTTTTGGGTTTTCCACATAAAGTATCATATCATCTGCAAAGAGTGAGAGTTTGACTTCTTCTTTGCCAATTTGGATGCCTTTGATTTCTTTTTGTTGTCTGATTGCTGTGGCTAGGACTTCCAATACTATGTTGAATAGCAGTGGTGATAGTGGACATCCCTGCCGCGTTCCTGACCTTAGGGGGAAAGCTCTCAGTTTTTCCCCATTGAGAATAATATTTGCTGTAGGTTTTTCATAGATGGCTTTTATGATATTGAGGTATGTACCCTCTATCCCTATACTCTGAAGAGTTTTGATCAAGAAAGGATGCTGTACTTTGTCAAAAGCTTTTTCGGCATCTATCGAGAGGATCATATGATTCTTGTTCTTTCCTTTGTTAATGTACTGTATCACATTGATTGATTTGCGGATGTTGAACCAACCTTGCAGCCCAGGGATAAATCCCACTTGGTCATGGTGAATAATCCTTTTAATGTACTGTTGGATCCTATTGGCTAGTATTTTGGTGAGAATTTTTGCATCCATGTTCATCAGGGATATTGGTCTGTAATTCTCCTTTTTGATGGGGTCTTTGTCTGGTTTGGGGATCAAGGTAATGCTGGCCTCATAAAATGAGTTTGGAAGTTTTCCTTCCGTTTCAATTTTTTGGAACAGTTTCAGAAGAATAGGTATTAATTCTTCTTGAAATGTTTGGTAGAATTCCCCTGGGAAGCCATCTGGCCCTGGGCTTTTGTTTTTTGGGAGATTTTTGATGACTGCTTCAATTTCCTTAGTGGTTATAGGTCTGTTCAGGTTTTCTATTTCATCCTGGTTCAGTTTTGGTAGTTGATACATCTCTAGGAATGCATCCATCTCTTCCAGGTTATCTAATTTGCTGGCATAGAGTTGCTCATAATATGTTCTTATAATTGTTTGTATTTCTTTGGTGTTGGTTGTGATCTCTCCTCTTTCATTCATGATTTTGTTGATTTGGGTCATTTCTCTTCTCTTTTTGATAAGTCTGGCCAGGGGTTTATCAATCTTGTTAATTCTTTCAAAGAACCAGCTCCTAGTTTCGTTGATCTGTTCTACTGTTCTTTTAGTTTCTATTTCATTGATTTCTGCTCTGATCTTTATGATTTCTCTTCTCCTGCTGGGTTTAGGCTTTATTTGCTGTTCTTTCTCCAGCTCCTTTAGGTGTAGGGTTAGGTTGTGTACTTGAGACCTTTCTTGTTTCTTGAGAAAGGCTTGTATTGCTATATACTTTCCTCTTAGGACTGCCTTTGCTGCATCCCAAAGATTTTGAACAGTTGTGTTTTCATTTTCATTAGTTTCCATGTATTTTTTTAATTCTTCTTTAATTTCCTGGTTGACCCATTCATTCTTCAGTAGGATGCTCTTTAGCCTCCATGTATTTGAGTTCTTTCCGACTTTCCTCTTGGGATTGAGTTCTAGTTTCAAAGCATTGTGGTCTGAAAATAGGCAGGGAATGATCCCAATCTTTTGGTACCGGTTGAGACCTGATTTATGACCTAGGATGTGGTCGATTCTGGAGAATGTTCCATGGGCAGTAGAGAAGAATGTGTATTCCGTTGCTTTGGGGTGGAATGTTCTGAATATGTCTGTGAAGTCCATTTGGTCCAGTGTGTCATTTAAAGTCTTTATTTCCTTGTTGATCTTTTGCTTAGATGATCTGTCCATTTCAGTGAGGGGGATGTTAAAGTCCCCCACTATTATTGTATTGTTGTTGATGTGTTTCTTTGCTTTTGTTATTAATTGCCTTATATAATTGGCTGCTCCCATGTTAGGGGCATAGATATTTACAATTGTTAGATCTTCTTGTTGGATAGATCCTTTAAGTATGATATAGTGTCCTTCCTCATCTCTTATTACAGTCTTTGGTTTAAAATCTAATTTGTCTGATATAAGGATTGCCACCCCAGCTTTCTTTTGGTGTCCATTAGCATGGTAAATGGTTTTCCACCCCCTCACTTTCAATCTGGGGGTGTCTTTGGGTCTAAAATGAGTCTCTTGCAGACAGCATATCGATGGATCTTGTTTTTTAATCCAGTCTGTTAGCCTGTGTCTTTTGATTGGGGCATTTAGCCCATTTACATTCAAGGTAACTATTGAAAGATAGGAATTTAGTGCCATTATATTGCTTGTAAGGTGACTGTTACCATATATTGTCTGTGTTCCTTTCTGGTCTATGTTGCTTTTAGGGTCTCTCTTTGCTTAGAGGACCCCTTTCAAGATTTCCTGTAGGGCTGGTTTTGTGTTTGCAAATTCCTTTAGTTTTTTTTTGTCCTGGAAACTTTTTATCTCTCCTTCAATTTTCAATGACAGCCTAGCTGGATAGAGTATTCTTGGCTGCATATTTTTCTCATTTAGTGCTCTGAATATATCCTGCCAGTCCTTTCTGGCCTGCCAGGTCTCTGTGGATAGGTCTGTTGCCAATCTAATGTTTCTACCATTGTAGGTTACATATCTCTTCTCCCGAGCTGCTTTCAGGATTTTCTCTTTGTCTGTGAGACTTGTAAGTTTTACTATTAGATGTCGGGGAGTTGACCTATTTTTATTGATTTTGAGAGGGGTTCTCTGTGCTTCCTGGATTTTCATGCCTGTTTCTTTCCCCAAATTAGGGAAGTTCTCTGCTATAATTTGCTCCATTATACCTTCTGCCCCCCTCTCTCTTTCTTCTTCTTCTGGGATCCCAATTATTCTAATGTTGTTTCGTCTTATGGTATCACTTATCTCTCGAATTCTGCCCTCATGATCCAGTAGTTGTTTATCTCTCTTTTTCTCAGCTTCTTTATTTTCCAGCATTTCATCTTCTATATTACTGATTCTCTCTTCTGCCTCATTTATTCTAGCAGTTAGTGCCCCCATTTTTGATTGCACCTCATTAATAGCCTTTTTGATTTCTACTTGGTTGGATTTTAGCTCTTTTACTTCTCCAGAAAGAGTTTCTCTAATAACTTCCATATTTTTTTCAAGCCCAGCTAGTATCTTTAAAGTGATGATTCTGAACTCTAGATCTGACATCGTACTAATGTCCGTATTGAGTAGGTCCCTGGCAGTCGGTACTGCCTCTTGTTCTTTTTGTTGAGGTGATTTTTTCCGTCTCGTCATTTTGTGCAGAGGAGAATAGATTAATGAGAGAACAAAATGCTAGCAGAGTAACCACGTCCCCAGAAAATATACTCTAAACAAATCAGAAAAGACCTGAAGCAGTGGGATAAGAAGGGGAAAGAGAGAAAAAAAAAAAAAAAAAGAAAAAAAAAAGAAAAAGATAAAGATAAAAACAACAACAAACAAAACAAAAGAACAACAACAAAAGAAAAACCAGAATGTGATCAAATATGATCTATATGGTATATAGATCAGTGCCACACACTAGATTTGGGGTGTGTTTTGGTCTTTTAGAAGAAAGTGTCTCCCAAAATTTTAAAGAAAGAAAAACTTATATATGTACAAAAATAAGGGTTGATATGATGAAGGGATGGAAAATGACTGTAAAAATGGAAATTATAAAAAATTTTATAAAAGGAATTGATAAGAAGTTGTTTGAAAAAAGAAAGAGGATTTAAAAAAAGAAAAAAGAAAAAGAAAAAAAAAGGGAGAGGATGTGATCAGGCAGGGGAATAGAGAACACCATATACTAGAGATTTAGGGTATATTTTAATCTGTTAGAAGAAACTATCTCAAAATTTTAAAGAGAGAACAACTTATATATATAAGCCAAAAATATGGGTAACTACTATGAAGGGATAGAATATGACTCTAAAAATGAAAAATAAAAATGTTTTTTTTTAAAAAAGGGATTGATAAGATGTTGTTTGAAAAAGGGAAAAAGAAAAATTCAAAAAGAAATAAAAAGACAAAAAGACAGTTAAAAAAAAAATTAACTTTAAAAGACTAAGGAATCATGGTAAAAAAGCCGTGAATTCTATGTGCAGCATTCCCCTAGCGCTGGAGTTCTGCCGTTCTCATTGATCGGTAAACTTGGTCTTGGCTGCCTGTTCTCGCTGATCTTCTGGGGAGGGGCCTGTTGCCGTGGTTTCCAAATGTCTCTGCCGGAGGCGGAATAGCCCCGCCCTTGCCCCCTCCCGGCTAAGTAATCTGCTCGGGTTTGCTCTCCGGGGCTTTTGTTCCCTGCGAGCTTTCCGTACAGCTGTGGAGGCGGAGCGTGAAAATGGCGGCCTCCCAATCTCCGCCCCGGAGGAGCCGAGAACTCGGGCCCGCTCCTCAGTGAGCCCCCAGAGAAAAGCCGTCAGTCACTCCCGTCTCCCCGGTCTGCAGCTGCACTCCGTGCTCAACCGGCCTGTGACCACGCGTTTCTATCTCTGGCACCGGACCCGGTCTGGAGTCTCCAAACCCAGCAGATCCCTGCGGTGCACTCCCGCGCGGCTCCTCCCGGGGGAGGAAGGTGAGTCTCCCCGGATCGGCCGCTTGTTGGGTCCCTGCTGGAGGAGCAGGGGCCCGACTGGGCCGCGGATCGCGGTTAATGGCAACCCCAGCTGAGAGCCCGCGCCTGGGCTCCGCCTCTGCAGCCGGCTTCCCCGCTCCGATACCTGGGAGCCCTGCTGCCCTCAGGCACCCCCGGTCTTTCTGTGACCCCGAGGGTCCTGAGACCACACTGTCCCGGAGGGTTCCACCCCCCGCTGAGCCACCAGAGTGACGTCCCTCGGCGGAGCAGACTTTTAAAAGTTCCGATTTTGTGCTCCGTGCTTCTATCACTTGCCAGAAGCGGCCGACGGAGGCCCCTCCCCCGCCGTCTATCCTCCCGAATATCGCCTCGGATTCACTTCTCCGCACGTCCTACCTTCCAGAAAGTGGTCGCTTTTCTGCTGAGACAGTTGTTGCTCTTCTTTTCTTGGATCTCCTGTTGAGTTTGTAGGTGTTCAGAATGGTTTGATCCCTATCCAGCTGAATTCCTGAGAGGAGACGAAATCCAGGTCTCCTACTCCTCCGCCATCTTGCTCCGCCCCCTCTCTTTAGTCCATTTTGAATTTATTTTTGTGTATGGTATAAGAAAGTGATCCATTTGCATTCTTTTCCATGTTGCTGTCCAGTTTACCCAACACCATCTGTTGAAGAGACTGTCTTTTTTCCATTGGCTATTCTTTCTTGCTTTGCCAATGATTAATTGACCATATAATTGTGGGCTCATTTCTGGTATTTCTATTCTATTCTAGTGATCTATTTGTCTATTTCTGGGCCAGTACCATACTGTTTCGATTACTATAGCTTTGTAATATAACTTGAAGTCAGGAACTGTAACACCTCCAGCTTTGCTTTTCCTCTTCAAGGTTGCTTTGGTTATTCCGGATCTTTTATGGGTCCATATAGATTTTAAGATTGTTTGTTCTAGCTCTGTGAAAAATGCTAATATTTTTTTATAGGGATTGCATTAATTGTGAAGATTGCTTTCAGTTTTATAGACACATTATTTTTTTTTCCCAATCCATGAGCATGGAATGTCTTTCCATTTAGTTGTGTTGTCTTCAGTTTCTTTCATCAGTATTTTAGTTTTCAGATTACAAGTCTTTCATCTCTTTGTTAAGATTTATTCCTAGATATCTTGTGGGTTTTGGTGCAATTGTAAATGGGATTGATTCCTTAAATTCTCTTTCTGCTGCTTCATTTTTAGTGTGTAGAAACGGAACAGATTTCTGAACATTGACTTTATATCCTTGAACTTTAATGAATTCATTTGTCAGTTCTAGCAGTTTTCTGGTGGAGTATTTAGGGTTTTCTCTACAGAGTATCATGTCTTCAGCAAATAGTGAAATTTTTACTTTTTCCTTGCAGATTTGGATGTTTTTATTTCTTTTTATTGTCTGATTGTTGGGGCTAATACTTCCAGTACTACGTTAAATAACAGGGGAGAGGATGGACATCCCTGTCTTATTCCTGACCATTGAGGAAAAGCTCTCAATTTTTCCCCATTGAGGATGATATTAGCTGTGGTAGTTTTGTATATGGCCTTTATTATGTTGAAGTATGTTCCCTATATCCTTACTTTGTTGAGGGTTTATATCATGAATGGAAACTGTACTTTGTCAGATGCTTTTTCTGCATCTACTGAGAGGATCATATGGTTCTTATCCTTTCTTATATTAATGCAGTGTATCATTGATTGATACAGTTTCATTGATTGATCTACAAATATTGAACCATGCTTACAACACAGGAATAAATCCCACATGATAGTGGTGAATATTTTTTTAATGTATTGTTGGATTCAGTTTGCTAGTATTTTATTGAGAATTTTTGCATCTATGTTCATCAGGGTTATTGGCTTGTAGTTCTCTTTTTTAGCAGAGTCTTTATCTGGTTTTGGTATCAGGGTAATGCTGGCTTCAGAGAATGAATTTGGATGTTTTCCTCCTTTTCTATTTTTTGGCATAGTTTGAGAAGAAAAGGAATGAAGTCTTCTTTAAATGTTTGGTAGAATTCTCCTGTGAAGCCATCTGGCCCTACACTTCTGTTTGTTGGAAGTTTTTTGATTAATGATTCATTTTCTTTGCTGGTTATCAGTCTGTGAAAGTTTTCTATTTCTTCCTCTTTCAGTTTTGGTAGTTTATATGTTTCTAGGAATTTATCCATTTCTTCCAGGTTGTCCCATTTGTTGGCATTTAGTTTTTTGTAAAGTCCTCTTATCATTGTATTTTTGTGGTGTTGGTTGTTATTTCTCCTCTCTCATTTGTGATTTTATTTATTTGGTTCCTTTCTCTGTTCTTTATTAAGTCTGGCTAGGGGTTTATTGATTTTATTAATTTTTTCCAAGAACCAGGTCCTGTTTTTATTGATCAGTTGTATTTTTTATTAGTCTCTATATCATTTATTACTGCTCTAATATTTACTATTCCCTTCCCTCTGCTGGATTTAGGGATTTGTTGTTCTTTTTCTAGCTCCTTTAGGTGTAATGTTAGATTCTTTATTTGAGATTTTTCTTCCCTCTTAAGGTAGTCCTGTATTGGTACATACCTTTCTGTTAGAACTGCTTTGCAGCATCCTAGAGGTTTTAGATCATTGTGTTTTCATTTTCACGTATTGCCATGTTTTTTTTTTTTTTTTTTCTTATTTGATTTCCTGGTTATCCCCTTCATTGTTTGTATCATGTTCTTTAACCGCCATTTATCTGTGGTCTTTCCTGATTTTTCTTTGGCTTGTCTTCCAGTTTCATAGCATTGTATTCAGAAAAGGTACATGGTATGACTTTAACATTTTTGTATTTGTTCAGGCCTGTTTTGCAACCTGGCATGTAATCTATTCTGAAGAATGTCCCATGTGCACTTAAAAAGAATGTGTATTCTGCTGCTTTAGGATGAAATGTTCTGAATATATCTGCTAAGCCCAACTGGTCCAGTGTGTCACTCAAAGCCATTGTGTCCTTGTTTATTTTTTGTTTAGATAATATGTCCATTGATATAAGTGGAGTGTTGAAGTCCTCTACTATTACTATATTATTATCAATTAGTACTTTTATGTTTGCTTTTAATTGTTTTGTATACTTGGGTGCTCCAATGTTGGGTGCATAAATATTTATAATTGGTATAATTTCTTGTTGGATTGTCCCCCTTTATGATATAATGCTTTTCTTTGTCTCTTGTTACAGCCTTTGTTTTAAAGTCTACTTTGTCCAATGTATGTATTGCTACTCTGGCTTCCTTTGGCCATCCATTTACATGATAAATTTTTCTCCATATCCTCCCTTACAATCTTCAGTTGCCTTTAGGTCTAAACTGAGTTTCATAAAATAAAATAAAAAGTAAAATAAAGTAAGATAAGATAATAAAATAAAGTAAAATAAGAGAAGAAAAGATAATAAAATAATAAAATAAAATAAAAAGAGTTTCTTATAGGAAGCTTAAAGATGGATTTTTTTCTTTTTTACCCATTTTGACCCCCTATGTCTTTAGATTGTTGCATTTAGTCCATTTATATTCAAGTTAATTATTGATAAATATGTATTTGTGCCATTTTATTGCTCATTTTGTTATTGTTTCTGGAAATTTTCTCTGATCTTTTTTTCTCTTTTTCACTTTTGGTCTCTCTTTTCCAGTCAGAGAGTGCCCTTTAATGTATCTTGAAAGGCTGGTTAAGTGGTCATGAACTCCTTTAGTTTTTGTTTGTCTGGGAAGCTCTTTATCTCTCCTTCTTTTCTGAATGATAGCCTTACTGGATATAACATCCTGAGCTGTAGATATTTCCCATGCAGCACTTTGAATTTATCATGCCACTCCTTTCTGGTTTGCCAAGTTTCAGTTAACAAATCTCCAGCTAGCTTTATGGGTTTTCCCTTGTAAGTGATGAACTTCCCTTATCTTGGTGCTTTAAGATTTTTCTTTATCACTATATTTTGCAAAGTTAACTACAATATGTCTTGGTGTTGGCCTGTTTTGATTCTGATGGGACTTCTCTGTGTCTCTTGGGTCTTGATGTTTGTTTCCTTCCCCAGATTAGGAAACTTTCAGCTCGTATTTCTTCAAATAAAACTTCTGCCCCCTTTTCTCTCTCCTTCTTCTTCTGGGACTCCTATAATACAAATGCTATTACATTTGATGGAGTCACTGAGTACTCTAAGTCTATTTCATGTTCCATATTTCTGCTTTCATTTTTTGTTCAACTTCATTACTTTCCATTGCTTTGTATTCTAGGTCACCAAATCATTCCTGTGCTTCCTCTGGCCTGCTGTTTGTGTGTTTCTAATCTTGTTTATTGGAATTTTCATCTCTGACTATTTTTAAGCTCTTTTATCTCTGTTGTAATGGTCTCACTGATGACTTCTATTTTTTTTTTTTTTGCCTTAAGCCCAGTGTGTATCCTTATGATTATTACTTTAAATTCTCCATCAAGCATTTTATTTGTATCTGTTTTGCTTAGATCTTTGTCAATGGCCTTATTATTTCATTTGGGATAAATTCTTCCATCTTGGCATCTTATCTAAGTCTCTGCATTCTTCTCTGGGTTACAAAAGCCAGTTATGTCTCCTGCTCCTGGAAGTAATGGCCTTATGAAGAAGAGGTCATGTAGTACCTAAGGCTTGGCATTTCTGGAAGTGTCTCTGGTTTGTGCTGTTTATGCTCTGCTGTTGTGTTTTAGCTGCTCTATTCTTCAGTGCAGTCATCCGCAGAGGCTCTCATTGCCTGCAGTGGGCAGTGTTTGGTCCCTGGCCTTAATGTGGTGAGTTTTAACTAGGTATGCTCTGATGTACTTGTGAAAGGAGACCTGACACCACCTCCATCACAACTGAGGCCCTGCAGAACTCTCTGGCTGGAGGATGTGGTATGGGCATGGGTTTGTGCTGGTCTTCTGAGAGATGGGCTGGCCCACCACACTAGGACTGAGTGTGACTGAGATGGGAAGTCCTGCCAGAGCACAACGGTGTGGGGCTTGGTGTATGTATGTTAGGCATCCTTTGTTGGTGCTGCTTAGCTTCCCACAGGTGGCTCCGTGTTTATGCTGAGGGGCAAAGGAGAGAAATGGTGCCAGTCACGTTCTTTGTTCCCAGAGAGGTGTCTCTATGAACACCGTCTCTCAGGGACATGTTACAAGAAGAGCATATAATTTTCCCACTGTGTGCTCCAAGTGCTTTTCAGGTCATTGTTTCCACACTGTCTACCTCTGGGTTGTTGGCCTTCCCTCTCTCCAGGAACAGTGCAGTGTCCTATGGGGTCTATCCCAGCCAAGACCACTGACTTTTAAAACTCCAGGTTTTACACTCCACTGGTTGCAAGAACTCAGGAAATTCAGCCCCCCTCATTTTCCAAGCCAATGCTTTGGGGAAACATTATCCTTGTGTGCTCCTGTGTGCACCCCTCTCTCTCTTAGCCTTCTCTGTGACCATGGCTCCCTCCCTCCACAGCACCTGTGATCAGTTTCTCCTCTAAATTAGTGCTCCACACTTCCTACTTTCTTCAATGTGGAATTTTCTCTCCCTGTAGTTGTGGTGTTGGCCTATCAGGCTTCAGGTTGATTTCTGGGATATTTGGGATGATTTGATAATTACCTTGTTGTGTTTGTGGGATGAGTTGAGCCTAGGGTCCTACTCTGCTGTCATCTTCCTCTCCTCTATCAGGTGCTAAATATTAATACATACAGTAAACTGAATGTATCTCCAAAGGATTATGCTGAGTGTAGAAATTCAAACTCAAAGGGTTACATATTCTATAATTCTTTTAATATAAAATTCTTGAAATAACAAAAAGTATGGAAATGGAGAACATATTAGTGGTTACCAAAGGGTAAGGATGGGGGTGTGGAGATAGGTAATGAAAGCTATAAAAAGGTAATATGAGAGAGCCTTGTGATAGTGGAAATGTTCTGTATATTGACTGTGTCAGTGTGAATACCTTGGTTTTGATGTTATTGTATAATTATTTAAGATGTTGTCATCAGGGAAAACAGAGTATGGGATACACAGGATCTCTATGTATTATTATTTATATTTTTTTTTGTAAATCCACAATTATCTCAACAGTTCTAATTAAAATTACTCATACATCTATATACTGGCAACAAAAAATTGAAAAATAAAATAAATCTCATTTATGATAACATCCACAAATATAAAATATTTAGGGATACATTTGACAAAATATAGGCAAAGTTAACACTCAGACCATGACACAACAGCCATACTCTTCCTGGGCAAAATATACAGCAGGTCTTTGTCAGCCTGCTCAGGTTCTTAGATACAAGCATTCTTCTAGGTATCAGAGGAAGTAAACAGAGTTAATATTTCTGAGATCAGGATGATGCTTTTGTGGGACCTATCTTCATGAAACTTGTTCCTTCTAACTTATTCCTTTTCATTCCCCATGCATCCCTAGGTCTCTTTTTCATCAATGTTGCATTTTTCTCTCATTCACATCCTGCTCCAAGGACCTTAGAGCACATTCTAAGGCTAAAACCTTGCCTTTATTTGTAAATATTATCCTCACTGACATTTACCTTTGAAATCACCATACCCCAGAGCATGGTGTTCTGTGATTTTAAGTATCCTTCTCTGAGTCATGAACAACAGGGAAATAAAAATAAATAAAACATCTTTATCCTTTAGATATTCACACTATTAAAATTGCAATAATTAATTTAAGAAGACTACAATCACAATATGCCTGATATGTATGTCTCTGAAATTTGATGTGGCACTTAGGCAGGGAAGAGAAAATAAAATCTAGAAGTGGGACCTATTGACTACCAGCTTTGTGAAATACCATTTCTTCAGGGAATCTCAGAATAAATGTTTCTAGCTCAGTGGTATTATTTCACTTGTCATAGAAAGACACGAGGACAGGGTCTCTCTTAGGGTACCTGGCTGTGCAAAAGATATGGGTTCAATACAAAGAAATCATATTTGGCCCAGAAACCATCATCCTGCTTTTATTCTCCTTTATTGCATTTTTTTCATAATGGAGCCAAAAGATGTTAGGGAAGAACCTCCATAATATTTTCCATAGTGGGCTGCACCATTTTACATTCCCATTAACAGTATATAAGAGTTCCTCACCAACACTAGTTATTTTGTTGCTGTTGATATTTTATTTTATTTTATTATTTATTTATTTATTTATTTATTTATTTATTTATTTATTTAATTTTATTATGTTATGTTAATCACCATACATTTCATCATTAGTTTTTGATGTAGTGTTCCATGATTCATTGTTTGCATATAACACCCAGTGCTTCATTCAGTACATGCCTTCTTTAATATCCATCACCAGGTTAACCCGATATTTTATTTTTATAATAACCATCCTAACAAGTGTGAGGTGATATCAGACTGTGGTTTTGATCTACATTTCCCTGATGATCAATTATATTGAGTATATTTTCTTATACCTGGTGGCCATTGGTATGTCTTCTTTGGAAAAAATGACAATTTTAAGTCCTTTGTTTATTTTTTAAATTGAGTTTTATTAACTTTATTTTACTTTTTTCTACTGAGTTGTAGGAAAGATTTATATATTTTGGATATTGACATTTTACCATGCAGATGGCTTCCAAATATTTTCTAGTATTCCTAGAGTTTGGGGTTTTTTTCCACACTTAGTTGATTGTTTGTCCTGCTGGGCAGAAGCTTTTTTATTTTGATGTAGTCCCTCTTAATTTTTAGATTTATTTCATGCATGTTAGATATCAAATCCAGAAAATCATTGCCAAGACCAATTTTCTCCTGTTTCTGTATTTTTTCTCAAAAAGATTTCTTTTGTTTATTTTTTGCTCAAAAAGTTTTATAACTTCAGGTCTCACATTTAATATTTAATCCAATTTGAGTTGATTTGTGTGTATGGTGTAAGATAGGGGTCCAATTTCATTCTGTGGTATGTGTATATCTAGTTTACCCAGCAACATTTGTTGAAGATACTATCCTTTCACCACTGTGCTTTTTGGTATCTTTGTTGAAAATTAGCTGACAATATATGTGGGGTTTTTTTGTTTTTTGTTTTTGTTTTTCTTTTGCTATTTTTTTATGTTATGTTAATCACCATATATTACATCATTAGTTTTTGATGTAGTGTTCCATGATTCATTGTTTGCATATAACACCCAGTGCTTCATTCAGTACATGCCTTCTTTAATACCCAACACAGGGCTCACCCATCCCCCCGCCCACCTCCCCTCTAGAACCCTCAGTTTGTTTTTCAGAGTCCATGCCCACTCGTGGTTTGTCTCCACCTCCGATTTTCCCCCCTTCATTTTTCCCTTCCTGCTATCTTCTTTTTTTTTTAACATATAATGTAACATATATAATGCAAAATGTAATATAATTTAAAATATAATGTATTTGTTTCAGAGGTACAGGTCTGTGTCCATTCCTCTGTTGATTGACATCTTCGCTCTTTCCATAGTTTGGCTTTTATGGACATTGCTGCTATAAAAATAAGGGAACAAGTACCACTTAAGATCCCTACATTTGTATCTGTGGGAAAATACCCAGTAGTGCAATTGCTGGGTCATACTGTAGCTCTATTTTCAACTTTTTGAGGAGCCTCCATACAGTTTTCAGAGTGGCTGCACCAGCTTGCATTCCCACCAACAGTGGGATTTGGATTTCCCTGATGCAGAGAAACGTTGAGCACTTTTTCATGTGTCTGTTGGCCATTTGGATGTCTTCTTGGAAAAATGTCTGTTCATGTCTTCTGCCCATTTCTTGATTGGATCATTTGTTCTTTGGGTGTTGAGTTTGATAAGTTCTTTAAAGATTTTGGATACTAGCCCTTTATCTGATATGTCATTTGCAAATATCTTCTCCCATTCTGTCGGTTGTCTTTTGGTTTTGTTGATGGTTTCTTTTGCTGTGCAAAAGCTCTTTATCTTGATGATGTCCCAATAGTTCATTTTTGCCCTTGCTTCCCTTTCCTTTGGCGATGTTTCTAGGAAGCAGTTGCTGTGGCTGAGGTTGAAGAGGTTGTTGCCTGTATTCTCCTTTAGGATTCTGATGGACTCCTGTCTCACATTTAAGTCTTTCAACCATTTTGAGTCTATTTTTGTGTGTGGTGTAAGGAAATGGTCCAGTTCCATTCTTCTGCATGTGGCTGTCTAATTTTCCCAACACCAATTGTTGAAGAGACTGTCTTTTTCCCATTGGATATTCTTTCCTGCTTTGGTGAAGATTAGTTGACCATAGAGTTGAGGGTCCATTTCTGGGCTCTCTATTCTGTTCCATTGATCTATGTGCCTGTTTTTGTGCCAGTATCATACTGTTTTGATGATGACAACTTTGTCATAGAGCTGGAAGTCCGGAATTGTGATGCCTCCAGCTTTGCTTTTCTTTTTCAACATTCCTCTGGCTATTTGGGGTCTTTTCTGGTTCCATACAAATTTTAGGATTATTTGTTCCATTTCTTTGAAAAAAGTGGACAGTATTTTAATAGGGATTGCATTGAATGTGTAGATTGGTCTAGGTAGCATTGACATCTTCACAATATTTGTTCTTCCAATCCATGAGCATGGGACGTTTTTGCATTTCTTTGTGTCTTCCTCAAATTCTTTCATGAGTATTTTATAGTATTCTGAGGACAGACTCCTTGCCTCTTTGGTTAGATTTATTCCTAGGTATCTTATGGTTTTGGGTGCAACTGTAAATGGGATCAACTCCTTAATTTCTCTTTCTTCTGTCTTGTTGGTGTATAGGAATGCCACAGATTTCTGTGCATTGATTTTACATAAATTATCATATCATCTGCAAAGAGTGAGAGTTTGACTTCTTCTTTGCCAATTCAGATGACTTTTATTTCTTTTGTTGTCTGATTGCTGTGGCTAGGACTTCTAGTACTATGTTGAATAGCAGTGGTGATAGTGTACATCCCTGCTGTGTTCCTGACCTTAGGGGGAAAGCTCTCAGTTTCTCCCCATTGAGAATGTTATTTGCTGTAGGTTTTTCATAGATGGCTTTTATGATATTGAGGTATGTACCCTCTATCCTTATACTCTGAAGAGTTTTGATCAAGAAAGGATGTTGTAATTTGTCAAATGCTTTTTTTTTTGCATATATTGAGAGGATCAGATGTTTCTTTGTTCTTTCTTTTATTAATGTATTGTATCACGTTGATTGATTTGCGGATGTTGAACCAACCTTGCAGCCCAGGGATAAATCCCACTTGGTCGTGGTGAATAATCCTTTTAGTATAATCTTGGATCCTATTGGCTAGTGTTTTGGTGAGAATTTTTGCATCCATATTCATCAAGTATATGGGTCTGTAATTCTCCTTTTTGATGGGGTCTTTGTCTGGTTTGGGATCATGGTGGCCTCATAAAACAAGTTTGGAAGTTTTCCTTCCATTTCTATTTTTTGGAACAGTTTCAGAAGAATAGGTATTAATTCTTTTTTAAATGTTTGGTAGAATTCCCCTGGGAAGCCATCTGGCCACGGGCTTTTGTTTGTTGGGAGATTTTTGATGACTGCTTCAATTTCCTTAGTGGTTATAGGTCTATTCAGGTTTTCTAATTCTTCCTGGTTCAATTTTGGTAGTTTATATATCTCTAGGAATGCATCCATTTCTTCCAGATTATCTAATTTGCTAGCATAGAGTTGCTTATAATGTGTTCCTATAATTGTATTTCTTTGGTGTTGGTTGTAATCTCTCCTCTTTCATTCCTGATTTTATTTTTTGGGGTCATTTCTCTTTTCTTTTTGATAAGTCTGGCCAGGGGTTTATCAATCTTGTTAATTCTTTCAAAAAACCAGCTCCTAGTTTTGTTGATCTGTTCTACTGTTCTTCTGGTTTCCATTTCATTGATTTCTGCTCTGATCTTTATTATTTCTCTTCTCCTGCTGGGTTTAGGCTTTATTTGCTGTTCTTTCTCCAGCTCCTTCAGGTTTAGGGTCAGGTTGTGTATTTGAGACCTTTCTTGTTTCTTGAGAAAGGCTGGTATTGCTATATACTTTCCTCTTAGGACTTCCTTTGCTGCATCCCAAAGATTTTGAACAGTTGTGTTTTCATTTTCATTGGTTTCCATGAATTTTTAAAATTCTTCTTTAATATCCTGGTTGACCCATTCATTCTTTAGTAGGATGCTCTTTAGCCTCTATGTATTTGAGTTCTTTCCAACTTTCCTCTTATGCATTGAGTTCTACTTTCAAAGCATTGTGCTCCAAAAATATTCAGGGAATGATCCCAATCTTTTGGTAACGGTTGAGACCTGATTTGTGACCTAGGATGTGATCGATTCTGGAGAATGTTCCATGGGCACTAGAGAAGAATGTGTATTCCATTGCTTTGGGATGGAATGTTCTGAATATGTCTGTGAAGTCCATTTGGTCCAGTGTGTCATTTAAAGTCTTTATTTCCTTGTTGATCTTTTGCTTAGATGATCTGTCCATTTCAGTGAGGGGGGTGTTAAAGTCTCCCACTATTATTGTATTGTTGTCAATGTGTTTCTTTGCTTTTGTTATTAATTGGCTTGTATAATTGGCTGCTCCCATGATAGGGGCATAGATATTTAAAACTGTTAGATCTTCTTGTTGGATAGACCCTTTAAGTAGGATATAGTGTCCTTCCTCATTTCTTATTACAGTCTTTGGTTTAAAATCTAACTTGTCTGATATAAGGATTGTCAACCCAGCTTTCTTTTGGTGTCCATTAGCATTGTAAATGGTTTTCCACCCCCTCACTTTCAATCTGGAGGTGTCTTTGGGTGTAAAATGAGTCTCTTGCAGACAGCATATCAATGGGTCTTGTTTTTTTTTTATCCAATCTGATAGCCTGTGTCTTTTAATTGGGGCATTTAGCCCATGTAAATTCAGGGTAACTATTGAAAGATATGAATTTATTGTCATTGTATTGCCTGTAAGGTGACTGTTACTGCATATTGTCTGTGTTCCTTTCTGGTCTATGTTGCTTTTAGGCTCTCTCTTTGCTTAGAGGACCCCTTTCAATATTTCTTATAGGGCTGGTTTCATGGTTGCAAATTCCTTTAGTTTTTGTTTGTCCTGGAAGCTTTTTATCCCTCCTTCTATTTTCAATGACAGCCTAGCTGGATATAGTATTCTTGGCTGCATATTTTTCTCATATAGTGCTCTGACTATATCATACCAGTCCTTTCTGGCCTGACAAGTCTCTGTGGATAGGTCTGTTGCCAGTCTAATGTTTCTACCATTGTAGGTTACAGATCTCTTGTCCCAAGCTGCTTTCAGGATTTTCTCTTTGTCTCTGAGACTCATAAGTTTTACTATTAGATGTCGGGGTGTTGACCTATTTTTATTGATTTTGAGGGGGTTCTCTGTGCTTCCTGGATTTTGGTGCCTGTTTCCTTCCCCAAATTAGGGAAGTTCTCTGCTATAATTTGCTCCAATATACCTTCAGCCCCTCTCTCTCTTTCTTCTTCTAGGATCCCAATGATTCTAATTTTATTTTTAAAGATTTTATTTATTTGACAGAGAGAGACACAGCGGGAGAGGGAACATAAGCGGGGGAAGTGGGAGAGGGAGAAGCAGGCCTCCTGCTGAGCAGGGAGCCTGATGTGAGCAGGGAGCCTGATGTAGGGCTCAATCTTGGGACCCCGGGATCATGACCCGAGCTGAAGGCAGACGCGTAATGACTGAGCCACCCAGGTGCCCCCCCAATTATTCTAATAGTGTTCCTTCTTATGGTATCACTTATCTCTCGAAATCTGCCCTCAGGATCCAGTAGTTGTTTTTCTCTTTTTCTCAGCTTCTTTATTTTCAATCATTTGGTCTTCTATATCCCTAATTCTCTCTTCTGCCTCATTTATCCTAGCAGTTAGAGCCTCCATTTTTTATTGCACCTCATTAATAGCTTTTTTGATTTCAACTTGGTTAGATTTTAGTTCTTTTATTTCTCCAGAAAGGGTTTCTCTAGTATCTTCAATGCTTTTTTCAAGCCTAGCTAGTATCTTTATAATTGTCATGTTGAACTCTAGTTCCAACATCTTACTAATGTCCATATTGCATGGCAGTTTGTACTTACTCTTGTTCTTTTTTTTTTGAGATGATTTTTTTCCTTCTTGTCATTTTGTCCAGAGGACAATAGATGAATGAGAGAACAAAATGCTAACAGGGCAACAGCGACCCCAGAAAAATATACACTAAACAAATCAGAAGAAACCTGGAACCAGGGGAAAAGAAAGGGAAAGAAAGGAAAAAGAAAAAGATAAAAAAAAAAAAAAGAATATGATCAAATATGATCAGGCTGGTGAAAAGGTCAGTGCCACACACTAGATTTTGGACATATTTTGGTCTGTTAGAAGAAATGGTTTCCCGAAATTTTAAAGAAAGAAAAGCTTATATATGTACAAAAATAAGGTTAAATACTATGAAGCGAGGGAATATGACTGTAAAGGTGAAAATTATAAAAGATTTTATAAAAGGAATTGATAAGATAGATAAGAAGTTGGTTGAAAAAAGAATGAAGAGGATTTAAAAAAAAATAAAAAGGGAAAGAATGTGATCAGGCAGGAGAGTAGAAAAAAAACATACACTGGAGATTTAGGGTATATTTTGATCTGTTAGAAGAAACTACCTCAAAATTTTAAAGAGAGAACAACTTATATATATATGCCAAAAATACGGGTAACTATGAAGGGAAAGAATATGACTCTAAAAATGAAAAATAAAAAACATTTTTTAAGAAAGGAATTGATAAGATGTTGGTTGAAAAAGGGAAAAAGAAAAATTCAAAAAAAGAAAATTAAAAAAATTAACTTTGAAAGACTAAAGAATCATGGTAAAAAAGCCATGAATTCTATGTGCAGTATTCCCCTAGTGCTGAAGTTCTGCTGTTCTCATTGATGGGTGAACTTGCTCTTGGCTGGCTGTTCTTGCTGATGTTCTGGGGGTGGGGCCTGTTGCTGTGGTTCTCAAATGTCTTTGCCCAAGGCAGAATTGCCCTGCCCTTGCTGGGGGCCATGCTAATTAATTTGCTTGGGTTTGCTCTTGGTAGCTTTTGTTCCCTGCAAGCTTTCCATATAGCTTTGGAGGATGAGAATGAAAATGGTGGCCTCCTAATCTCCACCCTGGAGGAGCTGAGAACTTGGGGCCCCAGTCTTCAGTGCGCCCCCAGAGAAAAGCAGTCAATCACTCCTGTCTCCCCAGTCTCTGGTTGCACTTCCTGCCCACCTGGCCTGTGACTGAGTGATTCTATGTCTGACACTCGACCCCATATGGAGTTTCCAAACCCAGCAGATTCCTGTGGTGTGCTCCCACGCCATTCCTCCCATGGGAGGAAGCAGAGCCTCCTCCATCTGCCACCTGTTGGGTCCTTGCTGGAAGAGCGGTGGCCTTACTGTGCCATGGACCACAGTTTATGGCAACCCTGAGCTGAGAGCCCACTCCTCAGCTCTGTCCCTGCAGCTGGCTTCCCCACTCTGATACCTGGGAGCTCTGCCACACTCAGGCGCCCCCGGTCTTTCTGTGATCCTGAGGGTCCTGAGACTACACTGTCCCAGCGAGGTTTCCACCCCCCGCTTTGCCACTGGAGAGACATCCCTCAGCAGAGCCGACTTCTAAAAGTTCCGATTTTGTGCTCTGCTGCTCTATCACTTGCCAGTAGTGGCTGATGGAGCACCCCCCCGCAATCTATCTTCCCGAATATCGCCTTGGATTCACTTCTCTGCACGTCCTACCTTCCAGAAAATGGTCGCTTTGCTGTTCAGAGAGTTGCTGCTATTCATTTCTTTGATCTCCTGTTGAGTTCATAGGTGTTCACAATGGTTTGATCCCTATCTAGGTGAATTCCTGGGACCAGACGAAATTTAGGTCTTCTACTCCTCCGCCATCTTGCTGCTCCCCCCGTGAGGGTTTTTTTCCTGTTTTTTTTTTTTTTTTAATTCCATTCCATTGGTCTTTCTGTCTGTTTTTATTCCAGAAACATACTGTTTTAATATAGTTTTGTAATGTATTTTGAAGTTAGGAAGTATGATGTCTCCAGCATTGTTCTTTTCTTTCCCAAAATTGTTTTGGTTATTCAGGGTCACTTGTGGTTCCATATGAATTTTAGGTTTTGTTTTTTTTTTATTTCTATAAATATTATTATTGGGATTTTGATAAAAATTACATTGAATTTGTAGATCTCTTTGGATATTTTGTGCATTTTAACTATATTAATTCTTCTAATCCATAAACATGTGGTGTATTTCCATTTATTTGTATCCCCTTTATTTTATTTCATCACTGTTTTATAGCTTTAAGTGTACAAGTCTTTCACTTCCTTGTTTATTTCCAAATATTTTATTCTTTTTGATGTTATTGTAAATGGCATTGTTTTCTTAACTTCCTTTTCAGATAGTTCATTGTTCATGTATAGAACTATTATAGGATCCAGCAATCCCACTCTGGATTTATATCCAAAAGAATTGAAATCAAAATCTGGAAAAATATTTGCATCCCCATGTTCATTGCAGCATTATACACAATAGCCAAGACATGAAAGTGAACAAAATTTTCATTATCAGATAAATGGATATAGAAAATGTGGTATATATATATACTATGGAATATTAATGATACTTGAAAAAAGGACATCCTGCATTTGTACCAGCATGGGTGAATCTAGAATACATTATTCTATGTGAAATAAGCTAGTCACAAATGGACAGATATTACATGATTCCAATTTTATAAGGTATATAAAATAGTCAAACTCCTAGAAACAAAGAATAGAATGGTGATTGCCAGGGACTGAGGGAAGGGGTAAATGCAGAGTTGTTATTCAATGATTATAAAGTTTCAGTTGTACAAGATCAAAAATTTCTAGAGACCTGCTCCATAGTACTTATAATTCACAATATGGTATTGAAAACTTTGAAGTATGTTAAAAGGATAAATCTCATGTTAAGTGTTCTTACCATATCTGTCTGCACACACACACATGCACAAATCACAAAAGGACACATGGAAATTTTTGGAGGTAACGGATATGTTTAATATCTTGATTGTGGTGATGTTATGGTTGTATGCCTATGTCCCAAATCATCAAGATGTATACATTCCATGTGTGAATTTTTTGTTTATCAATTACACCTCAAAAAGCTTAAAAAGATGGTACAGAAGTTCTAACAAGTAAAAGATATATGAATCTCAGAGCACTAAATGGCATTAAGGTCTATACAGGAAAAAGAAAGAACTAAGTCCATCACTATCAACAATAACAAAACAAAACAAAAAACAATAAGAAATATTGGAAGAAATATTACAGAGGCATTGTTGCTTTCTCCATTAATCAAATGTTCTTAGTGAGTATAACAATAAAGAATAATCAAATTATATGAATTGTTATGCTTCAAATTATACACACACAGAGTGAAATGTAGATAATTTGAAACTTGTTAATAATTAAACTAAAGCAAAGATTTCAATTTATAATCATTAAATTAAGAACATTTTTCATTCTTTAAATGCAGAATTGGTTTACATGATAATTTGTGATTCATATGTCTTGTAGCAAAATGGTGTAATAATAGAGAACATGGGTTAGTGGAGTTGAGCCATTACATTTGGAAAGCAGCTGACAACATTATCAAACACCATAAAATATTTTCTCTTTTCCCCATTGACACTATCCCATAGAATTTATCTTACAATGAAATCAGTCAAAAATAAGGAAAATGACAATGCATTACCCAGACCCTCAATGGAACATCATTTAAAACAATCCTGAATAATTGGAAACAACCTATATTTCTAACAACAGTATATAATAATTAATTGAATAATATTTTTTCACTCATGAATCCACATGTTGTCTAGAAAAATAATTAGTGTTCTCTCGCAGTCAGAAAAGGGCTTGTGAAATTACTGTTAGGTGAAAATCAGAATAGAAATTATACAGTGCTATAATTTCAACTACTGAAAAAAAAACATTTATTCATATGCAAAAAGGACTAACCAGGCACACAAACAATATTATAACATGCATTATGAATGTGGCGTTGAAATTCATTTGATGGGGAAGATAGAATAATAGAAGGGGTTGAGGAGCAAGGGAAGAAAATCAGTCCTTAGGCAATAAATGAGTAGAGTGGAAATTGTTGCCAGGGAAACTGGTTACTAGGCTCCTGAAATAGCGTAAATGAGAGTTGATGAAATTCTAAACCAAGGCAGAGGCTGTGGGGAAAAAGGGAAAGGAAATATTGAAGTTACTACTTTTTTTTTTTTTTTTTAAGAAAGACCATATCATAAAGAAAACTTTTTTTTTTTTTCTTCAGGATAAAAAAAGCAGAAAATAAATCTTAGATGGGCCTTCTGACTATTAGAATAGATTGAAATATTAGTTATTATTTGTTAATTATCTAATCAGTGCCAGGCAATTACCTCTTGTTATCTTTTCATGTAGCCTATGTTGTTTCCATCAGCATCATCATTTTAAAGAGATGACTAAGGTGGACAGTTAAGTGCCTAGTACCGCATCACATAGCCAGTGAGTGGGGGATCTAGAATTCCTACCAGGTATCAGACGCTACTTTAGACCTTGAACTACATGCCTAGTGCCTGGACAACAGAGGTGGGATATACAGACCTGACCAAGGCTGAAAGTCATTCTCTTTCTCTCTGATTCTTACTTTTCAATTCTTTTGTTAACCATGTTGCTAAAATCCTTTATCTTCTTCATGCTTGTTACTTTGCTATTCTGAAGATTGAGGTTTGCGGCATTTGTCTCTCTGTGGGAGGTGAAGAGTTAACAGGCTTACAGGGAAGAAGGCTTATGATTTGCCTCCCAGATTAAAGTAAAAAAGAGAAGGGAGACGAGTTCACCCTTCAAGTAATTGTTGGGGATGGGTGAAGGGAGTTGAGGAATATGGGAAGGTGATGGTGGACCTAAAGAAATATCCAAAGGTGGATCTGGTCCCTCTCCCATCATGAGGGAAAAGCACAAGTCCTCAGCCTCCTTGTGGTCCATACCTGGGTAGAAACTGGTAGGAGGGAGAGAGAACTGGATGAATGTGTTATTAGGCAAATTAAAGAAGAGCACAGAAAGCAGGGACCACACTGCAGTAGGTAATGTATGATTAGCAGTCAGAGATGAAAAAAAAAAATGGAAAGAAGCACTGCAGCCCACAAAAACATTGCAAAGATGACTGCATAAGAATTCTCTAAAATCCAAAATGGTTGGATTACAGCCAGGAGGTTATTTTTTTTAATTTTCTATATTCAAAATTTGTAATAAAATTTATACTGTTTATATAAAAATGAATTAAAACCCAGTGAACTTAGTTGTTCCATTCTGTCAGCTCTTCCTGGGACAAAATCATAGCATTTCCTTGGTTCCCATATGCACTCAGGACCTTACTTGTGATTTAAATTTAAAGAGAAAAAGATAATTCAGAAAGAGGTTATACATTATACGATGGTCAATCTCATCAACCCAGGTATTATCAAGTACATTTAAATTTAAAAGCTGAGTTATCACTATATAGCATTAATGTGTGTGTGTAGAAATGTACATCAGTGGATTCCTGGGGGGAGTTCCATACTTGTGGAAATGTATGTGAAAGTAATTTGACAATGTGCAACAAAATATAATTATTATTTCTTAACATACCATTCTCATTTCAAAAAGTATGTAGATTAAGTACTCAAAAATAAGAATAAATATCTTGGTGACTAATACCAGCAAAAATCCCAAAAGTTTCTCTAAGAAATTAAAAAAAAAATTCTATCCCTAATTAATATAACAGAATATTGAGTATTTCTTAAAGTGTATGAGATATTCATATGGAAATATACTCTCAAGTGAAAAATAGCATAAAAACATATACATATATTACCCCATTATTCTTATTATTTTCTTAATTTTTATTGTTATGTTAATTCCCATACATTACATCATTAGTTTTAGCTGTAGTGTTCCATGATTCATTGTTTGTGCATAACACTCAGTGATCCATGCAGAACGTGCCCTCCTCAATACCCATCACCAAGCTAACCCATCCTCCCAGCCCCATCCCCTCTAGAACCCGCAGTTTGTTTTTCAGAGCCCGTCGTCTCTCATGGTTCATCTACCCCTCCGATTTCCCCCCCTTCATTCTTCCCCTCCTGCTACCTTCTTCTATTTTTTTTCTTAACATATATTTCATTATTTCTTTCAGAGGTACAGATCTGAGATTCAACAGTCTTGCACAATTCACAGCGCTTACCAGAGCACACACCCTCTCCAGTGTCTACCACCCAGTCAACACATCCCTCCCACCCCACCCCCCACTCCAACAACACTCAGTTTGTTTCCTGCAATTAAGAGTTCCTCATATCAGTGAGGTAATATGACACATGTCTTTCTCTGTTTGACTTATTTCACTCAGCATAATACCCTCCAGTTCCATCCATGTTGTTGCAAATGGCAAGATCTCATTCCTATTGATGGCTGCATAATATTCCATTGTATATATATATGCCACTTCTTCTTTATCCATTCATCTGTCGAAGGACATCTTGGCTCTTTCCATAGTTTGGCTATTGTGGATAATGCTGCTATAAACATTGGGGTGCATGTACCATTTCGAATCCCTACTTTTGTATCTTTGGGGTAAATACCCAGTAGTGCAATTGCTGGGTCTTATGGTAGCTCTATTTTCAACTTTTTGAGGAACCTCCATACTGTTTTCCAGAGTGGCTGCACCAGCTTGCATTGCCACCAACAGTGGAGGAGGGTACCGCTTTCTCCGCATCCCCGCCAACATCTGTCGTTTCCTGACTTGTTAATTTTAGCCATTCTGACTGGTGTGAGGTGGTATCTCATTGAGGTTTTGATTTGGATTTCCCTGATGCCGAGCGATGTTGAGCACTTTTTCGTGTGTCTGTTGGCCATTTGGATGTCTTCTTTGTTAAAATGTCTGTTCATGTCTTCTGCCCATGTCTTGATTGGATTCTTTGTTCTTTGGGTGTTGAGTTTGATGAGTTCTTTATAGATTTTGGATACTAGCCCTTTATCTGATATGTCATTTGCAAATATCTTCTCCCATTCTGTCGGTTGTCTTTTGGTTTTGTTGACTGTTTCCTTTGCTTTGCAAAAGCTTTTTATCTTGATGAAGTCCCAATAGTTCATTTTTGCCCTTGCTTCCCTTTCCTTTGGCGATGTTTCTAGGAAGAAGTTGCTGCAGCTGAGGTCGAAGAGGTTGCTGCCTGTGTTCTCCTTTAGCATTTTGATGGACTCCTGTCTCACATTGAGGTCTTTCAACCATTTGGAGTCTATTTTTGTGTGTGGTGTAAGGAAATGGTCCAATTTCATTCTTCTGCATGTGGATATCCAATTTTCCCAACACCATTTGTTGAAGAGAATGTCTTTTTTTTCCATTGGACATTCTTTCCTGCTTTGGTGAAGATTAGTTGACCATAGAGTTGAGGGTCCATTTCTGGGCTCTCTATTCTGTTCCATTGATCTATGTGTCTGTTTTTGTGCCAGGACCATACTGTCTTGATGATGACAGCTTTGTCATAGACCTGGAAGTCCGGAATTGTGATGCCGTCAGCTTTGCTTTTCTTTTTCAACACTCCTCTGGCTATGCGGGGTCTTTTCTGGTTCCATACAAATTTTAGGATTATTTGTTCCATTTCTTTGAAAAAAGTGGATGGTATTTTGATGGGGATTGCATTGAATGTGTAGATTGGTCTAGGTAGCATTGACATCTTCACCATATTTGTTCTTCCAATCCATGAGCATGGAACGTTTTTCCATTTCTTTGTGTCTTTCTCAAATTCTTTCATGAGTATTTTATGGTTTTTGAGTACAGATCCTTTGCCACTTTGGTTAGATTTATTCCTAGGTATCTTATGGTTTTGGGTGTAATTATAAATAGGATTGGCTCCTTAATTTCTCTTTCTTCTGTCTTGTTGTTGGTATATAGGAATGCCACTGAGTTCTGTGCATTGATTTTATATCCTGCCACTTGACTGAATTCCTGTATGAGTTCTAGCAGTTTTGGGTTGGAGTCTTTGGGGTTTTCCACATAAAGTATCATATCATCTGCAAAGAGTGAGAGTTTGACTTCTTCTTTGCTGATTTGGATGCCTTTTATTTCTTTTTGTTCTCTGATTGCTGTGGCTAGGACTTTCAAAATTATGTTGAATAGCAGTGGTGATAGTGGACATCCCTGCCACGTTCCTGACCTTAGGGGGAAAGCTCTCAGTTTTTCCCCATTGAGAATGATATTCGCTGTAGGTTTTTCATAGATGGCTTTTATGATATTGAGGTATGTACCCTCTATGCCTATACTCTGAAGAATTTTGATCAAGAAAGGATGCTGCACTTTATCAAATGCTTTTTCTGCATCTATTGAGAGGATCATATGATTCTTGTTCTTTCTTTTGTTAATGTATTGTATCACGTTGATTGATTTGTGGATGTTGAACCAACCTTGCAGCCCAGGGATAAATCCCACTTGGTCGTGGTGAATGATCCTTTTAATGTACTGTTGGATCCTATTGGCTAGTATTTTGGTGAGAATTTTTGCATCCATGTTCATCAGGGATATTGGTCTGTAATTCTCCTTTTTGATGGGGTCTTTGTCTGGTTTTGGGATCAAGGTAATGCTGGCCTCATAAAATGAGTTTGGTAGTTTCCCTTCCATTTCTATTTTTTGGAACAGTTTCAGAAGAATAGGTATTAATTCTTCTTTAAATGTTTGGTAGAATTCCCCTGGGAAGCCATCTGGCCACGGGCTTTTGTTTGTTGGGAGATTTTTGATGACTGCTTCAATTTCCTTAGTGGTTATAGGTCTGTTCAGGTTTTCTATTTCTTCCTGGTTCAGTTTTGGTAGTTGATACATCTCTAAGAATGCATCCATCTCTTCCAGGTGATCTAATTTGCTGGCATAGAGTTGCTCATAATATGTTCTTATAATTGTTTGTATTTCTTTGGTCTTGGTTGTGATCTCTCCTCTTTTATTCATGATTTTGTTGATTTGGGTCATTTCTCTTTTCTTTTTGATAAGTCTGGCCAGGGGTTTATCAATCTTGTTAATTCTTTCAAAGAACCGCTCCTAGTTTCATTGATCTGTTCTACTGTTCTTTTAGTTTCCATTTCATTGATTTCTGCTCTGATCTTTATTATTTCTCTTCTCCTGCTGGGTTTAGGCTTTATTTGCTGTTCTTTCTCCAGCTCCTTTAGGTGTACAGTGAGGTTGTGTACTTGAGACCTTTCTTGTTTCTTGAGAAAGGCTTGTATTGCTATATACTTTCCTCTTCGGACTGCCTTTGCTGCATCCCAAAGATTTTGAATAGTTGTGTTTTCATTTTCATTGGTTTCCATGTATTTTTTTAATTCTTCTTTAATTTCCTTGTTGACCCATTCATTCTTCAGTAGGATGCTCTTTAGCCTCCATGTATTTGAGTTCTTTCCGACTTTCCTCTTGTGATTGAGTTCTAGTTTCAAAGCACTGTGGTCTGAAAATAGGCAGGGAATGATCCCAATCTTTTGGTACTGGTTGAGACCTGATTTATGACCTAGGATGTGATAGATTCTGGGAATGTTCCATGGGCACTAGAGAAGAATGTGTATTCCATTGCTTTGGGATGGAATGTTCTGAATATGTCTGTGAAGTCCATTTGGTCCAGTGTGTCATTTAAAGTCTTTATTTCCTTATTGATCTTTTGCTTAGATGATCTGTCCATTTCAGTGAGGGGGGTGTTAAAGTCCCCCACTATTACTGTATTGTTGTCAATGTTTTTCTTTGCTTTTGTTATTAATTGCCTTATATATTTGGCTGCTCCCATGTTAGGGGCATAGATATTTACGATTGTTACATCTTCTTGTTGGATAGACCCTTTAAGTAGGATATAGTGTCGTTCCTCATCTCCTATTACAATCTTTGGTTTAAAATCTAATTTGTCTGATATAAGGATTGCCACCCCAGCTTTCTTTTGGTGTCATTAGCATGGCAAATGGTCTTCCACCCCCTCACTTTCAATCTGGGGGTGTCTTTGGATCAAAAATGAGTCTCTTGCAGGCAGCATATCAGTGGATCTTGTTTTTTAATCCAATCTGATAGCCTCTGTCTTTTGATTGGGGCATTTAGCCCATTTACATTCAGGGTAACTATTGAAAGATAGGAATTTAATGCCATTGTATTGCCTGTAAGGTGACTGTTACTGTATATTGTCTGTGTTCCTTCCTGGTCTATGTTGCTTGTAAGCTCTCTCTTTGCTTAGAGGACCCCTTTCAAAGTTTCTTGTAGGGGCGTGCCTGGGTGGCTCAGTCGTTAAGCATCTGCCTTAGGCTCGGGTCATGATCCCAGGGTCCGGGGATCAAGCCCCACATTGGGGTCCCCGCTCAGTGGGAAGCCTGCTTCTCTGTCTCCCACTCCCCCTGCTTGTGTTCCTGCTGTTGCTATCTTTCTCTCTGTCAATTAAATAAAATAAAATCTTAAAAAAAAAAAAAAAAAAGATTTCGTGTTTGCAAGTTCCTTTAGTTTTTGTTTGTCCTGGAAGATTTTATCTCTCCTTCAATTTTCAATGACAGCCTAGCTGGATATAGTATTCTTGGCTGCATATTTTTCTCATTTAGTGCTCTGAATATATCCTGCCAGTCCTTTCTGGCCTGCCAGGTTTCTGTGGATAGGTCTGTTGCCAATCTAATATTTCTACCATTGTAGGTTACAGATCTCTTCTCCCGAGCTGCTTTCAGGATTTTCTCTTTGTCTCTGAGACTTGTAATTCTTACTCTTAGATGTCGGGGAGTTGACCTATTTTTATTGATTTTGAGAGGGGTTCTCTGTGCTTCCTGGATTTTGATGCCTGTTTCCTTCCCCAAATTAGGGAAGTTCTCTGCTATAATTTGCTCCATTATACCTTCTGCCCCTCTCTCTCTTTCTTCTTCTTTTGGGATCCCAATATTCTAATGTTGTTTCTTCTTCTTCTTTTTTTTTTTTTTTAAGATTTTATTTATTTATTTGACAGAGAGCGAATGAGAGAGAGAGAGAGCATTGGGTGGATGGTCAGAGGGAGAAGCAGACTCCCTGCCGAGCAGGGAGCCTGATGTGGGACTTGATCCCGGGACTCCAGGATCATGACCTGAGCCGAAGGCAGTCTCTTAACCAACTGAGCTACCCAGGCGCCCCCTAATGTTGTTTCTTCTTATGGTATCGCTTATCTCTCGAATTCTGCCCTCGTAATCCAAAGTTGTTTATCTCTCTTTTTCTCAGCTTCTTTATTTTCCATCATTTGGTCTTCTATATCACTGATTCTCTCTTCTGCCTCATTTATCCTAGCAGTTAGTGCCCCCATATTTGATTGCACCTCATTAATAGCCTTTTTGATTTTGACTTGGTTAGATTTTAGTTCTTTTACTTCTCCAGAAAAGGTTTCTCTAATAACTTCCATTCTTTTTTCAAGCCCAGCTAGTATTTTTAAAGTGATGATACTGAACTCTAGATCCGACATCGTACTAATGACTGTATTGAGTAGGTCCCTGGCAGTCGGTACTACCTCTTGTTCTTTTTGTTGAGGTAATTTTTTCCGTGTTGTCATTTTGTGCAGAGGACAATAGATTAATGAGAGAACAAAATGCTAGCAGGGTAAGAACGTCCCCAGAAAATGTACTCTAAACAAATCAGAAAAGACCTGAAGCAGTGGGAAAAGAAAGGGAAAGAGAGAAAAAAGAAAAAGAAAAAAAAAAGAAAAAGATAAAAACAAACAGAAACAGAACAAAACAAAACAAAACAAATACAGAATGTGATCAAATATGATCTATATGGTATATAGATCAGTGCCACACACTAGATTTTGGGTGTATTTTGGTCTGTTAGAAGAAAGTGCCTCCCAAAATTTTAAAGAAAGAAAAACTTATATATGTACAAAAATAAGGGTTGATATGATGAAGGGATGGAATATGACTGTAAAGATGGAAATTATAAAAAATTTTATAAAAGGGATTCTTAAGAAGTTGTTTGAGAAAAGAAAAGAGGATTTAAAAAAAAAGAAAAGAAAAAGGGATGGAAAGTGATCAGGCAGCGGAGTAGAAAATAACCATATACCAGAGATTTAGGGTATTTTGATCTGTTAGAAGAAACTCTCGCAAAATTTTAAAGAGAGAACAACTTATATATATATATGCCAAAAATATGGGTAACTACTATGAAGGGATAGAATATGACTCTAAAAATGAAAAATAATTTTTTTTTTAAAAAAAGGGATTGATAAGATGTTAGTTGAAAAGGGAAAAAGAAAAATTCAAAAAGAAAAAAGACAGTTAAAAAAATTTAACTTTGAAAGACAAAAGAATCATGATAAAAAAGCCATGAATTCTATGTGCAGTATTCCCTTAGCACTGGACTTCTGCTGTTCTCATTGATCGGTAAACTTGGTCTTGGCTGGCTGTTCTCGCTGATCTTCTGGGGGAGGGGCCTGTTGTCGTGGTTCCCAAATGCCTTTGCCGGAGGCGAAATTGCCCCACCCTTGCCCGGTCTGGTCTAAGTAATCTGCTTGGGTTTGCTCTCAGGAGCTTTTGTTCCCTGCAAGCTTTCCATACAGCTTTGGAGGACGAGAGTGAAAAGGCAGCCTCCCAATCTCCACTGTAGAGCAGCCGAGAACTCAGGCCCCACTCCTCAGTGAGCCCCCAGAGAAAAGCAGTCAATCACTCCCGTCTCCCCGGTCTCCGGCCACACTCCGTGCTCACCCGGCCTGTGACTGCGCGTTTCTATCTCTGGCACCCGACCCTGGGTGGAGTCTCCAAACCCAGCAGATCCCTGCGGTGCGCTCCAGCACCTCTCCTCCCGGGGGAGGAAGGGGAGTCTCCCCGGATCTGCTGCTTGTTGGGTCCCTGCTGGAGGAGCAGTGGCCCGACTGTGCCGTGGATCACAGTTTATGACAACCCCGAGCTGAGAGCCCATGCCTCGGCTCTGTCTCTGCAGCCGGCTTCCCCGCTCCGATCCCTGGGAGCTCTGCCACACTCAGGCACCCCCAGTCTTTCTGTGACCCTGAGGGTCCTGAGACCACACTGTCCCACGGGAGTTCCACCCCCCACTTAGCCACCGGAGCGACGTCCCTCAGTGGAGGCGACTTCTAAAAATTCTGATTTTGTGCTCTGCGGCTCTATCACTTGCCAGAAATGGCGGACGGAGGCCCTTCCCCCGCTGTGTATCCCCCCAAATATCACGTCGGATTCACTTCTCTGCACGTCCTACCTTCCAGAAAGTGGTTGCTTTTCTGTTCAGAGAGTTGTTGCTATTCTTTTCTTCAATCTCCTGTTGAGTTTGTAGGTGTTCAGAATGGTTTGATCCCTATCCAGCTGAATTCCTGAGAGGAGAGGAAATCCAGGTCTCCTACTCCTCCGCCATCTTGCTCCACCCCCCATAATTATTTTTTCATAGGATACACAAATACAGCACCATTGAAATATATAAATTAAATTGTGGTTATATAAAGAGAAATGGATTGATTTATTTTGCTTGGCATAATAGTCTCTAGCTCCATCTACATCATTGCATATGGCAAAATTTCATTCTTTTTATGGCTGAGTAATATTCCATTGTGTGTATATATACCACTTCTTTATCCAATATCAGTTTATGGGCATTTGGGTTCTTTCCAGCATTTGGCTATTGTTGATAATGCTGCTGTAAACATTGGGATGCATGTATCCCATCAAATCAGCATTTTTGTATCCTTAAAAAGAGAGGAAAAACAGAAAACAGACACTTAGGGGCCTCTGGGTCGCTCAGTCAGTTAAGCATCTGCTTTCTGCTCATGTCACGATCCCAGGGTCTTGGGATCAAGCCCCACATCAGGCTCCCTGCTCCGCTGGGGAGCCTGCTTCTTCCTCTCCCATTGCCTGTTGCTCCCCCTGATTGTGCTCTCTGTCTCTGTCTCTCTCTGTCTGGAAAATAAATAAATAAATAAAAATCTTTTTTAAAAAGAGAGAAATAAATAAATACATAAATCCTTAAAAAAAAGATGTTTATTATATTTTGCTTAAGGAACACTTGAAATAAAAAATAAAGAAAACTAGTCAGTAGAGTTGTATAATAATCAAAAATGATGTTCCTGTAGATGTTTTTTTTTTTTTTTTTGCAAAGTCTAGCAATATAGACGGCATCAATATTTGGTATGTTAAACATGTAACAATGGTGCATAAAACTTCCTGGGAATGCAGAGAGTAGTCAAATGGGAAGAATCAACACTATTTTTGTAATTTAAAAGAAAGATTCTTTACTAACATAAACAATTTACTTAAGTACTCCTTGCTCTGTGACTCAGAATTTGGGTCACAAAATAAATTATGTAAGATATTACATCATATACACAACACATGTGGGGAAGAATACAAATGAAGTTCTTTTATAATGTGTTGAAGCTTAAGCAAACATCAATTTAATATAGAGTGCTATATGTTTAGGATGTTATATAAACCCTCATGGTAACCACAAACCAAAAGCTTATAATAGATATACAAAGAAATATAGAGAAAGGAATCTAAGCATAACACTAAAGGAATACATCAATCAAAAGGAAAGAGCACAAAAGAGGAAGAAGAGAATAGAGAAAAAGTAGAAAAACAACCAGAAAACAGTTATCAAAATGGTAATAAGTACCACCTTACACCAGTTAGAATGGCAAAAATGGACAAGGAAAGAAACAACAAATGTTGGAGAGGTTGTGGAGGAAACGGAACCCTCTTACACTGTTGGTGGGAATGCAAGTGGTATAGCCACTTTGGAAAGCAGTGTGGAGGTTCCTCAAAAATTTAAAAATAGAGCTACCCTATGACCCAGCAATTGCACTCCTGGGTATTTACCCCAAGGACACAGATGTAGTGAAAAGAAGGGCCATATGCACCCCAATGTTCATAGCAGCAATGTCCACAATAGCCAAACTGTGGAAAGAGCCAAGATGCCCTTCAACAGATGAATGGATAAAGAAGATGTGGTCCATATATACAATGGAATATTACTCAGCCATCAGAAAGGATGAATACCCAACTTTTACATCAACATGGATGGGACTGGAGGAGATTACGTTAAGTAAAATAAGTCAAGCAAAGAAAGTCAATTATCATATGGTTTCACTTATTTGCAGAACATACAGGATAGCATGGAGGACATTAGGAGAAGGAAGGGAAAAATGAAGGGAGGGAAATCGGAGGGAGAGATGAACCATGAGAGACTATGGACTTTGAGAAACAAACAGGGTTTTAGAGGGGAGGAGTATAGGGGGATGGGTTTGTCCGGTGATGGGTATTAAATAGGGCGCATATTGCGTGGAGCACCGGCTGTTATATGAAAACAATGGATCGTGGATCAGCACATCAAAAACTAATGATGTATTGTATGGTGACTAACATAACATAATACAATTAAATATATATATATCTTGGATATTAAAAAATGGTAATAAGTACATATTTACTAATAATTAATTTAAATGCAAATAGTCTAAGTGCCTCAATTAAATGACAAAGTGACTGAGTGCACACAAAAAACAAGACCCAATGATTTGTTGCCTACAAAAGACTTACATCAGACCTAAATATTCATACAGACTGACAGTGAAGGGATGGAAAAAAGATATTCCATACAAATTAGAGTGAAAAAAAAAAAAAAAGCCAGGGTAGTGATACTAATATGAGACAAAATAGACTTTAAAACAAAAACTGTTACAACAAAGAAAGGCATTACATGATGATAAAAGGATTGATGCAACAAGAGAATATAACAACTGTAAATATCTATGCATCCAACATAGTAGGACCAAAATACATAAAGCAAATATCAACAGACATAAAAAGAGAAATTGACAGCAATAGAATAATATTAGAGAACTTTAATACTCCATTTACATTAATGAGTAGATAATCCAGACAGAAAATCAATAAGGAGACAGTGACTTTGAATGACACATTAAATCAGATGAACTTAACTGATATGGACAGAACATGCAAAAACAGAAGAATAAGAGACCTTTAACTATAGGAAACAAACTGAGGGTTGCTGGAGGGGAGGTGGGAAGGATGGGGTAACTGGGTGATGGGCAACAGCAGAATATACACTTTTCAAGTGCCCAAGGAACATATCCTAGGATAGATTACATATTAAGTCACAAAACAAGTCTCAATAAATTTGAGAAGATTGAAATCATATCAAGCATCTTTTTCTGACCACATGTTGTGAAACTGAAAGTCAATTATGAGGAAAAAAAAAAAAACTGGAAAAAAACCCCTAAGACACATGGATGCTAAACAGCATGCTACTAAACAACAAATGGGCCAAAAAAGAAAGCAAAGACAAAATTTAAAAAAAATCTGGAGATTAATAAAAATGGAAAAACAATGGTTCAAAATATTTGAGACATAGCAAAAAACAGTTGTAAAAGGGATGTTTATAGCGACATAACCCTAACTCTAACAGGAAAAATCTCAACTCAGCAATCTAACCTTACACCTAAAGGAACTACAGAGAGAACAACAATAAAAAAGCCTAAAAGACTAAAATTAGCAGTAGGAAGGAACTAATAAAGATCAGAGTTGGAAATAAATGAAACAAAGACACACACACACACACACACACACACAGGAAAAGATCAACAAAACCAAGAGAACGGTTCTTTGAAAAGATAAACAAAACTGATAAGTCATTAGCCAGACTCTGTCAAGGAAAAAATAGAGAGGACTCAAATAAAATCAGAAATGAAAGAGAAGTAACACCACCACAGAAATATAAATAATTATAATTAAGGAGGGCATGTACTGCATGGAGCACTGGGTGTTATATGAACACAATGAAGCATGGATCTACATCAAAAATTAATGATGTATTATATGGTGACTAACATAACATAATAAAATAAAATTTAAAAAAATACTACCAAAAAAATTGCAGGTCAACAGATTGGACAACCTGGAAAAAGTGGATAAATTTCTAGAAACATACAATCTCCCAAACTGAATCGAGAAGAAATACAAAATTTGAGCAGACCAATTACTGGTAATGAAATTAAATCTGTAATTTAAAAAAAAAAAAAAAGAAAAGAAAAACTATCAACACACAGAAGTTTAGGACATGATGGCTTCATAGGTGAATTGTCCAAAACATTTAAAGATACTTCTCAAAATATTCCAAAAGAAGGAGGAGACAGAGAAGGAGGAGAAGGAGGGAAGTATTCCAAATTCAATTTATGAGGTCAGCATTATGCTAATACCAAAACCAGACAAAAACTAAAAAAGAAAACTGCAGGCTAAATACTGATGAACACAGTGCAAACATCTTCAACAAAATAGTAGCAAACCAATTCAACAATACATTAAAAAGATAATTCACCACAATCAGGTGGGATTTATTGTGCGATAGAGGGATGGTTCAATATTAGCAAATCAACCAACGTTATACACCACATTAACAATATGAAGGGTAAACACCATATAATAGTATCAAAGGTACAAAAAAGAATATTTGGCAAAGTTTAACATCTATTCATGACAAAACTCTCAACAAAGGAGGTTTAGAAGGAATATGCCTCAATATTATAAAGGCATATATGGCAAACCCACAGCTAATATCTTACTCAATGATAAAAAAACTGAAAACTTTTTTTCTAAGATCAGGAATGAGACAAAGATGTGCACTCTCACCACTTTTATTCAACATAGTAATAGAAGTCCCTACTGCATTAATCAGACAAGAAAAAAAGGCATCCAAATTAGTAAGGAAGAAGTAAAACTATTACTATTTGCAAATGACACTACATATAGAAAATACTAAAGACCCCACTAAAAAATTATTAGAACTAATAAATAAATTTTGCAAATTTACAAGATGCAAAATTAATATAGAGAAATTGGTTGCATTCCTATACACTATTACAAAGTAGCAGAAGGAGAAACTAAGAAAATAATCCCACTTATAAATGCACCAAAAATAATAAAATACCTAGGAATAAATTTTACCAAGGAGGTGAACAATCTGTACTCTCAAAAATGTAGGATTCTGATGAACATAAAGATGACAGAGATAAAAAAGAAAAAGATATATCATGTTTATGAATTGGGATAATTAATATTGTTAAAATGTGCATACTATCCAAAGCAATCTACAGGGCAACACAAACCCTCTGAAAATATCAATAGTATTTTTTTACAGAACTAGATCAAATAATACTAAAATTTGTATGAAACAACAAAAGATCTCAAATAGCCAAGGAAATCTTGAGAAAGAACAAAGATGGAGGTATCATAAGATCACATTCAAGCTATACTACAAAACTATAGGAATCAAAATTTTATGGTCCTGGCACAAAAATAGACACACATATCAATGGAACAGAATAAAGCCCAGAAATAAATCCACTTTATATAGTTAAATAATCTATCACAAAGGAAACAAGAATATACAGTGGAAAAAAAAAAAACCTGTCTCTTCAATAGATGGTGTTGGGAAAACTAGACAACTCCATGCAAAAGAATGAAACTGGATCACTTTCTTACACCATACACAAAAATAAACTCAAAATGGATTAATACCTAAATGTAAGACCTGAAAGCACAAAACTTCTTAAAAAAACAGGCAGCAATCTCCTGGGCATTGGAGTTAGCAACATTTTCCTGTATATTTCTCCTCAGGCGAGAGAAACAAAAGAAAAAACAAACAATTGAGATTACATCAAATTAACACCCTTTTGAACAACAAGGAAACCATCTACAAAGCAAAAGACAACCTACTAGATGGAAGAAGAAATTTGCAAATGATATATCTGATAAGGGGTTAATCTCCAAAATATATAAAGAGCTACAACTCAACATAAAAAATCCAATTATAAAATGGGCAGAGGATCTGAATTGACATTTTTCCAAAGAAGACATACAGCTGTCCAACAGACACAAGAAAAGATGCTGAACATTACTTATCATCAGGGAAATGCTTATGAAAACCACAATGAGATATCACCTCACACCAATCAGAATGGCTAGTATCAAAAAGACAAGGTATAAAGAGTGTTGGCAAGGATGTAATGTAAAGGGAACCCTTGTGTACTGTGGGTGATAATGTAAATTGGTGCAGCCACTTTGGAAAACAGTATGGAGGTTCCTCAAAAAATTAAAAATAAAGAGGGTACGTATTGAATGGAGCATTGGGTGTTATACGCAAACAATGAATCATGGAACACTACATCAAAAACAAACAAAGAAACAAACAAATAAATAAATAAATAATTACTATATAATCCAGTAATTTCACTGCTGGGTGTTTGTTTACCCAAAGAAAATGAAAACACTAATTCAAAAAGACACACGTGCCCCTTTGTTTATTGCAGCATTATTTACATTAGCCATGATGTGGAAGTAACCTAAATGTCCATCAATAGATGAATGAATAAAGAAAATGTGATATACATATATAGAATAAAGAAAATGTGATACACACACAATAAAATAACACAATAAAATATCACTCAGTCATAAAGAGAATATATATATTGTGATATATATACAGGGAGACAATTGCCTTCTCAGGAGCCTCTAGGCTTTTTAAGAATTCAAATTTATAATATATATTTATTAATTTTGTTTCTTTATATTGGGGTAGAAATACAAAGAAAAAGTTTTTCTATGGGGATTCAGCTTGGAAATTAGTCGGTGATGATTTAATTGAAAAACAGAAGTGCCAGAGTGTTATGGCTCAAGTAGCACATCCATGGAAAGAAACTGCTCATCCCAGGGACATCAACTGAAAAGATTAAAATTAACAGAGTATGAACCTAACCTAGATTAAGAATAATGTTTCTTCCTACCAGTCATACTGGAAAAAACTCATCATTCGTGGAGCATTTGGCAGAATACACAGGAGAGTTTTCTTCAGTTGCGAACAATTAGCTTAGAGTGAATGCTGATCTGACCCACCCAAACAAACTTTAACTATTTAAGTAACTCAACTGAATTCCGAAATATCTGAATCAAGAATGTAGGGAATGAATATTTAGTGGCTCTGAGAAGATAACATTCAAAATATCTGCCATTCAATACCAGACATACAAAGAAAGGAGAAAATTTAACAAAATTGAACATAGAGAAAAAAGATTAAAAAATCAGTGGGCTGTGAGACAATTTCAAGCAGCACAGTAACATATTGTATATACATGTTATTTGTGTTTCCCAGAAAAACTGAAAATGTAATGGTGAAAATTTTTCAAATTTTGATAAAAATGTAAATCCACACATTCAAGAAGCATAAGGAACCCAAGGACAAGAAACTTAAAAGAATACTATAACAATGTAGCTCGTAATCAAAACACCCACACCCAATGGACAAAGAGAAAATTTAATAACAAACAAAGAAAAAAGACAGATTACATACATAGGAAAAAGATAAGGATGACAGCATATACTGTTAGAAACAGTGGAACAGTATCTTTTTTTTTTTTTTTTTTGGTCAACCATTTGAATATATTATATATGAATTAGAACAAATCATATCTAATTGTCACAACTAGCAAAAAAACTGTGGTAGATGATTTTTGAGATTTTCTTAAACTCTAAATGTCTAGATTCTTCCCAGTTTTTTTCTTTTTTAAAATTATGCTATGTTAGTCACCATACAGTACATCATTAGTTTTTGATATCTTTAAAGCACTAAACAAAGAAAAACCTATAAACATAAATTCTAAACACAGTGAAAAAAAGCTTTCAAAAAGATGTAAAATGAAGGCTTTTTTGGGCATAGGAAAGTTGAATGATGGAAGTGATTTCATTTAATTTGCAAAGTAGGGAGCTGGAGTGTTAGGACCTCCACTGAAACAATTAAACTGGCAAAAACTGACAGAATCCACATTTTAGAATTTAACCAAAAACGTACAGCAATCAGGGGAGTACTTACTGAAGAAAGGGGACGCTAAATTGCTGTTATAGAGCATTATGACATATTTGCCTATCATTTACTACACTCCATGAAGACAATATCCCTAGTGTGACTCATTGAGGAGAGAAATATGGACTTGTTATAGAAAAAAAAAAAAATTGTGTGTTTTGACCTGTCAGGAAGTTACTTGATAGAGGAGTGCAGAGTCTCATTTGTTTTCCCCACCTCAGACTATAGTTGCTAGAAACTGAAAAAACAAGCTACAATTTGGAGAAAATATTTTCAAATCTCATATTCGATAAATGTCTAGTAGGACATATCAGGAACCAATCCAACTCAGAGACAGAACAATAGTGTACTGGTTTCATGGAATGATTTTGAATTATATTCCCTTTATTCCACTATTTGTAAAATTTTGATTAAAAATACCATTAATTATTTTTTAAATGTTTGGTAGAATTCTCCAATGAAACCTTGTGGTCTTGGGCTTCTCCATGCTGCAAGATTTTTGATCCCTAATTCAACTTTCATTCTTGCTATTAGTCTAAGATGATTTCCTATTTCTTGGATTCAAGACTCATGGTTCAATCTTGGTAACTTGTGTGTTTTAGGAATTATCTGTTTGCTTGCTTTTTTTGTTTTTTTCCAAGTTATCTGATTTGTTAGTATATAATTATTTATGGTAATCTGTTATCACACTGTAATTCTGTAGTTATCTGTTGTATTGTTTTCTCTTCCATTGCTCATTTTGGTTTTTGAAGCTTCTCTCCTTTTTTTTTTTTTTCTTAGTTAATGTATTTAAAGCATAGCCAATTTTGTTTATTTTTTGGAAAAACTGGCCATTACTTTGGATATTATGTTATTGTTTATTCTGGTCCTATTTTATTTATTTCTGATTTTTTAAATTTCCTTCCTCTACTAACTTTCTTCTTGTTCTACTTCCTTGTAGTGTAATGTTAAGTTGTTTATTTCACTTTTTTTTTTTTTTTAAGTAAGTAGGCAGCACTACCAGGGTGGAGCCTGGCACAGGGCTTGCATTCACAACCCTGAGATCAAGACCTATGACTCAGCTGAGATCAAGAGTCAGACACTTAATGGACTGAGCCACCCAAACACCCCTGAACTTTTTTTTTTTTTTTAATACAAGTATTCCTAGCATAAATTTCACTCTAACATCTGCTTTCACTGCATCCCATAGATTTTGGAATATTGTGTTTTCTTTTTTCTTTCTTCTTTCTTTCTTTCTTTCTTTCTTTCTTTCTTTCTTTCTTTCTTTCTTTCTTCCTTCCTTCCTTTTTCTTCTTTCTTTCTTTCTTTCTTTCTTTCTCTCTTTCTTTCTTTTGTTTTGAGACATATTTTGACTTGCTATTTGATTTCTTTTTTTTTTTTTTTTCATGTTTTTATTTAAATTCCAGTTAGGGTATCTGGCTTGCTCAGTCAATAGAGCAGGTGACTCTTGATCTCAGGGTTGTGAGTTCAAGCCCTAAGTTGGGTGTAGAGATTAATTAAAAATTGGGACACCTAGGTGGCTCAGTTGGTTAAGTATTTGCCTTAGACTCAAGTCATGATCCCAGGGTCCTGGGATTGAGCCCAGTGTCTGCCCCCCTGCTCAGTGGGGAGTCTGTTTCTCCCTCTCCCTCTGACCATCCCCCCTTCCTGTGCTCTCTCTCTCTCTCTCTCAAATGAATAAAAAATCTTTAAAAAATAAAAGAAAATCTTAAAAAGTAATAAATTCCAGTTAGTTAACATACAGTGTAATATTAGTTTCTGGTGTAGAAATTAGTGATTCATCACTTACATACAACACCCAGTGTTCATTACTACAAGTACACTCCTTAACCCATTCCCTCATCCACCTCCCCTCTGTTAACCACCAGTTATAGTTAACAGTCTGTTTCCTGGTTTGCTTCTCTCTCTCTCTTTGTTGTTCATATGTTCTTCCATTTTGTTTCTTAAATTTCACATGTGAGTGAAATCTAGTATTTTTTCTTTCCCTAACTTATTTCACTTAGCATAGCACTCTCTAGTTCTATCCACATTGTTGCAAATGACAAGATTTCATTCTTTTTTATGGCTGGGTAATAGTCCATTGAATATATATATATATATATATATATATATATATATATATATATATGCCACATCTTCTTTATCTTCATTTGGCCAATTGCTTGTGCAGTAGTGTTTTTTAATTATTTACATATAAAATATTAATATTTATATTATAGATCCCAGCTTTGTTTTATTATTGATCTTCAGTTTTGTACATTGTGGCTGGAAAATATACTTGGTATGATTTCAGTCTTCTTAAATTTGTAATATTTGTTATGTCCCTTTTTATGTGATTTAACCAGGGGATACTTCTCTGTGCACTTATAGAAAATGTGTATTCTACTTTTCTTGGATGGAATGTTTTATATATCTTTTAGAAGCATGTATTCTGAAGTATGCTTCAAGGAAAAATGTTCTTGCTGAAAAAATAAAAGTAACTTTAACTGAGGGTACTCATTTAAAATAAAGTATATCAGAGGGGAGTTGGGTGGGGGGAATGGTGAAACAGGTGCTAAGATTAAGAGTACATTTATCTTGATGAACACTGAGTAGTATATGGAACTGTTGAATAACTATATTGCACACATGAAACTAATACAACACTGTATGTTAACTATATTGAAATTGAAATAAAAAGCTTAATAAAAAATAAACAATAAATATAAATAAAAAATTTAAAAATCTCTGAAAAAAATGGGTAAAGACTTTGAATAGAAATTTCTCAAAAAAACCTATACAAATGCCTAATAAGCACATTAAACTATGTTCAACATAAATACAAATCAAAATCCCAATGCAATATCACTTTATATCCACTAGGATTATGACAATCAAAAATAAATAAGTAAAGGAGAGGGAGAATATAACAAGTGTTGACAAAGATGCAGAAAATCTGGAATCATTATAAACTGATGGTGGTAACAGAATAGGTTGCCAGTTCCTCAAAAAAGTACACGTTAATTAGCATGATTGTGGTAGTGATTTCAAAATGTATATGTATATCAAATCATCATATTGTACACTTCAAGTTATACAATTTTATTCATCAAATTTACCTCTATAAAGATGGGAAGGAGTTAAAAACAAAAGCAAACATAGAATGATCCATGAACTATGACTCAGTAATTCCACTGCTAGGTGTATGTATACCACCCAAATTGAAAACAAGTACACAACTACTTACAACTGAATAATTCTATATCTTATAAAGTCTATAATTCAGCAAAATCATCATTCAGAAGTGAAGGGGAAATAAAGATTTTATCAGACAAAGAAAAACTAAAGGAATTCATGACCAGCAAACCGGTCTTGTAAAAATTGTTAAATTAAATCTTCTGGGGGCAGGGACAGTATTTATTGAGAAATTCTGATCTACATGAAAAGGGTGTCATAGGGCACCTGGAAGGCTCAGTTGGTTAAGTGTCTGCCTCAGCTCGGGGTTGCCATAAACTGTGATCTGCAGCACAGTCGGGCCCCTGTAGGGGGCTCCTCCAGCAGGGACCCAGCAAGCACCAGATCCAGGGAGACTCACCTTCCTCCCCCAGGAGGAGCCATGCGGGAGTGCACCACAGGGATCTGCTGGGTTTGGAGACTCCACCCAGGGTCGGGTGCCAGAGATAGAAACGCGTGGTCACAGGCCGGGTGAACACGGAGTGCGGCTGGAGACCGGAGAGACGGGAGTGACTGACGGCTTTTCTCTGGGGGCTCACTGAGGAGCGGGGCCCAGAGTTCTCAGCTCCTCCGGGGCAGAGATTGGGAGGCCGCCATTTTCACTCTCCCCCTCCAAAGCTGTACAGAAAGCTCGCAGGGAACAAAAGCCCCGGAGAGCAAACCCGAGCAGATTACTTAGCCGGGAGGGGGCAAGGGCGGGGCAATTCCGCCTCTGGCAGAGACATATGGAAACCATGGCAACAGGCTCCTCCCCAGAAGATTAGCGAGAACAGCCAGCCAAGACCAAGTTTACCGATCAATGAGAATGGCAGAACTACAGCGCTAGTGGACTACTGCACATACAATTCACGGCTTTTTTACCATGATTCTTTAGTCTTTTAAAGTTAATTTTTTTAACTGTCTTTTTGTCTTTTTATTTCTTTTTGAATTTTTCTTTTTCCCTTTTTCAACCAACATCTTATCAATCCCTTTTTAAAAAAAATTTTTTTTATTTTTCATTTTTAGAGTCATATTCTATCCTTTCATAGTAGTTACCCATATTTTGGCTTATATATATATAAGTTGTTCTCTCTTTAAAATTTTGAGATAGTTTCTTCTAACAGATTAAAATATACCCTAAATCTCTAGTATATGGTGTTTTCTATTCCCCTGCCTGATCACATCCTCTCCCTTTTTTTTTTTCTTTTTCTTTTTTCTTTTTTTAAATCCTCTTCTTTCTTTTTTCAAACAACTTCTCATCAATTCCTTTTATAAAATTTTTTATAATTTCCATTTTTACAGTCATATTCCATCCCTTCATCATATCAACCCTTATTTTGTACATATGTAAGTTTTCCATTCTTTAAAACTTTGGGAGGCACTTTCTTCTAAAAGACCAAAATACACCCAAAATCTAGTGTGTGGCACTGATCTATATACCATATAGATCATATTTGATCACATTCTGGTTTTTCTTTTGTTGTTGTTGTTTTGTTTGTTTTGTTTGTTTTTGTTTTTATCTTTATCTTTTTCTTTTTCTTTTTTTTCTTTTTCTTTTTTCTCTCTTTCCCTTTCTTACCCCACGGCTTCAGGTCTTTTCTGGTTTGTTTAGAGTATATTTTCTGGGGATGTGGTTACTCTGCTAGCATTTTGTTCTCTCATTAATCTATTCTCCTCTGCACAAAATGACAAGATGGAAAAAATCACCTCAACAAAAAGAAAAAGAGGTAGTACCGACTGCCAGGGACCTACTCAATATGGACATTAGTACGATGTCAGATCTAGAGTTCAGAATCATCACTTTAAAGATAATAGCTGGGCTTGAAAAAAACATGGAAGTTATTAGAGAAACACTTTCTGGAGAAGTAAAAGAGCTAAAATCCAAACAAGTAGAAATCAAAAAGGCTATTAATGAGGTGCAATAAAAAATGGGGGCACTAAGTGCTAGAATAAATGAGGCAGAAGAGAGAATCAGTAGTATAGAAGATGAAATGATGGAAAATAAAGAAGCTGAGAAAAAGAGAGATAAACAACTACTGGATCACGAGGGCAGAATTCGAGAGATAAGCGATACCATAAGACGAAACAACATTAGAATAATTGGGATCCCAGAAGAAGAAAAAAGAGAGAGAGGGCCAGAAGGTATAATGGAGCAAATTATAGCAGAGAACTTTCCTAATTTGGGGAAAGAAACAGGCATAAAAATGCAGGAAGCACAGAGAACCCCTCTCAAAATCAATAAAAATAGGTCAACTCCCCGACATCTAATAGTAAAACTTACGAGTCTCATAGACAAAGAGATATTCCTGAAACACCTCAGAAGAAGAGATATGTAACCTACAAGGGTAGAAACATTAGATTGGCAACAGACCTATCCACAGAGACCTGGCAGGCCAGAAAGGACTGGCAGGATATATTCAGAGCACTAAATGAGAAAAATATGCAGCCAAGAATACTACATCCAGCTAGGCTGTCATTGAAAATTGAAGGAGAGGTAAAAAGCTTCCAGGACAAACAAAAACTAAAGGAATTTGCAAACACAAAACCAGCCCTACAGGAAATCTTAAAAGGGGTCCTCTAAGCAAAGAGAGAGCCTAAAAGCAACATAGACCAGAAAGGAACACAGACAATATACGGTAACAGTCACCTTACAGGCAATACAATGGCACTAAATTCCTATCTTTCAATAGTTACCCTGAATGTAAATGGGCTAAATGCCCCAATCAAAAGACACAGGCTAACAGACTGGATTAAAAAACAAGACCCATCAATATGCTGTCTGCAAGAGACTCATTTTAGAACCAAAGACACCCCCAGATTGAAAGTGAGGGGGTGGAAAACCATTTATCATGCTAATGGACACCAAAAGAAAGCTGGGGTGGCAATCCTTACATCAGACAAATTAGATTTTAAACCAAAGACTGTAATAAGAGATGAGGAAGGACACTATATCCTACTTAAAGGATCTATCCAACAAGAAGACCTAACAATTGTAAATATCTATGCCACTAACATGGGAGGAGCCAATTATATAAGGCAATTAATAACAAAAGCAAAGAAACACATCGACAACAATACAATAATAGTGGGGGACTTTAACATCCCCCTCACTGAAATGGACAGATCGTCTAAACAAAAGATCAACAAGGAATTAAGGCTTTAAATGACACACTGGACCAAATGGACTTCAGAGACATATTCAGAACATCCCACCCCAAAGCAACAGAATACACATTCTTCTCTAGTGACCATGGAACATTCTCCAGAATAGATCACTTCCTAGGTCATAAATCAGGTCTCAACCGGTACCAAAACATTGGGATCATTCCCTGCCTATTTTCAGACCACAATGCTTTGAAACTCAATCACAAGAGGAAAGTCGGAAAGAACTCAAATACATGGAGGCTAAAGAGCATCCTACTGAAGAATGAATGGGTCAACAAGGAAATTAAAGAAGAATTAAAAAAAATACATGGAAACCAATGAAAATGAAAACACAACTGTTCAAAATCTTTGGGATGCAGCAAAGGCAGTCCTAAGAGGAAAGTATATAGCAAAACAAGCGTTTCTCAAGAAACAAGAAAGGTCTCAAGTACACAACCTAACCCTACACTTAAAGGAGCTGGAGAAAGAACAGCAAATAAAGCCTAAACCCAGCAGGAGAAGAGAAATCATAAAGATCAGAGCAGAAATCAATGAAATAGAAACTAAAAGAACAGTAGAACAGATCAACGAAACTAGGAGCTGGTTCTTTGAAAGAATTAACAAGATTGATAAACCCCTGGCCAGACTTATCAAAAAGAGGAGAGAAATGACCCAAATCAACAAAATCATGAATGAAAGAGGAGAGATCACAACCAAGACCAAAGAAATACAAACAATTATAAGAACATATTATGAGCAACTCTATGCCAGCAAATTAGATAACCTGGAAGAGATGGATGCATTCCTAGAGATGTAAGAGCTACCAAAACTGAACCAGGATGAAATAGAAAACCTGAACAGACCTATAACCACTAAGGAAATTGAAGCAGTCATCAAAAATCTCCCCAAAAACAAAAGCCCAGGGCCAGATGGCTTCCCAGGGGAATTCTACCAAACATTTAAAGAAGAATTAATGCCTATTCTTCTGAAAGTGTTCCAAAAAATAGAAATGGAAGGAAAACTTCCAAACTCATTTTATGAGGCCAGCATTACCTTGATCCCCAAATCAGACAAAGACCCCATCAAATCAGACCAATATCCCTGATGAACATGGATGAAAAAATTCTCACCAAAATACTAGCCAATAGGATCCAACAGTACATTAAAAGGATCATTCACCACGACCAAGTGGGATTTATCCCTGGGCTGCAAGGTTGGTTCAACATCCGCAAATCAATCAACGTGATACAATACATTAACAAAAGAAAGAGCAAGAATCATATGATCCTCTCAATAGATGCAGAAAAAGCTTTTGACAAAGTACAGCATCCTTTCTTGATCAAAATTCTTCAGAGTATAGGCATAGAGGGTACATACCTCAATATCATAAAAGCCATCTATGAAAAACCTACAGCAAATATTATTCTCAATGGGGAAAAACTGAGAGCTTTCCCCCTAAGGTCAGGAACGCGGCAGGGATGTCCACTATCACCACTGCTATTCAACATAGTAATGGAAGTCCTAGCCACAGCAATCAGACAACAAAAAGAAAGCAAAGGCATCCAAATTGGCAAAAGAAGAAGTCAAACTCTCACTCTTTGCAGATGATATGATACTTTATTTGGAAAACCCCAAAGACTCCACCCCAAAACTGCTAGAACTCATACAGGAATTCTGTCAAGTGGCAGGATATAAAATCAATGCACAGAACTCAGTGGCATTCCTATACACCAACAACAAGACAGAAGAAAGAGAAATTAAGGAGTCGATCCCATTTACAATTGCACCCAAAACCATAAGATACCTAGGAATAAATCAAACCAAAGGGACAAAGGATCTGTACTCAGAAAACTATAAAATACTCATGAAAGAAATTGAGGAAGACACAAAGAAATGGAAAAATGTTCCATGCTCATGGATTGGAAGAACAAATATTGTGAAGATGTCAATGCTACCTAGAGCAATCTACACATTCAATGCAATCCCCATCAAAATACCATCCACTTTTTTCAAAGAAATGGAACAAATAATCCTAAAATTTGTATGGAACCAGAAAAGACCCCACATAGACAGAGGAATATTGAAAAAGAAAAGCAAAGCCGGCGGCATCACAATTCCGGACTTCCAGGTCTATGACAAAGCTGTCATCATCAAGACAGTATGGTCCTGGCACAAAAACAGACACATAGATCAATGGCACAGAATAGAGAGCCCAAAAATGGACCCTCAACTCTATGGTCAACTAATCTTCGACAAAGCAGGAAAGAATGTCCAATGGAAAAAAGACAGTCTCTTCAACAAATGGTGTTGGGAAAATTGGATATCCACATGCAGAAGAATGAAACTGGACCATTTCCTTACACCACACACAAAAGTAGACTCCAAATGGTTGAAAGACCTCAATGTGAGACAGGAGTCCATCAAAATCCTAAAGGAGAACAGAGACAGCAACCTCTTTGACCTCAGCCGAACCAACTTCTTCCTAGAAACATCGCCAAAGGCAAGGGAAGCAAGGGCAAAAATGAACTCTTGGGACTTCATCAAGATAAAAAGCTTTTGCACAGCAAAGGAAACAGTCAACAAAACCAAAAGACAACCGACAGAATGGGAGAAGATATTTGCAAATGACATATCAGATAAAGGGCTAGTATCCAAAATCTATAAAGAACTCATCAAACTCAACACCCAAAGAACAAAGAATCCAATCAAGAAATGGGCAGAAGACATGAACAGACATTTTTCCAAAGAAGACATCCAAATGGCCAACAGACACATGAAAAAGTGGTCAATATCGCTCAGCATCAGGGAAATCCAAATCAAAACCTCAATGAGATACCACCTCACACCAGTCAGAATGGCTAAAATTAACAAGTCAGGAAACGACAGATGTTGGCGGGGATGCGGAGAAATGGGAACCCTCCTCCACTGTTGGTGGGAATGCAAGCTGGTGCAGCCACTCTGGAAAACTGTATGGAGGTTCCTCAAAAAGTTGAAAATAGAGCTACCCTATGATCCAGCAATTGCACTACTGGGTATTTACCCCAAAGATACAAAAGTAGGGATCTGAAGGGGTATGTGCACCCCGATGTTTTTAGCAGCAATGTCCACAATAGCCAAACTTTGGAAAGAGCCAAGATGTCCATCGACAGATGAATGGATAAAGAAGAGGTGGTATATATATACAATGGAATATTATGCAGCCATCAAAAGGAATGAGATCTTGCCATTTGCAACGACGTGGATGGAACTGGAGAGTATTATGTTGAGTGAAATAAGTCAAACAGAGAAAGGCATGTATCATATGATCTCACTGATATGAGGAATTCTTAATCACAGGAAACAAACTGAGGGTTGCTAGAGTGGGGGGTGGGGTGGGAGGGATGGGGTGACTGGGTGATAGACACTGGGGAGGGTATGTGCTCTGGTAAGTGCTGTGAATTGTGCAAGACTGTTGAATCTCAGATCTGTACCTCTGAAACAAATAATGCAATATATGTTAAGAAAAAAAAAAAAGAAGAAGAAGGTAGCGGGAGGGGAAGAATGAAGCAGGGGTAATTGGAGGGGTAGATGAACCATGAGAGACGATGGACTCTGAAAAACAAACTGAGGGTTCTAGAGGGGAGGGGGGTGGGAGGATGGGTTATCCTGGTGGTGGGTATTGAGGAGGGCACATTCTGCATGGATCACTGGGTGTTATGCACAAACAATGAATCATGGAACACTTCATCTAAAACTAATGATGTAATGTATGGGGATTAACATAAGAATAAAAAAAGACTAAGAAAGACAAATATAATATTATTTCACTTATATATGGAATCTAATAAACAAAACAAATGAATAAACAACAACAACAAAATGCAGACTCAAATACAGAGAACAAACATAGTTGACAGAGAAGAATTGAGTGGGGGGATGAATGAAATAGGTAAAGGAGATAAAGAGGTACAATCTTTTAGTTATAAAATAAAAAAGACAGGAGGATGTCATATACATTATAGTGAATATAGCCAATAATGTTGTAAAAGATTGCAAAAGAATATATGCAAAAGAATGAAACTGGACCAGTTTCTTACACCATACCTAAAATTAAATTCAAAATGGAAGAAAGACCTAAATATGAGAGAGGACACCGTCAAAATCCTAGAGGAAAACACAGACTGTAACCACTTTGACATCAGCCATAGTAATTTCTTACTAGATATGTCTCCAGGGGCAAGAGAAACAGAAGCAAAAATGAACAATTGGGACTTCATCAAGATAAAGAGCTTCTGCATAGTGAAGGAAATAAACAACAAAACTAAAAGGCACACTTCAAAATGATAGAAGATATTTGCAAATGACATATCTGATAAAGGATATCTAAAATCTATAAAGAACTTATCAAACTCACCCCCCAAAAATAATCCAGTTAAGGAATGGACAGAACATATGAATAGACATTTTTCCAAAGAAGACATATAGATGGCTAACAGACACATGAAAATTTGCTCAATATTACTCATCATCAGGGAAATACAAACCCAAACTACAATGAGGTATCACCTCACACCAGTCAAAATGTCTAAAATTAACAGCACAGGAAACAACAAGTATTGCCAAGGATGCAAAGAAAGGGGAATCTTCTTACATTGTTGGGAATGCAAACTGGAGGAGTCACTCCAGAAAACAGTATGGAAGCTCCTCCAAAAGTTAAAAATAGAACTACACTAAGATCCAGCATATTCATAAATACCATATTAGGTATTTATGAAAAGGATATAAAAATACTGATTTGATGCTATTGTAAATGGAATTGTTTCTCTAATTTCTCATTCTACAGTTGCATTGTTAGTGTATAAGAAAGCAACTGATTTCTGGGCATTGATTTTGTATCCTGCCACATTACTGAATTGCTGTATGAGTTCTAGTAATTTGGGGGTGGAGTCTTTTGTGTTTTCCACATAAAGTATCATGTCATCTGTGAAAAGAGAGAGTTTGACTTCTTTTTTGCCAATTTGAAAACGTTTTATTTAATTTTGTTGTCTGATTGCTGTTGCTAGGAATTCTAGTACTATGTTGAACAACAGTGGAGAGACTGGGCATTCTTGTGTTCCTGATCTTAAGGGAAAAAAAGCTCTCAGTTTTTCCCCGTTGAAGATGACATTCGCTGTGGGTTTTTCATAGATGGATTTTATGAACTTGAGGAATGTTCCCTGTATCCCTATACTCTGAAGAGTTTTAATCAAGAAAGGATGCTGTATTTTGTCAAATGCTTTTAATGCATCAATTGAGAGAACCATATGGTTCTTCTCTCTCCTCTTATTAATGTGTTCTATCACATTGATTGATTTGCGAATGTTGAACCACCCTTTCATCCTGGGGATAAATCCCACTTGGTAGCGGTGGATGATTGATTGATTGATTGATTGATTGATTGATTTAGGTTTATTTATTTGACAGAGAGAGACACAGCAAGAGAGGGAACACGAACAGGGGGAGTGGGAGAGGGAGAAGCAGGCTTCCTGTGGAGCAGGGAGCCAGATGCGGGACTCGATCCCAGGATCCTGGGATCATGACCTGAGCTGAAGGCAGATGCTTAACCAACTGAGCCACTCAGGCACCCCAGGATGATCCTTTTAATGTATTTTTGGATCCTATTAGCTAGGATTTTGTTGAGGATTTTGGAATCCATATTCATCAGGGATATCAGTCTGAAATTCTCCTTTTTGATGGGGTCTTTGCCTGGCTTGGGGATTAAGGTAATGCTGGCCTCATAGAATGAGTCTGGAAGTTTCCTTCTGTTTCTATTTTTTGAAACAGCTTCAGGAGAATAAGTATTATCAATAGCACCAAAATCCATAAAATACCTCAGAATAAACCTAACCAAAGAGGGAAAGGATCTATACTCTAGGAACTACAGAACACTCGTGAAATAAATTGAAGACACAAAAAGATGGAAAAACATTCCATGCTCATGGATCAGAATACACATTGGTAAAATGTCTATGCTACCCAGAGCAATCTATACCTTCAATGCCATCCCATTCAAAATTCCAGTGACATTTTTCAAAGTGCTGGGACAAACAATCCTAAAATTTGTATGGAATCCGAAAAGGCCCCAAATCACCAAGAAAATGTTGAAAAAGAAAAACAAAGCTGGTTGCATCATGTTGCCTGATTTCAAGCTATATTACAAAGCCGTGATCAGCAAGACAGCATGGTACTGGCACAAAAACAGACATATAGACCAATGGAACAGAATGGAGAGCCCAGATATGGACCCTCAACACTATGGTCAACTAATCTTCAACAAAGCAGGAAAAAATATGCAATGGAAAAAAGACAGTCTCTTCAATAAATGTTGCTGGGAAAATTGGACAGCCACATGCAGAAGAATGAAACTTGACCATTCTCTAACACCCTACACAAAGATAAACTCAAAATGGATGAAAGACCTCAATGTGAGGCAGGAATCCATCAAAATTCTAGAGGAGAATATAGGCAATAACCTCTCTGACATCAGCCACAGCAACTTCTTTCAAGATACATCTCCAAAAGCTAGTGAAACAAAAGCAAACATGAACTTTTGGTACATCATCAAGATAAAAAGCTGCTACACAGCAAAAGGAAACAGTCAACAAAACAAAGAGGCAACCCACAGAATGGGAAAAGATATTTGCAAATGACACTACAGATAAAGGGCTGGTATCCAAGATCTAGAAAGAACTTCTCAAACTCAACACCCAAAAAACAATCAAGTCAAAACATGTGCAGAAGACATGAACAGACACTTCTCTGAAGAAGACATACAAATGGCTAACAGACACATGAAAAAATGTTCATCATCATTAGCCACCAGGGAAATTCAAATCAAAACCACACTGAGATACCACCTTACACCAGTTAGAATGGCAAAAATGGACAAGGCAAGAAACAACAAATGTTGGAGAGGTTGTAGAGAAAGGGGAACCCTCTTCCACTGTTGGTGGGAATGCAAGTTTGTACAGCCACTTTGGAAAACAGTGTGGAGGTACCTCAAAAAATTAAAAATAGAGCTACCCTCTGACCCAGCAATTGCACTCCTGGGTATTTATCCCAAAGACAAGGATGTAGTGAAAAGAAGGGCCATATGCACCCCAATGTTCATAGCAGCAATGTCTGCAATAGCCAAACTGTGGAAAGAGCCAAGATGCCCTTCAACAGGTGAATGGATAAAGAAGATGTGGTCCATACATACCATGGAATATTAGTCAGCCATCAGAAAGGATGAATACCCAACTTTTACATCCACGTGGATGGGACTGGAGGAGATTATGCCATGTGAAATAAGTCAAGCAAAGAAAGTCAATTATCATATGGTTTCACTTATTTATGGAACATATGGGATAGCATGGAGGACATTAGGAGAAGGAAGGGAAAAATGAAGGAGGGGGAATCAGAGGGAGAGATGAACCCTGAGAGACTATGGACTCTGAGAAACAAACTGAGGGTGTTAGAGGGGAAGGGGTGGGGGGATGGGTTAGCCTGGTGATGGGTATTAAGGAGGGCACATACTGCATGGAGTACTGGGTGTTATATGAAAAAAATGAAGCGTGGATCACTACATCAAAAACTAATGATGTGTTGTATGGTGACTAACATAACATAATAAAATAAAATTAAAAAAAAAAATACTGGTTTGAAGGGACACATACTCTGTGATGTTTATAGCAGCATTATCCACAATAGCCAAATGATGGAAAGAGCCCAAATGTCCATCCACTAAAAAATAGATAAAGAAGAAGTGGTGTGTGTGTGTGTGTGTGTGTGTGTGTAATATTACTTAGCCATAAAAAAGAATGAAATCTTGTCATTTGCAACAACATGGATGGAGCTGGAGAGTATTATGCTAAGTGAAATAAGTCAGTCAGAGAAAGAAAAATACCATATGATTTCACACATATGTGAAATTTAAGAAACAAAACAGATGAACATGGGGGAATAAAGAGAGGCAAACCAGAAAACAGACTCTTACATATAGAGAACAAACTGAGGTTTACCAGAGGGGAGGTGGGTGGAGGGATGGGTTAAATGGGTGATGGGGATTAAGGAGTGCACTTGTAATGAGCACTGAGTGTTGTATGTAAGTGATGAATTGCTAATTTCTATACCGGAAAGTAATGTCATACTGTATGTTAACTAACTGGAATAAAAAAAAAAAAAAAAAACTTGAAAAAAAGAAAAAAATATTATAATAATTTTGTATGGTGACAGATGGTAGATAGACTTATTGTGGTGATCATTTCATAATGCATATAAATATTGAATCACTATGTTGTATACCTGAAACTAATGCAATATTGTATGTCAATAAAAAAAGAATAATGTCAACTTTTTAAAAATAAACACACACACACACACACACACGCACATTCATGCACACACAAAACATTGAAGCCAACCTAAAAGAGCTTGCAAGAACCAAATGTGGAATACTTTGAACAATAAAATATATTACACTAATATTAGGTTATAACGCAAAAGACAAAATAGGCATTTATGAGTCCATATTGATATAAAAACATGATTGAAAAAAGAAATGAAAAAGAAAGGACAAATCTTAAGTCACAGAAGAATTCCAATTAATGAATGTAGAATTGAAGGCAATAGAAAATCACCATTAGGTCATCACAAAAAATAATGCTGAAGGCAAGATTCAAGATAAATTCTAAAATCACAGAGTGCAACTTTAAAGAGAAACAGGATAACAAGGTAGTCACACAGTCTGAAATAATGTGTGTGAAATAATTTCCTCAAAATATATATTAGTGTTTTTTTTTCAGTTTTATCAAGACATAATTGAACATATAACAGGTGTAAGTTTAAGGGGTACAATGTGATGATTTCATACACATATATATTGTTAAATGATATACACACAATAACAGTTAATATATCTATCATCTAACATGATTGCATTTTTTAATGGTGAGAACATTTAAGGTCTATTTTCTAAGCAATTTCAAGCATATAGAACAGTATTAATTACATTCCCTGTACTGTATATTTGATCCCCAGAATTTACTCATAAATGGAAGTTTGCACACTTTGATGAACATTTCTCCATTTTTGGGGTGCCTGTGTGGCTCAGTCCTTAAGCATCTGCCTTCCGCTCAGGACATGATCCCTGAGTCCTGGGATTGGGCCCTGCATGGGGCTCCCTGCTCCTCAGGAAGCCTGCTTCCCCTCTCAAACTCCCCCTGCTTGTGTTCCCTCTCTCGTTGTGTATCTCTCTGTCAAATAAATAAATAAAATCTTAAAAACCAAAACCAAAAACAATTCTCCATTTTCTCTGACACCCAGTCCTTGTTTTTTGTTTTTGTTTTTTTTTCCCCACACATAAATGAGTTCATACAGAATCTCATAACGCCCTCAGTGTTCATACATGTTGGCACAAATGTCAAGATTTATTTCTTTTTCATGGTGAATAATGCTCCATCATATGCATATACCACGTTTTCTTTATCCATTCATCTACTGATGGAAACTTACATTTTTCCATGTTTTGGCTATTGTGAATAATGCTGCAATGAACATGGTGTTGCAGATATATTTTCAAGATAGTGATTCCTTCCCTTTCAAATACATATCCAAAAATGGGATTGGTGGATTATTTGATAATTCCATGTTTAGCTTTTTGAATAACTTCCATAGTGTTATTGTGGCTATTCCAAATTGCATTCCCAGCAACAGTGTGCAAGGATTGCCTTTTCCCACATCCTTGTCGGCATTTGTAATCTCTTGTCTGTTTGATATGGTCATTCTAACGTGTGTGTGTGGGGGGGTATTTCATTGTATTTTTTTTTCATTGTATTTTTGATTTGCATTTTCCTGATGTCTAGTGATGATAAACACCTTCACATGTATCTGTTGGCAATTTATATGTCTTATTTGGAAAAATGTCTATTTAGGTCCTTTGCCCATTTTTAAATCAGACTATTTGATATTTTGCTATTGAGGTGTAAGTCTTCCTTATATATTTTGAATATTAACACCTTATCAGATATATAGTTTGCAAATATTTTCCCTCTTTCTGCAGGTTATGTGTCCATTTTGTTTACTGTTTCTTTTTTTTTAAGTTTCTAGTTCAATTCCAGTATAGTTAACATACAGTGTTATATTAGTTTCAGGTGTAGCATATAGTTATTCAACAATTCCATGCATCACTCAGTGCTTAACACAAGTGCAGTCCTTAGTCCCTAAAACCTATTTTACCCATCCTTCCACCCACTTTTCCTATGGTAACCGTCAGTTTGTTCTCTATAGTTAAGAGTCGTTTCCTTGGTTTGTCTTTCTGCCACCACCCAATTTGTTTTGATTCTTAAATTCCACATGAGTGAAATTATATGGTATTTGTCTTTCCCTGACTTATTTAGTTTAGTATTATACTCTCTAGCTCCATCCATGTCATTGCAAATGGCCAGATTTCATTTTTTTTATGGCTGAATAATATTCCATTGTTGCTTTTTTTGTGCAAATATTGATTTTTGCTTTTGTTTCTTGTGCTTTGGTATCATATCTAAAAAGTAATTTTCAAGACTGACATCAAAGAGCTGTTTCTTTATGTTTTGTTTTGTTTTTCCCTACAGACTCATGGTCTCTGGTCTTACACTTAAGTCTAATCCATTATGAGCTAATTTTTGTTAGTGGAGTAAGGTAGGGGAGAAAGTTCTTCTTTTTCCTCTTCTTCTTCATTTTTTTTTTTTTGCATGTGAATGTCCAGTTTTCCCAGCACCATTTAGTCAAAAGACTATCTTTACCCCCATTGAGTATTCAAGGCTTCCTTGTCAAATATTAATTGAGTGCATATGCATGAGATTATTTCTAGGTTCTTGATTTTGTTCCATTGATCTATGTATCTGTTTTTATGCCAGTACCATAGTTTTATGATAACTGTAATTTTATAGTATAGTTTGAAATCAATAAATGTGATGTGTCCAGCTCTGTGTTCCTTTTTCAAGATCGTTTATGCTATATAAATTATATGAAAACAATGAATCATGGACCACTACATCAAAAACTAATGATGTACTGTATGGTGACTAACATAACATAATAAAATAAAAATAAATTTAAGGGCGCCTGGGTGGCTCAGTTGGTTAAGCGACTGCCTTCGGCTCAGGTCATGATCCTGGAGTCCTGGGATCGAGTCCTGCATCGGGCTCCCTGCTTGGCAGGGAGTCTGCTTCTCCCTCTCCCACTCCCCCCTCTTGTGCTCTTTCTCTCTATCACTCTTTCTCTCAAATAAATAAATAAAATCTTAAAAAAAAAGAATAAAAAAAAGAAGTGAAAAAAAAGAAAATAAATTTAAGATGACATATAAATTTTGTGATGACATAAATTTTGAAATTATTTTTTCTATTTATGTGAAAAATGCAATTGGAATTTTGACAGAGATTGCATTTTTATCTATGAATGGTTTTGGGTAGTATGGTCATTTTAACCATATTGTTCCAATCCATAAACATGGAATATATTTCCACTTATTTGTGTCTTCTTCAATTTTTTTCATTAATGTTTTATAACCTTTAGTCTACAGATATTTCACCTTCTTGGTTAAATTTAATTCCTAATTATTTTATTGTTTTTTATATTACTGTTGGTGGTATTGTTTTCAATATTACTGTTGGTGGTATTGTTTTCCTTATTTTCTCAGATAGTTAGTTGTCAGTGTGTAAAAATTCAACAGATTTTTGTATGTTGATTTTGTATCTTACAATTTTACTGAATTTGTTCTAACACTTTCTTGGAGGAGTTATTAGGGATTTATGTATATAAGATTATGCTATCTGAAAATAGAGATAATTTTACTTTGTCCTTTTCTGTTTGGATGAGTTTTATCTTTTTTTCTTACCTTGTTTCTCTAGCTAGGACACTGATTATTTTAACATATATTTACACATTTTTTTGATGTTACTCCCTCTAGTAAGTGGTGGAATTTAATTCCTCTCTTCTTGAGTGTGGTCTTGAATTAGTGATTTCCTTCTTATAAATGGAAAGGAACAAAAATTAATTTAAGAGTGAATACATCTGGCAGATACTACTCTCAGTGATTAATATCAGCAATAAACTCATATGAGGAATTTAAGAAACAAAACAGATGAACATAAGGAAGGGACTGAAAAATAAAATAAGATAAAAACAGAGGGAGGCAAATCATAAGAGACTCTTAAATATAGGGAACAAACTGAGGGTTGCTGGAGGGGAGGTGTGTGGGGAAATGGGGTAATTGGGTGATGGACATTAAGGATGTATGTAATGGGCATAAGGATGATGTAATGAGCACTGGGTGTTACATGCAACTGATGAATCACTAAATTCTACCCCTGAAACTAATACTACACTGGATGTGAACTAACTTGGACTTAATTAAAATTTTGAGAAAAAATAATGTTGATATCATATATACTCTGATATAATACGGTAAAAGAGGCACCTCACTTCTGTGTTATTTCCCCAAATTCACAACCCAAGTATTATCATGAGAAAACATCAGACAAATAAATATAAATGGACGGATATTCTTCAAAATGCCTCACTAGTTCCCTTCAAAATTGTCAAGGTCACAAGGAACAAACATAGAAAGTGCCACAGACCAGATGAGACTAAGTAGATATGATGACTAATGCAGTATGGTATTATGGATTAAATTCTGGAACAGAAGAAAAAAAAAAAAAGGACAGCAGAAATAAAAATTAAATAAAAATAAGTCTGAAGTTTTGTTAATAGTATTGCATCATTGTTAATTTCTTAGTTTTGATAAATAAATGACTGTTTTAAGAAGATGGGATATATATGCAATGTATACTCAGCCATAAAAAAGAATGAGATTATGCCATTTTCAGCAACATGGATGGACTTAGATAGCATTATGTTAAGTGAATAAGTCAGACAGAGAAAGATAAATACCACAAGATTTCACTTAATATGCAGACTCTGAAAAAATGAGCAAGCAATAAATATAAAAAAGCAGAAACAAATGGATAATTGTCAAAGAGGAGGTCTGGGGAATGGGCCAAATGAGTGAAGGGGAGTAGGAGGTACAGCCTTCCAGTTATGTAATTAATAACTCCCATAGATGAAAAGTACAGCATAAGGAATACATCCAATGTAATTGTAACAGTGCTATATGGTGACAGATGGTAGCTACACTTATGATGAGCACAACATAACATATAGAGTTGTCAAATCATTATTGTACACCTGACACTAATGTGACATAGTGTTTCAACTACATTTTAATAAAAAAATTTAGAACCCAGGCACTTTGGTGGCACAGTCAGTTAAGGGACCCACTTTTGGTTTCAGCTCAGGTCTTGATCTCAGGGTTGTGGGATCAAGCTTTGCATCAGGCTCCATGCTCAGCACTGAGCCAGCTTGAGGCTCTCTCTGCCCCCCTTTCCTCCCCCTGTCTCTTTCTAAAATAAATAAAGAAATAAATATTTTAAAAATTAAAATCAAAAATGTAAAAATTGGGGCACCTGGGTGGCTAAGCATCTGCCTTCGCTCAGGTCATGATCCCAGAGTCCTGGGATCAAGCCCCGCATCAGGCTCCCCGCTCAGCAGGAAGCCTGCTTCTCCCTCTCCCACTCCCCCTGCTTGTGATCCCTCTCTTGCTGTGTCTCTCTCTGTCAAATAAATAAATAAAATCTTTTTTTAAAAAAGTAAAAATTGTCAGATTTGACACAACAGCAAGACTGTCCTACAGGTTGCTTACAAAAAATCTCTTTAAATATAAAGACAACAATAAATTAAAAATAAACAGATAGAAAATACATACTATGCTAACACTAAGTAGAAGGAAACTGTGTTGATTATTCCAACACATTGGACAGAGTAAATTTTAGAGCAAAGAACATTTCCATATCATTTCATACATACAACCGGAAATATTCTTCAAGAAGACATAATAGTACTAAATATACATATACTAAATATAGAGCTTCAACATAAATGAGTTTAAAACAGATAGCTCTGCAAGCAAATAAACAGAACTATAACTATAGTTGGCAATTTCAATGTTTCTCTCAATGATTGTTAGAACAAGTAGACAGACAATGAGCGAGGGTATTAAAAAGTTATCATTATAAACCAAACTGACCTAATTGATATTGACATACATCATGCAACCCAATAATATCAGAATATGCATTCTTTTTGGGTGCACATGTAACATCTGTGCAGGTAGATCATATTCTGGACCATAAAAAAAGAAAAAAAAAAAAAAAAAAAAAAAAACCACCCTCAATATATTTAAAAGGGTTCAAGAAAACAAAATGTGTTATTCTCTGACTATGAAGGAATTAAATTAAGAATCAACAACTTAATGATCTTGGCAGTATCCCTAAATATTGAAAAACTAAATAACATATTTCTAAGTAACCCACAGGTCAAAGAAAAAAATTCAAAAAGAAGAAAGACATCAAAATGTGTGGAATGTTCATGAACAAATTCTTAGGGGGGAAAATGTATAGGATTAAAATACATTATAAATAAAAAGGTCTCAAATTAATACTTTCATCTTCCATTTTAAGAGAACCAGAAAAGGAAGAGCAAATTGTAACTGAGTAAGTAGAAGAAAGGAAATAATAAATATCAAGACTAGAAACTGGAGAAACAATAGAGAATATCAGTAAAACAAAAAACTGATTCTTTGAAAAGATCAAGTATATTGAAAATTCCCTACCCAAACTGCTCAGAATCATAAGAGAGAAAATACAAATTACTAATATCAAGAATGAAGGAGGCAACAACAGTACAGTTTTAAAAAATATTAAAGGGGGATAGCTGGCTCAGTCCATTAAATGCCTTACTCTTGATTTCAGCTCAGGTAATGATCCTAGGGTCATGAGATTGAGCCCCATGTCTGGCTCTGCACTGGGCATGGAGCATGCTTAAGATTCCCTTTGCCCCTCCCCTCCCTGCTCATGCTCTCTCTCTCAAAAAAAAAAAAAAAGTGTTGAAGAGACATAAAAGAATATAATGAACAACTTTATATTAATGAATTCCACAAATTAGTAATGGATAAATCTCTTGAATGGCACAAAAACTCCAACCTCACTCTTCTAATATATAATCTGAATATCTCTATATCTTTTACATAAGTGGGATTTTGAGTAAAAGTCCTTCTGACTAACAAAACTGTTAGAATCAAGGAGATCTTTAAAAGAAAAATCTGTTTTACCTAATATCTGAAAATTTATTTATGTAACTAACAAAACTAACAAAGTAAAAAAGTTAAAAACAAACAAAATCCAAATGATCTTCTCAATAGTGAAGGAAAGCATACTACTTAACAGTGAAAAACTACATTATATCTTTGTAAAATTAGGAACAGTACAAGAATGTCTAATGTTACTCCTGGAGGTTCTAGCAGTACAACAGAACAAGAAAAGATATAGACCTCCAGACTGGACATAAAGAAGATATTATATTTATTATCAAATGACAGGATCATTAATGTAGAAGAGCTGAGGGAATCTACACACCCACCCCCCACCCACCCACACACACCCTATTACCTATCATACCTAAAATGGCAGGATATAAGATCAATATTTAAAAAATCAATTTTATTTATTAATTTATTTTTTATTTTTTTAAATATTTTATTTATTTGATAGAGAGAGACACAGCGAGAGAGAGAACACAAGCAGGGGGAGTGGGAGAGGGAGAAGAAGGCTTCCTGCAGAGCAGGGAGTCCAATGCAGGGTTAGATCCCAGGACCCTGGGACCACGACCTGAGCCGATGGCAGACCCTTAATGACTGAGCCACCCAGGCACCCCCAAAAAACGAATTTTATTTATATATATGCACTAGCAAAAAACAATTAGAATTAAAGAGAAAAATTTTATAATAGGATCAAAAATTCATGAAGTAAATGGGGATAAATTTGACAAAAATCTTGAGACCTATATACTAAAAATTACAAAGCTTTGCTGGAAGAAATTAAGGAAGACTTAAGTAAGCTCTGTGTGTCAGAAGATTCAATAGTACAATTTATTCCCAAACTATTGATAGATTCTACATGATTCTAATCAAAATCATAGCAGATATATTGGTAGAAGTAGACAAATTGATTCTAAAATTCTTTTTTTTTTTTTTAAGATTTTATTTATTTATTCAACAGAGTGAGAGAGAGAACATGAGGGGGGAGGCAGGGCAGAAGGAGAGGGAGAACCAGGCTCAGGGAGCCTGACACTGGGCTTGATCCCAGGACCCTGGGATCATGACTGGAGCGGAAGACAGACGCTTAACAGACAGCTACCCAGGAGCCCCTGATTCTAAAATTCTTGTTAAAATGCAAAGAAACTAAAATAGTTAAAGCATCATTAAAAGAGGAAACCTCTTACACAGTTGGTGGGAATGCAAACTGGTACAGCCACTCTGGAAAACAGTATGGAGGTTCCTCAAAAAGTTGAAAATAGAGCTACCATACGATCCAGCAATTGCACTACTGGGTATTTACCCCAAAGATATAGGTGTAGTGAAAAGAAGGGGCACATGCACCCCAATGTTCAGCAATGTCCACAATAGCCAAACTGTGGAAGGAGCTGAGATGCCCTTCAACAGATCAATGGATAAAGATGTGGTTCATATATACAATGGAATACTACTCAGCCATCAGAAAGGATGAATACCCACCAGTTGCATCGACATGGATGGAACTGGAGGGGATTATGCTAAGTGAAATAAGTCAAGCAGAGAAAAACAATTATCATATGGTTTCACTCATATGTGGAACATAAGGAATAGAGTGGAGGACCATAGGGGAAGGGAGGAAAAACTGAATGGGAAGAAATCAGAGAAGGAGACAAACTATGAGAGACTCTGGACTCCAGGAACCAAACTGAGGGTTTTAGAGGGGAGAGGGGTGGAGAGATGGAGTAAGGTGATGGGTATTAAGTAGGGCACATGTGGTGATGAGCACAGGGTGTTATATGCAACTAATGAATAGTTGGACACTACATCAAAAACTAATGATGTATTATATGTTGGCTTATGGAACATAACAAAAAATAATAAAAATAAAAAAGAAAGGGAAGAATAAAAATGAAATCTCAACCGTATCTCATTGTAAGACACGATAATGTAATATTAATCAAGACAATGTGGTATTTTTTAAATTTAAATTCAATTACCCAACAGACAATGTGGTATTAATGTAAGATAGGTAGATAGATCAATGGAATAAAATAGAAAGTCCAGAAATAGAATGATATCTACACAGATAACTGAATTTTGGCAGTTACAAAGGCAATACAGTGTTGAAAAGAGAGTCTTTTTGACAGAATGAACTTTAATCCATAACTTATGTGTTATACAAAATAGAGTTAAAATTTATAATTATAAAATATGCTATTTACATTATAAATGCACCCCCAAATTAAATTTAACACTATAAAACTTCTAGAAGAAAACATAGGAGGAATAATGTGATACCTTGGGCTAGAAAAATATTTAACTATGGCATCAAGATGCACAATCTCTTAAAGAACAAACTGATAAACTGGACTTAATGTAAGAACATCTGATCTCAATAAATACTGTTAAAAAATAAAAGGGCTAAGGGTCCCTGACTGGCTCAGTAGGTAGAACATACTACTCTTCATCTCAGGATTGTGAGTTCGAGCCCCACGTTGGGTGTAGAGATTGCTTATAAATAAACTCTTTAAAAATAAATAAATAAATAAAAATACTAGCTGCAACTAAGATAAAGTAATTCCAAAGCACAATTCACCAATGATGATACATGTTTGATGAAAAGCACATGAAAAGGAGATCAGTATCATTAGCCATTAGGCAAATGCTTTTGAAACTACAATGAGATACCACCACATTCCTATTAGAATGGCCAAAATTAAAAAGACGACTAACTGTTTATGATAATGTAGAGGAACTCCTACTTTCATGCACCTCTAGCAGGTTTGTAAAATGTTACAACAATTTTGGAAAAAACATTTTAGCAATTTATCTAAAAGTTAAATATCCACCTACCAAATGATCCAAGCTTTCCATTTATAGGAAGAGAAGTGAAGGCATATGCTCATACAAAGTCTTTTACATGAATGCTTATAGGAATTTATATATATATATATTTTTATTATGTTATGCTAATCACCATACATCATTAGTTTTTGATGTAGTGTTCCATGATTCATTGTTTGCGTATAACACCCAGTGCTCCATTCAATATGTGCCCTCTTTAATACCCATCACGCATCCCCCAGCCCCCCTCCCCTCTAGAACCCTCAGTTTGTTTTTCAGAGTCCATAGTCTCTCATGGTTTGTCTCCCCCTCTGATTCCCGCCCTTCATTCTTCCCCTCCTGCCATCTTCTTCTTCTTCTTCTTCTTCTTCTTCTTCTTCTTCTTCTTCTTCTTCTTCTTCTTCTTCTTCTTTTTAACATATAATGTATTATTTGTTTCAGAAGTAGAGGTCTGTGATTCAACAGAACATGTGGTATATATATACAGTGGAATATTATGCAGCCATCAAAAGGGATGAAATCTCACCATTTGCAATGATGTGGATGGAACTGGAGGGTATTGTGCTGAGTGAAATAAGTCAATCAGAGAAAGACATGTATCATACGACCTCACTGATATGAGGAATTCTTAATCTCAGGAAACAAACTGAGGGTTGCTGGAGTGGAGGGGGGTGGGAGGGATGGGGTGGCTGGGTGCTCATAGCATAGACCTAAACTGGAAACAATTAAATGTTATCAACGGTTAAACAAACTGTTTAAGTGGTTAAACAAAGTGGCTAAACAAATGCAGACTGTGGCATATTGGTACAATAGGATACTATTCAGCAACAAATGAATAAATGCTTGGTATATGCTATAACATGATGGATCTCAAAGTAGCTATGTTATAGGGCACCTGGATGGTTGTCAGTTAAGCATCTGCCCTCAGCTCAGGTCATGATCCCAGGGAGCTGGCATCGAGCCCCACATTGGGCTCCCTGCTCAGTGGGGAGTCTGCTTCTCCCTCTCCTCCCTGCTCATGCTCTTTCTCACTATCTCTCTCTCTCAAATGAATAAATAAAATCTTAAAAAAGTAGCTATGCTAAGTGAAAGAACCCAAATAGAAAAATACATGTTGTATGATTCCATTTATATTAAATTTTAGAAAATGTAGACTAGTTTACTATGTCAGAAAGCAGATCTTTGGTTACATGAAAGTAAAGTAGGTAGGAGAGTAATTATAAATGAACGTGTGGAAATTTTTGAGCATAATGGACACATGTATTATCTTAATTGGGGGTAAAAAGGGTAATTAACTCATTAATATACATGTGTCAAAATTTATCAAATTATATCCTTTATATACATGCACTTTATCATATATCAATTATACCTCAATAAAGATGTTAAAAATGAACCTTAGGGATTCACCTGTGAGAAGAGACAGTGGTAAACAAATTGAGATACAGGAAACCTGAAATTTTTAAAGGCACATATTAAACAGTATCTATAGACATACTTTACTCACCCCCGTAATGATGGGAAGGGTCTCAATACCCTGGAGAGAAACTTGTAGTTCTAGACCCGAGTCTACTATGAGCAGTAAAGCCTCTTCTCATATTTTCTTGGAGGGTAGAGAATTTCATCCAAAAAGGTTGCAGTAGACATAAAATAGAGGAAACTAGAGTACCAGGAAGGGAGAAAGGATACACTCAAGTTGTCTTGTCAGAGGCTATGGTACAATTAAGAATTTGTTCAGATGTTGTTCCAGGTTTCTGGTTCAGAACTTCAAAATCCCCTATACTTTGCTGAGTGATGGAGTGTCTTTGCTATGCTAGTGAGATTAATTATGGTGGGCCAATAAATAACTTGAAAATGATATGAGGGTTGGTTATCAGAGAGATCAATCACATGATTAGATTATTGGAACTTTCAGCTTCCAGACCTCCAGAGTGGGGAGGGTGGCTGGAGATTGAGCTCAATCAATTGACCAACCATTTAAGCACACATGACTACATGAAACCCCAATAAAAACTCTTGACACTGAAGCTCAGTAGAGCATCCTGGTTCATGAATACATCTATGTAGTAAGAGGGTTATGTGCCCTGACTCCATGGAGACAGGGCATGGAAAATCTATGTTGGAAATGAACATAGGGGGAAAAAAAGAGACAAAAATCAAGAAACAGATGATTCATTGGTTGATTGGATTGACTGTTTCAATTTTTCAATTTAAATTCAATTACCCAACATATAATACATCATTAGTTTCAGATGTAGAATTCAATACTTCATCAAGTTGCATATAACACCCAGTGCTCATCACATCACATGCCTCCTTAATGCCCATCACCCAATTATCCCAGCCCCCCCCCCCACCTCCCATCCAGCAACCCTCAGTTTGTTTCCTATAGTTAAGGGTCTCTCATGGTTTGTCTCCCTTTCTGACTACTTCCAAGTTTTTATTTACATTCCAGTTAGTTAACATATAGTGTAATATTACTTTCAGGAGTAGAATTTAGTGATTCATCACTTACAACACCCAGTGCTCATCACAAAAAGTGCCCTCCTTAATACCCATCACCCATTTAGCCCATCCTCCTGCCCAATTCCCCTCCATCAACCTTCAGTTTGTTCTCTATAGTTAAAAGTCTAGTTTATGGTTTGCCTCTCTCTCTCTACTTTTCCCTCCCCTATGTTCATCTGTTTCATTTCTTAATTTCCACATATGAGTGAAATCATGTGGTATTTCTCTTTCTCTAACCAAACTAATTTCACTTAGCATAATACACTCTAGCTCTAATATATATATATAAGATAATATAATAATAATATATATTATTATATACTATATATAATAATATTAAATATATTATATATTATTATATAAATATATATAACATATAAATTTATATATATAAAATATATGAATATCATAATGGGATATTAAATGCAATAAATGTAATATATATATATAATGTAATATAAATTTTTAAAAATATTATTGAGTATCTCAACACGTTTTTCTTTTTTTAAAAATTATTTATTTAGTTTAGGGAGAGAAAGAGAGCATGAGCAGGGGAAGGGGCAGAGGGACAAAGAGAAGCAGACTCCCCCCTGAGCATGGAGCCTGATGCAGGGCTCAGTCCCAGAAGCCTGGCATCGTGACCTGAGCTGAAGGCAGACGCTTAACCAACTGAGCCACCTAGGTGCCTCCCCTTTTTTTCTTTTTAAAGATTTTATTTATTTGAGAGAGAGACAGAGATAGCGAGAGAGGGCACAAGTGGGGAGGTGCAGGAGAAGCAGGCTCCCTGCTGAGCAGAGAGCCCTACTCAGGGCTTGATCCCAAGACCCTGAGATCATGACCTGAGCTGAAGGCAGATGCTTCACCAACTGAGCCACCCAGGTGCCCCACCACATCTTTTCTATAGCAATTTTCTACTAGTTTATTTTCAATTTATGAGGAGCCTCAAAAAATAGAAGGGAAGGAATATCAAGGGGTCAAGGGAAACTGTTGATTGCTAGTAGAGTGTGGCCAGCTTCCTGCCTCAGTTTCCCTCCCAAACCCCCAACCCCTCCCTCCATCTAGTGCATTTGAGTGTCTGTGGGTGTGAGGAGGGTCTGGGGCTGAGCTGTGGCCCCTAAGCTGCTTCATATATATATATATATATATATATATATATATATATATATTTGAACATTTGGTCCCTCTCCATCATTTTGCTATTGTTGATAATACTGCTATAAACATTCAGGTACATGTGTCCCCTTGAATCAGTATTTTTGTATCCTTTGGGTAAATACCTAGTAGTGCAGTTGCTAGATCATAGGGTATTTCTATTTTGCACTTTTTCAGTAACCTCCAAACTGTTCTCCAGAGTGGCTGCAACAGTTTATGATGATTCCCATCATTAGTGTAGGAAGGTTTCCCTTTCCCCATATTCTCACCAACCCCAGTTATTTCTTGTGTTGTTGAGTTTACCATTCTGATTGGAATGAAGTGATATCTCATTGTAGTTTTGATTTGTATTTCCCTGATGATGAGTGATGTCAAGCATATTTTCATGTGTCTGTTAGCCATCTCTATGCCTTCTTTGTAAAAATGTCAAGTCAGGTCTTCTGCCTATTACATACCTGGATTAATTGTTTTTTGGCTGTTGAGTTGGTAAGTTCATTATATATTTTAGATACTAACCCTTTATCAGATATGTTGTTTTCAAATATCTTCTCTCATTCTGTAGGTTGCTTTTTAGTTTTGTTGACTGTCTCCTTCACTGTGCAGTCTCAGTTGTTCATTTTTGCTTTTGTTTCCTTTGCCTTTGAAGATGTGTCTAGTAAGAAATCCTATGGCTGATGTCAAAGAGGTTACTGCCTGTGTTCTCCTCTAGGATTTTGATAGATTCCTGTATCACACTTGGGTCTTTCTTCCATTTTGAATTTATTTTTGTGTATGGTGTAAGAAAGTGATCCGGTTTCATCCTTCTGCATGTGGCTGTCCAGTTTTCCCAACACCATTTATTGACAAGACTGTCTTTTTTCTATTCGACATTCTTTCCTGCTTTGTCAAATATTAGTTGACCATAGAGTGTGAGTCCATTTCTGAATTTTCTGTTCTGTTCCATTGATCTATTGTCTGTTTTTATGCCAGTACCATACTCTCTTGATGACTATAGCTTTGCAATATAGCTTGAATTCCAGTATTGTGATACCTCCAGCCTTGCTTTTCTTTTTCAAATTTCCTTTGGCTATTCAGGGCCTTTTGTGGTTTCATACAAATTTTAGGATTGTTTGTTCTAGCTCTGTGAAAAATGCTGGTGGTATTTTGATAGGGATTGCATTAAATGTGTGGATTGCTTTGGGTAGTACAGAGATTTTAACAATATTTGTTTTTCCAATCCATCACAGGTGACACAAAGAAATGGAAAAACGTTCCATGCATACGACTCTTAACTATAGAGAACAAACTGATGGTTACCTGAGGGAAGGTGGGTAAGGGATGGCTTAAACAAGTGATGGGGATTAAGGAGTACACTTGTGATGAACACTGGATGTTATAAGGAAGTGTTGAATCACTAAATTCTACACCTGAAACTAATATTACACTGTATGTTAACTAACTGGAATTTAAATAAAAACTTAAAAAAGTCTAATGAAAAATGGGCTTATTTATTTATTTAACTGATACATTAATTCAAAGGGGGAAGATAAGGTTATAATTATACAAATTACATATTTTTATGTAATTATGTAATTATAAATATTAATTCCTGACAATTACTGTGAGTAGGTGGAAGCAGTCATTCTAATACTAAGAATTCTGAGGCAGTGAGGGTGATTGGGTCCCATCTTCATGAAATGAAGAACTTTCCTTATTCCATAGTGCCTGAATATAAGATCTTAATTTGAGAATTAAGTGAATAAGTGAGGTTTTGAGGCTATTTCCCATGGGGCTCTTGAAGATGGCCAATATGACCTAATGATATTAAGACTATGAACTCTTTTCCTCTTGAGACCAGCCTATTGTGGGTTGATATGACTCTACAGTACCAGACACCAAGGAGTTAGGAGAAATGCTAGACTTGGATTTTATCCAGCAGCCTTTGCCAGCTTTATTGTCTCTGAATGTGGTTCCTGTAAATCCCTGGGTACTCTATGTAATATTTAAATCATCTTTCATTCATCCCTCCAAAGAGATGACTTTCTGGAAGGAAAGAGTTTTGCTAGCATCTTTTCTTCCATTGATTTTTTTCAAGTATCTATATTATTTCTCTACTTCTCAAACTATTAAAATACTTGGATTCTCAATTTTCTTTTGTTTATAAGATTTTATTTATTTGAGAGAGAGGGAGCACATGAGTGGAGGAGGGAGACAGAAGGAGAGGGAGAAGTAGACTCCCCACCAAGCAGGGAGCCTGATGTGGGCTCGATCCCAGGACTCTGGGATCATGACCTGAGCTGAAGACAGACGCTTAACTGACTAAGCCACCCAGTCACCCCAGATTCTCAATTTTCTTAATATATTATTGACCCCTGTGCTAGGCTGAAAAATAGACCTCCAGAAGATATCCGTTCCCTAATCTCCAAAACCTGTGAATGTTACCTAATGTGTCAAAAAAAAAAATGACTCTGGATATTATTAAGTTAACGATCTTAATATGACATCATCCTGGATTTAGATTGGGCCCTCAATCTAATGATTGATATATTTATAGGAGAAAGAAAAAGGAGAACAGAGACACAGAGACACACTAGGAAGGTGTGTGAATACCCATGTGAAGATGGAGGTAGAGACTGAGTTATTCTGACAGGAGCTAAGGAATGCCAGGAGCCACCAAAAGATGGGAGAGGCAAAGAAGGTTTCTCCCCTAAAGCTCTAAGTAGAAGTGTGGGCATGCCTTGATTTCAGATTTTAGCTGTCATGGAAGAATAAACTTCTATTGTTTTAAAGCACCAAGTTTGTGGTAATTTATTTCAGTAGCCCTAAGAAACTGAAATGGGGAGAAGATTCTAATTTCAGAAAATGTACTGGTTTCAATGTGGAAAATAATCTATAGAGAATAAACAAGTGAGAAGATGCAGTAGGAGTCTACCATGGCAATCCGGGTGAGAAAGAACAGTGGAAAAGTTACAGTGTCATACTGAAAGATGTGTAGCAGTGGCATTTAGGAGTTGAGGATTTTGTGATTAAGTGGATACAAGAGATAAAGGAGAACCAATCAATTGTATTCTTATTTTTTCCTGGGGAAACTGGGTAGACAGTCATGTTACATGAGATAAAGAACACACAGGCAACTGAAAGATTGCCTTTGGACATTGCTGAAATAAAGTCAAGCACTGAATTTAAAGTTCAAAGTCATAATGTTAAAATGTCCTGTAAGCAGTTGGATATCCAGTTCTAAACCATAGCAGAGACGTATAAGGCTAAAGGAATAAATAGAATAAAAATAATAAAAGGAATAAATCTGGGGCTCATCAGTGTATAGTGCCAGCTTCAAGCTCTGGGAGATACTGTTGCTCAGGTAGGACATAGAGTGAGAAGAGAAGGGGACATAAAGCAGGACCAACAGGACCACAAGAAACCTCAACTTTTAGGCAACAGTTGGTGAAAGAGACATTTTCAAAATATCTGACAAGATGCTGACAGAGAATTACTGGCTTTCCCTGGAGTCCCTTATGTACATGGAAGACCAAGGACTGCCTGGAAGAATAGTGTGTGTGTTTGTGTGTGTGCACGTGCGCATGTGTGCACATGCATGCATGCCTGTGTGTGTGTGCGCATGTGTGTGTACGTGTATGCATGAATGTGTGTATATACGTGTGTTCCCACGTGTGTGCATTCCTGTGTGTGTGCATGTGTGTTAATGTGTGTGCATGAATGTGTGTGTCTGTGTGCATGCACGTGTGTACATGCCTGTGTACGTGTGTGTATGTGTGCACACATGTACACGAATGTGTGTGCATGAATGTGTCTGTGTGCATGCATGTGTTTGCATGCCTGTGTATGTGTGTGTACATGTATGCATGAATGTGTGTGTGTGTGTGTGTGTGTTGCCAGTAGCTGAGGAAGCCAGTAGTGGACTTAGTAGATAAATTGATCATTAAAAGTATAATTAGAAGTACTACAAACACCACTACACACATAAATTTGACAACTTAGATGAAATGAAACAACTTCTTAAAAACCACAGAGTAACAAAACTCATCCAACCTGAAAAAGATAATCTGATAGACTTACAATAAATGAAACAAATTGAATTTGTAGTTAGAAACCATCTGAAAAAGAAATCACTAGGTACTGATAGTTTCACACACAAAATAAATTCTACCTAACATTTAAAAAAGAAATAAAATCAATTCTACACATGTTCTTCCATAAAATAGAAGAGGAGGGAACAGTCTCCAAATAATTTTATAAGGCCCTAATATCCTGATATCAAAACCAGATAAAGACACTACAAAAAAAAGACTACTACAGACCAATATCCCTGATGAACACAAACATAAGAATCCTCAATAAAATATCAGCAGATTAAATTCAGCAATATGTGAAAAGAATTATACACAACAAACTTGAACCCAGGTTATGCTTGAATAGGATTTATCTTCAATATGATTGATAAGGATGAAGCAATCTATTTTAATATGTCCCAGAAATAGAGCCAGTGAGGAAAGTCATATGATAGTTTGGAAAGAGGCTTAAATGACCTAGACCTGTTGGTCGGCTCTGTCTTTCTTCACTCCTCTCTGCTTGTCATTTTCACGGTTCTCAACTAGAGACTGTACTGTCCATAAAAGGGCTTTTGGCAGTGTATGGGGAGGTTGGGCTTTTTTTTTTTTTCTTTTTTCTTTTCTTACACTTTTTGTTTTTGTTTTGTTTTGTTTTTTTCTGTATCTAGAGGGCTTTTATACATTTGTGAAGGGAACAGAGAGGTTAACCTCTGTGGTGTGCGTTATACCATCACACAATGAAAAATTATCTTATCCTCATGAAAGATGGTTCCCTTTGAAGAACCCTGCTCTAGGTGTTCTCTAAGGGTGATGTTATTACCATCTTTATCTCCAAAATTTCTCTTTTTAGCCCAGGCCTCTTTTCTGAGACCTATATCCAGACATATATCCAGATATCTGCGGACATGTCTACTCTCTTTCTTAGATACTTGTTTACAAGTAGTTTCAGGAGGTGTTACCTCCATAGTCTAGCCACAGGGCACTGCTCAATCCTAGACAACCCCCAAGACAGAATCCTGGCCATCCCTGATATTCACAATCTCTCTTACCTTTTCTTATTATTTGTGCCTTCCCTTTCATCCCCATTGACATAAGTTTCCTGTGTTCTATTCTCTTTGACAACACTATGGCTCCTTGGCAGTACCCATTATACATGTGCCATAACATTATGCATAATAATAATTTAATTATCAATTTGTTTGTCCATTTACAATCCTTTCCCCCCTCAGTATAGATTGCAGAGAACGCATCTCTACTCATTATATCTCCAGGCACAATGCTTGAAATGTCGTGTTTAATAATAGTTGCAGAATGAAGATGAAATGCAAGCCATCATCCTAGGTCAAGAGGAGTCCCACAGAAGGTCCCCTAATCAGTGTCTCTCCTTGTCCACCTGCCCCCAACTCCAGTCTTAATCCTGATTCTGGGTGACCTTTCTAAAAGACACTCTGGACCTGGATAGTTTCTGAGAGTTAGCAGACTGCATTGTGGGTCTGGGAAGGACTAGAAGGTTTCCTTCTCAGTGAGTATCCTTGGCCTCAGTTGGATAGGCATGTGCAGTGTCACCCTAGGGAGACTGGAGAGGAGGAGGGGCCAGGGTTGTTCCCCTTTCCTTCCCCTCCCATCTATGGAAAGCAGCACTGCCTGCCCTTGCTTACTATTTTCTAACACAAAGGGGTCATCCTGCCAAATAGTGGCAGTGCAATTGATTTCCCCCTCAGACTGAGCTACTTTTCTAAAATGCAAATCTTTCAGGCACATGATAGTCATTGCTCAATATTTGCCGAACACATTAATGTGAGTTCTCTGTTTCAATTCCTTGGCCTGCAAGGCATTTGGGGCCCATATGGGGGCTCCAAGGTGGAGGTTGCTGCCTATGTTGACAGGAAAGAGCCAGAAGGATTCACATTTCATTTGGGGCCTCTGGGCCTCTTCACTGTGAGCATGCGTGCTGTCCACTGGAAGCTCTGGAGTGACCCCCCTTCCCCTGTTCACTATGGAAACCAGTGCCAAGACAGGCTTCTCCTCCTATTCCAGAGTCTGCCAAGAACAGCCTATTCCACAGCTGTGTAATGTGGAACACATTACAGAGTCTGAAGTATCCCATCAGCAAAAGTATCTGTACCAGAATATTTTAAGTTATAATTTCTCCATATACTTCCTACACCCATGGAACTTCTATACTTACAGAATCTTGATTTAACAAATACCCATTCATTAGTTTATTTGGGGAGATATTTTGTAAACTTCAGGCTTTTACTACTACGCTGCTAGTCTGTAAGGACTCACTGCCCATATCAAATAGGTCTGATCCTAGAGATACCCAGCAAGCGTAATTTATCCTCAGCATTTTCAGGGCATCACTGGAGCTACAGCTCCAAATCTTGACCCTTAAATTAAAGAATTTGTGGATGTCTTATGAGTATTCACTTCCTCTCCTTCCCCATGGTGTCATCTTCCCTTCTTAATATTCTGAAGGTCTGCATGCCTGCTTTATGGGTAGGCATCTTATTAGGTAGCTATCATGCTACTGACCCTTTCCATGACCATGTACAGGTATACCTTTTCTACTTGAAGGCTACCCCAAGACTTACTTTTTTCTTACCCTCCCCAAATGAATTTTCTTCTTCATAGGAAATAGAGTGTCTTCAGCAGAGCTTTCCCTGGAAAGACAATGTTATCACTTTAGCAGGGATACTTTAGGCTTCCTAAGTGAGCCGTACTAGGAGTCTCCCTTGTATGTGGTTTCAGACTTGGGCATCAGTTCTGCTGCTTCAAACCTTCTGAGCCTACTCCCTCATAAAAGTCATACACAGGCACTGGTACAGTATTAAACCTCCTGTCAGAAGTGAGGTGGTGAAGTGAACTGTGGTAGAGGTGAGGGACCATTGTTGACCATGGGAAACTTCACCAGAATGAGGTCCATTCCAGCTCAGGCAGCAACTGAAACCGAAGAAGCTCTCTGGTCAGAGCTCCTGCGTCCCACTGCAGCAGGAATTTTTATAATATTATAATTGTTGTGCTTTTATAATTATTTTTAAAACTGCTTTCATACGTTTTATATATAAGTGTTTTTATATCTTTATAATTGTTGTGCCCAAGCTTGTAATTTAAGTTCATGAATCTATTAAATCTAGGAGGATGAAATATGAGGATGTAATTTTCATAACCTCACAATGGCAAAAATTATGGCTCATAACCAAAGCTGAGGCAAGATTTAAATAACAGGCTCAAACATTTTCAGTATTAAAAATATCTTAAATGAATTAAATAGTTAACGCAAATAGAAAAAAATCTAAATGCAAGAAAAAAAGAAAACTAATAGAAATACAATACAAGAAATAAGGATTTTTTTTTTAAATTTGAGAGAGAGAATCAGATAGAGGAAGATAGCACAAGCAGGGGGAGCAGCAGAGGGAGAGGGAGAAGCAGGCTCCCCACTGAGCAGTAGTCCAATGTGGGGCTTGATTCCAGGACGCTGGGATCATGACCTGAGCCGAAGGCAGACAATTAACCAACTGAGCTACTCAGGCACTGCAAAATAAGGATTATTTTAAGAGGAGTAAGGGCAGTAAATTGATTTGATAGCCATTTTTAAGTAATAAAAACAACAAATATAACTGGCACAACTCTGTAAGATGTAATCCAAAAAAACAGAAATCCATAAATTACAGAAAAAGAAGAAAATGATATACAGGAAAAAGTGCCACTAAGACATACCTGAAAGATCTGCAGGAATTACCCTAGTGAAGTGGAAGGTTAAGGAGTCCTATCAGAGGTATCGTCCTGCCAAAGGTGATGCAAGCATGAAAATCCAGAGGTAGAGAAAGAGCATGGAAAACCCTTTGAAGCCAATCTCATTGAGAAAAAATAAAGTGAGAAATGAGAAAGGTGATACAACAAATAAAAAGAGGACTCTGGAAATGTCAAGACAATATTTTAAATATGCTTTTGGTTTCAAGTGATAATAACAGTCTTAAGATAGCGTATTTAAGAAACTGTTGGCTTGAGGAACCCAGGAAGGGCTGAAGGACCACATTGGTGCAGACCAGGGATCCTGATCAGCCTTAGGAAACCTGGATCCAGAGGCTCTTACACTCACCCCTCTCTTCATAGAAGCTTCTCTGGGAGTGTCAACTTTGTTTTTGCTCAGTGTGGATCTGTTTTCTAAAATTAAAACAAAACAAAACAAAACAAAAACACAAAACAATAACAACAACAAAAACTACACACACACAACCATAGTTATGTTGCATCTTATTGTTGGTCATGAGAGACATTGCCAATTATCATCTATGGGACCCATATTAAAAAAAGAAGTCTTGGAAGGGATTTGGGTGTGGCTGCCACATGGGACCCGCCTGTTGCTGAGAGAGTGTGAGGTGGGGTCCTGTGAGAAGGGGAAGTTTTTACAGGAACACAGAGCACAGTCATCAGGGAGGGAGGGTGCCGGGCAGATAGGGAAAAATTTGTGCTAATAAATATGACAATCTTTGTATGATATGTTCTTAATGGAAAAATTAAAAAGAAACCAAAATGACCCAAAGGAAGTAGAAAACCAAAATCAATGCCCATGAAGACACTGGCAATATCATTCGTATATTATTCCAACAAAGTTCTATTTGCACATGTATTGACTAAATTCAGCATTTCTCATTTTATGACCTCTCTGATGTGGCAGGGATTCCAATCTCAGTCATCCTCTTCACAGTTTACATTTTTTTGTTGGGCAATTCTGATTGTTCTCTAGGTTTAAATTCTCACACTCATCGTCACAAAACTCAAATTTACACACCAGTCTAGACTTTTCTCTGGGACTTTTATATCCACCCTGATTCTGGATACACCCAATTAAACATTTCCTAAGAAACTCAAGGAACTTATCTCAGAATGTTAAACTATCATCTTTCCTCTTAAACTTGCTCCTTCTCCAGTGCTCATCCACCTCCCTCCCCTCCTCCCCACCACCATCAGCTCAGCCCAAACGGAACACCTTCAGGTCACTGCTGCCCTTATTCTGGCGCCTCTCCACTACCTCTATGGGGCCTCAAAGGACACCCGCCCCGTCGGGCTCCCAGCCCTGCCCCGCCCCTCCCGTAGCGGCCAAGCCCTCGGCCTGTGGACGCGCAAGCGCAGTGGCCGGTCCCGCCGCCGCCCCGCCCCGCCCGGCTGCTGCGGAAGGCGCCGCGCGCAGCAACGCGCACTTCCTCTCCAGGAGTCCGCGGAGGGAGTGCAGGCTCGAAGAGCTCCTGGACGCAGAGGCCCTGCCCTTGTCAGACGGAGCCGACATGTCCGAACAAAGTAAGGATGTGTGCGACCCCACCTCTGCAGCCGAGGCCTCCAACTCCGAGGTGCACAGCAGTCTTGGGGTTCCCGGGGGGCTCTCCCCGCCCGCGTCTCAGGCCGCGACCCTCGCAGGGCCAGAGAGCCCTCCTTTAGGCCCGACCGACGCCCCTCTGGCCTCGCCTCCGCCCCAGGCCCCAAGCGAAGAGGGAGACCCGAAGGCTCTGCAGCAGGCCGCGGAGGAAGGCCGCGCCCACCAGGCCCTGAGCGCGGCCCAGCCCGGCCCAGCGCCGCCAGCCCCGGCCCAGCTGGTGCAGAAGGCGCACGAGCTCATGTGGTACGTGTTGGTCAAGGACCAGAAGAGAATGATCATCTGGTTCCCAGACATGGTGAAGGATGTCATCGGCAGTTACAAGAAATGGTGCAGAAGCATTCTCAGGCGCACCAGCCTCATCCTCGCACGAGTGTTCGGGCTACACCTGAGGCTGACTAGCCTGCACACGATGGAGTTTTCGCTCGTTAAAGCGCTTGAGCCAGAGGAGCTGGACAGGGTGGCGCTGAGCAACCGCATGCCCATGACAGGCCTCCTGCTGATGATCCTGAGCCTCATCTATGTGAAGGGTCGCGGCGCCAGAGAGAGTGCCGTCTGGAACGTGCTGCGCATCCTGGGGCTGCGGCCCTGGAAGAAACACTCCACCTTTGGAGATGTGAGAAAGCTCATCACCGAGGAGTTCGTCCAACAGAATTACCTGAAGTACCAGCGCGTACCCCACGTTGAGCCACCTGAGTACGAGTTTTTCTGGGGTTCCCGTGCCAGCCGTGAAATCACCAAGATGCAAATCATGGAGTTCCTGGCCAGGGTCTTTAAGAAAGACCCCCAGGCCTGGCCCTCCCGATACAGAGAAGCTCTGGAGGAGGCCAGAGCTCTGCGGGAGGCTGATCCCACTGCCCACTGCCCCCGCAGCAGTGTCTCCGAGGACTAGCAAGGTCTGGAGGCAGATATTAATGGTTTCTGACCCTCACCAGGGTGGTGGAGGGGTGGGGGTGGGACATTAGAGTATTCAGGATTTACAGTGCAGTATTTCACGTGTAACTTTAAGTTTTCAGTACAGTGCTTTTATACCTTTTAATGCAATGTTGTATTCATTTCAGTACTATTAGATAGTGTGTAGGATTTATGCATGTTTGTTTATAAGTAAGCTCGGTTGGTGCTTTCGCTTTTGTGCTACCTTTCTTGAATTTTTGTACCAGAGACGTGCTAAACTTATGAAATACATTGAGAAATTTTCCATCTTATTCTTTTATATGGAACGGATGATGTGTATTAGGGTAGACTACTTCTGGAGAGTTTGGAGGAACTCACCAGTAAAGCTGGCCTAACCAAGAGAAAAGTCAAGGCCCCTCTCTTTATGACCTCGCTGGGCACAGGAAACATCCGTGTGGAGTGCAGTGATGTGAACTGAAATGGTCTCAATGTGGGCACTTGGCACACTTTACTAAACACAAATACAACCCCACCATGAGTAAACTTTAAAGTGAACATTAAAGATTCTTGTGATACAATCATTTTTGGAAAAGTGTACTTTATCTTTTTAACAAAGTAGTATGGATTGGGAATAAGACATTTTACCAAGTGTACAAATATGATAATTTCATCTAATAGGATGGGAAAATCACTGCTCATCATTACTCATTAATGTGTGAAGTTTATGGTTTTTTAAATGTAACTTTCATGTTCAAAACTGACAAATACAGAAAAGTATAAAAACAACAAAGCAAAAATGTTCATAATTACACCACACAGAAACAAATGTTAATATTTAGAGTAAGTTCCTTTCTTGCATTTTCTACATTTTATTAAAATTAGTTGTCTCTTGTGGGTACTTAAAAGTGTATTTTCTCTTTGTCTTTAATACTTAAAACAGCCTTTGAGACAGGCACTTACTATATCTGCACCATGGAGGAAATACAGGAACAAAGTATGTAACTAACTTTCCCCAGATCACAAAGCTTAGTGAAAGGTGTTGCTAGGATTTGAACCCAGACAGAGTAAGTCCAGAGCCTACACATTTCCCGACCTGCCTACAGCTGCCCCACACCTGCCTTTTATTTATTTTTTTAACATTCCATGTTATAAAACATAGTCTTAGTTCCCTATCCCCAAGACACAAAGTCACACATATGAGGCTAGGGATTTTATTTTTCTAATGAATCCTCACATTAATCTTCTAGAGAAAGCAATCTTATTCTGATTGTACACATTAAGAAACTTTGTTTCAGCAAGATTAATGGACTTAACCAGATCATATTACTGCTTAGAAATGAAGCCAAGATTTGAAACATGGTCTTCCCTAAAAGACTGAGGTGAAGGTGCCTTCTCTTGACCACTGATGCCAGAGGAACACACATGGGATACCTTGGAGAGGGAGGTGGATTTGGGGTGGGAAGTTTGCCTGTTGGGACATCTGTGATCCAGCAGTTCTTGAATTGGAATGGGCCACTAGGCAATCCCTCCAAGGGTGGAATGGGGTGAGGATGGGGTTGAGGGGCAATGATGAAATAAATCTGATTATGCAGTTTTCAATCGTACAAGGGAGTGGGGCAAGAAATGGGCCTTTAATAAGACCAGAAGTCCTTTAAACTTCAGAAGATTGGAAAAGATCATTTTGTCAAAGTCAGAATCCTTTCGGGTAAGAAAGATAATAAAGGAAACGTGTGATAGCACCCCCCAAAGAAGTAAATGGAGTTATATTTTGGTGAGGGAATTACAGTCTGAATTGAGAGCTAGGATTCCCAACACTTAATGGCATTACTTTTTTTTTTTTTTTTTTTTAATGTGAGTGGGGGTAGGAGCAAAGGGAGAAGGAGCAAGAGAGTCTTAGGGGGACTCTGCCCTGAGTACAGAGCCCAATGTGGGGCTTGATCTCACGACCCTGAGATCATGTCCTGAGCCAAAACCAAGAGTTGGATGCTTAACTGACTGAGCCACCCAGGTGTCCCTTAATGGCGTAACTTAACAGGTAGATGCAGGTACTAAAAATGTTCAAGAAGCCTTGTATGCTCAGATGGAATCCATTCCCAGTTTAGTAGACTGACTGTGAAGTCTCCCATGGCAGAGACATTTCTGCAGTAACTCAGGCAGGGGTGACCTGGCTTTGATGCCACCATTTACCCAGAGCCAAGGTATCTATTGAGAAATTTTAGAAATGTTAAAAAGTTAAATTCCTTCTCACCCCAAAGTTCTCTGCAGAATCAAAACAAAAATACCCCTTAAAATTTAAAATATTTAGGAGGGCACGTACTGCATGGAGCACTAGGTGTTATACAAAAACAATGAATCGTGGATCACTACATCAAAACTAATGACGTATGGTGACTAACATAACATAATAAAATAATAAAATTTAAAATAATGGGGATATCCAGAATCTTCCATTTCTGGAGCAGGGCCACAGCTGTCACCCCTGCCATGACAGGGGGCTGGTCATTTTCTCTAATGTCCTATTGCTCTCCTCACTGCTGGGTTGACCCCTTGCAGCAACTGTAACTCCTGTATACTTCTTTCAGTCAAACCCAGAGGTCACTGGGCAGGCAGTCCTGCACCTCCCACTTAACTCCCTGTGTTTGTATTCACTTTCCTCTCTGTTATGAGAGACAGAGCCATTCCAAAGCTGCCCCAAGCTCAAAGACACAGGCACAACATCCACACCACAGAGGAATGAACCTCTGGAGAAGGAGAAAGACCGCATCGTGAGAAATGAGCTGACCCCAGCAAGTCACATGGGCGGGGCTGCTCAGGTCCTATGCTGTCTTAGAGGCAGCCAGACCTGAAGGAAGAGGCTCCCCAGCATGCAGCAGTGTTAATTCATATTTGGTCCAGCAGATATCTGCCCTGGCATGAGGCACCTGAAGGGAGCATTCAATACTTTTTTTAGATTTTCACACAGAGCACAAATAAAAGGTTGGAGGGCTTGCCAAATATTATCCGAAAGGCTCACCTACAAGATGCTGGGAGAGGTTATTCACAGAAAGGAGTCTGCAAATCCTTGATATGCATCTTGGATGACGGTGTGGTGAAGCTCAAACTATTATGGCTGGGAAAGAGTTCCTAATTTCTCATAACATGGAGCATTTTATCTGTTCTGCCCACTGGAATCTCACTTTTTTTTTTTTTTTACAAACGCCACACACGTATTTCACTGTAATCAACTTCATTTTATTAAGGTCATGGAAGGCAAAAAGGGCCTTTGTAAACTTAATATAAAATATAATGCCACCTGATCTATTCTGAGAGAGGAAAACGACATTTGTAGTATCATTATTAAATTGGAAAGATGTGTTTCAAATAAACATGTTACGCAGTTTAGTGTTTCCTCTGCTTGGAAAGCCTTCTGTGGCCCCCTCCACCTTGAGCCTTCACCTGATCAACTCATGAACACCACTTCTACTGGGAATGCTCTCCTAGCCTTCAAAGCACAGCCGTGTTCTCCCAGTATTACAGTTCATACAACATATGCATGCTTTGTATCAATATGTTTATTCTGTCTCTCTCTTCCTGGATTATTACATACTTAAAGATAAAAACTGTATCTGTCATTTTTACCATTTCCCTGATGCTTTACTTAGGGGCTGGCATACTATGTGTTTGATAAATATTTGTTATATGAGTTAAGAAACTCAAAACGTTATAAAAGACCTACTCCATGGCACAGCAAAATCAAAACCAAACACAGAAAATAATGATCAACCACTCTAAAGTAGAGGAAATAGGGACAAGTTGAACTTAGTGAAAAATTTTTCAGAAAAATAGTGTAAACAAGAATTTTTTTAAGAGTTAGTTCTTTGAATACACTAAGAAATCGGGCTAATATCTAGCAGGATTTTATAAATCTACTTGATTTTTGTTGAGATATAATTGACATATACTATTCTATTAGTTTTAGGTGAACAAAATAATGATTTGATATATGTATATATTGTGAAATGATTACCACAATAAGTTTAGTTAACATTCATCACCACACTTTTTTTTTTTTTGCAATGAGAATTTTTGGGGGGATTTTTTTATTTTGCATTTTTTAATTATTGAATTATAGTTGACATACAATGACATATTAATTTTAGGTGTACAACACAGTGATATGACAATTCTTGCAATAATCAGTGTTCACTATGATAAATACAGTATAGGGAATGTAGTCAATAATATTGTAATAACATTGCATGGTGACAGACGGAGACTACACTTACCATAATGATGAGAACTTTTAAAATCTGATGAGCACTGGATGTTATACACAACTAATGAATCATTGAACACTATATCAAAACTAATGATGTACTATAAGTTAGCTAACTGAACTTTATAAAATTTTATAATTGAACTTTATAAAAAAATAAAATAAAAATGAAAATAAAAAAATAAAAAAATCTGCTTTCCTAGCATCTTTCATATATGCAATACAGTATTGTTAACTATAGTCACTGTGCTGCACATTACATCGCCAGGGATTATAACTGGAAGTATGTACCTTTTGACCACCCTTACCCATCTCACCCCACCCCCAACCACCATCTTTGACAACCATTAATTCATTCTCTGTATCTATTATTTCAGGGTTGTTTGTTTTTGTTTGTTTGTTTTTTCTTCCATTTATGGGGCAACTGGCTGGCTCGCTCAGTAAAGCATGCAACTCTTGATCTTGGGGTTGTAAGTCTGAGCCCCTCATTGGGTGTAGAGATTACTTAAAAATTAAAAAATATATATATATTTCCTTTTATAGTTGACATCATACGGCATTTGTATTTCTCAGTCAGACTTATCTCACTTAAGTTGCCTCAAGTTTCATCCATGCCCTCAAGTTTGATCTATGTTGCAATTGGCGGGATTTCCTTTTTTTTTATGGCTGAATTTATATATATATATTCTTTATTCATCCACTGATGGACATTTAGGTTTTGGCTATTGTAAATAATGTTTCAATGAACATGAGTTTGCAGATATATTTTCAACATAGTGATTTTGTTCCCTTTGGATAAATGTCCGGAAGTGGAATTGCTGGATCACATGACAGTTCTATTTTAAATTTTTTGAGGAACTTCCATACTACAGCATTGATTTATATTCCCCCAACAGTGCACAAGTGTTCTCTTTTCTCCACATCCTCGCCAATGTTTTTGTTTCTTGTTTTTTGTTTTTGTTTTTGTTTTTTTGATAATAGACATTCTAACAGATGTGAGATTTTTTTTGTTTTGTTTTGTTTTTTAAGGAGAAATAGTGCAAACAAATAACTTCTTACTAGGTAGATGAGCCAAGGACACAAACGGGTTAGTGTTCGAAAGGTAAGACAGATAGTAAGTGCAAAAATGAAAAGAAAAAGAAATCCAACCAAACTTCTTAAATTACGATACCATTTTATGTTAATTGATCAGATATAATAAAAGTCAATATTGTATACAAGCAAGAGTGAATAGAAATTGCATTCTTATGTCCTGCTATAGTTGCACAAATAACCAAATGTTTTCTTAATTATGCATTAATTTGGAATATATACTGAGCACCTCATATGTTGCAGATGCTGTGCTAGGAGTTACGGATGCAATAGTGAACAGACTAGATATTGTCCTGTGCTTTCAGAGCATTCAGTTTATTGAAAGGAACAGATGAATACACTTCAGTGCAGTGAGTGCCACTCTAAAAGAAGTATGGAGGCTAAAGAGGCCCAAACAGGTGCACCCAACTCAGACTTTCCCAGACAAGTGACACATAAATTCACATCTATAGGAAGAGAAGGAATTAGCCACATGAAAGTGTGTAGCAAAGGTAACATGGGAGGAGGGTTTCTTTGTGGCCAGGGAGTTATATGTGAACACACACACACACACACACGCATGTAAGACTATAAAATTTGCTGAGTATCCACTAAAAAGGAGATGGGAAATAAGTTTCAAAACTTATTTTGCTAGAGACTATAATATTAGATAAAGAGAAAAAACATGCCACGCTAGAGATAGTCAATGTCCTCAAAGACATGAGTAATTTCCATCATACAAATGGCCAACAATTTGAGAAGGAACTATACTGAAAGATGGCCTTCTTTTGAGTATGCATCTTCTTTTCATTTTCTGATTACTAATCAGGAGTTGAAAACATCCCTCCTCATCTCTTAGTTTGCTCCATTATTTTTTGTTTCACCTACTAAGCATTTTGGAGCCCTTAACAATGTTATGCATTTACCCATACTAAAGAGTTCCATGTATTCTCTTAGTAGCAACCTATTATATATACACACACACATATATATAGTTTTTGCTGCTTTTTAAAGATTTTATTTATTTATTTGAGAGAGAGAGAGTGCACGAGCAGTGGGGAGGAACAGAGGAAGAGGGACATGGAGCTGAGCATGGAGCTGGACACAAGCTCTATCCCAGGACTCTTAGATCATGACCTGAGCTGAGGTCAGTCACTTAACAAACTGAGCCACACAGGCACCCCTGGCTTTTGCTATTTGATGTATAAATTCATTTCCTTTTTATTTGAGAGAGAGAATGAGAGAGAGAGCATGAGAGGGGGGAGGGTCAGAGGGAGAAGCAGACTCCTTGCTGAGCAAGGAGCCCGATGCGGGACTTGATCCTGGGATTCCAGGATCATGACCTGAGCCGAAGGCAGTCGCTTAAACAACATTTCCTTTTTAAAAAAATATTTAAATTATAGTCAGTTAACATACAGTGCAATGTTGGATTCAGGAATAGAACTCAGTGATTCATCACTTACATACAACACCCAGTACCTTCCTTCATACCAATCACCCATCTAGCCCACCCCCACCCACCTCCCTCCATCAACCCTCAGTTTGTTCTCTATCTTTAAGAGTCTCTTATGGTTTGTCTCCCTCTCTCACTTTTTTTTTCTTTTTTCCCCCTTCCCATATGCTCTTCTGTTTTGTTCTTAAATTCCACATATGAATGAAATTATATGGTATTTGTCTTCCTCTGACTGACTTATTTCATTTAGCATAATACATTCTAGCTCCATCCGTGTCATTGTGAATGGCAAGATTTCATTCCTTTTGATGACTGAGTAATAATCCAGTGTGTGTGTGTGTGTGTGTGTGTGTGTGTGTGTGTGTGTGTACCACATGTTCTTTATCCATTCATCAGTAGTCAATGGACATTTGGGCTTTTTCAATAGTATGGCTATTGTTGCTAATGCTGCTATAGAACACTTATGAAAAAAATTGAAAAGCACACAAAGAAATGGAAAAGCATTCCATGCTCATGGATTAGAAGAACAAACATTGTTAAAATTATACTATCCAAAGCAAGCTACACTTTTAATGCAATCCCTATCAAAATACCACCAGCATTTTTCACAGAGCTAGAACATACAATCCTAAATTGTGTATGGAACAACAAAAGTCCCTGAATAGCCAAAGGAATCCTGAAAAACCATTTGCATCAACATGAATGAAATTCATATGTGGAACATAAGGAATAACATGGAGGACCATAGGGGAAGGGAGGGAAAACTGAAGGGGGAGAAACCAGAGAGGGAGACAAACCATGAGAGACTCTGGACTCCGGGAACCAAAGTGAGGGTTACAGAAGGGAGGGGGGTAGGGGGATGGGGTAACCAGGTGATGGGCATTAAGGAGGGCACGTGTTGTGATGAGCACTGGGTGTTATACACAACTAATGAATCATTGAACACTACATCAAAAACTAATAATGTACTATATGTTGGCTAACTGGCCATAATAATAATAAAAAAAAATGTCCAAAAAACTGGAGACATCACAATTCCGGATTTCAAGCTATATACAAAGCTGTAGTCATCAAGACAGCATGGTACTGGCACAAAAACAGACACAAAGATCAATGGAACAGAATAGAAAACCCAGAAATGGACCCACAACTATATGATCAACTAATTTTGACAAAGCAGGAAAGAATATCCAATGGAAAAAAAATACAGTCTCCTCAATAAATTCATTTGCTTATATATTTACTTAATAGAGACTTCTGAACTTCAACTATATAACCATAATGTATTGGGCACTGGGTACATATTAATGAATTAGACAAAAATGACCCTTGCATCCAGGAGTTCACATATAAACACATAGTGCTGATAGAGTACAGTGTGAAGGCAAACAAATAAATGAACCATTAGATATAAACTATATTAGGATAAGATAATGAAACAAATGACTTATTTAGAATGATAAAGATTGGTGGAGGTGATTGGCTAAAATAAAGTGGTCAGGGAAGACTTTTCTGACCAGGTGAAATTTAAGCTGATACTTGAATGATTATGAAAGCTCTACAAAGAGCAGAGGGAACATGACCCCAGGCAGAAAAACAACATATATGAAGTCCCAGAATTAATTATATGGATTTTATGGTTGACTTTGCCAGCAGACATATCATTGTAATATGATGAGCTGACCAACATGCAACATCCAACACTTTTTTCCATTCTGTCTGCATAACTGAGGCAACACAAATTAACTATTTTATTTTACAGCCTTTCAGTTATGTTCCAGTCAAGATATGTAAGGAAAAACCCACTTGTGCTCTCTATTCCTATATCGTTTTACTACTCTTTTTTTTTTTTAAGATTTTATTTATTTATTTGAGAGAGAGAGAATGAGAGACAGAGAGCACGAGAGGGAAGAGGGCAGAGGGGGAAGCAGACCCCCCGCTGAGCAGGGAGCCCGATGTGGGACTCGATCCCAGGACTCCAGGATCATGACCTGAGCCGAAGGCAGTCGCTTAACCAACTGAGCTACCCAGGCGCCCTCGTTTTACTACTCTTTCTAAGAACATAGAAAGAATATTAAGATCTGTTATGGGCTTCTGTAATGACAAGTATGAAAAGAAGTAAAAGAATCACAGAGATGTGGAGTCTGACATCTTCCAACCACTAAACAAATAACAATAGCCACCTACTAATCTCTGTATTTTCCCCAGCTTTACTCTCTTAGCAACTTTCAAGTATTCTTAACCAGAATCACCATGCTACATTAGATCCCAGAACTTATTTATCTTATAACTGGAAGTTTGTAAACTTTCACTAACATCTCTCCATAACTCCCCACACCCACTCCAGCCTCTGGTAAAACCACCATTGTGCTTTCCATTTCTATGAGTTTGGCTTTTTTTCCACCTGTAAATAATACCATAGAATATTTTTCTTTCTTTGTCTGACTTATTCCACTTAGCATAATGCTCTTAGGTTTCATTCATGTTGCTGCAAATGGCAGGGTATCCTTCTTTCTTAATGCTGCATACTCTCTCTCTCTCTCTCTCTCTCTCTCTCTCTCTCTGTATCTTATTTATTCATTCACCCACTGATGGACACTGGGTTGTTTCCATTTCTTTGGTACTGTGAATAATGCTGCAATAAACATGGAAGTGCAGATATCTCTTTGATCTTCTTTTCATTTCCTTTGCATATATCCTCAGAAGTGGAATTGCTGGATCCTATGGTAGTTCTATTTTTAATTTTTTGAGACCACTTATTTCTTTGAGTGTATAATAAACCTCTATTTGTTTAAGCTACAGCCTTCTAGTTTTGAGGTTTTTGTTTGTTTTTGCTTGTTTGTTTGTTGTGCTTCATGCAGCTTAAAACATCCCTAACTGGTATAAATTTCAGGCATTTTTTTCCCTCATGCCCCATTGTGTGTTTGGTACTAGTATTGGGCAATACCGGTGGGAGCTGATTAGGTTATGATCAACAGAGTGATCCTGTATCCTTGCTATAGTGCTTAGAACAGGTATGGGAATTTAATTCAGCCCTAGGTAATCAGAACATAGAGATTAAAACTTCACTTAGATCTTGGCAATTGCCATGCTAATAGGACTAGATATTTTGGCTCTGAAGCTTGCATCAATTTGTTTTTGTTTTGTTTTTCTTTTTCTTTTCAGTTATCTCAGAAAAAGTACATTTGGGCGCCTGGGTGGCTCAGTTGGTTAAGCGACTGCCTTCCGCTCAGGTCATGATCCCAGGGTCCTGGATCGAGTCCCACATCGGGCTCCCGGCTCAGTGGAGAGCCTGCTTCTCCCTCTGACCCTCTCCTCTCTCATGCCGTTTCTCTCTCGCTCGCTCTCTAATAAATAAATAAATAAAATCTTTAAAAAAAAAAAAAGAAAGAAAAAGTACATTTAAGTTGGCTTACTATTTTTAGGTCAGCATTGTTATTGGGTTAAGAAATCATGCTAATAGGGGCGCCTGGGTGGCTCAGTCGTTGGGTGTCTGCCTTCGGCTCAGGTCATGATCCCAGGGTCCTGGGATCGGGCCCTGCATCGGGATCCCTGCTCAGCAGGAGGCCTGCTTCTCCCTCTCCCTCTGCCCCTGCTTGAGTTCCTGCTCTCGCTGTCTCTGTCAAATAAATAAAATCTTAAAAAAAAGAGAAAGAAATCATGCTAATAATGCTAATGCATATTCATTCTGGGGGATAAAAAAGAAATGTATATGATTAGGAAGTGGAGCATCAGGCTAACCCTTTTAAGCAATGATAAGCAATCAAATTGTATTAAAGAGCAAACAAATCATGAATGAGTTTGAGACTGGTTTGATTGACATTATGCTTTTATTTTATTACTATTTTTTTCTTTTTTTAAATTATTATGTTATGTTAATCACCATACATTACATCATTAGTTTTTGATGTAGTGTTCCATGATTCATTGTTTGCATAAAACACCCAGTGCTCCATGCAGAACGTGCCCTCTTTAATACCCATCACCAGGCTAACCCATCCCCCCAACCCCTCCCCTCTAGAACCCTCAGTTTGTTTTTCAGAGTCTGTAGTCTCTCATGGTTCGTCTCCCCCTCCGATTCCCCCCCCACTATCTTCTTTTTCTCCTTCTTCTTCTTCTTCTCCTTCTTCTTCTTCTTCTTCTTCTTCTTCTTCTTCTTCTTCTTCTTCTTAACATATAATGTATTATTTGTTTCAGAGGTACAGATCTGTGATTCAGCAGTCTTACACAATTCACATGTGGTGAACGCTGTGAATTGGATTTTATTATTTTTTTTAAATTTTATTTTATTATGTTAAGTCAGTCACCATACAATACATCATTAGTTTTTGATGTGGTGACCCATGATTCATTGTTTTCATATAATACCCAGTGCTCCATGCAGTACATGCCTTCCTTAATACCCATCACCAGTCTAGCCCATCCTCCCCCCCGACCCCTCAGTTTGTTTCCCAGAGTCCATAGTCTATCATGATTCATCTCTCCCTCTGATTTCCCCCCTTCCTTCTCCTAATGTCCTCCATGCTATTCCTTATGTTCCACAAATAAGTGAAACCACATGATAATTGACTTTCTCTGCTTGACTTATTTCACTTAGCATAATCTCCTCCAGTCCCATCCATGTTGATGTAAAAGTTGGGTATTCATCCTTTCTGATGGCTGAGTAATATTCCATTGTATATGTGGACCACATCTTTTTTATCCATTCATCTGTTGACTTTTTCAAAGTGCAGGAACAAACAATCCTTAAAGTTGTATGGAATCATAAAAGACCCCAAATCGCCAAGGAAATGTTGAAAAGAAAAACAAAGCTGGGGGCATCACATTGCCCAATTTCAAGCTATATTACAAAGCAGTGATCACCAAGACAGCATGGTACTGGCACAAAAACAGACATATAGACCAACAGAACAGAATAGAGAGCCCAGATATGGACCCTTAACTCTATGGTCAAATAATCTTCTACAAAGCAGGAAAAAAATATGCAATGGAAAAAAGACAATCTCTTCAATAAATGGTGCTGGGAAAATTGGACAGCCACATGCAGAAGAATGAAACTCGACCATTCTCTAATACCCTACACAAAGCTAAACTCAAAATGGATGAAAGACCTCAATGTGAGACAGGAATCCATCAAAATCCTAACGGAGACATAGGCAGTAACCTCTTTGACATCGGCCACAGCAACTTCTTTCAAGATATATCCCCAAAGGCTAGTGAAACAGAAGCAAAAAAATGAACTTTTGGGACTTCATCAAGATAAATATCTTCTGCACAGCAAAGGAAACAGTCAACAAAACATAGAGACAACTCACAGAATGGGAGAAGATATTTGCAAATGACACTACAGATAAAGGGCTGGCACCCAAGATCTATAAAGAACTTCTCAAACTCAACACACACACACACACACACACACACACAAAATCAAGTCAAAAAATGGGCAGAAGACATGAACAGACACTTCTCTGAAGAAGACATACAAATGGCTAACAGACGCATGAAAAAATGTTCATCATCATTAGCCATCAGGGAAATCTAATCAAAACCACATTGAGATACCACCTTTCACCAGTTAGAATGGCAAAAATGGACAGAGAAAGAAACAACAAATGTTGGAGAAGTTGTGGAGAAAGGGAACCCTCTTACATTGTTGGTGGGAATGCAAGTTGATACAGCCACTTTGGAAAACAGTGTGGAAGTTCCTCAAAAAATTAAAAATAGAGCTACCCTATAACCCAGCAATTGCACTCCTGGGCATTTACTCCAAAGACACAGATGTAGTGAAAACAAGGGCCATATGGATCCCAATGTTCATAGCAGCAATGTCTGCAATAGCCAAACTGTGGAAAGAGCTGAGATGCCCTTCAACAGATGAATGGATAAAGACATTATGCTTTTAAAATATTACTTTAATTATTATATCTAGAATGAATTGAGAAGGAAAGGATCAAGATTGGGAGTCTGTTAAGAGATGAGTATGATGTAGAAAAAGATGGATTGTGTGTACTTTGAACTTAGTTGAGGAATGGAGAATGGGTAGGTAAGGAAGCTCCAAGAATGAGTACTGACTCTCATGTTTCTAGATTGAGCATAGGTGAATGGTAGTGTTATTCAATGAGATAAGGAAGAGGAGGGAAAGAAAAGATTTGGGATAAAAGTCATAAAAAGTTTATATATGAAGATTCGATGGAAAATTCTAAGAAATATATTAAGTAGAAAATTAATAAAGATGCTTAATGAAAGAGAATGAATAGCGCTGTCTTAAAGCAATCCATTTATCCAGAGAGAAAGTATAAGAGTAAAGTGTGTATTCATGATTTTATTCTGAGAAATTGAAACATTTCCATGTCTAGTATTGAAGAAAGAATTGGTGAAGTGACTCAAAAGAGTAGTTAGATGAGAGAAAAATAAAGTAGAAGAGTGTTGGATCATATAAATTAAAACAGCAGCTGGAGGAATTGGCAAATGACATCAAATGATTTGGGATATCATAAGCATTTTAAGGAGGGATTGCATTAGCAAGATCATTGCTTATTTAGAGATGAGATAAAGAAGATTAAGTTCAGAGGACTATAAAGTGTTGTGCATTAGCTTGGGCGAGAGATAATAGTGATCTTAACCAGCAAATAAGTAGTGAAGATAGAGATTAATGAGAAAAAAAAAAAGATAAATATTTGGAGATAAAGTTGACAAAAATGGTGATTGATTAAATGCTAGAAATAAAGATAGGGAAGAGTCAAGGAGTATGGCCAGGTTTCTGGCATTTACAACAGTTTGAGCAATGCCTGTTATGGAGTTTGGGAGCAAAGAAAATGCAGGTTTCTGTAGGAAGGTGCTGAGTACAGTTTTAGACATGTTGATTTTGATGTGAATGTGAGATAGCCAAACAAAGACAATTTGATCAGAGCGAAATTCACAAGAGAAGAAATGAAGATGTAGTTTAGAATTTCACAAACCCATGAACAGGAGTGCTTAGGGGAAGTGCATGGACTTGGAAAGGTAACCTGGGCTTTGCATGAGCATTTTAAGCAGGATACACACTATTCAGTTTGCTTCCAGACACTAACATAGCTATCCTTAGGTTAATGTTTTATTCTAGTTCCCAAAGTCATCGAAGTTTGGGAACCTTGGAGAAGACAGAAGTGCAGGGATGAGCATGGAAGAGAAAAAATATCAAACGGACAAGCAAAGAGGAACAGCAGACAGATTAGGAATAAAAAAAGACTTAGAGAATGGTTTTAAAGATGACAAGGGGGTGTCTGGGTGGCTCAGTGGGTGGAGCATTAGATTCTTGATTTCAGCTCAGGTCATGATCTCAGGGTTGTGGGATGAGGCTTTGCATAGGGTTCCACACTCAGCATGGAGTCTGCTTGTCTCTCTCCCTCTGCTCTTCCCCCACCTCAAATAAATAATAAATAAATAAATAAATAATAAATAAATAAATAAAATCTTTTAAAAAAAGATGCCAAGGGAAGGATGATATGATCAATAGCGTTAGGTTTAGTTGAGGTGTAAAATAATAAAATAATTGTTGATATCCACTCAAGTTACTAATGAATAGGTCATTTTCCTCTAACTAAGAGCAATTTCAATGGAATAGAGGTTAACAGAAGACAGTCTTCAGTGATTTAAGAATTGAGGAGAATGTGAGTGTAAACAACTTGAACATATTCAACTGGAGAGAAGTTAGTGTTGAGGGAGTGGTGAGATCTAAAGCTTAAGTAGTAGCATTAAACAGAATTAGGAATGTATTCTCTGTAGGAAGAAACAGAAAGATAAAACAACTGATTAGATGTATGCACATTTGTGTTTATGACAGGAAGTTGATGGTGCTCTATTTTCTCAAAGGAGTGGCAGGGAAAGTAATTATTTAAGACAGAAAAGGTAAGTGAAGAGAGGGAAATTCCCAAAAGTGCCCTAGAGAATGGAGAAGACTGGGGTATTAGGAGTACCTGGACCAGACTCCAGCAGATATTAGCAAATTTAATTTACTTACATATATATTAAAAAATACACTACTTCTAAGTTTCTTATTTATTCCAGGAATGCAAGGTTGATTGAATATTAAACAAATCAATTTTGTAATTAACCATATCAGCAGTCATAAGAAGAAAAATCACATGATCATATTAACTCATGCAGAAAAAGCATTTGACAGGGGCTTCTGAGTGGCTCAGTCAGCTATGCATCCAACTCTTGATTTCAGCTCAGGTCATGATCTCAAGGTCCTGATCTAGCCCGGAGTTGGGCTCCCTGTTCAGCAGGGAGTCTGCTTGTCTCTCTCTTCCTCTGACCCACCCCTGCTTTTCTTTCTCTCTCTTAAGTAAATAAGGAAATAAATCTTTAAAAATGAAAAAAAATGACAAAATTCAACTCCCATTCATGATAAAAATTGTCAGCAAAGTAGGCATAGAAAGGAAATCATCAACCTGATAGCATTAAAAAAAAAAAAACACGCACACCTTAACTAGAGTTAACATTACTTAATGTTCAATGACAAAAGACTGAATGCTTCCCTCAAAGATTGGGTATATGAGTAAGATGTCCACTCTTAACTACTCCTTTTCAACTTGGTAGTGAAATTCCTAGCCAGTTGAATATAATGAGAGATGAAAGCAAATAATTACAAGTTGACAATGAATAAATAAAGGTATTCTTATTTTCAAACTGCATAATTAGCAACAAAATATACAAAATGATCTACAAAAAACAAAAACAAAACAAAACAATATCTTCCAGAACTAATAGGTGATTTTAGTAAGGTCACAAGACACAAGGTCAACACACACAATTATATTTCTAAATACTAGCCATTTACAATTAGAAACTGAAATTTAGAACTCAGTTCATTTACAAGAGCTCAAAAATAGGTGTAAGCTCAACACAAGATGTATAGGATCTGTATCAGCATAACAGTATGGAGGTTCCTCAAAAAGTTAAAAAGAAAACCACCTTATGATCCAGTAATTGGACTACTAGGTATTTACCCAAACAATGCAAAAATACTAATCCAAATGGGTAAATGCACCCTGATATTTATAGCACCATCATTGACAATAGTTCGACTATGGAAACAGCCCAAATATCCATTGAATGATGAATGGATAAAGAATAAAATAATGGAATATTCCTCAGCCAGAAAAAAGAACAAAATCTTGCTATTTGCAATGACATGGATGGAACTAGAGGGTATTATGACAAGCAAAATAAGTCAGTGAGAGACAAATACCATATGATTTCACTCATATGTAGAATTTAAGAACAAAACAAAGAAGCAAAATGGAAAAAAAAAGTGACAAACCAAAAAACAGACTCGTAACTATAGAGAACAAACTGATGGTTACCAGAGGGGAGATAGGTGAGGGATGGGTTAATTAAGTGATGGAATTAAGGAGTGCACTTGTCAGGATGAGCACCAGGTGATGTTTGAAGTGTTGAATCATTATATTCTGCATCTGAAACTAGTATTATACTGTATGTTAAACTAAGTGGAATTTAAATAAAAACTTGAAAAAAAGAAAAGCACAACACATTGATAAAAAAAAAAAATCAAAGACCTAAATAAATGTAGAGAAACATTATGTTCATAAGATCAGAAGACATCATATAGTGATTAGATAAAATTGTTCTATAGGGTAGATACAATTTCTATCATAATCGCAGCAGTTTGCTTAAGATTGTCTTGGTTGTAGCATCAAAAGCTTCACTTCCAAGGAAGTCCCTTCATGGGATGTGATAAATCCCAGCTTTTGGCTATGAATAAAAAAGACTGGGGTGGGGAGAATGGAAACCCTACAGAATCTTTATGGGAGCCCCCAAATCAGGTTTGAATGCGTTTTAGTGTTAAACGGATACAGTATATATATTTTAATGGAAACAGCATAAGTATGTATATATATATATATAAATTTAAATTCAATAGGCCAAAATATAATACATCATTAGTTTCAGATGTAGTGTTCAGTAATTCATCAGTTGCATATAACACCCAGTGCTCATCACATCACATGCCCTCCTTAATGCCCATCACCCAATTACCCCATCCCCCCACTCACCTCCCCTGCAGCAACCCTCAGTGTGTTTCCTATAGTTAAGAGTCTCTCATGGTTTTTCTCCCTCTTTGATGACTTCTCATTCAGTTTTCCATCCCTTCCCCTATGATCCTCTTATATTATCTGCTTTTCATAGGTACTGTCACTGTTTTCCCCCCTTGACCATTGATGTTGGCAACCATGATTTAGAGTATACAGTAATGGATAATCTATTATTGCATCACTTTAATTGATGTGATTTAAATGTGCTACTTAAGCCTCTTGTAATCATGAGTAAAATCAGTCTGCATTTGACTTTATCTGTGGATTAAGGGTCCTGTTTTGTATCTACTTTGTGACTAGTTCAAATTTTAACTTTATGAATACTGTGACCATATTTGTAAGAATTCAAAGAGTGAAAAATAAGAATAATTGTAATACCAAAGTCAGTATGCCCCAGACTTCACTGAAGAGAAGGATAAATGTTTGTGTTATTTTAATGAAAAATTGAAGGACACATACAACCAGATTAGAAAGGTAAATAAACAAACTAGAGAATAATGCATGATATACAGAATGTAATTGGAGTTGGATAAGGTAGAGAAGATGATGTGATTTCTTTTTTTTTAAGATTTTATTTATTTATTCATGAGATATGGAGAGAGAAAGAGGCAGAGGCAGAGGGAGAAGCAGACTCCCCGCAGAGCAGGGAGCCTGATGCGGGACTCCATCCCAGGACCCTGGGATCATGACCTGAGCTGAAGGCAGACGCTTAACCGACTGAGCCACCCAGGCGTCCCGATGATGTGATTTCTATTAGTTTGGTCACTTTTCAGTTTTCTGAAAACTTGCAGAAACCTTAATGATATTGTTGGTTTTATAGAAATGGAAGGAAATAGCCTCCTTAGAAATATGCTTGCAAGCTGGCTCTCAATGTTTCCAGATGTAGAAAATATACCAGATTTTTGGTTTTCTTTTAAACCATATTTTCAAAATATAGAAGAATGCCCTTGTCTAGTTTGGAAATACATTGAAGATGATAGTACAGAAAAGGAGAATAAGATAGAAGTGTACATGCATTCCCCCCCCCAACTGTTGATCTTTGAAAAGGCCAGGAGCCTAGAAAAAGATGAACTGACTGCATCTGAGTTGCTTGAAGCTATGTTGTGGTTGCAACTAAAATGGATACAGCACAAACATTTATATATTTTGGGTGGGAAGTGTATAGGACTACATCATATCTTAATCTTTTTTTTTAAAAATGGTCATCATCATCCTCCAGCAGCAGCAGTGGCAGAAGCAGCAGCAGCAACTTGAGGCTGCACCCCGGGCCAGCCCCCCAAAGTGGTGCTCAACTTAGAGGGGGGCTCAGGGCCCCAAGGGGCTTCCCCTCCAAGAGCAGAGGCAGCAAGAGGACGTGTGTGTCTTGCACAGGTCCATGCGGGGAGAGCAGTGGGGATGGAGACCCACACCACCTTCTGGTCCTCCCTTCAGATAAGATAGTGAGGAGGAAGAACAAGATGGCAGAAGAGTAGGAGACCTAAATTTAGTCTGGTCCCAGGAATTCAGCTAGATAGGGATCAAACCATTCTGAACACCTATGAACTCAACAGGAGATCAAAGAAAAGAATAGCAGCAATTCTATGAACAGAAAAGTGACCACTTTCTGGAAGGTAGGACGTGTGGAGAAGTGAATCCTAGGTGATATTCGGGAAGATAGACAGCGGGGGGAGGGAGCCTCTGTCAGCTGGCTACAGGCAAGTGACAGAGCAGCAGAGCACAAAATTGGAACTTTTAGAAGTCTGCTCTGCTGAGGGACATTGCTCCAGTGGCTAAGCGGGGGGTGGAACACTCACTGAGACAGTGTGGTCTCAGGACCCTCAGGGTCACAGAAAGAGCAGGGGTGCCTGAGTGTAGCAAAGCTACCAGGTATCAGCATGGGAAGCTGGCTGCAGAGATGGAGCCAAGGAGTGGGCTTTTAGCTCAGAGTTGCCATAAACCACGATCCGTGGCACAGTCAGGCCACTGTTCTTCCAGCAGGAACCCAACAGGTGGCAGATGGGGGAAACTTCCTTTCCTCCCCTGGGAGGAGCTGGGCAGGAGCACACCACAAGAATCTGCTGGGTTTGGAGACTGCACATGGGGGTCGAGTGCCAGAGATAGAAATGCTTGGTCACAGGCCGGGTGAGCACAGAGTGCGTCTGGAGACTGGGAAGACAGGAGTGATTGATTGCTTTTCTCTGGGGGCACACAGAGGAGTGGGGCCCTGAGTTCTTGGCTCCTCTGGGGCACAGATTAGGAGGCCGCCATTTTCACTCTCGTCCTCCAAAGCTGTACGGAAAGCTTTCAGGGAACAAAAGCTACCAAGAGCAAGCCTGAGCAGAATACTTAGCCCTTCCCCTGGGAAGGGTGGGACAATTCCGCCTTAGGCAAAGACATTTGTCACTACAAAAGGCCCCTCCCTGAGAAGATCAGCAAGAAAAACCAGCCAAGACCAAGTTTACTGATCAATGAGAACAGCAGAACTCCAGCACTAGGGGAGTACAGCACGTAGAATTCATGGCTTTTGTTCCCATGATTCTTTAGTCTTTCAAAGTTAATTTTTTAATTTTCTTTTTCTTTTTTTTTTTTTTGAATTTTACTTTTTCTCTTTTTCAACCAACATCTTATCAATCCCTTTTTTAAAAATATTTTTTATTTTCCATTTTTAGAGTCATATTCTATCCCTTCATAGCAGGTAACCTTATTTTTTGTATATGGTCTAAAACTGGAACTCAATCACAAGAAAAAATTTGGAAGAAATTCAAACACTTGGAAGCTAAACACCACTCTGCTCAAGAATGTTTGGGTCAACCAAGAAATCAAAGAAGAACTTAAACAATTCATGGAAATCAATGAGAACGAAAACACATGGGTCCAAAACCTATGGGATACTGCAAAGGCGGTCCTAAGGGGGAAATACATAGCATCCAAGCCTCACTCAAAAAAAATAGAAAAATCCCGAATTCACCAACTAACTCTACACCTTAAAGAACTAGAGAAAAAGCAACAAACAATGCCTAAGCCACGCATTAGAAGAGAAATAATTAAAATTAGAGCAGAAATCAATGAATTAGAAACCAGAAACACAGTAGATCAGATCAACGAAACTAGAAGTTGGTTCTTTGAAAGAATTAATAAGATTGACAAACCACTGGCCAGACTTATCCAAAAGAAAAGAGAAAGGACCGAAATTAATAAAATTATGAATGAAAGGGGAGAGATCATGACTAACACCAAGGAAATAGAAACGATTATTAGAAATTATTATCAACAACTATATGCCAATAAACTGAGCAATCTGGATGAAATGCAGGCCTTCCTGGAAACCTAGAAGCTGTTTCAAAAATAGAAAGAGAGGAAAAGCTTGTTTCCAGACTCATTCTATGAGGCCAGGATTACCTTAATCCCCAAACCAGGCAAAGACCCCATTAAAAAGGAGAATTTCAGACCAATATCCTTGATGAATATGGATTCCAAAATTCTCATCAAAATCCTAGCTAATAAGATCAACAGTACATTAAAAGGATCATCCACCACGACCAAGTGGGACTTATCCCTGGGATGTAAGCATGGTTCAACATTCGCAAATCAATCACTGTGATAGAACACATTAATAAGAGGAGGGAGAAGAACCATATGGTCCTCTCAATTGATGCAGAAAAAGCATTTGACAAAATACAACATCCTTTCCTGATTAAAACTCTCCAGAGTATAGGGACAGAGGGAACATTCCTCAAGTTCATAAAATCCATTAATGAAAAGTGAATATCATCCTTAATGGGGAAAAGCTGAGAGCCTTTCCCTTAAGATCAGGAACACGTCAAGGGTGCCCATTCTCACCACTACTGTTCAACATAGTACTAGAAGTCCTAGCAACAGCAATCAGACAACAAAAAGAAATAAAAGGTATTCAAATTGGCAAAGAAGAAGTCAAACTCTTTTTGCAGACGACATGATACTTTATGTGGAAAACCCAAAAGACTCCACCCCCAAATTACTAGAACTCATCTAGCAATTCAGTAATGTGGCAGGATACAAAATCAATGCACAGAAATCCGTTGCTTCCTTATACACTAACAATGCAACTGTAGAAAGAGAAATTAAAGAAACGATTCCATTTACAATAGCACCAAAAACCATAAGATACCTCGGAATAAACCTAACCAAAGAGATAAAGGATCTATACTCTAGGAACTACAAAACACTAATGAAAGAAATTGAAGAAGACACAAAAAGATGGAAAAATATTCCATGCACATGGATCAGAAGAATAAACATTGTTAAAATGTCTATGCTACCCAGAGCAAACTATACCTTCAATGCCATCCCGATCAAAATTCCAATGACATTTTTCAAAGTGCTTGAACAAACAATCCTAAAATTTTTATGGAATCAGAAAAGACCCTGAATCGCCAAAGAGATGTTGAAAAAGAAAAACAAAGCTGGGGGCATCATGTTGCCCGATTTCAAGCTATATTACAAATCAGTGATCACCAAGACAGCATGGTACTGTCACAAAAACAGACATACAGACCAATGGAACAGAATAGAGAACCCAGATATGGACCCTTATATATATATATATATATATATATATATATATATATATATATATATATATATATATATATATATATATATATATATAACTTATATATATATATAAGTTGTTCTCTCTTTAAAATTTTGGATACAGTTTCTTCTAACAGACCAAAATACACCCTAAATCTCTAGTGTATGGCTTAGTTGGAGTCTCCTGCTTGATCACATTCTATCCCTTTTTCCTTTCTTTTTTTTTTAAATTTCTTTTCCTTCTTTTTTCAACTAAATTCTTATCATTTCCTTTTAGAAAATCTTTTATAAATTTCACCTTTACAGTCATATTCCATCCCTTCATTGTATTTACCCTTATTTTTGTACATATAAAAGTTTATCTTTCTTTAAAAATTTGGGAGACAGATTTTCTAACAGATCAAAATATGCCCAAAATCTAGTGTGTGGCACGGATCTATTCACCAGCCTGATCATATTCTTTTTTTTCTTCTTTTTCTTTTTCTTTTCTTTTTCCTTTCTTCCTATTTCTATCACCCCCAGTTTTGGGTCTCTTCTCATATGTTTAGTGAATATTTTTCTGCGGTCATTGTTACCCTGTTAGCATTTTGTTCTCCCATTCATGTATTCTTCTCTGGACAAAATGACAAGATGGAAAAAATCACCTCAAAAAAAAGAACAAGAGGCAGTACTGACTGCCAGGGACCTAATCAATAGGGACATAAGTAAGATGTTGGAACTAGAGTTCAGAATGATGATTATAAAGATACTATCTGGACTTGAAAAAAAGTATGGAAGATACTAGATAATCCCTTTCTGGAGAAATAAAAGAACTAAAATTTAACCAAGTTGAAATCAAAAAGGCAATTAATGAGGTGCAATAAAAAATGGAGGCTCTAACTGCTAGGATAAATGAGGCAGAAGAGAGAATCAGGGATATAGAAGACCAAATGATGGAAAATAAAGAAGCTGAGAAAAAGAAAGATAAACAACTACTGGATCACGAGGGCAGAATTCGAGAGATAAGTGATAGCATAAGACGAAACAACATTAGAATAATGGGGATCCCAGAAGAAGAAGAAAGAGAGAGATGGGTAGAAGGTACATTGGAGCAAATTATAGCAGAGAACTTCCCTAATATGGGGAAGGAAAGAGGCATCAGAAGGCAGGAGGCACAGAGAACCACCCTCAAAATCAATAAAAATTGATCAATACCTCAACATCTAATAGTAAAACTTACAAGTCTCATAGACAAAGAGAAAATCCTGAAAGCTTGGGGCAAGAGGTCTGTAACCTACAGTGGTAGAAATATTAGATTGGCACCAGACCTATCCACAGAGACCTGGCAGGCCAGAAAGGACTGGCATGATATAGTCAGAGCACTAAATGAGAAAAATATGCAGCCAAGAATACTATATCCAGCTAGGCTGTCATTGAAAATAGAAGGAGAAATAAAAAGCTTCCAGGGCAAACAAAGACCAAAGGAATTTGCAAACATGAAACCAGCCTTACAAGAAATATTGAAAGGGGTTCTCTAAGCAAAGGGAGAGCCTAAAAGTAACATAGACAAGAAAGGAAAAAAGACAACACACAGTAACAGTCACCTTACAGGCAATACAATGGCACTAAATTCGTATCTTTCAATAGTTACCCTGAATGTAAATGGGCTAGATGCCCCAATCAAAAGACACAGGCTATCAGATTGGATAAAAAAACAAGACCCATTGATATGCTGTCTACAAGAGACTCATATTAAACCTAAAGACACCTCCAGATTGAAAGTGAGGGGGTAGAAAACCATTTACCATACTAATGGACACCAAAAGAAAGCTGGGGTGGCAATCCTTATATCAGACAAATTAGATTTTAAACTAAAGACTACAATAAGAGATGAGGAAGGACACTATATCCTACTTAAAGGGTCTATCCAACAAGAAGATCTAACAGTTGTAAATATCTATGCCCCTATCATGGGAGCAGCCAATTATGTAAGCCAATTAATAACAAAAACAAAGAAACACATTGACAACAATACAATAATAGTGGGGGATTTTAACACCCCATCACTGAAATGGACAGATCATGTAAGCAAAAGATCAATAAGGAAATAAAGACTTTAAATGATGTGCTGGACCAAATGGACTTCACAGATATATCCAGAACATTCTATCCCAAAGCAACAGAATACACATTCTTCTCTAGTGCCCATGGAACATTCTCCAGAATAGATCGCATCCTAGGTGACAAATCAGGTCCAACCAGTACCAAAAGATTGGGATCAGTCTCTGCCTATTTTCAGACCACAATGCTTTGAAAGTAGAACTCAATGCATAAGAGGAAAGTTGGAAAGAACTCAAATACATGGAGGCTAAAGAGCATCCTACTAAAGAATGAATAGATCAACCGGGACACTAAAGAAGAAACAAAGGAATTCATGGAAACCAATGAAAATGAAAACACAAGTGTTCAAAATGTTTGAGATGCATCAAAGGCGGTCCTAAAAGGAAAGTATATAGCAATAAAAGCCTTTCTCAAGAAACAAGAAAGGTCTCAAGTACACAACCTAACCCTACACCTAAAGGAGCTGGAGAAAGAACAGCAAATAAAGCCTAAACCCAGCAGGAGAAGAGAAATCAAAAAGATCAGAGCAGAAATCAATGAAATGGAAACCAAAAGAACAGTAGAACAGATCAACAAAACTAGGAGCTCGTTCTTTAAAAGAATTAACAAGATTGATAATCCCCTGGCCAGACTTATCAAAAAGAAAAGAGGAATGACCCAAATCAATAAAACCAGGAATGAAAGAGGAGAGATCACAACCAACACCAAAGAAATACAAACAATTATAGGAACATATTATAAGCAACTCTATGCCAGCAAATTAGATAATCTGGAAGAAATGGATGCATTCTAGAGATTTATCAACTACGAAAACTGAACCAGGAAGAAATAGAAAACCTGCACAGACCTATAACCACTAAGGAAATTGAAGCAGTCATCAAAAATCTCCCAAAAAACAAAAGCCCAGGGCCAGATGACTTCCCAGGGGAATTCTACCAAACATTTCAAGAAGAATTAATACCTATTCTTCTGAAAGTGTTCCAAAAAATAGAAATGGAAGGAAAACTTCCAAACTCGTTTTATGAGGCCACCATTATCTTGATCCCCAAACCAGACAAAGACCCCATCAAAAAGCAGAATTACAGACCAATATCCCTGATGAACATGGATACAAAAATTCTCACCAAAACACTAGCCAATAAGATCCAACAGTACATTAAAAGGATTATTCACCACGACCAAGTGGGATTTATCCCTGGGCTGCAAGGTTGGTTCAACATCTGCTAATCAATCAATGAGATATAAGATATTAATAAAAGAAAGAACAAGAATCATATGATCCTCTCAATAGATGCAGAAAAAGCATTTGACAAAGTACAGCATCCTTTCTTGATCAAAACTCTTCAGAGTAGAGGCATAGAGGGTACATACCTCAATATCATAAAAGTCATCTATGAAAAACCCACAGCAAATATCATTCTCAATGGGGAAAAACTGAGAGCTTTCCCCCTGAGGTCAGTAATGCACCAAAGATGTCCACTATCACCACTGCTATTCAACATAGTATTAGAAGTCCTAGCCACAGCAGTCAGACAACAAAAAGAAATAAAAGGCATCTAAATCAACAAAGAAGAAGTCAAACTCTCACTCTTTGCAGATGATATGATACTTTATGTGGAAAACCCAAAAGACTCCACCCCAAAACTGCTAGAACTCATACAGGAATTCAGTCAAGTGGCAGGATATAAAATCAATGCACAGAAATCAGTGGCATTCCTATACACCAAGAACAAGACAGAAGAAAGAGAAATTAAGGAGTCAATCCTATTTATAATTTCACCCAAATTTATAAAATACCTAGGACTAAATCTAACCAAAAAGGCAAAGTATCTGTACTCAGAAAACTGTAAAATACTCATGAAAGAAATTGAGGAAGACACAAAGAAATGGAAAAACGTTCCATGCTCATGGATTGGAAGAACAAATATTGTGAAGATGTCAATGCTACCTAGAGCAATCTACACATTCAGTGCAATCCCCATCAAAATACCATCCACTTTTTTCAAAGAAATGGAACAAATAATCCTAAAATTTGTATGGAATCAGAAAAGACCCCGAATAGCCAGAGGAATGTTGAAAAAGAAAAGCAAAGACAGTGGTATCGAATTCTGGACATCAAGCTCTATTACAAAACTGTAACCATCAAGACAGCATGGTAGTGGCACAAAAACAGACACATAGATCAATGGAACAGAATAGAGAGCCCAGAAATGGACCCTCAACTCTATGGTCAAGTAACCTTCAACAAAGCAGGAAAGAATGTCCAATGGAAAAAAGACAGTCTCTTCAACAAATGGTGTTGGGAAAACTGGACAACCACCTGCAGAAGAATGAAACTGGATCATTTCCTTACACCACACACAAAAATAGACTCAAAATGGATGAAAGACCTAAATGTGAGACAGAAATCCATCAAAATCCTAGACTAGAACACAGGCAGCAACCTCTTTGACCTCAGCCACAGCAACATCTTCCTAGAAACTTCGCCAAAGGCAAGGGAAGCAAGGGCAAAAATGAACTATTGGGGCTTCATCAAGATAAAAAGCTTTTGCACGGCAAAGTAAACAGTCAACAAAACCAAAAGTCAGCTGACAGAATGGGAGAAGATTATTTCCAAATGACATATCAGATAAAGGGCTTGTATCCAAAATCTATAAAGAACTCATCAAACTCAACACCCAAAGAACAAATGATCCAATCAAGAAATGGGCAGAAGATATGAACAGATATTTTTCCAAAGAAGACTCTAAATGGGCAACAGACACATGAAAAAGTGCGCAACATCACTCAGCATCAGGGAAATCCAAATCAAAACTTCAATGAGATATCACCTCACACCAGTCAGAATGGCTAAAATTGACAAGTCAGGAAATGACAAATGTTGGCGAGGATGCGGTCAAAGGGGGAACCCTCATACATGGTTGGGGGGAATGCAAGCTGGTATAGCCAATCTGGAAAACAGCATGGAGTTTCCTCAGAAAGTTGAAAATAGTGTTACCATACGACCCAGCAATTGCACTACTGGGTATTTACCTAAAGATACAAATGTAGGGATCCAAAGGGGCACATGCACCCCAATGTTTATAGCAGCAATGTCCACAATAGCCAAACTATGGAAAGAGCCAAGATGTCCATCACCAGATGAATGGATAAAGAAGAGGTGGTATATATATACAATGGAATATTATGCAGCCATCAAAAGGAATGAAATCTTGCCATTTGCAATGACGTGGGTAGAACTAGAGGGTATTATGCTAAAGGACATAAGTCAATCAGAGAAAGACAAGTATCATATGATCTCAGTGATATGAAGAATTCTTAATATCAGGAAACACAGTGATGGTTACTGGAGTGGTGGGGGGTTGGGAGGGATGGGGTGGGTGGGTGATAGACATTGGTGAGGGTATGTGCTATGGTGAGTGCTGTGAATTTTGTAAGACTGATGAATCACAAACCTGTACCTCTGAAACAAATAATACATTATATGTTTAAAAAAGAAGAAGAAGAAGACAGTAGGAAGGGAAAAGTGAAGGGGGGAAATCGGATGGGGAGAGGAACCATGAGAAACTATGGACTCTGAGTAACAAACTGAGGGTTCTAGACGGGAGGGGGGTCATGGGATGGGTTAGCCTGGCAATAGGTATTAAGGAGGATATGTATTGAATGGAGCACTGGGAATTATATGCAAACAATGAATCAGGGAACTCTACATCAAAAACTAATGATGTTATTTATGGTGGCTAACATAACACAATAAAATAAAATTTTTAAAAAGGTCATTGAAAGAATACAGCCATAAAGTTGAGCTGCTATAGTACAGAAACTGGACATACTTGAATGCTTGAATATGGAATTCCATACTCCATAGCATTCCATACTTCAATATGGAATATATGCACAGGGAAAGGTAATAACATTGTACTTTATAAGCACTGCATTGTAAATGGAAAATGAAATTTCTTAAACCAAATATATTTAAAATTGGCCACCAAAAAAAGAGAGAAAGATAAAGAAAGAGAGAGAGAGAGAGAAAGAGATAACCTAGATAAATAGGATGTTCTCTATTTTTTAAATGTAAGTTATTTAGAATTAAATTTGATTTCAAGGGGAACAAAAGTGAAAGTGAAGTATTGGGACTTCACTGAGATAAAAAGCTTCTACACAGTGATGGAAACCATAAAAAAACAAAACAAAACAAAAACACTAAAAGCTAACCTACAGAATTGGAGATGATATTTGCAAATGACATATCTGATAAAGGATTAGTATATAAAATCTATAAATAACTCATCAAACCCAACACCCCCCAAAAATAATCCAGTTAAAATTGGGCAGAAGATATGAATAGACATTTTTCCAAAGAAGACATACAGATGGTTAACAGACACATGAAAAGATGTTGAACATCACTCATCATCAGGGGACTACAAAACAAAAGTACAAAAGATAGCACCTCACACCTGTCAGAATGGCTAAATTAACAAGACAGGAAACAATAGGTGTTAACGAGGATATGGAGAAAGGAGAGCCCTCTTACATGGTTGGTGGAAATGCAAACTGGAGAAACCACTCTGCAAAACAGTATGGAGGTTTCTCAAAAAGTTAAAAATGGAACTACCCTGTGACCCAGCAATTACAATACTAGGTATTTACACAAATGATAAAAAAATAGAGATTTGAAATGGCATATGCACCCCCATGTTTACAGCAGCATTATCAATAGCCAAATGATGTGAAGAGCCCAAATATCCACTGATCAATGAATGGATAAAGAAGTGGCATATATATGCAATGGAATATTACTCAGCAATCAAAAAGAATGAAACCTGGCCATTTGCTGTGATGTGGATGGAGCTCGAGTGTATTATGCTAAGCAAAATAAGTCAGAGAAAGACAAATACCATGTGATTTCACTCATATGTGGAATTTAAGAAACAAAATAAAGGAGCATAGAAGGAAAAGAGAGAGAGAGAAACCAAGAAACAATCTCAACTATAGAGAATAAACTGATGGTTACCAGAGGGGAGGTGGTTGAGGGGATGGGTTAAATATGTGATGGGGATTAAGGAGTGCACTTGTGATGAGCACCAGGTGTTGTTTGGAAGTACTGAATCACTAAATTGTACATCTGAAGCTAATATTGCACTGTATGTTAACTAACTGGAATTTAAATAAAAACTTAAAAAAAGAAAAAAAAATGATTTTTTTAAAAGTTCTATTTCTAGTAGTACCATTTACATTCGCTTATATTAATTTTATAATTTTGAAATACTTTAGACCCTCATAGAAGTTGCAAAAATAGTACAAGAATTCCAATATATCTTTCATCCATCTTCCCCCACTGATGCCAATTTATATAGCCAAAGTACCAACTACCAACTATATATATATAGTTGGTATCAAAGTACCAACTATATATATATCACCTCTTCTGTATCCATTAATCTGCTGATGGACACGTGGGTTGTTTTGTTCTCATAGTTTGGCTATTGTAGATACTGCTCCTGTAAACATTGGGATGTATGTGTCTCTTTGAATTAGTATTTTTATATTCTTTGGGTAAATAACTGGTAGTGCAATTGCTGAATTACAGTGTAGTTCTGTTTTTAACTTTTTGAGGGATCATCATACTTTTTTTCCAGAGTGGCTGCACCAGTTTGCATTCCCACCAAGCATGTATGAGGGTTCCTCTTTCTCCATATATTTGCCAAAACCTGTTGTTTCTTATGTTGTTGATTTTAGCCATTCTGACAGGTGTGAGGTGATCTCTCATTGTAGTTTTGATTTTCATTTCCCTGATGATCAGTGATGTTGAGTAACTTTTCATGTGGTCCATTGGACATCTGGATGTGTTCTTTGGAAAAATGTATGTTCATGTTTTCTGACTATTTTTTGGATTGTTCATTTTTTTTTTAGGTGTTTAGTTTTATAAGTCTTTTTTAAATGTTTTGGATATTAACCCTTTATCAGATATGTCATTTGCAAACATCTTCTCCCATTCCATAGGTTGCCTTTTAGTTTTATTAATGTTTCCTTTGTTGTGCAGAAGCTTTTTTTTTTTTTTTTTAGGAAGCCCCAATAGTTTTTTGTTTTTGTTTCCCTTGCCTCAGGAGACATATCTAGAAAGAAGTTGTTATGGCCGATATCAAAGACGTTACTGTCTGTGTTGTCCTCTAGGATTTTGATGGTTTTGTTTCTTACATTTAGCTCTTTAATCCATTTTGAAATTGAAGAGGACAGAAAGAAATAGAAAGACATTCTATGCTAATGGATTGGAACAACAAATATTGTTAAGATGTCTATACTATCCAGAGCAATCTGCACATTTAATGAAATCCCTACCAAAATACCACCAGCATTTTTCACAGATCTAAAACAAAATATCCTAAAGTTTGTCCAAAAAAGACCCTGAATAGCTAAAGCAAACTTGAAAAAGCTGGAGGCATCACAATTCTGGACCTTCAGTTATATTACAAAGAATAGTGATTTAGAATTACTTTATTTTTTATTTTATTTATTTTTAATTTTTTATTTAAGTTCAATTTAGTTGACATATACTGTATTATTAGTTTTAGAGGTAGAATGTAGTGATTCATCAGTTGCATACAAAATCCAGTGCTCATTACATCAAGTACCCTCTTTAAGGCCCATCACCCAATTAAAAATGCCATATGATTTCAATCATATGTGGAGTATAAGAAACAAAACAGATGAAATCGGGGGAAGGGAAAGAAAAATAAAATAAGATGAAAACTGAGAGTGAAGCAAACCATAAGAGACTCTTAACTATAGAGAACGAAGCGAGGGTTGCTTCAGGGGAGGTTGGTGGGGGGATGGGGTAACTGGGTGATGGGCATTAAGGAGGGCACTTGATGTAGAATTACTTTTAAAGAAAAGTGTAGAATTCCGCTGGGAGGCCATCTGGCTCTGGACTCATGTTTTTTGGGAGATTTTTGACTATCAATTCAATTTCTTTGCTGTTTATAGATCTGTTCAGGTTATCTATTTCTTTCTGTTTTCAGTTTTGGTAGTTTATATATTTAAAGGAATACATCTATTTCTTCCAGGTTGCCTAATTTTTGTATATAATTGCTCATAATATGCTCTTATGATTGTACTTCAGTGTTGGTTGTGATCTCTCCTCTTTCACTTACGATTTTATTTATTTGGGTCCTTTCTCTTCTTTCTGAGAAGTTTGACTAGGAGTTTATCTATCTTACTAATTCAAAGAACAAGCTCCTAGTTTCATGATCTGTTCTACTGCATTTTTAAATTTCTATATCATTGATTTCTGCTCTAATCTTTATGATTTTTCTTCTCCTGCTGGGTTTAGGTTTTATTTGCTGTTCTTTTTCCAGCTCCTCTAGGTGTAAGGTTAGGTTGTATATTTGAGACTTTTATTGTTTCTTGAGAAAGATTTGTATTACTATATACCTCCTTCTTAGAATTGCCTTTGCTGCATCCCAAAGGTTCTGAACAGTCAGGTTTTCATTTTCATTAGCTTCCATGTATTTTTTAAATTCTTCTTTAATTTCCTGGTTGAACCATTCATTCTTTAGTAAGATTCTCTTTAACCTCCATGTATTTGTGGTTCTTCCATTTTTTTTCTTGTAGTTAACTTCAAGTATTAAAGCATTGTGGTCTGAAATTATGCATGGCATAATCTCAACCTTTTTGTACTGTTTGACACCTGATTTGTGACCCAGTATATGATCTATTCTGGAGAATGTTCCATGTACACTGGAGAAGAATGTATATTCTGTTGCTTTAGGATCAAGTGTTCTGAATATATCTGTGAAGTCCATCTGGTCCAGTGTGTCATTCAAAGCCCTTGTTTCCTTGTTGATCTTCTGCTTAGATGATCTGCCCATTGCTGTGAGTGGGTTGTTAAAGTCCACTACTATTATTATATTATTAACAATGATTTACTTTAATTTTGTCATTAATTGGTTTATATATGTGGTTGCTCCCAAGTTAGGGGCACAGATATTTATAATTGTTAAATCTTCTTGTTGGATAGACCCTTTTATTATGATATAGTTTTCTTCTTCATCTCTTATTAAAATCTTTGGTTTGAAATCTAGTTTGTCAGGGTTCCTGGGGGGCTCAGATGTTTAAGTGGTTGCCTTCAGCTCATCATGATCTCAGGGTCCTGGGATCAAGCCCTGCTTTAGGCTACCAGATCAGTGGGGAGTCTACTACTCCTTCTCCCTCTGCTTCTCCTGCTTGTGCACTAAATCTCTCTTTCAAATGAATAAATCAAATCTTCAAAAAAATAAAATAAAATAAAATCTAGTTTGTCTGATATAAGAATGGCTACTTCAGCTTTCTTTTGATGTCCATTGGCAAGATAAATGGCCCTTCACACCCTCACTTTCAAACTGGAGGTGTCTTTGGGTCTAAAATAAGTGTCTTATAAGCAGCATATTGGTGGGTCTTATTTTATTATCCATTCTGATACCCTATATCTTTTGACTGAACCATTTAGTCCATTTACATTCAGAGTAATTATTGAAAGATATGAAGCTGGGGGTGGAACAAGATGGCAGAGGAGTAGGAGACCTGGATTTCTTCTCTTCTCAGGAATTCAGCTGGATAGGCATCAAACCATTCTTAACACCTACAAACTCAACAGGAGATTGAAGAAAAGAAGAGCAACAACTCTCTGGACAGAAAAGCGACCACTTTCTGGAAGGTAGGACGTGCGGAGAAGTGAATCTGAGGTGATATCCAGGAGGATAGACTGCAGGGGAGGGGGCCTCCGTGGGCCACTTCTGGCAAGTGATAGAGCCACGGACCACAGAACTGGAACTTTTAGAAGTCTGCTCCACTGAGGGATGACACTCCAGTGGCTAAGCAGGGGGTGGAACCCTCGCTGGGACAGTGTGGTCTCAGAACCCTCAGGTCACAGAACCACTGGGGATGCCTGAGTGTGGCAGAGCTCCCAGGTATTGGAGCGGGGAAGATGGCTGCAGAGATGGAGCCGAGGCATGGGCTCTCAGCTTGGGGTTGCCATAAACTGTGATCTGTGGCACAGAGAGGGCACTAGTCCTCCAGCAGGGACCCAACAAGTAGCAGATCCGGGGAGACTACCCTTAGTCACCCAGGAGGGGTGACACAGGAGCGCACCACAAGGATCTGCTGGGTTTGGAGACTCCACATGGAGTTGGGTGCCAGAGATAGAAATGCTTGGTCACAGGCCGGGTAAGCATGGAGTGTGGCCAGAGACAGGGGAGACGGGAGTGACTGACTGCTTTTCTCTGGGGGCTCACTGAGGAATGGGGCCCGAGTTCTCGGCTCCTCCAGGGCAGAGATTGGGAGGCCTCCATTTTCACTCTCGTCCCCCAAAGCTGTACAGAAAGCTTGCAGGGAACAAAAGCTCCCAAGAGCAAACCTGAGTAGATTACATAGTCCGGACCGGGTAAGGGTGGGGCAATTCCGCCTCCGGCAAAGACATTTGGGAACCATGGCAACAGGCCCCTCCCCCAGAAGATCAGCAAGAACAGCCAGCCAAGTCCAAGTTTACTGATCAATGGGAATGGCAAAACTCCAGCACTAGAGGAATAATGCACATAGAATTCATGGCTTTTTTCCCATGATTCTTTAGTCTTTTAGAGTAAATTTTTTTAACTTTTTTTTTTTTGAATTTTTCTTTTTCCCTTTTTCAACCAACATCTTATCAATCCCTTTTTAAAAAAAAAAACATTTTTATTTTTCATTTTTAGAGTCATATTCTATCCCTTCATACTAGTTACCTGTATTTTTGGCATATATATATATATATGTTGTTCTCTCTTTAAAATTTTGAGATAGTTTCTTCTAACAGATCCAAATATACCCTAAATCTCTAGTGTATGGTTTTGTTCTACTCTCCTGCCTGATCACATTCTCTCCTTTTTTTTCCCCTTTTTCCTAAATGTTCTTCTTTCTTTATTCAAACACCTTCTTATCAGTTCCTTTTATATTTTTTTTTAATAATTTTCATCTTTAGAGTCATAGTCCATCCCTTCATCATATCAACCCTTATTTTTGTACATATATAAATTTTCCTTTCTTTAAAACTTTGGAAGGCACTTTCTTCTAACAGACCAAAATACACCCAAAATGTAGTGTGTGGCACTGATCTATACACCAGCCTAATCATATTTGATCATACTCTGTTTTTTTGTTTTGTTTTGTTTTGTTCTGTTTTTGTTTGTTTTTATCTTTTTCTTTTTTTTTTCTTTTTTCTTTCTTTCCCTTTCTTTACCCCAGCTTCATGTCTTTCCTGATTGTTTAGAGTATATTTTCTGGGGATGTAGTTACCCTGTTAGCATTTTGTTCTCTCATTCATCTATTCTCCTCTGGACAAAATGACAAGACAAAAAAATCACCTTAAACAAAAGAATAAGCGGTAGTATGACTGCCAGGGACCTACTCAATATGGACATTAGTACGATGTCAGATCTAGAGTTCAGATTCATCACTTTAAAGATACTAGCTGAGCTTGAAAAAAGCATGGAAGTTATTAGAGAAACCCTTTCTGGGGAAATAAAAAACTAAAATCTAACCAAGTCGAAATCAAAAAGGCTATTAATGAGGTGCAATAAAAAATGGGGGCACTAACTGCTAGGAAAAATGAGGCAGAAAGAGAATAAGTGATATAGAAGACCAAATGATGGAAAATAAAGAAGCTGAGAAAAAGAGAGATAAACAACTACTGGATCATGAGGGCAGAATTCAAGAGATAAGTGATACCATAAGATGAAACAACATTAGAATAATTGGGATCCCAGAAGAAGAAGAAAGAGAGAGAGGGGCAGAAGGTATATTGGAGCAAATTATAGCAGTGAAATTCCCTAATTTGGGGAAGGAAACAGGCATCAAAATCCAGGAATCACAGCGAACCCCTCTCAAAATCAATAAAGATAGGTCAACACCCCGACATCTAATAGTAAAACTTACAAATCTCAGAGACAAAGAGAAAAACCTGGAAGCAGCTCGGGGCAAGAGATCTGTAACCTACAATGGTAGAAACATTAGACTGGCAACAGACCTATCCACAGAGACCTGGCAGGCCAGAAAGGAGTGGCATGATTTATTCAGAGCACTACATGAGAAAAATATGCAGCCAAGAATCCTATATCCAGCTAGGCTGTCACTGAAAATAGAAGGAGAGATAAAAAGCTTCCAGGACAAACAAAAACTAAAGGAATTTGCAACCACAAAACCAGCCCTACAAGCACTATTGAAAGGGGTCCTCTAAGCAAAGAGAGAGCCTAAAAGCAACATAGACCAGAAAGGAACACAGACAACATACAGTAACAGTCACCTTACAGGCAATACAATGGCACTAAATTCATATCTTTCAATAGTTACCCTGAATTTACATGGGCTAAATGCCCCAATCAAAAGACACAGGCTATCAGATTGGATTAAAAAACAAGACCCATCGATATGCTGTCTGCAAGAGACTCATTTTAGACTCAAAGACACCCCCAGATTGAAAGTGAGGGGGTGGAAAACCATTTACCATGCTAATGGACACCAAAAGAAAGCTGGGGTGGCAATCCTTATATCAGACAAATTCGATTTTAAACCACAGACTATAATAAGAGATGAGGAAGGACACTATATCTTACTTAAAGGGTCTATCCGACAAGAAGATCTAACAATCGTAAATATCTACCCTAACTTGGGAGCAGACAATTATGTAAGCCAATTAATAACAAAAGCAAAGAAACACATTGACAACAATACAATAATAGTGGGGTACGTTAACATCCCCCTCACTGAAATGGACAGATCATCTAAGCAAAAGATCAACAAGGAAATAAAGACTTTAAATGACACACTGGACCAAATGGACTTCACAGACATATTCAGAACATTCCATCCCAAAGTAATGAAATACACATTCTTCTCTAGTGCCCATGCAACATTCTCCAGAATAGATCACATCCTACATCATAAATCAGGTCTCAACCAGTACCAAAAGATTGGGATCAGTCTCTGCCTATTTTCAGACTACAGTGCTTTGAAACTAGAACTCAATCTCAAGAGGATAGTTGGAAAGAACTCAAATACATGGACGCTAAAGAGCATTCTACTAAAGAATGAATGGGTCAACCAGGAAATTAAAGAAGAATTTTAAAAATTCATGGAAACCAAGAAAATGAAAACACAACTATTCAAAATCTTTGGGATGCAGCAAAGGCAGTCCTAAAAGGAAAGTATATAGCAAAACAAGCCTTTCTCAAAAAACAAGAAAGGTCTCAAGTACCCAACCTAACCCTACACCTAAAGGAGCTGGAGAAAGAACAGCAAATAAAGCCTAAACCCAGCAGGAGAAGAGAAATCACAAAGATCAGAGCAGAAATCAATGAAATAGAAACTAAAAGAACAGTAGAACAGATCAACAAAACTAGGAGCTGGTTCTTTGAAAGAACTAAAAGATTGATAAATCGCTGGCCAGTCTTATCAAAAAGAAAAGAGAAATGACCCAAATCAACAAAATCATGAATGAGAGATGAGAGATCACAAGAAACACCAAAGAAATACAACCAATTATAAGAATATATTCTGAACAACTCTATGCCAGCAAATTAGATCACCTGGAAGAAATGGATGCATTCCTAGAGATATATAAACTACCAAAACTGAACCAGGAAGAAATAGAAAACCTGAACAGACCTATAACCACTAAGGAAATTGAAGCAGTCATCAAAAATCTCCCAAAAAACAAAAGCCCAGGGCCAGATGGCATCCCAGGGAATTCTACCAAACATTTAAAGAAGAATTAATACCTATTCTTCTGAAACTGTTCCAAAAATTAGAAATGGATCAAAAACTTCCAAACTCGTTTTATGAGGCCACGATTATCTTGATCCCAAAACCAGACAAAGACCCCATCAAAAAGGAGAATTACAGACCAATATCCTTGATGAACATGGATGCAAAAATTCTCACCAAAATACTAGCCAATAGGATCCAACAGTACATTAAAAGGATTATTCACCACAACCAAGTGGGATTTATCCCTGGGCTGCAAAGTTGGTTCAACATCTGCTAATCAATCAATGAGCTACAAGATATTAATAAAAGAAAGAACAAGAACCATATGATCCTCTCAATAGATACAAAAAAAAGCATTTGACAAAGTACAGCATCCTTTCTTGATCAAAACTCTTCAGAGTAGAGGCATAGAGGGTACATACCTCAATATCATAAAAGCCATCTATGAAAAACCCACAGCGAATATCATTCTCAATGGGGAAAAACTGTGAGCTTTCCCCCTAAGGTCAGGAACGCGGCAGGGATGTCCACTATCACCACTGCTATTCAACATAGTTTTGGAAGTCCTAGCCACAGCAATCAGACAACAAAAGAAATAAAAGGCATCCAAATCAACAAAGAAGAAGTCAAACTCTCACTCTTTGCAGATGATATGATACTTTATGTGGAAAACCCCAAAGACTCCACCCCAAAACTGCTAGAACTCATACAGGAATTCAGTCAATTGGCAGGATATAAAATCAATGCACAGAAATCAGTGGCATTCCTATACACCAAGAACAAGACAGAAGAAAGAGAAATGAAGAAGTCAATCCCATTTACAATTGCACCCAAAACCATAAGATACCTAGGAAGAAATCTAACCAAAGAGGCAAAAGATCTGTACTCAGAAAACTATAAAATACTCATGAAAGAAATTGAGGAAGACACAAAGAAATGGAAAGACGTTCCATGCTCATGGATTGGAAGAACAAATATTGTGAAGATGTCAATGCTACCTAGAGCAATCTATACATTCAATGTAATCCCCATCAAAATACCGTCCACTTTTTTCAAAGAAATGGAACCAATAATCCTAAAATTTGTACGGAACCAGAAAAGACCCCGAATAGCCAGAGGAATGTTGAAAAAGAAAAACAAAGCTGGCAGCATCAGAATTCCGGACTTCCAGCTCTATGACAAAGCTGTCGTCATCAAGACAGTATGGTCCTGGCACAAAAACAGACACATAGATCTATGGAACAGAATAGAGAGCCCAGAAATGGACCCTCCACTCTATGGTCAACTAATCTTTGACAAAGCAGGAAAGAATGTCCAATGGAAAGAAGACAGTCTCTTCAACAAATGGTTTTGGGAAAATTGGACAGCCACCTGCAGAAGAATGAAACTGGACCATTTCCTTACACCACACACAAAAGTAGACTCCAAATGGTTGAAAGACCTCAATGTGAGACAGGAGCCCATCCAAATCCTTGAGGAGAACACAGGCAGCAACCTCTTCGACCTCAGCCACAGCAACTTCTTCCTAGAAATATTTCCAAAGGCAAGGGAAGCAAGTGCAAAAATGAACTATCAGGACTTCATCAAGATAAAAACCTTTTGCCCAGCAAAAGAAACAGTCAACAAACCCAAAGGACAACTGACAGAATGGGAGAAGATATTTGCAAATGACATATCACATAAAGGGCTAGTATCCAAAATCTAGAAAGAACTGATCAAATTCAACACCCAAAGAACAAATGATCCAAACAAGAAATGGGCAGAAGACATGAACAGATATTTTTCCAAAGAAGACATCCAAATGGCCAACAGACACATCAAAATGTGCTCAACATCACTCTGCATCAGGGAAATCCAAATCAAAACCTCAATGAGATACCACCCCACACCAGTCAGAATGGCTAAAATTAACAAGTCAGCAAATGACAGATGTTGGCAGACATGCAGAGAAAGGGGAACCCTCCTACACTGTTGGTGGGAATGCAAGCTGATGCAACCACTCTGGAAAAACAGTATGGAGGTTCCTCAAAAAGTTGAAAATAGAGCTACCCTATGATCCAGCAATTGCACTACTGGGTATTTAACCCAAAGATACAAATGTAGGGGTCCGAAGGGGTACGTGCACCCCGATGTTTATAGCAGCAATGTCCACAATAGCCAAACTGAGGAAAGAGCCAAGATGTCCATCGACAGATGAATGGATAAAGAGGAAGTGGTATATATACACAATGGAATATTATGCAGCCATCAAAAGGAATGAAATCTTGCCATTTGCAACAATGTGGAGGGAACTGGAGAGTGTTATGCTGAGCTAAATAAATCAATCAGAGAAAGACATGTATCATATGACCTCACAGATATGAGGAATTCTTAATCTCAGGAAACAAACTGAGGGTTCTAGAAGGGAAGGGGTTGGGAGGATGGGTTCGCTTGGTGATGGGTATTGAAGCAGGCACGTTCTGCATGGAGCACTGGGTGTTATGCACAAACAAGGAATCATGGAACACTACATCAAATACTAATGATGTAATGTATGGTGTTTAACGTAACAATAAAAAAATTAAAAAAAAAAGAAAGGTATTGAAGTTAGTGCCATTGTGTTACCTTTAAAGATTTGAAGGGGTACAATACCCCCATGTTTATAGCAGCAATGTCCACGATATCCAAAAAAGGGAAAGAGCCCAGACAAATGAATTGGTAAAGAAGATGTGATATATCACACTTATAATGGAATATTACTCAGCCCTCATAAGGAATGAAATCTTGCCATTTGCAATGATTTGGATGTAACGAAAGGGTATCACGCTAAGCAAAATAAGTCAGAGAAAGACAAATACCATATGCTTCGCTCATATGTGGAATTTAAGAAACAAAACAGATGAACGTAAGGGAAGGGAAAGAAAAATAAAATAAGATGAAAAAAGAGTGGGAGGCAAGCCAAGTACAAGAAAGAAACTGAGGGTTGCTGGAGGGGCGGTGGGTGGGGGGATGGGGTAATTCGGTGATGGGCATTAAGGAAGGCATGCGATGTGATGAGCACTGGGTGTTATACGCAATTTGTGAATCACTGCATTCTGCCTCTGAAACTAATAATATAGTACATTTTAATTAAGTTGAATTTTAATTTAAAAATTTAAAAAATAGAAAAAAAAGTGTAGCACCTTTCTTTTTGACCACTCACTATGCCGGTAATCTGAGAAAACTAAAATCAACAAAAAGCAGATTGGAACGATAAAATGATAAAAATGGCACTTAACGAAGGCTGTGAAATTATAAAATGTCACATGATATGAAGAAACGTTAATGATGATGTTAATAATAATAGCTGATACTTATAAATCACTTAATATATAATTCCTACAATGAGCTAACATTATATATTTTTACCACCATTTACAGATAAGAAAACTGAGACACATAGCTATTAACTCATATGCGTTTGATCATAGAGCTAGTTAATAATCTCAATGGGATTTTCACCCAAGGTGGTCTGACCCTAGGATTTGTACAGAGTATAGGAAAATGTGTAAAACAAAATTCTAAAAGGTAATGAGGACACAATTACACAGGTGAAAATAGCCACTGCATTTTTTTTTTTTTTAAGATTGTATTTATTTGACAGAGAGAGGCACAGCTTGAGAGAGGGAACACAAGCCAGGGGAGTGGGAGAGGGAGAAGCAGGCTCTCACCGAGCAGGGAGCCCGATGCGGGGCTCGATCCCAGGACCCTGAGATCATGACCTGAGCCAAAGGCAGACGCTTAATGACTGAGACACCCAGGCACCCCTAGCCACTGCATTTTGGTGTATTCTCTTTTTGGTATGTGTCCTTTCATTAATTTATTGATTCATCAATAAATAAAATATTGACTAAACATGTATGATGTTCCAACATTGTTTCTGCAAATGTGGGCTACAATGGTGAAAGAATCCAACAAAACCCCTGCTTACATGGGCCATTTAGTCCAATATGGGAGACACAGACAATGCAAATAAAACTGTATAAGAACATTTCAGGTGACAAGTCTTAAAGTAGAATAAGAGATTAAGATTAAAGGGAGATGTGAGAGGAGACCTCTCTGAAGAGATGACACTTGGTCAGAGATCTGAAAGAAATGAGGGATTGAGCCATGGGGATTTCTTGGCAAATGAGTAGAACATTCTTAGCAGACAGCATTACACCTGAAATTGCCTGGGTTCTGGGACTCGATCCAAGGTCTGCAAGGAGGCCCAGTTGGATGGAATTGGGCAAGGGAGATGGAATGTGGTAGAGATCCAGCCAGGATCATGTTCTCCTGCCCAGATTACATGGCTCAGTCAGTAATTTGTTTTACACAACTACTACCTTACATTTCTCTCTCCTTTTATGGTTTGTTTGTTGTTTGCTTTAAGGAATCTAGTATTTCCCAATCCAGACAGAACCCAATGTGCAAGTAATATTGCTCTGTCCACTTTTTTATCACTTTTCATTGGGTGGAGTCCTTTAGGTATATTTGGGAGATGTGTCCTTATGGGCACCTCTGATGGGGCTTCACCTGAGTCTGACCTTGAAAGAGCTTGGTGGAGCTGGTGTCAATCCTGATTCCCCATTCTCAGAAGTCCCAGCAGATCAAATGGAACCTTAATTCCAGAACCGTCCCCACCAGTTGAAGAAGAAATTGAGGCCTCTTAAGACAGTAAAGGGTGTGGCTGAACTCTTCTGCCACCTTGTGACTGATTCCATTTCTCCCTTCCCATCTGATGGATGCTTCTTTAGAAACTCCTTGAATGGGAATTTAATTTTCTGGACAGCCTCTTGAAAGGATCAAAGAACATGAGGAAGAGAAGCCACAAAAGACATTTTCAACACAAATTTAAGCCTAAGTGGAAAGATATACTTGGTAATACAATATGGATTGGTAATACAAGAGTGGATTGTGAGGAAGAGGCCTTAGGGGTCATGTATATTTTACAGGTGACTGAGAAGTAATGAGAGCAAAGAAATAAGGTTAGGTGTGGGAAAGAAGAACTAAGGGATTAAATGGCATCTCCTATGCATCATTCCTCCTTAGAACTCCACTTGATTGTCTATCTCTCCTATATGACAAATGTTCAAACCCCAGTGAATCTCACATCTCCTTTCTCTACATGCCAACCTGAGACTGAAGCTACTGCACATCCATGATCTCCTGTCAGGAAATGTATCTGCTTGCTCATAGGCAACTCCCCCTCCCCCTCCCCATCCCCATGACAAGACACTACAATTGATACTCACTCTCCTCAAGTCCTTCTAGTTCATGAGGAAATCTAGGCTATCATTCAGGAGCTCCTTCAATGCTTAGCCTTTTCACTGTTCAAGATAGATGACTAGATCCAGCCTTCCTGTTTTTTTTTTTTTAAAAGATTTTATTTATTTGTTCATGAGAGACAGAAAAAGAGGCAGAGGCAGAGGGAGAAGCAGGTTCCTTGCAGAGCAGGGAGCCCAATGCAGGACTCAATCCCAGGACCCTGGGATCATGACCTGAGCCAAAAGCAGATACTTAAATAACTGAGCCACCCAGGCACCCCCTTTTCTGTTTTTTTTTTCTTTTTTATTAATTACAAATACAATTCTCACACCACCACCAATTAAGACAGCAATTTTCCTTCAGCTCACCCTAGTGCATTCTCCACCCCTCCCTCTTTGCTTCATAGATGCAAGCCCTGAATACACTTAGTTTTGGCAGTAATAGCAGTGCTATTTATCACACACTTCCATGCTGTGCTAAGTGCTTCACAACTTAGGGCACAAATATGTAATTCCAAGGCTGATTGCAAAATGTGGTAAAGTTATTCAAGCTGCCATTTGAAATTAAAACAAATATGGAAACTTAACGACTCTTGATCAAGTCACTGGCACCATTATTCTTTGATCCTGTATATTATGAGGATGAACACACACTTCGGGTGAAATTTTAAATATAAGTCATGACATTTCAAAGAAATTTCAGATTCAAACAGGGCCATCCCAGTAGTATCTTCAGGTTTATCATACAATGAGAAATTACCTATGCTTTGTGGAGATTCTTTGGCTAAAAGATTTGGAAAGGACTTCCACTTCTGAATTAGAAGCAAAAAGTTTCAGCCTAGTCACGAGAGCAATATGGATAAATTTTAAAACACATCAGCAAGCTAAAAATACAGACAAACCTGAATGAATTAAATTTCGGAAATGGCAAGCACTTCCTAAGATTAAAGAGTCCCATTGGTGCTTTAGTCTCTGGGGGTAATGCATAAATAGAAGGGAAATCCCCACTGATGGCTATAAAGAGAAATTACTCAAACTACTAACAAACTTCTATTGATTACACCTTATTTGGTATGACAGATTCAAATTCTGAGGAGTTTAAAAGAAGTCCAAATCCACTTGCCAAATCTCTCCTTCAAGTCTCACTGGCTGCATGTGAGTAGCATACCAATGGCTGAGAGCAAGGCAGGGAAGATGAAACAAACTCATGAATCATTCCCTCAGTGCAAGATAGTGATGAGGAGGAGGCTGATTTACTATAGGAGAGTTAAGACATATCCCCTCAAGATGCACAGATCTTTCCCTGAGTGCAAGGCAGCAGTCTGCAGGAGGCTTCATGCAGAGAAAAGAAGCTGCTAGCAATTTCCCCAAAGGTGCACATAAAATCTTCATTGAGAACATTACAGTGGCCTGGTAAATTAAGAATAAGAAAGACCTCCTGAGGCTTGAAGATGCAGGAGCAGAGCTGAAAAGTAAAGTCCTCAGTGAATAAAAAAGCTGTCAACTGGGTTTAAAGGAAAGAGAGTGAAAAGAAGAGGGGTATTTGAGGAGAAAGAGAGAGAGAAAGAGAGTGAGAGAAAATTATTTGAAGATAATGGCTGAGAATTTTGTTAAAATGTTGAAATGTATTAGCTTACAAATGCAATAAGCTAGGTGAACCCCAGTTAGGATAAGCAAAATAAATCCACAGTATGTCTATCACCAAACTGCTGAAAACCAAAGATAAAGCCAAATTCTTAAGAGTAGCTGAGTGGAAAAGGACATTACATACAAGAGAACACTAAGAATGATGCTTTACTGCAAAAGACAGTGGGATAACATCTTTAAGTGTTGAAAGGAAAAAAAAAATCGTCTATAATTCTCTATGCAGAAAAGTACATTTCAAGAATGAAAGTGAGAACCAAGGATGATTTCTTCAATAAATTGTGTTGGGAAAACTGGATAGCCACATGCAAAAAATAAATAAACTGGACCACTATCTTATACCATACATAAAAATCAACTCAAAATGAATTAAAGTCTTGAGCATTGAAGACCTGAAGCCATAAAATTCCTAGAAAAAAACATATGGAAAAAGCTCCTTAATATTGGTCTCAGTTTTGTTTTTTGTTTTTTGTTTTGGATTTGACACTAAAAGCAAAAGTAAGTAAGGAGGACTACATCAAACTAAACGGCAAAAGAAATAATCAACAAAATAAACAGGAAACTTATGGGATGGGTGAAAATATTAGCAAATCATATATCTAATATGGGGTTAATATCTGAAAACTATAAAAAATGATGAGCACTGGGTGTACACTGAACTAATGAATCATTGAACATTATATCTAAAACTAATGATGTACTATACCTTGGCTAATTGAATTTAAATAAAAATAAATAAAATAAAATAATAAAATAACTCATACAGCTTAATAGCAAAAAAAAACAAAACAAAGCAAAAACAAAACAAAACAAAAAACCCCAAGTATTTCAATTACAAAACGGGCAGAGGTAGTGAATGGACATTTCCTAAGAAGACACAAATGACCAACAAGGACATGAGAAGGTGCTCAACATCACCAGTAATCAGGGGAATGCAAATTGAAATCACACTGAAACATCACCTTATACCTGTTAGAAGGACTACTACAAAAAAGTCAGGAGGGCTCCTGGGTGGTGCAGTTGGTTAAGCATCTGCCTCTTTGTTTCTGCTCAGGTTATGATCCCACAGTCCTGGGATCAAGCCTTGTGTCAGGCTCCATGCTCAGCTTGGAGTCCACCTGGGATTCTCTCTCCCTCTCCCTCTCCCCCTCCCACTTGTACACACTCTCACTCTCTCTAAAACAAATAAAATCCTTAAAAAAAGTCAAGAGATAACAATTGTTGATGAGAATGTGGAGAAAAGAGAACACATTTGCAGTATTGGTGAGCATATAAATTGATTCAGCCATTGTGGAAGACAGTATGGAGATTCCTCAAAAATGTAAAAATAGGGGCACCTGGATGACTCAGTTGATTAAGTGTCCAGCTTCAGCTCAGGTCATAATCTCAGGGTCCTGGGGCCCGGCATCAGGCTCTCTGCTCAGCGGGGAGTCTGCTTCTCCCTCTCCCTCTGTCTCTGTGTGCTCTCTCTCTCTCAAATAAATAAATAAATAAATAAAATCTTAAAAAAATGTAAAAATAGAACTACTATATGATCTAGCAATTCCACTCCTGGGGGTACATCTAAAGGAAACAAAATCACTAATCAAAAAGATATATGCACCCCTGTGTTCATTGCAGCCTTATTTACAGTAGATAAGACATGGAAACAAGTTAAGTGTTCATCAATAGATGAATGTAAAAAGAAAATAATATGTATGTGTCTGTATGTGTGATATTTGCCTATTTGCATATAGAATATTATTCAGCCATCTAGAGGAAGGAAATCTTGCCATTTGTAACATGGGTGGATTTTGAGGACATTTTGCTAAGTGAGATAAGTCAGAGAGAGAAAGACAATATTGTATGATTTCACTGGCATGTGAAATCTGAAAGAAACCAAGCTTATAAATGCAGAAAACAGATCTGTGGTTGTCAGGGACAGGGGGTGAGGGGTTGGCAAAATAGGTGAAGGTGGTAAAAAAAATAAATAGTAAAGAAAGTGTTTTAGGCTGAAGGGGATTGATGCTAGATGGAATCTTAATGTGCAGGAAAGAACAAACAACTAGAATTTATATATATGTGTGTATATATATATACATATATATGGCATATTATATATAATAAAATTCATAATGTAAAAGAACTTCAAAATATTTTAATATACAATATATTTATATGCATATTTATTTGTTTAATATATAGAATTTAATATAAAATAATACACACAAAAATTTATATTTTAAAGTTATACACACGTATAATACAGGCAGTCTTTGCCTTGCACAGTACTGTGTGGACTGCAACTTACGCATATCAGAACAGTGTTTTTGCTTTGCACAGAACCTGAATTACAATAAGACCTGTGCAAAGTGAGTACACTTCTCTGATATGGACGTTTCAGTTACTATGGTTTATGCATAACAAGAACTCTATCTATCTATCTATCTATCTATCTATCTATCTATCTATCTATCTATCTAATCTATCTAGAGACACATATATGATGCATATTGTAATCTGTGAAGCATCCATTAAAATAACAACACAATAAATTAAAAAATACAGGAGATATAATGGAATACTAAAATATTTTATTAATCCTAAATGGGAAACAAAAAATAGATTTCATACATGGAAGAGAAATACCAATATAGTCAACTTGTACTCTACCCTATCAGTAACTACATTAAATGTTAATTGACTAAGTGTTCTAAGAAAAAGGCAGAAATTAGTAGAATGGATTAATAATGAATAAAATCACAACTTAACTGTGATTGTTAATATTATGTGTGAACTTAGCTGAGCCACAGCATGCCCAGACATTTGGTCAAACATTATTCTGGGTGTTTCTGTGAGGGTGTTTTAGATAAGATTCACATTTAAATTAGTAGACTGAATAAAGCAGATTATCCTTCATAATGTGGATGGGTCTCACACAATCAGTTGAAGGACTGAATATAGCAAAAAGGCTGACCCTTCTCCAAGTAAGAGGGTATTTTTTCTGCCTGATCGACCTTTGAACTGGTGCATAGGCTTTTTTCCTCCAGTTGAACTTGAACTGAAACATTAGCTCTTATTTGGTTTCAAGCCTGCCGGCATTCAGATTGGAACTACACCATTGCCTCTGCTGGGTCTCAGACCTTCATACTCAGACTTGAACTGAGCGATTGGCTCTTCTGTGTCTCCAGCCAGAAAATGCACCTTGCAGATCTTGGGGCTTGCCAACCTCCATAATCACATGAAACAATTCCTTCTAATGAATCCATAAATTATATAATTATATAATTATAATTTATATATGTATAGGGATGCAAATAAGCAGAGTATATTATTATTAAGCATAAGAAAGTCAGTATGGTTCTGTTGATATCAGACAGAGTAGACTTCAAGACAAGAAGTATTTACAGAGCTAAGAGGGGCATGCTATAAGATGAAAGGTCAATTTATGCAAAAGGATTAAACTGAACTACTTTCTTACACCATCCACAAAAAGAAATTCAAAATTGATGAAAGAGGGGTGCCTGGGTGGCTCAGTCAGTTAAGCATCTGCCTTTGGCTCAGGTCATGACCCCAGGGTCCTGAGATCAAGCCCTGCATCGGGCTCCCTGCTCAGTGGAGAGGCTGCTTCTCCTGCTCCCTCTGCCTGCTGCTCTGCCTACTTGTGCTCTTTCTCTATCTCTCTGTCAAATAAATAAATAAAATCATTTAAATGGATGAAAGAGCTAAATGTGAAACCATCAAAATCCTAGAGGAGAACACAAGCAGTAACCTCTTTGACAGCGGCCATAGCAACTTCTTACTAGATATGTCTTCCAGAGGCAAAGGAAACAAAAGGAAGACAAAAAATAAGCTATTGGGACTTCACCAAATAAAAAGATTCTGTACAGTGAAGGAAACAATCAACAAAACTAAAAGGCAACTGACAAAATGGGAGAATATATTTGCAGATGACATATCTGTTAAAGCGTGAGAATCCAAAATCTATAAAGAAATTATCAAACTCAACACCCCAAAAACAAGTAATCCAGTTAAAGAATGGGCAGAAGACATGAATAGACATTTTTCTAAAGAAGACATATAGCACATACTGCATGGAGCACTGGGTGTTATATGAAAACAATGAATTGTGGATCACTACATCAAAAACTAACTATGTATTGTATGGTGACTAACATAACAATAAAAAAAAAAAATGAAGACATACAGATGGCTAACAGACACATGAAAAGATGCTCAACATCACTCATCACCAGGAAAATACAAATCAAAACTACAATGAGATATCACCTCACACCAGTAGAATGGCTAAAATTAACAAGACCGAAACAACAGGTATTGGCAAGGATGTGGAGAAAGGAGCACCCCCTTACATTGTTGGTGGGAATTCAAACTGGGGCAGCCACCCTGGAAAACAGTATGGAGGTCCCTCAAAAAATGCAAAATAGAACTAATCTATGATCTAGCAATTGCACTACTATTTACCCAAAGGATACACAAATATTTATTCAAAGGGATACAGGCACCCCAATGTTTAGGGCAGCATTATCAGCAATAGGCAAATAATGGAAAGAGTCCCATTGTCCATCAACTGATAGATGGATAAAGAAGAAATTATATAAATATAAATATAAATATATATATATATATATATATCAATATATATGTGTGTGTGTGTGTGTGTGTGTGTGTGTGTGTGTGAATATTATTCAACCAAAAAAAGAATGAAATCTCGACATTTGCAATGACGTGGATGGAGCTAGCCTGTATTATGCTAAGCGATATAAGTCAGTCAGAGAAAGACAAATACCATATGATTTCACTCATATGTGGAATTTAAGAGGCAAAGCAGATTAATATGTGGAAAAAGAGGCAAACCATAAAACAGACTCTTAACTATGGACAACAAACTGAAGGTTGCTGGAGGGTAGGTGGGCAGGGGATGGGTTAAATGGGTGATGGATATTAAGAAGGGCACTTGTGATGAGCACTGGGTGTTGTACATAAGTGATGAATCACTTAATTCTACCTGAATCTAATATTAAACTGTATGCTAACTAGAATTTAAATAAAAACTTGAAGGAAAAAGCAAAAACAAAAAGACAGTCACACACATAATATGTGTAACTTAATACAGATCTTATAGTATATTATATTAAATTGCCTAAGGGGAGAAATAGACAAATCTATGACCATATTGAAGATTCTAACACACTTCTTTGAGGAATTCATAGAATAACCAGATTTTAAAAATTGGTAAGTATATAGAAGATGTGAACAATATGCTCAAATTGACCTTGGACACATAGAAATATATCTAATAGCAGAATACATTTATTTCAAGTATATATGGAATATTTTTTTCAAAAGACTCTTTACTGGGAATTAAATTCAAGTCTTTATTTATTTATTTTTATTTTTTTAACGCTTGGCTTTATTTTGTTCTTTTTTTTATTTTATTTTATTACGTTATGTTAATCACCATACATTACATCATTAGTTTTTGATGTAGTGTTCCATGATTCATTGTTTGCGTATAACACCTGGTGCTTTATTCAATACATGCCCTCTTTAATACCCATCACCAGGCTAACCCATCCCCCAATCCCCCTCCCCTCTAGAAACCTCAGATTGTTTTTCAGAGTCCATAGTCTCTCATGGTTCATCTCCCCCTCTGATTTCCACCCCCTCATTTTTCCCCTCCTAGGATATTCTTTTTTTTCTTTTAACATAGGATGTATTATTTGATACAGAGGTATAGGTCTGTGATTCATCAGTCTTACATAATTCACAGTGCTCGCCATAGCACACGCATCCCCAGTACCTATTATCCAGCCACCCATTCCCACTCACCCCCAACTCTCCAGCAACCCTCAGTTTGTTTCCTGAGATTAAGAACTCCTCATATCAGTGAGATCATATGATGCATGTCTTTCTGTGATTGACTTATTTCGCTTAGCATAATACCCTCTAGTTCCATCCATGTCATTGCAAATGGCAAGATTTCTTTCTTTTTTTGATGGCTGCATAATATTCCATTGTATATATATATATATACCACATCTTCTTTATCCATTCATCCATTGATGGACATCTTGGGTGATTCCATAGTTTGGCTCTTGTGGACATTGCTGCTATAAACATCAGGGTGCATGACCCCTTTGGATTACTACATTTGTATCTTTGGGGTAAATACCCAGTAGTGCAATTGCTTGGTCATAGGGTAGCTCTATTTTCAACTTTTTGAGGAGCCTCCATACTCTTTTCCAGAGTGGCTGCACCAGCTTGCATTCCCACCAACAGTGGAGGAGGGTTCCCCTTTCTCCGCATCCCCGCCAACATCTGTCATTTCCTGACTTGTTAATTTTAGCCATTCTGACTGGTGTGAGGTGGTATCTCATTGAGGTTTTGATTTGGATTTCCTTGATGCTCAGCGATGTTGAGCACTTTTTGATGTGTCTGTTGGCCATTTGGATGTCTTCTTTGGAAAAATGTCTGTTCATGTCTTCTGCCCATTTCTTGATTGGATCATTTGTTCTTTGGGTGTTGAATTTGATCAGTTCTTTATAGATTTTGGATACTAGCCCTTTATCTGATATGTCATTTGCAAATATCTTCTCCCATTCTGTCGGTTGTCTTTTGGTGTTGTTGACTATTTCCTTTGCTGTGCAAAAGCTTTTTATCTTGATGAAGTCCCAAGAGTTCATTTTTGCCCTTGCTTCCCTTGCCTTTGGCGATGTTTCTAGGAAGAAGTTGCTACGGCTGAAGTCGAAGAGTTGCTTCCTGTGTTCTCCTTTAGAATTTGGATGGACTCCTGTCTCACATTTAGGTTTTTCAACCATTTTGAGTCTATTTTTGTGTGTGGTGTAAGGAAATGGTCCAGTTTCATTCTTCTGCATGTGGCTATCCAATTTTCCCAACACCATTTGTTGAAGAGACTGTCTTTTTTCCATTGGACATTCTTTCCTGCTTTGTCGAAGATTAGTTGACCACAGAGTTGAGGGGCCATATCTGGGCTCTCTTTTCTGTTCCTTTGATCTATATGTCTGTTTTTGTGCCGGTACCATACTGCCTTGATGATTACAGCTTTGTAGTACAACTTGAAGTCCAGAACTGGATGCCACCAGCTTTGCTTTTCTTTTTCAACATTCCTCTGGCTATTCGAGGTCTTTTCTAGTTCCATATAAATTTTAGGATTATTTGTCCTATTTCTTTGAAAAAAGTTGATGGTATTTTGATGGGGATTGCATTAAATGTGTAGATTGCTCTAGGTAGCATTGACATCTTCACAATATTTGTTCTTCCAATCCATGAGCATGGAACGTTTTTCCATTTCTTTGTGTCTTCCTCAATTTCTTTCATGAGTATTTTATAGTTTTCTGAGTACAGATCCTTTGCTTCTTTGGTTAGATTTATTCCTAGGAATCTTATGATTTTGGGTGCAATTGTAAATGGGATCAACTCCTTCATTTCTCTTTCTTCTGTCTTGTTCTTGGTGTATAGGAATGCCACTGACTTCTGTGCATTGATTTTATATCCTGCCAATTGACTGAATTCCTGTATGAGTTCTAGCAGTTTTGGGGTGGAGTCTTTTGGGTTTTCCACATAAAGTATCATATCATCTGCAAAGAGTGAGAGTTTGACTTCTTCTTTGTTGATTTGGATGCCTTTTATTTCTTTTTGTTGTCTGATTGCTGTGGCTAGGACTTCTCATACTATGTTGAATAGCAGTGGTGATAGTGGACATCCCTGCCACATTCCTGACCTTAGGGGGAAAGCTCTGTTTTTCCCCACTGAGAATGATATTCACTGTGGGTTTTTCATAGATGTCTTTTACGATATTGAAGTATGTACCCTCTATCTCTCTACTCTGAAGAGTTTTGATCAAGAAAGGATGCTGTACTTTGTCAAATGTTTTTCTGCAGCTATTGAGAGGATCATATGGTTCTTGTTCTTTCTTTTGTTAATGTATTGTATCACATTGATTGATTTGTGGATGTTGAACCAACCTTGCAGCCCAGGGATAAATCCCACTTGGTCGTGGTGAATAATCCTTTTAATGTACTGTTGGATCCTATTGGCTAGTAGTTTGGTGAGAATTTTGCCTCCATGTTCATCAAGGATATTGGTCTGTAGTTCTCCTTTTTGATGGGGTCTTTGTCTGATTTGGGTATCAAAGTAATGGTGGCCTCATAAAACGAGTTTGGAATTTTTCCTTCCATTTCTATTTTTTGGAACAGTTTCAGAAAAATAGGTATTAACTCTTCTTTAAATATTTGGTAGAATTCCCCTGGGAAGCCATCTGGCCCTGAGCTTTTGTGCATTGGGAGATTTTTTATTACTGCTTCAGTTTCCTCAGTGGTTATAGGTCTGTTCAGGTTTTCTATTTCTTCATGGTTCAGTTTTGGTAGTTTATATATCTCTAAGAATACATCCATTTCTTCCAGATTATCTAATTTGCTGGCATAGAGTTGCTCATAATATGTTCTTATAATTGTTTGTATTTCTTTGGTGTTGGTTGTGATCCCTCCTTTCATTCATGATTTTATTTATTTGGGTCCTTTCTCTTTTCTTTTTGATATACTGGCCAGGGGTTTATCAATCTTATTAATTCTTTCAAAGAACCAGGTCCTAGTTTTGTTGATCTGTTCTACTGTTCTTTTGGTTTCTATTTCATTGATTTCTGCTCTGATCTTTTTTTTTTTTTTCTATCTCTAAATTTTATTTATTTATTTATTTTTAAATTTTTATTTATTTTTATTTTTTTTATTCTTATGTTAATCCCCATACATTACATCATTAATTTTAGATGAAGTGTTCCATGGTTCATTGTTTGTGCATAACACCCAGTGCTCCATGCAGAATGTGCCCTCCTCAATACCCACCACCAGGCTAACCCATCCTCCCACCCCCCTCCCCTCTAGAACCCTCAGTTTGTTTTTCAGAGTCCATCGTCTCTCATGGTTCATCTACCCCTCCGATTTCCCCCGCTTCATTCTTCCCCTCCCGCTACCTTCTTCTTCTTTTTTTTTTTTTCTTAACATATATTGCATTAATTTTTTCAGAGGTACCCCTGCTCTGATCTTTTTTATTTCTCTTCTCCTGCTGGGTTTAGGCTTTATTTGCTGTTCTTTCTCCAGGTCCTTTAGGTGTAGGGTTAGGTTCTGTATTGAGACCTTTCTTGTTTCTTGAGAAATGCTTGTACTGCTATACACTACGCTCTTAAGACCATCTTTGCTGCATCCCAAAGATTTTGAGCAGTTGTGTTTTTATTTTCATTGATTTCCATGATTTTTTTTTAATTCTCTTTAATTTCCTGGTTAACCCATTCGTTCGTTAGTAGGATGCTCTTTAGCCTCCATGTATTTGAGTTCTTTCTGACTTTCCTCTTGTGATTGAGTTCCAGTTTCAAATAATTGTGGTCCAAAAATATGCAGGGAATGGTCCCAATCTTTTGGTACCAGTTGAGACTTGATTTATGACCTAGGATGTGATCTATTCTGGAGAATGTTCCATGGGCACTAGAGAAGAATGTGTATTCTGTTTCTTTAGGATGGAATATTTTGAATATATCTGTGAATTCCATTTGGTCCAGAGCGTCATTTAAGTCTTTATTTCCTTGTTGATCTTTTGCTTAGATGATCTATCCATTTCAGTGAGGGAGGTGTTTAAATCCCCCACTATTATTGTATTGTTGTTGATGTGTTTCTTTGCTTTTGTTATTAATTGGCTTACATAATAGTCTACTCCCATGATAGGGGCATAGATATTTACAATTGTTAGATCTTCTTTTTAGATAGACCCTTTAAGTAGGATATAGTGTCCCTCCTCATCTCTTATTATAGTCTTTGGTTTAAAATCGAATTTGTCTGATATAAGGATTGCCACCCCAGCTTTCTTTTGGTGTCCATTAGCATGGTAAATGGTTTTCCACCCCCTCACTTTCAATCTGGAGGTGTCTTTGGGTCTAAAATGAGTCTCTTGCAGACAGCATATCAATGGGTCTTGTTTTTTAATCCTATCTGATAGCCTGTGTCTTTTAATTGGGGCTTTTAGCCTATTTACATTCAGGGTAACTATTGAAAGATATGAATTTAGTGCTATCGTATTGCCTGTTAGGTGACTGTTACTGTATATTGTCTGTGTTCCTTTCTGGTCTATGTTGCTTTTAGGCTCTCTCTTTGCTTAGAGGACCCCTCTCAATATTTCTTGTAGGGCTGGTTTCATGTTTGCAAATTCCTTTAGTTTTTCTTTGTTCTGGAAGCTTTCTATCTCTCCTTCTATTTTCAATGACAGCCTAGCTGGATATAGTATTCTTGGCTGCATAATTTTCCCATTTATGCTCTGACTATATCATGCCAGTCCTTTCTGGCCTGCCAGGTCTCTGTGGATAGGTCTGGTGCCAATCTAATGTTTGTACCATTGTAGGTTATAGATCTCTTGTCCCAAGCTGCTTTCAGGATTTTCTCTTTGTCTCTGAGACTCATAAGTTTTATGCCCCTCTCTCTCTTTCTTCTTCTTCTGGGACCTCAATTATTCTAACATTGTTTTGTCTTATGGTATCACTTATGTCTCGAATTCTGCCCTTTTGATCCAGTAGTTGTTTATCTCTCTTTTTCTCAGCTTCTTTATTTTCCATCATTTGGTCTTCTATATCCTTAATTCTCTCTTCTGCCTCATTTATCCTAGCAGTTAGAGCCCCCATATTTGATTGCACCTCATTAATAGCCTTTTTGATTTTGACTTGGTTAGATTTTAGTTTTTTATTTCTCCAGAAAGGGTTTCTCTAGTATCTTCCATGCTTTTTTCAAGCCCAGCTAGTATCTTTATAATTTCATTCTGAACTCTAGTTCTGACATCTTACTAATGTACATATTGATTAGGTCCCTGGCAGTTGGTACTGCCTCTTGTTCTTTTTTTTTTTTTTTTTGAGGTGATTTTTTTCCTTCTTGTCATTTTGTCCAGAAGAGAAAGATGAATGCGAGAACAAAATGCTAGCAGGGTAACAACAACCCCAGAAAAATATACCCTAAACAAATCAGAAGAGACCTGAAACTGGGGGAAAAGAAAGAGAAAGAAAGAAAAAAGATAAAAAAAGAAAAGAAAAAGATTTTAAAAAAAGAATATGATCAAATATGATCAGGCTGGTGAATAGATCAGTGCAATACACTAGATTTTGGGTGTATTTTGGTCTGTTAGAAGAAAGTGCCTCCCAAAATTTTAAAGAAAGAAAAACATATATGTACAAAAATAAGTGTAAATACAATGAAGGGATGGAATATGACTGTAAAGATGAAAATTATAAAAGATTTTATAAAAGGAATTGATGATAAGAAGTTTGTTATAAAAAAGAAAGAAGAGGAATTTAAAAAAGAAGTGAGAGAATGTGATCAGGCAGGAGACTAGAACAGCGCCATACACTAGAGATTTAGGGTATATTTTGGTCTGTTGGAAGAAACTGTATCCCAAAATTTTAAAGAGAGAACAACTTATATATATACCAAAAATAAGGTTGACTATAATGAAGTGATAGAATATGACTTTAAAAATGAGAACCAGAAAAGATTTTTTAAAAAGGGATTGATAAGATGTTTGTTGAAACAGGGAAAAAGAAAAATTAAAAAAAAATAGCAAAAGGAAAAAAAGAAAATTAAAAAAATTAACTTTGAAAGACTAAAGAATCATGGGGAAAAAAAAAGCCATGAATTCTACATGCTGTATTCCCCTAGTGCTGGAGTTCTGCCATTCTGATAGATTGGTAAACTTGGTCTTGGCTGGCTGTTCTTGCTGATCTTCTGGGGGAGGGTCCTGTTGCAGTGATTCTCAAATGTCTTTGCCCGAGGCAGAATTGCCCACTCTTGTTGGCGGCCTAGCTAAGTAAATCTGCTCAGGTTTGCTCTGGGTAGCCTTTTTTTTTTTTTTTTTTTTTTTTTTCTGGGTAGCTTTTGTTCCCTGCAAGCTTTCTGTACAGCTTTGGAGGACAAGAGTGAAAATGGAGTCCTCCCTATCTCTGCCCCAGAGGAGCCGAGAGCTTGGGGCCCCACTCCTCAGTGAGCCCCCAGAGAAAAGCAGTCAATCACTCCTGTCTCCCCAGTCTCTGGCTGCACTCCTTGCTCACCTGGCCTGTGAATGAACATTTCTATCTCTGGCACATGCCCCCTTTTGGAGTCTCCAAACCCAGCAGATTCCTGCGGTGTGCTCCCACGCCGCTCCTCCTGGGGGAGAAAGGGAGTCTCCCTGGATCTGCCACTTCTTGGGTCCCTCCTGGAAGAGCAGTGACCTGACTGTGCTGCAGATCACAGTTTATGGCAACCCCGAGCTGAGAGCCTGTTCCTCAGCTCCATCTCTGCAGCTGGCTTCCCTGCTCCGATACCTGGGAGCTCTGCCGCACTCAGGCACCCCCAGTCTTTGTGACCCCAAGGGTCCTGCGACCACACTGTCGCAGCAAGCCTTCCACCCCCTGCTTAGCACTGGAGCGACGTTCCTCAGCAGAGCTGACTTCTAAAAGTTCTGATTTTGTGCTCCGCTGCTCTATCACTTGCCGGTAGTGGCTGATGAAGGCCCCGTCCCCCCTCTGTCTATCTTCCCAAATATCACCTGGGATTCACTTCTCCGCACGTCCTACCTTACAGAAAATGGTCGCTTTCCTGTTCAGAGAATTGCTGCTATTCTTTTCTTTGATCTCCTGTTGAGTTTGTAGGTGTTCAGAATGGTTTGATCCCTATCTAGCTGAATTCCTGGGACCAGATGAAATTTAGGTCTCCTACTCCTCTGCCATCTTGCTCCTCTATCCTAATTTATTTATTTTTTAAAGATTTTATTTATTTATTTGAGATAGAGAGAGAGTGAGAGAGAGCATGACCTGGGAGACAGAGGGAGAGGGAGAAGCAGGCTCCCCAGTGAGCAGGAAGCCTGAAACAAGGGTCAATCCCAGGACCCTGGGATCATGACCTGAGCTGAAGGCAGATGCTTAACTGACTGAGCCACCTAGGTGCCCCAAGTTTTAATATATTTAAATAACTGAATCATATTGCACATATTATTTGATCACATTGGAATTAAATTAGTAATTAACATTATGAAAATACGTATAAAGGATCCAAATATTTGGAATGTGAACAATATACTTCCAAATAACCCATACATCAAATAGGAAATCTTAAAGAAAATTGTAAAATAAAGTGAATAATAATAAAAACATAACATTCTAAAATTTATAAAATGCTGCTACAATTAAGACTGAAGGAGAAATTTATAACTTTAATGACTATTTTACAAAATAGGAAATACTTAAATGACCTAAGCTTGCATACTAATAATGTAGAAAAAATAAAAATTAATGCAAGTAGAATAAATAGAATAGAAATAAGAGCTGAAATCAGTGGAACAGAAAACAGACTAACAATAGAGAAAATTACAGAAGTCAATCATTTATTCTTTGAAAAGAATAAGATAACTGGTAACCCCTAGAAAAGTTAATAGAAGAAAAAAAAAAACAAGAGAGAAAGAAATCAAATCTCTCATAAAAGGAATGAAAGAAAGACAATACTACATATTATACAGACATTGACATAATAATAAAGGGATGTTTTATTAATCTCCATTTAGTAAAAATAAATTGTTAACTTTAAACTTTTTAACAAGTAACAGATTGTTAATAAGGAATATTGACAACTTTAACTTTAAAACTTGACAACTTAAATGAAGTTGAAAAAAAATCCTTAAAAGCAGAAATTCCTCAAACTGGCAAATGAGGAAAATGAAAATCTGAATAATGTGATTTCTGTTAAAATCAACAATAAAAAGACAAGCCAGTTTAAGAAATGGAAAACGGAGTGAAATACACAATGAAGATATACAAATGGCCTCCAGGTACAGCCACTTTGGAAGTCAGTTTTGGCAGCTTTTTACAAAATTACATGTATTCTTATCATACAGTCCAACAATTGTGCTCCTTGGTATTTACCCAAATGAATTGAAAACTTATGTCCACACAAATTCTTTGCACAATTTTTTTTTTTTTATTTGACAGAGAGAGACACAGCGAAAGAGGGAACACAAGCAGGGGGAGAGGGAGAGGGAGAAGCAGACTCCCAGCTGAGCAGGGAGCCCGATGCGGGGCTCGATCCCAGGACCCTGGGATCATGACTTGAGCTGAAGGCAGACGCTTAACGACTGAGCCACCCAGGTGCCCCTGCACAAATGTTTAAAACAGCTTTATTCATAGTTGCCCAAGTTTAGAAGCTATCAAGATGTCCTATAATAGGTGAATGGTAATAAACAAACTGTGGAAAAAATATACAGTGGTATATTATATCACAATGAAGAATAAGTAATGTACACATGGATGTTTACAACAACTTTATCCATAGTTGCCAAAACTTGGAAGCAACCAAGATAGGTAGGTGGATAGATAAACTGTGGTACATCCAGACAATAGAGTATTATTCAATGCTAAAAAATGAAATAAGCTATCAAGCCATGAAAAGACATGGGGAAAACTTAAATGCCTATCAATAAGTGAAAGAAGCCAATCAGAAAAGTTTACATACTGTATCATTCCAAAGCAAATGACATTCTGGAAAAGGCAAAATTATGGAGACATAAAAAGTCAGTTTTTGCAGGGGTTTGGAGGAGGGAGACTGAATAGGCAGAGCACAGAGGATTTTTAGGGTTGTGAAATTATTCTGTATGGTGTTATAATGGTGGATACATGTTATATACATTTGTCAAAACCCACAGAATATATAACTCTAGGAGGGAACCCTAATGTAAACTATAGACTTCAGATGATAATGATGTGTCAATGCAGGTTCATGGATTGTAACAAATGTACCACTCAGGTGCAAGATATTGATAGCAGGGGAATTTATGGGTATATGTGTGGTAGGGGCATAAGATATATAGGAACTCTCAGTTCTTCCCCTCAATTTTTTTTTTTTTGTAAACCTACAACTGGTCTAAAAAGTAGCCTATTAATAAACAAACATACAAAAAAGCAAAAACACAGCATGCCTTGGGTGGCTCAGACTGCCTTCAGCTGGGGTCATGATCCCAGAGTCCTGGAATGTAGTCCTGTATTGGGCTCCCTGCTCAGCAAGGAGTCTGCTTCTACCTCTGCCCCTCACTCTGCTCTCTGCTCTCTCTCACACACACACTCTCTCTCTCAAATAAATAAATAAAATCTTAAAAAAAACCCACAATGATATACCTTTTTTTTTTTTTTTTTTTGCCCACTGGGTTGCCTAAAATCAAAATGGTCAATTATATCAATTTTGGCAAGGACATGGAGCACCTAGCACTCTCATTCATTGCTAATAGGAGTGTAAAATTGTATTATCACCATTTCACATCCACTAGAGTGATGAAAATCAAAAAGACGGACAGCACACCATTTTGTAGGCTGTTGACTCCTGGAATTCTCATATATTCCGGTAGAATGTAAAATGATCTAACTCAACTATGCAGAACTGTTGCAGTTTCTTATAAAGATAAGCCCACACCTTAACTATGGAGAACAAATTGATAGTTACCAGAGGGGAGATGGGTGGGGGAATGGGTGAAATAGGTGATGGGGATTAAGGAGTGTGCACTTGTCATGATGAGCACTGGGTGATGTATGGAATTGTTGAATCACTATATTGTACATCTGAAACTAATATAACATTGTATGTTAACTATACTAAAATTAAAATTTTTTAAAAAGATAAGCACAGTTTTCCCTTCCTTTCCCTATTGTCCCCCATGCTGAAGGGGGGAAATCAGAGAGGGAGACAAACCATGAGAGACTATGGACCCTAAGAAACAAACTGAGGGCTTCAGAGGGGAGGGGGGCTGGGAGGAGGAGATAGCCAGGTGATGGGCATTAAGGAGGGCACGTGTTGTGATGAGCACTGGGTATTATATGCAACTAATGAATGACTGAACACTACATCAAAAACTAATGATACACTGTATGGTGGCTAACAACATAATAAAAATAAAATAAATAAAATAAAATAAAATAAAAAAGATAAGCACATATCTACTCTATGCCTCATCATTCAACCTGATGTTTCATTTCAAGATGAAAATGTCTGCTCTAAAAAGACTTTTAAATGAATTCTCAAGTCAGCCTTTCTTTTTTACCATGTTAGCCCCAAATTATAAATATTCCAAACATCAACAGGAGATAGACAAACAGGTGATAGATTAACAGGTGCCATATAAGTAAAATGGAATTCTATTCAGCATTAAACCATATAGCAAACTTCCTATGCATCCAAAAACATTTTTTAAAAAATGTTGAGGGGCGCCTGGGTGGTTCAGTCGTTAAGCGTCTGCCTTTGGCTCAGGTCATGATCCCAGGGTCCTGGGATCGAACCCCGCATCAGGCTCCCTGCTCCGTGGGGAGCCTGCTTCTCTCTCTCCCACTCCCCCGGTTGTGTTCCCTCTCTCACTGTGTCTCTCTCTGTCAAATAAATAAATAAAAATCTTTAAAAAAATTAAAATAAAAAATAAAAAATGTTGAATCTCCACACAAAAAGAGTATACATACTATACTAATTCCATTTATATGAAATTTGAGAACAGGCAAAACTGATATAAGGCAAGAGAAATCAGAAAGTGGTTGCCTTTGGTCATAGAGGAATCGACTGAGGAAAGGCACACAGGACCTTTATTTGATAAATAAAATGTTATTTATTTTGTTTTGAGAGATGGCTACTCCATGACAAAGCTCACTAAACAGAATACTGTAGCTCTATGCATTTCGTTTTATATTAATTATATCTAAAGCTAAAAAAATACTTTGGAAAAAATATTTGGCAGCACTGATGTAATGGCAAGGAATGTTGGCTTTTGGCAACTAATAGATCAGGCTTTAATTCCAGAGTCAGCATTACATTGCCGAATCTGTGACAAGTTAATTACCATCTTAAGCCTCAATTTCTTGATATGTTAAATGGAGCCAAACACCTGTGAATTTTGTGAGGACTATATACAGAGTACATAAAGCTTTTAGAGTGGTATTTGACCACACAATAAGCATTCAATAAATAGTAGTTATGCTATTTTAATGAATTCCTTGCAATTCTTCCTTCAAATGCCTTGTACTTCTGATACATCCTATGCAGTTCTGTTTTTTTTTTTTTTTTTTTTTTTTTTTTTTTTATGGCTCAGGCTGTCTATTTGGAGACCACTCATGAATCTCTCCCATAGCTTTTTTTTTTCTTTTCATTGCTACTGCCAACATTACAACCCCATCCCCCCACGCTTCAAGCATAAGGGACTACTCAGTTATTTGCATCAACTCTGACCAATATGAATTTTAAACAATGCAAACAGTAACACTTTATTGCACTAAAAATACCATGTCAATATCTGTATGTGTCTATAAGATTTGGCTTCAGATTTTCCTCTGCAGTGCTGCTCAGACCACAGTGTTGGGCACATACTGAATCCTTAATAAAAGATATTTCATACACAAATTATTTTAGACTTTTTGAAAATCATAACTGATTATTTTACCCACTTATGTTTACACTAAGTCTAACAGCTATATAGGAGTGAAAGATATGTACTTTTTGTTCTAATCTTACACTTTCATTATTTTTAATGGCCATTCAGGATGAACGGGATATATAAGAGTGAACAAAACAAGGTTCTAGTCTGCATGGAGGATCCATTCTTATGGTGAACCAGATAGTAAAGAAATATACAAAATTTTAATATACCTGCCTCAATGATTTTCCTAGTTCTCCTTGTCTCTCAGTTCTCCTTCTGCCAATTTTTTAATTACTTGTGTTATCCTTTTATTATATAATTATGAAAATACTGAAAATCTTTTATATTAGAAGACAAACATCTATATCCCATGGATATTTGTATATATTTGTCTTTTGCTTTCTACTCACCTTGGGTTTTTAAGCTGTTTCATGGAGAAGCAAGGAAAGGGAATATTGGGAAGACTTGGTTTAGAGGCATACAAGAGTGGTAGGGCTTCAGGAAGCTCAAAGATCCCATAAGGAGAAGGCAGGTTTGGGGAGACCTATTTAAAGCTTGTAGTCCAAATTCCCCACTGTACTCAAGACAGCTCTGGGTTTTCCTGTTATTAAAGCAGTCAATCTTCACAAAGTGGTTATACGTTACTTAATTTCTCAGGTCTATTTGATGTTGGGAGTAGGTAATTTGTGAGTAGCTAGGTTTTCAAGTGGCCTGCATCTGAAAGCACGGATTGTCTAAAATAGGCAGATTTTCCAGAGAATACACCCATTTCGAGTACCATTCCTGGTTCCACCAGAATCATTAATGTGTATACGCAAGTTTTTCTCTACTGGTTAAACAATGTTACCAATGAATCACATAGGTGCTAATGTAAAACTTGACTACTTTCCATTCTGAATGACACCAATTTTAAAAAATTCTTGATATTTCCTTTTCGGTTTCTGTATCACCTTTGGGCACAAATTGGGCCTCCTTTTACATAATGAATTTAGTGGGAGTTGGCAATGGGTGGCAGTTGGGACATAGGGACAGTTGGGACCTACTAATAGCCATTTATTGTATAGGATGACTCACAGCATGGTGGACTGAAGGTTAATTCTGCCATAATACTGAAAAGGAAATGGTTAGTAAAAGAACTTAATCTCTCAGAAAACTATACATTTTAATTAGAGGAGGAACAAGTATGTTTTATTGAGGCTAGAAATGCCAAAGGCTGAAAAATGAACTCAATTTCCCAAAGCCATCTATAGCCAATAACTGTCATGTGTCAGGATTGGTGATTGGGGAACACCAAGGTTATAGGTCTAGAGTTGGTCCCTCTAAAGTACTTCTAAACCCCTACCAAAATGAGAAGTCCTATGTGAACTATTAATGCACAAGAGGGACCTGGAAGCCATGAAGCATGATGGTATCCGTTGGGTAGAAGCAACTTTATGGGTATATACGGGAGTTACATATTAGACACCATGAATGAGATGCTTGTCATTGAAAAGGAAGATGTTCCTAAGGGATAATAACTCTGATTCCTCATCTCTTCAATTGCCAGAAAAAAAAACACTGAAACCTCATTCTGAAATTATTCCTCATTATTTAAAGCGATAATAATCTTGGGAGTGTGTTTATGTCTTTATTGGAATTCATAAATTACCAAATTTGAGGAACATCGGATAAGGGTACCTCAGGAGGAGTAGGGTATGGCCTTCATCATTCTCTTCTGCCCCCTTGTGGTGTCTTTCATGGTATCTTTCTGGACTCTTGCCCTAGGTGAAAACAGTCTCTTCTAAACTAAACATCCTTGTTATTTAGTATTTTGAATATTTCCAGAAAACTACCCAGCTAGAAGTGAGACTGTCACGTCCTTTCAACATGAAGTAGTATAGTGTTACCCAATCATTTTTATGTCTTCTGGTTTATCTATCACTATCTATCTATCTATCATCTATCTATCTAATTTTAAAACTTATTTTGCTCAAGTAGATTCCCTGAAATTTCATATTTTATTCTTCATCTATTTTCCCTACATATTAATCTTAGATCTATTTATTCACTCATTTTATTGTTTTCTAGTGCGTTTTTTGGTTTTCATTTTTATTATTTCTTTCCTGCTCTGTAACTGATGAATAGCACTAAGAAACCCACCTTGTTCTTTCGTCCCAGCAATTCCACAGAAAATTTTCCTGGTACTAAAAAAATGCTGTCTCCCATTGATGTCTGGAACATCTGAATTTCCATTATTTCTTTCCTTCTCTCTGTAGTCTTTGTCATCCCTTTGCTCTGCTTGTGTCTAAAAATGTCTGTATACTTCAAGATATATCTCAGGAGTTTCACTCTAAACACTCCTCCTGCAACCACATTCACTCCCACAGTTAAGGAGTACCTTAACTCCCAGTTCGGTTTTCTTTTGAATCCCAAGCCATCATACAAGATGGTCTGTAGAGCATCTCTCCTTGGCAGTCCCACAGCATTGCAAATGTCCATGTCCCAATCAATACTCATAAATCTCTCTTGCTATGTGCCTCCCACTGTGTCCCTAAAAGAATCAAATACATTAGCAATTTCCCACTTTCCCAGGACAGACTTATATGTCTTCTCCATCTCCTTTACCTTAAATTATAATAGCAGCCTACTATGATTCTTGAATCTCTCACCTACATAGATTCACTTCTTTTATCCTCCGGCTCCGATTTTGCTGTATCTGAGCTCAGACCACACCATCTCCCCCCTCATGGATGCCTTCCATGTTACCAGTGGTCTGTTCCTACTCTATACTGCAGAACTGTGATTTCTAAAACATAGATCTGTTCCTGTCACTCCTCTTTGAAAACTCATCCATGGTAAGTCTCACCAGGCTGCATTTGGGGACTGGACAGAGTGAGAAGGGATCTTGTGTCAGCCAGGATTTCTGGTAGACGCCCCTATGCACTATCCACTTGTGGTGGTCGGGGGCGGGGAAGGGGCGGGATTGAGCCCCCTTCCCCCCTCCTCCTTACTGCGGAAAGCTGCAGAGCTAAGGGCACTTACTTCCTATTCACCAGTCAGCAGGGAGGGATCCTCTGATCAGCCACGTAGGCATTCTCTTCTCTCTGGAGGAAAAGGCCCAGCAGCTGTCGGAGGAAAAGGCCCACCAGCTGTCAGAGCAAAGGGACATGTCGCAGCTAAGTAAGAATTTGGGTGATTCGAGTCCCCCGGCCGAGGCCCCTAAGCCTCCGGTCTATAGCCGCCCTACGGTTCTGATGCGGGCCCCGCCCGCCTCCTCTCGGGCTCCGCCAGTCCCTTGGGATCCACCTCCGATTGATTTGCAGGCTTCACTGGCCGCTTGGCAGGCACCTCAGCCTGCTTGGGAGGCCCCACAGGGCCAGCCGCCTACCCCAGTGGCTCCGATGGCCCAACCTCCGGCCCTGGGGGGCCCGATGGTCCAGGCTCCCCCTCTGGGAGGCCCGATGGGCAAGCCTCCGACTCCCGGAGTCCTGATGATCCATCCTCCCCCTCCGGGAGCCCCGATGGCCCAGCCTCCGACTCCGGGAGTCCTGATGATGCATCCTTCAGCTCCCGGAGCCCCGATGGCCCATCCTCCCCCTCCGGGGACCCCGATGGCCCATCCTCCCCCTCCGGGGACCCCGATGGCCCATCCTCCCCCTCCGGGGACCCCGATGGCCCATCCTCCCCCTCCGGGGACCCCGATGGTGCATCCTCCCCCTCCGGGGACACCGATGGCGCATCCTCCCCCTCCGGGGACACCGATGGCTCACCCTCCCCCTCCGGGGACACCGATGGCCCATCCTCCCCCTCCGGGGACCCCAATGGCCCAGCCTCCAACTCCGGGAGTCCTGATGGCCCAGCCTCTGACTCCAGGAGTCCTGATGGTCCAGCCTCCTGCTCCGGGAGCCCCGATGGCCCAGCCTCCGCCCCCAGGAGCCTTGATGACCCAGCCTCCGCCTCCGGGAGCCCCGATGGCCAAGCCTCCTGGTCCCGGAGTCCTGATGATTCATCCTCCAGGTTCGAGAGCTCCGATCACCCAGCCTCCAGCTTCAGGAGCCCCGATGGCACAGCCGGCGGCCCCACCTGCACAGCCTCTGGCTTCTTGGGCCCCACAGGCTCAGCCTCTGATTCTGCAAATCCAGTCTCAGGTTATAAGGGCTCCTCCGCAGGTTCCCCAGGGCCCACAGGCCCCGCCGGCGCAGCTGGCCACACCCCCGGGCTGGCAGGCCACCTCGCCGGGCTGGCAGGCCCCGCCACAAGGCTGGCAAGCCACGCCTCTGGCTTGGCAGGCCACGCAGGTCACCTGGCAGGCTCCGACCATTGCCTGGCAGGCACCACCACCCGTGCGCCAGGGCCCACCGCCCATCCGTCCGGGCCCACCACCCATCCGACCTGGCCCCCCGCCGGTGCGCCAGGCCCCACCCCCGATTCGCCAGGCACCACCGCTGATACGCCAGGCACCGCCACCCATCCGGCCTGCCCCACAGGTCCTGGCCACCCCACCACCACTCTGGCAGGCCCTGCCACCTCCGCCGCCGCTGCGGCAGGCTCCACAGGCTAGGCTGCCCACCCCGCAGGTGCGGGCAGCTCCACAGGTGAGGGCGGCGCCGCAGGTGCCCACTGCCCCGCCAGCCACACAGGTGCCCACGGCACCTCCCGCTGGCCCGCAGGCACCCCAGGCTGTGCTGTCAGCTCCTCTCTCGGCCCCACAGGCTGTGCACTGCCCGCCCATCATCTGGCAGGCCCCCAAAGGCCAAGCCCCAGTGCCACACGAGCTGCCGACGTCGATGGAATTCCAGGATGTGCAGCAAGCCCAGGCTCTGGCCTGGCAGGCTCCCAAGGCCCCTGGGCAGTTCTGGCAGCCTGTGCCCACCCAGGAGGCCCAGAGGCAGGGCCCACCACTGGTTCAGCTGGAGCAGCCCTTTCAGGGGATCCCGGCCTCCCAAAAGGCCCTGCAAATCCAGCTACCCACCCAGCAGGCCCAGCCCTCGGGCCCGCAAGCAGAGCTGCCCACCTTGCAACTCCAGCCCACCTGGCAAGGCCCCCCAACAGCCTTGCAGGGCCAGCCCGGAGCTCCCTTAGCGGCAGCAAATTTTCCCATGGGCTCCGCTAAATCACTGATGACTCCATCGGGAGAATCCAGGGCCTCTTCAATAGAGCGCAGGACCTCTTCAAAGGAACGTAGGACCTCTTCAAAGGAACGGAGGGCCCCTTCGAAGGATCGCATGATCTTTGCTGCCACTTTTTGTGCTCCAAAGGCAGTGTCAGCTGCCCGAGCACACCTGCCGACTGCCTGGAAAAACTTGCCTGCCACTTCAGAGACCTTCACTGCCACTTCAAGGGTCTTTCCAACTACCTCCCGGTTCCAGCCTGCCTCTTCTAATGCCTTTCAGGGCCCATCTGCCCCCTCTGAGACCCCAAAGTCACTGCCACTTGCTCTGCAGGATCCATTTGCCTGCGTGGAGGCCCTGCCTGCTGTCCCATGGGTTCCGCAGCCCAATGTGAATGCTTCGAAAGCAGCCCAGGCAGTGCCAACCATCCTGATGGCTACAGCAGCTGCCCCCAAGGCAATGGCCACCACTCAAGAGGCCTCGAAGACATCTGCTGAGCCGCCACCACGTCGCTCTGGAAAAGCCACCCGGAAGAAGAAGCATCTGAATACCGAAGAGGACAGCAGTGGCCCAATGTTGGCCCTGCGTGACTGGCAGGCTCCGAGACCCTGGGAAAATCTGAACTTGAATGACTGGGAGGCTGAAAACCCTATTCAGGTCTTGGGTGACTGGGAGGGCCCGAGCACCTCCCGTGGCCTGAGTGGCTGGGAGGGCCCGAGCACCTCCCGCATCCTGAGTGGCTGGGAAGGGCCCAGCACAACTTGGGCTCTGAGTGCCTGGGAGGGCCCGAGCACTTCGAGGGCCCTGGGTCTCTGGGAAAGCCCAGGGAGCCCTCAGCCCCTGATTATCTCTGAGTTTGCCAATCTCTCTCAGGGATTTGGGGCCACCCAGCATGACCCCAAGTTGGAGACTCAGGCTTTGTCTCCCTTGGATGAGAGAGCGAACGCATTGGTGCAGTTCCTCTTGGTCAAGGATCAAGCCAAGGTGCCCATCAAGCGCTCAGAGATGGTGAAATTCATCATCCGTGAATATAAAGATGAGTGCTTGGATATCATCAACCGTGCCAACAATAAGCTGCAGTGTGTCTTTGGTTATCAATTGAAAGAAATTGATCCTGAAAACCACTCTTATATTATCATCAACAAGCTGGGGCACCATAAGGGTGAACCGGTGGCAACTTACTTAGACAGGCCCAAGTTAGGCCTCCTGATGGTGGTCCTGAGTCTCATCTTTATGAAAGGCAATTGTGTCAGGGAGGACATGATCTTTAGTTTTCTGTACAGGTTAGGGTTGGATGTCCGAGAGACACATGCTCTCTTCGGAAATACAAAGAAGCTCATCACCGAAGTGTTTGTAAGGCAGAAGTACCTAGAGTACAGGCGAATCCCCTATACTGAGCCAGCAGAATATGAGTTCCTCTGGGGCCCCCGAGCATTCCTCGAAACCAGCAAGATGCTTGTTTTGAGGTTTTTGGCCAAGCTCCATAAGAGAGATCCACGGTGCTGGCCTTTGCAGTATTTTGAAGCGCTGGCAGAGTGTGAGTCTGAAGATTTGGATGAGGATGAGCCTGGATCCAGCGACAATGCCGGTGACCCCACCAGCAGTTCCCCTCCCCGCTAACATGGTTCCTTCCGCAGATATCTCATTCCTTTGGGTTCCTGGCCAGAGGCCACTGACAGGGTGGGGTGGGGTGGGGGGGTGTTTTGTTTCTGGTGTTTATGTTCCAGTTCTATGTGTGTAAGTTTGGATTTAAATTTGGTTCCATTTGGTATCTGCCAAAGCTTTGTACATTTTCATGTGGTGTTGATTTCGATTGGCTACTGTTCTATTTGGTATTTTGGCATCTGTATTTTTAAGTGAGATCTGTGATTCTCTGTTTTGTGTTATAATTGTTATGTTTTGGTATCAGAGTTGTGCTGGCTTTGTGAAATGAATTGAGAAGCTATCCATCTCATTCTGGTACAGATTATGTAGTATTGAAATAGGCTGTTCTTTGAACATTAAAATGACTCATCAGTAAAAGCTGTCTGCAGAAAATAAATATCTATATCTATATATATAAATATACTTTCAGCATAACATGAAAGTGTTTGTCTTTATTCTCATTTTTACTCTAGATGATGGGAGCCAAGTTTCACCATATCCTATGAATAGACTTAAACATCAAGATTACTACCGGTGATAGTAGAAACCGCGGTAATGAACCTTTCTCAAGGACATGCTACATTTGTCATAATAATGCAGTGATTGTGTTGTGTGGTAAAATGTAAGATCCCCTTAATTCAAGAGTAAAACTTCACAAGTCAGTGAGGTTAAATCAGGAAGAGGCTGAATATCTCCTCTGATTTAATCCTCACAGTAGTCCTTCAAAGTAGACATTATTATTCCATTTTGTAGGTGAGTGTCTAAGGATCCTGTAGATTAATTAAATGGCACATATCAGTGGCAATTTGAAGCAGACTTTTCCCCTTAAGTTTATGTGGGAAAGAAGGACCATCTTCTTTCAGCACTAGCTAGGTTTATTAGCTATGTGGATGAACTGGCCCATGGAGTAGTTGTCAGTTACGTGGCCCATGGTGGGTGTCCAGCAGCTCAGGAGATGTGGGTTTCATCAACACACTGATACTGGGATGGAAATGTCCCCTGCAAAATACCTAGACTTATAAAAGGGAAAAGGAAACACCAGGCTTCAATGCGGATTGCAGGTGGTGGTGGAAGGGGAAGGAGATACATAACTAGTAACATGGAGGTCTAAGGGGATGTTCCTGGTTGGGGTGGGGGGCATAAATCCAAACATAGAGGGGGAGTCAACTGATAATGTCTGGAGGCTGCTAAATAACTTAGCCAACCCTTGGATGCAGGGCCTGGTGTGGGAGGGAAGGCAACCAAATCCACCTGAGTGCTTTGTTACATACTCACACACATACGAGAGTGGTGTATACAAGCGGACTTTCCTGAAGTTACGACTCTCTTCATGTGGACCGGGATCATCTGCATTCCTGCCACCTCTACTGCCCTAAAAGGATCAAGAATCCTACCCTAAAGCCCTCTTCTCTGTGTAAAGATTAAGTTCCAGAAACAAGGTAAAGAGCGATAGCGGAATTCTTCTGCCATCTAGTGGCTATCACGGGTCCTGTCAGTTGTTCCTGCAGCTGCCGGGTATAAGCCCCTGCCGCAGTGCTTAAAGTCATACCCTGAATACCTGGGTTGTGGCTATCGCTTGCTTCATAATCTTTGCCCATAATTTTACTAGCATCTCTGCCCAAACATGCCTTCTTTTCTCTTATCATAGGACAAGGTAAGATCTCTTCTCCAAGTGCAAACCACTGGCACTTAGGAAGCTGAGCCTGTATATTATGAGATGGACATATACAAGGGAGAGTTCCATTCTCTGCACAGGCAGAGCTGAGCTTTCTAGGCCAACTGGTCCCACTAGAGAACCTGCTTGTCTGTAGGGGATCTTTGGCAAGTTGTCCAAGTTGCTAGATTTTCCAGAAATTCAGAGGTAGTTTCTTGTAAACTTCTTGGGTCAGCCAGTACTGTGTTTCTGCCCCCAAATCAATCTTTACTCACTTTGTGGACCACTAGTTCCCATTGAAGGCAACAGCATTGCCCCAGCTGACAACCATCCCCAAAAGAGGGTTTTCTGGGATAGAAGAGTGTCACATGGATTTAGTATTTCTTGTTTGTTTTTAGTTCATTTATTATAGTTTCTATAGTTTCCTCCAAATCATTTATTTATGCACGGGGTGCTTTAGCAAGTTGCTCTTGGTGAAACAAAGCCATAATCCTCCATCCCATTTATCTCATATCTGATATAAAGCAAATAACCTTATTTCACCAATGCCAAGGGTTTAAGATCTGAGTTAGTTTAAATTCTAATGAGAGGTAAATTATAATAATAATAAATTTTTAACTACAAATAAATTAACTAGCCAAATATTCAATGGAAAAGTTTAAGAATAGTTGACGTTATAAAATCAGAGGGCAGAAAAAAAACTCTGGGAATACATGAAAATACAGGGCACGTGTTGTGATGAGCACTGGGTGTTCTATGCAACTAATGCATCATTGAACACTACATCAAAAAGCAATAATGTACAATAAGTTGGATAATTGAACATAATAAAAAAAGCAGTGAAAACAAATTTAAGACCCACTTATTGAAAGTTCCAAAATGTAGATAAATGTAGTACACAGCTTTTTATGTTATAATGGAGAAAAAAAATTACAACCCCTGTAAATAAATGGGTAAAAAATATCAGATAACAACAACAAAAAAAGAAATGCATGTGTCAAATAACAATGAAAAATGTTACACCCCCCCCCCAATATTTAAAGACAGAAATATCAGGCCAGTTTTCATTCATTAAATGGACATAGAATAGAATAAAAGCCCATGGAACATCTAGTGCAAGTAGAGTTATGAAACAGGCACCCTTGGTTCCATACTACCGATGGAAGTATAAATTACTACAACTTGCCCTGAAATAAATTTAGCCAATGGCATCTTCAAGAGTTTTAAAAATATTTGTACTATTTTACCTGGAAATTCCTCATACGGGAATATACTGAATGGAAATAACCTGTAGTAGGGGCAAAGGCTTCTTCACAAAAAAGAATGGCTGATGGAAGATTTATAATGTTTACATACCTTCTTCCCATACCATACACATGTCAAGGTGTATGTGGAATGTTCTGCTGAAAAGATCAAAGGCTTCCTCAAGAAACAACTTACAGTTTGCTCCTACAAAATCATGTGCTGTGGAGCAGTGGGATGACAATCTGTAGTGAAAAAATGTAAAGTGGATGCTAGTAGACTCTCAACAAAGCCATAAAACAATCTCAATAAAAACCATTTCACATTAAGTTGTATGGTAAAATTGAGTGCACTGTCGTATAGGATGTTAAATTATAAGCAAGTTGATGTCTTAAGATATTTACTTAAAAATGATCTGAATTTTGGAATGCTTTTACTCTAAGCCATGACTCCCAATAGCCATAAGGACAAAGATCAGTTGCTCGTTAAACTACTCATAAAGCAACAATGTCAGCAAACAAAAATTGATAATTATGGCTATGATGGATGGAGCACTCCCTACAGCCCCTATGACCTCCACTGGACACCCACAACTCATGTCACCTTCTCATTTACTGTCATAATACTTGAATAGGATCATTCCTGGCACTCCTGTGTCTGTTGCCAGAACCTAAAATTTGGGCATCTCCTTCATATGATCAGACATCCTGCTATGGCAGTTTTGCCATCTTGTATGGTCAGTGTTTTCGCTTCTCTCCATCCCTGTGGCCATTGTTGCTTGCCTGAACTTTGCAGCTGCCTTTGGCATGACCTCTAACGTCAGTAATGCCCCTCACACAATTCACTACACTGGCTGCCCAGCTCATAATGTTTTCTATGCTTTAAAGCATTTGATGGGTCTCGATTTTCCTTGGAGTTAGATGCAGCCCTCCTTAGCTCACTTTCCTCATCCTAAGGGTCAAGGAGCAGTAGGGTAGAGGTGGGCTAGGCTAAATCAGGATTTACAAATGAGTTCAGGGGTCCCTCTGCTGGATATTTCGAGGAACTCCTTGAATTCTGTATTGAAAACTCACCTATGTCAGCAATAATGGGTCCTAAGGCAGAAGACTCTGACATTTAGATCACAGACCCTTCCTGCTTACTTTTGTTCCCAACCCAGAAAGTCATATGGACACAGGAAATAAATGATTAGGACAATAGGTCTGACCTCTCTGGAGAGACTATCTAGGAAAGGAAGCCTAGAGTGGATCCATCTTTAGAACCTAAGCCTCATTTTCCCAAGTGCAAGCAATTTATTTCTTCCAAATCTTCCCGAGGGTTCTACTGTGAAGGCCATAAAGAAACCTATAACACTATGATCCCATTGGTCCAATCCCCTAATCCTTTTAGATTCTTCAAGTTATACCTGCCCCTTTCTGCTTAAGAGATGAAACCCACGGGGAGCTTCCTTCACTATCAGCCTCCTCCTATTTTGTTCCGTGCAGAAGTTATTCTGGGGGTCTCAGTGAGATGCCTTTATTCAAATGCATTTGCTCTAAAAGCTGCCAATCCATCTCCCAGTGACACTGGCTTTCTATACTGTCACTTGTTCAAAGTACATTCAGCTTGAGAACTATGGTTAATAGAGGGATTGGTGTTGTCCAATCAATCAGCAATAACCACAGAAGCATTTCCTAGACCTTGTAGACTGCCTGGAGCATACTCTATAGTAGCTTATAATATTCCCCTGAAGTAGAGCTAGCTTGGTCCACAAACCTGTGGGCTTTAAGTGTTGGCTTTGTGGCTTCTGCCAGACATCCTTAAAAAACATTTTGTTTTGAAATAATAGAGTCACAGGAAGTTGCAAAGATTATACAGGGCTAATGCACCTTTTATCTGGTTTCCACCAATGTTTACATCTTATTTAGTTATAGTAAAATATCAAGTACGTTGACGTTGGTGCCATGTGTATGTGTAGCTCAATGATATTTTACCATAAATGTAGATTCTGTAAACATTACTGTAATCAACATACAGATCTATTTTTCAACCACAAATATTTCTCACATGCTATCCCTTTATAGTCACGTGCATCCCCAACCATGCCTAACCCCTGGCCATTACTATTCTATTCTGTATCTCCATAATTTGTCAGTTTGATAATCTTATATAAATTGAATCATACCTTTGAGACTGGCATTTTTCACTCCATAATGTGACTGATATAAATCTAAGTTGTTGCATGTCTCAATAGTTCATTCCTTTTAATGCTGATAAAATATTTGTCTATGAAAGGCATTTTAGTTGTTTCCAGTTTTGAGCTACTACAAAGTTGCTATGAACATTCATGGATAGGATTTTGTATAGACATAAATTTTCATTTATCTGGGCTCACGGGTGTAGTTGCTGGGTTGCATGGCAATTGCATATTTATCCTTTGAATGAAACTACCAAACTGTTTTCCAGAATAGCTATACCATTTTACATTCCCACTAGCAATGTATGAATGATCCAGTTTCTCTGCATCCTCCCCAAAAATTGGTGTATTCACCCTCAGAATAAATTTAGAGGTCCTAATATGTATGTACTGATATCTCGTTGTGCCTTTATTTGAATTTCCCTAATGGTGAGAGGAGTTGAATTCTTTCCCTGTACTTGTTATTTGTATGTCTTCTTTAATGGAATGTTTGTTCATCTCCTTTGCCCATTTTCTAAATGAACATTTTGTTTTATAATACTGGGTTTTGAGAGTTCTTTATGTAATCTAGATTTGAGTCCTTTATTAAATAGGTTGATTACAAGTATTTTCTTCCAGTCTGTAGTTTGGCTGTCCATTATCATAGCAGCACAAGGTGTTTATATAGCAAAACTTTTAAATTTTGATGAAGTCCGATTTATTGACTTTTCCTTTTATAGATCATGCCCCTTGTTTTATACCTAAAACATCAGACCCTAGGTTCCAAAGATTTTCTCCTACTTTTTCTTGCAAAAGTTTAATAACATTACATTTTAGATTTACTTCTGTGATCCATTGTTATTTTGTATAAAGTGTTAAGTTTAGACTGAGGTTCTTTTTTTTTTTCTTATGCACATCTCATTGTTCTAGTAATATTTGTTGAAAAGTCTATCCATTAAATATTAAATTGCTTTTGAACCTTTGTTCAAAAAATCATTTGGCTCTACTTGTGTGGGCTACTTCTGAGTTCTCTATTTTGTTTGATTGATTTATGTGTCTGTCCTTCCACTGATACTACACCATCTTGACTGTAGTTATATAATGTCCAGAAATCAAGTACAGTGATTCTCCTCACATTATTATTTTCTTTCAAAGTTATTTGTAGCTCTTCTATATCTTTAACTTTCCATGCCAATTTAAAAATAGCCTTGTCCATATCTTAAAAAAAAAAAAAAAAACTTGCTGGGAGTTTTGTGGGAATTTAATTAAGCCTGTATATCCAATTGGGTAGAATCAACCTTTTTACTATGTTGAGTCTTCCAATCCATAAACACAGTATATATCTCCATTTATTTGGATTATCTTTGATCGCTTTCATCAGCATTTTGTATTTTTCAGTATATAAGTCCTAGGTATGTTTTTTAGATTTATACCTAAGTATTTCATTATTTTTTAGAAGATTTTATATGTTTATTTGACAGAGAGAATTTGAATTCTATTTACTAATAATTTTGTTAGATTTTTTAAACCCATATTCATGAAGGATGTTGTTATCTATTTTTCCATTCTTCTCATTGTTTTCTTTTTTTGAGGGGGGAGTGGTGTCCTATGTCTGATTTTGGTATCAGGTATTACTTATTTCATAAAATGTTCCTTCCACTTCTACATTCTGGAAGTGATTGTGTAAAATTAGTGTTAATTCTCTTAAAAAAAAGTATTTGGTAGAATTGTCTAGTGAAACCACAGATTTTTTAAGGAATTATTTTCTAATATAGTTTTGCTTCAAGACTGAGGGAATTCTGCTGCATGTAAGCATAACATTTAGTGGAGCTTCCAAAGGAAGATATCAGCCTATCTCTTAAGATGATCCAAAAATGGGTGTCATTTTTTCCTCTTTAGGAGCACCCAGGTTCAGCACCAGTCCCTCCCTGATGGCAAAGGACAAAGTCCTGACTGGGCTTCAGCTATGACTGATGTCTGAAATTCTAGTATGTCACATACTTTTCCATCTCTGCTTTCTGTTGCCAGAAGACAAAGAGTTTGGCCTTCGTTTCTGAGCTATTCCTCTCTTTCATCCAATGTGTGACTCATTTTCACTCCCTTAGAAAGTTCTGTAATTAAAAACAAAGATATCAGCATCCTTACCCAGAAAAGTTGAAATTGTTAAGGAAACAAAAAGAGGACAAAGCAGTTCTCAAATGCAGTGGTCATAAAGTCAGTGAGTTCCATAGCCTGGGATTCAGCCACTATCATTACACTAGCTATTATATATACTATATATATATAGTATATATAGTCAAGTGATCCTTATTGAAACATTTTCATTTGTAGTTCTTAACTAGCTGGGCACTCCACTGCATCACGGTTGATGTCATCTATGATGTCATGAAGGTGGCAGCTATCAACATGGCAACCCACAGATTGGGTAGTTCCCGGGGTCCCTTTAATGGTTCCAGAGTGTTCTCTGGCTAAAGATCGGTACCACATCTGTTGGGCAATATTGACAATCTCATCCAAAGTGTTATTTCCACTGTGCTTAATGTTTTTCTGCTTCTTTCTGCCTTTTGGTCATTCCTTGAGGGCTTTAGTAATCAGGAGAGAGGCAGAAGGTACCACTTCAATCTGGGCCTGTCTGTTCTCAATGGTCACTTTCACTGTAATCCTCAGACCCTTCCAATCACTGGCTGTCTTGGTGATGTCATCACCAAACTCTTTTGGAGACAGACCCAGGGGGCCAGGGAAGATGCGGGACCAACTTCCCCACCAGTGCACCTCAGCTATACAACTTTGATCTCACTGGGGACGAACATAGGCAGCATGGTAGAGGTGGCTGGTGTCAGAAAAAAACTAGATTTGGGTTGCACTTTCACCTCCTCTGAGCCAAAAGCCAAAAAGAGCAGCTACCATGTATTTTTGAAGTTTCTCTGCAATAAGTAGGCTGACAACATATATTTGCAACTTTGCTATCATCCTATTGCCCATCTGCATGTTTCTGCAGAAATTGGCCAGAGGAATATCAAGATTTCAGTTAACTTATTTCTATATTAAACACTAACATAACATAATAAAATAAAAAAATAGAATTGTTGAAAAAATAAACAGTAAGTTTAAAGAGATAACTAAAAGGCAATGATTAAGCAAAGCTTATATTCAGATTAGCTATAATTCAAGAGTTCCTTCGTTCTGCTTCATTGGTTGACCCTTTAGTCTTAGGGAGGATTACTGTTAGTGAGCACACTGTTCTAGGCAACTGCAACAAAAAAAGTGAGGAGACAGATAAAGTTCCTATTATCACAGAGCATACATTATAGTGAAGAGAGATGAATAATAAATATCTCTGGAAGTGTCAATAGTGATTTTACTGTGTTGAAACTATAACAAATTATAAAGAGTAACAGAGGCTCTTTATAGATATTGTGATCAGAGAAGGGATCTATGAGCAGTGAGTATTTGTGATGATATTTTAAAGACAGAATGAAGCCAGAACATGTAAAAGCCTGGGAGAATAACATTTTAAGCAGAGGAATTAGCTAGTGCCAAGGTCATAAGGAGGAGGCATTCATAGATTGGTAACAGAACAAATTTACATGTGCCTGGAACAGAGTGAGTGTCAGGGTTGAATTGGTTGAGATGAGGTGGCAGATATAAAAATATAGACAGTAGGGAAAAGAGGGAAAACTGAATGGGAAGAAATCAGAGAGGGAGACAAACCATATATGACTCTTGACTCTGGGAAACAAACTGAGGGTTGTAAAAGGGAGTTTGGTGGGTGATGAGCATTAAGGAGGGCACATGATGTGATAGCACTGGGTATTATACACAACTAATGAATCATTGAACATCAGATCAAAGACTAATGATGTACTCTATGTTGGCTAATTGAATTTAAATAAAAATTAATAGAATAAAAAAATAAAAATATGACAAAGTATGTCAACAAAGTTTCAATCACCTTGCTATTTTTTCCATTGAATTCCACTGAATCTATCTAATACCTTTTCCACTGAGTTTAACCTGTGCCTGCATGTTTCTACCTAAAATAGCCAATTACAGCTACTGTAGTCACTTATACTTTCATTTCTGTAGCCACATTATCCTACATCCTATTTCCTAATTCATAATTAAAACAGAGTGTAATTATCAACATCGGTTACATCAAAGGTTAAAAATGTCCCATGCAGGTATTGCAAAACCAATGTTATACTTTATTTGCTGGTACCCAGGACCCACTCTGATCAGTTTTATACTGGGACACATTTTTAATTTTTTTTATAATTTGGGTATAACCAGACTCCAACTCCATTCTTCCCTATATCCCATTAGTAAGAAATTTATAAAGCAGGTGTGTAGAGGGCTCTACTGTTTGTCATTTCTACCTTCTCCCTTTAACCCAATCTTTTCCCTACTGGTAGACACTTGGTTTGGTTAGGATGCTCATTCTACCATGAACTAATGTAAGGTTATTCCTTTCCCCAATCCGGAAGTAGTTTAAATCAATCATAATAATTCAAATATCACTCTCCATTGATGGACATAAGATAAAGTCTGGCCGGAGGTCTTCAGAAATATTTTCTTCTGATAGCATGAAGGATATTAGGAGAAGGAAGGGAAAAATGAAGGGGTGGGGGGAGTCGGAGGGAGAGACGAACCATGACAGACTATGGACTCTGAGAAACAAACCGAGGGTTTTAGAGGGGAGGAGAGTGGGGGGATGGGTTAGCTTGGTGATGGGTATTAAGGAGGGCATGCACTGCATGGAGCACTGGGTGTTACACAAAAACAATGAATCATGGATCACTACATCAAAAACTAATGCTGTATTGTATGGTGACTAACATAACATAATAAAATAAAATAAAATATTTTAAAAAGAAACATTTTCTTCCATAATAAGAGAATATTTTTTTAAATTTTATTATGATATGTTAGTCACCATACAATACATCATTGGTTTTTGATGTGGTGATCCACGATCCATTGTTTTCGTATAACACCCATGCTCCATGCAGTACATGCCCTCCTTAATACCCATCACTGGGCTAACCAATCCCCCCTTCCCCCTAAAACCCTGTTTCTCAGAGTCCATAGTCTCTCATGGTTCATCTCTCCCTCCAACCCCCCCCATTTTTCCCTTCTTTCTGCTAATGTCCTCCATGCTATTCCTTATGTTCCAGAAATAAGTGAAACCATATGATAATTGACTTTCTCTGCTTGACTTATTTCACTTAGCATAATCTCCTCTAGTCCCATCCATGTTGATGTAAAAGTTGGGTATTCATCCTTTCTGATGGCTGAGTAATATTCCATTGTATATATGGACCACATCTTCTTTATCCATTCATCTGTTGAAGGGCATCTCGGCTCTTTCCACAGTTTGGCTATTGCAGACATTGCTGCAATGAACATTGGGGTGCATATGGCCCTTCTTTTCACTAAATCTGTGTCTTTGGGGTAAATACCCAGGTAGTGCAATTGCTGGGTCAGAGGGTAGCTCTATTTTCAAATTTTTGAGGAACCTCCACACTGTTTTCCAAAGTGGCTGTACCAACTTGCATTCCCACCAACAGTGGAAGAGGGTTCCCCTTTCTCCACAACCTCTCCAACATTTGTTGTTTCTTGCCCTGTCCATTTTTGCCATTCTAACTGGTGTAAGGTGGTATCTCGATGCGGTTTTTATTTGAATTTTCCTGATGGCTAATGATGATGAACATTTTTTCATGTGTCTGTTAGCCATTTGTGTGTCTTCTTCAGAGAATATTTTTTAAAAGGAGAATAGCAAATAGCTCTTCTTAGCACTGGAAACTGTGGGACAGTTTAAAACCACTTTTAGTTTTTTGTTGTTGTTTTTTTTTTTACCTACAGCCCCAATCATCTGAATTGATCCTAATTATTTCACAGTAAGATCTGGGCAACAAGTTACATGCTCTCCCCAAGTAGCCACAGACTCTATATTTCATGCATTAGTCATGTTTCTTTGACAATACTATTTCTGGTAGAGTTTCAATGTCAGGTGAATGCTTTGGATAATCAGTAACCTTAAATTAGGATAAACCTCTATTCACTTCGAATCACTATTAACTTATAGCTCTTGTTTCTTTATCTGGTCTTTGGGCCTCAGATGAGTAATGGTTAAAACAGGTGTAAGCATTCACATACAATGATTTTTCTTTTTGTACCTCCACTTGGTGAGGCATCTAGCTGAGGAGTGAACCAGACATGCTCCATTGCAACCTTGCATGACTTCATCTTGTACTGATAATATTTTATACAGGAGTTTAGCAACAGCCATCAGATTTCCTACTACAGACTACATTCTGTGTGCTTCAGACTTTCTGTCACGGTCTGCAATAGCACACTTACAGTTCTGGCACTGAGTTACTGAGTTCAACCCCCACCTTAAGGCACATTCCCTATTCTAGCCATTGCAGGAAGTGAGAGTGGGACCCTGCTGTAGCTGTGAGCCATCCTGTTGTCAGTGACAGGCAGACAGATTGGGAGATTCCCACTGCCAGAGAACAGTGGCTCTGAAAATCTGAAGCCGATGGAAAATCAAGGAAAATAATTGTAGCCCACACATGTCAAACAATTCACAAGTGTTCCAAAATGCTGTGACTCCCAAACTCATTTTCTCAGGAAATGTTTATTGTACATGTAGTACAAAGCAGTATTGCATATGTAGTACATGGCAATACATGGTAAACATTTTTCATAGATTATCACATTAAATTGTCTCAAACACCCTAGAAGGAGAGTCAACAATCTCTTCCCATTTTACAAATGAAACTGAAGCTTATAAGGTTGTAGTAAATTTCTGAAGGCCATTCAGCTAAGGATATGGATCTATGACCAGTTTGTATAGTCTTAGAGCCAGTGCTATGAACCCAGGTACCGCTCTCCCTTTTATCATATGTGTTCTGGCTGCTCACATGCTTGAATTTAACTGTGGCTTCCTGTCAGTGGTCTTCACATATATGGCATTGCCTCTGGGGATTGCTCTTTTGTTGTTCTGTCCATGCCGTGAATTACTAACCTGGACTGCTTTGATTTGGATAAGTAGCCTCATCATGGGTTAGTGCGTGAGTGGTTGTCCTTTTTTTGGAGACTAATACCCATAAACGAGCAAAGTAATTTGGTAACATTAGTTTGCCTCTTTATCCCATTAGCCGATTATGGGTTTATATATAATATGCTTGTTTATGGATTGTATATGGAATCCTTCAGCAAGTTCATCCATGGAAATGAATGCGGTGAGAGTAAATTAACCAGATTCATGCGGCTGGCCAAGGCTACTGGAGCCAGCTGGCCCTAAGATCACATTTTATGCTTCTTGCCTGTCTTTGGAAAGATAGAAGTAACCATCACCCCTTTCTAATATGATATTCACTTCTTAGTAGTTTTTGGATCTCGTAAAAAGGATACACCTAAGGGAAGTTTTTTTTCTGGAAGTCATTGAGAGAAGGCCTTATTCAAACTTGATAGTAGTTTTAGGGATGACTACCTTAGGGTTTTGACAGAAATTGTTGGATATGCTCAAATAAATCTAGAAAAACAGATGAGCCATCTCCCTTTACAGAGTCTGAATGAGTTATATTTATGTGGCTTAGATGCCAAAATGAACCCAGGCCTGGGCTATCATATTCCCTGAAAGGTTAATATGGTGTTTGTGTAGAGATAGATTGTACTAGTGGCATTTCTAGGCTAGGGGGCATGTAGGGTGTGTGTTACTGGTTGGAATGAATTCCTGTGCTCTTGGTAGCTAGGAGCTACCAGAGACCTAATTGATCTTCCTAGGAAAATGCTGTGTGCTGATGCCTAGAAAGATGAAGCTTTTTAGGGATACAGTTAATCATCACTGGTCATTTTGGACCCAGAGATAACACTTCTGTTACTCCACTGACATATCAAAACCTGTAAACTTTGGTTAGGAATTCCTGATATCTGGAGGAGCAAAGAAAAAATTATAAAGGGAAGAAAAAGTCGGCAGGAGTGAAAGGAAAACAGCTTGGACTTAGGGAGAAAATCGCATAATAAAGTTGAGAATCCCTGATCATTCCAGAAGACGATGAGGTAAAATACACTGTCTGAAATCAAGGTTTTGTGAGTACACATTAAAGGCTTACTAATAAAGTCATATATTTGAATTCTGCTTTTATGCAGCCCTATCGAATTCATAAAAAATCAACTATTTGTTTCAGCTCTGACATGTAAAGAGTTTGGAAGTCATCATCCTTGTCCTTAAATGAAGAATTCCTACAAACCGAAAACCAATGTGTTTTCTTAAACCCATCAGAGAACTGAGGCTGCAGAGTAAACCAGTCACCCTACAATCTAGAAAGGGAGTGACTCCAGGAAGACGCAGGATATGAAATATTGGGGTAGAAGTCATCAGATGCCATAGACAGGAGGAAAGTCTTTACCATAGAGCAAGACAGGAAAGGAAAGTTTATCTGCTCCAGCCTCACTCCAGCCTTCCAGTGTCATCTATGAAATAATAATAATAAAAGCTATAGCCAACATCAGAGAGAACGCCAAGAAAACAGGTTGGGAGCATAATAACCAAGCAAGATAAATGAAGAGGAAAAACTATATCCCTGGTGGAGGGTCAGAGGCACTTATGAAGACCCCCAACGCAGAAGCACACTGTATGCCCCAACGATGGAGACTTGATCAGAAGCTTAGAGAACACCACTCCCCCTGCCAACTTCACCACCATGCTAGCAAGCCCCCAGCAATAATAACAGTGGGTTAGAGCAAGAGCTGCAAGATGTAGAGTCTCTCTACAGGGTCTTAAAATTCAACACCCATTCATAAAAAAACTAGAAGGGATCTTCCTTAATGTAATAAAGGATTTATGTGGAAAATGTACTTCTAACTTCATACTTAATGGTTAGAGACTGAATGCCTTCCTTCTAAGATAATGACAGTATGCTATTGGGAAAGTATAAACACATAGATCAATGGAACAAAATAGAAAACTCAGAAATAGATCATGACAAGTGCAGTCAACTGATTTTTTTTTTCAGAGTGTAGGGATAGAGGGAACATTCCTCAAGTTCATAAAACCCATCTATGAAAAACCCACAGCAAATATCATCCTCAATGGGGAAAAGCTGAGAGCCTTTCCTTTAAGATCAGGAACACATCAAGGATGCCCACTCTCACCACTATTGTTCAACATAGTACTGGAAGTCCTAGCAACAGCAATCAGACAACAAAAAGAAATAAAAGGTATTCACATTGGCAAAGAAGAAGTCAAACTCTCTCTTTTCACAGATGACATGATACTTTATGTGAAAAACCCAAAAGACTCCACCCCCAAATTACTAGAAGTCATACAGCAATTCAGTAACGTGGCAGGATACAAAATCAATGCACAGAAATCAGTTGCTTTCTTATACACTAACAATGCAACTGTAGAAAGAGAAATTAGAGAAATGATTCCATTTACAATAGCACCAAAAACCATAAGATACTTCGGAATAAACCTAATCAAAGAGGTAAAGGATCTATACTCTAGGAACTACAGAACACTCATGAAATAAATTGAAGAAGACACAAAAAGATGGAAAAATATTCCATGCTCATGGAGAGGAAGAATAAACATTGCTAAAATGTCTATGCTACCCAGAGCAATCTATACCTTCAATGTCATCCTGATCAAAATTCCAATGACATTTTTCAAGATGCTGGAACAAACAATCCTAAAATTTGTATGGAATCAGAAAAGACCCCGAATCGCCAAGGAAATGTTGAAAAAGAAAAACAAAGCTGGGGGCATCACATTGCCCGATTTCAAGCTATATTGCAAAGCTGTGATCACCACGACAGCATGGTACTGGCACAAAAACAGACATATAGACCAATGGAACAGAATGGAGAGCCCAGATATGGACCCTCAACTATATGGTCAACTAATCTTTGACAAAGCAGGAAAAAATATGCAATGGAAAAATGTCTCTTCAATAAATGGTGCTGGGAAAATTGGACAGCCACATGCAGAAGAATGAAACTTGACCATTCTCTAGCACCCTACACAAAGATAAACTCCAAATGGATGAACGACCTCAATGTGAGACAGGAATCCATCCAAATCCTAGAGGAGAACATAGGCAGTAACCTCTTTGACATCGGCCACAGCAACTTCTTTCAAGATACATCTCCAAAAGCTAGTGAAACAAAAGTAAAAATGAACTTTTGGGACTTCATCAAGATAAAAAGTCAACTGATTTTTGACAAAGATATAAAAGCAATTCAATGGAGAAAAAATAGTCTTTTCAATACATGATGGTGAAAAAATTGGAAATCCATATGCAAAAAGTAAACTTTGAAACTGACCTCACACCTTACACAAAAAGTAATTAAAATGTATCATAAAACTAAATATAAAATGCAAAACAATAAATTTGTTCAGAAGAAAACAAAAGAGAAAGGTGGCATGACTTTGAGTTTGTTCACAGGTTCTTAGATATAATAAAGAAGTATAATCCATGAAATTAAAAATTGATAAATTAAACTTTATCAAAAGCAAAAAGTAAAAAAAAAATTCCCCCTATGAAAGTCACCATTGAAGGAATGAAAAGGCAAGCCATAGCCTCAGAGAATATATTTGTACACCATATGTCTGATAAAGGGGTTGTATCCAGACTATATAAAGAACACATAAAAGTCAATAAATATAAAATAAATAACGCACTAATAAATTGGCAAAAGAACAATCCACAAAAGATTTTCAAGACACTTGTAGATAGTCTTCAGCAAGCCTGGTTTTATACTTTTTTTCTTTATTATACTCTTATCTATAGAGTTGTCAAATATGAGTGTTTAGGAGCTATGCTCTCTAATGAAAAGAAGGGTAATGAGGTCTATATAACTCTCTAGCTGAAGCCCATAACTAAGATTACATATTTTTTACACATGCATTATTATTTTTCATCTTAAAATTATTACCCATCTTAGTAAGTTTTTACATAATTCCAGTTTTGTAAGATCCTATAGCATAGTCTCTTAGGTTGTGAATTTGTTTATTTTGTTGAAGATTATTTTCCATTTTCAGTGAACGAGAGCAAGAGTTTTGTGAGATATTTGGTCCTAACTGCACTGACTATTCTGTCTGTGTTCCATGGTCAGTGGAGTAGATTCATTACGGCCATCTAGTGGCCATTAGGGAAACTAGCAGCTTTTTGTATTCTGTTACTGTGAAGAACTTTATTTCACTAAAACTATACTATGAAGTCTAAAAAGTCTAAAACTAGGGCTTGCTGCAAACTAACTTAAAGTGTTCTGAATATTTAGCAGAACCCAGTACACATATATTTTGTTAATATATTAACTGTACTATATATTACATATAATTTTTACGTAAAAATACAATCCATATGCTTTCACTAGACTTGAATCATTAAATGACTCAGCGGAATATGTCAACTTTTTCCCTTTCCAATACAATTTTCTTGTCTAAGTTGCTAACTTCTTCTCCCTGAAAGACATATTATCTCCTAAATAATCTCTCTGTTTCCCCTTTTGAGCCTTATAATCCATTCCTCAAAGACTAGACCAAATTATCTTTTAAAATGAATGTATCTTAATAAAAATGATGTATTTTCCCCGTTTAAAATCTTCCAATGATGTTCTGTTATTATTAGAGTGAAATGTAAACTCTTCACCATTACCTACAGAGTTCTGTGTGATTTAGACTCCACCAACCTCTCAATCTCATTTTTTTATTTCTCCTCTCTTCATTCACTATAGACCAGATGTACTTGGGTTTGTTGTTTTATTTTGTTTGTTTGTTTGTTTGTTTTCCTTTTTCTTAAATGCATGCTCCCAGACCCTGGTCCTTGTATGTGCTGTTCCTTCTGCCTAGAACGATTGGTTCTAGAATGATTGCTTCCCAGATATTTACATGGATGGCTTTTCTCTAAAGCCATGGGTGCTTTCAGATAAAATGCCATGTCCTCCCAGATGTATCCCTTCTGGGAGACTCAGAGAAATTTACACTAGATGCAGTGACAAAGAAATCCTTAATCTCAGTGGCTTATTATGTTATGTTATTTTACACTATGTCATGATTTGTGTTATATGTCAAGTCATATATCATAGGTCACATTATTGATCATGCAAACTTCAGTATGGGTTAAGGAGAGTGGAGATTGAGAGGCTCTGCTCTATGCAAGGACTCAAGTATCTATCTACCCACTTATGACTCTGTTTTTCACTTGATTGCCAGAATCTATGCCATTCATTTGTCAGAAGAAGTGAAAGAGCATGGAGGATTATGTCAGATGTTTCTATAGACCAGCTGTGGTTGTGAAACACTTCATTTCTGCCTACATGCCACTGGTTAGAATTCAGTCACATGCCCTCTACTAATGACAACTGTGGATGGGAAATGCAGGACAGCTGTGAAATGTAGGCCAGAGTGAATAAGATTTGATGAACATACAGCATTTTCTCTTCCATGGTAGCCCTTTTGTTCAAATATTCACTTAACTCTTTCTTCTCACATGTTGAACACATGCCTTTTCTAAGGGAGACAATGCAAATTTAATCTAGATATTGAATCCAGCTTAAAGTCAGGATTTCTGAACGATATTGAAGTCCTAATTGGTTTTTCATGATTAAGGACTTGGAAAAATAAAATTATGTCATTTTCCCCAACACCAAGTAGTCATTTGGAGAAAGGGAGAGGATACCCATATTCAAAACTGTCATTTGGAAAGGCAGAGGAAATAGACAACAGTCATGGATTCAAAGGAATTATGGAATTCCACTGACAAACGATGATTTGCCTGTGAGGCAAGTGGCAAGTAGTGTTCCAGAATAACATAGATGTGATATGGAATTCTACTTCCTACCTTTTTGGGTGAGAGGGATAGCAATGGAAGGCCTGGAATATAAACAGAGAAGGACATGTGGCTTGATTATATGCTGAAGTATTTATCTGAGTGTTTCACATTTGTTTTTCCTCCTTTCTGCCATTTGCATTCTCAAGTCATACCACTCAGAGAAATGAGTCACCTATTTGAAAGAGTTACCAAAACTCTGACTCCTAAGAGTGAAACTCAAAGTCTGGAAAGAAAATGATTCCTTTGCTTCAGGAGACATATTCTGAAAGAAGTTTCTATGGCTGATGTCAAAATATTTCATATATATTCATATTCCATATATATAATGGAATATTACCTAACCATAAAAAAACAATGAAATCTTGTCATTTGCAATGACATGGATGGACCTAGAGTATAATGCTAAGTGAGATAAGTCAGCCAGAGAAAGGCAAATACCATATGATTTCACTCATATGTAGAATTTAAGAAACAAAGCAAACAAGGAAAAGAAAGAGAGAGAGAGAGAGAAAAAAAAAAAAAAAACAAAAACAAGAGACAGACTCTTAACTATAGAGAACAAACTGATGGAGGTAAGTGGCGGGATGGGTTAAATAGGTGATGTGGATTAAGGAGTGCATTTGTTGTGATGAGCATTAAGTGTTATATGGAAGTGTTGAATCACTATGTTGTACACCTGAAACTAATATAACACTGTATGTTAACTAACTGGAGTTTAAATACAAACTTAAAAAAAGTCGATGGACACTGAGTGATGTATAGAATTGTTGAATCACTATATTGTACATCTGAAACTATTATAATAATGTATGTTTACTATGCTGGGATTGAAATAAAAACAGAATAAAAATAAATAAATGGACGATTTAACAATCAAAAGCTAAATGTCAGGAATATATATTATAATTTTAAAAAATCCTAATTGTCAGGCACTTACACTACAATCCATTCTGGGATGCCAAGACATCAGGACATAAACAGCCTGGGTAGCACATATGTTAAAACTCAGGGGTAGGACACAGTGTAACCAAGAGAGTGCATATTAGGGTTGCTGTAACAAATTCTATAATAATTATGTAGGCAATAGTCTGCAATCCAGTCTGTAGCCATTGTCCAAACTTGAGGGGGCCAGCCATGAAAATAAATCAGTGTTCTCAGGGGTTCTGAGAATATATGTAAATATTTGGGCAATACTGTGGAATATTTTAACATCTTAGGTCATCTGGTATAAGTAGGTTTGAACCTGCTCTGAGTTATTGATGTATATACAGCAAGTAGCACAAACCTCCCCTTCCTTATCCAGTAGATAATCTATGGTCAGGTAGTTGTACCAAGCACAAGACTCAGGGGACTGTTGGATATTTTGGGTTGGTGGTAGCGAGCCAGAGTAAGAAATGCAGGGGTTTGCTACCCTCAACATAAACATCCAGTGGTAGCCAGTATGGTATGTGGTCCAGTGTAGAATGTGGCCCTGAGGAAGCCAGTCAGATGACTGATGGAGAAAATGAACTTGGTATGAGCCTTGTGCTGTGACCCTGCAATCAATTCCAAAGGCAGAAATTCCCAGTATAAAGTATTCATTGGATCCTCTGGTAAGAAACTGGGGAATTCATGCCTGTTCATTGATTCTCTCTGCTCTAAGAGCCCCAGTGATGTGATTAAAGGGATCTGCAGGCCAAGAACTGTTTGTGCCTGGGCACTGAATCACCAATGTGGCCTTGAAAGCTACTCCAACAGGATTCCCCTGAGGAGCGATTGAGGCAGAAAATGGATGAAGAATTTAATTGTAGGGAAACTCAGGGCTGCAATATGGTTGTTAATTGGAGTTGACTGAAATTGAATATAGCTGACTGAGCATTTAAGAGAAGTGCAGGCAATCGGGACCAAATGACAAGTCCAGAAATTTTCAACTCCCAATGTGTGGATAGCCTTCCCAGCCCACTGGATAAAATTGTCATTGGTGTTTATGAAGAGTCTTGCTGGTGTTGTGGAAGGTATATGAGAAATGATATGTTAGAGATAATCATGATAGTGTTGGGGATAATATTGGTGAGGACTTGCAGTAGCCTGGTTGGGAATTGCCACTTAAGCAAATGGATGCAAAAAGTCAAGGGGAGCAAGTAAGGGCAAACAGCCTTAAAGGGTAGTATTTGGTGGGGAGGAGCAAGATGGCAGAGGAGTAGGAGACTTAAATTTCATCTGGCCCCAGGAATTCAGCTGGATAGGGATCAAACCATTCTGAACACCTATGACCTCAACAGGAGATCGAAGAAAAGAATAGCAGCAACTCTCTGAACAGAAAAGCGACCACTTTCTAGAAAGTAGGATGTGTGGAGAAGTGAATCCAAGGTGATATTCAGGAAGATATATGGCGGGGGGAGGGGGCCTCCATTGGCCGGCTACCAGCAAGTGGTAGAGCCATGGAGCACAAAATCGGAACTTTTAGAAGTCAGCTCCACTGAGGGACTTTGCTCCAGTGGCTAAGAGGGGGTGGAACCCTCGCTGGGACAGTGTGGTCTCAGGACCCTCGGGGTCACAGAATGACTGGGGGTGCCTGAGTGTGGCAGAGCTCCCAGGTATTGGAGCAGGGAAGATGGCTGCAGAGATGGAGCCGAGGCGTGGGCTCTCAGCTCAGGGTTGCCATAAACTGTGATCCACGGCACAGCTGGGCCACTACTCCTCCAGCAGGGACCCAACAAGTGGCAGATCTGGGGAGAACCCCTTCCCCCATGGGAGGAGTGGTGCAGGAGTGCACTGCAGGGATCTGCTGGGTTTGGAGACTCCACACAGGGTCATGAGCCAGAGATAGAAATGCTCGGTCACAGGTCGGGTGAGCACAGAGTGCAGCCAGAGACCAGGGAGATGGGAGTGATTGACTGCTTTTCTCTGGGGGCTCACTGAGGAGTGGGGCCCTGTGTTCTCAGCTCCTCCAGAGCAGAGAATGGGAGGCCACCATTTTCACTCTCATCCTCCAAAGCTGTACAGAAAGCTTGCAGGGAACAAAAGCTCCTGAGAGCAAGCCCGAGTAGATTACTTAGCCCAACCAGGCAAGGGTGGGGCAATTCCGCCTCTGGGAAAGACATTTGGGAACCACGGCAACAGGTCCCTCCTCCAGAAGACCAGCAAGAACAGCCAGCCAAGACCAAGTTTACCGATCATTGAGAACGGCAGAACTCCAGCCCTAGGGGAATACTGCACATAGAATTCATGTCTTTTTTCCCATGATTCTTTAGTCTTTCAAAATTAATTTGCTTAATTTTCTTTTTCTTTTTTTTCTTTTTCCCTTTTTCAACCAACATCTCATCAATCCCCCCCTTTTGTTTTTAAGATTTATTTGACAGAGAGAGAGAGAATGAGTAGGGGAGCAGTACGCAGAGGGAGAGGGAGAAGCAGGCTCCTCGCTGAGCAGGGATCCAAATGCGAGGCTCAATCCCAGAACAATGGGATCATGACCTGAGCTGAAGTCAGATACTTAACTGACTGAGCCATCCAGGCAATGATTATCAATCCCTTTTTAAAAAATCTTTTGTTTTTCATTTTTAGAGTCATATTCTATCCCTTCATGGTAGTTAACCTTATTTTGGGTATATATATAAGTTATTCTCTCTTTAAAACTTTGGGATAGTTTCTTCTAACAGACCAAAATATACACTAAATCTCTAGTGTATGGTTTTGTTCTAGTCTCCTGCTTGATCACATTCTCTCCCTTTTTGTTTTTTTTATTTCTCTTCTTTCATTTTTCAACCAACTTCTTATCATATCAATTCCTTTTATAAAATCTTTTATAATTTTCATCTTTACAGTCATATTTCATCCCTTCATTGTATTTACCATTATTTTTGTACATATATAAGCTTTTCTTTCTTTAAAATTTTGGGAGGCAGTTTCTTCTAACAGACCGAAATATGCGCAAAATCTAGTGTGTGGCACTGATCTATTCACCAGCCTGATTATATTTAATCATATTCTTGTTTTTTTATCTTTTTCTTTTTTTCTTTTTTCTTTCTTCCCCTTTCTTTTCCCCCACTTTCAGGTCTCTTCTGATTTATGTAGTGTGTGTTTTTTGGGGGTCATTGTTACCCTGTTAGCATTTTGTTCTCTCATTCATCTATTCTCCTGTGGACAAAATGACAAGACGGAAAAATTCACCTCAGAAAAAAGAAGAAAAGGCAGTACCAACTGCCAGGGACCTAATCAATATGGACATAAGTAAGACGGTGGAACTAGAGTTCAGAATGACGATTATAAAGATACTAGCTGGGCTTGAAAAAAAGCATGGAAGATACTAGAGAAACCCTTTCTTAAGAAATAAAAGAACTAAAATCTAACCAAGTAGAAATCAAAAAGGCTATTAATGAGGTGCAATCAAAAATGGAAGCTCTAACTGCTAGGATAAATGAGGCAGAAGAGAGAATTAGGGATATAGAAGACCAAATGATGGAAAATAAAGAAGCTGAGAAAAAGAGAGATAAACAACTACTGGATCACGAGGGCAGAATTCGAGAGATAAGTGATACCATAAGACAAAACAATATTAGAATAATTGGGATCCCCGAAAAAGAAGAAAGAGAGAGAGGGGCAGAAGGTATATTGGAGCAAATTATAGCAGGAAACTTCCCTAATTTGGGGAAGGAAACAGGCATCAAAATCCAGGAGGCACAGAGAACCCCTCTCAAAATCAATAAAAATAGGTCAACACACTGGCATCTTATAGTAAAATTTACGAGTCTCAGAGAGAAAGAGAAAATCCTAAAGCAGCTCGGGAGAAGAGATCTGTAACCTACAATGGTGGAAACATTAGATTGGCAACAGTCCTATCCACAGAGACCTGGCAGGCCAGAAAGGACTGGCAGGATATATTCAGAGCACTAAATGAGAAAAATATGCAGCCAAGAATACTATATCCAGCTAGGCTGTCACTGAAAATAAAAGGAGAGATAAAAAGCTTCCAGGACAAAAAAAAACAAAAAACAAAAACTAACGGAATTTGCAAACACGAAACCAGCCCTACAAGAAATATTGAAAGGGGTCCTCTAAGCAAAGGGAGAACCTAAAAGTAACACAGACCAGAAAGGAACACAACAATATACAGTAACAGTCACCTTACAGGCAATACAATGGCACTAAATTCATATCTTTCAATAGTTACCCTGAATGTAAATGGGCTAAGTGCCCCCAATTAAAAGACACAGGCTATCAGATTGCATTAAAAAACAAGACCCATTGATATGCTGTCTGCAAGAGACTCATTTTAGAACCAAAGACACCCCCAGATTGAAACTGAGGGGGTGGAAAACCATTTACCATGCTAATGGACACCAAAAGAAAGCTGGGGTGGCAATCCTTATATCAGACAAATTCTATTTTATACCACAGACTGTAATAAGAGATGAGGAAAGACACTATATCATACTGAAAGAGTTTATCCAACAAGAAGATCTAACAATTGCAAATATCTATGTCCCTAATATGGGAGCAGCCAATTATATAAGGCAATTAATAACAAAAGAAAAGAAACACATCAACAACAATACAATAATAGTAGGGGACTTTAACAACCCCCTCACTGAAATGGACAGATCATCTAAGCAAAAGATCAACAAGGAAATAAAGACTTTAAATGACACACTGGCTCAAATGGACTTCACAGATATATTCAGAACTTTCCATCCCAAAGCAACGGAATACACATTCTTCTCTAGTGCCCAAGGAACATTCTCCAGAATAGATCACATCCTAGGTCATAAATCAGGTCTCAACCGGTACCAAAAGACTGGTATCTTTCTCTGCATATTTTCAGACCACAATGCTTTGAAACTAGAACTCAATCACAGGAGGAAAGTTGGAAAGAACTCAAATACATGGAGGCTAAAGAGCATCCTACTAAAGAATGAATGGATCAACCAGGAAATTAAAGAAGAATTAAAAAAAATTAATGGAAACAAATGAAAATGAAAACACAACTGTTCAAAATCTTTGGAATACAGCAGAGGCGGTCCTAAGAGGAAAGTACATAGCAATACAAGCATTTGTCAAGAAACAAGAAAGGTCTCAAGTACACAACCTAACCCTATACCTAAAGGAGCTGGAGAAAGAACAACAAATAAAGCCTAAACCTAGCAGGAAAAGAGAAATAATAAAGATCAGAGCAGAAATCAATGAAATAGAAACCAAAAGAACAGTAGAACAGATCAGCAAAACTAGGAGCTGGTTCTTTGAAAGAATTAACAAGATTGATAAACTCCTGGCTAAACTTATCAAAAAGAAAAGAGATATGACCCAAATCAACAAAATCATGAATGAAAGAGGAGAGATCAAAACCAACACCAAAGAAATACAAACAATTATAAGAACATATTATGAGCAACTCTATGCCAGCAAATTAGATAACCTGGAAGAAATGGATGCATTCCTAGAGATGTATCAACTACCAAAACTGAACCAAGAAGAAATAAAAAACCTGAACAGACCTATAACCATGAAAGAAATTTAATCAGTCATCAAAAATCGCCCAACAAACAAGAGCCCAGGGCCAGATGGCTTCCCAGGGGAATTCTACCAAACATTTAAAGAAGAATTAATACTTATTCTTCTGAAACTGTTCCAAAAAATAGAAATGGATGGAAAACTTCCAATCTCGTTTTATGAGGGCACCATTACCTTGATCCCAAAACCAGGCAAAGACAGCATAAAAAAGAATTACAGACCAATATGCCTGATGAACATGGATGCAAAAATTCTCACCAAAATACTAGCCAATAGGATCCAACGGTATATTAAAAGGATTATTCACCATGACCAAGTGGGATTTATTCCTGGGCTGCAAGGTGGTTCAACATCTGCAAATCAATCAATGTGATACAATACACTAGTAAAAGAAAGAACAAGAACCATATGATCCTCTCAATACATGCAGAAAAAGCATTTGACAAAGTACAGCATCCTTTCTTGATCAAAACTCTTCAGAGTATAGGGATCGAGGGTACATACCTCAATATCATAAAAGCCATCTATGAAAAACCCACAGCGAATATCATTCTCAGTGGAGAAAAACTGAGAGCTTTCCCCCTGAGGTCAGGAACATGGCAGGGATGTCCACTATCACCACTGCTATTCAACATAGTACTAGAAGTCCTAGCCATAGCAATCAGACAACAAAAGAAATAAAAGGCGTCCAAATCAGCAAAGAAGAAGTCAAACTCTCACTCTTTGCAGATGATATGATACTTTATGTGGAAAACCCAAAAGACTCCACCCCAAAACTGCTAGAACTCATACAGGAATTCAGTCAAGTGGCAGGATATAAAATCAATGCACAGAAATCAGTGGCATTCCTATACACCAACAACAAGACAGAAGAAAGAGAAATGAAGAGTTGATCCCATTTATAATTGCACCCAGAACCATGAGATACCTAGGAATAAATCTAACCAAAGAGGCAAAGAATCTGTACTCAGGAAACTATAAAATACTCATGAAAGAAATTGAGGAAGACACAAAGAAATGGAAAAATGTTCCATGCCCGTGGATTGGAAGAACAAATATCGTGAAGATGTCTATGCTACCTAGAGCAATCTACACATTTAAGGCAATCCTTATAAAAATACCATCCACTTTTTTCAAAGAAATGGAGCAAATAATCCTAAAATTTGTATGGAACCAGAAAAGACCCCACATAGCTAGAGGAATGTTGAAAAAGAAAAGAAAAGCTGGTGGATCCAATTCCAGACTTCCAGCTCTATTACAAAGCTGTCATCATCAAGACAGTATGGTACTGGCACAAAAACAGACACATAGATCAATGGCACAGAATAGAGAGCCCAGAAATGGACCCTCAACTCTATGGCCAACTCATCTTCGACAAAGCAGGAAAGAACGTCCAATGGCAAAAAGACAGTCTTCAACAAATGGTGTTGGGAAAATTGGACAGCCACATGCAGAAGAATGAAACTCAACCATATCCTTACACCACACACAAAGTAGACTCGAAAGGGTCGAAAGACCTATTTGTGAGACAGGAGTCCATCAAAATCCTAAAGGAGAATACAGGCAGTAACCTCTTCAATCTCAGCCGCAGCAACTTCTTCCTAGAAACATCGCCAAGGGCAAGGGAAGCAAGGGCTAAACTGAACTATTGGGACTTCATCAAGATAAAAACCACAGGGTGGCTGGGTGATAGACATTGGGGAGGTTATGTGCTATGGTGAGCACTGTGAATGGTGTAAGACTGTTGAATCACAGACCTGTACCTCTGAAACAAATAATACATTATATGTAAAAAAAAAAAAAAAGAAGAAGAAGAAGAAGAAGATAGTAGGAAGGGAAAAATGAAGGGGGGGGAATTAGGTGGGAAATGAACCATGAGAGACTAAGGAGGGGAGGGGTTGGGGGGATGGGTTAGCCTGGTGATGGGTATTAAAGAAGGCACGTATTGAATGGAGCACTGGGTATTATACACAAACAGTGAATCATGGAACACTACATCAAAAAGTAATGATGCAATGTATGGCAATTAACATAACATAATAAAATTTTTTAAAAAGGTAGTATTTCTAGGCTGGGAGGCTGTCTGGTTCTGAATCTACATTTTGACCTGCCACATGGGTAAGTTAGATACAATACTGCCTAGAGTCAGTATAAAACCTACTAATAGTCTGACAGTCTGATAATCTGACTTTCATTATAGGATACGGTCAGTAGACAAGCGCCAGAAAAATATGGCAAAAATAATATTCCACTGGGACATTCCCTGATTCCAATAGGGCAGTTCATTCACTCCATTGTTTCAGGAAAGTCTTAGTTCCCATTGTGTCATTTCTCTTAGTTCACCGTAAACTAAGTGGGGCCATATGGACAAGTGATAAAGTCTCCAATGTGGTGATGTGTCCCTGAGGTCTCACTCTACTATAGGAGGCATGTGAATTCCAACAGTAAACTCTTCATCAGGGACCCTGTCATTTGCGATGGTGTCCTCTCAGTGATGAGACCATCTCACTTAGGGGTAAGGTCTTCTGTGGTGGTAGCTACCCAGGAGGTGGGTAATCCATGTGGCTATCCAGTGGGGTATTGGTCATGGCCTTGAGGTGGAGTGGTATGATATAACGTGGAGGCTTCCCTAAAGAATGAGCTGCATATCTGGTGCCTGCTGCTATTGGAACAAATTGTTAAGAGCTCCCTGGGGTCATCAAGGGCATGTTCAGCAACAGAATCAGTAGATTCCCCTTCATTTCCCAAGGAGCTCATCCAGAGCATACAAAGATTCTGGACATATTTATATCCCAGACTAAGAGAGATCTGCAGATGCTATTTAGGAATTCCTGAATCAACCAGTGAGGGTGATGGACAAATCATGATAACATGGCCCCTATAACTGGATGAGCTTTTGTATGGAGAATCATAGAGCCAGTTAGCTTGTAGCAATATTTGTTGTATAGAAAGCAGGGGAAAGTGTCATTTACACATTCCTTCCAGAAAGCCCATTGCCTGAAAAGGAATTCAATCAATCTGCCCCCATACTCAGTGGCATGCTGGCCTGAGCTTTTCCAATGGGGCGCCCCAACATTCCCCACTTTACTACCCAGTGGTATAATTGTGAGCTGGAGTCATATTGTTCCAGCATTATAGCTGTGTGAGGGGTTTACCAGCAACCCCATCACCCTGGACATACAAAGCAATAAGAATAGCCACAGCCATACAGAGCATTGACATATGAGTTTGGATCTGGTTCATTCTGCCTGCACTATTTGTATTTTTTTTTTTTTTCACAAAATCCATTTCCTTTTATTCTGTGGAACTTCAGTAAAGTAAGCAGACTTGCGCATGATTTATGTTAATTTATACACGATGGTGGGAATTAAGACCAAAGGAAGGCTGTGGTTGCTCTCAGGAAGAAAGGAATGGGTTACTTCATCCAGTGTCAGGTAAGGCCAGGACCTGGAGCTTTCTTGCATACTCTCATCTCCAAATATGGCTCATGTCCACCAAGTGGAGAGTTTCTTTCCCTCTTTAGACACCCAAACTGTGCCACTGGTTGGTCCCAGGGTGGTGGTTTCCACTTTCTGTAAACCCAAGGGGAATTTAGTTTCATTACCCAGCACTTGTAGCCACTATATTTAGGGAGAGTTGCTAGTCTAAAGGAGGCTCTTTCTGGAGTGTCCTCAACATTTTCAGTGTTTCTAAAGAAATTTTGGTGGGCTTTTGGCCTGGGGGCATCCAATAATGAGTGGATCATATTGGACCATCCACTCTCATTAGGTTACCAGCATGAAGCAGAAGGTGAGATGATTGGAACATCAGAGCAGAAGGGGGAAGTGGAGTCAGAGAATAAAATTAAAAAGACATCATCTTGGAGGATAAAAGCTTGAGGTTTGACAGAGATGACCAAAAGTGGAATTTGAGGGGATGCATAATAGTTGGTATGTGAGATTGAAGGCCCTAGTGGTGAGAGCTAAGCAAGATGAGGGCCTGAAAGAGTTTGATCCATTTTGGCGACCACATACCCAAAAGTAATTTAAAGGCCGTCTCTTTAAGGATGGCATTATGACACTAGATGAAGCCAGATGCCTGGGGACAGTAGCCTAGATGAAAATTCCAAAGAATATTAAGTTGGAAAGCCCACTATTGAGTCTCCTGAGAGGGAAAGTGGGTGACGTAGTCAGAGTCACTAATGTCCAGCAACCCAAAGGGAACAATAATAAATTTAGTATGGAAAGAGATTACCTGTATTGAATAGGAATGCTGGGTGGGGGTCACTAAAAGGAGTCCATTTTAGGTATCAATGATTGTGTCTATGTATTTGGAAGCCCCAGCAGAAGGGTATAGTAGGCCAGTGAATTTGATCTTCCAGCTGGAGTGTGGTCAGTCTCTCAGGGGAATATGTCCCCATATGGATAGGCTCCATTGTTTGGGAACAGATAACGCACTTGTCTATCACAATTTTGGCTGTTGCCAAGCGGGGTGGGGGTTGGGGGGGTCTCTTCACTTTAGCCTAAGTATTCAGGCATGCATTTCTTGATTATCTGAAATTGCATGGGCCCATTTTATGAGCTGTAGGGAAGGACTGGTACTCTGAGGAGTCCGTACTGGGCAGAATGTAGGAGGCTTAGTGAGGGAGTCTGCAATACTGTTGAAAATGGCTTCCAGCATAAGGCTGTTAGTATGAATGGAAATGTGAGAAACCGTGATGGGAACTGGGTACTCTGTTAATTCCTGCCATACCATGCCTTCCTTAAAGGCTAGATGAACAGCTACAAGTTCTGTCAATTGGGCTAAGCTGGGAATGTCCTCCTTGACTAGAGGTACCTAAGGCTGGGTGGAATGTCATGGCCCACCAGCAGGCTGCATTGTATTCAATGGTAAAGAACATGGATTCCCTTTCCATTTCAGACAGTCCTAAGGGGCTCCCCACGTAGCCAAAAAAGAAGGAGATAGGTGCACCACTATCATTTCCTCAAGTCTCTTCATCAAAGGGCTAATTATGGGGCAAGCCACAACCTTCTGTAATTTGGAAAGGCTTTTGACATCAAGTTTGCCCTCTCCTGAAGCCACCATTTCCATTTTACTAAGAAGGTATGAGTAGCTCTTCTGAGCTTCACTGGGAGGCATCTCTAACTCAAAGCATTATAGAAACTTGGGTACAAAGTAGTACAGGTGCAACCAGTTAGGACCTCAGTTTCTAAAAGAGCCCAATAGGATGACAAATGTTGAGATTCAAGGGGAATATATTGGACTGTTCCCAGGGGTAGGTACTTAGTCTAAGACCCCATAGAAAGGCAGATAGACTCATGTTTGGTACAGAGACTCCAGGAGGCACGGTCAGATATGGTGAAGGACTTGATTTGGAACGTGGAGCCAGGTGGGACTAAAGGTAAGTCTTATTGGATTGCCTGCTGCACAGCTTCTAAAGCACACTGTTGGGCTTCACCCCAATGGAAGGTGGCAAACTTGCATGGGCTTATGTATATAGGGCAATGAATTAATGAGAGGTGAGAAATGAGATATGTTTCCTCCAAAGCATGAGAAGATTTATTATGTGTTGTCCCTGAGTGTTGTAGATCCTTGACTATGAGCAGCATGCTCATAATAGATCGCCAAACACTCAAAAATTCTTCATTTAAACTATATCTAGATTTCATTTGACTTCCATCATCTAGATTTTATATAAACAACCCTGAAAATGAGGTGTTATTCCCATTTTCTCTCAGTTGAGTAAACTGAGCTGTAGGACACTTAAGTAACTTGGCCAAGCTAGTAAGATAAATAGATGGTGTTAGCTTCCAATCCTTCATGTATCTGGCCCCCAAATGACTTTACTTTCTCTAAGCAGTTTAGTGTCTTCTGCCTCTTACTGTGACAGTCTGGATAAATGGTATCATTATATATATAATATATATGGTGCCATTATATATAATATATATTACATGTTGTTATATATACATACATATATGTTACATGTAATATATATATATTACATATATGTAAAATAAAATATCATACCTGCAGTTATGAGGAATGCAGCATAGGAGAAAATCCACAAACTGTCAAGGTCTGGCCTAAATGCCTCTTCTTTAGATCTGCCCTAACTGCCCTAGCCTACTACACTGCCCTTATTTTTTGGAATGCCTGCTTTTATTATTACAGAGTCTCAGAGAACATGAAATTGGCCCCATTCTATAGTTGCTTGGCTAAGCAAAGCCCTAAAAGGTAAGCTCTATTAAGAATATTAGTGTATTAAAGGTTGGGTCATGATTAATATCTCATTATATGCTTGTCACCATGCATCACAGTGCAGGTGAAACATTTAAGCCTTCTGGCTCACTTGACCAGTCATGAGAATGCAACTGAAATACTTCCAACTATAATGAGTTTAACTGAAGAAGGGCCTAACTACTGTTCTTTGAAATCCACTGTTGCATTTATATCAAAGTCATACTTCCCATGGGCTGCTCCCAGCTAATGACTGGATGTGGATATGTCTATTTCTGAAGGATATGGGACTCCAATGATGATGGACTGTGGCTTAAGGACTTATAGATGTCCCTTTGAGCCTCCACAGACTTGACAGCAGTCTAGAATGCCTCCATCCTACCTTCCTCCACTCTGTCCTTCATTTGCAATCAGACTTTGTCTGAAATATCTCCTAGTCTTCCTAGATCTCTCCCCATTTTTTTTTTCTGACAGAAGTTTACCCAAGTAAAACCTTTGCATATTTAAATTTCTCTTGGTGTGTGCTTCCCAGATGACCCAAACTACCACTTTTTGTTAACCATTTGGGTAATATCATTTTGGAAGAGACAATGTTGGAAGAAATAAGAAAAGCCACAGGTAAGGAAGTTGAACCATTGCCCCAGGAAACAAAGAAGCATAGCAAGAAGAGTGCTGTTGTACAAATCTAATTAACTAGGCAGAGTCAAAGCAGTGGAACAACTGATCCCTTGTCCAGAGACAGAGAAGATGAAAAGATAACACCCAGAGTATCCTGCAGTCTTTTATGGCCAGCAGCTTAGAGATCCTCAGTCCTTAACTTTGTGGCTGGCCCATCTACAATGAAGAGCTACATGCTTTTTTTTTTTTTTTCCATGTAGGTTTTTTGTTTGTTTATTTATTTTTAGGACACCCATTCCTGTCCCACACATACACTCACTCCAGATCAAAGGGTTGGAAGAACAGGAGGAGGCAGTCAACTCAAGAGTTCTGGAATCAGACAATCCAGGTTCAAATCCTGGCTCCACAACTTTCTGGATGTGGGCCTATCTATGGGTAAAGTGCTTAACTTTTCCCTGCCTCATTATCTAATCTGAATAGTACACCACTCTAAGTATTTTGAGAATGAGACCATCCTTATAGACTTACTTGTACATTGTCTACTATATGGCAATCTTATTTGAAGGTATCTATTTTTATCAGAAAAACAAAGGCTTCTGGCCCAGTCAAATTCCTTTTTTTTATTATGTTATGTTAATCACCATACATTACATCATTAGTTTTTGATGTAGTGTTCCCTGATTCATTGTTTGCGTGTAACACCCAGTGCTCCACTCAGAACATGCTCTCTTTAATACCCATCACCAGGCTACCCATCCTCCTACCCCTCTCCCCTCTAGAACCCTCAGATTGTTCTTCAGAGTCCATAGTCTCTCATGATTCGTCTCCCCCTCTGATTTCCCCCCCTTCATTCTTCCCCCCCTGCTATCATCATCTTCTTCTTTTTTTTTAACATATAATGTATTATTTGTTTTAGAGATATTTTTTTATCTGTATCACGAACAGTGATTTTTTTTCCATTAGTTGAATGTAAATTCTAAACATGACAATTAATTCCATAATGTTCACTGTGTTATTCAAATAGTTACACAAATAGTGTTGTTCAAATTGTCCATTCTTGCATTTTAAATAAGTTACTGCACATGGTATTAAAAATATCTATTACCGGGGCACCTGGGTGGCTCAGTCGGTTAAGCGCCAACTCTTGGTTTCTGCTCAGGTCATGATCTCAAGGGTTGTGAGGTTGAGCCCATCTTCTGCTTTGCACTTAGTGTGGAGTCTGCTTGGGTTTCTCCCTCCCTCTCCCTCTGCCCTCACCCCATACTCTCTCTGTCTCTAAAATAAATATTTAAAAAGAAATATCTACTACCTTGTGGATTCCTGGATTTCCCCCATTAGTTCTATCATTTTGTCTTTGTATTTTCTGATGCTATATAATCACATGACCACAAATTTAAAATGCTCTTAACTTCCTGGTGCATCACAATTTTCTCTGCTAACATCTTTGTCTTAAAATTAACTTTGTCTGATATAAATAAATTCAGAAAATCTTCCTTTTGGACTACTTGCATTTAATTTCCAGTATTACTGGTTACTTTCTATTTTTCTTATTTGTGCTATGTCTACTTTTTCTTCTTTCTTACATTCTTACAAATTTATGATTTTTTTATTCTCCTTTTACAACTTTATAGTTCTATTACTCCAATAATTTTTAAAAAAAACATCTTGCTTAGAGAGGATCAGGAGAAAAAAAAAAAAGAGAGAGAAAGAGGATCAGGAGACTACAGAGTATTCCATGTTAAGACCTATGTATCTGAAAAGCAAAGCTGGTGGCATCACATTTCCAGACTTCAAGCTCTATTATAAAGCTGTCATCATCAAGACAGTATGGTACTGGCACAAAAACAGATACTTAGATCAATGGAACAGAAAAGAGAGCCCAGAAATGGGCCCTCAACTCTATGGTCAACTCATCTTCGACAAAGCAGGAAAGAATGTCCAATGGAAAAAAGACAGTCTCTTCAACAAATGGTGTTGGGAAAATTGGACAGCCACATGCAGAAGAATGAAACTGGACCATTTCCTTACACCACACACAAAAATAGACTCCAAATGGTTGAAAGACCTCAATGTGAGACAGGAGTCCATCCAAATCCTAAAGGAGAACACAGGCAGCAACATCTTTGACCTCAGCCACAGCAACTTCTTCCTAGAAACATTGCCAAAGGCAAGGGCAAAAATGAACTATTGGGACTTCATCAAGATAAAAAGCTTTTGCACAGCAAAAGAAACAGTCAACAAAACCAAAAGACAACCAACAGAATGGGAGAAGATATTTGCAAATGACATACCAGATAAAGGGCTAGTATCCAAAATCTAGAAAGAACTTCTTAAACTCAACACCCAAAGAACAATGATCCAATCAAGAAATGGGCAGAAGACATGAACAGACATTTTTTTCCAAAGAAGACATCCAAATGACCAACAGACACATGAAAAAGTGCTCAACATTGCTCGGCATCAGGGAAATCCAAATCAAAACCTCAAAGAGATATCACCTCACACCAGTCAGAATGGCTAAGATTAACAAGTCAGGAAATGACAGATGTTGCCGGGGAAGCGGAAAAAGGGGAACCCTGCTCCACTGTTGGTGGGAATGCAAGCTAGTACAGCCACTCTGGAAAACAGTATGGAGGTTCCTCAAAAAGTTGAAAATAGAGCTACCCTATGATCCAGCAATTGCACTACTGGGTATTTACCCCAAAGATACAAATGTAGGGATCTGAAGGGGTACGTGCACCCCGATGTTTATAGCAGCAATCTCCACAGTAGCCAAACTGTGGAAAGAGCCAAGATGTCCATCGACAGATGAATGGATAAAGAAGAAGTGGTATATATATATACAATGGAATATTATGCAGCCATCAAAAGGAATGAGATCTTGCCATTTGCAACGATGTGGATGGAACTGGAGGGTATTTTGCTGAGCGAAATAAGTCAGTCAAAGAAAGACGTGTATCATATGACCTCACTGATACGTGGAATTCTTAATTTCAGGAAACAAACTGAGGGTTGCTGCAGTGGTGGGGGGTGGGAGGCACAGGGTGGCTGGGTGATAGACATTGGGAAGGGTATGTGCTATGGTGAGTGCTGTGAATTGTGTAAGACTGTTGAATCACAGACCTGTACCTCTGAAACAAATAATACATTATATGTTAAAAAAAAAAAAAAGAAGAAGATAGCAGGAGGGGAAGAATGAAGGGGGGGAAATCTGAGAGGGAGACGAACCATGAAAGACTATGGACTCTGAGAAACAAACTGAGGGTTCTAGAGGGGAGGGGGGTGGGAGGATGGGTTAGCCTGGTGATGGGTATTAAAGAGGGCACATATTGAATGGAGCACTGGGTGTCATACACAAACAATGAATCATGGAACACTACATCAAAAACTAACGATGTAATGTATGGTGATTAACATAACATAATAAAAAAAAAGACCTATGTATCTGAGTTACAGATTGAATTATTACATATCAATAGTTTACAGTACGAAGTCTTATCAGTAAACCTATGTCTACATCTGTGGGAGCCCTGAGAGTCAGTTCTGTTGCCATGGTGATTACCAGCAGTGAGTCATTGCTGGGTCCCTACAATGAGAATGTGCTGTGTTTGGCTGAAACCATTTGAACAATTTTTCTCACTGGACTTTAATTAATCATAGCTTCACATCTTTTCTTCACACAACCCACACTCACAAAGGAACTAAAGGTACTCACCCTTAACATTTAATTTTCAGGGCTGCGTTTATTTTGTTTTTCATACATATGTACATACATATGTCTACAGTTTCCCCCACTATCCAAAAGTAGAGTGTTCCTATGAAAATTTCTTAACCAAAATGGCATAAAAAAGCAATTGCCATTCCTTTATATGGAAATATTTTTGAATATTCCCAGACCCAAAAAATAACCTCTCTTAGGCTTTTCTGAAACTGTAGCACACATCTTGCTAATGGATGCACAAAATAAACAGGGATCAAGTGCAGATGCTCACAGACAGAGTTCAAAGCTCTGGTGCCTTGATGCTGACATGCTGAATGTGCTTCCCTTGAAAGGAATTTGGCAGGGCCGCTCTTTCTGCTGTAGGAGTGCTCTGCCTCTGTAAAGGCTCCCTGCAAAACAAACACTGAACACTATTTTTGATTTTCACCTTTTTTTGGTAAAAGTGAAAATTCCCTTGGGGTTCTTTCAGTTAGTGAAAACAGGTACTAATGTAGATCTTTTGTAAAAGCAAGTGCTGTGACACAATCCTTCAAAAAGCAGGAGATACCTGTACATAATCTCCTGTGTGTATATTTACTTAATTATATGTATTCTTTACACATGAATATGTATATGCGTGCGTATGCATAGTTAAACCTTGAACAACATGGGTTTGAACTGCATGGGTCCAATTATATGCAGATTTTTGGCAATACGTATATTGGAAAACTTTTCGGAGATTTGTGACAATTTAAAAAAGCTTACGGATGAATCATGTAGCCTAAAAATACCGAAAAATAAAAAAAGTTAGATATTATTGTAAGAATACAGTGTATAATGCACATAATGTACAAAATATGTGTTAATTGACTGTGTGTGTTACTGTAAGGCTTCTAGGCAAGGGTAGGCTAAAAGCAGTTAAGTTTTTAAGTATCAGAAGTTATACATGGATTTTTCAACTGTGTGGGGGGTTGGTGCCCCTAACCCCAGCATTGTTTAAGTGTCAAGTGTATATCTGTATAAATACATACATTTGCATGTGTATATATTTCCTAAAACATACATTATTTCACATACAAATGATTTATCAGGAGACTTTTATTCACACATAAGCAAAACTGCAAAACAAACATATATATATTTATATATGTTGTATATATAATATTATGTATATATGCAAAGACAATATATGTAATTATTACTGACTTTATAGGCATGTGACATAATTCTATAAACTTCTGCACATTTAATTCCTACTTACCACTATGTTTCCAGGTTAGCCCATGCATATTTCCTCATGCTTTTTGTTTGCTTATTTACTTTTTAAATGTAACTTCATAATATCCCTCTGTATGTCTATGCCATTTTTTAACCAGTTACTGATTTTTTTAGTCATTTCCAATCTTTTACTGTATAACAAAAACTGTAATTAACATCATCATACTTGAATGATTTCATACATGGAGAATATACCTGTAAATCACATTTATATAAATAAAATGGCTGGTCAAGAAGTATGTATATGTGAATTTATGATTTAATTGATATCATCAAGTTTTCCTTTGTGGAAATTTTACCAATTATGCTCCTACAAGCAATAAATGAGAGTGCCTATTTCCCAAGCTCTCACTACAATGTTTGAGTCTTTGACAAACTGAAAGAAGATTGAAACTCCATGCAGTTTAAATATGCATTATGATTAGTGATGTTTAACAACTTTTCTTGTCTTTAAATCTATCCTCATTTTGTTCTCTGTTCAAGGTCTACTCAATATGTTTTCTAATTTTTTATTAAGTTGTTGGTCTTTTATTTTTGCTTTATTGGATCACTTTATAAATTATGTAAATAAGGTCTTGCCTTGCTTTATGAATTTCATTTTTTTTTCTACTTTGATACTTGGTTCTGTTCTTGCTCATGTCAAACCTGTTAGGGTCACTTTAAGTTGGTCACATTTATAAGGCAGCGCAGTGCCGGAGAGAATGGGCCCTGGAGTCAGATGTCACCAACCTCAGGACCATAGGGACATCTCTTAATCTCACTGAGCTTCAGTTCCCTGAGCTGTTACAAGGTGATAAAAGTAGTACTTACCTCTTAGGATGGTTGGAAGGATTACATGAGATAATGCATCCTAGCACAGAACCTAGAGCACAGTAAGCTCCGTGCAATTGCTACAGTTATTGTCAAAATTTCTTTAAGACTTCTTTCAATCATGTCATAGACAAACATTTTTGACTGCAAGATTTTAAAAGGAAAAAAAAAAATTATCCTATGTTGTTTCTGTAGCTTTTGGTTTCACAGTTATATTTATATTTTGATGTAAGTGGAATTTATACTGGTGTAAAGTATGATATATGAATCCCATATATTAGTTTTCAAGATTACTCCTAAATTTACTTAACAGTTTTTATTAAATAACCCAAATTATTTTTGTTATAATCTTTATCATAAATTCAATTTTCATGTGTATCTTTGTCCTTTCTGAACCCTTTTTAAAAGATTTATTTATTCATTTATTTATTTATTTGAGAGAGAGAGAGTGGGAGAGAGGGAGAGGGAGAGAGAGAGAATCTCAAGCAGACTCCATGCTGAGTGCGAAGCCTGACACAGGGCTTGATCTCATGACCCATGAGATCATGACCTAAGCCGAAACCAAGAATCAGGTGCTTATCCAACTGAGCCACCAAGGTGCCCCTAAACCTTTTTTATATACATTTTTATCTCTCAATTCAAGTGCTAATACCTCACTCTTCATACTGCTGGCATACAATACTGTTTTAAGATCTGGTAGGGTTCAAGACCGTCTATTTTTCAATTCTAAAATGTTCAAGTTCTACTGGCATTTCTTCATATAAGCTTTCACAATGGTTTTATGTATGTATGTATTTATGTGTGTATTTATTTACTTCAGCTATACATGAACTATTTTTACTTGTCTTACTCTGGGATACTATAAAAGAATATCACAGATCGGGAGGGTTAAACAACAAACATTTGTTAACTGTTTTGGAGGCTGGACATCTGAGACTGGCCACGCCAGCATGGTAGGGTTCTTTGTGAGGGCCCTCTTTCTGATTTGCAGATGGCCACCTTCTAACTGTGTCCTCATATTCTCACTTCCAAATTACCTCCCAGTGGTCCCACTTGCAAACACCATCACAATGGGGATTAGATCTTCAATACATGAATTTTGGGGGAATACAAACATTCAGTATAGAGCATTCTGCCTCCAGCCAAAATTCTCACATGCAAACTAAATTCATTCTATCCAACAGCCCCCAAAATATTAACTCATCCATCACCAACTCTAAGATCTAAAGTCCAAATTTCATCTGAATATCATCTAAATCTGATACAGATGAAACTCAAGGTACCATTTATTCTGAGACAAAATTACTCTCCAACTGTGAACTTGTTAAACGAAACAAGTTATGTGCTTCTAAAATACAATGGTGGGGCAGGCATAGGATAAACATTCCTATTTCAAAAGGAAGAAACGAAAGAAGGAAGGGGTGACAGATCCCAAGTAAGTCCAAAATCTAACAAGGCAAACTCTGTATCTTAAGGTTTGAGAATAATCCTCTTTGGCTCTACGGTCTATTTTCTGGACCCAGTGGGGCAGTGGTCCTCTCCCTGCAGCACTGTTAGGTAGGCGTCACACCCCCAGGGCTCTGCCAAGTAGGGGTCAGGCCCCCAAGATTCTGGGCAGCCCCATCCCCACAGATTAGGGCAGAGGTTGTATGGCCTGTTGAAACCAAGGTGATGGCACCTTTTCTTGACACTGAGGAGGCAGCCCTGATGATCTCTGAATGACCTTTGGGGTCATTCTTCCCTTGTCTTGAAGAATAGAGCATGTTGAGAGCCAAATAGCTCTTACAGTCCTGCCTTGTAAAATCCAAAAATTCTGACAGCCTTCCTTCATTCTGTCTTATCTCTCTGTTCCCTTAAGCTCAGATTGGCAGTGTACCTGTTAGGGCAGCTGATTAGATCCATGGTTCACTCTCACACTAATCTTGTCATTATGTAGTTGGTCTGCCACACCCTTAACTTTCTCTTCGGAACACACTTCCTTATTTTTGTAATGTGGACAGGCTGAGAATTTTCCAGATCTTTATTTTCTGGTTCCTTTTTGCTTAATAATTCTGTCTTCAATTCATTTCTCTCATCTTACATTTTGCTGTATGTAATCAGGAGGAGCCAAGGTGCTCCTTCAGCAGTTCATTTACAAATTTCCTCAGTTAAATATCCACTTTGTCTCTCCTAAGTTCTACTTTCCAAAAAACACTATTACATAAACACAATTCAGCCAACTTATTTGCCACTTTATAACACAAATCACACTTTCTCCACTGTCCAAAGACGTATTCCTTATTTCCATCTGAAACCTCACAGAATGGCCATCACCATCCTTATCTCTACCAACATTCTGTATGTGGTTCTTATCCAAGAACATATAAGATTTCCCTACAGCTCTCCTCATTCCCTTCTGAACTTTCACCAGAGTTACTATCAAAAGTCTCTTCACAAGCAAATAATACATTATATGTTAAAAAAAAAAGAAGAAGAAGAAGAAGAAGAAGAAGAAGAAGAAGAAGAAGAAGAAGAAGAAGAAGAAGAAGAAGAAGAAGAAGGAGAAGAAGGAGAAGAAGATAGCAGGAGGGGAAGAAGAAGAAGAAGAAGGAGAAGAAGATAGCAGGAGGGGAAGAATGAAGGGGGGAAATCGGAGGGGGAGACGAACCATGAGAGACTATCAACTCTGAGAAACAAACTGAGGGTTCTAAAGGGGAGGGAGGTGGGAGGATGGGTTAGCCTGGTGATGGGTATTAAAGAGGGCACAGTCTGCATGGAGCACTGGGTGTTATGCACAAACAATGAATCATGGAACACTACATCTAAAACTAATGATATAATGTATGGTGATTAACATAACAATAAAAATTTTAAAAAAATAAAAAATAGATTCCATTTAAAAATACATCTTTATTACATTGTCTATATGGTTGTTGTTTTATACATGAAATTTATTATTTTATATTTTTTTCTAAGCACCTTATTGATTTTTATCTTTTGAAATTTTCCAGACAGTTTCGGATTTTCAACTTACAATATTGTATCATCAGCTCAGAGAAATAAATTTACATTTTTCTTTGAAGTTTGTGTATCTTCTTTTTTTGGTTTTATGTGTAATTGCATTGATCATCAAAATAAAGCTGGTCCTTGAACAACACAGGTTTGAATGGTGCAGGTCCACTTATATGAGGATTTTTAAAAAAATACAGTACAGTATTGTAAATGTATTTTCTCCTCCTTATGACTTCCTTTTTTTTTTTAAAGATTTTATTTATTTATTTGAGACAGAGAGAATGAGAGAGAGAGCACATGAGAGGGGGAAGGGTCAGAGGCAGAAGCAGGCTCCCTGCTAAGCAGGGAGCCTGATGCGGGACTCGATCCAGGGACTCCGAGATCATGACCTGAGCCGAAGGCAGTCGCTTAACCAACTGAGCCACCCAGGCGCCCTCCTTATGACTTCCTTAATAACATTTTTTTTCCTCTAGGTTACTTTATTCTAAGAATATTTTATTCTAATAATACATATAACATATAAGATATGTGTTAATTGACTGTTTATGTTATTGGTAAAGCTTCTGGTCAACAGTAGGCTTTTAGTAGTCAAGTTTTTTGGGAGTCAAAAGTTACATGTGGATTTATCACTTCACAGAGGGGGTATGGCACCCCTAACCCTGTGTTCTTCAAGGATCAACTATAATGTTAACTGGCAGTGAAGAGAGGGGATCTACTTGCTTTTGACTGATTAATGGAGGTAATTATATGACTACTTTCCTTTGACTTATTAAAAGGATAAAAAATGCTGAAATATTTTATTCTGTTTTTTACTAATATTTATTTTTTGCACTTTTCATTTTTCATAAACTTGATCACTAGTGTGTGTGTGTACTACCTTGGTTATACTTTGGTATAAATTGTGTATCATACAATGGAATATTATTCTGCCACAAAACAAAAGTAAATCCTGCCATTTGAAACAATGTGGATGATCCCTGAGGCATTATAATAATTATGATATGTGAAATAAATTAGAGAAAGACACACACTATATGATCTCATTTATACGTGGAATCTAAAAACAAACAAAAACAAAAACAACAACAACAACAATAACAACAACAACAAAAAACATCATGTTGGCTAATGATGGTGTATTAATGATGGTGTATTGTATACTTGAAAGTTGCTAAGAGTAGCTTTTAAAAGTTCTCACCACAGGAGAGAGAGGAGGAATGTAACTAAACTTGTTGCAATCATTTTGCAATACTTATATCAAATAATTACATTTTACACCATACACACACAATGTTATATGTCAATTATATCTCAGTAAGCCTGGAAAAAAAGAATAAAACAGAAAATAAAACCATGTAAGGGGCCCTTTTCCCTTTTTTATAATTTTTGATTTGTATATAATAGCACTGAAGTTATTTGTTCTTTGAAGGTTTTATGAAATTCCTAATTTTTTTTAGGTTAAACTGCATTCTGTGAAATATTTTATGGATTATATATTAAATGACAGGTTACATTTTAATGTATTTTGTAGCCAATGCTTACTTATATATGCCTAGAAAATTATCAATTTCTCTCAGGTTTTGCAATTAATTGGCATCTGATTGAGTAATGTTTTTTTCTTATATATCTTTACAAAATCTCAAATTGTGGTGAATTCTTCCTACTGGATAAGTGTATGTGTGTGTGTGATTGTGTATGTGTGTGATTATGTATGTGCTTTTTGCTCCTATTTTCCTCATTTTCTTAATTTAGATTATGGTTTATTTTATAAATTGTTTTCAAAAATTCAAATCAGCCTTAATATTTAATATTTTATTTTTCTCTATTATTTAACTTCTTCATTCATCTCCTTTATTTACCTTCCTAGTTATGTGTTATTCTGTGTGCATTAAAAAAAAGTAGACATATATTACCCAAGGCAATCTATAGATGTAATGCAATCCCTATCAAAACACCAATAGCATTTTTCACAGAGCTAGAACAAACAATCCTAAAATTTGTATGGAACCACAAAAAACCCCAAAAAGCCAAAGAAATATTGAAAAACAAAAGCAAAGCTGGAGGCATCACAATCCCAGACTTCAAGTTATATTACAAAGGATCAAAACAATATGGTACTGGCATAAAAACAGACACATAGATCATTAGAACAGAATAGAAAACCCAGAAATGAACCCACAATGATATGGTCAATTAATCTTTGACAAAGCAGGAAAGAATATCCGATGGAAAGAAGACAGTCTCTTCAACAACTGGTGTTAGGAAAACTGGACAGCAACATGCAGAAGAATGAAACTGGATCACTTTCTTACATCACACACACAAAAAATATTCAAAATGGATTAAACACCTAAATATGAGACCTAGAATCATAAAAATCCTAGAGAAGAACAGAGGCAGTAACCTCTTTGACATCACCTGTAGCAACTTCTTACTAGATATGTCTCCTGAGGCAAGGGAAACAAAAGCAAACATATTGAGACTTCATCAAAATAAAAAGCTTCTGTACATTGAAGGAAACAATTAATAAAACTAAAAGGCAACCTACAGGATGGGAGATGATATTTGCAAATGACATATCTGATAAAGGATGAGTATCCAAAATATATAAAGAACTTACAAAACTCAACACCTAAAAATGAATAATTCAATTAAAAATGGGTAGAAGATATGACAGATATTTTTCCAAAGAAGACATACAGATGGCCAACAGACATATGAAAAGATAGTCAACATCACTCATCACCAGGGAAATACAAATCAAAACTGTAATATCACCTCACACCTATCAGAATAGCTAAAATCAACAACACAAGAAACAACAGGTGTTGGTGAGGATATAGAGAAAGGGAACCCTCTTGCACCATTGGTGGGAATGCAAACTGGTGCAGCCACTCTGGAAAACAGTATGGAGGTTCCTCAGAAAGCTAAAAATAGAACTACCCTAGGTCCCAACAATTGCACTACTAGGTATTTACCCAAAGACTACAAAAATACTAATTCAAAAGGATACATGCATGCCTAGGTTTATAGAAGCATTATCTACAATAGCCAAATTATGTAAACGGCCCAAGTGCCCATGGAGTGATGAATGGATAATGAAAATGTGGCATATATAAAGAATGGAGTATTATCCAGCCATAAAAAAGAATGAAATCTCGCCATTTGCAATGGTATGGATGGAGCTAGAGAGTAATGTGCTAAGTGAAATAAGTCAGAGAAAGACATACCATATGATTTCACTCATATGTGGAATTTAAGAATTAAAACAAATGAGCAAAGAGAAAAAGAAAAGAGAAAGAGAGGTTAAACCAAGAAACAGACTTAACTACAGAGAACAAACTGATGGTTACCAGAGGGGAGAGAGGTGGGGGGATGGATGAAATAGGTTATGGGGTTTAAGGAGGGCACTAGTGATGAGCACCGGGTGATGTATGGAAGTGTTGAATCACTATATTGTACACCTGAAAAAACTATAACACTGTATGTTAACTGGAATTTGAATAAAAACTTAAAAAAATAGACTTTATACTGTATATGTATACATACATGTATAGAATTTTACATTTTATACATCTGTATTATGTTTTAAATAATAATAATGATCATGAGTTTAGTTTTCTTTTTTGGTTATATGAAGATGCTCATATGATTATTATTTTGATATATTAAGATAAATATTGTCTACTATTCTTCCATTCTTTTTCCTGGAATATAATCTACCCCTTTCTGATTTCTTATTCTTCTACTGTGCTGTTTTTTGTTTGTTAATATTTCATTTGAACTATTTTGGCATCAATATTCACAAATGATATCGAATTCTAGTTATTTTTGTATTGTGTTGGTGTAACATTTTGATACTGATGATATGTGTCACGCATAAGTTATGTAACTGTCCCCTTTCTTCTGTTCTCTGGAATGGTTTATATAACATTATAATATATTTAAAGGTTTGGTAAATTTCTGGGGCAAATGTCTTTTCCTGCTCTTCTCTTCTTTGGGGGGACAGGGCTAAGTACATTCCTGACAACCTTAACTTCTCATTAGTAATTAGTTTGTCTTCTAGATTAATGTCTGAAAAATTATATTCATGTAGATTTTAAATTTCTTCCCCATTATCAAATGTGTTTGCATCAATGTAACAAGAATTTATCTCCCATTTCTTGTCTTTTAATCTTTGATTTCTTCCTATTTATTGTTTCCTATTTTAATTGCACCTTGTCCTTTATTTTTTTTAATTAATAGTTTATCTGTTTTTGTTTTTTTTTTTCAAAGACACAGCTTTTATTTTTTTTAGAGAGAAAGAGAGCACATGCATATGTGGGGTGGAGGGGCAGAGGGAGTGGGAGAGAATCTTACCCAGGCTCCATACCCAACCCAGAGAACAACACGGGGCTCAATCTCACGAACCTGAGGTCATGACCTGAGCAGAAATATAGAGTTGGTCACTTAACTGAGCCACCCAGGTGCCCCAAGAAACAACTTTTATATTTCAATTTTCTGATCCACTAATTTTTGCTTTAATCATTCTTAATTCTTTCTGTTTACCTCTATATTGCAATTTCTTTAAAATTTATAGATTTGTGGGATGCCTGGGTGGCTCAGTCATTAAGCGTCTGCCTTCGGCTCAGGTCATGATCCCAGGGTCCTGGGATCGAGCCCTGCGTTGGGCTCCCTGCTACACGGGAAGCCTGTTCTCCCTCTCTGCCTGCTTCTGTTCCCTCTCTTGCTAGGTGTCTGTCAAAAAAATAAAATAAAATCTTTAAAAAAATAAAATTTACAGATTTGAATACCTATTTGTGATTTGTCTTTCTAGACAATGTATATTGGTATTTAAAATTAGTTTATTCTGAGCAGAGATTCAGTACCATCTTACAAATTATCATATAATTTTTTATTATTTGGTCCTGCTAAATTACTTTGAATTCACTCTTTCATCAAATTATTTTAAAAGAGATATTTAAAAGAAGCTTCACATGGTGGTGGCTAATTTTCTTGTATTGACATTGGAGAATATTGCCTGACTACTAACTTCTCATGTAATTGACAGTTCCTTTTTTTTTTTTTTTTGAGTGTTCTTTATTTGCAGTCCACATTTACTGGCTACTCTGTATTTGATCTGGTACTCAAACTAAGAGCACCAGCAGCTTGTGTCCAGTGCCCCAACCATGCACTGGCCAGGGTTATGACTTGGAAACCAGGATGGTTTCTTTGTGAGGTTGGAATTTTTCCCCTTGGTCTTACCCCTGGCAGTAGAATTAAATGATGGCGTTCAGCCAGCCCTGTCTTGTTTCAGAAATCCCTGAGCGACTCCACAGCTCATCAGTTGGCAGACCCTGAGCCTGACCTCCCCCCCCTTCACCGCTCAGGTTTCATTATGATCTGATAGTTTGTTAGTGTCCATACAACACTGGAAAATTTGATATATATTTTTGTGGCAAAAATCCTGACATGCATTAATTTACTTTTTTGCTCTAGTGCTGGGTTATTTTCCAAGACTCTCTTTACCCATCCCCACCCCAACTCCAACTTACACTGAGGCTGAGGTTCAGCATCTACTGTGAAAACAAAAAACAGTCCCCCAAGATGTTTACAAAAGTGCAAAATAAAAAATGCATATGGGTGCCAACTATGGACTGGAATTTTTTTCAAGTTATTGAAATGCAGTAAATGGATTTAATGGCATGTGAGACAAAGTGATTTCCATGTGTTAGAGGGAAAGGAATATTAGATAAAATGTTAGCATATTTCTAAGTCTGTACATCCACCAAATTTAGTTATGTGAAGCATAAGCAAATCAGACTTGTTTCACGCAGGCTTGTGTGTGTGTGTGTGTGTGTGTGTGTGTGTGTGTGTGTGTGTGTGGTTAAAATGATATCTTCTGTACAGACTCCCGGGCTGAGTCCATGAATCCTTGTGGGGGAGGGGCCGGCACACACTGTGAATCACTCACAAAGAAAACTTTTGTGTGGCAAGGGCTCCTTTGTTTCTGACTGCGACAGGAGTGGCCCAGCTGTCTTCGTGAGCAAGCCCTTGGAACACTTTTCCCAGACCTGGTGGCAGTGACATCCCTTTATTTGACCTCTGAATGAGCTAATGAGGGAACAGAAAAATCCCATTTTTTAAACATTATTTTATTTATTTTCCTCATGTAGACATCCATCACAAATAATACATATTTTTTGTTGCTTACTGTATTTCAAGAATTAAATAGCACATTTTTAGTTTTGACTGAATGACTTTTTTTGAAAAATTACTTGATCTTTTTGAAATTATGACTATAAAGGTAATGTGCCCCCATGCTACAAAAAATCATAAAATAATAATGTTACTTTAACACAAGTTCCAAAGATTTCCAAAGAGAAAAACTTCGTGGAGTATTGATTCTTGTGCAAACTCTTCTGAGGTCACAAACACACATAAATGCTATTTTTACACATGCCCCTTTAAAAATACCATCTGTGTTTCAAGTTCTTTGTCCAGATTACATTTGATCATCATAACAACCCTGCAAAATAGGTGGTGCTGTACCCACTTATACAAAAAAAAAATGAGGTATAGAAAATTAAAGTAACTTGCTCCAGACTTCATGGCTGGTAAGAAGCAGAGTCTGAATTCTAATTATATTCATTGTCACCAAAACCACTTTATCTTCTGCCAATCCTTGTTCCACTGTATCTCCTGAACTTTATTATGATTGTTGCAAGATGCTATTTGGATAAAAACATGCTATTTCAGAACATTAGGTAGTGTAGATTAGGACAAAGTTTTCAAAGCTTTCCAAGCTCAGCTTAAAAACCCCTCCTTAATAGCAGCTTAGCCACTATTCAAAACTCTTGAGACTTTGGTGTCAGTACAGTCTTTGAGAGTGACCCATCTGGTCCTTTTCTTTGGTTGTTTGGTCATCTGAGCCCTCTTTTCCCTGCATGACGGGGGTGGCCTCAGGGGTACCAGCATGTTTGAATTTTGTTTGGAATCACTCACCCTGCATGAGAGTAATAGTTAGGCATCCACGGCCTCTTGATTGGTGAATTCTTTGGACGAGAGGAATCAATATGGAAGAAATATGGCAAAGATGCCAGTGAAATGGGCTGAAATACTTACCAATAAAATCAGGAATCATGTAAGAAGGGAGAAGCAGTGTAAAAATTTGGGAAGCTGAGGCATATTGTGAGTAAGGGACTAAGAAATACTGAGTCTGTAAGCCCAAAGACAAAGCCCCACAGCCCCCACATTCTCTTAGGAGCTTATTTATGTCCATCGCTGTCCCACCCAGCTGAACCATCCATATTTAGAGATTGCACACATGTTACCATTAGCAATATTCAGCTGGTCCAGGCGATCCTGGGCATGTAGTTGAGGGAAGAGGAAGCATGGTGCCGGTGTTCTGGAAATAGACCACTGAATTCCATTTGTGGTTCCACTAATTTATACCTATGGGCCATAGCTATATGGGCAAATTTAACCTCTCTCTCTATATATATAAAGTACTTGCTTTATAAAGTTATAGCAAGTACTTCATAAGGTTGGTCTGGGAATTAAATTGGTGCTTTGGAGAGTGCTTAGTACATGGCACAAACTCTGTAAATGTACCCTGCCTTTGCTGAATGGTCAGGAAATGTGGATCTCCTGGAATTGATGCACCTGGCATATCTTCACCTCTCAGCCAAGAGAAGAATGTTCTGCAGTTGATGCATACAGAATTTTACACATTTTACATTAGATAAATTGTTAGAATTTTGCTGGGTTTCACTTCATTTGCTTGTTCAGTTACTAAAAAGACGTATGAAAACTGTCCACTTAAATTTTGTATTTTTCTTATTATCTATTTGTATATCTGATGCTGTGTTATTAAACGAATACAAATTGTAATAGTTCTATCTTCGAGGTAAATTACAATGTCTATATACTAATCTTATTTATCTCCAGCAATGCGTTTGTCCTTAATATCAACTTCCTCTATTGCAAAAGCCACAGCATTGCATTTTTTTCATTCTATTACTTTTAATGTTTCTGTATTCTTATGTTGTAGCTTTGTATTTTAAACAGCATACAATTTCATTTTAATTTTAATCAAGTCTGACCATCTTGGGGCGCCTGGGTAGCTCAGTCGTTAAGCGTCTGCCTTCGGCTCAGGTCATGATCCCAGGGTCCTGGGATCGAGCCCCACATCGGGCTCCCCGCTCCATGGGAAGCCTGCTTCTCCCTCTCCCACTCCCCTGCTTGTGTTCCTGCTTTCGCTGTCTCTCTGTCCAATAAATAAATAAATAAAATCTTTAAAAAAAAAAAAGTCTGATCATCTTGGAGTTTTAGTTTTTTTTTTTTTTTTAAGATTTATTTATTTATTTATTTATTTGGGAGAGAGAGAATGAGAAAGAGCACATGAGAGGGGGGAGGGTCAGAGGGAGAAGCAGACCCCCTGCCAAGCAGGCAGCCCGATGTGGGACTCGATCCAGGGACTCCAGGATCATGACCTGAGCCGAAGGCAGTCGATTAACCAACTGAGCCACCCAGGCGCCTGGAGTTTTAGTTTTTAAGCCACATTCATTTAATCTGATAGTGTAATTGTGTTATCATATTGCCTTATCACTATTGTATTTTAGTTTTTGTCCCTTTATATATTTCACTATTTTTATCTTTCCATTCCTATGATTGGTTTCAATACTTTTGTTATTCTTTTCTTTTATAATTTTGTCACTTATATGTCGAAAACTTTTGTCAAAATCCCCTTTTTTTGAATGTCTACTGAATACAAAGAACTCAGAGAGTTCAGGATTGATTGTGCTGTTATAAGGAATAATGAGATTGTGCTAAACTGCATGGGAACACACATTTCTGTATGTATAATAAATAGCACAGTGAGCTATTAATGCCATCATAGGAATTACCAATGTCCTATTTTGTAAGTCCTTTATCTGTGTCTGCTACAACTGACCAGAGCCACTTGAATATCTGATTTCATTAGATGCTAACCACTGAGCCTGCGAAAAGGACAAAAAGATTATTTACACACCTCACGCTCAACAAAACAGCAAATCCTATTAGCCTTTCACTTTCAGCTTGCAGCTCTTCCATATACTATATTATATGATGGTGTATCTTTTATATATATCTCCAATTATGAAACTTTTATATACATTTATATGCATATACATAATTATTAAATATAGACTTTCAAATATAAATAATTTCACATCAAGCTTAACAGGATAAAAACATGTAAACATACACACCTGGTTCTGGTCAAGTAAAACACAAAACCACAAGGTAACCACATGTTCAAGAGTGCACTTGAAGGGGAATGAGGGAAGGAACAGACATGTAAACAACAAAGATGAGCAGTTGTACCACAAAGGCCCTGCGAGGGTCCATTTCTTAAGGCTGTAGTAGCAAAAAGCTCCTTGTTCAGTTAAGACTTCTCCCTTCACCCTGTCACATTTATTCTTGAGGGACTTCAAAATGAGTGTGGAAATTCTGTAAACACTAGACTAGAACTGAGTCAATCCTGTTGAAAACAGAGATGACAAAATAAACCATAAACTACAGTAATATTCATTTCATCAAACAATAACTTTAAGGACTTTTTGTTACAGTTCACTACAGTAAAGCACCATAACCTTGAAATGGGGATGGACAAGAAAACAGAGATGAATGCTTTATAAAAATGGCTTCAATAGCCTCTGTGAATGATAGATGTGTCTATAAACAGAAAACAAGCAACAGCAGATGGCAGAGCCTTAGCACAACAGACCACATGCCACAGCATTAATGCCACAGATCAAACTGAAAAAAATTTTCCCGCTCATAATGAAGCAAGTCCCACTGGTCCTCTGAGAAAGAAAGCTCATCATCTGCCAGTGAAAGAAAACACTTAAACAACAGATTGGCCAGCCGAAGCATGACAAGCTCTTTTTTACTGCTTTTAAAGGGTATCTCACCCTCTCCCACCTGAGTAGGCTCCAAAAGTTGACTGCAGTGAGCACCGGATTCCCCAGCACCCTGCCTCTGAGGATCCTCTCCCGGGCCCTCAGGGTCTGCATGCTTGTAAAAACAGTTCTCTCCAAATGGGCAGAAACCCCTGCCTTCAGCAAAATACCTGCAAGTCTTGTTGCTCATTGCCTCCTTGTACTGCTGAATAAGTTTCTGCTTCTCTTCCTCCTCCTCCACCCAGAACTCACTGGGAATGACAAAGTTGGAGGTGACCCTGCACTGTGGACAGGACTTGACGATCCTGTTGCCAAACTGTTTGTCAGTCCTCCACCTGCGGATACACTTAAGACAGTAGGTGTGGTTGCAGTTGGACAGGATGCCAAAGCGGCAGTCACTGGGGTTGGCTTTCTCATAGACAACCTCCATGCAGATGCCACACACTTTGTCCATACTTCGCTGCACTGCAAACGAGAGTTCCATATCCTTCTCGTGTGCTTCAATGCAAGCCTTTATATGGTCTGCCCTCTGCACAGCATCCACAGGGTGCAAGACCTGAAGCCCACACATATCGCATATCTCTCCATGGAGATACATGCAGCTCTCCCCACGAAAGCACTGCCCCATGGCAGCATCCCGGCAAAGCTGCTGCCCCCTTCCCACTGCAATCTGTTCCCTCTCAGTCACTGAGCTCTGCAGAGGAGCCCTGGGAACAAAAGGGAAAATGCGGCCCCGGTAGGGTTGCCCAGGAACAAACTCAATGGCATTCTCCCAGCCTTCTGCACCTGCTCCTCCAGCAGCTTCAAGGCCTGCAGTGTCTCTCTCAGCTTCAAAGAAACCCCTTTCAGCAGCCAAGCCAATCACAGGCAAGGAGCAAGAGGACGCAGCAGGGGGGGCTTCCGCCACTTCCTGAGGCAGGGTCTCGGTATGCGCAGCCGTGCTAGGGCCTTGGTCTGCAGAGGCCCAAGGTGGTGAACCATGGCCCTCCCTAGCCAACTGCCGGCCTGAGAGGTCATGAGAGTAACGACAGTTCTCCCCCTCCTTGCAAAGCCCATGCAGATAATACCTGCAGGTGACTTGCTTCGTCCAGCTGCCACCACTCCGGCCCGGCAGGCGACTGGGCCCAGCCCCTCCCCCTGCAGCCTGGGCAGGCCTCAGACGTGACGTGCGGAGGGGGGCCGGACCTGCAGCTGCAAACTGCCGGAAGACCGGGCGCGTGCGGAGGGAAGGCCCAGTTGCACCCTCCCCTGCTGCCTCGGCACCCGGAGATGCCCCAGGTGTCTCAGAGGCTTCAGTGGGAGCTGCAGGCTCTTCCATGGCAGCTTCGTCTCCCCAAATGGTACCGGAACTTCTCCGGTGTCTCTTCCTTTAGGCTTGAGGCCCAGAGAGCCGGAGCTGGCACCGTGGTGTCCTATCTATGAAGTGTGCATCTCTTTTCCTTCTCCCCTGCTCTCTTCCTGTGACTATGGGTTCCTACTTCCTCTCTGGGCAGGCGCGGCGGACACTTCCTGTGGGGGCAACGTCAGTCCTCTATTCATTCTGTACGGTCCGTACAGCGTGTTCGGTGATTCCGTATCCTCCTTTGTTCTCGTCAGTCGGGGCTGCCCCGCCCCTTCCCCGGCCTTTGCCCTGCTGCTCTACACGCCAGCTGGCCGATCCCAATGCCTCTCGCTCGCGCGGTTCTCTGGAGGACGTAATCACAGCTCTTTGAGGTTTTAATTTAATCTCTTCCAGTGTTCACTCAGACACATTGTATTTTATTGCTTTTTCATATATGCCTGTTTTAAAAATCATAATCCCCCCCCACGTCACTGCTTATGCTGGAACGTCTCGTTCATGAATATTATATATATATGTTTTGTTTTTTTTTTCCTGTTCACTCCATTTTATGTCTACATGGGTCTTTGTGTGTGTGTGTGTGTGTGTTTTCTTCCTAGCCTTATGGCTGTCACTGTGGAAAGCTTTTTGTTGAGAAGACATGATTTCTTTTGGTCTTTATTCTGGAAATTCTTGCAAGCTTACTTTGGAAATGCTCTTTGCAGGCAAGGCTTTAGCAGTGAGTGCTTCTGATCTGAGGCCACTTTAGCGCTTTCAGATGTCTTAGTTTATAGTGATTTCCAATTCTCCCTTCCCACTGTGCAGAAGCTGCCGACCTCATACAATCCTGATGCAGCATAATAAGCTACTGTCCCCTGTGTGACCCTGGCTTTTATTTTCTCTTGCTCGCTTAACTCATGGTGGCCCTTTGTTCCCTGTCTTTCACGGAGCTTTGTCCGGTATTGTGACAGGCAAGCCTTTCATAATGTGTTCTCTATCATTCTGCTCACAAGTGGTGCTTTTTAATTTCCTCTGTGAGCTCTGTTGTTTTGCAAATATATTTCAGTAGATGAGTTAAAAAAAAAATGCCTCCTTTGCTAAGAGTACTTATCATGGATGTATAATGAATTTTATCATGTTGTTTTCTGCATTGAGAAATGATCTTTTTTTTTTTTCCCCTTTATCCTCTTAATGTGATTACTTGCACGAATAGATTTCCAAATATTTAATTTGCCATCCCCCCCCCCCCGGAATAAATCTTTCTGTGTTATGATGTTTTATCATTTTATGTATTACTGGATTTTGTTTGCCAAAACGAGTTTCTTGGAATTTATAACCTAATTTTTAAAATTGGAGAAAGTCTGAGTAGTAGAACAGAAATCAGACTGAAGCAACTAATAAAAAAAAAAAAAACGTGAAGTAAGGGTAATGAATCAAGTGTAATCTTTAAACAGATTATTGAGACCTAAATTTCTGGCTAAATTTATTAAGAAAAAATGAAGAAGCCTCAAATAATATCAGAAATTTGAAAAGTGGTATCACTACATTAGTAACAGACATGAAAAATCATGAGAGGTTATCAGAAACAAGGTTTAGCCATTAAGTGTGAACATTTCTACAAAATGGTCTTATTTCTAGAGCCACAACTATTATAGCAGGAGCAGAAAAAAGAAACAAATACTGACCTGTTACATAAATTAAATCTGTAATTAAAAATAATTCCCTAAATAAAAGATTTTAAAGCTTTCCATCTGAAATAAATAGGCAAAACATTCTATAATGTTTTCAGTCCTAGCCAGTACCATAAGGCAAGCAAAGAAATAAAAGATGTTACAATTATAAAAGAATTATTAATAGGAGACAGCAAAAAAAATTAGAAAAAAATATTGATAAGCCATTAGATTTAATAAGCCCATTTAGCAAGGACACTGGATAGAAGTACAATATACCAAACAGTTGTATTTCCATTTCAGTTAAATGACACTTAAACATTTAAAATTCATAACATTTATAACAAAAAGTTAATGATCCCAGAAATCAAACTAAAGTTGTAGAAATTAAAATCATGTTTTATTTAGGAAGATTTAAAGAAATCAGGGGATCCTCTGCTCATGCAGTAGAAGCTAAGCTCAATATTTTTGAAAGTTAAGCTTTTTCTTATTTGGTAATTATGAGAATATTGCTGTTTTCCACCATGAATGTAGGACATCATGGTGATTTTGATTTTTTTTCTTTTGTATGGTTACTGAGTTTTGTACTGGGGATGCCAGTTCTCCCCAAGCCTAACTTGCATTCTCTTTCCTTTCATAAATGCATTGGTTGATGGATATTCCTTTGACAGCCCTGAAGATTTTTATAGGGGAAAAAAAAAAACTTAGAGCATAAAGAGTGGATTTATATATCAGGCTTTTTACAGATTCACAAACGTAAGAATCTTGAATATCCAACTCTTATTTGTTAAATGGTAATATGTTCCCAGCACTGTGTTTAATTTATATTTGATCCACTTTTTATAGACCAGCCCTGTCCAGTAGAATGTTCTGTGATGATTTTGTGCATGTTCTGTCCAGTATTCTAGTTTGATAGCTATTAGCCCCATGTGGTTCTTTTTTGTTTTTTTCTTTTTCTTTTCTTTTTCTTTTTTTTTTCAGAGAGAGGGGGAGCACACCAGAGATGGGGGGAAGGGCAGAGAGAGAGGATGAAAAAGAATCTTAAGCAGGCTTCGCCACGGGGATTAATCTCATGACCCTGAGATCATGACCTGAGCTAAATCAAGAGTCCGCTGCTGAACTGACAGAGCCAGCCAGGCGCCCCAAGCCCCATGTGGCTCTTGAGTACTTGAAATGTGGCTAGAATAGCTGAGGGACTGAATTTAATTTTAAGGCATAGGGCTAGTAGCTACTATCTTGGACAGTGAAGTTGTAAGTGGTATTTGACCATACCATCTCCTCACCCAGGAGGGAGCAGAGATTTTCTAACCTGTCCAAGCCTATGCAGCTGGCATGGGGCAGCTGTTTTCAGGCCCCCACCTGTGTGGCTCCTAATTCTGTTCATGTCCTACCACCTTGTAGTGAACTGTACCTTCCAGTTTTATAGTGAAAGTATTTCATATATGCTATTAGAAACTAAAATTGCATGATTTTAAATATATGAGACTGAATAACTGGAAATGGGACCATGCATGTAGAAAGAATAAGCAAATACTTCCCATCTGGGTCACATATCTATTCTCAGAGAATTTTCTCTGCCATAATGCTGTTTTGTCCTGTTTTGCCCTTTTTTTTTTCTTTTAATTTTATTTATTTATTTTTTTAATTTTTAAGCACTGCTGTTTTCACACAGTCTCTGAGAATACACATCTGATCATGTCTCTAGTTATTTGGCTCAGCTGAGTGCTCTTTCTTTCAAAAACCCACTCAGGAACCCCGGACTGGGACCTGAGACCAACTTGCACGCACAGCAGTCTTCAGGGCAGTGCAGGAACTCCTCACGGGTCGGGATTTGGATGTCCAAGTGGAATGAATGAAAACAGTGGCTCCACTTGAGCAGGCTGCACTAAGCACTTGGGTCACAGAATGACAAGGGGGGAGGTGGTTTCTGGCACTGCAGGGCTGAGGCACAGTCTAAGCAGCATAACAAAAGCCCCTGACGCAGGAGACTTACTCAGAAGTGGACTGTAGGGATGGGTAGAAAAAATTCAGGAGGCCCCACAGACTTTTATTCCAAGTAGCTCAGGCCTGCTGGGCTCAGCCCCATGTACCAGATATGTCCATGTTTAAAAGACACATAATTGTCTCAAATTAATTTCCTTCAGCAAACACACCTGCTTCAGGTCCAACGTTTAGGTACTACTGTGGAGATGGGAACTAAAACAAGGGTCTAGAATCAGGCATCAGGGGTTCAAATCTGGAATATACAACTTTCTGAGGGATTCATCTTGGGCAAATAATTCACCCCCCCCTTTTTTTTTTCCAAATTTGGCAAGTGACAATAACAGCAATAATAATCTAAGCGATTAGCTCACAGGTTTACTGTATTAAAGGAGATAATTCTTTTTTTTTTCTTTAAAGATTTTATTTGTTTATTTGAGAGAGAGAGAATGAGAGAGAGCATATGAGAGAGGGGAGGGTCAGAGGGAGAAGCAGACTCCCCACCGAGCAGGGAGCCCGATGCGGGACTCGATCCCGGGACTCCAGGATCATGACCTGAGCCGAAGGCAGTCGCTTAACCAACTGAGCCACCCAGGCGCCCTAAAGGAGATAATTCTTATAAAATGAATAGAGCAGTACCTGTTATAAGGGACAGTCTTTGAGATCTCCATAAATGTATTTTGACTTTGAAATCAAAGAAATCAGAGAGGGAGACAAGCCATAAGAGAGTCTTAACTCTAGGAAATAAACTGAGGGTTGCGGAAGGGGAGGTAGGTGGGAGGATGGGGTAACTGGATCATGGGTGCTAAGGAGGGCACTTGGAATGAGCACTGGGTGTTATATGCAACTGATGAATCACTGAACTCTACCTCTGAAACTAATAACACATTATATGTTAATTAATTGATTTTAAATTTTAAAAAATTAAAGAATCCTGCAGTTAAAGTCTCTAACCATGTCAGTACGTTTTCTGGTATCTGGATACAGCAGTAGTATGTCTATAGGATCCTTGAAGTTTGGGTACATGAGACGTGAATGAATGAATGCTTATTTTCTCATACTGATAGGCAAACTGACTTTTATTTTGAAATTGACAGAGGCAGTTTTTGCCAACTCTAGTTCAGAATTCAAACTCACCAAATTGTATACAATAATTATGTGCAGTATTTTTTTATATCAATTATACTTCAATAAACCGAAAAAAAAAAGTCAAGCTTTAAAGCTAGATGAAATTTAAGAAAAAAATATTTTTTGGAAGTTCAGTTTTAGGTACTTTGTGCAATATTTTTGCCCCTTCATCACTTATAATTGTCATGGGATTCTGAGTAGAACAGGAGTCTGTTAGCTCACCCTGGGACTGGGTGGGCTGTTTTGAGAAATCCATGTCTAGTCATCATGAATGAACAAATAGATAACAAGAAAGTTAATCAAAAATGCCTTTTTAATTCCATATTTCAATACTGATATTAAAAAAAGTGTAAATGCTCCTCAAGCAACTCAATTATACTGTCATAAAATTGCTCTGATGATAAAATTACACTGAATTATCTATATCATAATCAAACACTGGAAATTTCAAGAAATTTTTGGATGCTTTCTACAATTCAGGTATGTGTATACTTTAGCATGGGTAACAGAATTTTGTTATTTTCATATTGATCTATTTTATAGATCTAAAACATACTTAAACTTCAATTTCTAGCCAGATTAGCTTATATAAGGCTCTTCTTTCCATCTACAACAATGATAGAAACGGGACAAATACATGTAGTAAGTTCTTGAAGTACTTAGGAAACAGCTAATGTGGTAAGTGTTTGAGGCACCAAACCCAAGACAGAACATTACGTAACCAAATAACCCATGACTTATGAAAGAAATCACAAAGAAAATTAGAAAATATTTTCACTTGAACAATAATGAAATTATGGCACATTAAAATATTTAGGATGCACTCAAAGCTATGCTTAGAGGCAAAATTTATAGCCTTAAATACATCACTAAGGAAAGAAGAAGCTTCATTTCCAGAAGTTTCAAAATAATTTTTATAAAGGCAACAAAACGAGATGGGGGTAGAATATGACATAGTAATGTTGGAGTCCTATTGCCTCCATCCAATTTAGGAAGAGGACATGGTCACTGTGCTATGGATATACACTCAGACCTACAAACTGTGGCCATAGGGATAAAAGGACAGAATTCATCTAACTTTTGGCTCCATGGAATAGCGCTTTTTATTTTTTAAAATATAAAAATAAAAAAATACTCATTATTTCCCACGTTTCTTACTCTGTTCCTTTCCTCCTCCAAAACATTTAAGCAGTTTTAAAGAGACTTGTGAACAATCATACCTAACTGACCAGACAGTGTCATTTGTCTCCCCCATACCACATAAGAAAGCACATTAATATTTCTGGCCACTAGAGAGCAGGGATGTGATTGATTGAATAAGCTGAAGGGGGAAAAACTTGCAAGGTTTTAGAGATTTTGATACACAGTTAATATACTGACCAAATAGATGTTTATAAACACACTATATCCATCAAATTTAGCCTGTGAAAATTACACACCAGGCATTTATGACAATTAACAACATATTGGGTCTAAAGGATGCCTCAATAATTTCAAAGGATTGAAATAATTCCGAATATATTTCCTGACTCCAGAATAAATTTGAACCTGAAATCAATAATAAAATATAACTAGAAAATCATTTCTGTATTGAGATATTAATAACTCTATTTCCAAATAACCCAAAATTCAAAGAAAAAAATCACAAAGTAAATCAGAACATACTACGATGTGATTACTAATGAAGGTGCCTATGTAAAAATTTGTTTTTGCTTCATGGAAATCAATGCTCCTTAGAGGAAATTGTATACCTTAAAAGGAATATATTGGAAAATGAGCAAGTCTGGTTATCTCTGATACAATCACTCTCCTTAGGTAATTGCAATAAAATGACAACAAATTTAACCAAAAAAATATATATATAGGTGAAGAAAATAACAAAAATGAGAACAGAAATTAATAAAACAAACATATAACAAGAATAACCAGAAGTTGATTCTTTAATAGGATTAGTAATGTGGGGGCACCTGGGTGGCTCAGTCAGTTAAGCCTCTGCCTTTGGCTCAGTCATAATCCCAGGATTTGGGGATCAAGCCCCGCATCAGGCTCCCTGTTCATCAGGAAGTCTGTTTCCCCCACTCCCTCTGCCTGCCACTTCCCCTGCTTTTGCTCTCTCTGTCAAATAAATAAAATCTAAAAAAAAAAAAAAAAAATTAATGTGGCTAAACCGCTGGTGTGCTTCACTGAGAACAAAAACAAAAAAGGGGGGGAATTACTCAACTAACCAATATCGAGAATGAAAAACAGTGATATTCTTACTGTTCACATATACCTTAAGGAGATTATAAAAAGATATCATGAACAACTTTCAGTCATCAAATATGATAATGTAGTTGAAATGGTAAACTTCCTAGAAAACACAGCTTATAAAAGTAAAGTCATGTAATTAAGAGCCCTCTTACAAAACTCCAGGCCCAGATATATTCACAATAAATCCCATTAAATATGTAAGAAGAAACATTGCAGACCCCTGTTGCTCATAAACTTTGATTCAAATTGATAGAAAATTAAAAATGAAGTCCAATGATCTCTAGAACAATATATGGGGCGCCTGGGTGGCTCAGTCGTTAAGCGTCTGCCTTCAGCTCAGGTCATGATCCCAGAGTCCTGGGATCAAGCCCCGCATCGGGCTCCCTGCTCCACAGGAAGCCTGCTTCTCCCCCTCCCCCTCCCTGTGCTTGTGTTCCCTCTCTGGCTGTGTCTCTCTCTGTCAAATAAATAAATAAAATCTTTAAAAATAAAAAAATAATATATAACAGCAAAGAAGGGTTAATTCTCATGATTCAAGATAGCTATATTTGAAAGTCAATTTTCAAAAGTTCGTAGATACAGAGAGCAGGTTGGTGGTTGCTAGAGGCAGGGGGTGGGCGGTGGGCAAAGTGGGTGAAGGTGATCAAAAGGTACAAGCTTCCAGTTATAAAATAAATAAGTCCTGGGGATGTAATGTACAATGTGGTGGCCATAGTTAATAATATTGCAATACTGTATTGTATATTTGAAAGTTGATAAGAGAGTAGATCTTAAAAGTTCTCATAATAAGAAAAAATACCATAACTATGTGTGTTGATGGATGCTAACTAGACTTATCGTGGTGATCGTTTTGCAACATAAATATTGAAGCAGTATGCTATTTGCTGGAAATTAATGTAATAGTATACGTTAAGTGTATCTCAATAAAAAAAGAGTTGATTGGTATACACATGCAGATGTTTCTCAGACACTAACTGCAAGCTGCATTTAAAATAGTGTTATATCAGTGAAAGAAATGCACAGCCGTTCTGTAAAGCATGGAGAGAACTTTTCAAGAACAGCTGTAATCAAAATGTTTCTAAGATGCTGCATGCAAGCTGCATTGAGAACAGAGTTATATTAGTGCATGGAACTTTTGCTCATTCTGTAATGCATGTAGATTAGTGCTAAGAGCTGTTGTAATTAAGACATTTCTAACAACACAATTGGCATGCTGCATTTAGCACCTTGTTGTATTAGTAAATGTAAGTGACACCAACTCTGAAAAGCATGTAGGGAAATGTTTGAGAACACTTGCAGTAAATATGTTTCGAAGAATGCTAAATGCAAGCTGCATTTAGGACAGTATTAAATCAGTGAATGAAAGTTATATCCATTCTGTAATGCACAGAAATATTTAAGAACACCTGTAATAAAGATGTTTCTAAGAATGATTTAAAAATCGATTAGTGCAAATAACTGCATTAGTACATTAAAGGAGAAAAATAAAATAAGCTCCCCCCAAGTCCATATTTTTATTTATGATAAAATTCTTAGGACACTAAGAATAGAAAGTAATTTATTTGAGTAGATAAATGTCATATTTAGTGTTTAAATGTACAAAGCTTTCCCTCTAAAACCAAGAACAAGGTCACAATGCCATCAACCAGCATTTATATTTATATTGTTTATTTATATATTTACTCAGGTCCTAGCTAATATAATGAGGCAAGTACAGAAATAAAATGTATTTTAATTGGAAATGAGTTATTAACAGGACAGTATAAAATTTAGAACACAGCTGAACTATTCAAGTTAATGAAGGTAGCAAAGCCACTGGATAAAATGTCAGTATACAAAAATCAAGTATATCTTTACATTTCTATAATGAATAGTAGTAAATGAAATTTAAGAATTCATTAAAATTAAAAGAGAATGGGGATATTTTAAATATTCTAGGAATAAATCCAAAGATATATACATAGAAATCAAACTATGATTGAGAAATTTAGGAAGTCCTAAACAGAGAGATATTCCATGATAAAGGAATGGGAGACTCAATATTTTAAGAAGGTTAATATTTAGAAATTTGATCTGTGGATTAGTTAGAAACTCAGTCAAAATGCTTGTGTGTGTGTGTGCGTGTGTGTATAACTTGAAAGGGTCAAGTTATATGCAAATGCTAATGCATATGCAAATGCTAATGACCAAATATAATCAGGTAACCTTGAAGGAGACAGACAAAGTTGGAAGAATTACTTTTACCAGATATCAAAATGTATTTCAAGGCTACTGTAATTAACACAGTGGATATTGGTGCAGTCATAGAAAATTGAATAGAGAGTTCAGAAATAGACCCCCACACAAGGGTATTTGATTCATAACAACTATGGCACTTCAGAATATTGAAGATAGTTTTCTCAATAAATGATGTTAAGTCAATCTGATAACTAACTTAAACAAAAAATAGAAACATGATCTCTACCTCATAACATATATAAAATGTTACCTCAAGAGAAATTTAGACTGGAAATTTAAAACACTAAGGTTTTTAGAAGAAAACTAACATTTACCCAAGAAATAACAGAAATCTCACTTTCTGGCTTTAAACACAGGCACGTATGCTATATGCGATTTTCATAGGCAGGGTAAGTACATACAAGGTGGAGCTGTGCTATTATGTGTGTTATGTGTATTAGCCTGCTTAGACTGCCATAACAAAATACCACAGACTGGATGGCTTAAATAACAGAGATTTATTTCCCATAGTTCTGAAAGCTGAGTAGTCCAAGATCAAGGTGCTGGCAAGATGGAGTTTCTAGTAAGGTTCTTGTCCTGGTTTACAGATAACTCTTTTCTTGCTGTGTCTTTATATGACTGAGAGAGAAAGTGAGTTCTCTGTGGTCTATTCAGTCAGGGCCCCACCCTATGGCCTCATTTAATCTTAATTGCCTCCTGATAGGTCCTATTGCCAAAGGCAGTCACATTGGAGGTTAAGGCTTCAGCATATGAATTTTGGGGAGACACAATTCAGTCTGCAGCATTCTACCCCTAGTCCCCCAAAGTCATATTCTTACTGCATACAGAATACTTTCATTCCATCCCAACAGCTCCCAAGGTCTCATTCTAGCATCAACAAAGTCCAGTCTCATATGAATATAATCTAAATCAGGTATAGGTGAGACATTGAGGTAAATTTCCATTCTAGCTGTGAACCTATGAAACCAAAAACGTTATGTGCCTCCAAAATACAAAGTCAGGACAGGCATAAAATAAATATTCCCATTTGAAAAGGGAGAAATCAGAAGGAAGAAAGATTTGTGTGTCCCAAGCAGGTCTAGAATCTAGTAATGAAAATTCCATTAGATCTTTATGTTTTTATTTTTTATTTTATTTAAAGTTAGTTAACATAGAGTGTAGCATTGGTTTCACCCAGTGCTCATCCCAGCAAGTGCCCTCCATAATACCTGTCACCCATTTAGCCCATCCCCCACCCACTTCCTCTCCAGCAGCCCTCATATTTTTCCCTTTACTATAGTCTCTTATGTTTGCCTCCCTCTCTGTTTTGGTCTTAACACATTTTTCCTTGCCTTCCCCTGTGTTCATATGTTTTGTTTCTTAAATTACACATTTGAGCAAAATCATATATTTGTCTTTCTCTAACTGACTTATTTTGCTTAGCATAAGACACTCTAGTTCCATCCACATTGTTGCAAATGACAGGATTTTATTCTTTTTGATGGCTGAGTAATATTCCAGTGTGTGTGTGTGTGTGTGTGTGTGTGTGTGTGTGTCCACATCTTTATCCACTCATCAGTCAATGGACATTTAGGCTCTTTCCATAATTTGACTATTGTTGATAGTGTTGCTATAAGCATTGCGGTGTATTGTGCCCCTTCAAATCTGTGCCCCTTCAAATCAGCACTTTTGTGTCCTTTGGATAAATTCCATTAGATCTTAAGGCTCCAGAATAATCTGCTTTGGTTTGATATAGATCTCCACCAAGCAAGAAGGAATTTTGCTGGCAAACTGGTTTGGGGCTTGAACTGTAACTCTTCCTCTAGTCTCCATCCTGCCAGCCTACCCCTTCAGATTTGCCTGCAATTGTCCAAGTGCCACTGCGGTGGCAGCATCACCTCTCCTGCTTTGCTGAGGTCCTGCCCCTTCAGCTCTCTGCAAAGGTTCTGTCCACAGGGTTCTGCTGGTTGGGGTCCCACGCCTGGGGCTATGCCAGCCATTGGGCCTGATGAAACTGAGTCAGTATCCATAATGATCTCTGAATTGCCTTAATGATCATTCCTCCCCTTGCTTTAAGGATAAAGCACATTCCCAAACAAATAGCTCTATGGTCCCATCTTGTATAATCCAAGAAGTCTAACAGCCTTCCTTCATTCCATCCTGCTTTTTCTGTTTCCTTATGTTCATGGTGGCAGTGTCTCTCCTTGTGTAATCCTATCTCTATTCTAGACTTCTGCTGAGATGTCAGATTATGTAAATGAGTTGCAGTCATGATAATCTCTGCCAAATGGTTGTTCTGCTGCATTCTTTATGTTCTCTTCAGAGCAAAGCTTTCTCAATTTTTGCAATTTGAATAATCTGAAAATTTTCCCAATCTTCAAGTTCTGGTTTCTTTCTCCTTAATAGTTTCCTCTTCAAATCATCTCTCCCCCTTTGCATTTTTTGGTAAGCATTCAGGAGGAACCGAGTCACTCTGTGCTTACAAATATCCTCAGCTAAAAATCCAATTACATTGCTTTCAAGTCCTACCTTCCATAAAACACTAGAACACAGTTAAGTCAAATCACTTTCTGCTTTATTACAAGGATTGCCTTTCTTTCAGTTTCCGATACCATGCTCCTCATCTGAGATCTCACCAGAATTGCCTTTAGCATCTGTATTTTTAGCATGTACCTCAAAATGCTTTAAGCCACTACCCATTTACAAATCCACTTCCACAGTTTTAGTTGTTACAGTAGCATCTTCTTCTCATGACCAAAATAGGTATGATTCTTCTCATGCTGCCCTAATAAAATACCCTAGACAAGTTGCTTAACCAACAGACATTTATTTTCTCACAGTTCTAGAGGCTGAAGAGTCCAAGATCAGTGTGCAGCTGATTCAGTTTCTGGTGAGGCACTTGTATAGACAGCGACATTTTTGCTGTGTCCCCACACAACAGAGAAAGAGAGCAAGAGCTTCTGTCATTTTTCATTGTTGTATAGCATTCCACTGTACTGATACATCACATTTAAAAATAATTCAAACTACTGTTGATGGATGTTTGGATTTTTTTCAGTTTTCTTATGATTACAAAAAAGATTTATGAACACTTCTAATGATACATTTTAATTTGATGTGTATGTACTTATGTTGGTTATATAATGTGTCTGGAATGCAGGGGTCATAACAAAGGTATACAGTAAACATTGACAGTTTTTTCTTTTCAAGTTTTTGCTTAAATTCTAGTTAGTTAACATATGTGTTAAATTGGTTTCAGGTGTAGAATTTAGTGATTCATCACTTACATATAACATCCAGTGCTCATCACAAGCGCCCTCTTTAATACCCATCACCCATTTAGCCCATCCCCCACCAAACTCCCTCCATCAACCCTCAGTTTGTTTTCTATCATTAAAAGTCTCCTATGGTTTGCTTCCCTATCTCTTCTTTTTTTTTCCCTTCCCTTATATTCACCTGTTTTGTTTCTTAAATTCCACATATGAGGGAAATCATATGGTATTTGTCTTTCTCTGACTGACTTATCGGGCTTAGCATAATACACTCTAGCTCCATCTATGTCATTGCAAATGGCAAGATTTCATTTTTGATGGCTGAGTAATATTCCATTGTATAAAATATATATAATATTTCATATATTTGGATATTTTTGGTATATATCTCACATCTTCTTTATCCATTCATCAGTCGATGGGCATTTGGACTCTTTCCATAGTTTGGCAACTTTTATAAAGCTGCCTATAAACATTGGGGTGATTGTGCCACTTTGAATGTGTATTTTTATATCCTTTGGGTAAATACCTAGTAGTGCAATTGCCGGATCATAGGGAAGTTCTATTTTAACTTTCAGAGGAAACTCCATATAGTTTTCCAGAGTGGCTGTACCAGTTTGCATTCCCACCAACATTATTGTAAAGGGATTCCCCTTTCTCCACATCCTCACGAACACCTCTTGTATTCTGTGTTCTTAATTTTACCCATTCTAACAGGTGTGAAGAGGTATCTCATCATGATTTTGATTTGTATTTCCCTGATAATGAGTGATGTTGAGCATCTTTTCATGTGTCTTTTAGCCATCTGTACATCTTCTTTAGAAAAATGTCTATTCATGTCTTCTGCCTATTTTCAACTGGATTATTTGTTTTTGGAGTGTTGAGTTTGATAAGTTCTTTATAGATTTTGGATACTAATCCTTTATCAGATATATAATTTGCAAATCTCTTTTCCCATTCCATATATTGCCTTCTAGTTTTGTTGATTATTTCCTTTGCTATGCAGAAGCTTTTAATCTTGAAGTCCCAATAACTCATATTTGCCTTTGTTTCCCTTGCCTAAGGAGATGTATCTAGTAAGAAGTTGCTGTGATCAAGGTCAAAGAGGTTGCTACCTGTGTTATCCTCTAGGACTTTGATTGGTTCCTGTCTCTCATTTAAGTCTTTAATTCATTTTGAATTTATTTTTGTATATGCTGTAAGAAAGAAGTCCAGTTTCATTCTTTTGCATGTTGCCGTCTAGTTTTCCCAATACCATTTGTTGAAGAGGCTGTCTTTTTACCATTGGATAGTCTCTCCTTCTTTGTTGAAGATTAGTGTACTGTAGAATTGTAGGTCCATTTATGGGTTTTCTATTCTGTTCCATTGATCTATATGTCTGTTTTTGTGCCAGTACCATACCGTCTTGATGATTACAGATCCTTAATATAGCTTAAAGTCCAGAACTGTGATGCATACAGCATTGCTTTTCTTTTTCAGGATTGCTTTGGCTATTCAGGGTCTTTTATGATTCCATACAAATTTTAGGATTGTTTTTTTCTAGGTCTGTGAAAAATGCTGGTGGTATTTTGATAGGGTTTGCATTAAATGTGTAGATTGTTTTGGGTAGCATAGACATTTTATTTTTTTTATTTTTTAAAGATTATTTATTTATTTATTTGACAGAGAGAGAGCACAAGGAGAGGGAACAGCAGAGGGAGAGGGAGAAGCAGGCACCCCACTGAGCAGGGAGCCCGATTTGGGGCTTGATCCCAGGACCCTGGGATCATGACCTGAGCTGAAGGCAGCTGCTTTACCGAATGAGCCACCCAGGCGCCCTTAGCGTAGACATTTTAACAATGTTTGTTCTTCCAATCCATGAGCATGGAATTTTTCCCCCCATTTCTTTATGTCCTCTTCAATCTCTTTCATAAGTGTTCTATAGTTTTCAGACAACAGATCTTTTACCTCTATGGTTAGGTTTATTTCTAGGTATCATATAGTTTTTGGCATAATTGTAAATGGAATCAATTCCTTGATTTCCTTTTCTGCTGCTTCATTATTGATGTATAGAAATGGAACAGATTTCTGTACATTGATTTTATATTCTGCAACTTTGCTGAATTCATGTATGAGTTTTAGTGATTGTTTGCTGGAGTCTTTTGGGTTTCTACAAAGAGTATCATGTTGTCTGCAGTGAATGTTTGACTTCTTCCTTGCTGATTTGGATGCCTTCTATTTCTTTTTGTTGTCTGATTGCTGAGGCTAGGACTTCCAGTACTATGTTAAATAACAGTGATGAAAGTGGACATCCCTGCTTTATTCCTGACCATAGAAGAACATTTCTCAGGTTTTTTTTTCCCCATTGAAAATGATATTAGCTGTGGGTCTTTCATAGATGGCCTTTATTATTATTTTTTAAAATTTTATTTTATTATGTTAGTCACCATACAATACATCATTAGTTTCTGATGTAGTGATCTACAATTCATTGTTTTCATATAACACCTAGTGCTCCAAGCAGTATGTGCCCTCCTTAATACCCATCACCAGGCTAACCCGTCCCCTGCCCCCCTCCCCTCTAAAACCCTCAGTTTGTTTCTCAGAGTCCATAGTCTCTCATGGTTCATCTCTCCCTCTGATTTCCGCCCCCTTCACTTTTCCCTTCCTTCTCCTAATGGCCTTTATTATTTTGAGGTATGTTCCCTCTATCCCTACTTTGTTGAGGGTTTTTATCAAGAATGGAATCTGTATTTTGTCAAATGCTGCTTCTGCATCTATTGAGAGGATCATATGGTTCTTATCCTTTTTTTTTTTATTAATGTGGTGTATCTTGTTGATTCATTTGCAAATATTGAGCCACCCTTATAGCCCAGGAATAAATGCCACTTGATCATGGTGAATACTTCCTTTATGTACTGTTAAATTCAAGTTGCTAGTATCTTGTTGAGAATTTTTGCATCCATGTTCACCTGGGATATTGTCCTATAGTTCTTTTTAGTGGGGTCATTTTCTTGTTTTGAAACCAGAGTAATGCTGACCTCATAGAAAGAGTTTGGAAGTTTTCTTTCCATTTCTATTTTTTGGAGTTGCTGGAGAAGAATAGGTATTAACTCTTCTTAAATGTCTAGTAAAATTCCTCTGGGAAGCATCTGGCCCTGGACTTTTGTTTGTTGGGAGATTTTTGATTCCTGATTTAATTTCTTTACTGGTTATGGGTCTGTCCAAACTTTCTTCCTGCTCCAGTTTTGGTAGCGTCTATGTTTCTAGGAATTCATCCATTTCTTCTAGATTGTCCAATTTGTTGGCATATGGTTTTTCATAATATTCTCTTATAATTGTATTTCTGTGGTGTTGGGTGTTATTTTTCCTCTCTCATTTGTGATTTTATTTATTTGGGTCCTTTTTTACTTTCTTTTTGATAAATCTGGATAGGAGTTTACCAATTTTATTAATTTTTTCAAAGAAATAAATCCTGGTTTCATTGATCTAGGCTATAGTTTTCTTAGTTTTTATATCTTTTATTTCTGCTCGAATCTTTATTATTTCCCTTCTTCTGCTGGCTTTAGGCTTTATTTGCTGGTCCTTCTCTAGCTCCTTTAGGTGTAGGTGTAGGTAGTGTATTTGAGATTTTTCTTGCTTCTTGATGTAGGTCTGTATTGCAATATACTTCTCTTAGGACTGCCTTTGCTGTATCCCAAAGGTTTTGGACTCTTGTGTTTTCATTTTCATTTTTTTCCATGTTTTTTTTTTTTTAATTTCTTGTTTAACCCATCCATTCTTTATCAAGAAGTTATTTTATATTCATGTATTTGTGGTCTTTCCAAATTTTTTCTTGTGGTTGACTTCAAGTTTCATGGTGTTGTGGTCAGAAAATATGCATGGTATGATCTTAATTTTTTTGGATTTGTTGAGGCCTGATTTGTGACTTAGTATGTAATCCATTCTGGAGAATGTTCCATGTGTCCTTGAAAAGAATGCATATTCTGGTGCTTTAGGATGAAATGTTCTGAATATATCTGTGAAGTCCATCTAGTCCAGTGTGGCATTCAAAGCCATTGTTTCCTTGTTGATTTCCTGCTTAAATGATCTGTCCATTGCTATAAGTGAGGTGTTAAATTCCCCAACTATTATGGTATTATTACCAATCAGTTCCTTTATGTTTTTTATTAATTGTTTCATATATTTGGGTGCTCCCAAGTTGGGGGCATAAATAATTACAATTGTTAGATCTTCTTGTTGGATTGTCCCCTCTATTGTGATAAAGTGCCCTTTTTAATCTCTTCTTACAGTCTTCGGTTTAAAATCTAGTTTTTCTGGGGCGCCTGGGTGGCTCAGTCATTTAAGGGTCCAACTCATGGTTTGTTCTCAGGTCATGATCTTGGGTCATGACATCAGGCCTTGCTCTGGGCTCTGCACTTAGAGTGGAGTCTGCTTGTTCCTCTCCCTCTGCTCCTCTGCCTTCTCTCTCTCTCTCTCAAATAAATAAATTAAATATTTAAGTAAAATAATATCTAGTTTTTCTGATATAGGTACTGTACTCCACTTTCTTTTGGTGTCCCTTTTCATGATAACTGTTTCTCCATTGCCTCACTTTCAATCTGCAGGTGCCTTTAGGTCTTAAATGAGTTTTTCAAAGGAAGAATGTAGATAGGTCTTGTTTTTTGTTTGTTTGTTTGTTTTGTTTTGTTTTTTATCCATTCTGACCTCCTATAACTTTGATTGCAGCATTTAGTCCATTTACATTCAGAGTAATTATTGATAGATATGTATATAGTGCCATTTTATTATTTGGGTTTTTTGTTGTTTCTGGAGATTTTCTCTGTTCCTTTCTAGTCTTTGTCACTTTTGGTCTTAACTTCCCACTCAAAGAGTCCCCTCTGATATTTCTTGCAGGGCTGGTTTAGTGTCATGAACTCCTTTAGTTTTTGATTGTCTGGGAAACTCTTTATCTCTCCTTCTATTATGAATGACAGCATTGCTAGATGAAGTATTTGTGGCTGCAGATTTTCCCCATTCAGCATTTTAAATATATCATGCCATTCCTTTCTGACTTGCCATGTTTTTGTGAAGAGATGTGCAGCTAGCTTTATGGGTCTTCCCCTGTAAGTTAGGGACTTCTTTTGTCTTGATGATTTTAGGATTTTTCCTTTACCACTATATTTTGCAAATTTAACTACCATATGTATTTTTTTATTATGTTCAGTAGCCAGCATGTAGTTTATCATACGTTTTTGTTGTGTTCAATGATTCATTAGTTGCATATAACATGCAGTGCTCCATATGTCTTGGTGTTGGCCTGCTTTTGTTGATTTCAATGGATGTTCTCTGCTTCCTGGATCTGGCTGTCTGTTTCCTTCCGCAGATTAGGAAAGTTTTCAGCTATAATTTCATCAAATAAACCTTCTGCCCTCTTTTCTCTTACTTTTTCTTCTGGGACTCCTATGATACAAATGTTATGTTTGATTGAGTCACTGAATTCCCTAAGTCTACTCTTGTGATCCATCATTCTTCTTTCTCTCTTTTGTTCAGCTTCATTATTTTCCATTATTTTCTCTTCTATATCACTTAATCATTCCTCCACTTCATCCATCCTTGTAGTCATTACGTCCGGCCTGTTTTGAATCTCAGGTATTATATTTTTCATTTCTGCCTGATTGTTACTTAACTCTTTTATCTCTGTGGTAAGGATCCCCCTGATGTCTTCCATGCTTTTCTCAAGCCCAGCTAATATCCTTATGATTGTTGTTTTGAATTCTTTATCAGGCATATTACTTATATCTGTTTTGATTAGATATCTGGCCATGACCTCTCTTTGTTCTTTCGGGGATGAATTCCTCTGTCTTGGCATTTTGTCTAGGTCTCTGTCTTCTTCTCTGTGTTAGAAAACCTTTAAGTTTCCTGCTCCTGAGAGTAACGGCTTTATGAAGAAGAGTTCATATTGTGTCCAGGGCCTGGTGTTTCAGGGTGTCTGTGGTGGGCTGTGTGCACTCTCCTGCTGTGTTCTGGCTGCTGTATCCCTCAGGTCAGTCATCTGCAGGGCAATCTTTGGACCTTGACCATAGTGTTGTGAGTGAGTTTTAACTAGGTGTGCTCTGGTCTGCTTGTTTTGTTTTGTTTTTGGGGAGGGCACCATTTTTTATTTAACCAATTATCTATGGAAAATATTTAGATAATTTTTCATTTCATTAGCATAAACATTTCACTTATCCTTGTACATATATTATTGCATACTTTTGCAATTACATATTTTTTTTTTTTTTTTTTAATTTTTTTATTCTTATGTTAATCCCCTTACATTACAACATTAGTTTTAGATGAAGTGTTCCATGATTCATTGTTTGTGCATAACACCCAGTGCTCCATGCAGAATGTGCCCTCCTAAATACCCACCACCAGGCTAACCCATCCTCCCACCCCCCTCCCCTCTAGAACCCTGTTTGTTTTTCAGAGTCCATCGTCTCTCATGGTTCGTCTACCCCTCCGATTTCCCCCGCTTCATTCTTCCCCTCCCGCTACCTTCTTCTTCTTCTTCTTTTTTTTTTTTTCTTAACATATATTGCATTATTTGTTTCAGAGGTACAGATCTGAGATTCAACAGTCTTGCACAATTCACAGCGCTTACCAGAGCACATACACTCCCCAGTGTCTATCACCCAGTCCCCCCATCCCTCCCACCCCACCCCCCACTCCAACAACACTCAGTTTGTTTCCTGCGATTAAGAATTCCTCATATCAGTGAGATCATATGATACATGTCTTTCTCTGTTTGACTTATTTCACTCAACATAATACCCTCCAGTTCCATCCACGTCGTTGCAAATGGCAAGATCTCATTCCTTTTGATGGCTGCATAATATTCCATTGAATATATATACCACATCTTCTTTATCCATTCATCTGTCGATGGACATCTTGGCTCTTTCCACAGTTTGGCTATTGTGGACATTGCTGCTATAAACATCGGGGTGCACGTAGCCCTTCGGATCCCTACTTTTGTATCTTTGGGGTAAATACCCAGTAGTGCAATTGCTGGATCATATGGTAGCTCTATTTTCAACTTTTTGAGGAACCTCCATACAGTTTTCCAGAGTGGCTGCACCAGCTTGCATTCCCACCAACAGTGGAGGAGGGTTCCCCTTTCTCCGCATCCCCGCCAACATCTGTCGTTTCCTGACTTGTTAATTTTAGCCATTCTGACTGGTGTGAGGTGATATCTCATTGAGGTTTTGATTTGGATTTCCCTGATGCCGAGCGATATTGAGCACTTTTTCATGTGTCTGTTGGCCATTTGGATGTCTTCTTTGGAAAAATGTCTGTTCATGTCTTCTGCCCATTTCTTAATTGGATTCTTTGTTCTTTGGGTGTTGAGTTTGATGAGTTCTTTATAGATTTTGGATACTAGCCCTTTATCTGATATGTCATTTGCAAATATCTTCTCCCATTCTGTCGGTTGTCTTTTGGTTTTGTTAACTGTTTCCTTTGCTTTGCAAAAGCTTCTTATCTTGATGAAGTCCCAATAGTTCATTTTTGCCCTTGCTTCCCTTGCCTTTGGCGATGTTTCTAGGAAGAAGTTGCTTCGGCTGAGGTCAAAGAGGTTGTTGCCTGTGTTCTCCTTTAGGATTTTGATGGACTCCTGTCTCACATTGAGGTCTTTCAACCATTTGGAGTCTATTTTTGTGTGTGGTGTAAGGAAGTGGTCCAGTTTCATTCTTCTGCATGTGTCTATCCAATTTTCCCAACACCATTTGTTGAAGAGACTGTCTTTGTTCCATTGGACATTCTTTCCTGCTTTGTCGAAGATTAGTTGACCATAGAGTTGAGGGTCCATTTCTGGGCTCTCTATTCTGTTCCATTGATCGATGTGTCTGTTTTTGTGCCAGTACCATGCTGTCTTGATGATGACAGCTTTGTAATAGAGCTTGAAGTCCGGAATTGTGATGCCACCGGCTTTGCTTTTCTTTTTCAATATTCCTCTGGCTATGCGGGGTCTTTTCTGGTTCCATACAAATTTTAGGATTATTTGTTCCATTTCTTTGAAAAAAGTGGGTGGTATTTTGATGGGGATTGCATTGAATGTGTAGATTGCTCTAGGTAGCATTGACATCTTCACAATATTTGTTCTTCCAATCCATGAGCATGGAACGTTTTTCCATTTCTTTGTGTCTTCCTCAATTTCTTTCATGAGTATTTTATAGTTTTCTGAGTACAGATCCTTTGTCTCTTTGGTTAGATTTATTCCTAGGTATCTTATGGTTTTGGGTGCAATTGTAAATGGGATCGACTCCTTAATTTCTCTTTCTTCTGTCTTGTTGTTGGTGTATAGGAATGCCACTGACTTCTGTGCATTGATTTTATATCCTGCCACTTTACTGAATTCCTGTATGAGTTCTAGCAGTTTTGGGGTGGAGTCTTTTGGGTTTTCCACATAAAGTATCATATCATCTGCAAAGAGTGAGAGTTTGACTTCTTCTTTGCCAATTTGGATGCCTTTGATTTCTTTTTGTTGTCTGATTGCTGTGGCTAGGACTTCCAATACTATGTTGAATAGCAGTGGTGATAGTGGACATCCCTGCCGCGTTCCTGACCTTAGGGGGAAAGCTCTCAGTTTTTCCCCATTGAGAATAATATTTGCTGTAGGTTTTTCATAGATGGCTTTTATGATATTGAGGTATGTACCCTCTATCCCTATACTCTGAAGAGTTTTGATCAAGAAAGGATGCTGTACTTTGTCAAAAGCTTTTTCGGCATCTATCGAGAGGATCATATGATTCTTGTTCTTTCCTTTGTTAATGTACTGTATCACATTGATTGATTTGCGGATGTTGAACCAACCTTGCAGCCCAGGGATAAATCCCACTTGGTCATGGTGAATAATCCTTTTAATGTACTGTTGGATCCTATTGGCTAGTATTTTGGTGAGAATTTTTGCATCCATGTTCATCAGGGATATTGGTCTGTAATTCTCCTTTTTGATGGGGTCTTTGTCTGGTTTGGGGATCAAGGTAATGCTGGCCTCATAAAATGAGTTTGGAAGTTTTCCTTCCGTTTCAATTTTTTGGAACAGTTTCAGAAGAATAGGTATTAATTCTTCTTGAAATGTTTGGTAGAATTCCCCTGGGAAGCCATCTGGCCCTGGGCTTTTGTTTTTTGGGAGATTTTTGATGACTGCTTCAATTTCCTTAGTGGTTATAGGTCTGTTCAGGTTTTCTATTTCATCCTGGTTCAGTTTTGGTAGTTGATACATCTCTAGGAATGCATCCATCTCTTCCAGGTTATCTAATTTGCTGGCATAGAGTTGCTCATAATATGTTCTTATAATTGTTTGTATTTCTTTGGTGTTGGTTGTGATCTCTCCTCTTTCATTCATGATTTTGTTGATTTGGGTCATTTCTCTTCTCTTTTTGATAAGTCTGGCCAGGGGTTTATCAATCTTGTTAATTCTTTCAAAGAACCAGCTCCTAGTTTCGTTGATCTGTTCTACTGTTCTTTTAGTTTCTATTTCATTGATTTCTGCTCTGATCTTTATGATTTCTCTTCTCCTGCTGGGTTTAGGCTTTATTTGCTGTTCTTTCTCCAGCTCCTTTAGGTGTAGGGTTAGGTTGTGTACTTGAGACCTTTCTTGTTTCTTGAGAAAGGCTTGTATTGCTATATACTTTCCTCTTAGGACTGCCTTTGCTGCATCCCAAAGATTTTGAACAGTTGTGTTTTCATTTTCATTAGTTTCCATGTATTTTTTTAATTCTTCTTTAATTTCCTGGTTGACCCATTCATTCTTCAGTAGGATGCTCTTTAGCCTCCATGTATTTGAGTTCTTTCCGACTTTCCTCTTGGGATTGAGTTCTAGTTTCAAAGCATTGTGGTCTGAAAATAGGCAGGGAATGATCCCAATCTTTTGGTACCGGTTGAGACCTGATTTATGACCTAGGATGTGGTCGATTCTGGAGAATGTTCCATGGGCAGTAGAGAAGAATGTGTATTCCGTTGCTTTGGGGTGGAATGTTCTGAATATGTCTGTGAAGTCCATTTGGTCCAGTGTGTCATTTAAAGTCTTTATTTCCTTGTTGATCTTTTGCTTAGATGATCTGTCCATTTCAGTGAGGGGGATGTTAAAGTCCCCCACTATTATTGTATTGTTGTTGATGTGTTTCTTTGCTTTTGTTATTAATTGCCTTATATAATTGGCTGCTCCCATGTTAGGGGCATAGATATTTACAATTGTTAGATCTTCTTGTTGGATAGATCCTTTAAGTATGATATAGTGTCCTTCCTCATCTCTTATTACAGTCTTTGGTTTAAAATCTAATTTGTCTGATATAAGGATTGCCACCCCAGCTTTCTTTTGGTGTCCATTAGCATGGTAAATGGTTTTCCACCCCCTCACTTTCAATCTGGGGGTGTCTTTGGGTCTAAAATGAGTCTCTTGCAGACAGCATATCGATGGATCTTGTTTTTTAATCCAGTCTGTTAGCCTGTGTCTTTTGATTGGGGCATTTAGCCCATTTACATTCAAGGTAACTATTGAAAGATAGGAATTTAGTGCCATTATATTGCCTGTAAGGTAACTGTTACCATATATTGTCTGTGTTCCTTTCTGGTCTATGTTGCTTTTAGGGTCTCTCTTTGCTTAGAGGACCCCTTTCAAGATTTCCTGTAGGGCTGGTTTTGTGTTTGCAAATTCCTTTAGTTTTTTTTTGTCCTGGAAACTTTTTATCTCTCCTTCAATTTTCAATGACAGCCTAGCTGGATAGAGTATTCTTGGCTGCATATTTTTCTCATTTAGTGCTCTGAATATATCCTGCCAGTCCTTTCTGGCCTGCCAGGTCTCTGTGGATAGGTCTGTTGCCAATCTAATGTTTCTACCATTGTAGGTTACATATCTCTTCTCCCGAGCTGCTTTCAGGATTTTCTCTTTGTCTGTGAGACTTGTAAGTTTTACTATTAGATGTCGGGGAGTTGACCTATTTTTATTGATTTTGAGAGGGGTTCTCTGTGCTTCCTGGATTTTCATGCCTGTTTCTTTCCCCAAATTAGGGAAGTTCTCTGCTATAATTTGCTCCATTATACCTTCTGCCCCCCTCTCTCTTTCTTCTTCTTCTGGGATCCCAATTATTCTAATGTTGTTTCGTCTTATGGTATCACTTATCTCTCGAATTCTGCCCTCATGATCCAGTAGTTGTTTATCTCTCTTTTTCTCAGCTTCTTTATTTTCCAGCATTTCATCTTCTATATTACTGATTCTCTCTTCTGCCTCATTTATTCTAGCAGTTAGTGCCCCCATTTTTGATTGCACCTCATTAATAGCCTTTTTGATTTCTACTTGGTTGGATTTTAGCTCTTTTACTTCTCCAGAAAGAGTTTCTCTAATAACTTCCATATTTTTTTCAAGCCCAGCTAGTATCTTTAAAGTGATGATTCTGAACTCTAGATCTGACATCGTACTAATGTCCGTATTGAGTAGGTCCCTGGCAGTCGGTACTGCCTCTTGTTCTTTTTGTTGAGGTGATTTTTTCCGTCTCGTCATTTTGTGCAGAGGAGAATAGATTAATGAGAGAACAAAATGCTAGCAGAGTAACCACGTCCCCAGAAAATATACTCTAAACAAATCAGAAAAGACCTGAAGCAGTGGGATAAGAAGGGGAAAGAGAGAAAAAAAAAAAAAAAGAAAAAAAAAGAAAAAGATAAAGATAAAAACAACAACAAACAAAACAAAAGAACAACAACAAAAGAAAAACCAGAATGTGATCAAATATGATCTATATGGTATATAGATCAGTGCCACACACTAGATTTGGGGTGTGTTTTGGTCTTTTAGAAGAAAGTGTCTCCCAAAATTTTAAAGAAAGAAAAACTTATATATGTACAAAAATAAGGGTTGATATGATGAAGGGATGGAAAATGACTGTAAAAATGGAAATTATAAAAAAATTTTATAAAAGGAATTGATAAGAAGTTGTTTGAAAAAAGAAAGAGGATTTAAAAAAAGAAAAAAGAAAAAAAAAGAGGGAGAGGATGTGATCAGGCAGGGGAATAGAGAACACCATATACTAGAGATTTAGGGTATATTTTAATCTGTTAGAAGAAACTATCTCAAAATTTTAAAGAGAGAACAACTTATATATATAAGCCAAAAATATGGGTAACTACTATGAAGGGATAGAATATGACTCTAAAAATGAAAAATAAAAATGTTTTTTTTTTAAAAAAGGGATTGATAAGATGTTGTTTGAGAAAGGGAAAAAGAAAAATTCAAAAAGAAATAAAAAGACAAAAAGACAGTTAAAAAAAAATTAACTTTAAAAGACTAAGGAATCATGGTAAAAAAGCCGTGAATTCTATGTGCAGCATTCCCCTAGCGCTGGAGTTCTGCCGTTCTCATTGATCGGTAAACTTGGTCTTGGCTGCCTGTTCTCGCTGATCTTCTGGGGAGGGGCCTGTTGCCGTGGTTTCCAAATGTCTCTGCCGGAGGCGGAATTGCCCCGCCCTCGCCCCCTCCCGGCTAAGTAATCTGCTCGGGTTTGCTCTCCGGGGCTTTTGTTCCCTGCGAGCTTTCCGTACAGCTTTGGAGGCGGAGAGTGAAAATGGCGGCCTCCCAATCTCCGCCCCGGAGGAGCCGAGAACTCGGGGCCCCGCTCCTCAGTGAGCCCCCAGAGAAAAGCCGTCAGTCACTCCAGTCTCCCCGGTCTGCAGCTGCACTCCGTGCTCAACCGGCCTGTGACCACGCGTTTCTATCTCTGGCACCGGACCCGGTCTGGAGTCTCCAAACCCAGCAGATGCCTGCGGTGCACTCCCGCGCGGCTCCTCCCGGGGGAAGAAGGTGAGTCTCCCCGGATCGGCCGCTTGTTGGGTCCCTGCTGGAGGAGCAGGGGCTCGACTGGGCCGCGGATCGCGGTTAATGGCAACCCCAGCTGAGAGCCCGCGCCTGGGCTCCGCCTCTGCAGCCGGCTTCCCTGCTGCGTTACCTGGGAGCTCTGCTGCCCTCAGGCACCCCCGGTCTTTCTGTGACCCCGAGGGTCCTGAGACCACACTGTCCCGGAGGGTTCCACCCCCCGCTGAGCCACCAGAGTGACGTCCCTCGGCGGAGCTGACTTTTAAAAGTTCCGATTTTGTGCTCCGCGGCTCTATCACTTGCCAGAAGCGGCCGACGGAGGCCCCTCCCCCGCCGTCTATCCTCCCGAATATCGCCTCGGATTCACTTCTCCGCACGTCCTACCTTCCAGAAAGTGGTCGCTTTTCTGCTGAGACAGTTGTTGCTCTTCTTTTCTTCGATCTCCTGTTGAGTTTGTAGGTGTTCAGAATGGTTTGATCCCTATCCAGCTGAATTCCTGAGAGGAGACGAAATCCAGGTCTCCTACTCCTCCGCCATCTTGCTCCGCCCCCTTCTGCAATTACATATTTTTAATTTATTTTTTATTATTATGTTCAATTAGCCAACATATAGTACATCATTAGCTTTTGATGTTGCTTGTGGGGGCACCCGCTTCCACAGATCCCAGATCATGCTGGGTGCCGCTCCGGCATCCCCCTTCCTGACCCATACCACCCTCAGAGTTGTCCCTGTCATGGGCACAAGCCGTTCTATAGCTCCCCTAGGATGTTAGACAGCCCACACATTCTAGTCCTTTTCAGGGTGGTCAGGCAAAGGGCGGTCTCCCTACCAGCTCAGCTGGTAGTTTATGGTGCCCAGAGCTGAAAATCCCCTCTGGATTCACTGTTTCTGATGTAGCAATAGCCAGACTGTGGAAGGAGCCGAGATGTCCTTCAACAGATGAATGGATAAAGAAGATGTGGTCCATATATACAATGGAATATTACTCAGCCATCAGAAAGAATGAATACCCACCATTTGCATTGACATGGATGGTCTGCTTGTTAGATGAGAACTGAGGCAATTTCCACTAGAACTGAAGCCTTGCAGAACTCTATGGTCAGTTGATGTGCTGCGTGCAGGGGTTTCTGCTGGTCTTCTAAGGAAGAAGCCCAGTGTGCCAGTAGGGAGGCACACTTGCCCAAGAAAAACAGGGGGTGGGACTTGGTGTAAGCAGGTTAGGCAGGCAGTGTTGGCACTAAGCTGTTTACTGATGTTGGTTTATGCTGAAGGGTTGGGGAGGGAAATGGTGTCAGCCAGATCATTTCTTGGAGAGAGGACTCTGGGGGCTTGCTACTTTGAGGGAAGCACTCCTGGAAGAGTGAAGAATTTCCCATTGTGCCTCCCAGTCATTTTTCAGATTGCTGTTTTCACTCTGTCTGTCTCCAAGTTTTTTGCCTGCCTGGAGCAGCATAGTGCACTTTGGCCTTTATCCAGCCAAGCATGCTGACTTTTAAAACTCTAAACTTTAGGGACCTGGTGTGGTAGGGACCTGCACTGGTGTTCTGGGGGAGGGTCTCACCATGCTGGAACTATTGCAGATTTTACCAAGAAGGGCAGTTGCACCAGAGTACAGGGGCATGGGATTTGGAGCAAAGCAGCCTAAACAGCCAGTGTCTGATTCAGCCACCCTCAGCAGATGTCTCTGTGCCCATGCTGAAGTGTGGGTAAGGGAAATGGCACACACCAGCTCTTTTTTGTCCCCAGAGAGGTGACTCTGAGAATGCCACCTCTCACAGGTTCCTTCCAAGAAAAGTGAATAGTCTCTCCCCCTATAGTACAGCTAATAATGTACTATATGTTGGCTAATTGAACATACCTTAGGGGATCCTCAGACAGTACTGTCTGCCAGGGTTGCTTGTGTGCCTTCTTTCCAGGAGTAGGGCATCACTCTCAAATCTCTATCCCAGCCAAGCCTGCCAACCTCTAAAAGTCCAGTCTTTGAGCCCCATTAGTTGCAAAAACTCACAATCAGCCCCTCTCATTTTCCCAGCCAATAGTTTTGGAGAAGTGTTCTCCTTGTGCATATCCCTGTGCATTCCACTCTCTCTCTCACCTTTACCTGCCACCAGAGCTCCCTCCCTTCTGCAGCACCAGTGATCCATTTCTCCCCCAAATCACATCTCTGCACTTCCTAACCTCCTTGATCTGGCCTCTTCTTTCCCTCTAGTTGTGCAGTTTGTTCTGTCAGTCCTCAGGTCGATTTATGGGGTATTCAGAATGATTTGATAGTTATCTAGCTGTGCTTAAGGGACAAGGCAAGCCTAGGGTCCTACTATGTTAGCTTCCCCATAAATCATTTTTTTAAATGTTGTGAGCCACTTAATGAACTGTCATCAGATATGTAATCAGGGCCATTTTAATTATTTTGTCATTCACAGATTTTTTGTTGTTGTTGTTGTTCACTCAGATGCTTTCCTGAAAGCTTTCACAATCAGCTACAGTCCAAAAGTGCCTCTTCTTCAATGAAATTGATGGGAAAGACTGTGATAAGTACTCTGGAGTACAGGTTTCTAATAAGTTAGAAACCATACCAGTGAACTGGGTAAGAATTTCCAGAATCCTAATGGATAGATTAATACCATTGCCAACTCAAGATCAATCAGACCAAGAATTAATTATGTGAGATTAAATGAGCTGATGAGAATGATCATTAAGAGTTAAGCTATTCTGGGGTGCCTGGGTGGCTCAGTCGCTTAAGCAACTGCCTTCGGCTTGGGTCGTGATCTCAGGGTCCTGGGATCGAGCCCCGCTTCGGGCTCCCTGCTCCGCGGGAAGCCTGCTTCTCACTCTCCCACTCCCCTGCTGTGTTCCCTCTCTGTCAAATAAATAAATAAAATCTTAAAAAAAAAAAAAAGAGTTAAGCTAATCCACCCTGTGATATTGCTGCCTTGGCATTAGTTCGGCCTGACCGCATGCCTGCAAGGACCTCAGACTGACATTGGCCTCTCCTGGGATAATAGCCTGCAGAGTCACAAATAAATGTAAGGTCCTGATATGACTTCTCCAAAGGCTTTGTGATAAGAATTATTCCACAACTCTCAGGGTCTTCTCTTTGTGTGCCCATTAGATGAGACCTCTATGAAGTTTACCAAAGCCCCACTATTTTTGAACTGACCAATTTAGCCTTAGCCTAGGAATGCCAAATTCCTCTACCCACAAACCCTAATAAAAACATGAGCCCAGGTTCTGCCTCTCTCTGTCTGCAGCCTGCTTTGATCTTCTAGTGTGGGCCCCGGGAGTTATGCCATGTACCTCCTCTGGGACTTGTAAGTAACACACTTCTATTTCAATCCCCTATGGTCCTTTGCTGAGCCACAGCTCACCATCAAATATGTGGTGGCTTTACCAAAAAAATATTAATTTAACACAATCACAAATGATGTCAGGAACATGGTGGATTGAGTCATGCTTGCTGTCAACCATGGGAAATACCTTTTTAGCTACAAATGGATTACAGACTGGCTCTCACAGGTGGGTTGTCTGGGAGGGGTCCACTCCCTGCTGCCATTCAGTTGCACTGCTTTGTGCTACTGCATACTGCCTGTGTAGAGTACTGCCACAGCTTTCCATCCCAAGGTGCAAGCTCTGAAAAAAGCAACCAGAGTCCTCCTGAACCTTGGAGCATTGTTCTTTGGGGTTGGTTTGAGGTTCTGCAGATATGTCCTCTAATTGTTAACACCAAAGGGAGGGTGAATTTTCCCAGTGGGTGTTAGACTTCCAGTGTGTTTCCAACTCTAAGCATGGACCCAGCTGCCAACTATTAGGGTGAACTGGCTAAGATTTTCACAGAGTTCCATGGTGTTAGTTAAGGGCCTGGACAAATGAGTGTCAATCAATCCCTGTCCAAGTGGGGGTTCCACATAAAGGTGCAGGAAAGTTGCCATGGAAATTGGGGAAGGAAACTCTCTATCCCTGACTGCTGTATTTCCAGGAGCCACCAGGACTCTGAGTCCTAGCCAGTATGATTGGGACACCCTCACTTGAGGAGTCATGGTTCCTGGGAAAGGCAAATGCAGTCAAGGTCTGCGGACTCTCTGTTGCTGAATATCATGCTGCTCTCACACTTTATTCCCGAATTTATGGGATGCTTGGGTCCCACCCCTGGCATAGGGTGGTACATGATCTAACGGCTCTACATAAGCACTCCTCATCAGGAAACAATTGTCCAGATGGTTCTAAACAGCATAGCACTTTAGAACTGGCAGCTCTGCCAATTGGGGGCTATCCAATGAGTTTATATCTGGAGCCCTGGTGCAAGCTCTTCTCTTTAAAACAAGTGATCACCTCACTACAAAGTTCAATCCCAGTGGCTGAGAGGCCTTCAGAGGGTCCTGAGGCTTCTTCTGCTCCAAAAAATTTCCCCAAACTTTGGGGTTTGCAGCACCCCAGAGGTTTACCCCAGGGACTCAGTGGCCCCCTGGAGCTTGTACCTCCTCAGGACAATCACTGACTTAAGAACTCTGGTGGTCTACTGAGACAAAGACAACTCCCTGACATTTCTGGATCCATTAGACCCAGTAATTCCAGATAAAAATTCTAAGTTCCCAAAGGGAACCAACTAAGTGTACAAGACAGAAGGTAAGACTATAAAGAGAGAACAAAATAAGCTGAGTGTGTCTGTCAGCATCATATTTCTAAAATAAGTACCTGCGGTTGTAGCCCCCTTGGCCATCTCTTTTCCTGTCATAGGTAATGGATGCCCTCAACGATGACACACCTGGTGGGATAAACCCCAACACCTAGCCTTTCTTTTTTTGAAGTAAAAATATTAACTTTTTTTTTTTATTATTATGTTCAGGTAGCCACCATATACTACATAATTAGTTTTTTTTGTTTCTTTTATTTTTATTGTTATGTTAATCACCATACATTACATCATTAGTTTTAGATGTAGTGTTCCATGACTCATTGTTTGTGCATAACACCCAGTGCTCCATGCAGAACGTGCCCTCTTTAATACCCATCACCAGGCTAACCCATCCTCCCACCTGCCTCCCCTCTAGAACCCTCAGTTTATTTTTCAGAGTCCCTCATCTCTCATGGTTCGTCTCCCCCTCCAATTTCCTCCCCTTCATTCTTCCCTTCCTACTATCTTCTTCTTTTTTTTTTAACTTATATTGCATTATTTGTTTAAGAAGTACAGATCTGAGATTCAACAGTCTTGCACAATTCATAGCACTTACCAGAGCACATACCCACCCCGATGTCTATCACCCAGCCACCCCATCCCTCCCACCCCACCCCCCACTCCAGCAACCCTCAGTTTGTTTCCTGAGATTAAGAATTCCTCATAGCAGTGAGGTCATATGATACATGTCTTTCTCTGATTGACTTATTTCACTCAGCATAATACCCTCTAGTTCCACCCACACCGTTGCAAATGGCAACAGCTCATTCCTTTTGATGGCTGCATAATATTCCATTGTATATATATATCACATCAATGGACATCTTGGCTCTTTCCACAGTTTGGCTGTTGTGGACATTACTACTGTAAACATCAGGGTGCACATACCCCTTCAGATCCCTACATTTGTATCTTTGGGGTAAATACCCAGTAGTGCAATTGCTGGATCATATACTAGCTCAATTTTCAACTTATTGAGGAACCTCCATACTGTTTTCCAGAGTGGCTGCACCAGCTTGCATTCCCACCAACAGCGTAGGAGGATTCCCCTTTCTCCGCATCCCTGCCAACATCTGTCATTTCCTGACTTGCTAATTTTAGCCATTCTGACTGTTGCGAGGTGGTATCTCATTGAGGTTTTGATTTGGATTTCCTTGATGCTGAGTGATGTTGAGCACTTTTTCATGTGTCTATTGGCCATTTGGATGTCTTCTTTGGAAAAATGTCTGTTCATGTCTTCTGCCCATTTCTTGATTGGATCATTTGTTCTTTGGGTGTTGAGGTTGATAAGTTCTTTCTAGATTTTGGATACTAGCCCTTTATCTGATATGTCATTTGCAAGTATCTTCTCCCATTCTGTCGGTAGTCTTTTGGTGTTGTTGACTGTTTCTTTTGCTGTGCAAAAGCTTTTTATCTTGATGAAGTACCAATAGTTCATTTTTGCCTTTGCTTCCTTTGCCTTTGGCAATGTTTCTAGGAAGAGGTTGCTGTGGCTGAGGCTGAAGAGGTTGCTGCCTGTGTTCTCCTTTAGGATTTTGATGGACTCCTGCCTCACATTGAGGTCTTTCAACCATTTGGAGTCTATTATTGTGTGTGGTGTGAGGAAATGGTCCAGTTTCATTCTTCTGCATGTGGCTGTCCAATTTCCTCGACACCATTTGTTGAAGAGACTGTCTTTTCCATTGGACATTCTTTCCTGCTTTGTCGAAGATGAGTTAACCATAGAGTTGAGGGTCCATTTCTGGGCTCTCTATTCTGTGCCATTGATCTATGTGTCTGTTTTTGTGCCAGTACCATACTGTCTTGATGATGACAGCTTTGTCATAGAGCTGGAAGTCCGGATGTGTGATGCCACCAGCTTTGCTTTTCTTTTTCAACATTCCTCTGGCTATGCGGGGTCTTTTCTGGTTCCATACAAATTTTAGGATTATTGGTTCCATTTCTCTGAAAAAAGTGGATGGTATTTGGATGGGGATTGCATTGAATGTGTAGATTGCTCTAGGTAGCATTGACATCTTCACAATATTTGTTCTTCCAATCCATGAGCATGCAAAGTTTTTCCATTTCTTTGTGTCTTCCTCAATTTCTTTCATGAGTATTTTATAGTTTTCTGAGTACAGATCCTTTGCCTCTTTGGTTAGATTTCTTCCTAGGTATCTTATGGTTTTGGGTGCAATTGTAAATGGGATCGACTCCTTCATTTCTCTTTCTTCTCTCTTGTTGTTGGTGTATAGGAATGCCACTGATTTCTGTGCATTGATTTTATATCCTGCTACTTGACTGAATTCCTGTATGAGTTCTAGCAGTTTTGGGGTGGAGTATTTTGCGTTTTCCACATAAAGTATCATATCATCTGCAAAGAGTGAGAGTTTGACTTCTTCTTTGCCAATTTGGATGCCTTTGCTTTCTTTTTGTTGTCTGATTGCTGTGGCTAGGACTTCTAATACTATGTTGAATAGCAGTGGTGATAGTGGACATCCCTGCCACATTCCTGACCTTAGGGGGAAAGCTCTCAGTTTTTCCCCATTGAGAATGATATTCGCTGTAGGTTTTTCATAGATGGCTTTTATGATATTGAGGTATGTGCCCTCTATCCCTATACTCAGAAGAGTTTTGATCAAGAAAGGATGCTGTACTTTGTCAAATGCTTTTTCTGCATCTATTGAGAGGATCATATGACTCTTGTTCTTTCTTTTGTTAATGTATTGTATCACGTTGATTGATTTGTGGATGTTGAACCAACCTTGCAGCCCAGGGATAAATCCCACTTGGTCGTGGTGAATAATCCTTTTAATGTACTGTTGCATCCTATTGGCTAGTATTTTGGTGAGAATTTTTGCATCCATGTTCATCAGGGATATTGGTCTGTAATTCTCCTTTTTGATTGGGTCTTTGTCTGGTTTGGGGATCAAGATAATGGTGGCCTCATAAAACGAGTTTGGAAGTTTTCCTTCCATTTCTATTTTTTGGAACAGTTTCAGAAGAATAGGTATTAATTCTTCTTTAAATGTTTGGTACAATTCCCCTGGGAAGCCATCTGTCCCTGGGCTTTTGTTTATTGGGAGATTTTTGATGACTGCTTCAATTTCCTTAGTGGTTATAGGTCTGTTCAGGTGTTCTATTTCTTCCTGGTTCAGTTTTGGTGGTTGATACATCTCTAGGAATGCATCCATTTCTTCCAGGTTATCTAATTTGCTGGCATAGAGTTGCTCATAATATGTTATTATAATTGTTTGTATTTCTTTGGTGTTGGTTGTGATCTCTCCTCTTTCATTCATGATTTTGTTGATTGGGTCATTTTTCTTCTTGATAAGTCTGGCCAGGGGTTTATCAATCTGTTAATTCTTTCAAAGAACCAGCTCTTAGTTTCGTTGATCTCTTCTACTATTCTTTTGGTTTGTATTTCATTGATTTCTGCTCTGATCTTTATTATTTCTCTTCTGCTGGGTTTAGGCTTTATTTGCTGTTCTTTTTCCAGCTCCTTTAGGTGTAGGGTTAGGTTGTGTGCTTGAGACCTTTCTTGTTTCTTGAGAAAGGCTTGTATTGCTATATACTTTCCCCTTTGACTGCCTTTTCTGCATCCCAAAGATTTTGAACAGTTGTGTTTTCATTTTCATTGGTTTCCATGAATTTTTTTAATTCTTCTTTAATTTCCTGGTTGACCCATTCATTCTTCAGTAGGATGCTCTTTAGCCTCCATGTATTTGAGTTCTTTCCAACTTTCCTCTTTTGATTGAGTTCTAGTTTCAAAGCATTGTCATCTGAAAATAGGCAGGGAATGATCCCAATCTTTTGGTACTGGTTGAGACCTGATTTATGACCCAGGATGTGATCTATTCTGGAGAATGTTCCTTGGGCACTAGAGAAGAATGTGTATTCCGTTGCTTTGGGATGGACTGTTCTGAATATATCTGTGAAGTCTATTTCGTCTAGTGTGTCATTTAAAGTCTTTATTTCCTTTGTGATCTTTTGCTTAGATGATCTGTCCTGTTCAGTGACAGAGGTGTTAAAGTCCGCCACTAGTATTGTATTGTTGTCAATGTGTTTCTTTGCTTTTGTTATTAATTGCCTTATATAATTGGCTGCTCCCATGATAGGGGCATAGATATTTACAATTGTTAGATCTTCTTGTTGGATAGACCCTTTAAGTAGGATATAGTGTCCTTCCTCATCTCTTATTACAGTCTTTGATTTAAAATCTAATTTGTCTGATATAAGGATTGCCACCCCAGCTTTCTTTTGGTGTCCATTAGCATGGTAAATGGTTTTCCACCCCTTCACTTTCAATCTGGGGGTGTCTTTGGGTCTAAAATGAGTCTCTTGCAGACAGCATATCAATGGGTCTTGTTTTTTTATCCAATCTGATAGCCTGTGTCTTTTGATTGGGGCATTTAGCCCATTTACATTCAGGGTAACTCTTGAAAGATAGGAATTTAGTGCTACTGTATTGCCTGTAAGGTGAGTGTTACTGTATGTTGTCTGTGTTCCTTTCTGGTCTATGTTGCTTTTAGGCTCTCTCTTTGCTTATAGGACCCCTTTCAATTGTGCTTGTAGGGCTGGTTTTGTGTTTGCAAATTCCTTTAGTTTTTGTTTGTCCTGGAAGCTTTTTATCTCTCCTTCAATTTTCAATGACAGCCTAGCTGGATAGAGTATTCTTGGCTGCATATTTTTCTCATTTAGTGCCATCAAGATATCATGCCAGTCCTTTCTGGCCTGCCAGGTCTCTGTGGATAGTTCTGTTGCCAGTCTAATGTTTCTACCATTGTAGGTTACAGATCTCTTCTCCCAAGCTGCTTTCAGGATTTTTCTCTTTGTCTCTGAGACTCATAAGTTTTACTATTTGATGTCAGGGTGTTGACCTATTTTTATTGATTTTGAGAGGGGTTCTCTGTGCTTCCTGGATTTTCATGCCTGTTTCCTTCCCCAAATTAGGGAAGTTCACTGCTATAATTTGCTCCAATATACCTTCTGCCCTTCTCTCTCTTTCTTCTTCTTCTGGGATCCCCATTATTCTAATGTTGTTTCATCTTATGATATTGCTTATCTCTCGAAGTCTGCCCTCGTGATCCAGTAGTTGTTTATCTCTCTTTTCCTCAGCTTCTTTATTTTCCATCATTTGGTCTTCTATATCACTGATTCTCTCTTCTGCCACATTTATCCTAGCAGTTAGCGCCCCCATATTTGATTGTACCTCATTAATAGTCTTTTTGATTTCATCCTGGTTAGATTTTAGGTCTTTTATTTCTCCAGAAAGGGCTTCTCTAATAACTTCCATGCTTTTTTCAAGTCCAGCTAGTATCTCTAAAATCATGATTCTGAACTCTAGTCTGACATCGTACTAATGTTCATATTGAGTAGGTCCCTGACAGTCGGTACTACCTCTTGTTCTTTTTGTTGAGGTGATTTTTTCCATCTTGTCATTTTGTCCAGAGGAGAATAGATGAATGAGAGAACAAAATGCTAGCAGGGTAACAACGTCCCCAGAAAATATACTCTAAACAAATCAGAAAAGACCTGAAGCAGGGGGAAAAGAAAGGGAAAGAGAGAAAAAAGAAAAAGAAAAAGATAAAAACAAACAAAAACAGAACAAAACAAAAAAACCAGAATATGATCCAATATGATCAGGCTGGTGCATAGATCAGTGCCACACAGTAGATTTTGGGTGTATTTTGGTCTGTTAGAAGAAAGTGACTCCCAAAATTTTAAAGAAAGAAAAACTTATATATGTACAAAAATAAGGGTTGATATGATGAAGGGATGGAATATGACTGTAAAGATGGAAATTATAAAAAATTTTATAAAAGGAATTGATAAGAAATTGTTTGAAAAAAGAAAGATGAGGATTAAAAAAAGAAAAAAAGAAAAGAAAAGGGAGAGAATGTGATCAGGCAGGAGAGTAGAAAAAAAACCATACACTAGAGATTTAGGGTATATTTTGTTCTGTTAGAAGAAACTATCTCAATTTTTTTTTTATTATTTATTTATTTGACAGAGAGAGACAGAGAGAGCATGAGAGGGGGGAGGGTCGGGAGGGTCAGAGGGAGAAGCAGACTCCCCGCCGAGCAGGGAGCCCGATGCGGGACTCGATCCCAGGACCCCAGGATCATGACCTGAGCCGAAGGCAGCCACTTAACCAACTGAGCCACCCAGGCGCCCCCTATCTCAAAATTTTAAAGAGAGAACAACTTATATATATATATATATATATGCCAAAAATACAGGTAACTACTATGAAGGGATAGAATATGACTCTAAAAATAAAAAATAAAATTTTTTTTAAAGGGATTGATAAGATTTTGGTTGAAAAAGGGAAAAAGAAAAATTCAAAAAAAAAAAAAAAACGACAGTTAAAAAAATTAACTTTGAAAAACTAAAGAATCATGGTAGAAATACCATGGATTCTATGAGCTATATTCCCCTAGCGCTGGAGTTCTGCAGTTCTCATTGATGGGTAAACTTGGTCTTGGCTGGCTTTACTCACTGATCTTCTGGGGGAGGGGCCTGTTGCCGTGGTTCCCAAATGTCTTTGCCGGAGGTGGAATTGCCCCACCCTTGCCCGGTCCGGGCTAAGTAATCTGCTCGGGTTTGCTGTTGGGAGCTTTTGTTCCCTGCAAGGTTTCCTTACAGCTTTGGAGGCCAAGAGTGAAAATGGTGGCCTCCCAATCTCCATCCTGGAGGAGCTGAGAACTCGGGGCCCCGCTCCTCAGTGAGCCCCCAGAGAAAAGCAGTCAGTCACTTCCGTCTCCCCGGTCTCCGGCCGCACTCCGTGCTCACCTGGCCTCTGACCGAGCATTTCTCTCTCGGGCACCCGACTCGGTGTGGAGTCTCCAAACCCAGCAGATCCCTGTGGTGCACTCCCACGCCACTCCTCCCGGGGAAGAGTCTCCCTGGATCTGCCACTTGTTGGGTCCCTGCTGGAGGAGCAGTGGCCCGACTGTGCGATGGATTATGGTTTATGGCAACCCCAAGCTGAGAGCCCGCTCCTTGGCTCCATCTCTGCAGCTGGCTTGCCCACTTCCATACCTGGGAGCTCCACCGTACTCAGGCACCCCTAGTCTTTCTGTGACCCCAAGGGTCCTGAGACCACACTGTCCTGCGAGGGTTCCACCCCCCTGTTTGGCCACTGGAGCGACGTCCCTCAGCGGAGTCGACTTCTAAAAGTTCCGATTTTGTGTTCTGCAGCTCTATCACTTGCCAGAAGCGCCATCTATCCTCCCGAATATCGCCTCGGATTCACTTCTCCACACGTCCTACCTTCCAGAAATTGGTCGCTTTTCTGTTCAGAGAGTTGTTGCTATTCTTTTCTTCGATCTCCTGTTGAGTTCGTAAGTGTTCAGAATGGTTTGATCCCTATCCAGCTGAATTCCTGGGACCAGACGAAATCCAGGTCTCCTACTCCTCCGCCATCTTGCTCCACCTGTACATAGTTAGTTTTTGATGTAGTGTTCAGTGATTCATTAGTTAAGTATAACAGCCAGTGCTCATCACAACATGTGCCCTCCTCAATACCCATCACCTGGGTACCCCTTCCCCCCACCCCCTCCCTTCTGAAACCCTCAGTTTGTTTCCTGGAGTCCAGAGTCTCTCATGGTTCGTCTCCCCCTTCAGTTTCCCCCCCTTCAGATTTCCCTCCTTTCCCCTATGGTCCTCCGTGTTATTGCTTATGTTCCACCTATGAGTGAAACCATATAATTGTCTTTCTCTGCTTGACTTATTTCACTTAGCATAATCCCCTCCAGTTCCATCCATGTCGATGCAAATGGTGGGTATTTATCGTTTCTGATGGCTGTATAATATTCCATTGTATATATGGACCACATCTTCTTTATCCATTCATCTGTTGAAAGGCATCTCGGCTCCTTCCAGTCTGGCTATTGTGGACATACCTGGCCTTTCCTATGAGAGCTGCCAAATAGGAACTTATCCAACTGACTACTTCAGTGAAAACAGCAAATACACCACAATAACTGCCAAAATAGGTACAGAGAGCCACTAGTCCATAGTGAGAGATATGCATGAGAATGGGGTCATTAGCCCCACTATCTCATCCTTTCATAGCTGCATCTGACCAGTCTTTTTTTTTTTTTTTAAGATTTTATTTATTTATTTGAGAGAGAGGGAATGAGACAGAGAGAGCACATGAGAGGAGGGAGGGTCAGAGGGAGAAGCAGACTCCCTGCCGAGCAGGGAGCCTGATGCGGGACTTGATCCAGGGACTCCAGGATCATGACCTGAGCCAAAGGCAGTCGCTTGACCAACTGAGCCACCCAGGTGTCCGCATCTGACCAGTCTTAAAACTGGCCGCCAATTAATGGAGATGAACAATTGACTATCATAATTTGAATGCCATCAAAGCTCCCATTCCCAGTATTCTAGGGATGATAGAAGACATTCAAAAATTTCAGGGCCTCTACTTTGCTGTCCTAGATCTAGTCAATGTGTTTTACTTACAACCTCAATTTGTTTTTAGTTTCAAGAGCACCCAGTATATCTTTAGTTTGGCTGCCCATGGATTTTCTAAAGAGCCCTGCCACTGCACATAACTTGTGCAGACAAGATCTAAATTTACTCAAATTAGCTTGCTGCCACCTTTGACATTATATAGATGGCATTCTACCATGGGGGCCTCCTGAAGATGCCATTCAGGAAGATTGACACCTAGTGACAAATTATTACCCTAAATAAGATACAAAGAGCAGCGACTTCTGTCAAATTTTTGGCATAGTATGGTCAGCTAAGGGCCAAGAAGTTACTTTTAGTATAAGACATCAAGTCCTCACAAACAAGTTTCCCATTACACTACAGCAAGTACAGCACATATTAGGTCTCTTTACCTTTTGGAGGAAACACATTCTAAATTTATTTATTCTACTTAAGCCTACTTATGGTTTTACACATGTCAGCATCTTTCCTTTGAGGAGAACCTTGACCAACTGCTTTGTGGCTGGCCCCAGTGAGCCATACGGTAGCCCCTGCCCTTAGTCCTCTGGGCTCAGATTTCTGAGTTGAATCAGTAGATGCTTCTGATTATGCCTCATAGATTCTTCAGGCTAAGCACTCCTCTACTTGGCTGCCCATGGCGTTCTGAACCAACTGTCTTCTCTGAAAAGCACTCTGGTACCTACCACTAGAATGCCAAATTTTGGCAGCTGTTAGGCCTCTTTTAGAAAAAGAGATACTAGTGGGCTCACAGCCTGTGCTGCTTTGCACGCAAGTCTCCATTGTGCTTTGGCTCAAGGATTCAACCCAGCAGAAGCCTGGCACAGCCACTGAGCCTTCACTGTTAAAACGGGAATTATACCTTCAGGAAAGTGCTGGACCTGAAGTCAAGGGCCTTTCAGATTATAGCAGGATGTGGCTTCTCCCATGCTCGGCCCCTTGTCCACTGACCCAGAGGTGCAGCTAATGGCACCCCCACTGCTGGCCCCTCAGCTGTTCGGGCGGGTGGGGGAGGGACTTGGTATCAACTGTCTGACATGGAAAGGGTTGTTCTTGTTGGTTGGCAGTACCACCACCTTACACAGTGCAGCCCTGCTGGAAAGCCATAGCATAGCATCCTGCTAGGGGCCCATCACTAGTTAAGTAGGGCTCTCCTGGTGCTGTCCAACTAGGAGAATTGGTGGCAAAGTGACTGTCTCTACAAAAGGCCATAACAAGAGACTCCTGAGGACAAACATTTTTAATGACTTCTGGGCAGTAGCCAATGGCTCACAGTCTGGTTGGAACAATGACAAAAGAAAGCCTTTCTGGGGTGCCTTCATTTGGAAAAAAAGTACCCAACTCACACATGCCAATTGTGGTCATTTATGTCTCTGCATACATATGTCAACAAATACCAGAAGCACATTATAACATTGCTGACTGCTTATTCAAATTACATGCCTGTTCCAAGACCCCACCTCTCAGACTACTAGACACAACTATTCCTCCAGAGATGCCATACCCACTAGCAGAATGGGCCCATATCAGGCCATAGGGGAACAAGAGGACACACTGATAGGACACACAGGTGTGCACTCCCCTACCCTGGCTCCAGCCAGAGTTGTTTTAGATCATTACTCCCTTTGTTCTCAAACAAAACTCTGGAAGGCTCCCAGTTTGGAGATAGGTGCCTCAGGGCAACAAACCCTAGTCTATATGGCACATTGATTTCATCAGGCTACTGCTGCCCTCTGCTGGACTTAGTGGGTATGCAACCACTATCATCACTTGACTGGACTCCAGCTGGCTGCTCTTTGCAGAAAGAAACCCTGTTTCTAATCATGTAATCTTCTTAACTAGACATGTGCTAATCTCCATTGGTCCACCAGGTATTATAGATTCAGATCAGGTACCCATTTCACTTCGCAAGCTGTTTGGCCATGAGCTCTAGACCATGGAAACTTGTAGAGTTTCCACCTAACTAACTTATCAGCCCCAAGCGGCTGGACTTCAAGAGAGGCACAATGGCCTATTCAAAGATGTGTTCCTCAGACTTTTAAACAATAAGTTGGTGTGAGCCAAGCTACTCATGCTGTTTGACAAGGTCCAAGTATGGGGGATGATCCTGAAAACAGGAGACTCCACAGCTGGCTCCTGCTATTCTCTTTCATTTTGTTTATGGCAATCTTTATAATTGTGGGAATATTTCTGGGCTGGCTCCTGCTATTCCCTTTCATTTTGTTTATGGAAATCTTTATAATTGTGGGAATATTTCTGGGGTTTCATGATAAAGTGACTACTCATCTTAGTTACGCCTATCTAAGCAATTCCACGAAGAATTAGTTTCTATAGAACAAAATAACAAAATGGTCACACTCTGTCTAGCACCTTTCTCTTTGCGTACTGATTTTTAGTTTTAGCGAAAGTCAATAAGCAGAAATCAATAAAGGTCATGTTAATCATTACAAAGGAAAAATGAAAGAAGGCTATAGCTGTAATCCAGAAAATGATCTAAGATTTGGAAAAACAAAAATATCCTAACATATAAATAAAGTTCCTCTGAGGCTGTCAGGAGGAGATGCTTGCAACCTGATCCTGTGTCTGTATCTCCTCATTTGCCAACGCCATCCTTTCCTACGAGAGACCCACCCCAACTGGAGCTGGACTCTGGCAATAAGTGGTCCTCAAATGGACAGAAATTTTATCCCAAGCTCTAATACTGCTAAATTCCCAGCCCTCACGTCTCCAAACCCTCACACAAACTATCAGTTTTCTCCAAATACTTCCCTTCTGGGTACTTATAGTGAAGCCCCACTCCTTTGACCTTAAAGAGGATGCAATTCACATCTGCTCATGAAATGGATTTTTTCCCTTATCATTTTGATTTTATTTTTTTTTATTTAAATTCAATTTAATTAACATATACTGTATTATTAGTTTCAGAGTAGAATTTAGTGATTCTTCAGTTGCATATAATACCCAGTGCTCATTACATCAAGTGCCCTCCTTATGCCCATCACCCAGTTACCCCATCCCCCACCCACCTCCCCTCCAGCGACCCTGTTTGTTTCCTAGAATTCATCATCTCTTATGGTTTGCCTCCCTCTCTTTTTCCTCTTATTTTACTTTTCCTTCCTTTCCCCTATGTTCATCTGTTTTGTTTTTTAAATTCCACATATGAGTGAGAGCGTATGGTATTTGTCTTTCTCTGACTGACTTATTTCACTTAGCATAATACCCTCTAGTTTCATCCGTGTTGTTGCCAATGGCAAGATTTCATTCATTTTGATGGCTGAATAATAGTCCCTTGTATGTATATACTACATTTTCTTTACCCATCCATCTGTTGATGGACATCTGGGCTCTTTCCACAGTTTGGTTATTGTGGACACTGCTTCTATAAACATTGGGATGCCTGTGCCCCTTTGCATCACTGTTTGTATCCTTAGATAAATACCTAGTAGTGCAATTGCTGGGTTGTAGGGTAGCTCTATTTTCAACTTTTTGAGTAACCTCCATACTGCGGCCACTCTGGAAAACAGTATGGACTTTTTTTTATCATCTCAATATCTTCTATATGTTAGGGACCCAATCAAGGGCAGATTGTGCAATATGATCCTCTTATAATAGAGAGCCCAAGAAACAAATCCCTACAAAATTGCTTAGAGATCATGATTATACAGGTTTCCTCAGCCCATATATGATGGCTCAGTACCAGCAGTGAAGCTAAGGCCACCAAATCTGCCTCTTATTTATCTGGGTCATAAATTCTGGTTAATTAAACTAAATTTGTCAAAAGTTTTACAGGAGATTTAAATTATAGCTTCAGGACCCACTAACGGAACTGTGTGGATCTCAGAGAGAGGAAAAGAGACCCTCCACTTAGTGGGTTCCAGTCACATTAGGAAAGGAAATCCACAAAGGAACCCTGGAATCCACAATCAGAGGAGGAGGCCCAGGCCTCTAGCCACCTTAGAGAAGGAGGTAAAGGATCTCTTGATCCTAAGCAACCAGAATCTGCCTTTGTTCAGCAACCAGATTGTTTGCCCCAAAAAAGACCCTGCAAGGTAGTCAAATTCATGTACCTATTTTGTTGTGGCAGCTACTCTTACAGTGGAAAGCTTGGATAATAGGATTGCTAGTGGACCCCTTGGACCTAATCCTGTCCTGGGAGATGTGCTGGAATAAAATCAGCCAGGTGCACTTCTGCACCACAGGATGGCTAAGTACCAGGTGCTGGCAGACTCTGTTAGGTGCTCACCTCCCTTTACATTAAATGGTTCCAATGGAAGCAATGCTTAAATGAGTCACTCCCTCCTTATTCTACACCTGAAATTGTATCCTGAGAGAATAATGTTACCAAATCATTCCCATATGGCTGGCAGACTTGTGCTCTAAAGATTGTACTTTACTTTGATGGGGTAATCTCTGATTGTAAAACTGCCATCCACAAAATACCTCTACAATTAGCCATCAATGTGCTCACAATCTATATGCATTATGGATGGGGCAACAAGCAACTGGTCCTTTGCAAGGTGCAGCCCAATGATCTGATGGAGCTCACTTAGATCTGCTCAACTGGCTATAGACCCCATACTTGCAGTTCTATCCTGAGCCAGGCTTCTAGCAAATATATTCAGAATTTAACACCAATCAAGAACACCCTTTGTAAATCCTACCCTTTGTAAATCTCCACTGGGAAGTCCACCTTCCATCAGGCTGGGCTCTCTCACCCCCAAGCACAGTAACTCTTCAGACAATGTTGCCCCCACTCAAGTAAGTGACAAAAGACAATACACCCCAACCTGACTGGACATTGGAATTACCTCCCCTCATACTCTTCTGTACCAGGAAGGAAAAGACTGTCAACCTCAAGACCAAATTGCAAAAATGCCTCCATTTGATCAACTTTGGCAACCGTATAGAGTCCTATTTATCTAAAATAGCTATCTGCTTGTTGCATGAACCCTACCTCTATCAAAACTGTGAATAATTTGCCAGGTGACCGCTGGTCAGCACCAGATATCATTTCACCTTTATGATAAGATGAACAATGTATTCTAACCTACACTAGCCATGGTAAGATACTTCCTTGTAACTTCCTTGTAACATCCTTAGCTTGACCTTCCTATACCTTACAGTCAGGGACTTCTTACTACTGTGCTTGCTGTTCAGAGTACTAGATTGCAGCTTTTGCTTTCTGCCCCATGCATCCATGACAGACTCTTTCCCTCATTATTTCCACCACTGCCAGTACCACCTTCATACCCCAAAGTGCCACTTCCACTCCTGTCCACATCTTATCCATAAGTCTTTCCTTGTTGTACAGCATGACCCTGCCCTAAACCACAGCTAAGTAGGCTGGATTGACATAGAAAATATACAAACTTGTGAGATAGCAGCCCAGGCCTTGCAAGTGAAACCATGTCAGATCTGTCCTCATGCAGGGCTGACCTACAGCCCCATGTCACTGTCCCGCTGTTCTTAGTGGCCAGACTTTGTGCTAATTCCCTCCAAAGCACCCCAAGCCTCCTTTAGACTAGATCAAATCCCTAATCTATACCTCAAGTAGGGCACCCTGTGGGTAAGCACAAAATTAACCACCCATGGAGTAACTTTCTACCACCTATACTTGAATACAAAGATTGGACCTCACCCTGTACACTCACTGACCCTTAATGGTAAATAATGCCTCATTTGGATTCTACTGGGGACCTGACTCAAGGGTGCAAGAGCCACATGACCCACCCCCATTCACAAGCTGTCCACAGAGATGACCCCTATCTTTGCAGTGTTTTACTTTTACTATTCTTGCCACCCATTACCCTCCTGTCACCTCACCTTGGAGATATTTCATGCTATTCAAAAAGGGATTTTTGAAATCCTTATGCTACTGGCACTGGCCATCATCACTGGACTGGCAGGTATAGGAACAAGTGCTACCACCCTAGCCCAACATGATCAAATATTAAAAGCCATTCAGAAATTATCAGTCACTCTAACCAACCACACACAGACACCACACTATATTCTGAGTCTGACATAGCAACGGCATGGCTCACTAGCACAAATGATGATGGGTAATCATCTGGTGTTTGATTTCTGGAATCTGCTCTATATAGGGCCTCTCTTGCTGCATCTACATTAACAATTGAAGACAAATATAGGCCAGCCTCCAGAAGATATCTCAGGATATACAGGTCATGCATAATATACTTAAAATATTTCAACAAATTCCCACACTCTCCAAGATCCCCAGTTTTTTCTCATGGCTCTTGCTGTCCACCTGAGGGCAATGCCAAGAATGAGATTTCAAATAGTAGTGAGTCTATTCATTAGAGCTTTCACTATTATTATCTTGGCTAAATATAGTTTACAATGACTTTGAAAACAATGTATTATATCCTTTAACTCATCTGCTACACAAGTGGTTGCTATTCCTGATGGCGAGGCATTACAGGGTGGTAGACTGTTGAGAGTTTAGCTCAGCTCCTCCATGGCATTGCTGCCTTGACATACATTTTGTGTGGCCTGAAGTGTTGTGAGCTGACACTATCCCTTCTCATGCAAGCATGTGCCCTACTTACCAGCCTGCAGAGTCACAAGTAAATGCAAGGTCCTTATATGATTCTCCCAACAGCCCTTGTGATCAACAGTCCCCTTTGCTTCCCAGGGCCTTCTCCTTTTTATAGCTTTTAGATAAGACCTCTGGGAAACTTACTAAAACCCTGCTCTTTTTAGTTTGAATTTACTGATCCAGCCTTAGCCCAAAAAACCAAAGCCCTCCCTCCATGGACCCAGGTAAAGGCATGAGCCCCAAATCTTGCCATTTTTTTTCTCTGCCTGCACCCTGCCTTGACCTCCCCACATAGGCCCTTGAGGTATGCTGTGTGTAAATCCTCCAGGACCCATGAGTAATAAACTTTTCTATTTTTCTTTCAGGGGCCTTTGTTAAACCATGGCTCACCATCCAATACCTCAGGGCTCTACTTAACCAGTGTTATTTTAATAGTCACAGCAATGACTATAATTTTTATGACTTTTTGCTAGAAATATTGCTAGTTTTTTAATATTTTATTTTTCAGATTAAAAAAACCCTTTTTCTCTTTTATTTAAGCTATCTATATCTTATAGCAATGTTATAGATTACACCTTTATAAGCAAACATTGAATCATTTATCTTTTTCTTCCTGACCCCTTCAGAACTCAGAAACTCTTTTTTTTTTTTTTTTGGAGGTGTATAGTAATTTATTTTTTCTTTTTTGATTTAAGCACTGTGAATTGTGTAAGACTGATGAATCACAGACCTGTACCCCTGAAACAAATAATACATTTTATGTTAATAAAAATTTAGTTAAAAAAGGAAAAAAATAAATTCAATTAGCCAACATACCATACATCATTAGTTTTTGATGTAGTGTTCATTGATTCATTGGTTGTGTATAACACCCAGAACTCAGAAACTCTTATTAAATATTCTTATTTCTGTGGTATTATAGCTATTGTATAAGTTACGAACAGGCCCATTAGGTGACCCACCTCAAAATACCAATAAACCCAAGCTGACTAATGGGTTACTTACACAAAGACACAGGTATAAAGGAAAATTCCATTTGTTCCCATGCCTCCTCACCTCCCTGCTTAACAATAGCCCCCCACCACTGCCTCCTGGCCGACATTCTCTGCTTTACTGTCCTGCCTGCCATGTTCTTGCAGTGTATTCAATAAATTTCTATCTCCTTTGTTCTGTCTTGAGTGAATTCTTTCGCCCACCAGGCCTCCACCTGATGGGATTGCCCACATTTGGTGGCCCCTATGAGGAGACTTTGCCAGCCTGGGGTTCTCCCCAGATTCTCTGGAATTTCTTGGGACTTTCCCTGGGTGGACCAACTCTAGTCCTCCTTGGGGAACTGACAACCTCCAGCAGAGGTTACTCCTCTGCAAGGATCAGAAGCCCCAGGGGCGACCTGCCTGACCTCCCTTGCCTGAAAGGGTAAGGGATTTATTCACCTTTTGCCCTTCAGAGGGACCCTTCCTTCCCTATCATTTCTCTTTTTGCCTTCAGCAACCTAACCCTAGTAACCCTCGGACAACTGAAGATCTCTGTCCAGGGTGACTCTCTAATGTGGTCTGAAGGTCTGAGAGGAAAAACAGGTTGTGATGTAGGGTTTTTTGTTTTTGTTTTTGTTTTTTTTAATGTTAGTGTGGTGGTGAGGTTGGAGAGGGCCGGAGCTGATGGCCAAGAAATAGTCCTTGAGATGTCTTCAGTGTAAAATGGTGATTTTATTAAAGCACGGGGACAGGACCCATGGGCAGAAAGAGCCGAGGCTGCTGTGGCCTGCTGCTCCCTACTGCCCTGGGATTGTGAGGAGCAAGTGATTTTCATATGCTAAGGAACACTCAGGACCTTGGAGGGATGTTATAATTTGCCTATCTCAATTATTTGTCAATAGGCTGCAGGTTATAAGGACATTTAATTTCATCTACATTTCCTTGTGCCTTTGTTTCCCACGACAGTTGGACTGTTTGGGCTTGTGAGGGTGAAGGACCCCTTTCCTTTGCTCTCTCACTCCATCCCCTGAGGTCTGTTCCCAACCTGTGGCACAGCTGGCGGTGGCAAATCCGCACACATTTCAGATTGGGTTGGGACCCTTTCCTGAAACTGGCTGACTCAGTCACCTTATTTCTTCCCAGTCTCTCCACTTTGTCCTTTGATCCCATGGATCCAGCCACCACCTTCGTGTCAGGACTTTTTCTCCATCACTGCTGGTGGTTCTTGGTCATGCTGCTTCGAAGAATGAAGAAGTAGACTAGACAGTGTGGTGGGCAGCAAAGCAAGGTTTCTTGGGTGATAGCAACGTGGTAGTACAAAGTCCCCAAGGAGGGAGGGGTGTGAAGGAGTTGTCACCAGAGTTTCTAAGTCTACGGGTTTTTATGGGCTTATTGGCAGGCTGTTTTAATCTGATTAACCCTCCCTGCACCTGCCATCCAATTAGTTTTTTGTCACCTATCTATCATATGGTAAAGGGGGGAGGGCTCCTTCCAGGGTGATGTAATATCCTTTTAAGGGTGGTTTCCTCTTAGGGCGGAGGCCCCTTGTTCCTGCCCACCTGCCTTCCAACTATCCTTCATCACTTTGATCTATAGGCAAACATGCACATTCCCATGTGTTTGAGTGGTGGGTTCCCCCCACCTCTTTCTGACCCAGTTCTGCCACCCAGTGTCCCTCTTTCCCTGTTGCATGTGATGCCTCAACAGGAAGTGCCCCCACTATTTGCCATGACTCTCTCCATGGTGGGTCACCCCAGAAGAGTTAGTCACCCTGTAAAAGGTCCCATTCTTTTTAGTTCAGGAGGATGCCCTGACCGAATTCAGGACCACCAGTTGGAGTCCCATTCCCCTTGGCAGAATGCCCCTTTGGGAATCAGCAGCTGGTCTTTCCCACTAAGGGACAACCCCCTCTCTGTTCCTTGGGACAAATCCCTCTATTCCTTCACACTCACCCTGGGACTATATTCTTTCTTTATTTCTTTTTTTAGAGAGAGAGAGAGCATGTATGTGCAGGGGCTTTTTGGGGGGGAAGGGAGAGAGAGAATCTTAAGCAGGCTCCACACCTAGTGTGGAGCCCCAGGCAGGGCTCATCTCATGACCTTGAGATCATGAGCAAGCCAAAACCCTGCAGATCCCCTTCCCTACACTTCTGGATACAGCCTTCAAGGTCTTCAATAACTGAGAGGTAGCCTTGAGGGCTGAAAGGGATAAGAGAAATAAGCAGCAAGCCCAATATATCGCTGCAGCTATGGCTAGTCCCTGCCCTTCTCTGGGTCCACACAAGGGCAAAAGCCATTAAAGGTATAAGCCGCTAAGGCTCCCCATGCTCCAGGAGCTCCTCAAGGCTGCTTCTGTTGTTAGCAATTGGAGCATCTGGCCTGGGAGTGTCAAAGATCCCCTCTGTCAGGTCCTTGTCCGGCCTGCAAACAACCAGGGTATTGGAAATGAGACTGCCCCTCCTTCCCATGCATGGGAGGATCATCCGAGGCCCAAAAGCCCCAAGCCCAGGCTGTCCAGGGAATCAATAGCCTCAGGCCAAAGCCACTTCAGGAAATCAGCAGCTGCCCTTAACTCTGTACCTTGATTGGAGGAACCAATGGAGCAGGGGAGGATGATTTCTTCTCCTTTGGCTGATGGGGCCCAGACGCTGGGCAGGCCCCCATGTCCTTGATCTCAAAGGGAGAACTTTGGGTAAACTTGGATGTGGCAGGAGACAAAATTAAATTTCTAATGATGAAGGATAGTTGGAAGAAAGACAGGCAGGACAAGCGGCTCCCACCCTAAGAGGAGACCACCCTTTACACAATCCTGGAAGGATCCCTCCACCCTTTCCCATGTGATAGGTAGATGACAAAAACCCAGTCAGATGACAGGCGAATGAAGGATTAATCAGATTAAAACAGCCTGCCAACAAGCCCATAAAAAACCCTAGACTTAGAAACTCTGGTGGCAAACTTCTCAGGTCCCCTCCCTCTTCAGGAGCTTGGTACTATCACTCAATCAACTTTACTATTGCTCAATAAACTTTACTTTGCTGCCCACCACTCTTCATCTGGTCTACCTCTTCATTCTTCAAAGCATCATGACCAAGAACCATGGGCACCGATGGAGAAGAAATCCTCTAACACTAATAGATATGGGAGCTACTTATTCCACCCTTATAAAATACTCAGGTGTTATCTTTCAGTCCTCAATTCTCATCACCAGCATAGATAGGAACCCAAAGAAGAGACATTTCACTTACCCTTTAATTTGTTCTTTGGGTGACAATACCTTACCCACTCCTTTCTTGTTTTACCAATTGCCCCACTCCATTACTTAGAAGGGACATAATGACAAAGGTACAAACTAATATTTGCCTTTCTGAGATTGACCACCCCCTGCTGGCATTTTTGTCTTCTGAGCCCCAGGCCCCTTCAAACATCAAGGTCTCCATTTTTCAACTGGTTCCCCCTCAAGGTATGGGACACCACTGTTCTGGGGTGTTCTCTATCAGTACCCCTATAAGGATACAACTGAAAGATCCTCATTTCTTCACCAGAAAATCCCAGGACCCCTTATGTCCAGAGGGCAGGCAGGGACTACACAGCCAATCATACAAAAATTCTTAGAAGCAGGACTTTTGCACCCCTGCAATTTACCTTGTAATACCCCCATCTTGGCAATAAAAAGTCTGATGGCTCATACAGAATGGTACAGGACCTAAGAGCTATCAACAAGGCTGTTATTCCTATTCACCCAATTGTTTCTAATGATTTATCCTCTTAGGACAGATCCCCTCAGACACTCTGATATACTGTGCTAGATCTAAAAGATGCTTTCTTCTGCATCCCAGTGCACCCAGATTCCCAGTTCCTCTTTGCCTTTGAGTTGCAGGACCCCTCCACCCAGGTTACTCAACAACTAACTTGGACTAGCCTCCCTCAGAGCTTTAGGGACAGTCCACATTTATTTGGACAGGCCCCAGCCAAGGATTTGTCCACCCTTCAGCTCCCCAGAGTCACTGCCTTACTTTAACATGTTGATGATTTACTTATCTACATCCCCAATGAGAACACCTCCAACACAAATATAATCCGGTGCTTTGGAGCTTGGCCTTCTGTGGCTATAAGGTCTCCCCTTCAAAGGCCCAAATTTCCTTTCAGAAAGTTCAGTTCCTGACTGTATTAGTCCCAGGGATAGTCCCTGGGACTAAGAGCCTCTCTGACCACCATAAGGGTCTCATTTGAAATATTAAAACTCCCTCTACAAAACAGCAGCTGCATTCCTTTTTGGATATGGCTGGGTTTTGTAAAATGTGGATACTCCAATTTGGATTAATAACAAAGCCTCTTTATGAGGCCCTGAGGGGACCTGAGGAAGAGCCTTTGGAGTAGGACCCTGAAATGACAAAAGCTTTTGGGGTCCACAAACAGGCATTTACAATGACCCCAGATTTGGCTCTGCCAGACCTCCAGAAGTCCTTCTCCTTATATGTGCATAAAAGGAGGAGAGTGACCCTTTGCTTCTTGATCCAAATGTTGGGACCTTCCCAATGTCTGGTCACATACCTAAGAATCTAAATTCTGTGGTGCGGGGATGGCCTCCTTGCCTCTAAGCACTGGTGCCCATGGCCCTTCTGATAGAATAAGCCTCTAAATTAACCTTGGGACAAGGCATAACTGTTTATATATCCCATCAGGTATTGGATACCCTAAATTCTAGGGCATTTCATTGGATCTCCAATAGTAGAACTATAAAATAGCAAACCCTTTAATTAGAAACACCTGAACTAAATATTCAGCCATGTCAGACCCAAAATCCTGCCACCTTCTGCCAGATCTCAAAACAAATGCCCCATTGGAACATTCTTGCCTAAAAACCATAGATTTTTACTTGTAGTGCCAGGCCAGATCTCCAGGATACACCTCTAGATAACCAAGAGGCTATATAATTCACAGATGGCAGCAGCTTCATAGTAGAAGGAGTGCAGGTCTCCAGGTATGCTATTAACTTAACCAAAGTCATTGAGTCTGGACCTCTGCCAGGTGCCACTGCCTCAGCACAAAAGGCAGAATTAATTGCTCTTGCCCAAGTCTTCCAACTGGGCACAAAAATGAAACTAAACATATATACCTATTCAGCCTATGCCTTCCACATGGTCTATGCCTGTGCTGTTACTTGGAGAGAGAGGGGCCTCCTCACAGCCAAAATCTGCCAGTTAAACATGCCTCTGAGACTTTGGCCTTGCTAGAGGCAGTTATGCTCCCTGCCCAAATAGCTATTATTCATTGCAAGGCTCATCAAAAGGATAATGACTTGGTTTCAGTTGGAAGCAACAGAGCTGACAGATAAGCAAAGGCTTCAGGCCTCTCTGGTTCCCCATTTAATCCTTTTTCCCCACAATATACTCAGGAAGAAACCCAAAAGCGTTGAAAAGGGGCTTTTTCCATACTCCAGAGGGTTGGCTCCAAGACCCGAATAATAAACTGTCACTCCCGGGAATGTTACAATAGAAATTTCTTAATAACTTATATCTGTAACCCATCTCAGGGTGAAGGCCCTTCAAGACCTAGTGCGATCTCTTTTCTTTGGCAAGGACATTCCCCCTACTCTGTTGGCTATCTCCCAGGTGTGTTTTACCTGTTGTCACATCAACATGGAGGGGGCCCATAAACCTTCCCCCACTTCTTCAACTTATCCAAAGACAATGGACTCTACCAGGGAAGGATTGACAGATAGATTTTATGCACATGCCTCCCTGAAAAGGACTCAAGTATCTATTGGTCTTTGTAGACACCTTTACAAGATGGATTGAAGCCTTTCCCACTAAAACAGAGAGGGATTCAGAGGTCACCACTGCTCTTCTCCATCACAACCTTCCTGATTTGGGTTTCCCCACACCTTAGAGTCAGGCAATGGCTCTGCTTTTGTATCTCAAATAACACAAGGAGTTAGCAAAATCCTCCAGATATAAATCATCTGCATGCAGCTTGGCATCCACAGTTCTCAGGGAAAGTTGGGTGCCAACCAAACCATAAAAGGATTCTCAGAAAAATTATGCATGAAACTCACTCTTGGCCAACCCTCCTTCCCCTTGCATTAAGGTCACATATCACTCCAAACTCCACAACCCATCTTGTCCATTTGAGGTTCTTTATGGAAGACCTTTCCTCCAGACACATCTTTTATTAGACCCCAAAAGCCACTATCTCACACATTATGTTATATCCCTGGGGCAAACTGTCTATGCCATTAATGACCACCAAAAACAGTACAGTCCAAAACCTGACCCCTCTTTCTCAGGTAACATATATCCACAACTTACAGCTGGGGATTTGGTATACATTAAGACTCTTCAGGACAAAAAGCCATTAAAACATGTCTGGACTGGGCCCTATCAAGTTCTCCTGACCACTCCAACAGTGGTAAAACTTCACAACTTCTCTGCATGGATCCATCTTTACAGAATCAAGATACTCCAGGTCCAGGTGAGGAGCCCTCCACCAAGTACAGCTGTGACTGGGTTGGAGATCTACACCTGTTATTCAAACGAGACAGGTGATACACACCCAGGGGCATGGAGGCCCATGAATCTGGCCTATCACCAATCCCCAATTTCTCCCATTCAAACATTCTATGATATTATCTTAGAAAAACTCCCTAAATACTTTCCTCACAAAACTCTCATGAGTTCTCCTTCCCAATCCCAAGACTTCATTCTTGGCCTTTTCCTTCAGGGTGACCTCTCTAAATTTACTTGGTCTGATATAATAACTTACCTGGAGCTGTCCTCCCCTTGATGTTCTGTTCTCACAATATAATCATCACCTCTTTTTGGTCTAATCTTTGTCTTTCTCATCATAACTTTCTTTTGGCTTCCTCCCATGAAACACAAGGATAGTTTTCCTGGAAAGAAACCTGTTCGTGGCTATCCTTACTCCTTCCCTCCTTAGGACCCCGGGCTTCAACACTCATACTCCTAATTATTAGTCCCCCTCTCATTAATCTCTTTGTTAAATTTGTCTCATCTAGTATCCAACAATTCCATATATGAATGATGGATCCAACAGGGATTCCAGCCCATACCTCCAAAGGGTCCCCTCCCCCTAAGTCCCATGGACCTGGCCACCAAGGAATTTCACTCAAATTGCCTATCAGCATGTTAATATAATACCATACTCTGGTCTATAACTGCACAGAACCCCTCATGGACCAAAAAGTTTAGGTAGGGACATCTCTATGTCCCTCATTCAGCAGGAAGAAGCTACTGAAGATGAGACCTCCACCAAAATGCCAAAGATTTGTCATTGTTGATCAGTCAGGGAGTGATGTAGAGGCCACTTTTAGGCAATCAACTTGAACAATGGAAACCTGAGTAAGGTGTAAGGGCCCACAGTGACCTCCAACTCCCTGGCCAACTATAAACAGGCCCATTAGGTTACCTACCTCAAAATATCCATAAGCCCTAGCTGACCAATGGGTCATTAGGTACTGGACAGAGGTACCAAAAAAAGGAAAATTCCATACATTCCAATACCTCCTCACCTTCCCCTGAAAACCCCCACCCCATCACTGCCTTGTGGCAGTCTCTGCTTTGCGGTCCTGCCCACATTTCTTTGCAATGTATTCAATCAATTTATATCTCCTTTGTCCTTGGGTGAGTTCTTTCACCACCTGCACTACTAGGCTCCACCTGATCAGTTTGCCTCACATTTGGTGGTTCCCATCCAATCAGGATACCCTACATGGCCCTGGGTGTGCTGTGTACCCTACAGGACTTAAAAGTAATAAACCTTGTTTTATCAAAATTCCCTAATAGTTGTTGCTAAAGTGCATCTTGCAGTCATAATAATAACATACAGGCTAGTCCAGCCACAACATTGGCTATGAGTGGGGGAAATGTCTGTGGGCCACAACAGGTAGCCCAGGCTTGGGTGAGTGCCCAAGGCATTTCTAGCCAATAACACTACTAACAATAGACTGAGGACAACATAAACAATTTGACATAGCAGTATGACGTGACTGTACTTGCAACTAAAGGGGAATGCCCTTTTGCTGTGATTGGCTTACTAACTGGCTTACCCAAGTGGGTAACACCATCTGGGAAGGCAGCACTGCTTGCTGGAGGTCCATCTCACTGCTGTGTGCTTTTGCATATTTCCTCTTCCATGTGTTGCCTGTGGTATCCATCCTAGAATGTCATTGCTGCCATAAAAATTCAACAATCTCCTCAGACCTTTAATCAAGACGATATGGTCTAATGGGATGATTAGACCACAATTATAAAGGTCTTAATTGACCATTACCATACATGAGGGACCTTTATGCCTGGGGCTAAGAAGAGCTAGCAAGTCTGGATTGGACTGCAAAGCTTTTGTTACCATCCAAGGAGAGACTTGGGCTCTCTCTATCTTAGGGACCAGGAAAATATATTCCTACAGATAAGAAGGGAGACCTCCTCTTGTGACTACTAAGTCATTGAGTTGGTGGGACTATGCACCTTAACCTGAATGAAGTAGTCTTGTAACAGGAAACTAATGGCCTTGGAAAAGGGGAAATGAAGCAGAGGCTTGCAGTCTCTGCATCACTACTTCACTCAATGCTGTTGCACTTCATCCTCAGACCCAGTGGGATTCCAGGCCCAATCCCTGGTGTTATGTTCCTAAAGAATCAATGGGAAAATGTAAATGTCCTGAACATCTTGTGCCAGCACCTTCTTGTTCTGAACATCTTGTGCCAGCACCTTCTAAGAACCCTGAAGAGGTATAGATTTTTGATAAATGCAGAACCCTATGAAAGCATCCTGGACATTGCTTAGTGCTGTGGCACTCTGATGTGCACAGACTCTGGTATTAGGCGACACAGGCTTAGAGGCTTTTCCCAGAAAGGTAGATTGGGATATCCTGCAAAGGGGGGTGGCCACCTATGACAGGGCTTACAGGGACCCACAGATTTTTTCTAGTAACAACATGTAAAGTGGTTAACATGTAAGGAGAAAGTCAAGAAGAAACTGAGATCAGAAACTAGACCTTGAAATATCAACCTTCCTTAAAGATTTTGTGCAGCAACAAATAGTGAAGGGGGCCAACTCTTTTTTTTTTCCCAAAAAAAAAAACTTTTTCAATAAAACTTTATTTACAAAAACAGACATCAGGCTATATTTTCCCTATGGGGTGTTGTTTTCCAACCCCCATCCTAGAAGACTAAAATGCTTTCCAAAGCATATATATATACATACATACACATACTCAGAGAAATGACATGTATTGTCTTATCTCTTCCACTCCCTGATTTCTCATGTTTTCCAAAAATGGTCACAACAATGTCTTCTATCCCACATGCTCTTCTGCAAAGACACTTTGCTACTCCCTCATCGAGAGATGGAATATACTTCTCTAACTCACTTGAATCTAGGTTGTTACTAGCTTGTGACTGCTTTGACCAATATGATATGGTGGAAGTAATGCTTTACTTCCTGCCCCTTGGAATGCTCATTCTGAGGGAAGCCAGTCACATGTAATAAGTTCAAATACCTTGAGACCACCACGTTGTGAGGAAGCTCAAGCTGGTCACATGAAGAGAAAACAATGCTGCTAGCCCCCTCATTCAGCCATCCACTTCTAGGTGCCAGATATGTGAATGAAGAAGCCATCTTGGATACTCCAGCTCCAGCAGGTGCCACTGGAAGAACAATCCAGACATATTGCCTCATTTAAGTTGTCCCAGCCTTCCAAACATTCAGGCCATCCCAGGTGAGGCCACAGATACTGTGGAACAGAGATGAACTGTTGCCCACTATTCCCTTCAGGACTTCTTGACTTGTCAGATCAAAGAGTTGTTGCTTTACTCCACTAAAGGTGGTTTGTTAAGAGATAATTGATAGCACACCCTATCCTTCTTACTACTACCACTGCCATCACTGTATCAATTTGCTAGGGCTGGCATTATAAACTACCACAGACTGGGTGGCTTAAACAACAGCAACAACAACAACAAAATTGTCTTATAGTTCTGGAGACTAGAAATCCAAAATCAAGGTGTCAACAAGGTTGGTTCCTTCTGAGGGCTGTGAGAAAGGATCTGATCCAGACCTCTGTCCTTGGGTTGGAGATGGCCACCTTGGGAGCCAACTCTTTACTGCAGGTTTTTGAAATGATATCTGAATTGTTATTCATAACTCCTTAAATGTGTCAACTGGTCAGTATCTCTAAAATCCATAACTTTCTCAAAGATCCTTCTGGGGGGTGCCTGGGCAGCTCAGTTGGTTAAGTGTCTGCCTTCAGCTCAGGTCATGATCTCCAGGTCCTGGGATCAAGCCCCACATCAGGCTTCCAACTCGGCAGGGAGCCTGCTTCTCCTTCTCCCTCTGCCCCTCCCCCTGCCTGTGCTCTCTCTGTCTCTCTCAAATGAATAAATAAAATCTTTAAAAACAAACAAACAAAAAATCCTTCTGGGTTTTACGCTCTTTTCCTCTGAATGCCACAGATCCTTAGCCTCCTTGACTTTCTCCTAAAGAAAGAAGAACCAGGAAGCATGCCTCATGAGGTGTCCCTGACATCAGTGGAAAGGGTGACCAGTTATGGAGGTCAAGGAGGCCTCTACTGAATTTGAAGAGGGAGAAACTGTTGCTGGGTGGACTGGGGAGACCCTGGGGCCCTGAGGCCTCCACCCCGCCTGTCCCCAGGATGTCACTGGAGGATCGTGGTCTCCTGGCAAGAAAGAATTCAAGGATGGACCAGACACTGTGGTTGAATGTTGCAAGTGGGAAAGTTTATTAAAGTGAAAGTACACCCTCAAGATGTGAGAGCAGGCAGGGAGACCTGTGCACAGGGTTGCACCCTGGGGCATGTGGTTCCCCCAGGAGTCCACATATATAATTTCACCCAATCCCACACTAGAGCCGGAAAGGCAATAAGCCTTATTGGCTAGAATAGCAGATACCATGGTAGACCCCAAAGATCTCTATCTTTTATTGACAGTTGTTTACTAAGGGATGGAATATTTATTATTTGGAGAGGGGATTTCTTTGAGAGCAGGACTTCATATCTTTTCTCCCTTACTTGGTCAGGTTTCCAGCCTTCTTTGTCTTGGGCCTGTCTGGTTTGATCTGGCTTCTTATGGCTTTGTTTTTGGAGTGCTTCCAGGATAGGTCTCTAACTTTCCTGATAGCTGGCCATGACTCCCCCTTTGCTGGCCTCCCATCATCCTGTTAAAGCCTCCTTAGCTTCATACTCTAAGATTCTCCCACCAAGTACTCTGGGCCCTTAAACTATCTTAAGGGAAAATGGATGATGATCCATCTTCTGTAACTACTTCATGCTGGTGTGGGACATTGACCCTGCCTGAGATTTTCAGGAGTCCTTGCTGTCTAAGTTTTAGGAAATCTGGATGGACAGTGGGGGGGTAAAAGGATGTCATAGATTGGTCCAGAGGGTGTTGATAGGTTTCATCTTGAAGGGGAACAAGTTGGAGTCCCTGGCAAATAATCATTCATAAAGGAAATTGTTGGAGTCTGAAAGAGACAAATTTGACAAGATTAAGCAAACAAGGTCCAAAAAGCAAAAGTAATAATATAGCCACTATTGGACCAAAAAGCAGCAAATCAGGTTATAGATGGAAGTGCCTCATGTACAGCATTTCAAATATTATTAGTAATGTCAGTTCCTTTGGTCATTTGATGGAACCATTTGGCTTGGCCATATAATTTTCAGATGTTTTCTTCTACCTGTCCAGTGGTATTGAGATAGGTGCAACATGTCTGTTAATCAGCACATACTTCACCTTGTTCAGCCAATAAGTAATCCAAAGCCAGCCTGTTGTCCATAACCACATTAGCCGAAGATTGGAGAGATCTGAGAAAGTGGATGTGGTGAAAGTAAAAGCTAATCTTTCTAACACTGCTCTCAGACTTTTCAGGGTGGTTTCATGATAGGCAAATCCCCCCAAGTGGCTAAAGCATAATGGTACCTGCTATTCCAGCCAATAAGGCATATTGCCCTTCAGGCTCTAGTGTGGGATTGGGTGAAATTATATATGTGGACTCCTGGGGGAACCATATGCCCCAGGGTGCAACTCCCAATGTTTGAGGTCATCAGTGTATAGAAACCCTAGAGCCAATGCAGTTTGGGTAAAGACTGGCTGTTGTAGGTTGTAAGAAGGATGTCCACAGATAACAAGATAGTTGGGAGGGGTACATAGGGTGATGGGATATCTCACTGTTCCCAGTTTCTGGAGCTTCAGGGCCCACTTGGAAGAGTTATTATGTGTGCAGTTGGGGTGTAAAATTCCTCCTTTTATTCTGAGGAGCTTATGAGTATGGTTGAAGAGGGTAAAATTAGAGTAATCAGGAATATGGAGTGGTGTCCACCTGGGCCAGGATCCAAAATGTGGGTATATTATTGGGGATCATGTGGATAGCTGGATCTGGCATAAGCCCAATGGTTGGCATTACAATCTGTATTATTTCTATTTTCCAAGCAAGCACACCACATTTTGTACTTAGTGCAGCACTGAATTGAGACATTGGAAAACTGTCTGATGGTCCAAGAATCTTGAGTTGCTTCGTAAGGAGGTGTTATACTGGGAGAAAAAGCAGGATAAAAAAGGGGTAAGAAGGACCTTCTTGAGGATGTAAAAGGCAGATCCAACAGCTGGAAACATTATTCCTCTGGGAGATTACATATTGGGAAGATTTAAGAGATAGTTTTCCTTCCACCCCTATGGACCTGCCTGGATTAGAAGTGATGAGAAAAACAACAACAAAAATATGACTCTGAGAACTATGTCTGAGGATTAACAGGAAAATCAATTAAAAGGTCCAAGTAGGCAAAGGTTTGCAAAGAGGAGAACCAGTATAAGAAAAATACAAGCAATAGCTAACAATACAAAACAAATATTCATAGTGGGAAGTCAACCACTTTTTGTAGATGTAGTGGAGATCTCTCACAAGATCACAGAAATAGGGTGGAATGCCCTCAGTCTTTGGTTATGGGGAGTCTGGAGCCACTTATTTTATTCTAGACACATGAAACCAGCTTATTATGATTTGAAGCTGAACTGCTGTTAGAGTGCTAAGAAGAACCTGGTAGGGTCCCAACAAGAACCTGATAGAGTCCCTTCCATTTGGGGTCTAACTGATTTGAAGGTGAGCCCTCTTTCCAGTTTTTTAATAAAACCATGTGTCCTGGCTTGATCTGGGCAGAAATAAGCTCTTTCTTAAGCACAAGCAAAACTTTGTGGTCATGGTCCATGATAGCCTATTGTACCTGTCCTAGATTGATTAAATATTTTATAAATTCATGGGTTTCTGAATCAAATAGCAAATCTGCTCTAAAGAAAGGCCTCTATATAGTATTTCAAAGGAGCTGAGTTGGATGTCTCTTTTTGGGGCCATTCTGATTCTCATGGGCATGAGTCTTGTCCAGGATTCTGGGGTTTCCTGGACAATTTTGGCCAAGATTTTTTAAAGTTTGATTAACCCTCACAAACTTTCCTGAGAATTGGGGTCTCCAGGCAGTGTGGAGGTGGCAGTGACTTTCCAAGGCTGAAGACATATGTTGAGTAACCTTTGTAATAAAGGATGGGCTGTTACCCCTATGCAGAGACTTTGAAAACATGGGAAACTTTCCTTTAGTAGGGCTTTTACTACTTCTTGAGCTTTTTCTGTTCTAGAAGGATAAACCTCTATCCAACCAGTGAAGGTATCCAAAGACTAGGGGATATTTATATCCCTGAGATGGGGGCATCTGAGTGAAATTTATGTCAGTCCTCTCCAGGGTATGTGCCTCACCTTTGGATGGGTTGGAGGAGTGAAAATGGTCTAAGTACTCCCCCAGAGGTGTTTTTGTAGCATAGATCATGGGCCCTGGTGACTTCTTTGATCACCCATGACAGGCTGATTCCTGAAAAGACTCCATCAACTATGGAGGTTAATGCTTCCCTTCCCAAATGAGAGGAGTTGTGTATTGCCTTAATAATTTTCCACTGGGATGCCTGGGGAAGCATTACCTTTTGGTTTTGTGTTCATCACACCCTCAGAATCTAGTTGATAGCCTTACTGATGAGCTCAATTTATTTACAGATATCCTTTGTTGGATGATTGGTCCATGAGGGAGTAAAGCTGCCTGTATTGGGAGTGCTGCCAAGGTTGAGCTTTTAGCCATGTTGTCTGCTAAATTGTTTACTGCAATAATATCAGTATTTCCCTTTTGATGGTCTCTGCAATGGATTACAGCCACTTTTATAGGCTCTTGTACTGCTTGTAACAAATCAAGGATCTCTTGGTGATGTATGGGGAAGTTTTTTGGCAGCCCCCTTTCTTGCCAAATGCAGTATGGTCGTGGAGAACAAGAAAGACACACTTAGAGTCGGTGTAGATGTTAGTTCTTCTGCCCTTTCCTAGTTTTAAGGCTCTAGTTAAGGCAATAAGCTCAGCCTTTTGTGCCAGTGTACCGGGAACAGATCTCTTGCTTCTATGATCTGGTGAGGGTCTACCATGGCATATCCAGCCCTTTTGATCTCTTCTTTTACAAAACTGCTGCCATTGGTAAACCATATATTGTCTGGGTTATCCAAGGGCTGGTCTTTTAAATCTGGATTACTGGAGTAGACCAGTTCTATGGTTTCCGCACAGGATTCATCTTTTAGATGGCAGGAGGGTAGCCAGGTTAAGAATTTGGCACACTTTAGGGACACCAGGGTGGCTCAGTTGGTTAAGTGTCTGCCTTCAGCTCGGGTCCTGGGATCAATCCCTGCATTAGGCTCCCTGCTCAGGGGGGATTCTGCTTCTCCCTCTCACTCTCCCTCTGGTCATGCTCTCCCTCTCTCTCAAAAAAACAAACAAACAAAAAACAAACAAAAAAAAGAATTTGGTGTACTTTAATGATCACCTCTGGAGAATCTAGGAGTAGAGCCTAGTTTAGTAAGGTGTCCTCCTGTTAGCCGTTAATGGTCTTTAATATCTAGGACTCCCTGTACCTGGTATGGAATTTGTACTTACAGGGACTGAACTAGGGTTAACTTGGTGGCTTCTGCCATCAGAGGCTCAGTAACAGTGACTTCCCTCAGGCATCCCAGTCACATGGCTCCCACTGTGTCCAGTTGTTTAGAAAAATAGGCCACTGGCTGTGGGGCCAGTCCTGTTTTGATAAGTACCCCCAGGGATACCCCTTGCTTTTTGGCCACAAATAATGTGCAGGGCTTTTCAAGATTAGGAATTCCCAGTGCAAGGGCTTTTATGAGCAGGCTCTTCATTCTTTGAAAAGCTTCTTTTTGTTTTCCTGACCACTCAAGCAGGTCATTGTCTGGGCCTTTCAAAACTTCATATAGGGGTTTGGTTATCAATCCAAACCCTGGAATCCAGACTGGGGAAGAGCCTGCCCTTCCCAGGAACATCCTAAGCTACTTTTTTGTTTGTGATGGGCTTACATGTGGTATGACTTCTTTGCACTTCACAAGAAGTGCTTACCTTCCTGGCATCAGAGCATACCCCAAATAAGTTAATTCCTGTTTGGAAATTTGGACCTTTGTTGGGGCAACTCTATGCACTCATTCTCCCAGGAAGTTTAGACTTGTATGGTATTTTTATCTGATTCTTCCTTGGAAGGGACACAGATGAGTATATCATCTACATACTTCAAGAGAGCTCCAGTGGTTTAAATTAAACTCTCTGAGTTCTCTGGCAAGAGCATTCCCAGATAGGTAGTGACTGTAAATCTCTGTGGTAGGACTGTCCATGTATACTGTTGAATTACATTGGTAGATGTATCAGTCCATTCAAAAGCAAACAAATACTGGGACTATGGATATAACAGTATGCAAAAGAAAGCATCTTTAAGATCCAGGACTGTGAACCAAGTGTGTCTTCAGGTATCTGGGCTAAGATAGTGTAGGTATTAGGCATAATAGGGTGGAGGGGAATGACAGCCTCATTTATAGCCTGGAGGTCCTGGACCATCCAGTACTCTCCATTTGGTTTTAAAACTGGTAGGATGGGAGAATTATAGGGAGAATGGCATGGGACTAGGAGGCCATGTTTTAGGAACTTGTCTATTAAGGACTGGAGGCCTTGTCAGGCTTCAAGTTTCATGGGGTACTGGTGTTTGTAGGACTAAATATTTTTGTCCTTTAAGGTAATTGTTGTAGGTGTTACAAATATTGCTTTTCCTGGAATTCCTTTTTCCCATACCTGGGGATTAACTCAGTCCCAGATTTGTGGGGAAATATTATCAGGAGGGTCTTTTCCGGGGGAGGGCACAGGCTAACCAGGAAGAGGACTTTGTTTCTGGGAGGTTGAGGGTATCTCCAAGGGTTGATAAGAAATCCCGTCCCAGTAGAGGCCTTGGGCATTCTGGCATGATCCGGAATTTGAGTTATGAGATAATTTCCCCATAAACAAAGTAAGGGTTGGGTGAGATATTTTGATTTTGGCTTTCCCTCTACTCTAACAATAAAGCTGTTCAGGGGTCCAGAATGGGAAGTAAGGACTGAATGTGTGGTTCCCATGTTATTCAGAAATCTGAGAGGCTTGCCTGCCATATCAAGAGTCACCCACGGTTCCTCCCCCAAAATGGTGATAGTCTTCATGGGAGCCTCCAGGAAACTCAAGTCCCCTCAGTCACTCAGGGCCATAACTGGTAACGGATCAGATCTTGGTTTTCTTCTGACCCAAGAGCAGTCCCTCTTTCAGTTCCCTTTGTGCCCAAGTAGAAGGCAGGGCACCACTGCTGGAGGAAGATTTTTGGGGTATTTGTGTTTCCAGTGGTCCAGACTCCCACAGGAGAAACAGCTCCTTTACTTTGTCTTCTTCTTTGGGGTGGTTTGGGTGGCCCTGGGGTGGATCGGGTGCCCCAAGGGCAAAGGCTAAAAGCCTAGCTTGCTTTTTTCCCCCTATTCCCTCCTTTTCTCCTCAGTCTGATCTCAATTGTTGAAGACAGAGAAGGCCACATCTATAAGCTGGTTAAAGGGAGTTTGGGGCCCTAAAGCCATCTTTTGGAGCTTTCTACAAATATATGGGCTGATTTGCTTATGAAGAGGGTCCCCAAGACTAATTGCCCTTCTGGAGTATCTGGGTCTACATTAATGACCCAGTAGCCCTTCCAACAAGCAAGACTAGAAAACGCAGGATTTTCGCCTGGGTCTTGGGTGATTTTCTTAAACTTGTCATAATTCACTGGCTTGATAATAACATCTCTTCATGCCTGCCAAAAGGCATAGTACCATGTGGTCCCTGCTGCCCAAGCTGATAATTCCAACTGGGGTCTATTTGAGGTACTGCCTTCATTCTTACCAGATATCTGTTAGGCTAGGGAATATGAAGGGCATCTGCATAGGTTTGCACTTTTGCCAGATGTGGAATTGTTCCTCTATGTTGCAACAATGAGAGAAATCAGCCATAAGATCATTCTATGTTAATTCAAAAGACAGTCAGCCTCTTGAATTCCCCAGTAAACTTGCTGGCCTAAGTGTTCATGGCACTGCCTGAAATCTGATGTTGAAAAGGGAACATGTACTCTTGTGGTCCCCTGAGGCCCACCCACCACTTCCTGTAGCAGGCAGAGGAGCTCGTTCTCTTGGCCTGACTCTGGTAAAGGAGAATAGGTTGGTTGGTGGGAATAGTTGCCTCTGTTGGAGCCAATGGCATTGGGGTGTCACTCTAGGTCTTCAGTTGTTCCCTGTGGGGAGCTACTATGAGAATTTCCTTCTTGGGGCCAAATTCTAAATGGCGCCTCCAAACTGTGCATGTTTTACACTTGTTAGGGTCATCCCTGACAGCCATAAAAGCCTGGATGTAAGGGATTTCTACCCATTTTTCTAGTCTCTTACAGAAAAGATCAAGTTGCAATATAATGTTATAGTCAAGACTACTATTTTCCAGCCAGACTTCCCCATCCTCCAGCTTATATAGAGGCCAAACACTGTTACAAAAGGAGATAAGCATTTTTGTTTTTAGGCTTTCTAATCAGAGCTGGTCCCAGTGTCTCAAAATCCATCCCAGAAGGGAATCTTTGGGGATGGACATGGAACTTCCCATTGTCTTCAGGGAGAGAGTTGACTCTTATAAGGAAAAAAGGAGCAACTAAATAGGGGTTCCCATTATTAGAAGACAGGAGTCCTATTTTTCCAAGGAAAGTTAGCTCTCTCTTTCTCAGGAAATTAATAAGATCTCAGATAGAAACGCCTCCAGAGAGTTCTGATGGTGAGTGGACCATGGGTATCCCCAACCTTCTGTCTACTCATCACCTTCTCATCACACACCTGCAGCCAGAATGCCATGTGATAGCACTGCTAGCTCTGGTGTCCCAGAGCCTTTGCTTCTTCCTGGCACCTGCAGACCCAGGAGCTGAAGCCTTCCTGAAGACCCCTGTATAGATGATGCCCAATAATTAGCCCTGACATCGTGGGGTGTATCCCTCAGGAATGGGCATCCTCATGACACCAAGATCTCTGAATATCCCATTCTCTTTGTTCTTAATGGCTGTTCAACAATTGGTGACAAACAATGACCACCAGGGACAGAGATCTTTTTGATTGTTTAAATATTTCTCACTTGACAGGATACCTGGATGGCTCGGTCAGTTAAGTGTCTGCTTTTCAGCTCAGGTCATGATCTTGGGGTCCTGGGATCAGGCTCCCTGCTCAGCGGGGAGTCTGCCTCTCCCTCTCTCTCCGCCTCCTCCCCCACCTGCTCATGCTCATGCTCTTTCTCTGTCTCTATCCTTCTTTATCTCTCAAATAAATAAAGACTTTAAAATAAAAATATTTGACTTGACCCATAGGTATCTGTTGATCTCTTCCATCTTGCAGTCAGTTCTGGTGAAACTAACCTGTATTTTCCAATTCTCTCTGTGTTCCTGAGTTATTTGGATTGAGTCACATTTAACTAAGTGGTGAATAAGGCAAACCCACAGGGAGAAATCATAATAAGTGGGGGTCCTTTGCCAGGGATTAAGACAGTTTATAGCCTATTTTACAGTATCTTGCACAGATACAACAGTCTGAGCACTCTTTCAGGACTTTTGTGATAAGTGGCAAAACATCTTGCAGGTCCTAATTGCCCCACATTCAACAAAGGAGAGTGGGGAAATAGGTATGAGAGTAAGTGGCTGAAGCTAGACCTGGGGTGGGGATGGATGGCAGTGGCCAGAGTGCCCAATAACTAAAAGAGATTTATACAGAGGTACAAATAGCCTGGGAATATCAGACAGTACTTAAGGATCAATGTAATATATCTTGGTGCTGTTTGTAAGCATCACTTCCATGAATTGCCATGAATCACTCTTACGTGTCTCAGTTTCTCCTGCTGGAAGTCTAAAACAAGCAGAAGTCTTGGAAGTACTGGAGTACTCAGAATATGTGTGCATGCCTGGGCAACCAGAAATTAATTACCATGAGAAGGAGATCCCCCTGAGACTAATGCATGTCTGGAGGAATGACCTTATGTACTTCCCCCAGGTACTTAGTCACCTAAGAACAAATTTCTGTGGAAAGGAACAGGTACCCATTTATTCTTCAGAGCTGCAAATTAGTCTCTCATAAATGCTACCAGTTCCAATTCCTAGGAAGATCAGAAAGAGAGAGTAGAACAAAGCAGCAACTCTCCAGCACAAGGCAGGTGAGAGTTGGAGACTCACCAGTGAAGAGTGCTGCTCAACACACTGTTATCTGGTCCTTTTGTGGTCACCAAAAAGATGTTTCTGGGTAGTCTGGGGAGATCTCCAGGTCCTGAGGTCTAACCCAGCTTGTCCCTGGGACTTCACCAGAGGCTCTTAGTCTCATTGCAAGAAATAATTCAAGGATGGATCAGACACTGTGGTTGAGAAACAAAAGTGAAATGTTTATTAAAATGAGTACAACCTTGAAATGAGACTAAGTGAGTCCAAGGGAAAGTTGTGCCTGGGGTTTTTATCTTTTATTGACAGTTGTTAACTAAGGGGTAAAATATTTATTATTTGGGGAGGAGATTAGTTTGAAAGCAGGGTTTCATGCCTTTTATCTCTTACTTGGTCAGGGTCTCTGCCCTTCTTTTTCTTGGGCCTGTCTGGTTTGATCTGGCTTCTTGTGGCCTTGATGTAGAATGCTGCCAGGACATGTTGCTAACTTCCCTGATAATGGGCCATAACTCCCCCTTTGCTGGCCTCCAGGCATCCTGTTATAGCCTAACTGACTCTTTACTCTAAAAAAAGGAAGGCTAAAGCCCCTATGGCCATCAATATTTGTAGCAGGGTTCACCTTTCCCTCACCTGGGTATTTATTGCCTGGCAATGTGCCCATCCTTCCATCACAGTGATTACTGCTAAGGCTCATAGAGAGTTAGATTAGGACATTGATTGGCAAAATTGGCATGGTCCAGTGATTGTATCACTTCTATGATAATAGTGACCCGAATGATCTTCTCTCTTTTTTTGAATTTTTATTTTAATTCCAATTAGTTAACATACAGTGTTATATTAGTTCCAGGTGTACAATATAGTGATTCAACAATCTCATACTATACCCAGTGTTCATCAGAAGTGCACTCCTTAATCCCCATTATATATTTAACCCAACCACTGAACCCCCTCTTCCTGGTAACTATCAGTTTGTTCTCTATGATTGAGTCTATTTCTTTTTTTCCTCTTTGTCTTTTTCTTTGTTTCTTAAATTCCACATATTAGTGAAATCGTGTAGTATTTCTCTTTCTCTGACTTATTTCACTTAGCATTATACTCTGTAGTTCCATGCATGTCATGGCAAATGTCAAGGTCTCATTCTTTTTATGGCTAAGTAATATTCCATTGAGATATATACCCATCTTCTTTATCCACTTATCAGATGATGGACATTTGAGCTCTTTCCATAATTTGGCTGTTGTACATATGCTGCTATAAACATTGGGGTGCATGTATCCCTTTGAATTAATATTTTTGTATCCTTTGTGTAAATACTTAGTAGTGCAATTGGCAGATCATAGGATAGTTCTGTTTTTACCTTTTTGAGAAACCTTCTGGTTGCTGTTTTCCTGGACTGTTTTCCAAAGTGGTTGCACCAGTCTGCATTCCCACTAACAGTGCAAGAAGGATTCCATTTCTCTACATCCACACCAACACCTGTTGTTTCTTGTGTTGTTGATTTTAGCCATTCTGACAAGTGTGAAGTGATATCTTATTGTAGTTTTGATTTGCATTTCCCTGATGATGAATGATATTGAGCATCTTTTCATGAGTCTGAGTCTTCTTTGGAAAAATGTCTGTTCACACTTTCTGCCCATTTTTTAATTGTAGTGTTCCCTTTTGAGGTGTTGTGTTATATAAGTTCATTATATATTTTGGATGCTAACCCTTTATCTGATATGTTATTTGCAAATATCTTCTCCCATTCCATATGTTGCCTTTTAGTTTTGTTCAGTGTTTCCTTCACTGTGCAGAGCTATTTATTTATTTATTTATTTATTTATTTATTTATTTATTTTTTTTAATTTATTTTAAATTCAATTAACCAAGGTATCATAAATCATTAGTTTTTGATATAATATTAAACAATTCATTAGTTGTGTCTATGCAGAGCTCTTTATTTTCATGAAGTCCCAGTAGTTTATTTTTGCTTTTGTTTCCCTTGCCTCAGGAGACATAGCTAAAAAGAAGTTGACATTGGCATTCCTGCGTGGGTCAGTTGGTTAAGGGTCTGACTCTTGATTTTGGTTCAGGTCAAAATCTGACATCTCAGGGTTGTGGGATGAAGCCCCATGCTCTGTTCTCAGCATGGAGTCTGCTTGTTCCTCTCCCTCTGGTCCTCTCTCTCCTCTCTCTGAAATAAATAAATAAAATCTTGAAAAACAAAGAAAAAAGTTGCTATGGCTGATGTCAAAGAGTTACTGTCTTGTTCCGTTCTAGGATTTTTATGGTTTCAGGTCTCACATTTAACTGTTTAATCCATTTTTAATTTATTTTTGTGTATGGTATAGGAAAACAGTCCAATTTCTCTTTTGCAGGTGGCTGTCTGGTTTTCCCAACACCATTTGTTGAAGAGATTGTCTTTTTCCCATTGGATATTCTTTCTTGCTTTACTAAAGATTAGTTGACCATATACTTGTGGGTTCATTTCTAGGTTTTCTATTCTGTTCCATTGATTTATGTGTCTATGTTTGTTCCAGTACCACACCCTTTTGATTACCACAGCTTTGCAATATAACTTGAAGTCAGGAATTGTGATGCCTCCAGCTTTTCCTTGCTTTTGCAAGATTGTTTTGGCTGGTAATCATCTTTTGTGGTTCCATACAAATTTTAGGATTGTTTGTTTTAGCTCTGTGAAAAATGCTGTTGGTATTTTGATAGGATTGAATTAAATGTGTAGATTGCTTTCGGTAGTGTATACATATAAATAATGTTTGTTCTTCTAATTCATGAGCATGCAATGTCTTTCCATTTCTTTGTGTCATCTTCAATTTCTTTCACCAATGTTTCATAATTTTCAGAGTATAGGTCTTTTACCACTTTGGTTAGGTTTATTCCTAGATACCTTATTGGTTTTTGCTCAATTGTAAATGGGATTGATTCCTTGATTTCTCTTTCTCTGCTTCATTATTGATGTATAGAAGTACAACAGATTTCGGGACACCAAGGTGGCTCAGTCAGTTGAGGGTCTGACGACTTTTGATTTCAGCTCAGGTCATGATCTCAGGGTCCTGGGATTGAGCCCCACATTGAGTCTGCTTGAGATTCTCGCCCCCTGCCCCTCCCCTCACTCTCCCTCTCTCTCAAATAAGTAAATAAATCTTTAAAAAAATGCAACAGATTTCTATATGTAAATTTTGTATCCTGTGACTTTACTCAATCTGTTTATCAGTTCTAGCAGTGCTTTGGTGGAGTCTTTTGGGTTTTCTACATGGAGTATCATGTCCTCTGGAAAGAGTGAGAGTTTTACTTCCTCTCTGCTGATTTGGATGGCTTTTATTTCTTTTTGTTGTGTTATTGTTGTGGTTAGGACTTCCAGTACTCTGGTGAGAATGGACATCCCTGTCTTGTTTCCTGAGAGGAAAAGCTCTCAGTTTTTTCTCCATTGAGGCTGATATTATCTTTGGGTTTTTCACAGACGGCCATTATTATGTTGAGGGGTGTTCCCCCTAAACCCATTTTGATGAGGGTTTTTATCATGAATGGATATTGTACTTTGTCAAATGCTTTTTTCTGCATCTATTGAAATGATCATATGGTTTTGATCATTTCTCTTATTGATGTGATATATCATGTTGATTGATTTGTGAATATTGAACCACCTATTCAAACCTTGAATAAATCCCACTTGATCCTGGTGACTGATTCTTTTAATGTACTGTTGAATTCTCCTTCTATTGAGAATTTTTGCATCCATGTTCATCAGAGATATTGACCTACAGTTCTCTCTTTCCCTCTCTCTCTCACTCTTTTTTGTGGTGACTTTATGTGGTTTTGGTATCCAGGTAATGCTTGCTTCATAGGATGAATTTGGAAGTTATTGTCCTTTTGTATTTTTTGGAATAATTTGAGCATAATTTGTATTAACTCTTCTTTAAATGTGTGGTGGAATTCACCTGTGAAGACATCTGGTACTGGACTTTTGTTTGTTGTGAGTTTTTTGATTGCTTCTATTTCTTTTCTGGTTATTGGTTTGTTCAACTTTTCTATTTATTCCTGTTTCAGTTTTGTGAGTTTATATTTCTAGGAATTTATCCATTTCCTCCAGGTTGTCCCATTTGTTGCCATATAGTTTTTCATAATATTCCCTTATGATTGTTTGTATTTCTGTGGTGTTGTTTGTAATTTCTCATCTCATTTTGATTTTATTTGAGTTGTTCTGTTTGTGTGTGTGTGTGTGAAGTCAGGCTAGAGATTTATGAATTTTGTTTATCTTTTCAAAGAATCGGCTCCTGGTTTCATTGATCTATTTTATTAGTTCTATATCATTTATTTCTGCTCTAATCTTTATTATATACTTTCTTCTGCTGGCTTTAGGCTGTTTTGTTGTTCTTTTTCTAGTTCCATTAGGTGTAAGGTTAGGTTGTTTGAGATTTTTCTTTCCTCTTGAGGTAAGCCTTTATTGCTATATACTTCCCTCTTAATATTGCTTTTGCTGCATTTCAAAGGTTTTGGAGTGTTGTGTTTTCACTTTCATTTGTCTCAATGTATTTTTTTGTAAATTTCTTCTTTGATTTTCTGGGTTGACCCATTCACTGTTTAATAGCATGTTGTTTAACCTACATGTGTTATGGTCTTTCCAGATTTTTTCTTGTGGTTAACTTCTAGTTTCATAGTGTTGTGTTCAGAAAAGGTGCATGGTATGACTTCAAATATTTTAATATTTATTGAGGCCTATTTTGTGACTTATTATGTGATCTCTTCTGGGGAATATTCCATGTGCACTTGAAAAGAATGTGTATTCTGCTGCTTTAGGGTGGAATGTTCTGGATATATCTGTTAAATTCATCTGTTCCTGTGTGTTTTTCAAAGCCACGTTTTTTTCTTTTCTTTTCTTTTCTTTCTTTCTTTTTTTTTTTTTTTTGGTCTTTTCTTTGGCATGATGGATCATTATTTTTTTTTTTTATTATTGACAGTTTATAAAAGTTTCCACTTCACATCTTCTTATTGGTAATCTTATGTAAATGTTTAGGGTTCTTGTTACATTTGAGAAATTCTCTGTCAAATTTCTTTCATGAGAAAGCAGTAGTTTTCAGATGTGTGAAATTTTCTTGTGCAGTGACCAATCTTAAATCTTTTTGAATGGGTGACATTCTTTACCCATATTGCTAAGGGCCCTTCTGAGGGCACTGAGAGAATCTCATATGGTTAAGGGGTCCTAATTTTAAACACCATGTCTGGTGATACTGTTGACAAAGAAAATACTTTAGAATTACACAGTTCCATGCTCAAACTTCACCTTCATTACATTTTAGCTATATGACTTTAAGGACTTCATTTAACTTCTTTCTTTCTTTCTTTCTTTCTTTCTTTCTTTCTTTCTTTCTTTCTTTCTTTTTCTTTCTTTCTTTTTTTTTTTTTTTGATTTTATTTATTCATTGAGAGAGAGCACAAGCAGGGGGAGGGGCAGAGGGAGAACCAGACTCACCACTGAGCAGGGCGCCTGACTCAGGACTCAATCCCAGGACTCTGAGATCATGACCTGAGCTGAAGGGATATGCTTAACCATCTGAGCCACCTAGGTGACTGGGAATTCATTTAACTTCTTTGGACTTCATCTTCCTCAATTCTAAGATGAGAATATTTACAGTATCAGCCTCAGTAGATTGTTTTTAGCATTAAAAGTAATAGTGTGGTTCTTGAAAATGTTGGTTTCTTCCTTCACTTTCCCCTTCACAATATTTTCGCATCTCAATTTCTTTAATTTAAATTCAATTAGTCAACATATAGTACATCATTAGTTTCAGATGTAGTGTTCAATTATTCATCAGTTGCGTATAACACCCAGTGCTCATCACAATATGTGCCCAATTTTCTTTTTAATTTTTTTATTGTTATGTTAATCACCATGCATTATATCATTAGTTTTTGATGTGGTATTCCATGATTCATTGTTTGTGCATAAAATCCAGTGCTCCATGCAGAACGTGCCCTCTAAATACCCATCACCAGGCTAACCCATCCTCCCACCCCACTCCCCTCTAGAACCCTCGTTTGTTTTTCAGAGTCCATCATCTCTCATGGTTTCTCTCCCCTCTGATTTCCCCCCCCCCATTCTTCCCCTCCTGCTATCTTCTTCTTCTTCTTTTTTTTTTCTTAATATATAATGTATTATTTGTTTCAGAGATACAGATCTGTGATTTAACAGTCCTGCACAATTCACAGCGCCAACCATAACACATACCCACCCCAGTGTCTATCACCCTGCCACCGCATCCCTCCCACTGCAACCCCCACTCCAGCAACCCTCAGTTTGTTTCCTGAGATTAAGAATTCCTCATAGCAGTGAGGTCATATGTATATGTCTTTCTCTGATTGACTTATTTTGCTGAGCATAACACCCTTCAGTTCCAACCACGTCGTTACAAATGGCAAGATCCCATTCCTTTTGATGACTGCATAATATTCCATTGTATATATATACCAGTTCTTCTTTATCCATTCATCTGTCGATGGACATCTTGACTCTTTCCACAGTTTGGCTATTGTGGACATTGCTGCTATTTTTTTTTAAGATTTTATTTATTTATTTGAGAGAGAGAATGAGAGACAGAGAGCACGAGAGGGACGAGGGTCAGAGGGAGAGGCAGACCCCCCGCCAAGCAGGGAGCCCGATGCGGGACTCGATCCCGGGACTCCAGGATCATGACCTGAGCCGAAGGCAGTCGCTTAACCAACTGAGCCAGCCAGGCGCCCCATGGACATTGCTGCTATTAAACATCAGGGTGCACGTACACTTTCGGATCCCTACATTTCTATCTTTGGGGAAAATACCCAGTAGTGCAATTGCTAGATCATATGGTAGCTCAATCTTCAACTTTTTGAAGAACGTCCATACTGTTTTCCAGAGTGGTTGCACCAGCTTGCATTCCCACCAACAGTGTAGGAGGGTTCCCCTTTCTGCGCATCCCCACCAACATCTGTCCTTTCCTGACTTATTAATTTTAGCCATTCTGACTGGTGGGAGGTGGTATCTCATTGAGGTTTTGATTTGGACTTCCCTGATGCTCAGCGATGTTGAGCACTTTTTCATGTGTCTGTTGGCCATTTGGATGTCTTCTTTGGAAAAATGTCTGTTCATGTCTTCTGCCCATTTCTTGATTGGATCATTTGTTCTTTGGGTGTTGAGGTTGATAAGTTCTTTCTAGATTTTGGATACTAGCCCTTTATCTGATATGTCATTTGCAAGTAACTTCTCCCATTCTGTCTGTTGTCTTTTGGTTTTGTTGACTGTTTCTTTCACTGTGCAAAAGCTTTTCAACTTGATGAGGTCCCAATAGTTCATTTTTACCCTTGCTTCCCTTGCCTTTGGTGATGTTTCTAGGAAGAAGTTGCTGTGGCCTGTGTTCTCCTTTAGGATTTTGATGGACTCTTGTCTCACACTGAGGTCTTTCAACGATTTTGAGTCTATTTTTGTGTGTGGTGTAAGGAAATGGTCCAGTTTCATTCTTCTGCATGTGGCTGTCCAATTTTCCCAACACCATTTGTTGAAGAGACCGTCTTTTTTTCCATTGGACATTCTTTTCTGCTTTGTCGAAGATGAGTTGACCATAGAGTTGAGGGTCCATTTCTGGGCTGTCTATTCTGTGCCATTGATCTATGTGTCTGTTTTTGTGCCAGTACCATGCTGTCTTGATGATGACAGCTTTGTAATAGAGCTGGAAGTCCAGAATTGTGATGCCACCAGCTTTGCTTTTCTTTTTCAACATTCCTCTGGCTATGCGGGGTCTTTTCTGGTTCCATACAAATTTTAGGATTATTGGTTCCATTTCTTTGAAAAAAGTGGATGGTATTTGGATGGGGATTGCATTGAATGTGTAGATTGCTCTAGGTAGCATTGACATCTTCACAATATTTGTTCTTCCAATCCATGAGCATGGAACGTTTTTCCATTTCTTTGTGTCTTCCTCAATTTCTTTCATGAGTATTTTACAGTTTTCTGAGTACAGATCCTTTGCCTCTTTGGTTAGATTTATTCCTAGGTATCTTATGGTTTTGGGTGCAATTGTAAATGGGATCGACTCCTTCATTTCTCTTTCTTCTGTCTTGTTGGTGTATAGGAATGCCACTGATTTCTGTGCATTGATTTTATATCCTACCACTTGGCTGAATTCCTGTATGAGTTCTACCAGTTTTGGGGTGGAGTCTTTTGGGTTTTCCACATAAAGTATCATATCATCTGCAAAGAGTGAGAGTTTGACTTCTTTGCTGATATGGATGCCTTTGATTTCTTTTTGTTGTCTGATTGCTGTGGCTGGGACTTCTAATACTATGTTGAATAGCAGTGGTGATAGTGGACATCCCTGCTGCATTCCTGACCTTAGGGGGAAAGCTCTCAGTTTTTCCCCATTGAGAATGATATTCGCTATAGGTTTTTTATAGATGGCTTTTATGATATTGAGGTATGTGCCCTCTATCCCTATACTCAGAAGAGTTTTGATCAAGAAAGGATGCTGTTTTTTGTCAAATGCTTTTTCTGCATCTATTGAGAGGATCATATGATTCTTGTTCTTTCTTTTCTTAATGTATTGTATCACATTGATTGATTTGCGGATGTTGAACCAACCTTGCAGCTCAGGGATAAATCCCACTTGGCCGTGGAGAATAATCCTTTTAATGTACTGTTGGATCCTATTGGCTAGGATTTTGATGAGAATTTTTGCATCCATGTTCATCAGAGATATGGGTATATAATTTTCCTTTTGAATGGGGTCTTTGTCTGGTTTGGGGATCAAGGTAAAGGTGGCCTCATAAAACGAGTTTGAAGTTTTCCTTCCATTTCTATTTTTTGGAACAGTTTCAGAAGAATAGGAATTAAATCTTCATTAAATGTTTGGTAGAATTCCCCTCGGAAGCCATCTGCCCTGGGCTTTTGTTGGGAGATTTTTGATGACTGCTTCAATTTCCTTAGTGGTTATCGGTCTGTTCAGGTGTTCTATTTCTTCCTGGTTCAGTTTTGGTTGTTGATATATCTCTAGGAATGCATCCATTTCTTCCAGATTATCTAATTTGCTGGCATAGAGTTGCTCATAATATGTTCTTATAGTTGTTTGTATTTCTTTGGTGTTGGTTGTGATCTCTCCTCTTTCATTCATGATTTTGTTGATATGGATCATATCTCTTTTCTTTTTGATAAGTCTGGCCAGGGGTTTATCAATCTTGTTAATTCTTTCAAAGACCAGCTCCTAGTTTCGCTGATCTGTTCTTCTGGTCTTTGGTTTCTATTTCATTGATTTCTTTATTATTTCTCTTCTCCTGCTGGGTTTAGGCTTTATTTGCTGTTCTTTCTCCAGCTCCTTTAGGTGTAGGGTTAGGTTGTATACTTGAGACCTTTCTTGTTTCTTTAGAAAGGTTTGTATTGCTGTATACTTGCCTCTTAGGACTGCTTTTGTTGCATCCCAAAGATTTTGAATAGTTGTGTTTTCATTTTCATTGGTTTCTATGAATTTTTTAAATTTTTCTTTAATTTCCTGTTTGACCCATTTATTCTTTAGCAGGATGCTCTTTAGCTTCCATGTATTTGAGTTCTTTCCAACGTTCCTCTTGTGTTTGAGTTCCAGTTTGAAAGCACTGTGGTCTGAAAATAGGCAGGGAATGAACCCAATCTTTTGGTACTGGTTGAGACCTGATTTATGACCTAGGATGTGATCTATTCTGGAGAATGTTCCATGGGCACTAGAGAAGAATGTGTATTCCATTGCTTTGGGATGGAATGTTCTGAATATGTCTGTGACGTCCATTTGGTCCAGTGTATCATTTAAAGTCCTTATTTCCTTTGTGATCTTTTGCTTAGATGATCTGTCTATTTCAGTGAGGGGGGTGTTAAAGTCCCCCACCATTATTGTATTGTTGTCCATGTGTTTCTTTGCTTTTGTTATTAATTGCCTTATATAATTGGCTGCTCCCATGTTAGGCACATAGATATTTACAATTGCTAGATCTTCTTGTTGGATAGACCTTTTAAATAGGATATAGTGTCCTTCCTCATCTCTTATTACAGTCTTTGGTTTAAAATCTAATTTGTCTAATATAAGGATTGCCACCCCAGCTTTCTTTTGGTGTCCATTAGCATGGTAAATGGTTTTCCACTCCCTCACTTTCAATCTGGGGGTGTCCTTGGTTCTAAAATGAGTCTCTTGCAGATAGCATATCGATGGGTATTGTTTTTTCATCCAATCTGAGAGCCTGTGTCTTTTGATTGGGGCATTTAGCCCACTTACATTCAGGGTAACTATTGAAAGATATGAATTTAGGGCTCCTGGGTGGCTCAGTTAGTTAAGCAATTGCCTTTGGCTCAGGTCATGATCCCGGAGTCCTGGGATCAAGTCCCACATCAGGCTCCCAGCTCGGCGGGGAGCCTGCTTCTCCCTCTGACCCTATCTCCTCTCATGCTGTTTCTCTCTCTCTCTCTCAAATAAATAAATAAAATCGTTAAAAAAAAAAAACTCTTTAAAAAAAAAAGAAAGATATGAATTTAGTGCCATTGTATTCCCTGTAAGGTGACTGTTACTGTATATTGTCTGTGTTCCTTTCTGGTCTATGTTGCTTTTAGGCTCTCTCTTTCCTTAGAGGACCCCTTTCAATATTCCTTGTAGGGCTGGTTTCATGGTTTGAAGTTCCTTTATTTTTTGTTTGTCCTGGAAGCTTTTTATCTCTCCTTCTATTTTCAATGACAGCCTAGCTGGATATAGTATCTTGGCTGCATATTTTTCTCATGTAGTGCTCTGAATATATCCTGCCAGTCCTTTCTGGCCTTCCAGGTCTCTGTGGATAGGTCTGTTTTCAATCTAATGTTTCTGCCATTGTAAGTTACATATCTCTTGTCCCAAGCTGCTTTCAGGATTTTCTCTTTGTCTCTGAGACTCATAAGTTTTACTATTCGATGTCGGGGTGTTGACCTATTTTTATTGATTTTGAGAGTGGTTAGCTGTGCCTCCTGGATTTTGATGCCTGTTTCCTTCCCCAAATTAGGGAAGTTCCCTGCTATAATTTGCTCCAATATACCTTCTGCCCCTCTCTCTCTTTCTTCTTCTTCTGGGATCCCAATTATTCTAATGTTGTTTCGTCTTATGGTATTGCTTCTCTCTCGAAGTCTGCCCTAGTGATCCAGTAGTTGTTTATCTCTCTTTTTCTCAGCTTCTTTATTATCCATCATTTGGTGTTCTATATCACTGATTCTCTCTTCTGCCTCATTTATCCTAGCAGTTAGCACCCCCATATTTGATTGCACCTCATTAATAGCCTTTTTGATTTTGATTTGGTTAGATTTTAGTTCTTTTATTTCTCCAGAAAGCGTTTCTCTAATAACTTCCATCCTTTTTTCAAGCCCACCTAGTATCTTTAAAGTCATGATTCTGAACTCTAGATCCGACATTGTACTAATGTCTGTATTGAGTAGGTCCCTGGCAGTTGGTACTACCTCTTGTTCTTTTTGTTGAGGTGATTTTTTCCATCTTGTCATTTTGTCCAGAGGAGAATAGATGAATGAGAGAACAAAATGTTAACAGGGTAACAACGTCCCCAGAAAATATACTCTAAAAAATCAGAAAAGACCTGAAGCCAGGGGAAAAGAAAGGGAAAGAAAGAAAAAAGAAAAAGAAGAAAAAGAAAAAGATAAAAACAAACAAAAACAGAACAAAACAAATAAAACAGAATATGATTAGATATGATCAGGCTGGTGCATAGATCAGTGCCACACACTAGATTTTGGGTGTATTTCTGTTAGAAGATAGTGCTTCCCAAAATTTTAAAGAAAGAAAAACTTATATATGTACAAAAATAAGGGTTGATATGATGAAGGGATGAAATATGACTGTAAAGATGAAAATTATAAAAAATTTTATAAAAGGAATTGATAAGAAGTCATTTGAAAAAAGAAAGGATTTAAAAAAAGAAAGAAAAAAGGGAGAGAATGTGATCAGGCAGGAGAGTAGAACAAAACCATACACTAGAGATTTAGGGTATATTTTGATGTTAGAAGAAACTATCTCAAAATTTTAAAGAGACAACAACTTATATATATATACCAAAAATACAGTTAACTACTATGAAGGGATAGAATATGACTCTAAAAATGAAAAATAAAAATGTTTTTTAAAAAAGGAATTGATAAGATGTTGGTTGAAAAAGGGAGAAAGAAAAATTCAAAAAAAAATTGTAAAAATTAACTTAGAAAGACTAAAGAATCATGGTAAAAATAGTCATGGATTCTATGTGCGTTATTCCCCTAGCGCTGGAGTTCTACCATTCTCATTGATGGGTAAACTTGGTCTTGGATGGCTGTCTTGCTGATCTTCTGCGGGAGGATCCTGTTGCCATGGTTGCCAGATGTCTTTGCCGGAGGCGGAATTGCCCCGCCCTTGCCTGATCCAGGCTAAGTAATCTGCTGGGGTTTGCTCTCAGGAGCTTTTGTTCCCTGCAAGCTTTCTGTATACCTTTGGAGGACGGAAGTGAAAATGGCGGCCTCCCAATCTCTGCCCGGGAGGAGCTAAGAATAGGGCACCGCTCCTCAGTGAGCCATCAGAGAAAAGCAGTCAGTCACTCCCATTTACCAGGTCTCTGACCACACTCCGTTCTCACCCAGCCTGTGACTGAGTGTTTCTATCTCTGGCACCCAACTTGGTGTGGAGTCTCCAAACCCAGCAGATCCCTGTGGTGCACTCCCGCTCCACGCCTCCTGGGGGAGGAAGGTGAGTATCCCGGATCTGCCACTTGTTGGGTCCCTGCTGGAGGAGCAGTGGCCCGACTGCCCGGGATCACAGTCTATGGCAACCCTGAGCTGAGAGCCCACGCCTCAGCTCTGTCTCTGCAGCCGGCCTCCCTGCTCTGATACCTGGGAGTTCTGCCATACTCAGGCACCCCCGGTCTTCTGTGACCCCGAGGGTCCTGAGACCACACTGTCCTGCGAGGGTTCCACCCCAGTTTTCCACCGGAGCGATGTCCCTCAGTGGAGCTGACTTCTAAAAGTTCCGATTTTGTGCCCCATGGCTCTATCACTTGCCAGAAGCGGCTGACGGAGGTCCATCCTCTGCTGTCTATCCTCCCGAATATCGCCTCGGATTCATTTCTCCGCACGTCCTACCTTCCAGAAAGTGGTCACTTTTCTGTTCAGAGAGTTGTTGCTATTCTTTTCTTCAATCTCCTGTTGAGTTTGTAGGAGTTCAGAATGGTTTGATCCCTATCCAGATGAATTCCTGAGACCATACGAAATCCGGGTCTCCTAGTCCTCCGCCATCTTGCTCCCTGATCTATGTTTCTTAAAGAAACTTACGAATTACATTTTACATTTATCCTCTCAGTATTCTTTGTGTTAAAACTTTACCTCCTGATCATGGTGTGGGAACTTCAGGTGAGATCAGAACAGTGTCTGTTCTGACTATTTAAATTGATAATTCTGTGTCCATACATGTCCACAGATCATCAGTTTGATGGCATTTCCTGTGATGGAACTCCCTGTACCCTCACCTCTCATGCCTCCAGGTTCACCCATGGCCCCCTTGACAGAACTAAAGCATTAAACTATGGCAAAGAATGCAGCCATTCATGAACTTGGGCCTAGCTACCAATGTAGGACAAATCAGTAACAACAAAGCTGTGTAGACACACTTGTGACTGTCTGAGACCATGGACTTCAGAGCCACATGGACCCAGAAGTCATCTTGGCCAGTAAGGGAGAATGTGGGAATTCTCACTGGCCATGTATATGGACCTGATTTTGGCAACTAAGAAACCATCCCACATCCAGCAAGTCCCAGCCAAGAAGGAGTGGCAACGATGGAGGGAATTTCTGCCTTAAAGAGAATTGTATAATAACTGTGGGGATGCTGAAAATCTTATTCATAGATAGCATAAATGTTTATGGAAGGAAGCCCAGCCGTAGCTTCAAAACACGCATCACAATCTTTATCCCAGATATAAGACAAGTAGGAAAAGGAATTCAGGAGTCATGGACAAATATCCCAGGAGGATTCAAATATAGGTAGAGGGAGGAGGGAGCCCCTAGAGGGAGACTGAGGATGGGAAGTCCTGCCTGCCCTTAAGCTAGTCACAAATTATCATCTGCTGGCCTTGTCCTTTTCATGTGCGCCCTTTGGTCTCTTTTCAAGCTTTTCTCTACTTAGTGCTGATGCCATTCCAGATGTTGAGCTAGAGAACGGCAAGTTTTTAATAACTTGTTGAAAGAAACCTCAACAAGAGAAGCCACAAATGTTTTCTCTTCCTCCAAAGTGTGAAAAAGTAGGTGCTGTCCTGGGGCGGGAAGCGGTCCTGGCAAATTGTTAGACTCCCAATTTCAGGGATTGTTGCTATGTCTGTAAGACTAGCCTCAACCTCTAGACCCTGGGAGGTTGGAGGACTGTCACTGCTCCTCACAGGTGAGCAACACTGAAGTGAACATATCCTCTGAGGAAGGGGAACTGGGGGCCACTTCACCAGTAAGAGTGTGGCATGGACTTTCTCCTCTCTCACACATACAATAAGCTGCAAGATTTCTTTATTCAAGAAGGAATGTGAGCATCTGTTCATCATTTAAATTAGCGCAGGAAATAAAAGAATCAAATAACAACTCCCAGGCTTTCAAAGCAACAGGACTTTAATATAATAATATATAAATCTAGCATTTACTAAATATCATCCCTCCAAATGATTATGTATGGGCCTTGGAGAAAAGAAGGCAGGGGGATGGGTGGGATCATTGTCTCTTCCCCTGGCCTTCAGGGGACCACAGGAAGAGCCTCCCAATGGTCTCCTTCCCCTCAGAGCAGGGGTCCTGGAACCCCCAAGCATCCCAGCTGTGTCCCCACAGCTGAGGGAGAGGTGGCACTGCCAGCCTGGACACTCACTCGCCCCTGAGCTTGACGAAGGCTGGCTCTTCTGGGCCTTCCCAGTTCTGCTGGCTGACTAGGATCGGGGCTCCAGCTGGCAGGACAGGATGTAGCTACAGGACAGAGTGACACCTGTGAGCCGGTCAGGAGCCACAGCTAAGGTGTCCTTCCCAGTGTCTGACCAGCAGCTAAAGTCCAGGTACACCAGGGGTCACCGTGCAGCAAGGTCTCGGGCTGTCCAGGGAGCCATGCACACAGGTTCTCTGGACTGGCCACCAGGGAGAGTCTACCACTGCCCTCCCCCATCTCCTGCCTGGCCTCATCTCACCTCTCATTCTCACTGAGCCTCTCCAGGTCTCGGAACCAGGCCCCAAATTGCTCGTTGGGGTTGAGGTTGTAATTATCTGCAGCCACCTGGAGCAGCAGGATCTCCCTCATTATTTCATATTCCTGGGGCCAGAGAGGAGGACAGGATACAGACAAGGCCTCATGGGGGATGAGGACTGGGACAGGGGATAGGTCCGGGGTCTTTGCATACACGGGAACCCTCCTTCCCTCAGTTCCATCGAGGCCATAGCTGTTCTCAAGGGTAGGTGGAAGTAGCCCGTCCTCAAGGAAGTTTGCCTTGATTCTCCCCCCACCCCCAAATGTCAGTTGGCTGGGTCTTCTACTTCTCTGCTATCAAACTCGCCCAACAAACATAAAACACGGGATGGAGCCAGGGAGCAATCTGTTGGGGGGTGGGGGTGGGGGTGGGGGTCTCTGATTTCCACTCCCCAACCTCTCCCGCAGGAAGTGCCACAGCTGCTCACCGCATTCCTTTTCCTGAGATTGATCTCTCCCCCCTGGAAGGCAGACAATCAAAATCCATCAGAAAGAGCCCAATAGCCATTACTAGTCCCTCTATGCCCACTCCTTCTCATGTTGCACTACTGCCGGGTCCCACAAGGGGGCCAGGCACATACAGAAAACGGGACAAGGCTCTAGCCAGGTTCTGGGCCCAAAGAAGGGGGCACATGGGGACAGAGGCTCAGGAAGCTTATAGCCCGGCCCTTTCTGATGATAATACAAGGAGGCTGAGGCCTCAGGCAGGAAGGGACTGCTCACTTATATGCTTCCTGACGTGGAGGGGCCAGACTTGGCTCTCTCCCAAGGGGCATCATATGAGGAAAAGGCTGATTCCAGCTCTGTCAGAACCTGTGCACTTTGCAGTCAGGCATGTCTGCTGCTTTACCAGCCTGGGGAACCCAGAACAATGTCTTATTTATGCGGAGTCTCCCTTCACTCGCCCTTCAGATGGGCATGATTTACCAGCTCACAGGAGTGGCTGTGAGGTTCTCAGGAGAGGAGTTTTGCCAAGTTCTGACAGCTCAGGGCTCAGCACAGGGGCTCTCTGCTCCCAAGCCTCAGTCATGGTTCCCTGCTTAGTCCCCAGGCTCACCCACCTCCAGATAATCCTCCATGGTCAGGTGCATCAGCAGCAGTTCACTGAGAAATGTTCGAAGGTAGGGGACAACACCCTGTGCCATTGTGGTAGGGGTGGGATGAGGCCCTGCTCTCAGGAGCCCCCACAGCCTTTCACAGAAAACTCCTCACCCTCAGCCTCCTGGCCCACCCCAGGGTTCCCACATGGAGCAGACTATGTCCCTCAGCAGCCTCCTCCCAATTCCCCCTCTCCTCACCCTCCAAGACCACCAGACTCCTAATCACTTCCCAGGACCTGACTTTGGCCAATCACAGGGTGTGTGGCCCCAGGCCCCTCCCTACCCCCAAATCCATCCTGCACCCAGCTTTACACACCATCTTCCTGGTCACTTCTAAGGAAGGATTTCAGGCACTGCGACAAGAGGAGTCAGGGCTGGAGTAAGAAGGGCCTTCCTCTCTTGATTTGGAGGCCTCCTGCTGGGAGGGGGAGCCCCTGCTCTCACCCTGGAGCCCCTGCCCCACGGGCACACTTACTTTCTGCTGTTGCTGCTGCCTCTCCTGGGTTTTCTGGGTGTTGATCTCCGGGGTGACAAACTTGGAGGGTGCCTCCTGCCAGGGTTGCGGACAGTGAGGCCACACCACTCCCCTCGCTCAAAGTCTCTTCAGCACTACTACGGGTTTTGGCCACCGGACGTCTGACCTGAGTCATCTGGTACCAGTGCTATTCTGTCTTCCCAGTGTGTTCTGATTCTGGATCAATCCTAGCTCCAACACTCACTCTGTGTGTGGCCCAGGGACTGTGGCCTGGCCTCCCTAGGCCTGCTTCCTCATCTGAAAAGGGTGAGAACTCCACCCCCCGCACAGGGTCTCCTGAGGACCCAGTGCCATACTTCTATCATCACTGTTCCTGCCCTCGCACACCCAGATGGAGCAGGAAAGATCCACACATTCCTTTCCTCCCTCGGACCTCATCACCACTTGCTGAGGCCTGCACCACAGAATCATCATCTCCCCATTTCCCAGATGAGGCCCGAGAGGGGCAATAAGTTTTTCAGGGGCTCACACATTGAGAGGTCACTGTCCCCTTTTAGCCAGAGACCCTGCCTCAGCGGCTCTCACTCAGTCTGAGACCACCACTGACCACAAATCCTTCCCTCTGGGCTCTTGAGGAAAGTCCAGGCCCCTACCTGGACCAAGCCACAGATGGAGAGGGATGGGGTGTTCTCAAAGTCTGGTTAAGCAGCTCCTGCCGGCCTTAGCCGATCTGGAGTCTCTGCATCCAGACCAGAACCAAGGCAAAGCCAAAGATTTCACCTCCCCCAAGCAACAACTCCTCAGGGCATTCCTCAACTCAGCAGTCTTGCTTCATTCACTCAGGAAGGCAACCCTGAAAGCGCTACCTCTGACTGACAGAGAAGAGGATGACAGGACACTTGGTTTCCCCATTTACATGAAGCTTCTGATGAAGGAAGGACCCACTCCCCACTGCGAAACTACCATTTCCCCCAGACCCTCCTCATTAGCCACTGAGGGCATATGTCATTGTCAACTGGACACTCAGGTGAGAAATAGCCAGTGAGTGAATAGCAGTGGCTGCCATAGGGGCACGGTGTGGAGTCACAGAAGGCACACACATCTGTCTCTGGCCCAGCCATTTGGACCCAAGCCTGGGAAGCCTTTTTGTCCACCTGGTCCATGGGAATCCCCCGGGACACGCCCTCCCCTTGGAGGTGTTGCAAAAACAGAAGTAAAAGCACAGTCCTGGCTTTCTTAGAGCACAGTGGGCTGGTCTCGGAAAGAGAGGACTCCCTAACCATCCCATCCCCTCATTAGTGCCAGCAGGATGGGCCCTCACGGAAGCAGGAGACTGGCTAACGTTGCCAGCTGGACAGCCCAGCCAACACCACTATACCCTATGACCAGAGACTCCTGTACTTCAAACTGGACCCCCCGCCCCCACTTGCCCATAGGCCACACAGGTCCCTCTTCCTGTTAGTCCAGAACATCTAAATCATTACGTGAGAAACTAACAAAACCACATCCTGCCCAGTCCCCCTTCCCTCTCAGTCCTCCTCTCTTTCCAGACCCCCAGCCTCCACTCTACCTTGGTTATCAGTTCCCTGCTGAGTGACTTGTCTTGGCTTTGGAGCTTCTTAAATTTTTTGTAGCTCTTCCTGAGAAGAGACAAAAGAAAAAAGAGAAATTTAGGAATAACGTGGGGATTTGAGTGCAAGTCCCTTTTATTTCAGAACCAAAAGCTTCATCTGAATGAGTATTTTCGCTGGGTTCCTTTGTGCACTAAGGTCTCCTTGTGACTGGGGAGGGGGGCTTTCATGCTGGTCACCTGAGGCCTCTATTCACATTTGTATTAAGCTTCTCTGTGTTGCCTAGTTTTGGTTTTCTCTGGGCATAGGGTTCAGTTGCTGTAAACACTTGAAAGTCTCCAACTTAAATCAACCCAGTATCTGACATATAAAGAAACGGATTCCTGAAGCCGAACTGGTGGACTGAGGACCCAGAGAGGCTAAAGACCCCAACATCAGCCCAGTCTCTGTCCTCAGGGTTTGCGGCCTCCCAGGAGTTCCCAGCTGACTGATGGGGCAACGACAGACGTATGAGAGATCCCTAATCCATCCTGGTCCAATCTGTGGAGAGAAGCCTATCTACCTGGAAACCTTCTGCCATGTCTTCTTCAGACGGCAAATCGAGGCGTTCTGCAGAGCAAAGAGGATGGCATGCAAAGAGGAGTAGTTCTTCAGAATTTGGCACTCCTGGGGAGGAAAGAGGATGAGCTGTGAGGTGGGGAGCTAGAGCCCTATTTGCTCTAGTTTCAACCCCCTCAGTTTAAAACTCCCCTCTCCTCCCCTCCCAGATGAGATGGAGCCCTGGAAGTGCACATTTAGGGCCAGAAGAGTAACACTCAGAGGGAGGAGGATTTTTTTTTGGGGGGGGTGCTGTTTATTGTTATGTTAATCACCATGCATCACATCATTAGTTTTTGATGTAGTGTTCCATAATTCATTGTTTGGGCATAACACCCAGGGCTCCATGCAGAACGTGGCCTCTTTAATACCCATCACCAGGCTAACCCATCCTCCCAGCCCCCTCCCCTCTAGAACCCTCAGTTTGTTTTCCAGAGTCCATCATCTCTCATGGTTCGTCTCCCCCTCCGATGTCCCCCCCCTTCATTCTTCCCCTCCTACTATTGTCTCCTTCTTCTTTTTCTTTTTCTTAACATATATTGCATTATTTGTTTCAGAGGTACAGATCTGTGATTCAACAGCCTTGCACAATTCACAGCACCCACCATAGCACATACCCTCCCCAATGTCTATCACCCAGCCACCCCATCTCTCCCACCCCACCCTCCACTCCAGCAACCCTCAGTTTGTTTCCTGAGATTAAGAATTCCTCATATCAGTGAGGTCATATGACACATGTCTTCCTCTGATTGACTTATTTCGCTCAGCGTAACACTCTCCAGTTCCCTCCACGTCGTTGCAAATGGCAAGATCTCATTCCTTTTGATGGCTGCATAATATCCCATTGTATATACATACCACATCTTCTTTATCCATTCATCGGTCGATGGACATCTTGGCTCTTTCCACAGTTTGGCTATTATGGACATTGCTGCCATAAACATCGGGGTGCAAGTACCCCTTTGGATCCCTACATTTGTATCTTTGGGGTAAATGCCCAGTAGTGCAATTGCTGGATCGTATGGTAGCTCTGTTTTCAACTTTTTGAGGAACCTCCTTACTGTTTTTTCCAGAGTGGTTGCACCAACTTGCATTCCCACCAACAGTGTAGGAGGGTTCCCCTTTCAGGGAGGAGGATTTTGCTTAATTCAAAGAAGAAGCCAAGTAGGAAGGCCACCACCAGGACATGTGAGTCAAAGTCAGTGTGCCTCTGGCAAGAAAGGCCTACGGACTCTGGAGGGGCTCAGACCATAGAACTGAGAAGGTGAAGAGGCAGTTCCCCAGGATCCAGAGTGGGACTCCACTGGAACTCCCCCAGCATACCTGGGCCACATGGATCCAGTGCTCCACTACCCTGGCCCTGTCCTGGGCAGTCATGCTCAGGTCCCCAAGGCAGGTGGTGAGGACACAGCTGGTCACACTTTGGAAATGCGTGATGGTGGCACGGACTGTGGGTGCCAGGTGCTCATTGCCAGGCTTGTTCCTCTTGGACCAGGTGGAGCCCAGGCAATGACTGGGCACCACCTTCTTGAATAGCTCCTGGGGACCAAGGAGAGTGTCACCTGGCACTGCCACAGCCCAGCTCAGTGTCCACAGTCCCCCACAGGCCCAGGCAGGAGTCACTGGTCAGACCTGGAGCTCAGGAAGCTGAGGAAATGTCTGAGCCTTGTGGAGGTCCCCAGGATTTGTTCTCTGTCTACTGAGGGCATACAGCATGGGATGACTCAGGACCCAATACTGGTGGGGAAGGAAGGATTCATTTGCCTCCAGTCCATCCTCACTAACTCTAAGATTCCAGAAGCTGGCTCAAGTTGATTCTTCCCAAGGGGGCATCTTTCACCCATCCTGATCACCCTCTGCTCTTTCTACTGAGATGCGTATTCTCCTGTAACAGCTACAACCACGGCCTTGTTTGTCCCCCTTCGAATTAAGTACACATCAGGTGTCTAATAAGTGCTGAGGCTGCTGGGCCTCCTGGGCAGATGGGTGCCAACCCATGGACCTGGCTGCACACAGTGAGTGTTCCTTCCCCACCAACTGGGCTGGGCCCTACCCAGCTTTCTATCTGTTCTACCCCATTTAATCTGCACAGTCAATATCTTTGCAGCAGGTGCTATTGGTGTCCATCTCTACTGACTACGGTGGATAGCAAAGGCTCAGAGGCTAAGAAAGTTACCCAAGTCACACAAATGGCAAGTGGTGGGACTGGGATTTGGACCCACGTCATAAGAGTCCAGATCAGGAAAAGGCAGGTCTGGGGCAACTGATGGCAGAGGGAATCCCTCCCCCCAACCCCCGACAAGAAACCAGCTGCTCACCGCATCTACTATTGTTAATTGTTCTGCCACCAGCTGGGGAGGGAAAGCCATGAGCTCACGCTTCTCCTCAGCTGGACTGTTCTCACTGGTCACATGCCAGGGGCACGAGGCCTCTGAGGCTGGAGCTGGCTCTGTATCTACTTTCAGAGGTGGAAAGCAAATTCTGAATAGAGCTGAACATCCAGCTGACTCCGGCTCAGGGCTTGGCATTTGTGCCAGAGCTGATGTTTGCTCTTGCTCCAATACTGGAGCCATTGATGGTGGCTCCATCACTAAAGGCGGTAGTAAAAATGGAGCTGGAACATGCTCTAAATCCAGAGTTGGCCTTTGTTCGGACTTTGCAGCAGGCTGGGGCTCTGGAGCTGGCACTGAAGAGGAAAAAGAGAAGAGTTCTACAATGTAACGGAGTTTCCATGTGTCTTTCCAAAAACAGGAAGGATCCTACTGCCTTTAAGGGAATACCCAGCACATGAAGCCCACCCTGGATATTTTCCCAGACTGAAGTCCCCCTTACCCTCTTTTTCTGCCTCAGTGGGCCCTAGATGTTCCAAATGGACCATGGACAGTGGGTCACAGCACTTCAGGTCTAAGCCAGGCAAGCTGGCGTGTATGTATGCCACCATCAGTTTTAACCAAGGATGGTGCAGGGTCTGCCAGTCCTCCTGTAAGTATTGATCTTCCCAGCTGTGCAGCATGGGCGAGAGGGCCCTGGGGGAAGTCATGTGTGGAACAGAGTCAGAGGCCCGTCCTTTTTTTCCACACCATGCTTCCACATCCCCCTCCTTGTGTCTGGGCACCAAAGGATGGCCCCACCTCACCCCCAAACACTCTGTGGCCATGTTTTGCAATGGAAGGCATGGTCAGGGGCACATCTAAAGAGAGTCTTGTGAGGCCCATCCTTCCACTGACACTTGTCTCCCAAAGGGCCTGGGCATGGCCTACCCCATCTTCCATGCACATGAGCATTAGGATTGAGGTTTATGGCATATTTGTGAGCAGGCTGCTTACCACACCGATTATTCTGGGCCCCAGGGGTAGTGGTCAAGAGAGATGGATATGGACAGGGCAGGGAGCAGAAGATCGGACTGGAAACGATGAATCGCTCAGGGTCTGACTCAGCTTAGCCTCCCCTCTGCCTCCCAAGGCCTTAGGACCCCATCCACAGCTCTCTGACTCATTTTCTCAGGCGGTGGAAGCCCTCAGACCTCAGCCCTCCATGGGAATCAAACATGTGTGAGATCGGGGTACTACCAGTCCCTCCCCAGGGACTCCCTTACTATCCCATTCTGCTTCTAGGCCCAAGGACTACTCACCTTTTCAGTGGTTCTTCTGTTCCTTCCTCCACGTCTGAACATGGGAAGGAGCGTCTGTATCTACAGGAGGTCATGACGGCATCACATCTAATGTACTGGGAACACAACGGCTTATGACATCTAGTGTGACTCTCTGACTCTCAGACTAGAATTGAGGCCCAAGGATTGAGTCTGCTTCAGCCGTTGCATTATCTTAGTGTCTACAAAATGTCTGCATGTGTTTAATATGTATTGTTGAATGCATGAATCTCAACCAGAACCTTCCCACACATCTGAGTGGGACTGGAGCTCCTCTTCCTGCCCTCAGAGAGACCTCATCTGGCTACACCAAAGACACGGACCAGGAATAGCTGGATGGAATCTCAAAATTTCTTTGCAGTTGGGAAACTGGGTTGCTTTCCATGTGCTTTCCAAGCTCACAGAAAACACAGGCCAGGGAAGGGCAAGGCAGAGAACTCTTTCACTAGGGACAGAGAAATAACAAACATGAAGATGCCCAGCATGTCCAGCAGTCCTATCTGCAGAGCAACGTACCAGGTAAGCACCTACCATGGGCTTATTATCCCATGATTGCCTACAATAACTCTGTCATGTTTATTCTTTTCCCACCTACTTCTCAGAAGAGCAAAGTGCAGTGCAGAGAGGTATGTTGACATTCCCCAGACACACAGTTAGTAGGCAGGAGACTCACCATAATGCTATGGAGGGAGCAGGCACTCACCTTTTAAAAAAATGGCCCAGGATCTGTTGGGAGCTGGTGAAGGCCTGGTAGGGGTCCAGGAATGTGGTGATGTAGGAGATGTTTTCACTTGGGTATGCTGGTACCAGGGACTCTAACATTTGAATTGTGCCTTCCTGGAGCGTCCGCATTGTGCAGGCCTCATCCAGGCACAGTGTGGACTCCTTTTCACACTGGTGGACAAGAGGAACATATAATCAGCAGCATCACCATGAGCCTCCAGGAACATCAGGGTCTGGAGCTCAGGCTGGAAAGTCCCACCACCTCATGAACTAGTGCAAGAAGAGGGACCTGAGTGCCTATACCATAAAATGTTCTAGGCTTTAAAAGTGCATTTTGCATATGATCTCACTCATATGTGGAATTTCAGAAAGAAAACAGGTGAACGTATGGGAAGGGGGGGTGAAAGGAGAGAGGGAAACAAACCATAAAAGACTCTTAACGATAGAGAACAAACTGAGGGTTGATGGAGGGAGGTGGGGGGGGGGATGGGCTAGATGGGTGATGGATATTAAGGAGGGCACTTGTTGTGATGAGCACTGGGTGTTGTATGGAAGTGATGAACCACCGAATTCCACTCCAGAAACCAATATTGCACTGTATGTTAACTAAATACAATTTAAATTAAAAAAGGAAAGTTTTTAAATAAAATAAATAAATAAAAGTACATTTTTATTTGGGGGAATGATAAATAATTGATACCTCCAAGGCATTTTGTTAGCTGAAAACCATAGCACCTCTCTGTATTAACATCCCATATTAAGAGGATTATCCCAGTGAGTCATCAACAAACTTGCCCACTGTAGATACTGGGAAAGAGAGGATTAGGGATTTCATATGGTTGCTCAAGATCATGCACATCAGAACGGAGAACCATTTAAAGATAGGCTGCATGACATTCCCACTAAATTACCTGAGGCTTGGTCAGCTCCTGACAGCGACAGGAAGGATATGGAGTAGCCACATTCCTGGAATGGTCTCGGGTAGTTGCCAGATATGAGTCCGGGTTCTGGGCCCACCCCAGTCCCGGCTGTGGTAACCTGTAACCTCCTCTGTGCCTACACTTACCCAAGACCAATGTCGGCCCTTCTTGGTGTCCCGGTGCATCTGCCCCTTGTCTAGGGAGATGGAGTAGTTGAACCCATCAGCCAGCTCCTCGATGATCTCCTGGTTTGAGTTCTGCAAAGACAGTGCCTAATAGCTTGGCCAGGAGGAATAAAGGACACGTCTGGACATTGCCACTGGGGGATACTCTCAAGAGAAAATCTGTTCCACCCTTGGGGCAGAGTAGGGCATCTGCAAAGAACTCTACCCAGAGAGGAAACAAGATAAAACCTGTAGCGCTCAGGATTAACATGGGTAGAAGAACTCACCTTCTCATGCACCAGCCGTGACCGAGGTATAAACACGAAAGACCCACCAGGCTTCCAACACCTAACAATCAGCTTCTGCCCAGGAAGGACTCAACCCTGAGTCCTGCCTCCTCTGTCCCAACACAGACACACAGACACACACACACAAAGACACACACACACGATGAGGGACGAGAGGTGCGGCGCTGCTCAGGTGGAATCACAATTTTGTCCCAGCCTGAATTGGCCTGCCTTGGGCTCTTTTGTGTTACCTTTCGGTGCCTTCTCCAAAATGACCGGATGCGTCGGGACTGATGGCTGAGCCAGTGTCTACAGCGACTAAAAAGATTCTCACTCTGAGCTTTCTTGAGCCCAGATCTTCTGCTACCAGAGAAACAACATTGAAACATCTTGCTCTCCTGACTGTCTCCAGTCAAGTGAGCTGGATAGGGGCTATCTCTAGAATGTAGGTCCTTGGTTACCACAGTTCTAAGTTCTGTTGAGGTCTATGACCACAAAGAAGTGAGGTCACTTTTTGAAGATTCTGTTACCCGGGCCCCTCCTTTCAATCAGACTTATCCAAAGTGCCCTATGGGCTGTTCACTGCTCCTCCTCTTCCCCCATGCCAACTGCTTAACCACACAAAATTAGTCAAAACATCCCTCTTCACACATCCCTGAAAATGTAATGAAGATCCTAGCTTTGAGAAGACAGAGCTGAATCTGGGCCTCCTTTTTCTTACCTATTCTTTGCCCTGGGAAAATCACTGTGCCTCTCAGGTCTTCCCCAGTCTCCAAACCTTCACAAAGGGGATGAGGCTAGAACCTACTTCCTAGGGACCTCAACAGTTGTATCTGAGATAATATCTCTTACACCTGGGGGATGGTGTCATATGTATCTATGACACAATTTAGTGATTGAAGAATTACAAGAAGGGGTTGGAACACCACTCAAAGCAGACCTGGGTTCCAGCAGTATAGTATTGAAAAAGTCACTTCCAACTTTGCCTCATTTTCAGGTCAGAGCCACGGGCGGGGGGGGGGGGGGCGGGGGGGGGAGATGAAATTAATGTAAATTCAGATATTGTTATCCTCTGGCGTAAAATTGTTCCATTGTCTCCTGTTATATTTAGAATAAGACCCGGGGCGCCTGGGTGGCTCAGTCGTTAAGCGTCTGCCTTCGGCTCAGGTCATGATCCCAGGGTCCTGGGATCGAGCCCCGCATCGGGCTCCCTGCCCCGCGGGAAGCCTGCTTCTCCCTCTCCCACTCCCCCTGCTTGTGTTCCCTCTCTCGCTGTGTCTCTCTCCGTAAAATAAATAAAAAATGTTAAAAAAAAAAAAAAAAGGATAAGACCCATGATCGTCATCACAGCTTATGGGGTGGACTGCCTCCACAATGGCTTTCAGTGATCCCCACCCCTGGTATACACATCCCGGTGTAACCACTAAGCATTTAGAAACTGGGCTTTGACCAACAGAATATGGCCAACGTGATGGGATGTCTAAATTTGAGACAAAATGCCAAAAACACTCTCTTTCCTCTCACTCCATCGCTTGTGTTTCCTCTCTCTCTGGCACGCGCTCTCTCTCTCCCTCTCTCTCTCTGACTTGCTCTCTTTGTCATATCCCCAGGGAATCAGGCCCTGATGCTTTGAGCTGCCCCGTTAGAGGCTCACATAGAAGAGAAACAAGGGAGTGCCCAAGCTGACAGATGGGAAAGAACTCAGTCTCTCTGTTGAAACTGCATTGTGAGTTCTGTGAGTGAACTTGGGAGCAAATCCTCCACAGTCCAGCCTTAGATGAGGCTACAGCCCCAACCTTGTGATACATCCTGAGGCAGAGACACAGGTGGTGTCATGCCTGGACAGCTGGTCCACACAAATGGTGAGATATTAAATATTTGTAGCTTTAAAATGCAAGGTATTGGGGCAATGTAGTCAGAGAGGAAATGATAACTAACACAGTCCACGAGGCCCCAGAATCTGGCCCTGCCCACATTGCCCACCCCCTCTCTCCTCCAAGGCTCCCTCCAGCCACACTGGCCACTTTTCTAACCTCTTCTGATCAAACCCACTTTTGCCTGTGAGTCTCTGTCTCAGTGGTGCCTTCTCCCTGACACACGGCGCCAAGACTTGTGCAGAGTGGCTTCCTCTTGTCATTTGGGTATCGGCAATGTCACCCCAGTGAGGCCTTTCAGACCCTGCACAGTCCTCCCTCACAGGATCCCACTTTGTTTTCACCACCACACTTGCTCTTTCTTTTTTCACGTCTACGTTTTGGTGCTTTTGTCTATCTCCCCCCGAGACTGTGAACTCCTGGCAGGCAGGGACCACTGCCCACCAGCGCTCCTTAGCAAAGCGTGAGTGCTTGGTGCATAGTTGCTGAAGGAATAAACGGGAAGATCTTGTACCCCTCCTCGTGTTTTTGAGCACTCAGATAGTGGAGATGAATGCTAGTAATAGGAGATGCAAGTTGTTTCTGGGGCAGGGGGACAGCGAAAAAGACCTCTGTATGACTCTTGGATGCTCCAGTAGCTCAAGAAATGTATAGTTGGTACTGTGTAAGTTTAAGGTGTACAGCATAATTACTGGTCATACATGTACTGTGTAATGAGTACCACATTAAGTTCAGTTAACATCCCCACCAAAAAATTATGTATTTCCTTGTCATGAGAAGTCCTAGGATTTATTCTCTTAGCGCCACTCAAGTATACTACACGGCAGTGTTAATTTATACAGTGCTTTATGTCAAATATCTCAATAAAACTGAAAACAGAAAAAACAAAACCTCAGTGGGCACCACTGACACAGGAGGCTACCTTCTTCCTGGAGGCTAGCAGCTGTACTGCACCCCAGGCAGGAACACTAGCAAACAAGACAGGAACCTTTATTTGAGTTTCTGCATGATAGAGGCTCTCCAGAGTCCCAGGGGTAAAGGAGAAGGACCTGCAGGCTTCCAGGGCTGTAGGAGGGGCTTTGAGAGACCCTCATGCTCCCCTATTTCTACCCCCCCTGCCCAACAAGTGTCCTCTTAACTCATGAGGCATCCTTTTCTCCCAATTTTTATTTAAGTTCTAGTTAGTTAACACATAGTGTAACATTGTTTTCAGGAGTAGATTTTAGTGATTCAACACTTATATTTAACACCCAGTGCTCAACATGACGTGTGCCCTCCTTAATGCCCACCACCCATCTAGCCCATCCCCCACGGACCTCCCTCCATCAAACCTCAGTCTGTTCTCTATCATAAAGAGTCTCTTACGGGTTAGCCCAGTGATGGCTGTTAAGGAGGGCTCGTATTGCATGGAGCACTGGGTGTGGTGAGCAAATGATGAGTCATCGAGCATTACATGAAGAACTAATGAAGTACTGTGTGGTGGCTAACATAACGTAATAAAATAAAATAATAAAATAAAATTCTTCTTTAGTTTTTATTTTATATATACATTATTTATATATATATGTTATATAACATATATGTATTCTCTTTTCTTTCCTTGCATTGTATTTTATTTTAACTTTGTATGTTTATGATATATATATTTTTTTTCTTTACTATTTTGGGATCTAGGTTCTTTTTTTTAAAGTTTTTATTTAAAAAATATATATATTTTATTTATTTGTCAGAGAGAGAGAGCACAAGCAGGCAGAGGGAGTAGCAGGTTTCATGCTGTACCGGGAGCCCAAGGCGGGACTCAATGCCAATACCCGGGCATCATGACCTGAGCTGAAGGCAGACACTTAACCTACTGAGCCACTCAGATGTCCCAGGATCTGGGTTCTTTTAAGAAACTAGCCAAAATATACCCAGGGTCTAGTTTATTGTTTTGTTCTGTTTTACTCTTTGTTTGATTTTTTTTTCTTATTTTGTTTTGTTTCCATTTTCTTCTAGTTTGTTTTGTCTGTATTTTTCTGTTGTTGTTGTTGTTCTTTTTGTCTTTTCTCTCTCTATCATCTATTCTTTTCTGGACATAATGATGAGCCAGAGAAGCTCCTCCAAAAAGAAAAAAACAGGAGGCAGTACTCACTGCCAAGGATTTAATCAATATGGATATAAGGAGGAGGTCAGAACTAGAATTCAAAACAATGATTATAAAGATACTAACTAGACTTGAAAAAAACAAAGGCGGTAGAGAATCTCTTACTGTAGGAATAAAAGAATGAAAATCTAATCAGGCTGAAATTACAAATGTTATTACTGAGATGTAGTAGAAAATGGAGGCTCAAAGTGTGGAAAGAGCCAAGATGTCCATCGACAGATGAATGGATAAAGAAGATGCGGTATATATATACAAAGGAATATTATGCAGCCATCAAAAGGAATAAGATCTTGCCATTTGCAACGACGTGGATGGAACTGGAGGATATTATGCTGAGCGAAATAAGTCAAACAGAGAAAGATGTGTATCATATGACCTCACCGCTATGAGGAATTCTTAATCTCAGGAAACAAACTGAGGGTTGCCAGAGTGCAGGGTGGTGTGGGAGGGATATGGTGCCTGGGTGATAGACAGTGGGGAGGGTATGTGCTCTGGTAAGCGCTGTGAATTGTGCAAGACTGTTGAATCTCAGATCTGTACCTCTGAAACAAAGAATGCAATATATCTTAAGAAAAAAAAAAAGAAGAGGAAGATAGCAGGAGGGGAAGAATGACGGGGGGAAATCGGAGGGGGAGACGAACCATGAGAGAGGATGGGCTCTGAAAAACAAACTGAGGGTTCTAGAGTGGAGGGCAAGGGGGAGGATGGGTTAGCCTGGTGATGGGTATTAAAGAGGGCACGTTCTGCATGGAGCATTGGGTGTTATGCACAAACAATGAATCATGGAACTCTACATCTAAAACTAATGATGTAATGTATGGTGATAAACATAACAATAAAAAATTTTAAAAAAATGGAGGCTCTAACTGCTAGGATAAATGAGGCAGAAGAGAGATTCCGTGATATATAAGACAAAGTGATGGAGAATAAGGAAGCTGAGAAAAAGAGAGAAAAACAACTACTGGATCATGAAGGGAGACTTGGAGAAATCAGTGTTACCATAAAGTGAAATAATATTCAAAGAATAGGGGTCCCAGAAGAAGAAGTGTGGGGAAAGGGGCAGAAGGTTTATTTGGACAAATTATAGCTGAGAACTTCCTTGATCTGGGGAAGGAAACAGACATTCAAGTCCAGGAGGTAGAGAGAACTCCCCTCAAAATCAATAAAAATAGGTCAACACCACTACATATAATAGTGAAACTTCCAAATATCCGGGATAAAGAGAAAATCCTGAAAGCAGCTTGGGACAAGAGGGCCCACAAGAGATTCATTTTAGACTCAAAGACACCTCCAGATTGAAAGTGAGGGGGTAGACAACCATTTATCATGCTAATGGATACCAAAAGAAAGCTGAAGTAGCAATCCTTATGTCAGACAAACTAGATTTTGTTTTATTTATGTTTTATTTTCTATTTAAAATCAATTAATTAATGTATAATGTATTATTAATTTCAGAGGTAGGATTTAGTGATTCATCGGTTGTATACACTACCCAGTGCTCATTACATCCATTGCCGTCCTTAATGCCCAGCACCCAGTTACCCCAAGCCCCACCCACCACCCCCTCCAGCAACCCTCAGTTTGCTTCCTGGAGTTAATCGTTTCTTATGGTTTGTCTCCCAATCTGAGTTCATCTTATTTTATTTTTCCATCGCTTCCCTTATGTTCATCTCTTTTGTTTCTTCAATTCCACATATGAGTGAAATCACCTGATATTTGTCTTTCTTTGACAGATTTATTTTGTTTAGCATACTACCCTCTAGCTGCATCCACATCGATGCCAATGGTAAGATTTCATTCTTTTTGATGGCTGAGTATATATATATATAATTACATCTTCTTTATCCATCATCCGTCGATGGACATCTGGGCTCTTTCCATCTTTTGGTTATTGTGGACATTGCTGCTATAAACATTGGGGCTCATGTGCCCCTTTGAATCACTGTTTGTATCCTTTGGATAAATACCCAGTAGTGCAACTGCTGGATCTTAGGATAGTTGTATTTTTAACTTTTTGAGGAACCTCCATACTGTTTTCCAGAAGAGCTGTACCAGCTTGCGTTGTCACCAGCAGTGTAAGAGGGTTCCCCATTTCTGCATCCTCACCAACATCATTTGTTTCCTGAGTTGCTAATTTTAGCCATTCTGACTGGTATGAGGTGGCATCTCATTGACGTTTTGATTTGTCTTTCTCTGATGCTGAGTGATGTTGAGCATTTTTTCATGTGTCTGTTGGCAATTTGTAGGCACACAAACTAGATTTTAAACAAAGACCGTCATAGGAGATGAAGAAGGCCACTATATCATAATAAAAGTGTCTATCAAACAAGAAGGCCTAACAATGGTAAATATTTATGCCCCTAACATGGGACAGCCAATTATATACACCAATTAATAATAAAACTAAAGAAACACACTGATAATAATACAATAACAGCAGGGGACTTTAACACCCCACTCACTGCAATGGACAGTGGAAGAAGGAAGAAGGAACTTCTGCTTCATGCAAGCAGAAGATCAACAAGGAACAAGGGCTTTGAATGACATATTGAACCAGATGGACTTCACAGATATATTCAGAACATTTTATCTTAAATCAAAACATTCTTTTCAAGTGCACATGGAACATTCTCCAGAATAGGTCACATACTGGGTCACAAATCAGAACTCAACTGGTACAAAAAGACTGAGATCATACCATGCATATTCTGAGACCACGATGCTCTGAAACTTGAAGTCAACCACAAGAATGAATTTGGAAGGACCACACATACATGGAGGTTAAAGAACATCCTACTAAAGAATGAACGGGTCAACCAGAAATTAAAGAAGAATTAAAAGAATACATGGAAGCAAATGAAAATGGAAACACGACAGTTCAGAACCTTTGGGAGGCAACAAAGGCAGACCTAAGAGGGAAGTATATAGCAATACAGGCCTTTCTCAAGAAACAAGAAAAGTTTCAAACACACAAGCTAACCTTACACCTAAAGGAGCTGGACAGAGAAGAGCAAATAAAGCCTAAACCCTGCAGGAGAAGAGAAATAATAAAGATTAGAGTAGAAATCAATGATCCAGAAATAAAGACAAAACAAAACACAAAAAACGGTAGAGCAGATCAACAGAACTAGGAGCTGGTTCTTTGAATGACTTAACAAGATTGATAAAATCCAAGCCAGGCTTCTCAAAGACAAAAGAGAAATGACCCAAATAAATAAAATCATGAATGAAAGACCAATGCCGCAAAACTATAAACCATTATAAGAGCATATTATGAGTAACTACATGCCGACAAATTAGGCAATCTGGAGGAAACATATAAACTACCAAAACTGAAACAGGAAGAAATAGAAAATCTGAAGAGACCCAATAACCAGCGAAGAAATTGAAGCAGTGATCAAAACTCTCCCAACAAACAAGAGTCCAGGGCCGGATGGCTTCCCAGGGGAATTCTACCAAACATTTAAAGAACAATTAATACCTATTCTTCGAAGCTGTTCCAAAAAATAGAAACAGAAGGAAAACTTCCAAACTCATTCTATGAGGCCAGCACTACCTTGATCCCCAAACCAAAGACACCACCAAAAAGGAGAAATACAGGCCAATATCCCTGACGAACATGGATGAAAAAAAAGTTCTCACCAAGACACTAGCTAATAGGATCCAACAGTACATTAAAAGGATTATTCACCACGACCAGGTGGGATTTATTCCTGGGCAGCAAGGGTGGTTCAACATACCCAAATCAATCAACGTGGTACACCACATTAAGAAAAGGAAGGATATGAAACATAGGATCCTCTCAATAGATGCAGAGAAAGCTTTTGACAAAACACGGCATACTTTCTTGAAAGAAAAAAAAAAAAAAACCCTCGACAAAGTAGGGATAGAGGGAACATACCTCAACATCATAAAGGCCATATACGAAAGACCCACAGCTAATATCATCCTCAACAGGGAAAAGCTGAGAGCTTTTCCCCTAAGGTCAGGAAAATGACATGGATGTCTACTCTCACCACTGTTGTTCACCATAGTACTGGAAGTCCTAGCCTCAGCCATCAGACAACAAAAAGAAAAGGCATCCAAATTGGAAAAGAAGAAGTCAAACTTTCACTCTTTGCAGATGACACTCTGAGTACAAAATCCCAAAGACATCACCAAAAAAATTGCCAGAACTGATAGAGGAATTCAGCAAACTGGCAGGATATAAAATCAATGCACAGAAGTCTGTTGCATTTCTATACACCAGCAATGAAGTAAATCAAGGAATTGATCACAGTTACAATTGCACCCTAAACCATAAGATACATAGGCATAAAGCTAACCAAAGAGGTAAAAGATCTTTACTCTGAAAACTAGAGAACACTTATGAAAGAAACTGAGGAAGATACAAAGAAATGGAAAAACATTCTATGCTCATAGATTGGAAGAACCAATATTGTTAAAATGTCTTTGCTACCCAGAACAATCCACACATCCAATGCAATCCCCGTCAAAATACCACCAGCATTTTTCACAGAGCTGGAACAAACAATTCTAAAATTTGTATGGAACCAGAAAAGACCCCGAATAGCAAAAGGAGTGTTGAGAAAGAAAACCAAAGCTGGAGGCATCACAGTTCTGGACTTCAAGCTACATTACCAAGCTGTAGTCACCAAGACAGTATGGTTACTAGCACAAAACCAGACAGAGATCAGTGGAACAGAATGGACCCTCAACTCTATGGCCAACTAATCTTCAACAAAGCAGGAAGGAATATCCAATGGGGGAAAAGACAGTCTCTTCGACAAACGATATTGGGAAAACTGGACAGCCACATGCAGAAGAATGAAACTGGACCATTTTCTTACAGCATACATAAAAATAAATTCCAAATGGATCAAAGACCTACATGGGAGACAGAAAACCAGCAAGAGCCTAGAGGAGAACACAGGCGGCAGCATCTTTGACCTCGGCCGCAGCAACTTCTTGCTAGGCTTGTCTTCAAAGGCAAGGGAAACAAAAGCAAAAAATGAATTATTGGGACTTCATCAAGATAAAACACTTCTGCACAGGGAAAGAAACAGTCAAGAAAACTAAGAGGCAATCTACGGAATGGGAGAAGATATTGGCAAATGCCATATCTGAGAAAGAGTTAGTTATAAAGAACATACCAACCTCAACGCCCAAAACACAAATAATCCAGTTAAGAAATGGGCAGAAGGCGTGAATAGCCACTTTTCCAAAGGAGACATCCAGATAGCTAGCAGATACGAGAAAAGATGCTCAACATCACTCATCATCAGGGAAATGCAAATCAAAACCACAATGAGATACCACCTCACACCTATCAGAATGGCTAAAATGAACAACACAAGAAACAGCCAGTGTTGGGGAGCGTGCAGAGAAAGGGGAACTCTCTTACACTGTTGGTGGGAATGCAAACTGGTGCAGCCACTCTGGAAAACAGTATGGAGGTTCCTCAGGAAGTTAAAACTGGAACTGCCCTATGACCCAGCAATTGCACTACTAGGTATTTGCCCAAGGGAACGTGAAGCTTTGAACAACACAGAGAAACAGACTTTCTGATTTAGAAAATAAAAAGGAGAAGTAACGACATAGACAATGGAGAATCTATGGATAAAAATATCAATTCTTATGGGAAAGTGGCTTACAACAAAAAATTAGACTATATAGTTTCACCTTTGGGTGGAGATCCATAAAATTAAACTAAATGCCTTCAGATTTTGAATTTTTAATGGGAGAAAATATGATTTGCAATTAATTATTATATATAATTAACAAAAAGCAGTCACTGTCTTGGCTCTTTAATAGTCTGAAGGTTTTAAGTTTTGATATATTTCACCTTAAATGGTTTTAAAGAGCAGGCAGTTGTTAGTATATTAAAAATCACCACTGTGTTTTGACCTTCTAAAATGATTCATGGTATTTTCTTACTACATTCTTATACACATTTGCTAGTGGCCTGGATTTATTATTACTTTTTAACCATACTAGTCACATTGGAGTCCTGCAAAGTTGTTTGAAGAGCTCATATTGGAAAATACAAGGTTGCCACTATAGTATGAGAAAATGTCAAACATACAAAATATTCTCTTTGGAAAACAAGCTAAGAAGCATATTTTAAATACAGATAATTTGTCTTCCTTTAAAGCCAAGAAAGTAAAATTATAGCAAATTCTGCTTTTGACATACTTGAAATATCGTATCTTAAAATAATGTCTTTTAATACACCTACTGCTTACTTTTCCAATATTTTTAAAATACTTCTGGGGCACCTGGGTGGCTCAGTCAGTGAAGCGTCTCCCTCCAGCTCAGGTCATGATCCTGGAGCCCTGGCGTGGAGCACCGCATCAGGCTCCCTGCTCAGCGGAGAGCTGGCTTCACTCTCTCCCTCTGTCCCTTCCCCTACTTGTGCTCTTTCTCCCTCCCTCTCTCTGTCAAATACATAAATAAAATCTTTTAAAAATATATATTTTTAAATACTTTCACATTATACGAAAAATTAACCATTAAAAATTAATTTAGGGAGGTATGTAGTTTTACACTTTTACCCTTAGGACTGTGGATTCCATACATCTCTGCCAGGTACATCCCATGTCCCTCAGCTCATTGGACTGGAAGGTCCTGAGATCTTGTATATTCCTTTCATCACCATCATCACCATCATCATCCACGTGTTTCTCTCTCTCTGAACCTGTGCAGGGGTTTCTCCCCACAAAACAACCCCGAATCTATAAGAAAACCCCAGAGCATTATTTTGACCCACCACGTCCCTTAAAGAACAGATCCTGTTGTAAAAATCACTAGTGTTAAGGTACTACCTGAGAAAGCAGAAAATAACCCACATGGGACTAGTCCAAAAAAGGCAGGCTCTGAAGAAAATCCTCTGGGACAAGTGGCGGCCCAGCCCCCTCCTTAGCCACTGTGGCGCTCACAGGGGAGTGTTCGCCTCACATTGATGCCACCCCACGCAGTCCTGAAGCCATGGCGGAGCCTCCTGGGAAGTTCCTGAGGAAATTACCTCACTGAGGATGAGCTGAACGCCCTCTGAAGGAACACTCACGTGGGCCATCCTACTCTTAAAGGGTGGAGTCCGTCGCCCCCTGCTGGCTGTCGGGTGTAGCGCAGGATGCTGAGAACTCACTGTTTGGGGTGGCCATGCACGGCCTTTCTGCCTTCCAGGGCCGCGCAGGCTGCTCTGGGATCGCAGGAAATGGATGGGCACCTCCTCCTGGCCAGGTTGCTGAATCACTCAAAAATCTCAATGCCCCAGCTTTCTTGCTGACTGCATCTGTGGTGCTCTGCTCTAGCCATGCCTACTCTCTTGCCTGGAACATGCCTCACTCCCTGAAGCCCCATGGCCTGGAGAACAAGGGAGTCATCAGGCTTTTGGGTCATCTCAAAAGAATCGCCTCCGTGCCATGACATAAGGACAGTAACCATTTCAGCTCCCGAAAAAGAGCCACCCATTTCCGCCATCACATCCTCCACTGGATCTTTAACCTATTACATATAGAGAACAGCAGCTCTCCTTGGGGTAAGGTCCTCCTTGATGAACAAATATCTGGACTTGATCACAATCACAAATAACTGAAGCAGAAGATGAAAGTGGAAAATCTTTGGCTTGTCCTCATTTTGAAATTATGGTCTAGAGGCATAATAAGGTGGGGTGCCTGGGTGGCTCAGTCGTTAAGCGTCCGCCTTCGGCTCAGGTCATGGTCCCAGGGTCCTGGGATCGAGCCCCACATCAGGCTCCCTGCTCAGCAGGAGGCCTGCTTCTCCCTCTCCCACTCCCCCTGCTTGTGTTCCCTCTCTTGCTGTGTCTCTCTCTGTCAAATAAATAAATAAAAATCTTAAAAAAAAAATCAAGTGGTTATCTATACAGCTGGAATGCCTTCGAGCTTTGTCAAGGAAGGAATCAAACTGTGTTGGAATTTTTTGTTGTTGTTTTTTTTTTTTTTTTTAGTTTTCGGTTGTTGTTGTCCTCACTTACCAAGTCCTCTGAAAAACTAATGAATAGGGTGGAACATTAGATCCCCTCTATTCAGTTATGTTTTTGTGCACAAGAACATAATCTGCACTCATACTATCTATAAAATATCTGAAAATGTAAGAATGGTAATACATTTAAAATATGATACAGCTTAAATACACAAAAAATGTTTTAGAGAGAATGTGATCTATGTTTCTTAAATAAAGGAACTTACGAATTACATTTTACATTTATCCTCTCAGAATTCTTTGTGTTAAAACTTTAACTCCTAATCATGGTGTGGGAACTTCAGGTGAGCTCAGGACAGTGTCTGTTTTTCACCCAGATTGTACGCAATTCAGTATTTAAATTGATAGTTCTGTGCCCATGCATGCCCATAGATCATCAGTTTGATGGCATTTCCCGTGATGGAACTCCCTGCACCCTCCCCTCTCATGCGTCATCTTGCCAAGAGGAGAAAGGCTCACCCCTGCCTCCCTTGACATCACTAAAGCATTAAACTATGGCAAAGAATGCAGCCATTCATGGGCTTGGGCCTAGCTACCAATGTAGGACAAATCAGTAACAACACAGCTGTGTAGACACACTTGTGACTGTCTGAGACCATGGACTTCAGAACCACATGGACCCAGAAGTCACCTTGGCCAGTAAGGGAGAATGTGGGAATTCTCACTGGCCATGTATATGGACCTGATTTTGGCAACTAAGAAACCATCCCACATCCAGCAAGTCCCAGCCAAGAAGGAGTGGCAACGATGGAGGGAATTTCTGCCTTAAAGAGAATTGTATAAGAACTGCGGGGATGCTGAAAATCTTATTCATAGATAGCATAAATGTTTATGGAAGGAGGCCCAGCTGTAGCTTCCAAACACGCATCACAATCTTTATCCCAGATATAAGACAAGTAGGAAAAGGAATTCAGGAGTCATGGACAAATATCCCAGGAGGATTCAAATATAGGTAGAGGGAGGAGGGAGCCCCTAGAGGGAGACTGAGGATGGGAAGTCCTGCCTGCCCTTAGGCTAGTCACAAATTATCATCTGCTGGCCTTGTCCTTTTCATGTGCGCCCTTTGGTCTCTTTTCATGGTTTTCCCTACTTAGTGCTGATGCCATTCCAGATGTTGAGCTAGAGAACTGCAAGTTTTTAATAACTTGTCAAAAGAAACCTCAACAAGAGAAGCCACAAATGTTTCCTCTCCCTCCAAAGTGTGAAAAAGTAGGCGCTGTCCTGGGGCGGGAAGCGGTCCTGGCAAATTGTTAGACTCCCAATTGCAAGGATTGTTGCTATGTCTGTAAGAGTAGCCTCAACCTCTAGACCCTGGGAGGTGGGAGGACTGTCACTGCTCCTCACAGGTGAGCAACACTGAAGTGAACATATCCTCTGAGGAAGGGGAATGGGGGGCCGCTTCACTAGTAAGAGTGTGGCATGGACTTTCTCCTCTCTCACACATACAGTAAGCTGCAAGATTTCTTTATTCAAGAAGGAATGTGAGCATCTGTTCATCATTTAAATTAGCGCAGGAAGTAAAAGAATCAAATAAGAACTCTCAGGCTTTCAAAGCAACAGGACTTTAATATAATAATATTTAAATCTGGCATTTACTAAATATCACCCCTCCAAATGACTATGTATGGGCCTTGGAGAAGAGAAGGCAGGGGGATGGGTGGGATCATTGTCTCTTCCCCTGGCCTTCAGGGGACCACAGGAAGAGCCTCCCAATGGTCTCCTTCCCCTCAGAGCAGGGGTCCTGGAACCCCCAAGCATCCCAGCTGTGTCCCCACAGCTGAGGGAGAGGTGGCACTGCCAGCCTGGACACTCACTCGCCCCTGAGCTTGACGAAGGCTGGCTCTTCTGGGCCTTCCCAGTTCTGCTGGCTGACTAGGATCGGGGCTCCAGCTGGCAGGACAGGATGTAGCTACAGGACAGAGTGACACCTGTGAGCCGGTCAGGAGCCACAGCTAAGGTGTCCTTCCCAGTGTCTGACCAGCAGCTAAAGTCCAGGTACACCAGGGGTCACCGTGCAGCAAGGTCTCGGGCTGTCCAGGGAGCCATGCACACAGGTTCTCTGGACTGGCCACCAGGGAGAGTCTACCACTGCCCTCCCCCATCTCCTGCCTGGCCTCATCTCACCTCTCATTCTCACTGAGCCTCTCCAGGTCTCGGAACCAGGCCCCAAATTGCTCGTTGGGGTTGAGGTTGTAATTATCTGCAGCCACCTGGAGCAGCAGGATCTCCCTCATTATTTCATATTCCTGGGGCCAGAGAGGAGGACAGGATACAGACAAGGCCTCATGGGGGATGAGGACTGGGACAGGGGATAGGTCCGGGGTCTTTGCATACACGGGAACCCTCCTTCCCTCAGTTCCATCGAGGCCATAGCTGTTCTCAAGGGTAGGTGGAAGTAGCCCGTCCTCAAGGAAGTTTGCCTTGATTCTCCCCCCACCCCCAAATGTCAGTTGGCTGGGTCTTCTACTTCTCTGCTATCAAACTCGCCCAACAAACATAAAACACGGGATGGAGCCAGGGAGCAATCTGTTGGGGGGTGGGGGTGGGGGTGGGGGTCTCTGATTTCCACTCCCCAACCTCTCCCGCAGGAAGTGCCACAGCTGCTCACCGCATTCCTTTTCCTGAGATTGATCTCTCCCCCCTGGAAGGCAGACAATCAAAATCCATCAGAAAGAGCCCAATAGCCATTACTAGTCCCTCTATGCCCACTCCTTCTCATGTTGCACTACTGCCGGGTCCCACAAGGGGGCCAGGCACATACAGAAAACGGGACAAGGCTCTAGCCAGGTTCTGGGCCCAAAGAAGGGGGCACATGGGGACAGAGGCTCAGGAAGCTTATAGCCCGGCCCTTTCTGATGATAATACAAGGAGGCTGAGGCCTCAGGCAGGAAGGGACTGCTCACTTATATGCTTCCTGACGTGGAGGGGCCAGACTTGGCTCTCTCCCAAGGGGCATCATATGAGGAAAAGGCTGATTCCAGCTCTGTCAGAACCTGTGCACTTTGCAGTCAGGCATGTCTGCTGCTTTACCAGCCTGGGGAACCCAGAACAATGTCTTATTTATGCGGAGTCTCCCTTCACTCGCCCTTCAGATGGGCATGATTTACCAGCTCACAGGAGTGGCTGTGAGGTTCTCAGGAGAGGAGTTTTGCCAAGTTCTGACAGCTCAGGGCTCAGCACAGGGGCTCTCTGCTCCCAAGCCTCAGTCATGGTTCCCTGCTTAGTCCCCAGGCTCACCCACCTCCAGATAATCCTCCATGGTCAGGTGCATCAGCAGCAGTTCACTGAGAAATGTTCGAAGGTAGGGGACAACACCCTGTGCCATTGTGGTAGGGGTGGGATGAGGCCCTGCTCTCAGGAGCCCCCACAGCCTTTCACAGAAAACTCCTCACCCTCAGCCTCCTGGCCCACCCCAGGGTTCCCACATGGAGCAGACTATGTCCCTCAGCAGCCTCCTCCCAATTCCCCCTCTCCTCACCCTCCAAGACCACCAGACTCCTAATCACTTCCCAGGACCTGACTTTGGCCAATCACAGGGTGTGTGGCCCCAGGCCCCTCCCTACCCCCAAATCCATCCTGCACCCAGCTTTACACACCATCTTCCTGGTCACTTCTAAGGAAGGATTTCAGGCACTGCGACAAGAGGAGTCAGGGCTGGAGTAAGAAGGGCCTTCCTCTCTTGATTTGGAGGCCTCCTGCTGGGAGGGGGAGCCCCTGCTCTCACCCTGGAGCCCCTGCCCCACGGGCACACTTACTTTCTGCTGTTGCTGCTGCCTCTCCTGGGTTTTCTGGGTGTTGATCTCCGGGGTGACAAACTTGGAGGGTGCCTCCTGCCAGGGTTGCGGACAGTGAGGCCACACCACTCCCCTCGCTCAAAGTCTCTTCAGCACTACTACGGGTTTTGGCCACCGGACGTCTGACCTGAGTCATCTGGTACCAGTGCTATTCTGTCTTCCCAGTGTGTTCTGATTCTGGATCAATCCTAGCTCCAACACTCACTCTGTGTGTGGCCCAGGGACTGTGGCCTGGCCTCCCTAGGCCTGCTTCCTCATCTGAAAAGGGTGAGAACTCCACCCCCCGCACAGGGTCTCCTGAGGACCCAGTGCCATACTTCTATCATCACTGTTCCTGCCCTCGCACACCCAGATGGAGCAGGAAAGATCCACACATTCCTTTCCTCCCTCGGACCTCATCACCACTTGCTGAGGCCTGCACCACAGAATCATCATCTCCCCATTTCCCAGATGAGGCCCGAGAGGGGCAATAAGTTTTTCAGGGGCTCACACATTGAGAGGTCACTGTCCCCTTTTAGCCAGAGACCCTGCCTCAGCGGCTCTCACTCAGTCTGAGACCACCACTGACCACAAATCCTTCCCTCTGGGCTCTTGAGGAAAGTCCAGGCCCCTACCTGGACCAAGCCACAGATGGAGAGGGATGGGGTGTTCTCAAAGTCTGGTTAAGCAGCTCCTGCCGGCCTTAGCCGATCTGGAGTCTCTGCATCCAGACCAGAACCAAGGCAAAGCCAAAGATTTCACCTCCCCCAAGCAACAACTCCTCAGGGCATTCCTCAACTCAGCAGTCTTGCTTCATTCACTCAGGAAGGCAACCCTGAAAGCGCTACCTCTGACTGACAGAGAAGAGGATGACAGGACACTTGGTTTCCCCATTTACATGAAGCTTCTGATGAAGGAAGGACCCACTCCCCACTGCGAAACTACCATTTCCCCCAGACCCTCCTCATTAGCCACTGAGGGCATATGTCATTGTCAACTGGACACTCAGGTGAGAAATAGCCAGTGAGTGAATAGCAGTGGCTGCCATAGGGGCACGGTGTGGAGTCACAGAAGGCACACACATCTGTCTCTGGCCCAGCCATTTGGACCCAAGCCTGGGAAGCCTTTTTGTCCACCTGGTCCATGGGAATCCCCCGGGACACGCCCTCCCCTTGGAGGTGTTGCAAAAACAGAAGTAAAAGCACAGTCCTGGCTTTCTTAGAGCACAGTGGGCTGGTCTCGGAAAGAGAGGACTCCCTAACCATCCCATCCCCTCATTAGTGCCAGCAGGATGAGCCCTCACGGAAGCAGGAGACTGGCTAACGTTGCCAGCTGGACAGCCCAGCCAACACCACTATACCCTATGACCAGAGACTCCTGTACTTCAAACTGGACCCCCCGCCCCCACTTGCCCATAGGCCACACAGGTCCCTCTTCCTGTTAGTCCAGAACATCTAAATCATTACGTGAGAAACTAACAAAACCACATCCTGCCCAGTCCCCCTTCCCTCTCAGTCCTCCTCTCTTTCCAGACCCCCAGCCTCCACTCTACCTTGGTCATCAGTTCCCTGCTGAGTGACTTGTCTTGGCTTTGGAGCTTCTTAAATTTTTTGTAGCTCTTCCTGAGAAGAGACAAAAGAAAAAAGAGAAATTTAGGAATAACGTGGGGATTTGAGTGCAAGTCCCTTTTATTTCAGAACCAAAAGCTTCATCTGAATGAGTATTTTCGCTGGGTTCCTTTGTGCACTAAGGTCTCCTTGTGACTGGGGAGGGGGGCTTTCATGCTGGTCACCTGAGGCCTCTATTCACATTTGTATTAAGCTTCTCTGTGTTGCCTAGTTTTGGTTTTCTCTGGGCATAGGGTTCAGTTGCTGTAAACACTTGAAAGTCTCCAACTTAAATCAACCCAGTATCTGACATATAAAGAAACGGATTCCTGAAGCCGAACTGGTGGACTGAGGACCCAGAGAGGCTAAAGACCCCAACATCAGCCCAGTCTCTGTCCTCAGGGTTTGCGGCCTCCCAGGAGTTCCCAGCAGACTGATGGGGCAACGACAGACGTATGAGAGATCCCTAATCCATCCTGGTCCAATCTGTGGAGAGAAGCCTATCTACCTGGAAACCTTCTGCCATGTCTTCTTCAGACGGCAAATCGAGGCGTTCTGCAGAGCAAAGAGGATGGCATGCAAAGAGGAGTAGTTCTTCAGAATTTGGCACTCCTGGGGAGGAAAGAGGATGAGCTGTGAGGTGGGGAGCTAGAGCCCTATTTGCTCTAGTTTCAACCCCCTCAGTTTAAAACTCCCCTCTCCTCCCCTCCCAGATGAGATGGAGCCCTGGAAGTGCACATTTAGGGCCAGAAGAGTAACACTCAGAGGGAGGAGGATTTTTTTTGGGGGGGGGTGCTGTTTATTGTTATGTTAATCACCATGCATCACATCATTAGTTTTTGATGTAGTGTTCCATAATTCATTGTTTGGGCATAACACCCAGGGCTCCATGCAGAACGTGGCCTCTTTAATACCCATCACCAGGCTAACCCATCCTCCCAGCCCCCTCCCCTCTAGAACCCTCAGTTTGTTTTCCAGAGTCCATCATCTCTCATGGTTCGTCTCCCCCTCCGATGTCCCCCCCCTTCATTCTTCCCCTCCTACTATTGTCTCCTTCTTCTTTTTCTTTTTCTTAACATATATTGCATTATTTGTTTCAGAGGTACAGATCTGTGATTCAACAGCCTTGCACAATTCACAGCACCCACCATAGCACATACCCTCCCCAATGTCTATCACCCAGCCACCCCATCTCTCCCACCCCACCCTCCACTCCAGCAACCCTCAGTTTGTTTCCTGAGATTAAGAATTCCTCATATCAGTGAGGTCATATGACACATGTCTTCCTCTGATTGACTTATTTCGCTCAGCGTAACACTCTCCAGTTCCCTCCACGTCGTTGCAAATGGCAAGATCTCATTCCTTTTGATGGCTGCATAATATCCCATTGTATATACATACCACATCTTCTTTATCCATTCATCGGTCGATGGACATCTTGGCTCTTTCCACAGTTTGGCTATTATGGACATTGCTGCCATAAACATCGGGGTGCAAGTACCCCTTTGGATCCCTACATTTGTATCTTTGGGGTAAATGCCCAGTAGTGCAATTGCTGGATCGTATGGTAGCTCTGTTTTCAACTTTTTGAGGAACCTCCTTACTGTTTTTTCCAGAGTGGTTGCACCAACTTGCATTCCCACCAACAGTGTAGGAGGGTTCCCCTTTCAGGGAGGAGGATTTTGCTTAATTCAAAGAAGAAGCCAAGTAGGAAGGCCACCACCAGGACATGTGAGTCAAAGTCAGTGTGCCTCTGGCAAGAAAGGCCTATGGACTCTGGAGGGGCTCAGACCATAGAACTGAGAAGGTGAAGAGGCAGTTCCCCAGGATCCAGAGTGGGACTCCACTGGAACTCCCCCAGCATACCTGGGCCACATGGATCCAGTGCTCCACTACCCTGGCCCTGTCCTGGGCAGTCATGCTCAGGTCCCCAAGGCAGGTGGTGAGGACACAGCTGGTCACACTTTGGAAATGCGTGATGGTGGCACGGACTGTGGGTGCCAGGTGCTCATTGCCAGGCTTGTTCCTCTTGGACCAGGTGGAGCCCAGGCAATGACTGGGCACCACCTTCTTGAATAGCTCCTGGGGACCAAGGAGAGTGTCACCTGGCACTGCCACAGCCCAGCTCAGTGTCCACAGTCCCCCACAGGCCCAGGCAGGAGTCACTGGTCAGACCTGGAGCTCAGGAAGCTGAGGAAATGTCTGAGCCTTGTGGAGGTCCCCAGGATTTGTTCTCTGTCTACTGAGGGCATACAGCATGGGATGACTCAGGACCCAATACTGGTGGGGAAGGAAGGATTCATTTGCCTCCAGTCCATCCTCACTAACTCTAAGATTCCAGAAGCTGGCTCAAGTTGATTCTTCCCAAGGGGGCATCTTTCACCCATCCTGACCACCCTCTGCTCTTTCTACTGAGATGCGTATTCTCCTGTAACAGCTACAACCATGGCCTTGTTTGTCCCCCTTCGAATTAAGTACACATCAGGTGTCTAATAAGTGCTGAGGCTGCTGGGCCTCCTGGGCAGATGGGTGCCAACCCATGGACCTGGCTGCACACAGTGAGTGTTCCTTCCCCACCAACTGGGCTGGGCCCTACCCAGCTTTCTATCTGTTCTACCCCATTTAATCTGCACAGTCAATATCTTTGCAGCAGGTGCTATTGGTGTCCATCTCTACTCACTACGGTGGATAGCAAAGGCTCAGAGGCTAAGAAAGTTACCCAAGTCACACAAATGGCAAGTGGTGGGACTGGGATTTGGACCCACGTCATAAGAGTCCAGATCAGGAAAAGGCAGGTCTGGGGCAACTGATGGCAGAGGGAATCCCTCCCCCCACCCCCTGACAAGAAACCAGCTGCTCACCGCATCTACTATTGTTAATTGTTCTGCCACCAGCTGGGGAGGGAAGGCCATGAGCTCACGCTTCTCCTCAGCTGGACTGTTCTCGCTGGTCACATGCCAGGGGCACGAGGCCTCTGAGGCTGGAGCTGGCTCTGTATCTACTTTCAGAGGTGGAAAGCAAATTCTGAATAGAGCTGAACATCCAGCTGACTCCGGCTCAGGGCTTGGCATTTGTGCCAGAGCTGATGTTTGCTCTTGCTCCAATACTGGAGCCATTGATGGTGGCTCCATCACTAAAGGCAGTAGTAAAAATGGAGCTGGAACATGCTCTAAATCCAGAGTTGGCCTTTGTTCGGACTTTGCAGCAGGCTGGGGCTCTGGAGCTGGCACTGAAGAGGAAAAAGAGAAGAGTTCTACAATGTAACGGAGTTTCCATGTGTCTTTCCAAAAACAGGAAGGATCCTACTGCCTTTAAGGGAATACCCAGCGCATGAAGCCCACCCTGGATATTTTCCCAGACTGAAGTCCCCCTTACCCTCTTTTTCTGCCTCAGTGGGCCCTAGATGTTCCAAATGGACCATGGACAGTGGGTCACAGCACTTCAGGTCTAAGCCAGGCAAGCTGGCGTGTATGTATGCCACCATCAGTTTTAACCAAGGATGGTGCAGGGTCTGCCAGTCCTCCTGTAAGTATTGATCTTTCCAGCTGTGCAGCATGGGCGAGAGGGCCCTGGGGGAAGTCATGTGTGGAACAGAGTCAGAGGCCCGTCCTTTTTTTCCACACCATGCTTCCACATCCCCCTCCTTGTGTCTGGGCACCAAAGGATGGCCCCACCTCACCCCCAAACACTCTGTGGCCATGTTTTACAATGGAAGGCATGGTCAGGGGCACATCTAAAGAGAGTCTTGTGAGGCCCATCCTTCCACTGACACTTGTCTCCCAAAGGGCCTGGGCATGGCCTACCCCATCTTCCATGCACATGAGCATTAGGACTGAGGTTTATGGCATATTTGTGAGCAGGCTGCTTACCACACCGATTATTCTGGGCCCCAGGGGTAGTGGTCAAGAGAGATGGATATGGACAGGGCAGGGAGCAGAAGATCGGACTGGAAACGATGAATCGCTCAGGGTCTGACTCAGCTTAGCCTCCCCTCTGCCTCCCAAGGCCTTAGGACCCTATCCACAGCTCTCTGACTCATTTTCTCAGGCGGTGGAAGCCCTCAGACCTCAGCCCTCCATGGGAATCAAACATGTGTGAGATCGGGGTACTACCAGTCCCTCCCCAGGGACTCCCTTACTATCCCATTCTGCTTCTAGGCCCAAGGACTACTCACCTTTTCAGTGGTTCTTCTGTTCCTTCCTCCACGTCTGAACATGGGAAGGAGCGTCTGTATCTACAGGAGGTCATGACGGCATCACATCTAATGTACTGGGAACACAACGGCTTATGACATCTAGTGTGACTCTCTGACTCTCAGACTAGAATTGAGGCCCAAGGATTGAGTCTGCTTCAGCCGTTGCATTATCTTAGTGTCTACAAAATGTCTGCATGTGTTTAATATGTATTGTTGAATGCATGAATCTCAACCAGAACCTTCCCACACATCTGAGTGGGACTGGAGCTCCTCTTCCTGCCCTCAGAGAGACCTCATCTGGCTACACCAAAGACACGGACCAGGAATAGCTGGATGGAATCTCAAAATTTCTTTGCAGTTGGGAAACTGGGTTGCTTTCCATGTGCTTTCCAAGCTCACAGAAAACACAGGCCAGGGAAGGGCAAGGCAGAGAACTCTTTCACTAGGGACAGAGAAATAACAAACATGAAGATGCCCAGCATGTCCAGCAGTCCTATCTGCAGAGCAACGTACCAGGTAAGCACCTACCATGGGCTTATTATCCCATGATTGCCTACAATAACTCTGTCATGTTTATTCTTTTCCCACCCTACTTCTCAGAAGAGCAAAGTGCAGTGCAGAGAGGTATGTTGACATTCCCCAGACACACAGTTAGTAGGCAGGAGACTCACCATAATGCTATGGAGGGAGCAGGCACTCACCTTTTAAAAAAATGGCCCAGGATCTGTTGGGAGCTGGTGAAGGCCTGGTAGGGGTCCAGGAATGTGGTGATGTAGGAGATGTTTTCACTTGGGTATGCTGGTACCAGGGACTCTAACATTTGAATTGTGCCTTCCTGGAGCGTCCGCATTGTGCAGGCCTCATCCAGGCACAGTGTGGACTCCTTTTCACACTGGTGGACAAGAGGAACATATAATCAGCAGCATCACCATGAGCCACCAGGAACATCAGGGTCTGGAGCTCAGGCTGGAAAGTCCCACCACCTCATGAACTAGTGCAAGAAGAGGGACCTGAGTGCCTATACCATAAAATGTTCTAGGCTTTAAAAGTGCATTTTGCATATGATCTCACTCATATGTGGAATTTCAGAAAGAAAACAGGTGAACATATGGGAAGGGGGGGTGAAAGGAGAGAGGGAAACAAACCATAAAAGACTCTTAACGATAGAGAACAAACTGAGGGTTGATGGAGGGAGGTGGGGGGGGGGGATGGGCTAGATGGGTGATGGATATTAAGGAGGGCACTTGTTGTGATGAGCACTGGGTGTTGTATGGAAGTGATGAACCACCGAATTCCACTCCAGAAACCAATATTGCACTGTATGTTAACTAAATACAATTTAAATTAAAAAAGGAAAGTTTTTAAATAAAATAAATAAATAAAAGTACATTTTTATTTGGGGGAATGATAAATAATTGATACCTCCAAGGCATTTTGTTAGCTGAAAACCATAGCACCTCTCTGTATTAACATCCCATATTAAGAGGATTATCCCAGTGAGTCATCAACAAACTTGCCCACTGTAGATACTGGGAAAGAGAGGATTAGGGATTTCATATGGTTGCTCAAGATCATGCACATCAGAACGGAGAACCATTTAAAGATAGGCTGCATGACATTCCCACTAAATTACCTGAGGCTTGGTCAGCTCCTGACAGCGACAGGAAGGATATGGAGTAGCCACATTCCTGGAATGGTCTCGGGTAGTTGCCAGATATGAGTCCGGGTTCTGGGCCCACCCCAGTCCCGGCTGTGGTAACCTGTAACCTCCTCTGTGCCTACACTTACCCAAGACCAATGTCGGCCCTTCTTGGTGTCCCGGTGCATCTGCCCCTTGTCTAGGGAGATGGAGTAGTTGAACCCATCAGCCAGCTCCTCGATGATCTCCTGGTTTGAGTTCTGCAAAGACAGTGCCTAATAGCTTGGCCAGGAGGAATAAAGGACACGTCTGGACATTGCCACTGGGGGATACTCTCAAGAGAAAATCTGTTCCACCCTTGGGGCAGAGTAGGGCATCTGCAAAGAACTCTACCCAGAGAGGAAACAAGATAAAACCTGTAGCGCTCAGGATTAACATGGGTAGAAGAACTCACCTTCTCATGCACCAGCCGTGACCGAGGTATAAACACGAAAGACCCACCAGGCTTCCAACACCTAACAATCAGCTTCTGCCCAGGAAGGACTCAACCCTGAGTCCTGCCTCCTCTGTCCCAACACAGACACACAGACACACACACACAAAGACACACACACACGATGAGGGACGAGAGGTGCGGCGCTGCTCAGGTGGAATCACAATTTTGTCCCAGCCTGAATTGGCCTGCCTTGGGCTCTTTTGTGTTACCTTTCGGTGCCTTCTCCAAAATGACCGGATGCGTCGGGACTGATGGCTGAGCCAGTGTCTACAGCGACTAAAAAGATTCTCACTCTGAGCTTTCTTGAGCCCAGATCTTCTGCTACCAGAGAAACAACATTGAAACATCTTGCTCTCCTGACTGTCTCCAGTCAAGTGAGCTGGATAGGGGCTATCTCTAGAATGTAGGTCCTTGGTTACCACAGTTCTAAGTTCTGTTGAGGTCTATGACCACAAAGAAGTGAGGTCACTTTTTGAAGATTCTGTTACCCGGGCCCCTCCTTTCAATCAGACTTATCCAAAGTGCCCTATGGGCTGTTCACTGCTCCTCCTCTTCCCCCATGCCAACTGCTTAACCACACAAAATTAGTCAAAACATCCCTCTTCACACATCCCTGAAAATGTAATGAAGATCCTAGCTTTGAGAAGACAGAGCTGAATCTGGGCCTCCTTTTTCTTACCTATTCTTTGCCCTGGGAAAATCACTGTGCCTCTCAGGTCTTCCCCAGTCTCCAAACCTTCACAAAGGGGATGAGGCTAGAACCTACTTCCTAGGGACCTCAACAGTTGTATCTGAGATAATATCTCTTACACCTGGGGGATGGTGTCATATGTATCTATGACACAATTTAGTGATTGAAGAATTACAAGAAGGGGTTGGAACACCACTCAAAGCAGACCTGGGTTCCAGCAGTATAGTATTGAAAAAGTCACTTCCAACTTTGCCTCATTTTCAGGTCAGAGCCACGGGCGGGGGGGGGGGGGGGCGGGGGGGGGAGATGAAATTAATGTAAATTCAGATATTGTTATCCTCTGGCGTAAAATTGTTCCATTGTCTCCTGTTATATTTAGAATAAGACCCGGGGCGCCTGGGTGGCTCAGTCGTTAAGCGTCTGCCTTCGGCTCAGGTCATGATCCCAGGGTCCTGGGATCGAGCCCCGCATCGGGCTCCCTGCCCCGCGGGAAGCCTGCTTCTCCCTCTCCCACTCCCCCTGCTTGTGTTCCCTCTCTCGCTGTGTCTCTCTCCGTAAAATAAATAAAAAATGTTAAAAAAAAAAAAAGGATAAGACCCATGATCGTCATCACAGCTTATGGGGTGGACTGCCTCCACAATGGTTTTCAGTGATCCCCACCCCTGGTATACACATCCCGGTGTAACCACTAAGCATTTAGAAACTGGGCTTTGACCAACAGAATATGGCCAACGTGATGGGATGTCTAAATTTGAGACAAAATGCCAAAAACACTCTCTTTCCTCTCACTCCATCGCTTGTGTTTCCTCTCTCTCTGGCACGCGCTCTCTCTCTCCCTCTCTCTCTCTGACTTGCTCTCTTTGTCATATCCCCAGGGAATCAGGCCCTGATGCTTTGAGCTGCCCCGTTAGAGGCTCACATAGAAGAGAAACAAGGGAGTGCCCAAGCTGACAGATGGGAAAGAACTCAGTCTCTCTGTTGAAACTGCATTGTGAGTTCTGTGAGTGAACTTGGGAGCAAATCCTCCACAGTCCAGCCTTAGATGAGGCTACAGCCCCAACCTTGTGATACATCCTGAGGCAGAGACACAGGTGGTGTCATGCCTGGACAGCTGGTCCACACAAATGGTGAGATATTAAATATTTGTAGCTTTAAAATGCAAGGTATTGGGGCAATGTAGTCAGAGAGGAAATGATAACTAACACAGTCCACGAGGCCCCAGAATCTGGCCCTGCCCACATTGCCCACCCCCTCTCTCCTCCAAGGCTCCCTCCAGCCACACTGGCCACTTTTCTAACCTCTTCTGATCAAACCCACTTTTGCCTGTGAGTCTCTGTCTCAGTGGTGCCTTCTCCCTGACACACGGCGCCAAGACTTGTGCAGAGTGGCTTCCTCTTGTCATTTGGGTATCGGCAATGTCACCCCAGTGAGGCCTTTCAGACCCTGCACAGTCCTCCCTCACAGGATCCCACTTTGTTTTCACCACCACACTTGCTCTTTCTTTTTTCACGTCTACGTTTTGGTGCTTTTGTCTATCTCCCCCCGAGACTGTGAACTCCTGGCAGGCAGGGACCACTGCCCACCAGCGCTCCTTAGCAAAGCGTGAGTGCTTGGTGCATAGTTGCTGAAGGAATAAACGGGAAGATCTTGTACCCCTCCTCGTGTTTTTGAGCACTCAGATAGTGGAGATGAATGCTAGTAATAGGAGATGCAAGTTGTTTCTGGGGCAGGGGGACAGCGAAAAAGACCTCTGTATGACTCTTGGATGCTCCAGTAGCTCAAGAAATGTATAGTTGGTACTGTGTAAGTTTAAGGTGTACAGCATAATTACTGGTCATACATGTACTGTGTAATGAGTACCACATTAAGTTCAGTTAACATCCCCACCAAAAAATTATGTATTTCCTTGTCATGAGAAGTCCTAGGATTTATTCTCTTAGCGCCACTCAAGTATACTACACGGCAGTGTTAATTTATACAGTGCTTTATGTCAAATATCTCAATAAAACTGAAAACAGAAAAAACAAAACCTCAGTGGGCACCACTGACACAGGAGGCTACCTTCTTCCTGGAGGCTAGCAGCTGTACTGCACCCCAGGCAGGAACACTAGCAAACAAGACAGGAACCTTTATTTGAGTTTCTGCATGATAGAGGCTCTCCAGAGTCCCAGGGGTAAAGGAGAAGGACCTGCAGGCTTCCAGGGCTGTAGGAGGGGCTTTGAGAGACCCTCATGCTCCCCTATTTCTACCCCCCCTGCCCAACAAGTGTCCTCTTAACTCATGAGGCATCCTTTTCTCCCAATTTTTATTTAAGTTCTAGTTAGTTAACACATAGTGTAACATTGTTTTCAGGAGTAGATTTTAGTGATTCAACACTTATATTTAACACCCAGTGCTCAACATGACGTGTGCCCTCCTTAATGCCCACCACCCATCTAGCCCATCCCCCACCGACCTCCCTCCATCAAACCTCAGTCTGTTCTCTATCGTAAAGAGTCTCTTATGGGTTAGCCCAGTGATGGCTGTTAAGGAGGGCTCGTATTGCATGGAGCACTGGGTGTGGTGAGCAAATGATGAGTCATCGAGCATTACATGAAGAACTAATGAAGTACTGTGTGGCGGCTAACATAACGTAATAAAATAAAATAATAAAATAAAATTCTTCTTTAGTTTTTATTTTATATATACATTATATATATATATATATATATATATATATAACATATATGTATTCTCTTTTGTTTCCTTGCATTGTATTTTATTTTAACTTTGTATGTTTATGATATATATTTTTTTTTCTTTACTATTTTGGGATCTAAGTTCTTTTTTTTAAAGTTTTTATTTAAAAAATATATATATATTTTATTTATTTGTCAGAGAGAGAGAGCACAAGCAGGCAGAGGGAGTAGCAGGTTTCATGCTGTACCGGGAGCCCAAGGCGGGACTCAATGCCAATACCCGGGCATCATGACCTGAGCTGAAGGCAGACACTTAACCTACTGAGCCACTCAGATGTCCCAGGATCTGGGTTCTTTTAAGAAACAAGCCAAAATATACCCAGGGTCTAGTTTATTGTTTTGTTCTGTTTTACTCTTTGTTTGATTTTTTCTTTCTTATTTTGTTTTGTTTCCATTTTCTTCTAGTTTGTTTTGTCTGTATTTTTCTGTTGTTGTTGTTGTTCTTTTTGTCTTTTCTCTCTCTATCATCTATTCTTTTCTGGACATAATGATGAGCCAGAGAAGCTCCTCCAAAAAGAAAAAAACAGGAGGCAGTACTCACTGCCAAGGATTTAATCAATATGGATATAAGGAGGAGGTCAGAACTAGAATTCAAAACAATGATTATAAAGATACTAACTAGACTTGAAAAAAACAAAGGCGGTAGAGAATCTCTTACTGTAGGAATAAAAGAATGAAAATCTAATCAGGCTGAAATTACAAATGTTATTACTGAGATGTAGTAGAAAATGGAGGCTCAAAGTGTGGAAAGAGCCAAGATGTCCATCGACAGATGAATGGATAAAGAAGATGCGGTATATATATACAAAGGAATATTATGCAGCCATCAAAAGGAATAAGATCTTGCCATTTGCAACGACGTGGATGGAACTGGAGGATATTATGCTGAGCGAAATAAGTCAAACAGAGAAAGATGTGTATCATATGACCTCACCGCTATGAGGAATTCTTAATCTCAGGAAACAAACTGAGGGTTGCCAGAGTGCGGGGTGGTGTGGGAGGGATGTGGTGCCTGGGTGATAGACACTGGGGAGGGTATGTGCTCTGGTAAGCGCTGTGAATTGTGCAAGACTGTTGAATCTCAGATCTGTACCTCTGAAACAAAGAATGCAATATATCTTAAGAAAAAAAAAAAAGAAGAGGAAGATAGCAGGAGGGGAAGAATGACGGGGGGAAATCGGAGGGGGAGACGAACCATGAGAGAGGATGGACTCTGAAAAACAAACTGAGGGTTCTAGAGCGGAGGGCAAGGGGGAGGATGGGTTAGCCTGGTGATGGGTATTAAAGAGGGCACGTTCTGCATGGAGCATTGGGTGTTATGCACAAACAATGAATCATGGAACTCTACATCTAAAACTAATGATGTAATGTATGGTGATAAACATAACAATAAAAAATTTAAAAAAAATGGAGGCTCTAACTGCTAGGATAAATGAGGCAGAAGAGAGATTCCGTGATATATAAGACAAAGTGATGGAGAATAAGGAAGCTGAGAAAAAGAGAGAAAAACAACTACTGGATCATGAAGGGAGACTTGGAGAAATCAGTGTTACCATAAAGTGAAATAATATTCAAAGAATAGGGGTCCCAGAAGAAGAAGTGTGGGGAAAGGGGCAGAAGGTTTATTTGGACAAATTATAGCTGAGAACTTCCTTGATCTGGGGAAGGAAACAGACATTCAAGTCCAGGAGGCAGAGAGAACTCCCCTCAAAATCAATAAAAATAGGTCAACACCACTACATATAATAGTGAAACTTCCAAAATTCCGGGATAAAGAGAAAATCCTGAAAGCAGCTTGGGACAAGAGGGCCCACAAGAGATTCATTTTAGACTCAAAGACACCTCCAGATTGAAAGTGAGGGGGTAGACAACCATTTATCATGCTAATGGATACCAAAAGAAAGCTGAAGTAGCAATCCTTATGTCAGACAAACTAGATTTTGTTTTATTTATGTTTTATTTTCTATTTAAAATCAATTAATTAATGTATAATGTATTATTAATTTCAGAGGTAGGATTTAGTGATTCATCGGTTGTATACACTACCCAGTGCTCATTACATCCAGTGCCGTCCTTAATGCCCAGCACCCAGTTACCCCAAGCCCCACCCACCACCCCCTCCAGCAACCCTCAGTTTGCCTCCTGGAGTTAATCGTTTCTTATGGTTTGTCTCCCAATCTGAGTTCATCTTATTTTATTTTTCCATCGCTTCCCTTATGTTCATCTCTTTTGTTTCTTCAATTCCACATATGAGTGAAATCACCTGATATTTGTCTTTCTTTGACAGATTTATTTTGTTTAGCATACTACCCTCTAGCTGCATCCACATCGATGCCAATGGTAAGATTTCATTCTTTTTGATGGCTGAGTATATATATATATATATAATTACATCTTCTTTATCCATCATCTGTCGATGGACATCTGGGCTCTTTCCATCTTTTGGTTATTGTGGACATTGCTGCTGTAAACATTGGGGCTCATGTGCCCCTTTGAATCACTGTTTGTATCCTTTGGATAAATACCCAGTAGTGCAACTGCTGGGTCTTAGGATAGTTGTATTTTTAACTTTTTGAGGAACCTCCATACTGTTTTCCAGAAGAGCTGTATCAGCTTGCGTTGTCACCAGCAGTGTAAGAGGGTTCCCCATTTCTGCATCCTCACCAACATCATTTGTTTCCTGAGATGCTAATTTTAGCCATTCTGACTGGTATGAGGTGGTATCTCATTGACGTTTTGATTTGTCTTTCTCTGATGCTGAGTGATGTTGAGCATTTTTTCATGTGTCTGCTGGCAATTTGTACGCACACAAACTAGATTTTAAACAAAGACCGTCAGGGGCGCCTGGGTGGCTCAGATGGTTAAGCGTCTGTCTTCAGCTCAGGTCATGATCCCAGGGTCCTGGGATCGAGCCCCACATACGGCTCCTGGCTCAGCGAGGAGCCTGCTTCTTCCTCTCCCTCTGCCTCTCTCCCTGCTCATGCTTTCTCTCTCTCTCTCTCTGTATCTCTGTGTCTCAAATGAATAAATAAAAATAAAATAAAATAAAAACAAAAAACAAAAACCAAAAATAAAGACCATCATAGGAGGTGAAGAAGGACACTATATCATAATAAAAGTGTCTATCAAACAAGAAGGTCTAACAATGGTAAATATTTATGCCCCTAACATGGGACAGCCAATTATATAAACCAATTAATAATAAAACTAAAGAAACACACTGATAATAATACAATAACAGCAGGGGACTTTAACACCCCACTCACTGCAATGGACAGATCATCCATGCAGAAGATCAACAAGAAACAAGGGCTTTGAATGACACATTGGACCAGATGGAGTTCACAGATATATTCAGAACTTTTTATCTTAAATCAAAGCATTCTTTTCAAGTGCACATGGAACATTCTCCAGAATAGGTCACATACTGGGTCACAAATCAGGACTCAACTGGTACAAAAAGATTGAGATCATACCATGCATATTTTCAGACCACAATGCTCTGAAACATGAAGTCAACCACAAGAATGAATTTGGAAGGACCACACATACATGGAGGTTAAAGAGCATCCTACTAAAGAATGAATGGGTCAACCAGAAATTAAAGAGGAATTAAAAGAATACATGGAAGAAAATGAAAATGAAAACACGACAGTTCAGAACTTTTGGGGTGCAACAAAGGCAGACCTAAGAGGGAAGTATATAGCAATACAGTCCTTTCTCAAGAAACAAGAAAAGTTTCAAACACACAAGCTAACCTTACACCTGAAGGAGCTGGACAAAGAAGAGCAAATAAAGCCTAAACCCTGAAGGAGAAGAGAAATAATAAAGATTAGAGTAGAAATCAATGATCCAGAAATAAAAACAAAGTAAAAACCAAAAAACGGTAGAGCAGATCAACAAAACTAGGAGCTGGTTCTTTGAATGAACTAACAAGATTGATAAATTCCAAGCCAGACTTCTCAAAAAGAAAAGAGAAATGACCCAAATAAATAAAATCATGAATGAAAGACCAATGCTACAGAAATATAAACAATTATAAGAGCATATTATGAGTAATTACATGCCAACAAATTAGGCAATCTGGAGGAAACATATAAACTACCAAAACTGAAACAGGAAGAAATAGAAAGTCTGAAGAGACCCAATAACCAGCGAAGAAATTGAAGCAGTAATCAAAACTCTCCCAACAAACAAGAGTCCAGGGCTGGATGGCTTCCCAGGGGAATTCTACTAAACATTTAAAGAAGAACTAATGCCTATTCTTCAGAAGCTGTTCCAAAAAATAGAAACAGAAGGAAAACTTCCAAAGTCATTCTATGAGGCCAGCACTACCTTGATCCCCAAACCAAAGAACCACCAAAAAGGAGAAATACAGGCCAATATCCCTGACGAACATGGATGAAAAAAAATTCTCACCAAGATGCTAGCTAATAGGATCCAATAGTACATTAAAAGGATTATTCACCACTACCAGGTGGGATTTATTCCTGGGCAGCAAGGGTGGTTCAACATACCCAAATCAATCAATGTGGTACACATTAATAAAAGGAAGGACATTAAACATAGGATCCTCTCAGTAGATGCAGAGAAAGCTTTTGACAAAACACAGCATACTTTCTTGAAAGAAAAAAAAAAAAAAACCCTCAACAAAGTAGGGATAGAGGGAACATACCTCAACATCATAAAGGCCATATATGAAAGACCCACAGCTAATATCATCCTCAACAGGGAAAAGCTGAGAGCTTTTCCCCTAAGGTCAGGAAAACGACATGGATGTCTACACTCACCACTGTTGTTCACCATAGTACTCAAAGTCCTAGCCTCAGCAATCAGACAACAAAAAGAAATAAAAGGCATCCAAATTGGAAAAGAAGAAGTCAAACTTTCACTCTTTGCAAATGACACTCTGAATAGAAAATCCCAAAGCCTTCACCAAAATTTGCCAGAACTGATAGAGGAATTCAGCAAACTGGCAGGATATAAAATCAAAGCACAGAAGTCTGTTGCATTTCTTTCTTTTTTTTTTTATTCTTATGTTAATCCCTATACATTACATCATTAGTTTTAGATGAAGTGTTCCATGATTCATTGTTTGTGCATAACACCCAGTGCTCCATGCAGAATGTGCCCTCCTCAATACCCACCACCAGGCTAACCCATCCTCCCACCCACCTCCCCTCTAGGACCCTCAGTTTGTTTTTCAGAGTCCATCGTCTCTCATGGTTCGTCTACCCCTCCGATTTCCCCCTTTCATTCTTCCCCTCCCACTACCTTCTTCTTCTTCTTCTTTTTTTTTTTCGTAACATATATTGCATTATTTGTTTCAGAGGCACAGATCTGAGATTCAACATTTCTATACACCAGCAATGAAGTAGCAGAAAGAAAAATCAAGGTATTAATCACAGTTACAATTGCACCCTAAACCATAAGATACATAGGCATAAAGCTAACCAAAGAGGTAAAAGATCTTTACTCTGAAAACTAGAGAACACTTATGAAAGAAACTGAGGAAGACACAAAGAAATGGAAAAACATTCTATGCTCATAGATTGGAAGAACAAATATTGTTGAAATGTCTATGCTATCCAGAACAATCTACACATCCAATGCAATCCCTGTCAAAATACCACCAGCATTTTTCACAGAGCTGGAACAGACAATTCTAAAATTTGTATGGAACCAGAAAAGACCCCAAATAGCAAAAGGAGTGTTGAGAAAGAAAACCAAAGCTGGAGGCATCACAGTTCTGGACTTCAAGCTACATTACCAAGCTGTAGTCACCAAGACAGTATGGTTACTAGCACAAAACCAGACAGAGATCAGTGGAACAGAATGGACCCTCAACTCTATGGCCAACTAATCTTCAACAAAGCAGGAAAGAATATCCAATGGGGAAAAGACAGTCTCTTCCACAACGATGTTGGGAAAACTGGACAGCCACATGCAGAAGAATGAAATTGGACCATTTTCTTACAGCATACATAAAAATAAATTCCAAATGGATCAAAGACCTACATGGGAGACAGAAAACCATCAAGAGCCTAGAGGAGAACACAGGCGGCAGCATCTTTGACCTCGGCCGCAGCAACTTCTTGCTAGGCTCGTCTTCAAAGGCAAGGGAAACAAAAGCAAAAAAAATGAATTATTGGGACTTCATCAAGATAAAACACTTCTGCACAGGGAAAGAAACAATCAAGAAAACTAAGAGGCAATCTACAGAATGGGAGAAGATATTGGCAAATGCCATATCTGAGAGTTAGTTATAAAGGGTTAGTTATAAAGAACATACCAACCTCAACGCCCAAAACACAAATAATCCAGTTAAGAAATGGGCAGAAGGCGTGAATAGCCACTTTTCCAAAGGAGACATCCAGATAGCTAGCAGATACGAGAAAAGATGCTCAACATCATTCATCATCAGGGAAATGCAAATCAAAACCACAATGAGATACCACCTGACACCTATCAGAATGGCTAAAATGAACAACACAAGAAACAGCCAGTGTTGGGGAGCGTGCAGAGAAAGGGGAACTCTCTTACACTGTTGGTGGGAATGCAAACTGGTGCAGCCACTCTGGAAAACAGTATGGAGGTTCCTCAGGAAGTTAAAATTGGAACTACCCTCTGACCCAGCAATTGCACTACTAGGTATTTGCCCAAGGGAATGTGAAGCTTTTAACAACACATAGGAACAGACTTTCTGATTTAGAAAATGAGAAGTAACGACATAGACAATGGAGAATCTATGGATAAAAATATCAATTCTTATGGGAAAGTGGCTTATAACAAAAAATTAGACTATATAGTTTCACCTTTGGGTGGAGATCCACAAAATTAAACTAAATGCTTTCAGATTTTGAATTTTTAATGGGAGAAAATATGATTTGCAATTAATTATTATATATAATTAACAAAAAGCAGTCACTGTCTTGGCTCTTTAATAGTCTGAAGGTTTTAAGTTTTGATATATTTCATCTTAAATGGTTTTAAAGAGCAGGCAGTTGTTAGTATATTAAAAATCAGCATTGTGTTTTGACCTTCTAAAATGATTCATGGTATTTTCTTACTACATTCTTATAAAAATTTGCTAGTGGCCTGGATTTATTATTACTTTTTAACCATACTAGTCACATTGGAGTCCTGCAAAGATGTTTGAAGAGCTAATATTTAAAAATATAAGGTTGCCACTATAGTATGAGAAAATGTCAAACATCCAAAATATTCTCTTTGGAAAACAAGCTAAGAAGTATATTTTAAATACAGATAATTTGTCTTCCTTTAAAGCCAAGAACGTAAAATTATAACAAATTCTGCTTTTGACATACTTGGAATATCGTATCTTAAAATAATGTCTTTTAATACACCTACTACTTACCTTTTCAATATTTTTAAAATACTTCTGGGGCACCTGGGTGGCTCAGTCCGTGAAGCGTCTGCCTCCAGCTCAGGTCATGATCCTGGAGCCCTGGGATGGAGCACCGCATCAGGCTCTCTGCTGAGCAGAGAGCTGGCTTCTCTCCCTCCCTCTGTCCCTTCCCCTTCTTGTACTCTTTCTCCCTCCCTCTCTCTGTCAAATACATAAATAAAATCTTTTAAAAATATATATTTTTAAATACTTGCACATTATACGAAAAATTAACCATTAAAAACTAATTTAGGGAGGTATGTAGTTTTACACTTTTACCCTTAGGCCTGTGGATTCCATACATCTCTGCCAGGTACATCTCATGTCCCTCAGCTCATTGGACTAGAAGTTCCTGGTATCTTGTATATTCCTTTCATCATCATCATCATCATCATCATCATCCACGTGTTTCTCTCTCTCTGAACCTGTGCAGGGGTTTCCCCCCACAAAACAACCCCAAATCTATAAGAAAACCCCAGAGCATTATTTTGACCCACCACGTCCCTTAAAGAACAGATCCTGTTGTAAAAATAACTAGTGTTAAGGTATTACCTGAGAAAGCATAAAATAATCCACATGGGACTAGTCCAAAAAAGGCAGGCTCTGAAGAAAATCCTCTGGGACAAGTGGCGGCCCAGCCTCCTCCTTAGCCACTGTGGATCGCACAGGGGAGTGTTCTCCTCACACTGGTGCCACCCCACGCAGTCCTGAAGCCATGGCGGAGCCTCCTGGGAAGTTCATGAGGAAATTACCTCACTGAGGATGAGCTGAATGCCCTCTGAAGGAACACTCACGTGGGCCATCCTACTCTTAAAGGGTGGAGTCCGTCGCCCCGTGCTGGCTGTCGGGTGTAGCGCAGGATACACCTTTCAACTTTTTGAGGAACCTCCATACTGTTTTCCAGAGTGGCTACACCAGCTTGCATTCCCACCAACAGTGTAGGAGGGTTCCCCTTTCTCTGCATCCCCGCCAACATCTGTCATTTCCTGACTTGTTAATTTTAGCCATTCCGACTGGTGTGAGGTGGTATCTCATTGAGGTTTTGATTTGGATTTATTTCCCTGATGTTGAGCGATGTTGAGCACTTTTTCATGTGTCTGTTGGCCATTTGGATGTCTTCTTTGGAAAAATGTCTGTTCTTGTCTTCTTCCCACTTCTTGATTGGATTCTTTGTTCTTTGGGTGTTGAGTATGATCAGTTCTTTCTAGATTTTTGATACTAGCTCTTCATCTGATATGTATGTCACTTGCAAATATCTTCTCCCATTCTGTCGGTTGTCTTTTGGTTTTGTTGACTGTTTCTTTTACTGGGCAAAAACTTTTTATCTTGATGAAGTACCAATAGTTCATTTTTGCCCTTGCTTCCCTTGCCTTTGGCGAAGTTTCTTGGAAGAAGTTGCTGCGGCTGAGGCTGAAGAGGTTGCTGTGTTCTCCTTTAGGATTTTGATGGACTCCTGTCTCACATTGAGGTCTTTCAACCACTTTGAGTCTATTTTTGTTGTGGTGTAAGGAAATGGTCCAGTTTCATTCTTCTGCATGTGGCTGTCCAATTTTCCCATTTGTTGAAGAGACTGTCTTTTTTCCATTGGACATTCTTTCCTGCTTTGTCGAAGAAGAGTTGGCCATAGAGTGGGGGGTCCATTTCTGGGCTCTCTATTCTGTGCCATTGATCTATGTGTCTGTCTTTGTGCCAGTACCATACTGTCTTGATGATGACAGCTTTGTAATAGAGCTGGAAGTCCGGAAGTGTGATGCCACCAGCTTTGCTTTTCTTTTCCAACATTCCTCTGGCTATGCGGGGTCTTTTCTGGTTCCATACAAATTTTAGGATTATTTGTTCCATTTCTTTGAAAAAAGTGGATGGAATTTGGATGCGGATTGCATTGAATGTGTAGATTGCTCTAGGTAGCATTGACATCTTCACAATATTTGTTCTTCTAATCCATGAGCATGGAACGTTTTTCCATTTCTTGGTGTCTTCCTCAATTTCTTTCATGAGTATTTTATAGTTTTCAGAGTACAGATCCTTTGCCTCTTTGGTTAGATTTCTTCCTAGGTATCTTATGGTTTTGGGTGCAATTGTAAATGGGATCGACTCCTTCATTTCCCTTTCTTCTGTCTTGTTGTTGGTGTATAGGAATGCCACTGACTTCTGTGCATTGATTTTATATCCTGCCACTTGACTGAATTCCTGTATGAGTTCTAGCAGTTTTGGGGTGGAGTCTTTTGGGTTTTCCACATAAAGTATCATATCATCTGCAAAGAGTGAGAGTTTGACTTCTTCTTTGCCGATTTGGATGCCTTTGATTTCTTTTTGTTGTCTGATTGCAGTGGCTAGGGCTTCTAATACTATGTTGAATAGCAGTGGTGATAGTGGACATCCCTGCCACATTCCTTACCTTAGGGGGAAAGCTCTCAGTTTTTCCCCATTGAGAATGATATTCACTGTAGGTTTTTCATAAATGGCTTTTATGATATTGAGGTATGTACCCTCTATCCGTATACTCTGAATCAGAGTTTTGATCAAGAAAGGATGCTGGACTTTGTCAAATGCTTTTTCTGCATCTATTGAGAGGATCATATGATTCTTGTTCTTTCTTTTGTTAATGTATTGTATCACATTGATTGATTTGCGGATGTTGAACCAACCTTGCAGCCCAGGGATAAATCCCACTTGGTCGTGGTGAATGATCCTTTTAATGTACTGTTGCATCCTATAGGTAGTATTTTGGTGAGAATTTTTGCATCCATGTTCATCAAGGATATTGGTCTGTAATTCTCCTTTTTGATGGGGTCTTTGCCTGGTTTTGGGATCAAGGTAATACTGGCCTCATAAAACGAATTTGGAAGTTTTCCTTCCATTTCTATTTTTTGGAACAGTTTCAGAATAGGTATTAGTTCTTCTTGAAATGTTTGGTAGAATTCCCCTGGGAAGCCATCTGGCCCTGGGCTTTTGTTTTTTGGGAGATTTTTGATGACTGCTTCGATTTCCTTTGTGGTTATAGGTCTGTTCATGTGTTCTATTTCTTCCTAGTTCAGTTTTGGTAGTTGATACATCTCTAGGAATGCATCCATTTCTCCCAGATTATCTAATTTGCTGGCATAGAGTTGCTCATAATATGTTCTTATAATTGTTTGTATTTCTTTGGTGTTGGTTGTGATCTCTCCTCTTTCATTCATGATTTTGTTGATTTGGGTCATTTTTCTTCTTGATAAGTCTGGCCAGGGGTTTATCAATCTGTTAATTCTTTCAAAGAACCAGCTCTTAGTTTCGTTGATCTGTTCTACTGTTCTTTTAGTTTCTATTTCATTGATTTCTGCTCTGATCTTTATGATTTCTCTTCTCCTGCTGGGTTTAGGCTTTATTTGCTGTTCTTTCTCCAGCTCCTTTAGGTGTACAGTGAGGTTGTGTACTTGAGACCTTTCTTGTTTCTTGAGAAAGGCTTGTATTGCTATATACTTTCCTCTTAGGACTGCCTTTTCTGCATCCCAAAGATTTTGAACAGTTGTGTTTTCATTTTCATTGGTTTCCATGAATTTTTTTCAATTCTTCTTTAATTTCCTGGTTGACCCATTTATTCTTTAGTAGGATGCCCTTTAGCCTCCATGTATTTGAGTTCTTTCCGACTTTCCTCTTGTGATTGAGTTCTAGTTTCAAAGCATTGTCGTCGGAAAATAGGCAGGGAATGATCCCAATCTTTTGGTTACCAGTTGAGACCTGATTTGTGACCTAGGATGTGATCGATTCTGGAGAGTGTTCCATAGGCACTAGAGAAGAATGTGTATTCCGTTGCTTTGGGATGGAATGTTCTGAATATGTCTGTGAAGTCCATTTGGTCCAGTGTGTCATTTGAAGTCTTTATCTTGTTGTTGATCTTTTGCTTGGATGATCTGTCCATTTCTGTGAGGGGGGTATAAAGTCCCCAACTATTACTATATTATTGTCCATGTGTTTATTTGTTTTTGTTATTAATTTCCTTATATAATTGGCTGCTCCCATGATAGGGGCATAGATATTTACAACTGTTAGATCTTCTTGTTGGATAGACCCTTTAAGTAGGATATAATGTCCTTCGTCATCTCTTATTACAGTCTTTGGTTTAAAATCTAATTTGTCTGATATAAGGATTGCCACCCCAGCTTTCTTTTGGTGTCCATTAGCATGGTAAATGGTTTTCTACCCCCTCACTTTCAATCTGGGGGTGTCTTTGTGTCTAAAATGAGTCTCTTGCAGACAGCATATCGATGGGTCTTTTTTTTTTTTAATGCAATCTGATAGCCTGTGTCTTTTGATTGGAGCATTTAGCCCATTTACATTCAGGGTAACTATTGAAAGATAGGAATTTAGTGCCATTGTATCGCCTGTAAGGTGACTGTTACTTTATATTGTCTGTGTTCCATTCTGGTCTATGTTGCTTTTAGGCTCTCTCTTTGCTTAGAGGACCCCTTTCAATTGTGCTTGTAGGGCTGGTTTTGTGTTTGCAAATTCCTTTAGTTTTTGTTTGTCCTGGAAGCTTTTTATCTCTCCTTCTATTTTCAATGACAGCCTAGTTGGATACAGTATTCTTGGCTGCACATTTTTCTCATCTAGTGCTCTGAATATATCCTGCCAGTCCTTTCTGGCCTGCCAGGTCTCTGTGGATAGGTCTGTTGCCAGTCTAATGTGTCTACCATTGTAGGTTACATATTTCTTCTCCCGAGCTGCTTTCAAGATTTTCTCTTTGTCTCTGAGATTCGTAAGTTTTACTATTTGATGTCGGGGTGTTGACCTATTTTTATTGATTTTGAGAGTGGTTCACTGTGCTTCCTGGATTTTGATGCCTCTTTCCTTCCCCAAATTAGGGAAGTCGTCTGCTATAATTATCTCTAATATACCTTCTGCCCCTCCCTCTCTTTCTTCTTCTTCTGGGATCCCAGTTATTCTAATGTTGTTTCGTCTTATGGTATTGCTTATCTCTCGAATTCTGCCCTCGTGACCAGTAGTTGTTTATCTCTCTTTTCCTCCGCTTCTTTATTTTCCATCATTTGGTCTTCTATATCACTGATTCTCTCTTCTGCCTCATTTATCCTAGCAGTTAGCACCCCCATATTCCATTGCACCTCATTAATAGCCTTTTTGATTTCGACTTGGTTAGATTTTAGTTCTTTTATTTCTCCAGAAAGCGTTTCTCTAATAACTTCCATGCTTTTTTCAAGCCCAGCTAGTATCTTTAAAGTGATGATTCTGAACTCTAGATCTGACATTGTACTAATGTCCGTATTGAGTAGGTCCCTGGCAGTCGGTACTACCTCTTGTTCTTTTTGTTGAGGTGATTTTTTTTCTGTCTTGTCATTTTGTCCAGAGGAGAATAGATTTATGAGAGAACAAAATGCTAACAGTGTAACAACGTCCCCAGAAAATATACTCTAAAAAATCAGAAAAGACCTGAAGCTGGGGGAAAAGAAAGGGAAAGAAAGAAAAAAGGAAAAGAAAAAGAAAAATGAACAAAAACAGAACAAAACAACAACAACAACAAAAAAAAAAAAACAGGATATGATCAAATATGATCAGGCTGGTGCATAGATCAGTGCCACACACTATATTTTGGGTGTATTCCTGTTAGAAGATAGTGCCTCCCAAAATTTTAAGGAAAGAAAAACTTATATATGTACAAAAATAAGGGTTGATATGATGAAGGGATGGAATATGACTGTAAAGATGAAAATTATAAAACATTTTATAAAAAGAATTGATAAGAAGTTGTTTAAAAAAAGAAAAGAGGATTTAAAAAAAAAGAAAGAAAAAAAAAGGAGAGAATGTGATCAGGGAGGAGAGTAGAACAAAACCATACACTAGAGATTTAGGGTATATTTTGATCTGTTAGAAGAAACTATCTCAAAATTTTAAAGAGAGAACAACTTATATATATATGCCAAAATATGGGTAACTACTATGAAGGGATAGCATATGACTCTAAAATGAAAAATAAAAATGTTTTTTTTAAAAAGGGATTGATTAGGTGTTGGTTGACAAAGGGAAAAAGAAAAATAAAAAAAAAAGACAGTTAAAAAAAAATTAACTTCAAAAGACTAAAGAATCCTGGTTAAAAAAAAAAAAAAAAGCCATGGATTCTATGTGCAGTATTCCCCTAGCACTGGAGTACTGCCGTTATCATTGATGGGTAAACTTGGTCTTGGCTGGCTGTTCTTGCTGATCCTCTGGGGGAGGAGCCTGTTGCCGTGGTTCCCCGATGTCTTTGCGGGAGGTGGAATTGGCCTGCCCTTGCCTGGTCCAGGCTAAGTAATCTGCTCGGGTTTGCTCTCAGGAGCTTTTGTTCCCTGCAAGCTTTCTGTACAGCTTTGGAGGATGAGAGTGAAAATGGCAGCCTCCCAATCTCCACCCTGGAGGAGCTGAGAACTAGGGGCCCCACTCCTCAGTGAGCCCCCAGAGAAAAGCAGTCAGTCACTCCTGTTTACCCGGTCTCTGGCCACACTCCATTCTCACATGGCCTGTGACCGTGTGTCTATCTCTGGCACCTGACTCAGTGTGGAGTCTCCAAACCCAGCAGATCCCTGCAGTGCACTCCCGCGCCGCTCCTCCCAGGGGAAGAAGGAGAGTCTCCCCAGATCTGCCACTTGTTGGGTCCCTGCTGGAGGAGCAGTGGCCCAATTGTGCCACAGATCACGGTTTATGGCAACCTTGAGCTGAGAGCCCACACCTCCCCTCCATCTCTGAAGCTGGCTTCCCCACTTTGATAGCTGGGAGCTCTGCCACACTCATGCACCCCCGGTCTTTCTGTGACCCCGAGGGTCCTGAGACCACACTGTCCCGCAAGGGTTCCACTGCCCGCTTAGCCACTGGAGCGACATCCCTCAGCGGAGCTGACTTCTAAAAGTTCCGATTTTGTGCTCCACGGCTCTATCACTTGCCAGAAGCGACCAATGGAGGCCCTCTCCCCCACCGTCTATCCTCCCGAATATCGCCTCGGATTCACTTCTCCGCACGTCCTACCTTCCAGAAAGTGGTCGCTTTTCTGTTCAGAGTTGTTGCTATTCTTTTCTTCCATCTCCTGTTGAGTTTGTAGGTGTTCATAATGGTTTGATCCCTATCCAGCTGAATTCCTGAGGCCAGACGAAATCCAGGTCTCCTACTCCTCCATCATCTTGCTCAGCCCCCTCACAATATATGCCCTCCTTAATGCCTATCTCCCAGTTACCCCATCCCCCCACCTGCCTCCCCTTCTGCAACACTCAGTTTGTTTTCCAGAGTCAAGAGTCTCTCATGATTTGTCTCCCTCTCTGATTTCTTCCCATTCAGTTTTCCCTCCCTTCCCCTATGATACTCTGCACTAATTCTTATATTCCACATATGAGTGAAACCATATGATAATTGTCTTTCTCTGATTGACTTATTTCATTTATCATAATACCCTCCAGTTCCATCCATGTTGGTGTAAATGGTCAATAATATTACACTGTATATTAACAAGCTGGAATCTAAATAAAAACTTTGAAACAAAAAGTAAATAAAAAGATATAAAATATGACAAAGTATACTTAAAATGCGGGGAGGAGAGAAATAAGAATGAGCTCAAACTTAAACAACCATCAACTTAATATAGACTGCTATATGAGGAAGAGGTTACATACAAACCTAATGGTGAATATATATCAAAAATACTAATAAATATGAAAAGAAAAAAAGAGAAAGAATTCCAAATATATCACTAAAGAAAATCAGTAAGTCATGAAAGAAAAATAAAAAAAAGATTAGAGAAAATCTGAAACAACCACAAAACAAGTAACAAATTCTCAATAAATACATATTATTAATAATTACTTTGAATGTAAATGGACTAAATGCTCCAAACAAAAGGTATAAAGTGACAGAACATATTAAAAACAAAAACAAAACAAAAAAAGACCCATTGATATGCTGCATACAAGACCCATTTTAGACCTAAAGACACCTGCAAGTGAGACAGTGGAAAAACATTGGGGTGCAGGTACCCCTTCGAATTACTATGTTTGTAACGTTTGGGTAAATACCTAGTAGTGCAATTGCTGGGTCTTAGAGTAGTTCTATTTATAACTTTCTGAGGAACCTCCATACTGTTTTCGAGAGTGAATGCACCAGTTTGCATTCCCACCAACAGTGTAAGAATTTTCCCTTTTTCTGCTACCTTGCCAACCTCTGTTCTTTTATTTATACAGTGAGTTCCTTGACTGACTTTTTAACAGAAATATTCATTTTTACTGCTTTTGTATTTCCTACATTTATACTGATATGTTTGGTCTCTCCTTTCCACTCAGAGTCCCCTTTCATATTTCTTGCAGGACCAGTCTCTTTTAGTTTTTGTTTGTCTGATAAACTATCTCTTCTTGTATCCTGAACAATACCCTTCCTGGGTAAAGTATTTTGGGCTGCAGATTTTTCCCATTCAGCACATTGAATATATCATTCCTCTCCCTTCTGGTTTGACAAGTGTTTGTTCAGAAATCTCCAGCTAGACTTATAAGTTTTCCCTTGTAAATTACTGATTTATTCTGTCTTGCTGCTTTTAAGATTTTTTTTTTCTTTATCACTATTTTGTGGGGGGGGGGGCAGCAAAGCAAGGTTTATTTAGTGATAGCAAAGGGGTAGTACAAAGCTCCCAAGGAGGGAGGGGACCCGAAGGGGTTGCCACTGAGTTTCTAAGTCTAGGGATTTTTTATGGGCTTGTTGGCAGGCTGTTTTAATCTGATTAATCCTCCCTGCACCTGTTATCCAATCAGGTTTTTGTCACCCATCATATGGGAAAAAGTGGAGGGCTCCTTCCAGGGTAGTGTAAGGGTGGTTTCCTCTTTTTTTTTTTTTTTTTAAAGGGTGGTTTCCTCTTAGGGCTTTTAAGCCCTTTAAGGGTGGTTTCCTCTTAGGGCTGGGGCCCCTTGTCCCTGCCTGCCTGCCTTCCAAATGTCCTTCATCATTCCCCCCTCAGAAGAGTTAACCCTAACTGCTGATAGGGAAGAAGGGCAATGATGGATTGTACTTACTTCCTTTTGGTCGGCTCATTTGATGGGAAAGCAGTCAGGTTCCTCTAGTCTGGATCTATCAAGGGGTCCCCTGTAGATGTCTGGTTTGACTTCCACATGAGGTTCCAACTGAACCACCACCATTTGGAGTTTTATGACCTTTATTCTGAAAGATATAAAATAGGTTAAGGCATTTAGGAGGCAATGCCCAAAGCACAGTGCAAGACTGAGTACAGCCTGGGGTCTGGCAAGAGATAGAGAATGTTTTAGTGAACTCCCCACATACTGTGATGAGAGGGCAGGCAAAAGGCACTTCAAGACTAGTTTGAGGTCCTCTCTGGGTTGAGGGATTTCAGGTATCCAGGCTTCAACTTCAGGCATTTTGCAATGGAGTTGGAGTTGTTAAATCACTGTATGTGGGCCTTCCCAAACTGGCCCTAACAAGTACTTGGTTTGCAGGGTGAAATGGGAGAGGTTGGTTATTTGGGGGCTGGGAGTTAGGAAACTCCTTGCAAGAAGGGTGAAATGATTAAAGCCCCAAACCTTGGCTACTCACTCTGAAGGGACTGGAAGAGTCCAAACCAAGGGATTTACTGGTGCCTTTATCACTTCTGAAGCTTTTTTCGGTTTTATAGGGGAAGACCTCATTCTAGTGCATGAAGGTACCACACAAACCAGGAGGTCCTATCTAAATTTCTCCTTGTAAAGAGTTTGTGGGTCATTATCTTAACCTAAATGGAAGGCTTGGTGTAGGGTTTTTAGGACCTTCCATTGGTTAGCAGATGGCAGGTGAAGCCCTACCATCCTCTGCCTGGAGCCAGCCTGGAGCCTGGGCAGTATATCCCTGTTCTGTTGCCCATTTCCTCAACTGAATAGCAGGGTGTTTCCTGGGTAATGGAGCCATCCCAGACAAGGGGGGCAATCATAGGGGTAGTTGACCTGGTGGCCAATTTTGCTGCAGCATCAGCCAGTGCATTCCCTTCAGATACTTCATCCATTCCTTTTTGGTGCCCCTTGCAATATATAACTGCTACTCCTGGGGGTTGATGTATGGCTAGTAGAAGCCGTGTGATTTCCTGATGATTTTCATATTGTACCATGGGCATGTAAAACCAAGAAGATGTATTTGGAGGCAGTATATATGTTGACTCTTTTGCCCTTACTGAGCTTTAAAGCTTGGGTGAGGGCCCTCAGCTCAGCCAGTTGGGTGCTTGACCCAGGTAGGAGAGGGTTACTCTCTATTATTTCATATAAAGAGACCACAACGTATTCAGCCTTTCAGGTGCCCTGTTGAACAAATAAGCTCCCAGCAGAAAATAAAGTCCATTTTCTATTGGGGTTCCTTTAAGTCCCCCCGGGCAGCATAGGTTTGGGTTATAATTTGTTGACAGTCATGCTGTGCTTTTGTTGATTTTGATGAGTGTTCTCTATACCTCCTTCATTTGGATGTCTATTTCCTTTCCCAGATAGGGAAGTTTTTAGCTATTCTTTCTTCAAATGCATTTTTTGCCTCCTTTTCTCTCTCTTCTTTTTCTGGGACTCAAATATTACTATATTTGATGGAGCACTAAGTTCCTTAAGTTTATTCTCTTTTTGTGTAAATCTTTTTTTCACTCTTTTTCATCTTGATTACTTTCCATTATTCTGTCTTTTAAGTCACTAATTCATGTCTCTGCTTCTTCTATCCTGATATTCATTCCATCAAGTATGTTTATCATTTCATTTATTGAGCTCCTTATCTTTGCTATATTATCCCTTATCTCTATGTGAAGAGTCTCCCTGAGGTCTTTTACTCTTTTCACAAGTACAGTGAGTATCCTTATTTATTTATTTATTTATTTATTAGATCTTGCCCATGATATTGTCCTGTTTTTCCATTTGGTATTAATTTGTCTGCCTCCCTGTGTCTGCTTCTCTGTATTCAGAAAGTATGTTATGTCTTCTGCTCTTGAAAGTAGTGACTTCTTGTGACACCTGGGTGGCTCAATTGGTTAAGTGTCTGACTCTTGATTTTGGCTCAGGTCATGATCTTGGGGTCAGGAGATACAGCCCTGCATTGGGCTCCATGCTGGGTGTGGAGTCTGCTTAAGATTCTGTCTCTTCTTCCCCCTCTGCCCCTCTCTCCCCACTCTCTCTCCTTCTTTAAAAAAATAAATAAATAGGGATGCCTGGATGGCTCAGTCGGTTAAGCAGCTGCCTTTGGCTCAGGTCATGATCCCAGGTTCCTGGGATTGAGTCCCCATCAGGCTCCTTGCTCAGCAGGGAGCCTGCTTCTCCCTCTCCCTCTGCCTGCTGCTCCCTCTGCTTGTGTTCTCTCAGTCAAATAAATAAATCTTTAAAAAAAATAAATACATAAATAAAATAAAAAAAATAGTGACTTCATGAAGAGAAGATCTCAGTGTGCTGTGCAGTGCAGTGCCCCATGTTCACCAGAGCCTGGCACTTCAGGAGAGTATCCCTTGTATGTTGCTTATGCCCTGCTGCTGTCTGTCACTTTTCCTTTCAGTGTGGTTTTCTGTACTGACTCTCTTTTGTGAGCTGTGCTTGCTCTCTGTGGAGTTAGGTAGACACAGGCAGTCTAGCACTGAGGTGGCATGCCTGCCAGGGCACTGGCATGTGGGGCAATGGTGTTAGCAAAATTCATGCTGGGCTACCAGTCCTATGCTGGATCCCCTGAAACACTGTGGTGGCTGGGGGCTGCACATAGGGACAGCTAGGGGCATGGATGTGGCACATGATGATAACTGGGCATAGCTGGGCCCAGTGTGTGATGGTGGCTAGGGGTGCACAGCTGGGTGCAGCCTGGTGGCTGGTGCTGTGTGCAGAGGCAGCTGTGTACCCAACAAGTGGGCAGGGTGATCATACTGCTTTAACAAAACTTCCTGAACCCTGGGCTGAGGCTACAAGTGTCTGTGGAGCTCTGCTTCCCACATATTGCTCTGTTTTTATGTTGGGGGATGGGGAAGGAAAATGGTGCCCACTGGCTCCCTTATTTTGAAAGAAGTCCCCTGGGGTGCCTGGGTGGCTCAGTCATTAAACATATTCCTTCAGCTCAGGTCATAATCCCAGGGTCCTGGAATTGAGCCCCTCATTGGGCTCCCTGCTCTGTGGGAACCCTGCTTCTCCCTCTCCCACTCTCCCTGCTTGTGTTCCCTCTCTCCCTGTGTCTCTCTCAGTCAAATAAATAAAATCTTTTTTTAAAAAATGGAAGAAGTCCCCCAAGAAGCTCCAAAATCAGTATAAAACAAATCTGTCTCCTCTTTACCTCCAGTATTGTGTAAACTCCCACTTTTATGTTGCCTTTCCTGAAGGCTGCTGTCTCTTTGAGCTATCACTTACCTTCCTGGCTAGCCCAGTGGTGAGTCAGCTGACTTTTAAAGCTCTAGGCTCCAAGTCCCATTGATTTTACCAATTCACAGAATTCAGCCCCTCTGGTTTTTAAAGCCAAACATTATGGGGATTAGTTTTCCCCGTGAGAGCTCCCTGTTGTGAGGACCCATTTCTCTGCCTTATACATGTGCAGCTAGCTCCCTCCCTCCCCTGTGCAGCCTTCCTACCACTTTTCTCACCTTCCTAAACTTTCAGATGTAGCTTCACCTCTATATTAATTGTGTCATTTATTCTGCCAGTCTTCAGATTGCTCTCCAGTTTATTGACTTGGTTGTGGATATCTAGTTATAAATGTGGGACAGGGTGAGATCAGGGTCCTCCTACTCTACCATACTCCCCAGCTTCTCCTTGATCCTCTTTTTCAATTCTGAAGAAGATCCATTTGACCCTCTGTCCAGAGAATTATTTTTACAGGGTGCTTCTCCAAATTATAAGACAATACTGAATTTTATTAGGACTGCCAAACCATTAAAAAGGTACTAGAGGGCATTGGCATGGTTGCTAAATGTGGAGGGGATTCCCATCCAGACACCCAGATACTTCAGGCTCTTGCCCCTCCACTCCCACTTCCCCAGGAAGGTCCCTTGAACAAATGTCTCTCAAAGAAGAGGGTTTCCTATTCTTCCTTCAATAAACCTCTAACCTAATTTTGCCCCTTATGAGAACACACAGGAAAATCTCTACTGAGAGTTACAAAATCTTGAGGTTCCTGGTCACTGAATCTCTGGACAGCCAGTCTCTAAACCCCAGGCCCTGAAACTAGCATTCTCACAGGTTATAATTATTTTCTTCCATACATCTTCTTGCCACATGGTCACCCACTAACCATTCTGGGCCCAAGTCAGTCTCTGCCACTCCTTCCTCCCCCTTCCCTAATCTCCAGAACTGTTAGCACCTGAGCCTCTACCCTAGAAAACTGGTAGATCCCTGGGACTTGTACCACTTCCTGGAGGAGACAGTTGCCTTTATACTACACTGGTGATCCACTGGGGCAATAAAAATGTGCAATCCTTTTTGGCCCTATAGGACACCGGGGTTCAAGTTACTGCCATTCCAGAAAAGTCCTCTAAATTCCCAATAGGGGAGCCCGTCTACCTACAGTGCATTGCCAGTAAGACAATCAAAGGTGAACACACCCATTTGGATATAACTGTTGTGATCACTCACATCAAATGGCTCCTTCTGGTGATGGCCCTCTGGCTTTTTCTTTTTTCATTATAGATATGGATGCATTGACATGGTGCCATGCCACTTGAACCAGCCCAAGTTCTTGGTCTTCTTGATAGGACTTGCCAAATGGGCTCTGGTATCTCCTCTTCCCCTGGTCAAGATGGTAATCACCCCCAGTATCAACTTAAATAAGGCACTGAAGGCCTATACCCTGTCATTAACAATCTGCTTGAAACAGGAATGATTCATTCCACAACCACCCCCTCTCTTTCAATAGTTCCATTTGGCCAGTACTCAAGCCAGGCATTAATGAATGGCACCTCACCACTGACCATGGAAATCTCAATGCTCAGATTTCCCCAACCAGGGCTCTAATTCCTAATCTCATAGAATCGATTGAGGGCATACAATGGGTCCAATAACCATCCTTTGTGGTCATTGACCTAGCTGATATGTTATATTATGTTCATATCACATAGGAATCTCAGGGCCCATTTGCCTTAATTTTTGAAGTGACTCAGTATACATTTACACAGCTCCCCATGGTATATTTAAACTACACTGCAATGTCACATAACCTCTACCACTAGGATTTAAATATATTACAATTGGAAGAGTGACATTTTGGACACGATATTGATGGCATTATGCTTGAAGTTCCCTCTGGGAGATGTGGTAAGGCCAGATTTGCCCAGTCTCACAGAGCACCTACATTAATGTGACTGAGCAATCACTCCCACTAGATCCAAGGCTCAGTCTCATCTGTCAAGTCTCTGGGCACCATGTGATCCTCCAAGAGCCAAGAAATTTCACTGACCATCAGAACTTAAAAATCAAGTACACACCATTAAACCATCCACTACACTCAGACAGGCATAATGGCATACTCGGTCTTTTCCTGTTCTGGGGGCAACACATCCCTATTCTCTCACTAATTACTTGCTCTATATATGCAAGCACAGGCATGTCTGCCACCTTCAATTGGGGTGATACCCAACAGTGTGTTTTGGGTGCTCCATAGCAGGCAGTCCAACCGCTCCAACCTTTAGTCTCACCTGGCACTGAGTTCTGAGTTAAGTCCTTGACCACATCCTGGAGTCTCTGGACCAAACACGAGTTTACCTGACTTCCTAAGGAATTCTTAACTAAGCATCTGTCTCCAGGGGTAACTTGGTAAACTCCCCCTGAGTGCCAATTTTCGGCATTCTATTGGGCTCTTTTAGAAACCAATGCCCTAATCAGCTCCACCTGGTACTATTCTACAAAAGTTCCTATAATGCCATGGGCTAGAGATGTTTGCCAGTGAAGCTCAGTATGGCCAGTGATGCCTCCTTAGTAAAATGGAAATGATATCTTCAAGAGAAGATTGAACCCTATGTCAAATATAGGAGGATGTGGCTTCCTCTATGCTTAGCCCCTTTCCTAAGAATCTTGAAGAAGCATTAGTGGCCCTCCAACTTCCTCCTCCATTTGCCCCTTGGGGTCCCATTGGACCAACTTCTGAGATGTTCAGTGAGTGGTTGTTTTTCACCAATGCCAGTGCCACCATAGCACATAATTCAGCTTGCTGGAAGACCATGGCATTCTACACAGCCTTAGGCACCTCTAATCAAGGAGACTCTCCTTCCTTCCCACTGTAGCTCAGTCTAATGGTCAGAACTATAGCTGTTCAACTAGCACTTAAGAAGACTAGAAAAGGGACCTTTTGCAGATCCACATTTCACATACTCTTGGGCTGTTGTTCATGACCTTCTGGTTTGATCTGGCCAATAGGTATGGGGGAATTAGCTCATACAAAGGAGGATCACTTCATAAAAGGCAAGTTCATCTGAGGGGCACCCAGATATGGAAGAAATAAGCAGATTCTCCAATTCTTATCATTGTTACTCATATTTCTGCTTACACTAACTGTTCTACACTAGAAGTCATTTTCAACAATATTGCAAATTTCATCACTAAGCCCTCCATGCTCTGTCTGGTACAGACTCTTCAGGGTACCAACCCTTCCTACCAGCTCACAAAATGGTCCCACACAACCATGGGTTACCAGGAAATCCCTGCTTTAAGAGGGCCTGCCCTCTTCAGCTGGGTCTTCCAGATATGTAGGTATAATCATTAAGTTTTACACAAGAGCAATGTGGTGACCTTCACCCAGAATTCCTCCTCAAAGGAGACGATCTCTTTCTTAATAAATTGGTTCTCGTTCCCTTTGGATCACCAGTAATTATTACCCCTCACCAGGGCACCTACTTTCCCTCATAGGAGACTAAACAGTGGACTCTCCAACTTAATATTCTTTGGAACTTTCATCTAGGCTACCGCTTCCAGGCAGCTGGCCTCATTGAGTGTCATAATGGCATGCTTAATGAGATTCTCATTAAATTACTTTTGGGCAAGTGGTCTCTGAAATGGATCAAATTCTCTCAGGCCCTCATCTTGCTTGGCTCTCACCCCCAGGGCCTTTAACCCCACATATAAGTTATTATGCATCCTCCAAAATCCACTTTTGGTCATCTATGGCAAGGCTCAAGCTTTTATCCTCCAAGAGGATGCCTTTTTTTTTTTTTTTAATTTTATCTACTGACTCCACTTCCTTCTTCTGCTTTGCTATTCCAAACATCTCACCTTCTGCTTTATGCTGGCAACCTGACTCAGAGTGGATAGTCCAATATGATCCACTCATCATTCAATGCTCCCAGACCAAAAGCCCACCAAATTAGTTTTTATAATTTCTTCAGAAACACTGAAAATGGTGAGGACTTTCCAGAAGGAGCCTTCTTGTGCTGGCCACTCTCCCTAAATATAATGGTTACAAGTGATGGCTAATGAAATTATTTCCCCTGCAGATTTACAGAAAGTGGAAACCACCACCCTGGGACCAAGCAGTGGCAGTTTGGGTGTCTAAGGAGGGAAAGAAACTCTCCACTTGGTGGACATGAGCCATATTTAGAGATGAGAGTGTGCAAGAAAGCTACAGGTCCCGGCCTTACCCGACACTGGATGATGTAACCCATTCCTTTCTCCCTGAGAGCAACCACAGTCACCTTTAATCAAATACAAATAGCTCAGTCAGAATGAATCTAACCCAAACTCATCTAATATCAATGATCTATGTGACTCTGGCTATTCTTACTGCTTTATATAGGCTAGGTAATAAGGTTGCTGGTAAACCCCTCAGACCTAGTCAACACACAGATATAATGCTGGAACAATATGATTCCAGCTCACAATTCACCACTGCATGAAAAAGCGAGGAATGTTGGAGAGCCCTGTTGGAAGGATTCAAGTCAGCATGCCACTGGTTATTGTGGCAGATGGATTGAATTTCTTTTCAGGCATTGGGCTTTCTGGCAGGAATGTCTAAATTACACTTGCCTCTGCTTTCTATACATTAAATATTGTTAAAAGCTAATTGGATCTGTGATTGTCCATACAAAACCCATCTGGTTACAGTGACTGTAACCCCCCATGATTTGTCCATTGCTCTCACTGGGTGGTTCCAGGAATTCACAAATAGCATTGCAGATCTCTCTTAGACTGGGATATAAAAGTGTCCAGAATCTTTATGTGCACTGGATGAGTTCCTTGGCAAATGAAAGGGAAGCCACTTATTATGTTACTGAATGTGCCTTTGATGATCTAGGGGAGCTCTTAACAATTTGTTCCAATAGCAGCCAGCACCAGATATGCAATTTAGTCTTCAGGAAAGCCTCCAAGTTATATTGTGCCACTCCACTTCTAGCCCATGACCAATACACCAACTGGATAGCCACAAGGATCACCCATCTTCTATATTGCCAACATAGAAGGACTCAGGACCTTGTCTCTGAGTGAGACAGATTCAGTATTGGTAGGACACCATCTCAGATGACATAGTCCTAGCCCAAGAATTTGCTGTAGGTTTCCTATGCCTCCTTCAGCAGATATGACACTCCAGGACATATAACCATGTCAGAGTCCTCACTGCTTGCCCAAATGGCCCCATTCCCCAGTTCACACTGTTAACATTAAATGTAAAACTTCAAGCAAAAATGGGTTTATTAAGGAATAGCAGATAATTACAATTTGGGTCATGCAACCTATGGCAAAGCCATAGGCAAGTCTGGAGAACAAAGGAAAGGACTATTCTTATAGAAGAAAGGAGGTATTGGAAGGGGATTTTGTAAACGGAAAGTTTATTGGGGTAAACTGGTAATTCAAGTGTAGTGACTTTTCATTAGCTACTTTGTTTAAGGTCTCTAACTGGCTGAGCTATAGCCCATCAGGAAAACAAAACAAAAAACAAAACAAACAAAAAACACATTTTTTTCCTCCTGCTGGGGTAGTAATGCATAGTCTTCTTCCTGTTGGAAATGCAAAGTACTCTCTTCTTGATGGGTATGCAAAGGGCTGATAGGCAGTGGTGTGGTGTGAGATCTCCCCTGAATGGAATCCTGACTCATTTTAGTGAGGTTTTCCTTTATTAATTTTGCATTTTCCCTTTTTGAGCAAGATCTTTCCTCAAAAGCATCACTGATAAAGTACTAAGTTTTCCATATTTAGTATTAAATTTTCCATATTTCCATATTTTGTCCCTTATAGCCAGGAAAGATTTTCCTGGTTGTCATGTCTCACTTCAGAGGGAAAGTACATACCTGGTGTAAACCACTTAAAGCCACATGTGAGAAAAAAAGGTAAGGAGGGGAACTCCCAGGCCTTTCTCATGTCAAGCCTATAGATTCTCAAGGTTGTAAGAATTGGAGATCATCTCAAATAATTGAACCAGCATCACCTTATTGAGCACATCATTTTTACAAAAGTTTGACAGGCAACAAACACTGAACCAAAAGTACAATGATCATTTCAAATTGCATGATGACCATATAAACCAGGACATCAAGCATATAGGTCACCAGCTAAATAGAAGGCTAACTAAGCAGACAAATGGGAGCCATCAGATTTGTTACAAAGAGAAAATAGAAGAGTGAATACAGCAAGAATACAATGCATTGGGAAGACAGTGCAGGAATAAATATAAAGCAATAGCTGATAAACTTTTTTGTAAGACAGAAAAATTTCAAAGATATTTTAAAACAGTATTGTTAACTCAAAAGAACTGTTTGGAACCAAATGCATTATCAATAATATAGTCTGTAAAGACATAAATTCAGAAACAAGGAATTTGGATAAGAATCCAGCATGAATTAATAATCAAAGAGGCAACCCACAGAATGGGAGAAGATATTTGCAAATGACACTACAGATAAAGGGCTGGTATCCAAGATCTATAAACCCAAAAAACAAATAATCAAGTCAAAACATGGGCAGAAGATATGAACAGATACTTCTCTGAAGAAGACATACAAATAGCTAACAGACACATGAAAAAATGTTCATTATCATTAGGCATCAGGGAAATTCAAATCAAAACCACATTGAGATACCACCTTACACCAGTTACAATGGCAAAAATTGACAAGGCAAGAAACAACAAATGTTGGAGAGGTTGTGGAGAAACGGGAAACCTCTGACACTGTTGAGGGGAATGCAAGCTGGTACAGCCACTTTGGAAAACAGTATGGAGGTTCCTCAAGAAGTTAAAAATAGAGCTACCCTAAGACCCAGAAATTGCACTACTGGGTATTTACCCCAAAGACACAGATTTAGTGAAAAGAAGGGCCATATGCACCCCAGTGTTTATAGCAGCAATGTCTGCAATAGCCAAACTGTGGAAACAGCTGAGATGCCCTTCAAAAGATTAATGGATAAAAAAGATGTGTTCCATATATACAATGGAATATTACTCAGCCATCAGAAAGGATGAATACCCAACTTTTACATCAACATGGATGGGACTGGAGGAGATTATGCTAAGTGAAATAAGTCAAGCAGAGAAGGTTAATTATCATATGGTTTCTTATTTGTGGAACATAAGGAATAGCATGGAGGACATTAGGAGAAGGAAGGGAAAAATGAAAGGGGGGGAATCGGAGGGAGAGACGAACCATGAGAGACTATGGACTCTAAGAAACAATCTGAGGGTTCTAGAGGGAAGAGGAGTGGGGGGATGGTTAGCCCTGTGATGGGTATTAAGGAGGGCACACACTGCACGGAGCACTGGGTGTTATACTAAAACAATGAATCATGGATCACTACATCAAAAACTAATGATTTTTGTATGGTGACTAACATAATAAAATAAAATAAAATTTTAAAAATGAATTAATAATCCAGATGAAGAAAAAACTTTTCTGAATCCTGAAACTTCTAACCCTTCAGAAAAAAAGTAATTAAAAAGATTACTTTGCCCAGAGATTATGATGACGCTGTGTCTTTTTCGTTTGTTTGGGGGAGGGGGATTTATTTTAATTTTTTAATTTTTTAATTTTTAATTTTTAAGTAAATTTTTATTTTTAAAATTTTTAAATTTTATTTTTAAAATACATATTATATATATATATATATATATATATTTAATATTTCATTTGAATTCTAGGGGGAGTGGAGGCAAGGGGATGGCAGGCTCCATGGACGCCTGGGCATAGGCGGATTTTCCTCTCCAGCTGCAGTGACCGATGCTTGCACCCTGCCCGCGTGGAAGCAGCCGCTGGCTCCAGGACTAACCAGCCTCGCTACCACTCCCAGTGCCACGGCCTAGCCTACAGGCGCCCCTGTGCCCCGACTCGCCCGCGCCCCAACTCCCTCAATGGGGTGGTGGTGGCCGGGCCCCCGCGGCTGCCCGCCTCTATGATGAAGTTCCAAGCCCAACCGGACGCGGATGTTATGACCTGGAGGGCTTCAAGAAGCGGATAGCCCTGCCTGTCCTTCCGGAGCGCGCAGAAGGATGAGGTGGCAGCAGCCAGTACCCAGACCAGTGGATTGTCCCCGGAGGAGGAATGGAGCCAGAGGAGGAGCCTGGCAGGGATGTCTTGAGGGAGTTTTATGAAGAGGCTGGAGTCAAAGGAAAATTAGGTAGACTCCTGGGCATATTTGAGCAGAACCAAGACCAAAAGCATACAACATATGTTTATGTTCTTACTGTCACTGAAATATTAGAAGATTGGGAAGATTCTGTTAATATCGGAAGGAAGAGAGAGTGGTTCAAAGTAGAAGATGCCATCGAAGTTGTCCAGTGTCATAAGCCTGTACATGCAGAGTATCTGGGAAAACCTAAAGCTGGGTCTTTCTCCAACCAATGGAAAATCCATGGTCCCTCCCTTCCAGAGAACAGTACCTTGTTTGTGACTGCCGCACAGACCTCTGGGTTGCCATCCAGTATAAGATAGAACTGGAAGGAACTCCCATGTGCAGTTTTACGGGGAGACGTCTCTATTTTCCTTGGCAAACATCTGAATGACGCTTGCAAACTGAATTTGCCATGCCGGATTTTCAAACAATTTTACATGTTTACATATTTTGCAGATGTTTTCAAATCTTTAAAAAAAAAAAGTGTAAAATATTTTAATAAGCCAAATCCATGTGGAATTTTGTTAGATGACTTAACTGTGCCCCCACCACCCCCCATTTTAGTTGTCATTTTTTTCACAGCATTTTATTCAGTTTTTTTGTCCATTTGATGTCAGGCTGTGGTTTTTGTCAGTCAGCTTACTTGTGGCTAAGTATCTTCTAAATTATTTTCTCATCACAGGATTAACATAGTCAACAAATTCTTCTGTTTTGTAAATTTATGAAAATAATTCTTGATATTAGAGAAATCTATCAATCTGAAAACTTGTTTCATAGGATAACAATTTCTAAATTCCAGATTTGGACTATTTCTGTATGGTTCAATAACTATTTTGACAAAGGACTTAATTTGCTATTTTCAGGAATTTGTCAACTCATTTGTCTAAATTTTCGCAACCGGTATGTCACTAGCTACCTGATATGGCCAGTTACCCCCTATAACTCAATAGTCCTTTAACACAAAGTTTAACTATATACAGTTGGTGATTTTTAGAGAGGTATTGTAAGAAAGATGCATGTAGTAAGTACATCATCCTGAAAAACTGTATTCATGGGATTTGAGTTAGCATGTTAAGTCGCCAATTCCCTTTTTGCATAATTTCTTTACACAGAATGCTTGAGAACCATAATTCCCTCGAGATAAATTCCTTTTAAAATATATTTCCAGTTTTTTCATTTACTGACCCCTCTTTAGTTAAACTTTCTGGTTACCAGTAGTAACCACAGGATTAGAGTCTAACCTCAAATTCTAGTCAGTGGTGACTGCATCACAGTTGAGTAAAATGGCCTTCTTGCTGTTTAGCTGTTATAGACTTAGATTATTAGGACATCTTAAGATGTCTCATCTTTTATAGGTTGCCAATAAGTACAATTTATCCTAGAACTAACAATAGTTAGCACTAGAACATACCTGAACTAAGAATTATTTTGTCTTGTCTTTATACTCACTTCAGATCAAGAATCCCATTGATAAATACATAGCTACCTTGTCTGAAACCCCTGTACTTCTCCAATCAACTCAGAAATAAGACTGGAGGACAAAAACTTTTGAATAAGACATGGCCGGGGGGAGAGTGAAAGATCATTCTGTATGTAGGCATTAGCCTTATAAATATTATAACTAGTGAGTATAGAGTAGAAAGTAAGTATAGTTGTACGTTTGTTCTACAAATTGTTAACCTTTAAAAATATAATTGCTGCTAAAAAATAGAGTGCTGTATACTTAAGGAAAATCGCTGCCACTTTGAGAAAGATCCTGTGCCATAAATGCTGCTGAACTAAATATAAATATTAGTTCACAAATTAATGCTGTCAGAGGAATGAGTAAAGCAGAAAAACTTCTAACCAATGACATTTCATTGTAAGTTATGTAGTGTGATCAAACAAGATCATCCAGAATTTTTATATTTTTCTTTGTACAGAGGTTATGCATCCTGGGTGTTTTTTTTTTTTTTTAAAGGAAACATTTTAAATCCACAGATTGACACTTTCAATCTTCAATGAACTAAGATTTCTTTGTTTCTCAGTAATATCTGAAGTTTCATTAAATATATACCTTAAAACAGCAGAGAAACTGGATTTTGTATATAAAACTGTCCACCTGAAATGTTGTCACAAGTACTGGGAGAGAGGGGTATCTTGTATATGATATTCTTAGAGGTAATAATGCACGAACTTGATGGGGGGGTGGAGCAAGATGGCGGAGGAGTAGGAGACCTGGATTTCGTCTCCTCTCAGGAATTCAGCTGGATAGGGATCAAACCATTCTGAACACCTACAAACCCAACAGGAGATCGAAGAAAGGAATAGCAACAACTCTCTGAACAGAAAAGCGACCACTTTCTGGAAGGTAGGACGTGTGGAGAAGTGAATCCGAGGCAATATTCGGGAGGATAGACGGCGGGGGAGGGGCCTCCATCGGCCGCTTCAGGCAAGTGATAGAGCCCCGGAGCACAAAATCGGAACTTTTAAAAGTCGGCTCCGCCAAGGGACATCACTCTGGTGGCTAAGCAGGGGGTGGAACCCTCCGGGACAGTGTGGTCTCAGGATCCTCAGGGTCACAGAAAGACCAGGGGTGCCTGAGTGTGGCAGAGCTCCCAGGCAACGGAGCAGGAAAGCCGGCTGCAGAGGCGGAGCCCAGGTGTGGGCTCTCAGCTCGGGGTTGCCATAAACCGTGATCCGCGGCACAGTCAGGCCCCTGCTCCTCCAGCAGGGACCCAACATGCAGCAGATACGGGGAGACTCACCTTCCTCCCCGGGGAGGAGCCACGCGGGAGTGCACCACAGGGATCTGCTGGGTTTGGAGACTCCACCCGGGGTCGGGTGCCAGAGATAGAAACGCACGGTCACAGGCCGGGCGAGCACAGAGTGAGGCCGGAGACCGGGGAGACGGGAGTGACTGACGGCTTTTCTCTGGGGGCTCACTGAGAAGCGGGGCCCCGAGTTCTCTGCTCCTCCGGGGCAGAGATTGGGAGGCTGCCATTTTCACTCTCCACCTCCAAAGCTATACGGAAAGCTCGCAGGGAACAAAAGCTGCGGAGAGCAAACCCGAGCAGATTTCGTAGCTGGGAGGGGGCAAGGGCGGGGCAATTCCGCCTCCGGCAGAGACATTTGGAAACCACGGCAACAGGCCCCTCCCCAGAAGATCAGCGAGAACAGCCAGCCAAGACCAAGTTTACCGATCAATGAGAATGGCAGAACTCCAGCACTAGGGGAATACTGCACATAGAATTCATGGCTATTTACCATGATTCTTTAGTCTTTCAAAGTTAATTTTTTTTAACTGTCTTTTTTTCTTTTTGAATTTTTCTTTTTCCCTTTTTCAACCAACATCAATCCCTTTTTTAAAAAAAAAAAATATTTTTCATTTTTAGAGTCATATTCTATCCCTTCATAGTAGTTACCCGTATTTTTGGCTTATATATATAAGTTGTTCTCTCTTTAAAATTTTGAGATCGTTTCTTCTAACAGATTAAAATATACCCTAAATCTCTAGTATATGGTGTTTTCTATTCCCCTGCCTGATCACATCCTCTCCCTTTTTTTTTTCTTTTTCTTTTTTTAAATACTCTTCTTTCTTTTTTCAAACAACTTCTTATCAATTCCTTTTGTAAAATTTTTTATAATTTCCATCTTTACAGTCATATTCCATCCCTTCATCATATCAACCCTTATTTTTGTACATATATAAGTTTTGCTTTCATTAAAATTTTGGGAGGCACTTTCTTCTAAAAGACCAAACTACACCACAAATCTAGTGTGCGGCACTGATCTATATACCAGCCTGATCATATTTGATCACATTCTGGGTTTTTTTTTGTTGTTTTGTTTTGTTTTGTTTTTGTTTTGATCTTTATCTTTTTCTTTTTTTTCTTTCTCTTTTTTCTCTCTTTCCCTTTCTTTTTCCCCTGCTTCAGGTCTTTTCTGATTTTTTAGAGTATATTTTCTGGGGACATTGTTACACTGTTAGCATTTTGTTCTCTCATTCATCTATTCTCCTCTGGACAAAATGACAAGATGGAAAAAATCAGCTCAACAAAAAGAACAAGAGGTAGTACCGACTGCCAGGGACCTACTCAATACAGACATTAGCATGATGTCGGATCTAAAGTTCAGAATCATGACTTTAAAGATACTAGCTGGGCTTGAAAAAAGCATGGAAGTTATTAGAGAAACCCTTTCTGGAGAAGTAAAAGAACTAAAATCCAACCAAGTAGAAATCAAAAAGGCTATTAATGAGATGCAATCAAAAATGGGGGCGCTAACTGCTAGAATAAATGAGGCAGAAGAGAGAATCAGTAACATAGAAGATGAAATGATGGAAAATAAAGAAGCTGAGAAAAAGAGAGATAAACAACTACTGGATCACGAGGGCAGAATTCAAGAGATAAGTGATACCATAAGATGAAACAACATTAGAATAATTGGGATCCCAGAAGAAGAAGAAAGAGAGAGAGGGGCAGAAGGTATAATGGAGCAAATTATAGCAGAGAACTTCCCTAATTTGGGGAAGGAAACAGGCATCAAAATCCAGGAAGCACAGAGAACCCCTCTCAAAATCAATAAAAATAGGTCAACACCCCGACATCGAATAGTAAAACTTATGAGTCTCATAGACAAAGAGAAAATCCTGAAAGCAGCTCGGGAGAAGAGATATGTAACCTACAGTGGTAGAAACATTACATTGGCAACAGACCTATCCACAGAGACCTGGCAGGCCAGAAAGGACTGGCAGGATATATTCAGAGCACTAAATGAGAAAAATATGCAGCTAAGAATACTATATCCAGCTAGGCTGTCATTGAAAATTGAAGAAGAGATAAAAAGCTTCCAGGACAAACAAAAACTAAAGGAATTTGCAAACACAAAACCAGCCCTACAGGAAATCTTGAAAGGGGTCCTCTAAGCAAAGAGAGAGCCTAAAAGCAACATAGACCAGAAAGGAACACAGACAATATACGGTAACAGTCACCTTACAGGCAATACAATGGCACTAAATTCCTATCTTTCAATAGTTACCCTGAATGTAAATGGGCTCAATGCCCCAATCAAAAGACACAGGCTATCAGACTGGATTAAAAAACAAGACCCATTGATATGCTGTCTGCAAGAGACTCATTTTAGAACCAAGGACACCCCCAGATTGAAAGTGAGGGAGTGGAAAACTATTTACCATGCTAATGGACACCAAAAGAAAGCTGGGGTGGCAATCCTTATATCAGACAAATTAGATTTTAAACCAAAGACTGTAATAAGAGTTGAGGAAGGACATTATATCCTACTTAAAGGATCTATCCAACAAGAAGATCGAACAATTGTAAATATCTATGCCCCTAACATGGGAGCAGCCAATTATATAAGGCAATTAATAACAAAACCAAAGAAACACATCGACAACAATACAATAATAGTGGGGGACTTTAATACCCCCCTCCCTGAAATGGACAGATCGTCTAAGCAAAAGATCAACAAGGAAATAAAGACTTTAAATGACACACTGGACCAAATGGACTTCACAGACATATTCAGAACATTCCACCCCAAAGCAATGGAATACACATTCTTCTCTAGTGCCCATGGAACATTCTCCAGAATAGATCACATCCTAGGTCATAAATCAGGTCTCAACTGGTACCAAAGATTGAGATCATTCCCTGCCTATTTTCAGACCACAATGCTATGAAACTAGAACTCAATCACAAGAGGAAAGTCGGAAAGAACTCAAATACATGAAGGCTGAAGAGCATCCTACTGAAGAATGAATGGGTCTACCAGGAAATTAAAGAAGAATTTAAAAAATACATGGAAACCAATGAAAATGAAAACACAACTGTTCAAAATCTTTGGGATGCAGCAAAGGCAGTCGTAAGAGGAAAGTAGATAGCAATAAAAGCCTTCCTCAAGAAACAAGAAAGGTCTCAAGTACACAACCTAACCCTACACCTAAAGGAGCTGGAGAAAGAACAGCAAATAAAGCCTAAACCCAGCAGGAGAAGAGAAATCATAAAGATCAGAGCAGAAATCAATGAAATAGAAACTAAAAGAACAGTAGAACAGATCAATGAAACTAGGAGCTGGTTCTTTGAAAGAATTAACAGATTGATAAACCCCTGGCCAGACTTATCAAAAAGAAAAGAGAAATGACCCAAATTAACAAAATCATGAATGAAAGAGGAGAGATCACAACCAACAGCAAAGAAATACAAACAATTATAAGAACATATTATGAGCAACTCTATGCCAGCAAATTAGATAGCCTGGAAGAAATGGACGCATTCCCAGAGATATATCAACTACCAAAACTGAACCAGGATGAAATAGAAAACCTGAACAGACTTATAACCACTAAGGAAATTGAAGCAGTCATCAAAAATCTCCCCAAAAACAAAAGCCCAGGGCCAGATGGCTTCCCAGGGGAATTCTACCAAACATTTCAAGAAGAATTAATACCTATTCTTCTGAAACTGTTCCAAAAAATAGAAATGGAAGGAAAACTTCCAAACTCATTTTATGAGGCCAGTATTACCTTGATTCCAAAACCAGAAAAAGACCCCATCAAAAAGGAGAATTACACACCAATATCCCTGATGAATATGGATGCAAAATTCTCACCAAAATCCTAGCCAATAGGATCCAACAGTACATTAAAAGGACTATTCACCACGAACAAGTGGGATTTATCCCTGGGCTGCAAGGTTGGTTCAACATCCGCAAATCAATCAATGTGATACAATACATTAACAAAAGAAAGAGCAAGAATCATATGATCCTCTCAATAGATGCAGAAAAAGCTTTTGACAAAGTCCAGCATCCTTTCTTGATCAAAACTCTTCAGAGTATAGGGATCGAGGGTACATACCTCAATATCATAAAAGCCATTTATGAAAAACCTACAGCGAATATCATTCTCAATGGGGAAAAACTGAGAGCTTTCCCCCTAAGGTCAGGAACGCGGCGGGGATGTCCACTATCACCACTGCTATTGAACATAGTATTGGAAGTCCTAGCCACAGCAATCAGACAACAAAAAGAAATCAAATGCATCCAAATCAGCAAAGAAGAAGTCAAACTCTCACTCTTTGCAGATGATATACTTTATGTGGAAAACCCAAAAGACTCCACCCCAAAACTGCTAGAACTCATACAGGAATTCAGTAAAGTGGCAGGATATAAAATCAATGCACAGAAGTCAGTGGCATTCCTATACACCAACAACAAGACAGAAGAAAGACAAATGAAGGAGTCGATCCCATTTACAATTGCACCCAAAACCATAAGACACCTAGGAATAAATGTGACCAAAGAGGCAAAGGAGCTATACTCAGAAAACTATAAAATACACAGGAAAGAAATTGAGGAAGACAGAAAGATGGAAAAACGTTCCATGCTCATGCATTGGAAGAACAAATATTGTGAAGATGTCAATGCTACCTAGAGCAATCTACACATTCAATGCAATCCCCATCCAAATACCATCCACTTTTTTCAAAGAAATGGAACAAATAATCCTAAAATTTGTATGGAACCAGGAAAGACCCCGCATAGCCAGAGGAATGTTGAAAAAGAAAAGCAAAGCCGGCGGCATCACAATTCCGGACTTCTAGCTCTATTACAAAGCTGTCATCATCAAGACAGCATGGTACTGGCACAAAAACAGACACATAGATCAATGGAACAGAATAGAGACCCCAGAAATGGACCCTCAACTCTATGGTCAACTCATCTTTGAGAAAGCAGGAAAGAATGTCCAATGGAACAAAGACAGTCTCTTCAACAAATGGTGTTGGGAAAATTGGATAGCCACATGCAGAAGAATGAAACTGGACCATTTCCTTACACCACACACAAAAATAGACTCCAAATGGTTGAAAGACCTCAATGTGAGACAGGAGTCCATCAAAATCCTAAAGGCGAACACAGGCAGCAACCTGTTAATATATGTTAAGAAAAAAAAAAAAAAAAAGAAGAAGAAGAAGGTAGCAGGAGGGGAAGAATGAAGCGGGGGAAATTGGAGGGGTAGACAAACCATGAGAGACGATGGACTCTGAAAAACAAACTGAGGGTTCTAGAGGGGAGGGGGGTGGGAGGATGGGTTAGCCTTGTGGTGGGTATTGAGGAGGGCACATTCTGCATGGAGCACTGGGTTTTATGCACAAACAATGAATCATGGAACACTTCATCTAAAACTAATGATGTAATGTATGGGGATTAACATAAGAATAGAAAAAATAAAAGAAAAATAATTAAAAAAAAGCAAATCAGCAAATAAATCTTACAAACTGAAAGCATCAAGCAAGTTTTGAGGGTTTAAAACAGCTCACATAGTAGTGTTTCACAGGGACAGATATTATCACTATGGCAATATTTTTCTGAGTTCCTTAAGAACATTTGCTAGATGTTGTGGAATGTTCAGGCATGGTCTGTGAAAACACCACGTAAAGAGCATCATTTGGGTAGAGAAAATCGTCTCCAGTTTATGTCCAAGAAAGATATCGTCCTCTATAGAATCATTTGAGAAAGTTTAATGTACAAAATCTTAAATTAAAAACATAAACTAGGAGATAATTACTTGTATTACAATGGGAGTCATCTTTTCTTTTCAATGGTCAGCTTTCCTAACATACTAAAACATTATTAACAAGTGCACGAAAGATACTCAACATCCTTAGTCATCAGGGAAATGCAAATCAAAACCAAAATGAGGTACCACTTCTCACATATCAGGTAGCTAGGGTCCCTCATGGTTTGTTTCCCTCACTCTTTTTTTTTTTTTCCCTTTCCCATGTGTTCATCTGCTTTTTTCCTAAATTCTACATATGAGCAAAATCATATGGTGTTTGTCTTTCTCTGACTTATTTTGCTTAGCATAATACCCTCTAGCTCCATCCACGTCATTGGAAATGGCAAGAATTTCGTTCTTTTTGATGGCCAAGTAATATTCCATTTTATATACACATATCACATCTTCTTTATCCATTAATCAGTCGATGGACACTTGAGCTCTTTCCATAGTCTGACAATTGTTGACAATGCTGCTATAAACATCAGGGTGCATGTACCCCTTCGGATTTGTATTTTTGTATTCCTTGGGTAAATACCTAGCAGGGTAATTGCTGTGCCATAGGGTAGTTCTAGTTTTAACTTTTTGAGGAAACTCCACACTAGTTTCCAGAGTGGTTGTATTAGTTTGCATTCCCACCAGAAGTGTAAGGAAGTTCCCCTTTCTCTGCATCCTTACCAACATTTGTTGTCTCCTGAGTTGTTAATTTTAGCCATTCTGACAGGTGTGAGGTGATATCTTATTGTGGTTTTTATTTGTATTTCCCTGATGATGAGTGATGTTGAACATTGTTTCATGTGTCTGTTAGCTATTTGTATATCTTCTTTGGAGAAATGTCTGTTCAAGTCTTCTGCCCATTTCTTGACTGGATTATTTGTTTTTTGGGTGTTGAGTTTGAGAAGTTCTTTATAGGTTTTGGATACTAACCCTTCATCAGTTATGTCATTTGGAAATATATTCTCCAATTCCCATAAGCTGCCTTTTAGTTTTGTTGATTGTTTCTTTGCTGTGCAAAAGCTTTTTATCCTGATGAAGGCCTAATAGTTCATTTTTGCTTTTGATTCCCTTGCCTCTCAAGATATGTCTAGCAAGAAGTTGCTGCAGCAGAGGTCAAAGAGGTTGCTGTCTGCATTCTCCTATAGGATGGTGATGGATTCCTATCTTCCATTTAGGTCTTTCATCCATTTTGAATTTAGTTTTGTGTAGGGTGTAAGAAAGTGGTTCAGTTGATTTTATTAAATCATTCAAGAATCACCTCTTAGTTTCATTGATCTGTTTTACTGTTTTTTGTTTGTTTGATTCTATATCTTTTATTTCTGCTCTAATTTTTATTATTTCCGATCATCTGCTGGCTTTAAGCTTTGTTTGGGGTTCCTTTTTTAGCTCCTGTAGGTGTAAGGTTAGGTTGTGTATTTGAGACTTTTCATGCTTCTTCTGGTAGGCCTGTATTGCAATATAATTCCTTCTTAGGACAGCCTTTGCTGCATCAGAAAGGTTTTGGACTGTTGTGTTTTTATTTTCATTTGTTGCCATGTATTTTTTTATCTTCTTTAATTTTGTGGTTAATGCATTTATTCTTTAGTAGGATGTTCTTTAATCCCCATTTATTTGTGGTCTCTAAGATTTTTTTCTTGTGGTTGACTTCCAGTTTAATAGTTTTGTGGTCTACATAAAAAAAATAATGATGTACTATATGTTGGCTAATTGAACATAATAAAAAAATAAAATAAAAATAAAACATGCTAACTACATATATAGACAAAAAATAGTGTTGTGGTCTGAAAATATGCATGGCATGATCTCAGTCTTTTTGTATTTGTTGAGACCTGATTTGTGACTCAGTATGTGATCTATTCTGGAGAATGTTCCATGTGCGCTGGAACAGAATGTGTGTTCTGCTGCTTTAGGATGAAATGTTCTGAATATATCTATTATGTCCATCCAGTCAAATGTGTCATTCAAAACCATTTTTTCCTTGTGGATTTTCTGCATAGATGATCTGTCCATTGCTATAATTGTGGTGTTAAAATCCCCTACTATTATAATATTATCAATGAGTTCATTTATGTTTGTTATTAATGGATTTATGTATGTGCTTGCTCCCAATTTGGGGGCATAAGTATTTATAATTGTTAGCTCTTCCTGATGGATAGACCACTTAATTATGATATAATGCCCTGCTTTATATCTTGTTAGTTTTTGGTTTAAAATCTAGTTTGTCAGATATAAGTATGGCTACTCTGGCTTTCTTTTACTGTCCATTAGCATGATAGATGGTTCTCCATCCCCTCACTTTCAATCTGCAGGTGTCTTTAGGTCTAAAATGAGTCTCTTACAGGCAGCATATAGATGAGTCTTGTTTTTTTATCCACTCTGACACACGTTGTCTTTTGATTGGAGCATTTGGTCTATTTACATTTAGAGTGATTGCTGATAGATATGAATTTGGGGCCATTGTGATAATCTTAAAGTTGGAATTTCTGGTGATGTTCTCTGTTCCTTTCTGGTCTTTGTGCTTTTGGTCTTTTTCCCCCAAAAGAGTCCCCTCTAATATTTCTTGCAGGGGTGATTTAGTGAACTCCTTTAGTTTTTGCTTGTCTGGGAAACTCTTTATCTTTCCTTCTATTCTTTTTTTTTTTTTTTAAGATTTTTTATTTATTTGACAGAGAGAGAGACAGTGAGAGAGGGAACACAAGCAGGGGGAGTGGGAGAGGGAGAAGCAGGCTTTCCTCTGATCAGGGGGCCCAATGCCGGACTTGATCCCAGGACTCTGGGATCATAACCTGAGCCAAAGGCAGATGCTTAATGACTGAGCCACCCAGGCATCCCTCTTTCCTTCTATTCTGAATGACAGCTTTGCTGGATAAAATATTCTTGGCTATATATTGTTCTCATTTATCCCATTGAATATATCATGATACTTCCATCTGGGCTGTCACATTTCTGTGGACAGATCTGCTCTGAATCGGTTCTGTCTTCCCTTGTAGGTTTTTCCGGGCTTTCTGCTTTCAGGATTCTTTCCTTGTTTGTATGTTTTGTGAATTTGACTATGATATGTCATGGTGATGGTGGGCTTTTGTTGAATTTATTGAGAGTTCTTTGTGCTTCTTGGATTTCAATGTCTGTTTTCTTCTTCAGGTTAGGGAAGTTTTCAGCTATAATTTGCTCAAATAAACCTTTTGCACCTTTTTCTTCCTCTTCTGGGACTCTTATGATACAAATGTTATTATTTTTAAAGAGTCGCTGAGTTCCCTAGGCCTAGGTTCATGACCCAATAACTTTCTTTCCCTCTTTTTTTTTTTAGCTTCATTTTTTTTTACATAATTTTATCTTCTATATCACTGATTCATTCCTCTGATTTGTCCATCCTCATTTTCATTGCATGCATTCAGTTCTTCATCTTGGTTATAGCATTTTTTTTATTTCAGCCTGACAACTGTTTAGTTCTTTTTTCTCTGTGGTAAAGGATTCTCTAGAGTGTCCTCTATGCTTTTCTCAAGCCCAGCTAGTACCCTTATGATTATTGTTTTAAATTCTGGTTCGGACATCTTACTTGTATATGCATTGTATATGTATATGATATGTATTAAATCCCTGTCTGTGATTGCTTCTTGTTCTTCCTTTTGGGGTGAATTCCTCTGTCTTTTCATTTTGTCTGGGTCATTGCTTTCTTGTGTGATTGTTATGAAAGCCTGTTGTATTACTGCCCCTGAGAGTAATGACTATATTAATAAGAGGTCCAAAAAACAAAAAGAAAATTGGAGGGGGGAGCTAGATCCTAGGTGTGTTTTGGCCTACCTATTAAAAGAAACTATATCCAGGGGAATCTGTGTGGCTCAGTCAGTTAAGCATCCTACTCTGATTTCGGCTCAGGTCATGATCTCATCTTTATGAGATTGAGTCCCATGTCAGACTCCATGGTCAGTGTAGATTCTGCTTGGGATTTTCTCTTTCTCCCTCTGTCTCTCCCCTTGTTCACTCACACATACACACTCTCTCTCTCTGTAAAATAAATAAATTTTTTTTAAAAGAAGTTAGATAAAAAAAAAAAAGGAAGCTAGATCCTAGGTACATTTTGGTTTGCTTATTGAATAAATTAGATTCAAAAAAGGAAGCCAAGTCCTATCTATTTCCCCTAGAATTGAAGCTTTGCAGCACTCTATGATCAATAGACAGTGTGTGTCAAGTTTTTGTGCTGGTCTTCTGGGGGTTGGGTTTGCTGCACTGATTCTCAGGGAGATTTGCCCTAGTGGAGATGTACCTGCAGGGTGTAGGGGAGTGGGGGTTGGTGTAAGTGGATCTGATCTCCAGTGGTTGGCATTGTTTTGCTCACTAAAGTTGATCAGTGCTGATGGGCTGGGGTGGGGGGACATGGCACCGCTCTGCTTTCTCATCCCCAGAGTGGGGAGTTCACACCTGACACTCTTCAGGAAGTTCTCACCAAAGAGCAATCACCCTTTTGTGTCCCCAGCTTCTTTCAGATCCCTGCCTTCACTCTGTCTGTGTCTGAGCTGTCAGACTGCCGGGCAGCACAGTACTCTTGTGTTTTATCTCAGGTGTGGCTGGGTTTCAAAACTCCAAATTTTGGAAACCCACACATGGGACATGTGCTGATCCTCTGTGGGAGGGACTTGCCACACTGTGGTTGGTGTTGATTTGTTCCAGAAATTGGTCATGAGACCATGCAGCAGTTCAGAGTTTATGGTAAAGTGCATCGAAAATCCAGCACCAAGGGTTGTTTCCTTCAGCCAGTGTCTCGATTCCTATGTTAGGGAACAGTGCAGCACATTGGTGCTGCCAGTTCTTTTGTCCCCAGAGAGGCAAAACCCCCCACTCCCAAATGTACTCCAAGAAAGAGAACTGTTTTTCCTTGTGCAACCAGGGGATCCTCAGACCACGCTGTTCATTACTAGGTCTCAGCCCTCCTTCCCTGCCAGAGCAACACTAGACCCACCAGGCATCCCTGGCAATGATATGGACTTCAAAACCAGATCTTGCACTCGGCTGGTTATAAAAACTTGTGGTAGTCAACCCCTCTTCTTTTCCCAGTCTATTGTTTAGGGGAAGAGATTTTCTTGTGCAATACCCTGCATGCGCTTTATCTCTCTCTCTTTAGTGTGTGTGTATGTGTGTGTGTGTGTGTGTGTGTGATCAGTGCTCCCCTCCCCTCTGTAGCACCTGCAGTTCTTTTCTCCCCCAACTCAACTCTCCATGGCTTCTACCTTCCACAATGTGGTCACTTTTCTATCTCTAGTTGTGCAGTTTGTTTCTCAGTCCTCAGATCAATTTCTTGAGTGTTCAGAATTATTTGGTATTCATCTAGCTGTGTTCAAGGAATAAGGCAAGCTTGGGGTCCCCTTACTCCTCTGCCATCTTAACTCCCACTTCAACAAACTTTCTTTTCAATGACAGTTTTCTCTTAATCTGTTGGCCTCACCATACCTGAATAACACCAAAACCTACATCAATCTGGGAATGTGCTGTCTTGCCTGCACTTGGCACCACTGCTCTCTGTGCATTTTCCAGGTGGTCATCAAGTCTCAACAGGAATTTAGAACTTGAAAGCTGAATCCTCCCTTATTCTGAGATGTGTTATTTACCTAGCATTTGGAACAATACTCTAGGGACATTTGTTTTTGTTTGTTTGTATGTTTCTTTTTTTTTAAATTATGTTTTGTTAATCACCTTACATTACATCATTAGTTTCTGATGTACTGTTACATGATTCATTGTTTGCATATAACACCCAGTACTCCATGCAGAACATGCCCTCTTTAAAACTCATCACCAGGCTAACTCAACCCCCCACACCCCTGCCTCTAGAACCCTCACTTTGTTTCTCAGAGTCCATAGTCTCTCATGGTTCATCTCCCCCTCCAATTTCCCCCCTTCATTCTTCCCCTCCTGCTATCTTCTAAAAATGAAAAATAAAAATGTTTTTTAAAAAATAAAAATGTTTTTTTAAAAAGGGATTGATAAGATGTTGGTTGAAAAAGGGAAAAAGAAAAATTTTTTAAAAAGTTAAAAAAAAATTAACTGAAAGACTAAAGAATCATGGTAAAAAAGTCATGGATTCTATGTGCATTGTTCCCCTAGTGCTGGAGTTCTGCCATTCTCACTGATGGGTAAACTTGGTCTTGGCTGGCTGTTCTTGCTGATCTTCTGGGGGAGGGGCCTGTTGCCATGGTTCTCAAATGTCTTTGCGAGAGGCAGAATTGCCCACCCTTGCTGGTCCAGGCTAAGTAATCTGCTCGGGTTTGCTCTCCGGAGCTTTTGTTCCCTGCAAGCTTTCTGTACAGCTTTGGAGGCCGAGAGTGAAAATGGCAGCCTCCCAATCTCCACTCCAGAGGAGCCAAGAACTCGGGCCCTGCTCCTCAGTGAGCCCCCAGAGAAAAGCAGTCAGTCACTCCTGTGTCCCCGGTCTCCAGCCACACTCCATGCTCACCCAGCCTGTGACTGAGCATTTCTATCTTTGGCACCCGACTCAGTGTGGAGTCTCCAAACCCAGCAGATCCCTGCAGTGCACTCCCGTGCCGCTCCTCCCAGGGGAGGAAGGGGAGTCTCCCCGGATCTGCTGCATGTTGGGTCCCTGCTGGAGGAGCAGTGGTCTGACTGTGCCGCGGATCATGATTTAGGGCAACCCCAAGCTGAGAGCCCACGCCTGAATTTCCCTGATGGCTAATGATAATGAACATTTTTTTATGCGTCTGTTAGCCATTGGTATGTCTTCTTTTGAGAATTGTCTGTTCATGTCTTCTGCCCATTTATTGACTTGATTTTTTTGTTGTTGTTGAGTTTGAGAAGTTCTTTATAGATCTTGGATGCCAGGCCTTTATCTGTAGTGTCATTTGCAAATATCTTCTCCCATTCTGTGGGTTGTCTCTTTGTTTTGTTGACTGTTTCCTTTGCTGTGCAGCAGCTTTTAATCTTGATGAAGTCCCAAAAGTTCATTTTCACTTTTGTTTCTCTTGCCTTTGGGGACGTGTCTTGAAAGAAGTTGCTGTGGTCCATATTGAAGAGGTTACTGCCTATGTTCTCTAGGATTTTGATGGATTTCTGTCTCACATTGAGGGATTTCATCCATTTTGAGTCTATTTTTCTGTATGTTGTAAAGAAATGGTCCAGTTTCATTCTTCTGCATGTGGCTGTCCAATTTTCCCAGCACCATTTATTGAAGAAACTGTCTTTTTTTCCATTGGATGTTCTTTTCTGCTTCATCGGAAATATTTGACCACAGAGTTGAGGGTCCATATCTGTGCTCTCTATTCTGTTCCATTGGTCTATATGTCTGTTTTTGTGCCAGTACCATGCTGTCTTGGTGATCACAGCTTTGCAATATATAGCTTGAGATCGGGCAAGATGATGCAACCAGCCTTGTTTTTCTTTTTCAACATTTCCTTGGTGATTTGGGGTCTTTTCTGGTTTCATACAAATTTTAGGATTGTTCCAGCTCTTTGAAAAATCTCATTGGTATTTTGATCAGGATGGCATTGAAAATATAGATTGCTCTGGGTAGCATAGACATTTTAACAATGTTTATTCTTCCAATCCATGATCACGGAATTTTTTTCCATCTTTTTGTGTCTTCCTCAACATCTTTCATAAGTGTTCTGTAGTATCTAGAGTATAGATTCTTTATCTCTTTGTTTAGGTTTATTCCAAGGTATCTTATGGTTTTGGGTGCTATTATAAATGGAGTCAATTCCCTAATTTCTCTTTCTTAAGTTACATTGTTAGTGTATAGAAAATCAACTGATTTCTGTGCATTGATTGTATCCTGCCACATTACTGAATTGCTGTATGAGTTCTAGTAATTTGGGGGTGGAGCCTTTTGGATTTTCCACATAAAGTATCATGTCATCTGAAGAGAGAAAGTTTGACTCCTTCTCTGCCAATTTAAATATATTTTATTTCTTTTTGTTTGGTTGCTGAGGCTAGGGCTTCTAGTACTATGTTGAACAATAGTGGTGAGCGTGGGAATTCCTGTCATGTTCCTGATCTTAAGGGAAAGGCTCTCAGCTTTTCCCCATTGAGAATGATATTCGCTGTGGGCTTTTCATAGATGATTTTTATGAATTTCAGGTATGTCCCCTCTATCCCTACACTCTGAAGAGTTTTAATCAGAAATGGATGCTCTATGTTGTCAAATGCTTTTTCTGCATCAATTGAGAAGATTATATGGTTCTTGTCTCTTCTCTTATTAATGTGTTCTATCACATTGATTGATTTGCAAATGTTGAACCACCCTTGCATCCTGGGAATAAACCCCACCTGGTCGTGATGGATAATTCTTTTAATGTACAGTTGGATCCTATTGGCTAGGATCTTGTTGACAATTTTGGCATCGATATTCATCAGGGATATTGGTCTGTAATTCCCCTTTTTGATGGGGTCCTTGCCTGGTTTTGGGATCAAGGCAATGCTGGCCTCATGGAACGAGTTTGGGAGTTTTCCTTCTGTTTCTATCTTTTTTTTTAAGATTTTATTTATTTATTCATGAGAGACAGAAAGAGAGAGAGAGAGAGGCAGAGGGAGAAGCAGACTTCCCGTGGAGCAGGAAGCCTGATGCGGGACTCGATCCCAGGACTCTGGGATCATGACCTGAGCCGAAGGCAGACGCTTAACCATCTGAGCCACCCAGGCGCCTGAGTGTTTCTATCTTTTGAAACAGCTTCAGGAGAATAGGTATTATTTCTTCTTTAAATGTTTGGTAGAATTCCCCAGGGAATCCATCAGGCCCTGTACTCTTGTTTTTTGGGAAGGTTTTGATCACTGCTTCAATTCTGTTACTGTTTATTAGTCTATTCCAATTGTCAATTTCTTCCTGATTCAGTCTTGTAGTTTATAGATTTCCCGGAAGGCATCCATTTCTTCCAGTTGCTTAATTTATTGGCATACAGTTGTTGATAATAATTTCTAATAATTGTTTCTACTTCCTTGGTGTTAGTCATGATCACTCCCCTTTCATTCATAGTTTTATTAATTTGGGTCCTTTCTCTTTTCTTCTGGATAAGTCTGGCCAGTGGCTTATCAATTTTATTAATTCTTTCAAAGAATGAACTTCTAGTTCATTCATCTGCTCTACTGTATTTCTAATTTCTAATTCATTGATCTCTCCTCTAGTCTTTATTATTTATCTTCTCCTGCTTGACTTAGGCTTTATTTGTTGTTCTTTCTCCAGTTCTTTAAGGTATAAAGTTAGCTTGTGTATTTGGGATTTTTCTTTCTTTTCTTTTTCTTTTTTCTTTCTTTCTTTCTTTCTTTCTTTCTTTCTTTCTTTCTTTCTTTCTTTCTTTCTTTCTTTTTTTTTTTTTTTTTTTTTTGAGTGAGGCTTGGATGGCTATGTATTTCCCCCTTGGGACCGCCTTTACAGTATCCCATAGGTTTGGGACTGATGTGTTTTCATTCTCATTGGTTTCCATGAATTGTTTAAGTTATTTAATTTCTGGTTGACCCAAACATTCTTAAGCGGGATGCTCTTTAGCTTACAAGTGTTTGAATTCCTTCCATATTTTTTCTTGTGATTGAGGTCCAGTTTCAAAGCATTGTGGTCTGAAAATATGCAGGGAATAATCTCAATCTTTTGATATCAGTTGAGACCTGATTTGTGACCCAGTATGTGTTATATTCTGGAGAATGTTCCTTGTGCATTCGAGAAGAATGAATATTCTGTTGTTTTAGGGTAGAAGGTTCTGTATATATCTCTGAAGTCCATCTGGTCCAGTGTATCATTCAAAGCTCTTTTTCCTTTGTTGGTCTTCTGCTTAGATTATCTGACTATTGCTGACAGTGGAGTGTCAAGGTCTCCTACAATTAACGTATTATTATCAGTATGACTCTTTATTTTGGTTAACAGTTGGCTTATAAAGTTGGCTGCTCCCATGTTGGAGGCATAGATATTTACAATTGTTAGATCTTCTTTTTGGATAGACCCTTTAGGAATTATATAGTTTCCTTCTGTGTCTCTTACTACAGTCTTTAGCTTAAAATCTAATTTGTCTGATATAAGGATGCTACCCTAGCTTTCTTTTGAGGTCCGTTGGCATGAAAAGTGGTTCTCTATCCCCTCACTTTAAGTTTGGATGTATCTTTAGGTTCAGAATGAGTCTCTTGTAGACAGTATGTGGATGGGTCCTGTCTTTTTATCCAACCTGCAACCCTGTGCCATTTCATGGGAGCATTTAGGTCATTCACGTTGAGAGTGATTATTGAAAGATATGATTTTATTGCCATTATGTTGCCTGTGAAGTCCTTGTTTCTATAGATTGTAAACTTCTGCTCTATATTACTCTTGGAGTCTTTCTTCTTTTAGAGAACCCCCCTTAATATTTCTTGCTGGGCTGGCTTAGTGGTCACATATTCTTTCAGTTTCTGCCGGTCTTGGAAGAAACTGTCCTTGTCTCTCCATCCTTTCTGAATGACAGCCTTGTTGTTCTTGACTGCATCTTCTCATTTAGTACCCTGAATATGTCTTACCAGCCCTTTCTGGCTTGCCAGATCTCTGTGGATGGGTCTGATGTTATTCTGATGTTCCTCCCTCTGTATGTAAGAAATCTCTTCCCCTTAGCCTCTTTCAAGATTGTTTCCTTGGATCTAAGATTTGTGAATTTTACTATTATATGTTGGGGAGTCAGTCTGTTCTCATTGATCCTGGAGGGTTCCTCTCTGCCTCTTGGACACAAATACTTATTTCCTTACCCAGATTAGGGAAGTTCTCAGCTACAATTTGCTCAAATATATCTTCTAGACCTCTCTCTCTCTCCACCCCCTCAGGGATTCCAATAATTCTGACATTTCATGGCATCATTAATATCTCTCAGTCTGATCTCTTGGGCTTTCATCTGTTTTTTTCAGGCCTCTTCAGTTTCCTTCTTTTCTATCATCTTATATTCTAGCTCACTAATTTGTTCTTCTGTGTCATTTACCCTGGCAGTCAGAGTCTCCAGTTGGGACTGTATTTCATTCATAGCATTTTTAAGTTCGGCCTGATTAGATCTCATTTCTGCCCTTAGAGATTCAATATTGTCACTAATATTTTTCTCAAGCCTAGATAGCAACTTCATAATTGTTACTCTGAAGTCTATTTCTGACATCTTGTTTATATCCATATCCATTATGTCTGTGGCAGAGACCACAATCTCTGATTCTTTTCTTTGTTGGGAGTTCCTCCTCTTAGTCACTCTGCTGGGGGGTGGTTGAGGGAATGCACAAAGTCCAAAGTATTAACCACAACCCAAGGAAGATGTACCTGTTTTATAAGGACCTTAGTGTTGCCGTCCTCTTGTTCTTCCAGCCTGTCTTCTGGGGTATGGGCCTGCCCCGCTATTACCCTGCTTGGGCAGAGTTGCCCTGCCCCCTGGAGAGTGGGTGGGCTCAGTGAAAACCGTTTGTTTGTTTGTTTGTTTGTTTGTTTTTTGGCGGGAGGGGCTTTTGTTCTCTGGCAGCTTTCCCTAGTGGCTTTCCTCATCTCTTCCAAGAGTCAGAGCAGAAGTGACAGCATCCAAACCTCCCTCTCAGAACAGAAAAATCGCAGTCTGTTCTTCATTGAGCTCTCCAGGCCACACTGTCTCCATTTCTGTCTGTGCTGCTAAAAACTGCAACCTCCCTGGTTGTGCCCCACAGCAACACTCCCAGCAGTGAAACCCAGGGCCAGGCACATCTCTGCCCTTTGTTCTTCTAAAACCTCGAGCCACCCCCAGTTCATGCACACACACCTGCAGCTCCTGGATCCATCTGGGGACTGCACTAAAGTCCTTTCCCTGACACTACCAGCCTGTGAGCCTATGCCCGGTCCCCAGCATGGGACACTTTTGTGCTCTGGTGTTATATCACCTTCCTGGCGCCAGCTTATGACGGCTTCCTCCCCTTTCTGTTTATCTTCTGATATCTGTACTCAGAATCATGGCTCCCCATTTCATACCTCAAGACCATCAGAGATACTCTGTTTGTAGAGATCCAGATATATATTCTTACATCTCAGGCTGATTTCATGGGTTTCCAGAATGGTTTTGTAGATATCCAGCTAAGTTCAGGGGACCTGTTGAAATAGGGCCCCCTCCTCCTGGCTGAGCAGGGAGCCAGATGCAGGGCTCAATCTCAGGACCTTGAGAACTTGACCTGAGCCAAGGCAGATGGTTAACTGACTGAGCCATCCAGGTGCCCCAATGGATTTTGTTTTTTATTCATTCTAATATCTTATATCTTTTGATTAGAACATTTAGTCCATTTACATTCAGAGTAATTATTGAAAGATATGAGTTTAGTGCCATGGTATTACCTGTAAATTCACTGTTCCTGTAGATAGCCTCTGTTCCTTTCTAGTCTTTGTTACTTTTGGTCTTTCTGTCTGCCCAGAGTCCCCTTTAATATTTATTGCAGGGCTGGTTTAGTGGTCATGAACTCCTTTAGATTTGTGTGTCTTGGAAACTATGTCTTTTTTCTATTCTGAATGAGAGCCTTGCTGGATACAGTATTCTTGGCTGCCTATTTTTCCCATTTAGCACATTGAATATGTCATGCCAGTTCTTTCTGGCCTGCCAGATATCTTCGGACAGGTCTGTTGCCAGCCTTATATGTCTAACCTTGTAGGTTAAAAACCTCTTGTCCTGAGCTGCTTTCAGGATTTTCTCTTTACCTTTGTAATTTGCAAGTTTCAGTTTAATATGTTGTAGTGTTGACCTTTTTATTTTTATTTTTTTTGAGGGGTGTTCTTTGTGCCTCTTGGACTTGAATGACTATTTCCTTCCGCAGATTAAGGACATTATCAGCTATAATTCATTCAAATAAATCTCCCAACCCTTTTTCGCCCTGCTATTTTTCTTCTGGGATTCCTATGATACAGATACTATTATTTTGCTTTATGAAAACTCGGAGTCCCCTAAATCTACTTTCAAGATCTTACAGTTTTTCTTTTCCTCTTCTTTTCAGCTTCATTATTTTCCATAATTTTATCTTCTACATCACTGATTCACTCTTCTGATTTGTTCATCATTTTTTATGGTCTCCACTTGGGACTGCATCTTGGGCGTAGCATTTTTTTTTTTTAAGATTTTATTTATTTGACACACACACACACAGAGGACAAGCAGGGGGGGTGGCAGCCAGAAGGACAGGGAGAAGCAGACTTTCTGTGGATCAGGGACCCTGATGTGGGGCTCAATCCCAGGACACTGGGATCATGGCCTGAGCAGAAGGCAGACACTTAACAGACTGAGCAACCCAGGCGCCCTGAGCATAGCATTTTTAATTTCAGTCTGACTAGAGTTTAGTTCTTTTAAGTCTACAGTAAAGGATTCTCTAGTGTCTTCTATGCTCTTTTCAAGCCCAGCTAGTAAACTTATAATCATGGTTTTAAATTCTAGTTCAGACATCTTACTTATATCCATATTGGTTAAATCCCTGGAAGTGAGTACTACCTCGTGCTCTTTCTTTTATGGTGAATTTCTCTGTCTTTTATATTTTGTACAGAAAAGAAAAGAAGAAAGAAAATGATAAAACAGTAAAAACAACAGTAACAACAAAAACAACATTGTTATTAAAAATAACAATAACAACCACAATAACAGAAAAAAATATAACATACAAAACCCTAGATCCTGCATGTGTTTTGGTCTGTTTGTTAAAAGAAACTAGATACCAAAATAATAAAGGAAGATCACACATATAATAAAATACAATGAAAGGAAACAAAAAATTTAAAAATATATAAAGTATATATAAAAATAAAAAGTAGAAAAGAAGAAAAAATATTGAAATAAAAGAAAATAACTGAAAAAAAAAAAACCCTAAAGAATAAAAGTACAAAGGATGTTAGATACTATTTTGCCCTAGAGCTGAGACTTACACCCCTCTATGATTAGTAAACTTCATGCAAGTAAGTTGTTTGTGCTGGTCTTCTGGGGGAGGGGCCTTTTATGTTGATTCTTACTTGGAATTGCCTTTGTGGAAATTTGCCTCTGGTGTGCAGGGATGCAGGGCTTGGTGTAAACAGCTCCAGACTACACTGGGTGGCACTGTTTTGCTCTCTGAAGGCTTTCAGCACTGATGGGCGGGATGAATATGTTGGTGCCCTGCTCTCTAGCCCCGGAGTGCCCCCTACTCTTCAGCAAACCCCCACAGAATAGCAATCAATCACTCTTGTCTCCTCCTCCTCCTCCAGTTTCCATCAGAACTCTGTGTTCACCCTGCCTGTGTCTGAACCTTTTTATCTCAGGTGTGCCACTGAGTTTCAAAACTTCAAAACTTAGGGACACTTGTGTTGTGGATCCATGCTGTTCCTCCTGGGGAGGGTCTTGTCATGCTTCTGCCTTTTGCTGGACCCCTCCCAGGAAAGCAGTTGCAAGACTGAGCAGTGGTTCATAGTTTATGGTAACACAGAGCAGAAAGCTGGCACCTGGCTTTGCTGTTCTCAGCTGGCTTCCATGCTCCTATGCCTAAGAACAATGCCACACATAGGCACTACCCATTCTTCTTGGGACACAGGGGATCCTCAGACTATGCTGTCACACCTGCCCTGCTTCACCACCTGAGCACCATTAAGGAAGGCACATTCCCAACTGTAGCAGACTTCTAAAAGTTCTGATTTTGAGCTCCACTGATTATAATACTTTGTGGTAGCCTCCTCCCTGCTGTCATATCCTCAGCTATATCACATTAGATTCGAGTCTCTGTACCAACTACCTTCCAAAAAGCGGTCCCTTTTCTACTTTTAAACTTGCAATATTTGTTTTCTCAGATATCCAATTGATTTCTTGGGTGTTCAGAATGATTTGGTAACTATCTAGTTGTATTCCAGGGATGATACAAACTTAGGGTCCCCCTACTTCTCTGCCATCTTAACTCTAACCATGTTAACTCTTCTTTAAATGATTGCTAGAATTTCCCTGGGAAGCCATCTGGCCCTGAACTTTTGTTTGTTGGGAAATTTTTGATTATTGATTCAAGTTCTTTGCTGGTTATCAGTCTTCAAATTTTCTATTTCTTCCTGTTTCAGTTTTTGTGGTTCATAAGTTTCTTTCTTTCTATTATAATCATTTTCTTCCCAACATGTATTATGGCAAATTTCAAGAATGCAGCAAAGTTAAAAGAATTTTGCAGTGAAGACTTACGTATCAACTACCTAGATTTCACCATTAACATTAATATTCTTATTTTATCACATGTGTCTCCAGCTATTCTTCCCTCTTTTTAAAAATATGTTATTTTAATATGTCATGTTAGTCTCCTACAGTATATCATTAGTTTTTGATGTAGTGTTCCATAATTCATTGTTTTCGTATAACACCCAGTGCTCCATGAAATACATGCCCTCCTTAATACCCATCACTGGGCTAACCCATCCCCCATCCTCCTCCCCTCCAAAACCCTCAGTTTGTTTCTTGGAGTTCATAGTATCTCGTGGTTCGTCTCCCCATCTGATTTTGCCCCCTTCATTTTTCCCTTCCTTCTCCTAATGTCCTCCATGTTATTTCTTATCTTCCACAAATAAGTGAAACCATATGATAATTGACTTTCTCTGCTTGACTTATTTCACTTAGCATAATCTCCTCCAGTCCCACCCATGTTGATGTAAAAGTTGGGTATTCATCCTTTCTGATGGCTGAGTAATATCCCATTGTATATGTGGTCCCCATCTTTATTCGTTTTTCTGTTGAAGGGCATCTCTGCTCTTTCCACAGTTTAGCTATTGTGGACATTGCTGCTATGAACATTGAGGTGCATATGGACTTTCTTTTCACTACATGTGTGTCTTTGGGGTAAATACCCAGTAGTGCAATCGCTGGGTCATAGGGTAGCTCTATTTTTAAGATCTTGAGGAACCTCCATGCTTTTTCCCAGAATGGCTGTACCAGCTTGCATTCCTACCAACAGTGGAAGAGTGTACCCCTTTCTTTACAACCTCTCCAACATTTATTGTTTCTTGCCTTGTCAATTTTTGTGATTCCAACTGGTGTAATGTGGTATCTCAATGTTCCCAATGTGGTTTTGATTTGAATTTCCCTGAGGGCTTATGATGATGAACAATTTTTCATGTGTCTGTTAGTCATTTGTATGTCTTCTGAGAAGTGTCTGTTCATGTCTTTTTCCCATTTTTTGACTTGATTATTTGTTTTTTAGGTGTTGAGTTTAAGAAGTTCTTTATAGATCTTGGATGCCAGCCCTTTATCTGTAGTGTCATTTGCAAATATCTTCTCCCATTCTGTGGGTTGTCTCTTTGTTTTTGACTGTTCCCTTTGCTGTGCAGCAGCTTTTTATCTTGATGAAGTCCCAAAAGTTCATTTTCCCTTTTTTTTCACTTGCCTTTGGGGATGTATCTTTTTTTTTTTTAAGATTTTATTTATTTATTTGAGACAGAGAGAATGAGAGACAGAGAGCATGAGAGGGAGGAGGGTCAGAGGGAGAAGCAGACTCCCTGCCGAGCAGGGAGCCCGATGCGGGACTCGATCCCGGGACTCCAGGACCATGACTTGAGCTGAAGGCAGTCGCTTAACCAACTGAGCCACCCAGGCGCCCCTGGGGATGTATCTTGAAAGAAGTTGCTATGGCTGATGTCAAAGAGGTTACTGCCTATGTTATCCTCTAGGAGTTTGATGGATTCTTGTCTCACATTGAGGGCTTTCATCCATTTTGAGTTTATCTTTGTGTATGGAGTTAGAGAATGGTCGAGTTTCACTCTTCTGTATATAGCTGTCTAATTTTCCCAGCACCATTTAATGAAGAGACTGTCTTTTTTCCATTGCATATTTTTTCCTGCTTTGTCAAAGATTATTTGACCATAGAGTTGAGGTCCATATCTGGGTTCTCTATTCTGTTCCATTGGTCTATATGTCTGTTTTTGTGCCAGTACCATGCTGTCTTGGTGATCACTGCTTTGTAATATAGCCTGAGATTGGGCAATGTGATGCCCCCAGCTTTGTTTTTCTTTTTCAACATTTCCTTGGCGATTCGGGGTCTTTTCTGATTCCATAAAAATTTTAGGATTATTTGTTCCAGCACCTTGAAAAATGTCATCAGAATTTTGATTGGGATGGCATTGAAGGTATAGATTGCTCTGAGCACCATAGACATTTTAACAATGTTTATTCTTCTGATCCATGATCTTGGAATTTTTTTCCATCTTTTTATGTCTTCTTCAGTTTCTTTCAAGAGTGTTCCATAGAGTATAGACCCTTTACCTCTTTGGTTAGGTTTATTCCGAGGTATCTTATCGTTTTTGGTGCCATTGTAAATGGAATTGTTTTTTCTAATTTCTCTTTCTACAGTTGCATTGTTAGTGTATAAGAAAGCAACTGATTTCTGTGCATTGATTTTGTATCCTGCCACATTACTGAATTGCTGTATGAGTTCTAGTAATTTGGGGGTGGAGTCTTTTGGGTTTTCCACCTAAAGTATCATGTCCTCTGCAAAAAAAGAGAGTTTGACTTCTTCTTTGCCAATTTGAATACCTTTTATTTCTTTTTGTTGTCTGATTGCTGTTGCTAGGACTTCCAGTACTATGTTGAACAATAGTGGCGAGAATGGGCATCCTTGTCATGTTCCTGATCTTAAGGGAAAGGCTCTCAGGTTTTCCCCATTGAGGATGTTATTCACCGTGGGTTTTTCATAGATGGATTTTATGAAATTGAGGAACGCCCCCTCTATCCCTACACTCTGAAGAGTTTTAATCAGGAATGGATGCTGTTATTATGTCAAATGCTTTTTCTGCATCAGTTGAGAGGACCATATGGTTCTTCTCTCTCCTCTTATTAATGTGTTCTATCACATTGATTGATTTGTGAATACTGAACCACTCTTTCATCCCGGGGATAAATCCCACTTGGTCATGGTGGCTGATTCTTTTTAAGATTTTATTTATTTGACAGAGAGAGACACAGTGAGAGAAGGAACACAAGCAGGAGGAGTGGGAGAAGGAGAAGCAGGCCTCCTGTGGAGCAGGAAGCCCGATGCGGGGCTCGATCCCAGGACCCTGGGATCATGACCTGAGCTGAAGGCAGACACTTAATGACTGAGCCACCCAGGCGCTCCTGTTCTTTTAATGTCTTGTTGGATCCTATTAGCTAGGATTTTGTTGAGAATTTTGGAATCCATATTCATCAGGGCTATTGGTCTGAAATTCTCCTTTTTGATGGGGTCTATAAGTTTCTAAGAATTTGTCCATTTCTGCCAGGTTCCCCAATTTGTTGGTATATAATTTTTCATAATATTCTCTTATAATTGTTTGTATTTCCATGGTGTTGGTTGTTATTTCTCTGCTCCCACTTGTGATTTTCTGTATTTGGGTCCCTTCTCATTTCTTCTTGACAAGTCTACTAGTTTTCAAAGGATCTGCTCCGGGTTTCCTGTCCTTTTTTTTTTCTTTAATGTTATGTTAGAAACCATACATCATTAGTTTTTGATGTGGTGATCCACAATCTATTGTTTTCATATAACACCCAGTGCTCCATGCAGTTCTTTTTTTTTTTAATATCATTTATTTCTGCTCTAATCTTTATTATTTCCCTTCTTCTGCTAGCTTTAGGCTTCATTTGGTATTCATTTTCTAGCCCCTTTTGGTGTAAGGCCAGTTGTTTGAGATTTTTCTTGCATCTTGAGGTTGTCCTTTATTGCTATATACTTTCTTATTATGACTACTTTGGCTGCATCCCAGAAGATTTGAAGCATTATATTTTTACTTTCATTTGTGTCCATATTTTTTGTGGGTTTTATTTATAATTTCTTCTTCAATTTCCTGTTTGACCCATTCATTTTTTGTAGCATATTCTTTATTCTCCATGTATTTGTGGTCTTTCAAAATTCTCTTGTAGTTGACTTCAAGCATCATAGCGTTGTGGTCAGAAAATATGCATGGTATGATCTTAATATTTTTGTACTTATTCAGGCCGATTTGTGACCTAGTATTTGATCTATTCTGGAGAATGGCCAATGTACACTTGAAAAGAATGTGTATTCTCTTGCTTTAGGATGAAATATTCTGAATATATCAGTTTAGCCCATCTGGTTCAGTGTGTTATTCAAAGCCATTGTTTCCTTGTTGATTTTCTGCTTAGATAATCTGTCTAATTATGTAAGTACGGTGTTAGAGTCCCCTACTAATATTGTTTTATTATCAATGAGATCCTTTATGTTTGTAATTAGCTGTTTTATATATTTGGGTGTGCCCATGTTGGGGGCATAAATATTTATAATTGTTAGATCTTGTTGGATAGTCCCCTTTTTATGATACAGTACACTTCTTCATCTTTTGTTACAACCTTTGATTTAAAATCTAGTTTTTTCCAATATAAGTGTTACTACTCTGGCTTTCATTTGGTGTCTATTCTAATGATAAATATTTCTCCATCCTCTCACTTACAATCTCCAGATGTCTTTAGGTCTAAAATGAGTCTTTTGTAGGCAGCATATTTACGGATATTTTTAATCCATTCTGACAGCCCATATCTTTTTTTTTTTTTAATTTATTATGTTATGTTAGTCACCATACAATACATCATTAGTTTTTGATGTGGTGATCCACGATCCATTGTTTTCGTATAACACCCAGTACTCCATGCAGTATGTGCTCTCCTTAATTCCCATCACCGGGCTAACCAATCCCCCCTCCCCCCTCCCCTCTAAAACCCTGTTTGTTTCTCAGAGTCCATAGTCTCTGGTGGTTCATCTCTCCCTCCAATTACCACCGCCCATTTTTCCCTTCCTTCTCCTAATGTCCTCCATGCTATTCCTTATGTTCCACAAATAAGTGAAACCATATGATAATTGACTTTATCTGCTTGACTTATTATACTTAGCATAATCTCCTCCAGGCCCATCCATGTTGATGTAAAAGTTGGGTATTCATCTTTTCTGATGGCTGGGTAATATTCCATTGTATATATGGACCACATCTTTATCCATTCATCTGTTGAAGGGCGTCTCGGCTCTCTCCACAGTTTGGCTATTGCGGACATTGTTGCTATGAACATTGGGGTGCGTATAGCCCTTCTTTTCACTACATCTGTGTCTTTGGGGTAAATACCCAGGAGTGCAATTGCTGGGTCATAGGTTAGCTCTATTTTCAAATTTTTGAGGAACCTCCACACTGTTTTCCAAAGTGGCTGTACCAACTTGCATTCCCACCAACAGTGTAAGAGGGTTCCCCTTTCTCCACAACCTCTCCAACATTTGTTGTTTCTTTCCCTGTCCATTTTTGCCATTCTAACTGGTGTAAGGTAGTATCTCAGTATGGTTTTGATTTGGATTTCCCTGATGGCTAATGATGATGAATAATTTTTCATGTGTCTGTTAGTCATTTGTATGTCATCTTCAGAGAAGTGTCTGTTCATCTCTTCTGCCCACTTTTTGACTTGATTATTTGTTTTTTGGGGGTTGAGTGTGAGAGGTTCTTTATAGATTTTGGATACCAGCCCTTTATCTGTAGTGTCATTTGCAAATATCTTCTCCCATTCTGTGGGTTGTCTCTTTGTTTTGTTGACTGTTCCCTTTGCTGTGCAGCAGCTTTTTATCTTGATGAAGTCCCAAAAGTTCATTTTCCTTTTTGTTTCACTAGCTTTTGGAGATACATCTTGAAAGAAGTTGCTGTGGCCGATGTCAAAGAGGTTACTGCCTATGTTCTCCTCTAGGATTTTGAAGGATTCCTGTCTTACATTGAGTTCTTTCATCCATTTTGAGTTTATCTTGTGAATGGTGTTAGAGAATGGTCGAGTTTCATTCTTCTGTATATGGCTGTCCAATTTTCCCAGCACCATTTATTGAAGAGACTGTCTTTTTTCCATTGCATGTTTTTTCCTGCTTTGTCAAAGATTATTTGACCATAGAGTTGAGGGTCCCTATCTGGGTTCTCTATTCTGTTCCATTTGTCTATATGTCTGTTTTTGTGCCAGTACCATGCTGTCTTGGTGATCACTGCTTTGTAATATAGCTTGAAATCGAACAACGTGATGCCCCCAGCTTTGTTTTTCTTTTTCAACATCTCCTTGGCGATTCAGGGTCTTTTCTGATTCCATACAAATTTTAGGATTGTTTGTTCTAGCACTTTGAAAAATGTCATTGGAATTTTGATTGGGATGGCATTGAAGGTATAGATTGCTCTGGGTAGCCTAGACATTTTAACAATGTTTATTCTTCTGATCCATGAGCATGGAATATTTTTCCATCTTTTTGTGTCTTCTTCAATTTCTTTCATGAGTGTTTTGTAGTTCCTAGAGTATAGATCCTTTACCTTTTTGATTAGGTTTATTCCGAGGTATCTTATGGTTTTTGGTGCTATTGTAAATGGAATTGTTTCTTTAATTACTCTTTCTACAGTTGCGTTGTTAGTGTATAAGAAAGCAACTGATTTCTGTGCATTGATTTTGTATCCTGCCACATTACTGAATTGCTGTATGAGTTCTAGTAATTTGGGGATGGGGTCTTTTGGGTTTTCAACATAAAGTATCAGGTCATCTGTGAAAAGAGAGAGTTTGACTCCTTCTTTGCCAATTTGAATACTTTTTGTTGTTGTTGTTGTCTGATTGCTGTTGCTAGGACTTCTAGTACTATGTTGAACAACAGTGGTGAGAGTGGGCACCCTTGACGTGTTCCTGGTCTTAAGGGAAAGGCTCTCAGCTTTTCCCCATTGAGGATGATATTCACTGTGGGTTTTTCATAGATGGATTTTATGAGCTTGAGGAATGTTCCCTCTATCCCTATACTCTGGAGAGTTTTAATCAGGAAAGGATGTTGTATTTTGTCAAATGCTTTTTCTGTATCAATTGAGTGGACCATATGGTTCTTCTCCCTCCTCTTATTAATGTGTTCTATCACGTTGATTGATTTGCAAATGTTGAACCACCCTTGCATCCCGGGGATAAATCCCACTTGGTCGTGGTGGAGGATCCTTTTAATGTATTGTTGGATCCTATTAGCTAGGATTTTGTTGAGGATTTTGGAATCCATATTCATCAGGGATATCGGTCTGAAATTCTCCTTTTGCATGGGGTCTTTGCCAGGTTTGGGGATTAAGGTAATGCTGGGCTCATAGAATGAGTTTGGAAGTTTTCCTTCTGTTTCTATTTTTTGAAACAGCTTCAGTAGAATACATATTATTTCTTCTTTGAATGGTTGGTAGCATTCCCCAGGGAAGCCATCAGGCCCTGGACTCTTGTTTTTTGGGAGGTTTTTGATCACTGCTTCAATCTCGTTACTGGTTGTTGGCCTATTCAGGTTGTCAATTTCTTCCTGTTTCAGTCTTGGCAGCTTATAGGTTTCCAGGAAGGCCTCCATTTCATCCAGATTGCTCAGTTTATTGGCATATAGTTGTTGATAATAATTTCTAATAATCGTTTCTATTTCCTTGGTGTTAGTCATGATCTCTCCTTTTTCATTCATAATTTTATTAATTTGGGTCCTTTCTCTTTTCTTTGGATAAGTCTGGCCAGTGGTTTATCAATCTTATTAATTCTTTCAAAGAACCAACTTCTAGTTTCATTGGTCTGATCTACCATGTTTCTGGTTTCTAATTCATTGTTTTCTGCTCTAATTTTAATTATTTCTCTTCTAATGCATGGCTTAGGTGTCATTTGTTGCTTTTTCTCTAGTTCTTTAAGGTGTAGAGTTAGTTGGTGAATTCAGGATTTTTCTATTTTTTTGAGTGAGGCTTGGATGATATGCATTTCCCCCTTAGGACCGCCTTTGCAGTATCCCATAGGTTTTGGACCGATGTGTTTTCATTCTTATTGATTTCCATGAATTGTTTAAGTTCTTCTTCAATTTCCTGGTTGACCCAAACATTCTTGAGCAGAGTGGCCTTTAGCTTCCAAGTGTTTGAATTTCTGCCAAATTTTTTCTTGTGATTGAGTTCCAGTTTTAGAGCATTGTGGTCTGAGAATATGCAGGGAATAATCTCAATCTTTTGGTATTGGTTGAGACCTGATTTGTGACCCAGTATATGGTCTATTCTGGAGAAAGTTCCATGTGTGCTCGAGAAGAATGAGTATTCTGTTGTTTTAGGGTGGAATATTCTGTAAATATCGATGAGGTCCATCTGGTCCAATGTATCATTCAAAGCTCTTGTTTCCTTGTTGATTCTCTGCTTAGATGATTTGTCCATTGCTGAGAGTGGAGTATTGAGGTCTCCTACAATTAATGTATTGTTATCAATATGACTATTTTGATTAACAGTTGGCTTATGTAGATGGCTGCTCCCATGTTTGCGGCATAAATATTTATAATTGTTAGATCTTGTTGGATAGACACTTTAAGAATGATATAGTGTCCTTCTGTGACTCTAATTACAGACTTTAGTTTAAAATCTAATTTGTCTGATATAAGAATTGCTACCCCAGCTTTCTTTTGAGGTCCGCTGGCATGGAAGATGGATCTCCATCCCTTCACTTTCAGTCTGGATGTGTCTTTAGGTTCAAAATGAGTCTCTTGTAGACAGCATATGGATGGGTCCTGTCTTTTTATCCAATCTGCAAACTTGTGCCGTTTTATGGGAGTGTTTAGGCCATTCATGTTGAGAGTGATTATGAAAGATATGAATTAATTGTCATCATGTTGCCTGTGAAGATGTTTTTATAGATTGTCCCTATAAATTTCTGTTGTACGGAGGAGTAGGAGACCTGGATTTTCTCTCCTCTCAGGAATTCAGCTGGATAGGGATCAAACCATTCTGAACACCTATGAACTCAAGAGGAGATTGAAGAAAAGAAGAGCCATAACTCTCTGAAAAGAAAAGCGACCACTTTCTGGAAGTTAGGACGAGTGGAGAAGTGAATCCGAGGTGATATTCGGAAGGATAGACGGCGGGGGAGGGGCCTCCATCAGCCGCTTCTGGCAAGTGATAGAGCCGTGGAGCAAAAAATCAGAACTTTTAGAAGTCTGCTCTGCTGAGGGACGTCACTCCAGTGGCTAAGCAGGGGGTGGAACCCTCGCGGGACAGTGTGATCTCAGGACCCTTGGGGTCACAGAAAGACCGGGGGTGCCTGAGTGTGGCAGAGCTCCCAGGTATCGGAGCAGGGAGGCCGGCTGCAGAGACGGAGCCCAGGAGCGGGCTCTCAGCTAGGGGTTGCCCTAAACCGTGATCCGTGGCACAGTAGGGCCACTGCTCCTCCAGCAGGGACCCAACAAACGGCAGATCTGGGGAGACTCACCTTCCTCCCCGGGGAGGAGTGGCATTGGAGTGCACCACAGGGATCTGCTGGGTTTGGAGACTCCAGACGGGGTCGGGTGCCAGAGATAGATATGCTCGGTCACAGGCCGGGTGAGCACGGAGTGCAGCTGGAGACAGGGGAGACAGGAGTGACTGACTGTTTTTCTCTGGGGGCTCACTGAGGAGCAGGGCCCCTAGTTCTCGGCTCCTCCAGAGCGGAGATTGGGAGGCTGCCATTTTCACTCTCCACCTCCAAAGCTGTACGGAAAGCTTGCAGGGAACAAAAGCTCCGGAGAGCAAACCCAAGCAGGTTACTTAGCCCAGACCGGGCAGGGGCGGGGCAATTCTGCCTCTGGCAAAGACATTTAGAAACCACGGCAACAGGCCCCTCCCCCAGAAGATCAGCGAGAACAGCCAGCCAAGACCAAGTTTACCAATCAATAAGAACGGCAGAACTCCAGCGCTAGGGGAATAATGCACATAGAATTCATGGCATTTTTACGGTGATTTTTTAGTCTTTCAATGTTAATTTTTTTTAACTGGCTTTTTTTTTTTTTCAATTTTTCTTTTTCCCTTTTTCAACCAACATCTTATCAATTCCTTTTTTAAAAAAAACATTTTTATTTTTCATTTTTACAGTCATATTCTATCCCTTCATAGTAGTTACCCGTATTTTTGGATTATATATATAAGTTGTTCTCTTTTTAAAATTTTGAGATAGTTTCTTCTAACAGATTAAAATATACCCTAAATCTCTAGTATATGGTATTTTCTATTCCCCTCCCTGATCACATTCTCACGCTTTTTTTTTCTTTTTTCTTTTTTTAAATCATCTTCTTTCTTTTTTCAAACAAATTCTTATCAATTCCTTTTATAAAATTTTTTATAATTTCCATCTTTACAGTCATATTCCATCCCTTCATCATATCAACCCTTATTTTTGTACATATATAAGTTTTTCTTTCTTTAAAATTATGGGAGGGACTTTCTTTTAACAGACCAAAATACACCCAAAACCTAGTGTGTGGCACTGATCTATATACCAGTCTGATCATATTTGATCACATTCTGTTTTGTTTTTTGTTTCTTTTTTGGTTTTGTTCTATTTTTGTTCATTTTTATCTTTATCTTTTTCTTTTTCTTTTTCTTTTTTCTCTTTTTTCTTTTCTTTTCCCACTGCTTCAGGTCTTTTCTGATTTGTTTACTGTATATTTTCTGGGAAAGTTGTTACCCTGTTTGCATTTTGTTCTCTCATACACCTATTCTCCTCTGGACAAAATGACAAGATGGAAAAAAATCACCTCAAAAAAAGAACAAGCGGTAGTACCAACTGCCAGGGACCTACTCAATATGGACATTAGTACAATGTCAGATTTAGACTTCAGAATCATCACTTTAAAGATACTAGCTGGGCTTGAAAAAAGCATGGAAGTTATTAGAGAAACCCTTTCTGGAGAAGTAAAAGAACTAAAATCTAACCAAGTAGAAATCAAAAAGGCTATTAATGAGGTGCAATCAAATATGGAGGCGCTAACCGCTAAGATAAATGAGGCAGAAGAGAGAATCAGTGAGATAGAAGACCAAATGATGGAAAATAAAGAAGCTGAGGAAAAGAGAGATAAACAACTACTGGATCACGAGGGCAGAATTCGAGAGATAAGCGATACCATAAGACGAAACAACATTAGAATAATTGGGATCCCAGAAGAAGAAGAAAGAGAGAGAGGGGCAGAAGGTATAATGGAGTAAATTATAGCAGAGAACTTCCCTAATTTCTGGAAGGAAACACACATCAAAATCCAGGAAGCACAAAGAAACCCTCTCAAAATCAATAAAAATAGGTCAATACCCGGACATCTAAGGGTAAAACTTACGAGTCTCAGAGACAAAGAGAAAATCCTGAAAGCAGCTCGGAAGAAGAGATATGTAACCTACAGTGGTAGAAACATTAGATTGGCAACAGACCTATCCACAGAGACCTGGCAGGACAGAAAGGACTGGCAGGATATCTTCAGAGCACTAAATGAGGAAAATATGAAGCCAAGAATACTATATCCAACTAGGCTGTCATTGAAAATAGAAGGAGAGATAAAAAGCTTCCAGGACAAACAAAAACTAAAGGAATTTGCAAACACGAAACCAGCCCTACAAGAAATCTTGAAAGGGGTCCTCTAAGCAAAAAGAGAGCCTAAAAGCAACATAGACCAGAAAGGAACACAGACAATATACAGTAACAGTCACCTTACAGGCAATACAATGGCACTAAATTCCTATCTTTCAATAGTTACCCTGAATGTAAATGGGCTCAATGCCCCAATCAAAAGACACAGGCTATCAGATTGCATTAAAAAACAAGGCCCATCGATATGCTGTCGGCAAGAGACTCATTTTAGAACCAAAGACACCCCCAGATTGAAATTGAGGGGGTGGAAGACCATTTACCATGCTAATGGACACCAAAAGAAAGCTGGGGTGGCAATCCTTATATCAGACAAATTAGATTTTAAACCAAAGACTGTAATAAGAGATGAGGAAGGACATTATATCCTACTTAAAGGATCTATCCAACAAGAAGATCTAACAATTGTAAATATCTATGCCCCTAACATGGGAGCAGCCAATTATATAAGGCAATAAATAACAAAAGCAAAGAAACACATGGACAAAAATACAATGATAGTGGGGGACTTTAACACCCCCCTCCCTGAAATGGACAGATCATCTAAGCAAAAGATCAACAAGGAAATAAAGACTTTAAATGACACACTGGACCAAATGGACTTCACAGGCTTATTCAGAACATTCCATCCAAAAGCAACGGAATACACATTCTTCTCTAGTGCCCATGGAACATTTTCTAGAATAGATCACATCCTAGGGCATAAATCAGGTCTCAATTGGTACCAAAAGATTGGGATCATTCCCTGCCTATTTTCAGACCACAATGCTTTGACACTAGCACTCAATCACAAGGGGAAAGTCGGAAAGAAGTCAAATACATGGAGGCTAAAGAGCATCGTACTAAAGAATGAATGGGTCAACCAGTAAATTAAAGAAGAATTTAAAAAATTCATGGAAACCAAAGAAAATGAAAACACAACTATTCAAAATCTTTGTGATGCAGCAAAGGCAGTGCTAAGAGGAAAGGATATTGCAATACAAGCCTTTCTCAAGAAAAAAGAAAGGTCTCAAGTACACAACCTCACTGTAAACCTAAAGGAGCTGGAGAAAGAACAGCAAATAAAGCCTAAACCCAGCAGGAGAAGAGAAATAATAAAGATCAGAGCAGAAATCAATGAAATAGAAACTAAAAGAACAGTAGAACAGATCAATGAAACTACGAGCTCATTCTTTGAAAGAATTAACAAGATTGATAAACCCCTGGGCGGACTTTTCAAAAAGAAAAGAGAAATGACCCAAATCAACAAAATCATGAATGAAAGAGGAGAGATCACAACCAACACCAAAGAAATACAAACAATTATAAGAACATATTATAAGCAACTCTATGCCTGCAAATTAGATAACCTGGAAGAAATGGATACATTCCTAGAGATGTATCCACTACCAAAACTGAACCAGGAAGAAATAGAAAACCTGAACAGACCTATAACCACTAAGGAAATTGAAGCAGTCATCAACAATCACCCAAAAAACAAAGCCCAGGGCCAGATGGCTTCCCAGGGGAATTCGACCAAACATTTCAAGAAGAATTAATACCTATTCTTCTGAATCTGTTCCAAAAAATAGAAATGGAAGGAAAACTTCCAAACTCATTTTATGAGGCCAGCATTACCTTCATCCCCAAACCAGACAAAGACCCCATCAAAAAGGAGAATTACAGACCAATATCCCTGATGAACATGGATGCAAAAATTCTCACCAAAATACTAGCCAATAGGATCCAACAGGACATTAAAAGGATTATTCACCACGACCAAGTGGGATTTATCCTTGGGCTGCAAGGTTGGTTCAACATCTGCAAATCAATCAATGTGATACAATACATTAACAAAAGAAAGAACAAGAATCGTATGATCCTCTCAATAGATGCAGAAAATCATTTGACAATTACAGCATCCTTTGTTGATCAAAACTCTTCAGAGTATAGGGATCGAGGGTGCATACCTCAATATCATAAAAGCCATCTATGAAAAACATACAGTGAATATCATTCTCAATGGGGAAAAACTGAGAGCTTTCCCCCTAAGGTCAGGAACGCGGCAGGGATGTCCACTATCACCACTGCTATTCAACATAGTATTAGAAGTCCTAGCCACAGCAATCAGACAACAAAAAGAAATAAAAGACCTTCAAATCGGCAAAGAAGTAGTCAAACTCTCAGTCTTTGCAGATGATATGATACTTTATGTGGAAAACCCCAAAGACTCTACCCCAAAACTGCTAGAATGCATACAGGAATTCAGTCAAGTGGCAGGATATAAAATCAATGCACAGAAATCAGTGGCATTCCTATACATCAACAACAAGACAGAAGAAAGAGAAATGAAGGAGTCGATCCCATTTAAAATTGCACCCAAAACCATAAGGTACCTAGGCATAAATCTAACCAAAGAGACAAAGGATCTATACTCAGAAAACTATAAAATACTCATGAAGGAAACTGAGGACGACACAAAGAAATGGAAAGATGTTCCATGCTCATGGATTGGAAGAACAAATATTGTGAAGCTGTCAATGCTACCTAGAGCAATCTACACATCCAATGCAATCCCCTTCAAAATACCATCCACTTTTTTCAAAGAAATGGAACAAATAATCCTAAAATTTGTATGGAACCAGAAAAGACCCCGCATAGCCAGAGGAATGTTGAAAAAGAAAAGCAAAGCTGGCGGCATCACAATTCCGGACTTCCAGTTCTATTACAAAGCTGTCATCATCAAGACAGCATGGTACTGGCACAAAAACAGACACATAGATCAATGGAACAGAACAGAGAGCCCAGAAATGGACCCTCAACTCTATGGTCAACTAATCTTCGACAAAGCAGGAAAGAATGTCCAATGGAACAAAGACAGTCTCTTCAACAAATGGTGTTGGGAAAATTGGATAGCCACATGCAGAAGAATGAAACTGGACCATTTCCTTACACCACACACAAAAATAGACTCCAAGTGGTTGAAGGAGCTCAATGTGAGACAGGAGTCCATCAAAATCCTAAAGGAGAACACAGGCAGCAACCTCTTTGACCTCAGCCGAAGCAACTTCTTCCTAGAAACATCGCCAAAGCAAGGGAAGCAAGGGTAAAAATGAACTATTGGGACTTCATCAAGATAAAAAGGTTTTGCACAGCAAAGGAAACAGTCAACAAAACCAAAATCAACCGACAGAATGGGAGAAGATATTTGCAAATGACATATCAGATAAAGGGCTAGTATCCAAAATCTATAAAAAACTTATCAAACTCAACACACAAAGAACAAAGAATCCAATCAAGTCATGGGCAGAAGACATGAACAGACATTTTTCCAAAGAAGACATCCAAATGGCCAACAGACACATGAAAAAGTGCTCAATATTGCTTGGCATCAGGGAAATCCAAATCAAAACCTCAATGAGATACCACCTCACACCAGTCAGAATGGCTAAAATTAACAAGTCAGGAAATGACAGATGTTGGCGGGGATACAGAGAAAGGGGAACCCTCCTACACTGTTGGTCGGAATACAAGTCAGTGCAGCCACTCTGGAAAACAGTATGGAGGTTCCTCAAAAAATTGTAAAAAGAGCTACCATATGACCCAGCAATTGTACTACTTGGTATTTACCCCAAAGATACAAAAGTAGGGATCCGAAAGGGTACATGCACCCCGATGTTTATAGTAGCAATGTCCACAATAGCCAAACTATGGAAATAGCCAAGATACCCATTGACAGATGAATGGATAAAGAAGAAGTGGTATATATATCCAATGGAATATTATGCAGCCATCAAAAGGAATGAGATCTTGCCCTTTGCAATGACGTGGATGGAACTGGAGGGTGTTATGCTGAGTGAAATATGTCAAACAGAGAAAGATATGTATCATATGACCTCACTGATATGAGGAATTCTTAATCTCAGGAAACAAATTGAGGGTTGCTGCAGTGGCGGTGGGGTGGGAGGGATGGGCTGACTGGGTGATAGACACTGGGGAGGGTATGTGCTCTGGTAAGCACTGTGAATTGTGCAAGACTGTTGAATTTCAGATCTGTACCTCTGAAACAAATAATGCAATGTATGTTAAAAAAAGAAAGAAGAAGAAGATAGCAGGAGGGGAAGATTGAAGGGGGGGAAATCGGAGGGGTAGACGAACCATGAGAGACGATGGGCTCTGAAAAACAAACTGAGGGTTCTAGAGGGGAGCGGGTGGGAAGATGGGTTAGCCTGGTGATGGGTATTGAGGAGGGCACGTTCTGCATGGAGCACTGGGTGTTATGCACAAACAATGAATCATGGAACACTACATGTAAAACTAATGATGTAATGTATGGGGATTAACATAACAATAAAAAAATAAAAAAAAACACAAAACAAACAAAAATTTCCATTGTAGATCACTCTTGGGGTCTTTCTCCTTTTATAGAACTCCCCTTAATATTTCTTGCAGGGCCAGCTTAGTGGTCACATAGTCTTTCAGTTTCTGCCAGTCTTGGAAGCTCTGCATCTCTCCATCCATTCTAAATGAAAGCCTTGCCAGATAAAGTATTCTTGGCTGCATGTTCTCCTCATTTATTACCCTGAATATGTCTCGCCAGGCCTTTCTAGCTTGCCAGGTCTCTGTGGATAGGTCTGATGTTATTCTGATGTTCCTCCCTCTGTACGTAAGGCATCTCGTCCCCCTAACTGCCCTTAAGATGGTTTCCTTGGTTCTAAGATTTGCACGTTTTACTATTACATGCCGGGGTGTTGGCCTGTTTTCCTTGATCTTAGGAGGGGTCCTCTCTGCCTCTAGGACTTGAATGTTTGTTTCATTCCCCAGATTAGGGAAGTTCTCAGCTATGATTTGCTCAAATACATCTTCTAGTCCTCTCTCTCTCTCCACTCCCTCCGGGATTCCAATTATTCTGACATTGGAAAGCCTCATGGTGTCACTTATTTCTCTAATTCTATTTTCATGGATTCTGAGTTGTTTTTCCCTGGCATCCTCTTTTCCCTTTTTATCTATTATATTGTCTTCCAGGTCGCTTATTCTCTTCTGTCTCAGTTACCCTAGCTGTTAGATTATCTAAATTGGATTGGATCTCATTGATAGCATTTTTAAGTTCTGCCAATTCACCTTTTATTTCTGCCCTTAGAGACTCTATGTTGCCATTAATTGATTTATCCATTCTAGCCATTGTCTTCACAATTGCTAGCCTGAATTCCATCTCCGACATCTTCGTTATATCTGCATCCATTTGTAAATCTGCGGCATAAGTCATAATCTCTGAGGCTTTTCTATTTTGGGGGCTCCTCCTCCTAGTCATTCTGTTGATGGTTGTTTGAGGGAATGTATAGAGTCCAAATTATTGACCAGAATCCAAGCAAGATGCACCTGTTTTCTTGGGACCTTAGGGTTGCTGGCCTCTTGTTTTCCCAGCCTTTCTTCTGTGGGAGGGGCCTGCCGCGCTGTTACTCATGCAACCCTGTTTGGGCAGAGTTGCCCTGCACCCCTGTGGTGGGGGATGGGCTCAGTGGGAATCAGTTTTGGGGGCTTTTGTTCTCTGGCACCTTTCCCTGGAGGCTTTCTGCATCTCTTCCATGAGTCAGAGCAGAAGAGACCATTTCCAACCCTCTGCTTCAGAGCAGAGACCGCAGTCTATTCCTCAGTGAGCTCTCCCGGCCACACTGTCTCCGTTTCTGTCTGTACTGCCATAAACTGCAGCATCCTGGGTTGTGCACCCCTCCGCAGCGCTCCCAGTCCTGCCTCCATGTCGGAGCTCCTCTCTGCCCTTTGTGCTTCTAAAACCGCCAGCCGCTCCCAGTTCACCCGCACATGACTCCGCCACTTGGGGTTTCCACCCTGGGGGTTGCAGTTCACCGGCTTGACCCGGGCACACCGGGTTTCCATCTCGGAGGCTGCAGTTCGCGTGCGCGTGACCCTCGCTCCAGGTTTCTGTCCAGGGGGCTGCAGTTCACGTGCGCGCGACCCCGCCGGTCTGGTTTTCCACCCCTGGGGCTGCCCTAAAGTCCTTTCCCGACGCTACTGGTCTGCGACTCTGTGCCCTGTCCGCAGCGCGTGAGGCTGTCACTCACCGGCGGTGTAAGATCCCCACATCCAGGCACCCTCCTGCTGCCATTTATCCTCCGATATCTGCCCACAGAATCACGGCTCTCCCCTTCGTACCTCAATACCAACTGCCTGCAATATTGTTTGTAGAGATCCAGATCTTCTTACATCTCAGGCTGGTTTCATGGGTGCTCAGAGTGGTCTGGTAGATATCCAGCTCAATTCCGGGGACCAGTTGAAATAGGGTCCCCTACTCCTCTGCCATCTTTCCCTATCCCCCCAAGTCTTTTTTTTAAAGGTTTTATTTATTTATTAGAGAGAGAGAGCACAAACAGGTGGGAGGGGCAGAGGGAGAGAGAAAAGCAGACCCTCACTGAGCAGGGAGCTCCACAGAGGACTGGATCCCAGGAATCTGAGATCATGACCTGAGCTGAAGGCAGATGCTTAATCGACTGAGCTGTCTAGGTGCCCCTCCCTGAGTTATTCTTGAGCAGCACCACCACTGTGCTGAATAGGTACTCTGTGTCCTTCTAGATGTCCCTGACAATAGTGCAATTTGGGCATGGCTTTGTAGGAATATTGCACATGAGGAGGGCCTGAGTATTGCCAAGGTGAGCTTGCTTGTCTTTACCCGAGGAACAAATATTGCTTTCTTGGTTTCTTTCCAATCAAATTCAGATGAAAATCAGACAATATAGTATATGTTGGCCAATTGAACATAATAACAAAATTCATTTTCCTAATGTAAACTGCTTGTATATGGAAATAAAATTATTTTATACTGATTTTATATATTTTTTGTATATATATATATACAATTTCCCTGTTGGGGAGAGAGCTGAGTGGTTGTCTCTTGCCAACCATTACCTGATTCGAGAGGGCATTTACCATTGACAACACCAAACCTGGTTATAAACACAGTGGTAGGATGCTTTCTCTCAGCAACAGTTTCTGCTGCTTGGATGAAGAATTTTGTAGTTGCCATCCTGAATGGACTGGACAGACACACCCCCCAGGAAAAACAACTTCCTACAAGCATCCTGTTCACTTACTTTGGAGGCCAACCACTGTGTTCCATCTGGTTTCCTTTTTTCTTTTTTAATTTTATTTTATTATGTTATGTTAGTCACCATACAGTACATCATTAGGTTTGGTTTTTTTTTTTAAGATTTTATTTATTATTCTTCCTTCCTTTCTTTCTTTCTTTCTTTCTTTCTTTCTTTCTTTCTTTCTTTCTTTCTTCTTTCTTTCTTTCTTTCAACAGAGAGAGACACAGCAAGAGAGGGAACACAAGAAGGGGGAGTGGGAGAGGGAGAAGCAGGCTTCCTGCCAAGCAGGGAGCCTGATGTGGGGCTCAATCCCAGGACCCTGGTGTCATGACCTGAGCCAAAGGCAGACGCTTAACTGACTGAGCCACCCAAGTGCTCCACATCATTAGTTTTTGATGTAGTGTTCCATGATTCATTCTTTGCATATTACACCCTGTGGTCCATGCAATATGTGACACCCCATGTCTTTTGATGGGAGCGTTTAGTCCAATTACATTCAAGGTAACTATTCACAGCTTTGTATTTAGTGCCATTTTATTACTTGTTTTCTCATTGTTTCTGAAGATTTTCTCTGTTCCTTGCTTGTTTTTGTCACTTTTGGACTTTACTTCCCTCTCAAAGAGTCCCCCGTAATATTTCTTGCAGGTCTCATTTAGTGGTCACAAACTGCTTTAGAGTCGTTTGTCTGGGTAACTCTATATCTCTCCTATTCTGAATGATAGCCTTGCTGGATAGAATATTCGTAATTCCTTTTTTTTTTTTTTTTTTTACCATTTAGCAATTTGAATATATCATGCCACTCCCTTCCGGCTTGTAATGTTTCTGTGGGAGATCTTCAGCTAGGCTTATGGGTCTTCCCTTATAAGTTAGGGACTTCTATTGTCTTGCTTTTTTTTAGGATGTTTTCCTTATCAGTATATTTTGCAAATTTAATTACAATATATCTTGGTGTTGTCCTGCTTTTGTACATTTTGATGGAAGGTCTCTGTGCCTCCCTTACTTGGATGTTTGTTTCTCTCCCCAGATTAGGAAGTTTGCAGTTATTATGTCCTCAAGTACACCTTCTGTCCCCTTTATCTCTCTTCTTCTGGGAACCCTATGATACAAATGTTACTACATTTGATGGAGTCATTGAGTTCCCTGTCTACTCTTGCGATCCATAATTCCTCTTTCTCTTTTGTCCAGCTTCATCATTTTGTCCTCTATATCATTTATTCATTCCTTTTCTTCTTTCATCCTTGTGGGTTTTACACCAGTTTTGAAAACTCAGGTATTTTTCATTTTCATTTTTCTTTTCTGCATGATTTTTTTTTTACTCTTTTATCTTTGTGATAAGGGTCTCCCTGATGTCTTCCATGCTTTTCTCAAGCCCAGTGAGTATCCTTATGATTGTTGCTTTAAATTCTTCATCAGTAATATTATTTATATCTGTTTCAATTACATCTCTGGCTGTGACCTTTTCCTGTTTTGTTTTGTTTTGTTTGTCTTTTTGTTTGTTTGTTTGTTTTTCCCTTTTGAAATTAATGCCTCTGTCTTGGCATTTTGTCTAAGTCTCTATCTTCTTCTCTGTGTTAGAAAAACCTGTTATTTTTCCTGCTCCCGAGAGTAATGGCATTATGAAGAAGAGTTCATATAATGTCCAAGGTCTGGTGATTCAGGGAGTGTTTCTGGTGTGTGCTGCATGCACTGTGTTCCTATGTTTTGGCTGTTCTATCTCTTAGGCCAGCAATCTGCAGAGGCTTTCCTTGCCTGAAGTTTTTCCTTGCCTGTGGTGGACATTTTTTGTACCTTGGTCAGAGTGTGGTGAGTTTTAAATAGGTGTGCTCTGGTCTGCTTGTTAAATGAGATGTGATGCTACTTCCACTAGAACTAAATCCTTGCATAACCATGGTCTGTAAACATGGTGCATGTGGGCATTTCTGCTGGTCTTCTGGGGAAGGGGCCCACTGAGCTTGTTCTTAGGCACGCTTTCCAGAGAAAAGCAGTAGCAGAAGAGTGTGGGAGAGTAAAGGGGGGACTTGGTATAAGTAGGTTAGGCAGCCAGTTTGGGCACTGTGCTGTTTGTTGAAGTTGGTTTATGCTGAGGGGCAGGGGAGGTAATGGCACCAGCCAGCTCCCTTGTCCCCAGAGAGAGGTCACGAGGCTTGCTGCTCTCAGGGAAGCACTCCCAGAAGAGTGAATCATTTCCCATTGTGAGACCCAGGCATTTTTCAGATTGCTATTTTCACACTGTCTCCAGTTGCTTGCCTGCTTTGAGCAACACAGTGTACTTTGGTCTCTATCCCAGCCAAGCATACTGACTTTTTATAAAAGATTTAGTTACTTATTTTAGAGAAAGACATAGAAAGTAGGGGAGGGGGCAGAGGGAGAGGGAGAGAGAAATAAGCAGATTCCATGATGAGCTTGGAGCCTGACATGGGACTCGATCTCACAACCATGAGTTCATAACCTGAGCCAAGACCAAGAGTCAGACACTTAACCAACTGAGCCACCCCAGTGCCACCTGACTTTTAAAACTCCAAACATTAGGGATCTGATGTGGCAGGAGCCTGAGCTGGGCATCTGGGAAGGTCCCATCACTATGGGACAGATGCAGGTTTGAATGAGAAGAGAAGTTATGCCAGAGTACAGGGACATGGGATTTGGAGCAAAGCAGGCTAAACAGCCAGTGTCCAGGTTAGCCGCCCTCAGCATGTGTCTCTGTACCTATGCTGAGTGGTGGGGGAGGGAAATGGTGCCAGGCAGCTCTTTCATCCCTGGAGAGGTGACTCTGAGAATGCCACCTCTCACAGATGTGCTCCAAGAAGAGCAAACAGTCTCTCCCTATGTGCCTCAGGAGATACTCAGATCATGCCATCTGCCCTGGTGTTTCTTATGTGCCTTCTCTCTAGGAATAGGGCAGCACCCACAGGTCTCTCTCCCAGCCAAGCCTGCTGATCTCCAAAACGCCAATCTTTGAGCCCCACTAGTTGCAAAAACTCACAAATCAGCCTACCCTATTGATTATCACATATAGTCATCTCAGGGTTGAAATAGTTTCTCAGAATACTTCTGCTCACTCTTAACAACTCACCCAGTCACATGATACAAAGGTGTAGGGTATATTTCATTATGAGGTTGCATTTCATTATGAACATGTCCTACAGTGCCTGGTACCAGATGGTACAGCAGAAGCAAGACTTACATTGTACAGAGGTAGAAGCTAGTCTGTAATGAAAATAAATCCTTTAATCATCAAATATATCTCACTATAAATAGATGATTCAATTTTTAAGGGATAATTAAAACAGAAGTTTTCTCCTGTCAGAAAGTATAGTATATATAGCGACAAAGAGAGCATATGATTTTATAAGTTGTAATTTGTCACAATTTATTTTCTTTATCATTTATTTCTTTATATATTTTATTGAGATTAACTGACATATAACATTATATAAATATAACGTGTATGACGTGTTGATTTGATACATTTATATATTGCAATATGATCACCACTGTAGCTTTAGCTAAAACCTCTACCTCTTTATATAATTATCATTTATTTTTCTGTCAAGGACATTTAAGATCTAGTCTCTTGGAAATTTTGAAGTATATAACACAGTATAGTTGACTATAATCACTATGCTGTGCATTAGATCTCCAGAATTTATCCATCATCTAGTTTCAAAATTACCCTTTGACCAACATCTCTCCAACTTTGTTGGCTAATTTTACATTAAATTTTGTTTTCTTTTTCTTTTCTTTTTTTTTAAGATTTATTTATTCATTTGAGAGAGCGAGAATGAGAGAGAGTACATGAGGGGGGGGAGGGTCAGAGGGAGAAGCAGGCTCCTCGCCGAGCAGGGAGCCCAATGTGGGACTCAATCCCGGGACTCCAGGATCATGACCTGAGCCAAAGGCAGTTGCTTAACCAACTGAGCCACCCAGGCGCCCAATTTTAGCCATTCTGATTGGTGTGTGGTGGTATCTCATTGAAGTTTTATTTTTCTTAAATACTTTCTCCAATACAGCATGAGATTCAGGTCACCATAACCTAGATCTCCTCCTTAACAGTCATTCTATCTTCAAATAGTTATTGAAAGAAAAATGGATTTTTTGCAGTTAGTTTTTTGGGCAAGGAATCACACATGATTTACTACTTGTATTTGGTTTTAGATCTCTGCATCCTTTTTAAAACTATTGCCATTGAATACTCACAATTAACTATATCTATTTAAACTCTACAAAATAAGTTTTGACAGAAACATATTTGAAACACACACACACACACACACACATAACTGAAACCCACCACCCAAATCAAGATTCAGATAACACCAAAATATCCTTCAGTTCTCTACTAGCCTATCTTTCCCACTGCTCCAATCCTTAGGCAACCACTGATCTGCATTTTGTCACAATGGGTGAGTTTTCATTTTCTAGAATTTTCCAAAAATGTGAGGATATGTATTCTTCCAATTGGCTTAACTCAGTATAATTGTTTTGATATTTCCCCATTTTGTTGTGGTATTAGTAGTGCATTCCTTGTTATTGCTGAGTTTCATGCCATTACGTAGTTATACCACAATTTGTTTATTCATTCACTTTTTGATTGGCATTTGGATTATTCCTGTGTTTGAGTTATTATGAGTACAACTGTTTGAACAAGTCTTTATATGGACACATAATTTTATTTATCTTGAGTGAATCCTTAGGAATGGAATTGCTGTGAAATTATATTGGAGAATATTTAACTTTTTTGATAATTTCTCATTTTGAAATATTATGTTATTGATTTCTAGCTTAATTATATTATGGTTTGAGAAACAACTTTGTGAAATTTATTTGTAGTGGGCAAAATTATAAGATGAACTTCAATAATCTAAATGCCATAATATTCTTTTGAGTGTAGAAGCATCTGTAAATATGATGGAACATCACTTTTATGTTTGGGTTATATCATATGCCATGGTTGATTTTAAAGAAACAAAAATTTTTCTCTGTGGACCTGACTTAATCAAGTGAGACCTTTGAAAGGACTAGGGTTTTCCAAAAGGAAAATATTTGAAGTGTAAGATATTTGACACTAGGAGCATTCTTTATTTCTGCCTTTGAAAATGGGAGTAGCCATTTGGTAAGAAACTGAGGACAGCTCCTAGGAACTAAGAGTGATCCCTAGCTGACATCAGCAAGAAAACTGGAACTTCAGTGCTACAAACAACAAGGAACAAAATTCAGCAGATGAATGGGTAAAGAAGATGTGGTCAATATATACAATGGAATATTACTCAGCCATCAGAAAGGATGAATACCCAACTTTTACATCAACATGGATGGGACTGGAGGAGATTATGCTAAGTGAAATAAGTCAAGCAGAGAAAGTCAATTATCATATGGTTTCACTTATTTGTGGAACATAAGGAATAGCATGGAGGACATTAGGAGAAGGAAGGGAAAAATGAAGGGGGAGGAATCGGAGGGAGAGATGAACCACGAGAGACTATGGACTCTGAGAAACAAACAGGGTTTTAGAGGGGAGGGGGGAGGGGGCATTGGTTAGCCCAGTGATGGGTATTAAGGAGGGCACATACTGCATGGAGCACTGGGTGTTATACAAAAACAATTCATCGTGGAACACCACATCAAAAACTAATGATGTAATGTACTGTATGGTGACTAACATAACATAATAAAATTTAAAAAATATATTCATCTTTAAAAAAAAAAGATTTATTTGTCAGAGAGAGAGAGCACACAAGCAGGGGGAGTGGCAGGCAAAGCGAAAAGCATCCTTCATGCTGAGCAAGAAGCCCGATGCAGGACTTGATCCCAGGACCCTGGGATCATGATCTGAGCCAAAAGCAGACATTCAACCACCTGAGCCACCCAAGCATCCCTATTCCTCTTTTTAAAAACTGTAATCGTTGTTGCCTAGGGTTTAAAACATGCATTTTAAGTATTTTGAATCCGTCATCAAATAATATTATACTGCTTCATGTAATTTATGTTATTCATATTAGGATTTTATATTTACAATTATTCCTTTTTTCCATTGTGCTACTGTTGTCTTACAGTTTGCTTTTACATATGTTAAAACATCAAATACATTGTCACTGTTATTGCTTTAAGTAGCATTTTAGAGTAATTAAAAATAAGAAAATTTTATCTACATTCACTCCATTTCTGATGGTCTTCATCTTTTTGTATAGAGAAAAGTTTCTGAGCTATATCATATTCCTCTGCCTGAAGAATTATTAAGCATTTATAGTAGATTAGGTTTCCTGGCAATAAATTCCTCAGTGTTTGTCTGAGACTGTCTTTATTTTTCCTTTGGAAGATATATTCAATAGATAAAGATATAGAAATCTGGATTGACTTTTTTTTCTTTCTTTCAACACTATCATTTCATTGTCTTGCTTACCTGGTTTCAGCTGAGAAGTCTGTTGTAATTATTATGCTAGTTCCTTGGTAGAAAATTGTACTCACTTCCCATTTCCACTCTCTGATGTCTTCAAGACTTCTTATTTGATTTTAGATTTCATAAGTTTGAATATGAGATACATTTTTAAATTTTTTTGTGGTATTTTTCTTTCTGTTTGGTGTACTCTGAGCTTCTTCCAGAGTGAGGGGGAGTAAAGTCAAAGAGAGGAAGAGATGAGTAAGAGAAAAGAGGCAAGAATCTTGATAAAAGGAAACGTAAACTTTTAAGTTAAGGAAGAACACATCTCTCCCTGAGAAATATTAAAATGAAACCAATACAATAGAGGGATAAAGAATAAGGGAAAATATAGAGGCCTTTGAGATAAATTACTCATCCAATATTTAAAGAAATGCCTTCTTTATTCACCAGTTGCAAGATTTCATGCCCTGTATTCTCACCTAGAAAACTGCCTCACAGGGGTGCTCTCATCATCCATGTCTCCTCTTCTAGATCCAGTCGAGAGATAACATTGTCTTTGAAGGGCTGACATCCTACTCATGAGGAAATAAAGATATAATAAATATTTGAAAATTCAATCCCAGCCACTTAACATTTAGGCTCTTTGAAAAATCTTATCAATCCACTTCACAACATATGAGAAGGATTCAGAGAGAGTCGGGATAAAGAATCTCCTCATATCAACTCTTAAAAAATAAAGACAATTTATCTGCAGTAAATTATATTACAAATATACTATGTCTTGTGGGCTTTGAGTCTAAAGTCCAGCCGAGCGAAACACCCTGAAAACTCATGTCTTCTAATAACTAAGGAAATAAAGACCCTTCAATAGGAGGTCCAGTGACAAAAGAAAGTTGTCCTTACCAACTGAGACCAGACTCTTATTGTTCTCCAACATCACTTCTCTATACAGATTTCTCTGTGGAGGGTTCATTTTAGCTGGCTTCACTCTTCCTTGGTAAAGTCCACAACAACATCTTTGGATGTCACTGGCTCCTAAAATACAAGCACATTCATACTCTATTAGCTATCTAAAAGTGTTCATAAGATAAAGGATGAAGATGGTGGTCACAGTAAACATGGAGGAGATGTATAGGAAGTATTTTGACAGTGCTCAGACCTTGGATTTATCCAACACATAAGTTGTGAAGTGGAAATCCCAACTCTATAAATTCACTCATTGCACTAACGTTCTTCATGTCTTTTTTTGTTTGTTTTTTGAAAGAGAGAGAGAGGTGGGGCAGAGGGGCAGAGGAAGATGGAAAGAGAGAGAATCTCAAGCAGGCTCCACGCCCAACATGGATCCCAACATGGGGCTTGATCCCATGACCCTGAGATCATGACCTAAGCTGAAATCAAAGGTCAGACACTTAACTCACTGAACCACCCAGATGCCCCATGTTCTTCTTGTCTTAAAGGAAAAACTGTCTTTCCTTTCAACCTCCAATCCTATCTTCTAGAGTTTTCTCCTCTGATATTCTCTAGGCAATTTTTTTCTCATAATTATTCCCATTTTCGGGGTCAGTCTTCAAAGAATCTTTCTTTGAAAATTCTTCTTCAGCTTATAAATGAAAATGTCCAAATCTGTCTCTTCCTAAATGGTTTTCATTTTGTTGTTAGAAAGAGAAAACAGAGTCCCTGGAAAACAATTTGGGAATATAATTACATGAACAATACTGATGGGCCACAATTTAATAGGCACCATAAGAAAATGGATATGTGGATAAAGAGTGAGTAGGGAGTTTGAGGGGGAGAAATCATGGAAATGTGCCATCAAGAGCAGAAGCCCTTATACACTATTCTGCAGAAGCAGGGAGGCCTGCCAGGGATTTGCCAATTTTTGAGGCAAAATATGGAGTTGGGAGAATGAGGCATAGTCCCCAGAAGTCTTTTATTCCCAGGTTGAGAGGGGAAGAGCATGATCCAAGGAACAAAAGAAATCTTCCATAAATGTTTGTGCTATAGAATAATTCAGTAAGGATATGAATTTAATGAAATAATATACACACACAGAAGAAATCCAAGATGATATTGTAATAATGTATGGTGACAAATGGTAATTACATTTATAATGGTGAGCACTGGGCGATGTAAATAATCATAGAATCATTAGGCAGTGCACCTGAAAACTAATATAATATTGTATGTCAACTATATTTTGATAAATTAAAAAAATAATTAAAGTTATAGAGTGTGTTTTCTAACTGCAATAGAATCAATCTAGAAATCAATAAAAGATAAAAGGAATAAAAGGAAAAAGATAACAGGAAAATTTACAAACACTTGGAAACCAAACAACTTCCTTGTAAATAATCCATGGGTCAAAGAGAAAGTATCATGGGAAATTTAATAAACAAAAACAAAAACAAACTAAATAGAAGTGAATAAAAATAAGAATACAACACATGAAAATGTGTGCGATAAACTAAACCAGGACAGAAAGAAAAAATTTACAGCACTAAATGCTTAGAGAGAAAAGATGGAGTCTGAAGTCAAAAATCTAAGCTTCACTGGAAATATGTCTATTCATGTCTTTGCCAATATTTTAATTAGACTATTCATTTGTTGGGTATTAAGTTTTATAAGTTCCTTTTATATTATGGATACTAACCCCTTATCAGATATGTCATTTACAAGACATACAGATGGCTAATGGACACATGAAAAGATTCTCAACATTATTCATCATCAGGTAAATACAAATCAAAATTACAAGGAGATATCACCTCACACTTGTCAGAATGGCTCAAATCAACAAAAGAAATAACAGCTGTTGGCAAGGATGTGGAGGAAGGGGAATCCTCTTGTACTGTTGGCGGGAATGCAAACTGGTGCACCCATTCTGGAAAACAGTATGGAGATTCCTCAAAAAGTTTAAAATAGAATTATGCTACAATTCAGCAATTGCACTACTAGGTATACCCAAAGAATACAAAATTATAGATTCAAAGAGATACATGCACCCTGATGTTTACAGCAGCATCATCAAAAATAGCCAAATTATGGAAATAGCCCAAATGTCCATTGACTGATGAATGGTATATATACTCAGCTGTCAAAAAGAATGAAATCTTGCCATTTGCAATGATGTGGATGGAGATAGAGTCTTAAGCAAAGTGAAGTAAGTCAGTCAGAGAAAGACAAATACCATATAATTTCACTCATACATGGAATTTAAGAAACAAGACAAATGAGCATGGGGAGAAAAGAGGCAACCAAGAAACAGAATTTTTTTAATTTTTTTTTTATTATTATGTTATGTTAATCACCATACATTGCATCATTAGTTTTTGATGTAGTGTTCCATGATTCATTGTTTGCATATAACATCCAGTGCTCCATGCAGAATGTGCCCTCTTTAATACCCATCACAGGGCTAACCAAACCCCCACCTTCCTCCCCTCTAGAACCCTCAGATTGTTTCTCAGAGTCCATAGTCTCTCATGGTTCATCTCCCCCTCTGATTTCCCCCCTTCATTTTTCCCTTCCTGCTATCTTTTTTTTTTTTTTAACATATAATGTATTATTTTTTTCAGAGGGACAGGTCTGTGATTTAACACTCTTACATAATTCACAGTGCTCACCATAGCACATACCTCCCCAATGTCTATCACCCAGCCACCCCATCCCTCCCACCCCCCCCCCACTACAGGAACCCACAGTTTTGTTTCCTGAGATTAAGAATTCCTCATATCAGTGAGATATTATGATACATGTCTTTCTCTGATTGACTTATTTCATTCAGCATAATACCCTCCAGTTCCACCCATGTCATTGCAAATGGCAAGATTTCATTCCTTTTGATGGCTGCATAATATTCCCTTGTATATATATACCACTTCTTCTTTATCCATTCATCTGTCAATGGACACCTTGGCTCTTTCCACAGTTTGGCTATTGTAGACATTGCTGCTATAAGAATCGGGTGCACATACTCCTTCAGATCACTACATTTGTATCTTTGGGGTAAATACCCAGTACTGCAATTGCTGGGTCGTATGGTAGCTCTATTTTCAACTTTTTGAGGAACCTCCATACTGTTTTCCAGAGTGGCTGCACCAGCTTGCATTCCCACCAACAGTGTAGGAGGGTTCCCCTTTCTCTACATCCCCGCCAATATCTGTCATTTCCTGACTTGTTAATTTTAGCCATTCTGACTGGTGTGAGGTGGTATCTCATTGAGGTTTTGATTTGGATTTCCCTGATGCAGAGCGATGTTGAGCACTTTTTCATGTGTCTGTTGGCCATTTGGATGTCTTCTCTGGAAAAATGTCTGTTCATATCTTCTGCCCATTTCTTGATTGGATCATTTGTTCTTTGGGTGTTGAGTTTGATCAGTCCTTTATAGATTTTGGATACTAGCCCTTTATCTGATATGTCATTTGCAAATATCTTCTCCCATTCTGTCAGTTGTCTTTTTTGTTTGTTTGTTTCCTTTGCTGTGCAAAAGCTTTTTATCTTGATGAACTCCCAATAGTTCATTTTTGCCCTTGCTTCCCTTGCCTTTGGTGATATTTCTAGGAAGAAATTGCTGCGGCTGAGGTCGAAGACGTTGCTGCCTGTGTTCTCCTTTAGGATTTTGATGGACTCCTGCTTCACATTGAGGTCTTTCAACCATTTGGAGTCTATTTTTGTGTGTGGTGTAAGGAAATGGTCCAGTTTCATTCTTCTGCATGTGGCTGTCCAATTTCCTCGACACCATTTGTTGAAGAGACTGTCTTTGTTCCATTGGACATTCTTTCCTGCTTTGTCAAAGATGAGTTGACCATAGAGTTGAGGGTCCATTTCTGGGCTCCCTATTCTGTTCCATTGATCCATGTGCCTGTTTTTGTGCCAGTACCATACTGTCTTGATGATGACAGCTTTGTAATAGAGCTGGAAGTCCGGAATTGTAATGCCACCAGCTTTTCTTTTCTTTTTCAACATTCCTCTGGCTATGCGGGGTCTTTTCTGGTTCCATACAAATTTTAGGATCATTGGTTCCATTTCTTTTAAAAAAGTGGATGGTATTTTGATAGGGATTGAATTGGATGTGTATATTGCTCTAGGTAGCATTGACAGCTTCACAATATTTGTTCTTCCAGTCCATGAACATGGAATATTCTTCCATTTCTTTGTGTCTTCCTCAATTTCTTTCATGAGTATTTTATAGTTTTCTGAGTACAGATTCTTTGCCTCTTTGGTTAGATTTATGCCTCGGTACCTTATGGTTTTGGGTGCAATTGTAAATGGAATCGACTCCTTCATTTCTCTTTCTTCTGTCTTGTTGTTGATGTATAGGAATGCCACTGATTTCTGTGCATTGATTTTATATCCTGCCACTTGACTGAATTCCTGTATGAGTTCTAGCAGTTTTCGGGTAGAGTCTTTTGGGTTTTCCACATAAAGTATCATACCATCTGCAAAGAGTGAGAGTTTGACTTCTTCTTTGCCAATTTGGATGCCTTTGATTTCTTTTTGTTGTCTGATTGCTGTGGCTAGGACTTCCAATACTATGTTGAATAGCAGTGGTGATAGTGGACATCCCTGCCACGTTCCTGACCTTAGGGGGAAAGCTCTCAGTTTTTCCCCATTGAGAATGATATTCGCTGTAGGTTTTTCATAGATGGCTTTTATGCTATTGAGGTATGTACCCTCGATCCCTATACTCTGAAGAGTTTTGATCAAGAAAGGATGCTGTACTTTGTCAAAAGCTTTTTCTGCATCTATTGAGAGGATCATATGATTCTTGTTCTTTCTTTTGTTAATGTATTGTATCACATTGATTGATTTGCAGATGTTGAACCAACCTTGCAGCCCAGGGATAAATCCCACTTGGTCGTGGTGAATAATCCTTTTAATGTACTGTTGGATCCTATTGGCTAGTATTTTGGTGAGAATTTTTGCATCCATGTTCATCAAGGATATTGGTCTGTAATTCTTTTGGATGGGGTCTTTGTCTGGTTTTGGGATCAAGGTAATGCTGGCCTCATAAAATGAGTTTGGAAGTTTTCCTTCCATTTCTATTTTTTGGAACAGTTTCAGAACAATAGATATTAATTCTTCTTGAAATGTTTGGTAGAATTCCCCTGGGAAGCCATCTGGCCCTGGGCTTTTGTTTATTGGGAGATTTTTGATGACTGCTTCAATTTCCTTAGTGGTTATAGGTCTGTTCAGGTTTTCTATTTCATTCTGGTTCAGTTTTGGTAGTTGATACATCTCTAGGAATCCATCCCTTTCTTCCAGATTATCTAATTTGCTGGCATATAGTTGCTCATAATATGTTCTTATAATTGTATTTCTTTGGCGTTGGTTGTGATCTCTCCTCTTTCATTCATGATTTTGTTGATTTGGGTCATTTCTCTCTTTTTTTTTTGATAAGTCTGGCCAGGGGTTTATCAATCCTGTTAATTCTTTCACCCTCTCCCACTCCCCTGCTTGTGTTCCCTCTCTCGCTGTGTCTCTGTCAAATAAATAAATAAAATATTAAAAAAAAATCCTGTTAATTCTTTCAAAGAACCAGCTCCTAGTTTTGTTGATCCATTCTATTGTTCTTTTGGTTTCTATTTCATTGATTTCTCCTCTGATCTTTATTATTTCTTTTCTCCTATTGGGCTTAGGCTTTATTTGCTGTTCTTTCTCCAGCTCCTTTAAGTGTAGGCTTAGGTTGTGTATTTGAGACCTTTTTTGTTTCTTGATAAAGGCTTGTATTGCTATCTACTTTCCTCTTATGACTGCCTTTGCTGCATCCCAAAGTTTTTGAACAGCAAGAAACAGGTTCTTAACCAGAGAGAAGAAATTGATGGTTACCAGAAGGGAGGTGGTTGGGGGTATGTGTTATATATGTGATTGGAGTAAAGAGTGCACTTGTTGTGATGAGTACCAGGTGTTGTATTTAAGTGTTGAATTACTATATTGTACATCTGAAACTAATGTCCCACTGTATGTTAACTAACTGGAATTCAAATAAACTTAAAAAAAATCTAAGCTTCACATTGAAAAACTAAAAAGAAGAGCAAAATAAACCAAAAGGAAGCAGAAAATATTAAACATAAAAGCAGAAATCAATGAAATTGAAAACAGAAACATAATAGAGAATAATCAACAAAATGGAAAGCTGGTTCTCTGAAAAGGTCAATAAATTTACAAAACTTTAATATGACTAACACAAATTTAAAAAGAAAAGACACAAATCACCAATATCAGGAATACACCAGGGGATGTAGACCCTGAAGATATAAAAATAATACAAAGGTAACATTATGAATAATTCTATAAAGATATAAATCTAACAACTAAAATGAAATGGACTAATTCATCAAAAACACAAGCTACCAAAATTCATCTATTGTGAAATAGACAAGTTGAATTGCACTATTGAAATAATTTTTAAGAAAATTGAGTTAATAATTTAAAAACTCCTGAAAAATAAATGCCCAGACCCAGATGAATATACTGTCAAATTCCACAAACTGCTTAAAGAATTAACACCAATTCCACAAATTGTCTTGCAGGGAACAGAAAGAGATTGCTTCCCAGTTTATTTTATGAAGCCAGTAATCCTGATACCAAAATCAGATGAAGACAGTACCAAAAAGAAATCTACAGACAAGTATCACTCTATATTATAGATGCAAATTCTTTGCAAAATATAAGCAAGTAGAATTCAAGAATATATTTAAAAAAATGGTGGCTTGACCAAGTTGGATTTCTTTCACAGATACAAAGCTGGTTCAATAATCAAAAATCAATGCAATCTACCAAATCAACATATCAAAAAGAAATATCACATGACCATATTCAAACAGAAAAAGTATTTTACGGGGCGCCTGGGTGGCTCAGTTGGTTAAGCGACTGCCTTCGGCTCAGGTCATGATCCTGGAGTCCCAGGATCGAGTCCCGCATCGGGCTCCCTGCTCGGCGGGGAGTCTGCTTCCCCCTCTGACCCTCCTCCCTCTCATGCTCTCTGTCTCTCATTCTCTCTAAATAAATAAATAAAATCTTAAAAAAAAAAAAGAAAGAAAAAGCATTTTACAAAATTGGACACCTATTCATGATATAAATTTAGAAAATTAGGAATGGAGGGGAGTTTTCACAATTTGATAAAGAACAACTACCTCCAAGCCTATAAGGTAACAAATATTTAATGGTAAGCATTCCCTCTAAGATCAGGGGAAAAAAGATGTCTATTTCTTGCCACTATTATTCTATATGATACTCTAATTTCTAGAAAGTATAAGTCAAGTAAAAAAAAGATATACATAAAAGATGAAAATTGTCCTTATATGGAAATGACATGATAGACTATAGAGAAAATCTCAAGGAGTCCTCAAAATAATTCGACTAATCAGTGCACCTAGCAATAATCAATAATACAAAATAAACATATAAAAATCAATTGTATTTCTATGTATTTGCAACAAAAACATGGAAAATGAATACCATCAAGAAGGTGAACAGAAAAACCTACAGAATGGAATAAAATATTTCAAATTATATATATGCTAAGGGACCTGTATCCAGAGCATATTTTAAAAGACTCGTATAGGGTGCCTGGGTGGCTCAGTAGGTTTAGCAACTGACTTCAGCTCAGGTCATGATCCCAGGGTCCTATGATCAAGTCCTCCATCAGGCTCCCTGCTCAGCAGGGAATCTGCTTCTCCTTCTCCCTCTGCCCCTCACTCCTGCTAATGAGCTCTCTCTCTCTCAAATAAATAAATAAAATCTTTTTAAAAATAAAAATAAATTAATAAAAAGACTTGTATAATTCAACAATAAAAGACAAATGATGAGCACTGGGTGTTATACAAAAATAATGAATTGCTGAACACTACATAAAAAACTAATGATGTATTATATATTGGCTAATTGAACACAATAATAAAAAAGACAGGAAGTAAAGCCAACAAAAAAAGAAAGAAAATTGGGCAATTTGAATAGACTTTATCCAAAGAAAATACACAAATGACCAATATGACAATTAAAAGACACTCAACATCATTAGTCATAAGGAAGTGTAAATCAAAACCACAATGAGATACCACTTTACACTTAATAAGATGGCCATAATAAAAAAGATGGGCAATATCAAGCATTGGTAAGGATGTAGAGAAGTTGGAACCCTCATAGATTTTGGGTGGGAATGTAAAATGGTGCAGCTGATTTGCAAAACAGTTTGGTAATTCTTCAAAAAGTTAGCCTTAAAGTTACCACATAGCAATTACATTCCTAGGTATATAGCCAAGAGAAATGAAAATGCTATGTCCACACAGAAACTTGTACATGAATGTTCATAGCAGCATTATTCATAATAGCCAAAAAGTAGAAACAACCCAAATGTCCATTAACTGATGAATGGATAAACAAAATTTGATATGACCATCTGACAGAATATTGGTTGGTAATAAAGAAATAAAGTACTGACACGTGCTACAACAAAGATGAACCTTGAAAACATTATGCTAAGTGGAAAAAAAAAGGCAATTTTGGCTCTTCTTTTCTAATCTGGATTCCTTTTATTTCTTTTTTGTGCATATTATAATGCCTAAAGACTCAGATTTGAATTATTCTAAATAAAGTGATCTGCCACCAAACATAACTGGCTCAAAAAAGCAATAGATAAAGGAAGGTAATATTATGCAGAATAAAATTTTCCACATTTTTACACAAAGTAACCACAATTCAACTAAAAATTTCCATACATATGAAAAAAAGAAACAAACAAACAAAAAACCCAAGAGAGAGGAAAGAAAAGTTAAAAAGAGAACCATAGGAAATCCAGATAAGAGAATAATCAAAAATATGTGCTAAGGGGCACCTGGGTGGCTCAATCCATTAAGCGTCTGCCTATGGCTCAGGTCATGATTCCAGCATCCTGCTCAGTGGGGAGCCTGCTTCTCTCTGTCCCTCTGCCCCCTGCCCCTGCCCATGCTCTCTATCTCTCTCCCTCTGCACTCTCTCTCTCTCAAATAAATAAAATCTTTTTAAAAAAATAGTTCTTAAAATAACAGGTAGGGCAAAGATTGTAAGATTAAAATTTTTAGTATAGAAAAGAAATAAAATGGAAGTTCTAAAGTGACAAAACAGAATAATTGCAATTAAGAACAGATGGGTTATTGGAATTTTTCAAAGTGCTGGAACAAACAATCCTAAAATTTGTATGGAATCAGAAAGACCCCGAATCACCAAGGAGATATTGAAAAAGAAAAACAAAGCTGGGGGCATCATGTTGCTCGATTTCAAGCTATATTACAAAGCTGTGATCACCAAGACAGCATGGTACTGGCACAAAAACAGACATACAGACCAATGGAACAGGATAGAGAACCCAGATATGGACCCTCAACTCTATGGTCAAATAATCTTTGACAAAGCAGGAAAAAACATGCAATGGAAAAAAAGATAGTCTCTTCAATAAATGGTGCTGGGAAAATTGGACAGCCACTCACAGAAGAATGAAACTCAACCATTCTCTAACACCACTCACAAAGATAAACTCAAAGTGGATGAAAGACCTCAATGTGAGACAGGAATCCATCAAAATCCTAGAGGAGAACATAGGCAGTAACCTCTTTGACATCCGCCACAGCAACTTCTTTCAAGATACATCTCCAAAAGCTAGTGAAACAAAAGCAAAAATGAACTTTTGGGACTTCATCAGGATAAAAATCTTCTGCACAGCAAAGGAAACAGTCAACCAAACAAAGAGGCAACCCACAGAATGGGAGAAGATATTTGCAAATGACACTACAGATAAAGGGCTGGTATCCAAAATCTATAAAGAACTTCTCAAACCCAACACCCAAAAAACAAATAATCAAGTCAAAAAGTGGGCAGAAGAGATGAACAGACACTTCTCTGAAGATGACATACAAATGGCTAACAGACACATGAAAAAATGTTCATCATCATTAGCCATCAGGGAAATCCAAATCAAAACCACACTGAGATACCACCTTACACCAGTTAGAATGGCAAAAATGGACAGGGAAAGAAACAACAAATGTTGGAGAGGTTGTGGAGAAAGGGGAACCCTCTTACACTGTTGGTGGGAATGCAAGTTGGTACAGCCACTTTGGAAAACAGTGTGGAGGTGCCTCAAAAATTTAAAAATAGAGCTACCCTATGACCCAGCAATTGCACTCCTGGGTATTTACCCCAAAGACACAGATGTAGTGAAAAGAAGGGCCATACACATCCCAATGTTCATAGCAACAATGTCCACAATAGCCAAACTGTGGAAAGAGCCGAGACGCCCTTCAGCAGATGAATGGATAAAGAAGATGTGGTCCATATATACAATGGAATATTACTCAGCCATCAGAAAGGATGAATACCCAACTTTTACATCAACATGGATGGGCCTGGAGGAGATTATGCTAAGTGAAATAAGTCAAGCAGATAAAGTCAATTATCTTATGGTTTCACTTATTTGTGGAACATAAGGAATAACATGGAGGACATTAGGAGAAGCAAGGGAAAAATGGGCGGGGGGAATTGGAGGGAGAGATGAACCATGAGAGACCATGGACCTGAGAAACAAACAGGGTTTTAGAGGGGAGGGGGGAGGGGGGATTGGTTAGCCTGGTGATGGGTATTAAGGAGAGCACGTAATGCATGGAGCACTGGGTGTTATACGAAAACAATGGATTGTGGATCACTACATCAGAAACTAATGATGTATTGTATGGTGACTAACATAACATAATAAAAATAAAAAATAAAATAAAATGGCAAAGAAAAAAGAACAGATGGGTTAAGCAGCAGATTGAACACAGATAAAGCAAGGAAAAAGTCAGTAGGAAATATTCCAATAAGCTCTGAAATGCAAAGAATATAAAAAATACATTAGGGTTCCTAGGTGGCTCAGTTGGTTAAGCATCGAACTCTATTTCAGCTCAGGTCATGGTCTAAGGGTTGTGAGATTGAGCACCCCCCCACCTTGGGCTCTGCACTCCATGGGGAGTCTGCTTGAGATTCTCTTTCTCCCTCTACCTTCTGTCCCTCCCCCTATCCCCTCTCTCTCAAATAAATAAATAAAATCTTCAAAAAAAATATAATAAAAACAAGATACATATGAAAAATGACGATTGAAGGTCTAAGGTGTAATCTGAGTATTATAAAAGGAGAGAGACAGAATGCAGCCACTGTAACACTTAAAAACATAAGAATTTTTCAGGGTGCCTGGGTGGCTCAGTCGTTAAGCGTCTGCCTTCGGCTCAGGGCATGATCCCAGGGTCCTGGGATCAAGCCCCACATGGGGCTCCCTGCTCTGCGGGAAGCCTACTTCTCCCTCTCCCACTCCCCCTACTTGTGTTCCCTCTCTCTCTGTGTCTCTGTCAAATAAATAAATAAAATTTTAAAAAAATAAGAATTTTCCAAAATGAGAATTTCCAAAACTGACAAAAAACATAAAGCCACACATTCAAGTAGTGTAATTAAATATAAGCAAGATAAAACAAAACAAAACAAAGAAACAAAAACCAAAATGAAATAAAAAAACACATCAAGATACATCCCAGGAAAATTGCTGTAAACCAAGAGGGAAAATCTTAAAATGGAGCCCAAGAGGTGGAGGAAAGAGAATCTTAATATATTACCTTCAAATAGAGTAACAAGAATACTGAATAACTGAGCGGCATGGAAATGATGCAAGCCAGGAGATAACTGAATGAGATTTTTTTTAAATACTGAAAAGAAATAACTGCCTAGCTAGAAATTAATACCCAGTAAAAATATCCTGTACCACATACTTCTTGGTAACTAAGCACCCAAAGCTTAGTGGTATAGAACAATAATGAGGTGGCTGTCACTCAAGTCTCTGCTAGGTAGAAATCATCTCAAGAACTTCTTCACTCACATGTCTGGTGCTGAGAAGACTCAAAAGTTGGGACTTCTCCAATATTACTTTCTATGTGATCTCTCCACAGTGTGGTCTTGTGATCTTGCTAGACTTCTTACTTAATGGTCAGGGCTTTAAAGGCACATGTTCCAAAATGAAAAGAGCCAGGTGGAAGCTTTATCACCTTTTTATGACCTAGCCTCAGAAGTAACACAGCATCACTCCCACCACATCCTATTCATTAGAAGTGAATCATTATGCAAATTCCCAAGAGAGGGCATTAGATTCAATCTTTCAATTGGAGAAGTTTCAAAGAATTTGTGGGCATTTTTAGACTAATCATGTCCCTTGAAAATGAAGACAAAATAAATATCATTTTGAAACAACCAAAAATTAAGAGTATTAATTATCTGTGTATCCAAATGGAAATACTAACTGGTGTTAATTTAGGTCAAAGTAAAATCATCTCAGCTGAAAGTATGAAAATGAAGAAAGAAATTAATATTGACAAAATGGTAAATATTTAGCTAAATTTAAATAACTATTCATTCTATAATGATATCTCATGGCATTAAAATCTACATAGAAATACACAACAAAAAACAGTCCAATAGCTGATAGTAAGGAGGAGGAGGAGGTGGCTAATCAAGTTATATTGCTCTGAGGTTCTTGTAGTTTCAAGAAACTTCTTTGAGTGTCAAGTTTTATTTGATTTATGAAATCTAGGATGCAGGCTGTAATCCATAGAGGAATCACTCTCCCTCTGTCTCCCCCCCCCTCTCTCACACACACACACACACACACACACTATTGCATATATATTTTTTATTACATATATTAGTAATATAAACTAAAAACCTATGAAAAGGATAAATATTTAAAGAAATTTCCTTACTCAAAGAAAAAGAGCAAATGAGAGGAAAAAAATTGACAAAGTGGGACAAATATATAAAGCTGAATCTAATGAGATTGATGACCTACAGGGGTGATTCAGATGAGGAAGTGAAAAAGGAAACGGAATAGTAACTCTTCCTTTCAGTACAGTTCAGAACTGTAGAACCATGTTAATGTTCCATGCCAGAAATAAAAAAAAAAAAACAAGGATGGGAGAAATTTTCTAAAATGGAATTGCATGAGTTTGTAAGGTCTACCATCATAAAATACCACAGATTGGTTGACTTAAATAACAGAAATTTATTTTCTCACAGTTTTGGAGGCTAGAAGTCCATGATCAAGTCGTTGGCAGGTTTGGCTTCTTCTGATGCCTTTTTCCTAGCTTACAAATGGCTGCCTTCTCTCTGTGTCCTTACATGGTCTTTCCTCTGACTGCACCCAGCCCTGGTGTCTCTTTGTGTGTCCAAATTTATAGGAATACTGTTCAAATTAGAGTAGGGCCCATCCTAACAGCCTCATTTTAACTTAATGATCTCTTTAAAGGCATGATCTCCAAATACAGTCACATTTTGAGGTACTGGGAGTTAGGGTCTCAATATATAAATTGGGGGACAGCACAAAATCTAATCCATTACAGGAATACAAAGAAAATGAAATGAACATAACTATTTCAAATGCATAACATCCACACCAAAAGGGTCGAAAAAGAACTTAACCCAAGTAATTTTTGAACCAGTATTTTGACTATATGTCCTCAGTCTTGAGATAATAAGAAATGTAATCAAATATTGAACTGTAGTTGGTAGGTTTGTTTTTCATGTGTATGGGCTCAAAAAACAAACAACAACAAAAAACAACCCTGCTTTCTGTGTGTTCTAGGATTGAGCAAATGAGTGAATATATTTATGATAATGAGACCAGGATTCTCATTTTGGAGAAGAGAATTACAAAGAGGGCAAGGAAAAATACATGAATGAATTCTATGGTGTTTGACTGGTATTGGTATGAATTAATGGTTTTAATATATAGATACAGATATGTGTAGATATGTATGTAGATATATGTATACACATGCATGCACATTTGTATATAGGTTTGTCCACTGGGAGGGCCTATAAGAAATAACTTCATACTAGCAATGAGCACAACTAACACCCACATTTGTTTTCTACAATACCATTTTCCCTTAAAGCAACCAAAACTCCTTAGAGAATTGGCTGATTCCAAGACAGAGACAAGGAAAGAATAAGATGATTCTAAAAGTATCTTGTTGTGATTAAAAAAAAAAAAAGAAAACACACTCAAAAACTGATAGGTATATGTCAAAAGGAAACAGCAGCTGGTTTGAATGGACTTTCACAGAAAAAAATTTGGATAATCTCAGCATCAAAAACAATACTGATAGTAACAGATTATAAACTATTGGATAAATATCTATGAGTTCCTCCTGATATAAATAAATGAACAGATGAAGTAGAAGGAAAAGCTCCTCCTTATAGAAAAACAATAATAAATGTAGAAAGAATAATACAATTATAAAACAAGTTGGCAAACATCATAGTAATAACTGGTTTACAAAGGAATCATAAATGAATGTTATATGTATTGGATGACATTCTGATAAACAAGAGATTTACATAACCTTAAAATATTTTCCCATAAAATAATTATTAATTAGAACACCTTACGACCACTAACATTTCTCTTATTATCTCTGAGAGATTTACGTCAGCCTCAAAATGGAAATCATCATCATCATCCATTTCTCCTTTTTGCAGTTCCTCTAAGACATAAATACAGGAATTGTTAAAATGTCTAAAAGAACCTGACAATATTAGGTGTTCACTAAATGCTAACATATTTTATCTTTTCTAAAAAGGAGCAAAGATCAGCAACTCTGAGCGATTAGGGAACATTTCAGAAGGAATAAAGAGTAACTCACCTGTAACTGGGTCATGGTCTCCATTTCTGGATAAAGTGTCAAGAACACAGCTGGTAAAAACGAAAGTAGCCATGAGCGACCATACTAGCCCATACCAGCCAGTCTGGCTTCAGGAGTGAAGTGAACCATTTACTCCACTGAGACCATTAGACCCCTTACCTGATCAATTGTTTTTCTAATTTGCCCACCATTAAAGGGCTTTTGTTCCCTTCCCATCCTAGACTCTGTCACCTCCTGACTCAAGCTTCTGGATTATACTTTCTACATTGCCTCCCTCTTTCCTTCCTCTTTATGGTTGTCACCTCCTCCCAAGACATCTTTTTTTCCTGGGCCAAAAGTTGAGGAAGAGTGTAGGCTCAGGAATTCCAAAGTCTTTTCTCTTTTCAAACTCTCTAGGTTCTTTCTTTGATTTGTTGCAAGAGGTCTCAGATCAGAAGTGTTTCCTCTCAGAAAGTATTCTTGCTGCTTAGGGTGCTTCTTCTTCTTCCACTCTATAATTTTAGTTTTCTCTTCACGCAGGGCTGTGCATGCAAAAACATTATGTTGTGGGGACTGGTATTTATTTATTCAGGACCAAAATTAACACTATTCACTTGCCGAATGATTAACACTTATTCTACAAAATAAAGGGTCATAATTCTGGTGAATTTCAGACTCCGAAACTAATCGTTTGGCCTCATCCACTGAGGATTGGGCAAAGGGCCTTGGCAGGAAGATCCTAGCAGGCTCCGCTTACTGCTAGACTCAACCTACAGAAGGGCCGGGTACTCCTGCGGACAATACAGGTGGTGCGCCAGAACAGAGGGAATGAACATGGCTAGAAAAGGCTGTACTAGGGACACACAGATCAGTAGGCCACGCTCTGACTTCTAGGCGCTCATGACTCATCATAAAGCTACAAGACAGTGAAAGTCGTCTTCGGTGGGGAGTAAAGGTCTTATCGTGTTGTGTTGAAATTAGCCATTTGGTCTGTCTTTCCCGTTAGACTAGTGAAATCTGAACGACGCCAACCCTTCGCGTTCTCAGGACCCAGGACAGGCCCCAGGCAAGTCAGAGTGCCAAGAACTAGTAGCTACTGGTCGGTCCCGGGAGAGCATGCGCAGCACGCACGCCCCGGGCCCACAGACGCGCGCTTCCGGGCGTAGGCGCACGCAACAGTCTGAGCTTTCCCAGTGTCACCGCTCCACTCCGCCAAGCCCTTCTTTCCATTCCCGCGCCCACAGCACCTCCAACCCCTACAACCCGGCCGGCTCAGGACACCGTAAGGCCCAAGTCATTTTCAGAGCAGGGCCAGCTGATCTCCCAGGATCTGACACAGCGGCCGGAAGTGGAAATCCTATGCAGACGCTTCCTGGACTACAGTCCCCACAATGCCCCTGGCTTCCCTCCGCGCGTTACCTGCTCCTACTCCGCAAGGTATCTGGGCTCCAGCTCCTGGAGGGTAGCTGTGCAGTGACGGAAAAGGACTGCTCTTTTAATCTCTGAATTATTAATTAATTAATTAGTTAGTTAGTTAATTAATTAATTTAATTCTCTTATTTTATTCTTAGCCAACCTCCAAGGGGGGAGATGTTTTTCTCTCTGTTGTTGTCTTTTAAATATATTGAGTATGTATTTATATTCATACGATTCAAATGTATATTTTCATATTATTTGCTCATTTCTCTATGGAGCTTTTGCTTACTGTATTTAAGTACAGATTGCATATTCAAATCTGCTTCCTTTAACTTTATTTTATGGATTATTAAAACAGTAAAGACCCAATTTTGTTCTCTTTGTTGTTACTGTTGATTTGAAATAGATCTTTTTTAAAATAAATTTTATTGATGAAATTTCCTTTTTTTTTTTTTTAAGTAATCTCTACACCCAGTGTGGGGCATAATCCAGAGTTCAAGAGTCACATGCTCTACTGATTGAGCCAACCAGGTGCCCTGAAATGGCTTTTTGATTTAAATATTATCAAGTATGTTTTAAATATTTGTCCTTATTACTTCTGTGGCTTTATTTTCTGTATATTTTATATAATATATGCTGCTAATATACAGTTATAGAAAAAATCAGAATATTTAAAAAATTAATTAAAATTCTCCATCAGTTGGAATATTCACGTGCCTTTTTAAAAAAGATTTTTATTTGTTTACTTGTCAGAGATAGAGAAAGGCAGACAGAGCACAGAAGAGGGATAAGGAGAAGCAAGCTCCCCGCTGAGCAGGGAGCCTGATATGGGACTCGATCCCAGGAACCTGGGATCATGAGCTGAGCCAAAGGCATACGCTTAACCAACTGAGTCACCCAGGCATCCCTTCATGTGCCTTTTTGTCATCTCATCCCAGTTTTATTTCTATGATGGAATCCCTACCCTAGATTACTGATCTGAGGATTCTAAATCGTTGCACCATCTGTCTTCAGATTACAGAGAGTACTGTGGGATGCCCTACCAAGAAATTAAGGAACTGAACAGTAATTATTTCAAAACTCTAGCACCTATTGGGTAAAAGTTTCTTTTCAAGCCAGTGGTTACTTCTACTTACTACTCTCAACTAACAATACTCTGTGTGTGTGTGTGTGTGTGTGTATCATATAGTTAGTTTTCATAAAAGCAACCAGGAGTCAGCAAAATAGTAAGAATTACCAAACCAAGATCTCAGAGAAGTAAATAGAGTATTTGAAGCTACTTTTACCATGAAGATATATGCCCATCCTGAGGCAACAGGGATGGAAGTCAAAACCCAGGGACACCCAGATATAAGATGTCTAATAGGAGAATTACTATAGATTATGTTGAAGTTCCAAAAGGCTAAAACCACATAGGGTGTAGAAGTCTAGATAGGCAGCTATTTTAGCACTCTCAGCTACTGTTTTCTGGTTTCATTTGCTATTGAAAAACCAGCTGACAATCTAACTGCCACTTCTTTAGAGTAGGATATCTTTGAACATTTTGGTCTTTGTTTTTGGTTTTCTGATTTAACATTAAGTGGTCTTCTGTGTTCTTTCATATGATGATCAGTCAGGTGTGACCATAGGAGAAGACACAGGAAAAGCTCAGAAAAACAAAGTATATTATACTGTCAAATCCTAGAAACAGGAGACACAACACATGCAAGACCACAAGGGAAAGCACCAGCATTGGCCAGGAGGCAGAAGGGGCAGGATCAAGGGAAGAGTCTAGGTTGTGGCCTTTATTGAGTTTCTGTGGAAAAGGCGAGGTATGGCAGGGTAAACAGCCTAGGATTGGTTAGTTTGAATAATTTCAATGGGCTTTAAGGTATAGGGTGGTCTCCGGCTGCCTGGTACCTGGCGCTGAGATGATTAAAGCAGAAGATTAATGTCTCCTGGGGTGTATGGGCCACATAAAGGAGGTATAGCTCTGGACTGGTTAGTTTTAAGATCAAAGACATGCTCTTGGCTGGGCCCTTTGTTATCTCTAGGAATTGGTTAGCCCTGAGAAGGGCAGTCTCCTGAGCCAGGAAGGATTTTAAAAGATGTTAATGTTAGTCAAAAAACAGTCAAAAAATGGTAGCAAGAAATAACAAATCTAAAATCACTGGAAAAAAAACTACAAAAATACTATATTCAACAAAAATAAAGGAATGTGGGCAAAATACATTTTCAGATTAACCAAACAAAAACAAACAAACAAAAATGAACAAGTCCATGTTGTAGCCATTTGCAGAGCAAATGGACTGTCACCTAAAATTTGGTTTAGATACCAAGACTAATGATGACACATACACCCTAGCAGAATATGAAAAGTGTTAAAATTTATATGAGGTTTTCTGAGGAGAGCAGGGGAGGCTTTCAAAGCTGGTCTGAACATGTCTTGAGAGAGCAAAGAAAGAAGACTGGCTTGAGGTTCTTGTGCATTGTTTGAATGTCCCACCTTTGACAAATCACCTGGGCTTGCTTATCCGCATGCTTAGAAGTGAGACAGGGGAAAGCTGTGACAGACAAATATAAAAAGAAAAATTGGAATCAGTGTGTTTATTAAAGTGCATCACCAGCAGAATTTGACCAAAGGAAATTCTAAAAGATGTGTATTTTAGGCAAAAGGGAAGTAAAAGAGAAATACAGAAGAGATAAAGGATGAGTATGTGGGTAAATGTAAGTGAGCAGTAATTTTAAAGAACAACAATAAAATTATCTGATGTTGTTAAGGAAAAATAATTTTTAAAAAACAAATAAAATCTTTAAAAAATGGGGGTGCCTGAGTAGCTCATTTGGTTAAGCGGCTGCCTTGGGTTCAGGTCATGATCTCAGGGTCCTGGGATCAAGCTGTGCATTGTGTCAGGCTCCCTGCTCAGCTCTGAGTCTGCTTCTCCCTCTCCCTCTGCCCCTCCCCCTGCTTGCACTCTCTCTCTCTCAAATAAATAAATAAAATCTTAAAAAGACCAAACAAAACAGACAACAATGGCATGTAAGAAGGAGGGTGTAACAGATTAACTGTTCCAAGTATCTTGTTTATCTATGAAAAAATTAAACATTACTTTGATTAAATTTTGAAAATTTTGGCATTTTTTACATAACCATTAAAGACAACAATTAATAGCATATAATATTCAAATCAGAGGAGGAAAAAATGATGACTAAAAAGAAAGAAAAAATATGGGACGCCTGGGTGGCTCAGTTGGTTAAGCGACTGCCTTCGACTGGGGTCATAATCCCAGGGTCCTGGGATGGAGTCCTAGGGTGGAGGCTCCTTGCTCAGCAGGGAGTCTGCTTCTCCCTCTCCCACTGCCTGCCACTCCCCCTGCTTGTGCTCTCTCTCTCTGACAAATAAAGTTTAAAAATCTTAAAAAAAAATAAATTTAAATAAATTTAAAAAAAGAAAAAATAGACAATATGGGTAGATGTAAAAACAAAATATTAGTAATTACATATGAATTGACTAAGTCCTCTATGTTTTAAAAAAAAATTGTCATGTATTTAAAAAAACATAAGCTGTCCATAACACACATCCAAGTATAAAATCTCAGAAAAATTAATTGAGCAAGGATGGCAAAGATATCTAAATGATAGCCAAATGAAAAATGGTATTGAGAAGAGACTTTAATAAATAGACTTTAAAGCAAAAGTTAATTAAAAAATAGACTTTAAGCTAAAAAGCATCATGAGTTTATTTCATTATGATAAAATATTCAACTTACCCAGAATATGTAAGTATGTGTTCAATTAATAATATAGTCTAACTAACAGAAATGTAAGGAAAAAGAGAAAATCCTAAATAATAGTGGGGTGTTGGGACATGTCCACTTCAACTGATAAAATAAAACAAAACAAAATTTAGTAGACCAGGTTGCCTGGTTGGCTCATTCAGTAGAGCATGTGGCTCTTGATCTCGGAGTTGTAAGTTCATACCCCACATTGGGTGTAGAGATTACTTAAAAATGCAACCTTTAAAAAAAACTTAGTGGAGGGGTGCCTGGGTGGCTCAGTCGTTAAGCATCTGCCTTCAGCTCAGGTCATGGTCCCAGGAACAGGAAGCCTGCTTCTCCCTCCCCCACTCCCCCTGCTTGTGTTCCCTCTCTCGCTGTGTCTCTCTCTGCCCAATAAATAAATAAAATCTTAAAAAAAAAAAAAACTTAGTGGACAAAATATCAGTAAAGCTATTAAGCAAGTGAAAATCCTTATTACCAAAATTGATTTAATACAAATATAGGAAACATTGCACCCATGAACTCTAGGATCCACATTTACCAAGCACGTATTTAGAAAATATGACTATGTCCTTGGCCACAAATAACATGTGAATGATTTATAAAAGTCTGAAATCACAGAGAACATGTGAAATAAATCATAAAAACTGAAATAAAGCAACATTTCAATGTTTCCCTGAGTCAAAGAGGAAACCAAGAGGATACTTGAAGATATTTTAAACTGAGCAATGCTGCATGTTAAGACCTGTCATAATCAAAAGAAAATATATCAACGTAACTATGCATATGTTAGAACTATGCATATGTTAGACATGACATTTACCTATCTCATAGTGAATAGTAATGAGATAGGTAAATGTCATGTCTGATATATGGCAAACAGCAACATACTAATAAAGTATACTAATACTAATACTAAAGTATACTAATACTAAATAAAGATACTAATAATAACATTGCAATAAATGCAACCTTTAAAAAAAACTTAGTGGAGGGGCGCCTGGGTGGCTCAGTCAGTTAAGCATCTGCCTTCGGCTCAGGTTGTGATCTCTGGGTCCTGGGATTGAGCCCTGCATTGGGCCCCCTGCTCAGTGGGGAGTCTACTTGTCCTTCTCCCTCTATCCCCCCACCCCACTTATGCTCTCTCTCACTCTCTCAAATAAAATAAAATAAAATAAAATAATAAAATCTTTAAAAAAACAGCAACAAGCCCAAAGTTCATCTAGCATCACTACCAGAAATAGTAAGTCCACTGTAACTGTGAGTGTACGGAAGAAATCTAAGCAGATTAGAACGTGGAATACAAGGAAAAAATTTAAAGTACATACAATTTGAAACGTCAGTCTTGAAAGGATATTTATGGGAAGCAAAAGGCTAAAAGAAAGGATGAGGTATCCGTCGGCAATTACATGTTGAGGCACACATGAAATAGAGACGTTTTAACTACGAGACAAAAGAAAATTGGAGGACACACCAGCATCAACCGTAAACCAACAGACCACCACTATAGAACTGAAATTTGCTGTATGGACAGCAGAGGGTACCATTGAGCTAGGAATCTTGTAAACGGGAAAAATCCACAAAACGAAGAGAATAAATCTGAGTCTTAGAGAGTTACTATAAAAAATTAAATGCAATACACCAGTTAATTGAAAATCCCCCACAATAAAGTAACTATAATCAAAATAAAACTCTAAAGCAATACTGAAAATGCAATAAAATATATTCAAACAAGCATTTTGGGGTATGAAAAACCACCTCAAATTAGACATCTAAAAAAAGAAACAAAAATGGATAGAAATGTGAAGAAATGAAAATATAGTTAATTAAACTCAGAAAAGGAGAAAAAAAGGACAAAATTATCTCATGAATGAAAAGTAGATTGCAAGGAGACAAAAGGAATAGACTCAAATAAAAATGTAATGGCAGGCTTTGAAGAAAGCTAAGAAAGAAAAGTTAGAGAATAAAAATGGGATAAAGAAAAAAAAGATCAGAAATGAGTGGTAGAAATGGAAATTCAGCAAAGATAGTATTCATATAATTGGAGTCTCTGGAAAAGAAAAGCAATGGGATAAACTAAAAAGATCTAATAGTTTTAAGTACATTGCTAGAAATTTATGTCTCAGAAATCAACCTGAATGTTCTGGTTTGGTTTCTCCTGAGGTCTCTCTCCTTGACTTGCAGATTGCCACCATGTAGCTGTGTCCTCACATGGCCCATTCTCTGTGTACACAGATCCCTCGAGTTTCTCTTCTCATAGGGACATCAGACTTATTGGATTAGCCTCACTCATGACCATGTTTAAACTTAATTACCTCCTCAAAGGTGTCAATTCCAAATACATTCACATTGGGAGTTAAGGCTTCAGCATATGAATTTTTAGGAGGACACAATTCATTCAGCTACAAACATTTTAGTTTCCAGGGTCTTAATTTAAATTTAGCAGAAAGAAATTTAATAATCTCAACTTTTCTCATCTCTTATAGCTGGGTAACTAGGATTTAACAGAGACTAACATTAACAACTGAAGGTAAGTTAGATTACCCTAGTGACCAGCAGCCTTAAGGTGGTGTCCCATGTGGTAATGACCTACCCTGATTTTACTTTTATTACTATTCCTTTATGGTAAAGAAATAGATGCACATAGTAAAAATTTTAAATATGAAGTGATAATAAGTGGAAAGTGCTCATCCTTCCTCCTATCCCAGTCTCTATCACTAACCTTTAACTTTTTAGTTATTTTTACATGTCAAAAGTCTGTTTCTGTGTTTATTTACTAAAAGGAGTTCAAACTGGCTTAGGGGGGAATGTATGGTTTCTAATAAAATGAAAAATTTTTGAGTTTGTCTGGATCCAGGTTTCAAATTAGATTATCATGTTTTTCATGGTCTTTGACCATCTCTCTCTCCTGTGGGGTGAAATGTACTGCTTGGCCATGCCTGAGTTATATGACTACTGTACTTTTATGATACATACACAGGACAGATAGATATTTTCTGAAAAGGGAAAACAATGTGCTGTAACAGAAGGGGAAAGGGACAATAAGTAAGCAAATGCAACAGGTTCATATGCAACTAACAATTAAAAATATAAAGCATGCATTTTTATTTTTAAAGAATATTTAACTCCTTAATCTGACAGATTGTTACTTATCACACTGGTACTTCTCTCTCATATCCTACAAAGCCATCTACAGCCAATTCTCATTATTTGTGGTAGTTACATTATATAAAGTCATCACAAACAATGAATCAGCAAATACCAAATGATTACTCGCAGGGGAAACACAGAATTAGGTTCACACAAGTCCCTGGTCACAACATTTGCATGAAACAATCAATATATAATCTCGTTTTATGTCTGTTTAAAGGCCTCTTATTTAATATATATTATTGATTCATCAACACTGAATTCACGGCCAACAGTGCCGTAACTCATGCCTGACCGAAGCTTATCTAACATACATATTTTCTCCATAAGACACATCACAGCTTTTTTGCACTTAGGTACAGTAGACAGAATGGCAGCACTAGACTTGGAGGACGTTTAAAATAGTGAAATCACCAATAAAAAGCACAAACATGCAAAACACATGGCATTAAGTAAACTGCACAAAGAACACTTGTTTTACAATATGAAGACTGAAACAATAAGGGAGAGCCTCTCTTTGTTTGACCTCAGCTGGGAATCTGCCTGTTTGGTGACTCAAATTTTTTGCTGCTCTGCACATGTCTGCAAGTGATTGGAAAGCACCATGAGTACTAATTCTGGAGTTACAAATGATTTTGGAGTTATAAAATCAAATTTAGCAAGTAAATAAATATGCAAATACAGAATCTGGGAATAATGAGAATCTATTTAATTGGACCCAAAAGGAAGGAAACCTAATGCTATTTTATTAATCCCATATTGCTTGAGGTGGAATGGTCCCAGTTTAGATTCAATTATATTTTCTTTTAAATTTCACAAAATCATTTAGTATTTTTTTTGTGCAGCTTTTTGCTTTCTTTATGGTTTCTAATTGTCTTTATCTTGTTGAAAAAAGAGCACTGACAGATTCACCTAAATTAAATTCACCTAATTTAATCCCTGTATTTGTTCAGTGGTCTAATTTGAACCAAGAATGTTACAGGTCTTTTTTTTTTAGAGATTTTATTCGTTTATTTGACAGAGAGACACAGCGAGAGAGGGAACACAAGCAGAGGGAGTGGGAGAGGGAGAAGCAGGCCTCCCGCTGAGCTGGGAGCCTGATGCGGGGCTCTATCCCAGGACCCTGGGATCATGACCTGAGCCGAAGGCAGATGCTTAATGACTGAGCCACCCAGGTGCCCCTGTTATAGGTCTTTTGCACAGATTCAGAGTCTTTCTTTTCATAGCAGGGTGTCACAGCTGCTGGAAGCCTCAGTGAAATTCTGAAAGTAAGAAGCTCTGACTTTTCCCAAGCCAGGTTTTCTTCTTATATAAGAGACAGGGAAGACAGAGTGGATTTCAAAGACAATTGAAGCAATAAAAGGGCATGGAATAATACCAAAATTTTTAGCATTTTATGAAAAGGCTTTCCCCACACTCACCATCATTACCCATTGCACAAATTCCACCTCATGTCCTCTCTCAAGCAGCAAGAATATAAAAACTAAATAATTACTTCCTCTTTCCCATGCCTGTTTCCAACTATCATGTTAACCTAGATCTGTTTTGCTGACTAGGTCATATTTACCTCCTTACAAATTAGCACAGGGATTTCTACTGGCATGATTTATTTAACAAAGCATATTCAGGCACATTTGATCTTTACAAAATAAAAAACCTTGTAAGTCTTACATATATTTTCTATTTAACCTAATAAAATATCTTATGTTATAATAACAGATTTTCTTCCAGGTCAAAATACCCATTAAATCCCTTTGGTACTGTCTTTCCCAAAAAAAAACTAATATCATCACTCTCAGCCAACAGGACTTACAACTAACAAATTCTAGAAATATGCCAGTCTAGTTGTAGATGGCTGCACAAAATGGACTTCTAACCTTAGATCAGGAAAGAAACATGATTTTAAGATAGATTCTTATCCTAAAATTGGTGGGAAGGAACAAGTTTATGTATTTATCATCTGTCTCCTTGTACTAGAATATTAATTCTATGAAAAGATTTTCTTTATTCACTGCTGAAGCTCCTATGCCTTGCCCTTTGAAGGCTTTAAGTAAGTACTTTTGGAATGAATGGATGTTAGCTACTGCTGCATTAAAAAATAACCCCAAAACATAGTGATTTAAGGTAAAATATTTTTTTTAATTTTTATTGTTTTATTATTATGTTCAATTAGCCAACATGTATAGTACATCATTAGTTTTTGATGTAGTGTTCAATGATTCATTAGTTGTGTGTAACACCCAATGCTCATCACAACATGTGCCCTTCTTAATGCCCATCACCCAATTACCCAATCCCCCCAACCCCCCTCCCTTCAGTAAACCTCAGTTTGTTTCCTGGAGTCCAGAGTCTCTCATGGTTCATCTCCCTCTCTGGTTTCTCCCCCTTCAGTTTTCCCTCCCTTCCCCTGTGGTCCTCCCTGCTATTTCTTATGTTCCATATATGAGTGAAACCATCTTTCTGTGCTTGACTTACCTCACTTAGCATAATCCCCTCCATTTCCATCCATGTCGATGCAAATGTTGGGTATTCATCCTTTCTGATGGCTGAGTAATATTCCATCGTATATATGAACCTTCTTTATCCATTCAAATCTTCTTTATCCATTCAAGCTCAAACATTTTATTATTATCTCTTGTGATTCTAGAAGTTGGCTGGGTTCTGTTGTAGAAGTGGTTCTCATTCAAGGTTTGTCTTTTGTTTGCTGTGAGATGGTGGCTGCAGCTAAAGTCACATTGAAGACATTCTCACTCATATGTATGGGCTGGCTGTCAGCAGAATGATGGTGCTATCAGCCAAAACACGTACAGGAGGCCCATCTATGTGGCTTGGACTTACCCATAACATGGTGACTAGGTTCCAAGAACTAACTTCTTAAAGAAACAAAGAGGAAGTGTGTGTATCTTTACGAACGAGTTTTGAAGTTTATTTTTTTAGTAAACTCTACACCCCACGTGTGGCTCAAATTTAGCACCCTGAGATCAAGAGTTACATGATCTTCTGACTGAGCCACCAGGCACCCCTGTGAACTAGTTTTGGAAGTCATGTGTGTTGCTTCTATCATGAAGTTAAACCCAAGTTGAAGGGGAGAGGTCATAGCTCCCATTACTTGATGGGAGGTATGCCAATGCCATATTTTATGAGAATGTGGGATAAAATATATTGTGACAGCCATCTTTGGAAAACTCAGCCTTCCACAAAGGCTGACCAACAACAAACTATACTTGTTTATAAGCACCTTTGAGACATGCCCAGGTAGTATAAAAATAAGTTAGAAAAAATAAATTAGAGAAACTTTGAAGTCAGATGAAGATCCTCTGGTAGCATATAAGTTATGGATGTTCTTTAAATCCTGTCGTGGTTGTGCAGAGATACTGACTCTTTTAGTGACTGGAGAAATCATTCAGGGGGATAGAAGCAATAGGGACATGGGGCAAGTGGAGGTCTCCTTCTCCTCTTCTACTTCAATCAAAGTATCTCCACTTTTAATTTGCTTTATATAAACATAGAACTTTGGTTCTGTGTAGTGGTTCAGTTGAAGGGAAACGCCTTGCTGCTTAAAAGGTTGGTAACCTGTGGAAATGTATAAAATTATAAACATGAAAATATGCTTGATTTCTGTTGATTCAGCTGATGTCAATATTTCTTGTTTGTTTGTTTGTTTTTTTGTCATTTTCAGAGATTTGATGAGAAATATTGAGAGATAATTCCAAGGAAATGAATTGCAATTACATGGCATTCATGCAACCATTTACCCTCCCAGATATCAGATGTTGCTTAATGCCTCCAATTTTTCCTTCCCACATATCCTGGCTGTCACTGTCAATTGGATTCAGTGCATTAAAAATAATTGTTGGGGTACCTGAGTGGCTCAGTCAGTTAAGTGTCTCACTCTTGATTTTGGCTCAGATCATGATCTCAAGGTTATGGGATTGAGCCCTGCATCAGGCTCCTCACTTAGTGGGGATCCTGCTGGAAATCATCTCTCACCTTCTGCCGCATCCTCCCTCCTCTCAAGTAAATAAATAAATCTTTAAAAAAAAAACTGTTTACATGGTTCTCTTTGCTTATTAAAATCTCCATCTTTCAGAAAGATCACCATTCGCCCTAACCGTCATGTGCCACAGTACTTTGGTCTCTCATTCATAAGGAGAAGAAGGCAAGGTGAATTACATTTATTTTTCTTTTTGGACACTCTTTTAGCAAAAGTTTATGGTGTTTTCCTTATAATTTACCACTAAGTATGAGTAAAACAAGACTTATGGGATAAAAGAACAAACAATGCTAAGCATAACTCCTGTATTAGGACAAACAAAATTTATGCTATGGTAATATAACATATAAATATTAGTGAGTTAGCACATAAATTATTTTGGCTCATGCAATGTTAGTGTAGCTTGGACTAATCTCCAAGTCTGCTATCTTCCACATGGTAACTCACCTGCACAGGCTTCTTTTATTTTGTGGCCCTACTATCTCAGTATCAGCCTCAATAGGGAGGAAAGACACTAAAATTTGAGTAAGCTTTTCACTGCCTCAGCCCAGAAGTGATTCTTCAGATCACTGTCCACTGGTTGAAACAAGTTCTGTGTCCCTGCCTAAACACAAAGTGGCTGGGAATTGTGAACTTCCCTGTGCCCAGGAAGGAGAGGAGAGCCAAACACTAGATTTGTCTTCCATGGTATCAAATGCTGTCAATGTTTTTGCAATCATTTGGAAAGTACTGAGGATGTTCTTTGACTCAGTAATTCTATTCTTGGAGAGTTGGGAAATTATTCTGAAAAAGCAATCTCTCCAAATAACAAAGGTATCTCCTTTGATCTCCCATAACAACATGGACATGTATCTGCCATAGTTCACACTACATTATTTTATCATTATGCATGACTGTGCCTGATCTTCATGCTGTTGGGATCTTTAAGGTATGGCCAAGATCTTATTTATTTTTGAATCCCAACCCATAGAGATGCATAAAGTTCACCAACAATGGAAGTTGTAGTGTAAATGTCTATAGTGGAAGCCATCAATAAATACCAAAAGCCCGGTCTGCACTTGCCATGCCTTAGATATGTAAACTGGTAGAGAAGTTTCTGAAACATCATGTAAGAAGATATTTTATACTGGGGTTTATTCTTCAACTGGGTTTGAAAGATTAATAAGAGATATGGACTGAAAGGAAAGATGATATTAGATGTCATCTTCACCTAGATCTTCTAATTCACAGGCACTGGCTGGATCAGTGAACCAACACTGACAGATACGTATATGTAGATTCAGGTCCACCAGCAATGAGGTCTAGAATTACTTTTGTTCTTTGTCTGATTTATAGTGTATTCTGGGAGGAAATAGGGTTGGGGTGCAAACAGATATTAATAAATGTTATCTTTTAATCTTCCCACCACTTTCACCTCAAGTTCTGATTTGCATGTCAATTTACCTACTCCATCTTGAACAACCTTGGGCCCATCAATCTATGCCATCATTCCTGGCTCCCCAAGGTTGTGGTATTGTCTTCCAATAGCTTGGAACTTATACTAACCCAGTCAGACCATTGTGAACCATAATGATGCCTCTGGTTTGACTCTGGGTTATATTATTTGTAGATACCTGCTCTCTTGCTTTGCTCTGGACAGTACTGGGTGTTTTGTTTCCTATAAGCATTGATCCAGAATCCTCCTATGAGCCTGAGAGGACTAAATAGGCTTTATGTTGTAAAAGATCAAATGGGAAATTTGGCATGAAGATCAGAACCTGATTCAAATTTATCCTACACCCACATTAGTCTCTATGCCCCAGCCCCTTTTGGTCTAAATGCCCCCTCTTCTGTACAAGTCTAGAACTGAGGTCCTAGCATTAGTCTAAGGGAACATACCTGAAATATAGGTAGTATGATCCCAAGTTGAAACAGAATATGAGAAGGAACAAAGATGAGAATGCACATGGCATATATAGAAATGATAATAGACTACAGAGAGTGAAACAAATGGTTTCTACTAGAGATGGTACAAGTTAAGGCTTAAAAGGAAGGTGGGAGATATGTCATGGAACTCTTTGAATGCTAACTTAATAGAATATGAATTTACCTTGTAGAGAAAAAGTCACTCGGGTGCAATTCATAGAACCTGAGGTTGTTATTAAACCCAAGCTGGGCCTTTTAATTTTTGTTCTATTACTCATTCACTGTATGGTTAGACAAATGGCTCTAATTATATGAAACTCATTCTTACCTCCTGCAAATTGAGCATACCCTTTTTGCTGATTTGTGAGGATTAGAATCAATGAATAACTAAAACAATGAGCACAGTGCTGGCAGAGAGCAAGTATTTATAATGGGCCAAATTATCATTGAAATTTGGGGAGGATATATGGATAAGAGTGGTATTTTAGGAAGAATAACTTGGCTGTTTACGGGATGGGATTGTAGTTGCAGCATATTATAAAGGCAAAGGGAATCAATCAATATATCTATATAATAATAAAGAGCCAAGTTCTGGACGAAGACAAGATTTACTGGTAGAAGAAAGAACAAAACCATGTTCTGTATGTGTGCCCCCCAAATGTCAAGTAAGTGGGAGAATGTTGGGGCTGAGGAAGCAGATTTGTGGTGAAGATGAGATTTGACTTTATAAGTGTTGAGTTTTACATTAAAGTGGTAAATCCAAGAGGATATGTATGCCTGAGATATATGCTGGACCCAAAATGGATTTGGAAACTTTCTGCATATAAGTTGTATTGGGAACAAGGATGGTGGTTAAGATCCGTTCAAAACACAAAACATGCATCTAAAGTTCAGGAACAGTGAACACAAACATATGCATATATTGAAGATGGAATGGTACTCCTGTCTCTAAAGTTGTGTCATTGGGTCCAAAGAATTTATGGACTCTTCCTGGACGCGTACTTGTGTTTCTCTCATGTTACCACCAGGTGGAGCACACACTTCACTATATCTAATGCCTGTGGCCATGAGCTAAATTCAAGAAATTCAGGGCCATTTATTGTCTACTTCAATGAAGATATTTTGCATAATAATTAACAAATATGGGATTTGTAAAAAGTTCTAAAATCAGGACTATATGTCTCCCGTATTTCCCTAGAACATGGGCCTATTATGACAGAGGACCGTTACCAGCTATTTTGAGGTAATTAAGTGGAAAGAATTAGTAAATTATTTCTGTTCTCTGAAGTTACTTTTATTTAGATGTGCTTGTTGTCCACAAACTTTTACCTTTTACGAACCACAAATCCATATATTAACTATTATTTTAATTCTGAACAGCATGAATCTCAGGAAAAACAGCATTAGATAGTATTACAGAAAAAATCATCCTCTATGAACATTATTTTTTTTAAGTTTTTATTTAAATTCCAGTTAGTACAATGTAATATTAGTTTCAGGTGTACAGTTTACTGATTCAACATTCCATACAATACCCGGTTCTCATCACAAATGCACTCCATAATCCCCATCACCAATTTAACCAATCCTCCACCCACCTCCCCTCTGGTAACCATCAAGTTTGTTCTCTATAGTTAAGAGTCTGTTTTTTGGTTTGCCTCTCTCTCTCTCTGTGTTTTTTTTTTCCCCTTTGCTTATTTGTTTCATTTCTTAAATTCCACATATAAGTAAAATCAAATGGTATTTGTCTTTCCCTGACTGATTTACTTCACTTAGCATAATACTGTCTAGCTCCATCCACATTGTTCCGAATGGCAAGATGTCATTATTTTCATGGCTGGGTAATATTCCATTGTGTGTGTGTGGGTACACCACAGCTTCTTTATTTATTCATCAGCCAGTGGGCATTATTGTAGATGCTGCTGCTACAAACATTAAGTGCATGTATCCCTTTAAAATAGTATTTTGTATCCTTTGAGTAAATACCTCGTAGTGCAACTGCTGGATCATAGGGTAGTTTTACTTTTCACTTTTTGAGGAACTTCCATACTGTTTTCCACAGTGGCTGCACCAAATTACATTCCCACAAACTGTGCAGGAGTGTTCCCCTTTCCCAACATCCTCACCAACACCTGTTTTTTCTTCTGTTGTTGATTTTAGCCATTCTGACACGTGTGAGGTGATATCTCCTTGTAATTTTGATTTGTATTTCCCTGATGATGAGAATGTTGAGCATCTTTTCATGTGTCTGTTGGCCATCTGTATATCTTCTTTGGAAAAATGTCTATTCATGTCTTCTGCCCATTTTTTAACTGGATTATTTGTTTTTTGGTGGTTGAGTTGTGTAAGTTCTTTATATATTTTGGATACTAGCCCTTTATCAGATACGTTATTTGCAAATATCTTCTCCCATTCCATAGGTTGCCTTTTAGTTTTGTTGATTGTTTCCTTTGCTGTATTTTATGGGTTTTATTTTGGGTATTTTAAGGGTTTTATTTTGATGAAGTTCCAATAGGTAATTTTTGCTTTTGTTTCCCTTGCCTCAGGAGATGTATCTAGTAAGAAGTTGCTATGGCTAATGTCAAAGAAGTTATTGCTTGTGTTCTTCTCTAGGATTTTAATGGTTTCCTGTCTCACATTTAAGTCTTTATCCATTTTGAATTTATTTTTGTGTATGCTCTAAGAAAACGGCCCAGTTTTATTCTTTTGCATGTAGCTGTCCCAACACCATTTGTTGAAGAAACAAAAAACATAAGATATCTAGGAATAAACCTAACCAAATAGGGGAAAGACCTATGCTCTGAAAAGTATAAAATACTGATGAAAGAAATTAAAGATGACACAAAGAAATGGAAAGACATTCCATGCTCATGGATCAGAAAAGCAAGTCTGCTTCTCCCTCTCCCTCTATATGCTGCTTCCCCTTCTGCTCTCTCTGTCTTTCTCTCTCTCTCTATCAAATAAATAAATAAAATCTTTTTTAAAAATTGAATTTATATTTAAAAATTTTTAAAGAAAAAAACCAATAATAACAAAAAAAAATGTCTATACTATCCAAAGCAATCTACACATTCAGTGCAATCTCTACCCAAATACCACCAGCACTTTTCACAGAACTAGAACACACAATTCTGAAACCTGCATGGAACCACAAAAGACCCTGAATAGCCGAAGTATTCTTGAAAAAGAAAAGCAATGCTAGAGGCATCACAATTCTAGACTTCAGGTTATATTACGAAGCTGTAGTGATCAAGACAGTATGGTACTGGCAAAAAAATGGGCACCTAGATCAATAAATCTGAATGGAAAACACAGAAGTGAACCCACAACTATATTGTTAATTAATCTTCACCAAAGCAGGAGAGAATATCCAATGGGAAAAAGACAGAACCACTTTGTCTTTTATTACAGTCTTTATTTTAAAATCTACATTGTCATATATGTTATGAGTATAGTGACACTAGCTTTCTTTTCATGCCCATTTGCATGGAATACCTTTTTCCACTCCTTCCCTTTCTGTGTGTGTCCTTACTTCTGAAGTGAGTCTCTTGTAGGCAGTATATAATTTTATTTTTTACCCATTCAGTTATTCTGTCTCTCCGTTTTCCAGACTCTGTTTTTTGTTGAAGAATTTAGTCTAGTTACATTTAAGGTCATTATTGATAGGTATATACTTGCCATCTTAACATTGTGTTTGTTTTTTTTTTTTAGCTTTTTTTTTAATAGATTCTCTGTTTTTGTTTTTTTTTTCTTTTTCTTTCTCTTCTTCTGGTTTGGTGACTTTCTTTAGTGTTATGTTTATATTTTTGTCCTAATCTTCTTTTGTGTATTTACTGTAAGTTTTTGCTTTGTGGTTACCATGAGGTTCACATATATCATCCTATGTATATGTCTATTGTATGTTGATATCAACCTAAATTTGGATACATTCCAAAACTACATTTTTACTCCTCTCCCCATGTTTTGCTTTTGATGTCACTTTTTACAACTTTTTATTTATGCATCTCTTAACTAATTTTTGTAGTTTTAAGTAATATGGTTTATTTTTCCTTTTCATCTTCATAGTAGCTTTATAAGTGATAATCACTTATAAGTAATGAAATCACTACCTATACCATATATTTACCTTTTCCAATGAGATTTTTCCTTTCATATGTTTTGTTGTTATTAATTAGTACCATTTTTTTCAGCTTAAAGAAGTCCTTTTCATATTTCTTGTAAGACCAATTCATTTTTTGCTTGTCTGGAAAATTCCATCCCTTTTTTCAGTTCTGAATAACTTTGTCAAGAAGAGTATTTTGGGTTGGAAGTTTTTTCCTTTCAGTACTTTGAATATTTCATGCCACTCTCTTCTTGCTTGAAAAGTTTTTGCTGAGAAATATGTTGATAGCCTTATGGGGTTTCCCTTATATTTGTTATTCTCTTGCTGCTTTTAAGTCTCTCTCTTTAATTGTAACTTGAAATTTTAAGTATAATCTGTCTTGATGTAGATCTCTTTGGGTTAAACTTGTTTAGAACTCTCTGGGTTTGCAGTACCTGGATGTCTGTTTCCTTCCCTAGGCTAGGGAAGTTTTCAGCCATTATTTCTTCAAATGAGTTTTCTGTCCTTTTATCTCTCTCTCTCTCTTCTCTTTCTGGGACCCCTATAATGCAAATGTTATTATATTTGATTTTTCACAGGTCCCTTGAGTTATCTTCATTTTTATTTTTTTTTATTTAAGTTTTTATTTGAATCCTAGCTAATGTACAGTGCACTATCAGTTTCAGATGTTGTATAATGCATAATATAGTGATTCAACACCTCCATACATCACCTGGTGCTTATTATGACACTCCTTAGTACCCATCACCTATTTAACCCATCTCCTACCCCTTCCCCTCTGGTAACCACCAGTTTGTTCTCTATAATTAAGAGTCCGTTTCTTGGTTTGTCACTCTCTCCCTTTTTTTTTTCCTCTTATTTGTTTTGTTTCTTAAATCCCACATGTGAAAATAAAAAGCTTCTGCACAGCAAAGAAAATAGTAAAACTAAAAGGCAATCTACAGAATAGGAGAAGATATTTGCAAATGGCATATCAGATAAAAGGTTAGTATCCAAAATAGATAAAGAACTTGTACAACTCAGCACCCCGCAAAATTAATCCAATTTAAAAATGGGCAGAAGATTTGAACAGATGTTTCTCTACAGAATGCATCCAGATGGTCAATAAATACATGAAAAGATATTTATTATCACTTACCATCAGTGAAATGTGAATCAAAACTACAAAGAGTTATCACCTCACACTTGTCAGAATGGCTAAGCAACAACACAAGAAACAACAGGTGTGGGCAAGAATGTGGAGAAAAAGGAACCCTCATGCACTACTGATGAAGAGGCAAACTGGGGCAGTCACTCTGGAAAACAGTATGGAGTTTCCTCACGAAGTTAAAAATAAAGCTACCCTAAGATCTAGGAATTGCACTACTAGGTATTTATCCGAAGAACACAAAAAGACTAATTCTAAGGGATATATGCACCCCTATGTTTATAGCAGCATTATTTACAATAGCAAAGATATGAAAGCAGCCCAAATATGCATTGATTGAATGGCTAAAAAAGATGTGGTATATATGTATACAATAAAATATTACTCAGCCATAAAAAACAATGAAATCTTGCCATTTGAAATGACCTGGATGGAGCTAGAGTACTATGCTAAGCGAAATAAGTCAGTCAGAGATAGTTATATATAACTTTTAAAATAAGTTAGAATACTGGTATTTGTTTTACTTTTCAAAATTTCTGCATATCTTGCTTTATAATGTATATCTGGATTCTCATATCTCCTTTTACACTCGCTGGGTTGCACTATGTTGTTTTAATTGAAGTACATGAAGAAAACCTGACCTTGTATAGACATATATTTGAAAAAAGTAAACACTCTTTTAATCTTTTCATATTTTCTTCATATACCTCAACCAAAACAACATAATGCAACACACCGAATGTAGAAATAGATACGTGATTTTTTTTTTAATTTTTTATTGTTATGTTAATCACCATACATTACATCATTAGTTTTTGATGTAGTGTTCTATGATTCATTGTTTGTGTACAACACCCAGTGCTCCATGCAGAACGTGCCCTCTTTAATACCCATCACCAGGCTTACCCATCCTCCCACCCCCCTCCCCTCTAGAACCCTCAGTTTGTTTTTCAGAGTCCATCGTCTCTCATGGTTCGCCTTCCCCTCCGATTTCCCCCCCCTTCATTTTTCCCTTCCTGCTATCTTCTTTTTATTTTTTAACATATAACATATTATTTGTTTCAGAGGTACAGGTCTGTGATTCAACAGTCTTACACAATTCACAGCGCTCACCATAGTACATACCCTCCCCAATGTCTATCACCCAGCCACCCCATCCCTCCCACCCCACACCAATCCAGCAACCCTCAATTTGTTTCCTGAGATTAAGAATTCCTCGTATCAGTGAGGTCATATGATACATGTCTTTCTCTGATTGACTTATTTCGCTCAGCATAATACCCTCCAGTTCCATCCACGTCATTGCAAATGGCAAGGTCTCATTCCTTTTGATGGCTGCATAATATTCCATTGTGTGTGTGTGTGTGTGTGTGTGTGTGTGTGTGTGTATATATATATATATATATATCACATCTTCTTTATCCTGAATATTCTTTTTTGATACACCACTGTCTTAGTTCTTTTGAGATGCTATAACAAAACACCATAGACTAGGTAATAAACAACAGAAATTAGTTTCTTACAGTTATGAAGGCTGGGAAGTACAAGATCAAGACCCTGGCAAATTTGGAGTCTGATGAGAGGCCACTTCCTGGTTTATAAACAGGTATTTTTCCTTGTGTCCTCTAATGGAAGAAAGGGCAAGAGGTCTTTCTGGAGGCTTTTCCATATAAAGACACTAGTTCTATTCATGAGGGCTCTTTCCAAATGACCTGGTCACCTTCCAAAGGCCCCACTTTCAAATGTCACACATCAAAGTTTAGGTTTGAACACATAAATTTTGGGGGGAGGGGCACCAACATTCTGCCTATGGCAACCAGGAACACATTCAACAAGTGGTAGTTATTTAAAATAAGCTGCTATATAGAGTCTGAAACCATACCAGTGAGTTTTTTACATTGGAATACATTGTTCTATTTTGTGTGAGAGATGAACACATAGTTTCATAATAGCACTTCCAATAGAACTCTCTGAAATAATGAAAATGTTCTAATCTGTTCTATTCACTATGGTATCACCAGCCACATGTAGCTACTGAACACTTGGAATATGGGTAGTGAGACTGAAGAGCTAAATATTTATCTTATTTTACCTCAATTAAAATTAAAATTTAAATAGCCACATATGACTGGTGGCTCCCATATTGGACAGCATAGTTTTGTAATATCATGAATTAATCATTGGAAAATAATTGTTCCCTGAGTTATGCAGATGTCGCAAATGTTGATACACTTTATTATGAAATATCAAGAAAATACTTTTGTTAATCACCACCAATCTTATCAGAAAAATCTTTAGGTATTAAGGAACTGTCCAAAATTACTACTATTTTGCTTCAAAGCTCACATTTTGAAATTGGAAACTCATATTTTTAGTTGCTTTGTTTGAAGTTACTTGCACTGTTTGTCATTTTGGGAAAATTATCTGACAATATCCAAACAGATCTAACTGAAATTTATCTGCCACACAGTTTAAAATAATGTTCTATTTAAAAAAAAAAAGAAGCTAGTTTAGTTTAAAATTCAAATGATGGGGCGCCTGGGTGGCTCAGTCGTTAAGCGTCTGCCTTTGGCTCAGGTCATGATCCTAGGGTCCTGGGATTGAGCCCCGCATTGGGCTCCCTGCTCGGCGGGAAGCCTGCTTCTCCCTCTCCCACTCCCCCTGCTTGTGTTCCCTCTCTCGCTGTGTCTCTTTCTGTCAAATAAATAAAATCTTAAAAAAAAGATTTCAAATGATTACACAAGTGTTTCCGCTAGATAGCCATTCCTTTAAGTGCAGCAGAAGTGTGATTCATGTAGATTTCCAGTCTCTTCACACAAAGTATTGAAAGGATGTACATGGAAGTGTTAAAATTTAATAAAATTAGGGGCGCCTGGGTGGCTCAGTTGGTTGGGCGACTGCCTTCGGCTCAGGTCATGATCCTGGAGTCCCGGGATTGAGTCCTGCATCGGGCTCCCTGCTCGGCGGGGAGTCTGCTTCTCCCTCTAACCCTCCTCCCTCTCATGCTCTCTGTCTCTCATCCTCTCTCTCTCTCTCAAATAAATAAATAAAATCTTAAAAAAAATTTAATAAAATTAAATTTTTTACTGTTTCATGAATGGCATTCTAAAGTGAGTTTGGATTTTTTTCTTGCAAATGCATGATGGTGAAAAATACAGTGTACTGCTACATTCTGATGACACAATGTTAATTTATGCTAAGGCATCAGCAGCTTTACCATTGGTTTTCCCTATTATTACTAATGTCAAACAGTTAAAAATAATATCTTAGTAACATCAGGAAATTATTTTGATCTCAGCACCCCATAAAAGGATGTCAAGGACCCCCTAAGAACCCATAGACAACTTTCTGATAAATGTTAATCTAGAGTATGCTATCATATACCTCATGAGGTAAAGGACAAATGTGGAACCCATTAATGGTGCGATAGTAATTGTATCATTAAGAAAGAGGTACAACACTTGGGAGTCACCTTTAGATTTTGGAGCTGTTCCCTTGGGAATACTGCTGCAACTCTCATGCTGGGTACCTTGGAAGGCTGAGTTTTAAGTGGGACTCATAATAATAGAGGGTTTGCGGCAGATCCAGGCCGTGGTGCAAGTTACCTGATGCATAAGCCATCACCTGACAAGTCAAATGGTGCTAAAGGTACTTGTGAAAGATAAGATCTCTGTGTGGGTCCCCTGGCATATTCCATTAGGAGAGTCAGAGTATAATCCTTTAGGGGTTTGGAACAAGGATATGTCTTTACATAATTTCATAAATGAGTTCTAGACTATAGGAGAGAATGAACACTGACCTGTGGGTATGCAGTCAGAATTGACTCTAATGACTTGGTATTATCAGTTTTTTCAAGTCATTAGGTGATGTAGATGTATAGCAGACCAGTAAGCGTTCAATTATACCTAAAGCTGTATCTGTTGCTGGTCATTTTGGGGTCTTCATAGCAGTAGATAAGCAAAGATGGGAGTAATTGCTCTCATTATCATAACCAGCTGGAGTTTCTACTTAATGAGACAAGAAGTTCAGAGCTCAGAGAATTCCCTCTGGATCCTTTGAGCTTACATGCCTGGTTATAAATAAATGAGGAATTAATATACCCATTAACCCTAGGATAGAGTAAAAGTGCTCAGACCTTTTGGCAATGCAAGTCTGGGTCACTTCAACAGACAAGCCACACAGTCAGCTGAAGGAACGGTCAGGGTGAAGGGAATATAGACCAGAAGGACCTACCTATAGTTCTCTTGACACCTTGAAGTACAGGAGTGTCAAAATGGATTTCCTACAGTAATTAATAAATCTGACCAGGACCTGGACTGTATCAGACACTCTACTCCATCTGTTTGTTCCCCTTGAGTTTGTTTAGAGCTGCAATGGACAATTATGGCACACTATAAGTTCCTACCTCAAGTGTTAGATTTTCTCGTTTTCAACTTGAGGACTTTCTTTAGCACTGTTGAAGATTGATCAGCCTAGTGACTGGGCAGTTAAATATGCTTCACTTTTAATGTCCCCAGCATACTGCTAAGAGGATATAAATTGCTGGATAATATCTCAAGTTCTCCATGGGATGTTATGACGCTCATTCTACAGTTTCTTCAAATGGGTCTTTAGTGGAAATAAGCTTAGTTGCTCACACAGTAACCTGCTCATTAACATTTTTTTCATTGCCTTCACCCCTTGTCTCCTTCTGTTGCTCTGACTTGTGCATCCTCTGGTCATCTCCCAAGTAAAACACCCACAAGTAGGTCCTTGACACAATGTTTGCTTTTATGAGAACTCAAAAATAAGACAAGTGGTTCAGATAAATAAATAATTTTTTATAAATATATGTAATTTTCAGTTTTTTTTCTTTTCTGCTTCCAGAATGTTAAGCCACAACTGGAACTTTCTTTACCCCACTGTACTTCATTTAAAGACATAAAGTCAATTTGTGGTTATTACATTTTGCTGCTGCAAAACTTTAACCTCAGTGGGAATATGGTCTAAGAAATAAGAAATTACTGGTATGAGCTTAAAAATACTTTACATCACAGATTGCTAGTGTGTTGTTGGAGGATAGGCAGATTATCTCTCTCTCCTAATCTGTGATTCAAAATGTAGTAAAAAAAATTGCTTGCAGATATTTGTTTTCTTGTGCAATTATTACTCCTAGGGGAAGATTTTATTCCTAATTAACATCTACAATTGTGAAAGAACAAGTGACTCAGGCTACCGCAAGACAAGAGGGAGTGGGATTATATGACCCATGGACAGTAGACAAGAATGCTCCAAGCTTCATGAAAGAACAAGCTATCTCCATCTAAAGGCACCCTAAATTACCTGTATCTCATTCACTCTTATTTTATGCTTATCATCTTGAGAAATTGAATTCCTCTGTTGTCTTATGGTTTCTTCTTTTCTATCACTTCAACTTACTTATGATTTTGGCTTCTGTGGTATTACCCAGCCTCAAGTCTATATGACTTTCAGATTGAGATACCCAGAGCTGATGAGTCACTGAGTCCCAACCCTCAATTTCAGATGAGTTTTTTGATTAACCACAACTGGGTCAGGTGTCCACCCCAGTCCATTCAGTTGTGGCAGGAGGATGGTCACACAGTACCTGGGTTTTCTCCTTTAGATTAGAAAAAGGTTTACATTCAGAATTCTATTCTTATGGTGGAAAATATTTTTTCTAGGAGAGATCAAGGGTACACTGGACTGGGAAACTATACTGAATTATGCCCCTCTGTGCTCATTTCCCTATTCTTGCCACATTTCTCAGTGTCCTGGGAGTGAATGAGACCTTAATAGACTTTAGTTTGACTTAATGACAGTTTTCAGTCTCTCTAGGGGTTGCAATAATTAATATGTTCCTTTATATCAGGCATATACTAAGTCTATCCATGAAAAATGGTGTTCACTCATTACAGATCTATAAGGCACTGAGGGATGGAAAAGATGTTCATAAGTTAACCTGTATTCCTGGACTTTTAGATTTTTTTTTATTATATTATGTTAGTCACCATACAATACATCATTAGTTTTTTTTTTTTTTTAAGATTTTATTTATTTATTTGACGGAGAGAGAGAGAGACAGTGAGAGAGGGAACACAAGCAGAGGGAGTAGGAGAGAGAGAAGCAGGCTTCCCACGGAGCAGGGAGCCCAATGCGAGGCTCAATCCCAGGACCCTGGGACCATGACCTGAGCTGAAGGCAGATGTTTAATGACTGAGCCACCCAGGCACCCCCATCATTAGTTTTTGATGTGGTGATCCATGATCCATTGTTTTCGTATAAAACCTTGTGCTCCATGCAGGACTTTTAGATTTAATTATTTTTGGTTTTGGTCATTTTTCTCCTGTCCCACTCCCCAATACCAAAAAGAAGATGTCTATACCAAGTGGATAGGCAGCTAAATTCTATAAAACCAGGCTTTCTGGTAAATTAATGAATTGATTCTCAAACATTCTATTTGAATTAACATAAAGTAAGTGACTACTCCATATGGTAGAATTTCAGAATGCTCTAAGGACACAGATATGAACAAAAACCAAACACAGAGGAATACTGATAACTGGCAGATAATTATGTAGTAATTTGACTCAAAAAGTACAGGGTCAGCTACATTTCCTTTGTCATACCTGTTTAATCATTTATTGACTGTGTAGTTTGTAAGATTGGCATTTTGTGAGAAAAGATTTAAATGAAGGATATAAAATAGGCTTTAAACCTGAAATATTTATAATGCCTTAGGTTATGTCAGAGAAACATTTAATAATGAAGGTAATATTCAGAAGAATTCCATAATAAAATAGAAATGGTTTATGTACTAACATGTTAACAAAGTAATACAAGGAGGTACCCATCATATTCACAAACAGGTAGCATTTGTTCCCCAAGGGCTCGTTTGAAACCACCTAAATAGCTGACAGATTGTGGTGCCTATAAACAGCTCCTTTTTGACCATAAAATAGATTAAGTTTGTGGATAATAGTTCCAATATGGATAGACAGCATCCTGTATGAAAGGCCACCACAAAATGACTGACTGATAGAAAAACTGTGATTGAAGAAAGTAAGAAAGTCAGCCAAAAGATGAGTCACACACTATTTTCTTTGCAGTGATGGAAGAACTGAGCTATGGTAAGTACCCTTATGTTTGGATTTTTACAAACTCAGGGACAGTGACCAATGATCTGGCCCAACAGTCATTATAGGTGCTGGAAAACTGGACTATTAAAGAGATATCCATATGGGTCATCTTACGGAAAAATAATATTCAATGACATGTGTTAAAGGTGGTACTGCATACTTTATTTCAAATCTTTGCAAAAGGTCTAGGGACCACTACAATGGGATTTTACAGTGGGGGACAGAGATTGGGCTCAACTTTAAATACAGCATGGTAACAGGGAATTTGGAGTCAAGGAGCAGGGTGGGGATCAGTGAATGGAAAATCATTAAGAGGAAACATCAAGGGTAAGGGAAATTCTGGTTAAACCAACCTAACAGGATTCCTTGTTGAAGACAGGCCACAGTTATCAGACATCACCTGAGGGGATGGTAGAGAGCAGAAACCCCATCAGAAATAGAGAGTAAAGGATTTTGACTAAAGTGATTTAGCAGGGTTCTTGCTAAAACTGGATTTTAGAGGAAAGTGGGTAAATAGGTCTAGGAAAAGTTTCAGAATCCTGACTAGAGTTTTTTTTTTTTCTTTTCAAGTTTTTATTTAAATTCTAGTTAGTTAACATATTGTGATGAGCACTGGGTGTTATATGCAACTAATGAATCGTTGAACACTACATAAAAAACTAATGATGTACTATATATGTTGGCTAACTGAACATAAATAAATACATAAATACATAAATACATAAATAAAGTTAATATATATATATACATATATACACACACACACATATATATGGCAAAATTGATTCCAAGTGCAGAATTTAGTGATTCAGTTTGAATCTTTGTCACCCCCACTCCTGTTCAAGGGAAGAAAAAACATTCTTCTTTCCTTTCAATGATGTAAGCCCATTTCTTATTTGGTCACGTTTTATTAAGGACAAGCTGGATCATCTTTTGAGACTAGTAGTAGAGGGTATGTGTGGCTATAGAGATAGCCATCAGGTATTTAATGGGTGGTATTTCTATGAAAGTAAAAGAACAAAGATTAATAGTGGGAAACTGGGTGAACTTTCTGAGTGGCCCACACAGCAGCAAGCATGAAGGTTGCTCATAAATGATCTGTTGTGGTGATTTCTCTAAAGTTTTTATCAAGTCACTCTGCTTTACCTTGCAAGGATTCAGTAAAAGGGTTGTTTTAGTTCTCAATGATTCCAGATCAGAAAGGACAAAATGGGAAACATTGGTTTGGACAATTGTAGCCAGGTACTGGAAGAAAGAAGAATTCAAGATCTAGTCCAGTTACAGGTAGGTAACAAAACAAGACAATAAATAAAACTAGATTTTTTTATTATGTTCAATTAGCCAACATATAGTTGTTGATGTAGTATTCAGTGATTCATTAGTTACGTATAATACCCAATGCTCATCACCACACGTGCCCTCCTTTATATCCATCACCCAGTTACCCCATCCCCTACTCCCCTCCTTTCTGTAACCATTGAAAATATTTTTTCCTCTACATTCACTCCCATGTATATCAAAGATAACCAAAGTAAAGCTAATTTGTCTGCAAACAAAGAAGAAACCCTAATTTGTTTGCAGAATTCCCCATTAAAGTTGACTTGATTACTTACATAGTGCAGCAAAACTACTAATGGATCACATAGATCTCTAGTTTGCTTTGATGGAACATTTTATGAAGAATCTCAGCTTCAACTTTTCAAAGTTCTTTGAAATTAGGAAGCCAAGCCAATAATTTAGCATCAGATTTTGCCTACAATACCTATAGATTTGGGTGAATTCCTCTCTTCCTGAGGTCTGCAAAATATAATTGACCTTCCTCACTCAACTCATAAGGCTGCCAGGAACCCTTAAACAAGATACTGGGTAGTTTTTCCAAGGGGAGCCTTATAAGAATTGACTCCATAAAGTCAATCTTAGTTCCTTAAAGCTGTCTAGCTGATATCATGTACTATTCTCAAATATGACATTCAAATCAAATTCTTGGTAATATAATCAATATTTCCAATTGGGTCCTGCTATAAAGAGAACAGATCCTATTGAACATATTCTAATAACCATACTGCCATGAAAATAAGAATGTTCACTGAGAGTTTCTGAATTCTGGAGGGATCGAGTAATGAAAAACAAAAAAAGAATACTTGTCTTTTCTTTGTTCACCAAGGGATACTTTACCAAATTGGTATGTCATAGACAACTTTATAGAAAGAAAAAAGATTCTCTTAAGTCTGAGAATGAAACATTAAAACACCAACAAAGTTTCAAAGAATTGTAAAAAAGTTATAATCATCCTCATCAGTTCACTCATTTCCATTCAATTAATTTTTGTTCTGCTTGATCTTGAGTTAACAGTTTTATAAATCCATCAGCTTCTTCATTAGTGCTATAAATTCTTAATCTAGAGTCATAATCATGAAGTTATTTAACTGATGCCATCATGTGTCTGTTAGCCATTTGTATGTCATCTTCAGAGAAGTGTCTGTTCATCTCTTCTGCCCACATTTTGACTGGATTATTTGTTTTTTGGGTGTTGAGTTTGAGAAGTTCTTTATAGATCTTGGATACCAGCTCTTTTTCTGTAGTGTCATTTGCAAATATCTTCTCCCATTCTGTGGGTGACTCTTGGTTTTGTTAACTGTTTCCTTTGGTGTGCAGAAGCTTTTTATCTTGATGAAGTCCCAAAAGTTCATTTTTGCTTTTGTTTCACGAGCTTTTGGAGATGTGTCTTGAAAGAAGTTGCTGTGGGCGATGTCAAAGAGGTTATTGCTTATGTTCTCCTCTAGGACTTTGATGGATTCCTGTCTCACATTGAGGTCTTTCATCCATTTTGAGTTTATCTTTGTGTATGGTGTTAGAGAATGGTCGAGGTTCATTCTTCTCCATGTGGCTGTCCAATTTTCCCAGCACCATTTATTGAAGAGACTGCCTTTTTTCCATTGCATATTTTTTTCCTGTTTGTTGAAGATTATTTGACCATAGAGTTGGGGGCCCATATCTGGGCTCTCTATTCTGTTCCATTGGTCTATATGTCTGTTTTTGTGCCAGTACCATGCTATCTTGGTGATCACAGCTTTGTAATATAGCCTAAAATCAGGCAATGTGATGCCCCCAGCTTTGTTTTTCTTTTTCAACATTTCCTTGTCGATTCGGGGTCTTTTCTGATTCCATACAAATTGTTTGTTTGTTTGTTCCAGCACTTTGAAAAATATCATTGGAATTTTGATCGGGATAGCATTGAAGGTATAGATTGCTCTGGATAGCATAGACATTTTTTTTTAATTTTTTTTATTATTAACTTAATCCCCATACATTACATCATTAGTTTTAGATGTAGTGTTCCATGATTCATTGTTTGTGCGTAACACCCAGTGCTCCATGCAGAACATGCGCTCCTCAATACCCATCACCAGGCTAACCCATCCTCCCACCCCCCTCCCCTCTAGGACCCTCAGTTTGTTTTTCAGAGGCCATTGTCTCTCATGGTTTGTCTACCCCTCTGATTACCCCCCCTTCATTCTTCCCCTCCTGCTATTTTCTTTTTTTTTTTCTTAACATACATTGCATTATTTGTTTCAGAGGTACAGATCTGAGATTCAACAGTCTTGCACAATTCACAGCGCTTACCAGAGCACATACCCTCCCCATTGTCAATCACCCAGTCACTCCATCCCTCCCACGCCAACCCCCTCCACGGCAAGCAACCCTCAGTTTATTTCCTGAGATAAAGAATTCCTCATATCAGTGAGGTCATATGATACATGTCTTTCTCTGTTTGACTTATTTCGCTCAGCATAATACCCTCCAGTTCCATCCACATCGTTCCAAATGGCAAGATCTCATTCTTTTTGATGGCTGCATAATATTCCATTGTATATATATACCACTTCTTCTTTATCCATTCATCTGTCAATGGACATCTTGGCTCTTTCCATAGTTTGGCTATTGTGGACATTGCTGCTATAAACATCGGGGTACATGTACCCTTTTGGATCCCTACTTTTGTATCTTTGGGGTAAATACCCAGTAATGCAATTGCTGGGTCATATGGTAGCTCTATTTTCACCTATTTGAGGAACCTCCATACAGTTTTCTAGAGTGGCTGCACCAGCTTGTATTCCGACCAACAGTGTAGGAGAGTTCCCCTTTCTCTGCATCCCCGCCAACATCTGTCATTTCCTGACTTGTTAATTTTAGCCATTCTTTTTTTTTTTAAGATTTTATTTATTTATTTGAGAGAGAGAGAATGAGAGAGCACATGAGAGGGGGGAGAGTCAGAGAGAGAAGCAGGCTCCCTGCTGAGCAGGGATCCCAATGCGGGACTCGATCCTGGGACTCCAGGATCATGACCTGAGCCGAAGGCAGTCGCTTAACCAACTGAGCCACCCAGGCACCCCAATTTTAGCCATTTTGACTGGTGTGAGGTGGTATCTCATTGAGGTTTTTTTTTTTTTTTAAGATTTTATTTATTTATTTGACAGAGACAGAGAGATAGCGAGAGCAGGAACACAAGCAGAGGGAGTGGGAGAGGGAGAAGCAGGCTTCCCGCCGAGTAGGGAGCCTGATGTGGGACTTGATCCCAGGACCCTGGGATCGTGACCTGAGCCGAAGGCAGACGCTTAACGACTGAGCCACCCAGGGGCCCTCTCATTGAGGTTTTGATTTGGATGTCCGTGATGCCCAGTGATTTTCAGCACTTTTTCATGTGTCTGTTGGCCATTTGGATGTCTTCTTTGGAAAAATGTCTGTTCATGTCTTCTGCCCATTTCTTGATTAGATTCTTTGTTCTTTGGGTGTTGAGTTTGATGAGTTCTTTATAGATTTTGGATACTAGCCCTTTATCTGATATGTCATTTGCAAATATCTTCTCCCATTCTGTCGGTTGTCTTTTGGTTTTGTTGACTGTTTCCTTTGCTTTGCAAAAGCTTTTTATCTTGACGAAGTCCCAAGAGTTCATTTTTGCCCTTGCTTCCCTTGCCTTTGGCGATGTTTCTAGGAAGAAGTTGCTGTGGCTGAGGACGAAGAGGTTGCTGCCTGTGTTCGCCTTTAGGATTTTGATGGACTCCTGTCTCACATTGAGGTCTTTCAACCATTTGGAGTCTATTTTTGTGTGTGGTGTAAGGAAATGGTCCAGTTTCATTCTTCTGCATGTGGCTATCCAATTTTCCCAACACCATTTGTTGAAGAGACCGCCTTTTCCATTGGACATTCTTTCCTGCTTTGTCAAAGATGAGTTGACCATAGAGTTGAGGGTCCATTTCTGGGCTCTCTATTCTGTTCCATTGATCTCTGGGTCTGTTTTTCTGCCAGTACAATGCTGTCTTGATGATGACAGCTTTGTAATAGAACTGGAAGTCCAGAATTGTGATGCTGCCAGCTTTTCTTTTCTTTTTCAACATTCCTCTGGCTATGCGGGGTCTTTTCTGGTTCCATACAAATTTTAGGATTATTTGTTCCATTTCTTTGAAAAAAGCTGATGGTATTTGGATGGGGATTGCATTGAATGTGTAGATTGCTCTAGGTAGCATTGACATCTTCACAATATTTGTTCTTCCAATCCATGAGTATGGAACGTTTTTCCATTTCTTTGTGTCTTCCTCAATTTCTTTCATAAGTATTTTATAGTTTTCTGAGTACAGATCCTTTGTCTCTTTGGTTAGATTTATTCCTAGGTATCTTATGGTTTTGGGTGCAATTGTAAATGGGATCGACTCCTTCATTTCTCTTTCTTCTGTCTTGTTGTTGGTGTATAGGAATGCCCCTCACTTCTGTGCATTGATTTTATATCCTGCCACTTTCCTGAATTCCTGTATGAGTTCTAGCAGTTTTGGGGTGGAGTCTTTGGGGTTATCCACATAAAGTACCATATCATCTGCAAAGAGTGAGAGTTTGACTTCTTTGCCGATTTGGATGCCTTTGATTACTTTTTGATGTCTGATTGCTGTGGTTAGGACTTCCAATACTATGTTGAATATCAGTGGTGATAGTGGACATCCCTGCCACGTTCCTGACCTTAGGGGGAGAGCTCTCAGGTTTTCCCCATTGAGAATGATATTCGCTGTAGGTTTTTCATAGATGGTTTTTATGATATTGAGGTATTTACCCTCTATGTCTATACTCTGAAGAGTTTTGATCAAGAAAGGATGCTGTACTTTGTCAAAGGCTTTTTCTGCATCCATTGAGAGGATCATATGATTCTTGTTCTTTCTTTTGTTAATGTATTGTATCACATTGATTGATTTGCGGATGTTGAACCAACCTTGCAGCCCAGGGATAAATCCCATTTGGTTATGGTGAATAATCCTTTTAATGTAGTGTTGGATCCTATTGGCTAGTATTTTGGTGAGAATTTTTGCATCCATGTTCATCAGGGATGTTGGTCGGTAATTCTCCTTTTTGATGGGGTCTTTGTCTGGTTTTGGGATCAAGGTAATGCTGGCCTCATAAAATGAGTTTGGAAGTTTTCCTTCCATTTCTATTTTTTGGAACAGTTTTAGAACAATAGGTATTAATTCTTCTTGAAATGTTTGGTAGAATTCCCCTGGGAAGCCATCTGGCCCTGGGCTTTTGTTTTTTTGGGAGATTGTTGATGACTGCTTCAATTTCCTTAGTGGTTATAGGTCTGTTCAGGTTTTCTATTTCTTCCTGGTTCAGTTTTGGTAGTAGATACATCTCTAGGAATGTATCCATTTCTTCCAGGTTATCTAATTTGCTGGCATAGAGTTGCTCATAATATGTTCTTAGAATTGTTTGTATTTCTTTGGTGTTGGTTGTGATCTCTCCTCTTTCACTCATGATTTTGTTGATTTGGGTCATTTCTGTTTTCTTTTTGATAAGTCTGGCCAGGGGGTTATCAACCTTGTTAATTCTTTCAAAGAACCAGTTCATAGTTTCGTTGATCTGTTCTACTGTTCTTTTGGTTTGTATTTCATTGATTTCTGCTCTGATCTTTATGATTTCTCTTCTCCTGCTGAGTTTAGGCTTTATTTGCTGTTCTTTCTCCAGCTCCTTTAGGTGTAGGGTTAGGTTGTGTACTTGAGACCTTTCTTGTTTCTTGAAGAAGGCTTGTATTGCTATCTACTTTCCTCTTATGACTGCCTTTGTTGCATCCCAAAGATTTTGATCAGTTGTGTTTTCATTTTCATTGGTTTCCATGTATTTTTTTAATTCTTCTTTAATTTCCTGGTTGACCCATTCATTCTTTAGTAGGATGCTCTTTAGCCTCCATGTGTTTGAGTTCATTCCAACTTTCCTCTTGTGATTGAGTTCTAGTTTCAAAGCATTGTGCTCTGAAAATAGGCAGGGAATGATCCCAATCTTTTGGTACCAGTTGAGACCTGATTTATGACCTAGGATGTGATCTATCCTAGAAAATGTTCCATGGGGACTAGAGAAGAATGTGTATTCCGTTGCTTTGGGATGGAATGTTCTGAATATGTCTGTGAAGTCCATTTGGTCCAGTGTGTCATATAAAGTCTTAATTTCCTTGTTGATCTTTTGCTTAGATGATCTGTCCATTTCAGGGAGGGTTTGTTAAAGTCCCCCACTATTATTGTATTGTTCTCGATGTGTTTCTTTGGTTTTGTTATTAATTGCTTTATATAATTTGCTGCTCCCATGTTAGGGGCATAGATATTTACAATTGTTAGATCTTCTTGTTGGATAGACCCTTTAAGCAGGATATAATGTCCTTCCTCATCTCTTATTACAGTCTTTGGTTTAAAATCTAACTTGTCTGGGGTGCCTGGGTGGCTCAGTTGGTTAAGCGACGGCCTTCGGCTCAGGTCATGATCCTGGAGTCCCAGGATCGAGTCCCGCATCGGGCTCCCTGCTCAGCGGGGGGTCTGCTTCTCCCTCTGATCCTCTTCCCTCTCGTGCTCTCATTCTCTGTCTCAAATAAATAAAATCTTTAAAAAATAAATAAATAAAATAAAATCTAATTTGTCTGATATAAGGATTTTCACCCCAGCTTTCTCTTGGTGTCCATTAGCATGGTAAATGGTTTTCCACCCCCTCACTTTCAATCTGGAGCTGTCTTTGGTTCTAAAATGAGTCTCTTGCAGACAGCATATCGATGGGTCTTGTTTTTAATCCAGTCTGAGAGCCTGTGTCTTTTGATTGGGGCATTGAGCCCATTTACATTCAGGGTAACTATTGAAAGATAGGAATTTAGTGCCATGGTATTGCCTGTAAGGTGACTGTTACTGTATATTGTCTGTGTTCCTTTCTGGTCTATGTTGCTTTTAGGCTCTCTCTTTGCTTAGAGGACCCCTTTCAAGATTTCCTGTAGGGCTGGTTTTGTGTTTGCAAATTCCTTTAGTTTTTGTTTGTCCTGGAAGCTTTTTATCTCTCCTTCTATTTTCAATGACAGCTAGCTGGATATAGTATTCTTGGCTGCATATTTTCCTCATTTAGTGCTCTGAAGATATCCTGCCAGTCCTTTCTGGCCTGCCAGGTCTCTGTGGATAGGTCTGTTGCCAACATAATGTTTCTACCACTGTAGGTTACATATCTCTTCTCCCGAGCTGCTTTCAGGATTTTCTCTTTGTCTATGAGACTCATAAGTTTTACTATTCGATGTCGGGGTGTTGACCTATTTTTATTGATTTTGAGAGGGGTTCTCTGTGCTTCCTGGAGTTTGATGCCTGTTTTCTTCCCCAAATTAGGGAAGTTCTCTGCTATAATTTGCTCCATTATACCTTCTGGCTCTCTCTCTCTTTCTTCTTCTTCTGGGATCCCAATTATTCTAATGTTGTTTCATCTTATGGTATCACTTATCTCTTGAATTCTGCCCTCGTGATCCAGTAGCTGTTTATCTCTCTTTTTCTCAGCTTCTGTATTTTCCATCATTTGGTCTTCTATATCACTGATTCTTTCTTCTGCCTCATTTATCCTAGCAGTTAGCGCCCCCATATTTGATTGCACCTCATTAATAGCCTTTTTGATTTCAACTTGGTTAGATTTTAGTTCTTTTACTTCTCCAGAAAGGATTTCTCTAATAATTTCCATGTTTTTTTTCAAGCCCAGCTAGTATCTTTAAAGTGATGATTCTGAACTCTAGATCTGACATCGTACTAATGTCCATATTGAGTAGGTCCCTGGCAGTCGGTACTACCTCTTGTTCTTTTTGTTGAGATGATTTTTTCCATCTTGTCATTTTGTCCAGAGGAGAATAGATGAATGAGAGAACAAAATGCTAACAGGGTAACAATGTTTCCAGAAAATATACTCTAAACAAATCAGAAAAGACCTGAAGCAGTGGGAAAAGAAAGGGAAAGAGAGAAAAAAGAAAAAGAAAAAGATAAAGGTAAAAACAAACAAAAACAGAACAAAACAAAACAAGAAAAACAGAATGTGATCAAATATGATCAGGCTCGTATATAGATCAGTGCCACACACTAGATTTTGGGTGTATTTTGGTCTGTTAGATGAAAGTGCCTCCCAAAATTTTAAAGAAACAAAAACTTATATATGTACAAAAATAAGGGTTGATATGATGAAGGGATGGAATATGACTGTAAAGATGGAAATTATAAAACATTTTATAAAAGTAATTGATAAGAAGTTGTTTGAAAAAAGAAAGAAGAGGATTTAAATAAAAAAGAAAAAGGGAGAGAATGTGATTAGGTAGGGGAGTAGAAAAAACCATACACTAGAGATTTAGGGTATATTTTGATCTGTTAGAAGAAACTATCTGAAAATTTGAAAGAGAGAACAACTTATATATATATGCCAAAAATACAGGTAACTACTATGAAGGGATAGAATATGACTCTAAAAATGAAAAATAAAAAGGTTTTTTAAAAAAGGGATTGATAAGATGTTGGCTGAAAAAGGGAATAGGAAAAATTCAAAAAAAAAAAAAGACAGTTAAAAAAAATTAACTTTGAAAGACTTAAGAATCATGGGAAAAAAGCTATGAATTCTATGTGCATTATTCCCCTAGTGCTGGAGTTTTGCTGTTCTCATTGATTGGTAAACTTGGTCTTGGCTGCCTGTTCTCACTTATCTTCTGGGGGAGGGGTCTGTTGCTGTGGCTTCCAAATGTCTTTGCCAGGGGCGGAATTGCCCCGCCCTTGCCCGGTGTGGGCTAAGTAATCTGCTCGGGTTTGCTCTCCGGAGCTTTTGTTCCCTGCAAGTTTTCCGTACAGCTTTGGAGGCCGAGAGTGAAAATGGCAGCCTTCCAATCTCTGCCCCGGAGGAGCCGAGAACTCGGGGCCCCGCTCCTCAGTGAGCCCCCAGAGAAAAGCAGTCAGTCACTCCCATCTCCCCTGTCTCCAGCCACACTCCGTGTTCACCCGGCCTGTGACCGCGTGTTTCTATCTCTGGCACCCCACCCCCTGTGGAGTCTCCAAACCGAGCAGATCCCTGCGGTGTGCTCCCACGCCGCCCCTCCCAGGGGAAGAAGGTGAGTCTCCCCGGATCTGCTGCTTGTTGGGTCCCTGCTGGAGGATTAGTGGCCTGACTATGCTGCAGATTTCGGTTTATGACAACCCTGAGCTGAGAGCCCGCGCCTGGTCTCCATCTCTGCAGCCGGCTTCCCCACTCCGATACCTGGGAGCTCTACCGCACTCAGGCACCCCCGGTCTTTCTGTGACCCCGAGGGTCCTGAGACCACACTGTCCCATGAGGCTTCCACTCCCCGCTTAGCCACTGGAGTGACGTCCCATAGTGGAGCAGACTTCTAAAAGTTCTGATTTTGTGCTCCGCTGCTGTATCACTTGCCAGAAGCGGCCGATGGAGGCCCCTCCCCCACCGTCTATCCTCCCCAATATCGCCTCGGATTCACTTCTCCACACGTCCTACCTTCCTGAAAGTGGTCACTTTTCTGTTCAGAGAGTTGTTGCTATTCTTTTCTTCAATCTCCTGTTGAGTTTGTAGGTGTTCAGAATGGTTTGATCCCTATCCAGCTGAATTCCTGAGAGGAGACGAAATCCAGGTCTCCTACTCCTCTGCCATCTTGCTCCCCCCCCAGCATAGACATTTTAACAATGTTGATTCTTCCAGTCCATGAGCATGACATACAAATGGCTAACAGGTATATGAAAAAATGTTCATCATCATTAGCCATCAGGGAAATTCAAATCAAAACCACACTGAGATACCACCTTACTCCAATTAGAATGGCAAAAATTGACAGGGCAAGAAACAACAAGTGTTGGAATGGTTGTGGAGAAAGGGGAACCCTCTTACACTGTTGGTGGGAATGTAAGTTGGTACAGCCACTTTTAAAACAGTGTGGAGATGCCTCAAAAATTAAATATAGAGCTACCCTATGACTCAGAAATTGCATTCCTGGGTATTTACCCCCAAAACACAGATGTAGTGAAAAGAAGGGATATATGCACCCCAATATTCATAGCAGCTATGTCCGCAATAGCCAAACTGTGGAAAGAGCTGAGATGCCCTTCAACAGATGAATGGATAAAGAAGATGTGGTCCATATATGCAATGGAATATTACTCAGCCATCAGAAAGGATGAATACCGAACTTTTACATCAACATGGATGGGACTGGAGGAGATTATGCTGAGTGAAATAAGTCAAGTGGAGAAAGTCAATTATCACATGGTTTCACTTATTTGTGGAACATAAGGAATAGCATGGAGGACATTAGGAGAAGGAAGAGAAAAATGAAGGGGGGGAAATCGGAGGGAGAGATGAACCATGAGAGACTATGGACTCTGAGAAACAAACTGAGGGTGTTAGAGGGGAGGGGGGTGGGAGGATGGGTTAGCCTGGTGATGGGTATTCAGGGCACATACTGCATGGAGCACTGGGTGTTATATGAAAACAATGAATCGTGGATCACCACATCAAAAACTAATGATGTATTGTATGGTGACTAACATAACATAATAAAATAAAATTAAAAATAAATAAATAAATAAATAAATAAATAAATAAATAAATAAATAAATAATAAATGATGCCATCATGGAGCATCCTCACCATCACTAATTGTAAGTGCTTTAAGAGGAGAATCAGAGAAAAATAATAACTTCCTGTGAATGATAAAAACTTAAAGTGGTCAAGGTTAAAGAGCTGGTGGAAACTCATGTGATGATGAAAATTATTTATGTGGTGTACAATATTTGTACATAGTAACCAGACAGTGAAGGTATTGACAAATTTCTATGAATGTCATAGAACTTCCGGAAAATTTACATTAGTAAAATACATCCATACACTTGTAACCTGAAAAGCTTTATCATCACTTCTTATTTAACAATGTTTCCTATATAATTTAACATACCAAATAAGCCCAATTACTTTAACATCTCTTTCACAAGGAAAGAGACCAAGTTTAATTTGAGATTTTTCAGGGACCCTCTGGGTGTTTTCAAAGAGTTCAAGATCAAAAATAGTATATTTAGAATTTGATTTGGGGGAACTTGACAAAAATATTAAATGTTCTGAATATTTTATTAACTAGAATTTGGAGTATCTATTTAACCAAAGTGACAGTAAAAGATTTCAAAAGTAAATACAGAAGGTTATATTAGTGTAGATAACTTAGATCTTTTACGATTGAGAAAACTTGATTTTGTTATGTAATCAAAGGTTTGATAAAGACGACGTGAAGCACAGGACATTATCTAAAACATAAAATCTGTTTTTTGAGGCAAATTATTTAAAAAATAAAGAAAAATACTTTTTTTTTTTAAAGATTTTATTTATTTGACAGAGAGAGCACAAGCAGAGGGAGAGAGCCCGCATTGGGCTCCCTGCTCCGCGGGAGGCCTGTCTCTCCCCCTCCCTTTCCCCCTGGTTGTTTTCCTGCTCTCACTGTGTCTCTCTGTCAAATAAATAAATAAAACCTTTAAAAAAAAGATTTTTTCTGGGAAGCGTGGGTGGCTCAGTCGTTAAGCATCTGCCTTCAGCTCAGGTCATGATCCTGGGGTCCTGGGAGTGAGCCCTGCGTTGGGCTCCCTGCTGCGAGGGGGGCCTGCTTCTCCCTCTCCCACTCCCCCTGCTTGTGTTCCCTCTCTCGCTGTCTCTCTCTCTGATAAATAAATAAAATCTTAAAAAAAAGAAACAGAGATCTTATACCTGCCATTGTGAAATTTTAGCCATGAGTCAGTTTATTTTTATATTTAAATTCAATTAGCTAACATACTACATCATTAATTTCAGATGTATTGTTCAATGATTCATCAGTTGTGTATAACATCTAGTTCATCACATCACCTGCCCTCCTTAAGCCCATCACCCAGTTCCCCAAAACCCCCTCCTACCTCCCGTCAAGCAGCCCTCAGTTTGATTCCCAGAGTCAAGAGTCTCTCATGGTTTGTCTTCCTCTTGGATTTCATTCTTTTCAGTATTCCTTCCCTTTTCCTATGATCTTGTAAACTATTCCTTATATTCCATACACGAGTGAAACCATATGATAATTGTCTTTCTTTGATTGACCTATTTCACTTAGCATAATACCCTCCAGTTCCATCCAAATCAATGTAAATGGTAGGTATTCATCTTTTCTGATGGCTAATATTTCATTGTATATATGATCCATATCAACTTTATCCATTCATCTATTGATGGACATCTCTGCTATTTCCACAGTTTGGCTATTGTGGACATTGTTGCTGTGAACATTGGAGTGCATGTGCCCCTTCATTTCACTACATCTGTATCTTTGGGGTAAATAACTAGTAGTGCAATTCCTAGGTTGTAGGGTAGCTCTATTTTTAACTTCTTGAGGAAACTCCATACTGTTTTCCGAGTGGCTGTATCAGTTTGCATTCCCACCAACAGTGTAAGAAGGTTCGCCTTTCTCCGCATTCTTGCCAACATTTGTTGTTTCCTGTCTTGTTAATTTTAGTCATTCTAATTGGTGTTAGGTGGTAACTCATTGTGGTTTTGATTTGTATTTCCTTGATGTTGAGTGATATAGAGCATTTTTTCATGTGTCTGTTGGCCATTTGGATGTCTTCTTTGGAGAAATGTCTGTTCATGTCTTCTGCTCATTTCTTGATTGGATTATTTGTTTTTTGGGTGTTTGATAAGTTATTTATAGATATTTGATACTAACCCTTTATCTGATATGTCACTTGCAAATAACTTCTCCCATCCCATAGGTTGCCTTTAAGTTTTTTGCCTATATCCTTTGCCATGCAGACACTTTTTATATTAATGAAGTCCCAATAGTTCATTTTGGCTTTTGTTTCCCTTGCCTTTAGAGATGTGTCTTGCAAGAAGTTGCTGTGGCTGAAGTTGAAGAGGTTACTACCTATGTTCTCCTCTAAGATCTTGATGGATTCCTGGCTCACATTGAGGTCTTTCATCCATTTTGAGTCTATTTTTCTGTATGGTATAAAGAAATTGTTGAGTTTCATTCTTCTGCATGTGGCTGTCCAATTTTCCCAGCACCATTTATTGAAGAGACTGTCATTTTTCTGTTGGATACTCTTTACTGTTTTGCCAAAGATCAGTTTACCATAGAGTTGAGGGTCCATTCCTGGGTTCTATATTCTGTTCTATTGACCTACGTGTCTCTTTTTGTACGAGTACCTTACTTTCTTGATGATCACAACTTTATAATATAGCTTGAAGTCGCATTGAGATGCCTCCAGCACTAGTTGTTGTTGTTGTTGTTTTTCAACATTCCTCTGATTATTTGGGGTCTTTTCTGGTTCCATACAAATTTTAGGATTACTTGTTCCATTTCTGTGAAAAATGTTGATGGTATTTTGATAGAGATTGCATTAAATGTGTAGATTCCTCTGGGTAGCATAGACATTTTAACAATATCATGAATCATATCCAAGTCACAACGCCATGACTGTTAAACTAAAAGATACTCAATGACATTTCTCAAAGACTAAGACAAACTTTATTCAGAATCTTTGTAACAGATATAAAGATCACTGCAATAGGATTTTACAGTGGGGGAGAAAGTATGGGCTCAAGTCCAAATACAGCATGACAAGTAAGAATTTACAGTCAAGGAGTGGGGTGGAGATTAATGAATGAAAATTTACTAAGAGGAAATATCAGGAGTAAGGTGAATTCCAACTAAAGTGACCTAACAAGAACTCTATGCTAAAGACAGGTCAGGGTGATCAGACATCACCTGGGAGATGGTGAAGGGCTAGGAACCTCATCATATATTGAGGGTGGGGGGTTCTACTAAACTGGCTTAGCAGAGTTCTTACTAAAACTGGATTTTACAAGAGGTCTGTAACCTACAATGGTAGAAACATTAGATTGGCAGCAGACCTATCCATGGAGACCTGGCAGGCCAGAGAGGACTGGCATGATATATTCAGGGTCCTAAATGAGAAAAATATTCAGCCAAGAATACTTTATCCAGCTAGGATGTCATTCAAAATAAGAGTAATAAAAAGCTTCCAGGATAAACAGAAACTAATAGAATTTGTGACAACCAAACCAGCCGTACACAAAATATTGAAAGGAGTCCTCAAGCAAAGAGAGCCCAAAAGTAACATAGACCACAAATGAACACAGACAATATATTCTATACAGTAAAAGTCACTTTACAGGCAATATAGTGGCACTAAATTAATATCTTCCAATAGTTACCCTGAATGTAAATGGGATAAATGCCCCAATTAAAAGACACAGAGTATCACGTTGGATGAAAAAGAAAGAACCATCCATATGCTGTCTGAAAGAGACTCATTTTAGAAACAAAGACACCTCCAAATTTACAGTGAGGGGGTGGAAAACAATTTATTGTGTTAATGGACATCAAAAGAAAGCTGGGGTGGCAATCTGTATGTCAGACAAATTAGATTTTAAACCAAAGACTGTAATAAGAGATGAAGAAGGATACTATATCATACTTAAAGGGTCTATTCAACTAGAAGATCAACAGTTTTAAATATTTATGCCCCTAACATGGGAGCAGCCAATTATATAAGCCAATTGATAACAAAATCAAAGAAACACTTCAAGGGGCACCTGGGTGGCTCAGTCGTTAAGCATCTGCCTTCACTTGGGTCATGATCCTGGGGTCCTGGGATCAAGCCCCGCGTCAGTCTCCCTGCTCAGCAGGAGGGCTGGTTCTCCCTCTCCCACTCCCCCTGCTTGTGTTCCCTCTCTCATGCTCTCTGTCAAATAAATAAAATCTTTAAAAAAAAAGAAACACATCAATAATAATACAATAATAGCAGAAGAATTTAACACCCCACTCACTGCAATTGACAGGTCATCTAAGGAAGATCAACAAGGAAATAAAGGCTTTGAATTACACTCTGGAACAGATAGACTTCACAGATATATTCAGAACATTCCTTCCCAAAGAAACAGAATACACAATCTTCTCGAGTACACGTGGAACATTCTCCAGAATAGATCACATCCTGTGTCACAAATCACGTCTCAACAGGTGCCAAAAGATTGGGATCATCCCCTGCATATTTTCAGATCATAATGCTTTGAAACTGGAACTCAATCACTCAAAGTTGGAAGTAACTGAAGTATATGGAGGTTAAAGAGCATTCTACTAAAAAATGAATGGGTCAACCAGGAAATTAAGGGAGAATTAAAAATATTCATTGAAACAAATGAAAGTGAAAATACAAGTGTTCAAACTCTTTGGGATGAAGTGAAGGCAGCTCTAAGAGGGAAGTATATAGCAATACAAGCCTTTCTCAAAAAACAAGAAAGGTCTCAAATACACAACCTAACCCTACACCTAAAGGAGCTGGAGAAACAACAGCAAATAAAGCCTAAATCCAGGAGCAGAAGAGAAATAATAAAGATTAGAGCTGAAATCAGTGAAATGGAAACCAAAAGAACAGTAGACCAGATCAACGAAAGTAGGAGCTGGTTCTTTGAAAGAATTAATAAATTGATAAACCCCTGGCCAGACTTATCAAAAAGAAGAGAAACGACCCAAATAAATAAAATCATGAATGAAAGAGGAGAGATCACAACCAACACCAAAGAAATACAAACAATTATTAGAACATATTATGAGCAACTATATGCCAACAAATTAGACAATCTGGAGAAATAGATGCATTTCTAGAAATGTATCAACTACCAAAACTGAACCAGGAAGAAATAGAAAATCATAACCAGCAAATAAATTGAAGGAGTCTTCAAAAATCTCCCAACAAACAAGAGTCCAGGACCAGATGGCTTCCCCGGGGAACTCTACCAAACATTTAAAGAAGAATTAATACCTATTCTTCCAACGCTGTTTCAAAAAATAGAAATGGAAGGAAAACTTCCAAACTCATTCTGTGAGGCCAGCATTACCTCAATCCCAAAACCAGACAAAGACCCCATCAAAAAGGATAATTACAGACCAATATCCCTGATGAACATGGATGCAAAAATTCTCACCAAAATACTAGCCAATAGGATCCAACAGTACATTAAAAGGATTATTCACCATGACCAAGTGGGATTTATCCCTGGACTGCAAGGTTGGTTCAACATCCACAAATCAATCAGTGTGATACAATACATTAATAAAAGAAAGAACAAGAACCATATGATCCTCTCAATAGATACAGAAAAATCATTTGACAAAGTAGAGCATCCTTTCTTGATTAAAACTCTTTAGAATGTAAGGATAAAGGGTACATACCTCAATATCATAACAGCCATCTATGAAAAACCCACAATTAATATCATTCTCAATGGGGAAAAATTGAGAGTTTTTTCCCTAAGGTCAGGAACATGGCAGGGATGTCCACTATACCACTGCTGTTCAACATACTACTAGAAGTCCTAGCCTCAGCAGTCAGACCACAAAAAGAAATAAAAGGCCTTCAAACTGGCAAATAAGTCAAACTCTCACTCTTTGTGGATGACATGATACTCTATGTGGAAAACCCAAAGACTATGTCCCAAAATTGTTAGAACTCATACAGGAATTCTGTAATGTGGCAGGGTATAAAATCAATGCACAGAAATCAGTTGCATATCTATACACTAACAATGAAACAGAAGAAAGAGAAATTAAGGAGTTGATCCCATTTACAAATGCACCCAAAAACATAAGATACCTAGAAATAAACCTAATCAAAGAGGCAAAGGATCTGATTGAAAACTCAGAAAACTATAGAATACCTGTGAAAGAAATTGAGGAAGACACAAAGAAATGGAAAAGACATTCCATGCTCATGGAATGGAAGAACAAATATTGTGAAGATGTCTATGCTACCTAGAGCAATCTGCACATTCAATGCAATCCTTATCAAAATACCATGAACTTTTTTCACGGAACTGGAACAAATAATCCTAAAATTTGTATAAAGCCAGAAAAGACCCCGGATAGCCAAAGGAATGTTGAACAAGAAAACCAAAGCTGGTGGCATCACAATTCCAGATTTCAAGCTCTATTACAAAGCTATAATCATCAAGACAGTATGGTACTGGCACAAAAACAGACACATAGATCAATGGAGCAGAATAGAGAGCCCAGAAATGGACCCTCAACTCTATGGTCAACTAATCTTCAGCAAAGAAAGAAAGAATATCCAATGGAAAAAAGATATTCTCTTCAATAAATGGTGCTGGGAAAATTGGACAGCCACATGCAGAAAAATGAACGTGGACTATTTCCTTATACACAAAGATAAACTCAAATGGATTAAAGACCTCAATGTGAGACAGGAATCCATCAAAATCCTTGAGGAGAACATAGGCAGTAATCTCTTTGATCTTGGCCATACCAACTTCTTACAAGACACATCTCCAAAGGCAAGGGAAACAAAGGCAAAAATGAACTATTGGGACTTCATCAAGATAAAAAGCTTTTGCACCGCAAAAGAAACAGTCAACAAAACCAAAAGACAACTGACAGAATGGGAGAAGATATTTGCAAATGACATATCAGATAAAGGGCTAGTATCCAAAATCTATAAAGAACTTATCAAACTCAACACCCAAAGAACAAATGATCCAATCAAGGAATGAGCAGAAGACATGAACAGACATCTCTGCAAAGAAGACATCCAAATGGCCAAAAAAACACATGAAAAATGCTCAACATAATTTAGCATCAGGGAAATACAAATTAAAGCCACAATGAGATGCCACCTCACACCAGTCCGAATGTCTAAAATGAACACATCAGGAAATTACAGATGTCGGTGAGGATGCAGAGAAAGGGGAACAGTCTTACACTGTTGGTGAGAATGCAAATGGGTGTAGCCACTCTTGAAAACAGTATGGAGGTTCCTCAAAATGTTGAAAATAGAGCTACCTTATGACCCAGCAAATGCACTACTGAGTATTTACCCCAATGATACAGATGTAGCGAAATGAAGGGGTACATGCACCCCAATGTTCATAGCAGCAATGTTCACAATAGTCAAACTGTGGAAGAAGCGATGTTGTCCTTCAACAGATGAATCGATAAAGTAGATGTGGATCATATATACAATGGAATATCACTCAGCCATCAAAAAGGATGAAAACCCACCATTTGTACTGACATGGATGGAACTGGAGGGTATTATGCTAAATGAAATAAGTCAATCAAAGAAAGACAATTATCATATGGTTTCACTCATATGTGGAATAAAAGGAATAGTGCAGAGGACAATATGGGAAGGGAGAGAAAACTGAATGGGAATAAATCAGAGAAGGAGATAAACCATGAGAGACTCTATGGTGACTAACAATGACTTATGCAAAGAAAGAAACTCTAGGAGTGCCTGGGTGGCTCAGTTGGTTAATTGTCTCCCTTCAGCTCAGGTCATGATTCCGGGACCCTGGGATCGAGCTCTGCATCAGGCTTCCTGCTCTATGGGGGACCTACTTCTCCCTCTCCCTCTGCCTGCTGCTCCTCCTGCTTGTGCTCCCTCTTTCTCTCCCTCTGTCAAATAAATCAATAAAATCTTTAAAAAAAAGAAAGAAAGTCAATATTACATTTGTGCCTCAAGAGAAGTCCATAGCCAATAATGAGACCATATCATAGGTGTCCCAAAGGGTGAAGCTATACATTTGTCAGGAATGTCCCTGGTTTTGGAAAGACACAAGTCAAATAGGATCCTTTATACCCAAGTGGCATTGATGATGAACTGAACCAATTGTTAATAACTGAGGGGAACTCTAGTAAAGTGCCAGTATCTTTTGACTCTTATTTTTCAGGTTACATTTACTACCATACTGTGTTGTGGGTTAACACACGCATTGTTGGTAATATTCAATTACCTTATGCAAACATGTTATATGATAAAACTAATATTGATAGTTAAATAAATGAATGGGGAGATTGAGTTAATGTCTCATTAGGATGCAATATCAATAGAAAATGAAATGGAAATGTATTTGGCTAGTCATTAATCTATGTTAAGTGGTTCAGCACAAGATTACTATAAGATATAATTAGCAGTAGATCAATGATGCAATGCATATTCACACTAGAACAGAAATTTGAAAATGTATGTAATGGTTTTATAGGTTGTGATATGGTTGATTTTATGTCAACTTGACTGGGCCAAGGGATATCCATATATTTGGTCGAATGTTATTCTAGGTATCTCTGATGAACATAGATGCAAAAATCCTCAACAAAATATTAGCAAACCACATTCAACAATACATTAAGAAGATCATTCACTATAAGCAAGTGGGATTTATTCAAGGGTTGCAAGGATGATTCAAAATTCACAAACTGATTGATGTGATACACTAACAAAACAAAGGATAAAAATCATATGATAGTTTCAATAAATGCAGAAAAAGCATTTGTCAAAATTCAACATTCAACATGAGAGCTCATCCTACAAGATAAGGAACAAGACAAGGATGTCCACTCTTGCCACTTTTATTTAACATGGTACATGAAGCCCTAGCTACAGCAATCAAAAAATAAAAAGAAAAAAGAGGCATCCATATTGGTAAAAAAGATGTCAAACTGTCACTATTTGCAAATGACATGATATCATACATAGAGAACTCTAAAAACCCCACCAAAGAAATATTAGAAATTATTATTTAGTAATGTTACAGGATACAAAACTAATACCCAGAAATTGGTAGCATTTCTATATACTAATAACAAAGTAGCAGAAAGATAAATTAAGAAAACAAATCCATTTACATTTGCACCAAAAGAATAAAATAGCTCCTTAACAAAGGTGAAAGACTTGTACTCTGGGAATTATAAAACACTAATGAAATAAATTAAAGATGATGTAAACGTATAGAAGGATATTTCATGCTCATGGATTGGAAGAATTAATATTGTTAAAATGTCCACACACCCCAAAGCAATCTACAGATTCAATTCAATCCCTATCAAAATATCAACAGGATTTTTCACAGATCTCAAACAAATAATTCTAAAATTTGTATGGAACCACAAAGACTCTGAATAGGCAAAGCAATCTTAAGAAAAAGGAACCAAGTTGGAGGTATTACAGTCTCAAGATTGTAAGATTTCAAGATATAATATAAAGCTGTAATGATCAAAAAAGTATAGTACTGGCAGAAAAATAGAGACATATATCAATGGAACAAAATAGAGACACCATAAATAAGCCCATACTTACATGGTATTGTAATCTATCACAAAAAAGGCAAGAATACAATAGGAAAAGACAATCTCTTCAATAAATGGTTTTGGGAAAACTGGACAGCTACATGCAAACTGGACTACTTTCTTACACCATAAACAAAAATAAACTCAAATGGATTAAAAACCTAATAAAGGTTTAATATTCAAAATATATATGCAACCATCAAAAAAAAAAAAATGAAACCTTGACATTTGCAACAAGGTGGATGGAACTAGAGGGTATTATACCAAGCAAAATAAGTCAATCAGAGAAAGACAAGTATCATATGATCTCATTGATATGTGGAATTTGAGAAACAAGACAGAGGATCATAGGGGAAGGGAATAAAAAATGAAACAAGATGAAACCGGAGAGGGAGACAAACCATAAGAGACTCTTAATCTCAGGAAACAAACTGAGGGTTGATGGAGTAGTGGGGGGTGGTAGGGATGGGGTGGCTAGGTGATGGACATTGGGGAGAGTATGTGCTATGGTGAGTGCTGTGAATGGTATAAGACTAATGAATCACAGACTTGTACCTCTGAAACAAATAATACATTATATGTTAAAAAAAAAAAGAAGAAGATAGTAGGAAGGGAAAAATGAAGTGGGGGAAATCAAAGGGGGAGATGAACCATGAGAGACTATGGACTCTGAGAAACAAACTGAGGGTTCTAGAGGGGAGGGGCGGATGGATTAGCCTGGTGATGGGTATTAAGGAGGGCACGTATTGCATGGAGTGTTGTACACTGGGTGTGATACAGAAACAATGAATCATGGAACACTACATCAAAAACTAATGATGTAATGTATGGTGACTAATATAACATAATAAAATAAAATTTAAAAAAATGAAAAAATAAATAAAACGCCTTTTTTAGTCAGAAAAAATATTCAAAATATAAGGGGTTAATATCCAAAATATGTAAAGAACTTACACAACCCAATACCAAAAAAAAAAAAAAAAATGGGCAGAAGATTGTCGTGTTGCATGTATCCCTTTGAATTAGTATTTTTGTATTTTGGGGTAAATATCCCATAGTGCAATTACTGGATCATAAGGTAGATCTATTTTTAACTTTTTGAGGAACCTCCATACTGTTTTCCAGAGTAGCTGCACCAGTTTGCATTCCCACCACAGCATCTTTTCATGCCATAAAAAAGAATGAAATCTTGCCATTTGCCACATGGATAGAGCTGGAAAGTATAATGGATAACATGGATAGAGCTGGAAAGTATAATGTTAAGTGAAATAAGTCAGTCAGGGAAAGAAAAATACCATATGATCTCACTCATATGTAGAATTTAAGAAACAAAACAAACAAGCAAAAGGGGAGAAAAGAAAGAGAAACCAAGAAATAAGCTCAACTCTAAACAACAAACTGATGATTACCAGGGGGGAGGTGGATAGGAGATGGGTTAAATAGGTGATGGAGATTAAAGAGTACACTTATCATGATGAAAAAAAATATTTAAAAAATAAACTATGAAAAAAAATGGGCAGAAGACCTAATAGACATATTTCCAAAGACATATAGATATATGTATAGATATATATAACTTTTTGAGGAACCTCCATACTGTTTTCCAGAGTAGCTGCACCAGTTTGCATTCCCACCACAGCATCTTTTCATGCCATAAAAAAGACATCCATGCAAATACTTAACACTATGTTGTACACCTGAAACTAATGTAACATTGTGTGTCAATTATACTCAAATAAAAATATTTTAAAATAAAGTGTGTCTCTTGTAAAATACTATTCTAGGGGTGGGGTGGGAGGGCCCATGGGAGGAGATGCTGTGTCCCCTTGTCATGGTGTGGTGTGCCTGGGGCCACAGAATGAGCACCCCACAGACCTACTATTCCTAGGGCAGCCCAGGTCCCCCATCTCTGCCCTAGGGTGCTCTCAGGAGTCCAGCACTACAACTCACAGCAAGCCATGAATTTGATGGTCCAGCCTCTGGGGCAGCCAGTCCTCCAGATGGCCCCACTCTGATGCTCTGTTGCCACCACTGCCCCAGCTGTAAGAAGAACAAGAAGCAACCACGGAGGAGACAATGTCCCCAGGCTGCAGCAAGCCACACCTGGAGAAGCTGACACTGGGGATCACCTGCATCCTAGAATTTTCCCAAGTGTGACAGAGGTGACTATGATAGAAAAGCCAGCCTGCAGGTGGCCAGAAAGGGCCCTCAGGTCCTCCTTCCACCTCTAAATCCTTTCCTAACTCTGGAAAGAAACCCTGTCCAGAAATGAGTACCCCCACCTCCTTACCATCCCCACAGAGATGATTTCCATACACAGATAGTCCCAGTCTCAGATTCTGTGTGTAGAACCATAGGCCTCTTCCCATGCTCATGTGAGTGAGCCAAGTCCTAGGCCTTTTACTCCTGTTGACATTAGCCAGGAGCTCAAGGGCATATTCAAGTCTCCCTGAGTCCTTTCCTTAACCCCTGCCTCCAAAAGCTGTGGAGAGTTTCAGAACTTGCTTAAGTAGCTCAATAGATCTCTTCAGAGTTTTCCTCTCTTTCTACCCCCAACCCCCTATGGACGTCAGCAGTGATTAGAGAAGTTCCCCAAAGAAACCACTGTTTTTGACCCATGAGGCACTAGAACTCTGCTGTTCATTTGGTAACCACTAGGCACATATGACTACATATAGTACAAATTCAGTTCCTCATGGTTTGTTGAACCATGAGGCTCTGGACTCCAGGAAACAAACTGAGGGTTGAGGAGGGGAGGGGGGAAGGGGGGGTGGGGTACTGGGTGATGGGTATTATGGAGGGAACATGTTGTGATAAGCACAGGGTGTTATACACAACTAATGAATCATTGAACACTACATCAAAAACTTATGATGTAGGGGGAGCAGCAAGATGGTGGAGGAGTAGGAGACCTAAATTTCGTCTGGTCCCAGGAATCAGCTAGATAGGGATCAAACCATTATGAACACCTATGAACTCAATAGGAGATCGAAGAAAAGAATAGCAACAACTCTCTGAACAGAAAAGCGACCACTTTCTGGAAGGTAGGATGTATGGAGAAGTGAATCCGAGGCGATATTCGGAAAGATAGACAGCGGAGGAGGGGGCCTCCATTGGCCACTACTGGCAAGTGATAGAGCAACAGAGCACAAAATTGGAACATTTAGAAGTCCGCTCCACTGAGGGACGTCACTCCAGTGGCTAAGCAGGGGGTGGAACCCTTGCTGGGACAGTGTGGTCTCAAGACCCTCAGGGTCACAGAAAGACCGGGGGTGTCTGAGTTTGGCAGAGCTCCCAGGTATTGGAGTAGGGAAGCAGGCTGCAGAGAGGGAGCCAAGGAATGGGCTCTCAGCTCGGGGTTGCCATAAACCATGATCCACGGCACAGTCGGGCCACTGCTCTTCCAGCAGGGACCGAACAAGCGGCAGATCTGGGAAGACTCCCCTTCCTCCCCTGGGAGGAGTGGCACAAGAGTGCACCCCAGGACTCTGCTGGGTTTGGAAACTCCACACAGCGTCATGTGCCAGAGATAGAAATGCTCAGTCACTGGCCAGGTGAGCACAGAGTGTGGCTGCAGTTGGGGAGACGGGAGTGATTGATTGCTTTTCTCTGGGGGCTCACTGAGGAGTGGGACCCTGAGTTCTTGGCTCCTCCGGGGTGGAGATTGGGAGGCTGCCATTTCACTCTCGTCCTCCAAAGCTGTACGGAAAGCTTGCAGGAAACAAAAACTCCTGAGAGCAAACCCAAGCAGATTACTTAACCCAGCCCTAGCAAGGACCCGGCAATTCCACCTCCAGCAAAGACATCTGAGAACCACTGCAACAGGCCCCTCCCCCAGAAGATCAGCAAGAACAGCCCGCCAAGACCAAGTTTACCGATCAATGAGAATGGCAGAACTCCAGCGCTAGGGGAATACTGCACATAGAATCCATAGCGTTTTTCCCATGACTCTTTAGTCTTTCAAAGTTAATCTTTTTTAACTTTCTTTTTCTTTTTTTTTTTTTGAACTTTTTCTTTTTCCCTTTTTTAACCAAAATCTTATCAATCCCTTTTTTAAAAAACATGTTTATTTTTCATTTTGAGAGTCATATTCTATCCCTTCATAGTAGTTAACCTTATTTTTGGTATATGTATATATAAGTTGTTCTCTCTTTAAAAATTTGGGATACGGTTTCTTCTAACAGACCAAAATAAACCCTAAATCTCTAGTGTATGGCTTTGTTCTAGTCTCCTGCCTGATCACATTCTCTCCCTTTTTTTAAAAATCCTCTTCTTTCTTTTTTCAACCAACTTCTTATCAATTCCTTTTATAAAATCTTTTATAATTTCCATTATTACAGTCTTATTCCATCCCTTCATCGTATTTACCCTTATTTTTGTACATATATAAGCTTTTCTTTCTTTAAAATTTTGGGAGGCACTTTCTTCTAACAAACAAAAATACGCCCCAAATCGAGTGTGTGGCACTGATCTATACACCAGCCTGATCATATTTGATCATATTGTTTTTTTTGTTTTGTTTTGTTCTGTGATATCATAACATGAAACAACATTAGAATAATTGGGATCCCAGAAGAAGAAGAAAGAGAGAGGGGCAGAAGGTATACTGGAGCAAATTATAGCAGAGAACTTCCCTAATTTGCAGAAGGAAACAGGCATCAAACTCCAAGAGACACAGAGAACCCCTCTCAAAATCAATAAAAATAGGTCAACACCCTGACATCAAATAGTAAAACTTACGAGTCTCAGAGACAAAGAGAAAATCCTGAAAGCAGCTTGGGAGAAGAGATCTGTAACCTACAATGGTAGAAATATTAGATTGGCAACAAATCTATCCACAGAGACCTGGCAGGCCAGAAAGGACTGGCAGGATATCTTCAGAGCACTAAATGAGAAAAATATGCAGCCAAGAATACTCTATCCAGCTAGGCTGTCATTGAAAATAGAAGGAGAGATAAAAAGCTTCCAGGACAAACAAAAACTAAAGAAATTTGCAAACACGAAACCAGCCCTACAAGAAATCTTGAAAGGGGTCCTCTAAGCAAAGAGAGAGCCTAAAAGCAACATAGACCAGAAAGGAACACAGACAATATACAGTAACAGTCACCTTACAGGCAATACCATGGCACTAAATTCCTATCTTTCAATAGTTACCCTGAATTTAAATGGGCTAAATGGCCCAATCAAAAGGCACAGGCTATCAGATTGGATAAAAAAACAAGACCCATCAATATGCTGTCTGCAAGAGACTCATTTTAGAACCAAACACACCCCCAGATTGAAAGTGAGGGGGTGGAATACAATTTACCATGCTAATGGACACCAAAAGAAAGCTGGGGTGGCAATCCTTATATCAGACAAATTAGATTTTAAACCAAAGACTATAATAAGAGATGAGGAAAGACACTATATCCTACTTAAAGGGTCTATCCAACAAGAAGATCTAACAATTGTAAATATCTATGCTCCTATCATGGGAGCAGCCAATTATATAAGGCAATGAATAACAAAAGTAAAGAAACACATCAACAACAATATAATAATAGTGGCAGACTTTAACAACCCCCTCACTGAAATGGAGAGATCGTCTAAGGAAAAGATCAACAAGGAAATAAAGACTTTAAATGACGTGCTGGACCAAATGGACTTCACAGATATATTCAGAACTTTCCGTCCGAAAGCAACAGAATACACATTCTTCTCTAGTGCCCATGGAACATTCTCCAGAATAGATCACATACTAGGTCACAAATCAGGTCTCAACTGGTAACAAAAGATTGGGATCATTCCCTGCCTATTTTCAGAGCACAATGCTTTGAAACTAGAACTCAATCACAAGAGGAAAGTTGGAATGAACTCAAACACATGGAGGCTAAAGAGCATCCTACTAAAGAATGAATGGGTCAACCAGGAAATTAAAGAAGAATTAAAAAAATACATGGAAACCAATGAAAATGAAAACACAACTGATCAAAATCTTTGGGATGCAACAAAGGCAGTCATAAGAGGAAAGTAGATAGCAATACAAGCCTTCTTCAAGAAACAAGAAAGGTCTCAAGTACACAACCTAACCCTACACCTAAAGGAGCTGGAGAAAGAACAGCAAATAAAGCCTAAACTCAGCAGGAGAAGAGAAATCATAAAGATCAGAGCAGAAATCAATGAAATACAAACCAAAAGAAAAGTAGAACAGATCAACGAAACTATGAACTGGTTCTTTGAAAGAATTAACAAGGTTGATAACCCCCTGGCCAGACTTATCAAAAAGAAAACAGAAATGACCCAAATCAACAAAATCATGAGTGAAAGAGGAGAGATCACAACCAACACCAAAGAAATACAAACAATTCTAAGAACATATTATGAGCAACTCTATGCCAGCAAATTAGATAACCTGGAAGAAATGGATACATTCTTAGAGATGTATCAACTACCAAAACTGAAGCAGAAAGAAATAGAAAACCTGAACAGACCTATAACCACTAAGGAAATTGAAGCAGTCATCAACAATCTCCCAAAAAACAAAAGCCCAGGGCCAGATGGCTTCCCAGGGGAATTCTACCAAACATTTCAATAAGAATTAATACCTATTCTTCTGAAAGTGTTCCAAAAAATAGAAATGGAAGGAAAACTTCCAAACTCGTTTTATGAGGCCAGCATCTCCTTGATCCGAAAACCAGACAAAGACCCCATCAAAAAGGAGAATTACAGACCAATATCCCTGATGAACATGGATGCAAAAATTCTCACCAAAATACTAGCCAATAGGATCCAACAGTACATTAAAAGGATTATTCACCATGACCAAGTGGGATTTATCCCTGGGCTGCAAGGTTGGTTCAACATCCGCAAATCAATCAATGTGATACAATACATTAACAAAAGAAAGAACAAGAATTGTATGATCCTCTCAATAGATGCAGAAAAAGCTTTTGACAAAGTACAGCATCCTTTCTTGATCAAAACTCTTCAGAGTATAGGGATAGAGGGTACATACCTCAATATCATAAAAGCCATCTATGAAAAACCTACAGCGAATATCATTCTCAATGGGGAAAAACTGAGAGCTTCCCCCCTAAGGTCAGGAACACGGCAGGGATGTCCACTATCACCACTGCTATTCAACATAGTATTAGAAGTCCTAGCCACAGCAATCAGACAACAAAAAGAAATCAAAGGCATCCAAATTGGCAAAGAAGAAGTCAAACTCTCACTCTTTGCAGATGATATGATACTTTATGTGGAAAACCCAAAAGACTCCACCCCAAAACTGCTAGAACGCATACAGGAATTCAGGAAAGTGGCAGGATATAAAATCAATGCACAGAAGTGAGGGGCATTCCTATACACCAACAACAAGACAGAAGAAAGAGAAATGAAGGAGTCTATCCCATTTACAATTGCACCCAAAACCATAAGATACCTAGGAATAAATTTAACCAAAGAGACAAAGGATCTGTACTCAGAAAACTATAAAATACTCATGAAAGAAATTGAGGAAGACACAAAGAAATGGAAAGACGCTCCATGCTCATGGATTGGAAGAAGAAATATTGTGAAGATGTCAATGCTACCTAGAGCAATCTACACATTCAATGCAATCCCCATCCAAATACCATCCACTTTTTTCAAAGAAATGGAACCAATAATCCTAAAATTTGTATGGAACCAGAAAAGACCCCGCATAGCCAGAGGAATGTTGAAAAAGAAAAGCAAAGCTGGCGGCATCACAATTCTGGACTTCCAGTTCTATTACAAAGCTGTCATCATCAAGACAGCATGGTACTGGCAGAAAAACAGACTCAGAGATCAATGGAACAGAATAGAGAGCCCAGAAATGGACCCTCAACTCTATGGTCAACTCATCTTCGACAAAGCAGGAAAGAATGTTCAATGGAAAAAAGACAGTCTCTTCAACAAATGGTGTTGGGAAAATTGGATAGCCACATGCAGAAGAATGAAACTGGACCATTTCCTTACACCACACACAAAAATAGACTCCAAATGGTTGAATGACCTCAATGTGAGACAGGAGTCCATCGAAATCCTAAAGGAGAACACAGGCAGCAACCTCTTTGACCTCAGCCTCAGCAACTTCTTCCTAGAAACATCGCCAAAGGCAAGGGAAGCAAGGGCAAAAATGAACTTTTGGGAGTTCATCAACATAAAAAGCTTTTGCAAAGCAAAGGAAACAGTCAACAAAACCAAAAGACAACCGATAGAATGGGAGAAGATATTTGCAAATGACATATCAGATAAAGGGCTAGTATCCAAAATCTATAAAGAACTTATCAAACTCAACACCCAAAGAACAAAGAATCCAATCAAGAAATGGGCAGAAGATATGAACAGACATTTTTCCAAATAAGACATCCAAATGGCCAACAGACACATGAAAAAGTGCTCAATATCGCTCAGCATCAGGGAAATCCAAATCAAAACCTCAATGAGATACCACCTCTCACCAGTCAGAATGGCTAAAATTAACAAGTCAGGAAACGACAGATGTTGACGGGGATGTGAAGAAAGGGGAACACTCTTACACTGTTGGTGGGAATGCAAACTGGTGCAGCCACTCTGGAAAACTGTATGGAGGTTCCTCAAAAAGTTGAAAATAGAGCTACCATATGATCCAGCAATTGCACTACTGGGTATTTACCCCAAAGATACAAAAGTAGGGATCCGAAAGGATACGTGCACCCAAATGTTTATAGCAGCAATATCCACAATAGCCAAACTGTGGAAAGAGCCAAGATGTCCATCGACAGATGAATGGATAAAGAAGAAGTGGTATATATATACAATGGAATATTATGCAGCCATCAAAAGGAATGAGATCTTGCCATTTGCAACGACATGGATGGAACTGGAGGGTATTATGTTGAGTGAAATAAGTCAAACAGAGAAAGACAGTATCATATGATCTCACTGATATGAGGAATTCTTAATTGCAGGAAACAATCTGAGGGTTGCTGGAGTAGGGGGTGGGGTGGGAGGGATGGGGTGACTGGGTGATAGACACTGGGGAGGGTATGTGCTCTGGTAAGTGCTGTGAATTGTGCAAGACTGTTGAATCTTAGCTCTGTACCTCTGAAACAAATAATGCAATATAAGTGAAGAAAAAAAAAGAAGAAGAAGAAGGTATCGGGAGAGGAAGAATGAAGTGGGGGAAATTGGAGGGGTAGACGAACCATGAGAGACGATGGACTCTGAAAAACAAACTGAGGGTTCTAGAGGGGAGGGGGGTGGCGGATGGGTTAGCCTGGTGGTGGGTATTGAGGAGGGCACATTCTGCATGGGTGTTATGCACAAACAATGAATCATGGAACACTTCATCTAAAACTAATGATGTAATGTATGGGGATTAACATAAGAATAAAAAAAATAAAATAAAATTTATGGTTGGAAAAAAAAAAAGGAATGAAATCTTGCCCTTTGCAAGTGTGAATCAATTTCTTATAATAAATTTGTGTGTGTGTGTGTGTGTGTAAATCCTATTTAAATCCTATTTGCTCTATTTCTCTGGAGAACTCAGTCTAATACAGGTGGATTAGTTGTGGATTAGTTGTTTCCTTAAATCTATCCCTAAACTACCCTGGTTTCTTCAAATGTTAAGCATATTCGTACCGATAGTATTTGAGTATATTTTATATATGTGTTATTCTATATACAGATGCTCAAACAAATATGATATATATTTTTTTTTCTGTAAGAGAGCTAAGAGCCTAGACCAAGTGTTAGGGGGATGTAGTGAAAGTTAACGGCAGATCTGAAGTGTTTAATCCCTGCACATTCCAAAGAAACTGACCCTTGACCTACTCTTGGGAGGTAACCTCTAAACATTTGTCATAGCCTGCCAGACAAGAGTGTCTTTGTATACCTAGGGACTTGGGCCACACTAGAAAGGTTATGTTAAACAGTGTGATTTATGGTGGAGACATTGGGCCATATCGTATCTGTTTTGACCTCTGGAGTAGATGGAGACTGAGTAGCCCAAGAGCATTTTATGCTTATATGACCAACCCTAATAAAAACTCTGACTTGGGGCAGAGTTTCTGGTTTACAATAATTTATATGTGTTGCTATACATCATGCTGGGAAAAATGAGCCTTGTCTATACAATTCCACTGAGAGGGGAAAACTGAAAGCTCATGACTTGTCTCTCCCGGACTCTTCTTTATGTGACTTTTACTTTTACTGATTTAATCTATATCTTTTTGCTGTAATAAATTAGAACCATGATTACAGCAGTTTTTCTTAGTTCTGTTTCTTTCCAGTGAATCATTTTACCTGAGGGTGGTTTGGGGTCCCTGACACAACATTAGCCAAAAAACTTATTATTGGTATATACATACACACATGCATTACACTTATACATATATATCTATATCTATATCTATATCTATATCTATATATCTATATATATATATGGGTGTGTTTGCTTAGAAGATCAGTTCAGTCCCATTGTGGATTAAATCATTCTCAACTAATGTTTTTTGTCATTGTAAAGTTCCAAAGTAATAAAATAATAATTAATATTTATTTAGTTCTAATTATGATTCAAGTCAGGTGTTATAACCTTTACTTCATTTCCCAAACTAACTTTGAAGTAAAGTTTATCCACTCTATTTTGTAGCAGAAGTAACTGAGGCTCAGGTCTGCTAGCCAATGTGCCCAGTGTCTCAAAGCTAATGGGCTCAGTCTCAGTTCTGTCTGATTCTGCTCTTTCTGGGTGGGTCCAACTTCCTGTTTCCATTGATACTTTGCTGCCCCCATGCTTCAGCATTGTTTTAAGTGTTTTTATTTTAAGTTTTTATTTAAATTCCGGTTAATTAACATACAATGTAATATTAGTTTCAGGTGTAAAATATAATGATTCAACACTTCCATACAGCAACTAGTGCTCATCACACACAACAAGTGCCCTCCTTAATCCCCATCACCTACTTCACTCATCCCCCCATTCATCTCCCCTCTGGTAACCATCATTTTGTTCTGTCTAGTTAAGAGTCTGTTTCTTGGTTTGCCTCTATTTTTCTTTTCTTTTTCCTTTTGCTCATTTGTTTTGTTTCTTACATTCCACATATGAGTGACATTATATGGTATTTTTCTTTCTCTGACTGACTTATTTCAATTAGCATAATACTGTCTAGTTCCAACCATGTTGTTGCAAATGGCAAGATTTCATTCTTTTTTTGGCTGAGTAATATATGAGATGTTCGGTCCCTGTGCATTCCAAAGAAACCAACCCTTGACCTACTCTTGGGAGATAACCTCTAAACCTTGGTCATAGCCTGCCTGACAAGAGTGTCTTTGCGTACACACACACACATATATGTATGTGTGTGTATATATATACCACCTCTTCTTTATCCATTCATCAGTCATGCAAATCATGGAGCTTCGACATTTTTTAAAGAGGTGGATCTAAAGTGTTTCCCTTCTCTGTATATTACACATTATATTTTAAAATAGACTTTTGCATTAGATTTTCTTGAGTGCCCACATTTCATTCCTGAGGAAACTTGGAGCCTCAGAGAAGTCATTTGACCTACTCAAGTCTACATAGCCAGCTTGAGGACTTAAACTGAAACCTCTGATTCCAAAGTACACACACTTTTCATGGAAAGAACAAGATTTAAGTCTTTGTTCTTCCTGAGTCACTGAAGATAAAATGACTACTGGGGTAAAACATCCTACTTGCTATTAAAGTTTAATAAGATCCATAATCTCAAAAACTCTGCAAAAACACTTTGGTACATTACTTTCTGAATTTTCTCAGTTGTTGAGCTTCACTTGGAAATGACTAAATAAGAATGGTTGGCCTTGACTTTGCCTCTCTGTTTAATTAATTTGTGTTTGTCACATTTAATCCAAAGTGAAATTGAATCTTCTATTAAAACATTTGGTTTGTACAAACCCGAAGGCAATGTTGACTTTACCTGAAGATATCCTTCTGTGCTCTTCCCATAATGAATGAACACTTTATTTCTAATGTGTGTGAACTCTAGAAGAAGTCCAAAGGGTAGAGTTGCTTGATCCTGGTGTGCTGTTGTTGTTGCTGCCATTGTTCTTTTAATATGAAAACACTACACAAGGGACACTAAATATTTATTGTTATATACTGGAAAGAGGTAAGATTAACATGTTTGCTTATGTATATCCAAGTTGTTCTGAAGAAAGGTTTGTTAGATTTTCATACAGCAGCATAATCGGTGGACTGAGGACAGGCTGTAATGTTAGAAAATGTAGAGTTAACACTTGATCCCATGATGGTAATTAAATCTTCTCCCAATCTTTTGCTTTCCATTTTTTAATGCATTATAAGGAATTAATTTTCCTAAGGGCTTTGTTGAAGGAAAATGAAAATATCATAAAATTCACCAATTTAAGGTGTATAGTTACATGAGTTTTGGTACATTTACAGAGCTATACAACCATCAACACAATCCAGTTTTAAATATTTCTGTCATCCCCCACAGGTTCCTCAATCTGCTGTCTCCCTCCAGCCTCACACAACCACAGCTCCACTTTTTGTTCTAATAGTTTTGCCTCCCCACCCCCAGGTTTATTGGAGGGGGTATATTTAACATATCTGACACTGTATAAGTTTAAGGTGTACAGTGTGATTTTTTTTTTAAGACTTGAGGTTTATTATTCTTTTTTTTAAGATTTTATTTATTTATTTATTTATTTATTTATTTATTTATTTAAATTTTATTATGTTATGTTAGTCACCATACAATACATCACTAGTTTTTGATGTGGTGATCCACGATCCATTGTTTTCGTATAGCACCCAGTGCTCCATGCAGTACGTGCCCTCCTTAATATGATACACGTATATATTGTGAAATTACCACAGTAAGTTTAGTTAACAGTTTATCACCTCACATTATTACCAGTTCCCCCCTTAGTGAGAACTTCAAAATTTGCTCTTTTTGCAACTTTCAGGTACATAATATAATATTATTAACTATAGTCATCATGCTGCCCATTACATCCCCAGAACATACTCATCTTACAACTGGAAATTTGTATCCTTTGACCACCATCACCTACTGTCTCCACCCTCCAGGCCCTGATAGTTACCAATCTACTTTCTCTTCCTGTGAGTTTTTTTTAATATTCCACATATAAATTGTACCATATAGTATTTGTCTTTCTCTGCCTGACTTAATTCACTTCACATAATGTTCTCAAGATTTATCAAAGTTATTGCAAATGACACCATTTTCTTCTTTTTATGGCTTGATAGTATTCTAGTGTGTGTGTGTGTGTGTGTGTGTGTGTAAGAGAGTATGTGTGAGAGTGTGTGTGTGTTTCCCTTTATCCATTTATCCATCAATGGACACTTAGATTGTATCTATGTCTTGGCCATTGTAAATAATGCTGCAGTGAACATGAGGGTGCAGATATTTCTTCAAAATAGTGATTTTATTCCCTTCAGATATATACACAGAACTGGGATTGTTTATCATATGGTAGTAATAAAATCATACAATATTTTGTGTTTGGCTTCTTTCACTTAGTGCAATGGTATTGAGGTTTATTTATGCTGTAGTGCATAGTTTGTTCCTTTTCGTTTCTGGGTCACATTTCTCTCTCAACTTTAAAAAACTATAACATATTCTCCTGGAAATAAATTTCAGTTTATAATTTCCCATTACACAGTGCTTTGAGGTCCTTACTTCCTCAGACCTCTGAAGTTGTATGCGTCAAATAATGATGTAGCTAAATTGTACTGTGTAGGGCACAATAGGTTTTGTAGTACAAAATGTTCTTAAGGACATCGTTGCCATCTTTAGCCTAGGAAATTATCTGTATTCTACACTTCTGAAGCCAGAATGGATCACTTATTTGAAGGACAATATGTTTTTATTAAACTAAATAATTTCTGGAGAGCTAATGCACAGCACAGTGATTATAATAGACAAAACTGTGTTACTAACATAACATATTAAAAAGAAAGAAAGAAAGAAAGAAAGAAAGAAAGAAAGAAAGAAAGAAAGAAAGAAAGAAAGAAAGGAAGGAAGGAAGGAAGGAAGGAAGGAAGAAAGGAAGGAAGGAAGAAAGAAAGGAAGAAGAAAGAAAGAAAGTTACTAACAGACTAGATCTTAAACCCCACCACACACAAAAGAAAAATGATAATTATGTGACTTGATAGAGGTGTTAGCTAATGATATGGTGGCAATCATATTGCAATGTATAAATGTATCAAATCAACACATCATATACCACAAACTTACACAATGTTGTATTTCAATTACAATCTCATTTTTTTTTTTAAAGGGATGGACATGTATTAATGAGCCATGTAAAACAGAGGAAGGCACATCTTTTTTTTTTTTAAGATTTTATTTATTTATTTGAGAGAGAGAGAATGAGAGACAGAGAGCACGAGAGGGAAGAGAGCAGAAGGGGAAGCAGACCCCCCGCTGAGCAGGGAGCCCGATGTGGGACTCGATCCCGGGACTCCAGGGTCATGACCTGAGCCGAAGGCAGTCGCTTAACCAACTGAGCCACCCAGGCGCCCGAGGAAGGCACATCTTAAAAGGTGTGCAGGGCAGGCTTGGTGGAGGCTGGCTAAAGGCATGAAAGGAAGAAGTAGGACAGACAGTGGAGAGTAACCTAAGGTCTGCTCTCAGAATTTTGCCCCTCTAACCTCTTCCTCAGCCTCTCTATATTCAATTTGCACAATTACCAGCACTCAGGAGTTTCCCTGGGGTAAAAAACACAAAATAGTAAGACCATGAAACAATAATGACAACAACACTGGGCAACTATTCTCTAGTTTAAAAAGCTGTTTGAGGAGCTATGGGTAATTTGAACCCCAGAATAATACCTCAAAATTCTGATACATTTAAGATGGGGAGCAGGAAACCTACCATCCTCCTTCTGTATAGCACCCTAAAGCTCACTTCCCACCTCTACAGGGCTGCAGCTGAGCCTCCCAGATTCCTAGTAATTAATCAACTTACTCCTCTATTTTTGAATGCAAGTAGCAAGCAAGAATCAAAAGATTTATGAAGAAAATCAACAAACTAAAAAAAGACAAAAAAAAACAAAAAAACAAAAAAACAAGGAGCCAGCAAACAACTGACATCATGGGGAACAGAAATAGTTTAATAAGCCTCATAATTCAGTAGATAGTTCAAATAAAATAAATAAGTATTTTTAAAGAGACTCAAGAAAATATTTCACACCGTCATAACATGATGTTATGAAAAAAGAGGTTATTGGTGAAGAATAAAAGCCTTTGGAAATTAGAAAGCTAATTGCTGAATTAAAAATTCAATAGAATAATTGGGGGAGAAAGTTGAGGCAATATGTTAGAGAACTTAGAGAAAAATACAGAAATGAGAACTATAAGAAAAATATAATAGAATTAAATAATCAATGCATAAGTTATGGCTTTCAACTAATAAGAGTTCCTGAAAAAAAGACAATGGAGTTAAATAAATAATCAAATAAATAAGAACACTTTCCAGAGCTAAAAACTAAATTTCCCAAAGCTGAATATCTGGCAGGATAAATGCAACAAAGACTCACACTTCACCATGTCATGGAAAACTGTTGCATATCCAAAAAATATATTTTTTAAGATTTTATTTATTTATTTGCCAGAGAGAGAGAGAGCACAAGCAGGGGGAGCAGGAAGAGGGAGAAGCAGACTCCCTGCTAAGCAAGGAGCCCGATGCGGGACTTGATTCCAGGACCCTGGGATCATGACCTGAGCTGAAGGCAGACGTTTAACTGACTGAGCCACCTAGGTGCCCCTGCATATCCAAAAAATAAAGAAATGATTAAAAATAATTCCAGAGAGCAAACATGGTTACCAACAGCAGAACTAGAATCAGACTAAATTCTGAGAATGTTCAAAAGAAGTATCTGATGCTACAAGTCTTCAGAATAATGCCAAAAAATTACAAAATATTTAGTATTTTGGCTATAGTGTTCTACATTCAGAGAATATATCAGTCAAGAAAGCATTTAAAAACTAGGACCAGGATGCCTGGGTGGCCCAGTCAGTTAAGCATCCAACTCTTGGTTTTGGCCCAGGTCCTAATCTCAGGGTCCTAAGATCAAACCCCACGTAGGGCTCTGTGCTCTTGTGGAGTCTACTTAAGACTCTCTCTGCCTCTCCCCCGACACTCTCTAAATAAATAAATAAATCTTAAAAAAAACCCAAAAAACTAGGACTAAGAAAATTCACCTGTCATATGCCCTGAAATAAAGCTGCTTATGGATGTATCCCCCAAAATGAGAGGAATAAAAAGCAACAAAAAGTAAGGCTGAATAATGGCCCGCCCAAAGATATACATATTCTAATCCTGGGAATCTGACTGTCACCTAATATGGCAAAAATGGATTTTTAGATATGATTAAATTAAGGATATGGAGATGGGGCATTATCCTGGATTATCTAGGTGGAGCCAATGTAAACACAAGGAACTTATAAAATAGATGAAGAGATGATAGATAACTAGATAGAGAAACAGATGATTGATAGATGATAAATGATAGATAAATGATAGATAAATAGATGATATGTACATACATACATACATGCATAGACAGATAGATAGATACATGGATGAATAGGATATGTTGAAAATGTGAGCTCCAGCCTTGATTTTGTCAGTTGAATATGTCTTCCCAGACGTTCTTTATTACCTCAAATTCAACATGTACAAAACTAAGTTTTCAAAATTATTTCTTATCACAAATTTTTTCCATTTGAGTTTTCATTAGCTAATTGGCTATAAATATTTATTATCCCTTTATTTTCCCACATTCAGTGACTGATCTATAAATTATATTTTTAATCTATTTGCCTTTGTATTTTGATATTATCAAAATATTTTATTGTATGATTGCCAATAGTGATACGTAAGAGATTAGAGATAGAGATGAGAGAAAGAGAGATCTTCATGAGTGATAACTAACACTTTCTCATTATCTCAAGTCATCAAGTTTTTAAACATATTTTTATACAAATAAATGTTATATATCTAAAACATAGATTTAATTGTCATTTTCCTGCCCCCAACTGAAATGCTACTTCAACTTGCCCTTTATACATTTTTTTTCTGACACTACTAGTCAAGCTTTCTGTGTACAAACAAACAAAAGATCCAAATTTATTTTTACTAGGGAATTTCTATCAGGATTTTGGATAGCTTATGGAATTGATGTTATCAATAGTAAAACTTAGAAAAGGGGCATAAACCAAAGGAAGCATGGAAGCTAGAACTACAGTCAAAATCATGGCATAAAAAAAGCCAGCTGCTGTGGGACACTGGACTCTTTCCTCTTATATAATGGGTTCTGCAGCTGCTGTCCCCTTGAATTCCCAGGCATTCCCATTGCTTGGCATGACTTGTTTCAGATCCAAAATATTGGACTGAAACGTTTGTGGGTTGGGTTATGATTCAGGTACAAGTAGCAGTTGCTGTGTCAGGGAGGTCATATCTGGACATTTTGTTACTTGTAGTGATATTCATTGAGACTGAACAGCAAGAATTTGTGCCACTTGAAGAATTCCCAGATGTTTTCAAGTTAAAAAAATTAAAAGTGTCCAATTATTCCACCCCTTTGGTTGTTCAACAACCATACATAACATTCTTCTAAAAATATCCCACCCAGGGGTGCCTGTGTGGCTCAGTTGGTTAAGCATCTGCCTTTGGCTCAGGTCATGATCCCAGGGTCCTGGGATCAAGCCCCATATTGGGCTCCCTGCTTGGCAAGAAGCCTGCTTCTCCCTCTCCCATTCCCCCTGCTTGTGTTCCCTCTCTTGCTGTATCTCTCTCTGTCAAATGAATAAAATCTTAAAAAAAAAAAATAAATAAATAAATAAATAAATAAATAAATAAAAATAAAAATATCCCATGCAAATTAAAATTTCCTCATAAAATGGAAAATCTGCACTTCTCCCTGCCAAGAACTACATCCAGCAACCAATCTGCATATGTGGTAGCTATTCATATTCTTGTCTTGTCAAACTCTTCTTGTAATAACTCTCATACCACATATGCAGAAATAACAACAGCAGCAGACTTTTAATTTTGGCAATGATTAAGTAGGTTTTATCAGACTAAGCTTCCTGTCAAGAAAGGTGTTGTTTTTGTTTTTGTTTTTTAATTTAAAAACAAACAATCACAATAACAATTACCAACTGGTTGAAGATGCTCTAAAGCAACCAAGTCATCCAGGACATGAGCAGCCATTATCTTGAGAATGAAAACATAATAAGGGAAGTTAGATATTTTCCTCCATGTTTTCCCGCTTGGGGCATTTGCTGATTTCCAGCACTGGACATTGAAGTTGTCTCAGGGTCACCTAGTTAATCAAATCTTGATGGGCCAAGATCCCAAAGAAAAGGAACCACAAACAAGGAAATCCTGCATTCTGTGTGACTTTTTCTGTCTTGTCAATTCCTAAGCTATGGAAGAGTAAGAAGACGGAAAAAAAATGAATTAATGAGCAGACATTAAGAGAGTAACTGTCTAAGCAGAGCTTACAGTGCTGGGTAGAAAAAAATCAGAATTCAGGGTTCACCAAGGATGGAGGATATTTGGTAAAAATGCTACAACTTGGGTTGAAGCCCCTGACATGCTATTATTTCCTAAAAACAAAGGCAATCCAGAAATAGTCCAGCCCTCAAACAGACTGAAACCTGGTGTCAAAACTACTTAGTCTTGGTTGAATTAGTTTGCTCTTCTCCCAACAGAATATCCCCCAGAGCCTCTACAAATTTTCATACACCATTACAAGCTCTTAATATAAAAGTGTAAGGCATGGGGCACCTGGGTGGCTCAGTCATTAAGTGTCTGCCTTCGGCTCAGGTCATGATCTGAGGGTCCTGGGATCGATCCCCGCCATCGGGCTCCCTGCTCTGCAGGAAGCCTGCTTCTCCCTCTCCCACTCCCCCTTCTGTGTTCCCTCTCTCGCTGTCTCTTTCTCTATTGAATAAATAAAATCTTAAAAAAAAAATAAATAAATCAATAAAAAATAAAAAAAAAAGTATAAGGTGCATCAGGATACAAAACCAAATGACTAAATCTAAGATACAATGGGAACAGATTAAATAGTTATCTATACATTAGAATGATCAAAATGGTCTTTAAAGTAATCATAATTAACATATTCAAAATTGAGGACATGCTCAACAATTTTTACAGAGAACTGTATAAATATCAAATGAAAATTCTTGCAAAGAAAAATATTACTAACATTAACAACTCTTATGAGAATAACAATATATTGGGCAGGGAAGAAAAAGGAATGGGGAAACATTAGTAGAAAATATCTAGATGGAAACTCAAAGAAAATAAAGGATAAAAAATTACAGAAATAAATGCCAGAGGCATATGAAGCAGAGTGAAAAGTTCTAATATCATTGTAATTCTAGAAGGAGAGAAAAGAGATTAAAAAATAGGTACAATAAATGAAATAATACTGGCCACAACTTTTCTAAAATAGGTAAAATATGTCAAGTCATTGCTAACCTTAAAGATAAAACTGCTGAAAAAAAAAAAAAAAGATTTATTCAGGAATAGGAAAGACATGCAATATGAGGCAATAAAACCATAGGCAAGTCCAGGGAACAAAAGAGAGGAAGGATCTCTTTCATAGAGGAAAAGGGGGAGTTAGGAGGGCTGTTATAAACAAAATCTCCATTGGAGTAAACGATGAGTTCAAAGTATAGTGGCTTTTCATTGGCTGATTTGTGTCAGTCTCTCATTGGCTGGGCTGTTGCCAGAGGAGGGAAACCTTTCTTCCTTCTGTTAGGGTAGTAAAGTGCTATCCCCTTGCAGGGTCAGGATGTTTCTGTTGTGTCTGCAATTGAGGACTAGTGGTAGAGTGTGAGGGCTCCCCCTGCTGGCATCCAAACTTCATTCTAAATGTTATTTCCTTTCACTAATTTTCACATCATATAATCAAGAAATTCTGAATCCCGAGGGGGCGGAGCAAGATGGCAGAGGAGTAGGAGACCTGAATTTCGTCTCCTCTAAGGAATTCAGCTGGATAGGGATCAAACCATTCTGAACACATACAAACCCAACAGGAGATCGAAGAAAGGAATAGCAACAACTCTCTGAACAGAAAAGCGACCACTTTCTGGAAGGTAGGACGTGCGGAGAAGTGAATCCGCGGCGATATTCGGGAGGATAGACGGCGGGGGAGGGGCCTCCGTCGGCCGCTTCTGGCAAGTGATAGAGCCGCGGAGCACAAAATCGGAACTTTTAGAAGTCCGCTCCGCCGAGGGACATCATTCTGGTGGCTAAGCAGGAGGTGGAACCCTCCGGGACAGTGTGGTCTCAGGACCCTCGGGGTCACAGAAAGACCGGGGGTGCCTAAGTGTGGCAGAGCTCCCAAGTATCGGAGCAGGGAAGCCAGCTGCAGAGGCGGAGCCCAGGCGCGGGCTCTCAGCTAAGGGTTGCCATAAACCATGATCCGCGGCACAGTCGGGCCCCTGCTCCTCCAGCAGGGACCCAACAAGCGGCAGATCCGGGGAGACTCACCTTCCTCCCCCGGGAGGAGCCGCGCGGGAGTGCACCGCAGGGATCTGCTGGGTTTGGAGACTCCACACAGGGTCCGATGCCAGAGATAGAAATGCGCGGTCACAGGCCGGGTGAGCACGGAGTGCGGCCGGAGACCGGGGAGACGGGAGTGACTGACGGCTTTTCTCTGGGGGCTCACGGAGGAGCGGGGCCCCGAGTTCTCGGCTCCTCTGGGGCGGAGATTGGGAGGCCGCCATTTTCACTCTCCGCCTCCAAAGCTGTACGGAAAGCTCACAGGGAACAAAAGCCCCGGAGAGCAAACCCGAGCAGATTACTTAGCCGGGAGGGGGCAAGGGCAGGGCAATTCCGCCTCCAGCAGAGACATTTGGAAACCACGGCAACAGGCCCCTCCCCAGAAGATCAGCGAGAACAGCCAGCCAAGACCAAGTTTACCGATCAATGATAACGGCAGAACTCAAGCGCTAGGGGACTACTGCACATAGAATTCACGGCTTTTTTACCATGATTCTTTAGTGTTTTAAAGTTAATTTTTTTTAACTGTCTTTTTTGTCTTTTTATTTCTTTTTGAATTTTTCTTTTTCCCTTTTTCAACCAACATCTTATCAATCCCTTTTTTTAAAAAAAAACATTTTTATTTTTCATTTTTAGAGTCATATTCTATCCCTTCATAGTAGTTACCCATATTTTTGGCTTATATATATATAAGTTGTTCTCTCTTTAAAATTTTGAGATAGTTTCTTCTAACAGATTAAAATATACCCTATATCTCTAGTATATGGTGTTTTCTATTCCCCTGCCTGATCACATCCTCTCCCTTTTTTTTCTTTTTCTTTTTTCTTTTTTTAAATCCTCCTTTCTTTTTTCAAACAACTTCTTATCAATTCCTTTTATAAAATTTTTTATAATTTCCATTTTTACAGTCATATTCCATCCCTTCATCATATCAACCCTTATTTTTGTACATATGTAAGTTTTTCTTTCTTTAAAATTTTGGGAGACACTTTCTTCAAAAAGACCAAAATACACCCCAAATCTAGTGTGTGGCACTGATCTATATACCATATAGATCATATTTGATCACATTCTGGTTTTTCTTTTGTTGTTGTTGTTTTGTTTTGTTTGTTTTTGTTTTTATCTTTATCTTTTTCCTTTTCTTTTTCTTTTTTCTCTCTTTCCCTTTCTTATCCCACTGCTTCAGGTCTTTTCTGATTTGTTTACAGTATATTTTCTAGGGACGTGGTTATTCTGCTACCATTTTGTTCTCTCATTAATCTATTCTCCTCTGCACAAAATGACGAGACAGAAAAAAATCACCTCAACAAAAAGAACAAGAGGTAGTGCCGACTGCCAGGGACCTACTCAATACGGACATTAGTACGATGTCAGATCTAGAGTTCAGAATCATCACTTTAAAGATACTAGCTGGGCTTGAAAAAAATATGGAAGTTATTAGAGAAACCCTTTCTGGAGAAGTAAAAGAGCTAAAATCCAACCAAGTAGAAATCAAAAAGGGTATTAATGAGGTGCAATAAAAAATGGGGGCGCTCAGTGCTAGAATAAATGTGGCAGAAGAGAGACTCAGTAATATAGAAGATGAAATGATGGAAAACAAAGAAGCTGAGAAAAAGAGAGATAAACAACTACTGGATCACGAGGGCAAAATTCGAGAGATAAGCGATACCATAAGATGAAACAACATTAGAATAATTGGGATCCCAGAAGAAGAAGAAAGAGAGAGAGGGCCAGAAGGTATAATGGAGCAAATTATAGCAGAGAACTTCCCTAATTTGGGGAAAGAAACAGGCATGAAAATCCAGGAAGCACAGAGAACCCCTCTCAAAATCAATAAAAATAGGTCAACACCCCGACATCGAATAGTAAAACTTACGAGTCTCAGAGACAAATTGAAAATCCTGAAAGCAGCTCGGGAGAAGAGATATGTAACCTACAGTGGTAGAAACATTATGTTGGCAACAGACCTATCCACAGAGACCTGGCAGGCCAGAAAGGACTGGCCGGATATATTCAGAGTGCTAAATGAGAAAAATATGCAGCCAAGAATACTCTATCCAGCTAGGCTGTCATTGAAAATTGAAGGAGAGATAAAAAGCTTCCAGGACAAACAAAAACTAAAGGAATTTGCAAACACAAAACCAGCCCTACAGGAAATCTTGAAAGGGGTCCTCTAAGCAAAGAGAGAGCCTAAAAGCAACATAGACCAGAAAGGAACACAGACAATATGCAGTAACAGTCACCTTACAGGCAATACAATGGCACTAAATTCCTATCTTTCAATAGTTGCCCTGAATGTAAATGGGTTAAATGCCCCAGTGAAAAGACAGAGGCTAACAGACTGGATTAAAAAACAAGACCCATCGATATGCTGTCTGCAAGAGACTCATTTTAGAACCAAAGACAACCCCAGATTGAAAGTGAGGGGGTGGAAAACCATTTACCAAGCTAATGGACACCAAAAGAAAGCTGGGGTGGCAATCCTTATATCAGACAAATTAGATTTTAAACCAAAGACTGTAATAAGAGATGAGGAAGGACACTATATCCTACTTAAAGGGTCTATCCAACAAGAAGATCTAACAATTGTAAATATCTATGCCCCTAACATGGGAGCAGCCAATTATATAAGGCAATTAATAACAAAAGCAAAGAAACACATCGACAACAATACAATAATAGTGGGGGACTCTAACACCCCCCCTCACTGAAATGGACAGATCGTCTAAGCAAAAGATCAACAAGAAAATAAAGACTTTAAATGACACACTGGACCAAATGGACTTCACAGACATATTCAGAACATTCCATCCCAAAGCAACAGAATACACATTCTTCTCTAGTGCACATGGAACATACTCCAGAATTGATCACATCCTAGGTCATAAATCAGTTCTCAACCAGTACCAAAAGATTGGGATCATTCCCTGCCTATTTTCAGAGCACAATGCTTTGAAACTAGAACTCAATCACAAGAGGAAAGTCGGAAAGAACTCAAATACATGGAGGCTAAAGAGCATCCTACTAAAGAATGAATGGGTCAACCAGGAAATTAAAGAAGAATTAAAAAAAATTCATGGAAACCAATGAAAATGAAAACACAACTATTCAAAATCTTTGGGATGCAGCAAGGTGGTCCTAAGAGGAAAGTATATAGCCATACAAGCCTTTCTCAAGAACAAGAAAGGTCTCAAGTACACAACCTAACCCTACACGAAAGGAGCTGGGGAAAGAACAGCAAATAAAGCCTAAACCCAGCAGGAGAAGAGAAATCATAAAGATCAGAGCAGAAATCAATGAAATAGAAACTAAAAGAACAGTAGAACAGATCAACGAAACTAGGAGCTGGTTCTTTGAAAGAATTAACAAGATTGATAAACCCCTGGCCGGACTTACCAAAAAGAGAAGAGAAAGGACCCAAATCAACAAAATCATGAATGAAAGAGGAGAGATCACAACCAACACCAAAGAAATACAATCAATTATAAGAACATATTATGAGCAACTCTATGCCAGCAAATTAGATAACCTGGAAGAGATGGATGCATTCCTAGAGATGTATCAACTACCAAAACTGAACCAGGATGAAATAGAAAACATGAACAGACCTATAACCACTAAGGAAATTGAAGCAGTCATCAAAAATCTCCCAAAAAACAAAAGCCCAGGGACAGATGGCTTCCCAGGAGAATTCTACCAAACATTTCAATAAGAATTAATACCTATTCTTCTGAAACTGTTCCAAAAAAATAGAAATGGAATGAAAACTTCCAAACTCATTTTATGAGGCCAGCATCACCTTGATCCCAAAACCAGACAAAGACCCCATCAAAAAGGAGAATTACAGACCAATATCCCTGATGAACATGGATGCAAAAATTCTCACCAAAATACTAGCCAATAGGATCCAACAGTACATTAAAAGGATTATTCACCATGACCAAGTGGGATTTATCCCTGGGCTGCAAGGTTGGTTCAACATCCGCAAATCAATCAATGTGATACAATACATTAACAAAAGAAAGAACAAGAATTGTATGATCCTCTCAATAGATGCAGAAAAAGCTTTTGACAAAGTACAGCATCCTTTCTTGATCAAAACTCTTCAGAGTATAGGGATAGAGGGTACATACCTCAATATCATAAAAGCCATCTATGAAAAACCTACAGCAAATATCATTCTCAGTGGGGAAAAACTGAGAGCTTTCCCCCTAAGGTCAGGAACGCGGCAGGGATGTCCACTATCACCACTGCTATTCAACATAGTATTGGAAGTCCTAGCCACAGCAATCAGACAACAAAAAGAAATCAAAGGCATTCAAATTGGCAAAGAAGAAGTCAAACTCTCACTCTTTGCAGATGATATGATACTTTATGTGGAAAACCCCAAAGACTCCACCCCAAAACTGCTAGAACTCATACAAGAATTCAGTAAAGTGGCAGGATATAAAATCAATGCACAGAAGTGAGGGGCATTCCTATACACCAACAACAAGACAGAAGAAAGAGAAATGAAGGAGTCGATCCCATTTACAATTGCACCCAAAACCATAAGATACCTAGGAATACATCTAACCAAAGAGGAAAGGATCTGTACTCAGAAAACTATAAAATACTCATGAAAGAAATTGAGGAAGACACAAAGAAATGGAAAAACGTTCCATACTCATGGATTGGAAGAACAAATATTGTGAAGATGTCAATGCTACCTAGAGCAATCTACACATTCAATGCAATCCCCATCCAAATACCATCCACTTTTTTCAAAGAAATGGAACCAATAATCCTAAAATTTGTATGGAACCAGAAAAGACCCCGCATAGCCAGAGGAATATTGAAAAAGAAAAGCAAAGCTGGCGGCATCACAATTCCGGACTTCAAGCTCTATTACAGAGCTGTCATCATCAAGACAGCATGGTACTGGCACAAAAACAGACACATAGATCAATGGAACAGAATAGAGAGCCCAGAAATGGACCCTCAACTCTATGGTCAACTCATCTTTGACAAAGCAGGAAAGAATGTCCAATGGAACAAAGTCTCTTCAACAAATGGTGTTGGGAAAATTGGATAGCCACATGCAGAAGAATGAAACTGGACCATTTCCTTACACCACACACAAAAATAGACTCCAAATGGTTGAAAGACCTCAATGTGAGACAGGAGTCCATCAAAATCCTAAAGGAGAACACAGGCCGCAACCTCTTTGACCTCAGCCGAAGCAACTTCTTCCTAGAAACATCGCCAAAGGCAAGGGAAGCAAGGGCAAAAATGAACTTTTGGGACTTCATCAACATAAAAAGCTTTTGCAAAGCAAAGGAAACAGTCAACAAAACCAAAAGACAACCAACAGAATGGGAGAAGATGTTTGCCAATGACATATCAGATAAAGGGCTAGTATCCAAAATCTATAAAGAACTCATCAAACTCAACACCCAAAGAACAAAGAATCCAATCAAGAAATGGGCAGAAGACATGAACAGACATTTTTCCAAAGAAGACATCCAAATGGCCAACAGACACATGAAAAAGTGCTCAATATCGCTCAGCATCAGGGAAATCTAAATCAAAACCTCAATGAGATACCACCTCACACCAGTCAGAATGGCTAAAATTAACAAGTCAGGAAACGACAGATGTTGACGGGGATGTGGAGAAAGGGGAACCCTCCTATACTGTTGGTGGGAATGCAAGCTGTGCAGCCACTCTGGAAAACTGTATGGAGGCTCCTCAAAAAGTTGAAAATAGAGCTACCATATGATCCAGCAATTGCACTACTGGATATTTACCCCAATGATACAAAAGTAGGGATCCGAAGGGCTACGTGCACCCCGATGTTTATAGCAGCAATGTCCACAATAGCCAAACTGTGGAAAGAGCCAAGATGTCCATCGACAGATGAATGGATAAAGAAGAAGTGATATATATATATACAATGGAATATTATGCAGCCATCAAAAGGAATGAGATCTTGCCATTTGCAACCATGTGGATGGAACTGGAGGGTATTATGTTGAGTGAAATAAGTCAAACAGAAAGACATGTATCATATGATCTCACTGATATGAGGAATTCTTAATCGCAGGAAACAAACTGAGTGTTGTTGGAGTGGGGGGTGGGGTGGGAGGGATGGGGTGACTGGGTGATGGACACTGGGGAGGGTGTGTGCTCTGGTAAGTGCTGTGAATTGTGCTAGACTGTTGAATCTCAGATCTGTACCTCTGAAATAAATAATGCAATATATGTTAAGAAAAAGAAGAAGAAGAAGAAGAAGGTAGCGGGAGGGGAAGAATGAAGCGGGGGAAATCAGAGGGGTAGACGAACCATGAGAGACGATAGACTCTGAAAAACAAACTGAGGGTTCTAGAGGGGAGGGGGGTGGGAGGATGGGTTAGCCTGGTGGTGGGTATTGAGGAGGGCACATTCTGCATGGAGCACTGGGTGTTGTGCACAAACAATGAATCATGTAACACTTCATCTAAAACTAATGATGTAATGTATGGGGATTAACATAAGAATAAAATTTAAAAAAAAAGACATTCTGAATCCCATGTAAGATTAAAAAAAAAAAAAAGCACGCTACATCACATTATAGTAAAACTCCTGAAAATCAAAGACAAGAACAAATCCATAAAAGAAGCCAGAGAGAAAAAGACCCATCAATTTCAACAGAGCAACAATCAAAGAAAAATACAACATAACAAAGTACACGTTTAAAAAAAAAAAACAATCAGATTATCCATTACATTTACAGAGTATAGGGGAAGAGAGAAATGATTATCTAATAGATAAAGAAAATAGCATTTCATAAATCAACAAGTGTTTATAATAAAAATCCCTAGTTAACTACTGTCTTAGTCCATTCAGGCTGCTATAACAAAATACTACAGACTGCTGATTTATAAACACCAAAACTGATTTATCACAGTTCAGGAGGCTGGAAGTTTGAGATCAGGGTGTTAGTATGGTTGTGGTCTGATGAAGACCTTTTTCTGGGTTGCAGAGTTTCACCGTGTCCTCACATGGTAGAGAGGGTTAGGGAGCACTGTGGAGTTTCTTATGTGAGAACACTAGTCCCACTTATTTTACCCTAGGGGTTATAATCCAATACTATAATATATATTTTGTTGCTCAAATTCTTCCAACTTTGACCAATGGGAGCTTTTTTGGTTGTTCCTGTGTCACTTTGACATACCACCATCATTATGGTCTTCTTTTTATCTCATTTACTTAATTTCTGCCACTATAAGATATTCTATTATCATCTCATGTATTTTCTGTGTCAATCCTAGAATTGGCCATTTCTTCAAGGACTCTGCTTCCTTTTGTTGGAGAAGGGTTTTAAAACCCCAAATATGGGTGGAAGCTGTATTCATAGGTACTGGGGCATCTCAGTCTGTTTTGGCTGCTATGATAATATACCACAGACTATGTGATTTATAAACAACAGAAATTTATTTCCTACAGTTCTGGAGGCTAGAAGTCTGACAACAGGGTACAAGCAATTTTGCATTCTGGTGAATGCCCTTTTTTGGGTTGCAAACTACCAACTGCTCACTGCGCCTTTACATAGTGAAAGGGGTTAGGGAGCTCTCTGGGGTCTCTTTCATAATAGCACTAATCCCATTTATAAGAGCTCCATCCTCACAACCTGAGACAACCTAAATTTCCCACCTACTAACACCGTCACACTGGGCTTTGGGATTTCAACAAATGGTTTCTTGTGGGACAGAAACATTCAGCCCATAGCAACTAGAAATAGAAAGGTTTTTTTTTTTAATTTTTTTCTTTTTCTTTTTTTTTGTTTGTTTTATTTATTTATTCATGAGAGTCAGAGAGAGAGAGAGAGAGAGAGAGGCAGCAGCAGAGGGAGAAGCAGACTCCCTGCCTAGCAGGGAGCCCGATGCGGGACTCGATCCCAGGACGCCGGGATCGTGACCCAAGCCAAAGGCAGATGCCTAACCATCTGAGCCACCCAGGTGTCCCAGAAATAGAAAGTTTTAAATACATTAAGGGTATATATGAACAAAACTACAGTTTGTTGTATAAACAATGATAAAGTTTTGAATGTTTCTCTTTGAGGTGAGGGACAAGGCAAAGATATTATACCACCTTTATTCAATACTGCGCTGGAGGTTGTATGCTCTGTTAAAAGACAAGGACGAGAGGGGCGCCTGGGTGGCTCCGTCGTTAAGCGTCTGCCTTTGGCTCAGGTCATCATCCCAGGGTCCTGGGATCGAGCTCCACATCGGGCTCCCTGCTCCGTGGGAAGCCTGCTTCTCCCTCTCCCACTCCCCCTGCTTGTGTTCCCTCTCTGGCTGTGTCTCTCTCTGCCAAATAAATAAATAAAATCTTAAAAAAAAAAAAAGACAAGGAAGAGAAATAAAAGGTAAGAATAGTAGAAATTAAAATGATGAACTTTTCTATTTGCAGATTGTTTACATAGAAGCCCCAAATAATCTACAAACAAATGAATTTGATTTTAAGATTTTATTTGTTTGTTATTTATTTACTTATTTATTTGAAAGAGATTGATTCCTTGGGGGAGGAGCAGAGAGAGAAGGAAAAGCAGACTCTGCACTAAGCACTGGAATCCTCTCAGGGCTCAATCCCATGACCCTGAGATCATGGCCTGAGATGAAATCAAAAGTCGTCTGCTTAACTGACTGAGCCACCCAGGCGCCCCAAAATGATTTTGATTTTAGCAAGTCTGCTGATATAAAGGTCAATATAATATGTCGATTTCATTTCTACTGCATTTCTATACACCACCAGCAAATAATCGAAAAAAACAACATTTAAAAAGCACCTTAAGGGGAGAGCCTGCTTCTCTCTCTGCCTGCCACACCCCCTGCTTGTGCTCTCTTGCTCTCTCTCTCTCTCTGACAAATAAACAAATAAAATCTTTAAAGAAAGCAACTTAAAGTGAAAATAATTTTACAACAGTACCAATAATATAAAATTGCTTATGAATAAATCTAATTAAAAATGAAAACATCACTGAGGAAAATTTAAAAGACTTAAATAAATGGCACTGTATACTCTTAAGTAGATTGGACAATTCAATGCTGTTAAAATAGCAATCTTCTTTGCCCTGAAAATTGATCTATGGATTCAATGCAATACAGTCAAAATGAAAGCATATTTCTCAGTCAGGATTCTAAAATTTATGTAAAATAAATAGAATGCAAAAGCCAGCACAATCTTGATTAAATAACAACGATAGAACAAAGTGGGAGAATTTATACTACTATATATCAATAACTATTATAGATCATTAAGTGTGGTTACTGGCACAAAGAAAACAATAGGGCATTAGAATAGAAAAACAATAAACAATCCATAAATTTTCAGCCACATGATTTACAAAAAAAAAAAATGGGTGGAATTCAGTGGAAAAAATAATGATGATTACTTCAATAAATAATGCTGTGTCAACTGGATAACTGTATGTAATAAAAAAAATAGATCTTGCCTACCTCACACTCAACACAAAAATTAATTTGGAGTGGATCAAAAAAAAATTAATTTGGAGTGGATCATATGCCTGAAAGGTTACAAACAATAAAATTTTTAGGAGAAAGTATGGGAAAATATCTTTATGTCTTTAGAACAGGAAGATTTCTCAGATAAGACAAAAAAAATATGAAAAATAAATGATAAATTTGACTTCATCAAAATCAAGAACCTCTATTTAGGAGCAAGTGGGTGGCTCAGTTGGTTAAGCATGTGACTTGATTTTGGCTCAGGTCATGTTCTCAGGGTCATGAGATTGAGCCCCATGTTGGGTTCCACGCTCAGTGGGGAGTCTGCTTGGGATTCTCTTTCTCCCTCTCCCACTGTCCATCCCCCTATACTCTCTCTCTCTCTAAAAAAAAAAAAAAAAAAAAAGAACCTCTATTTAGCAAAGTATACTGATATGAGAATGAAAAAGGCAAGCTACATACAGAGAGAACATATTTACCATTAAAAAATCAACATAGCAATCATATCTAAGTCATATAAAAAACTTTGAAAACAAAGAATTATGAACAGTATTAATAATTCAATATAAAACAAGCAAAATATAAAATGAGTAAAATAGTTGAACAGATACTTCACTACCCATTCACCATAACTAAAATTCATATATTTCCAGTGGGAGTAGAAATGGGTACATCACTTTGGCAATATATGCATGATACCAACTATACATACCGACTATATATACACATTACAGTAGTACAGTACTGTACCCAATAGATGGATGATAGACAGACAGACGGACAGACAGACAGATAGATAATATGGCCCAGCAATTTTTGGGTTATACCTAAGAGTAGAAAATGCTTATGCTTACCAAAAGGCAATAATGTTTTGTTTTGTTTTTAAGTTTTGTTTTTTTTTTCTTTTCTCTCCCTCTCTCTTTTTAAATTTAAATTCAATTAGCCAACATATAGTACATCATTAGTTTTTGGTGTAGTGTTCGGTGATTCATTAGTTGCATATAACACCCAGTGTTCATCACATCACGTGGCCTTCTTAATGCCTATCACTCACTTACCTCATCCACCCACTCACCTCCCTTTCCACAACCCTCAATTTGTTTCTCGGAGTCAATAATGTTTACAGCGGCATTATTTATAATAGTGCCAAACTGGAACAACACAAATGTCCATTAGTAGAAAGGTTAAATAGGTATATAAACAACATGAAATGAAACACAATAATAAGAAGTATTAAACTTTGCAACACACTGCAGTATGAATGAATATCATATATATATAATTGATTGAAAAAGACCATACTCATATATCCTGTGTGCTTGTTTGTATGAAATTCAAAAACAATGTTTCTCTGCTCATAGAGATCAGAATCATGGTTATTTTTTGGGTGGTATCAACTAGGAGGGAGCACAAATATATCTGCTGTCATGCTGAAGATATCATCATGGTTTATTCTAAATGATGATTACATTCATATATGCACATCTAAAATAATCAGATTCTACACTACAGATTTGTGAGCTCTATATTTGTTATGCTTTAATAAAACAGAAATAAAAAGAAAAGAAAGATGTGCACAAAAACTACATGAAAAGTTCAAAAATATTACTGAAAAAAATTAAAGAAGACCTAATTGTTAGAGGAATATACCATAGTCTGCAATTGGATGACATAATACTGTAAAGATGTCAGCTCTCTCTAAGTTGATCTATAGATTCAATTAAATCGTCAAAATCCTAGCAGGCCTTTTGTGGAAATTTATAAGCTGAATCATGTAAAGACATAAGAAAAACCAAGAACATCTTCAACAAAGTTGGAGGACTTATCCCACTGGATATCAAGTCTTATTTTAAAACTACTGTAATTTAGGGGCACCTGGGTGGCTCAGTCTGTTAAGCATCTGCCTTCTGCTCAGGTCATGATTCCAGAGTCACGGGATGGAGCCCTGCATCGGGCTCCATGCTCAGTGGGGAGTCTGCTTCTCCCTCTGCCCTTCACCTTGTTCATGCTCTCTCTCTCTCCCAAATAAATAAATAGAATATTTAAAACAAAATAAAAAATAAAACTACTGTAATTTAAAAAGTTCAAGATTGGCACAATGAGAGACAAAGGACTGAAGTAAAAAAAAATTTTAAAGAAAAACACATACAAATCTATAGCTATATCAATCTATCTATATCTATCATTCTATCATCTTTGTCACTACAGTATAATGGGGAAAGATGGTGTTTCCAATATATTGCACTAGATCCATTGAGTATCCACATGGGAAAAATAAATCTTGGACTTGACCACATGTTATAGACAGAAATAAATTCCAGGTGGATTATATAGCTAAACATGAAAGATAAAAAATAGTTTCTAGAAAGTAACACAGAATAACATCTTCATACACAATAAGCAGTATACAAAAAGCATTAAACCAAAAGGAAAAGACTGATAATTTTAGAGTCATAAAAACTAAGAATTTCTGTAGTAAAAGACAGCATTAGAGATTAAAAGAACAAGTCACAGATTGGTAGAAAATATTTGAAATAAAAATATCCAGTCATAATTAAAGCAGTGTTCCATTTTTCTTAGTCACATAGAAATTATGTATTATATATTACTAAAATTATATTATTACATAATGTAAATATTATATATTATTATATATTATATATTATATATACTTCTATATTGTATATTTAATATAATATATAACATATATATAACTTATGTTATTATATATTATATTAATGTATCATATATTATTAATAACATATATGAAATAATTATAGTAATGATAATATGAATAAAGGGATTAATAAATGACATCTATTAAAAATATATTTCAGAGACACCTGGGTGGCTCAATCAGTTGAGCATCCAACTCTTGATTCTGGCTCAGATCATGATCTCAGGGTCATGAGATCAAGCCCTGTATCAGGCTCCATGCTCAGTGCGGAGTCTGCTTGTACCTCTCTCTCCCCCCACCACGCCTCCCCTCACTAGCTCTCTCTCTCTCTTTCAAATAAATAAATAAAGGCATTTAGACTGGAGTTTTTTTGTTCTCATTAGTTTCCATGAATTGTTTAAGTTCTTTTTTAATTTCCTGGTTGATCCAATCATTCTTTAGCAGGATGCTCTTTAACTTCCAAGTGTTTGAATTCCTTCTAAATTTTCTCTTGTGATTGAGTTCCAGTTTCAAGGCATTGTGGTCTGATAACATGCAGGGAATGGTCTCAGTCTTGTGGTATTGGCTGAGACCTGATTTGTGAGTATGTATGTAGTCTATTTTGGAGAAATAGTGAGTATAGTATGTAGTCTATTTTGGAGAAAGTTCCATGTGCATTCGAGCAGACTGAGTAGGCTGTTGTTTTAGGATGGAATGCTCTGTATATATCTACAAAGTCCATCTGGTTCAATGTGTCCTTCAAAGCTCTTGTTTCTTTGTTGATCTTCTGTTTAGATGATCTGTCCAATGCTGAGAGTGGAGTGTTAAAATCTCCTGCTATTAATGTATCATTGTCTATCTGATTATTTTGGTTAACAGCTAGCTGGCTTATGTAGTTGGCTGCCCCCATGGTGGAGGCATAGATATTTACAATTGTTAAATTTCCTTGTTTGATAGACCCTTTAAGAATGATATAGTGTCCCTCTGGATCTCTACAGACTTTGGTTTAAATTTTAAATTGTTTGATATAAGAATTGCTACCCCAATTTCCTTTGAGGTCTGTTGGCATGATAAATGGTTCTCCATCCTTCACTTTCAGTCTGGAGTTGTCTTTAGGTTCAAAATGAGTCTCTTGTAGACTGCACAATCCTTTAACAAATCAGGAAAAAATATCCAATGGAAAAAAGACAATCTTTTCAATAAGTGGTGCTGGGAAAATTGGACAGCCACATGCAGAAAAATGAACATGGACCATTCCCTTACACCATACACAAAGATAAACTCAAAATGGATGAAAGACCTCAATGTGAGACAGGAATCCATCAAAATCCTAGAGGAGAACATAGGCAGGAACCTCTTCGTCATCGGCCACAGTAACTTCTTTCAAGATACGTCTCCAAAGACAGGGGAAACAAAAAGAAAAATGAACTTTTGGGACTTCATTAAGATAAAAAGCTTCTGCACAGCAAAGGAAACAGTCAACAAAACTAAGAGGCAACCCACGGAATGGGAGAAGATATTCACAAATGATGTTACAGATAAAGTGCTGATAGCCAAGATCTATAAAGAACTTCTCAAACTCAACACCTAAAAAACAAATAACCCAGTCAAAAAATGGGCAGAAGACATGAACAGATACTTCTCCAAAGAAGACATACAAATGGCTAACAGACATATGAAAAAATGTTCATCATCATTAGCCACCAGGGAAATTCAAATCAAAACCACAATGAGATACCACCTTACAACACTTAGAATGGCAAAAATTAATAGGAAAGTAAACAACAAATGTTGACAAGGATGTGGAAAAAGGGGAACCCTCTTACAGTGCTTGTGGGAATGCAAGCTGGTACAGCCATTCTGGAAAACAGCATAGAGGTTCCTCAAGATGTTAAAAATAGAGCTACCCTATGATCCAGCAATTGCACTACTGGGTATTTACCCCAAAGATACAGATGTAGTGAAATAAAAGGGTACATGCACCCCAATGTTGATAGCAGCAATGTCCACAATAGCCAAACTGTGGAAGGAGCTGACAAGTCCTTCAATAGATGAATGGATAAAGAAGCTGTGGTACATATATACAATGGAATATTATTCAGCCATCAGAAAGGATGAATACCCACCATTTACAACAACATGGATGGAACTGGAGGGGATTATGCTAAGTGAGGTAAGTCAAACAGAGAAAGACAATTATCATATGGTTTCACTCATATATGGAACATAAGCGATAGCACGGAGGACTACAGAGGAAGGGAGGGAAATCTGAAGGCAGAGAAATCAGAGAGGGAGAGGAACCATGAGAGACTATGGACCCCAGGAAACAAACTGAGGGTCTCAGAAGCGAGGGGGGTAGGGGAGGTGGTAACAGGGTGATGGGTATTAAGGAGGGCATGTGTTGTGATGTGCACTGGGTGTTATACATAACTAAGGAATCATTGAACACTAGATCAAAAACTAATGGTGTACAATACAGTGGCTAACTGAATATAATAAAATAATAATAAAAGAAGCTTCTGTTACTAAAAATACATAAATAAAGATCTTTAAAAATAAATAAAAATATATTTCAGAATCTAATCTAAGCATTTTAATGGATTATTTATTTTAACTCTGCTAAAAGCTATATGAAGTGGTCCTATTCTTATTTGCAATTTCCAAGTTAGGAAACCAAAGCAAGGTATATTAAGAGACTTGTCTAAGATCACATGAAATAATGGTTTTTGAATGTGAGTCAAGTCCTCCTCCTGGTTCTCACTGGAGATCCCTCTTTGCTCTGAGACCCACTCACATCTAGATATCTGTAGACCACTTAGTAAAAGAATCAGCACAATATACCCAGGAATGTTTTGTCTTTCCTTTAAAATTCAGAGATGTTCATAAATGAGTTGCTTATTTCTAAGAAGTCTAGACTTTAAGACACAAAAATTGTCTTCCATTTGGGGAGGTTTATCCTAATGTATGTCACAGTACTCACATCCGGAACTTCTAAGACTGTAGGCTGTTGAATTTTATTAGGATTTATCTTAATTTTATAAGCATATATCCAACATAGCTAAAGGGCATACATGAGGAAAATTCAAGTGAAACTCTGTTTATCACCTGACTCCCACAAGTGTTCACTTGACCCAGTGGAGACAAATGGTATTCAAAGACCCCAGGAAATAGCATTAACTCAGAGTCACTGTCTAATCATCTAAGAAAATTTGGGTATTCCTATCCCAGTCCATCAACCAATCTTCTTTGAAGACTGACAGGAGGAAAATTCACAGGAAGAACTTATGCAACCACAGAGTCATTCCTTTGATATATTTGGATTCCTTCATTATGTAATCTCTGGGCCTGTAGTTCTGAACCTAATCTAGGAAATGGGCAAGAGCCTAACACTGATATCCATTTGCCAGGCCCAGAGATTTTATTCTTTTTTATTATTATTGAAATATAATTGACATACAATGTTATAGTATTTTAGGTATACAACATATTGATTTAAAAATTCTGTATATTACTCAATGCTCACCACTATAAGTGTGGTCATCATACAATTTATTACAAGATTATTGACAATATTCTCATGCTATGCTTTTTATTTCCATGACTTATTTATTTTATAACTGGAAGTTTGTACCTCTTCATCTCCCTTTCTATTTGGCCCATCCTCCTACCCATCTCCCTCTGGCAGCCATCAGTTTTTTTCTCTGTATTTAAGCGTGTGTTTGGTTTTGTTTGCTTGTTCATTTGTTTGTTTTATTTTGTTTAGATTCTACATATAAGAGAGATTTTGTTTTTATTTAAGTAAATTAAAGTAGATAACTCAGAACTTTGGATTGACAAGATGGCATTGACTCATATCTTTCTGCCCTTCCCACTAAGTACAATCATAAACAATAGAAATTTAAAAACACACACACACACACAAAAAAAACAACTAAAGGAGAACTCTGAAAGGTGGTAACAGGAAAGACTTGGGTCAGGAGGCCCAAGTCTGGAGGAACAACTATAACTCCCATCCAACAGGAAAGGTGATCTAGACCCAGAGTTTCCCAATCCCCCCGTAGCAACAGAAGGTAACCCAGGTAGGCTTATTCCCTCCCATAAGTTAAATGGACATTTTTCCAATAACACTAGGAGAACTAGCAAGGGGGATCAATTGACTAGAAGTTTGGTTAACAATAAGCAGCCAAGGTAAGGGCTCTCCTTTTCCAGCAAGCTTGATGCCCCTTCCCCTACCCAGAGAAACTATACAGCCAGGGGCCCAGGGAAGGGGGTTCACACCACCACCAGCACCTGGCCAGGGAAATACACTTTATCTTTGCAGACCAGAGACTGCCTTTACCCACTTAGAGACACCAAATAACCCAGTTTGGGGAAGTTCTTCCTTCCTCCTCAAACAGCAGCATTAAGGATTAGTGCAAAGACTGAAAATTATATTGTCATTGGAACCAACCCTTCCAAATTAGGTAATAACTGGTATGGTAAGCCTAAAAAGGTAAATGACAATTTAAAAAATTAAATAAGATCCAGAAGTAACATAATATCAAAACATGTGCAATAAATAGGAAAATAGGAACTTACATGACAAAAAAAGAAAAATCAACTGATGCCAACACTGAAATAAATGAATCAAATATTGGGATTATCTGACAATAATTTCAAAGCAATCAGCATAAAAATAACTCGAGAAGTAACAAAAATTATCTTGAAACAAATTGCAATCCATGAAAAGACTTTAAATACATATTACTAAGTGAAAGAAACCAATCTGTAAAGGCTATATAATGTATGATTCTATCTTGTATTCTGGAAAAAGCAAAATGTGAAGACATTTAAAAGATTAGTGGTTTCCATGAGGGTGTGAGGATAGATGAATAGGCATAGCACAAATGACTTTTTAGGGAAGCAAAAAAACTCATATGATACTCTAATAATGGATACATATCATTATACCTTTGTCCAAACCTATAGAATATAGTTTATATCAAGAGTGAATCCTAAGGTAAAATACGGACTTTTGGTAAGTATGATGTGTCAATGTAGATTTGTTCTTGGTAAAAAAAAAAAAAAAAAAAAGAAGAAAAAAAGCCATTCTGGTGAATGATGCTGATTGATAATGGAGGATATGCATGTGGAGGCAGAGGGTATATGGGCAATCTCTGTACTTCCTTCTAAGTTTTGTTGTAATGTGAATCTGCTCTAAAAAAATTAAATCTAAAAAATGCCTAGACAGCTCAGATAAAATTGTCTAGGTTAAAAGGTTAAATCCATGTTTGTTATATCAACACTTTATTTTATTTAGTTATTTTTTTTCTTATTTCATTTATTTGAGAGAGCATGAGAGAGCATGAGTGGGGGGGGCAGGTAGGAACAGGGGGACAGGGAGAAGAAGACTCCCCACTGAGCAGGGAGCCCAACACAGGGCTTGATCCCAGGACCAAAGGCAGATGCTTAATGGACTGAGCCACCCAGGCACCACTCAACATTTTAAGATCTCAATTTAACTATGAAATCATGGTTTGTCAAATATGTAAATGTTACCTTTTTAAAAAAATTTTATTTTATTATGTTATGTTAGTCACCATACAATACATCATTAGTTTTTGATGTAGTGATCCACGATTCATTGTTTTGATGTAACACCCAGTGCTCCATGCAGTACGTGCTCTCCTTAATACCCATCACCAGGCTAACACATCCCCCCACCCCCTCCCCCCTTAAACCATCAGTTTGTTTCTTGGAGTCCGTTGTCTCTCATGGTTCGTCTCTCCCTCTGATTCCCCCCCTTCATTTTTCTCTTCCTTCTCCTAATGTCCTCCATGCTATTCCTTATGTTCCACAAATAAGTGAAACCATATGATAATTGACTTTTTCTGCTTGACTTATTTCACTTAGCATAATCTCCTCCAGTCCCACCCATGTTGATATAAAAGTTGGGTATTCATTCTTTCTGATGACTGAGTAATATTCCATTGTATATATGGACTACATCTTTATTCATTCATCTGTTGAAGGGCATCTCGGCTTTTTCCACAGTTTGGCTATTGCAGACATTGCTGCTATGAACACTGAGGTGCATATGGCCCTTCTTTTCACTACATCTGTGTCTTTGGGGCAAATACCCAGTAGTGCAATTGCTGCATCATAGGGTAGCTCTATTTTTAATTTTTTGAGGAACCTCCACACTGTTTTCAGTGGCTGTATCAACTTGCATTCTCACCAACAGTGTAAGAGGGTTTCCCTTTCTCCACATACTCACGAACATTTGTTGTTTACTTTCCTATTATTTTTTGCCATTCTAACTGGAGTAAGGTGGTATCTCAATGTGGTTTTGATTTGAATTTTCCTGATGGCTAATGATGAACATTTTTTCAAGTGTCTGTTACCTATTTGTATGTCTTCTTTGGAGAAATGTCTGTTCATGTCTTCTGCCCATTTTTGACTTGATTGTTTGTTTTTTGGATGTTGAGTTTGAGTTCGTTATAGATCTTGGAAATCAGCACTTTGTCTGTAGTGTCATTTGCAAACATCTTCTCCCATTTGTGGGTTGCCTCTTTGTTTTGTTGACTGTTTCCTTTGTTGTGCAGAAGCATTATATCTTGATGAAGTCCCAAAAGTTCATTTTCCCTTTTGTTTCACTTGCCTTTGGGGATGTATCTTGAAAGAAGTTGCTGTGGCTGATGTCAACGAGGTTCCTGCCTATGTTCTCCTCTAGGATGTGGATGGATTCCTGTCTCACATTGAGGTCTTTCATCCACTTTGAGTTTATCTTTGTGTATGGAGTTAGAAAATGGTCGAGTTTCATTCTTCTGCATGTGGCTGTCCAATTTTCCCAGCACCATTTATTGAAGAGACTGTCTTTTTTTCCATTGCATGTTTTTTTCCTGCTTTGTTGAAGATTATTTGACCATAGAGTTGAGGGTCCATATCTGGGCTCTCTATTCTGTTCAGTTGGTCAATATATCTGTTTTTGTGCCAGTAACATGCTGTCTTGGTGATCACTGCTTTGTAATATAGCTTGAAATTGGGCAATGTGATGCCCCCAGCTTTGTTTTTTTCTTTTTCAACATTTCCTTGGCGATTCGGGGTCTTTTCTGATTCCATACAAATTTTAGGATTGTTTGTTCCAGCACTTTTAAAAATGTCACTGGAATTTTGATCTGGATGGCATTGAAGGTATAGATTGCTCTGGGTAGCCTAGACATTTTAACAATGTTTATTCTTCTGATCCATGAGCATGGAATGTTTTTCCCTCTTTTTGTGTCTTCTTCAATTTCTTTCATGAGTGTTCTGTAGTTCCGAGAGTATAGATCCTTTTCCTCTTTGGTTAGGTTTATTCCAAGGTATCTTATGGGTTTTGGTGCTATTGTATATGGAATCATTTCTCTAATTTCTCTTTCTACAGTTGCATTGTTAGTGTATAAGGAAGCAACTGATTTCTGTGCATTGATTTTGTATCCTGCCACATTACTGAATTGCTGTATATGAGTTCCAGTAATTTGGGGATGGAGTCTTTTGGATTTTCCACATAAAGTATCATGTCATCTGCAAAAAGAGAGAGTTTGACTTCTTCTTTGCCAATTTGAATACATTTTATTTCTTTTTGTTGTCTGATTGCTGTTGCTAGGACTTTTAGTACTATGTTGAATAGTGGTGAGAGTGGGCATCCTTGTCGTGTTCCTGTTCTTAAGGGAAAGGCTCTTAGCTTTTCCCCATTGAGGATGATATTCGTTGTGGGTTTTTCATAGATGGATTTTATGAACTTAAGGAATGTTCCCTCTATCCCTATACTCTGAAGAGTTTTAATCAGGAAAGGATGGTGTATTTTGTCAAATGCATTTTCTGCATCAGTTGAGAGAACCATATGACTCCTCTCTCTCCTCTTATTAATGTGTTCTATCACACTGATGGATTTGTGAATGTTGAACCACCCTTGCATCCCAGGGATAAATCCCACTTGGTCATGGTGGATTATTCTTTTAATGTATTGTTGGATCCTATTAGCTAGGATTTTGTTGATAATTTTGGAATCCATATTCATCAGGGATATTGTCTAAAATTCTCCTTTTTGATGGGGTCTTTGCCTGGTTTGGGGATTAAGGTAATGTTGGCCTCATAGAATGAGTCTGGAAGCTTTCCTTCTGTTTCTATTTTTTGAAACAGCTTCAGAATAGGTATTATTTCTTCTTTGAATGTTTGGTAGAATTCCCCAGGGAATCCATCAGGCCCTGGACTCTTGTTTTTGAGGAGGTTTTTGATCACTGCTTCAATCTCATTACTAGTTATTGGCCTATTCAGGTTGTCAATTTATTCCTGTTTCAGTCTTGGCAGTTTATAGGTTTCCAGGAAGGCATCCATTTCTTCCAGGTTGCTTAATTTATTGGCATAGAGTTGTTGCTAATAATTTCTAATAATTGTTTCTGTTTCCTTGGTGATAGTCATGATCTATCCCTTTTCATTCATAATTTTATTAACTTCGGTCCTTTCTCTTTTCTTTTGGCTAAATCTGGTCAGTGGTTTATCAATCTTATTAATTCTTTCAAAGAACCAGCTTCTAATTTTGTTGATCTGATCTACTGTGTTTCTGGTTTTTAATTCATTGATCTCTGCTCTAATCTTAATTTTTTCTCTTTTAATGTGTGGCTTAGGCATCATTTGTGGCTTTTTCTCTAGTTCTTTAAGGTGTAAAGTTAGTTGGTGAAATCGGGATTTTTCTATTTTTATTGAGTTAGGCTTGGATGATATGTATTTCCCCCTTATGACTGCCTTTGCAGTATCTCATAGGTTTTGGACTGATGTGTTTTTGTTTTCATTGGTTTCCATGAATTGTTTAAATTCTTCTTTGATTTCTTATTTTTTTAAAGATTTTATTTATTTAATTTATTTATTTGACAGAGAGAAACGCAGCAAGAGAGGGAACACAAGCAGGGAGTGGGAGAGGGAGAAGCAGGCTTCCTGCTGAGCAGGGAGTCCGATGTGGGGCTCGATCCCAGGACCCTGGGACCATGACCTGAGCCGAAGGCAGACGCTTAATGACTGAGCCACCCAGGCGCCCCTCTTCTTTGATTTCTTGGTTGACCCAAACATTATTGAACAGAGTGGACTTTAGGTTCCAGGTGTTTGAATTTCTTCCAAATTTTTTGTTGTGATTGAGTTCCAGTTTTAAAGCATTATGGTCTGAGAATATGCAAGAAATAATCTCAATCTTTTGGTATTGGTTGAGACCTGATTGGTGTCCCAGTATGTGGTCCATTCTGGGGAAAGTTCCATGTGTGCTCGAGAAGAATGAGTATTCTGTTGTTTTAGGGTGGAATGTTCTGTATATATCTATGAGGTCCATCTGGTCCAGTGTGTCACTCAAAGCTCTTGTTTGTTTGTTGAGTTTCTGCTTAGATGATCTGTCTATTGCTGAGAATGGAGTTTTGAGGTCTCCTACAATTAATGTATTATTATCAATATGACTCTTTATTTTGGTTAACAATTGGCTTATGTAGATGGTTGCTCCCATGTTGGGGGTGTAGATCCAACAAGTAGATCTAACAATTGTAAATATTACATTTTAAAATTATTTTTATTTTGATTTCTATTGCATTGAATCTTTATATCAAGTTAGGAAGAACTGACATTTGGACAATATTTAATCTTTCTATTTATGAACATGGAATATCTCTCCTCTTATTTATTTTTTAAATTTCCTTCATGAGAATTCTGTAGCTTTCCTATATAGATCTTTTCATATTTAATTAGATCTATAACTAAGTATTTCACTTTTTGTGATGCTAAAGTAAATGGCATTCTGTTTTTAATTTGAAATGTCTAGGCATTTTTAAATTTCATTTTTATTTTATCTAATTTTAATCATTTTATTATTAATATATATGCAAGATATAAGTGCTGAATGAACAGATAGCCAAAAATTATTTTTTTTTTTTCCGACTTGGAATGAAAACTTCATAGATGTGGTTGAAATTGTAACTCAAACAATGGTTGGTGTTTTTAAAAGACTGCTGAGTATAGGAAGGGAAAAATCTTGAACTTAGAATTAAGAGTCTCATGCTCTACTGACTGAGCTAGCCGGGCACTTTTGAACTTAGAATTAGACTTGTCGTATGAACAGTTTATCTAATGAATAAGATGTAAAGTTATTAGATCCTACAAACAATTTATATAAAATGGTACATTTCTTTGTGCAATGAAAAATGGTTATAAACAAATGAGGTCCTGACCTTCAAGCTAGGACACACTGGGCAAGTGTAGTGAGCAGTGGGGTATGGATTGAGGCCTGAGAGCTGCTGTACAATGAGCTGTGAAGGGTGATTGAAATAAAGGACTGATTCTTTATCACCAATCTAATTATATATTAATCACCTATTTTCTATCTACTTTTATACAAAGACAGATGAGGAATAGCACTGATCGAAAGTACTGTAACATCTGTAACATGAAAGTATTCAAGTAGTGGAAGAGAAAGAGATAGGAAAGGAAATCTGAGATATATTTGATAAATTAAGACCTTGGACCCTGGATATGGGATAGGGAATGGTTTTTAGTCTTGTGCACATTATTCCTCATGGTAGAGAATGCTTAGCAGATCAGAAGCCATGATACAAAAACTAAAGTTTGTGAACCTTCATTAGACCATTCTCTATGATTGGAAAATAAAATTTGTAAGTCAAAAAATATTAAAGAGGCTGTATGGCCATTCAAGAATAATGTTACAAACATAATTCAATGATCAGATGTGTGTTGAATAAAATGAGAGTAAATATACATTAAATATCATGTTTGTATACGTATTTCAATTATGCTCAAATTCACATGTTATCTAAGGTATTCAAATCTCCATGTTATTTTTCAAATAATTGTTATATGATTGGACATTCATATTAAAATATGATTTATTGATAAATCATTCTGCAAGTTATTTTTATCCTTTATTTGAAGACATTTACAATAGATACATGTTGGGAACACTATTGAAATTAGAATTGTCAGAGAATTTCAAGATGAAGGGGAATTTGAGAGGCAAAGGCCAAAACAAGCAAAATAAAGGGTGCATAGATAAATGGGTGGCTCAGTTGGTTAAGCATATGCCTTTGGTTCAGATCATGATGCCAGGATCCTGGGATAGAATCCGGCATCAGGCTCCCTGCTCAGTGGGGAGTCTGCTTCTCCCTCTCTTTCTGCTTCTGCCTCTCCTGTGCCCTGCCCATGCTCACTCGTGCTCTCTAAATAAATAAAAATAAATAAATAAATAAATAAATAAATAAATCTTAAGAAAAGAAAAAACCCATAGGGACTACACTAATTTCTATTTCTATAACTGAATTTTAATTTTGATTCTAAGCTTTCCAATAAGGAAGTAAGTAGAATATGTTCAGTTATCAGAAACTTCAGGAAAGTAAAAATTCTCTTGACTCTACATTCTAAAAGAAATTACTCACGTAGACTTTTTCAGATGATTGGTGGGCAATGTACTTTGACATTTGAAAAAATAAATGACAGCTTTACTGACACACTAAAGTACCATGAAATTCCTCTTTAGACTGTACAATTCAGTGATTTTTAAATTTTCACAGAGTTGCCCAAAAATTACCATTATATAATTTCACCATATTTTTAGCATTGCAAAAAGAAACCTTATCCCTATTAGTAGTTTATTCCCCATTATCCCCCTACCACTCCCTGGAAACCACTAATCTATTATCTGTCTCTATGGATTTACCTTAACATTTTATAAAAATGGAATCATATAATATGTGGCCTGTGTGCCTGGCTTCTTACAGTTACAATACTATTTCGAGGTTCATCCATGTAGTAGCACGCATCAGTACTCATTCCTTTCTAGGACTGACTAATATTTTATTGTATGGATATGCCATTTTTTGTTTATCTAACCTATGTTCAAGTTCACTGATTCTTTTGCCAGATTAAATATGTTGTTGAATCTCTCTAGTAAATTTTTCATTTCAGTTACTGTACTTCCCAACTTCAGAATTTCTATTTGGTTGTTTTTTAATAATTTCAGTCTCTGTGTTGATATTCTCCATCTGATGCATATGATACTCATACTTTCCTTTAGTTTTTTAGATATGGTTATCCTCAGCTTTTTGAGCATATCTACCTAACTTTGGGTATATCTGATTTAACATCTTTGTCTAATAAATCTAAAGTCTGGCTTCCTTAGAGAAAATTTCTGTTAACTACTCTTTATTCCTGTGTATGGGCCAGGCTTTCCTGTTTCTGAGCATGTTTCATAACTGTCCATTGAAAATTGGATAACTTTATTTGATTTGGAGATGAAATCCCCCCCGTGTTTGTTGTAATTGCTGTTTAGTTTTGATTGCTGTTGTTAACGCTATTTGATTTTTCAGTGACTTTCTTCAACTAATTATGTAAAAACTGTTTTTTGGGTGTTTTTTTTTTGTTTGTCTTGTGACCACTGAAATATGTTCAATTTACTTAACAGTTAGCTAATGATTATGTACAGATTTCCTTAAATACCTGTGCTTATAAGTCATCCATTCTTTGCCAAAGGGATTTGTGCATTCTTTCAATGTTCCCATAGCTAGTTTACATCTTTGACTTAGGCTTCCTAACTGCCTTTCAGAGGCTCAAGTTCATTCATAGGTGAGAGATTTTGGCCAACTTTCCCTTGGTATGTGCATAGCCTTGTTATCTGCATGTGGGCTTCTACATCCCCAGAAATTTGTTACAGATTTTCAAAAGAATTGTATGAACATTCTCATTTTACAGCTCTAACTTACAAGGTTTTAGTCAGTCTCTCATTTGCCCCCAAACTGGAAACAGTGCCTCAGGCAGCTGAAGTTAATTGCCTCTGATTGTTTTCAACAAATGCCCCAGGGAGAAGACAAGCAAGGTGAACTTCAAGTCAGATCAAACAAGTACAAACCCTGCAATTGGGGGTTTAGTGGAAGCTGCCAGATTGGTCAAATAATGACAATTCTCTGGGAAAGGAGCTTTTGGGGGGACTATACTAGTGTGCTCCCTGTAGCCTTTAGCCTTTGGTTTTCAGAGCTACTGTAGTTGTGAAGCTGTTTCCAAGGCTACTACAGAGCTGGAGAGAGTGGGATGGAAATAGGGCAAATTAAATGACACAATGCTTACTGTTCTTGAGATGAGATTCATCGCTGCTTTTCAATAAACACTCCTCAGACTGTTCCAAGGCCTGGGTTGATTGATTTTAACATTTTCTTGTCAGTTTTCTTATTTTCTTTTCTTTTAAAAAATAGGTTTTCAAAAGTCTTCACTCCACCATTCCTGAAGTGTTCCTTTCTTTACAATTTTCAACCACAAAAGAAAATGATGAATTTTATATGGCTAAATTTGCTTTACAGTGACCTTTATAGAAGCTGGAGACATTACATTAAAGGCAATTCAGTGAAAAGCAGAATAGACTCCTGTTATCAGGGAGTTTAAAATACAGTTAATATATAAAACCTATATAAGTAAAACACTTAGAGCAAAACACAAAACTATTTGCAATCTTTTGGCAAAAAAACAAAACAAAAAACAAACAAACAAAAACAATAAAAAACCCAAAAAACCTAGGGCTTTGGAGAGAAAAAAAGGCCATGAAGACAGAGGCAAAAGAAATTATTTAACAAGGAACAAAGATTGCTGTGGTCTGAGACAATCATCTCTAGATAGAATATGAGAATACGAATGAGAAACATTTATTTTCACTGTTAATTTTTTAAATATTCTTCATTTTTATAAGAGTTTTAAATTTGCATAGAAATTGTGGAGGTAGAAGAGAATTCTCAGGGTGCCTGGGTGGCTCAGGCATTAAACATCTGTCTTCAGCTCAGGTCATGACACCAGGACTCTGGGATCAGGCCCCACATTGGGCTCTCTGCTCTGCAGGAAGCCTGCTTCTCCCTCTCCCACCCCCCTGCTTGTGTTTCCTCTCTCTCTGTGTTTCTCTCTGTCAAATAAATAAATAAAATCTTAAAAAAAAAGAAGAGAATTGTCATATACTCACACTAAGTTTTTTTCTATTATTATATTGGTATGATGCATTTGTTACTACTGATGATCCAATATGGATAAATTATTATTAATTAAAGTTCTTACTTTATTTAGATTCCCTCAAGTTTTACCTAATATATATTTTTTTCTGTTTCAGGATCCTATCCAAAATGGAATATTAGTTGCCATGTTACATCATAGTTATCTGACCTATCTCCTTAGGCTTCTCTTGGCTATAATAGTTTCTCTGACTTACCATGTTTTTTTTTTTTTTTTTCTTACCATGTTTTTGATGATCTTGAGAGTGTTGAGGAGTGGTCAGGAAATTTGTAGAACATCTCTCTATTTTGATTTGTCTGATATTTTTTCAATGATTAGATTGCAGATGTGTGTTTGGAGGAGGAAGAATAGAGCGGTAAAGTTTCATTTTTATCATATCATATCAAGGGTACAAATTATCAACATGACTTATCATTGTTGCTGATCACCTGGCTGAAGTAACATTTGTCAGATTTTTCCAAATAAACTTATTTTTTCCTATCTTTCTATACTGTAGTCTTTGGAAAGAAGTCACTAGAAATAGGCCACGCATAAGGAATGGGGAGTTATGCTACACTTTCTTGAGAATGAAATATCTACATGGATTTTTGGAATTCTTCTATAGAGGAGATTAGTCTCTTCTTCCCTCTAATTTATTTATTTGTTTAACAATTATTTTTTAAAGATTTTATTTATTTATTTGAGAGATAAAGAAAGCATGACCCAGTGGGGAGGGGCAGAGGGAGAGAGAGACGCAGACTCCCCTCTGAGCAGAGAGTCTTACACAAGCCTCCATCCCCAGACTGAGGGACCATGACCTGAGCTGAAGACAGATGCTTAACCAACTGAGCCACCCAGATGCCCCTGTTTAGCAATTATTTTTATCAGTGTGAACTCAAAGATATTTATTTTATACTTTGGGTTATAATCCAATACTATACTTTCTTTTGTTGCTAAAATTCTTCTAGTTTTGACCAGTGAGAGCTCTTTTGCTTGTTCTTGTGTCACTTTGACATACTACCACCATTATGGTTTTTTGGGGGTGTGTGAGTTTTTTGCACTTTTTTGCATTCTTCTAATACAGGATGTTCTAGGTTCATCTTGTGCATTTCCTGTCCCAATCCTAGAATCAGGCACTTCTTCAAAGGCCCTGGTTCCTTTTAAATTAATTAAAAAAATAAATTGGTAGTATCCAAAATCTATAAAGAACTTATCAAACTCAACACCTAAAGAACAAAGAATCCAATCAAGAAATGGGCAGAAGACATGAACAGACATTTTTCCAAAGAAGACATCCAAATGGCCAACAGACACATGAAAAAGTGCACAGTATCGCTCAGCATCAGGGAAATCCAAATCAAAACCTCAATGAGATACCACCTCTCACCAGTCAGAATGGCTAAAATTAACAAGTCAGGAAATGACAGATGTTGGTGGGGATGCGGAGAAAGGGGAATCCTCCTAGACTGTTGGTGGGAATGCAAGCTGGTGCAGCCACTCTGGAAAACTGTATGGAGGTTCCTCAAAAAGTTGAAAATAGAGCTACCATATGACCCAGCAATTGCACTACTGGGTATTTACCCCAAAGATACAAAAGTAGGGATCCGAAAGGGTACATGCACCCCAATGTTTATAGCAGCAATGTCCACAATAGCCAAACTGTGGAAAGAGCCATGATGTCCATCGACAGATGAATGGATAAAGAAGATATGGTATATATATACAATGGAATATTATGCAGCCACCCAAAGGAATGAGATCTTGCCATTTGCAATGACGTGGATGGAACTGGAGGGTATTATGCTGAGTGAAATAAGTCAAACAGAGAAAGACACGTATCATATGACCTCACTGATATGAGGAATTCTTAATCTCAGGAAACAAACTGAGGGTTGCTGGAGTGGGCGGTGGGGTGGGAGGGATGGGTGACTGGGTGATAGACACTGGGGAGGGTATGTGCTCTGGTAAGCGCTGTGAATTGTGCAAGACTGTTGAATCTCAGATCTGTACCTCTGAAACAAATAATGCAATATATGTTAAGGAAAAAAAAAAAAGAAGATAGCAGGGGGGGAAGAATGAAGGGGGGGGAATCGGAGGGGAAGACAAACCATGAGAGATGAGGGACTCTGAAAAACAAACTGAGGGTTCTAGAGGGGAGGGGGGTGGGAGGATGGGTTAGCCTGGTGATGGGTATTGAGGAGGGCACGTTCTGCATGGAGCACTGGGTGTTACGCACAAACAATGAATCATGGAACACTACATCTAAAACTAATGATGTAATGTATGGGGATTAACATAACAGTAAAATTTTTTTTAATAAAACAAAGAAAAAATGTCAAAAAAATAAAATAAATAAATTGGTGAATCATACTTTATTATAATAAAGAATGCTTTGTGAAAGATACTGATAAAAATGAAACAACAAAATGATAGCCTGGGGGAAATATTTGGGGGAAATATCTGATAAAAGACTTATATCCAAAATATACAAATAAGTTAAAACTTAGCAATAAGAACCAGGATAACCCAGTTTGAACATGGGTAAAAGATATGAACACACAAATCTGAAAAAAAAAAGTCATACAGATGGCAGATAAGCATATGAAAAGATACTCAACATAATTTGTCTTTAAGGAAATGCAAATTAAAACAACAAAAAGATACCATTACATATATTAGAATGGCTGAACCCCCTGTCCCCAAATAAGACTTATTGTTAACAAGGATGTGGACTAACAGGAAAGCTCATTCCTGTAGCGTGGAAACACAAAACGGTACAGCTGCTTTGGAAGACATTTTTTGTTTCCAACCATGTGAAACATAGTCTTACATATCACACTCATATGTTTTTACCCAACGGACTTGAAAAAGTAATGTTCATACAAAAATCTGTGTGCAAATATTTAAGGAAGCTACATTCCTTTTAATTTTTTTCTTTTCTTTCTTTCTTTCTTTCTTTCTTTCTTTCTTTCTTTCTTTTTTTTTTTTTTTTTGTAAAGACAACTAGTCCCAGGAAGGATCCTTCAGTTATATAAAAGTTTGTTTCATGAAATGTCATGGCTCCACTCATAATTTTGTCTTGTTCTTCCAATTGGTATATACAACTTTCAGAGCTCTCATATTTGGAAGGCTGGAAGGGCCCAGACTTTGAAATAGTGTCTTGTTTTCACTCTTTTTGTTTTTGTTTTGTTTTGTTATTTTGTTTCTTTTTAAACTAAAGCTATATAAAGCCTATGGATTAAACAGAATAAATTTCTAAATTAAAAAAAAATAAAAATAAAAACTCATTACTGGGGGGTGCCTGGGTGGCTCAGTTGGTTATGATCCTGGGTTTCTGTGATTGAACCCAGCATGGGGCTTCCTGTTCAGCAGAGAGTCTGCTTTTCTTTCTGCCCCTCACCCAACCCACGTGCCTCACCCCCCCAATGGTCTCTCTCTCTATCTCACATGCATGTGTGCATGCATTCTCTCTCTCAAATAACTAAAATCTTAAAAAATATAAATAAATAATAAAAATAAAAACTCATCACTGAATCCATGTCATGTAGATTTTCTCTTATGCCTTCTAGAATTTTTAGAGTTTTGTATTTTACATTTACTTCTATAATACATTTGAACTAATTTTGCGTAAGTCTTAAGATTATTTTTTAAATATAGTTGTCCAATTTAAGACATTTTTGGAAAGACTGTTCCTACTCCACTGAATTGCCTTAATACCTTTGTCAAAGATTATTTGACTATATTTTGGGGGTCTACTTCTTTATTCTGCATTCTGTTTCATTAATCTTTTTTGTCTATTATTTAGCCAATAACATTATGATGCTGCCTTCATTACTGTAAGGCTTGAAATATTGTGTGTCTTCAAATGTTTTTCTTCCTCATTATTATGTTGGCTATTCTAGATACTTTCACTTTCCATATTCATTTTAGAATCATATTGTTGATATCTGAAAAGGAGTTTGCTGAAATTTTTATTGGGATTACATTGAATCTGTAAGTCAAAGTGGGAAAATTGACAGTTTAATAATATTAAAACTTCTAATCTATGAAGATGAGCTATTTGTTTATTTAGATCTTTTATTTATTTAATCAGTATTTTACAGTTTTCCATTTGGCTACCCTATATATATTTTGTTAGATTTAGACCTCCGTGTGATGGCTAATTTTATGTGTCAACTTGATTGGGCTAAGGGGTGCCTAGATAGCTGGTAAAACATCACTTCTAGATATGTCAGTGAGGCTGTTTCTGGAAAGGGCTAGTATTTGATTCAGTAGACCATGTAAAGAAGATCCACTCTCATCAATGTGAGTGAACATTATCCAATCCATTTAGGGCACAAACAGAACAAGAAGGTGAAAGAAGGATGACCTCTTCTTCTTGTTCCTTGAGCTGACATTCATCCTCTGCCTCACACATTGGAGTCTGTGGCTCTCAGGCCTTTGGACTCGAGGACTTACATCAATGTCCCCTTGGTTGTCAGATCTTAGGACACAGATTTAATTACACCAACTGATTTTGGATTCTGCAGCTTGTAGCTTGTAGACTGTGGGATCTCTCAGCCTCCATAACCATGTGAGCCAACTTCTGTAGTAAATCTATTCACCAGCGAAATAATTTAGGCTGAAAATATTTGGAAGTTTTTTTTTTCTTCTTAAGATTTATTTATTTATTTGAGAGAGAGAGTGCACTTATGGGTGGGAAGGGGGAGAGAGAGAGGGAGAGAGAGAGAGAGAATCTCAAGCAGACTCACTGCTGAGCATGGAGTCTGATGAGGGGTTCAATCTCACCGGCCTGAGATCATGACCTGAGCTTATCAAAAGTTGGATGCTTAACCAACTGCACCACACAAACACCCCTTTTGGAAGGTTTTTTATCATTAATTCAATTTTTTTTTAATTATGTATAGAACTATTCAGATTATCTATTTCTCCTTAGGCAAGTTTATTAGTTTGTGTCTTTTAAGGAATTGGTACATTTTATTTAAGGTATCAAATTTATGTGTCTAGCATTTGTAGTATTCCTTTAGAATAATTCTGATGTGTGTAGAATCAGTAATCAGTAGTGATGGTCCCACTTTCATGTCTGATACTGGTAATTTATATCCTTTCTTTCCCTCTCCCTCTCTCTCATGCCTGACTAAAGGTTTATCACTTTTATTGATGTTTGTGAAGAACCAGCTTTTGGGTTTGTGGAATTTCTCTCTTGTGATCCTATCTTAAATTTTATTGATTTATACTCTAATTTATATTATTCCCTTTCTTGTGCTTTCTTTAGGTTTAAATTGCTGCTGTTTCTCAGTTCTTATTTGTGTTCCTCATTCTTATTTTCTAATATAGGCATATATTCACTTAATGCTATAAATTCCCTTATAAGCACTGCTTTAGTGACATCTCACAAATTTTAATAAGTTGTATTTTCATTTTCACTTAATCCAAAATATTTTTGAGACTTCTTTGTCTCATGGTCTATTGAAAAGCTTCCATGTGTGTGCTGATATTACCCCTCTGTTCTTCTTACACATTGTCTACTTTTTCCATTAGAGTCCTTAACATTTTTATCATAGTTACTTTATATTCCCTTTCTGGTAATCCAACTCTGTGTGATATTAGGGTCTGATTCTAATGATCACTTTATCTCTTCCATCTGTGTTTTTTTTTCCTTGCCTTTGATATGTTTTGCAATTTTTGGTTAATAGCCAGATATTTGTAGTAGGCATTAGGAACTGAAGTAAGTAAGCCTTAAGTGAAAGAATTTATTAATCAGACTAGGTGTTGGGTTGTGTTTAATATTTGTTGTAGTTATAAGCATCAGAAGTTTCAAATTCTGGGCGCCTGGGTGGCTCAGTTGGTTAAGCGACTGCCTTCAGCTCAGGTCATGATCCTGGAGTCCCGGGATCGAGTCCCGCATCGGGCTCCCTGCTCAGCAGGGTGTCTGCTTCTCCCTCTGACCCTCCCCCTTCTCATGCTCTCTCTCTCTCTCATTCTCTCTCTCAAATAAATAAATAAAATCTTTAAAAAAAAAAGAAGTTTCAAATTCCTTTTAAATTCCTATTTTTTTCTCCTCTTGGGTTTGTGGTTTTTTTCATATACTGTTCCTCATAGAAAAATCTAACAATTGTAAATATCTATGCCCCCAACATGGGAGCATCCAACTACATAAGCCAACTGTTAACCAAAATAAAGAATCGTATTGATAATAATATATTAATAGTAGGAGACCGGGCGCCTGGGTGGCTCAGTTGGTTAAGCGACTGCCTTTGGCTCAGGTCATGATCCTGGAGTCCCGGGATCAAGTCCCGTATCGGGCTCCCTGCTGAGCAGGGAGTCTGCTTCTCCCTCTGACCCTCCCCCCTCTCATGTGTTCTCTCTCTCATTCTCTCTCTCTCAAATAAATAAATAAAATCTTTAAAAAAAAATAGTAGGAGACCTCAACACTCCACTCTCAGCAATGGACAGATCATCTAAGCAGAAGATCAACAAAGAAACAAGAGCTTTGAATGATACTGCTCCTCATAGAGTCTGTGTCTTTCTATTCTTTTGCTCTAACCAGTTTTATTTTTTTAAAGATTTTATTTATTTATTAGAGAGAGAGAATGAGTGAGAGAACACCAGCAAAGGAGAGGGGCAGAGGGAGAGGAGGGGCAGAGGGAAAAGAGGGGCAGATGGAAGGCAGGGGCAAAGGGAAGGGAGGGGCAAAGGGAGAGGAGGGGCAGAGGGAGAGAGAGAGCAGGGCTCCATCCCAGGACCCAGAGATCATGACCTGAGCTGAAGGCAGACACTTAACTGACTGAGCCACCCGGGTGCCCTTGCTTTAACCAGTTTTAAACTTGAGTCTTGGTTTGATGACAGGATTTGGGGAAAAAGGAACATTCCATAATCTTCTGATAAAGTGTTGGCAGTATCTCATGTCTGTGGCTGTTCCAAGGGGTTCCATCCCTCCTCCAGTTGTCTGCTTTAACCCTTAGCTTCATCCTCTATTCCCTGGCTGCAGAATTCTCAATATATTTCCTTGAAGCCCTCTCCACTATTGATTATGTTTTGTTTTTGTTTTTATTTTTGGTTTTTTTTTTTTTTTTTCTTCTTAGGAGAAAAAGGAAGGCTTACAGAGGGGCTGCGTTTAACAGGAATTCCTCTCCCCAAACTTGGATAAGGTTTTAGAATGGAGCTCTGGTCAAGTCCTTCCTTTGGAGAGTAGGCATTTTGGGGAAGGCTCTGGTTGTGTTTCCCAATGGTTACTCTTCTCTCCTTGCCAGGGTCATGAAGGGATCGTTTTGTAATTCTCACCATGTTTTCATGGTGGGGTTCCCCCACTAAGACACTCAGCATCCAGCAATTTGTTGAAATTGCCACTTCAGTGTTCCCACTGGTATATGGCTCCAAAACCCTGTACTCCAGGAAGCATATCTCAGTTGCTATGGCTGGTAAACTTGTCTCTCCAGATTTGAGAGGGGTGATTTGTCCTGTGCAATGCAATTGCGATGCTAACTGCACTGAGATAGGTCAAACCACACAGGTGAAGGGCACCGTTCTCACTTCAGACCCAGCTGTAAGACGAAGGTTCCCAGGCCATACATACTTTTGATCAACTGGTATAAAATCAGGGGTTCCCACTTCTCAGGTTGGATAATTTGCTAGAATGACTCACAGAACTCAGGAAAGTGCTATACTTATGATTACAAATGTATAATACTAGCTATAAATCAGGACCAGCCAAAAGAATAAGTCCATAGGGTGAGGTCTGGGAGGGTTCCAAATGTAAAACTTCCAGTTTCTCAGGACATGATATTCCTGGCACGTCTATGTGTATTGCCAACCAAGAAAACTTGCCTGAGCTTCCATGTTATGAATTTTTATTGGGATTTGATTGCATGACTGATTTGACCACATTATTGAGCTCAACTTCCAGTTCTCTTAGCTGGACTTTCCCGAAGGTCAGATCTGATTGTGCTTGCTTCAAAGCCTGAGCCTTCCAATCACACAGTTGATCTTTCTGGACTGACTGCTGTCACAGGTAAGCTAATGGCATGGTTAGTGGCCTTGCTAAAAGCACTGGTCACTTTGAAATGTCATTTTTTCTGTCTTTATGTCCATCTCTTGCAATTCTGTGGCTTTTTTTTTTTTTTACACCCTTGTGCCCAACCCAGTATGTGTTAGCTAGGTATTTTCTAGAGTAAAGTACTATTAAATTCTGAATTTTATTTGGAACTACTTTTTAGTGGAGGTTGTACAGTCTGGCTTTGCTCTGATTGCTATTAAAAGAAATATGACTGTGCTGAAATGGAGTTTCTGAGGGGCAAGGCCTTTGTCATACACTGATCTTGTAAAGTGTTGACATCTGCTATTTTGAATCCTAGTTATTGCAGATGTGAATCATAAAGACCTGTGAGATATATCTCTTCTGGGGTGAACTGTCATTCTTTGAGAAAGGTCTTGTCAGCTGTGGAATAACCATGAGGGATAATACATTTACTCTCTTTCCTGAAGCCAAATGGAGAAGTCATATCAGCCCTGTGGCCTATTATTATGTAAATCTTTGCAGAGATTGTAAGGAAAATCTGGAATGAGCAACAAGGAAGATAAATATCCAAATTAGTGGTTGTGACATCAAGTAGGAATATGACCTTTCTTGAAATAGAAAATATAAATAAAGCTTATCTAAAGCATTCAACCCTTCTAGATTGGAAATCACATCAGGAATTCATTAATAAGCATAAATATGTCTTTTGCCTTTTGAGGGGTTTGGTAGGCAATTTTGCTCCTACAGAATTCTATATATCTTGTCAATTGCTTCACCCTTCCTGGAATTAAACCACAGGATGCACTGGAATTATGATAAAATAGTGTCACTTAGCATAGCATCGCATAGCATATAATAGAATAGAAAGAATCCCTTTACATCAGAAAGTCAAACTATGCATATTTACGTAAATGAATTAGGATATGTAAATAATGATATGGACAAACCAGAACAAGCTAACTTATTTCTTGTATCTTGGAAAAAAACAAAATCAACTTTGGCAACAGTTAACAATTGGTAAATTCTGATGAGAAAACAGTTGTTTTGAGTAGTTGCCTGTGCATTTCATGACATGACATGAGCATGACAACCTACTCACACCTAGACTCTGCATATTTAGATAAGGACCTGAGTTTAGCCTTCCTGCCACAAGTTCCCATTTTGCTTTTCTCTGGACAGTAGGCATTTTTTTAATGTATTCAACAGAATTTATTTTTGCACTTAATTAAAAAAATACTGAACTGGAGGTAGCCATAACAGACATGCAATGTTCCAGCCAAACTCAAGGAAAGAGTGAGAGATCACAGACCTAGATCTGGGGTGATGTGGCAGATAGAATTTTCCAAATATGGCCACAACACTGTTTTCCTTTCCACTCATCTTCCTTACAAAGTGACTTTCACACTCCCCTTGTTAAGTGATAGGAGTCCCATCTCATCCCTGGGCACCTTTTAAAATAACCACTTAGAATAAATATAAAAAATAATAAATAAATAAATAAATAAATCAGAGTGGAGTCCCACAAAAAGTTAGTGACCTCTACCCCAAACACCTTATACATCATAGGTACTTGCTACCCTGCTTTATATCTCCTGCTTGTTTGTGACTTGAGATAGAGGACTGCTTTTCCCCCAGCTCATTGTGACCCTGATCCCCATTTCTGTGATTTGTGAGTAATAAGTCTTTGATTTTATTTCTTTTGTATAAATGTATTGAAACTGTGTCTTCAATCAATATGACTTCAGGGTTTTCACTTCCCCAAAGTGGCAACTTGGATGCTAAGGGGGCTACTTTCTAACCCTGTGTGGATGGATGGCTTGTGCCCCCTCATTCAGCAGATCATAATTTGCATATTCTTATTTAATATACCAGCTACCGCGCCCCCCCCACACACACACACAAAATGGGATGGGATTATGGGCACAATGTGTACCATCCACAGAAAACCCTTTAGCTGTGATTGGCTCACTACCTCTCCCAGGCCACTCAGTCTCTCTGGGAAAGAACCACTGCTTGCTGGTGGTTTGCAGTGCTCTGCACTGTTGTTTATTGCTGTTGTTGGTATCCCTGCCAATCTCCACCTTAAATTGTCAGTGCTGGTGTTTGAAAGGTCTTCTCTTGGGACACCAACCAGCAGGCCCCAGTCTGGGTGCATTTTCCATTAACCTCTAAATAAGACCCCCTGGGTGTCAGGTATGGAAGTAATCAGTTACAATCATATGCAAAAGTCCTGGCTTTGAGACAAGATGAGCTAACCCAGATGGTAGGGCTCTGCCTCTTTTCCCCCAAGCAGGGTCCTAGGGTATGTGCTATCAGGGCCTGAGCCAAGGAGAGTCCCCTTAGATTAGTGCTGGAAGGGGAAGCTAGCTGCTGGGCCTACTATGTTGGTGGCCAAGACCAGAATGTTGAGGTTGGAAAGCCAGCCCTGACCAAAGACAGAAGCAGCTCTATCAGGGGCATCATGGAACCTTGGGTGGGCAAACACCATTGAAGTAAGTGCTTTTTATGTTGTTGCATTCCTTGCTACTGTCACAAATCATACCCTGACCCCTTTGAGGTTGATTGGGACTCCTAGAATGGGAGGCATATGAGTCAGGGAGGAAGCAACCTCCCTCACAGGCATTTCCTGTCACCATCCATTGTACCAAAACATCCAATGACCAGCATCAATGAGAAACAGAGACATTAATTATACCATTGTGGAAATGGAAATTTTTTTAGAAAAAATTGTCTAAAGGGAGGGGGAGAAGGAAATTTCTCCTAATTATAAGGTTATGCTGTTACAAATCATAGAAATGTCAGATACAGTACAGCAGGCATTAGACTACATTGATGCTATAGGTAGACAAGACAAAGAGAATTTTTCTGAAGCCCAAAATCTTGTTTGTCAGTAAAGGCAAAAGAGCCCCTCTGTCCCTTTAGCCAGTAACCCAATAGAGGGGCCCTAGAGAATATAGGGGTTTCTAGGACCCTTTTTGGTTTCCCTAAAGAGTGATATCTTGACCCAGCTCCCTCCTTTACAAGATGACCAATCAATGGGCCTTTTTGTATTAGAAACTCCAGAGATTGTGGTTCCCTAATGACTTATTCTTAGGACAGCCTGAGCATAAGTTAGAAACCTTTGCTCAGGCACTTTGGGCTCTTCAAGAGACTGTTCGCCCTCTGTCATGGGTGGATGCCTTCGCCTATTGAAATGCTCCAGCCCCAGCAGCAGGATCTGGATTCCTGTGCCTTGACCTCTAAGAGTGATAATGACCAAAGCCCTTAACTTAGGGACCCAGCAGTTCTAGGAGCTTGTTCTTCCTCCAGGGGACAACCACTTAAATACTTCCTTAATTATCCACTGGAACACACATGAACTACTTTTCACAACTTTTGACACTGGAGTCCAAATTACACTGCTTCCTAGGATCCCCTCCAAACACAAGCAGAGGGCACCCTTTAAGTAACAAGGTATAACAAGCAGGATAGTAGGTGTTCAACTTCCATTGGATGTGACTACTGGAACAATGTTTATTAAAAATCTTTTACTGGTTATGGCCCTTTTGGTCCTACCTTTTCCTGTTATAGGTATGATTGACTTGACACACCACCACACCATTTGGAACAAACCCAAAATCCTGGTGGAAACTGTACACTGGAAGACCGTATGACTGCTACTCCCAGTTAAGATTGCAAATATTCCTTGATATCGTTTGTGACAGGGGACTGAGGAAATATGGCCCATAATTCAAGATTTATTAAAGGAAGGAGCCATTAAACATACCATTTCTCCTTTCAATTCCCCCATTTGGCCAGTATGAAAGCTCTCTACTAATGAGTGTTGCCTTACAGTTGCCTACCAAAATTTAAATATTAGATGTCCCCTATTAAGCCTCCCTTTCCAACATTATCCAGTTAATTGAGGACATCCAAAGGGCTATAGGAACTGTTTTGCCATGATCTATCTAACTAATATGTTCTATTCAGTATTGATTGTGAGGAGTCCCAGCTGCAGTCCACTTTCACTTTTGATGGCACACAATACACCTTTACCCAGCCTCACATAGGCTATCTTAACAGCCTGCTCTTGCCCCCAATCTTTGCAGACATGACCTGGATGCCCTTACAATGTCCCATGGCACCATCTGGCGCTGTATGAGTGACATTCTAATCCAGGGTCCCTTGAAGGGTATGGTGCCTAAGACTGTAACTTGGCTAGTGAACCATCTGCAACACAAGTTGCACTGTTGATCACAATAAATTCAAAGGCCAACGACAATTGTTAAATTTCTGAGCATTAGCTGGTCCTTTGAATGCTGGAAATTTTGCTTGCAGTTAAATATAACTTATTAACTATCCAGCCTCCCACCATGTGAGGGCAAGCCCAGCACATCTTAAGTCTCTTCTCTTCACATTTTGGAGGCAACACATACCACACTTACCCATCATTCTTAGATACACTAATGCAGTCACATTTTATTGGGAAAATGCTGAACAATAAGCAGGCAGAAAGGTGAATTTGTCAAACTTTCTCCTGGTTCCCTCTGGCTCCTTCTTCCTGATTGAGCACTGGCCACCATGGACTATGCATCCTGGAGCCAATGGACAAAACACACTCCTCCTGGCTGCCCAAAAGTTTTTTTGCCTTTTTTTTTTCTTCCACAGCTGACTGAAAGACTCCATTAAAATGTCAAATTCTGGCTGCTAATTGGGCTTTGTTAGGATCAGAGGATCCTATTCTCTAGGATAGCATAGGATCAGAGCCTATTCTCCTATGTACCCACATTATTATTATGTCATGGGTAAGAGACATCCCCCAACAACCATTTGTCACAGCCACAAATGCCTCTTTGCTAAATTGAAAATGATACGTTCAAGAATGCGCTAAACCTGAAAGGGCAGGTCTTTCCAAATAACAAGAGGATATGACCTCTCCACTCCTCAGCCACCTGCCTATGAACCTTGAGAAACTGGTGGCATCGCCCCCATTTCTTAAGCCTCTGGTGACCTGGGGTAGCCCCTAGGAAGAGTGACCAGGTGAGAAAGGGAGTCTGTGTACTTCACAGGGAGACAACCACCACGGTACTCAATAGAACCTGTTGGAGAGTGACAGTGTACAACCTTGCCAGTGATGCCACATTTACCAAAGAAAGTAGGTTGGATAGGATCAGCTTGCTGAGTCTGTGGTAGTACAAATGGTGTGCAGGCACTGTTTCCCATAACAAGCTTCTGTACATATTTTCACTGACTCATGGGCAGTAGCTAAAAAGCTGGCAGTTTGGTCCAGCCAATGGCAGTGGGATGATTTTCACATTTAAGGCCATCCCATTTGAGGTGTCCCAATTTGGAGGAACATCCTCCAGGCACCAGTCACCACTAAAGTTCCCTATATTTTAGCACATGCAGATACTACCACACCAGAGGCTATTTTTAACCACAAAGCAGATGTCCTTTCTAGAATCCAGATCACCACCCCTTCAGGGCTCTTAATCACCCACTCTAGACCTGTTGGTCTAGATCAGTTGGCCCTACCAGCTACCATGAAACCATGATCTCCCTGTCATTCCCCTCAATCAGTCCCCAAATCCATCATTCTGGAATTTCTTTGTCACCACATCTATGCTCCTGATTCCCTGGGCAAATGGTCCCATGTCTTTGGATCATGGGAGAACTGCTGCCACACTGGCCTAAGCCTGCCACAAGGGCTTTCCAGATATAGCAGTGCTTTCAAAACACATTGCTTTGAATTGCAATTTATACCCCCAAACCAAACACTGGAGACCTCATGCTTCTCTCGGAGAAGAGACTGCCCTTTTAGCTGTTGGCAGGTTGATTTCATAGGGATGCTTCCTACATCTTTGGGCACTACCTGTTCCACCATTACATATATGCATACTTTTACTGACCTAGTGCTTGCTACACCCACCAGAAACACCCCTGTGGAGCAGGTAATTTCTTTCTTTTCTGACTAGATCTGATCAAGGATCTCCTTTTACATCCATATACCATAGTATTGAGATCCCCTACAGGGTATCCAATGGAACTTTCATCTTCCATCCTGGCCACAGGCCTCTGGCATTATTGAATGCCATTAATGGTATTTTAAAATTCTTGCTCCTTAAGTTACAGGACAATAAATGGATTCCTAAAAGGACTTCCTTGGTTCCAGGGGCAACAAACACTTTAAACTCTAGGCCATATAGCCACCACTCTCCTCACACCAAATGGGCTGGCCTTGCCATGCTGTTTATGATTTTTATTATGGGGGAATCTGATTGCTTCATCTTATAGGACAATATTATTTACATTTTTCTCAACATTTTGAGCCACCTTACAGATTTAAAATGTCAGTCATCTCACCTTCCAGTATTTACTGGTGACCAATTGGGGACAGGTAGTTAGCTATGATTCACTGGTCATCGATAATCCTGGTGCACTGGAAGAACAGAGACCCATTATACTGCTGCTGGAACACATTTACCCAACTTGATATGCAAATTCCAGCTGAATTCCAGTGTAGAGTAGTTTTAGTAGATGGCTTATTTCTTTTAGCATACCTCCCACAGGAAGTGGAAATAATTCCAGGCACTTGGCCATTACATTGCCCTAATTTCAACTCTAATTGGCGAGCAGACTTGTGCAGTTCAGACACATTTCTTATAATATGGGGCCAATCATTAGATTGTCAAGAGTAAATTTTCTTCACACCAAGGCTACACGTGTGCCTCCAACCTTTATTATTTATGGATGGAGACCTCTTATGCCTCACAGGAGAGTACCAACTAATCATTTTCATGGTGCACTTCCAGGGGCCCCCAAAACTTCCTGAGAATTTCTGATACAAGTAAATGCCCCCAATGGTGCAAGCAAACTTTAACCAGGGCATCCCAAATCCATGTGATTCTGTTATGTGCCTTGGCCCCTCAATTCTCCTTGGTAACTCCATGGGACAGCCAACTCCCTCTGGGATGGATTCCTCCACCTGCAAAAATGCTGGAGATAACAGAGCCCCAGCCCATGATGGTTCAGGACATGACAATCCAAGATATTAACAACCCTGACAGCATGGGACATCAGGATTTGGAAGATGAGAATGTTCCAGCCCACAGCACTGAGGGATACAACTTCAGCTTGAATACTGCCTCCATATGCTTCCACCATAGCAGAAATGAAACCCAGGAAGACCTGGCAACTGATGCTAATAAGGACTCCCTGGGACTTTGTTGCTGAAACAAACACTTGTTTTTCTAAGTCCCTTGCTGATAACTCCCTTGAGTGGCATTTTACAGAGTTAACTATGTGATTCCCCGAGGGTCCCCTTGCTTACTACAGTGCTTGCTGTTCGAGCAGCCATTGCCAAGCTGCTCTCTTTGAGCTTTGGAAAGCCAAGGTATGTGTCTAAGCTTATAATCCCTATGGTTATGGGGACCCCTTTAAGCACTTTGCTTAGTTGCTTGCCGTCACCACACCCATTAGATTGGTGTATATTATGCATCCTACTATGGATTAGTAAATTTAATTTCTGGTGCAAGGACTCCTCCCTGGCTGTAGATGCTGCCACTACCAAGCAACACCAGATGTTGGGATTCTGGACCCCAGATGTAGGGTCTTTCAGGACCTACATGACCTCAAGAGGACCTTTCCCTGTGGTCACCACCCAGGGCTCTACAATCCTCCTATCCCCCTCCAATAGTCTTAATATTTTTATACAATGGGCAGAAACCAGAACTCATTTTTTGGGCTGCTGTGATTATCAGGCATGTTATAGGCTCAACAAAGGATTTTTCCCTAGTTAGTGGCCTATTAACTTATTGACTCTGACCCCGTTTGCCCAACAGAAGGCACCTCTGCAGCTTGCCACCACTCTCTATGGTACTCAACTGCTCCCATACAGGACACTGCAGAATAGTATGTGGCACTTGGAAAGAGTCCCCACGTGCCCTTCATAATCCTCTGTATCTTCCCAGGCCAATACCACATGGATGAATACGAACTATATCTCATCCCAAGGACCACAGTCCCCACTGCTTTGGACCTCTTGGCCAGCCATATTAGGGAATCACAGCTTACTTCATCTTCCCATTCAAACGCTTGGTTTTCACTTGTGGGTCCAGTGCCCTTGGGGTCATCACACATACCTAGTTCTCCATATTTGCACCTCGCCTTCCCTCAACCTCCAATGAGTTCGCATCCCTGCCAGCTCCCAGGGAGTCCTGTATGTCATACCAATGTAATTTAGCTTTCCTGGGACTATTCTGAATAATCATTGAACAAGACCTGCAATCTGTCTCTCTGCCAAAAGTGTACAGTTACTCTGCCCCATTATGTTGGGGATGCTACTGTCCCTCACAGGGACTGGGTTAGGTGCCATTGTTATGGTACATAACAACAAATTTTTAAGGCAAACACCAACCTGTCAGCCACTCTGGCTGAACACATTAGGCTGTTACACCAAAGCCTAGCCTTAATACAACAGCTTTATGATTCGTTAGCACAGATGGTTTTGAATAACTGTTTAGCTTAGGCTACTTATTGGCCAAGGAAGGATGTGTGTTCTCTATAAAGGGCACCACCTGCTGCATGTATATTAATAATTCTGGACAAATTCAGACAAATTTACAAAAGATGGCCCAACAGATGCAAGTATTCCATAATCTCACTTAAGTTTTAATCAAAAACTTACCTTAAATGTATCTGACGACTTTGATTTATTATCTTGGCTGGATCCCAGCAAACTGGGGGGGGATGGTTAAGAACAGGATTTCAAACTATCATGATTTTTGTTTTTCTCAGATGGTTCATGTTCTGGGCAGCCAAAACTCTGCCAGTGGCTTTTAATGTCTCCACCATCTAGACCGTATCCATGATTTACCCTAAAGACAAATGAGTAGTCACCGTGGGGTTAATTGTGATGAGAAAACAGCTAGCTATTCTGAGTTGCTTTATTTATGACAATAATGGTCACATCCAAAGTCTAGAGATTTAAATAAAGATCTGACCTCGATCTAGGATTCTGCCCCTAAGTTCTTGCTTTCTTTTCCTGGGGCACCTTTTAAAATAACCACTTAGAGCTGAGCTCATGAAAAGTTAGTGACCTTTGCCCTAACCACGTTAGAAGCAACCAGTACTTGCTACCTTGCTCTCCATCTCCTGTTGGCTTGTGACCTGGGATGGAGGGCTGATAGTGTCCTTCTCCCGGCTCATTGCATTCCCTTGTTTCTATCATTAGTAAATGATAAATCTTGTGACTTTACTTCCTTTGTGTGAATGCCTTGAAACTGTCAATCAAAATGACCTGAGGATTTTCACTTCCCCAAAGTGGCAGCTAGGATGCTGAGGGGGCTATCGGCTGACACTGTGTGGGTGATTTGTGCTTCTTCATACAGAAGACCATAATCTGTGTATTCTTAACTCATCAGCTACAGGCCCTCCTAACATATGAGCAAAATGTATAAATTTTCCTGAGCAATTATATTTATTTTCATTCTCTTAATGTTGTGGAGCTTATACTGATACTTCTTATTTGCCACTTCCTACTTGGCCTTGAGCAAATTATCTGATTTTTCTGTGTTTTGGCTTGATTCTCTGTAACTTGGAAATACAGTGGCCATTGAACAATATGAGGGTTAGGTGTGCTAACACCCCCACACAGTGGAAAAATCCATGATTAACTTTTGAGTCCTCCAAATTTAACTACTATCAGCCTACTGTTGACCAGAACCTTACTGATAACATAAACAGGTAACACATATTCTGTATGTTATTTGTATTATGTACTGCATTTTTACAATAAAGCAAGAAAAAAAGAAAAATGTTATTAAGAAAATCACGAGAAAGAGAAAACACATTTATTGTACTATACTGTACTTTTACCAAAAAGAAAAAAAAAAAAAAAGAAAAATCTGCGTATAAGTGAACCCATGCGGTTTAAACCCATATCTTTCAAGGGTCAATTGTATATCATCTATTCAAAGGATTATTGTGAGGGTTAAAAATAGAAAGCAGTTAGCCTAGTTCTTGGCACATACTAATCATGTAATGAGTGGTAGATTTAAAGAATGCTTTTAAAAAGGGTAATTTGTTCCATGTGTCAGAACACTCATCATGCTTTATTAAATTGGAGCCCCTAAAGTACAGTTGAAGAGTTATAAATTAGATATCAAAATAATTTTTGACATATAAATTTCTAGCTGTTGTCAACTTAATTCTGCCTAAGACTCCATTGTTAGTGTATATGGTATGGGATATGTGTGTGTACATGCAAGTGCATGTATGTTTTATTGTTAAGAAATGTCTGACGAGGTGTAAAGCAGCAAGGCCTCCAAGATGCTAAATGTATCAACCAGGATTTTTTTAAGTTTTTATTTTAACTCCAGTTAGTTAACATACAGTGTTATATTAGTTTCAGGTGTACAATATAGTGATTTAACACTTTCGTGCATCACCCTTTGCTCATCAGAACAAGTACACTCCTTAATAGCCACTCATCTCCCCTCTGGTAACCATCAGTTTGTTCTCTATAGTTAAGTGTATGTTTCTTGGTCTGCCTCTCCCTCTCTCTGCATTTATTTATTTATTCGTTTGTTTATTTAGTTAGTTAGTTATTTTACGTTGCTCATTTGTTTTGTTTCTTAAATTCCACATATGAGTGAAATCATATGATATTTGTCTTTCTCTGGCTGACTTGTTTCACTTAGCATAATACTCTCTAGCTCCATCCACATCATTGCAAATGTCAAGATTTCATTCTTCTTTATGGCTGAGTAATATTCCATTGTGTATATATATATATATATATATATACCGCATCTTCTTTATCCAGTCATCTGTTGATGGACACTTAGGTTGCTTCCATAATTTGGCTATTGTAGATAAAGCTGCTATAAATATTGGGGTGCATGTATCCCTTTGAATTAGTATTTTTGTATCCTTTGGTTTAATACCTAGTTGTGCAATTGCTGGATCATAGGGTAGTTCTATTTTTAATTTTTTGAGGAACCTCCATACTGTTTTCCACAGCAGCTGCACCAGTTTGCATTCCCACGAAGAGTGTAAGAGGGTTCTCCTTTCTCTGAATCCTCACCAACACCTGTTGTTTGTTTGTGTTGTTGATTTTAGACATTCTGACAGGTGTGAGTTGATTCAACTACCCGAGAAAGTTGAAAGTAGAGTCAGTTGAGGTACAAATGGATCCAGAAATAGAAAAATAAAACAGTATTGACTCATCAACTCACTCTTTGCTCTTTGCCCTCTCTCTTAATTCTGCCTCTCTCTGTATATTATCCTTATTTTTCTTTTTTCCTAGAACTTATGAAGCAATTGAGGACAACAGTGGGATCAGTCTAGTCATAGAGACTGTTAAGATTCTGAGATATGCTTTCATTTTTTTAGCTGATGACCTCATTCAGAGCTGCTATGGATTACCAGACAAGTTGTGTACTGCGGAACACCAGGAAGTGCTAGTCACATACACCTCCTCCGTAGTTGTGCAGTGCACAACCAGCACAACCACATACACATCTACACACAAATACTTCCTACTCCCATGGAGATACAGCAGTAGTAAAACTCAACCTTTCTTATCTTTCTTCTAGTAACCTCCAGTACCTCCATTCTATCTATAGTTGACTTGTATTTTTTCTAATCTTCACTAGATGGAGCAATTCTTTCACTCTTACAGGAAGCCTTACTCTCCACGTGTCCCAGATTTCATCTGCTGATGCATTGCCAAGGTCTCCACTTTCCTTTATCCACATATTTTCTGCATTTTCCATTAAAAAGCAAGCATTAACACCCAAATCACAAAACCTTTACCATCTTTCTCCAGCTATTATCCTGTTTTTCTATACCCTATTCATTCATTCATCCATCCATCCATCCATTCATTCATTCATTTCCCAGAAAGTGTGGGTGTCATTTTTTTTTTTTTACCTTACATTCATTCTCTGATCACTGTGATCTGGCTTCTACACCACCATACCTCTGAATCTGCTCTGATTGAGGTCACCAATGACCTCCACATAGCCAGATGTAAAGGTCCTATCTGTATTTATCTTACTTGATAGCACAACAAGATTTGATACACTCCACCACTCTTTAAGTGTTGAAACACTGTTCTCTGTTGGTTTCCATCAATCAGCCCTTTTCTAGTTTCCCCCCATCACACAGGACATTCTTTCTCAGTTTCCTGTGCTGATGTTACCTCCATTTCTACTGGACAATAAATGTGGCAATTCTTCCACATTCTTCCAAGTGCTGTGCCCTTTCATCGTTTTTTTCTTCCTAGATTAACATGAAGTTTTCAACTATTTCTGAAGGTGGATTTATTTATTTATTTATTTATTTATTTATTTATTTATTTATTTATTTATAGAGAGGGAGGAAGGGGGCAGAGGGAGAGGGAAAGAGACTCTTAAGCAGGCTCCATACCAAGCATGGAGCCTGGGCATGGGGCTTGATCTCACAATACTGAGGTCATGACCTGAGCTGAAATCAAGAGTCATAAATTTAACCATCTGAGCCATCCAGGTACCCCTCGTTTTATATTTATGGCCTTTCTTCTAAGCTTCAGTCTAGCATAGCTAATGTCACTTTAATAGTTTTAGAGAGTTATCAAACTTAATATGTACAGAAATTGATCTCTAGATTTATCCTTTTTTCATGGATCTTCCCTTCTTAGTAAATGGTAGGATCATCCACCAGAAATATAACCAGATATTGATCCCACTTCAATTTTACATTACCAATTCAATCACAACATAATCATCAATTCTGTCACCACCTCAACCCAGACCAGCAACAATACTGTATAGAAATAGATTACTACAAGTCTTCCAAATGTACTCTTTCCATAGATATCTAAAATCTATTCTTTAACCATGATAATCTTCCTAAAACATAAATTGGATATTACTTATATTATCCTTGAAATCCTCCAATAGTATGTTAATTTTTTTAGAAAAATTCATAATTTGTTATTGTTTCTGAGAAGGTTTTAAATTATCTTCTTTGTACTTACATCTTTGACTATGTTTCATACAACTCACTCTTTTAATTATTGTGTTTGCTGTTGATTTAAAAAATGCTAATAAAGAGTTGGAATAGTTTATTTTGTGAGAAAGTGGAAGAATGTATTTCTGAATTAACACATTTTATATGTGATTTATATATATACTTTTCTGTGAAAAATTAATAGTTTAATACTACATTTAGACATTCAGTTATTTCATCTAGAAGAAAAAGTCCCTTTCCCTTAAATATTGGTTTTCAAAGTTACATTATGGATGTTCATACATTTTCAACTCTATATGATTTTTAAATCACTTATCAACTTGATTGTGCTTGCAATTAAAGTTGTAGGTAAACTTCTGGATAGTTGACTTTTGACCATTAAATCTTTCCATATAGGAATATGGCTTTTGTCTCCAATGACAGCTTCTTAACATTTCTTGCAGATTCTCTCTCTTTTTTTAAATTCTGTTTCAAGTTTTTATTTAAACTCTTGTTAGTTAACATAGAGTGCAATATTAGTTTTAGGTGTAGAATTTAGTGATTGCATATAAAATCCCATGATCATCACGTTAAGTACACTCCTTAATACCCATCACCCATTTAACCCATCCTCCCACCCACTTCCTCCCCTGTAACCCTCAGTTTGTTTTCTATAGTTAAGAGTTTGTTTTCTGGTTTGCATCTCTCTCTCTCTTTTCTTTTATTCCCCCATAGTCACCTGTTTTATTTTTAAATTCCACATGAATGAAATCATATGGTATTTGTCTTTCTCTGACTGACTTATTTTGCTTAGACTAATACTCTGTAGTTCCATCTACATCTTTGCAAATGGCAAGATTTCATTCTTTTTTATGGCTGAGCAAATATGTGCGTGTGCGCGCGCGCGCGTGTGTGTGTGTGTGTATTTGCTGTGGTATTAGTAAATGGTATGATCATCCACCTAGTGATATATATACATATATATATATCATCTCTTCTTTATCCATTCATCAGTTGATGGACATTGGACATTTGGGCTCTTTCTATCATTTGGCTCTTGTTGATAATGCTGCTGTAAACACTGGGATGCATATATCCCCTTCAGATTTTTGTATCCAGTATTTTTGTATCTTTTAGGCAAATACCTAGTTACCTAGTAGTGCAATTTCTATATCATAGGGTAGGTCTATTTTTAACTTTCTGAGGAAACTCCATACTGTTTTCCAGAGTGGCTGCACCAGTTTTCCTTCCCACCAACAGTGTAAGAGTTTCTCCAATCTCCACATCCTGGACAACATCTGATGTTTCCTGTGTTGTTAACTTTAACCATTCTGACTGCTGTGAGGTGATATCTCATTATAGTTATGATTTGTATTTCCCTGATGATGTGTGATGTTGAGATCCCCTTCTCGTTTCCTCTTTGGAAGATTTTTAGTACTGTCTTTTTGTTTTGAAATTATGTGGAGATGACTTTCAAAGTTGATCTTTTTCTTTTTTACTTCTAATTTGGTGGGACCTTTCCTGAAGACTCTTGTCTTTCTTTACCAATGAAATAAATTTATCCATTTTTCTTAGGCAATTCATTCCTCTACATTCTCTTTGTTGTCTCTGGGAAACTCCTTACACCCAAGCATTAGACTTCCTTTTTTTGATCTTTAATCCTCTACTCTCCATCATGTTTTCAGTGTCTGAAGTACATTTTAAGGTTATGCATCTGGATGTGCTGTGGAGAACAGATTATTTTATGATCTGGGTTTATGTTTCATGGGGGGGAATGGCAAAACTGCATTACCTCAAACAGTCAAGCTGTGTCTTTTGTGATAGCAACACCAATTTTTTCACCTGGAAAAGGTGTGTAACCAAGGGGCAAAAGGAGCAGTCTATACTGGGTGTTTTTTGTTTGCTTCTCCAGAGCTATACTTCACTCTTCTGAATTTGGATCTCTCCTAAGGGAGACTGACCACATGGGTGGTCTCCTTTGCTTTCTGTATTCCTGTGGATCCCAGGCAAGAGAGGAACCTGGGACTGCAAATTTGATTCCTCTGACTTTTCCTTGCATGAACATCCCAAGTCAACTACATCACAACCTCTGCACTTGCTGCTACTTCTTCTTTGTCCTACCAGGTATCCTCAAGGCATATCCCTCATTTCCCGCAAGTCTTGACTTAAACATCACCTTCTCAGGGAAGCCCACTTTGACCACCATTTCACACCCACCCCCACACTATTTTATTACATCTTTTCTTTTTTTCCCTTTCTTCCTTCCTCCCTTTCTTTTTGATAGAACTCATCATCTTCATACATGCTATGTTTTAGGTTTATTTGTTCTTCTCTGACTCCTTGCCCCTGTGGCTAGCTAAAATATTGAAACTGGTGACCAAAGAGCTAACAGTACTAATAAGTACATCTACAACTAATAAGTGCACCTGCAATTTTTTAACCAGACTGTTTTCACTTGCCTTTAAGTATCCTTGACATTCCTCCTTTGGGAGACAAATTCAAGGCTTGCTTTCTCCCTCTCCTTGTTTGGCTGCCTCTTGAATAAACCCTTTCCCTGTTGTATACTTGCTGTCTGATCATGTATTGGCTTTGCTGTGCCTCAGGCAGATAAACTTGAATTTGGTTACACATTTGTGAGGCAGCCAAGAGCTCTCTGCCTGTGGCTCATCACACCCCTAGCTGGTCAGGGGCATCTAGTGATGAGTCCAAGCAGCTGAGTAGGCTCTTTGTCCTAGACACTGTCCCTGTGGCCCCACCCCAAATTGACACCTCTGACCTTCAGCACTTAATTTAACTCTTGTGGCAAGGAAACAGTTTTTGGTTTTGGTTTGGACAGACTTCGTGTGTGATGGCTCATGAGCTTATTTATTCCTCCTGTTTAGTTTGTCTCTGTTAGCCTTCCTTTTCTTGCTTGATTGGGAAAAATGTGACTAGGAAGACATTTGGTTCAGTCAGTGGGGAGGAACAAATGTTGACAGCGGTACTTTGGGCTTCATTTGGTTTGTTTGTCACTGCAACTTTTGGTATCTTTGAATAAAGCCAGCAACATTCTAATTAGAAAATGGGAAATAACCATTTCATTCCCACATGCAGTCCTTTGGGTTGCATTCTCCAAAATTGGGCAATGTTTAATAAAAAAAAAATTACTTTTTGTAACACTGCTTGGCCACAATATGCAATAGATTCTGGAGAAAAATGACTAATTAATGGATCCATAAATTATAATACCATCTTGCAATTATATTTGTTTAGTAAAAGGGAGATATTTGGAAATTGCACCTTTAATGTCCTCTCCACAAATATTAGTAAAACGAAGGCTATAAGAATTTGTTTGCATCTTATTTGTGTATATGTGTCCGTGTATGTTGTAAATGTAAGATACTTTTACTACCTCCAGATGGTATTGCTAAAATTAATGTGTAAAAGAGCTCTATTTAGTTGGTTTAAAGGCAGGTGCTTATAAGAATTGGGAACTCTAAAACTCAGAAAAATGGAAACTAACTCAAATTTTTTTAGGTTCATATGAGCTGAGAAAATACTTGATATTAAAGGTAATTCAAGGTTGTTGGTTTAATTAAAATGGACATGTCTTTGTCAGCACTGGATGTAGAACTTTGTTTTTCTGCCTGTGTTTACTGAAAGTCAGGTAGGTTCATGCTATCTCCATTGCAAAATTTGTGAGAGAAAAGGAGAAAAATCACATGGTATTTGTCTTTCTACCATCAGTTTGTTTGTGTTTATGAGTCTGCTTATATTTTGCTTATTCATTTGTTCTGGGTTTTTAGGAAAAAACAAACTTAGACTACTGGAAACAACTCTGTATACAAAGAAAATGAGACTGATGGTTTAAAGAGGGAAATCTTAGGACAAAATCTGAATGTGAAAAGGAAAGTTGTAGAAGGTTTATGAGAAGGGAATCTGTGGAAAGGGATGGGACTAAGATTATGGAGATCAGTGCATGGTTGGGACTAAGATTATGGAGATCAGTCTGTTAAAAAAAAAAGTTTATTAAGAAGTGATCAAACCTTGGGGAAGAAAAGAGAGTGTGTAAGAAAGAAAAATTAGGCAGAAGTTGAGCAGTGATACAATATCAACAGAAGCCTTAGCTGATTCTCTGAGGAATTTCAAAAGTTGCATTTACCTTCAGAACCATGCTAAATTGGAGAAAAAGTTCTGGACTTTTATACCCTTATATTGAACAGTTGATGGATGGGGCCACCTGGGAAGAGGGCATGACCTTGGCAGGGCAGCTTCCTTCACTAAAGGCAATCCCTGATGGTGTTGAGAATTGATAACTGTTGGCTGCATTCCCTGTAGCTGAGAGTCCTTCATTCCTAATGGAGATTCTGAAAAAATTCATCTTGTTGGAATGAATGAGTTTTAATATCAGAAGTTTACAGTATAAGATTGGAATTTAGGGTTTTTTTTCCTTCTGTTAAAATGACAGTTTTCTTAGATTATTGGCCTAAATTATAAATATAATCAGCCTAGAAAAAAACAGAATTTCTATATTTTGTCTTTATTAAGTCTTTGATTACTTAAGAAAGTTGGAATCATCTCAATATTAAAAGAGCTAAGTTTTGCTAACAACTATGTATCCCTCAGTGTTTGCCTTTGTAATCCTTATTGCCACTATGGCTAAATAGATAATTAAGTATTAAGTTTTGTAATGATCTGTAATCCTATTCAGACATGTGCTTTAAAACCTGATATTTCTGACAAACTTCCCAAAATTCAACTTCTAAATGAAATCTTTCTCACTAGTTAGGCTTATTTATTTAGTATGTCAAATTTCTTGGGAAGTATTGTCAAATAAGTGATGATAAACCTCCTTAGGTTATATTGTATGGGTAAATGCTATAACTGTTCCAGAAATTATATAAAATTCCTAAAGTTTTGATATGTCTTGGTATACAAATATCAGTCTCTCATACCTTTAAGACCATGACACTAAACTGAATAACAATTTCCAGAACAAATGGGAAAACTGCATTCAAACAGACCAAGGATTAATAACTGGGTTGAATGAATTGAGGAAGATGATTATATTTTTCTAGGACTCTTGTTTGAAACATTGCTGCTTCTCTAACATTTGCTTTTCCAGATTTAAGGAAACTTTTTCTCTTAAGCTATCTATGACTTACAGAAATGTGGTAAACAAATAAGAAACATTTATCTTTTTCTCTTGACTTGATCCCTCCAGAATTCAGAAACTCTCAATGAGTATTCTTATAATTTCATGGCAATTTATTCATTTGCATAAGTTCAATAGAATTTGTTCTCCTTATGACAGGACACAATTGGAAATACTGGTTGTAGTACCAAGACTTTGACTGGAATATCTCAGGGCTTCTCAGATATGACGAGACAGCTTTAAGGAACTGAGATTGACTTTTGGGGCCAATGAAGCCCCTTGAAAATATCAACCTATACCTCAATTACAGAGTTCCCAGCTACTTTACAACATGAGTAAAGAAAGTCACTTCCTGGCAGGTGCAGGAACCTCACGATATTTTGGAGACTTCAAGAAGAGAAGAATTCACTGAAATCTGTAGGCATTGCAGGCAAAGTCTGAAGGCAAGTATTTGGCTTTTCTTCTTAGTCTTGAGAGACTGTTAAAAGCTCAATCTGAAATTCCCTATAAAAAACTCCAGCAAAACAACAACAGCAACAACAACAAACTTTTATGTTCAATCACTATTCTAGCTGCCTTTACATAAATAATTAGGCCAAGTTTGTTAAAACTTGACTTATTTTATAAACAAATTAATTTGGCTATCTTTGGTGGAAAAGAGAGTGATATTAGAGAGAAATTATGTTTCAGTAACACACCTTTGTTGGTGTTAGATTCTAATTTTAATTAATTGTTTTTTTGACTATATGTTGTTTGCCTGTAAAATTGGGCTGGATCCTGAAATCTTCTGGTTTCCTGAAATCTGACTCTGACTCTCCAAACTAAGGTTTCCTATTTTCTCCCATTCTCTTTACTTGAAAAAAATGCCCTTTCTCCTAAGCCTTCCATACTGAAGCTAGACAACTTGAGGTAAACTTCAGAGAAAATTGCACAATGGCCCATGTTTAGAAACACAGATAATTGAACAAGCTTTTTCTAGCCATCCCAATTTGATGGATCTGCCATTGGAAAATCCAGATCTTGAGATGTTCACAGATGGAAGAAGTTTTAGGGATCAATGACAATGAAGAGTTGGATGCAGTGGTGACCCATTAGCTATCATCCACTGCCATGAATGCCAGAAATTGGACTGTTTGCCCAAGGGAGAACCAAAGTACAAAAATCTTGGTAATGCAGAATGTTGGATTTTAACTTGGAACTAAATAGTATTTCTAAATGAGTGCAGGAAAATTCCATTTTTCTAACCCAAATCTTTACTTCATTTCAGTAGGAAGTAACTAGAATGGTCATTGTTCCAATTACCTCAAGAATGAGGAATGATCAAAAAACAATGGTGATTGAAACGAGTAAACAAAGGGCTAATAGGGTTACTAAGTGCAGCTGCAGACTAATAAATACAATTAAAACTTTTTATCCAGACCTTTTTTATTTGCCTTTTAGTATCCCTGACTCTCCTCCTTTGGGAGGTGGATTTGAGGCTTGCCTCCTGGTGTCCTTTGGCTGCCTCTTGAATAAGCCCTTCCCTTGCTGCATACTTGATGTCTTAGTGACTGATAGTCTTTTATGTGCATCTGGCAGGCAGACTTGGCTTAGGTTACAACATCAGTTGTGTAAATGCAGAAATCTTAGCCTTTTGGGCTTTGTGTTGGAGATGGAGACCATGAAGTATAACCATCCTTAGCAAAATGGCAGGCTCTCCATAACTATTTACAGAGGGAATAAATAAAGGAGTTTAGACAATTAGTTCTAGGTAGAACCTCAAATAAATGAAATAACATTTAGAACATAAAAAATAATAAAGAAGAAAGGAGAAGGAGAAATCATTTACTTACACTGCCTTACTTAATTATAGCCACTTAAATGATGGCTATAATTTATTCACTTGTAACATATTGAAAAACAAATTCAAGGTAATTTATGAGCAAGTCATCTTCCAGTGGTTTATCAGCAGTGTCTGTGTTATGAATTATGTCTGTATTTCTACCTCCTTTCCACTTGCAGCACTAGGAAGGCATCGTTGTGGGGAAGGGAGGGTCTGACCACAAAATTTGCTGGCATGTTACTTTTCTCAGTTCATGATAAAAGCGTGTTATGCTTAAAATCAAAAAGATCAAGTTGACAAATGATTTTTTCCATTTGTCCTAGTTGTTTTTGGTTTTGTTTTGTTTTGCTTTGCTTTGCTTTTGTTGCTTTTGCTTTTGGTGTCAAATCCATAAAATAATTGCCAAGACTGATGTCAAGGAGCTTACTGCCTATGTTTTCTTCTACATGTTTTATGGTTTTTCATTCAAGTCTGTTCCATGAAAGGGAGGTATATGCAAAATGACTTTCAAAGGCTGAAGGAAACATAAAGTTGAAGAAAAAGGTTAACAAGTATGGCTTGATAAGAAATGATTTATTAAGAGGACTTACTGAAAGAAGCATGTCTTGGCAGCTGCAAGATGAATAGATCTCTACAGCCACCTCTCTTAGGACTTTTATAGCCCTAGAGGATGGGAATACATCCTGGGGGACCACCCTAGAGGAGAATGCTTAAGAATAGGTGTGTGTCATAGTCATATCTCCAGGGCAGACCAAGGATGTTATGTCATGAGAGTGTACTTAAGGGTGTGGTTTAACAAAAGGAAAGAACGTGTGTGGGTGTATGGGCGAATCTGTGCCCAAGAAGGCTTGAAGTCACAGAATGGTCATCATGGAAGATTTGTCTAAAATGGTATTATTCTTGTTCACATTTGACCCCTCAAATCTGTCTCTTATAATCTCATACACCTGCCTCTTCTGAGATATTCTCTGAGCTGTCCGAGAAGGGATCTTTGTGGTAAATGTCCAGGTTGAAGGTATAAACCACAGCAGCAGTGCAGGCAGCAACAGGAAAAGAGACCTATGCTGATAAACTAACAAAGAATGAGTGATAACTTCTGCCACGATGTCCCTCAGGTTCTAAACCTGTTTGATAATCACAAGGTTAAAGTGAGTGTGGGACCATCTAATGCCTGTATCTGTTCAGTCACGTCTTGTAATTCAGTAGTGATATTGCCTGAATTATCAAATATATACATGTAACATTCAATTTGAATGATACTACAAGTGCCCCCTAGTGCTTCAGTGAGTACATCCAAGACCATTCTATTATGTACCATGGCCTTTCACATCAATGCCATCTCTATGTTTATGAGGCTACGATAACTATTGGTGAGGGCCCTCTGGGTATAAATAGTTAATGCTTCTATAGGCGTATCTTCTACACCTAAAGATAGTAAAAATATTTTTTGAAGTGAAAATAACCTCAAGATTGTATTGTTTTCATAATATAACAAAATATGAAACTTAGAACTGGATCACTTGACCCTTTCTTTTCTTATCTCCTTCCAATTCAAAATGCTTGCATCTCTCTCTTTTTAAATTTTTTATTTAAATTCAATTTAGTTAATATATACTGTATTATTAGTTTCAGGGGTAGAATTTAGTGATTCATCCGTTGCATAACACCCGGTACTCATTACATCAAGTGCCCTCCTTAATGCCCATCCCCCAGTTTACCCACCTCCTACCCACCTCCCCTCCATCAACTCTCAGTTTGTTTCCTATAGCTAAGAGTCTCTTATGTTTTGCCTCCCTCTCTGTTTTCATCTTATATTTTTTTATTTCCCTTCCCCTATGTTCATCTGTTTGGTTTCTTAAATTGCACATATGAGTGAAATCATATTGTATTTGTCTTTCTCTGACTGACTTATTTTGCTAAGCACAATACCCTCTAGTTCCATCCAGGCCATTGCAAATGGCAAGATTTCATGCATTTTGATGGCAAGTAATATTCCATTGTGTGTGTGTGTGTATGTGTGTAGCATTTCTTCTTTACCCATTCATCTGTTGATGGACATCTGGGCTCTTTCCATAGTTTGGCTCTTGCGGACATTGCTGCTATAAACATTGGAATGCATGTGCCCCTTCGAATCACTATGTTCTTATCCTTTGGATAAATACCTAGTAGTGCAATTGCTGGGTCGTAGGGTTGTTCTATTTTTAACATTTTGAGGAACCTCCATACTGTTTTCCAAGGTGGCTGTACCAGTTGGCATTCCCACCAACAGTGTAAGAGTGTTCCCCTCTCTCCCCATCCTCACAGACATCAGTTGTTTCCTGAGTTGTTAATTTTAGCCATTCTGACTGGTGTGAGGTGGTATCTCATTGTAGTTTTGATTTGTATTTCCCTGATGCCAAGTGATGTTGAGCATTTTTTTCATGTGTCTGTTGGCCATTTGTATGACTTCTTTGGAGAAATGTCTGTTCATGTCTTTTGCTCATTTCTTCACTGGATTATTTGTTTTTGGAGTGTTGAGTTTGATAAGTTCTTTATAGATTTTGGATACTAGCACTTTATCAGATATGTCATTTGCAAATATCTTCTCCTGTTCCATAGGCTGCCTTATAGTTTTGTTAATTGTTTCCTTTGCTGTGCAAAAGCTTTTTACCTTGATGAAGTCCTAATAGTTCATTTTTGCTTTTGTGTCCCTTGTCTTTGGAGATGTGTCTTGCAAGAAGTTGCTGCAGCCGAGGTCAAAGAGGATGCTGCCTGTTTTCTCCTCTAGGATTTCGATGGATTCTTGTCTCACATTTAGGTCTTTCAACCATTTTGAGTTTATTTTTGTGTATGGTGTAAGAAAGTGGTCCAATTTCATTCTTCTGCATGTGGCTGTCCAATTTTCCCAACACCACTTGTTGAAGAGACTTTTTTCCACTGGATAATCTTTCCTGCTTTGTCAAAGATTAGTTGAACATAGAGTTGAGGGTCCATTTCTGGGTTCTCTATTCTGTTCCATTGATCCATCTTTCTGTTTTTGTGCCAGTACCTTACTGCCTGGATGATTACAGCTTTGTAATACAGCTGGAAGTCCAGAATTGTGATGCCTCCAGCTTTGTTTTTTTTGTTTGTTTGTTTTCCAACATTCCTTTGGCTATTCGAGGTCTTTTCTGGTTCCATACAAATTTTAGGATTATTTGTTCCATTTCTTTGAAAAAAGCTGATGGTATTTTGATGGGGATTGCAATGAATGTGTAGATTGCTCTAGGTAGCATTGACATCTTCACAATATTTGTTCTTCCAATCCATGAGCATGGAACATTTTTCCATTTCTTTGTGTCTTCCTCAATTTCTTTCATGAGTATTTTATAGTTTTCTGAGTACAGATCCTTTGTCTCTTTGGTTAGATTTATTCCTAGGTATCTTATGGTTTTGGGTGCAATTGTAAATGGGATCAACTCCTTAATTTCTTTCTCTTCTGTCTTGTTGTTGGTGTATAGGAATGACACTGATTTCTATGTGTTGTTTATACATTCTGCGACTTTGCTGAATTTTTGTATCAGGTCTAGCAATTTTTGTGGAGTCTTTTGAGTTTTCTACATAGAGTATCATGTCATCTGCAAAGAGTGAAAGTTTGACTTCTTCTCTGCCTATTTGGATGCATTTTGTTTCTTTTTGTTGTCTGATTGCTGAGGCTGGGACTTCCAACTCTATGTTGAACAACAGTGGTGACAGCGGATATCCCCATTATGTTCCTGACCTTAGGTCTGAAGCTCTCAATTTTTCCCCATTGAGGACGACATTAGCTGTGGGTCTTTCGTATATAGCTTTTATGATATTGAGTTTTGTTCCCTCTATCCCTACATAGCAGAGAATTTTTGACAACAAAGGATGCTGTATTTTGTCAAATTTTTTTCTGCATCTATTCAGAGGATCATATGGTTCTTGTCCTTTCTTTTATTAATGTGGTGTATCACTTTGATTGATTTGCAGATGTTGAACCACCCTGCAGCCCAAGAATAAAACCCACTTGGTCGTGGTGAATAATCCTTTTAATGTACTGTTGGATCCTATTAGCTAGTGTATTGATGGGAATTTTTGCATCCATATTCATCAGGGATCTTGGTCTCTAATTCTCCTTTTTCAGTTTTTGCTTAGTTTTGGGATCAAGGTAATGTTGGTTTCATAGAATGAGTTTGGAAGTTTTCCTTCCATTTCTATTTTTTGGAACAGTTTCAGAAGAATGGTATTAATTCTTCTTTAAATGTTTTGTAGAATTCCCCTGAGAAGCCATCTGGCCCTGGATTCTTGTTTTTTGGGAGATTTTTAATTACTGATTCAGTTTATTTGCTGGTTATGGGTCTATTCAGGTTTTCTATTTCTTCCTGTTTCCGTTTTGGTAGCTTATATGTTTCTAGAAATTATCCATTTCTTCCAGATTGCCTGGTTTGTTGGCATATAATTGCTCATAATATTCTCTTATAATTTTATTTCTTCAGTGTTGGTAAAATGCTTGCATCTCTTAATAGTCAGCATTCCCTTAGAGCTGCAGTTGTATGAAGCACGTTCAAGCCTCAGCACGATCTTCCTTGTACGGCATACTTTTCCCCTTGACTCATGGGTAGAGGGCCAATATTATCAATTTTCCAGTCTAAAACTTGTTGAATCACATAGTGAATGCATCCTGTGGTATACAGAACTTTGTTGGGTCTCAGATGGGGCACTTACTGACAGATGTTATGATGTCAGTATGGCAAAGGGTCATGCCAGCTCCCTTCCCTATGTTCCAACACACCTTAGCACAGTGACGTCCACTGTGCTTATTAATCCATGCAGCCAATTCTGAACTTCATATAGGGGGAAGGACTGTTATCTTTGCTAAGGTGTCTCCTTCAGTATTCCTGGAGTAAGGCAGGCCTATGCACTGAGACATGGAAAACAGTAAGGGAGGCAGTAGGGTCTGTATCCTTTTCCATATATCTTTCTATAATTCTGTTCCCCATAATGGTTTCTGTTAAACCTTTCGGTCATCCTGAGCCCTTTGGGCCATCCAGGTTGTCAAACTCTTAGAGATGGCCCAACTGTCCATGCAGGAGGTAAGGGGCCAAGGCTCATATAGGCATATCATCCAGGTAACCCTCAATTCAGCCCATTAGCTGCTTTTATTAGGTCTAGTCTCAAAATAGACAGTATTAGTCTGAGGTTGGATTGTTAACACAGTCCAGTGACTAGGATTTCCCCTATTATCCCTATTAGAGCCCTCCACATACCAAGCATCTTCAGGAATAGGGTATGTGTCTTCCTTTACTTATAAGAAGGCCTCCACTGGAGGCTCTAGAAGAGGGGCATTTAAGATTCCATATTCTACAGGCCCCACAACAGCATGTAATTTAGCCCCAGTGGACTAGTGGATACTAGTGGATACTGTGGCATGTAAGTAAGCGTGGCTTACAGAGACGGTTCAAATAAGACTATAACAAAGACAAGTCTTCAGAGTTTAACATCACATCATCAATATAATGGAAACTTCTAACTGTGGGTGGTGGTGGGTATAGACAAATTATGAGCAACCATACCATGACAGATAGGATTATGCAAATAACCTCATCGCAATACCTGAAATGTCCAGTTTCAACCTTCTCATGTGAAAGCAAATTGGTCTTATGATTAGTGATGTAAAGGAATATTAAGAAAACATTCGCTAAATTCAAAACCACATGATAAGAGCTGCAGCATGTACTATTTGTGTGATATTTGGGACAGCAGTGATTTGTGTGATATTTGGGACAGCAGCATGTATTTCACAGACAATCTTATTCAGTTCTTTATAATCAATGGTCATTCTCTAGGTGCCATCCAGTTTTTTCACAGGCCATATAGAGATATTACAGGGACTTTTGTGCTGGCCTGATTATTTGCACTTTTGCTAATTCCTGGACTGTGGTAGATATTTCCTCAAATCCTCCTGGCAGTCAGTATTGCTTTACATTTACTACCCAGCTTGGGGGTGGCAGGGAGGGAGTAATACAGGGAGTAATTTGTATTTTCCCATAGGACAGCTTTAATTACTCTAACCCAAAGGTGAAATTCTACAGAGATTTGTAGCATCTTTCCAGGTAAAATATCCATGACTAATATATTCTCAGGTATTAGAGAAATGAAAACCTCATAAGGGGCATGTGGGCTTTTCTCTATTCCCAAGTGCACCACTGTGTGTCTCACTCTTATGGTTTTCCTTCCCAGATCCCTGAGTGCCATTCTGGATTGCCATGAATCCGAGTGCATTCTGCTCCAGTATCCACTGAGGTCATAATTTTTTGCTTATATTTTGGTGACCAGTAAATTGTGAGCTCTACATGGGGCCTCTGGTTGCCCCCAATTTTCCTCATATGGCGGCAACCTTGGCCCCACCTCTAATCTCTCAGGTGAGGGGGTACCTAACACCGGTAAGAAGTTACCCATGATTTAGTTCCTTCTTCTTCCAGAGGCGGTATGGGGGCCAGTGGCCTAAACAGCTGAGCAGGAGTAAGCTCCTTCTATATAGCCACCAGAATAGCATTCAGCTGGTAGCATATTTTTTCTCTGTTTATGCCTACCACCAGCAGTTCATGCTTCACTTGCCTCTGGATTACTCTACTGGGGGCTCTTGTTTGCTTTAAATTTCCCTTTTTCAGCCCTTGTGAGGTTTTTCTAGTCTTTCTCTTGATTGTTAACCATACTCAATCTCTCCCCTTTCCATCTCTCCTAGGTTAGCTACAGTCTCTCCTATATCATACATCTCTTACCCTTTATGGGGGCTAAGCAGAGAGATGAGAAGACCATGCCATTCCATGGGGACATTTATAACAATTTATTTTTTTATTGCTGTTGTAAATACAGCTTTGTCTGGTTCTTCAAATACTTGGGCATACATTGCTGGCTGATGCCCAATTCTCTTAAAAGACTCTGTGCCTCTTCTAAGGATCTCCTGGGAAATATTCATTTGGTCAAGCCTCCCTCATAGCCATGATTATCCAGTCCATAAGACTATGATTACCTTGCACTGGTGGACATTACCTAGGCACTGCCACAGGCAGGATTTTCTCAGCTTCATTCCCTGCTAGGAATATGCCATTTTCTCCTATGTCCAGAGTCTAATCATCCATGCAGCAAGTCTTTCTATCAGCAACTGTTTGAAGGCTTTAGCAATGTCTAAAAAATTTCTGCTGCAGTATACTCTAATTTTCAGTTTCTTGTACAGGTTGTCCATTTGTTTCCCTGCTATACTTGTAGAGCTTTTGCTTTCTGCTGCATCAGTGATTTTTGCCTGAGAAACAGAGGCTCTGGCTCTTCCTCATCCCCAAAGATGACTTCCATGTCATTCTCTGTATCACTAGGTGTTTCCCATTGGTCCCATGTTTTAGCATCTCAGTCCAGCTGAGTAATAACAGCTCTAATGTGAGGCCACCACATTTTACAACCCTCAAGGCACACAAAGTGACAAACTAAGGTCTTGATTTGTGTATCCTGGGTCTCAATCTTACCCACCAAGTTAGAAGCCAAAGGGGATGTGGATAGTCTCAGATCGTGTTTTAGTTGTAATTTTTCTTCTAAATTCCTTACTTTCTCTTCTGCCACTAGCTGGGCATCAGTGGCCAGATGAATAGCCCATAGAAGTGGCCAACTCACCAATGCTTGGTGTCCTTCCTTACCCCAGTAGGTCATGCAAATTTCTAACAGTAGACACTCTAACCTATCTGGTGTTTTAGGGGACTCCTCATATTCATCTGGTGTTTGCATCAAGCAAATGAGCTGTGATTCTCCACATTGAGGTAGTTGGCCACCCTGGGATTTCCCCCAAGAAAGATTCATTCCCCTTGTCCATTCTTCATTCTCCAGGCTCCTCCTGGCTAGCTGGCCAATTCCATGAACTGGAGGTGTATGTAAAATGACCTCCAAAGGTTGAAGGTTATAAGACTGAAGAAAAAGGCTGACAAGTCCAGCTTGACAAGAAACATTTTATTAAGGGGACTTATGGACAGACTGCAAGACAAGTAGATCTCTTCAACCCATCTTCCTTCAGACTGCTTTTATAGCCCTAGAGGCTGGGAGTACATGCTGGAGGACCACCCAGGAGAATATTTAGAATGAATGTGTGTCATAGTTGTATCTCTAGAGAAGATCAAGAATGTTATACCATGAGGATATACTTAAGGGTGTGGTTAAACAGAAGGAAAGCATGGGGGGGGGGTGGAATTTTATGCTCAAGAAGGCTTCAGGTCATAGAACGGTTATCATAGCAGAATTATCCAAGGTGGCATTAGTCTGGCTCACACAAAGTCTTTACTCCATTTTGAATTGATTTTTACGTGTGGTGTAACATAGTGGTCCATTTTCATCTAAAGGAAGTTTGAACATTACTTAGGGCTGTGATAAACATTCAAGGGACAGGTTGAGCCATAGAGTGGGGTCTGGATTGTTTTCTTCTATTGGAACTGCTCTCCCTCCCAGAGCTTAGTGCTGTATGTGCACATGAACCACTCATCTCACATGGGATTTCTGCAGGATATCCACTGATCCACATGCCCAATATGAGTCAGTCTCCCACCAGTAATTGAATGGGGTGGGAAAGGAAGAAAGAGGAGAGAATGACCAGTAATGCATCTTGAGTATCTGTTCTGCAAAGCAGTAAATATGCTACTATGAGAGAGAACCTGAGCAGAGAGAGAGAGGGAATTTCTTGCTTCCCCAGTAGCTTTCCTTGTCCTATGTCCTATGTCCAGTGTCTCCTGTCCTTGGGAAGGAAAGGGGGAGAAAGAAAGCTGTATTAGTCAAGGTTCTACAGAGAAACAGAAACAAAAGCATGTATATGGACATTGGCTCACACAATTATATAGGTTAGCAAGTCCACAATCTTCAGGGTAGGCCAGCAGCCTGGAGACTCAGGAAAGAACTGAAGCTCAAGTTCAAAGCCAATGTGGAGGCAGAATTCCCTTTCCCAAGGAACCCTTTTCTCTTATGGTCTTCAACTGACTGGAAGAGGCCCACCCACATTATAGAAGATAATCTCTCTTACTCAGATTCCACTTATTTAAATGTTAATCTCATCTAAAAAAATATCTTTGCAGCAACACCCAGACTGGTGTTTCATCAAATATTTGGGTAGTATGGCCTAGCCAATTTGACACATAAAATTAATCATCACAGGCAAAAGTTATTAAAATACACAATAAATGTACAAGAATGTTAGGATATTTCAGAATAAAACTGTTTATATTTGCATTTATCATTAAAGCTCACATTCACTTTTTATATAGACAAATCAAATCTGCCACTGTAGACATCAAGTATTGATTTAACTCAAAATCCTAATAAGTAAGATACATTTTTATTTTTCCTTTTCTAAAAGTAATGGATTGGGGAAACAAGATTAGAAATACTTCTCTCCAGGCTTCAGAGTATAATTCCCTGTTTGGAATAACAAGTATGTACACAAGATTCATTAAAAAAATGAGATCTAAGATTTGTGTAATATTTTATGATTCTTTACATTTATACTATCTCCTTTAATTTTTAAAATAATTATAAGATACTTTATTAGTCTTATTTTTACATGGTGAAATGGGGGCCCCCAGCTTCGATTCTGCCAGTGCCAGTTCCAGGACCATTGATGTCCAACCAAGCCCATGGTGTTTTCATTATGTTACATTCTCGATTATTTGTATCTGACTTTATTTTTTAACTTTACTAAAAGTAAACAGGACTGGCTCCTTTCAAACCAATTTCATACATACCTGAAGAAAAATAATCCTGAAATGCCTTTTGCCAAAAATGCATATAAAGAAATATCTGATGTGGTATATATATACAATGGAATATTATGCAGCCATCAAAAAGAATGAGATCTTGCCATTTGCAACGATGTGGATGGAACTGGAGGGTATTATGTTGAGTGAAATAAGTCAAACAGAGAAAGACATGTATCATGATCTCACTGATATGAGGAATTCTTAATTGCAGGAAACAAACTGAGGGTTGCTGGAGTGGGGGGTGGGGTGGGAGGGATGGGGTGAATGGGTGATAGACACTGGGGAGGGTATGTGCTCTGGTAAGCGCTGTGAATTGTGCAAGACTCTTGAATCTCAGATCTGTACCTCTGAAACAAATAATGCAATATATGTTAAGAAAAAAAAAAAGAAGAAGAAGAAGGTAGCGGGAGGGGAAGAATGAAGCGGGGGAAATCGGAGGGGTAGACGAACCATGAGAGACGATGGACTCTGAAAAACAAACAGGGTTCTAGAGGGGAGGGGGGTGGGAGGATGGGTTGGCCTGGTGGTGGGTATTGAGGGCACATTCTGCATGGAGCACTGGGTGTTATGCACAAACAATGAATCATAGAACAATTCATCTAAAACTAATGATGTAATGTATGGGGATTAACATAAGAATAAAAAAAATAAATAAAATTAAAAAAAAAGAAAGAAAGAAATATCTGAGTCTAGAAGAGGCTGAGAGGCTGGTAGAGGACTTTGTCTCTCCCTGAAGTGGGCCCATACTCCCTCTGGTCTCTGGGATTTGCTTTTCATTCACAGAGGGGGTGTTGAACAATACAGAGATGATTTCAATTCCATACCATCTGGTGCACATATACAAAATGTCAGTGCAGTAAATGGGGCTTTTCTTATTTTGAAAGAGTGGAAATCAGTGTTCTCTGGCTTCACATGACACTTCAGGGCCTGGAATAACACTGCAATTCTATGGTTATCTTAGCATTAAATATCATTAAGAGATTGTGCCTAGACAGAAGGGCAGGGGGTAGGAGACTGGGTGGGAGAAATGCCAGTGATCAGACTGCCTATGCAGGATGCATGTATTTGGGCAGCAGATGCTGAGTGGAGGTGCCGGTGAAGGTTTGCTGAAGTAGTAGAGGGATGACTGGGAATTACCATTGTGTGGCTTCAGGTCATAGCACATTTGTGAAATGTGCATTTCATGAAAATGCACATTCATTTTAACATGGATACTGTCTTTGGAGGACATTTCTCAAAGCCAATAAATAAATTTAGGTTATTTAAATTGCAAAGGATGATCATATGTGAAAGATGATGTTACAAATTAGAAAATAAATCATTAAGTAAAAAAGCCTGAAGCAGGACTCATATATATTGATTTAGAGGAAAGAAGATTTTGATTCTCATCAAAATAAAAAATAACTTAGCTCAATAAAATTGAGATGCTGCTTTTTATGTAAATATTTTTACACCACCATTTTATTTCAACAAAGATTTTAAATTAAGAATATTTTTTCAATCTTAAGTTATGAAATAAAACTTGATAGGGTTTTTAGAGAGAGCATTGCATCTATAGAAGGCTTTGGATAGTTTGGACATTTTAACAATGTTAACTCTTCCAATCCATGAACATAGATGTCTTTCCATTTATTTGTATCTTTCTTAATGTCTTTCATCAGTCATATAATTTTCCATGTATAGATTTTTCACTTCCTTGGTTAAATTTATTCCTAAGTATTTTATTGTTTGTGATGCTATTGTAAATTGGATTTTTCTCATTATAAACAACAAAAATTGGTAATGTGAGATAAAGGATTTGTTAACTAACCATATTGTGGTAATCATTTTGCAATATATACATGTATCAAATCATCACATTGTACACCTTAAACTTATACAATGTCATATATCAACTACATTTCAATAAAATTGGAAACTTTTTTTTTAAAAGAAAAATTATGGAAAAGAGATAAATAAGAATAGGAAAAGTAAGCTAAATCCAGAATGAGGTAAAATAGTTCCAACAAATATCCTATTCAGGTCCTGGACACTTTGCTGGAACAGAGAATACAAATCACAACCAGAGCTTCCTTGTAATTAATGTAAGAGGAAAATATCACGGTTTATATAATTCAGAGAGTAGAAGGTGATAGACAGGGGCCAGGGGAAAGGGAAAAAGGGAGCTGGTAATCATTGGGCATAAGGTTTTAATCATGCAAAATGAGAAAGTTCTGGAGCTCTACACAGCATTGTGCTTATAGTCAACAATAATGTATCGTCCACTTAAAAATATAAGAAGGTAGATCTCATGTTAATTGCTCTTACAACAATTAAAATTTTTAAAAAGAGATTACAAGTAAATGATAATGGCCTAAGTATAGCTCTTTCAGACACACCTCCATTCAGAGGCCTCAGCAGTCCACAGAAAGTGAAAGCTCACCAGGGCAGAGGGTCCTGGAACCAAAGGCCTACAATGTGCATGGGCATGGTTTAGAGGAAAGGATTAACATGCCACATGGGGCTGAGGATCTGGGGTTATGCTCCATGGCAGCACCTTAGACACTACCCTAGATTTTTTTATTGCTTTATTTCTTGCTTTGCCTTTGGGTTTCTGAGAAGTTTCTGTGCAATTTCCTAGGCTAAGACCCTAATATCTGGTCTAAAATCATAAAGAAAAGCAGCCTTAAATTCTTGCAGACCATTTCTACTTTATTTTCACCAGGATTAACAACCCTCATTGAATTCCTATCTCCTCAAAGCTTAGCAAAATGGGATTGATTTTGGCTTAGCTAGAAATACCTCACTCTAAATTTCAAATCCCCATATAACTGAAGTAAAGGAATTGCATGCTTTTCTCATTGAAAGTTCATATAACTTAGTTTGGAATAGTCTCCTACTGGCTTCTCGATTTAGTACATTAAATACACTTTGAGATCATTGTTCGTTTTTAGATTCAGGAAGTCACAGTAATACATGCTTTGTTTCCTAGAGCTGAGCTATTGCAGTAGTCTTCTTTTTTTTTTTAATTAATTTATTTTAATTTTTTTATTCTTATGTTAATCCCCATACATTACATCATTAGTTTTAGATGAATTGTTCCATGATTCATTGTTTGTGCATAACACCCAGTGCTCCATGCAGAATGTGCCCTCCTCAATACCCACCACCAGGCCAACCCATCCTCCCACCCCCCTCCCCTCTAGAACCCTCAGTTTGTTTTTCAGAGTCCATCGTCTCTCATGGTTCGTCTACCCCTCCGATTTCCCCTGCTTCATTCTTCCCCTCCCGCTACCTTCTTCTTCTTCTTTTTTTTTTCTTAACATATATTGCATTATTTGTTTCAGAGGTACAGATCTGAGATTCAACAGTCTTGCACAATTCACAGCGCTTACCAGAGCACATACCCTCCCCAGTGTCTATCACCCAGCCACCCCATCCCTCCCACCCCACCCCCCACTCCAGCAACCCTCAGTTTGTTTCCGCAGTAGTTTTCTGATGATTCATCTCTACATTCTTTCACCCATTCTATATGGTACGCCATGTCCGAGTATTTTTTCTGATGTTTGGTTCGTTTCCACCTGCCTTGCAACCCTTCTCCAAACACTGTGATATCTTATTGTCCTTTATTATATCTTTAAATCCCCATCCTTACTCTAATCCACTCTTTCCCAACATGGCACCATTACACACTGTTGCCAAACTCTGTCCTGTCTGCTGGAACTTCCTACAGTTCTTTTGTACTAAAACTCCTGATGATAGAGAAAAGAATGGTCTTGGAAGAATATATTAACCTTATGATATCCCAAATTTCTCTAGGGAGTCAAATATACCCTTCTCCCAAGTTTAACTCAAAGAAATAGCATTCATAGTTAATTTAATGATGCCAAAATTACAATAGCTTCTTCAGTGTCATAACTCCACAGCCCTTCCTGTTGCCATGACAACCCACACTGCAAAGGAGTTACTTAGAGGCCAAGAGGGAAACTTCTGGCATTTTTCTTATTTTTCTTATTTTCTTATTCTTGTTTCATACTTTATAGACTGTAATTAGACCCCTCTTTGCCCCATAGCATACATCAAATTCCTAAGTTATGTAGATTTTGTTAGCCTGGTGATGGGTATTAAAGAGGGCACATTCTGCATAGAGCACTGGGTGTTATACACAAACAATGAATCATAGAACACTACATGGAACACTACACACGTGTAATGTATGGTGATTAACATAACATAATAATAAAAAAAAAAAAAAAGCTACTGAAAACACACATTCTTCAACTACTCCTATTCTGTCCTTTAAATTAGAGACTAAAAACCAGCCATAAAGGCAAATTCCTTTAGAGATAAATATTATACATTACAAAAGCTTCTAATCACAAAGATAATTGTGTAAACCAAGCTTTGGCCCCAGAATCTTCCTAATTTGAACACAAAGATGAGAAGGTACAGTGGTTACCTTCCTTTAGCCTTTAAGCTGAGAACCTGGAATATTTCCCTCCAGTGTTGTTGAGCACTTACTTTTGCACTGCCACTCACCACATCCATTATGCTTCAAGGCACATCACAAATATCACCTCTGCATCTCTGCCTTCCATAGTAAGCACATAAGTCAAGACTCGGAAACCAGCCGGGCTGGCTTGGGAAATGTTGCCTACATGCCCCACTATGACAGCACAACACCATAGGTGTAGAATGAACTATAATCATGCTTCAAAGAGCTAGGGAACCAATACTTCATACCCAAAGGAAGATTTTGACCACAGAGATGAGTGGGGACCCAAAGCCAACTCATTGTAATAAGTGTCAGTAGGAAAGATGACATGGCCTCGGGAGAGTCCTCTATTTCTGGGGACAGAGCTTATAAGGGCTCTGAGCTGTTGTGGGTAACATCATCTAGATGTAATTTTCACTGATCCTTTGAACTAGTTCTAAAGTTTTTTTCTACTTTCAATTCTCATGTCACTTTACTGTTATCTCTCTGTTGCATTTGACATCTTCCACCTTGTATTATATGCATGTGTGTAGTGTCTTCTCATGCCTAATTTGTTACCACTTACCTGAGCACCGACACTAGACCACTTCATCTTTTGCCTCTATAAACAATGGTAGTGCCTTGTACTTGACAGGTGCTTATAGATTTTTTTTTACTTGAATTCAGATGATGAAAGTCTAGTAACAGATATCATTAAGAATGCATTCAAATAATCTTTTAGAAAAATTTCAGTGATCTTTTAAAAAAAATTTTATTGAAATTCCAGTTAACATACAGTGTAATATTAGTTTCAGGTGTACAATATAGTGATTCAGCACTTCTTGATGATCTTATTCTATTAGATGTTTGGAAAGAATGTTGGGGGAGCTTCCATGCTAAGCCCCATATTTCAAGTTAGAAACCTGAGAATGATAATGCCTACCACAGTTTTGATATTTTATAACATTGCATTTGCAAGCTCAACATTCAATGTTCCTTCACTTAGGGTCCACCACAATCATTGGTCATGGTGCTTGGGTGTTGGCAGTGAACTCTGGACTTAAGGCACTATTGCAAATATATTTCATCTCATATTGAGGTAAACACAGCTGCTGTTAAGCATCAAAATTCAATGCATTAAAGAAACTAAAAAAAAAAAAAAATCTAACTGCCATACTGTTTTTTAACTTTTTTATCAACCAGAACATAATTTATGTAAAAAAGTAAATGTTTTCCAATCCACCTTCCCCATCCCTTCCCCTCACCCTGGTCCCATTCCTCATAGTTATCCATTGTTAACAGATGTCAACCAGAACTGACTTCCCTTTGCTCTTAGATCCAGAAGTAGAGATTATTTTAGGATAATTCTATCTAACTTAACCTGTATATTAGTTAGCTAATGTTGCATATAAAAAAATCACCCCAAAACATAGTGGCTTAAATGTTATTTCACAGTTTCTGTGTGTCAAGAATGTGGACATGGCTTAAAGACATTTTTCTTCTCAGTCTATAATTAGGCCACCATCAAGGTGTCAGCTGGAACTAGTCTTACTGAAAACCTGAGCAAGGATCCACTACCAAATTTGTTCATGTAGTTGTTGGCAGAATTCAGTTCTTCATAGGTTGTTGGGCTGAGGAATTCAGGTCCTTGTTGGCTTTTGCCAAGGCCACCATGTGGACCTCTTCATAAGGAAGCTCTTAATATAGCAGCTGGTTTCCTCAGAGAGAGAGAAAGAAAGGAAGAAAGAAAGAAGAAAGAAAGAAAGAAGAAAGAAAGAAAGAAAGAAAGAAAGAAAGAAAGAAAGAAAGAAAGAAAGAAAGAAGAAAGAAGAAAGAAAGAAAGAAAGAAAGAAAGAAAGAAAGAAAGAAAGAAAGAAAGGGAGGAAGGAAGGAAGGAAGGAAGGAAGCAGGCAGCCACAGTCTTTTATAACACAATCTCAGAAATGACAACTCATCACTATGTTGTATTCTCTATGTTAGAAGGTCCAGCGCATACTTGGGGGAAAGGATTACACAAGGACACAAACACCAGGAGGCAGGAATCAACAAAGGTCATCTGAGAGGTTGCCTACCACAATCTACGCTTGGATCTCTAGGATTCATGAACCTCCTATGTGAAGAATGTAATCACCTGTTCTGAAAGTCCCCCAAAATCTCATTCTATGACAGCATCAGCTCAAAGCTTAGGATTTCATCTAAATTGTCTAAATTTGTCCCAGGTTTGGATGAGGCTCCTTGAACATTATTCCTCAAATACAGCTAGCTCTTCAGATACAGTTTTTCTTGAAAGTAGAGAGTCAATTATCTCCCTCACATACACCCCACATACAATAGTGGGAAAGGATAGGATAACTGCTATGGACATTCTTATTCAAAAAGTGGGCCATTAGGAGGCACAAAGAAGTCACTGGTCCATAAAAATTTGGAATACCTCTTCTACAAATAAGAAATCAGGGAGTCAGAGGTCAAGTCACTTGTTAAAGAGTAAATGATTAGTATATGGCAAAGTTCTTTTTTTATTAATTAATTTTTTAAATTATCTTATGTTAGTCACCATACAGTACATCATTAGTTTTTGCTGTAGTGTTCAATAATTCATTATTTGTGTATAACACCCAGTGCTCATCACAACACATGCCCTCCTTAAAACCCATCACCCAGCTACCCCCTACCACTACCCTCCTCCCCTCTGAAACCCTCAGTTTGTTTCCTGGGGGTCCATAGTCTCTCACGGTTTGTCTCCCTCTCTGATGCCTCCCTTCAGTTTTCCCTTCCTTCCCCTGTGGTCCTCCTCACTATTCCTTATGTTCCACATATGAGTGAAACCATATGATAATTGTCTTTCTCTGCTTGACTTATTTCACTCAGCATAATCCCCTCCAGTTCCATCCATGTCAATGCAAATGGTGGGTATTCATCATTTCTGACGGCTAAATAATATTCCATTATGTATATGTATCACATCTTCTTTATCCATTCATCTGTTGAAGGGCATCTCAGCTCCTTCCACAGCTTGGCTATTGTGGACATTACTGCTATGAACATTGGTGTGCATGTGCCCCTTCCTTTCAGTACATCTGTATCTTTGGTGTAAATACCCATTAGTGCAATTGCTAGGTCATAGGATAGCTCTATTTTTAACTTTTTGAGGAACCTCCATACTGTTTTCCAAAGTGGCTATACCAGCTTGCATTCCCACCAACAATGTAAGAGGGTACCCCTTTCTGATTCTCATCAACAACTGATTGTGTCAATTTGGATTATAACAACCCAAATTGACATGAGAATAATAGAATTTAACTAATATTAATTTAACACATTTAAAATTGTTTTAGGAGAATAATGTTAAAATATAAAGAGAAGGTATTAAGAGGAAAATGTTTTAGGGAGGGACATATAGAATTAGAAGTGAGGGCAGGATCTCAAACTTGGATGAAAAGTCACAGTTAGAGAATTAGATTAAAATATGTCAGCCTGGGGGTGCCTGGGTGGCTCAGTCATTAAGTGTCTGCCTTCAGCTCAGGTCACTGTCCCAGGGTCCTGGGATCGAGCCCCGCATTGGGCTCCCTGCTCTGCGGGAAGCCTGCTTCTCCCTCTCCCACTCCCCCTGCTTGCGTTCCCTCTCTTGCTGTGTCTGTCTCTGTCAAATAAATAAATAAAATCTTTTAAAAATAAATAAATAAAGTAAAATATGTCAGCTTGTATAGCTCCTCCTGGAAACCAGGTGGAGAGGTAAACCCAGAAGTTTCCATGTTAAGGAGGAATGAAAGGTTAGAAGGATACCCTTTGTTTAATGTTAAACATAATTTATATAAAAAAGTAAATGTTTTCCAATCCAGGTTCTCCATCCCTTCCCCTCACCCTGGTCCCACTCCTCAGAGTTACCCGTTGTTAACAGATATCAGTAGATCCTTCCAGACATTTTCTAAAGACATGCTTGTCCTTTATCATATTTTATCTTTCTACAACTAGAATCATGCTGTTGACCATATCACAACTTATTTTTTCACTTACTAATATCACAGCCATCTTTCCAATTCAGTGTAGGCACATCTACCTCATTGTACAGAGGGTTGCATTTTAGAATACTCCATAATCTAACCAGTTTTCTGTTGATTTTGGCGGCATCCAGCTTTTTGCTCTACAAATTATCCTCAATTGAATATCTTTATATATCACATTCATTACTGTTTTATTTGGTGGGAAAGAACAGCTCAGTCTGAAAATGTTAAAAAGATTAGCTTTGCTTAGATGTTTAATGTGCCAGAATAACAGTGAGGAGAGGGTCTCCAGAAGTGGATCAGGTAAAGAGAAGTCATTGTGTAGCTTGATTTTCATGACAGCAATAACTAGTGGCCATTGAGTTATAGGTGTCTATGAAGTTCAGATTCCAAAGACTAAGGGAGAAAATGGAAATAAGCATCAAGATAACATGTGAAGGGAGCTAAACCAGGCAAAGAGTAGTGGTGTGTGCCTGAAAAGGAACCACCTGTGGGACCAAAGGTAGGAGGGAAAAGAACAGATGAATAGGTTATTATATTATACTATCATCCAGAGGATAAATGGAGGAGAAAAGGAAAGAGAAACAGAATATGGATTTAACAAGGCCATGCTGGGCACAGACCCACAAGCTCCTGATGGAGAGTTTGCCCCTCCAATTTCAGGTTAACTTATAGTTTGTATTTCCTTTTTGCATTTCTGGATTCCCTTCTAAAATCTGGTAGATTCTGCACGAAAAAAATCCTTGACCCAGACTATTTTGTATATACTATGGTGAAAAGCAAGCCAATGTGATAAATTCAAGGTAGTTTTATAATGTATAAATAATTTAAGTTATTCCTAGAATTACTGACATTGCCAAGATCAGATTTTTAATGTTCACTTAGGCTGTTTTTGTTCAAAACAAATTGACTGGGTGCTCCTTAGTGATGGTCATTCTCCATCCAAAGATTAAGAGAGATTCAAATAGCTGGTGGATGATATGAAATAAAATCTTTCAAACTTATAAGTCATGGGGTAGTCCATCTATGGGCCACACTGGGACTGACCTCACAGGTAGATAATAGGCTTTCTCACTTTAGAAATATTGAAAAAAAAATCACACTAAATCATCTGTTTTGGCCCTATGCATTAGCCTACATAGCACCCCAAAAATCTCTATTTCAAATTAGTTTATTTTTGGTAAAAAAAAAATCCAAATGCTACCTAAACATTCTGTTTAGGAAAGTGGTATCAGATCAAGGCATTATCAGCCATTAACAATTTAGCATGAAGCACAGGACAGGTCAGGTATATCTTGGTGGAAGAAAGAAAAGAGAACTGTTGTTGGTAGAATTGGGCTAAGGTTAAAGAAAAGTGGGGAGAGATGGCCCTGGTTGCAAATAACCCATGTTGTTCTCCTCCAAAGCCCATTCTTTCCCATCTATTATAATGTCAATATTCACATAAAGTGAGAATTCCCCTTCAGTGGCCTCAAAGGATTATTCCAGCTTGAAAAGTTATACCCATTCCCTTACTAATACTCATCAATGAAGGACAGATGGAAAGGACTCTGCATCACTCCTTAAAAGAAATTAGAAGTTTAATTTGTAAAACATGATCCTATTACCTTGAAGTGAGTCCACCTCCTCTGGGCTAAGCATTTACAATTACTCCAATATAATTATTAGTGCAAAACAATCTTTTAGTTCAAAGATACTCTTCAACTAGTGGCAAAAGACATTTATTGTGCTGCATAGTAATTCAGGCAAACATTATTTCTAAGTCTTTTTAAAGTTAAAGAAAAGCATTCTAAGATCCATTTGAGAAGTACCACTCATTATGAGCTGGAAGGTCATTATTCACAAATAATGTCCTGGAGAGTTCTCAACTAGGTTGGAAGCAGCCACTTTTTTGCTGCTTCAAGTCTCAGACGGAAACAGGTGTGAATTTGGATGTTCTCCTTTGCAAAGGTTGAAGTTCATCCACTAATGACACTGAAATCTTTCAGTTGATAACACCCTGATGCTGACAGTTATACACTTCCTCTTCTATCTGGTGGAAAAAAAACATATTTAACATAGTCGATTTTACTCCAAAAAACTCATTAATGTCTATTTTCTCTTCACTCTTTGGAAGAAAGTACAGAATGAGGAAAATCATTTCTTAAACTTATTCATCAAAATATATATGTTGAACCCTCATTGGCACCAGACCCTGAGCCAGATTCTAGAATTACAGGGAGAATGAATGAATGAATGAATGAATGAATGAATGAATGAATGAATGAAAAAATATGATGTAGTTGGACTTCCTTAACTAAATGGACCTAAGCACCTGATTTCTTAAAGTAGATAATGTGTTCAGCTAAACAGATGTCTTCAAGATGTGAATATTAGCTGCTTAGGCACTATCAAGGCTGTCTCTGCACTTGGAGGAGTTTCCATGACTACAGAGCCTGAGGTTCTGTGCTTTTCAGTTTTGGATCTTCACTGCACCAGGTCATACAAAGGTAGACCTCTGACAGGATGATTTGTACAAACCAAACTCACAAGAAATCAACACATAAACAAATGATCATATCATTTATAATGAGAAGATGTTCATTCACAGCAATAGGATAGACCAGATAATTTAATGTCTCTGGTCAAGAACATTTAAAAATGCTGAGTATTGCATCAAACATACTTTTAAAGGATAGCTGAGTTCCCAAGAAATCCCCAAGACCGAAGTTTAAGAAGAAACTGCAATCCAGAACAGTAAAGACATGAATAGACACCAGTGATGTATTTATCTTACGGGAGGAGATGGTGCTTTGAGCTGCATCACATAGAAATTATACCTAGTGAGGCTGCTTTATATGCTGACACCTCCCCAACAAGTAAAGAAGAGGACGGAAAAACATTGAACCTCCCACAGGTTTAGGGAAACAACAGAAAGCCTGTCTGATCACAGGTTTTGGGTGGTAAAACAAGGTATCACCTAAGAATTGGTAAGGAAATGTTGGCACTTCCAGTATATTTGTGCCTGTCTCCTTATGGTCTGGGAGTACACAGGCTAAGACACTGATAGAAATTTCTTCCTGGCTGATAATTCTACTGCAGCATTGTCATGCAAAACAGACTCTGAGATAGAAATATGCAAAAGGTTTATTAGAGAGGGCTCTTGAAATCTATACCTAGATTGAGGGGAAGAAGGCAAGACTCAGCAGAGAAAAAGGCAAATCTCAGCCAAGCCTGCATGGAGTTCTAAAGATTAGATGGCCCTTATTGGTTATTCTGAGTAGGGCAAGAAGTGGGCCTGTAATACTCTGAGATGACCAGATTCTGGATGCTCATGACCTTGGGTGGTAGGGCAATGTTACAAGGGGACTGACAGCTGAACACTATCTGCTGGTGGCACTGCCACTCTCAGGGACAATAAGCTCTTTATCCCTGAAGGGATATTAGGGTGGACATCACTGTACCACAGGCATCTGGCAGAAACACACACAAAGCATCTGTGAAGGGGAAAATCCTCCACCAGCATTTCAATAGATTCTTCCCAGCAGCATGAATATATAAAATAATGATAGTTATAAGACCAGCAATTATTAACTTGGAGATACAAAAACCAGGTAGAGCTAAAATATCAGATGTGAAAAATATGGAAATTAAAGGGAGGTGATTGGAATTCCTGGGTTCCAAGGTCCTTGAATTGCTCTTATTAACTGGTTGATGTAAGAGTATAAAGCTAAGTATATCTATTCAAATCTAAAAGGAAACTTAAAAAATAGAATCTATAAGTATTTGGCAAAAACACATTTAAAAACAAAAACATAACCTAAAGCAATCTACATATTTAATGTAATCCCTATCAAAATACCAATAGCATTTTTCACAGAACTAGAACAAACAATCCTAAAATTGTGTATAGAACCACAAAAGACCCCAAATAGCCAAAGCCACGTTGAAAAAGAAAAGCAAAGCTGGAGACATCACAATTCCAGATTTCAAGTTATATTACAAAGCAGTAATAATTAAAACAGTATGGTACTGTCACAAAAATAGACACATAGATCAATGGAATAAAACAGAAAACCCAGAAATAAACCCACGATTACATGACCAATTAATCTTCAACAAAGAAGGAAAGAATATAAAATGGGAAAAATAGTCTCTTCCACAAATGGTGTTGGGAAAACTGGACAGCCACATGCAAAAGAATGAAACCACTTTCTTTCACCATACACAAAAATAAACTCAAAGTGGATTAAAGACCTAAATATGAGACCTGAAACCATAAAAATCCTTGAAGGAGAGTGTAGGCAGTAATCTCTCTGACATTGGCCATTAGCACCGTAGCAACACTTTTCTAGATATGTCTCCTGAGGCAAGGGAAACAAAAGCAAAAAGCAAAGTACTGGGACTACATCAAAATAAAGTTTCTGCACAGTGAAAGAAACAATCAACAAAACTGAAAAACAACCTACTGAATTAAAGAAGATATTTGCAAATGACATATCTAATGAGGGATAATACCCAAAATACATAAGGAACTGATACAACTCAATATCCAAAAAACAAATAATCCAATAAAAAATTGGCAGAAGACTTGAACAGACTTTTCTCCAAAGAAGACATACAGATAGCCAACAGACATGAAAAGATGCTCAACATCACTCATCATCAGGGAAATGGAAATAAAAGCTATAGTTTCACCTCACACCTGTCAGAATGGCTAAAATCAACAACACAAGAAACAAGTGTTGGTGTGGATGTGGAGAGAAAAGAAACCTTTTGCATTGCTGGTGGGAATACAACTGGTGCAGCCACTGGGAAAACAGTATGGAGGTTCTTTAAAATGTTAAAAAATAGAGGGGCACCTGGGAAGTTCAATTGGTTGGGCTACCAACTTTTGGTTTCAGCTCAGGTCATCATCTCATGGGTCAAGGAATCAAGCCCCATGTGGGGGGCTCTGTGCTTAGCAAGGCGTATGCTTGAAGATTCTCTCCCTCTGCCCCAGGCCCCCCACTCTCTCTCTCAAATTAATTAGTATCTTTTTTAAAAAATAGAACTACCACACAATCCAGTAATCATGATACTGGGTATTTACCCAAAAATACACAAGAGGCACCTGGGTGGCTCAGTTGGTTAAGCATCTGACTCTTGATTTCAGCTCAGAACATGATCATAGAGTCATCAGATTGAGCCCCACATTGGGCTCCATGATCAGATGGGAGTCTGCTTCTTTCTCTCTCTCCCTCTCTCCTTTTGCCCCTCCCCCTGCTTGTGCACTCTCTCACTCTAAAACAAATAAATAAATCTTTAATTAAAAAAAAAAAACATTAATTCAAAGGGATACACTAGCCCCTATGTTAACTGTATAATTTATAGCAGCCAAATCACGGAAATAACCCAGGGGTCCACCAATAGATGAATGGATAAAGATGAGGTATATATAAACACACACACACTCAGCTATAGAAAAGAATAAAAATCTTTCCATTTGCAATGACATGGATGGAGCTAGAGAGTATAATGCTAAGCAAAATAAGTCAGTCAGAGAAAGATAATATATATAGGCTACACCTTTCTTATTCATTCATCCATCAATGGACACTTAGGTTGCTTCCTTATCTTCGCTATTGTAAATAATGCTGCAATAAATATAGAGGTGCATGTATCTTTTTGAATTAGTGTTTTCATTTTCTTTGGATAAATACCCAGTAGGAAAATTATTGGGTCATATGGTAATTCTATTTTTAATTTTTTTAAGAACCTTCATCCTGTTTTCTACAGAGGCTGTACCAATTTACATTCCCACCAACACTACAACAGTTCTTTAGAACTAAATAGAAATAAAAGCATCAAGGATTTAAAGCAAATGACATGGAACTTAAAATAAGTAATAATAAAAAGAGAGTAAATGGGAAGATTAGATGGAGGAAATGCATCAGATAGGTGGTATTATTGAAATAAAAAAATAAAGATGATAAAGACTTAAAAGTAAAGATAAGGGCGCCTGGGTGGCTCGGTTGGTTAAGCGACTGCCTTTGGCTCAGGTCATGATCCTGGAGTCCCGGGATCGAGTCCCGCATCGGGTTCCCTGCTCGGCAGGGAGTCTGCTTCTCCCTCTGACCCTCCCCCCTCTCATGTGCTTGCTCTCTCTCATTCTCTCTCTCTCAAATAAATAAATAAAATCTTTAAAAACAAAATAAAAACAAAAAAATAAAAGTAAAGATAAAACCAAAGTTGAGTATTTTAAAAAAAACTAATAGACAAATCTTAGCCATATACCCTTATAATAAAGAGAAAGGGCGCAGATGATTATTTGGATTAAAAACACATATACATAAAGATATATTTAAATAGTATTTAAATTATAAGGAAATATAAATTGGTAGAATAAATTTGAAACTTCAGTGGCCTGTTTCCTAGAAAAATATCTTAAATAATTACATAAGGTAGAATACTTTAATAAACCTACTAAATTAAATTAATTGAATCAATACTTAAAAATGAACTTCAACAAAAATACCAAAATTATGTTGCTAATAAATTATATTTAAGAAATAGATACTTCTGGTCTTATATCATCTGTTCCAGAGAGTAGAAGTGAAATAAAAAGGAATAGAAAAATACAGAAGTATAAAAACAAAGCATTATGGGCCAAGCTCACTTATAAAGAGGGATGCAAATATCCTAAAAAAAAAAAAATAGCACATAATTTATTACACCCACAAGAAAGTGCTATACCTAGAAATAAATGTAACATATATATGCTGCACTTTTGTGGAGAAATATATATAGTATTTTCTTTCAAAGACAGAAAAAAATCAAAATAAACAGGAAGACAAAGTTTTTGCTTCAGAGATCTAAATATCACAAAGATATTTAATCATTAAATACAACGCAATTCAAATATAAATATCAACAGGATATTTCATTGAACTCAACAGGACAAATCTAAAATTCATATGTATGAGCCTGGGGCCAAGAAAAATTAAAATAATTTTGAATAAGAACTGCAGTAAAGGGTTAACTTGGTAGCCTGAATACCCATACCATGCTTGTTCCAAAGGTTTTCAAGACTGACCCTTGATCAGCTCCTGGAGATAACTTCTGAGCTCCTGGAATATGCTGCCTGATATGTCTTTGTATACTTAGGGTACCAGATGGTACATGCTAACACCATGATTCATGGTGAACATCTGTTTTTGTACGCCTGGAGCTTTGGGCCATATTGTATCACTTTGACTTCTCAGGGGCGGGGCCACTGGAGACTGAGCAGCTAAGGTCAGTCATGTGGGTGGTTCATGTCTGTGTCACTGACACCAATAAAAACCCTTGACAGCAAAGACAACTTTCCCAGTTGACAATACTGTGCACATTTTATGGCATATGTTTTCTGATGTTTAAGGGAGTAATAAGTGATGTCTATGTAACTCCACTGGGAAAACACAACTGGAAGCTCATGCCTAGTTGCTGCTGGACTCTGTTGTACATATCTTTTGCTTTGATGATTCCAATCTGTACCCTTCTACTGTAACAAACAGTAACTGTGAGTGGGGACCCCTGACACAGGAACCAAAATGTGTGGGCACTGACTAGCTAAAACCTATGAAAACCTATAATGAAGCTATGGAAATTAAAACAGTGTGACAATGCCATAGAGACAACTAATAGACTAAAAGAAAATCAAACCTCAAATGTGAAGAAATGGCATTATAGATCAGCAGATAAATGGTAAATTATTGAACAAATTGATCCAGACTATCCATGCAGGGAAAAAAATGTAGATTTCTGACAGACACCATTTATATAAAAATGTTTCAGACAGAAAAATCTGTGAAATGTAATATTAAATACATCCTTACAAGAACATATAGAATGATTTTTTTATATTCTCAGGATAGGGACAGGTTTTCAAGTAGATAATCATAAAAGAAAACTTTTATTAGTTTGACAGTATTAAAATTAAACACACCTGTACAACAAAAGGCATCATAAACTTACAAAGATTGGAGATAGGTGAAATAAGTGACAAGGCCTGAGTATATCCAGATTAGTATATCCAGAATATATATCAATCTACTACAAATAAAGTAGTTTATCCAACAAACCCTTACTGAATGTCTGTTATGTACAAGGTGCTGTTCTGGCCACTGAGAAAACTGCAGGAAACAAATTAGACAATAGCCTCCTCTCACAGAGAAGACAGACAATAATAAATAAATGAATAGACATATTAATAAGCCTCACATTTTAGCAAGTGCCATAGAGAGAAATAAAACAAGTAAGGGAATACAGAGCTTGATAGGAGATGTTATTTTAGATAGGCTGTTCAGGGAGGTCCAATGTAAAAAATACATCTGTTTTTGAACCTAATAGGCTACAAGTCAGTATGAAAAAGAAAACCCAATAGAAAAGGGTTATTCTCATAAAGATATTTTTAAATAGTATTTAAATTATAAGAAAATATAATTAACCTAATGGCCAAAAGGTTTCTGCAGTTTATTTCAAAATAATTTTGCATGTGTATTCATGTTAAGAAGATTTATGGGATTTCAGAGAAAATATTTGAGTATGAGTTTATAATTTTTGAAGCTTGGTGATGAGTTAATGGCAATTTATTATACTATCCTCATTCGTTTTCTTTCTTTTTCTCTTTCTCTATATATACACATATATAAAATTATATAAATATGTGATTAAAAATAAAATATAATTAAGCATACATTTCATGTGTTTATGTAAGTATAATTATAATCGTTATAAGTATAAAATTACATGTAATTATATATTCATATATTATTAAATATATAAATATGTAATTACATATAAAGTACATTATATGTATGTTATATATATTATATACATATGAGAGAAAACTCAAGTAACAAATATTAGGAATAAAAAGGGATATCATCACAGTTTCTTTCCTACAAGTATAAAATACATAACTAGCAAATATTATGAACAACTTATGAAACTCCAGATCCAAATTGAATCACTGATACATTTTACCAAACATTTGAGAGAGAATACACATAAAGTTCTAGAGAATATAAAAAGATAAAAACCCTTGCCAATTAATTTTATGAGGCAAAGATCATCTTGGTACAAAACCAAAATGAACATTAAAGAAAAGGAAAATTATTCCTTAGTTTTTTAAAAGTTACTCTGAACTCTTGAAAGAAAAAATATTTCTCTTGAACACAATTTAAAAATAAATGAAAATAAAAGAATTAGCAAACAGAATCTAGTGATATATACACAAAGAAAAATATATCATGACCCAATTGAGTTCCTTTAGGAATTCAAGGTTGGTATAACAATTGAAAATAAATTAACATAATTACATATGTTAAGAGAAAACTTTTCATCTTATTTCTAAAATTTGAACTATTAAAAAGCTATCAAAAAAATAGAGAAAATTTTCTTTTTTTAAAAAATATTTTATTTATTTATTTGACAGAGAAAGAGAGCACAAGCAGGGGGAGTAGCAGAGGGAAAGGGAGAGGCAGGCTCCCCACTGAGCAGGGATCCCAATGCAGGGCTTGATCTCAGGACTCTGGGATCATGACCTAAGCCGAAGGCAGGTGCTTAACTGACTGAGCCATGCAGGTGCCCCAAGATAGAGAAAATTTTCTTAATCAGATACAAGCTATTTAATATTGAATATGAAAATGTTTTAAGAGCCTTCTCTGAAATTAGAATAAAAGCCCACTGTTACCACTGCTTTTCAAAATCATACTGGAGATCCTAGCCTGTGCACTGAGGCAAGAGATAACCATTGAAGATACAAGGATTGTTGGGGCGCCTGGGTGGCTCAGTCGTTAAGCATCTGCCTTTGGCTCAGGTCATGATCCCAGGGTCCTGGTATTGAGCCCCACATCAAGCCCCGCATCGGGCTCACCGCTTGGCAGGAAGCCTGTTTCTCCTTCTCCCACTCCCCCTGCTTGTGTTCCCTCTCTTGCTCTGTCTCTCTCTCTGTCAAATAAATAAATAAAATCTTAAAAAAAAAGAAGATATAAGAATTGCATGGAGTATCTTGTAATGGCAGAAATCAAGGAAATAATTTAAAAAATTATTTTTAATTTTCATTACTCTGCTATCATGGCCCATAAAAATGGAGGTATGTCAAAGAGACACGAATGCCAATCTAAAACAAAAATAGCACAGCATTGGATTACAACCCAATGTACAAAATAAATATACATTAGTCTACACTGTCATAAATTATTAAATAAATAAGTAAATAAGTGAAGGAAAAGAGATAAATCTTTACAGAAGTGTTCCAAATATTATAAATAGTTACTGTTTTCTCCAGAAAGTAGACCTTAATGTCCATTTCTATCCTTCACCTTGAGTGTGGACTGGTCTTAGTGATTCATGTCCAAAAAATGGAGTATTGAAAGGGGAGAAAGAATATTTTTATAATTGAAAAACCTAGTGAAATCTATCTAACCAAATTAACACCAGCAGTTGTATATAGGTCATGTTGATATCATGTATTCTTGATATGATGTAATAAGGAGAGAACTTAACTGCTGTGGAATTTTTTCCCAAAACTCATAACCCCAATCTAATGAAATAAAAGTATGACGAATCCAGGTTGAGGAACACTTTACTAAATCACCTGACTTACCAGTCCTCGAAACTATCATGTCATGAAAGACAATGAGAGATTGAGAAACTGTCACAGACCAAAGGACATCAAGGAAACTATGCTAAGTATAGAGAACAAACTGATGGTTACCAGAGGGAAGGTGGGTGGGGGGGATGGGTTAAACAGATCATGGGGATTAAGGATTACACCTGAAACTAATATAACACTGTATGTTAACTAACTGGAATTAAAATAAAAACTTAAAAAAATAAATGCAATATGATATCCTGGATTAGATCCAGGAACAGAAAAGGAACATTCATGTAAAATCTGGTGGAATCCAAACCAACTCTGGATTTTAGTCAACAGCAATGTATTATTGGTTTCTTAACTGTAATAAATATGTCATAGTTATGGAAGATATTAACTTTAGAGGAAGCTGGATAGGCAATCTATTTGCAACTTTTCTGCAAATCTAAAATTATTCCAAAAGTAAAATATTTGTTACATATAAGGGTTAAAAAGAAGTATTAACAAAGCTCTTGTTATTCTCAGAGAACATAACTGCACATAAAAAAAAAGAGTCTGCACATAAGAAATTTGGCAAGATTGCTAAAAGTCAATATAGAAAACTCAATTGTATTTCATTAACAATAATTAGAAAATGAAATTTTAAAAAGAATAAATTTAAAAGCCTCATCAAAAACTATCAAATATCAAGAAGTTCATAAAATGTGCAAAACCTCCACACTTAAAATTATAGAACATAAAATATGCTTGTTTGTGGATCAGGCGTATTAACTCAATTTTATAAGGAAGTCTGTTCTTCAAAGATTGATTGATTTAATGCAATCACAATAAACTGCTTGTTTGTTCACTTACTAATTTTGTAAATGTTGGTAAGTTGATTTTTAAACTTCTTTGGCAATTCACTATAGCTTTGTAATAAAACTTAAAGTCCAAAATTGTGATGCCTCCAGCTTTGCTTTTCTTTTTCAAGTTTGCTTTGGTTATTCTGGAACTTTTGTGGTTCTACACAAATTTTAGGATTGTTCTAGATCTGTGAAAAATGCTGTTGGTAATTTGAAAGAGATTGCATCAAATGTGTAGATTGCTTTGGGTAGTAGAGACATTTTAACAATATTTGTTCTTCCAATCCATGAGCATGGAATATTTTCCAACTCTTTGTGTTATTTTTTATTTCTTTCATAAGTGTTTTGTAGTTTTCAGAATATAGATCTTTTACCATTTTGGTTAGGTTTATTTCTATTAAATATAAGTATGAAAGATAAACGCTAAACATTTTAAAATATATTCTAATTGAGTATATTAATGACATTGGTTTAGAAAAAAATTCTTAAACACTGTACAAAAAACTAAACATTAAAAAGATGGATAAATCAGAATACATTAAAATTTTATAGAAATATATTTACTGAAATATAGCATTAAAATAATAAAAATGTAGGTCACAGAGTGGGAGAGAATATTTAAGGACATGCAATAGACAAAAGCTCTTATCTAGATTATATAATGTGCTTCTACAGATCAGTAAAAAAAAACTCAATTAAAAAATTGAAAAAACATTTGAAACAAGCACTTCACAAAAGGAGCATATTCAAATGATCAATGTTTATATCAAAAGTTGCTCAACATCGTTAGTCATCAGGGAAATGCAAATTCAAACCACCAAGAGATAATACTACATATCTATCATGACGGCTAAAATTTAAAGAATGTCAGGAAATGCATTATATTGCTGGTAAAGTATAAATTGGCACCATCACTTTGGAAGATTATTTTGCAGTATGCCAATTTATAACAAAAGTACACCCTATGATCTGGCAAGTCTCCTCCTAATGTATAGCACAAGAACATGTGCCAAAAGATATACACAAGTTTTATTTTATTTTATTTTATTTTTTTAAAGATTTATTTATTTAACAGAGAGAGACACAGCGAGAGAGGGAACACAAGCAGGGGGAGTGGGAGAGGGAGAAGCAGGCTTCCTGCTGAGCAGGGAGCCCGACATGGGGCTCGATCCCAGGACTCTGGGAACATGACCTGAGCCGAAGGCAGATTAACGACTGAGCCACCCAGGCGCCCCTACACAAGTTTTATTTTATACACACCTAAGGATGTGGATTACAATTCAAATCTGCTACAGAAAATTAGTAGTCAGAAAGTCTAGAAGCAGAGCGAAGTGTTATTTTTCATTACTCTGCTATCATGGCCCAGTTGCCTCTGGAGGATGAGACATGTTGGCCAGTAGCTGAGAGGGGGCAGGTATGAGGGAGCAAGAGCAGTGGCCCAGCTCTCACTGCTGGAGGAAGTCCAATCTGCTGAGTAGTACATCCATATTGAGATGTAAGTCAATACATGGTACAACAACACTGTGATGGAGTGCTGAGATGGGGGAGGATCTGGCATCACAAAATAGTATTTATCCAAAACCAGCTAGATCATGGGATAAGCAATTAAGGATGTTTGAAAGGCTCAGTACTCTATGTAAGAAGTCTGCACTAAGGATGCCTGCCAGAAGAGAGAGACTATGGAGGAGGGGCTGTAGTTTAGGTTCAGAGGGTCAATCCCCTTGACATGAACCTGGCAAGAGAATGGCAAGATCTATCAGGAGAATTAGGATTCCAAGAAATTCTGCCACATTTTTCAAAATGATACCACTAGGTTAATATTTGTTTAGCAAGAAAAGTGGCTTAAGGCTTGTGGTAGACTGAGTTATCATTCTCATTTGCTATTCTCTTCCCTATTGGCATGTTAAGGTCAGCATCTCCTTACAAGTGGGTGACTTTTCCCTGCTTTATGGTTGCTAGCTTAGGTTGATAAAATAAGAAGAGAAGTCGCAGTGTGCCAGGTCCAAACAGAGATTTCCCACTCCCATGAGCATGGCATTTCCTAGGAGGGGTCAGCTCCTTCAACCTGGATCCTGGAGCAAAGGAGATATGTGGGTCAGACCCACAACAAACATTCAGACATTTTGTAACACAAATGGAGAATAACTGTTGGTGTAAGCTACTGAGATTTTATGGTTGTCTGTTCCCACAGGAAAGCTGACTAGCACTACATGGAATTCATGAATAAGTAGATAGAGCTGATTAATAACTGTCTGGAACAGAACTGCCCTGGATGTGCAAGGAAGCCTAGAGCATGCAGGTAGAGGGCAAGTGACACAGAGAGGAAATGAGGCACAGAGGGGTCTGGATACAGCAAGGTCTGCCCCAAAAGGAACTGTATACTCTTAAAGCCTATTTCATATGGGTCATAAAAATCTGGAAAAATATCTCAGATCCAAATAGGTATAAAGGAAAAGATCACTGACAATACTTACTACCCAACTACAATTTTAACCAATTGTCAAATGCAATTTAACATATCAGTTTATTTTTTTTTTATATTTGTAATGTTTTCCTGAGGTAGTTCTTTCCATACTTGAGAATACTCTACTTTTATATTTTCTTTATTTTATTTTATTTTATTGTTATGTTAGTCACCATACAATACATCATTAGTTTTTGATGTAGTGATCCACGATTCATTATTTTCATATAGCACCAAGTCCTCCATGCAGTACGTGGCCTCCTTAATACCCATCACCGGGCTAACTCATCCTCCCAATCCCCTCCCCTCTAAAACCCTCAGTTTGTTTCTTGGATTCCATAGTCTCTCATGGTTTGTCTGCCCCTCTGATTTCTCCCCACCCTTCATCTTTTCCTTCCTTCTCCTAATGTCCTCCATGCTATTCTTTATGTTTCACAAATAAGTGAAACCATATGATAATTGACTTTGCTACCTGACTTATTTCACTTAGTATAATCTCCTCCAGTCCCATCCATGTTGATGTAAAAGTTGGGTATTCATCCTTTCTGATGGCTGAGTAATATTCCATTGTATATATTGACCACATCTTCTTTATCCATTCATCTGTTGAAGGGCATCTTGCCTCTTTCCACAGTTTGCCTATTGTGGACATTGTTGCTATGAACATTGAGGTGTATATGGCCCTCCTTTTCACTACATCTGTGTCTTTGGGGTAAATACCCAGGAGTGCAATTGCTGGGTCATAGGGTAGCTCTATTTTTAATTTTTTGAGGCACCTCCACACTGTTCCAAAGTGGCTGTACCAACTTGCATTCCCACCAACAGTGTAAGAGGGTTTCCCTTACTCCAAAACCTCTCCAACATTTGTTGTTTCTTGCCTTGTCAATTTTTGCCATTCTACTGGTGTAAAGTAGTATCTCAGTGTGGTTTTGATTTGAATTTCCCTGATAGATAATAATGATGAATATTTTTTTCATGTGTCTGTTAGCCATTTGAATGTCTTCTTTGGAGAAGTGTCTGTTCATGTCTTCTGCCCATTTCTTGACTGGGTTATTTGTTTTTTGGGTGTTGAGTTTGAGATGTTCTATATAAATCTTGGATATCAGCCCTTTTTCTGTAGTGTCATTTGCAAATATCTTCTCCCATTCTGTGGGTTGCCTCTTTGTTTTGTTGTCTGTTTCCTTTGCTGTCAGAAGCTTTTATCTTGATGAAGTCCAGAAAGTTCATTTTCACTTTTGTTTCCCTTGCCTTTGGGGATGTGTCTTGAAAGAAGTTGCTGTGGCTGATGTCAAAGAGGTTACTGCCTATGTTCGCTTCTAGGATTTTGATCGATTCCTGTCTCACATGGAGGTCTTTCATCCATTTTGAGTTTATCTTTGTGTATGGTGTTAGAGAATGGTCAAGTTTCATTCTACCTTTTTTTTGTTTTGAAAGATTTTATTTATTTATTTGACAAAGATAGAGAGAGAACACAAGTAGGCAGAGCGGCAGGCAGAGTGAGAGGAAGAAGCAGGCTCCCCACTGAGGAAGGAGCCTGACACGGGGCTTGATCCCAGGATGCTGGGATCATGACCTGAGCCAAAGGCAACTGCTTAACTGACTGAGACAGCCAGGTGCCCCAAGTTTCATTCTTCTGTATATAGCTGTCCAATTTTCCCAACACCATTTATTGAAGAGACTGTCAGATCAAAGAAACTAGAAGGTGGTTCTTTGAAAGAATTAATAAGATTGATAAACCACTGGCCAGACTTATCCAAAAGAAAAGAGAAAGAACCCAAATTAATAAAATTATGAATGAAAGGGGAAAGATCATGACTAACACCAAGGAAATAGAAACAATTATTAGAAATTACTATCAACAACTATATGTTAATAAATTAAGCAACCAGGAAGAAATGGATGCCTTCCTGGAAACCTATAAGCTGCCAAGACTGAAACAGGAAGAAATTGTCAACCTGAATAAGCCAATAACCAGTAAGGATATTGAAGCAGTGATCAAAAAACCTCCCAAAAAGCAAGAGTCCAGGGCCTGATGGATTCCCTGGGGAATTCTACCAAACAGTCAAAGAAGAAATAATACCTATTCTACTGAAGCTGTTTCAAAAAATAGAAACAGAAGGAAAACTTCCAAACTCGTTCTATGAGGCCAGCATTGCCTTGATCCCAAAACCAGGCAAGGACCCCATCAAAAAGGAGAATTACAGACCAATATCCCTGATGAATATGAATGCCAAAATTCTCAACAAGATCCTAGCCAATAGGATCCAACAGTACATTAAAAGGATTATCCATCACGACCAGGTGGGGTTTATTCCCAGGATGCAAGGGTGGTTCAACATTTGCAAATCAATCAATGTGATAGAACACATAAATAAGAGAAGAGACAAGAACCATATAATCCTCTGAATTGATGCAGAAAAAGCAATTGACAAAATACATCATCCATTCCTGATAAAAACTCTTCAGAGTACAGGGATAGAGGGAACATTCCTCAAGTTCATAAAATCCATCTGTGAAAAACCCACAGTGAATATCATCCTCAATAGAGAAAAGCTGAGAGCCTTCTCTTAAGATCAGGAACACGTCAAGGGTGCCCACTCTCACCACTATTGTTCAACATAGTATTAGACATCCTAGCAACAGCAATCAGACAACAAAAAGAAATAAAAGATATTCAAATTGGCAAAGAAGAAGTCAAACACTCTCTCTTCGCAGATGACATGATACTTTATGTGGAAAATCCAAAAGACTCCATCTCCAAATTACTAGAACTCATATAGCAATTCAGTAATATGGCAGGATACAAAATCAATGCACAGAAATCAATAGCTTTCTTATACACTAACAGTGCAAATGCAGAAAGAAATTAGAGAAACGATTCCATTTACAGTAGCACCAAAACCCATAAAATACCTCAGAATAAACCTAACAAAACAGGTAAAGGATCTCTACTCTAGGAATTACAGAACAATCATGAAAGAAATTGAAGAAGACACAAAAGATGGAAAAACATCCCATGCTCATGGATCAGAAGAATAAACATTGTTAAAATGTCTATGCTACCCAGAGCAATCTATACCTTCAATGCCATCCAGATCAAAATTCCAGTGACATTTTTCAAAGTGCTGGAACAAACAATCCTAAAATTTGTATGGAATCAGAAAAGACCCCGAATCGCCAAGGAGATGTTGAAAAAGAAAAACAAAGCTGGGGGCATCACGTTGCCTGATTTCAAGCTATATTACAAAGCTGTGATCACCAAGACAGCATGGTACTGGCACAAAAACAGACATATAGACCAATGGAACAATAGAGAACCCAGATATGGACCCTCAACTCTATGGTCAAATAATCTTTGACAAAGCAGGAAAAAATATACAATGGAAAAAAGACAGTCTCTTCAATAAATGGTGCTGGGAGAATTGGACATCTATATACAGAAGAATGAAACTCAACCATTCTCTAACACCATACACAAAGATAAACTCAAAATGGGATGAGAGACCTCAATTTGAGACAGGAATCCATTCAAAATCCTAGAGGAGAACATAGGCAGTAACCTCTTTGACATCGGCCACAACAACTTCTTTCAAGATACTTTCATATTTTCTTTGTATTTGGTAAATTATCTCACTTTTATATTCCAAATTATTTCTATGCTTTTAGGATCAGAACCAATGTCTCATCTTTGATAAAGCCACTTCTTATCTCCCTGGTTAAAAGGAGAAGGTCTCCCTCCTGTGAGGTCTAGGGGAACTAATTTCCTCCTTGTTTGGGGGCCTTGTTATATAGATTTAGGCCATAAGATCTTCAGGGATAGATATGGCTTATTAGGCCAGTTCTCAGCCAGTATCATTTTATGATTTCTGTACTAATCTTTTAATAACTATCTGTTTATATTTTGTAGTTCCTATAAAATATAATTTCTGTGAAAATTCTCTCAACTCTGTTCTCAAATTCTGTTTACCACTAGGGCACTATTGTTCTCTAATCTGTTATATGAAGTTGACTCTAAATAAAGCCTATTTCTTGAAATACCTTCAGGGTCATTCTTGAAATTACTTTTGCCCAAATAAAAATGTTGGTCAATGCGGGGAAGGGGCCTCCATTGGCTGCTTCTGGTAAGTGATAGAACCACGGAGCACAAAATCGGAACTTTTAAAAGTCTGCTCCGCCGAGGGACGTCACTCTGGTGGCTAAGCAGGAGGTGGGACCCTCCAAGACAGTGTGGTCTCAGGACCCTCGGGGTCACAGAAAGACCAGGGGTTCCTGAGTGTGGCAGAGCTCCAGGTATTGGAGCAGGGAAGCCGGCTGCAGAGGCGGAGCCCAGGCGCGGGCTCTCAGCTCAGGGTTGCAATAAACTGTGATCTGCAGCACAGTCGGGCCACTGCTCCTCCAGCAGGGGCCCAACAAGCGGCAGATCCGGGGAGACTCACCTTCCTCCCCTGGGAGGAGCTGCGAGGGAGTGCACCGCAGGGATCTGCTGGGTTTGGAGACTCCACCTGGGGTCGGGTGCGAGAGATAGAAACACGCGGTCACAGGCCGGGTGAGCACGGAGTGCGAGCGGAGACCGGGGAGATGGGAGTCACTGATGGCTTTTCTCTGGGGGCTCATTGAGGAGCAGGGCCCCGAGTTCTCAGCTCCTCCGGGGCATAGATTGGGAGGCCGCCATTTTCACTCTCCACCTCCAAAGCTGTACGGAAAGCTCGCAGGGAACAAAAGCTCCGGAGAGCAAACCCGAGCAGATTACTTAGCTGGGAAGGGGGCAAGGGGGGGCCAATTCCACCTTCGGCAAAGACATTTGGAAACCACCGCAACAGGCCCCTCCCCAGAAGATCAGCGAGAACAGCCAGCCAAGACCAAGTTTACCGATCAATGAGAGCAGCAGAACTCCAGCACTAGGGGAATACTGCACATAGAATTCATGGCTTTTTTACCATGATTCTTTAGTCTTTCAAAGTTAATTTTTTTTTAACTGTCTTTTTTTCTTTTTTCTTTTTTTTGAATTTTTTTTTCCCTTTTTCAACCAACATCTTATCAATCCCTTTTTTTAAAAAACATTTTTATTTTTCATTTTTAGAGACATATTCTATCCCTTCATAGTAGTTACCCGTATTTTTGGCATATATATATATATATATATATATATATATATATATATATAAATTGTTCTCTCTTTAAAATTTGGAGATAGTTTCTTCTAACAGATTAAAATATACCCTAAATCTCTAGTATATGTTTTTTTCTACTCCCCTGACTGATCACATTCTCTCCCTTTTTTTTCTTTTTTCTTTTTTCTCTTTTTTTAAATCCTCTTCTTTCTCTTTTCAAACAACTTCTTATCAAGTCCTTTTATAAAATTTTTTATAATTTCCATCTATACAGTCATATTCCATCCCTTCATCATATCAACCGTTATTCTTGCACATATATAAGTTTATCTTTCTTTAAAATTTTGGGAGGCACTTTCTTCTAACAGACCAAAAAACACCCCAAATCTAGTGTGTGGCACTGATCTATATACCAGCATGATCATATTTGATCACATTCTGGTTTTTTTGTTGTTGTTTTGTTTTGTTTGTTTTTGTTTGTTTTTATCTTTTTCTTTTTCTTTTTTCTCTCTTTCCATTTCTTTTTCCACTGTTTCAGGTCTTTCTGATTAGTGTAGAGTATACTTTCTGGGGACGTTGTTACTCTGCTAGCATTCTGTTCTCTCATTAATCTATTCTCCTCTGCACAAAATGACAAGATGGAAAAAATCACCTCAAGAAAAAGAACAAGAGGTAGTACCGACTGCCAGGGACCTACTCAATACGGACATTAATATGATGTCAGATCTAGAGTTCAGAATCATCACTTTAAAGATACTAGCTGGGCTTGAAAAAAATATGGAAGTTATTAGAGAAACCCTTTCTGGAGAAGTAAAAGAACTAAAATCCAACCAAGTAGAAATCAAAAAGGCTATTAATGAGGTGCAATCAAAAATGGGGGCGCTAAATGCTAGGATAAATGAGGCAGAAGAGAGAATTAGTAATATAGAAGACCAAATGATGGAAAATAAAGAAGCTGAGAAAAAGAGAGATAAACAACTACTGGATCACGAGGGCAGAATTCGAGAAATAAGCGATACCATAAGACGAAACAACATTAGAATAATTGGGATCCCAGAAGAAGAAGAAAGAGAGAGAGAGGCAGAGGTATAATGGAGCAAATTATAGCAGAGAACTTCCCTAATTTGGGGAAGGAAAAAGGCATCAAAATCCAGGAAGCACAGAGAACCCCCCTCAAAATCAATAAAAATAGGTCAACACCCGACATCTAATAGTAAAACTTACGAGTCTCATAGACAAAGAGAAAATCCTGAAAGCAGCTTGGGAGAAGAGATATGTAACCTACAGTGGTAGAAACATTAGATTGGCAACAGACCTATCCACAGAGACCTGGCAGGCCAGAAAGAACTGGCAGGATATCTTCAGAGCACTAAATGAGAAAAATATGCAGCCAAGAATACTATATCCAGCTAGGCTGTCATTGAAAATTGAAGGAGAGATAAAAAGCTTCCAGGACAAACAAAAACTAAAGGAATTTGCAAACACGAAACCAGCCCTACAGGAAATCTTGAAAGGGGTCCTCTAAGCAAAGAGAGACCCTAAAAGCAACATAGACCAGAAAGGAACACAGACAATATACGGTAACAGTCACCTTACAGGCAATACAATGGCACTAAATTCCTATCTTTCCATAGTTACCCTGAATGTAAATGGGCTCAATGCCCCAATCAAAAGACACAGGCTATCAGACTGGATTAAAAAACAAGACCCATCGATATGCTGTCTGCAAGAGACTCATTTTAGAACCAAAGACACCCCCAGATTGAAAGTAAGGGAGTGGAAAACCATTTACCATGCTAATGGACACCAAAAGAAAGCTGGGGTGGCAATCCTTATATCAGACAAATTAGATTTTAAACCAAAGACTGTAATAAGAGATGACGAAGGACACTATATCCTACTTAAAGCATCTATCCAACAAGAAGATCTAACAGTTGTAAATATCTATGCCCCTAACATGGGAGCAGCCAATTATATAAGGCAATTAATAACAAAAGCAAACAAACATATCAACAACAATACAATAATAGTGGGGGACTTTAACACCCCCCTCACTGAAATGGACAGATTGTCTAAGCAAAAGATCAACAAGGATATAAAGACTTTAAATGACACACTGGACCAAATGGACTTCACAGACCTATTCAGAACATTCCATCTGAAGCAACGGAATAAACATTCTTCTCTAGTCCCCATGGAACATTCTCCAGAATCGATCACATCCTAGGGCATAAATCAGGTCTCAACCGGTACCAAAAGACTGGGATCATTCCCTGCCTATTTTCAGACCACAATGCTTTGAAACTAGAACTCAATCACAAGAGGAAAGTCGGAAAGAACTCAAATACATGGAGGCTAAAGAGCATCCTACTGAAGAATGGATGGGTCAACCAGGAAATTAAAGAAGAATTTAAAAAATACATGGAAACCAATGAAATGAAAACACAACTATTCAAAATCTTTGGGCTGCAGCAAAGGCAGTCCTAAGAGGAAAGTATATAGCAATACAAGCCTTTCTCAAGAAACAAGAAAGGTTGGGGCGCCTGGGTGGCTCAGTCAGTTAAGCGACTGCCTTCGGCTCAGGTCATGATCCTGGAGTCCCGGGATCGAGTCCCACATCGGGCTCCCTGCTCAGTGGGGAGCCTGCTTCTCCCTCTGACCCTACCCCCTCTCATGTGCTCTCTCTCTCTCATTCTGTCTCAAATAAATAAATAAAATCTTAAAAAAAAAAAGAAACAAGAAAGGTCTCAAGTACACAACCTAACCCTATACCTAAAGGAGCTGGAGAAAGAACAGCAAATAAAGCCAAAACCCAGCAGGAGAAGAGAAATAATAAAGATCAGAGCAGAAATCAATGAAATAGAAGCCAGAAGTACAGTAGAACAGATCAAGGAAACTAGGAGCTGGTTCTTTGAAAGAACTACCAAGATTGATAAACCCCTGGCCAGACTTATCAAAAAGAAAAGAGAAATGACCCAAATCAACAAAATCATGAATGAAAGAGGAGAGATCACAACCAACACCAAAGAAATACAAACAATTATAAGAACATATTATGAGCAACTCTATGCCAGCAAATTAGATAACCTGGAAGAAATGGATGCATTCCTAGAGATGTATCAACTACCAAAACTGAACCAGGATGAAATAGAAAACCTGAACATACCTATAACCACTAAGGAAATTGAAGCAGTCTCAAAAATCTCCCAAAAAAACAAAAGCCCAGGGCCAGATGGCTTCCCAGGAGAATTCTACCAAACATTTCAAGAAGAATTAATACCCATTCTTCTGAAACTGTTCCAAAAAATAGAAATGGAATGAAAACTTCCAAACTCATTTTATGAGGCCAGCATTATCTTGACACCAAAACCAGACAAAGACCCCATCAAAAAGGAGAATTACAAACCAATATCCCTGATGAACATGGATGCAAAAATTCTCACCAAAATACTAGCGAATAGGATCCAACAGTGCATTAAAAGGATTATTCACCACGACCAAGTGGGATTTATCCCTGGGCTGCAAGGTTGGTTCAACATCCGCAAATCAATCAATGTGATACAATACATTAACAAAAGAAAGAAAAAGAATCATATGATCCTCTCAGTAGATGCAGAAAAAGCTTTTGACAAAGTCCAGCATCCTTTCTTGATCAAAACTCTTCAGAGTATAGGCATAGAGGGTACATACCTTAATATCATAAAAGTCATCTATGAAAAACCTACAGCGAATATCATTCTCAATGGGGAAAAATTGAGAGCTTTCCCCCTAAGGTCAGGAACATGGCAGGGATGTCCACTATCACCACTGCTATTCAACATAGTATTGGAAGTCCCAGCCACAGCAATCAGACAACAAAAAGAAATAAAAGGCATCCAAATCGGCAAAGAAGAAGTCAAACTCTCACTCTTTGCAGATGATATGATACTTTATGTGGAAAACCCAAAAGACTCCACCCCAAAACTGCTAGAACTCATACAGGAATTCAGTCAAGTGGCAGGATATAAAATCAATGCACAGAAGTCAGTGGCATTCCTATACACCAACAACAAGACAGAAGAAAGAGAAATTAAGGAGTTGATCCCATTTACAATTGCACCCAAAACCATAAGATGCCTAGGAATAAATCTAACCAAAGAGGCAAAAGATCTGTACTCAGAAAACTATAAAATACTCATTAAAGAAATTGAGGAAGACACAAAGAAATGGAAAAACGTTCCATGCTCATGGATTGGAAGGACAAATATTGTGAAGATGTCAATGCTACCTAGGGCAATCTACACATTCAATGCAATCCCCATCAAAATACCATCCACTTTTTTCAAAGAAATGGAACAAATAATCCTAAAATTTGTATGGAACCAGAAAAGACCCCGCATAGCCAGAGGAATGTTGAAAAAGAAAAGCAAAGCTGGCGGCATCACAATTCCGGACTTCCAGCTCTATTACAAAGCTGTCATCATCAAGACAGCATGGTACTGGCACAAAAACAGACACATAGATCAATGGAACAGAATAGAGAGCCCAGAAATGGACCCTCAACTCTATGGTCAACTCATCTTTGACAAAGCAGGAAAGAATGTCCAATGGAACAAAGACAGTCTCTTCAACAAATGGTGTTGGGAAAATTGGATAGCCACATGCAGAAGAATGAAACTGGACCATTTCCTTACACCACACACAAAAATAGACTCCAAATGGTTGAAAGACCTCAATGTGAGACAGGAGTCCCTCAAAATCGTAAAGGAGAGGGGCGCCTGGGTGGCTCAGTTGGTTGGGCGGCTGCCTTCGGCTCGGGTCATGATCCTGGAGTTCCGGGATTGAGTCCCGCATCGGGCTCCCTGCTCGGCGGGGAGTCTGCTTCTCCCTCTGACCCTCCTCCCTCTCATGCTCTCTGTCTCAAATAAATAAATAAAATCTTTAAAAAAAAAAATCCTAAAGGAGAACACAGGCAGCAACCTCTTTGACCTCAGCCGAAGCAACTTCTTCCTAGAAACATCGCCAAAGGCAAGGGAAGCAAGGGCAAAAATGAACTCTTGGGACTTCATCAAGATAAAAAGCTTTTGCAAAGCAAAGGAAACAGTCAACAAAACCAAAAGACAACCGACAGAATGGGAGCAGATATTTGCAAATGACATATCAGATAAATGGCTAGTATCCAAAACCTATAAAGAACTCATCAAACTCAACACCCAAAGAACAAAGAATCCAATCAAGAAATGGGCAGAAGACATGAACAGACATTTTTCCAAATAAGACATCCAAATGGCCAACAGACACATAATAAAGTGTTCAATATTGCTCGGCCTCAGGGAAATAAATCCAAATAAATCCAAATCCACAATAGCCAAAGTATGGAAGGAGCCAAGATGTCCATTGACAGATGAATGGATAAAGAAGAAGTGGTATATATAGAGAATGGAATATTATGCATCCATCAAAAAGAATGAGATCCTGGCATTTGCAACGATGTGGATGGAACTGGAGGGTGTTATGCTGAGCAAAATAAGTCAATCAGAGATAGACATATATCATATGACCTCACTGTATGAGGAATTCTTAACCTCAGGAAACAAACTGAGGGTTGCTGGACTGGTGGGGCATGGGAGGGATAGGGTGCCTGGGTGATAGACATTGGGGAGGGTATGTGCTATGGTAAGCACTGTGAATTGTGCAAGACTGTTGAATCACAGATCTGTACCTCTGAAACAAATAATAAAATATATGTTTAAAAAAAAGGAAGATAGCAGGAGAGGAAGAATGAAGGGGAGGAAATCGGAGGGGTACACGAACCATAAGAGACGATGGACTCTTAAAAACAAACTGAGGGTTCTAGAGGGGAGGAAGGTGGGAGGATGGCTTAGCCTGGTGATGGTATTAAAGAGGGCACACTCAGCATGGAGCACTGGGTGTTACACACAAACAATGAATCATGGAACACTACATCAAAAAGTAATGATGTAATGTATGGTGATTAACATAACATAATAAAAAAAAAAGAACTACTAAAAATAAAAAAACCTACCTATGTACTATGCAGTGGATAACTGAACATAATAAAAAGTACAAAACCTTATTCAAACACCTATTGACTGACCATGTAAGCATCTAACAGTGACTCATCTCTGAGCCATAATTTCCTTACCTGTAAAATGAGGATGAATGGTGATGGTGGACAAGGTTGGACAAGATGGACATAGAGTGCAGTGCTGAAATGGGGTCAGCACCTGAAAATCTTTGCTGCCCTTCTCTGTCCTGCTGCCTGCGATGACCACTTTTGTAGCCACCAACTGCAGCTCCTCCTGTCTTCACATCTTTTGTCCCTCCCCAGTTATGCAGACCTCTCCTCCTAGTCATTGGCTGCTCCATGAGGAGATGGAGAGCAGATTGCTAATTTGTTAATTTTGCTATCAGTAATTTGAGGAAAAATTGTGTCCAGTAAGAGACTCACCAAAATATTCTATGGATTTTAGTTAGTTCCATTGGCCTTAGTTTACAGAGATAGCTATGTAACAAATGGAAAATTAGAATCATTTGTAACTTTGAAATAACCTAATGCATTTGGTGTGTTTGCCTGTGATGAGACATTTTCAGACTTAACTAAGCCAAGTGATAATTTTTCCACTGTCTTAGCTTTTTTCTGGGTAGATCTGATCAATGATTCTCTGGGCATATGGGTGAATAGGTCATGAACTGGACATCTCTGCTTACAGCCAAACATTAAGTATAATTGTGTTTAAACATCCTAGTGAAAGTATCTTTTCAAATAACTGAAAGAAAAACTAATTAAACATGTAAAACTTTAATCATTTCTGGAGAATAACCAAACTCAAACACTGATGCCAGTTAGTTTTCACCATAACTCTTTAATTTAATGGTAATTTTCATAGAGAATTATATCATTATGTGAGGTGGGCCTGGCAAGATTTTCATCAGATTCCAGATGAGAAACTTAATTGATCTGCTCAAATTTGTTCACAAAGCTTTAAGGTATGAAACAAGACCCAGATCCTTGCCTTTCCCCCTGGGCTCTGAGTCCTCACCACTGGGCTACATACCCTTTCTGGAGACCAGCAGAAAAGAATTAGACCCTGATTTGTGTTAAAGATTTAAAAAAATACTAATGCTTTTTGTTAAAGATTTTAAAAATTTAGAGGTTATGATAACAGATATCTTAATGTATATTCTTTTCCTTCTACCGCATCCTTCTTCACTCTGTTTTTTTCTCTGTTATAGTTCACATGGGTTGGCATATGCATGTTACATTGCAAGAAAGGTATTGAAAACTTGATGTAGTCTTTTTTTTAAGATTACCACATGCATATGCCAATTAGTGTGAAAACATGATATATTTTACAGCTTTTGTGGTATGATAATATAGATATGTCAATGTCATGAATGTGAGGTTGTGCAAGTGGGTCATTTGAAGTGAGAATGGTAATTCATGGGAGGAAATTATTGAAATAGTATGAGAAAATAAGGTTGAGTGTGCCCTATTGGCACTTTTTGTTTAAAGATTTTATTTGTCAGAGAGAGAGCACGCACAAGCAGGGAGACTGGCAGGCAGAGGGAGAAGCAGGCTTCCGTCAAGCAAGGAGCCCGATGTGGAACTCGAACCCAGGACCCTGGATCATGACCTGAGCTGAAGGCAGGGACTTAACTGACTGAGCTACCCAGGTGTCCCGCCCTATTGGCACTTATTATCAACAAAGTAGATTTTTAAAAATTAATCAGTTTGTCAATGTGTATAAATGTGTCTTGATTTAGCAATTCAATTATTAAAAATTTATTCTAAATAAATAAGAATGTATATAAATATTTAGGTGTAAAGATGGTGATTATATTTTCTTTAGAAAACTCAAATCAAGATAGTTCCATACTGAATCACTCTACATTCATTAAAATGGCACTGTAGAGATTTATTCATTTCTATGAATATGGAAAGTGCATTTAATTCCAAAGCAGGTTGCAGAACAGCATGGATGTACATATTCCATTTTAAGAAAATGCAGGTGGAGAGACAGAGCCATAGTCAGAAGCACAGATTCTCAGATATCAGTCATATGGTGATTCTCATTTTCTTCTTATGTTTACCTGTATCTTAAAATTATCCTACACTTAACATGGGTTATTTGCATAATCAAAATGTCCTTTTAAAAATAATTTGTGCAAACAGTATTGATTGCCTTCCTTTCTTGGGCTGATTTTGGTAACATCTCTGTCATAAAGTTTAAAGAAATCCATTTAGGGTTATTTTTACACCTGACTCACTCTGTGGCAGTTTTAGGTCCAGTAAGTTTCCAGAGGGTTGGGTGCACATCTTAATCACTGGACATCATCCCTATACCTGGATTCTCAGCTATTGGCCTGAAATGGAAACTTTGATTTAGAACTAAAGAAAGGGTATCCCTTTCTTGGCTGTGTGCTCCTGGAGATTGCGGCCATGTCTTTCTTCATCACTGGGCTCCTATCCTCCTTCCCACCAGCACATAAGCCAAGTGCTACCTCATAGCAGACATGCAAAAGAAGACTATTCAATTGATCCAAATCTCCTTACTGGTGAGAAGACTGAAACCCATGGAGAGTAAATATCTTGTTTACGATTATATAACACCTGCCCCTGTTACACTCAGTGCATTCTGGACTAAGAGGTGAGCCTTCTGGACAAGAAAGGGACTCTGAATGCCTCTCTTAAGAGAAAATTTTTCCTTTTACTACACACCTACAAACAACAACAATAAATTTTGTTTGTCATTTTTCTTCAGGGTTTAGGAAGAAACAGCTCCCCTAGCAGAAAGGGTAAAGAAGCCTCAATGCAACCACGAGACTTTAAGATGTCATCAGTGATTAACAAACAGTAACTGCCAGAATGTTCTCCTGAGGTTTGCATAGAGGGACACCTCCATTAACTGTCTGTTTAAGAGATGCCAAACACTCTGTGGTTGATGCCTTGGACACTGATCAAGTATCCTCTTCTAGAGTTGGAACCACACAGCTAGTATGCCATAGGGCTAGGAAGTGAGCTGTGGTGTCACTTTGATGGGCATCTGTTCTAGGTGAGTGCAAGGATTTGAGCCAACCCAGAGATTGACCCTGCCTTGATTTTCATAAGACATTGTTCCCAAGTTTATATTAGCTTATTTTTTCTGATTATTAGAGAGTTCTTCCATTCTCTCCATGCCTTTTATATGTTGCTTCCCAAGAATATGGCTTGTTTGGATTTGAAAATCTTCAAAACCTGATCCTTTTTATGCTTTTCTATCTGTTGATATAAATATGGCTTTGTGTTTGTCATTGGCTGTGATGCAAATCTCATTTTGTAATCCTCATCTTCAGAGATGCTGTCAACCAGTCATGTGTCTCTAACAAAGAAATGGATCTTTTTGTTCTTTCTGTTCTTTCTCAGCAGCCTGTGTCGAGGGGAAGAAGGCTGAGTCATAGAATGCTGGTAAGTAACTACTGTAATTATAAACTTCAGGGGCCAGAACTCCCCATTCTACACATTTACACAGGCCCCAGAATTGGACCACAGATTATGGGTGGCAATGGATGGAGAGATGAGGATGAGGATAGAATTCAAGGAGCCAAATATCTGAAACATGAGATATTTGGAGCTAAATGCCACACTGGTGATGAAATCAGAGCCAAGGGGCACCCACCAGAGTCTGGGCCAGTTCCTGCAGGGCCATGCAGCTGTGTAGCTAATGGAGACTCTGAACTGGGCCTCAAAGGATGGTGCATTTTAAGCAGAGCAGAAGACATTTCAGAGGGAAGGGGAAAAAATTTGCAAAGGCATAGAAAGAACAACAAAATGTAGTTCCAAATTGCAATGGCACATAGTCATTGTGGAGGAGACTGGACATTGGTTTATGGCAAAAAAAGTCCACTGAGAAAGCTCTGGCCTCAGGCCACACCACTAGCATGATGCCTGGCATGTAACTGCTGCATAATATTTATAAGGAAGATAAAATTAACATGCACCCAGATATAAGTCAAGGTATTTTTTATAGAATTGTCCCATCATCTCATATTCAAGTCCTTCCAAAGCTGCCCTCATTTGGGGAGTGCTCTCACATATTTTGAATACCAAAGTCATATCTAATGAAGATAGAGGAGCCACAAATGACTTAGTGATTGTTTTGTATGCTTGTAAAAGCCATTAACTGAACAACAACAAACAAACAAAACAGGGTGAAAGAGGGAGGAGACAGGTACGCAAAAATATTTAACCTACATTTAGTCATTATTCTTGGAAATGTGACCTGATAATTTCAAGTGTTGGAACTGTTGTAAATAAATATTTGAAAATGATTGTATCACTGTCCTGATCATCCAATGTCGTGGGTAACAGCTGTGTTTGAGGTCCTGTGAGGTACTAAAGACTGAAGAGGCTCTAATTTCATCTTGGAGGATTCAGTGATTAACACCCAGGGCTTTAGCCAGGGTGTGTGTCATACAGCCCTTCTCAAGTCCAGACACAACTGGCTTTTTTGCTGCTCTCCCTACCAAAGATCCTCTATCCCAGGGTAGAAAAACATAATGGGTGATGGGCACATAGGCCCTGGTCCAGCTAGAGCTCCTGCCTCATTTTCTCTTAATCTCTGAGGAAGGCTATAACTGAAACTTGGCCCTCTTTTATACATCAGCCCTTCTGGATTTTTGCTGACTTCTGTTTCCATAAAACACCCTCCCTCATCAATCAGGCAGAGAAATAGGCATCCTTTAATTTTTACTGGTAATTTGCATTTCTGGGGCCCTCTGGGCTCATGATATCCATTTAATGAGATCCCTGGATAATGACTCCCATGAGATCTTTCTGTAGAGAGTTTTACCAAGAGGCCTACATTTCCCTCAAAGATCTTACAGCCCAGTTGCTGAAATAAAATGTACATTAAAAAATCAAACTAAAATAAAGGAGGTAAATAACAATTCAAAGCAATGCACAAATTATCACAATTCAGAATATTGTTGATTATAGTCAGAATAATGGTGTTAAAGGGGTTCTGTAGACAATGAGCTGAAGTTGCTCAGCGGAAATCATTGTGTTGGGAAAGGAAACTCTGTAAGAAAGAAACCTTCACCAGGTAAAACTGCAGCCTTGGGCCACCCAGGGATATTGGCACTGACATTGGTCCTCAGATAGTGTATCTGCTGCAACAACTTCTGAGGACAGTTCTCCCATTCTGGTGACAAAGACAGGACCCAGATCACCTGCTGGAGCACATTTTTTTTTTTTTTTGCAATTTAATTTTTTTTTTATTCTTATGTTAATCCCCATACATTACATCATTAGTTTTAGATGAAGTGTTCCATGATTCATTGTTTGTGCACAACACCCAGTGCTCCATGCAGAACGTGCCCTCCTCAATACCCACGACCAGGCTAACCCATCCTCCCACCCCCCTCCCCTCTAGAACCCTGTTTGTTTTTCAGAGTCCATCGTCTCTCATGGTTCGTTCACCCCTCCGATTTCCCCCGCCTCATTCTTCCCCTCCCGCTACCTTCTTCTCCTTCTTCTTCTTCTTCTTCTTCTTCTTCTTCTTCTTCTTCTTCTTCTTCTTCTTCTTCTTCTTCTTCTTTTTTTTTCTTAACATATATTGCATTATTTGTTTCAGAGGTACAGATCTGAGATTCAACAGTCCTGCACAATTCACAGTGCTTACCAGAGCACACACCCTCCCCAGTGTCCATCACCCAGTCACCCCATCCCTCCCACCCCATCCCCCACTCCAACAACCCTCAGTTTGATTCCTGCGATTAAGAATCCTGCTGGAGCACATTTAAATGCAATTCCCCCGAAGTATCCCCCCAAAGAGAGAGGAGAGAGAGAGAAGAGTAGGGCAAAAAGAATGAAGAGAAATAAATGGCTGGAAACTTCCCAAATTTGACAAAAGACTCAAATCTATAAATCCAAGAAGTTTAAGAAAACTCAATTAGGATAAACCTAAAGTAATCCATATCAAGACATAATAATTAAACTTTTAACAACAAAAGAAAAATTTAAAAGTCTTGAAAGCAGCCAGAGAGAAATGATGCATCACCTATAGTGAAACACCAATTTAAATAACAGCAGATTTCTCATAGAAAACCAAGAAGTAAGTAGCACAATATTTTTCAAGTGCTCAAGAAAAAGAATTATCAACAATGCATTTTATATATAGCAAAACTACCCTTCATAAATAAAGGAGAAATAAAGATGTCTTCAGTAAAGGAAAACTAAGAGAGTTAGTTACTAGCAGACCTACCATTAAGATTTGCTAAGGATGATCTTCAAACAGGAGGAAATGACAAAAGAAGAAATCTTAGAGCATTAGGAAGGAAGAAAAAACAAAATGGGTAGAAATGTGATTACATAGAAGAGACTATTCATTTCCTCATGAGTTTTATAAATCTGATTTGATGATTGAAACATAAATTATAATATCATTTGATACTCAAGACAATGATATTTAAAAATGGGGAGGTAATGGGGCGCCTGGGTGGCTCAGTCATTGTGTCTGCCTTTGGCTCAGGTCATGATTCCAGGGTCCTGGGATCAAGCCCCACATCAGGCTTCATGCTCCGGGGAAAGCCTGCTTCTCCCTCTCCCACTCACCCTGCTTGTGTTCCCTCTCCCACTGTCTCACTGTCTCTCTCTCTCTCTCTGTCAAAAAATAAATAAAATCTTTAAAAAAAATGGGGAGGTAAAAGGACTTAACTGTAAGGGTTCCACACTTTTCTGGAAGTGGTAAAATATTGATACCACAGGCTGAGATAAGTTACAGATCTACATTGTAATACTCAGAGAAACCATTAAGAACACTATCAATTATATACAGAGAGATATATTCAAACATATTATAAATAAATCAAAATAAAATCCTAACAAGTGCTCAAATAACTCACAGGAAGGCAAGACGAAAGAAACAGAGAAACAAGAACCAGAGAAACAAACAGAAAACAAAGAATAACATGGAAAATGGAATAACTAACATATAAGTAATTACTTTAAATGTAAATGGTCTAACTAAACCACCAAAAGACAGAAATCAGAGTGACATCAATAAAAATAGTGGACTAAGGACATCTGAAAACTCTTTTCCATTAAAAAAAAAAAAGGAAAAAAACTGATGAAACTTGTGAGAATGAACTTTCTCAGAACTCTGTAAATTTACCAAGGGCTTATGCCAATCTGGGGAGTAATTATTCAAAACAAACATTAATATCAGTAAAAACAGTGGTCTTGCAGTATTCCCAATCTGCCCTCATGAAGTTTGTGGTAGCCTTGCAAATAAATGCTCACAATGACAATAAAAAACAACAGCTTGACAACACCAGGAGGGATAGAAAGTGATTGGAACTCCTTCAAATCCCCATACTTGGAGAATTTTTCATTATGAGACTTGTCTGGTGGTTCCCTGTAAGACTACATTCACAAGGTTGTTTTGTTTGACTTGACCTGGACTTCACCAAATGTTAAAAATATTTTTCCCAGGGGTGCTTGTCAAAATCAATCACAGGCAATAGTTTAACTTCTGCCTGAGGCAGTGGATAATGGGGCAAATAACAGGCTAATCAAAATACTTAAAAGGAAAAGCTAAGGAGTGTGATTTCCATAGTGACTTTGAAGAGCTCTGGCATATACCTAGTAATCTAGATGACCATAGGCACATACAGATGTACTCTTTGCATGCCCAGGGTTGTGTGCATGCTTAGGAAAGACCTGAGAGGTTCTATCCTCTCATCTCTGACTGTCCTTTGAGGCTGTGTGCCAGTAGAATGTGAGAGCTAAAGCTGGGTTGTTAACTGCCTGGCTGAGTGTTGAAGGCATGTCCCAATCTTCACACAGTCTCTTGGTCAAGTCTAAGAAACTTATTGATGGCAGACATTTAAAGAAATCTCTATCCAATCATTGGCAGACCACTAAGCTAAATGAGCAAAGATTTCAGTGAGAAAACAGGGAAAAAAAGAATCAGACTTTACAGAATTATGTCAGAAAAATTATTAATCAAGCAGACAATAATATAACAAATAGCAAAACAACAAATCATGGGGAGGAAGAAGAATATGAGTTCCAGGATTCCACGTTATATTGTTTAAAATGTCCAATTGTCAATAATAAATATGAGACATACAAAGAAGTACTGTGCACACACACACAAATTGTAAATAAATAAAAACTAAATAAAATAGATAAATGTAAATCAATAACAACTGTGCTGAGAAAGCCCAAAATTTAGACTTCCTAGACAATGACTGTACATCAACTATTTTTAATATGTTAAAAGAACTAAAGAAAACCATGCCTTAAGACAGAAACAGAGAATGATGTCTCTCCAAATATAGAATATAACTAAGAAGCTATAAATTGTAAAATTTATTAGAGTGGCTCAATAGTAGATTTGAGCAGACAGAAAAAATAATCAGTAAATGTAAAGATAGGTCAATTGATATTACCAGTTTGAGGAACTAATAAGGAAAAAAAGAATGAAGAAAATTAAACTGAGCATCAGAGACCTGAGGAATATCATAAGAATAGCATTATATACATAATGAGAGTCCTTGAATAAGAAGGGAGGGAGAAAGGTGGAGAAAGAATAGTTGAAGAAATATTTGATGAAGAAATAATCTATACATCCAAGAAACTCAACAAACTCCAAGGAGTATAAACTCAAAGAGATTTACAAAGAGACACATCATAATAAAATTGTCAAAAGCAACAAGAGAGAAGTGGTTTTCACATACAAGAGATTCTCAATAAGATTTATAGCTGATTTCTCTCACAAATCATGGAGGACAGGTGGCATATTCAAAGTGCCGAAAGAAAATGCTTATCAACCAAGAATTCTATATCCAACAGAACTACCTTTCAATAAATGAAGAAGAAATAAAGACATTTCCAGATAAACAAAGAGAATTTATCACAAACTGGCTTGCCCTGCAAATAATACTGAAAGGAGTTCTTGATGTTAAAATGAAAGGACACTAGACAGCAAATTGTAAGCAAAATAAAATGAAAAAATGCTGGTAAAGGTAAATACATAGGTAAAATATAGGCAACGGTATAAAGGAATATTTGTTTATAACACTTTTATTCTTCTATATAATTTAAAAGACAACTGCACAAAACAATTGTTAAAGTTGGTATTAGGCATACAATGTATAAATATGTAATTTATTACAGTCACAGCTAAAAAAAGAGAAGGAATGAAACTATAAAGGAAGAACATTTTTGTTTACTATTTGAAATTGTTGGTACTAATCTAGGCTAGATGGTTGTAAATTAAGATGTTAATTACAATCCCCCAGATAATGACTCTGATTATAACTCAAAAATATAAATAAATAAACAAAAAAGGAATTAAAATAGTACACTAAACATCTACTTAACCCAAAAAGGCAGTAGGGGGGAAATAGAGGAATAAAAACCATATAAGACATATAGAACACAAATAGCAAAATTACAGATACAAAATCCTATTTTACCAGGAATTACATTAGTATAAATGGATTACACTTCAATTAAAAACAGAGATTGGGGGCGCCTGGGTGGCTCAGTTGGTTAAGTGACTGCCTTCGGCTCAGGTCATGATCCTGGAGTCCCGGGATCGAGTCCCGTATCGGGCTCCCTGCTCGGCAGGGAGTCTGCTTCTCCCTCTGACCCTCCTCCCTCTCATGCTCTCTGTCTCTCATTCTCTCTCTCTCAAAAAAAAAAAAAAATCTTTAAAAAAACAAAAAAAAACCCCAAAAAAACAGAGATTGGTAGAATGGATTAAAAAAAAAAAAAAACAGGACCCAACTATATGATGTCAATAAGGGATATATTTCAAAATCAAGGAGACAAATAGTTTGAAAGTGAAAGAATGTAAAAATATATACCAGGCAAACAGTACCTTAAAAAAAGTTGGAGAAGCTAATAACAGGAAGAAAAAAAAAAAAAAAAAGACTAAGCTGAAAATTATGACTAAAGACATAAGAGGTCATTTTATAATGATAAAAGACCACATATTACATCATTCTATTTATGCATCCATGAATAGTCCAGCTAGTAGTCTGGGCATGATATGTCTAAAATAGCCAAATCCATAGAGACGGAACATAGATTAGTGTTTGTCAGGAACTTGGAGAAAGCCAAAGAGGGAGTGAAGCCTTAATGGGTATGTGGTTTCTTTTGAGAAATATAAACTCAAAATTGGACAGTGTTTTGGAATTATCTAGTGGTGATGGCTGCAGAACCTCCTGGATTTATTAAAAACACAGATTATTCCTTTTAATATGGTGAATTTTATGGTTTGTAAATTATATGTTAAGTTTTTAAAATTCAAAGATTGGCTGAGTGGATTAAAAAACATAAACATGATCCAACTATGAGCTGCTTACAAGGAACTCACTTCAAATTAAACTGCATAGACACTAAAAACAGTAAAAAGGTTGGAAAATGATATACCAGAAAATCAATAAAATAATCAATAAAAGTATGAGTAGGGGGCACCTGGGTGGCTCAGTTGTTAAGTGTCTGCCTTTGGCTCAGGTCATGATCCTAGGGTCCTGGGATTGAGCCCCACATCGGGCTCTCTGCTCCATGGGAGGCCTGCTTCTCCCTCCCCCCCTCCCTCTGCTTGTGTTCCCTCTCTCGCTGTGTCTCTCTCTGTCAAATAAATAAAATCTTTAAAAAATAAATAAATAAAAATAAAAGTATGAGTAGAAATATTAATATCTGATTTCAGAGCAAAGAGAATTGCTAAGAGTCTAAAAGGATGTTATAAAATGATAAAAGGGTCAATCCACTAAGAAGCCTAGTGATCTTAAATGTGTATGCACCAAACAACAGAGCTTCAAAATAAATGAACCAAAACTGATACCATTTTTTTCTTTTTCTTTTTTTTAAGATTTTATTTATTTATTTGACAGAGAAAGAGCACAAGCAGGGGGAGCAGCAGAAGGAGAGGGAGAAGCAGGCTCTCCACTCAGCAGGGAACCTGACTTGGGGCTCCATCCCAGGACCCTGGGATCATGATCTGAGCTGAAGGCAGATCCTTAACCAACTGAGACACCCAGGTGCCCCCAAAACTGATATAGCTTTATAAAAAGAAATAAATATTCCATAATTATAATTGGGGACATTAACAACTCAGTGTCAGAAACTGAGAAATACTAGACATAAAATCAGCAAGGATATTGAATATTGAAAAACACAATCAACAAGATCTAATTGACATATAAAACACTCTACCAAATAAGAGAAGAATACATATTTTTTTTTCTAAGTGATCATGGAACATTCATCAAAATAAACTCTATCTTGGGCCATAAAACAAACCTGAAAAAAGGTAAGTTAATTGAAGTCATGTGTAATATAACCCCTGCTGTATCAATATAAAATGTGTTCTTTGACCATGATGGAATCAAACTATATATATATATATAACAAGAAGATAGAATATCTTTAAACACATGGAAGTTAAATAGTACAGTTCTATAGAATCCACGGAATAAAGAGGAAGTCTCAAATGAAATTTAAAATTACATATAACTTACTGGAAATGAAAATGCAACATATCATCAAATCAAAACCTCAATGAGATACCACCTCACACCAGTCAGAATGGCTAAAATTAACAAGTCAGGAAATGACAGATGTTGGCAGGGATGTGGAGAAAAGGGAACCCTCCTACACTGTTGGTGGGAATGCAAGCTGGTGCAGCCACTCTGGAAAACTGTATGGAGGTTCCTCAAAAAGTTGAAAATAGAGCTACCATATGATCCAGCAATTGCACTACTGGGTATTTACCCCAAAGATACAAAAGTAGGGATCCGAAGGGGTACGTGCACCCCGATGATTATAGCAGCAATGTCCACAATAGCCAAACTGTGGAAAGAGCCAAGATGTCCATCGACAGATGAATGGATAAAGAAGAAGTGGTATATATATACAATGGAATATTATGCAGCCATCAAAAGGAATGTGATCTTGCCATTTGCAACGACGTGGATGGAACTGGAGGGTATTATGTTGAGTGAAATAAGTCAAACAGAGAAAGACATGTATCATATGATCTCACTGATATGAGGAATTCTTAATTGCAGGAAACAAACTGAGGGTTGCTGGAGTGGGGGGTGGGGTGGGAGGGATGGGGTGACTGGGTGATAGACACTGGGGAGGGTATGTGCACTGGTAAGCGCTGTGAATTGTGCAAGACTGTTGAATCTCAGATCTGTACCTCTGAAACAAATAATGCAATATATGTTAAGAAAAAAAAAAAAGAAGAAGAAGAAGGTACCGGGAGGGGAAGAATGAAGTGGGGGAAATTGGAGGGGTAGACGAACCATGAGAGACGATGGACTTTGAAAAACAAACGGGGTTCTATAGGGGAGGGGGGTGGGAGGATGGGTTAGCCTGGTGGTGGGTATTGAGGAGGGCACATTCTGCATGGAGCACTGGGTGTTATGCACAAACAATGAATCATGGAACACTTCATCTAAAACTAATGATGTAATGTATGGGGATTAACATAAGAATAAAAAAAATAATAAAAAAAAAAAGAAAATGCAACATATCAGAATAGGTGGAATTCAGCTAAAGAATTGCTGAAAAGGAAATTTATAATACTAAATGCTTATATTAGAAAAGGACAGAGGTCTCAAATCATTAATTTCTTCCTCAAGAAATTAGAAAAGAAAGACAAAATGCATCCAAAGCAAGCATAAGAAAAAAAAAATAGCAAAGAATTTAATAAAATTAAAATAGGAAAACAATAGATAAATTAAATAAAACAAAAAGGCCTTCAAAAAAACTGATAAACCTCTAGCAAGACTGGAGAAAATAAAAAGAGAAAAGACACAACACCGATACCAGAAATGAAATAAGGATATTACCATAGGCCCTGAGACCATGAAAAGGATAATAAGTGAATACTAAAGAACACTATTAATAGTTTTATGCTCATAAATTCAACAACTTCAAAGAAATAGACTAATTCCTAAAAAGCCAAAACTACCAACACTCAACCAAGATGAAATAGAAGACCTGAATAAGCCTATAATTATATAGAAATTGACTCTATAATTTAAAAGCTCAAGTAAAAAAATCTTCAAGCCTCAGGTGTTTTCACTAGAGAATACTACCAACATTTCAAGAAGAATTAATAAATTTTCCACAGCCTCTTTCAGAAAACAGAAGAGATGGGGCTTCATCCTAACACCTTTAAGGTGGCCAGTATTACCCTAATACAAAAATCAGGCAAGGACAAACAAAAACAGAAAACAAAACACCAATATCTCTCATGAAATTAGACATAAAAATCCTTAACAAAATATTAGCCAGCTGAATCCAACAATGAATAAAGGAAATTATATACCATGACCACATGGACTTAGTTCCAGGTATGCAAGACTCGTTTAACAATTAGAAATCAATCCCAGTGTTGGGTATTAAGGAGGGCACATACTGCAAGGAGCACTGGGTGTTATACGAAAACAATGGATCATGGATCACCACATCAAAAACTAATGATGTATTGTATGGTGACTAACATAACATAATAAAATTAAAAAAAAAAAAAGAAATCAGTTATTATGATCCACTATATCATCAAGCTAAAATGGAAAATCAAACCAGTGAAAATTATACTCATTGATATGGAAAAAGTATTTGACAAAATTCAACATTCATTTGTGATAAAAAGATTCAATAAATTAGGAGTCAGAAGAAATTATCTCGTTGATAAAAATCACCTAAAAAAATCATACAACTAGCATCGTACTTATTGCTGAAATATAGAATGTTTTTCCCTAAAATTGAGAACAAGGCAAGCATGTTTGCTCTTATTCAATATAGTACTAGAATTTCTAGCCAGAGCAATAAGGCAAGAAAAAAATTAAAGGCATATAGATTAGGAAGACAGAAATAAGCTGTCTATTGCCAGATGACATAATTGTCTATGTAAAACATCCTAAGAAATCTGTAAAACAAACAAACAAACAAACACTCCTAGAATTGATGAGTTCCACACTGTGCAAGATAGCAGATCAACACTCACAAATAAATTGCATTTATATATATAGAAAAATTAATATGTAGAAATCAACATTAAAAACACAAAACAATTTACAATTGCTCCAAAAAAATGAAATACTTAAACATGTCACAAAACATGTACAGAATTACAAACTGCTGATGAAAGAAATCAAATAGATCTAAATAAATGAAGAGACATACTATGATAATATATTAAAAGACTCAATATAATAAAGATGTCAATTCAAGACAAATTGATCAATCAGTTTAATGAAATCATTATGAAAATTCATATGAGGTTTATTGTAGACGTAGAGAAACCTATTTTAAAATTTACATGGAAAGAAACATACTAAAAGAACAGTTAATCTTCACAAAAGATAAAATGGAAGGAATCACTCTATCCATAATTCAGACTTACTATATAGCTACAATAATGAGGACAGTGTGGTAATGCCTAAGGAACAAATGCATAACTTAATAGAAAAGAATAAAGAACCCAATAGAGACTCCAGAAATAGACCCACAGAAATTTGTTCAACTAATCTTTGTTCATATTGCAAAAATAATTCAATGGAAGAAATACAGCCAGTGCTGTTTGAACAATCAGGCATCTATAGACAAAATTAACCTCAACTTTTTAAGAAAGTTAACTCAAAATGATCCATGCACTTAAATGTAAGATGTGTCATTATAAAACATTTATAAATAGAAGAGAGTCTTTATGATGTGTGAATAGACAGTGTTCTCAAACTTGGAACCAAGATCTGAGCAAAAGCCCTTGTGAAGAAGATAGGAAAAAGTAACAGACCTGGGAGAAATATTTTCAAACCGTATATCCAAAGAACTACCATCTAGTCTATATAAAGAACTCTCACACATCAACAGTAAAAGACACACAATTCAATTAGACAATGGACAAAAGACATAAACGTGCATTTCACCAAAGGAGATATACAGGCAATAAATAATCATATGGAAGATGTTCAACATCACTACCCACTAGAGAAATGCAGATTGAAAGCACTGTGGTACATTATTACACACCTATCAAAGTGGTTAAAAAAAAGTGACAACATCAAATGCTGGTGAAGATGGATAAACACTGGATCATTCAGACATTGCTGATGGGAATATAAAATGGAATAGTCATTCTGGAAAACAATTTGGCAGTTTCTCATAAAATCAAACATATGATTACTACATGACCCAACAATTGCACTCTTGGGCATTATTCCCAGAGAAATGATAATTTATACTCACAAAAAGCTTGTACAAGAATATTCATAGTTTTATTTATAATATCTAAAAAGGAATCAATCTGGATATCTTTCAACAGGTGAATGGTTAAACAATATTTGGTATATCCATACCATGAAATACGATATCCAGTAATATAAAAAGGAATGAATTATTGATATACATAACAACTTAGATGAATTCCAGAGAATTATGTTGAGTGGAAAAAAATAAAAGAAACCACCCCCTAAAGTTACATACTATATGGTTCCATTTACATAAAATTTTGAAATGCCAAAATTTTAGAAATAGAGGATAGGTTAATGGTTGCCTGGAGTTAGGGATGGGGTGAGGTGTGGTTGTTGGTTGGGGAGAGTAAGTGTGGTTATAAAATGGCAATAGGAGGGATCTTTTGATGGTGGTGGATGGAACTCAAATATCTTAACTGTGCTGGTGGATGCATAAAATTGCACAGATGATGAATTTGTAAAGAACTAAATGCACACGGGGGTGCTTGGGTGGCTCAGTAGGTTAAGTGTCTGTATTCAACTCAGGTCATGATCTCAGGGTCCTGGGATTGAGCTCCACATCAGGCTCCCTACCCAGCAGGGAGTCTGCTTGTCCTGCCTCTCCCTCTGCCTCTCCCCTCCATGCTCTCTCTCTCTGTTTCAAATCAATCAATCAATCTTTTTTAAAAGAACTAAATGCACACCAACACAAAGACACACAAATAAATATAAATTACATGGGGAAAACCTGAATAAAATCAGTGGTGAATTGTATTAACATAAATTCAATTAATGTAATGTAATTTTCTTTGTTTGTTTCAAGTTTTTATTTAAATTCCAGTTAGTTAACATATAGTGTAATATTAGTTTCAGGAGTAGAATTTAGTGATTCATCACTTATGTATAACAGTCAATGCTCATCACAATAAGTACCCTCCTTAATACCCATCACCCATTTAACCCATCCCCCTACCCAGCTCCCCTCCAGCAACCCTCAGTGTGTTCTCTGTAGTTAAGATTCTGTTTTATGGCTTGCCTCTCTCTCTTTCTTTTTTTCCCTTGTGTTCGTATATTTCATTTCCTAAATTCCACATGAGTGAAATCATATGGTATTTGTCTTTTTCTGACTGACTTATTTTGCTTAGCATAATACATTCTATTTCTATCCATGTTGTTGTAAATGGCAAGATTTTATTCTTTTTATGGCTGAATAATATCATATATATATATATATATTACATCTTCTTTATTCATTAGTCAGTAGACATTTGGGGTCTTTCCATAGTTTGGCTATTGTTGATAATGTTGCTATAAACATTAGGGTGCATGTATCCCTTCGAATCAGTATTTTTGCATCCTTTGGGTAATTATTTAGTAGTGCAATTGCTGAATCATAGGGTAGCTCTATTTTTTAATTTTGAGGAAACTCCATACTGTTTTCCAAGGTGGCTGCACCAGTTTGCATTCCCATCAACAGTACAAGAGGGTTCCCCTTTCTCCACATCCTTGCCAACATCTGTTGTTTCCTGTGTTGTTAATTTTAGCCATTCTGACTGGTGTGAGGTGATACATCATTGTAGCTTCGATTTGCATTTCCTTGATGATGAGTGATGTTGAACACTTTTTCATATGTCTGTTAGCCATCTGTCTTCTTTGGAAAAATGTCTATTCATGTCTTCTGCCCACTTCTTAACTGGATTCTTTGTTTTTGGGGTATTGAGTTTGATAAGTTCTTCATAGATTTTGGCTACTAACCCGTTATCAGATATGTCATTTGCAAATATCTTCTCCCATTCTGAAGGTTGCCTTTAGTTTTATTGATTGTTTCCTTCACCAGAAGTGGACCATACACAAAAATAAATTCAAAATGGATGAAAGACCTAAATGTGAGATAGGAAACCATCAAAATCCTAGAGGAGAACACAGGCAGCAACCTCTTTGACATTGGCTATAACAACTTCCTACTAAATATGTTTCTGGAGGCAAGGGAAACAAAAGCAAAAATGAACTATCAGGACTTCATCAAGGTAAAATCTTCTGTAATGTAGTTTTCAATAAAAAATATATATATATTTTAAATGACAGACTTAAAGGAAGTCTTGTGAATTTACCTTCATAGCGGAAGGGAACAATAGTGAATGATTTCCACATCTCTTGGGGTTAATTAACCAGGAGATCGTTTAAAGTTAGTATGCAGCATTTATATCATGTGTCCCAAAAGTGCTGGGTGGTAGATGACATGCAGTTAGCTTTTACACTATTTACTTAGGACTCTTACAAGCATAATTTTAACTGAGCTATATAATAACACTGTGAGTTAAGTTATTTAAATGCCATGTTAAGAGAAACCAAGAGTGATCATGGCAAAAGGCCCTGCTCATTGCCCCACAGATGGTAAGCAATAGGCAGGGAGTCAAATACAATTCTTTATTCCTACATACCCACTACTGTTTTGGCCTTCCTCTTAACCAGAGGTTCTATCACCCAGATTTGAAGTGTTAGTGTTGGTCTTCTACAGAAAAATAATAATAATAATACCATTTACAGTATTGCTGAAAGTGCAGAAGTTTTCTTTTCCATCACCCCAACATTTAATCTTGGCATCAGCTTTTGTTGTTGATGCTGTTAAAATCAAGGATGAAGACCAGCCTTGAAGTTTCCCTGAGCACACAGAACCAGTTTAGTCATGCAGGCAAAGCTTAGCTGAGATTACTTCACAAACCTAATTTTTTGACCTGGATGATTTCTTGTTTGTGCATCTGGAATTGATAAGCCAAACTGTTTCCCAAGCTGATATGAGGGAGCCACAGAAAACTGTAAAACTGTAATCAATCACTGTGAAGAATTAACAGGTGTTGCTTTCTCACTCTATAAGCTATATAAATATATATATATCCCTGGGCCTCAATCCATATTCTGGTTTGAGGGCTCCTAGTTTGCAAGCCATCTTTTTGGTATGTGCACAATAAATTTTTACTAATTACAACTTCAGTGATTCATTGGTTTTACTTTGGCTATTACTTACAAATAAAATCTTTAAAAAAAGTTATATGCTGATTTTCAGCTGTGCAGGGGTCAAGGATCAACTGTATAATCTTCCTCATAATAATTTTTTTAATGTGGCATAAATCATGTTTATTAAAAACTTGAATATGTTTTGTCTCTGTAAAAATTAAAAAGCCAAAAGTTGATATATTTATGCTTAGCATTTAATGTTTATCTTATTTGGAAATGATTTAGATATTTAACAAATATCCATTATTTAGTTTAACTTAGTGTACCCTCTGATCTTATTAATCTTTATTTAAATAACTGTTTCTAAAAATTATGCTTGAATTAGACATCAAACAGTTAACCATCATCTTAAGTTATTTTTCTTGTCAACAAATTCTGAAGATATGCCTGCTTTAATTAAACCAATACATTTAAATTAGTTTTTATTTACCAAAGATTATGCCAGATCACATGAACTGAAAAACATTTGGGTGAAAGTATACTTAATTTATATAAATGCTTAATTTTCTTTAAGCCAATTAAATAGAGCTCTTTACAAATTAATTTTGGCAATACCATCCAGAAGTAAAATAGTATCACATATCTATAACATATATTATATATAAAATATATTATATATATATTATATATATCACATATATATATAACATATATCTATATATATATATATAGACATATATAACACATAAATAGACACAAAGATCCTATATCTTTTATTTAAAAATTTTTTAGCCATGCCCCAGGTAAAAAAAAAAAAAAAAAAGAAGAAGAATTGGATCCAAATTGTGTTTCTGGTAGACTGACTAAGTTAAGATTATCTGCTCAGATGACCAGATTTTTTTACTAAAGATTTTATTTCTATTTGTATGGTGTATGGATCCTTATAGAACTGTTTTTGAGGTCATTTTGTCTTTTAGAAGCTTCTGCATAGCAATAAAAAATAAATTCTATTGTCTCCTGGGGATTTGGGATCCTCTCTTTTAAGGGTGCCCTCAAGGTGGACTTACCTAAAACAAAGTCTCTCCAGAATGGCCAATGCAATTCTAAATTATACATAACTTCATCCATTTTTCCAGTAAGGTGCAAGATCCTGGTCCAAGAATGAGGTGCAATCTATGTTGCCTTTAGATTCCCTAAAATGTTTTAACTATGGGGGGGCTTGTTTTCTCTACACCCAACATGGGCTCAAACTCATGACTCCAAGATATAGAGTCATATGCTCTACCAACTGAGCTAGCCAGACACCCCATGAAAATCAGCATGTAATTTTTGACTCCCCCAAGACTTAACTATAGTCTACTCTTGACAAGAAGCCTTACCAATAACATAATCAATTAACACATATTTTGTATGTTTTATATATTATATAATGTAATCTTAAAGTAAGCTAGAGAAAAAAATATTATTGAGAAAATCATAAGAAAAATACATTTACAATACTGTGCTATATTTATCAAAAAAATCTGCATAAAAGTGGACCTGCACAGTTCAAACCCATGTTGTTCAGGATCAACTTTACTTCTCAAATTTGGAAATATATTTGTAAATTTGCTAATCTACAACATGCTAATATGTGATAAACAGTTCATGATTGCCTCGTTCCTGGTTTTCACTGGAAAGCAAAGATTACAATTTTGTTTTTAGAAGTTGGAAGAAGAGCTGAAAATACAAAATAAACTGAAGAGAAAATGTCAGAACACTTAGAGTAATAAGCATAAATTTACTCTGCATAAACTGTGTGCATTGGGGCTGGAAGAATGTAGGCAAAGCAGCAAGAAACCCTTTTGAAGGTGAGAAGGGGAGCTACCGGGAAAGCTTCCTCTTACTGTGAATGGATTTACTGCAACTTCTTGTTCTCCAAACTGTGGTCACAGGTGAGTTATGATTAGCATTTATTTAAGTAGAAAATATACATGCTATCCATATCTATAGATAATATATTGTCTTCAATTTTATCTATAATTTATACATTGATTTGTTGTAGAGCTATTTGTTATTTATATGTAAATTAAAGAATAAGTTCATAAAGTGCAAAATTAATTGCATGCATGACATATAATAAAAATAAGAAATATATGTCAGCTATAAAACTTTTATTACAGTTACTTATATGGTTTTATATGTGTAGTATGTGCAGTGCCATATCTATACTATATTTTTTACTATGGAATGATCCAACATATTTAAAAGCCATGCTCTTATACCACAGTAAATTGAGCAACAAAAGGGTCTGTGTGGTCAGCTGAAAAAGGCCAATACAAGAATAGCCACCCTTTCTGTCCTGTAAAAACACAGCGATAACTCCTCAAGGCCAGGTTATAACCAGTTTTTAATAGGCTTATATTTTATTGCCTTGTCTTTTCAGATTTGCAACCAGGTAGCAATTTTTGTTTAAAAGACCTTCCCCCATTTCTTCTAACAACCTTCAAGACTAGAAATTCTGGTGGCAGCTTCCCAGATATTTATAGCTGTGCCATCAGTTTAGAAGATGTTGTCCCATCTTTCAAATCTTTATTCTGCCCACTCATCATAGAACAAACTTCTTCAGCAAAAATGTGGGGATCCTGTTGCCTCTGCCTGTTCTATCAGTCTAGTCCCAGCCTAGCAAAACAATGTCAGGATGAACCTATAAATATGAGTGAATCTCATACTGTAATTTCCAAAAGCTGTATGGTTTATTTTAACTATATGATGTGGAAGGAGTTTATATTCATTTAATGTGATGCATAGGCAATTATTCTATTCTCTGTGAGCAAACCTGTAATTATACTGTAATAAATTCCTTGCATCATTTCTTTTCTAGAAAAGGTTTGTAAATTTTTGAAATTGAAAAGATAACATTTGAAGTAATGAAGTTGAGATTGTCAGCAAAATAGTTTTTTTTTACAAAACTACTAGAAATAATAATAATAATAATAATCGAAGAATAACAGAAAAAACTCTATGTTGTATGAAAACAACTGTATGTACAAAGGAGAATGTGTGTTTTCCGCAAAAGAAGGAATGAGAAATGAAAATGCATTTTTGATAAGGGAAGAAAAATAAATTTTATCCTAAAGTAAAATGATTGTTTCAGAATAAGAAAGGAAAAAGATAAAAGAAAACCTAAATGAATATATAAATTTGTAGATGGTTTGTGGAAAAGAAGTCTTAAGAAAGGACTTTTATATATAGCCAAACTGACTAAAATTAGAATGGATTTATTTAGGTTAAAATAAGGAAAAAATTTAATGTCAAAAGTACACAGGTGCAAAGTTAAAATTTGATTTTTTTCCCGTTAAAAGGACAAAATTTTCTTAGGTTATTGATCTGCTCTTAAGAAATTGTAAACAAAGGTATTTCTTCATCCTTGATGTATGTAATCTGCCTAGAAAATAAAGATTCTGTGTTCTTTGTCAGGTCTTTGATTACTTAAGAAACTGAGTCATCCCTATTAGAAGAACTAAGTTTTTTGTTGTTGTTGGTTGGTTGGTTTTTTAAAGCTATGTAACTTTTTGTATATGTGAAATTTCATGGAAAGCATTGTCAAATAAGAAGTGATGGGGCACCTGGGTGGCTCAGACCATTAAGCATCAGCCTTCCACTCGGGTCATGATACCGGGGTCCTGGGATGGAATCCCCATCAGGCTCCCTGCTCACTGGAGAGCCTGCTTCTCTCTCTGCCTCCCCCTCCGCTCATTCTCTCTCTCTCTGACAAAAATGAAAGACATTTATCATATGACCTCACTGATATGAAGAATTCTTAATCTCAGGAAACAAACTGAGGGTTGCTGGCGTGGTGGGGGGTGCAAGGGATGGGGTGCCTGGGTGATAGACATTGGGGAGGGTATGTGCTATGGTGAGCACTGTGAATTGTGCAAGACTGTTGAATCACAGACCTGTACCTCTGAAACAAATCATACATTATATGTTAAAAAAAAAAAAGAAGAAGATAGCAGGAGGGGAAGAATGAAGGGGGGGAAATCGGAGGGGGAGACGAACCATGAGAGACTATGGACTCTGAAAAACAAACTGAGGGTTCTAGAGGGGGGGGATGTGTTAGCCTGGTGATGGGTATTAAGGAGGGCATGTTCTGCACGGAGCACTGGGTGTTATACGCAAACAATGAATCATGGAACACTACATCAAAAACTAATGATGGTGTTTAACATAACATAAAAAAAAAACTGAAAACAATAGAAACAAAATCATATAAACCATTTAAAATAAATAAAATAAGCCTCTGGCAAAAAATAAATAAAAAAAATTAAAAATACTTTTAAAAAAAGAAGTGATGCTAAACTTTCTTTAGGAAATATTTATATGAAAGTTATTAGTATAAATATTTCAGAAACTATATAAAGTTCCTGGGAATCTGAAGTGTCCTGATATAATCTTATCAGTCATAATTCTAGCTCTTGTTTTAAAACATTATATATCACAGAAATAACTCATTTCCTTTATCAATTGCATTATAACAAATTCTCATCTAATCTTGCCTTTACCATTTTTAAATTTTTTGTCATTTACAGACGATTATTGTTTTACCCTTGATGCTTTTACAAATATATTTCATCTTCAGATAAATTTATGGAAAATACCCTTATGAGTACTCTAGAATGCAAGTTTCTGATAACTTTAAGATCATATTCACAGCTGGTAAAAATTTCTAAAACTGGAGCACCGGTGTGGCTCAGTTGGTTAAATATCTGCCTAGGGCTCAGTCCTTGATCTCAGGGTCCTGGGATCCAGCCCCTGCATTTGGGTCCCTGCTCAGCAAGGTGTCTGCTTCTCTCTCTCCCTCTGCCCCTCCCCACTCATGCACACTTTCTCTTTCTCTTTCTCTCTCTCTCAAATAAATAAATAAAATCTTAAAAAAAAAAGAATTTCTAAAACGTTGATGGAAATTGTCGAATTCATAAAATTCATAAAACTGTTAAAAAAAGATCAACAAGCATTAATTATAGGAGGCTAAATGAAATAATGAAGATGATTATAATTTTTATGTCTTCATTTAAAGCATTTATTATTCTTTAATGTTTTGTTTTCCAGATTTAAAAGTGCCTATATGGTCAATCATTATTCTTCCTGCACTTATATAAATAATCAGGCCAAGTTTATTAAAGCTAGATTAAATTTGTTGACAAATTAGTCTTGCTATGGTTGTCTGTGATGGAAATGGAAATGATTGTGGAGGAAAAAATATATTTCAATAATACACCCTTATAGATGTCAGATTCTGGTACTGTTCATTGTTTTTGAAGATTTTTTTTTGACCTGTAACTGGACTGGGTCCTAAATTCTTCTAATTTTCTCTAGTATGTGGTTAGATCTCCATAAATTAACATTTCCAATCTCCTCCCAGTATTCTGGATTGGAGTCATTATCCAACTAAAATTGCCCTTTTCCCAAAGCTAAGCTAAAGCTGGACAACTTGATACATAGCTCAGAGATGTATATGATCTTTATGACTGTTGCTATAGGGCCACTCAGAAAGATTGCCAGTGACATTCACATTCCTAACTGGGAAAATCTGTGTGATGGCCACTCTTTGCCCTTACTCCATCTAAACATGCTTAGAACGCAACATTTAAAAATCTTCTCAACTGGCTTGCTCTCCAAACTTAGAACACTGAATTTATCATTTACTCAAACTATTAACCTTTTGTTTCCATAGAAATGCCTCTCATTAAATTACCTGATAACTCACATCATAAAAAGGCCTGATTTCAATGAAAGCCCAGGTGCAATACCTCCTCCTGAAAAGAAATATCCTGATAGTCATCCTATCCTATGTAATCATGAGTGTGTGTGTTTGCTAATACATCACGTTGTGCCTATGTAAATAACTTGAAAAGCAATTTGTAAATTGACTCAGAAAGGTAAAACCTAAATCTGATTATGATCCACTTGATTTATTTGATTGGTTAAATCTTGGCTCCTGGGAATCTCTGTTCTGGGGAACTCTTCATTCATTGGTTATTATGTATTCTCTTTATAGTCATCATATTGTGTTGTATACTCTCAAAGGTATTAAATGCCTGTAGGCAGGCAGCTACTCACATGCAAATGGTATCCATCAGGACCAGACAACTAGATGAAATCAACAATAATAACCACATGAATGATGAAGATGGTGATGGTATGGCCCTCTAGCCTGATGACTCAACTAATAGAAACAGGAAATGTGTGAATCTTCAGCCCGACTACATCAACAGTGATAATTGAGAAAAAATGCTATTAGGGTCAGTCATACCCTCAGCCTGCTGAGAGAATGACCAAAAGGGGGGAATTGTTAAAATCAAGGACAGATGTAGACCAGCCTTGAAGTCTTCCTGTGCAGATAGAACCAGTTTAATCATGCAGACAAAGCTTGAGATTACTTTGCAAAACTAACTTGACCTGGATCATTTCTTGCTTGTGCATCTGGAAATGATAAGCTGTTTCCCAAGATTGATATGAGGGAACCACAGAAAACTGTAATATTGTATTCAATCACCATGAAGAATAAACAGCCAAAAAAAAAAAAAAAAAAAAGAATAAACAGTCATTGCTTTCTCACTATTTAAGCTGCTTTATAACAATATACCCCTGAGCCTCATTCTATGTCCTGGTTTGAGGGTTCCCAGTTTGCAAACAGTCTTTTTGGTGTGTGCATGATAAATTTTCACTAATTACTACTTTGGTGATTCACTGGTTTTACTTAAGCTGTTCTGAATTTTTTACAATGCTGTGAACACTAAGCTCAAGCTGTACAGTTGTGTGGACTCCAAGTGATACCACCTCCTGAGATGGGGCTCATCAGCTGCAGAAACCTCCTAGTCCAGGTTTGGAAAATTCCAATGGTCAGAGCTCCATTTGTGTGGAGCTGAATATTTCTTCCATGTAGTTTTGACCTGTGGGTCCTAGCCCCAAGGTCTGAAAATGCCACAACAAATGGAATTATCTTTTTTTATTTAATTTTTTTTATTTTTATGTTAATCCCCATACATTACATCATTAGTTTTAGATGTAGTGTTCCATGATTCATTGTTTGTGCATAACACCCAGTGCTCCATGCAGAATGTGCCCTCCTCAATACCCATCACCAGGCTAACCCATCCTCCCACCCCCCTCCCCTCTAGAACCCTCAGTTTGTTTTTCAGAGTCCATCATCTCTCATGGTTTGTCTACCCCTCCAATTTCCCCCCCTTCATTCTTCCCCTCCCGCTACCTTCTTCTTCTTCTTTTTTTTCTTAACATATATTGCATTATTTGTTTCAGAGGTACAGATCTGAGATTCAACAGTCTTGCACAATTCACAGCGCTTACCAGTGCACATACCCTCCCCAGTGTCTGTTACCCAGTCACCCCATCCCTCTCACCCCACCCCCAACTCCAGCAACCCTCAGTTTGTTTCCTGAGATTAAGAATTCCTCATATCAGTGAGGTCATATGATACATGTCTTTCTCTGTTGGACTTATTTCGCTCAACATAATACCCTCCAGTTCCATCCACGTCATTGCAAATGGCAAGATCTCATTCCTTTTGATGGCTGCATAATATTCCATTGTATATATATACCACATCTTCTTTATCCATTCATCTGTCGATGGACATCTTGGCTCTTTCCACAGTTTGGCTATTGTGGACATTGCTGCTATAAACATTAGGTGCACGTACCCTTTCAGATCCCTACTTTTGTATCTTTGGGGTAAATACCCAGTAGTGCAATTGCTGGATCATATGGTAGCTCACAGACACATGAAAAAGTGCTCAATATCGCTCGGCATCAGGGAAATCCAAATCAAAACCTCAATGAGATACCACCTCCACCAGCCAGAATGGCTAAAATTAACAAGTCAGGAAATGACAGATGTTGGCGGGGATGCGGAGAAAGGGGAACCCTCCTACACTGTTGGTGGGAATGCAAGCTGGTGCAGCCACTCTGGAAAACAGTATGGAGGTTCCTCAAAAAGTTGGAATTATCTTTTCTATGATGGCTCGTCCAACCTTTGCAGACAGTGTCCTGGGAGAAGTGGTTGGTACTGTGAGAGGCATCTGTAAGTGGAGGACTCTTGGGGTCATTCATCTTGATGCACTGTGACCTGGCGGTGATAGCCTGAAAGTGTCTGGGCTCTGCTAACAACTGTTACATGCAGGTGTTCAACTTGACAAAGAGGAAAGAGTTATGTTTGGGGAAGAGTGGTGAAATTGCAGAAATAAACTTCTAGGAATCCAATTTCTTCATATTTGGGAAAATGACTTACATGTGTGCAAAAATACCTACTTTGGATACACTATAAGCTTATATTGATAAAGCACTTCGCTTTGAAGAACCTTCCCCTATGTTCTCTTGTGTGATCCTGCCCACAGCCATGTGACATGAGCAAGGCAAGTTTCATGCATCTGGTCAGTGGCAGAGATGAAAATGAGACCCCAAAGCCAATGCTTTTTCCAGCACTTGATTCAGCTCTCTAACTTAATTTGTTCTGTCAAAATGCTGGCTTCCCTTTTAGAGTCCCAGACATAGAGACCAGCTTAGGGCTGTCTCCCTGACTGATAGTTTAACACATGGTAAATATCATCATTCTAGTTTTAAGGTTTCCCCATAGAATCCCTTCCTTTCCCACCTCTCCACCCACCTGTCATTTCTACATCATTCCACTTCCTTCCTTCTTTTCCCTTTATAGCATGTGTCCTCTTCATCCTCATCCTTATTCCAGAAGGACATGCCCCGGGTCCCTCTGCCTAGAATCTGTTCTCCTTTCCTGTCACTGCTCTTTATCCTCATTCCTCTTTTTCCTTTCCTCTTTCCCTTCTAGCAGTTAGCTCCTCACCATGGGAGATGGGAACCTGCAGACACAGACATTGGCAGGTTCACCCAACACAGCCCAGCAAAGAGCCCCTTTCCTGCATATCTGGGAGACTCCAGATTCTTCCCACACTTGCACTATGAGAACGTTGAGAATGAGGCTCTCCTCCACTAGCCTTTGCTGTAAGTTCAGACTGGCACCATAGAGTCCAGCTTTCAAGTAAATCAACATTAGGAGCTCTCAACCTTTTTTCACTTTTCTATCAATCTCTTTCTGAATGTAAATGTCCTTGTCCTCCCTTATTCACCTCCTCCTCTTCAATCCGTCCAAATACCAGCTCCCCCAAGGACTCATGTCCCAAGTCCTTAACCATGTGGAAGAAGCACCAACTTCAACACTAAACAAGGAAAATAGACCCCAGGGCCCCTTTCAGACAATTGGTGTGGGGTGGGTCAGGCAAGGTCTTGAGGAAAGCCAGGTTGACCCGAGGGTCTTGGGGAATCTCATTCTTTTAACAAGTAGACCAAGTAGACCACAGGAGCACCTGCTGAGTGTCAGATCTGCTTATCAGTGCTATTATGTCTCCTGTACTTTTGTCCTTCAAAAGATAAGTTTGGAGGAAGGAATCTCCAGGCTTCTTGAATCAATTTCCTAGTCCACTCAACCTCAGAACCATCTGTGGCTGCCACCAGGGGGTTGCCCCCACTGAAGCACCAGTCAGCAAAGCCTAACCCCGACCAAGCTCTTGTCCCTGAGACTTCTGTCTACTTTTTCTATCCTAGCAAAGATGGTAGCTGTCTTCCCTCTAGCATTAGGAGGTTCTCAGAACTGCTGAAGGGGCAAAACAAAACAGGAATGAATTTCACCATGAGGGCAAGTTTGCTGCTGCTTCACCCTGTCATCTGTTCTACCTAAACATTTCTATCTATTAGAGAAAATAACCTCAAATATTTCATTATGTTTACCTCATTTTTTCTTTTCTTTTTTTTTTTTTTTAAGATTTATTTACTTATTTATCTGAGAGAGAGAACAAGTGAGCACATGAGTCAGGGGGGAGGGCAGGGGGAGAAACAGACTCTCCACTGAGCAGGAAGCCTGAAGCAAGGCTCCATCTCAGACTCTGAGATCATGATCTGAGCTGAAGGCAGACACTTAACCAAGTGAACCACCCAGGTAGCCCTGTTTACCTCATTTTTTAAAGGACTTTTTAAGAGGCTAACTTGGACAGAGGTGCCTCTGTCTCCAACCTGCTTCTTGTGGTCAATAAAGAGCTCTAGTCACTATGGGATCATTCAATCAGTACATTTTCTTATTAGAATATATTGGTTGCCATTCATCTGTCGATGGACATCTTGGCTCTTTCCACAGTTTGGCTATTGTGGACATTGCTGCTATAATCATCGGGGTGCACGTACCCCTTCGGATCCCTACTTTTGTATCTTTGGGGTAAATACCCAGTAGTGCAATTGCTGGATCATATGGTAGCTCTATTTTCAACTTTTTGAGGAACCTCCATACAGTTTTCCAGAGTGGCTGCACCAGCTTGCATTCCCACCAACAGTGTAGGAGGGTTCCCCTTTCTCCGCATCCCCGCCAACATCTGTCGTTTCCTGACTTGTTAATTTTAGCCATTCTGACTGGTGTGAGGTGGTATCTCATTGAGGTTTTGATTTGGATTTCCCTGATGCCGAGCGATATTGAGCACTTTTTCATGTGTCTGTTGGCCATTTGGATGTCTTCTTTGGAAAAATGTCTGTTCATGTCTTCTGCCCATTTCTTGATTGGATTCTTTGTTCTTTGGGTGTTGAGTTTGATGAGTTCTTTATAGATTTTGGATACTAGCCCTTTATCTGATATGTCATTTGCAAATATCTTCTCCCATTCTGTCGGTTGTCTTTTGGTTTTGTTGACTGTTTCCTTTGCTTTGCAAAAGCTTTTTATCTTGATGAAGTCCCAATAGTTCATTTTTGCCCTTGCTTCCCTGGCCTTTGGCGATGTTTCTAGGAAGAAGTTGCTTCGGCTGAGGTCAAAGAGGTTGCTGCCTGTGTTCTCCTTTAGGATTTTGATGGACTCCTGTCTCACACTGAGGTCTTTCAACCATTTGGAGTCTATTTTTGTGTGTGGTGTAAGGAAATGGTCCAGTTTCATTCTTCTGCATGTGGCTATCCAATTTTCCCAACACCATTTGTTGAAGAGACTGTCTTTGTTCCATTGGACATTCTTTCCTGCTTTGTCGAAGATTAGTTGACCATAGAGTTGAGGGTCCATTTCTGGGCTCTCTGTTCTGTTCCATTGATCTATGTGTCTGTTTTTGTGCCAGTACCATGCTGTCTTGATGATGACAGCTTTGTAATAGAGCTTGAAGTCTGGAAGTTGAGTGAAATAAGTCAAACAGAGAAAGACATGTATCATATGATCTCACTGATATGAGGAATTCTTAATCACAGGAAACAAACTGAGTGTTGTTGGAGTGGGGGGGTGGGGTGGGAGGGATGGGGTGACTGGGTGATAGACACTGGGGAGGGTATGTGCTCTGGTAAGTGCTGTGAATTGTGCAAGACTGTTGAATCTCAGATCTGTACCTCTGAAACAAATAATGCCATATATGTTAAGAAAAAAAAAAGAAGAAGAAGAAGGTAGCGGGAGGGGAAGAATGAAGGGGGGGAAATCGGAGGGGTGGACGAACCATGGGAGACGATGGACTCTGAAAAACAAACTGAGGGTTCTAGAGGGGAGGGGCGTGGGAGGATGGGTTAGCCTGGTGGTGGGTATTGAGGAGGGCACGTTCTGCATGGAGCACTGGGTGTTATGCACAAAAAATGAATCATGGAACACTTCATCTAAAACTAATGATGTAATGTATGGGGATTAACATAAGAATAAAATATATATATATTGGGTAATCAAAATACCCTCCACATGGTATTCCTTTAAAATCCCATAAGATTCTTAGTTTTAATGTCACCATAGGGAGAGTAAATTTATCACCAAAAGCACAAGATATGCCAAAAATGTGAGATCGGGATTATAAAAATCAAGTGGCATTTGTTTGGTTGATGTTGAAAGACCTGTAGCTGACATAAGTGAGAAACAACATTTGATGTAATGTGTGGATTTTTTTGAAAAGTCAAATTTAAAACCTGCATCTGTGACTAGTGTGAGAACCTCTTTTTTATTCTTCCATCTTGAATTGGTTAATTTGCTATGAGGTTGATTGAGCAGATTTAGAAACTTGCTCACAAATTCTCACATTTTCATTCCTATCTTTTCTGAATTGAGTGAAAGTTTCCAGAGGTTTATAAAGGCTGAAGAAAATTTGGCTGACTTTACAACCTGTTTTAGCCAAACTGCAAGGCTCAAAGGGTGAGCCAAGTTCCTCCCTGGGATCGTCAATCATTACATTTAGAAGGGGAAGGCTGGACCCTCTGCCTCATGTTCACAGTGACACTTGAAAAACAGTTATTTTCTTGTTCAAGGTTTGGTGTTCAGCAGTCTGGGAAGTGTGCTATGCTGCTCTTCTCCATGGTCACAGGTAGAATTTTCAAGGTTTTGTCTCTCCTTTTTTTCTGAGAGCTTTTCCTCTCTCATGGCTTACACCTCACCTCTTTCTGCAAATGACCCTCAAATCAATTGTTCTTTATAGTAGTCTCTCCTTCTCTGTTTCAATGACCTTACTTCAACTCTTTGCTTGCAGAGTATTCTGCATGAGAACAGTAACCAATTCTGCATACAATTGAAAGGTCTGCTTGCAGTTTGTAGTGAATGTCTATGCAGCCTCCCAGCTCATTCCCTTCAAACTTTTACTCCAGTAGTTCCTTAAAATGAGGTTATGGTGGTATTTACTATGGCAACCCAGCATTCACACAGCACAGCAGGGGGCTGGTGGCCCATCCCAGCTGCTTTGTGCACGCCCCAGGCATCCCCTGACTTGTCATTGAAGTGCTGGTATATATGTCCCCATTGATATTTGCCCAATTATTTCCCAGCTCAAAGCTGGATTTCAAAGGTAATTTTCACTAAATTACAGAGCAACTCCTCGAGATGTCCCTGGAAACTGCCAGTTGCAGCTGCCTACATGGAGGATAGGACAGGAGACATCCTCAGATGTCACTAGGAAGGCAGACAGACACAAACTTGTTGGGCCAGCCTGCATCACCCCTTTCCTGTTGCCATACTCAATAGCAATCCTGGCAAACTGTCCCCTTGAGATTGAAAGATCATCTTCCTGTGAACATCCTGACGACCTCTCTTCCTGTGCCTCTGTGCAGGAGCTGAGCCATGGTAGAGTAATGCAGGCCTTTTGTGGAAACCTGCCATCAAATTTCACCACTTCCTGTAAACAAGTGTTGACTGAGCATTTGCTTTACGGCAGGTGTCGGATGAGTCATTGCTGGTACAGGGGCCTACAGCCAGTCTGTCTAAAGTCTAGCTGTATATAAAGAACATTCAACAGATAATTGCATAAATCATTAATAATTACACTTGTGATAAGCACCAGAAAAGAGAAGTGTGTATTGTCATAAAATATACACTAGAATGGTTTCCTGAACTGGGGTAGAGAGGGGGTGTCCAGAAAGGGTCTCTCAGGGAAGTGACATTGTAGAGGGAACCAAGAGATAATGGACCTGAGCCAGCTGGAAAAAATAGGCTCTCCTCACTGGACCCTGCTGTGGGGCAAACACAGACCATTCTGGGAAATGGGGCTTGGGATGGCAGGAACAGAGGCCATAAAGATGATACAGGGTCATTGAGCCCAATGGTCAAGAAAAAAGTCTTGAGATGTTTTATGTTGCAAAAAGGTGTTTTTATTATAGCATGGGACGACAACCATGGGCAGAAAGAGTTCTGCTTGTGATATGAAGTGGGACTGATTATATATTTTTTAAGTTGGAAGGGCAGGTAGAGATAATGGAAACCTCCAAAGGGATTTCTGTATATTAAAGAAGACTTACAGGATCCTGGAGATCTGGCTATTGTCAAGCTAAGCTTGCTTTTAGTCTCTGGCAAAGAATTTACACTAAGGCAGCTGTGAGTTCCTTGAGGAATGTCACCCTCTGCATGTCTCAGGTATTTATCAATGGGCTGCAAGTTGTAAGGAAATTTAATTTTATCTAAGTTCCTCTTGCCTTTGTTCTCCTCATCAAAGAGGGAGCAGGTAGCAGTGCAAGTCAGGGGTAAGGCTTTGGAGTAGGCACAGATTGTTTTGGTGAAATTGAGTGAATTTGAGAACAGCAGGTAATGGGAAAACAAGGGAACCTTTGGGGAGAGGAGAGAGTAAATGTGGGCTGCATGGGAGCCATAGCCACTAGGGCAGCCTTAGAAGGTAGACAGATTGTGCTGGGCCTGGGGTGGGTGAGATATAGAGAATCATGGGGCCAGCTGAACCTTGGGGTCAGGAGCACAGAGCCAGGGCAGATGCGAAGCAAAAAGGCCCACAGGAGGAAAATTACCAAATGGGGCCAGAGAAGAAGGTGGGTGAGACGGTTGGAAACTGAGAATCAAATTTTCCCTAATTCTGTGGGCCAGGGGCTCCCAAATGCTTTTTTCCTGAATTTTTTGAAATATATATTATTAATGAAGTAAAATGTACTTTTACATGCAAAAATTAAACACAATGTGAGGAAATGAAGTGAAAATTAAAGTCTACTTACATCTACCCAACTTCTGGGACACCTGCTCAAAGGCAGCTTTTATTTATTTATTTATTATTTATTTATTTATTTATTTATTTATTTATTTATTTATTTATTTATTTATTTTTTATTCCTGTGAAGTATCTGGTTACCCCACATTTCTTGATTTAGACACTTTCTATTACTCCTCACCTATTCTCTAACTCTACTCACTTCCAAATTCTTCATAGTTATGTTATGATTTTTATTTCTCCTACTGGTAACCTTTAAAACTTTGTAAGAGTTATGTAAGCCTATTTTTCTTATTGCATGGATTTGACAATCTCCCTTGTCTGCCTTATACCTGAGATGAGGGAATATTCATCCCTATACTTCCCTCCCACCTCTATCTTCTGCTGTTGTGCATGACTTTCACATTTACGACGCTTTAATACTCATACTCCTTTTCTTGATCATTAGTGTGTGTTTGCTCTATGTTGACTGAAAACTAAGAAGTAGCTTTCACAATGCTAGCATGATCTTAATGACTGTCTTTGCAAACATGAGTACTGTAGTCAGAAGAAGAGAGAGGGAGCTAGGCATCCAATGCTTTAGAGCAGAGGTTAGCAAACATTTTCTGTCAAGGACCAAATAATGCATATTTAGGCTTTGCAGGCCCATGGTCTATCAGAGCTATTACCCTCTGCTGTTGCACCATGGAATGAACCATAGAAACTACATTTTGTTTGTAGTTGTCTGCATCCAGTAAAACTGTAAACAAAAAACAGCCACAGCCAACCCCTGATCAAAAGCAGTGCTCCTCAAACTTTAATTTGCATCAGAATCCTCTACAGGGTTTCCTAAAGTCAGATGACTGGGTGTCACCTCCATAGTTTCTTATTTAGCAGATCTGGGATGGGCCTGAAAATATGAATTTCCAGCAAGTTCCCAGGTGGGAATTGCTAGTGGTGCTGGTCTGTGTCACATCCTTGTTGCTTTGCACTAGAGTATCACCCTCTTGTACATATCTGTACTTATTTTCCTAGCATTCCTGATAGTCTTTTTTTTTTTTTTTTTTGTAGTTGGCACATAAGTGCAACTTGTCACCAAGATTTTCCATCATCATCATGATTGTTCTTTCATGAATCTGCCTTTATTTCAAATGTTTCCTCCCAGCACCCCCAATGTTGCACTTTGGTAGACCGGTGCTCTTTGAGCCTACTGCTCAGGGGTAATCTGAAACTGTCCTTTATTGTCTCCAGGAAGTGCTACTCTCTCTCAGGTTCTGTGCCTTCTTCCTTCTGTCCTAAATTTATGTTGGTTTTGCTGTAGTATACCATCAAGAATTAACTGTTTCACTGAAGATGCGTGAGATGAATTCGGAGACTTAGGATGACTGAAAATGTGTTACTTTAGCATCACACTTAATAGAAATTTTGGCCAGGTATTCTAAGTTGAAAATAATTTTCCTTCCAGACTTTGAAGTTACTGCTTTATTGTATTCTAGCATCCAGTGTTAATACTGAGCAATCTGATGCCTCTTTGATTCTTTCTTTACAGATGCCCCGATTTATGTGCTCTCTGTTCTAAAACGACTAGGATTAGGGGTGCCCAGTCAGTAGAGTATGCAACTCTTGATTTCAGGGTGGTGAGTTTGAACCCCACATTGGGCATAGAGATTACTTACAAAAAATAAAACATCTAGGAGTAAATGTTGCTTTGTTTTTTTTTCCCATGTTCAACTGTCAGTGTCTTTCAAAGTGTAGAAGCACTCACACTCCTCCCCCAGGCTTCAGAAAATGTTCTCCTAATCAGATACTCTTTTCTAACATTTTCTCTGTTTTCTTTCTGGAATTCCTTGGACATCTTGTATTCAAATTCTGCTACTAGACTTTTCTTCTCATATGTCTCTTCATTTTTTTCTTTTTGATCTACAGGTTGAGTGTTTATTTTTTTTTCTTTTGGACATTATGTCTTTTTATTATAACCATCATATTTATTTCTTGTCTGATTTCTCCTTTTTTGTTGCTATATGCCTTTGTTTTATGGATACAATATTGTCCTGATTTTCTCTAAGGTCACAAGTTAGAATTTTTAAAAAGTATATTATGTTTGTTTGTTTGTTTGTTTGTTTTGCCTTCTTCCATCTGTGTCAGCTTTTCTGCTTTTCTTTAAGACCCTTCTTTTATATGTACAGTTGACCCTTGAATAGCCCAAGGATTATGAGCACTGACCCCTGCACAACTGAAAATGTCCATATAACTTTTGACTCCCCTGAAACTTAACTACTGATAGCTTACTATTAACTAGAAATCTTACCAATAACATAAGCAGTCAATTCATACATATTTTGTATGTTATATGTACTGTATATTGTATTCTTACAATAAAGTTAGAGACAATAAAATTTTATTGAGAAAATCATAAAGAAGAGGAAATATATTTACTTTTCTGTACTGTATTTATCAAAAAACATCCACTATAATTGGCCCCATGAAGTTCAAACCTGTGTTTTTCAAGGGTCAACTACAGTTAGGTTTTTTTGTTATTGTTGTTTTTTGTTTGTTTATTTGTTTTTAAAGATTTTATTTATTTATTTTAGAGAGAGATAGTGCACACATGCACGAGCAGGGAGAGGGACAGAGGGAGAGGGAGAGAATCTCAAGCAGAATGCACACCAATATGGAGTGCCAAATGGGGCTTGATCTCACAACCTTGAGATCATAACGTGAGCCAAAACCAAGAGTCGTGCACTTAACCAACTGAGCCACCCAGGCAGCCCTACTGCAGATAGGTTTGTTTAACATAGCATTCACTTTTTACTGATCCACAAGTTTATTCTCCCAACCTTGAATGACAAACTGCTGCCCAATGCAAATGTGAGAATGTATTTGTACAAGTCAATGATCAAGTACAGAGCCCTAATACCTCCCTGCAGTCTACTCAATAATGAATATATTGACTGCTGTTGAATGTCCAAGTCAATATGTGCTCAAGTGATAGCCATCTGACATTTGCCTGCAGAATAGATGTGCTGCAAAGTGTGTGGAATTACTAAAATTGATTTGGCAATGTGGTTTGGGAAGATAGTGTTGCATTTTCTTGAGCTAAACCTGAGCACAGGGTCTAGGGTCACCTCTTCGGAGATGGCCTAATGCAGGTGGAAGCCAAGCTAAAGTTTGGCTAAGCCTCTTAGCACAGTGTTTAAATAGGTTCTTGGTGCTGATTGTGAGTTCACGGTTCACAACCCCCACCCAAAGGTTTTTCAAACAAAAACATTTGGAAATAATGTAAGGCATATCTCCCCACATTTCAACCTTTGGAGACATAAGGCTATAAAAAGTTTTCCATGAAAAAATTTTTACTTTAATCCAACATTTCCTAAATGTTCTTGGTTTCCTACATAGAATCTACTTATATGAAACAAAACTAATATTCAGTGAAAGTCACTTTATAAAACAGGATTTCAGTGCTGTTATTGGTGCTAAATCATGAAAAGAAGGCCAAAAGAACCAAAGCTCCTATTGTAGAAGGTCAAGCGTGAAGATGGTTCCAAGTGGAATTACATTTCAGAAGGCACTAGATTTACCAAGAAATTGGAGAAAACTACCAAGTTTTCCTTCTCCTAATCAAGAGCAAGGGGAAGAATTCAGCATGGCCCTGGAAGCCAAAGCATAGCTGTGGTGCAAACTGCACAGAGGATACCCTTGATGGGCAATCAGGAATTTCAGATGTGGCACCCCAGGCAGAAGAAATGGGGACCTCTGAGGGCCAAGGAAGGATATAAGAACCATTCTGCGTGTTATGGGATGAATTTGCATTCCTTCCATATTTTTGTTGAAGTCCTAACCCCTCAGAATGTAACTATATTTGGATATGGAGTCTTTAAAGAGATAACTAAGATTAAATGAGGTCATTAGGGTGTTCTCTAATCTCATATGACTGGTATCTGTAGAAGAAGGGGAGATTAAGATACAAGAACACATACAGAAGGAAGATGATATGAAGATGCAGGAAGAAGATGGACATCTATAAGCCAAGAAGAATGACTTCAGTAGAAATCAACCCTGCTGACACCTAATCTTGGACTTCTAGCCTCCAGAACTGTGAGAAATAAATTTCTGTTCTTTAAACCACCCAGTCTGTTTGTTATGGCAGCCCTACCTGACTAACACACTAGGGGAGCAGAACAGATGAGGGAAGCTAGATGGGATTTAAAAAATATCCAATTGCCAAAGAAAATAGGTGCAAAAAGCAAACCATGGTTAGAGCCTATGACAGTCAGCTTAAATCTAATCTTAGGCCAACTGGCCAAGGGAGAGGTAGACAAGCAAGATAAGGTTTTGGCAGAGATTGGGCATTCCAGAACTGAAGGACAGGGCCAAGACTCGGCCTACATAAGACAGGGAAGAATCAGAGACTTACAGCCACAAGGAATTCTTCAATTCTGGAGCTACAGCCAATGTCAAGATACGAATCCATGTGTAAAGGTGGGATAATTAAGAAACTGATCAAAAAGTTATTCTGACAGGATCTTGAATATACGATACCAGTGACATGAAGAGATCCTAAGTATTTCAAACAATTTAAATCTATGGTTATTAAACATATCTCTATTTTCATCAAATAATTTGGAAATCAGGGTAATGATAAAGAAATTACTGCCACGTGGTCTCAGGAGATCCAAATTCAACTTTTAAAGCAAAGAAGGAGAACAGGATATAAATTCCAGTGTTTCCAAGAGAGAGCTAGCATTACAGGCCCTTTGCAAAAGGTTGTCTAGAAAAGCATAATTTAAATATGCTTTTCAAGGGTATGTGCTGTGGTGAGCACTCTGAATTATGTAAGACAGAGGAATCACAGACCATACCCCTGAAACAAATAATACATTATATGTTAATAAAAAATATAAATAAATAAATAAATAAATAAATAAATAAGTAAGTAAGCTTTTCATTATGCCAGTGGAGAAGTAACAAAATACATTGTGAGAATGAAGTGGGTGCTTTGAAATGGCAAAGTCTGTTGGCCAGGGACCTATTACTCTTGTTGAAAATGGCCAAGTCTTTAGTGCTTCTTCAACTCTTCCACTACTTATTTTTCATTTTATTGTTGTTAGTTCTTCTCCTATAGTATAAAAGAAGAAAAGAACATAGAGTGAACTATTCTGTGAGTTTTTAGCACACCTGAAGCAAGTGTAAGTAGGCATAAAAACAAGGTAACCCAGAGTTTTGCAAATTTAATTAACTGCAGTTTTACAGAATTGGTATGCAAAGTTACACTAAAGAAAAAGGCTGGCTCCAGACCAAAACAAGACACAATTGCATTCCAGTTGATAGTATTGATCCACTGAAGGGATAATGCATCATTTAGAAGGAGAGAGTCCAGTGTGCATTTTCTATTTTCAACATAAAATTTCCAGATTATCATTTGACTTCTTCTAAGTCAATATGACTACGTAGTTCTATGGTAGTTAATGTTTTTTTATTATGACATGAATAATTATTTTGCTTTATCTGTTGTATTCATCTCTGTTATTTTCAGTTCTCTTCAGTGATGAGACTGAGTTGTGTTTAGGGAACGGAGAAAAGTTTTCATGTGGCAAATGAGGTGTCAGCCCCTGAAATGCCGTGGCACAATTCAGTACTTATGGGGAGAGTGCCCATCTGGGGCAAGAATGCAAGCCTTCCTCTGGTAGCATCCTTTCACATGTCCTCAGGCTGACATTCACTACAAGTTTTGGGGAAAAAGATGATGTCTTTAAGTGACAGATGATTTGAGGAGTTTGTGTGGTTTCTACTTGTGTTTGTTCCTTGATTATTTTTGACAAGTAAGATTGAGTTGACCATAAACTTTATTGTTGGAAGTTTCCTGGGAAAGGGAATTAATTGTTGGACATATTTAAAGTGATATAAAATAATCTGATTTTCATTTGCTTTGTGAAATGATTATCTTAGGTAAGTATCTCAGCTGAATAATATTTTCAGGTGTGATTTTATTTCTTGTGGCTAAAACCTTTAAGGAGGTTTTAATTTTTTTAAAGATTTTATGTATGCATTATTTGAGAGAGAGAACAAGTGGAGGAGAGAGGCAGAGCGAGAGGGAGAAGCAGTCTCCCCACTGAACAGGGAGCCAGACATGGTGCTTGATCCCAGGACCCTGAGAGATCACGACCTGAGCCAAAGGCAGTTGCTTAACTGACTGAACTACCCAGCTGCTTCCTTTAAGGTGGTTTTAATGAGAAGATATTTGCAAATGACATTACAGATAAAGGGTTGGTATCCAAGATCTATAAAGAACTTCTCAGGGGTGCCAGGGTGGCTCAGTCCTTAAGCATCTGCCTTCGGCTCAGGTCATGATCCCAGGGTCCTGGGATCGAGCCCCACATCGGCTCCCTGCTCTGCGGGAGGCCTGCTTCTCCCTCTCCCACTCACCCTGCTTGTATTCCCTCTCACTGTGTCTCTCTCTGTCAAATAAATAAATAAAATCTTTTTTTTTTTAAAAAAGAACTTCTCAAACTCAACACCCAAAAAACAATAATCAATCAAAAAATGGGCAGAAAACTTGACAGACACTTCTCCAAAGAAAACATACAAATGACTAATAGACACATGAAAAAATGTCCAATGTCATTAGCCATCAGGGAAATTCAAATCAAAACTGCATTGAGTTACCACCTTACACCAGTTAGAATGGCAAAAATTAACAAGACAGGAAACAACAAATGTTGGAGAGGTTGTGGAGAAAGGGGAACCCTCTTCCACTGTTGGTGGGAATACAAGTTGGTACAGCCCCTTTGGAAAACAGTATGGAGGTTCCTCAAAATGTTAAAAATAGAGCTACCCTATGACCCAGCAAGTGCACTGCTAGGTATTTACCCCAAAGATACAGATGTGGTGAAAAGAAGGGGCACATGCACCCCAATGTTCATAGCAGCAATGTCCACAAGAGCCAAACTGTGGAAGGAGCTGAGATGCCTTTCAACAGATGAATGGATAAAGAAGATGTGGTTCATAAATAAAATGGAATATTACTCAGCCATCAGAAAGGATGAATACCCACCATTTGCATTGACATGGATGGAAATGGGGGGGATTATGCTAAGTGAAATAAGTCAAGCAGAGAAAGACAATTATCATATGGTTTCACTCATATGTGGAACATAAGGAAGAGCATGGAGGACAATAGGGGAAGGAAGGGAAAACTGAAGGGGGGGATATCAGAGAGGGAGGAAAAGAGGGTGGGGGATGGGGTAGCTGGGTGATGAGTATTAAGGAGGGCATGTGTTGTGAAGAGCACTGGGTGTTATATGCAACTAATGAATCCTTGAACACTACATCAAAAACTAATGATGTACTGTATGGTGGCTAACTTAACATAATAAAAAAATAAAATAAATAAGATAAAAACAGAATAAACATATTTTAAAAATAAAAATATATAAGTGGGAATATTTTGTTTTGTTTTGTTTTGTTTTGTTTTTACTTTTTGAGAAATGAAAATGAAAGACATCACTATCCTTAGGTAGCTAAAGCTTTGTAATACTTTTTTTTCCCTATAGCTTTCTATGCCTTGTTTGTAAACTGAAATATCAACCATGAGAACTTGTCTTTTTTAATATTTTAATTATATATATATAATAATTTTGCCTTTATTGAATCATCTTTAAAATTAAAAGCTTGCTGTTTTCTCCATATATCATTGAAAACTTTGTGAAGAATAAAAATTGTACCCAGAAAAAAAAAAAAAGAAAGAAAGAACTAAGATGGTGGAACAATGGATTTGCTATTTCTTGATGAAATAGTAGTTTTTAAAAAGTATTTCAGAAAGGCAATATTCTCTAAAATTGTTACATTGTTCTAACTTTCCATATATCTGTTTGTATATGAATATATAATTTATAAAGGATAAAGGATGCAACTTAGGAATAGCAAGATGGAAGAAATGTATAGGGCAAGGTATGGGAGGTGGAAGTTGTTAGCATGGAGCTTCCATATCCTCCCTAGGTGCACCACTCCCCCTGTATATTGATGTGTTCACCAATCCAGAAGCTCCCCAAATCTTGCTGTTCAGAAATTTTTATTGAAGTTTCACTATGTAGGTATGATTGAAGAAATAATTGGCCATTGGGAATTGAACTTAATCTCAGGCCCTCACCCCTCTTCAGAGGTCAAGAGATGGGGCTAATAGTTTTAACCCTCTAGTCAAGTGCTTGGTTTCTCTGCTAATCAATGCCTATCCAGAAGCTACTAGTACCCCACACACCGACCAAAATTCATCCCATAAGTGTAAACTTGGGTCTCATGTATGGTTGAAAGGGACTCATAGTAAATAACAAAAGACACTGCCATCAATCAGGAAATTGCTAGGGTTTTAGGAGCTCTTTGCCAGGAACCAGGGACAAATATCAGAGGATATATATATGACTAATAATATGATGAGAAACACTATATAATGACATTAATGAAGACAGTATGCTATTGACAGAGGGATATACGTATAGATCAATAGAATAAAATAGATACCCCCAAAGAGACACATAAATAAGCCCGAGTTTTGACAAAGATGCTAAAGCAGTTCAATGGAGGAAGGGTAGACTTTTTAATGACTGGGGCTGGAGCAATTGAACATCCATAGCAAAACAAAACAAAACAAAAAAATTGACTTAAACTTCATGCCTTATACAAAAACTAACTCAAAATGGATCACAAGCATGCATGCAAAATATAATTTTTTTTAAAAAGACATAGGAGCAAATCAGGACATACAGCTAGGCAAAAACTTTTTAGACTTGGCAACAAAAGCATGATCTATAAAAAGAAAAATTGGAGTTTATCAAAACTATTGCTCTGTGAAAGCCTATGTGAAGAGGATAAAAAACTAGGAGAAAATATATGCAAACCACATATCCAACAAATGACTTATATCTATAATATAAAAAGAACCCTCAAAACTCAACAGTAAAAAAACAATCTAATGAAAAAATGAGCAAAAGATATTTTACCGAAGAGGGTATCCAGATGACAAATAAGCACCTGAAACAATGTCATCATTAACCATTAGGAAAACATAAATGAAAATCACAATGGAACATTCCTACACACCTATAAGAATGGCTGAGAGCAGAAACAATACAAACAAAAAAGGTGGTAACATCAAACTGTGGCAAGAATGCAGAGTAACTGGAATCATTCATATATCATTGATGGAAATGTGAAATGGTACAGCAGCATAGTCACTCTGGAAAGACTGTGGCAACTTTTCACAAAACACAATATACTTATTATACAACTCAGCAATTATATTCTTGGACACTTCTTCTGGAGAAATAAAGACATATGTTCACACAAAAACTTGTATACGAATGTTAATAGTAGCTTAATCAATCATTGAGAAGTGGAAAGTACTAAAATGTCCCTCACTAGTTGAATGATTAAATTATAGTACGCTGGGCGCCTGGGTGGCTCAGTCGTTAACTGTCTGCCTTCGGCTCAGGTCATGATCCCAGGGTCCTGGGATTGAGTCCCCACATCAGGCTCCCTGCCCCGCAGAAAGCCTGCTTCTCCCTCTCCCACTCCCCCTGCTTGTGTTCCTGCTCTCGCTGTCTCTCTCTCTGTCAAATAAATAAATAAAATCTTTAAAAAAAAAAATTATGGTACGCTTATACCATGGAATTCTCTCATCAACAAATAGGAACAAACTATTTTCATACTAAAAAATTTGGATGGCTCTCAAGGAAATTATGCTTAGTGAAATAAAGAAGCCACCAGTTATTGTATACTGTATGTTTTCAAATACTGTACACAAAAATTTATATAGTGTGTGATCCTATTAATATAACCTTATTAAAATGACAAACATTGGGGCACCTGGGTGGCTCAGTGGCCTAAGCATTTGCCTTCAGCTCAGGTCATGATCCCAGGGTCCTGGGATCTAGTCCCGCATCAGGTTCCCTGCTCAGCAGGGAGCCTGCTTCTCCCTCTCCCTCTGCCTGCTGTTCCCCCTGCTTGTGTGCTCTCTTTCTGTCAAATAAATAAATAAAATCTTTTAAAAAATGACAAAAATGTAGAGATTCAGAACAGATTACTGGTTGCCATAGATTAGTGACAGAGGGAAAATGCTGTGGCTACAAAGACTAGTAAAAGATTCTTATAATGGATTTATTTTGTATCTTGATTGTTGTGGTAGTCACATGAACCTATAAATAAGGTAAAACTGCATAGAACTAAATATCTACTCACATACCAGTAGGTGCACATAAATAGGTGAAATCTGAATAAGGTCAATGAATTGCATCAATATCAACCTCTTGCTTATGATATTGTAACAATAGTTATGCATGAAGTTACCATTGTGGGGGAATGCAGTGAAGGGCAAATGGGATCCCTATCATTTTTTAGACTTGTATGTGAACCTATCATCTCACACTAAAAAGTTTGAATACATATATAAATTTATCATGTTCTGGCTCCAAGCTTACCACTAAAATTTGAGGATGACTCAGAAGTTGTCTCTTAAATCAGGTTTTAAGAGCATAGCCAGGGTTTCTATGAGCAAAGCCATGCTCATTTATGGGTATGAAGTACCTTCTAAGTTGATGTTTAGGGTACAGTTTAGCAAACCTTGGGATGAGGGAAGCATAGGGTTGAATGATTTTGATAGTTTATAATTTAACAGACAGACTTCAGTAGTCTTTATGGGGAGTGGGGAATGGGAGAGAGAATGAGAGAGAAAGAAAGAACAAATGAACAAATTAGAAAAATCATCATTTTGTAAACTTCAATAAAATAAGTGATTCAGACAAGGATCATCAAGAGATGCTAAAAAGTATGAGAGAAAGGGTGGTAAGGAATAGTATATTTCTAGTTTCATAATATCACCCTATAGAGTACTTGCTAATTAGAAAGAGAAAAAAACATACTTTTATGATAGAGCATGCAGGCTGTTACACTTAGCTATATGATCAAATTAGCATGACTAACAGAGACTCTCTAACATTATCTGCCTCCTGATGTGATGTGGTATGAAATATATGGAAGCTGTATTATTGCCAAAAATCTTTAGTCTAAGTCTAAACAAGTTTTTGAATTTGATTTTATAGTTGCACAAAATATGGAAAATAGAAGAATCAACCATACAAATCCAGAATATAGAATATTTCATAAGCTCAGTTTCTTCAATAAATAAGTATCATTAAAAAAAAAGGAGAGGGACACCTGGGTGGCACAGGTGGTTAAGCGGCTGACTCTGTTTTGGCTCAGGTCATGATCCCAAGGTCGTGGGATAGAGCCTCACATGGGGTTCTGCACTGAGCATGGAGTCTGCTTGGGATTCTCTCTCCCCTCTACCTTTGCCCCTTCTCTCTCTCTCTTATAAATAAATAAATCTTTAAAAAAAGAAAGAAATGAAAAGAGAGAAAATAACATCAGCAGGATGACAGGATAGTAGTAGTTCTCTACATTCATCCCCTGATAGATCATCAATATCTATTGTCCATGGGGATATTGATATCCCCATGGACAATAATACCTTTGTAAGAATCAGAATGTCCAGCAGAGAAATTCTGGCACTGTTGGAGCAAAAAAACTCCCTTAGAATAAATACACTGAGCAGGGTAAGAAGAAAAGTCTCACTTTTCTCACATCACCCTTTTCCCAAAGCACAGAACTCAGTGCCAAGAGAAGCCTCTTCAGTCAGTGATTTCTCCCACAGAGAAAATAAGAGCATATGAGTGACTGACAGGTTATACAAGATGCTTCCCAAGAAGACCATTTTTTCTTGCCTCACTCAGATTATTGAAGTGATTTACAAGGCTGAGGGGTTAAGAGATCCTGGGAGCATAAGAGCCAAGCTTGGAATTCATCAAAGAATGCTACTAACTGCTTCATGGTTCTTCCTACTAACCAATTTGTGGAGTCCATCAGGAAGGCCACCCACAAGCCACTGGGAACACCTCACCTGCAGAAACTCCACTGCCCCACAGGAACTGCCAACACTTTGCACACTTCCTCCCAGTCACATATTTCTCCCCACCATGTCCAGCCAATCAGCACATACTCATTGTGAATGGCAAGTCAAAGCCAGTTGCAGACAGCTAGCAAGCAAGTCCAGAAAGCCAGCTCAACTCTATGGAATTGGAAGAAGGCTTACAAACTTGAGCATTCCAGGACACTATCTTGGGGGAAACAAACAGAGGCTTGTGAGATTATGGGAAGGCATATGATCTCAAGAATTTCCCAAGAGGGAAGAAGTCTAGAGTGGGAATATCAATAGAAAAGATATGAGAAAGCCTCAAATCCTTAGTTGAACTGACTTGTGAAGTTCTATCTCAAAGCCAGTAGTAAAGTCTAGAGGGGGTAACTGTTTCATTGAATACAAAGACAATAATGAAAGACTTCAAAGAGCATCGAAAAATCAAAGAGACACGACATCACCAAAAGAACACAGTAGTTTTCCAGTAACTGACTTCAAAGAAATGGAGATCTATGAATTTCCTAAAAGAATTCAAATAATTGTTTTAAGGAACATCAGCGAGCTACAAGAGAACATAGATCGACAACTCAATGAAATCAGAAAACCAATACATGAGTAAAACAAGAGGTCAAACAGAAAGAAATAAAAAATAGAAAACAGGGAGCCAAAGAATATAATGAATAAAATTAAAAATGCCATATAAAGCATCAGCATAGGACTTAGTCATTTAGAAGAAAGAATTTGTAGACTCAAAGATAGGTCATTTGAAATTACCCAATTGGAGAGAAAGAAGAAAAGAAAGAATGAAGAAAGCTTATGTGAATTATAGGACACTATTAAGAGAAACAATATTTGCATTTTAGGGGTCCGAGAAGAAGGGGCAGAAAGCTTATTTTATAAAAATGTCGAAAACTTCCCAAATCTGTGGAGAGATAAGGTAATAGGTTCCCATACAGATTCAACACAAAAAGGACTTCACTGAGACACAATGTAATCAAACTGTCAAAAATCAAAGATAAAAGAGAATTTTGGAAGCAGTAGAGAATAGAAGAAAACCCCAATAAGGTTCTAAGTGGATTTCATAGCAGAAATCTTGCAGGACAAAAAAGAATGAAATGATATATTTAAGGTGTTGAAAGAAAAAACTGCCAACCTAGTATATTTATTTGGCAAAGCTATCCTTCAGAAATGAGGGAGAGATAAAGATTTTCTGAGATAAATAAAAGTGGAGAGCATTAATACCACTAGCCCTTCTGTATGAGAAATGCTAAAGGAAGTACTACAAACTGAAATGAAAAGATGCTAGTTACATGAACACATATGAAAGTATAAAACTCACTGATAAAGGGAAGTATATAGTCATATTCAGAATACTCGATTAGTATAATTGTGATATGTAAATCACTTAACTGTAGTATAAGGAAAAAATCTAAAAAAAGAGAGAAAAGATTCAAGCATATCACTACAGCAAATCAAAAGGACAATAGCAAGAGAGAAAGAAAGGAACAAAAAACTACAAATCACCCAGAAAACAATGAACAAAATAGCAGCAGTGTTTACCTATCAATAATTATTTAAATAGAAATGGATCAAATCTCCTATCAACTGATATAGGGTGGCTAAATGGATGACACTATCCAACTCTATACAGCCTACAAGAGACTTGTTTCAGCTGTAAGGACAACCCAGACTGAAAGTGAAGGGGTGAAAAAAGCTATTCCATGCAAATGGAAACCATAAGAGAGCAGAGGCAGCTATACTTACATCAGACAAAATAGACTTTAAGTCAAAAACTGTAACAAGAGACATAGAAGGTCAAGCATTAGTGGAATGTTCTCCAGGATACATTCTATATTAACCCACAAACCAAGTCTTAGCTAATTTAAGAAGATTTAAATCATAGCAAGTATCTTTTCTAACCACAATGGTATAAAATAAAAATGTCAATAACAGGAGGAAAGCTGAATAATTCACAAATATATGCAAATTAAACAATACAGTCCTAAACAACCAATGGGTAAGAAAAGGAATCAAAAGAGAAATAAAAAAAATTCCTTGAGACAAACAAAAATGGAAAGACAACATGCCAAAATTTATGGCATGCAACAAAAACACTTCTAAAAGGGAGATTTATAGTGATAAATGCCTACTTTGAGGAATAAGACAGATCTCAAATAAACAACCCAACTTTACACCTCAATGAACTAGAAAAAGAATAAATGAACCTCAAAGTTAGTAGAAAGAAGTAAGTAACAAAGATCAGAGTGGAAATAAATAAAATGGACATCAAAAAAAGACAATAAGAAAGATCATTGAAACTAAAGGCTGTTTTTTTTAAATAGATAAACAAAATTAACAAATCTTTCATAAATTAAGAAATTAAAGAGTTAAGATTCAAATATATAAAATTAGAAATGAAATAGGAGACATTACAACTGATAACACAAAAATATGATAGATTATAAAAAGCTACCATGAACAATGAATGATATGTCAATAAACTGGACAACCTAGAAGAAATAAGTAAATTCCTAGAAACCTATAACCAACTAAGACTGAAACATGAAGATATACAAATCTGAATAGACTTATAATAAGGAGATTGAATCAGTAATCAAATTCTTCCAACAAAGGACCAGATGGCTTCACTGATGAATTCCACCAAGCATTTAATGAATAATTATTGCCAATCTTTCTCAAACACTTCAAAAAAATTGAGGAGTAGAGAACATTCTCAGACTCAGTTTACAAGACCAATGTTGCTCTGATACCAAAGCCGGACAAAGACACTACAAAAAAATAAAGTTGTAGACTAATATTCCTGATGAATAGAGATGCAAAAATTCTCAAAAAAATACTAGTAAACAAAATTCAATAGAATATTGGGTGAATTATATACTATGATCAAGTGGGATATAACGCAGGGTTGCAAATCTTTCAACATATGCAAATCAATCAAAAATATGCCATATTAACAGAATGAAAGGTAAAAATATATGATCATCTCAATAGATGTAGAAAAAGCATGTGACAAAATTCAACATCCTTTCATGGTAAAAACTCTCAACATATTAGGTGTAGAAGGAATGTCCCTCAATACAATAAAGTCTATAAGCAACAACCCCCCACCTAATATCATACTTAATCATGAAAACCTGAAAACCTCTAGGATTAGGAACAAGACAGGATGTTCACTCTTGCCACTTCTATCTACATATTATTGGAGGCCCTAGCCAAAACAATTAAGCAAGGGGAAAAACCCAAATATCCATATTAGAAAGAAAGAAATATAATTGTCTTTGTAGATGATGTAATATTATATACAGAAAACACTAAAGGCTCCACAAAAAAAAAAAAAAAAAAAGGTTTTTTTAAAGATTTTACCCATTCATTTGAGAGAGAGAGAGAGCGTGCACACCAGCAGAGGGAAGAGGCAGAGGGAGAGGAGAAGTAGGTTCCCTATAGGGAGCCTGATGCAGGCCAATCCCAGGGTCACAGGATCACAACCTAAGCCAAAGGCAGATGCTCAACAAACTGAGCCACCCAGGTTTCCCCCTCCCCTCCAAAAAAACCCTTAGAACCAATAAATGAATTCAGTAAAGTTGCAGGATCCAAAAATTATACAAAAATTAACTGTGCAACCTCGCCAACATCTGTTATCTCTTGACTTGTTAATTTTAGCCATTTTGACTGGTGCAGAGAAAGGGGAAGCCTCCTACACTGTTGGTGGGAATACAAGCTGGTGCAGCCACTCTGGAAAACAGTATGGAGGTTCCTCAAAAAGTTGAAAATAGAGCTACCATATGATCCAGCAATTGCACTACTGGGTATTTACCCAAAAGATACAAATGTAGTGATCAGAGGGGGTAGGTGGACCCCTATGTTTATAGCAGCAATGTCCACAATAGCCAAACTATGGAAAGAGCCAAGATGTCCATTGACAGAGGAATGGATAAAGAAGATGTGGTATATATATATATATATACAATGGAATATTAGGCAGCCATCCAAAAAAAAAAAAAAAAAGGAATCTTGCCATTTGCAACGACATGGATGGAACTAGAGGGTATTATGCTAAACGAAATAAGTCAATCAGAGAAAGACATGTATCATATGATCTCACTGATATGAGGAATTCTTAATCTCAGGGAACAAACTGAGGGTTGCTGGAGTGGGGTGTGGGGTGGGAGGGATGGGGTGGCTGGGTGATAGACACTGGGGAGGGTCTGTGCTATGGTGAGCACTGTGAATTGTGCAAGACTGTTGAATCACAGACCTGTACCTCTGAAATAAATCATACATTACATGTTAAAAAAAAAAAAAGAAGAAGAAGAAGAAGATAGTAGGAAGGGAAAAATGAAGGGGGTGGGAATCGGAGGGGGAGACGAACCATGAGAGACTATGGACTCTGAGAAACAAACTGAGGGTTCTAGAGGGGATGGGTGTGGGGTGATGGGTTAGCCTGGTGATGGGTATTAAAGAGGGCACGTATTGAATGGCACACTGGGTGTTATACGCAAACAATGAATCATGGAACACTACATCTAAAATTAATGATGTAATGTATGGTGATTAACATAACATAATAAAAAAAAAGAATTTTCACTCTCTTCTTAAGAAAGACACTTTTCCATTATTTTACATGATATGATTCTTCTTTCAGATAATCCTGGTAGAAAACCCCCTACGTTTTCAACTCAGAGGATTATTGTATGGATTAAATGAGGTAATCTATGGAAAAAATGCTGTGCACGAGTCCTGGTACTTAAGAAGCATCCAACTCTGTTCCTTGTGAAATCACATTCAGAAAGTGCCCTACACTCAGGTCCAGGTCAGAAAACATGTCTGAGACTGGTGAAGTGTTCTAGCTCATTGATTTTCTTAGCTGGCAACACCAGGCATAACTCCCTTGGAGTCTGCAGTCTTCTAATAAGGACTATCCCCAAGGGTTTTTTTTTCCTCTTTGTCATTCTGACTTCCAAAAAATCAAAATCCTTCTCCTTTCTTAGTTATGATTTTTGATAATCAAAGTCATACCTGAATGAAAACAGGGTTACATTTATTTATAACCTAGCATTGTTAGAACTTTTTTTTTAAAGAGAGGAAATACATTGTATCATTTTACTCTCCACCTTCTAGAGACGCAACGTCCAATATGGTATGTGCCTTTATGGAAAAATATTCAGGAAATAATAAAATCCTTCCTTCTGTCTAGCAATGATGATATGGACATAATAAGATCACAGTGGATATTCCTGTTACCCAGCATAATATCTTTCTGCACCCGAAACTCGCAGTTCCATTAATATAGGACATCTTTTTCCCATAAATAAAGTACTTGTGTCATACACAGACATTATCTCACTTAATCTTTCCTTAAACCAAACTGTTTTGTAGCAACATGATATATTATCATGGAATTATAGACCTCTAGAGATGGACTGGACCTTAGCAGCATTGTCAATTTTTATAGTCAGTGGAGAAATTCCCACATGACTTCTCTGACAGATATTTTTCATAAGTGGAATCCTGCTTCAGTGACACTCAACCTCTCAAAGTACCGCTTTCATCTTTGTATGGTTGTTTTTTAACTTTCATAAAATGAAACTTTCAAACATGCAATAAAGTTGGAAGAATAGTACATTGATAAACCATATACTAGATAAACATTACAATGAACAGTTGTAAACATTTGTGATGTATTTCTTGTTGTATTTTTATGTTGTTGAACTGTCAGAAAAATCTTATAATCTCCTAATCAAAGATAAGAAAATTCAAGGTAATTTGCTAATATTATCTAATACACAGTCCATATTCAGATTTTTCAGTTGCTTCAAAAATGACTTTTACAACTTTCATTAAAACCAGAAAACTATCTACATTTATGCATTACATTTTGTTAATGTATCTCTTTAATTAAGAAGGTCCTCTCCTTTTTTCTTTTTATAATTTTCTTTTTCTTTATTTTTTATAGTTTTATTGAGGTATAATTGACAAATGAAATTATATAAAGTGTACACTGTCACACTGTGTCACATTGTAAAATGATTACCACAATCAAGTTAACACATCCATCACCTCACTTCACATGTTTTGTGTGTGTCTGTGTGTGTGTGTGTGTGTGCTGAGAATGCTTAAGATCTACTATCTTAGCAAATTTCAAGCATATAATACAGTTTTATTAACTATAGTCACCATGCTGCACATTAGATCCTCAACTTACTCTGAAAGTTTATGTCCCTTGAACAACATCCCACTACCCTGTCCAGTCTCTGGTAACCAACATTCAACACTCTGCTCCTGAGCTTGACATATATATGTATAAAAATATATAATAAAATATAAATGTAAATATATCTTCCACATATAACTGATGCCATTCAGTATTTATCTTCCTCTGTCTGGTTTATTTCACTTAGAGTAATGCTGTCCAGTTTTGTCTATGTTTTCATATATGTTATATGTTATATATATATATATATATTATATATAGTTATATAATATTTATATGCATATATCCCAATATATGTCACAATATTTATCTCATTTTCTTTATTCATTCGTCCATCAACAACCACTTAGGTTGTTTCCATATCTTGGCTATTGTGAATAATGCTGCAATAATCATGGGAGTGAAGATATCTCTTTGAGACATTGATTTTATTTCCTTCAGATATAGACCCAGAAGTGGGATGGCTGGATCATATGGTAGTTCTATTTTTAATTTTTGAGGAACCTCCAAATTGTTTTCCATAATGGCTGCACCAATTTGCTTTTCTATCACTAGTGCACAAGAGTTCCCATTTCTCTGCATGCTTGCCAACACTTGTTATTTCTTGCCTTTTTGATAATAACCATTCTAATAGGTGTGAGATGATATCTCATTGTGGTTTTGATTTGTATTTCCTTGATAATCAGTGATTTGAGCATCTTTTCTTGTGCTGTTGGCCATCTGGATGTCTTCTTTGAAAACATGTCATTTAGATCCTTTGCCCTTTTTAAAAATTTTTTTTATTGTTATGTTAATCACCATACATTACATCATTAGTTTTAGATGTAGTGTTCCATGATTCATTGTTTGTGCAACGGAGCATTTCCAGTGCTCCATTCAATATGTGCCCTCTTTAATACCCATCACCAGGCTAACCCATCCTCCCACCCCCTCCCCTCTAGAACCCTCAGTTTGTTTTTCAGAGTCCATCGTCTCTCATGGTTCGTCTCCCCCTCTGATTCCTCCCCCTTCATTCTTCCCCTCCTGCTATCTTCTTTTTTTTTTTCTTAACATATATTGCATTATTTGTTTCAGAGGTACAGATCTGAGATTCAACAGTCTTACACAATTCACAGTGCTTACCAGAGCACATACCCTCCTCAGTGTCTATCACCCCTTTACCCCATCCCTCCCACCCTACCCTCCACTCCAGCAACCCTCAGTTTGTTTCCTGAGATTAAGAATTCCTCATATCAATGAGGTCATATGATACATGTCTTTCTCTGTTTGACTTATTTCACTCAGCATAATACCCTCCAGTTCCATCCACGTCATTGCAAATAGCAAGATCTCATTCCTTTTGATCCTTTGCCCCTTTTTAATTGGATTATTATTATTAATGATTATTTTGCTATGGACTGTGTGAGTTCCTTACATATTTTAGATATTGATCCCTTATCAGACATATGGCTTGCAAATATTTTCTTCCATTCTATAGGTTATTTTTTATTTTGTTGATGATTTCCTTTGCTGTGAAGAAGGTTTTTAGTGTGTTGTATTTCCTCCGTTGATTTTGCTTTTGTTGCCAGTGTTTTCGGCGTTGTATCCAAAAAATTATTCACAAGATGAATGTCAAAGTACTTTTCCACTGTTTACTTCTAGATGTTTTATGGTTTCAGGTGTAAGATAGTCCAGGTTCATTCATTTGCATATGGATATCCAGTTTTTCCAATACTCTGTATTGAAAAGACTATCCCTCCCCCATTGTGTTCTTGATACCTTTGTCGAAGACTATTGACTGTATGTGTATGGATTCATTTCTGAGGTCTTTAATCTGTTCCATTGACTTATGTGTCTCTTTTTATACCAGTACCATACTGTTTTGATTAGTCTAACTTTATAATATATTTTTTTCTTTAACTTTTATTTTATTATGTTATGTTAATCACCATACATTACATCATTAGCTTTTGGTGTAGTGTTCCATGATTCATTGTTTGCATATAATACCCAGTGCTCCATGCAGAACATGCCCTCTTTAATACCCATCACCAGGCTAACCCATCCCCCTAACCCCTCCCCTCTAGAACCCTCAGTTTGTTTCTCAGAGTCCATAATCTCTCATGGTTTGTCTCCCACTCTGATATCCCCCCCTTCATTTTTCCCTTCCTACTATCTTCTCTTTTTTTTAACATATAATGTATGATTTGTTTCAGAGGTACAGGTCTGTGGGGAGGGTATGTGCTATGGTGGGTACTGTGAATTGTGTAAGACTGTTGAATCACAGACCTGTACCTATAATATAGTTTTTAAAAGGAAGTTTGATGCATCCACTTTTTCTCTTCTTCAGATTGCTTTGGCTATCTGGAGTCTTTTGTGGTTCCATATGAATTTCAGTTTTGTTTTTTCTATTTCTGTGAAAAATGCCATTGGAATCTTGATAGGAATTGCATTTAATTTTAGATTTCTTTGGGTATGATGGATATTTTAACAAAGTTAATTCTTCCAATCCACAAATACAGAGTATTGTTCATTTATTTGTTTTCTTCTATTTCTTTCAGTGTATTTCAATTTCAATTTCTTTCAATACTTTTCAGTGTACATATCTTTCACCTTTTTTGTTAAATATATCCCTAAGTATTTTACTATTTTTGATGTTATTGTGAATAGGATTGTCTTCTTAATATTTTTTCACAAGTTTGTTTTTAGTGTACAGAAACACAATTTTTTTAAATTAAATTAAATTAAATTTTTTAAATGATCCAGTAGTTGTTTCTCTCTCTTTTTCTCAGCTTCTTTATTTTCCATTATTTGGTCTTCTATATCACTAATTCTCTCTTCTGACTCATTTATCCTAGCAGTTAGAGCCTCCATTTTTTATTGCACCTCATTAATAGCCTTTCTGATTTTGACTTGGTGAGATTTTAATTCTTTATTTCTCCAGAAAGTGTTTCTCTAATATCTTCCATCCTTTTTTCAAGCCCAGCTAGTATCTTTAAAATCGTCTTTCTGAACTCTAGTTCTGACATCTTACTAATGTCCATATTGATTAGGTCCCTGGTGGTCAGTACTGCCTCTTCTTCTTTTTTTTTTGAGGTGATTTTTTCCATCTTGTCATTTTGTCCAGAGGAGAACAGATGAATGAGAGAACAGAATGCTAACAGGGTAACAATGTCCCCAGAAAAATATACACTAAACATATCAGAAGAGACCTGAAACCAGGGGAAAAGAAAGGGAAAGAAAGAAAAAATAAATAGAAAAAGATAAAAACAAACAAACAAAAAAGAATATGATCAAATATGATCAGGCTGGTGTATTGATCAGTGCCACACACTAGATATTGGGCGTATTTTGGTCTGTTAGAAGAAAGTGCTTCCCAAAATTTTAAAGAAAGGAAAACATATATGCTCAAAAATAAGAGCTAATATGATAAAGGGATGGAGTATGACTGTAAAGATGAAAATTATAAAAGATTTTATAAAAGGAATTGATAAGAAGTTGGTTGAAAAAAGAAAGAAGAGGATTTTAAAAAAAAAAAAAGGAGAGAATGTGATCAGCAGGAGACTAGAACAAAGCCATACACTAGAGATTTAAGGTATATTTTGGTCTGTTAGATGAAACAGTATCCCAAAACTTAAAGAAAGAACAACTTTATATATATATATATATATATACTAAAAAGAAGGTTAACTACTATGAAGAGATAGAGTATGACGCTAAAAATGAAAAATAAAAAAGATTTAAAAAAAAATGGATTGATAAGATGTTGGTTGAAAAAGGGAAAAAGAAAAATTAAAAAAAAAAAAGAAGAAGAAAGTTAAAAAAAAATTAACTTTGAAAGACTAAAGAATCATGGGGAAAAAAGCCATGGATTCTATGTGCATTATTCCCCTAGTGCTGGAGTTCTGCCGTTCTCATTGATCGGTAAACTTGCTCTTGGCTGGCTGTTCTCGCTGATCTTCTGGGGGAGGGGCCTGTTGCCATGGTTCCCAAATGTCTTTGCCAGAGGCGGAATTGCCCCGCCCTTGCCGGTCTGGGCTAAGTATTCTGCTCAGGTGTGCTCTCGGGAGCTTTTGTTCCCTGCAAGCTTTCCATACAGCTTTGGAGGATGAGAGTGAAAATGGTGGCCTCCCAATCTCCACCCTGGAGGAGCCAAGAACTCAGGGCCCCACTCCTCAGTGAGCCCCCAGAGAAAAGCAGTCAATCACTTCTGTCTCCCTAGTCTCCGGCCACCTTCTGTGCTCACCTGGCCTGTGACCAAGCATTTCTATCTCTGGCACCCACCCCTGTGTGGAGTCTCCAAACCCAGCAGATCTCTGTGGTATGCTTCTGCGCCATTCCTCCTGGGGGAGGAAGGGGAGCCTCTCTGGATCTGCTGCTTGTTGGGTCCCTGCTGGAGGAGCAGTGGCCCAACTGTGCCACAGATCATGGTTTATGGTAACCCCAAGCTGAGAGCCTGCTCCTCGGGTCCACCTCTGCAGCCGGCTTCCCCGCTCTGATACCTGGGAGCTCTGCCACACTCAGGCAGCCCCGGTCTTTCTGTGATTCCAAGGGTCCTGAGACCACATTGTCCCAGTGAGAGTTCCACCCCCAGCTTAGCGCCTGGAGCGACGTCCCTCAGCAGAGCAGGCTTCTAAAAGTTCCAATTTTGTGCTCTGCTGCTCTATCACTTGCCAGAAGCAGCCGACGGAGGCCCCCTCCCCCACCGTGTATCCTCCCAGAATATCGCCTCGGATTCACTTCTCCGCATGTCCTACCTTCCAGAAAGTGGTTGCTTTTCTGTTCAGAGAGTTGCTGCTATTCTTTTCTTCCATCTCCTGTTGAGTTCATAGTTGTTCAGAATGGTTTGATCCCTATCTAGCTGAATTCCTGGAACCAGACAAAATTTAGGTCTCCTACTCCTCTGCCATCTTGCTCCTCCTCCCAGAGCAAAGATTCTAAAAAGCATTCATTTTGGGGCATATAGCTAATTGGAAACTTAGTCTTTAATGCAGAATGCTTTTCAGAAATTGAACCCTTCTGATGACCAGATAGACTCATTTTTGCCTTTACGAGATATTAATAGTTTAAGTGACCCTAGTGATTTTGTAAATATTATGACTCCAATTTCCTTTACACAAAATATGGATTTGAACAATAAAAACTTAGACAATTCCTCCTCTACAATGAGTGTGAGTTCCTTAACTTCACATTCAGTTTGAAGGAGTAATATGAATATGTGCATAGCCTGAGATGCAGAAAGGGGAAACTCAGACAGGTAGAAGTAAGAGCTGTAACTCCTTAAAAACCTGAATTAATAACATGTGTGTTCTTAGTTCTGTTGTAGATCTAGAATAAAGAATAAAAATGAACCACTTCCTAAAATTCAGGCAGAACTTACAGTTTTATATAGCATCAAGCAATCTTTCCTAGGTGTCTAAAAGTTACAACCCCAAAGTTTTGAATGAAGTAGGGAAAATCTAGTTGCTACAGACACTGGAGATGGTCTACAATCCTTTTTTAATTGGTTTGATATTTTAAAGTCTGTACCGAGCACTACAAATCTTGAATTAAATGAGGAAATTAATTTTACTTACCTTTTTGAAATAAGGAAAAATAAAAATCTCCCAGAGGATTATGTGAGATTTCAGATAAACACAGAATAATTTATGAATGAAGATGAACAAGAAATAGGAAAAATTCTAATGGCTTGGAATACTTTGTTATCTGGTGTCAAAAATTTTTTTTTAAACCATCATGTTGAATCTCATGCCAGGGATGGCCAAATCTTTTATCAGAGACTCTGGAATTACCATTACCTGATGAAATGGCTTTTCAGCACAATGAATTAGTTTCTCCTGTAGGTATTGATTCAGGGTCTTTAACAGTTGAGGATAATGTGTCTCATAGATCTGAATCTTAAAAAAGTGATTCATAAAAAATTAAAAGAATCTGTAATGGCTGGCAATCTTCTTTTTATAAAGAACTCCTTTTGTGTCCATTTTGTTATCTTTACTCCAAGAAAATCCACCGCATTATATGATACAATCCTATTGAATTTTGATTTTGAGAGTGAATTAACTTTTCCCGGTTAACGGGGTGCTGATATCACCCCCTCTTTCCAGGGTTTTAGATTATTTTCAGACCGGCCAAATTATATGATTAGTGATGGAACTCAGTGTGATTTTTTTATAGTTTTTGAGGATAAAAATGAGTTTTGTACTCCTTATGTGAAAGACAGCAATGCTGACTGATGGTTTTAGAAGGAGTTTTTTAAAAATGCAGGACTATTATAAGTGGAGAGATAATACAGATATAGCCATACCTTATAATTTTATTTAGTTTTATTTATTTACTTAGACTTACTAAGAATGATTTGCCTACAGTTATACAAGGGGATATGATTTCTAGACAAAATAATATAAATATTTACCAAAGCACCCATGCTCTGCCAATTCTCTGCTCTGTATTTGTGTTTAGAGCAAAAAAACAGAAGTGTCCTATGACAAGTTTATGCCAGATCCTCCCTGGTTGGGCATATTGATCTTGATAGTTCTGAACAAACATCATCTCAGAGAAAAAGAGAACAAAAGATTACTAAAGAATTTAGCAGCCCTTTTTATTCTACTTTTATTGGATCATTGGAATACTCAAACTTAAAAAGAGTCACTTGATCGTTCCCTGTATTTGAGTCTGTTTTGTTGTTTATTTAGCTTGTCGCTTTGAACAAACTGGTGGTTGCCAGAAGGGAAGCGGGGGGGGGGGGGTTAAAATAAATAAATAAGATTAAGAGGTACAAACTTCCAGTTGTAAAATAAAAAGTCACAGAGATGATAAGTACAGCACAGGAATATAGTCAAAATATTGTAATAACGCTTGCTATATGGTGACTACACTTATGGTGAGCACTAATATATAGGATTATTGAATAAATATGTTGTACACCTGAAGCTAATATTTCAATACTATACTTCAGTAAAAAAAAAAGTGTCACTCAGAGAAGTATTGTCAGAAGAAATTGCCTTACAGGAAAAGCAGGATTTGAAAAGGAAACCAATTATGTTGATAAAGAATTGTGTCACCAAACTAAAAAGAAGCAGCTCTTCAAGATATTTGTAGCCATTAACCAAAATTTTCTGGTAGACATTTTCAAGGACTATAACTATTTCTTAGGATACACAGTGCATTTTTTAAAACTGTGTTCTTGAGAAGAACCCCATAAAAACCATTATAGCACAAGAGTTTTTCACTAAAATGTGTCACTTCTGCATAGAAGTCTAAAGAGAAAACAGGAAAGAAAGAAACTGAAATTATATCTACTGGATTATTTCCCTGAGGAAGATGGCTATAGGGCAGTGGGCTTTCCAGCACCGGGAGAAGAGAGGATAGAGCCACAGAACAGCAAAGCAAAAGAAGCTCATTAAGTGGGGAGTGTGGGGGAGGCAGGGGTGCTGCCACATTTAATGCCCACCAGGGAAGCCCCCAGCAGCAGATGAATGGAGTCATCTGCCTGCTACTGCAAAGTTCTTTGAGAAAGTCAATGCCTCCTTGCTGCCACGCAATATTTCAGACATCCATGGACTACGTGAGGACAAAGCAAGAGAACACTGCATGTTAGTGTTGCAGCAAAAATAAAAATTTAAGAAAGGTGGTCATATGACCTCACTGTTATGAGGAATTCTTAATCTCAGGAAACAAACTGAGGGTTGCTGGAATGGTGGGGGGTGGGAGGGATGGGGCGGCTGGGTGATAGACATTGGGGAGGGTATGTGCTATGGTGAGCACTGTGAATTGTGTAAGACTGTTGAATCACAGACCTGTACCTCTGAAGCAAATCATACATTACATGTTAAAAAAAAAAAAAAATGATGATGGCAGGAAGTGAAGGATGAGGGTGGGGAAATCGGAGGGGGAGACGAACCATGAGAAACTATGGACTGAGAAACAAACTGAGGGTTCTAGAGGGGAGGGGTGTGGGGGGATGGGTTAGCCCGCTGGTGGGTATTAAAGAGGGCATGTATTGAATGGAGCACTGGGTGTTATACGCAAACAATGAATCATGGAACACTTCACCTAAAACTAATGATGTATGGTGATTAACATAACATTAAAAAAAAAAAGAATGGTGGTAATTCCTACCTCTCTCTGATTACGAGAGGAAAGCCTAGCCGGGGAGTGGTCGTTGTCATTGAGCCAGCCACCAGTAAATTCCTCCCAACCACAGCTTCAGGCTCTCCAAAATTCGACCACGCTGCTCCAAAGTCATGCTGGAGTAAAAGAAACTTGCTTGACTTAGAAATGTAAAGAATTTAGTAGAGAAACCAGTCCAGATTATATCTGTATCCTGAAAAGACTTTTATGACTTCATGTTACATATGACAAATTCTATCAACATTGCCTTAACACTGAGCAATTGATTTGTATGGTCCAAATGGTGAAACTGTTTTCAATAAATGAATGAATTAACTGTGAGACTATTCATTAAAATGTAATATTGCAGCTATCAGTTGGGGAATACATTATAAAAATTTTAGCCAGTATATGAGAAACAAACGTTTTTTATTTTTACTATAAAGAAAAAGTGATTCTGCTGTCAACTCTGTACATTTTTATTGAAATTTTTTATAATTTGTTTTTTTAATTTCTTATAAAACCAATTGCAAATTATATGCTTACTTTAATAAAATACTTCAGTCACCCTTCTGCCCCACTGCCAAATGGCTATTTATGTGTATGCCAAATAGGCATTAAATTGTCCTTGAAGACCAGAAGTTTGCTTGGTCAGCCAGTTTGCTTCCTTAGGTTCGGCTGACTTACCAGGGTCTTCCATAGCCACCCTTGAAATGGTTTAGAGGTGCGTGTTAGTTTCCTAGGATTTTTGTATCACAGAGTCCCTTACACAACAAAAATTCATTGTCTCACAGCACTGGAAGCTAGGAGTCCAAATTCAAGATGTCAGCAGTGTTGGTTCCTTCTAAGAGCTCTGAGGAAGAATCTGTTCTATGCCTCTCAACTTGACTGTCTTCCTGCTGTGTCTCTTCACATTGTCTTGCCTCCAAATGTATATAGCTTTGTCTCCAAATTTCCCCATTGTATAAGGACAAGAGTCATATTGGATTAAGATCCTTCCAGTGACTTCATTTTTTCATTCTTATCTCCAAATAAGGTCACATTCTGATGTACGGGGGGTTAGGACATTAACATATGAATTTGAGGGGGATGCAGAATCCACCTATAACAGGGTGAATTCCCCTTCTGGGAGCTGTTCTACCCATATTATCCCAGGCAGAGTACCAAGATCAGGGAGCTGAGGAATCCAGGGCCCTTATTTGCCAGGCTTGCATTTCTCTCCTGCAATGCAATCCCCCTGGAAGTCCTATTGGCTGCTGGTTGAATTCATCAAGAACCTCCCATATCCAGTGACTGAGGCCAATCTTTTTGCATGAAAATCTTTAAGTGTGCACCTGCCCTCACAGTATTTCTAGCTACAAGTGTGTCTCTGTCCACTCCTCATGCCCTAGATGAATGAATTCTACCCTTCCCTCTGAGTCTAACTACAAGGAAGGAACTACCAGCCTCCACTTGCTCAGTAGTCAGCCTGTGGCAGGCTGTGTGCTAAATTCCTTACAGAAAATGTTCCCCTTTGTCTTCCTTATAAGCCTAGGAGGAAGGTAATACCTGTTTTATAGGCAAGAACACTAAGTCATAAAGAAATTAAGTGATTTGTTCAAGGTATGTGTTTAGCCTTCCATCAAATGGACTATCATATCCATCATACTTTTTCATTTAGTAGAGACAAAATATCCCAGAACATGGAAGGGGAGTAGTGCTAAAAGAACAGAGAAGTTAGAGAGGAATTTCATGAATCTCCAGGATTAGGACCAACACCCATGTTTAAAAATAAAGAGTATTCCATGTTCCCAGTAACATTATTCACAATAGCTAAAAAGAGGAAGTAACTCAAGTGCCCATCGATGGATGAATGGATGAACAAAATTTGGTATGTACACATGGAATATTAGTCTTAAACAGGAAGGAAATTCTGACACCTGCCACAACATGGATGAAACTTGTGGATGTTGTGTTAAGTGAAATAAGCCAGACACAAAAGGACAAATACAGTATGGCTCCACCTATATGATGTTCCTAGAGTCATCAAGTTCATTGGACATGGAAAATAGAATGGTGATTTCCAGGGTTCAGGAGGAATGGGGGACTAACTGTTTAATGAGTATAGAATTTCAGTTTAAGAAGGTGAAAGGGTTTTAGAGATGGATGGTGGTGATGGTTGCAAAACCATGTGATTGTACTTAATGCCATTGAACTGTACACTTATAGACAGTTAAGGTGGTAAATTTTATGTGTATTTTACCACTATTAAAAATGATTTTTAAAAAAGAAAAAAAGGGCACTGTTTCCAACCCATACACTTAAAACAATTTTGAATCTGTATTTCCCGGCAATGATATAAAAAGGTCTTCTGATCAATCACTCAGAAAGGTCTACAGGGAATTCTGAATTTCTATAGTAAATAATAGCCTTGAGACAGAAGCAGGGTTTCTATGTGCATCTTCAGTAAACATTCGGGTAACACATCCTTGTTTCACTTAAAGGCCGTTTTAGGATCCATTGGTTGATGTGGGTTGGCACATGTATGCACACTCCTGAAGAACAGCTTTAAGGTGTGGGTTCTGGGACTTCCCACTACAGTTAAGTTCTTTTTTTTTTTTTTTTTTTAAACCAGCCTCTGCACAGGTGAGTCTAAGTAAGACAGGTGGTGATAGGTAATGGAAATGACCAAGGGAACATCCACTGACTCAGCCCTGACCATAAAATGAAAGGGTGCTTGGATTAAGGACATGGTTAGTCCTGGAAAGGCTCACTCCCTAACCAAGAATGGGGGCAGAGGGAGGACCTAGGCACACCTAGAAAAAGGCTCCCCATCAAGTACCTCTTTCTCTCCCAGCCCTTCTGCTATGACCACCAAAGTTTAGCCCTCATAAATTTTTGTCTGGCTTATTCCTCACAGGTCTCTTCCTTTCAGTCCTAAAACATTCCTGTGCTCTACAAATTGAAGTCAGTGTGATGATTATAATATGTAAATTGAATTACAGTATCCCTCCACTTAAACTCCTCCCTATCCCCCATTTTGCTATGGGACATGACTGAAAACCAATGAATTCATGACAAGGTCTGCTCCTTACCTATTCATCTAGCCTCTGCTCTTACCAGTCATCACCCTGACATAGACTTATGCAAAATTTATAGTTTACAGCACTGGCAAATGGTGTTCTGCCAACCTGCACCCCAGGCTCCTCCCCTTTCTCCCACCAGCCATTGTCAGCTCAGCCATCAATCTTTCCTCTGCTATGAGCCTCCATTAAAGACTGCAGTTAAGTTTCTCTACTTACCTTGGTCCTTGAAGTTCCCTGGTTAATTATGAACTCCACTGCCCAGCTCTGGAAGGAGAGTCCCTTGAGGGTTGGCCAACTTCTTTTTTTCTGAACTTCCTGCCCCTGGCATGGTGCCTGCTTCTTCATGGGATTCAGTAAACAGTGCATGTTGAAAGAATTGTGCTATTTTTGCCTCTCATTTAACCCTTACAAAGCTTCATTGATTTTTCATTGTGCACCAGGCTTAAATCCATCCTTCCAGATGTCCTTGCAAGGCACTACTATAGTGGTATTGCACAGACCTGTTTTTGGAAGAACATAGGATAGGTCAAGGACTTTTCAACATTCATTATCTATTAGGAATCTGAATGAACCTTCTGTGGGACTTTTCAGATAGGTTTTACCCCATGTTCCTCTATCTAATTGGGTAAGGAGACAATAAGGGTTAAAGGAAATTGCCAGATTGAGAGAGTAACAGGAATTAGAAGTCAGGGAAGGGGCTTAGGTATAGCAGAGACAAGAGGATGATCAAATTTAATGTTTTCCCATGACAATATTAATAATTACATTTATGACCTGCAATCTTTCTTTACTCTTTCTATCTAAAAACAACAATGGCAACAGAGAATATTTTGTCATGATGATGATGATACTGTTACCATTCAAACTTGCAGAGAGCTGTTTTCTATCAAGTCCTAGCTCTATCATTTGATTGCAACATAAGTAAGTGGCATTGGGTGAGTTCTCTGGTCCTCCAACATCAATACTTCATGGGGGATTAATCCAAAAGATGATTTGTTGTTGTTCATTTGTTTCCTATAATGAGCACAAACTCCCTGCCACATTTAAATAAAAGTCCAATTACATCTCCATAGCCAAAAGTGCTATTATCTTTTTGTCTGGCTACAAGAGTTAACAAGTTTCCTATCGCTTTACCAAGTTTAGAAATAAAATTTTTCTGATAGAGGTTGCATAAAGTAAGGTCCACTCTGCTTTGCTTTTTTTTGGGGGGGGGAGAGACCCAAGACTTTAATTATTTTACCCTATATTGCTTCTTGCTTTAGAATATGGTCTTTGCATTTCCCCCTCTCCTTTTTGGACATAAGTGTAAAAAGAGCATTAAATATGACTAGGCAAAACTGAAGAAAATTGCATCAAATCAGTTGAAGAGAACTGAAGTATGTTTTTATAGGCTACATGTTTTTGGAGGAGATACACAAGGCTGACAGCCTAATAAAAAATTAATACCGTGTGCTTAACCACTTGCTGGGGGATCTCAAGGTCTTCTGCAACAAGGATGCACCCGGGAACTGCCAGGACAGATTCTCAATTATTAATTACCAACTGACTTCTGTATTAGGGCATCAGTGCATCAGTCTCATAGTTGTGAACTTACTGGTTTCATTTCTTCCTGCAGAATTTGATTTTGAAGAATTCAGTTATTCTAGGGAAAAGAAAGCAAATAACTATCTCTAGAGATTAAGATTTTTTCTTCATATTTTGAGAATTACTCTAGGAGCAAATGATAGAGTTTATATTTTTTCTCACTATGTTTAGTGCAGTCAGTTCATCTTACAGAAGAGGAAGCTAAGGTCTGGAACCAAAGCCAGGTGACCACGTGCAGGTCTGGTTATAAATGACTAGTGAACTTCAAGGACCACAGTAAGCAGAGAAACTTAGTGCATGTTTATTTGATGTTTATAAAAATAAGCTTTAATTCTTCTTTTAAAAGTGGGTCTGACTAGTTTACTGCTCCTGACTTCTTCTAATCTTATCCCTCCTCCATTTCATGTGGGGGAAACTCAAGGATAAGGACCAGAATTTATTCATTATAAAATATAAACTGACATTATTTAAAGATGACTTTTCTTACTCTTACTCTTCTTCAACACTCACCAAAAATATATATAAACAACAGCAAAAATATATATATATAAAGAAAAAGATATCCATCTTAAATAGAGAACAAGAGGTATCCATTCTATAAAACAGGAACATAGTTACAATTTTATTTTTTTTCCTTAAGATTTATTTATTTATTTATTTATTTATTTATTTATTTATTTTGGAGCAAGAGAGTGCACAAATAGGAGGAGGGGCAGAGAAGGGAGAGAAAATCTGAGGCAGACTCCACATTCAGCATGGAGCCTGACACTGGGCTCGATCCCACAGCCATGAGATCATGACCTGAGCTGAAACCAAGAGTTGGATGCTTAACTAACTAAGCCACCCAGGTGCCCCCATAGTTACAATTTTAAAGAAAAAGAGGGCTTTTTTTCTTTTTCTTTTCTTTTTTTTTTAATATTTTATTTATTTATGTGAGAGGGAGAGAGAATGAGCACGGGGGAGGGGAAGAGGGAGAGAGAGAAGCAGACTCCCTATTGAGCAGAAAGCCCAAAGAGGGGATCAATCTGAGGACGCAGAGATTATGACCTGAACTGAAAGCAGACACTTAACTTACTGAGCCACCCAGGCAGCCCCAACGAAAAGCTTTGACATCTTGACTGGAGCTAGGGTGTTAATGAAAAGTTGTCCTCTGTCATCTGAGACCCCAAGCCAGCCTAGCCATGCTCTGCCACATTTGCACTCCCACCTTCTCTACTAGCTGAACAGGGCTACTGTCTGTTCTCTTCAGAGATGAGTCATACAGAGATAAACAGCCTGAGCCTATGGATAAAGACTGCTATCAAGCAGCAAATCAGCTGCATCCTTGGATGGAGGGAGTAAAGACAAGACAAGGATATATCAAAGACATACATCACAAGGGCCATTATCCAAGGAAGCAGAGAGGAATTCTGACCAACAGTTCTTCGTTGCTGCCAAAAATATTATGTGTAGCAGATAGCATGTGATGTCCTTGAAATAAGGGCTCCTGTAAAAGTTAGGATGCTCAAATAACAGGCCAGGTGACAATGGGAGAGGATGTGAACAAAGCTTGGGAGTTCAGAGTTTGGAAAAGAGGGAGAATACTGCAAAAATGAAAAATCTGTATGAAGCAATGAAAAAAGATTAAAAAAAATATGAGGGAGATGATACATTTAGGTCTCAGCAGACAGACCTGGGGGAAATCACATAAACTAAGTATGAAGACCTAGAGAATTTTGAAAATGCTTTTAGAGGGGGGCGGAGCAAGATGGCGGAGGAGTAGGAGACCTGGATTTCGTCTCCTCTCAGGAATTTAGCTGGATAGGGATCAAACCATTCTGAACACCTACAAACTCAACAGGAGATCGAAGAAAAGAATAGCAACAACTCTCTGAACAGAAAAGCGACCACTCTCTGGAAGGTAGGACGTCCGGAGAAGTGAATCCGAGGTGATATTTGGGAGGTTAGACGGCGGGGGAGGGGCCTCCGTCGGCCGCTTCTGGCAAGTGATAGAGCCGCGGAGCAAAAATCGGAACTTTTAAAAGTCTGCTCCGCTGAGGGACGTCACTCTGGTGGCTAAGCGGGGGGTGGAACCCTCCGGGACAGTGTGGTCTCAGGACCCCCGGGGTCACAGAAAGACCGGGGGTGCCTGAGTGTGGCAGAGCTCCCAGGTAATGGAGCAGGGAAGCCAGCTGCAGAGACAGAGCCAAGGTGCGGGCTCTCAGCTCGGGGTTGCCATAAACCGTGATCCGCGGCACAGTCGGGCCCCTGCTCCTCCAGCAGGGACCCAACACGTGGCAGATCCGGGGAGACTCACCTTCCTCCCCCGGGAGGAACCGCGTGGGAGCGCACCACAGGGATCTGCTGGGTTTGGAGACTCCACCCGGGGTCGGGTGCCAGAGATAGAAATGCGCGGTCACAGGCCGGGTGAGCACGGAGTGCGGCTGGAGACCGAGGAGACGGGAGTGACTGACGGCTTTTCTCTGGGGGCTCACGGAGGAGCGGGGCCCGAGTTCTCGGCTCCTCTGGGGCGGAGATTGGGAGGCCGCCATTTTCACTCTCCGCCTCCAAAGCTGGACGGAAAGCTCGCAGGGAACAAAAGCCCCGGAGAGCAAACCCGAGCAGATTACTTAGCCGGGAGGGGGAAAGGGCGGGGCACTTCCGCCTCCGGCAGAGACATTTGGAAACCACGGCAACAGGCCCCTCCCCAGAAGATCAGCGAGAACAGCCGGCCAAGACCAAGTTTACCGATCAATGAGAACGGCAGAACTCCAGCGCTAGGGGACTACTGCACATAGAATTCACGGCTTTTTTACCATGATTCTTTAGTCTTTTAAAGTTAATTATTTTTTTAACTGTCTTTTTGTCTTTTTATTTCTTTTTGAATTTTTCTTTTTCCCTCTTTCAACCAGTATCTTATCAATCCCTTTTTTAAAAAAAAAAATTTTATTTTTCATTTTTAGAGTCATATTCTATCCCTTCATAGTAGTTACCCATATTTTTGGCTTATATATATAAGTTGTTCTCTCTTTAAAATTTTGAGATAGTTTCTTCTAACAGATTAAAATATACCCTAAATCTCTAGTATATGGTGTTTTCTATTCCCCTGCCTGATCACATCCTCTCCCTTTTTTTTCTTTTTTTAAATCCTCTTCTTTCTTTTTTCAAACAACTTCTTATCAATTCCTTTTATAAAATTTTTTATAATTTCCATTTTTACAGTCATATTCCATCCCTTCATCATATCAACCCTTATTTTTGTACATATATAAGTTTTTCTTTCTTTAAAATTTTGGGAGGCACTTTCTTCTAAAAGACCAAAATACACCCCAAATCTAGTGTGGGGCACTGATCTATATACCATCCTGATCATATTTGATCAAATTCTGGTTTTTTTGTTGTTGTTGTTGTTTTGTTTTTTTTTTGTTTTTGTTTTTATCTTTTTCTTTTACTTTTTTTTTCTTTTTCTTTTTTCTCTCTTTCCCTTTCTTTTCCCACTGCTTCAGGTCTTTTCTGATTTGTTTAGAGTATATTTTCTGGGGAAGTGGTTACTCTGCTAGCATTTTGTTCTCTCATTAATCTATTATCCTCTGCACAAAATGACAAGAAGGGAAAAATCACCTCAACAAAAAGAACAAGAGGTAGTACCGACTGCCAGGGACCTACTCAATACGGACAGTAGTACGATGTCAGATCTAGAGTTAAGAATCATCACTTTAAAGATACTAGCTGGGCTTGAAAAAAATATGGAAGTTATTAGAGAAACCCTTTCTGGAGAAGTAAAAGAGCTAAAATCCAACCAAGTAGAAATCAAAAAGGCTATTAATGGGGTGCAATAAAAAATGGGGGTGCTAACTGCTAGAATAAATGAGGCAGAAGAGAGAATCAGTAATATAGAAGATGAAATGATGGAAAATAAAGAAGCTGAGAAAAAGAGAGATAAACAACTACTGGATCATGAGGGCAGAATTTGAGAGATAAGCGATACCATAAGACGAAACAACATTAGAATAATTGGGATCCCAGAAGAAGAAGAAAGAGAGAGGGGGCAGAAGGTATAATGGAGCAAATTATAGCAGAGAACTTCCCTAATTTGGGGAAAGAAACAGGCATGAAAATCCAGGAAGCACAGAGAACCCCTCTCAAAATTAATAAAAATAGGTCAACACCCCAACATCTAATAGTAAAACTTACGAGTCTCATAGACAAAGAGAAAATCCTGAAAGCAGCTCAGGAGAAGACAGATGTAACCTAAAAGGGTAGAAACATTATGTTGGCAACAGACCTATCCACAGAGACCTGGCAGGCCAGAAAGCACTGGCAGGATATATTCAGAGCACTAAATGAGAAAAATATGCAGCCAAGAATACTATATCCAGCTAGGCTGTCATTGAAAATTGAAGGAGAGATAAAAAGCTTCCAGGACAAACAAAAACTAAAAGAATTTGCACATACAAAACCAGCCCTACAGGAAATCTTGAAAGGGGTCCTCTAAGCAAAGAGAGAGCCTAAAAGCAACATAGACCAGAAAGGAACACAGACAATATACGGTAACAGTCACCTGACAGGCAATACAATGGCACTAAATTCCTATCTTTCAAGAGTTACCCTGAATGTAAATGGGCTAAATGCCCCAATCAAAAGACACAGGCTATCAGACTGGATTAAAAAACAAGACCCATCGATATGCTGTCTGCAAGAGACTCATTTTAGAACCAAAGACACCCCCAGATTGAAAGTGAGGGGGTGGAAAACCATTTACCATGCTAATGGACACCAAAAGAAAGTGGGGTGGCAATCCTTATATCAGACAAATTAGATTTTAAACCAAAGACTGTAATAAGAGATGAGGAAGGACACTATATCATACTTAAAGGATCTATCCAACAAGAAGATCTAAAACAATTGTAAATATCTATGCCCCTAACATGGGAGCAGCCAATTATATAAGGCAATTAATAACAAAAGCAAAGAAACACATTGACAATACAATAATAGTGGGGGACTTTAACATCACCCTCACTGAAATGGACAGATCGTCTAAGCAAAAGATTAACAAGGAAATAAAGACTTTAAATGACACACTGGACCAAATGGACTTCACAGACATATTCAGAACATTCCACCCGAAAGCAACGGAATACACATTCTTCTCTAGTGCCCATGGAACATTCTCCAGAATAGATCACATCCTAGGTCATAAATCAGGTCTCAGCCGGTACCAAAAGATTGGGATCATTCCCTGCCTATTTTCAGACCACAATGCTTTCAAACTAGAACTCAATCACAAGAGGAAAGTCGGAAAGAACTCAAATACATGGAGGCTAAAGAGCATCCTACTGAAGAATGAATGAATCAACCAGGAAATTAAAGAAGAGTTAAAAAAATATATGGAAACCAATGAAAATGAAAACACAACTGTTCAAAATCTTTGGGATGCAGCAAAGGCAGTCAGGAGGAAAGTATATAGCAATACAAGCCTTTCTCAAGAAACAAGAAAGGTCTCAAGTACACAACCTAACCCTACACCTAAAGGAGCTGGAGAAAGAACAGCAAATAAAGCCTAAACCCAGCAGGAGAAGAGAAATAATAAAGATCAGAGCAGAAATCAATGAAATAGAAACTAAAAGAACAGTAGAACAGATCAATGAAATTAGGAGCTGGTTCTTTGAAAGAATTAACAAGATTGATAAACCCCTGGCCAGACTTATCAAAAGGAGAAGAGAAATGACCCAAATCAACAAAATCATGAATGAAAGAGGAGAGATCACAACCAACACCAAAGAAATACAAACAATTATAAGAACATATTATGAGCAACTCTATGCCAGCAAATTAGATAACCTGGAAGAGATGGATGCATTCCTAGAGATGTATCAACTACCAAAACTGAACCAGGAAGAAATAGAAAACCTGAACAGACCTATAACCACTAAGGAAATTGAAGCAGTCATCAAAAATCTCCCAAAAAACAAAAGCCCAGGGCCAGATGGCTTCCCAGCGGAATTCTACCAAACATTTAAAGAAGAATTAATACCTATTCTTCTGAAACTGTTCCAAAAAATAGAAATGGAAGGAAAACTTCCAAACTCATTGTATGAGGCCAGCATTACCTTGATCCCAAAACCAGACAAAGACCCCATCAAAAAGGAGAATTACAGACCAATATCCCTGATGAACATGGATGCAAAAATTCTCACCAAAATACTAGCCAATAGGATCCAACAGTACATTAAAAGGATTATTCTCCACGACCAAGTGGGATTTATCCCTGGGCTGCAAGGTTGGTTCAACATCCGCAAATCAATCAATGTGATACAATACATTAAGAAAAGAAAGAAGAAGAATCATATGATCCTCTCAATAGATGCAGAAAAAGCTTTTGACAAAGTCCAGCATCCTTTCTTGATCAAAACTCTTCAGAATATAGGCATAGAGGATACATACCTCAATATCATAAAAGCCATCTATGAAAAACCTACAGCGAATATCATTCTCAATGGGGAAAAACTGAGAGCTCTCCCCCTAAGGTCAGGAACGCGGCAGGGATGTCCACTATCACCACTGCTATTCAACATAGTATTGGAAGTCCTAGCCACAGCAATCAGACAACAAAAAGAAATCAAAGGCATCCAAATTGGCAAAGAAGAAGTCAAACTCTCACTCTTTGCAGATGATATGATACTTTATGTGGAAAACCCAAAAGACTCCACCCCAAAACTGCTAGAACTCATACAGGAATTCAGTAAAGTGGCAGGATATAAAATCAATGCACAGAAGTCAGTGGCATTCCTATACACCAACAAGACAGAAGAAAGAGAAATGAAGGAGTCGATCCCATTTACAATTGCACCCAAAACCGTAAGATACCTAGGAATAAATCTAACCAAAGAGACAAAGGATCTGTACTCAGAAAACTATAAAATACTCATGAAAGAAATTGAGGAAGACACAAAGAAATGGAAAAATGTTCCATGCTCATGGATTGGAAGAACAAATATTGTGAAGATGTAAATGCTAACTAGGACAATCTACACGTTCAATGCGATCCCCATCAAAATACCATCCACTTTTTTCAAAGAAATGGAAAAAATAATCCTAAAATTTCTATGGAACCTGAAAAGACCCCGTATAGCCAGAGGAATGTTTAAAAAGATAAGCAAAGCTGGCGGCATCACAATTCCGGACTTCCAGCTCTATTACAAAGCTGTCATCATCAAGACAGCATGGTACTGGCACAAAAACAGACACATAGATCAATGGAACAGAACAGAGAGCCCAGAAATGGACCCTCAACTCTATGGTCAACTCATCTTTGACAAAGCAGGAAAGAATGTCCAATGGAACAAAGACAGTCTCTTCAACAAATGGTGTTGGGAAAATTGGATAGCCACATGCAGAAGAATGAAACTGGACCATTTCCTTACACCACACACAAAAATAGACTCCAAATGGTTGAAAGACCTCAATGTGACACAGGAGTCCATCAAAATCCTAAAGGAGAACACAGGCAGCAACCTCTTTGACCTCAGCCGAAGCAACTTCTTCCTAGAAACATCGCCAAAGGCCAGGGAAGCAAGGGCAAAAATGAACTATTGGGACTTCATCAAGATAAAAAGCTTTTGCAAAGCAAAGGAAACAGTCAACAAAACCAAAAGACAACCGACAGAATGGGAGAAGATATTTGCAAATGACATATCAGATAAAGGACTAGTATCCTAAATCTATAAAGAACTCATCAAACTCAACACCCAAAGAACAAAGAATCCAATCAAGAAATGGGCAGAAGACATGAACAAACATTTTTCCAAAGAAGACATCCAAATGGCCAACAGACACATGAAAAAGTGTTCAATATCGCTCGGCATCAGGGAAATCCAAATCAAAACCTCAATGAGATACCACCTCACACCAGTCAGAATGACTAAAATTAACAAGTCAGGAAACGACAGATGTTGGCGGGGATGCAGAGAAAGGGGCACCCTCATACACTGTTGGTGGGAATGCAAGCTGGTGCAGCCACTCTGGAAAACTGTATGGAGGTTCCTCAAAAAGTTGAAAATAGAGCTACCATATGATCCAGCAATTGCACTACTGGGTATTTACCCCAAAGATACAAAAGTAGGGATCCGAAGGGGTACATGCACCCCGATGTTTATAGCAGCAATGTCCACAATAGCCAAACTGTGGAAAGAGCCAAGATATCCATCGACAGATGAATGGATAAAGAAGAAGTGGTATATATATACAATGGAATATTATGCAGCCATCAAAAGGAATGAGATCTTGCCATTTGCAGCGACGTGGATGGAACTGGAGGGTATTATGTTGAGTGTAATAAGTCAAACAGAGAAAGACATGTATCATATGATCTCACTGATATGAGGAATTCTTAATCGCAGGAAACAAACTGAGTGTTGTTGGAGTGGGGGGTGGGGTGGGAGGGATGGGGTGACTGGGTGATAGACACTGGGGAGGCTATGTGCTCTGGTTAGCGCTGTGAATTGTGCAAAACTGTTGAATCTCAGATCTGTACCTCTGAAACAAATAATGCAATATATGTTAAGAAAAAAAAAAAAAGAAGAAGAAGAAGGTAGCGGGAGGGGAAGAATGAAGCAGGGGAAATCGGAGGGGTAGACGAACCATGAGAGACGATGGACTCTGAAAAACTAACAGGGTTCTAGAGGGGAGTGGGGTGGGAGGATGCGTTAGCCTGGTGGTGCGTATTGAGGAGGGCACATTCTGCATGGAGCACTGGGTGTTATGCACAAACAATGAATCATGGAACACTTCATCTAAAACTAATGATGTAATGTATGGGGATTAACATAAGAATAAAATAAATAAATAAATTACTGGCAGATAAAAAAAAAAAGAAAATGCTTTTAGAAAAATAATGGCAGAGGGGGCCCCTGGGTGTCTCAGTTGGTTAAGCGACTGCCTTCGGCTCAGGTCATGATCCTGGAGTCCTGCGATCGAGTCCCGCATCAGGCTCCCTGCTCAGCAGGGAGTCTGCTTCTCCCTCTGATCCTCCCCCATCTCATGCTCTCTCTCTCTGTCTCATTCTCTCTCTCAAATAGATAAATAAAATCTTTTAAAAAAAAGAAAAATAATGGCAGAAAAGCAAAAGATGCAAGAGTGATGCAGTTTTCACCCTGCTGTTTTAAACCTCCAGCCTCCCCGTCCACATCACTGGCCTTGGTGGGGCAAGCACTCTGCCTGTCCTCATTGCTGTGTATCTCTTCTTGGATGAAGCTGTTTTACTGGAATTGACCTCTCTGCTCTCTCTGCCAGATAATATCCTTTGCTTTCCAAATATTTTCATAAAGCATTTTCTCTGTGAAATCTTCCCCGTGAACTCTGACCCCCATGCCTTCAACAGGGTCAGTGAAAACAGTTCATCTCAACGTTCCCTTCCCGCTATGGTTCAGTGGCCAGCAACAGAGTTGCTTTGACCTCCCCACCACCCCTGGCTGACCCCTGAGTGCAAAGAATGCCATTCCTCAGGAGAGATGGCATTTTCTGCTCTGACATTTTCTTAACATGCTTCATGTCAGGGCACCAGTCTCTCTCCACACAGGTCAATGCCCTTGCCATTGTGGTTCTTATCTAGAAAGAAAACGACTTCAGTTTCACTTCAGACAAAGGAGGGCTCCTTATGATTAAAAAAAGTAAGTATGATTCTCAGTGAAGATCTACCAGTCATGAAAACCTGCACCTAGTTATACAATATCAACAGTTAGAAAACAAAAGCTATAGAAAATTCAGGGAAGACTGGTAGGGGACTTGAATGCTTTGCACTTGGTCCTTGAGAGGGCAATGTTGCCACCAAAAAGACTAGAAAATGTTTAAATCACATAATTGACCAGGTAAATTATTGATCAAGTAAATTATTATTTTTTTTCTTTTTAGAGAGAGAGAGTGTGCAAGTGGTGGGGGAGGGGCAGAGAGAGAGAGAGAATCTTAAGCAAGCTCCACACCCAGCACAGAGCCTGACACCGGGCTTGATCTCGTGACCCTGAGATCCTGACCTGAGCCAAAACCAAGAGTCTGATGCTCAACTGACTGAACCACTCAGGCGCCCCTAAGTAAATTATTATTATTAATTAATGTGGAGTTTGGAATTTATATACATAGTGAGGGGCACTCTGTATTACATATATAACTATCAGGTGAATTATACCACATATACTTATTTCTATGTACATATATGTATAGACACACATGTATAATTCATTGATAGATACATATATAAACATATACTTATGTGTGTAAAAGGTATGTGTGTATATACATATGTACACTCAGACTATAGAGACTGTACTATCATTCTTCCACACTCAGACTATAGGGAATGTAACATCATTATTCCAGGTGACCAAGCATACACAAAATTTGACCATGTATTAAGCCACAAAGTAAAACTTAATAAATTCCAAAATGTAAAAGAAAAATTGACAAAACATTTTCTGAACCCATTACTGCGAAACTAAAATCTTACAGCAAAAATATCAAATACAAATATCAGAAACTGCAAATAAAATCTCTTGGATTAAAAAGTAAATTAAAACCAACATGATACAATATAAAGAAAATGATAATGAAACATATATCAGGCACTATGGGATCCAACTATAACAATGCTCAGGGTCAAATTCATGAAATACAACAATTAATTGGAGCAGAAAGAAACCATTAGTAAGGATATAAGATTTTTAAAATAATAAAACAGAAATAAGAAAATTGTAGAAGCAAATTCCAGAATCAGATTCTTAAACCTAATTAGTTTTAGTTAACATAATCAAGGGGAGGGGGGAAAAAAGTTTTTTAATACCAAAAAAGAGAACATTAATAAGTAAGACTAATTAGCTCAATTTCATGAAAACGTATGGAAAGGGGCACCTGTGTGGCTCAGTTGGTTAAAAGTCGGACTCTTGATTTCCACTCAGGTCCTGATCTCAGGGTCATGACCTCAGGGTCTGGAGATTCAGCCCAGAGTCAGGATCCATGAAATTATCTTTCTCTGTCTCCCTCTGCTCCTCCCCCTGACACTCTCTCTCTTTCTCTCCCTCTCTAAAAAAAAATGTATGGAACAACCTGAATGAACTAGATGATTTCCTAAGAAATTCTTGGAAAAATACCAAAAATGATCTCAGGAGAAACTGAAAATTCAAATAGAACAATTTTCATAAAAATTTAGAAAATTTTTCAGTAAGTAAGTTATTCAAACAACAGGCCCAATTACTTACATGGAGAAAACTTTACCAAATCTTTAAGAACTGCATAAATGTTATATTTAAGCTATTCAGAGCACAGTAAAAGAAGGAAATTTTCTTAATGAAACAAACTTTATAATTATCTCAACCAGATAGCACAAAAAGATACATATCTGTCTTTATCATGAATATTAGTGTAAATGTCCTAAATAAAATATTAGAAACAGAATCCAGCAGTATAGAATCATACAGCAATACCAGAATGGTTTAATGCTGCAAAACCTATTTATCTAATTTATTATATATTCAAATGATGTATTATATTAAATAAAAAATGAAAAAAGCCGTCTCTACAAATTCCAAAGATATTTTAATAACCTTCTACATTTATTCTTGGTTTTAAAATGGACTTTTTAAAGAAATCACAACTGATGAAATATATATATCAACCTCAAATCCATTATTATTATTATAATGGGAGAACACTGAAGCATTTCCATTAAGGTCAGGACCCAGATTAGGATATTAAGCGCTGTTACTGCTATTAAACATTGTTATAGGGGCCATAGCTGAAAAATTTAGGAAGAAAGAAGGCATATGGAAGCTGGAAAGGAAGAGGTAAAGTTATCTTTGATTGCGATTAGTATGATTGTATACCTGGATAATCTAAGAGAATCAACTGATATAAAACAAATAAAAAGAATTTGATAAAGGAGCTGGATAATATATATTTATTTATTTATATTTATATTTATGTTTATATATTTATCTCCATCTGCACACAACAATTATAAGTGATAACAAGAACAACAGAATTATTCAACATTTAAATAAGAAATCTGTAAGACCTTTATGAAGGAAATTGTAAAGTGCTCTTGAGGGACTTAAGTCTGAAACTGAAACAAATGGAAAACCATATAGTGATGTTGAATTGAAAGAGACAGTAATCAGATGTCAATTACATTAAGCTGTATTTGAGATCCAATAAAAGATACCAATAGGATTTTTCCTTTGGAACCAGACAAGTTGATTCTGGATTTTAAAGAGGAAAATGGAAAAGGAAAGTAGTTAGGAAAATTCTGGATATGAAACATAATGAGGGTGGAAAACCCATTCAGATATTAAACTATATTATAAATATACCTTAATAAAAGAGTGTGCTACTGGTCCACAAATCAAGAAATCCACAGAACAGAATGAAAAGTCCATAAATACTGCACAATATATAAAGGCATTTAGTCAGTTGTTATGGCAACATTTTAAATAAGTAAGAAAAAATGTATTCTTCAAAATATGATGTTGACAATTTGTATCTATAAGGAAAAAAAAAGTTAGAGCCCTAGCTGACATGGCACACAAATAAATCCTAAATAATCTAAGTCTCATATCCTAAGAGAGAAAACATAAAAATACTAGAAAAGCAATGACATTTTCCATTAAGAAGTAGAATAGGGAAGGCATCTTAAACTATTACACAACACTCAAAGCTATAAAAGTATTGATAATTTTGATGTTGAAATGAATATAAATTCTGTTTAAAAATAGATAATTAAAAAGACAAATGAAAAACAGAAGCATAATATTTGCAACTTTTATGACTGTAAAAGAGTGATATATATAGTCCCATAATATATAGAGTACCTACAAATCAATAAGAACAAAGACCAAATGACCAATAAAAGTGAACAAAAGATAATAAAACATTAAAGCACATAGTAAAAGAACACGAGAACAACAACTGTGCTTCTTTTATCAGTTAAAGATACAGACTAAAACCAATAATATGCAGTTTTTGCTTATTGGATTTGATAAACAATTGTAGAAGTTACGGTTTATCCATTGCTGGTAGGAGTGCAATTTGGCATAACCACTATAAGAAACAATAAGGTCCTGTCTTATCAGAATTTAAAAGTTCACATACTCTTTGACTAATGCATCTTTTTTTAATAAATTCACACTTGACTAAATGAGGTATGAACATGATTATTCTTTGCAACATTGTAATAGAAACGTATCAGTGATGCACATATATCCACCAATAGAGAGCTGCTGGCTTGAAGAGCAGTGGAGCCATGTGATTTAATATAAAGCAAATTAAAAGAACAAAGCTCTACATATACTGCAAAGGAATGAAGCAAGTAAAAAACAAAGTGAGAAGGTGCAAAACAATGTATCTGGTGTGAGCACACATACTTAGAAGTTTGAAGACCCAAGAAACCAATCTTCTTGGGAAAAGAACACTCAGAAACAGATGGGGAGGATGACCTTCTTTTCACTACAGACTTGATTTAAAAAAAAAAAAAATTGCACCATGCAAATGTTCAGTTTAAAATTAATAAACAAAATGGCTATTGGAAAAGTCAGTGGAGAAAAATACAAGAAATATGATAAATGCCCACAATGCTTGGGGTTTATGACCATCTTTCATTAGTTCTACTGCACCTGCTGCTCTTTATTTCTCAATATACATGAGTCTGTCATGGTAATGCATGAAGAGAATCTCCAGCAGGAGGGCTCGAGATGGAAGAATCAGATATGTGAAGGGACAAAAGAGTATGGGAATAAATGAGGACAGAAGTGAGGCCAGAAAGAGCATGAGCATAAGATAGTAGGCAGGGTACCCAGCCACATCGAAAATTTTGGAATTTGCTTTAAAAGTCGCTGAAATGTTGTAAGCAGCATAGTGACAAAGTCAGATTTAGTTTTTAAAGGCCATTCTTTTTTTTTTTAAGATTTTATTTATTTGACAGAGAGACAGCAAGAGCAGGAACACAAGCAGGGGGAGTGGGAGAGGGAGAAGCAGGCTTCCCACTGAGCAGGGAGCCCTATGCAGGGCTCGATTCCAGGACCTGGGGATCACGACCTGAGCGGAAGGCAGACACTTAAGGACAGAGCCACCCACCCAGGTGCCCCAAAGGGCATTCTTTTTTTTTTTTTTTAAGATTTATTTATTTATTTGACAGAGAGAGACACAGCAAGAGAGGGAACACAAGCAGGGAAAGTGGGAGAGGGAGAAGCAGGCTTCCCGCCGAGAAGGGACCCCCATGTGGGGCTTGAACCCAGGACCCCGGGACCACTACCGGAACCGAAGGCAGACGCCCAACGAATGAGCCACCCAGGTGCCCCCCCAAAGGGCATTCTTAATGAAAAAAGAAAAAATAGACTGGGGGAAATATTTATAATATGGGTAAGAAAAAAAATAGTTGGTAACCAGAAAAAAAAAATTTAAATCCTGGAAACAATGCAGTTAAGTTGGATAGAAGACATAAATGAGAAATTCAGAGAAAAAGACATATAACTTAAACATCGAAAGGCCTAAAATTTCATGTGCCACCTTGACATCTTTGAACCTCATGGGGCCCCAAATGTCTAACTGTGGGTTCCCCTGCCACCCAGTGGGAAAGGCTCCTAACCTGGCTAATTACCATTTCGGCTAGACCAGATGTACTCCACCTGGTCCTACTGGCCTTCACTTCCCTGTCAGCCCATGAAATTATTCAAAAAAGTCAATCACATCCTCTGAAAAGCTTGTCTCCCACAGCCCCCCTGCAGCCCCATGTGGACCTGTGTGGTATTCAGTGTCTTCCTCCCCAAGACCATGAGCATATGTGAACAATAAACTGCTGAGAATCTCTTCTGCCCAGGGTCAGGTGTCATCTGTCTCATCCTATTTAATTAAGACAGAGGATCACTCCCTCACCAATGGAGAATATAGGCGGTGATCAGAACCATTATTTCATTTGTAATTAGAGAAACATTTACTGAAACACCAACGTGGGATTTTTTTACCCAACAGATTCACAAAATTATGAACAATTGATAGGAACCTGTGATAGCAATAGTTTGGATGGGCATATAAATTTGATGTTTTTTTTTCCCTTGTGGTATCTATTAATATATACATATCCTGTAACCTCTAATTTATCTTCTATTTATCTTGTAGAAACTTTACTTAGATGCACTGTTGATGGCAGAGAAAAAATGGATAGGGCTTAGAGGTCCACCAGTAAGATAATAGTTTGATGAATTTTGATACAACCATCTGTATTTAATTCTTGTGGACTGGCTCAATCATCATCATTTCCAAACTTCTTATATGTTTCCCTGTATTACAGAGGTGGAAAAGCTCAAAACTGTATTTGTTAAGCTCCTTGATTACAAGTATAACTTAGGTCTGTGAATTAGATGTGCTTGTGTGTGATTTGACTTTGTATCTATGTTAAGTGAGATAGAGGCAGCATGAAGCACCATTACCCTCATACTTAGTCTCTTATATTTGTTATAATATATATTTCTTCTTCTCCTTCTTCCCCTTCTTCCCCTTCTTCTTCCCCTTCTTCTTCTTTCTTCTTCTTCTCCCCCTCCTCCCCCTCCTCCTCCCCCTCCTCCTCCTCCTCCTCCTCCTCCTCCTCCTCCTCCTCCTCCTCCTCCTCCTCCTCCTCCTCCTTCTTCTTCTTCTTCTTCTTCTTCTTCTTCTTCTTCTTCTTCTTCTTCTTCTTCTTCTTTTCTTCTTCTTCTCCTTCTTCTTCTTCTTCTTCTTCTTCTTCTTCTTCTTCTTCTTCTTCTTCTTCTTCTTCTCCTCCTCCTCCTTCTCCTCCTCCTTCTTCTTCTTCTTATTACTACTAAAGTCTATAGTTTACTGAGATTTCCTCAGTTTTTACAGAATGTCTTTTTTTTTTTTCAGGAACTGCCAAAGTTTTAGTGTTTAACATTTAACAGCATGATTGACCAAGGTCCAAGATGTGGAGTTACCATGTTCAAGAAACTGGGGGGAGACTCACTCTATAGACTAACTATATAGTATGTGGTGAGAAGAACGCACACTTTAGAAACACTATCTACACATAGCAGTTGCTTCAAAAATCCACTGAGTCCTCTCTCGGCTTATAAAAATGGTGTTCTGGACTTCAGTGTGAATTAGCTGCCTTCAACTCTTTGGTGTGGAAGGGATCTTGTTTTCACCCTCCAGCTCTTTCACCCAGCCTATGTCATGAGGTCGCTAATGTTTTTCTCCAGGTCGTCAGTGCAACTGCTCATGTTATCAATTGTTCTAATGACCTGGTCAGACGTGGTCTGAAATTTATCTTGCATCTGTTGCAGGAGTGTCTGCACCACTGAGGTGAGATCCTGCAAGGCCTTGGGGTCAGTCTCAGCCATCTCCCCAGTTCCCAGCTTGACAGCAAATTCCAAAATGTCCTTTTCTGTCTTAGAATTTTGTTCAGGATCCCACTTTACATTTACTTGTCATTTTTCCTTGGGCTTTTTCTTGTCCTGTGGCATAATTCTCAGAATTTCCTTGTTTTTAATGATCTTGACAGTTTGGAGGAGCATTGGTCAATAATAGGATGTCCCTCAAATGGAATTTGTCTGAATTTCTTTCTCATGATCATACTGGGGTTGTAGGTTATTGGAGGAAAACCACAGATGTAAAGTGCTGTATTCATCACTTCATATCACGGGTACATACTATCAACATTACCTATCACTGTCAGTGTTGCCCTTGATCGCCAGGCTGGGGTAGTTTGTCAGGTTTCTCCACTGTAAAGTTTCTCTCTCTTTCCCATTTTTCATACTGTTCTATTTGAAATGAAATTACTGTAAATCAGCTCACACTTAAGGAGTGGGAATTTAAGCACACCAGAGTGGTTTCTCTACTCTAAAAATCCCCTCTGCTTCATCTATTCAACCCCTCCCTACTCCTGAGATCCTGAAAATCACTGATCTTTTTATTAACTCTTTAATTTTTCATTTTACAGAATGTTATAAATTAGTATCATATGATATTTAACCTTCTCAATCTGGCTTTTTTAATATAGTAATATGCACTTGAAGTCCATCCATGTCTTTTGTTGGATTGATAGCTCATTTCTTTTTATTGTTGAAATAATACATACACCTGGTTTTGATATATGGACAATGCTGGTCTCAGAATGAGTGAGGAAGTGTTACCTCTGCTTATTTTCTGGAAGAGAATGTAGAGATTGGATAGAATTCATCAGTGAAGCATATTTGGTTCTGGTACTTTCTTTTTTGAAAGATTATTTGTTATTGATGTAATTTATTTAATAAATAAAGACTTTTTATGCTGTGACTTTTGGTAGTTTGTATCTTTCAAATAAATGGTTCATTTCATCCAAATTATCAAATTTATGGGTATAGAGTTGTTCATTATATTTATTTACAATTTTTTTTAATATCCAAGTGATCAGCACTTTCAGGACTTTTAACTTTTTTTTTTTTTTTGAAAGGCAGACTGCCACATGCAGTGCCTCATTTGGATGTGTCTGGAATCTTGGAAGCTTGACTATTCTACTGTTCTCCTACAAATGGACCTTGAGAGCTTATTTGGAGATTCTAACAGGGGAGCATAGGTACTCCTATACCTTGACTGAGGAAAATGGCCCTCCTGTATGGGGGAAGGTTGTTCTCTTGGGCCAAGCACTCAGCTTCAGGAGGAGTGGTGAGGGAGGAAGTGGATACCCATCTAGCCAGCCAGACCAGCCAAATCAACACTGGTGATCAATGAAGTGACAGATCACCTTCATATCCTTAACTAACTTTTAATTACTGATATTGGTAATTTTTGTCTTTTATTGTTTCTTGGTTTGCCCCCTGGAGTTTTATCAATTGTATTGATATTTTCAAAGAACCAGTTTTTGATTTGTTGATTTTTTTCTCTGTTTTCCTGTTTTCACATCCATTGATTTCTGTTTTATTTTTTTTTTCTCTTTTTGTGATTGCTTGAGGCCTATATGGCTCTTCTGTCTGTAGTTTCTTATGGTGAAAGATTAAGTTACTGGTTTAGATCTTCTTTTCAAATAAATACATTCAATGCTGTAAGTTTTCCTCTGAGCATTGCTTTTACTGCATCTCATGCAATGTTATAATATGCTTTTGCATTTTCTTAAAATATTTTATTTATTTATCTGACATAGAGAGAGATAGAGCGAGCACAAGCAGGGGGAACAACAGGCAGAGGGAGAGGGAGAAGCAGGCTCCCCGCTGAGCAGGGGGCCCAATGTGGGGCTGGATCCCAGGACCCTGGGATCATGACCTGAGCCAAAGGCAGATGCAGACACTTAACCGACTGAGCCACCCAGGTACCCCAACATTTTCATTTTTACTTAGGTCAAATATATTTTTTTAATTTCTCTTTACACTCCTTTTGACCCATATATTATTGAGAAGTCAATTTACAGATATTTTCAGATTTTTGAGCTGTATTTCTGTTAACGATTTCTAGTTTAATTCCATTATCATTTGAGTTCATACTATATAATTTGTATTTGTTTAAATGTATTGAGTGTATTTTATGGCCCAAAATATGGTCTATCTTGGTGAATGTTCATGGGAGTTTGAGAAAATCTGTATTCTGCTATTGTTCAATGGAGTATTCTATAAATGTTAATTAGATTCAGTTGATTGATGGTACTGTTCAGTTCTACAATATTCCTACTAATTTCCTGCCTGCTCATTTGCCAATCACGGATAAAGGTGTTGAAGTCCCCAACTCTAAGTATTAATTCATCTATTTCTACTTGCTGTTCTATCAGGTTTTGGCACATGTATCTTAACACTCTGTTATAAATACATACACTGAGTATTGTTATTATCTTCTTGAAGACTTGGTCTCTTTTATCATTATGTAAGTATTTACATTATTCTTGATAGTTTTCTTTGTCCTGAGGTCTTTAATTAATTTGTCTTAAATTAATATAGTTACCCAGATTTATTTTGATTAGTGTTAGCATAGTATGTCTTTCTCCTTCCATTCAGGGTGTTTTTTTTTCCCCTTCATTTTTAAAATTGTGAAATACACATAACATAAAATTTATCTTCATAACTATAAGTATACAGTACAGTGGTGTTAAATATGTTCTTAAATTTGTGCAACAGTCACCATCATCTATCTTCATAATTCTTTTCATTTTGTATAATTGAAACTCCAAACACACTGAACAATAACTCCCCATTCCTCTCTCTCCCAAGCCCCTGGCAATCACCATGATCCTTTCTGTCTCTATGAAATTGACCATTCTAAGTACCTCATGTGAGTGGAATCATACAGTATTTGTCTTTTTGTGACTGGCATATTTCATTTCACATAATGTCTTCAAGTTTCATCCATGTTACAGCATATGTCAGAATTTCCATTTTAAAGCTGAATACTATTTAATTGTAGTATATCCCACATTTTGCTTATTCATTCATCTGTCTATGGACACTTGGGTTGCTTCCATGTTTTAGCTATTGTGAATAATGCTGCTATGAACATACAAACACTTCTTTGAGACTCTACTTTCAAACCTTTTGGATATGTATCTAGAAGTGAGGTTGCTGAATCATATGTTAATTCTATTTTTTTTTTTTAAGAACCACTGTTATGTTTTCCACAGCAGCTCTACCATTTTATATTCCCATCAAAAGTGCACAAGAGTTCCAATTCTTCACAGCCTCACCAACACCTTTTTTTCTGATTTTCTTCATCATAGCCATCTTAATTGTCCTTGTATTTATCTTTATTGGTACATTTATTTATAGGGCTTGAAGTTACTGTCTAGTGGCCTTTCATTTCATCTTGCAGGACTCCCTTGAGCATTTCTTATAGGGCAGGTCTAATGGTAACAAATTCCCTCAGCTTTTGTTCATTTGGAAAGGTCTTAATTTTTCCCTCATTTTTGAAGAGTAGTTTTGTTGCAGGGTTGCAGGGTTCTTGTTTCATGGAGTCAAAGAATGAATCTCATGGACAAAATGGTGAAGTGAAGTGAAAGTTTATTAAGTGAAGGTGAGAACAGAAAGGAAAGAAGAAGAAAAAAGCTCTCTAGAGTGAGAACGGTCCCGAATGGGTTGACACTGAGGGTTTTTATGGTCGGTCTTTCCCTAGAAAACTGAACATGCCAGACAAACATAGTTGATTTGTAAATGTCATGAGAATATCCTGTCTATATTTAGAACCAACATGGTAGAATTGCAAATATCATGAGACTATCCTTTCAATATTTAAAACCAACATGGTAGATTTGTAAATATCCTGAGAATATCCTGTCTATATTTAGAAAGAACATGGTGGATTTGTTAGGTTCCCTTCTATCTTTTCTATAACATTTCTTCATATCTGGGATTTCTGTGGGCCTGATTCATAGCCCCCTATGTGAGCCTAATCATGTAGCCCTCTACCTATCTCTCCTTACCTAGCCTTGCCTGTCCCTTACTCAGCTTTGCCAGAATAGGATTTGTAGTTGACAGGTTTTTTTTTTCTTTCACTACTTTTAATATATTGGCCCACCAGCTTCAGCAAACCAAAATTTCTGATGAGAAATCTAATGATAATCTTATTAAAGATCATTTGTATGTGATGAGTTGCTTCTTTCTTGTTTTCAAGATTTTTCTCTTTGTCTTTGTTTTTCAAAAATTTGATTATAATGTGTCTCAGTGTGGGTTTTTCTTAGTTCATCTTCCTTGGCTTGTTGAGCTCCTTGGATATTTATAGTCATGTCTTCCATAAAATTTGGGAACTTTTCAGTCATTTTGTTAGGCAGGAAGCTAGGCATAAGTGATAGGAGGATGGACCTTAGATGTCCTGACAGAGAGCCCCAACGGAGGACTGCTCAGGGACCACTCCACTCCACCCATCTTGCAGTCAGTCTCTGGTTACAACATCCTGGCAGAGAAAAAGTTAAGTTTGTTGTGCTTGTTGTGCTTATGCAGAGAGCAGCCCCTTGTCTTTATTTGATCTATGTCTCTAGAATAGAAATAATGTGGTTTCCTACTGGATGCAGGCATTTTGTTTTTTTGTTTGTTTTTGTTTTTGTTTTTGTTTTGGATGCAGGAATTTTGAATACATCTTGCGAAAGGACATGCAAAGGTGGCTAATTATTATATAATCCAGGCCTGTGCCTCAAAGGACCCACCCAAAAGAAAAACTTGATATAAGCCCACACCCTGGAGTTTCTGGGCCTTTGTCTCTCTCCGCTCCTCCCTTGGGGTGTACTTTAATAAAACTTTGCTTTGCTTTGCTTTGCTTTACTTTCATTTCACTGTCCTATAATTCTTTACCATGGCAGCAAAAAGAACCAAGGTTTCTTTCCTTTTCCATGTAACTCTTGGTAACAATTTCTTCTCCAATTATTTGCTTTGCCCCTTTCTCTCTCTTCTCCTGAGACTGCCTGGTTGTGTATGTTAATATGTTTGATGGAATCCCATAGGTCCCTTATGCTCTGTTCACTTTTCTTCAATCTTTTTTCCCAGACTGGATAATCTCCATTGTTCTATCTTCAAGTTCACTGATTCTTTTTTCCTATCCTCTCAAATCTGCCTTTGAACTCCTCTAGTGAATTTTTCATTTCAGTTATATTTTGCAGCTCCAAAATTTCTTTTTGGTTTCTTTTTAGGTTTTCTATCTTTTTATTAATATCTCCATTTTGTTTACACAACATTTTGCTGACTTTCATCACACTGTTAAGGCAGTTGTTTTAAAGTTTTTGTCTAGTAGAGCTGCTATCAGGTCTTCTCTAGAAACAGTTTCTGTAGATATATATATATATATATATTATATATATACACATATATATATAATATATATATCATATATATATATTTTTTCTTCCTTTGAATGGGCTATACTTTCTAGTTTCTTTGTATACCTTGTGTTTTGTTTTGTTTTGTTTTTTTGGTTGAAAAGTGTGTATTTGAATCTAATAACATGGTAACACTGCAAATCAAATACCCCTCTTTCCTAGAATGTGCTAATTGATTTTTGTTATTGCTTTATTTTTTTAAATTGTAGCCTCTCTGTGCCAAAGATCACCTTGAGATGCAAACTTACAGTATTCTCAGGTCGTTCCTGAGCCTGAGAAGCCTCAGATCTTTCCCCTGGGCATTTGCAGGTGCTTTCTCATGTTCCCTGTAAATGCAGTTGCTTTCGAAGTCCTAGTCTTTAACAGCTGGCTCCCAAAAGGGAAAAAAGAGAAAAATGAAGGCGAAAGAAAAAGGTGTTGGCCTTGTAAATGCCATGGAGCTCACTTCAGCTAGCGAAGGAGGGGCTTGCAACAAATGGGGTAGATGCAACAACAATGCCCCCCACCTCTCTGTCTGCACCTCTGTGATCAGAAGAAGCAATAAGAGCACCGATTCCTGATATTTGGAATAACTTTTTGCCTATCCTGGCTCCCATAAGCTGGGCACAGTTTGCTGAAGGAACACATGCTCATGAAGCTCAATGAAGGTTGAGCTCTACTATGAGCTTAAATGGACTGAAATTAACTGCAATTTACCATCCAAATCTTCCCCTGGAAATTGAAACCTCCAGTAGACTCCAGAGTTCCAAAACAGTTAACATCAGACAGATTCTGCAGACAACAGTTGTTATCTAGGTGGGGAGAGGGATTCTTGGTTCTTCATACTCTGCCATCTTCCTCCACCCATTTACTGTAATGTGTCTGTGTCTTCATACTTAAAAGGGGTATGTTGTATAAAATATATAATTGGATATTTTTTAATCCAGTATGAAAATCTTTGTCCTTTAATTGGCATATTAGGATACTTTACACTTAATGTGATTGTTGATATAGTTGGATTGATATCTACCACGTTTAGAACAGTTTTCTGTTTATTATAGTTCATTCTCTTTTTTTCTTTTTTTGCTCTTCTCTAGTTTTAATTTAGCATGCATATAATTATATTTTTCTTCTCTCTTTGCATATATTATACTTTAAAAAATTTTAGTGACTGCCCTATAGTTTGAAATATACATTTACAACTATGTAAATCTATGTAACATGATACCTCTTCACGGGTAATACAGGTAACTTAGAATATTCCTAATTCCTCCCTGCCTCCCTTATAAAATTGCTGTCATTTATTTCCCTTATCTTTATCACATAATCACACAATACACTGTTCTGTTACTGCTATTGTTTTAAACAAGCATTTATCTATTAGATCAATTAAGGATAATAAAAATAAAAGATTTTATTTTACTTTCATTTATTCCTTCTCCAATGTGTTTTCTGGTCTTTTGAAAATGTAGATCCAAGTATCCAGTCTATTAATTTCCTTCGTGGTGAAGAACTTCGTTTCTTTTTGTGTGTGTGTGTGTGTTATGTTAATCACCATACATTACATCATTAGTTTTTGATGTAGGGTTCCATGATTCATTGTTTGCGTATAACACCCAGTGCTCCATGCAGAATGTGCCCTCTTTAATACCCATCACCAGGCTAACCCATCCCCCCACCTTCCTCCCCTCTAGAACCCTGTTTGTTTCTCAGAGTCCATAGTCTCTCATGGTTCGTCTCCCCCTCTGATTTCCCCCCTTCATTTTTCCCTTCCTACTGTCTTCTTCTTCTTCTTTTTTTTTTTTTTTAACATATAATGTATGATTTGTTTCAGAGGTACAGGTCTGTGATTCAACAGTCTCACAATTCACAGCACTCACGATAGCACATACCCTCCTCAATGTCTATCACCCAGCCACCCCATCCCTCCCACCCCCACCACTCCAGCAACCCTCAGGTTGTTTCCTGAGATTAAGAATTCCTCATATCAGTGAGGTCATATGATACATGTCTTTCTCTGATTGACTTATTTCGCTCAGAATAATACCCCCCAGTTCCATCCACGTTGTTGCAAATGGCAAGATTTCATTCCTTTTGATGGCTGCATAATATTCCATTGTATGTATATACCACATCTTCTTTATCCATTCAAGATACAAATTTAGGGATCTGAAGGGGTACGTGCACCCTGATGTTTATAGCAGCAATGTCCACAAAAACTTCATTTCTTGTAGGGCATTCTATTGGTGATGAATTCCTTTCATTTTTGGTTTTCTGGAAAAGTCTATATTTCTAATTCCTTTTGAAAAATGATTTTTCTGGATATAGATTCTAGATTTGCAGGGGGGTTTCTTTTAATATATTGAGTATGACATGCTTGGGTGCAGATTCTTTGTTATTTATCCTACTTTGTATTCTCTGAGCTTCCTAGATATGTGGTTTGATGCCTGCCATTAATTCTGAAAAGTTCTTATCCATTACTGCTTCTAATATTTATTCTACTCCATTCCTTATCTATTCTCCTAGTTTCATTATGCAGGTTATATCTTTTGAAATTATTCAAAAGTTCTTGGATATTCTGTTCTGGGTTTGGGGGTTTTTTTATTCTTTTTTTTTTCTCTTTGCATTTTAATTTGGCAAGATTTATTGACATATTTTCAGGCTCACTGATTTTTTCTTTGGCTGTTTCCAATCTACTCATTAGCCCATTAAAGGCGTTCTTTATTTCTGTCACTGTTTTATTTTTTCTAGCATTTTCTTTTGATTCTCTCTTAGAGCTTCCAATCTCTGTTAACATTTTCATCTGTTCTGGAATATTGTTTACTTTTTACCCATTATTATCCTTAGCAAATTAATTATAATTATTTTAAATTCCCTATCTGATAAGTCCAATTCTATATCAGGTGTGAGTGTTGTTCAGATTTGCCTTTAGTATAAGGTTTTAACTTAATCTGACTAGAAGTGTTTAATGTTTGCTATAGCTGTAGATGCCAGTGGTTTTAAATTTGTCTGGTTTTCTTGTTTCTGTCTCTCTTGTTGTCTGAGTTTCCCTAAGAACCTCTTAAGTAGGGTCTGATCCTTGCAGCAATTTTAGCTCTTCTAGTTGTAACCCACTATTAATGTATTAGAGCCCTGTAATGTAATGGTAAGAAGTGCAGGAGAGTCCTTCATGGTTTGCCTCTCTCTCTGTTTTTATCACTTAACTCTAGAAAATAAACTGGAGGTTGTTGGAAGGGAGGGGGTGGGGGGATGGGGTAATTGGGTGATGGGCATTAAGGAGGGCACTTGAAGTAATGAGCACTGGATGTTATATGCAATTGATGAATCACTAAATTCTATCCCTGAAACTAATAATACAGTATATGTTAACTAAATTGATCTTTAAAAAAAAGGAGGGGAGGAGAAGTGCAGGAAAGGAAGTGTTCCATAATCTTATGATTAAATTTCAAGGTTTTCTTAGTGGATCTGAGTCCTTAGGCATTAACCATCACATTTTTTTTAAGTGAGACAAAAGGCCATGAGCCATTACATATAAGCTTTATTTGATGCCAGACATCCTGGGGTCACTTAATGAATGATAACAGAAGGAACTCATTCAGTTGCCCAGATCTATCTTAGGTCATAGAGACTGTGGCTTTCCCAACCCTGCATGTGTTTGAAGGCACAAAGTAAGAACCACAAGATCATCAAGAAAGAAAGAAAGTAGTTGTGGAGTTTCCTCACTTCCATTTGACTTCCTTGGAGAAGAGATGGCTTGTACAAGACCTGGCACTTTCTATCTGTCCCCAGAGGCACACAGGAGATTCTGCTCAATCCTTAAAGTGTACTGTTGATAATATAAAAATGTGTTTCTAGGGAGGTTTACCAATGGCTTCGACTTTCTCAGATGACCTGGTGCTATATTAATAAATGTTAAACCCACAAACTCCCCACTAGTCAATAAATAATGCAAGCTGAAATCACTAAATACTATGCCTCTGAGGGCTGTTTCATTGAAATTCACTGATTCAACACTTTTCCAAGGAAGTTCTGCCTCATTCAGCATTCTTACTATAGAGTTTGCCAACCTGAATACCAAGGTCCTTCAAGGCCCTTCTTACTGCTGTCACCCTTTCTCAGCACTCAAATGATGGTGATAAAAGCCTGGTTCTCAGAGAATTGCAGTTGTATTGAGTCTTTAAAGGCTAGTTCATTTCTACTCAGTCTCCAAGTCTGTGGAAGAAAATCAGATATGCTCTCTCTGTGCCTGATGAGCAGATTTTGCTTCTCTCTACTCCCACTATAAAATTTAAAAGCACAAATTAAAAAGCTTTAAAAGGCTGACTCAAAGCCTTTTCTTTCTGTTAACAGTCTCATAGAGTATTATATTTGGAAGACTTGGTTTCATAATGTATCAGTGCTCTTATCCTGGAATTTCCAGAGCCAATTCTTCAAAAATGGCTTCTCCAGCAAGGCCATGCAAGTTGTGGCTATCAATATGTCTACTAACACCAAGAGTAAAAAAGTCAGCAAGCATTCTCATGTTTCCTTCCACAGTGAGGACGGAGGGTGCTCATCGGAGGGATTGTTGGGAGAGGAGGAGAAACACGAACCCAATTGCATCCTCAAAGCAACTGCAGTTGGAACACAAACCACACATTGGAGAAAGTACCCTGACTCTTCGTTTCCAAATTCCTGCAGCATCACGTGTTTTTAGGGTGCTATATGTCCCCCAGGCACAGAGATGTCTCATACTGCCACCTAGGCATCTGTCCTGTTTGTGCTGTCCTTGACTAGGGAGCAGGGAGAGAGTTCCAGAGCAGGTTTGTATACTCCAAGCAGTTCTGATTCCCCATAAATCTGTATGTTGGTCTGCACACTTGCTTCTTTCCACTTCAACAGTCAGTGGTGATTTATAAGTATCCTTCTGAATGAATTTGTGTTGTTGAAGAAAGACCCAGGAACATCGAATTTAAAAAACAAATAGGGACCAAAGTAAAACCTGAGGCTTTCCTTGTTAGTTGTGAGTTTGGGGGCAGGGACATCACTTACTCTACACTTCCTCACCACTGAAGTGGGGTCCCTGATACCTTCCACACATGGATGTAGTCAAAGGAGATAATGGGTATTTGCAAGTAATTGTAGACATCAAGGAGAACATAATGTACATCTACTATGCCTTCCATTCCCTCTTCACTGTGTTATATATTTCTTATAACTTTAGTTATAAGACTTCTATCAAACTAATTCAAGACTGACTTCTGGTAGGACATTATATAGAAAACAATGGCTAAATGGTTGCAGGCATGGATGCAAGGAACAGCACAGCTGCTAAAGGCAGAATGGGAACTTGGTCAGGGTTGTTGGCCCCTCTCAAGACTGATGGTCAGCAGAATGAATGTGAAGTTGGTGTCTAGAACAATTCTTAGTCCATTAAAATCCTTTATCGAAATGCTCGTTTCTTCCTAGGATGAGGTTTACGCATTACGTCACACAAAAAGTTCTGTTCCAGATGAAGGCCAAAATAAGCTTTCTTGTATAAATGTTTGCAGAGTATCTAAATCTCTGTTAGCATCTGTTAAAAAGAAAAAGTCTGCACCAGCCTTTTAATTTGTATTTGCTCTTTGAATCTGGAGGAAGTCATATTGCCCAAGCAAACATTTAGAAGGTTTAGAGCCACCTGATGGACAACACCAGGCCAGCTGCAATCTAGAAGGGATACTTGATTTCAGGAGCTCAGTGTGCTAATTTGTAAAGGAGGATAGAACCTCCTTTGCCCTAGAGTTATGGGAGAGCAGACTTTGGCAGGACTCCCCACCTCCCACCCCTATGTGAAACCCCTGCCATGGGTCCAGAAGGGACTGGCCATTTCTAGCTAAAGGTCAGGCTATCTTAAACATCATTGTTAAGAGATTCATAATTTCTGGTTGCATGTTTTGGGGTTATTTTCTTCTTCTCTTGGGGGCTGTGAGAGGTAAATTTCAGTGAAAAAAATCTAAACATTTTGTAATTTGAAATATTGGCTTCTATCATCTTTATCCTGGTTCTGTGGGACCTGTTTTCTTAATAGGATCTTAATTTAAGAGTAAAGTTGCAGATCCCAGCTGTGTTCACAGGGGCCACTTAACTCTGTCTGTAAGTAACAAGTAAAATCATAAAAATTATCCAGAGATAAAAGGTGCATTATACAGACAATCAAGCCCCAAAGTGCCATGATCCCCAGGCTAGCTGGAGTACAGCAATGAAAGCAGCATTACCCCCCTGCCCACCCATAGAGAGGAGTTTGAGATGTCATGGCTTTGGGCAGCATATGGCCTGGTCCATGCTATTAGGTCACTCACTGGGGAGTTCTTGAACCCATACCTACAGGTTGCAGCCCAGCCGTGGGCCTGAAATGTACCAATTACTCATCGTTATCCTCCAGGGGATCCCACTCTGGCGTTTGAGAGAGAAGACCTCAGAGAACAATCATCTTATCACAATGAGGAAACTTGAGTTTGAGTAATTGTCATTAAATATTCATGTTGTCTCTGGCTATGTATTTAATCTCCCTGATCCTCAGTTGTTTATTTTTATCCTTGTCTTTCATTGCAATGAGTGGATCTTAAACTGTTTCTAAAGTGCCAGAATTCTGTTTCCAAATGAAAATTAACCCAGAAAATGCACGTGCATATGTGCATAAATTTATATATCTATGCACATGTACACAAATACATACATATCATATGTTTACATATTTAAGAATACCATATCACATTCACACATGTAGATACACAGAGACACATGCATTTACAAAAGCACAATGGCTTTGGTTGAAACTCAGTCCCTGTGTCCCAGTCTAGCTTTCATGGTGACCCCAGGCACTGTCACAAAAGTCTTGGACTCCACCCAACTCTGGTCTAAAACTGCCAAGCTTTATAATTCAAAGTCAAAGGCTTTTCTGCACCAACCATCTTGCCAATGAATCTGAAAATGTGGACCTTCACATGAATCAATACTACCTAAACCAAAATCTCTTGAAAGAAAAGGGACAATTTTTTTTTTCTATTTTGAGGAATTAAATTTGGCAAAAAACAAACTTCCTTTAAGAACCAGGAGAGTTCAGTGAGTGTGGGGCTTGGGCACCCTAAACCTTTAGGACCTTAGACCACCCAAAATATCTTTGGAGTGGACGGTCTATGTTTTAAGCACTTTTTGTCACAAATAAACTCTAGTGTTCTGGGCTTTCTGCCTTTGAGCAAATTGCTTAACTTCCATAAGCCTCAGTTTCCTTAGAAGTAAAAGGAGAATAAGGATAAAACTTATTTCATCAGGTTTTGGTGAGTATTGTATGAGATGATCCATGGAGAGGACTTAGCACAGCATCTAGAACATAATAAACACTCCTGGATGTTGTCCTCTTTACAAGTTCCTGCTCTTGCCGTGTAGAGGACTAGTGCTGGCAGCACTGGCAACAGTCACAAAAACATTTCTGGAGAAGAGTAAATATGACCTGGTGACCTTTCAACTTCAGTGGGCAAAGAAGAAAGAAGAAAGCATTCAAGCCAGAAGGAAGACACCTTATGGAATACGGAAGCATGAGGTGATGAAACAAAGGTTTGTCAAATGAAGAGAGAGACATTAAGTATTCACTATGTGATACTAATGGCTTAGAACCATGTGAAGACCTCAGAAGATGTATGGTACCTGAGTAGAGCATTTAGAAATTGATGGGTTTTGGAGGAGGGGGAAAGATGGCAGAGGAGTAGGGGACCCTATTTCAACTGGTCCCCAGAATTGCGCTGGATATCTACCAGACCACTCTGAGCACCCACGAAACCAGCCTGAGATGTAAGAAGATCTGGATCTCTACAAACAGACATCGCAGGTGGTTGGTTTTGAGGTATGAAGCAGGGAGCCATGATTCCGTGGGCAGATATTGGAGGATAAATGGAACCGGGGGGGGGTGCCTGGTCGTGGGGATCCTACACCGCCGGTGAGCGACAGCCTCGTGTGCTGGGGACCGGGCACAGACTCGCAGACTGGTAGTGGCGGGGAAAGGACTTTAGGGCAGCCCCCGGGGTGGAAACCCAGAGTGGCGTGGTCGCACCTGTGAACTGGGAGCTGCTGGCGGTTTTAGAAGCACAAAGGGCAGAGACGTGCCCCAACCTGGAGGCAGGACTGGGGGCACTGCGGAGGGGCGCACAACCCAGGACGCTGCATTTTATAGGAGCACAGACAGAAATGGAGACAGTGTGGCCTGGAGGGCTCACTGAAGAACAGACTGAGGTCTCTCTGCTCTGAGGCAGAGGGTTGGAAACGGTCTCTTCTGCTCTGACTCCTGGAAGAGATGCAGAAAGGCACCAGGGAAAGCCGCCAGAGAACAAAAGCCCCAAAGACTGATTCCCACTGAGCCCAGCCCCTGCCACAGAGGGGCAGGGCAACACCGCCCAAACAGGGTTACCTGATTAACAGCGTGGCAGGCCCCTCCCCCAGAAGACAGGCTGGGAAAACAAGAGGCCAGCAACCCTAAGGTCCCAAGAAAACAGGTGCATCTTGCTTGGGTTCTGGTCAATAATTTGGACTCTATACATTCCCTCAAACACCCATCAACAGAATGGCTAGGAGGACGAGTCCCCAAAATAGAAAAGACTCAGAGATTATGACTTATGCTGCAGATTTACAAATGGATGCAGATATAACCAAGATGTCAGAGATGGAATTCAGGCTAGCAATTGTGAAGACAATGGCTAAAATGGAGGAATCAATTAATGGCAACATAGAGTCTCTAAGGGCAGAAATAAAAGGTGAGTTGGCAGAACTTAAAAATGCTATCAATGAGATCAAATCCAATTTAGATAATCTAACAGCTAGGGTAAGTGAGGCAGAAGAGCGAATAAGTGACCTGGAAGACAATATAATAGATAAAAAGGGAAAAGAGGAGGCCAGGGAAAAACAACTCAGAATCCATGAAAATAGAATCAGAGAAATAAGTGACACCATGAAGCAGTCCAGTGTCAGAATAATTGGAATCCCGGAGGGAGTGGAGAGAGAGAAAGGACTAGATGTATTTGAGCAAATTGTAGCTGAGAACGTCCCTAATCTGGGGAATGAAACAAACATTCGAGTCCTAGAGGCAGAGAGGATCCCTCCTAAGATCAAGGAAAACAGACCAACACCCCGGCATGTAATAGTAAAACTTGCAAATCTTAGAACCAAGGAAACCATCTTAAGGGCAGTTAGGGGGAAGAGATGCCTTATGTACAGAGGGAGGAACATCAGAATAACGTCAGACCTATCCACAGAGACCTGGCAAGCCAGAAAGGCCTGGCAAGACATATTCAGTGTACTAAATGAGAAGAACATGCAGCCAAGAATACTTTATCTGGCAAGGCTTTCATTTAGAATGGATGGAGAGATGCAGAGCTTCCACGACCGGCCGAAACTGAAAGAATATGTGACCACTAAGCCGGCCCTGCAAGAAATATTAAGGGGGGTTCTATAAAAGGAGAAAGACCCCAAGAGTGATATACAACAGAAATGTACAGGGACCATCTATAAAAACAACGTCTTCATAGGCAACATGATGACAATTAATTCATATCTTTTCAATAATCACTCTCAACGTGAATGGCCTAAATGCTCCCATAAAACGGCACAGGGTTGCAGATTGGATAAAAAGACAGGACCCATCCATATGCTGTCTACAAGAGAGTCATTTTGAACCTAAAGATACATCCAGACTGAAAGTGAAGGGATGGAGATCCATCTTCCATGCCAGCGGACCTCAAAAGAAAGCTGGGGTCACAATTCTTATATCAGACAAATTAGATTTTAAACTAAAGTCTGTAATAAGAGACACAGAAGGACACTATATCATTCTTAAAGGGTCTATCCAACAAGAAGATCTAACAGTTGTAAATATCTATGGCCCCAACATGGGAGCAGCCATTTACATAAGCCAACTGTTAACCAAAATAAAGAGTCATATTGATAACAATACATTAATTGTAGGAGACCTCAGTACTCCACTCTCAGCAATGGACAAATCATCTAAGCAAAAATCATCAAGGAAACAAGAACTTGGAATGATACATTGGACCAGATGGACCTCATCGATATTTACAGAACATTCCACCCTAAAACAACAGAATACTCATTCTTCTTGAGCGCACATGGAATCTTTCTCCAGAATAGACCATATACTGGGTCACAAATCAGGTCTCAACTGATACTAAAAGATTGAGATTATTCCCTGCATATTCTCAGACCACAATGCTCTAAAACTGGAACTCAATCACAAGAAAAAATTTGGCAGAAATTCAAACACTTGGAAGCTAAAGACCACTCTGCTCAAGAATGTTTGGGTCAACCAAGAAATCAAAGAAGAACTTAAACAATTCATGGAAATCAATGAGAACGAAAACACGTCGGTCCAAAACCTGTGGGATACTGCAAAGGAGGTCCTAAGGGGCAAATACATAGCCATCCAAGCCTCACTCAAAAATAGAAAAATCCTGGACGCCTGGGTGGCTCAGTTGGTTAAGCGACTGCCTTCGGCTCAGGTCATGATCCCAGGGTCCTGGGATTGAGTCCGCATCGGGCTCCCTGCTCTGCAGGGAGCCTGCTTCTCCCTCTCCCACTCCCCCTGCTTGTGTTCCCTCTCTCGCTGTGTCTCTCTCTGTCAAATAAATAAATAAAATCTTTAAAAAAAAAAATAGAAAAATCCCGAATTCACCAACTAACTCTACACCTTAAAGAACTAGAGAAAAAGCAACAAACAATGCCTAAGCCATGCATTAGAAGAGAAATAATTAAAATTAGAGCAGAGATCAATGAATTAGAAACCAGAAACACAGTAGATCAGATCAACGAAACTAGAAGTTGGTTCTTTGAAAGATTTAATAAGATCGTTAAACCACTGGCCAGACTTATCCAAAAGAAAAGAGAAAGGACCCAAATTAATAAAATTATGAATGAAAGGGGAGAGATCACGACTAACACCAAGGAAATAGAAACAATTATTAGAAATTATTATCAACAACTATATGCCAATAAACTGAGCAATCTGGATGAAATGGAGGCCTTCCTGGAAACCTATATGCTGCCAAGACTGAAACAGGAAGAAATTGACAACCTGAATAGGCCAATAAGCAGTAACGAGATTGAAGCAGTGATCAAAAACCTCCCAAAAAACAAGAGTCCAGGGCCTGATGGATTCCCTGGGGAATTCTACCAAACAGTCAAAGAAGAAATAATACCTATTCTACTGAAGCTGTTTCAAAAAATAGAAACAGAAGGAAAACTTCCAAACTCATTCTATGAGGCCAGCATTACCTTAATCCCCAAACAGGCAAAGACCCCATCCAAAAGGAGAATTTCAGACCGATATCCCTGATGAATATGGGTTCCAAAATCCTCAACAAAATCCTAGCTAATAGGATCCAACAATACATTAAAAGGATCCTCCACCACGACCAAGTGGGATTTATCCTCGGGATGCAAGGGTGGTTCAACATTCGCAAATCAATCAATGTGATAGAACACATTAATAAGAGGAGGGAGAAGAACCATATGGTCCTCTCAATTGATGCAGAAAAAGCATTTGACAAAATACAGCATCCTTTCCTGATTAAAACTCTTCAGAGTATAGGGATAGAGGGAACATTCCTCTAGTTCATAAAATCCATCTATGAAAAACCCACAGCGAATATCATCCTCAATGGGGAAAAGCTGAGAGCCTTTCCCTTAAGATCAGGAACACGTCAAGGATGCCCACTCTTGCCACTATTGTTCAACATAGTACTAGAAGTCCTAGCAACAGCAATCAGACAACAAAAAGAAATAAAAGGTATTCAAATTGGCAAAGAAGAAGTCAAACTCTCTCTTTTTGCAGACGATATGATACTTTATGTAGAAAACCCAAAAGACTCCACCTCCAAATTACTAGAACTCATCCAGCAATTCAGTAATGTGGCAGGATACAAAATCAATGCACAGAAATCAGTTGCTTTCTTATACACTAACAATGCAACTGTAGAAAGAGAAATTAGAGAAACGATTCCATTTACAATAGCACCAAAAACCATAAGATACCTCAGAACAAACCTAACCAAAGAGGTAAAGGATCTATACTCTAGGAACTACAGAACACTCATGAAAGAAATTGAAGAAGACACAAAAAGATGGAAAAATATTCCATGCTCATGGATCGGAAGAATAAACATGTTAAAATGTCTATGCTACCCAGAGCAATCTATACCTTCAATGCCATCCAGATCAAAATTCCAATGACATTTTTCAAAGTGCTGGAACAAACAATCTTAAAATTTGTATGGAATCAGAAAAGACCCCGAATCACCAAGGAAATGTTGAAAAAGAAAAACAAAGCTGGGGGCATCATGTTACCCGATTTCAAGCTATATTACAAAGCTGTGATCACCAAGACAGCATGGTACTGGCACAAAAACAGACATATAGACCAATGGAACAGAATAGAGAACCCAGATATGGACCCTCAACTCTATGGTCAAATAATCTTCGACAAAGCAGGAAAAAACATGCAATGGAAAAAAGACAGTCTCTTCAGTAAATGGTGCTGGGAAAATTGGACAGCCACATGCAGAAGAATGAAACTTGACCATTCTCTAACACCATTCACAAAGATAAACTCAAAGTGGATGAAAGACCTCAATGTGAGACAGGAATCCATCCAAATCCTAGAGGAGAACATAAACAGTGACCTCTTTGACATCGGCCACAGCAACTTCTTTCAAGATACATCTCCAAAAGCTAGTGAAACAAAAGCAAAAATGAACTTTTGGGACTTCATCAAGATAAAAAGCTTCTGCACAGCAAAGGAAGCAGTCAACAAAACAAAGAAGCAACCCACAGAATGGGAGAAGATATTTGCAAATGGCACTACAGATAAAGGGCTGGTATCCAAGATCTATAAAGAACTTCTCAAACTCAACACCCCAAAAAACAAAGAATCCAGTCAGAAAGTGGGCAGAAGATATGAAAAGACACTTCTCTGAAGAAGACATACAAATGGCTAACAGACACATGAAAAAATGTTCATCATCATTAGCCATCAGGGAAATCCAAATCAAAACCACATTGAGATACCACCTTACACCAGTTAGAATAGCAAAAATGGACAGGGAAAGAAACAACAAATGTTGGAGAGGTTGTGGAGAAAGGGGAACCCTCTTACAAAGCTGTTGATGGGAATGCAAGTTGGTACAGCCCCTTTGGAAAACAGTGTGGAGTTTCCTCAAAAATTTAAAAATAGAGCTACCCTATGACCCAGCAATTGCACTCCTGAGTATTTACCCCAAAGACACAGATGTAGTGAAAAGAAGGGCCATATGCACCCCAATGTTCATAGCAGCAATGTCCGCAATAACCAAACTGTGGAAAGAGCTGAGATGCCCTTCAACAGATGAATGGATAAAGAAGACGTGGTCCATATATACAATGGAATATTACTCAGCCATCAGAAAGGATGAATACCCAACTTTTACATCAACATGGATGGGACTGGAGGAGATTATGCTAAGTGAAATAAGTCAAGCAGAGAAAGTCAATTATCATATGGTTTCACTTAATTGTGGAACATAAGGAATAGCATGGAGGACATTAGGAGAAGGAAGGGAAAAATGGGGGGGTGGGAATTGGAGGGAGATATGAACCATGACAGACTATGAACTCTGAGAAACAAACAGGGTTTTAGAGGGGAAGGTGGAGGGGGGATTGGTTAACCCAGTGATGGGTATTAAGGAGGGCATGTACTGCATGGAGCACTGGGTGTTATATGAAAACAATGGATCGTGGATCACCACGTCAAAAACCAATGATGTATTGTACGGTGACTAACATAACATAATTTAAAAAAAAAGGGGGGGGGGGAAGGAGCAAAATAAAAACAAAGAAATTGATAGGTTTTGGGATACGTGGAAGGTGGTATTGTGGAAGGGGAAAAGTGACTAAAATCAAAGCTCCTGATGATCCCAGAATTCACGGGACTGGAGGAGTTACACTACGAAAGGGAGAGCTTGTAGTTGAGAGGAGTGAGATGAGAGGTTTGTGGGACACCTGGAGGTCTGGTAAGGGGTGGGCAGAAGGTTGAGCCTGATCTCTGAGTGGGGCAAGAACTTGACTAGGCTGGGTTCAGGACTGAGTGAATGAGGGTAGTGGTCTCACCCAGATTTGCAATGAGTGAAGAAATAAGTGGCTCAATGGAAATAGTGATTAGATTACCTTAGTTCCCTGTTGGGTGGGCACCTTCTGGTAAAATTGATGATAATTTGTGTCACCTTTACATTAAAGTGTGCCTGAGCTTATAGTACATCCCAATACTAAACATTCACATATTCCCTTTGAAAAGCTCAAATAGACTCTCTCTCTCTCTCTCTCTCTCTCTCTCACACACACACACACACACACACACGCGCGAAAGAAAATACTTGTAGTTGCTACAGTCCTCACTTCTGTAATTGATCACAAGGTCATAGCTGATATGTGTCTCAAATAGTTGGGGTTATTTTCCCAGTTAGGTGACCCAAACTTTAATTCCTAAAGGGTCTGAGTCCTTAGCTGTCCCACCTTTATAAAATTGCTGTTGTTGTCTGCATTTGTTTCCAAAGGATGCCAAATTATCACAAACTGGTTGTCTTAAAACAATAGAAATTTATTCTGTCAACAGTTCTGGAGGTCTTAAGTCCCAAATCAATGTGTCAGCAGGGGTAATTCCTTCTGTAGTTCCTGATTGAGAAACTATCCCATTCCTCTCTCCTAGTTTCTGGTGGTGGCTGGCAATCCTTGTCATTCCTTGACTTGTTTCTACATAACTCCAACCTCTCTCCATTGGCACATAGCATTCTTTCCATGTGTGTGTCTACATCTCTTCTACACTTCTTATAAGGACACAAGTCACATTGGATTAGGGTTCACCCTAAGCCAGTATGACCTTAACTTGATTATATCCCCAAAGACCTTATTTTCAATAAGATCACATTCACAGGTACCAGGGTTTAGGATTTCAGCATATCTTTGTGAGGGACACAATTGAATTCATGAAATTATCCACTAATACCTACTCTTGGACAAGGCAGAGGCATTCCAGAGCATCCTCTGAGTCCCAGATTGAGTCCTCCCTAAACCCTTTGTGTAGCAGAAATGCAGTTCCTCCTTAGTAATCAGAATCAATCACCCTGGCCAGGACAGTAATTCTCTTCTTTATAGTGAAATAAAGAGCCCCAAATAACAGGATACAATTTCAACTTCAAATTCAATGGATATATCATTGTGTTCTCTGGCAGAAGCATTCCTCCCTTTGGAACTAAAACTTCCAAACCAGCAAAGCACAAAGTTATAGGGGTAGGAAGCCAAAATTCTGCAGTAAGAAAATTAGGCATAATAATGAGAAGAACCATTTCCAATAATGCCTCTTCAATTTCCAGATTTATGTATTCTGATTATTGGTTGCTATCTCAAAGCATATACCACTTCCAGGGTGCTATCTCCCAATTGGTGGCATAATTGAGTCTTCTCAGGTCATTCTGACATTATATCAAGCCAACTGTTTCTGAGTGACGGGAATATAGTGGGATGTATAAATTGAGCATGAGCCTACGGCCATAATCCTCTGATTATGAAGTGAGTTCCTTGATCAGAAGCAGTGTTATATGAAATAACTGATTGTGGAAGTGGCATTCCAGATCCAGAAATGTTAGGGCTGGGAGAAACAGTACCAATAAGGAAAAAGTCATAATTCACATCTGGAATGAGTTTTTTGTCCAATAAGGAAAAAGCAGTAATTTGGAGGTAATCAATGTTGTAATATGCTTGCTACCATATGACTAACTGGTTCCCCTAGGAGGTAAGTGTTGTTGAGCCCATGCATGGCTTCCCTTACTGCTGCCTTAGCCACTTTGTATATGGCATCATGGAGCCTTTCATGATACCCATAGAATGTACCAACTTGCCCACCTAATCACTTCCCTACAGAAGGAAGTTTGACCTTTGGTGAACATTCACATAGGACACAAATATGGCACTCTGTTTCCATTCTGAGAAGTCATTCTCATACCTCTTCTCCAATTTCTTTGTCACTTACCATCCAATTCTGTTCTTTCGCAGTCTCTGCCCATCTAGTCAAAATGCTGTGCATGAATTTGTGTAGGTCTCTACCTATGGCCATTTCTTATCCAAAGTGAAAGACTAAATGTACTGTTCAGAATTTTGTCTGCTTAGAGAATATCCCTCTCACTTGTTCTTCAGGGCCACCTTTGAGTGAAGCTGGAGTGCTCAGCAGTCTACCTATGGTTGGCGCCAGCATATCAGGCAGAACCATCTGTAAACCTGACAGTCATAAGGAATCCCCATGATGTCATAAATGTAAATTGTGAGAAAACAGGCAGAGAAGCTGGACAGGATGCAGTAGGAGTCTGAGCTACCAGACCATAAAACCTACCATACTCTCTAGACTTGCTTAAATCTATTCTCTTACAACTTCCACCTTATTGCCTGGTGTGTCAGAGTACAGCCAACTCATGATGAGTAGCTTATGTCACATGGTCACTGAGTCCCCATTCTGTCTTTACAAAGTTTAGAAGCATAGCAAGATAAGACCTGATTCTTAAAATAATAATAATAATAATAATAATAATAATAATAATAATAACAACAACAATAATAATAATTGTATACAGCATAGAATATGGCTTTGCTCCCAAACCTGGATATTTGCATTGTAATTCTCTCATTTGAGCTTGCCAGAAGCTCCATACAGCATCCCTGTTGGAAACAGACATTTCAATTACCATTATGCTGGTCCATTAGGCCCAAGACACCTGCTCCAGGTCTCACTCAAAATCTGGAATTTTGTAGATTATTCAATAAATGCATTAGAACGTACTGCATGGAGCACTGGGTGTTATATGAAAACAATGGATCATGGATCACCACATCAAAAACTAATAATGTATTGTATGGTGACTAACATAATATAATAAAATAAAATAAAATAAAAAGAACAGCACTTTCAAATATGATATATGTTGCCTTCAAAGAGACCGATTTTTAAGTGGTAGGCAGTAGAAGAAATAACAACTTTTCTTTCACTTTGGAGGGAATGTTCCAAAATGTTTCAGACCACCTGGCCATTAGAGAGCTCCAAGGTCTGGGTCCCTGAGATTTCATGAGGTTTATTTCTCACCCTCTGCTACACATATGTCTCATTTAGACATTTAAGGTTCTTGCTATTTCTGCTTGCTAGGTTCATACCAGTGGATGAGTGTGTTCTTCTATAGAATGCAGAGATTTCTGCACAAGGGGCTATCACAGAGAGCAGGACAGTTTGGCCTCACTGGGCGCAGGTCATTGTTGAGTCTGGTTTTCTTTCCACCAACCAGTGAACTGAGAGCTACTCTAATGTGATTGATTAACCCATTTAGCTTGAATCTCTGTAAGTGCCCTCATGGGGACAAGTTCAGCCTTACCCAGTTGAAATCCTCACTCTATGGTTTGACATTCTTAGAATCCATGCCCATGTATTTACATATGTAGGGTGCATCAAAGAGTGGATGCAAAGGTGGATCAAAGAGTTTTGGGAGTTCAAAGTTCCCAGCTTTCCTTGAATCCACACACATATCCCAATTCCAAGTCTCAGAAGTGCCAACTGTAACACAGTCAGAGCCTCACTGTACACAAGCGTATAGGCAAGTGTGAGAACTCAACTTTCATTGAGATTATGCAATCCACTCAATTAAACTCTGAGTGCATTTTGCAGTCATATCTGCCTTGCTGCCATAAGAAAAAAAAAAGATGTTTTGTCCTGTTTTGTTCTGAGTGTCGGTGCAGAAGCATCTGATTCTCTGATCATGACAGGAGCCAATGGTTTAAAGTCAGTCATGGGGGCGCCTGGGTGGCTCAGTTGGTTAAGCGACTGCCTTTGGCTCAGGTCATGATCCTGGAGTCCCGGGATGGAGTCCCGCATCGGGCTCCCTGCTCAGCGGGGAGTCTGCTTCTCCCTCTGACCCTCCCCCCTCTCATGTGCTCTTTCTCATTCTCTCTCTCCCAAATAAATAAATAAAATCTTAAAAAAAAAAAATAAAGTCAGTCATGTTGTCTGGGACTGCTTGCCTATGCAGTCACATGTGGCTTTCCCATCCCTCCCTACAGGCCTTGTCATCATTGTCACCACTATGAATGTCAAGTACAGCACCCAAGGCATTGGCTTCAATAGGCATTTCTTCTCCAGAAACCTCAGGTGACAATTTAATCCTAATGTCATTGCACATTATGGGTTATTGGAATTCCATTTTCCACTCTGCATTGCATTCAAGGTGAAGGACACAGCCAAATCAATCCTGAAATCCCATATCGGATGTTAGTAACAGGCTCACAGTATCTGTGTGTGTGTGTATATATGTATCTGTGTATATCTATACATATATATGAAACACTGTATGTTAACTATACTAGAATTTTAAAAATTAATTTAGAAAGTCAAGGGGGGTGACAACTCTGGGGAGGGACACTCATTGCTATTGGAGTTCATGATTTTTTTTATTATGTTCAGTTAGCCAACATACAGTACATCGTTAGTTTTTGAGGTAGTGTTCAACGATTATTTTTAAGCTTCAAAAATATAGGTGTTCAAACACTACTTACTGGATAAAAGAGTATGTTTTGGTCATTGTAGATTTCCTGACTGTAACTATGAGCTATACTACCATACAAACTCATCATTAAGTACTTATTAGTGCCCTTTTGACTTCATCCCCACCTCAGTGTCTTTGAATGGCATGAGCTGTATTCCAAGACAGTAAACATCTGTCTTGGTAGTATCCAGAGGGCTGGATACACCACGCGCCGCATCAACCCCCACTTGTGGCTGTGTATAGGGAACCTGCCTACATCCAAACTCTAGGATCCTTACTCAACAATATTGGCTGGATGTAGTCTGTGGTCTTTGTGAGGTCCAAAAGGACAAATTTGCTTAACTTGTTTATTCAGAAGGAGCAATGTTAATATTGTTAATGTGGCTTGTACCATTAAGGCTATTAAAATTCAAGGACTTAATAGATTTCTCCATCTACTATATCAATGGTAATTCTAGGAATTAGCTGAAATGCACTACCACTTAAATGCAATGGAAAAATACTTTGTCTTTTAGGAGAACTCCTCCCTACTGACCCCCACTTTTTTGATACTTAAAAGAATGAGAAAAAATATGTTATATCTGGACCATTTTTATTGTGTGTCCATGGGTGTGTGTATATAAATATATATATATACACGTATATAATTATATGTGTGTGTGTGTGTGTGTGTATCACAGGAGAGCTTTTTCCCCCATATTATTAGCTTCATGAAGCAGGGGGTTTTGTTTTCTGGCCATTTCTGCAGTATTGGGCTGGCAGGTCTTATTTTATGCCCAATGGACCTACTGGCCTTTCTTATTTGGGTTCAATCTCTCTGTCACCCCTGAAAACAACTTCTGGTATCTGGAATATAGTAGCCATGGCTAGAAATGTTTATACTGTCTATCCATCTTATAATTTATTGGGCTTTTCAGGAATCATCTGGATCATATTTTTTTTTGATCAGAGAAGTTCCAATCCTTTTAATCATAGAGCAGTTTCCCCAAATCCTTGATCCATTTACTAGCAGTCAGAGCACACTCCACAGAGCTCTTGATCTTGATCTGTCACATCTGGGTTAATTAAAGGAAAAGAGACTATTTTGTGGAGTCTGAACTAGGACAAGAGACCCAGATAAACAAGGAAATAGTTCTGAGGGATTTACTGTCATTGGAAAGTCTAGTTCAGAAGACACAAAAAAGTCATAGAGCAACACCTGCTTGGGAGCAAAGCATGGGAATAGAAAATAAGTTGCTGAGAATACCTGAAAATCCAAAGCAGGAAAGAAGCCAAGTGCCTACCAAGTATGGGTCTTTGGACTGGGCTGGAGTCCATGGCAAGCACTTGTCAGGAACATGACTGGGTTCTGTGAGTTCTCTGAATAAATCCTTTTACTCTTTCCCTTGTTCATTCTGTTTCAGCCACCATGGCACCTCCTCTTCCTTGAACATGTTGGTCGTGCTCCTACTTCAGGGCCTTTCCACTTGCTGTTCCTCCACCCTGGAAGGTACTTTTCGCCTGATATACAAGTGGGTCATTCCCTCACTTCCTTCACAGCTTTACCTAAAAGTCATCTTCTCACTCACTGGCCTTCCTTAACACATGATCTCAATTTTTGTATTCCCTCTCCCTAGATAAATGTTATGCCTCTTTTCTCTGTTTTATTTTTCTCTTTAACACTTACCACTGTCTAACCCACTATATATTTTCTTGTTGACCTCATTTGTGCTGTTTCCTTTACTAGAAAGTAAGCTCCATGAGGGAAAGGTGTTTATAGGGTGGTGGCTTTTGTTCATTGTTGACTGCCCAATTCCTAGAATAGAGCTTGGTACACAGTAAAGGCTAATATGTATTTATCAAATAAATGCATAAAATAATCATGAAAATCTTGTCTTGACAATTAACACTTTAGTATATGTAGTAGATTGACATATTGATCCCAGTCCTCCCCTCCTCTATGCATGGATGTCAGGCCAGCAGTGTCTTGACTTTGGGCTCAGCTCTGGGACTCATCTTGGCCAAGGGAAGGTGGGCAAGAGTGATTGTGCACCAGTTCCATGCCCAGGCCTTAAGGAAATCTTGCATGTTTCTGTTCAGGCTCTTGAGCTTCTGCCACAGGGTGAGAAGTACATGTCCTAGCCAGTCTGTTGATCCAAAGAGGAGGAGAAATAGGTGGAGCATAACAATGCACAGCTTACAGGCTAAGTCAGAGACGCTCCATAACTCAGAGATTCATGAGAATAGTAGATTGTTGTTCAGGCCCTCTGAATTTGTTACACAACAGGATTATGGCAAAATCTAACTGATACGAGATGCATCCTTTCCATCATTTTATCACATAGTTACAGAATTGATTATTCTATATGCATTGTTTTTCTAATGATATGTCTTAGGGATCCTCCAAGGTCAGTACATACAAGCCAACCTTATTCTTTTTGATGGCTACATAGCACAATTTATTTAGTGAAACCCCTGTTGATGAATATTTAATTTCTGATCTTTCCTTAAATCAACAATGCTGCAATGAACATTTTAATATGTTTATCTCTGTTCACATATAAGAATATTTAAGATAGATGCCTAGTGCAAAGTTCATGAATCAAATATATACACATTTTAAATTTTGACAAGTACATCCATTTTTTCTGAAACTAAAACTTTTAGATTTTCACCAAAGATGAATAAGAACACCCATTACTCTGTGTATTTTAAATTAATCCCAATCTAATAGATGAGGAAAAAAATTTATTATGGTGGTAATTTGCTATTTCTTGATTTTTGAGTAAGACTTAACATCTTTTCATATGCTTATTGGCTATTTCAGGGTTCTGTGAGAATCATGTTCATAGTCTAAATTTTTCTATTAAAATGTTTTCCTGTCTTACTGTTTTTTTACATCTCTATACATTCTGGATATTAATGCTTTATTGATTAAATATGTTGCAAATATCTCCTACCAGTCTCTCACTTACCTTTTAACTTTATGGTGACTTTTTTCTCAACAAAAGATTTCAGGTTTTATGAAGGCAATTATTTAATTAGATTTACTTATGGATTCTGAGTTTTACACTTTGCTTGGAAATACTTTTATGTCACTCCATCATAATGCAACAACTCCCTATATTTTATTTATCAGGTGCACAATTTTGATTTTTATCTGGCTTTTGTAACACTTCCATATTATGAAAACACTCTAATATTTTTTTCTAAGTTTACAATTCTACTTTTTATCGTGAACTGTATTGTTTTTGTAATATAAAGGAACATTTTCTTCCATATGGGTATGGAATTACCACCACATTATTTCTTGAATATGGTATCCACTTACCACTAACTTGAAACACCCCTTTTTATTGTCATAAGCTACTATCCTATAAGTACAATAATATATTTATTTTAAACTAATTTAATAAATTTTTAATGGTGGCAAAAAATAACAATTTATCACTTTACTGTGTATGATTCAGTAGTGTTAAGTATATTCATATTATTGTGCAACAGATCCAGATTTTTGGATCCTGTAGTCTGTTTATCTGTCTATGCATTTATTTTTGTACCAATACCACTATGTTTTAATTATGATAGATCTATAGTGATAATGACATTATAGTGTCCTCTTTAAAAAATTAGATGGGGGGGCGGAGCAAGATGGCGGAGGAGTAGGAGACCTGGATTTCGTCTCCTCTCAGGAATTCAGCTGGATAGGGATCAAACCATTCTGAACACCTACAAACTCAACAGGAGATCGAAGAAAGGAATAGCAACAACTCTCTCATCAGAAAAGCGACCACTTTCTGGAAGGTAGGACGTGCGGAGAAGGGAATCCGAGGCGATATTCGGGAGGATAGACGGCGGGGGAGGGGCCTCCGTCGGCCGCTTCTGGCAAGTGACAGAGCCGCGGAGCACAAAACCGGAACTTTTAAAAGTCTGCTCCGCCGAGGGACGTCACTCGGGTGGCTAAGCGGGGGGTGGAACCCTCCGGGACAGTGTGGTCTCAGGACCCTCGGGGTCACAGAAAGACCGGGGGTGCCTGAGGGCGGCAGAGCTCCCAGGTATCGGAGCGGGGAAGCCGGCTGCAGAGGCGGAGCCCAGGCGCGGGCTCTCAGCTCGGGGTGGCCCTAAACCGTGATACGCGGCACAGTCGGGCCCCTGCTCCTCCAGCAGGGACCCAACAAGCGGCAGATCCGGGGAGACTCACCTTCCTCCCCCGGGAGGAGCCGCGCGGGAGTGCACCGCAGGGATCTGCTGGGTTTGGAGACTCCAGACCGGGTCCAGTGCCAGAGATAGAAACGCGCGGTCACAGGCCGGTTGAGCACGGAGTGCAGCTGCAGACCGGGGAGACGGGAGTGACTGACGGCTTTTCTCTGGGGGCTCACTGAGGAGCGGGGCCCCGAGTTCTCGGCTCCTCCGGGGCAGAGATTGGGAGGCCGCCATTTTCACTCTCTGCCTCCAAAGCTGAACGGAAACCTCGCAGGGAACAAAAGCCCCGGAGAGCAAACCCGAGCAGATTACTTAGCCCGAAGGGGGCAAGGGCGGGGCTATTCCGCCTCCGGCAGAGACATTTGGAAACCACGGCAACAGGCCCCTCCCCAGAAGATCAGCGAGAACAGCCAGCCAAGACCAAGTTTACCGATCAATGAGAACAGCAGAACTCCAGCGCTAAGGGACTACTGCACATAGAATTCACGGCTTTTTTACCATGATTCCTTAGTCTTTTAAAGTTTTTTTTTTTTTTTTTAACTTTTTGTCTTTTTCTTTTTGAATTTTTCTTTTTCCCTTTTTCAAACAACATCTTATCAATCCCCTTTTTTAAAAAAAAACATTTTTATTTTTCATTTTTAGAGTCATATTCTATCCCTTCATAGTAGTTACCCATATTTTTGGCTTATATATATAAGTTGTTCTCTCTTTAAAATTTTGAGATAGTTTCTTCTAACAGATTAAAATATACCCTAAATCTCTAGTATATGGTGTTCTCTATTCCCCTGCCTGATCACATCCTCTCCCTTTTTTTTTCTTTTTCTTTTTTCTTTTTTTAAATCCTCTTTCTTTTTTCAAACAACTTCTTATCAATTCCTTTTATAAAATTTTTTATAATTTCCATTTTTACAGTCATTTTCCATCCCTTCATCGTATCAACCCTTATTTTTGTACATATATAAGTTTTTCTTTCTTTAAAATTTTGGGAGACACTTTCTTCTAAAAGACCAAAACACACCCCAAATCTAGTGTGTGGCACTGATCTATATACCATATAGATCATATTTGATCACATTCTGGTTTTTCTTTTGTTGTTGTTGTTTTGTTTTGTTTGTTGTTGTTTTTATCTTTATCTTTTTCTTTTTTTTTCTTTTTCTTTTTTCTCTCTTTCTCCTTCTTATCCCACTGCTTCAGGTCTTTTCTGATTTGTTTAGAGTATATTTTCTGGGGACGTGGTTACTCTGCTAGCATTTTGTTCTCTCATTAATCTATTCTCCTCTGCACAAAATGACGAGACGAAAAAAATCACCTCAACAAAAAGAACAAGAGGCAGTACCGACTGCCAGGGACCTACTCAATACGGACATTAGTACGATGTCAGATCTAGAGTTCAGAATCATCACTTTAAAGATACTAGCTGGGCTTGAAAAAAATATGGAAGTTATTAGAGAAACGCTTTCTGGAGAAGTAAAAGAGCTAAAATCCAACCAAGTAGAAATCAAAAAGGCTATTAATGAGGTGCAATCAAAAATGGGGGCGCTAACTGCTAGAATAAATGAGGCAGAAGAGAGAATCAGTAATATAGAAGATGAAATGCTGGAAAATAAAGAAGCTGAGAAAAAGAGAGATAAACAACTACTGGATCATGAGGGCAGAATTCGAGAGATAAGTGATACCATAAGACGAAACAACATTAGAATAATTGGGATCCCAGAAGAAGAAGAAAGAGAGAGGGGGGCAGAAGGTATAATGGAGCAAATTATAGCAGAGAACTTCCCTAATTTGGGGAAAGAAACAGGCATGAAAATCCAGGAAGCACAGAGAACCCCTCTCAAAATCAATAAAAATAGGTCAACACCCCGACATCTAATAGTAAAACTTACGAGTCTCATAGACAAAGAGAAAATCCTGAAAGCAGCTCGGGAGAAGAGATATGTAACCTACAATGGTAGAAACATTAGATTGGCAACAGACCTATCCACAGAGACCTGGCAGGCCAGAAAGGACTGGCAGGATATATTCAGAGCACTAAATGAGAAAAATATGCAGCCAAGAATACTCTATCCAGCTAGGCTGTCATTGAAAATTGAAGGAGAGATAAAAAGCTTCCAGGACAAACAAAAACTAAAGGAATTTGCAAACACAAAACCAGCCCTACAAGAAATATTGAAAGGGGTCCTCTAAGCAAAGAGAGACCCTAAAAGCAACATAGACCAGAAAGGAACACAGACAATATACGGTAACAGTCACCTTACAGGCAATACAATGGCACTAAATTCCTATCTTTCAATAGTTACCTTGAATGTAAATGGGCTAAATGCCCCAATCAAAAGACACAGGCTAACAGACTGGATTAAAAAACAAGATCCATCGATATGCTGTCTGCAAGAGACTCATTTTAGACCCAAAGACACCCCCAGATTGAAAGTGAGGGGGTGGAAAACCATTTACCATGCTAATGGACACCAAAAGAAAGCTGGGGTGGCAATCCTTATATCAGACAAATTAGATTTTAAACCAAAGACTGTAATAAGAGATGAGGAAGGACACTATATCATACTTAAAGGATCTATCCAACAAGAAGATCTAATAATTGTAAATATCTATGCCCCTAACATGGGAGCAGCCAATTATATAAGGCAATTAATAACAAAAGCAAAGAAACACATCAACAACAATACAATAATAGTGGGGGACTTTAACATCCCCCTCACTGAAATGGACAGATCATCTAAGCAAAAGATCAACAAGGAAATAAAAACTTTAAATGACACACTGGACCAAATGGACTTCACAGACATATTCAGAACATTCCACCCCAAAGCAACGGAATACACATTCTTCTCTACTGCCCATGGAACATTCTCCAGAATCAACCACATCCTAGGTCATAAATCAGGTCTCAACCGGTACCAAAAGATTGGGATCATTCCCTGCCTATTTTCAGACCACAATGCTTTGAAACTAGAACTCAATCCCAAGAGGAAAGTCGGAAAGAACTCAAATACATGGAGGCTAAAGAACATCCTACTGAAGAATGAATGGGTCAACCAGGAAATTAAAGAAGAATTAAAAAAATACATGGAAACCAATGAAAATGAAAACACAACTGTTCAAAATCTTTGGGATGCAGCAAAGGCAGTCCTAAGAGGAAAGTATATAGCAATACAAGCCTTTCTCAAGAAACAAGAAAGGTCTCAAGTACACAACCTAACCCTACACCTAAAGGAGCTGGAGAAAGAACAGCAAATAAAGCCTAAACCCAGCAGGAGAAGAGAAATCATAAAGATCAGAGCAGAAATCAATGAAATAGAAACTAAAAGAACAGTAGAACAGATCAACGAAACTAGGAGCTGGTTCTTTGAAAGAATTAACAAGATTGATAAACCCCTGGCCAGACTTATCAAAAAGAAAAGAGAAATGACCCAAATCAACAAAATCATGAATGAAAGAGGAGAGATCACAACCAACACCAAAGAAATACAAACAATTATAAGAACATATTATGAGCAACTCTATGCCAGCAAATTAGATAACCTGGAAGAGATGGATGCATTCCTAGAGATGTATCAACTACCAAAACTGAACCAGGATGAAATAGAAAACCTGAACAGACCTATAACCACTAAGGAAATTGAAGCAGTCATCAAAAATCTCCCAAAAAACAAAAGCCCAGGGCCAGATGGCTTCCCAGGGGAATTCTACCAAACATTTCAAGAAGAATTAATACCTATTCTTCTGAAACTGTTCCAAAAAATCGAAATGGAAGGAAAACTTCCAAACTCATTTTATGAGGCCAGCATTACCTTGATCCCCAAACCAGACAAAGACCCCATCAAAAAGGAGAATTACAGACCAATATCCCTGATGAACATGGATGCAAAAATTCTCACCAAAATACTAGCCAATAGGATCCAACAGTACATTAAAAGGATTATTCACCATGACCAAGTGGGATTTATCCCTGGGCTGCAAGGTTGGTTCAACATCCGCAAATCAATCAATGTGATACAGTACATTAACAAAGGAAAGAACAAGAATCATATGATCCTCTCAATAGATGCAGAAAAAGCTTTTGACAAAGTACAGCATCCTTTCTTGATTAAAACTCTTCAGAGTATAGGGATAGAGGGTACATACCTCAATATCATAAAAGCCATCTATGAAAAACCTACAGCAAATATTATTCTCAATGGGGAAAAACTGAGAGCTTTCCCCCTAAGGTCAGGAACGCGGCAGGGATGTCCACTATCACCACTGCTATTCAACATAGTATTGGAAGTCCTAGCCACAGTAATCAGACAACAAAAAGAAATCAAAGGCATCCAAATTGGCAAAGAAGAAGTCAAACTCTCACTCTTTGCAGATGATATGATACTTTATGTGGAAAACCCAAAAGACTCCACCCCAAAACTGCTAGAACTCATACAGGAATTCAGTAAAGTGGCAGGATATAAAATCAATGCACAGAAGTCAGTGGCATTCCTATACACCAACAACAAGACAGAAGAAAGAGAAATTAAGGAGTCGATCCCATTTACAATTGCACCCAAAACCATAAGATACCTAGGAATAAATCTAACCAAAGAGACAAAGGATCTGTACTCAGAAAACTATAAAATACTCATGAAAGAAATTGAGGAAGACACAAAGAAATGGAAAAACGTTCCATGCTCATGGATTGGAAGAACAAATATTGTGAAGATGTCAATGCTACCTAGAGCAATCTACACATTCAATGCAATCCCCATCAAAATACCATCCACTTTTTTCAAAGAAATGGAACAAATAATCCTAAAATTTGTATGGAACCAGAAAAGACCCCGCATAGCCAGAGGAATATTGAAAAAGAAAAGCAAAGCCGGTGGCATCACAATTCCGGACTTCAAGCTCTATTACAAAGCTGTCATCATCAAGACAGCATGGTACTGGCACAAAAACAGACACATAGATCAATGGAACAGAATAGAGAGCCCAGAAATGGACCCTCAACTCTATGGTCAACTAATCTTCGACAAAGCAGGAAAGAATGTCCAATGGAACAAAGACAGTCTCTTCAACAAATGGTGTTGGGAAAATTGGATAGACACATGCAGAAGAATGAAACTGGACCACTTCCTTACACCACACACAAAAATAGACTCCAAATGGTTGAAAGACCTCAATGTGAGACAGGAGTCCATCAAAATCCTAAAGGAGAACACAGGCAACAACCTCTTTGACCTCAGCCGAAGCAACTTCTTCCTAGAAACATCGCCAAAGGCAAGGGAAGCAAGGGCAAAAATGAACTATTGGGACTTCATCAAGATAAAAAGCTTTTGCAAAGCAAAGGAAACAGTCAACAAAACCAAAAGACAACCGACAGAATGGGAGAAGATATTTGCAAATGACATATCAGATAAAGGGCTAGTATCCAAAATCTATAAAGAACTCATCAAACTCAACACCCAAAGAACAAAGAATCCAATTAAGAAATGGGCAGAAGACATGAACAGACATTTTTCCAAAGAAGACATCCAAATGGCCAACAGACACATGAAAAAGTGCTCAATATCGCTCGGCATCAGGGAAATCCAAATCAAAACCTCAATGAGATATCACCTCACACCAGTCAGAATGGCTAAAATTAACAAGTCAGGAAACGACAGATGTTGGCGGGGATGCGGAGAAAGGGGAACCCTCCTACACTGTTGGTGGGAATGCAAACTGGTGCAGCCACTCTGGAAAACTGTATGGAGGTTCCTCAAAAAGTTGAAAATAGAGCTACCATATGATCCAGCAATTGCACTACTGGGTATTTACCCCAAAGATACAAAAGTAGGGATCCGAAGGGGTACGTGCACCCCGATGTTTATAGCAGCAATGTCCACAATAGCCAAACTGTGGAAAGAGCCAAGATGTCCATCAACAGATGAATGGATAAAGAAGATGTGGTATATATATACAATGGAATATTATGCAGCCATCAAAAGGAATGAGATCTTGCCATTTGCAACGACGTGGATGGAACTGGAGGGTATTATGTTGAGTGAAATAAGTCAAACAGAGAAAGACATGTATCATATGATCTCACTGATATGAGGAATTCTTAATCGCAGGAAACAAACTGAGTGTTGTTGGAGTGGGGGGTGGGATGGGAGGGATGGGGGGACTGGGTGATAGACAATGGGGAGTGTATGTGCTCTGGTAAGCGCTGTGAATTGTGCAAGACTGTTGAATCTCAGATCTGTACCTCTGAAACAAATAATGCAATATATGTTAAGAAAAAAAAAAAAAGAAGAAGAAGAAGAAGGTAGCGGGAGGGGAAGAATGAAGTGGGGGAAATCGGAGGGGTAGACGAACCATGAGAGATGATGGACTCTGAAAAACAAACAGGGTTCTAGAGGGGAGGGGGGTGGGAGGATGGGTTAGCCTGGTGGTGGGTATTTAGGAGGGCACATTCTGCATGGAGCACTGGGTGTTGTGCACAAACAATGAATCATGGAACACTTCATCTAAAACTAATGTTGTAATGTAAGGGGATTAACATAAGAATAAAAAAAAAAAATAAAAATAAAAAAAATAAAAATTGTAAAAAAATAAAATAAAATAAAATTAAAAAAAAATAAAAAATTAGATGTAAATTTTGATAACTTTTCAATGTAAAAGAAAAAGCATATGGGGTGGGTGTAGGCAAAATGGTTAAAAGAATTATAAATTAAAAAGAAAGATATAAAAAATTAAAAATTAAAAATTAAAAAATTAAAAAATTAAATAAAAATAGATATTCTCTATCATATGAAATTTAGAATCATTTTATCAGGTTCCATAAGCATTCAGTTAAGATTTTGATTAAGATTTCATGTGAGTTCTAGGGTGCCTGGGTGGCTCAGTCGGTTAGGCATCTGCTTTCGGCTCAGGTCATGATCCCAGAGTCCTGGGATCGAGTCCCGCATCGGGCACCCTGCTCAGCGGGAAGCCTATTCTCCCTCTGCCTCTGCCTGCTGCTCTGCCTACATGTGTTCAATCTCTCTCTCTCTCAAAAAAATAAAATCTTTAAAAAGATTTCATTTGAATTCTAGACTAATATGGGGAGAATTTAGTTTTACAGGCCTGTATCTTTCATATAAGAACATACTATGTCTCTCCTCTTAGTTGTTTTTTTTTTTTTTAATGTGCTTCAGCAAACTTTAAATTTCTATTTATATAAGCCTTGTACATTCTTTTTTTTTAAAGATTTTTTAATTTATTTTTGACAGAGAGAGAGACAGTGAGAAAGGGACACAAGCAGGGGGAGTGGTAGAGGGAGAAGCAGGCTTCCTGCTGAGCAGGGAGCCCAATGCGGGGCTCATCCCAATTCCCTGGGATCATGACCTGAGCTGAAGGTAGATGCTTAACGACTGAGCCACCCAGGCGCCCCAAGCCTTATACATTCTTTGTTAGATTTGTGGCAGAATTTGCTGGCGGGTCAAAATCTAGTTGGCCTTTCTTCTTGGGCAAGCAGCTAGACTTACTGCCCAGCATTCTCTGCAATTAGGCGGGATCATGTAACTGAGGTCTTAGTGGAATGTGAGCAGAAGTGATGGGTGTTACTTCCAAACCAGACCCTTAAAGCACAGTCACACTTTCTCCTAAGGTCTGTCTCCCTCCTGCCTGCCTGTTATGGTAATCCCCAGGGTACCTTAGAAGAAATATGTTGTTCAAGAGTCAACTGTATTTGAAAAAATGTGTACAAATTTCTGCCATCTGGGGGAAACACATGCCTCCGTTTAGAGAAATATATATATGTATGTATATATATATTTTTCCTCTTTGGATATTTTACCTAAAATTTCAAAGTTTGAACTGAAAGTGAACTTCATCCACATCAGCTCCATTTATTATATCAACCAGAATCTCTTGAATTTTTTTAAACTGGCATATGTAATTAATATGCTGTTCATATTTTTATTCTTTTCAATGTCTATCTTGAAGACAATAGATTTGTTCTAGCTGATGCCTGGGCCATGTTCCATGAATTTGGATTTGGTGTCCTCACAGTTAAACACTTCTAAATAATCTGAAATTTTGTTGTGATTTCCTCCTTAATTTAAGAATTATTAAAAAGGCTGAGCTTGTTAAAGGGGTATGGATCATATTCTTTTTCTGCTATCCCTTCATTCTTAATTTCTAACTTCATTGTTTTATGGAAGGTGATACATGTATCATTTTTACTTTCAGAAATTTATAAGATTTTCTTTGCAGACAAACACATCATTAATTTTTCTATCTGGGTGGGATGGGTTTAAAAAATACCTGGAGGCAGGAAGAAGGATCTTTAAGTATCCTAAAACCAGGATCAGTCTGGGCTCCTTAGCATTTCAGCTCTTTGCTTCCAGACAACGAGTCTCAGGCTGAACCCCTGGATTAAAAACTAGGATCTCGGGCGCCTGGGTGGCTCAGTTGGTTGGGCGACTGCCTTCGGCTCAGGTCATGATCCTGGAGTCCCGGGATCGAGTCCCGTACCGGGCTCCCTGCTCGGCAGGGAGTCTGCTTCTCCCTCTGACCCTCCCCCCTCTCATGTGCTCTCTCTCTCTCATTCTCTCTCTCTCAAATAAATAAATAAAATCTTAAAAAAAAAAAAAAAACTAGGATCTCTTATGGCTTTTGTTCCACTGTTCTGGAGAAAGAGCTGGGGGAATTATGGGAGCCCCACATCAACCTCCTTTCTATGCACTTGTCTCAACACTATCTTTTTTTTTCATTGACATATAATTACCATACAATGTTATATTAGTTTCAAATGTACAACACAGCAATCTGATATTTCAATACATTACTCAGTGATCACCACAATAAGTGTACTCACCATCTGTCACCATGCAAACCATTACAATATTATTGACTATATTCTGCAAGCTATATTTTGCATCTCTGTAATGACTTATTTACTTTATAACAGAAAGTTTGCCACACTATCTTGAAAACCAGTACAATGATCCTGCTTCTAGAAGCCCACATTCCTGGCTAAACTGCCTTATACAAGGAGGTAGGACAGAGTAGAGGGAGGAGGGCCAGGTGCACTTTGAGGAAAGCAAGACTTTGAGGATGGGCTTTTAGGACCAAAGGGTGGCAGGAGTGTCCTAGAATCCTAAGGAAGAGCAATACATGTCCAGGACGGGCCCTTCCCCACCCCTTTCCCTAAACATCAAGATGTCATGTAATGCTAGTCATATGTCCTGGACTTGCAACACACGGTTTCTATTTTTCTTATAATTAAGCAGAGGTGATAACTGATTTATGTAAAAGACAAAACTAAGAGACTCTCTGGCCAGTCTCAGACAGCAGGCACAGTATATGTACTTAGGCTGGTGAGAGTTTCGTGTGAGTTTTGCCAACACTTACGAGGAAGTGAAGAGAGAACAGGTGCAGTAACAGTTTAAGAAGCAGCAATCAGAGAGGCTGGGGCAAATTCTGATGTTCAGATTTGCCCTGGACACCCCTGCCCGCCCCAACTATTTTAAATTACAAATTATCCATACAGAAACCTGGAGTCTTTTTTAACTTTCTATTTCAATTTTTGGTCCTATTATGTCTTAGATAATTTTCTAAAATTGGATAACCTGGAGACTAATTTATTTGCTTGTCACTTTCCCATTAGAGGGTTGAATTCATTTCTGTTTTCATTACCAGTACACAGTGACTTGTCCAAAATTGCTTTCACCCAAATCCCATGTGGATGAATTTATAGCATTTTAATAAGATGGCTCTTTGCTTTGGGAAGGATTTATAATGGATAAAATAAATCTTCCTCTCTTTGAAGTAATACCTCGCTTTTGCCCACAGACATACAGGCACACAGTCACAAAGGTTGGGAGGTTAGCTTGAATGTGAGACCAAAGTAAGTCCTTTATACTTGGCCACATGATAATCTAGGATTCTTTCTTTAAAAGTTCAATACTGAAGTTGTTATGCAGCATTTTATTAGATGATAAAAAGCACCTTTTCTTCATATATACTCCATAAACTGCTGAGTTGTCAAAGTACTCCATAAATAATGCAATCCTCTTGCCCATCATTAACAAAAGACACCAATAAGTGGACAGAAAATTCAATGATTCCCTTTCACGGCGATCATAGGACACATAGCCCAATTTGCTGACCTTGTCCTCAAAAAAATAGTGTCTGCATGAACTCTGGCCTGGATCTTTTCCTGTGGGAAACAGAGACGTGGGGATTTTAAAGGGAGACCCTGAACATTAGTTAAAACTCTGACTTGACTTTAGAAGCGGTCCACTGAGAAAAAAACAAAACTATTGCTTCTCTTCTATTCAGAGCTGACTCATAGCAAAGGCATGCTGAGCCAGGAATCTGAGCTCTTTCAAGAAATCAGCTTGTAGGAAGCCCAAGTGAACTGCAGAGTCAGATCCCAGTATGGTAAGTTATATTATCATTCATGATAAGCCATGAATCATCATCCATGTGTCTCATTTGTACCACCAGGAATACGCCAGTCAAACAGATTCACTGTATATCTGTCCTGGGGAATTCAGCTTGGGAAATGCAACATAAAGTAACAGGTGACTTGGTAAGTTTATGAATACAAAGAAAGCAGGTGCCGATAGGGCAAATTTGTCTGAGACAACCAGAGGACCAGGTACTTGGTCTGGACATATTCTCCCCCAGCCCAAAATATTAAGGTTTTTTTTTTTTTTTTTTTTTTTAAGATTTTATTTAGTTATTCATGAGAGACAGAGAGAGAGAGAGAGAAGCAGAGGGAGAAGCAGGCTCCCCGCAGAGCAGGGAGCCCGATGCGGGGCTCGATCCCAGGACCCTGGGATCATGACCTGAGCCGAAGGCAGACGCTTAGCCATCTGAGCCACCCAGGTGCCCCCCAAAATATTAAGTTTTGATGCCCCATTTCTCAAAATTTTAAGCAGTAACAAACCTCAAGTCTGTGCTAACATCTCTGGTGAATTTATGGCCTCTGGATACTGCCCACCTACTCCCTGATTTGGAATATTCCTCAACAGTCAACAGATCCTATATTCTGGAAAGTGCAGTTAGACAGACTGTAATTAGAAATTCTAAGCAGCCACTCCAGATTTCTTTCCAGCAAATGCACAAGTTAGACACTAGACATCCCCAAATGTCCCATTCCACACCTTGAAATCCACCTTTCACTTGTTTCTCTTACTCAAATCAGAACCCAAACTGCCAAAATTCTTCTGAGGTGCCCGGATGGATTAGCCGGTTAAGAGTCCGACTCTTGGTTTCGTCTCAGGTCATGAATCTTGAGGTTTGGGGATTGAGCCCCACGTTGGGCTCTGTGCTCAGTGTGGAGTCTGCTTCAGATTCTCTCTCCCTCTCTCTCCCTCTCCCTTTCTCTCTCTCAAATAAATAAATATTTTTTTTTTTTAAAAAAAGGAGAAGGTAGGGTGCATAAATGGCTCAGTTGGTTAAGCTTCTACCTTCAGCTCAGGTCATGATCCTGGAGTCCAGGATCAAACCCCGCATTGGGCTCCCTGTTCAGCAGGGAGTCAGTTTCTCCCTTTGCCCCTCACCCTGCTCATGCTCTCTCTCTCTCTCTCTTGCTCTCTCTCTCTCTCTCAAATAAATAAATAAAATGTTTTTTAAAAAAGAGAAGAATTACTTGCCATTTTATAACTATATGGTCCACCCTGACTAGCCTACCCGTGCTCTCAGAAGAAGGGCTAATGATCCATTCTAGAAAACATGCACTACTCCTCTCATCTTTTCCATCCAATTGTATCAGAGCATGTTAAAAATGCTCTGGGCATGTTAAAAATTGGATTTCTGGTCTTTACCCCTGACCTTCTAAATTAAAATTTCTGAGAATGGGGTTCAGAAACTTGGATGTTTTATAAGCAACCAGATAGTTCTGTATATGCTGTACTTTGAGCAGCACATGGGGAAGGTTTTCACCGAGACTCATTTCTGCCTTAATGTTCTGGGATTCTGGACACACCCAAAGATGTCACTGCATGTCACAGAGGAGTGGCCACAGGGTCCGCTGCAGCCAGCAGCCACCCCATACTCAGACCATTGCAGGACCATGCTCAAGGAATGCTGAACAGGGCAGAAGGGGGCTGTGGGATACATGAGGGCTGGAAATTATGAATCCCCGTTCGAGTTCAGCACCTTCCTGTCTGGCTCTGCTGTCTTAGTTATAATGCTTGACTTTTCTATTGTTGGATTGCTCTATGGGAACAAAAACAGAAAAAAAAACAAAGCTATTTCCCAGATTGTAAAGGGATTACATGAAGCAATGAAAGGACAGGACCCTGTATAGAATGATGCTCAAATGATATCCAATTTAACTCCGTAAATGTTAGTTTCCTTCCCAAGTTCCCATTTGCAAAATGATCGTGACAGTGACTGCTGGCTTGTGGGTGGTTTTGAAGAGCATACTGGATGTATGTGAAAGAGACTCTGTACAGATAGCTCTGTGAGGACCAGGGGACCCTGAAATCCTTTCCCTGCCTTGAAAGAGTGACAGACAAGGCCACCAGTTGAAGCTGAGAGAAGGGTTGTGCAGTCAGCTGAATGATGGACCCTTCAGATGTCCCTGTCCTAATCCCTGGCATCTATAAATATCTTACGTGGCAAAACGATTCTGCAGATGTGATGAAATTAAGGGCTCTGAGATGGGAGATCATCCAGGATCATCCAACTGGGCCCTAAATGTAATTATACATATCCGTCCAAGAGAGAGCAGAGGGAGATTTGACACTAGAAAGGAAAAGCACTATGATGGAGAAGTAGGCGAAGAAAGGGCCGTGTGCTGCAAGGAAGGTGTCATAATCCAGAGAACGCAGGTGGCCTCAGAAGCTGGAGAAGGCAAGGACCTGGATCTTCCCTCCAGAAGGAGCCGGTCCTGCCAACACCTTGGTGTGTTGTCCCCATGAGACTCATTTCGACCACCAGAATGGTAGGGGAATCCATTCATATTGTTTTGAGCCACCGAGGTTTGGTCATTTGTTACATCGGCCCTAGGAACCTAACAGAGGTGGGTTTTAAATAAAATTATTCCCAAGAAAGGAAGTGAAATATTTTAATAATTTATAAAGAAGTATCTGAAACTCTAACAAGGCAGTTTGAAATCGTATGTATTTTCCCCACCAACGTTGACAGGACACCCACTAAGCGCCCGGCACAGTGCAGATCAATACCAGCCTGACACAATCCACAGTGTCCATGGCCCTGGTCCCTCTGCACCACCTGAGTGAAGCATCTCTGGGAAAAATGCTAGATCCCTCTTCAAACTTCAGATCCAGGATAGAGCCAAGATGGTACAGTTTTCCCAGAGCCGGATCTCAGTATCTCCAGAAACAGCTTCCTGGAATCCTTTTCTGGAGTTTCTCAGGTTGACTCCAGTGACCTTGTCCCTCTGACACCTGCGTAGTTCAGGAGACCCAGGAAGGAAGGGTAAGATTTATCCTTGGAACCTCTACCATTTTCTCTGCTGGCTATCTTCATCTTATTTGTTTCTTTTTTGTCCCATTCTTCCTCATCTTTGCTCTGTCTGCCAGAATCATATTGCCCACCTATTGCAAAGGTTGGTTCTGTGGTTAAAACAAAGCTGATGCAATCAGTTTGATGCACTGAGGCCCCTGGGCTAAGAATAGGATGATCGTGTAATTTATCATTCACAACAGAACACTTGTGTTTTAAAAGCAGTGTTGCCAACCTGAGACAGAGTACCACTGGAACTGGCAAGCTCCAACCAGAGAGAGGCATGACCAGCCCAGAGCGGGACAGCAGCTGGTACAAGGAAAAAAAGCAGGCTGTCCCTCTGTCAGGCTTCTGTCTTCCCTTTCGTCCACACTGAGCATTATGAGCCTGTGGCTGTCTTAGGCTTTCAGGAGAGCCCTCCGGGAGCTCCAAGGGCTGAGCAGAGTCCTGTTGGGGTAGAGAAGCAGGACACTGACCTCTTCATTCCCTTTATCTAAGAATACCACCCGACTGGAGCCAGCCACTTTCTGAGCCAAGAAACTTGACTCAACTTACTCAACATAGCAGCATGTACCTCAGCCTCCTGACCTACCATTCTAGGCTCTGATGGGTAACCAGACCTTCCTAAAGAGTCAGGGCTCTTGGAGTGGCCGGGTGGCTCAGTCGGTTGAGCATCTGACTCTTGATTTCAGTTCAAGTCATGATCTTGGGGTCATGAGATTGAGTCCCATGTCAGGCTCCATGCTCAGTGGAAAGACTGCTTGGGATTCTTCCCTTCTGCCTTTCCCCCTGCTCTCTCTCTCTCTCTCTCTCTCTCGCTCTCTCTATCTGTCTCTCTCTAAATTAAATAAATAAAATCTTAAAAAAAGAAATGTCTAGAACTAAACTCTCTAGAAGTCATCAAAAGGCAATCCTGTACCACACACACCGCTCCCAAGTTCTCTTTTGACCACCTATTAGGTTCCTATTTCCTCAGAGAGCCAGCCAAAGCCTCTAGGTCATTTGAAGAGCAGTTAGGAATCACACACCTGGAATCCCATCATAGACCAAACCTTTCTTAATTTAGAACAGTACTTCCACCTGTCTGGGTTTTAATATTATTTTTTTTTGTGATAACCTCTTTCCCCCTAGGGTGGGAAGATAAAACACAGGATACCCAGTGAAACTTGAATTTCAGTTGAATAACTTTTTAGTGCAAAGATATTTCATGCACTATTTATCCTATCCTCTTTTTATTTTCTAAATCTACAAACCCTACCTTCCCTTATTCCCCTCCCCCAAACTCAGGGAGATATTTTCCAAAATCTTATCGTGGTTGTATAGTATCAAAAGTACATGTTTGAAAGCTTTATTTGTTTATTTAGATTGGTGTGTGATGTAGGATACAGTGGTGACTAGTTCATACCCACACCATGAATTCCATGAAGGGAGGATCATCCAGTAGAAACTGTACATGTTTAGATATCCTCCATGTCTTATACTCCTGGGAGGGGTGGAGAGAGTCGCTGTGCAGAGGAGACAATGTCTTCTGGAAGCTTCCCTAACTCCATCTTGAACTCCAGACTCAGACAACATGTAGGCTGCTCCCGCATGTGTATCAAAGGCTCCATATGATGTGCAAACGTCCCCTGACTTTGAATATCTTCCTTTGAGCCATTTTGCTAAAAGTCTATAACCAGAAACTTTAAGTTTTATTTCTTTATTTATTTATCATTTCCTTATGCTAACGTTTAAAATTAACAATTTTTTGTGCAACTCAGTGAGCACACTGGTGGTGAATATCCATTATAGCACCTTCATTGTTCTTGTTTTTTGAAAAAAAAAAATGTTCTTTGAAGGCAGATACACAGTAATTGAAAACTAATGGAGTGTGTGTCTTGGGGACACATAGCAGGAGAGGTGGCAAGGAGAGTTTAAAGGCCCCAGGTGGTTCTCATTAGTCACTAGTAGAATCAGCATATTAATAAGTGCAGAAAATATGAACTCCATCCTCATGAAGTTACTTCTGGTATTTATTCAAACACCACAAAAAATACAAGATGTTCTTAGCTTGGAAGGTAAAATCCTGAGTGTTCCAGAATCCTAGGGTTTAGCAAAAGTTATATTGTCATGGAATTGGTGGTCAGGTGGGGTTGGAATATATAAGTTGTTTTACATATTTCAAAAGACCTCGTGGAAATTAGCCCATAAATGCTACCTGAATATATTATAACTGAAAATGTCCTCCAGCTGGAGACCCCCAGGAACATGCTTGCAGTTGAACAAAGTAGGCTTATTGCTCCTTTGGAGCTGGAGAAACAACACATAGGGCACCCCATGGGGAGTCGTGGGGCATCCGGGGAAGGGGGTGTCAGAAAGGATTCATTACAGGACTAGGGCTTGTGCTGGGTGACTCTGGAGGAGGGGTCAAAGAAGTGGGGCTTTGCTCTGGATTGGATGCCGTCAGGAAGCATGATGCTTTGCTTGGTGACCTAATAAATCACATCTAGAAGGGCAGACTAGAGCAAGGTGGCATTGTTTTAATTATAAGGAAGCAGCACTCTCTCACTTTATCTGGGAGAGGGGGATGTTCGGCCAGTTTTGTGGCTTGAACAGTGTTCCTATTTTGTCTGTATTCAGACGTGATGATATACTGGTCTTGCTCTCATCCTGACCTATCACGTGCGCCAAATGGCTTTGCCTGCCGTGTGCAGGTACAATTGTTTACATTCATCAGGAGAGCACCAAGGCCCAGCTGTGAGCGCCAGGCCGGCCCCTGTCCATCATTTCTCTTTCTCATATCAAAGCAGTAATAATCGATGCAAAAGTGACTAAATTAGCACTTTTTTGTTTTTGTGTACTGCAGGATTATTGATGAATAAGGTATCATCAACGTTCTTTTCTTTAGAGACACTGGGATGGAATTAAGTGAGTAGATACGATATTTCAAATTATGGGATTCATAAAGGAAAAGTAATAAAAAGGTCTTGGGCTAAAGATAATCAAATCTTGCAATAGCCAAAGATGCAATGGTGCTGCAGCCAATAAACTGAACCCCAGGAGACCACAGAGAGGTTACGTCTGTCCTCATGAGTGCCTCTTGCACTGTGGTTCCCTCACTTGGTCTGCCCCTCTGCCCGTAGCCCCAGGGATATCTATCCAATACCTTCACACTTCCTGGACTCCATGTAATGTTTCCCAACAATCCCTGACAATGCACTCCCCCCTACAAGGACAGTCTATGATAAAGATGTAAGATGTCCCTATTTCACTACCCTATCTACCATTTGGGCAAGATGGGTGGACACCTCCTTGCTGCTCTAAGCATAACCAGAAACCTAGAATAATGCACAGGAGGCAATCAGAGAACTCTAAAAGGTGGTTAGAGGATGGAGGGCTGGTTTGGGACCCAAGGAAGGGAGGAACAGTGGCAGGAAAACCGGAATCTCTCCAACCCAACAGAAGATGATCCCAGCCTAGTAGCTGAAGATGGCCAGGTGGATGTGTTTCACTCTCTGAAGAAATAGGGTTCTTCTGACAATTCCAGCTCAACACCACTAGCAAGGGGGATGGATCCCAAGACCCCCCCACCGCCAGTGTGACATGTCAGGGGAGACACTCCCCCTTCTCGAAAGCTGAGACCTTCCTTCCCATGTAGGGATACCTGGTAGATAAATGGCACCTGCAGGGGGACCCCACCTCGGAGGCTTCTTTGTCCAGCACAGGTTACCCTGCCTCACTGAGAGACACCTAGGGCTGGGAGAAGCCCTTTCTGTCTATCAGGCAGCATCAGCAGGGACCACGGGAGACCCAGGGACATCAGAGAAACCAAGCAGGGAAAAATAACACAGCAGAGACTCTGACACTGTTGCTGAACTGCAGCCCACAAAATAAGCCAGGGCATGCATGCCTAAACAGGCGACTGCCTGCTAAAGTAAAAGATTTGAAAAGGACTGAGAGTCCTCTACATGACAGACAAATGTCTCCAATATAAGGGAAAATCACCTGTCATATCACAAACCAAGAAAATCACAACTTGAATAAGAAAAGACAAGGGCTGTCAACACAGAGGGAATCATATATTGGAATTATCTGACAAGAACATTTAGAGTAGCCATCACAAAAAAAAAAAAAAATGCTCCAACAATGATACACCTTCTTGAAATAAATGAAACGCTGATAACTCTGTCCTTCCCCTCAGCTCCAGGTCTGACAGCCGCTTTCTGTGATCCCAATGTCTCTACACCTTAGAGCCCTTGATCTCTCCTTTCAGTCTTGGCTACCTTTGTCTGCTTGACGGTTCTTCATATAAAATCTCCCATGCTCACATTTCTTCCTCCCTTCTGCACTGACTGGCAGAGGGGGGTTTACAAAGTTTAGAAAATATCATTTGGTGAGATGGAGGAGAGGGTTTATATCATACTTGTCTAGAAAATGCCTCAAAAATCCCCTTTTGACTTTGTGTTTTCTTCTGGGTCCCTCTGTCCTGGGCTTTGATCAGAGGTTGGTTACTAATTCATTCATCAACCAAGTCTCACTGGTGGTGACCTTCCATCCCGCATCCTGCAAATCTTACCCGGTATCTCACCTTAAAAATGGAGGAACTTCAGGGGCACCTGGATGGCTCAGTTGGTTAAGCATCCGACTCTTGATTTCGGCTCAGGTCATGATCTCGGCTCAGGTCATGATCTCAGGGTCATGAGATCAAGCCCCACATCAGGCTCCATGCTCAGTGGGGAGTCTGCTTATGATTCTCTCTCCCTCTCCTTCTGTCCTTCCCCACTGTGCTCTCTCTCTCTCCCTCAAATAAATAAATAAATGAATAAATCTTAAAGAAGAATGAGGGGACTTCAGCTCCTACTTTCAAACTTGTTCAGGCTTTCAACTTAGTCCTCAACACATGCTCTCTTACGCCCTATGGGGTGAAAGTGGTGGGAGGGGATATGTTGTCTCCCTGAAATCTGTCTTCAAGCATCTGAAGACAAAACTGGATTATACCACTGTCCTGCTGACAACCTTGAAAGCCTCCTCATTGTTCTGAGGAAAAACAGTGACACCCCAGTGTCACCGCTCCCAGATCTTAGCCTTACCTGACTGCTTGTCCCTCTGGTGCTACACAGGGCCGGGGACCTCTGCTGTGTCGCTGCCACTCCCGTGCACCCCGCTGGGTAGCTCTATTCATCCTCGCTTTATGTGCTGCACAAGGTTGCCCTCCAGAGAGACTCCCCTGGCCCCTTCCCTCCACTCCACTGTCCCAGGTCTTCACCCCATCACACCCATCCTGTCTCATTAGCGTCCATGTCCATTTACAAGTTTACCACCCTCCCTACCAGACTCCCAGCTTCACAGGGATAGGCTTCTCCCTCTTTCCATGTGGAAACCTGTGGAGCGTGTAGGAGACAATGAGTACTCATTCTGTCAGGGCTCTGCTGCTTTTCATGGGCAATGGCCCCTCCCTACCCACCTGCTAGCTTCTCTCGGGGTTCACTACCAAAGCCCATCTCTTTGTGTTTGACTTGTGTTTCTCAGTCCTGGGGTTCTGGAAAATAACACTCAGAAGAGACGGCAGACAGTGTCTCTCTAAACTTTGCTTTTTCTCCCCAGAGAACATGTGGCTGGATGTCCTTGTTGGTGGGTCAAGAGCCGTTTGTTAAACTTGAAAGGGACGCCTGTGACAGAACAACTGGGAAGCTGTTTGTCATAAGCCTTCAAAAATAAGAATAGAGTGTCCCCCATGTGGGAGGATGAGGTTTGATCTTAGTGAAAATAAACTCAGCTGACATTTTCTGAGTGTTTCCTGTGTCCTGTATCTAGACACCTGTCTCAGCAGATTCAGCTCTTAGTCATTTACTCTTTACAGATGGGGAAAGTGAGGTTGAATAGCGTGCTGGAGGTCAGTCATTGAGGGGGCAGAATTGGGTTTGTGGGTGTGGTGGGCTGACCTGGGGTGGCCATTTCTATCCACTGCACTAGAGAAATGACAAAGGGTTGGAAGGGAATGGATTTGCAAGCCACAAAGTGCCTTGGAGAGATTTTCTTAATCCCTGCCCACCTAAACTGATTCGATTCTGTGGTAACTTAACAGAGCACTAAACCACTCTGTGGGAAGCTCTATTTGCATGGCCTCAGGGAACCACTTTCAGCCGCCCCTTGCTGCCTGTGCCTCAGCTAAAAGCACTTTTAGGGACCACCAGTGCCCCAAAAATCATGGCATTGAAGAATTAACCTAACAAAGAAAAATGGTGTCAGCCAAAAATTTCATTCACAGCTAACTAATGAAGACAGCACACACCAGTGACAAAAACAATAAATACTTTGAATGGAAGTAATGCTGAGTCAACAAGCAGTCATAACATCTCTACATTTTTGTTTAAATCCTGGTATCAAAAGACAGGACAACATCCTCCATTCCCTGCCATTTCCAAGTTAGGACAGACATGTTTGGGGTAAATGAATACAGTGTTAGGACATTGAGTCTCCAGTCCTAATTCAAAAACAATAATTTGTGAGAAACTGAACACATGATCAGTTTTGGCCTCAGTCTGGCTGTCTGATGGTAGCTGAGGCACCACCTTCTCTGGGAAGTCTTCCATGATTTCCCAAGGCTGAGATGCCTCACCCTTGTCTACCTATCTAAGTTTTTTCCTGGGAAAGACCTCTTGTTCCAGCTGAAGAACTGTTCTTGCACATGACTGCATCCACTGTGCACTGCGGAGCCTGGCAGGGGGCACATCATATCATGGGTGCCTTTATTAGTCTGCTAGAGCTGCCGTACAAAAAACTGCAGACTGGGAGCCTACACAACAGGGGCTTATTGTCTTATGGGTCTGGAGGCTGGAAGTCCGAGATCAAGGTGTCAGCAGGCGTGGTTTCTTCTCAGGTCTCTCTGCGTGGCTTGCCAATGACCCTTTTCTCTATGTGTCCTCACATGGTCTTCCCTCTGTGGGTGCCTGTGTCCTAATCTCCTCTACTTAGAAGGACACCAGTCAGATGGATTAGGGCCCCCCACCCAGATTGTAACCAAAACAACGCACGTTCACTCCTCGGGGAGTCATAAACCAGGTTGAGTTGTCGCACAAAGAAAACTTTATTTGCAGCAAATAAGGAGATCATGGGGAATAACTTCCAAAGCCAGACTCCCCGAGCAAGGGTGGATGCCCTCCTTTTATTTAGGGTTAAGATGCATATTTAGATAGGGAAGCCTTGTCATAGTGTGTAGCGGTGGGCATAAGGTCTTGCAGTCGCCTTAAGGAAACATGCCTGTACGTGCATCGTATGTTATGTAAACGAGGCTTGTGCTCCCCCTTGGGTGGGGATTTTAGTATTATAATGAGGTAAAGGTAGTTGTCAGTCATTCTAGAGGTCACTCCGGGCTCACACCTGCACAGGGGCGAGTCAGGGGTTACTCTCAAACTGGTCTGGGTGGTCTGGGCCAGCTGTAGGTCTTGTCAGGGAAGTTGTTATTGTTCAAGGGGCAGTTTCTTTGTCCATTTGCCTGAGTTAAGAGATAAACTGGAAAGAAGAGCTGAAGGAAAAATGTAGGACAAAGGTCGGTGACCACAAGCAGGTGAGCAGTGAAGGTCAGGTCTTGGGGTCTAGCTGGTGACAAACTTAACTTCTTTCCACAAAGGATTTGTGTTACTGCTTTCTCAAATGCATAACCATGCTTCCCTCTGTAGAAAGCACGTGGGCCTTGGCAAATGAGGATGCCCGAGGTTGTCACAGAGGAACCAGAGGCCAAGGATGACAGGGTATAGGGAGCATGCTGAAGTATGGACAGGACTAGATCATATTGTAATTTCAAGTGGGTAGTTATTTTCTGAGCCTTATTATGTTTGAAGAGTATAACAACAGTTCATACCATATAGTAATTACCAAAAAGCACAGGAGGAAACACAACACTCATTTTAACTCAGAAGTATTTATTCCTTCAAGATTATCCATATCTTAAAAGATAGCTCAGTATAACATGTCTTGAAAAACAGCTATGTAGTCAGTATTAATAGAAAGATACACTACAATAAACGGCCAGTTCTTGGCTACTTGCATTTACCATGGGGAGAAAAATGGGCAAATAAAGGTGGAGGAATATTAAGCTCCATAACTATAAATGCTCCTTCAACATAAAGATCCACAGCTTCGACATACAGTTAAAAATACCTGCCAGGATACTTTCAAATTATTGAGAATATAACTCTCCACTAGCCTTGGTATTTAAGTCTATAACACTTATTCTCCACTGTTACTCATTTTTCTGAATATAGATCAAGGGCCTTAAAAAGGCATTACGAGTGGACGAAAGCAGAACCAGATATGCTCCCGGCCAAAACAGTGAGAATGCTAAACAACAGCAGGGAGGTAAATGAAGTGACAGAGTTGCATGCCACACTCTTCAAAATACCGCAGCCAAGAAAAGAGAGACCAGAATGGTGTGGACCTGCAAGGCACAGACCCTGCCTCAATGTGACACTCCTACATATACAACCCACTGAAGCACCTGACTCCACTCTGCCCGCCCCATCCACACCAGGCTGGAGTGTGGCTCACTGAGAAGGGAAGTTGCAATCCAGAGGGGAACATTTCTAGAAATCCCGTGAGTGCAGAATGCCCTACCGACCCCTTGAGGATCTCTGCAGAAGCCAGAAACCTACCAGAGGTCTTCACATTGTCTCTCCCAGATGGACAGAAAGAAAAAGGGAATGTGATTTTAACCACCTAAAAGGCACAATCAGATCAAAAGGCAATGTTCCCACATCCCACCCGCTGGTGGGACTAGCAGCTCCATCCACGAGTATTTTTTCTTCTCTCTGGCCTGATGAATGGGTTTAAGGGTAAGGGTGGGGCCATGCTGCTGCAGAGATCAGGCTAAAATAACCAGCTGATGGGAGGCTCCAGGATTTGATGCTGAACTAGAGAAATAAATGCAAGTATTCTCTCAGAGTGGTACCTCACATGTCAGTGGTACTTAGCAGGCCAACAAGTGCAGCAAAAAGGTAAACAGAAACCCTAGGTCTTCCATCCCTCCTCTCAGAACCTCAGGGCAAAAGAAAGGAAAAAGAGTGAGGAGTGGGCTTTCACCTCAAGCTTGAATGGGAGAATAATTAGAGATTTGGGAAAGAGGGTCAGAGATCTTCTCAATCAGAGGAAATGGAAGGTCCACACAGAGCTGCTCAAATTAAGCAGAAGCAAGACGAAAATAAATGGCAAGCCATCCATGCAAACATGCTCCTGGAGAACAGAAAGGAAAATGTGGCCCATGGCCTGTGGGAGAGAGGCGAAGATTCTCCTCGGCAAGGACAAAGAACCCAACGAACAGAAGGAAATGCTCCAAAATTGGATATAAGAAGTTAATGAGAAATTGATTTCAATAAAACAAGAGGTAAAAGATAAGATCAATGAATCAAATGAAAGGCAAATTGCAGAGCTTGAGAAACAAATTGAGAATCCAAAGCCCACCATTTCAGAACACGTGAGAGCACTGGAAACAGGTTCAGACTGATAAATCATGAACTATAGATTATATTATGTAAAAGTATATAGGTAGCCACTTTAAACAGATACAAATAATAAATCTTCTATTTTAACAAAAAGAATACCCATATATCCAAAGGAGGGGAAAGAAAACCCAAAACATAGGATGCAAAAGAAATATTAATACAAAAATCATTTGAGAAAAATAATATCAGGACAAACATATCAGTTATATTTAAAATGTAAATGAATATTCAAAATGAACCTACAACAAAGCAACTCAAAAACGGTTAAAAATAAAATCATGAGTGAGGATATATGAAGCATAAGCTCAGGGAAAGAAATCTGGGGCCTTCATTTTGAAAGCAGACACGTGTGTATTTAAGATAGACATTTAGAATAGAAAGGTCTGCCTTTAGCTCAGGTCATGATCCCAGGGTCCTGGGATCGAGCCCACAATCGGGCTCCCTGCTCCGCAGGAAGCCTGCTTCTCCCTCTCCCTCTGGCCCTCCCCCTGCTTGTGTTCCCTCTCTCACTGTGTCTCTCTCTTTCAAATAAATAAATAAAAATCTTTAAAAAATTTTTAAAAATAGAATAGAAATAAAATATGATGTATTATTAAATATCATATGGTAAATGGAAGAAAAACGAAATAAGTACAGCTAATAGAGAGTGTGGCCCCTCCTGCTGGACTCTGACAGGTCAATGTCAAAGGGTAGAACTCCAAGGTCATACTCTGGGAAAGACCCATTCATACAAACTGATTATATTGAAAAAACAAACAAAACCTCAAAATATAACTCAATATATTATAAATAATAGAAATAGTACAGAATATATGGTACTCAAAGAACAATGTAATACAATAATAAATTAAATTTTAACTTTTAAAAAATGTGGAAATTTTTTAAATGCTCAAAAAAGCTCATTTCAAAGAAGATATCAAAACAGAACTTAAAGAATATCTAGCAAATGAAGGTTAAAAAAAACCCAACTACATATCAAAACATGGATTGCTGTTAAAGCTTTGGTGAGAAGAATATTCAGACCCTAAAGTACTTATATGATTAAATCAGAATTAATGAAAATAGATGAACTAACTATATATTGAATTAGTTAGAACACCACCACCAACAACAAAAAATAACAATAAAAATACAAGAGAACCTACAACTTGGATGAACCTTGAGGACATTATGATAAGTGAAATAAGCCAGTCACAGAATGACAAATACTGTATGATTGCACTTACATAAGTTACTTAGAATAATCAAATTCATAGAGACAGACAATAGAATGGTGACTGCCAGGGTCTGTGAAGATAGGAAATGGGGAGTTAGTATAGAGCTGGGTGTAGAGTTCCAATTTTGCAAGATGAAAAGAGTTCTGGAGATGGGTGGGGGTGATGGTTGCACAACAGTGTGAATGCCCTTAATACCACTGACGTGTACACTTAAAAATGGTTAAAATTGGGGGCGCCTGGGTGGCTCAGTTGGTTAAGCATCTGCTTTCGGCTCAGGTCATGATCCCATGGTCCTGGGATCGAACCCCGTGTCAGGCTCCCTGCTCAGCAAAGGGCCTGCTTCTCCCTCTCCCTCTGCTGCTCCCCCTGCTTGTGCTCTCTCTCTCTCTAATAAATAAATAAAATCTTTGCGGCGCCTGGGTGGCTCAGTCATTAAGCGTCTGCCTTCAGCTCAGGTCACGATCCTGGGGTCCTGGGATCAAGCCCCGCATCGGGCTCCCTGCTCCGTGGGAAGTTTGCTTCTCCCTCTCCCAATCCCCCTGCTTGTGTTCCCTCTCTCGCTGCGTCTCTGTCAAATAAATAATAAAATATTTAAAAATAAATAAATATATATATAAAATCTTTGAAAAAATGGTTAAAATTGTAAATTTTATGTTGTGTGTATTTTAGCACAATTAAATATTTATAATAATTTTTTTAAAAAAAGATCAACTTCAAGACTTACTCTAAAGCTATAGTAGTCAAGACAGTGTGGTATTAATAAAATAACAGACAAATAGGAAAGAATAAAGAACTTAGAAGGAACCCAGTGGAACAGGACAGAGAGCCCAGTAACAGACACAAATAAATACAGTCAACTGATTTTTGATAGAGGAGCAAAGGCAATTCAGTGGGAAAGGATAAATTTGATTTTTTGGGTTTTTTTGTTTGGTTGGTTTTGGTTTTTTGAGGGGGGAGGGGCCAAGGGAGAGGAAGAAAGAGAATCTTAAGCTAGCTCCACACCCAGTACTATCCTGACGTGGGGCTCGATCTCATGACCCTGAGATCATGACCTGAGCTGAAATCAAGAGTCAGATACTTAACTGACAGAGCCACGCAGGCACCTGGGAAAGGATAGTTTTGTTTGTTTGTTTTGTTTTGTTTTTTAACAAACGATGCTGGAGCAACTGAACATCCATATGCAATACAACGGAGCAGACAGTATTTTCAATAAATGGTACTGGAACAACTGGATATCCACATACAAAAATAAATAAATAAATACATCTAGATTCAGACTTTACACTGTCTAAAAAATTAACTCAAAATGGATCACAGGCCTAAATGTAAAATATAAAATTATAAAACTCCTAGAAGATAATGTAGTGGAAAACCTAGATGACCTTAGGTATGGAAATGACTTTTTAGATACAGTAGCAAAGGCATGATCCTTGAAAGAAATAATTGATAGACTAGACTTCATTTATTTTTTTATTTTTTTTAATTTTTATTTTTTTAAAGATTTTATTTATTTATTTGACAGAGACAGAGATAGCAAGAGCAGGAACACAAGCAGTGGGAGTGGGAGAGGGAGAAGCAGGCTTCCCCTCGAGGAGGGAGCCCGATGTGGGACTTGATCCCAGGACCCTGGGATCATGACCTGAGCAGAAGGCAGACGCTTAACGACTGAGCCACCCAGGCACCCGACTAGACTTCATTTAAATGCAACACTTCTGCTCTGTGAAAGACAATGTTAAGAGAATGACAAAAAAAAAAAATCACAGATTGGGAGAAAATATTTGAAAAACACGTCTGATAAAGGTCTCTTATCCAATAGATACAAAGAACTCTTAAAACTCAACAACAAGGAAACAACTTAATTTAAAAAAATAGGTCAAAGTTCTTAACAAATACTTCATCAAAGAAGATAGACATATGGCAAATAGCATATTGAAATGTGCTCCACATCAAATGTCACCAGGGAAAGGAAAATGAAAACAACAAGGAGGTACCACTACACACCTATTAGATAGCCAAAATCTGAAGACTGACAACATCAAACTCTGGAAAGGAAGGGAAGCAACAGAAACTCTGATTCATTGCTGGTGGGAATGCAAAATGCATTCCACTTTGGAAGAGGGTTTCTTACAAAACTAAACATATTCTCACCATATGATCCAGCAATCACACTCCTTGGTATTTACTCAAAGGACTGGAAACATTATTTCCAAACAAAAATCTGCACATGGATGTTTATAGCATCTTTATTCATAATTGCCAAAACTTGGAGGCAACCAAGATGTCCTTCAGTAGAAGTGAATGGATAAATAAACTGTGATACATCCAGACAATAGGGTATTATTCACCTGTAAAAAGAAATGAGCTATCAAGCCATGAAAAGACACAAAGAAATCTTAAATGTATATTACTAAGCAGTCAATCTGAAAAGACTATCTACAGTATGACTCCAGCTATATGGCATTTTGGAAAAACAAAAACAGAATTATGGAGACAAAAATCAGTGGTTGCCAGAGGCTGGTGTGGGTAAGGGGATAAATAGGCAGAGCGCAGTTTTAGGGCAGTGAAACTGTTCAGTGTGTTACTATAATGGTAGATACATGTCATTATATATCTGTCCAAACCCATAGAATGTGTAACATCAAGAGTGAACCTTAAAGCAAATAATGGGCTTTGGGTGGCTATATTGTGACAATGTATCTTTATCAGTTGTAACAAATGTACCATTCTGGTTGGGGGTATTGATAATGGGGGAGGCTGTGCATGTGTATGGGTGGCAGGGATATGGGAACTCTCTGTACGCTCCCGTTTTTCTGTATCTAAAACTGCTCTAAAAACAAATCTTAAATATAAAAAAAAAAAAATTAAAATAAGAGTAGAGGTAAACGACTGAAATATTGAAAATAATAGCAGAGGGGCACCTGGGTGGCTCAGTCGTTAAGCGTCTGCCTTTGGCTCAGGTCATGATCCCAGGGTTCTGGGATCGAGCCCCACATCAGGCTCCCTGCTCGGCGGGAAGCCTGCTTCTCCCTCTCCCACTCCCTCTGCTTGTGTTCCCTCTCTCGCTATGTCTCTGTCAAATAAATAAATAAAATCTTTAAAAAAAATAAATAATAGCAGAACTTTAAGAATTATAAAACATTGCAGTATAATTTGTTAATGGGCAGTATTTATTAGAAGGTAAATTCATAAAAATCCAACCCAGCAGAAGAGGGACTGGCAATAAGGTTTTTGGAGGAAAAATGATCAAATTTAGGAGAGTGTACAATTTTAAATGAGACTTTGGAGAGTCAGACAAGAAAGGTGAAGAACTGGGCTGAATTGTGGAATGTTGTGCACTCCTGTGATTCCTAAAATGGGGTGTGCTGAAGATACAATGATGTTTGACCACAAGAGTTCAAAAAGGCTGAAACTGTGGACAGTACTTCCTGCCCCCGCCCTCCCCCCAAGTGTGAAACATCAGGACCCCCTCCCCATATTATAATAAGCTCTGATATGAGAAAAATCAAACCCATATGCAAATGAAGTAAATGGGAATTGGATAAGGAACCATGACCAGTGGGGTCAGTCCTGGGTGGACTGGGGAGGGTTTGGGTCAGAAAGAATGCAGTAATTCAGAACATTAAATTATGAGGGAAAGGGTTACTTCCTGAGGCCTGTGCCTCAAGATGGCTTCTGGTAAAGCTTTAAGTCAGTCTGTTCTCCAGCTAACTGTGGTCCTCCCATCAGTAGAATGGCTAGTCACATGTGCCACACCTGTGCTGCCTGGCCTGCTTTGACCCTCTAGCGCCCGCTGCCAAGTGAAACCCCAGAAGCCATGGGGCAGGTGGCTCCTGCCAGCTGTAGCTCTCTCTGCACAGGGTGCAAGCTACCCCAGGACAGGTCAGGTCAGCACAAAGCCAGCAGGGGCTGCAGCCAGTTCCCCAAAGAGATGAAAAAGTCTAAGGGTTTGGTGTCTGAAAATACAAAAACAAAATCCTTGGCGAGCTGTATCAATAAAAACAGAAGGAGAAATGTGCACAATTCGAAATGAAAAACTGAGAAGTAGCCACCAATACAGAGGAAATTAAGAAATCCTAAGTGCCCGTATTGTAAAAACTATGCAAATATGTTGAAAAAAATGGATTGTCATTAATTTTCTTAAAAATATGGAACTAGGGCGCCTGGGTGGCTCACTTGGTTAGGCGACTGCCTTTGGCTCAGGTCATGATCCTGGAGTCTCGGGATCGAGTCCCGCATCGGGCTCCCTGCTCGGCAGGGGGTCTGCTTCTCCCTCTGACCCTCTTCCCTCTCGTGCTCTCTGTCTCTCATTCTGTCTCAAATAAATAAATAAAATCTTAAAAAAAAAAAAAATATGTAACTAAAGTTGACTCCAGAAGTGCTTGAGGGCCTAACCTTCCCAATGGGAGGAATTCAGAAACATACCATTGGATGCCCAGGCAGCCCCCAGGTGAGTTCTTTTACACTTAAGATGATGATTCTAAAACCACGTAACCAGTTGCAGAATATAGAGATTTTTGTTTAGCACACAAAAGCAAGCGGCAGAATGATTAATCTCAATTATCAATATTAATAGGGGAAATCACAAGTAGGGATCACCTCAGGACCCTAACAGTGGTTTGGTCTTAAGGAATCTATTAATATAATACAACATACTACTAGAGCAAAGGGGAAAACCTTCTGATCATCTCCATGGATACTGAGAGGCTGCGACAATAATCTAACATCTACATTTTCCCCAGAAAGCCTTAATAGTTGCAGAATACACAGATACTTTTTTTATTATGACAAGGAAAATACATGTCTTCATACAAGTTGAATAGTGAGACACTGAACCATCCCACTAATGTCATGAACAAGATAGGTATGCCACCTGAATCACTATTATTTGACACTGTTCTCAAGGGCAGTTGCCTAAGGGATAGGAATAAGGGAAATTATTGGAAAGGAAAAAGCAAAAGAAAATCTTAGAAACAGTAAGAAAATACATTTAAAGTGGTTGATTGTGACATTAATATACAAAATCAACTACATTCCTATACATCCAGTTAGCAAATAAAATGGAAGAAATATTCCATTGAAAATGGTAGCCAAAGGATAAACTATCTAGAACTAGACAAGAAATTCATAGGACCTATCTGCACAAAACCATAAAAATCTACCAAGCGGCGTAAGATAAGATTTGAACACAAGCCTAGACTGCACTCTTGAATAGGAAGACTCATATAAATTCATTGTGACCTCAATGAGGGAGACAAACCACATAGGAAACAAACGGGGGGTTGCTGGAGGGGAAGTGGGTGGGAGATGGAGTTACTGGGTGATGGGCATTAGTGGGGGCACGTGATGTGATGGGCACTGGGTATTATATGCAACTGATGAATCACTGAACTCTACATCTGAAATAATGATGTACTATATGTTGGCTAATTGAATTTAAATTAAAAAATGTATGTATGGGAGAGGGAAATAGAGAAGAGAGAGGAAGAGGGGAAGGGAGAGGCAAAAAAGTGTTAAGGGGGATGGTTAACTTGAAAAATATTAATATATGAATATTTGATATATGAATAAAGCTTCAGAAATGAAAGGCATTCACAGAGAGACAAACCAATAAGTATAAATAGCCCCAAAACACTTAACAGGAATTTAGTTTACAAACAAGGAGGCATTCTGAACAAAATGGGGGAAAGACTAACTGTATTACAGGGATACACTATTATATATTTTGTTGGCACAACTGACCATTTGGAGAGAAAAAAAATTCATTTTTACCTTCATTTCCTGCAGTGAATGAATTCCAGGGAGTTAGAAGATGTAAACAAATGAAACCATAAAAATTTAGAAAAAAATATGAGTAAATTTATTTATAATCTCAGAATGGGGAAAGGCCTTTTAAAACTGGAAACAAATCCCAGGATCTACCAAAGCAGGTCTGGGTAAATTGACAACATAAAACTTTAAACTTTCTATAGGCTAAGAAATCAATAAATAACATCAAAAGACAATAAACAAATAAAAATATTTTCTAAAAAAATATTTTCAAGATATAAGACAGGGAAGTTCCAAAGTACAGAGGCTAAAATTAATTAAGAAAAAGCCAAATAACCCAAAATTATGTAAAGGACATAAATTTACAAAAATTGAAATTTCTAAAAAATATCTGAAAGATACTTAACTTCATAATAAAATGAGCTAAATCAGAATAACATTGCAATATAATTTTTACCAGATTGGAAAAAAATATTAAGTTTGATAATACCCAGTACTGAGAAAGTTGAGAAACTGGCCTTTTCTTTATACTTTTGGTAGATATATTCATTGATCGGTATTTGGAGGGTAATCTGGCAATACCTACCAAAATGTTAAATGCACATAGCCTTAAATCCAGCAATTCTCATTTCCCACTTATAATTTATACCAAGATATGGTCAAAAACGTATCCTAAGCTATAAATCAAGGATGCTAACTACAGATTTGTGTATAAAAATAAAAACTGGAAAAACTCTATATGTTCACTAACCGATTAACCAAAAAATTATATCCACCAAGAGAATGGAATGCTAAGCAGCTATTAAGAAGAATGAGGTAGATCTTTATATGTTGTTATGGAAGGATGAAATACTAATCGCAGAAAGCAAAGTGCAGAGTGCTGTGCATATCATGAGTGGTAGTAAAGGAGTCTCTCTCCATGCCCCCTTCCTCCCCCTCCTGGCCTCCCTCCCTTTCTTTTTCTTCCTTTCTGGAAATGTCCCCTAGCCCTCAGAAGCTCACTCACCGGTGGTTTCTGTAGCTATTCATGCCTTTCTTACTACATGTGCATCTTTTCCTTATTATTACTTTTTAAAATGGCAGAGTATTAGTCGAGTGGTCAACATATAAACTACTTTTGTTTGTTTTTTTATGTTTTTCTGTATAAATACAAAATCAAAAAAGTTTTCTTTTTCTAAGCAAAAGTGTTATGGGATTAATTTTCAGGTAGCAATAAGAAATGAAGCATTCTCTGATATATCAAAACACTTCTACTTGTGTCTACAATAGAAAAAAAAAAAGAGAGAGAAAGAAAAGATTGTGCATTGTTCATCCATCCCATGTGGACTGGCTGAACTCTGAGGACAACCTTGCTCCAAATGGCGTGATATTAGCTAGAATGCGCTTACTTATCAACCTTCTTGTCCTAAACAAGGTGTCCCCCTGCAGCTGCGCACTCAGCGCTCACGCGCACCCACACACGGAGCATGCCCAAGCCTCCATTCTCCTCAGTGCAAACAAATCAATGTGCATTACCCAGAAATGAGTGAAATAAATGGCTGGAGAAAGGTATGCAATTTCTTTTGCTCTGAAAATCTAATCTTCCCCCATAATACACCCATCTCAGGGGTTAGAAGCAAATTAAAGATCCCCAGGAGCTCAAAGCCTTCTGCAGTTTTTGAGCTCGGATCTGTTACTAGACGAAACAACAGAACAGGAGAGATTTTGTTGTCTCCCTCTGATCGCATTAAAAAATAAGGAAAACAGGAAGAGGCAGGGCGACCATTGTCAGCTAGATAATGTTAAGTGGAGAACTGTGTCATCACACAGGTTTAAAATGAAAGTTTCCCTTGCTTTCAAAATGCTTATCTCCAGGGAATCTACCTGTTCAAGCCACCTTTCTGGGCTAACGCTGGGGTCATTGAGCTGTGGGAAAGCAGATCCCTAAAAGCCAGAGACTGGAGTTACTGGGTGAATAGCCACCCTCAGCCCGTCAGCCCCTCCTGCTGACTTCCACTGGCCTTGCGTCCAGGAAAGCCACTGGCCACATCATCCCCTTCCCAGTTCCTGCCATACAAGGAACCAGAAGAGGTCCCAGATCCTGCTTTTTGGCCTTGAGACATAAGGAAAAGCCTAGCATACTTTCACTTTATGTTGTGCATTTGTACGGACCCGCAAGTTTCTAAGACCAACCAACTCTAGCACACGAGAAACATCTAATGCATTATTAAACACACACACACACACACACAGCTGGCTTAATTTAACTTTAGCTATTACATTGGGCTGGTAATTCTAATAGAACCCTCTTTGTCCTTTGGGTTTTTCAGAATAGAGCAAACTGCACTCCCCAATGTCTGAGGGCAGCACAGGAAGTTTGGGAGTCACCTGGTATCTACAGAAATCCCCCTAACTTGTGTAGGTCTGGTCCTGGTTCAGAATCAACACACATCCGTGTCCCTCCTGATTCCCACCACAGGGTAGGTTGGCAGAAATCAAACTGGTAAAAGCATAATTTACAAGACCAACTATGTCTCGCTCTCTCTTATAAAACGTAGGAACAGTGTAAAATTGTTTCTCTCTACCATCTTTGGCAGAGAAAAATAAAACCTGAATCATGGAAAAACCAGCAGTTAGGTTTTTAGTTTTTGTTGTGTGTCCTTTTACCAATTATTTGAATGGATCTAGTGAGTGTGGTTTATTACTATTATTATTACTTTCAATCTAGGTTTGTAAACAGGCAAAAGCTTATGCTGAAGTTTCCATAGGTCTTCTTGGCAAGTGACATGCAGGCATGCAAAACCAACTGTACAGGCCTCCCCTGGTGGTCCTGAGCCACCCTGACCTCTGTGAAGGACTCCCCAGGCACTGGGAAATGGGCAAAATGACCTCTCAGTGGTCCTGGCGACCCTAAGGATGTTCCAAGAACATCAAGCCGCCCATGTGAGAGGATTAAACAAAACCGTGCTGAGATCCTATTACGGAAAGTAACAAGGAAACTATAAGGGAGATGACTGGCAGCGAGCGCTCCGGGTACATCAGCGTCCTCACGTCGAGTGTGGCTGTGGGACTAGCACCCCAAGTTCTCCCAAGCCAACGGCATCGCCTGTCTGCGCGCTTCCTACATGCGGGGGACCAGGACCAGGTTAGGCGAAGTCTTTGGACACAGCCTCGACGAAGTTTGGAGCTGACATCAGGATGCCGATGGTGCAGATGATGGTGAAGACGGAGAAGGCCATGAGACACAGGCGGTCCACCACGCAGGCCGCAAATTTCCACTCACTGCAGATGGCCTCGCTCTCGTCCTGGCAGCGGAAGCGGTTGGCGAGGTAGCGCACCTCCTCCAGGATCTTGGCCAGATCCGGGTCCCCCTCGGAGGGCTGCCCGCCGTGCAGGAGGTGCTCGTCGTGCGTGGGGGAGCAGGCCACGCGGCCGCACACGACGCCCGAGTCGGGGGTGGGGGCGCCGTGCACACCGTCCAGGCCGCGGAAGCCGATGTAGAGCAGGTTGCCGTTGGTGGTGGGCGGGGCCGCCACCGCGCTCACGTCCACACTGGCCAGGCTGCAGCGACGCGGCCTGTGCTGGCACGCCGGCCGCACCTTGTCCTCGCCCGGCCTCTTCATGCGCAGGAACCAGGCGCACCAGTTCAGAAGGATGACCCTGGTCTGGGGAGACGACAGGACGGTTAGGAGCGGGCAAGCGAGCATCGGTCCCAGCCCTGCTTGGGGGGCCCTAGGGGAGACAGGCCCCACTCGTTCCCAGGTGAGTTTACACAGGCAGGCACGCGTTGCAGCGGCTGAGTCAAACTGAGCCCAGAATAAACCAACGCAGAAAGTCGCCCTGGGAATGAGCGGAATTCCGTGGCAGACACACTGCGGTCTCGGGGCAGACGCACGCGGGAGGAGAGCCCTGTCTCGGAAAACGAGCCCTGCCCGAGCTGCGTGAACAAGACGCTTCCCCTTTGCAGTCTTTCCTCATCTGTCGCGAGCAACCGTCATACCCAACTGCCCGTGAGGCGCCCCAGTGCCACGGCGGACTTGCAAAGGCAAACCCCTGGAGATTTTTAAAATTTTCAAGGACAGCCCTGTGACACCTAGCAGGTGCTGCATGAACGCCTAGTCTGAAGCAGTTCCGACGACAACATCGGGTCCCTTGCAATGATGGCATACCATTGCAAGGCAGGTTTCTGTTGTCCTGACAAAAAGCAAGTGCCAAGAAAGTCAAAGTGGAACAGAAAATGGGGGCACTATGCCCCTAAGATTTGAAAGGGTATGCTGCCAACAGGTGCCTAGGGGTCAGGGCATACATACTTAAGTTGCTTTGACTGATGTAATAAAGAGAGCCATTAATGGTATTTCTTCTGCCCTAGGGGCTGTGAAAAAAATCCCTGAGACACTAAAGGTGCTGTGAACCAAGGAAGTTTAGGAACCTCTAACCTAATTCGCTAGGCTGAAGTGAAGACTGAGTACGATGATGTGCAGGAAAGTACTTGGACTTTCTTTAAAGGGCCACATAATAAAGTCCATAAGGTCTCTGTTGCAGCTACTCAGCTGTGTTAATAAAGTACAAAATAGTCATAGAAAGCATGAAAGAAATAAGCCTGGCTTTTTTCTAATAACATTTTATTTGCAAAAGCAGCTGGTAGGCCAGATTGGAGCCATAGTTTGCTGACCGCTGGTTTAAAGTGTTTTATCAACATATATTGCCTACATGCATAGATGATGCTGGAGAGAAATCATGGGGATTTCTTGTTTTTCCCTCTAATGAAAAGAAGGAGCCATGTGAAACCCCAGTCCAGGTCAAAACAATTCTTGGAAGCCTATTTAGACAGGTATATGAAAAGCGGGCCCTTTCCCTGAGATTATCCAGATAATGACTTTAATTTTGGTTTATGATTGTGGGTGAATTCCATCAGCAACCTAACAGGTTATGTTTCCCATCTGTAAGTACAGGCAGTAAGCTGTGAAGTTCATGTCTCTAGTACTTTTTATGACATCTTATCACAGATGACTGCAGTAGACTGGTCTGGAGACAGGCAAAGAACAAGAAGGCATAAGAGTATATTCACTGCAGATGTAAAGATAAATCTTTGCTCAGAGCAGACAGCACTCTATATATCCTGCCCATACCCTATGGACAAACCTGCAGAGCCTGGAAAAGCCTGTCTGCATACCCTGGAGGGTTTTCCGTGATTAGTAGAGAGCAGGGACACATGGCCCCACATGAATCTGCAGGTCTGGTCCTCCACAGGAGGCTCATAAGACATGCCAGCTCAATTGGGCCTCTCAGGGGCTCTGTGAAGTGAGTATAATTTCCCCCACCCATTTTACAGATAAAGAAACTGAGACTTCAAGGAGGCTAATAAATTGGCTCAAGGTCACACAGTAAAGCAAGTCACCTACGTGTTTAGGCTTCCACAGCTCATCTGTAAAAGGGTCTACAGTCTTCTTCAAAACTCCTGTGACTTTAGCCCAACCCCCACTTCGAAGGCACTGGAAAGACTGGACCAGAGCTCAAGCGAATGCACTGGGCAATGGGTGCTTCCAAACCCAGCGATAGCTGTACACATGGAGTGTGTGTGTTGGGCGGGGGGGGGGGGGGGGGGGGGGGGGGCGGCCTCTGCCTACCCTGGAGCACATCTCAAGCTAATGTGATCCACACTACCAAGTCTATTTTGAATTCCATGGCCTGAATCATTCGCTTTCGAAGCTAAAGCATCTCAAAAGATGAAATTATCCTCTTGGCACTTATCCAACTGTGCTCATGACCTCTTCTGTTAGGTTATGGTCTTGCGTCTGGCTGCGTAAATGTCACATAAGGCCACGGCATCGGCAGTATCTTCATAGCAACACATCATAATAAAAGTTCCTTGGAGGTTGTTTATTTTTTAAATACACACAAAGAAAGAAAAATGCAAGAGGCTATATAAATTGAAAGCGAGAGATACAAGCTTCATATTTCATTTGCAGCCATTGGTTTTAACATACTCCTGTGCTGAGAGGTGAATAATGAACAGAGGCTCGTAACTAAGATTTTTTTCTGGACAATAAAGTACTACCAGGTCATTAAAAATGGTTTGTGTCTTCACGTCTTAAACAGAAGAAATAATAATATGCGTTTGAGGCTTACATTTGCATAAACAAACACTTGAAGGATAATGGAGAAATTGCTTGAAATGGCTATCACTATTGGCGGTGGAAGCACAGTGAGGGGCAGGAATGAGAGCAGGATTTTACTTTGATTTTGATGTTTGGAACATGTGAATGTATTACCTATTTCAAACGGAAGGAGGGTAGCCAGAGAGTGTGTCAGGGTTATAAAAGTCAGATGGCAATGTAGGTGAATGTGTGCCAATGTGTCCCAGTTTTTAATGAGGGGACCTTCTCAAAATAAGCCCAGGGACTGCAGTGATGTGAATGTGTGGGGGATAGCACCACTTCTGGGAGCTCACTCCATTGCTATGAGAGAAAGTCATTATTAAGTGTACAGATTTGCAGTGGAAAAGAACCCAAGAGGACACAGTAACTTGGTAAAGTCAAATTTTTTTTTTTTTTAAATTGGTCTTTCCTAAGTTCACTTCTGGGTAACTGTAAATTATTGCACAATGAATATCTTTAGAAGGCCCGGGAACTCTCTCTTCCCGGAGGTTAACAAAAGACACCTTACTTCTTGCACCTGCATTTAGCATGTTGGGGAGTCTTAGACTCCCTTCTGAACTTGGATGCAGAGTTATAGGTCTCCAAAGAAAACAGGCTTGTTTTGACATGAGAGGACTCCTTTAGTACCTGCTGTCCCTAGGCCATGCTCTTGGGACAAGAACACTGGAAGGTTTGCAGGGCCCGAGGAAGACTCAGTCCCTCCCCTGGCCTTGGATGTTGTCACACTGTGCTGAGGTGAGAAAAAATTTGGCCCTTCAAGGTTTCCTGAGTGTCAGGTGAGGTTGGGCACACAGGTTCAGATCCTGGACTCCAAAGGGCACAGCATGGGAGAGCATCTGCCCGCGTCCCAGTGCATGGGGCTAAGCAGGTGCTGGGGAGGGGTAGCGTGGCCCGCGGCTGATGCAACAGGCTGTTATATTCAATTGTGTCTCTTTCATCCTTTTGCTTTTATCCTAGCGCCCTTCCCCACTGCTAACTACTGACCTGTATTTTAGAGGCCTGTGGTAAGGTTACATTCCTTACATGTACTGCCTACATGAATTATTACATGGCTCACTCTCTCTCACCATTTTGGCTCCTCATTCTGTTTGGAAGATCCAACCACATGGCTGGGTGCTTATCTCGTCCGTTGCTTCCAACCACTGTACTGTTCTCCATAGAGTACATACAAAAAGTAGTTTTAGAAACACTCTGGTTGCAAAATGTAAAGAGCGGCCAGTGCGTGGGCCGTGTTCTGGAATGTCAGATCGCAGGAACAGTGCCATGGGCCCTACGAGCATGCTCACCGTAACGGTCCAGAGCTAATGCAATAGTGCAGACAGGTGAGGAGGCATGAGACACATGGCTCTGCGTTGAGGAACACTAGCTGTTTTTAGGACTTTTAACATAGATAACTCATCTGTGGAGTCACCCCTGGCGAGGGCCCCTGACTCCTCATGGTGAAGGGCAGGAGGAACGCACCCACTTGGGCATCTTGCCACCGTCGGGGTCGTGGTGGTGGTACTGAAGCACAATCACCGTCACGACCACGGAGAGACTCACGATGATCATGGTGCTGGCGAAGTACTGGGCTGCAGAGACAAGAGACGCAGGGTGAGCCCCGGGCCCCCCACGGCACAAGCATCGCAGCGTGGCAGGCAGACCCAGACAGCGCTCTCTGATCGCCTGCGACCAGGTGGTGAAGCCTAGAGCAGGGCAGGGCTGCCTCCGGGCCGGCAGACCCGCACCCCCCACCCCCAGCTCACGTTCCCGGCAGGCAGAGGCCAGCACAGAGCATGCACACCTGCTTTCCCATCCACATAAGCTGCCTGGCCTGGCTGTCTGCACTTCTGTGAACGCCATCGGCCTCTTCCTCCAGTGAGGGTTAACAGTGCCTCATAGGATGCCGATACGGTTGTTCTCAGGAGAAAGGCTGTGGACCGTTATGGGAACTGAGAATAACGGGGTAGTGAGGGTCTGGTCCCCACCGTGATAACTGCAGGCCAGGGACATGCTGGGGTGGGCAAATCTGGGCATCACGGGTGGGGTACCTTATTAGTGTGGAAGATGAGTCTGCTCCCATTTAATGAGAGATAGGAGGAGGTGCCAGTTATCTGAGGAAGACGGGGAAGACATTGACTTTCCCGGCTGAGAAGATCAGCTTCAGCTCCGATGGGCAAGGATGCATTTCTCCACCTTGGCCCAGGTGAGAAGAAGCATGGAGCATCTGAAGCAGCTCTCCCCTAACCCACTGCCCCTGTCCATGAGTTCAGACATCTATGAGTTTAGATAGGCTACTCAGCCTGCCTGGGCCTCAGGTTCTTCACGAGTATAACAAGGATGGCAATGCCTTCTTCTGCAGGGTTGGTGCAAGAATTAGCAAGTATATGAGCCAAGAATCTAGAAGAAAGCCTGGCAAAGGGAAGACATTCCTTGATTGGCAACTCCGGTTATTAAACCTTTGGTGTGGCTTTCAGCTCAAGGGGGCTGATCTCTAAGCAGAGAATATCCTGGTGCAGAGGCTAAGTGCATGGCCACACACCTGGTTAAGAACGCCTCCTTCTCAGGCGCCTGGGTGGCTCAGTTGGTTAAGTGACTGCCTTCCGCTCAGGTCATGATCCTGGAGTCCCGGGATCGAGTCCCGCATCGGGCTCCCTGCTCAGCAAGGGGTCTGCTTCTCCCTCTGCCCTCTTCCCTCTCATGCTCTCTGTCTCTCATTCTCTCTCTCTCAAATAAATAAATAAAATCTTTAAAACAAACAAACAAACAAAAAAAACACAAACGCCTCCTTCTCTCCAGGCAGGAAGGAACTCACTGCCCCACTGTGAGAAGCTGCCAGAGATGGACGTTTGAGACTTCAAGTTAGCACCAGGGACCTCTAAGAAGGGGAAGGAGGGTGAACAAAACTATGACTGCTATGGGCTGGGTGGGTTGTGGCCTCCTAAAATTTAGATGTTGAAGCTCTAGCCCCTGGTATCTCAGAATAGGACTGTATTTGAAGACAGGGCCTTTAAAGAGGGGATTAAGTTCAAATGGGGTCCTTAGAGTGGGACATGACCCAATCTGACTGGTGTCCTTATAAGAGGGGAACTTTGCCCACACAAGGGGGTACCAGGGATGCACCCAGATAGGAAAGACCATGTGAGGGCACAGCAAGAGGGTGGTCATCCACAAGGCAAGCAGAGAGGCCTCAGTAGATATCAAACCTGCTGGCACCTTGGTCTTGACTTCCAACCTCCAGAACTCTGAGCAAATACTTTTTTGTTCTGTAGGCACCCGGTCTGTGGAATTTTACTGTAGCAGCCCTAGCCGACCAAGACAATGACTTGTGGAGGTATCCAGGGTCAGAGGATCGCACAGCTGAAATCTCAACAACAGAGGTCAGAGGCCAATAGGAGCCCATCTTTCTAGACATGGGCTATGCATCAACCATGCCTTTTCCCCACTGGTCCATCAGTCAAGGCAAGGCTGCCCATTGTCCCACAGAGGGTGCTTCCTGTTGCAAGTCTCTATTGAAAGCATTGTGTTGGAAGGTAGGAAGAGTGGGTCAGACCGTCAAGGTGAAACATGGTTCCTTGTCCTCTAGATGGTCGTGAGAGAACTAGGAACACCCATACAGGTTTTTCATACCAATACTGTCTCTCTCTGACCAAAATATTACACATTAAGGGAAAAAAGAAGAGCTTTGGGAGTATCTGTGTAAGAGAAATAGGCTCCCCTACTCCTATCCTCCCTTGTTAACTACAAAGGGTGGCCCTCCATTCGCCTGGGCCAACAGGAATAATCATAGACTCCATTCTTCTTTCTGAACTCCATCACCAAACTGGAGGAGTGATTCTCATATGAAACCAAATATCCACCATCAGACTGTCTGCTTCCCATTAGGCTGGGAGTCTGGTTCCCTGACCAGTAACAGAGCCCTGGCTGTGGTGGCGAGAGTACCAGATCCTGACCGCTAGACCACTGAGCACCTCTGTGCACGTTCCTGCTTATTCCACTCCAGGGAGGCGCACAGGCACAAGGGGTGTTATCTCCTGTTTCTGTCATCCTGCCTTGGGCAGAAGGTCATGCCTTATATCTGTCTTGGCTAAAACATATTTGTCCTGTTTACATTTTCTCACAAGCTTTAACTTTATCCAGAGACATCGAGGTATCTCAGGAAACAATGGCCAAGAGTTAAAATGTGAGCTCCTCCCATTTTGACAAAGGATTTGTGGAAGAACAATGACTCAAAGCTAAAGTAACAAATCTCTAATGGTAAAATCTCTGGCTGCGTAACAAGTGTGATGGGGAGAACGACGGGAGGAAGGGTGCGTTTCTGCACCTTCAAGCCAAACCACAAAGCTCGACTCCCCACACTCCCCCTACATGTGCCCAGGTGAACAGAGGCCATGGGCCATTCGAACAGGTACAGAAAGTCACTCCTCCTGGGGCCATGTGGCTCTCCAGGGCCCTCTCTAAGCCCGTGTCTTCAAGAGAGGCCTGACACCTGCTTACCTATCAAGGGCACCGAGTCGGATGTCGCAGGCATGATCTCAGCCACCAGCAACATGAAGACAGTGAGAGAGAGTAAAACCGTTATCCCTGAAACATAAACACAGCAGTGCCTGAGACCCAAGAGGTGATAAGGCCTCAAGTCCATTAACTGTGCCTTATCTGAGATTCAAAGAACTAGGGAGGTGTAGGGGAGGGGCCAGTGACATTCTGAAACCCAGGGCAGGGTTCTCTGTATGCAGGGGCATGGCCATTTTTCTGGGGGCTGTTCACAGCATTTACCAGAGTCTCAGATGGAGGTAAGCTTAGGAGCCAGAACTTTAGAACAACGATACAAAATGAACTACTGAACCTAACACAAGTATCTCTCATTTTCTTAATTACATTAGGATTGAGAGGTAGTTACATATAGCAGAGGAAAAAAAAAAAAAAAAAACATGCAATCTTAAGACCTTTTGGTCTTGACTTTGCTACTTACTATCTGTGTGACCATGGATAAGTTACTTAACGTGCCTGAGCCTTGCTGTCAGAAGATATAGGTTGGAGGATGATTTCTACATGTACTAAATATGACCTTTAATAACTCTAAGATGTTGAGAAATTCATTTCACCATTCTAAGTCTTAGTTTTCTTATCTTCCTATTGGATGATCATAAGGAATTACCCTGTGTATGGCAATATACAGATACAAACTGATACTAAACTAACTAAACTGTTTCCTGTCCATAACAAATGCTGGCCAGTTGCTCCCAAGGAATAGGATGGGGTGGCAGGAGAAGAGAAAGTAAGGCCCCTCAGGACAGAACCCAGTGGTCTCTTCCTGGGCATCTTCTGTGGAGGATCAGAGGATATTACAGATTTTCAGGAGGGCACTGGGCATCTAGCATGAAGCCTAAATCAGGAGCCGTGGTGTTGGGGAGATGCCCTGGGCTGGGAGGTCAGTGTGTGATGCACCAAGCAGGCTCTCCACATCTCTGCACCCAGAGCCATCCTGCACCGTCCACAGGGATCCCTACAGAGCTGACCTCAAGGCAAGGCCCTCCCATCCTGTCTCAGACTCCTGCCCAAGATCAGGACACTTACCCAGGGAAATCTTCTCCCCTGAATCTGCAGGGAGCAAGAATACGAGGAGGGCCAGCGCAGAGATGAGCACACAGGGGATGAGCAGATTGAGGCCATAGTAGAGGGTCCTGCGGCGAATGGTCACTGTGAAGGTGACGTCTGGGTAGGGCTCTTTGCAACACTCATAGAACTTCTCACTCCGCTTGCCTGGGATTCCTCCATGAGCAACAGAGGAAAGGAACAGTGTCTGAATAAAATTACCCTGCTTGTTTATTTTAATGAGTATATCATACAAATAACCATGGAATTTGCTAAGTGCTAAAAAAACAACAACAAAAAAACCTTGGTCATCAGTGTTTGAATAAACTCTGGTATGTTAGAGTTGTTCAGGAATATCTTAGTGATAATGGAACAAACTGGGAGAATTTTTTTAGTGGATTGAAACTAGATGTATATATGGTAAATGTTTGTGTCCCCCTCAGTATTCCTATGTTGCAACGCTAACCCCCACAGTGATGACATTTGGAGATGGGACCTTTGGGATGGGATTATTGCCCTTACAAAAGAGGCCTAGAGAACTCCTTAGTCTCTGCTGTGTAAGAAGACAGCCAGCTATGAACCAGGAAGCAGGCCCTCAGGAGACACTGGATCTGCCTTGATCGTGGACTCGATCTTGGACTTCCCAGCCTCCAGAACTGTGATAAATAAACTTCTGCTGTTTATAAGCCACCCAGTCTATGGCATTCTGTTTTAGCAGCCTGAAGGGTCTAAGACACCACGATTATAAATAATACATTATGAACTTTACAACATTACAAATGTAATTACTGTTTTTCTATTTAAAATCATTGAATATAGGTTCTCATGAACTGCAATTTGCTATCCAACCTGATTTTAGGAATGGAGCAGATGCTAATAAAATAGCCTACACTAGCACTGACTTGTTTAAACAGCTGCACGTTTTCATGGGAAGTGTTGAATTTCCTAATTGTTTTTTACTTCTTATTGTATAGCTCTCAGTAAATTATAGAGATTGCTGCAGGGTTCAATAAATGCTCACACTGGGGCGCCTGGGTGGCTCAGTTGGTTAAGCGATTGCCTTTGGCTCAGGTCATGATCCTGGAGTCCCGGGATCGAGTCCCGCATCAGGCTCCCTGCTCGGCGGGGAGTCTGCTTCTCCCTCTGACCCTCCCCCCTCTCATGCTCTCTCTATCTCATTCTCTCTCTCAAATAAATAAATAAAAATCTTAAAAAAAAAAAATTTAAATGCTCACACTGAAAAGCAGAGTGGAAAATCCCAAACTTCCAAAGCCAGCACAGGAACAAAAAGTGGCTTTCTACAAGGCTGCTAGTCTCACGTCTTTGCTGGGCTTACCCACAAGGTCCCATTCTCCATTTGGTATATATCCACTGATATCTGCCTCTTGCATCTGTAGATCCAAGGACCACCCTCCGTAAGACCAGGACCCAAACTTCAGTTTGCACTGCTGCACATCAAAGGGGAACCAGCGCACGTCGATGTAGCAGGAGCTCTTGAATATGCCTATATGGGCAAAAAAACAGTCAGAAAACTGAAATGGAAGGGGACCAAGCTGGGCTTTAAATACACAGCAGTCTCACACTGCTGGTGGGAAAGCAGACTGGTGCTGTCATTATGAAAACAGTATGGAGATTCCTAAAAATATTAAAAACAGAACTACTATATGATCCAGTAACCCCACTTTTGGGTATATATGCAAAGGAAACAAAATCACTATCTGGGAGAGATATCTGCACCGCCATGTTCATCATGTTCACGGCAGCAGTATTTGCAATAGCTGAAGAATGGAAACAAGCTAAGTATCCATCGACGGATGAATGAAAAAAGAAAAAGATTATCAAATCATCCACACACAATGGAATACTATTCAGCCTTAGGAAAGATGGAAATCCTGCCATTTGCAATAACATGGATGAACCTGGAGGGCATTATGCTAACTGAAATAAGCCAGACAAAGATAAATACTGTATGATCTCACTTACACGTGGATTTGGGGAAAAAAAAAAAAAAAGCTGAACTCATAGAAACAGTGAGTTGCCAGGGGCTGGGGGAGGTGGGGAAATGGACTGTCCAGGGGTACGAACTTTCATTTACAAGGGGAATAAGTTCAGAGGATCTAATGTACAGCGTGGTGACTCTAGTTAATAATACAATATACTTGAAATTTGCTAAGAGAGTAGATCTTAAACATTCCCACGGACAGCAAAACAAAACCCAACCATGTAAGGTGATGGATGTGTTAACTTGATTGTGGAAGTCATTTTACAAAGTATGTGGTATATTAAGTCATCATGTTGTACACCTCATTACAATTTCATTTGTCAACCATACTTCAATAAAGATGGAAAAAAATTGAAATAATTGTAAGTAAATAAATAAATAAACACAGAACTATCCCTTGGGTCTCTAACCTCATATGCTGTTCACAATATGCAGTGACTCTTCTTCCTGGAAAGGGTTGGTGAGTTAAACGATACATTATTTTTGATGTTCAGCATGTCTTTTTGATCAGTGTCTTATGCACCCATTGTTCTGGCCCACCTGTGTTCCCTTCAAGAAGCTGAGGCGTAGGCTCCTGGGCCTCTAGACTGGGTGTGACCAGAGAGGTCTTCACCCCCTCCTCCTCCTCCAAACTACAGCTAGACCTGTCCAGAATAAACTTGGTTTTGTTTTTTTTTTTTTGGAAAAATCTCTAGAAAGGAAGCTCAGCTGAAGCTCCACTGTCTTTTAAAATTCACAGACAGGGGTGCCTGGGTGGCTCAGTCGTTAAGCGTCTGCCTTCGGCTCAGGTCATGATCCCAGGGTCCTGGGATTGAGCCCCGCGTCTGGCTCCCTGCTCAGCGGGAAGCCTGCTTCTCCCTCTCCCACTCCCTGTTTGTGTTCCCTCTCTCGTTGTGTCTCTCTCTGTCAAATAAATAAATAAAAATCTTTAAAAATAAAATAAAATAAAATAAAATTCACAGACAACACCATAATGCTCTGTTGAAGACGATTCTTAAGGATTTCTGGGCAAAGAATTAGAAGTTCTGTAAACTTGCTCCTACCATGTCTATGCATCTTCAAACTCTAATAGGAGAAAAGTAAAGAATGTAAAAAACAATCCCAGATAAACTGATAAAAATGATGACTGGTTTAGAAGCAGAATATAAAAGGGACGTGTGTGTGTGTGTGTGTGTGTCTGGTGAGGAGCAGGGTGGGCATTCCCGTAGGTTAAAAATTGAGAAAAAAAATACTGGGGCACCTGGGTGGCTCAGTCGGTTAAGTGTCTGCCTTCAGCTCAAGTCATGATCCCAGGGTCCTTGGATCGAGCCCCACATCGGGCTCCCTGCTCAGCGGTGAGTTTGCTTCTCCCTCTCCCTCTGCCCCTCCACATCCCCCTCCTCATGCTCTCTCTCTCTCAAATGAATAAATAAAATGTTTTAAAAAATTGAGAAAAATACTTGGTTATCTGGAAATATATGTGCAGGATAATTCTAACTAGTTTAGATTTTAGATTAAGAACAAAGACTGATAGGTTTAAGTTGAAGACAGTGCTTGTGCACAAATGGGAGTTTCCACTGAAGAGTGACTTCAGCCTAAGACAAATTGGAGGTGAATTTCTGGCAGGTTATGGAGAGGAGACCAGATAAGCCCCCTCCAGCAATTTATGCCCCTGTGCTCTTCCCTGCCCAGAAAAAGGCTTGAAGACAGTGGAAGGCACAAAGAGCTAAGGGTGCCCTCTGTTCCTGGGGACAGGCTCAGAGCTCCATATATTTTTGCTACTAAATTAAAAAAAAAAAAAAAATGAATGGAGGAAGGGACTCAGCAGCCTTGCAAACACAAACCCTCACCCCACAACCAAGCTGGGAAAGAATAAAAAATGTCCTGTCCTCTCAAGTTCCTTTAAGTACCATGTCCAGTGTTCACAAGAATACACGGATGCTGCCCTCCCATTAATGGGAGCAATCTCCCAAAACCCACACTACTTGTGGAAAATGTAACTCTATAACTGAATTATTCCATTTCCATGAAATGGTCAGAGAAAGAGAGTCTCTAGAGGTAGAAAGCAGATCAGTGGTGGCCCGGGGCTGGCAGTAAGGGTGGGGATTAACTGCAGAATGGCAAAAGGGATCCTCTCGGGGTGATAAAAAATGTTCTAACCCTAGATTTTGGTAATGGTTGTACAACTCTGTGAAATTACTAAAAATCACTGAATCGTGTACTTAAAATAGGTGAACTGTATGATATGTAAATTATACAATAAACCTGTTAAAGATAAAAATGTGAAATAGAAAGGTAATTTCATAACCAAGTCTCTATTTCAAATCCTGCACCCAAAATACTTTTTTTTTTTTTTTTGCCTGTACTTGGTTGCTTGAACAGAACAGCATCCCAGATCAGTTTTCCATGACCCCAGGGCACAGGCTTGCTGCCTCAGGCCAGAGAGCTCCATACAGCTCCTGCCAATGTAGGGGAGACTCCCACACTCACAGCACAACACACCCTGTCCTTCCCAGGCTCCTGGGGCCATGAAGGCTGGGACACAGGCACAAAGCCCCAGAGGGGGCTGCTACACACAGGCCGCTTGGGGATCAGGAATGCTGCTTCTTGTAGCTGAAAATAGCCTCAGCCCTCAAAACAATCTGCAGTACCATATTCTTGTATACTGATGACTGCTGGAGATCGTTTTCTAAAATAGCCCTCATAATAGAAACTGCAACTCACAGGCTGGGGAAAAAGGATGTATGGGTGTGTGATGGCAGCCTCATCCCATAGCTTCCATCCCCCAGGGGCCTGCTGTTAGGTGGAAAACATGCTTCAGCTGGGGGAGGGGTGAAGGAACCAGGGAAGGAGCAAGGAAGCCCATGTTTTCAGATGGAAAACCTGAAAATCTGTGGTTCTTCAGTCTGTACAAACATTATTGGGAGGTGTCTGCCTTTGATGGGTTTAATCACTCATGCATTCATTTATGAACAGGTGGGCCAGGCACCTGGTTGATTAGTGGTGGTTCTAAGGTGTGTAAACACAGAATCTGCCCACGGGATGCTTATCATCTGCTAATGAGGAAGAATGTGTAAGCAACAACTAAGAAGACAAGGCCAGCTTTGCTGTGTGCTGTGAAATGAAGATGTGAGACTGGGGTTCCCTGTGGCAGAAAGGCTGTGTGTATGTGTGTGTGGGGGGGTAAGTGTGGTGTGTAGTGTGTGTATGCAGGGGTTGTGGTTGGTGTGCGAATGTGTGTGCAGGAGGTATGCATGTGGGGTGTGTGGTGTGTAATGCATGTGTGGTGTGTGTGGAGGATAGCAGGTGTGTGTATATGGTGTGGGGTGTCTGTGTGGGGTGTGTGTGTGTGGTGTGTAGAGTATGTATGTGGGGGATGTGGGTGGTGTGTGAATATGTGTGGATATGTGTGTGGGAGAGATATGTATGTGGGGTGTATATGTGGGGTGTGGGGTGTGTGTGGTGTGTAATGTGTGTGTGTATGGTGTGTGGGGGGGGGCGAGTGGTCGGTGTGTGGATATGGTATGCGGTGTGTGTATGGTATGTATGTGGTGTGTAGTGTGTATGTGGGGGTGTGGTGGTGTGTGAATGTATGTGGATATGTGTGTGTGGGAGGTATGGATGTGGGGTGTGTATGTTGAGGGGGGGGTGTGATGTATAATGCGTGTGTGTGGTATGTGCCGGAGTGGTAGGTGTGTGGATGTGGTGTGTGGTGTGTGTATGGTGTGTAATGTGTGTGTGTGGGGGTGAGTGGTAGGTGTGTGGATATGCTGTGCGGTGTGTGTGGGGGGGCAAGTGGTAGGTGTGTGGATGTGGCGTGCGGTGTGTGTGTGTTTATGTTGGTGTTGATGTTGGAGTTGGCTGCAGATTGCCTGGGACCAGGAAGTTAAACAGTTGCAGTGGGGGAGAAAATCCTGGAAAAGAACATGTAAAAAAAATCAACCTAAAGATTTTTAAAACTCTGTTAATATCTGCCTCAAAGCATTAAAACGCAGGTTCCCTATGCTCTGTATTATTCAGTGAGCAGCCCAGGGCCCAATGAATTGAGAGAAATGAGGGGCTGGTGGGAAAAAAAAAATCAATCCCAGGAAGCAGTTAACCATCAGCTGGTTGCAAAGGAGAGAAGCTCAGTCAGGAATAAGGCACTACTGAGCCCCACTCTGAAACCACTTGCTCTTATATTTAACATGCAAGTGCTCCTTCATGCACATCCTCAAGAAGCCAGCAAGTCCACCATCTCGCCCCCAGCACCTGGAGAGCAGCCCCTGCCAAGACACGCAGTCTGGCAGGAGAGGAAGTGGCCGGCTGACATGGAGGAGGGAGAGCCTGGGGGTTTGCCTTGCAGGCTGTAAGGAGAACTGGAAGTGACCTGAGGAGGGAGACTTGCTTTAGCTGTGGATTAACTTTAAAGAACACTTGGCACCCAATAAGGACATATGACACATGAGCCATGACCCCAAGACAAAAAAGAGGAAGATGGCATTGTCATGTTCAGGAAATATTTGCAAGCACAGAGGGGAAGAAAGCAGCAGGAGTTGGGTATGAATGAGGCAAAGGATGCCCCACACATGTGCGAGCACCATCGGTCTGGCACTCTGAACTCACTTAAATTGTCTAACTATAGGACAAAGAAGTGGGTCTTACCTGGAGGCAGGTACTGGCAATGCCCAGAAGAGTTAACTAACACGTTGGTGTGGAATGTGGCATCGAAGCGCTCATCAGCACTAGAAACATGAGAAGGATTTCACGAGTCAGCACTGCCAGGCGGTCAATCTCCCGGGGCCCTTAGGTCTGTCCTGACTGCAGCTAGAATAGCTTTGAGAAGTGCCACTCTTTGTGCTCGGGTCATGCCGACACCATTTGTAACTGGCCTGGGAGATCTCAGAGCACTGGTTGCTAGTGGCCAATGTCCACCCACCCCCACCATTTCATATGCACTGTGATTTTCATATGCCCATAAAACAAAGTTTTTTTAGCAAAAGTTAAACCTGAAGACAATTTCATAGGACATCCGCTGATGAGACATTTCTATCTGTAGGAGATAAAGAGTGGGTAAAGCACTCTGCCACTGATCAGGGATTTTGACCTACTATCTCCAAAGCTCCAGTTCCAGCTTCCTGAATGCACCCAATGCTTGGTTGGTGCTTAACCAATATATCTTGAGTGACTGAACTGTAAGCACAGGAGGCTGTGGGGCACCACCAGAGCCCAGAGGCATCCTGGGCTCCATGATTAGCGATGACAGGAAGGAGGGCAGGTGAAGAGAGCAGAGTTAGGTACAGGTTTTAGATAGGTGCACCCCAGCCCCCTCCCTGCCCAAGTTCAGAACCTCCCACAGCCAGGAGTTACCAACTTGAACAAAGGGGGTGGAAGACACAAAACAGGAAAAAGAAGAACAATTAAAGCCAACAGCCCTTATTATCCATGTCTTTTATCTTCTGTATTCTGATGCTTTGCGGACCCTGGAAGAACCGTGCCCCCTCCACTCCCAGGTTAGCTAGTTCCTAGAGACAGGAAACAACACGCTCACCAGTGCATCTCTCAAATGCAAACCTGCTGATCCAGAGCCTACACCCCAACCACCTCCTTTATCAGGGTTTCACACTCCAGCCCTCTATCCCTCTGTCCTAATAACCTGAGGGCCAGGTACCAAGCAACTAGGGACAGCTCCTATGACTCAGAGTCCACTGAAATTCTTCAAACTAACCAATCCTAACCCTGCTCACCCTGCCTCGCCAGTTCTAATCCACGGAAACAACAACAAAGGCTCTTTCCCATCCAAGAAGACGCTGTCAACCAAAGGACTAAAAAATTGCTCCTTAAAAAAGTAATATCCTCACAGAAATTCAAGAGGATATTGCATCTAGTAAAACAAAGAGCAATATGAAAGTTAAAATATGATTTATGAAATAAATTTTTATAAATGGGTGGGAGGTTTGGGGCTGAGAAGAATTACAGAGATGAAATGTAGGACAGAGATGAGGAAAGCCCCCAGAGTACAAGACCAGAGGAACTCACTGGACAGATGCTGAAGAGACAAAAGGGCGGGAGATAATTACCCAAGAAATCACAGAGAGACATGCTAGAGCTGAAAGAAACTAGTCAAGCACGAAGGCAAAGTAAGGCACTTTCACAGATTTAGGGGCTCAAAGGGCTGGTGTCCCATGTATATTTTCTCGGTCATGGATTTGAGGATGAGCTCTAGGAAAATGAGGGTAAATACTGAAAAAAGAAGAAATAAAACTTTTGGACTAAACCTGGGTATCAAGAAAATGTATTTCTATGATGAGCTGTGCAGTGGGCCTAGAAAAGGCGGGGGTGGGGGATGTTCCCAAATTACAGCAAGAGATGAGGAGTCTCTGAGGAGAGTGAAGTAGATTCAGAGCAAGAGAGAAGAGAAATAAGCTGGAAAACACCATGCATTCTATCAAGGACACATTTTTAAAAATCACTGTAATAAGAAAGAAAAATATCAACTAGAAACTTCGGGGGAAAAAAAACCTATACAAAAAAGCCAGGGTATGACTATGAAACAAAAATGTGATGAAGTGCAGAGGAAGAAGGAGGGGAGAGAGACTAAGCTACCAGGAAAGGATAATCCTTTGAGATGAAGGACACTCCTACCTCCTTACTTGCAAGCACACACAGGGAGAAAGAGGAGGAGACAGGGTCAAGATGCAAATATTCTCTGCTTGATTGTGGTCTGTACCCAACTTTCTCCATGAATCACATGATAAACAGTGACGGAGCACAAAACAGCTGAACATGTGGACCTGCACAAAATCGCTCTAGAGCAAACCACGATTTTCAAACCAGGTTCTCTGGAACCCTGAGCTTCTCTGGGTATGCTCTGGGGTTTCTGCACCTGTGGATTCTGATAATCTCTCTTCCTTGTAGTCTAAAAGGCGAATAAAAGTCCAAACACATTCAAATGACTTTTGGAAAATTCTCTCTTCAGACCAGACAACCGATGGATTACTACATGTGGCCCATTTAACTCCTTTTTTGGCTGAAAGTTAGGCTAAAACTTCTCTTGCCATGCCTGTGCATATCTTTGAACCTCTTGTAAATGAGTCGCCCAGTAAGGTTTCAGTTTTGCACTGCTCTTTTTAAAAATCCACATCTGAGCCTACAATTCCAGCGTAGAACCCGGACCCCACCTCACAGCACCCGATCTCACCACTGCAACAACTGAAACTGTCTTGTGACACATGACACAGGATGCATGGTTTTGCTTATTTTAAGCTTGGGTTTCTTCTTGTCTGATTTTTATATTTATAACAAAGACTGTGAGCATCTGTTAGATCAGTGACTTAATTCTGGAAGGAAAAAAAAAAAAGAATTCCTCCCAGTTCTTCCTCCACACATTTGGATCAATTTAATTGAAGAGACTCTTGAGATCACAAGACAAATGAGTAAAAACAAGATAAAAATCGGTTTCCATTAGCAACAGTTTACCTGTGCGACTCACTGATTTCTAAATACAGTTCAACCAAAACAGAATATTGAGATAAACAGAACTGTAACACTGTTATCATTATCAACATGCAAATCTTAATATTCATTTTGGCAGACTTAGAGTTCTCTGCTATTTTATACGTCAATGATATAAAAGTAGACTGCTGTAATAATTGTATGCTAATACCACTTATCTGTTTTGGCCATTAGAGCTGGAGATGAGGTTTGTTTGGAGGAGGGCTCTATTGCCAAAAACTGAGGCTGAACACAGCTCTGTGAAACCTGAGTGGCCCCAAACTAGCCATGACACGGGAGGTAACAGTATTAGCTGCTTGTCTCGGGGCCCAGCACTAGGTGCACGTGCAGTGATGTACACGGGAGCCAGGGGATGGCGAGCACGAGGCCGTGTGATAATACAATCTTGCAGTTGGCACACACTGATAACCCTGGGAACTGGGGTGCATCCACAGGACTCGGTTCACTTCTCCTTCTGTTCTGGTGAGCATGTGAAACTTTCTGTATTAAACAGTTTGAATATATATACTGTTTATGTACTTAAGACCCTTCTTGACGACTCAGGCATGTGGCTGCTTCATTTTGTTCAACAGCTCCTCTCTCCAGCTGCCTGGGTCCTTGTCCAGCCAGCAAAGGACAGACAATTGGTGTGGGGAGAACTCTGGGGGCACCCCCACCACTAATTGGGCAACAAAGGGCAATGGGGCCTTGTCACTGAAAAGTAACCATGGAGAGGAGGGATATTTAGCCCAATTATTCAGGGTGCAGATCCTAATATCCTTCGTGGAATGGTCAGGAAGAAAGGGCAACTGGACAGGCTCTAAAGATGGGCATAATTCCAGCAGGTAGAAAGGAAGGTTGGTGCATCCCCAGCAGAATGCATGGTCCAATCACATGCCTGGAGGTAAACTAGACAGAGAGAAGCTTCATGAAGGTATGGTTTGCCTGGGAGTGAGGTGTCGCCCCAACACCTTAGTTTAGCACTTGCCTTAGCAGGAAGGCCAGCATCATGGCTTGAGAGAAAACCATGGGTGGCCATGGCTGCAGGATCCAGGGTTCAATGCTTATGGATTAACTGCAAGCTGTGCTTTCAGAAGTCAGTGAAGGCACAGGCACGCAGAAGTGAACCTGGGGTCTGGGATTAGATTTCTTCCTGTTCTCCATCCCCCTGGAGCTCATGCCCTGCTTGGTTCCACCCCAGCTCCTGACTCTGGAAGCAGAGCCTCTGAACCTAGCTCAGTGCAGCTTCCTGCTCAGCTTGCCCTGTAGCACTGACCCCCACTGCCGAGCCTGGAGCAGCTCAGCCCTAAGCCAGGGAAAAGAAAGTGACCACGCCACTCACAGCATCATCTGGCCCTGAGTCCAGCTGTCAGTGCCCTGAGAGAGAAGAACAGGGTGGCCAGCCATCAAGGAAGCCCAGAAAGACCAACTCCCAACAGGACACATGCTCACTAAACTAAAACTCTGTATATAGGTAATGCTGAAGGATTAGGGAAAAAAAAAAAACCCAGGGTCACCCTGCTGTATCAAAGAGGGCACTGGGTGTATGGGCTCATGAGGACTCTAATGAATAAGGACTCGTATGCAGCCCATCCTGTCCCCGCTGAGCTCACATAGTCTTTGAAAGGAAACAGAAAAGCAGAAGAGAAGAAAAATGATCTCAACTGTTCTCACCACAAAATGAAATAATGATTATGTGATGTGATAGAGGTGTTAGCTAATGCTACAGCGGTAATCATATTGCAATATACACACGTATCAAATCAACATGCTGCACACAGTATACTTACATTAGGTTATATGTCAATTATATCTCAATACAAAACAATAAAATTAAAATGTTGGAAGGGAAAAAAAAAGTAAAGGAGGAAGACAGAGAGAGCCAATCATCTCAAAAGACAGTGGATTTAAGGTATCATTTATATTAAATCTCTTAAAAAAAAGCTGTCAGTTACATGCTAAGACATCTCTGGTGTAAGGTATGCCTAGATGTCAGAGGGAAAACAGTCTGTTTAAAATAGAGGCATGGGGTGGGTGGGTGATAGACATTGGCGAGGGTATGTGCTATGGTGAGCACTGTGAATCGTGTTAAGACTGCTGAATCACAGACGTACCTCTGAAACAAATAATACATTATATGTTAAAAAAAAAAAAAAGAAGAAGATAGTAGGAAGGGAAAAATGAAGGGGGGGAATCGGAGGGGGAGATGAACCATGAGAGACTATGGACTCTGAGAAACAAACTGAGGGTTCTAGAGGGGAGGGGGTGGGGGGATGGGTTAGCCTGGTGATGGGTATTAAAGAGGGCACATACTGAATGGAGCACTGGGTGTTATACTCAAACAATGAATCATGGAACACTACATCAAAAACTAATGATGTAATGTATGGTGATTAACATAATAAAATAAAATAATAAAATAAAATAGATGATTTTTGTTTCAAAAGAAAGTAATGAGTCCTCTTTCTGGATACTTTGATTTAGTTCTGTATTTTAATCTAAGATGTTAAGTGTCTACAACTAGCATTGTGTCCAGTCATAGTCCATGAACAAAAAGTCTTGAGCAGAACTGAAATTTTATGGTCATTTCTACCTGTCAGAGATCCCAGGAGGCAGATATCTGGGCATCAGCAGGAGGCTTCCAGAGGAATGTATGCAAGATCCTTTCTTTATCCACCAATTTACATGTTAGGTGGCATATAAAATGGATGTTATTATTATTTTTTAAGATTTTATTTATTTATTTGGCAGAGAGAGACATAACCAGAGAGTGAACACAAGCAGGGGGAGGGGGAGAGGGAGAAGCAGGCTTCCTGCTGAGCAGGGAGCCCGATGCGGGGTTCGATCCCAGGACCCTGGGATCATGACCTGAGCCGAAGGCAGACGCCCAACAACTGAGCCACCCAGGCGCCCCTACATGGATGTTATTATAACAATTGAATGTAACATTGGATGGATTATAATGTTATAAATAGGATAATGTTATCACAGTATGTATCAAGTTTCTGAGCTCCCTATTTTGTTCCTTGAACTGTATGACTATCCCTGACCTAGTATAATATCTTTTTTTTTTTTTTTTTTTTAGAGAGAGAGAGAGAAAGAGAGAGGGTGGCAGGAAGGGCAGAGGGAGTGGGAAAAAGAATCCCAAGCAGGCTCCGTGCTCAGCACAGAGCCTGATGCAGGGCTTGATCTCAAGACCATGAGATCATGACCTGAACCAGAATTAAGGACCAGATGCCCAACTGACTGAGCCACCCTGAACCCCTAGTAATATCATCTTAATCACTATAACATAATGAAAATGTTGGTATTTAGCAGAGTGAGGCCCCAACTTTGTTCTTTTGTTTGAACGTTGTATTACCTATCCTTGACCCTTCACTCATCACTGTAAATTTTAGGATCCACTTCTCCAGTCCCACAAAGACCTTGTTGAGGCTTCAGTTGGAATCAGATTAAATTTACAGAACAGTTTGGGAAAATAGGACATCTTTGTGATACTGAGTTTTCCCAGAATTAAATATGATATAATCCATCCTTTGTTTTGGTCTTTCTTATGTTTATTTATTAGTAATTTTTACCACTTTCAGATATTGGAAATAAAATTTGTTAAATTACATTTTCTAATTATCACAAGGGTAAAGAAATACATTCAATATTTTTACACTTGTTTTGTATCCAACATATTTTGTCTAGATAGTCTCTAAAGAGTTCTTTTTAATGTAAAAAAATCACAGTCTATGAATGATGGTAATTTAGTTTATTCCTTTCTAATCCTTGATATTTTATCACTTTGCTTTTATTACTACTTAGATTCATACTATTATTAAGATATGTGATGACAATGGATATCCTTATTTTGTTGCACATACAGAAACTTCTAATGTTTCAGCATTAAATGGGCTTTTGGTAAAGACCTTACATCAGCTGAAATCAAGTTTTATTCTATTTCACAAATGGGTATCAAATACAGTCAGTTGATTTTTCTCCACTTACCAAGATGATCACATGAGGATGAATTATACAAATGGATTTTTCTAAAGTTAAACAAAACTTGTATTTCTAATAGGAAACTAAATTTGATTGGATTTGTTTTTAATTATTGCTAGATTTAGTGAGCTAATATTTTAGTTAAAGATTTATACCTGTATGTTCATAAGTGACATTGTACATTAGGTGGAACTTGACTATAAAACCCACCTTTTCCGATTTCTTTTTCAAAACATGTCAATCAAGAGAATGAAAAGGCAAGCTTCAGACAAGGAGAAAGTATTTGAAAAAGACATACCTGATAAAGATTATTACCCAAAATATACAAACAACTCTTGAAATTTAACAATAAGGATAAAAATAACCTGATTTTAAAATGAGCATAGGGGCACCTGGGTGGCTCAGCTGGTTAAATGTCTGCCTTCGGCTCAGGTCATGATTGCAGGGTCCTGGGATCAAGCCCCAAGTTGGGCTCTCTGCTCGGCGGGAGCTTGTTTGCCCTCTCCCTACCACTTCCCCTGCTTGTACTCTCTCTCTCTCTGACAAAGAAATAAATAAAATCTTTAAAAAAAAAAATGAGCCAAAAACCTGAACAAACACTTCAGCAAAGATATACAGATGTCAAATAAGCATAAGAAAAGATTATCCAGATCATGTGTCATTAGAGAAGTGCAAATGGATTTTGGCCAACTTCTTAGATTGGCCAAAATCCAGAACATTGACAACACCAAATGCTGATAAAGATATAGAACAACTCTGATTCATTACTGGTGGGAATACAAAATGGTACATACAGCCACTGGAAGACAGTTGGTCAATTTTTTACAAAACTAAACTAAACATACTCTTACCGTACAATCCAACAACCCAACAATCACACTCCTTGGTATTTACCCAAAGGAGCTGAAAACTTAGGTACACAAAAATCTGCACATGGATATTTATAGCAGCTTTATCCATAATTCCTAAAACTTGGAAGCAACAAGTTGTCCTTCAGTAGGTGACTGGATAAATCAACTGTGATACATCCAGACGATGGAAAATTATTCAGTAATAAAAAGAAATGAACTAACAAGCCATAAAAAGACATGGAGGAACTTTAAATGTTTATTACTAGGTGAAAGAGGCCAATATAAAAAGGCTGGATATGTATGATTCCAACTATATGATATTCCAGAAAAGGCAAAACTACGGAGACAGTAAAAAGGTCAGTGTTTACCAGGGGTTGTGGTGAGGGAGGGATAAATAGATGGAGCAGAACATTTTTAGAGCAGTAAAACTACTCTGTATGATATAACAATGGCGGGTATATGGTATTATACATTTGTCCAAACCCAGAGAGTGTACATCAAAAGTGAACCCTAATGTAAACTATGGACTTAGGTGATAATGATGTGTCAATGTAGGTCCATTGATTATATCAAATGTCCCACTCTGATGTGGGGAGGCTGTGCATGTGTAGGGGCAGGGGATATAGGGAAAAATGCCTGTCTCTTCCACTCAATTATGCTGTGAACATAAACCTGCTCCAAAAAATAAAGTCTATTTTTAAGAAATATATATTGATTCAATCTTATCTATTTTTTTCTATTTTTATCTAGAATCAGCTTCTGTTTTTCCAGAAAAAATTAATTCTGGCTAAATTCCCAAATTTATTGACATAAAGTTATCCATAATAGTCTCATTTGTTTTAAAATACCTGTCCGCAGTTATAAACCCTTTTTATTGTTTATAATCATTTGTTTGTATCTTCTTTATTTTCTTGATAATTATTCTGAGGTGTGTTCATTTTATTAGTTCTTTTTAAAACCAGCTTATTGGAGCACCTAGGTGGTTCAGCCAGTTAAGTGTCTGCCTTCAGCTCAGGTCATGATCCCAGCATCCTAGGATGGATTCCCCCGTTAGGCTCCCTGCTCGGCTGGGAGCCTGCTTCTCCCTCTCCCTCTGCCACTCCCCCTGCTTGTGTGCTCTCTATCAAATAAATAAAATCTTAAAAAAATAAATAAAACCAGCTTATTCCTTCTCGATTTCTATTTTTCTTATTTAATGAATTTCTACTCTTTGTTCTTCCTTCCTTCTACTTAGTATTTATTCTCACTTCTTGAGATTGGTGATTAAATCACACATTTTCGGGGCGCCTGGGTGGCTCAGTCGTTAAGCGTCTGCCTTCGGCTCAGGTCATGATCCCGGGGTCCTGGGATTGAGCCCCGTATCGGGCTCCCTGCTCAGCGGGAAGCCTGCTTCTCCCTCTCCCTCTGCCCCTGCTTGTGTTCTCTCTCGCGCTTGTCTGTCAAATAAATAAATAAAATCTTTAAAAAAAAAAAAATCTCTTGTAAAAAAATAAAAAATAAAAAAATATATCACACATTTTTCTTTTTAAACCTTTTCTAATGTAAGCATTTAAGGCTATGTATTCCTCCTGCACACCCACGCACAGGCACACACAGAGACAGAGACATACACACACTAAAGGTTTTTTTTAATTCATATATGATATTTAGTTCTCCAGATATTTACTTTTAGTATAACAAGGATAAATTTATTCCTATATCTGTGTCTGTGTGTATCTCTATAACTGTATCTATATTTATATATTGGGTAAGTCTTGTTAACTGTGTAGTTCAAAACTTAGATATCCTTATGCTTTTTACTTTTCTTCAACTATCAATTACTGAAAAAAGTACATCAAAATCTTCTACCATAATTACGAATTTGTCTGCCAATTTTCTTCATTTGTTTCAAAGATATTTTGTGTTTAGTGCATACATGTGAGATTTGTTATGTATTCTTAGAAATTGTTTCTTTTTTGTCATTGACTTGGCCTTTAATTTTAATTGTATCTTTTTTTTTCTTTCTTACAGTGTGTGTTGTGGTTTTTGGTTTTCTGTTTATTGGGTTTGTTTTGCTTTTTGTTGTTGTTTTTCTGTTGTAAACACAGCCATTCTCATTCCTGGTTCCTCTTTGTCAGGTATATCTTCTCATTTTTTACTTTTTATTATTTTGCTTTTTGTGTACTTAAATGCTTTAGTTCCATTAGCTATATTTTTAAAAGTATATATAATATAGTTGGGAAATCTCAGTACTTTTTTTTTTTTTTTTAAAGATTTTATTTTATTTATTTGACAGAGAGAGACACAGTGAGAGAGGGAACACAAGCAGGGGGAGTGGGAGAGGGAGAAGCAGGCTTCCCGCCGAGCAGGGAGCCCGATGCGGGGCTCGATCCCAGGACCCTGGGATCATGACCTGAGCCGAAGGCAGACGCTTAACGACTGAGCCACCCAGGCGCCCCGAAATCTCAGTACTTTTAACCAGCTGCCTAATCCATTTACTTTTATCTTCTCTGTTGCTATGCTTGGTTTTATCTCTACTACTTAATTTTGTGCTTTTGATTTCTCTCTTTTGACTGCATTTTTTCCTCCTTTCTCTGGGTTTTTTATGTTTTCCTTATTTTTCCCCCACTCTCTCTCCACCTGTTTGAAAGTTCACTATATTATTCTTACATTTCTAATGGTTCTTCTTACATTTTTAACATGTGTCTCTTACTCAAAACTGACCACTCTGCGGCCTGCCAGAGCAACAATGGAGGGTTTTACCTCCACCTGCTATCCAAGTACCACCTTCCATGTTATTATTTTCCAACATCTTAACCTCTTTGTTTTTAATACCCCAAGTTCGTTATTATTATTTTATGTATTCCATCTTGTTTATATTTACCTGACCTTAAGACTTTATTTGAGAGAAACAGAGACAGAGAGCGTGTACGAGAAGGGGGAGGGGCAGAGGGACAAGCAGGTTCCCCACTGAGCAGGGAGCCCATCACAGGGGCTCCATCCCACAACCCTGAGATCATGACCTTAACCGAAGTCAGACCCTTAATCAACTGAGTCACCCAGGTGCCCTTATATTTACCTGAATTTTTAACCAACTGCTTTGCTTACCATTCCTTCTCAAACTTTGTTCCTAAATGTTCATTCTGGTAGTTTCTTTAATAGTAGTATTTCTGGTCATTTCCCACTTCATGGGAAACTCTTTTAGTCTGTTTTTCTGAAAATGTCTGATTTTGCCCCTCACATAAAAAATGGTTTGGCTGGGGAAAGAATTCTAAGTTGATAATTATTTTCTTTCAGTACTTAGTAGATACTTTCTCTCTCTTTTTTTTTCCCCCTAACTTCAACTGTGGCCTTTAAATGGTCTGCAGTCAGTCTAATTGTCATCTCTTTGTTAAGAAGCTGCCCTTTTTGTCTTCCCTTGTTCCCAGGATCTCCTTAGCTTTGGGTGTTCTGTAGTTTTTAGCACAGTATGTCTAGGGGCTTGTTTCTTCCTATCTACCTTTCCTCAGGCTTGTTGTATGTCCTGAATCTGAGGATTTATGTTTTTCATCAATATTATTAAATTTTCAGCCATTCATTTGGAACACGGCTTCTGTTGGGAAAAAAAAAAAAAAAGATGTGTTTCAGTGGAAAACTGCATCCTCTCTAACACACAATTCTGAGTTAGCCGGTCATTGTGTTTGAGCGATTTAGCGGTTCTTTGTGAGCCGTAAGCAACTGATGGATGTATAAATTATATGTTGTCTGGTAGTGATTTAACTGGTGATGATTTGACTTTCTGTGCCCTGTAGATAAACAAGTTTTGTGTCCACCTATAATTTATCTCAACATTCCCAGTCCATATAAATTTGTCCTGATTTGATTTCTCCTTTGAACTGGTTCTAATACCTCTCTGGTTCCCTTGTGTATTATGAGCAAAATAAATTCTTTAACATCTATTCACTTTTTATATCGGTATACAAGTCACAATTTTATCTTTCTTCTGAAAATAATCTTTTAACACTTCTCCCACATTCTTTCTATTATTTCCTTCTATTGTACTAGCAAACATGTGTGGGAACACTAATCCTACAAAAGAGAGGAACCCATACTCCAGATTTTGCAGGATTAAGTACATAGTGTCTCTTGGGTGGATTCATGCCTCCATATCTGTTTTCTGCATGACCTCAGACACACGGTACTTTATTACGATTATGATTATTTATTCCTATTTTTCTCTATTGGAAAATAGGAATAATAATAGCACCTTCTTCATAAGGCTGTTAATATATATAAAACTTCTGGAGCTGGAGGAGCAAGATGGCAGAGGAGTAGGAGACCTGGATTTCGTCTCCTCTCAGGAATTCAGCTGGATAGGGATCAAACCATTCTGAACACCTACAAACCCAACAGGAGATTGAAGAAAGGAATAGCAACAACTCTCTGAACAGAAAAGCGACCACTTTCTGGAAGGTAGGACGTCCGGAGAAGTGAATCCGAGGCGATATTCGGGAGGATAGACGGCGGGGGAGGGGCCTCCGTTGGCCGCTTCTGGCAAGTGATAGAGCCGCGGAGCACAAAATCGGAACTTTTAAAAGTCTGCTCCGCTGAGGGACGTCACTCTGGTGGCTAAACGGGGGGTGGAACCCTCGCGGGACAGTGTGGTCTCAGGACCCTCGGGGTCACAGAAAGACTGGGCGAGGCTGAGTGTGGCAGAGCTCCCAAGTAACGGAGCAGGGAAACTGGCTACAGAGGCGGAGCCCAGGCGCGGGCTCTCAGCTCGGGGTTGCCATAAACCGTGATCCGTGGCCCAGTCGGGCCCCTGCTCCTCCAGCAGGGACCCAACAAGCGGCAGATCCGGGGAGACTCACCTTCCTCCCCCGGGAGGAGCCGAGCGGGAGTGCACCGCAGGGATCTGCTGGGTTTGGAGACTCCACCCGGGGTCGGGTGCCAGAGATAGAAACGCGCGGTCACAGGCCGGGTGAGCATGGAGTGCAGCCGGAGATCAGGGAGGTGGGAGTGACTGACAGCTTTTCTCTGGGGGCTCACTGAGGAGCGGGGCCCCGAGTTCTCGGCTCCTCCGGGGCGGAGACTGGGAGGCCGCCATTTTCACTCTCCGCCTCCAAAGCTGTACGGAAAGCTCGCAGGGAACAAAAGCCCCGGAGAGCAAACCCGAGCAGATTACTTAGCCGGGAGGGGGCAAGGGCGGGGCAATTCCGCCTCCGGCAGAGACATTTGGAAACCACGGCAACAGGCCCCTCCCCAGAAGATCAGCGAGAACAGCCAGCCAAGACCAAGTTTACCGATCAATGAGAATGGCAGAACTCCAGCGCTAGGGGAATACTGCACATAGAATTCATGGCTTTTTTACCATGATTCTTTAGTCTTTCAAAGTTAATTTTTTTTTGATGGTCTTTTTTCTTTTTTTTCTTTTTGAATTTTTTTTTCCCTTATTCAACCAACATCTTATCAATCCCTTTTTTAAAAAAAAAACATTTTTATTTTTAATTTTTAGAGTCATATTCTATCCCTTCATGGTAGTTACCCGTATTTTTGGCTTATATATATAAGTTGTTCTCTCTTTAAAATTTTGAGATAGTTTCTTCTAACAGAGTAAAATATACCCTAAATCTCTAGTATATGGTGTTTTCTATTCCCCTGCCTGATCACATCCTCTCCCTTTTTTTTCTTTTTTCTTTTTTTAAATCCTCTTCTTTCTTTTTTCAAACAACTTCTTACCAATTCCTTTTATAAAATTTTTAATAATTTCCATCTTTACAGTCATACTCCATCCCTTCATCATATCAACCCTTATTTTTGTACATATATAAGTTTTTCTTTCTTTAAAATTTTGGGAGGCACTTTCTTCTAAAAGACCAAAATACACCCCAAATCTAGTGTGTGGCACTGATCAATATACCAGCCTGATCATATTTGATCACATTCTGGTTTTTTGTTGTTGTTGTTGTTATTTTGTTTTGTTAGTTTTTGTTTTTATCTTTATCTTTTTCTTTTTTTTCTTCTTCTTTTTTCTCTCTTTCCCTTTCTTTTCCCACTGCTTCAGGTCTTTTCTGATTTGTTTAGAGTATATTTTCTGGGGACGTGGTTACACTGCTAGCATTTTGTTCTCTCATTAATCTATTATCCTCTGCACAAAATGACAAGACGGAAAAAATCACCTCAACAAAAAGAACAAGAGGTAGTACCGACTGCCAGGGACCTACTCAATACGGACATTAGTACGATGTCAGATCTAGAGTTCAGAATCATCACTTTAAAGATACTAGCTGGGCTTGAAAAAAATATGGAAGTTATTAAAGAAACCCTTTCTGGAGAAGTAAAAGAACTAAAATCCAACCAAGTAGAAATCAAAAAGGCTATTAATGAGGTGCAATCAAAAATGGGGGCGCTAACTGCTAGAATGAGGCAGAAGAGAGAATCAGTAATATAGAAGATGAAATGATGGAAAATAAAGAAGCTGAGAAAAAGAGAGATAAACAACCACTGGATCACGAGGGCAGAATTCGAGAGATAAGCGATACCATAAGATGAAACAACATTAGAATAATTGGGATCCCAGAAGAAGAAGAAAGAGAGAGGGGCAGAAGGTATAATGGAGCAAATTATAGCAGAGAACTTCCCTAATTTGGGGAAGGAAACAGGCATCAAAATCCAGGAAGCACAGAGAACCCCTCTCAAAATCAATAAAAATAGGTCAACACCCCGACATCTAATAGTAAAACTTACGAGTCTCATAGACAAAGAGAAAATCCTGAAAGCAGCTCGGGAGAAGAGAGATGTAACCTACAAGGGTAGAAACATTACATTGGCAACAGACCTATCCACAGAAACCTGGCAGGCCAGAAAGGACTGGCATGATATATTCAGAGCACTAAATGAGAAAAATATGCAGCCAAGAATACTATATCCAGCTAGGCTGTCATTGAAAATTGAAGGAGAGATAAAAAGCTTCCAGGACAAACAAAAACTAAAAGAATTTGCAAACACAAAACCAGCCCTACAGGAAATCTTGAAAGGGGTCCTCTAAGCAAAGAGAGAGCCTAAAAGCAACATAGACCAGAAAGGAACACAGACAATATACAGTAACAGTCACCTGACAGGCAATACAATGGCACTAAATTCCTATCTTTCAATAGTTACCCTGAATGTAAATGGGCTAAATGCCCCAATCAAAAGACACAGGCTATCAGACTGGATTAAAAAACAAGACCCATTGATATGCTGTCTGCAAGAGACTCATTTCAGAACCAAAGACACCCCCAGATTGAAAGTGAGGGGGTGGAAAACCATTTACCATGCTAATGGACTACCAAAGGAAAGCTGGGGTGGCAATCCTTATATCAGACAAATTAGATTTTAAAGCAAATACTGTAATAAGAGATGAGGAAGGACATTATATCCTACTTAAAGGATCTATCCAACAAGAAGATCTAAAAATTGTAAATATCTATGCCCCTAACATGGGAGCAGCCAATTATATAAGGCAAGTAATAACAAAAGCAAAGAAACACATCGAAAACAATACAATAACAGTGGGGGACTTTAACACCCCCCTCACTGAAATGGACAGATCATCTAAGCAAAAGATCAACAAGGAAATAAAGACTTTAAATGACACACTGGACCAAATGGACTTCACAGACCTATTCAGAACATTCCACCCAAAGCAATGGAATACACATTCTTCTCTAGTGCCCATGGAACATTCTCCAGAATAGATCACATCCTAGGTCATAAATCAGGTCTCAACCGGTACCAAAAGATTGGGATCATTCCCTGCCTATTTTCAGACCACAATGCTTTGAAACTAGAACTCAATCACAAGAGGAAAGTCAGAAAGAACTCAAATACATGGAGGCTAAAGAGCATCCTACTGAAGAATGAATGGGTCAACCAGGAAATTAAAGAAGAATTAAAAAAATACATGGAAACCAATGAAAATGAAAGCACAACTATTCAAAATCTTTGGGATGCAGCAAAGGCAATCCTAAGAGGAAAGTAGATAGCAATACAAGCCTTTCTCAAGAAACAAGAAAGGTCTCAAGTACACAACCTAACCCTACACCTAAAGGAGCTGGAGAAAGAACAGCAAATAAAGCCGAAACCCAGCAGGAGAAGAGAAATCATAAAGATCAGAGCAGAAATCAATGAAATAGAAACTAAAAGAAGAGTAGAACAGATCAACGAAACTAGGAGCTGGTTCTTTGAAAGAATTAACAAGATTGATAAACCCCTGGCCAGACTTATCAAAAAGAAAAGAGAAATGACCCAAATCAACAAAATCATGAATGAAAGAGGAGAGATCACAACCAACACCAAAGAAATACAAACAATTCTAAGAACATATTATGAGCAATTCTATGCCAGCAAATTAGATTACCTGTAAGAAATGGATGCATTCCTAGAGATGTATCCACTACCAAAACTGAACCAGGATGAAACAGAAAACCTGAACAGACCTATAACCACTAAGGAAATTGAAGCAGTCATCAACAATCTCCCAAAAAACAAAAGCCCAGGGCCAGATGGCTTCCCAGGGGAATTCTACCAAACATTTCAAGATATTAATACCTATTCTTCTGAAACTGTTCCAAAAAATAGAAATGGAAGGAAAACTTCCAAACTCATTTTATGAGGCCAGCATTACCTTGATCCCAAAACCAGACAAAGACCCCATCCAAAAGGAGAATTACAGACCAATATCCCTGATGAACATGGATGCAAAAATTCTCACCAAAATACTAGCCAACAGGATCCAACAGTACATTAAAAGGATTATTCACCATGACCAAGTGGGATTTATCCCTGGGCTGCAAGGTTGGTTCAATATCCGCAAATCAATCAATGTGATACAATACATTAACAAAAGAAAGAACAAGAATCATATGATCCTCTCAATAGATGCAGAAAAAGCATTTGACAAAGTACAGCATCCCTTCTTGATCAAAACTCTTCAGAGTATAGGGATAGAGGGTACATACCTCAATATCATAAAAGCCATCTATGAAAAACCTACAGCGAATATCATTCTCAATGGGGAAAAACAGAGCTTTCCCCCTAAGGTCAGGAACGCGGCAGGGATGTCCACTATCACCACTGCTATTCAACATAGTATTGGAAGTCCTAGCCACAGCAATCAGTCAACAAAAAGAAATCAAAGGCATCCAAATTGGCAAAGAAGAAGTCAAACTCTCACTCTTTGCAGATGATATGATACTTTATGTGGAAAACCCAAAAGACTCCACCCCAAAACTGCTAGAACTCATACAGGAATTCAGTAAAGTGGCAGGATATAAAATCAATGCACAGAAGTCAGTGGCATTCCTATACACCAACAACAAGACAGAGAAAGAGAAATGAAGGAGTCGATCCCATTTACAATTGCACCCAAAACCATAAGATACCTAGGAAAAAATCTAACCAAAGAGACAAAGGATCTGTACTCAGAAAACTATAAAATACTCATGAAAGAAATTGAGGAAGACCCAAAGACATGCAAAAACGTTCCATGCTCATGGATTGGAAGAACAAATATTGTGAAGATGTCAATGCTACCTAGAGCAATCTACACATTCAATGCAATCCCCATCCAAATACCATCCACTTTTTTCAAAGAAATGGAACAAATCATCCTAAAATTTGTATGGAACCAGAAAAGACCCCGCATAGCCAGAGGAATGTTGAAAAAGAAAAGCAAAGCCGGCGGCATCACAATTCCGGACTTCCAGCTCTATTACAAAGCTGTCATCATCAAGACAGCATGGTACTGGCACAAAAACAGACACATAGATCAATGGAACAGAATAGAGAGCCCAGAAATGGACCCTCAACTCTATGGTCAACTCATCTTCGACAAAGCAGGAAAGAATGTCCAATGGAACAAAGACAGTCTCTTCAACAAATGGTGTTGGGAAAATTGGATAGCCACATGCAGAAGAACGAAACTGGACCATTTCCTTACACCACACACAAAAATAGACTCCAAATGGTTGAAAGACCTCAATGTGAGACAGGAGTCCATCAAAATCCTAAAGGAGAACACAGGCAGCAACCTCTTCGACCTCAGCCGCAGCAACTTCTTCCTAGAAACATCGCCAAAGGCAAGGGAAGCAAGGGCAAAAATGAACTATTGGGACTTCATCAAGATAAAAAGCTTTTGCACAGCAAAGGAAACAGTCAATAAAACCAAAAGACAACCGACAGAATGGGAGAAGATATTTGCAAATGACATATCAGATAAAAGGCTGGTATCCAAAATCTATGAAGAACTCATCAAACTCAACAGCCAAAGAACAAAGAATCCAATCAAGAAATGGGCAGAAGACATGAACAGACATTTTTCCAAAGAATACATCCAAATGGCCAATAGACACATGAAAAAGTGCTCAACATCACTCAGCATCAGGGAAATCCAAATCAAAACCTCAATGAGATACCACCTCACACCAGTCAGAATGGCTAAAATTAACAAGTCAGGAAATGACATATGTTGGCGGGGATGCGGAGAAAGGGAACCCTCCTACACTGTTGGTGGGAATGCAAGCTGGTGCAGCCACTCTGGAAAACTGTATGGAGGTTCCTCAAAAAGTTGAAAATAGAGCTACCATATGATACAGCAATTGCACTACTGGGTATTTACCCCAAAGATACAAAAGTAGGGATCCGAAGGGGTACATGCACCCCGATGTTTATAGCAGCAATGTCCACAATAGCCAAACTGTGGAAAGAGCCAAGATGTCCATCGACAGATGAATGGATAAAGAAGATGTGGTATATGTATACAATGGAATATTATGCAGCCATCAAAAGGAATGAGATCTTGCCATTTGCAACGACGTGGTTGGAACTGGAGGGTATTATGTTGAGTGAAATAAGTCAAACAGATAAAGATATGTATCATATGATCTCACTGATATGAGGAATTCTTAATTGTAGGAAACAAACTGAGGGTTGCTGGAGTGGGGGGTGGGGTGGGAGGGATGGGGTGACTGGGTGATAGACACTGGGGAGGGTATGTGCTCTGGTAAGCACTATGAATTGTGCAAGACTCTTGAATCTCAGATCTGTACCTCTGAAACAAATAATGCAATATATGTTAAGAAAAAAAAAAAAAAAGAAGAAGAAGGTAGCGGGAGGGGAAGAATGAAGTGGGGGAAATCGGAGGGGTAGACGAACCATGAGAGACGATGGACTCTGAAAAACAAACAGGGTTCTGGAGGGGAGGGGGGTGGGAGGATGGGTTAGCCTGGTGGTGGGTATTGAGGAGGGCACATTCTGCATGGAGCACTGGGTGTTATGCACAAACAATGAATCATGGAACACTTCATCTAAAACTAATGATGTAATGTATGGGGATTAACATAAGAATAAAAAATAAAATAAAATAAAAAAAAAAAAACTTCTGGACCAGGACATGGCACAGAGAAGCATCATAAATAGTGTTAGATATTTTTGCTACTGTTCACTATTTTTTCATATTTTCATCTATTTAGCTTGCTATGATTCATCTGGGAAATAGCTTCTTCTTCAATTGTGCATCTGATAATCAATGCTTACACCAAGTTTTTAATTTTGATGGCTAAATTTCTCACTCTATTAATTTTACTTGACTTTTTAAAGCTGCTTTTTTAGAGGGTGTGCTGCTCTTTTCTTGTGTTTTCAATTCTTAATCATGTTTAATTATCTTAAAATTATTTTTTTATAATTTTTTAAAGATTTTATTTATTCATTTGACAGAGATAGATACAGCGAGAGAGGGAACACAAACCGGGGGAATGGGAGAGGGAGAAGCAGGCCTCCCGCAGAGTGGGGAGCCTGATGCGGCCTCGATCCCAGGACCCTGGGATCATGACCTGAGCCGAAGGCAGACACTAAACGACTGAGCCACCCAGGTGCCCCTATCTTAAAATTATTTGTTAGGTTCTATTACCTAAGGTTTAGATCTAAATCTGCTGTTTGTCATGTTTACTATTTGCTCCAAGTGAGCTGTTTCTTTATAAGTTTCATAAATTTAATTTTTAACTCATCTTCAGCAGGGTGTGTGTATGTGTGTGTTATAACTGAGTTCTGTCTTACTTTCTCTAATGCTTCAGTCCTGGTAGTTTTGTGCCATTTTCTGTAAGAACAAGAGCTTAGGACACACAGATACAGCAACAGTGTTGGTGGGAGAGGAGGCTGGGGAAGTAAGGGGACAGTGGGGAAAAAGAGTCCTGTGGCTTTCTTCTCACAGCTATATGCCCCCCACTCCGGACACTTATCTACTTGTCATGCCTTGTACTATTTGTCAGTCTGCAGAAAACTCTTGGTTCAAGCACAGATGTCCCACCCACAGAGCTTGAACAGGGCATGTTGAGGCTTCTTGATGGGACAGACAGGAATGAACCTTCAGCCTTTTAGCGCCAAAAGGCAGCTTCTGTTAGCACATCCTGAAACAGGTAAGCTTCTTTTTCATCCTTCTGCACTGAGAAGTAAATGCTTTTTCAGTCCAGTTTCTCACTGAGAGAAGCATTTCCACAGCGGGCCAGCCTTCTCAGTTCCAACCCACCTTGTATGGGGCAAGAGAGAGGAAGCACCGGTTTTACTTCTGCCTTGGCGGGTAATTAGTTTTGTGACACAGAACAGTTCATTGAACTCCCCACGGCTCAACTGGGAAAGAGAGCTGATCGCCATTTTCCTAAGTCTGCTTGTAGCCTGGGCATTCCTTCTAGCAGTGTTTTAGGTAGCCCATATAAATCGATGTGAAGATGTCAATGAAATAAAAAGTAGTTTTTCCTAACTATGTAACCTATGACATCCCTTCTGGCTCTAGATCTGTGAAACAAAGAGAAAAGAGGAAAAGCTAATCACCCCTGCCAGTGGAAGACAAAGTGTTAAAAGACCGTAAATCATATGCAGAAATTCACACATGTATGTGTGTGTGTGCAGAGTGACTGGAAAACACAATGGTAAAGGTAACAAAATCACACTTTGCCCACCTGTACTCTAGTGATCTCTGTGAGCTTAAGAAATACCCACATAAATGGGGGCCCAGGTCCATGCTTAGGTAACTGGCTAAAAAGTGACCACATTAATTTTTTAAGGGGGCTTTTCTCTTCAGATTGAAGACAGTAAAGAAATCCACCAACATTAATCTGAATGAATATGATGTCTAAATAAACTAAGCATATGCTTTCAAAAAAATACCAAAAAATACCACTTGCTATGGCCTTATAAAAAAATGATAAAACAAAAACATTGTTTTTGTCTTTAAGAAGTCAATCTAAAGATTTCCTGCCCATAATTATACCAAGTATTTCCACCAAAAAACTGAAACAGGTTAATAATTAATTATAAACACCACACTTGGTTTAGAGTAAGTGGAATATAATACTGGGGGCCTAATTTTCTTTTCTTTCTTTTTTCTTTTCCTTTCTTTCTTTCTTCTTCTTTTTTTTGGTTGAAATTATGCAAAGTTTAGGCCAAACAGGTAAAATTAAAAAAGCTGTTGGGAATGAAGGGGACCTATTTTCTCTATGAGTAAACCAAGCTGGCATAACATGCTTGGAAAGAAATTTCACAAAATATAATAAGGGCATTTAGGAGCCTTAAAAATTCCATGTTTTGTCTGGAAAGTTACCTAAGATTAAAACAATTATGGTCACATATGTTTATTGAGATGGTATAGGCTTGTAAGCCCCTTGCAGGCCAGGGTCATTTGAGGACTGCAGTGAGGTTAAGGTCGGCCAGGCAGGCCTAGGCCAGGAGGAGAAAATGTTCTCTTCCCCTTACCTCATGTTGCAAGGCCTAAATGCCTGGATCAGCAGCAAGTGGCTCTTGCCTAGCTTAAAGTGTATCTCTCTAAACAGAAGTGTTCTTTCTAAAGACAAAGAACATGTTGTCTCCAAAGGAAGGATGGCTAAGAGAATTCTTTATTCTGCAAGCATAAGCAGGATGTATTTTGTTCTTATTGCATTTCGTGTATATTTCACTTCACAGATGTTGGCTTGATACTTTAAGTATACATTGTTATGTTTATCTGATCTCTGCGAGTATATAGCTATGTGAGAAATAAACGGCAGTATGCAGTTGCAAGTGCTGCCTTTGCTCTGCATCCCCTGTGTCCTGGTGATTTCGTAGACCCTTACCCAGGGACCCCAACGCACTAGACATTGACAGTTTATTACTATTTTGATAGAATAAAAAATAGAGCTCAGACAGTTATAGAAAGACAGAACATCACCTATTTACTATGGACTGATTTGTGTCCTCCCATCCCCAAAATCCACTTATTGAATCCCTAACCCCCAAAGTGACTGTATTTGAAGATAGAGCTTAAAGGCTTAAAGGAGGTAGTTAAGGTTAAATGAAGTAATAAGGATGGGGCCCTAGTCCTATAGGACTGGCAGCCTTATAAGAAGAAGATCTCTCTTTCCATCTCCTTCCCCTGCCCCGCACCCTGTATATATGCCATATGAGGATGAGGATCAGTGAGAAGGCAGCAATCTACACGCCGGGAAGAAAGCTCTCAGCAGGAACCGAGCTGGCTGGCTCCTTGATCTTGGACTCTCAGCCTCCAGAACTGTGAGAAGTGAAAGTCTCCATTTTTATGTATCCATTAAAATCACTTTGAATCCTTCTTGGAAGCAGCACAGTATACAAACAAATAAATAAGAAATAAACTTTAATGGCTTGAGGATTCAGCCCTCCAAAAACATCTACTTTGGTACAAAAAAAAGAAAACAAAACAAAACAAAAACAAACACCACACCCAACGTATAGTACTTTGTTATGGCAGCTCAAATGGACTAATCCACTATTCCCTCTATTAATTATGACTAAAAATTCTGAATATAATATATAAATAAACATAAGGAGACTGTGAAAAATGCGGAGAAGAAGGCAGAAGGAATGACGTGAGGTCCCTGTGTGTTCCATTTGTCTACTACCTTCCAAACTGGGTGCTTGACAAGCACCAATGGGCATAGACTAAAAGAAAAAAGAAAAAAGCCCTGAGAAAAGCCTGCTCTATCTAGCCCAGTGACCAGAAGGGCAACAGGGAGACAGAAAAATTTTAGACAATATCCAGGTATCAGCTAAACACCAAAGAAGAAAATAATGTTCCATCACCAACCTTATCAGCAATAGCCAAGTGAGGACTCTAGATTTCCAGCCAAATATACCAGGAAGATAGTGGCCAAAAAAGCAAGAAGGACTATATTATTATCAGATAAAATAGACATTAGCGGAGAGAAAATCACAAAGGGCAGACATAAATTTACACATTGATAAGGACTCAACCCACCAAAAAGACACAGTAATCATATGTTCTTTCCCACAAACAAGTTGCAGAATATGTGAACCAAAAACAGATGGAAGTGAAAAAAGGAAGAGACAAACCCACAATTATAGCTGGAGACTTCAACACTCCTCCCTCAACAATGGAAGCCAGGACAAACAGACACAAAATCAGCGAGGATACAAAAGAACTTAACACACCCTCAACCAAAGGACCTAATGGAGAGAAAACCCTTCCCCCAACAACAGCAAAAACACATTCTTTTCTTTCTTTCTTTCTTTTTAAGATTTTATTTATTCATTTGGGAGAGAGAGAGAGAGAGTGAGCATGAACAGGGGGAGTGGCAGAGGGAGAAGCAGACTCCCGGCTAAGCCGGGAGCCTGATGTTGGGCTCCATCCCAGGAGGAGATCATGACCCAAGCCGAAGTCAGATGCTTAACTATGTGAGCCACCCAGGCGCCCCAACACATTCTTTTCAAGATCCTATGGAGCATATACTAAGACTATATCCTGAGCCACCGGACAAATCTTGACAACATTTATTAGAATTGAAACTATACAGAACGTTAATATGTGCCCACAACAGAATCAAATTAGAAACAACAGGAAGTGTCTCAAAGCACTTAGAATCAAACACCAAATTTATAAATAATCTATGAGCCAAAGAGGAGTCTAGAGATAATTCAAGACATACACTGAACTGAATGAAAATTTTTAAAAAATTATATATCAAAATCTGTAAGATGTAGGTAAGGTACTGAGAGGGAAATTTATAGTAGCTTTGTGCTACTATAAATTGCTTACATTAGAAAAAAGTCTCAAGTCTATAATCTGTGATCACCTCTCAACTAACTAGAAAAAGAAAAGAAAAATAAACCCATAGTAGGTAGTGGGAATGAAATAATAAAGATAAGAGTAAAAATCAATGAAAGGGAAAAGAGAAAAAAATAGGGAAAATCAATGAAGCAAAAATCTACCTCTTTGAAAAGATCAATAAAATTGACAAACCAGTATCAGGAAAGAATCTGAGTATATCACTGCATGCTCTGTAACAATAAAAGAATGATAAGATGATAAACAGCTCTTCACACATATATTTGACTGTTTAGATGAAATATGCCAATTCCTTGGGAAGCACAAACTACTAAAAATTTACTACTAAAATTTAACCGAGGAAGCTGAATAGCCCTAAAACTATTTCACAAATTAAATTAATAATTTAAAAAATTCTTAAATGAATTCTCTAGATCCTGATGGTTTTACTAGAGAATTTTATCAAACAATTAAAGAAGAATTAATACTAATTCTGTAACTCCCAGGAAGCAGAGGATGAGAGAATGTCTATCAACTCATTTTAAGAGGCTAATATTCTGAAACCAAAACCACAAAAAGAGTACCCCCCCAAAAAAGGAAAAAAATAGCTACAAACTACATTCCCTCATAAATAGACATAAAAATCCTCAACAAAATATTAGCAAATATAATTCAGCTGCATATTTAAGTAATTATACATATATGACCAAGAGGAGTTTAGTCCATGGGTACAAAGCTGGTTCAGTATTTCAAAACTGATCAGTGGAATCAACCATATTAAGAGCCTAAAGAGCATGATTATATCAATTGATATGGAAAGAGAGAGTGATAATATTCAACACTCATCCATAATAAAAATTTTCAGAAAACTAGAATAATAAGGAACTTCCTCAGCCTGATAAAGAACATCTACAGAAAAACTAAGCTAGCATTATACTTAATGGTTAAAGGACTGAATGTTTTTCCCCTAAGATCAGGAATAAAGCAAAGGCACCTGTTCGCAACACTTTTATTCAACATAACCCTGGAAGTCCTCACCACAAAAATAAAGGAAATAAAATGCATAAAGATCAGAAAGAAAGAAAATTGTCCCTATTTGAGTTGACATGACAGTAGAAATCATCTACATGATTATGTAAAAAAAAAAAAAAATCCCAAGAGGTCTCTAAAAAAAAAAAAAAACAGCTCCTAGAATACATGAGTTCAAGGTCAGAGGATACGAGATCACCATTAAACAAACAAACAAAAACAATTATAAGTCTATATACTAACAAACATATGGAAACTGAAAACACAGTACCAGTTGTAATCACGCAAACAAATGAAACACGAATATAAATCTAAAAAGACATTTATGGGACTTTTATGCCGAAAATTACAAAATGCTGATGAAAGAAATCACAGAGGATTTAAATAAGAGACACATACTGTGATCATGGATTGGAAGACTCAACATAGGATGTCAATTCTCCCCAAAATAATCTCTAGGTTTAATAAAATTCCTATCAAAATTCCAGTATGTTATTTTGTAGACATACACAAGGTCATTCTGCAATTGATAGAGACAGGCAAAGGAATTAAAATAGCTTAAACAATTTTGAAGAAAGAAGAATAAAGTGGGAGAAAATACTCAATGTTTAAGTCTTACTGTAAAGCTAAAGCAAGGAATACAGTGTAGTATTGGTGGAGGGAGAGACACAGAAATCAACAGAACAGAACAGACAACCCAAGCGTAGACCCACACAAATACAGTGGTTCCCCCAGCCCTTACCCAAGATTTAACTTTCTGTGGTTTCAGTTACCCAGGGTCCAGAGGCAAATCATCCTCCTTCTGTAAGAAGGTCAATAGTAAAGTCAATGTTACAATGCCTACATCATTCGCCCCACTTCATCTTATCAGTGAGGCATTTTATTGTCTCCCATCACATCACAAGAAGAAGGGTAAGTACAGTACAGCAGGATATTTTGATGTACAGAGAGAGAGACCACATTCATATAACTGTCATTACAATATATTGTTATAATTGTTCTATTTTATTATTAGTTATTATTGTTAATCTCTTACTCTGCCTAATTTATAAATTGAACTTTATCATAGTTATATATCTAAAGAAAAAAAAACATAGTATATTTAGGGTTCAGTACTATCTGTGGTTTCAGGCATTCAGATCCCCACTGGGGGACTTGGAATGCATCCCCCATGGACAAGAAGGGACTAGAGTACGCCCAACTGATTTTGACAAAGGTGTGACACACAAAGGAGGAATATAGCCTTTTCAACAAATGGAGCTGGAGCGACAGGAAAACCATAAGCAAAAAGATAAACCTCCACCTAAGCTTCACCTATTATTCAATAATTAACTCAAAATGAATTATAGACTTAAATGTAAATCTTAAAACCATAAAGCTTGGGAGAAAATCTTGAGGACTTGTGTCTAAGTTAAGAGTTCTTAGACTTGATACCAAAAACAATCCTTTAAAGTAAAATTTGATGAACTAGATTTCATTAAGTTTTTTTAAAAATGCTCTGTGAAAGACTCTGTTAAGAATGTGGGGAGGGGTGGGGCGCCTGGGTAGCTCAGTTGGTTAAACAACTGCCTTCGGCTCAGGTCATGATCCTGGAGTCCCGGGATCGAGTCCCGCATCGGGCTCCCTGCTCAGCAGGGAGTCTGCTTCTCCCTCTGATCCTCCCCCTCTCATGCTCTCTGTCTCCCATTCTCTCTCTGATAAATAAATAAAAAATCTTAAAAAAAAAAAAAATGTGGGGAGGGGTGTGGGGGGATGGGTTAGCCTGGTGATGGGTATTAAGGAGGACACGTACTGCATGGAGCACTGGTTATTATATGAAAACAATATGATGTATCATATGGTGACTATCATAACATAATAAAATTAAATTAAAAAAAAAAGAATTTGAAAAGATGACCCACAGAAAGGCAAAAGGTATTTTCACATGGCATGTCCAACAAATGACTCATATTTAGAATATATGAAGGACTCTCAAAACTCAACAGTAAAAATTAAATGAATAATAAAAAAGCAACAAACCAATTAGAAAGGAGGGCAAAATACATGAACAGAAATTTGATTAAAGAGGATATACAGATCACAAATGAATACATGCAAAGGTGTTCAGCCTCATTAGCCATTATGGAAATGCAAATGAAAACCACAATATCACTACATGCTTATCAGAATAAAAAATAGTAATAACATCAAATCTTGGCAAGGACACCGAGTAACTCAGTCACTCATATGTTTCTGCGGGCAGGGGGAATGTGAACAATACAGATACTCTGAGAAAGAGTATGGCAATTTCTTGTAAAACTAAACATCCACTTATTATATAAGCCAGCAACGGCATTCTTGTATAATTCATACCAGATAAATGAAAACTTATGCTCACATAAAACCTGTACACAAATGTTCACAGGAGATGCATTTATAACAACTAAAGACTATAAACACCCCAAATGTTCCTCAGTGGATAAATGGTTAATCAAACTGTGATACATCCATACCACTGAGTGCTATTTGGGATAGGAAGATAGACCTCAGTGTATACTTTTTAAAAAATTTCTTGTGAATCTATAATTATTTAAAAATGAAGTTAGAATTATTTTTTTAAAAATTAGAAACTTACCAAATATCCAACAATGTCAATTAAAATACATTTTCTCAATGGACTATTATGTCACCATTAAAATGATGATTAGGAAAAGTCCATGGAAACATGGAAAATGTTTACAATGACTGAAAAATACAGTCATTATAATCACATAAAAGCATATTAAGCAGATGGACTGAAGGAAGACATAGAAAATGAAATTTAGCTGTTTAGGGAAGGAGGGACAGAAATTAAACATTTTGACTTTGTCGTGGCCACTGATGGTAGTCTTGAAATATGAAGAGGTCTTTCTTTACATTGCCCTCAATCTGAAGTTAGCTTTCGTAATATGTTCATCTTGTCAATGACAGGATAAAAAGTGACAACATCTACTAGAAGGTCAGAAGGTACTGTAACCTTCAAACCCAGATGCTACTGCCACTTGCCTTCAGCAAGTCTTTTGGAGGCACCATCTGGAAGACCATAAAATGGAACCCATACCATGTTCTGCTTACCAAGAACATCAGAGGACTAGGTTATAATCATAACACATCTGTTGATTACAAAATATGTAAGAAATCCTGTAATGATTCACATTAATGCATCCCTGGGAAAAATAAGAAGCACTCACTAGGTAAGTACCAGAGAGAAACATTCAGATGGTTAGAATCAAGTTCTCATTAGTTCTTTTGTTGTATCCTCCAATGGCATGAGCATAATTCACCATTCAGTTGGTCTTTCTCTGGACAGCAAGAGGGAGGCAAGAATATAACTGAGGTTAGTATGTGGGCTGAAATTCAGGACTTCCAGCCACCAAATTCCTGCTAGCTTCCATCTAAAGGAATGCAAGAGGGTATTAGCGCTCAGCAGGCAGAGTTTTTCAAAGTTTGGTCTGGGGACCATAAGTGGCAGAGTCCTGAGCTGTACTTCACACCTTCTGTACCAGGCCCTGGGGGAGATAGAAATGAAGTCTCTATTGTTAACAAATACTCAAGGAGCTTCTTAAGGCAGAGAAGAAGCGGGAAAATCACAACAGAAGAGTCAAAATAGGCAGCAGGATGTAGAAGACCCTTATGGGCCACAGGGATTCAGAGGGCCACCGAAGGAACCACTGAGCAGCCTGAGAATTTTTAAAGCTAATCTACTGTCTCCTTGTGGACCCTTTGACCTGGTGCAGACGGACTGCAGATGTGGTTCTAGAGCCAGACCCAGGAACCTTCCCTAGCAGTTCTCCTGCTGCATCCTGCTTCCAAAGTCTGGGTGGCCACATGGGGAAGAGGATTGGGAAGAACACACATGCCACTTCTGGCTGTTTCACTCTCTTTGAGGTTCTCTGGTGAATTTTTATAGTTTTCCTCACAATGGTATGGTGCATTTGTACCAGATTTATTCCTCAGTATCTCAGGGTTATCCAAGATCCTTTATTCCATGTTGCTGTTCACTGATGTGTAACTCAGCCATTATCTTGTCTTCCTTGCTCTACTCTCTTATTAGCTCAAAGTTTGTCAGCTAATTCTATTTTTAGGTAAATAATCAACTAGGAGCAATGACAGTGTTATGTCTTCCTCTGTAATGTTCAGATCTCTTATTTTTAATTTGTTCTGGCTAGGGCCTTCCAGCAGACTGCTGACAGCAGGAATATCTGGTATCTTCACTTTATCTCGGACTTCATTGTGAATCCGTCTAACTTTTCAACAGTTAGCTTTATGTTTGCAGGAGTTTTCTTGTGGATAATATTTACCCGATTATGAAAGTTTTCTTCTAGTCTTAGTTTATAATGTGTTTTGATCAAGGATTGCAGCTGAATTTAAAAAGTTTTCTGTCAATTGGGATTTTTGTCTTTGTTTCCTTGTTCAACATGGATATGGAGTGAATTCCATTAGCAAGCCTACCAAGTTAATCCATCTTTGCATACCTGGAATAAAATTTATTTGGTCTTTTTCACCTAGTGCACTGCTGGATTTTATCTGCCAGTATTTCATTTAGAATATCTGTATCCATATTCACATGCAAGATTTGTTGATAGTTCTCTTCTATTGAGATGTCTTTACCATGTTAATTTATATCAGTGTTATACATTTTCCATCTTTTATGCATGTTCTAGAATATTTTATATAATGTAGATTTATCTATTCTTGAAGATGTAAAATTCAAATGTAAAAATGTATCTTTCAAAATGTAAATCTTTGCCTACTTTTTCCATTTTTTAAATGTATTTTTAAATCTACCCTGATTTTCTACTCTTTAGGCATATTTAGTAATTTGTATTCCCCTAGAAAATCACCCATTTCAACCAGGTATTCAATATATATATATTTCTTCAATTCAAAATATATATATTCTTTCATTTATTCATTTAGGGTTTTTTTATGTTTCAAAGAACTAGATTTTAGTTTTTATTTTCTTTTGTCTAAATGTGTGTTTGTTTTGTACTTTTTAAAAATCATTTCTGGGGCGCCTGGGTGGCTCAGTTCGTTAAGCGACTGCCTTCGGCTCAGGTCATGATTCTGGAGTCCCGGGATCGAGTCCCGCATCGGGCTCCCTGCTCAGCAGGAAGTCTGCTTCTCCCTCTGACCCTCCTCCCTCTCATGCTCTCTGTCTCTCATTCGCTCTCTCAAATAAATAAATAAAATCTTTAAAAAAATAAAATAAATAAAAATCATTTCTGTTTATATCTTCATTAATTCCTTCCTTCTGCTTTCTTCAGGTTTATTTTGATATGCATTTTCTAACTTTCTGAGGTACAGACTTACTAATCAAATTTCAAACTTCCTTGTTTTCTCACTTGTGCTTTGACAATATCTCCTTGGTCTTGTTATGTTCGCTCTCATTGTCATTCATTCCTTAAAAGGTATTTACTAAAAGGTTCTATAAACCAAGATTAATTTGAGAGTGTCTTTAAAATAATTAAGAAGATAGTAGGAAGGGAAAAATGAAGGGAGGGAAATTGAAGGGGGAGACAAACCATGAGAGTCTATGGACTCTGAGAAACAAACTGAGGGTTCTAGAGGGAGGGGGTGGGGGGATGGGTTAGCCTGGTGATGGGTATTAAAGAGGGCATGGATTGTAGGAGCACTGGGTGTTATACACAAACAATGAATCATGGAACACTACATCAAAAACTAATCATGTAATGTATGGTGATTAACATAATAAAATTTAAAAAATTAAGTGCAGATTATAGATACATATGCACATATGATACCCTATCATAATCCCTTTGTTGTTATTCATCTTTTAAAGCATTTGATCAGAGAATATGAGCTATATGAGATCTACTTTTTAGAATACACTAAATCTACTTTTTAGATATTATCTATGGTTCAAAATAATTTTTGGCAAGTATATCAAGTGTTTAAAAATATTTTTGTTTGTTGAGTTTGAATCTCTCTCTATATTTCCTGGTTCAGTCTTATCAAATATTTTATTTCATCCTATTAACCATATTTTTTTTCTTGAGATTCTGGTTTTGTCTATTTCTCCTTTGTATTACATCAGCATTAGTTGCAAATATCTTGAAGCTACACTGTTTGCCACATAATTGTTCATAAACATTTTGTTTACTCAGTAACTTTGCCTTTAATCAATATAAAAAGATTCATTTTGTTCCTTTTCATGCCTTTTGGTTTTATTTTTTATTTTTATTTGTTGAATAAGAACACTGCTAAGTCAGGTGTCTTTTTCTGGCACTTTCCAGACATAACTTTTTCAATTCCTTTATTTTCATTCTGTGGCATCATTTTGATTAAAATCCATCCTCTGTATATAGCCTACAGTTGGGGTTTTGTTTGTTTTTCTAACCCAATCAGAGAGTCTATTTTATTTTAGGAATTGTTATGGGATTTAAACCTATTTGCATTTTTGTGATTAGTGACTATTTTAACTTATTTCTGCTTTTCTATTAATTGTCATTTTACCGTATTTTCTTATATTGTTCCTTATTTTTCTATTCCTGCATTTGGTGTACTGGCTGATTTCTTTGTTTTGTGTCTAGTGGTTTGGAAGTTATTACACCCTGTCTGTCCCTCTTATATCAACTGAAATATGCAACACATAAATTTACTTGTACTTTTTGTTCATTCTGTACATTTAACTGGGGTTATCTATCTCTACCATACACTAACCAGAGAAGAGCAAACTTCCACGTCACTCCTCTATGTCTCCATCTCCTACTGACTCAAACCTTTTAGTTATTATTTTATTTAAAAATATTATCAAATATTTAAACTTAGCTGTGACTTCTAGGGCTTTCTTCGGTAACGACTGCTAACTTTATTCCATGCTTGCCTCTTTTTGGTTTCATCTCATCTTATTAAGTACATCCTTGAGTAAATCACTCAAGTCTTCACAAATTCTTTTTTTTTAATTTTATTATGTTAGTCACCATATAATACATCATTAGTTTTTGATGTAGTGATCCTAGATCCATTGTTTTCGTATAACACCCAGTGCTCCATGCAGTACGTGCCCTCCTTAATACCCATTACTGGGCTAACCAATCCCCCTCCCCCTTCCCCTCTAAAACGCTGTTTGTTTCTCAGAGTCCTTAGTCTCTCATGGTTCATCTCTCCCTCCGATTCCCACCCCCTCCATTTTTCCCTTCCTTCTCCTAATGTCCTCCATGCTATTCCTTATGTTCCACAAATAAGTGAAACCATATGATAATTGACTTTCTCTGCTTGACCTATTTCACTTAGCATAATCTCCTCCAGTCCCAACCATGTGGATGTAAAAGTTGGGTATTCATCCTTTCTGATGGCTAAGAAATATTCCATTGTATATATGGACCACATCTTCTTTATCCATTCATCTGTTGAAGGGCATCTCGGCTCTTTCCACAGTTTGGCTATTGTGGACATTGCTGCTATGAACATTGGGGTGCATATGGCCCTTCTTTTCACTACATCTGTGTCTTTGGGGTAAATACTCAGTAGTGCAATTGCTGGATCATAGGGTAGCTCTATTTTTAATTCTTTGAGGAACCTCCACACTGTTTTTCAAAGTGGCTGTACCAACTTGCATTCCCACCAACAGTGTAAGAGGGTTCTCCTTTCTCCATAACCTCTCCAACATTTGTTGTTTCTTTCTCTGTCCATTTTTGCCATTCTAACTGGCGTAAGGTGGTATCTCGATGTGGTTTTGATATGAATTTCCCTGATGGCTAAAGATGATGAACATTTTTTCATGTGTCTGTTAGCCATTTGTATGTCTTCTTCAGAGAAGTGTCTTTTCATATCCTCTGCCCATTTTTTGACTCGGAATAAACCTAACCAAAGAGGTAAAGGATCTATACTCTAGGAACTACAGAACACTCATGAAAGAAATTGAAGAAGACACAAAAAGATGGAAAAATATTCCATGCTCATGGATCAGAAGAATAAACATTGTTAAAATGTCTATGCTGCCCAGAGCAATCTATACCTTCAATGCCATCCCGATCAAAATTCCAATGACATTTTTCAAAGTGCTGGAACAAACAATCCTAAAATTTGTATGGAATCAGAAAAGACCCCGAATCACCAAGGAAATGTTGAAAAAGAAAAACAAACCTGGGGGCATCACGTTGCCCAATTTCAAGCTATATTACAAAGCCATGATCACCAAGATAGCATGGTACTGGCACAAAAACAGACATATAGACCAATGGAACAGAATAGAGAACCCAGATATGGACCCTCAACTCTATGGTCAAATAATCTTTGATAAAGCAGGAAAAAATATGCAATGGAAAAAAGACAGTCTTTTCAATAAATGGTCCTGGGAAAATTGGACAGCCACATGCAGAAGAATGAAACTCGACCATTCTCTAACACCATTCACAAAGATAAACTCAAAGTGGATAAAAGACCTCAGTGTGAGACAGGAATCCATCAAAAGCCTAGAGGAGAACATAGGCAATAACCTCTTTGACATCGGCCACAGCAACTTCTTTCAAGATACATCTCCAAAAGCTAGTGAAACAAAAGCAAAAATGAACTTTTGGGACTTCATCAAGATAAAAAGCTTCTGCACAGCAAAGGAAACAGTCAACAAAACAAAGAGGCAACCCACAGAATGGGAGAAGATATTTGCAAATGATACTACAGATAAAGGGCTGGTATCCAAGAGCTATAAAGAACTTCTCAAACTCAACACCCAAAGTCTTCACAAATTCTAAGCTACCTTAGTTTTTGCCTGGGTAGTTCAGTTCATCAAAATATTTTATTTTGAAAAGAATTTACATCTAATACTAGAAAGTAATGCTCTATTAACTTTGGCAAATTTGTTTCTTGTTATAAAGATCTTTCACTTTGAGAGGTTTTCCTTTTATCCTCAATGTTTTTAAATTTCAGCGTGATATTCAAGATATAAGTCTCTTTTTGTTTACCCTACTTAGTATTCAGTATGCTATTGGTACATGAAGAGACAAATACAACCATCCCATTTCAATTCACTGGGGAAAAGATGGAACGCTCACTAAATCATGTCAATCATTTCCTATTCTTTAGAGTGAAATAAAGTTAGACTCTTACCTCATACTATACAGGAAAATTTCAGGAAAAAAAAACCCCACAAAATAAAAAATCAGCTCTTTGGTTTACTTTAGCAGTTTAGTACAAACTTTTTAAAGTATTAAAGGAAACTCTAACAGCATGCGGGTGTAATCTTCTGGTATGGAATCCCAGATTCTTAGAGGATACATAAATAAAATAACAAAATACATCTGATTTACTAAGAATACAAAATTTATTTTATTTATTTATTTTTTTTTGCAAAACTTAAATAAAAGACCATAAATCATGCCAAAAGACAACTTGAGTAATTTAAATTGAATAATCCTTCATGACAGATTGGTATGGAAAGTGAAGGAGAAAAGATAATGACAATCACTAGGTTAATTTGTTTCTCAGGCTACATCCATGTATATTTTATGACCCATCCCCAACACACCCACTCCAAACAACCAGAATTCATGTATGTATGTATGTATTTGGTGTTGGGAACAGTGATCAATCAATCCAGACAGTGTGAGTCCCCAGTGCTATTACCCAAGTTGTGGCCTCCAGCTATCCCATACTGGACCCAGTAGTGCACCTGCCCAGGGTAATTTGACCCTCTCCAGTGCTATTTGCCACACTAACTTTTGGGGATAAAACATGTGTACAGGGCGCCTGGGTGGCTCAGTTGGTTGAGCGACTGCCTTCGGCTCAGGTCATGATCCTGGAGTCCCGGGATCGAGTCCCGCATCGGGCTCCCTGCTCGGCAAGGAGCCTGCTTCTCCCTCTGACCCTCCCCCCTCTCATGTACTCTCTCTCTCTCATTCTCGCTCTCTCAAATAAATAAATAAATCTTTAAAAAAAAAAAAAAAAAAAAAAAACATGTGTACAGAACATGGCCTCCCTGACAGAGATCACTGACCAGTGGGGAGGAAGGAGAACCTGATTTTCCATGTGGCATGCTGCTTAGAAACAGCAAGTCCCTCCATGGCCCACAGTGGCCCAAGCAGGGACAGTCGCAGAGGAGAAGCCTGGCCAGACTGATCTGATTTCCTCATTTAGTTCATCCTGACCTTATCTTATTCTTCATCCCCATCGCTTGCATTAAAAGCAAATGCCTGCAACATTTGATCCCTTCCAAGATTGTCTCCCACCACCTCTTTAAGAGCCTTCTGTGTGCCATGGCCTAACTTCATATTTTCTCATGAAAATGTCCTATCTTGGCTCCTATGTCTTTTTTTTTTCTTTTTTTCTTTTTTTTATTATGTTATGTTAATCACCATACATTACATCATTAGTTTTTGATGTAGTGTTCCACGATTCATTGTTTGTGTGTAACACCCAGTGCTCTGTTCAGTACGTGCCCTCTTTAACACCCATCACCAGGCTAACCCATCCTCCCACCCCCCTCCCCTCTAGAACCCTCAGTTTGTTCTTCAGAGTCCATCATCTCTCATGGTTCGTCTCCCCCTCCGATTTCCCCCCCTTCATTCTTCCCCTCCTGCTATCTTCTTCTTCTTTTTTTTTTTTTTAACATATAATGTATTATTTGCTTCAGAGGTACAGATCTGTGATTCAACAGTCTTGCACAATTCACAGCGCTCACCATAGCACATATCCTCCCCAGTGTCTATCACCCAGCCACCCCATACCTCTCACCACCCCCACCACTCCAGCAACCCTCAGTTTGTTTCCTGAGATTAAGAATTCCTCATATCAGTGGGGTCATATGATACATGTCTTTCTCTGATTGACTCCTATGTCTTAATCTAACTGTTCTCTCTAGGTAGCCACTGTCCCAAAGTGAGGAGACCACATAAATTATTGTCTAAACTGAGTTACTTTTGAAAGTGAAAGGGGCTTTATTTAATAACTGCGCCAGGACAGTAGGCTGAACACAGAACTGTCCCAGACTCCCAGGTAAAAAGGTCTGGTACAGCCACCCTCCCACAAACAAGTACTCCCCTCCTCCCTCTGGATGAGGATCTCCCTCTTCCAGATCTTTCTAATATGTCAGATCCCTGACACACCATTTCTCCTCCAAAAGATGATCTTTTGAGCCCTTGTCATACCCATGAAGAAGGTGTCAAGCCTTGGGAAAATCAAAAGGGTTTGGAGTCAAGGCTGTGGTTCTGTGTGAACAGGCCGTTTAATCTCAGAAACAGCTGAACTGGGGATAGTAATTTCATGAAAACAAATTAGAGGAGACCACCCAGGGTAAAGTGATTTTTTTACTGATTACAAGTGCCTTCAGGGCATTGAATGTGTGTCCTTTTAGAAGCACAGGATTTCACACATAGTAGGTCCTCAGGAAATTCTCCTAAGCTGAACTGACAGCATCAGCCACCTCAGATCTGGGCACTGGCCCACAAGTAAAGTCCTGGTTCCTCCAGGTTTTCATACACCCCATGGGGCACATTCAGCTAGGGCCCCACACTCCGTAGATGAGGTTGTGAGGGCTTGCTGGGGAGGACCAGTTTCTCTCTCATGCATCTCTTCCTGTGAATCACAAACCCCTATATGCACCTCCATGCAGGCAGCCTTGAGCACAGCCCTGGGCGAGGAGTGGGGGAGCAGTGGAAATTTGCAGGAACCCCCACAACAGTCTGAGGAGGGCAGGAAAGGGCTGACCTTGGCCCCTGTCACTGTGCTACTTGCCCCGCCCCTCCCTCAGGCAGCTCATGATGATGATTGAACTTCCCATCGAATTCCTGTCTCACGTATTTATTACACAGACCCTTATAATCATGTTGGCTCTGTGTCCGATGTCACTAAGATCAATAAGCTCATCTCCAAAAGCCACGCTCTTGGACTCAATCAGTCTTGCAGGCCCTCAGGGTGCAGGGAGGGGGCAGGTGCTCAGTGGACTGGCCCTGAGCCACAAGCAGAAAGACTGTTTGCCTGGGCCATCTGGATGCAAAGCCCTCCCTAGAAAACTCTGCTCCCTGTAGCACATGGCCCTCTGTTTGAAATTCTGCTCAAACCCTTGCGCAGTGGTTTGCATTTTGTCATCCCACTCTGGCTGGCAAGGGATTTGGTGAAAGAAAAGTTGGATGTCAGATGCACTGAAACTGGGAAAAGACAGACTCACCTTTTCAGAATAAAAGACAAAAGAGAGTCCCAGAGAAGGTCTAAAAGTAGAGTCAACTTAGAGGGAGGGAGAGAGGAATTATTTTGCTTTGTAGAAAAAAAAAGGAACTCTAAAAGTATGACCAGAGGCAGGCCAGCCTGAGGTACATCAGACTCGAGTTGGGCACACCCTGCTGGGGGACTTTGGGCAAGTGGCTGAACCTCCTGAGCACCAGTTTCCTGTCCTGAGAAATGTGGATGCTGAAGACTGACTTTGGAGTCATCCAGCCCTTTGCAGAGAGAGTGGAACCAGGCAGAGGTGCTAAAGGTCCAGTAGGGACAGTCTATGATGTCCAGTGCAGACAGGCTGGCCTCTGAGTCAGCTTGAGGCAGACAAGTATCTGGGTTGACAGTGGCTGAATGACGACATGTGTTCACGTGACCCCCCCCCCCCCCCCCCAGCAACATGACCAAGAAGCTAGAGGAAATAACAGAAGCAAAACACATCCACTGCCATTGGCTGGGAGCAGTATACAAGCAGAGACCAGGTAACTTCTGGCCAAAACAACCATTGGATGGGAATCAGTTGATAGCAGAAGGAGAATACGAATAAGTATTTTGACAATTGTTCAGAGCAAGAAAGAGATGAAATTCTACAAAAAGGATGAGAGCCTCTCCCATCTCACTCATGATAAAAGCCAAGACCTCCAACACTTGGGCCACATCCTGCCGTGTCTCTGACCTTCTCCACCCATGCACTCCAGCCACACAACCACCTCGTGTTCCTGGACAGACCCAGATGACATGTTCCTGCCTCGGGGTAATCAAAAAAGATAAATTTTCTCAAAGATAAAAGCATGATACTTGCACAAAATATAAAATGAACATGTGTCAAAGTTTTTACTTATGTCATTAATTAACAAGGGAAAGAGGCAAGGTGTCAAAAACCAATTCCAAGGAGCATCCAAAAAGTGGACACATACAAAGGCAATCAGGAGTGCGGATCAGATCAGTTAACAGAGGAATCAGTCCATCAGACAAAATCCATTTGCTTCTCTATGCACTGAAGTCATTTGCATTACTATCGGTTTCCTAGAACATAGAGTTGAAAAGTAGTTCAAAGACCATGACAGAGTTTGAGATAGTTTCTGCTAACCTGGAAGGTGCATGTGACCACACAGAGCAGGCCGTAGGCCCCCTGGTCATCTTTCCCTTGTCTGTTTTGTTCTCACATTTCAAGGCTTTTCACAACCTTTCCTGATAGGCCTTATTCTTTCCATCAAGAATGTTCACCTCCCTGATGTCATATGACATGTTTCCCCTCCTTCTGGACCTTCTGTTGGCCTCACATCCTACCCATGGCTCTACCACTCCCTATGTGCTCTCCCTGCTTTCTTTTTCTTGGATCCCCTATAATCTGGCGTGTGTGCTCCCCTCTTCTCTCTCTCCCTTTCTCTAGAGAGCAGGGATTTCTGTCTGGCTTGATTGCTGCTGTGTCCTCAGATCCTAGGCCAGTTTGTGATAACAGCACAAAAGCCTTCACTAAATATTGGTTCAGTGAATGAACAAATTAAAAACAAATATCAAAGGCACAGGGGTAAGAAAGAGGAGGTTTGGGCAGACAGTTCAGAGGATAGCTTTAGAGATGCACACATGGATTGGCCAGTTCCGCTCACTTCTTGAAAACAGATGACTGCTCCAACCTCTTCCTATCATACCTTGTGAGAAACAGCCTCCCTCCAGATTAGGTCTGAATGTTTGATAATGCAGATAATGCTGTAACAGCACATCCTAAAACCTCGTTCCCTGGGAGGTCCAAAGCTGCAAAATTACCTTTGCTCAACTGGAGATTCCTGCTGTATCCAAGAGCTGCTACTGATGTCCTTTCAGTGATGGCCTCCTGCCCCCAGGCCCACCGCCACACCAGCCATGACTGCATTATGGGCCCTTGAGCACCAACCCATTAACCTTCTCCAAGAGACATTAACAGTGACAACATTGAATAAGAGATCCGTTCCCTAAGATCCCATTCCATATGTGGACTAATGTGAAACCGTAACACATGAAGCCCACAGTAGGGCTATGGCCACTCAAGGATGTTGGTCCCAGCTCTTCTCTGTTACCTTTGCTACCTGCCTGTCTCCTCTCTGCTTTGACTGAGAAACCCACCTAGTCCTTATCATGCTCTCCTTTCTACTTGCATCATTGCCGCCTCCCCCATCAGGAGGAGGAACTGGATTGGAACTTCAATCAGGCCAAGGTGACAACAACTGAAACTTGAGTGTGAAACTCTTCTGTGCTGTAGCTGACCATGCCGACAGCTGTCCTCCCCAGGCCCAAGGCCCTGACAGCTGCCTATTCCAGGTATCAGCAGCCCGGCTTGAGGCTCTGGCCACCAGTGCACATTTGGTCTGTGCATGGGGAAGGCAAGCAGAGGTGGCGTCAGGGAGCTGACATTCCTGGAAGCAGCTGTCAACCTATGACAGACAGAAGGCAGTTGGCGATAAACACCCCAGAGGTCTCCAGTGGGAATGGGCCCCACTGCCCAGAGCAATAGCTTGCTTTTTAATGCATCCTATATTGGCTTTCCTCCTTTCTCTGTCTTGCTTCCTCTCTCAAATAAACCATGTGCTGAAATATTTGTCATAGGTTGACTTCCGGGGGGGAACCAAAGACACTTGGAAAGGAAATAAATTCTATTTCACTGGTGACTCACTGATCAGCACACAATTACTGGCCCTCATCGGCTGGATCACACTGCACCCAGGCATGTCCTGCACACATCACCCTTTCCCCAGGCTCTGCTATCAGGTACAGGGTCATGGGAATATGTGACAGGAAGAGGGTTATAGTCAGGGGGCTGTAGTCTCAGAACCAGACATGAGCCTGCAGACATGCAAATGCAATTTTGCACAGGCTATAAGAAAGAGATGGCTGACACGTCACACTGTCCTAAAAATACAGAGCTAACAAAAACATCTTCAAATACATTCGTTAACAAAGATTCCACTATTATGACTGACTGAGCAGCTCAAGGATGGAGAAGCCCAGAGAGGCTGTGGCAGTTGCCTGTGGTTGCAGGGAAGGCGAAGCTGTCACTGCGGTTCAGGCTTTCTTCTGCAAGCCGACCACTGATAAGTGACGCCTTTCATTCCATCCGAATGGGAAAATCACGGAAAGCTATCCACAACTAATACTCACTTTGAGCAAGACTGTGTTCAGAAAAATCCTTGAACTGCAAGCTTTAAGTAAAGCAGAATAAAGCAACCAAGAAACTACTGGGATCAGCATCCGGCAGGGATGCTTTTATCAGCGCCGGTCCTCTCCTCTGAGCCACCCAGCCAGCTGGCTGGCTGCACTGTAACTTGTTCACCATCCATCAGGGAAATAAAGCAGCCCATCCCAGAAATGATGCAGAGATGGCTGTTTTGCAGTGACCCAGCCTTGTCAAAGCACAAAAAATGCATCATATCCCCAAAACCATTAGTGGCTCACACTTGGACTCCACTATCAAACCAGAATAGAGCAAGAAATGTGATGGACATGTTTGTGATGCTTCCCCTAACCTGAATCAATGCCCCTTTCAAAGCCGTGGCTTACACAGAATGATGGCATGCCCCCCTCCTTAAGGAAAAGCCCCCCCCTGCAAATACAACATGTTAATGAACCATTACACAAGCCCACTGAGAGAACATACCATTTGGAGTGCCTGGAAGCTGGCAGAAAGTATTAAGCTCAACATCTCTCAAAATCCCCAATAACAGAATATTAGAAGGTCAGGATCCTATTAAATTCAAGTCTGTTTTTGCTACTTCCTGTGTCAATTTTTTGCCCTCTCACAGGTTCATATTTTCCAGCTTGCCAATATGATTTCTTTCCTTTCTTCTCTTGCTGTTCTTAGCAGCACCCACGTCACATGGATCCATCCTCTTCCCACCTCCTCTTATTCCTGCATCCCCCCTTCCTCCTTCCATCCTGTCTGTGCACAAATATTTATTAAGCACTCTCTAGACCCCCAGAGAGATGGCAGACCCCATGTGCTATGGGGGACAGGGACCCCTTTCTGCGACAGAGCATGACAGAGACACACACCAGGGACTCAGTGGGATAGGATGTCAAGCTGAAGCCCACAGGATGACAGAAGGGTGAATATTCCATGTCAAGAGGGGAGCTCATGAAGATGTCTTGTAGTGGAAAAGAGTCCAGACACACCATGGAACTGAAAGACAAACTTCTAGCTGGGGAGCAGCAGGTGTAAGAGGCAGCTGTAGGGGGTGGGCCCGGCCACTCCCACCTGCTGGCCAGGCCTTGTGACTTGTGTCCATACAGCAGAGGTAAGCCAGTGAATGGAGTCAGGGGATAAGGGGATCACTTTTTGTTTGGAAACTCTCTCTGCTTGCCTCCTTGTGCTCTCTCTCTCCCTCCTACAGGTCCCTCCAGGGTGCACTTAACTGAGTGCTCCTTCATTACAAATGTCTGTTTTGGTCTTTCATCCCCTCCCCCCACAACACTCTAATCTGGCCTTCCTGCTTCACCACTCCTCTTCCACAGAGCATACCTTTGTCTTCCTTTCCCTCCCTCCCTGTGTGCCCTGGAGAGGTGAGACTGACTTCTGCTCCCCTGATCCAGGCTGAGCCCCTGCCTATTCTGCCCAACAGAGTGTAGTGAAGGGTCCGTTCTGGGGTTTTTAGGATCAGTCCCTACAGAGCCTGGTGGCCCTCATTTCCTTCTTCTCTGAGCACCCCCTGCCACCACCCCGGGGGACGCCTGTGCCAAGTGGAAAGGCTTTTAGAGGGAGCTGAAGTAGCAGAGGTGACAGCCTCAGCTGAGCTCCCACCAGCAGCTGCCACCACCACCAGCCGTGGCGTTAAGACCCTCCACATTCCAGCTTGTCTGAGCCCCAGCTCCCTGCTTTCTGCCAAAAGCTCACACGCACAGACAGGCAGCCACATGGATCCAGTCGGTCCACAGCCTGGTGAGAAGTAATATGCATACATTTTTTTTTTAAGACACTAAGTTCAGGGTAGTCTGTCAAGCAGCAAAAGATAAATGACACTGTGTCTATGATGCCTTAAAATACATTCTGTCACCTGCTTATGCCACACCATGTTCGCGTGGACATGCAAGCCATACACTTAACAGTTACTTCAGAAAGGAGGTTCGACATCCCATTTCTCAGAAAAACTGAAGCAGAAGAGGAGGCAGCCTCGACAGATTCCATGATAGAAGCTAGCGGATGTGGCCAACAGGGAGATGGGGAAAAGAGGGAAGAAAAAGATAGTTACTTAGAGTTCAAGGGGAAACATGAGAGGGGTTCTGGGACCGTCAGCTGGGTCACACATGTGGGGCGTAGCATTATTTCTAGGGGCCTGCTCCCTGGGGACAGCAGGTGGAGACTGTACCTTTGTTCCTTGAAATTCAGTTTATATAGAATTCTTGGTAACTCTTCATGAGCCAGAACATTAGAATCATCAAACATTTTATTTATTAGAGTTTGAGGTCCTGCATATAAGACACAAGAACCATCTCTATAGCCTTATTAGGATTCTACCATATTATAATATTTATTCTTGACTTCAAATGAAAAAGAACTAAGTTAGGCACAATGCAAAACCCTTACTGACATTTCCTTCTGAATTGTCCTACCATCTTACTCTGAGCAGAAATCCTCATTACCGTGCCTGTAAATGCACAACTGTCATTTGGTCTTTGCCAAGTACCACACTAAGCGTGCGAGGTACATCCATAGAGTGATCCCTTCCAAACTCTGTGAAGCTGGCATCTCCCCCGTTCTGCAAAGCAGGAGTCCAGGACTTAACTGCTCAGTTATACACATAGTAAATATTACAGCTAAGATTCACAACCCCGACTTCTCCAATCCTGACTCGTTGCCCTTAAGTAGTCAACTGCAATGGCCCTGTTAGGGGCTGAATTGTGTTCCCCCCAAAATTCACACGTGGAAGTCCAAGTTCATATGTTGAAGTACCTCAGTATGTGACTGTATTTGGAAAGAGTCTTTAAGGAAGTAGCAAGTTAAAATGAGGTCATTAGAGTGGGCCCTAATCCAAGACGACAGTTGTCCTCACAAGAAGAGATTAGAGAGCACAGACAGGCACAGAGAGAGGACCATGTGAAGACACAGGGAGAAGGTGGACATCTACAAGTTACAGGAGAGGAGCCTCAGAAGAAGCCAAACCTGCCAACACCTTAATCTTGGACTTCCAGCCTCCAGAAGAAAATACATTTCTGTGAGAAAACAAATTTTTGTTGTTTCAGTCATTCATTCTGTGGTATTTTATTATGGCAGTGCTGGGACACTGATGACCCAAAGATGAGCCATGGGGTTTCATGGGCTTCACCTACTCAGTAGGGGACCACTTACTCTGATTTTAGACACGTTGCAAAACTCAGGTGTCAGAAGCTGAAGAGCGGCAGCAAATCAGGAGGGAATAATATTCTTCTAGAAACAGGCCCAATGATTCAAATGAAATGTAACAGCCAGCAAATTAAATTAATAGCTGATACAAGATAAAGAATCACCCAGCCTCCTAGAAGCAGTCAGTATAGGACAAACATGTCAGCTGGTCCCAGAATCACTCTGTGAAAACCACGGGCAGTGGCCAATGGTCACGCTGTTTCCTAAGTCAGGAAGGCATGGGGCTTCCTTCTCTTCTAGGTAAGACCAAAGGCAGCAGTCACCACTAGGAAATATCTTTCTTTTATATTAAACTCGTTATCATACTCTGGACCCTATGGGGAAGAGGTGCTCTGGATCCCAATTTTGATTATGTAGTTTAGCCAAAAATTTTAGTGCTTCTAGAAATTTACCTTGCCTGAATACTTGCCTTTTGGGCATCTGGTCTACAAATCAGACTGTCCTGGATTACTGATGTATCCCTCATTTCCTGACCTCAGAAGCAGGACTATTAGAATATGACTGTTATGTGCCTTCTGTCACATACTCGACCCGCGTCACAAGCTTCCAAGCTCAGCTAGAGGTGACAATCCTCATGCACGCAGGTACTGGCAGCAGGGCTCTCCCAATGCACATTGGGGAATGCATCAAATGAGGAGCTGGGTCCAAACAGTGGATTCCAGTCATGCATGCCATAGGCCAGCAACTTATGCTGTGACCATAACTGCTGCCATTCAGGTGCAAAGGTACTTCCACATGCAAAAATGCCTCAGTGCCAATATGCACAAAAGTATATGTGTACCAGGCGCCTGGGTGGCTCAGTCCTTAAGCGTCTGCCTTCGGCTCAGGTCATGATCCCAGGGTCCTGGGATCGAGTCCCCCATCCGGTTCCCTTCTCAGCGGGAAGCCTGCTTCTCCCTCTCCCACTCCCCCTGCTTGTGTTCCCTCTCTCGCTGTGTCTCTCTCTGTCAAATAAATAAATAAAATCTTAAAAAAAAAAAAAAAAGTATATGTGTACCTATAACGCACAGCCCTGTGGACATGGTCATCGTGGGGAGAGTGCTAAGTAATGCAAGCCTGCATGCCAAGGCAGAGAACATGGGAGAAGGGGACAGAAGGCTTCTCAAAGGCCTGGCCATTCATGAAGCATCATGGGCAGCAAGGATCCCAAATTACAGATAATGTGTCTGGCGTTTCTATAAAATATGCAAATATGCTTGGTTGTTACGTGTATGCAAGAATAAAATCATTTTTCCTTTTTGTCCAATGTGCTTACCTGTTATAGAGAAGAATGTCTGGCTTCCAAATCAGGCCATCTGGGAAACGAACAGTCTTCACGCCCGGATATTCTGACACATTCCATTGTAAATAGTGATCTGTCCAGGACTGAGACAATGACATTAACAGCTCTTTGTTTCCCTGCCTACTAGTATTTCTTCTACAAGATCATTAGACACATTCAAAGCCAAAATGAGATCCAGATACTTATTTACATAATTGAATTGTTATCTACAAAATATAAGCTGGGAATTAAATAATCTCTTCCAAAATGACCGTGAATAGCATAAAAGATCACATTTAAGATCCTGCTGTCACCATGACCACATTCAGACGGTAGCATTAAAGTTAATTCCGGTCCACTGCATGCCCCCAAGCCTTCCCCTCCCACGGCAGATGGGGTTTTTCTAGCCAAATGAATGACTGTTTTGCTTTCAAAGTTCTCCACTGAAAGGACACTTGGGAAAAATAAATTCACTTATTTCAACTGAAATATGAACTAAGCTGGAAAAAAAAGGAGAATATTTATTTCCATGAAACAATCTTGTGCAGCTGCTGGGGAACCTCTCAGAACCTTCGAAGGAGGGGTGTGTTTTTGGACTGGAATTCATATTTTCATGCAGGAATAGCGCTTCTGATGCCACAACCCAAAAATGCTAACACTCAGCCTTGGTGGTCAAACACTGAATCAAGACAAGGGTGCAGATGAGGACTCAGGACATAGTCATAAACACACCAGAACAGGTGCATTTCCTCGGGGCCAGGCCTTAAGTTGGTTTTTGAGTGACTTCTGCCAGAGGAAGGCCCATGCCTGGGGTCCCTTGTCCCAAGACCACACAGCCCAGCCCTACCTGGGGTCCACTAGCTCTATAAAGACTGGTCAGGTAGGATCTCACCGGCAGCTGCTATACAAACAGCACCACCAAGCCAGGGTTGCAGAGCTGGCCCATTTGGACTTAGCTATATATGTGCCATAATCAGGGCAGACCCCAGTAAAGGCCCATCCTGTATCCAGTCTCCCTGGGGCCACCCGTACTCTGGAGCTCAGACCTTCTTAGACTTAGAAAGGTATGTGATGCAACACTTCCAGCTGGGACCAAGACAACTCCCCATAATCAAACATATCGCTACTTCTGCAGCAAAACATGCATACTGATACTAAGTCAGAAAAATAAGTGCCTCCCCTGCATATCTATTTCAGTTTGATTTTTAAACTCCATGAGCCTGATGCAAAGTTACCAAAACAACATCAAGGGGGACAAAAGCCCTTTAATTTTCAAAGCTGTTGAGATTTGGGAATTGCAGCCAAGTGGTAGTGGATCCCAGAGCATGTCCCAGAGATCCCACCATCCTCTAGAGAGGACAGGCAAGTATCCAGAAAGGCTGTCCCATTCTGGGACCATCTGAAGTCAGACAAGAGGGATTAACCAGATGAGTGATGTCACTTTAAAACCATGAGCCTCTGAGAATGAGGATTTGTCAATGTATAATGTGCTGGAGAGAAAGCCACCCCACTGATATTTCTAATTGATGTTGGTGGTTGGTGGAGGGAAGGGGAGGGGAAAAAAGGAGAGGGGAAGGACAGTTCCCAGAGGGCCAGTCTGTTGAAGCTGGTTTGCAGGAATGCCTGGGCATCAACCAAACTGTGTTTGCTCCAGCCTGCTCTGTCTCTGCACCATTGGCCCAGAGCTCCATTCTTTTTCCTCCTTTGTCCTGGGGATGACCCCTTCCATACCCAACACCTGTGATTTCCTTACTAGGATCTCATCTTACCCTGGGATGCTTCTCCGGGTTGGTGACTATCACAGAGCCTGTCACTGTCATTGTCACCACCATGCTAATCAGGGTCATAGGGCTCCCAGAATGACGGTGAGCATGGTAGGCAAATGCCCATCTCCCCCGTCTACAGAAATGATGGGCAGAGCAGGGAGGGAAGGCAGGGAGCGGAAGTGCTTGATGGGTGAAACCTCAGCCTCTTCTGATGGTACCACGTGTGAGCTGTAGGATGCCTCCCCAGCCATCTCCCCCTACCTGACTCACTCATGATCTTAGCTGCACGTGTCCCATGGGCATGTATCCTGACCATTTTCTTTGCTCCGTGTTGTGTGTACACCTCTCTTGCCAAGATCCAGGAATGCCAGCATGACAACTACTCATATTTACAAGAGGAGACTGGGGCACAGAGAAGCAACATCCTTTCAGTCAGTCACTGGGTCAGGACTCAGGACTGCATTATTTGACTTCAAGAAGAGTGATCAGTAGGCTCTACCATGGCTGATTCTTCCAATCCCATCTCTCTGCACTGACAGACTTCCCACCACAAGGAAGTGGGCTGTTCATCATCCCAGAAGATGCCTTGCATCTGCTCACTTGAAAGCCATGCTGGGCCTCCCCAACCCACAGGACAGAAAAGGTGGGCTGCAGAGAGAGGTGGAAATCAGGCAGACCCGGATTTTCACCAAGGCTGTGGCAGAGCCAGGTGTGTGAGCTCAAGCAGGTTGTTAAACAAAAAAACACAGGCCCCAAATTACTTAGGCCAAGTCACCAAACTTGGGCTTAATACTTACCTGCAGTTTCAATCACCCCCAGAATTGTAAGCTTTAAAGGGTCAGTCAGGACTCTTCTGATCAGCATCAATGAGGTCAACTGTCACAAGGCCCTCTTCATCACATGAGGTGATCTGCTTAATAAGGCCCCCTGCTCTTCCCCCTAAGGGAAGGTGACCTTGCCTGAAACAATCCTTTCTTTTCTCTTGCTTATAACTTTCTTGCCCTGCCCTCCATCCTATAAAAACTTTCCATTTTGTACAACTCCTGGGAGTTCCTCTCTACTTGCTGGATGGGATGTTGCCCGACTCATGAATCAATCATTTAATAAAGCCAATTAGATCTTCAAGCTTACTCAGTTGCATTTTGTTTTTTCACAAGGTAAACCCCCTCTCTGAGCTGTGGCTTCCTCACAGGGCAGGGTGGTGCTGTAAGGATGAAATGTGTACAGCAGCAAGTCAGTCACGTGGCCCTGGTAGGCATGTGACAAATGATGGCTTAAAAAAAAAAAAAAAGAAAGAAAGAAAGAAAGAAAAAGAAAAAGAGGGATTCCTCCATCTCACAAGATACTACAGGACAGGAGAGCTGTAATAAGCAGGCTTTAGCCAAAGGTACAGAAGCACCATCAACTGGGCACAGGGAGCCCTGGGAGCGGGATCAGGGCACAGGGAGCCCTGGGAGCGGGATCAGAGCCCAGGACCCCACAGGTTTCCATGAACATTTCTGAAGAATGAATATGTAAAAGGGCTTGTAAACAATCACGTTCCAGAAAGAGGTTTTCTATCCTCTCAAAGCACTCACTCCCCACTCAGATAGTAGGTCCCTGGAAGGCAGAGGTCCTGCAACAAATCTTCCTACAGACAGAGCCTGGCACATCGGGTACCTGATAATAAGTGTCAACCTAGAAACGAGGCCCACTTTCTTCATCTGAGAGCAAAACAGTTGACTAGAAGACTTTTCAAAACACATATGTATGGAGATTTCCCACGCCAAGTACATGCTGTCTTTCACACCAACAACCAGTTCTCTGATTCTCTGGGCAGGAACTGGGTGTCCAGTCATTCAGTTCTATCCTGATCCTCTCTACCTGAAGTTAGTCTCAGATCAATACTCCCAGATCATCTGGAAGAGTCTTTGCTTTTCCTTCGCTTCCTATTTCTGTGGGATCCCCTCTCATTAAATCTTCAAGATATGATTATGTAGGGTTGTTACAGGGACATACAAGGAAGGAGGGGGTCCTGGATGTGAAACACACCACAGGAACCCCAATTCTTCCATGCGTCTGAGAACTGGTTTCATTAGCACCTACCTTGAGCCCATAGGAAACAAGTGTGTATGCATGCACGTGCACGGAAATATCTATAGCAGGAGAGTGAGAGAGAACAAAGAGAACATTTTTTTAAAAAAAAAAGTACATATGGTATAATACAAAACATAATTGGTCTGTCCCAGGTTCTTGGCACAGTGTTTCTAAAACCTTGGGAATTCCCTAAGGATAGGAGTGTCTCTTGTTATTCAGAGTTCCTTCTGAGCCCACCACAGGTTTCTAATGAGGTGAGGTGACTTAAGGTGGGACCCCCTAGATCACCTCAGGTTGCCAGCATGCAGCTGGTCATCAGAAAGACCAAGCTTTGACTAGTGGGTGGGAACTTTCAGCCCCTCCCAACCTTAATATCCAGGCAGAGGAGAGAGAATGGAGACTGGGTTATAAAAACTCTTGAACAACAAGGTTCAGAGAGCTTCCAGATTGGTGAACAGGTGCCAGGACAGTAACTAGCCCACAGAAGGCAGAAAAGCTCTGTGCCTCCCCCACACCTTGCCTTATGCCTCTCTTCCATTCACTTGTTCCTGACCAGTATTCTTTATAATAAATCAGTAAATATAAGTGTTTTCCTGAGCTGCATAAGCTGTTCTGAATTTGAACCCAGCTGGACGGGAGTGTGGGTAGCCTGGACACCCCCTTTGCAGGTGGCACCCGATTTGGGGGCAGTCTTGTGGGATTGAGTCCTTAACTTGTAGGATCTGATGCTAACTCCAGGTAGAGAGGATCAGAATAGAACTGAAAGGGTGGACACCCAGTTTGTGTCCAGAGAATGAGAGAATTGGTTGTTGGTGTGAAAGAGCATGTACTTGGTGTCAGAAAACTCCATACATATGTGTTTTGAAAATTTTTCTAGTCAACTATTTTGATTTCAGATGAAGAAAGTGGGCCTCCTCCTTCCTCCTGTCCCTGACAATTCTTTTCTGTCAGTATGACATAATGATTGAAATCATCATTAACTATGGGTTGTTATGAGGGCCCTAAGCAAGCCACTGGCCAGCTTGTGTATGAACGTAACATGCGGTATTTCTATGTATCAGAGATGAAGTGGTAGAAAATGCAGATTAAAAAGGTAAACATTTTAGAAATAAACATGGTTTACAACCTAACATTCTACAATGTGAAGACTATTCATTCCATAATTAGAATCAGGAAGTAGAAAATAGAGAACATAAGGATGGGAAACATAGAGCCAGAAGAATGGTCAAAATTCCAAAATAAGAGAGGCCAGATTCTTTTGAAAAGCACAGGCAAATCTTTGGATGGCTCAACTGTCTCCTCAGAAACTGAAATGGTTCTTCCATTTCTTCTCATAGATTAAATCAAATTATATCTGACAGGCCTCCCAAAATGATAAAACTAATCTATAGAGAAAATACACCAACTGCTTCCTCCTAAGAATAAGAAGAGGTAAACAGAACAGCAATTTTCTCTTCCTTCAGGTTATCTAACTAACTGGGAAGTCCTACCAAATCAAGGGTAAGTGAAAGAAAGGAAAACGCAGTAACAAACTGTTAAGTCAAAAGAAAATCTAATTAATTAATTTATTTTACTTCCCTTCCCTTCTATTCAGACTGTATAGAAAATCTCTCATTTGCAGAATATTACCTCAGAGTTTAAATACCCCTGGTAAAAGATTTTGTAGATTCAGATTTTCAGAACAGCAATTCAGCAACAGGAAGCTCTGGGAAAGAAAATTTGCTGGAGGCAATTTCCTTGATTTTCTGTCCCCTCCTGTCCATATTTCTGCCCTGGTCTTCTGCTCCCTGATCTTCACATTTAGAAGAGTCTGTGCCTTTCCTTCACTCCCTTCCATTTCTGTAAAGCAGAGATTTTTCCCACCTGTGAACTCCACTGTCCACACCACCAGCCTGCCTCCTGCCATATCTCTAGGGAGTCATTTGGTCACAATATTTTAACTTTTTTCTTAGAATGTAAATTGCACAGCCTGAGTATAAATGGCTTAAGAGAAGAAACTGGGTCTCATCAACTTCTGGGTCCCCCTCCCATGACCCAGTTCAATGCCTTCCATAGAGCAAGTGCTCAAAAAGATTTGTTGAATAGATAAGTGAGATAAAAATGTGAGTTTTAGAACAAATGAAGTTGTACACACTACTGTAAGTGCAAGAATTAATTAGAAATAAGCTGTGCTTGAGAGAAATTTAGAAGTCTCCAGTGACATCCTCCAAAGCAAGCATGTTTATTTATGGAGCCCCTGAACTCAATGCAATAAGTAATAATCTGGTTACTATTTTCCTGGAAAGCAACACCCTTTGAAAAAAACATTTGCCAAGTCATATATGACACTGAAGATCATTTGCTTACTGTGGGAAAAGGGATGTAGGCATCACAGACCTGTCTGTGACCTAACATGCAGTGAGCATATTAGGTGTTTCTCTCTATATAAGAAAAATGTCAACTGTAGCTCTGTACCGTAGAGGACATGGGGAATGTCTGGTTTTATGTTAAAAAGTAAACATTTGCATTATCTCCCAGAATTCCCAGAGCTTCAACCTTACACTACAGTGTTCAGATGTTATTTGTAGTTGGCTCTATTTTGTATCATGATATCCCTTCCTAGGTTGAGTTTTCTGTATCATTCATTCATTCCACAAAAGGTATTCAGTGCCTACTGGGGGTAGAGTAGTGAATAAATGCAACTGGACTCCTGCCCTCCTGGTGTACACATCCCAGTTGCTGGAGGAAGACTCAGAGCCTGAGAACAAGTAAACAAAGGATAGGACAAGAGCTTCAGAAACAAAATGAAGTGAACTTATGGATACATGCTTGTGTTCCCTCAAATTGCTACGTTGAACCCTAATTCCAATGTGAGGAACGCCAGAGGAGGGTCTTTACCAGGTGGTTAGATCATGTGGAAGGAGATCTCCCAAATGAGATTAGTGCCCTTATACAAAGAGGCCAATGGCTAGCTCAATCTTTCTCCACCGTGTGAGAACACAACACAAAGGCAACTCAAAAGAAGGCCCAACCATGGTGGCATCATGATCTTGGACTTCCAGCCTTCAGAACTGTGATAAATAAATATCTGCTGTGGATAATCCACCCAGTTTATGGTATTTTGTTATAGCAGCCCCAAACAAAGACACCAGGTAAGGAGAATGGCATGGGCTGGGGTAGTAGGGGAGGGTTTGAGACAGTACCCAGGGACTCAGAGAAGACCTCACTGAAAAGGTGATCTTCAGGAAGAGACTAGTAAGAAGCAAGGGATAAAGGCAAGTGGTTCTTGGGGAAAGAGCCTTCCAGGCAGGGGGAGCAAGTGCAAAGGCCCTGAGGTGGGTGTGTGCTTGGGTGATGTGTGAGGACATCAAGCAGGGCAGGGAGCACAGCAAGAAGAAGAGGGCTGGAGGGGATGTGGCAGATGCAAGGGCCAGGCAGAAAGAGTCAGAGACCACATCAAGGACTTCAGCTTGCCACTGGGTGAGACAGGAGCCCCTGGAGGACCAGAGCCAATGAGGCTTGTGGCTGAACGTTCATCTTCTCTTTTTGGGATCATACTGACTGGTATATTGAGAACAGAAATCACTAGGGGAGGTAAGGGCTGAAACATAAAGTTGGGCTAGGAATCTCCACAATAACATAGGTGAGAGATGATGCTGGTTTAGACCAGGGTGGAAGCAATGGTGTTGACATGCAGTGGTTAGAGCCCGAATCTGTTTTGAAGGTCGAACTGCCAGATCAGACGGGGGTGTGAAAGATAAGAGTTCAGCCTCATCCCTGATCTGAGCAAATGAAGACATGGAGCTACCATTTATTCCAAATGGAGACAGCTACTGTAGGGGCCAAGGTCAGGCTACCCAAAATGTTCCACTTTGTCATACTGATTTTTATTTTATTTTATTTTATTTTATTTTATTTTATTTTATTTTATTTTATTAATTTACATTCAATTACCCAACATACAGTACATCATTAGTTTTTGATGTAGTGTTCAATGTTTCATTAGTTGTGTATAACACCCAGTGCTCATCACAACACATGCCCTCCTTAATGCCCATCATACTGATTATTTTAAATAAAATACTTAAAAGGGCCTGTGCAAGAAGGACCCTCGGACCCTCCTCTGTCCCCCTGAAAGCAGGAAATAAATTTCTCCCATGAAAGATACCCTCCCTGTATCAGGAGCTAAAGAGACATCCTTATCACCAGAGATAGGAAATTCAGAGCCAAGAAGGCTGTAGAAACAACCCTTGTTACTTTTTACTAATTTTCCAGCACAGTCCAAATTCCTCTCAGAATTCCTTACTAATTAAAGCTCCCAAAGTTAAGGGCTTTTGTCCTGTCAATTCCTCACAGATTTAGTGTCTCTTTTTCTGAGAAAGCTTAAAAACTATCCGCCTTGGTCATTTCTGTAGGTCTCAATATAATTATTGGGCCTCCGTGTGCATGTAATAAAACTTTGTTTGTTTCCTCCTGTTAATCTGTCTCACGTAGGGGCGCCTGGGTGGCTCAGTCAGTTAAGCGTCTACCTTCAGCTCAGGTCGTGATCCCAGGGTCCTGGGATCGAGTCCCGCATCCAGCTCCCTGCTCAGCGGGAAGCCTGCTTCTCCCTCTCCCACTCCCCCTGCTTATGTTCCCTCTCTTGTTGTGTCTCTCTCTGTCACATAAATAAATAAAATCTTTAAAAAAAAATCTGTCTCATGTAAATTCAATCTTAGTCCAACTAGAAGACCTTAAAGGGTAGAGAATTTTTCCTTCTCATCACTGTGGAGGGGGCAAGTGTGAAAGGGAAAGAAAGGGGGGTCTGGAACACACTGGGGTTAAGAGTCTGCTGGGTTCCTGCATGGGGACACCAGGGAGGAAGTTGGGTTGGTGCTGTTAGCTCCTGAATGGTGCCTTAAACCAGGATACTGGGTCCTCCAACTCCTGAAACAAGGAATGGCTGGACAGACATGAAGAGGCAGCAGAGGGAACTCAGAAGCCACGAGTGAGTTAGGAGAAAAACCTAAGGAGAGGTATCCAGACACTAAATGAAGAAGGTTTTCAGGAAGAGGGACCAATCAACTCTACCAAATGCTCCTGAGAGACCCAGTAAGATAAGGGTGGGGGGGGGGAATCAATCCCTAGAAAAAGCAAAACAATGGTGTTCTACTCCTGGTGGGGAGTAGGGGGCTAGGGCAGGTGTTGGCAGGTAAGGGACACAAGATATCACCTGGGGTGATGGCAAATTTCTGCTTCCTGAGGGGAGTGGGACTGAGGAGCTGAAAGCATGCCTGGCAATTCACTGACCAATGCACTTAGGATCTGTGCATTGCATTGTACCTAAAATCTTTACCTTGAAAGACACCCTAGTCAAATCGCTGCAAGACACATGGGTGAAAGTGACCACTGTCCACTATTCTACTTTGAATTGAACTTAAAAAGAAGCTAGATCTATAGAAAGATGGATAGCTAGCCAAATATGGGAGAAAGTGAGAATTATAAAACGCTAATTACGAATCTAAGAGGTGAAGATATAGACTCACCGTAAATTCAACTCTTCGGTATGTTTGAAAAGAAACTGGGGAAAATTGTTATTCATAGTAAAGCATTCAGCAACCTGGGGGCTAGTGGTTTGCTCACCCCAAGCCAGGCAAGGTGAGTTTAACTGAGAATGCGTGGGAAGAGACTGGGGGCAGTCTGGGTCTGGGGAGGCACCAATTGGAGAAACATTGCTGTAAAGGTGAGGAGGAAACCAGAGTCACTGGGGAGGGTTAATGGGGACAAACTGAGGTTTGTCTGTATGCTAATGAGAACAACCTGCAGACACTATTATGATGTTAGAGTCAACAGGGATGACTGTGAAAGCAAGGTTCTCAGCAGGTACCAGGAGGGGAAACCTCCTCCCAAGAGGGAGGGCCCTTCTCTAAGGGTAGCACTGACCCTGTGCCCATGACAAAGGAGGGAAGCTACAGCAGATGTGCACAGGCTTTGAGGGTAGAATGTGCTCACTAAAGAATGTTGCTTTAAATACTGCAGGGAAATCTCTCAAAGGTTCTGCGAGGGATCTCATGTATAGCGAAGCATACTCGCGGGACACATAGCAGATGGCTTTATGTGAATCTGTTTTCTTTCCCTCAACTTCCACATGCATTCCCATTAAAACTCACCGCCCAAGAAACCCCTGGGAGTACCCCTTTCCCTATATTTACTTCTCTCATTTCTGCCTTACAAAGAAAGGCGTATTTCCCTTACCTCAACTCCTATCTTGGGACACTTGCCCAAGAAGCAAACAAAGGGTCAATTCAAAATACCAGTGTCTATGTGTTAAAACTTGGGTGACAAAAACTTTCAAAGATCAGGTGGATTTTAATTTCTTTAATTCCTTGCTTTCAACAAAATTGAATGAGAAAGTAATCAAGCTGTCAGCTGATACATCCTGATAAAACTATATTATCTTTGCCATGTCATCTGGAAGAAGTTCAAGGAATTGATTAACACTGCTGTAACAAAATATCTTTCATTATGAATGACACATTACTACATCTATTTTAAAAAATCATAGAACTGATGGTGAAATCTACATCAGTGTCTCATTTCTGATAATAAAAAAATAGTCATCTATGAATACATGAATTAATTTAAAACAAAGCCTCATCTTTGGTAGAGAGACGAATGTCACCTTGATGAATTACGTACCAATAATCATTGTAAACCTAAATCAATCTAGGAGAAAAAAAATTAACACTTATTGTCTAAAGGAATAATTTTTACGTAAATATTTATATTTAAGAGAACCAAGACAGAGTGATTAATAAAAGACCTGCAAACACAAAATTATACTACGTTAGGATAAAATTCTGTGTGAAAATTGGAATCGCGATGCTGGTACAAAGAAGACAGGGACTGTGTGAAATATCTGGCAGTTAAGGAAGGCTTTGTTTATATATTTCTTAAGTGAATGATATGGACATCAAATTATTATGGCATTCATTTAGATTCCACTTAAAATAGAGACTAACAGGGGGAAGGGGGTGGGAGAATGGGTTAGCCTGGTGGTGGGTATTGAGGAGGGCACATTCTGCATGGAGCACTGGGTGTTATGCACAAACAATGAATCATGGAACACTTCATCTAAAACTAATGATGTAATGTATGGGGATTAACATAAGAATAAAAAATATATATATAGTAAAGGAAACAAAAAAAAATAGAGACTAACAGTTTTACTTCTAATGTCAATATTTACAATTTGCTGGAAGAGACATCATTTGCAATTCATTAAATTTAGGTGAGAATTTTAGATGTCAAGTTAAAAATCCATGAATGGAATATAGCATTTCAAAACTTTTGCAGGGGCCACTGGAGCACTAAGTGTGGAGGCCTCTGGCTTAGGCAACTCTCTAGGATTCCAATATGTGCACCCAGGGGCATGGGGAGGGAGCCAGGTGCCCCTGAGCCCTGGGGACCAGTTAGTGCAGGTTACAGACAATGCAGATGTTAATCTTATTATTTGTCTTGCATGAAGTGCTTTTAAAATGTCCCCAAATCACCCTATAGTGAAATACAAGCATGCATCTAGTCCTGCAGGATGCAGTGAGAAACACCCCAAAGCGGATGTTCTATTTCACTTACATTGGCACGTGTGCAGTGATGGAGGACTGCCTTGGCTTTTCTCAGGGGCCCTCTGCTTCCCCTGCATTTCAAGCACTGGCCTCTGGGAAGGAAGAGCAGGAAGACCCACAGCAGAGGACTGCCACTGTCTCAACTTACCATCTGCAGCCAAATGTTGGTGGTTAAAACTTGGTTCTTCTCATCCTTCAAAGAAAAAGAAAGAACCATAAATATGGTTTATATGGTTTACAAAAGAGGGAGTGATACTGTTATTCATGCAGGAATCGGGCTACTGGGACTGCTGGAGTGTGCGGAAATTAGGAGGCGCCAAGCGCTTCCAAATACCCGCAAGCAGAATTTCCCCAGAGGTAAGCACATTTATTATAGAGTACTTACAAAATATGAAGAAGTATAAAGAGGAAAATTAAGACCCCACAGCCCCACATCCAGATATGACACCTGCTAATGATTTAGCTTATTTTCCTTTGTACCCTTTACAATAATTTCTATGCTTAAGAAAATAAAATTGGGTACAAATTCCAACTTTTTTTAAAGATTTCATTTATTTATTTATTTGACAGAGAGAAAGACAGCGAGAGAGGGAACACAAGCAGGGGGAGTGGGAGAGGGAGAAGCAGGCGTCCCACTGAGCAGGGAGCCCGATGCCAATGCGGGCCTCGATCCCAGGAACCCGGGATCATGACCTGAGCCGAAGGCAGATGCTTAACGACTGAGCCACCCAGGCACCCCTCCAATTTTTTAAAGTCAAGTTTATTACCAGAATGTATACAGTTTTAAACAAATGTAAGTATCTTGTGCTTCCCTCCGCCAGGAAAGGGAGTATGACCTTGCCAGCGGCCACGCTGGAGGCCAATGGCACTGCGTGGGTCACATTTCTGCCTGGTCCCTATGGATCTGCCTTTCTTTTCTCTCATCATCTATCTACCAAGAAGCATGTCTGGCCCCTGACACACACCTAAAGGTAAATTCTGTCCTAATAAGCAAACGAAGTTTCAGAAAGGTAAGATGACTCCTGAAGGAGCTATTCAAACTTGGATCTTTCTGACTCAAAGCCCCTTTCTCCACATTCCCAAACCACCTGAGAATGGGATCCAGCAGGGTGTCACGTCTGTGCTCTAACCAGAGCTTGGGATAGTGTACCAACGACAGCTTTGCCCCAGAACAGGACATCTAAAGAAAATTCTGGGGAACATCAATCCTCCCAACTGATATGCAAGCAGGGTCTTATTACTGCTGGCCAAGCCCAACATGGCCTAGCAAATGAGCAAGTTTCATGCAACAGTTCTGCTGAGATGGAGTTTTTCAGAACTCAGCCCCCAATTCCCACCTAAAGGACTCTGTAAATTGGCAAGTGTCACTCTCTTTAGGAGAAAGTATTTACTAATGCCCCCGGGCAGATGTGCCTAGAAGCTGAGACTGTGAGCTCCTCCAACAGGAATTATCTGGCCCCGTTAACTGATGGCATATACAAAAACGGACCCAATGGCAGAAAGAACATGGCATCTGCTGGGGCGTGGTCAGAGAGCTGGGATGCCAATGAGAAATAAATGCTCTTTCTCATTAAAATAAAAATGTGCTGATCATGTAAGGAGCTGGCAACGATTCTTTGATGCATCAATGCCCCTGGCTCAGCAGCTCAAATTCTGAGCAACTTTGAGAGGTGAAATTGGCAGGCAGGGAGGTATGTGAATCCCAAAGAAAGAGAGAGCTGCTTGGGAAGGGACAGGCAACACCATCCTAGTAGGGTCCCAGGTCGCAGCTGTATCCAGAAGAAGCTGTCAGTTTGGTTACAGGAAAAATACATCCTATTTTTCAAAATAAACCATGGCAGAGTCTTTTTGGTGGAAAAAGTTATGTAGCTAACATTTCTCGGTATTCTGTGCTGAGCCAATTGTCCCCGATAGAGCCATATATTTGAACTGCACAAGTACTCTAGTTCCGGTTCAATCTCCAATATTATTTGAAAGCATCATTGAACTCTTTTAGGACATATATCCGTTGCGTCAACTTATTAAGGAGTTGTTGTTTTTAATGGACTTAAAATTAGCCAGTGTTCCATTTGGGTGGCTTTCCTTCTTTTAATTGCATCTGTGATTTCAGCTTCTGAGAAAAAGACTTCTGTGGTTTGGGAGCTCAATTACTGCCAATCTAATTAAAAGGCTTTCTTCTTTCCAACATTCTAACTGAAACCTCATTACAGTGAAACGGGATGTCTGTGGTGTGTAGCAGCACGGGACTGAAGTGCCGGCATTTCAAACTGTAATCAACACCGAGCAGCAGCCATCCACCGCCAGAGAGCACAACGATGCCAGGTAGGGGAGCCCTCCGTTCAGACTCTGGGGGACCAGCCGCAGATCAGCAAGGAGGCTGCTGTGCGCCTTCCCAGAGCGGGTCTCTTTCTTCCGCTTTCATCCCAGGGCCACCCGCTGGCTGTGTCTCTCAGCTCTCTCAGTCTGTACAGAGACAAGATGTCCTATGTCCTTCCCACCCCTGGGTGTGGTGCCCCCTCTCCATCACACCCTGAATGTTTGTGTCCCCCCCGAAATTCACATGTTCAAACTTAACCCCCACTGTGATGGTATCTGGAGGTGGGACCTTTGGAAGGAGATTAGGTCATGAGAGCAGAGCCTCTGTGAATGGGATTGGTGCCTTATAACAGAGACCCCAGAGAACTCCCTCGCCCCTTCTGCTATGTGAGGACACAGCTGTCTATGAGCCACGAAGCAGGTTCTCACCAGACACCAGATTGGCCAGTGCACTGATCTTGGATTTCCCAGCATCCAACCTGTGAGAAATAAATGTGTGTTGCTTAAGCCACCCAGTCTGTGATATTTTTGTTATAGGAGCCCAAGATGATGAAGACAGTGCCCCACCACACATGGACCCCTACTCAGCTCCAGAAGGGGCTCTCTGCCTTCATCCAGCTGCACTGCTCAAAGAATGAAGTCTAAGGTTCTTAGAGCAGTACACAGCCTTTTCTATAAGCTAGAGTCCAGCTAAGTGTCCAGTCATTCATCTATTCATTCATTCATTCATTCATTCATTCATTCATTCATTCATTCAATGAATGTTTACAGAGCACTTCCTGTCTCAGGCATTAGGCCATCTGGACATATAGAGTAGGAATTGAACATCATTCTTGAGCTCATGGAACATAAAATGCGAGTCAGGGGTGGGATTACACAATTCAACAATGATATAATTACAAAAGGTGAAAGGAAAGGAACAGGGTTCCTTCAGATAGAATGACAGGGGTGGAGGAGTCCCAAGGATAACCCTTCATTTTTACACCCTATGATACTGGAAGACCAAAAGACATGGATCCCTCATGCCATCACCTGTATCATTCGCCCTTCAAGACCTTATTCCTCCTCACCTCCCAGGGCCTGCCCTCCCCCCACCCTCCTTTCTCCTGCCATGGACTGAGGCTGCCTCCTGGCTCACCAGGGGCTCCAGCATGGAGCCAGCAACTCAGGCAGACCTTGGCTTTGCATAGGAGAATGAGGAGCAGCGAGGAGAGACATAAGAGAGACAGGTTACAGTTCACCATGAGGAAGAAACTCCCTGGCCTACAACAGCCCAGCCTACTTCAGAAGGCACCCGGCAACCAGCTCCTAGAGTTATAAACACAGAGGACAGCCACCTGCCTGCAAAGGACACTAACACCCCTCAGTGGCCCTCCACAGGTGCAGCTCAGGTGACCCAGGGCCTGTGCAGTCTACAGTGGCCAGGTCTCTCCTACACACCCTGGTGCCCACGCCAGCCTCTAGCCCTTCCTTCCTGCCACCCCCAGGATACCCATAGTGCCCTGCTTCCTGAGTCTTCTACAAGAGGGCCTAAGGCAGAATTTCAGCCTGCATTCAACTGCCGTGCCCCAGGGTTTGCATTGCTGCGCATGCTGAGGTGATGTAGAGAACTGGGCACAGAGACTGAGCCTTTGGTTTAGAAAGCTGGCAGATGGAGCTGTGGTTCCCAGATGCCTCTCTGGCCTCGGGCATTAGGATGTTCCTGGCATGTAGGCAGGGGCTCCACTCCCATCACCCAGAACCTACTGATTCAACCCAGGAGGGAAACTTCCTTCCCTCTCATCTAAACACCCTCCACTGACAGCAAAGCCACCAGCCTCCTGCACTGCACTTGAGCTCATTTAAATCCTGAATTAGCTGATGAAGCTGCACTCAATAGTCTCTTCCCTCACGAGCTGGATGGTACACTGGTCAAACACTAGGATTCCTGCAGGGAGGAGGAATGATATCTCCAAACCCGAGCCCCAAACCCTGGGCCAAGGGTCTCTGAATAAATCACCAGCAAGCAGCACAGAATCTGAATATGGGTTTCAGTGATTCCAGACCCTCAGGCTGCCACCTGGCCACTCCTGTCCTGACCCAGCCCGGAAGGACAGAGTGGAGAGGCAGACTCCATGCCAGCAGAAGATCCTCCAGGCTCCACTCTCAGCCCTCCAATCTCAGGCACTCAGTTTCTGCGGGTTTCAATTTTATCTCCTAGGAACTAGGCGATAACAGTTGCCCTGACCACCTCCCAAAGTGGGAGAGGCGAGGAGAGCATCCTACAAGCCGTGACATGTGACTCAGTGCCAGCATCTGTCCCTGTGGGGCTGCGCTCACCACACAGGTCTCCTGCAAGATCCATTCTCCTTCCTGACCCCGGGATGACACAGGAGGAGACAGAACCCGTGGTTGCCATGGGATCACAGGAGGCCCTTGTGGCAAAGCACCCCCAAAGCCAACTAGTCTAATGCCTCTTTCTTTGGTTTTTGTTTTTGTTTTTTATTCTGAACACTTCAGAATATTATTCAGCCTTAAAAAATGAGGAAATTCTGCTATTTGTGACAGCACAGATGAACCAGGAGGGCACGATCCTAAATGAAATAAGCCAGACAGAGAAAAACAAATACTACCTGATTCCACTTATATGAGGAATCTACAGTAGTTGAGCTCACAGAAGCACAGAGTCGGACGGCGGCTGCCAGGGGAATGGGAGGTCTTAGGCCACGGCAACAAAGGTTCAGCTTTGCAAGATAAACAATTCCTAGAGATCTCCTGTGAGGCATGGAGCCTATACTTAGCAATGCTATGTTATATACTTAAAAATCTGTTAAAAGGGTAGATTAAGTGTTACCACAGAAATTAATAATAAATAAATAAAGTTTTTGTGTGTCAATCATAATTCAATAAAGGGAGTGTTGTTTTTTTAAAAAGTACACTTTGATTTAAGCATCCATGCTTTCTGAATCAATCTCCCAGAATAATCATGTATCTGCTTTGAGTACAACAGTTCTGATGATGTGTAATGTGCTATCTTGAAGCAATTATTCTTCTGGAAGTCGTACAGCAACATTATTCAACATTATTTTGCAGAGCTCCCAACACTTTTTCTTTGCTTTTGTATAGATGCTGAGAAAAAGTAGATAACAATACATCTCTCTCACTGTGCCTAAATTCTTGTTTGCAGAGAAAATTGCTGGATAACATAAATTCCTATTTGTGTAGTCTCTATAGTTGATACCAAGGATTACTTCTTTTATCTAATTTAATTTTACCCCAACCATATTTTTGTCATAGTTTTACAGAATAATAAACTGAGAGTCTGTGATTTTCCCTAAGTCAGCAAGATAGTAGATCTGACACACACACACACACCCTCATATCCAGAATAAGAAATAAACTACAAATCAATAAGAAAAGGGCAGACAATCAAATAGAAAAATGGGCAAAAGATGAACAAGCATATGATTTTCACCACAGAGAATATCAGTAAATGGTATCTGAAAATAACATAGCTAAATCTTCAGTAGACATTTGCATTCTTCCAAATGTCATGTGTGCATGCACACATGCACACACTTTGTATTAACTCATTCAGTCTTGTGAGAACAACCCAGCAAAATCAGTACTGTCATTGTTCTCATTTAATAACGGAGATTATGGGAGAGCTCCCAAATTTAACCTAATATGTCTCTGTTCTGCTCGAATGTCTTCAGGTGAGCATATCTATCTTTATAATCAAGAGGGAATGGGTGCAAAAAATGTCAACTGTGAAACAAAACAAGCTCCTGGCCCTATGTCACACAGCTCAGTGTGGAAGTTGAGATCCAATCCCTTACCTGTTTATCCCAACACCTGTGTTTGAGCCACCATGAGACTCTGTCATAACAGTGAGCACCTTGGTGATGTTAATGAAAAGTGGTTCCCTTTGGTATTCGTGTCATACAGGAGTTCTCGAAGTACGGTCTGGGAACCTCTGAGGTTCTGAGATGCTTTAGAGGATCAGTGAAAAACTTTTTTCATAATCGTTAGAAGTTACTAAGCTGTTTCCCCCTCATTTCCTCATGAGCACTGAGTAGAGCTTTGCAGAGAGCCCATGGCATATGATGTCAGCAGCAGACTGAATACAGAAGCAGAGAAGAGAATCCAGCTGTCTTCCATGAAGCTTGGCACTAAGGAGATTTGCAAAATACAAAACAGTGCCACCCTTCTCACTAAAATTGTTTTGCTTGGGTAAATATAGTTACTTTTCAGAAAAATATTGGTTACATTAACATGGCATGGGTTTATTATAATTTTAAATGAATTAATGAACTTAAACTGTTTTCTTAATTTTCATTTCTAACATGGTAAATATCGATAGATATAACCCATGTAAAGAAAATTGGGAGGAATTCCCAATAACTTTTATGAGAGTAAAGGGGTCCTGAAGCTTAAAAGTTTGAGAGCCACTGGTAAAGGGCTCAGCATTTGTTAAGATAGTCTGTTTCTCGTACCTAAAACCTGGCCCTCTCAAGGTGCAGAGCCCTATGTCATCTCTGCTCTCATTTTGGGGTTGCTCATGGTCTGTGACATGGGAGTACAACTGAAAAGTCTAGACATCACAGGCAGACCTGGCTGTGTTACAAACAAGTTGTGTAGACTTGGGGTGGTCACTGAGCTTTTCTGAGACTCAGATTCCTATACATAAAAATAGGAAACTGATTGCCATCTCTCCAGCAAGTTGCAAGGATTAAATGAGTAACACACAAAAAGTGCCTAAAGCATAGGAAAGTTTTCCACCTTTCTTTTTTTTTTAAGAATTAATATATTTGAGAGAGAGAGAGAGAGAGAACATAAGTGGGGAGGAGGGGCAGAGGGAGATGGAGAAGCAGGCTCCCCACTGAGCAAGGAGCCCAATGCTGGGTGCAGTCCCTGGACCCTGGGATCATGACCTGAGTCAAAGGCAGATACTTGACCGACTGAGCCACCCAGGCATCCCAAGTTTTCCACCTTTCAATGATCAGAAACAAGTTCCTCCAACACAAAGGTCCTGGGGAGACTTAGAAGTTTGGCCCACAGAGGCAAAATCTCATCTCTCCCTGACTGCCTACCTTTGGAAGTGGCACATGATTATATTGCTTTGATGCTCACTGAAATCTGGGCCTAGAAGGTAAATGTCTTGATGTTAACATTTAATTTTCCTAATAGGTTAAGGGTATTGTGATGTATGAATGTGAAGATGTGAATCTTTTCAAAAAGAATGTGTGCAACAGTTTCAAGTGTTGGATGCTCATGTCCTTCCACCAGCTACCCAGCTTCTCAACAGGCATGGCCCAGGAACCTCACTATTTTCCTACTGAGGTTCTGGAAATCTTTAATCATCACTGACCTGTTTAGAGATATATACTTATTTCTAACAGTATTGTTAAGTACTAACAAATGAAGGCAACGTGTTATGCTGTGGTCCTTCAAAACACATCACTCTGAAGAGCCTGATACTGTACACACTGTTCCAAAGAACTCCGCCGAAGCAAATTCCGGTCCTTGGAAAACTGCCTCTGGAACTTCCTGAAGTGATCTTGAACACTTTTATCTTATTTTTAACTACCAAAGTTAATCCTGCATAGCTCTAGAACACTGTTTTCAGGAGCAATGCCGAGAAAGACTTGAAGAAATCTGTAAAATCAGGCCAGAGTACTTATATATTTTATATATACATTCCTCCCAACAGGTCAGTGTGTAATTCCTTACTGACTTAAGCCCAGGTAAGACACACCATAACCAAGGGTACAAAACTGGCCCATCAGGCTGACTCCTTGGGAAGTATGCATGCCAGGTGAACTAAGGCAAGTGTGGCTCCTGAGCTTAGGTCCTTGATTTGGCCAATGCCAACTGATTTTCATTCCCCTATAAAACCCACTGCCCAGTGCAATACTGAAGGGACTGGGGCTCATCACCAAGCCACTCCAGCTGCCTGTGTGTGCAGGTATGAAAGGGATTCCCTGGGGAAGTGACCTGCCCTGACCTTGTATGGTTCCTGCTGGGTGGACCCCATCCCCAGCACTACCCAGGTTCCCCAAGGAGAGGAGGGTGATTTCAAGAGTGCACTTTTAACTAGGATTGAAAGGCCTTCTTTCCACTTCTGCAAGAAGGGCCTCCCTATCTCCCCCAGAAGACCCAAATCTTGCGTAACAAAGCCGGGGAAAGTGATCATGAAAGTGGAACCTAACCGAGAAGACACCACACCTTGGGTTAACAGAGCTGGGAAGGGGAGGGCATGGTGGCAGGAGCAGGGGAGATTATGGAGTGCAGGGGAGGGAGAAGGGCTTCAGTGTCACTGGGTGACCCAGGAATCAAGCTTTATCTCAACTCTCCTTGAACAGATACAATAAATTTCCCTTTACTTAACCATCATCCTAACTGAATCAGTGTCCAAGCATTGCCTTCACTACCACACATGCAGCGCACAGAACACATTATCTTTGGGCTAAGAGCAAACAATCACATGCAACGCCAGATCCCCACAAATGCCTGAGAAATTACAGAAATGTGTGCAGCATCAGCACAAGGATTTTCCAATGAACTCTGACAGGAAATTATTGTGGTGTGTCTCATTATAATTGAGGTCCTCTAAAGACATCAGCTAGAGATACAGGAATCCCAACAGAACACCCCACATGTAACTGGTGCAAAGGTGGGTTCAAAAGGCCAAAGAGGAGGGGATGAAGTACATGAAGGGAAGGTCGGAGCAAGATATAAAAGCAGCAATGTCTTCTTTCTTTGTTGTTATTTGGCATTTCTAATACTTCTACAAGTAATACAGATTAATTGGTTTAATAAATTGAGGAAAAATAAACAGGACCACAAATAAAGAAAGAATGATAGGAAAAAATAGTTCACCACCATTGTAACCCAGAAAATTAAAAATTATGAGTAGACACATTATAAGGATAAAGCCTGGGCAAGATGAAAAAAAAATTTGGAATGATAGCTGCATAAAAAACATATATGGCAATAAATAAATGAACAAATGGATGGATACATTTTTAAAAATAGCAAATACAAAGAAGAAAGGAAGGCAAGCAGATAGGCACAACTAAAATACAGAATATAGTCTGGAAAAAAGCCCAAACAAGAAGTGCATGCTTCCCATGAGTTCTTTAATACTATATAACTTAATAAAACCTTGGATCAAATTAAACATGATTTCAAAGACAAAATTATAAAGTAACCAAATGAAATGAAAGGGAAACTGCAGAGTTAAATAAATAAACTGAGAACCAAACAACATGATTACATAGCTAATAAATTAGACACAGAAAGAGACAAAACAGGCCCAGCTAAAAATTGAGTTACTGGTATGAAAGCAAGGCATGAGATAATCGCAGTTTGTGCAGAGGGAAAACACAAAGAGATTAAGTCAGTTAATGAAGAGGTCAGAGGCAGAGGTGACACAGGAAGACAGAAGTAGAGCTGAAGCGGAGAACAGACCCATGAGAAAAGTGCGTGCATAGGAGACATACTCCTGGTTCTGCCAAAACAGTAGACTCCATAACCTGAGCACCATCGTGCCACAAAACACCTAGAAATGCTGGAAGAAATCAAACCAATTTTTTTAAATGCAAACCTAAGATCATAAAAAAAGTATGAGAAATCCCTCGAAACAAAAATCCAAGAGAAAACTAAAAAGAACATTGTGAGTACATGAGTTGATGCTGCCAGAGGCTGGGGGGTGGTGCAGTGGGGGCCAGTTATATTCATAGAGAGCTTGAGCAGTGCCCCGGTGGGACTGAGGACAAAGCTGTGATTACACAGGTGGAGGGGAACCAAACCAAACCCCCACACCACATCCATCCACATGACACCGGCCACAATCCTTTGGACACCCCTATACTTCCATGGATTTTTATCTCTAGCAGCATCCCACCCCCTCAATTCTCATGGAAAATATGTAAAAAAAAAACAAACAAAAAAAAGATCACCTTTTAACTCTGACATGGGGATAGAGGGAGCAACTCTAGGGAAACAGGCCACCCAGAGCCTTCTCCTTAGCAAAGGCCTACTCTCCAGACTTTGTCAGATTTATTCCTGCCAGGGAGAGGGCATCCAGCCCACACCAGTACCCTGTCATCTTTCTGTCTCACCAGACTGGGGAAGGCAAGAGCTACATCACCAGGAAACACCCGGGAGCACAGGCCCACCAAAAGACTGAGATTTCATCATAAGATTATATAATGCTTCCTCTTCCACTCACCTCTGCACCACAACACTCCAGTAGGACACCAGTGGGTATGGCTGAAAGAGCTACAGATTCCCTGAGCAAGAGTGCCAAGGGCAGGCCAAGGTCAAGCAAGTAGACAAAAATAAGGACACTAGAGAAATGTGAAGCCTCTGGCTCCTAAACCTACAGAAAACACTAACACATAACCACTAGCCAAACTAACATAAATTCTCATACTAAGGTGTATTGCCTCAACTCCTATTATCTTAGAGGTCATTTCTGACTTATGACAGAAGAACCACAAGGCAACTAAAAGACAAGAAAAAACTATAGTGTATGACGTATTTTTACAGATAATGAAAGTTAAAGAAGGTATGAGAAGTAGAAAAGACTTGTAACAATCCATCCCAACCTCATTCATTCCAGGGTTCGAAAAACAAGTGGGGGCAAAGAGCCTACCCGGGGGTTTCTTCCAGAATCAACATTGAGATTTTTACACATTATCTGAAAGGCAGAGAAATTTCTAAATTTGCAGATGTTCCTAAACTCATTCAAACATAGACTATGTTGCTAAACTATAGGAACTAGAAGAACACTAACAACTACAATTCAGGAAGAGAATTTGAGAGTCTCGTCACCCATTTCCAAACAGCATGTTACCCTGCACACCTTAATCAAGAAGGAGGTAAGAAGCAAAATGGGAATATTTCCCTCTTCCGAATAGTTCAACAAAACACAACAGAAAAGGAAAAGATGGGCATTTAAACCAACCAAAGATCTATAAATAATGAGTCCTCTACAGATCTTTAGACTCTAATCCTTTTCTTATAGACTTGTAGAAAGCTAATAAATTACCAGTGCCCAGAAATAACTTGGCAATTCATCCTAACTAATCACCGCAGAGTTCTAACACTAAGGAAAATTCTACACCTTTTCCTTCCCCAGCCCAGAAGTCATTTCCCATCTAATACAGAGCATATTCAGATGCCTTATTCTACATGGAACAATGAGGAGCTAAATAAGCCAAATTCAGACTATTCACAGACCTCATTTCTTCTTCTGGAAAGTACAATGAAGTGATTCATGCCATAAAGCACACTATACCAATTACCAAGAAAAATGTTCCTATCACAAAATCAGGAACAGAGTGACTTTGGAACTTTCTTGTGATTCTGGTGATTAAATAGTCTGCATGAAGTTCCAAAGTATGCTCTTCTTTAATAAATGACCTTTTGTTACATGTCAGCCACTTAATATTTCAGAGAAATTTTTTTCATTATAAACCCTGAATTCGCTAGGAAGAAAATGCTCAGTGCAGGGGATACCTGCATTGAAATCTATAATTGCAGCTGACTCTCTCTTCCACAACTTCCCATCTCCCAACCCCTGTCTATCTATAATTATGCTTTCACCAGTAGATCAAAATGAACCTGCACCTATTTTTATGTTCATTATAATCTAGAACAACAGTTTCTCTTCAGTTTAACAAGGGGATGCACTTGCCCTAACTTGAATTCCATAAATAGATTGTTATAAAGGGTTAGGTTATGAAATAAGGAGAGATTCCCAGGGAAGGAAGTGCCTCCTTGATATTTCTTAAGAACTTTCACCAACTTCCAGAGTGAGTTGCTCTCTATCTTATTCCTAGCTCCCAAAGACACTCTCCTGACCAACTACATGCTGCAGCACTCACTTCCCCCTTTGCCCCCAGTAGGACCTTCCCAAGATGCCACCTAACTTGTTTCGCCAGGAGTTTAAATGTACTCTTCTGTTCTCATGTGTCCCCAGAGTCTCTGACAGTGGTCAACTCCATCAGAAAGGCAAGGGAATAATGGTTAAGAACACACCTTCTCTTCTGGCTCTTGCAAACTGCATAAACACACAAATAAGAAAGAAAATCTTGCCCAATTAACTCACAAATGAAAAGGAAAGGAATAATACCACAAGGATTATGAATATGTATTGCTGATTTGGATAAGAGGGGTAAAATGAGACTTCTCAAAACATACGAATGGGAAAAAAAGTGACAGATTGCTATTGAATATGTTTGTCTTCTCTCATTTTATTGGATTAATTCTAACATCAAATTTATAAATAATGAACAAAACTTTGAAATATTGCTACATTTCCACATTCTGGACTTGTCCTTCTTTGGGTATGGGCTCATGGATAGATAGTAGGAAATGATTCTGAGAAACTGAAAGAACGATTGGCTTCCACAACTATGGACCATTTTCTTAAATCTGTACTAATGCAAAGGTGTGTGTATATAAAATAAAACAAGTCAGCTGTTAAGAAAGTATTTTAAAATGATAAGACTCAGGAGCTGATGATGGTATAGTGAAACTGGTAGTTTCCAATACTGTGTGAGTCAATGTGTAAAGTGCTATGTACTTTCTTCAAAGCAACCTTTAAATTTGCCTTTATGTCAAGAAATTTAAAAAAAAAAATAAAGCTATTAACTTTTTGGGCTAATTCCACATCTAAGAAATGACCTTAAAGAAATGGTCAGGAATCAGAATTAACAAGGAAGCCCAAAGGTACTGATTATATACTTAGAGTGCTCACAATATTATAAACAAATTAACTGTCCAATAATAAATTTTTAGCATATCCATAAAGAGGAATACTATGTAATTACTAAAATGTTTTTTAAAAAAATGTAATCATCTGAAAAACATATTAGAATGTGTTTTGGGAGAAAAACATTCCATAAAATTGTACTTATAGTATTATCCATTGTTTAATTCTATTCTGTGATCCTCCTATTTCTCATCCCCTGTTTACTCATGAATATGATCTGATTCTTTCAGTACTGAACTGCTCTCTGAAATCTTCTCTTATATCCAACCTGCTTTACTAAGAGTTATTTGACCTCTCTAAATAAAATATATGCAGGATGTGATACTGATCTTAACATACACATAACTATAGGACTTATGATTCTTATCTCATTTTTGATACTATATATTTTGACTTATTATAGAATTTTTAAATGCTCATTGCAAGAGCAATAAAAATTATTAAGTTCCAGAAAGATGGAGTAGATATACTTTTTCCCATTCTTACCACTAAATACAACTAAAAGCAACTAAAAACTCTGGATGTTATACATAAGGAAAACAGAAAAAGACTCTAAAAAGTGTACAGGAGAAGGCAGACTGCCTCTAGACCTTAGTACCAAGGAATAACACTGCAGTGAATTCCCTGGGTTTTATTCTTGATTCTTATATCCCAGAAGGACAATTTGGAAGCCATAACTTTCACTAGGTAGTAATGTAGGAAGGAATAGAAATTCATATCTGCCTAGCAGTAAGAAGGGGCCCATCCCTTTCCCCTTCCCTCATGTCAACCAACAGAAGCCAAGTATGAAATCTCAACTTCCACCCTCACCTAGCAGTTAGGCAATGCCCCCTCTTCCTCTGCTAGAGTGGTGTCAAGAGAAAGACACATAGACAGAAAGTTTAAATAAGACCCAGAGTCTCATAATATAATAACCAAAATGTCTAGGTTCCTATTGAAAATCACTCATCATACAAAGAACAAGGAAGATCTCAAAGTGAATTTAAAGAGACAATCAACATGGGGTGCCTGGGTGGCTCAGTCAGTTAAGTCTGGGATTGAGCCCCACATCGGGCTCCCTGCTCATTGGGGAGTCAGCTACTCCCTCTGACCCTCCCCGCTCTCATGCTCTTCTCTCACTCTCTCTCTCAAATAAATAAAATCTTTATTTAAAAAAAGACAATCAACAGATCCCAACAAGATGAACAATTCAAAGATGTCAGAATTATCTGATAAAGATTTTAAAGCAAACATCATAAAAAATCTTTCAAAGAGCAATTACAAGCATAAGAGTAATAAATGAAAAGATAGTCTCAGCAAAGAACTACAAGATATAAAGAAAAATCATGAAAACTTCAGAGGTGAAAAATAAAATAACCTAAATAAAAACTAAATGGATAGGCTCAACAGCATTGAATGATTGAAGAATGAGTGAACTGGGGGATAGAACAATGGAAATTACCCAATTTGAAAAACAGAGAAAAATTTTAAAAAAAGAAAAAGAAAAACTGAACAGAGCCTCAGTGACCTATGGGACTACAACAAAGATCTAACAATTGTATTATTGGAGTCTTGAATCAAAAAGAAGGTGGAACTGAAAAAGTACATGAAGATGTAATGGCTGACACTTCCCAAATTTGATAAAAGATACAAATCTGTAATTTCAAGAAGTGAGAAAATCCCAAACAAGATAAATCTAAAAAAATCCCTACCAACACACATCATAGTAAAAAACCAAGGACAATGAAAAACCTTTAAAAACAGCAAGAGAGAAACAATACCTTACCTATAGGGCAAAAGCAATTCAAATGCTAGTGTATTATTCATCAGGACCATAGTGGCCAGAAGGACATGGCATAACACTTTTGAGTGTAAAAAAAAAAAAGGATCAACTCAGAATCCCATATGCAGTGGTCAGGAATGAAGGGGAACTCAAGACATTTTCAGGTGAAGGCAACTAAAAGAATTTGTTGCCTATGACCCTATCTTTAAAAAAAAAAAAAAAATGGACAAAGAAAGTTCACTAAGCAAAAAGGAACCAATAAAAAAAGAAAGCTTGAACATAAAGAAGGAAAAAATAGAGCAAGTGAAAATATGGATAAATATGATCAGCTTTATTTCTCCTGTTGAGTTTTCTATATTGTGTTTGATGGTTGAAACAAAATTATAAAACAGCCTGAGATGGTTCTAAATGTATGTAGAAGAAATAGTAAAGATGATCATATTATAAACAAGGGATAGTAAAGGATGCAAACAGAGGTAAGATTTCTACTCTGCACTCAAGCAGATAAAATGCCATATCAGCAGACAATGATAAGCTATTTATATGTAAAGCAACACCTAGGACACCCACTAAAAATCTACATAAAGGATTTCACTCAAAAACACTATTGATAAGTCAAAAAGGAAATTCCAAAAAAAGTTTAAATAACCTAGAGAAAGCAGGTAAAACAAAACAGAAAAATGAAAGAAAGGAAGATAGAAGATAGAAGCACCAGAAAACAAAAATAAAATGAAAGACTTAGGACCTAACGTATCAATAATTATATTAAATGTAAATGGCCTAAATATAGCAATTTAACAAAGGAAACTGGCAAAGTACATTAAAAAACATAACCCAACTATGCTGTCTACAAGAAACTTAACATCAAATACAACAATATAGGCAGGTTGAAAGTAAAAAGATAAAGAAAGAAATAGAATGCAAACCTTATCCAGATAGATCAGAACCGGCTATATTAGTATCAGATAAAGTAGCCTTCAGAGCAAAGAAAATCACCAGAGACAGATAAGGACATTACATAATGATAAAAGGGTCAATTCACCAGGACATAGCAATCCTATATGTGTGTGCATAAAACAAGAGAACTTCAAAACACATACAACAAAAAAGCTGAAAAAACTTAAAGGAGAAATAGAAATATCCACTATTATGGTTGGAGCTCTTCATACTTCTCTCTCAGTACTCTAAAGAACAAGCAGAAAGAAAATCAGCAAGCTTATGGAAGAACTTATCAAAACACCTATCAACAGGATATAACAACATTTATAAAAAACTTCACCCAACAACAGCAGAATACTCTATTTTCAAGTGCCCACTGAATGTATACCAAGATAGAGCTATTCTGGGCCATAAACAAACCTTAACAAATTTAATCTAACTGAAATCATACAAAGTGTTTATTCTCCAACCACAACGAAATTAAACTAGAAATCTATATCAGTAGGACAAGAAAATATTCAAAGGCTAAAACACTGAAGAACATATATCTAAATGTGTGGCTCAAAGAGGAATACACAAGAGAAATGTTTAAAAATACATTGAAAATGAAAATATAACATCAAAATTTGTAGAAGTGAAATAAAGCAGTGCTGAGAGGGAAATTTATAGCACTTGAATGCATACATAAGAGGAAAAGTCTCAAATCAATAGTCTAAATTACCAGCTGAAGAATCTATAAAAAGAAGACCAAAATACCCAAAGCAAAAATAATAAAAAATAAAGAGCAGAAACTAATTTAAAACAAGTAGAGAAAAACCGGTAAAACAAGCTAATTATTTTAAAAGACTGATAAAAGTAACAAACCTTTAGCAAGACCAACAACAAAAAGAGAGAGAAGACACAAATAACCAAATCAAGAATAAAATGGGATATAAAAATAGATCCTGCAGACAACCAACAGAAAAGATGGTACAATACAAAAAACTCAATGCATACAAGTTTGAAAATTTAGAAGAAATAGACCAATATCTCCCCCCACCAAAAAAAGGGAAACTATCACAATGCATCCAATATGAAATAATTTAAAAACCCTATAAAAATAGAGCTACCCTATGATCCAGCAATTGCACTACTGGGTATTTACCACAAAGACACAGATATAGTGAAGAGAAGGGCCATATGCACCCCAATGTTCAAAGCAGCAATGTCTGCAATAGCCAAACTGTGGAAAGAGCCAAGATGCCCTTCAACAGATGAACAAATACAGAAGATGTGGTCCATATATACAATGGAATATTACTCAGCCATCAGAAAGGATGAATACCCAACTTTTACATCAACATGGACGGGACTGGAAGATATTATGCTAGTGAAATAAGTCAAGCAGAGAAAGTCAATTATCATATGGTTTCACTTTTTTGTGGAACATAAGGAACAGCATGGAGGACATCAGGAGAAGGAAGGGAAAAATGAAGAGGGGGAAATTGGAGGAGGAGATGAACCCTGAGAGACTATGGACTCTGAGAAACAAACTGAGGGTTTTAGAGGGGAGAGGGGTGGGGGGATGGGTTAGCCTGGTGCTGGGTATTAAGGAGGGCACGTATTCCATGGAGCACTGGGTGTTATATGCAAACAATAAATCATGGAACACTACATCAAAAACTAATGATGTACTGTATGGTGACTAACATAACAAACAAACAAACAAAAAAACCTATAGCCAAAAAAGAAACTCAATTTGTAATTTTAAAACTCTCAAAAATGAAATATCCAAGCCCAGATGATTTCACTAAATTATACCAAACATTTAAGGAAGAATTAGCACCAATTATATACCACTGCTTCCAGAACTAGAAGAGGAGATAATACCAATATATTTATGAAACTAGTATTACCCCTGAAAATAAAATTAGAAAAAGATAAAGTACAAAAAGAGAAAATATATGACAATATCTCTCATGAACACAGACAGAAAAATCAGTAACAAATGTGAAAAAATGGAATTCAGCAAAATATAAAAAGAATTATGTGTCATGTCCAATCAGAGTTTATTCCAAGGATTTGAGGCTGGTTTAACATTTAAAAACCAATCAATATAAAAATCAGAATATTAACAGGCAAAACAAGAAAAATCACACAATCATATCAATTGCATCAGAATAAACAGTGAACTATAAAAAAAAAAAAACAGGAATAGAGGGAAATGCCTTCAACTTCTTAAGGAACATCTACAAGAAATCTACAGCTAATGTTATATTTAATGGTAAAAGAATCAATAATTTCTCCCCAAGGTCAGAAATAAGGTAAAGATGTCTGCTCTCGATACTCCTATTCAATATAGTGCTGGAAATTCTAACAGTGCAATAAGTTCAAGAAAAAAAAAAGAAAGGCATACATAGGGGGAAGGGTGAAATAAACTGTCACTATTTGCAGAAAACATAGTTGCATAGAAAATTCCAAAGAATCTACAAAAAAAGCTCCAGTAATAAATGAGCTTAGCAATGTTGTAGAATACAAAACGAATACACCAAAATCAATTCTATTTCTATATACTAGTAATGAAGAAAACATGAACAAAATTAAAAATATATTACCATTTATAGTTGCTCAGAAAAAGAAAAGAAGGCATAAAGGAAAGGAAGGGAGAGGAGGAAGGAAGGAGGGAGGGAGGGAGAGAGGGATCAAGGGAGGGAAGGAAAGAAAGGAGGGAGGGAGGGAGGGATGAAGGGAAGAAGGGAGGAAGGAAATCTTACAAAGTATCTATTGGACTTATACACTGAAAACTAAAAACACAGATGATAAAAATCAAAGATCTAAATAAATGCATAGTCATTTACATGAATTAGAAGACTCAATATAGTAAATATATTATATTGATTATTTATATATATATTTCAAATTATTTCAGTTTATATCAAAATCGCTGCAAGATATTTGTAGATTTCACAAGATTTTAAAATACATATGGAAAGATAAAAAAAACAAGAATAACTAAAACAATTTTGAAAAAAGTATGAGAAATGATCCTACTATATTTCAGTTCTTATTAAACAGATTCAGTAATCAAGACTGTGTTGTATCAGTAGAGGGTTTAACATACAGATCAATGGGATAAAAGAACCCATTAATAGACCCACAGAAGTATGGACAATTGATTTTGACAAAAGTGCAAAAATTCAATAAATAAAGGATAATCTTAATAGGGCTGCTGTAATTAGATATCATTTAAAAAGTCAACCTAAAATTAACTTAAAATGAATTACAGATTTAAATGAAAAATGTAAAACTATAAACTTTTCAAGAAAACATAGGAGAAAATCCTCAGGATCTTGGGCTTATCTTTTCACTTTCTTATAGTACCCTTTCATGCACAAGTTTTTAATTTTGACAATGTCCAATTTATTTTTTGTTTCAATACTTGTGCTTCAGATGTCATATCTAAGAAAACATTACCTAATCCAAGGTCATAAAGATATACTATGTTTTCTTTTAAGAGTTATAAAGTTTTAGCAGTTACATTTAGTTCTTTGATATATTTTGAGCTAAATTTGGTATATGGTAGGAGGTAGAGGTCCAATTTCATTTTTTAACATAGATATTTAATTGTCCCAGAATTGTTTATTAAAATATCCTACTTATCTTGGCACCTTTGTCAAAAAGCAATTGACCAATAATTTGTAGATTTCTAGATTCTCAACTCTAATCCAAGAATCTATATGTCTAATCTTATGTCAATATCCTACAGTCTTGATTACTGGAGCAAGTCTTCCAACATTTTTTTCAAGATTCTTTTGTCTAAAAAAACCAGCTAGAAAGTTGATAGGAACTGCATTGAATCTGCAGATTAATTTGGAGAGTATTCCCATTTTAACAATACTAAATCTTTGAATCCATGGACATGAGATGTCTTTCCATTTATTTAGGTATTCTTCATTTTTTATTGAGGTATAATTGACATATATTAGTTTCAGGTATACAACATAATGATTCAATATTTGTATGTATTGCATAATGATAGTTAACATCCATCACCATATACAGTTACAAAATGATGTGGAGTTTTAAAATCTGAGAATATATTCATTTCTCCTTCATTTTTGAAAGATAGTGTTGCTGGATATAGAATTCTTGGTATTGAGGAAGGCAGGTGCTATGAGGAGCACTGGGTGTTATACTTAACTAATGAGTCATTGAACACTACATCGAAAACTAATTATATACTTTACAGTGGCTAACTGAACATAAATAAATAAACAAACAAATAAATAAATAAATATTTTTTAAAAAGAATTCTTGGTTGAGTCTTTTTTTCTTTCAGTATTTTGAATATGCCATCCTACTGTTTTCTATCCTTCATGATGTGTATAGATAAGCAGCTGTTAATCTGAGGATCCTTTGCATTCTACTGTTTTCAAAATTCTTTCTGTATTTGACATTCAATATTTTGATTATGAAGGTTTTTTTAAGTTTTTATTTCAATTTGTTAGTTAACATACAGTGTTACATTAGTTTCAAGTGTATAATATATTGATTCAACAATTCCATACACTACCTGGTGCTCATCATGACAAGTGCACTCCTTAATTCCCATCACCTAATTAACCCATCCCCCCACCCATCTTCCCTCTGTTAACCATATGTTTGTTCTCTATAATTAAGAACCTGTTTCTTGGTGTCTCTTTCTTTTCCCTTTGTTCATTTGTTGTTTCTTAAATTTCACATATGAGTGAAACCACACAGTATTTGTCTTTCTCTGATTTAATTCACTTAGCATTATACTCTCTAGCTCCATCCATGTCACTGCAAATGGCATTGTGTTTTAGTGGCTGAATAATATTCCATTATATATATACAAATATATAATATAAATACATATATATTATGTATATGTATAATATAAAATAATATAAAGATAAAAAAAGAAAAACTAGATATATATGTAAGAAAAAACTAGATATAAGTATAGATATAGATTATCTATCTCACATCTTCTTTATCCATTCATCAATTGATTATGAAGTGTTGATCTCTTTGAGTTTACCTTGTAGTTCATTGAGCTTTTTGGATATGTAGATTAATGTTTTTCATCAAATTTGGGGAGTTTTCACCCATTATATCCTCTAATATTCTTTCTTCCCCTTTTTCTTCCCTCCTTCTAGGACTCCCATTTTACATGTTGAAATATTTGTTGGTATCTCACAGGTCTCTGAGACAGTTCATTTCTCTTTTTTTTAAGTTCTTCAGATTGGATAATTTCAATTGACTTATATCCAAATTCCTAGTTACATCCGTTCACTTGCTTAAATCTGCCATTGAAACTCTGGTTTTTCATTTTAGTTACTGTAATTTGCAACTCCAAAATTTATATTTGGCTCTTTTTTATAATTTCTATCTTTTTCTACAGTATTTGGTGAGACGTCATTTTTTTTTTAGGTATTTATTTTTTAATTTCCTTCATTATTTTATTTTCTTATTATGTTATGTTAATCACCATACATTACATCATTAGTTTTTGATGTAGTGTTCCATGATTCATTGCTTACGTATAACACCTAGTGCTCCATTCACTATGTGCCCTCTTTAATACCCATCACCAGGCTAACCCATCCCCCTACCCCCCTCCCCTCTAGAACCCTCAGTTTGTTTCTCAGAGTCCATAATCTCTCATGGTTCGTCTCCCCCTCCGATTCCCCCCCCAAAATGAGGGGGGAGTGAGACACCATTATATTTTGCTTTATTTCTTTAAACATGAATTCTCTTTAGCTCATTGGACATATATAAATCCAGTATGTGTGCTTCCTCAGAATTATTTCTATTGATTGCTTTTTTTCTGTATATGAGCCATACTCTCTTTTTCACTGCATGTCTTGTATATTTTTCTTCAAAAGTGGACACATTATATAATATAATGTGACAACTCTGAAAATCATATTCTCCCTCCCCTTGGTTCTATCTTATTGTTGTTTGTTTATTAACTTTTCTCAATTAATTCTATAAAGTCTGTATTCTTTGATGTGTGTGGCCAGTGAAGTATCTGATTACCTAGTTTTCAGTTAATGATGGAATAGAGATTTCTTTAAATGCCTGGCACCAGTAAGTCTCCTAATCTTTGTCAACAGGCTCTTTGTATGTGTTGAAGTAAGTTTTCAACAGTCAGCCAGGCAGTTGACTATTTTTCTTTGGCATTCACTTCCTGCTTGCACACAGCCTCAAGATCAATCAAAGGTAAAAAGTAAGGGCTTCTCAGGTCTTTCCTGAGCATGTGCATAGCCTTACATGTGCTTTTTGGAAATTTTCAAAGATTCTATGGGCATCTAATTCCCTAGCTTTTCTTTTAGTCTTTTGGTTAGATTGATGTTTTCCTCACATGTCATCCATTGACTCAGGCAGCTCCAAGCTTAAGCAATTCCTTCTAAAATTTTCAACCTGGAAAACATATAATTCAATAGCAAAAACAACAAACAATCCAATTTTAAAAATGGGCAGAAGATCTGAATAGACACTTTTTTTTTTTTCAAAAAAAGATATATAGATGGACAACGGGTATGTTAAAATATACTCAACACAATCAATCATCAGGGAAATGCAAATCAAATTCACAGTGAGATATCACCTCACACCTGTTAGAGTAGCTCTTATTAAAAAAAAAAGAAAGAAAGAAATGTTAGCAAGAATGTGGAGAAAAGGAAAACCTTATGCACTGTTGGTGGGAACATAATTTGTTGCAGCCATTATGGAAAACAGTATGGAGATTCCTCAAAAAATTAAAAATAGAAATACCATATGATCCAGCAATTCAACATCTGAGTATTTATCTAAAAACAAAAACAAAAACACTAATTCAAAAGGTATCTGCATTTCCATGATCATGGCAGCATTGTTCACAACAACCAAGATATGGAAGCAACCCAAGTGTCCATCAGTGGATGAATGGATGCATAAACTGTTGTATACATATATACAATGGTATATTATTCAGACATAAAAAATGAAATCTTGTGATTTGTGTCAACATGGATGGACCTAGAGGGTATTATGCAAAGTGAAATAAGTTAGACACAGAAAAACAAATACCATATGATCTCTCTTATATGTGGTATCTAAAACAACAAAATGTGGGATACAGAGAACAGGTGGGGTTGGAGGCAGGGGGTAGAAATGGGTGAAAGGAGTCAATAGATAAAAATTAAAAAATACAAAAACAGAGAAATTATGATGACACCAAAGGAATATGGAAATGGGAGTCAAAGGGAAAACTTTTTTTTTCTACAAATGCTCCCAGGGAAAAGGCTTTATAGACTGGGCAAGCTCTGCATTAAGTCTGCTAAAGATAACTTTGCAAGCAGGGTTTTCTAAAGAATCACCAAACAAATAATGACCATTCTCTGGAACTGAGACTATAAAGGAATCCTAATGCTGTTCTGTTCCCTTCAGTGCTGGTAGGCTGATGGCTTTCAGTATAATTGCAGACTAAAGGTTTCAATGCTACTGGGCAGCTGGCGATAGGGGAATGGAAATAGGGCAAGTTACAAAGTTCACTGTTATTATCAAGATTCAGTTGATTTCCTTGAATAAATGTTCCCCCAGACATCTATAAGCCTTTGGTTAATTTCCAAAGTTTTCAAAAGAAGTTTTTGGAAAAAAATGTTCACTTTTCTTCTTTATTTTTGTGGAGGAAAGAATCTTCGGGGGTTCCTTATTCTACATTCTCAGTTATATCCTTCAGGCACTCGTATTTGACAAAGTTCTTCACAGGGTTCTGGCACACGGTCCTGGGTCAGTACCACCATTCAGAAAATTCCTATTAAGATGCAATCTGGACATAAGCATACATCCTTTTCTTCCCAAATTAAAAAAAAATTAAAGAAATATGTCAAGGCATAAATTCACATTTATAATAAAAAGCAAATATGAAAGGAGATAACACAAACAACTTGGAATCTGAAACAGAAATGAACAAGAAATAAATCCTTGTCAGAGGCTACAAAGTGCAAATCTAAGTCAACATAGAGGAAGCTGACACAGAACCCAGAACAGCTTACAAATTAAAGGGAGCAGCTAACTGTGACTGTAAAAGTAAAGATAGGGTTAAAACAGGAGGACTGGAACAAAGTATAAGAATCATTTAACTGGGCACCTGGGTGGCTCAGTTGTGAAGCATCTGCCTTCAGCTCAGGTGATGATCCCAGGGTCCTGGAATCGAGTCCCACATCGGGCTCCCTGCTCGGCGGGAAGCCTGCTTCTCCCTCTCCCACTCCCCCTGCTTGTGTTCCCTCTCTAGCTGTGTCTCTGTCTGTCAAATAAATAAATAAAATCTTAAAAAAAAAAAAAGAATCATTTAACTGCCCCAATATACTCACATGCACATCTGGCAATTGCTCCTCCCTGGCCTGGAAGAATACTAGAACTCTCTGGACTCTGTATGAGAAACACAGGTACAGCTACAACACAGGTAACATACTGAAAACAGACATGGGGTTAAGAGTACTTGACTTCTCTAGCCCCTGTCCCTTCTTGGCTCCCCAAACTTGGTCAGTCTCATACTGCCCAGGCTGCATAATAGCACTACTTTCTCTAGGCAAACTGATCATCCCCAAAAAAAGATCTAAAAATACTAAGGTCCCCCAAAATATCTTCCCAGTCAGATCAAACTATAGTGAAGCCCACTCCACCACCATCACTGAGATATTTGGACACATACACACACACAGTTCTTATCAAGGATCACCTCTCATTATGGAAAAGCCTCTAACATGAAAAACAGAAACCAAAATAAGCAAAGAAGAGACTCTGAAGAAATAGACAATATGGAGAGATGAAAACTTTCAAAACTTTAAAAAAAAGAACTTCAGAGATTGAAGAGAAGCTATGGCATCAATGTAAAAAGAACAAATTTCAACAGGAAGAAGATAGCACAATAAGGAACATTCAGAGTGCAAAACAGAGTTCTTGGAAATTGGAACACTGGAAGACAGAAGAACAAAAAAAAAAAAAAAGAAAGAAAGAAAAAGTTCTGAGGAAAAAATATTTAGTTTATTCCCAGCCAAACTATCCATTAAGTACAAAAAAAAATTAAAAATAAAGTCACATAATACCTTGAAAACATGTTCTCCCATGCTCCCTTTCCCAGACTGCTACTGATGGACACCACCCACCAGAATGAGAACAGAAACCTATAAAAATGTCATGGGTCCCTGAAAAGGATATAACTAGAGAACAGCGACAGGATTTCTCTACTTGATAGCTGTAGTATAGTAAAAAATAATACACACATATACACAATCTTTGTTCCATGTTCCTGAAATTACACAGAGTTTCAAAAATGTTTGCAATTTCCTGAATGATAGAGATGACTTCATTATGTTAATGAAGTACTTAAAGCAAAAGCAGGGGATTCCCTGAAAAGGTTCAGGATGGGGGCTGGACATCAAAAAAAAATCCTAGATGAGATTGAAGGGCTGGAACTTATAGTTCAACCTTCAAGGAGGGGAGGAGGTGCTGGAAATTGAGTTCAATAATGTGGCAAATAATTTAATCAAGCATATCTACAAAATAGAATTTCATTAAAAATTCTGAACATCAAAGCTTGGGAGAGCTTCTTGGTTGGTGTACCAGAGGGTAGCACGATCTGGCTTCTGTGCTTGGGATGCTCCTAAACCTTGCTCTATATATCACTTTATCTGGCTACTCTTTGTATCCTTTATAGGATATACACAGCATTTTCCTGAGTTGTGTGTGTTGTCTAGTGAATTATCAAACCTAAGGGGGTTCTGGAAAGCCCTGAATTTGCTCTCAACCAGGCAGAAGTTCTGATAGCCTGGAAACCCCACCTGGGCTGGCATTTAAAGGAAGTGCCATCTTGCTGGGCTCTGTGCCCTTTAATCTTGCCAGATCTGCTGCTAACTCTGGGTAGTTGGGGTTAGAATTGAATTGAATTATAGGATACCGAGTTGCTATCAGAGATTTGTTGACAGAACCCAATGGTAAAAGAAAATACCAGTTTGACAGCTGTGCAGCAGACCTGGGGAACAACAAATTTAATTTCAAATAGGAAGACAAAATGCTTCAAAAGATATATCTCTAAGAACCGGAAAGTACAAAACTACATGTGTCTGAACATAAGAAGAACAATTTAGGCTTCTACTAAAAACTAGGGTATGAAACTGATTTTTTACACAAGAGATTCAACAACTGAAAAAGGACAGTAGCATTAGCCCTGAGGAAAATTAAAAAAAATATGCTAGAAAATAAATATAATCATAGTCTACTAGATGGCTCAAATGTGAATAATATCATAATTATTTTGATATACATATACATACTGTACATTAACTTAACCAAAAACAGTGATATAATTCCATTGAGAAAAAATGGGAAGAAAAGGGGAAGGGTATTACTTGTTTGGGGGTGGGGAGTGAATGGAGAAATAAATCCTCACCTTCGGTACTGGGAAGTCCTTAGATATTGAACATAACTCTAAACCAAAAAGTAGTGGTTATTACAAGGATCTTATTTAGAGATATAGATACACATCTCAAAGAAACAGCTAAGAATTGAAAGTGGTTGCTTCTGGGAAATGCAAATGGAGGCAGGTATATAAATAAGCCATACAGATTTATTTCAGTGCTTAATATATGTGCAAAAATACAAATTTTTAAAAAGTATCACCACCTATAAATAGTACTGTGACATTATCACAGGAAGTATTATTATTTTAAGGGACAGGATCCAAGAGGTGTGGCAGCATTCCTGAGCTCACACAATTACAGAAGGTGAGTTCAGTTTTAAAATCTCTTCTCGTGATCCCAAATCTTGTGTATTTCTCTGAATCTTCCCAGCAGCAACTTCTAAGTAAGTGAAGTGTTCTGATATCACCAAAGGGAAAAAGATTGATTCTGACTAGAGGGGACCAGGAAATCTCTATAGAAATGTCATTTGAACTAGGCCTTGAGCCATCTCAGGCTGCTCTTTGCAGGCAGGGAAAGTGCCTGGACGAGTCTCCTCCCTTCTCTCTTGCCTCAACCTGGCTTCTGGTCTGGGCTAGGTGGAGGATGGAGTAAGTGCAGTCCACAGCATGACTCCTGATGCAGGCACCTGATGAGCTCCCAATAGTCTGTAAGCCATTTGCAGTTTCTCAGTGCATCGTGGTCCCACTATTACAATTCCCTTGAACTCACACCAACTCTGGTGTTCAATTAACAAAATAAGGTGAATAGCAGTACATCTGACAGGGATGCAGCAAGGAATAAATGGAGAGCCAGGCATTGACATTGGCTACTGCTATCATCCCTCTGATCTTTCAAACCATAGTGAGCATCCAGAGCCCTTGAGGCCCAAGGTGCTCCTCAGGGTATGGGGCTCTGCCATCACCTCTTGACATGTATGCTTTGTCCTCCCACTGGACTTTGATACCTGCGTAAATGCCTTCACACCTTACTGAAGCCACCCTCCCGCCCAGGCCAGTTTCACGTGGCTTTCCTTGATGAAGGATTAGGCAGGGTTCCCCTAAAAGAAAAAAAAAAAAAAGAAAGAAACAAAAGGATATATATAAAATGTATTACTGGAATTGGTTCACACAATTATGAAGGCCAAAAAGTCCCATGATCTGCCATCTGCAAGCTGGAGAATGATAAAATCTGGTGGTGTAATTCAGTCTGAGTCCAAAAGCCCAACAACTGGGGGGCCAACAGTGTAAGTCCTTCCAGAACTGAGAAGTTGGAAAGCCCGTCACCCAGGAGCACCGATGTCCCTGGGTAGACAATGGAGGTCTCAGTTCAGGCAGAGAGAATGAAATTCACCCTTCCTCTGCTTTTTTGTTCCATTAGGGTCCTCAATGAATTGGTTGATGCCCAGCAGCATGGATGAAAGTGATCTTCTTTACTCAGTCTATGAATTCAAATGCTACTTTCTTCCAGAAGCACCCTCACAGACACCCCCAGAAATAATGTTTTATGGGCTATCCGAGCATTTCTTAGTCCAGTCAAGCTGTCACATTAAATTAATCATGCCACTGAGCCTCCAACAGAGGAAGATACAATAGTGAGTCTACTATTAACATCTCCTGCTGTAGCTTTTTCCCATCTAATATTTATTTAGGTCTGTTTCTTTTTACCTGAGTATTTTTAATTTAAAAGTAGCATAATTTGATTATTTGAAATTAATATGAAAGTAGCATATAGCTGGAACTTTTAAAAATGAATCTGGGGTTCCTATTTTTAAATAGGTGTATCTACCCATTTCACAGTAGCAATTATGGATAAGACTGGGCTTGTTTCTGTCAACAAAATGCACTGCTGTTTTCCCCACAGTATTTTGCTGTGTTTGTTAAAACCATTTCTATATATTACTGGAGTGTTCAAGTTCCGTTGCTTCATTTTTCCGCTTTAAGGTTTGAACATTCTATAATTTTCTTATGGTGGTTATTTAAAAATTTTGAATATATATATATTTGATTTTATATATATTTGTATATATATATACTTGTGTGTGTATGTGTGTGTGTGTGTGTATATATATCAAGAGAGTACAGGAGAGATCTGGGTTACAGATTGCTATGAACATTTAGAGACTGTTGTTGCTTGACACTTAGGCTTAATGGGATTTTTTTCTGGTCTCTGACTACTTGCATTTCTCATACCCCACTTACAAGGATTTGGTTAGGGTTTTGGTTTTTTTGTTTTTGCATAACTGGAATGCACTTCCTAGCAATTCTTTTAGATAGTTTGAATCCTTGCATACTTAAAAACTTTTTTTATTTTCTACTTGACTTGGTAGAGATTTGGGGGATAATAATCAGTTTGTCATCTGAGTTTTGACATTAGTCCACTGTCTTCTCAAATCCCAGGTTTTCCTGGTAAGATGACCAATGTCATTTTGGCACTCATCCTTTGGCAAATGATTTTCATCTGTTCTGAATGAATTAAAGATTTTCTTTTCTTATACTTGGTGTGTTGAAACTGAGGTATTTGGTGTGACTTTTTCATCTGTTTTTATGTCTTCCTTGAACTCCGAAAGCTTTTTTAAAAAAATCATTTCTTTATTATTCTTACTTCCCATTTGTTCAGTTATTTCTTTCTGAGATATACAGTAGACTCAAGTCAGAATTCATTCTACTACTTACTGTCAATCAGTGATTTCCAAACACAATTTTCCATGACAAGCTTCTTGATAAAAAGGGATCCAGGTCTAGAAAGGGAGATATACTATAAGCCTGAAACATTTCATTTTATTTTGTGCTAGAAACAGAGAAAACAGCCATGGTCACAGAAACTACACCAAAAAGACATAGGAGTCAACCTGACAATTTGAGCATTAGAAACAATAACTGTAACAAAATAAAACATATCAAATATCCCCCAAAATAATTCAAAATGATAATAAAATCTCATTGGTCACCTATTTAAATACCCTGAATATTATATTTAAAAAAAAAAAAAACTCCAAACAAACCTGGGTTCAAGTCCCTAAGCTTTTCTACCTACATGAGAATGATTATAATATAACACAACACATTGTTCATGTGATCATTGAAGAGACAAAAATAATGTGTGTGACAGTGTTTGAAAACTTTAAAGTTCTACACACACAGATGATGACATCTTAAGGTTCTTTTCAAATATGGACATTGAGATATACACCAAACATCAAACCATCAAAGCTACCTATTAGCAGGGGAGCCAGGCCCTGAATCCCACCCACCTCAGGTCAAACCCACAGTCCTTTCCAGATTTTCTGACATATACAATGTAATGTCAGAAGGAGACTCATTTTCCTTCAAAAGAGCAGATTTCTGAAATCAGAACAATCTTTCCAATCTACACAAAGCTATAAACATGTACCCCATCTTGCTATTTATTTCCTCCACTTGAGATCAAGTTTCTAGCACTTTATAAGCATTTTTCTCTAATTTGGTATGCTTTTAAAGTGATATTTGGAAAAATGCAGGAAGCCAGTGGAAAGATGGTTTGTGCTAAGACATCAGTGAGCAGCTCTCCCTCCCCGCTGATGCAAACCACCACTGGAAAGGAAACAAATTTCCTGTCATGAATATTCCCTTGCAGTTTTTAATTTAATCCCCTGCCCATAATTTTCCCTGCCAAAGACAACAAAGGTGCCATTTGTATATTGCTGTTTTAATACATATCCGATGGTACTGACAAAGGATCGTCTGGGCCATGACTGTTCCAATAATTGCTCCATACACAGAAAGAAGATGAGGGGTCCAACTGGCCTGACTCCCACTGAAGGGTATAAACTAAGGAGAAATTCCCTGTGGCTGTGGGCCATCTTCCAGTTCACCTCCAACTTACAGAAAGCTGCATTAAATGCCTCTCTCATTCCTGGGACCCTAAGTCAGTACATATCACTCCCCTGGCCTAAGGACTTTGAGAAAAAGGCCTCTGACGCTGTTTATTTACCCCAGAGCAAAAAAATACACAACTACTAATATAAAGAACAGGGAAGCCTCAAAGCCATATTTAGAGAAATTCTCCTGCTTTAATTATCTATACCGCCTACGCTTTAGCTTAAAAAAAAAAAAATAGCATCTCCTGACTTCTAGCTGTCTCTGGGATGTATCCCTGAAAATTAACCAGAAATGTCTGAATGTTTGCAAATATCAAGATTTTTTGTAATCTGTCCATTTTTAATCAACATTCCTATTATTCTATAGTTTTCATCAATTAGAATTTTACTGATCTTCAATCTATAGATATTTTAGCCAAATATAAAATATTGTCCTAACTGATTCAGTAACAATTTGCTGAGTATAGCTATAATATTTAATCAAAAATCTAAAAGTAACACTTTTAGTTTTAAAAAAGAAAACCTTGTAAAGAAATTTTTTTAATGTGTTTTTTTTTTTAAGTATTTTAAAAGCTTTGGCCAATTCATAAAAATAGACCCATAGATCAATGGAACAGAACAGAAAATCCAGAAATGAACTTACAATTGCATAGTCAATTAATCTTCAACAAAGCAGGAAAGAATAGAGACATCTAGATGCTGCGGTCAGTGAAGCCTCTGACTCTTGGTTTTGGCTCAGGTAGTGACCACATGGTCATGAGTTTGAGCCCTATGCTGTGCTCCATGCTCAACACAGGGTCTGCTTAGAGTTTCTACTTCCCTTTCCTTCTGCCCCTCCCCCTAGCTCTCTCTTTTTCTCTCTCTCAAATAAATAAATCTTTAAAAAAGAAAAAGAATAGCCAATGGAAAAAAGTCTCTTCAACAAATGGTGCTGGGAAAACTGGACTGCTACATGCAAATGAATGAAACTGGACCACTTTCTTACACCATACACAAAAATAAACTCAAAATGTAAAGACCTTAATGTGAAGGAAACCATCAAAATCCTAGAAGAGAACACAGGCAGTAACCTTTTGGACATTAGCCATAGCAACTTCTTACTAGATACATTTCCTGAGGCAAGGGAAACAGAAGCAAAAATGAACTATTAGTACTTCATCAAAATAAAAAGCTTCTGCACAGTGAAGGAAACAATCAACAAAACTGAGTGGCAATCTACGGAATGGGAGAAGATATTTGCAAATGACATATCTGATAAAGGGTTAGTATCCAAAATCTATAAAGTACTTATTAAACTCAACACCTAATAAACAAATAATCCAGTTAAGAAATGGGCAGAAGACACAGACATTTTTCCAAAGAAGACCTACAGATAGCTACCAGACACATGAAAAGATGCTCAATATCACTCTTCATTAGGGAAGTGCAAATCAAAACTACGAGATACCACCTCACACCTTCAGAATGGCTAAACTCAAAAACACAAGAACCAATAGATGTTGGCAAAGATATGGAGAAAAGGGAATCTTCTTAAACTGTTGGTGGGATTGCAAACTGGTTCAGCCACTCTGAAAAATACAGAGGTTCCTTAAAAAGCTAAAAATAGAACTACCCTATGATCCAGCAATTTCACTACTAGGTGTTTACCCAAGGAATACAAACATACTAATTCAAAGGGATAAATACACCCCAATGATTATAGCAGCATTATCTACAATAGCCATATTATGGAAACAGCCAGTGTCCATCAAATGATGAATAGATAAAGAAAAGTGGTATATACATACAATGAAATATTACTGAGCCATTAAAAAAGAATGAAATCTGGGGGGGGGCGGAGCAAGATGGCGGAGGAGTAGGAGACCTGGATTTCGTCTCCTCTCAGGAATTCAGCTGGATAGGGATCAAACCATTCTGAACACCTACAAACTCAACAGGAGATCGAAGAAAGGAATAGCAACAACTCTCTGAACAGAAAAGCGACCACTTTCTGGAAGGTAGGACGTGCGGAGAAGTGAATCCGAGGCGATATTCGGGAGGATAGATGGCAGGGGAGGGGCCTCCGTTGGCTGCTTCTGGCAAGTGATAGAGCCCCGGAGCACAAAATCGGAACTTTTATTTATTTTTTTCTTTAAATATTTTATTTATTTATTTGACAGAGAGAGACACAGCGACAGAGGGAACACAAGCGGGGGAGTGGGAGAGGGAGAAGCAGGCTTCCCGCGGAGCAGGGATCCCGACGCGGGGCTCGATCCCAGGACCCCTGAGATCATGACCCGAGCCCAAGGCAGACGCCCAACAACTGAGCCACCCAGGCGCCCCAAAATCGAAACTTTTAAAAGTCTGCTCCGCCGAGGGATGTCACTCCGGTGGCTAAGTGGGGGGTGGAACCCTCGTGGGACAGTGTGGTCTCAGGACCCTCAGGGTCACAGAAAGACCGGGGGTGCCTGAGTGTGGCAGAGCTCCCAGGTAACGGAGCAGGGAAGCCGCCTGCAGAGGTGGAGCCCAGGCGCAGGCTCTCAGCTCGGGGTTGCCATAAACCATGATCCGTGGCACAGTCGGGCCACTGCTCCTCCAGCAGGGACCCAACAAGCAGCAGATCTGGGGAGACTCCCCTTCCTCCCCCAGGAGGAGCCGCGCAGGAGTGCACTGCAGGGATCTGCTGGGTTTGGAGACTCCACCCGGGGTTGGGTGCCAGAGATAGAAAGGCGCGGTCACAGTCTGGGTGAGCACGGAGTGCGGCCGGAGACCGGGGAGAGGGGAGTGACTGACGGCTTTTCTCTGGGGGCTCACTGAGGAGCGGGGCCCCGAGTTCTCGGCTCCTCTGGGGCAGAGATTGGGAGGCCGCCATTTTCACTCTCCGCCTCCAAAGCTGTACGAAAGCTCGCAGGGAACAAAAGCTCTGGAGAGCAAACCCGAGCAGATTACTTAGCCAGGAGGGGACAAGGGTGGGGCAATTCCGCCTCTGGCAAAGACATTTGGAAACCACGGCAACAGGCCCCTCCCCAGAAGATCAGAGAGAACAGCCAGCCAAGACCAAGTTTACCGATCAATGAGAACGGCAGAACTCCAGCGCTAGCGGAATGATGCACATAGAATTCATGGTCAAAGTTAATTTTTTTTTTAACTGTCTTTTTTTCTTTTTTTTTTCTTTTTGAATTTTTCTTTTTCCCTTTTTCAACCAACATCCTATCAATCCCTTTTTTTAAAAAAAACATTTTTATTTTTCATTTTTAGAGTCATATTCTATCCCTTCATAGTAGTTACCCGTATCTTTGGCTTATATATATAAGTTGTTCTCTCTTTAAAATTTTGAGGTAGTTTCTTCTAACAGATTAAAATATACCCTAAATCTCTGGTATATGGTGTTTTCTACTCCCCTGCCTGAACACATCCTCTCCCTTTTTTTTTCTTTCTTTTTTCAAACAACTTCTTATCAATTCCTTCTATAAAATTTTTTATAATTTCCATCTTTACAGTCATATTACATCCCTTCATCATATCAACCCTTATTTTTGTACATATATATAAGTTTTTCTTTCTTTAAAATTTTGGGAGGCACTTTCTTTTAAAAGACCAAAATACACCCCAAATCTAGTGTGTGGCAGTGATCTATATACCAGCCTGATCATATTTGATCACATTCTGTTTTTTTGTTGTTGTTGTTGTTTTGTTTTGTTTGTTTTTGTTTTTATCTTTATCTTTTTTTTCTTTTTTCTCTCTTTCCCTTTCTTTTCCCACTGCTTCAGGTCTTTTCTGATTTGTTTAGAGTATATTTTCTGGGGACGTTGTTACTCTGCTAGCATTTTGTTCTCTCATTAATCTATTCTCCTCTGCACAAAATGACAAGACGGAAAAAATCACCTTAAAAAAAAGAACAAGAGGTAGTACCGACTGCCAGGGACCTACTCAATACGGATGTTAGTACGATGTCAGATCTAGAGTTCAGAATCATCACTTCAAAGATACTAGCTGGGCTTGAAAAAAATGTGGAAGTTACTAGAGAAATGCTTTCTGGAGAAGTAAAAGAACTAAAATCCAACCAAGTAGAAATCAAAAAGGCTATTAATGAGGTGCAATCAAAAATGGGGGTGCTAACTGCTAGGATAAATGAGGCAGAAGAAAGAATCAGTGATACAGAAGACCAAATGATGGACAATAAAGAAGCTGAGAAAAAGAGAGATAAACAACTACTGGATCACGAGGGCAGAATTCGAGAGATAAGCAATACCATAAGACGAAACAACATTAGAATAATTGGGATCCCAGAAGAAGAAGAAAGAGAGAGAGGGGCAGAAGGTATATTGGAGCAAATTATAGCAGAGAACTTCCCTAATTTGGGGAAGGAAACAGTCATGAAAATCCAGGAAGCACAGAGAACCCCTCTCAAAATCAATAAAAATAGGTCAACACCCCGACATCGAATAGTAAAACTTACAAGTCTCAGAGACAAAGAGAAAATCCTGAAAGCAGCTCGGGAGAAGAGATCTGTAACCTACAATGCCAGAAACATTAGATTGGCAACAGACCTATCCACAGAGACCTGGCAGGCCAGAAAGGACTGGCAGGATATCTTCAGAGCACTAAATGAGAAAAATATGCAGCCAAGAATACTATATCCAGCTAGGCTGTCATTGAAAATTGAAGGAGAGATAAAAAGCTTCCAGGACAAACAAAAACTAAAGGAATTTGCAAACACAAAACCAGCCCTACAGGAAATCTTGAAAGGGGTCCTCTAAGCAAAGAGAGAGCCTAAAAGCAACATAGACCAGAAAAGAACACAGACAATATACGGTAACAGTCACCTTACAGGCAATACAATGGCACTAAATTCCTATCTTTCAATAGTTACCCTGAATGTAAATGGGATAAATGCCCCAATCAAAAGACACAGGCTATCAGACTGGATTAAAAAACAAGACCCATCGATATGCTGTCTGCAAGAGACTCATTTCAGAACCAAAGACACCCCCAGATTGAAAGTGAGGGGGTGGAAAACCATTTACCATGCTAATGGACACCAAAAGAAAGCTGGGGTGGCAATCCTTATATCAGACAAATCAGATTTTAAACCAAAGACTGTAATAAGAGATGAGGAAGGACATTATATCCTACTTAAAGGATCTATCCAACAAGAAGATCTAAAAATTGTAAATATCTATGCCCCTAACATGGGATCAGCCAATTATATAAGGCAATTAATAACAAAAGCAAAGAAACACATAGACAACAATACAATAATAGTAGGGGACTTTACACCCCCCTCACTGAAATGGACAGATCGTCTAAGCAAAAGATCAACAAGGAAATAAAGACTTTAAATGACACACTGGACCAAATGGACTTCACAGACATATTCAGAACATTCCACCCCAAAGCAATGGAAAACACATTCTTCTCTAGTGCCCATGGAACATTCTCCAGAATAGATCACATCCTAGGTCATAAATCAGGTCTCAACCGGTACCAAAAGATTCGGATCATTCCCTGCCTATTTTCAGACCACAATGCTTTGAAACTAGAACTCAATCACAAGAGGAAAGTCGGAAAGAACTTAAATACATGGAGGCTAAAGAGTATCCTCCTGAAGAATGAATGGGTCAACCAGGAAATTAAAGAAGAATTTAAAAAATACATGGAAACCAATGAAAATGAAAACACAACTATTCAAAATCTGTGGGATACAGCAAAGGCAGTCCTAAGAGGAAAGGATATTGCAATACAAGCCTTTCTCAAGAAAAAAGAAAGGTCTCAAGTACACAACCTAACCCTACACCTAAAGGAGCTGGAGAAAAACAGCAAATAAAGCCTAAACCCAGCAGGAGAAGAGAAATAATAAAGATCAGAGCAGAATCAATGAAATAGAAACTAAAAGAACAGTAGAACAGATCAACGAAACTAGGAGCTGGTTCTTTGAAAGAATTAACAAGATTGATAATCCCCTGGCCAGACTTATCAAAAAGAGAAGAGAAATGACCCAAATCAACAAAATCATGAATGAAAGAGGAGAGATCACAACCAACACCAAAGAAATACAAACAATTATAAGAACATATTATGAGCAACTCTATGCCAGCAAATTAGATAACCTGGAAGAAATGGACGCATTCCTAGAGATGTATCAACTACCAAAACTGAACCAGGATGAAATAGAATACCTGAACAGACCTATAACCACTAAGGAAATTGAAGCAGTCATCAAAAATCTCTCAACAAACAAAAGCCCAGGGCCAGATGGCTTCCCAGGGGAATTCTACCAAACATTTCAAGAATTAATACCTATTCTTCTGAAACTGTTCCAAAAAATAGAAATGGAAGAAAAACTTCCAAACTCATTTTATGAGGCCAGCATCACCTTGATCCCAAAACCAGACAAAGACCCCATCAAAAAGGAGAATTACAGACCAATATCCCTGATGAACATGGATGCAAAAATTCTCACCAAAATACTAGCCAATAGGATCCAACAGTACATTAAAAGGATTATTCACCACAACCAAGTGGGATTTATCCCTGGACTGCAAGGTTGGTTCAACATCCGCAAATCAATCAATGTGATACAATACATTAACAAAAGAAAGAACAAGAATCATATGATCCTCTCAATAGATGCAGAAAAAGCATTTGACAAAGTACAGCATCCCTTCTTGATCAAAACTCTTCAGAGCGTAGGGATCAGGGGTAAATACCTCAATATCATAAAAGCCATCTATGAAAAACCTACAGCGAATATCATTCTCAATGAGGAAAAACTGAGAGCTTTCCCCCTAAGGTCAGGAACGTGGCAGGGATGTCCACTATCACCACTGCTATTCAACATAGTATTGGAAGTCCTAGCCACAGCAATCAGACAACAAAAAGAAATCAAAGGCATCCAAATTGGCAAAGAAGAAGTCAAACTCTCACTCTTTGCAGATGATATGATACTTTATGTGGAAAACCCAAAAGACTCCACCCCAAAACTGCAAGAACTCATAAAGGAATTCAGTAAAGTGGCAGGATATAAAATCAATGCACAGAAGTCAGTGGCATTCCTATACACCAACAACAAGACCGAAGAAAGAGAAATGAAGGAGTCGATCCCATTTACAAATGCACCCAAAACCGTAAGATACCTAGGAAGAAATCTAACCAAAGAGACAAAGGATCTGTACTCAGAAACTATAAAATACTCATGAAAGAAATTGAGGAAGACACAAAGAAATGGAAAAACGTTCCATGCTCATGGATTGGAATAACAAATATTGTGAAGATGTCAATGCTACCTAGAGCAATCTACACATTCAATGCAATCCCCATCAAAATACCATCCACTTTTTTCAAAGAAATGGAACAAATCATCCTAAAATATGTATGGAACCAGAAAAGACCCCGCATAGCCAGAGGAACATTGAAAAAGAAAAGCAAAGCTGGCGGCATCACAATTCCGGACTTCCAGCTCTATTAAAAAGCTGTCATCATCAAGACAGCATGGTACTGGCACAAAAACAGACACATAGATCAATGGAACAGAACAGAGAGCCCAGAAATGGACCCTCAACTCTATGGTCAACTCATCTTTGACAAAGCAGGAAAGAATGTCCAATGGAACAAAGACAGTCTCTTCAACAAATTGTGTTGGGAAAATTGGATAGCCACATGCAGAAGAATGAAACTGGACCATTTCCTTATACCACACACAAAAATAGACTCCAAATGGTTGAAAGACCTCAATGTGACACAGGAGTCCATCAAAATCCTAAAGGAGAACACAGGCAGCAACCTCTTCGACCTCAGCCGCAGCAACTTTTTCCTAGAAACATCGCCAAAGGCAAGGGAAGCAAGGGCAAAAATGAACTATTGGGACTTCATCAAGATAAAAAGCTTTTGCACAGCAAAGGAAATAGTCAACAAAACCAAAAGACAACCGACAGAATGGGAGAAGATATTTGCAAATGACATATCAGATAAAGGGCTAGTATCCAAAATCTATAAAGAACTTATCAAACTCAACACCCAAAGAACAAAGAATCCAATCAAGAAATGGGCAGAAGACATGAAGAGATATTTTTCCAAAGAAGACATCCAAATGGCCAACAGATACATGAAAAAGTGCTCAATATCACTCGGCATCACGGAAATCCAAATCAAAACCTCAATGAGATACCACCTCACACCAGTCAGAATAGCTAAAATTAACAAGTCAGGAAACGACAGATGTTGGCAGGGATGCGGAGAAAGGGGAACCCTCCTACACTGTTGGTGGGAATGCAAGCTGGTGCAGCCACTCTGGAAAACTGTATGGAGGTTCCTCAAAAAGTTGAAAATAGAGCTACCATATGATCCAGCAATTGCACTACTGGGTATTTACCCCAAAGATACAAAAGTAGGGATCCGAAGGGTACATGCACCCCGATGTTTATAGCAGCAATGTCCACAATAGCCAAACTGTGGAAAGAGCCAAGATGTCCATCGATAGATGAATGGATAAAGAAGAAGTGGTATATATATACAATGGAATATTATGCAGCCATCAAAAGGAATGAAATCTTGCCATTTGCAATGACGTGGATGGAACTGGAGGGTATTATGTTGAGTGAAATAAGTCAAACAGAGAAAGACATGTATCATATGACCTCACTGATATGAGGAATTCTTAATTGCAGGAAACAAACTGAGGGTTGGAGTGGGTGGTGGGGTGGGAGGGATGGGGTGACTGGATGATAGACACTGGGGAGGGTATGTGCTCTGGTAAGCGCTGTGAATTGTGCAAGACTGTTGAATCTCAGATCTGTACCTCTGAAACAAATAATGCAATATATGTTAAGAAAAAAAAAAAGAAAAGAAGGTAGTGGGATGGGAAGAATGAAGCGGGGGAAATCGGAGGGGGAGACGAACCATGAGAGACGATGGACTCTGAAAAACAAACAGGGTTCTAGAGGGGAGGGGGGTGGGAGGATGAGTTAGCCTGGTGATGGGTATTGAGGAGGGCACATTCTGCATGGAGCACTGGGTGTTATGCACAAACAATGAATCATGGAACACTTCATCTAAAACTAATGATGTTTAACATAAGAATTAAAAATAAATAAATAAATAAATAAATAAAATAAATTAAAAAAAATAAAATGTAGTCAAAATCCAAAAAAAAAAAAAAAGTATGAAATCTTGCCATTTGCAATGACATGGATGAAGTTAGAGAGTATTAAGATAAGTGAATTAGGTCAGTCAGATAAAGACAAATACCATATGATTTCACTCATATGTGGAATTTAAAAAAAACAAAACAGATGAGCAAAGGGAAAAAGAGAGGCAAACCAAGAAACAGACTCTTACCTATAGAGAACAAACTGATGGTTACCAGAGGAGAGGTGGGTGGGGGGATGGGTGAAATAGGTGATGGGGATTAAGGAGGGCACTTGTGATGAGCACAGGGTACTATATGGAAGTGTTGAATCACTATATTGTACACCTGAAAGTAATATTACACTGTATGTTAACTAACTGGAGTTTAAATAAAAACTTTTTTAAAAAAAAGAAGAAAAGCTTTGGCCAATTAATTTTAAAACCCATAAAACACTTCATTTAATATATAAGCTATGAATATAAATTAAAGATTTCTCAAGCTTACATACTAAAAAGTCCATTACTTCATTACAGACTCTCTTTGAAAATAGTACAGAAAGGTTTTACATTGCTTAGGACACTTTGGGGAACTTTCTTTTGATTTTTATTCAGTATCAGATTATAAACATCCAAAAGAAAGATAAAAACAGAAGATCCATCCCCATCTCATTTAAGAGCCACCAATCTTCATCAAGAGACCCTACTTTGAGGTATGCCCTGTCATTCCTAATAAACTCATCCTGAAAATAAAAATATCCCAACTGAAAATTTTCAAATTATAGTGCTTTAATCCTAATAGGAGTCCAAAAGTATTCAATAAGTTAGTAGTGTTGTTAGAGTAAATGCATCATTTTCTACAGTGACTAGCTTAAAAGAAAATATTTATTTACCTTTAAATAAATTGTATATGTAGGAAGTATGAGAAAATGCTTATTATCTCATTCTTTTAAAGTCAAAGGAGGTGTTGCCAAGGAACAGGGAATTATAACTTTTAATTATATTTTTTAGACAGTACCTTTTAAGCATATATTCAATAAGTCACAAAAGGCTACCTGAAGGACATGATCATACACCATTCGGAGGAGCTGCACTGATCTAAGAAAATGACAGCAACAACTTTACCCAAGTGTTCACTGCTCAGTTTAAAGGATCCCATTAAATATCAAAATGTATTATAGAAGTATCAACATGGACTTGTGAATCAAACAATGGATTAAACATCCAAAACAGCATATTTATGCCATTGGCTGAGTTGCTGGTAAGAATATCCTGTGAGTTTCTAGTTGAAGAGGTCAGCTTAAACATACCCATTTATTTCCCCTTTCCCTCTAAGATCACTGGAATTAAAATAAAGGAGTGAAATGGTATAAATGCCCCAAAACAAAGAGAATGGGAATAGGATCACAAAAAGGCAAGATATTTTCAATACATTACATACAGACAGAGCATGTACAGGGAGGCTTAGTATCTGCAAACATAGAGTGAAGGAAGCCCTATGCTAAATACTAGTGAGGGGGCTGCAGGGTGGGAGGAGCAGGTGTGCCCCATGGAACCTGGAACCTTACTGAGTTCAGAAGTGAACTGAAGGAGGCAGGGAGAACAGAGTGGAGATCACATGGGTGAGTGACAGAGAACTTTGGAATAGAGAGCTGCCAATTCCCTTCTGAGAATAACCATCAGCCAGGGTTTCTCCTCACTCCATTGATTCAAAACTCAAAAAAAAAAAAAATGGATTGGCTAGAACTGTGTAATCTAACATGGGGTAGCCACCAGCAAAATGTGGCTACCTTGATATGTGTCCTTGATATGTGACCAGTCTGAGATGGGCTATGAGTGTAATGCACACACTGGATTTCTAAGACTTAGCTCTGCCCTCCCCCAGAAATGTAAACCATCTCATTAACAATGTTTCTACATTGGCTATGTGTTGAAATTTTAATAACTAGATATATTTTGTTAAGTAAAATTTCTTATTAAAATTAATTATACCTGTATCTTTTTATTTTTTAAGTGTGGCCACTAGAAAATCTAAAATTTGCATCGACATGGATGGAACTGGAGGGGATTGTGCTAAGTGAAATAAGTCAAGCAGAGAAAGTCAATTATCATATGGTTTCACTTATTTCTGTAACATAAGAAACAGCATGGAGGACATTAGGAGAAGGAAGGGAAAAATGAAGGGGGGGAAATCGGAGGGGGAGATGAACCATGAGAGACTATGGATTCTGAGAAACAAACTGAAGGTTTAAGAGGGGAGGGAGTCAGGGGGATGGGTTAAGCCTGATGATATGTACTAAGGAGGGCACGTATTGCATGGAGCACGGGGTGTTATACGCAAACAATGAATCATGGAACACTACATCAACAACGAATGAAGTATTGTATAGTGACTAATGTAACATAATAAAATAAATAAATAATAAATAATAAATAAAATAAAATAAAATTACATCAGTAGCTGGCATTGTATTTCTATTGGATAGCCCTGAATTAGAGAATAAAGAAGCTAGTGTGACAAGAGATGACCCTGAGACAAAGCATCCAGCCCTTTGGCATTTAGCATCTTCAAAAAAATTTAACAGTCCTCACCCAAGCCCTAAAACCACAGCTGATTCTAAATCCTACCCTCAAATACAGTACTTTCACCAATGTTTCTCTTCCCTAATTTTAAAATACGAAGAGAAATCTAAGAATCAGAAGGCATTTTAGGAAAGCTTGCCAAACAAATCATAAAAATAAACAGGAAAACAAATAAATAAATGAGCAAAATTAAAAGAAAAAGGAAAAATTATCTTAGAAGAAATATTATACAGTTTGAAACAAATGAATTAAAAAAATAAAGAAGTAAACGATAACCCTCAACTGATATCCTCTGAGAAGGAGGTTAACTGTATAATGAACAGACAGAATAAATAGCATGACTAAAGACTTGGAAAAAGAAAGGAATGATAAGATTTGGTCAAAAAGGAGAACATCTAAACTTGACACCAGGTTAGTTGACAACTGAAACAGTCAACCCCACTGAATAGCACAGCTGCCATAGCATTAGACCCAAACAAGAAGGAATTATAGGCTCAGGAAAAAAATGACTTTGCAAAGTATAGTGTACATTGTCACAAAATCATGAAGGCAGCTTTAAAAAAAAAAGAATCAAGATACAATAGAATCAAATTACAGAGAAATCACATATGGTTACAGGAGAGAATGTAAATGTTACCAACATGGAGATAGAAGGAGGTTAAAAAAAAAAAAGTAGGGGCAGCACTGGAGTGCTTACAGACAGGGAAACCAAATTATGGTTAACAGAAATGACAGTCAAGACTGTCTTTTGAAGGTATAAAAGTGATCTGTGAAAGTGACGGCAATAGGGAGAGCTGTGAGTGAATCAAGTTCCTATCTCATCATAACAAGTAGTCAATAGCAAATGGATAAAGCTGATCAATCAAGGAATAATAAATGAGTATTAAAACAAGAATTATAACCAGAAACAGAGGCTGCTGAAGGTCTCTGGGGAATGGACAGCAATGGGAAGAGTGCGATAGGGCGAGGGCTTCTCATAAATCCTTACTGTTGGCTCTGTAAATGTTGTGTGTCACATTGACATTTTTAAATATTAAAAAATGTCATAGCCTATACATTTTCTGCATAGTATACAAATATTAAATAACTGAAATGTCTATCCGGGGGCCAACACAGTGGATCATAAAATGTCCAAATGTGATACAGTTCAATAATCGTGCAGCAATTACACTAACACCCTTTTAAGTTAATCATCAGTCAAGATTTCCACAAAGCTGCTTAAAAGTGAAAACCTTTAAATTATACTAAACTAAAATTCAACTCTAGGTGGATGGGACATAAAATATAAAAGGTAAAACAAAACAACAAAAAGCCTCTAAAGGAAAATATCTTCATGTGGTTGAGAAAGGGAAGGAGTTTTTAAATACGACACAATAAGCATTAAATATAGAAGAAAGGTTTTATGAGCTGGGTCTCATTAAAATGAAGAACTGCTGTTCATCAAAAGACACCATCTCTCTAGAAGTATATTATACTTCAATTAAAGATTTACAAAAGACTTGGGCGCCTGGGTGGCTCAGATGGTTAAGCGTCTGCCTTTGGCTCAGGTCATGATCCCAGAGTCCTGGGATCGAGTCCCGCATCGGGCTCCCTGCTCCTTGGGAGCCTGCTTCTCCCTCTCCTTCTCTCTCTCTCTCTCTCTCTCCCTGTCTCTGTCTCTCATGGATAAATAAATAAAATCTTAAAAAAAAAAAAAAGATTTACAAAAGACAGAAAAAACAAACCTCAAGAGAAAGAGACAAGCCAAAGAGTCTGAGAGAATATCTGCAAAAACATGTAAGTGCCTAGGGGCTCATGTCCTTAATTTAGAAAAATTCATACAAATCAATAAGGAAAAACTAAACAAACAAACAAACCAAGATAAAAATAGGCAAGAGGGCGGAGCAAGATGGCAGAGGAGTAGGAGACCTGGATTTTGTCTGGTCTCAGGAATTCAGCTGGATAGAGATCAAACCATTCTGAACACCTACAAACTCAACAAGAGATCAAAGAAAAGAATAGCAACAACTCTCTGAACAGAAAAGCGACCACTTTCTGGAAGGTAGGACGTGCGGAGAAGTGAATCTGAGGCAATATTCGGGAGGATAGACGGCGGGGGAGGGGCCTCCGTCAACCGCTTCTGGCAAGTGATAAAGCCGTGGAGCACAAAATTGGAACCATTTACCATGCTAATGAACACCAAAAGAAAGCTGGGGTGGCAATCCTTATATCAGACAAATTAGATTTTACACCAAAGACTGTAATATGAGATGAGGAAAGACACTATATCCTACTTAGAGGGTCTATCCAACAAGAAGATCTAACAATTATAAATATCTATGCCTCTAACATGGGAGCAGCCAATTTTATAAGGCAATTAATAACAAAAGCAAAGAAACACATAGACAACAATACAGTAATAGTGGGGGACGTTAACACTCCCCTCACTGAAATGGACAGATAATCTAAGCAAAAGATCAACAAGGAAATAAAGACTTTATTTATTTATTTTTTTAAAGATTTTATTTATTTATTTGACAGAGAGAGACATAGCGAGAGCAGGAACAGAAGCAGGGGGAGTGGGAGAGGGAGAAGCAGGCTTCCCGTGGAGCAGGGAGCCCGATGTGGGACTCGAACCCAGGACCCTGGGATCATGACCTGAGCCGAAGGCAGACGCTTAATGACTGAGCCACCCAGGCGCCCGGAAATAAAGACTTTAAATGACACACTGGACCAAATGGACTTCACAGACATATTCAGAACATTCCATCCCAAAGCAACGGAATACACATTCTTCTCTAGTGCCCATGGAACATTCTACAGAATAGATCACATCCTAGGTCATAAATCAGGTTTCAACTGGTACCAAAAGATTGGGATCATTCCTTGCCTATTTTCAGACCACAATGCTTTGAAACTAGAACTCAATCACAAGAGGAAAGTCGGAAAGAACTCAAATACATGGAGGCTAAAGAGCATCCTACTGAAGAATGAATGGGTCAACCAGGAAATTAAAGAAGAATTTAAAAAATACATGGAAACCAATGAAAATGAAAACACAACTATTCAAAATCTTTGGGATACAGCAAAGGCAGTCCTAAGGGGAAAGTATATAGCAATACAAGCCTTTATCAAGAAACAAGAAAGGTCTCAAGTACACAACCTAACCTTTCACCTAAAGGAACTGGAGAAAGAACAGCAAATAAAGCCTAAACCCAGCAGGAGAAGAGAAATAATAAAGATCAGAGCAGAAATCAATGAAATAGAAGCCAAAAGAACAGTAGAACAGATCAACGAAACTAGGAGCTGGTTCTTTGAAAGAATTAACAAGATTGATAAACCCCTGGCCAGACTTATCAAAAAGAAAAGAGAAATGACCCAAATCAACAAAATCATGAATGAAAGAGGAGAGATCACAACCAACACCATAGAAATACAAACAATTATAAGAACATATTATGAGCAACTCTATGCCAGCAAATTAGATAACCTGGAAGAAATGGACGCATTCCTAGAGATGTATCAACTACCAAAACTGAACCAGGATGAAATAGAAAACCTGAACAGACCTATAACCATTAAGGAAATTGAAGCAGTCATCAAAAATCTCTCAACAAACAAAAGCCCAGGGCCAGATGGCTTCCCAGGGGAATTCTACCAAACATTTCAAGAAGAATTAATACCTATTCTTCTGAAACTGTTCCAAAAGATAGAAATGGAAGGAAAACTTCCAAACTCATCTTATGAGGCGACCATTACCTTGATCCCCAAACCAGACAAAGACCCCATCCAAAAGGAGAATTACAGACCAATATCCCTGATGAACATGGATGCAAAAATTCTCACCAAAATACTAGCCAATAGGATCCAACAGTACATTAAAAGGATTATTCACCACAACCAAGTGGGATTTAACTCTGGGCTGCAAGGATGGTTCAACATCTGCAAATCAATAAACGTAATACAATACATTAACAAAAGAAAGAACAAGAATCATATAATCTTCTCAATAGATGCAGAAAAAGCATTTGACAAAGTACAGCATCCTTTCTTGATCAAAACTCTGATTCAGAGTATAGGGATCGAGGGTAATACCTCAATATCATAAAAGCCATCTATGAAAAACCTACAGCGAATATCATTCTCAATGGGGAAAAACTGAGAGCTTTCTCCCTAAGGTCAGGAACACGGCAGGGATGTCCACTATCACCACTGCTATTCAACATAGTATTGGAAGTCCTAGCCACAGCAATCAGACAACAAAAAGAAATCAAAGGCATCCAAATCGGCAAAGAAGAAGTCAAACTCTCACTCTTTGCAGATGATGTGATACTTTATGTGGAAAACCCAAAAGACTCCACCCCAAAACTGCTAGAACTCATACAGGAATTCAGTCAAGTGGCAGGATATAAAATCAATGCACAGAAGTTAGTGGCATTCCTATACACCAACAACAAGACAGAAGAAAGAGAAATTAAGGAGTCTATCCCATTTACAATTGCACCCAAAACCATAAGATACCTAGGAAGAAATCTAACCAAAGAGACAAAGGATCTGTACTCAGAAAACTATAAAATACTCATGAAAGAAATTGAGGAAGACACAAAGAAATGCAAAAATGTTCCATGCTCATGGATTGGAAGAACAAATATTGTGAAGATGTCAATGCTACCTAGAGCAATCTACACATTTAATGCAATCCCTATCAAAATAGCATCTACTTTTTTCAAAGAAATGGAACAAATAATCCTAAAATTTGTATGGAACCAGAAAAGACCCTGAATAGCCAGAGGAACGTTGAAAAAGAAAAGCAAAGCTGGTGGCATCACAATTCCAGACTTCAAGCTCTATTACAAAGCTGTCATCATCAAGCCAGCCTGGTACTGGCACAAAAACAGACACATAGATCAATGGAACAGAACAGAGAGCCCAGAAATGGACCCTCAACTCTATGCCCAACTAATCTTCGACAAAGCGGGAAAGAATGTCCAATGGAAAAAGACAGTCTCTTCAACAAATGGTGTTGGGAAAATCAGACAGCCACATGCAGAAGAATCAAACTGGACCATTACCTTACACCACACACAAAAATAGACTCCAAATGGTTGAAAGACCTCAATGTGACACAGGAGTCCATCAAAATCCTAAAGAAGAACACAGGCTGCAACCTCTTCAACCTCAGCCACAGCAACTTCTTCCTAGAAACATCGCCAAAGGCAAGGGAAACAAGGGCAAAAATGAACTATTGGGACTTCATCAAGATAAAAAGCTTTTGCACAGCAAAAGAAACAGTCAACAAAACCAAAAGACACCCGACAGAATGGAAGAAGATATTTGCAAATGACATATCAGATAAAGGGCTAGTATCCAAAATCTATAAAGAACTTATCAAACTAAACACCTAAAGAACAAAGAATCCAATCAAGAAATGGGCAGAAGACATGAACAGACATTTTTCCAAAGAAGACATCCAAATGGCCAACAGACACATGAAAAAGTGCTCAACATCGCTCGGCATCAGGAAAATCCAAATCAAAACCTCAATGAGATACCACCTCATACCAGTCAGAATGGCTAAAATTAACAAGTCAGGAAATGACAGATGTTGGCAGGGATGTGGAGAAAGGGGAACCCTCCTACACTGTTGGTGGGAATGCAAGCTGGTACAGCCACTCTGGAAAACAGTATGGAGGTTCCTCAAAAAGTTGAAAATAGAGCTACCATACGATCCAGCAATTGCACTACTGGGTATTTACCCCAAAGATACAAAAGTAGGGATCCAAAAAGGTACATGCACCCCGATGTTTATAGCAGCAATGTCCACAATAGCCAAACTGTGGAAAGAGCCAAGATGTCCATCGACAGATGAATGGATAAAGAAGAAGTGGTATATATATACAATGGAATATTATGCAGCCATCAAAAGGAGATCTTGCCATTCGCAATGACATGGATGGAACTGGAGGGTGTTATGCTGAGCGAAATAAGTCAATCAGAGAAAGACATGTATCATATGACCTCACTGATATGAGGAATTCTTAATCTCAGGAAACAAACTGAGGGTTGCTGGAGTGGGGGGTGGGGTGGGAGGGATGGGTGGCTGTGTGATAGACACTGGGGAGGGTATGTGCTGGTGAGTGCTATGAATTGTGCAAGACTGTTGAATCACAGATCTGTACCTCTGAAACAAATAATGCAATATATGTTAAGAAAAAAAAAAAGAAGATAGCAGGAGGGGAAGAATGAAGCGGGGGAAATCGGAGGGGGAGACGAACCATGAGAGATGATAGACTCTGAAAAACTGAGGGTTCTAGAGGGGAGGGGCGTGGGAGGATAGGTTAGCCTGGTGATGGGTATTAAAGAGGGCACGTTCTGCATGGAGCACTGGGTGTTATGCACAAACAATGAATCATGGAACACTACATCAAAAACTAATGATGTAATGTATGGTGACTAACATAACAATAAAAAAAAAACTTAAAAAAAATAGGCAAGAGACATGAATAGACACTTCTCAAAAGAAAATAACCAACTTAAAATTAAGAAATGAAAATGTCCTCGACTCCAGTGGTAATCTGGGGAACGGCTAATTAAAATCACAAAGAACTATCACTCCCCACCCACCAGACTGTGAATTAAAAAGACTGAAAATACCAAGGGTTGGTGAGTATGTAGAGCAACAAGGATTTTTCATACACTGCTAGTGAGAATGTTAATTGGTATATAATCATTTTAAAATCATTTTGTTTGGCTTCATTTGGAAAACTTAAAGTTATTGCCACCTTATGCCTTAGAGTCCACTCCCATATATATACATATGTAATAAAAATGCATTCACATGTGCATCAAAAGACATGTAAAATAAGAATATCTATGACAGAGGTCTTCATAATAGACAAAAGCTGGAATCTAAATATCCATCAATAGAATAATAAATCTTATATTCATACAATAAATATGAATAAACTACAACCACAGGCAACAACTTGAGTGACTCTCCCAAAAATAAAATTAAGCAAAAGTAACCAGACCTAAAAGAATACCACCGTGTGCTTGTGTTATTCCACCTGTATAAATTTCCAGAGAAGGGCAAAATTCAACCCTGGTGCTCAATGCCATGCTAATGGTTTTCCAGTGGGATATAACACGTTTTTATTGTTTTATCAATATGCCTTCTCCCTCGAATATAGACACCACCTCTTTTACCCCAAGACAGGAATCTTTACAGACAGTGATCTGAGAGGAAATTCCCCACTTTAAGGATCATCTCACAGGTGGCATTTGTTAACCATGACAGTTACAATTCCTTCCCACTTTGCCAGCTTCCACCTGCCACTGGGACAGGTCAGCTCCTTCATCTACAAGCTGAGTTGGAGCCTGGAGTCAGGCACACATCTAAGACTTTCCCACAGCGATTCTCCCTCAGCGGCTTTTAACCCATAATACAGGATATTATACAATTCCTTATTTAATCTCGTTAGTTTCAGCCAATTATTTTGGCATTCTGGGAGCTGTGATTTCCTCAGCTTTTGCTGTAACTTCTAGCTTTTCTCCATGGAAACTTAAGCATATTATGTGATATCTTATTTTGAGATATCAAAAGAAAATATTCAACAAAGAGAGATAAGACAACAGGTGTGTGGGTGTGTGTGTGTATTTATATACACATAAATATGTACACAGACACACTTTTACAATAGTTTGGTTGGGGGTGTTATATTTTTTTGGTTTTTGCTAAAATGGTTTATACCTAATGTTGACTGTCAATAAGTAAATCACTGAAATAAATATCATGGGAACTGCTATTAGAAGGTTCTAAATGACTTGCCTCTCCTCTGAGGAGTAAAACACTACCTAAACCTAATAAATCAATAAAAGGACAGAGATTTTCATTAGCATCCCTCCATAACAAGACGCTTTCTCTTCCTTTAACAGCATGTCAGGGATGAATCAGGAGCTCTGAGAAAACTGAATGCTTTGGGGAATACCTTCAGTGGTAGACCAGAAAAGCAACATTTACAAGAAAGATTCCTTCAGTAAAAGTGTCCATAATCCTCAGTCTATAAAGCTAAACCATTTTGTATGTTTGTTTATGTCCCAAAGTCATAAAGAGGTTTGAGAGGGATAAAATTTCTATCATAATAAATCTGGATCAATTACAAAGATGCATTGTAAACAAGTTTTAATTTAGAATTTCAGTTCTGCTCCCAGCAATGATGGACTAAGTGGTTCTCACAAATCCTCCAGTGAGAACAATTAAAGAAGATGGAAAATGCAATGATCATGTGCTTAAAAACACCAGAGAACTTAACAGGGCAATGAAGAACTGCAGAACCAAGATCCAGGAGGGGAGGGAAGCCCTTAGAAGATAACAGGGCTTGGGGCCACTTTTCAACAACCCTTTGATGATTCCTAAAGCAATGCCTAAGAGGCCAAAAAATTATGCAGATCTTGACAGAAGTGAGAGCTAGGGGAACAAAACAGGAGTTCAAGGTCCATTGAAAAGAGAGAAGACTCCAGTAAATTCTCTACATTTACATCCTGTATGTATAAGCAAAAATCAAAAGCAGATCAGCCCTTACAGGGAGGGAAGGCCAGCTCCCCATATTCTCAGTGACTAACTGGATTGAGGCAATTTGTGCTTGCTGGTGCCATGACCTGGATGTTGGTCAGAAACAAACAAACACTGGAGGAAGATAGTATCCTCAAGACCTTCAGATTATCTCTGTAATTCTCCACATGCACTGGGGCAAAATAAAAGGGCAACCAGGCTTAGAAACAACGTCATGAATCATTTCATGTAACTTAAAAGTAACATCATGAATCATTTCAATACACGCTTTTTAAACGATTTCTAAAATAAAAAGAGGGACAGAGATTGAACACGCACTGATGGTGAGAAATGCATGATAGTGGAAAAAGAATTCAATTTTAGTTTAAAATTTATATTTGTTTACTACTTGGCATATTTGTATCACTTTAAAATTAATGCCTGTTAATACTGTTTAAAATGCTGTAATGGGGTTATATAATTTTAATTTTTAAATACTTCCCTACACACTCTATAAACACAGAGAAAAGAGCATGAAATACACCAGAATGTCTTGAGTGATTGTGATTTGGGTGATGATTTTCCCCCAGTCCTTTTTTTTTTAATTTCGTTTCCTGTACAAATATATGTATTACATTTGTAGTTTTAAGATATACCATGTATAAAAACATTATTAGGATACTTACTTGTAACTTGGGCTTTCTGCATAGATGGTGTTCAACTTGTACAATTTTTACAGTTAATACTGGATAATAATAAGTTAGCATTGTAGCACTTTAAATAGTGGCCAGCAGATGCAAAATCATAGGCCTGACAAAAGCAAAGCATCGCCCTGGGGCTGTCAGGTAACACACAAGCCCTTACATTATTGGGCTCCACAAACACACCTGCCATTGGCTGTAGCAAACCCCAAATGCATGATCACTTAGTTCTACTGTCTTGTGATTAAAGCTTCTGAAAGGTTGAATCTAAAAGTAGAATCTATAAAATACCAAAAATCATTCATGCATAATTATGTGTTTTACATTGTGTATAATTATGTGTTGATTCACATTATTCATTTTAAATGCCTTGCCTTCTGGACATGCTTTCATAACTGTGCACATTTATTTTATGCAAATCAACACCTAGAATGGCCTTAAGATGTATGCATACAGGTGAATGACTATATGGCAGGAATAAAGGAGAAATATTATGGAAACTGTTGGCAGTTTACAACCCTGCATTTGCATCCCTTCAAAATGATTTCTTGTGTATCATCTCATTCTCAGCCCAGTTACAAGCCCACGAAGTAAATTAATAAATGCCGTGAGTCAGAGTATGCATTCAGGAATAATGTAGACACTTTTACATAACAAATTTATCTATGTAGCTACATGATGTTTATATAAACAGTTATACATCATAGGTTGGATATCCAAAGTGTCTCTGGATTCTGTCCATTTCTCACTTTCCCACAATGTTGGGAAGTTTCGACCTCTTCATCCCTTGTCTACACTTCTCCTCCTCTCCAATCTATCCCACACACATACTGCCCTCAACATCCTCTATCTAAACAAACACAGGTCTAGTTACATCCTCCTCTGCTTAAAAATACACCACACCTTCCCACTCTCCACCTAACATTTCACCTATGGGCCTGCTAAATAACTAGAACAGACCACAGCAGGTAAAACCATCCCTTTGAAAATATATGCTTTGTCTTTAAAATGTATGCATCTTTTTTTTCATTCTAATCTATAATTTATATTTGTGGGACTTAATGCAAATATCATGGTTTGGATTGTTTCCATTTCTAGGAAAATCTGCTATGGCAAGCTGATCCTGCAGCTTCACAAATCCCCTGGCACACCGTCTCCTCATGCCCTCAGAGATACCCAGACTAGGACAAAACCTCAACTCTGCAGAAGCACTCTAGATACCTCACACTCTGTTCCCCTCCTGTCTCTGAACTCAATGCATACTTCCTCCCCCAAAAATAATCCTATCCTTCATCTTGTAAGGTATATTTCTAGAAACTAATTCTTACCAAAAAAATTTGTAAAGAAAAATTAGTTTGGTCAATACTATATGTATCCCTCTTTTAGAAATTCTCAATAAACATAGGAACACCCAATATTCTAAAAAGTCTTACAGCAAAACCTGTAGCCAAGAATAACTGAGAGTGAGCACTTCTTAAAACCTACCTTGCTGAAAGTGTCCTGTCCTCCACCAAAATCTTCTCACCCTGCCCCCATCACCTGGAGAGTCGTTCCTACTTTCTCCAACTGGCAAATTCCTACTCAATTTTAGAAATCTAACTACCTCCACTTTGAAACCATTCCCAGCCACCCTCGCTGGAAATAAATGTTTTCTCCTATGTGTATTTGTAGCACTTTGTATAGGCATGTATGTTAAATTACACATGTGGTAATCATGGATCTACATGTCAGTCTCCCTAGCCAGACTGTGAGTTTTATTATTCTTTTTAAAGATTTTGTTTATTTATTTGACAGAGAGAGTGAGAGAGCACAAGTAGGGGGAGCAGTAGAAGGAGAGGGAGAAGCAGACTCCACGCAGAGCAGGGAGCCCCATGCGGGTCTCGATTCCAGAACCCTGGGATCATGACCAGAGCCAAAAGCAGACGCTCAACCATCTGAGCCACCCAGGTGCCCCAGACTGTGAGTTTTAAAAGTAGAAACCATCCCTTATTCATTTATGAATCCCCAGAATCTACCAAAGTTCACAAAACGAGTTCAGTAAATATGTGTGGAATAAACTGGTGAAATAGAAATGATCTTTCATGAAAATAAAATATGCAGCATCATATGCCATCTCCCTATCACTCCAGCCAGGAAATCTCTGCTGGCAAAAAGGGGAACAAGAAGACTTGGAGAGCAGGGTAATGGTCTCTAGAACAGCCCAGTCAGAGTGAGTAAATGGCCCATATTAACCAAATTTATAAAAAGAATCTAACGCCAGTCAAGACTGTCACATGAATCCCTTATGAGAGCCACTGTATCTCTGTCCAGGGTGCTAAGATTCCAGCTGGAGAGCCCTGGCTCTGCTTCAAAACCAGGCAGAGCCAAGTCCGAATAGAATACAAATGTTTGCATATTTCATTATTTCAGATATAGAGACTTCCTTTCCACCTAGGATCTCAGGACAGTCTCACTCAATCAGCTACAGTTCAGCCAGTTTAAGTAAATTAAGCTAACTGTCCTGCAAAAGAAGTTACCAACTCCAAAGGAGGCAAGATGCAAAGCACTTGAAAGTCAGATGTGGGTTTTCCTTGAAGCCCTGCCTCTAACCAATGAGCAGCTTTGGGCAAGTGACCACACCTTTCTAGGCATCAACTTCCCAACCTCTGAGTTGAGTAGCTACATAATTAAGAACTAGCAAACCTTCAGTGAATTACAGTGAACGTCAACCACTTTTTCTTATTTAATCCTCTTGAAACCCTGTGAAGTGGGTATTACTACTCTCATTTGACACATGAAGAAACAGGGCTTAGAGAGGTAAAGTAATTTGTTCAAGGCCACACCATGAGCTCACAGCATTGCCTGCCTACGAAGTTCAACGGGTTCACGGCTGGATGGCCAAGGTGAGACCAAGGCTTTTTCCCTTCCCACCTTCCCATGACCTCAGGATGCTCATGGCTGCCTTCACGTGTGTTTTTCTAGCACTGGAATGATGATGATACCCAGTACTCATGATTTTTGTTAGTTTTTTAAATTTCCTAACTTGACACAAGCTTGTCTTTGTCACATCACGTAACTCTAGCTGACACCTAAACTTCTCATAAGACCCCCAAATCCCTCATTTAACCTGATTCCTTAAGGATCTCTTAAAAGAGGCAAAAGCACCCAGAAAGAAGCTTGCAGCTGCACAATGAGTGATCTCCTCTCCAAAGAGACTGCCACAGACTTAGGACTGCTCCGCTTGCTCACTATTCCTGCTCCTTGGCTAAGGAGCCACTGTACCTTCACATGCCATCCAGCCAGCCAGAGGACCACTCCAGAGAGGCTCCTTGTCTATGTGGAGCATACCCATGGTGAGGCTACCTGGCTGGCTGGAGCCAGTCCTGGGCAAATGGGGTGGGGGAGTGTGGCTTTCACCTTCTCAGCCTATCATGCACCACTTGTGAAGTGTGTTTGCTTAGCTGACAGGTCCTCTGTCCAGGTGTGCAGGGGTGGAGTGGGGAGTGTTGTTTGGTTTGGTGCATTTGATGAAAATGACCATAGTCATGTGCTAGCTTTGTGGTCTCTTAAATTTGCCTTCACATCTTTAGCTCATCACAGTGACCAGTGAAATGCTATTGTGTCTATTTCATTAACAGCAAAGTACAGACTCAGGACACTTACAAAACTTACCTAAGAGCAACCATCCAGAAACTGTCAGAGCCGGAACCCACCAAGGCTCCCAAGTACAAATCCTGAACCTCTCAAAGTAACAGAGAAGTTGATCTTTAATAAGGTACTTGCCTCCCCAAACACCCAGAGCCTTGTGCCGCGCCCAAAGCCCCCACACTTCCATTTCTCTGACCCGGCTTCATTCAATACTAGAGCTTCTTTTTCAGCCTCTCTTCCCCTAATTCCAAATCTGCATCCTTTCCCCTCTCCTGTAATCCAAGCTCTGTAAACAGCAATTTTTGTTCTTTTGTAACCTGTACAACAGCACTTGCCTACAGCCCTCCTGTTAGTCATCATGTCATCACATAGACACTGAGTATTTTAAAGCAGAGTTCTGTCTGCGGGAGGAAGTGCACATTTAATGCAGGTATAGTATGGAAGAGGAAGCCATTCATCACGGCAATTTTAACTAGGTTAAGTGATGTAACATACATCAGTGTGGTAGTGTGGGTATTCTTTATTTGTAGGATTATGAAATATCACCTGTCTTCTTACACCACCCATCTGCACCCCTCTGGTGGATAGTAGCACTTTCTATGTGGAACTGAGGCTATCTGCACACCTCTTTCCTACCACAGTTTTCCCTCCCCCTGAACACCATCGTCCCTGTGCCCCAGAACAGAGTCTAATGTCTTGTACAAACTAGACACAGAAATCCATTTATAATGAATTAAACACTTTTGTAAAATATTTGTATTGTATGAAGGATATGTCAATGAACTCTGATCATTCAAAGCAGTCTAGAAGAGCAAAAGAAAAAGAAATTTACACACACTATACATATCTGTCAACTAAAGTGAGCACTAGTAAGTCCACAAAGAAAGAACCCCATGGGGCTGGGAGCAGCTGCCTGAAGGAACAGACAAGTGTATCTCGAGTGTGGAACCTTGCTCACCATCAGAGCAGAACTACCAGCACTACTCCCACCAGAAAGAAAAAAAAAAAAAATAGCCCATTATTGGAATTAGGGCAAGGGGTGTGTAAATGCTCACAGCTGGCCATCTGCCTGGACAGATTAACCAGCTGCAAAGCCCAAGGCCAAGCCCCTACCCAAAGAGGCTACATACTACAGGCGGCAGAAAAGTCTAGAGATGGCTAAATGGACACGGACAGCATGCTAACACTTATACCACAATGGGTACTAAAATGTGACCATTTGGAAATACCCTATTCTTTGATTCTGGCTCAGGATGGGGATACGTTCATCCTGAGTTTCCAAGCTGAGGGAAAGGTGGGACTGAAGTACCAACGCACAGGTGGCTGGGACAGTGGAACATGCTTCACCGGGTTCCTTCTCGGCGGGAGGGGAAACTGAGGCACGCAGCAGCGGGCAGGCCCCGGTTAGGGGCAGAGCGCTGGCCCTCCTGGCCTTGAGCCAGCAAGCGTGTCCCAGCCAAGCTACACCGCCTGGCCGCCTGATGCCTCCGCCACCCCTCCGAACCCACAGCGGGGAGAGGACAGCCTTGCGGCCGCGGCCGAACTCACCACGTCCATGATCTGCAGGAGACTCAGGGAGAAGTAGACGGTGAGCGGCTGCGAGTCGTTGGCCACGGGCCTCTCCAAGGGGTTGTAGTTCTTGACCAGCTCCTTGTAGAGCTTCCTCTGGAACTCGCCTTGCAGGGACACTTAAGGAGAGGAGAGCCCGGGGGGCTGCTCAGGGAAGGCCAGCGGGGATGCGCCCCACGCCCCCTGCCCGTGACCCCCGCCGCCTAAAGCAAGCAGCCCAGACGAACCGGGCTCGCCCTTCCCGGACAGCCCCCGGTAGTGCCACCCACCGTCCCTCCTCGCGCGATTCCCCAAAGCTGGCCCCGGCGCCGGGAGCTCGGAGCCGCCAGAATGCTCCCGGGATCCCGCGGAGGAGGAGTGGAGGGCTGGGAGACTCGGGGGCTTTACCGTGCAAGAGCGACGCGGCCAGCGCCAGCCAGACCGACCGGCGCATGTTGGGACCCGGAGCCGCCACCCGCCCGCACGCCGCGCGTCTCGCGGATCCGCCCGGGCCTGCGCCTGCGGCCGCGGAGCCGCCTCTCCCGGCTTGGCTCGCGCGCCTTTAAAGAGCCGAGCGCGCGCCCCCGCCCCTCCCGCCTCCGCGCGCTTCTCCACGTGACGAGCCCCGCCCCCGCCCCCACCCCAGTCCGCCCGCGGGGGCCTAGGAGACTCCGCGGCTGCCCGGGGAACTGCAGCCCCGCGGGGGTAAGGGGAAGTGCACCCCGGCGCTGGTTACAGTGTGGGCACCCCGCCCCGCCTCCGTCTCCACCGGGCTGTCCCTCCGCATCGCGCCTCCGGCCAAGCCGGGGGCTGTCCAGGGCCAGGCTCTGTCTCTCCCTTCTGTCCTTGGTCCCCACTCCGCTCCCTCCTGCTCTCAGACAGAAGCTGCGCGGGGTCGTTGGGAGAGAGCGGGACAATTCTGGGGTGCAGTCCTCCAGGGCCCTACCTCCCTTACGCCAGTGGCTAGGTGACAGCGACTGGGAACCAGGCTCCCACAGGTTGGGAAGTCTCTCCAACCAGAAACAACAGACCTGAGAGGAAGCCCCCTTCTACCCCCGGCCCGGTATTTTGTCAGCAACCGTTTGCTGGGCATCACCAGCCCGATTCTCATTTAGGTTCTGGAAGTGCTGAGAGGAGAGGGGAAATCTCTGCCTGGGAGACATTCTATAGGGGAGGAGAAGAACTGCAAAAGTGTGTGATGGGATTCCCAGTGGACATCCTCTTTATGTCTCATTCTTTTTTAAAGGAGATTTGAAAGATTGAAAAGTTACTCCCCCAAACCCTTTCTGGAAGGCCAGCCAAAATTTGGTGGTGAGATCTAGGCTTTTTATTTATTTATTTTAACCTGGGAGAGAGTTAATTGATAAGGGGAGGCTCAGGGGGGGGGGGGGGGGAAACAGTCAAAGGGTCAGGGGCTAAGCCGAGTCCTAGATGTTAAAGATGGGGGCATGGTTTTGGGTGAGCAAGGGAGTTAAGGTACTGTGGAGGGGCATCTAAAGAGGCGGAAAGCCCTGTCCCATTTGCTCTCAGCAAGCAGGTTGCAGAAAGCTGAGTGCAGTAGGTTCCCTGCGCACACGTAGGGGGCGCTGCGGCTCGCCTTGGTTCAAGCCCCAGAGTGTTTGAACTACATCAAGAGCTCGGGCACTGTGGACCAGCCTAGGCAAGGCCCACATTTCGGAACTGCGTTCTTGGATGACATCAGAAACTAGAGAAAGGCTCACCAAAACGTGACTACCCTTGAATATACTCCAGCAGCAGGAATGGACGACTGAGCCAGTTATTTGATTTGGAAAAACAAAGAAATACAACAGCCTTGCAAAGAAGTGTCTGATAGCAAATTCACACCTGTTAACTGAGGTGTTTTTTTATACACACATTTATAAACAAATGATCAGTGTAGGCTTTGATAACTGCGATAGGGTCCTCGCGGAAGCAAAGAAACTGGAGAAGGGTTCATAGAAATGACAGCGGACCTGGGCTTGCCACAAAGAAGGTGTTCCGCCAGAAGATGGGAACACCAGGGCAGGGGTTCTTGTGAGCGGACAGGTGTGCTCTTAGCTTCAATCAGGGCTCCTGAGTTATGCAATCTGTGGCCGCCTAGATACACACAGAGCTGGCGCCCGTGAAGAAATGAGCTAAAGGATTGCAGCTGCTGGCAAAAAGGAACTAAGAGAAAGAAAATAAAACAACAGAATAGAAGGGGCATGAGAAGCATCAACAGGAAGATTCTAACAGGCACGCCATGTCCACTGGTCACGTGAATGCAGCGCTGGCTCTCAAACACATTTTCTGGAAGCGTCTAAAACCCCTGCCTTCCTTTCTAGAGGGGACAAGGGAATTCATATACCTTGAGTTTAGTCATTGGGTTCACTTTCCTAAAAGCATAACTGCTTCCTTACATCCCTTATACCCATAATATCAGAAACCTAGAAATAAACTATTTTCAGTGGGATAACCAGTCAATTGGTTTTTATTTATGCCCTGTGATCTGCCAGGTGCCTGAAGGAACTACGAACATAATCCACTCACTCAGTTTACAGTTTAGAGCTGACCTGAGTGTGGAAAAATAAATTCCAGTCTGTCTGTGCCCATAAGTAGGTCTGTGAGTTTGGCTATGTTCCCCTCCATGTATGGGACTAGGCTTTTTCATTTGTAAAATAAAGTAGTAGGACATCTGGGAGTTGAGCTGACAGAGCTGCATGTCCCTGTCTTATTCTCATTCCCTACATGAATGGGAAATGAAACTTAAGAGTAGATTAATACATACTTGAGCTTAGAAAAGCAGGGACCAGAAATAAATCCAGAGTAGTTACTAACAAGCTGGTGCTGTTACGATAGTCCAGGGGAGGGGCACATCTGGACATGGGCTCCAAGGATAAGAGTCTGAAATTTTAACATACCCCAATGAAGCAACCTGGCCTTGAGTCTATGAGAGTTGAGGGAATGGAATGAAGATATCCACCTAAATCTGGAGTCTGGAAAAATCTCCCCTTCCATGTAAAAGAGACCAGTAAAGCCCAACCATGACCAAGGGTAATGGGAGGAAACATATTTTCTGCTTTGACTCTGGATAGGGGGAAAAAGATAACTAAAACCCAAAAACACATAGTGTTTAGGTATGTGTCCAAAGGTATACTACCCACATGGTTTAGAATTCAAGAATTCCCCTGTAGCAAGACTTCTATAATTTCCCATACATGGGACTCAAAAAAATTAGGACTTTCATGAAAATGAACTCAAACTATATATATATATATGAAACCCACACAGAAATAAACTACATGCCCTATGAGGCAATAGTCAATAGTAAGGGAAAGTACACAGGCAGAATAAACAGAAAGTTAGTACCCCACATTTGAAATAATAGGATGATCTGGGGAAAAAAACCTATAAAATAAGTATGTTTAAAATTCCAAAGTTATTGATCCTGGTGATTAATATCAGCTGCAGTAATAAACCACAAATCCTATTGGCATAACACTATAAAGTTTATTGCTCCCTCATACCATAATCACAAAGTTCCAGTGACCTTCCTAGGAAGCTAAGCTCCTCAAATCTTTCAGAGATGCAAGATCCTTTCAACAACTGGATTGACTATGTTCTGAGGACCAGAGGAATGTGCTAACTGAAGTCTCTGCTGAAGCCTCAACATTTACACATCTTGCAAACAAGTAGGAGTGTACCAGGGCCAGGCCTGGAAGTTGCTTGTAGTATTTCTGCCCACAATCCTTTGGCCAGAGTCACTTGATCACAACCTCAAGGGAAGCTAGAAAACGGTCTTATCTGGGCCTGAGATGAGAAAATAAAGGTAAGCAGTGTTAGTAATATAGTATACAAGGAATAAAGTAGGAATTAATAGCATAGGGAAAGAACAAAGCACAAAGGAATAGAAACAAACAGAAAATAAAATATGAGCACCTAGGAAAAAAACTCATAGCAATTAAAATTGAAAATTTATGTTAAAGAGGAGATTGGCTAATGATGAAGAGAACATTGGTACTCTGGGATCAAGAGCTGAAAAAGGTACCCAAAAAAATCACCCAGATAAGAAAGGTTAAGGGATGAGAAGGGTAGAATAAGAACTCATCTAATAGGAGTCCTAGAAAATATTGATAAAAAGAATAGGTGAGAAATTATTTAAAGAGAAAATGACTAAGAATTTTCAGCACTGAAAAAAAAAGTAAATCTCAAATTGAGAAAGTACAAGAAGCAAGGATCATGTCAAATAAAAGATTCATCACTAGGTAGTGAAGCTGATGAAACTACTAAACAGGAAAAATACAACACAGATTTTTAAGGGAGACAAAGAGTAGCAGCCTACATGCAAATCTAAATAATCAATGACTGTTAAATAATAAGAATAATTTGGAAGGGAAAAGGTGTAATTGAAGACATTTCTGGTCCTTGAAAGATGGCAGATTCAGGTAACAGGCAAAATCTGCTGCAAAAATAAACCCATCTGGCCAAAATTACAAAGTATATTGGAGATCGAAAAATTTGCTTTAATAAATTTGATCTCATGAACATTTAAAAAAGCATACACACCCAACAATTAGTGAAAACACATTCTTCTTAAACAAATGAAATATTTACATAAGGTTCCCCCTTTTCATTCTTAATATTATTTTTGTATATTCTTTTATTTTTTCTTACTCTATTTTTTAAATTAAATTTAATTTTATTATGTTATGTTAGTCACCATACAGTACATCATTAGTTTTTGATATAGTGTTCCACAATTCATTGTTTTCATATAACACCCAGTGCTCCATGCAATATGCGCCCTCCTTAATAGCCATCACCGGCCAAACCCTCAGTTTGTTTCTCCGAGTCCATAGTCTCTCATGGTTTGTCTCCCCCTCCGATTTCCCCACCTTCATTTTTATTAGTCTTTTAGTTTTTTCAAATAACCACATTTTAATTTTGTTGGACAACACTATTATGTGTTTGATTATTTTTTCATTAATTTCCTATCTTTTTTAATTCTTTCCTGCCTCTATGCTTCTAGTTTATTTCTATTTTAACTTCTCAGTTAAATAATCACATCATTAATGTTTAATGTTTTTTTTTTCTTGTCTAATAAAAAAACCGACCAAACTACTAAGGCTAGTTAAATACTGTCAGAAGAAAGAAATATAGGGCAGTACAACTTACAGAATTAGATGCAGAAAACACATTACAACAACATACCAAATCCAAAAAAGTGTAACAATTCATAATAATCAAACAGGATCATATTAGTCGACTACCATAGTAAAATAGGCCAGTCTTGGTGGCTTAAACAACAGAAATGTATTTTCTCATCATTCTAGAGGCTGGAAGTCCAAGGTCAAGGAGCTGTTAGGGTAGGTTTCTGGTTAGACCTGGTTTGCAGGTGGCCTGGGTTGCAGATGGCCACCTTTTCACTGTGTTCTCACATGGCCTTTCCTCTGTGCACACATAGGGAGAGAGAGTGAAACAGGTCTGATGTTTCCTCCTCTTCTTATAAGGACACCAGTCCCATCAATTTAGAGCCACACCTTTCTGACCTCATTTAACCTTAATTATCTCCTTAAAGGCCCTATCTCCAAATATAGTGATACTGGGGCGTTAAGACTTCAACATATGAATCTGGGAGGACATAATAAAGTTCATAACAAGAATTTATCCCAGGAAGGCAAGATATGGGCATACCTAGAAGCTATTTTGGATTTGGTTCCAGACCACCGCAGTAAAGTGAATATCCCAATAAAACAAATATTATAGGGGCGCTTGGGTGGCTCAGTTGGTTAAGTGTCTGCCTTCGGCTTGGGTCATGATCTCAGGATCCTGGGATCGAGCCCTGCATGGAGAGCCTGCTTCTCTCTCTGCCTCTGCCTGTCGCTCCCCCTGCTTGTGCTTGCTCCCTCTCTCTCTGTCAAATAAATAAATAAAATTTTTTTAAAGCAAATATTATAAAGATTTATTTATTTACTTATTTGAGAGAGAGAGAGTATGCACATAAAGTGGGGGCGGGGGAAGGAGCCTAGGAGAGGGGAGGTAGATTCCCTGCTGGGCATGGAGCCTGACCTTCGGACCCTGAGATCATGACCTGAGCCCAAACCAAGAGTTGGTTGGTCAATGGACTGAGCTACAGGCAATTAAGCAAATATTATAATAAAGGAAGCCCAATGAATCTTTTGGTTTCCCAGTGCTTGTAAAAGTTACGTTTACACTATACTGTAGTATATTAAGTGTGCAGTAGCATTATGTCGGAAAAAAAATCAATGTACACACCTTCATTTAAAAAAAATACTTTATTGGGGCGCCTGGGTGGCTCAGTTGGTTAAGCAACTGCCTTTGGCTCAGGTCATGATCCTGGAGTCCTGGGATCCAGTCCCGCATCAGGCTCCCTGCTCAGCAGGGAGTCTGCTTCTCCCTCTGACCCTCCCCCCTCCCATGTGCTCTCTCTCTCTCTCTCATTCTCTCTCTCAAATAAATAAATAAATAAATAATCTTTAAAAAAAATACTTTATTGCTAAAAATTGTGGACCATCATCTGACCTTTCAGCAAGTTGTAGGCTTTTAGCTGATGGAGGATGTTGCCTCGATGTTTGCGGCTGCTGACTGATCAGGGTGATGGTTGCTGAAGTTGGGGTGGCTTGTGGCAATTTTTTAAAATCACAGTGAAGTTTGCCACATTGATTGACTCTTCCTTTCACGAACAATTACTCTGTAGCATGCAGTGCTGTTTGATAGCATTTTACCCCAGTAGAACTTTCAAAATTGGAGTCAGTCCTTTCAAACCCTGCTGCTGCTTTACCAATTAACTTTATGTGATATTCTAAATCCTTTGTTGTCATTTCTGTGATCTTCACAGCATCTTCACCAGGAGTAGATTCATCTCAAGAAACCACTTTCTTTGCTCATCCATAAAGAGCTCCTCATCCATTAAAGTTTTATCATGAGATTGCAGCAATTCAAATATAATAACAATAAAAAAGTTTAAAATACTGTGAAAATTACCAAAATGTGACACAGAAACACAAAGTGAGGAAATGCTGTTGGAAAAAATGGTGCTAATAGACTTGCACAATGTAGAGTTGCTACAAACCTTCAATGTATGCCAAAAAAAAAAAAAAAGCAATATCTGCAAAGCACAATAAGGCAAAGCACAATAAAATGAGATATTCTTGTAATCATTAGCACATTTACAGGCCAACAAAAATATCACCACATCAACATATATTGAATAAAATTCAACTCATATTCAGGATTAAAACCAAGACTGAAGGAAACTATCTTAATCTGATTAAGTGTATCTTCTAAAGCCTACAGAAAATATCATGTCTTTGTTTTGGTGTTTGAATAAACTTTATGTTTAGGAAAGTTTTAGCTTTTCAAAAAAAATTGTGGAGATAGTACAGAGAATTATCACACTCAATTAGAGTATCTACTACTGTTAACATCTAATATTAGTATGATACATTTTTCCAACTAATGAAAGAATACTAATACATTATTACTAAGGACCATGGTTTAAAGATTCGGATTTTCTTAGTTTTCACCTACTGTCTTTCTCTTCTAGGATCTCCTGTGAGACACCATATCACATTTAGATAGCATGTCTCCTTGGGCTCCTTTTGGTCATGATAGTTTTCCAGTAATGTTTGGTTTTTGCTGCGCTTGATAGTTTTGAGGAGTACTAGTCAAGTATTTTGCAGAATGTCCCTCAATTAGGGTTTGTTGATTAGGGTTTTTATTGCGATTAGACTGAGGTTGTGGGTTTGGGAAGGAAAACTATAAAGTGCCATTCTCATCAGATCATATCAAGGATACACACTATCTACATGACTTATCACTACTGATGTTAACCTTGATCACCTGGGTTGACACAGTGTTTGTCAGATTTCTCTACTGTGGAGTTATTCTTTTTTGCCTCCCTGTCTATAGTGTGCTGTTTGGAAGGATATCAGTATTCACAGCCTGTGTGTAAGGAGTGGGGAGTTATGATCAACCTCCTTAAAGTATTCTTATAAATTTTAAATACTTCTTAAAGTATTTACATAAATTACTTGAAATCCTTCTGCATGAGAGACTTATCTCTCCTCCCTCATTTATTTATTCAATCATTTATTTATATCAGTGTACTCAATGATATTTATTTTATACCTTGTATTATAATCCAGTATGACTTCATTTTTTTTGCTCAAAGTGTTTCAGCTTTGATCATTCGAAGTTCTTTCAGTTGATTCCCATGTCTCTTTCATACACTCCTTTGTGGGGTTTTTCTGAGTACTCCCATCTTTTCTAAAACTACAAGAGACTTTTTCAGACTCATAATATTTCTGGCCCCAGTCCTAGAATCAGCCATTTCTCCAAGGATCCCTAGATGCCTTTGATTGAAAATGGTATTAGAAATGAAGACCTGAGCCCTGGGTATACTTGTGGCTACTGGGTGAGGTTGCTTCTAGGCCTTGTGAAGCTATCAGAGGAAGGAGATCTATATTTATCTAACCCATGTATACACACATGCCTATCTATAGCTATTGCAAGCCACACATAAGTTTACCCTAACATCTGCAACTCTAACCTAATACCACATGAATCGTTCTAGCCATTCTAACCTCCTCCCCATTGTCTGTGGGTAACCTCCAACTCCAACAGTGAGAAATGACTCCCACCATTACCATCTACTTACCTGCTCGTTGAATTCCAGTACAAAGGTTTCAGATTTGTGCATTATCAATGGGAGTGCTGTGCTTACATTGTCCTTTTTGCCTTTTGTCTTAAAGTCTTCACTCATTTCCAAAGTTACCTAACCCAACCTCTTCATTGAGGATATTTCAAATATTCTTAATTCCATTAGACATTTTTGTCATAGTCAACATTCCATCATGGGATCTCCTGATGATGTTGATGATCCCCTAGATGAATTTTTTTTTTAATTTGCATCCATTGAGGCTCATTCATTTTGTATAAAGTTCTATGGATTTTGAAAAAATGCATAACATCATGTCTTTAACATTAAAGTATTAAACAGAAAAATTTCTCTATTCTATAAACTATTCCCCCACGACTCTCTTATTAATATCTCAACTCCTCCTGAATCCCTGGCAACAACTGATCCATTGATCATCCTTTTTTTTTTTAAAGATTTTATTTATTTGACAGAAAGAGACACAGTGAGAGAGGGAACACAAGTAGCGGGAGTGGGAGAGGGAGAAGCAGGTTTCCCACTGAGCAAGGAGCCCGATGCAGGGCTCGATCCCAAGACCCTGGGATCATGACCTGAGCCGAAGGCAGACGCTTAATGACAGAGCCACCCAGGTTGATCATCCTTATAGTTTTGCCTTTTCCACAATGTCATATAAATGGAATCATACCATATGTAGCCTTTTAAGACTGGTTTCTTTCATTTAGCAATATACATTTAAGATTCATCCATGTTTATGCATGGCTTGGTAGTTTATTTCTTTTTATTGCTGAATAATATTCTATTTTATGAGTGTAACATAGTTTGTTTACCCATTCACTGAAGGACATCGTGGATGCTTCCAGTTTGGGGCAATTATGAGTAAAGTTATAATTACCACTCAAGTCCAGATTTTCATGATGTGTGGACATAAGGTTTCAAATCACTAGATAAATACCTAGAAATGTGATTGAGTATCATACAATCAGACTATGTTTAGCGTATTAGTTCCCTAGGGCTACCATAAGGAAAAAAACACAAACTTTGGGGCTTAAACAACAAACATTTATTGTGTCACAATTATGGGGTCTACAAGTCTGATTATTAAGGTGTTGCATCGGTTGCTTTCTTCTGAGAGCTATGAGGGGGAGTCTACTACATATTTCTCTCCTATCTTCTGGTGATTTTCTGACAATCTTTAGCATTCCTTGGTATGTAGAAGATGACCTGATCTTTTCCTTCATCTCTGCATGGTGCTCTCTGTGTGCTGTGTATGTCTCCAAATCTCCTTTTTATAAGGATACTGGTCATATTAGATTAGGGGCTCACCCTACTCCGATATAACTAATTAAATCTGTAATGACTCTATTTCCAAACATATTCTGAAATACTGGGATTTAGGACTTCAACATATTGAGGGCTAGTGGGGTAAACAATTTAATTCATAACATTTAGTTTTTTTAATAAATTGCCAAATTATCTTCCCAGCAGCCATACCACTTTGTATTTCCATCAGAAATTAGAAAAGTCTTGATTGCATTGTATTCTTGCCAGCAATTGATTGTGTTGTTGTTGTTGTTGTTGTTTTATGGTTTTTGTAATTTTGCCATTCTAATAGGTGTATAGTGGTAACTCATTGTTTTTTCTTTCTCCAATGACAAATGATGTTGAGCCTCTTTTCATATAATTATTTGCCATCTATATATCTTCTTTGATGAGCTGTCTGTTTAGGTCTTTTTCCCATTTTTAAATTCTTGTCATTTGTTTTCTTATTGTTGAGTTTTAAGTAGTCTTTGTATATTTTAGATAACTTTATCAGATATGTGATTAGTAAATGTTTTCTCCCTATTGATGAATTGTCTTTTCATTCTCTTAACAACATTTTTGCAGAACAAAAGTTTTTAATTTTAACAAATGCAAATTATCATTTTTTTTTCTTTCACAGATAATGCTTTTGGTGTTGAATGTAAAAACTGCTCAACAAACCCAAGGTCACATGGATTTTTTCCTACAGTTTCATTGTTTCATAGTTGTCCCCTATAGCTTCCTGGGATTTTTAATTTGAATTATGTTGAATCTATAGATCAAATTGGGAAGAACTGGCATCTTAAAAATAGTAATTCTTCTAATTCATGAACATGGAATATTTCTTCATTTATTTATATCTTCTTTGATTTCTCTCATTGATCTTTTGCAGTTTTCTGTATAATATATCTTTTTTTTTTAAGATTTTATTTATTTATTTGAGCCAGAGAGAATGAGAGAGAGAGAGAGAGAGAGCACATGAGAGGGGGGAGGGTCAGAGGGAGAAGCAGGCTCCCTGACGAGCAGGGAGCCCGATGTGGGACTCGATCCAGGGACTCCAGGATCATGACCTGAGCCGAAGGCAGTCGCTTAACCAACTGAGCCACCCAGGCGCCCCTGTATAATATATCTTGTACATATTTTGTAAGATGTATTCCAAGCACCTTATTTTTTATTGCTATTGAAAATGGTACCACTCTTTGAATTTCAAATTCCAATTTTTTGGTATATAGGAAAGCAGTTTATTTTGGTATATTGACTTTATATCCTGCATGCCTGCTATACTCATTAAATTAGTTCCACAAGTTTTTTGAGGGGATAAGAGAGGGCAAATCCTTTGGTGTTTTTCACATAAACAATCATATTATCTGGGAATAAAGGTAGTTTTATTTTATCCTTTCCAATCTGTATACAATTTATTTCTTTTTCTTGTCTTCCAGGATGATAATGAATAGGCGTGGCGAGAGAGGACATCCTTGCCTTTTTCCCAATCTTAGAGGGAAAGAGTTTAGTTTTTACGATCAAATATTTTGGTAGGTTGTTTTCCATATATTCACTTGAGTAAAGCCATTCTCTTTCACTCCTAGTTTTTGTTGTGTTTTTGTTTTTGAGAGCTGTACTATGAATTGGTATCCAATTTCATCAAACACTTTTACTGCTTCTAATGATATGATATATTTTTAAAATTTAAATTTTTATTTAATATTCAAACATTGAAGGTATTCTTAAAATCAGGAACAGTATAAAGTTGCTCACTATTATAATTTCTATTCAATATTACTTAAAGTGTCTCTATACATCTCAACAACCCTGTAAAAAATGGGTTTTTTTCAGTAGCTTATTCATAATAGCAGCAGCTTACTACTAGAAGTCAATCAATCAAGATTGCCTAACTTTTATTTCAAGAATATTTTAAGACATTGTTTACTTTCAACTTAGTTTAATAAACTGAAAGATGATGGGTTTATAGCTTGGGAGATTCACTCTATTAAAGATGTCAATGGCCTCCAAATTAGACTATAAATTAAATATCATCAGTCAAAATCTGAAATATTATTTTGTGAAGATTTACCAGCCAATCCTAAAGTTCATATTCCAAGAGTAAAGGAACAAGAAATTTCCAATTTCTGTAATGGCAGAATTGATAATTCCAAAAGACTAATTGAGAACAATTAGAATATTAGTCAAAATGTACTTTAAAATTCTGCTTGGCATTATGCTTAAAGAAAGAAGCCAGACAATAGAGTATATATACCATATGATTCCATTTGTATGAAGTTCTAGAAAAGATGAAAGTAATCTATAGCGAGAAAATAGATTAGTATTGCTTGGGGCCAGAGACGAGGGTTGTTGAGTGTAGAGGAACATGTGGGAAGTTTTTATTATGACAATAATGTTTCATAGCTTGATTATGATGGTTGATATACAAGTATATACATTTGTTAGAATTAATCAAACTATATAGCATCTTATTATATGTAAATTATCCCTCAATAAAGTTGGGTTTTTTAAATCTGTTTGAAGATATCAGAGGGCTAACAAGACAATGAACAAGACGGTCTCCACTAAAGACAAGGGTTTTGAGAAAGGCAGAGACACAGTTAGGTTTTTGGAGAAACTGTTTCCAAGGTGCATTTGGAGAAACTTTTTCTGAGGTGCCATTTGCCACTTCCAGAAGAGGAAGCTAAAAGAGGATGAACTGACAGCCTCATGGAGGCTAGAAAGACAAGAACTGATAGAGGACCAAAAAGGAGAAGAGAGCTAGTAAGCCTCTTTTACTTGATATTAGTACCTGCATTGGCTATATCATATACATAAGTGTGAATCAGAAGCAGATAAGACCTTTCAAGGGATGCAGCTCAGCTTTGAACCATATCAGTCTGGGAATTACTCTGAAGTGAGCCCAGATTGCAGTCTCATCTTCTATGGTGGGAGATATTATTGTAAGCCTCAAATTATTTTTAGTAACAATTTTGCAAATGCAAAGTCTAACACACAAAAAATAGTAACCAAGCAACATTCTAAAAACTTTCAAAGTCATCAAAAACATGGAAAGTTTGAGAAACTGCCACACACCCGAAGAGGCTAAGGAAACATAGTAACTAAATGCAATTTAGTATTCTGGATGGGCTCCTAAAACAAGAAAAGAATACTAAGATAAAACTGTTGACATAGAAATAGAGTTTGGAGTTTAGCTAATGGTTATGTATCAATGTTGGTTCATTTTGTCACAAATGTACCATAGTAATATAAGACATTAACAATAGGAAAATGGCAATGGCTATAAAGGAACTTTCTACACTGGCTTAGCAACTTTTCTGTAAATCTGAAACCACTTAAGCTAAAATGTTTACAAAAAAAGAAACCAGTCACATGAGGAGATCAGACCAGTTAAAAAGATATGTATTAGGGAGGGAAGGACAGAGGGAAAGGAATAGAGTCTCAAGCAGCCTCCATGCCCAGCACAAAGCCCAACACGGGGCTCAATCTCACCACCCTGAGATCATTATCTGAGTAGAAATCAAGAGTTGGACCCTGAACCAACTAAGCCACCCAGGCGCCCCAAAAATGACTATATTTAATGTGTTCAAAGGAGATTAAAAACAAAAGTGGGATATTGTCAAAAAGTAAACACTATTTTTCTAAAAACAGACAAAAGTCTAAAACTAAAAAAAAAAATTTAAACACTTAAGCTCAAAACTTAAATTAATGAATTCAATGGATGGGGCTTCTTCTTTGATCTCTGACATATAAAGAGCTTGGTAGTCACACTCCTGTCCTTATAGCAAGAAAATTCAGGCAAACTGCCACACCAAAACCTGGAGTCATGCACAGCCAGAGATATACAGTACCTGAAACTTGTTTGCATTTAGAATAGAAGCTGCTAGACACCCTAAACTAGTAGGATCACTGACTTAAGTAGCAGTTGGATCAATTTCTGCAGGCTGAATGAGGACTACCTTGAGAGCAAGAAATTCCTAGGGTCCCATTCATAGAAAGATCCCCATACACTTACAGGCTCTTTCCCTCCAGGGGCCACACCAGGTTCTCGAAGTGAAGATATAAGAAAGACTCCCTTGTGGTTATGGCAAAAGGAAAGGAATAACAGCCACTGATAATCCCTTCTTCCTAACAAAGACTCACTTCCCAGGGGAAAGGTCTTCACCAGAGGGTAATGACAAAATCTCATTCCAGCTACATTAAGGAAAGTCTATCCACTCTAGTCTGCTCTAGGCTTCCTGTCTCATCTACAAAATAAACAGTCAACAGGGGACACAACTTCACCAAAATAGACTGGAAATGCTGCAGGCTTGGATGGCAGTAGGTGATAGAGAGGGAAAATCTCCACCCGTGAAAGAGGAATAGAAACACTCGTAAAGGCCACACTCCAAAGACAGAAAAAATACTTGAGGGATATATTTGAGATCTTTCCTAAATTAATGACAGATGACAAACCACAGATCTAGGAATCTCAGAGAACCCAAGCTAGACAAATATAATACATAAATAACAACAACTGGGCAAATTGTATTCAAACTGCAGAAACTAAAGACAAAGAAAATCTTGAAAATTTTAAATAAAATATTCACTGGATGGATTTAATAGCAGATTAGATATGGCTAAAAAATGAATTAGTCGTCTGAAAGATAGGACAGAATATAAGCTGACGCATGGAAAGACTAAAGGAAAAATACCAAAGAGAAAAAGAGAAACAAATGATCAAAGTCTAACTTTTGCGTATTTGTTATCTCAACAGAAGAGAAGAGTGGATATGGGACAAAAGTAATATTTAAAGGGTAAATTCCAGGGGCACCTGGGTGGCTCAGTTGGATAAGCATCTGTCTCCGGCTCAGGTCAGGGTCCCAGGATCAAGCCCCACAATGGGCTCCCTGCTCAGCAGAAAGCCTGCTTCTCCCTCTGCCTCTGCCTGCCGCTCTGCCTACTTGTGCGCTCTCTCTCTCTCTGTCAAATAAATAAATAAAATCTTTTTAAAAATTAAAAAATTTTAAAAAAGGATAAATTCTGGGAACTTTTCAATATTGATAAAAAATATCAAACCACAGACTTACTTGATCATGAATTTGATTAATACTGAATTTTATTTGTTAATAGACTTTCAAGAATTCCCCATCTCTTGCAATGCCATTGTCTAGTTTTGGTAGAAGAACTACTATGGCCTCAAAATAAATTAGGAAATGTTTCTCCTCCTCTATTTTCTGAAAGAGTTTGTGCAAGATTTTATTTCTTCTTGAAATGTTTGATAAGACTAACTAGTAAAGCTATTTGCCTGGAGTTTTCTTTGTGGGAAGTTTTATTTATTTTTTAAATAAACTCAAGTTTTCATAGATATCATGCAACTCAATTTCTTCTTGCAAAAATTCTTCTAAGTTACATTTTTCAATTGTCTATTTTATTTGTTATTGGATTTATTGGCATAAAGTTGTTATATTCCTGTATTACCATATTTTTATCAGTGAGCAATGTAGGATATTTCCTCTTCATTCCCATTTTCAGTAATTTGTGTTTTCTTTTTTTTGTTTTTGATGACTCTTGCCACACTTTACCAATATTATTAATCTTTCCAGAAAACCAACATTTTACTTTGTTAATTTTCTCAACTTTACTTTCTTAAAAAATTTCGTTGATTTCTACTCTTATGTTGGTTATTTCCTCCTACCAATTTTGGGTTTAACTTACTGATCTTTACACATTTCTTAATGTATAAATGTGGTCATTGCTTTCAGACTTCCTCTCAAATGCAAGCATTTAAAGATATAAAATCCTTGGGGTGCCTGGGGGGTGCAGTTGGTTGAGCATCTGACTCTTGGTTTCAGCTGGAGTTATGATCTCAGGGTTGTGGGATCAAGCCCCACCTTGGGCTCTGCACTCAAGCTCCACACTCAGTGTGGAGTCCGCTTGCGTTTCTCTCTCCCTCTCCTTCTGCCCCTCCTCAACACTCCCCCCCGTGCTCTCTCTCTCTCTCAAATAAATAAATAAATCTTTAAAAAAATAAAAATAAGGAAATAAAATCACATTTGAGTACTTACTGCCTTAGTTGCTCATACTAACTTTGATGTGTTCTATACCCATTACCTGCAGTTCAATACACTTTCTATTTTTTGTGTGTGATTTCTTCTTTGACCAAGTTTATTTCTGAGTGTGCTATTTTATTTTAAATATTCATGTCTCTTCTAGACACATAATTTTCATTTAATTCATTTGTAGTGAGAATAAATATTTTATGATTTCAACCCTTTGAACCATATTAAGACTTACTTTTGGCCCAGCATATGGTAAATATTCTATCATGGTAAACATCACATATGTACTTGAAAAAAATATGTTTTCTGAAGTTGTTGAGTGTAGTGTCCTATAAATGTCAAGTAGACAAGTGAGTTGATACAGTTGTTCTTATATACAGTTAATAATTTTTTAATTTTACGAGACTATCCTTGATGATTATTCTAATCTCTCTTTAGTTTTGCCAGTTCTGCTTCATGTATTTTGAACCTGTTACTATGCATATAGGCATTAATGACTGTTAGGTTGATAAATTGACTCTTTTAGCATTATGAAATATTGTTCTTTAATTCCAATCATTCTCTTTGGTCTATTTTGATATAAATATGGTTAAACCAGCTTTCCATGCTTACTGTTTGCGTGTCACATCTTTTTAAAATAATCTTTTACTTGCAATTTTGGCTTCATATTTAAAATACGTCTTGGAGATAGCATACAGTTGCGTGTTGCTTTTTTACAGTATAAATACCTCAGATATTACTTAAAGTGTTGGTCCATCTACATTCAATATAATTATTGCTTTGGTTTGGTTAAGTCTATCATTTTGATATATGTTTTCTAGTTAACCAATCCATTGTTTGTACCTCTATTCCTACTTTCTTGCCTTTTTTTGTTAACCAAAATTTTATATACTATTGCATTTTAATTTCTCTTTAATTATGCTATTTTGCATTTATTAAGTGTTTGCTCTAGGAATTGCAATATGCGTCATTAACTTATGACTGTCTATTATGGTTACTATTGTACTACTTCCTATAAAGTGTAAAACCTTATATCAGTAAAATTCTATTTACTTCTCTTGTGTTTTGTACAATTATGGGTAATAAAACTCACATTACAATGTTATTGCTTTTTTATTTAAGTAGTGAGTTGAGGCACGCCTGGCTGGCTCAGTTGGCAGAGCAAGTGACTCTTGATCTTGGGGTTGTAAGTTCCTGCCCATATTGGGTGTAGAGATGATTTAAAAATAAAATTTAAAAAAATAGTGAGTTGAGTTTTTAAAAAATAAAATTAAGAAAAAGAGATAATCTTCCATAATTATTTTTTAAAGATTTTTTTTTTATTTATTCATTTGACAGAGAGAGACACAGCGAGAGAGGGAACACAAGCAGGGGGAGTGGGAGAGAGAGAAGCAGGCTTCCCGCTGAGCAGGGAGCCCAATGCGGGACTCAATCCCAGGATCCTGGGATCATGACCTGAGCTGAAGGCAGACGCCTAACGACTGAGCCACCCAGGCGCCCCTCATAATTATTAATAATAACTTTGTGGAGCTCTTCCTACTTTCCAAGTTTCCATCTCATTTCCTTGTAGAACTTCCTTTTGGTATTTCTTATAGTGTAGATCTCCTGGAAACACATATGCACAGTTATTATTTACCTTTATTTCATCTTCATTTTTAAGAACATTTTTGGTGGATACAGAATTCTGGGTTGACAGGATACCAGGTTCCCTATATGATCATTCCTTATGAATATACTTTTATGTTTTAGAAGAAACTCAAAGGAGTTGATTTAATGTCCTCATGTGTCATTTCCAATGTCTAGGTCACCTTGGATTTTGTTTCTATTTACTATCTTTTTTCTCCTTAATTATGAGCTACATTGTTTTCTACTTTTTCATGTGTCTACTCATTTTTTAATTATGTCAGAGATTATAGATGATACATTGTAGGGAGTGCTTTAAAGAATATTAAGTTTTGTTCTGGCTGGCAGTTATTAATAGGGTATTGTTCTGTCCCTGGTTTTATTGGTTTTATTCTTTGTTTAGGTGTATTATTTCACCTAAGTTATAAACTTAGTCCAGAGCCTAGCTCTTACTCTAAAGTGTGATCCTTAATCTTAGGCTTTGTTTTTTCTGGAATCACAACTGAATGGCCAAGGTACTTGGCAAAGTGTCTCCACTCTGGCTGGTCCAAAACACCAACATCACTCAGCATATATCTGGATCTCTGTTCAGATTTCATCCCCATAACAGGTAATATCTCTTAGGTTTTGTGGAGTTTCTTCTATGATGTGCAGCCAAGTTCTTGGCCAAAGGCTCCTGGCTTGCTCATTCACAAATTTCTGGACCACCACCCTCTGCTTGCTTTTTTCTTTCCATTCTGCAATCAGTCCCATACTGCCTGTTATCCAACATCTAAAAACAGTTGTCTGATAATTTTATAGTTGTTTATGGTGGCAGTTACTCCTTCATGGCTTGAAGAGGATAGCTTTTCTACTCATAACATTTAAAAGTAAATATCTAGTATTCCATAATTTAAAGTTAAGCATTGTATCTTCCTTCCTCCAGCACAAGGAACTTAGAACACTTTAAATGTGATTGCAGCCATTTGAGTATCGTATGCTATTATCACTAGAAGTTTAATTTCTTCCTTGCTTTTTTCCATGAATATATGCATCATTATTGTTTAGTTATTGTTTTTGTTGCTGTTGTTTGTTTACTGTTATTTTTACTGTTATTGTTTTAATCAGTAGATATTTGTCTATATTTCTCCCATGTTTCCCATGTATTTTAACCATGTCATTTCTTTTTACATCTCAGGCCCTGATTACTTTACTTTTTCAGAAACACTACCCTGTGGTATTACCACACTTAAGATCTAATGATTTTAAAATCATTCAAGCTTTTGTTTTCTAAATGTGCTTTATTTTGGCTCCACTTTAAGATAAACTTTTTGTTGATGGAACACAAAATAAAGAACAACCCAAATCTTAAAAGTACCACTCAATGAATTTAGAAAATTAAAACACCTTGTAATCAGTGCCTAGATGAAGACAACATATTAGCTACAAAAGCAGGAAAGTCCTTTTCAGTTACTAGCTCTCCTGCCAAAGTAATGATTAGTCTGACTTCTACTACTAGAGGGTGGGTCTGAATGTTTTTGTATTCATATCAATTGATTCTTACAGCATATAGTCTTTTGGGTCTGGTTTCTTTCACTCAACATTGTATTTGAGATCCATCCATGTTGTTGGGTGTAGTTTTGGTTTCTTCATCTTAATTGTCAGATAGCATCTGATTATAGTAATATACCCCAATATCTACTATTTTTTTTAAAGATTTTATTTATTTATTTGACAGGATAGGAAGAGAGAGCACAAGCAGGGGGAGCAGCAGACAGAGGGAGAGGCAGGCTCACCGAGAAGGGGGCCCAATGCAGGGCTTGATCCCAGGACCCCGGGATCACGACCTGATTTGAAGGCAGACACTTAACGACTGAACCACCCATGCACCCCACCCCAGTATCTACTATTGATGGAAACCAGTTGTTGCTAGTGTAAAGCTATAATGAATAATGCTGCAATGAATATGGGTGAACATGTCTTTTAGGGAACATGTGTACATATTTCCATTGGATACTGTGATATTGTGCATAAATTTACATGTTAACTTGACTGGACCATGGGTACCTAGAGTTTTGATACATATTGAACATTATTCTGGGTGTTTCTATGAGGGTGTTTTTGTTTGTTTTCAATTTTTTATTTAAATTCTAGTTAGTGAACATATAATGCAATATTGATTTTAAGAGTAAAATCTAGTGATTCATCACTTACATAAAATACCTAGTGCTCATCAAAAAAAGTGCCCTCCCTAATACCCACCACCCATTCAACCCATACCCCACCAACCTCCCTCCATCAACCCTTAGTTTTTTCCTCTATAGTTGAGTCTCTTATGGTATGCTTCTCTCTTTTTTTCCCCCTTTCCATATGTTCACCTGTTTTGTTTCTTAAATTCCACATATGAGTGAAATTATATGGTATTTGTCTTTCTCTGACTCACTTATTTCACCTAGCATAATATTCTCTAGCTCCATCCATGCCATTGCAAACAGATAGATTTCATTCTTTTTTTATGACTGAGTAATATTCCATTACCACTTCTTTATCCATTCATCTGTTGATGGACATTTGGCTCTTTCTATAGTTTGACTTTCTATAATGCTGCTGTAAATGTCAGGGTGCATGTACCCATTTGAATCAGTATTTTTGTATTGTTTGGGTAAATACCTAGTAGTGCAATTGCTGGATTATAGGGTAGTTCTATTTTTAACTTTTTAAGGAGACTCCATACTGTTTTCTAGAGAGGCTGCACCAGTTTGCATTCCCACCAAGAGTATTAGAGAGTTCCCCTTTCTCCACATCTCACCAACAACTGTTGTTTCCTGTGTTGTTAATTTTAGCCATTCTAAAAGGTGTGAGATGGTATCTCATCGTGGCTTTGATTTGCATTTCCCTGATGGTGAGTGATGTTAAGCATCTTTTCATGTGTTTGTTGGCAATCTGGGTGTCTTCTTTGGAAAAATGTCTATTCATATCTTCTGCCCATTTCTTACCTGGATTATTTGGTTTTGGGTGTTGAGTTTGATAAGTTCTTTATAGATTTTGGATACTAACCCCTTATCAGATATGTCATTTGAAAATATCTTCTCCCATTCTGTAGGCTGCCTTTTAGTTTTGTTACCTTTTTGTTTTGTTACCTTTGCTGTGCAGAAGTTTTTATCTTAATAAAGTCCCAATAGTTCATTTTTGGCTTTGTTTCCCTTGCATTAGGAGACATATCTGGTAAGAAGTTGCTACAGCTGATGCCAAAGTGGTTACTGCCTGTGTTCTCCTCTAGGACTTTATTGGTTTCCTGGTCTTTCATCCATTTTGAATTTATTTTTGTGTACGCTGTAAGAAAGTGGTCCTGTTTCATTCTTTTACATGTGGCTGCCCAATTTTCCCAAAACCATTTGTTGAAGAGACTGTCTTTTTTCCATTGGATATTTTTTCCTGCTTTGTGGAAGACTGGTTGACCATAGAGTTGTGGGTCCAATTCTGGGTTCTTTATTCTATTCCATTGATCAGTGTGTCTGTTTTTGTGTCAATACCACACTGCCAATGATTACAGCTTTGTAATACAGCTTGAATTCTGGAATTGTGATGCCTCCAGCTTTGGTTTTCTTTTTCAAGATTGCTTTGGCTATTTGGGGTCTTTTGTGGTTACATACAAGTTTTAGGATTGTTTGTTCTAGCTCTGTGAAAAATGCTGGTAGTATTTTGATAAGGATTGCATTAAATGGGTAGATTGCTTTGGGTAGTAGAGACATTTTAACAATATTTGTTCTTCCAACCCATGAGCATAGACTGTTTTTCCTTTTCTTTGTACTGTCTTCAATTTATTTCATAAGCGTTTTATAGTTTTCAGAGTACAGATCTTTTATCTCTTTGGTTAGGTTTATTCTAGTTACCTTATGGTTTTGGATGTAATTATAAATGAGATCGATTCCTTGATTTCTCTTTCTGCTTCTTCATTACTGGTGTATAGAAATGCAACAGATTTCTGTATGTTGATTTTATATCCTATGACTTTGCTGAATTTGTGTATCAGTTCTAGTAATTTTTTAGTGTATCAGGCTTTCTACATAGAGTATCATGTTGTCTGCGAATAGTGAAAGGCATCCAAATCAGCAAGGAAGAAGTCAAACTTTCACTATGAGGGTGTTTTTGAATGAGATTGACATTTAAATCAGTAAACTGAGTGAAGCAGATTGTCCTCCACAGTGTTAACAGAACAAAAAGACTGACCCTCCCCCAGGTAAGAGAGAATTCTTCCTGCCTGTGTGCCTTCAAACTGAGACACTGGCTTTTCCTGTCTTTGAATTTGAACTACACCATTGGCTTTCCTGAATCTCCAGCTTGTTGGCTTACCCTACAGTTCTTGGAACTTGTTGGCCTCCATAATTATGTGAGTCAATATCCTATAATCAATATACATATACATATACGTTTCTCTGGAGAGCTCTGCTATTCCTAGAACTTACAAATATTCAGGTTTAGAAGATACAATTTCCCAAAGCACTTGCTCTAATTACACTCCTACCACAGTGTATGAGTGATCTAGTTGCTTTGCATACTTATCCACTTGTCTTTGATTTAATTTCAGACATTCTGGCTTATGGATAATTTTATTTCATTGTGGTTTTTAATTTGCATTTCCTTGAAGACTAAGGAAGTTGAGCAGCTTTTCATATGTTTATTGATATTTTGAATATTCTCTTTTATGAAGTGACTTTTCAAGAATTTTGCCATTTTTCTATTAGGTTGTATGTGTTTTTCTTAGTTCTTTGTAGGAATTCATTATTTGTTCAGGTTATAAGTTCTTTGTCAAACATATATATTGCAAACATTTTTTTAACTCTTTTCATTTTTACTTTTTTAATGTTATCTTTTGAGGAACAGATGTTCTTACTCTTAGCATAGTCTAATTTCTCAACATTTCTAATCACAATTTGCAGTTTTTGTATCATGCTTTAGATTTCTTTGCCTACCCCCAAATCATGAAGATATCATCCGATGTTTTTTTCTAAGAGTATTATGATTTTACCTTTCACATCAAGACTTTTGCCCATCTGGAATTAACCTTTGTGTATGCTATGAAGTATGGTAGGAATAGAAATTTATTATTTTATATGGATATCCAATTGACCCAATATTATTCAGTGAAAAGGTAATCTTTTCCTCCCTCTATTGCCACATCGTCTTTGTTGCTCAGATGGCAATACCTATGTGGGTCTGATGTACTTAAAGCAACATCAGACTCTCTTAACTACTGTAGCATTATAATAAGTCTTTATATACCTAGTAATGTGAATTCGCTACTCTTTTTTCTATTTCTTCAAGATCACTTTGGGTATCAACCCTTTTTATCTTAATATAATTATTATTCATAATTTGGGGGGATTCTATAGAATTTTTAGATCAACTTGGGAAGAATTGATGTCTTTGCCATATTAAGTTTTCTAATCTTTGAACATTGTATTTCTTCTGTTTATTTAGATCTCTAATTTCTCTCAATCATATTTTGTCATTTTTAGGGGCGTTAAGTGGCACAGTTGGTTAAGCATCTGACTCTTGGTTTTGGCTCAGGTCATGATCTGAGGGTCATGAGATCTAGCTGCACATTATGCTCCATGCTCAGCAAAGAATCTGCTTGAGATTCTCTGCCTCTGGCCCTTCCCCTACTTGCACTCTCTCTCAAATAAATAAATAAATAAACAAACAAATAAATAAAATCTTAAAAAATATATTTTGTGATTTTCAGTGTAGATATTTTGAGGAAAAAAAATTTCATAAGAATTATTCATAGACATTTTATTTTTTAATGATGTTAAATGATATTTAAAATTTTTTCATTTTGTAATTGCTGCATATATAGAAATATATTTGATATTTGCATATTGGTCTTATGCCCAGTGAAATTCTAAACTTATTATTAATTCTTGGGGCACCTGGGTGGCTCAGTCAGTTAAGCGGCTGCCTTCGGCTCAGGTCATGATCCCAGGGTCCTGGGATCGAGCCCCACGTCAGGCTCCCTGCTCAGTGGAGAGCTTGCTTCTTCCTCTCCCTCTCCCTGCTCTTCTGCCTACTTGTGCTCTCTCTCTCTCTGTCAAATAAATAAAATCTTTAAAAAAAAATAAACTTATTATTAATTCTAAAAGTTTTTCTATAGATTTTTCTAAATGTTCACAGTCAAAGCAACCATCAACTTTTTTTCCAATTCTTATTCTTTAATTTTTTTCTTAAGTTTTATTTATTTGAGAGAGAAAGAGAGCAAGAGTGAGTGGGGGAAGGGGCAGAGGGAGAGAATTTTCAAGCAGACTCTCCATTGAGTGTTGAACCTGACATGGGGCTCAATCTCATGACCCATGAGACCATGACCTAAGCCCAAACCAAGAGTTGGACGCTTAACTGACTGAGCCACCCAGGCACCCCAATTTTTTTAAAGATTTATTTATTGTTTCTTTTTCTTGACTTATTTCACTAGCTAGGACCATCAAGTTCAATATTTAATAGAAGTGGTATCATACTGTTTTGTTTCACTACTGATCTCAGGCAGAGAAGATATTCAATAATTCACCTGGGTTTTCCATAACAAAACGCCAAAACTTGAGTAGTTTTAAGCACAAGAATTTATTTTTATTTATTTATTTATTTATTTATTTATTTATTTATTTATTTATTTATTTATTTTATTCTTATGTTAATCCCCTACATTACATCATTAGTTTTAGATGTAGGGTTCCATGATTCATTGTTTGTGTATAACACCCAGTGCTCCATGCAGAATGTGCCCTCTTTAATACGCATCACCAGGCTAACCCATCCCCCCACCCTTTCCGCTCTAGAACCCTCAGTTTGTTTCTCAGAGTCCATAGTCTCTCATGGTTCATCTCCCCCTCCGATTCCCCCCCTTCATTCTTCCCCTCCTGCTATCTTCTTCTTCTTCTTCTTTTTAACATATAATGTATTATTTGTTTCAGAGGTACAGGTCTGTGATTCAACAGTCTTACACAATTCACAACACTCACCATAGCACATACCCTCCCCAATGTCTATCACTCAGCCACCCCATCCCTCCCACCCCCCACCACTCCAGCAATCCTCAGTTTGTTTCCTGAGATTAAGAATTCCTCATATCAGTCAGGTCATATGATACATGTCTTTCTCTGATTGACTTATTTTGCTCAGCATAATACCCTCCAGTTCCATCCACGTCATTGCAAATGGTAAGACTTCATTCCTTTTGATGGCTGCATAATATTCTATTGTGTATATATACACACATACATATATATACATACCACATCTTCTTTATCCATTCATCTGTCAATGGACATCTTGGCTCTTTCCACAGTAAGCACAGGAATTTATTGTCTTACAGTTCTGGAAGCTATGAGTCTGAAATGCAGTGGCATTTGATTATACCTTAGCTTTTATATTCTGGCAACTCAGGTGGTCCTGTTTGGCTATGTGATTAACCTATTGTTTAATGCAGATGCAGCCAATAAATTACATTTATATTAAATATTGTAGACAATCCAAGTATGTCATGCTGAAAGTGCTCCTAGAGGGTAATCAGTATTGAGCAACCCCTGCTGAATCCTTATTTATCTTACAGCTGGTACATTTTATCACAGCAGCTATTCTTTGCTAGGTGTTTTGAGTAGGGAATAAAACTTCCTCAGAGGTAGGAGATGCAGTGTTGGCCTGCTCCCACCTACATTCTAGTCCTGAAAAATAACCCACTCAATCTTAGTTATTATTATTTATTACAATATTGTTGAATTTGTATTATGAATATTTTCTTTAGAACTGTGCATCTGTGCTTATCAATGGAACATCCCTGAGATTTTCTTGTTTTAGTAACAAGCTTGTATGGTTTGGGTTATCTAGGTTATGCTGACATAAAATGAGTTGGAAATTATTCCTAATTTCCTATATTGTAAAGCAGTTTGTGTAAGTTTTGTGTAATTTCCTCTCGAAATCATTAGAAAAATTAGCTGGTGAACCATCCAATTTGGTGTTATCTTTCTCAGGAAGTTGCATTTTGTCATTTGTTATAGAATCATAACATACAAACAGAAAATGTCACGAGTTTGTGAAACTTGCACTGAGATCAAGAAAAAGAGTATTGCCAGCACTCCATTCTTTTCCTCCATTCTAGTTTTTCTTTCTTTTTTTTTTTTTTAAAGATTTTATTTATTTATTTGACAGAGACAGAGACAGCGAGAGCAGGAACACAAGCAGGGGGAGTGGGAGAGGGAGAAGCAGGCTTCCTGCTGAGCCGGGAGCCCAATGTGGGACTCGATCCCAGGACCCTGGGATCATGACCTGAGCTGAAGGCAGTCGCTTAACCAACTGAGCCACCCAGGCGCCCAGTTTTTATCTTTCAAAGGGTAGTATTATCTTGATTTTTAATATCATAGATAGTTTTATCTACTACTGAATTGCACAATGCATTCTCTCTTGTCTGACCATTTTTGATCAAATTTACATTTGTAATATTTATCCATATTTTATTGCATGAAGCTGTAGTTCATTGATTCTCTTCAGTATATAGTATTATGTCAAATAAATAGACCACAAACCTTTCTGCTGTTGATGGGCATCTGAGTATTTTCCAGTTCGAAGCAATTAGAAAGTGTTGCTGTGACCATTTCTTATAACTCTTCTTTTAGTGAATGGGTGTGTCTCTTGAATATGTTTACTCCACGTTCTTATGAACACTTGATTTCTTTCCCTTTTATTATAAGCATTTTAGATGGTATTAATGGTATTAGTTATCAGTTGCCTCATTAATTTATGAAGCTCAGGACTTTTTCATATATTTATTCACAATTTAAATATCCTCTTTTGTGAGGGGCTTATTCAGCTTTTTAACCTATGTTCTTATTGAATTGACTTTTTTTTTCCTATTCATTTTTAGGAATTCTATAGTCTAGATATGAGTCTTTTGTCATAAAAATGTGCTACAATTATCTTGTTCCACCTTATGCCTTCCTTTTCACTCTTGGAAGACATATTTTGACACATAAATTTTACTAATCTTAATATAGTACAACTTATATGGTTTTTATTTATGGTTGGCATTTTTTCTATCTTGCTCAAGAAATATTTTCCTGCTCTAAAGTCAGAAAGATATTTCCCTATGTCTCTTCTAAAAGGTTTACTATTTTATCTTTCACACTTAGAGCTGTAATTCATCTATAATTAATGTTTGTCTATTCTCTGAGGTAAGGTAGGGTTCAAAATTATTTTTTTTTTCTGTGTGGATATGCAGTTGTCTTAGCACCATTTATGGAAAAGGCCATCTTTCTCCTTTGAATTATAATTTCACTTTTGTTCTACATCATATGACAGCACATATAATGGTGTGTTTCTATGCCCTGTATTCTGTTCTGAGGTTCTATCTGTCCTTGTACCTTCACCTTGGTTCTCCTTGCCTTTATATATAAATTTTAAAATCAACTGTATACTTTCCCCCAAAATCTACTTGTCTATTATTTTGTTGTATTTCTTGTATTTTAAATTAAGATAGAAGTTACATAAGGTAAGCCACACACATCTGAAACTAAAACTGTAAGAAAAGACTCATCTGTAGTCTACTGAAATACAGTTACTGTAATCCAGGAATCCTGTATCCAGTGAAGAAATAACTCATCTTCGGGGTAAAAAGAAGCCATTTTTTTGTCATGCATTTACTGTTGAAAAATATTTTCATTAGAGAAAGAACTCTAGGTTAGCAATTCTTTCCTTTCAGGACTGTAAAAATATGGTGCCACTTCTTGGCCTCTGATGAGAAACCTGCTGTCATTCAAATCAATATTTCTTTACAGGGATGTGTCACTTTTCTGAGGCTCCTTTCAAGATTATTTTCTTTGTCTTTAGTTCTCAGAAGTATGATTATGACGTGTCTGGGCATTAATGTCTTTGAGTTTATCCTGTTTGGTATTTGTGGAACATCTTGAATCTGTAGGTTTACAGTTTTGTTTTGCTTCATTTTGCTTTGTTTTTGCCAAACTGAGGAAGCTTTCAGCCATTATTTCTTCAAATATTTTTTAGGCATCACACCCTTTCTCTTCTCATTTTTGGACTCTGATAACATAAATTTGGGCCTGTTGTCATTGCCCTCCTGGTTCCTTAGGCTCTGTTAATTTTGTTTCCTCTGTGTTGTTCAAATTAGATAATTTCTAATGATCACATTCCTTGATCCTTTTCTTTATCATCCCCTTTCTGCTGTGGAGTCATTACAGTAGGTTTATTTCAGGTATCAGCTTCTTTCATTCTAAAAGTTTCATTTGACTCTTCTTCGTATCTTCTATTTATTTGCTGAAGCTTTCTATTTTAACTTGTTTCAAGAGGGCTCATGATTGCTCATCTGAGCATTTTTTAATACCCACCTCAGAGATTTCTCATAGAATGAATGCCAACATCTCATCATAAATGTCTGGCGATTTTCTTAATGCAGGTTGAGGTTGTTTTGTTTGTTTGTTTTGTTTTGTTTTTTGGTTCTTCACATACTGAATAATTTTGGATCTTTATCTTGAATACTTTGAATTTTATGAGACCCTGGGACTTGTTTAAGTCCTATGAAGAATGAAGATATTTACATTTTAGCCTTCTGTAGGCTGTGGTTCCAATACCAGTTCAGTTTTCTATGCCTTTAGTGTGATTCAGATCTATCCTGTATCTGTGCCACCCAGCTGTCAGTCAAGTACCTGGGCACAAGTCAATTGGTTTTCTCAACTCTTAAAGTCTTAATATGCCGATTAGAATCAGATCCACGAAGGTATAGGTTAGAGAGCACATTTGTGTTCCCTGTGGTTCCCATTTTTGGCCTCCTGGCCAGGAACTGCCCAGTTTCATCATTACACCATACATAAAGGCCCATGCCATGCAAGACAGAGAGAAAAGAACCCTGAGATTGACTCTGCCTTCTTGGATCTGTAGCCACAACAAATGCTAAAGGAAGCTTCCCTCCCTCAGATATTTAGCTCCTGCAGTTTTCTGTTGCTACTTTTGCTGCATGGCTCCATCATCACACAACTGTCTTGGGCACTAGGGTGCAAGAACTGAGAAAATGGAGAGAAAGCATGGGGGGTTTCCCTCATTCTTCACTTCTCTTCCTTAGCCTTTCAGCTCAACTAGAGGGCTCCAGTTGGAGTTCTCTGTCTGCATCACAGTGCTAGTTCTGGTTTTCCAGCTGCATTGTTTTCAGGCTGGGGAATATACAAGGAAAATATGGCAAACACACTGCCAGTTCATTGGTATTTTGAATTCTGATGGTTTTCTTTGATTTTCCAGCTGATATTTAATTTTCAGAGTTGCAGATTGCTGTCTATGCATTCTGTTCAGGTTGTATAATAGGAGTTCAGTGAGATAGGAAGACTGGCATGTGTTTACTCCATCTTCCCTGGACCTGGATCTAGAAAGTTACTTTTCTCACCTACTATTTAGTTAAGGACAGCAGTAGAATTTATATAGGTGATATTTGGTTAGTTTATCAACATATTGTTTCTTCGTTCACTTGCCTCCCCTCTAGGTTAAGTATTCATATGACTATTCATCTTTAATATTTATTTTAGAGAATGTCTTTATATGGTAAGCTCTTTTTGTTATATGTTTATAAATGTCTCAGTTTTCCCATCAAATTTTGAATTTTTCAATGTCAAAAATATACAAATACAGAAAAATGCTTAGAGCAAATGTACCTCTTAAAGAGTTATTATACGATGAATATCCTTTTAACCCTATTCATAAATCAGAAGTTGGCAGCAACCCTGGAAGCCTCATGCCCCTTCCTCAAAACAAGCATCTTCCTCCCATAGCAAGACAACTACTGTTCTAAATTTCATGGGAATCCCTTATCACTTTTCTTTATAGTTTTATTACCTAGCTGAGCAGCCCCAACCACTATAATTTAGTTTAGCCTGATTTTAAAAAATATATCTGTCATCCATCTGTATTTTTTTAACCTTGAACATTTTTGTTGAAAAAAATCCAATTCTGCAATTTTTCCTACAAAGTAGTGATTGGGTCTATAAACTTAACCTGATTCAGATTTTACTTTGAGAGGAAAATTACTTCAATGGTGCTGTTGATTTCATTGTCAAGGTGCATATAATTGTCTAGTTATCCCTTTTTTGTGATTGGTAGCAATATATTCTTAGTTGGCAATGCTTAGATCTTTATACATGTTGCAAAATAGTGATGCTCCAGCTTTTTCCTTCTTCATTTAAATATATCCCAACATCTGCCATTTATTTCCCAGTGGTAGTTTGCATAAGAAAGGCAGGATAGATGTTTGAATCTTTCCATTTATTTGAGTTTGCAAAACAAAGAACTGGCACCTTAGTATCCTATAAATGTAATTAATCTTATCGTGTGTGTGTGTCTGTGTGTGTGTGTCTGTGTGTGTGTGTGTGTCCATGCAGACCTCCAATTTCAGATAACATCAGGGTCCCAGCTATGAGAGCTATGAAATCCATCTCCTTACCTGTGCTGAGGACATGCCGTTGACAGGCTGCTCTTTGTTCCTGGGAAACACTGAACTCCTCCGATAACCACCTTTGGCTAGAGATCTCCCAATGGCCTTGCTAAACCTTCCTGAATGGCAGGCTAGGCTTTCCGCCCAACCATTTCCCCCTCCTACCTTCACTTGGGATCAGACTTAACACTGCAGTTTGATAACCACTTTATTCCACTCCCTGTTTTCTCTTACATCGCCATTTCTTCCAATAAAACCCTCAAACATTTCCTCCCACCATGGCATCTGCTTCTTGGAGAACCTGAATGAATGCCTTATATCATTATGAGCTCACAGATTTACACTTCTTCAGTGTGTTTCAACTTATTACAGTCATTATCCTTACCGATGGTCAAATTGTCCTATCTTTGAATTAACCCCCAAGTCTTTTTTTTTATTCTTATGTTAATCCCCATACATTACATCATTAGTTTTAGATGAAGTGTTCCATGATTCATTGTTTGTGCACAACACCCAGTGCTCCATGCAGAATGTGCCCTCCTCAATACCCACCACCAGGCTAACCCATCCTCCCACCCCCCTCCCCTCTAGAACCCTGTTTGTTTTTCAGAGTCCATCGTCTCTCATGGTTCGTCTACCCCTCCGATTTCCCCTGCTTCATTCTTCCCCTCCCGCTACCTTCTTCTTCTTCTTCTTTTTTTTCTTAACATATATTGCATTATTTGTTTCAGAGGTACAGATCTGAGATTCAACACTCTTACACAATTCACAGCGCTTACCAGAGCACATACCCTCCCCAGTGTCTATCACCCAGTCACCCCATCCCTCCCACCCCACCCCCCACTCCAGCAACCCTCAGTTTGTTTCCTCCGATTAAGAATTCCTCATATCAGTGCGATCATATGATACATGTCTTTCTCTTTTTGACTTATTTCATTCAACATAATACCCTCCAGTTCCATCCACGTCGTTGCAACTGGCAAGATCTCATTCCTTTTGATGGCTGCATAATATTCCATTGTATATATATACCACATCTTCTTTATCCATTCATCTGTCGATGGACATCTTGGCTCTTTCCACAGTTTGGCTATTGTGGACATTGCTGCTATAAACATCAGGGTGCACGTACCCCTTCAACCCCCAAGTCTTTTAACATGACTCTACTACTCCTTGATAATGGCCTTGCAGTCTGTTGTAAGATATTCTGAGCTTCGGCATCAGGGAAATCCAAATCAAAACCTCAATGAGATACCACCTCACACCAGTCAGAATGGCTAAAATTAACAAGTCAGGAAACGACAGATGTTGGCAGGGATGCAGAGAAAGGGGAACCCTCCTACACTCTTGGTGGGAATACAAGCTGGTGCAGCCACTCTGGAATACAGTATGGAGTTTCCTCAAAAAGTTGAAAATAGAGCTACCATATGATCCAGCAATTGCACTACTGGGTATTTACCCCAGAGATACAAAAGTAGGGATCCAAAAGGGTACGTGCACCCCGATGTTTATAGCAGCAATGTCCACAATAGCCAAACTGTGGAAAGAGCCAAGATGTCCATTGACAGATGAATGGATAAAGAAGAAGTGGTATATATATACAATGGAATATTATGCAGCCATCAAAAGGAATGAGATCTTGCCAGTTGCAACGACGTGGATGGAACTGGAGGGTATTATGTTGAGTGAAATAAGTCAAACAGAGAAAGACATGTATCATATGATCTCACTGATATGAGGAATTCTTAATCGCAGGAAACAAACTGAGGGTTGCTGGAGTGGGGGATGGGGTGGGAGGGATGGGGTGATTGGGTGATAGACACTGGGGAGGGTATGTGCTCTGGTAAGCGCTGTGAATTGTGCAAGACTGTTGAATCTCAGATCTGTACCTCTGAAACAAATAATGCAATATATGTTAAGAAAAAAAAAAAAGAAGATAGCAGGAGGGGAAGAATGAAGGGGGGGAAATTGGAGGGGGAGACAAACCATGAGAGATGATGGACTCTGAAAAACAAACTGAGGGTTCTAGAGGGGAGAGGGGTGGGAGGATGGATTAGCCTGGTGGTGGGTATTTTTTTTTTAAAGATTTTATTTATTTATTTGAGAGAGAGAGTGCACATGAGAGGGGGGAGGGTCAGAGGGAGAAGCAGGCTCCCTGCTGAGCAGGGAGCCCAATGCGGGACTCGATCCAGGGACTCCAGGATCATGACCTGAGCCGAAGGCAGTCGCTTAACCAACTGAGCCACCCAGGCGCCCCTGGTGGTGGGTATTGAGGAGGGCACGTTCTGCATGGAGTACTGGGTGTTATGCACAAACAATGAATCATGGAACACTACATCTAAAACTAATGATGTAATGTAGGGGGTTAACATAAGAATAAAAAAAAAAAAAGATATTCTGAGCTTTTCTTCTCATCTTGTACTTTTCCTGCCCAAGACCTAAAATCAGCTATTTCAACCATTTCTCTAAGAAGCCCTGGTATTTTTAGTTGTAAGTGTTATTTTGGGGCCTCTCCAATAGATAAATTTAAGATATCTATCTATCTATCTATCTATCTATCTATCTATCATCATCTATCTATCCATCATCTATCTCCATCATCTATGATAAATGCCTAATGAGTTCCAATTCAGGATTACAGAGTGCTTACTTAAGTTTTTCTATCTTACATTTACAGCTCCTAAAAATTCTGGTTCTCAAAAGCACTAGGGATAATCAGATTAGAATAACACCTACATATTCATTTGCTTGATCTCACAATACAAACAAAACACATTCAGAACAGCAATACCAACACTGTCACCAAGATGATTACTGGAAAACGTTTTAAAAATAGTTTATTAAGATGAAATCAAGAGGGAGACAAACCATAAGAGACTCTTAATCTCAGGGAACAAACTGAGGGTTGCTGGAGTGGAGGGGGGTGGGAGGGGTGGGGTGGTTGAGTGATGGACATTGGGGAGCGTATATGCTATGGTGAGCGCTGTGAATTTTGTAAGACTGACGAATCACAGACCTGTACCCCTGAAACAAATAATACATTATATGTTAATAAAAAAAAGGTAAGAGATGTAAATATGAAATTAAAAATTTGTTTCTTTGTGGTTATGTTTTTTCCGTGTTCTCTTCCTCTTTTTAAAAAGTTCTACTGTGAGGCACCTGAGTGGCTCAGTTGGTTGTGTCTGCCTCTTGATTTCAGCTCAGGTCATGATCTCAGGATGGTGAGATCGAGCCCCACCTCAGGCTCCATGCTCAGTGGGGAGTCTGCTTGAAATTCTCTCTCTCCCTCGCTCTCTGCCCCTCCCCTCAAGCTCTCTCTCTCACTTTCTAAAATTAAAAAAGTAAATCTTAAAAAAAAAAATTCTACTGTATGCACATTATCAAACCCTATAGCTATTACAGGCTATATTCTCCCTTGTACTCATATTTAATCTTTGTTCTACAAATAATAATAATAATGCTTAACAGTGATCTTTACGCCAGTTTCTTCAGTAACATTTATTATCTAAAACATGTTCTCCAGTACATTTCTAAGAAAGGACTCATGGAAAATATTGCCTAAGTTTTTGCATATTGATGACTATTTGCTTCCTATAATTGAAAGTCAGTTTGCATGAATATAAAACCTTTAGCTCAGTTTTTAAAAATACGAGTATCTTTAAATATATGATTTTTCTTTCTTCTGACATAAGGTGCTGCTCTTGAGAAGTCTAAGAGTAGTCTAATTTTCTGTTTTATGTGACTTTTTTCTGTTCTTTTTTTCCTGGATATCCAAAGTACACTTACCTTTTTCTGCAAAGTTCAATACTTTATGTCTTGGTTTGGGTTGTTCTGGGTTGACTTTCTTAGCTATGCGCTGTATCTTTCATTCTGTAGTTTAAAATCATTGTTTTTGAAATGTTTATTAAAGACTCTGAACACCTACAAACTCAACAGGAGATCAAAGAAAAGAATAGCAACAACTCTCTGAACAGAAAAGCGACCACTTTCTGGAAGATAGGATGGGCGGAGAAGTGAATGCGAGGCGATATTCGGGAGGATAGACGATGGGGGAGGGGCCTCCATCGGCCGCTTCTGGCAAGTGATAGAGCCACGGAGCACAAAATCGGAACTTTTAGAAGTCGGCTCCGCTGAGGGACGTCACTCCAGTGGCTAAGCGGGGGGTGGAACCCTCGCGGGACAGTGTGGTCTCAGGACCCTCGGGGTCACAGAAAGACCGGAGGTGCCTGAGTGTGGCAGAGCTCCCAGGTATCGGAGCTGGGAAGCCGGCTGCAGAGACAGAGTCCAGGCGCAGGCTCTCAGCTTGGGGTTGCCATGAACCATGATCCACAGCACGGTCGGGCCACTGCTCCTCCAGCAGGGACCCAACAAGCGGCAGATCCGGGGAGACTCACCTTCTTCCCCCGGGAGGAGCAGTGTGGGAGCACACTGCAGGGATCTGCTGGGTTTGGAGACTCCAGACAGGGTCGGGTGTCAGAGATAGAAACACGTGGTCACAGGCCGGGTGAGCACTCAGTGGGGCGGAGACCGGGGAGACGGGAGTGACTGACAGCTTTTCTCTGGGGGCGCACTGAGGAGCGGGCCCCGAGTTCTCGGCTTCTGCCGGGTGCAGATTGGGAGGCTGCCATTTTCACTCTCAGCATCCAAAGCTGTACAAAAAGCCTACAGGGAACAAAAGCTCCCGAGAGCAAACCCGAGCAGATTACTTAGCCCGGACGGGCAAGGGAGGGGCAATTCCGCCTCTGGCAAAGACATTTGGGAACCACAGCAACAGGCCCCTCCCCCAGAATATCAGCAAGAACAGCCAGCCAAGACGAAGTTTACCGATCAATGAGAACGGCAGAACTCCAGCGCTAGGGGAATACTGCACATAGAATCTATGGCTTTTTTACCATGATTCTTTAGTCTTTCAAAGGTAATTTTTTTTTAACTGGATTTTTTTTTTGAATTTTTCTTTTTCCCTTTTTCAACCAACATCTTATCAATCCCTTTTTTAAAAAACATTTTTATTTTTCATTTTTAGAGTCATATTCTATCCCTTCATAGTAGTTACCCATATTTTTGGCATATATATATAAGTTGTTCTGTCTTTAAAATTTTGAGATAGTTTCTTCTAACAGATCAAAATATACCCTAAATCTCTAGTGTATGGTATTTTTCTAGTCCCCTGTCTGATCACATTCTCTGCCTTTTTTTTTCTTTTTTTTTTAAATCCTCTTCTTTCTTTTTTCAAACAATTTCTTATCAATTCCTTTTAAAAAATTTTTCATAATTTCCATCTTTACAGTCAAATTCCATCCCTTCATCATATCAAGCCTTATTTTTGTACATATATAAGTTTTTCTTTCTTTAAAATTTTGGGAGGCACTTTCTTCTAACAGACCAAAATATACCCGATATCTAGTGTGTGGCACTGATCTATATACCAGCCTGAGCATATTTGATCATATTCCGTGTTTTTTTTTTTTTGTTTCTTTTCTTCTGTTTTTGTTTGTTTGTATCTTTTTCTTTTTTCTTTCATTTTCTTTTCCTCTCTTTCCCTTTCTTTTCCCACTGCTTCAGGTCTTTTCTGATTTGTTTACCGTATATTTTCTGGGGACGTTGTTACCCTGTTAGCATTTCATTCTCTCACTAATCTATTCTCCTCTGGACAAAATGACAAGATGGAAAAAATCAGCTCAACAAAAAGAACAAGAGGTAGTACCAACTGCCAGGGACCTACTCAATACGGACATTAGCATGATGTTGGATCTAGAGTTCAGAATCATGACTTTAAGATACTAGCTGGGCTTGAAAAAAGCATGGAAGTTATTAGAGAAACCCTTTATGGAGAAGTAAAAGAATTAAAATCGAACCAAGTCAAAATCAAAAAGGATATTAATGAGGTGTAATAAAAAATGGGGGTGCTAACTGCTAGGATAAATGACACAGAAGAGAGAATCAGTGAGATAGAAGACCAAATGATGGAAAATAAAGAGGCTGAGAAAAAGAGAGATAAACAACTACTGGATCACGAGGGCAGAATTCGAGAGATAAGCAATACCATAAGATGAAACAACATTAGAATAATTGGGATCCCAGAAGAAGAAGAAAGAGAGAGGGGGCAGAAGGTATATTGGAGCAAATTATAGCAGAGAACTTCCCAAATTTGGGAAAGGAAACAGGCATCAAAATCCAGGAAGCACAGAGAACCCCTCTCAAAATCAATAAAAATAGGTCAACACCCCGACATCTAATAGTAAAACTTATGAGTCTCAGAGACAAAGAGAAAATCCTGAAAGCAGCTCGGGAGAAGAGATCTGTAACCTACAATGCCAGAAACATTAGATTGGCAACAGACCTATCCACAGAGACCTGACAGGCCAGAAAGGACTGGCAGGATATATTCAGAGCACTAAATGAGAAAAATATGCAGCCAAGAATACTATATCCAGCTAGGCTGTCATTGAAAATTGAAGGAGAGATAAAAAGCTTCCAGGACAAACAAAAACTAAAGGAATTGGCAAACACGAAACCAGCCCTAAAAGAAATCTTGAAAGGGGTCCTCTAAGCAAAGAGAAAGCCTAAAAGCAGCATAGACCAGAAAGGAACACAGACAATATACAGTAACAGTTACCTTACAGGCAATACAATGGCACTAACTTCATATCTTTCAATAGTTAACCTGAACGTAAATGGGCTAAATGCCCCAATCAAAAGACACAGGCTATCAGATGGGATTAAAAAACAAACCTATCAATATGCTGTCTGCAAGACACTCATTTTAGACCCAAAGACACCCCCAGATTGAAAGTGAGGGGACGGAAAACCATTTACCATGCTAATGGACACCAAAAGAAAGCTGGGGTGGCAATCCTTATATCAGACAAATTAGATTTTAAACCAAAGACTGTAATAAGAGATGAGGAAGGACACTATATCCTACTAAAAGGGTCTATCCAACAAGAAGATCTAACAATTATAAATATCTATGCCCCTAACATGGGAGCAGCCAATTATATAAGGCAATTAATAACAAAACCAAAGAAACACATCGACAACGAAATACAATAATAGTGGGGGACTTTAACACCCCCTTCACTGAAATGGACAGATTGTCTAAGCAAAAGATCAACAAGGAAATAAAGACTTTAAATGACACACCGGACCAAATGGACTTCACAGACACATTCAGAACATTCCAATCCAAAGCAACGGAATACACATTCTTCTCTAGTGCCCATGGAACATTCTCCAGAATAGATCACATCCTAGGTCATAAATCAGGTCTCAACCAGTACCAAAAGATTGGGATCATTCCTTGCCTATTTTCAGACCACAATGCTTTGAAACTAGAACTCAATCACAAGAGGAAAGTCGGAAAGAACTCAAGTATATGGAGGATAAAGAGCATCCTACTGAAGAATGAATGGGTCAACCAGGAAATTAAAGAAGAATTAAAAAAATACATGGAAACCAATGAAAATGAAAACACAACTATTCAAAATCTTTGGGATGCAGCAAAGGCAGTTCTAAGAGGAAATTATACAGCAATACAAGCCTTTCTCAAGAAACAAGAAAGGTCTCACGTATACAACCTAACCCTACACCTAAAGGATCTGGAGAAAGAACAGCAATTAAAGCCTAAACCCAGCAGGAGAAGAGAAATAATAAAGATCAGAGCAGAAATCAATGAAATAGAAGCCAAAAGAACAGTAGAACAGATCAACGAAACTAGGAGCTGGTTCTTTGAAAGAACTAACAAGATTGATAAACCCCTGGCCAGACTTATCAAAAAGAAAAGAGAAATGACCCAAATCAACAAAATCATGAATGAAAGAGGAGAGATCACAACCAACACCAAAGAAATACAAACAATTATAAGAACATATTATGAGCAACTCTATGCCAGCAAATTAGATAACCTGTAAGAAATGGATGCATTCCTAGAGATGTATCAACTACCAAAACTGAACCAGGAAGAAATAGAACCCCTGAACAGACCTATAACCATAAGGAAATTGAAGCAGTCATCAACAATCTCCCAACAAACAAAAGCCCAGGGCCAGATGGCTTCCCAGGGGAATTCTACCAAACATTTCAAGAAGAATTAATACCTATTCTTCTGAAACTGTTCCAAAAAATAGAAATGGAAGGAAAACTCCCAAACTCATTTTATGAGGCCACCATTACCTTGATCTCCAAACCAGACAAAGACCCCATCAAAAAGGAGAATTACAGACCAATATCCCTGATGAACATGGATGCAAAAAGTCTCACCAAAATACTAGCCAATAGGATCCAACAGTACATTAAAAGGATTATTCACCACGACCAAGTGGGATTTATCCCTGGACTGCAAGGTTGGTTCAACATCCACAAATCAATCAACGTGATACAATACATTAACAAAAGAAAGAACAAGAATCACATGATCCTCTCAATAGATGCAGAAAAAGCTTTTGACAAAGTACAGAATCCTTTCTTGATCAAAACTCTGATTCAGAGTATAGGGATAGACAGTACATACCACAATATCATAAAAGCCATCTATGAAAAATCTACAGCAAATATCATTTCAATGGGAAAAAACTGGCAGCTTTCCCCCTAAGGTCAGGAACGCAGCAGGGATGTCCACTATCACCACTGCTATTCAACATAATATTAGAAGTCCTAGCCACAGCAATAAGACATTAAAAAGAAATCAAAGGCATCCAAATCGGCAAAGAAGTCAAACTCTCACTCTTTGCAGATGATATGATACTTTATGTGGAAAACCCAAAAGACTCCACCCCAAAACTGCTAGAACTCATACAGGAATTCAGTAAAGTGGCAGGATATAAAATCAATGCACAGAAGTCAGTGGCATTCCTATACACCAACAACAAGACAGAAGAAAGAGAAATTAAGGAGTCAATCCCATTTACAATTGCACCCAAAACCATAAGATACCTAGGAAGAAATCTAACCAAAGCGGCAAAGGATCTATACTGAGAAAACTATAAATACTCATGAAAGAAATTGAGGAAGACACAAAGAAATGGAAAAACGTTCCATGCTCATGGCCTGGAAGAACAAATATTGTGAAGATGTCAATGCTACCTAGAGCAATCTACACATTCAATGCAATCCCCATCAAAATACCATCCACTTTTTTCAAAGAAATGGAACAAATCATCCTAAAATTTGTATGGAACCAGAAAAGACCCCGAATAGCCAGAGGAATGTTGAAAAAGAAAAGCAAAACTGGCGGTATCACAATTCCGGACTTCCAGCTCTATTACAAAGCTGTCATCATCCAGACAGTATGGTACTGGCACAAAAACAGACACCTAGATCAATGGAACAGAATAGAGAGCCCAGAAGTGGGCCCTCAACTCTATGCCCAACTAATCTTTGACAAAGCAGGAAAGAATGTCCAATGGAACAAAGACAGTCTCTTCAACAAATGGTGTTGGGAAAATCGGACAGCCGCATGCAGAAGAATCAAACTGGACCATTTCCTTACACCACACACAAAAATAGACTCCAAATGGTTGAAAGACCTCAATGTGACACAGGAGTCCATCAAAATCCTAAAGGGGAACACAGGCAGCAACCTCTTTGACCTCAGCCTCAGCAACTTTTTCCTAGAAACATCACCAAAGGCAAGGGAAACAAGGGCAAAAATGAACGATTGGGACTTCATCAAGATAAAAAGCTTTTGCAAAGCAAAGGAAACAGTCAACAAAACCAAAAGACAACCGACAGAATGGGAGAAGATATTTGCAAATGACATATCAGATAAAGGGCTAGTATCCAAAACCTATAAAGAACTTATCAAACTCAACACCCAAAGAACAAAGAATCCAATCAAGAAATGGGCAGAAGACATGAACAGACATTCTTCCAAAGAAGACATCCAAATGGCCAACAGACACATGAAAAAGTGCTCAATATCACTCGGCATCAGGAAAATCCAAATCAAAACCTCAACGAGATACCACCTCACACCAGTCAGAATGGCTAAAATTAACAAGTCAGGAAATGACAGATGTTGGCAGGGATGTGGAGAAAGGGGAACCCTCCTACACTGTTGGTGGGAATGCAAGCTGGTGCAGCCACTCTGGAAAACAGTATGGAGGTTCCTCAAAAAGTTGAAAATAGAGCTACCATACGATCCAGCAATTGCACTACTGGGTATTTACCCCAGAGATACAAAAGTAGGGATCCAAAAGAGTACGTGCACTCCGATGTTCATAGCAGCAATGTCCACAATAGCCAAACTGTGGAAAGAGCCAAGATGTCCATTGACAGATGAATGGATAAAGAAGAAGTGGTATATATATACAATGGAATATTATGCAGCCATCAGAAGAAACGAGATCTTGCCATTTGCAACGACGTGGATGGAACTGGAGGGTATTAAGCTGAGTGAAATAAGTCAAACAGAGAAAGACATGTATCATATGACCTCACTAATATGAGGAATTCTTAATCTCAGGAAACAAACTGAGGGTTGCTGGAGTGGTGGGTGGGGTGGGAGGGATGGGGTGACTGGGTGATAGACACTGGGAGGGTATGTGCTCTGGTAAGCACTGTGAATTGTGCAAGAGTGTTGAATCTCAGATTTGTACCTCTGAAACAAATAATGCAATATATGTTAAGAAAAAAAAAAGAAGTTAGCGGGAGGGAAGAATGAAGGGGGGAAATCGGAGGGGTAGACGAACCATGAAAGACGATGGACTCTGAAAAACAAACTGAGGGTTCTAGAGGGGAGGGGCTTGGGAGGATGGGTTAGCCTGGTGGTGGGTATTGAGGAGGGCACATTCTGCATGGAGCACTGGGTGTTATGCACAAACAATGAATCATGGAACACCACATCTAAAACTAATGATGTAATGTATGGGGATTAACATAATAAAATAATTTAAAAATAAATAAAAAAATAAATGAAATGTTTATTAAAAATACATCTCCTAATATTTGTTTTATTCTTGTATTGGTTTTTCTTCTTTGATCTGTATGCTCGTTTTTTTGTGGTGGTAGTAGTGATCATTTTTTATATTATCCTTTTTATTCAAATCCTTTACGTATCTTTTAAAAAATTTAACTATCCTCTTCTTCTTTCATTTCTCTTTTTTTTAAAGATTTTATTTACTTATTTGAGAAAGTGAGAATGAGAGAGAGAGCATGCACGAGAAGGGGTAGGATCAGAGGGAGAAGCAGACTTCCCACTGAGCAGGGAGCCTGATGTGGGACTCAATCTTGGGACTCCAGGATCATGACCTGAGCCAAAGGTAGTTGCTTAACCAACTGAGCCACCCAGGTGCCCCTTCTTTCATTTTTCTTAAGACATAACCTGTTGTGATTATTTGTCTGTGTTTATTTATCAAATGCAGTTCTTTTAAAAATATTTTCCCCTCAGTTCTGTTAATCGATATTCTGTCATCTTTTGTGTCATTTTCTTAATCAATTATTTTAAAATATCAGGATATACATTTCATTTATATACATTTGCATATTTTTAAAGTCTTTTATCAAAATGTTTTTCTGGCATGATTTTAATTTCTGTTTTCTATAAAAGTTTTGTATGACCTCAATCTTTTGCTTTTACTGACTTTATGTGAAATTTGGTTCTTCTACACTTGCAGAATGGAGGTATGATTTAGAATGGTTTCTCATCACAGCTCTCAAATAATGTGGTGGATTTTGATGTGTCTACTTGATAAGACCAAACTGTGTTTTCTAGAATTCTCTTCACTGTATTTTTCTGGCTAGGGCAGGGCGATTCTCCTGGGAGATTTGGAAAGAAGAAGTAAAACAGCAACAAATTTGTAGCTCACATGTATTGTTGCTGATTTGCTGAGCTCACCTTGTCGGAATGAAGCAGAGACAGGCTCCACTTTCCCCTGGACCCTCCTTCAACTTCTCCAACTCCTGGGCCAGGAATATGTTTAGCTCCATGGCAAAGAGGCTTTGCATGATGCCCATAGCACCAGTTTCAAAGGCAACAAGATTCAACACAGGTTTCAGTCCATTCTTATGAGGTTCCAGTATATGCTTGTGAGTTCTGGCTAATTCTTGCTACCCACCCCCCCCCCCCCAAAACATACATGCATCTTCCAGTCCTGATCACCTGCCCTGAGAACTTCAGACTCCAGCATCAGGTACAAAGACACCAGCCTTACAAAATCTGCTTAACTGGCTCCCAGAATTTGACCTTATGCTAGTTCTCACACACTCATACACACACACACACACACACACATCCTGGTGGTTCTGCTTCTCTGAACCTTGATTGCTGATACAAATAACTTCTTTGGTTGCTTTTGAGAAGTGTTGGAAAATGCGACATCATGCTTTCTGAAAGAGTCTGACTGTTTTCTTCCCCCACTTATAATCTGGACTCTCTTTTCCTTTGCTTCTATTGTCCCTACCCAGTTCAATTTGGACTATTTTCTTAGCAGTTTCCTTTCTGTGTGGGGCTTTGTCTTGGAAGGGAGATTTGCTTATTATTATTGAGAGTTTGTAAGACCTAATCTGTGCTGGTCCTTTCAGATCTTACTGAAATCTTTGCGCCCTCCTTGCTTTAAGAGTGAGCAAATCCCACCCCCCCCACACCCCCAATTCAGCTGCTTTCAAAAGCTGGCCTGCTGGGATTTCTAGAAAGTAACCATTGACAAGGTTTACCACATAATTTAGTAGGGCCTCTTGTTAAAAAAACAAAGAAAAGGCTCTTTCCTTTTCTCTGTGTTCTCTCTTTCTCAACCTGTCATGGTGGTTTTTATTTGCTATTTCATGTTGTATTTGCTTGAGCATAGGGATACTTGGAAGGTGAGTGAGGCCCTCAGATGCACCCAGAGCCCTAGTCTGCGGTTCACCTCACAGACTGCCTGCATCCTGTGCCAGGTCCCAGCTGGGGTGGAGGGTGGTTGTGGTCTTTGGGCATGGGTGGGTAGGTAGACTGCTGAGAACCCATCCAAGAGCGGCAGGGAGGCCATGGGAAGCGGGACCACACATGAGCTAAGTCTCCAAACTCCCAATGTAAGCTCCACTATCCCATTAGACAAATTCAGAAATCATTAAGACAGCAACTGCCAATCATCAACGTCCAAGCTGGAGCCCTTCTGAGTGTGAGGTCCTGTGCATCTGCACTGGTCATGTGCCCATGAAGTTGCCCTGCCTGGTGGTGATATTGAAGGTGTCAGACCCATCAAATACCCACTGTTTCCCTCAGCTGACACCATGCCTGTCTTTTGGAAGGTAGTGTTTTGCTTCATGATCTTGTGTTCTGGAGTTCTTAGGAATACTGGACTCTCTAGCTCTATTTCAGAGGTTGTCTACAGAATTTGGGTCTTGCTATCCCCACTTATGTGTGTTCACAGGGATTTGGAGAGATTCAAAATGAATACTACTAGTTACACCATCTTCTCAGATGCCTGGAAAAAATATCTTAATTGCCTATAATTTTTTACTTTAATAGTTGTTTACATTCAGCCCTTTGCAGATATTATTCCATAGGGTTCTGGTAATTGTTTTCACAAAATCCACCACTATTCTGTATCATTTTAAGTACTTACTTTGTCTTTTCTCTTTCAAAGATTTTATTAGATATAATCTTCACTTTCACTAGAAGATGCCTTGCTGTGTATATTTTCACTTATTCTGCACAATACTCAGAGCAAATTTTAATTTGAGAGCTCCTTGCCTTAGAAAATATTCTCTGATACTACGTCTTCTAAAATTGCTTTTCTACCATTTTTTCTCCAGTCTTCTATTCTGAAACTCCAGCCAGATTTATATTGGAGACTTTTATTGTCTCCTCTCTTTAAAGCCTGTCCTTTCATTACCTTTTCTTCCCTCTGTGACTCCGAGGTGAGATACGGGTAGGTGGACTGTATTCCCCAATTTGCTGACCTCTGGGGCAGAGGATTGACTCTATTAGCTTTAGAGTGGTTCACGCATGTTGTTCCCTTTCACTTTCCAAAATGTCTCTGTTTGGATGGTAAATCCTATGATCCTCAGTTTTAAATTCTAATTCACTCATTGTCTAGATATATTTTGTTAGTTGAAGCTCTGTAAATGTCATTGTTCACTTTCATTATTTTTCATTGTGTCCACTTGATCTTATTTCATTTTTGCCTGCTTTGTTTCATAATTTTTTGTTCTTTTGATAATCATATTCCTTTCTTTATCTCTGAGAGTCCTAAACAAACACCCAGGCTTGGAGCTAGAGGGGCATTCTGGAACTGTGTGGTGGAAGGATCCTCCTTACCACTGGGTGGTGGTAGAAGTCCAGGGCCCCTACATGGCTCCCAGTGACACCATGAAAAGGAGACTTATTAGTTCTGTGTGTGGAGGCAAAAGTTCCAACTGCCTACCCCTTCTCTGATGGGATGGAGTGGGGCGATGGACTCCAGCCATGCCCACTTATAGTCAAGGGCAGTGAAGGCCTAGGCTCTCCACTGGGCCATTGCTGATGAAGGTGGGTGTGTGCATGTTTTCTTTTTTTTTTTTTTAAGATTTTATTTATTTATTTGACAGAGAGAGACACAGCAAGAGAGGGAACGCAAGCAGAGGGAGTGGGAGAGGGAGAAGCAGGCTTCCCACAGAGCAGGGAGCCCGATGTGGGGCTCGATTCCAGGACCCTGGGATCATGACCTGCGCTGAAGGCAGACGCTTAACGACTGAGCCACCGAGGCGCCCCAGTTTTCTAAATACTTTCTCTCTTGCTGGGTCTTCTTTCTTGGTCCATTGGCTAGTGAGAGCAAGCTTTTATTGACTTATTTTTGTCTGAACTCATTGGCTATCCTCAGATGCTGGCTTCTCCAGGATCCAGTCTGGGATATGTAAGGCAAAAAGAAAATCCAGGGAACTCACTGCAGTGTTATTCCTCTGTCCCCAGGTCCCTAGGTGTTTTTTGTTTGTTTGTTTGTTTGTTTGTTTGTTTACTTAAATTACAGTATAGTTAACATACAATGTAATATTAGTTTCAGGTGTACAATTTAGTGATTCAACACTTCCATGAAACACCTCGTGCTCATGTCAACAAGTATACTCCTTAAATGCCATCATCTATTTCACCCATCCCTCCTCTCACCTCCCCTCTGGTAACCATCAGTTTGGTCTCTATACTTTAGAGTCTGCTTCTTGGTTTTTCTTTCTCTCTCTCTTTTTTCCTTTGTTCATTTGTTTTGTTTCTTAAATTCCACATATGAGTGAAATCATATGGTATTTGTCTGTCTCTGACGTATTTCCTCAGCTGATTTATCTTTTTCTTTCCACCTTTCAGAATCTATTTTGCTTGTATACCGTTTAGGGTTTTAGCTATACTTAGCTGGAGGAAGAGGGAGAAGTGCATCTCTTCCACTTTGGTCTTGAACTAGTTGTTCCTCCTGCTTATTTTAATGATGCTATTATTTTAATTCTTTTCTTCAGTGGATATATGTTCCATTTAATGATATTTTCTGGGAGGAGGGTTGATTGTCTTAGTTTTAAAATTCCTTACGTGTTTATGGAATTTTGTTACATAGGCTCATTTCTCTCTCTGTCTCTGTCTGTCTGACTGTCTCTCTTTCCTTATCCTGTTGTATCCAACAATTTTACAATTGACAATACCTCCCTCCTTGGAACACTCAATCCAAAATGGCATTTTACTTACTGAGTCTAAGGTCATGTTTCTCAGCAAAACTGAGGACATTGCACAGGACATCCCAAGGTCAGAAGAAAGCTAAGCCTATGTCAGGGTCCTCCACCTCTGCAGTGCCTAATCCCCACTTCCTTCATGAACAAGGAAGATAGAAGGAGATTCTCATTTTAAGCATTGAGATAGATCATTTTCCACTTTCCCAAAGAGCCAGAGGTTTCTATCAGCAACCAGCTTCTGCTTTTCAGGGTTTCTCAGCCACAGATACAATTTTTCTGTCTTGAAGCATAGCTGTACATTTTTAGGTTTTCATTCCCTTCTATATTTTCTCTGTATGACTGGATAAGGGGAAGCCTTCAAACATGATCTTTCAATGATGACTTGAAGTTGAGATTCCATATTTAGCCTGTCAAATCAGGGAAGATCAAGAATTCTGATGAATTCCAAAGCCTGGGGAAGTTTAAGAAAAGACGCACTCCCATACACTGTTGTTGAGAGTATACATGAGTACAACTGCTAGGAGAGAAATTTGGGAATGTCTAACCAAGTTTTAATTAGCATCCTATTTAACACAATAATTTCATAATTCATCCTAGGATACAGTGAACAATATATACATTTAAAATTTATGCTTAAAATGCTTAGGGGTGCCTGGGTGGCTCAATCAGTTAAGCCTCTAGCTCTTGATGTCGGCTCAGGTCATGATCTCAGGGTTGTAAGATCGAGCCCCATGTTGACTCTGTGCTCAGCGCAGAGTCTGCTTGCCCCCCCCAATAAATAAATAAATAAATAGATAGATAGATAAATAAAATCTTTAACATATTTATTACAGTATAGCTTATATTAACAACAACAACAAAAGAAATAAAACTCCTGAAAGCCCATCATTAAGAGAAAGGTTGAATAAAGGATGGCAAATCCACAAACTAGAATATGAGGCATATTTAAAAGAATGGGATCAATATGTGCTTACAGATAATGAAATATATACAAGAAGCTACATAGGAAAGTTACTAACAGATATAATATAATCTCATTTGCGTAAGAAGTTCTGGAAGCCAGTCAAGTAGCAGTTAGTAGGTATTTGTTAGTCATTAGAAATGAAGTAAGAGGGACTTTCATATTTGTATCCTTTCATACTGTTTGTAGTTTTATTAACATATCCTTAATTGCACTTATATTTTAAAAAACTAGCCCTTATTTCTAGTGGGAATATAAAATGGTACAGCTACCTTGGAAAATAGTTTGGCAGTTTCTTATGAAAGTAAACATATGATTACCATATAGCCCAGCAAGTGCACTCTTGGACATTTATCCCAGAGAAATGAAAACTCATGTTCACACGAAAACCTGTACATGCATGTTCATAGTAATTTTATTTTTAATAACCCCAAATGGGAAATGACCCAGATGTCCTTCAGTGGGTAAATGGTCAAAAAAACTGTGGTAAAGCCACACCATATAGAGTCTCTCTATTATTTCTTACAATTGCATGTGAATATACAATGATCTCAAAATTTAAAATTTAATTTTTAAAAAAACCAATCCTTAAAAGAGTGATTCTTTTTCTCCATACAGATCTCATGGCTTGTTTGGGGTTTGTTTGGGTTTTTTGGCTGGGTTATCCTAAATATTTTACAGAGTTTGTTTCTATTGTAAATTGAATCTTATGATGTTATTTTCTTAATGGTTATTGCTGATTAGAGGAATGAAATTCATTTTTATATGCTAATCTCCTATCTGGCAATTTTGCTATATTCTTTTATTTGTTATTATTTTCTTTTTTTGTTTGTTATTATTTTCTGTCTGTTGAGTCTCTTTTTCTATTTTTCCAATGTAAATTATCAGAAAAAAGGGCTAGTATACAAAATCTATAAAGAACGTATCAAACTCAACACCCATAAAATAAAAAATCCAGTCAAGAAATGGGAAGAAGACATGAACAGACATTTCTCCAAAGAAGACATACAAATGGCTAACAGACACATGAAAAAATGCTCAACAGCACTCAATATCAGGGAAATACAAATCAAAACCACAATGAGATACCACCTCACACCAATCAGAATGGCTAAAATTAACAACTCAGGAAACAACAGATATTGGTGAGGATGCAGAGAAAAGGGAACCCTCTTACACTGTTGGTGGGAATGCAAACTGGTACAGTCACTCTGGAAAACACAGTACTTTAAAAAATGTTTTTTAATAATGTATTGAGGGACACCTGGGTGACTCAGTCCGTTAAGCATCTGCCTTCAGCTCAGGTCATGGTCTTGGGATCAAGCCCCACACTGGGCTCTCTGCTCAGCAGGGAGTCTGCTTCTCTTTCCTCCTCTGTGATTTCTCACTTTCACTCTCTCTCAAATAAATAAATAAAAATCTTTTTAAAAATGTATTGAGAACGCCACATCATTTTCTTCTTACTGTATTCATGTAGTAAATTGCACTGGTAGATTTTTTGATAATGAAATAATCTGATGTTGAATCTTTTCTAATGGTGCCCCTTGCTTTCTTGGTATAAACTCTACATAACCATTTTGTTTTTTTAATATAAAAATACACTATTGAGTTTAATTAGCTAACATTCTGGTTCTCATTTCTGAATGTATGTTCACCCGTGAAATCAGTCTGTCATTTTCTCTCCTTGTAATTCACTTGCTCTGTTTTGGTACCAAGGCTATTAACTGACTTCATATAATGAGTTTGGAAGCTTGTTTTCAAGTTCTATTTTCTGCAAATAAGGGTTTTGTATTCCTTGAGAGTTTGGTAGAGTTTACTTATGTAATACTGTCTCAGTCAACAAGGGGAGAATTTGCCATTTCAATATGTTTATTGGTCATTGGTCTTTATAGCTTTTTCTTTCTCCTGGCACAAAATTTAGTATTTTAAGTGTCTAAAAATTTTTCCGCCTCATCTAGGTTTTTATATTTAGTCCTCTATAGTTATTTGTAGTGTTTTTGTCACTGAATCTTAAGTTAAATTGCCTTTTCTTATTTTTTCTTTTTAAATTCATATCAAATAAATACTTCACTTCCCAGTAAAAAAAGAGTGTATCTCCCAATACCTCCAAGCCAGTAATAATTTTCCATTTTCTGTAGAGACTCTTCCCATGCAATCTTCAATCTGGTTAAATCATGCTCTTGTCCAATTGTCATGCTAGAGATTTCTCTTATCATCATCCTAAAAATTCTTTCTGCTTATTTTCTGAATTAGTTAACTTATTTTTAGCTTTCATGATTTCCTCTTTCTGTTATTACTGTCACATTATAGTAGAGCAAATTTTTCTTAAAAAAGATGCATGGCAATCACACTTTGAGACCATATTTCCTGAAAGTATCTACATTATCTCATATGAGACTGATTGACTAGTTTGCATAGAAGTCTGGATTGGAAATAATTTTTCTTTAGGAATATGAAGGCATTGTTTATAGTCTGAGGTCATTTTAACGACTTATCTTTTGTATTCACCATTTTCTTGTACATATTGTTGCCCCCTTTCCAGTGTTCTGAAATGTCAGAGGTTGGTTTCTTGTGATTCCCTTTCCAACATTGTGTCAATGCTCAGTAGAACCTTTCAATCTGGATCTTAAATCCTGAGAAACTTTGTAGTATTATTTCATCATTATTTTCTTATCTGTTCTCATTTTTTAAAACAGCAGGTATGTGGATATTGGCCCTCCCAAACCAATATATTTTTCTTAAAGCTCATCTGTTGCTTTGTTCCACTTTCTTTTTTTAATTTAATTTTCTTTATTTTATTATGTTATGTTAGTCACCATGCAATACATCATTAGTTTTTGATGTGATGATCCATGATCCATTGTTTTCGTATAACACCCAGTGCTCCATGCAGTACATGCCCTCCTTAATACCCAACACCAGGCTAACCCATCCACCCACCCACTCCCCTCTAAAGCCCTGTTTGTTTCTCAGAGTCCATAGGCTCTCATGGTTCATCTCCCCTTCTGATTCCCACCCCTTCATTTTTCCCTTCCTTCTCCTAATGTCCTCCATGCTATTCCTTATGTCCCACAAATAAGTGAAACCATATGATAATTGACTTTCTCTGCCTAACTTATTTCACTTAGCATAATCTCCTCCAGTCCTATCCATGTTGATGTAAAAGTTGGGTATTCATCCTTTCTGATGGCTAAGAAATATTCCATTGTATATATGGAGCACATCTTCTTTATCCATTCGTCTGTTGAAGGGCATCTTGGCTCTTTCCACAGTTTGGCTATTGCAGACATTGCTGCTATGAACATTGGGGTGCATATGGCCCTTCTTTTCACTACATCTGTGTCTTTGGGGTAAATACCCAGTAGTTCAATTGCCGGGTCATAGGGTAACTCTATTTTTAAATTTTTAAGGAACCTCCACACTGTTTTCCAAAATAGCTGTACCAACTTGCATTCCCACCAACAGCTTTGTAAGAGGGTTCCCCTTTCTCCACAACCTCTCCAACATTTGCTGTTTCTTTCCTGGTCCATTTTTGCCATTCTAACTGGTGTAAGGTGGTATCTCAATGTGGTTTTGATTTGAATTTCCCTGATGGCTAATGATGATGAACACGTTTTCATGTGTCTGTTGGCCATTTGTATGTCTTCCTCAGAGAAGTGTCTTTTCATATCTTCTGCCAACTTTTTGACTTGATTATTTGTTTTTGGGGTGTTGAGTTTGAGAAGTTCCTTAGAGCTCTTGGATACCAGCCCTTTATCTGTAGTGTCACTTGCAAATATCTTCTCCCATTCTGTGGGTTGCCTTTGCTGTGCAGAAGTTTTTATCTTGATGAAGTCCCAAAAGTTCATTTTTGCTTTTGTTTCACTAGGTTTTGGAGATGTATCTTGAACGAAGTTGCAGTGGCCGATGTCAAAGAGGTTACTACCTATGTTCTCCTCTAGGACTTTGATAGATTCCTGTCTCACAGTGAGGTCTTTCATCCACTTTGAGTTTATCTTTGTGTATGGTGTTAGAGAATGGTCAAGTTTCATTCTTCTGCATGTGACTGTCCAATTTTCCCAGCACCATTTATTGAAGAGATTGTCTTTTTTCCATTGCATATTTTTCCTGCTTTGTCGAAGAATATTTGACCATAGAGTTGACGGTCCATATCTAGGCTCTCTATTCTGTTCCATTGGTCTATATGTCTGTTTTTGTGCCAGTACCATGCTGTCTTGGTGAACACTATTTTATAATATAGCTTGAAATCGGGCAATGTGATGTCCCCAGCTCTTTTTCTTTTTTAACATTTCCTTGGCAATTGGGGGTCTTTCTGATTCCATAAAAAATTTTGTTTGTTCCAGCACCTTGAAAAATGTCACTGGAACTTTGATCGAGATGGCATTGAAGGTATAGATTGCTCTGGGTAGCATAGACATTTTAACAATGTTTATTCTTCCGATCAATGAGCATGGAATATTTTTCCATCTTTTTGTGTCTTCTTCAATTTCTTTCATGAGTGTTTTGTAGTTCCTAGAGTATAGATCTTTTATCTCTTTGGTTAGATTTATTCCAAGGTATCTTATGGTTTTTGGTGCTATTGTAAATGGAATGGTTTCTCTAATTTCTCTTTCTACAGTTGCATTGTTAGTGTATAAGAAAGCAACTGATTTCTGTGCATTGATTTTGTATCCTACCACATTACTGAATTGCTGGATGAGTTCTAGTAATTTGGGGGTGGATTCTTTTGGGTTTTCCACATAAAGTATCATGTCGTCTGCGAAAAGAGAGAGTTTGACTTCTTCTTTGCCAATTTGAATACATTCTATTTCTTTTTGTTGTCTGACTGCTGTTCCTAGGACTTCCAGTACTATGTTGAACAGTAGTGGCGAGAGTGGGCATCCTTGACGTGTTCCTGATCTTAAGGGAAAGGCTCTCAGCTTTTCCCCATTGAGGATGATATTCGCTGTGGGTTTTTCATAGATGGATTTTATGAACTTGAGGAATATTCCCTCTATCCCTATAGTCTGGAGAGATGTAATCAGGAAAGGATGTTGTATTTTGTAAAATGCTTTTTCTGCATCAATTGAGAGGGCCATATGGTTCTTCTCCCTCCTCTCATTAATGTGTTCTGTCACATTGATTGATTTGCAAATGTTGAACCACCCTTGCATCTCGGGGATAAATCCTACTTGGTCATGGTGGAGGATCCTTTTAATGTATTATTGGATTCTATTAGCTAGGAATTTGTTGAGGATTTTGGAATCCATATTCATCATGGATATTGGTTTGAAATACTCCTTTTGGATGGGGTCTTTACCTGGTTTGGGGATTAAGGTACTGCTGGCCTCATAGAAAGAGTTTGGAAGTTTTCCTCCTGTTTCTATTTTTTGAAACAGCTTCAGTAGACTAGGTATTATTTCTTCTTTGAATGTATGGTAGAATTCCCCAGGGAATCCATCAGGCCCTGGACTCTTGTTTTTGGGGAAGGTTTTGATCACTGCTTCAATCTCGTTACTGGTTATTGGCCTATTCAGGTTGTCAGTTTCTTCCTGTTTCAGTCTTGGCAGCTTATAGGTTTCTAGGAAGGCATCCATTTCATCCAGATTGTTCAGTTTATTGGCATATAGTTGTTGATAATAATTTCTAATAATTGTTTCTATTTCCTTGGTGTTAGTTGTGATCTCTCCCCTTTCATTCATAATTTTATTAATTTGGGTCCTTTCTCTTTTCTTTTGGATAAGTCTGGCCAATAGTTTATCGATCTTATTAATTCTTTCAGAGAACCAGCTTCTAGTTTCATTGATCTGATCTATTGTGCTTCTGGTTTCTAATTCATTTATCTCTGCTCTAATCTTAATTATTTCTCTTTTAATGCATGGCTTAGGCATCATTTGTTGCTTTTTCTCTAGTTCTTTAAGGTGTAGAGTTCGTTGGTGAATTCAGGATTTTTCTATCTTTTTGAGTGAGGCTTGGATGCCTATGTATTTCCCCCATAGGACTGCCTTTGCAGTATCCGATAGGTTTTGGACCGATGTGTTTTCGTTCTCATTGGTTTCCAAGAATTGTTTAACTTCTTCTTTTATTTCCTGGATGACCCAAACATGCTTGAACAGAGTGGTCTTTAGCTTCCAAGTGTTTGCATTTCTGCCAAATTTTTTCTTGTGATTGAGTTCCAGTTTTAAAGCATTGTGGTCCGAGAATATGCAGGGAATAATCTCAATCTTTTGGTATCAGTTGAGACCTGATTTGTGACGCAGTATGTGGTCTATTCTGGAGAAAGTTCAATGTGCGTTCGAGAAGAATGAGTATCCTGTTGTTTTAGGGTGGAATGTTCTGTATATATCTATGAGGTCCATCTGGTCCAGTCATTCAAAGGTTTTGTTTCTTTGTTGATTTTCTGCTTAGATGATCTGTCTACTGCTGAGAGTAGAGTACTGAGGTCTCCTACAATTAATGTATTGTTATCAATATGACTCTATTTTGGTTAACAGTTGGCTTATGTAGATGGCTGCTCCCATGTTGGGGGCATAGATATTTACAATCGTTAGATCTTGTTGGATAGACCCTTTAAGAATGATATAGTGTCCTTCTGTGTCTCTAACTACAGACTTTAGTTCAAAATCTAATTTGTCTGATATAAGAACTGCTACCCCAGCTTTCTTTTGGGGTCTGCTGGCATGGAAGATGGATCTCCATCCCTTCGCTTTCAGTCTGGATGTATCTTTAGGTTCAAAATGAGTCTCTTGTAGACAGCATACGATGGGTCCTGTCTTTTTATCCAATATGCAACCCTGTGCCATTTTATGGGAGCATTTAGGCCATTCACATTGAGAGTGATTATTGAAAGATATGAATTAATTGTCGTCATGTTGCCTATGAAGACCTTGTTTTTATAGATGGTCCCTGTAAATTTCTGTTCTATATCACTCCTGGGGTCTTTCTTCTTTCATAGAATCCCCCTTAATATGTCTTGCAGGGCCGGCTTAGTGGTCACATATTCTTTCAGTTTCTGCCGGTCGTGGAAGCTCTGCATCTCTCCATCCATTCTAAATGAAAGCCTTGCCGGATAAAGTATTCTTGGCTGCATGTTCTTCTCATTTACTACCCTGAATATGTCTTGCTAGGTCTAGTTTAGGTTTAGTACCCTTTCTGGCTTGCCAGGTCTCTGTGGATAGGTCTGACATTATTCTGATGTTCCTCCCTCTATACATAAGGAATCTCTTCCCCCTAACTGCTCTTAAGATGGTTTCCTTTTTCTAAGATTTGCAAGTTTTACTATTACATGCCGGGGTGTTGGCCTGTTTTCCTTGATCTTAGGAGGGGTCCTCTCTGCCTCTAGGACTCGAATGTTTGTTTCATTCCCCAATTAGGGAAGTTCTCAGCTACGATGTGCTCAAATACATCTTCTAGTCCTCTCTCTCTCTCCACTCCCTCTGGGATTCCAATTATTCTGACATTGGAATGCTTCATGGTGTCACTTATTTCTCTGATTCTATTTTCATGGATTCTGAGTTGTTTTTCCCTGGCCTCCTCTTTTCCCTTTTTTCTATTATATTGTCTTCCAGGTCGCTTATTCGTTCTTCTGCCTCAGTTACCCTAGCTGTTAGATTATCTAGATTGGATTGGATCTCATTGATAGCATTTTTAAGTTCTGCCAATTCAGCTTTCATTTCTGCCCTTAGAGACTCTATGTTGCCATTAATTGATTTCTTCATTCTAGCCATTGTCTTCACAATTGCTAGCCTGAATTCCATCTCTGACATCTTGGTTATATCTGCATCCATTTGTAAGTCTGTGGCATATGTCATAACCCTTAAGGTCCCTAGAAAACAGGTGCAACTTGCTTGGGTTCTGGTCAATAATTTGGACTCTATACATTCCCTCAACCACCCGTCAACAGAATGACTAGGAAGAGGAACCCCCAAAATAGGAAAGACTCAGAGATTATGACATATGCCACAGACTTACAAATGGATGCAGATATAACCAAGATGTCAGAGATGGAATTCAGGCTAGCAATTGTGAAGACAATGGCTAGAATGGAGAAATCATTTAATGGCAACATAGAGTCTCTAAGGGCAGAAATGAAAGCTGAATTGGCAGAACTTAAAAATGCTATCAATGAGATCCAGTCTAATCTAGATAATCTAACAGCTAGGGTAAATGAGGCAGAAGAACGAATTACTGACCTGGAAGACAATTTAATAGATAAAAAGGGAAAAGAGGAGGCCAGGGAAAAACAACTCAGAATCCATGAAAATAGAATCAGAGAAATAAGTGACACCATGAAGCATTCCAATGTCAGAATTATTGGAATCCCGGAGTGGGTGGAGAGAGATAGAGGACTAGAAGATGTATTTGAGCACATCGTAGCTGAGAACTTCCCTAATTGGGGAATGAAACAAACATTCGAGTCCTAGGGGCAGAGAGGACCCCTCCTAAGATCAAGGAAAACAGGCCAACACCCCGGCATGTAATAGTAAAACTTGCAAATCTTAGAAAAAGGAAACCATCTTAAGAGCAGTTAGGGGGAAGAGATTCCTTATGTATAGAGGGAGGAACATCAGAATAATGTCAGACCTATCCACAGAGACCTGGCAAGCCAAAAAGGCCTGGCAAGATATATTCAGAGTACTAAATGAGAAGAACATGCAGCCAAGAATACTTTATCTGGCAAGGCTTTCATTTAGAATGGATGAAGAGATGCAGAGCTTCCACGACCGGCAGAAACTGAAAGAATATGTGACCACTAAGCCGGCCCTGCAAGACATATTAAGGGGGTTCTATAAAAGGAGAAAGACCCCAGGAGTGATATAGAACAGAAATTTACAGGGACCATCTATAAAAACAAGGTCTTCATAGGCAACATGACGACAATTAATTCATATCTTTCAATAATCACTCTCAATGTGAATGGCCTAAATGCTCCCATAAAACGGCAAAGGGTTGCATATTGGATAAAAAGACAGGACCCATCGTATGCTGTCTACAAGAGACTCATTTTGAACCTAAAGATACATCCAGACTGAAAGCGAAGGGATGGAGATCCATCTTCCATGCCAGTGAACCTCAAAAGAAAGCTGGGGTAGCAATTCTTATATCAGACAAATAAGATTTTAAACTAAAGTCTGTAATAAGAGACACAGAAGGACCTATATCATTCTTAAAGGGTCTATCCAACAAGAAGATCTAACAATTGTAAATATCTACACCCCCAACATGGGAGCAGCCATCTACATAAGCCACCTGTTAACCAAAATAAAGAGTCATATTGATAACAATACACTAATTGTAGGAGACCTCAGTACTCCACTCTCAGCAATGGACAGATCATCTAAGCAGAAAATCAACAAGGAAACAAGAGCTTTGATTGATACATTGGACCAGATGGACCTCATAGATATTTACACCCTAAAACAACAGAATACTCATTCTTCTCGAGTGCACATGGAACTTTCTTCAGAATAGACCACATACTGGGTCACAAATCAGGTCTTAACTGATACCAAAAGATTGAGATTATACCCTGCATACTCTCAGACCACAATGCTTTAAAACTGGAACTCAATCACAAGAAAATATTTGGCAAAATTCAAACACTTGGAAGCTAAAGACCACTCTGCTGAAGAATGTTTGGGTCAACCAAGAAATCAAAGAAGAACTTAAACAAGTCATGGAAATCAATGAGAACAAAAACCTATGGGATACTGCAAAGGCAGTCCTATGGGGGAAATACATAGCCATCCAAGCCTCACTCCAAAAAAATGGAAAAATCCCGAATTCACCAACTAACTCTACACCTAAAAGAATTAGAGAAAAAGCAACAAAGGACGCCTAAGCCATACATTAGAAGAGAAATAATTAAAATTAGAACAGAGATCAATGAATTAGAAACCAGAAGCACAATAGATCAGATCAACGAAACTAGAAGTTGGTTCTTTGAAAGAATTAATAAGATTGATAAACCACCGGCCAGACTTATCCAAAAGAAAGAGAAAGGACCCAAATTAATAAAATTATGAATGAAAGGGGAGAGATCACGACTAACACCAAGGAAATAGAAACAATTATTAGAAATTATTATCATCAACAAAATAGAGTTACCATATGATCCAGCAATTGCACTACTGGGTATTTACCCCAAAGATACAAAAGTAGGGATCCAAAAGGGTACATGCACCCCGATGTTTATAGCAGCAATGTCCACAATAGCCAAACTGTGGAAAGAGCCACAGATGGATGGATAAAGAAGATGTGGTATATATATACAATGGAATATTATGCAGCCATCAAAAGGAATGAGATCTTGCCATTTGCAACAACGTGGATGGAACTGGAGGGTATTATGTTGAGTGAAATAAGTCAAACAGAGAAAGACATGTATCATATGACCTCACTGATATGAGGAATTCTTAATCTCAGGAAACAAACTGAGGGTTGCTGTAGTGGGGGGTGGGGCGGGAGGGATGGGGTGATTGGGTGATAGACACTGGGGAGGGTATGACTGTGAATTGTGCAAGACTGTTAGTTCTCAGATCTGTACCTCTGAAACAAATAACGCAATATATGTTAAGGGAAAAAAAGAAGAAGAAGAAGAAGGTAGCAGGAGGGGAAGAATGAAGTGGGGGAAATCGGAGGGGTAGACGAACCATGAGAGACGATGGACACTGAAAAACAAACTGAGGGTTCTAGAGGGGAGGGGGGTGGGAGGATGGGTTAGCCTGGTAATGGGTATTGAGGAGGGCACATTCTGCATGGAGCACTGGGTGTTATGCACAAACAATGAATCATGGAACACTACATCTAAAACTAATGATGTAATGTATGGGGATTAACATAAGAATTTAAAAAAAAAGAAATTATTATCAACAACTATATGCCAATAAACTGAACAATCTGGATGAAATGGAGGGCTTCCTGGAAGCCTATAAGCTGCCAAGATGGAAACAGGAAGAAATTGACAACATGAATAGGCCAATAACCAGTAACGAGATTGAAGCAGTGATCAAAACCCTCCCCCAAAACAAGAGTCCAGGGCCTGATGGATTCCCTGGGGAATTCTACCAAACAGTCAAAGAAGAAATAATACCTATTCTACTGAAGCTGTTTCAAAAAATAGAAACAGAAGGAAAACTTCCAAACTCTTTCTATGAGGCCAGCAGTACCTTAATCCCCAAACCAGGCAAAGACCCCATGAAAAAGAGAATTTCAGACCGATATCCCTGATGAATATGGATTCCAAAATCCTCAACAAAATCCTAGCTAATAGGATCCAACAATCCATTAAAAGGATCCTCCACCATGACCAAGTGGGATTTATCCCCGGGATGCAAGGGTGGTTCAACATTTGCAAATCAATCAATGTGACAGAACACATTAATAAGAGGAGGGAGAAGAACCATATGGTCCTCTCAATTGATGCAGAAAAAGCATTTGACATAATACAACATCCTTTCCTGATTACAACTCTCCAGACTATAGGGATAGAAGGAACATTCCTCAAGTTCATAAAATCCATCTATGAAAAACCCACAGCGAATATCATCCTCAATGGGGAAAAGCTGAGAGCCTTTCCCTTAAGATCAGGAACACGTCAAGGATGCCCACTCTCGCCACTACTGTTCAACATAGTACTGGAAGTCCTAGGAACAGCAGTCAGACAACAAAAAGAAATAGAATGTATTCAAATTGGCAAAGAAGAAGTCAAACTCTCTCTTTTCGCAGACGACATGATACTTTATGTGGAAAACCCAAAAGAATCCACCCCCAAATTACTAGAACTCATCCAGCAATTCAGTAATGTGGTAGGATACAAAATCAATGCACAGAAATCAGTTTCTTTCTTATACACTAACAACGCAACTGTAGAAAGAGAAATTAGAGAAACGATTCCATTTACAATAGCACCAAAAACCATAAGATACCTCAGAATAAACCTAACCAAAGAGATAAAGGATCTATACTCTAGGAACTACAAAACACTCATGAAAGAATTTGAAGAACACACAAAAAGATGGAAAAATATTCCATGCTCATTGATCATAAGAATAAACATTGTTAAAATGTCTATGCTACCCAGAGCAATCTATACCTTCAACGCCATTCCGATCAAAATTCCAGCAACATTTTTCAAAGTGCTGGAACAAACAATTCTAAAATTTGTATGGAATCAGAAAAGACCCCGAATCACCAAGGAAATGTTGAAAAAGAAAAACAAAGCTGGGGGCATCACGTTGCCCGATTTCAAGCTATATTACAAAGCTGTGATCACCAAGACAGCATGGTACTGGCATAAAAACAGGCATATAGACCAATGGAACAATAGAGAACCCAGATATGGACCCTCAACTCTATGGTCAAATAATCTTTGACAAAGCAGGAAAAAACATGCAATGGAAAAAAGACAGTCTCTTCAGTAAATGGTGCAGGGAAAATTGGACAGCCACATGCAGAAGAATGAAACTTGACCATTCTCTAATACCATACACAAAGATAAACTCAAAGTGGATGAAAGACCTCAATGTGAGACAGGAATCCATCAAAATCCTAGAAGAAAACAGAGGCAGTAACCTCTTTGATATCGGCCACTGCAACTTCATTCAAGATACATCTCCAAAACCTAGTGAAACAAAAGCAAAAATGAACTTTTGGGACTTCATCAAGATAAAAAGCTTCTGCACAGCAAAGGAAACAGTCAAAAAACAGAGGCAACCCACAGAATGGGAGAAGATATTTGCAAATGACACTACAGATAAAGGCTGGTATCCAAGAGCTATAAAGAACTTCTCAAACTCAACACCCAAAAAACAAATAATCAAGTCAAAAAGTGGGCAGAAGATATGAAAAGACACTTCTCTGAGGAAGACATACAAATGGCTCACAGACACATGAAAAAATGTTCATCATCATTAGCCATCAGGGAAATCCAAATCAAACCACACTGAGATACTACCTTAGACCAGTTAGAATGGCAAAAATGGACCAGGAAAGAAACAACAAATGTTGGAGAGGTTGTGGAGAAAGAGGAACCCTCTTACAAAGCTGTTGGTGGGAATGCACGTTGGTACAGCCATTTTGGAAAACAGTGTGGAGGTTCCTCAAAAATTTAAAAATAGAGCTACCCTATGACCCAGCAATTGCACTACTGGGTCTTTACCCCAAACACAGATGTAGTGAAAAGAAGGGCTATATGCACCCCAATGTTTATACCAACAATGTCCGCAATAGCCAAACTGTGGAAAGAGCCGAGATGCTCTTCAACAGATGAATGGATAAAGATGTGGTCCATATATACAATGGAATATTACTCAGCCATCAGAAAGGATGAATACCCAACTTTTACATCAACATGGATGGGACTGGAGGAGATTATGCTAAGTGAAATAAGTCAAGCAGAGAAAGTCAATTATCATATGGTTTCACTTATTTGTGGAACATAAGGAATAACATGGAGAACATTAGGAGAAGGAAGGGAAAAATGAGGTGGAGGGGGGAATTGGAGGGAGAGATGAACCATGAGAAACTATGGACTCTGAGAAACAAACAGGGTTTTAGAGGGGAGGGGGGAGGGGGGATTGGTTAGTCCGGTGATGGGTATTAAGGAGGGCACGTACTGCATGGAGCACTGGGTGTTATACGAAAAGAATGGATCATGGATCACCACATCAAAAACTAATGATGTATTGTATGGTGACTAACATAACATAATAAAATCAAAAAAATAAAAAATAAATAGGGTAATTCTATTTTTCATATTTTGAAGAACCTTCATACTGTCTTCCACAGTGGCTGTACCAGTTTGCGTTCTTGCCAACAATGCACCAAAGTTCTTTTTCTTCCACACCCTCACCAACACATATTGTTTCTTGTGTTTTTTATTTTAGCCATTCTGACAGGTGTGAGGTGATATCCATTGTGGTTTTTATTTGCATTTCTCTGATGATGAATGATGTTGAGCATCTTTTCATGTGTCTGTTGGCCATCTGGATGTCTTCATTAGAGAAATGTGTAGTTCCTGTCTTCTGCCCATTTTTAATTGAATTATTTGATTTTTTGGTGTTGAGTTGTGTAAGTTCTGTATATATTTTGGATATTAATCCCTTACCAGATATATCATTTGTCAATATCTTCTCCCATTTGGTGGATGGTGGGGTTTTTTTGTTGTTGTTTTGTTGATGGTTTCCTTCACTGTGAAAAAGCTTTTCATTTTGGTGTAATCTACAGATTTAAAGCTATCCCTATCAAAATACTAACAGTTATACGAAAACAATGGATCGTGGATCACTATATCAAAAACTAATGATGTATTGTATGGTGACTAACATAACATAATAAAATTAAAAAAATAAAAAAGAGGGCACATTTTGCATGGAGCACTGGGTGTTATGCACAAACAATGAATCATGGAACACTACATCAAAAACTAATGATGTTATGTGTGGTGATTAACATAACAATAAAAAAGAACAATGTACTTAAAAAAAAAAAACCTAGAATATAGATTTCTGTGGTAAAGGGTGTATATATAATTAAGGCTTATGATAAGTAATAAAATTATCTTTTCAAAATACTAACAGCATTTTTAACAGAGCTAGAACAAATAATTCTAAAATTTGCATGGAACTACAAAAGACCCCAATAGCCAAAGTAATCTTGAAAAAGAACAAAATTGGAGGTATCACAAAAAATAGAACAGAATAGAAATAAACCCATGATTATATGGTCAATTAATCTTCAACAAAGGAGGAAAAGATATGCAATAGAAAAAAGTCTCTTCAACAAATGAGGTTGGGAAATCTGGACAGCTACATGCAAAAGAATGAAAATGAACCATTTTCTTATACCATACACAAAAATAAACTCAAAATGGATTAGAGACCTAAATGTGAGACTTAAAACCATAAAATTTCTAAAAGAAAACATAAGCAATAATCTCTCTGACATCAGCCATAGAAACATTTTCTAGATGTGTCTCCTTTAGCAAGGGAAACAAAAGAAAAATTAAACTATCAGGACCACACCAAAATAAAAGAAAAACCCTTTAATGAAAAAAAAAAAAACCCACAAACTTCCAGTAATTTTATGTTAATTTCCCTTCATTTGATATTTTATTTATTTGCATGTTTAATCTTTGGGAATAACTTTGCTAGATATTAGTCTACACAGTCAGATTCTTTCTAATAACCATGTTTTATTTTTTATAATTCTCTTATTAGGAGAAAACTGAAAAAGTAATTCTATAAGTTTATAACTTCCTAAGCAAACTCTGAAAGTGAAGTGCAAGATGGGGTGATTATCTTACCATAAAATAATACATATTACAAAACTTTCTTCTGGCACAAGAGTAATAGAATAACCTATATAGCCCAGACAGAGCCAAGAATGTGTTTAAGGGTATGGTATATGATAGTGGTTACAATAGCCATCAGTAAGAATGTTTTTATTACTTAAGTGGTGTTGGGTAAATAGCATGACTACCTAGAGAGAGAAATAAAGCTGTATTCCTATCTTACACCAAGCACTATATATATGGCATTGAATAGGTTAAAGTTCTGTAAATGAAATAAATTTATTAAGCTAATAGGAGAAGACTTGGTGTCTTTGTGAACTCAGGTGAAGAAGTCTTTCTTAATTAAGATCCAAAAATCACATACAGTAAAAGGAAAAATTTATGGATTTGACCCATTCAGAATTTGTGATTTCTGCTTAGCAAAGATAAAGTTAACATATGGATGACAAATTGAGCTCTACTCGTTCCAGTATCTAGAACATCCAAAGAACTCCTGAAAATCATCAAGGAGAAGACCAGCAATCCAGTAGGGGGAAAAAAAGGGGCAAGACATGTGGGAGAGCTTTTCAGTTGGAAAACCAGGCAGAATACCTACTAACTGAATAAATATATGCTTAATCTCACTAGCAATTTGACATTTACAAATTTAACATCATATTTCCATATTGACATCAGAAGGATGAAAATTAGAAAATTTGTTAATGTGTTATTAAGCATTTGGGGAAATGGGAGCCCTTGTTTACTTTGGGAACTGAAAACTGGTGGAGCCATCTGGAGGCCAATCCTGTAAAATTATGTATGTATGTACCTTCTGACCTGGCCATTTTCCACAGGGGCATATACCCTGAAGAAAGTGTCAGTGATGTACACAGAGACTGATACAAAGACTTTCAGCCTTGGTTATGTGAGTGAGGAGCTGAAAATAACATGATAGCCATCCTTATAGAAATGGATAACAATATAATTGTACATGGTACAGAACTAGGCAGCAGTAATGAAGTAATGAATAAGGCTTACATATATCATCATATGTATGGCTAATAAAATAAAGCAATATCTGCATTCATCACATGCACACCAAATAACTCAATATCACATATATGTAAGTGAATGTATAAAAATGGTTTGAAAGAACTTTCTTTAAATACAATGTGTGTAAAAAAAATAAATTAAATAAATAAATAAATAAATAAATAAATACAATGTGTGTACATTGTGATGGTCAGGGTAAAGAGTAAAATGGGACTGAAAGATGATGGATGAAGGGGGAAATTAATAATCACATAAATAAAGAGTGAATAAATGAAGGAATGAATGAAGTAACACAAATGGGGCTTTGCAGAGAAGACTGATGGTGCATGTACGAAAGACTGAGGAATATGGTTGAGTTCATTTTTTCATCCGTGGTCCTACAAAGTAAAACTAGTTAAAAATTAGAGGCCGGTGGTTAAAAGGTCATTTCTAGAGAAACTCAGAGCCAAGTTGGAGAGTTGGGTAAAATACCTACAGAGATGACTGTTATTCTCAGGAGGATAGTAATCTTGCCACCCAACTGAACATTTCTATACAATATGACAGAAATCTATTAGAGGAAGACAAGACTATGACCTTTTAGTGATCTTCCAGGGAAAAACATTTTTTTCTATATCCCATTACCACTGAGATTGATGATTCAGGTTTAAGGTCCAAGATCTCTGATCATGTGCTTGGGTTACATAAGAGACTTGAGATTGATGGAGGCTTGCTGAGCATCCAAATCCAACCAGCTTATACTCCATCTAAAGCAGAACTGATTGTTGATTGAACAGCCCTTTTTGTGCTGTGTCACGTTACGGTCTGATGGCTGAGGACAAAGAGGCAGGAGAGTGAAGTGCCTGAGTCCATGTTGGAAACTAGTAGTTATGAAGGCCCTGCTGTGTGCCGGGGGCTTAGGTGGGCTTTATAAATTAATCTTCATGACAAATACAGTAGCCAAGTATTCTTCTATTACATATTACAGATGAGATAAAGAGAGGTGATGTAAGTTGCACAAGGTCGACTGGTAAAAAACAAGCTCTGGTTCAAACCCAAAAATTTCTGACTTCTGTAAATAGCACTTTTCCTTCATCTCTAAAAGGCTAGAACTGCATTTCATTTTTCACATGGACTCATCCAGCCTTAAGATTTTATCATTTTACTAGGCATGCAATCATAGGGTTTCTCATTGCTCCCATGATAAACTGCTGCATCCATAGCCCCTACTGAAAGAACAGGTTAGGTAATTCTCAGTCCACAGCTGACAGACTATGGACCTGTGAAGACCTGAGGTAACCACTCCAAAAGTCAGTGGCCTAAGGTGAAAAGATTTTCCTTGTCAGGTTTTATGGATATCAATTGAATAAGGTAGAGTCTTCTCTGGAATTTGAAGTAGGTGATCTGGCAATGATAGTAGGAGATTTGCCTTGGTAGACAAAGGAAAGCTGATCCACATAGAGAGGAGTGTGTAAATAGCATCTAGCTGAGTGGTCCACCAGTGGAACACTGAGTGGAGGCCTCCGGGTTTCTGCTGCTGAGGGTTGGAGCTGTATTGGAGACAGGGTGCCTTTCAATTCAAGTCTTCCTATTTTCTTAAATTAATTCTTAAGATATACTCTCAATTACATGAGGTACTGTGAGCAAATCTGTTCCATGAAGAAAAACAACCCAACTGAATTATTGTTTTGCTTTCTTAACTTTCTAGAAGGTAAGATGACCTTCAACTTTGACTGAAGAGACTCAAGTGTAAGAAGAGAGAACTAGAGAGTGCATTTCACACTTGAGTTCCAAATGGCTACAAGCCACACATGGAGAGGAGCCATGTCCCCTAACATGACTTATGGAGGCAGAGTTGTGGGGAGTGGGATTCTGACTTAGAGGTGTCACTAAATCAGGGTCCAAGGAGTGTTTTAGGTAAGAAACCGAAGTGAAGAGGGCAGTTGTGTGATGAGAATGGGAGCTACTGAAAGGGCATCTCAGGATATATGTGGGGAATGTGCTCAGAGATCTATGTGGTTGACATAAATCATGGTGGTGGTTTATTTATGAGCCCTGGTTAGGAGGCTGAAGAGAAACCATTCCAGGAAATCCAGAAAGAAAATAAATAATCAGAATGCTGTGATCACAAGTGGAGTGACCATCCATATTAGTTTGCCTATGGCTACAAGATTTCTTGGGATATGGGATTTTCAGTGCTAAAACCAGAAGAGTCCTGGGCAAATGGGGATGCTTGGTCAACTCTAGAACTTGCAAGTGACTGAAAGTCACTACTTTAGCAAAAATCAGTGATTTGTTGATGCACAGGTGAAACCATGGAGAAGAAAACTCTACAACCCAGTATAAAAAATTGTAGTAAAGGATTATGTAGTTCTGGGGGTTCATGACTTGAGCTTCCAGGATGCTCCCTCTATCAGTATGAGAAGCTCTTGAAAATCACCCAGCCTAGGCTTCTCCAGATATTCTCATGAGAATCTCCCAGAGATCTCATTGGTCTGGATTTGGGATTTGGCTTCAGTAATTTTTTTTAAAGGGATTATTTGAAATTGGAGGGGGAGATGAACCATGAGAGACTATGGACTCCAAGAAACAAACTGAGGGTTTTAGAGGGGAGGGGGGGTCGGGGGATGGATTAGCCCAGCGATGGGTATTAAGGAGGGCACATACTGCATGGAACACTGTGTGTTATACGAAAACAATGAATCATGGATCACTACATCAAAAACTAATGATGTATTGTATGGTGACTAACATAACATAATAAAATTAAATTTAGGGTGCCTGGGTAGCTCAGTTGGTTAAGCGACTGCCTTCAGCTCAGGTCATGATCCCAGAGTCCTGGGATCGAGTCCCACATTGGGCTCCCAGCTCAGTGGGGAGCCTGCTTCTCCCTATGACCCTATCCCTTCTCATGCTGTTTCTCTTTCTCTCTCTCTCTCTCAAATAAATAAATAAATAAAATCTTTTAAAAAATAAAAAAATAAATTAATTTAATTTAATTTAAAAAAAATAAAGGGATTATTTGTTTCTTATTTGGGTGAAACCACTGCTTTTCATGAATAACAGAATAAACCCATGGTTCCCAAAATCACTTCCCAATGCAATCATCTGGAGAGTTAAAAAATAAACATCAATGCCAGTGTCCTACCCCTCAGAGATTGTGGTTTAGCTGGTCTGGGGATGGCCAGGGCTTTAGGACCTGTTAAAGATCAGCAGATGATTCTAATGTGCAGATAAATTTGTGATCCATTCCTATATCTTTTCCCAGAATAGCGCTGGGATTTGAGCAAGGGAAGAGTAAGGATTTGCGGGTACTTTAGTCTTAGATAAATCAACATGGGACCTTAATGAACCCTGTGAGTTGATTGAACATCTCCTCTTGTTATTCTGTTAGGACAGAGAGGGAAGTGATTAAGAGATTTTGCCGACAGCTGGGATGGGACCCTGACCAGATAGAGCCAGATAGAAGCTGACTGCTAAAGGAGCCTCTAGCTTCCCTCCTGCTGTCCTGCCCAAGGCTTCTGACTGATGTGCCAGTAAAGTCCTGGCTCTGGCATGTATCAGCTCAGTTTTGGTTTCCTCACCCCTAAAATGGGGATAATACCACACACTTCAGATAGTGACATGTATAAGCAGCTGATATGTGGTTAAATACACAATAAAGCAGGGGGCGCCTGGGTGGCTCAGTCGTTAAGCGTCTGCCTTCCGGCTCAGGTCATGATCCCGGGGTCCTGGGATCGAGTCCCACATTGGGCTCCCTGCTCGGCGGGAAGCCTGCTTCTCCCTCTCCCACTCCCCCTGCTTGTGTTCCTGCTCTCGCTGTCTCTCTCTCTGTCAAATAAATAAATAAAATCTTTAAAAAAAAAAAATACACAATAAAGCATTTGTATTTCCCTCCTTCTCATAGCACTGAATATTTGGGTTGCCCCAGGTACTTCCTTTCATAATGGGTATTTCTGCTGTGGCAGACAAATATTCTCAATCTGCAAGCACATTCACAGCTTGCATGAGGACTGCTCCAGCACTCCCAGATGCATCTTTGAGACATTATGACTCTCTGTGACTCAATTTCTCAGGATTTGTGAATTTGCCATCACAGAATATTTGAATAAAAGCTGAACTTTTCAGAGAAAACAACTGTGGAATTCCACAGTTGTGATCCTAGTATTCTGTCAACACAAATCTAGGTCAGCTTTCAAATGTAGTTTTCAAATATCATGACTCAGCAGATTTCAGGCCCCATGATTCATAGCTACTCAAAACCCATGGCTCACTGATTCTCTGATATTATGACAATGATTTTCTATTTCAGTGATTCATAAACAGAAAACATAAATCTAAATCTATAGCAACTACGCAAAGAATATTCATCCTAAAGCTAGCCTCAATTTTACTTATCAAAAAGAAAAGAGGAAGTACCCAAATAAATAGAATCACTAATGATAGAGGAGATCACAACCAACACCACATAAATACAAACATTTATAAGAGAATATTATGAAAAATTATATGACAACAAAGTGGGCAATCTGGAAGAAATGGATAAATTCTTAGAAATGTACAAACTACCAAAACTGAAACAGGAAGAAAGAGAACATTTAAACAGACCAATACCCAGCAAAGAAATTGAATCAGTAATAAAAAATCTCCCACCAAACAAAAGTCCAGGACCAGATGGCTTCCTGGGGAGAATTCTACAAAACATTTAAAAAAGAATTAATACCTATTCCTCTCAAACTGTTCCAAAAAATAGAATGGTACTGGCACAAAAACAGACACATAGATCAATGGAACAGAATAGAGAGCCCAGATATGGACCCTCAACTCTATGACCAACTAATCTTTGATAAATCAGGAAAAAATATCCAATGGAAAAAAGACAGTCTCTTCAATAAAAGGTGCTGGGAAAATTGGACAGCTATATACAGAAGAATGAAACTTGACCATTCTCTTACACTATACACAAAGATAAAAATGGATGAAATACCTCAATATGAGACAGAAATCCATCAAAATCCTAGAGGAGAACATAGGCAGGAACCTCTTCTTCATTGGCCACAGCAACTTTCAAGACACATCCCCAAAGGCCAGGGAAATAAAAGCAAAAATGAACTTTTGGGACTTCATCAAGATAAAAAGCTTCTGCACAGCAAAGGAAACAGTCAACAAAACAAAGAGGCAACCCACAGAATGGGAGAAGATATTTGCAAATGACACTACAGATGAAGGGCTGGTATCCAAGAACTATAAAGAACTTCTCAAACTCAACACCCAAAAAACAAATAATCAAGTCAAAAAATGGGCAGAAGACATGAACAGACACTTCTCCAAAGAAGACATACAAATGCCTAACAGACACATGAAAAAATGTTCATCATCATTAGCCATCAGGGAAATTCAAATCAAAACCACATTGAGATACCACCTTACACCAGTTAGAATGGCAAAAATGGACAGGGAAAGAAACAACAAATGTTGGAGAGGTTGTGGAGAAAGGGGAACCCTCTTACAAAGCTGTTGGTGGGAATGCAAGTTGGTACAGCCATTTTGGAAAACAGTGTGGAAGTTCCTCAAAAATTTAAAAATAGAGCTACCCTATGACCCAGCAGTTGCGATAATAGGTATTTACCCCAAAGATACAGCTGTAGTGAAAAGAAGGGCCACATGCACCCCAATGTTCATAGCAGCAATGTCCACAATAACCAAACTGTGGAAGGACCAGAGATGCCCTTCAACAGACGAATGGATAAAGAAGATGTGGTCCATATGTACAATGGAATATTACTCAGCCATCAGAAAGGATGAATACCCAACATTTGCATCAGCATGGATGGAACTGGAGGAGATTATGCTGAGTGAAATAAGTCAAGCAGAAAAAGTCAATTATCATAGGGTTTCACTTATTTGTGGGACATAAGGAATAGCATGGAGGACATTAGGAGAAGGAAGGGAAAAATGAAGGGGGGGAAATTGGAGGGGGAGATGAACCATGAGAGATTATAGACTCTGAGAAACAAACTTACAGTTTTAGAGGGGAGGGGATTGGGGGGATGTGTTAGCCCAGTGATGGGTATTGAGGAGGGAATGTATTGCATGGAGCACTGGGTGTTATACACAAACAATGAATCATGGAACATTGATTGAATACCTACTCTAGTATTGGATATAGCAGTATGAGAGCTTTTTTAAAATTTTATTTCATTATGTTATGTTAGTCACCATACAATACATCATCCCCCCACCCCCCTCCCCTCTAGAACCCTCCCATCATTAGTTTTTGATGTAGTGTTCCATGATTCATTGTTTAGGAGAAGGAAGGGAAAAATGAAGGGGGGGGAATTGGAGAGGGAGATGAACCATGAGAGATTATACGCAAACAATGAATCATGGAACACCACATCAAAAACTTATTTTGGGCTTCTTTCAAGATTTCTCTTTGTCTTTGAATTTCTGAAGTTTGATTATAATACATCTAGGTGTAAATTTTTTGGTATTTATCTGCGTGGCATACTCTGTGGTTTCTGGATCTGTGTTTTAGTGTCTATTTTGGCGACTCCTCAGCCATTATTACTTCAGTCTTGTGTTTCTTTGTTCTTTTTTCCTCCTGATATCCCTGCATATGTTATACATTTTGTAATTGTCTAACACTTCCTAGACATTCTGTTCTGTCTTTCAAATTCCTTTTTTCTCTTTCCATTTCAGTTTTGGAAGTTTCAATTGACATATTTTTCAAACTTACTAGTTCTTTCCTCAACTATGTCCACTTTATTGATGAGTTCAAGGCATTCTTCATTTGTTACAAAGGTTTTTTTATTTCTTTTATTTCCTTTCAATTATCTCTTACAGTTTCCATCTCTCTGATTATATTACCATCTGTTCTTGCATATTGTCCACTTTTTCCCTTAGAGACCTTAGCATATTAATCACAGTTGTTTACATTCTCCGTTTGATTATTCCAATATTTGTGCCATATCTGAATCTGGTTCTAATGCTTGCTCTGTCTCTTCAGTGTGTTTTGTCTTTTAGCATGTCTTGTAATTTGTTGTTGTTGTTGAAAGCTAGATGTGATGTACTAGGTAAAATGAACTGAGGTAAGTGTAGGCCATTGTGTGAGGTTTTATGTTTATCAAGCTAGGAATTAGCTGTGTTTGCTGTTTTCTGTAAGACTCAGAGGCTATAATTTCCTCCAGTCTCCTTGTTTTTGTCTTTCCTGTTGTCTTTTGGTATCCTAGAGACTTCTTCATTTTTCCTTTTTAAAGATTTGATTTATTTGAGGAGAGAGAGAGTGAGCAAGAGAGAGCATGAGCAGAGGCAGAGGCAGAGGGAGAAGCAGGCTCCCCACCGAGCAGGGAACCTAATGCGGAGCTCAATCTCAGGATCCCAGGATCATGACCTGAGCTGAAGGCAGACACTTAACTGACTGAGCCAGCCAGGTGCCCCTGGAGACTTCTTCTTAAGTAAGGTCTGTAATAGGCAATTCTTATACTTGTAATCCTCTGTTATTATACAAGGACCCTATTGATGTAGTGGCAGGTGAAGGAGGCATACTATAGTCCTACACTTACATCTCAGTCTTTTGGTGAGCTTGTGCCCCTGGAGTGTGATCTTCACAAGCACTTTTCCATGGTTCCCACATTAGGAGAGACAGAAAAGATCAAGTGCACTGGAGTTGGCTATTTCCCTTCCCTCAAGTCAGTTAGGTTCTGGAAGAAAACAGTTTCTCTAAGGGCAGGCCTTGTAAGAACAGAATGCTCTTGTCCTATTTTAAAGTTGCTAATTTCCCCTCCCTCTGCTGAAACCACAAGGGGATTTTTCTCCAGTTCTCACTGTGAGAACCTGATATGTCTCCTGGAACTAAAATTCATGAAGGTATGTCCCCTCTATCATAAAACTGAACCTTCTGAAGGGTATTTTTAATGAGGTATAATTGACATACAATATTATGTTAGTTTCAGGTATACAACATAGTGATTTTACATTTGTATGCACTGCAAAATGATCACCACAATAAGTCTAACATCTGTCATTATACAAAATTAATACAATATTATTGACTATATTCCTCATGTTGTATATTACATATTCATAATTTATTTATTTTATAACTGGTAGTTTGTCCTTCTTGATCCCCTTCTCCTGTATTATACCCTAACAATCCCCCTTCCTTCTGGACCACCAATCTGTTCTCTGTATCTATGAGACTGGGTTTTGTTTTATTTTGTTTTTCAGATTCCACATGAGTGAGATCATGTGGTATTTGTATTTATCTGTCTGACATATTTCTCTCAGCATTATGCCCTCAAGGTCCATGTTGTTGCAATTGGCAGTATTTCATTCTTTTTATGGCTGAGTAATATTCCATTCTACATATATACCACATCTTCTTTATTCATTCATACATTGATGAGCACATAGGTTGTTTCCATATTTGGGATATTGTAAATAATGTTGCAATGGACATAGGGGTGCATATGTCTTTTCAAATCAGTGGCTTTGTTTGGAGTGATCCCCAGTAGTGGTATTGCTGGATCATATGGTAATTCTATTTTTACTTTGTTGAGGAACCTCCAGATTATTCTACACAGTGGCTGCACCAATCTACATTCCCACTAACAATGCATAAGTCTCCCTTTTCTTCCTATCCTCAACAATACTTGTTATTTCTTGTCTTTTTGATACTAGCCATCCTGACAGGTATAAGGTAATATATCATTGTGGTTTTGATTTGCATTTTCCTGATACTGATGTTGAGCATCTTTTCATGTGCCTGTTGGCCTTCTCTATGTCTTCTTTGGAAAAATGTCTGTTTCACTCCTTTGCCCATTTTGTAATTGGATCATTTTTCTGTTGGTTTGTGTGTTATTGCAACATGCAAAAAAATGAAGCTGGACCACTACCTTAAATCATATACAAAAATTAACTCAAATTGACTTAAAGACTTAAATGGAAGACCTGAAACCATAAAACTCCTAGTAGAAAATATACATGATTAACTTCTTGACATAATTGTAGCATTTTTTTTATATGACTCCAAAGACAAGGGAAACAAAAGCAAAAATAAACAAGACTACATTGAACTAAAAGCCTTCTACATAGAGAGGGAATCCATCAACAAAATGAAAAGGCACCCTACTGAATGGGAGAAGATATTTGCAAATTATACATCCAATAAGGTTTTAATATCCAAATTATATGAAGAGCTCATTCAACTCAATAACACACAAACAAAAAAATATATACAATGTGTGTTAATGACTTATATAAGCATAAACACTTATCAACACTAAGAAATTAATATAGGTAAAAACTAGTAACTGAGGTAAATTTGATTGTATTTCACCTAGTTTTTCCACTAATGTCTTTTTCTGTTCCAGATGCACCTAGAATATCACATTGCATTTAGTTGTCATGAATTTTTAGTCTTCTCTAATTTGGGATAATTTGTCCATTTTTCCTTGTCGTTCAGAACCTAGAAACTTGACACTCTTTTGAAAAGTACTGGATAGATATTTTATAGAATGTACCTCAATTTCGACTTTTCTGATATCTTCTCATGATTATATTGAGTTTATTAATTAATGGGAAGGATACCAACAAGTGTTGTGCCCTTCCAGTACAGGGGGTCAGGGGATACATGATGTCAATTATTTATTTTTAGTTATATTAAACTTTATCACATGGCTAAGATAATATCCACCAGGTATCTCCAGTGTAAACTTACCATTTTCTTCCTTGCAATTACTAGATATTTAGATACAGATATTTAGAAAATTATATATCTTCTGCTTAAAATTTACCCATTATTTCGTATTTATCAATGGATTTTGCCTGTGGCAATTATATCTCTAGTATTCTAATAGGGATTTTCCTCATTTCTTCTTTTCATTTCTTCTGTGTTTATTAATTGGAATTCTTTTTTTTTTCTTTTTAAAAAAAATTTTATTGTATTGTTAATCACCATACATTACATCATTAGTTTTAGATGAAGTGTTCCATGATTCATTGTTTGTGCATAACACCCATTGCTCCATGCAGAACATGCCCCCTTTAATACCCATCACCAGGCTAACCCATCCTCCCAACCCCCTCCCCTCTAGAACCCTCAGTTTGTTTTCCAGAGTCCATCGTCTCTCATGATTCATCTCCCCCTGTGATTCCCCCCCTTCATTCTTCCCCTCCTGCTATCTTCTTTTTTTTTCTTAACATATATTGCATTATTTGTTTCAGAGGTACAGATCTGAGATTCAACAGTCTTGCACAATTCGCAGCGCTTACCAGAGCACATACCCTCCCCAGTGTCTATCACCCAGTCACCCATCCCTCCCACCCCACCCCCCACTCCAGCAACCCTCATTTTGTTTCCTGCAATTAAGAATTCCTCATATCAGTGAGGTCATATGATACATGTCTTTCTCTGTTTGACTTATTTCACTCAGCATAATACCCTCCAGTTCCATCCACATCGTTGCAAATAGCAAGATCTCATTTCTTTTGATGGCTGCATAATATTCCATTGTGTATATATACCACTGCTTTATCCATTCATCTGTCAATGGACATCTTGGCTCTTTCCACAGTTTGGCTATTGTGGACATTGCTGCTATAAACTTTGGGGTGCATGTACCCCTTTGGATCCCTACATTTGTACCTTTGGGGTAAATACCCAGTAGTGCAATTGCTGGATCGTATGGTAGCTCTATTTTCAACTTTTTGAGGAACCTCCATACTGCTTTCCAGATTGGCTGCACCAACTCGCATTCCCACCAACAGTGTAGGAGGGTTCCCCTTTCTCCGCATCCCCGCCAACATCTGTCGTTTCCTGACTTGTTAATTTTAGCCATTCTGACTGGTGTGAGGTGGTATCTCATTGAGGTTTTGATTTGGATTTCCCTGATGCTGAGCGATATTGAGCACTTTTTCATGTGTCTGTTGGCCATTTGGATGTCTTCTTTGGAAAAATGTCTGTTCATGTCTTCTGCCCATTTCTTGATTGGATTCTTTGTTCTTTGGGTGTTGAGTTTGATAAGTTCTTTATAGATTTTGGATACTAGCCCTTTATCTGATATGTCATTTGCAAATATCTTCTCCCATTCTGTCGGTTGTCTTTTGGTTTTGTTGACTGTTTCCTTTGCTTTGGAAAAGCTTTTTATCTTGATGAAGTCCCAATCGTTCATTTTTGCCCTTGCTTCCCTGGCCTTTGGCGATGTTTATAGGAAGAAGTTGCTTCAGCTGAGGTCAAAGAGGTTGCTGCCTGTGTTCTCCTTTAGGATTTTGATGGACTCCTGTCTCACATTGAGGTCTTTCAACCATTTGGAGTCTATTTTTGTGTGTGGTGTAAGGAAATGGTCCAGTTGCATTCTTCTGCATGTGGCTGTCCAATTTTGTTGGAGAGAAATTTGTTGAAGAGACTGTCTTTTTTCCATTGGACATTCTTTCCTGCTTTGTCAAAGATGAGTTGACCATAGAGTTGAGGGTCCACTTCTGGGCTCTCTATTCTATTCCATTGATCTAGGTGTTTGTTTTTCTGCCAGTACCATACTGTCTTGATGATGACAGCTTTGTAATAGAGCTGGAAGTCCGGAATTGTGATGCCACCAGTTTTGCTTTTCTTTTTCAACATTCCTCTGGCTATTCGGGGTCTTTTCTGGTTCCATACAAATTTTAGGATGATTTGTTCCATTTCTTTGAAAAAAGTGGATGGTATTTTGATGGGGATTGCATTGAATGTGTAGATTGCTCTAGGTAGCATTGACATCTTCACAATATTTGTTCTTCCAGGCCATGAGCATGGAACGTTTTTTCATTTTTTTTTTTGTCTTCCTCAATTTATTTCATCAGTATTTTATAGTTATCTGAGTACAGATCCTTTGTCTCTTTGGTTAGATTTATTCCTAGGTATCTTACGGTTTTGGGTGCAATTGTAAATGGAATCGAAGCCTTAATTTCTCTTTCTTCTGTCTTGTTGTTCGTATATAGGAATGCCACTGATTTTTGTGCATTGATTTTATATCCTGCCACTTCACTGAATTCCTGTATGAGTTCTAGCAGTTTTGGGGTGGAGTCTTTTGGGTTTTCCACATAAAGTATCATATCATCTGTAAAGAGTGAGAGTTTGACTTCTTCTTTGCCAATTTGGGTGCCTTTGATTTCTTTTTGTTGACTGATTGCTGTGGCTAGGATTTCTAATACTATGGTGAATAGCAGTGGTGATAGTGGACATCCCTGCTGCGTTCCTGACCTTAGGGGGAAAGCTCTCAGTTTTTCCCCACTGAGAATGATATTCACTGTAGGTTTTTCATAGATGGTTTTATGATATTGAGGTATGTACCCTCTATGTCTATACTCTGAAGAGTTTTGATCCAGAAAGGATGCTGTACTTTGTCAAATGCTTTTTCTGCATCTATTGAGAGGATCATATGATCCTTGTTCTTTCTTTTGTTAATGTATTGTAACACGTTGATTGATTTCAGGATGTTGAACCAACCTTGCAGCACAGGGATAAATTCCACTTGGTCATGGTGAATAATCCTTTTAATGTACTGTTGGATCCTATTGGCTAGTATTTTGGTGAGAATTTTTGCATCCATGTTCATCAGGGATATTGGTCTGTAATTCTCCTTTTTGATGGGGTCCTTGTCTGGTTTTGGGATCAAGGTAATGCTGGACTCATAAAATGAGTTTGGGAGTTTCCCTTCCATTTCTATTTTTTGGAACAGTTTCAGAAGAATAGGTATTAATTCTTCTTGAAATGTTTGGTAGAATTCCCCTGGGAAGCCATCTGGCCCTGGGCTTTTGTTTTTTGGGAGATTGTTGATGACTGCTTCAATTTCCTTAGTGGTTATAGGTCTGTTCAGGTTTTCTATTTCATCCTGGTTCAGTTTTGGTAGTTGATACATCTCTAGGAATGCGTCCATTTCTTCCAGGTTATCTAATTTGCTGGCATAGAGTTGCTCATAATATGTTCTTATAATTGTTTGTATTTCTTTGGTGTTGGTTGTGATCTCTCCTCTTTCATTCATGATTTTGTTGATTTGGGTCATTTCTCTTTTCTTTTTGATAAGCCTGGCCAGGGGGTTATCAATCTTGCTAATTCTTTCAAAGAACCAGCTCCCAGTTTCATTGATCTGTTCTACTGTTCTTTTGGTTTCTATTTCATTGATTTCTGCTCTGATCTTTATTATTTCTCTTCTCCTGCTGGGTTTAGACTTTATTTGCTGTTCTTTCTCCAGCTCCTTTAGGTGTACAGTGAGGTTGTGTACTTGAGACCTTTCTTGTTTCTTGAGAAAGGCTTGTATTGCTATCTACTTGCCTCTTAGGACTGCCTTTGCTGCATCCCAAAGATTTTGAACAGTTGTGTTTTCATTTTCATTGGTTTCCATGTATTTTTTTAATTCTTCTTTAATTTCCTGGTTGACCCATTCATTCTTCAGTAGGATGCTCTTTAGCCTCCATGTATTTGAGTTCTTTCCGACTTTCCTCTTGTGATTGAGTTCTAGTTTCAAAGCATTGTGGTCTGAAAATAGGCAGGGAATGATCCTAAACTTTTGGTACTGGCTGAGACCTGATTTATGACCTAGGATGTGATCTATTCTGGAGAATGTTCCATGGGCACTAGAGAAGAATATGTATTCTGTTGCTTTGGGATGGAATGTTCTGAATATGTCTGTGAAGTCCATTTGTTCCAGTGTGTCATTTAAAGTCTTTATTTCCTTGTAGATCTTTTGCTTAGATGATCTGTCCATTTCGGTGAGGGGGGTGTTAAAGTCCCCCACTATTATTGTATTGTAGTCGATGTGTTTCTTTGCTTTTGTTATCAATTGCCTTATATAATTGGCTGCTCCCATGTTAGGGGCATAGATATTTACAATTGTTAGATCTTCTTGTTGGATAGACCCTTTAAGCAGGATATAGTGTTCTTCCTCATCTCTTATTATTGGTTTAAAATCTAATTTGTCTGATATAAGGATTGCCACCCCAGCTTTCTTTTGGTGTCCATTAGCATGGTAAATGGTTTTCCACCCCCTCACTTTCAATCTGGGGGTGTCTTTGGGTCTAAAATGAGTCTCTTGCAGACAGCATATCGATGGATCTTGTTTTTTAATCCAATCTGATAGTCTGTGTCTTTTGATTGGGGCATTTAGCCCATTTACATTCAGGGTAACTATTGAAAGATAGGATTTAGTGCCATTGTATTGCCTGTAAGGTGACTGTTACTATATATTGTCTGTGTTCCTTTCTGGTCTGTTGCTTTTAGTCTCTCTCTTTACTTAGAGGACCCCTTTCAATATTTCTTGTAGGGCTGGTTTCGTGTTTGCCAATTCCTTTAGTTTTTGTTTGTCCTGGAAGCTTTTTATCTCTCCTTCAATTTTCAATGACAGCCTAGCTGGATACAGTATTCTTGTCTGCATATTTTTCTCATTTAGTGCTCTGAATATATCCTGCCAGTCCTTTCTGGCCTGCCAGGTCTCTGTGGATAGGTCTGTTGCCAATCTAATGTTTCTGGCATTGTAGGTTACAGATCTCTTCTCCTGAGCTGCTTTCAGGTTTTTCTCTTTGTCTCTGAGACTCATAAGTTTTACTATTAGATGTCGGGGTGTTGACCTATTTTTATTGATTTTGAGAGGGGTTCTCTGTGCTTCCTGGATTTTCATGCCTGTTTCCTTCCCCAAATGAGGGAAGTTCAGCTTTGAAAATCAGACAGGCCAAATTTTGTGAGTTCTTATAATCAGCAGGACTTAAAACCTGGAACTTTAAAAATCAGTGGGCCCAGTCAGCTCTGGGAGAGCCAGGAGGACAAGAGGAAACTGAGTTCCTGCCCTTAAAAAGGCAGCACAAAAAACAGCCCAAGGACATACAACATAGAAGCAGCAGTTTGGAAAATATCTCGGGCATACAAGAGGAGGATTTACTTATTCATCTCAGACTGTGTGCTGGAGGAACAAAGATCATTGAGAGACTCATCCAGGAACAAGGGAGCCAGCGGGCACCCTTTCCCTCCCCCGCCCCCCCCATAAACACATGGCCACCTACAGGAAGCAGTGTAGCACTGACAGTCACTGCCTAACTTGCTAACACTGTGCATCCTTCCCCCTGCCTCCAAAAATATCCCCATGCTTTGGTAGATCCACCCCCTCCAGGCAGGCCTCCCTCAGTCCCAGCAGCTGCAGGTCCACTCCCACAGAGGAGAGGCACACGAACCTTGCTAACACCATGGTCCTGCTCTTGTGACCATAGCAGATCTGTCCCCTCCAATACACTCATGGCCAGAGATCATTTGAAGCACTGCCACACGCCTCACAATGTGCAAGCAGCCCCAACAGAGGCCAGCACCACTCCAAAGTGACTCCTGCCCCGGGGAGAGGGAAAGATAACCACACAGAACAGACTGTGGCCCCAGCAGTGGGCTGGGAGCAGACTGCTGGTCTAACTACAGGCTCCACAAACCAACAAAAGCTTCTCAGGGGACAACACAGGGAAAGTACCCTTCAGTTCGGTGCCTTTGCATCTCTGGCAAATACTTGGTCTGATTTGGTTCAAGCCCAAGGTGTCCCCAGATGGACCACTAAACCACAGGGGCCAAAAACTGCCCACAACAGGCAAAAAGAGCCATTGCAAACAACTAGACTGAAGGAAAAAGTGCTCAGCCACAGGAGTAGGGCACAGACTTCACACATAGGAGACACCCCTGGTGAACAGGGGACACTGCACTGCAGGGCACTACAGGACCTCTTTTTCATAAGCAGGAGACTCAGCTGATTTTCCTAACACAGAGAGTTAGACAAAATGAGGGGACAGAGGAATATGCCCTAAATGAAAGAACAGGACAAAATCACAACAAGAGAGCTAAAAGAAATGGAGATAAGTAACATGCCTGATAGAGAATTTAAAATAATAGTCATAAAGATACTGGACTTGAGAAAAGAGTGGAGGACCTCAGTGAGACCTTTAATAAAAAGATAGAAAATTTTAAAAAGAACCAATCAGAGATGAAGAATTCAGTAAATGAAATTAAAAATTCACTAGATGGAATAAATAGTAGATTAGAGGAAACAGAAGAATGGATCAGCAACCTAGAGGACAGAGTAATGAAAGCAATCAAGTTGAGCATGTGAGAGAAAAAAATAATAATACAAAATAATAATAGAGTAAGGGACTCAGTGTCACCATCATCAACCAACATAGCATTCACATCATAGGGATCCCAAAAAGAAAAGAGAGAGAAAAGGAGGCAGAAAATTCACTTGAATAAATAATAGCTGAAAACTTCCCAAATCTGGGGAAGGAAACAGAAATCCAGATCCAGGAGGCACAGAAGGCCCCCAACAAAATCAACCCAACGAGGGCCACACTGAGATGCATAGTAATTAAAGTGGTAAAAAGTAATGATAAAGAGAGAGTTTTAAAAGCAGCAAGAGAAAAGAAAACAGTTAAATACCAGGAAAATCCCATAAGGCAATCAGCTAATTTTCAGCAGAAACTTTATAAGCTGGAAGACAGTGGCATGATATATTTAATGTACTGAATGGGGAAAAAAAAAATCTGCAGCCAAGAATACCCTAGCCAACAAGGCTATCATTCAAAATAGAAGGAGAAATAAACAGTTTCTCAGACGAACAAAAGTTAAAGGAATTCATCACCACTAAACCAGCCCTACTAGAAATGTTAAAAGGGAATCTTAGAGTGGAAAGGAAAAATGGCAAGTAGGAGTAAGAAAAGTAAGAAAACTAAAAGCAGCAAAAATAAGTATATCTGTAAAATTCAGTCAAGGGACCCACAAAATAAAAATATGTAAAGTATGACAACATGTACCTAAAACATGGAGGGGAAAGAAGAGTAAAGAATGGGTTCAAAATTAAGCAACTATCAACTTAATATAGACTGCTAATGCATAAGATGGTAAATATAAATCTAATGGTAACCACAAGTCAAAGACTGGTAATAGATATGCAAAAAAATAGAAAGAAAGGAATCTAAGTATATCACTAAAGAAAGCCAGCAAACCAGGAGAGAAGAGAGCAAGAGAAGAAAGGGACAGAGAAGAAGGACAAAAACAACCACAAAACTAGTAACAAAATGACAATAAATACATATCTATAAATAATTACTTATAATGTAAATGGATTAAATGCTCCAATCAAAAGAAATAGGGTGATGGAATGGATTAAAAAAATACAAGACCCATCTGTGTGCTGTCTCCAAGAGACTCATTTCAGAATGAAGGACACCTGCAGATTGAAAATGAAGGGATGAAAAAGCATTTATCATGCAAATGGATATGAAAAGAAAGCCCAGGTAGCAATATTTATATCAGACAAAATAGACTTTAAAGCAAAGACTGCAACACGAGAGGAAGGACACTATATAATCACAAAGGGGACAATCCAACAAGAAGATATAACAATTGTAAATATTTATGCACTGATCATGGCAACACCCAAATACATAAAGCAGTTAATAGCAAACATAAAGGAAGTAATCAATGTTAATGCGATAATAGTAGGGGACTTTAACACCCCACTTACATCAATAGACAGATGATCCAAATAGAAAATCAACAGGGAAACACTGGCTTTGAATGACACACTAGACCAGATGGATTTAAATGATATATTCAGAACATTCCATCCTAAAACAGCAGAATACATATTCTTTTCAAGTGCACATGGAAAATTCTCCAGAATAGATCACATAATAGGCCACAAAACAAATCTCAACAAATTCAAAAGATCAGTAATACCATGCATCTTTTCTGACCACAATGCTATGAAACTAGAAATCAACCAAAAGAAAGAAACTAGAAAGTGCACAAATACATGGAGGTCAAATGACATGCTACTAACAATGAATGGGCCAACCAACAAATCAAAGCGGAAATCAGTAAATACATGAATACAAATGAAAATGAAAATACAGTGGTTAATAATCTTTGGAATGCCGCAATAGCGGTTCCAAGAGGGAAGTTTATAGCAATACAGGCCTAGCTCAAGAAGCAAGAAAATCTCAAATAAGCAAACTGACCTTACACCTAAAAGAGAAGAACAACAACAAACAAATCCCAAAACCAGTAGAAGGGAGGAAATAATAAAGATGAGAGCAGAAATAAATGAAATAGAAATCAAACCACACATGACACCAGGAGTTGGTTTGGAGAAAAGATCAACAAGTTATTTTTTAAGTATTTTTAAATTCTAGTTAGTTAAGATATAGTGTAATATTGGTTTCAGGAATAGAATATAGTGATTCATCACTTATATATAACACCCAGTGCTCATCACAACATGTGCCCTCCTTAATGCCCATCACTCATTAAGCCCATCCTCTGCTCCCCTCCCCTCCAGCAACCCTCAGTTTGCTCTCTATATTTAACAGTCTCTTATGGTTTGCCTCCCTCTCTGAAAAGATCAACAAACCTGATAAACATTTAGCCACACTCATTGAAAAGAGGGAGAGAGGAATCAAATAAACAAAATAAAAAATGAAAGAGGAGAAATAAAAACTGACACCACAAAAGCACAAAGGAATGTAAGAGAATTTTATGAAAAATTTTATGCCAACAAATTGGACAACCTAGAAAAAAATGGATAAATGCCTAGAAAAATAAAACCTCCCAAAACTGAGTCAGAAAGCAATAGAAAATTTGAACAGGCCAATAAAAAGCAATGAAATTCAGTCAGTAATCAAAAACTTGCAGCAAACAAAAGTCTAGGAAAAGAATTCACAGGTGAACTCTACCAAACATTTAAAGAAGAGTTAATAAGAAGAGTTAATACCTATTCTTCTCAAACTATTCCAAAAAATAAAAGAGGAAGGAAAGCTTCCAAATTCATTCTATGAGACCAGTATTACCCAGATACCAAAACTAGATAAAGACACTACAAAGAAAGAAAGAAAAAGAAAGAATGGAAGGAAGGAAGGAAGGAGGAAAGAGAAAGAAAGAAGAAAGAAAAAGAAAGAAAGAAGAAAGAAAGAAAGAAAGAAAGAAAGAAAGAAAGAAAGAAAGAAAGGAAAGGAGAGAAAGAAAGGAGGAAAGAAGGAAAGAAGGAAAGAAAGAAAGAAAAAAGAGGGGGCGGAGCAAGATGGCGGAGGAGTAGGAGACCTGGATTTCGTGTCCTCCCAGGAATTCAGCTGGATAGGGATCAAACCATTCTGAACACCTACAAACCCAACAGGAGATCGAAGAAAGGAATACCAACAACTCTCTCATCAGAAAAGCGACCACTTTCTGGAAGGTAGGACATGCGGAGAAGTGAACCCAAGGCGATATTTGGGAGGATAGACGGGGGGGGGGGGAGAGGCCTCCGTCGGCCGCTTCTGGCAAGTGATAGAGCCGCAGAGCACAAAATCGGAACTTTTAAAAGTCCGCTCCGCCGAGGGACGTCACTCTGGTGGCTAAGCGGGGGGTGGAACCCTCCGGGACAGTGTGGTCTCAGGACCCTCGGGGTCACAGAAAGACCGGGGGTGCCTGAGTGTGGCAGAGCTCCCAGGTATCGGAGCAGGGAAGCCGGCTGCAGAGGCAGAGCCCAGGTGTGGGCTCTCATTCTGGGGTTGCCATAAACCGTGATCCGCGGCATAGTCGGACCCCTGCTCCTCCAGCAGGGACCCAACAAGCGGCATATCTGGGGAGACTCACCTTCCTCCCCCGGGAGGAGCCGCGCGGGAGTGCACCGCAGGGATCTGCTGGGTTTGGAGACTCCACCCGGGGTCGGGTGCCAGAGATAGAAATGCGCAGTCACAGGCCGGGTGAGCACGGAGTACGGCCGGAGACCGGGGAGACGGGGGTGACTGACTGCTTTTCTCTGGGGGCTCACTGAGGAGCGGGGCCCCGAGTTCTCGGCTCCTCTGGGGCAGAGATTGGGAGGCTGCCATTTTCACTCTCCGCCTCCAAAGCTGTACGGAAAGCTCGCAGGGAACAAAAGCCCCAGAGAGCAAACCCGAGCAGATTACTTAGCCGGGAGGGGGCAAGGGCGGGCAATTCCGCCTCCGGCAGAGACATTTGGAAACCACGGCAACAGGCCCCTCCCCAGAAGATCAGCGAGAACAGCCAGCCAAGACCAAGTTTACCGATCAATGAGAACAGCAGAACTCCAGCGCTAGAGGAATAATGCACATAGAATCCATTGCTTTTTTACCATGATTCTTTAGTCTTTCAAAGTTAATTTTTTTTTAACTGTCTTTTCTTCTTTTTTTTCCTTTTTAAATTTTTCTTTTTCCCTTTTTCAACCAACATCTTATCAGTCCCTTTTTTTAAAAAAAAAAACATTTTTACTTTTCATTTTCAGAGTCATATTCTATCCCTTCATAGTAGTTACCCGTATTTTTGGCTTATATATATAAGTTGTTCTCTCTTTAAAATTTTGAGATTGTTTCTTCTAACAGATTAAAATATACCCTAAATCTCTAGTATATGGTGTTTTCTATTCCCCTGCCTGATCACATCCTCTCCCTTTTTTTTTCTTTTTTTTTCTTTTTTTAAATCCTCTTCTTTCTTTTTTCAAACAACTTCTTATCAATTCCTTCTATAAAATTTTTTATAATTTCCATCTTTACAGTCATATTCCATCCCTTCATCATATCAACCCTAATTTTTGTACATATAAAAGTTTTTCTTTCTTTAAAATTTTGGGGGGCACTTTCTTCTAAAAGACCAAAATACACCCCAAATCTAGTGTGTGGCACTGATCTATATACCAGCCTGATCATATTTGATCACATTCTGGTTTGTTGTTGTTGTTGTTGTTGTTGTTGTTTTGTTTTGTTTGTTTTTGTTTTTATCTTTAACTTTTTCTTTTTTTTCTTTCTCTTCTTTCTCTCTTTCCCTTTCTTTTCCCACTGCTTCAGGTCTTTTCTGATTTGTTTAGAGTATATTTTCTGGGGACGTTGTTACTCTGCTAGCATTTTGTTCTCTCATTAATCTATTCTCCTCTGCACAAAATGACAAGACGGAAAAAATCACCTCAACAAAAAGAACAAGAGGTAGTACCGACTGCCAGGGACCTACTCAATACGGACATTAGTACGATGTCAGATCTAGAGTTCAGAATCATCACTTTAAAGATACTACCTGGGCTTGAAAAAAGCATGGAAGTTATTAGAGAAACCCTTTCTGGAGAAGTAGAAGAACTAAAATCCAACCAAGTCGAAATCAAAAAGGCTATTAATGAGGTTCAATAAAAAATGGGGGTGCTAACTGCTAGGATAAATGAGACAGAAGAGAGAATCAGTGAGATAGAAGACCAAATGATGGAAAATAAAGAAGCTGAGAAAAAGAGAGATAAACAACTACTGGATCATGAGGGCAGAATTCGAGAGATAAGCGATATCATAAGACGACACAACATTAGAATAATTGGGATCCCAGAAGAAGAAGAAAGAGAGAGAGGGGCAGAAGGTATATTGGAGCAAATTATACCAGAGAACTTCCCTCATTTGGGGAAGGAAACAGGCATGAAAATCCAGAAAGCACAGAGAACCCCTCTCAAAATCAATAAAAATAGGTCAACACCCCGACATCTAATAGTAAAACTTACGAGTCTCATAGACAAAGAGAAAATCCTGAAAGCAGCTCGGGAGAAGAGAGATGTAACCTACAATGGTAGAAACATTAGATTGGCAACAGACCTATCCACAGAGACCTGGCAGGCCAGAAAGGACTGGCAGGATATATTCAGAGCACTAAATGAAAAAAATATGCAGCCAAGAATATTCTATCCAGCTAGGCTGTCATTGAAAATTGAAGGAGAGATAAAAAGCTTCCAGGACAAACAAAAACTAAAGGAATTTGCAAACACAAAACCAGCCCTACAGGAAATCTTGAAAGGGGTCCTCTAAGCAAAGAGAGACCCTAAAAGCAACATAGACCAGAAAGAAACACAGACAATATACGGTAACAGTCAATGTATACAGGAAATACCATGGCACTAAATTCCTATCTTTCAATAGTTACCCTGAATGTAAATGGGCTAAATGCCCCAATCAAAAGACACAGGCTATCAGACTGGATTAAAAAACAAGACCCATTGATATGCTGTCTGCAAGAGACTCATCTTAGAACCAAAGACACCCCCAGATTGAAAGTGAGGGGGTGGAAAACCATTTACCATGCTAATGGACACCAAAAGAAAGCTGGGGTGGCAATCCTTATATCAGACAAATTAGATTTTAAACCAAAGACTGTAATAAGAGATGAGGAAGGACATTATATCCTACTTAAAGGATCTATCCAACAAGAAGATCTAACAATTGTAAATATCAATGCCCCTAACATGGGAGCAGCCAATTATATAAGGCAATTAATAACAAAAGCAAAGAAACACATCGACAACAATACAATAATATTGGGGGACTTTAACACCCCCCTCACCGAAATGGACAGATCGTCTAAGCAAATGATCTACAAGGAAATAAAGACTTTAAATGACACACCGGACCAAATGGACGTCACAGACATATTCAGAACATTCCACCCCAAAGCAACGGAATACACATTCTTCTCTAGTGCCCATGGAACATTCTCCAGAATAGATCACATCCTAGGTCATAAATCAGGTCTCAGCCAGTACCAAAAGATTGGGATCATTCCCTGCCTATTTTCAGACCACAATGCTTTGAAACTAGAACTCAATCACAAGAGGAAAGTCGGAAAGAACTCAAATACATGGAGGCTAAAGAGCATCCTACTGAAGAATGAATGGGTCAACCAGGAAATTAAAGAAGAATTAAAAAAATACATGGAAACCAATGAAAATGAAAACACAACTGTTCAAAATCTTTGGGATGCTGCAAAGGCAGTCCTAAGGGGAAAGTATATAGCAATACAAGCCTTTCTCAAGAAACAAGAAAGGTCTCAAGTACACAACCTAACCCTCCACCTAAAGGAGCTGGAGAAAGAACAGCAAATAAAGCCTAAACCCAGCAGGAGAAGAGAAATAATAAAGATCAGAGCAGAAATCAATGAAATAGAAACCAAAAGAACAGTAGAACAGATCAACGAAACTAGGAGCTGGTTCTTTGAAAGAATTAACAAGATTGATAAACCCCTGGCCACTTATCAAAAAGAGAAGAGAAACAACCCAAATCAACAAAATCATGAATGAAAGAGGAGAGATCACAACCAACAGCAAAGAAATACAAACAATCGTAAGAACATATTATGAGCAACTCTATGCCAGCAAATTAGATAACCTGGAAGAAATGGATGCATTCCTAGAGATGTATCAACTACCAAAACTGAACCAGGATGAAATAGAAAACCTGAACAGACCTATAACCACTAAGGAAATTGAAGCAGTCATCAAAAATCTCCCAAAAAACAAAAGCCCAGGGCCAGATGGCTTCCCAGCGGAATTCTACCAAACATTTAAAGAAGAATTAATACCTATTCTTCTGAAACTGTTCCAAAAAATAGAAATGGAAGGAAAACTTCCAAACTCATTGTATGAGGCCAGCATTACCTTGATCCCCAAACCAGACAAAGACCCCATCAAAAAGGAGAATTACAGACCAATATCCCTGATGAACATGGATGCAAAAATTCTCACCAAAATACTAGCCAATAGGATCCAACAGTACATTAAAAGGATTATTCACCACGACCAAGTGGGATTTATCCCTGGGCTGCAAGTTTGTTTCAACATCCGCAAATCAATCAATGTGATACAATACATTAACAAAAGAAAGAACAAGAATCATATGATCCTCTCAATAGATGCAGAAAAAGCATTTGACAAAGTACAGCATCCTTTCTTGATCAAAACTCTTCAGAGTGTAGGGATCGAGGGGACATACCTCAATATCTTAAAAGCCATCTATGAAAAACCTACAGGGAACACCATTCTCAACGGGGAAAAACTGAGAGCTTTCCCCCTAAGGTCAGGAACGCAGCAGGGATGTCCACAATCACCACTGCTATTCAACATAGTACTGGAAGTCCTAGCCACAGCAATCAGTCAACAAAAAGAAATCAAAGGCATCCAAATTGGCAAAGAAGAAGTCAAAGTCTCACTCTTTGCAGATGATATGATACTTTATGTGGAAAACCCAAAAGACTCCACCCCAAAACTGCTAGAACTCATACAGGAATTCAGTAAAGTGGCAGGATATAAAATCAATGCACAAAAGTCAGTGGCATTCCTATACACCAAGAACAAGACAGAAGAAAGAGAAATTAAGGAGTTGATCCCATTTACAATTGCACCCAAAACCATAAGATACCTAGGAATAAATCTAACCAAAGAGACAAAGGATCTGTACTCAGAGAACTATAAAATACTCATGAAAGAAATTGAGGAAGACACAAAGAAATGGAAAGACGTTCCATGCTCATGGATTGGAAGAACAAATATTGTGAAGATGTCAATGCTACCTAGAGCATTCTACACATTCAATGCAATCCCCATCAAAATACCATCCACTTTTTTCAAAGAAATGCAACAAATCATCCTAAAATTTTTATGGAACCAGAAAAGACCCCACATAGCCAGAGGAATGTTGAAAAAGAAAAGCAAAGCCGGCGGCATCACAATTCCAGACTTCCAGCTCTATTACAAAGCTGTCATCATCAAGACAGCATGGTACTGGCACAAAAACAGACACATAGATCAATGGAACAGAATAGAGAGCTCAGAAATGGACCCTCAACTCTATGGTCAACTCATCTTTGACAAAGCAGGAAAGAATGTCCAATGGAACAAAGACAGTCTCTTCAACAAATGGTGTTGGGAAAATTGGATAGCCACATGCAGAAGAATGAAACTGGACCATTTCCTTACACCACACACAAAAATAGACTCCAAATGGTTGAAAGACCTCAATGTGAGACAGGAGTCCATCCAAATTCTAAAGGAGAACACAGGCAGCAACCTCTTTGACCTCAGCCGAAGCTACTTCTTCCTAGAAACATCGCCAAAGGCAAGGGAAGCAAGGGCAAAAATGAACTATTGGAACTTCATCCAGATAAAAAGCTTTTGCAAAGCAAAGGAAACAGTCAATAAAACCAAAAGACAACCGACAGAATGGGAGAAGATATTTGCAAATGACATATCAGATAAATGGCTAATATCCAAAATCTATAAAGAACTCATCAAACTCAACACCCAAAGAACAAAGAATCCAATCAAGAAATGGGCAGAAGACATGAACAGACATCCAAATGGCCAACAGACACATGAAAAAGTGCTCAATATCGCTCGGCATCAGGGAAATCCAAATCAAAACCTCAATGAGATACCACCTCACACCAGTCAGAATGGCTAAAATTAACAAGTCAGGAAACGACAGATGTTGGCGGGGATGTGGAGAAAGGGGAACCCTCCTACACTGTTGTTGGGAATGCGAGTTGGTGCAGCCACTCTGGAAAACTGTATGGAGGTTCCTCAAAAAGTTGAAAATAGAGCTACCATACGATCCAGCAATTGCACTACTGGGTATTTACCCCAAATATACAAAAGTAGGGATCCAAAAGGGTACATGCACCCGATGTTTATAGCAGCAATGTCCACAATAGCCAAACTGTGGAAAGAGCCAAGATGTCCATCGACCGATGAATGGATAAAGAAGATGTGGTATATATATACAATGGAATATTATGCAGCCATCCAAAGGAATGAGATCTTGCCATTTGCAACGACGTGGATGGAACTGGAGGGTATTATGTTGAGTGAAATAAGTCAAACAGAGAAAGACATGTATCATATGATCTCACTGATATGAGGAATTCTTAATTGCAGGAAACAAAATGAGGGTTGCTGGAGTTGGGGGTGGGGTGGGAGGGATGGGGTGACTGGGTGATAGACACTGGGGAGGGTATGTGCTCTGGTAAGCGCTGTGAAGTATGCAAGACTGTTGAATCTCAGATCTGTACCTCTGAAACAATGCAATATATGTTAAGAAAAAAAAAAAGAAGAAGAGGGTAGCGGGAGGGGAAGAATGAAGCGGGAGAAATCGGAGGGGTAGACGAACCATGAGAGACGATGGACTCTGAAAAACAAACAGGGTTCTAGAGGGGAGGGGGGTGGGAGGATGGGTTAGCCTGGTGGTGGGTATTGAGGAGGGCACATTCTGCATGGAGCACTGGGTGTTATGCACAAACAATGAATCATGGAACACTTTATCTAAAACTAATGATGTAATGTATGGGGATTAACATAAGAATTAAAAAAAAAAGAAAGAAAGAAAAAAGAGAGAACTAACGCCATTTGTTCAAGAAATATATAGAGTGTCTAAAATTTTTAATCGGAATAAATGATGTCTAGTTTCTTGGACTAACTGGTAGGAAGATAGATGAATAAGAAACTAATAATAAATGGAGAAATTACAAAATGTACAGAGTATTTCATGGATGTAGCCCAGGGGGTGGTAAGGACAGAGAAAGATAGGAGACAATCTCCTATGTATGACTTGGTCAGCAAGGTTCTTTTTGAGTGGCATGTATATGGCACCCTGAAAGTTGAGAAGACCCAGCTATCAAAAGGAAAAGGGTGATATACATTCCAGGTAGGACCTGAATCCTGGAAGGGTCTGAGGTTGGCAAGAAACTGAACACAGCTTAAGTTGCTGAACAGTTTGTTAAGGGAGGCCCATCTAAAAGGATGGTAGAGATCAGGTGGAGATCAGGTCTCAGCCTGATTATACAGTTCCCCTAGCCTGTGCTAAGGGATGTGGATCTCCACTAGGTGTAGGAGAGAGTTACTGAAGTATGTGGCGGGTGTGTGGGTGTGGGTGTGTGTGTGTGTGCGTGTGCATGAATAATATATTCAACAAGGTTCAAAACCAAATCCGAACACTTTATTTTTTTTAAGATTTTATTTATTTATTTGACAGAGAGAGAGACAGCGAGAGAGGGAACACAAGCAGGGGGAGTGGGAGAGGGAGAAGCAGGCTTCCCGCTGAGCAGGGAGCCCGATGCAGGGCTCCATCTCAGGACCCCGGGATCATGATCTGAGCCGAAGGCAGACGCTTAACGACTGAGCCACCCAGGCGCCCCTCAGAACACTTTAATACGTTACACAATGAGAAGTCTCACTTCTACTCCTCTTCTTGTCTATCTCACCACTGTCATTTTCAAGCAAATATAAATTCTTATATCTCCCTCTTTCTTACATAAAAGATGGAATGCTATAAAATATTATTTTCAACTTGGAGTAGACAGTGCTGTGAGGGTGCATAGGAAGTGCTCACTGACATTAGTTAGCTGACTTTACTAAGATAATTGTTACCCTAGAGATAGCTGGATTTGACTCTTGCAATTAAAAAAAATTGAGACAGTGGAAAGGAGGGGAGAAACCATTCATTTTATATATTTTTAAAATATATTTTTAGGGAGCCTGGGTGGCTCAGTCAGTTAAGCGTCTGCCTTCGGCTCAGGTCATGATCCCAGGGTCCTGGGATCAAGCCCACATCAGGCTCCCTGCTCAGCGGGGAGCCTCCTTCTCCCTCTCCATCTGCTGCTTCCCCTGCTTGTGCTCTCTCTCTCTGACAAATAAATTTTAAAAACTCAAAAAAAATAAAATAGAAAATGAAATAAAATATATTTTTAATATTTTAATACAAATATATTTTTAAGTATGTATGTATACTTATATATATTAAATATATAAAATATTCATAATATATAAAATATTTATATAATATTTACATTTAAGCAAGTTAAAATATTTACATATAAATATTAGTATATGTAATATATATTATATTATTTATTATATATTATCTATTTAATATATTTATATTAATAATAAACAAATATGATGCATGCCTAAAAAAATGATGAAAAGACAAAGCAAAGGTTTCATCATATATTTTATTCCCCTGAGACCCAGACTTTTCTCTGGTAGCACCTTAGCTCAGAAAACTAAAAACCAGGCACATTGGATGGTAAAATGTTAATAAAATCTGTAGTTCAGTTAATAGCATTGTGTCAAATTTCTGGCTTTGATAATTGTACAATTATCAATAACTGGGAGAAGCTGGGTGAAGGATTTATGGGAATTCTCTGTACAATCTTTGCAACTTTTCTATAAGTCTAATTCTTCTAAAATAAAAAGTAAAAGAATGAAAATATTCAAGGGGCACCTGGGTGGCTCAGTCAGTTAATCGGCTGCCTTCGGCTCAGGTCATGATCCCAGGGTCGCGGGATTGAGCTCTGCATTGGGCTCCATGCTCGGCGGGAAGCCTGCTTCTCCCTCTCCCACTCCCCCTACTTGTGTTCCCTCTCTCGCTGTTTCTCTCTCTGTCAAAAAAAAATCTTAAAAAAAAAAAAAGAATGAAAATATTCTTTTTCTTCCCAAAGTTGTTGCCTCTGCCATCTCTCACTGAGAGATGCCATCCTTCTCCCAGCCTCGGAGCTAGGATCTCAAATGTGTCCCAAACTCTTCCTCACTGCCTCCCAGTCCCATCTGTTCTGCCCCAGAAATGCCCATCATTCCCAACCCTCCACTCTACACAGCCAGATTCAGGCTCAGGCTCAGTCCTGCATCGTTACACAAAATCCTCCACACCCTTGCAATGATAGCAACCCTGTTCCCCAACCCCCTACTGCTGCTGGAGTTCTCTTTCTTAAACGTTGACCATATTCTTTCTCTTTCTACCCTACACCTGTCTTCAAAGCATTGCACCCCATGAGGCCCGGATGTCTGTCCCCCTTCATTTTCTAGCCACTTCTGTCAGGCACTGCCTTCCAGTGGCCTCTGACCCCTTTGCCCCATGCCCTATCTGGTTTGCCTCAGGCTTCAGTCTAAAGCTGCTTCTTCCCTACCGCTTTCCTCAAATCCATCCACCTCCTGGAAGTATCCACTGCTCTCCACTTTACAGTGCATCTACATGCAGATGTATCCTTTTATTGTAGCAACACTGGGAGGTTGTTAGTGTCAATGCTCATGCCTCCCTCAGCGTTATGTTCCAAGAACACAGCTCAGTTCTGGGTATGTAACAGATTTGCAAAGGGCTGCTTTTGCATTGAACATGTGCCAAGGCTTCATTTACACCTTGCCTAATCATATTTCAAAAGCCATCAAACTTCATATGAGCCGGAAACAAGCCATTTTCTACCCAATGAAGCGACTCTACTATTCACTTTCTCTCATCCCTCCATCAGCCAACAGAAAATGGCCAAGAATATCAAATTGTAATCTACTTAAATGTTCTTTACTTCAGAAAAGGACTCAATTCAATAGAACTTCAAGTTATGTCCGGCTTCCTTAACAACATTGGAATCAGTTCAGTTTGCATTGGCAGGCTGGAAGGAATGTGCACCTCAGGGCAACCCAGATCACCCTGCTCAGCAGCCTGTGCAGAACTTGTCTCGGAGAGAGTGCAGAGGAAACGAACTTCCCAGAGCAGCTGATGTAGCCCTGTGGGAATTGGCATCCCCAGGACTGACAGCACGATTCAGGAGGCTGGAAGGGGAGTCCTGTCACCTTTTCAGCTCATCACAGCTGTGCCTCAGATTTTTAGTCTCCCTGGCGTCTAGGGTCAAGTCACAACTGTGAGCTTGAGGACACCACTTCTGATCCTCTATAATTCTCTGTTACTAATATTGTCCTTTACTATCTTTAATAGGTATTCGGAAAAACAAAAGAACACTTGTCTTCAGCCCTGTACACACAACACTGGTACCCACGTGTTCACGCCTGCATAGACGGCAGCCTTTTTCCGCGTGCATAGACGGCAGCCTTCTTCCAAGCAGCTTTACAGAGTTCCTCAGCTATTAGATTTGACACAAAATGTCTGTTTTACACTCCTTCTCCAGGGAAGGGTTGTTTTCTAGGATGATTGCCTAGGATGATTGTTCTAGGATGATTGTTCTGTTTAGGCTGATCCCACACAACTTTCTGGGATCTGCTCTGGCCATTCTTGACTCTGTCAACACTTGGGAGAGTGCTCAACAGGAGCAAATTCAGGGCTGGAAGTACCAGATGTAGCTCCCTGAAGAGCTTCAGCACTGTTTCCGAGGCTGCAGTGAAGCTCACATTAGGGGGAAGAGAGCAGACCCCCCCTAGATTCACCTGGACAGAGTAGTGGCTGTGGCTTTGACACATTGTAACAGAGAAGAGGGTCCAGTCAAAGGGAAAAGCTGTAAGCACACGGGCAAGTTCATGGAGCATAAAGGAGAGCAAGATGCAGTAAGGAGCAACAGGCAGTTGGAGAGGTAGCCAGCCTCCACTGCTGGACGCATATATATACACGGCCCCTCCCAGAAGGCCTGGGAAACATAGCCTCAAAGCCTCGTTTTTCTATAATCCTGGGCTCACCTGAAACCTTCTCATTTCCAGTGGCTGTACGGGCAGAGAACTTTCTCTGTTGGTAGATGTGAGTATAGTTCCCTGGACAGGGATGGTCATGCATGTGTCCTCTGGGGAGAGTCACAGGCCACGAGGTGCAGTGACCAAGCTCCCTCTGGGAGTCTAGCGTCAGGTAAGGTGGACACATGTCAGTGTTGCCCCCCTTTATGGGGGCACATGTCAGTATTGGTGATTTGGTTGATTTGCACACCTGGGTCTGCAATCCCCTAAGTGAACTCTCGAGTATCTTTTCTGAACACTGTAAATTGCCTGGATTGGAACACTTGGATTCCAAGCTAACCACAAATATTGCTGCAGAAAAGAGACGTCTCCAGGAAGAGTGCATATTTTAAAAGCTGCCTCCTTTTCATGGGCTGTTTGCAGGTGATGCTCTCAGGGTCCAATTTCATCTCTGACATGCTGATGTGCTACCCTTCGAAGACCTTTCTGAGCAGACAGCCAGAAAATGCCTCACTGTACCCACTGACTTCATTCAATTTCCTGCCTTTTCTCAGCTAACCTTCAGCCTGTAATTCCTTAATGACTTTTCTAGGGCTATTCGGCTGATCACTAAAACCATAGCCAGCCAAGGTCCCCTGCGTGTCTGTAGCTGGGATTTTGTCAGCATTTCTTCCTGTATTATGAAGCCTCATCATTGTGTCCCTGGGCAGCCAGCATTTCTCTGAAGTGAGCATTCTTTAACCAGGGACCCCAAGGAACAGGCCATAGCGAAAACCCTGGACATCCAACCCTGAAGAGACCCAGAGCATTCCTGTTCCTTCCATAACACTTCGGGAGGCAAGACCTGACTCTGGACCATCTTTATTCCCCTCTCAGTTATAACCCAACAGAACAGCTTGGAAGGGATCCACTAAACCAAGGCATATCTAGGTTTTCAAATCTATCTCCTCCACTGGTTTATACTTTTGATACCCCCTGACACTTCTCTTTCCTTAATCCTTCCTATGTAATATGACCTGGCATGGTGCTAAGTGAATGTTTCCCAAATACATTCATTAATGTCAAACTATGAAATTGTACAAGTGGCTTAATATTGCACTGTTTGTATGGCAATATTTCCAGATTAATGAGATTATGAGCCTTAGGCTGACATACTACAATCTAATGGTAGCCTTTAGGACAAGCTATGAAAAAGATCCCTCGCTGCTCTCATCCATAGGCAGAAGATGTCTCAGATAAGAAGACATGGGACCAGCTTTATGAATTCAAGATGAATCAGGCAATGGAAGAGCCAGCTAGATATCTGAACTCTGCTGGACTCCCTGTCCCTGCATGCTGAGAGCCTCAGCTACCCTTCCCTCTCTCTCTCTTTCCCTGACCAATCAAGAACCAGGTTTTGAGGAGACTTAACGTTACCATCTGCTTTCCACTCCTGCTTCACACCCGCCTCATCTTCTGCTGGTCCAGTGCAATGGCCCAGCAGCAGGTCTCCATTTCCATGGTGATTACCTATAATCTTTGCCCATTTGCATATAGATTGGTGAGCATATGACATAAAATCAATCAAGCTACCTAAAGACTTAAACCCTTTTGTGATCTGAACTCCTACCAAGTCCTCCAGGATCTGGTTCCTATCCATCTTTTCTAATCTTGCCTGCACTCATTCCCCAAATCACTGCCTATAAAACAAATACTACATTGCCATATAAAATATACAGCTTGTCGGGCGCCTGGGTGGCTCAGATGGTTAAGCGTCTGCCTTCGGCTCAGGTCATGATCCCAGCGTCCTGGGATCGAGTCCCGCATCGGGCTCCCTGCTCCTTGGGAGCCTGCTTCTCCCTCTGTCTCTCTCTCTCTCTCTGTCTCTCATGAATAAATAAATAAAATCTTAAAAAATAAAAATAAATAAAATAAATAAATAAAATAAAATATACAGCTTGTCTCACCTCCATACTTTGACACATGCTTTTCCTGTTGCCTTCCTTGTTTATTTATAAGTCCTTAACCCCAATCAAAATTCAGATCAAGATTATTACCTCTATGAACTATCTAGAAGAAGCAAAACACTTCTTTGCGTCCATGATGCACTGAATCTTCTGCACTGAATCTGCCACCTGCTCAGCATAGACTCTTGGGGACATGGCAGATTTGCATGTTGGACTCCCCAAACACCATTCAGACACCAATATCAGACACATTTTAAAGTAACTAGTTAAATTCCAAGGTCACAGCACTGTCTGGCACATAGCAGGAACTAAAACAAAACAAAACAATGGTGTTATTCATCTCACTCTCACTTATAAGAGTGTGCTGAATTATAAATTAGAGAATTGTTCTTCAGTGCAAGTAAAGATTAAGGAATACCCCAGACTAGTATAGCAAAGAGTGTGAAAGAGTGATCAAACCATTCAGACTAACAAGGAACTCTCCAAAGACCCAATCTGTCCTCTTAGCCTCAGATACAGATCACAGCACTGAAAATACCTAACCTCACATATATCACCATCAGGACAAATCACAGGATTGAAAGTCCCTGTCCTCACCTGTGTCACCATGAGTACAGGTATACTTCACTTTATTGTGTTCCAATGTATTGCACTTTGCAGATATTGTGTTTTTTACAAATTGAAGCTTCAAGTCTTCAGTGGAGGAAGTAACTACAGATGTGGTAGAAATACCAAAAGAACTAGAATTAGAAATTGTAATATAATGACTTATAATGACTGTGGTTTTCATCCACGGTTTCTGAAAATGCTTCAGAGCTATAAAAGTGAAATGAGTGTCTTGTTATTAATGAAGGTGACTTTTGGACCCCACCCAAGAGCTGGGGCTGCTTGTCAGGAGGACCAATCTTACGATCGTAGAATTGGAACTTTCAGTCCTACCACCCAATTTCTGCAGAGGATAAAGGGGCTGGAGGTTGAATCAGTCAACAGCCAATGACTTAGTCATGACTATATAATGAAGCCTCCCCATAAAAAACCAAGAGGACTGGGTTCAGAAAGCTTCAGGGTTGGTGAACACATGGAGATTCAGAGAGAGCAACACAGCACACCTGGAGGGCCATAGCAGCTCCACACCCTTACCCCGTACCCCATGCCGTGTAGCTCTTTATCTGACTGTTAATTGGTATCCTTTATCATATCCTTTAATAAACTAGTAAATGTAAGTAAGTGTTTCCCTGAGCCTTGTGAGTTGCTTTAGTAAACTGAAAGAACCCAAGGAGGAGGTCATTGGAACTCCAATCTGTAGCAGGTCAGTCAGAAGCACAAGTAACAGCCTGGGGCTTGGGACTGGCATCCTAAAATGGGGCGTCGTAGGTGGGAGAGTCTTGTAGGATTGTGTCCTTAACCTGTGGAATCGGATGATCTCTCCCGGTAGACAGTATCAGAACCGAGTTGAATTCTCGGATACCATGCTGGTGTCTGAGAATTGCTCAGTTTTGTTGGGAGGGGGGTACCCCCCACATTGGAATTGGGTCTGGGGACCCAACAAGAGTTGGTATCAGTAGAGAAGTGGAACCTGAAGATGTGACTGGATTGCTGCAATTTCATGATAAAATTTTAACAGAATAAAATGTAATAGATGCTCATCTTATGGATGAGCAAACAAAATGGTTTCTTGAAAGGGGGGAGTCTGCTTGAAGATTCTCTCCCTCTGCCCCTTCCCTAAGTCTCTCTCTGCCTTTCAAATAAATAAGTCTTTAAAAAATAGAAGTTGTTTGATTTTTTAACTTGTAGGTCAGGCTCTGAAATTGTGTATTCTTTTTTTTTTATTATTTTATTGTGTTATGTTAGTCACCATACAATACATCATTAGTTTTTGATGTGGTGATCCACGATTCATTGTTTTTGTGTAACACCCAGTGCTCAAAGACACGATTAATAAAAGATGGCTGGGTGGAGAGACTAAGAGAGTGACAACCAGTCTATGATAAGATCCCTGCAGCCAGCCTTCCAGTATCTACAGTATCTATACTGAGACTCAGCATGTATAAGGACATTTAGTATTTAGTTATTTAGGTATTTAGTACTGTGATCTGTACTCACGGTGACACATGTGAGGATCTGAACGCACAATATCTTTGAGGTATGCCTGCAGAGATCACAGGACTAAAGGTCCCTTTCCTCACATATCTCATCTCATCTCTCTCTCTCTCTCTCTCTCTCTCTCTCTCTCTCTCTCTCTATATATATATATATATATATCTCACATCTTCTTTATCCATTCATCTATCAATGGACATCTCAGCTCTTTCCATAGTTTGGCTATTGTGGACATTGCTGCTATAAACATTGGGCTGCAGGTGCCCTTTGGATCACTACATTTGTATCTTTGGGGTAAATACCCAGTAGTGCAATTGCTGGGTCATAAAAACTATTTCCTGAAATTGTCATTCCCTATGTTTATGGCAATGGGGGATGGTAATAAGAGCACAGTGAGTTCACCCAGAGGCTGCAGGAGGCTGGCATACTTTGGTCCCTTAGGCTAAACCAGATAAGGCAAAGAATGGACATAGCAGCAAAGTGCAATATGAGGTTTCATTTGACATGCATGCCCAAACTTTCCCTCGCTGCTCCATCGGGAATAGCACTGGCCAGAATAGCAAACCCAGATTCCTCAAAAGCCACTGCTGTCTCCTTTCTTTGATCCTCTGCAATAGCTATTGCTTTCTGAGAAATACCTTCTCCAGGTCAGATGCTTGGGCCCTTTCACTCTCCCAAAAATTCTATAGAATATGGGAATCAACATCTCTTTTGTACTTAGTCATCTTTGTATCTGTCTTTGCTGTACTGCTATGAGTTCAGATTTTCAAAGCTCACCAAAGCCACAGGAACCAGCCCCAGTGTGAGTTGCCCAGTTTATTCCTCCCGACAATTTCCCCAGGAAGTGGTAGGCCTGCCCTGGTTTTGCATCTTCTTCCTGCTCCCGTGAGGCTGCAGGACTCACCTTGGAAGTTGTCCTGGTTCTTCCCTCTGGATGGAAAATTCTGAAATCTTTCATCAAGGGTTCACACTCTCTGTCACTTGTCCAGGAACAACAAAATCTTCTCTATCCACCTTTCTCCATACACACTTTCGCTAGCCCAGAAAAACAAACAAAAACAAAACATACAAGTCTCCATCCTTGCCCTCTGGGAGGCACTTTCACAGGCCAAACCAAAGTGCAATGCCTTGGAGAGAAATGCATGTTTCCTGGCCTCTGGGATCCAGAGGGTGGCCAGTGAGGAGCTCCCTGGGGGATGGGGGGAGGGGGAGGGTACAGGGTTTCCAAGAAAAGAGGGTACTGAACGAGCCCTTACAGGGTGAGTGTAAGTTAGCAATGGTGGTGACACATGTCCTTTCTCCTTTTCAGTTCTATATCCTTAGAAATGAGATGAAAATGCATATATAACACCACTGAAAAGAAAAATAACATCATGTCAGGAATTTGAAGGAACCTTTGAAAAGCAAAAATGAGACAGGACAATAGCACAGCTTCTAGAAAGGCAGGAAGGGCTGTGGAGTCAGGAGAGCAGGGGGTCCTGTAGGTGTGAGCTCCCAGACAACAGCACCTACATCAGGCTTTCATTTAAACCTGGAGAACTGTCCTGGAAAGTTCAGGAGGGCTTGTCTCTGGTTTACTTTCTCAGTTGAAGAGTGCAGAGAATGCAGCTCACCAAGCCCCTACTTGCCCAGAGGTGGGAAAACTGCACATCTCCAACCACCAGCAGGGAAACAAAGTCCTGATTCTTAAGACATTAAATAAAAATTAAAGCATCCAATAGGCAGAGTTAATTGTTTTGCTCTCTGATAGTCTAAAAGCACAAGAAAACAACAATGCTTTTCTAAATGCTTGTTATACAATTGGGTTTCTGCTAATCTATACATTTTAAAATTCTCCCTGCTTTTAATGAAATCCACCTCTTCTCTTTGCTTGGAGGTCAGAGTTACGTGTTTTGAATTTACATCTCTATCTCCACGCAGAAGGCGTCTGAGCGAGCCCTCAGGCAACAGGCAAAGGTTCCTTGTCCAGCTATTGAAGAGGGTGATGCAAGATGGTTTCCCTGGACCGAGAGAACTCTGCCACCTGGTGGCTGCATCAGGAGCCGGTCACACTCAGGATTCAGTCCTGAGCCCTTGGGCATTATTTAAGGCAGGAGGGGACGCCCCATTCCCTGTGTCTGATGCGCTGTCAGGCATTTCCTCCTCTTGGCGCTCGGTTTTGCTTCTGTTCCAGGGGGCTGGGCCTGCAGAGCTGGACTTGCTGCGGCTCTCCACAGGGTCTATGAACCTAACCCTTCCCTGGGGGTTTTCACCAGGACACACGTCCCCCTAGGGAACCAGAGGCCCGTCCAAGCTGATGTCTGGGTCAGCAGACGTGCCCCTGAGGGGGCTAGGGATGAGAGGAGGAGGGGTCTGAGGGGGAGCAGGGGGCCCCCCCACGAAGGAACCACCAGAACTCCATCTGTGGCCCATGGGAAACAGAAGGCAGAGAGGAAGGGTGATTTGAAAGAAAGATTTGTGAAATGGGGAGCACCAGTCACGCTGCACCAGGGGCAACACAGAACGGGGGAGTAGGTCTTCTGGCATTTTGGCTTGGATGGCAGTGCCTGCAGGGGTACGGGATCTTCCTGGGAACACGGCTCGATGTGCAGCTTCACGAGGCCCAGCAGACAAGGCCTGCGCCAGCCGCCCACTGGGGGCCCTTCCCTGCTGGGACTCCCCAGAATAATGGGGTGTCTTTGAGGGGAAGGCTGATCCCTCAAAGAAACTAACCTAGGGGAGCTCTGAGCAGAAGCTCCTTAACAAGACACTCGGTGGAGGGTGATGCACAGAGCTGTCATGGGGGCCAAGGTCCGGGCACGGCCCTGAACCCTGCCCTGGCGGGGGTCCCCCACACCGATGCCTGCAGCCAGACGGGCAGCTCCCGTTCTTCAGGTGCTTCGGAAGTAAACGGCACAATGGAGCTGCTGGACACTGGGCACACGATGCCAAGTTCGCAGCGCCAGGCTGGGCCCACGACAGTAGGCACCTGCGCCAGCACACGGGCTAAGAACACACGCCGGCAAACACAGCAGGTGTAATCACAGGGCACGCAACGCCGGGGACGTATGTCAGGCACACACCGGGCAGCCACACGCCAGGCACGCGGGATCAGACATACACGCCAACCACGTACCGTCAAGCAGCGCTAGGAACACTACACCGGCACACAGCTCGGGGCACACAAAGCCAGGCACACGACAGCCCACAAACCCGGAACACACCCTGGCACACCCGCTGGGGACACGTCTCATTCTCGTGCCAGGAAGAGCAGCTGACACATACTCCGGAGATACGCCCGCGGCACACACCACAGGCACGCAGTGCCAGGTGCACACAGAAAGCACGTGCTAGGAACACACCAAGGCACAAGGCTAAGTGTACTCTGCGGAGCACCAAACACTAAGCACACGACAGCAATGCACCACGGTAGCCAGCCACCTGGGGCCGCACAGCCTGGCACACGCTCTGGGAGAGTAGTACCAGACACGCATGCTGGAAGCACAAACGGGGCACGCAATGCCATGCCCACACACTAGGCACACCGTCCCGGGCACCTGCCAGGCCTACACACTGGGAACACACACGAGGTGCACAGCGTTGAGCCCTTGTGCAGGGGACGCGATGCTAGGGACACATCGTCAAGCACAGATGCCCATACCCAACAGCACGCACAGAATGCCAGGTGCACAGCGCCAGACGCGCACTCCAGGAACACAGTGCCGGGCGCACAACAGTGGCAGACAAGGTGGACGTACGCTCTCTGGCACATGACCGTGCACAAAACCCCAGGCAAAGAGTGCCGGGCACGCCCACCAGACACGTCCCGGGAGACACACCAGACCAGGCCCAATCTCCGGGGACACAACACTGAGCTCACAAGGCTGAGCTGTGTGCCAGGCACATCCTGCAAGAACAAAATTCTCGGAACACAGAGCCAGGCACATGATGCTAAGCACACTCTCCTGGAACACGGTTCTGGGTCCACATCCCTGGAGCACCATGCCAGGCACGCGAGGCAACGCTGGGCACACAGTGTGGGATGTATAATTCTGGGAACACACACCAAGCCCACAAAACTGGGCCTGCAAAACCGGACAGACCACACCAGGCACAGACACAACACAGGACACACGACACCGGCACCTATGCCAGGAACAAAACACCGAGCACGTAAGTCAGGCGTACACACGACGGCAGATGGACAATACTGAACGCACAGTGCTGGACACCCAAAGCCAGGCACAGAGTGCTAGGCACACGTTCCAGGCACACAAAACCAAGCAAACATTGCTGGGCATACAGACCCGAGCAAACACCACCAGGCGAAGTGCTGGGTACACAGACTGCGTGCCAGGCACATGGCGGGAACATGCCAGACACAGACGCTGGGGACACAGGGGTGGGCACACCAAGGCAGCACACCAAGCTGGCTTTGAGGAATGAAGTTTGAGCTGGAAGACTCCTTAACCACCTGCTCCGGATTGGCCGTGCTCTTGTTCCCCTCTGGCCCAGTGGTCAGCCTTGCGCCAGACGGGGGGCTAGTGTGGTTTGTTACTGCTGCAAAGCCTAGACCACTCCGGCTGGTATCCTTTGTGTGGACGGATGAGAGTTTAAGTCATCGGTGTCCTGTGATGGACTTTGGAGCCATTCTGCATCCTTTGCTATAACAAATAATTCTGCAGCATGTGGCATGTCTATACCTTATTTGGGGGTTTTGTTGTTGCTGTTGTGTTTTGTTTTGTTTTGTTTTGCCAGAGTAATTTTGGAATGGTTTCCTAGAATACAGATCGAAGGGCAAAAAGCACATGTGATTTTGCTAGATATTGCCAATTATCGCCTTAGGGTACGCCGCTTTGCATTTCCACCAGCGGTGTGAGTGCCTAATAAAATGGCTGTAGCGGGGTAGCTCAGGGGAAGAATCAGAGATGGGTCCTTGGACCATAATGACATTTGGTGCGTGCGCTCTTCTCTGATCTCAAAGCCCAGAAAGCAGGAAACCATCTGCCTTCTGACCTCTCTGCCTCCACCCTTCGCAATCCCCAGCCTTCTGGCCCCTGACTCTGAGGTGCTTTAATAGGAGTAGTTTGAACCTTTAGCCATTAGGTGGCGCCACAAAGCAACCATTTAAGCGATCTACGTGCCTTTGACCTTCCTCTCCAGATGAGATTTTTCACTCTATGTCCAGAGATTTAGCCCAAAGGAAAATCGTAGCTCCAGACTCTGCCAAGTGCGGTAATGCCTTCAAGCAGATCTGAATGATTTTCATGCAATTCTTTGCTTTCCCTGATAGAAAAAAATCATAACACGCAGACTCTAAAGCAGAGAATGATTTGCCCTTCAGGACAAAGTGACTTTGCCCCCTGCCGGGCACCCTTGTAAGGGAGAGCTAGTGCTTGGCAGATGTTTGCGGAGTCCCTGGACAAATGAGTGAAAATTGTTAGAGACATCGCTTCTTCGGCCACGCCCCCCGGCGGCTGCCTCTTTGCAGCAGGGTGAGCCCTCCCTCGGCCCACAGGGTTGGAGGGCAGGAAGCCCAGGCTTGCCGTGCTCTGGGGCAGGCCCTGCACCTCTCCGTCCCCAGCATCAAAGCCATACTTATGGGATCTCTGTGCTACCCTCAGCTCTAGCGGCACCAGCAGGAGCCCTCAGTGAGTAGTTGGGGGACCCTCTGCCGGTGACTTCAGTGGCACTTGGGGAGCAGGAAAGCCAGAGACACCTGGGAAGCAAAAGCTGGAAGGCAGGACACGGATTCCAGAAGACTCTTCACAGAGCTCTGGCAAGGAGTGGGCCTGCCGGGACTTCTCTTCCTAAAGGCCCAGGTCACACACCATTTGTAGGAGGGATTTCAGTCTGCATGTGCTGCTCAAGTCTCCCAAAATGAAGGACCAGAAGAAGTCCTGCCAGGCTTTGTTCCAGCCCTAAACCTCCTCCCAGGCCAGGGGATCGGGGTCTCTAGAATTGCTCAGGTATTAAGGATATTGGCCCAAAAAGCCTTACAGGGGGCATTGCAGACCTCAGACTCCAGGAATTGTCTGGTAACTCTGGGTCTGGCTTTTGCCATCTACACTTCCAAACTGCACAGCCCTGGAGCAGAAAGCAGCTACCAAAAGCAGATGCCCACTGAGCCAGAAAACTGGGCAGCACCAGACTTCAGCCTGTGGGCCTCAGCTTCTTCATCTGTGAAATGATAAAAGCAATTTCCCAAACAACGAGAAAGTTCCTGGCTTGGCACAGGTGCTGAGCAAAGGTGCTTTTTACTCCTCCATACCCTAGCAGACAGACCCAAGGCAGACAGTGCACCAGAACTGAGGCTTTCTGGGAACATGTGGCTCCCTCTTTCATTCTTCCTTTGAGCTCTTAAGTGATCTGCTCATCCCGACTTTCAGGTAGACTTAAAGCAGGTAGAGGCCATGCCAGGACCCTTCTCCTTCTCACTGTGTGGGAACACCTGGAAAGCCAGTGAAGCCTGTGTGTCACCTCTGGCTCTGGCCAAGTAACAATACTGTGCTTTCCCTTCAAGTGGAAAGTGGATAAATATCCTAAACCATTGTTTTCAGACTTGGAGCCAGAGACAGTGCAAGCCTGACCCCTGAGAACAAATGAACCAAGGGGGTGAGCAGGGAGTAGATCCCCAGCAGGGCACACGGGTGGCCAGGCCATGGAGACACAGATGAGACAGGGGCCGGAGAGGAGAGAGGTGTGCATGGGAACCATGCCCGGGTCACGGACTGAGTGAACTGACACCTGCTTGGCAGAGGGTGAGTGTGTGAGGCTGTTTCCATCAGGAAGGCCCAACCTCCACCACCCAGCCTAGGGGCTTCTTCAACACAGGGAGGGTGTGTTGACCCACTAGAGCCCTGCCTACCTTCATTACAGTCTCCCGCCCAGCCAAATCTTTGATGATTCAAAGAAGGGCACAGGGCTCTGGGAGCCCATCACCTCACTTGATCTACTTCCATAAAGCATTTTAAATTCACAAAATAGTGTTCTTTCTGAGCATCTACTATGCCCCAGGCCCCGGAAGTTAGTATATAATTTAATTTGGGTCCTTTATAACAGTTCTGAGGTATAGACAGTGCCTTCTTTACCTTTCTAAAAAAATTACACAACACTCATATGGCATTGTGACTTATAATAAGAAGTATAAATTTGCTTTTCATCCCTGATTCTGGAACAGAGCTCCTAAAATCCTTGGAATTTCCCTAAGTGATAAGAATGATAAATGTGTCTATTCATAACAAACCCATTGCAACCACACTTGAGTTTATATGAATGAGGTGACTCTTGGAAAGCACCTCAGGGTGGGGCTGGTTCCAGGGGAACCAACCATGAATAGAGGATTGGAACTTTCAGCCTCACCCCAACCCCAAAGTCTGGGGAGGAAGGGCTGGGGTTGAATAGATCACCAATGGCCAATAACTTAATCAATTGTGTCTATGTAATGAAGCCTCCATAAAAACCCAAAAGGACAGAGTCCAGGAACTTCCAGGTTGAAGATTCTGGGAAAGTTATTGACACTGAGAAGGCATGGAAGCTCCTCACACTTTCACCACATACCTTGCCCTATGCATCTGTTCCACCTGGCTATTCCTGAATCATATCCTTTTATAATAAACTAATTATCCAGTAAGTGAAATGCTTCTCAGAGTTCTGTGAGCCACTCTAGCAAGTGTGGCTCACAGAACTCAAACCCAGAGATGGGATCATTGGAACCTCCAGTCTATAGCACAGATGACAATCTGGACTTATAATTGGTGTCTAAGATGGGACTGAGCCCTTAACCTGTGGGATCTGTCTCCAAGTAGATGGTGTAAGAATTGAGTTGAATTGTAGGCCACCCAGCTGGTGCTGGAGACTTGCTTGGTGATGTGGGGAGAAAAAAAAACACTCATCAAAACTGGTGTCACATAGTTAACATGAATTCATTTCTTGGAGAAAACAACAGAAGAAAATAGAAGTATATAGAACACAAAATTAAAGTGACCTTACCCAGGCTCCATGCCCAATCTTGCATCGGTCCCTGAGTGTGCACAGGTAAAAGGAAGAATGATTTTATATATTTAATTTGTCTTTTTAAGTTCTACTTGGCTTTGTGGGCTCAAAAATCATTTCCAAAGGAGTATGACCTTTGCTGCTTACATTATTTTTCCTAAAACATGCAAAGGCTGGAGGTAGCATGATGGCAATTCAAAGAGTTCTAAAAAGAGAGATTAAATTTTAAAGAATGTCATGACTCATCCTGTTGATTTTGTTAAAAACCAAACTAAATGTTTTTCTTAATGCGTGGGAAAGAGAGTCAGCATCTGTCACTAGTAAAAAGCATCAGAAAAAAATAGAATGGGGAGGATTGACAAGCAGCACAGCAAGCCTGAAAGTTTAGAAACACCCCAGTATTATGTCTTTTCTATTAATCATGCACCATAAAACACAAACCATGGGACATTTGAAGAAAACCAACAGCACAAAATAAAAGGATCAAATACAGTAAACAGATCCTGTGGTAGTAGTGTTCACTGCATGATGCTTGTTGCAGGGTAATTAGCAGTTGGGGGGGGGGGGGGCGGGAATAAACCCTGAAAACAGGGGAAATGTTTTTATATAAGGAAATGGTTTCATAATGAATAAATTAGGATATCTGGATAGTTTCTTTTTGTTTCCTCTTTTGCATTCTGATGCTCTATTCATTTGTAGCAAACGTCCACAAAAGCTTATTGGTTTAAAACAATAAGCATCATTCATTTTGCTCATGAATGTGCAATTTGGTGGGGGCATGGCAGGAACAACCTATCCCTACTCTGTGCGACATCAGCAGCTGTTCTGGAAGGCTCTGAAGATCACTCACTCCCAGGGTTAGAGAGTTGGTACTAGCTCTTGGGCGGAGCCTTAGCCAGATTGTGGCTGGGAACATTGGATCTTCCCATGAGTCTCTCCATAGAATTGTTTGGCCTTCCTTACAGCAAGGCGCCAGAGTTCCAAGAGATCAAGAGCTTGACCTTTGCCTCAATCGACTGATAGGCAAGTCAGCAAGTCTAGCCTGATGCTAAGGAGAGAGACGTTAGATTTCCTCACTCCGTGAAAGGATTAGTAGAGCATTTGTAACATTCTCTAATCTGCCACGTTATAGAATACTATTCTACTGAAATAAATTAATTCTATATGTACTTACCATACCTTAATTGAGCAGAAAAGCGAGTTGAAGTGTAAGTAGTTGATTTAATCCCATTTGTGTAAAAAATTGGGGGAGAGGGCTATAAATATATATATATATTTTGCTTGTTTGGGAATAGAGAAAAGTATGGGTAACTACACACAAGAGTGGGAAGGGAAAGGAAGAGGGAATTATTAGCTTCTTCTTTTTAAACATTTGTACTTTGATTTGCTGCCATTAGCTTATGTTATTTTGGGATATTTAAAAAATCCAAAGTAGTTTAAAAAAAAAAAAACTAAAATAACTGGAAAAATCACCAAATCAAGCAGAACCAGAAATATAATTTTTAAATATTCAATTAAAATAGCAACCAAAAAGATAAATTTTCCTAGTATTGATTTTAAACACAACAATGAACCTTATTCAAAGTGCTTCATATTTACCTGGGAAATTTTGAGGTCCCTAAATCCCTGGGATTTCTTACCATGCTGAGACCAGTTTGGCTATGCCTATGGAATGAGGTAGGGTGGGGCTGGTCGTGAGGAAGAGAGCTTTTAATATGTAATTTGTGTAATTCTTGTACTTTAAAAAATCAGAATATAATACATTTTAGATAAGCTCTTTATTGCAGAATAAAATGCATACAGAAAAACACACAAATCCAACTTACAGCTCAAAGAGTTTTCACAAATTGAACATTTTCAGGTAATCAACACACAGTTGAAGAAATACAACATTACCAACACACCAGAGGCTCTTCTGGTACCCAACCCCAATGCCTCCCCCCACCCTACAAAGGTATCCATCTCTAGTCTGCCCCTAAGGATTACTGTTATCTGTTTTGAATTTTATATAAATAAAATCATATAGTATATGCTTTTTGTGTCTGGATTCTTTTTATCAACATTACATTTGGGAGACTCATCCACATAGTTGTATATGGCAGTTTATGATTTTTCGTGGATTTAAAGTATTTCATTGGGGCACCTGGGTGGCTCAGTCGTTAAGCATCTGTCTTCAGCTCAGGTCATGATCCCAGGGTCCTGGAATTGAGCCCCGCATCGGGCTCCCTGCTCCACGGGAAGCCTGCTTCTCCCTCTCCCACTCCCCCTGCTGTGTTCACTCTCTCACGGTGTCTCCCTCTGTCAAATAAACAAAATCTTTAAAAAAAAAAAATAAGTAAAATATTTTATTATATGACTTCACCAGAATGTATTTACTTGTTTTACCATTGGATATATGGATTATTTCCAGTGTTCAGTTATTATGAGTAATTCTGCTACAAACATTTGTATGAACATCTCTTAATGCATTTGTGGGGGGTATATATACCCGCAAGTGTAACTGCTTGATTAGGTCTAGTGGATACTGCCAAAGAGTAACATTCCTAAATGTGTGTGTGAGATTTCAACACAACCTCCACACTCAACCATTTTGAGGTAGGGGAAGTAGTGGTATCTTCTTATGGTTTTAATTTGCATTTCCCTGTCAATTAATAAAACTGATCACCTTCTCTTATGTTTTTGAGGCATTTGGATAGGCTCTTCAATGAAGTGCCTATTCAAGCCTATTGTCTACTTTTTAAAAAATTAGATTTTCTATCCTTTACCAATTAATCTGTAAAAGTTCTTTATAAATTTTAGATTCTTATATGTATTGCAAATATCTTCTTATATTCTAACATTTCTGCTTCATATAGGCTTTTTAATGGAATTGAGGTTGTTGATTTTGATAAATTAAAAATTCCTTAATTTTCTTTGTGGTGTTTTTTTAAAGAAACCTTTGCTTACCATAAGGTCATGAACATATTCTTCTATGCTATTTTGAGAAGCCTTATTATTTTACTTACACATTTAGATATAAAATCCATTTGGGGTTATTTTTTGTGTATGATATGAGGTTAAAGAGTCAAGATTAACTTTTTCTATATGAATATGTAGTTGAGTCAACATGATTTAATGAAAAGACTATCCTTTCTCTGCTATTTTACAGTGTGTCCTTTGTCTATAAATCAGCTCAAAATATCCTTCTGCATTGATTTCTTATTGCAATGTCATCAAAAGTCAATTGGCAATATTTATGTGTGTCTACCTGCTTCTTTCATCAGTGTTTTGTAGTTTTTGATGTGAAAATACTATACATGCTTTGTTAGTCATAATAACTGTTTTATTTTGTTGAACTGGTTTTAAATGGTGTCATTTTGTTGTTGTTTTGTTTTGCTTTATTTTGTTTCATTTCTGGAATGCAGAAGGCTGATAGGTTTGTGTGTATTGACTTTGTATCCTATATTTTGGGTATTTACTGTTGACACTGGATCTTATTGAAGTCAATCAGTTGGCTGCCTTGGAGGCAGAGGCCAAGGCTATAGCTGGATTGGCAGTAGATATGATTGCTGCAAGTTTTTGGTCAGACAAGGGAGGGAGGGCACATTTTCTATGACCAGCTTCCTACTCCCAGTCCACCAGAAAAAGCAGAAAGTGAGGAAATGCTGCGTGCTGACACATTTGTCACAATGGACATTCCAGAGTTGTGAGGCATTTGAGGGGACAGATACTAAATGGTCATCTGGGTCAATATTGCCAGAATAAGAACATCTGCACGTTCTCACAATTGTAAAGTTTGTTTTCCCTTTCCATTTTGGTGACCAATAACACGGCTATAAATGTATTTAGTTTTTTGCAGTTCACAGGATATTCATATGTTGGAGTACTATGTAAATTTTCCGAAGTCAAAAACAGCACATATTGCCTTGGTTTAAAAATAATTTTCTAAATTCATCAGTTCTAGGAGTACTTTGGTATATTCTTTGGAATTTTCAACATAGGTAACTGTGTCATCTACAAACTCAGACAGCTGTATTTCTTCCTTTTCAATATATTTGCTTGTAGTTCTTTTTCTTGCCTTCTTGCACTGGCTAAGACTTCTAATACAATGCTAAGTAGAAGTTGTGAGAGCGGACATCCTTGCCTTTTACCCAATCTCAGGGATAAAGCACTCAGTCTCTCATCATTAAGAATGAGTTTCAGGGCACCTGGGTGGCTCAGTTGGTTAAGCATCCAACTCTTGATTTTGGCTCAGGTCACGATCTCAGGGTCATGAGATCAATCCCTGCATCTGGATTTATGTTGGCTGTGGAGCCTACTTAAGATTCTCTCTCTCCCTCTCCCTCTGCCCCTCCCCACTACTCTCTCTTTCCCTCTTAAAAAAATGATCTTCAGGGGCGGAGCAAGATGGCGGAGGAGTAGGAGACCTGGATTTCGTCTCCTCTCAGGAATTCAGCTGGATAGGGATCAAACCATTCTGAACACCTACAAACTCAACAGGAGATCGAAGAAAAGAAGAGCAACAACTGTCTCAGCAGAAAAGCGACCACTTTCTGGAAGGTAGGACGTGCGGAGAAGTGAATCCGAGGCGATATTCGGGAGGATAGACGGCGGGGGAGGGGCCTCCGTCGGCCGCTTCTGGCAAGTGATAGAGCCGCGGAGCACAAAATCGGAACTTTTAAAAGTCAGCTCCGCCGAGGGACGTCACTCTGGTGGCTAAGCGGGGGGTGGAACCCTCCGGGACAGTGTGGTCTCAGGACCCTCGGGGTCACAGAAAGACCGGGGGTGCCTGAGGGCAGCAGAGCTCCCAGGTAACGCAGCAGGGAAGCCGGCTGCAGAGGCGGAGCCCAGGCGCGGGCTCTCAGCTGGGGTTGCCATTAACCGCGATCCGCGGCCCAGTCGGGCCCCTGCTCCTCCAGCAGGGACCCAACAAGCGGCCGATCCGGGGAGACTCACCTTCCTCCCCCGGGAGGAGCCGCGCGGGAGTGCACCGCAGGGATCTGCTGGGTTTGGAGACTCCAGACCGGGTCCGGTGCCAGAGATAGAAACGCGTGGTCACAGGCCGGTTGAGCACGGAGTGCAGCTGCAGACCGGGGAGACGGGAGTGACTGACGGCTTTTCTCTGGGGGCTCACTGAGGAGCGGGCCCGAGTTCTCGGCTCCTCCGGGGCGGAGATTGGGAGGCCGCCATTTTCACTCTCCGCCTCCAAAGCTGTACGGAAAGCTCGCAGGGAACAAAAGCCCCGGAGAGCAAACCCGAGCAGATTACTTAGCCGGGAGGGGGCAAGGGCGGGGCTATTCCGCCTCCGGCAGAGACATTTGGAAACCACGGCAACAGGCCCCTCCCCAGAAGATCAGCGAGAACAGCCAGCCAAGACCAAGTTTACCGATCAATGAGAACAGCAGAACTCCAGCGCTAAGGGACTACTGCACATAGAATTCACGGCTTTTTTACCATGATTCCTTAGTCTTTTAAAGTTAATTTTTTTTTTAACTGTCTTTTCGTCTTTTTATTTCTTTTTGAATTTTTCTTTTTCCCTTTTTCAAACAACATCTTATCAATCCCTTTTTTTAAAAAAAACATTTTTATTTTTCATTTTTAGAGTCATATTCTATCCCTTCATAGTAGTTACCCATATTTTTGGCTTATATATATAAGTTGTTCTCTCTTTAAAATTTTGAGATAGTTTCTTCTAACAGATAAAAATATACCCTAAATCTCTAGTATATGGTGTTCTCTATTCCCCTGCCTGATCACATCCTCTCCCTTTTTTTTTCTTTTTCTTTTTTCTTTTTTTAAATCCTCTTTCTTTTTTCAAACAACTTCTTATCAATTCCTTTTATAAAATTTTTTATAATTTCCATTTTTACAGTCATTTTCCATCCCTTCATCATATCAACCCTTATTTTTGTACATATATAAGTTTTTCTTTCTTTAAAATTTTGGGAGACACTTTCTTCTAAAAGACCAAAACACACCCCAAATCTAGTGTGTGGCACTGATCTATATACCATATAGATCATATTTGATCACATTCTGGTTTTTCTTTTGTTGTTGTTCTTTTGTTTTGTTTGTTGTTGTTTTTATCTTTTTCTTTTTTTTTCTTTTTTTTTTTTTCTCTCTTTCCCCTTCTTATCCCACTGCTTCAGGTCTTTTCTGATTTGTTTAGAGTATATTTTCTGGGGACGTGGTTACTCTGCTAGCATTTTGTTCTCTCATTAATCTATTCTCCTCTGCACAAAATGACGAGACGGAAAAAATCACCTCAACAAAAAGAACAAGAGGCAGTACCGACTGCCAGGGACCTACTCAATACGGACATTAGTACGATGTCAGATCTAGAGTTCAGAATCATCACTTTAAAGATACTAGCTGGGCTTGAAAAAAATATGGAAGTTATTAGAGAAACTCTTTCTGGAGAAGTAAAAGAGCTAAAATCTAACCAAGTAGAAATCAAAAAGGCTATTAATGAGGTGCAATCAAAAATGGGGGCACTAACTGCTAGAATAAATGAGGCAGAAGAGAGAATCAGTAATATAGAAGATGAAATGCTGGAAAATAAAGAAGCTGAGAAAAAGAGAGATAAACAACTACTGGATCATGAGGGCAGAATTCGAGAGATAAGTGATACCATAAGACGAAACAACATTAGAATAATTGGGATCCCAGAAGAAGAAGAAAGAGAGAGGGGGGCAGAAGGTATAATGGAGCAAATTATAGCAGAGAACTTCCCTAATTTGGGGAAAGAAACAGGCATGAAAATCCAGGAAGCACAGAGAACCCCTCTCAAAATCAATAAAAATAGGTCAACTCCCCGACATCTAATAGTAAAACTTACAAGTCTCACAGACAAAGAGAAAATCCTGAAAGCAGCTCGGGAGAAGAGATATGTAACCTACAATGGTAGAAACATTAGATTGGCAACAGACCTATCCACAGAGACCTGGCAGGCCAGAAAGGACTGGCAGGATATATTCAGAGCACTAAATGAGAAAAATATGCAGCCAAGAATACTCTATCCAGCTAGGCTGTCATTGAAAATTGAAGGAGAGATAAAAAGTTTCCAGGACAAAAAAAAAACTAAAGGAATTTGCAAACACAAAACCAGCCCTACAGGAAATCTTGAAAGGGGTCCTCTAAGCAAAGAGAGACCCTAAAAGCAACATAGACCAGAAAGGAACACAGACAATATATGGTAACAGTCACCTTACAGGCAATACAATGGCACTAAATTCCTATCTTTCAATAGTTACCTTGAATGTAAATGGGCTAAATGCCCCAATCAAAAGACACAGGCTAACAGACTGGATTAAAAAACAAGATCCATCGATATGCTGTCTGCAAGAGACTCATTTTAGACCCAAAGACACCCCCAGATTGAAAGTGAGGGGGTGGAAAACCATTTACCATGCTAATGGACACCAAAAGAAAGCTGGGGTGGCAATCCTTATATCAGACAAATTAGATTTTAAACCAAAGACTGTAATAAGAGATGAGGAAGGACACTATATCATACTTAAAGGATCTATCCAACAAGAAGATCTAACAATTGTAAATATCTATGCCCCTAACATGGGAGCAGCCAATTATATAAGGCAATTAATAACAAAAGCAAAGAAACACATCAACAACAATACAATAATAGTGGGGGACTTTAACATCCCCCTCACTGAAATGGACAGATCATCTAAGCAAAAGATCAACAAGGAAATAAAGATTTTAAATGACACACTGGACCAAATGGACTTCACAGACATATTCAGAACATTCCACCCCAAAGCAACGGAATACACATTCTTCTCTACTGCCCATGGAACATTCTCCAGAATCGACCACATCCTAGGTCATAAATCAGGTCTCAACTGGTACCAAAAGATTGGGATCATTCCCTGCCTATTTTCAGACCACAATGCTTTGAAACTAGAACTCAATCCCAAGAGGAAAGTCGGAAAGAACTCAAATACATGGAGGCTAAAGAGCATCCTACTGAAGAATGAATGGGTCAACCAGGAAATTAAAGAAGAATTAAAAAAATACATGGAAACTAATGAAAATGAAAACACAACTGTTCAAAATCTTTGGGATGCAGCAAAGGCAGTCCTAAGAGGAAAGTATATAGCAATACAAGCCTTTCTCAAGAAACAAGAAAGGTCTCAAGTACACAACCTAACCCTACACCTAAAGGAGCTGGAGAAAGAACAGCAAATAAAGCCTAAACCCAGCAGGAGAAGAGAAATCATAAAGATCAGAGCAGAAATCAATGAAATAGAAACTAAAAGAACAGTAGAACAGATCAACGAAACTAGGAGCTGGTTCTTTGAAAGAATTAACAAGATTGATAAACCCCTGGCCAGACTTATCAAAAAGAGAAGAGAAATGACCCAAATCAACAAAATCATGAATGAAAGAGGAGAGATCACAACCAACACCAAAGAAATACAAACAATTATAAGAACATATTATGAGCAACTCTATGCCAGCAAATTAGATAACCTGGAAGAGATGGATGCATTCCTAGAGATGTATCAACTACCAAAACTGAACCAGGATGAAATAGAAAACCTGAACAGACCTATAACCACTAAGGAAATTGAAGCAGTCATCAAAAATCTCCCAAAAAACAAAAGCCCAGGGCCAGATGGCTTCCCAGGGGAATTCTACCAAACATTTCAAGAAGAATTAATACCTATTCTTCTGAAACTGTTCCAAAAAATTGAAACGGAAGGAAAACTTCCAAACTCATTTTATGAGGCCAGCATTACCTTGATCCCCAAACCAGACAAAGACCCCATCAAAAAGGAGAATTACAGACCAATATCCCTGATGAACATGGATGCAAAAATTCTCACCAAAATACTAGCCAATAGGATCCAACAGTACATTAAAAGGATTATTCACCATGACCAAGTGGGATTTATCCCTGGGCTGCAAGGTTGGTTCAACATCCGCAAATCAATCAATGTGATACAGTACATTAACAAAGGAAAGAACAAGAATCATATGATCCTCTCGATAGATGCCGAAAAAGCTTTTGACAAAGTACAGCATCCTTTCTTGATCAAAACTCTTCAGAGTATAGGGATAGAGGGTACATACCTCAATATCATAAAAGCCATCTATGAAAAACCTACAGCAAATATTATTCTCAATGGGGAAAAACTGAGAGCTTTCCCCCTAAGGTCAGGAACGCGGCAGGGATGTCCACTATCACCACTGCTATTCAACATAGTATTGGAAGTCCTAGCCACAGCAATCAGACAACAAAAAGAAATCAAAGGCATCCAAATTGGCAAAGAAGAAGTCAAACTCTCACTCTTTGCAGATGATATGATACTTTATGTGGAAAACCCAAAAGACTCCACCCCAAAACTGCTAGAACTCATACAGGAATTCAGTAAAGTGGCAGGATATAAAATCAATGCACAGAAGTCAGTGGCATTCCTATACACCAACAACAAGACAGAAGAAAGAGAAATTAAGGAGTCGATCCCATTTACAATTGCACCCAAAACCATAAGATACCTAGGAATAAATCTAACCAAAGAGACAAAGGATCTGTACTCAGAAAACTATAAAATACTCATGAAAGAAATTGAGGAAGACACAAAGAAATGGAAAAACGTTCCATGCTCATGGATTGGAAGAACAAATATTGTGAAGATGTCAATGCTACCTAGAGCAATCTACACATTCAATGCAATCCCCATCAAAATACCATCCACTTTTTTCAAAGAAATGGAACAAATAATCCTAAAATTTGTATGGAACCAGAAAAGACCCCGCATAGCCAGAGGAATATTGAAAAAGAAAAGCAAAGCCGGTGGCATCACAATTCCGGACTTCAAGCTCTATTACAAAGCTGTCATCATCAAGACAGCATGGTACTGGCACAAAAACAGACACATCGATCAATGGAACAGAATAGAGAGCCCAGAAATGGACCCTCAACTCTATGGTCAACTAATCTTCGACAAAGCGGGAAAGAATGTCCAATGGAACAAAGACAGTCTCTTCAACAAATGGTGTTGGGAAAATTGGATAGACACATGCAGAAGAATGAAACTGGACCACTTCCTTACACCACACACAAAAATAGACTCCAAATGGTTGAAAGACCTCAATGTGAGACAGGAGTCCATCAAAATCCTAAAGGAGAACACAGGCAACAACCTCTTTGACCTCAGCCGAAGCAACTTCTTCCTAGAAACATCGCCAAAGGCAAGGGAAGCAAGGGCAAAAATGAACTATTGGGACTTCATCAAGATAAGAAGCTTTTGCAAAGCAAAGGAAACAGTTAACAAAACCAAAAGACAACCGACAGAATGGGAGAAGATATTTGCAAATGACATATCAGATAAAGGGCTAGTATCCAAAATCCATAAAGAACTCATCAAACTCAACACCCAAAGAACAAAGAATCCAATTAAGAAATGGGCAGAAGACATGAACAGACATTTTTCCAAAGAAGACATCCAAATGGCCAACAGACACATGAAAAAGTGCTCAATATCGCTCGGCATCAGGGAAATCCAAATCAAAACCTCAATGAGATATCACCTCACACCAGTCAGAATGGCTAAAATTAACAAGTCAGGAAACGACAGATGTTGGCGGGGATGCGGAGAAAGGGGAACCCTCCTACACTGTTGGTGGGAATGCAAGCTGGTGCAGCCACTCTGGAAAACTGTATGGAGGTTCCTCAAAAAGTTGAAAATAGAGCTACCATATGATCCAGCAATTGCACTACTGGGTATTTACCCCAAAGATACAAAAGTAGGGATCCGAAGGGCTACGTGCACCCCGATGTTTATAGCAGCAATGTCCACAATAGCCAAACTGTGGAAAGAGCCAAGATGTCCATCGACAGATGAATGGATAAAGAAGATGTGGTATATATATACAATGGAATATTATGCAGCCATCAAAAGGAATGAGATCTTGCCATTTGCAACGACGTGGATGGAACTGGAGGGTATTATGTTGAGTGAAATAAGTCAAACAGAGAAAGACATGTATCATATGATCTCACTGATATGAGGAATTCTTAATCGCAGGAAACAAACTGAGTGTTGTTGGAGTGGGGGGTGGGGTGGGAGGGATGGGGGGACTGGGTGATAGACACTGGGGAGTGTATGTGCTCTGGTAAGCGCTGTGAATTGTGCAAGACTGTTGAATCTCAGATCTGTACCTCTGAAACAAATAATGCAATATATGTCAAGAAAAAAAAAAAAAAAAAAAAAAAAAAAGAAGAAGAAGAAGAAGGTAGCGGGAGGGGAAGAATGAAGCGGGGGAAATCGGAGGGGTAGACGAACCATGAGAGACGATGGACTCTGAAAAACAAACAGGGTTCTAGAGGGGAGGGGGGTGGGAGGATGGGTTAGCCTGGTGGTGGGTATTTAGGAGGGCACATTCTGCATGGAGCACTGGGTGTTGTGCACAAACAATGAATCATGGAACACTTCATCTAAAACTAATGTTGTAATGTAAGGGGATTAACATAAGAATAAAAAAATTAAAAAAAAAAAAAAAAATGATCTTCATGATACATCTTTTATTTCATTGTTCAGATGTTCCTTTTTTGGTTTCTGTCACCCAGCCCTGTCCTGCACCAAGTGTTGGACACATCCTCACTAGTAGTCTTGTGACCCCTGCTATGAGAGATCTTGTGATTTTTCACAATTTCTGCCTCAGAAGACAGGGAGTTCTTGGGATGCAAAGCCTTTGTGGTTTCCAGGCTTCTCCAGGTCCCTTTAACATTCAAAAACATATTTGATGCTGAATAAGTATTGTAAATAACTAAGGAAAAAGGACAGGAGAGGATGTATGAAGAAGAAGGATTAAGAAAGAGTAGATGGCACCACCATCAAAAGAATTTCCCAAGCCAGGAAACTGGCCTTATTTTTAATATCACCCATCCAAACTTGCTGTTTTAAGTTCTATTTTGTCTCCTGGTCCATTTACAGATCTGTATTCTTACTTATGCTGCAAAATTCTGGCTACCAACATCTCTAACCAGTTAAACCACAGTAGCCTTCTTACTGGGCATCCAACTTCTAGTCTCAGGTGCTCAACAGCCTTAGAAGAATCTTTATAAAACATAAATCTTATTGTTTTACTCTTTTATTGGAATTCATTTATCTGCTTCCTTTGAGTCTCAGAGTAAAGACTAAACATCCTTCTACGGCTCCTGAGGCCATTTGTGGTCTTTCTGTCCTAATATCCATCTCCATCTCGCTGACTCCCTGTGCACTTTATGCTCAAGTCATTCAAAAATACCTGCTGTGTTAGTTTCCCAGGGCTGCCGTAATGAATTGCCACAAACAGTGTGGCTTAAAACAATAGAAATTTATTATCTCAGTTCAGGAGGCCAGAAGTCTGAAATCAAAGTGTCAGCAGGGTTGGCTCTGAGGGAGAACCTGTTCCAGGCTTCTCTCCTATGCATGGTGGTTTCTGGCCATGCTCGACTTTCCTTGGTTTGTAGTTGTACCTCTCCTATCTCTGCCCAATCTTCACATGCCTCCTTCACTCTGTGTCTGTGGGTCTCCACAGCCCTCTCTCCATAGAAGGAAGGACACCAGTCAGTGAATTTAGAGACCACCCTAATGCAGTATGACCTCTTCATAACTGATTACGTCTTTAGAGGCCCTATTTCCAAATATGGTCACATTCTGAGTTTCTGAGTAAACATGAATTTTGGGAGTACTACTCAAACCACTATATGTTCTTCTCACCTAGTAGACTGGGTTCACTTTGCCTTCAGGTTATTTGCATTAGTTCTTCCTTCTCCACTCCCGTTGGCCTTCAGCTTTTCTCCACTTTTAATTGTCTTTGTTTCAGAGAGACTTTACCTGCTCTGATGGTTAATATAGTGTCATTCTCACTGAGCCACGAAGTGTCCAAATATTTGGTCAACAATATTTTGGGTCAGTCTTTGAGGATGTTTCTGACAGGTTAACATTTGAATTGGTAGACTGATTAAAGCAGATTGTCCTCCCTAATGTGGGCTTCATCTAATTAGTTAAAGGCCTGAATAGAAGAAAAATATTGACCCTCCCTCTAGTAAGACGGAACTCCTCTTGCCTGACTGCCTTCACCTGGGACATCAGCCTTTCTCCTGTCTTCAGACTTGAATTGTAACATTAGCTCTTGGAACAATGCCGTCAACTCATCTGTGTCTCCAGCTTGCCCACTGTAGCTCTTGTGACTTATCAGCCTTCATAATTGTGTGAGCCAATTCTTTATGATATAGTTGATATAGATAGGTGATATGGATATAGATAGAATCTCTTATTGGTTCTGTTTCCCTGAAGAAATCTGACTAATACACCCAGGAGAATTTCCATTACTCCCAAGAATTGTTTAAGTGTTCTTTCTGAGTGCAGAGCTGTTCAGGGAGAAGTCACATTCTCCTTTGTCACTTTAACTGTGGTCAGTAACCACTCCCTAGATTGTAAGTTCCTAGATGTAATAATTCTTTCATAGTCATTGTTAGATCTTCAATTCCTAAAATATTCAGTATATAACCCTTCTCCAATCCCACATCTCTAAAAATGAATAAAGGATAAAAACCACTTTATAAAATTGTGTAAAAACAGTAATGGTTGCAAGTTCTGTTGGTAATAATGGACTAAGTAATTTTCTGATCAATACTTACATAGAAAAGTTTCTATAAAACTGGATAAAATGTTTTTTAAACATCTTCCTGAGACCCTGCCTCTGGGAAGATGGTGTAGATGTACTTTTCCAAATTTTTCCCACTAAGTACAACAAAAAACCCTGGACATTTTTTTAAAGATTTTATTTATTTATTTGACAGAGAGATAGAGAGAGAGCACAAGTAGGCAGAGCGGCAGGCAGAGGGAGAGGGAGAAGCAGGCTCCCCACTGAGCAGGGAGCCCAACGTGGGGCTCAATCCCAGGACCCTGGGATCATGACCTGAGCCAAAGGCAGATGCTTAACCGACTGAGCCACCCAGGCACCCCAACCCTGGACATTTTGTGTCAACAAACATTAGAAGGCTTTGAAAGGTGGAGAGAAGGCAGATGTATTAGGAATATCAGGACTAAGAAAACAATATGATCGTGAATTTGCTGGGATTTCTTTATGCTGTATATCCAAGGCTTGGAGATAATGAAGCTGGCAACCCAGAAACACCAAAGGGTGAAGAAAGAAAAAAAAAATACAACAAAAGGCTTCTCTCTAGCCAAAGGTTCAGGAAAGAACCAGCCAGAAAGACAGAAAACTTTAAGACAACAATCACTCAATTCCAGACATACAGAGCAGAAGAGGCTGTGGCCTTACCACATCTACACCAGTAAAGGCTGAGGGGGAAATCCAGACTTCCACTCTCACCAAGCTGAATGAGGTGCCAAATCCTCCTTCCCAACACCAGGCTGGTGTCAGAAGGGCAGGGTAGGGAGTTGGATGTTTCATCTCCAGGGAACAATGAGTGCCTCTCCCTTTGTGGGGCCAGTGGGGGGCATGTGGAAAGCCTGGATGTCCACTCCCATCTGGTAGTGATGAGGTGTCCACCCACCCTGAGGTGCCTAAGAGGATGCTTGGTAGAGAGTCAAAACTTTCACCAACACCCAGGCATAAGAAAGTCACTCCCCACTGGTGTCAGTGGGGACCACATCAGGAACAGTGATGAGGCACTCATCCTTACCAACCAGGATGATTTCAGTGGAAGCTACTGAGCCAATCCACCTGCAGTGATGAAGAATCTCTTCCCCACTTGACTGTTAACAGAGGCCAAGTAAGGGACCTGGACTTATATATACTAGCTGCAGCAAGGCAAATCCTTGCTGTTCCCCTACCAAAGGCATGTCAATCGAAGCCATCTAAAAGAGAGGGTTTAGATAAGACTTAGACTCTTGGGGTGCCTGGGTGGCTCAGTCATTAAGCATCTGCCTTCGGCTCAGGTCATCATCCCAGGGTCCTGGGATCGAGCCCCACATCGGGCTCCCTGCTCCACAGGAAGCCTGCTTCTCCCTCTCCCACTCACCCTGCTTGTGTTCCCTCTCTAGCTGTGTCTCTCTCTGTCAAATAAATAAATAAAATCTTTAAAGAAAAAAAGGTGATCAAAACCTCACAGAGTTGTGGGACCATAACAAAAATCTAGTATTTATGTCATTGCAGTACTGAGAGAAAAGGAGGAAAATAGTGGAACACAAAAATAATTCAAAGAATTATGGATAAAAATTTTTGGAAGTTGGTAGAAGACATAAATACACAGATTCAAGAAGTTGAGAGAACCTCAAACTTGAAACTCAAAAAAATGCACATTAAGATGCATCATAGGGACGCCTGGGTGGCTCAGTCGGTTAAGCATCTGCCTTCAGCTCAGGTCATGATCCCAGGGTCCTGGGATCAAGTCCCGCATCGGGCTCCCTGCTCCACGGGGAGCCTGCTTCTCCCTCTGCCTCTGCCTCTCTCTCTATCTCTCATGAATAAATAAATAAAATCTTAAAAATAATAATAATAATAATAATTAAAAAAAAAAAGATGCATCATAGTCAGGCTTCTGAAAACTAAAGACAAAGAATAAAATCTTAAAAGCAGCCAGAGAGAAACAACACATTACCTATAAGGGAAAAAAAAATTGAATGGCTAGGTTTTTCATCAGAAACATTAGAAACCAGAAGGAAGTGGTACATTTTTCAAGTTAAAAAAAAAAAAGTAGTTAATCTATATTTCTATACCCAGTGAAAATAACTTTTAGAAGTGAGAGATAAATCAAGACATTCTCAGATAAAGAAAATTTAAGGGAATTTTTCAAAAGCACACTTTCCCTAAAAGGATGACTAAAATATGTTCTCTAAACAGAAAGAAAATGTTAAAAGAAAGAATCTTGGGACATCAGAAAAGAAAGAACAATGGAAAGAGTAAAAAACAACAACAACAACAACAAAAAAAAAAACAAGGGTAAATACATACACTTTCTTTCTTCTATTGAGTTTCTAAATTATGTTTGACAGGAGAAGCAAAAATGTGCCACTCTCTATAACACTGTCTTATATGGTTTTAAATGTATAAAAGGAAACATTTAAGACAATTATATATAAATGAAAGAGGGTAAGAGGATGTTAAAAAAAAAAGGTTAAGTGACTATATTCACTCCAACTGGCACCCTGGTGTGGGATGTTGACAGTTGAGGAGGCTGGCTGGGAGGGTGTATAGGGGAAATCTCTGTACTTTCCCCTCAATTTTGCTGTGACCCCAAAACTGCTCTAAAAATAGTCTGTATTTTATAGAGCTACTCTACAAACCAGTAATTGCACTACTAGGTATTTACCCCAAAGATACAAATGTAGTGATCCGAAGGGGCACCTGCACCCCAATGTTCATAGCAGTAATGTCCACAATAGCCAAACTGTGGAAGGAGCCGAGATGTCTATTGACAGGCAAATGGATAACGAAGATGAGGTATATATATACAATGGAATATTAGCCATCAGAAAGGATGAATACTTACAATTTACATCGACATGGATGGAACTGGAGGGTATTATGCTGAGTGAAATGAGTCAGAGAAAGATAATTATCATATGATTTCACTCATATGTGGAATATAAGAACAGCACAGAGGATCATAGGGGAAGGGAGGGAAGATTGAATGAGAAGTCATCAGAGAGGGAGAAAAACCATGAGAGACTTTTAACTATAGGAAACAAACTGAGGGCTGCTGGAGGGGTGGTAGGTGGGGGGATGGTGTAATTGGGTGATGGGCAATAAGGAGGGCAGGTGATGTGATGAGCACTGGGTGTTATATGCAACTGATATATTATTGAATACTACATCTGAAACTAATGATGTACTATATGTTTGCTAACTGAATTTAAATAAAAAATTTTTAAAAATTGTCTATTTTGTTAAAAGGTTGCATTTTCCAGATCAAGAGCTGCATACCATACATCGAACCTATGTTGATCTATCCTAGTAAGAGTACCACATCTGTCCCAGCTACGACTGGAGCTACCTTAAGTGCCTTAAGTCAGTAATCGGCTGACTTAAGTTTGTTTTTTCTTTTTGATACATCCAAAGCACCAGCACCAATCAGCCAATTTCATGGTCCCTCTGGTCACCATTCCCCTGTTTCCCAAATACCAAGAGTTACTGCACATACCAACCATCCTTTTCCAACTGTACCTTGTCCCAATTCACCTCAGGTTAGTCACAGCCATCAACACACCATCCACTCCCAGTGATGGGATCCAACCTCAGAATCCTATCCTTAGAATTCTGCATCCTGGGACACTTCCATGCCAACTGCATTTGGTTGCATTCTCCAGGAGCAGACTCTGAGGTGACAGATTCTGTAAAAGAGATTTGTGAAAAAAGAAATGTCACCAGAAGCCAGGGTGGAAAAGCAGGGCAGGGAACAGGATGGGCTGAGCAAGGGTAACATTTTGGGCAAAGTCCCACAGAAAGTAGTTTCAGATTTGATCCCACAGGGTAACCAAGAGTCCTTACCTGGCCAAACTTGAATCAAGCTCCTCTGAATCCTCTCCCAACTAGGCCCCAACTTTGCTCAACCGATTTTAGCAAGAATCCTATTGAGTGGCTTAGTCAGAATCCCCTACCCTTGATACCTGATCACCCTCAGTTTGTGACCAGGTTCTTCATTCGCCACCATCTCCCAGGTGATGTCTGATCAGTCTGAATCCTGTCTTCAGCAAGAATCCTGTCAAGTCAGTTTAGCCAGAATCCTCTTTACCTTTGATGTTTTCTCTTAGCAATTTTCTATCCAGTGACCCCCACCCTACTCCTTGGCTATAAATTCCCACTTTTCCTCATGTTTGGAGTTGAGCCCCCACCTCTCTCCCCTACTGCAAAACCCCATTGGCCACTATACTTATCACAATAGTCCCCCTGAATAGTCTGCTCTGCCATTTTTTTTAAGATTATTCATTTATTTGACACAGAGAGAGAGAGAACACAAGCAGGGGTAGCGGGAGGAAGATAGAGAAGCAGGCTTCCCACTGAGCAAGGAGCCTGATGCAGGGCTTGATCTCAGGACCCCGGGATGGTGACCTGAGCCTAAGGCAGATGCTTAACCAACTGACCCACCCAGGCGCCCCCTGCCTCACCATTTTAAGAAGTGTCACAAATACTTTTTTCTTTAACAAAGGAAACTGGAATGTACATTATGCCTCAAAGTAATCCTATGTGGAGATGTTTGCTGGGTTTCACACTCTTATACTTGTCAACCTGGGCTGAGGGCCACCATGGGGGATGTTCTTTGAAATAGGAACAGAGCAGAAGCAGGAGTCTGGGGGAAATCTCCTGAAGGAGCATGATGGGTGTCTGCCATTAGGGAAGAGGCATGGTGTTGTTCAAAGGGATCCCAATGGGATGAAGCAGCAATAGGCTGGCCTCATTTATGCTATCTGGACCATAGTGTACAACCTCTGCAACCCCTCTGATCAATACCTTCATGTCTGATCCAATACTGGACCCCTCAAAGATAGAATTCATCCTCTCCTTGTATTTTCCCCAATGCCTACTTAGGTAAATGATCCATAGCAGGCTGAGGGGATAAGGAGATAGTCTCACTCATCTGTCTACAAAGAATGGGCCTCTTACCTAGCACTTCTTACTGTGAAAAAAAAATTGCTTTGATGTCAGTCCTCAGGAAGGGCTCCAAGTGCATCATGTGCTGGTTGTCTCAGGGCAGAATAGTATATGGTGGGGCTGAGGGAGCTGAGAAATGAAGCTTTATTAGAGAATTAGAGAAATGTCTCAAAGCAGAGAAGTCATCCAAACACCCTCATTCACATACTCTCTTTAGCTTTATAACACAGGATTATTTCTTCCTATCAACCTCTGCGGTTTTTACTTTTTATTGCTTTTCTTATAACCTAAGTACATGCTGTGTGCCAGGAACTGGGTTGAATTCTTGACTTAAATAATCCCATAGAAGCCTATAAAGGAGGTAATATTACCCTCTACTAGGGAGAAAAGATGAGATCTGCAGGTCAGGGGCTTACTGGTAATGGCTCAGAGGGAGTGCCTGCAGAAGGGGTCAGCCCACGGCTGAACTTCCACCCTCCACTGTCCTCAACTTGTCAAGCTCCTGTGCTCTTGTGATCTTGAGTTTGATTTGCCCTCCTCCAGGGGCCCATCTTCAGACTCAGCTCTGCCTCCACAGTAAACAGCTGAAACCCCCTGCCCCCAGGAAGCCTTCCTGGGGTCCAGAGACACTTCTGTCTTCTTCTGGACAAGGCTGGCACTCCTGTTGTGGTTGAATGTGCCCTATCTCCCCTTCTGGTTACTATGAATTGAAAGGCAGAGCTCTCTGTGTATTTATTCCCTACTCCTCAGAGAGTACAGTACCAGCACTGGGTATGTAGTAAGTCTGCAATACGGATGCACTGCTGGATTAAAGTGCTAATGTTCAATGTTTGCATGTTAAGAGGCATGTGGTCTGATTCTCCACCTTCAAATGCTTATGCATGAATTGGGGCAGTTGAAAGGATTTATGCGGGGGTGGGTCTTAACATACCTAAAAGCTAGAAGACACCTTTGATATCCGAAATTGTGTCATTATTAAAAGTCAAAAAAATTAGCATGTCCATAGCTAGAATGCTTTTATATCCATATTTTTGTCTCTTCAGCAAGCCATCTGCTTGCATAATTTCATTTCTATTCTACAGACACCCACAGGCAGCCCTCCACTGGAATCAAACTCCCGGCTTGTCCTGCCCTAATTCTCAGGAAAGATCAAATGAAAAGCCTAAGGTGCTCCCTCAGTTAATCCTCAGGACCACTTTGAGACTTGTTTTATTATCTAAAGCCAGATGCTTAAGGAAAACTTGTGAACTGCTTGCTGTTAAGGAGCTGGTGCAGATGGGTTGTGATCCCTGAGCTCCTGACCACTCAGCTTTATTGCTTTCTGCAGATAACACCTCGCTCTCCTCTCCAGGCCTCTACCTGTGTATATGGATCCTTTGCCACCTCCTCATGCACCCCACACTTTCTTCCCTCACTGGGTTACTGTGACAGAATCTGTGAGCCCTGGAAATTCCTCTTAGAAAGTTGCTATAGAAACTCCTGATGGGGGTGTTCAGTAGGATGCAGTGTGAATGCTCCCAGCTGATGCACGGAGCCGTAGAGCTGTGTGCGTGGCAGCTCTAAATCAAGCCCCCAGCATTTCTCACCCAACATGTGCTGTCCCAGAGAACGGAGGAGGAAGCCACCCTGCTGCTTTTCTGTTTCACTCCAGCACTGAAGAGAGAACTTCACCTCCTCAGAGCTTCGGCAAGGTAGAGAGCTCCCTGTGCCCAAACACCTCAGCTCCAAGCTAGGGAAACTGAGGCCGAGTGGCCCCCAGCTGTTCCGGGCATCAGAGATTACCAATAGCCAAAGATGAGCAACAGGCCAACTGTGATGGAGTGCCAGCATGCCACGTTCTCTCCATTTGGCAGGGTGGCGTATAGGGGAGGAGCCTGCCCCTAGCTAGGTTTGGATGATAACCTACTCCTGCATCTCCTCAAAGAGCTCTGGTTCTTGCCCTAAAGCTAAGTGGCTCCACCAACTCCAAACTCACTGAAGGCTTGCTGCAGCCAGTGGCAGACCACCAACTTCTTCACGGCTATTTCCAGAGAATGTCAGTGGATCTTGCTGTTCAGAGTAGCTCAGTCTAACAGACAGAACCTTGAATGTGGAGACAAATGGCCTGAGCTCAAAGCCTAGGTTGACCATATTGTAGTTATTCCCTCAGTTTTCCCATCTACCATGGGGTCATAGTGATTTATAAGGTGACCTTGAGGATTCAGTGAGGTGGTATGTATGCTCCTCGGCCATGTTGTTCAAGAGAAGTTACACCTGACCATGGCCAGGGGCCCCCGAGAGCAAGGGAAGCAAAGGTGTTCTGCTGGACACACAGCTTCATGGCAGACTCAGAACCAGCCGGCCCACCAAGGAGAACCGTACCTCAGAGGTGAACCAAGGTGGGCAGGACCAGAGGCAGCCAGACAGGCATTCAGGGCACTTGATCCCACATGTTGATAAATGACTAGATTTTCACAGGGTTGCCTGTGAAGTTTTCTCTTTTCACACAGTTCTTAAAATAATCTTGCTAGAGGGAGGGTTTCGCAGAGGAGAAGTGACAGATATATCTTGTTCTACATAAGATGACTAATAGCCCACAAATGTTCCCAAGAAACGTAAGCTGGAGAATGTCAGAGACACAAAAGGCTTCAGAGACATGGGGCCTTATGGCCCGTATGAGGAATGGGAGGCCAAGAGCTGGTATGGCTTTTCCAACAAGCTAAATGTCCATTTATCTGAACATGTATCAAGTACCTACTATGTGTGAGACTTTATGCTAGAGATAAGGCAATCTTAGAAATATAAGAGATGGGGCACCTGGGTGGCTCAGTTGGTTAAGCAACTGCCTTCGGCTCAGGTCATGATCCTGGAGTCCCGGGATCGAGTCCCGCATCGGGCTCCCTGCTCGGCGGGGAGTCTGCTTCTCCCTCTGACCCTCCGCCCTCTCATGCTCTCTCTCTCTCAAATAAATAAATAAAATCTTTAAAAAAAAAAAGAAATATAAGAGATGGTCCTCTGTCCCATGGGCATTATAGTGTGGTTAGGGAGGGTAAGACACAAGCAAATATAATACTGGGTAGAGTAGTAAGAAATACTAAAAGAGTTGTATAAGCTATGGCTCACGGACCTGAAGGATTGAGTTATTTACTTACTTTGAGGGTGAGGGAGGGAGGGGAGGAGGATACATCTGAAGGAGCTTCATCAGAATTATGGCTTCCTGAGACTGACCACAAGAAATCAGTAAACATTTATAAGAATCCAGGCTTAAAAAAAGAAAAAGACAAACACAAATCAAGTTTTAAGAAAAAAAAAAAGCCTGTCTGAATATTATTTAAAATATTGAAAACTGAGGCACCTGGGTGGCTCAGTTGGTGAAGTGTCTGCCTTCAACTCAGGTTATGATCCCAGAGTTCTGGGATCAAGCCCTGAATCGGACTCCCTGCTCAGCTGGGAGTCTGCTTCTCCCTCTCCCATTCTCCCTGCTTGTGTTCTCTCTCTCTCTCTCTCTCAAATAAATAAATAAAATCTTTTAAAAAAATAAAATAAAATATTGAAAACTGAGCTTAAGAGAGAAATTTAAAAACAATATGTCATGGAAGATTAGGCAGCCATGTTTTCAAAAATATTTATCAAGAAATGTATCAGACAAAATTGGGAAGGGCCCCGACTAGACTCCCATCTCTAACTGGTGTGGTACTCAAAGGAGAAATAAGAATGCCTGGCAGAGCCCCAGCAGACTTGTGGAGTTCCTGAACATTCAGTGTAGTCCCCTAACTTAGACTCAGAACCACTAGCCCAACCAAAAATGAATATGAATTAAAGACACTTCCAGATAAACAAAGAATGACAGAAATCATTGCTAGAAGATCTTCCTTAGAAATACTAAAATGTTGAAGCACAAACTCTGGCTAATCAGTGGATAATCACTAAATGATGCTGATTCAAGGGTAATAGCTGGGAAGCCTGGCTTAAAAAACAAACAAACAAATAAACACAAGATTTTTTTTTTTTTAATGAGCAGGACTTCTTCAACTGTATACCATTGTGTGGGGGAGACCAACCTAGAGAGTTAGTCCAGACAAGTCAGTAAACAAGTTAAAAAAAAAAAAAGTGTATAGGACAGGAACAACAGCAATTCTGGGAAGAGAAGATGGAAACAGGATCCAGTGTTGTTACATCTAAAATGTTCAGTTTTCAGTGACAATAACAAGAAACCAGGAGACAGGCAAAGAAACAAGGAAGTGCTCAAGATACAGGAGAGAAAGTGGTTAATATAAACTGCTGCCTAGAGGGTCCAGATGTTAGACTCAGCAGACAAAGACACCAAAGCAACTATTACAAATATGTTCAAAGAATAAAGGAAGCTATGTTTAAGAATACAGGAGAAGTGTGATGGCTTATCAAATAGAGAATATAAAGATACAGAAATTATAAAGAATCTAATAGAAATTTCAGAGTTGAAAAGTGCAGTCATTGAAGCAAAAAATTTACTAGAGGAATTCAACAGCACATTTGAGCTGACAGAAGCAATAATAAGCAAACCAGAAGATATGGCAGTAGAGATTATCCAACCTAAAGATAGAGAGAATTAAAACAAAAAATTGAACAAAGCCTCAAAGAAGAGGCTCGAAAGGGGCATAAAAATATTTGAAGGAACAATAGCTAAAAACCTCCCAAATTTGATTTAAAGAAAACATTAATCTTCACATCTAAGTTCAACAAACTTCAGGTAAGATAAACTGAAAAAATACACACCTAGATAAATGATATCAAATTATTGAAAGAGAAAATCTTCACAGCAGCAAGAGAAAAATGGTTAAAGTACAGGCAAACTACAATTAGTCAATATCTTATTCTGATAAGAATTCTCATAAGAAACAATGGAGTCTAGAAAGCAGTGGGATGGCACATTCAAGGGGCTGAAAGAGAAAAAAAGTCAACCAAATATTCTGTATTCAACAAATCTACCCTTCAAAAATGAATATGAATTAAAGACACTTCCAGATAAACAAAGAATGACAGAAGTCATTGCTAGAAGATCTTCCTTAGAAATACTAAAAAAGTCCTTCAGGTTGAAAAGAAATGATATCAGACAGTGACTTAAATCCACATGAAGAAATAAAGTGGACTGGTACAGGTAATTACATAAGGAAATGTAGATGACAGTATGTCTTTTTTTCTTCTCATTTAAAAAACATTTGCATAAAAATATAATTCTATATTGATTGTTGAATTTTAACATATGTGTGTGTAATATAAATGGTAATATTGGAAGAAAATATCTACATTATACTTAAATTACATTAGCATTGATCTGAAGTTGGTTGTGATAAATTAAGATACATAATGTAATCACCAGAAAAACCACTGATAGAATAAAACTGAAAATATACTGAAAACAACGATAATGAAGTAATTAAAATGGTGAAATAGAAAGTACCTACTTGCTGCCAAAAAAAAAAAAAATTCAGTAAAGAAACAACACAGGAAATAAAAAGATATGAGAAATAAAAATTAAATAGCAAAATGGCAGATGTAAATCCAATCATATCAATAAATACATTAAATATAAATGGATTGAACACTCCAATCAAGTCAGAAATTTTTAGATTGGATAAAAAGAAATTAAGATCTAAAATATAGTTTTGATCCAAAGATGCACATAAGTTAAAGACAAAAGAATAGAAAAAGATACTATGTAGATGGTAACCATAGGTGAGCTGGAGTGGCTATATTAATATCAGACAAAATGAAACCATAGCATCTCAAAATTTATGGGACACAGCTAACAGTGCTTACAGGGAAATTTATAGCTTTAAATTACTGTATTAGAAAAGAAGAAAAATGTAAGTTGATTTTCTAAACTTTCGCATTTAAAACTAGAAAAAGAAGAAAACTAAACCTAAAACAAGAAGAAGGAAAGAAATAATAAAAATTAGAAAGAAAATCATTTAAATAGACAAAAGAAAAACAATAGAGAATATCAGTTAACTGAAAGATTGAAAAGACTGAAATATTGCTAACCCTTTAACTGATCAAGAAATAAGGGAAAATTAGGAAAACCTTGTAAGACAGAAGAGAAGTCACTGGTGAATTTACAGAAATGAAAAGGAAATAATTATTACTATTATTATTATAAATTATTATAAGGGAATATTATAAACAACTTTATGCCAACAAATTACACAATTCAGACAAAAGGAATAAATTCCTACAAAGACATAAATTAACAAGACCAACTCAAAAAGAAGTAGAAAATGTAAATAGATCTATAACAAGTAAAAAAATTGAATTTGCAATTTAAAAATCTTCCCAGAGGGAAAAAAAAAGATTAATCTTTCCAGATGCCTAGTTTATTATTAGTCTTTCTGGGGCTCTTGGCTTAATTGACCACCTTCATGCTTTTTGCTTCCTCTTTCACTGATACTGTGCTTTCCTCTTGTGCTTTTCTCTTGTACTTTCCTCTCTTTCCTTGTGATTATTCTCTTCTTACAGTCTTTGTTTTGAAAATTTAGCTCAATAATGGTCAATATTTCTTCTTTTCTGGAGCACCTGGGTGGCTCAGTTGTTAAGCGTCTGCCTTTTGGCTCAGGTCATGATCCCAGGGTCCTGGGATCGAGCCCCGCATGGAGCCCCGCATCGAGCCGCGCATCGGGCTCCCTGCTCCATAGGAAGCCTGCTTCTCCCTCTCCCACTCCCCCTGCTTGTGTTCCCTCTCTCGCTGTCTCTCTCTCTGTCAAATAAATAAATAAAATCTTTAAAAAAAAAAATTCTTCTTTTCTAATGGATGCACTTGGAGTTACATTTTCCTCTAATCACCATTTCAGCAGCATCACTCAGATATTGATACATACTCATTCTTTATCATTTACTCATAAATATTTCATCATTTCCATTGTGATTTCCTTATCCCTTGAATTATTCAGCAATGCATTTTTTCATTTCCAAAGAAATATGGCTTTTTTGGCTATATTTTATCATTGATTTTCATCTTGAATACTTATTAGATACAATTATCTATATTAAATAGACTCCTTGGTATTCACTGAGATTGGCTTTGTGGTCTAGTATCTTCCAACTTTGCTAAAATTTCAGACTTCTCTTGGGTTCAGGGTTCTAGATATGCTCATTAAGTCAAACTTGCTAATTATGCCATTTAAGTATTCTTTACTAATTTTTAGTCTGGTTGCCTTATTGAAATTTCCCTTTATATATGCAGGTATATCATTTTTTTGTTGTAATTCTGTAATACATTTTTACTTTATTAATTTTCAGTTTGAATAATGTAAGTGTGGTTGAATATTGTTCTTACATTTGTGACCCATTTATTGTTCCTCATCTGTGACCTGACTATTCATGTCCTTTGCATGTTTTAATATTGGTTTGTTGGGTTTTTTTCATTGACTTGTAGAATGATTAAGGAAACTAATTATTTGTCTATAATATAATCATTTGCCTATTATTAGTATATCAGATGCGAATATTTTTCCCAGTCTGACATTTCTCTTTGGGTTTGGTCATACATATTGCATAAACTATAGAATCAGCTTGCCAAGTTTCACAAAATAAAGAAACTTGTTGGAATTTTTATTGGGATTGCATCACAATATTAAGTCCTCTAATCTGTGCACATGGTATGTCCTTTCATATTTTAAATAAAATGGACAGAGGGAAATTCTAAATAAAAGAGCAGAAATCAGTAAAATAAAAAAGCAAACACGTAATACAGAAAATTAGCTTGTTCTTTGAAAAGAATAATAACACTGATAAATTCTGATAAGACTAATTGTAATAAAAAGAATGGACAAAAATAATCAGAACCCAAAAAAGGGAGTAAACAACTTCCTGTCCCCTTCCCCACCAGAGGCAAATTTAAATAAAATGAAAAAGTCCCTAAAAAATGCATCCTACCACAATTGACATAGGATAAAAATATGGATAACACTGCAAAAAAACCTTGTGTCTAGATTCATTAGCCTTCCAACGAAAACTGTGCAGGTCTGAATGGCTTCACCAACAAGTGTTACCAAACCCTTGTGGAAAGAAATAACACCAATAGGACATGGTCTCAGAACATAAAAATTATAACTCCCAAATAATTTTACAAGGCCAGCAAAATCTAGATATCATAATAGTTCCAGCTCAAATTGGGAAAGATAATTAAATGCCAATTTCACTTATGTACCTAACTAAATATTCTATAAAATATTAGAAATTTAGATCTGCCAATACATAAGCAAGGAGAACAAATCATGACCAAATTAGTTTTATCTCAGGATTGCAAGTTTGCTCTTACACTGGAAAGACAATCACTGTATTTCACCACCACTGAGTATATCAATAGTAACAAAGAAAGCCTCACAAAACATACCTAATGAAGAAATTTTGAAAGCTTTCCTTTCAGTGAAAGGAACAAGAGGTGGATCTGCTCATACTGGAAGTTCCAACCTGTGAAATATGTCCAGAAAAAGAAATAAAGAAGGGTTAAAAAGGAACAGTGAGACTGTCATCACCTGTAGATGATAGAACTGTCATACAGAAAATCCTAAAGATGCTAAAAATTCAAAGGAATAGATTGATAGATTGCACCAAAAAAGTGTAAATATCAGTTATACTTCTATTTGCCAACCATAAAAAGTTAGACAATGAAATTTATACTAGCCTTCACATACACAAATAATAATCTGTTAGAAGATGTAAAGGAAGAAAATACACTTTTACAATATAAAAAAATAAAATACTAGGCATTAGCCTAACAAAAAATAGTGCAAAACTTAAAAGAGGAAAACTATTAAAAAAAAAAAAAAACTCTGAAAGAACACAAAGGTTGACTTGAACAACTATTAATACATATTAAGTTGTTAAATAGGAAGAAATAAAATCAGAAAGTTGTCAAAACTAAGTAAATGTTTACTTTTAATTTGATATAAAATAAAATATAATATACATGATAATTATATATACATTTATATATAATACAATATAACACAATATAATATAATAATTATATATACATTTGTGTGTGTGTATATATATATGTATATATATTTACACATTATATGCAAGTGAATACATAAGCAAGAGCAGCTCAGTTTTTCTTGGAAAAAAATAGCAACAGAGGGATGGGACTATTCCTAATATAAAAATGCATTATAAAGCATCTATGACTAAAATAGCATGGTATTGGTATATAAATAAACAGTGGAACACCATAGAAAATCCTGAAATGCACATACATGCAAATGGAAATTGATTATTTATTAAAGGTCATATCTAAGATCAGTGAGAAGAGGTGGCCTTTTCACCAAATGATGTTAGGAAAATTATAAGCCACATAAAAAAAAAAAAAAGGAGACAGATCCATTACTCGAACGAGGATAAATTCTAAATGGATCAGAAATATGCATGTAAAAATTAAAACCATATAAGTTATAAAACAAAAAACATAAAAACATGTGATAGCTTTCATAACCTGAAAGTGGGAAGAAGTTTTTAAAGTATGACTCAAATTATAGAAGCAAGAAAGGAAAGGATTGATAAACTTGACCACATTAAAATTTCAAAATGCATGAAAAGAAAAAAAACCATAAGCAAAATAATAAAACTATGGACAAATTGGGGGAAACATTTGCAACTTAATCACAGGCAAAGGATTAAGAGCCTAATATTAAAACGCTCAAATAAAAAACCAAAAACAAACAAAAACTGCTCCTAAAATTGGAAGAAAAAGACAAACAGCCCCATTGAAATATAGTCAAACAATATGAAGAAACAATTCACAGTAAAAGAAATGCAAATGTTTCCTAAAACATAAAAAAAGATTGCTCATGATTAAAAAATGCAAATTAAAACTATTCTGGGATGCTATTTCTTATATCAGATTGGCAAATCCCAAGAGTCTAACAATATATTCTAATGGTAAGAGTGTGGACAAAGATACTCACAATCAGCTAATGAGGGAATATAAAATGTTCCAGTGCCTATGGAGGAGAATTGGACAAAATCAAGAAAAAAAAATCTGTATCTCTTAGCCAGGAATCCAATATCTAGGAATCTATTCCTAAAACATACTGGCAAAATATGCACAAGGTTATTTGCTGCAGAACTATTTACAACAGCAAAAGACTGCAAGCTACCAGAATGTCCATCAGTAAGGACCAACATGACTGGCCCTGACTGTATACAAGATGATAATATAACCCTGAGGGAAGAACTATTTCCTGTGACTCCAAACCATAATATTTTCATTGTATGTCCTTAGTGATATATAGTGATTTTCCAAAAGTAAAAGAACTGTAAGAGAATATTATTTAGTAGCATAATTTTTAATATTAATATTAGTATTATTTTGAAATGATTATATATATGTAAATATACAGTATAACAAAGCAAAAACTTATTCTTGTCATAAAATACCAAGATTTCTAATCTAAGTAAGAAATTAAGTAAAAATCCTATAGACCTATATTTGAATTGTAAATATTAATACAAACCCATGTCTTGTGTCTGTCATTAAACAAAAAAATCTCTTGGGGTGCCTGGGTGGGTCAGTCGGTTAGGTGTCTGCCTTTGGCTCAGGTCATGATCCTGGGGTTCTGGTATCCAGCCCCACATTGGGCCCCCTGCTCAGCAGGAGCCTGCTTCTCCCTCTCCCTCTGCTGCTTGTGCTCTCTCTCTCTGTCAAATAAATAAATTAAATCTTTTTAAAAAATTATTTTAAAAAATCTCAATTCTGTCCACCAAAGGTTTAAAAGCAATGACTACACAGTTGAAATGAGCACCTCTGGCACACAAATTGTGGTCTCTGTCATTTACCATAAAGAATGAACCAGAAGTCTGGAGAAATGGATGACAATAGTTCTGAAACAGAAAATGTACAAGAATAAGCTGGAACTTCTTTTTGTGCTGGAAAGCAAGTAAGCTATCAAAGACTGATAAATCTATGCCAAAAGAACACAGAAGCCAATCTGAAAGCTTATGAGAGATAATTTGAACATCAAAAAGTAAAATCACTATAGTTATTTATATTTGTACAAATACTAAATAATTATTTTGTAATTGATGAGGGAGCAGAAGGCAAGCTGAGGACAAAGCACAAGCTGACACCACCACCACCTCCCCACACACACTTCCCTTCCCAGGTGGGATATGTGTGACATTCCTCCTGCAGGACCATCAGTCCTAAAACTAAGGGAAGGAAAAAAACAAATGGTTCACTAATAGAGATCACAGTCCAGCAAGACAGGAGTCTCCCTCAATTTACAAATGTCTTAGTGATTTACAAGAAAAAAACCATTCTTATCAATAGTCTAACTTCCAGAGACCCATAGACTCAATTCCCTGGAGCCCTAACATCACCCACCCATCCATAGTGATGTGGGAAACAAAGGTAGAAGGGAATGTAAATAAAATAAAATCTCCTTATAACCTGCAGCCCGTTGACAAGGACCTGTGATAGGCAGAGTATAACATTCCTCAAGGAAATTCCCATCTTAATGCTAATGCTTTACTAGAGGGAAAAACAAATTTAACTTGACAATGAATGGCAAGGCCTCCAGTATCTTGTAGGTCCTCTTTAGCATACAAAAGTCCTTTTGAAAACCTCCCTTTTTCCTTACCCCCAACTCTCAAGTACATAATCAGTGACCCCTCACAACCCCAGTGCAGCTTCTCTTTCTGCCCATGGGTCCTGTCTCCGTGCTTTAATAAAATCACCTTTTTGCACCAAAGATGTCTCAAGAATTTCTTCTTGGCCTTCGGCTCTGGACCTTACCTACATTCCAAAACTACATCGGTAATGACACTCAAAGTTTAAAAAAAAAAAAATCAAACACCTCATAAGTCACTATTGGAAGTTGCTGGGGCACCAACTCATAACCACTAAAATGGATAAAGTAAAAGAATCAAACATTTAACCTGCCTTTCCTGCATGAATTGTATTTAAGCATAACCAAATAGATGATGAAGGAAAGTTCTTATAGGAAAAAGCCAGCTGATACATACAGAAAAAACAATTGTAAGATGGAATTTCACAATTTTGCAACCTCTAATGAAATGATGGATCCTGGGCGCCTGGGTGGCTCAGTTGGTTAAGCAATTGCCTTCGGCTCAGGTCATGATCCTCGAGTCCCTGGATCGAGTCCCGCATCGGGCTCCCTGCTCAGCAGGGAGTCTGCTTCTCCCTCTGACCCTCCCCTCTCTCATGTACTCCCTCTCTCTCATTCTCTCTCTCAAATAAAAATAAATAAAATCTTTAAATAAAAAAAAAATGATGGATCCTGTCTAAAAAACCACAGACTGGGTAGATTAAACAACATAAATTAATTGTCTCACAGTTCTGGGGCCTTGGAGTTTCAGATCAAGGTGTCAGCAGAGTTGAATTCTTCTGAGGCCTCTCTCTTTGGCTTGTAGATAGCCATCTTCTTGCTATGTTCTCACATGGAAGTGTGAAAGAGAAAGCATGTTCTGTTGTCTCTTTTTATTAGGTCACTAATTCCATTATAAAAGCCCAACCCTCATGACCTCAGCTAAACCTATTTATCTCCCAAAGGCCCCATCTCCAAATACCATACCTTTAGGGTTAGAGTTTCAACATATGAATGGGGAGAGCACAATTCAGTCCATAGCAGATCCGGGCAATCATCATCACGAATGCAAAATCAATTTTATGTGAAAGATTGATAGATGACTTTATAAAGGACAGATCAGTCCAATACCCCACAAACACACAAAGAGATCAATCTTAGCATTATTAAAAGTAGGACAATTCCTGATGTGATTCCACAGGAACTTCACAGCATTTGCATTATATTATTCCCCCAAAAGTTAAGCTGTAATCAAATCAAGCCAACTTACATGAAATTGGCTGAGGAAGATGGGGGTGGGCAAGGAACGACATTATATGACAGCAATAAGGAATCAGCCAGTTGAAAATGCAGGACATTCTATAAGACAATTGACGACTTCACCAATAAATTTTTGACATTAATAAAGGTAGGAGGGTTGTTATAGAATAAAATAAAAAATAAACTTCAAAAACATACCAGACAAATGTATAATGCATGTATCTTTTGAAATTTTAATTTGAACAAACCAATTGTAAAAAGACATTTATGAGACATTTGGAGAAATTTCTATGAAATTATTTTTAACTTTTTAGCTTGATAAGGGCATAGGGCTCATGTAAAGAAGAAAAATATTTATCTGTTAGAAATATTTAAGTAGAAAATAAGCTTTAAAAAATATCATTTAAAATAGCATTAATTATAAAAATTACCATACTGTTTGGATTACTGTGGTTTTGTAGTATATTTCAAATCTTGAAGTGTGATGCCTCCTGCCTTGTTTTTCTTGTTCAAGATTGTTTTGCCTGTTCAGGGTCTCTTATGGTTCCATAACAATTTTAGGATTGTCTTTTCTATTTCTGTAAAAAAAAAAAAAAATCATTGGAATTTTGATAGTTGCGCTGAATCTGTAGATTGTTTTAGACATAATGAATATTTTGGCAATACTAATTCTTCCAATTTATGAACATGGGATGTCTTTCCATTTATTTGTCTATTTCATCAATGTGTTACAGTTCAGTGTAGAAGTCTTTCAGCACCTTGCTTAAGTTTATTCCTAAGTACTTTATTCTTTTTGTTGTCATTGTAAGTGGGATTGTTTTCTTGATTTCCTTTTCAGATACTTCATTGTAAAGTGTAAAGAAAACTACTGATTTTCATATATTAATTTTGTACCCCACAATTACAAGGAATTTGAACAGAACAGATAACCTAGAAATAAATCCATATATTTATGGTAAACTGAACTTCACCAAGGCTGGAAGGGCAAGAATACACTATAGGGAATGAATAGTCTCTTCAATAAATGGTGGTGAGATAACTGGATATCCATATGCAAAAGAATGAAGTTAGACCCCTATCTTACACCATACACAAAAATCAACTCAAAATGGATTAGGCTTAAACAAACAACCTGAAACTGTAAAACTCATAGATGAAAACAGAGAAAAACCTTCTGGACATCGGTTGTGGCAATGATTTCTTGCTTATGGCACCAAAAGCAAAAGCAATAAAAGCAAAAATAGACAAATGGGACTACGTCAAACTAAAAAGCTTCTGCACAGCAAAGAACACAATCAGCAAAGTGAAAAGGTAATGTACAGAATGGGAGAAAAATATTTGAAAATCATATATCTGATAAAGATTAATATCCAAAGATATAAGGGATTCCTACAACTCAATAGGAAAGGGTGGGGAGGGAGAGAGGGAGGAGGGAGGGAAGGAAGGATGGATTAAACAATCCAATTGAAAAATGAGAGGGGCACCTGGGGGCTCAGTTAATTAAGCATCTGATTCTTGGTTTTGGCTCAGGTCATGATCTCAGGGTCGCGGGATCAAGCCCAACGTCAGGCTGAGAGCATATAGTTAATAATACTGTATAGTACACTTGAAACTTTGTTAAGAGGGTAGATATTATGTTAAATGACCTTATCATACATGCATACACATACATACACACACACAGAAGAGGGAGAGAAAACTTTTAGAAGTGATGGTTATGTTTATGGCATTGTTTATAGGGACAGCTTCATGGGCATATACTTATCTTCAAATTCATCAAAACATATATGTACAGCTTTTTTGTATGTCAATCATACCTCAATGAAAATAGCATAAATTATCAACTACCTAGAAAGAAATCCAACAAAAATTTGCAGGACTTATCTTTAAAAGTCTCTGAAATTATTGAGAGCCATTAAAGAGAACAGAAATAGGGGTGCCTGCATGGCCCAGCTGGTGTCTGCCTTCGGCTCAGGTCGTGATCTTAGGGTCCTGGGACTGAGCCCTGTGTCAAGCTCCCTGCTTAGCGGGGGGTCTGCTTCTTCCTCCCTCTCTACCCCTTCCCCTGTTCATGCTCTCTCTGTCTCTCTCTCAAATAAATAAAATCTTTAAAAAAGAGAGAGAGAACAGAAATAAAAAGAGTTTGGAACATACTTTGTTCAGAGTTTGGAATAGTGAATACTGTTAAAATGTAAATTCTCCTTCAACTTGACCTGTGAATTTCATGCAATCTCAGGCAAATGCCTATAGTTTTCCCCACCATGGCACTTGAAAACCAATTCTCCAATTTTTATGGAAATGCAAAATGCCAAGAATAGCCAAAATACTTTTCAAGAAGAACAAGATGTGAGGAATTGTTTTATTGGATATCAAGACGTAATATAAAGCTTTGATAATTAAGACAGGGTGGTGCTGGCATAAAGATTTTTTTAAACCCCATGGAACATAATAGAAAGCCTAGATTTGTGACAAAGTTGCCACTGAAGAATGGTGGAGATGTGTGGCCTTTCCAATAATGTCATCAGCATAATGAAATATTTATATCAAAAAGTGAAAATGCATATCTGATTCACAGTATACATAAAATCAATTCCAAGTGGCTTATAAACCTAATGTAAAAGGCAAAGCAATGAAGATTAAAGAGAGAATATGGGAGATTAACTATAACTGTAAGGTAATAAAAATTTCTTAAGTGACATAATGGGGTCAGAAATGATAAGACAACAGAAATCTACATGGAGCTAGAGTTGGTCCTGGGGATATATTCTGACCCCTCTTGGCCTACCGCTGTGTTTTTCTACATTTTTTTAAACCACAACACACATTAAGATAGATATTTTATTTCTTGATATATACATCCCAATATATACACAAACACACACACACATCTGCATGCACATGCACACACACACACACCTGAAACCAAATTTCACAAAACAATACATACCCTTGTCTGTGAGGAGTCAAATATTTTCTTTTTTTACTATATTATTCTGATTTATTTTTTTTAAAGATTTTATTTATTTATTTGACAGAGAGAGACACAGTGAGAGAGGGAACACAAGCAGGGGGAGTGGGAGATGGAGAAGCAGGCTTCCCGCAGAGGAGGGAGCCTGATGCAGGGCTCGAACCCACGACTCTGGGATCATGACCTGAGCTGAAGGCAGACGCTTAACGACTAAGCCACCCAGGCGCCCCTATTCTGATTTTTTTTTTAATTCTGTTTGCTATCTGTTAAAGTTAACATGAACTACTAGGGAGTTGTAACAATTTAAAAATTGTTAGTCTAAAACAGAATTTTAGCAGGCAATTTAGGTGCAGAAGGGAATAAAGAGACTGCACAGCAAGCTAGCAGGGGGCTGGAAAGAGACTATCACAGCCTAATGTCTGAAAGAGGAAAGAGCTGGGGCAATGTGTGGCAATAGTTTAGAGATAAAGGGCATGGTCTTTGGATCAACACTTTCTGGCTTTAGTTTCTAGCATGTGACCTTAGCCAAGCCCCTTAAGGTATCTGTGCTTTAAAATGGGAATCATAATGGCACTTGCTTCATAAGGTTGTTGAAATGGAAGGTGTTCTTACCTAAAGAGTCAATATATCTAAAGTATTCAGAATAGTGCTCATCTTGGCGAAAGCACTACACAGTCCAAGTTGTGAAGCAAGACTAGTGGATTAATACTGTAATCTTATTTATGGACGGAGAGATGGTAACCTAGGTAACACTTACATGAGTTCCCAGATTCGAGGTGCTAGATTTGAGCCTTGAATGAGAGAGAAGGTGGAACTACCCGATCTATTGGAATAACTGATTTCACTGGATTTGTGGGGTTGCCTGTGAGATAGAGACAAGTATCTTTTTCTGGTAGTAGCATTTTGGAAAAGATGGATAGGATTAGTGACAAAATCATAGGGGAGACATTGTAACATTTTTTTCCCAAACTTATCAGAAACCAAACCACAAGCTCCCAATCTCTATGGGAGCTGTATGTTACCATAGGCTGCTGAGGGGTTCTGCTGGTTAAACAGAGTAATGGGGATTTTATAAGCTGTTGCTCACAATATAACAATGATAAAAACCCAATTTATTCCAAAATCATCCCATGTGATAGCCATTAGAGACCTAAAAATGCAAAGAAGTCTAAATGCACTATATTCCAGGAAGGGATGAGCCCTTTCAAGGTAAGGGCTTCTGTAGCTGCTTTTATCTCTGGGGCATGGCAGGAAGAAAAGTAAACATGCCATAAATAAAGAAAATGTGGCCAAGATAAGGAGAGTCAACAAAACCTTCAAGGATCCTGTAGGCCATAATGATGGATTAGAATCAAGAAAAGCACCCAAACCAGGGTAATCTACACACCTCATCAATTCTTTCCTTCAAACTTTTAATCTCAGATACAGAATGGTACATGGGAGGCTGGGGATGGGGTAAGGGCAAAGAGAAAGAGAGAGGTCGGGGGGATCCTATGGTGTAAAAATCTAGGGGTAAGACTGTAAAATAGAGTTCTTCCAAATCATGGGAAGCTGGAGAAATGAGCAAGAAAGCAAAGAGAGATCTTCAGAGTCTTGGATCCCAATTCCTAATTGAAAGAGGGACCTGATTCTTATCATCAAACTATATGAAACCCATAGTAAACTGAAATTAACTACAACTACAGCTCATCCCTGGAGAAGCTCAACTCCAGACTGAGGAGTAAAAAGAATTACATAGTTGTAAGTTTCTTACATTTTTAATAAAGCATCATAATATTGAAGATAGAATGTGACAACTGAAAAATCTAAACACTTTGAAAATAAGTAACACAACTTTAAATAATCCATGGATCAAAGAGGAAGTCCAAAGGAAAGTTAAAAAAAAAAATAGAACTGAACAAAAATGAAAAGAAAATATATCAAAATAGGTGGTATGCAACTAAAGCAGATCTGAGATGGATTTTATAACATGAAATGCTCATGTTAGAAAAGAAGAAAGTTGGGGCGCCTGGGTGATACAGTCCTTAAGCATCTGCCTTCTGCTCAGGTCATGATTCTAGGGTCCTGGTATCGAGCCCCGTGTAGGGCTCCCTGCTCAGCAGGAAGCCTGCTTCTCCCTCTCCCACTCCCCCTGCTTGTGTTCCCTCTCTGTCTCTCTCTCTGTCAAATAAATAAATAAAATCTTAAAAAAAAAAGAAAAGAGGAAAGTTCTCAAAATAATAATTGGAAAACGAAGAGCAAAGTAAACCCAAAGTAAGCAGAAAGAAAGAAATCATAAAGATTAGATCTAAAATGAAAAACGAAAATAATAAGAAAATGCTAATGAAACAAAAAACTGCTTCCTTAAAAATATTAATATAATTGATATAACCCTCTAGCATGACTGACAAAAATAAAATCAGAAAAGACACAAAGCAGTACCAGGAAACAAAGGGTATCATTATGAATCCTGCAATCATGAAAATGATACAACGTGGGGGCACCTGGGTGGTTCAGTTGGTTAAGCCCCTGACTCTTGATTTTGGCTCCAGTCATGATCTCAGGGTCATGAGATTGAGCCCCACATTGGGCTCTGCACTCAGCAGGGAGTCTGCTTGAGATTCTCTCTCTACCCCCTCTACCCCTGCCCCTCTACTTGTGTGTGCCTTCTCTCTCTCAAATAAATAAATAAATCTTAGAAAAAAACATACAAAAGGAATGTTGTAAACAATTTTACCCTTATAAATCTGACAACTTAGAAGAAATGAACTGACTGCTCAAAAGCCACAAATTACCAAAACTTAATCACCATAAAACAGATATCTACATAGTCCTGTAACCATAACAGAGGTTATATAATATATAATTTTTTTTAAGATTTTATTTATTTGACAGAGAGAGACACAGCAGTAGAGGGAACACAAGCAGGGGGAGTTGGAGAGGGAGAAGCAGGCTCCCCACCAAGCAGAGAGCCCGATGCAGGGCTCGATCCCAGGACCCTGAGATCATGACCTGAGCTGAAGGCAGATGCTTAACGACTGAGCCACCCAGGCGCCCCTATGATATATAATTTAAAACCTTCAAAAAAGAAAACTACAGTCTCCATTTATTCCACTGTCAAATTCTACCATATGTTTATATAACTGACAACAATTTTACACAATCTTCTCCAGAAAATAGGAGAGGAAGGAATATCTCACAGTTCATTTTAAGGGGTTGTTACCAAAACAAGATAAAGACAATATGAAAACACACACACACACACACACACACAAATATCTCTTATGAACTTTGATGCAGTAGTCCTCAACAAAAATATTAGCAAATTGAATACAAAAATTTATAAAAAGAATTTTATATAGTGATCAGGTGGGATTTATCCCAGAAATGTAAGGATGATTTAATATTTGAAATCAAGCAACAAAACCTACCATGTTAATAGGCTAGAAAAGGAGGATTGACAAAAAACAAACAAACAAATCTTGACAAAATCCAACACCCATACATGATAAAAACTGTCAGCGAGGTAGGAATACAAGGGAATTGCCTGAACTTGATACAGAGCATCTACAGAAACCTACAGTTGATATGGTACTTAATCATGATAAACTGAATGTTATCCCCCTAATATCAGGAGCAAGGCAAGGGTATCTGCTCTCAACACTCTTATTCAACATAGAACTGAAAGTTGTAGCCATTGCATTAAGAAGAGGAAAGAAAAGACAGGCAGAATGGAAAAGAAGAAATAAAACTGCCTCTAGCTGCAGATGACATGATTGTCTTCATAGAAAATCTAAAGAAATATACAAAAATAAGACCTATAAATAAGAACTGAGTTTAGCAAGGGTGCAGGATATAATATCAACACAAAAATAACCATCATATTCTCCATGCTAAAAAGGGGTATGCAGAAACTGCAATTAAAAATGTAAAACCAGGGGTTCCTGGGTGACTCAGTCAGTTGAGCGTCTGACTCTTGGTTTCAGTTCAGGTTATGATTTCATGGGTCATGGGATCAAGCCACGTGTGGGTCTCCCAGATCAGTGGGGAGTCTGCTTGAAGATTCTGTCCTTCTGCCCCTCCCCACCACTTGTGCATGATTTCTCTCTCTCTAAAATAAATAAATAAATCTTTAAAAAATAATAATAATAAATAAATAAAATGTAAAACCATTTGCAATCACACCAAAGAAAATGAAGTGCTCGGGTATAAACTCAACAAAAAATGTACAGGATCTGAATGTTGAAAATGAAAAATATTGATAAAAGAATTAGAGAAGACCTAAATAAGAGATATACCATGTTAATAGATTAGAAGACTCAACATAATAAAGATCTTTCAAATTAATCTATAGGTTTAATATAATTCCCACTAGCATCCCAGCAAGGTTTTTGTAGATATAAACAGTATTATTGACTTATATGAATAAGCACAAAACCCAGAATAGCTAAAAACAATCTCGAGGGGTGCCTGGGTGGCTCAATCAGTGAAGAATCTGCCTTCAGCTCAGGTCAGGATCCCAGGGTCCTGGGATCAAGCCCCTCATCGGGCTCCCGGCTTGGCGGGAAGCCTGCTTTTCCCTCTCCTCCCCACTCATGCTCTCTGTCACTATCTCTGTCTCTCAAATAAATAAATAAAATCTTGAAAAAAAAATCTTGAAAAATAAGAATAAAGTGGGAGAAAAACTGTATCTAATATTAAGACTTACTATACAGCTATAGTAATGTAGACAGTATAGTATTGGTGGAAAGGCAGACATGTATAAGTAGATCAAAATAAAAAAGTCAGAAATACACTCTTATAAAGATGCTAAACTAATTTTTTTGCTAAACTAATTTTTGACAAATATTGTGTTTTCTTGTCAAAAGCAACTAAACTGAAGAAATACAGCCTTTCCAAAAAATGGTGTAAGAACAATCAGACACCCATAGGCAAAAAAGTGAACTTTGACCTTGACCTCACATCTTATGCAAAAATAAACCTGAAATAGATCACAGACATAAAGTTAAAACTACATAATTTTTAGAAAAAACATAGGAGAAAATATTTAGAATCTAGGTCTAGAAACGACATCTTAGGCATTAAAAAGCATAATGCATAAAAGACAAAAATTAAAGATTGGTCCCCAACAAAACTAAAATATTTTGCTCTGCAAAAGACCCTGTGAAAAGAATGGAGAAACAAGCTACAGACAGGGAGAAAATTCTTGCAAAACATATTCAACAAAGGATTATTATCTATAATATGTAAAAAACTCTTTAAAACACAGCAGTAAAATAAACAACCCAATTTGAAGAACAGGAAAACATAAACAGACATTTCACTGAAGATAATATATAGATAGAAAATAAGCACATGCACAAAACATGTTTAACATCATTGTCTATTGGGGAAATGCAAAATGAAACTACAATAAGATATCACTGTACAACTATCATAATGGCTAAAACAAAGAAGTGACACCATCAAATGCTGGCGAGGATTCAGAGAAACTAGATCACTCATTCATTGTTGGAAGGAATGAAAACTGGAACAGCTACTCTGGTAAACAGTTTGGTAGTTCTTCTATAGCAAATATGTAATTACCATACAACCCAGCAGTTGCATTCTTGGGTATTTGTTTCAGGGAAATGAACATTTATGTTCATTCAAAACCTTTACACAAATGTGATAGCAATTTTATTAATAACAGCCAAAAAAAAAAAAATACAACTGGAAACAACACAGATGTCCTTCAACAGGTTAGTGGTTAAACAAATGGTGATACAGGCATACCATAGAATACTACTCAGCAATAAAAAAGGGAATGAACTATTGATACATATACAATTTGGATGAATCTCCAAAGAACTACACTGAGTGAAAAAAAGCCATTTCCAAAAGGTTACATACTATATGGTTACATTTATATAACATTATTTAAATGAAAAAAATAGAGAGATGGAGAACAAATGAGTGGTTGCCAGGATAACAGGGAATGGGGGGTGAGGTTGGGAGAGAAGTGAGTGTTGTAATAAAAGGGCAAGATAAAGGACACTTGTGATGGAACTGTTCTGTATCTTAACTGAAGTGGTAAATACATGAACTACACATGTGAGACAATTGCATAGAACTAAATACACGCACTGAAACACACACAAATAAATACATGTAAAACTGAGGAAATCTGAATAAGATCAGTAGACTGTCATTATTAATTTCCTGGGTTGTGATGTTGTACCACAGTTTTATGAGATGTTATATATTTGGGAGGAGAAGGGTAAAGGGTACATAGGATCTCTGAATAATTTCCTACAAATGAATGTGGATCTCAGTACTAAACTTTATGTGAACTATCTCAAGATGAAAAGCTTAATAAGAATGTATGTTGTAATAGGCAGAACACTGAGGACTTTTAGGGCACTGAAACTATTCAGTATGATACTCTAATGGTAGATACATGTCAAAAACGCATTTGCCAAAAACCATAGAATGTACAACACCAAGAATGACCCTAATGTAAACTGTGGGCTTTGGGTGATCATGATGTGTCAGTGTGGGTTCATCAATGGTAACAAATGTATTGCAATGGTGTGGGAGATTGGTAGCAGGGGAGGCTGTGCATGTGTGGGGATATAGGTTATATGGGAATTCTCTGTAATTTCTCTGTAATTTCTGCTGTGAACCTACAACTGCTCTAAAAATTGGAAATATACTGTTATAAGTTTCCTTACATTAAATGTGAAGCAATGAAATATTATTTGAAGGTGGACTCAGAATATTTTTAAATGTATATGGTAAATCTAATGTTTAAGGAGAAGTTTAAGTAATAAATTGATAGAGAAAATGAAATACAATTTTAAGAATGCTCATTTAAGCCATTAGAGGGCAGAAAAATGGAAGTAAACAAAAATGAAACAAACAGAAAACAGCAAGATGTTAGATTTTAACCCAACTATATTAATAATCACTTTCAGTGTGAATGGTCTTAAAGAAGTCAATACAATGACAAATTTTCAGATTGATAAAAAAGTAAGAACTCAAGTATCGGTGTAATCTGGTAGTATCTGCATTAATACCCAGCAAAGTAAATTTCAGAACAAGTAATCTTATCAGAGATAAAGAGGTCTATTGTATAATGGTAAAGGGATCAATTTTACAAGAAAGTATAGAGATTCTAAATGTTTCTGTACTATCATCAGAGCTTGAAAATGATAGATCTAAAAGGAGATTATAGGAGCACCTGGGTGGCTCAGTTGGTTGAGTATTTGGTGATTTCAACTCAGGTCATGATTTCATGGGTCGTGGGACGGAGCCCCTCGTCAGGTTCCATGCTCAGTGGGGAGTCTGCTCAAGATTCTCTCTCTCCTTCTCCCTCTGCCCCTCCCCCCATTCACACTCTCTCCCTCTCTCTCTTAAATAAATAAATAAATCTTTAAAAAAATAAAAGGAGAATACAGACAACTCTACAATTATATCTGGAGGCTTCTCCACTCCTCTGTCAATAATTTGTAGAATAGGGAGGCAAAACAATCAGTGAGAATATAGATGATCTGAACAACACTGTCAATATACTTGATCTAACTGACATTTCTAGAACATTCCATCCAACAACAGCATACTAGACTTCACTTTCACAGTACATGGAAACAGTCACCAAGATAGACCACATTCTGAGTCATAGAACATAATCTTGAATTTAAAAGAACAGAGATCATACATAGTTATTTTAACAACACAATGGGATTAAAGTAGAAATCAATAGAAAGATAGCTGGAGAATCTCAACATATTTGGAAATTAAACAACATACTTATTTTTTTTAAGATTTTTTTTATTTATTTGACAGAGAGAGAGACAGTGAGAGGGAACACAAGCAGGGGGAGTGGGAGAGGGAGAAGCAGGCTTCCCGCCGAGCAGGGAGCCCAATGCGGGGCTCAATCCCAGGACACCGGGATCGTGACCTGAGCTGAAGGCAGATGCTTAACGACTGAGCCACCCAGGTGCCCCAACAACACACTTCTTAAAAAAAAAAAAAAAAAACCCAAATGGGTCAGGTAGAAGTCTCAAGAGAAATTTAAAATATTTTAAGCTAAATGAAAATGAAAATCATTAGGATTTGTGGGATATAGCAAAGCAGTGCTTAGAGGGAAATTTACATAAATAAGTACTTATATCCTAGAAGAAGAAAAATCTGAAATCAATAACATAAGCTTCTATCTTAAGAGACTGGAGAAAGAAGAGCAAATTAAACCCAAATCAAGGAGAGTAATGGAAATAATAGTGATTAAAGCAGATATAAATGATAATGAAAAAAAATTAGATAAAAATCAATGAATATTCTGGACAAATTGACCAATGTGAAAAAGGAAGACATGTTACCAATATCAGAAATGAAGGAAAGGCTTTAATATTGATCTCACAGACATAAATAAACTAATGTAAGAATGCTGCAAATAACTCTATACCCATAAATTTGGCAACTTAGATGAAATGGACCAATTATTGAAGGCACAAAGCACCAAAACTCAGGCAAGATGTAAATAACCCAAATACTTTCATATCCATTAAAGGAAGTGAATTTTTAAATATTTGTAACAGAAAGGTTTTTTTCTCCAAAGGAAAAAAAATTCCAATGAACATTTAAGGCAGAAATAATATTAATTCTATAAAATAGCTTCCAGAAATAAGAGTAGGAAACACCCTCCACACCTTACCAAGAGGCCAGATATTATCCTAATATCTCTTTGGGCACAAACACAAAAATCCTCAAAAAAATATTTGCAAGTCAAAGTCAGCATAGTATAGAAATGTGTAATACATTATAACCAAGTATGATTCATCACAGGAATGTAAATTTGGTTCAATATTCAAAAATCTATCAGTATAATTTGCCACATTAACAGAATAAAAAGAAGAAACCACGCAATCATCTCAGGAGGTGCAGAAACACATTACAAGCCCCAACTATGCAGACAGCATTAATCCCAAGATGATTCACATGGGGCACCAGTAGAATGAGCCTTTGTCTCTTGCAAGCCCCCAGGTCCTTCCTGGCAGAACCCACTGCTGACAAGTAGAAAAAGCAAAAAGATGTGGATATGTATTTCTTACACTTACCAGGCTGAAATCCTAGGAAATGCAAGAGATCACCAGTACCCACAGGTTCCTGAGTCTGCAGGCAAATGTGATCCTTTGACACATATCTCAAATCATTTTTTTTTTTTTTTTGCATCAAGCTCCCTCAAACTCCTTCTGCTATGATGGAGTTTTTTAGTTCTGGTTGGCTCTGCTTTGATTTCAGTTTCTCTTATTTGCACATAGTCTTTCATATTACAGCATTATGAGCACAAGGAAGGAACCAAAACCAGGACAACTGAGAGAAAGAGATAGGTCTTGGTCTTGAGTGGACCCTCAGTTCTGCTTGCTAAAATTTGTACTGTGGGCTTCACTCATTTCACTGTCATGGACACAATAAGGTTAATTTTTTGCACTTTCTTCTCCTGAATTTGTTGAAATTACTGACTTCACACATTCTCAATCTCTTCCAAAAGTCTTTTGTGTCACGAAATGAATAATCACCTTTTCATAAGTCACGCCTTTTGATCCTTCTGAAGCACTAGCAAAAAGTTGAACAGTCATACTATGCTTGTCTCTAGAGGATACATTCCTGACAGTGAATTTCTCCTTTGTAGTGCTTTTGCTATCTGGATAGACTGCCAATTTTCCAAATCATCTGGTCCTTTTCACTTCTTGCTTGGCAGGTCTTCCCTCAATTTATCTCTCCCTTCTCACATTTTACTATAAACAGTAAGATGAAAACAGGCTGCACCTTTAACACTGGGATTGAGAATCTCCTCAGCTAGATGACCAAGTTTATCACTTACAATTTCTATTTTCTGCATAACTGCTGAACACAATTTCACTAAGCTCTCTGCCAGTACATAATAGGGATCCTCGTCCTCCAGTTTCTAATCACACTTCCTCACTCTCTTCTGAGCCTTCAGGTGCAGCATTCCCCAAGCCCACTCTGTGCATTCCCACCAGCAGCAGGCTTAAAGTGCATATTTCTAACAGTCTGTCTGTGATGCTTAGGCATCGTCTGAGGGAACTTGGGGTTTTTGTACAAAGCTTTTCACCTCCTCTGAGTCCTTGCTACCAGAATCCTTAACATCAGTCAAGACCTTCACTAATATCAGGCTCCTCAAACATCCTTCCAGCCTCTGGCCACTGCCTGATTTCAAAGCTGCATTCATATTTTTAGGTATTTCTTACAGAAGCACCTCATGTCCAGGGACTGGAATCTGTGTTGTTGTTGTTGCTGCTGTTGTTGTTGTTGTTGTTGTTGTTATTGTTGCTGCGGTAACATATTCACAGGTGTAACATCAGATGGTGAGGATTGGGGGTCATGGAACCCAAAATCCTGCCTACTGCCGTATCACTCCTAGTAAGATTCAAGTGAGAGCCCTGAATATACAATTATAATTAATCAAAGCCTAATCTGAGATGCAGAAAGGAGCAAGACAATGGTGCAGCACTTCCTATATGGCACACAAGGGGGGCCCACTGATGTCTACAGGCCATCATGGAGCTCACAGAACCAGACTACTCAGTAGGAGCTTAAACTCAAACATTAGAGGAAGGAGTGGAGAAACCGACTCAAAAGGAGGTGAATTACACTGAATATGCATCTTTCCTTCCAAAGAACTTAAAGTGATAGAAGAATGAATTATTAGCTTTCTTCCTTCCCATTGCTCCCTTGAAAACACATATGCATGCTTGTGCACACATGTGCACCCTACACACACATCTCTGCAAACTACTGCATTTATAGGAATTTTTTACTCTTCAGGTGGGTCTGTTAGTTTCCAATAAACATACTTGGCATCTATTTTTGGATCTCATCATCCTAATGAAAGGGTTGCTGAATGCTTCGCAGCCAATTGCTGTGTGCAAGATAAATGCATATATTTATTCATTCTTGATAGTGATGATTAAGAGGGAGTCATTTCGCCATAGTCTAGCAGATGTTTAAAATATAAATGAACTGGGGGCGCCTGGGTGGCTCAGTCATTAAGCGTCTGCCTTCAGCTCAGGTCATGATCCCAGGGTCCTGGGATCGAGCCCCACATTGGGCTCCCTGCTCAGCGGGGAGCCTGCTACTCCCTTTCCCGCTCCCCCTGCTTGTGTTCCCTCTCTCACTGTCTCTCTCTGTGAAATAAATAAATAAATAAATAAAATATTAAAAAATATATATATATAAATGAACTGACTGCAACAAGGAATACTTTCTTCACAACCCAACCTGAGGAAAGTGCCATGCTAGATAGGGCTTTCTTGTCCAATGCTATTAGCATGAAATTGCTCTTCTATTCCTTTAAATATCACTGTGAGGATGAGATAAAGCAGGTGCAGACAGATACTTCTCAAAAAAGGGGGTTGCAGCTCTCTCTTCTTTCATCTGAGAATCCCAAACCCCCCCTCCAAACTATTCTCCATTCTGGATTTTCATTTCCCCTAATAGTTTGTTTCTCTACTGCAGTACCAATAGGCTGCATTTGATGTTATTTTTTTATAGCAGAAGACATACATTCATACAGAAAAATTATCTCTAAATAAATCTACTTTTTGAAGTTCTCTACTGAGAGATAAATTTTAAGCAGTGATGTGTAGTTATGGAAATATGCCATCTGTAACTTTACCTTTTTGAGGCCTGCTGACAATTCCCAAGGCACTGGACAAAAAGTCCCCCTTCGTGACATGATCATTGCTTATTTGATCTAGATGGATATATCAAGAATAAGTAGCCTTGCCTACGATGTGCTATGAGTTGTTTCCATGTGACTGGTCTACTGGACCAGCTCAACCAGCGTAGGTGAGCAACATGTTCTCCCAGACCCAAATATTCCACATGGTAGAGTCAATATATTCGGGTGTCAAGAATATAAACCATGTTCCCACTCAGCCTTGGTTGTTAGTGTTTTGTGGATACTAGATTTAAACCATTCTCAATAGCTGAATGGCAATCGCTATTGCCAGGCTTTTGGAGGTCCTCTTGGTTCTAACAGGGCTGCCGTCACATTTTGCTCTTAGTTTCTCCCACTCTGGAAGCCTGCACTGCATCCAGCCCATACACTTGCTCTGACTCTGGTCTCCCTGAACCCAGGTTCTGCAATGCTCAAGAAGAGTCTGATAGAGAGGAAGGTGATAGAAAAGTTATAAAGTTAGTACTTAATGTGTGATACTATATAGCCAAAATATTTCCCACACGGTGGTGACCATGTTTTGGGCACAGGAGGTGGTGGTAGAGAGTCTTGTCTTCCTTCTCTCCTTTCTGCAAAGCATAATGAATAATGGACATTAACAATCAACTTCACCAATAAGGAAAGAACATGGGGGCGGGGCTTGGGGTCAAGATGCAGATGTAACTGGTGAATACTATTTTTTGCCTCTTTTGCTTTGTGACTATCTTATAAAATATATTACGACCGAATATGAAGTATTTTAAATGCTTACAAATATGTATACATTTATATATTAAAATCAAATATGCATATAATAAATAGTATTTATTTAAATTAAATAAGTTATTATTTTTTTAAATTCAACAGAAAATAGTTAACAAACCAAATAATTCTAACACCAGTGAAAAGTTCCAGTTTCTCCCCATTTAGACCCAGGGTATCGTCTGTCCTTTCTTCAAGCTAGCACTTAACATGGTGGCTGGGGAAGCAGAGGCATCCAGGAAGGTGTGTAACCTATGTGAGCTCAAATGTCTTGTTCCAACAATGGAACTACAATCTCAGGACTAGAAGCAACACACGAAATGGGCCTCATCAGTGTCTGCGCACAGACCTCAACCAGAGACCAGTGGCTATTGTTTATATTAGTAATATATTTGGTAATATAACAGTGGGACCCTCTTACATAATTTTTCTTCAGAGATTTCCATTTCAACAGACTTTTGAGCTTAAATCCCATCTTCCTCATTTCTTTTTTTTTTCCACCTTCCTCATTTCTATTCTGTGTTAGGAATTCATATAATTGATCTCCCTGGTGACAAATGAACATGTTGTATCTTCTGCTGAATTGCTCAGGGAAGAGGAAGGTGTAGAGGCTTGTAAGTACTTGCCTTGGGAGCCGCCAAGGAAATCACCAATTCTCTCCGAGATTTTCTGCTAACACATTTCCTCCCACTCTATCTTTTCTTTTTTTTATTACAAACCTCAAGCTTCTAATTTCCCAAACAAAACTACCTGGTGTCACTCACCTCATTGTGGCATAAGTGTTGAGAGCAGCCTTCCCCACAAGCAGCCAAAGAAAATGTAAGATAATTGATACTTTTTTTAGGAGTCACAGAGCAAGACGTGGTTGTATGCCCAATTTAATCAAACTATAAATCTTCCTTATAGAGTTTCTACGCTGTCTGCAAGTGGTACCTATCACGGTCCCTTTGTAACAAATGGAGCCATGATTCTGCAGGGACACAGCCCTGGCATTGCCAAGTGCTCCATATCAGCAACCTCTGGGTCAGCAATCATCCTTATTGTGTGATTTGCATTTTACAGATTTCATCCTGTGTCACATCCACCATTGCCACAGTTGTTCTTCCTAAGAGGCACGCAGGTACTGTCCTCATTTTGAAAATAGGGAAGTTGAGGCTCAGAAAAGCTCAGTGCCCACCCAGGGTCAAATGTATGTTCATAGTTAACATAGCTACATTCAAGGATACAGAGATAGTGTTTAAAGACCTGGCTACATGACTGATATATAGTAATTATATACTATAATATATAACTTATAGTATATATTAATACATAATAATCATACATTAAAAATTAATATATGCTAATATGCCAATATAGTAAATGTGGTATATCAATATATACATATATAAATATATAGTAATATATTTATGGATATTAAGTATATTAAATATTCAATATCTTTATATTAAACATAACATAATAATGTGAATTATTAATATATAATATATTGGTATGTGTTATACATATTATATATAACATATTAATATATTATTAGATATATAAAATAATTATATGTTACTATATATAATATAAATTGTAACTATATATGATATAATAAAAATAATATAAAGTATCATATATTATATATTAATGTATAACTTTACATATTCTATAAAATATATTGCATATTAATGTATATGATATATAACATATAATTACTATATATTAAACAAAAGCATGAATTATATATTAATATAACATGATATATTATGTTAATATAATATGAAAACATAATAATTACACTTATATTAATAATTATATATTAATTGTTAAGACATTATAAGTAATATTAATTATAATTATTAATTATATTATAAATTATTAATATATCAGTACATAATTAATATACAATCTATTAATTTTATACATACATTAATTAATGTGTACATTACTATTCCCTGAAAACAACAAAAACATATGAAAGGAAATAAGGGGTCTCACATGCTCTGTGGCCTATCATGGTTTCAGCTATGTGATGCCTTATGACCTTCTTGTGCTCCTGAGCATCTATGAATGGATGATGCAGAGTTCTTGTTGACTGGAGGCTGACAGAGGGAAGGAGTGTCAGGCTGCAGCTTGAAGGATTTAGGTCAGATGGGGGAGGGAAATTTGTTTGTGAGGGGTGAAAGCTTCAGCATATGAAGTATCGTAATACATGGGCCCAAGATGAAGTCTCCATGACTTTTCCCTTAAGTTTGGAAACTTTTGTTCTCATGATGCTTAATATTCTTTTATTTCTTTTTATATTGTCTTGAAAAATTTAAGTGACTGTTATAGGCTAAATTATGTCCCCTCCCCCCCTAAAATTCATATGTTGAAGTCCTAAGTCCCAGTACCTCAGGAAGTCACTGATTTGGAGATAGAATCTTTCAATGAGGTAGTTACGTTAAAATGAGGTCATTAGGATGAGCCCTAACCCATTATGACTGAGGTCATTACAGGAAGATATCAGAACACAGATGCATACAGAGGAAAGACTATGTGGGACACAGAGGGAGACAATCTTCAAGCTAAGGAGAGAGGCTTCAGAAGAAACCAACAAACTAATACCTCAATCTCAGACTGTCAGCATCCAGAATTGTGAGCATATACATTTCTGTTGTTTAAGTCATCTGGCCTGTGGTACTTTGTTATGGCAACCTTAGCAAATTAATACAATGATCATAATTGATTTAATATTCTTGCAAATTTGTAATGTAGAGTTGGACTCAATTTGCATAATTCAGTACTTTGTAATTATTTGATGATGATGATGAGAATTGCAAATATAAATGTTCAGCAATGTTTTGTAATTGATATAGCTGGATACCTACATCAGGGTACTTGGATTATATCTGAACAGCTAAAATCCAAGCCTAAAGCAAAGCAGAGTGGTGCCACACTTTAATGGAATAAGAAGGCCAGGGTTGTCCCAGATTTGCTAACAATTTACAGTAAATCTTGCCTGGATCTTTTCTACCCTGGATCTCATTTCTTTTTTTTTTTTTTTTTAAAGATTTTATTTATTCATTTGAGACAAAGAGACACAGAGAGACAGAGAGACAGAGAGAGAGACAGAGAGAGAACATGAGCAGGGAGAAAGGGAGAGGGAGAAGCAAGCTCCCCGCTGAGCCAGGAGCCTGATGTGGGGCTTGATCCCAGGACCCTGGGATCATGACCTGGGCCGAAGGCAGATGCTTAACCATCTGAGCCACCCAGGCACCCCTGGATCTCATTTCTTCAGCAGAAAAAATGAGGATGTTTGAGTCTCTCCTACCTCGGTAAATACTTTAAGTGAAAAATGACCTTTAAGTCTCACTCTCTGGAACTAGCCATTGTGATCCTAAAACTCAAAGAGAAAAGACCATTATTTAAAGATTCATATTCTGGCACTGATCACCTCTCCTAGATTGATCTGCTACTTGAATCTTGTATTATGTAATCTGAAATATGTCTTGCCTTACCAACAAGAATATAACTTCTTTGAGAGGAATGGATGGATATTATATTAATTCACATCTCCTCCTGCATCTAGTACTGTTCTGTAATCATACTAGAAGTTTGACTAATGTCTATGTATTTAATTAGCAGGATAATTCATGTGTGTGTGTGTGTGTGTGTGTGTGTGTGTGTAGTAATAGCCTGGATTATTTTGTTGAATAAACTGAAATGAAACTAACTTGAATTAAGAGGGAATTATTGACTAATAAAGCTGAGAGGTCCAGGAACCAGAACAAAAATGTCATCAGGATTCCATCTTGCTTTCATCATCACGTCTACCATCTGTTGGCTATAGTCTGGATGGTCTGCCACAAGTCTATAAACCATATACCTATCTTTGGAAAATATCCAAAAGATAATTTTAGCAGAAGATAAAAATGGAAGAAAATAGACAAGGAAATAACAAGGAAAATAACAAGGAAAACAAGTGGAATGAGGAACAGCGGGTAAGCTCCATCCCATCAGCCCATACCCACTTTTAGGAGCTTAAGCATTGGGGAGCTGCCCAGGCTTCTTACCCTCCCCCACTGGTCCCACAGCCTAGTCTAGCCTAGCCTCACGAGAACACAGGTGAGAGTGTAGCACAGAACTGGCAGAGCTGGGTCTCACCTGCAATTGGGGAGAGTCTCCTTATTAACACATCCAGAGATAAAATCAATAAGTCTCCATTTGTCAGAGAATGCTGGGTTAAGAAGAAAACTCATCTTTGACTTGACAGAAAATAGCTTATGCCCACTATTGTTGAGGTTTAGCATTCTCAGCGAGAAAATCCATTTGAGCCTCCTGAATTAAAAGCCTGGGGACAGGGTGCAGATCTACCTCCCTGGCCCTCTCTTTGCCCACAGAGAAATTTGAATTGAGAAGAAAGAATGGGAATGGTGGAAACCATTGGAGCACGTCTACAAACCTCCACACCATCAAAAATTAAAACCGACTCCAGTGTTTTATCAGCTTCAGCCAAAAAAAACCACATGGGTTTGCAGAGCCATGGCCTCCCAACAGCACAAAGCTCAGAGGAAATGGACCCAGGGTGGAAGCCAACATCCATTTAGAGGGTCCATGGGGACAGCCAGAGTGCTGCCTGCAGCTCCCCATCTCCCCAAGCCAAAGGCCACATTGGGGGCTGAGCCAGCATCTTCCCAGAAGAAGGAGTGAGTGGGAAAGACAGAGCATAGCAGTGGCTACCAAGCATCTGGGATGAGCATCAGCCACTGGGAACAGACTGGAGCAGGGACTTCATGCTGAAGGGAAGAACGTTTGACTCAGAGAGAGTGCCCTGTGCACTATTCCTCAGGATGTTGCTCCAGATTTTCCCCTTCCATCAGGCTCCTGGCCACAGTCCTATTCTAGCCCCAGCTGTCTTCCCTGCATGGAGGCATTGGAGCAACACCACTAAAGTCCCCTCTGAGCCCACCAACACCATCCCAATTCCTAAAACTCCAATGGTGCTATGGTCTCAAGCCCCACCCCCTCACCTGTGCCAATCTGTCCCTCAGGCCATACCCACCACTCTAACCTGTCCCTACTGGTTCTTCATTGCCTGCCACCCCACATACCAGGAAGCCCAGAAAAGAAGTCTGCTCCTCAGAGTAAACCAAAATGGCCTTCTGGCTTCTGCTCTTGGAGAGCTGGGTTCCTGCTCTCCTTTTTGTTGCCTGCCCACCCCACTCCCAGCCTTTTAGATATCTGACTTCTTCAGCAATGCCATCTGCTCATCTCAGTTCAGCCTCACTTTTCATTTGCCCCCAGTCCTGGCTTGAGGCAGGCTGGACATCTAATCCAAGAACACTTTTTATTTTGGTATCTCCATAGCTTCAAGGAAGATACCTATGAGGGCCAAAACCCCAATGAGCACTGGAGGAGCCTCTTCAGGGGTGGTTACCACAGCTTCTCTTCCTGAGAAGGGGGTACCCAGACAGCCCTGGCTAACTCCCTTCCCTCTACACCTCTGTCCATGCTGTTCCTGTGCCCAAAACACCATTGGTAGGTCTCTGTGTTCTTTCACCACTGCTGAAACACTAAGTACGTGCCTCATCCAGGGACCCAGCTTCTGATCCCAAGGAACAATCTATTCTACCTCATTTAACCACTTCTATTGCACATAACAGCCTGCCACACTGCTGCAGGTGTGTGTGTGTGTGTGTCTGTGTGCTGATTTTATAAACAAAGTAATTGATGTTATGGGCTTCACAATTGTGTTTTCAGGTAGAGGAAGTGGGTCATGTGTCTACCTGAAAGCACAATTATTATGAAGCCCATAACATCAATTACTTTGTTTATATTTTATCAACTCAGTAATTTGATACTTAATTTTTTAAGGGATGTCTGTCTGAATGATTTTTATCACAGCAGTGGCAGAATTCTGCCTGAAAGCAAAAGGGCCAGCAGGGAGGTAGTAAAGGTCACCTCTGTCTAGTGTTTTCTAGGCACGTAGTGCTCCATGGGTGTTAACCCATTTCATCTTTAGTCAACTTCATGGGGTAGCTACTATTATCATCCTCAGTTTGCACATAAGGAAAATGAGGCAAGGAGAGGCCACATAACTTCCCCAAAGTCAAGCCAGCACCCACATTTTTAACCACTTTGTACTGTTTACCACCAGATGATCAGCCATGTTCTGGGCTCAGAGCTGGCACAGCAAGGATGGAGCACCAGGAGGGCTCCTCCCTGGCTTTCCAAGGAATACTAACTTCCCCAGGAAATGAAGAGCTAGAGGGTTCTGTGCCTCTAACCCTCTCTTCTATATGTGTAAAGAATTTTTAACCCCCTAGTTAGTGATCAGCCAGGGAAAGATATAAAATGCTGCTCACTGTGCTTGCTGAACTCAAGGTACCAAAGAGTGACTCAGCAGAGCTGAAAGCCGAGAGGACTCTTTTTTTTTTTTGGTTACTTAGAATCCTATGTGTACACTATAGAGTCCCACAGAGGAACTAAGCCTCCTTTTAACAGCCAGTCCCAGCTTGCCAGCCATGTGAGTGGCTGCCTTTGAAGTGGATGCCCCATCCAAGCCTTTGGTTGATGCAGCCCCAGCTGGCAGCCTGATTGCAACCCCATGGGAGTCCCTGAATAAGAGGTACCCAGTCAAGTTTCACCAGGATCCTGACCCAGAGAAACTGTGCAAGTCAATAAATGTTTGTTATTTTAAGATGCTAAATTTGGGGGTAACTGTTATAGTAAAATTGATAATTAGTAAGATTATGTATTTGCTTATATTATTTCCTGCATTAGATTTTAGATTCCTTACACCACACATAAAAATAGACTCAAAATTGATGAAAGACCTCAATGTGAGACAGGAGTCCATCAAAATCCTTAAGGAGAACACAGGCAGCAACCTCTTTGACCTCAGCCGCAGCAACTTCTTCCTAGAAACATTGCCAAAGGCAAGGGAAGCAAGAGCAAAAATGAACTATGGGGACTTCATCAAGATAAAAAGCTTTTGCACAGCAAAGGAAACAGTCAACAAAACCAAGAGACAACTGACAGAATGGGAGAAGATATTTGCAAATGACACATCAGATAAAGGGCTAGTATCCAAAATCTATAAAGAACTTATCAAACTCAACACCCAAAGAACAAATGATCCAATCAAGAAATGGGCCAAAGACATGAACAGACATTTTTCCAAAGAAGACATCCAAATGGCCAACAGACACATGAAAAAGTGTTCAACAACACTCAACATCAGGGAAATACAAATCAAATCCTCAATGACATGCCACCTCATACCAGTCAGAATGGCTAAAATTAACAAGTCAGGAAACGACAGATGTTGGCGAGGATGCGGAAAAAAGGGAACCCTCCTACACTGTTGATGGGAATGCAAGCTGGTGCAGCCACTCTGTAAAACAGTATGGAGGTTCCTCAGAAAGTTGAAAATAGAGCTACCCTACGACCCAGCAATTGCACTACTGGGTATTTACCCCGAAGATACAAATGCAGTGATCTGAAGGGGCACATGCACCCTAATGTTTATAGCAGCAAGGTCCACAACAGCCAAACTATGGAAAGAGCCAAGATGTCCATCAGCAGATGAATGGATAAGGAAGATATGTGTGTGTGTGTGTATATATATAGATAGATATAGATATAGATATAGATATAGATATAGATATAGATATAGATATAGATATAATGGAATATTATGCAGCCATCAAAAAATGAAATCTTGCCATTTGCAACAACGTGGATGGAACTAGAGGGTAGTATGCTAAGCGAAATAAGTCACTCAGAGAAAGACAATTATCATATGCTCTCACTGATATGAGGAATTTGAGAAACAAGACAGAGGATCATAGGGGAAGGGAGGGAAAAATGAAACAAGATGAAACCAGATGGGGAGACAAACCGTAAGAGGCACTTAATCTCAGGAAACAAACTGAAGGTTGCTGGAGTGGTGGGGGTTGGGAGGAATGGGGTGGCTGGGTGATAGACATTGGGGAGGGTATGTGCTATGGTGAGCGCTGTGAATTGTGTAAGACTGATGAATCACAGACCTGTACCCCTGAAACAAATAATAATTATATGTTAATAAAAAAAATTTAGATTCCTTAAAATGATCATTTAGGTACATCATGTTGCATCTAGCACAGTTTCTAAAATCTGATATGTTCTCCAGAAATGTTCATTGCATGCATGAATAAATGAATGAATTTCTGATCCACTTCAGGGCTGATTTATTCATTATTAAGAACCTAATTGAAGTCAGGCATTGAACTAAACTCTGGGACCTGTCTAAGTTGGGGTCCTCAGAAGTCAACTATGAAATGAGGCTATGAACATGTTCAGAGTCATCCCAACCAAGGCTAGTTGCTGGGTTCTCACTCATAGCTCCTCACAAACTTCTCTGGTTGAAGGCTGCTATTCTTGGCTTGTCCGTGAGTGAGTCCAAGTATACTCCCAACATGAGAACACAAGTGCTCAGGAAGAGAACCTCAGGCACATGCAGCAAGCAGCCTTTGGCACAGGCAGGGCACCAGTAGCATCTGCCATGGAATAAAATATAAAGCAAATGCCTAGATTTTTAGGAGCTCAGACTATTGTAAAAAAATGTATAATTATAGTAAAGTATTAGCAGTAAATAATAAAAATAAGTTGCTAGAATTATGAATGTTTTCACTGCCTAGTGGGTTGTGGAAGCCTTCACAAGGAGGTATTTGAACCAGTGCTTCGAAGTGAGTGAGAATTTGCCAGGAAGACAAGGTGGAGAGGATATGCTGGGAGGAGAGAACAGCACATACAAAGGCATTGAAGTGAGAGTGCACACTATGTGTCAGGGAATGGGAAATGCCTACTGGTACCTCAGGTCCCAGTTGCAAGGGAGCCAGTAAGAAAGGATATGTTTGCAACTAAGGACTCCTAAGCTATGGAGGTATTTCCTGATGGCAGAAGTCCACCACTAGCAGGAAACCCTAACATCCTGAGGATTAGAGTCTATATTGCTGACACTCCCAACTTTCCCAACACTCCCATTATTAAACAAATTCCCAGTATTCTCAACACACCCAACACCCCCAAATTCACAACATTCCCAACACCCCCCAAATTCACAACATTCCCAATACTGCCCAAATTTCTAAGATTCCCAACACTCCCAATATTCCACAAATTCCCAACATTCTCAACATTCCCAACATTCTCAACACTCCCAATATTCCCAACACTAATATTCCCCAAATTCCCAACATCCCCCAAATTCCCAACACTCCCAATATTCCCAACACTCCCAATACTTCCCAAATTTCCAACATTCCCACAACTCCCAATATCCCCAACTCTCCCAATACCCCCCAAATTTTCAACATTTCCAACACTCCCAACACCCCCAATATCCTGACATTCCCAACACTCCCTGAATTTCTAACAATTCAATGCTCCATGGAAGCAGCATCACATGCCAGATGAGATCCTGGCCTCTGAAGTTAAATAACCCAGGGAGCAGCCCTTGCTGTGATGAATAAGGATTGGGGTCTTTCCCATCTGTTTTGTGACTACTGGGCAACTGAAACCCTTGCCTATATTTGGAGACTGTTAAAGACAAAATATTTGCATCTCACAAAAACTCCTATGTTGAAGTTCTAACCCCCAATTTGATGGTATTAGGAGGTGAGGCCTTTGGAAGGTGATTAGGGTTGAGATGACATCATGAGGGTGGAGGTTCCATGATGGGTTAGAGACACCTAAGAAGAGACACCACAGAGCTTGTTTTTTTTTTCCTCCCATGTGAGCACACACTGAGAAGGTGACCATCTGCAAGCCAAAAGCAGGTCCTCACCAGAACCTGGCCATGTTGGCGCCCTCAGTTTGGAGTTTTAGCCTCCAGAACAGTGAGAAATAAATGTCTATTCTTTAAGTTACCCAGTGTATAGTATTTTGTTATGACAGCCTAAACTGTCTTACAGAGACTGTGCTGGAATAGTAGTCTTGGAGTGGCAGGGCCTTGCTTTCAATGGCAGGAGCCAGGAGGGTTCAGATATTCCTGTTCTCTACCCCCAGAAGCTGGACTACAGGCTGTGACCTGGGCCAGGCCCATGGCATGCAAGTCTGCAGACAACATAAAAGTGCAGGGGCAGTTTTCAGGTGACAGTGACACCTGGGGACCTGAAACATCATCATGGCCCTTTGCTAGAGTGGGGACACCTGAGGGGTCTGGTAATAATAAATGGAGCCTGGTTCAGGCCTCTCACAGGGCAGGGCATTGTTGGAACTATGTGACTAAGACATGTAAAGTACTCCTAATACACAGTCATAATTCAATTCATGGCTATTATTGCTTTTTCGTTTTTTGCTGGTGATTTGTGGGCTTCTCAGTAGGGATCCCTTCCCACATAGGATAGGTGGTTTTGATCTAACCCTGTGCTTCTTAACTAAAGCTTTGCTTTCATAGATAGTTCTCTCTGAGCTGCCACACTCATGCCAAGCTGCACACCAAAGGAGGTGAATTGCTATCACCTATTCCTTTATATGAGATCATTTCTTATCTGGAGTTTTACAGGCACAGAAGAAAATTGTTCTCAACATTACTGTGATTTGAAAATCTAATGGATTTATGATTTTTGTGTATGTTTTTGTCATAGGAATAAAAAAGTGGCAATTTTATTGTCTTTGTTTTTTTGGCAGTTCCCATAGCAGTAAAATATTCACTCAATAATGACATTTACAACTTTCCAACTACAAGTAGGATTACATATATTTGCATTTTAAATCCTTGGCAATAAAGCTTTCTCCCATGTATATCTCTGTTTTATTATGTGCTTAAAATTTGCTCTAAAAGATAAATAAAATGGAATAGCAGGGTATGAATCTAGAAGTTTTCAAGAAATGCTGATTTGTGTTTATATGACATAATTTCTTTTTTAAGCCCACTTCCACTGGTGGCAGAAATGAAATTTTAGACAAGTCAGGCCACACACACACACACACCCCACACACGCGTGCATTCTTCCAATCTTCCGCCAGGTTGTGGCTGTGTTTTATACAGTTCCTTGGTGCCATGGCCTCAGAGCCGGGTGGGGATGGGTGTCTATCCTCTGTTATATCACCTTCAGTCTGCCATCCCCTGAGAGGTACATCTCCATAGCTAGTCTGGTGTGTGCAGGCTGCTGGTCACCTCTCACTTCTCAGTGCAGGGCCCCCTCTGTCCAACCTTCTCCCAGCTACTTTAGGTTACACTTAGGGACCTAAAAGTAGCCCCCGAAGCCTATGCCATTCTGGAGCCTCAGGGACTGAGTAGGAGTGGGGTACCTTTCTGTGGTACTCTTGACACCTGCTTCTCAGGCAACCCTGGAGTAAAAGAGAGTTCTGTGATGCTTGTATGTATCCAACAGCCTATGTGACCATAGATCCAGGACCATGTCTATGCGGCAGGTAAGGCACTCAGAGATTTTCCAAGCAAGTGGGGTCTTCTATACTCCTAGATTCCCTGAGTCATCTGGATTCTGCTGTGCCTTCTGGTCATCTCCACCTGTTCTCTCTGCTAGGGCTCTGATTTCTGGGGGAGTGCCCTGGGATCTTGCTCAGAGTTTCATGACTCCACATTTCCCCTTTTCTTCTCTAACTTCTTCTATCCCTCTCCAGTCCATGAAAACTTGATCAACTCTTCAGGATGAGAAAAAAAAACTGAATCAAAATGAGCACATATTTTTTGTCGGGGCCTGAATTTTGAAACTCAAAATGCTTTCATCTCAGACTATAGATTCAGACATGACTTTCAAAAGTCTAGTTTTGAGATGTTAAAAGATTGTGTAATACAAACTCTCTCTCTTTCCCTCTCTCCCCCCCCCCGCCCCACCCTCTTTCTCTGTCCCCCCACCCACCCACTCTGCTGTGCATGGTATACACTATGTACCCTGGCTGATGCCTCACTGGGGTAAGGCCAAAGGATGCCTGGAAGTACTGTGGGAAAAGAATTTGTTGTTTCTCTATAAAATATTACCCCACTGCACATGTAAATATTTGAATGCCATCTAGAAAGGGTTTTTTGCATCTATCAGATTCCTTGGTGATGCTAATAATGGCTGAACTGTGAGGTGTTGAAGATCACAGGCTGGGGTGCCTTGGGAGACCAGGTTTCACCAGGAGATGTGGGAGTGGCCTGTGATGTGGTCTCTGGAGTGCTCAGTCCTGACATTTAGTGCTGTGGCAGCTCCCCTGAGGATCCCTCTAGCAGCATGGTTCAGGGGGATCTGGGTGGAGGAAAATGGGGAGACTTGGAAACATTTGCTTGGGAATTTAATCATACAGCATGAGTGCATTCTTCATTTGTCTCCCTCCTTATCCCGCCATAACATACAGGAAAAAATAGGCACAGTGGAGGCTGAAGGGCGTTCTCAGGGCCTCTCTGGACGATCCCTATATTGGGCTTCCAGAGACTGGTGTGGACAGAGCTGGGGACAATGGCTGATTTACCTGGATCCAGGTCTTCTTAACCTCCTCATTCTGCCCACGTACATGCAGCCCTCAGCCCTCCAGTCCCTTTAAATAAAGATATCAATATTGATCTCTTTTTCCTCTTATACTTTCAGAGTTAAACTGATACAATAATTTAAGCTGGATTGTTTCTACTTTAACTACCACTGCTCCAGGCTGGGATTGCATCTTCACCGTGGGATGTGTGGAGTTTACTCACCTCACCTAAAGAAGGAATTTCTACTGCAGTTGGTAGGGGGTGTTCTGGACTCTGCCCTCAAGTCACACACCACAGCTCCTTTGTGCTTTTTCAGGCTGGCACTGAGTGGCCAAAATCACCATCCTTCCCCCTACAAGAGGAAGAGAGAAATACAGAAGGTACGTGCTAATGAGCTAGGCTCGAAGGAAATATCTGACAAAGTCTGATATTTGGAAGGAATACCAGGATCAAGAAAAGTGTGGATGAAGTTATGGAATTTGGGAAATATCAGAAGTACTTAGAATATTAAAAACAAATAAAAACCTGAGTCCATAATGTGAGTTTTCAGAGGCACAGAACCCTCACCTCTCTGGGGCATTACGTGTGACCATGTGTGCCTCACACACTAATCTGGTTGCTACAAAGCACCACGGCACCATATCAGTCTTTCAGGGTTTCCTCTAGCTGCCTGGATCTGGGGCTTTTGACTCAGACTCAAGGATGCTCTTAGGGACAGTGCCATACTGGTTCCTGTGGCAGAAAATGCCACTTTCAGAAGCCCTATTCTGTACTCACCTATCCCAAGAAACCTGGGCCATCACTGTTCAGTAGGGACCCCCAGCAAAGTGAGAAAAATGGTTTCCAAACACAGTTCCCAGAAGGTGCAACAGACATTTTCCCTGGAGTTCGGTGGGATGGTTGAATTATTAAATAAGATGTTGGCATGAGGGTCAAGAGATCTGAAGTCAAGAGATCTGTGTAGTCAAGCGATCTGAACTGATGAGAGAGTCAAACATCCTCAATCCACAAAATGTTAGATTTTGCAAAGGACTGCAGAAATCTTTGATTCTGACTTTTTTTGGTGTTGAGGACTGTATTATTCTGGTTGGGTTGCCATAACAAAGTACTGTAGACGGAGGGGCTCAAACAACAAACATTTATTTGCTTCACCCTTCTGGAGGCTGGGAGTCCAAGATGCAGGTGTCAGCAGGACTGTTTCTCCTGAGTCCTCTCTCTCTGGCTTGTCTCTCCTTGGTCACCTTCTCACTGTGTCCTCATGTGGCCTTTCCCCTGTGTGTCCATCACTGGTGTTTCTCCTTCTTCTTATAAGGATACCAGTCACATTGGATTAGGGTCCTACCCTATGATCTCATTTAACTTTAATTACCCCTTTAAAGTGCTATATCCTAATACAACCAGATTGGGAGTAGAGCTTCAACATAGGAATTTGATGGGGAGGGCACAGTGCAGTTCATAACAATGACCCATTCTGCTACTTCATGACTTAAAACAAGAAAGCATTACATTATCAATGGTATGAATAGAATGGGTTAGATGGTACCCTGAAAGATATTCAGGAATGAAATCAGACACATCAGCATTGAAGCAGGACTCTGTAACCCACTGGTTGAGACAAAGCAAGTCACTTTGCCTCCTTGAGTCATTATTTCTTCACTGGGAAAACAGGGGAAGTGATATATATCCTGCATGGTTGGGAATATTAGAAATCATGTTTACAAAATGAGTACTCACAGAAGACATCATTCTGAACCATTGGCAACATTCTCGACACTCCACGGGATCCCAAGGTGCAGTTAAGTCCTTGCCGCCACTGTGAGAAGCATTTATCTGAAGGATTCCTGAACATGTGCTATAGGACCATGCAACCCTGGATACACCAGACTTGACATTGAGCCAAAGTCCAGATACACTCAGGGGCTTAACACACTACTTCTATGAGAACATTATGGAAATTTTCTGTGGGATCCTGAATGAACATCTGACTTCTCATGAGGACTGGATCTGCTGCTGAGCATGCACCTCATGCTTCACCACATCTGCCAATATTCTAACCACAAACTCCTTCATGTGATCTCCTGAACAAGCTCTTTCTGTACCTTACAGTCCAGAAAAAAGTTTTAATTAAAAATAAATAGATACCTTTTATAATAATGAACAGGGCTACATGAGGGACTTAGTCAAGGTTGTAAACTAGAACATGGATTTTACAGAGTTACATTGAAATTCCTATCACTGCAGGAATGTTCTACCAGGATCTGAGGTCAAGGAAAGGGCTGAGGAAGGAGGCCAAGCAGAAAAGGGAAAGCTGGGGTGACTGATCACAATGACAACGGAGTCCACACAATGGGGCAGGGCGGACTATCTCTGGAAATAAAAATAGTTAACTTAAGTTTCCAGATAAAACAGAGCAAAAGGCCTTCATGCATGAAACAACTACTTTTTTAAAGAAAAAATAGATAAAATAAATGAAACAATGGCTTTATGTCACTAGACATGAGACAGCAAAGGATAGTAATTCCTGAGAGATGGGAAATGAAAGGAGCAACCCCCTACAATTGCCTTAAGTTTCCAGATTACAACACAGAGAGGTACAACTAAGGCAGAGCCCAGAAGATTGTTTGAATGGAGGAGACAGAACTGAGATTCCAGAGCAAGGCACACAGAGTACATGCAACAGAGTACCAGAGAGGAGAGAGCTGCAAAAAGTCCTTGAGTGGTCAGCAGAATATCATCAAGGCATGCATGTGAAGAAACTATCAGAGATTGTAGAAAGAGCCTCCTAAAAGGATCAGAGGGAACAGTGCCTGCACTCACATGGGCTAAAAATCATATCTGTTCCCCCAACCATACTGGTGGATAATTTACAGGGTATTGGGTAGAATCGTAAGAACAGACTTGCCTCACTTATGGGTGATAATAAACTCTTTATTGAACACTAGATCCTGTCTAGCAAATCTTAAAGCAGAACCCTAAAGGATCAAACTGTTTCCCTGTAACCTAATAGCAAACTGAGCTTAACAATATTTGTAGGGATACCTAGCTGGCTCAGTCAGTAGAGCACGCAACTCTTGATCTCAGGGTTATGAGTCAAGTCCCACACTGGGCATGGAGCCTACTTAAAGAAAAAGAAAAAAAAAAAAGAATATTTGTAGGAATACAAAAAGTCCATCATGTAACAGGACAAAAATCACAATGTCATACAACAATTAAAAATAATCAGACATGCAAAGAAGTAGGAAAATGATCTGTGAAAGATACATTAGAATTAACAGAAAAGAACATTACAATTGTTATTACAACTCTATTCCAGGTGTTCAAAAAAATTTAAATAGAGACATGACCCAAATAAAACCTCTAAAAACGTAAATGATAAGCCTGAGATGAAAGACGAAATACACTATATAAATTAAGGGCATGTTAGACATTGCAGAAAAACAGATTTTGTGAATTTGAAGACACAGCAATGGAAGCTATCCAAGAATAAACACATGGAGGAGGAAAAAAAAAAACAATAAATGAATGAAAAGAGCATCAATGAGCTGTGGAACAAAACTTTAAGTGGTCTAATGTGTGTAAATGGTATTCATAGAGGGAGAAAGGCAGAAAAAAGTATCTGAAGAAATAATAGCCAAAAACATTTCAAATTTGATAAAAATTACAAAGCCAAAGATCAAAGATATTTAACAAATTCCAAGCACAAGCCACATGAAAAAAAATACACCAAGGCACATCATAATCAAATTGCTCAAAACAGAGGGGCGTAGCAAGATGGCGGAGCAGTAGGAGACCTGGATTTCGTCTGGTCTCAGGAATTCAGCTGGATAGGGATCAAACCATTCTGAACACCTATGAACTCAACAGGAGATCGAAGAAAAGAATAGCAGCAACTCTCTGAACAGAAAAGCGACCACTTTCTGGAAGGTAGGACGTGCGGAGAAGTGAATCTGAGGCAATATTCGGGAGGATAGATGGTGGGGGAGGGGGCCTCCATAGGCTGCTACTGGCAAGTGATAGAGCCCCGGAGCACAAAATCGGAACTTTTAGAAGTCGGCTCTGCTGAGGGATGTCACTCTGGTGGCTAAGTGGGGGGTGGAACCCTCGTGGGACAGTGTGGTCTCAGGACCCTCAGGGTCACAGAAACACCGGGGGTGCCTGAGTGCAGCAGAGCTCCCAGGTATCGGAGTGGGGAAGCCGGCTGCAGAGACGGAGTCCAGGCGTGGGCTCTCAGCTCAGGGTTGTCATAAACCGTGATCCGGGGCACAGTCGGACCACTGCTCGTCCAGCAGGAACCCAACAAGCGGCAGATCCAGGGAGACTCACCTTCTTCCCCTGAGAGGAGAGGTGCGGGAGCACACTGCAGGAATCTGCTGGGTTTGGAGACTCCACACGGGGTCGGGAGCCAGAGATAGAAACCATCAGTCACAGGCTGGGTGAGCATAGAGTGAGGCCGGAGACCAGGGAGACGGGAGTGACTGACTGCTTTTCTCTGGGGGTGCACTGAGGAGTGGGGCCCCGAGTTCTCGGCTCCTCTGGGGTGGAGATTGGGAGGCCGTCATTTTCACTCTCAGCCTCCAAAGCTATACGGAAAGCTTGCAGGGAACAAAAGCTCCCAAGAGCAAACCCGAGCAGATTACTTAGCCCGGACCGGGCAAGGGCGGGGCAATTCCGCCTCCAGCAAAGACATTTTGGAACCATGGCAAGATCTCCCCAGCCAGCCAAGACCAAGTTTACCCATCAATGAGAATGGCAGAACTCCAGCGTTAGGGGAATACTGCACATAGAATTCATGGCTTTTTTACCATGATTCTTTAGTCTTTCAAAGTTAATTTTTTTTAACTGTCTTTTTTTTTTTTAATTTTTCTTTTTCCCTTTTTCAACCAACATCTTATCAATCCCTTTTTTAAAAAACATTTTTATTTTTCATTTTTAGAGTCATATTCTATCCCTTCAGAGTAGTTACCTTTATTTTTGGCATATATATATATATATAAGTTGTTCTCTCTTTAAAATTTTGAGATAGTTTCTTCTAACAGATCAAAATATACCCTAAATCTCTACTGTATGCTTTTGTTCTATTCTCCTGCCTGATCACATTCTCTCCCCTTTTTTTTTCTTTTTTTTTAAATCCTCTTTTCTTTTTTCAAACAACTTCTTATCAATTCCTTTTATAAAATTTTTTCATAATTTTCATCTTTAGAGTCATATTCCATCCCTTCATCATATCAACCCTTATTTTTGTACATATATAAGTTTTACTTTCTTTAAAATTTTGGGAGGCGTTTTCTTCAAACAGACCAAAATACATCCCAAATCTAGTGTGTGGCACTGATCTATGTACCAGCCTGATCATATTTGATCATATTCTGTTTTTTTGTTGTTGTTGTTCTGGGTTTTTTTTTCTGTTTTTATCTTTTTCTTTTTCCTTTTTTTTTGCTTTTTCTTTTTTCTTTCTTTCCCTTCCTTTTTCCCCCAGCTTCAGGTCTTCTGATTTGTTTAGAGTATATTTTCTGGGGATGTTGTTACGTTAGCATTTTGTTCTCTCATTAATCTATTCTCCTCTGGACAAAATGACAAGACGGAAAAAATCACCTCAACAAAAAGAACAAGAGGTAGTACCAACTGCCAGGGACCTACTCAACATGGACATTAGTACGATGTTGGATCTAGAGTTCAGAATCATCACTTTAAAGATACTAGCTGGGCTTGAAAAAAGCATGGAAGTTATTAGAGAAATGCTTTCTGGAGAAATAAAAGAACTAAAATCTAACCAAGTCAAAATCAAAAAGGCTATTAATAAGGTGCAATCAAAAATGGGGGTGCTAACTGCTAGGATAAATGAGACAGAAGAGAGAATCAGTGAGATAGAAGACCAAATGATGGAAAATAAAGAAGCTGAGAAAAAGAGAGATAAACAACTACTGGATCATGAGGGCAGAACTCAAGAGATAAGCGATACCATAAGATGAAACAACATTAGAATAATTGGGATCCCAGAGGAAGAAGAAAGAGAGAGAGGGGCAGAAGGTATATTGGACCAAATTATAGCAGAGAACTTCCCTCATTTGGGGAAGGAAACAGGCATCAAAATCCAGAAAGCACAGAGAACCCCTCTCAAAATCAATAAAACTAGGTCAACACCCCGACATCTAATAGTAAAACTTACAAGTCTCATAGACAAAGAGAAAATCCTGAAAGCAGCTCGGGAGAAGAGATCTGTAACCTACAATGGTAGAAACATTAGATTGGCAACAGCCCTATCCACAAAGACCTGGCAGGCCAGAAAGGACTGGCATAATATCTTCGGAGCACTAAACAAGAAAAATATGCAGCCAAGAATACTCTATCCAGCTAGGCTGTCATTGAAAATAGAAGGAGAGATAAAAAGCTTCCAGGACAAAAAAAAACTAAAGGAATTTGCAAACATGAAAACAGCCCTACAAGAAATATTGAAAGGGGTCCTCTAAGCAAAGAGAAAGACTAAAAGAAACATAGACCAGAAAGGAACACTGACAATACACAGTAACAGTCACCTTACAGGCAATACAATGGCACTAAATTCCTATCTTTCAATAGTTGCCCTGAATGTAAATGGGCTAAATGCCCCAATCAAAAGACACAGGCTATCAGATTGGATTAAAAAACAAGACCCATAGATATGCTGTCTGCAAGAGACTCATTTTAGACCCAAAGACACCCCCAGATTGAAAGTAAGGGGGTGGAAAACCATTTACCATGCTAATGGACACCAAAAGAAAGCTGGGGTGGCAATCCTTTATCAGATTAGATTTTAAACCAAAGACTGTAATAAGAGATGAGGAAGGACACTATATCCTACTTAGAGGGTCTATCCAACAAGAAGATCTAACAATTGTAAATATCTATGCCCCTAACATAGGAGCAGCCAATTTTATAAGGCAATTAATAACAAAAGCAAAGAAACACATTGACAACAATACAATAATAGTGGGGGACTTTAACACCCCCCTCACTGAAATGGACAGATTATCTAAGCAAAAGATCAACAACGAGATAAAGACTTTAAATGACATGCTAGAACAAATGGACTTCACCGACATATTCAGAACATTCCATCTCAAAGCAACAGAATACACATTCTTCTCTAGTGCCCATGGAATATTCTCCAGAATCAATCACATCCTAGGTCATAAATCAGGTCTCAACCAGTACCAAAATATTGGGATCATTCCCTGCCTATTTTCAGACCACAATGCTTTGAAACTAGAACTCAATCACAAGAGGAAAGTCGGAAAGAACTCAAATATATGGAGGCTAAAGAGCATCCTACTAAAGAATGAATGGGTCAACCAGGAAATTAAAGAAGAATTAAAAAAATTCATGGAAACCAATGAAAATGAAAACACAACTGTTCAAAATCTTTGGGATGCAGCAAAAGCAGCCTTAAGAGGCAAGTATATAGCAATACAAGCCTTCCTCAAGAAACAAGAAAGGTCTCAAGTACACAACCTAACCCTCCACCTAAAGGAGCTGGAGAAAGAACAGCAAATAAAGCCTAAACCCAGCAGGAGAAGAGAAATCATAAAGATCAGAGCAGAAATCAATGAAATAGAAACCAAAAGAACAGTAGAACAGATCAACGAAACTAGGAGCTGGTTCTTTGAAAGAATTAACAAGATTGATAAACCCCTGGCCAGACTTATCAAAAAGAAAAGAGAAATGACCCAAATCAACAAAATCATGAATGAAAGAGGAGAGATCACAACCAACACCAAAGAAATACAAACAATCGTAAGAACATATTATGAGCAATTCTATGCCAGCAAATTAGATAACCTGGAAGAAATGGATGCATTCCTAGAGATGTATCAACTACCAAAACTGAACCAGGAAGAAATACAAAACCTGAACACACCTATAACCACTAAGGAAATTGAAGCAGTCATTAAAAATCTCCCAACAAACAAAAGCCCAGGGCCAGATGGCTTCCCAGGGAAATTCTACCAAACATTTCAAGAAGAATTAATACCTGTTCTTCTGAAACTGTTCCAAAAAATAGAAATGGAAGGAAAACTTCCAAACTCGTTTTATGAAGCCACCATTACCTTGATCCCTAAACCAGACAAAGACCCCATCAAAAAGGAGAATTACAGACCAATATCCTTGATGAACATGGATGCAAAAATTCTCACCAAAATACTAGCCAATAGGATCCAACAGTACATTAAAAGGATTATTCACCACGACCAAGTGGGATTTATCCCTGGGCTGCAAGGTTGGTTCAACATCCGCAAATCAATCAATGTGATACAATACATTAACAAAAGAAAGAACAAGAATCATATGATCTTGCAGAAAAAGCATTTGACAAAGTACAGCATTCTTTCTTGATCAAAACTCTTCAGAGTGTAGGGATAGATGGTACATACCTCAATATCATAAAAGCCATCTATGAAAAACCCACAGCAAATACCATTCTCAATGGGGAAAAACTGAGAGCTTTCCCCCTAAGGTCAGGAATGTGGCAGGGATGTCCACTATCACCACTGCTATTCAACATAGTATTAGAAGTCCTCCCACAGCAATCAGACAACAAAAAGAAATCAAAGGTATCCAAATCGGCAAAGAAGAAGTCAAACTCTCACTCTTTGCAGATGATATGATACTTTATGTGGAAAACCCAAAAGACTCCACCCCAAAACTGCTAGAACTCATAAAGGATTTCAGTCAAGTGGCAGGATATAAAATCAATGCACAGAAATCAGCAGCACTCCTATACACCAAGAACAAGACAGAAGAAAGAAATTAAGGAGTCGATCCCATTTACAATTGCACCCAAAACCATAAGATACCTAGGAATAAATCTAACCAAAGAGGCAAAGGATCTGTACTCAGAAAACTATAAAATACTCATGAAAGAAATTGAGGAAGACACAAAGAAATGCAAAAATGTTCCATGCTCATGGATTGGAAGAACAAATATTGTGAAGATGTCAATGCTACCTAGAGCAATCTACACATTCAATACAATCCCCATCAAAATACCATCCACTTTTTTCAAAGAAATGGAACAAATAATCCTAAAATTTGTATGGAACCAGGAAAGACCCCAAATAGCCAGAGGAATGTTGAAAAAGAAAAGCAAAGCTGGCAGCATCACAATTCCGGACTTCCAGCTCTATTACAAAGCTGTCATCATCAAGACAGTATGGTACTGGCACAAAAACAGACACATAGATCAATGGAACAGAATAGAGAGTCCAGAAATGGACCCTCAACTCTATGGTCAACTAATCTTTGACAAAGCAGGAAAGAATGTCCAATGGAACAAAGACAGTCTCTTCAACAAATGGTGTTGGGAAAATTGGATAGCCACATGCAGAAGAATGCAACTGGACCATTTCCTTACACCACACACAAAAATAGACTCCAAATGGTTGAAAGACCTCAGTGTGAGACAGGAGTCCATCCAAATCCTAAAGGAGAACACAGGCAGCAACCTCTTCGACCTCAGCCACAGCAATTCTTCTTAGAACATCGCCAAAGGCCAGGGAAGCAAGGGCAAAAATGAACTATTGGGACTTCATCAAGATAAAAAGCTTTTGCACAGCAAAAGAAACAGTCAACAAAACCAAAAGACAGCCGACAGACTGGGAGAAGATATTTACAAATGACATATCAGATAAAGGGCTAGTATCCAAATGTATAAAGAATTTATCAAACTCAACACCCAAAGAACAAAGAATCCAATCAAGAAATGGGCCGAAGACATGAACAGACAGTTTTCCAAAGAAGACATCCAAATGGCCAACAGACACATGAAAAAGTGCTCAACATCGCTCGGCATCAGGGAAATCCAAAACCTCAATGAGATACCACCTCACACCAGTCAGAATGGCTAAAATTAACAAGTCAGGAAATGACAGATGTTGGCGGGGATGCGGAGAAAGGGGAACCCTCCTACACTGTTGGTGGGAATGCAAGCTGGTGCAGCCACTCTGGAAAACTGTATGGAGGTTCCTCAAAAAGTTGAAAATAGAGCTACCATATGATCCAGCAATTGCACTACTGGGTATTTACCCCAAAGATACAAATGTAGGGATCCGAAGGGGTACATGCACCCTGATGTTTATAGCAGCAATATCCACAATAGCCAAACTGTGGAAAGAGCCAAGATGTCCATCGACAGAAAAAGAAGAGGTGGTATATATATACAATGGGATATTATGCAGCCATCAAAAGGAATGAGATCTTGCCATTTGCAATGACGTGGATGGAACTGGAGGGTGTTATGCTGAGCGAAATAAGTCAATCAGAGAAAGACAACTATCATATGACCTCACTGATATGAGGAATTCTTAATCTCAGGAAACAAACTGAGGCTTCCTGGAGTGGGGGTTGGGGTGGGAGGGATGGGATGGCTGGGTGATAGACACTGGGGAGGGTATGTGCTATACTGAGTGCTGTGAATTGTGCCAGACTGTTGAATCACAGATCTGTACCTCTGAAACAAATCATACATTATATGTTAAGAAAAAAAATAGAAAGAAGAAGATAGCAGGAGAGGAAGAATGAAGGGGAGGAATTGGAGGGGGAGACAAACCATGAGAGACGATGGACTCTGAAAAACAAACTGAGGGTTCTAGAAGGGAGGGGGGTGGGAGAATGGGTTAGCCTGGTGATGGGTATTAAAAAGGGCACGTTCTGCATGGAGCACTGGGTGTTATGCACAAACAATGAATCATGGAACACTACATCAAAAACTAATGATGTAATGTATGGTGATTAACATAACAATAAATTTTTTTAAATTAAAAAAAAAACAAAAACAGAATTTCAAATTGCTCAAAACACCTCATGAAGAGAAAATATTAAAAACAGACATGAAAAAAGACTTGTCATATACACAGGAACAAAAATCAGGATGATGGTAAATTTCTCATTAAAAAAAAACAAAAAGAAAAACAAGGAAAGCAATAATACAGTGAAAATCTTTAAAGCACTGAAAGTAAAAACTGTCATCCTATATCCAGACAAAATACATTTCAAAATTGACGAAAAAATAAGTACATTTTCAGACATATAAAGCCAAAATAATTCATTATCACAAAACAAGGAAATCCTGGGGCGCCTGGGTGGCTCAATCATTAAGCGTCTGCCTTTGGCTCAGGTCATGGTCCCAGGGTCCTGGGATCGAGCCCCGCATTGGGCTCCCTGCTCTGCAGGAAGCCTGCTTCTCCCTCTCCCACTCCCCTTGCTGGTGTTCCCTCTCTCACTATATCTCTCTCTGTCAAATAAATAAATAAAATCTTTAAAAAAAAAAACAAACAAGGAAATCCAACAGGCAGAAGAAAGATAGAAATATGGATCTACACACAGAATGAAGAGACCAGAAATGATAACCACATTGGGTAAATATACAAGATTATTTCTTATTATTTAAATCTATTTAAAGGAAAATTGTTTGAACAACAGTAATAGTAATGTACTGTGGGGTTTATAATATATATAAAATCATATGGATAACAGTAATAGCACAAAGGCCAGGATAACTAAAAAATATACTGTTGTACGGTTCTTATGCTCTACTTGAAGTGTTATAAGATCACATGAAGATATACTGTGGTAAGTTAAAGATGTATTCTATAAATCCTAAAGCAACCACCAAACAGTAACATAAAGAGCTATAACTAATAAGCCAACAGATGTTAAAGTGGAATCATAAATAACACTCATTTTACCTAAGAAGAAATAGGAAAAAGGGGAACAAAGTATGGAAGAGATAAACAGAAAAGAAGAGCAAGATTTAAAGTTAATTATGCCAATTATCACACTAGTTTTAAAGGATCTGACCACTCTGATTAAAAGTTGGGGATTAGCAGATTAGATAAAATGTTCAAGATCTAACTGTATGTTGTCTACAAAAAAAAAAAAGAGAGAGAGAGAGAGAGACAAAGAGACTGCATTTTACATACAAAGATACAAATCATTTAAAAGAAAAAGGATAAAAAATTGTACACCATATTAAAAATAATCTAAATAGTACTAAATTTGCTCATTTAATATCAGAAGTAGTCAATTTTGGACCACAGAATATTGCTATCAAAAATAAGCTTAATTCACAATGATAAAGGGGTCAATTAAAGAGGACATGACAATCCTAAATATGTATGCAACCACCAATTCAAAATACTTGAAGCAAACACCGATAGAACTGCAGGGAGAAATACACAAATCTATTATTACACTCAGAGATTTAAATAATTATTAATATTTATTAATTCTTAAGAATTAATAGAGGGGCGCCAAAGCTGGCTCAGTCAGTAAAGCATGTGACTCTTGATCTTGAATTCAAGCCCCACATTAGATGTAGAGATTACTTAAAAATAAAATCTTTAAAAATAAGAATAAAAGACTATTAAAAATAAGAATAAAAATAAGAATTCATAGAACAAATAACAGGAACTCAGTAACAACACAGAAGACTTTAATACACTGTTAACCAACTTTTCCTAATTGACATACAGAACATTCCAATAACCAACATTAGAATATTTTTTTCATGTGCAACAGAAACAATATTAACCAAGATAGAACATATTCTGGGCTCTAAAATAAGTCTCAATAAATTCAAAAGGATTTAAGTCAAATAAAGTATGTTCTCTAACCATAAACAATTAAACTAGAAATCAATAATAGAAATATCTCTGAGGGAAAAAAATTCCTAAATATTGGAAACTAATTTACACACTTATAAATAACACATAGGTCAAAGAAAAAAATCAGAATGGAAATTAGAAAGTATTATGAAATGAATGCAAATGAAAATGCAACATGTCAAATTTGTGGGCTTCCACTTCAATTATGTTAGAAAAAGAAAAGGTCTCAAATTAATGACCACAGAGTCCACCAGTAAGAAAAGAGAGCAAACATAATGGAATATATACAGAAAAAAATGGAATTTAAAAGTAGAAACTAATGTAACAGAAAACCAACCAAAAAAAAAAAATCAATGAAATCAAAAGTCAGGTCTTTTAGAAACTCAATAAACTGATAAACCTCTAGCCAACTGATCAGAAGGAAAGAAGGTACAGATTACTACCTTCAAGTAGTAACATGTCTTATGACATTACTACAGATTCTATAGGTTCAAAGAAATATATGGATTATTAATAACAATTTTATATCAATAAATTTGACAATTAGATGAAATGAGCAACTTTTTGAAATATATAACTAGAAACCTCACTCAAGAAGAAACAGATAGCATGAATTGTCCTTTATCAAGGGAATTAAAATTATACTCGACATCCTTAAAAAGCAAACAAGTGAAAAAATGCCTACCAGACCCAAATATCTTCACTGAGGAATTTAAGCAAGAAATAATATTAATTCTACATAAACTACAAACTCTTACATAAAATCAAAGAGAAAGGAATACTTCCCAATTCATTCCATGAGACCAGAATTAATCTGATATGAAAACGAGGAGAAGACATTACAAGAAAAGAAAACTACAAAGCAATGTCTTTCATGAATATAAACACAAAATCCCTGGACAAAATACAAGCAAACTGAATCAACATGTGAAAGAGAGCAAATGCATGGCCAGTTTGGATTTATCCTAGCAGTGCATAGTTGATTTAACATCTGAAAATCAATTAATTAATATACCATGCATTCCAGTCATTTCACACTTAGGTATTTATTTACCCAAGAGAAATCAAGGCATATATCCATATAAAAATATGTACATGAATTTTTATAGCAGCTATATTTATAAAAGCCAAAACCTATAAAATCCAAAATCCTCACCAATGATTGAATAAACAGACTGTAGTATATTCATAGAATGGAATATTACTCAGCAATAAAATGGAATTAACTAGTGATACATGCAACAACATAAATGAATCTCAAAATAATTATGCCAAGTAAAAGAAACAGAATTTTATTTAAATTCTACAAAACACAAACTAGTGTATAGTGACAGTTGATCAGTGGTCGTCTATGGATAGGGGCAGACTGGAGAGGTGAGGGAGCGAATGATCATAAAGTGGCATGAAGAAATTTGAGGAGATGACATATATATATTCACAATCTTGATTATGGTGATAGTTTAACAGGTGTATTCATATGTTAAAACATATCTAATTAACATATCTAATATGTTAAAACATATCTTCAAATGTATACATATCATAATGTCAGTTGTGCCTCAATAAAGCTATTTTATAAAGAAAATAATAATAACCAACTTTAAAAAGGCCAGGATGCTTTAGGAAATATGTGTCGTTGTGGCTGCATGTTTGCACCAACCAAAACCTGGCACCATTGGCACCACAGAGTGAACACAACACAGAAGCCATATGCCATCTGCTCTGCCCTGGCTGCCTCAGCCTTACCAGTGCTGGTCATGTCTAAAGGTCATCCTATTGAGGAAGTTCCTGAACTTCCTTTCATGGCTGAAGATAAAGTTGAAGGCTACAGGAAGACCAAGGAGGCTGTTTTGCTTCTTAAGAAACTTAAATGATATCAAAAAGGTCTATGATATCAATGGAATGATATAAAAAAGGTCTATGTATCAAAAAGGAATATCAAAAAGATCTATGCCTCACAGCGAATGAGAGCTGGCAAGGGCAAAACGAGAAACCATCATTGTCTCTAGTGCAGGGGACACTGCATCATCTACAATGAAGACAACAGTATCATCAAGGCCTTCAGAAACATCCCTGGAATTACTTTACTTAATGTAAGCAAACTGAAGATTTTGAAACTCGCTCCTAAGCGGGCATGTGGGACATTTCCGCATTTGGACTGAAAGAGCTTTCCACAAGTTAGACGATCTGTATGGCACTTGGTGGAAGGCTGCCTCCCTCAAGAATAACTATAACCGTCCCATGCATAAGATGCTTAATACCGACCTTAGCAGAATCTTGAAAAGCCCAGAGATTCAAAGAGCCCTCCGAGCATGACGCAAGAAAATTCATGGCAGAGTCCTGAAGAATCCACTGAAGAACCTGAGAATCATGTTGAAGCTAAACCCATATGCAAAGACCATGCACCAGAACACCATTCTTCGCAAGGCCAAGAATTACAAACTCTGGATGAATAAGGCAGCAGCAACCTTAGAAGCCAAATCAGATGAAAAGGGGGTACAGGCAAGAAGCCTGTGGTAGGGAAGAAAGGAAGGAAGGCTACTGGTGTGAAGAAGAAGAAACCTTTGGTGGGAAAAAAGTCTGCAGCTACCAAGAAACCAGCAGCTGATAAGAAGGCTGCAGAAAAGAAACACACCACAAAAGACAAGAAGTCTGATGCCTAAAAACTTACATTTGTTTATTCCATAAAAGTCAAATAATTTGGACAGCTAATTCTGAATAAAGACCTGATCAAAGACAATGAGAAAAAAACAATATCAAATATCCCCAAATTGATCTATAGATTCAATGTAATTCCAAATAAAATTCTAGAAAGCTTTTTAAAAGAAATTGACAAGTTAATATTAAAATTTATATGAAAATACAATAGACTTTTATAAAACTAAACAAGAAAAAAATTTGGAATACTTACTCTATCTGACTTCAAGACTTCATATAATACAACACTAATCAAGGCAGTGTGGCACTGGCATCAATATAAATGGAACACAGTCTATACCTATGTGTATAGAACAGATCTGAGTTCTGACACTGGTTCCAAGGCAATTAAATGTGGAAAAAAATATTTTGAATAAAGGATGTTAGAACAATTGGAAAACTACTAGCAATAAAATAAACATTAACCATTACCTCACACCATAAAAAAAATGAACTCCAAATGGATTATACACCTAAAATGAAAACCCAAAGCTATAAAACTTCTAGAAGAAAACAGAAAATCTATGTGGCGTTAGGGTAGGGAAAGTTTTCTTAGATGCAACACAAAATGTAAAATTGTAAAATATAAATACATACATGCATGCAAAAATGCATAAGTAAATAGAATTTAACCAAAATAAAAAAGTTTTGCTCTCCAGAGAGCAAAGAAAATTATTGGATAATTAAAAAGGCAAGCCATAAGCTGAGAGAAAATATTTCCAAAAATGTATGACAAAGGACTTGTATTCAAAAGATAGAAAGAGTTCTTACAAAACAATAACAAAATACAAACTAATAATAATGTAAGGAAAATATTTGAACAGGCACTTCACAAATAAAAAAATATAAATAGCCAATAAGTACATAAAAATATGCCTGATAATGTTATTTTTTCAGGAAAACATAAATTAAAGCCATAATAAGATACCACTCCCTTACCATTAGAACTACTAAATGTTATAACAAATAAAAATTAAAATTAAAAAACACTGACTTTACCAAGTGTTATGAGAATATGAATAAATTGAGATATTCATGCACTGGTGGGAATATAAAATGATACCAGTCCTTTGGAAAATAATTTGATGGTTTCCTAAAAATTTAAACATACACCTACTATATGAGCCAACATTCTACTTATGGTTATTTATCCAAGAGGAATAAAATCATATGATCACACAAAGATCTATAGATAAATATATATAACATTTTTATCTGTAATAGCTAAATACTGGAAATAAATGCCCATTTTGAGTTGGGCAAGTGAATGGATAATAATTTGTGGAATATCTATACAATGGAATATTATTCAGTAACTTATACAACACAAGTGAATCTCAAGATAATTATGCTGAGTGAAAGAAGCAAGGTAAAATGAACATTGTAAATGCATATATAAATTCAAGAAAATGCAAACTGACATGTAGTGACTGAATGAAATTAGTGGTTGCATGGAGATAATGGTGGAGGGAGAATTTGGGGGGTAATGAAAAATTTGTTATTTTATTTGTGGTAGTGGTTTCATAGATGTATGTTTTTATGTCAAAACTGACTGTAAGTACATGTATGTTATATTTCAATTTCATTTTAAGTACATGTACTTTAATGTACTTCAATTATTCCTCAATAAGAAAACAAAATTCTATTCATAAAAATAACACAAAGAGCTCCCAATGGCCAAAGTGGAACAATTAGAGAAACAAAATAGTTTTGGATTATAGCCAAACATATAAAATGTGTCCATGTGTCCACACAGACTTAAATGAATTAATTATTGAAAGAGAAGAGAAAAATATTCTGTGCAGAAGAATTCTAAATAATTTATGTAGATACTCTACCCTCAAAGAAGTATAGCTCTCCACTCCTTACATGTAGACTGTACATAATAAATTTCTTCTAAAAAGTACAGTATGAAGAGAGAGAAAAAAATCAGTAACTTTAAGTGGGGAAACCTGACAAATGCTATCTCAGCCAGGTGATCAAGGTCAACATTAACAGTGATAAACCATGTTGATATCACATTCCCTTGATAAGATATAATGAGAATGGTACTTTATCACTGTGCTTTTTCTTTAAAAATCCATATCCCCATTCTATTTGGGAGGGAAAATAAAAACAGACAAGTTGCAATAGAGAATCATGCTATAAAATACTTGACCAGTGCTCAAAACAGTCAAAGTCATGAAAAACAAGGAAAGTCTGAGAAACTATCCCAAGCAAGAGAAACCTAAGGAGACCTGAAAATTAAATATAATGTGGCATCCTGTGGTCACATGGGATCTTGGAACTAAGAATAAATAAATAAACTGTGGACTTCAACTAAAAAGAATATATCAATATCTGCTTATTTATAAGAAATGCTCCATATTAATATAAGATGTTAATAATAGAGGAAACTGAGTTTGTAGTGTATGGGAACTACAGTAATTCATGTGTCCAAAATGAACTCATAAGAGAAGTAAAAATGAATGATAATGAAAGCACAATATATCCAAATATGGGGATTGCTGCCAAGTATGTACTTAGAATAATATGTATCAGTTTAAATATTTATATTATATGAAGTTCTTTTTAAATTACAAAAAAAGAGTAAATAAAATCTAAATGAGGTGGAAGGAAGGGAACAATACTGATAAGAGCAGAAAGCAATGAAACAGAAAATGGACAATTGGAAAAGCTAGCTCTATGAAAAGATTTTAAAAATGATAACCCCTGTGAGATAGATCAAGACAAAAAAAAGTGAAAAAACAAAAATTACCAATATCAGTAAGGAGAGAGACATCACTACAGATCCTACAGATATAAACAAGATAGTAAGGAAATATTATCAACTCTTTTTTTTGCAAACAAATTCAACTGAGATGAAACTCTTTGTAAGGTAAAAAAATTTACATAATAAGAAATACAAAGTCTGGAATTATTGGATCAGATGATATTTCTAATTTTTTTGAGGAAACTCCATATAAATATAGAAAACAAACTGATGGTTGCCAGAGGGAAAGGAGGGATGAGTAAACTGGGTATGGCTTCATAAGAGCTAGAACAAAGCAAAATATATGTTTACCACTTTAATTCAGTATAATACTAAATTTTCAAGCCAGTGTATTAAGACAAAAAAAAATAGCATAAATAGTGGAAATAAAAAATAAAATTGCCTTTAATCACAAATGACACACAAGCACCTTTGTAGAAAATCCTAAGAAATCCATGACAAGAAGAAAAAAATAAAAATAAAAATGAGTGAATTTAGCAAGGTTGCAGTACACAAAGTCAATATACAAAATCAAGTGTACTCTTTATACTAACAACATTCAATTGAAAAATTAATATATACCACTTACAGTAGTTAGGGATAGTTAGAAATAAATAATTATAGTAAATTTTTAAAAAATATGTGTAAGATCTGTATGCTGAAAGATCTGTAGCATTTTTGAAAGAAATTAAAGAAAACCTTAATAAATATATTATATATCATATTAATGGGTTGGAAGATTCAATATATTTAAGATGACATTTTTTCCTTCAAAGTAATCTGTAGAATTAAAGGCAATGCCAATAAAAATCCTAGCAGTATTACTGTAGAAATTAACAAACAGATTCTCAAATTATAAAGAAATGCAAAAGACCTAGGATGGGCAAAATAAAATCTTTAATTAGAAAAAAGAGTTTTCCAGGACAATAAAAATGTTTTATTTCTTGATAGGGGTGTGGGTTAAATGGGTTTATACATTTGGCAAAATGCATTTAACCATATATCTATGAACCAGTATTTGCATTATAAAAATTAAAAAATGAACAGCAACAACAAAAAATGAGTCCCCAGATGGGCTTAATAGCATATTACGCCAGATATGTCCTGGGAAGTATGGAAGATTGTTCCAAATAGAATCCTCACTTCCCAGAGTAGACATGAATGTTATGCAAATAGCCTCATTTCAGGTACTTGGTGGAGTGCAAGTTTTACACTCTTGGAAATTAGGCTAGATTATGCTAGTTTGCCAGCTTGTGCCAATCCCACAGATAGGGAACATCCTTATTTGATTTTCTCCCTCTCCTCTCTTGCCAGTGCTCCTTGTTGGCCAAACTCAACAGGAAGCCGGAGAGCAAGGAAGCCCTCTGATACAGATGACCCTCCTAGGGCACAGGGCAGCATACAGGAAGACAGAGAGGATGAGCATAGATGCCCTGAGATGTAGCAAGAGCCAGAAATTTATAGTTGCATTTAACCCCTTGAGATTTTTAGCCTCCTTTGTTATGCCATACAACCCAGCCTATTCTGATATCCTCCAGCTAATTTTATGGATTTAGTATAACTTTGATACTGAAAAAAGGGAGATCATGAGAAAGAAATATAGTCCAATCTCATTCATGCACAGAGATGCCATTATCCTAAACAAAACATTAGTAAAAGAGACCTAACAGTGTATGGGTTAACATTAGGAAAACTATTACCTATTAAATGAGAAAAACAAATTCAATGAAGACAGAAGAGGTATTTTTTTTTTAAATGTCAACACCAGAAAGCAGAAAGCAGACCAGTGGTTGCCTGGGAGAGAAGAGGGAAGAACAGGGAGGACATGAGGAAGGGACTACCAAGGGCCACAAGGAAATTGGGGGTGATGGAAATATTAATCATCTTGGTCATGGTGATGGTTTCTTGACTATATGCATATGTCAAAGCTTGTCAAATTAAACTCTTTAAGTGTGTTCAGTTTATTTGAGGTCTATCATACCTCAATAAGACTGTTTTAAAAAGTCATGCATGATAAACACTTCTAGTACAAAAAAAAAAAAATAGAAGGAATTACCTTAAACTGTAGGCCACCTTTATCTTTCCTTCAATTCCTCACATAGTTTCTAAAATTGCACTGGGGTATTATCTCTTGATAGGTTGTCCCCACCCTTTTCTGACACTGGTATTTGTGAGATTATCTTATCTCCTAAATTGGTTGCATATGTTACTCAAGTGTTTTTGGTTTATTATCTTAGTTGCTCTGTTTTTATCAGGGGATTCGGGAGATTTCAAATCTATGTTGCTGACTTTTTCCTACTCTCCTCTTGCTCACCTGGTAGTTTTCATTGGGTGCCCAGGGTCAAAGGGTCAAAGACACACCTGATGACTATAGTGCAGGGTCACATCTCTGTCCCTTCCAACACATTGAGGATGCGAGAAGATATGTCTTGTTTCCTCACCCTCTAGGCTATTTCACTCACATGAAATGATTTATTTTCATTCTTTTGAAATGGGGATTATTTTACAATTCTTTTGGCCCCTCTTTCCTATCCCAACCATCAAGCAATACTGCACCATAGTGATGGTGGCAGAAGAGGCAATGAGGCCAGGCAGGCACCTAAAATGCTGATATAGATGACCTTCTCTCTTACTAGAAGAGATGTGTTCTCCGGAGTGTGTAGAATGTCTCCATTGCTTTTTTTTTTTACTTTTGCTATACTCCTGCAACTTGGCCCTGAATGGAGATATAGTTGTGGGAAGTGTGTGGCAGGGGGGAGAGATTAGAGTCCTAGTTTTCTGACTGGAAGACCAACAAGGAAGGCCCCAGAAAGTTGGACAGAATGAAGAAGACTGTGCAGAGAAGGGAGAGCAAGAGAATAAATTCATAAAGTTGTATCTGCATTCCTGAATAGTTCCATATCTATAACAAAACTCTGAATTTGTAGTTAAAAACCTTTGGGGAAAAAACCTCATGTACACACAGTTTTACTGGTGAAAGTACCAAAGAAGAAACAGTACAAATTCTACACAGTGACTTCCAGAAAATGGACATTTTTATGAGATTACCATTACCCTGATCCCAAAGCGAAGTCAAAGATAGTCAAAGATAGTACAAGAGAACAACAAACCAATATCCTCATGAAGATAGATGGCAGAATTGCTCAAAAAGTACTGACAAATTGATTCCAACAAACATAAAAAAGAAAAAAAAACACTTTATGAAAGCTGGATAGATCCTGGAAATGCAGGGCTGGTTCAATATTCAAAAACAGACAACATAATCTACCATATTAACAGACTAATGGAGAACACCACATGACTGTCCAAATCGATGCAAAAGAAACATCTGACAAAATTCAGTATGCACTTATAACACAAACATTCAGCAAACTAAGACTAAAAGGGACCCCCTCAACCCCTACCAAGGGCATTCACAAAAGCCTTCAGCTAAAATCATACTTAATGTTGAAAGATTGATTTTTTTCCTCCAAAGATCAAAAATAAGGCAAGGATGTCCACATTTATCTCTTTTATTCATTTTCCTACTGGAAGTTCTTGCCAGTGCAATTAATGAGGAAAAAAAATGGCATATGGACTGGAAAAGAAGAAGAAAACTATTCCTATTAACAAAATATATTATCCATACATAAAATCCAATGGGATCCACGAAAAAGCCCCTAGAAATACTAAGTTGTAGGATGCAAGGTGAACACACAAAAGTCAATCATATTTCTGTATAATAGAAATGAACAATGGAAATGGGCATTTTTGAAAATTCACAATACCTTTAACAAATTATTTTGAAATACTTACAAAGAAATTTACCAAACCATGTGAAGGATCTTGATATTACCATACATTGATGAAAGAAATCAAAGAAGAAATAAATAGACTTACTATGTACACTGATTGGGAAACACACATTTAAGATATCAATTCTCCCCAGATTGATCTACAGATTTAACTCCATTCCCATCAAAACCCCATCAAGTGTTTTTGTAGATACAGATAAACTTGATTCTGAAGTTATATAGAAGGGCAAAGAAACAGGGCACCTGGGTGGCTCAGTCCATTAAGTGTCTGCCGGACACGGGGTCCTGGGATTGAGCCCTGCATTGGGCTCGCCTGCCCAGCGTCTGGCTCCCCACTGAGTGGGAGCCTGCTTCTCCCTTTCCTCCCCTCTTGTGCTCTCTCTTGTGCTCTCTCTCATAAATAAATAAAATCTTGAAAAAAAAAAAAGGCAAAGGAACTAGTATAGCCAATTTTTTTCTTGAAAAGAACAAAATCAGAGGACTCACAGTATTTGATTTTAAAACTTAATATAGAACTATAGTAATCAAAGAAGGTGAAAGGATATATAAATCACTGCAACATAAAATACATAAATTAATTCACACAACTGATTTTTGGCAAAGGTGCAAAGGTAATTCAATGCAGAAAGGAAAGCCTTCAACAAATGTTGTTGAAAGAATTAGGTATCTACATGAAAAAAAAATGTACCTGTACCTAATCCTTACACCTATTTTAAAAAATTAATGAAAAATAGATTATACACACACACACACACACATATATATATATAAATGTAAAATGCAAATCTGTAAAACTTTTTGAAGAAAACATAGAAGATATTTGTGACATGGATTTAGGCAAAGAGTACTTAATATGTCACCAAAAATCTGAGCCATAAAATAAAATAAAAAATTCTAAATCAGACTTCATCAAAATTGAAAATGTTTGTTTTATGAAAAAAAACCTCTTAATAGAATGAGTAGATAAGCTACACAATGGAAGAAAATATTTGCAAATCATATATTTGATAAAGGACTTGTATCCAGAATATGTAAAGAACCCTCAAAACTTAACAGAAATAAAATAATCCCATAAAAATGAATTTAAGACTTGAACAGAAAATTCACCAAAAAGAATAGAAGGATGGCAAACAAGCCCATGAAAAGAGCCTCACCATCATTAACCATTAGGAAAATACATGTTACCACCATAATGATAGGGAGACATCTGGTTTGGGCTTCAGTGTGTAAAGAGCTTGCAAATCATTGTTGTCTCTACAATAAGAACTGGACAAATGAAAAGCAATGACTTTTCCTGGACCCCTCAGAAAACTGGCATTGCAGGACAAACCACCGCCTGGAAATCTGAAAGGACAGGTGAATCTAGAAAGTCACACTGAGATCTGCTCACCTGGATAATCTACTGAGGCTACACACTGCTAGAACACCTAACTGGTAATTTTGACAAATTACAAGAGGCAGAGTATGGACCAGTTTGAAAGTGAGAAACTCCTGGGGGCCCAATCTTAGGAGGACTCCCACACTTTCATGGGCATTACCTCTAGAAACCTTGCCAGCTTCTCACAATGAAGGTCCAAGGAAGATTCCCTTTTGGCATTAGCAGGGAGAGGAAGACTAAGCCTTGTGAAATATACCAGAGCCTTTTCCATAAAACAGGCCTACTTTCCAGGGGGAAAGCTTTTATTGGAGCCCTGTCTCATTACCATAAAAAAGGATAGTCCTCTCAATCTATCCCCTGTAGCCTGCCTGTCTTACCTAAGATATGGGAGAGGGGAAATCCACAGAAGAAGAAACACCTGTCAAGGTCACAGGGCAGGGAAACATGTATGCTAAAAGACTTGATATGATTGGAAGATTATGAAAAACTCTCCCTCATCCATACCTTACCACTACACTGACAGGGTTCCAGGATACTAACAGTAGAAAACAGATAAAAGAGCTGCACAACACAGACTCTTTGGGGAGGAGTCCTTAGGGAGGCCCAAAGTTAAGAGAGAAGACAATAACAAGGACAATAGAGGAATTTGAAGCCTCTGGTACCTACAACCACAGCCATAAAACAAAGTCTCAATCCTACCCTTATTAACATCAATCCTCATTGTAAAGGACAATTTACCTCAGTTCTCATTACCCAATACATTATGTATGGGTAATGTATGTATGTATGAAAATTTACAAGGCATCATAGAAGAGAAGAAAAACAGTCTTCCATTGTGTGTGTGTGTGTGTGTGTGTGTGTGTATACCACATTTTCTTTATCCATTCATCAGTTGATGGACATGTGGGCTCTTTCCATAATTTGGCTATTGTTGATAATGCTGCTATAAACATCGGCGTGTATGTACTCCTTTGAATTAGTATTTTTGTATCCTTTGGGTAATACCTAGGACTGCAATTGCTGGATCTAGAGTAGTTCTATTTTTAACTTTTTAAGGAATGTCCATACTATTTCTCAGAGTGGCTACACCAGTTTGCATTCTTACCAAGAGTGCAAGGGGGTTTTCCTTTCTCCTTTTCCTCGCCAAACCTGTGTTGTTAATTTTAGCCATTCTGACAGGTATGAGGTGATATCTCATTGTAGTTTTGATTTGTATTTACCTGATGATGAGTGATGTTGAGCATCTTTTCACAGATCTTTTGGCCATCTGTATGTCTTCTTTGGAAAAATACCTATTCATGATTTCTGCCCATTTTTTAACTGGACTATTTATTTTTTGGGTGTTGACTTTTACAAGTTCTTTATAGATTTTGGACTAACCCTTTACCAGATACGCCATTTGCAAATATCTTCTCCCATTCTGTAAGTTGCTTTTTAGTTTTGTTCATTGTTTTCTTCACTGTACAGATGCTTTTTATTTTTGCTTTTGTTTCCCTTGCCTCAGGACAAATATCTAATAAGAAGTTGTTGTGGCTAATGTGAAAGAGGTTACTGCCTGTGTTCTCTAGGATTTTAATAGTTTCCTGTCTTACATTTTGGTCTTTAATCCACTTTGAATTCATTTTTGTGTATGATATGAGGAATATTACTGAGCCATCAAAAAGAATGAAATCTCGCCATTTGCAACAACATAGATGGAGCTAGACAGTATTATGCTAAGTGAAGTCAGTCAGAGAAAGACCAATACCAAATGATTTCACTCATATGTGAAATTTAAGAAACAAAACAAATGAATATACAGGGGGAAAAAAGAGAGGAAAACCAAGAAACAAACTCTTAACTATAGAGAACAAACTGATGGTTACTGGAGGGGAAGTGGGTGGGGGATGGGTTAAATAGGTGATGGGTATTAAGGAGGGCACTTGTTGGCATGAGCACCTGTGTTATATGTGAAGAATCACTAAATTCTGCACTGGAAACTATCATTACACTGTATGTAAACTAGTTGGAATTTAAATAAAAACTTGGGAAAAGAAGGATAGAGAGAGGCAAACCTAGAAGCAGACTCTCAACTATAGAGAAGAAATGATGGTTACGGGACCAAAAAAATGAAAAGGATAGAGAGAGGCAAACCTAGAAGCAGACTCTCAACTATAGAGAAGAAATGATGGTTACGGGACCAAAAAAATGAAAAACAGAAAAACAATAGAGAAAATTTTAAAAGACCAAAGCTGGTTCTTTGCACAGACCTTAAAAATTTGTAAAACTGTGCCAGACTTACCAAGAAAAAAAGACATTGGGCACAGTGTAACAATATCAGAAATGAATGAGATTTCTTCCCTCCTGAATTCATGAACATGAAAAAAATAATAAAGGATGACAATGAACAATTTTATACCCACAAATGTGAATATTTTAAAGAAATGAACCAATTCCTTTAAAGACACAACTACCAAAATGCATGCAAAAACAAGTAGATAACTAAATGAGTCTGTATTTATAAAGAAATTGAATCAATAATTAATAGCCTTCCAAAATAATCACCGGACCCAGATGGTTCCACCAGTGAATTTTACCAAACTTTTAAGAAAGAAATTATACTAATTCTTTACAATCTCTTCCAGAGGCTAGAAGCAGAGGGAGCACTTCCTAACTCATTCTATGAGTCCAGCATTACCCTAATTTCAAAACGAGATACAGATTTTACAAGAAAGGAAAACTACAAACCAGCATCTATCATAAACATAGACATAAAAATCTTCAGTAACAAAACAGCAAATTGAATCCGGCACTGCAAGGCACCTGGGTGGCTCGATCGGTTAAGCATCTGCTTTCAGCTCGGGTCATGATCCCGGGGTCCTGGGATCGAGTCCTGTACAGGGAATCCCTGCTCAGTGGGGAGTCTGCTTCTCCCTTTCCCTCTGCCCCTCTCCCTGCTCATGCTCTTTCTCACTCTTGTTCTCAAATAAATGAATCCAGCACTGTATAAAAACAATTATACACCCCAACCAAGTGGGATTTATCCCAGGTATGCAAGACTGACTCAACATTCAAACATCAAACAAGTAACCCATCACATCAATAAGCTAAATAAGAAATATCATGTGATCATATCAATAGATGCAGAAAAAGCATCTGACAAAAATTCAACACCCATTCATTTAAAAAAAAGTTTTCAACTAGAAATAGAAACTTCCTTGATTTGATAAAGAATATGCACAAAAAACCCTAGAGTTAATTTCATACTTAATGGTGAGAAACTGGATGCTCCCCCCTAAAATCAGGCCCAGAGCAAGGATATTCTCTTTTATCACTCCTATTCCACATTATACTGGAAGTCCTGGCTAGTTCAAGAGGACAAGAAAAGACAATCAAATCTATACAGATTGAAAAAGAAGAAATAAAACTGTCTCTATTAGTAGATTACAATATTCGATGCAGAAAATCCCAAAGAATCCTCAAAAATACTCCTGGTGCAAGAATAGCATTACAAGACACAAGGTTAATATACAAGAGTCAACTGCTTTCCTTTATTCCAGCAATAAACAATTGAAGTTAGAAATTAAGAAACAATTTCATTTACAATAACTCCAAAAAATACTTACATATAACTCAAAATATGTATAGAACTTTTATACAGAAAACCATAAAACATTGCTGAAAAATTTAAAGAAGATCTAAATAAATGGATAGATATTTTATATCCATGGATTGGAGGACTCAAACTTGTTAAGACGTAAATTCTTCCAAACTTGATCTACAGATCAATGGAATCCCAATTAAAATCCAAACAAGCTATTTTGCAGATATCTACAAATTGATTCTAAAGTTTATATGAAAAAGAAAAAAGAGCTAGAAAAGCCAACATAATACAGAAGAATGACACTACCCAACTTCAAGACTTACTATAAAACTATAGTGATCAAGACAGTCTGATATTATTGGTCAAAGAATAAACATATGGATCAGTGCAAATAAATATAGTCAGCTAATCTCTGACAAAGGAGCAAAGGTAATTCAGTGGGGAAAGAATAGTTTTCTCAAAAAATGATGCTGAAGCAACTGAACATCCACATGCAAAACAAAAAAAGAATCTTTTTTTTTTTTTTTAAGATTTTATTTATTTGACAGAGAGAGACACAGCAAGAGAGGGAAAACAAGCAAGGGGAGTGAGAGAGGGAGAAGCAGGCTTGGCGGGAGCCCGATGTGGGACTCGATCCCAGGACCCTGGGGCCATGACCTGAGCCGAAGGCAGACGCTTAACAACTGAGCCACCCAGGCACCCCCCAAAAAAGAATCTTGATATAGACCTTATACCTTCACAAAAATTAAGTAAAAATGGATCATACATCTAAATGTAAAATGTAAAACTATAAAACTTGAAGAACAAAACATACTTAAATCTATGTGACCTTGGATTTGGTGATTTTTTGATACAATACCAGAAGTATGATTCTTGAAAGAAAAAATGCTAAGTTAGACATTTATTAAAATTAAAAACTTCTACTTTGCAAAAGACACTGTTAAGAGAATGAAAAACAAGCCTCACTGGCAGAAAATATTTGCAAAACACATATCTTATAAAGTACTTTTATCCAAAATATACAAAGAACTTTTAAAACTCAATAAGAAAATTAAAAAACCCAAATTAAAATCGGCAAAGGATGTGAACAGATTCCTCATCAAAGAAGATATACACCTAGCAGATAAGCATATGAAAGTATGCTCAACATCATTTTTACTAGGGAATTGAAAATTAAAATGACAATGACATATGTCTCCGCAACTATGAAAATGCCATATATGTATATATATTTGCTGTGTAAATTATACACACACATATATATCCAATATCATATCATATCATATCATATCATATCAAGGATGCAGGAAGGTGAGACTCATACATTGCTAGTGGTTATGAAAATGGTGTACACACTCTGGAAAACTGTAGGATTCCTATAATGTTAAATAAGTTTTCCACTGACACTCCAAGGTATTTACCCAACTAATTTGAAAACTTTTGTGCATACAAAACTCTGCGTGCAACTGTTTGAAGACTATCTATTCACAATCGCCAAAAACTGGAAATCGCCCAAATATCCTTCAATGGTTGAATAAACAAAATTTGGTACAAAGAATGGGATAGCATCCAACAATAAAAAGAACTATTGATACACACAAGAACATGGGTGAATCTCAAAAGCATAATGGTGAACGAATAAAGTCCGACTCAAAATGTTGCATATGGCATAATTCCATGTACATAACATTCTCAAAAAGGCAAAACTACAGCGATGTAGGCAAAACTATGTCAATGGTTGTGTATTCGAGTTTGGGGAGGGTGTGGCTATAAAAGGACAAGACAGAATTCTTTGGGTGATGTATCCTAATTGTGTTGGTGGCTACAAGAATCCAAACAAGTTTTTAAGCCCCTCCCTCCCCCAAAAGTTAATTTTACTGTATATCAATTAAAAAAGTCAAATAAAGTACTAAACAATTACTAAACATATATGTAATGTTCAAAACTAAGCAAAAAGTCCTAAACTAAGTAAAATAAGTTGTCAAAAAAGGCATGAGGATGGTATTAACTAACCTGTAACATAACGCATTATTTGGAAGGAAGGGCGTGGTTACACCGAGAAGGAGATGTGAGAGTGAACAGACAGCAGTGGACAGGCCTAGGTATCGGCGACAGGAACCATTGGAAGTGGTGACATGAAGAAGGCAAGAAATGGGGAAAGGTCAGAACACCGGTTTAGGAAGCAGAAGGAGCAACTTCGCATCGAAGTGACGCATTGGCCAAGCAGGGTTTGGAAATGGAGCCGAGACAGGATGGGTGAGAGAAAAGTTTGGGAAGAGTGAGCAGGGGGAAGAAATGAGAAAGGTGGACGCACACAGGGCAAGGGGGGAGAAAGCAAAGGCAGGCTATTTAAGCAGCTTCTCCTGCAGTCCCCGAGGCAGTGCCAAGGGGCACCACGAAGAGCGAGCACTCCCGCGCGGGGGAAGAGTACATTCTTCCCCGAAGCCCGGCCCGCGGTGCGGGTCATAGCCGCGGGCACGCGCGCTCCGAGGCCGGCTCCGGCGGGGCGGGGGCGGGGCGCGGCGCGCGCTCGTTCACGAGAGGCGGGGGCGGGGCGCGGCTGCGGCCGGTGACGTCAGGGCAGGGTGCGCGCCGGACGGCTGCGGGCGGAGCCGGGAGGCGGGCGCTGCGCGCGGCCGCGGGCGGAGCGGAGGGGCGCGAGGGGCGGAGCAGAGCGCGGGAGGAGGCGGGGGAGGAGAGGCCCCCGGGACCGAGAGCGGCAGCTGGGGAGGGGGCCGCGGAGCCGGAGCGCGAGCAAAACAGCTGATCTGATTTTCCTTTAAAGCGAGAGAAAATGGAAGTCGGGTAGCGGTGACTGCGGCGCTGCAGGCTGGCCGAGCGGAGCGGAAAGGCGCGGCGCGGCAGGTGAGACGGCGCTGGCCGCGGTGCTGCTGGCGGCCGCGGGGCCGGGGCCGCGGACCAGGCAGGTGCGCTGTTGGAGCGCGGGCGCCGGGTCCCTCCGCGCTTCGCGGACAGGCAGGTGGGCGCAGAGGCCGGGCGACCCTGGGGCCAAGGCGCGAAGGCACAGGGGGGGCGCGGGGGTCGCGGGCCCCGCGCAGGGCTCGCGGCGCGCTGCATTGCGGGCTCCGCTCTGGACCCCGCGGGGGCCGCGGGCGCCGGCTCCGGGCCGGCGCGCGTCTTCCAGGCAGGGCGCGGCGTTCCGGCTGGGTCCGGGCCGGCGTCTCCTCCGGGCCCCTTAGCTGTCTGCACTGGAACGTGATGACAGGCGTGGGAGGACCGGCCCCCCAGTCCGTGTGGGCGCGCCGGGGGTCCCGCGGCGGCGGCAGACTCCCGGGCACGGCGGGGCCCAGGAGCAGCGCGTGAGGCCGCTAGCCGGGTGCCCGGGCTGTGGCTGCGTGGGCCACTGTGGCCGGGCGCACAGCTCGCTCGCTTGCTCCGCTGGGTCTGGCTGGTCAGGAGGGGAACCGTTAATGCAATTTGGCTGTGAACCCGGAGGCCTTCCCTAGTATCTTCTCACTGGAGGGGAAAAAATTGCATCTGCTGTGCTTTAAGTGCTCCTTTAAATTTGAGAGATGTCAGTGATGTCATCATTAACAAAAACTTTCCTTCATTGGACACAACCGCTCAAGTGTACCCTCCTCCAGGTGCAGCTATTGCAGCCCTTTGAGAATCTTTGTAATAAAATGGATTTGCCTTTGCTTTCTAAACTCAACAGCATTACACAAGTGAAAACGGTTTTTATTTTTATTTATTGGTTTGAGAACCAGTAGATTTGAGAGTAGCTGAAAGGAAACTTGTTAGATCCCAGCGGATCTGGGAATCGCTTCATCCACACCACAAGGATCCAGGGGAAAGTGTCATGCATGACACTTACATGCTTTGTTGCCTTGCTTTATCTTTATAAATGAAAGTGAGTTGTGAGATAAAAATTTTTTTTAGAAGATACTGTATTTGATGTGGCACATGGTGTGTCCAGGAAAAGGTGGACAGTGTGGCCTAAATTTTTACAGGCCTTGATCGCTTCAGGAAAATCAGCACCCCACCCCATCCCCAGGATGGGTCTGGGAGCAGCCTGCCCTAGGGAACTGAGTGGCAGCTTCTGTAGGGCCCTCCCTGCCTTTCATTTTCTTATTATAGCAGGTGGTGTGTCCCACCATCCTCTAGGCCAATTCAACACCCAGGGAGAGTGGAGAGAGTGCAGAGGCTGGAGACCTACCTGCACAGCACATCAAGTCCTGCAGGAATTTCCCCCCTAAATGCAAGCGGCAAGCCATCATTACTGTGTGTGTGAGTGTTCCATTAGTACTGATTATTATGGGAACAAAAGTAAGCAAGTTCCCAAGATAGTCTGAATATCTACTTAAGCCTATCGTATCGAAAGGATATTCAATAAGGGACAAAAGTATTGACATTTTTGTATTTAATAATTAATGACCACCCCTAATTGCTTAAAATAAGCATGCTTAAATTATTAGTGTGATCGTACTGGGTCTGTAAGGAAGTTAATACCACATGTCATGTTAAAGTTTGAGTCTGGTCAAGAATGTAAAGCTTTGAAACCCTGGAGTGGAGCGAAGAAAACAGGGGAGCAGTGGTTTACTTTAGGGTGACGTTCAGGGTGGCAATGGATGGAACCCATTGCTTCATGGAATCTTGCCAGGTGTGGGTCTCAGCCTGGATCTGGTATGGCAGGCGTCTCCATAGGAAGTAACTGCTGGGGCCCTCAGCCCTGGTGGAGGCCAGCAGTGGAGTTGTCAAGAAGCTGAACGGTCTGTTCTCACCTTGTAGAGAAGGGGAGATGCACCTCCCACTGAAGCAAGCAGTGTGTTCACAGCCCCACACCTCTTGCAGTTGCCAAATATATTCACAACGGCGACTGGATGAGACAGGAAGCCTGGTAGCAGAATTTTCTCCGACTTCTTGGTGACATTGGTCCTACTGCATGTAGTTGCTTTAGAACTTTAGCTCTTAAGTCATGGCTGAGATTTTTCTATAATTGAAGTATTCCCAGTACTATGGTGAAATAGTATGAAAATTGTTTTTTCAGGCTCCGGGCTGTGAACTCTTCAGAAATTGAGACTGTGAAACCACTCTGGCCACATATCCATTTTTTTTTTTAACCTGCAGACCTGTGAAAATATTCATTGTAATTTTTTTTTTAATTTAACTCACTGCAGTACTTGTAAAAATAGAAATGTGTTTCCACTAAATCTTTAGGTATTCGTCATTTATTTCTTAAAACATTTCAAAAACAAGAACTTTAAAGACTCTTCATCCCATTTGTATGCTTAGAGTATCATGTCTTCCGTTTCTAAGAAGTCAAAATTGTCTTGATTTTCTTTTTGTACCCTTTGGATCTTAAGGTCATTTACTTGTGTCTTAGGCCCAGAGACTAAAGGCTGAGTCAGCTCCTGCAGGGCCAGCAGGGGGCGTGCTAAACGCGGGTTGGCGGTCCACTTTACCTGAGCCACCTTGGGAGAGGATCTGGGATGACCAAGTTGGTGGGGGGGGGGGGGGGGTGCACGCACGTGAGTGTGTGCTTTGTGCACCGCACCTCTGTGTGCCTGTCACCCAAGGAGTGGAAACTGAAGGAAGGATGGGCAAATTACTTGAATTGCCAGAAGTTGTGGCTTCCAAAGAACTCTGGCCTCCCTCAAAGAGGCATTGAGATTGCTCTCACTTGAAGGGCTCCTTGTCTTTGGAAAGTGGCTGTTGGTTCTAATCTGAAGACTTCATGCCTTCTCAAACTGCAGAAGGGAGAGTGTTGGCTTGGGGGTGGGGGGAGCTGCTGGCCTCATGGAACTGCTGGTCCTGGTGAGGACATGACTGCCACCCAGGACAGCCAGGGGAAATGCTGCCAACCTCCTGTCAAGTTTCTTCTTGGGTTTGACTCCTGTTGACTTAAAACCCGGGACTCTGTGTGGCACCTCCCACAAGGTTTATTTCCCTGCCTTACCAGGGTTATTGGCCTCGGGGTTTCTCTGATGGAATGAAGGAAATGTTTATTCACAGTACATTTCTTTTCCCGTAGAAAATGAAAACAGGAGAAAAGAGGCAACTGTGCTTTTTGCTTAAATGTGCTTAATCTGACTCTAAGTGTATGCAGTTTGCTCATCACTAAGTTCCCTATGAGGTTTCTCCTTGCAGGAACTGAGCTCCTGAATGGAGGGTCATCTTGCTCAGTTGGGATGGGTGGATGGCTTCGATGATCATTGCGGTGTCTAGAGTGGTACTGAGCACCAGATATTCCTCCCTCTTCCCCAGGTCCCTCATGGCGCCCACACGCAAAAGGGACACATAATACCTTAGAAGGGAATAGATTTTCTACTAGAGAACTCTCTAAATGCTATGGCTGGGTATTTCTTGCTACTTCTTGTTCCATCAAAAATGTATGTAAAACCAAATTATTGATTTCAAAGGGGCAAATAGGAATAATTTTTCAGCTTTGTGCTGAACCACACTCTTCACTTGGAGCACTCTAAATGGCTACAGGGGGATGTGCCACTAGATAAAATAACAGGTGGCACCTCATCCTCATAGAGGATGTCCATCCCTGAGGATGACCACAATGCATCCAATTCAAAGAGAGCCCTGAGATCCACAGGCATTTAAGTGGAAATAAAACATGCTAGTTCCTATTAGTAATCTAATTTGAAAATATTTTACCCTTGAAAGTTGGAGGTAGAGTTTTATTTGCCCTTGGTTATACTGCCGTATCCCAAATAGTTTATATGTCAACCCAAGAATAAGATGGCCTTCACACAGATGAGACAGCAGGTAATGTAGGAGTCACTTTTGCCGCACTTCGGGGACAGATTCTTTTTTTTTTTTTTTTTAAAGATTTTATTTATTTATTTGAGAGAGAGACTGAGAGAGAGAGAGCATGAGAGGGGGGAGGGTCAGGAGGGTCAGAAGGAGAAGCAGACTCCCTGTCGAGCAGGGAGCCCGATGCGGGACTCGATCCAGGGACTCCAGGATCATGACCTGAGCCGAAGGCAGTTGCTTAACCAACTGAGCCACCCAGGCGCCCGGGGACAGATTCTTTATCGTTCATAGTAACAGACTGGAGAAGTGGGTTGAGATAATAAGTTTTTAAATTCTGAAATGAGAGATGGGCTGGACGCCGCCTTACTACTGGCCTGTGTTGTGGCGGTGTGTTTAGCTGGCTGGCTTGTGCATTATATCTCTTGACCAGGAACTGGGTGAAGACTCTACATTTCCACCTGCATCAGCCACAGCTTACCACCCTGGACAAGGCATGGCGTGGTCATGCTCTAAGCTTCTTGCGGGGAAAAGGAGAGAGCTAGCTTCATATGTCTCCACGGCCTTGTCTAGTAAAATCGTTCTCTTCCATGAAACCCCAGCCCTTGCTCTTACAGATTTGTGCTCTCCACCAACTCACATCCTGAGAAGTCAAATGCACATTGCTGCTGATGCAGATTCTAAAGGCATCTCTCTTGGTTTAAGCAGATAAGTCTAGAGTAAACTCATTTTCTAGGTTTGAAGGATTTTGAGTCTCCTTCCAGGGAATTATTTTCTATTTGAACTTAGTTTACTCTTTGATAGTTTTCCTTATAAATATAATGGAAATTTGATGTCTGAATGAATATGCATGAGTAGGGTGTTGTATTGACTTTTATGAAATATAAAATGAGAACTTTGAAATTAATTTCCTTTTCTGTTTGGTGTTTCATTCAGTTGTTTTATTAGATTACTGTGGAGTTTCACATGGCACTAAGGACTGGTGTGACTAAACCACCCACCCACCGGTTGGTGAGATTAGATTAAGTTTCTCAGTTTCTGAGACAAGAGCTTAGGAGCTCACCCCAAAGAAGGCAGATGTGTGGAGCTGAAGCAGATACCTTGGTGCTATCCCAAGTGGAGCCTTGTGGCTTCTGGGAAGACCTTGCTCTGCTGCCCTTGGGACTGACACACCCGTGATTTACCCTGGTCATCTCTGTGCTTCCATTTTAGGAATTATCCATGACATGGGCCTCTCCTGCTTCTTAAAGTAAGCTCAGGGTTGGCCTGGCATGTTCTTGTCATGCAAGAGACCACACAATGCACCATGTCCTGGGACATGAAGTGCCCCTTGTCCTGCAACCCACCCCCACCCGCAAGCTGAATTATACCCCTTTATCTTGGGGGTCCAAAGGCCATGGTGACAATCCATTTCCCCACAGTTCCTCTAGTGATGATTTGAAGTTTGGAGAAAAATGTGCATTATTGAAGTATGGGCAACACATTTGCAGTGTAATATTTCATGCCTTTAAAAAAGATCTTCCCAGGGGCACCTGGGTGTCTTAGTTGGTTAAGCATCCGACTTTTGATTTTGGCTCAGGTCATGATCTGAGATTGAGCCCCACATCAGGCCCTGTGCTCAGTACAGAGTCTGAGCTCTCTCCCTCTCCCTCTGCCCGCCCCCCCCACTTGTGCGTGTGTGCACACACTCTCTCTCTCTAAAATAAATAAATAAATCTTTAAAAAAAAAGATCTTTCCACATCCAAGATATACATAGTTAACTTTTTTCTTTCTAAAATTTAAGAATTGGATTTTTTTGCCAGTCTTTTAAATAACATCATGCTGTCTCTTAAAAGAATCACCACTAAGTGGTAAAAATAAATGGGACAAGTTGCCAACTCTGACTTGGATGGGGTGATAATCTGTGTGACCTTGGGCACAGTCCCAGGCAGCTGGGGGAGAATATCTGCTCCAGCCCTCCTACAGGCTCTGGGGGAGGAGCAGGTGGGCGTGTGTGCAGTGAGTTCTTAAATCCTAAGGAGCCATCAGTTGTTCCAATAAAAGGAATTGGAGATGGAGTATGTCTGTCTCACTCATCGCTAGCCTGGTTTCTTTCTCTTGATGGATTTATAGTTTGTACTTTAACTCAAGGCATTGCTTGAATGAACTTGCTTTGTCTTGTTTTGTAGAGGAAGAAGGAAGCCTGGGTAAGAAGGATAGATGACTTCCTATGGCTTTAGTGATTCTTACAGTTTATCTAAAATTGTGAGCCAGCTCTGTTAAAAATACTAAAGGGAGGAGTACCTGGGGTGGCTCAGTGGGTTAAGCATCTGACTCTTGGTTTCAGCTCAGGTCGTGATCTCAGGGTTGTGGGATCAAGCTCTGTGTCTGGCTCCACACTCAGTGGGGACTCTGCTTGAAGATTCCCTCCCTCTGCCCCTCCCCCAGCTGGTGTGCACACGCGTGCTTGTCCTCTCTCTCCTCTAAAATAAATCTTTAAAAAATACTAAAGGGAATTCCTCTAAATCCAAATAAATCACAAACTTCCCCCAAATTGGGCTGTGTCTCCTATACCTTGGATGCTGCTGAGCCCCCAAGGGCTCATCGGATGGTTATAGAGCACATTTTCTTGCTCTCAGAGTTGATGAAAGATTGGTTGTTTGCATGAAAAACTTGGGGATGGGGAGAGGAAAGAGAAAAGCATTCCAGAGGTGGAGTTGTGTCCATCAGTGTCAATGAGGGGCAGTGACTATGACTTACGATCCTGCCAGCACGGTTGGGCCTGGCATTTACCCCTGACGGGAGTGTGTAGCCACATCAGTGTCTACACCACTCTCTCCACCCTGAAAGCGCTCCCTTGTAGGACCTGCTGGCATTCCCAGAACAAGTCTTTGGGCTCTGAGACCATGGAGTAGCCCTCATCATTGGCCCTGGCAGTGGCGAAGGGTCTAGCCCAGAGGTCTCTGTGCCACCTCGGGGATGATGCAGGCCCATGTGGCAGCAAGTCGCTCCTTTGCAAGCCCTGGCACTTATTAGGCTGAGTGAAAGCTCAGTGGCTATTTAACTTGGCACCATGGATGTACAGTTACTGGTAGGCAGATTGAAAGGCCAAACTGAATCTCTTGGGTATCTGTGGCCTGGAAATGCAGGGATGGACTGCAGTTCACATACACATCCCTTGATTATTCTCTTTGCGAAGTCTGTCTTGTCTGAGGTGCTGATTGTGAACTAAGTCCTCAGGTCCACTTGGTTGGAAGTGGCCAGTTAACTGTGGGTTATCAGGTGTGGTGTGTGCTGTCAGCCCTGCATCTCCTCGGGGTCTTCTGCCTGCACTGGATGAGGTAGACAGGGTTTCCTTAGGTTTCTTCTGCCAAAATTGACTTATCCCTAGGGGGTTGGGGGAATGGGCAAAATGGGGTAAGGGGATTAAGAGGCACAAACTTCCACTTATAAAATAAATAAGTCATGGAAATGAAGAGCACAGCGTAGGGAATACAGTCAATAATATTGTAATAACATAATACGGTGGCAAATGGTGATTACACTTACCATGGTGAGCACTGAGTAATGTATAGAATTGTCAAATCGCTATGTTGTGCACCTGAAACTAATATAGCATTGTATGTCAACTATCCTTCCGTAATAAAAATAAAGATAAACTGATTTATCCTGTGAGCAGTCTGGCAGGGAGTGTATTCAGGAATGCATTATCACAAAGGGCATTTAAGGCTTCAGGACCCCACTCGGGAGGGGTCAACATGGAGGAGAAATTTTGTGGTTTAACATTTGGGGTTCGTTAGTAGAAGATTAGTATATAGTTGCATTTAAATTAGACTCCTTCCATCCCCACGGAGTGACTGGAGGGCCAGGCTACAAACATGGACATGAGTGAGTGTCTGTGTGTGGCCCGCCATCTGCCTTGGTGAAGGATGAGTCCCGCCTGCTGAGGAGAGAACTCCCAGCCCAGAGGTGGCCTCCTTCTTGCTTTAGCCTCCACTTTGGGCACATTCCCTAGGTCTAATTTCACATGTCAAGTGAAGAAATATAGCTGCCTGATCTCTGATATCCCATTAACTCCATGATTCTGTGCAAAATAATTCCTATTTCTAAGTGCTGACTAATCAGGGCAAAGAAAACGCAACTCATTGCTGAGAGAGAACAAACAGGTAGGAAAATTCGGATGTCTCTTCGAAATATGTGTATCCACTTCTCAGGTGGAGGACAATACGGAGCATTTTAACAAGTATGCGTACTTAGAAATGATTTATGTGGCCAGCATTCCTCCTTCTGACCAGTAAACTCGTGGAAGACATCTCTGAGTTACCTTGTTCAGAAGAGGCTCTCAACTTGTGTTTGTTAAATGCATTTGAGAGTCCTGTGGGAATTAAAATTAGACATTTAACTATTCTTTCCAGAATTGTTTAGCTCCCATGAGTTCAAAAGCATTGAGAATGTGGCTCATGTAAAACTTGAAACATTTCCCAATCTGAGCCCCCAGTTTGCTAGCATGCAAATTAAACCAAGCCCAGACTATTTACTGATTGACTGTCATGGGACTTGCTTGTCATTCAGCAGAGGGTACATTCTGAGAGGAGTTATAGTTTCATATTTTCCATTATATTTTTTAAAGATTTTATATATTTGAGAGAGAGACAGGGAGAAAGCGGAAGCAGGAGTGGGGGTTGGGGCAGAGGGACAAGCAGACTTCCTGCTGAACACAGAGCCTACCAGGGGCTCCATCCCAGGACCCCAAGATTATGATGACCTGAGCTGAAGTCAGACGCTTAACCAACTGAGCCACCCGGGCGCTCCTTTCCATTATATATATCACATATACTCTATGCAGTCTTAGGGAATATTAGGTATATCTGTTTGATAAGACAAATTATTATACTCTAGAGGTTTTTTTAAAAAGATTTTATTTATTTGTGAGAGAGAGAGCGAGCACAAGCAGGGGGAGTGGCAGAGGGAGAAGCAGGCTCCCTGCTGAGCAAGGAGCCCAATGCGGGATTCGATCCCAGGACCCCGGGATCATGACCTGAGCTGAAGGCAGACGCTTAACTGACTGAGCCACCCAGGCGTCCCACTCTATAGAGTTTTAAAAACATATCCTCCGAATCTCGCTTTTCCCTCTCTGGGGTTGCAGAGGAGCAGAGGAAAACAAAGTGTTCTCTGTTATCCGTGCCTCAGAGCAAGGGGCTGACTCTTCCTTTGGGCCTCGCTCCACTTCCTGCAGACTGGGGCCAGCGACTGCGCTGTCCACGCCAGTCCGCTGCCCTCTTGCTGCCTGTCTCTGCCTCTCTAATGAGCTCATCTCCCTGCTCTTAAGGGTCCCCATGGGGCTGTGGGACCCCCCGGACCTCAACCATCTGCCACTGAGCGAGATTCCTTATCACCTGCCTTAATGTTATTTCAGTTCGGCAGAAGAGTGGGATCGACCTGACTTGTGGTAACACAGCTGTGCCATTGTGATGTACAGGTCTGTCCCCAAGGTATTGAGTGGGAAATGACACTTTTGGATAAAGCTCTGCGGGGAAATTTTTCTTTCAAGTAATTAGCCCTTTCTGTCATTGTCCCCTTTCAGTGTTCTTTCTCCGGCAGAAGTGGCCCAAGAAGGAACTGAACCACTCAGTGTATCCATGATGATAAAGTGAGGGCTCACAGATAAATGCTGCTTGAAAAGCCCTTTATCAGAATGAGAAGTCCGTGGTCCTTCCTCCTTGTCTCATAGGGTGCACTTGCCCTGGGCTCAGGAGGCCAGGTGTGGTACCCTGGGGGAAATGAAGGGTGGGCATTACCAAGAAAAGGAATGCAACCTTGTGTTCTCTGTGTACAGGAGTGCCAGGCTACCAGACAGGGGCAAGTCAAGTGTTTAAGGAGCAGTGGAGAAGTCCAGAATCTGGTCCACGCCCCCCTCAGCCCCCAAAGTATGTGCTCTTCATGTCCCACTCTTCCTAACAGGCAGGATGGGAGGGGCGGGCACAGTTTCTGATCAGGAAAGCGTGTCGGCTCTCTGCTCCCCAGGGTGATGGGAAGACCTGTCTCCATTCACAGGGCTGCCAACCCTGCAGCAGGGCAGACTCCCAGGTTCCTGATGGCCCTACCCATCAGTTCTTCACGTGGCCCAAGGAGCAGGCAGTGGCCTTTTACCCTGGATTCCTGGTGGCATTCCATGACCAGTGGAAAAGGACATGAGACAGCGCCTCTAGAATGGACATCTGGCTGCCCCAAGGGAACTCCTCCAAGGGCCTGGGGTGCTGGCTTGGGCTGAGCATGGGTGACAGAAGGAAGACTGGGATACTGCACCATATTTGGGCAGTTACCAGGGTGGTGGGGAGGCCACACACGAAGGCACCACAATGGGGAGAGCATGGGCAGGGACCTCAGGGCTCCACGGCCCAGGCATGTTAGGGGAGCCAGGGCCCTTCAAACCCCAGCTTTAGTTTCTTCATCTGAACATGAGGCTGTACTCTGTAAATTGTGTACGACTGTTCAAATATAAGAAGCATTTCTTTAATGTTGGCATTGTCATCACGTGACTCCCAGTGGCTCATAGAGAATGTCCCACAGATGTTTGCTGCTGGTGCAGCTAGACTTGATGGCTGAAAGCAGGCTGCAGGTCATTTCGGGGGGACCGTGTGGGCATGAGGCTGCCACTCCTTCTTTGGGACCATCCCATATCTTCCCCATGGATTACTGTTTCCCCCAAATCCCTGGGCCGGTGAGACTTGAGGAGTCTATTTTTGACCCCTCTGCTTACCCTGAGTATTTCTAGGAACTGGGCCCAGGCCAGCCCCATGAGTGTCTGTTGAATGGACCCCCACACTCAGGGCACTGAGCAGAGTGGGTCCATGTCAGCCCCTGCCCTGACGGTCCAGTGGCCTTGCACTTGCTCTCTCCAGATACTTCTGTGGGATCCTCCATCCCCAGCATGCTCTGCTTTCCAGAATGTCCACAGGGAAGGACGTAGATTTAAGTGTCCACAGAGGAGCATCTGAGTTCCCAGGCTAGCCAGGCTAGTAAGACAGCTCCAGCCCAGGGGACCCCTGGGGGCTGGAGTCTAGGAGAGGCTCTGCTTTGGGCCTGGACGCAGTGGGTTCTATTTCTGTTGGTGCTACCTCTCCTGCAGTGAGTCCCTGGCTGAGTCCAACCCTGCCCAGCCTCAGGGTCCCCACAGTTGACCCTTGCCTCACAGGGGACATCAGGTCCGGGGGACCTGTTGGCTTCCTTTGGCTTCTTTCCCAGCCTCTCTTTAGTCAAGACTGAGCTCAAGCCATCTGGGCATTAATTCCCTCCCAGTGGGGTTGGGGGAAAGTCCTGTCCTGTTGCTGGGAATCTCGGGAACCTTGCTGAGGGTCCTTACTGCTCTGAGCCTCTGTTTCCTCATCCTAGAATGACAGTGAGAGGGGACACCTCACAGGGATGTTGCAAGGACTACAGAGGCCGGTTGTCAGGTGCCTCTGGGGAAAGGAGGGGCTCGTCCAGGAGCTCCAGAGGGGTCTTACAACCACCTTCATGAGCTCACAGGTGGCTCTAGGCAGAAAATAGCCTCCGAAGCCAGAGATCTGAAATTGGGCAATCTGGACCCTTCCTTCGGGCATCCACCAGAATTCACTTGTGTGCCTTCCTATGAGGGAGTGCACCAAAGGATCATTCAGACCTCTCTTCAGTGTACATCACTGACATTAATTTTTAAACAGACTATTGATGAATTTAATTAATGTGTCAGGGGAGGGAGAGTTGAGAAGTTGGCCCTGAGTGAACTCCACTTTGTTCTTGGTATTTTGAGTATAACCATGTTTTATTTATTTATTTATTTTTAAAGATTATTTATTTGAGAGAGAGCGAGCGAGCTAGAGAGAGCACGAGCGGGGGCAGGGGCAGAGGAAGAGGGAGAAGCAGGTTCCCTGCTGAGCACAGAGCCCACCCCACCATGGGCTAGATCCAGAGACACCAGGATCATGACCTGAGCCAAAGGCCAATCAATGCTTATAACCCACTGAGCCACCCAGGCGCCCCATTATAACCATCCATTTTGGGGAAACTTTTTGTAAAACATGTTCCTTAAGAAGTACTGAAATATAGAAAGATAAAACCAATGCAGAACTTCCCCAGTTCTGCCCCCAGCGTCACCATGCTTCCTGTGCTTACAGAAAGGTGGAAGCCTGGATATTATGCGTAAAAATAGACCATACTATTTTTTGCTCTTTTCTTTTCCCTTTGCCTATTCAATCTTTTTTTTTTTTTTATGAAAAAGCTAGTATTTGCACAAGTTAAAAGAATTCAAATGAATATATAGTACAATGTGTTATTTTCAGATCCCAGGCCCTAATCTCTCTTTCAGGAGGCACTACTATTGATTACTCCTGTGTATCCTTCTAGAAATATTCTGTGAATGTCTAAGTATGTGAACATCTTTTTTTTGTTTGTTTCATGTTTAAACACATGGGAGCATGCAGTACCCATTGTTCTCTGTTCTCTTTTTTCTCACTTGGTCATATAGGAGATTATTACATTTTTAGTCTGTAGTATATGCTGTTTTAAAAAGCACTCATTTAATTTTTTAAAAAATGCTATTTACATTCAAACTTAGTTAGCATACACTGTATTATTAGTTTCAGAGGTAGAGTTCAGTAATTCATCAGTTGCATATAACACCCAGTGTTCATCACATCACGTTCCCTCCTTAATGCCCATCACCCTGTTACCCCTTCCCCCCCAACCCCCTTCCTTCCAGCAACCCTGTAAGAGTCTCTTATGGTTTGCTTCCTCTCTGTTTTCAACTTATTTTATTTTTCTTTCACTTCCCCTGTGTTCATCAGCTTTGTTTCTTAAATTCCACATATAAGTAAAATCATAAGCACTCATTTAAATTTTATTTTTATTTAATAATGAAGGATTTACTGAATTTAAGCCAAATATCTTATTTCTTGGAGTGTGAAAGTTCCTAAAACATCTCTTTCCTGGTTTTGGGAAAGTCAGCTTATGGTTACCAACACAGACCCAGATTTCTCAGTGGCCCTCTCGGGTGGTGGTTCCTGTAGCAGGGCCTAGCCTCTGTCCCCTGGGCATACACCATGTGGGTGAGCAGGATGCCCAGGAGGAAGAGGATGCAGATTTGGGGGGCAGCTGTAGTTTCATTCAGTTCCTGTAAAGGTAGGGAAAACTGGGATACAGGTTTGCTCACTACCTTGTGTTTAGAGTTGGTATCAGCTCCCTTCTGCTTTGAAAGAGGAGGAAATTGCATGGTCACACTGCCTTCAGGCCTCCCCCCACCCCACTTCTCCTACCTTGTTGATGTCAGAATCCCTTGCATCGCCAAGACGCACGCACACCGTTTGCCCTTAGTTAACTTCATTTTGTGCAGTTACATGGTCTTAGTACCATATTTACATGCATTTGAGGATCACACAGTATCACTGCTTTTATCAGGAGTTCTAGAGGAATTCTCAAGGGCTTTCTTTCCATTCCTCTTTCAATGATCTGAAGTTCATTATAGAGTTTGTTTAGATCCCCTGTTCCCATCCCACATGGCTCATGACACCCACCTGCAGAATTCTTGCAAGTTTCAAAGTATCTCTTGAAAACAAAACAAAACAAAAAAACCAGTTCCCTTGAAAATTTATGTGACTATAAAATTCTCGAGTCACATTAACCCTTTAAAACTATGTAGAAATATTGCTCCTGTCTTTCAGCACTGAGCATGACTGGGGAGAAATTTGAACTCATCCTGTTTTCAGCCTAGTTGTTCGTATGATTCTGTCAGTTCAGTCATTTCACGGGGCTGTTTCTGGATGCTGATCTTTCTGTGTCACTTTCCTTTAAACAAACAAAATATACCCTTTCAGTTGACGCACATAAGACACTTTATTTCAGAAGTTTTATTTTATTCTATCATTGACCTTTTTTTGTTAATAATTCACAAATGTTAATTATGTAAGTACTGTTTCTTCTGTGTCCTGTCATCTCTTTAATCAACTTGATATTTCATGTCCTTTCACATTTCATTTGCTTGTCTCTTTGGTTGATTGTTTTCATTCTGTTATTTAATTGTTTCTAGTGTGGTTTTCATCCATAGCCCATTTATTTTATTTTTTATTTTTCCATTTCTTTCCAAGCTCTGCTTCTCTTTCTATTGGTTTATATTATCTTCTTTGATTTCTTAAATCTTTTTAGGAGAGTATGATAGGCAGGATAATGGTCCCTCAAACATGTCGCCATCCTGATCCCCAGAACTTGTGAATATGCTACTTTACATAGAAGAGGAGAATTGGAATTGAGAAAAAATAAATTTCGATATGGCATTCATGTTGCTAATCAACAGACCTTAAAATACGGAGCTTATCCTGGATTACTGGGAGGGCCCAATGTAATTAGAAGGGTCCTTAAAAGTGGAAGAGGGAGAGCCAGAGAGGTGTCGTATGAGAAAGACTTTTTAGGCAAGGGACCAGGAGCCAAAGCATGTGGGTGGCCTCTAGAAGCTGGAAAAGGCAAGGAAAAAGGTTGCCTCCTGAGGTAGGCAGAATAATGACCCCCAAGGATGTCCATGTACTAGTCCCCAGGACCTGTGAATATGTGGTTTCATATGGCAGAGGGGACTTTGCCAGTGTGATTAAGAGTCTTGAGATGGGGATATTATGCTGAATTATCCAGGTGGACCTGTTGTAATTCAAAGGGAAGCAAGAGGGTCAAAGTCAGAGAAGGAGATGTAAGGACAGAAACAGGGGTTGGGTGATGTGGTTCCTGGAAGGGGACCACAGGCCAAGGAACAGGGGTAGCCTCTAGAAACTGCGAAAGAGGGGAGCAGATTCTCCCCTGGAACCTCCTGCAGGAACACAGCCTTGCAGTACCTTGCTTTTAGCCCAGTGAGACCCATTTCGGAATTCTGACCTCCAGAATGTCCAAGGACCTTTCTTTGTTTTAAGCCACCACGCTTGCAGTGATTTTGTTATAGTAGTAATAGGGAAACTAACAGACTATGGGAGATATTTTACTACAAAGGCTCTTCACCTATTTCCTTATGAGTATTTCCTCACACAACTGCATCTGCCCTCCTTCTCCATCCCCATTTCTAGGTCTGAGTCCTTTGCTGGTTACTTTGTGGTTTTAGTCGTGTTTTATTATGGGCAGTTCTTTGTTGAAGAATGGAGCTGGGACAGGTGCAGACTCGATTCAAGTTTGTGGTCTGGAATATACTTTTGCCAGGTGGGTTTTCTTTGCCCAGTAGGGCTGTGTTCCCCAGATTTTCCTGGTTAAGTTGGGTGTGGCTCTGAGCAGACTTTTTGTCGAGTATTTGCTGCCTTCCTCTTGGTTGTGTGGATGCTGAGGGATTTTGCTTATAATTTGGGGGGATTCCTTGTCCTTTGAGTTAGAGAAACAGGTCACAGTTTCTCATGGGAGCTGAACATTGTTTGGTGTTTGTAACTTTGGGGCTCCTTTTCCAAGAAGAGGTTTTATTGGACTCCAGAGCACTTCTGCACAAAAGCCTTACTGTTAAGAGTAGAGAAGCTCTTGTGTTAGAGATTTAGCATCCTCAAGGCCCTCCCCTGCACAGCAGCCTGGAGAATGGAGGCAGACAGGTACTTCACTGGACATCTGGCCCAGGCCTCCTCTGCCTCTGAGGCCTGATCCCACACCTGCTGTGTCTCAGTGGCCTCGGACTGACCAACCGCCTGAATCTTGGAAATCTGCATGGCCTTTTGGACATTAATCAATAAAGACTTGAATGAATACTTCCTGCTTTAATCACTAATAAATACTACAGTAGTGCTGTAATCCCTAAGCAGCAAGAGTAGCTGTCACTGACTGTCGTGTGCTTTATTGACATTATTTAGTTTGAATTTCATAGCCGCTGTGAGAGGCAGGTGTCCCTGTTCAGGGTGAGCCAAGTAGGAGGGCACACAGTTTACTAGTCATATATCTCATGAAGCACAAACTGTCTTTACAAACACCCCAATTAGTTCTTTACACCCAGGAGGTGGGCCCTTGCTTTGTTGGGTTGATTGAAGCTTGTGAACATTTCGCATTCTCTTATAAACTCTTTGTGCATGCAAATCTATTGACTTAAGTATATTTTGGAGGAGCTTACTTGCAGTAATCTAAGATATATTTGTTATAAACATTCCATTTTAGTTGTTACATTAAATTTTGCAGAGTTTTGCAGAGTCTCTCCATCTTGCTAAGGCCATGTACACTTAAAATCAGGCAGTCCTAAATCCTAAGGAATGTGAGTTGGTGAGGATTTTGCCCCAGCCAGGCCCACTGCAGGCTGTCCTATGTGCAGCTCCTTCAGCCTGTTGCGCCTGTGGCCCCTCCCAGCCATGTGGTGTAGAAGGAGGGGAGCACACACACTCCCTGTCTTCACTTGCCTAGCAGGGACATCCACCATGCACAAAATGACAGTAAGCTGAATCTCTAAATATTCTTCTTTTTTCTCTGCCTGCCCACTGGTTCATAGAGCACACAGCGGTTGTCAGTCATGGGGATGAGTAACCAGTGGACCTTGACTTCAGAGAAGCCAGCAGGGCTGAGCCCCACATCCCTGTAGAGACAAGAAGTCAGCAGCACCCAAGAATCAGTTGAAATGACCAACACCACCACTGTGCTGTTGTAAATGTGGAGAAAGGGAAAAATATACCTGGTGTTTGGGAAGGACAACGTCCTAGGCTCAGCTATCCAATCAGAATGAGATCTTGGAGAATGTAGCCCTCCGGAAGCTTCCTTGGCTTCCTGGGAAGATAAGAGAATCCATCTAGTGGCTTCTGTGGGCCTCCCCACCTGTGGATGATTCATGGCTGGCATCAATTCTAGGACATTATTAACCACTAGCTCTTCAAAGATGGCCTGTTACCACTTCCCTCCTTTCTTTTCTTTTCCAGATGCTCATTTATTGGTCCTTTTTGTTCCATTCTTGTTTTTTAAGCCTTCTCTCACATTATCTTTCTTCTAGCTTTCTATACCTCATTCTGGATAGTCTTCATGAATCTGTCCTTCACCTGATGGATGTCAATTCACTAGAAAACGCAGCCAGTTGGTTTTTTGTTTCTGTATTACTCATTTCCGTGAATTCCCTTCAAGTCCCACATCCTTCGTCTTTTAAAAAGTGTCATACTGTTTACTGACGGTTTTGATCACTTTCAAAAATGCTTGACTCCATCACTTAAAACAGTATGTTACAGTTTGTGAGTGATAACCTGTTACCTGAACATCGTGATGGCCGTGGGGGGTGTCTGGTCCTACTGTTTGCTGGGTCTGCTGGTCCCTGTTCTTGGGGAGCTGCTGCTTGTTGCATTTTCTCACTTGATTACAGCCTCATCTTTGGCTTGGCTTTGGGGTGGGTACATCTGGCCAGGGAGGTTGTATTTGTTTCTTTCCTATCCCCAGGGCTGCTATGAGCCCAGGGCCATCTAGTGTGTTAACTCCTTGGGTTGATGGTTTTGGTGGCTCTGGGGGCTGTTTGAGCTGAGGATCCTCTGACCCTCTGCCCTTTATTTGTAGTCATGCAGCCTGTGGTGAGAGCTGTGGAAATGCTTTGTATGCGACAGGGATGTAGTCAGAGTGGGGGTCAGGAGAGAGCTAGCCACACGCCACAGATACTGTGGGTGTGTTGAATGGGTGGCTTGCCCTAAAGTTGGGAACAGCTTGGAAAGTAGAGCCACCAAAGGACAGACCTAGGAAAGTCCAGTGAGCACTTTCTTGACTGAGTGCTCGGTCGTGGCTGGAACAATACTGGTTGCATTGGGAAACTCTGTCAGCTGCTCAGAGGCAAAGTGCTGGCTGACCCTTTGCAACTGAATGTGTTGTATTTTCTGGAAGTTTACTTGTTTGCTTCTTTTTATCATATCAGCAAGATTGAAAATGCAAAGCTCTACAAAGAGCACGTAGTGCTTCAGGAGATGAGTGCTGGGTCAGTGCAGAGAAAGGAGGAAGGCAATCCATACCTTGATGGCTGGAATATTCTTGACCCTGTTGTGCAGATGATATGCAACTGAGGTTTCTTTTGCAAGCTTGATTGTAGAAAACTAAACAACAACAACAACAACAACAACAAAAAACAAAAGCACACAGAACATTTGAGAGTATTGCCTACCATTAGGAAACTATTACTTTAAGTTCAAGGTTAGACACTGCCCCCAGGGCAGACTGGTCTACCCCAGCTGCCCTTATCCCAGCTACGCCACAGTGCCTGGCTGCCTTGCTCTGATCTAGGATGCTGGCTTCCCTGCCCCTTCCTAGGTGCCCTGTAGAGCCTGCCCTTCAGGCCACCCCTACTTCTCCCATGACACCTTTTATGGTTTCCCTTCTGAAGGCCTTTCCCAGCTTGCCCCTCGGTCACTGAACCTTTAAACTATGCCCTCACATCACAGAGTATGTGCCTTCCTGGGAACTCTACACTTACGGTCCTAGCTCCCAAAGGCAAATCTCACCCATGGGGCACCTCCCTTATGGTAGATGGTGCTTTTCATGGTCATGGCGTATGAAAAACTCTTTGGATTTCCAAAAGAGGGTAATTACCTGTGTTGCACTCCCTTGCACCATTAGTGCCCCCCAAAGTCTTGCAGTACCTCATCCCCCCCAAAAAAAACATGCACACAGTAGATTTGGGGTCTGAAGTCACTTTATTACTTCTTTGGAGTGTAGCACTCTTACCAAGTCACTATGACCTGGAGTCTTTACAACTAGCCCCCTTCTCCTGGTAATCGAGTGGGGACACCGTTAGTTGTATGTAGCACTGGACAGCACTCGTCTTGCCCTTTGTCATGTTACTGTACACTGTTCATTTCTGTCTGTACTCACATCGGGCAGGTGTTCGCCATGGTCCCGCTCAGGCGGCTCTTCTTCTGTGTGTTGGGAAAGAGGCGGGATTGTCTCATGAGCACAGAGCACCCATTGCCTGTATTGACTCCTGGAAGGAGGTTTGGAGTGGTCATGAGTTTGTGTAACATGTCTCCGAGTGTCCCCCTGTTACATCTTGAGTTTGCTCTGTAGTCTGAACACACCTTGCATTCAGCACTCATTCCATGCTGCCCGATCCACCCAGAAGATGACAGAGGTGGCAGACCCACCAGGCGTCCAGCTTCCTCGCCGGGGCTTGGGGAAGCGTGAGAGGGATTCTCCACTGCCCCCTCCACGCCAGGAATGGCAACTCGCGGCGTTTTACGGACTCTATGCCTACATTTCATCTTGGTGAAAGTGTGCTGCCCTTGGCTCCCTGTCACCTCACTCATTCAGCAGACACTCTGTCTCGACATTTTCTCCCTCATCAAAGTAGAAAATACTTGTTTCTGTGGCCACATGGCCCTGCGTCAACTGAATGTGACTGAGGGCTCCCCGAGGCCGGGGCTCTGTGGTGGCGCTGAGGACATGTTCCAGGTCAAGCGGGCGAATCGGTCCAGCGCAGCATGTCGGGTCCCCACGGCCGGGAGAGCCACACTTCCTGCCCGGTTCTGTTCCCGAGTGCCATGGCCAGAGCTCTCCCTTTATTCCTGTTCTCTTGGTTTTCAGCTGGCCCCCTTGGCAGTTGTTCTCTGGCCTCTGCCATACCTGCTCCTTCCAGCTTTCTCAACTTCGTCAGTGACGGTGTGCTCAAAGACTTTATGATGCCACATCCTTTCTCCAAACCTCCAGCAAAGAAAGCTAAAAGATAGTCTGCGCCCCCGACAGTGTTCAGTGGCTGCTTTGGGCCTCATAGGAGTTGCTCAGCCAACCAGGAAGGAGTTGTGTGGGTCAGATTCCTGAGATCAGGACTTCTAGTGGGTCCGAGCCAGTCCGAGGCAGAGAGAGGAGCAGCTAGATTAAGGAGGAAAGGGCCCCCAGAACAGCTGAATACCTGGGATCCTGCGCTCTGGGGGCCACGGTGCTGAGAACCACCTCGGATGCAGTCCTAGGTCCATGGGCCCTCTTTTGCTCTGGAGCCCCCAGAACAATATCTCCTCTTCCTCTTCCTCCTCCTCCATGGGGTCTGCTGAGCCTCTGTTGCTGCACTCAGAGCACTTGACCTCTCCAGACCTGCATAGGCCTTTTCTCATCTGTGTTTAGGGCCAGGTTAGAACGTGGGGTCTTGGAAGGTCTTGGGGGAGGTGTAGGAAGTGCAGGAAGGGCAGGGGTATCTCCAGAGGCATGAGGTGGGGCCTGGTAGGGAGAGCACTGGGCGGTCAAGGATGCCCCAGGCTGGCCCCATCGGGGGCCTTCCACCAACTGGGCCACCTGTCCATGCTCGCTGAGGTCTCAGGATCTGTGAAGAGGGGCCCATGCTGAGAGGGAGTCTCCTGCCCTGTCCCCATGGGGCACATCATGCAGAGCTAGAATGCAGCCAGCTTCATGGGGGCAGAGGAGCAAGAAGGCAATGCTGATTGTCACATGCTTACGTGTATCCATTCAGCTACTGGAAAGGCTGGGACGGAGCAAAAGTGGGAGGATCAGAGGCTCAGCAGCCTCTTTCATTTCACCTCTCTTTGAGATAGGCTTAGGGCGTGGGACAAGGTGTGTATAGACATCAGGAAAATGGGTGTATACAGTCCAGGCCCAGTGAGGGAATGGCCGGTGCCATGCAAGATGGGGGAGGCCAACTCGTTCAAGAACCCTGCTTCTTAAAATTATCATTATTTTATTTTATTTATTTAAAAAGATTTTTTTTAGAGAGGGAGAGGGGAGGAGGGGTGGAGGGAAAGGGAGAGAGAGAGACTCTTAAGCAGTCTCCATGCCCAGTGTGGAGCTTGATGTGGGGGCTCCATCTCACAACCCTGAGATCATGACCTAAGCCAAAATCAAGAGTCGGACACTTAACCGACTGAGCCACCCAGACGCCCCCAAATTATTATTATTTTAAAGTAAGCAGTAAGATGGGAATAGGAAGGCATTTGGATGGCAAGAAACCGACTTATTTATAGGAAAGTTGTAGAAGGCATTTCAAATGATGAGTGATTAAGGGTCATCATCATCCTCCCCTGATTTTCAAATTCCCCATCAAAGTGAATATATCATTGGAACTTTGGGTATGAATAAACTCTGATTTGAAAGTCCAGTGTGTGTTTCCACTTGCCCCAGGCTGTGGCCCTTCTGTCCTGGGGGTGGGGGGGTGGGGAGGCAGTCCTCACAGAGGCTGTGTGCGTTAGCTGAGAGGTACCGTGCCATCGAAGACCGGGTGCAGAGCTTAGAGCCCATCCCACGCAGGATGGAGGGGCATTCCCAGGCCTCATACCCTGTGTGACTGGCAAGCTCTGCCAGTCCTTAAACTATCTGGTTTGAGTCATAGAACAGAAAAAAATATATATATGTAATTATATATATATGTATATGTAAGCAGGCTAAAAAGAATAACTCACACAGCCAGGTTTTGTGCATTCTCACAAAGCTCAGCAAGGGCTCATCTGCCACAGATGTTTGCAGAAAACATGGGCATTACCTGCTGTAACCCTGTTAGGGGGAAATGGTACAGACCTCCATTTTAAAGTTGTAAGTTTTTAAAGGCAGAACCTGAGACACAGCACAAGTGGGGAAAAAAAATCACTGTCAGAACATGTTTTAAAGAGACGATATCAGTGAAGGCTTGATTGGAGTTTTTATTGAGATTAAAACATTTTTGTCACATGTAAGATGAAAGCTCCCAAGAGCAACCCCCCAGGAGATGGGTGAAAGATTTGTTTCCAGGTGTCTGAGGTACTTCTCGAGGGTGCTGTCCCCCTCAGAGGGTGGTCGCGGGGAGGCAGTCTTCCGGCCGCCAGGCCTGGCTGGCTTTTCTCCTGTTCCTCTGTGCAGTGGGGACTAAGGTCTGCATAGCAGTGGTATGATGGTGCACATGCGGACCCGGGGCTCGTGCCCAGCTGTGTCTCACCCACACCCTCTGCCTTGCCTTTGGGGTACCCGAGGCATTGATTACCATGCATGTCGCCTTAGCCTTTGGGATCTTTGGGGACAAGTAGCAAATGTAAAACCATCTTTTGGAATGCAGTGAATTTGGGGTTTTCTTCAGTTCTGCTCTTAAGTCATGAGAGACCTGCTTGAAATAGGGAAGCAGCGATGTCATTTACAGGCACTTTCCTAGCACTAAGTAGGTCAGGGTTTTGTCACGGTTTTGACGAGATCACAGGTGAGTCACCGTAAATTTGGAGTCACGAATCTTGTCAGAATTCAGATGCATTTGCAATCTAGTTAAATAGCATGCCTTAATTTCTGGCCTGCAGGATGTCCTTTTACCCTGCCCCCCTCACACACACACCCCATACAGTCTCTGCTGAAACCAGCCCTCAGAGGGCTGAGTACCTGCTGGGCCCACAAGGGACTCACCCTCAGCACTGGCTGAGGAAAATCTGTCCTCTTGCCTACTTGACTGGTAGGAAAAACCAAGTCCTAGGATTGGTATAAGAGAACCATTTTCTCTCCCTGGCTTACATCTTTTTATAGAAGCATGACCTCACCCCGGAAAGGTGCACATCATAAGTGTACAGCTCGGTAAATGTTTGCAAACTAAACATACCATGTAGGCACCCAGATCAAGATGCAGAACACGCCAGCACCCCAGGTTAGCCCACCTGGGGTAAACGCTGTCATCACTTCTCACAGCGTAGATTGGTGCGGCTTGTTTGTGCTTTGCTGGATCTCATTAAGTCTCAGTGTGTAAATACACAATATGCACCATTGATGGGCATGGGGGTTTCCAGTTTGGACTCTTCTAAGCACATGTCTTTTGCTGAACATTTGGATGCCTTCCTGTTGGGCGCATACCTAGGAGAGCAATTGCTGGGTCACAGGGATTCCTAGCTTCAGCATACAAGATAACTTTAGCTTTCCAGAAATACGACACTCTTTCCAGTCAGGTAGAAGCCCGAGCAAGCAAGGTTTTTCAGGTAGAGTAAATAAAGTTAACAATGGCAGATAGGTCAAGCAAGACTCTAAAGGCACTTTAGTAAGCAATGATTCTTAGAAATCTGAGAGAAGAGAATCGGTTTTTGTAGAGGCAAATTCCGCATTTAAATGAGTTTGTATTCCCGCATCGGCTTGTGCAACTCAGTTAACTTTCTCACTGTGTTCAGATGATGTCACCCACCGACAGAGCATGTCCTGGCCCTGATAAACCTACTCTGGGTGGGGGTAAGGAATGGGTCCTGTAGACGGGCAGAGGCTGAGCGGACTGCCAAACTGTCACTGTGTGTTTGTCACATAGGCTCTGGAGGCTATATCTTGTATGAAGATATGTTTCAGAACAGCCCTCAGAGCTAAGGAAATCTTCCACTCCCGTGAGTCACATTTCCCTGGCACTTCAAGATTGAAGCCGGGCTTCTGACCACATCACCTCTCATACCCTTTGAAGTGAGGAGGAGCAGGGACAGTGTTCCCCTCCTGTCAGAGATGATGAAACTGAAGTTCAAGTTAAGCCCATTGCCCCCGCAGGCAGGGGGTGTCTCAACATGATGAAGAAAGGGGGTCCGGGCTCATGTCTTCTGGCCGCAAACCTCATGACATGCTGCCACTCCACAGCCCCCTCCACTCTTTACCAAGCAGACAAATAAAGGTGGCACTTTATTTTACAGTGACTATTAACACGTTTACCTGAGCGACCGGCCCCTTTGGGCTTGGTGGTGCTTCGCCTTTCCAGCCCCCATCTTGCACAGATGATGACGAATGTTCCTCGGCAGCAGGACGTGACTGCCCAGCAGACTGTCCTGTCAGCATGAAACCACACGAACCTCTTAACCTTGGGTATTCCTTTGATGTGCTCATTTGTACAGATTCTAAAACATCATTTGGGGAAATTTGGGTAATGGGATGTAGTCCATCAGGTCATGTGGAATCTAAACCTTCGAGAAGAACATTTGGCAGTAGTATAGATCTTGTTTCCTGTTCGTGTGTGGTATTTTCTGGAACCTGAGAGTTAACTTTAAAAATGGGTTTTCCAAAACTATTGATTTTTTTAAAGAAAAAAAAATAGACCAAAAAACCATCTGGTTAACTTCAAGGTATGTCTATCATTGAAGGAAGCTCGATGATCTCGATGTTACTTTTGCTCATTCTAATTGAAAACAGACTGCTGTTGTCTGGAGAGTAAGCTCTCTTTGAGCTGTCATTGAATAATGTCCTGGAAGATTATTTCAGAATCTACTGCCTGTGTCTTGAAAGTGTTAATGGGGAATACCACCCAAAAGAGGTAATATTTCTATTATCAAAAGAGATTTCACTTTGTGCAAACAGTTTAGTTCACATCTGACCACATTAAAGAGTGAAAAACAAAATAGCTGCAGCAACAAAATTCCCAAAGTTTATTTTTTTAAGTAAATAAGGCAACTTTTTAAAAAAAATTTATTTTATTATGTTATGTTAATCACCATACATTACCTCATTAGTTTTTGATGTAGTGTTCCATGATTCAATGTTTGTGCATAACACCCAGCGCTCCATGCAGAACGTGCCCTCTTTAATACCCATCACCAGGCTAATCCATCCCCCAGCCCCCTCCCCTCTAAAACCTTCAGTTTGTTTCTCAGAGTCCATAGTCTCTCATGGTTTGTCTCCCCCTCCGATTTCCCCCCCTTCATTTGTCCCTTCCTACTATCTTCTTCTTTTTTTTTTTTTTTAACATATAATGTATTATTTGTTTCAGAGGTACAGGTCTGTGATTCAACAGTCTTACACAATTCACAGCGCTCACCATAGCACATACTCTCCCCAATGTCTATCACCCAGCCACCCCATCCCTCCCACCCACCACCACTCCAGCAAACCTCAGTTTGTTTCCTGAGATTAAGAATTCCTCATATCAGTGAGGTCATATGATACATGTCTTTCTCTGATGGACTTATTTTGCTCAGCATAATACCCTCCAGTTCCATCCATGTCATTGCAAATGGCAAGATTTCGTTTTCTTTTTTTGATGGCTGCATAATATTCCATACACACACACACACACACACACACACCACATCTTCTTTATCCATTCTAATAGAGCTACCATACGATCCAGCAATTGCACTACTGGGTATTTACCCCAAAGATACAAATGTAGGGATTCGAAGGGGTACATGCACCCTAATGTTTATAGTAGCAATGTCCACAATAGGCAAACTATGGAAAAAGCCAAGATGTCCATCAACAGATGAATGGATAAATAAGGCAACTTTTTAACTGCGTCACTTATGTTTTGTGTCTCTATACGTGACCCCCTCACAGCATCTCCCCAGAAAGTGATTATGATTTTTAAGGTTATTTAAGAATCCCAGCTTTGATGTGAGGGTTTTCATCCCAAATCCGCCCCACAGGGCTTTTGTCACATGGGTGGATGCTGTTGTTTGGACCGGGGAGTCCTGCAGTGGTGACACCTCCATGGAGCTTGTCTGCGTCCCCTCACACATGTCAGCCCCTCAGTCCAGTGACGAGACTCTGCATGTTAGCCATCGGGCGGCAGAAGCCCAGGGTAGAGCTTCTTCCTTGCACTTTCAGTCCAACCACCTGCCCTGAATTTCACATTGATGTGCTGTTAACGTTGTGAAACGTGGTCATGGTGAAGGAAAGTTCCCCTCAGGCATCGCGTCTGGGAGGAGGTGTCCAGCCATGCACTGTGCCCCCCAGGCCTGCCCTCAACCGTGTTCCTGCACCCGAGCTGAGTGGATGTGGTGCAGGCTTCAGGCAGGAGGTGCGTCTTTGGAAGGCTCTGTCTGGCTCCACTGTATTAGAGCATCCAGTTAGGATCTATTCCCTTTAGAGTTCAGATTAAAATTACGTTTCATCCTGCTGGTCACCCTAAGTTCTCTTTTTCATTTGGTCCAAGAACCTTCAGTATGCTTACAGTCCTGCCAGCAAGCAAATGGAAGGAGGAGGAGGAACATGAACAAGAGGGTCCTGCTCCCCAAAGTGGCCACCTTCTGGTGGCTGTGTCACTGTGTGGTGGTGACATCCAGTTGCTGAGGCCAGCCCTCCCTGCTGTAGGAAGCCACAGTCACTGAGGCCTATGGCTGCCGCTGGCCCAGAAGGAAAGGGTGGAGGGAGGATGCCCCTTGCCTCAGTGTTGCTCTTAAAAGTATGCTCTGAGTCACAGCTGCTCTTGTGGGAGTGCTCCGGACCCAGGGGCTGGGAGAACAGCTCACCGGCATCGTAGAACCCCCCACCCTAGTCCAGCTGTCCGGTTGGTTCACCCCAATCCATCACATCTGTTCTGATGTTTCGGGATCTCAGACAATACAATAAGGACTGCATCATGGTCAGAGGTGCATTTGGCAAAGGTCCCTCTGGCTGTTATGTGGATTATAAGAGGGGCCCTAGAGGTCAGTTAAGAGTAGTGGGGGCTCCAGATCACTGAAAAGGAGTGGGGGTCCTCCAGTTACTGTGAAGGGGGACCCTCCAGATCACTGTGAAGGAGGGGGGCCTCCAGATCACTGGGGAAGTGGGGACAGGTCCTCCAGATCACTGGGGAAGTGGGGGGTCCTCCAGATCACTGAGGAGGAGTGGGGGGCCAGTGGGATTAGGTGGGTTGAATGAGAGATAAGGATTGTGTACAGCGTGGTCTCTAGCCTCACCCCCTGGGGTGGCAATTCCTGAGCTGGAGATGACCAAGCTTTTCCTTTCTGCTAAAGGGTGTTCTGGCAGAGCAAAGGTTTTTGGTTTTGTTTTAATTTTGGTGAAGGACAATTTATTACTTTCAACTTTTGGTGTCATGTCTAAGAACTTTTCACCTAGACCTGGGTACTGAAGATATCCTATGATTTCTTCTAAAATTTCATAATTTTACATTTAACATTTAAACTTATGATCCATTTGAGTTCATTTGTGTGTGTGTGTGTGTCTGTGTGTGTGTGTGGTGTGATGTTTAGGTCACATTCAATTTCTTTCTTCCTGTGGATGTTCAGTTGGTCCAGCACTACAGGTTGAAAAGACTATTTTTTCCTCCATTGAATTGTTTTTCACGTTTGTCAGAATCAGCTGGCTGCACTTGTGTAGATCTATCTCTTGTTTCATTTTGTTTTCTGAACCCTGTTCCAGGGATGTGTTTCTGTCCTTCTAATAATAATATCTCAGTGCCTTATGATTACTGCAGTATGATAGTAAGCCTTAAGGTTGAGTGCAGTGGTTCCTCTCATTTCATTCTGTTTTTTCAAATTATTTCAGCTCGCCCACTCAGTTTCTTTGCCTTTCTGTAAATATCTTAGAATAACCTTGTCTATGTCTACAAAAACACCTTGCCGAGATTCCAGAAGGAATTTGGAGAGAATCAACATCTTTAACTATGTTGAGTCTTCTAACTCATGAACACTGTATGTTTCTCCATTTGTTTAGATTTCTTTGATTTCTTTGATCCCTTTTTTTTGGTAATTTCCAGTCCATAAAGTCCATATATGTTTTGCTCAGTTTATACCTAAGCATTTTATTTTGAATGTCTTTAAACTATAGTGTTTTAATTTTTGTTTCCATATGTGCTTTGCTAGTACGTGGAAACTGGGTTGATTTTTTGTGTGTTGATCTTATATCCTGTGACCTTGCTGAATTCATTTAGTTCTAGGAGATTTCCTGTAGATTCCTTAAGATTTTCTAGGTAGACTATTACATTATCTATAAATAGCTTCATTTCTTCTTTTTCAGTCTCTGTGCCTTTTAATTCCTTTCCGTGCCTTACTGAACTTGCTAGATCTTCTAATACTCTGTTGAATAGCAATGGTGAGAGTAGACATCCTCTCTTGTTCCTGATCTTGGGGAGAAAGTATTCAGTATTTGGCCATTAGTTGTAATAGCAGCGATAGGGTTTTCAAAGATGCCCAATCAGTTTGAGAAAGTTGCCTCGTATCCCTAGTATGCTGAGTGATTCTTATCGTGAAGGTATGCTGCGTTTTGTCAGATGTTTTCCTGAGGCCATTGATATGATCATGTCACTCTAATATTTAGCCTGTGGATTATATTGCTTGATTTTTTGAGTATCAAACTAGCCTTGTATCCCTGGAATAAAGCCCTCATGGTCGTTGTGTATAATTCTTTTTATATATCAGTAGATGATTATATTTAATGTTTTGTTGGGGTTTGTTCTGTCTCTCTTTGTTCATGAGAGATGTTGACACTTTTTTCATAGTGTCTTTGGTTTTGGTATCATCGTAGTATGCCTCATAAAATGAGGTGGAATAATATTCTTAGTAAGCATTTCTCTGAAAGGAATCATGAATTAAATGTTGCACTGTAAAAAAATTTTTAGATATTCTCAATCTAAAATAATATGTTTATGAGAAGTGCCAACAGGAGGGAAAAAAATACTTCAGAAGAACCAAAAAGTAATTAAGTTATGCAACCATCCCCTTCCAGGTTCTAAAATGGCTCGTCCCAGAGGGAATTGTGAACATCTACATCGGTACTATAGTTCTGCATTAGAGAGAGTATCTAAACCTTTTATCACCTTTGGAATTTGCTTGAAATATGTGTCTTGAATAAGAGGCAAATTATGTAATAGTGGTGAGTTTCCGGCGGGGAGGAGAGGGGGGCAAAAGGGGTTTTTTTTGGCTTTGCAGTGGTGTGGTCATGGGGAAATACTTTAACTATTGAGTTAGTCTCCTAAACTCACATTCATAATATTTAAATCTGGGTCTAAAAAAATAGGGCAGTTTGGAGAACAAAGAGGTAAATATAATCTTAAAAATGGATGAAAACAGGGGTCCCTGGGTGACTCCTGTCAGTTGAGCGTCCACCTTCGACTCTGGTTATGATTGCAGGGTCCTGGGATTGAGTCCCACGTGGGGCTCCCCGCTCAGAGGGGAGTCTGCCTCTCCCTCTCCCCTCTGCTCGTGTTCTCTTTCTCTCTCTCTTTCAAATAAATAAATAAAATCTTTTAAAAGAATTGACAAAAACAGAGTAGCTGTATTTGTTGTGGTTGATGGCCAGTCCTGGCTGCCTCTTGCTCACCATTTGCAGTGACAGCTCAGTGACAGGTCTGCCTTGTTCCAAGCTGTTTTAGCATTCTATACACTGACCAGTAGAGAGGGTTTTAGGAAGGTCAAACAAATTTGTGCTTCCTCCACGGTTGCCAGATGTAGCAAATAGAAATACAGGATGCCCAGTTAAATCCGAATTTCAGATAAATAATGGATAATGTTCTAGTTTTAGTTTGTCCCAAGTACTGCATGGGGCATACTTACATAAAACATTCATTGTTGATCTGAAATTCAAATTTAAGCAGACTTTCTCTATTTTATCTAGCAACCCTCACTTTTTTCCATATTTTTCCCGTACTTTGAACCATGCTCATTTTCATTCAAGATAAAAGCAAAAGAAGTTAGAGAAAATGTCAAAATTCCGTAGCAGTTGTTTTATTTAATATAGGACAGCTGTCTTTTCCTAGCAGGTGCACATGATGGCAGACGTTGTATAATGTTTATTTTTTCCTCTTATGGGTGCCTGCAGCAGGGTGTTCAACCCCTGGGCAGGGGTTAGACCCCTCCCGGTGCCGATTTGAGCCCCACACCCTCAATGCCCACTCACGCTTTCTATTTGCAGTGATCTCACTTCATTTGTCTTGCCAGCATCTAGTTATTCAAAACCTTCTTACTCATCCACACATTCGCACCTCGGTCCTATTTGCAATTATCCTTTTAGAATGCTGCCTAAATTAGTGTCCATACACTACGGATACATAATATTTTTTACATACTTCCTGGGTCAGATGTATAAGTAGAAACAGAGTTTATCCACTGCCTGCTTTACTTAAATGATCCACCGTGATAAGCTTGGTTCTGACATTTTCTGTAGTGCCTGGATTAGATGATTTGCCTGAAGAAGACATAATAGAATTTCTCTGTCAACACCCTGAAATTTCAGATAGCAACACAAGGAGGTCTGCTTGGGAGAGAGCTTATGGAGGTCATCCTGCTGTCTCTCTTTATAGCAATGCTGGTCCCTAGATCTCCCTGTGTACTGTTCCCTTCCCTGTTCATTCTGTTCCAGGCAGCTGGCAAAACCACACCGTGAACTTGAACTACTTTGCTATGAACAATGTTCTTATGTCTGTTAGAATTTGTTTCAGCCCTGGGGAAGGAAATGCCCCTGACTCTTATTTGTATTTCTGGCTAGTTTTAGGGTGCTGGAAGTCATTAGAACTACAACTGTGGTAAAAAACAATGCTGAAGAGTATTACTCCTGTAAAGGCCAAATACCCTTTAATGCCAAGTCAAAAAAAAAACCAAAAAAACAGATAAAATCGGAGAGGGAGGCAAACCATAAGAGACTGTTAACTGTAGGAAACAAACTGAGGGTTGCTGGAGGGGAGGTGGGTGGGGTGATGGGGTAACTGGGGGTAGGCATTAAGGAGGGCACATGATGTAATGAGCACTGGGTGTTATATGCAACTGATGAATCACTAAAGTCTACCCCTGAAACTAATAATATACCATATGTTAACTAAATTGAATTTAAATAAAAATTAAAAAAGAATTAGAGGCAGTTTACAAACAGCTAAAATGAAGGCCTTCCATGGCCTTCCTATTTCATTTGTAAATCCAAAGAATGTGGGGCTCTGGATGGGGACAAGTTGGGGTGCACTCCCCAAAAGCAAAGTGGCAGCTTCTAGGGTCATTTTCTTCATGTGTTAGGAAAACTGAACTAGCTATTACCAAGTTTGTGATTGACTCTCCGATTTCTACAATTTCCAACTAAATTGACTTAGGATACAGGTTAAAATAATTCTTTGTGATGGGCCATTTTATTCACTCAAAATGCAAAAGTAAGAACCTTGATAATTGCTAATATCTCTGGAATTTTGAGACTATTTAAGTCTGGCCCAGTTCTAAAAGTTTCAAAAAGTTCTAAGTATTACATTTTTGAATTGACTTAAATATGTTTTGTTGGTTAATTTACATAAATATATATTTGCTAAGAATTGGTCTTTTAGTGCGCTGAATGGATATTTTCCTACAATTTTGTTGTGATATGAAGGGGAAAAAAGCTTGCTGTAATTCTGTTCAATTTTTGAGTATGTTTCTTCAGCCATTAAGCCTGAATAAAGATTTTTCCAAGTGGAAATTTCTTCTTTTATAAATATTTTCTGTTTCTTAACCTTAATGCTTAAACACAATGCAATCTCTTTGGTTTCTAATGACTAGGAATTATCCATGTACTTGCATCAAATATATACAGTATTGGCCAAACTTTGTGTGCAGATATACAAGGGAACTTATTAGAGTCAAGCATTTTGAGGAGACAGGGCCCCTGTTTTAATTACCCGAACCTCCTTTGCCTCAGTTCCTAGCTATGAAGCTCAGTACTCTGCTGGGAAATCATAATGTAAAATATGCCCTCTATTTTTCTTCTGGGAAAGAAGCATAGAAGAAGCATAGAATTGCTTCTTTCTTTAAAAAGTATTAAGAATGTTACCACACATATATTAGGATGGCTATTATCAAAAAGGAAGGAAGGAAGAGAGGGAGGGAGGGAGACAGGCAAGTAAGCAAGAAAAAAAGAAAAAGGAAGGAAGGGGGGCACCTGGGTGGCTCAGTCAGTTAAGCATCCAGGGTCCTGATTTTGGCTCAGGTGATAATCTCAGGGTCGTGAGATCAAGCCATGGAGCCTGCTTAAGATTCTCTGTCCCTCTGCCCCTCTCCCACTCACTCTTGCTCTAAAAAAAAAAGAAAAAGAAAGAGAAAGAAAAGGAGGGAGGGAGGGAAGAAAGGAGGGAGAAGTGTTGGCCAGGATATGGAAAAATTGGAACCCTTGTGCATTGCTGGTGGAAATATAAAATGGTGCAATGGTGCAACTCCCATGGAATATAGTATGGTGGGTCCTCAAAAAATTAGAAAAACGATTTACCGTATTATCTAGGAAGCTTCCTTCTGGGTATATACCTCAAAGAAGTAAAAGCAGAGAATCCAAAAGATAGATATTTGTACACCCATGTTCCTAGCATTATTCACAGTAGCCAAAAGGGGGAAACAGTCCAAGTGTCCATTGACCGATGAACAAATAAATACAATGAGGTATAGACATCAAATGGAGTATTAGCCTTAAAAAGGAAAGAAATTATGACCTATGTTGCAACATGGATCTTAGGACATAATGCTGAGTGAAATAAACCAGTCACCACAGGACAGATATGATCTGATTCTTCTCAGTGAGGTACCTAGAATGGTGTTTGCCAGGGGCGGTGGGAGGGGGCAACAGGGAGTTAGTGTTTAATGAGTGCATTTCAGTTTGGGAAGATGGAAAAGTTCTGGAGATGGATGGTGGTGATGGTTGCACAGTGAAGTGAATGTACTTAATGCCACTGAACTATACACTTAAAAATGGTTTAAATGGTAAATTTTATGTTATGTGTGTATTCTAGCAGACTTTTAAAAAAGTATTAAGGATGCATGCCTGTCGGTGTGCCTCGGTGGCTCAGTATATTAAGCATCTGCCTTCAGCTCAGGTCATGATCCCGGGGTCCTGGGATTGAGCCCCACATCAGGCTCCCTGCTCAGTGGGGAGCCTGCTTCTCTCTTTCCCTCTGCCTGCCACTCCCCCTGCTTGTGTGCTCGCTCTCTTTCTCTCTCAAATAAATAAATAAAATCTTTAAAAAAATTTAAAAAGGATGCATACCTGTCTGGAGATCGAGGGACCACTCATTCCTTCCTGGGGATTACATAGACTCCAACCCTTTAGGTTCTATTTCAGGTCACTGTTCCCTGAGCCTCTATAGATTTGTCCTGGCTCCCCATCACTCACCGTTGGGGTGGTCAAGGATGCACCAGTGGAGGAAGCAGGATGAGTGAATACTTCTAGTTCAGTTGGGAGGGAGGGGGTTCTCAGCCTACCAGCCCCACTGTTTCTTTCTTTTTTTTTTTTTAATTAAAATGAAATGCATAAAATTTAAGTATACTTTTAGATGAGTCTTGACAAATGTCTGCATCTTTTGTAATCCATACCCTTATCAAGATATGCAATATTAACCTTACACCAGCAAGTTCTCTCCTGCCCTACCTCCAGTGCCCTCCAGGCAAAGCTACTTTTTTGATTTCTCCATTAGAGATTAATTTTGCCTGTTCTAGAACTTCCTGTGAAAGGAATCGGGCAGTAGGTATTCATCTCTGCTCAGCTTAATGTTTCTGTGATTCATCTATGTTGTTGCTTTATCTGTGGCTTGTTCCTTTTCATCGCTGTGTATGTTCCATTGTTTCACCGTGCCAGGGGCCGTTTGGCTACTTTCTTGTTGCTGAACTGCTGGGCTGTTTCCAGTTTGGGGCTGGTATGAATAAGGCTGCTGTGAACATTTGGATACAGGCTTTTTGTGGACAGATGCCCCCCATTTCTCTTAGGTTAATACCTAGGAGTGGAATTATGGGACCCTAGAGCAGGTTTCTAAAACATCACCAAACCATTTTATACTCCTGCCCGTAAGGTGTGAGGTACCTGGTTGCTTGGCATCCTTGCCAACATTTGGTACCGTCGGCCTTATTTCCTTCAAGACATTACAGTAGGAGCATAGTGGTTTTAATTTGCATTTCCTTGGTCACTGGTGATATTGAAATGTCCAGCTCTTTTATTCATTTTTTTACTAGTGCGTCTTTACATTGCTGAGTTGTAGTTGTGACTTTTGATAGGCAGAATTTTCACATTTTTATGAAGTTAACTTAGCATTACTTATGGTTATTGCTTTCTGTGTCCTGAAAAGAGTTTTGCCTACTCCAGGCTGTGAAGATACTCTCCTATATTTCTTCTTGAAGTTTTTAGTTTAGCTTTTACAGTGGGATTTGTGATTCGTCTTGATTAATTGTTACGTATGGGGTGAGGTAGGGGTTGAGGGTTATATTTTTTCTATTTGGAGATCCAATTTTTCTAGTACTGTTTGTTGAAAAGACCATCCTATCTGTGCTGAATTATAATGGTACCTCTGTCAAAAATCAAATGGTCAGAGAAGTAAGGGTCTATTTCTGGCTTCTTTCTTCTCTTCCATTGATTGATTTGTGTATCATATGCCAATATCATATGACCTTGATTATTGTACCTTTGTAGTTAACAGCCCATACTTGTACCCATCACACTTTTGTGGTCCTGCTCCAAAGTGATACAGTAGATGATGTTAACATTGTTCACATTCACTTTCCTTGTGGGTAAAATAATGAAGATATCCCTGAGTGAAGGTGATGACTATGTGAATTACCTGTGGTGACACCTGGCACAGTGCCATGCACAGGACATGTTCAGGAAGCGTTTATGCCCTATTTGATTCTGTAAGTGGCTCACACCTCTGTGTACCCTCACGGCATCGCTGATGTATGTTTGGGAGGCCAGTAGAGGAGCAACGGATAAAATTATTTTAATCACAATCTTTCATTCTGGGACAGAGGGAAAAACTAAGCTACAATGTACTCAGTTTCAGTGTTGACATTGGTTATTTTGTTTTGCAGCCTTCTTCAATCTTTCAAAGTTTATTCTTGGAGTCTCCGTTTTCTCATATGTAAAATGAAGATAATACCCCCCAAGCTCATTGTGAGACACATTTGCATGAAGACATGTGAAAGCACTTTGTAGGATGTAAGACATTCTAACAGAGTAAACTGACATCCTCCCCGTTCTTCCTCCACTGGGACTGAAACATTCAGAGGGCAGGGGATATTTCTTTTTTCCATTTTTTCAGTGTGACTCAGATATGAGGGCTCACACGTCATTAATTCGTCACCTATTTTGTTTTTGTCATTGTCATTAAAATAATTGTTTCTATCAGGATTTTCTCAAGGACCATAGATAAGGGAGCATATTTGAGTCTCTGCTAGTATTTGTTGTCACACTTCATGAATGTCACATTTAAAATCATTTACTAGAAGTGTTTATAGGCAAAGAGCAAGCTCTTGCCTTTTTGGAGATTTTGATTTAAGACACAAAGCAAGGCAGGTCTGAACAAGAAATACCAGCTCTGGAATGTAGACACTTAAGACTTGAGTAAGCCGCAGATGGTGGTGATGTGACTGACCGTCCCCTCCCGAGCCATCCAGGCCTCTTGGGTCATGTCTGGAAAAATCCCTTAATCCTTTAACCAAGAAGGAGAGTGAGAGCCCCAGGCAGGGGGCGGGGGGGGGGGGAGGATGAAGAGAAGGTCAAGAAGTGGCTCCCTGGAGGGAGAGATTGCTGGGGTCACTTGGAGCCCTGAGCAGTGGCTTTAAGGACTGCTGAGGAGAGTTTTATGATAAGTGTGTCTGGACCTCAGTCAGCCAACTCAAGTGTTAAGGAACAGCCCTTTTTATTTACTGTAAGTCTGCTTAGATTCTGATTTTGAGCTTCCATGTTGCCAGGCTGACATGCCCTGTGCCGGAGTCATTTTGGGTGTCTTCTGCCTCCCTGGCTTGTGCTAGAGGATCTCTGGAACTACAAGAGGATGGTATGCAAGGGGGGATGGCCACCCCCGGGCCAGTGGACACTGGTCCACACAGATGAACTTTGAGGTATCCATGCTCCTGCTTGCCTAATGCTTACAAATATGTGTACCTGGCAAAGGTCAGGAACGTCTGCCATGTTTATGGTGACAGCCAAACTTCTAGTGTCCTCCTGTCATTCCATGGTGGTCTCCATCCCTGCAGCTATCACTCTCCAGTACACGGAACCAAGAGTGAAGGCTTCCTCCGTCTACTCAGGGTGTAATTTCCAGAACAAAGCTGGCATGGATGAAGGATCAAGTGTTTGAAAAGCCTCCCTATGTGGAATCCTTCCCTTATTGTATTGGTAGTTCCAGGCCAAGCCTGAGCCAGAATTTTCTGGAGCTGTGGGAAGTGCAAACACATCATCAGCCAGCCCTGCCCCATCCTGGAGAAGAGAGGGGGTGATTTCGTGCATCTAAACTGACTTGCAGGCTCTTCTGCTCCTGTCTCCCAGTTTGCTGTCTTGCTGGTCGTGTCCTACTCTCCACTGTTAGTCTCCTTGGTTTTCTTCATCTGGGTTACTTGTTGGCACAGTGATTCTTCATTTAACTGAAGATAATGCAGATATTTACTGAGCAGGTACTACAGACCAGGGACACCAGTGCAAGAGTGAGTGAACACTTTCTCCTGCCCAGGTGGAGCCATTTTAATGCCACTAGACACCCAGAGGCATGGCAATGAAGAAGGGACCATGCCCTACTGACCTGGCCCTACCTGATCTGGCTCCTGGTTTAGGGACCCACCCAAGGTGAATAGGAGAGAGAGGTGTGGGAGGCAGCAATGACAGATCTCCACCCAGAGGGCACATGGCAATAAATGCTTTGTTTTTATCCAGCCCTACCCTTGCAGTCCGAAAACTCAAGGAGACAGGTTCCCAGGACAGAGGAATGTGCAGATGGGTGAGAAAATATTGCAGACAAATTTGAATCAAGGCCTTACACTTTCTCAGCTTCACCCCCGCCCCCCCAGTTTATTCCACACTATCCCTCTCAATGAATAGTTGATTTCATTCTGAGACGATGAAGGACTACCAAAGAACTAGCTAAAGGGGATTAAGAGCACATTTATCTCGATGAGCACTGATAAATCCATAGAATTGTTGAATCCTTATAATGTATACCTGAAATTAATATAACACTGTGTTTCAATCATACTTGAAGAAAAAATAATAAGCAAGTAAATAAATAAAGAAATAAGAGCTAGCATACAGAAAAACCTGAAAGGTAAAGAGAGTAAAAGAAAAGTATAGCAAAAGACTGAGGGAAAACGCAGATGGCTCAGAGACCAGTTCAGGAGTTTAGAAAAGTAAGTTCTCAGACTTGAAGAAAATGCAACATGATCTCTGAGGCATAATTTGAGCATAAAAGATTCAGAGGAGTGAGTGAGACAGAAGAAACCAAGGCCAAAGCTGGCAGAATGCATGGGCAAAAGAAAGCAGACGAGAAAAAAGTGAAAATGATACGGACACAAAGACTAATTCAGAAGCCACAAAACAGGAAGCCTCATTGAAAAAAAACAATCAGCGAGGACAGCCTCAGGAAACTACACAAAAGGAACCCAGTATCACCAGAATTTGATTTCCTAACAAAGAGTTTTAGAAAAGAAGGGAAAAAACTAAGTATATGGTAAAAGAAAACTGTGTAAATATTCAGGCCAGACTTGATTCTGTCATTCACAAGGAATTACGGCATTTAGGTACGCATTAAAAAGAATGACCAAAACTGGATTCCTGTCTTATATAACAAACACAAAAACCAACTCAAAGTAGATTTAAAGCTTGAATGTTAAGACCTGAAGACCATAAAACTCCTAGAAGAAAAGGTAGGCTGTAAACTCCTTGACATTGGTCTTAGCAGTGGCTTTTTGGATTTGACAGCAAAAGCAAAAACAATAAAAGAAAAATAAACAAGTAAGACTACATCAAACTAAAAGCTTCTGCACAGCAAAGGATACCATTAAGAAAATGTAAAGGCGGGGCATCTGGGTGGCTCTGTCGGTTAAGTGTTCGATTTTGACTCAGGTCATGCATGATCTCAGGGTCCCGGTGGGGCTCCCTGATCGGCAGGGAGTCGCTTCTCCCTCTGCTCCTCCCCAGGTCTGAGCTTGCGCGTGCTAACTCGCTCTCTCTCTCAAAAAAATAAATAAAATCTTTTAAAAAAAAGGAAATGCAAAGGCGACCTATGGAATGGGAGAAAACATTTGCAAATCATATATCAAATAAGAGGTTAATATCCAAAATATATAATACACATAAATCAATAGCAAAAAAATAAAGAACCAATTAAAAAATGGGCAGAGGAACTAAAAGATATTTTTCTGAAGAAGATATACAAATAGCAGGTACATGAAAAGATCAACATCACTAATCATCAGAGAAATGCAACTCAAAACCACAATGAGATACCACCTCACACTCATTAGAATGGCTGTCATCAAAGATACCAAAGATAAGTATTGGCAGAGATGTGGAGAAACCCTTGTGTACTCCAGGTAGGAATATAAATTGGTGCAGCCACCAAGGAAAACAGTATGGAGGTTCCTCAAAAAGGTTCCTCAAAACCAGAGAAAGACAGATACTGCAGGGTATCACTTACATATGGAATCTTAAAATATATATATATATAGAAACTCACAGAAACAGAGTAGAGAGGTGCCTGGGTGGCTCAGTCAGTTAAGCGTCAGCCTTCAGCTCAGGTCATGATCTCCTGGAATCGAGTCCCACATCAGGCTCCCTACTCAGTGGGGAGCTTGCTTCTCCCTCTCCCTTACCTACTGCGCCCCCCTGCTTGTGCTCTCTCTCATTCTCTCTCTCTGTCAAGTAAATAAATAAAATCTTTAAAAAAAGAGAGTAGAAAAGTGGTGGCCAGGGGCTGGGTGTGTGGGAGAAATAGGGAATATTGATAGAAAAGAAAAACAAAAGAATGATAATGAGTCATAGTGACTTTCTTGATTTCCTTGGTGCTTTTCACCTGGCGCTGAGGCAGAAAAGGTAAGGCACATAGGTGGGATGGAACTTGGGTTCTGCCTCCATCAAGCTACACTTTCTGAAAGGATACTGAGGGATTCTGAGTGGAATAATGGATGTCCCAATAATTTCTTATTTAGCGAAATTGCCGAAAGTGTAAAGACAGAGACCATGGACAAATATTCTCAAGCATGCCAGAAATCAGAGCGCTTAGCTGCTGTGAGCCCTTTTGAATAAGGGTTTTGAATAAAACTATTGAACTTTGAAATACAGCCAAAATAGAAGTGAATAAAAGTACTGAGTTTGGTATACGATGAGTGGTGAACCTGATATCTCTTTAAATATTTAAAAAAAAAGAGAGATTGTCTCTCCATGTGAATTATTGTGGCAGCACATAGTATAAATGATGTAAACCTTACAAATAGTAATATAACTTAGGAAAATCATTGGGTGGGAAAGGGAGGGGCCATGTAAGTATGTCATGTCCTGTTTCTTCGCAGAAGTGTCAGTAGTCACTGAGGTGAAAATGTTTTAAAAAATGAGCGCTCTTCAGAGTTTTTCATGATATTTTTGTTACCCTTAGAGCAATCTTTTAGAAAGCCATCTCTTACAGGGAAGAAACATTTCTCTGAACTTTACAAATTCTGTTTTGCTGTCACATTTTTCCTTCCTTTTTAATTAATTAATTTATTTTTTTGGTCGTTAATGAAAAATACTCTCTACCAGATGCTGTGTGTGCTGTAGGGGATTGGGTATACCTGGCGAGCTAGCATTCACGAACAGGTGATGAGTGTTGCTATGGAAATGAAGCCAGTGAAGTGATGGAGAATCAGAGGTGAGCTGTGGCTAAGTCAGGCCTCTCTGCCGAGAGGCTTAGGTAAGGTCCAGATGCTGAGCAGGAGGCAGCCCAGCTAGGGAGCGCACAGCACTATCCTGAGCAGAAAGAGACCTGTTCCAGAAACAGAACAAAGGCCTTGTGTTGGTGCCCTGTTTTGTTGGTACTCCCAGCAGATGGGCAGACTACTGCATAATCCTGTCCTTACCGTACTCTTCATGCCTTGGACTGTGTCTTAGGTTTTGCCTACCTGGCAAGCTTTTAAGACTGTCTGGAAGATGCTCAATGAATATGTAAAGCTAGATGGGTGGATGAATGAGTGAATGAATGAATGAGTGGATTCTTTGACAGTTTCAGATTAATGACATCACAGTTTGTGGCATTAGCTGTTTTTTATGTTAAAGTTTAATGTTTTTAAAGATTTTATTTATTTGAGAGAGAAAGAGAGCAAGCAAGCATGAGTGGTGGAAGGGCAGGGGGAGAAGCAGACTCCCCGCTGAGCAGGGAGCCCAACTCAGGCTCGATCCCAGGACCCTGGGATCATGACCCGAGCTGAAGGCAGATGCTTAATGACTGAGCCACCAAGGCGCCCGTGTAGTTTAATATTTTTAGAGTAGGTTGCCTTTTGGAAACATTTTACAGCATGTGATTTAGGCTGCCAATGACGGCCCGTGACCAGACAGTTCAATATTCTTTCATCCTCTGGTGAACCACATGAATTGGACTTCTAAGACGTTTAGGTTCTAAGATATATGTGCAGTCAGAGAAATTAAATTCATGGCCAAAATCCTCATCTGTATTTATTTGAGAAGAAAGTAAGTTGAGATATTTTCTATCAGGTTCAAGGGGACCTTCTGGAAGCAACGTCTTTGCTAACTTCATGCTCCCCTATTCTTTGCCCTATGGATATTGAAATCACAAATATGATGACTCTTGAAAGCGGGGTAATAAGTCATTTTAGTTCCTTTAAAATAAATGTATCTTCTCTGCTTGGTGGGAATTTGCATTTTGACAAACAAATATACAGATCCATTATTTTGCTTAAGTTGGCCATGATTTACTGGTTATATGTGGAATGCTCTGAGTTTAAACCCCATGAGGGAGGGGGGCAAAAATGGTCTCCACCCTAGACGCCCAGTTTAGTAAGATTAGTGGGAGGTCACTGACACAGAGGTGGTGGAGAGAAGTCCCAGGAATGGTGTTCTGTGTATGTTATTTTTTGTCTTTGAAACAGGCTGGAACGTCCTTTGAACTAGTATTTTTCAACATGAAATCTATATCTGTTGACCAAGATTTTTGTCCCATTTCCCTCTCTTTAGTTTATATATGAAACAAGGTATTTCAGAGTTTCCATTCAGGAAATCTATAAAGTTGAGTTTTGTCTTGACTAGCTATGGTTTATGGAGATTTCGGTGGCTTCCGTTAGGGCAGGAGTCTTGCCACGACCTTGACATCCCATCTGCAACTATGCATTTCCTGGACACTTGTGTGACTGCATTGTCCCCAGGATCTGTCCCCTTGGTCCCAGTGGCCTGCTCTTCCTTTCTGAGCGATTGGACTGGCCTGGCCAGCAGGGCGTGAGCACTGCCCCTAAAAAGGCCACTGGCCTTCTGGATTTAGGATGAAGTCTCTTCTAACCCTGTGGTTCCTGACCTTTATTATGTAATAGCGTTCAGACAACTGACACAGTGTGCCGTTTAAACAGACTTTTCCGTGAGTCTTTTGCAAGTGAAGAGAAGCTTGTCTACTTGTTTGTGATGCTCATTCACTGCCCACAGAGAGGCTGGGAAGCCAGGCTGGGGCATGAGCCACCATTTGAATCCCAATCTCTATATGGCACCTGCTTTGTGACCTGACCCTCTCAGAGCCTCTTATTTCTCACCTCTAAATGGGGTACACTAGTCATATTTCTTGTTTTCTTTGTTGTTGTTGTTGCTTCTTTGTCCTTTAGCCAGAAAATACCTGAAATTGGACAGCACTGGAAAGCAGGTCCCTGGAGTCCTGAGGAATCCCAGTCAGATTCAGCTGGGTCTCAGGGCATGCTGGCTCAAGAAGTCAGTGCTGTGGGGAGCCCAAACATGTGTCTCCCTGACACAGCTCCTTTTCCTGCTGTGTAACTGTCATTCTCTCTCCATGCTAGCTGGTTTCCTCCCAAGTCTCCACATCGGCCCCCAGCAGCTCCCTCCCTCACTTCAAGGAGCTACCTACCTATGACTCCAAGACCAAGAGCAACTAAAGTAAAAAAAATAAATTGGACCACATGAAAATTGAAAACCTTTGTGCCACAAACAATACCTTCAAGGAGGCAGAATGGGAGAAAATATTTGCAAAATCAAATCTGATGAAGGACTCCTATCCAGAATATATAAAGAATGTTTATAACTCAATAATAGACAAGTAGGGGCACCTGGGTGGCTCAGTTGGTTAAGCGTCTGACTCTTGATTTCAGCTCAGGTCATGATTTCAGGGTTGTGAGATCAAGCCCCACATCAGGCTCCACATTGAGCATGGAGCCTGCTTAAAATTCTCTCCCTCTCTCTCTGTCCTTCCTGCTTCTGTGCACTTTCTCTCACTCTCTCTTAAAAAAAAAAAAAAAAAGACAAGAGCCCAATAAAAGAATAGATAGAAAACTCAGATACGCATTTCTCCAGAGTAGATGTACAGATGAGCAACAAGCACATGAAAAGATGCTCAACATACCAGTCATCAGGGAAGTGCAAATCAAAACCACAATGAGATACCGGTTCATACGCACCAGGATGTCCAGAACCAAAAAGACAACCAACCAAACAAACAAACAAAACCACAAGAGAAACTGGTGTTGGTGAGGAGGTGGAGAAATCGGAACCATTGCACATTGCTGGTGGGAATGTATGATGGCACAGTCTCTTTGAAAAACAGTTTGGAGGGGCGCCTGGGTGGCTCAGTTGGTTAAGCAGCTGCCTTCGGCTCAGGTCATGATCCTAGAGTCCCTGGATCGAGTCCTGCATCGGGCTCCCTGCTTGGCAGGGAGTCTGCTTCTCCCTCTGACCCTCCCCTCTCTCATGCTCTCTGTCTCATTCTCTCTCTCAAATAAATAAATAAAATCTTTAAAAAAAAAAAAAAGAAAAGAAAAGAAAAGAAAAACAGTTTGGCAGTTCCTCAAAAAGTTAAATGTAGAACTTCCATATGACCCAGCAATTGCAATCCCAGGTATATACTGAAGAGAAATAAAAACCTATGTCCCACAAAAAATTGTACATGATTGTTCATTAGCATTTTTTATAATAGCCAAAAAGTAGAACCGACCCAAATATACATTGATGAATGGATAAGTAAAATGTAGTATGTGGTATACTGTATATTGTGGTATATGGCAGAATAGTATGCAGCAATAAAAAAATTGAAGTACTGATATGGGCTACAACACGAATGAGCCTTGAAAACGTTATGCTAAGTGAGAGAAGCCAGTCACAAAAGACCACATATAAGTAAATTTATAGAGACAGACAGTAGATTGCCATTAGTATCTGCCTCAGGGAGTGATATTAAGAGGAAAATAAGTAACTACCTGTGAGTCATTTAACACGAAGCCTGGCACACCATACGTGCTGATGGTCGTGGCCACAGCAACATCATGCTGCTCCTGGAAGAATGGCAAGATACACTGCTTATGTCAAAGCTCAAAAAATAGTTGAGTAACAAACTTAACCTCAAGGAACCTGCAGATAAAGCCAAGAATGAAAATGATCTTTAATTGATAGACTCGATTGCCTGCTTGCCTGTATTGTACTGTCATTCACTTTCTGTTGTTGCTGCCTACGATATTATATATTCACGGGTTGCCAGCAGAAGCCAATAACCAGACTGAGGGTGGAGTGAGTCGGGAGTGAGCTTTCTATAATGAACCTTTGTATCTGACACTCAGAGCAAGAGCTTTATTCAACTTTTTAGGTTTCATCGTTTGCCATGTGAATGGTACCTACTTCACGGCATTGAGGTAAGGAGGAAAGGAGAACAGATATTTAAAACATGTGGATATCTGACAGTCACAAAGCCATAAATACTGTGATTGTAATCTTAATAATCACAGTGTAATATGTTATTATATATACTTATACATAATGTATAAGTAATGTAGATTTATATAAAAATTAAAATTTTGAATTATGGGGGCACCTGGGTGGCTCAGTCAGTTGCACGTCTGACTCTTAATTTTGGCTCAGGTCATGATCTTGGGGTCATGAGTTCGAGCCCCGAACTGTGGCTCCCCGCTCAGCAGGGAGTCTGCTTTTCCTCTCTCTCCCTCTCCGTCTGCCCCTCTCTCCACTAGAGTGTTCACGAGCATGCTCTCTCTCTCTAAATAAATAAAATCTTTAAAGATTTTTTTGAATTATGCACATAAAAGACTTTACAAATAAACAAAAGAAAATAAATTGAAATCCCCAAATTCCAGTCTCCCAAACAACTACTATTGGTGTCTATCTGGAATGATTTTATTTATTTATTGCTATAGAAAGGTATGGATCAGGCTAGTCATATTTTCCTTTTCCCTGAACATTTGCTAAATATCCTTGTGAGCTAATAGATGTGGATTTGTATCATCATTTAGAGGTCGTTTTTTTTTTTTTCTTTTTCTACTTGTTTTCAGATAATTTTAGACTTACAGAAGTTTGTAAAAATAGTACTTACTCAACTTACTGGCAGCTTCCTTCAGCCTATCCGGCTTCCACAGAAGTGTCTTACCCTTAGGTTTTAGGTTTTATTTTTTTCCCTTAAGCCATTATTCCAACTAAAAAGTATTGCTAGATTTTTTAATCTGTCTATGATTTATAACAATAGAGTGAGGGCTCTATCCTTCGTTAGATCCTTGCCTCTAAAATTTAGTTTTGTAGCTGAAATCCCACCCTTGGTTTAATCTCTTATTGTTTAAAAATTAGAAGCTGTTTCATCTTCCAACTTGATGGATCCCTAAATTTATGGATTCTGTCTACTTTCATTACTGTTTGCAAATCAGCCAGTTCTTTTCTGAGCTCACCTCTTTCTTGTATCACCGAACCTAGCTAACAGTGACTGCCCCCCACACTAATGACATTCTGCCTTGTACCCCTTATTAATTGCAGGATCTGCCCTCCAGATGCTCACTGGAAATCGTTTTAATGACTCATTCATCATTTTCCCAACCTCAGATAAAAGTGTCCTTACCACTCTCTGCCCAACCCCTGAGGCTAGATCTACATAAATTAATACATCTTACAAAAGCAGCCCACGAGTAGATACCCATTTCTGTATCAATCATCATATACTCTTTTATGCTTTAATAATCCATAACTTCAAAATCTCAGTGGCTTACAAAAGTTTCTTATTCCCATTCTGTGTCCGTCCTTGGTCAGCAGGGGCCTTTGGGATGCAGAATGATGGAGCAGCCCCTTCACAAAACATTGCAGGTGGCCGAGGGAGAGAGTACAACCATGAAATAACACAGCATCTCTGCCTGCTCTTCATCAGCTGGAGCAAAGCCATTGGCCTCATGCCCAGGGGTGGGGAAGCCAAGGTCACCAACCAGTCACCTGGAAGGAGGGAAGCCAGACATGCTTGGTTAACAGCACCAGGGACAACCTCAACATCCTCTTGTTCAAAATGTTAGCTTTTGGGGCACCTGGGTGGCTCAGTTGGTTAAGTGTCTGCCTTTAGGCTTAGGTCATAATCCTGGGGTCCTGGGATCCAGCCCCTTGATGGGCTTCCTGCTCAGGCGGGAGTCTGCTTCTCCCTCTGCCCCTCCCCCCACTCATGCTCTCGCTCTCTCTCTCTCTCTCTCTCTCTCAAATAAATAAAATCTTTAAAAATGAATACATAAAATGTTAGCTTTCATTTTTCTCCTTATAAACAGAAATGCAGCAAACATCTTCTTTTCTCCATACTTCTGTTTGCTCCTGTCCTTTTATTTTCTAAGAATAAATACACAGCATAGAATTACTGTGTTAAGATGTTTGGTGTCAAGGCTGCTGCTTCCCTACATGGTGTCTCTACATACAGATGAGCAGGCAGGTGCTGACTTGCCAGGTGGGTGACAGCTTTGTGTGAAGAAGGCGGTACCCTTTGTGACCCAGGCGGGGGGTGTGGCTTGGCAGGCGGGTGGTGGCTCCACTTGGCCCTTAACCAGAGGGTAGGGCAGTGCACTATCTTGTTAGCTGTGGGCAGGACTTACCAAAATCCCAGAAAGTGCAGGTTGCCATCCAGAACCAGCTCATGCTTTCAGAAACTATTCATGTGTCCTGACTCGTGGGGCCCACAGAAGAACAAAAACCTTGGGCTTTTCATAGATCAGCGAAGGAAAGACATTCATTGTATAGAATTCATTTTAGTCTGTAAATTATACTAAGTTTCTGGATGGAGCATGACACAACAGGAAAATGTGACTAAAATGCACCTTATCTCCTGGTGTTCGATTTCTCATTTGCGAAATGGGAACTGCCTTCCTTAGAATTCAGTTCTTTTATTAATCCTGACAACAAAAGTTCTCCAGACTTCTAACAAAATCTCACTGGTAAGCTGTGGGTGATGGGGAAATGAGTTAGAATGGTCTGAATACAAAGAGGAGGGAATGTAATGACTTAAATTGGATAACAGCCTGAGTGACCTTGAGATAAGTAGGGCTTGGAAAAACCATCATCCTGGGGTCCCAGGGAGACCCTGCTCCCAGACAGAAGCGAGGATGTTCCCAGCCTCAGTCCAGAAACATGCTCAAGAGCTGCATCACTTTCTTATTTTATTCTGATTTGAGTTCTGAGAATATAATTCTGCAGTTCTGTTGTCATTGTGAGCTGAGCTAGTTGCGGGCATTGTTTGGAGGATTTTTGTTTATTTGTCTTTTTAAATGTGTTGTCACATGACAGATGCCTTCTTGCTGTTCAGGGTCAGGTCCCCTCTGAAGCGTCCCTCCTGAGAGTGGATGGGTCGGTGGACCCTGTTGGCCATTGCCTACCATGACTCCCTGAGGTGGGGGCCTCATTTCCACCCAGGTGGACCCTCCCCTGACCTCTCTCAGCACCTGCCTTAGTAGATGTTTGTTGTTTTGATCTTTCACATTTCACTTCTATGCTTCATTGTTTATATATATATATATATATATATATATATATAAAGCACTTAAGTCAGTTACAGATCTAACATATAAATTAAGTTCTGGTGGATATCTGCTTGCCAAAGGATTTACTCTAGGATTCCTTCAAGTAATAAGCATCTCAATGTACATTTAACACATGATTCTAATTTTTAAAATTTTCTTTAATACAGTAGGATCAGTTAAGTAAAACTAACAGACAAAAAAAAACACAAAAAAATGGAGTTGTGGTTGAGATGGCTTTTTTTCCCCCTTCTCTTTTCTGGCCTTACAAGGAAGGAATAAAATATCTTCTTTGTGTAGTCCAAAAGGGCATGTCTGCATCTGGACCCACTACCCAAGGCTTAACATTACCTTCGATTAATTCAATGAGTAGACTTTCCAGAGGCACGTCACTCGTGATCTTCTGATCTGAGGTAGGACAGTAGCTGAGTGCACAAAGCAGCGTCCTTGCCTCAGCAAGGAGCTGCTTTTCCCCGGGAGGCCTGTGGGGGCCCACACGGGGCATGCACCACCCCCGGTCAGTCACTGTTGCTGGGGGGAGGAGCAGGGCTAACAACATCAACTGCCACCTGCCCTGTGGGCTAGAAATGGGGGAGCTACGGTTCTCCCTGAAGAAGCCCCGGTCCTCTGTGCAGGGAGAGGGAGCCTGCCTGATCCCTGGGGAAGCTTCCTATTCACTGTTCTTGCAGATCGTGCATCATGTTACCACTGATGAACAGCTGCCTATAGGATTCGGGGGAGGGAATGCCGTCCCTTTGCCTAGTGGGAGAGGACCTTAGCTTGTCTCCCTATTTCTTCATATCCTGGTGTTCTGTTTTTGAGTGAACCCAACTAGGTTCCTTCCAGTACAGACCAGGTTCTGAGAATCTTCTCAAAATGAACTCCCATAGACTGTGCCATCCCCTCGTGGGCGGTGGGGGAAGGCCAGTGGCAGAGGGGCCAGAAGCACTAGATACTCGGTGTCCTTGGGTACACATTAGCCAAGTGACCTCCAGCTAGTTCCTTGCTGGATAGATGGGTTTGTTCATCTGTGAGAGAGGATGATTGTATATCACCCTAACGCCCTTGAGGGATGGCTGTGATGATTAGATGGAGGACAGATGTGAGGGGTCACCCACATTTGGGGCTGAGGAGCTGAAGGGGCTCCTGGTTCCTGTAGCAGAGTGCTTGTGCAGGGAGCCTTCTGATCCACACCTCCCTGCTCAGGCATGTTGCTTCCCCCTGCTAAAATCTGATGCCTGGAAAGACGCTTGGCCAGTATGCGCACAGATTCATACCTGTGCAATCATGAACCACTCAGTAAGCTTGGCTAGAACTTCAGCATACCTTTAAAATACCATTTTCTTAAAGGTTCGGGTCCTTCTTTACATCTTCATGTTGTTGGAGTTCGGATGTGTCAGATGATGATGGTTGCAGCAGGCTTGTTACCCATGGTTGTTGTTGGCTGTCTTTCCGGCTCTTTGTCTTTGTCCAGTAATGAGCATCTCAACGTACTGGGCAGGGCTGCCCAGGGGGCTGATGCTGCCCCATGAGTTGTCAGCAAGAATGACATGTGTCACTTCTGGGTTGGGATACTTAATTGCTGGAGTGTAATCCTACAGAGCTCTCCTGCACTCTGCATGGCAATGGGTGATGTCTGGGGTTGTCTGCCCCACCAGCCTGCAGCTCAGAATCAGGGGTTCTGGGGCTCAGCCCCAGCTGGCCTGCAGTGACTGTGAAATGAACCACGGTGGGTATGCACCACCAGGGTATTAGCTGGGATTGATACTCTCACGGCTTTTTTTTTTTTTTTTTCTTTACAAGCTGTTATCAGACTGATCCTGTGTCTTAAAACCAAGGCAATATGATCATTCCTCTGGTTGCTTTTCAGATTTGCCAGTAAGGAATCTTTTCAGGCATTCTCAACTAAACAGGAATGCAACCTCTTGACTCCAGAGGCAGGAATTGGACATGGATATTCCAGGAGGTCCATATTCACAGAAGTGTTTTGGAAACTAAAAAGCTCTGTAAAATGGTGAAACTGGAGATTTCCCCAATTTTGCTTCATGATGCTAAAATATGTTCCATTGAAAAATAAATAAGATTCCTTGATCTAATAAGTTTGGGAGAAGTTAGATGCTCTCATTTGTGTTTAAAGATATGCACTGCCCATTAGCATACTAAAGGCTCTGAGAAGGCCTGCAGTAAATAAATAGTTTACTCAAGTGGAATCCAAATTTCCTCAAACTTTCCTTACCCCCAGTCCCACACACCTCCTTCAGGCCTGTGTTTATGGGAAAATTAGTACGTGAAATGTGGAATTTACTGATTCTTGGCACAATAGAATAGTGCTTCTTCAAAAGCTACATGATGTGTCATGTGGGAAATCATTGTCATATGGTGCACATTATTAAGAATTACTTCCTTTTCTATTCTTTTCTTAAGCAACAATTTATTGAGCTCCAACTGTATACAAGGCTAGCTATGATGGATGATGAGTAGATCGATCTGTGTCTGGTCCATGGACCCAATCATCAGCATGGGAGGGCACTTGGAGACCTGCACATCCCTGGCCTGTACCATCACCTGCACAATGGGACCCTCTTGGCATGGGACCTGGGAATCTGTATGGAGAACACACTACATGTGATTCTCATGTCTCCTAGTATTTGAGAAGCGTTGCACCAAATTCATTTTTCCCACTTTCTCTTGGTTTGGGGTTGCGTTCTAAAAGTGGCCAGAAGGTTCCTGCCTTGAGGACCAAGGTGTGCGGTCTCAGGGTTGCCCTAGTGATGTAGCAAGGCCTCATATCCGTGTGTGTCTACAGGAGCTTTGTGGACTATGGAAATGACAGCCAAACTCTTACGTTTTAGAGGAGGCTACCACTTGCAGGTTAAGGCGCAGAGCGCTGAGGACCAAGTGGAGAGGTCACTAAGGTGGTTGCTATGGGGCTCAGGGCCCCGTGTCTTGTGGACAGAGCTGAGCCTCATAGTCCATGACAATGCTGTGGCTCAGCCATGCGAAGCCTGCCACACAGTTGACGGATCCAGCCTTCACACTGGTGGTTGATCGCCCACATGGTGCCACAGTAAAGGGTGATGCGATTGGAGACAGCCGGGCGTGGGAGCAGGGGAGGGGGCTTTATGGCAGCTGGTCAGGCTGTTCTTCCTCTTGGATGCCTTTCATTTCAGCCATCAGCGCGGTGCGAGGGTTCTTGATGCCTTTGATGAGGCAGTTCCTCTGGAATTTGTTCAGGCACAAAAGAGAGAAATCTGGCTCTTTTAATCAGCCCATAAAATGGCTTAAGGGCTTGCATTTCCTTGGGGGCTGTTATTACTGTCACTAAAATCTCCCCCAAGGCTGTTTTTTCTCTCTTCCAGGAAGGGCAGCTGCAAATGAGGGAGAGTACAGATCTTCCTCGACTTATGGTCAGGTTACGTTGCAATAAACACTTCGTAAGTTGAAAATAGCCTAAGTTGAAATGCATTTAATACGCCTAACCAATGGAACATCATAGCTTAGTCTGGTTCACCTGAGATGTGCTCGGAACACGTACGTTGGCCCACAGTTGGGCAAAAGCATCTAACACAAAGCCTATTTTATAATAAAGTGTTGAATATCTCATGTAATTTACTGACTACTCTACTGCAAGTGAAGAACAGAATGGTTGTACCGCAATAGACTGGTTGTAAGGGTGTCGGTTGTTGACCTGGTGATGGTGTGGCTGACTGGGCGTGTCGGCCACTGCCCAGTATCATGAGAGAGGATCGTACTGCATTATCCCTAGCCCAGGAAAAGATCAAAATTCAAAATTTGAAGTACAGTACTTGCACCATCATAGAGTCAAAAAATCGTAAGTTGAACCATCATAAGTTGAAACTGTCTATAATTTAAATTGTGCCCCTTTTATGTTCAGATTGCCTCACAATCGCTGATGGCTGCGGTGGCCCTCTGGAAGGTGTTGCCTTTGGCCAGTTGATGCTGTAACCCCCTGATTTCTGCAGATTAGAGTCATGGGCACGGGTCCTCCAGGGAGAGTGCTGAAGGCATAGACAGGTGGGCTTCCTCAGGGGCAAAGGTCGGGGGAACATTCTGGTTTGATGGGGCAGTGAGTCTGGTAACTCGGGGAAGCTTAAGGCTGTACTGAATCTGGGGTTCCACCCTCAGGGTACCATTGTTACTGGTCCCCAGGTGAATGGCTTATGCAGCCCTGGGGTTGTGAGCATGGATAAAGGACCAGCTCAGAAGGACTCAGGCCAGTGCCTTCTCTGTCCTTGTGAAGACTGGGAGTACGAGTCAGTGAGACCCAGCCTCCTCATCCCTGCTCTGCTCCTCCTCTCAGGTCTCTTCTGGGCTGTGTTGTCCAGATACTGGCCAGAGAGTGGAGCTGACCCCTTAGCACCCCCCTTGTCCTGCTGCCCAGCCTCTGGGCCCCCTGCCCCAGCTCACTCCCCTTTCCTGGCCTCTCTGCGACCCACATGGCGGCTACAGGACTGCAGAGCTGGGCCCTCTTCTCTCTAATGCCCTGAGCTTCGGTGACATCTGTGGGCTGATTGCTCCCCTGTGCCCACCTTCCTCTATATGTCAACACTGTGTTCTGGTGTCCTGTCTCCCTCAAAGGAACAGGAAACACAAGTGCTAATGATACACTCCCTCGAGTGCACATAAACCACAACATACACTCATACATGTTCACACACGCACACACACACCTGCACACGTCACACGGGGGAGTGCATACAGGTCTGCACACGCACTCACACAGTGTACGTGTACAGGCTTGCTCACACACGCACACACATGCCACAGATCTGCATGTGTGTGCATGCATGTGGATGCACACTCCAACACATACACATGGGCACGTGAACACACATCCGACTCACCAAGGTCTCACTCTCCCATTGCAGTTCATAGTCTCCCTTGGGCCCCAGACCCCAGACAGTTGTCAGCTTGTCCTTTTCCTTTGCCCTCCACCCAGTCTCTCACCGAAGCTCATCTGCTTCAGCCTCAAAGTATATCCTGCACCAGCCTAACCTCCTGACTGCTCCCTCTGCATCTGCTCCACACAGCTACCAGAGTGATTTTTAAATACCGTGATCCAAATCCTTTTACCCTTCTGCTCACAACCACCCCCATCCAAGGCTTCTCCCACCCGAAGTGTGAGAATCTCCCGGGATCTACATCCTGCCTACAAGCCCACACTTGGTCCTGCCTCAGGTATCTGTGGCTCCCTGGGCAGGAACCCTCCTTCCCACGCCTCCCACGGTGGCTGTGGAACATCCACGGGGTCTGGGCCCCTGTGGACATCCCAGGAAGCCCTTCTTGATGCCCTGTCATTGTGGCCCCAGCACCATTCTGATACCTGCCTTCTTTCCTATGAGCACACTCTGCAAGTGTCTCGTTGAGGGGGTCTCTTTCCTGTTCACGTCTGTCTCCAGCCCTCAGATGGGAAGCTGTTCACCCAGGACCTCCTCGTGCAGCCATGAGAGGCGGGGCTGTGTCCATCAGTCCTGCAAGAATGCGTGGAGCTGGAGTCCTGCTGAGCGACTGGCTTCTCCGTCCATAGCTCTGTCTCCTGGGCAGACCACCTCACTGCTCTGAGCCCAGTTTCCTCATTTTGAGAAAAGAGCTTGACCTCCAGGGTGTGCCTTTGTCCCCTTGAATGAAACGTATTGCAGTAATAGTGTAGCCATAGTCTGCCAGGACTTGGCAAAGAGGTGCAATGAAGGAGAAGATTTACCCAAGATCCTGCAAGTGTTCTGGACTGCCTTGCTGTGCTCTCTACCCGTGTGTGAGATTGTAGGAGGTGCAAGTTGCCAATAAGTATCGATTCTATTGAGCTGCATCTGGAGAGGGTGTGAGACCTGGTGCAAACCCACCAGCCCTTCTTGTCACTCCCAGACTGAGGGGTGGTTGGGCACAGGTAGGTACAGGACTGTGCATGCTCCAAGGTTCCTGGGACATATTACGGGCATTCAGGGATAACTGTGCTGCCAGAGGCTGGGCGAGGGTCTGCATTTGCTCTTCCAGATTCAGACCCACCTTCCCCCTGCTCCATTGCCCCCCATGGGCTTCCTCAGTGGGCTCTGTGGTCTCTGGCTTTCCACTGGGTTTGGACAGGAGTGAAGTCTGGCAGGAATGTGGTGGGGTGTTCACTCCCCTCCTCCCCTCTTTCCTGAGGTCACCACTCATATGGTCCACGTAGCTCTCTCCTGCTTCTCTCTGTCTGTGGGGTCTTATACTCTCTCATGTGGGTCTCAGTGGTCCTTTGCCCCCACCTTTGTGCAGAGACCCTTTTTTAACCCCTCCTTGAATTGGCCTCACTCTCATGCTTTGCTATCTCTTTCCTGTCTGATCTCTTTCCCATCCTGGCCTGAACTTTCCTGTGAGCATCACAGCACATGGCCCAAGTGCAGCCCTTGACCAAGTCCTTCCCACCTGCTTTTCTGAACAGACCGCGTCTGTGTTTGTCTCAAGCCTACATGTGGGTTTCTCCAGTGCTTAGCATGAGAAAGCCTGAGAGCAGTTCATGGGAGAAGCACAGTGTGGATGGCAGGCTGGGTCCAGGAATGCGTGGATAAAGTAAAGGGAGGGTTGTTTTATTGTCCTGAGCCAGGATACACACAGTCATAAAAGGAATTCCCATGAAGTCCTCTAAGTCATGAACTTCTCTAGCTCTACCTTTGCTGAGATTTGGGGGGGGGGGGGAGAAATCCATTTCTGGTTCCTCTTCAGAACACTTTCTCCAGCGAGGTTCATGTGCATTTTCCCCTTGAACAGGTGGAAGGGGAGAGGGTGGGGTCCCGTGGTAACTTTCCTTGGTCTCCGTTGATCGGTGGGAAGGAAGGGGGTGATGAGCCTGATCAGTGATGGCTAGTGGACTTCCCAGGCTCTCTCTAGGCCCACCTGAAATGCAGCATGCTGAGGCCCAGGACACAGATGACAAGTCCAGGCTGGATTTCCTCCAGACCCTGGGGGAGCGGCAGGGGCTCTGCACAGCCATCAGCCATCAGTGGTTAGTCCCTAGCCTTGTCCACATGGTTCCTCTCCTGCTAAAAGCCCTGGAGCTGGACCCTTCCCACCCCACTTCCCTATGGACACCTGCAAGCATTGTTCACAGCCCCGCTTACAAGATGTGGCCTCCTGTGGATCACCTCTGTCCTGGTCCTCAGGCTGTCATCAGGGACCTTTTGCTCCCATGGTGGCTGTCACCCTACTCTGAGGATACTAGTCACCCTTCATGTCTCCCTCCAGCTCACGGAAGACAGGACCACTCTTCTCACCCCATAGTCCCCATGCTGGGACACAACGGGCCAGCCCTCTGTTGCTGATGAGGATTGATTGTCTCTGTTCCTCAGAAGGCTGGTCCTTGTAGGCATCCTGCCTCCCAGGTGGGACATGCTCCTCGTTTGGGCTGTGGCTCCTTCTCACCATTAAAGTCCCAGCCACCTGCCTGGAGTGGCCCTTGTGTCCCTGCCCCGTGTTCGGCACAGGACCTCCCAGAGTCGTCTGCTCATCTGTCAGTCTGCACCCAAAGCATGTGTTTATTGCTACTGCTGCCATTGGGGTATCTTTCCTTTTGTTTGTTTTTTCACTTATCTTCCCCGCGCCCCCCCCCCCCCCGCCACCGGAAAGCTTGCCCCAGGCAGGCGCCGTGTACCCAAATACCCTTCGGCCCAGTTTATGATCTCAGCAGCTTTTGGGGGTGGAATGAATGCCCGAGTGAATGAAAGAATGCACGGCCACATCTCTGTGTGCAGCCCTGGAAGGCTGGTAGGGAAGAAGGACGTTGCTTCAGTCCAGGGGACATCATGTTCTGGCCGATTCACACTGCCTGCAGGTGGGGCCCTGGCCAGTTGCAGCACCATGCAGGTGGCTGGCTTTTGCTGTGTCCCAGCGTCCTCACTGTGGAGTGAGGACAGTGAGGCCATTGTTGTGAGGGTAGATGGGCCACCATGTGCAGCCCTTTAGATCAGAGCCTGGAGCCTAGTGTGGGTGTAGAGAATCTTGTTATTCCAACTGCTTCTGCCTCTGTCACCTCCTGCCACACACAGACTGGACACATGCCCCACATATCACGTCTTAGATCCCACACAGCATGCACACAGATACACACACATGCACACCACACACACATGTACCGCCCATACCACACATGCATATGCACGTATACCACATGCACGCACACACACACCACATACATACCACACATGCACACACACATACCACAGACATGCACATGGTACTTACATATCACACCCATGCACCACCACATACACATCACACATGTGCACACACATATACCACACACATGCACACACCACCCACATATACCATATACCACACACACCTTGCATACATACCACACATGCACACACACCACATACATACCACACACATGCACACACATATACCACAGACATGCACACGGCACTTACATATCACACACATGCATGCACCACATACATACCACACACATATGCCAGACATGCACACGGCACTTACATATCACACGCATGCACCACCACATACACATCACACACGTGCGCACATATATACCACACACATGCATGCACCGCCCACATATACCATATACCACACACATACCACACACGCACACACACCACATACGTACCACACACATGCACACACATATACCACAGACATGCACACGGCACTTACATATCACACGCATGCATGCACCACATACACATCACACATGTGCACACATATACCACACACATGCACACACCACCCACATATACCATATACCACACACACCTTGCATACATACCACACATGCACACACACCACATACATACCACACACATGCACACACATATACCACAGACATGCACACGGCACTTACATATCACACACATGCACGCACCACATACACATCACACTCGTGCACACACATATACCACACACATGCACACACCACCCACATATAGCATATACCACACACACCTTGCATACATACCACACATGCACACACACCACATACATACCACACACATGCACACACATATACCACAGACATGCACACGGCACTTATATATCACACCCATGCACGCACCACATACACACCACACACATGCACACACATGCACACACCACATACACATCACACATGTGCACACACATATACATGTGCACACACCACCCACATATACCATATACCACACACACCTCACACACATACCACACGCACACACACCACATACCACACACATGCACACACACATACCACAGACATGCACACGGCACTTATCACACACATGCACGCACGACATACACACCACACATGCACATGGCACTTACATATCACACACATGCACACACCACCCACACATACCATATACCACACACACCTCACATACATACCACACACGCACACACACCACATACATATCACACATATGCACACACATATACCACAGACATGCACACGGCACTTATATATCACACCCATGCACGCACCACATACACACCACACACATGCACACACATGCACACACCACATACACACCACACATGTGCACACACATATACCACAGACATGCACACACCACCCACATATACCATATACCACACACACCTCGCATACATACCACACACTCCACATTACATATTACATATCACACTCCAGCACACACCATACACACCACATATCCCACATACTACAGATACACACAATATACACACACCATATATCACACCACACATACACACCACACACACATACTTCATGCCACATGCCACACACACTACACACCCCACATGCCACACACACACACCATCGTACCATATATCACACCACCCATACACCCCACATACACACCAAACCCCCAAACACACCGCATACCACACATAACACACATATATATACCATACCGACACATACACACACACACCCCACACACACATCATAGACCCACACATACACCACACCACACACACACCCCACATACCACAGACACACACATATCCCATATGCACCATAGGTCACACACCACACACACACACCACAAACACACCATACCTCTAAACATACCACATACTATACACACACACCATACCACACATATATATGCATGCCACATACCACACTAGACACACCATCCATACACTTAACACACACAGCACATACCACATACACACCACACACGCATACACACACCACACACATATCATATACCACACATCACAGACCACATACATGCCACACACCCCCATACCATGTACCTCACACAATGCATACCATGTATCACACATGCACTGCATACACACATCCCCACACAGTACACACAACGCACACATACACACCATACCACACACCACATACACACCTACCTGACACCACACACATCACAGATACACACACCACACACACCACATGATGCACATACACATATCACATATCACATACATAACCCACACGCAAACCATACACACACACACACTGCAGACAGAAATATGCCACACAAACACAACACGCACCATCCTATTCCACACATACACAACAAATCAATCAAAAGGTCCCCATAATTCATGTCCCCAAACATCTCTTACTCTGTCTGCCTCTTCCCAATTCTTCTGTCCTGGTTGCAGCCATCTCTGTCTCTCCCTGACCGAAAATATTATTATCTTTTCCTCTAAATGTAATTTAAATTGCTCTTAATGGTAGGGACTGAGACAGGATGTTGAATCCATGAGGTGCGCCCGCCCCTGCAGTGCTTGATCTGTGTATAATGTGTTTTCGACTTGCTCTGCCCTCCCTCCTCAATAGGAAACCCTCAGACCCTGCTCTAAAGGCAAGTGCAAGGCATGCTCTCTCCAAGGGCACATAGTGTGAGACCGCAGCAGCATGGTTGAGCCTGATGGATTTGGGGCTTTCTCATCAGAGGGCCTTTGGCCTCACCCTGCTGGGTATCCTTATGGATTCAGAGCTCCCTGGGCATGAATGTCTGAGCTGGCTGATGCTGCAGAGCTAAGAGACTGGCATTGTGAGCAATTCCAGAAGGGACCAAGTCAGTCCTTGGAGCACCCAGCCTCCAAAGGTTGGTTCAGAACCATCACAAAAATGATTCACTTAGCAGTGAACGTACAGGCCACTGCAACCACCTGTTGAGGTCGTATCAGTCCGCTTGGGCTGCCATAAGGCAAGACTGGGCGGCTTAAACAGCAGAGGTTTATTTTTTCAAGATTCTGGATGCTAGAAGTCCAAGATCAAGTGCTGGGGAGACCTCTCCCCTTGGCTTGCAAATAGTCATCTTCTTGCTGGGTTTTCGCAGGGACTCTCCTCTGTGTGGGGGGAGGGAAAGAGAGCAAGCAATCTCTGTATCTATCCCTCTTCATAAAGACACTAATCCTGTCAGATTAAGGCCCCACCCTTAAGACCTCATTTAACCTTAATTACCTCCCAAGGGCCCCATCTCTAAATATATCACAGGGGGAGTTAGGGCTTCAACATATGAATTTGGGGGGCACACTGTTCATAACAGTGGCGGAGTTTCAGCGAGGCTTTGCTGTCCCCCCATTATCCTGTGTGTACCCTCTGTGTAAGTGGTCCCAGATCCCTGGAGCTCTGAATGTGGGCTCATGGCCAGGCCAGCATGCCACATACAGAGGTGCCCCCTCCTTGTCTCCTGCAATGGCCTTCCTTCTCCTGCTGCCCGATGAACTGTGCTCTTCTTCATAACCTGGATGCATCACAGTGATTCCATGGAAAGCCTTGGGGAGGGTTTGGCTGGGATTCCCTTGGACTTACCATTTTACCTCTCTAAGTCTGTGCTCTTATCTCAGAAATGGGGAAAACACACTTCGCCTGGTAACAGGGTCCAGTTAAATAAACCCTGTGGAAGTCTTTAGTAGATTAAAAAATGGTTATACACAGGAAAGGAGTTATTATAGATGCTATCACTGAATTACTGATATTCATAAATAAGATGTTTCACAAATGTATCAGGAACCGGTTCAGGTCCAAGTAACAGAAAACCGACCAGCTAATGACTTGCTTCACACCTAAGGAGGAGTCCCAAGGTTACTATTTGGTTTAGAAGTTTGACCCCCATCTGGTTGACATCTCCGTAATTCTCTTGACTGCATGGCCACAAGATGGCTGCCGAAGCCCTAAGCATTATGTCCTAGTTCAAGGGAGAAAAAGGGGCCAGTGCTGACTGCTATCTGATTCCTTTTTATCAGGATTGCAAAGATCTTCTGGAAGTCTGCCAGGTAGTTTCTTGCTTAGGTTTTACTGGCCAGAACTGGGTCACGTTGCTACCACTAGCTCAGAGGGAGGCAGGGAATGCAGGAAACACTGTTGTCACTTATGCTTATGCTTATGCTAACCAAGATCCATCACCTGAGGCCAGGCACATTCACCACCACCACCACCAAAATCAGGTTTGGATGGTAAGGCAGAAGGAGGGGAATGGGTATTGGGTAGACAACAAGCAAAAGGTGTGGCTCTCATAGGATATACTTTACTTCCTAAGAACTGGGATTCAGAATTGCCCATGGTAGCACCTGAGATGGGAATAGAAAACAGGGTTTAAGCTAGTTTGAGGTCAGATGTGAATCTCATTTGGTGGAATGCTGGTGTTGGAAACTGGTGCTGGGCATGTCCTCCATCGACTGTGCCTGGTCTTCTGCCCTCTACTCTATGCCTGCTTTCATTTCTGTTGGTGTCTATCTTGCTCTCCCCCATGTATCTCTTGGTCCTTTGACTTCCTTTGGCTTTGCTTTTCATTCAGTCTCCACTTTGGTTAATTGTGCAAAAAGTTTAAAAATGTGACACTGGTTCTACTTCAAAGTCTTTTGTCAAAAAACAAAAGACAGTGTTAAGTGTTGTAAATGGAAGCAGGCCCAGGCCTCAACCAATGGATGTGGAGCCCAGGGGAACTAGAGCCAGGCTCCCTTGGGCACCTGGTTTGCTGAAGGAGGTCAGTACAGCTGCCCACCAGTTGTGAGGCACAAGGAGGGAATGTGTATCTTTTGTTTGTTCTCACACTGACGTGAGTACCCTTGTGGGCAGATCCTGGCAAGGCCTTGGGTCATGCTGTCCCAACAGCGAAAAACATGAAAGAGAAACCAGTGCCACACTTTTGTGTCTCTTAAAAGGAAAGTGTTATACTTTGACTTCTAAAAACATAAAGGAAGGTCCTAGATAAATGTGGATGATGATCTTGAGGCTGGTTCCGAGCAAAAAGAAGGTACGGTCAAGAAGGATAGCACACAACAAAGCTCATGTTGGACCTCTGGGTCAGACACCTTCTTCTGTTTCCAAATAGTCTGTTTTCTGAGTTTTTCCCAGTTCATGCTCCTGAAAGTGCTCATCTGAATGGGGTGAATGCTGGGAAAATGCGACAGGTGTTATTGTTAATACTTGACTGTATTTCAAGAAATGTATGCATTACCTTGGGGCTCATGTAACAGAGAGGCAGAGTTTTTTTCCATAAGAAGATGCTTTCTTTGCTTTGAAAATTTATCCTGGTACCTTGCTGATGGTTTGGCAATTCTCGAATTATGTTTTAACTGAATATTTGTATTGGTATAAAACGTTTTTACTGGTATAAAACATTTACCCCATCATATACAGGCATTTCTTTTGGGGTTCCCAAACCCAATTCCAGTGTGGGGAGTTTCCTCCACACACACCACCACACAATTCTCAGACACCAACAAGGTGTTTGAGAACTCAACTTAATCCTGACACTGTCTTCCCAGAGATAACATCAGATTCTGTTGTTTAAGGGTTCAGGCCTACAAGATTGCTCCCGCCCCTAACTTAAGTTGCCTGTAACCAGCCTCAGGCTGCTGTTACCTGTCCTTCTGACCAACTGGCTACAGATTGGAGGTGCCGCCTGCTTGAGTTCCTTTAATCTGCTAGAGTGGCTCACAGGACTCAGGGAAACACATTTATCAGCTTATTAAAGGATATGATCAATTTGCCGTGACATGGATGGAACTAGAGGGTATTATGCTAAGTGAAATAACTCAATCAGAGAAAGACAGTTATCATATGATCTCATTCATATGTGGAGTTTAAAAAACAAAACAGGAGCATAGGGGACGGGAGGGAAAAATAAAACAAGACAAATCAGAGAGGGAGACAAAGAGTAAGAGACCCTTAATCATAGGAAACAAAGTGAGGGTTGCTGGAGGGCAGGAGGTGAAGGGATGGGATAACTGGGTGATGGGCATTAAGGGGGCATGTGATGTAATGAGTACTGGGTATTATATAAGACTGATGAATCACTGAACTCTACCTCTGAAACTAATAATACACTATATGTTAATTAAATGAATTTAAATAATAATAAATAAATAAATAAGTAAGTAAATAAATAAATAAATAAAGGATATGATCAAAGATAGGAATCAACAGCCACATAAAGAGGTACATGGGGCCAGGTATGGGGAAAGGGCAGGGAGCTTCCTCTCTGGGTGCACCACTCTCCCTGCATCTTCATGTGTTGATGAACATGAAATCTCTCTGAACCCAATCCTCCTGGGTTTTTATGAAGACTTCATTGCATAGTCAAGGTTGACTAAATCTTTGGCCATTGACTGATTCAACCACCAGCCCCCTCTCCCCTCCCTTTCAAAAGCTACCTACATTAACATAACAAAAGACACTTTTATTGCCTAATCACAAGAAATTCCTAAGGTTTTAGGAGCTGTGAGCCAGGAACCCTAGACAAAGACCAAATACACTTGAGAAATTTTTTGGTCATTTGAATGACCAAATATGTATTTCTTATAAATCACAATATCATAGCCTTTATTGTCTCAATTATGGAACAAAATATTATGTGTTTAGATTTTCTTTCTTTTGACCCTGTATTAAGACAGGGTCAAAAGACACTGGGCTGCTTCTAAGGGGCTGAGAAGTTGTATTCTCTCAGTTCTGGAGGCTGGGAATCTGAGAGCACAGCACCAGCATGGCTGTGTTCTGGTGAGAGCATTCTCCTGGGTTGCAGATCTTGTGTCCTCCCACAGTGGAACACAGAGGGAGCTCCGTGGGTCTCAGTTGTAAGAACACTAATCCCATTCAGGAGGGTTCTACCTTCATGATTTAAACACCTCCCAAAGACCCCACCTCCTAATACTAATCATCTTTGGGGGGTGGGATTTCAAACATGAATTTGGGCAAGACACCAACATTTAGACTATAGCAGCTCCTTTCTTATGCAAAAGTACTGCATGTTTTGAGGTGTCAACAGACAAATGAAATGACACCTATTATTAATTTTTAAAAACTTATAAAAATGGCAACTATAGGCAGGGAAATTGTCTCTGGACTGTTAAATGCCAAAACAGCACCTTGGTAGAAGGAGCACTCTGAACTGGATGGTTTCCCCCTAAATTTTTGGGAAGTGTTCAGGTGAAATGACATAGATCATGAGATGGACTACCTCCTATGAGGTCCCAGGCAATTTCCCAGTATTTTTTGTTGGCTTTTTGCTCTGTGATCTTAGCTCCATTTTGCTTTTTTGAGAATACAAGCATCTCATCAAATATAGCACGTTCATTACGGGGAGTCCGACTCCAATGGGCTCTGCTCACGTTTTTTTTTATTTATTTATTTATTTATTTATTTATTTATAATTTTTAATTTTTTTCTGCTCATGTTTAAACCTTCTTGGGGGAGCAGGCGTTCCTGAGCACAGCTGTAGTGCAGGGGAGGCCTCCCAAGCTCGCCAAGTCCACGTGGGCATATCCAGCCTCTTGCTCTAGGATCTGTCAATACTGGATCTGTGGCTTTTCCATGGCAGCACCCCAGTCACTTTAAGCCCAGATAGGAGATTGGGAATATTTCTTCATTTTTTGCTGCATCTCTTGGACCAAATCGGAGTGAAATCTGGAGATACTCAGAAAAAGCATTATGTGAGAGCTTAATAATAGGAACTTAGAATTAAAAACAGAAATGAAACATATCCATAAACCATAATGACTTGTAGCAACTCATAGGAACTCACACAGACATTGTCACACATCTTTTCACATTCACAAGTTGTGTGCATGTGAGTGTATACGTATGTGCATGTGAGGGTGTGCGTACACACTTGTTTTCCCTACTGGACTGTGTGTCTAGGGCAATAGCAATGAGAGCCTGGGATTCAGTGGTGGGGAGACCTAGTCTGAACAGTAGCTACTGTGGGCACATTACTTAGCCTCTCTGAGACTCAGCTGCGTCGGCAAAATGGGAATGATGTTATTGACCCTTCTGAGCCTGGAGGGGGATTAAATGAGACAATGCTATAAAAAGTCTAGTACCTTGCCTGGCACATAGGAATGGGCAAGTAAAGGACAACTGAACAGAAGTGAAGTGACCCACAGTATTGCAGGGTCTACAAGCGACAGAAGGAAATGTGGGGTTGGGTGGCACAAGGGGCCAAAGCCCCCCCCCCCTTCTTGGAAAGTAGGTGAGCGCACCTCCCCATGGTGCTGGGTGACAGTATCTGTGTGCTCTGTGGACGCTTGCCATCTTGATCTGTCAGGATTGCCAGCCACATGTGCATGGCTGGCTCCCTAGAGGCAGGGCTAGGACAGCAGCCATAGTTTTCCAGGAGAAACCCGCTTCTCCTGGTTTAACCTTTATACTGGACTGTAAGACGCTCTGTGGTCACTTTTATTTATTACATATTTTGATAAGTTCTCTCTTTTTGATAAAAGGAACTGCTTTTTTCTACATGATCTTAGGACAGGAGGCATAGGAACTGGTATTGATGGAGTGGTAGGTGGGTTACTAGCCTTTGGCCGCAAGCTGGCAGTGGTCACTGTGGAGGCTCTGGGAGTGCTCATCCCCTCACTAGGCTGGAGTGTCAGTGAAAATTTGAATAGGTCTTTTGAGTCACAGGGACCTTAAATGCCTAGTGTAGTATATTTAACAAACTAAATGGAGCTTTGAGTCATTTTCCAGTGCATTTAAGAGGTTGGCTTGGATAGTCTCTTCTTAAATGTGTTGCTGAGAGAATTGAGAGACTTACTGACTCACAGGAAAAAATCTCTCCTTGGTGCACGTATGGTTTTTGGAACTCCTGAAAGACACATCAGTGAGAGCCCTGGGAAAGTTCCTGCCCAGAGATGCGCTGATTCTTGCAAGATGAGCCACGTGCTGTTGGGATTGAATGAGACTCAGGAAACGGTTTAACACAGGCAAAAATCTTAACCAGACTCTTAGTAGCAGAAAATGATCCTAGTTCTCTGGACAGAATAACCTCAAAGGGTTTAGGGATTGGAAGCCAATGGTAGTTTTGCATAAAGCAATCTATAGTTTTATGGTCACGATCACGATAGATTAGTTGGAATGCCATTCTGAGCTTGTAGAAAATTAAACTGTTTTGGTATATTGTCACATAGAAACTTTCTCAGAATTTGTTTGAAATAATAGGACGTCTGGGCAGTTTTGGGAAGCCAGAGAGTCTCAGAGACGTTCAACCTCCTGCGGGTTCCCTGCCAATCTTGGTAGCTGAGGGTGTATTTTAATTGGTTTGTATTCATTAATTAAATGTAGACAGTTGTTGTTCATTTTGTTGGATTTTGGAGGAGGGAGATCTCAAGAGACCCCAAGCTGTCTCTTAGCTGTCAGCCTCCTAGGGGAAGCCTACAGGGGCCGTTCTTCACGGGGACTTCGGGTTGAGACTACACCTCCTCTTCCTGTTCCAGAGCTCTTTACTCTCTTTACACACGTCTGTTCTTAAGGTGATGAGTGTGATGAATTAGTTCTTGGATTTTGCCAAATATAACTGTTAGTTCCTGCGTGTGCCTCTTGCTTCAGGTGACTTTTTGGTAAGTCGCAGGCCTCTCTTTGGAAGGCGTGCTGCCATGTTCTCTGGCCATGTGCCTGTATGGACAGAGGCAGTCATCACTGCCCATTGCAAACAGAGAAGGGAGAAGTAGGGAGCGATGCACCTTGTGCTGAGCACCAGCCTCCCAGACACCAGCTTAGTCCCTGTGTCTTGCCCTTCCTCCCCACCGAGGCCTTTGAATGTCATTCCCGGCATTCAGGGAGGGCAGCGGGCCCCAGGGGAGAGAAAGGGGGAGTCCAGGCCTGTCCTGTGCCATGCCTGTATTTGCGAGGACCTACCAGTGCAGGTTCATTGCTAAGATGCCCGTGCTCTCTAGGTTACGAGATAGCCTACACTTGCGTGATCTTTTTCAGTTCATTAAAAACCAGGCTTAATAGTCCTGCACACGCAGCATCAGGGCTGGTAGAGCCTCTGCGGAGCCCACCTCCCACTTTCAAACTGATCCTGGACCCCACTCCTCTTCAGGAGCTATGAGGGATGCAGCAGTCGTGGACCTTCTAACAGGTGCTCTTGGGAAGCATTCCTTCTTCAGCTCAGTTTAGGGGTAGGAAAAGGTCAAGGGCCGTTCATGGGCAGCTTCTGATTCTTTGGTCAGAATGCCTGTGGGCCAAGGGGCCGCCACACAAAGCTGCTTTCTGATGCCTGTCTTCTTCCCAGGCCTCCCAACATGGGGCTCTGGGCAGTGATGTATTTCTGATGTCTATTAATCCCTTCACAGTTGCTTTTGTGCATTTTGTGAACAATTCTGGATTTCAACAAAATTAGCTAGTCAGTCTTTGAACCAAATTGGTCTGTACAACCATGGGCTTGACCTTTTCCCAGGTAGGCTGGGTTGAAATGGCTCACACTCATCCCTTGTGGTGTGTGCGTCTGCAGGTGACATTCAGCCCTAGGGGCCGTGTTCATGGTGGGGGTCCGCCAGTTCCTTCACCCCTGCCCCACCCCACCCCAGGATGCGCAAGGTCTCCTTGACGACTGAGCTCTGTTTCTGAAATCAAGCCCAGGTCACTGCACAGCCCTGAGAATTGTCATGAAGTAGAGGGAGGACAGGAGGGAGGGCGAGATGGAAATGACTCCTGGCATTGCAACATCCTGATGTCCTGTCCTGGACAGTCTCTGGGACAGAGAGGGGCAAGGCAGGAGGAGGAGCCAGCCTTGAGCTTCAGGAAGGAAGAGGTTTCTGGGGAGATTCTCACTCAGAAAGTCAGGTGGGGCCTGAATGTTTCCCAGATACCGTAAAAGTAGGAGCCCCATGAGAGCTGTGCTTGAGGTCGCATCCCAGGGCTATCTCCAGCATGCTTTGGGAGGAATGCAAGGAGAAGGACACCTCTCGCACCACCCACTCTGCATTTTTTAGATCCTGAAATGATGTTTGTGCAACTTCATCTGAAGAAAAGGTCTGCTCCTAAAAGTGTTTGGAAACTATCCCGTGGAATTTAGAAGTGAATGTAGGCAAAGGCCACCTACTGTACCATGATTTAATTAGATTGAATGAATTCATTTCACTTCTAGCAAGACTGAATAACATTTGTCTCCTACCCCTGTGACACTCTAATCCACTGGAGTTTAGAAAAGCTTCTGTCACCCTCCAACCAGGGGATTAAGATTGTCACTTATTGTCACTGCCTTGATCTGCAACGGTGGGGAAGCTTCTGATTCCTTAGGCAGACGTGTTGAGTTGGGTTATACCACTCTGGGTTGAGAGTGCATCTTGAAGAGTCTACTCATGGGGGTTATTCCCATGGGTTTATGCCCTGGTCCTGGCCTCACTAGGGTGCCCATACGTGCTCTGGACATCAACTGCATGGAAATGTTGCTCTCAAGATCTTCACAGAGGAGGGCACTTATGTGACTCACTGCAGTTCCAGAAACTGCCTGGGAGAAAGGATACAGACCTCAGACAGCCAGTCCTTCGATTTCAGTTAAAATCCTGTGACTTCAGCCATGGGGCTCAGTAGCACCTATGGAAAAGAAATGGAGTCTTGTTCCTTGTGAAGCTCCAGCCAGCTGAGAGACAAGATGGCTTTAAAAGGGCTGAGGGATAGCTGGATGGATGGATGGATGGATGGATGGATGGATGGATGGATGGATGGATGGATAGATAGATAGATAGATAGATGGATGGATAGATGGATGGATAGATGGATGGATAGATAGATGGATGGATAGATAGATGGATAGATAGATATTAATAAAAAATAAAAAGGGTGCAGACTTCCTCCAGTGTCCTCCAGAAGACAAGCACAGAAAGGAGGTGTGTCAGGGGCATACTTGCTAGGGAATCTGAGCTGTCAGTGTTGTTGGGACTATAAGAAATAAGCTTAAGATACATGGTTTTATTTTATTTTATTTTTTTAAAAGGTTTTCTATTTTGGAGAGAGAGAGAGAGCACACAAGCGGGCAGAGGGGCAGAGGGAGGAGGGAGAAGCAGGCTTCTCGCCAAGCAGGGAGCCTGATGCAGGGCTCAATCCCAGACCCTGAGATCTTGACCTGAGCCGAAGGCAGACGCTTAACTCACTGAGCCACCCAGGTGCCCTCAGATACACAATTTTAAAGAAATGTTTTGTGAATGGGGAAGAAATAAAAGAAAAATGACATTTTTACACAGTTCTTCTTAAGGATTTTGAAGTGATCTTACAGACAGATGTGGAAAGATGTTTTTATTCCTGTGCCCTGAGCAACAGGCAGGGCCAAATGAGGGCAAGATATTTTTGGCCTGCAAATTTGAAAATGCCGTCCCCCAATCTAGAGTGGGCTGCTAAGTGACCCGGCGACTTGGGCCACTCTGAGCTTCTGTCTCTTTCTCTAGAACATGATTATTGATTGTGTGAATTAGTGGTTTTCAGCTGTATTATTTTCACTTGCCACGGAATGCCCTCCTCAAATGAAGTCTTACCCACAAAAGTAAACAGGCCTATCCACTGATCCTGCTTCCCTCCCTCAGCCGAAAGGGCACCAGGAGGCCTGGGAGAGAGGCTCATGATGGTGATTTCGAGGGACCCCTCTCACTCTGGAAAGTTGTGGAATCCACCCACCCCCAGTACTGTTTGCACTGATTCCCATTTGCGGTTCAATTGAGGCCTGAAAGGTTTTTTTTGTTTGTTTTTTGTTTTTTGTTTTTTTTAAAGATTTTATTTATTTATTTGACAGAGAGACACAGCGAGAGAGGGAACACAAGCAGGGAGAGGGGGAGAGGGAGAAGCAGGCTTCCCGTGGAGCAGGGAGCCCGATGTGGGGCTTGATCCCAGGACCCTGGGATCACGACCTGAGCCAAAGGCAGACGCCTGACCGACTGAGCCACCCAGGTGCCCCGAGGCCTGAAAGGTTTTGACCTGAAATAGTCCGTGTAGTATTTTTGTATCAAAAAGGTGGTGACTGCCTTTCAAAGAACCAGCGGTGACTTCCTCTCTTATTTCCTATATAATAAGTCAATCCATTAAAAAGGATGTAAGATGTTAATGTACCTCAGCCTACTTATCCCCTGCATTTCAAATGTGCTACAGCAGGATTGAATTTTAATAACATCAAGGTTACCCCATACATAGTTACTTCTAATATGAATATCAGCATAATTAAGTTTAATATGCAGTTGAATATTATTCTGTTTTATTTTGTGACTTCATGTAAAAGCTAGCAACAGTAGAAGAGAACCACACTGTTGGTACATGGAAGTTCTGTGGCCTGAACATAGTGTTGCTTTAGTAATATATAGACACACACACACAGCATCCTGCATCTTGCTGTGCAACTGATTCTTTATGTATTTATATGTCTTTGGTTTTCTGTTTATTATCATAAAACATAGATGTGTATATTTATGTTATTTTATTCCATTTCATATTTATATAAAGAACCATTAGACACATAGCATAGGTTCAGTATTTAAAGCCATTCTGATTTCTCTGGGCTTTTAATTGTGGATTGAAAGCAATTGAATAGTGAACCTCATATTCTTGTACACACACACACACCCCCCCACACACACAGTACTCATTTCACATTCAGAAAATTTTAGCACCCACAAAGTAGATGATATTTCCTCCTGTTGGTTGATTAAAAAAAAGACTTCAGGGCGCCTGGGTGGCTCAGTTGGTTAAGCGACTGCCTTCGGCTCGGGTCGTGATCCTGGAGTCCTGGGATCGAGTCCCGCATTGGGCTCCCAGCTCAGCGGGGAGCCTGCTTCTCCCTCTGACCTTCTCCCCTCTCATGCTGTTTCTCTCTCTCTCTCTCTCTCTAATACATAAATAAATAGAATCTTTAAAAAAAAAAGACTTCAGGAGCCCCTGGCTGGCTCAGTCAGTGCAGCATGCGACTCTTGATCTCAGGGTTGTGGGTTCGGACCCCACTTTGGATGTAGAGATTACTTAAAATCTTAAAAAACAAAGTAAAACTTTAAAAATGTTGCTGTTTCTCCAAAAATGCAATTTTATGTACCTTGAGAAAATGTCTTATGTATCCGTGGTGCCATGCTCCCACTGGCCTGGGTGGTAGCAGCCCAGAGCCAGGCCCCGTGGCTGGCCCAACGGGACCTCCACGTGCTGAACACCCAAAGGGCAGGGATCGGAGTTCTGTTTCCTGAGGCAACCCAGAGCTCGGGGCAGGGACAGCGGCGTCAGGGCCACTCCTGCGTGTTCCTGCCCGTCCTGTGGGCTTGGCCAGCCCTAGTGAAAGGTGAGCACCTGCCTGTGCTGAGAGCCTGGGGGTCTGTCCTTGCACCTGGCCTCCGGTCACCTGGAGCATGAGGCTGACTCAGCCCTACCTATGGGCCCTGCCAAGGCTCTGTCCCGCTTGCATTCAGTGGTGAATGCTCCAGCGATCATTCGTTAGAAGAACTAATTACAGTGTGGAATTTCTGGCCCTATCTGCTTTCCAGAACAATTTGTGGAAACCTGATTCTGTTCTTTTTAAATAATGGGGCTGCTGGATAATGCTGTACACTAAGCTGTGTGTGTGTGTGTGTGTGTGTCTTCTTTCAGTGGTTGTTGTTGCCTGGTTTTTTCATTTTTCCAGCTCAGCAGTTAGAGGTTCTGAGACTCTTCCTCAGGACTTATGGAGGGGTCCACAGCCTGGGTGCCCGAGAGTGCCTGTGTACACGGGCAGGGACTCCAGGCAACCCACAGCAAGGGTGGATTTGTTATGGACGCTGTGACTCCCATCAGCAGAGAGCTGGGCCACCCACTGGTCAGGAGTCTTAGGATGAATCAAAGAACCCTCCCGGGCCTCATTTTTCTTGGCTTGTGAAGCAGGTGTAGGATTACCTTCCCGGTTTCTTTCTCTGAAAGAAAGGAGGAACTTGAAGTTACGATGTCATGAGGGACCCGTGAATGGGGAAGGAGGACTCAGCCCTGGACCTGGCTCCAGGCAGCAGGAATGTGGGACCTCAGGGAGGGCCATGGAGAGCTCAGGCTGCCCCCAGGGGCCAGCCATGGGTGAGCCAGCTGCTGTGTCCCTCTGGCTGCATCACTATGGCCTTGAACACACTTCCTGATGGCCCCACAGAGCCCCGGGGACTCCCAACCTTGGGGAAGATAATAGGCTTGAGGCTCAGCATCCCTGGTCTACCCCCATGGGTGGTTCGTTATAAGGTGTTAAATGCCACATGAATGCAAACCACTGTTGTGATAGCGTGCTTGACAGACCCTGCAAGTCCTGTGGAACAGCAGGAGGCCCCTCCATGAGACATTCAGCATTCACAAGAGCCAGGGCCCCTTGGGTCTCATACCCGAAGCCCCCATTTGGTAACCCAGCACTCCTGGCAAGACTGTCGTGTTCACGTTCAGGGTGAGATTTCAGGGCACACTGGGTACCTTGTGTCGTTAGCAATCACCCAGCCACAGATGGTACATGTGCTCCTACTATCAAGGACAGATTTCTGAGTAACCACCTCCTGTCAGCCTACTCACTGTCTGCAGTTTCTGTTATAATAAACACCCTCCTTGCTTTTGTGTCTAAGGTGTGGTTCCTGTGCCCAGAATATAACATGAGTACCCTGGTTGACCTGAAGGAAGCTTTGGGTTGCCTGTAAAGAGATCCTTGACTCAGTGGCTCTCCATCCTTCACCTTGGGCCTCTGGCCTCCCTGGGCTTGTGACGCCTTGGCTGAAGGGAAGCCCCACCTCCCGAGTTTAGAAGCAGCAGAGCACTGGGAGAAACTGGCGTGGGCCAGAAGGGTTTAGATCCCAGCCCAAGCCCACCACTCAGGGGCCAGATGATGGAGCGTCTTGCTTCTCTCTCTGACTATACTTTCTCTTCTGCAAATTGAAAATGAAAGCATAGCTCTGGGGCTGCTCTCTGGGTCAATGGGGACAGCCTGTGCAAATCACCAATGTCGGCTGTGGATTATTACTCAGCAGGTGGTTGCTGATATCAGCGCTGGTTGTCGTGATCACACATTCCTGTCAATGAGCTCTGACCCCCTGACTGCCCTAAACCCAGCATGTCCGTCCATTGCCCGGGATGCCACACTGGCCCAAGCACACCGCCTTTCCTACCTCACTGGACTTGACCCATGCTTTTGTTCCTACTCCAGGTCCCACCATGGCTAGAGAGATCTTCAGTAACACATATCAGATTGTGCTTCTCCTCTGCTTTTAGCCCCTCCAGCAGCTCCCCATCATGCTCAGAATGAAGCCCATGCCCTGAGGCCTGCAGGCCCACACAGCCTGGCCTTCTGTCTCTGTCCAGGTGCCTCTCCATCCCCTCCTCTTTGTCGGTCCACACCAGCCACTCTGGATGCCTCTCTGTTCAAGGAACCACCCCAAACTCACTCCCGGCTTAAAACTTTTGCATCCCTTTGGGCCTCCCTCAGGCCTCCCAGGCCATAGGGTCCAGGGAACAGAACACAGAGGCCAGTGGTGTTGTTTGCTGTGCTGGGGGTAACCAGTTGTCTTGCTGGCATGAATTAAGTCTCATTGTCTGCTTTTGGCACTTGTGGGCTTGTAGCAACTTTCCTTCTGGCCATCCGCTATGAAGTTTTGGTTCTTCCCTGACAGATGGTTGCAGTGAGCAGCAGAAAAATCAAATCTCAGGCCTAATACTCCCTACCTCTCTTCTTAACCCTTTCTGGTGGTCTTCATCATACCCACCAGCACCAGAAGCTGCTCTAATACAGTATGTGTGTTTTCCTCCACTGCCCATAACCCCCAACCCGAGAGCATGGGAGTCTGCTCTGACATGCCGTCGGCCACACCCTGGACATCTGGAACAGCAGCTACACACAGGGTGTCAGGTAGCACCCAGTAAGCACTTGCTGAGTGAAATCATGAACTGTGTGAGTGACAGCAGGTGGCTCAGGGAACCATCTTTAGCTCAATGACCACCTCCATCTCAGAATTTCTGGGAAGGTCATGTTTGTTATGGACTGGATTGTTTCCCCCCTTCCCCTCAAGTTCGTATGTTGAAACCCTAGCCCCCAGTATGAGACAGGACCTTTAAGGAGGTAATTAAGGCTAAATGAGGTCATAAGGGCGTGACCCGAATCTAATGTGACTGGCATCTTTATAATAAAAGGGAGAGACACCAAGTATGTGTGCATACTGAGAAACCGCCAGGGGAGGATGCAGGGAGAGGGCATCTGCAAGCCAAGGAGAGATGCCTTGGAAAAACCAAACCTGCCAACACTATGATCTCAGACATCCATCCTTCAGAGTCGTGAGAACATACGTTTCTGTTGTCTACGCCACCAGGTTTGTGATGATTTGTTATGGCAGCCCTAGCAGACATGTTGGGAAGAAATACAGGCATGCCTTGCTTTCTTACACTCCACACATAACTGTGTTGTTTTTTGTTGTTGTTTTTTACAAATTGAAGGTTCGTTGCAATCCTGCATCCAGCAAGTCTGTCAGCACCATTTTTCCGATGGCATTCACTCACTTCGTGTCCTATTTTGGTAATCCTCACAATTTTTCTTTTTCATTACTATTGTGATGATCTGTGATCAGTGATTACAATTCACTGAAAACTCAGACGATCAGACTTTTTTAGCAATGAGGTATTTTTTAAATTTTATTATCTTTTTATTATGTTAATCACCATACATTACATCATTAGTTTTTGATGTAGTGTTCCATGATTCATTGTTTGCGTATAACACCCAGTGCTCCATTCAGTACGTGCCCTCTTTAATACCCATCACCAGGCTAACCCATCCCCCCACCCCCTCCCCTCTAGAACCCTCAGTTTGTTTCTCAGAGTCCATAATCTCTCATGGTTCATCTCCCCCTCCGATTCCCCCCCTTCATTTTTCCCTTCCTGCTATCTTCTTTTTATTTTTTAACATATAATATATTATTTGTTTCAGAGGTACAGGTCTATGATTCAACAGTCTTACACAATTCACAGCGCTCACCATAGCACATACCCTCCCCAGTGTCTATCACCCAGCCACCCCATCCCTCCCACCCCCCACCAATCCAGCAACCCTCAGTTTGTTTCCTAAGATTAAGAATTCCTCGTATCAGTGAGGTCATATGATACATGTCTTTCTCTGATTGACTTACTTCGCTCAGCATAATACCCTCCAGTTCCATCCACGTCATTGCAAATGTCAAGATTTCATTCCTTTTGATGGCTGTATAATATTCCATTGTATATATATACCACCTCTTCTTTATCCATTCATCTGTCGATGGACATCTTGGCTGTTTCCATAGTTTGGCTATTGTGGACATTGCTGCTATAAACATCGGGGTGCACGTACGTACCCCTTCGGATCCCTACATTTGTATCTTTGGGGTAAATACCCAGTAGTGCAATTGCTGGGTCATATGGTAGCTCTGTTTTCAACTTATTGAGGAACCTCCATACTGTTTTCCAGAGTGGCTGCACCAGCAGCAATGAAGTATTTTTGATTAAGACATGTCCATTACCTTTATAGACATAATGCTATTATTGCACACTTGATAGACTCCAGTATAGTGTAAACGTAACTTTTATACACACTGGGAAACCAAAAACTTCATTTGGCTCACTTCATTGTGATTCACTTTATTGTGGTGGCCTGGAACCCAACCTGCATTATCTCCACGACCATCTCATGCATGTGGACTATTCCTAAGGAGAGTGGCAGTAGGAGCAAATCTCTGATTTTGCTAGCTTACCTTAACTTTTGTTAACCCAAGTTTGGGAGAGAATGTGGGTCATAAGGCAGGTAGCTGACTTCCAAGTATAATTGTGATTTACAGCTATAACCTAAGGGGTAGGGCTTTTCATGCATCATGGGGGTGCTGGGGGCTCAGCAGTGGTGGAGAATAGGGCAAGGCTGTCCTCTGACCTTGGAGACTGTCCTCTGACCTTGGAGACAGGCCATAGAGAGAGGACACTGAGAGCAAAGCCAGGGGAGGCGAGGAGGGAGCCCAGTGAGGTTTCAGACAGCTAAGCAAGGAAGACCTCCCTGGGGGTGATGTGGAGTAGAAAACCAGGGTGATCAGACTAAAGTTCTCATGGGTGGCTCCCAAGACTGGCTTTGAACCAAAATACCCCAGAAATGCCTTGAGCCTAAGGAGCATGGTCGGCTGTGACACAAAGAGGAGGAGTGCTCAGCTGGGGGTCAGAAGAGCAAAGATCTCCTTCCAGCTATGCCAGTGAATGGCCATGGCGGTGCAGCCCTGCCCAGCTGTGGCCCCACCAAGCTCAGGTTCCCCCTGTAAGGGAACAGAGTGTGATTAGAGCATCCAAACTCAGGCTTTCACTCATGGAGCCGTTTCCTTCAGTCCTAACACCAGACAACCACGAATGTAAACTTTGGAGCTGGTTAAAGAATGGGGAGGAGAGCCTTTTGCTTTCAGAGTCTAGCTTACATATAATTAAAAACGTTAACTATGAGTCCTTTGAGAATATAGTGAGGTGATTCCAAGGTATATCTGTGAACTGATCCTGGCTTTAGGAGTTTCTGGCCTTATAGATTGGGATGGTCCAAAATGGGACACTTTGGAGAGGGAAAGAGGCACTGCTCATAATTTACTCTCTCGGGAAAACTGAGCTGTGTGGTCAGCCTGTTTATAAGGGAGACGACATACATTTAAATAATGAAATGTCAGCTAGAAATTAAGAGTTGTTCATAAAAAGGTAATATATTAGGTAAATTTGGGTGATTTTGTTGCCCCCCACCCCAACCCCAGGAAGCTGCTTCACATTCATTGGGTGAGTCTGCATAAATAACTCTCAAAAACATCCATGGTCCCCAAGTTGTCATTGATCATCCTCCACCTCCTCTGTCCTCTGTTTCCCACGGAGGATGCCTGAGTGACAGTGCGTAGTGTGAAGGGCTCTGTGTTCAGGAAACAGAGGCTGTAAAACCCCAGATGGGCTGCAATGAAACAAGGATGAGGGCAAGGGTGGGGACTGAAGAGCTGTCTGCAGACTCTCCAACCCCAGGGTAAGGAGTGTGGTCCTGGGTGGGGTGGCGGCCACCTTTAGAGATTCTGTCTCTCATGCAGGAGCAGTAGTAATAGGAATCAATGCAATGCCTCATGTCTCCACCACATGTTATCACCCCTCAAATTTTGGCGAGTTGTGCCACCACCCAGGTCTAGGCAGCGACTGTGACTGGTCATTGCAGCCTGTGTTTGTGCAAACTTGATCACGGCAGTTTGTGGTGTTGCCGCTTTGCGTGTGTTGAGTTTGAGGTGCCAGTTAAAATGTCTTTGGAAGGTTACCCTTGATTGTGTTAAAGAGAGATGGCACGGGAAGACGGGAACAGCAACAGCACGTAGATTTTATATTAATGGAATGATTACTCATCACCGAGAAATGACCACAAGTCCACCTTCTCTTGCCCATCGGAACTGTGTTTGCATCAGAGTGATATTTGAAAGAAACCTCTGCCTAAATACAAGTAGAGAAGAAAAACTAGAAGTAATACAGAAGTATGAGGTCATAGTTTACTTGGCAGCTTACTTTTGTTCTTATTGATGTTTTACATAAATGGTGTGTCCAACAATCATAGAGACCGCAGTGGGGAATTTTATGTCAACCTGGCTAGGCCATACTATCCAGGTTTGGGTCATAGACATCTGAATGTTGCTGTAGAGGTGTTTTTAAAAATGTAATTAACATTTTAGGATTTATTTTATTTATTTATTTGAGAGAGAGCGAGCACACGAGTGGGGGGAGGGGCAGAGGGAGAAGATCTCAAGTAGACTCTGTGCTGAGCGTGGAGCCTGATGTCAGGCTCCATCTCATGACCCTGAGATCATGACCTGAGCTGAAATCAAGAGTTGGACACTTAACCAACTGAGCCACCCAGGTGCCCCAAATGTAATTAACATTTTAAAATCAGTAGACCCTGAGTAAAACAGATCACCTTTCTTAATGGTGGGCCTCAACCAATCAGTTGAAGGCCTTCGGAGACAGACTTAGGTGACCCTAGGAAGAAGGAATTCTGCCTTCAGACTGCCCTTGTTGTGAGCCGAAGCGTGCCCTTGGGTGTGACCTCTTCCCTAGGTCTCCAACGTGCCAGCTTACCCTGCAGATTTCAGACTTGCCAAGCCCTACACTTGTGCGAGCCAGTTCCTTCAGATCAGTCTCCATCTCCATAGATAGGTAGGTGGGTACGTGGATAGATAGATACAGAGATAGATACATACATAGATGGAGGTCGACACAGATATACACACACAAACACACACCCTCTTCAAGTTCTGTGTCTCTGGAGGGCCCTGACTTGTGCAGACCCGCATTCAGTAAACACGGTGGTGGTCCCTGCTCTGAAGCTTATTGCACGTTGGGCAAGCCCTCCACACCTCAACATAGCCTGCTATGAAACAAGAACAATGCACCATCCTCACAGGGCTTTCATGAGGGTTCCAGGAGATGAAGCAGTCAGAATATCCTCCCAGGTGCCAGGGAAAGCTTGGACGCCAGGTGCCAGGGAAAGCATTCAAAACGTATGAACACATTCACTGTCCTTTGTGCCCTGGGAGGTTTACCTGTGAGTGTGCGTCTCACTTCACTAAGAGGAAACTGCAGTCCGGAGAGGTCAGAATGTGCTCCAAGTCACCCAGCTGTGCTCCCGGCCCCAGTGATCTGTAAAGCAGGAGCCTCACACTCCCACATCCCACCCTGCACCACACTCAGTGGGCCTCGCCTGGCAGGACAAAGGAAATCAACAGGGATTCCAGCCCACTGTGTTCACCTCCCAGAAATAGTAGAGAGCACATTCAGCTCATAACTGCCAGCTGCACATTTCATGTTTTCTCCTCCTCCCACCTCAATTCTCTCTCATTCCACACCTCTCTGGAGCATCATAAACACAACTCCCCCAGGTGAGCTCTCTGCTATTAGGGAACTAAAACCGATGAGGGTGTCTGAACTGGGTTTATGAGACTGTTTCTGAGCAGAATGAAGGTGCATCCACCATGGTGCTTGAAACTCCAGCCAACCTTACTTAAGATGAGCGTCGGGTAGAATGAAGACCTCAGTCATCCTGTGATGATCCATTGGCTTGGGAGAGAAATTTCCTAGGGAAAAGTCTGTGCCTATCACTTCATCTCAAAAGAACTGCATTAACTCTTCATCTTAGGATCAGAATGGGAGCACAGATTTGAATCTGTCTAGATTTCTTTTAGTCCTGAATTGCTTTCTGCAGAAGATAATCTCATTTTCAATCTTTTTTTTTTATTCTTATGTTAATCCCCATACATTACATCATTAATTTTAGATGAAGTGTTCCATGATTCATTGTTTGTGCACAACACCCAGTGCTCCATGCAGAATGTGCCCTCCTCAATACCCACCACCAGGCTAACCCATCCTCCCACCCCCCTCCCCTCTAAAACCCTGTTTGTTTTTCAGAGTCCATTGTCTCTCATGGTTCGTCTACCCCTCTGATTTCCCCCGCTTCATTCTTCCCCTCCCGCTACCTTCTTCTTTTTTTTTTCTTAACATATATTGCATTATTTGTTTCAGAGGTACAGATCTGAGATTCAACAGTCCTGCACAATTCACAGCACTTACCAGAGCACATACCCTCCCCAGTGTCTATCACCCAGTCACCCCATCCCTCCCACCCCCCCACTCCAACAACCCTCAGTTTGTTTCCTGCGATTAAGAATTCCTCATATCAGTGATATCATATGATACATGTCTTTGTTTGACTTATTTCACTCAACATAATACCCTCCAGTTCCATCCACGTCGTTGCAAATGGCAAGATCTCATTCCTTTTGATGGCTGCCTAATATTCCATTGTATATATATACCACCTCTTCTTTATCCATTCATCTGTTGATGGACATCTTGGCTCTTTCCACAGTTTGGCTATTGTGGACATTGCTGCTATAAACATCGGGGTGCATGTACCCCTTCGGATCCCTACTTTTGTATCTTTGGGTTAAATACCCAGTAGTGCAATTGCTGGATCATAGGGTAGCTCTATTTTCAACTTTTTGAGGAAGCTCCATACTGTTTTCCAGAGTGGCTGCACCAGCTTGCATTCCCACCAACAGTGTACGAGGGTTCCCGTTTCTCCGCATCCCCGCCAACATCTGTCGTTTCCTGACTTGTTAATTTTAGCCATTCTGACGGGTGTGAGGTGGTATCTCATTGAGGTTTTGATTTGGATTTCCCTGATGCCGAGGGATATTGAGCACTTTTTCATGTGTCTGTTGGCCATTTGGACGTCTTCTTTGGAAAAATGTCTCTTCATGTCTTCTGCCCATTTCTTGATTGGATTCTTTGTTCTTTGGGTGTTGAGTTTGATGAGTTCTTTATAGATTTTAGATACTAGCCCTTTATCTGATATGTCATTTGCAAATATCTTCTCCCATTCTGTTGGTTGTCTTTTGGTTTTGTTGACTGTTTCCTTTGCTGTGCAAAAGCTTTTTATCTTGATGAAGTCCCAATAGTTCATTTTTGCCCTTGCTTCCCTGGCCTTTGGCGATATTTCTAGGAAGAAGTTGCTTCGGCTGAGGTCGAAGAGGTTGCTGCCTGTGTTCTCCTCGAGGATTTTGATGGACTCCTGTCTCACATTGAGGTCTTTCAACCATTTGGAGTCTATTTTTGTGTGTGGTGTAAGGAAATGGTCCAGTTTCATTCTTCTGCATGTGGCTGTCCAATTTTCCCAACACCGTTTGTTGAAGAGACTGTCTTTGTTCCATTGGACATTCTTTCCTGCTTTGTCAAAGATGAGTTGACCATAGAGTTGAGGGTCCATTTCTGAGCTCTCTATTCTGTTCCATTGATCTATGTGTCTGTTTTTGTGCCAGTACCATGCTGTCTTGATGATGACAGCTTTGTAATAGAGCTGGAAGTCTGGAATTGTGATGCTGCCAGCTTTGCTTTTCTTTTTCAACATTCTCTGGCTATTTGGGGTCTTTCTGGTTCCATACAAATTTTAGGATGATTTGTTCCATTTCTTTGAAAAAAGTGGATGGTATTTTGATGGGGATTGCATTGAATGTGTAGATTGCTCTAGGTAGCATTGACATCTTCACAATATTTGTTCTTCCAATCCATGAGCATGGAACGTTTTTCCATTTCTTTGTGTCTTCCTCAATTTCTTTCATGAGTATTTTATAGTTTTCTGAGTAAAGATCCTTTGTCTCTTTGGTTAGATTTCTTCCTAGGTATCTTATGGTTTTGGGTGCAATTGTAAATGGGATCGACTCCTTCATTTCTCTTTCTTCTGTCTTGTTCTTGGTGTATAGGAATGCCATTGACTTCTGTGCATTGATTTTATATCCTGCCACTTGACTGAATTCCTGTATGAGTTCTAGCAGTTTTGGGGTGGAGTCTTTTGGGTTTTCCACATAAAGTATCATATCATCTGCAAAGAGTGAGAGTTTGACTTCTTCTTTGCCAATTTGGATGCCTTTGATTTCTTTTTGTTGTCTGATTGCTGTGGCTAGAACTTCCAATACTATGTTGAATAGCAGTGGTGATAGTGGACATCCCTGCCGCGTTCCTGACCTTAGGGGGAAAGCTCTCAGTTTTTCCCAATTGAGAATGATATTCGCTGTAGGTTTTTCATAGATGGCTTTTATGATATTGAGGTATGTACTCTCGATCCCTATACTCTGAAGAGTTTTGATCAAGAAAGGGTGCTATACTTTGTCAAAAGCTTTTTCTGCATCTATTGAGAGGATCATATGATTCTTGTTCTTTCTTTTGTTAATGTATTGTATCACATTGATTGATTTGCGGATGTTGAACCAACCTTGCAGCCCAGGGATAAATCCCACTTGGTCATGGTGAATAATCCTTTTAATGTACTGTTGGATCCTATTGGCTAGTATTTTGGTGAGAATTTTTGTATCCATGTTCATCAGGGATATTGGTCTGTAATTCTCCTTTTTGATGGGGTCTTTGTCTGGTTTTGGGATCAAGGTAATGCTGGCCTCATAAAATGAGTTTGGAAGTTTTCCTTCCATTTCTATTTTTTGGAACAGTTTCAGAAGAATAGGTATTATTTCTTCTTGAAATATTGGTAGAATTCCCCTGGGAAGCCATCTGGCCCTGGGCTTTTGTTTTTTGGGAGATTTTTGATGACTGCTTCAATTTCCTTAGTGGTTATAGGTCTATTCAGGTTTTCTATTTCATCCTGGTTCAGTTTTGGTAGTTGATACATCTATAGGAATGCGTCCATTTCTTCCAGGTTATCTAATTTGCTGGCATAGAGTTGCTCATAATATGTTCTTATAATTGTTTGTATTTCTTTGCTGTTGGTTGGGATCTCTCCTCTTTCATTCATGATTTTGTTGATTTGGGTCATTTCTCTTTTCTTTTTGATAAGTCTGGCCAGGGGTTTATCAATCTTGTTAATTCTTTCAAAACACCAGCTCCTAGTTTTGTTGGTCTGTTCTACTGTTCTTTTAGTTTCTATTTCATTGATTTCTGCTCTAATCTTTATTATTTCTCTTCTCCTGCTGGGTTTAGGCTTTATTTGCTGTTCTTTCTCCAGCTCCTTTAGGTGTAGGGTTAGGTTGTGTACTTGAGACCTTTCTGGTTTCTTGAGAAAGGCTTGTATTGCTATATACTTGCCTCTTAGGACTTCCTTTGCTGCATCCCAAAGATTTTGAACAGTTGTGTTTTCATTTTCATTGGTTTCCATGAATTTTTTAAATTCTTCTTTAATTTCCTGGTTGACCCATTCATTCTTCAGTAGGATGCTCTTTAGCCTCCATGTATTTGAGTTCTTTCTGACTTTCCTGTTGTGACTGAGTTCTAGTGTCAAAGCATTGTGTTCTGAAAATAGGCAGGGAATGATCCCAATCTTTTGGTACCGGTTGAGACCTGATTTATGACCTAGGATGTGATCTATTCTGGAGAATGTTCCATGGGCACTAGAGAAGAATGTGTATTCCATTGCTTTGGGGTGGAATGTTCTGAATATGTCTGTGAAGTCCATTTGTTCCAGTGTGTCATTTAAAGTCTTTATTTCCTTGTTGATCTTTTGCTTAGACGATCTGTCCATTTCAGTGAGGGGGGTGTTAAAGTCCCCCACTGTTATTGTATTGTTGTCGATGTGTTTCTTTGCTTTTGTTATTAATTGCCTTATATAATTGGCTGCTCCCATGTTAGGGGCATAGATATTTACAATTGTTAGATTTTCTTGTTGGATAGATCCTTTAAGTAGGATATAATGTCCTTCCTCATCTCTTATTACAGTCTTTGCTTTAAAATCTAATTTGTCTGATATAAGGATTGCCACCCCAGCTTTCTTTTGGTGTCCATTAACATGGTAAATGGTTTTCCACCCCCTCACTTTCCATCTGGGGGTGTCTTTGGGTCTAAAACGAGTCTCTTGCAGACAGCATATCTATGGGTCTTGTTTTTTAATCCAGTCTGATAGCCTGTGTCTTTTGATTGGGGCATTTAGCCCATTTACATTCAGGGTAACTATTGAAAGATATGAAGTTAGTGCCATTGTATTGCCTGTCAGGTGACTGTTACTGTATATTGTCTGTGTTCCTTTCTGGTCTATGTTGCTTTTAGGCTCTCTCTTTGCTTAGAGGACCCCTTTCAAGATTTCCTGTAGGGCTGGTTTTGTGTTTGGAAATTCCTTTAGTTTTTGTTTGTCCTGGAAGCTTTTTATCTCTCCTTCAATTTTCAATGACAGCCTAGCTGGATATAGTATTCTTGGCTGCATATTTTTCTTGTTTAGTGCTCTGAAGATATCATGCCAGTCGTTTCTGGCCTGCCAGGTCTCCATGGATAGGTCTGTTGCCAATCTAATGTTTCTACCCTTGTAGGTTACATATCTCTTCTCCCGAGCTGCTTTCAGGATTTTCTCTTTGTCTGTGAGAGTCGTAAGTTTTACTATTAGATGTCGGGGTGTTGACCTATTTTTATTGATTTTGAGAGGGGTTCTCTGTGCTTCCTGGATTTTCATGCCTGTTTCCTTCCCCAAATTAGGGAAGTTCTCTGCTATAATTTGCTCCATTATACCTTCTGCCCCTCTCTCTCTTTCTTCTTCTTCTGGGATCCCAATTATTCTAATGTTGTTTCGTCGTGTGGTATCGCTTATCTCTCGAATTCTGCCCTCGTGATCCAGTAGTTGTTTATCTCTCTTTTTCTCAGCTTCTTTATTTTCCATCATTTCATCTTCTATATTACTGATTCTCTCTTCTGCCTCATTTATTCTAGCAGTTAGCGCCCCCATTTTTGATTGCACCTCATTAATAGCCTTTTTGATTTCTACTTGGTTGGATTTTAGTTCTTTTACTTCTCCAGAAAGGGTTTCTCTAATAACTTCCATGCTTTTTTCAAGCCCAGCTAGTATCTTTAAAGTGATGATTCTGAACTCTAGATCTGACGTCATACTAATGTCTGTATTGAGTAGGTCCCTGGCAGTCGGTACTACCTCTTGTTCTTTTTGTTGAGGTGATTTTTTCCGTCTTGTCATTTTGTGCAGAGGAGAACAGAGTAATGAGAGAACAAAATGCTAGCAGAGTAACAATGTCCCCAGAAAATATACTCTACACAAATCAGAAGAGACCTGAAGCAGTGGGAAAGGGAAAGAGAGAAAAAAGAGAAAGAAGAAAAAGATAAAGATAAAAACAAAAACAAACAAAACAAAACAACAACAACAAACAAAAAAAAAAACCAGAATGTGATCAAATATGATCAGGCTGGTATATAGATCAGTGCCACACACTAGATTTGGGGTGTATTTTGGTCTTTTAGAAGAAAGTGCCTCCCAAAATTTTAAAGAAAGAAAAACTTATATATGTACAAAAATAAGGGTTGATATGATGAAGGGATGGAGTATGACTGTAAAGATGGAAATTATAAAAAATTTTATAAAAGGAATTGATAAGAAGTTGTTTGAAAAAAGAAAGAAGAATATTTAAAAAAAGAAAAAAGAAAAAAAAGGGAGAGGATGTGATCAGGCAGGGGAATAGAAAACAGCATATACTAGAGATTTAGGGTATATTTTAATCTGTTAGAAGAAACTATCTCAAAATTTTAAAGAGAGAACAACTTATATATATAAGCCAAAAATACGGGTAACTACTATGAAGGGATAGAATATGACTCTACAAATGAAAAATAAAAATGTTTTTTTTAAAAAAAGGGATTGATAAGTTGTTGGTTGAAAAAGGGAAAAAGAAAAATTCAAAAAGAAAAATAAGAAAAAAGAGTTAAAAAAAATTAACTTTGAAAGACTAAAGAATCATGGTAAAAAAGCCATGATTTCTATGTGCAGTATTCCCCTAGCGCTGGAGTTCTGCCGTTCTCATTGATCGGTAAACTTGGTCTTGGCTGGCTGTTCTCACTGATCTTCTGGGAGGGGCCTGTTGCCGTGGTTTCCAAATGTCTTTGCCGGAGGCGGAATTGCCCCGCCCTTGCGGGTCTGGGCTAAGTAATCTGCTCGGGTTTGCTCTCTGGAGCTTTTGTTCCCTGCGAGCTTTCCGTACAACTTTGGAGGCGGAGAGTGAAAATGGCGGCCTCCCAATCTCCGCTCCGGAGGAGCCGAGAACTCGGGGCCCCGCTCCTCATTGCGCCCCCAGAGAAAAGCCGTCAGTCACTCCCGTCCCCCCGGTCTCCGGCCGCACTCCGTGCTCACCCGGCCTGTGACCGCGCGTTTCTATCTCTGGCACCCGACCCCGGGTGGAGTCTCCAAACCCAGCAGATCCCTGCGGTGCACTCCCGCGCGGCTCCTCCTGGGGAAGGAAGGTGAGTCTCCCCGGATCTGCCGCTTGTTGGGTCCCTGCTGGAGGAGCAGGGGCCCGACTGTGCCGCGGATCACGGTTTATGGCAACCCCGAGCTGAGAGCCCGCACCTTGGCTCCGTCTCTGCAGCCGGCTTCCCAGCTCCATTACCTGGGAGCTCTGCCACACTCAGGCATCCCCGGTCTTTCTGTGACCCCGAGGGTCCTGAGACCACACTGTCCCGGAGGGTTCCACCCCCCGCTTAGCCACCAGAGTGACGTCCCTCGGTGGAGCAGACTTTTAAAAGTTCCGATTTTATGCTCCATGGCTCTATCACTTGCCAGAAGCGGCCGACGGAGGCCCCTCCCCGCCGTCTATCCTCCCGAATATCGCCTCGGATTCACTTCTCCACACGTTCTACCTTCCAGAAAGTGGTCGCTGCTATTCTTTTCTTCGATCTCCTGTTGAGTTTGTAGGTGTTCAGATTGGTTAGATCCCTATCCAGCTGAATTCCTGAGAGGAGATGAAATCCAGGTGTCCTACTCCTCTGCCATCTTGCTCCGCCCCTCTCTCATTTTCAATCTTAAAGAACTTAATAAAAATAACTAGATTTTGTTATTGTTTAAAAGATTTATGGCAGCATGCATTTTTAATCTTCACTTTTACAAATCTTTAGTCAATATTAGAATAATAAGTAAACTGTGGAGATAAAAGAAATTACCTGTTATTTCCCTTACCCTAATCGCATTGACTTTATTTTTAAATTAAATCTTGAGTAAATTAATTTATTTATCTGGGTTGTGTATAAAGGTGAGGAGAAACAATAATGTTTTATGCATTTGCAGGTTAGGATGGGGCCTGTTCTCATGAAATAGTCACTCAGGAAGCTCCTATCCGAGACCCTGAAGGGACAAGGCACTCCCTAGACAGTTGGCTGCAAGGGGAGGCGGGGAGGGCAGCTGCTGAGAATACAGAGGTGATTGCCTGATTTTCAACACTCAAACATAAGTTCCATGAAGGCAGGACTTCTTTTCTTTTCTTTTTTTCTTTTCTTTCCACCCTCCCTCCCTCCCTTTCTTTTCTTTTCTTTTTTTTCTTACTGTTGTCACTTTGCAAACTGGAGGGTTTTTTTGTTTTGTTTGTTTAATTGAAGTATAGTTCACATAGAATGTTATAGTAGTTTTAGGTGTACAACATATCAGTTCAGCAACCCCACACCTTACCCATTGCCCGCCACAGTAAATGCACTTCTCATCCATCACCAGACAACACTTCTAAGTATTACTCACTAGATTCCTCATGCTGCACCTCCCATTCCAGTGGCTCATTTACTCCACACCTGGAAGTTTGTATCTCTTAATCCTCTCTGTTTCTCCCTCCCCACCCCACACCAACCTCCCCTCTGGCAACCATCACTTTGTTCTCTGTATTGAAGAGTCTTTGTTTTATTTTCTGTTCTTTCATTTTGATTTTTAGATTCTAATATAAGTGACATCATATGGTATTTGTCTTTCTGTGTCTGGCTTATTTCACTTACCATGATATTCTCTAGCTCCATTTGTGTCATTGCAAATGGTAAGATCTCATTCTTTTTGGTGGCTGACTAATATTCCATTATATATTTATACCGCATCTTTATTTTTATGGGCACTTGGGTTGCTTCCATATCTTGGCTATTGTACATAATGCTACAGTAAACATAGGGGTGCCTGTATCTTTTCAAATTAGTGTCTTGATTTTCTTTGGGTCCATACCCAGTGGTGGGATTACTGGATCATAGGGTATTTCTATTTTTAATTTTTGGGGGAGCCACCATACTGTTATGCATAGTGGCTCCCCCGATTTACATTCCCACCAACAGTGCATGGATGTCCCTTTTTCTCACTGACACTTGTTATTTTTGTCCTTTTGATTCTAGTCATTTTGACAAGTATCAGGTGATATCTTACTATGGTTTTGATTTGCATTTTCCTGATAATTAGTGATCTTGAGACTCTTTTCATGTTTCTGTTGGCCATCTGTAAATCTTTGTAAAAATGTCTATTCCAGTCCTCTGCCCATTTTTGTTTGGATTATTTGTGTTTTGGGTGTTGAGTTGTATAAGTTCTTTAAATATTTTGGATATTAACCCCTTATTGGATATATCCTTTGCAAATAACTTCTCCCATTCAATAAGTTCCCTTTTTGTTTTGTTGATGGTTTCCTTCGCTGTGCAGAAGTTTTTTATGTTGGTGTAGTCTCAATAGTTTATTTTTGCTTTTATTTTCCATGCTTGAGGAGACATATCTAGAAAAATGTTGCTATGGCCAATGTCAGAGAAATTACTGCCTGTTTTTTTTCTAACAGTTTTATGGTTTCATGTCTCACATTTAGGTCTTTAATCCACTTTGAGTTTATTTTTGTATATAGTGTAAGAAAGTGGCCTACTTTCATTCTTTTACACATAGCTGTCCAGTTTTCCCAATACCATTTATTGAAATGACTGTCTTCTCCCCATTGTATATTCTTGCCTCCTTTGTTGAAAATTAATCATTTAAGCATATAACCATGTAAGTGTGGTTTATTTTGGGGCTCTCTATCCTCTTCCATTGATCTGTATGTCTATTTTTATGCCAATACCATACTGCTTTGATTACTACAACTTTGTAGTATATCCTGAAATCTGGGATTGCGATATGCCCAGCTTTGTCCTCTTTCTCCAGATTGCTTTTGTTTTTCAGGTCTTTTGTGGTTCCGTGTAAATTTTAGGATTATTTGTTCCAGTTCTGTGGAAAATGCTGTTGGTATTTGATTGGGACTGCATGTGGTGTTTTTTTGTTGTTTGTTTGTTTTAATTTAAATTCAATTAGCCAACATATATAGTACATCATTAGTTGTTTATGTAGTGTTCAGTGATTCATTAGTTTCATATAACACCCAGTGCTCTTCATATCACATGCCCTCCTTAATGCCCATCACCCAGCTACCCCATCTCCCCACCCACAACCCTCAGTTTGTTTCCTGGAGTCCAGTCTCTCATGGTTTGTCTCCCTCTCTGATTTCCTCCCATTCAGTTTTCTCTCCCCTCCCCTGTGGTCCTCTGTGCTATTTCCTATATTCCACATATGAGTGAAACCATATGATAATTGTCTCACTGTGCCATCCTCAGCCTTTAAAATAATGCCAGCTAGCACTTAGTAGGAGCTTAATAAAGATACGTTCAATGAATGAATCATTTGTTTATCAATTTATAGTTTTCTACAATCCCCCTATATTGTACTAATAATGATTGGCACTCAACAAAAATAAGTGACAATTTTATAAAAGAATATGTGTCTATATTATTGAGATTGTCACATTGCCTTCTGCATGGTGAGATAGAGTTATTAAATAATCCTTTTAAAGATAAAGCTGTCAGTGTAAATTTACTTCATCAGATATTAAGGCATACCACAAATCTATAGTGATTAAAGATTGTGGTCTTGGCAAATAACTCTATCACAGAATAGGGAGCTCAGGGTCAGATTTCCATGTGACAGGAGCTTAATATATGTTAAGGTAGAACCACAAATCAATAGGGTAAGTGCTTATATAGAAACTTTCCATATAGGGTAAATTTCTCTGTAGAGAAAAATAAAACTGCATCCTTACCAAACACTACATACAAAAGTTAAAGACTTCACTGTGAAAGATAACCCTATAAAGTTAGTTGAAGAAGATTTAGGTATAGGAAGGACTTCTTTTTTTTATTTTTTAAAGATTTTTATTTATTTTTTGACAGAGAGAGAGACAGCGAAGAGAGGGAACACAAGCAGGGGGAATGGGAGAGGGAGAAGCAAGCTTCCCGCGGAGCAGGGAGCCCGATGTGGGGCTCGATCCCAGGACCGTGGGATCATGACCTGAGCCGAAGGCAGACGCTAAACGACTGAGCCACCCAGGTGCCCCTAGGAAGGACTTCTTAAATAAAACTTTAAGAGCACAAATTATAAAGCAAAAATTAATTAATTTGATCACGTCAAAATTAAGAATTTCTGATCAATGAAGGCTACCTCGGATAGCATTAACAGACAGATGACAAATTGGAAGAAAACATCAGCAATACCAAGTAACAATATGCAAGGAGCTCTTCCAAATCAACAACCAAGAGGAGCCCAGATGGGAAAACAGGCAAAGTATATAATCAGGCATTTTACATAACAGGAAAATCACAAGGCTAAAAAGCAAATAAAAAGATGCTCCAAATTATTTTTAATCAGAGAAGCATGCATTGGAAAGCAATCGAATGGCCTTTTATAAATAACAGAGAAAATGTGCTGTCTCCTGCCCCTAAGCCTTCCGCTGGTAACTCTGGCCACAAAAACAGGAAGACTTAAGAAAATGGTATCTGCTTACCCCTTCCAGAACTGTGGTTTAATAATAACAGGGGATGAGAAGGAACCATGTTTAGTTTTGGCTCATAAGAGGCAGAGACATGCATGAGTAGCGGTGCTTTCTAGGAAGAAGGTGACAGTGGACCATGGAAGGGTGATGGAAGCCTCTGTGAGCAGAGAAGCCGCTGGGAGACCAGGTCAGGCAGGAAGTGACCCTCTGGCCCAGTGGGAAGCCATAGAGGCTGGAGGGAAAAAAGAGGATGTCCCTGGTCTCCCCGCTTGCCCCCTACATTCCAGCTGCTTCCATGCCTTCTTCACTTCTGGTTGGGCAATCCAGGCAGATGACAGCCACCAGCAGCTGTCCAGAACACGGGAGCTGAAGAGACCAAGGACCCTCCCCCCCCCCCCCCCCGGATGCCAGCAAGGGAGATAAGGACAGGCTCTGCCCTGTCCATCAGAAAGGACATTCCTGGCCACTTCCTGGGGAGGTTCTGGGAAGAGTTAGGAAGCAATGCAGCACAGGTCCCCTGAGCATCATCACAGATAGTGGGGGTGGTAAGGTGAACTGGTTTTGTGGTCATTTTCAGTGTCCACATGCCATCCACCACTCTGTGTTTGGGTCGAGGTATGTGTGTTTTCTGTGGATGGTGGTGAAGAAGACATCGATCTTGCAGGACTACATGGTAGGATTGCTTAGAATTCCCAGGCATGCTGGACAAGACAACCTGGCAGGAGCCTGTATCCCTTTGGCCCCTGGGCTATCACCTGGGGATTGCACGGAAGAGCTCCCTGATGATGCCCTGTCACAGCTCAGCCGCTGAGGTCCCATTGAGTGTTTACCAAGCACTCCTGGAGGTCAGTCACGACCCTGGGCTCTGAGGCTGCAGAGGTGGGCAAGCAGATGAAGCCAGCTCTCAGAGCTTATGTTCTTGTGGGAAGACAGACCACACATATGTTCATAAACAAGAAAATGTCTGGCAATGAAAACCACTGTGCAGAGAACTAAAACAGCATGATGTAGTAGAGAGGGACTGGGGGCTACTTCAGCCTGAGTCATTGGCAGAGGGTCTCAGAAGAGAAGCCATTCAAAGTGGGACCCGAATGAGGTGGCGAAGCCAGGCAGCTGGATGCTGTGGAGAAGGAGGCAGGGCCAGAGCCGGTGGAGCTTTTGTGAGCCTGGCCATGGAGGCTGGATTTTGGCCCAAACGTGATGCGAAGTTGTTGGGAGGGCTTAAATTGGGGGTGGTGAAATTTGGTTTCTGCATTTTAAGAAACCACCTCCTGCTGGGTGGGGCTTGGATTGTAGTTAGGTAGAATGGATGCAGGATATCAGTCAGGAAGACAGTCAGCCAGGCAAGAGATGCTATAAAGTAGATAAAGTGATGGCAGAGAGATAACAAGAGGTGGAGAGATGTGAGACATGTGCTGGGTTTTCCCACTGATTGGGTGTGGGGCCAAGAAAAAGAAGAAATAAGGCAGGCTTAGATTTTTGGCTTAGAAGCTGAGAGAATGCTGGTACTGTTTATTAGGCAGAGAAGGGAATGGGGACAAGTTTGGGAGGGTGTAGGGGTAGGAAATCAAGAGTTCTGTCCAGGCGATGTTGGGTTTGAGGTGAGTGGGAATGTCAGGCAGGCAGTTGGATGTAGAAGTCGAGAGTTCCAGTGACTGGCCTCCTCTGCAAGTACAGATGCTATTTAGGGCCTTCACAGAATGCATTTAGGGAGCATGTAAGTGGAGACAGAGACTAGAAGCAGTCCAGGCGGAGTCCTGCATCCCAGGACATTTGTCAGCAGGGCTGCAAAGAACTGGTGAGGAAGGAGGAGGACCCGGAGAGGGTGGCGGCAGGAAAGCCCTGGGAAGGCAGTATTTCAAAAGGGGTGAGCAGATAGCTGTGTAGAATATTCTTTTTTTTTTTTTTTAAAGATTTTATTTATTTATTTGAGAGAGAGAGAATGAGAGACAGAGAGCATGAGAGGGAGGAGGGTCAGAGGGAGAAGCAGACTCCCTGCCGAGCAGGGAGCCCGATGCGGGACTCGATCCAGGGACTCCAGGATCATGACCTGAGCCGAAGGCAGTCACTTAACCAACTGAGCCACCCAGGCGCCCTGTGTAGAATATTCTTGAAGGCCAATGAACATTAAGTATACTTCGTGGCAGATTATAGAAACTCGTGTCAGACCCGTGAGCCCAAAGCTGACGAGAGAGCCATTTAGATGCTGGGGTTAGTCTGGGACCTTTTATACCTCACTCCCTCCTCACATTCCTATGGCATGAACACCCATTTTGTTAACTAAGCTTTTCCTATTCTGCAAAATAGAACGTAGGCATCGCTCCGACCCTCTTACTCACAAAGAGGGCCATAGCAAGGAACCCAAAAAAGAAAGTAGAATGATGCAATAGAAAATTTGAAAGATCCCCGAGAAGCTCCGTTGAAAATCACCTTCCATATGTAACAGAGTCCAACTTTCTAGAGACCAAGTAACTCACGTGAGGTGACAGTTGTAAAGTCAGGCCTAGGACTCAACACTGCTGCCCCTTCACTGTTTCTACCATGAATAATCTGGGGAAAAATGTCACTTCAGTAGTCGTGTCAACTGTCAAATTCTTACCCTGACTTAGAAAGTGGGCCTCAACCCCTGACCCTGTCTCCTTGAGACCTTCTTTCTAGTAGTTGTGTGACGGGGCTGTGCCCTCCTGCAGACCTGGGGCATCCGGAGGCTGTTGTTAGTGTGCTCAAGGTGGGTGGGCCCAGGGGGGTCTGCAGGCCACAGGAGGCACTTCTGATGTCTGAGGTGCTGTGGGGTCATCAGCGGGCGGGAAGGCAGCTCATGGCCGGTGCCGGAACTGGGGTCCCAGGCCAGTTGCAGCCCCAGAAATCCTTCCATCCCAGGATTCTGGGGTGAACCTGTGCCCCTCCTTCCACACACTCAGATTTCAGGGAGCTGTTTTGTGCTTTCTCCTCTTTTTCTTAAGGTCATCTATTTAGTTTTCCTTCCCTCCTCTTTTTTTTTTTTTTTTTTTTTTTTCTTCTTAACCTCTCATTCTTGTGAAAGGATCTCTGGCCTTTGAATCGAGGGGCCTGGGTTTCAGGCATTACCTCTCCTTTGAGGGCCTCAGGGTTCTCATGCATAAAATGAGGGCTCAGGGATACAACAGGGCAGTTCTCCCAACCGCGGCCCCTGACCAGCAGTGTCAGAATCACAGGGGAACTTGGTAGAAATGCACACTCTCTCGCCCCCCACGCCAGCTATACTGACTGAGAATCTCTGGGGGGTGGGCCCAGCCACCTTGTTTTCAGAGGCGCTGCTGGGGTTCTGACGCCTGCCGTCGGGTGGGAGGCGTGCATCAGAGGTGTAGCTCTTGGCTGTCGTCCCTGGTACATCAGGACGAGTGACATGCTCCCATCAGTGTTGGCTTCATAGGGCAGTGATGGCTATACCTCCACATGTCAGGATCTTGGAATCCAGAGATGGATTCACCTGCGTGGAGTCTAAACCATATCCTCACCCTGTCTCCAGCTATCGAGAATCCTGAGACCCTGTGGGCACTGGTCATGCCAGTGTCGGCACCCCGTAGTTCACACTGCACGGAAGTGGTGATGGAAGAACTGCGTAGGTGGAACAAGGGGGGTGGGCTAAAATACAGCGCTGGCTTTTCAGATTTTTCCCTCTCTCCCCCCCCGCCCCCCGGTGTCTTTTTGCAGATACAGTTGTGACGGGGATGAGAATAAGAAGGATTGGCATTTTCTGCTCCCTTCTCCCCATCTGCTTTCTTTTTTTTTTTTTTTAAGATTTTATTTATTTATTCATGAGAGACACACAGAGAGAGAGAGAGAGAGAGAAGCAGAGGGAGAAGCAGGCTCCCAAGGAGCAGGGAGCCCGATGCGGGGCTCGATCCCAGGACCCTGGGATCATGACCTGAGCCGAAGGCAGATGCTTAACGACTGAGCCACCCAGGCGCCCCCCCCCCCCCCCCCAATCTGCTTTCTGAGCCACCTTCCTCTGTGTTGCTGTGCTCTGGGGCCAGTTGTGATGATCAGATTAGTAGATGGATCTGATAAGTAGAGCAAGATTAGAGGCTGAAATAATTTATGCTAGAAAGAGACTAAAGCTATTGCTGAAGGGAAGATTGGAGCAAAGAAGTGGACATGAGGAAGCCTGCAGCTGTGTGCGTGGGCGAGCCATAGGGCAGCTGACTTAATGTGGGGGTTTAGGGAACCACATCAGCACAAAGAAATGACCCAGGCTCCTTGTGTCACATGGTACAATTCCCTGTTCTTAGGCGATCATCAGCGAAGGTGTATGCTACACATTTTCTTGCAGAGACAGTTATGTTTCTTGTGGATGTGCCATCTGCTGAAATTGGAATTAGGGCATGAGCAAAAAGGTCCAGGATTTTTGAGGTATGTGGTGTTAAGCCTCAGTAACACCAAACTAATTGTGGGAAGAATCTGAGGTTTGGGAAATATAGTCATGGACTAAGACAGATGTGTTGTCCTTTTGCTACATCTTTTCAGCTCAGAGGTTCATGTAAAAAATTGCCTGACTTCATTTTTTATTTCTAAAATTAACAGTGCTAGAGACATTTAGAGCACTGAAATTTTGGGAAGGATTACTTTCAGACACGTTGAGGTCAATCATATTTCTTGGGGGATACCATAGTAAGGAAGGAAAGAAAAATTTTCCCATTTGATTGAACATGAGGCTGAACATACTCTGATTACAAATTAATTCCTCAGCAGATTCTCTTAGTTTCTCCCCCATGTGAGGAAAGACGTGGCTTGGAGATGTTTAGTGTTGCTTATAGTAAATGCTGGTAGATATTCTGGGCATCCATTACACAGTGTTTAATGGGGTGTATCCCCCCTGAAAGTATCACAAAATTGAAATTCATTACCAGCCTCTTTAAGACTTTAATGATGCTGGAGATCTAACTAGGTATAAAATTATGGTAATAGCTATATGACAACAGCCAGAGAGACTGAAGAGAGGATAGAATTTGGAGTTTGGGTCCCTGGACTTAGTAATTATATGGCCTTGGAAAAGCCACTGATCCTCCTTGAGCCTCATTCTATTCATGCATACAGTGGGCCTTAAAAAGAAACCCTGATTGGAGGATGCAGCAATTGAGATAATACGAGGTGTTCTTTGTAAACTACAGTGAACTGTACAGATATTTGCTCTATGCTGTGGAGAGCCTTGGGGTCACTTTCTCAAGACCTCTGTGATGCCCTTTCCCTCACCACTCACATTGTTGCATTGTGTAGACACAGCCTTGGCCCCCCATACCCCTCTACCACTATCACAGTTGATTGGCAGGTGCCTTACCCAAGGTGGGGCCAACACAGTTCCAACTGTGGGCTATGGATAACCCCAAAGAGAGGTACCTAAAGGGTAATGTTTTTTTTCTGGGACTTTGAAAAGGGTTCCTCAGGAGAGTCATCTCTGGAACCATCATCTATAACCTAGGGATTAGGTTGTTGTCCATGGCCATCAGTAGCCGTTTGGATACCTGATAGCACCTGTCCAGTCTGAAGCCCAGATCTCTTCTGGCCTTGGAGCATCTGCCCTCCCCTTGTTTGCTTAAGCTCACTCATGTGGGTTTCTGTAACTGCCGCCCAAAGAGTCCTTTGGCATGATAGCCTCATCAGTTACATCGGTACAATCTTCTCCTGTTTCTCAGCATCTGAAATTATGGTTTAATGCATTAACACAAGGAAGAGAAAAAAATAGGTATAAATATTGGAAAGATAGAGACAAAACTAGTAGGCTTAGCAACCAATATGATAATTTACTGAGAAAATTTAAGGGGATCCATTCATGCAGCCAGTTATTCAAAAAATTAATTCTTGAGTGGTACTCAGGGTCTGGCATTGTGGAATGACTTAGAATTATGAGAGCATTCAACGAAGTAGCCAGTTACAAGGTAATTATATAACAGTAGGCTTTCATGTTAAATAAAGCACATTACAAATTCTTTGGTGTTGGATAAGGCTTGGGCCATTACTGGACGCTACCCTGCATGAGATTTATTCCTGGGGCCTTAGGTCAGTATGAACCCCTTGATTTCTTCTAAGGAGCAAACCATATTTAAAGACCTTCCCATATTCTATCCATTGGAGGGATTTTGCACTGCTGTGAAGTCTATGATATGTATGACATTGCCTGGGATTTCTATAAGCCTCCGCATTGTTTTTATTCAAGGAGTTTCTCACCATTATGAATTCTGTGATGTACTGTGAGGCTTGAGTTAAGCCTAAAGATCTTCCCACATTTATCACATTCAGAGGATTTCTCAGCAATATGAATGCCCTGACGTTCAGCATGTTGTTGATGTGCACTGAATGCCTTGCCATGTTAATCATAGTCACAGTGTATCTCCCCAACATGAAGTCCCCACTGTGGTCTAAGGCTGCCCCCTCGTCCAAAGGCCTACCGCATTCCTTACAGACATTGGGTTGCCCTCCATTGTGAATTTTCCGATGCAGAGTAGGAGATGTATGTTTTCTCTAAGTGGACATTTTTTCCATAGCTGATTAGTACACATCTTCACCAAAAATTTGGAAAATCTGTAATTCCTATTAGAGAATCAAATACTCTCCTCTCTCCTTTAAGAACTAGTTTTCAAGTTAACCATTACCTTCATTTGCTGGGCCAACAAATATGTACTGTCTTCTTGTTCTTTCCCTCACAACCATCAAGGGCCTTTTCATGGCTCCAGTGAGGTGATCACATGTGGTTTAGAAATATGACATCCTGCACTGAGATTAAGCTACTAGTTCTCCATGATCAAATGCAGGTGCAACTTCTTTGGAGCAGGATCCTAACAGCCCCACTGTCCCTGTGGGACATACGTGGCACATCTGTGCATGTCATTGACCTCTGTGTGGGTTTTTACCTGCAAGATCTAATCAGTCTTTCTTAGGTTTCTCCACTGGAGAAGCATCTCTAGAGCTAAACAGTGATATTTCGATGTAAAACATTTCCCCTTCTCAAAGTCTTCTTTGGGAGAACAACAGGCCTCACACTCATAGCGAGATGGATTGAGATGGCTGGACTCTGTCTCTGATATCACTGCGGGGCTTGTCAGAGCTCTAGGGGTGCCATGATTCTGAGGAGCTGCCCCATCAGAGCTCCTGAGGGAGGCCTCCCAGATCTCCCCATTTCAGAGCCAGTCGGCAATACCTTTATACTGGAAACCTCTGTTCTAGTACTCAAAATCTGCCTTCCTTCTTGGGGACATTTCTTCGCAGCCACCCCATGCAGCTATGAGGGGAAATGATGGGGCCCAGTGGTATGCAGCACAGCACTGCACTCACAGAGAGGCATGCACCTGTCACCTGTCACCCAGGCACTGTGCACGGCTTTTGACCACCACACCCACAGCCCCTGCAACACACCCCAGCGTCACACACTCACTCCCACACACTCACCCCCCCCTTCTGTCTGGCTCATGCACTCAAGAGGAGGTTCCAGTAACAACATATCCTGGCCACACTCCAGACCTCTTTGCCTTAAGTGTCCAGGAAGATTTAGAAAGAAGTACTGCTGGTGGATAGAGACCTTGCTGTACTAGATAATAACATTTAAAAAAAATAGTAATAGTAGCTAATATTAAATTTGTGCTTATTACATGTCCAGCCCTTGTTTTGTGCATCATTCAATCCTCCGATCAGCCTTATTAGGAAGACGCTACTTGCCCCATTTTATAAGTGGGACAACTGAGGCATAATATTGTTAATGTCATTTGTGCAAAGTCACACAGCTAATTCGTGGCTTAAATGGCTTGAGTGCAGGGACAGCATTAAGTTAATTTGTTTTCAGTTTGCTTTTGATTTTGTTTCTGTTTTGTTTTTGTTTTTGTAACTCTGACTGGTGGTGAGCAATCCAAAGACTAACGGTACTTGGGACTTTTACCCAGCTTTTGCACCATCAGTATCAACACAGTGAAAAGACAAATACAGCTTTGACCTTGTGGAGCCCCTGAGAGGGTGCTGAGGGACCTCCGCTGTGGGATTCCTGCGTGGCTGTGAAAATCCCGCCCCAGGATGTGGGGATATTGCCCCCTCCACACTTGCCCACAGCAAGTGTCTGGGCTAAGCTCTGATTAAGCATTTCCTCTGGCTTCTCACAGCCAGGGAAATCTGCACCCCTTTTCTTCCTAGTCCTCTCTAAGCTTTCTTCTCCTGTGGTTTCCAGAATGCCACGGCTTTTTGGTTTCTCCTCAGCTCAGTGGCCACTCCTTTCCCATCTCGCTCACTGGTCCTTATTGCCCTCCCTACCTGACCTGCTGTTGGAAGCTTGAAGCCTCAGCCCTGAGTCCTGTTGTCTTTTAGTTCAGCTCTTGTTTGGGGGTCTCAAGTCCCATGGCTTTAAATGCCAATTGTGTGCAGATCCCCAAAGTTACACATCCAGGCAGAACATGCTCCTGAGCTCCAGGCCAGTCTGCCAGTTGCCTGTGGGACCTCTCCATGTCAGTGCCTCACACCACCTACAGCCGGGTGCCTGAGGGAGCTCTCCACCCTTCCCGTCCGCCATGCTTCTCCTCCAGGCTCCCGCATTTCCACAAATGACTTCTTCCTTAACTGAGCTGTGCACAGATGTTAGAGTCACGTGTAACACCTAACTCTCTCTCAGCACAGCCAATTCATCATGAAGTCTTGAGAAGTTATTTCCAGAATTACCTTCTTCCTCTTGTCACTGCCATTCTGCCAGTCATTCTCCTGCCCTTGTGACCTCTGGCCCTTTGGGTTATCACCATCTGCCTGTCCACACAGCCTCTCCAGCACCTAGCACAGTGCAGAGGCATGGAGCGGGCTCGGCGACTTTACCTCACAAATGAAGGCATGCCAGAAGAGCCCCTACCAGTCAGTGAGAAGACACATGTCCTCAAATGGCCAGAGGACTGGGACAGACAGTTTGCAAAAGAGAAATAAAAGTGACCAATGAGGTTTAAAACTCTATTCAACTTCACTAGGAATTGGGCCCTGGAAAACCACCTAGTAGTATGTATCAGGGTCCTCACAACGAATGCGTAATGTTCCACGATTCTACTTTTAAGAATCTTTCCTAAGGAAATGATGAAAAGCACAATATATAGATTTATATGGGAAGATGTTCGTCCATTGTTTAAAATCTGTCATAAATAGTTGGGAGCAGTAAAATTCCCCTCAATAGGATGATGACAATAAATCGCCCTCAAGCTGGATGAGGTGAGTGGCCCACTGTGGCTGGAGCACAGACAGCACCCCTGAGGATGGAAACGCTGTGTGGGGTCCAGGCATTGCCAGGCACTGGGTTTCCGGGGGGCAGTCACAACAAGTGCTCATTGGCAGAGCTTAAGGGGAGAAGAGATTGGTGCTAGCTGACCCAGGATAGACCTGGGGTGTGTGTTGCTTTTAAACGACGTACACATTGGCATAGTCAGGCTTTAAAATATATTTGCGTGAGTGAGATTACAAGACCATGCCTTGCAGGGGAGAGAGCTGGCCAAGCATGGTCTCACAAAGCTGGGGGTGCCTGGGAGGGCCAGGGGTCAGAGCACAGCTGTCAACCCTGCACAGCTTCAATATACCCCAGCTGATCCAGTTCAGTGTTCTGATTACTTCTCTTCATGGCAAATGACCCCCAAACTTAGCAGTTCAAAGAACCTTTTTATCAATCTTGAATTAAGACTGGGCATGATGGGGATGGCTTGTCTCTGCTCCATGAAGTCTGAGGCCCCAGCTGGAAAGACTTGAAGACTGAAATAATCTGAAGACTCATTCTGAGGACTGGCTTTGGATGGCTCAGATGCTAAGATTGCCAACTGAGCACCAACACAGGGCCTCTCCATGTGGCCTGACTTCCTGACAGCATGGTGGCCTCAGGGTCTTTGTTACTTGGAGTCACAGGGCTCTAGGCACACATGCAACCAAGGATACATCACCTATAAGACCTGTCCTTGGAAGCCACATCATGTGTGTCTGCCGTGTTCTATTGATCCTGCAGTTACGAGCTGACTCAGAATCAAGGAGACACATCATTGACCCCTCTTCTTGGTGGGAGGGTTGGCAGGGCCACACTGGAGAAGACCAAACGTGATTGGGACATTGCTGTGACAATAGGAATAGCCCCATCCTGTTAAAAAAACACAGTTTTCCAAAAGGGGCATTATCAACATTAACCAACCAAACAAAAGGCCAGTGTATAACCTACTTTTTTAAATTTGTCATGAAAAATGTAAGTGCTAATAGATCCAGAATGTCAGTGCAGTGCATTCTTTCCCTGTGGAAAGCTTGCAGAAGCTGCCAACTTTTTAGAACATGGGAATGCAAGGAATTGAGTGACAGTGGGTAGCATTTTCAGCCGTCAAACCTACTGTTGGCCCATCTTTTCTGTAGAGGTGGAGGTAGCAAACACACTTGGTGGAATACTCATGTAGGAAAGTTCCTTTGCCCTTGCTCCTGCATGGAGGGCAGTTGGAGGAGCTCTTTGTTGCTGTAGACCTTCTTACTAAGGAAGATTCCTCTCAGCTGCTCCTCTTCTTGTTTAGCTCCTGTGATCTCCCCACAACAGATGCTTGTGTGACTTTCTTTAGTCACTAAGAGGGTTGTGAGAGGGCCCTTGCTTAATCCCTTTCCAAGCCACCTGCACCTTCCAGAAGCACTGAGAGCTCAGGCAGCAGAGTTGGCCGGCCTAGGTTCAGAGAGTCCTGCTTGCAAGCTCCTCCCAGCACCTCCTACGTCCTTGCAAGGGTATCTGCCTATAAGTAAGCCTTGTTCTAGGTTTTCTTTGCTTGTTAGTTTAATTCAGGAATTTAATCCAGAGCGAGGTTGATTACACCCCTATTTTTCAAAAGACAAGTAACTGTTTCTTAACGTTGCAAAAGCCCCTTTAAGAAGTTTATATATATATAGGGGCGCCTGGGTGGCTAAGTCGGTTAAGCGGCTGACTTAAATTTCGGCTCAGATCATGATCTCAGGGTCCTGGGATCCAGCGCCATGTCTGGCTCCCTGATCAGCAGGGAGTCTGCTTCTCCCAACCCCTCTGCCCCTCCCCCGCTCATGCATGCACGCTCTCTCTCTCCCTCTCAAGTAAAATCTTAAAAAAAGAATTATATATATATATACACACACACACACACACACTCATATGTGTATATGTATATACACATTTTATATATGTATATACACATATATAAAAGCTAGGAGCTAGTTGGAATGTTAAGTGTTTATGTGTATGGTATTAGAAGTGAAGGAAACAGCAGGAAATCTCATGGGGTGAGCTAAATTGATGCATGGCTGCTTTATTTTTAAGTGATTCCGAAAGCAGAGGGGCTGCTCTGGAGAGTTAATTACAGCTCCTGGAGCCCGCCTGCTTCCACCATGGTCATTATGTAACCACGCCAGGCACTCTCCTGCCTGAGTGTGGCACTTTTGCCCCACCCCCGAGGGGTGAATTACAGCACATTGTGCTGCTCCATCCTAGCCCTGGTTGTGGAGACCTCTGGGCCGCACTGAGAATACTTCAGAGGCCCTTACTGGCAGTCGGTGGGATGTGTGATTCCCAATCCTGGCAGGTCGGGTCAGCAGGAACCTTTGAAAGCGTGAATTCCAAACCCCATCTTCCCAATGACAGATCTGAGATGGTCAAGCCCTTTCCCACTGAGTGTCTGCATTGTAGCCCCGACCCCCACACCAACTTCCACGTCCCCCTCACCTACTCCCCCTGGCCTCCGCGGTGGTCCAGGAAGAAGGCATCAAAAACTAATGATGTACTGTATGGTGACTAACATAACATAATTAAATTAAATTAAATTAAAAAAAAAAAAAGAAGGCTCTGGTAGCCAGAGGTTGACAGTGACAACTGGAGTTAATGTCCTGGAAGTTTCCCCAGGAACCCAAATCTGTGCTTAAAAAGGTGTGACAGTACACGGAGATCTTTTCCTGTGGTTTCAGACCCAATCAGACATCTGCTTTCAATATTCAGAGGCCCTGGCCAGGAGCAGATTTCTTCTTCTACCTGCTTCTTTACCGTGACCTACCCTATTTGCAGGAATGGTGCATTTTTTTTTTCTTGTATTACAAATGCTGTTTATATGATGTGATTTGCTTTATTATACCCGTGAGATAATTCTAACATAACAGGTTTGCTTTATGAAAAGTAAGGGTTTCTCATGCAGCCTCTAAGAATGTGGGTACATGCATATGTTGCCTAGCTGACCGGGAGTGGAAGCTTAAATCCATGAAACTTACTTTTCAGATTGCATTAGCTCTGTCATGACTACTCCTCTTGGGGGTTGCCTTTAGGAGGTCCAGACCAGGTGGTGGTTTTGAGTCACAGCAGAGACTTCAGGGGGCGCACTTGGCCCCGGGTTCGTCAGTGCACTCGGCTTGAGAAAGCACGCAGTATTAGACCTTGACAGTGAATCTAGAAGGGAGTTAGAAAGGGAAGAGTCTTTTTCTTTTTTTTTTCAAAATGACTCCAACTCTTCCGTGGAAATGAAATATTTAAATGTATTAAAAATTCCTAAATAAATAAATTCTTATTTTCTCTGAGTAGATTTTATCCATTTAAGATATAGCTGTTTCCCCAGATGTCCCTGTCTGTGTAGCTCTCCTTTTCCGGTGCTGAAACATTGCATTTTTTACTCCAAATTCACATCCACCATGATCTACGTTTCATTGACCATGTTTAAATTGCAAAACTGAATAGTGAAAGCATGACTCTTGGTTTCAGGGTGGAGGGGGAGGGCAGAGGAAGAAAGGAATGCTCCCTACAGTTGTGTGTGTGTATAATGCGTGCATTCCTCGGCTGCCAGGACACCCCTCGTCCATACAAACACCCACACACATGAGGTGGGCAGGCCCAGGGATAGGGCCACCTCCTGGTTGGTAGAACACCGCTTCTTGCTGGTGAGTGCGCTGTGTGTGGTGCTTGGCATCTTCAACTTGAGCTTCATTTGTTAGATAAGTGAAACATCTGTTTCTTCTTTGTTTTTCTTTTTGAAATGTAATTTGCGGTGAGTGAGTTTGGTAGTCCCTGTCCTTCCCATCACTTCGGGGGATGCAAATGAAACCCACCAGTCAACCCATCCCCCCATGACATAGTTCTTCTCATCAGTTGTCATTCCCTGTGGTTTTATAACTCCCGGAGCTCCTGCAGAAGAGCCTTGCAGATGGGGCTAGGACTGCCCCTAAGCTCCTTTGGTGTGCCCCTAAGCTCCTTTGTATTTCTCTGTCTCTCTGTCTCTGCATATTCTTGGGCTCTTGTCCTTAGATTTAATGTCTACTCCTTCTGCCATTTCCAAGTTGCTAATGGCTCTGTCATGTCCATCTCTCCAGCCCAGGCCTCTTCCTAAGACGCGCACCCTTAGATTCCATTGTCCTACGCTGTGCCAAAGAACCGCCCCCTTTCTTCCCAGTTTGCCCCTCCTAGGGAGTCCTCTTGTGTGGCCCCCAAGAGCTCTCCTCTCCATACCCCACCTCAAGACACAAACCGGAGACTGGGGAGGAGTCCTGGGTTCCTTTATCCTTTCCTCTGCCACCCTTCTATTCATGACCAAGAGTGCTCGCCCTTGCTACCTGCTTCACCTCCCAGTGCTTGTCCCCCTTCTTGCCTCGGTCTCTACCACCTTGGGTTGGGGTTCTTTGCTCTTAGAGCTACAACTGTCCTCTGACCTGGCTTCTGCCTCTGGCCATTGAGCGTACAACTGCCAGAGTGGTCTGGCTCCAGAACGCCTCTGCTTAACCCCCTTTATGCAGAGCCCACCCCTCCCCTCCCACTTACTCCAGGGCTTGCTGTGAAATGTTGCTTAGTGTGCATCCGGGGTGGGGACCCCTGTCTGGCTACCCGCAGACCCCAGCCGAAGGGCAGAAGAGCTTGCACTGGCATCAAACCCCTGCTTCGGGTGCTGCCGTCTACACACTCTGTCCCGCCTTGTGCAGTACAGACCAGCCTCTTTCATGGACGGGGGGTGAGGAGGGGCCTTCTTTCATGGCCTGGCCAACGTGGGTGCTCTAACTGAGACCTCAACAACCCTGCAGCCCCTCCGGGGACCATACAAGTGCCCTGGCACCCCCCAGGCAAGGATCACATTTAATTATGGTTAGACATTTACCTTGAACCTGTGGAATACTAGCCATTAAGAGAATGCTATCAGCTGAAAGTTTGCATCCCCCCAAAATTCATGTGTTAAATCCTAATGCCCAGTATGATGGTATTTGTAAATGGGGTCTTTGGGAGGTGATTCGGTCAGGAGGGCGGAGCTTTCATGAACCGGATTAATGCCCTTACAGAAAAGACCCCACAGAGCTCCCTTCCCTCTTCTACATTGTGAGGGCACAAAGACAAGGCACCATCTATGAACTGGGAAGTGGGCTCTCAGCAGACACTGAGTCTTCTGTCACCTTGATCTTAGACTTTTCAGCCTCCAGAACTATGAGAAATAAATTTCTGTGGAATATAAGCTGCTCAGTCTATGGTATTTTGTTACATCAGCCCAGGGGAACTAAGACAAGAGGTCAGATGGCTTTATAAGAAGATGCTCCATTTCATAAAAGGCTTAACAATAGGAACCTATTAAATAGCAAGCTCTCCTAGTATACACTTAAAGCCCAGTTCCATTTACTGGAAAATTAAATGACCACTTTTAGGGACAAATTGATGTTAAGCTTTCAGCATGTGTGCTATAAGGACCCTTCAGATCCTGCAGACCTCGGCAGTCATGGCACATTCCAAAGCTGTTTGGTGCACAAGAGGTGCAAGACTTTTTCCTTAGAGCTCCTAAGTTTTATGGTCATTTAACTTTAATTTGGTCAAAGTTTTAGTAGAGCAAAGCAAGTCCCCACTGTTGATGAGACTGCCACCGTCCCAAGCGCTTCTGATGGGAGGATGTCCCTGCTGGAGGCTGACCACAGTAAAGCTGTAACACTATGCTTGGACTGGAGGCATTTCTTTTCCTGCAGTCCAGCAGTGTTAGGACACATCTCTGAAAGTGTTCCTTTTTTGGTCAGTTTCCCCATTAATGCTCAACAGATTTTATCTGAAGTTTCCTCCCTTGGATTCCTCCTTCTCTGGATCAGATGGCTGGGTGTGGCTGTGCAATTCTGTGGTGCCATTCTGATGCTGACCACCCAGAGTCAGCAGAGACCCCACAGGTTAGGGGCACAGTCCCTTACTTCAGACACCAAGCACAAGGTGGGTACTCCCCAGGCCCCCTGCACTTCTGACCAGCTGACTACAAATTACAGTTTTATTATGAAGGATACAAATAGAACAAGCTAAATGGGGAGACATATAAGGTGAGGCCTGGGAACTTCTGTGACCTCTTCTTGTGGAGTCAGGGCATGTCACCCACCCAACATAGGGATGTACTCACCAGCTGGGAAGCTTACCTGAGCCATGGTGTCCACAGTTTCTGTTGGGCTTTCCTTGTGAAGATATGATTGACTGGATCATCAGCCACATAAAACTCAATTTCCAGCCTGTTTTCCTCCCAGGAGGTTGGTAGGTTTGGCTGACTCCCAGCTCAAAGCCCCAAACCCCTAATCAGGTGGCTGGTCTTTGTGGCCTGGTCTTCTGGCCAGCCCCTATCCTGAGTCATCTTGTCAGCATAAAGGCAAGTATGATCCAAGGGGCCCACCATGCATGACAAAGACTCCCATCACTCAGGAAAACCCACGGATTTAGAGGTTACCTCCCAGGAACCTAGAATAAGGACCAGACAAATCTTTATCATATAACAAACTGTCATTCAAGGCTGATAGATTGTGTTGTGATTACTAGTGTAGATCTGAGAGCCAGACTGGGAGGTTTCACACCAGCTGTGACCGTGAGCAAGTGACTCCACCTCTCTGAACCTCACTTTCCTTATCTGTGAATTGGGGGTGATGATACGTATCTTAAAAGGTAAGTAGGGGCAATGATATAAAATAATACATGGTAACCACTTATAACATGTCCTCACAAATAATACACCTTCAGTGTTACCTGTCACCGTGTTTATAAAGAAGTACATTCAGGGTCATTAAAATATATATATGCACAAAACCCAACTTTAAAATGCTGTCTTTCCTTAGCTAATGCTTTATGCATAAAAAAATCAATTGATTATCCCTGGTCAGCGAAGTTCAAGTCAGCAAAAATGCTGTTAAGTGGAGGATATACTACTTCTCTACCTTGAAGGCATTCATTTGTTCATCCACTTGAATCTTCCGGGGCCTGCTGTTGGCTTGGGAGCTGGGCTCCTAGCTGTGGGCAGCCTCCACCCCTGCCCTCAGGAGAACCTTCTCAGCCTCGTTACAAACCCATGTAGAAGGAGTGTCTTAGTTTGGGTTGCTATGACAAAGTACTATATACTGGGTGGCTTCTACTTCTCACAGTTCTGGAGGCTGGAATTCTGAGATCAGGGCACCCACATGGTCGGGTTCTGAGGAAGACGGTCTCCCAGACGGCTGACTTCTTGTCATAGCCTCGCATGGTGGAAAGGGTGAGGCAGCTCTGTGAGGTCTCTTACAGGGTCACTGATCCCATTCACAAAGGCTTGACCCTCATGATCTAATTTAACTCCCAAAGGCCCCCACCTCCTAATACCTTCCATTGGGGGTTAGGATTTTAACGTGGATTTGGGGGACACAAACATTCAGTCTGTAACAAAGAGTGAGGGACTGGCTTCTGGGGGCCTTTCATTCATTTCTGTCCCCCTTTTCCGGTACAGTTCAGGCCTTCCTTCCTGTCACTGGGCATCAGCTGGGTCAGCAGATAACCCCTCATCAGCTCAAGTCAGACTTGATACCCTCTAGGAGACCCCCAGGGCCTGAAATCCATTTGGTAGATCTTAACCAGAACTTTTTTTTTTTTTAATGAGCTACAATAGAATGAAAAAATACATGTGCCCTAAAGGGTAGTGAGGGTAGTTTCTATTTCATATATAAGTTCCCTGACCCTCCTATAAAATGCATTTCCTGTAGTTGATGGTGATTTTAAAACTGAACTCAAGGAGGGGAGCCTGAGCGGCTCAGTCGGTTAAGTGTGTGACTCTTGATTTTGGCTCAGGCCATGATCTCAGGGTCCTGGGATGGAGCCCCACGTAGGGCTCTACACTCAGCAAGGAATCTGCTTGGGATTTTCTCCCCCTGCTTCTGCTGCCCCTCCCCCCACACATGCTCTCTGTCTCTCTAAAATAAATAAAATATTTAAAACTGAACTCAAGGAAAGGTGAAATGGCTGCCATTCTTCACCAGGTGGTTCTGGAGCCCCCTGAGGAGGGACTACGGCGAGAAGAGCCCACACCTCCTGAGCTTAGGGAGAGCAAGACCTGCACTCTATCAGGGAGCTCAGGAAGCCAGCCCCAGTCCAACCCAAGCCAGACTCAATGAGGTGGTCAAGGCAGCCCCGCCCCCTGGAAGTGACTGGGGCTGTTAGGCTCTCCAGGCACATAGCTAGCAGACAGCCAGAACCCCAGGTTCTGAAAGCCACCTGCCAGGAGCTGCTCGGAGCCAGGAAGCCCAAGTTGGGGTTTCAAATGCCAGGGGTGCCTCCAAAACCAGCCTGGCTACCAATGCAAGGGAACTGCTAGGCTGTCTCAGAGGAAGGTGAGCAAAGGAAGAGATGTGCTTAGGCACACAGTTCCAGCATGTTCCAGAACTCTGCCAGAAAGTGAGTGGATGCATGCCTGTGTGTGTGTGTGCATGCTTGTGTATGTGTGAGAGAGTGTGTGATGCATGCATGTGTTTGTGCCTGCATGTGTGACTGTGTATGCGTGCTGCTGTGAATATGTGTGTGCATGCATGTTTGTGTGAGTGTATGTGCATGTGTGTGTGCATGCATGTGTGTGTGACTGTGTATGTGTGCCTTTGTGAATGTGTGTGTGCACGCATGTTTGTGTGAGTGTATGTGCATGCCTGTGTGTGAGTGTGTGCATGTGTGTGTATGCATGTGTGTGAGTGTGTGTATGCATGCGTGTGTGTGTGAGAGTGTGTGTATGCATGTGTGTATGCGTGCCTCTGTGAATGTGTGTGTGCATGCATGTTTGAGTGTATGTGCATGTGTGTGAGTGTATGCATGCCTGTGTGTATGCATGTGTGTATGCATGTGTGTGTGCATGCATGTGTGTGACTGTATGCATGCCTCTGTGAATGTGTGTGTGCATGCATGATTGTGTGAGTGTATGTGCTTGCCTGTGTGTGTGACTGTGTGCATGCCTGTGTGTATGCATGTGTGTGAGAGTGTGTATGCATGTGTGTGTGCATGCATGTGTGTGACTGTGTATGAGTGCCTCTGTGAATGTGTGTGTGCATGCATGTTTGTGTGAGTGTATGTGCATGTGTGTGTGCATGCATGTGTGTATGACTATGTATGCGTGCCTCTGTGAATGTGTGTCTGCATGCATGTTTGTGTGAGTGTATGTGCATGCCTGTGTATGTGTGAGAGTGTGTATATGCATGTGTGAGTATGCATGTGTGTGTATGCATGCATGTGTGAGAGTGTGCATATGCATGCGTGTGTGCATGCATGTGTGTGTGACTGTGTATGCGTGCCTCTGTGAATGTGTGTGCATGCATGTTTGTGTGAGTGTGTGTGCATGCATGTGTGTGTGTGTGTGTGTGTGTCTTAGCTTTTAAGTTTCTAGACCAGACCTGCCTGGTTTGCCAGGAGACTTTTATGTGAAGTCTGTGTTCTCCAGGTGACCTCATCACAAAATCCCACTGTGGGCTTGGCTCTTTTCCAACGTTCCTGCAAAGCCCAAGTGCTTAAAAGTAGGTTTGTCATTTTCTCAAGGCACACTTTGGAAGTGTTCTGTGGAATAAGCTTCTGCCATGCCCAGGGGGGCTTCAGGCCCTGCTGGGAGCTATGCTTGTGAGTGTGGCAAGGAGACGTGGCCTGGGGCAGCTGTCAGAGGCCACCCCAGTGCTGCTTGCCCTTGAACCCTGACTCTAGCTATTCTGTGTTGCAGGGCGGCAAGTGTCTATGTCTAAGTGGCTGTGGGACATGTCATATCCACCCACATGCACATTTTCCTCTGGAAGCATTCTTCAGGGGGTTTTTAATTTTGTTTTACCTCAAATATTAATTGTATGACTTCTGGACTGAAACTAAGCTTTTAATGCACTGCTGCTGGAAATCAAACAACTAAACTGAGAAATCAAGGGGCTCCCAAACTTATATTCTTCTCTTTCTTGCTCCCTGCCCTGCTGTATTAACCATTTCTAAAATTATTCCTGTAGGCAACCAGGAGCAAGTCTTTGCCCCGCTGAATGAACAGTCTGTTTGTTAGGATTGAGTTAGAAGGGTGGTGTACTCTATTAAAAACAAAATCACATTTTGTTGCTTAAAAAATGAGTTTTCAAATAATGTTTTCCTCCCAGATGTTCGCACGGCTAACCACATCATCTTCTTTAAACTTTTGTGAACACGTCACCTTCTGGGTGAGGCTGTTTGTTCACTTCACTGGCTCTCCCCCACCCCACCTTCATCCTGCACAGCACGCCGGGTCCTCTGTTTTATTCATGTTTTATTCTGTTTTATTCATGGCACTTACAGACTCATTGTTGAATTCACTTGTAGTTCTCATGCCTGTTGGTTGTCATTTGTCTTGCCTTCAAAAATATAAACTCCACCAGGGCAGGGATTTTTGTCTGTTCACTGGTAAGTGCAGAACCCCTAAAATAGGCTCCATCACATGGTTATTGAGTGAACAAGTACGTGGTTATTTTTTTAACTTTTTATTGTTATGTTAATCACCATACATTACATTATTAGTTTTTGATGTAATGTTCCATGATTCATTGTTTGTGCATAACACCCAGTGCTCCACACAGAATGTGCCCTCTTTAATACCATCACCAGGCTACCATCCTCCCATCCCCTTCCCCTCTAGAACTCTCAGTTTGTTTTTAGAGTCCATCCTCTCTCATCGTTCGTCTCCCTCTCCGATTTCCCCCCCTTCATTCTTCCCCTTCTGCTATCTTCTTTTTTTTTCCTAACATATATTGCATTATTTGTTTCAGAGGTACAGATCTGAGATTCAACAGTCTTGCACAATTCACAGCGCTCACCATAGCACATACCCTCCCCAATGTCTATCACCCAGCCACCCCTTTCCTCCCACCCCACCCTCCACTCCAGCAACCCTCAGTTTGTTTCCTGAGATTAAAATTCCTCATATCAGTGAGGTCATATGATACATGTATTTCTCTGATTGACTTATTTCACTCAGCATAATACCCTCCAGTTCCATCCACATCGTTGCAGATGGCAAGATCTCATTCCTTTTTTATCTTTTTTTTTTTTTAAGATTTTATTTATTTATTTGACAGAGAGACACAGCGAGAGAGAGAGCACAAGCAGGGGGAGTGGGAGAGGGAGAAGCAGGCTTCCCGCTGAGCAGGGAGCCCGATGCGGGGCTCGATCCCAGGACCCTCGGACCACGACCTGAGCTGAAGGCAGACGCTTAACGACTGAGCCACCCAGGCGCCCCAAGATCTCATTCCTTTAGATGGCTTCATATTATTCCATTGTATATTTCATCTTCTTTATCCATTCATCTGTCGATGGACATCTTGGCTCTTTCCACAGTTTGGCTATTGTGGACCTTGCTGCTATAAACATTGGGGTGCACGTACCCCTTCAGATCCCTACATTTGTATCTTTGGGGTAAATACCCAGTAGTGCAATTGATGGATCGTATGGTAGCTCTATTTTCAAATTTTTAAGGAACCTCCATACTGTTTTCCAGAGTGGTTGCACCAGCGTGCATTCCCACCCACAGTGTAGGGTTCCCCTTTCTCCGTATTCCCGCAAACATCTGTCATTTCCTGACTTGTTAATTTTAGCCCTTCTGACTGGTGTGAGGTGGTATCTCATTGAGGTTTTGATTTGGATTTCCCTGATGCCAAGCGATGTTGAGCATTTTTTCATGTGTCTTTTGGCCATTTGGACGTCTTCTTTGGAAAAATGTCTGTTCATGTCTTCTGCCCATTTCTTGATTGGATCATTTGTTCTTTGGGTGTTGAGCTTAAGAAGTTCTTTATAGATTTTAGATACTAGCCCTTTATCTGATATGTCATTTGCAAATATCTTCTCCCATTCTGTCGGTTGTCTTTTGGTTTTGTTGACTGTTTCCTTTGCTGTGCAAAAGCTTTTTATCTTGATGAAGTCCCAGGAGTTCATTTTTGCCCTTGCTTCCCTGGCCTTTGGCAATGTTTCTAGGAAGAAGTTGCTGTGGCTGAGGTCAAAGAGGTTGCTGCCTGTGTTGTCCTTTAGGATTTTGGTGGACTCCTGTCTCACATTGAGGTCTTTCAACCATTTGGAGTCTATTTTTGTGTGTGGTGTAAGGAAATGGTCCAGTTTCATTCTTCCACATGTGGCTGTCCAATTTTCCCAACACCATTTGTTGAACAGACTGTCTTTTTTCCATTGGACATTCTTTCCTGCTTTGTCAAAGATTAGTACACCATAGAGTTGAGGGTCCATTTCTGGGCTCTCTATTCTGTTCCATTGATCTATGTGTCTGTTTTTGTGCCAGTACCATACTGTCTGGATGATGACAGCTTTGTAATAGAGCTGGAAGTCTGGAATTGTGATGCTGCCAGCTTTGCTTTTCTTTTTCAACATTCTCTGGCTATTCGGGGTCTTTCTGGTTCCATACAAATTTTAGGATTATTTGTTCCATTTCTTTGAAAAAAGTGGATGGTATTTTGATGGGGATTGCATTGAATGTGTAGATTGCCCTAGGTAGCATTGACATCTTCACAATATTTGTTCTTCCAATCCATGAGCATGGAACGTTTTTCCATTTCTTTGTGTCTTCCTCAATTTCTTTCATGAGTATTTTATAGTTCTCTGAGTACAGATCCTTTGTCTCTTTGGTTAGATTTGTTCCTAGGTATCTTATGGTTTTGGGTGCAATTGTAAATGGGATCGACTCCTTCATTTCTCTTTCTTCTGTCTTGTTGTTGGTGTATAGGAATGCCACTGACTTCTGTGCATTGATTTTATATCCTGCCACTTTACTGAATTCCTGTATGCGTTCTAGCAGTTTTGGGGTGGAGTCTTTGGGGTTTTCCACATAAAGTATCATATCATCTGCAAAGAGTGAGAGTTTGACTTCTTCTTTGCCAATTTGGAGGCCTTTGATTTCTTTTTGTTGTCCGATTGCTGTGGCTAGGACTTCCAATACTATGTTGAATAGCAGTGGTGATAGTGGACATCCCTGCCACGTTCCTGACCTTAGGGGGAAAGCTCTCAGTTTTTCCCTATTGAGAATGATATTCGCTGTAGGTTTTTCATAGATGGCTTTTATGATATTGAAGTATGTACCCTCTATCCCTATACTCTGAAGAGTTTTGATCAGAAAGGATGCTGTACGGGGCACCTCGGTGGCTCAGTTGGTTAAGCGACTGCCTTCGGCTCAGGTCATGATCCTGGAGTCCTGGAATCGAATCCCGCATCGGGCTCCCTGCTCAGCAGGGATTCTGCTTCTCCCTCTGACCCTCTTCCCTCTCATGCTCTCTGTCTCTCATTCTCTGTCTCACAAATAAATAAAATCTTAAAAAAAAAAAATTAAAAAAAAATAAAGGATGCTGTACTTTGTCAAATGCTTTTTCTGCATCTATTGAGAGGATCATATGATTCTTGTTCTTTCTTTTTTAATGTATTGTATCACGTTGATTGATTTACGGATGTTGAACCAACCTTGCAGCCCAGGGATAAATCCCACTTGGTTGTGGTGAATAATCCTTTTAATGTACTGTTGGATCCTATTGGCTAGTATTTTGGTGAGAATTTTTGCATCCATGTTCATCAAGGATATTGGTCTGTAATTCTTTTTGATGGGGTCTGTCTGGTTTGGGGATCGAGGTAATGGTGGCCTCGTAAAATGAGTTTGGAAGTTTTCCTTCCATTTCTATTTTTTGGAACAGTTTCAGAAGAATAGGTATTAATTCTTCCTTAAATGTTTGGTAGAATTCCCCTGGGAAGTCATCTGGCCCTGGGCTTTTGTTTTTTGCAGATTTTTGATGACTGCTTCAATTTCCTTAGTGGTTATAGGTCTGTTCACGTTTTCCATTTCTTCCTGGTTCAGTTTTGGTAGTTGATACATCTCTAGGAATGCGTCCATTTCTTCCAGGTTATCGAATTTGCTGGCATAGAGTTGCTCATAATATGTTCTTATAATTGTTTGTATTTCTTTGCTGTTGGTTGGGATCTCTCCTCTTTCATGATTTTGTTGATTTGGGTCATTTCTCTTTTCTTTTTGATAAGTCTGGTCAGGGGTTTATCAATCTTGTTAATTCTTTCAAAGAACCAGCTCCTGGTTTCCTTGATCTGTTCTACTGTTCTTTTGGTTTCTATTTCATTGATTTCTGCTCTGATCTTTATGATTTCTCTTCTCCTGCTGGGTTTAGGCTTTATTTGCTGTTCTTTCTCCAGCTCCTTTAGGTGTAGGGTTAGGTTGTGTACTTGAGACCTTTCTTGTTTCTTGAGAAAGGCTTGTATTGCTATATACTTGCCTCTTAGGACTTCCTTTGCTGCATCCCAAAGATTTTGAACAGTTGTGTTTTCATTTTCATTGGTTTCCATGAATTTTTTAAATTCTTCTTTAATTTCCTGGTTGACCCATTCATTCTTCAGTAGGATGCTCTTTAGCCTCCATGTATTTGAGTTCTTTCTGACTTTCCTGTTGTGACTGAGTTCTAGTGTCAAAGCATTGTGTTCTGAAAAAAGGCAGGGAATGATCCCAATCTTTTGGTACCGGTTGAGACCTGATTTATGACCTAGGATGTGATCTATTCTGGAGAATGTTCCGTGGGCACTAGAGAAGAATGTGTATTCTGTTGCTTTGGGATGGAATGTTCTGAATATGTCTGTGAAGTCCATTTGGTCCGGTGTGTCATTTAAAGTCTTTATTTCCTTGTTGATTTTTGCTTAGATGATCTCTTCATTTAGGTGAGGGAGGTGTTAAAGTCCCCCACTATTATTGTATTGTTGTCGATGTGTTTCTTTGCTTTTGTTATTAATTGCCTTATATAATTGGCTGCTCCCATGTTAGGGGCATAGATATTTACAATTGTTAGATCTTCTTGTTGGATAGACCCTTTAAGGAGGATATAGTGTCCTTCCTCATCTCTTATTACAGTCTTTGCTTTAAAATCTAATTTGTCTGATACAAGGATTGCCACCTCAGCTTTCTTTTGATGTCCATTAGCATGGTAAATGGTTTTCCACCCCCTCACTTTCAATCTGGGGGTGTCTTTGGTTCTAAAATGAGTCTCTTGCAGACAGCATATCGATGGGTCTTGTTTTTTAATCCAATCTGATAGCCTGTGTCTTTTGATTGGGGCATTGAGCCCATTTACATTCAGGGTAACTATTGAAAGATAGGAATTTAGTGCCATTGTATTGCCTGTAAGGTGACTGTTACTGTATATTGTCTGTGTTCCTTTCTGGTCTATGTTGTTTTTAGGCTCTCTCTTTGCTTAGAGGACCCCTTTCAGTATTGTAGGGCTGGTTTCCTGTTTGCAAATTCTTTTAGTATTTGTTTGTCCTGGAAGCTTTTTATCTCTCCTTCTATTTTCAATGACAGCCTAGCTGGATATAGTATTCTTGGCTGCATATTTTTCTTGTTTAGTGCTCTGAAGATATCATGCCAGTCCTTTCTGGCCTGCCAGGTCTCTGTGGATAGGTCTGTTGCCAATCTAATGTTTCTACCAACGTAGGTTACATATCTCTTCTTCCAAGCTGCTTTCAGGGTTTTCTTTTTGTCTCTGAGACTCGTAAGTTTTACTATTAGATGTCGGGGTGTTGACCTATTTTTATTGATCTTGAGGGGGGTTCTCTGGGCCTCCTGGATTTTGATGCCTGTTTCCTTCCCCAAATTAGGGAAGTTTTCTGCTATAATTTGCTCCAATATACCTTCTGCCCCCCTCTCTCTTTCTTCTTCTGGGATCCCAATTATTCTAATGTTGTTTCGTCGTGTGGTATTGCTTATCTCTCAAATTCTGCCCTCGTGATCCAGTAGTTGTTTATCTCTCTTTTTCTCAGCTTCTTTATTTTCCATCATTTGGTCTTCTATCTCACTGATTCTCTCTTCTGCCTCATTTATCCTAGCAGTTAGCGCCCCCATTTTTGATTGCACCTCATTAATAGCCTTTTTGATTTCGACTTGGTTAGATTTTAGTTCTTTTACTTCTCCAGAAAGGGTTTCTCTAATAACTTCCATGCTTTTTTCAAGCCCAGCTAGTATCTTTAAAGTGATGATTCTGAACTCTAGATCCGACATCGTACTAATGTCCATATTGAGTAGGTCCCTGGCAGTCGGTACTACCTCTTGTTCTTTTTGTTGAGGTGATTTTTTCTCTCTTGTCATTTTGTCCAGAGGAGAATAGATTAATGAGGGAACAAAATGCTAACAGGGTAACAACGTCCCCAGAAAATATACTCTAAACAAATCAGAAAAGACCTGAAGCCGGGGGGAAAGAAAGGGAAAGAAAGAAAAAAGAAAAAGAAAAACAAGAAAAAGATAAAGATAAAGATAAAAACAAACAAAAGCAGAACAAAACAAAAAAAAACAGAATATGATCAAATATGATCAGGCTGGTGCATAGATCAGTGTCACACACTAGATTTTGGGTGTATTTTGGTCTGTTAGAAGAAAGTGCCTCCCAAAATTTTAAAGAAAGAAAAACATCTATATATAAAAATAAGGGTTGATATGATGAAGGGATGGAATATGAGTGTAAAGATGAAAATTATAAAAAATTTTATAAAAGGAATTGATATGAAGTTATTTGAAAAAAGAAAGAAGAGGATTTAAAAAAAAAGAAAAAGAAAGGGAGAAAATGTGATCAGGCAGCAGACGAGAACAAAGCCATACACTAGAGATTTAGGGTATATTTTGATCTGTTAGAAGAAACTGTATCTCAAAATTTTAAAGAGAGAACAACTTACATATATATGCCAAAAATAAGGTTAACTAGTATGATGGGATAGAATATGACTCTAAAAATGAAAAATAAAAATGTTTTTTAAAAAAGGGATTGATGGGTGCCTGGGTGGCTCAGTTGGTTAAGCGACTGCCTTTGGCTCAGGTCATGATCCTGGAGTCCCGGGATCGAGGTCCGCATCGGGCTCCCTGCTTGGCAGGGATTCTGCTTCTCCCTCTGACCCTCCCCCGTCTCATGTGCTCTCTCTCTCCTCTCATCCTCTCTCTCAAATAAATAAATAAAATCTTAAAAAAAAAGGAATTGATAAGATTTTGGTTGAAAAAGGGAAAAAGAAAAATTCAAAAAATAAAAAAAGGAAAAGACAGTTTAAAAAAATTAACTTTGAAAGACTAAAGAATCATGGTAAAAAAGCCATGATTTCTATGTGCAGTATTCCCCTAGCGCTGGAGTTCTGCCGTTCTCATTGATCGGTAAACTTGGTCTTGGCTGGCTGTTCTCACTGATCTTCTGGGGGAGGGGCCTGTTGCCATGGTTCCCAAATGTCTTTACCTGAGGCGGAATTGCCCCACCCTTGCCGGTCCGGGCTAAGTACTCTGCTTGGGTTTGCTCTCGGAAGCTTTTGTTCCATGCAAGCTTTTGGTGCAGCTTTGGAGGACATCAGTGAAAATGGCGGCCCCCCAATCTCTGCCCCGGAGGAGCTGAGAACTCAGGGCCCCGCTCCTCAGTGAGCCCCCAGAGAAAAGCAGTCAGTTTCCCCGTCCCAGGCCGCAGTCCGTGCTCACCTGGCCTTTGATCAAGCGTTTCTATCTCTGGCACCCAACCCCGTGTGGAGTCCCCAAATCCAACTGATCCCTGCGGTGCGCTCCCGCGGGGCTCCTCCCTGGGGAAGGAAGGGGAGTCTCCCCGGATCTGCTGCTTGTTGGGTCCCTGCTGGAGGAGCAGGGGCCCGACTGTGCCGCGGATCACGGTCTATGGCCACCCTGAGCTGAGAGCCTGGTCCTTGGCTCCGTCTCTGCAGCCGACTTCCCTGCTCCAATACCTGGGAGCTCTGCCACACTCAGGCACCCCTGGTCTTTCTGTGACCCCAAGAATCCTGAGACCACACTGTCCCAGGAGGGTTCCACCCTCCACTTAGCCACTGGAGCGACGTCCCTCAGCAGAGCCGACTTCTAAAAGTTCTGATTTTGTGCTCCGTGGCTCTATCACTTGCCAGAAGTGGCTGATGGAGGCCCCTCCCCTGCCGTCTATCCTCCTGAATATCGCCTCGGATTCACTTCTCTGTACGTCCTACCTTCCAGAAAGTGGTCGCTTTTCTGTTCAGAGAGTTACTGCTATTCTTTTCTTTGATCTCCTGTTGAGTTTGTAGGTGTTCAGAATGGTTTGATCCCTATCCAACTGAATTCCTGAGACCAGACGAAATCCAGATCTCCTACTCCTCCTGTGTCCTACTCTTGCTCCACCCCAGTACGTGGTTATTTTAAATGAATCCACCCAGGTGATCTTCAAAGTGTACTTGGGCCCATATATTTTGGCATTTTATCTTTTTAAGCAGCTGTGTCTTCAAGAAAGCAAATAAGGGTGATGACTATTGTAGTCAGACTCTCCAGAACTTCGGAGTTGCTAAAGGTTGAATGAGAGGAAAGGTGTATGTGTGTGTACACAGACACATGTGTGAGCATGTATGCACGTGCGTTATGTAAGACAGAGGAGAGGACAATTGTGTTTGTGTATGGAGTTGTGTCTCTCTGTCCAGTAGCATCACAATTTATGATACTCTTGTTAATCAAAACCATCCTACTGAGAAGGTTACCTAGGCCATCCTTCCTGGGTAGAATGGCCTGACCCCACAAGGAGGCTGCAGACAGCTTCCGATACTGCTCTGGGTGGTCCGTCGGTCCTCCTGTGTTGGTTGACACTTAATAAGGAAGAAAAGCATTACCAGCTTTTTGCTGTTTCAGTGCAAATATCTCTTCCTCCCCCAAATTCATTTACGGGACTGATAGTTTCTCCTGAACACCCAGGATCACTTCTGAAGCTTCCATAAAATGTGTGCTGGGTAATATATGGAGACTGACATTATAATCAGCAACTAGCAGTGAGTATCTGAGACCTGCCCCCCTGGAAATACATCTTATTCCTTTCTGTGCCTGATATGACCACATCCTCGTTGGCAGGCGTGAGCTTTATTTCCAGGTGGCAGATTCCAGCCAAAGTGGCTCGCTGCACACAGATGGCCATGCACTTGTCTTCCAGGTTGGTCTTTCTTAGTTCTATTTTTCTCATTCTCAGAGGATAGTATTTTTCAAGGTGTTGGAACATCCTGATGATAAAGGACATCTAACATGGTGGTGAAGAGCAGGACCAGAGACTCCTGGGCACAGACTTGCAGGTGGAGGTGTGGGAGGGCCAAGGGCTGGCTAAGGAGCTCTAGGGGCTGGCCCCAATCCAGCAGGCAGCAGGCAGCCTGCTTCCATCTATTCCCAGGCTACAGAGAGTACCTGTGCTAACCTGAACTTCCTGCTGACTCATGGTTTCCAGTATGGCCAACATGGTTTCAGTATGGGCAGCCCTCCACCAAGGCTGACATCCTTTGTGCCGCTGCTAACTCCAGGACCTGTTTCTGCAGGGCACCACTGAGAAGGCTCTGTCTGGGACAGAAGAGAAGCCTCTCACTATGCTCTCTCATAACGTATGGCTGTGTACGGTTCATCTCTTCTTGGCCTTGCTTCCAGCCTTTTACCCATCGTGTGTATACTTTCGTTTCAGTAGGACTAATGCAAAGTTTTCTTTTTGGCAGTTAAACAGTGGAGTTGCTAATAATCATTTCTTTGTATTGTGGGTTTAAAGATGCCGGTGATCAAATTTTGTTAGATTAGAAATTGCCTCTCCCAGATGATAGACTCTGAAAAGCAAACTGAGGGTTCTAGAGGGGAGGGGGATTGGGGGATGGGTTAGCCTGGTGATGGGTATTAAAGAGGACACGTTCTGCATGGAGCACTGGGTGTTATATGCAGTGAATCATGGAACACTACAGCAAAAACTAATGATGTAATGTATGGTGATTAACATAACATAATAATAAAAAAAGAAAAAAATAAAACAATGAATCATGGTCACTACATCAAAAACTAATGATGTAATATATGGGGATTAACATAACATAATAAAAAATATGCTTAAAAATAAAATTAAAATAATTAAAAAACGATGCTGCAGGGAAGGCAGAGAACCTATGTACATGAGCCTCTGTTGATTGACTAGAAACATGTATATATTAGATAGTATAACTTTGCGTATGTCACATGATTTAAACCTATCAAAAGCTCTAGCATCCAGCTTGCTCTTCTCACTTTTTGTTTTTTGTTTGTTGTTTGTTTTGAAGATTTCATTTATTTATTTGACAGAGAGAGTGAGAGAAGGAGCACCAGCAGGGGGAGTGGCAGGCAGAGGGAGAGGGAGAAGCAGTCTCCTCGCTGAGCAGGAAGCCCAACATGGGGCTCAATCCCAGGACCCTGGGATCATGACCAGAGCCTAACTGACTGAGCCACCCAGGTGCCCCTCTTCTCACTTCTTGGGTGAAAAACTGAAACACGAAGATTAGCAAAGTCACCTAAATTTATATAGGATAGTAAATAGAGCAACCTGGAGTTGAACTGGATTGTGGGAAAGATGTGGGTACACCAACCAGACAATGAATTCAGTCAAATCATGTCTCACTCATCATCTAGAAGTGTCAACATGTAAATGTGTTATATCAGTAAAACCCCATCCTCAATTTTCTGAATTCTATAACATTGAGCAGAGTGCCTGCCAAATAATAGTTAATTAAATATTTGTGGAATTCACATATGTATATACATGTAATTATAATGGCCATGTGGTGTCAAATATTAAGCAATAAAATCAGCTACGAGCTGAAAATACTACAGGAAAAACACCACTTTCAACATTACTCGTATTGGAACAAGTGCTTACATCATATTACTTGACATTATATACAGACTTACTTCTTGAATTCAATGCAAATTAAAGAAAAGTGGTCAGTCAATATTTACCATAGTTAGAACCTAGCATAGCACATTTTTATGGTGTTTGGGCTTAGAAAGTACATTGCAGGAGCCATTTTAACTTCATACATAAATGATGTAAATTCAAGGATTATGTTTTTCTTTTGAAGACTTTACTACTCCATGCTTTTATTTTAAAGGGTATGTGTCAGTGATTTCCCAACTTTGCTGCGTATCAGAATGACCTGGGGAACTTTCCAAAGTACTGATGTTGGGACGCCTGGGTGGTTCAGTCAGTTAAGTGTCTTCATTTGGCTCAGGTCATGATCTCAGGGTCCTGGGATGGAGCCCCGTGTTGGGCTCCCTGCTCAGCGGGAAGTCTGCTTCTTCCTCTCCCTCTGCCCCCAATCCCCACTTGTGCTCTCTCTCTTGTGCTCTGCTCTCTCTCTCGTGCTCTGCTCTCTCTCTCTCAAATAAATAAATAAAATCTTTAAAAAAAAAAGTGCTGATGTTTGGCTCTCAACCCCCAACCATTACGACATAATAGGTATAAGATTTAAAATGTGTATTGGAATTTTTTTAAAGATTTATTTATTTTAGAGAGAGAGCATGAGAGCACAAGCAGGAAGGACAGAAGGAGAGGGAGAAAGAATCTCAAGCAGACTCTGCACTGAGCATGGAGCCCAATGCAGGGCTCGATCCCAGGACCCAAAGACCAGGACCCGAGCCAAAATCAAGAGCTGGACACTTAAACCACCTGAGCCACCCAGGTGCCCCTGTGTATTGGGATTTTTAAAAGCTACCCAGGTGATTCTCATGTGTGGCAAAGTTTTGGAACCCCTGGTATATGCAATGCATGAAGAATCATTGGATGTAATATCTGAGTATGCCCCAATACTCTTTGATTTATTGATTTATTCCTTTATTCACTGTGCACTTGCATGAATAAACACCATGCCAGCTACCTGTGAGGCATTATACAAAAGCGAGGCACATAGTGGTGAATAAAAAAAGAATAACCTTGCCCTCATGCAATTTTAGTCTAGCAGAGGAAGACAGATAATATACAAGTAAATAAGTCAACACTTAAAAAATGTTATTAAAGATTGTGGAAAGTGAGAAAAAGGTCCTGAACAAGATGCCGTTATGGAGAATATATTAGAGTCCAGGCAGCAAGAGAGCATCGATGAATACGCCAAGGCACGATAGAGTTTGACAAATCCTAAGGACAAGCACAGGACTGACATGGCCCGTGGGAGAGGCTTAAGAGGAAATTGGAGAGGAGCATCTGCTGCAAGGTTCTTGGAGCTGTGTCAGTGACTTTTAACTTGGAACATTGTGAAGTTGTTGGTTACTTTTAAGCAAGGGAGTAAGGAGGGGGAAGAAACAAGGTTCCAATGAATCATTTTATTTATTTTTTTGAAAAGAAAAATGTTTAATTAGCCAATTAATCGAAATGATTACTTAAAACAAAGTTTTCTAGAGGACCAGGTGATGTGTGGAATCGCTATGTTGTACCTCTGTAACTAATATAACACTGTATGTTAACTACACTGGAATTAAAATTTTAAAAATCCCAATGAATCATTTTAAAAGTTGTTGGTGGAGGCTATGCATTTATTAAAGCAAGAAATGATAGTAGATGGAGAAGAAGTGTTGTAGTGGAGGTGGAGGGAAGCCGGTGGATTCACCATGTATCTCAAGGTAGAACCCACTGGAGTTGCAGATGAATTACATATATGGTGTAAGGGGAGGAAGGAATCAAGGATAATTCCAAGTGTTTTACTTGAGCAGTCAGGTGACTCGTGGTGTCCATCAACACCACGTTGATGGATGATGGATAGCTGGGAATGGATGCGGATTTGGGAGTAAAGTCAATTATCTATTAGCATATTAAGTTTGAGATGCTGTGAGACATCTGAAGGAGATGACAAATAGGCAGTTGAATAAACCAGGACTTGGATCAAGAAAGAGAACCTTACCAGCTCCCCAGAAATTTTCTTGTTCACCCTTTAGTAACTACCCTCCTCTGAATTTGCTACATTATGGATCAGTTCTGCTAGTTTTTCTGCGGATTTTTTAGAATTTTCTGCATGTAAACTCATGTCATCTGTGAGCACAGTCAGTTTAGATGTCTTTCCAGTCTGGATGTCTTTAATTTGTTGTTGTGCTTCTGGGCTAGCGCCTTCCTGGCATTGCTGATTACAAGGGGCAAGAGCAGGACTTCCTTGCTTTGTTCTTGATCTTAGGTGCAAAGAATTCAGCTTTTCTCATTAAGCATGATGTTAGCTGCCAGCTTTTCAAAGATGCCTTTTATTAGATGGAGGACGTACCCTTGTATCTTAGATTGCTGGGAATTTTTACCATGAAGGGATGCTGGATTTTTTCAAATGCTTTCCTTGCATTTTCTGTATCTTCTGAGATTATTATATTTTTTGTCATTTATTCTGTTATATGCTGTATTACATTTATTCATTTTTAGATGTTAAGTCAACTTTGAATTGTTGGGATAAAGCCAAATTGGTCATGCCATATAAATGTTTGTATGTCGCTGAATTTGGCTTATTCATACTTTGCTAAGGATGTTTTATGACTTTTTTTCATGAAAGATATTGGTCTGTAGTTTCTTTTCTTGGGATGTCTACATCTGGCTTTGATGTCAGAGTAATATTGACTTCAGAGAGTGAATTGAGAAGCGGTCCCTCTTCCTGGACTTTATTAAAGTGTGAAGGATTGACATTATTTTTCTTTTAAATACTTGATAGAGTGCACTAGTGAAGCTGTTTTGGATTGGGATTAACTTTGTGGGGCGATTTTTTATGACTAATTCAGTTTCTTTGCTTTTTATTGGTCTATTCATGTTTTCTGTTTTCTTTTTGTATAATCATTGGTAATTTGTGTATATCTAAAATTTATCCATTACATGTGAGTTTTCTAAATTTTTTTGTGTGAAGTTGTTCATAGTATTCCCATATAATATTTTTGATATCTGTGGATTTGGTACTAGTAGCCTCTCCTTCTTTCATGATTTTGGTAATTTGTGGCTTCTCTTTTGAATTCTTGGTCAGCATGGCTAATGGCTTGTCAGTTTTGTTAATATTCCCAAAGAAACAATTTTTTTTTCTGTTTTCTATTTCATTGCTTTGTATTCTTATCATCATTATGTCATTTGTTCTCCTTGTTTTGTGTTTAGTTGGCTCTTCTTTTTAGTTTTTTAAGGTGGAAGCCTAGTTTTTGTTAGTTTGATACTTCTCTGTTACAGGCTTTTAAATTTTTTAATCCTGTTTCCAAACTTAGCCTTTTGTACAATCGGCTTATGTTTGTATATAGTTAGGAGTTTAGCACACATATAGATTCATCTCCACTGCCACAAGGGGTATGCAGAACAGTTTGATCTCTCCACAAAACTCCCTCAAGCTGCCCCTTTGCAGTCAACCCTCTCTTGTGCCTAACCCCTGAAAACCACTTGTCCGTTCTCTGTCCCTAAGTTTTTCTTTTTCCAGAATGTAATATATTTGAAGTTATACAGTCTGTCAGCTGGCTTCTTTCACTCAGCATGGCACAATTGAGATTGATTCGTGTTAGTGAATCAATAGTCCATTCCTTTTTTTTTAATTATGTTAATCACCATACATTACATCATTAGTTTTTGATGTAGTGTTCCATGATTCATTGTTTGCATATAACACCCAGTGCTCCATGCAGAACGCGCCCTCTTTAATACCCATCACCAGGCTAACCCATCCCCCCAGCCCCCTCCCCTCTAGAACCCTCAGTTTGTTTCTCAGGGTCCATAGTCTCTCATGGTTCGTCTCCCCCTCCGATTTCCCCCCCTTCATTTCTCCCTTCCTGCTATCTTCTTCTTCTTCTTTTTTTTTTTTACATATAATGTATTATTTGTTTCAGAGGTACAGGTCTGTGATTCAACAGTCTTACACAATTCACAGCGCTCACCATAGCACATACCCTCCCCAATGTCTATCACCCAGCCACCCCATCCCTCCCACCCCCCACCACTCCAGCAACCCTCAGTTTGTTTCCTGAGATTAAGAATTCCTTATATCAGTGAGGTCATATGATACATGTTTTTCTCTGATTGACTTATTTCTCTCAGCATTCCTTTTTTAAAAAATTTATTTTAGAGAGAATGAGAGTGGGATAGTGGAGGAGAATCTCAAGCAGAGTCGCCACTGATTGTAGAGTCCAAAGCAGGGCTCGATCTCACAACCCCAAGACTGTGAGCCTAAATCAAGTCAGACACTTAACTGACTGAGCCACCCAGGTGCTCCAATAGTTCATTCCTTTTTATTGCTGAATAGTGTACCATTGTACAGGGGTACCATGATTTGTTTATTCATTCACCCTTTGAAGGACATTTAGGAGGTTTCCACTTTTAGCTGTCACAGGTGAATGGCTGTAAACATTCCTGTACAGGGTTTGGGGGGAACTATGTTTCCTTCTGTCTCAAATAAATTCCCAGGAGTGGGATCACTGGGTGATGTGTAGTGTATGTTTAATTTTATAAGAAACTGCTGCACTATATTAAAGTGGTGTTTGCCTCATATATTTTGAAGCTCTTGTTTTTGGTGCCTGCACATTTGGGATTGTTATGTCTTCTTGGTAAATTGAATTTTCTTTTTTTTTTTTAATTGAATTTTCTATCATTATATAACATGTCTTTTAATCACTGTTAATTCCCCTTGCTTTGAAGTCAATTGTATCTGGGATGTTAATAAATCTGATTTTAGTATAACCAGCTTTCTCTCAGTTAATATTTTCATAGTATATTTTTGTCATCATTTACTTTTGACCTACCTGTCATTATTTTTCAAGTTACATGGAGAGAGCAAGTCATTGGCTCTTTTTAAAAAAAATCCATTCCAGTAACCCATGTCTTTTAATTGGAGTTATTTCAACCATTTGCATTTAATGTAATTATTGATATGTTTGAATTTAGGTTGACAATTTTATTATTTGGTTTCTTTTTGTTCTCTCCTTTTGTCCCTCTGTTTCTCTTTTCCTGTCTTTTGGTGAAATACTTGAATATTTTTTAGTATTTTAGTATATTTTTTTCAAGTTCTGGTACTTCCCATTTTAATTTATGTTTTATTCGATCTCTGTATAATTTTTATTTCTCTAGAACTTACAGTATTCATACTTACCTTTCAAATTCTGTATAGAATTAATATTTTACCACTTTATGTGGAATGTAGAAACTTACAACCATATAGATCCTCAACTTCCCCACCTTTATTTGTAGGTATCTTATTTTTACATCTATATCCACTAAAAACCCCATCAGGCAGTGCTATCACTTTTGCTGTTAATCATTATAGATATGTTCTAGAAATGACGAAGAACAATCTACCCAGATATTTGTCATTTCCATTGCTTCTCTGTTTTGAAGTTTTAAGTTTCCCTTTCATGTCATTTCTTCCTGTCTGAAGAACTGCCTTCGGCATTTCTTTTAGAGCTGTTCTAGTGACTAATTCCCTTAATTTTCCTTCATCTTAGAGTATCTGCATTTCATCTTCATTCTTGAAGGTTATTTATGCCGCATGTAGAATTCTGGGTTAACAGTTCTTTCCTTGTATCCTTTAAAAATGTTGTGCCTCTGAGATGTCTGATGAGAAATCTGTAGTCATTCAAATCATTGTTCTCTTCATAAATGCAGTGATTTTCCCTGGCTGCTTTCAAGATTTTTACCTTGTTTTTGGTTTTCAGCTGTTTGATTATAATGTGCCTGGGATTGAATTTCTTTGATTTTATTTTGTTTGGAATTCCTTGAGTTTCTGGAACCCGTAAGTTTGTTTTACACTAAATTTGGGAAGATGTCAGTCATTACTTCTTCAAATATTTTTTTCTGCACCAGGCTCTCTTCTCTTGGAACTCTGATAACACAAATGATCAATACCACCCCCCCGACAGGTGCCTGAATCTCTTGATTTTCTTTCAGTATTTTTCTCTGTTCAAACTAGACAATTTCTATAAATCTCTCTCGAAAGCCAATGAATCTTTCTTTTGTCACCTCCATTCTGCTGTTGGGCCCATCTGATCAATATTTTTGTTTAAGTTATTATATTTTTCATTTCTAAAATTTCCATCTGATTGTTCTTTGTATATTTTACTTCTTTGCTGAGACTTTCCATGTCTTTATTTGTCCTCACTTCTAGGATCATGGTTTAACTAGCTGCATCTGTTTGGTAATTCTGGATTTTTTTGTCATTTTAGGGTTGACATATTTTGATTGTCTTTCTCTTGCAAGTTGAGATTTTCCTAGCTGTTCATATACCAAGTAATTTGGATTACATGCTGGTAATCCATTAGCTTCTCATTAGTTTTTGATGTAGTGTTCCATGATTCATTGTTTGCGTATAACACCCAGTGCTCCATGCAATATGTGCCCTCCTTAATACCCATCACCGGGTTAACCCATCCCTCCACCCCTCTCCCTTCTAAAACCCTCAGTTTGTTTCTTGGAATCCAGTCTCTCATGGTTTGTCTCCGCCTCCTATCCCCCCCCTTCATTTTTCGCTTCCTTCTCCTAATGTTCTCCATGCTATTCCTTATGTTCCACAAATAAGTGAAACCATATGATAATTGACTTTCTCTGCTTGACTTATTTCACTTAGCATAATCTTCTCCAGTCCCATCCATGTTGATGCAAAAGTTGGGTATTCATCCTTTCTGATGGCTGATCAATATTCCATTGTATAAATGGACTACGTCTTCTTTATCCATTCATCTGTTGAAGGGCATCTCAGTTCTTTCCACAGTTTGGCTATTGTGGACATTGATGCTATGAACATTGGGGTGCATATGGCCCTTCTTTTCACTACATCTGTGGGTCTTGTTTAATTCTAAGGTGAATGTCAATTTTTTGTTTGTTTGTTTTAGCAGGCAGTCAACCCAGTTTAAGTTCATGCTTCAAGTTCTGGCACTTCTTCATTGGAATGTGGTTCTAATGTCAAGTCTGTTTTCAGAAACTTTACAATGCTATTTGGATCTTTCCAGCATATGCACCACTCAGTGTTAAGTGTGGGACATAGATGGAGGTTAATCCTATAGTTCTATTATCAAAGTCTTTGCTGTTCTGATCAGGGTTATCCATGCACGCACAGCTTGGAGGTGAGCCAGAAAGTCATATATCATTTATGGGGCCACTTTCTTGAACTCTTCCTCTTTACAATTTTCCTGACATTTTCTGACTCTCTTGGCTTCTTTCAAGGTCCTCTGATTGGAAAACCAGGGCTTTAGTATGTCTTCACTGTTTTACACTTCCCATGACTTCACCTGTGTCAGAGGTCAAGTAGTGGAAGGTCAGAGAGAAAAAAAGAAACCTGATTATTTGCTCCAGACCCTTGTGAGCTCAGCTCCTGTGGGCAGACGGAAGGTTCCCCTCCTTGAGGGTTTGAGGTACATGCCCGGAAGCCCCTACCATTGCCACCATACAACGACCAGCTGCTGCCAAATTAGACCTCTCCATTGGGTTGTTACAGTTACTTTCTCAAAAACTATTTTTGTTGAGATATAATTCATATATCATAAGATTCACCCATTTAAAATATACAGTTCATTTGTTTTTAGTTTATTCACAGATTTGTGCAACCATCAATACAGCTTAATTTTAGAACATTTTATCACCTCCCAAAAGAAATCCCATACCTATTAGCAAAAACTCCCCAATCGCCCCCTCAGTTCTAGACAACCATTAATCTATTTTCTGTTTTTATAAATTTACCTATTCTAGACATTTCATACAAATGGAATCATATAATGCATAGTATCTTTTGTGACTCGCTTATTTCACTTAGAATAATATATTCAGGGTCCATTCATGTTGTAGCAGGTATCAACCCTTCATTCCTTGCTATTGCAAATAATATTCCATTGTATGGATACCACATACTTATCTATTAATCAGTTGATGAACATTTGGATGTTTCTACTTTTTGGCTATAGTGAATAATACTGCTATGAAAATTCATATACAAGAATGTTTTCATTTTTCTTGGGTATATAACTTGCTGGTACGTTTGACAACTCTACCTTCAACCTTTTGAGAAACTGCTGTTTTCCAAAGTGGCTGTATCATGTTACATTCTCACCAGCAGTATGTGAGGGTTCCAATTTCTCTGCATCCTTGTCAACACTTGTTATCATGTCTTTTTGGTTATAGATATCCTAGTAAGTGTGAAGTGTTATTGGGGTTCTGTTTTGCATTTCTCGAATGACTAATGACATTGAACATCTTTTCATGTGATTATTGACCATGTGTATACATTTTTGGGGGAAGTGACTGTTCAAATCTTTTGCTATATTTTTTTTCTTTTTTTTTCTTTTTTTTATTCTTATGTTAATCCTTTTGCTATATTTTTATTGGCTATTTGTCTTTTTATAACTGAGTTGCAAGGGTGTTTATATATTCCAGTATAAGTCTCTTATCAGATACATGATTTGCAAATATCTTCCATTTGCAAAAATTCTTCCATTCTGTGGGGTTGTCTTTTCATGTTCTTTATGGTGTCCTTTGAACCAAAAACATTTTTTTATTTTGAAGAAATCCAATTTATTTTTAATTTGTTGCTTGTAATTTTGATGTTGTACCTAAAAACCACTGCCTAACCCAAGATCACAAATATTTACTCCTGTATTTACTTCAAGGAGTTTTATAGTATTAGCTCTTACTTTTAGGAGATCTATGATACATTTTGAGTTAATTTCTGTGTATGGTGTGAGATAAGCCTCCAACTGTATTCTTTTGAATGTTGATATCCAGTTAACCAAGCATCATTTGTTGAAAAGACTTTTCCCCCCTCACAGAATTGTCTTAACATCCTTTTCAAAAAGTAGTTGACCATAAATGTAAGGTTTTATGCAAATACCACACTGTCTTGATTATTTTAGATTTGTAGTAAATCTTGAAATCAGGAAATGTGAATCCTCTCTTTTTGAAGATTGTTTTGGTTATTCTTGGTTCCTTGAATTTCCAAATTAACCTTAGGATCAGCTTATCATTTTCTGCAAAAAGCCAGCTGGGATTTTGGTGGGGGATTGCACTGAATCTGGTCATCAAATTGAGAATTACTGTCATCTTAATGATAGTAACAGTGTTCTGATCCATGAACATGAATGTCTCTGAACAGCATCCCTGGGATCTAGAAGGTCATGGATTGATAACTTCAGTGAGTTCAAGCACATACCTGAAAATCTAAAATTCTATTCCCAGTGCAAATGTATTTACAAAATGAAGGGTAAAGAATTGAGCATTTGGTGACAGAGTACAGATAAATCTTCAAAGACTGTTGCCACAAAGAGAAGAGGAAAAGAAGAGGGAGCTGGAGGAAGATATTAAGTTTGTCTTCAGGATGAGAAATTTGAAAGCATAATCAAATCATCCACTCATGATGCAGTGGAAATGGGATATTTGGAGGATTTCATCCCTTAGTAATCTTTAGTAGGTGAAGAGGGTAGCATACAGAGGGAGGTACTAATGTAAGAGGAAAGTGAAGGATGATGGTACAGAAGCTGAGGAATTGATGATGGAAAGATCAAAAGGTTCTCCACAAACCATTACATAGATTAGGTGGCAGAGTCACCAGATGAGCCTGAAAGGAGAGAGGTTTTTGAAGATTTGAGAGGAATGGACAACTATGAAATCGACATCTTGGAGAGTGGGAAAGTGAAATTTCTGAGGAAATATAACATTGGAAGTTTTGAGTGCTTATCTGAGGTATATGGTATAAATTTGAAGAGTCTAGTCATCAGCATTAAGATTTTTTCCCAGCAATGTTTAGATGCTTTAGTAAAGTGCAGAATAAGTGGAGTGAGGTGAAGGAGAGGATGTGCCAGACATTAATCTTATATGAAAAATCATGGCCTATATGTTAAACTGTAGTCTGTTAGACTAGGCAATTAGAGAAGCAAGAAGGAGGGTAAAGTATGAAAAGTGACACATTCAGCAAAATGGAGGTCCTGAGAAGTGGCAGACACAGGGGCACACATGGCCATTGGATACCTTGCAGAAATTAGTAATTCTCTTTGGTATAGTTGCCAACCTACTAAATAAGTGGTACTTAATCCTGGCTGCACATCATAATCTCCTGGGGAACTTTTAAAAAATGTATCAGTGGGTTCCAACCCAATTGATTCAGAATCTCTGAGCATCAGTGTCTTCTAAAGGGCACAGATGATTTGAATATGCACACAGAACCATCAGCATTACAAGAGAGCCTATAGTGCTGGGTGACCCTGGGGCAGAGCTACTAGACTGCACAGACCCTAAAGGCACCTCATTCATATAGACCATAGTGACAGTGACCCTATTTGGAAGGTTGTAGCAGTTGAGAGCTTTCTAAGATTGAAGGCCCATTCATTTGAGGAGTAATAGACGCATTAGAGAATTGGGAATTTAAAATATCTAGAACAGTGATTCTCGACCCTGGGGGAGGGGCAGCTTTTAAAGAAATCTCAATGCCAAGACAACATCCCAAACTAATTACATCAAAATCACTGGGGATGAAGCCCAGGCTAAATCAGAACCTTTAAGATCTCCTCCAGATCATTCCGTTATTCATCCAGAAGCCTTGTGGGAAGGGCTTTGCCATTTTTTTCCATATAGGGAACACTGAACAGGGTACATGATTATTTCTGTCAGGGTCATGCCAAAATTGAGATAGCTATGCTTCATCCAGGTGGAGACATTAAAGAGGCAGTTAGTGCCAGGTCTGGAGCTCAGAGGGAAGGCTTGAGCTGAATCAAGAAAACTCCCCAACTCTGGGTGAATTGTTGATTGGTGTATATTTTTAGAGCATTTTAGTTGTGTGATGTTCCAGTGAAATCCCTAGTCCTTATAAATAACTACAAGTCTGCACTCTGCTTTGAGCAGCATTCGCATACCATAGAGGGGAACACGGTTCTGGTGCAGATGCAAGAGGCTTATAAAATACAGTCATAAGAGAGAATGTGAAGGAGGGATGGGTTCTGTAGAGTTTATCTGGTTGTACATACAATTCACAGAGCTGGAGGCCCAGATTGGTAAAAGACCCAAGTCCTGTGGAAGTCAGTGAAGCATTAGACCATCCGAATCTCCTGACCTGCATAGCAGCTTCATCCCTGGCCATGTGTTCAGAAGGAGATGATAGCATACTTGGGCAGGAAAGGAGCTGTTATTTCCTGGGGTTTTTTGTGGGATTTTCTTTTTTGTTTTGTACGACCAACATCATGGTATTTTTCTTTACCCAAATTATACTCTGCCATTCCCACATTTCTAGATAGATTGAAAAGGAAGTTACTATCTTGAAGTAGTTTTTTGAACTTCACAGCATGACCTTTTAGGACCTCAATCCATTTTGATAATTTGCCAATGTTAAATTTTACAAAACCTGCCTTTTTGGATTCGTATAAAGTAAAAATCAAAGACATTAATTTTTGTGGATTCCATTAAAATACTTCAAACCACTTGGTAGTGTGTATGTTTGCAGTTGCTTCCAGTTGGAATCTGGCCGTTGCTTTGGGGTCAGGCACAATGCTTGCCCTGTCTGTCCTAAGGATCATCAGTGGGTCAGCAGTATTTGTGGGAGCTGATTTACATTCTCACATTTATTTCAGAGGATATGTCTTTGTTTTGTGAAGGCTCAGAGCATTCGACAGAATTAGTTTAAAGATCTTCCTCATTAAATTCTAATTTATCATGTGGATAATATTTTGCCCAGATTACAGTGATCTGTAAGTACATTTAGAAACTGAATTGACATTTTATAGTACTTCAGGTTTATGCCTTGGGGCAGAGACTGTCTTTTCAGGGGCAGGAATATGGTAGAATTCCAAGGAAAATGTTCAACAGGCCAGTAATGTCCTGGAGGCGTGTTCCCCAAACTCCTTCTTACATTGTTGGTTAGTCTGTCTCATGTTTGTGTGTATCCCTAGGGTTCTTTGAAATAATATTGCATGTGTTCCCTGGACCATCATGTTCCATGGGCAGCAGGGGCAGCCAGCGGTACTAGAAGTGATGCAGTAAGGTCTAGCCTCTAGCACATCCTTCCTCTGTGCCAAGCACCCTTGACATGTTCACATATGTTGTCTTATTTCATCTCTTTGGTAACCCTGTAAAGAAGGTGACATTCCTATCCTCCATTTGCAGAAGTAGGAGTTAAGTGACTTGCCCAGGCTTTGGCATGGAAGAATTATAACCCTGGCCACATTTGCTCCAAAGGCCCAGAGATTCAGCACCTGGGACAGTGCCTGGAGATGGGACATCAAGGAGATTTGCTTCTGCCCTAGGCAGGAGTAGGAGATGGGGTACAGGAGTGAATATAATACTGCAGTGAAGTTAGGTTCATATAGACAGGCATGGAGGGTAAAGAACTTTCATGCAATATGTGCCCCTGCCTTCTGTCTCTGCTCAGTCTCCCCCCTGTTCCGGCATTACAGTTGCTCCTTGAGGGAAGCTGGAAAAGTCTGCTTTGAGGACAAGAACGGTCTCCTACCATCATTTCTATAACATAGAACAATAGCAACGGCTTCCATATAGCCAGCACATTGTCTGAAATACTTTCTTGTGCATACCCTTCTTAGAAGCAAGAGGGGTGCTGGACAATAGTTAGGCCTGCAGTACCTGCCTTGTAGAGCCAGAGGTTTTGTCAAATCTCAAATGTTGGGAAACTTTAACCAATCTCATTGAATTCATTTATCTTGCATAATCACAGGTTATTCTAGAACTCTGGCTGGTTCAGGATTAATAAAAATGGAGTATGCGGGGCGCCTGGGTGGCTCAATCGTTAAGCGTCTGCCTTCGGCTCTGGTCATGGTTCCAGGGTCCTGGGATCGAGCCCCACATCGGGCTCTCTGCTCCACAGGAAGCCCGCTTCTCCCTCTCCCACTCCCCCTGCTTGTGTTCCCTCTCTCTCTGTGTCTCTCTCTGTCAAATAAATAAATAAAAATTTAAAAAAAAATGGAGTATGCCTGTGTGTTGGGCTTAGTGGGGTCTGATGCATTTGTGTCCTCAGAAAGGACTGAGTGGAGGACATGAGAGAGCAGCCTGCTTCTGTTGCTCTGACCTGCAACAACTTTGGTAGATGGAGAACTGAGGCCCATGGGTTGTCCTGTGAACAAGGACAGTGGCCTTTGGTATCAGCACTGATTTGACAGCTTTCTTTGAGATCCCAGTGGCAAGACTTTTTTTTAGGCATTTCCGGGGCCCCAAAAGGCACCTGAGAAGCAGAAAGGGGGCTTATTTAAGGCATTGATTATCCTCACAGTTTGGTTTGCACTGGAACTTTATGCTCCCCATTTAGCAGGTAAAGAGGGAGATAAACTAATGATGGAAAGTGACAATAAAAAATAAAACTATAAAAAAGGAAAAAGGTAAACTGTCAAAGAGTTTTCCTGTGTTTAAAAAAAAAAAAAAAAAAGCTACAGAGGCACCATGAGGCCCTTGGTCAGGGGTTTGCTGGTTGGAAGCAGGCACCCTCAGGCCCTCTTCTGCGCACAAACACAGCTAGCTTCCTGGGCAGGGAAAGAAGTCAAGAGAAGGGGAAGCAGCAGGGTTTGCTCATCTCCAGCACAGTCCCCACCGGGGATGAGACCTGGAGTCCTCTGCTTTGCCCTCCTGCTGTGTGACCTGACTCTACAGATGGTGCATGTCACCATGACCCCTTTGATTGGGCAGCGGATCCTCATGCGCAGCAGATAGCAGACAATGCCAGCCACGTTGCACCCCCAGCCCCCTTGCTCCCTGGCTGCCAGACTGTTACTGATTGACCCCGGGACACACCTCAGTCCACACTGGCCAGAAAACAAGCCAACAGGTGAGACTGGGAAGCATTTCAGTTAAAACATCATTCTTACTTGAAGATTTATTGATGGTCGAGACTAGTGCTGTTGTTTAAAGACTCCAAATTTTAGGTTTTCCTTTCAATGATGCCTCAATCTGATACTAATTGACAGGAAAGGCCCATGGAAGTTTTTGCTCTGTAGCATTCTTGCTCATTTTCAGATAGAACAAGAAGCCTTCCTATATTTGCTGATGCTTCTGGAACCACATACTACTGGCTCTTCCTCCCTCCCCCATCCTATGCCCCTTGTCCTTTCCTCTGGCCATCTTCCCTTACTCTCCTTTCTCTCTTCCTGCCACCTCCTTTCATCTCCCAACCCACTCCTCCTTAAACAGATTTCTCTTACACCTACATATCTTCTTGTGTGCCAGCCAGGTATCCCTCCTGTGAGACTAGTAAGGAAATCAGCCAGTTATTGCGGGACTCCCGCCTTCATACCCTTACCCCAGCACTTCTCAAAGTGTGGTTGGCGGACACTTGGGTTCCCCGAGAAGCTTACAGGAGATCCACAAGGTCAAAATTATTTTTATAATAATATTAACATGTTATTTGCCTTTTTCACTGTGTTGACATTTGCACGGACTATACAAAAAACAGTGGTGATAAAACTGCTAGAAACAACACAAATCATACCAGCAGCATCAAAATATACCAGTAGTTATTGTATTTTTTATCATTTTGCATAAAAATAAATGCTAATTTCCTTTAGAAATGTCCCTGATGGAACAGTACAATTATTAATTTTATTAAGCATAAATCCTTAAATACAAACTTTTTAAAATTTAAATTCAAGTTAGTTAACATATAGTGTAGTATTGGTTTCAGGAGTAGAATTTAGTGACTCATCACTTACGTACAACACCCAATGCTCATCACAAATGTCCTCCTTAATATCATCACCCATCTAGCCCATCCCCCCACCCACCTCCCCTCCAGCAACCCTCAGTTTGTTCTCTGTCATTAACAGTCTCTGGTGGCACCTGGGTGGCTCAGTCATTATGTGTCTGCCTTTTTCTTAAAAAAAAAAAAAAAGTCTCTGATGGTTTGCCTTCCTCTGTTTTATCTTATTTTTTCTTCCCTTCCCCTACATTCATCTATTTTGTTTCTTAAATACAAATCATTTTAATATTCTGAGTACTTCTGCTGCATATGATGGTGGTCTCTTTTTTTTTTAAGATTTTATTTATTTATTTGACAGAGAGACACAGGAGAGAGTGAACACAAGCAGGGGGAGTGGGAGAGGGAGAAGCAAGCTCCCCGCTGAGCAGGGAGCCCAATGTGGGGCTGGATCCCTGGACCCTGGGATCACAACCTGAGCCAAAGGCAGCCGCTTAATGACTGAGCCACCCAGGCATCCCTGATGGTGGTCTTGAGACAAAGGACACATGCAGTTGTTTTGAGTTGTAAGTTGGGTTATATAGCCACTGTTTCCATGGAGCAGAATTTTTACTTGAAAGAATGACTGACGATCTATGTTTACTTAAACTTTGTTATTTAACAGATATTTTCTCAAAAATGATGAAGTGAAACTGCCACTTAAAGGAAAACAATTAATAGTATTTGTTATCAGTGATAAAATTGAGCTTCAAAGTAAATGTTAGAATTTTTGAAAATGTGACCCAATTTTCTCCATGTACTTCAACCAAAACAACAGAATGAATACAGCAGCAGATATATATATACATATATATATGTGTGTGTATGTGTGTGTGTGTGTGTGTATATATATATATATGTAACTATCCATCTATCAAAAAAATAAGAGTTTATATTGATACTTTCAACTCCAGCCTGCATTATGGGTTCCATATTTGTAACTCCTTTTATCAGTAGTGAGACACCTTGCTTTCAATACCCTTAATACATTTACTCATTTGCTCAATCTAAAGTATACAGAAAGTGTTATCAGAATTGTTATTAAGTACCAAAGGAAAAGAATAAACCAGCTATATAGTTTGGTATTTGTGTGGGAGTATTTTTGAGTTAAATTTACATTAGTAAAATGTACATTTTAATTTCATAATTCAAAAAATCTGACAAATATATATACCCATGTAAATGAAACATCTATCAAGATACAGAAATTTTCTGGGTGCCTGGGTGGCTCAGTCTTTAAGCATCTGCCTTCAGCTCAGGTCATGATCCCAGGGTCCTGGAATAGAGCCCCACATCAGGCTCCCTGCTCGGTGAGAAGCCTGCTTCTCCCTCTCCCACTCCCCCGATTGTGTTCCTGCTCTCGCTCTCTTGCTCTCTCTGTCAAATAAATAAATAAAATCTTAAAAAAAAGATACAGAAATTTTCTATCACCCCAGAAAGTTTCATTGTGCTCTGCCCCAGTCAATACCCCCAAAGGCAATAATTTTTCTAAAATTTTTTAAGTATAGATTCATTTTGCCAAATCTAAAATTTCTTGTGAAAGGAACTATACACTTTGATTTCTCTTATTTCCAGCTTCTGTGAAATTCATCCATGTGGCTTCATGTATCTGTAGTTCATTCCTTTTTATTGTTGAGTAGTAAGTATTCCATTGTAAAAATATACCAAAAATCAGTTACCTGTTCTCTTGTTGATCAACATTGGACATGTTGTTTTCAGCTTTGAGATATTGTGAATAACATTGCTTTGATCATTCTTATACAAGTCTTTGTGTAGACACATGTTTTCGTTTTTCTTGGATAAATACCTAGGAGTGGAGTTGCTGGATCATAGGGTTGGTGTATGCTGAGTTTTATAGAAAACTACCATATATTTTACCAAATTAATTGCATTATTTTTGTGCTACTTCTAGCATTATAAGAAAGTTCTGGATGTTCCACATCCTTGCCAACATTTGATGTTTTCACATTTTTTAATTTTAGCCATTCTAGTGGGTATCAAGTGATAACTATTTGTGGTTTAAATTTTTATTTTCCTGATATCTAAGTATATTGAGCACTTATTGGCCATTTCTAGATCTTCCTTTGAAGTTCCAAAAGATTGGAATCTTTTGCCCTTAAAAAAAAATTGGGTTGTTAAGAGGTGAAGGGGAGTGGGAGGTGTAGGCTTCTGGTTATGGAATTAATAAGTCAAGAGGATGAAAAGTACAGCATAGGGAATATAGTCAATGGTATTGAAATAGCATTATGTGTTACACGAGGTTAGCTACATTTGTGGTGGGCATAGCATAACAAACGTAGAATTGTCAAATCACTGAGTTGACACCTGAAATAATGTAACCTTGCTTGTCAACTATACTTTAATTGAAAAAAAAAAGGAAAAAAGGAAAATTGAAAAGTCACACAAACCAAGACATTTTATTTTTTTAATAAAAATACGCTTTTTTTCCAAAAGGTCCCACTGTCTATTTTTTTTAGTATTCCCATCAATGTACCTGAGAGATTAACTCTTTAAGAAAAGAAGGTGATAAAATACAGCCTTTGTAACTCCACCCTCCACTGCACACTGCCATGTCCTTCGTAGGTGATCAGAAAGGCTTATTGGATTCACTTGAATTGGCAGGACAGTTGAAGAAAAATGGGTTTGTTGAACTCTACATCTGAAACTATGTTGGCTAATTGAATTTAAAGAAAAAGAATGGGTTGTTTGTCCTTTCATTATTGTCATAGAAGTTTCTAAAAGATTATGTAAATAAGTCATTTGTCAGGTATATGTCTTATGAGTATTTTTCCTAGTTATGATTTGTCTATTTTCTAAATAGTGCTTTTTGATAAGTTGAAGGTTTTGAATTTTGATAAAGTCTAGCTTTTATAGCTTTTTTTTTTAAAGATTTTATTTATTTATTTGACAGAGAGAGGTAGAGGCACAGCGAGAGAGGGAACACAAGCAGGGGGAGTAGGAAAGAGAGAAGCAGGCTTCCCACCGAGCAGGGAGCCCGATGCGGGGCTCAATCCCAGGACCCTGAGACCATGACCGGAGCTGAAGGCAGTCGCTTAACCAACTGAGCCACTCAGATGCCCCGAAAAAGCTTTATAGCTTTAATGTTTAGTTGTGTGGTCCATGTTGAATTAATTTTCATGTGTGGTATTAGGTAGAATTGAGGTTCATTCTTTTTCTGTATGAGAATGCAGCTCTTCCAGGCATCATCTGTGAAGTCTTCCCCTTCACCTCTAAGGTGTCTTAGCATATCTGTGGGTCTGTTTATGGACTTTGGTCCCATTGCTCTACATATTTACCTTCATACCCTCATCAAACTGTCTTTACTACTGTAGCTTCATAGTAACTCTCGAAGTTCTATTCTTTATTCTTTATCAAGATAATTTTAGATATTGTGGGTGAGAAGAATTCTCATTTAATTTTTAGAATCATTTTGTCAGTTTCTACAAAAAGGCCTGCTAGAATTTTTTAATAGAATTGCATTGAATCTATAGATCAATTTTAGAAGAACTGGCCCAAATATTAACTTGTTGAATTCACAAACAATGTGTATCCCTTCATTTATTTATGTCTTCTCTAGCTTCTCTCAGCAGAGTTTTGCATTTCAGTGTAGAAAGCCTTGGCATCTTCTATTAAATTTATTCTTTATTATTTCGTGTTTTTCAAAGCCATTGTAAATTGATTTCTTTTAATTTCACTTTCGAACTGTTTGCTGCTTAATATATATAGATACAAATGATTTTTTTGTTTATCAACCTGGTAACTTGCAGTCTTGCTAAGTGCACTTATTAGTTGTAGAGATTTTGGAATTTTCTACACTGATATTCATGTCATCTGCAAATAAAGAAACTTCTACTTTTTGCTTTCTAACCTTCTTCCCTTATACTGGCTAAAATCTCCTCTACAAGTATTAAGACTGGATGTGCAGGGCAGGTGCATGGCTCAGTCAGTTGAGCAACTGACTCTTGATCTCCGCCCAGGTCTTGATATCAGGGTCATGAGTTCAAGCACCGCATTGAGCCTACCTTAAAGAAAAAAAAGACTGGATGTGCTAATCTTGTTCCTAACCGCAAAGGGAAAAATACAATATTTCACCATGAGGTATGTTAGGTGTAGGATTTTTTTCTATAAATGTACTGTATCCAATGAGGAAGTTTTTTTTAATTCTAAGATTGCAGGATTTTTTCTTAAAAAATCATGAATACCTGTTGAATTTAGTCATCTGTTTCTTTCTTTTTTCTCTTAGTATGGTGAATAATATTGATGGTTCTTGAATCGTAATCCAGTCTTGCATTTATGGAATACCCTATGGTCATGATTCTTTTTTTTAATTTAAAATCAATTAGCCAACATATAGTACATCATTAGTTTCAGATGTAGAGTTCAGTAATTCATCAGTTGCATATAACACCCAGTGCTCATCACATCACGTGTCCTCCTTAATGCCCATCACCCAGTTATCCCATCCCCCCCACCCATGTCCCCTTCAGCAACCCTGTTTGTTTCCTATTGTTAAGAGTCTCATGGTTTGGGGCGCCTGGGTGGCTCAGTTGGTTAAGCGACTGCCTTCGGCTCAGGTTATGTTCCTGGAGTCCCGGGATCGAGTTCCGCATCGGGCTCCCTGCTCAGCAGGGAGTCTGCTTCTCCCTCTGACCCTCACCCCTCTCATGATCTCTCTCTCAAATAAATAAATAAAATCTTTAAAAAAAAAGAGTCTCATGGTTTGTCTCCTGCTCTGATTTCTTCCCATTCAGTTTTCCCTCCCTTCCTCTGTGATCCTCTGTGCTATTTCTTATATTACACATAAGAGTGAAACCATACGATAATTGTCTTTCTCTGACAGACTTATTTCGCTCAGCATAATGCCCTCCAGTTCCATCCACGTCGATGTAAGTGTAAGATTTCATCCTTTTGATGGCTGAGTAATATTCCATTATATATATACACCATATATATATATATATATATATACCACATATATATGGTATATATATATCACATCTTCATTATCCATTCATCTGTCTCATCTTTCATTAGACATCTGGGCTCTTTCCATAATTTGGCTATTGTGGACATTGCTGCTATAAACATTGCAGTGCAGGTGCCCATTCAGATCACTACATTTGTATCTTTGGGATAAATATCTAGTAGTGCAATTGCTGGGTCATAGGGTAGCTCTATTCACTTCTTGAGGAACCTCTGTACATGATTCTTTTTTATGTGTTGCTGGATTCAACTCGTAGTTTGTTATGAATGATTATGTCTGTGTTCATGAAGGTTATTGACTGGTAATTTCTCTAATTTTGGCTGGCCTTGTACAATAAGTTTGGAAGTATTTCCCATTTTTCCCTATTTTTAGAGTTTATGTAAGGTTGGTATTATTCCTTCCTTAAATGTTTGGTAAAATCTGTAAGTGAAATCATTTGTCTTTTTTTTAAGTAATATTTTCATAATGAATACAATTCCCATAACAGACACAGATTCAGAATAAAATATGCTGTTCAGATTTTCTATTTCATCTTACAGCTCATTTAGTTAAGTTGTGTCCATTTCATCTAAATTTTCTAATTTATTATACTGTACATAGTATTTCATTGTTATCCTTTTTTATGTCTCCAGAAACTGAGGTTCTATCCCTTCTTTTATTTCCTTTCTCTCTTTCCCATCAATCTTGCTAGATATTTATCAATCTTACTAACGTTTCCAAGGGACCAAATTTTAGTTTTTATAATTCTCTTATTTCTTCTCTTTTTCACTAATTTTAGCTCTTTGTTGTTTCCTTCCTTCTACTTATTTTGGTGTTGATTTGCTTATCATATAAAGGATACTCAAGGGGTGGGGCGTGGGGGGATGGGTTAGCCTGGTGGTGGGTATTAAAGAGGACACGTATTGAATGGAGCACTGGGTGTAATGAATCATGGAACACTACATCAAAAACTAATGATGTAATGTATGGTGATTAACATAACATAAAATAAAAAAAAAATACTCAAGGTGAAAACCTAGATCATTGATTTTAAACATTTGCTCCTTTCTTACATGCATTTAATACCATAAATTTCACTCAAAGTGGTTTTTCTGCATCAGCAACATTCTGATATGTTCTCAGTATTTTCAGGTTTAGAGTGTTTTCTCATTTCCCTGTGATTTCTCATTCATCCCATCTTGATATGTTATGTGTTATCTTCCAGTTTGGAAAGTTGTCTAACTTTACTTGTGATTTCCTCTTTGACACATGAGTTAGTTATATATGTGTAACTTAGTTTCCAAATATTTGAGAATTGTTTGATTCCTTATTGGTAATGATTGCAATTTAATCCTATTGTCATAGAACGTACTCTGTACTATTTCAGCATTTTGAGTTTTATGAAGATGTGTCTTGTGACTCAGCATATGGCCTATTCACCAAGAGACAAATGTTCTTTCTGCACTTGAAAAGAATTGATACTCTGCAGTTTTTGAGGTAGAGTGTTCCATAAATGACAGCTGGGTAATTTTTGTTGATGCTGTTGTTCAGATATAGATATCCTTACTACTATTTTTTTTAACCTGGTTGTTCTAGCAATTCCTTGAGAAAGAGATTGTCAATCATCCACTATGGTTGTAGATTTGCCTGTCTCTCTACCTCCTTTTAATGATATATTTTATTTTATATATGTTGAGGTTATATATTTATACATATTTATCATTGTCATGGCTTCTTGGTGAATTGGTGTTTTTCATCATAATGAAATGTTTATCACCAGTAATACTTTTTTCCTTTAAGTCTATTTTGTCTGATGGTAGTATAGTCATTCTAGCTTCCTTGTGCTCATAATTTGCATGGTATATATTTTTCCATCTTTTTACTTTCAAGCTACCTGTGTCCTTATATTTAAAAGATCACATGGGGGGGCGCCTGGGTGGCTCAGTAGTTAAGCGTCTGCCTTCAGCTCAGGTCATAATCCCAGCGTTCTGGGATCGAGCCCCGCATCGGGCTCCCCGCATCGGGCTCCCCGCTCAGCGGGAAGCCTGCCTCTCCCCACTCCACTTCCCCTGCCTGTGCTCCTCTCTCACTGTGTCTCTCTCTGTCAAATAAATAAATAAAAAAGCTTTAAAAAAATAAATAAATAAAAGATCACATAGGGTTAGGTCTTGCTTTTTTTGAGTGTGACAATCTCTGACTTCTAATTGAAATAAATGTTCTAACTGCAGCTTTAATGTAGGCTATTAGTATGTAATTTAATTATTTATATGTTTGGATCTAATTGTTTTACTGTGGTAGGAAAAGCTTTTGACATTTTACAAATATGAATATTATTTGTGCTATTTTTTTCTTTGTAAGGAACCTTTTATCAGGTTAAAGAAATTTCCTTCTATTTCTAAGTTTTATAAAATCTTAAATGAGTGTCGGGCTTTTGAAATGTTTTTTTCTGCATTCATGTATTGAAATATGATTCTTTTATTTATTTCTCTCCTTTAATCTGTTGATGTAGTTGATTTTATAATGCTAAACCATACATCCATTCCTGTGATAAGCCCAAGTTTGCCATGATATGTAATAAGTGTATGTCATCAATCTTTGTGACTGAAATTGCCCTGCATTTTTTGCAATATATGTTAAGGAAAAAAAAAAAAAAGAAGATGGCAGGAGGGGAAGAATGAAGCGGGGGAAATCGGAGGGGTAGACGAACCATGAGAGACGATGGATTCTGAAAAACAAACTGAGGGTTCTAGAGGGGAGGGGGGTGGGAGGATGGGTTAGCCTGGTGATGGGTATTAAGGAGGGCACATTCTGCATGGAGCACTGGGTGTTATGCACAAACAATGAATCATGGAACACTACATCTAAAACTAATGACGTAATGTATGGGGATTAACATAACAATAAAAAAATAAAAAATAAAAAAAAATGAAATTGCCCTGTGTTTTTTTTTCTTTCCCTCTTATTACCCTTGCCACACTTTTATACCAAGATTATGTGCCAGCTTCATAACATGAGTTGAGGATTATACCCTCTTATTCTGTACCCAGATTAAATTTTATAAGACTGGGTACATTTTTGAGGAAACGATGTGGGCCTGGAGGTCCTTTTTTAGAAGGAAAAAAACATTTGTATATTGATTTGTTTAACAGTTATGGAACTATTTGGGTTTTCTATCTTTTAAAGTCAATTTTGTTGAGTTTTATCTTTCTTTTTGGTATTTGGCCATTTTGTCTGTATTTGCCAGTCTGCATAAGTATTCATATTAGAGGTTTATCAGTAGTATTATTCTTTTCATAAAATTAATGATAGATCCTGTCTGCCATCTGTTTGCTTTTGTTTTATGCATTTCTGATCTTGATTATTGTCTTCCCTCTAATTTCTTTGTGTTTATTTTGCTGATTTTTTTCTAGCCTATTGAAATGGCTGCTTGACCTATGAATTTTGGTCTTATTTTCTTGCATGTACATTTAAAGCAACAAAACCCCCTTTTAAAATTTATTTATTTGAGAGAGAGAGAATATGAAAGCGGGGAGGGGCAGAGGGAGAAGCAGGCTCCCTACTGAAGAGGGAGCCAGATGCTGGGCTGGATCCCAGTACCCTGGGATCATGACTGAGCCTAAGCCAGCTGCTTAACCGACTGAGCCACCCAGGCACCCCAAAGCAGCAAAACTCCCTTTCACTGTACCCCACAAATTTTGATATGAAATTTTTTATTATAATTTAGTTCAAAATATTTTATTATTTCAGTTGTGATTTCTTCTTTCACTCTTGGGTTATTGTATTTTTCCTAGTGATTTTTTTTTTTTGCTGACTTTATTTTGCTTACATTTTTGAGCATTTAACTGTGGAAAATATTAAATATCTATAAATGTACACAGACCAGTATATTGAATCCCCATGTACCCGTCACCCAGCATCTCTAATTATCAAGTTGTGTCCAGTCTTGTGTTTTCTATGCCTTGCTTACTGCCACCCCAACATCCTGTATTATGTTGAAGCAAATCCTATGGCTTATTTAGGAATGTGTTAAATTTCCTAACTTATGGGGATTTGCTAGTTATCTGTCTAATTTAATTGTAGTATGTTCAGAGAACATCATCTGTTTGATTTCATCCTTGAACTTCTTTGTGATTTGCTTTATGTCCTCAAATATGATAAATATTCTGTGAAGATTCCACATTGTATTCTGCAGCTCTTGGGGGTATAATTCTGTATGTCCTTTAGATAAAGTTTGTCAGTAGTATGTTCAAATCTTTTATGTCCCTACTCTTATTATGTCTGATTATATCATTACGAAGTGATTCTCTTCATCACTAGTAAATGCTTTTTACCCCCAAATCTGTTCTGTCTGATATTAACATAGCTACACCAGTTTTCTGGCGATTATAATTTGCATAGTACATTTCTTACCTTTTCAATTTTTATCTTTTTTGTATCTTTACCTTTTAGATATCTGTCTTTTATAAAGAGGGTATTATTGAATTTTTGTATTCAGTCTGCCAGTTTATTGCTTTTAACTGGAGCATCTGGCGTCTTTACATTTAATTTAATTAGTGACACATTTAGGCTTAAATCTACCCATCTTATTTTGTGCTTTCTCCTTGTTTCACATCTGCTCCCCACTTCTTGTTTATTGCCTTCTTTCAGATTCTTTTTAAAATCGATTTTCAAAATACATCAAGAATTCAGCCACTTCTCACCACCCCCACTGCCGCCGCCTCACCCAGACCATTCTCCTCCTTCCTCTGGATAAGGCAGTGGCCTCCTGACGCATCTTTTTGCTTCTCTCCTTCCTCCCACTTCCCACCTTCCCCCGACCATCTGCTCACTAAGCAGCAGCCAGAGTGAGCCTCTTAACATGGAAGCTCCATCATATCACGCCTCAGCTCGAAAGCCTGTGTCTCGGCTCCTGGTTTCACACAGTGAAAGCCGTGAATGTCATGGTGCTCAGGGGGACCCTCACAGCCTGCTGGGCCTGCTCCCCTCACGTTACATGGGCCTCAGCTCGGACCACCACCCTTGCTCCATGTACTCCAGACTCACCTGTCCATGTGCAGTTCCTCTGACAGGTCAGGGCCCCTCCAGCCTCTCTCACCCTGGCCATGCACCCAGCTCACCCCCTTACCCTTTCCACATCCTTGTTCCAGAATCACTTTCTCAGTGAAGGTGAGCCATGACCCCATGTAACATGTCCTCAATTACACCCTCAGCCCTCCTCCTACACTTGACCCTGATCTCGTCTCTGTCCGATCAATTAGTCACCTTCTGTCATCCTACGCATGCCCTGATCATGGTATCATGTGTTTGTTTCTCTGCCTCTTTTAGAAAAGAAACTTCATGAGGGGTTTCTGCCTGTTTTGTTCACGGACACATCTCAAGCTCCTTAAATAGGGACTGACTCATGGTAGGAACTCAAAAGATACTGGTGAACAAATGTGGGAATTGCATTTTTCCCTTATAGTTGTTTGAAAATTATATGCCCTTGTGTTCCTTATTTTCATGCTTCCATAGAAATGACAGCATGCAGGTTTAACAAATCAAAGTCTAAGGTGAGCTGATACTGTAACTATCTTCCCCCTGGATTTTACAATGCCCTATGAACACTTTTAATATACTCCATTTAATTTGTTTGGGGATTTTTTGTGGGGGGGGGTTGTTTTGTTTGAGGAAAGGGACAGACATGGGTGAAAATTCAGTTTTGTGGGAAACTGAATCTATTATTTTAAGTATTAGACTGACAACAGTGAATGACTAAAAGACACTGAACCTAATTGTCTTTTTTATGGAAATCAGCCAAGTACAGGTGTTTATCAGGTTCCTACATTGGTTTTCAATACATTGTCAGTATGATAAGGTATTTCAATGATTTCCAAAGACATTTGATCCAGTGTGAGTGGGATAAAAATACTTCAGGTGCTTGTAAAAACACATATTCCCAGACCCCACACTCAGAAGTTCCCCTTTGATAAGTCTGGGCTGCCCCTTAGGAATGTGTGTGTTGTAAGTCCCTAGCCTTTCCGAAGCCCCCACCCAGTGGAGAGTGGTCTGCAGCCTCCCTAGAGACCACTACACACAGTCCCTGATCAGAGTCAACGTGTCTTCTGTGAGAGCTTGGTAACAGTGCAGGAGTGATTTAAGGGAGCCAGGAGATGTCAATAGAAGTTTAAAATCCTCACCAGAGGAACAATTTGAATAGTCTTAAACCTAGGGAGGCTTCTTGCATTTTCCATTCCCAGATGGTCAGAGCATCAAGGTATAAATGTTGCAGGTGTGGGCCTGCCTGATACCCACCGCATCACACCTGTGCCCTCTCTGGGCCTCTCAGAACCAGGGTCAGGCTGCCGGGTCCACATGCACGTACTGTCCCAGAAGACAAAATTATTTTGGGGTTATGCTTCCTATTTCCTCCTGGATTTCAGGGTTCACATGCTTTACATCACAGAGAAAGATGGGCAGCAGGGGGGACACGCATGCGTCTTGGGAACAGCCCCAACCAGCAGGTGGTCACTGGTCCTTTCCTCCCAGGAAAGCTTGATACTTGCTAGTTAGCCCATCGTCCTCACAGATTGTTCTTGGGCTCACTGTGTTGCTCAATAGGAATGCTTTAGGACTGCCTGAAATTGTGACAGACTGCTGGGGCTGGGGTGATGGTGGGGGGCAAGGGCAGGGCTTGGTATCCCCCCTTCCCTCCATTCTGGCTGAATGCATACTCAGGTCTTCATCTTCAACCAAATTCTTTTCCCCACCCCTTTACAGTCAAGATGCTAGTTACCGAGATAGGAAATAATAGTCCAGTAGGGGCCTCTGACCCATGGAATCCATCATTCACCCCAAATCCCCAGCCACACCCCTACTGCCTTCTGTGCCTATTCCTGGGGTACCCAGGCTCACCCACCTCGCCTGAGGCTCAATCTTTATTGGCTCTTATTTAACCACTTATCTCGTCCTTGAAATTCTTCCCTCCACCCCCTTGGGTTCCCTGGCAAAATGTCACCTTTTACAAAAATGCTCTTGATTAATTTTTTGTCACAAAAGTAATAGAAGTTTTTATAGCCAGTGAAAGAATGAAAAATCAGTTTGAAAATATTAATAATACCCCCAAATTTATACTTCCCTTGGCTAATAGGTATTATATAGAAATTACTAGCTACACCTGTGCTCATATTTGTAAGTACAGAAGAGTCTTTTGTACTTGTTTTACAACCAGATGTCTGTGATTCTATACAATACATGGAACTCTGAAGCTTCCTCTCAGTAAACTATACATCACAGATGTCCTTCCAGATCAGCAGATTCTGATTCATTTTTTTAGCATAAGAGCACATCCAATGTATCCAATTGTTCTTCGTTGAGAAGCACTCTGATTTTCTGTTTCTGCCAGTTCAAAAATTCTAATTTGATATCACTGAACACTTTCTAATATACTATTGACTTACTTCTGTAAGCAATATTTCCCAAAATGGGACTTCTAAGCTCTTCTATTTTGAATTTGAATCAATGTTTTTAGATCGCTTTTTAAAAAGAGCTCAGAAAATCACATTCCCACCAAAAATGCAAAGGTGTGCAGAGTTCCCTATAGTCCCTCTGTCTCCAGATGTCCTCACTAGGTTTTTTTGCCAGTCTGCCTGAAAATTCTATTACATTGGCAGTTTGCATTGTTTCTTCATGACTAATGCTCACGCAAACATCGTTTTCATGCATTATTGGCCTTCTGCATTTTATTTCCTATAAACCGCCTGTTCATGTCTTTTGTCTGAGTTTCTGTTGGGTCATTGTGTGATCTTTATCTTAACAGTGTATAGCATGTCTTTGTTTAGAGGGATTTTACTGTTTTGCAGGCATATGTTACACCTATTTTACTAAGTCTACTAATGTCTTTTTATATTTTTTTCTGCCTTATTTAAAAACTTTATGTGGCTAAATATTTTTATTATTTGTCTGTAATTTCTGGATATCTTGCATTGCTTAAGAAAGTCTTCCTCATGCCAAAGTCATACAAACATTTTATTCGATTTTTCTTGTAATATGTTTACAGTTAACTATTTAACATTCATAATCTTTATCTGGAATTTATTTCTGGAGGTGTGGGGGTGGGGTGTAAGTCTATTTTCTACCAGCTGCATTTATTAAATGGACCACTCTTTTCCCTGGGAACTGAAATGCCACTTGGGGCACACGTTTGTGTCATAATATATGGATTAGCTCAGCATTGTGGGGAAGTAAACCCTCCCTTACTATTATTCCGTTCTTCAGTTTTCTTGTTTGCTCTTAGGAATGTGTTAATAAATGTAAAGAGTTTAGGACAATGCCTCCTTTTTGTTTCCTACTGACCTCATTTAACTTAATATTTTCACAATTATGGAAAATACTGAACATCTATAACCGTATACAGAAAAATATATTGAATCCCCATGTGCCTATTATCCAGTGTCTGTAATTAGCAAGTTGTGGCCAGTCTTGACTTTTTTTTTATACCCTCACCCACTGCCACCACAAGTATAAAAATGCTCACTTCTTTTATTAATGTTGTTACTATTGTTATCAGTTCTTTCCTTCACACTTCAAAATCATTATATCCAGTTCCCCAAAAGACATCAGAACTCTGACTGACACTGCCTTCCAGTTTTGCATTCATTTTGAAAGAACTGGCATTTTTATGCTGTCCTCTGCCCTTGTTGAAATGCAATCAACTTTTCCATTTTGTCCTGTCCCTGAACCCTGTGGTTTTCAGTCTTCCTCTGGATGCTCTGGGTTTGGATGGCCTGCTGGTGTTTCCTCCTCTCTCTCAACTTCTGATTTTGTTTCCTCTACACGTGGCTGAGACTTGAGCCCTGAGTTCTTTTTGAGAGCGCTCAAACAGTATCTTATCTACAGTTGACTCCCAGGGTGACCGTTCCAGCCGTGACTTTTAATTTATTCAGCAGATGTGTGTTGAGCACTTGCTTTGCCTGGGCTCTTCTTCATGCTGAAGAGACGGTGGTGAACACAGCAGATGCAGTGTCTGCTCCCTGATGAGTCAAGGGTACGCTCAGGGTAGAGAGTAAGAGGCTGCCCTGATCTGGTATGTGCAGCCCAGGAGGGCTTCCTGGAGGAAGTGGTATTTAAGTTGAATTCTGAAGAGCTGATAAGAATATGCTGGGGAGAGGAGCAGGATGTGAATGTTGGAGGGGAAAGGATGAGGGCAGGAAGAGTATCCTGAGCCCAGAGAACAAGTGGCCCATGATGAGTCTGGGAGGGTGGGTCATATCAGCACCATCTGCCCTGAGCCCTTTGTGTTGACCTCATTTCACCCTTGCAACAATCCAAAAAGGTAAAACATGAACTCAGGTCACCCACTTGGCCAGGTTTATGCAGCCAGCAGGATCCTGAGTCAGGTCTGAAACTTGGACTCTAGAGCCTTCCATGGCAAGCCAAATACACTTGAGGAGCCTTTCATAGCAGACTGAGCAGGTTCTACTGGCTGTGTTTGGGCTGCTATGTGAAGGACAATTAGACCGTGCCTGTAGTTGCAAGGAGGACATGTGGGCTACAGTTGGGTAGGATTTATTGCAGCCATAGCAAAACACACAGACTGATTCCCAAAGGAAAATGCAGCTCAGGAAATGGAGGGTAACCCTGGGAGCAAGTTTCTGTGAGAAAAAGCCCCAGGAGAAGGAAGCGGGAAATGGAAAGAAAGACAAAATGCAGCCATTGCACTACATCTGCCTTTATTAATGGAACATTGCCCCACGGTATTTTACAAAGGACAGTGCTGTAGCTGGTAGAGCCACCTTTATGAAAGAAAACAAACATGCTGGTTCGATCTGCTTTCAGAATGTGTGTAGCACCTTCTCCAGGTACTGGACTGCGCTTCTCCAAGAATCAACTCCTTGGTTATTTTAGCCATATGTTACGAATAGCTTTCTAACATGAATTGTATGTCTCAGTGGCTTATTAAGCTGGAGTTATGCAGCTAAATTTATCCCCACCTTGACATAAGTATGCAGCATGGCATAATTAAAAGCACATTTAACTTGGAGGCAGGACATGCTGTTGCAGCTCTGGCTTCCCCTTGGGCCATTCTGGGCATCCCTCAGCCTCCTTTTTCTCAGAGTTCCCTCCAGCCCAGGGGCTCGCAGTCAGTTTCAGCTCTGCGCCCGCATCCCAGTCAGTGGCGACTTTTCTGTAACAGTACAGGGTGTCTACACGTAAAGAAAATGGCCATAGGAAACTGGCCATGGAGCAGGTGAGAGTCCGCGGGGATGGTTATTCTGTTTTGTGCTGCAATTTTGATTTCAAAGAAGAAATTTCAGGGAAGACAGGAGGAAAGAGTCTGGCCTGGCCTATACTCTTCCTGTCCTGGCTCACCTCCTCCTGTTTGGGATTCTGCTCCCCAGAGGACTAGAGCATGTTCAAGAAAGGGTACTGGAGGGGAAATGGCTGTGTTCATGGGATTATGTGCTTACTTATCTTTTCATTGGGAATAATTTCTTATCTTACTCTTTTTTAAGTAGATTTGATTGTCTAGGGCAGATTTAGGTACACAGCAAAATTGAGAGCGAAGTACAGAGAGTTCTTGTACTTTCTGCCCCCTCCCACACACATAGCATCCCCCATTATCAGCATCCCCGACCAGATTATGAACCTATATTTTCACATCATAATCACTCAAAGTCTATAGTTTACATTAGAGTTCGCTCTCAGTGTTGTTCATTCTATGCATTTGGACAAATGTGTAATGATATGTATCCACCATTATAGTATCCCTAAAAGTCCTCTATGTTCAGCCTATTCATCCCTTTCTCCCCCCAACCCTCCCGGTGGCAGCCACTGATCTTTTTACTGTCTCCATAGTTTTGGCTTTTCCAGAATGCTACATAGTTGAAATCATACAGTGTGTAGCCTTTTCAGATTGGCTTCTTTTACTTAGCAATATGCATTTAAAGTTTCCTCCATGTCTTTTTAGTAGCTTTATAGCTCATTTCTTTTTAGCACTGAATAATATTCCATTGTCTAAATGTACCACAGTTTATTTATCCATTTACCTACTAAAGGGTGTCTTGGTTGCTTCCAAGTTTTGGCAGTTATGAATAAGCTGCTATAAACATCTCTGCTTATCTTACTTCTTTAAAATGCAAAATCAGAATATATCCCCCAACTTCTGAATATGGAAAAGCTCTATAGAAATGTAAAAAGGGATCTCCCTTAGAAAAGGATAAAAAAGGGTGTGATCTAACTGCATTTGGCTAAAACATCAAATAGTAATATTTTTTTAAAGATTTATTTATTTATTTTAGAGAGAGAGAGTGCTAGATAGAGCGTGAGCAGGAGGGGGCGGGGAAGCACAGAGGGAGAGGAAGAGAGAATCCTCAAGGAGACTCCCCAGTAAGCACAGAGCCCAACAGCGGGCTCGATCCCAGGACCCTGCAATCATGACCTGAACTGAAATCAAGAGGGATGCTTAACTGGCTGAGCCACCCAGGCGCCCCTCAAATAGTAATGGTATTTAAACTGATAAATCAATTTCTGGGGCTTGCATCACAGCCTGACCAAATTATGCCACAGATGCACTAGCCCAACAGCTTGATGTCATGCACCTACTGTGAAATCCTTAGGTTGAAGAGAAAATTTCAACCATTAGGGAGAAAGGGGACCTTAGATTCAATCCTAAGTATATTTTATATTTTTTTATTTTTTCCTTGGACATTTCAGTAACTTGATCAGGGAACTTCTTAATTCTCCTCCGGGGCAGAAAATATCACATGTCTGAGCTTGAACTACGTGTGGGCATCTCTACCCCTTCCTTCATGCCTGCCGTCACTGTCCTGCCCACAGACCCTGGGAGGCCCACTCTCTGCCTACCCGTGGCTGAGTGCTGCACGATGATAGCTGTCCCATGACACTCTCACGTGCGAGATGACACCACGTTTTAGAAAGCCTAAGAATCCTGCCCAAGGTCACACAGTTAGGAGATAGCAGTGCTGGGGTTGAGTCCAGGTCACCCCCGCCAAGCCTGATCTGTACTGCGCCCTTGCAGGAGTCGTGCTTGACCCTGCATTGTCTAGTGTGGTTGCTCTAGTTTGTGCTCCAGGACATAAAATTTCCCAGCGGACAACTGAAAAATGAGCTGAATTTGAATCGCTCTGCTTGCTGGAAAGTAGACATTTCAGAGCCAGATACGTAGAGGGTATTTTAGCCTTGGGAATGGACGGAGGAACTCTCATGAGGAAGGTGTGATAGAGGTCTGTAGTAAGGCAGTGAGACAAGAAGAGCCAGCATCAAAGGCAGTAGATGACAGGCAGTCTGGAGAAGGAAAGAAGAGTCAAATACTGTACTGGAGGGCAAGAACTGTAAACACGAAGGATTATATCTCACCATCCAAACTTCTATAACAAAACACCATAGCCTCGGTGCTTAAAAATTACAAATTTGTTTCTTACCATTTTGGAGACTGGGAGTCTGAGATCAGGGTGCATGGGTGAGGTTCTGGTGAGAGCTCTCCCTGGTTTGCAGAAACCACCTTCTTGCTGTGTCCTCACATGGTGGACAGAGGTCATGAGGCCCCTACCTCCTAAGATCATGAGGCCATTAGGATGTCAACCTGTGAATTTGGGGAAGACACAAACATTTAGTCCATAGCAGGGATTACTAATATTATGGGGGAGGGAGTAAAGGAAAAATAAAGCATACTTGAGACCTGGTGAAAGAAATAAGGTGGAAGACAACCAGCAGGGGCCTCAGGAATGTGCAAAGGAAGAGGGAAATGATAGAGCAGATATGGATGGATGGCTGTAACTGGAAGCATGGTTTACAGGAGGGAGGGTGTGAGCTGTGCTTATGGGAGGGTGCTCGAGATCGCAATCCTGGGGGAAGCAGGTGAGCAGGCTTCCACCAGGAAGGTGAGCAAGATGGGATTAAGGGTACAGAAAATGGGGGATTAAAATCTGAAAGTGGAGAATGAAAATAAAACCCAGTTTTAGCTACACTTATTTTTGTTTGTTTGCTTCTCCAGGTGCCACAAGGAATGTCATTGAAAGTAAACTATGTGTTGGATCTGTTATATTATTTTAGCTCTAAAAGGAAAATCATGAAAGGGCCACACTCAGTAAGCTCCTATCCTCACCCAATTTTCTGAGCACTCAATGAAGTGCCTTCCCAGGTAGTCTGAGAGCAAGCTTCGATGTCACGTGAGTCACTGTGAATGTAACTGTTTGCCGCTGACGTCAGTGTGTTATCTCCTCTTTCTCCTGACAGTCAATGTCAGAGCTATGACACAACCCAGGCCCAACAGTCCATCTGTTTTTGCTGAACTATGGAGCATCAGGGCTACAAACTTTAGTTATCTATTTATGTGATAAACAGATATGTTGGTGCTTATTTGGCACTTTGTAGGTGCCTGTGTGCTAGGCATTGTGCCAACTTCAGGGTTCCCAATGGAGATTAGCAGACATGACCCAACCCTTCCTGGAGCTTCCGGTGTAATGAAGGATAAAGATATTAACACACACACACACACACACACACACATGCACATAGTTGCAATCAATGTGAAGCAGTAAAGGAGAAAAGTATGTTCTATGAGAAAAAACAGGTGGGACTTAATTTAGGTAAGTTAATCAGGGACAATCTTTTAGCAAATGACATAGGACCTGACGGATGTGTGCAAGTCAGTACAGGAAGGATGGCAAGCAAGGAGGAAGACTACTTAGAGCGGTTGAGGGAAGAAAGGTGGGGGTGGGGAGGAGCATAATGGATGAAGGACAGTGGTGTAGAGTGAGATGGAGAAGCAGGGCTAGATCACAAGGGGACCTAGGTCATGGAGGGGAGCTTCTATTTTCATTCCATATGTAAAATTCCACTTTGGAATTTATGGTGAGGGAAATGCATGATCCGATTTATTTATTTATTTACTTACTTACTTACTTATTTACTTACTTATTATGTTCAGTTAGCCAGCATATAGTACATCATTAGTTTTTGATGTAGTGTCCAACGATTCATTAGTTATACACATGATCCAATTTAAAAGATCATGCAGGTTACTATGTGCTATATACTGCTATGTTGGGGGTGGGAGCCAAGAGCAGAAGCAGGAGGTCACCCCTGCTGCTCTGTGCTGGGTGCCTGGGGCAGATGGGTAGAGACTAAGATGGAAAGAAGCAGGTGGACTTAAGGTCATTTGAAGGTAAAAATCCCATCATTAAATTGTGGATTTTACATGAGTTATGGATTAACAACTTCACTGGCTGTGGAGAAAGAAGACCAAAAATGGCTCCCAGGATCCTGGCTTGATCAACTTAAGTAGATGCGAAAAAAAAAAGACCCTTCACAAATGGGGAAAACTGGAGGAATAGCCAATCCAATGAGGAGAGCAGAATATGTTTGTAGTCTCATTAGGTTTGAGGTAACTGAGATATTCAAGTGAGATGTCATGTAGGTAGTCAGATTGACAAGACTGAAGTGAAGTTCAGAAGATAGTTCAGGGCTGGAAATATAAATTTGGGAATTGTTGGCATTTGGATGGTATTTCAAGCCATGGGTGCTAAAAGCATCTGTGGAGAGAGTATAAGCGAGAGCTCAGGGTGGGGCTCCAAGGAATGTGTCATTTACAGGTTAGAGAAAAGCCAGCAAAGAAGATTGAGAAGAAGGCTGAGAAGTAGTAGGAAATCAGGAGAGCAAGTGTTATGGAGGCAATAAGGGAGAATGTTCAAGGAAGGCCTCCCCAAAGGCATTGAACACTACACACAGATCTAATGAAATGAGGAATGAAAAGCCCATGGAATTAGAAATGTGGCTGTCTTGTGGGTCTTAGCAAGAACAGTCTTGGAGGAATGGCCAGAACTAAGCTACTTGGCACCAGGTTGGAGAATGAATGAGAGATACACCTCATTTTTAGATAGGAAGACTTGGTGCATTGGGGTAAGAGTTCCTTACAAGTCAACCTCCAGATGCTATCTAAATCCCCAAATTTCAGCATGACTTCTCATGGAACTTAACAAACTCTATTGAATAGAAGGTCTATAACCAAGGCAAGTGGAAAGAAGAATAAGGAGGGTAGATTATCTAGTAGAAATCAAAGTTTTAAATTAAGTATATGGTATTCATATGTGGGATAGGCACCACAGAACTGGAGAGCCTAAAAATGGACCTAGGAGTATGCAGGAACTTGTACAAAACAGAGGCAGCCCTACAAAGCTGCTGGAGTTCTCTTGTGGGAAGATGGGAAAGGTGGGGATATGAGGGTGAGGTGGAGGGATGAACCCACCAAGAGTATGGAATACCACAGTGGGAGATTTTGGATGGTCAGGATATTGTGCTAAAGGTGGGGAAATGATGGATTTGAGACCTGATAGGGAAGCAGGCAAGCACCTGGACCTAGCATGGTGTTCCTGGAGGCAGCCCAAGATGGCATGGCCCCAACCCATAGCCTCCCATCTCCATCACAGTTGGCCTCACCATTCTGATTACAGGTCAAAATAAGCTTGATGGGAGGTGGTAAGTGGAGATTTCAGACCTTTTCCATGTCTCTTGATAAGATGTACTGAGACAGGTCAAGGGTGTTTTTCTGTTACTGTTGCCATTTTCCATCTTAGATTAAGACAACTTTCCTTGAAAATGGTTCCCATTGCAAACTGTTGACAAAGAGAGCATTGGCCTGCCACCATCGGCTCCTCACATTCAGATCTCCTTCAGAATTTTCTCTTGGCTGGTGGGTGCCATGACTCATTGCAGCTACTGGGACTCCCAGTGCAGTTTCCTGGTGACTCATGGGCCTTCCATGAGCAGTGTCCTCAAGGGCGTATTCCTTGAGGAATATATGTCTTAGGAACATGGCTGGTTTCAGTTTTTGCTTGCTTCTCAGCTGTGATTGTTGAAGAAGGTTACTGATGATGTACAATAACGTTCTGTTTTCAATTTTTGCATTTTCTGTTTGACATGATAAAGCTGGATCTACCTTTCTTTCTCCCTTTCTTTCCTAGTTATATATACTGTACAGGTTATTCTTTTTAATTATTACATTTGTTCCAGCCTTGCTACTTATGTGAGGAAAGAAAATGTAAACACTTTCTTTCAGTGTGTGTGTATGTGTGTGCATGTGTGTGTGTGCTTTGACATTTTCAAAGGTCCTTTTTATATTAGGCAATACTGGTCGATTTAAGAGTAAAATTCAGGAGACAGGGACAGTGTTTGTATTCAGTTTCAAGAGTCCAGGCTAATGCAAGCACCATGCGGGAATGAAGTACAGTGTCCTGGAGAGGTGTTAAATAGGAGCATTTGAAATTTGGAAGACACTGATGCATAAATGATATTTTAGGAGACAAGAATTACTGAGAAGAGTGCAGATAGAGAAGAGAAAGGAGCTCAAGATGGAAAAAAAAAGTTTCTAGCCCAAGGGGTATGGACTGAGCTAAAATTATAAATCTGAGAATTATCAGTATAGAGATACTTGAAGCCCTGGAGATGAATGGAAATACTTGGTATATCAATTAGCTTAAGTTAGATAAAGTAACAAACAGCCCCGAAATCCCAGAGGCTTCACCCACGGAGGTTTATTTTCATGGGTCTGCTAGGAGCTTGCTTCATGTCACTCTCACGCAGGCTGACAGAGCAACTGCCATCTGGAATGTCACCAGGCTTGGTGACAGGAGGAAGGGAAGGACTGCCGAGTTGAGGCCCAGCAATTATATGTATTGACTCAGAATTACACACATCACCTCACTCGTGTTTCATTGGCCAAGATATATATATATATATCTTCCATGTATAGCCTCAGGGAAGCCAGCAAGTACAATTCTTCTGAGTCCCAGAAGTAGAAGAAACTCGGATATTAGTGAACAGTTTTAATGTCCACCACAGCCCACCTTTCTGGTCACCAAATATTTGATTCAGTCTTTTCACACAAATAGCAAATGTAATTGCTCCCCATGAGAGACAACTCTAAAGTCCCATCAACTTCAAAGTCAAGGATTTCTGTTTTTAATTTTTTCATTTGCATAATTAATTTAACTAATTAATGTAATATACATGTAATTTTTCAACATTTGCATACAGAAATCTATATGTTGTCCATCCAGGAGTTGCTTTGCTTCTCTTACTCTGAAGACCTGTGGACTAAAAGGCAAATTAGCTGGCACCCGGCAACCCCTGCACACACACACAATCACACAACTGCACATACTACACACATACCACACTAAACCACACACACACACACACACACACACACACCTCCCCACACCCCTTGCACACAGTGGTGGAACAGAACAGCATAGCCACAGTGAGCACTCCTAAAATGGGGGATTCCCCAGTGCTTCGCAGCAGGGACCACACCATTTACTCTTCTCCTGGTCTTGGCTCATCCCGTTTTGGAGAAGAGGGGCATTGAAAACTGTGGCCTCCTTGGGGCTGGCAGCTACGTGTGGATCAGTCTTAGAACAACCATAATCCAGAGAACAGTCCTTCAGGGAAAGTCAGTCACTCCATTCCCTTTGGTCTTAGGACCAAGGATGGTCGATGACACCATCCAAGCGAGCCCTTATCATATGACTGTAGAAGATACCATCTCAGGTGTTCACAGGTAACCACCTGCCTTAGCTTCTACGTGAGTTCCCATTCTGTGAGCAACAGAAACTGAATCTCAGTTCCTTGAAGCCCTCACCTGCCCCACCAAAGCTCTTGCCACCTACCTTGTCTTAGGATTGCATCAAAGGCATATTTCGTGTATGATAAATGTGGTATTTTAAATCAGTGATGAAAAGGTAGACCATGTAACTAGACCATGAAGTAACACTTCGTTATCCATATGGAAGCAATTCACTACCTAAACACTTATACATACAAATGTTCATTCCAGATGTATTAAGGTATGAGCATTTGGGGGGGGAACCCTACAAGAGCTATTAAAAAGAAATACCAGAGAATAGCCTTTATTTTGGGGGAAGGGCTTTCTAAGCAAGCCACAAAACTTACAAAATGTAGAAGAGAAACAAGGCAGATTTTTTTTAATTAAATCCTCTACTTTCATGGGTGAAAGTGATCATAAAAAAGGAAAAGATAAGCAACTGCTGATAAGAAATTAATGAAAAATTTAATATCCATAATACACAAAGAGCACCTCAAATCAATAAGAAAAATAAACAAGTAAAATTAATCAGAAGATATACACAGGCAGTTCACAGAAGAAACAAAAATGGTTTGTGAACAAGTGAAAAGTTTGTCAATCCATGAATAATCAGAGAAGTGCAAATGAAAAAACGATAAACTCGGAGGTACCACATTTTGTTCACCTAGTTGGCAAATACCTAAAAGATTGAAGATACCCAGTCTTGGCGAGGGTGTGGGAGACAGACACTCACATGGTTCGTGGGTGGTGGTAAGTTGGCATATGATATTTTTTAAATTTTAGTGCAATTTATCCTCTCTGGTTTTTTTGAGATATAATTGACATATAACATTGTAGAAGGTGTACAACATAAGCATTTGCTATATGTATGTATTGTGAAATGATGGCCATAGTAAGTTTAATGAACATCCATCACCTCACACAGTTAAACACTCTTTTTCCATGTGATTCACGAAGGACCATGTGCTAGTGTCTAATTTAACATCTAATTCCATTTTGTTAAAGATTTTATTTATTTATTTGCCAGAGAGAGAGAGCACAAGCAGGGGGAGTGGTAGGCAGAGGGAGAAACAGGCTCCCTGCTGAGCAGGGAGCCCGACTTGGGACTCGATCCCAGGACCCTGGGACCATGACCTGAGCTGAAGGCAAATGACTCACCGACTGAGCCACCCAGGCGTCCCTAACATCTAATTCCATTTTAACAACCACTTCCACTTTCAGGAATCTTTCCTACAGCTGTTTCTGCCTGTGCAGGCCAAGATACCTGGACAAGGGTCTCCATTTCACTCTTGTTTTGTAATAAGACAAAGCCCAAGGCAAGGGAGCAACTCAGTGAATCCCGGTACATCTACGCAATGGAAAGTTCTGTGGCCGGCAGGGGGAAATGAATGAGCTCTGTCTGCTGGCATGGGAAAACAGCTGTGGTTATGAGAAGCAAGCACCCAAGACTATATGTAACATGATCTTAATTATATCCTTGATAAGTTAATTATATGCTTATAAAGGCAAGGTCCAGAAGGAGGCAGGACCAGCATTTCTTTCTGCAAGGCTGGTCCCTTAGCTGAAGTTCCCTGTCCCTCCAACGCCCCCTAACCCCTGCCACGATGTCGTACAAGTGAGGGGTGGAGTGTGTTGTGTCCTCAGTAACACTGGTACCAACATCAAAGGTAAATTGTGCTCCACAGGCCAGGCCGAGGGATCTGAGAGGAGAAGGCAGCTGACGTGGCCTCCTGGCCTCACCCGGCCATCATGGGCTTCTGAGGGGCTGCAGGGTCTCCCCTCCTCTCTGGCTGGGCCCCCGGTCCTTGCCTCCTTGCCTCCTTCTCCCGGACTGGCCTGCCTCCCACCGTGGGACTCATTGTCCTGGGAAGACAAGCCAACTCCCTCTTCAGCAGCACTGAGGAACTTCCAGGGGCCGCTGACCAGCAGCATCTTTCCTACTCTATTCTCATACACGCTGTTGTCAAGGAGACCAGGGGCTGGGGTCCCAGCTGACAGGGCAATGGGATCAGGAACCCAGAGCTCCATGAACAACCCCCAGCTGAAAGCCCTGGGTCCTTCATGTGTACTCCTGTCCCTGGGATGTCATTTCATGTTGCCCAGGCCTGTTTTGTCTCCCGTAAGGTTAGGAGTGGACACGGTGGAACTGGGGTCCTTTTCACCTGAGCGTCCTGCAGCCCCCCACCCGCAGCTGCTGGTGGACCCTGGACAGGCTCCTTGTAGGCTCCCTCCGCCATCAGGAGTGGCCCTGGCACAGGAAGGTTTGCACTCTTTGTCTTTACACACATAATCGGGTGTGTGTGATTTAGGTGATTAAAAATAATAATAACCACAAGGAATCACAAGGAGAACATTCTGAGAAGATCGCAAGGCTCTGGAGCAAAGTTTAACTGTCTGGTGCCCTCATGCTCCCTGGGTGGTGGCAGCTTGCAGGCCTCATTCTGTCGCGGCCCTCCCCGTGGGGCCACCGCTCCAGTGGTCACGCCTCACCATGCGGCCGTGCATCCAAGCTGCAAGTGCGTTCAGAAGCATGTTTGCACCCCTGCCCTTTCCAGCCACGGGAGCTTTTGGAGCGAGCTAGTGGGCCTCCATGAGGAGCTGCCCACTTTCTGAGAACTCCGTGAACATCTACCAAGCAGCTTTGTGTAATCTGCACATCCTTCTTGTGGGGACCCAGGCAGCCAGGTTTTCTCCAGTGGGGAGTTGCGTCAGCCCCAGAAACCTCACGGCGGTTCCAGGGTGGCTGAGGCGAGAAGGCACGGGCGTCCTTTCCCTACCAATCAGACCCCCGTGCCCACACCCACCCCCGGTTCCTGCCATGGGTTCTGGGGGTGAACTGCTTTCTTCCCTCCCTTCGTTGACTTCAGAGAGATCACAGAGCCTTTTGTTTCCCAGAGTATGTCTGGGCTAAAAGCCCAGAATCCACGCAAGGAACGAAGGATGTTTTCCCACAGGTTGCGGCCACCCACTGGGCTCTGACAACTGTTTACATCCCCAGGTCCTGTCTCCATTATGTATTCATTCACTCAGTCAGCAGACTTTTATTGAGCCCATACTTCAAGTCACACGTGGGGAATTTGATGACAAGTACACCAGCCATGACCTCAGGGAACCCCGGGTTCGATGTGGAGGCTGAAGTGCAGAGCATCTGCCTTTACTTCTGTATCAGGGCACGCTGTGCTCGGCGGCCGGGGCTTGGCTTCTCTGTGGGGTGGTCACATGATTCTTTCCGTGTCCTTCAGTAACTTCACATAAAATGTTAACTTCATGGGCAGAAAAAGGAAACCAAGTAATGGTCACATTGATCTAGAAATCGTTACCTTACTTTGTGTTCGACGAAATTCTTAGTGACTTTCACAGAGAATGCCGGAGAAAATGTGTAGTAAGGTTTTTTGACTTGATTTTCCAATTTTTGTTCTCGAAAAATGCTTTCAGAGGCTAACTGCGCCTGAAGATTGTGCCCTGAGGGAGGAGAGCACGAAAGGCATATTGATGTGGAAAAGAACAGGAACATGAAAATGGAAGAAATTACCTGAGGCCACTTACTTTGACTGTGCAGGACACAAGGGTGGCCCAGAGGCCCGGAGCTCTTCCCAAATGTGCATTTGAAGTGGCATCGACTTTGACTTCACTTAAACCTAATGATATTGTTCTCCTACCTTCTCCCGTGCCCCATTGCAAAACTAGCTGCTGTCTAATTCTGGACTGTTGCACCCTGATTACCTCAAGATAACATACACTGATTATATAGAAATAGCCACTTTATTGGATGTGACACAGAAGGACGTTACTGAAACGGTCTGTAAAATGTGGGTGAATCATGCAACACCTGTCTGGTAGTGTCTTGTGAGTAGCTGTAAACTCCTCCACAATTCTTTCTCTGTTTAGAATATTTTAATTATTTATCATTAACATCTGTATTGTCATTAAGCCTTTACAAGGATCAGCTACACTTCTTATTCTCTGCGTACAAAATGTATTAGTATTTAGGGGCGCCTGGGTGGCTCAGTTGGTTGGACGACTGCCGTCGGCTCAGGTCATGATCCTGGAGTCCCGGGATGGAGTCCCGCATCAGGCTCCCTGCTCAGCGGGGGGTCTGCTTCTCCCTCTGATCCCCTTCCCTCTCATGCTCTCTGTCTCTCATTCTCTATCTCTCAAATAAATAAATAAAATCTTTAAAAAAAAAATGTATTAGTATTTAAGCTTAAAAGCAAAAAAAAAAAAAAAAAAGGACAGATGGGTCTGTCTGATTGTCCCTAACATGATGTTGTTGGATTCCCTTTGCTTAGAGATGAGCAGTACCTTGACAGGTTTTCAACCTGATTTAATAGGCGAAGAGCAGCCCAAGTCCACCTGTTTTTCCTTTTAGATAGAAAACACGCCATAGATTTCCAAAGAATGCTGCACTAGATATCCTGAAAACTGTTCCTTTAGCTAGAAAAGGGGAATAAGAAGTTAGAAGCATCCTTTTAGATGTAGAACTCATTGCATTTCAATTTAATTTTTAAAGGATGTATTGTGTACCTGTTTGGGGCCAGGCACTATGTATTAGTGAACAAGCAAAACTCCATGTCCTCATGGAAATTATGTCTTAGTGGGGGAAATGGACCAAAAAATATATGTGTGTAATGTATGAGACTGTGAGTGATCAGTGCTGAAGGGAACAAGTAAACCAGAGAACAGAGATTTGAGGCAGTGAAGACCCACAAGGGGAAATGAGCATTTAGAGAAGGAGGCGAGGATCTGGAGGAGGAGAGGATGGAGCCGGGGGCGGGAGAGGGATGTCTGTCCCAGGAAGAAGAAACATCCGGGAAGAGTATGGCTGGTGGGGAGAGAAGGGGGAGAAGCAGATGGGATCAGAGCGGAACCAAGTACCACGTCATCAGAAGCTTTATGGGGCCTTGTAGGACTCTGGCTTTTCCTCTAAGTAAGATGGGACATCATTGGAGGGTCCTGGGCAGGGGGACTTGCTAACCCTAACCCCACTTAGGGTTAGCAAGATCCCTGTAGTTGCTGTTTTGAAACTGGAGGGGGTCAGCCTTTTTGGGCAGGGAGACTAGTGAGGAGACAGTTGCAATAAATATGTAGGTGAGAAAAGACCTTGCTTGGATGAGGATGGGGGCAGGGGAATCAGTGAGAAGCAGGCAGGTCGGTGTTCAAATTGTATTTAGAACCCAACAGGACTTGCCGACGGGCCAGATGTGGAATGGGAAAGAAAACGTTAGCAGTGACTCCTGCAGTGTTTGGTCACGAGAAAGGGAAGCATGAGGTTGCCCTGAACAGAGACAGGAAGATTCCAGGAAGGTTGATTTGCAAAGAAATATCAGACTCTCTGAAGCTGAGTGTGGGATGTGTTTCTTTGAGATGTGTGTTACACATCCACGTTACTGAGAAAGGAAATCTCTTGGGACCAGAACTGAAGAAGGAATTTAAAACATTATGCCCCAAGTCTCAGCACATGAAGAATGCAAATCGTAGTGAGAGACTAATCTGGCTTTCTCAATAACTTCAAACAACAGGAAAAAATTTAGCAAGGATATGGAAGATCTCAACAACAAAGTTATGAGACTTGATAAAATATATAGAACCCTGTAGAATTACAAGTTGTATAGAATAAGAGGGTTTCCACTGTTGTTTTGTGTTTTCCCTATTCACTTATTCAGCAAACATTTATTTATTGAGCACCTCATATGGACCAGATAGGTTCTTTCCAGGGGTAAGAAAGAAATTTAAGTCACAGACCCCACTGCTTAAGCCTAAACAAGTGGGCAGGGTACGGGATGGAAGAGAAGCATGAGGGTATTGAGGTCATAGCAAGATTTGAGAAGGGAGGGTAAGAGAAGTTGGGGGAACTTACTAAATTGGCTCTTTAATAAAGAGCAGTAGGAATTATCCAGCAAAGAAATAGGGAGTGCCATGGGAAGAGAGTCAGAGAAGCATGGTGTTTTTTACATAAGTAGAACTTCAGGAAAAAACACGTCATCAAAGAGCGGTGGGGGCAAGTCAGGTGGACACTGGGACAGTTTGAGCCTCAAACTAATCATAATAGCAACAAGTTATTACTTATTAAATAGATAATGATTCTTAGTAAAGAAAAATGCATATGTCTGTACTAATGTAAATAAAGGAATAAATAGAGAAATAAATAGGAAGGGGGTAAGGAAAACCTCTCTTATAGTGGAATACCAGCTAATAAGTGTAGAAGAAAGAAAGGAACTAGAAAATCACCATTTGACAACCACCTAAGTTTTAACTGTTGTAGGCAAGAATATCACTGAGTGCTAATCAGTGGAGGCAAATTCAATGAGATGTAGAATATTTACACAGAGTGTCTCCATGCAAGGTAATATTAATTACAAATGAAGACATAGTAACATTATAGTGGAGGAACCAGACAGATCCTCTTGTAAGCAAGAGATCAAAATTAGCATCATCAGGGATGAGCCCAAATAGAGCCCAGGAGGCATCATGTTGTCTCCTGGTGCTTGGGGGCTGGGGACAGAGCATCACTTCTGTTGTATTCCTGCCAAAAATGTACAATGGCGCTAATAATGAGGCATCACAGGACTGACCCAAATGGAGGGATATTCCATACCTAAGTAGGATGGCAAGGTCATGAAATCAAACACTGAGAAGCTGTTTCAGATTTTTAAAAACTAGATAAGACACATAAGCACGAAATACAATGTGGGATCCTGGACCAGAAAACAAGTGTTTTGCAATAAAGGACATTGTTGGGACAACGGGTGAAACTTGAATAGGATCTTTAGGTTAGACTCATACATAGAATGATTAAATAAATATAAAACTTCAACATTTGGAGTGTCTAGTTGTATATTGGTAAATGGGAATTCTTTGTCCTGTTTTTGCAATTTTTCTGTATGTGTGGAATTGTTTTAAAATGAAAAAAATTTAAAGCGAAGTAGGCAACATTAAATCAAAGAAAGCCATTTGCACCACGTCACAATGGTGTATATGCGACTAATTCTGCCATCTTCATGGTTCATGTGAAATGATGTAGGCCCCCGGGTGGCTCTCAGAGGGAAGTAACCTGCTTAGATTTCTCTGTGTCCATATGTGCAGATTTTACAAAGTGCATCACAGAGGAGCCCCTGGGTGGCTCAGTCGGTTAAGCGTCTGCCTTCGGCTCAGGTCCTGATCCCAGAGTCCTGGGATCCAGCCCCGCATCGGGCTCCCTGCTCCACGGAGAGTCTGCTTCTCCCTCTCCCACTGCCCCTCTCCCCAGCTCATGCTTTCTCTCTCTCACTTGCTCTTAAATAAATAGATAAATTGTCTTTAAAACAAAACAAAACGGGGCGCCTGGGTGGCTCAGTCGGTTAAGCATCTGCCTTCAGCTCAGGTCATGATCCCAGAGTCCTGGGATTGAGCCCCACATTGGGCTCCCTGCTCAGTGGGGGAGAGCCTGCTTCTCCCTCTCCTTCCCACTCATGCTCTCTCTTGCTATCTCTCTCACTATCTCTGTGTCTCTCAAATAAATAAATAAAATCTTTAAAAAAAATAAAATAAAAAGGGCACCTGGGTGGCTCAGTCAGTTAAGCTTCTGCCTGTGGCTCAGCTCATGGTCCCAGGGTCCTGGGATCGAGCCCCGCATCGGGCTCCCTGCTCCGCAGGAAGCCTGCTTCTCCCTCTCCCACTCCCCCTGCTTGTGTTCCCTCTCTCGCTGTGTCTCTCTCTGTCAAATAAATAAATAAAATCTTTAAAAATATATATATATAAAATAAATAAAAAATAAAATTATTTTTATACATTCTTTTTTTTTTAAAGATTTTATTTATTTTTTAGAGAGCAAGCGAAAGAGAAACAGCATGAGAGGGGAGAGGGTCAGAGGGAGAAGCAGGCTCCCCACTGAGCCAGGAGCCCGATGTGGGACTCGATCCCAGGACCCTGGGATCATGACCTGAGCCAAAGGCAGACGCTTAACCATCTGAGCCACCCAGGCGCCCCAAAAATAAAATTATTTTTAAAATAATAAAAAAATAAAACAAAACAAAGTGTGTCACAGGGAACATGCCATTTGGTTGTCTTCATTTTTTAGATAATTTTTTTATAAAGATTTTTATTTATTTAACAGAGATAGAGAGCACAAGTAGGCAGAACAGCAGAGAGAGGGAGAGGGAAAAGCAGGCTCTCCACCGAGCAGGGAGCCCGATGTGGGGCTCGATCCCAGGACCCTGGGATCATGACATGAGCCGAAGGCAGCCGCTTAACTGACTGAACCACCCAGGCGCCCCTAGATAATTTTGAATATCTGAAAAATGTTCCACTGAAGTCGATAGACCAGATTTCCTAACAGTGTTTCTCGTTGCTGGGTCCTCACATTGCGTCCAGCGTGTCCTCGTGATCAGTGGCAAAGGTCTTTGAGCACCATCAGAGTGCACGTCCTTTCTTTCCCACAGGACATTCTCATAGCGCTCTTGTTGATCCAAGTGTGAACATTTTGCTCGTCCCTGCTCCTTTCTGCCCTGTTTCTTCCTGTGATGGTGGTGCCCACTCACACTTCATGCAGGATTGTTTAGTCTGTTTTCTTTGCAGGTGCATCTCAACAATGTAATATTTCAGACCACAGAATAAAGGTGTTAAACTGCATTATTAAAATAATTAAGCAATATTTTTTAAAGATTTATTTATTTGAGAGGGAGAGACACAGAGGGAGAGACACAGAGCAGGGAGAGGGGCAGAAGGAGAGGGAGACAAGCCAACTCCCCACTGAGCAGGGAGTCCTACTGCGGGGCTCAGTCCCAAAACCCTGAGATCATGACCTGAGCTGAAATCAAGAGTCGTCACTTAACCGACTGAGCCACCCGGGTTCCCTAATTAAGCAACATTGTAAAAAAATTAGTAGGTCAGAATAATTACCAGTAAACCTTTCTAAATGCTTTTCCTCTGGTTGTTTCTTGGGTTTCTGACACTACCCCCCCCCAAAAAATGATTGGTTTCATTTTCATAATATTTTTTACAATTATATAACTTCCTCACAAACCTGTATGAACTGCAGTAATCTGTATCTCACTCCACGACTAAAATGTGCGCAGTGTCCATGTCTTAGTGTACCCTCAGTACCACTGCTGAGCCAGGAAGAACTCAGTGCAATTTTGTTGCAATGGCAATGAACTCTTCAAGACAGGCTCGCTTTGGAGTTGAGGAGGCAATGCTCCGTGTAAAGCAGAGGAATACATTGAATGGTTAGTTGCCTTTATAATTTTCCTTATGTTCTTCAACATACTTTTACTGAGTAGCTATGACCCTGAACTGTGCTGTGTGCTAGGTCCCAGGGAGACCAAACAGGCAAATTCCCAGAACTTAAATTCTCCAGAGGGCACACACACAGGCTGAGTGGGCAGATGAATGGATGGCTGGGTAATGTTATTACCGATGATGTTAGTTCTCCAGAATTAGTCATTGGTGTGGTGATAAAATAAAAGGGAGGGCAGTTTAGACCAGAGTAAAGGAGGCTTCTCAGCAGTGGGGAAATTGATGCAGATGCTTGGCATGAAAGGAAAAGGTTGGGAAGCACTGTGGAGGCTCTTCCAGCAAAGCCAGTACAAGTGCAGGAAAGGGTGTGGAAAGTACCCCGCACGTGCGGGGAGACAGACCCAAAGTGCTGACCCAGGACAGCCCTGGTGCCTGGTCAGCCCAGAGAGGTGGGTGCAGCAGGTGGCGCAGGACAGAGAGACAAAGACATTAAAGGCTGAGAAACAGTTTGGATTTTATTCCAATGCAGTGGGAAGCTGTTGGTGGGTTTCAAGCAGAAAATGATGTGATACAGTTTATATCTTTTAAAGATGTATCTGGCCATGGGGAGAAGGGCTTGGAGGAAGGTGCAGACTATGGTTTGCTGATGTGGATAAAAGTGTTTAGGCTGAGTGAAATGATCAATAGCATGCTAGCAAATGTCCAGCTACGTGCCTTGAAGGCTGTTTTTCAAAAATGTGTGTAGACAGACGCTGGATTGGAGAAGCCTTTCGTGAGCCTATTTATTAGGTTTACATAAGGGCTTTTATGGTCCACAGGTTTTTATTGCCCATCTTTTTTATTGAAATGTACCTACAGAAAAACGCACATCAAAATGTACAGTCTCATGAGTCATAGAAATGCAAATATCCCTTGTAATCACCACTCAGACCAAAAAATCCATTCTGCCCCCTTGTGTTTTTCCCCATCACCCCCTTTTTTCTCAGTCCACACTATCCACTGTTGTGACTTCTAGTCTGTAGGCTATTTGTAAACTTCATGTGATGAAGGAAATAGTGTGTTGTATGTAGCAGCAGGTTATTCATTCATACTATGCTACTTATATATACTCTTTGTCCATGTGTGCAGATATACCAATTTATCCATTCTCCCATTGGTATTCATTTGGGTTGCTTCTCGTTCTTAGCTTTGTGAGTAATGCTGCTATGAAAATACTTTGCAAATGCTTTGGTGTATGTGTGTACACATTGTGGCTGAGTATATACCAGGTGCCGAAATTGTTGGTCGTAAGGGTGTATGTGTAATCAGTTTGGGTAGACACTGCCAAGTAATCTTCTGAAGGTGTTGAACCAGTTACACTCTCACTAGCCCTGGAGGAAGGGTCCGGTTGCTTCACATCTTCACCAACAGTTGGTTTTTTGTTTGTTTGTTTTAGTGGTTTTAGATCTGGCAGGTATCTAATTGTGATTTTAATTTAATTTTTGTGGCAACTGATGAGGCTGAGCAAATTTTAATTGATTCTTAGCCATTCAGGTGTCCTCTTCTGAAGTGTTCAGATATCTTTCCATTTTTCTGTTGGATTAACTATTTCTTATTAACTTCTTTTGTGATTCTGTGGATGTCAGGGAACTTTTCTTTCTTTGGTTTGCCTTTCACCCTATTAATGATGTTTCCTAGTTGAAAAGCTCTGCCAGGCCCAGGGGCATAAGGTGGGGTCTGGGGTACCCTCAGTTCAAATTTCCCTTCTCCTGCCTCAAATTTAGCAAACTATGCCAGGGCTCACCCCTTATAGCAGGCAAGAGCCCCCAGGCCAGGCTTAGAGGGGCAGGAAGAGAAGGCTTACCTTAAATGAAGATTGAGAGATGGAGGTGTAATTAACACGGTGGACAAAATTCATTCCACTTAGGATGCAGACTGTGTTTGTAAGTCAGGGGGTATTCCAGATTCCCATCTAGTGGAAAAAACAACTCTTCCGAATTTCCTCAGCTGAATTCCCTCCTGAGAATAGGAGGTCAGAAGGAGACAAAAATTAAGTTACATTTTGATTACATTCCCCATGTCATGGAGTCTTTAGCTGGGCAGCTAACTCCTACTTAGCACCCACTATCTGTCACACTCATGTCAGGTGTCCCAGATGGGCCTCCTGGGCAGGACCCCACCATGTGCCCTGCTGCATAGCTGTCCTTCCTTGCCATACCTTTGTGAATGTTCAAAAAGTCTTTGCCCAGGAAATGGAGAGAGAAACACAATACCCATCCGCTGAAGGAGGGAGGAACAATCCCCTTTGGGGCCACTGTCCTGGTCCGTGGCCTCCCAGTGACTCAGAGTTTACCCACAGGGAGAGCCTCAAAGAATGTAGCTGATGCACCCCAATCGGAGATGACACAAAGTGCATTATTCCCAGTTGTCTCAAACATGTATTGTTCTCATATGTCCTTTGAACCTCTGTGCCAACCATGGGATCAATTCTCAGGCTTAAAATTAGTGGAGTCTTGCAACTTTGCTAGGAAGAAAAATACCTTGTTCTAAGGAGTGTTAGAGAGGTAAAAGCTCTCCCATTCTTGAGTTTGTATTTTCCTATTTTCAAGGCTTTGTAGATATTACAGATATCATCATGCAATTTAGATCTTATTCCCCCTGGAGAACCAGGTGACTTCAAAATGATTTATAGCAAGTGGAGTTGGCAGAATTATGGAGATTAGTGATAAGAAGTAAGGCAAGAGAGAGGGAGGAAAAAAGAAGGAAAAACAATTTTGAGCAGGGCGTCTAGGATGAGGCAGTGTGCTTTAAAGCACAGGGAAGAAAGTGAGATGTTCAGACATGGCAGCCTGTCATGGTAGCCAGAGGCCCTGTACGGCTTGTTGAGTGAGGCCAGCTCCAGGAGACCGGCTGCAGTGTAGACAAAGCAATGACATCACCCTGGTCTATACCCTGAAGGAGTAACTGAGAGCCTACAGCCTATTTCACATCCCCGTGAAGTCAAAGGCCTGCTGGAAAAACAGCCTTTTTCCTCCGTCACACCTTTGCATGATGGACTTGTCCCATTACTGGTTTGGAAAATCAAACTCTCATCAGCTCACGAACCAGCCAGTAAACATTGAGCCTGAGGCTCATTTTCTTACTGCACATTCTCATCCTGTCTTGGTCACTGTGGCACTGTGTGTGTGACCTCGTCTGAACTACAGACAGAATGGGTGGGATACTCAGCATTCCCAAACTCTGCTCTGGACCTAGCGTCATCCCGCACGGCTCCCCATGCTGGGTGGTCTCACCCTGTGTACCAGGCAAGACTTGGCCCCACTGAGCTTCACTCTCTAAGGCAGGCACTGACTTTCTTTGCACACTCTGGAGACCAGTCTAGGGAGTTGGCTTAATTTCCTTATCAATATTCAAAAGGATCCCCTTTAACTTGATGGAGGAGCAACCAAAAAGTCTTGTGAAGAATGGAATCATGTTATAGAAAAAGAGGCTGAGTATGTGAAGTTTAACTGTCATAGCCCCAAGTACAAGTTGCTTTAGAATATAGTATTAATGGAAAGTTTAAGGCATAGTAAGGCCAACAGATCAGGAAATGACTGCCATTCAAAAAATAGTTTGTTAACTACAGTTCCCAAGAAAAGGGGGCACACTATGCCACAGGGGGCCACACAGGGAAGTGCCAAGGTCAGTCAGGAGGCAGAGAGAGTGAGGGGAAAACGTGGGTAAGGGGATTTGTTGTGGTTTCCATGGGAAGGAATGGGTGAGACAGGGTAGCAGGGTTAGGATTGGCTAATGTGAGTAATTCCAGTGGCCCCTGGGGCATAGCGGCTGGCTCTGGTTGTCTCGTACCTGGTGCTGGGGGATCATGGCAGGTGGATGGTGGCTTGGAGTAGCCTCCATAGAGGAAGTGGTTGGGGTGTGGACTCTGGATTGGTTGGTTTGTATATGAAAGGCACGCTTGAGTGTGAGTTCTTGACTATCTCTAGGAATTGGCTAACTCTGGGAAGGGCTGTCCCAAACTTCAGGGTTATTGAGGCCCCATGATGTCAAAGCATCAAGTACAGAAAATAAAAGACATGGTTAGTACACAAGGACAACACGTGTGCAGCACCAGCTCATTTTGGGGTGGGTGGAAGGAAGTGCAGAGCTGACCAGGCATGCGGTCCCTTGTTTACTGTGACCCCTCCTTCCTAATTCAAGGTGCATTTCCAGGCATGCCGTGCCTGAGGGGGACCTCTCTGCCTTGCTCACTACACCCTTCTGAATTGAGGTATTGGGCATTCTCTGACCCACTTTTGTATTTCACCCCTCTCGAGAGGTGCTCTTGGCCGTTTTAACTCTTTCTCCCCTATTTACTGTGTTATGATTTTAATTTTGTTAAATTAACATTTGTTAAGTGGGGCTAGAGGATGGCAGATGGTAAGTCACATTCAACAAAGACCACAAGAGAAACTGAAATAGAGTTCGTTACTCACAGGTCCTGGAGGAAGTACATGCATGCTTCTAGGGCCCAAAAGGGGAGGTCGAGGAAGGGTGCAGACAAAGGGAGAGAAAATAGCAGGACCTGGGGCTCATGGGTTCATATTAGGGTTGGTGGCTGGAATGCTTTAGGGAATGCTGAAATAAGGCCAGATTGTTCCAATCAAACCAAAAAGAGCAGGGTTTTGTTCAGTTCCACAGGGGTCTTATCTAAGGGGCACAGGAGAGGAATCCCTGGAAGATGGCAGAGAGCGTCTATCATAAGGGCTGTTGGAGAAGTCGTATCAGGAACTTGCATTTGCTTTGACGCCGCAGACTGCTATCTAGGACATGTGCTCGCAAGAGGGGGCTGGTGTCAGTTAGGGGCCCTGCAGACCATTTGACCAAACAAAATGGATGCCAAGGCACCAGTGCCATGAAGTAGCTGAGCTAAACTCTCGGAAACCTGCCAACACAAGCGAGCAAGAACACCTTGTCTCTCTCCCCAGTGCCTGGCACAACACGCCTATTCAACACTCATTAATACACATCATGGAATCCATGACCTGGGCACTTGGGACCACCAGGGACCTTGTTCATTCCATGTAGCACTCTTGGAAAGCAGATGCCATAACCGCAAAAAAAAAGAAAGAAAGAAAGAAAAGAAAAAGTCTCCGTGTCAGCTCCGATTGGCTCAAGTTCAGACTTAAGTGCTTTGAGCAGCTGGGGCTGGCTTTGTCTGCCCCTCTTGGTTATGCCTTGGTGCCAGCAGTGCTGAGAGGTTCCTGTGAGTCCCTTTCCCTGTCTCTGTGAAGTTTCATGGTGTCTCTGTCCAGCAGTTGCTGAGAAAGGCCCAGTTGTAGTGCGGGCCACCATGACCTTGATCCCTTGTTGGTGTCCTTCTCTGCAGTCTTTTCTGCATTGCATCTGCAAGCCTCCCCTGGCGGCAGGGCTTGGGGTGCTGCTCTTGAATCATTTCGTGCTCCATTTACATACTGTCTACAGGAGCAGAGATAAAAGCATTTCTTCATATATAGCCTCTTTGGGGCTTTTGCCCACATTCTAATTGGATTGTTTGTCTTTTAGAGTTGAATGATGAGATTCTTTATATATTTTAGATAGGAGTTGTTTGTCAGGCATGTAGTTTGCAAACCTTTTCTTCCAGCCTGTCATTTTGCCTTCTTCACAGGGTCCTTCCCAGAGCCGAGGGCTTTAATGTCGATAAAGTCCAATTTATTGATTTTTGGCTTTTGATTTGTCACCAAGCCCTCCATCCTGAAGGTTTTCTCCAATTTTTTTTTCTTCTAACAATTTTATAGGTATGTGTTTTACATACGAAACTGTAATCCCCATTTTTACTTAATTTTTTTTAAAGATTTTATTTATTTGACAGAGAGAGACACAGCAAGAGAGGGAACACAAGCAGGGGGAGTGGGAGAGGGAGAAGCAGGCTTCCCGCCGAGCAGGGAACCTGATGCGGGGCTCGATCCCAGGACCCTGGGATCATGACCCGAGCCGAAGGCAGACGCTTAATGACTGAGCCACCCAGGCACCCCAATTTTTACTTAATTTTTGTATAAAATATGAGGTTGAGGCTTTTTGTTTTGTTTTGTTTTGGGGTTTTTTTTTTTTTTTTTTTTTTTGGCCAATGGCTATGCAGTCAGCAGATGATATCCATTTGCCCAAAAGACTGTCCTTCCTCCGTTGGATTACTTTTCCACCTTTATCAAAAATCAGTGGACCAGGACTCACTTTGGCACTACATGCACTTAGGGGTCATACAGAGAAAATGACTAAAGGCCATGGACAAGAATGGCATGTAAATTCTTGAAGTGCTCCATATTTTTTAAATGCCACTGAATTGCACACTTAAAAACAGTTACAATGGCAAATTTTATGTTACATATTTATTTCTACCATTTAAAAAAATAACATAATATTACAACAATCATTGAATTCCACACTTTCAATGGGATAATTGTATGGTACGTGAATTATATCTCAATAAAGCTGTTTAAAAATGCAGCTAAAGCAAAAAAAAAAATTGGTGTACCTGTGTATGTTTATTTCTGGGTTTTCTCTTCTGTATTGTTGATCTATGTAGCCATATAATAAACTACAGCTGTGTAATAAGTCTTCAATTCAGGCAGAGTGATTAATCCATAATATTTTTATTTTTCCAAAATTGCTTAGATCTTCTAGTTTCTTTGTCTTTTCATATCAATTATATAATATATTATCTATATCTACAAAAATCTTGCTGGGGTTTGATAGAAATTACATTAAACCTGTACATCATTTTAGGGAGACATCTTTACAATGTTGAGTCTTCCAGTCCTTGAACACAGTATGTCTCTCTGTTGATTTAGATCTTCTTTTATTTCTTTCATCAGTGTTTTACAGTTGAAGCATATAAGTCCTGTACACATTTTGTGAGATTTATACCTAAGTATTTCATCTGTTTACTGAGTGATTGTGAATGGTATTGTATTTTTAATTTCAGTGTCCATGGGTTCATTGCTAGCATATAGGAATAACAGTTTATTTTTGTGTATTGATCTTGTATCCTGTGACCTTGCTGAACTGACCTATGCTAGGAATCTTCTGTAGCTTCTTTGGGGGATTTTCTATGTAGATGGTGATGTCATCTGCAAATAGGAACAGCTTATTTCTTCCTTTCCAATCTGTATGTCTTTTAGTTCCTTTTCTTGTCTTACTGCTCTGGCTAGGGCTTCCAGTACTATGCTGAATAAAGTGGCGAGAGAAAAATCTTGCCTTGACCCTCATCATAGTTAGAAAACATTCAGCCTGGGCGCCTGGGTGGCTCAGTTAGTTAAGTGACTGCGTTCGGCTCAGGTCATGATACTGGAGTCCCCGGATCGAGTCCCGCATCGGGCTCCCTGCTCAGCAGGGAGTCTGCTTCTCCCTCTGACCCTCCTCCCTCTCATGCTCTCTGTCTCTCATTCTCTCTCGCGCAAATAAGTAAAACCTTAAAAAAAAAAAGTTAAAAAAAAGTTAAAAAAAAGAAAACATTCAGCCCTTCACCATTAACTATGTTAGCTCTAGTATTTTTGCATAATTCTGTATCGCATTGAAGGAATTCCCCTTGATTCCTAATGTTCCGAAAGTTTTTGTCATGAATGATGTAATAGTGTGATTTGTCTTCTTTAGCCTATTAATATGATTGATTACATTGATAAATTTCTAAATATTGAACCATACTTGCATCCCTAGAGTAAATCTGACTTGGTTTTATATGTATATAATTTCATACATACACATATATATTTTTTATACCATGACCAAGTAGGGTTTATTATTTATTATACTTATTTATATATTATTTATAATATATAAATAATATTTGTGTTTATATTTGTTAAGAATATTATTTACTTTTTATATACTGTATTTCTTAGATTTTGGTATTAAGATAATACTGGGCTTATTAATTTAATTGAGAAGTGTTACTTTTCTGTTTTCTGGAAGAGCTTGTATAGAATTGGCATTCTTTTTAAACACATGGCTGTATTTTTCAAAATTCTTCAGAAACAGTGTGATCCTCTTTAGGAAGGAAGATATTCCTCTTTAGGAAGATTTGAAATTGTAAATTAAATTTCTTTAATAGTTAGGGGGATATTCATATTATCTATTTCATGTTGAGTGAGTTGTAGTAGTTTGTGCTTTTCAAAGGATTAGTCCATTTCATCTAAGTAACCAAGCTTATGTGTATACAGTTGTTTGTAATATTTGGTATCTGAGAATCTGTAGCAATATCCTGTTTCATTCTCATTTTAGGTAATTTGTGTCTTTTCTTTGTCAGTTTTGCTACAGGTTTGTCGATTTTATTGATGGTTTCAAAGAACCAGCTTTTTGTTTTATTGATTTTTCTCTATTGTTTTGCTCTTTTCGATTTTATTGATTTCTACTCTTTATTATTTTCTCCCTTTTGCTGGCTGTGTGTTTACGTTGCTAGTTTCATTAAGTGGGAGCTTAGATTATTGATTAGAGGCTTTACTCTTAGTGCTGAAATAATTTACCTTTTAGTAGTACTTTATCTGTGTCTTAAAATTTTTGTTATGTTGTATTTTTATTTTCTTTCAATTCAGTATATTTTTTTTATTTCTCTTGAGACTTCCTCTTTAACCCATTGATTATTTAGAAGTCTGTTGTTCAGTTTCCAAGTATTCAAAGGCTTTTTAAATTTTTTTTCTGTTACTGACTTCCAATTTTGATTCCACTGTGGTTATAGAACACACAGTATGAGTCAGTTCTTTGGTTTTTTAGTAATTTCTCCATGTATTGCATTGTGTGTATACTGGTGTTGATATTTTACCAATTGGAATAAAATATAGATACTTTACCTCCTTTTAAGTCCCTTACCCTCTCCTATTTATACTTATTTTAAATATTTCCTTTATGTGGTACTTTAAGAATCATCACATCAAAGTTACAATTTTTGCTTCAAACACTGAATATAATTTAGAAAAGAAGGAAAATGTATCACTCAAATTTTAACTCTTTCCATTGTTTTTTCCTTCCTTCCTGATGTTGTAAGCTTGGGGGGGGGTTGTTGTTGTTGTTGTTGTTGTTATTGTTGATTTCTTTTCCATTTTAAGAAATTCCTTAGTCATTCTTTTAGGGTAGGTCTCCTAGCGACAAATTTTCTTAGATTTTATTCATCTGAGTATGTCCTAATTTCCCCTTCATCCGGATGGGTATGTTTGCACAATATAGAACTGTTGACAGTTCTTTTCTTTAACCACTTGACAAATGTTATTTTACTTCCTTCTAGTCTTTATGGTTTCTGATAAATCCGTTGTCACTTAAATTGTTTTTTCACTATAAGTAAGATGTCATTTGTCTCACTCTGCTTTCAAGATTTTTTTTTTTCCAGGAGTTTGATTATTTTGTGTTTGGCATAGATTTTTTTTTTTTTTTTTGGATTTATAATGTTTCAGGTTTGCTCAGCTTCTTGAATCTGTAGGTTTGTGTGTTTTGCCTAATTTGGGAAACTTTAAGGCATTATTTCTCCAAACACTTTTTCAGCCCCAGATTCTTTCTCCTCTCCTTCTGAGACTTTGAGGATGCAAATTTTATGTCTTTTGCTATATGCACAAGTCCCTGAGCCTCGCTTAATTTTTTTCTATTTTCTCTGTTGTTCAGATTGGGTAATTTCTATTGTTCTGTCTTTAAGTTCAATGATTCTTTTCTCTGTCCTATTAATTTTGCTGTTGAGCCTATCCAGTAAGTTTTTCATTTAGATTATTGTATTTTTTTCAGTTCTAAATTTCCACTGGTTCTTCTTTATATCTTCTGTTTGTTTGCTGAGACTTCCTATTTTCTCATTTGTTTCAAGCATACTTGTAATTGCTTGTTGAAGCATTTGTATATTTGCTTTAAAACCTCTGTCAGAAAATCCCACCATCTGTGTCACATAGATGTTGGCATCCATTGACTGTCTCTTCTCATTCAAGTTGAGATTTTCCTGGTTCTTTGTGTGATGAGTGATTTTCAGTTATACCATGCATATTGTTATGAGATTCTGAATCCTATTTAAAATTTCTGTTTTAGCAGTCCTCCTTGGACAACAGGCTGGCAGAGGAAGGAGTATGCCACCTCGTTATTTCCAGGTGGGGATGGAAGACCAACTTCCCCATTCCACCTCCATGGACACCCTAGGAAGTGAGGAGGGATACCTTGTAACTTCTGGGGTGAGGTGGAAGTCCAGGCTTCCCACTGGGCTTCAGCTGCTACTCCCTTGGCTTCAAGGAGGGGGAAGTCCCTCATACTGTTACCCCCTTGGTCTCTACAGACAGTACTTAGGTAGAGAAGAGAAGAATGCTTTGTTACTTTTGGATGGGGATGGGATTTCAGCCTCCCCATATAGCTACTGCTGACAGTGTAGGTAGAGAAGGTCTTCTTACCACCAAACAAGGATGAAAGGCCTGCCTCTCGACTTTCTCTGACACCACCTTGTTGGGGAGATAGGGGTGTCTCATTTCAGCCCAACAAGGGTGGAAGTCTACGCTCCCCACTGAGGGGTGAGGTAGAGTCACAGTTTTTTTCCATGGTATTTGGTTAGTGTAGTGTGGTCATTGCCTAAAATTTTCCATCCTGCTAGGCTGCCTCTTTCTTGTCCTTTGGCCAGAGAGAGCAGGCTGCTTTCTAGAGTGTCCATTGGCATAGCCAAGCTGCTTGCTTGCCCAGCATCCAGTCCAGTATAAGACCTAAAGGAAACCCAGGGACCTCACCATTGTGTTGTTTTCCAGGCCCCAGAGTCCCTAGCCAGTCTGCCTTTTACTCTCTACCTTGCAGAATTCCTAGATTTATTTATTGCTTTTGTCTGATCATTTGTTTTAGTATAGAAAACCCAGTTTTAAGCTGTTTCTAGTAATAAGAATAGGTGAAAGTTTGTCTATTTCATCTTTCCCTGGAACTGGAATCTCGCTTTGTTAAATTATCTTATTTCGTCCTTACGGGCTGGCTGTATTCAAGGGCAGCCATATCGTTGTAATCGATACTCTGTTGTTCTGACGCTGAGGACTTCACTTGCTAACCAGTACTCTGCAGCAAGTATGATGGTCAAGTGTCCACATTTGAGGTCCTTTTTCATCTCCAAGGTTTCTCATTTGAAGCCTATTTCCCTGTGTTGATTAGATCAAAGAAGTAAACAAAGGGTTTTACAAGGATAACTACGCATTCTTCATGTTTGTGTTTCTCTTACTCAGTGTTTACAAGGCCACAGCCAGAACAGCCCACTGTTAGCAAGACAGGGGCCTGGCTCCACAGCCCAAGAAGTAAACCCAGTGATTTTCTATAGTGTTACCTCCCAGAACGGGTGAGCATCTTGGGGCCCTAAACCACAAACTGGGAAGGTGCTCCTTTCTTTGTTACTGCCCAGATGTTAGTCTTGTCCTCTGATTTCTCCCTCTAGTCTCCCCCCAGCCTGAGAACTTGCTCCGTCACCGTGCATTGCTGGAGGCCAATCCATAGACGCCAAACATGATGGTGGGAGGACAGGCCTGCGGTGGGAATCCGCTTATCTGAGAGCCAGATCCCACTTTTCAGGCATATATATTCCCATGACAGTGCAGCTTAATAAAATTCAAGTCTTGGCACTTCATTTGCAGGTACTAGTTTTTCAAGATATGTACCTGGGGCACACATTCAGTTGTGGATTTAGGTTTGGAATCATTCAGCTAGTTTGGTTATAGCCTGACTAGAAGAAAAAAAAAAAATGACTTCTCTGTGATGAATAGCAAAATGATTTAAATGCCTTAATGCCTTTTTGTTTGTTTGTTTTAATGTCTATGTTTTTCTGATCACAAAAGTGGTATATGACTGTATTAGGGAGAATTCAGAAAACACATAAAAGAGCAAAGATGGTACCACTTAACTATAATCCTGTCACTCAAAAGCTTATGATGGATAACATTTTCATTCCTTGTATTTATTATAAATGAATATGTATTCCTGTATCAGTCCATACTCTCTCCTTTAGCTTCTGTCTCCCTTCCTCCCCCCACCCCTCCCTCCCTCTGTCTCCTCCTCTGTGTCTCTCTCTTTCCCTCTCTCCCCTCACTCTTTCTCCCTGTCTCCCCCTTCCCTTCATTCTCTCTCTTATAAATGTCTTTCTGCAAAACCCCATTATACTGCTGCATTCTGCTTAGATTCAGACAGATCTTCTCCCATAATCACAAAAAAAGATCAAAGTATAATATAATTTCCATCCCACTGCTGCTTTTACTTGCTCCTTTATCTTCTTGGCAATCCTCCCCACCTGGTTCTTTGGCCCAGAAAGAGCACAGGATGCCTGTATCTCCTGGTGCCCCTCCCCCAACTTTCTCCCTGCCAGAGTCACTGGAAGCAATGGGCTTTCCACCCCTTCATCTTGAAGTCTTGGGGCCTCCCTGTCCCTGACAGTAAAGTTCTCTTTAGTCGCTGATGTACATTTCTCTCAAAAGGCCTTGGAAAGCTCCACTATTGGAATTCAGACAATTACTTGATTGCTTTCTCTGTCTCCAATAAGCCTGGCTTTCAAGACAAAACTCTTACTAAGGAGTTAAGAAAACCCAGCTTTGAGACTCAGAGCTGGGGGATGATTTCTTTGATTCTGAGTGTAAGTCAGCCTTAAAGGGGAAAGCTGCCAAGAAAACATGATTTAAGGAAGAAAGGTGTAAACCTTCAGAATGACATGCTCATTACAATACTGTGTGGCTATAGCAAAATTTATACCAACACTCCCCTATGGATAATGTTCAGACTTTTGCTGTCACGATAATGCTGGGGGTGGCAGAGCCTATTATATATAGTTTTTTTTTTTTGCTGTACTAGAACTCTTAACTTCTGTTGGATAAAATCTTAAAAGTGTGATTCAAAGGGCATGTGCATTTTAATGCTTAGTATACGCTGGCACGTTCTTTTTCAATTTACACTTCCATCAGTCATGTGTGAAGTGCACATCTCCGCCACCACTGGGTGTTTGAGATTCTTTTTAAGTTTTACAAATCTCATCAGAAAAAAAAAGTACTTTGTTTTGCCTTGCGTTTCCTTCATTGCTTGTGATGTGTGGTAGGTGGTGCATACCCTCTTACCCTTATCAGCTGTCCTCCATCCCTCCTTTACAAGAATGGCTTTTGCCTACTGTCCTCTGACTATTGTTCTCTATTATCTGTGTAAGGTTTTTGTACATTAGGAAGTCTGTTTTCCAACTAATAATTTTTCCCAATCTCTTTTCTACTTTGTACATATTTTATTTGCATTTTGCTATAGGAATGCATACTAAAAACAAGAAGCATGAGAAGTATGAATTTTTAATTAAAGGACTTAAAATCTGCATAATAAGAGATATACTTGCTCATGGATAAGAAAACAAAATTTGAAGACATCAATCCTTTTGAAATTAATATATAATATACAGCTGTGATCAGTACCCTAGATTTTTGTTTTTACTGAGCCCAAATTCACAAATATTAGCAAGAAATGCTTGGAAAAGAATAGCAAGAGGGATTTATGTTATATACTAAAAGTATGTCATAGCTATACCAGACAAAAGAATAAAGCACTGGCACCACAATTAAAAAAATAAATAAAAATCACTGGAATTATACAAGCAGATTGAAGTATAGATGTACTATAACTCAGCAGGAAAATTTATCTTATTAAATAAATATTGTCTTAATCAATGATGTTGGAAGAAAATAGAATTAGATGCCAACAATATGCCATGTAGATGAGTAAATTCCAGATAAATTTTAAATCTACTTGTAGGGTAAAAAGTCAGATTATACAAATATTAGTGAAAGTTTAGCAGACTGCCCAAGGAGGCCTTCTAAAGTCAGACAGGAATCCCAGAATGATAAAGAAATCGATTGGCAGATTTGGCTGTATTATAATATGTTACCATAATTTCTTTTGTTTTTTTTAATAAATGCATGTTTTACATTTTTAAGGCAATGCCATATATGTGGTTTTCTCTTGATTTTTTTAGTCACTAAGTATTTCCCCATGGCATTTAAAATTTCAGGAATGTAATCAGTGTCTTTATATGTTCTACTTTATGCATATGCTGTCATTTATTTAGAACTTACAATTTTTAAACAAAAATCACAATTCTTTGAAATAATATTTCAGAAGTGGAAGGCGCATTCCATACTGTCTTGAATAAAAATTTGACACGTGAGGTGCACGGCATGCCTTGGTACTAACTCAGGATGAGGCAGTTGGGTGCCATATGGCAAACCAGACCTTATGCTCTCACATGTAATCCAGTGGGAAAACAGTGTTTAATAAATTGTTAGCATCATTTAGTATAAATCAGGAAGAAAATTAGTAGGTCATTTCCCCACACCATATATAGAGAGAAACAGAAGATAAAGTAGACTATCCCAAAAACCAGGTGCTGATTACAGATGTATTGCAAAATTCATGTGTAAAATCAACAATATATCCAGGAGATTTTTCTCTGATAGTACCCCCAAGAATTTTCATAAGCCCTTTTTGTCAGTTTTTTGGAGATATAACTGATATATAACATTATATTAGTTTTAGGTGTACAACATGAGGATTTGATATGTACAGAGAGAAAGAAATCGTTAGCACAAAGTTAACATCTATCGCCTTACATAGTTACACATTTTTTTCCTGTGATGAGAACTTCTAAGATCTACCTTCTTATAGCAGTTTTCAAATATACAATACAGCGTTGTTAACTGTAGTCATCATGCTGTACATTAGATCCCCAGAACTTATTTATCTTACAACTGGAAATTTGTACCCTTTGACCCCCTTCACCCATCTTGTCCACCTCCCACCCCCACCTCTGACAACCATTAATCTGCTCTGTTTTTCAATTAGTTCAGTTTTTTGTTGTTGTTTTTTGTGTTTTTTTTTATATTGCACATAAAAACTTTTTAGGAGTTTTAAGAGGAGGGATAGAAACTTGATTCTGGGGCGCCTGGGTGGCTCAGTTGGTTAAGCGACTGCCTTCGGCTCAGGTCATGATCCTGGAGTCCCTGGATCGAGTCCCGCATCGGGCTCCCTGCTCGGCAGGGAGTCTGCTTTGCCCTCTGACCCTATCCCCTCTCGTGTGTTCTCTCTCTCTCATTCTCTCTCTCTCAAATAAATAAAATCTTAAAAAAAAAAAAAAAGAAACTTGATTCTGCAAATTATGGCAGTGATATCCATATTACATAGTATTCTGGGACAGGGGACTAGAAGAAAAGAGGGCATCTGGTGAACAGTCACAGCTTGAAGTGCTGTTGGTAGTGCCCAGCTAGGCTCTACCTCCCTTTCTTCCTGGATGGAGATTTTGTAGGGGAGGACCAGAGACATCATACATCTGAATTTTGGTAATTCATTTGATAAAGAGGAAGCATAATGTAATGGTTAAAAACACAAAGAACCATATTTTAATCAGATTATTTGGATCCAAATCACTAAGCTGTTAGTTACCTGTTGTTAATCTTGGAGAAGTCAGTTCACTTCTGAATCTGTTTTTTTCCATTTATAAAATGAGGATGTTGGATTTTAGATTATTTCTCAGGCCCCTTCAAGCTGTAACACTGTGCTTGTAAATTCATCATGACAGTCCTATAATAACAATGGAAAAATGTAGCCTGGATGTCAATTTAATGAGATAGGATTCACCATTGTCAATTACTATAAACAAAGAACACATTATCTGTTAGTCGTTTAGTTAAGCCTAGAAATTGGTCTTTAGTAGTTTGTTAAAAGACTGTGCCTTCCTTCCTGTCTAGCCATTTTAAAATGCTATAGGGACAGGGATTGGCAGACATACACAGGGAAGCAGGTAACTGGGAGCCAAAAGGAGTTAAGATGACTTCTGATAGGCGGGAATTGTGGTGTGCCCAATCTAACACAATGAAAATTAGTACTGATGAAATGGAATGGTGAGGGGCACCTGGGTGGCTCAGTCATTGAGGGTCTGCCTTCGGCTCAGGTCATGATCCCGGGGCCCTGGGGTCAAGCCCCGCATCGGGCTCCCTGCTCGGCGGGAAGCCTGCTTCTCCCTCTCCCACTCCCCCTGCTTGTGTTCCCTCCCTTGCTGTCTCTTTCTCTGTCAAATAAATAAATAAAATCTTAAAAAAAAAAAAAAAAAGAAATGGAATGGTGAGATTACATTGAAAGGTAAAAATCAAAAAAGCAGGGCGCCTGGGTGGCTCAGTTGGTTAAGCGACTGCCTTCGGCTCAGATCATGATCCTGGAGTCCCGGGATCGAGTCCCGCATCGGGCTCCCTGCTCAGTGGGGAGTCTGCTTCTCCCTCTCCCGCTCCCCGCTCTTGTGCTCTCTCACTCTCTCTCTCTCTCAAATAAATAAATAAAAATCTTTAAAAAAAAAAAATCAAAAAAGCTAACAAAAAACAGCTGTAAGTTTAAGCAGAAGCAAAAGCCATTGCTTAACTAGTAACTTCATAAGAGTTTCTGAAGGTGCAGAAACTAGAATGGGACAAAATGGGTCTCAATTAATCAAGGCATTGAGCTTCTCTATCCTGTGGGCCAAATCATGTCTGAAGGGTTGTTCTCATTGGTCAGAGCAAAGAAGTCTAAGAAGGAGGTAATTTCCTTCTAGAAGTCAGACACTAGAGCTCTGATGGAAAGGGAAAGAATAACCACTGGGTGTTGAATTATCCATCATAAAAATCGTTTGGGCATATCTCTGTGGCTCTGCTTCTGGGTTCTGGGTTCTTTTCCATTGATCTGCATGTTTAGCCCTCCACTTATGCCACAGTCTGATTACTGTAGCTATGTGGTAAGTCTTAATATTGGGTAGATTGATCTCCCTCTGGATTCTTTTTTTTTCCAAATCATTTTAACTATTCTTATTCCACTGCCACTGCCTTCCCCTGTAAGTGTATTACATTGATCTTGTCTATATCTACAAAAAATCTTGCTGGGTTTTGTCAGGAATTTCATGAAATCTGTATATCAATTTGAGGAATTTTAGCACCATTAGTATTTTGAGTCTTCCAATGCATGGACACATTATGTTTCTTCATTTATTTAAATCTTTGATTTCTTTCATCAGTGTTTTGTAGTGTTCAGAATATGAGTCCTAGACTAAGATTTACAACTAAGTATTCATTTCCTTAATGAGTGATTATAAATGATACTGTATTTTTAATTTCAGTGTCTACATGTTTATTGCTAACATAGAGTTAAACCTATATATGGGTTTTTGTGTGTTGATCTTTTGTCATGTGACCTTGCTGTGCTCACTTATTAGTACTTGGAGTTTTTGTAGATTCCTTGGGATTTTCTACATAGAACATCATGTCCTCTGGAAATAGCAACATTTTTGTTTCTTTCTTTCCAATCTGTATATCATTTATTTCCTTCCCTTACCTTATTGCGTTGGCTGGAACATCACACCAACATTAAATGAGAGTGATGAAAGCAGACATCATTGTCTTGATCCCAATCTTAGGAGGAAAGCATTGCAACTTTCACCACTAAGTATAACATTAAGTATAACATAAGCTGTAGATTTTTGTAGATGTTCTTTAAGCTGAGGAAGTCCCCTTCTATTCCTATTTCTATGAGAATTTTTGTCAGGAAAAGGGGGTGAATTTTGTCAAAAATTGTTTTTTATGTATCAATTGATATTATCATGTGATTTTTCTTCTTAGTCTGTTCATATGGTGGATTATACTAATTGATTTTCAAATTTTGAACCAGCCTTGAATCCCTAAAATAAACTCTGCTTGGTCGTGGTGTATAATTATTTTTATATATGCTGAATTCTATTGGCTAATATTTCTTAAGGATTTTGCATCTGTATTCCTGAGGGATATTGCAGATTGCCCACTTCTCCTAAGATCCTCACATACCAGAAAGAGAACAAGAGAGCTCTCTGGGGTCTCTTTTATAATGGCTCTAACTAACCCCATTCATGAGAGCTCCGCCCTCATGACCTAAGCACCACCCAAAGGCCCCTCATCCTAACACATTGGGGGCTTAGAGTTGCAACATGATTTTTGGAGGGGGAACACAAATAAATATTCGGCTTATTCCATCAACCTCCATCACTTGATTAAGGTTTTTTCTGCAAAGTTTCTGTAATGCAAAGTTACCATTTGTAATTAGTAAATATCTTGTGGGAGATACTTTGACACTGTGATGCAGATATTCTCTTTCTCATCATACTTTTGAATCAGAGGAGAGTCTTCAAGCCATCCTGTTACACCACTGCATGAAGCCAGGCAACCCAGTGATCAAGAAAACGGACAGGGGAAACAGAAGGCCATGTTCTGTCAGTGTCAGGATTGTGTGATTGCTGCAGGTGGGGAGAAGAAAGAAGGGGTGAGAGACATGGAGAAAAAGGGAGAAAAAGAAAGAAAGACTGACTCACAGAGAAAGACATGTAAAGGACCCACTGAAATAAAGAGGGAAAAGTTGAGGGAGAATCTAATATTTAAGTCTGGTTGACATGGTGAACAGGGAGCTTTTCAAGGAAGATAGATTATAATGACTTTGAGGTACCGGTGAGATGTTCATGTGAACATACCATCAGGGAGTTGTGGACCAAAGGGTAGAAAAGGCAAGACTAGAGAGAGAGACTTGGGGGCCATCTGAACATAGGTGGTTATGAACATTGAATAAGTATGATCAGTTATCTGAAGGAAAGAGCTGAGCCAAGGATAGATCTAGGAGAATACCCATCATTTGTCAGAAAAAGGAATTAGTGAGACAAACTAAAGTGGTGGGGAGAGGAGGAATAATCAGATCATAAAGAATGATGGTATCAAGTATAAAGAATAGTCTAAGAGAGTAGTTGCGGCCAGCTGTGTTAACTAAGAGCTGAAAGGGCCATGACTTGGTGGTGACGTTTGTGACTGTGATTTCAACTGGGTAGTAAGGATGGGATCCAGATCTAGGTAGAGGATAGGGGAGTGCATAGAATGGAGTAAGTGATGAAGAAACCAAGGGCCAACAATTCTTGTGAGCAGTTCAGCAAGGAATTGTGTTTGAAAACAGTGCAGAAGGAAAGATAGCCATAATGTTGCCTATAGTAATAGTGGCAGCCAGATAGGGTTCTGTTGCTAAAGAAGATTAGCAGGGCTCCACATGGCAATGCTTATGAATCTACAGTTTATTGCTGAGAAAGGATATGATATAGCAAAAAACACAGAGGTAAGGACCTACATCATAGCCAAAGACTGCCTATCAGCAAGAGGTTTGGAGAGGCCAAGGTCTACACAGGCCCCCTGCAGTTGTCCTCCTTCTGCATGGGTATACCAGATGTACTTTCTCTGAACCACCAACCTACCCAAACTAAGCAGCCCAAAAGAAGTTTAGCTGGAGCTTCTTATACCCTAGTAGTCATGTAAGCACATTATCGCTAAAAGCCCAGCCCCAATATCGGAGCCCTCTCCCCCTCCCTATCCTACACACCCCATCCTCACACTGAAACTAATACAAGCCATCAGTTTCATTATTATCAATAAATGATACTAACAAACTAGCACAGCCTACCCTGAAACTCACTTGAGCTCCATGAGTAAAAGACAGCAATATTAGTCACATTTTATATTTTGACCAGGCACATCTCTTACTTCAGCAAAGCAGCTCAAGCTAATTCCAGGCCTCTTAGAATTAACCCTCATAGCACATCCTTCTACTAATGTTATTTCATTAAACTCTTAGAACCAGCCTGTTTAATAGGTACTCTTACTCCTAGAGACTGTGATGCTCAAAAAGGTAAGTTGCCAAGGTAACATAGGAAGGAAGAGAAGGAGTTGAATGTTTGGGGCAGGAGGTCATGCAAAATATGCTTTTTCAAGAAGAGGACTCCTGAGTAAGTTGGAAACAAGCTGGGAGGAAAAAGTAGAGAGGAAGAGCTTGCAGGAATGGGGGAGTGAAGGGATAATTGCAGAAAGTGGGTCTTTTGGGAAACAAGAAAGAATGAGCTCCTGAGACTGCAAGCAAAGAAAGAGAGGAGGGGATTGTTGGGGGAGGTCATTCCCAGGTTCTCTCTAGCCTCCAGCTCAGTGGTTCTCCACTTGGAGGGCTTGTGAAAACCCAGATTGCTGGGCAGCATGCCCAGGGGTTTTAATTCAGCAAGTCCAGGTGGAGCCAGAGAACTTGCATTTCTTTTTTTTTTTTTTTTAAGATTTTATTTATTTATTTGTCAGCGGGAGAGAGCAAGCACAAGCAGGGGAAGCAGCAGGCAGAGGGAGAAGCAGGCTCCCCATTGAGCAAGGAGCCCGATGCGAGACTCGATCCCAGGACCCCGGGATCATGACCTGAGCCGAAGGCAGATGCTTAACCGACTGAGCCACCCAGGCGCCCCAGAGAACTTGCATTTCTAACAGGTCTCTGGGTGCTGCTGATGCTACAGTCCAGATACCCCACTTGGAGAACCACTGCTCAGTGCAGGGTGGGTTGGGTCATCTGGAAGCAGAGGAACTGGAGGTGATGGGATGGGGGCCTGAAGGAGGGGCCTCTCTGGGACGGTCACCATGAGGAGCCTGGTCTCCTGGTCTCCTTTTAACAGAAGCATCAACAGGTCACAATACTAGAGAAACAACTGCAAGGTACCAAAAGTTGAAAAATGCTGGGGTATTAGAGTAAAACATGTTTCAGCTGCTTAGCTCTGATGTGAAGATTTCCCAGTTTAACAACAACAACAACAACAACAAAATGAAGAACAATAGACCATTTTCATTGCTGATATGAAAAAAAATTTTTCATCTTGAATAAGAGATGAAATTGTCACAGCATAATTTCAACCAATTCGAAATAGAAAATATCCCCAGTGGAGGAGCGAGAGCTTAGGAAAGAACGTTTAGCTGCTGTTGTGGGAAACTCAGGTAAAGCTTGTTTCTTGGTCAGCAGTAGCAGGACTCTGGGCTTGGTTATCAGGGAAGGACCTTCCAGGTGCGCAAAATACCTTGGGAGCTCCAGGAAACATGGGGAGTAAGGTGACAGGGCCTTCACAAAGTGAAGAGAAAGAGCATCATTAGCATCTCTGCGCATTTCAAGAAGTGGCATAATGTTAAAGCAGGAGCTTTGATTTGCTCTTCAGATTCTAGGTGACTTACTGCAGTGTGACCTTGGGCAGGTTGCTCAACTCCTCTGGGCAGAGGAGAGATGGTATTTAAAGAGGGCATGCTTGCCCTCTTTAGATTTGTGGTGAAATGTAAGGATGAAGCAAATGGAATGTGGCTGGCACATCGGAGATACTAAAAAAAGTTCTTTTCTGCTTCAAGGTCAAACAGAAAACTCTTCACTTTCAAGCAGATGTAGTTCTGATTCGTCTCAAAACCTTGTCTGCTGTTGCTTCCAGAGCCCTAAAACTAGCGACCGTGGGCCTTTGTGGCCACATGGAGGCACAGCTTGGTCCTGCAGGACCCTCCCTGCAGTGGGTGACTTCGCTGGGGAGGTGCCAGGCCCCAGATCAGTCTTGAGATGGCATTGCATCCAGTCAGGTCTGCTTCTAGACTGCTGTGCTGGCCATCCTGTCCCCAAATCACAGTCACAGCCTGCCTGACATCTCAGTCACCTAAGCTCCCCAGATCCACCTACCTAAGTGCTAGGCTCTGACTTGGGTGGAGGACAATGCTGTAATGTTGCTTCTGCTCCCTGTGGGCCATCATCCTGCTTATGAGTGGACTTTCTCACCCCAGAAGACGAGAAAGCAGCCCTGCCCATTCATGCCTGGCCTCCCTCTGTCTCCAGCTCCCAGGCTCGCCTGACCCTGAACTGGCCTAGCCCACTGCTCACTTAGTGCTACTTGGAGTCTAATTGAGCTTTATTTTGTAAAAAGATTTGTATTTATTTATCTGATAGAGAGCACAAGCAGGGGGAGCAGCAGAGGGAGAGGGAGAAGCAGATGCCCCACTGAGCAGGGAGCCCGATGCGGGACTCAATCCCAGGACACTGGGATCATGATCTGAGCCAAAGGCAGACACTTAACTGACTGAGCCACCCGGGCGCCCCCTAATTTACCTTTAAACCTATAGGTGGAGAATACTAATATAGCCAGAGCTCAGCCCATCCAGTAAGGTTGTGACGTGCTACGAACATTGCATTTTCCTAAGTGCATTCAGCACTGACCCCACAGTCTAATGCCATTGGATGTCATTAGACACCATTAGGCACAGTGCCTTCCACTGAGGAGGGGAGGTGATATTGAACTCCCTGAAGAGAAGTGCTTGCAGGCTGGGAATCTCCTACGAGGAGGAGTCTCAGCTTTAATTTGCATAGGGCCTAAGTAATGCAATGCTCACTTAACCTCTACCCAGAGAGAAGGTTGGAGGGGGAGAGGGAGATGAGAAGGCTGGCTGCCCCAAACATCCAGTCCTGCTCCCAGACCCAGGCAGAGGGGAGGCAAGCAGGGCCTTTAGGCTCGGGATGATAGAGGCTGGTGTAGTTCTCCCAGCTGATAGAGAAGAGCTGCCCAGGAAGTGAACTGGGCAGCACAGGGGAGGTGGCAGGAGGGACCCAAAGGCCAGGTGCCCATGTCCGACGGAGCCTAGAAGGGAGCTGTGTATGAAAACAAAGATGTGTATTCAGTTTTAATCCATTTCATACTGAGTATCTCCCTATGAGGTAGGTCCTATTATTATCCCCATTTCAGGTGAGGCATGCAGGAGTCAAGCAAGTCTCCTGAGGTCACAGAACTAAGGGAACCGACAGTGTCTGGCTCAGCGCCCACCCCAGGCTCTCCCACGTCCCACCTCAGGAGCTGTGCCATCTGTTTCTTGTTCAGGCAGCCCCTTGGTCTCTCCCTCCCCAGTGGGAAGCCAAGGACCCTGTGTGCCCCCCACACACACACCCCCATGCTTGGCTCCCGTTGAGCTCTCCGGACTGCTGTGGAATAAAAGGAATCTTATGTTAAGGGAGGGGGAGGTATTCAGACATTTTTCCTTTGTAGGTCCTGTCCCACTCCTGGACCTGGGAAGGGGAAGCAATTAGGGGCTGAAGGGCTCACTTCTAGGTGACAAGGGGCAACATCTAGGCCCCAGAGACCAGCAGATGTGACATTTGCCACTATCCTGGAATTAGGCCACAGTGTCCAGTTTCCCGGGGTGGAGCAGCGCTGCATATCACGTGGCCTTGCACTTGCCCAACTCCAGGCAGCTCTAGAGAAGTAAGAGGAGTTCAAGGTCTGGCTGCTTATACTGCCCAGACGCAGATCACGTTTGTTGGATTCCAACCTGCTTGATGCCCTGGGGTCTACTCTCATCCAGTTTTAACCTGCCTTCCTGGTCTAATGATGCCCTTGAGGGGAAAGGAGGATTCCCCCCCACACATACACACATGCCTCAAGCTTGTTTGTTTCAAATCTGCATCTGTAGATTGCCACCTTCAGAACTAAAAGAAACTGCCATGGGCATGGCCAACCTGGAAGGGCAGGAACAGAGTGAGTGAAGGGGCCAGGAGTCACAGCTGGGCACTTTGTTGTGTTGTCCTGGGCAGGCTGACTCACCTGTTCTGGGAGTTGTAAGCTGGGGCTCTGCGGTGACTCAGGGTGGCGGGGCTGGGGAACGGCCAATGTCACTAGCTTTGACAGCCCATTTGGTGGGAGAAGAGTGGCCTCCACTGGAATGAGACCCTCATAAAGGAGGCTGACTGCTCTCCTTAGAAGTCGGGGACTGGGCGCCTGGGTGGCTCAGTTGGTTAAGCGACTGCCTTCGGCTCAGGTCATGATCCTGGAGTCCCAGGATCAAGTCCCGCATCGGGCTCCCTGCTCGGCAGGGAATCTGCTTCTCCCTCTGACCCTCCTCCCTCTCATGCTCTCTGTCTCTCATTCTCTCTCTCTCAAATAAATAAATAAAATCTTTAAAAAATAAAAAATTAAAATTAAAAAATTAAAAAAATAAAAAAAAAATAAAAGAAGTCGGGGACTTTCTTCATTACTGTTTCCAGAACACCTTCTGCACCCTGGAGGTTTTGTGTAAGGATAAAACTCTGGCCCTGCTGGCCAATGGAGTTAGAAAAGCAAGAGTCCTGCCTGTGATGAAAGTAGAGGACGTTTCAAGGTAATAAATAGTGAAATGTGAAGTTGGGATGCACCCACGGGAGATGCCTTCGAGTGTTACAGGAAGGGGAAGTTGTTGAGGGCAGTTTGATCCATGCCGGCTTTGTGAGCCTGCTGGGACAGGAGCAGGGGGTAGCCGTGGTTCTAAAGAGCTGAGGAAATTTATTTCAGATTCTACAGAGAAGAGTGCCTGTGGGTTGTCATGATGTCTTCTGCCCTGATGGAACCCACCGGAAAAGCAGTCAGGTGTACTAGAAGGAGCTCTGGACGCAGAGCAGGCCCCCCAGCCTCCTTGCGCTGTCCCATGCTTGGCTCCTCTGTGCGCCAGGCTTCAGGAAGACTGGTCCCAGCCTGCATGGGACATCCAGTCTAGTGATATTCACTGAATCACATACGAGTAAATAGATAAACAGGGTAATTGCAGATCATCCACAAAAAAATTTACTGGTTGACAATAAAGGTTGGGGAATGTCCTTTATGAATGATGGTCAGGGGCAAGAAGGAGCTTCCATGAGATGCAGTCAGGGCAAAGGGGAGGGAGAAGTCCCACTCTGAAATCCTGGTGTCACCTTGACCCACCACCACCGGGCCTCTGAGTCCATGTGAAGGTCAAATTCAAAGCAAGACGACGCTAAAAGAAAAGGGACCATCCATCTTAGATCTGAGGAGTGGGGCCAGCTGTGGGATCAGGAAGCCTGGGAGGGCAATGGCCCCCTCTTCCTCTTGGGAAACGTAAACACGATCTTAGAAATGACAATTCCCCAGAGAAGGAGTAAGTGGACGCCTGGCCCCATGACCCATGGTAAGAGACCCTCTCACAGAGCAGCAACACTTCCCATCCCTCCTTCCCTCCTTTTTTCTTCTCCTTGCTATGGTTGCTCTCAAGGGCTACCACCACCTGGCTCCAGGCCCTCCAAGTTGGCCCGGACGCCAGACACCCACCCCTTCCAGGCAACCGAGGCTGCTGTCCCTGGATCACCTATCACCTCCTTGGGTCCTGTGCTTCACCTGGGTGGCAGGCACTCCTCGGCCGGCAGCAGGAGGCTTGGACCCACCCTTCTGAGCCACCGTGGCTAGCTCTTCTTTGAGCTTTCCTCTTCTGCAGCTGCCCAGTGGGGTCTCCAGGTGGGCACATGGCTCCCACATCTGATGGCAGAGCAGACAGCATGTGCAGGTAAAGGATGGGTTGCAGGCCCATGAGCGAGCAGAGCCAGGCAAGGCCACGAGGTGAGAGAGTGGCCTCTGGAGGCCCTCCTGGGGGCAGAGGGAGGACAGGACTGTGTGTCCCCCAGAGCCCCTTTCCTCAGCTGTATTTGTGAGATTGCCTGAAAGGATTTACAACCACTCGTCCAGGGGGTGACACAGAATAAGCCCTCAACCAACACTCGTTCTGTCCCCCACTTCTCTTGAGAATTCTGTAGGACTTAGGTTCCAGGCTAAGTGTCTCTTTCTCTCTGAAAGTCCCCTGGCCCCTGAGGCAGGTGGCACAAAGCACCATGGCTTCCCCTGGACTCAGGGTCACGATGGTCGGCAGGTATTGGTTTTCCTGCTTGTCTCCTGTTTCAGGCCGCAGGGTACACCAGGACAAAAACCAGCCAGCTTTATTTCTGCCCCACCGCCGGCAACTCCTGGTAAAGTAGGTGCTCATCAAAGGTTTGCTGGCTGAATGAGCAGCAAAGGCTTCTTGAGGGGAATGGGGCTCGAAGGGACCCTGGCTTGTGAAGGGTCAGGGGCATTCGAATAAGTAGCAGGGAGGGAACCAGGTGAAAAAATACAACAAAATCCAGGTGGGCATTGGAGGCAAGAGAAGGAGCAGGAAGACCAGGCTCTAGGTCGTCCAGAAAGAGCTCTTGTGCCCAATGAGCCGTTCTCACACCTCCTTGGGTCCCTGGAGTCTCTCCGGCAGCCACTGGGCTGCCACCAGCCTTGGCCACCCTGCTGGATGAATGCTACCCACTTTGTTCCTGTGGTTTCTTAGCAGCCAAACCTGGGGCATAGCAGGCTTTCTTTCATCTTCAACCCCCTATGTGCCTGCATTTTTTACCTTAGAATAGCGTCCCCATACAGTTGTGAGCCGCTTCAGGTCCCGAGAGCATTTTCAGACGCCTGTCCCGGTCAGTGTTCACCAGGAGCCTTGGAACCCTCTGAGCCCCCTGGTTGAAATGGCTTCCCAGGACTGCACACCACTGGCAGGGGACTCAGCGGGTACCAATTCCAGGGCATCCTGGATGCTTTTCCAGGGGACTCTGCAACAGAGTAGAGGCGGGGCAAAGGGAGGCGAATCCCGCAGGGACATTGTCTTTCTGCTTTCATGTGCGAGTTATTCTAGGCTCTCATCTAGAAGCTTCCAAACATGTGGTATGTCCTCGGTTTCCAAGCACACTCCCAGGCCCTCTGTCCGCAGTCGGGGGGCACCATGAAAGGCACTGCCAGCCTTATTATGATAATGTCTGCAATCTAGCCACATTCCACCTTTGGAAACCAAGATACAGAACTGAAATAGCTATTTTATTTTAGAAATATTTGTTCTCCTAAGACAGTACTTCCCACAAAGCATTGGTCCTTCCCTTTGTTTTGGCTGATAGCCTTTCCCCTCTCTTCATTGTGTTTCTGATCTGTATTAGTTTTCAATCACTAGAAATTTTCTTGCATTTCCCTCTAGAGGAACTTGCATTTTGAAAAGCACTTCGACCTACCAGACCTTTCCATCCTTTATTATGGACATATTTTGTGCTTACAATATCTGATAGCGCAAAAAGAAAATCTCTCCTTTATTTATAGAAGTTGTCACAGGCTTTTCCTGAATGTAAATTTCCTGAAAATTTAGCCAGGACATGCGGCAAGTTTTGATTCCATTAGAGAACCGGAAACAAAACTGCCTACCAGCAGGCCTGAGGCTTTTTTGTATATCTTCTTGAGTGACAGACTAATTGGTGATCAGTATGTGAATTAAAACTCATTTCCTGGAAAGAAAATTTCTCTTAAAGCTCTCAGGAAGACTAAGAAATAAAGCCGCCCCTTATATGCCTATCCCAACACACTTGGCTATTGCGAATAATTCTGCAAATATCCTTTCAAGTCCAGGCCTTCAGTCCTTGTGGGCATATACCCAGAAGTGGAATTGCTGGATCATGTGGGAATTCTATGTTTAGTTTTTTGAGGAACCACTATATTGTTTTTCTTAGAGGCCTTTTTACATTCCCACCAGCAATGCACTGAGTTCCAGTTCTTGTATATCCCCACCAACACTTGAAATTTTTGAAAAAAAAAAAAATTTATAATAGCCATTCTAATGGGTGTGAAGGGGTATCTCATTGTGGTTTTGGTTTGCATTTCTCCAGTGATTAGTGATATGGAACTTCTTCCCATGTGTGTATTAGCCATTTGTATATCTTCTTTGGGCTATTCAGGTCCTTTGCCCATTTTTGAATTGGGCTGTTTGGGTTTTATGTTGTATTGTAGGAGCTCTTTATATATTCTGGATATGAATCCCTTATCAGATATATGATTTGTAAATATTTCCTCCCATCCTGTGGTTTGCCTTTTTTTGTTAATGGTGTCTTTTGATGCAGAGGAGTTTTTTTTTAACTTTGATGAAGTCCAATTATTTTGTCACTTGAGCTTTGATCCCCAAGAAATCATTGCCAAATCCAACATGATGAAGTTTTTCTCCTAATTTTCTTCTAAGAGTTTTATAGTTTTAGTTCTTACTTGTAGGTCTTTGGTCCATTTCAAGTTAATTTTTATATATGATGTTAGGTAAGGACCCAGCTTCATTCTTTGTCCTGTGGATATCCAGTTTTTCCAACACCATTTGTTGAAAAGATTGTCCTTTTCTCATTGAATAGTCTTGGCACTCTTGTTGAAAATTATTTGACCATAGATGTGAGAGTTTATTTCTGGACTCTCCATTCTATCCCAGATAGAATCCTCATATGTCTCTTTACATGCATTCCACATTGTTTTGATTCCTGTAGCTTTGCAGTAGTTTTGAAATCAGGAACCCTATTTCACTTCCAACTTTGCTCTTCTTTATCAAGATTGTTTTGACTATGGAGTCTCATTCTTTTACATATAGTCTCTTCCCATTTCTATTTGAGAATTCAGAAAATGTATTATCTGCGAAACAATTTTGAAAGAGCTACTCAAAAACTCCCTGTAGTAAAATAAAAATTAAAAGAGAAACAAGAGATATGTAAATTATTTGTAATAATTAACAATGTAGCCGTGAAGCTTAAGGCAATTGTTAAGAAATGATCCCTAAGAAATCACTAAGAAACTAGAAGCATGAAAATTAAAAGCAATTCAGAGGTTTTTTTAAATGATTTTAACAAAATAGATAGCAAAGAAGAGAAGGGAATTGCACTGAACTAATGGTCTTATCCTGTGTGGAAATTAAAGGTTGTATCTGTTCATCAATTCTCAGGATAAAAAAAAAATTAAGACACCTGTGTGTGTAACAAATTAAAGGCAAACACTAGAAGGAAAGATAAGATATATAACTTCTAAAAAATATATTACAAGAAAAATAAGACCAATCAAGTCAGCTGAAGGCAGTAAAGAAAATAACACCATAAAATTTGAGAAGTAGAAAGCACTAAAACAGATGATGGGGAAATGTCCAAATATACCAGTCATCTCCCTACCTTACTCTTAGTGCTACAAAAAATAAAAATAGAACAGGTTAAATTCCCCAATTAAAGGACAGATATTGGAGTGAAGGACTGAAATTGAGTAAAGGATTAAATTTTATCTATAGGGCGCCTGGGTGGCTCAGTCGTTAAGCGTCTGCCTTCGGCTCAGGTCATGATCTCAGGGTCCTGGGATCGAGCCCCACATCGGGCTCTCTGCTCCGTGGGAAGTCTGCTTCTCCCTCTCCCAATCCCCCTGCTTGTGTTCCCTCTCTCGCTGTGGGTCTCTCTCTGTCAAATAAATAAAATCTTTAAAAAATAAATAAATAAATAAATTTTATCTATAAGGTATCAGATAAGACACAGCTGAAAAAAAATGGCCTAAAGAGGTAAAAATATAAGGTGTAGGCAAAACTATTACAAGCAGTGTTACGGAAAGAATGAGGAGCAACAAGACAAGTAGCAGAGTGGAATTCAAGGTGGGAAGGGATACCCAAGACCAAAATATATTTAGTAAAAGATAAAAAACACCAAAAAGAGAGAGTGATTGCACTAGCTTTGAAATGTTGAAAGTAAAGCAGTTATGTTTATGAAGGCTTGTGATTTCTCCATCTGGGTGGGAGATATCAAAGGGGAAGCCAGCCAGGGGTCTGGAGCCCCAGGGTATTTAGGAACTACAGGGACAGGGCATACCATCCCAGGCCTTGGGGCACACCATAGACATTCCATAGACACAGGCAGGATCCTCAGACTTCACCCAGAGCCTAGGTGTGATCATATGGGAAAGCGAGGTTCCAGTACCCCATGTGGTACAGTCTGTGTAGAGTGCACAGATGTGACCCAACTCCCTCCCCTCACCTGTGAAGTCACAGTCCTCCAAGCTTAAGAGCATCTTAGGGTTCCGACGCCTGCAAGAAAACTCCACATTGCATATGAGTGGATCTCAGGAGTCAAGATACTGTGGAGCAAAGTGTACCCACCTGGACTGAGGTGTGGTCCACAGGGACCCTCTCCATTCACGGTGCTGTTCATGACACCCAGCCCTTCGTATGGAGCACAATGCACCCTGCCAGGACCGGGATGTGGTGATCACCATGACCGCCTAGATACCCCATGGTCCAGGTGGCGATTATGAATAGCTTCCTAACTTCAGGGTTCCTCATAGACCATGCCACCTGAGATTCTCATGGAATGTCAGAAGTCAGGCTTTGGTGTGCGAGGCCCTCTGGGAAGTTCTATGCACCTCTCCTGGAACATCAGCATAGCGCATGAGCATCTCGTGTGTTCTCACCCACAGTGTCACCTACTGGGGAGACTTTTCCCATTTATCCTGACCTACCTCCAGATGCCCGCGCTCATTTCAAAATTAAAGAGTGGGATGGTGTGTTAATAAGGGGGATTCAGGGATGTGGGCTTCACTATCAAGACCGTCTCAAGTTCATATTGAATATTTAAAATCACTTTTAAATTTGAAATATTCACATTTAACTTTTAAAATATAAAAAAATATATTCTTAAAACTTAAATTTTAAATTCTCACTTTTCGTGAACTATGAACATTCTTTTTTTATCCTTGTCGTCTTTTTTCCAGAGTTCTCAGGGGCTGCAGTCTCACACCATCTACGGGGGCAACAATGGGCCACTTCCAGCCGGGACGGTGCCGTGCTGCCCTGGATGCCTGACTGCCACACACCTCCAGAGAATCACGGTGTCTGCAAAGTAAGTCCCATGTTCTTGGGCCCCTAGCAGCTGTGCCACGGGGGCACGTGCAGTCAACACCTCCAGCAACAGACCAACTTGTACTGGGCCTTGGAGCAAATTGCCTGAAATCCGATCTAAAGCCAGGGATAGGGTTATTTATTCCCTGAAATCCATTGAGAACGAATTATGAAATGAGTTTCATATTGCACTAGAATTTGCATTTAGAATGATAAACATTATTCTCAAAAAAAAATGATTGTAGTGAACAACAGAAAAGTGATTTGATTTACGCTAATACTGGTACAAAATTTATGAAGTAATTCTATTGCCCTCTGTTGCTATCGTGATTGATTTGTAACGTATTATAAGAGTAATCTAAACAAAAGTAGTCTTTCACCTTCACATATTTTCCTTTTTAATGTTTCCTCTTAGTTCTTGTCTCAAAATGCTGTTTTAATCTAGTTGATTGATAGCATAGCAATTCTTTTGCCTTATGACTCCTTGAACAAACATTTATTTTTTTGTCTGCTCTTCATTTTGGTAAATTTCCTATCTATTAAAAATGGAAAGTGAACACTCATATATTCTTCACTCAGATTTACCAGTTGTTTACCTACAAACACACACACATATACACACATGGAATATGTACTCACGTGTGTTATATATGTGTGTGCTCAGTGTTTCTCTCTGAATTATCTGAAAGTAAGTTGCAGACATCATGACATACTTTGAGAAATATCTCCTACATCCATAGGCTTTCTTCTTCAAAATGGTAGCACCGTTATCACTGAGGAATTTAACACTGATAAAGTAATCTTATCCAACATATAGTTTCTATTCAAATACCTCTGGATGTCCCCAAAATATTCTTCATAGCTGTTTTCCCCTATCTAGCATTCAGTTAAGCATCATGCCCTGAATTTGGTTATGTCTCTTTAAATCGAAGCCGAACACTGCTTTTGCTTTTATCTTTTGTGATTTTGACATTTCTGAAGAACCTAAGCCATTTGTTTCGAGGAGAGTCTCACAGTCTGGATTTGTCTGGCTGTTTCTTCATGCTTAGGTCCAGGCCCACATTTTGTGTGTTTACATCACATCCGTGGGTTCAGCATGTCAGTGTGACCTGGTGTTGGTGAGGACGAGTTTGTTCACCTGGCTCAGGTGGTTTCTTCCAGTGCTGTCCTTTATAAAGTTACTGTTATTTTATTCCTTGTAATTAATAAGTAATCAGTGGGGTGAACTCTGAGACCAGGTGAACATTCTCTTGTCTAGCTCATTTTCACCCGTTTTAGCATCCACTGAAGGTTGTATTATGATTTTTAACTAATCAGTTCATCAGCACCACGGTCTTCCTTCCCTGTCGAATGGTTTCATTATTTTTTTCATTTTTCCACGGTTGTGAGCTGCCACACGAGGGAGTATATTGAAGCAGTCAAGAGAAGGACTCTGAAATTAGACTGTCTGGATGCATGTCTAGTATGTATCCCGTCTCTGACACACACTCACTGGGTGACCTTGAGCAAATATTTCATCTCATAAACCCTCAGTGTCCTTATGATTAAAATTGGGAGGCAATGAGTAACCACTGCGTGGGGTGTCTGGTAGGGATGGAGCCCACGCTTGGCCTCACCAAGTTTTAGCTATTAATTATTAACAGCGGCAGAAGGACAGGCTGCTTGCCTCCGGATGCTGCTTCACTCCCGAGATCTTCTGTAATCCCCAAAAGCTACCTTTGGCAGAAAATGCTGGTAAACCTGAATGACGGGGCAGAGGTACCCCAGGATGTGAGTGGTCATATTTTTAAGTCCCTAAAGTTAGAAGGTGGCATAGAGAAGCGACATCATCACAACAGGAAGCATGCGTCAGTGACTAGCACCCTAATGGCGTCCACTCCGCCATTCTGGTTATTTCTAACACTCTTCCTTGCTTGGCTCCTTCCCCTGGCTAGGCCTGGATCTCCCTAGTCTGCTGACAGTTTTGCCTTTCAGTCACTAGCAACTGATTGTTTGAAGATGATTAGGTTTCTTTCTCTTTAGATCAGGTCACTGTGGCTTTATTTGAGCTCCATTGCCTTGGAATCTTCTTTGAGAATCTTTGGAAAATTCTACCAAGAAGATAGCTTGTGAATATACATGTTAGTTTTTGAGCTACACACAGGCATGGATTAGGCTGAGTCTTAAAAAAAAAAAAAAAAAAAAAAAATTGCCCTTGGAGAACATTTTTAGCTAGAGTATCTGAAAAATGCTTCCTCTGAAAATGTTACTTGCCTAGATTTCTTCCCCACGAGGGCTGGCTTTCATAAAGCAGGGCTTCTGGAAGCATGTATGCTGTATCCAGCATGTTTCCTGGCTTATGGCTTGCTAGGCTGAGCATGAGGGATGGCCCTGATGTGTCACCTGTTCTCCTGCTTTCTGGGTGATGCCAGCCCAGCCAGCCTGAGGTTAGCCAGGGCAGAGAATGGGCCCTGAATACCCAGAGGTAACACCTCTGCATGGGCACCAACCCGAAGTCCCCCAGAAGCTCACCACCTCCTCCTTCTGTTTTCCTCCCTTTTAGCCATTCGCATGCCAGGGATCCTCTGCCTGTCTCTGTGTCCCCTTGATGAGCTCCTCGGAGAAGGGACAGTGGTGTGGGCAACATAATAGTTTACAGGTTGAGTGAAGCACAGTTAAAGATAAATCTGCAGTTCTGCATAAACACAGAGGAAGTCACTTGGGTGTCTTTTGACTGTGTGGGTGGAAATATCAGGGCTGCCTTTGTTCTGTTCTTCAAGTGCATTCTGTGAAATTCTGTCCACTTAGAAACCTGAGTTATCTGGTCTTAAATGAGTAGCATACTCCTAACCTGCATGCTTGAGACTGACATGGAAACAGCTTGAAGCCAAGGAAAACCCCCTATAGTGAAGCCCCTCCCCAAGGCTTCAGGTCCTGGGCCTTCCTGGGGGGACCTCCTTGGTGGCCCTGGGTCAGTCCTTGAGTCTCCGTCTTCATGCTCGCTTTACTTCCTTGTTCCTGGGGGTCCTGCAGCCATTGCCCCGAGAGTCACACCAAGTCCCACCTGGGTCCCAGGAGCTCATGTTTTTTTGTGGCAGGTGTGATCATGGCACCATGTCTTTCCACGTCACGCCCACACACAGTGAGCTGTAACCTCCCCAGGAAGGATGGAATATGGGTCCTGGAGCAGCCCCGGGGCTAGGTGGCATACCCAGGCCGTGAGAAGGACAGCAGAACCCGGGGCCTGATGTCTCCCTGGGCAACCAGGCTCTGCTCATTGGTGTCAAATGTGGAGCAAAAGTCTGGGTGTGCTGGGTGAGACAGGTTTGTCCTTCCATCTGTGTGAACCCCTAACCCATGGTCTCTCTGGTTCTGGGGTCTGCGATCCGGTGCTCACTCCCCATTTTCTAGCTGGGTGGCCATAGTTTCCCATCTGCCCAGTGGGGACAGTAGTCCTCTTGGGTAGGTCTCACAGGGATGGTGTTTCCCTTGGTTCCAGGTACTGAGTGTTGAAGGGCACCTCCCTCTTCTACCCTCATTCTTCTACTGGTGCATCTAGCAGCACTCAGCACTGGGGATTCCACAAAGAAGACCCGTTCCTGACCCTCAGGGTCCACCCTCACAGTTATGGCAGAAGAGAGCTGCATAGAGCGAACGCCAAAGCCCATGAGGCCCAATATGGGGCTGTCCCTCTCAATGTCCTAATGTTTTCTTTGAACTGTTTTAAATGGAAACACGTTGAAATCCACACTTGCTCCTTGAGCAGTGGGAGCTGCAGATGGCGGAGGAGGGTGAGCAGCAACACTTCAGCCACTCCTCTCCTCAAGGATGGAGCTAAGGTTTCCTGTCCACGGGGGCTGCCAGGGACGCACCAATGTGGTTTCCATCCATAGAGCTTGAGTTACACCAAGGCCAGGCTGGGGGCTACGTGTGGATCAGCTCTGTAGACCTCAGTTTCCTCATCTCTGAAATGGGGATGGTGATGGTGGTACCCTCCACACGGGGCTCAAGTGAGGGCAAAGTGAGTTAATTCATGAGAAGTACCCAGAGCTGTGACACCTGGTAAGAATGCTAGAAATCATGGTTGTGAGTGTGAGGGCCTAGGCGGATGCGCATGCGTAGCTCATAGTGAGCAGTGACTTTCAGCTCCCTTTCCCCTGTCCTCCCACACACTTTGACTCAGTTATTATGAACAACTGCACTGTGAAATAGCGTAGTGCAGCTTTGGAGGTCATTTTGTGGTGGGTGGGGTTGTATCCCCTGGGCCAAGCCCTGAAAGCTGTGATTTATTATTTTTGGTCTGTTTTTCACATTTTTTTAAAAGATTTTATTTATTTATCTGAGAGAGAGAATGGGAGACAGAGAGCATGAGAGGGAAGAGGGTCAGAGGGAGAAGCAGACCCCCCGCTGAGCAGGGAGCCCGATGTGGGACTCGATCCCGGGACTCCAGAATCATGACCTGAGCCGAAGGCAGTTGCTTAACCAACTGAGCCACCCAGGCACCCTGTTTTTCACATTTTTTTATGTGCCCAGAATTAAAGCTCATTGTGCCCACCAAAGGCACTTGAGACTCACTGAGAAATGAGACTGGCCACTGGCTATATCTTACCTCCCAGCTGGGTGACAGGGCTGGTTAACCCCAGTCCCACCTGAGCTTCCTCCTGCGCCATCGTTCCTTGGCCCTCAGACCCCCTCCTGGCCTTTCCTTCAGACCAGAGGCTTTTCCCCTGGGACCCAATTTTGCCCCAGAAACTGTGGGAACTAGCTGGCTGTGTTCACAAGCCTTTCTTCTGATACTCACAGGTAGGTCTGCATGTGACCCAGGTAGTCCCTCAGCTAGTCTTGACATCCTGTGCTTGTGGGTGCACATCTGAGTGCACATTTAACATTTTGCATTATAAATTTAAATAGGGACAAAGATGTCATTTCTAGCATATTGTAAATAATGACATTTTAAAACAGCATAGGTATGTCACTTTTTTTTTTTTAAGATTTTATTTATTTGTTTGACAGAAAGAGAGAGAGAGAGCAAACAAGCACAATCAGGGGGAGTGGCAGAGGGAGAGGGAGAAGCAAGCTCCCTGCTGAGCAGGGAGCCTAACATGGAGGCTCCATCCCAGGACCCTGGGATCATGACCTGAGCCGAAGGCAGACGCTTAGCCAACTGAGCCACCCAGGCACCCCGATACGTCACTTTTTTATGAAGTATAGTTGACATATAATATATTAGTTTCAAGTATACAACATAGTGATTCAACACTATACATTACACAGTGCTCACCGTGATAAGTATAGTTACATCTGTCACCATATACTGTAATTACAATGAAATATTATTGACTATATTACTTATGCTGTACTTTTTATTCAGACCTATCATTTTTTAAAAATATACACAGTCAGGGTGTATACACCTACAAGTGCTTGCTCTCTCTCTCCTCTCAAATAAAATCTTTAAAAATAAATAAATATATAAAAATATACACAATCAAATATAAGACCACCCACCCAAAATACAGAATACATGGATTCTTCCTTCACTTTGAAATTTTATACCATTTTGTTTCCTCCTTGAATTCATATAGAAATAGGAATAGAAATTCCACCTTCCCCACAAAACTTTATCGTAATTTTCTTCTAGAAAGACATTCACTAAGAAAAGGAAAGACACTCACTGATTATTCTGTCACCTGTTTTTTGCATATTTGTGTATGTTTGTTACACAGACCTATATATATTCACATACATATGTTAATATATTCCATGGGGCTTGCTATTGATGCTGTTTATAGTATTGATTAGTATACAGATAATCAAAACAGCATAATTAAATACAAAATAAATATATCCGAGAAGAGTCTCTTAATGAGATGGATGACAGAGAGGCTCCTGGGGAGACCTGGTGTGAGGACTCATTGGCTGTCCCTTTGTGTGGCATCTGGAGGTTTCCACTCCAGAGCGATGTAGGGTATGGGAAAGAAGAACCTGGAGGGCAGACATCTTACCCACAGATGAATTTTAGGATAGATTATATACAGACATGAGAATTTGAAGATTGATTATTTGAAAGTGTTCCATACTTACGTCCCCTTGACAAAACTTGATGTGCCCCAGGGGTACCCAGGCTCAGGTTGAGAGCCACAGCCCAGGCTTTCCCTACTCACTCAGATCTAGATCCAGTCTCCCTGCCAAGGTCAGATGCCCTGTCATTACTATTCTTACCTCTGCATCCCTTCCATGTGATCCGAACCTCCCCCACCCCATAGCTTCCTTTCAAACCATAGAATCTTCTAGAATGCAGTTGTGTCCTTTGTCTCTTTGTGGTCTTCCAAGAATCTGTGTGGACTGAGTCTCCCAGAGGAATTCAGAGAGAGCATTTAGGTTTTGATACTTTAAAGTATATAGTGTATCATATTCTAGATCTTTCTTTCCTGGGTCAACATATTTCTCCATGTTAGCTGCACCTTCACGGGTAGGATTTAGGTATGTGGCTTTTTCTGTAGACCCATGGCAGTGTGTGTACCTCAATGTGGGCTTGTTGGCATCACCAATCAGGAAACCCTAGTAACCAGGACTCTGCTTCAGGGCCTCCTCCTCAGAGCCCAGGTGCTGAGCCATATAAGAGAGGCACAGTCCCCAGTGAGACAGAATGAATATCAATTCTTAAGGGACTTACATACTCAGGGGCAGTTCTTGAATCTTCTGTAACCAGAGAGGACTGCTATCCACATGGACATTGTGCCACCACGAACGTAAGCATGTGGGTTGGCCAGTTATGATAATGCCAGGGGAGCAGTTTCTATAGGGATCATTTTCCAGTGCTTTGCTAAATTTCCTCTGTACCTTGTGGGTATTCCTAGAACATGCAAAGCCCAGTTCTCATACAAAATCATTTGTTAGCATATACAAAACTTAATTTTCCTCATTGATAATGAACCAGCAAAAAGAGATGCCCCTGCAGCATCTACATGAGGGCTCAAATTCATTGTGCAAGCCAAAAGGCAGCATCTTATGATGGTGCTACATGATCATTTATAATTTATCAGCCATCATTTTTTTAGATAATTGTTATAGAAAAAAGCAAACTTGGTTTGGCTCCAAGTACATTTGAGTAACTAGAATTTATAAAGTCAACTGGAAAAGAAATACAGAAATAAGATGCTCAGTTAAGCTGACTCTCTAGAGGGCAATAAAATAATACCTTATCTGGGGTTTACATTTTAACTGAGGGCAATAAAAATCATAATAATTTATTAATTTCTGCAAGTTAGTCTCTAATTTTACAGAGCTATAGACCCTCTGCATCTTTATCAGTTGTTAATTGTTGGATAAGTAGTTGTGACACTTCTCAAGAGTTTCAGAATAGGATCAAACAGGCTTATAATAAGTCAGTGTTTTAGCAGGATATCAGAAATTCAAGAAATCACCATTTTGCCTTTTTTCAAGTTTAGAATAAATTTTTCTATAACAATTATCTAAAAAAAATGATGGCTGACAAATTATAAGTGATCATGTAGCACCATTGCAAGATGCTGCCTTTTGGCTTGCACAATGAATTTGAGCCCTCATGTAGATGCTGCAGGGGCATCTGTGGTAGGCAGCTTCTGACATGGCTTCCAATCATTCCTGCCTCCTGACAACCACACCCTTATGTTGTTCCCTGTCCTTTTGTGGGGCCTGGACCTAGTGAATAGCACCCAATAAACAGGATACAAGAGACATGATGAGCTGCCTATTCCAAAATCAGGATACAAAAGACTGGAAGTTCCCTCATGCACACGCTCTCTCTAATCCTTGCAGTCTGACCAGTGGAAAACCTCATGTAGCAAGAAATTGCTAGTTCATTGACCCTCGAGAAATGAATCTGCCAACAACCACATGAGTAAACTTGGAGGGAGATCCTTCCCTGGTTGAGCCTCCATGCAAGATTGCAGCCCTAGCCAACATTTTAGTTACAATTTAGGAAAGATGGAGTCAAATAACCCAGCTAGGCACACCCTGATACCTAACCATAGAAATTGTGACACAATAAATAACTTGTGTTAAGTCACTAAGTTTTGGAGTAATTTGTTTCATAGCAATAGCTAACTGATACAACATCGATGAAATGTATAATGTTGATTATACTTGGAGATGTGCTTCTCAACTGAGCTTTCCTTCATTTCTTTCTCTGCTTCTCATCTTCCTTCTCCCTCTTCCCCATTCTTTAATAATCTTTAAGATAATCTTCCTTTTGGGGAGCCTGGGTGACTCAGTAGGTTAAGTGTCCAACTCTTGGTTTCAGCTCAGGTCATGATCTCATAGGTTGTGGGATCGAGTCCCACGTTGGGCTCCACACTTAGCAGGGAGTCTGCTTAAAGATTCGCTCTCTAGCCCCTCCCTCACTTATGCTTGCTCGCGCGCTCGCTCTCTCTCTCAAAAATAAATAAATAAGTATTTTTTTTAAAAAAAGATAATCTTCCTTTCTTGATTCCTGTTCCATGTTGGTTCCCCTTTTCTGGCAGCTGTGATTACATCTTTGACAGTTGATTAGAGGGGGCTGAACTCAGAGGCAGCTTATTTGTGGGGACAGTGTGCAGTTCAGAAAAAAATACTCCATTCTTGACCAATGGCAAAAGAATTTTTTGTTGTTGAAAATCAGTTGCTTCAGACTTGCTGTGACTGTTTCCTCCAGAGCTGCAATGCTTCTCATTGAGTCTCAAGCCAGTGCTTAGTGTTTGGGTGAAATTGTTGGTTTCAGCGTTCTTTCCTCAGGGGAGTGTGGACATATATCTTTTCTGCTTTCAGAGGCATTTTCTTTCTTGACTCAAACAGCTGATCCTATAAACTTGAACTTCATATTCATCTATTTCAATATAGAAACAACTTTTTTAAAATTATAAATTCTTTTAATACGATACAAAAATTACCAAAAGCAAATTTTTGAAAGAGTGGTACTCCAAAGGGTCTTATTAGGTTTCCAAAGTTATTCATTTAAGAACATATTGGCAAAGAAGTAAATAGATAGTAACAATCATAATTATACCTAAGCTTTTTTGGTGCTCCCTGTGAGCCCAGCACCGTGTTACATAACTGCCACACAACCACATAAAATAGGAACTGCTATCCTTGTTTCAAAGATGAAGCAATGCGAACCAGGGAGTAGAAGTACATTGTCCTAGTTTTGTTTGAATATTGTACGAATTTGTACCTTAAGGCAGGTGTTTCTAGTGACTAAAGTTTAAAACCCAGGTAACTCAAGAAGAACAATTAGTAGAGTAACACTTTGGTCACAAAGTTGCCAGATAATTAATTATAGAAAGCTGGATGTGTTCTTAAAAATCCATTTATCTCAATGTTATCTACTTAAAGTTTTCGGAGTCATCTAAGATAATGTCATCCATCAGGGTATTTTTTTTTTCTTTTTTTCTTTGGTTTGTTTATTTGTCTAGATAAACTGGCCTATCCTATTTGGAAAGATAGACATTTAGATAAAACCCACTGAATTGTTCCAGTCACTAGCATGTATAGATATTCAACTAATATGGGTCTATAAAAAATAAATAAAATGCAATAGAACGAAACTCCAAAAGCTGAAATTGTCCTGTACTTGTGAAATTTAAATAATTTTTAATAGAAAAAACTATGGCATCGACTCCCTTTGTTTCACTTACCGTAAGCATGCTGAAAACTTCCAAGTGTAAATGTGCAGCCCACTGGCATTTCTCTCAAATGTCTCTTAGACAGCTTTCCCCACCTCACCCCTTACACACACAGACATACACACACACCCACACACACACACTCCTGAACACATGAATAGATTCACATGGACACATACATATACATGCATGTATACAAGCACATACATATGCACACTAGCAAATGGACACTTCAATACACATGTATATGTAGCCTGTGATCCATTTATAATTAATTTTTATATATTATGTGATATGTAGATTGAACTTCTTTGTCTTTCCTTTATTTCCTTCTTTTTCTTTTCTTTTTTCTTTTTTTGGCATATTGATGTCCATTTTTTCAGCACCATTTGTTGAAAAGTTGGTATTTTCTGCATTGGTTTGCTTTTGTACCCTTGTGAAAAAGCTGTTATCTATTTTCCATTCCATTGATCTGTGTGTCTAACCTTTGTCCAATACCTACTATCTTCACCAGTGTAGGTTTATAATGCATTTTATATTAGGTAGTGTGAATCCTCAAACATTGTCTTCTTTTTCAAAATTGTTTGGGCCAGTCTAGCTCCTTTATCTTTCCATATACATTTTAGAAACAGCTTGCTCACGTCTACAAAGAATCTTGCTGGAAAGTTAATTAGGATTGCATTGAATTCATAGATCAATGTGAGAATGATTGATATCTTTACTGTATCTTACAACCCATGCAAACAGTACATCTTGCCATTTATTGGGGTTATCTTTGGTCTCTGTTATATGAATTTTTGTAAACTTAGTTATGTTTCTGGAATAAGTCCTTGCTCTGTTGTCCTCCAGGTTTGTACACATCCTGTTCTATCTTTTTGACTCTGTCCATACTGCCCCCACCCCACACGCACACAGAGACCAACCCTCTACCTCTTAACCTACACAGTTCCTAGTTCTACAGTGGTTTTCTGATGAGAGATAACTTCTTCAGAGTCACTGTCTTTCTCTCCTCCACTCCAGTGTAGAGCAGCTTCCTTGCCCATGAGCTTCTGCCATCTTGTCTCTCTAATAGCACTAACCACTGTGTGATGTAACTGCTTCTTTAATATTTTTAGGCCACTAACCTCAATATTCTTCAAAGGCAGGGACCATATCTGATTTGGGGTTGTATCTTTGGCACCTAGTATAGAGCAAGGGCTCAGTTAACAGCAGTTGATTAGAGAATTGGGAAAATAGGGGTGACTGGGTAGCTCAGTCAGCTGAGCATCTGACTCTTGGTTTCAGCTCAGGTCATGATCTCAGGGTTGTGAGATCAAGCCCTGAGTCAGGCTCTGCACTCAGAAGGGGGGCAGCTTAAGATTCTCCCTCTCCCTCTGCCCCTCCCCTCTGTCTTTCTCTCCCTCTCCCTCTCAAATAAATAAATAAATAAATCTTTTTTTTTTTTTAAAGAAATGGAGAAATAAAGGAATAATGGGAAAAGAAAAAGGGCTGAAGATAAACTAGTAGTCATTGAGGCTCTGCTCTGTGTCCATCATTATGACAGGGCAAAGATAGATGAGAGATAGAGGGATGAATGGATGGATGGTTGGATAGATTTTTCTTTAAGTTCCGTTAAACCTTATAAAATTCTGAGAAAGATGTAGCATCTTCCCCATGTATAGATGAAGAAATAGCTTCAAAGAGGTTTAGTGGCTTTCCAAAGACCATATTTGCAGAGAATGGCAGAGCTAAAATTCAAAACTGGCTCTACCTTTCTCCAAGGTTTATGCCCTTATACACCATCTCCTCTCCTTCTCAACTGCCAACACATGGCCAACCAAACTGGACCTTTCTCTTCTTTTCCTGTTCATTTCTGCTTCCGTACTTTAGTGCAGCCCCCTATTGTATCTTGCTTATCTTATTCAATAGCTTCAGTGGACAATGATGCTTAAGATACAGTGCCTTACATGAGCACAAGGGCAAAGAGCTTAGAAGGCTATAAAGTAGAAGTAGAAACGCCACTCCACTCCCTCCCACAGCCCCACACTGCTGAGAGGTCTTTAGAGTCAGCAGGTGTACCTCCTTCAGACACTTGTCCACATGGGATTTTTTCTCCTTTTAGCAGTTGTAAATTACACTATAATACATAGATGTTCTCCTGTGCCTTAGAGAAATTTCCATTTTAACACCCATGTGATTGGTCATGTTCTAGATGGGTCATACTTGATTCAGCCACCCTCCTACTGACAAACAACTGTTTCTTATATTTCTAGCTGTGCTGCAAGGAACATCCTTATATAGAGCAAGGTTGACTCTAAGGAAGATACTGAGAGGCAGAACTGTAGAGTTAGAGGGTATGCACATTAAAAAAATTTAGGCACTGAAAAAGAAAATGTCCTCAGTTGACCTCATTGCTAGCCGATATAGCTCCCCACCCCCATAGTAGTGTAAAAAAGTACCCAATTCATCTCATCAGGAATCATGTTTTCAAACTTAATTTTTTAAGGGAGCCTTCTGGGTGTCTTCTGGGTAAAGGGTGGGTAGGCATGGCTTATGGTTACCTTAGTATTTCCCTTATTAACTAAGGTTGATTATCTTTTCACATGCTGATTGGTCATTTAGGCTCCTTTAAATTGCACATTCATGTAATTTGCTGCTTTTTTATTGGTCCCTGTATCTTTTTTTTTAAGATTTTATTTATTTGACAGAGACAGACATAGTGAGAGAGGGAACACAAGCAGGGGGACTGGTAGAGGGAGAAGCAGGCTTCCTGTGGAGCAGGGAGCCCAATGTGGGGCTCAATCCTAGGACCCCAGGATCATGACCTGAACTGAAGGCAGACGCTTAGCGACTGAGCCACCCAGGCACCCCAGGGTCCATGTGTCTTTAATCATTTGGGAGTGTTCATCATCTATTCCGAATGCCAACCCCCTATTCATTATATATTTTTCATGTCTTCTCCTGTTCTGCTGTATAACTTTAACATTTTTATGGTATTTTTTGTCATTCAGAAGTCTGTTTATTGATTGTGCTTTGGCTATTATTAGTGTTATCAAATTTTTCTTTTATGGGCATTTTTGCCTTAAGAAGTCTTCCTGTATTAGTTAGGGCAGGCTAAATGCTACAACAAACATTCCCCCCAAATCCCAGTGCATTGAAACAATACAGCCTTATTTCTCGCCACGTCAGCTCAATGTGTGTAGCATGGAGAGCCCAGATTCACACTCCCATGCAGTAGCTTCATCACCCACCAAGGTCTCAGACTTTCCAGGGAATCCTCTCTAGCGAGCTAGCAAATGAGAGATAAGAGAGAAGTGGAAGATCCAGTGGGGGGAGAGGTTAGGGTCAGTCCTAGAAATGGCCCACATCACTTCCATGTCAGGTTCCATTGACCAGAACTTTGTCATATGGCCACACACAACTGCATGGGGACCAGGAAATGTAATCTGGAAATGTGTGCCCTGAGGAAGAGGAATGGGATATGGTCAATCTCAAGCAGGTCCTCCAGCGCTCTTTCCTACCACAAGGTCATAAGCATATTTGCCTCCACTTTTCTCTGGTGCGTTTATTGCTTTATTTCTTATCTATATGTATTTAACTCGTGGAATTTGTTGGCAAATGATAGGATGTAAGGGGTCTAATTTTATTTTTTCCAAATGTACTGCCTACTTATTTTATAGTATTGTCCTCTCCCCACCCTGGATTTCCACAAATTTGGGAAATTCCCCACGGTTATCATTCTGTCAGATAGCCATGCTATCAACCTCAAATGACAGGCAAGAGTTAACTAGCAGGGGCTTCATTGAAAATATCTCTTCTTTTACTCAACAGAGAGTCCGGAGTCAGTGCTAGCCTCGGGGTGGCTGCTTGGTGATGTCAGGGCAGCACCTTTCTTTTTTTTTTTTTTTAAGATTCTAGTTTTAGGGGCGCCTGGGTGGCTCAGTCGGTTAAGCAGCTGCCTTCGGCTCAGGTCATGATCCCGGGATCCTGGGATTGAGCCCCACAGCAGACTCCTGTCTGCTCCTCCCTCGCCCTCCACCCATCCCTGGCTCGTGGTCTCTCTCACTTTCTCTCAAATAAACAAAATTAAAAAAAAAATTCTAGTTTAAGAAATCTGTACACCCAATGTGAGGCTCGAATTCACAGCCCCGAGATCTAGAGTTGCATGCTTCACCAACTGAACCAACGAGGCGCCCCTCAAGTTCTCTTTACATTTCCCTCATGATCATAGGCATAGCTTCCCTTTTGCATCCCTTTCAAGGTGAGAATAGGGAATTCTCTGCATGCCCCTTTTGTTAGAAAAGCAAAATGTTCACTTAAAGTAGCCCAGCAGATTTCTTTTTTTTTTTTTTTTAATTTTATTTATTTGAGAGAGAGAATGAGAGAGAGCATGAGAGGGAGGAGGGTCAGAGGGAGAAGCAGACTCCCTGCCGAGCAGGGAGCCCGATGCGGGACTCGATCCTGGGACTCCAGGATCATGACCTGAGCCGAAGGCAGTCGCCTAACCAACTGAGCCACCCAGGCGCCCCCAGCAGATTTCTTTTTTGCAATTTTGCGGCTACTTGTAGAGAGAGAAGAAACTGGTTATCTGGACACTTTCAGTTGCAAGAAAAGCTGGTGATGCAGAAATCAGAATTGCCTTGATTGGCTTAGACCAATCATGACTTATTAGATGGGGCTGAGTACATTGCAGCCAGGAACAAAAGCAAGTAGCTGTGAACTAACAAGGAGAATGGGTATTAGATAGAGAATTAACAGCGCCTGCCACATTCATATATCAAATTCTCTTCCTGTCTCCCTTTTCTCCCCCCTCCTTTTCTCTCTCTCTCTCTCTGCTTCCTCCTCCTCCTCCTCATTCTCTTTCTCTCTCTCCTTCCTCCTCCTCCTAGTTCTTTCTCTGTCTCTCATGCTCATGCACACATGCACGCATAGGGACATGTCTCTGCATTGCCTGCCCTCATCCACTGGTCTGTGTGACTCTGTTTGCCCCCAGGCCACTGTGCTCTAATCTCAGTGCTTTTATGTTTGATATGAGATAGGGCAAACTTTTGCATCCACTTTGGTCTTTCTCAAAATTGCCTTGGAATTTCTTGCTTATTTATTCTTCTAAGTTTTAGAAACTGTTAACTTTCATAAACCTTCTGTTGGGATTGCTTCGAATTGATTATTATAAATATGAAATTTGTCATCTTAAAAATATAGTCTTCCTATCCATTTATTTTTCTTCAACAAAGATCGTATTCTGCAAACCAAAATAAAAACAAAAATGTTTCTCTCATTTTGTTGTGTTATCCCTAGGTAATTATAGGAATTTCTTTTTGGTGTTGTCTAATATAAAATGATCTTTTAATTTTTTTTCCGTACTTAGTTGGCTAATGTTGGTATGTAGAAAAGATACTGATTTTTGTACATTGATCTTGTTCCAGCCATTTAAAATGCTCATATTTGTTCTAATATTTAGTCATGGGTTTGTTCTGAACTTTGACAGAATTGCTCCTAAACTTTTCATTATTAGGTAGGATAATTCTTAGAAGTTGGGGATCATTACTTTTTTTTCAGTTTTATTGAGAAATAATTGACACACATCACTGTATACGTTTAAAGCATATTGGTGTGATTGGTGTGATTTACATATATTGTGAAATGATTGCCACAGTAGGTTCAGCTAACATCATGCTTCTCATATAGATACAATAAAAACAAAAGAAAGAAAAAAAGGGAAAAATTTCCTGGTGATAAAAACTCTTAGGATTACTCTCTTAGCACCTTTCCTGTATATCATGCAGCAGGTATTCGCTATGGTCCTCTTGTTGTACATCACATCCCTAGTATTTACCTTATAACTGAAAGTTTGTACCTTTGACCACCTTCCAGGAGTCATCCCCAGTCCTTGTGATCAGATCAGAAGACACTCTCCACAACTCCCCACAGCTGGGGCTATGGTTCAGCTCCTTGCCTGGGTGTGAGCAAACCAAACCCTAGGGCTGGCAAAATTCCTCCTTTGAGGAACCAAATCAGGCAGATCTACATCCTGCTGAGTTCCCTGGTCAGTGTATTCCCTCCACACACCCACACTTAGTTATGCAGATGAACAAAACCACTGGTTGGATTACTGCTTGGGGCACTGCAGGTATGAACTCAGTTGGCCAAGATGGTCTTGTCTTTTTATGTCTTTTCCTACAGTTTGGATTCATTTCCTCATCTTTTATTTTACATATATGTTTATAAATGACATTGGCCTATGATTTTTTCTGTTACTTCTTTTCTAATTCTGACATCTGAATTATTCTACCTTCATGTACCAGCTAGGAATAAGTTTAGCTACAAGTAACCAAGTACTTGATTTACTTGGTTTGAACAAATAGGTATTTATATGAGAAAAATAATCAGAAGTCCAGAGGGGTAGTCTAGGTCTGGTGCAAATGTTCACTGATGCCATCAGGGATAAGCTTTCTACCATCTTTGTGTGTTGGGTCTTGTCCTCTGGCTTTCTTCCCCATAGTCCTAAGATGATGGGTATACTTGCAGATATTATTTCCTTGCTTAGGAAAGGAAAAATAAGAAAAGACTATTGTAAGCCTATCCCTTTCTATCAGGTAAGTCTAAACCCAACCATAAACTCATAAACTCAGTGCAGTTGACTTCTGTTTCCATCACATGGACCTGAATCATTCATTATGGCTACATCAAAACTGATGAATCCCAGGTCAAGTGGAAAAGATTAGCAATGACTGGTCTGGGCCCATTTTGATTCATCCCCTGCTACTTAGAATTCAGTCTTCTCTGAAAATCAAGAGTTCTCCACTGCTACATGATAAACCAAGATTCTACCAGCAGTAGAGGAATGGGTATAGGATGGGCAACATCTAAGAAAATGAGTGAGTACCTTTCCATTTCTTTATGTGCCTTTGATCCATTTTTCACTCTGTTACCAAATTTTAGTCTTTGTTTTCCCAAAGAACATGTCCATTCTCTCCTCAGAAACTTCCAGTGGCTTCCCACTGGCGTCATGTTACAGTCCAGCTACTTATCCTGATAGCCCACAGGGTCTGACCCTAACCTTTACCTACAGTCTCTGTGCCCACTGTCTCTCCTGCTCCTTGTACAACTGGCCCCTGGACATGCAAATGTGTTCTTGTGCCTCTTGGTCTCTGTCCATGGTGCTCATCCAGCTTGAAATGTCTTTTCAGTCTTCCTAAATCCTTCTAAAAAACTCATCTTACCTTCGGCCTTCTTCATTTTGCTGGTCAGAAAGAACTGTTCCTCTCTAGTATTCTAATGATTTTTCACATAAACAATAGTATAATATTTATCCCAGTCTGAGTTGAATTACAGTTATTTTCATGTCTACCCATCAAAATGGAGTAGGAAGTTGGATTTAATATTTTCAATATCATTTGATTCATTCACTCAGCAGATTTATTGAGCATCTGGTATATTTCAGCTTATGGTGATGTTAAGGCAAATAAAGTAAGAACTCTGCCCTCCAGGAGAGAGAAAAGGAGACAAACAGGCAGAGGTAGCAGCCCAGGACCTAGACACAATGTTCAAAGTGTTCCTCTCCTGTCATGATAACAAGGGGAGGGGTACAGAGGGGGTCTGACCCTTTAGGCTCTTTTAACCTGATAAGAAACACGTCTTTTCCCAGAAGAAGAGCTAAATAAAATGGTGAAATAAATAGTAGAAATATAAACTTGATTATGATTTGTGAGATCTTTTTAAACCCTTGTTGATGGCACATTGGTCTGGTTCAGACTCATGTTTTATTCCAGTGTGACAGCTTAGATTTATGGGCCTAGAGAATAAAAACATAAATCCATCAAAGCAAGGGAGTAGAGTCTTGAAAGAATTCCAGTGCTGGAGGCTTAGACTTGTGCAGGGAAGCTTTGCTGCAGATTTGCAAGGATGAGATAAGCCTCTGACATCCAACTTCCTTCGGAACATGATCATTCTTGTAGGCACATTACACAGGTGCAAGGATGTAGCTGTTCTCTACAAGTCACAATGAGTGTCTATGTCATGGCCTTAAAAACTAACTTCCGTGTTCAAATATTATTGTCAATATTAGTGGTTATTATTCCTTGTGCATTCTTTAAGAATTGCCTAGTCTTTAATATGAGTTCAAGGTAGAAGTAGCATGGAAAGAAGAGTCTGTAAATCTTTGGGGACCATGAGCCTTGAGCATGATGACAGTTGCACACCTGCTTTCATATTAAGAACCCTGAAGAATTAGATATTTCACTGATTATTACTTCAAAGATTTTTTATTTATTTTAGAGAGAGAGGTAGGGTGGGTAGAGGGAGAAGAGAATCTTAAGCAGACTCCACACTAAGCACAGAGCCTGATGCAGGGCTCGATCTCAGGACACTGAGATCATGACCTGGGCCAAAACCAAGAGTCCATCACTTGACCAACTGCAGTACCCAGGCTCCCCATATATTATTTCAGTGCACACAAGAGAAAACCTCAGGAGATCCTATACTCACTACTATTCCCCAAAATAAAAATTTTAGGAGAGACTTTTCTTCCATCTTTCCATACTGTGAGAAAATCATTAAAAGGTATAATTGCATGCCAACTAAGGAAATGTTTCACTTCCCATATGCATCTGTGCACATAGGGTATTTCAAAAGTACCAGGCATTTTGACTTGACAACATTTGAAGACACCTGTACCATCATAAAGGGAAGGTGAATGGTGACCTGTGAATCAAAGTGGATCTGTGTGAGAATCATAGGTCTGCCACTGGGCTCTCTGGTTTTCAATAAAAGGAAACAAAGCTCTTTGGCTCATGGAGTTGTTGTCTGTATGGTAGTTAACTCGCCCATACAACATCCAGTACAGCTGTTGTCATTGTGGGCACCCAGCAAGTAGTAGTTACTTTCCTCATTTAGACATAGACAGGATTCAAACCCATGGGAAGAATGGCATTCATTGTCCAACTCTATTCAAATAAATTTGAAATCCAAGATAAAATGGATAGATCTGTAGGAAAATACAATCTAACAAAATTGAATCCTATAGAGGTAGAAAGTATAAACAGAGTTATTTCCATAGAAAAACAATAGAGAAGGTTGTAAAAGGGTTTACCCCAAAAGAAGCCTCAAGAACAGATCAATTCACAGGGAATATCTGCCCAACCTTCAAAGATCAAATGATCCCAATGCTACTTGGGTTATTGTGAGAGAGTTGAGAAGGAAAATAAACTTCTAATTTTGTTTTGTGTATATAATGTTGACTGTAAAACTTGACGAAGATTGCATATAAAAATAAAAACCATGTATCAAGGTAATGCATTAATATCAATGTAGGAATTTTATTTTATTTTATTATTTTATTTTTTGAGAAAGAGAGAGCACAAATGGGGTGGAGGGGGCAGAGAGAGAGAGAGAATCTTAAGTAGACTCTTCACCCAGTGTGGAGCCTGACATGGGGCTCAATGTCATGACCCTGAGATCATGACCTGAGCCCAAATCAAGAGTCAGACGTTTAACTGACTGAGCCACCCAGGCGTCCCATCAATGTAGGAATTTTAAATAAAAATTAGCAAACTAAATCAAAAGCCACATAAAAAAAGAAATACCAATGAATGATTAAAGAAGGTTTATTCCAGAAATATGAGTATGGGTCAGTATTTAAGTCCATTAATAGAATTTTTCATATTAATAGATCTTAACAAAAAAGTCATGTGAAAGTCAACATCCATTCATGATAAGACCACTCATTAAGGTATATGGATACTTTTTTTTTTCTTTGAAGATTTTATTTATTTGTCAGAGAGAGAGAGAGAGAGCACAAGCAGGGGGAGTGACTGAGAAAGGAGCCCGATGCAGGACTCGGATCCCAGGACCCTGGGATCATGACCTGAGCCAAAGGCAGACGTTTAACCGACTGAGCCCCTCAGACATCCCGAAGGTATATGGATACTTTCTAAACATATGTATAGGAATGTGACCATTCATATAGAGTTCAAAAGCCAGCAGTCACCATCTTACTCCATGCGGAAATACCAAAATTATTCCCCCTACATTTAGGAGCAAAGCAAAGATCCCATTACCTCTACTAATATTTACTATTATACTGAGTTAGTCAACTCAGGCAAGAGAAAATGAGATTTAAGAGTTGAAAATTAAGAGGGTAACACAATCTCTGTTTGCATTTGATATGCTTGTATATCTAGAAAAACTATGGAAAATTTTCTAAAAACATTAGGAATTTAGAAAAATAGCAGTCTATAAATTTAACACCACAAATCAGTAGCTTTGTTTATTAATATGATAACCAGTTAACACACATAATGGGGAAAAAAAGGATACCTTTTATGAATACCTAGGCATATATCTAACAGAAAAATACAGAAATAGACCCAATTGTATATGCAAACTTGGCATATAATAAGGGAAGCATCTGAAATCAGTAGGGCTTACTCACTGATGGGCTTTTCCATAAGTGGTGTTGGAATAGTCGGAAAGACATAAAGAAAATGATAAAATTGGATCCATTCCTCACTTGATGCACCAGGATCAATTCCAACTGCATCAGAATTTTAAATATAAAAAATTAAACCCTTCAATTTGTAGAAGAAAACATGGGTGAATTCTCTATAATCTGGCAATGAGAAAAAAAAGTTAAATTAAGACTCAAACTCCAGAAGCATTAAGGAAAAGAGAGAAAACTATATATAAACTGTTTTTAATAGACTTGACAAAGCTTTTTCAACAAACTTAAGGAAAAAGAAGATGGAGGCAAAACCTATAAATTAAAAAAAGACCTATCAGCCAGTTACAATGCATGGACCTTATTTGAATCCTGGTTCCAACAAACTGAACGATTAAAAATATGTACATGTGTAGCATTTGAGATCTTTGGAAAATTTGAACACTGGATATTAATGACATTCAGGGAGGATTGTTAATTTAGGGTATGATGGTGGTACTGTGATTATGCTTTAAGGAGTCTTTTCAGAGATATCAGAAAACTCTGGATGTGTGCCGATGATTGCCCACCATTTGGAGCCTAAGGCAAAGGAAGAGTTAGTCATACTGATCCTGTCTCCATTTAAAATATTGATATTTTGTTCAAGAATATTTTTGCACTTTGATTTTTTTTAATGTTATAACAAACTGCTGTTTATCTTGACTTCTGAGATTTTTGCAGCCCCTTAAGTTTTGCACCTGGCAAGTACCTCACCTTCCTCACCCTAGTCCTGGTCCTGCTGGGTGCCAGGTACTGTGAAGCCTGGAGAGCAGAAAGGAGAACGAATTGGATTCAAATGCTCAGACAGCAATCCCTCTGTTGGGATAAATGGATGTTACATACAACGACATACAAGGCATTGACTAGCTTGTTTGTGGCTCTGGAGGTGGAGAATAAACCTCAGGCCCTCATTCTCCCCACGATCTTCCTCTGTCTGTCCCCTGTGGTCAGACCGCTAACCTCTGCCTCCATCTCCCAGTCTAGATTCATCCATCCCATCTTGCCACCTTCCAGTCTCTGGTTATAACATCTGCAGACAAATAAAATAGAGATGTGTTTTCTTTAGGCTCCACTGAAATGAAGTTAACGAAAAATCGATCCTGATGCAATTTTAGTCTTATCCTGCTGCACCTGTTTCCTAAAATTGTGTTCTCTCTGGTTAGGCCCAAATCCAGCAGCCTCTAAGGCCTGCACCTGTTTCTGCATCTCTCTCTCTCTGCTCCCTGGGAAGCTCCTGGGGGAGCCCAAGTTGCTCATGGTGCCCAGTGTTTGAGTCTCACACACTCACTAGAATAGCAACTAAACAGAATAGCAACTCAATGAATGCTCATTGCTTGAATGATAGATGAAGGCAGCCACCTCAGGTACTGGAGAGAAGGTGGTATTGAAGTCAGAACACCCATGCAGCATGAACACTCTAGTGATTCCAAGCCAGGGGACTGAGGTCTAAGAGCAGTAGCCCTAAGTGCAGGGAGACAGGGACCCTGCATGAGCCTGTGCAACAGGGTTAATATGGCCAGAGAGGACAACACCGAGTGGGGAATGGGGACTATGAGCAAGACTGGGAAGGAGAGCAGAGTCTCAGCAGGGGCTGGGCATCAGGTCCTGGGCCAGCAGCCAGAACTGCCCTGGAGAGAGGTCTGGGCGTGGGGGTGGGGGGTGTGGAACAGGAAGTTGGTTGAAAGGAGGCCTGAGTTCTGAAAATTTGGCCAATTTTGTGCTTCAGCTGAAGAAGGAAGGGAATAAAAGTTTGTTTAGGGAAATGGGGAGGTAGAAATCAACAGAAGAGAAGACAATTATAAAGGAAAAAAATGTCACCATGTTTGTTCTGATGCTGTGTCATTATTTTTACCTCTTTTCGAAATGTTTATTGGCAAGCTAAGTTCACAGCTCTGAGAACAGTGGTTCTGGGACTTCAGCACACAGCAGAACCCCCTGAAGGACATGTAAAACCAGTTGGCAGGGCCTCCCTGCAGAGATTCTGATTCAACAGGTCTGGGTGGGGCCTGGGAATGGGCATTTCTAGCAAGTTCCCAGAGGACGCTGCTGCTGGCCTGAGGAACACACTTTGAGAATCACTGTCTCAGAGGCCCTGGGTCTGACCCCCTGATAACAAGAGGATGATCTTAAATATCTGTATAGCCCATAATTGTTTACAGAGCTCTTTCACAGACATGTAATTTACTTAATCTCCCGTAAACCCTGCCTTGTCTGATAGAGATTGGCCATCAGCCTGGTCACAGTTGGCACTTAGACTGTGGCTGAGCTAAGAAGGAGGGTCCTTCCTGCTCAGCCTCTTGAGGGGGAGGGAACAAAGTCACATACTCATGCCCATATTTACTTAAACTAACTTATCAAAACAAAGTTCTTTTACATAAATGTATGGAGTGCTTTCTAGGAAGGTGGATGGTTCTTTGCTTCATTTGGTTATTTAAGCCTATAGAAGCTTGTAAACTTGACATTAGCCTTCCTATTTCATAAAGAACAGAAGCCTAAAGTGTGACAAAATGTGCGGACAGTGCATTTTGGCAATATTTCAGTTTGGGCAATATTTCCCAAAGTGTGGAATAGGACAGCCCCCGTCAGAATCGCCTCATGTGATTCCCCACGTGGATGAGCCCCTCCCCTAGCCCTCCACAGCTGGTGTGTGTGTGTGTGTGTGTGTGTGTGCGTGCACACAGGTGCATGGATGCGCCAGAGCCCCAGTACAGAGACACAGAGCCACAGAGATCCGTGCTTTAGGAAGACCTGTGGCAATGGCTTTTGTCCCCTCTGGTCTGTGGGTGGGTAGCATGGTATCTTACACTGTCACAGGAATTAAGGGGACCCCGCTGGGACCGAGCATGGCTGGGGGTTGGACAGGGGTCAGGCACACAGCCTTGTCACAGGGAGGCAGAACTCGGATGGGAACCACACGAGGAACATTCTCAATGAGAGCCAGCCAGGAGAACACACTTGGGAGTGTACAGGAAGCTCTCCCCGGAGTGTGACCTCAGGGAGTCCAGGGCCTGGGAGGGAGGGAGCCAGGGGCTGGAAGAGGGGCAGGCCAGGCCGGGCCAGACTGCCGTGGGACACACAGATCGGCGTGGGAAGGGCCTCTGTGCTCTCGTGCTCATGGTCAGCCCTGCCTTGCTGCCTGAAGGGAAGGTGAAGGGTCATGGACCACTCTTGGAGCAAGACGTAGAGGACTGCACGGGGAGACCTGGCACGTCCCAGCAGTGCCCCCCAGAGCTCTCCCCTTCTCCAAACCTCTATAACCTCACAAGTAAAGAGGAATAAGAATACCTATTCACTACAGAAGATGTTCAACAAAATGGGGTTTTAGGAAAATGCCTAGCCAGGGATGTGGTATTCAGGCTTGTGTTGTGACTCTTCTCATTCTCAGACAGTCACCACAGTCCTGGTGGTGTGTGACCAGAGCCAAGACTGCAGCCCTCCCTGGAGGCACACAGGTGGCCCCAGGAAGATGGCTGGCCGCTGGCCGTCCCCCATAGGGCCTGTTAAGACCCGTCTCTCAAGCGCTCAGGGGAACATTTCTGCCCCTCAGGTGTGCACTCTACCCGCCGCATAAACCACGGAGACGCTACACCCACAGTGAGTCTGTGTCGTGGGCTGCTCGGAAGCCGAAAGTGGCAGACGCATACGCAGGTAGAAATAACAGAGAAGAAGGAATCTCTCAGTGTTATTTTTCATCACTTTTCACATAGCATTTGGAAAACTCTGCTTCTCTCTCTTTTTTGAGACATTTCAAACCCTGGGATATTTTAACAGAAAGGGTCCTTACTCACCTAGTCAAAGCACTGTATTGTGCAGGGAGGGGCCTGAGCATGAGGCTCTACAGGAAGTAGTAATGGGGCCACTTTGGCACCAAGAGACTGATTCTAGGGCCCAGCTTCTATTCCCATGCTGCACTGCCTCTCCGAAGGCAGAGTCATAGCGAAAACAGCTTGACACACCTGTTCACCTGTTCACAGGGTGAGACCCTCAGGGGAAGCCAAGGACCAAGGGCCAAGATGCACAGGCATTTGCCAGATTGTGGAGCCAAGGTGTGGCCCCCCTGAACCTCACACCAATAGAACCAGGCAGGGTGGGTGCATTGGTTCGTGAAGGTTGAGGGGCCCAGCAGTGCACTAGAAGAGGTGGCAGGGGCAAGTGGGCTAAGTGTGGCCAAGCTGACCAGGAACCCGTATCCCCATGGCCCATCCTCCCGTGTCACCACACTGCATGACTATGAGGCCTTGGTGGCAGTGGGGGTATTAGGTTTAAAAAAGAAGTCTTCCATGAGAGACGATAGACTCTGAAAAACAAACTGAGGGTTCTAGAGGGGAGGGGGGTGGGAGGATGGGTTAGCCTGGTGATGGGTATTAAAGAGGGCACGTTCTGCACAGAGCACTGGGTGTTATGCACAATGAATCATGGAACACTACATCAAAAACTAATGTATGTTGATTAACATAACAATAAAAAATTTTTTTAAAGTCTTCCATATCAGTTAAAGGGCTAGTATCCAAAATCTATGAAGAACTTCTTAAACTCAACTCCCAAAGAAAAAATAATCCAATCAAGAAGTGGGCAGAAGACATGAACAGATATTTTTCCAAAGAAGATATCCAAATGGCCAACAGACACATAAAAAAGTGCTCAACATCGCTCAGCATCAGGGAAATCCAAATCAAAACCTCAATGAGATATCACCTCACACCAGTCAGAATGGCTAAAATTAACAAGTCAGGAAACGACAGATGTTGGCGGGGATGCGGAGAAAGGGGAACCCTCCTACACTGTTGGTGGGAATGCAAGCTGATGCAGCCGCTCTGGAAAACAGTATGGAGGTTCTTCAAAAAGTTGAAAATAGAGCTACCATATGACCCAGCAATTGCACTACTGGGTATTTACCCCAAAGATACAAATGTAGGGATCTGAAGGGGTACGTGCACCCCGATGTTTATAGCAGCAATGTCCACAATAGCCAAACTGTGGAAAGAGCCAAGATGTCCATTGGCAGATGAATGGATAACGAAGATGTGGTATATATATACAATGGAATATTATTCAGCCATCAAAAGGAATGAGATCTTGCCATTTGCAAGGACGTGGATGGAACTGGAGAGTGTTATGCTGAGCGAAATAAGTCAATCAGAGAAAGACATGTATCATATGACCTCACTGATATGAAGAATTCTTAATCTCAGGAAATAAACTGAGGGTTGCTGGAGTGAGGGGTGGGGTGGGAGGAATGGGGTGGCTGGGTGATAGACATTGGGGAGGGTATGTGTTATGGTGAGCACTGTGAAGTGTGCAAGACTGTTGAATCATAGATCTGTACCTCTGAAACAAATAATGCAATATATGTTAAGAAAAAAAAGAAGAAGAAGATAGCAGGAGGGGAAGAATGAAGGGGGGGAAATCGGAGGGGGAGATGAACAATGAGAGATGATGGACGCTGAAAAACAAACTGAGGGTTCTAGAGGGGAGGGGGGGGAAGGGTTTGCCTGGTGATGGGTATTAAAGAGGGCACGTTCTGCATGGAGCACTGGGTGTTATACGCAAATAATGAATCATGGAACACTACATCAAATACTAACGATGTAATGTATGGTGATTAACATAACATAATAATAAAAAAAAAAGAAGTCTTCAGGGGGATAGGCCGAGTAACATCTTGCTGTGCAAATGTTTATATTTGAATGTGGCAAAAAAAATTATTTTAACCCCATTCTTTGATCTCTGCATGGAGGACAAGGTACAGAGGAGGTGGTGTGGGCATAAACCTGTACTCTTAACACTGGTGAAAGCTTGTCGTGGTCACAGCATGGTGACCTACCTGTAAAAGTGGAAAAGTGATTTAGACTCCATTATTCCCAATAAGCAAAAGGTGGAAACAACACAAGCATCCAGCTACAGATGAATGGATGAACACAATGTGGTATATCCATGCAATGGGCTATCACTGAGCCTTGTTGTGGACTGCATCTGGGCGTCCCCCCAAAATTCAGATGTTGAGACCCCAACCCTCAATGTGGTATATTAGGAGGTGGGACCTTCAGGAGGTAATTAGGTCTAGATGAGGTCATGAGGATGGAGCCCCCATGATGGGATTAGTGTCCTTCTGAGAAGGAAAAAGAGACTAGAGCTCATTCTCTCAGTCACATGAGGACACGGCAACGAGGTGGCGATCTACAAGCCAGGAAGTGGGCCCTTACCAGACACGAGCTCTGCCGACACCATGATCTCGGATTGCTCAGCCTCCAGATGGTGAGAAATCAATGTCTGTGGTTTAAGCGGCCCAGTCTGTGGTATTGTGTTACAGCGGCACTCAAGGACCAAGACTAGCCTTAAAAAGGAAAGAAATTCCGACACCTGCTACAACACAGATGAACCTTGAAGCTGTTATGCTTGAGCAGAATAAACCAGTCACAAAAGGACAAATACCGTATGATTTGCTTATACAACACACTTAGAATGGTCAAATTCAGAAACAAAGTCGGACGGTGATGGCCGGATGCTGGGGTTGAGGGAGAAATGGATGTGAGTGTTTAATGGGGACAGAGCTTCAGTGGGCCAAGAAGAAACAGTTCTGGAGATAACGGTGGGGATGTTTGCATGACAGTGTGAATGTTAGTGCCACTGACCTGTACAAAAAGGTTAAGATGGTAAATTTCATGTTATGAGTATATTTTCACAATTAAAAAAAAAAAAAACAGCTAAGGTTCAGTGTATTAATACGGTGTTCGTAGTAAGGCTTAAAACAGCTCTGTAGGGGCACCTGGGTGGCTCAGTCGGTTAAGTATCTGACTCAATCTCTCGGGAGATGGAGCCCTGCATTGGACTCCGTGCTCAGCGGGTAGTCTGCTTGAGATTCTCTGTCCTCCCTCTGTCCCTCACCCCCATGCTCTTGCTCTCTCTCTCTCTAAAATAAATATTTTTAAAAAATAAAAAAATAAAAAACAAAACAGCTTTGTATTGTGAACAGGATACTCATTGAAATATAGATACTTGCTAAAATGAGGAAAGCTGAGACGCCCCCTCCCTTGCAGAAGCCCCCATGAATACGGGAGCCGATAGCTGGCCTGTTGGAAGGTGCCTGTCGGGCCCAGGAGGGCAGTGGCACGCTGCATACAGTTGGCCTCAGATGCAGCCTCATGTGACAAGAAGCAAAACCTTCACCTTCTGCCTGCAAATGGGAATAACGTGCTCTCATTCTCTGATTTGTCCCCCAGGGGGAAGAGTGACAAAAGAAGACCCCTCCCAGTCGAGGCTCCGGTCCACGGAGAGAAGGAAGAAAGCAATCTCCTAATTGGTACCGTATACATCAGGTCAAATAATTTTCTTACTTTCTAGCAACACCAACTAAAAATTTCACCCACATGAGAGCCATGTGCAAGATGGCATAAAAACAGTGAACAGCTCTGAGGTTGCACACCTCCCTGCCTGATCCCCCCTCCCCATGGTCTGGAACCTTAGATAAGCTTATTTCCAGCAGTCTTACAAATGCACAGAGGGGCTCGGAGAGGGTAGGCAGCATGTCACAGCTGGTCAGAGTGGCGGGTCAGATTAGGCCAGCGAGCCTGGCTCTGAAGTAGCATCATCTGTCAGAGAATCTGGCCCCCAGAGCAGAGCATCTGAGTGGTTATCTGGGAAGAAGGAACAAGGACACTCATCAATAGCATGGGACTTAATCCACCCCACATCAGGTAAAATTAATTACATACTTAATTAGATGCTTACTTTATATCAGTATAACATTTTCCATGGGCTTTTATATCAGTATAAAATCTACAGTGGGTTCAGCAAACTTTCTGTAATGGTCCAGCTCATACATGTTTTTAGTTTTGTGGGCCTTGTGGTCTCTGTTTTAACTGCTCAACTCAGCCACGTGAAGAGCAACCAGAGACAACATGTGAATGAATGGATGTGACTATGTTCCAGTACCACTTTATGTACAAATACAGATGGCAGCTCCCTCTTGGCCCATGGGCCATCGTTTGCCCACCCCTTACGTATGCAAACCCAGGGATGCATTTCCAATTTATCAGCCATGACCAGGTATCCACCACTGGCCCAGCACTGGTTCCCTGGCGTGAGCCTCCCAGGCCAGGTGCTGATTGCTTTCTTCCAGCAAAATCGGTGGGTGCGTTCTGTGGTCAAGCTGCAGGATGCCTCTTGTATGGTTCTAACCGGGGCTGTTCCGCCTGGGAAATCTCGCATCCTTATGAATTTTGTTGGATTGTTCCTGTGACTACAATGATTCTTGGAGAGATGACAGATAGCTCAGCAGTCATTTCAGCAGGTTTGGTACTTCAGTCGGGTCTGGATTGCATGGACTCTTTCCTAAGAGCCAAGAGGGGGGTGAGAACCAAGGGAGTGGGTTGGCTCACTGATAAAGCCGTAATTGGGATGTAGTGGGCAACGCAGTTACACTGTGGAAGTGTCGCGTACTTGGTTAACTTGGAAGAGGATTGGAAATCTAGTAACCCCAAATTAATCAATGTGTACGTAGGTGTTTGATTTTTTTTTTAAACAATCTAACCTATCTTTTTTAAAAATTTTTTATTTAAATTCAATTTAATTAACATGTACTATATTATTAGTTTCAGAGGTAGGATCCAGTGATTCATCAGTTGCATATAATACCCATTGCTCATTACATCAAGTGCCCTCCTTAATGCCCATCACCCAGTTACCCCATCCCCCCCACCCCCTCCCTTCTAGCAACCCTCAGTTTGTTCCCTATAGTTAAGAGTCTCTCATGGTTTGTCTGCCTCTCTGATTTCATCTTATTTTATTTTTCCTTCCTTCCCCTATGTTCATCTGCTTTGTTTCTTAAATTCCACATGTGAGTGAAATCATATGGTATTTGTCTTTCTCTGACTGACTTATTTCACTTAGCATAATAGTTCCATCCACATCATGGCAAATGGCAAGATTTCATTCTTTTTGATGGCTGAGTAATATTCCATTGTCTATATATACCACATCTTCTTTCTCCATTCATCTGTCAAGGGACATCTTGGCTATTGTGGACATTGCTGCTATAAACATTGGGATGCAGGTGCCCCTTTGAATCACTGTGTTTGTATCCTTTGGACAAATATCTAGTACTGCAATTGCTGGTCTATCTTCTTCTCAGTCAGCTGTCATTGGAATGGACAAAATGTAAGGTCCGAAGCACTGGAGTTGGTTCTGCCCCCCAGGCTCATATGGCATGCTCAGAGGGATGACACTGGGTTTGATTTTTATTCAGTGTCTTACCTGAAGAATGGGGCCGCTGTCCCACATGGGCAGAAATGGTTTCGGCTCTCCATTCTCTGTGTGCGTGCTCACTCGCGTGCACTTTTGCCACTTACCTCCCCTCTTACAGCACTGTGGCGCCTCTCTCCTTTCTTGCAGATGGATGGTTTCTAGCCTGCTTCCAAACCCCACCTCGGCTGAGTGTTGGGCAGCCCTTCTACATGATCCTATGACTCTTGATATGGACGCAGTCCTGTCAGACTTTGTTCGGTCCACGGGGGCAGAACCTGGTCTGGCCAGAGACCTGCTGGAAGGTAAGCGGGCCTTGTTGTCCCCATGCCACTCTCCTGGGCAGAAGAACCTCGAACCGGTGAAAAAAGATAAGAAGATTTTTGTTACCTGACGGTGGTGGGACTGGGCTCATTAAGAGTAAAAAAAAAGGTGTTGATGATGAAATAGTTTGTGTTATTCTTGGCTTTATTTTGAGTATGGAAGCAATAACTCAGCACTCTACAGTAAAACTGCAGAAGGCATTATTAGCTCAGCTTTGCTTTGCATTAAAGCTTAAAGATAGTCAAAATTTATCAGAAATTACTTTTTTAAAGGAAATATATAACAGAGCAGAAATAATAGAACATTGAAGAGAACACTTTTGTTGGAGACCTGAACATTTCTTATCTCTATTGTGGCTGAGACAAAAATACTTTAGGCGAAGGAAAACCACGTAGTAGCCAGTAAATAGACGGTAGTAATTCATACTCAAGAAGGCTGAACTCCTCCTTAAACCTTAAGTGTAGATATCGTTTGTTACGTGGAAAGTGTGCAATTTCTGTCTCAGACTCTAAAATGGACTTACTTTGTGTATTTTTAAAATCTTTTTGTGTACTTGTGTGTGGTGGGGTAAAGATGAGAGGCGGGAAGAGCCTGTCATAACTTCTCAGAACAAACAAATGTGTGAGAGAATTTGTAAATGATTTCTCTTGGCTTCAAATGTATAAACTGCTGTTTATGGAATTAGGTAATACTTGGTTAAGTTATTCTAAGTCACAATTATCCCTTAGTTCACTTAGGAAACAATATGGATTACTACACATTTGTATGATGGTGGAGGTAACTATTCAAATCCCATGGAAAACTCAGAACCACCTCTTCAAGGGCTCTGAGAAAATGCCAGTAGGCCAGCAACAACAGTGTCAATTTTAACTTTCCCTGAAGCTCCCAGAATTTCAAGCAAACTCAGGGTTCAGAATAAAAATGCGTAGCAAATGTTTGTGATGCACATAAATCGAAGTGCGATTCTCACCGCCCACCCCCTCCCCAGCACGCCGATTGTCGATCCCCTCCCTGACAGTCCCATTGCTTTTCCTCCCTGAAGTGAGCAGCCATGCAGAGAGGCAGGTGCAGAGTGAGGTTGGCAGCGAGAGCTGGGGCCAAACGCAGACCCAGCCACTTACTGGCTCTGCACCACAGAGGGCAGATTATTTTCTTCCCTTAACCTCAGTTTTTCCTGTATATCAATCCTAACCCTAACCCACCTTCCAGGGTGATTGTGCACATTCGAAACCGTGATGCCAAATGCTTGCTGGAGTTACCCACGGGTAGCAGAGGTTCCAAAAGCAGTCGACAAAGATCCTGTTCATCACTGCAGTAGCACTGACTTGCTCTGAATTATCTGGATAGCCTTAAGTAGGAAACGAGAGTTGTCAGCCCTTTTCTTCCTTAATTTTATTTTTTAAATGAAAATACCAAAAAATTGACCTTTTGGGGTATAGTTCTAAGAATGATGCATAGATTTATGTTATTACTAGCAGTCTCAGACACAGAACCACCTCGGCCCCCACCCCCCCATCTGCCCCCCTGCTGTGTTTGATCGTCATGCCCTCTCCCACCCTGTCCACTGGCAGCCACTGCTCTGGCTCCTGTCATATTCGCTCTGTCTCTTCCAAGAATGCCATATAAATGGAGTCATGCAGAACCTAACCTTTTGAAACTGGCTTCTGTTCACTCAGCATCACTATTTTGAGATTCATGCAAGTTGTGCATGTCAACAGTTTGTTCCTTTTTATTGCTAAGTGCTACCCATCCTAGAGATGGACCACAGTTTGTTTATCCAGTTACCTGTGCAAGGGTGTTTCAGTTGCTTCCAATTTGGGGCAATTATGACTAGAGCTGCTCTCAGATGTGTATTTGACAACTGGGGCTTCTGTGAACATCATTTAAATTTTTCCACGGTGCACACACAGGGGTGGGATTTGCTGGCTTATATGGTAACTGTATGTTTCACTTTACAAGAAACTGCCGAACTGTTTTCCAGAGAGCTGAACCATTTTGCATTTCCCCAGCAATGTAGGAGAGTTCTGGCTGCTCCACGTCCCCATCAGCGCTTGGTATTTCTTTTCTTTCTTACTATTTTCTCCATTCTCCTAGGTGTGGAATGGTATTTCTCCATCACTTTGGTTTTCATCTCCCCACTGGCTAATGATGTTAAATGTTTTGTTATTATTCTCCATGTGTATCTTCTCTTTGGTGAAATGATCATTCAGTTCTTCTGCCTATTTCTAAGTGGAGTCATTTGACTTCTTGTAGTAGAATTTTGAGAGTTCTTTATATATTCTGAGGATAAATCGTTTGTCAGAGATGGGGTCTGCAAATACTCTTCTCTAGTCTGTGTCTTGACTTCTTATCCTCTTGCCGGTACCCTTTGCAGAGCAAAAGTTTTTAATCTTGGTGAAGTCCAGTTCATCATTTTTTCTTGTATGGATCATATTTCGGGTAACATGTTTAAGAACCTTTGCATGACCCTAGGTCGTGAGGATTTTCTCCAAGGTGGTCTCTTGAAAGTTTTCTACTTTAGATCTCTGACTATTTTGAGTGGATTTTTTTAGAATATCTGGGCTAGAGTTCATTTGTATACATATGGGGCTCAAATTGTTTCAAAACCATTTGTTGAAAAGATTATCCTTCCTCTGTTGAATTTCCTTTGCACATTTGTCAAAAACCAACTAAACGTATCTGTGGGAAGCTAATTCTTGATGCTGATTCTGTTCCATTGATCAATATGTCTGTTCCTCTGCCAGTACTTCTCCATCTTGATTAGTGTAGCTTCTTGGTGAGTCAAAGTCAGCATGATTCTTCTAACCTTATTTTTCTCTTTCGAAAGTGTTTCAACTATTCTCTTTCCTTTGCCTTTCCATATAAATTTGAGGATCAACTTATGTCTCTCTCTAAAATTTCCTGCTGGGATTTTGATTGGAATTGTGTTAAATCTGTAAATCAATCCTATGTTTTGCCTTATAATCAATAAAGTCAGTGTAGCCATACTTCCCATTTATTATTTCATCTCTGAATTATTTCATCAGCATTTTGTAGTTTTTAGCATATGGACCCTATACATGTTTGTTAGATTTATATATAGGGGTTTTTGAGCTATTGTAAATGGTATATATTTTTTTTAATTTCAGTTTCTAATTGTTCATTGTTAGTACAGAGAAATATAATTGATTTTTGTGTGTTGCCCTTGTATCCTACAATCTTGCTAAACTCAATTATTTGTCCTAAGGTATATGTGTATGTATACACCCTCATGCATGTGTGCACACGTGTGCATGCATGTGTGTGTGTGTGTGTGTGTGTGTATTCCTTTGGATTTTCTACATAGACAGTCATGTTGTCTCTGAATAGAGATAGTTTTATTTCTTACTCCAATGTGTATGCCTTGTATTTATTTTTCTTGACTTATTGCACTGGCAAGGACTTCCAGGAAGAAGGTAAATGATAGTGGTGAAAGAAAGCATCCTTGCCTTGTTCTTGATCTTAGGATGGAAGCGTACCCCCCCAACAGTCTTTCACTGTTATGTAGAATAGCTGTAGGGCTTTTTTTTTTTTAAAGATTTTATTTATTTATTTATTTTTTTTTTTAAGATTTTATTTATTTTTTAACAGAGAGAGAGACAGTGAGAGAGGGAACACAAGCAGGGGGAGTGGGAGAGGGAGAAGCAGGCTCCCCGCTGAGCAGGGAACCCAATGTGGGACTCGATCCCAGGACCCTGGGATCATGACCTGAGCCGAAGGCAGACACCGAATGACTGATCCACCCAGGCGCCCAAGATTTTATTTATTTATTTGACAGAGAGAGAGCACAAGCAGGGAGAGTGGCAGGGGGAGGGAGAGGGAGAAGCAGGCTCCCTGCAGAGCAAGGGAAGCCCAATGTGGGTCTCGATCCCAGGACCCCGGGATCATGACCTGAGCCAAAGGCAGTCACTTAACCAGCTGAGCCACCCAGGCGCCCTAGCTGTAGGTTTTTGTAGATGTTCTTTATAAGGTGGAGGAAAGTCCTTTCCAAAATATTTTGTTGAGAGATTTATCATGAATACGTGTTAAGTTTTTCAAATGCATTTTCCATAATTGATATAATTAAGTGGGTTTTTTTCCCCTTCTTTAAACTGCTAGTAAAACAGATTATATTGATGGCCTTGTAATAATAAACCAGGCTGTCAGCTATTATTTAAAGATTTTTGTACAACACATTTTTCTCTTCTGGGACTCAGATGATAGGAGTCTTAGAATTTATTATTGTCCTCAGATCACTACAATTCTTTAAAAAAAAAAAAAAGATTTATTTACTTTAGAGAGAGAGAAGAGGGAGGGGCAGAGGGAGAGAAAAAAGCAGACTTCTCAGAGTGCAGAGCCCGAATTGGGTCTCAGTCTCACAACCCTGAGATTATTTTTTTTTAAAGATTTTATTTATTTATTTGAGAGAGAATGAGAGACAGAGAGCACGAGAGGGAAGAGGGCAGAGGGAGAAGCAGACCCCCCGCTGAGCAGGGAGCCCGATGCGGGACTCGATCCCAGGACTCCAGGATCATGACCTGAGCCGAAGGCAGTCGCTTAACCAACTGAGCCACCCAGGCGCCCACAACCCTGAGATTATAACCTAAGCTAACACCAAGAGCCAGATGCTTAACCAACTGCCCCATGATCATTACAGTTCTGTTCACTTTCTCATCTTTTATCATCTATTGTTCCAATTAGATCATTTCTATTGATCTATTTATAAATTTACTATTTCCTCTGTCAGCTCTATTTTGTTACTTATCCCATCCAGTGAGTTTTTTATTTTGGTTGTTAAATGTTTTTTTTTTATTTCTAACATTTCCACTTGATTCTTCTTTATTTTTTTCTGTTTCTTTGCTGAGGCTCTCTATTTTTCAAGAGTGTCCTCTTCTCTTTTTTTAATTTTATTTATTTATTTTTTTTATTCTTATGTTAATCCCCATACATTACATCATTAGTTTTTTTTCTATTTTTATTTTTTTATTCTTATGTTAATCCCCATACATTACGTCATTAGTTTTAGATGAAGTGTTCCATGATTCATTGTTTGTGCATAACACCCAGTGCTCCATGCAGAATGTGCCCTCCTCAATACCCACCACCAGGCTAACCCATCCTCCCACCCTCCTCCCCTCTAGAACCCTCAGTTTGTTTTTCAGAGTCCATTGTCTCTCATGGTTCGTCTACCCCTCCAATTTCCCCCGCTTCATTCTTCCCCTCCCGCTACCTTCTTCTTCTTCTTTTTTTTTTTCTTAACATATATTGCATTATTTGTTTCAGAGGTACAGATCTGTGATTCAACAGTCTCACACAATTCACAGCGCTCACCATAGCACATACCCTCCCCAGTGTCTATCACCCAGTCACCCCATCCCTCCCACCCCACTCCAGCAACCCTCAGTTTGTTTCCTGCAATTAAGAATTCCTCATATCAGTGAGATCATATGATACATGTCTTTCTCTGTTTGACTTATTTCACTCAACATAATACCCTCCAGTTCCATCCACGTCGTTGCAAATGGCAAGATCTCATTCCTTTTGATGGCTGCATAATATTCCATTGTATATATATACCACATCTTCTTTATCCATTCATCTGTCGATGGACATCTTGGCTCTTTCAAGAGTGTCCTCTTCTGTTGTAAAATATTTATAATAACTGCTCTGAAGCCTTTGTCAGATAATTCCAATATCAATTTCATTTCAGTATTGCTATTGAAATGTCTGGTTTGGCAGGGGGAGTTGTTTGGTTTTTTTGTATGCTGAGTAAATTTGCATTGTATTTCTAAACATTTTGGAGATTATGTTTTGAGACTATAGTTGTTGTTTAAAATTATGGCACATGTTATTTTTGTTTTAAATTGCCCCAGTTGGTTTCAGACCAGAAGTTCCAGGTTCCACAAGACTTCTGTGCATTGTGGTTCCAAGGTCAACTCTATTTGGATCTGTCTCATATGTGTACCACCTAGTGGCCAGTCTGAGACCTGGGCAGTAGTCTGTCCCATATTTCACTACTCAAAGCCTCTGGGATCTGTTTAGAGTCAGATTCATACATGTACAGCTCAGGGGTAAACCCAAGAGTTCATAAACAACTTTAAGGGGTTGCTTTCCCAAATTTCTGCTTCATTGTAATCTCCTCAATAGTGCTGGGTCCCTGAGCTTTGTTTATTCCCACATTCCTACAGATTTGATTTGACTTTGCTTAGGTCTGAACTAAGCAATCAAAATCCAAAATGAAAAAAAAGTCACGGGGTTTACCTCTGGGGACCATAACTCCCATGACTAAAGAAGAAGATTTCCCTGTTTCCCAGTTTTTATTTCCTGCCATCCCTCATTGCTGCCACAAAATTGCTTCAGCTCTGGGGCACTAGAGAACTGAGAAATTTTTTTGAAGAAAAAAAGACAAATGAGGGGTTTCTACACACTCTCTGAACATTAGAGACCCCTTTTCTGCTTCTGGGGCCAGAGCTAGAGGGCTTTTCCTGGAGCTAATGCCCACTTCTGGGTTTGGGGCTGCACTGAGTTCACATGTGGGAGACTGGAAGAAAAAGTGATCAACCCACCACCAGTTCTGGGGTACTTTGAATTACGGTCTTCTTCCCCCATCTGCCTGCTCTCACATACTCCTCTGAGTCCCCCAGCAGCTGCTCCATGCATTCTGTCCTGGTGTCCCACTGCTTTCAGCAGGGGAGATGGGGTGCAGTGTCCTTGCTCCAGCTCACCTAGGATGGAACCTGTCCTCTGTCTTTACCAGTGGAGAGACTATGGTTACACATGGATGTTGGGCTCTTTCAGTTGTGAGAGTTATTTGGGTCAAGATTTTTCCAAAAGCCAGTGTTTCAAAGAATGAAATCTTTTCTTTGTGATCTTGCTAAGGGTTAAACCACATGGTGATGGCAGAAGCTGGGTGAAAAAGTCCATGGGCCCTCTCTGCACTGTTTTTTAAACTTCTTGTGAGTGTTTTTAATTACTGATTTCAAAATAAAAAGTTTAAAACACACATACAGTGATGGGAATCACAATAGAGCAGAGGACAGACAATGAGAAGAAAAAATAACATAGGTTGATAAAGACCCTGGCAAAAAAAGACAGGATAGGGACAGCAGAATAGAAGGACAGAAGGACAGAGAAAATGCACACTGATCTGCCTCCGGTGAAAGGTGCATCCTTACATGGCTGTCTGATCCCTTCACATCTGCCTATTGCATGTTGGCTAAGTGGCCTTTCTGAAATAAGTTTGGGTTGAATGATTCTGTTGCCCCAAATCCTTTGATATCCCCTGTTACCTGTAGAATAAACTCCTCTACATGGCACTCAGTTCCTTTCAACCTGTGCCCCATTCCATCCCTTCCACCTCGTCTCTAGTAAAATTCTTCACCATCCTTTTCCCCAGACACACCATCCACCCCTGTGCTTCAGCTTAAGCTCAGGTCATGTGCTGCCCACTCTCTCTGCACACACTCTGTCTCACTCTTGAGACTGGACTCCTCTTCCAGGTTGGTGTATGAGCTCCATGACAGCAGGGACGATAGCAGGTTTTGCTCACTGTGTCCCTCCAACACCCAGTACATGCCAGTCCCTCAGTGGGATGATCTGGCTGCTGGGCACACAGCAATAAGCAACCAGATGAAAATCCTCATCCTCATGGAGATAGACAGTAAGTAGCATAAATAAATTATATAGTATTTTAGTGGATAGTGCTATGGAGAAAACTGTATCAGAGGGAGGGGAAAGGGGGTATAGATGTGAATACAATTTTTAATTAGGGTTGTCAGAGAAGGACTCATTAATAAAAACAGGATCTGAGCAAAGATTTGAGGCATGAGAGAGTAATGACATAGCTATCTGGAGAAAGAAGTTTCCAGCAAGAGCTGGAATTAATTGGTCATTCTTTGCCATTCCTCAAACCTTTGTAGACTTCTATTGTCACATATATTTGATTTTTTCTTATTTTATAATTAATCACATACTTATTTTCTCATTAAATTAGATGTTCTTAAAATCAAAGACAATAACATTGACAATAGTAGTTAGCATTTATGTTGCATTGTTATATGCCAGACTCTAGGCTCTTTAAATGTGATGTCTCATTTAATACACACAGTGAATTAGAAAAGTGTTAGATTTCCCATTTTATAGGCAAGAAAGCTGAAGCTAAGAAAATTCCCTGAAGTTATACATCCAGAACATAGCAGAACCAGCATTTGAACCCAATTGTGTCACTCAATGCCAGGTTCTTTCTGCAAAAATATCTACAATTTATCTTCATGCCCACTGTCCTTCTAGAGGATAACAGCACTTTGTGTTGCTGTATGCCCTCAAAAGAGTTTTAACTAATCACCAAAGGGATGTTTTAGTAACCCATCTTATGATGTGGCTAATTAACTTTTCAAATAAAATATTACTTTAATAGACCACAAAACTATTCAAAAAATAGAACTAATAGCTAACGATCAGATGCCAAACACTATCTGGCCACTTTAAAAATGCTAAAAGCTAGTTAAAAAGATTTTTGAGTGGCCAAACACATGAGTTGTTTATACAGCGTCCGTTCCCTTCTTAAAGACAAAGCAACCCTCATGCTTTTATAATAACCATGAATCTTAGGCCTTGAAGCTCTACCAAGATATTCTTTCAGTGTACCCAGGCCTTACTTTTGTTGTGACCCAAAGAAAAAAAAATCCTCAAATAAACAGCCAAGTTGCATTTAGGAAGAATATTAATTGGAAATTAACATCTCACATGTCCCTAGTATAATCCTTCAGAATCCTTGTGGAACTTGCAAAGTTAAGGAAAATAATGGCAACTAAGTTAAATTGTATTCTCCAAAATATATATATATGGAAGTTGTCTACATACTTTAAGATGCATGTATATTTACCAATTGAGTTGAAATTTGACAACTAAAGTACTTAGAGTTGTTTATGGGGGAATATAACCTCTTCTGCAATCCTGGGCCCCTTAGATTTGAAGTATATATGGTTTGGAATTTTGCGTATGGCGTCCTTTCTTGGTCCAGCTCACACGAGAGGTAACTCCCAGTAACTTACCAGTCATATTGACAGGCTATTCCATTAACATTTACATCTGGCCTATGAAAACTTTTCCACAATTGGGGACAGCAGCTGCTGACTTAGATAACTGTAATAATGCCCCAAAGAGTACACCCAAGAAATGGGAGAGGGGATGAAGGCAACTGAGAGAAGAATGTGTTTAGTAAAATTCTCACATTAGCCCACCAGCTGTGTATGGGATCTGCCCACAACAAACCCACATAGTTGTCTGTGGAGCATTCAGCAGAGTGGACAAGATGAAATTGGAAGTGGTAGGGGAACCAAAGGGGACTCTGCCTGAAGACCGGCCAGTTGCCATCACTGACCCAGGACTTAAACACACAAGAAACTGAGGTAGGCTTCAGAATAGTTACTCTTTTAATTAAAATGAGAAAAGTGTTCCAAGGCCAGATATCCCAGGTGTGTGTAATCAGAGCATTCTTCCTCTTCAGTCAAGCTAGATCTGAAGCCCAGTCTTGAACACATGCCATTCTATTTACCAGAAGAATTCACTGCTGTAAGTTTTTCAGGTTTGCATAATTAGAAAGCTTGAGTGGGATCATCCTTGGGTGGGAACGAAAAAGTGGCTTGGCGACCTTGAATCCTAAGCAGGAGTTAAGAGGAGGAGAAGGTCTGAAGGGCTCTGGCCAGTGAGTCTAGAAATTCTGAAATGAAGACACTCATTGTTCTCCCTGCTGTCCTGCTGCCACTGGGGAGAGCTCTGCCATTACACTAGACATATTTAAAATAATACAGCCAAAAATAAAAAGTCCTGTTCAGGATCAGACTTCCAAGATGACTCCTCTGGTCTGGCCCCGTTTAGGAAGACACATACTCTCTTTAGATAGGGGAGAATGTTTAAATACTCTTGAAACAAACTGAGATCCATTACAACCATGTGTGAGGAGTTTCCTTTTGGGATGCTAATCAATGAAGTAGATCTTATTTCCCTCATTTCCTTTCCATTAGGGTAGATTGTAACCCCAGGTACCATCACTGGCCTATTTTATTGGCTTTACTCAAGAAGCTGTCCCATCTTGGCTACTTGAAATGAAATGTTTCCTCTCTAGAAAGCCAATCATGTCCAAGACAGTCTTTCTCAATGGAGATTTCCACCTGGGCTATCCCATACCCCCCACCTTTTGGAGTTCTTCCACCTTGCTTTGCTGATGTGCACATTCCTAAGAGGCTTCCGCCCAGTGCAGTCAGTAATGTGGACTGAAATTAATTGTGTTGAAGAGGGAGGGTCAAGGGAACACCATCCCCTGGTGGAAGATCCTCTGATATTGTGGCTCAGAATTGGAGTCATAAAAGTTAAACATTTTTTAAGATAAAAAGTAGCTGTGCAAACCAAAATCAATTAAAAATTTGGGGCAGGAAAGGGGAAGATGCTACATATCAAGAACTCATACTTAAGCAAAAACAATGATGTGGTCAGTCTGCAAGCATGTATTGAGGGCCTCTGACCTGGATGTTGGAGATCCAGTATGGAAGAAGGAAGGGCTGTGCCTTCTGCCCTCAATTACTTAACAACCCCCTGCTATCACAGTCAGGTAAATGGCCAAAATGAGGGATCCAAGAGGAGAACCCAGGTCAGCTTAGGGTGGTCCAAGATGATACCATAGGTTTCTGAGGCTCAGAGGTGGAATAGGAATTTACTAGGCAGAAAGGGGTGTGTGTGTGTGTGTGTGTGTGTGTGTGTGTGTGTGTGTGTAAGGCAGGGGGGTTGCATATTCCAGTCAGAGGGAAGAGCATTTGCAAAGGTATGGAAGCATAAAAATCAGAAAGAGAAGGAGCTCAGTATTGCTGTGTCACAGACTATGACTGGAGGGGAAATGGCAGGAGACAGATGAGACTGCGTGGATGGACACATCTCAAAGCGCCTGGTGTTCCATGCAGAGAAGTTACGTTTTAAGCAGTGAGAAGCACTGAAGGGAAGTAGGGAGGTCACAGGAAACATTATGAGACTAGAGTGCAAAATAGATTGTATCCCATTTCTAAATCCTAATTGTCTATGGTTCTGCTTGAAGAACTATGCCTGCCAAAAGCATGAGGAGCATGAGGGTCAGAGGGAAAGGGGATCATTAATTAGCCACAGTCCTCATGGTAGCAACTGGTGGCACTAGCGTTTATATCTCTAAACCAGTAAGGAGATTTCTGCTACTTTCCAGACAAGGGATAATGGGCAAATGGCATGAAATGCCATCTGTGCCTGTACATTGCGTCAGTAAGTTATGGGATCAGCCTCCCAGTGAGCTGGTTCCTTCAAATTCCCACCGTGATCAAGCATGCTTTGGGGAATCAGTCTCACAGACGGGCTCTGGTTGCTTCCAAGACATGGATCAAGGACAGGATTGGAGTGGGCATTTCTCATTATTAAAAGCCCACTTGATCAGCCATGCTGTACTCATATAAAAGCTCAGGGGTGACCTATAGTCTGAATGAATAGGATGTTTGCTCATGGCACCAAGAATTGAGGAGGGTCCTCTAGCTACTGGTCCTCAGTTGCCCTCATTCCTCTGGGTTGCATTTATCCCATTAGCAGACACCCCTCAAGTCTGGGGCTCCCCTTGGAGCACTGAGTTTGTGGGAAGGTGAGGCCAGGCTTGTGTGTAGCCACAATTTTTTGGTGGTACCCAGCATTTTCTATATATATAATCATATCACCTGCAAATAGTGCTACTTTTCCCTTTATGAATCAGAAACCTTTTATTCCTTTTTCTTGCATGATTGCACTAAGATTTCCAGCACTATGCTGAATAGAAGTGGTGAGAATGGACACCCTTGCCTTGTTTCTGATCTTGGAAGGAGAGTTTTTAACCTTTCAGTGTTGAGTATAATGTTAACTATGGGGCTTATCATATCGGATCTTTATTATGTTGAGATATATTCTTTCTATACACAATTTCTTGGAAGTTTTTACCATGAAAGGATGTTATATTTTGTCAAATGCTTTTCTGCCTCTATTGAGATTATCATATGATTTTTATCTTTCATTCTGTTAATGCAGTGTATCACATTTATTGATTTGCGTATGTTGAACAATCCTTGCATCTCAGAGATAAATCTCAAATGATCATGTTGTATGATCTTTTTAATGAACTACTGAATTTAGTTTGCTAATATTTTGTTGAAAATTGTTGCATCTGTATTTATCAGGAATGTTGACCTCTGGTTTTCTTGCAGTGTCCTTATCTGAATTTTGTATCAGGTTAATCCTGGCCTCATAAAGTGAGTTTGGGAGTATATCCTCTTCTTCAGATTTTTGGAAGTTTTCAAAAGATTGGTGTTATTTCTTCCTTAAATGTCTGGTAGAATTCACAAGTGAAACCATCTGGTCCTGGACTGTTCTTTGTTGCAAAGTTTTTGATTACTGAACTATCCCCTTACTCATTATTGATCTGTTCAGATTTTCTATTTCTTCATGATTTAGTCTTGGTAGGTTTTATGTCTCTAGCAATTTATCCACTTTTTTTTTATATGTTCTCCAATTTGTTGGCATATAACTGTTTATATGGTCTTGTACGATTCTTTGTATTTATGTGGTATCAGTTGCAATGTCTTTTCTTTCATATCTGATTCTATTTATTTGAGTTCTCTCTCTTTTTTTTTTTTTTCTTGGTAAGTCTAGCTAACACTTTGTCAATTTTGTTTATCTTTTCAAAAAAACAGCTCTTAGTTTCATTGGTCTTTCTATTGTTTTTCTGATGTCTATTTTATTTATTTCCACTCTGATTTTTATTTCCTTCCTTCTATTAACTTTGTACTTAGTATTTCTTCTTTTTCTAGTTCCTTGGGGTATAAAGCTAGGTTGTTTATTTCAGATCTCTTTTTTTTCTTAATGCAAGTATTTATCACTATAAAATGTCCTCTTAAGACTGCTTTTGTTTCATACCATAGGTTCTGATATGTTGTGTTTCCATTTTCATTAGTTTCAAGATTCTTTTTCATTTCCTTTATGTTTCTTCTTTAACCCAATGGTTGTTCAGGACTGTGCTGTTTAATTTCTAAATATTTGTGAATTCTCCAGCTTTTCTTCTATTGTTGATTTCTTGTTTCATATCACTGTTGTCAGAAAAGATAATTGGTATTATTTTAATCTTCTTAAATTTGTTAATATTTGTTTTGTGACCTATCATATGATCTATCCTAGAGAATATTTATGTGTGCTTGAGAAGAGTGTGTATTCTGCTGCTCTTGGATGGAATGTTCTGTATATGACTGCTAGGTCAACTAAATCTAAAGTATAATTCAAGTCCAGCATTCCTTGTTGTTTTTCTGTCTGGATGATCTATCTATTGTTGAAAGTGGGGAATTGACGTCCCCTACTATTATTTTGTTGTTGTTTTTCTCCCCTCTAATCTGTTAGTTTATGTTTCATGTGTTTAGATGCTCCTGTGTTGGGTGCATATGTATTAAGTACTGTTATATCTTCTTGATTAATTGACTCCCTTACCATTATATAATACCTTCTTTGTCTCTTGTTACATTTTTGGTGTAAAGTCTATTTTACTTGATATTAGTATAGCTACCCTGTTCTCTTTTGATTTCCACTTCCACAGAATATCTTTTTCCATCCCTTCACTTGTAAACTATGTGTATCCTTGCAACTGAAGTGAATCTTTTATAGGCAGCATATAGTTGGGTATCGATTTCTATCCATCCAACCACTCTGTGCCTTTTGATTGGAGAATTTAATCCATTTACACTTAGAATAATTATTGATAGGTAAGGACTCACTAATGTCATCTTATTGTTTTCTGGCTGTTTTGTAGCTCCCTTTCTCCTTTCTTCCTCTTTTGTGGCCTTCTTTTATGGATTGATATTATGTAGTAGTATGCTTGGATTCCTTTCTCTTTATGTTTTATTAATTTACTGTAGTTTTTTGGTTTCTGATTGCCATGAGGCTTACATAAAACTTTTCTACCATGAATATTTACTAATTTTATATTAAGTGAAAGCTGTAAGCATCATACACATATATAGAGTAACAGTAGCTGGCTATAACTCCTCACCAGAGATTCTCCTTCCATGTCTAATATTGGAAGATCAGGGTTTAATTTTAATGAGGTAAAAGGTAAAATTTTTTTTTATTATGTTATGTTAGTCACTATACAGTACATGATTAGTTTTTGATGTAGTGTTCCATGATTCATTGTTTGCGTATAACACCCAGTTGCAATACATGCCCTCCTTAATACTCATCACCAGGCTAACCCATTTCCCCATGCCCCTCCCCTCTAAAACCCTCAGTTTGTTTCCCAGAGTCCATTGTCTCTCATGGTTTGTCTCCCCCTCTGATTTCCCCCTCCTTCATTTTTCCCTTCCTTCTCCTAATGCCCTCCATGCTATTCCTTATGTTCCACATATAAGTGAAACCATATGACAATTGTCTTTCTTTGCTTGACTTATTTCACTTAGCATAATCTCCTCCAGTTCCATACATGTCGATGCAAATGGTGAGTATTCAGCCTTTCTGATGGCTGAATAATATTCCATTGTATATATGGACCACATCTTCTTTATCCATTTGTCTGTTGAAGGGCATCTCAGCTCCTTCTACAGTTTGGCTATTGTGGACATAGCTGCTGTAAAGAACTTCTCAAACTCAACACCCAAAAACCAAATAATCAAGTCAATAAATGGGTGGAAGACATGAACAGACACTTCTCCAAAGAAGACATACAAATGGCTAACAGACACATGAAAAAATGTTCAACATCATTAGCCATCAGGGAAATTCAAATCAAAACTACATTGAGATATACCACCTTACACCAGTTAGAATGGCAAAAATTAACAAGGTAGGAAACAACAAATGTTGGAGAGGATGTGGAGAAAGGGGAACACTTTTACACTGTTGGTGGGAATGCAAGTTGGTACAGCCACTTGGGAAAACAGTATGGAGGTTCCTCAAAAAGTTAAAAATAGAGCTACCCTATGACGCAGCAACTGCACTACTGGGTATTTACCCCAAAGATACAGATGTAGTAAAACATCTTATATTTTTTAACAATTTATTTTATGCTGATAACAGCAACATCAATCATATACAAAAAGTCTACCCTTTTACTCCCCTCTTTTGTGTCTTTGATGTCATAATATCTCTTTTTATATTGTGTATTCATTAAAAAAATATTGTAGCTATAGTTTTTTTTTTTTTTATTCATGTGACAGAGAGAGAGAGGGAATATGAGCAGGGGAGAGAGGCAGAGGGAGAGGGAGAAGCAGACTCCTTGCTGAGCCAGGAGCCTGATATGGGACTCAATCCCAGGACCCTGAGATCATGCCCTGAGCTGAAGGCAGACGCCTAACCATCTGAGCCACCCAGGTGCCCCTGTAGCTATAGTTATTTTAATACTCTTGTCATTTAATCTTTCTATGTAACACTCTACCATATTACAGAATTAGACTATTCTGAATTTGACCATAAGCCTACCTTTCCCAGTGTGTTTTATATTTTCATATTTTTTCATTTTACTCATTAGTATCCTTTCATTTCAGCTTAAAGAACTCCTTTCAGCATTTCTCGTAAGGCAGGTCTCACAGTGATGAACTCCCTCAGCTTTTGTTGTCTAGAAAAGTCTATCTCCCCTTCATTTCTGAAAGATAACTTTACCACGTATAAAGTATCCTTGGTTGGAAGTTTTTTTCTTTCAGTATTTTGAATATATGATCCCACTCTCTTCTGGCCTGTGAGATTTCTGCTGATTCCACTGACACCCCTTTGGGGGTTCCCTTATGAGTTACACACTTTTTTTTCCTCTTGCTTCTTTTAAGATTATCTCTTCATCTTTGATTTTTGACAGTTTTATTATAGTGTCTTGGAGAGAATCTCTTTAAGTTGATTTTGTTTAGTGACCTATGAGCTTCATCAATTGGCTATCCAAATCTTGTTCCTGATTTGGGAAATTTCCAGCCATTATTTCTTTAAATATATTTTCTGTCTCCTTCTCCCTCCCTTATGCTTCTGAGACTTTAATAATTTACAAATTGTTTTTTTTTTATTTTATCCCATAATCATGTAGGCTTTCTTCACTCTTTTTCATTCCTTTTTTCTTTTGTACTCCACTGACTGAATGATTTCAAAGATTCTGTCTTCTATCTTACAGATTCTTTCTTCTGCTTGATTCATCTACTGTTGGCACTTCCTATTGCTTTTTTCATTTCATTCATTGTATTCTTCAGCTCCAGGATTTCTGTTTGGTTCTTTTTTATGATTTTCTTTTTTTTTTCTTGTTAAACTTTTCATTTTGTTTGTATATTGTTTCCTGATTTTGTTGAATTATCTTTCTGTGTGTCTTGTAGTTTGTTGGGTTTCCTCAAAACAGCTGTCTTGCATTCTTTATCAGCTAAGTTGCAAGATCTCCATGTCTTTGAGGCCAGTTACTGAAAGATTATTATGATCCTTTAGTGGTGTAATGTTTCTTTGATTTTTCATGTTCCTTGAAGTTTTGCATTACTGTCATCACATTTGAAGTAGCAGTCACCTCCTCCAGTCTTTACTCACTGCCTTCAGGGGAGAAATACCTTCCCTCAACCAAGCTAAGGATTTTGAGGCTTTCTCAGACCTTCTATGGATACACCTGCTCCATGTTTCCTGCTCCCTCTTGTGGCAGAATTCTTAAGCTTGTATGACTTCTGATCTGCCATGCTGACAAGCCTCCATTTTGCTTTCTCAAAGGCAGTGCTAAAGCTCAAGTTCTGGTTTTCAAACAGATCTCTTCCTAGAGTGCAGATCTGAGCCAACTTTCTGTGTGTGCTCACTAGCCATCTGCCAAAGCTCACTTTCACCAGTGCTTGGGGTGCCCACTGGCCAGTTGGGGTATCCATAGGTGAGCTGTTCCCAGTGGCTCATGGGCAGGCTTTTTGATGGAGTCCATGAGGCAGTTAGTGGGATCCACATCCCTTTAATGCCCCTTAAGAGTCCTATCTGCCACTCTCCCAGCCTTCTCCCACCACCCAGTCATGCAGTTCATGACTCAATAATCTGGATCAGGTTAGCCTCCTGGCAGTGTCCCACATAGCAGGGGAAGCTGGTGCTTACCTACATAATCTGGCTCTCCCCTGTGGGAGAAATCATGGACCAAGAGGGTTTCTGTTGGTATTAAGCTGTGCTGCCTTGGGGAAGGGATGATGCAGGTAAAGTCAAACTGTTCCTCTAATCTTTTCCAGTGTGACCAAGTCCATATGTTTTTTCTTGCTCTGATGTTGTGCTGGAACTTCTCCTCTAGAAACCTGGATTTCTAGGTTCTCTCATCTATGGGTGATATCTAAAACAGTGTTTCACATGGGATCTCAAACTGTAGCCAAGAGGAGCTGAAAGGTTCATGGCAGAGTCCACAGCTGGGACTGAGGTCTGCATGCCTATTACCCAACACATGGGTAGGTGAGACTTCTCCTGGATCCCACAGTTGCCACAAAGGCACTTTTGTCCATGAATGAATGGCAAATTATTCTTGGAGCGGGGAGTGGACAAAAATGCAAGATGTCTTATTCCACCATGATGCTGACATCACCTCTTTATAGTCTTTAATTTGAATTGAAATTGCTAATAGCCAAACTGTGGAAAGAGCCGAGATGCCCTTCAGCAGATGAATGGATAAAGAAGATGTGGTCCATATATACAATGGAATATTTCTCAGCCATCAGAAAGGATGAATACCCAACTTTTACATCAACATGGATGGGACTGGAGGAGATTATGCTCAGTGAAATAAATCAAGCAGAGAAAGTCAATTATCATATGGTTTCACTTATTTGTGGAACATAAGGAATAGCATGGAGAACATTAGGAGAAGGAAGGGAAAAATGAAGGGGGGTAAATTGGAGGGAGAGATGAACCATGAGAGACTATGGACTCTGAGAAACAATTTGAGGGTTTTAGGGGGCGGTGGGAGGATGGATTAGCCCAGTGATGGGTATTAAGGAGGGCACGTACTGCATGGAGTGCTGGGTGTTATATGAAAACAATGAATCGTGGATCACTACATCAAAAACTAATGATGTATTGTATAGTGACTAACATAACATAATAAAATTAAATTAAAAAAAAAGAAATTGCTAATATGGACTCACGATGTATTTTATTTGAAAAATAGATATTTCCTAGATCTGTTCACTACAGTCTTGGAAACAACAATCAACTAAGCAGTGAGCAACTCTAGTGTCCAAATTTTGGGTGCCATTTATCATTTCTCATAAAAGGAGTCAGGGCTCCTTGGAGAAATGTCTGATTCCAGTTCTGGGCAAGATGTCAGCTGAGCCAGGAACCCTGTAACCAGAAAGTAGAAAAGCTTTCATATGTGACCTGGTCTTATCAAAAAGACAAGAGCCACTCTGGAGAAGCTCCCATAGACAGAGGTGTGATAACTGAAACATCAATAAGCACAAGTATAATAATTGTATGGTTCTGAACACATCAAATATGTTTACATACATGAATTTGTGATGGAACTGAAAGATAATTCATTGATAATTTTTGGAAGATGCTAAGGAACCAACTCATTATTTTGAAAAACTGGGATAATAATAAAGGAAAATAAGTATTGTCCTGCCCTTCTAATAACACTTAGTATCCCTGTGTAACTAGTTAATGAGAGGAAGGTTCTCTATAAATATTTGAGTTTAAGAAGAAAGGCTGATAGAATTATAATATCACTATTTTGTAACCTCTATTGAATCTAGACAGGGATCTTCAGTAGCTGACAATATCACAAAAAGAGATTATCAGCCATTACATGCCTCTTAATAGCAGTACCAACAGCACTTATGAAAGTCTTGCTAAAAGTGAAATGAACCTGAGTCTGATCAAAACCCTAGATAGTCACCAAATGACAGCAAATACAAAGGATGGAGGAACTTGTTCTATGACAACACAAGTATGCAATACCTAAATCTAGGCTGTAGGTTTCTTCAAGAAATAAATTCTGGGGTAAATTCCACAGATCAGGAGTTTGTTTCCTTTTTCTTTAAGTTGCCAGATAATACATGTTTTAGCTTTTATGAGCCAAGCAGTTTATTCAGCTCTGCTGTTGGAGCATGAAAGCAGCCACAAACAATGGGTGCAACTGTATTTTAATAAACTATTTCCAAGAGCAGACATACAGCCCGTGGGCCATAGTTTGCCAGCCCCTATTATAAATTTAAAAAGGCTTAAAGGACACATCAACCATTCAAAATGTATGCACATTACTTAAATTTCGATTCAAGCAAACTATAAAAAAAAAAAGAAAAATGGGGGCATCTGGGTGGCTCAGTCAGTTAAGCATCTAACTCTTGGTTTTGGCTCAAGTCATGATCTCAGTGTCCTGGTATCAAGCCCTGTGTTGGGCTCCATGCTCAGCAGAGAGTCTGCTTGAAGATTCTCTCCCTCTGCACCTCCCCCCCCACTCTCTCTCTCTTTCTCTCTCTCAAATAAATAAATCTTAAGGGGTTAGCCTGGTGATGGGTATTAAAGAGGGCACATTCTGCATGGAGCACTGGGTGTTATACACAGGCAATGAATCATGGAACACTACATCAAAAACTAATGATGTAATGTATGGTGATTAACATAACAATAAAAATTTTAAAAAACAAAAACCAAAAGGAAAAAACTGACTTTTCTGTAATAAATAAATAAATAAATAAATAAATCTATCTTAAAAAAAAAAAAAAGAAAGATGATAAGACAATATGAGAAACTTGAACACAACACTTACTGGGTATTTGATATTAAGGAATTATTGGTAATTAGTTCTGGGGAGGTTATACTAAGAAAAATATACACACTGAAATATTGATGTATGAAATATCAAGCTGAGATTTGGAGGGTGGGGGAATGGGTGGGACTAGAAATGAAACAAGATTAGTATGAGTTGATTATTCATTAAAACTGGGTGGTGCATGCACATGGGTCCATTGTAATCTTCTGTATACTTCTGAATATGTACAAAGCTTTCCAGAATAGAATGTTTTATTTTTTTTATTTCAATTAAGGTTAGTTAACATATAGTGTATTATTAGGTTCAGGGTAGAGTTTAGTGATTCGCCGGTTGCATGTAATACCCATTGCTCATTACCTCAAATATCCTTCTTAATGCCCATCACCCAATTACCCCTTCTCCCCACCTCCTTCCCTCCAGCAACTCTCAATTTGTTCCCTAGAGTTAAGAGTCTTTTATGGTCTCCCTCTCTCTCTGTTTTATGTTATTTTATTTTTCCCTCCCTTCCCCAATGTTCATCTGTTTTGCTTCTTAAATTCCACATGAGTGAAATCACATGGTATTTGTCTTTCCTGACTGCCTTATTTTGCTTAGCATAACACCTTATAGTTCCATCCATGTCGTTGCAAATGACAAGATTTCATTCTTTTTTATGGTTCAGCCATACATGTATATACCACTTCTTCTTTACCCATTCATCTGTCAATGGACATCTGGGTTCTTTCCATATTTTGGCAATTGTGGACATCTCTTCTATACACATTAGAGTGCATATGCCCCTTTGAATCACTATTTTTTTTATCCTTTGGATAAATACCTAGTAGTGCAATTGCTGGGTCATAGGGTAGTTCTATTTTTAACTTTTGGAGGAATCTCCATACTGTTTTCCAGAGTGGCTGCACCATTTTGCATTCTCACCAACAGTATAAGAGGGTTCCCCTTTCTCTGCATCCTTGCCAATATCCGTTGTTTCCTGAGTTGTTACTTTTAGCCATTCTGACAGATATGAGGTATTATCTCATTATGGTTTTGATTTGCATTTCCCTGATGGTAAGTGATGTTGAGCATTTTTTCATGTGTCTCTTAGCCATTTGTATACTTCTTTGGAAAATGGCTATTCATGTCTTTTGCCCATTTCTTGACTGGATTTTTTTGGTTTTTGGGTGTTGACTTTGATAAGTTTTTTATAGATTTTGAATACTAGCCCTTTATCTGACACGTCATTTGCAAATAATCTTCTCCCATTCTGTTGCCTTTTAGTTTTGTTGATTGTTTCCTTTGCCATGAGAAGGAAAGGACTCCTGATGAAGGCCCAATAGTTCATTTTTGCTTTTGTTTCCCTTGCCTCTGGAGATGTGTCTAGCAAGAAGTTGCTGTGGCTGAGGTCAAACAGGTTGCTGCCTGTGTTCTCCTCTAAGATTTTGATGGATTCCTGTTTCACATTTAGTCTGTCATCCACTTTGAGGGTTTTTGGTGTGTGTGTGGAATAAAAAGGTGGTCCAGTTTCTTGTGCATATGGCTGTCCAGTTTTCCCAACATCATTTGTTGAAGAGACTGTCTTTTATCCACTGGATATTCTTTCCTGCTTTCTTGAAGATTAGTTGACCATAGAGTTGAGGGTCCAGTTGTGGGTTCTCTATTCTGTTCCATTGATCAATGCGTCTGTTTTTGTGCCAGTACCATACAGTCTTGATGATTACAGCTTGAAGTCCAAAATTGTGAAGCTTCCAGCTTTGGTTTTCTCTTTCAACATTACTTTGGCTATTCGGGGTCTTTTCTGATCCCACACAAATTTTAGATTTGTTTGTTCCAGCTCAGTGGAAAATGCTGATGTTATTTTGATAAGAATGGCATTAAATGGTAGATTGCTTTGGATAGTGTAGACATTTTAACAATATTTGTTCTTCCAATCCATGAGTGTAGAATGTTTTTTTCCATTTCTGTGTATTCTTCAGTTTCTTTCATAAGTGTACTATAGTTTTCAGAGTACAGATCTTTAGGTTTATTCCTAAGAATCCTATGATTTTTAGTGCAATTGTAAATGGGATCGATTCCTGGATTTCTCTTTCTTCTGCCTCGTTACTGTATAGAAATGCAACTGACTTCTGTGCATTGATTTTATATCCTGTGACTGCTGAATTCCTGTATCAGTTCTAGCAATTTTTTGGTGGAGTCTTTCAGGTTTTCTACATAGAGTATCATTTCTTCTGCGAAGAGTGAAAGTTTGACTTCTTTGCCGATTTGGATGCCTTTTATTTCTTTTTGTTGTCTGATTGCTGAGGCTAGGACTTCTAGTGCTATATTTGAACAACGGTGGTGAGAGTGGAGAGCCCTGTCATGTTCCTGACCTTAAGGGAAAACCTCTCCGTTTTTCCCCATTAAGGATGATATTAGCTGTGGGTCTTTTGTATATGGCCTTCATGATTTTGAGGTATGTTCCCTCTATCCCTACCTTGTTAAGGGCTGTTATCAAGAAAAGATGCTGTATTTTGTCAAATTCTTTTTTTTTTTTTAATTTTTTTATTCTTATGTTAATCCCCTTACATTACAACATTAGTTTTAGATGAAGTGTTCCATGATTCATTGTTTGTGCACAACACCCAGTGCTCCATGCAGAATGTGCCCTCCTCAATACCCACCACCAGGCTAACCCATCCTCCCACCCCCCTCCCCTCTAGAACCCTGTTTGTTTTTCAGAGTCCATCGTCTCTCATGGTTCGTCTACCCCTCCGATTTCCCCCGCTTCATTCTTCCCCTCCTGCTACCTTCTTCTTCTTCTTCTTCTTTTTTTTTTTCTTAACATATATTGCATTATTTGTTTCAGAGGTACAGATCTGAGATTCAACAGTCTTGCACAATTCACAGCGCTTACCAGAGCACATACACTCCCCAGTGTCTATCACCCAGTCACCCCATCCCTCCCACCCCACCCCCCACTCCAACAACACTCAGTTTGTTTCCTGCGATTAAGAATTCCTCATATCAGTGAGATCATATGATACATGTCTTTCTCTGTTTGACTTATTTCACTCAACATAATACCCTCCAGTTCCATCCACGTTGTTGCAAATGGCAATATCTCATTCCTTTTGATGGCTGCATAATATTCCATTGTATATATATACCACATCTTCTTTATCCATTCATCTGTCGATGGACATCTTGGCTCTTTCCACAGTTTGGCTATTGTGGACATTGCTGCTATAAACATCGGGGTGCACGTACCCCTTCGGATCCCTACTTTTGTATCTTTGGGGTAAATACCCAGTAGTGCAATTGCTGGATCATATGGTAGCTCTATTTTCAACTTTTTGAGGAACCTCCATACAGTTTTCCAGAGTGGCTGCACCAGTTTGCATTCCCACCAACAGTGTAGGAGGGTTCCCCTTTCTCCGCATCCCCGCCAACATCTGTCATTTCCTGACTTGTTAATTTTAGCCATTCTGACTGGTGTGAGGTGATACCTCATTGAGGTTTGGTTTGGATTTCCCTGATGCCGAGCGATATTGAGCACTTTTTCATGTGTCTGTTGGCCATTTGGATGTCTTCTTTGGAAAAATGTCTGTTCATGTCTTCTGCCCATTTCTTAATTGGATTCTTTGTTCTTTGGGTGTTGAGTTTGATGAGTTCTTTATAGATTTTGGATACTAGCCCTTTATCTGATATGTCATTTGCAAATATCTTCTCCCATTCTGTCGGTTGTCTTTTGGTTTTCTTAACTGTTTCCTTTGCTTTGCAAAAGCTTTTTATCTTGATGAAGTCCCAATAGTTCATTTTTGCCCTTGCTTCCCTTGCCTTTGGCGATGTTTCTAGGAAGAAGTTGCTTCGGCTGAGGTCAAAGAGGTTGTTGCCTGTGTTCTCCTTTAGGATTTTGATGGACTCCTGTCTCACATTGAGGTCTTTCAGCCATTTGGAGTCTATTTTTGTGTGTGGTGTAAGGAAGTGGTCCAGTTTCATTCTTCTGCATGTGTCTATCCAATTTTCCCAACACCATTTGTTGAAGAGACTGTCTTTGTTCCATTGGACATTCTTTCCTGCTTTGTCGAAGATTAGTTGACCATAGAGTTGAGGGTCCATTTCTGGGCTCTCTATTCTGTTCCATTGATCTATGTGTCTGTTTTTGTGCCAGTACCATGCTGTCTTGATGATGACAGCTTTGTAATAGAGCTTGAAGTCCGGAATTGTGATGCCACCGGCTTTGCTTTTCTTTTTCAATATTCCTCTGGCTATGCGGGGTCTTTTCTGGTTCCATACAAATTTTAGGATTATCAAATTCTTTTTTTGCGTCTATTGAGAATATCATATGGTTCTTATCCTTTCTTTTATTAGTGTGGTGTATTACGTGGATTGATTTGTGAGTGCTGAACCACCCCTGTAATCCAGAATAAATCCCACTTGGACATAGTAAATAATCCTTTTAATGTACTGTTGGATCCCATTGGCTAGTATCTTGTTGAGAATTTGGGGTCCATGTTCATCAGAGATATTGGTCTGTAATTCTCCTTTTTTAGTGGAGTCTTTGTCTGGTTTGGGGATCAAGGTAATGCGGGCTTCATAGAATGAGTTTGGAAGTTTTCCTTCCATTTCTATTTTTTAGAACAGTTTCAGAAGAATTGGTATTAATTATTCTTGAAATGTTTGATAGAATTCCCCTGGGAAGCTATCCAGTCCTGGACTCTTATTTGTTGGAAGATTTTTGATTACTGATTCAATTTCTTTGCTGGTTATGGGTCTGTTCAGATTTTCTATTTCTTCCTGGTTCAGTTTTGGTAGTTTATATGTTTCTGGGAATTTATCCATTTCTTCCAGATTGCCTAATTTGTTGGCACATAGTTGCTCATAATATTCTCTTACACTTGTTCATATTTCTGAGGTGTTGATTGTTATCTCTCCTCTTCCATTCATGATTTTATTTATTTGGGTCCTTTCTCTTTTCGGTAAGTCTAGCTAAGGGTTTGTCAATCTTGTTAATTCTTTCAAAGAACCAAGTCCTAATTTCATTGATCTGTTCTATTTTTTTTATGCCTATATCATTGATTTCTGCTCTAATTTTTATTATTTCCCTTCTCCTGCTGGATTTAGGCTTAATTTGCTGTTCTTTTTCCATCTCCTTTAAGTGTAAAGTTAGGTTGTGTACTTGAGACTTTTTCTGCTTCTTGAGGAAGGCCTGTATTGCTATATACTTCCCTCTTAGGAACACTTTTGCTGCATCCCAAAGGTTTTGAACTCTTGTGTTTTCATTTTCATTTGCTTCCATGTATTTTTTTAATTCTTCTTTACTTTCCTGATTGACCCATTCACTCCTTAGTAGCATGTTGTTTAACCTCCATGAATTTGTGGTCCTTCCAAATATTTTCTTGTGGTTGACTTCAAGTTTCTAGCATTGTGGTCTAAACTATGCATGATATAATCTCAATCTGTTTGTACCAGTTGATTCCTGATTTCTGACCCAGTATGTGATCTATTCTGGAGAACATTCCATGTGTACTTGAAAAGAATGCATATTCTGCTGCTTTAGGATGAAATGCTCTGAATATATCTATTAAGTCCATCTGATCCAGTGTGCCTCTCAAAGCCCTTGTTTGTTGATCTGCTTAATCTGTCCATCACTGTGAATGGGGTGGTTAAAGTCCCCTACTATTACTGTATTATTATCAATGAGTTTCTTTAAGTTTGTTATTAATTGATTTATGTATTTGGCTGCTTCCATGTTAGAAGCATAAATACTTACAATTGTTAGATCTTTTTGTTGGATAGACCCTTTTATTAAGATATAGCGTCCTTCTTCATCTCTTATTATACTCTTTGGTTTAAAATCTAGTTTGTCTGATATAAATATGGCTACTCCAGCTTTCTTTTGATGTCCTTTAGCATGATAAATAGTTCTCCACCCCCTCACTTTCAATCTGGAGTTGTCTTGGGGTTTAAAATGGGTCTCTTGTAAGCAGCATATCTATGGGTCTTGTTTTTTTTTTAATACATTCTGATACCCTTTGTATTTTGATAGAGGCATTTAGTCCATTTACATTCAGAGTAATTATTGAAAGATAAGAATTTAGTGCCATTGTATTACTTGTAAAGTTGCTGTTCCTGTAGATTACCTCTGTTCTTTCTGGTCTTTGTTACTTTTCATCTCTCTCTTCACTCAAAGCGTCCCCTTTAATATTTCTTGCAGGGCTGGTTTAGTGTTCACAAATTCTTTCAGTTTGTTTGTCCTGGAAGCTCTTTACCTCTCCTTCTATTCTGAATGACAGCCTTGCTGAATCAAGTATTCTTGGCTGCATATTTTTCCCATTTAGCACGTTATGTATAAGCCAATCCTTTCTGGCCTGCCAGGTCTCTGTGGATAGGTCTACTGCCAGCCTTATGTGTCTACCCTTGTAGGTTAAGGACATCTTCTCCCTAGCTGCTTTCAGAATTCTCTATCTTTGTATTTTGCAAGTTTCTCTATGCTATATCATGGAGTTGACCTGTTTTTGTTCATTTTGAGGGGAGTTCTCTTTGCCTTTTGGATATAAATGCCTGCTTCCTTCCCCAGATTAGAGAAGTTCCCAGCTATAATTTGTTCAAATAAGCCTTCTGCCCCTTTTTCCTGCTCTTCCTCTGGGACTCCTATGATATAGACATTATTTCATTTTATGGAATCACTGAGTTCCCTAAGTCTACCTTCATCATCTAATAGTTTACTTGCCCTCTTTTTTTCAGCTTCATTATTTTCCATAATTTTATTGTTATATCACTGATTCACTCCTCTGCTTCGCCCATCCTCATTTTTTTGGCCTACACTTGGGACTGATTTCGGTTATAACATTTTTAATTTAAGCCTGACTAGATTTTAGTTCTTTTATTTCTACAGTAAGGGATTTTCTAGTATCTTCTATGTTTTTTTCAAGCCCAGCTATTATCATTATAATCATTGTTTTAAATTATAGTTCAGACATCTTACTTATATCTGTATTGATTAAATCCCTGGCTATGAGTACTACCTCTTGTTCTTTCTTTTGGGATGAATTTCTCCATCTTGTCATTTTGTGCAGAAAAGAAAAGAAAGAAAAACAACAACAAAATAATAACAACAACAAAACAAAACAAAAAAAAAAACTAGGTCCTGGGTGTGTTTTGATCTGTTAGAAGAAACTAGATCTCAAGAAATAAAGGAAAAAAGAAAAAAAAAATATATATATATATAGAGAGAGAGAGAGAGAGAGAAATAAAATACAATGAAAGGAAACAAAAAGTAAAAAATATACAAAGTATATATAAAAATAAAAATTTTTAAAGGATAAAAAGAATTGAAAAAATAAAATAAATGAAAAAATTACAATAAAAAAATAAAGAATAAAAGTACAAAAGGGGCTAGATACTATTTTCCCCTGAAACTTTGCAGCCCTCTATGATCCGTAAACTTGGTGCCATTGAGTTGTTTGTGGTGCTCTTCAGGGGGAGGGGCCTGTTGTGATTTTTGGGTGGATTTGCCCTAGTGGAGATGCACCTCCAGAGTGCAGGGAGGCAAGGCTTGGTATATGCAGCTCTGGCCTCCACTAGGTGGTACTATTTTGCTCCCTGAAGGCTTTTATTACTGATGAGTGGGATGAATATGGCTGCACCCTGCTCTCTAGCCCTCAGCTGAAAATTTGCACCCCCCACTCTTCATTGAGCCTTCACAGAAAAGCAGTCAATCACTCTTGTCTCCCCAGTTTCCATCAGAACTCTGTGTTCATCCTGCCTGTCTCTGAGTGTTTTTATCTCAGGCACACACAACTGAGTTTCAAAACTCCCAACTTTTAGGGACTCCCATGGCAGGGACCCATGCTGTTCCTCCCAGGGAGGGTCTCACCATGCTTCTGCCTTTTGCCAGACCTGTCCCAAGAAAGCAGTTGCCTAACCACGCAGCAGTTCAGTTTATGGTAACACAGAGCAGAAAGCCAGCACCTAGACTCACTGTTCTCAGCCACACTCCTATGCCTGGGAACTCTGCAGCACTCAGGCATCACCCGTTCTTCTTGCAACCCTGGGGATCCTCAGACCATGCTGTCATACCTGGGATTCTGCCTCACTTCACCACCTGAACACCTTTAAGCCAGGCATATCCCCCATTGTAGCAGACTTCTGAAAGTTCTGATTTTGTGCTCTGCTGCTTATAATGCTTTGCAGTAGCCTTCCTAAGCAGACTCCCTCCCCTCTCCTGTAATCTCAGCTATATCACACCAGATTCAAGTCTCCACAACTTCTACCTTCCAAACAGTGATCACTTTTCTACTTGTAGACTTGGAGTATTTGTTCTCTCAGACCTCCAATTGATTTCTCAAGTGTTTAGAATGATTTGATAGCTATCTAGCTGTATTCGAGGGATGAGACAAACTTAAGGTCTCCCTACTCCTCCTCCATCTTAACTCCTCCACCTAAGTCAAAATGCCAGAATAGAGTGTTTTAAAACAGAAAGCACCAGGAAACATGCTTCCAGACTAGATGGAGTATCAGGAAGTGGCTTTACCCTCATGCTTGAAAAAAGAATAAAGGGCAGTACATATTAAACAAAACACTGGAGGACAGTGATCCCCAAAAGATGAGAATCAAACAAGGTTAATCCTATGGTTGCCCACCTGATTGCCCTGAGAATGTTTCCAGGATGTGGTATTGGAAGAAGGAACCCCCATGGAGTGTGGCAGACTCCCCAGTGCGAAGAGACAGAACTGAGAGTCTAGGGAGTGAAGGAGACCAGAGTTTGATATCAGAGCACAAGATAGGAGAGAGCTGCACAGTGAGAACTCTAGCAGTTAATGAGGGTTTACTTCTGCTGTTCAATGTGTGTGTGTGTGTGTGTGTAAACTATGTGCAGCTGGGGAGGAACAAACTAGAGGATTAGAGGAGACAGCACCCGCTGCAGACACAGGGCCAAGAAAAGAACCTGTATGCCTCAGCCAAACTGGAAAAGCTCTGAATATAACATCTAAAAGGGTCTTGCCTCCATAAGAGGCAATACGGGGAATAATTAGCCCAGGAATAAAAACAGGTCTAGTCTCGCTAACGAACCTTAAAAAAAGACCCAAAAGGACCAAATTGTTTCCAAGAAATGTAACTACATTCCAGAACAAAGCTCAGCAATAGTTATATGATAGGAATATAAACTTGTCCAGCACCAAACAATATAAAATTCATAGTGTCTGGCAACCAATCAAAAGTTACCAGGAATGCAAAGAAGCAAGGAAGTATGACCCATAATGAGAAGACATTATCTGAATCAAAACCAACCTGGACCTGACAGAGATGTTAGAATTATCAGACAGATATTAAATGTTATTATAACTGCATTCTATATGTTTGAAACTTTAAATAAGGACATAGAAGATATTTTTAAAGGCCCAAATCAAACCTCTAGAAATTAAAACTACCATGTCTAAGAAGAAATATAAATCAATAGGATTAACAGTGAATTGGATATCATAGAAGAAAGATTAATGAACATAAAGACAGAGAAGTAGAAGCTATCCAAAATGAAACAGAGAAAATAGGATTAAAGAGATTTAGAAAGCATCAGTGAGCGGTGGGAAAAGTATAGTCAGTCTAAAATATGTGTAATAGGAGTCCCTGAAAGAGGGATGTGGGGGTACAGGAAGAAATATTTGAAGAAACAAGCAGTACTTTGGTGGAAATTTATATCACTAACCACCTCTGTTAGAAAAGAATCAAGACCTCAAATCAGTGACCTCAATTTCCACCTTTTTTTTTTAAAGCTAGAAAAAGAAGAGCTAATTAAACCCAAAGTAAGAAGTTAGAGAAAAAGTTAAATAATAAATACCGGAACAGAAGTTAATGAAATAGAGCACAGAAAAATAGAGAAACTCAATAAAACCAAGGGCAGATTCTCTGAGATCAATAAAATTGATAAACCTTTAGCCAAATAATCAGGAGGAAAAGAAGATGCAAGTTAATATAAAGAATGAGGGAGATGACCTCAGTATAGGTTGCACAAGTACTGAAAGAATTATAAAGGAATATTATGGACAAGTCTATGCCAATAATCACAACTTACATGAAATCGACAAATCCCTTGAAAGTTGCCAACTACCAAAGCTAATGCAAGAAAAAGTAAATAACATGGATATCTCTGTATATATTCAAGAAATTTATATTGAAAAAAGCCTTCCTACAAAGAAAATGCAGGCATAGATTGCTTCACTGGTAAATTCTACTACACATAAAAAGAAGCGATTATACGAATTCTACACGAGCTCTTCCAGAAAACTGAAGAGGAGATTCCCAATTCATTCTTTGAGGCCAGTATTATTCTAATACAAAACAAAACAAAGACTGTACTTAGATATTCCTCATGAAGATCAATGTGGAAATTCAACAAAGTTTTAGCTTAAATTTGAATTCTGCAACATATAAAAAGGATAACATATTATGCCCAAGTGGTTATCTCTTAAGAATGCAAAACTAGTTTAACATTCAAAAATCAATCAGTGTAATTCACCATATTAACAAGCCCCAAACCAGAAATTATAGGACCATCTTGATAGGCACAGAAAGAGTCTTTGACAAAATCCAACATGCATTCTTAATTAAAAAACTCTCAGAAAACTAGGAATAGAAGGGTACTTCCTCAGTCCAATATAGAGCATTTACAAAACAAACAAACAAACAAACAAACAAAAACCCCAACCAAACAAAAAAAGAACCTACAACTACCATGATGCTTACTGCTGAAAGAAAGAATGCTTTTCCCTAATGTCAAGACAAGGATGCCCACTTTCACAGTTACTATTCAGCATTTCCCTGGAGATTCTAGCTGGTGCAGTCAAGCAAGAAAATATAATCAAAGATCATCTAGATTGAAAAGGAAAAGTAAGCTGTCTTTATTCACAGAAGACAGGTAGGCCTGTATTGCTATAAACTTCCCTCGTAGAACCACTTTTGCTGCATCTCAAAGGTTTTGGAGCATCTTGTTTTCATTTTCATTTGTTTCCCCAGGTTATTTTTTCTTTGATTTTCTGGTTGACCCATTTATTATTTAGTAGCATGTTGTTTAACCTCCATGTATTTGTGGCCTTTCCAGATTTTTTCTTGTGGTTGACTTCTAGTTTCATAGTGTTGTGGTCAGAAAAGATGCATGATATGACTTTGATCTTGAATTTGTTGGGGCTTGTTTTGTGGGCTAATATGTGATCTATTCTGGAGAATTTTTCATGTGAATCTGAAAAGAATGTGCATTCTGCTGTTTTAGGATGGAATGTTCTGAATATATTTGTTAAATCCATCTGTTCCAGTGTGTCATTCAACACCATTATTATTTCCTTTTTGATTTTCCATTTAGATGACCTGTCCATTGATGTAAGTGGGGTGGTAAAGTTCCCCTCTATTATTGTATTATTATCAATTAGTTCCTTTATATTTGTTATTAACTGTTTTTATGTTTTGAGTGCTCCTGTGTTGGGTGCATAAATATTTACATTTGTTCTATCTTCTTGATGGATTGTCCCCTTTATTGTTATATAGTGTCCTTCTTTGTCTCTTGTTACAGTCTTGGTTTTAAAGTCTGTTTTTTCCAATATAAGTATTGCTACTCAAGCTTTCTTTTGATATCCATTTGAATGATAGATGTTTCTCGATCCCCTCACTTTCAGTCTGCAGGTGTCTTTAGGTCTAAAATGAGTCTCTTGTAGGCAGCATATAGATAGGTCTTGCTTTTTTATCCGTTCTGTCACCCTATGTCTTTTGATTGGAGCATTTAATCCATTTACATTCCAAGTAATTACGGATAGATATGTATTTATTATCATTTTATTATTTGCTTTGTGGTGGTTTCTGAAGATTTTTCTCCTTATCTTTCTTTCTTTCACGGTTTCTGGTTTTCTTTAGTGATATATTTGGATTTCTTTCTCTTTATTTTTTGCATATTTATTAGTGGTTTTTGATATATGGTTACCATTAGGTATATAACCTCTTTTGCACGTATGAGACTATATTAAGTTGGTGGTCATTTAAGTTTGAGCCCACTCTTTATTCCTCTCCTCCCCACACTTGAGGTACATGTTGTTATATTTTTACATGCTTTTATTTTGTGAGTCCTTTGATGTTTTATAGAAATATTCATTTTTACTGCTTTTATGTTTTCTACCTTCATACTGTCACTTTTGGTCTCTCCTTTCCATTCAGAGTCCCCTTTAATATTTATTGCAGGGCTGGGTTAGTGGTCATGAACTCCTTTAGTTTTTGTTTGTCTGGGAAACTCTTTATCTCTATTTCTATTCTGAATGATAACTTTGCTGGATAGGGTATTCTTGGCTGCAGATTTTTCCCATTCAGCATTTTGGGTATATCATGCCACTTTCTCTGGCTTTCAAAGTTTCTGTTGCAAAAGCTGCAGCTAGTTATATGGGGTTTCCCTTGTAAGGTACTGTCTTCCTTTGTCTTGCTGCTTCTTAATTTTTTCTTTATCACTATATTTTGCAAATTTAATTACATATGTCTGGTGTGGATCTGCTTTTGTTGATTTTGTTGGGGTTTCTCTGTGCCTCCTGGATCCAGATATCTGTTTCCTTCCCCAGATTAGGAGAGTTTTCAGCTATTATTTCTACAAATAGATTTTCTCCCCCCTTTTATCTCTCTTCTTCCTCTGAGACTCTTATACTATGAATGTTATTACTTTTGAGGGAGTCACTGAGTTCCCTAAGTCTATTCTCATTTTGCATAATTCTCTTTTCTCTCTTTTGTTCAGCTTGATTGCTTTCCATTACTCTGTGGTCTAGGTCACTAATGCATTCTTCTGCTTCTTCCATCTTGCTGTTCATTCCATCAAATGTGTTTCTTATTTTGTTTATTGAGCCCTTTATCTCTATTTTATTCTTTATCTCTGTATTAAGAGTCTCACTCATGTCTTCCACTCTTTTCTCAAGTCCAGTGAGTATCCTTATGATCATTACTTTAAATTCTCCATCAGGCATATTACTTATATCTGTTTTGCTTGGATCCCTCACCATGGCCTTATTCTGTTCTTTCATTTGGGATAAATTTTTCTGTCTTCTCATTTTGTCTAATTCTTTGTGCCTGTTTCTGTGTGTTAGGAAAATCAACTATATCTCCTGTTCTTGAGGGTAATGGCCTTATGAAGAAGAGGTCCTTTAGTGCCCTGCCATGTAGTATTCTCTGTTCCCAAGGGCCTGGCACTTATGGGAGTATCTCCAATGTGTGCCATGTGTGCTCTCCTGTTTTGTCCTGGCCACTTTAATTCTTCAGGCCAGTCATCTGCAGAGGCTCTCCCTACTTGCTATGGGCAGTGTTTGGTCCCTGGCCTGAATGTGGCATGTTTTCACTAGGTGTGCTCTGGTCTGTTTGTGAAAGGAGACCTGTCGCCACCACTGCCAGAACCGAGGCTCTCTAAAACTCCTAAGTTGGGAGACATGGTGTAAGCAGGGGATTGAGCCAGTCTTCTGGAGGAGGGCACCCACTACGCTGGGACTGATGCAAGTATGACTGGGAAGGGTAGTTCCACCAGAGCATGAGAGGGTGGGGCTTGGTGTAAACAAGTTGGATAGCAAATTTGATGCTTCACTGGTCCCCAAAGGTAACCCTATGCTTATGTTAAGGGGCTGGGGAGGGAAATGGTACCTGCCAGTTTCTTTGTCCCCAGAGGGATCTCTCTGTAAATGCTGCTTCTCTGGGATATGCTCTGAGATGAGTAAATAACCTCCCCATTATGTGCCCCAGGTGCTCTTCAGATCAGTTTCCACACTGTATGTCCACAGGTTGTTTGCCTGCCTTCTGTCAAAGAGCAATGCAGTGCCCTCTGGGCTCTATCTCAGCCAAGCCTGCTGACCTTTAAAACTCCAGGCTTTATGCCCCACTGGTTGCCAGAACTCACGAAATTTGGCCCCTCTCACTTTCTAAGCCGATTGCATGGGTATTTGTTTTCCCCATGAGCTCCCCTATGTGCTAGTCTATCTCTTGTCTTCTCTGCAACCATGGTTCTCTCCCTACCATAGTGGCCATGACCCATTTCTTCTCTCCAAAACCATGTCTCCACACTTCCTACCTTCTTCAATGTGGCCTCTTCTCTACCTTTAGTTGTGGAGTTTGTTCTACCAGTCTTCAGATTGATTTCTGGCATATTTAAGATGACTTAAGAGTTATCTAGTAGTATTTGTGGGACAAGGCAAGCTTGGAGTCCTACCCTGCCATCATCTTCCAACCTATTCTCCAAATTGATCTTTAAATTTAATGCAATCTCAATCAAAATCCCAGCAGGCTTTTTCTTGTAGAGATTTAAAACTACTTTAATATTCATAGAGAAATGCAAGGACTTAGAACAAAACAAAAGAAGTTTGAAAAATTAGGAAAATGTTGGAAGCTCACAGTATCTGATATTAAGATGCATTATGAAGGTACTGTAACCGAAAGAGTGTAGAATTATCACAAAGATAGACAAATAGATTAATGAAACGGATTGATAAATCAAGAAATAGCTCACACATATCGACTACTGAAAATAAAGACACAAAGGCAATTGAGTGCAGAAAGGATAATCATTTCAACAAATGACAGTGGAATGATTCGATATTGATTTGCAAAAAAAAAAAAAGAAAGTTTGATTCGTATCTCATACTTGTATCTCATACCTATATCAAAGATTGCTTCAGAATGGATGAGAGACCTAAATGTAACACCTAAAACTCAAAAATCTTTAACAAAAAGCATAGAAAATCTTTATGACCTTGAATTTTTTTTCCAGCTTTATTGTGGCCTAATTGATAAATAAAATTACAAGATTTTCTTGTATACATTGTGAAGGGATTCCCCTATCAAGTTAATGAACACATCCATCATATCACATATTTACCCTTTTTTCTTTTCTTTCAAAACTCTAAATGAGAAAATTTAAGTTCTACTTTCTTAGCAAATTTTAATTATACATTACAGTGTTATCAACTATAGTAACCATGTTATACATTCGATTCTCAGACCTTTTTCATCTTATAACCCAGAGTTTGAATCCTTTACCAACCTCTCCCTATTTCTCCCACTCACCAGCCCCTGGCAACCACTTTTCTGCTCACCATTTCTGTGAGTTCTGTTTTTTTAAGATTCTACACATAAGCGATGCCATGTAGGAGCTGACCCTTAAACAACATGTGAGTTAGGGATGCCAACATGCCACATTGAAAATCTATGTATAACTTTTGACCCCCCCAAAACTTAACTACTGATAGCCTACTGTTGACCAGAGCCTCACCAATAACATGAATAGTCAATTAACACATATTCTGTATGTTATGCGTATTATATATTGTATCCTTAAAATTAAAGTAAGCTAGAGAAAAGAAACTATTAAGTAAATCATAGGGAAAATAAAATACATTTATAGCACTATACTGTATTTATCAAAAAATTCGACACATAAGTGGACCTGCACAATTCAAACCCATGTTATTCAAGAATCAACTGTATTTGTCTTTCTCTGTCTGACATATCACTTTGCATAATGCCCGCCAGGTTCATCCATGTTGTCACAAATAACAGGCTTTCCTTCATTTTTAAAGGATGTTGAATTTTGTCAGATGCTTTTTTGGCATCTATTAAGATAATTATATGATATTTATATTTCATTTCATTAATATAGTGTATCATATTAACTGCTTTATGGATGCTTAAATCACCAGAGTCAAGAATCCAGGAGTGGCTTAGCTGGATGGTTTTCTGGCTCTGAGTCTTTCTTGAGATTGCAATCAAATTTTGGCTGAAGCCTAACTGAATCATCTGAAGCTTAACTGGGGCTGGAGGCTCTGCTTCTAGGCTTGCATGGTAGCCAACAGGCCTCCATCCTTCATTCATGGTTGGCAGGAGACCTCCATTTCTCACTACATGCCTGAGTGTCCTCATAAGATGTCAGTTGACTTTCCCCAGAGTGAGTGAGGAAAAAGAGAAAGATAGACAGACAGACAGACATTCCCACAGCAGAAGCCACAATATTTTATAATGTAATCTTGGACATGACATCCCATCATTTCTGCCATATTCTGTTGGTAGAATGTGGCAGAGACTACGCAAAGGTATAAATAACAGAAAGTGGAGGCTGTCTTGGAGTCTGGCCATCACACACGGGGAGAAGATCGAAACAACTGTTGGCAGGAGAGGGAAATTGTAATCAGGGCCAATAGGAGTGTTGGGTAGCTGAAGTGTTTCTGTGAAGTTGGCTGAAGCCAGCTAGACCATTCTGTGTCTAAGTTCTAGTCCCCCAACCTCTTGGCCTGCTGGATTGCTGGGACAAGGAATTTGACTCTCTGAGCCTCAGCTTTTATAGCTACTAAATAGTGGTGTGATTAAATGAAATAATGTACATACAGCACTATAATGGCACATAACGGGGTCTTAGTAGAGGAAAGTTATCAATATTTTATACAAATTGCAATTTGTGCCTTTCATTCACCATAATTTTATCCCATTTTACTGTTGAGGACTACATGTGCCAAAGTCGATCTGGGAAGAACCCAATAGAATACCAAGAAGCACTTGAAAAATGCTAGTTTCAAATTCATTTTTTCCCCTGATATTTAGAAAGTTTTTTGTTTTCTATGACTATGCATCATCTGCCTAATTAGTCATGGATATTCCTCTAATGCATTCTCCACATTTGTTGTGATATGTTAATGCTTATGTCATGATCTTGCAGCTTTCAGCATACTTCCTTTTTTCATGCATGATTTATTTTAGTAATAATAATCAGGCTTATAAGAATAAATACCACTGCTTTTAATTTGGTGTCAAATTTAGACTGAATGAATCATAATAGACTAATTAAAAGGTACAAATGTATAAAACTACATATTTGTTTATATTTTTATATTTATATTTATAAACATGCTTATTTTATTTTGTTATGAATTAATATCTTTCTTAATTGACAAAAAATGTTAATATATTTGCTCTGTTTAGGAATATCTTAGACCAGATAATAGTAAAGGTAAGGCCCTTTGGGTTAGCAAAGGATAATAAGTCAACAGAAAAACAGTATTTTACATTCCTACACAAAACAAAGTATGTCAGTGACAAGCCCCAGTGAAAGTAATGCACAGACCTGCTTGGTTGAACAGGAAGGTGGGGCATGGGGGTACAGCACGGTGTAACCACTCCAGAGTGCTCTCTGAACAGAGTCCTAAGACTAACTGCCAAATAACTAAGCTAACTGCCAAGTAACTTCTGAATGTGGGACATTCTAGAGAAATTGTGAATTTTGTATTAATAGCTTTTTAAAATCAAGTACATATTCTAAGTAACCACCTTCCATGTGACAATGTGCAAAACCTGGTTCAAAGTAAACCAAATAAGACATACAGAGTCTTTGAAATTTGATACAAAAAGTGATATTTTAAATTTCCTATTGAAGTATTACATACATACAGAAATTATAAAAAGTGTAAGTATACAGCCTAATGAATTCTCACAAAGCGTACCACCTATGCAACCATCATTGCTATCAAATAAAAAACTATGACATTTTCAGCAGCTCAGAAGTATCTTTCCTTCCATCTTTCTGTCACTAAACCTTCCTTCTCCCCAGAAATAACCAGTCATGACTTCTAACATCTTAGGTTAGTTTTTCCTGTTCTTGGACTTTGTTTTTTTTTTTTTTTAAGATTTAATTTATTTATTTGAGAGACAGAGTGAAAGAGAGAGAGCACAAGCGGGGAGGGAGGGAGAGGGAGAAGCAGGCTCCCCGCTGAGCAGGGAGCCCGATGCGGGGCTCGATCCCAGGACCCTGGGATCAAGACCTGAACCTAAGGCAGACGCTTAACAACTGAGCCACCCAGGCGCCCCTGTTCTTGGACTTTGTATACATAGAATCGTACAGTGTATATTCTTGTGTGTCTGCCTTCTTTTGCATATAGATAGAGGTGGAGATGGATATAGAGAGATCAGCCTTGCCAGGGTTATTGATAATTTAAGTCTCTTCAAAGAATAACCTTATGGCTTTATTAATTCTTTCCATTGTTAGTTGTCTCTTTCATTGAGCTCTGATCTTTATAAATTCTTGATATATTTTGTTATAGATCTATCATTCACTATTTTTTCTTTGTCTTACCTATTCCTTAATCCCTTTTTTCCTTTCATTATATTTTTATTAAATTTTCTACTTTAAAAACTAATATGGATACTTAGATCAGGAATTGGCAAACATTTTTCTGCAAAAGGACAGATAGTAAGTACATTTATTTGCAAGCCACATATGGTCTCTGTCACATACTCTCTTTTTAACCATTTAAAAATTTAAAAGCTATTCTTAGCTCATGCATTGTACAAAAACGGGTAGACTGGAATCAGCCATGGGCCATAATTTGCCAACCCCCAACTTAGATTATTGATGTTCAGTTCAGCCTCTTCTTTTCAGGTATTTATATTGAAGGCTGGACATTTCTGCTAAATTCCCAAGAATTTGAGGGTTTTCCAGTTATCTTCTTTTTTTTTTCATATTTATTTATTTATTTTTATTATTATTTTTTATTCTTATGTTAATCCCCATACATTACATCATTAGTTCTAGATGAAGTGTTCCATGATTCATTGTTTGTGCATAACACCCAGTGCTCCATGCAGAATGTGCCCTCCTCAATACCCACCACCAGGCTAACCCATCCTCCCACCCCCCTCCCCTCTAGAACCCTCAGTTTGTTTTTCAGAGTCCATCGTCTCTCATGGTTCGTCTACCCCTCCGATTTCCCCCGCTTCATTCTTCTCCTCCTGCTACCTTCTTCTTCTTCTTTTTTTCTTAACATATATTGCATTATTTGTTTCAGAGGTACAGATCTGTGATTCAACAGTCTTGCACAATTCACAGCGCTTACCAGAGCACATACCCTCCCCAGTGTCTATCACCCAGTCACCCCATCCCTCCCACCCCACCCCCCACTCCAGCAACCCTCAGTTCGTTTCCTGCGATTAAGAATTCCTCATATCAGTGAGATCATATGATACATGTCTTTCTCTGTTTGACTTATTTCACTCAGAGGGTTTTCCAGTTATCTTCTTGTTATTGATTTTTGTCTAACACACACACACACACACACACACACACACACACACACACACACTGGTTCAGCTGGTAAAGATACAATGAGCCATTTTTGGATTCAGTTTATGACTTAGAGAATGAAGGGGAGAGTAGCTGGAGGTGCCAGCTTCCAGGTCCTTGTCCCACATACCCAAAATGACAACTGAAACACAAGGGCCACATGCCTGTGGTGTGAACTGTAAGATACCCCGTTGCTGAGGAGCCAGTAGTAGGCTGCATTTAAATCTGTACTGATTTATTTTGGTCTGCCTGTTCTCAGTTACTGAAAGCACTTGATTAAAATCTCCAACTGTGATTGTGGACATGTGTATTCCTCTTTTATTTTCTGTCAGCTTTTGCTTTATATACTTCGAGGTTAAATACATTCAATCTTGTGTTGGATTGACCCCCTTATCATTATAAATATTTTTTCTATCTTTATTAAATTTTCACTTTCTATCTTTATTAAAGATTCATTAAAAGCCTCCTTTTCTTATATTAGTATTTCTATATTAGCTTTCTTTTGGTTAGTGTTTGCACTATATATTTTTCTTTTTTTTTTTTTAAAGATTTTATTTATTTATTTGAGAGAGAGAGAATGAGAGAGAGCACATGAAAGAGGGGAGGGTCAGAGGGAGAAGCAGACTCCCTGCCGAGCAGGAAGCCCGATGCGGGACTCGATCCAGGGACTCCAGGATCATGACCTGAGCCGAAGGCAGTCGCTTAACCAACTGAGCCACCCAGGCGCCCGCACTATATATTTTTCTATCTTTTTACTTCCAACCTTTCTGACACCTTGTATTTAAGATGTAGCTTTTCTAAACAGTATGTAATTAGAGTTCTTTTTTTTTTAATCTGCTGATTGTCTTTAACATGGAGTATTTAGTTTACCTACATTGGATGTGATAACGGATATATTTGGTTATAGATCTAACATCTCACCATTTTATTTTTATTTGTCCTATCTATTATTTTTCTTTTTTTTTATCTTTCCTGCCTTATTTTGTAGAAGTCAAAATTTTTATTATTTAATTTTCCCTTTGTAGTTTCTTAGCTATACATCCCTTTACTATTCTTTTAGCAGGAACTACAAAGATTGCAACATGCATCCTTGACAGTGGTTTCCCTTAAATTAGTACTTTTATCACACTTCAGGTTCAAGAACTTAGAATTTAATTCCACTTACCCTCTCCTGCCTTTTATGCTAATGGTGTCCCATAATTGGATTCTATTTTAAACCCTTAAAGAAATACTATTTTGTATGGAGTCAGTACTCAATTTAAACACAGAAAAACTGTCCATTGCTCTTTATGCTTTGCCACATCTCTCAGCTTCAGACAGGGTTCGTTTCCTTCTACCTAAAGAACACCCTTTTGTATTTACCTTAGTGTGGGCTACTGGCAATAAATGCGCTCAGATTTTGTTTATCTGGAATTTTTTCATTTTGCATTTGCTTTTGAAAGGTAACTTTTACAAGATATAGGAATCTAGATTGGCATTTATTTTCTTTCAGCCCTTTGAAGATATCATTCCATTTTCTTCTGGTCTTCATTATTTCCATTGGGAAGTCAACTATCTACCTTCTTATTGCTCATTTGAAGGTAATATGTCTTTTTGTTTGTTTGTTCGTCACTATTTCTAAAATTTTGTTCTTCATCCTAGGTTTCTTGCAGTTTTATTATAAATTGCCTCCTTGTGTTTTCTTTATGTTTTCCTCCTTGGGGTTCATACCACTTATGATCCTGTGACTTGATATCTTTCATTAATTTTTTAAAATTCTTTTTTAAAGATTTTATTTATTTATTTGACAGAGAGAGACGCAGTGAGAGAGGGAACACAAGCAGGGGGAGTGGGAGAGGGAGAAGCAGGCTTCCGGTGGAGCAGGGAGCCCGATGCTAGGCTCGATCCCAGGGATCATGACCTGAGCCGAAGGCAGACACTTAACGACTGAGCCACCCAGGTGCCCCTATCTTTCATTAATTTTAGAAAATTCTATCATTATTTTCTTTAAGTGTGGCTTCCATCCCATCCTCTATACTCTATCTTTCCGGGACTCAGTTATACATATTTTGGGTCCTGTGGTCTTTGTCTGTGCTTGTGCTTATTATGCTTACCTGCCACCCTTGTGCTCTGCTCTGAGTGTGTGTGTCTGTGTGTCTGTCTGTCTGTCTTTCTGCTTCAGACCGGAGTTTTTCTTCTGACCTATCTTCCAGTTTATCAATTCTCTTTTCATGGGTACCAAGTCAGCTCTTAAACATACCCACCAAGTTCTTATTTTTAGTTATCCTATTTTTCAGTTCCAGAGTTTCCACTTGGCTTATTTTTATATTTCCCAGTTCCCTGCCAAAAGTCTTTAACTTCAACATATTATTTATAATTATTTTAAAGTATATATTTAATAACTCCATTGTCTAGATCTCCTGTTCTTCTCCTACTGCCTGCTTTTCTCTTATTTTTCTGTCCTGCCTTGATTTCTCATAATCCTAATCATTTTAATTGAGTGCTGGATATTATATATTAAAATTTTGAGATATAAAAAAAAATTTTGAGATATAATTTTAGGCTCTGGGTGATTTTATCTTTTTTCCAGAGAGGATTAAATTTGCTTATTCAAGACAGCTGGGATGGGGGTATTATCAATTCAAGACCACTTTAAGCCAAGTAGGGATTTAAGTGATTTGAAACTAGACTTATTTCCATGCTATGGTTGCTCTATTCTTAGTTCGCTCTGACTTGGGTCTAGCTCTCTAGGTTCCCAGATGAAAGCCTGGGGTGTTGACCAGGATCTGTTCTTCTTTGTGGGGCCTGAATTTGGGGTTTTGTCTTCCCAGATCCAGAAAATCTATTGAAAGCTCTGCTCAACTTCTCAGCTTCTCGGCCATAGCTTTTATCATTGGCGGTATCCACAATGGGGAGGTGACTTCCAGTTGCTAGGCTCACCTCTCTCATCTTGCATCCCCTCCAAGATCTCAGCCTTAAAATTCTTTACTGCCTTTGTACTCCCCAATGTCATCAAACAGCTTCCTACTTACATTCCGCCATGTTTCCTAGTTATTCCAGTGTGAGTGTTTGTCTGAAACAACCTAGTCCTCCATTTCCAGAAACAAAACTTCAGAGTATAGTTTGAATTTGTTTACTGTGATATCACTGATAAATGTTCCAGTATTGGAATAAGCATATTATACTTTTTTGTATGACTTTTTCTATCAAAGAATCCCAAGCTGGTTGATGTCAGCATTCTATAGTGAAATAAAATATTATTTCTTAACTCACATGTGGAAAAGAGTGGTTGTAAATATCACCTACCCAATCCTCAGATGGTAGCTCTTTTTGCCAAATTGAACAGAAGACTGCTGACTTCCGAAACAGAAGTTGTACATTAGACAGTTAATGTGACAGCTGTTGGCATCAGTTTTTACATCTTGGTAGTATTGTAGTTTACACAGATGGCTTTTGCTCAGGGTGTGTAATTCCACTGTGTGACCTCCACATTTTTGCAAGAGGAAATTTTTCTCAAAACAATGAGCACAGATTATCTACCTTTGTTTGCATTTTACTAGTCATGTTAGAAAATACAGTTAATTTTGTTAGCCATCTACCTCCTGACCAGTTTATTTTAAACAACTCCATGTACCACTAGTATTAAGAAGTGACTTCCCATGTTGAAAGGAATTTAATATTTTTCCAGCTCTCTACCTTTGTGCATGCTCATGTGTGTGTTTATAACAGACACCTCTACAAACCTGCCCTACTCTGCACTACTTTGTCTCTATCTCCCTGAGCCTAAAGTACACTTACCAGGGCTTTGCAAGTGAAGAGTGTAAAATAGTAAGGCAAAGTTCCACAACAGCCCTGTAGCTCTAGCAGGAGGGATATTTAGAAGAAGTATAAGCTCTTCTGCATTTGCACTGGGCTAGACATCGCAAGCCAACAGCAGCTATGACTAGAATGTTAGGATGTGTGTAGCTCACTGGAGCCAAACCAGTGATTGTGGTTGCAGGTCAACTAGATGGTTTTTTTTTTTTTAATTTTTTTATTGTTATGTTAATCGCCATTAGTTTTTGATGTAGTGTTCCATGATTCATTGTTTGCATATAACACCCAGTGCTCCATGCAGAGGGTACCCTCTTTAATACCCATCACCAGGCTAACCCATCCTCCCACCCCCCTCCCCTCTAGAACCCTCAGTTTGTTTTTCAGAGTCCATCGTCTCTCATGGTTCATCTCCCCCTCTGATTTCCGCCCCTTTATTCTTACCCTCCTGCTATCTTCTTCTTCTTCTTTTTTTTTTTAACATATATTGTATTATTTGTTTCAGAGGTACAGATCTGTGATTCAACAGTCTTGCACAATTCACCGCGCTCCCCATAGCACATACCCTCCCCAGTGTCTATCACCCAGCCACCCCTTCCCTCCCACCCCACCCCCCACTCCAGCAACCCTCAGTTTGTTTCCTGAGATTAAGAATTCTTCATATCAGGGAGGTCATATGATACATGTCTTTCTCTGATTGACTTATTTCGCTCAGCATAACACTGTCCAGTTCCATCCACGTCGTTGCAGATGGCAAGATCTCATTTCCTTTTGATGGCTGCATAATATTCCATTGTATATATATACCATATCTTCTTTATCCATTCATCTGTTGATGGACATCTTGACTCTTTCCACAGTTTGGAACAACTAGATGTTTAAGTTTGGTTGAGGTAAATGAGCTTTGTTCCTAATAATATTCTGCTGCAGTGGGGACTGGACTCCAGGAGTATCCAGAAAGGCCTGTTGGTGTTGATACTCTGGCCTTTGTGATGGCGGCACTTGTGGGTTCCCCAGGATGGCGCTAGACAGAATTCAGTGCTGGGAATGTGAGCCTTATCCTTCCTCAATCTCTGTCCTTGCAGTCGCACAGGGTCCCTAGTGGCTGGAGAAAGGAAGTGCAGTGGGGGGCCCTGCTCGCAAGAAGCAAAGGCCTGTGGACTCCCCCTTACGGCACTATGGCCGTGTCTCAGAAGCATAGCCACTGGAGTTCCTCACGTAATCGACAGAATGCTTGGCCTGAGGCATTGATTAAGCCATTTCAGAAAATGAGTCTGAAAAAATAATTGATTGTTCTCTGCTTTAATCCATTTGTTCCTTGACTGTAGGCCTGAGTTCCCAGCAGGAGATCAGTGATGGGGTCGGTGAGCACGACAGCACTCCCAAATGGCTTTCCCTACCAGGAAACCCCTCACCACCTGCACAGTTTCCATACTGCTAAGGCCAGTAGGCATTTAGAACTGCCCCCAGCCCCGCACCCAGGATGCAGGCCCAGACTGCTGAAGAGAATCGGTCAACTGCTCAGCCCAAGAGGTCCGGGTCTGTGTTTCAGAAGAGGGCAGCTTGGATTTCAAATGCCAGTCACCTCATGAGACTGAGTGCACGGCCACTGTTCCCAGTACACCCCTTTGTGTTCAGTGTATCTCCCACGTTCTTCACTACGCAGGGCTCTTGATAGCTGGGATGCCACCTGGGGAGCCAAGGCTGCCCTCAGGAGCCTGTGTACTCACACTCAGTACAGCACATACCCATGACACACACCGCACCCCACACAGTGCGCATTAACCGCCTGTACCTGCCATGGGTGCATACCGTGCGGCACACTCATGCACACCACCCTCTTCGTCCTGGACGCCCATGCCCCACTGCAGGTACACACCCATTCCATACGACACACACTTCCCCATACGTGCCACGTACCACACATCACAGATGCGCTCTCCCCATGCAACACAAACACACTTTATGGAGCACACGTGCTAACCACATAGTACACATAGAACATGCACATACATCACAGGGGCACGCATTTCACATGTGTCCAAATATCTCACATGCATTCACACTTTACACACAGGCACATGCCCCCCCCACGCACACACACGCCATGCACCCAGGCGCCTCACATTTATCTCACACGCAATATGCACACACAACATACAATATATATATCACACACCAATCACATGTACCGCACATGCTCTGCAGCCCCACACACAGGCCATATAAACCATGCATACACACACACTCTATACCCCAGCACACCACAACACACATGCTACACTCACCACAAACGCATGCAGAATCAGCACGTTCCGCTACACAATATACACACACTACATACGCTCACTACATACGCACATAGCACAGACGTACCCCGTATCCGCTCTACCCTCACCCCATGTATTATCCCCACACGTATAGTATCCTGTGCACACAGACATGCACACACCACACCCCAGTGCACTGCTACAGATCAGTCACAGCCCCTGCCCCTGCGTGTGCCTCAGATCCTGTGTCCCAGCCCCTCCCTGTTCTCTCTGATGCTCCCCTTGGGGCATCATATCAATGAGAGCAAGGTAGGAGGGTCTCACCTGGCTGGGAAGAGAAATGGAAGGGTTTTTAAATGCTTCAGGAGGGACTGAAAACATTGCAAACACTTATATGTATGTATATGTTTCTTAAAGAATGCACACATAATTTTTGAGTTTTGTACAATTTTCTGTTTATGGAAATTAAGAATTCAATTTGTCTCTTTCTACCCTACTGGCAGGTAATTTGGGAAATACACAAAACATAAAAGTAAAATCTGAACTTAATATATGCATGAAACTATTCCACGCCAGCTCCTGTTCTTGAGACACTGGAACAATATTTGTCTTCCTTCTCCACTTCCCAGGCCTATAGGTTGGCCAGCTCTGGTATGGGAGGCAGCAGGAAGTCATCATTCAGAGAGTGAGCTCTGGATTTTAGATGTTCTCAGTTCCAGGTGGGGCATTCCCTCTGCATGTGTGAGCTTAGCAAGCTGTTTGATTTCTTTAAGCTATTTGGCTTCCTTCAGTGCTAAAACAGACATCCTCATCATATCACTACTGCAAGATTGCCATTAGGAATTCAAGAAGATGTCATGTGTGAAATGGCCCAACACCTGACAGAGTAGATATTCAAAGAGTGAATGAATGAATGAGAAAGTGAATGAGTGAAAGTGAGTTCTACCTCTCACCCAATATGCAAAACCTTCCCACAAAAAAAAAAAAAAAAAACTAAAATCAAAGCGAAAGCAAAGAAGCAGACAAATATAAAAGATTCTGCTTCCTCCTGATCTGACCATACATCCTCGGCACACTGCACCCAGAGGCAGAGCCCGTTCCTCCACTCTCCTCAGCCCTGCAATCCTCCTAGGCTCCCCTATTCTTCATGCCTCTGCTCACAGAAGCTTCTGGCTGCTGTGATAGCTCATGCAAGCCTGATAATGTCAGGCAGGACCTACTTTCCAGTCCACCAGCCTATCCAAAGCCCAAAGCACAGAGGTGAGGGATGCGGCTTTGTCAAGGCCCTCAGCATGGTTGCCCGGCTCGACCTGGCCCTGGGGTTCCTCTCGTAGATTCCTGAGTGGGAGCCATGAGTTTCCTCGGAGCCACGTTGCTGGCACCTGCCTGAGCCGGTGCCTGACGTCATGTACCTTGGGTGAAGCTCTCCCTTTCATACTGCTCTGGCGGTTGTTCGCAGACACTTTTCTGAATATAGGTCTTGCCTGAAATGTTCAGGAGCACCCACAGCTCAGATCCGTGGAGCTCCTTCATCAGGGCCAGAGCCTGAGCCTCCACTGAAGACAGTGTCACGGCTGCAGAACCATGAGGCTCCCCAGGCCCCCATAACTACTGTGTCCCAGGTGGACCTCCAGGGCCACCAGCCCATCTGAACCCAGGCCATGGGCAGCAGGAAACATCCTGCTTTTCTGAAAGCCTGAGAGTCTTGCTGCTCTCACTGACCCTGCACAGCCAAGCCTCAGGAATTGCTGCTTGGCTCCCCTGCAGGAAGCCCTAGCCTCACCTTTAGGACCCGCAGTCCAAGCACCGCAGTCTGCTGCTGTCTTCCCTCTGCTCCCTTCTTCAGACTGCCAACTGGAATTTAAGATGAACACAGGCAAAGGGAAGGAAAAATAAAATAAGACGAAAACAGAGAGGGAAGCAAACCATAAGAGACTCTTAACTCTAGGAAACAAACTGAGGGTTGCTGGAGGGGAGGGGGTGGGGGGATGGGGTAGTTGGGGAATGGACAGTAAGGTGGGCACTTGATGTGATGAGTACTTGGTGTTATTTATTTTTTTTAAGATTTTATTTATTTGTCAGAGAGAGGGAGAGAGAGAGAGAATGCACAAGCAGGGGGAGCGGCAGGCAGAGGGAGAAGCAGCCTCCCCGCTGAGCAAGGAGCCTGACATGGGACTCCATCCCAGGACCCCAGGATCATGACCTGAGCCGAAGGCAGACGCTTAACTGACTGAGCCACCCAGGCGTCCCCTAGCACTGAGTGTTATATGCAACCGATGAATCACTGAATTCTACCCCTGAAACTAATAATAAACTATATGTTAACTAAATTTAATTTAAATAAAAAATTTAAAAAGTGAAATGTAAAATATAAATCATCTCCATAGAAATTTTAAAATATAGGCTTATCAGTTTCTCAAAAAAAAAAAAGTGCTGGAATTTGATTGGGATTGACTGACTCTCTGAGGACCTGAGGTAGGACAGCCCTACAGTGGGAGAGCAGAGCTGGAGGACCACAGTGCCTGACTTCCAGCTGCAGTAATCGGGACAGTGTGGTGCTCAGGTCAGGAGAGACAAGCAGTGCATGGTGGAACAGGAAAGAGTCCAGGTGGAGCCCCGTGCTGGCCATTAATTGAGGTTGTTTAAAAAAAAAAAACTCATTAAGGGAAAGGAAAAAGTCTTTTCAACCAAAGGTGCTGGAATAACTATAAAGTAATATAGAGAGGGAGGGAAGGAGGGAGGGAGGGCAGGTAGAACAGGAAAAGGTTGACCCTCTGTCTCACACCATACATACAGGTTACTTGAAGATAGGTTATAGATCTCAATGTAAAAAGCTATAAAGCTTCTAGAAGAAAGCATGGGGAAAAAAAATCTTGACCCTGGAGTTGGCAAACATGTTCTAGAGAGGTCAAAAAAAGGACTAACTATGAAAGGGAAAATAAGTGATAAATTGAATTTCATTAAAAATAAAAAATGTTCATTCCAAAGACAGTCTCAAGATAATAGCCACAAACTGGGATGTAAAACACATATCTGATAAAGTACTTGTATAAATAGCAACCACAAATTAATCATAATTTATAAACATATAAAATAATGTAATTTATAAATATATAATATAATTTACAAATATATAAATAATATGTAAGTAACAACTGCAAACTAATTATAAAAATATAAATAACCCAATATAAAAGTGAGTGGAAGACTTTTTAAAAAGAAGATAGGTGAGGGCGCCTGGGTGGCTCAGTTGGTTAAGCGACTGCCTTCGGCTCATGTCATGATCCTGGAGTCCCTGGATCGAGTCCCGCATCGGGCTCCCTGCTCAGCGGGGAGTCTGCTTCTCCCTCTCCCACTCCCCGTTTGTGTTCCCTCTCTCGCTGTGTCTTTTCTGTCAAATAAATAAATAAATAAAAATCTTCAAAAAAAAAATAAAAAAATAAAATAAAAAGAAGATAGGTGAATGACCAGTAGGCACCGAAAGAGATTTTCAAATCAGTCATCGGGGAAATAGAAATTAAAACCACAATGCAATATGACTACACGCTCACCGAAATGGTTAAAATTAAGAAGACTGACAATACCAAGTGGTAGAAGGATGTGGAGTAAATGCTGGTAAGAGAGCAAAATAATAAAACCACTTTGAAAAAGTTTGGCGGTTTCTTATAAAATTAAGAATACACTCTCCCCTTGATCCGGCAATTCTCCTCTTGGGTGTTTACTGAAGAAACATGTGTCCACAAAACAGCTTGTACATGAAGGTTCATAGCAGTTTTATTCATAATCACCTAAATCTCAAAACCACCCACAAATCTTTCAACAAGTAGATGGATAAACTAAGTGCGGGGTATCCATTCGATGGAGTACTACTCAGCAATAAAAAGAAATGAACTCTTCGTGCATGCTACAACATGGGGTGACTCTCAGAGATCTTAATCGGAGCAAACAGGCCAGACACAGCAAAGTAAATATTGCATGACTCCATTTAGAAGGAGCTCAAAAACGGGGGCTGTGCGGAAGGCAGGACTCCAAAGATGCCCCCCCCCCGGGATTCCCGTTCCCTGATATGCAATCAGATACTGATCTAGGTACTGCTGCAGAGGGGCTTCGCGGGTGAAATGCACATTGCTAATCAGCTGACTTTACAATAGAGAGATTTTTCTGGACTATCTGGGGGATAATCTTCTGCCCTTGAAAGCAACAGAGAAAGGCAGAAGACTCCGAGAGACATGGAAGGAAAGTTCAGAGAGATTCGAAGTGGGAAGAGGACTTGACCGCCATTGCTGCCTTGAAGATGGAGGAAGGGGCCATGGGCCAAGGAACAAGGTGGTCTCTGGGGGTGCTGATGACGCTCAGCTGACAGCCCCCAAGGAGCTGAAGAGTCCATGCTATCGCCGCATGGACCTGAATCCTGCCACAATGGGAATGAGCCTGGAAGTGGGTGCTCTTCTAGAGCCTCCAGAAAGAAACACAGCCCTTTGCGACTCAGAGCAGCGAAGCCCACAGAGCCCCAGGACTCTGGGCCACTATCTATGTGACCGTTCACTCCCCAGCAGCAGGAAACAACCACAGAGGCATTGGCTGGAAGGGGACACAACACCCTCCTGGGCGTGACAGACGCGGTCCAGCTCCGGACGGCAGCGGTGGTTACACATGTGCGTGCATTCGACCAGAGTCCTCAAACTGAGCACAGATCTGGGCATTCACTCCGCTGCGTGTGATACCACGAAATTTTTTTAAATTAAATAAAAGAATGTCAGAACATTCTTTCTGCAGCTTGTGAGTCTACCAAGGGTCAAGTCTCTCCCAAAATCAAATCCTGCATCTTTGCCACACCCCACCTTGCACAATCTGTGCACAGGCCACCTTGCTCACGTGTGGACCTGCAGCCGTGCAGGGTTTGACCTTGCTGTTCTAATGACTGAGAATGCTGTCCTCCGAACAGCACAGGACTCTTACCTGTTTGAGTCTCTCACCTTATCAGGGAGCTATTTGGTGCCAGCATACTACAGCAGCACATAGTAAGCACCCCCTGAATGCCTGCTGGGTGCACACACAGGCCTCATGGGCAAGGCCAGCCCCCTGGCCCATAGGCCTTACACAGCACAGCGGGCTTTGCACCTGCCTCCAGCTCTGTCCTGCTTCTCCTGGGCACGCTGCCTTCTCCACCAGGGGGCAGGCCCTGCTGCCCAGAATCCCGATCTTTACATCGTTATGATTGGACCGTTTTGTAGACATAGCGTCCTGGCAGGATTTCACTGAATCTGAACAAGCAGAAAATATCCTGGGAGGCCACACAGCCTTTCTGTCTCAGTTGTGTGGACTGATGAACGTCCCATGGTGGTTGTCTGACTATGTCGGGGCTCAGCGGGGCCGGTCTTCCTCCAGAGCCCCCCAGCTCCCCAGGGAAGAACCTGGCTGCTTTGTGAAGCCTGGACCCCATAGCTGAGGTAGTCTCCATTGTTAGCATGTATATACACGCTGTGGGAGGCGAGCTAGCAGGCTTCCTGGTAGAAATGGATGGAAAGATCTAGAAGGATTTCTTTAGAAACCACAAATAATCAAGACTCTTCTTGGTGTCTACCAGACTCTCCCAGGTTGGCCAACCTCCACGAGACAGACAGTGATGTATTTCTCAGATCTTCAGGATTCGGTCTGATTTCAGTTTTAAAAAGCTGCCTCAGGAATTTTTAACTGAAACAGATTAACTGAATGAAGTGCATTTTTTTCTTAAATACTGTGCAGATCAAAGGCACAGAATGAAGAGTGAGGATGCACACTCAGGGTGGACAGTCCCCACATTAGAAGGTGGCCGTCAATCTCAGCAGAGCACCCCTTAATTATCAGAACTGAATCTTTTATTTTAGCAGTTGACTTAACTATCTTTGACTTTATGAACATCAGTGTTCAGATTCCTTGTAAAATGTGATTTTAAGATTAAAGGCTGGGAGACCTGACTTGAGTTGATGAAGTTGCTTCAGCTGCTGCCTGAGTGAGTAGCTTGGGGGGCTTGGCTACAGAGAAGACCGAGCCACAAGGTAGCTCTACTTTCTGCACCACGAGGTTTTATGGGGACAGGTCTCCACCCCCACGGAAGCAGTGGTAGGGATGGTGTTGCTTAGACACCAGGGACCAAGGCAGGGTGGGTGACTGGGCACAGCCAGCCACGGAATTCATCTATTTGTCCTCTAAGACAAGTGATATTTTTACAAAATCCATCTCAGACTTTGAAATCAAAACATATATTTTTAGAACTCCACCCGAGAGAGTATCACTTTGGTCCTCTAGGGTCAAACTCTGTGGGGCAGCCCTGCTGACCTCTTGTTTTATGAATGAGCCAAAGATCTCTGTATTGGCTGCAAAGCTGGTTGTTTCTTCCCTGCAGGCTGAGTCCCCTTCGCCCCAAACCTGCCAGCCCAAACTCAAAATTTTCACACATCCATTTGTTTTAAACATAGCCTACTTAAGCAGATTTTTTTTATACATTGAGAGCCTTCCTGCTTTGCATTCGCTGTGAATCTTCCCCCAGCATCTGCTGGCCATTGATAAGATAGAGCCTGTGGCTATGAGAGCTCAGGCTGCTGCTGCCCTTGGACTTCTCTGCCCCAGACTCCCCACAGTGCTGCTGAGTGACATCACCTGGACACAGAAGCCTCCCCTCTAACCCCCTCTCTCCTGGGAGTTCCCCTGCCCTCCTCCCCTTCTGAGTAGAAACACCCACGCGGTCTCTGGTACACAGCCTCCTCCTGTGAGAAACTTTCCACACGCAAGCATCACCCCATAAAGCTCCTGTGTGCCACTTCATGGCCATTTCTTTTCTTTTCTTTTTTTTTTTTTTTTTTTTTGATCAGCTCCCACCTCCCTGGAACCCCACCACATCTGTGTAATTTGTGGGGCAGAAACTGGTTTTGCAAGCCTCTGAGCCTTTGCATATGCTCTTCCCTGCACTGACCTTCCTGTTCCTCTTCTGGGAACCTCCACACCTCATTCACAAATAATGGGGCACATGGTCCCCTCTGCAGACCCCCAGCTCTCCATACAGACTTCTCTTCTACCTCGGTCCACAGCAAGTGTTTGCATGCCTTTCTTACCTCTTGCTCTGTCAGCTCTTAAGAAACACACATGGGTCCTCATTCATATTTATATCATCAGCGCACATGGGTACCTACCTGAACTGGGAGCCCACACGTTGGATCCATGGCTTTCCTAAGGGTGCAGCATGGGAGCCGTCCCTGTCCTGTAGCTTTTGACTGTCCAGTTTAGATAGTCCTTCAGCTACTGTGAAAATGGTTTATCACATCTTGTGATATCACTGTTTAGATGAATTGCATCCTGAGTGTAGAGAGCCCAAGCATTTGGAAATACTTAAAAGTTATGCTCTGTTTATAAGCTCCAGAACCTCATGCCTGACACTTGCTATTCTTTGCACCCTCACGCACCCACCTCTGATCACATGGGTTAAATCGCAGGACATCAGGACTGAATGTCTGCTTTACAGACAGCCCTGGGAGGCGTGTGTGTAGAAAACCCCGTTCGCAGTCATATGAGGACTTGACATTTAATACACCATAGCCATGTTTTAAATTTATAAATATTTGAGCTATTTACACTGTATGTATAGAATTTAGACTTCCATCCAAGTTAAGCTCATTTTATTCCCTTGATCTGTGTGTCTGTTTTTGTGCCAGTACCACACTGTTTTGACTTGTAGTATATCTTGAAATCTGGGATTGTGATACCTCTAGCTTTGGTCTTCTTTTTCAAGACTGCTTTGGCTATTCAGGGTCTTTTGTGATTCTATATAAATTTTAGTATTATTTGTCCTAGTTCTGTGAAAAATGTTGGTATTTTGATAGGGATCGCATTAAATCTGTAGATTGGGGAGCATGAACATTTCAACAATATTTGTTCTCCCATTCCATGAGCATGGAATATCTTTCCATTTGTTTATATCATCTTCAGTTACTTTCATCAGTGTTTTATAGTTTTCAGAGTACAGGTCTCTCACCTTCTTGGTTAAGTTCATTCCTAGGTACTTTATTATTTTTGGTGCAATTGTAAATGGGATTATTTTCTTAATTTCTCTTGTTGCTACTTTATTATCAGTACATAGAAATACAACGGATCTCTCAATGTTAATTTTGTATCCTGTGACTTTACTGAATTCCTTTATCAGTCCTTGTAGTTTTTGGTGGAATCTTTAGAGTTTTCTATGTATAGTATCATGTCATCTGCAAATAGCAACAGTTTTACTTCTTCCCTATCAATTTGGATGCCTATTTTTTTCTTGTCTGATTGCTATAGCTAGAACTTCTAGTATTACGTTGAATAAAAGTAGTGAGCATGGACATCCTTTTCTTGTTCCTGATCTTACAGGGAAAGCTCCCAGTTTTTCACTGTTGAGTATAAAAACACCAATTTGAAAAGATACATGCATCCCTATGTTTATTGCAACATTATTTACAATAGCTAAGATATGGGAGTAACACAAGTACTTGTATCCATAGATGAATGGATAAAGAAGATGTGGCATGTATGTGTGTGTGTGTGTGTGTATGCCATAAAAAGGATGTGATCCTGCCATTTGTAACAACATTAATGGAACTAGAGGGTATAATACTAAGTGAAGTAAGTCAGAGAAAGATAAATACCATATGATTTCACTCCTATGTGGCATTTAAGAAACAAAACAAATGAACGAACAAAGAAAAAAAGGCAAACAGAAAAAGCCTCTTAAATACAGAGAACAAACTGGTGGTTACCAGAGGGAAGGAGGGGGTACTGAAATAAAGGGGATTAAGAGTACATTTAATGAGATGCGCACTGAGAAATGCTTAGAATTGTTGAATCATTATATTGTACACCTGAAACTAATATAACACTGTATGTTGATTATACTTCAATTTTTTAAAAAGTTTAGTTCATTTTAAAAAAATTAACTGTCGGAGCTGAGGCTGATGGCTCCTGCCGAACAGCATCCACCCTCTGCATAGTCTCTCTGGTCTCTCTCCATACCCCTGCACTTCCGTGGTCCTTCTATCTTGGAGGAAAGAAACTGGACAAATAGGTATGAGTAATATTAAGGGTTAGATGACAATCACATAATAGTAACTGGCTGCAAAACTTCCTCCCCAGAGAGGGTATAGGGTGGACCAGTATAGCCTCATCCTTCAGAATTCCTGCAGAATGTCTACTCTAGCCCCACCTACCTTTCTCAATTTTAATATGTTCATCCACATACACACAGATACATAATTTTGCATAATGGGATCATAACATACATATCATTTGTTTCTAGAAAATCCTTTCTGCTTGTTTGCCCTGCCCCCTCCTCCATTCTATGCATATCATCACCAACTACTAGAAACCCATATTAACAACCTTCCATATTTTTCTCCAAGCTCAAATAATCATCTGCAGATACATATGTAATATATATTAAACAGAGAGAGACAGACATATGTATATACATGTATGAACAGAGCCAAGCTCTATTAGGAACACCTAAGACACTTTAGGTTTGCAAGTGAGATGCATTTTAATTTTAATACCGGCACTTAGAGGCTTGCACCACCATTGGAAGGGTTGATGAAACAAAGGTCAGGGATGCCACAGAGAGAAGCAGGTGAGTTGGGAGTCACTGTCAACTTCAGGAATGTCAGAGGGGCCAGCTGCTGCTGTTGCTACCTACTACACCAAGCACAGAGCAGCTCCTTTGTAGGCACTCTCCTAGAAGCAGCTGTGACTCACAAGCTACTGAGTATGGGGTTCACTGGAGCTGCCCACAGCTGGCCTTGGAGCATGATGGCTTCTCCTTCTTGCAGCCTTGCAAACCTTGCATGAGTGCTTCTCCTTTAGAACCTGGAGCCTATCAGGAAAGCAGTTCTGGGAATGTCACTGCAGGCTTCTGCCCTACTTTGCAGAGGAAAATGAAAAAGGGAGTGTAGAGAAGGCTGTGACTGAGTTGGCGGTGGACTCTCTAGCACTCTCCATCCCTTTGCTCATATCCTCATCCATACATATCCTTGACCCATATTAACAAGCAACCACAATAACATCACATCCTGCCAGTTCCCCCATACAACTGAAGATGTGCTCACTTCTCACCACCTACAGGAGATACAAAGCCCCATACGTCCCAAACCCATCTTGAGTTGTGTTCATTCCTCACCTGGTTGAGACCATGACCCATCTTTGGTAAACTATAACTTGAAGACTAAATTAGGAGCTTAATCACACGTAGCCTACTTTATGTTATGTGACAAGGAAGGAAGAAGGGCATGAGTTGATTCATATATACCTATAGATAAATAACAAAGCAAGGGAGAAAATATGCAAACCATGTCTTGAATCCTGCCCCTTGCATACTCCAGTTGGGGAGTTTGTAACACCTTCTTCCATGGCACCTGCCCTGCTCCCCTTGCCACCACCCAGTACCCAAACCTTCATTTCCAGACTCCGCACCTTTTGTTTATTAAATTAAATTAGCCAACATGTGGTACATCATTAGTTTTGATGTAGTATTCAGTGATTCATTATTTGCATATAACAGCCAGTGCTCATCAGATCATGTGCCCTCCTTGATGCCCATCACTCAGTTACCCCATCCCCCCACCCCCCTCCCTTCTACAACCCTCAATTTGTTTCCTGGAGTCCAGAGTCTTTTGCTTCTGCCATTGGCACATGTGGTCAATTCTCAGTTTAACATTTGTAAAATCTAATCCTATGCACTCTAGATTTCTCCTGGCAAAAACCTTAGAATTCTTTTGGTGTGTATGGGACTTTCTCCCAGGCCATCTTCCTAGTCATGAATCCGAAAACTTTTAAGAGACCTGGGTTTTAAGGTGAATTGGACGTCTCCCTGAAACACACCTGCTCAGAAGATGTCATTGCCAGGTCTTCAGACAATGGGTGGAGGGATACTAGTCTTGGTCAAGGGAGGAGGGGCTGCTTCTGCTGATCAGGAGGCTCTGGAAACTGGAGAGTCAAGGACCCCAGGTTAATCAGAACCCATGAAGTGTTCTCCAGTTTTCAAAGTCCAGTCTTTCCTGCTCATTGTCATACTGCTGACTGTTTTTCCTACATGCTCCCCAGTGCAGTCAGGGGGGTTCACCCACCACAGTCCTTATACCCCATCTTTGCATCACAGTGTCCATTGATAACAGCTGTTGGCTTTTCTACAGCATCAGAGAACTAGTCTCATCTTTGTGTTTCTGCTTCCCTGGAACCATTTCCAGTACCAAATTCTGTATCCATCAGCATTTGGTAAAGACAGAAGTCATTCTAGGTATTCCAAGTAGGAAAGAGAACTAGATGTTTATAAACCAAAGAAAGCACATGAAATCAGAGAAGCTGTGCTCACAGTGGAGGTTCACTGGTGCTCACTGGAAGTCCTTGCAGCCTCAGGAATCACAAGACACCCCCCGCCAACCCACCCCAGCAGCTGGATTGCCAAGCAGATGCTTCTCAGGAGTTTGCCCCAAAGCCACAGCCAATCTCCATCTGCTTTCTGCTCAGGCATCTGCTTGCAACCTTCCATAGAAAACCAGCCTGTGCTCAGCCTTCCAATCAATCTTGCATGAATGCTTATCATTGGAGGCTGTTGCCAGAACTCTACTGAGAAGGAAATTCCAGGAGCATTCACTCACACTTCTCTCCTGGGATGAGCAAGGGTGTGCAAAGGCAGCGGGGGTGTGCAAAATTGACCTTGGATGCTAAGGCATGATGATACTGGATGTGGACCAGGCAGAGCTGTGTTTGCTTTGTGTCACTAAAGGTGATTATGGTGTACACACTGTCATCATACTGTTTTTCTCACTCAAAACTACTTCACTGAAATCCCCTCAAATCAGTTGTATATGCAAATTCATTCTTTTAATGGCTGAGTAATCTTCCAGATGTGGATTACTGTAACTCAGCCAGCCATTTCCTGAGCAGTCCGTGAGATTCTAGACACCTGCCTTCACCTGTCCCTCTCCCTCCAGTCCAGCAATGAGGAGAACCCCCCTCTTCTCCATCTTCACTGTCACTGGGCCAGGCCATCTCATTTCTCATCTGTATTGCTACAGGTCCCTCCTAACGTTCTTTCTGCTTCCGGCTTCCCCAATTCTAATGCAGTTTCTGCTATTTAGCCAGAGTAATTTTTTAATGCAAATACTTTATTTTTCTATAAAAATTTGATCAAGCCCTACTCCTTTGGCAATGCTTCAGTGACTCATGTTTGCCCTTGGGATAAAGTCCAAAACCCAGCGCATACTTCACAAGACGCCTCAAGGAGTGCTCTATCTCAACACCTCCATCTTCCCTCCTGCATCCTTCCCAAGCAGCCTCTCCTGGCTCCTCTTGGGCCTGTATTCATCTTAACTACCTTCAGTGCCTTAATGTACCACGTCATTTCACTTCCAGCTTTATTCATGTGCTGTCCTCTTCCCAGCCCACTCCCCCTGCTCCTCCTGTTCCTGAGTCTTTGCCAGAATAGCTTTCACACTTCTTTCAGGTCTCAGCCTAAATGAGAGCACCTTTGATCATCCTCCAAGTCCCAAGTTATATCCCGTCTTGAGTGTCCTGTCAGATTCATGCCTAACACTTAGGTCTCAGTGTAGACCTCTGTCCTCTCTCTTTTTTCTTTATTAGTTGGGGAGTTGCTGGCAGTAATCTGTCCAGATTCTTATTCAGGGCTTCTTCCCCCTCACTCAGGATTCTTAGCAATTGGCCTTTTCATGCTTGTTACCTCATGTTTGCAAGATGATTGCCACAGCTCCAGGTATCATGTCTGCAATTCCAGTCAGTAAGATCAGGGAATAACAGCACAGGTCAGCTCTCCTCTTAAGTCTACAGTCCTTTAAGTCAGAAGTAAAAGTCTTTCAAATACCTCCCAACAGAGTTTGACCCAGATCTGAGCACTGAAGAATGACAACATCTAGGGATTTCATGAAGGAGGAAGAAGTGCTTTTAAAGGGAAAGGAGTAGAGCAGCCATTGAAATAAGAGGATGACTAGGGGAGTGCAATGTCTTAGAAGTAAGAGAATGACAGTCACCATGCTGTACATTAGATCCCTCCCTTTTCCTCCCCACAGAAAGAGTAAATCAAGAAGAGAGAGTTTTTCTGATGGGGGACAGAGAAATGACCTTGGATTTTTCTACATCAGGCTCGTCAGTACTCTTGAAAAGAGCTGCTTCGATAGAATATCCTGGGTCACAGGATAAATGCATTGTAATTTTAATGAATGCTGGGAAATTGTCTTGTGTGGGGGTTATATCATTCTGTACTTTTAGCAGCAGGTGGATGAGTGAGGCTGTTTACCAACAAACTTGGTAACCAGGTGGGGTTGCCAACTTTTGCATTCACCACTTTGATATGTGTAAAATGGTTTCTCGGTGTATTTGTTTCTTGGTTTGGGTTTTTTTTTTTTTTAAGATTTTTATTTGTTTGCGAGAGAGAGAGCATGCGCAAGCACAAGTGGAGGGGATGGGCAGAGGGAGAGGCAGACTCCCCGCTGAGCAGGGAGCCCCATGCAGGACTCGATCCCAGGACTCTGGGATCATGACCTGAGGCGAAAGCAGACGCTTAAGCAACTGAGCCATCCAGGCATCCCAAGGCTATCTTTTGTGTGTGTGTGTTAATTTTACACCCTGTGTTAGTCATTAGCACTGTTCAAGGACAATGTACCATAATCTGACTGCCCCCCTTGTGTGTGCATGGGAGAAGTGCCCGTCCTGGCTCCTGTGGTTGGATGGGACCCTGTGCCTAGTTTGAGCCATGCGTTGTGAACAGTAGTGAGACGTCACTACTGGGCCAATGTATTTGATTGTTAATGGGAGATACTCCAGGGCTTTTTGTCCCTCTGTCATACTGGTAGTCAGTTTTTAAGACCAGCTGCTCTGTCCACCTGAATCCTGAAATGAGAAGGTATGACAGAGCTCAGCCAACCCACAGCCAACTCATGGCTTGAGCAAAAAGCAAGCCTTCGTCATTATGGCCTCAAGAGTTTGGAGGCTGTTTGTTCCCACATTATAATCTATCCTGCTATTTATGGCATTCTCTTGTTAATAGTAAAGGTAGTGTGTTTATCTCAGTGTTTCATGGCAATTTCTGCTTTGTAAAGTTTCTACTTTTCTATTTAGTATGTATATAGTCATACTTCTTATGTCTTCTGTTTTAATATATATCTGAGATTTGTTCTAATCCGGTCTGATAAGACACACAGGCCTGGAAATCACTGTCACGAAGGAGGAAGTTCCCTAGGAACAGGAGGCATGCCACGAGGGCCACACAGAGGAGTACCAGGTCAGTCAGGAAGCACAGGGAATGGGGGAAATATGAGCAAGAACCTTTAGTGTGGGTTCTGCAGGAAGGAACAGGTAAGGCAGGGTAAGCAGGATAAGCAGTTTTAGGATTGGCTAGTTTGAATTTTAGTAGGCTCCAGGCTGGAGAGGCTGTCCCAAGTTGTACTTGGCCCTGGGTGATCAGCAGACGGGAGCATTTGCCCTGAGTGTGAAAGCCTGATCATACATGGTTGGGGTGAGGGGTTTGGATTATCTGGTTTGCACATAAAAGGCACACCTGCTGGGAGGTAGTTTGCTATCATGAAGAATCAGATAGCCCTGAGAAGGGCAGTCCCTCCTGGGTCAGCAAGACCTCAAAACTACAGAAAAGAAAGAGCATGATTAATACATCTCCATTATGATTTGAACCCTTTAGGGTTATGAAGTGGCCTTCCTCATCTTAAATAGTGCTTTTTGGCCTGAATTTTACTTTGTTTGATGTAAGATCATGTCCTCTATATTGCTTTTTGTTTTTGTTGTTTTATCTTTGCCTGGTAAACCTGATACACCTCTGTCCTTCCCTGTTAGTTGCAACCTTTCTGAATCACTTTGCTCTCAATAGGTCTCTTATATACAGCAAATAGTTAGACTTTGCTTCATGAAATAATATGAAAATCCTCTTATTTAAATAGTTGCATCAAGTCTGTTTAAAGGTATTGACCTCTGACAGATATGGTGGTTCTTAGTTCTATCATATTTTCTATTTTTATGTATAAGTATTTCAAATGTCTTTCAATATATTTTACTAGCTTTTTATTTAAAAATATATTTCTGATATTTAGAAAAGTTGCATTTTTTATCTAGTGATTTACTTTTTAAAGTTCTACCATTATGTAACATCCCATTTCCTTTTTTTCTTTAGACAATATTTGTTCTTATGATCTGCCTCAATAAAATTAGCTTGTATCTCCTTCCTCCTCCCTCCTCTTTTTCTGTCTCTTCCCATCCAATTTAATCAGTAGTATATCTTTTCTCTGGTTTTTGGCATTCACCTCTGTACTATTAAAAATGTTTATGTATTTGTATTTGATCTTTCAACTCTAAATATTATTTTGTGCTCCCATGTAGCCTATCTGAGGCAACTGTCAGTTTGATTCTACTTTCTGCCCTCTACCACTCTGTTGATTGTACCATTTTTGCTTAGCAGTCTATTGACTTTCTCCTCTTGCGTTTGTATCTGTACCTTTGCTTTTTCATAGATATACAGTTAAATAAATTTACTGCTGCCTGTCTCTTTGCCAACCCCCCATTCATCTTTTGATTACCTGGAACACATCTTCTAGTAGTTTTCTCAAGGAAGATCCACTTGAGTAATATTTCCTGGACTCGTACATGTTTAAAATGGTTTGTCTGCAGCCTTTATACATGCAAGGATAGCCTCGATGGGCATAAAGATTTTTTAGCCCACACTTCTTTCTCTCTTTCAGTATCTTGTAGATGTGACCCCACTGACTTCAGACATTGAATGTGGCTGCCAAGAAGTATGTTACCAGCCTGATATTCCTCATTTTTTGCTTAAATATTCAAAGAATTCTCTTTATCTTTAAGACAATAATTTTATAAGGATCTATCTTGGTATTGATTAAACTAAGACAACTTCGTTTTATGCAGTGTGCCCTTTCAATATATAGAATCAAATCTTTGTATCAGAAGTTTGCTTTGTTAAAATAGTTTTTAAATTCTTTTTTCTTTTCCATTATTTTAGATTTCATATTTTAGGCTCCAGTTATGTGTATGTTGTATGTCTTTCCCTATATTCTATATTTACCATTTCTCTGTAAGCTTTTATTTTTTGTTTCACTTTTTCCACTTTGCTTTTCATTTTTTTGTAAAGATTGATTGATTTTATTTTTTTCTCCTTTTGTTTTATTATGTTATGTTAATCACCATACATCATTAGTTTTTTTTTATGTTATGTTAATCACCATACATTACATCATTAGTTTTTGGTGTAGTGTTCCATGATTCATTGTTTGGGTATAACACCCAGTGCTCCATTCAGTACATGCCCTCTTTAATACCCATCACCAGGCTAACCCATTGCCCCACCCCCTCCCCTCTAGAACCCTCAGTTTGTTTCTCAGAGTCCTGATTGATTGATTTTAGAGAAAGAGAGCACAAGTATGGGGAGGGCCAGAGGGAGAGGGAGAGAATCCTCAAGCAGACTGTGTGTGTGAAGCCCCACATGGGACTCGATCCCATGACCCTGAGATCATGACCTGACCCAAAATCAAGAGTCGGCCACTTAACCAACTGAGCCAACCCTATTTTTCATTTTTATGGTCCTGTCTGTGGTCTTTTTCTTTGCTCCCTTATAATTTAACTTCATTTCAGAAAGGATTTTTGACTCTTTTTTGCTTCTCCCCCTGAGTTTAGTCAGTTCCTGTTTCACATCTTCCTTTGAGCTTATGTGTCTCTGCTTTATAGTTTCCCTGAATTAATGTGATACTTTTGTGCTAAATTAAAGCAGCATACACCTCACTGAGAGCCAAAATGCATATGTTAAATTTAACTTGAGCTCTGACCTCATTTGATGTTCCTCTTAAGAGTAAATCAAATGAATTAGAAGTTTAAAGCACAGAATATTTCATTGGTAAACTATACAAGAGGTTTTGGTACTTACCACAAAACCTGTGCTTGTTAGGAATCCGAAAACCTACTGTATTGTGATAAGCACAAATTGAGGCATAGCCAAAAAGAAAAAAATTAACAGGCAGCTTCCTTATTCCCTGGGTTGAGGTCTTCTTTCATATAGTCATACTGTTTTGCTGCCTGGAGGAAATATTGCCAGAAGAAGAAACAAAGTAAGCACAGAGAGATAGAACAACAGAAACATATTTTGAAGATCTCAGGTTGGCTAAAGGAGAAAAATGAGTATTTCTAGCTGTGTGAATTGCAATCTCAAATAAATCAGCATTCTGTGCAGAAAGAATTAGAGGAGACTAGAAATTGGATAGTCAACTAGCTTCTGCCAGAGTTAGATATTTGGCCTTGAAGCTTAGGGTACAAATTATAACCAGATTTAATATTATTCACATAGAGATGGTCTTGATCTTCAAAAAGAGGATATAAATTAAGAGAAGAAAAGAAAGAATAAAAATGGGGGGAACCCAGGTGTTTTAAGGGCAAGAAAAGGCAAGCAGCCAGAAAAGGGGACATGGAGTATTCAGAGTGTAGGATAAAAAGGACTGTTAAATGTCCCTGTCCTAGTGAAGCCTTCTGCTGTTTTCCCATGGGCCTAATGGCCTGCTGTGTTTCAGAGATGGACTTAGTGATACCTGAATAAGAATTTCACATGGAACAGGTAAGTGCATGGGGAAGAGAGTTAAGGACCCAGCAGCTGAAAACATTGGCAAGAGTGGGGATGGAGAGTGAGGGATGCAAGAGAAGAAGACAAGGGTCATGATGGTCAAGGCAGGAAAGAGATCTGAAAGGTAGTACATAACCATAAGTGGTGATGCCCTAAACAAGACCAGGTTCGAGGGAACTATAGCCTCAAAAGCTTGGGTTTTAATCAAACAGACTTGGATTTGAATCTCAGTTGCCACTTACTAACTGGATTTCAATCACAAGTGATAGAAGTTAGATATAGCAGAAATTTGTAATGAATGATCATAACACTAAGGACCATGTGCTAAGAACTTTACAGACATTACCTCCTAGTCTCACTTAACATTCCTAAGAATTCCCATTAGATGGATTTTAGTCTCCCCAGTTGTACAGAAAAGTAATCTGAGGTTTCGCATGGTAAAATGCCATGTTCACTGTCACAGAAATAGCTACAAGGTGGAGCCAGGGCTGGACCCAGGCCCCAAAGCCTGTGTTCCTGACTGTTCCATTGGACCAATTCCTTCCTCGAAATGAGTGTCCTGGCTTCAGGGACACACACAGCCCATGGCCACCATGATCACTCAGCCTATCGATTCCATCTGGGCTTTGGCCCATCCATTGTGGTGGTGAGGTCATGGTGGGCCTCTGGGCCCTTCCTGCTCATCCTGACTCTGGGTGACATTAGTTAGGACTCTTGGAGACTTGGAACGGAAAAGAAGAAAGGGGAGCTTGATGCATGTGATCTCTGACCACCAAACCCTACTTCCAGGCCACCGGGGACCCACCCCATCCCTATCCCCTAGATTTCCTGTATTTAGATACAACCTGTACAACCCACCGATGCCAAGCTAACTACTGAGGCCTCCCTGGTCCACGTGTCTATAAATCACCATTTACAATCCTGGTTTTCCTGAGCTGCCATCTGGGGAATTGTACAGAGTGGGAAGCATATCTTGAGGGGCTCTGACTCTCTAAACGATTGATGAATGTGTCTGTCGTCTGCCTTGTTTTCTTCCCACATCAGCAATCTTTCCACGTGCATGGACACTGAAGTACTGACTCCTTGAGGAATTCTTTAAAATCTTTGAAGGGAGCATGTGGGAGCTAGGCTTTTGTGGACAGTGCCGCCGCCCCTCCTCCTTCCATTTTCATTCTCACTTAACATTGATTGAATCTCTGTGACGAGGTGCAGCACAATTAGAACCAGGATGCTCACTGGTTAAGAATACAGGTCAGGGGGCGCCTGGGTGGCTCAGTTGGTTAAGCGACTGCCTTCGGCTCAGGTCATGATCCTGGAGTCCCGGGATCGAGTCCCGCATCGGGCTCCCTGCTCGGCGGGGAGTCTGCTTCTCCCTCTGACCCTCCCCCGTCTCATGCTCTCTCTCTCATTCTCTCTCTCTCAGATAAATAAGTAAAATCTTAAAAAAAAAAAAAAAAGAATACAGGTCAGGTGCATAGCTAAGTGAGCGTGAGTATGAGGCAGCAATAGGAGAATGCAGAGAAGGCATGAGCAAGCCAGAAGATCAGCAGTGAGAAGTCACTGGGGAGAAAAGCAGAATGTACGGTCCTTCACCGATGGTGGGACACCTGCCTTGTCAGTGTGGTCTGAGTTGATCCTCTAACAGATGCATGCAATGGGAACACACCCTTGTCCTGCAGGATGAGGCTGCAGCCTGGCCTACTGGAGCTACACATAACTCGAGGCCTGCTCTCCCACTTGGGCCCAAATGCCTTGTAGTGGGAACCGTGGATGGGGGGCTCTGGGAAGGGTAGGGAACAGGCAGAAGCAGCAGGAAAGACTCTTTCCACTGGGCGGAAGAAGCACAGTAGGGCGGGAGTGGGCTGGCTCCCCATAACAGTGCCCCGCAAGCAGGATTAGGGTCCACGGCCCTGCCAGGACCAGATTTTTGTGCAGGGCAGCCCTGCATGGGAGATGCAGCTCAGCGGGAAAAAAACAGATTGGAGGGTCCACATGCAAACACCGTGATATATCAAATGAGGAACTGCGGGTAAATGCTGTAATCAGACTACGCGTCACTTTCTATTTGTGAAATGGCAGAATAGTTCCTGTGTCCTGTTGGGGCCTGGGGAGGATGACACCCCTGGCTGCACCTGGAGCTCCTCAGAGGCTCCACGTGCGCTGCTTCCCTGCTCTCCCATCCCTCTTCACAACCAGAATTCGTCATGCTGATATTACTGCTAATACACACATCCATGCTGGAATGTCTGCATTTTGTGATAGGAACTGGCATCAGGAATGCTCCTCCTCCACCTCTCCTCTCCTTGACCTTCCTCCTCCATACAGGTTTGACCCTCCCTTGGGCATTTGCCCCCTACCAGCCATGCCTTAGAGCAGGGTGCCCACTCAGGTCATCACCCCTGCTAAGGCATCATTTCCCTGAAGGCAGGGACTTATCTTTGTCTTCCTGGAACATTAATGCTCCTTTGATAGTCACTACAACTAGACTTGAAAATGCCAGGTTTTGGTCATGTAGGTAGGATGTGTACACTGTGATTGTTAGTCCCGTGTAAGAGCGAGAGTGTGTTCTGACATTTCTGCTTCAGTTTCCTTTCCCAAAACCAGCCCTGTCATGGCCAGTACCCCAGCCCCATGGCCACGACCACCACCCTCCACTTTTGCTACTAACAATAGTCAGCTGCATTACACCAATACCCCCTGTTTATTATCACTTACAAAAACACCAGCTCCTACCGTTTTTTTTCTGCTGTGTGACCCAGATAGATTAGTTTGCTTTTCTTACCCACTAAGATGGTACAAAGATGCAACTATTGCATCTTTGTTAGCTGACTATGGAGAAAAAAAAAACATGTGATTAAATTACCAAGGGCCATATGATGATTGATAGTACCAATTCTGCACTAGAAGTGGAAGGGGAAAAAAAAAGGATGTCCCAATATTATTTTATACGCTCAAAGCCTCATGATACTGTATATACAACATAATTCGGCATATAATTAGGTCAATACGGTTAATACCTGCACTTCGAAGTTAACCAGGAAAGGATAAGATTTTATTTGCTCTTTAAAATGAAAGCTAGGCTTTTTATTCTTTGTCTGTAAAAAGCTCATGATGCCTGATGAATCGAATGCAGTGTGCAATGCCTCCGTGGGTCCATCAGAAGGCCATTGACTCAGACTCCGAATTAGAGCCCCACAGAGCTCCAGCCCCCCCAACAGCTCCCCCTCGGGTTGCAAGGAGTCCCCTTCAACACCCGGCACCCATCTCCGTGCGCAGGGGCCCTGCTTAGAGTTGTCCCAGGCCAGGACCCCAGTCTCGGCTTGCATCTCCCCCAGTTCAAGGTCAGAGATCTGAAGTCTGCCTCCCACTGAGGCTTTACACAGAGAATACGTCCCAAGCTTCTGCTTTTCCCGTATTAAGCTTAAAAAGAGAAGTAAAACTGGAAGCAAAAGCCTAAAGAAAATTTGGGGATTCTTTTTATTGATTTTTTTAATTTAGTTTATATTTTGCTTCTCTCAGAGAGTAAGCTCTACAGCTTAATTTTCCAAAGGGGTGGAGGAAGGCATGATAATTAGGAATAGAATGTTTTGACATGTGTGTGCATGAATCTAAAGGCGATGAGAGTAAATAGAGTCACGTATTTCAGATGGACGTCGGTCGCAGGTGTGAACTTCTACTTACACATCAGGCCACTTTACCCCTCTGAAAAAAACGAGCATTGCTGGTGGAAAGTTCATTCGTCAACGTGCTGATGAGGAACCCTTCTTGCAGTTTTTTTCCTACAGTGAGATCCTTAATATTGTCATTTCTTGGCCATAGGCAAAAACTGGGACCTGACTGCCGCTCTGAGTGACTATGAGCAGCTCCGACAAGTGCACACAGCCAACCTGCCGCATGTGTTCAACGAGGGCAGGTGCCCCAAGCAGCCAGAGCGAGAGCCGCCCCAGCCCAGCCACAAGGTGGAGCGGCCCTGCCTGCAGAGACAGGACGACATTGCCCAAGGTACCTGGTGAGGGGCTGAGGCCAGGAACAGCTTCCCCAGAGTGCCATGGCTTGCATGGGGTAGCGGGGTGGGGGGCGTGGAGGGTGCAAAGAACGGCAAGGTCATCACCTCTCCTGGGCTGCGGACACATCGGGCTCTCCACGCACATCAAGCTGAAACGTGCACTGCAGCTTCCATTTCCGGCTCCTCCCTCTGCCTCCAAAAAGCAGGAGGAGGAGTCCAGTTCCCCCAGGACCCCACGTGATTAAAGGCCAGCTCTCCTCCTGGAGCCCTGGTCTCTCCAAGCCAAACACCTCTAGTCCCTTCACTTACTTCCCACCAGGTCCCCAGATCTGTTCACCATCAGCTCACTGCCCCGCGGGCTCCATTTTCTCTATTCTTTTTCTTAATTACAGAAGTCAGATGTGTTTATCGTGATGAAAGAAACAGTACAAAGATACATAGAGAGAACTTCAGCATTTTCTTCCCCACCCATCCTAGATCTCACTGATGTAATAACCAACGATTACATCCTCGTCTGTCTCCTCCTTGCTTTCCCTGGGCTCTTTCAAAATGCATCAGGGTCAAATGCATATAATGCTTCTCAGAGCACTTGTTTCACTGAACAGTAAATCACGAGTAGAGGCTCAATATTTTATTCCACAGCCTACAATGATTTTTAAACCACTCCTGTATTAATGGTTATTCTGGTTTTTCTTGGGTTTTTTTGTTTCGCTTGTTTTCGATACCACTAGCAAGGCTAAAATAAACAACTGTATGCCTGTGATCTTAGATACTAGTGCTTTTATTTCTCTAGGTCAGTGTTCCCAAAGTGGATTTGCTGTGCGGGTACCTGTGTATGTTTAATTCAATAACTTCGGGACTTTTTTCCCAGACGTATTTCTGCTTGCAATGTGTGAAATGAGGTATCTCCCTCCACTCTTGCCAGCACTGGACGTTTTTGTAACGGCTTTACATTGCTTTTCTGCTGTGAAGGGTGGAAAAGGGTGTCTTGTTTTAACTTTCATCTTGTCATTTGTTTGTTAGCCAGTTGGATTTCCCCTTCTGCAACATGCCTGTTCCCATACTTTGCCCATTTTTCTATTGATTTGTTTTCAGTTTTCTGATCAACGTGTAGCATCCTCTGTGATTAAGACTAGGAACATATATTTTTATATGTGTATGTCTTTCCCGGTATATCATTTGCTTTATGACTTTGTTTACAGAATATTCTGCCACACAAAATGTTTATATCACTGTGCATTCATGGCTGAGAGGTGTCCTCTTTCGCTTTAGAAGGCCTCCTGGAGTAGTTACTGAAATATGTTCCTATATTCTTTTAAAATTTTGTTCTTAGGTCTTTTTTTTTTTAAATTTTTTTATTCTTATGTTAATCCCCTTACATTACAACATTAGTTTTAGATGAAGTGTTCCATGATTCATTGTTTGTGCACAACACCCAGTGCTCCATGCAGAATGTGCCCTCCTAAATACCCACCACCAGGCTAACCCATCCTCCCACCCCCCTCCCCTCTAGAACCCTGTTTGTTTTTCAGAGTCCATCGTCTCTCATGGTTCGTCTACCCCTCCGATTTCCCCCGCTTCATTCTTCCCCTCCCGCTACCTTCTTCTTCTTCTTTTTTTGTTTTCTTAACATATATTGCATTATTTGTTTCAGAGGTACAGATCTGAGATTCAACAGTCTTGCACAATTCACAGCGTTCATGTTCTTAGGTCTTTTGATTGATTTGAAATTTTTACAAGTAATAAGGAAGAATCTAGTCTTGCTTTCTTCTGGATCAAGAGTGAGTTACTCTAGCACATTTATTGAATAAAACATTCCTTACCCACTGAACTGAAATGCCAATGTTGCCATATATTAAATTCCCAAATATATTTGGATCTGTTTCCAGACTCTGTCAATCCGTGCGGTCACCCATCCTGTTACCTCAACTCTGGTAGTTTGTATGCTATACTTTCTGTTAAGGCAACTCCTTTCACTGATAGTCTTTTCCAAAAGTTTTTCACTATTTTTGGAGGTTTTATTCTGCCATATAAAACTTAAGCTTGGAATTCTGGTTGGAATTGGATTGAATTTTTATTTTAAGAATAATTGGCATATTGTAATATTGTTTTCCCACTCAAGAACATTAAATATGCCTCTCCATTTAGTCAGATTCTAAGATTTTAGACATAGAGAAAAGCGACTTACTTTTTCCATATTTATGTTTTATGCAGTAATTTACAGAAATTCTCTTATAATATTAATCATTTTTTCTAAGAGAATATCTTGGGTTTTCTAAATATGTATGTATATATGGCTGCCCCTGCTGTTTTTGACTGGCAGCAAACCAACCAACCCATTATTCTATCCTTCCACTGAGGAGGCTAGAAGGACCCTCCTCTCTGCTTCCAGAGAGGTTGATGGATTCAGAGCCTGATAAATGTGACTGAAAAAAATAAGTCTGTCACATAATTCCATTAATTGAGTTTTTTGAACAATCCTATGTACTTTTTAAAAATTAGAAATTATAGTTTCTGAATTAGATATATGTATCCTTTACTTGAGTTCTTGAAATCATAGTGCATGCACTAACAGGGAAAATGAATGTCTCCATATTATAAATTAGGGGTCAGCAAGCAATGGCCCATGAGCCAACTCTGGCTACTGTCTGTTTTTTAAATAAAGTTTTTATTGAAACACCCTCAATGCCCATTCATTTATGCATTGGCTAAGGCTTTGGTTTACAAAGCCTAAAGTACTTACTCTGTCCCTTTCAGAAAAGGTTTGTACACTTGTTTTTAAAATACCTAGGATTTGTTTTAATCAGATAGGATAAGATAGGCAAACATGGAAAAGAATATCATGAAGGAAGCTGTTAGACTCACAGTTCCCTAAAAGCAGGTGACATGGCACACTATGCAGGACCACATGCGGAAGCACCAAGGTTGGTCAGGAGGCAGAAGGGATGGAGAGGAAAAATACGGGCATGAGTTTTATTTTGATTTCCTTGGAAAAGGCAAGGCAGGGTAAACAGATTTAGGATTGCCAAGATTGAATAATTTCAGCAGGCTCTCTGGAGTTTAGGAGCTATCTCTGGTGGTCTTGTACCTTGCCCTGGGGTGCAGAGACATATTGCTTGCTGGAGTGTAAGAACCAGATAGAAGAGGTGGTTCAGAGTATGGGCTCTGGATTGGTTGGTTTGCATAAGAAAGGCATGCTCCTTTCCTATGAGTCATTTGCTCTCCGAATTAGCTATTCCTAGTAAGAAAAGCCTCTCCCCAGTCAGGGATACCCCAGATGCCAGAGCATCAAGAATACAGAAAATAAGAAAATATAGTTAAAACACCTCCCCTGGCCTGAATCACAGATCAATTTGAGTTGGTTTTGTCAATAGTTGCAGAATTCTGTGCGTCCTCTCACTGTGTTTTTCTTTAATATCTGTATTTCTCTGGGGCATAACTCTGAACATGGTCATTCCTGTAAAACAATTCATTTATACCTCTAAAAGAAGGATCACTGAGTTCGTGTTTAAAAAATCAATGTGTGTGTGTATCTGTGTGTGATTACATATATGCATTCATGGAGGTGGTGGTGGGGAAGACTTTTTCTTTTTTTAAGATTTATTTATTTATTTTAGAGAGAGAGTGAGCAGAGGGAGGGGCAGAGGGAGAGGGAGAGAAAGAATCCTCAAGCAGGCTCCCCTCTGACTGAGGAGCCCAACGAGGGGCTCAATCCCAGGACCCTGAGATCATGACCTGAGCCAAAAGCAAGAGTCGGACACTCAACTGACTGAGTCACCCAGGCACCCCCCAAAAGCCTTTTTCATTCAGACTCCAAATATTTAATATTTGGAACTGCTTAATAGCATCATATTATACTATGAATCACAGTGTTCCTAAGGTCCTAATAGCATCTCATCAATTGACAAAGAGGTACTGAATGATAAGCCATGAAAGAGTATGGATGACCCTGCCCATCAGATTCCAGCTGTTGAGAGCAGCATCGTGAGTCTGCCCAGTGGATTGTGGGGTCATGTAGCACCTTGGGTGTTAAAGAATGTCTGATGTCCATCTCCATCGGGTCCCAAGGGTGAGGCAGTTCCTACTTTCGCAGATACAGAAACAGTAGTCTGCAGCAAGAGGTGAGACATCAGCATGGCTTGTGAGACCTGGAGAACATGGCAGAAGGACTTGGAGTCTCCTCTGCTCCCACTCTCGAGAATGTGGACCAAGTGCAGGAAGCAACAGGGCCATCCCCAGTGGTAGACAAGCCAGGCCCTATGTGCTCCATGTCTCTTCTTTCTCATGGCCGGTGTGGTTTAACTTCTCTTTGCCTTTCCTCCAAATACAAAATAACTAGACATCATGGTCTCAGAATCCAACTGAAGATGAATCAAAACTACTCATTTTAAAAATACTCTGCGGGACTCAACCACTCAGTTTAATGCCCAGATACTTGAGGCTTCTGAGAATTAACTTTAAATTTAAAACCAACTTACCCCAGGATCAAAAGCCTCTTGTTTTTAGTCTGCTGTAGCAAAATGACTTTAATGACATTTCTGTCCACTGCTCTTGCACGTGGGGAAGTAGGGAGCTCTCCTTCCGGATGAAGGCACGAGCGTGGGTTTTCTGTGAGCTCAGGTGGGCAGAGATATGCTTCAGCGTGGCATCAGCTTATGCGCAGAGCCTGATCAGTGTGCAGGCTAATCTGAAATGAAGTGTCAGTCCTCATGACCTGAGTGGATACACTTATGAATTTGCCACAGGACTTAGACAACACTCATTCAAACACTAGTTTGAATTTTGTTTTCCTGAGCAAATTGAAAGAGAAGTTCTGCCTTGCTAGAAGAATTCTCCATTATTACAAATATTGATTGCAAAAAGAAAGTGTCCCCCTAACATCGTGTATTTAAGACTTCTTCTACTATGGTAAATGTTAGCTATTAAGAGCAGGGCTTAAAAAACCAAGTATGTTTCAGTGCCAAGAGAACAAAGACATCTGTATTTTTGCTGTGGCGTTGAGATCACATGATTTTCTTCACGGGGCAACATTAGGTACATCAGAGGAATTCTTCACTAAACTTCTCACCCTTCGGCTGGAAACTCCAGGCAGAATAAGACCAGAGTAGACGGGCACCTTCTGAGTGCTGTGTCAATGGCAAACTGAGAAGAGAAACAGGGGCTCCTGTGTGGCTCAGTTGGTTAAGCATCTGCCTTCAGCTCAGGTCATGATCCCAGAATCCTGGGATCGAGCCCCGCATGGGCTCCCTGCTCAGCGGGGAGCCTGCTTCTCCTTCTGCTGCTCCCCTCTGTTCATACGCACTCTCTCTCTCCCTCTCATGTGTGCACTCTCTCTGAAATAAATATAACCTTTAAAAAAAAGAGAGAAGCAGATGTGATGGTTTTGTATGTTTGTATTTGGGGCATCATCGTCACGTGGGATATGTTTATCAGAGTCCCTTTAGTAAAGTAACCTCTCTTACAACCCAAGCCACATGGGGAAAGCCTGAACCAATTGCTTCTTGCTTTAAGTATATGAATATGTAAAACAAAGCAGTGTGGCTTGTGGCCTTCAGCCGAGCCCAGGGCAGCTCTGCTGAACTGAGTTAGATGTAACTTAAGACCCAAAAAAGCAAGACTGGTGATCTTCCGTGATGCTGCTGTGTACTTGCGTAGTAGACCTGCAGCTCGCCTCTTTCTGAATGGTTTCACGACTCAGAGTGAGTAAGTGCCATATGCCAGTTGGTGGTAATGTTAGCTCAGCAGCAGGGAGGCCTGCAGGAAGAATGACAGGCGTGCGGGCGAGTGTGTGTGTGCGTGTGGACACGTGTGGGAGCGTCTTTGTGCGTGCACGTGTGTGTGTGCATGCATGCTCGCAGAGCCCCACACCCACCCCACTCAGTTCCTGTGGTTGTCCCCCCCGTCCCCCCCTGCAGAAAAGCGACTCTCCCGGGGGATTTCCCACGCCAGCTCGGCAATCGTCTCCCTGGCCCGGTCCCACGTGGCGAGTGAGTGCAACAATGAGCAGTTCCCCCTGGAGATGCCCATCTACACATTCCAGCTGCCAGATCTGAGCGTGTACAGCGAAGACTTCAGGAGCTTCATCGAACGGGACTTGATTGAGCAGGCGACCATGGTGGCTTTGGAGCAGGCAGGTGAGTGGCTGGCCCCCGGCAGGCCCATGTTGCCTGGGCTCAGGGAGCAAGCGAGGCTGGCCTGACTTAGATCAGGGAGCAAGGGAGAGGCATGTTGTCTGACTCAAGTGTTTTCAATTCAGACTCTAGGTACTTGCAGCAGACCCCCTGCTCTGCAGACAAGCTCTGCTCCAGCCCAGCACCGGCCAATAGGGGTGGATGACAGTGTGGTGCTGAGACCTCTTGAGTTTTCCCTTTGTTCCCAGACCCAACCTGCCTAGGCCAGCCCCCTCTAAAGAGGACTCTCTGTGGTTTTGCCTTACTTTTCTCCTGTTTCCATCTAACCCTCCCGTGGGTGTTGAATGAAAGGCAAGACCATGGGCTTTGAGAAAAATAGGAGACCGTCACTTCCTATGGACATGAGCAAGTTAGTAACCTCCCTGAGCTTCTGTTTTCCTGCAAAGATGGGAAGACAGGTGGTGGCCCGGTGAAGCTATTTGAGTATGAAATGGCACGTGCCTTGTGTGGCTGCCATCTCCTGCCCTCCCAGCCTTCCCGGCCTCCAGGTTGAAGAGACACAAACCCTGACTTCACTCTCTCCCTTTTTCTTGGCGTGTCTTCTGACATCCCAATGAGGAAGAGATCTGGGGAGCAAGCCAGACTTGTCTTCTTTGGAGTTCCCCAGGACAAAATAATTAGTTCAAAACAAATGCCTAAAGCAGATGTAGGTTCTTCCTGAGACAGAGCAAATATCCTATCTTACTCATAACCATTTTCATTATATATCTTTGCAAAATCACATGTTCAGGGGCTTCTTGGACATGCGTCCAGAAGACTTCTATGCCCTTCAAAGGCCTGGCACCTGGAGGTGCTCCTTTGTGGCACCTCCCAGGGGAACAGGAAGGGGAGCCTCTGACTGAGCATGGTGAAGAGACGGTGTGTTCAGGCCTTCAGTCAACTAGTTCTGCTCTGTCAGGGAATCAGGCTTATCTCAGCTCTTCACCAAGACACAACTGAAAATGCCCAAGCCTTTGGAGTGTTGCAGAAGACTGAAGAGAAGGGTCTGTAGTTGGTACAATCTTAACATTGGCAGAAGGACCAGTCATCTCCTACCAGTCCTGGTAGCAAAGAGGCAAACAGTGAGAGTAGCTGATGGAGAAAGCTACTTATAAAAGGTGTGCCTTCTAGGAGAAGAGATTCTGAAAAAATAAATATTCCAACCACCTTCTTCCACCATCCAGGCTCTGACCAGTGCCTCTCACCAGCAGAAGGGCAGAGAGCAGAGAGGCCATTGCTGGGGTCCGTGCAGGTCGGCCTGGGGGTGCAGAGTAGAGAGAGCACAGATCTGCAGGGCAAATGGGAAGCATCTAGGAAGTTGACACTTGGGTGTTTTCACCAGATCCAAGCTTCTGTGTATACTTGGCTTCCTTCCATTTCTTGTAGAACAATCCAGGAAACATCTTCATCCACCTGCTCCAAGAAGGAAAGCACAGAATTCACACAGACAAAGGAAGGGATGGTGGTTAGTGGGGCCTTATTAGTGCTGCGCATCCTGGTGATTGGTCTCAGCCACAGGACTCAGGGGAGCCTCACCCATGGGATGCTTGGTTTGAGAACAGGGTCCGCACTCCCAGTAACTCACTGAATGTGATGTTGTGACTGCAGATGACTTGTTTCCTCAGCTGCTACAAAGCTGTCAAAAGCAACCCAAAGACTGACACCCACAGCCCTGCTCTGTCTTCTCTCACGGTCACTGACTGATCAACAGTCACAAAACAGTTCACCTGGATTAGCAATAATCCTAAACCACTCACTATGGAGGCTGGCTCTTTTAAAGATGCTTCTATGTGAATAATTCAGATACGAGATTTTAAACAAAGGGTTCACTCTTCATACAGAAGTGGGAATTGGTATAGATTAAGAAAGAAAAGCGTTTCGTGAGCTAATTTCTCTCGACTGCTACCCAGCTGGGACTTTATAACCTTAGGTCCCGACAATGGCTGGTAGCACCAGTAATGGTGGCTGCTTCCTTTGAAGGTGGAGTCCTGGTAAAGGGCGCAGCGCCCCCCTCTGGCACCGGGAGAGCTCCCTCCTTCGACCCTGCCATGCTTAGCAAAATCCTTTACTTCTTTGTAATGTCTTTTCTGTTATTTCTCCATATGTTACATTTTTATCACTTACATCTTACCTTCTGGATTTGTATTTTAAAAGGGTACTATTGTACTCCAACCATCCAGCCTTGGAAAGCACCTTTTAAGAACCCAAACTTAACCAAGTGAAGACGCTAAATTCAACACTGTTTCTGTCACATGCCAAGAGGATGGAGAGAACAGGCAGCAGGGATCCCCACCCAGCACTGGGAAGGCACCCCATCCATGCTGCAAGAAGCCTTGGGGAGGCTGGTTGGCTGCCCCCCCCGCCCCCCCCTTTTGGGAAAATGCCCCTGGAGCAGCAAGAGCCTGAACATCAGGGCTCTGCCTAGCACAGGGAAATGAGAAACTGAAAAACAATGTAGGCATAAAGAATAAATGTGTTCATTTCCTTAGCATAGAATTGACCCCAGCCTGCCATCCATATGAATTCTGTTGACTTCTTTCTTCACCTTCCAAGCAGGGGTGTGGACTAGATCATCCCTCAGGCCCTTTCTGTGCCCGGATTCTGGTGAGGACCTTGGCTCATGTCAGGTGAGCCCCAGATGGCCCCCCAACCCATCTGGGTGATGAGCATGGCCCACTAGGAGGCAGACTTATTCTCTCCCACCCAGGCTGTGCTCCTGTTGTTCAGGCACCACTGTTAGTGTCCATGGGGAAGATGGAGCTCTACCATGAAACAGCGATTTGAGAAAGCTGCTCAGTATTGCCAGGTATAAAGTGCAAATTCCTCCTTGTAGTAATTTAATGCTCAGGACAGTTGTGGATAAGCTGTTGATATACATGTGTTGTACATCTACTATATACATGGGAGATTGATATAGATGTCCAAAAAAATCCACTTGCTCGAGGCATAATTCTAGCTGTCTTGGGAAGGAAATATCATCTCTGTCACAGAGTCTCAGGGTGGGGGGTGCTTTCCCTGCCCTTGGGACTCTGCGGGAACCGGGGTTTATGTGGTCCAGAAAATTGGGCATAAATTGACCTTCATTCAGTTTTGCCCCTGGTCCATCACAGGGGCTTGGCTCTACCTCTCAGTGCCTGCTAAGGCATAGGGCAGCCCATCTATTTGAGGGGCCTCTGTATTGAGTGGGGTGCCGGTCCTCACCTCCCACAGAACCCACAGTACCATTCTCCCAGGCCTTAAATCCCTGCAGGGTACAACCTACTTCCTCCTACCCCATGACAATCTTGCAAGCAACAAAAAGACAGGTCTTCAGTACATACAAGTGCTGACCTGAGAGATGAAGGAAAAATGCCTTTCATTCTTTAATGATTACCTGCCATGGAAAATACAAGAAACCATAAATTTCTCCATCGGATTATCTTGCTTCACTTACGTGTAAGAAGACTCCAAGATCATGGGTCTCTAGGCCTGAGGAGTAAGCATTGGTACCTTGTCCAGAAGCCCACCACTGTGGGCAAGATGGTGTGTGATGCTTCAGCGAGCCTGTGAACCCAAAGGGCAGAGGCATGTCTGTGTAATATAGTAGTTACTGCATACCTGAGAAATTGAAATACAGATGTCAAAAAATATTTAGGCACCCCCTTGACTTGTGGTGTTGAGTCTCGGCTCCATGGAAGGATAGTCAGATTGAAGCAGATCTGCCAGGGAAGTGGTGGGATGTGCAGATGTTCTAAAGGCTTCTGAATCAGCCCAACGTGGCCAAGTCCCAGGTCAGGTGGGAGAACTTGGCCACATTACTTGGCCTTCTTGAGCCTCACTTTTTTACATTTCGAGTCAGAGATGTGTGAGAGCTGCCAAACCAAGACCAGTTCACCCAACACAACCCTGTGCTCCCATGAAACAGCTCATTGGAGGTGCTGGGGCCATGACTCTAAACAACACAGGTGAAATTCCTGCACTTGCAGAGATTAAATTCTAGTAGGGAAGAAAGACGATAAAAGGGAGACCATAAACGTGAAGTGAGGCGGTGAGGACCGTTGTGGAAGGGGTAGGAAGCAAGGTAGGGGGGTATGAGGAGAAGGGAGGGAGACTAAGGCAGGCCTCTGGAGGGCAGGGAGGAGGGATGGAGACATCCGGCTCTGGTGTTCCCAGCAGAAGGGGCTTGGCCTCAAAGGCTTGCACACTACATAAGGAAGGCCAGGCATGGGAGCAGATGGAACAGGGGTTGGAGGAGTTGGAAAGGAAGGCAAGAGAATGGTAGCCAGGGGCCCAAGGAACCATTGTAAGCCCTGGGGACTAACTGTAGGTCAGAGGTGCAGTCCCAGGAGGATTTTGAACAGGGGAGTGACATGTTTAGATTCGCATTTGATGCATTCTTGTGCTCTGTTGAGAATGGAGTCTAAGGGGGCAAGAGAAGAAGCAGGAAGAGCAAGGAGGAGGTAGCTGCTTTAGTTCAGGGGAGGTGGGGTAGCCAGCGCCCTGGGGGTAGCAGTGGAAGTCACAAGAAGAAGCTAGATACTGAAGCAGGATCTGCTTTGAAGGTGGACCCACGGGACTTGCTGATGTACTGGATGCGGGCCATGGCAGAAAGAGCTGAGTCAAGCATGACCCCAAGAATGTTGCCCTTCCTTAGCATGCAGGTAGATGACAGTGCCGTGGGGAGATGCAGAACTCTGGGGGAGGGGCAGGTTTGGGGATGATGGACAGGTCAGGAGGGGCAGGCTAGGTCAGAGATCCTGGTGAGACTTGTGACGTCGCTGTCCAGTTGAACATGAGAGTCTGGAGGTCAGGAGAGGCCCGAGTTAAGGATATAGATGCAGGAGTTAGCAGTGTGAGAAGAAATCCCTGGGGAGAGGTGAGCTTTCATAGCAAGCTCCCACCATAGCCCCAGCACAGTTCTGCTCTGTCTTGAATACCGGGTGGATGAAAGGGTCTGGAGCCGGACAGAAACGCCAGGGAGACAGACACAGAGAAAAACATTTCGGTCCCGGGGGAGGGACTTGCAGAAGCACAGGCAAGACCCAGAGAAGGGGGATCAGTGACCGTGGGTGGGGGGGTCTCTCCATAAGGGCAGTGATATTAAAAAGAATTACAGGGTCACGTTCAGGGCAAGATGTGCTCGCCTTGCTCCTGGAGACTTGTCACGTTTTATTTTCTTCGTGGGTGTTGAGCAAAATGACATCTTATTTTAAACTGTGTGGTAACCATCTGTTACAAAGCTCAAGTTAATTGGTCCCATTATCGTGCATGAATCAGGAACATTGCTTGGAAAAGGCAGAATGAGTGACTAATCGCTCCTCACCCATAATACCACCAGCCTCCCTCGACAGAGTTCACCTGCTATTTTCTTCTCTGCAGGCACTCAGGTTTTGTGGGCTTTTTTCCATTCACAGTGCCAGTTCCCACGTTTGTGTGTCTGTCTTCTGTTCTTAAGTGAAGTTATTGTGTGAGGAGATTGAATGACCGCTCTGTCAAAGCTAAAAAATAGGAACTTTGTGCCATGTTCCCAATCAGACTACTTGTGTGAAGAACGCCTTAATCGTGGGCATCCAACCTGGGTCTGGATGGAGATGTTAGAATAGCATCGAGCCATTTTTGGTTCTCCAGAGGTTGGAAAGCACTGGCATTTATCATAGCTGGGTCATCTTCCCAGGATGGTCACATCTGACTGACAGTCCTAGGAATGTTCTCAACTGTGTAAGAGTCTTGACTTCCGGAAGCCAACTGAAATCAAGCCACTAAGCCATGGCTTCCATCCCCCTAGCCAGATACTAAATTTTGTCATGACTCAGTTACCTTCCAAGTGTGACTAACTATGTGGGCTACAGAGAGATTTAGAAAGTGATACATTCTCCAGAAGAAATTTGAATGAAGGGAAGATGCCCCATTTAAGATGGCATTAATTCTCAGACCCAGAAAGACTTCTAGGTATACGCCATTCCTTCTAGATGAAAGATAACTTCAAGATGTGCAGGATTTCTTCCAGAGGGAAGATGACTTCTGGCCGTGCTGGTGAATTTACACCCCTGAGGCTCCTCTCCTGGGATGCCGGAATGCCCCACCACCAGGTGGAGAGCAGCCCCTCTCCCCCAGGAGAGGAAAGCTGCTTGGGATCTGACACGAACCAGATCCTGCTCATTGAGTATGCCTTCATGGTGTGCCCCATTTGAGGTAGATGAGCAGTTCATGGGCTGAATCACTATTTGTTTTAAGTTCTTGAGGATAATGAGATATCTAAGACACATGCTGGTTTCCAAAGCATCCTCTGCCTGGCCTAGTAGCAACATTAGTGACCAATCCTATGACATATTTTCTAGCAAGTGAACATGGTGGCATATAGGAAGGTAAGAATGAGAATCTGGGCAAGAACATTATCTAAATTGTATAAGATAAGCACCTTTTCAGGTAGCATTCCCACCCCCTGAAATGTCAGGTGCTTTCCCTGTTTTATATAAAGCCTCAGGTTGCTGAGAATGTTGGAAGGCTTTTAATAATTGGGGGGAGATGGTGCTATTTACATTGGATTCATGAAGTGGACAGAAAAAAAAATGGAAGAAATCTATCTTCTAGAGGTTCTGGAGGATGAAAATGGAATCCTACCAAAGGCTTCTAAAAGCTACAGTCTGTCCCCCCACCTCTGGGCAGGGCGCCTCACCTGGCCTGCTGTGACAGGCTCAGGATTATGCATATAAATCAATGTCACTGTGTCCCTCATGATCAGAAGGTCATGCTTTCTCTAGGTCATCCTGCTCCTTTTCCTCCCAGCACTGGAGAACCTGGGGCTGCTGGGACCCCACCTTTGCAGCTAAGTAACTAAGGTTCCAGCTTGCTTGATAGCTCTTGTTAGGGGAAGCTCTTGGCAAATAGAGACAGCTCTAGAGACCTAGGTGCTTCCTACATGGCCCTCTTCATAACATGCCAGGTTCCTTCTTCAAGACCAGCAAGAGGATCTCTCTCCTCTCTTCTCCCTCTCCCCTTCTCTGCCTTCCTTGCTCCTCCCCTCTCTTCCTTTCTTCTCTCTCCTGTCTCTGACCACCATATCCTTTTTTAAGGTCGTCACCTGATTAGGTCGGACCCACCAGAATAATCTCCCTTTCAGGTTAATTGAAAAGTCAACTAATTACCTCTAAAAAAAACCCCCTTACATTGCCAGGAAATGTAACCTAGTCATGGGAGTGGAATCCCACCCACACTCAAGGGAAGGGGATCCCTCCCCGGGAGGTGGGTATCTTAGGGTCACCTTAGAAGTCTGCTTACCACAGATGCAGTGTTGTTATTTGCATTCTGACAATTCCCCTATGCTTAAAGTTCCAGAATGGAAGCTTAAATCATGTAGAATATATTATGGTCAAAGGAATTTTCCCAACCTTCTCATGTGTCATTAGCCGCTTCACTTGGATCAGTAGTATATCTGGGTTGAATCCCACTCTTGATGGTGTCAGATCCAAAACAGCATGTTTTTGCATCCTCTGAGGAAACCAGGCCTTCTTACTGGGCTCTCTTGAAAGATATGGTCATCTGGAATGGGGTGGGGTAAGCGCTACGATACTGTGCTTTTGATAATAACAGCCGTCATGTATTTGCATAGTATCTACAGTGTGCTAAGTACAGTATTGGTATTAATGACCTCCACATCTCCCATCAGCTGCTCTATGATTTCCACTTTACAGGTAAGGAAGGGGAGACTCAGAGAAGCACCTCCAACCACCTGTGGGCACCCAGCCTATAAAATAGCAGAGCCATCAGAACCGGCTCTAGGTGCCGCCCCCCCTGGCCTTTCCAGGACACCTCCTCAGCTCTGCTTACAACCTTGCAAACTGTAACCTTTTCCCTCAGGCTATTTTCTGCTGAAAAATTATTTTCCAGATAATTGCATGATTTCTTTTCTTGCCATTTGCAATGATGTGAATGGAGCTTGAGTGTATTATGCTAAGTGAAATAAGTCAGTCAGAGAAAGACAAATACCATGTGATTTCACTCATATGTGGAATTTAAGAAACAAAACAGATGAACATAGGGGAAGGGGAAAAAATAGAAGGGAAGCAAACTATAAAAGACACTTAATGATAGAGAATAAACTGAGGGTTTATGGAGGAAGGTGGGCCGGGGATGGACTAAGTGGGTGATGGGTGTTAAGGAGGGCACTTGTTGTGTTGAGCACTGGGTGTTATATGTAAGTGATGAATCACTTAATTCTACTCCTGAAATTAATAGTACACTACATATTAACTAACTAGAATTGAAAAAAAATTTGAAAAGAAAAAAATAATAATTGCATGATTTCTTGATTTCCTTAAAAGAACAAAGAAAAGAGAAAATCTCTAAGGGATTGCTCTCTGAGAGGCCAAATATGAAGTAAGCAGCAAAGTCACTCAGTCATATTGCTGATGGCATTGAGCAGAAACATCAGATAAGGAGGCCAAGTGAAGAAGGCCCCACAAATTACAACAGTCCCCAATCTTTGCATCAAACCCTCCTCATTCTGACATGTGGTAACTGATCCTAAAGTTTCATAATATGTAGTGATCAGTGAAGCTCATGTGATATATCTAGTGAGCAGATTTCGTACACTCAAAAAAAATTCATTATCACTATTGTATGGTCACTGTTCTCATTTTTATTTGTTTCTGAGGAAAAAGAAAGCACCAAAAGGGATTCCATTTGGTAATCCAGATATTAGAAGTAAAAAGAAAGTGAGGAAAGTGTCAAAGGAATGGTTAGAAAATAGAACTTTCATGATTTAAAAAGTGGCAAAATAAAATTGGTGGTGGCTAGATCTATGAGACACCAGCCTATCAATAACTCGTGTAGAAATAGGAAAAATGTGATGTTGAAGTATATTTTAGTGACAGTACGTATTAGTGATTTTATGACTTAGTCTTATTTTTATAGACTTTATAGTATTGTGTTTATTGAAGGTGCCTCTTCAATATTTCAGAAACACTCTTGCGTTTCATGGGGAAAATAATGTGGAATGGAAATATTTGCAAGCTGGGGCTTTCCAAGAGTCTTTCATCCAGCAAGCACCAGCTCTCAGGAATCTCACCCCCTGGACGTTTTCTTTTGCTTTCAAAATGTCTTTTCTGGTGCCAGTGGTTTTCAGCTCTCTCTCTCTTGTGATGTTCTCCAGAGCTAGGCTCAACACCCCTTCATATATATTTTTTTTTTGACTCCTTATCGAAACATAACACACATACGGAAAAGTGTGAAAACAGTTAAGTGCAGAACAGAACACATTCTAACGAGGACTCCTGTCAAGAAATTCAGATCAAGAAAATGGACTTCTAACAGCACAGATTTATTTGGCCTCTATGTGAACTTTATATAAATGGAACCATGAAAGTGTGAAGTTCTGGATTCTTTCACTTACTTACTATTAAGCCTGTGAGATTCATTCATATTATTAAGTGTAATTATAGTTCATTCTATCACTATCTCATATTGCAGTGTATACATATATCTCAAATTATTTATCCATTATATTGTTAATGGACATTTGGTTTCTTAGGCCAGGCTGCCATAACAAAATACCAGAAACTAGGTGGCTTAAAAAACAGAAATTTATTTTCTCACAATTCTAGAAGTCTCAGATCAAGCTGCCAGCCAATTCGGTTTTTGGTGAGGACTCTCTGGCTTGTAGACAGCTGCCTTCTGGCTGTGTCCTCATGTAACCTTTCCTCAGTACATATGTGCAGAGACAGAGAGAACAAGCTCTCTGGTGTCTCTTATAAGGACATTAATCCTTTCAGATCAGGGCCACAAATTTATGACTTCATTTAACTTTCATTACTTCCTCAGAGGCCCCATCTCCAAATACTACTAGGGATTAGGGCTCCAACATATGAATTTTGGGGGAGATACATTCATCCATAACATTGGTTGTCTCCAGTATCTCATTACGAACAGTACTACTGTGAACATTCTTATAGATTTTTTTGGCGAACATATGTATATATTTCTTCAGATATGTACCTAGGAGTGGTATCACTAGGTCATGGGATTTTACACGTTTAAGCTTTATAACAGTTTTCAGTGGATGTACCAATTTGCTCTTCTGTCTAGAGTTCTGGTTGCTCCATATTATGTCTTTTCATTTTAGTCATTGATGTTTGGGTGATGGGTATTAAGGAGGGTACTTGTGTTGAGCCCTGGGTATTATATGTAAGTGATGAATCACCAAATTCTCCTCCTGAAATTAATAGTAAACTACATATTAACTAACTAAAATTGAAAAAAATTTGAAAAGAAAAAATAATACATTATGGTCAAAGGAATTTTCCCAACCTTCTCATGTGTCATTAGCTGCTTCACTTGGATCAGTAGTATATCTGGGTTGAATCCCGTCTTGATGGTTTGGGATCCAAAACAGCATGGATGTCTACAGGATCTCTGATGATGCCTCCTTTTTCATTTCCAATGTGGATGCCTAGTAATTTCCTTTTATTTTCATTAATAATGTTGCTAGAAACTTCTAAATTGTACTAATTATTCAAAGAATCTATTTTGGTCTCTGTTGGCTTTTTTACTGTACATTTATTTCCTGTTTCTCTGTAATCTGTAACCTGTAATCTCTGCTCTTTGTTTTTTTTCTTTCATCTTCTTCCTTTGGGTTAGATATGCTACTCTTTTTTCTGGCTTCATGAGATGGAAGCTTATGCCATTACGTTTTCTTTGGCAGTGTGATATATAATGCTGCACATCTCTAAAGCAGTAAGTGTTTCTCTATACAGTGTTTTAGCTGAATATTACAATTTTTTGATCGGTTATTCTTTATCATTCAATTTAAAATATTTTCTAATTTCTCTTGCAATTTTTTCTTTGATTCACAGATTATTTAGAAGTATATTGTTTAATGTCTAAGAAAATATGGGATTTTTTAGTGTTTTCTTTTTCCAACGTTACTTCTTCTATATTCAAAGAATATACAATGAATGATTTCAGACATTTAAATTTTGTTGACTTGCTTTATGAAGTTTGGAAAATATTCCCTATGAACTTGAAAAAAAATTGAATTCTGCCCTTCTCAGATATAGTGTTTTATATGTGTTAACTTTTTCAAAGATTTTTATTTATTTATTTACTTGAGAGAGAGAGAGAGTAAGAGAGAGAGCACAAGCAGGGGGGGAGAAGCAAAGGGAGAGAGATAAGCAGACTCCATGCTGAGCACAGAGCTCGACACAGGGCTCCATCCCAGGACCCCGAGATCATGACCTGAGCTGAAACCAAGAGTTGGATGCTTAACCAACTGAGTCACCCAGGCACCCCTTATATATGTTAATTATATCAATTTTGTTGATTTTTGTTGTTCAGATCTTCTCTATCTTTAACTGAGCTTTTGTTTACTTGTTCTACCAGCTAGTGAAAGAGGGGTATTAAAGGCTCCCCTGTGATCATGGGTTTCTCTATGTCTCCTTCAAGTCTATCAACTTTTGTTTTATATACGTTGAAGCTATGTTATTAGGTACATACAAATTTAGACTCATTATTCCATGCTAGTATGCTATGGTTTTAGTTTTGTTTTAATGTGCAGGTCAGATAGCAAAGAATTCTCTACTTTTGCTGGTCTGAAAATGCCATTATTTCCCATTCATATCTGAGGGATATTTCTAGGCTTGGCCAGTCACATAAGCTCTCTATCACATATTTATTCTCTCTCTCCTCATCTCTCCTACAACTACTCCTCCCACCCTCCCTCCCTCTCTCTGTCATACACACACACACACACACACCTTTAAAATACATAAAAGTCATTCTTCGTTTTCAGTCCATATAAAAATAAACTACTGGCTAGATTTGACCATAGGCCAAAATTTACTGACTCCTGATCTATATTACTGTCTTCTACTTTGGGTATATTTACTGTTTCTTTCCTAACTTCTTGAGATGAATACTTAAGTCATTAATTCTTAACCTTTCTTCTTTTCTCTTATAAGCATTTAAGATTCTTAATTTTCCTCAGGTTACTATTTTAGCCACATTCCATGAGCTTTGAAATGTAACATTTTTGTTACAGTACAGTTCAAAAATATTCTTATTTTGATTTTGATTTATTCTTTGACCCATAAATTATTGGAGGTGTTTTTTGATTCCTAAATCTATGGAAAGTACATTAAATATTTCTAGTTACTTTTTTTTTATTATTATGTTATGTTAATCACCATACATTACATCATTAGTTTTTGATGTAGTGTTCCATGATTGTTTCCATATAACACCCAGGGCTCCTTTCAATACGTGCCCTCTTTAATACCCATCACCAGGCTAACCCATCCTCCCACCCCCCTCCCCTCTAGAACCCTCAGTTTGTTTCTCAGAGTCCATAGGCTCTCATGGTTCGTCTTCCCCTCTGATTTCCTCCCCCTTCATTCTTCCCCTCCTGCTATCTTCTTCTTTTTTTTTTTATAACATAAAATGTGTTATTTGTTTCTGAGGTACAGGTCTGTGATTCAACAGTCTTACACAATTCACAGTGTTCACCATAGCACATACCCTCACCAATGTCGATCACCCAGCCACCCCATCCCTTCCACCCCCCACCACTCCAGCAACCCTCAGTTTGTTTCCTGAGATTAAGAATTCCTCATATCAGTGAGGTCATATATGTCTTTCTCTAATTGACTTATTTCGCTCAGCATAATACCCTCCAGTTCCATCTACATCATTGCTAATGGCAAGATTTTATTCCTTTTGATGGCTGCATAATATTCCATTGTATATATATACCACTTCCTTATCCATTCATTTGTTGATGGACATCTTGGCTCTTTCCACAGTTTGGCTATTGTGGACATTACTGCTTTAAACATCGAGGTGCACATACCCCTTCGGATCCCTACATTTGTATCTTTGGGGTAAATACCCAGTGGTGCAATTACTGGATCATATGGTAGCTCTATTTTCAACTTTTTGAGGAACCTCCGTACTATTTTCCACAGTGGTTGCACCAGCTTGCATTCCCACCAACAGTCTAGGAGGGTTCCCCTTTCTCTGCATCCCCGCCAATGTCTGTTGTTTCCTGACTTGTTAATTTTAGCCATTCTGACTAGTGTGAGGTGATATCTCATTGAGGTTTTGATCTCTATTTCCCTAATGCCAAGCGATGTTGAGCACTTTTTCATGTGTCTGTTGGCGATTTGGATGTCTTCTTTGGAAAAATATCTGTTCATGTCTTCTGCCCATTTCTTAATTGGATCATTTGTTCTTTGGATGTTGAGTTTAATAAGTTCTTTATAGATTTTGGATACTAGCCCTTTATCTGATATGTCATTTGCAAATATCTTCTCCCATTCCGTCGGTTGTCTTTTGGTTGTGTTGACTGTTTCTTTTGCTGTGCAAAAGCTTTTTTATCTTGATGAAGACCCAATAGTTCATTTTTACCCTTGCTTCCCTGGCCTTTGGCCATGTTTCTAGGAAGAAGTTGCTGTGGCTGAGGTCAAAGAGGTTGCTGCCTGTGTTCTCCTTTAGGATTTGGATGGACTTCTGTCTCACATTGAGGTCTTTCAACCATTTGGAGTCTATTTTTGTGTGTGGTGTAAAGAAATGGTCCAGTTTCATTCTTCTGCATGTGGCTTCTTCCAATTTTCCCAACACCATTTGTTGAACAGACAGTCTTTTTTCCATTGGACTTTCTTTCCTGCTTTGTCGAAGATTAGTTGGGCATAGAGTTGAGGGTCCATTTCTGGGCTCTCTATTCTGTTCCATTGATCTATGTGTCTGTTTTTGTGCCAGTACCATACTGGCTTGATGATGACAGCTTTGTAATAGAGCTGGAAGTCTGGAATTGTGATGCCGCCAGCTTTGCTTTTCTTTTTCAATATTCCTCTGTCTATTCGGGGTCTTTTCTGGTTTCATACAAATTTTAGGATGATTTGTTCCATTTCTTTGAAAAAATTGGATGCTATTTTGATAGGGATTGCATTAAATGTGTAGATTGCTCTAGGTAGCATTGACATCTTCACAATATTTGTTCTTCCAATCCATGAGCATGGAACGTTTTTCCATTTTCTGTGTCTTCCTCAGTTTCTTTCATGAGTATTTTATACTTTTCTGAGTATAGATCCTTTGCCTCTTTGGTTAGATTTATTCCTAGGTATCTTATGGTTTTGGGTGCAATTGTAAATGGGATCGACTCCTTAATTTCTCTTTCTTCTGTCTTGTTGTTGGTGTATAGGAATGCCACTGATTTCTGTGCATTGAGTTTATATAGTGCCACTTGACTGAATTCCTGTATGAGTTCTAGCAGTTTTGGGGTGGAGTCTTGTGGGTTTTCTACATAAAGTATCATATCATCTTCAAAGAGTGAGAGTTTGACTTCTTCTTTGCCGATTTGGATGCCTTTGATTTCTTTTTTTTGTCTGATTGCTGTGGCTAGGACTTCTAATACTATGTTGAATAGCAGTGGTGATAGTGCACATCCCTGCCACGTTCCTGACCTTAGGGGAAAAGCTCTGTTTTTCCCCATTGAGAATGATATTCACTGTGGGATGTTCATAGATGGCTTTTATGATATTGAGGTATGTACCTCTATCCCTATACTCTGAAGAGTTTTGATCAAGAAAGGATGCTGGACTTTGTCAAAAGCTTTTTCTGCATCTATTGAGAGGACCATATGGTTTTTGTTCTTTCTTTTATTAATGTACTGTATCACATTGATTGATTTGTGGATGTTGAACCAACCTTGCAGCCCAGGGATAAATCCCACTTGGTCGTGGTGAATAATCCTTTTAATGTACTGTTGGATCCTATTGGCTAGTATTTTGGTGAGAATTTTTGCATCCATGTTCATCAAGGATATTGGTCTGTAATTCTCCTTTTTGATGGGGTCTTTGTCTGGTTTGGGGATCAAGGTAATGGTGGCCTCATAAAACGAGTTTGGAAGTTTTCCTTCCATTTCTATTTTTTGGAACAGTTTCAGAAGAATAGGTATTAATTCTTCTTGAAATGTTTGGTAGAATTCCCCTGGGAAGCCATCTGGCCCTGGGCTTTTGTTTGTTGAGAGATTGTTGATGACTGCTTCAATTTCCTTAGTGGTTATAGGTCTGTTCAGGTTTTCTATTTCTTCCTGGTTCAGTTTTGGTAGTTGATACATCTCTAGGAATGCCTCCATTTCTTCCAGGTTATCTAATTTGCTGGCATAGAGTTGCTCATAATATGTTCTTATAATTGTTTGTATACCTTTGCTGTTGGTTGTGATCTCTCCTCTTTCATTCATGATTTTATTGATTTGGGTCATTTCTCTTTTCTTTTTGATAAGTCTGGCCAGGGGTTTATCAATCTTGTTAATTCTTTCAAAGAACCAGCTCCTAGTTTCGTTGATCTGTTCTACTGTTCTTTTGGTTTCTATTTCATTGATTTCTGCTCTGATCTTTATTATTTCTCTTCTCCTGCTGGGTGTAGGCTTTATTTGCTGTTTTTTCTTCAGCTCCTTTAAGTGTAGGGTTAGGTTGTGTACTTGAGACCTTTCTTGTTTCTTGAGAAAGGCTTGTATTGCTATATACTTTCCTCTTAGGACTGCCTTTGCCGCATCCCAAAGATTTTGAACAGGTGTGTTTTCATTTTCATTGGTTTCCATGAATTTTTTTAATTCTTCTTTAATTTCCTGGTTGACCCATTCGTTCTTTAGTAGGATGCTCTTTAGCCTCCATGTATTTGAGTTCTTTCCGACTTTCCTCTTGTGATTGAGTTCTAGTTTCAAGGTATTGTGGTCTGAAAATAGGCAGGGAATGATCCCAATCTTTTGGTACCAGTTGAGACCTGATTTGTGACCTAGGATGTGATCGATTCTGGAGAATGTTCCATGGGCACTAAAGAAAAATGTGTATTCTGTTGCTTTGGGATAGAATGTTCTAAATATATCTGTGAAGTCCATTTGGTCCAGTGTGTCATTTAAAGCCTTTATTTCCTTGTTGATCTTTTGCTTAGACGATCTGTCCATTTCAGGGAGGGGGGTGTTAAAGTCCCCCACTATTATTGTATTGTTGTCAACGTGTTTCTTTGCTTTTGTTATTAATTGCCTTATGTAATTGTCTGCTCCCATGTTAGGGGCATAGATATTTACAATTGTTAGATCTTCTTGTTGGATAGACCCTTTAAGTAGGATATAGTGTCCTTCCTCATCTCTTATTACAGTCTTCGGTTTAAAATCTAATTTGTCTGATACAAGGATTGCCGTCCCAGCTTTCTTTTGGTGTCCATTAGCATGGTAAATGGTTTTCCACCCCCTCACTTTCAATATGGGTGTGTCTTTGGGTCTAAAATGAGTCTCTTGCAGACAGCATATCGATGGGTCTTATTTTTTAATCCAATCTGATAGCCTGTGTCTTTTGTTTGGGATATTTAGCCCATTTACATTCAGGATAACTATTGAAAGATATGAATTTAGTGCCATTGTATTGCCTGTAAGGTGACTGTTACTGTATATTGTCTGTGTTCCTTTCTGGTCTATGTTACTTTTAGGCTCTCTCTTTGCTTAGAGCCCCCCTTTCAATATTTCTTGTAAGACTGGTTTCGTGTTTGCAAATTCCTTTAGTTTTTGTTTGTCCTGGAAGCTTTTTATCTCTCCTTCTATTTTCAATGACACGCTAGCTGGCTATAGTATTCTTGGCTGGATATAGTATCCTGTATTATATAGGATATAGTATCCTAGCTAGATATAGCATTTAGTGCTCTGAATATATCACGCCCTTCCTTTCTGGCCTGCCAGGTCTCTGTGGATAGGTCTGTTGCCAGTCTAATGTTTCTACCATTGTAGGTTACAGATCTCTTCTCCTGAGCTGCTTTCAGGATTTTCTCTTTGTCTCTGAGACCCATAAGTTTTACTATTAGATGTCAGGGTGTTGACCTATTTTTATTGATTTTGAGAGGGGTTCTCTGTGCCTCCTGGATTTTGATGCCTGTTTCCTTCCCCAAATTAGGGAAGTTCTCTGCTATAATTTGCTCCAATATACCTTCTGCCCCTCTCTCTCTTTCTTCTTCTTCTGGGATCCCAATTATTCTAATGTTGTTTCTTCTTATGGTATCACTTATCTCTCAAATTCTGCCCTCGTGATCCAGTAGTTGTTTATCTCTCTTTTTCTCAGCTTCTTTATTTTCCATCATTTGGTCTTCTACATCACTAATTCTCTCTTCTGCCTCATTTATCCTAGCAGTTAGTGCCCCCATTTTGGATCGCACCTCATTAATAGCCTTTTTGATTTCGACTTGGTTAGATTTTAGTTCTTTTATTTCTCCAGAAAGGATTTCTCTAATAACTTCCATGCTTTTTTCAAGCCCAGCTAGTATCTTTGAAATCATCATTCTGAACTCTAGTTCCAACATCTTACTAATGTCTGTATTGATTAGGTCCCTGGCAGTCAGTACTGCCTCTTTTTCTTTTTTTTTTTTGAGGTGACTTTTTCCATCTTGTTATTTTGGCAGAGGTGAAGAGATGAATGAGAGAACAAAATGCTAACAGAGTACCAATGTCCCCAGAAAATATTCACTAAAGAAATCAGAAAAGACCTGAAACCAGGGGAAAAGAAAGGGAAAGAAAGAAAAAGATAAAAACAAACAAACAAAAACAAAACAAAACAAAACAGAACATGATCAAATATGATCAGGCTGGTGCATAGATCAGTGCCACACACTAGATTTGGGGCATATTTTGGTCTGTTAGAAGAAAGTGCCTCCCAAAATTTTAAAGAAAGAAAAACTTATATATGTAGAAAAATAAGGGTTAATATGATGAAGGGATGGAATATGACTATAAAGATGAAAATTATAAAAGATTTTATAAAAGGAATTGATAAGATAAGGAGTTGGTTGAAAAAAGAAAGAAGAGGATTTTAAGAAAAAAAGGGGAGAGAATGTGATCAGGCAGGAGACTAGAACAAAGCCATACACTAGAGATTTGGGGTATATTTTGGTCTGTTAGAAGAAACTGTATCCCAAAATTTTAAAGAGAGAACAACTTATATATATATTCCAAAAATAAGGGTAACTACTATGAAGGGATAGAATATGACTCTAAAAATGCAAAATAAAAATGTTTTTTAAAAAAGGGATTGATAAGATGTTGGTTGAAAAAGGGAAAAAGAAAAACTCAAAAAAAAAAAAAGACAGTTAAAAAAATTAACTTTGAAAGACTAAAGAATCATGGGAAAAAAGCCATGGATTCTATGCTCAGTATTCCCCTAGCGCTGGAGTTCTGCCGTTCTCATTGATCGGTAAACTTGGTCTTGGCTGGCTGTTCTCGCTGATCTTCTGGGGGAGGGGCCTGTTGCCGTGGTTCTCAAATGTCTCTGCCGGAGGCGGAATTGCCCGGCCCTTGCCCCCTCCTGGCTATGTAATCTGCTCGGGTTTGCTCTCCGGGACTTTTGTTCCCTGCGAGCTTTCCCTACAGCTTTGGAGGCGGAGAGTGAAAATGGCGGCCTCCCAATCTCCGCCCCGGAGGAGCCGAGAACTCGGGCCCCGCTCCTCATTGCGCCCCCAGAGAAAAGCCGTCAGTCACTCCCGTCTCCCCGGTCTCCGGCCGCACTCCGTGCTCACCCGGCCTGTGACCGCGCGTTTCTATCTCTGGCATCCGACCCCGGGTGGTCTCCAAACCCCACAGATCCCTGTGGTGCACTCCCGCGCTGCTCCTCCCAGGGGAGAAAGGTGAGTCTCCCCGGATCTGCCGCTTGTTGGGTCCCTGCTGGAGGAGCAGTGGCCCAGCTGTGCCATGGATCACGGTTTATGACAACCCCGAGCTGAGAGCCCGCGCCTTGGCTCCGTCTCTGCAGCCGGCTTCCCCGCTCTGATACCTGGGAGCTCTGCCACACTCAGGCACCCCCGGTCTTTCTGTGACCCCGAGGGTCCTGAGACCACACTGTCCCAGCGAGGGTTCCCCCCCGCTTAGCCACCAGAGTGACGTCCCTCAGCAGAGCCGACTTCTAAAAGTCCCGATTTTGTGCTCGGCGGCTCTATCACTTGCCAGAAGCGGCTGATGGAGGCCTCCTCCCCCACCATCTATCCTCCCAAATATCGCCTCAGATTCACTTCTCCGCACGTCCTACCTTCCAGAAAGTGGTTGCTTTTCTGTTCAGAGAGTTGTTGCTCTTCTTTTCTTTGATCTCCTGTTGAGTTTGTAGGTGTTCAGAATGGTTTGATCCCAATCCAGCTGAATTCCTGAGACCAGATGAAATCCAGGTCTCCTACTCCTCTGCCATCTTGCTCTGCCCCCTCTAGTTACTTTTGTATTACTGATTTCTTCCTTAATTGCTTTATAGTCAGAGTGCATGATCTATATGACTTGAAATTTGTTGAGGCTTTGTTGAGACTTTTTGCTTTATGGACCAGAATATAATCTTCTTGTCTTTTTAATGTTCTATGTCTGCTTGAAAATAACATAGTCTTCTATTATGGGCTGCATTACTTTATATATGTACATTTGGTCATTTATTGTGTTTTTCAAGTCTATATATTATTTATGTTTTACTGGATCTCTTAATTACTGAGAGATGCATGGATATTTCCCATTGTGATTGTGCATTTGTTCGTATCTCTTCTTACTCTTATGGATTTTCAAATCCAGTAAAGTCTGTGTTATTAGCTACAGCAACTAAAGTTATGTCTTCCTCATGAACTGAGCTGCTAAACATTATGAAGAGAGCCTATTTAATTCTAGTAATGTTTTCTTGCCTTTCGGTTTGTTTTATCTGTTACCCTAGCTTTCTTTAGGTTAAAATTGACCTGATGCACAATTTGCCATACTTTTACTTTTAGTACTTTTGTATTCCCATGTTTTAGATGTATCTTTTGTAAACAGTATGTAGTCGATTTATTCTTAAAATCACTTTAACAACTTTTGTCTTTAACCCATGCATTTATTTTTAATGTAACTACTCTTTGTCCCTTTTTTGTTTAAAGAGTTTATTTATTCATTTGAGACACAGAGATACAGAGAGAGAGAGAGAGAGAAAGCATGAGCAGGGAGAGAGGCAGAGGGAGAGGGAGAAGCAGGCTCCTCGCTGAGCCAGGAGCCCGATGTGGGGCTTGATCCCAGGACCCTGGGATCATGACCTGAGCTGAAGGCAGACGCTTAACCATCTGATCCACCCAGGCTCCCCTTTTTGTCCCTTTTTTATGTGAGGTTTTTTCCTCCCCTTATAAGCCCTCTTTTTGTTGCATGGAAAATTTTTTAATCATTTCATTCTTTTCCTTTTTCTATTATTGAGAGGTTACCCTAATTCATAAAACATACATATGAATTACATATCAGATTCATCAACATCTTTTTTTTTTTTAAGATTTTATTTATTTGACAGAGAGAGATACAGTGAGAGAGGAAACATAAGCAGGGGGAGTGGGAGAGGGAGAAGCAGGCTTCCCGTGGAGCAGGGAGCCCGATGTGGGGCTTGATCCCAGGACTCTGGGATCATGACCTGAGCCAAAGGCAGATGCTTAATGACTGAGCCACCCAGGCACCCCAGATTCATCAACATCTTAACCTATACCCAGACAAAACAGGGAACTTAGACTAGTTTAATTTTATTCACATACCCCCTTTTCCTGATTTATAAGTTATCATTTATTTTAATTCTATACTTTTAATCTCATCAGACATTATTATTATTGTTTTATACAGTGTTCATTTAGACTTACCCATATATTTACCATTTTTGTTTCTCTTCATTTCTTCATGTGTATTAGCTCTTCCTTCTGTTTGAAGTTCATCCTTTAGAATTTCCTTGGGTGACTGCTGGTTTTACTTTCTCCACTTTTTTGAGTCTTAAAATGTTTTTCTTTTACCCCCATTTTTGGAAAACATTTTTGCTGGACAGAAGTTGCCAGTTATTTTCATGGAGCACATTGAAGGTATTATTGCATTGGTTTGTTTTCCATTGTTTCTTTTGAAACATCAGCTGTCAGTCTGCTACTCCTTTCAAGATAACTTTTTTATTCTACTTCAAGATATTTTCTCTGTCTTATATTCTGCACTTTCACTAGGATATGTCAATGAATGAACTAATTTCATTTTTCTTGTTTGGGATGTCTTTGACTTATTAAATCTGTGAATTTTATCTCTGTAGATCTTCCGAAAAATTCCTTAGTCAGGATCTCTTCAGTATTGCCTCTGCATTTCAGTTAGACAGTGTTAGAGCTTTTCAGTATATTCTTCATGTCTCCTAGCCTGTTGTTCATATTCTCTTTTTTTTCCCCCCCTCTTAGTTGCATTCTGGATAATTTATTCTGATTTATCTTCATATATATATTTTTTCTTCAACATTGTCTAATTCGATATAAAATTGATTGTGTTTTTTTATTTCTATTATCCCCTTTCATTTTTTTTGTTTTTTAAATTTTATTTTATTATGTTATGTTAATCACCATACATTACATCATTAGTTTTTGAGGTAGTGTTCCATGATTCATTGTTTGCATATAACACCCAGTGCTCCATGCAGAACGTGTCCTCTTTAATACCCATCACCAGGCTAACCCATCTCCCCACCCCCCTCCCCTCTAGAACCCTCAGTTTTTTTCTCAGAGTCCATAGTCCCACATGGTTTGTCTCCCCCACCGATTTCTCCCCCTTCGTTTCTCCCTTCCTACTATCTTCTTTTTTTTTTTTCTTTAACATATAATGTATTACTTGTTTCAGAGGTACAGGTCTGTGATTCAACAGTCTTACATATTATCCCCTTTCATTTTAAAGTCCTATTTCTGTTTTCCAAATCTGTCTCTTATTCTTCAGAAATGTTTGTTTCCTTCCTTTGTGTCTTTTCAACATTTTAAGCATATTTGTTTGTAGTCTCTGGCTGACCGTTTTTAGCTTCAAGTTTGTAGATATCTATAATTTTGTGTCTATAAGTCTTTCTCAAGATGGCTGCCTTCCTGTTGGCCTTGTAATTTGAGGTTGTGAGCAGGATATTATCCGTGGGAATCTGGTGGTCTGAGTTGAGGGTGTTGTCAACTATGTTGAGTGATATATTTGTTTCTTTGTTTATGCCAGATTCCCAAAAGACATTACCATCCTATAAACAATCTTTATGTTAATTTCTTTGCTTAGGCATTCAAGCCACAAATCAGTTTTAGCTTAAATAAGAGCCAAGTCAATAGCCACAACATGTCTGGAAGAAGTTGGCTTTTATGTTTCTTTGTTTGGTTGGTTTTGGTTTTTGTGTTTGTTTGTTTGTTTTTATTTCTCTGCTAAGCCCAGTCTAGAAGAGACACATTTCCCTCTCAACTTCCTTTGACAGGGGGAAAATTATTTCTAATCATTGCACTTAGGAGGTAGTTTCTGAGGGTCCTAACCTCATGTGGAGTGAGGGTTCCATGGTCCCAATTCCCCACATCACAGAATCTCAAAGCCTTTTTTCAGATTCTCGTGAAGTGATTAAACAGGCAAAATGTCTCCACCTACAGGAGACACAGGGTTGGTACATATTTCTAATTTCATTCCATATTTATTTTTGGTCACTGGGGATTTACCACACTTTATCTCAGACTTGGATATACATTTCAAAGGAGTGTTGACAAGGAGGACTATTTTCTCTGATTCCTTTTTTCTCTTTAAATCTGTCTCTCCCACTTGTCTCAGGGAGGGACTTCTCTTCCAGTGCCTGAAAACAAAGCCTCAGCTCCCACTGTCTTTGCTGTTCTACACACATGCACATGAGATCTTATTTCAAATTGGATTTTCTAAGTATGGCAAAGAAATCTGGTATAATTAAATAGAGAATAACTAACAAAATAAAAATCAACGGGAGATTGTAGGGATATAAGAAATAGTTCAGTGCTCCTGAAGAGTCATTTTCTTCGGTCTGTTGGACTCCATACCTGTAAGGACAGCTTGGCTCCTCCTCTTTTCTTATATTCTTAGTGTGATTCCTTTTCCCTTAGACTTACTCAACTTTTTTTCATTAAAAAGCCTCTTTCTCCTAATACTACAAGCTCAACAGTGAATGTTGGCATAAAAAAAAAAAATTAAGATGCTGTTTGTAGATACCTGCTTGATTCAGGGGTGTAATTTGCATTTCTGGGGACCTTAAACAAGGCTTCTCAAGCTATCTGTACTGAAGGACCACTTTTTTACAACTTTCAATTCACTCTGAACCAATACTCCTGATGTGGCTTGAAGTAGGGTTCAGGAACCAATGGCCAAGAAAGAATACTTGAGATGTTTTTGGTGCAAAAAAGGGTGTTTTTATTATAGGAGGGGGACGTGTGGGCAGAAAGGGCTGTACTGGGGTTGTGAGGAGTCACTGATTGTATAAGATTTTCTATCCTATAGAGGGGAGGATGATGTTAGGACTCCAGGAAATTGAGTCTCTAGGAAATTCTGGAGATTGCTTTTTCTCTTATAGATCATTAAGACAGTTGCAAACTGATGAGACTCATGTCCTGCTTGGCTGTGATCTCTATCAGTTAACCATTTGTTTTTCCTTTCCCTTTGTTCTTGGGCAGTCAGGAGTGCCTGAGGAATGTCACACATATCCCACCTCGGGGGTGGGGAGGTTGTGCTTTGCCCTCAGCTTGCCTTTTGCTCCCTCATCACTTCTATAAATTCAATAAAAGTATTGCTGCAAGGCCCATTGCTATACAAGCTCCTAAATAGTTCCTCTTGTTTCCTATGCTCACCTCAGTGTGCCCCAGTTAACCTCATTGAGCAGCTCTGCGCGGTCTGAGTGGAAAGAGCCTCCCTTAGACCTCTCCTCCATGAATGCAAAAGCAACTATGCTTATCCCCAAAAGGGCCTCAGTATGTGAAGGTACTTTTTAATCCAAAGGGTGTGGTTTATTTATTCACTCATTAGTTTATGCATAAATACCTTCCTTGCTTTAACCCAGGGTTTTGAACCTGTTTTGATAAAAACATGTATATGGTACTTTCTATATGCCAAGCCCTGTTTTAAGTGCTTCCCAAATAGTGAATAACATATTGTTTATAAAAATTCTACTAGATCAATACTATTATTATCCCCATTTTTCAAAAGAGGGGACTGAGACATTAGAGAGGCAAAGTAACTTGTCCAAGGTCCCACTGCTAAGAAGTAGTGGAACTGAGATTTGAGCTCAGAAAATCTAGTTCCAAGGTCCCTCTGCTTAACCACTCTGCTGGCAACCTCTCTGAGCCCCTGAGTATCTCATTCTCTGGCCTCAGATCTGCAAGAGTAGGTTTTCCAAAGCCTGCTTTATGGGTGAATAATTCATTATGTCCCCGTTGTCAATGTGAAACACTTGGTCATTATTGCACATAGCTCTGAACTGAAAGGAATGAGCAGGTCTTCTGTTTCTAATGATTGATTAGCATGTCTGCCCTGAAAAGGATGATGATTTATTAATGCTATCTGCATGGATGCAAAAGGGGATTGACCTGAGACACATCAGAGAAATCACCTGTAAGCTTCTGGGCTCTGTGCCTCTGAAAAATTTGAAAATTATAACCAAACTGTAAAAATTCCAACTCATCTATTGAAGAGGAGAAAAATTTAGTGGAACTAGTAACTGTACCAATTAGATTCCCCCAAAGTGTGTTTAACTGAATTCAACCAATTTTTTTAAAACTAAATCAAGACAAATGAGTTAATTTACATAGATATTGTCTTTGGCACCAGAACAAAGTATCTCCATTTACAAGTGTAAAACTGAAACAAATCCACATGGCATTCTTTTTGTTTTTAACATTTTTAAATCTACAGGAAAGTTAAAAGATTAGTACCTATATTCCTTGCAGCAAGAGTCACCAATTTTCAGAGTTAGGTCACATTTGCTTTATCTCTTTTTTATATAAGCATAACTTTTTTCTGAACCATTTGAATGTGTATTACAAATGTGTATCTTAAAATTCTCCTATGAAACCGGAACATTGCCACTCCTAAGAAAAATAACATATGCTACCTGATCTAGAGCCCATATTCACATTTTCCCAGTTAGCCCCAAAATCTCATTTAAATTTTTTTTTCATTCCAAAACCCAATCAAAGTTTCTGCATTGCATTTGTTTATATCTTTTTTTTTTTTTTACCTCTTTTAAAGAACATCCCCCTATCTTTTCTTTTGCTTTTCATGATAATTTTTTCAAGGGTCCCAGCCTATTATCTCATATCCCATTCTTGAATGACCCCAACGGGATTCATTCGCCACTACCTCTCCCTAGGGGCCATATGATGCTGGCTTACTCTTCCAGTTCCTGGAAGAGTGGCTGGGTCAAGGAGAGGTCAGAACAATGGACTCTCTGATCTGTGTGCCCTGTGGGAAAGAAAGGGGACGAGTCTACTCTGCCTGAACACTGGCAATGCCAAAGAGTGGTGCTGGGTGGGGGAAGACAGAAGCATAGGGGGATGAAACTAAGGGAAAGAGGGAGGAAGGAATATGAAAAAAGAAGGAAATAACATGGTTTTGAGGTGGACATCAGAGGCAGAGGAAGAAGCCTCATGCATGACACACATTTTTCAACCTTGAATTTACCTGTTTTTATGTTATATAATGTAAAGGTCACCAAATTCACGTAGTGGTACTGATGGGGAGGGAGGAATGAGAATGAAAACTGGGGAAACACATCAAGGGAACTTCAACTTGATCTTTAGTTTTTTCTTCTTTTACATCAAAACGAACAAGCTGAAGCAAATATGACAGAGGGTCTGCAAGGGGCCTGGTTCTGCGTGATGGGTGTACTGCCCTCAGCACTCTTCAAAATTTTCACCGTAAAAACAGAATGAGAGAAACAAGCAAGAGCAGAAACGGGAGAGTGAGCAACCCTTGTTTCTCAGGAAGCACAGTAGAAAGACTGGGTCTATGACTTCAGACTAACAAACTTGAGCTTCAGCTCCACTGCTTATGGAAGAATATATTTTTTGAAATCATACCAGCTCACAGAAGTTGAAACCGGCTTGCCAACAAACTCAGCCACGTCCAACTAAATTAGAACAGCTTTGCTCAGGATCTGATTTTGCCCTAGATGAGAAATGGGCCCTTTAAGATTCAGTGCCCCATGACTCCCCGAGCCTGTTTCCTTGTCTGTAAAATGGGAATATGCACCCCCACACAAAACTGGGAGATTCATGGTCAGCCCCGCAGGGAGCAGGAAACACTAACCCAGCCAGCAGGACCATCAGTTGTGAATCCGTCATTACCGCACAGAACAGGAAGTCTGGGGACAGGGACGCTCATGGCAGGGCTGGCAGCTCCCTGTGTCTTCAAGGACCCAGGTACACCCAACTTTCTGCCTGTCTATCTTCAGCAGGTCAGTGCTGCCTCCATTCAGGGTGCAATGTGGCTAGAGATGCATCTGGTGACATCCTCGCACATCATCCAGGGAAGCGAGGGAGAGGCCCTGTCTATGTCCCTTTTGAAGGATGAACAACACTTTGCCAGTAGCTGCCCCACGGGTCAAGGGACAGGATGTGGCCACAGCAACACTGGTCCCTGGCAAGGAGCATGGAATGCAGGGAAGGAATTTGTCACAGCAGGGTTCTGTGAGCAAGGATGGGAGGGGAAAGCTATTGGATGGGGAAACCACAGGGTCTGCCCATTAATGCAGATCACCTCATTAGCATATTCCTTCCCCTGTTTCTCTATTCATACCCCTGCACCCACTGGCTCTTGGAACAGCTTCAGAGGATGCATGGGGCCATCCCACTTTAACATTAAATGTGTTGGGCTTTCAGGTGTTACAGCTACTCTCTTATGCCATGTAAGCAAGAATCTTGTCGTTTTTCTTCCATTTTGTGGTGACCCAGTTTTAATATCTCCCAGCCTGGAGGTTTATTAAAAGGCCTTGGAAAAAGTCAGGTGAGACGGGTTGCTATTTCACAACCTAGAAAAAAAGAAGTTACCAAGTGATGGCATGTTATTTCCAGTTATGTCTCTGACCAGTGATCCAGGGGCACAGTCAGTTAAGGCCCTTAATTGTCTTTCTCATTTAGCTTTAATAAGATGACTTGCAAGTGGTCAGAATACGCCAATTTGTTAGCATAAGCATTAGCATCATCAATAATAGAGGCTTGTCCATTTAATTCTGTAGTGTTAATTTCTATACATGTTTTTCATTTAGAATTAAGGATACAGTTATGTTATATTAGTAAAACCACTTATTAAAATGCAGTTACTGAATCTTAACCAAAAAGCACTGTAGAGCAGATCGTTATCCAGTTCAAACACATTACTGACACGGTTTATTATATTAAGCCTTGTTAATGTGGTAATCTGTTAGACAATAACTCTCCAACTCTGAACTAAATGTACTTTTGAGGGCCTTAACTTCTAGCAATACTGTAGTTCTTGCCCTTCATATTTCATTATTGATTACAGAAAGCAGTAACACCCTTTGTTAAGATTAATTCTTAATAATGACAGATGACTTGCTGGAATGTAAATAATGCAATACCCGTCCAACTTTCCAATCCTATTAGTATAATTCTCTTTCTTAAAAAAAAAAAAATTCAATTAAATGTTTTCACAACTTCTTGAAAATATCTATTATAAACGTTCTTGTTTGACTGAAATTCCACGAAGAGTTAAAGGCCCCAAGAGGTGGCTATTATATTCCATTCCCCAAATTAAAAATCTATGTCACAAAGACCATACAGTGGCATGATATATTCAAAGCACTGAAAGGAAAAAAACCTACAACCAAGAATACTCTACCTGGCAAGATTAGCATCCAGATAAACTTTGTATTTTATGAGGCTTCTGGAAAAACTCTGTTTTGTGCCAAGAACTGTGAGATGTCCAAAATTTTACTCTGCTTGAAAGCTAATAAACTTGCCTTTTGTGGTTTCATGGATGCTGGCAGAAAACCTGGGACTTCTGGATCACAGGAGAAGGATACTGTTACATTTGAGGCATGTGCGGCATTTGGGAGATCCCATGGGAGCATTTTTCTTCTTGTGGAAGCCTACTGGGTGGTCCTGAGAAATAAAACGTGATCAGTGTACCACCTCCCTGATACGTTCTGAGGTCTAAGATGTTCCTTCCCCACATGCTGGGTTGTTGCTTCCTGTCTTCCCTCACAAAATTGTCAAACGCCACCACCACAGTGCCTGTAACTTACCCTTTGTTCTCAATCACTTCCTAATCACAACTTGACCTCTCATCCATGAAGGTCAGCCATAAAGGGACAAAAGCGTTTTTATAAAACCGAACCATAATTAATCCCCTAGTTTCCCTTTTGGTTAAACCACCACCCACAAAGTGTGCTAAACAGGCCAGCCTGGGGATGCCATTACAGACAAGAAAGAAGCAACATGGTCAGAAATGGCCAGGGAGGAATTGAATTTTCAAAACAGGTCTATATAACCCCTAGTCCTGTTCATCTTGCTCATTACCTAGGAAGCAGTTGAGAGGGGATGGTTGCTTTTGGGGACAGCCATATTCAGTGAACAAACTGTCTTAAGGTACTGTTATGGTTTGAATGTTTGTGTCCCCCTCCAAATCCATATGGGGGCACTCTGATCCTTAGTGTGATGGTATTTGGTGGTAGGGCCTTTGAAAGGTAATTAAGTTTAGATAAAATTGTGAGGATGGGGCCCCGTGATGGGATTAGTGTCCTTATAAGAGGAGGAAGAGAACAGAGCTCACTGTCCACCATATGAGGACACAACAAGAAGGCGGCCACCTGCAAACCTAGAAGAGAGTTCTCACCAGGAACCAAATCAGCCAGCACTTCAATTTGGGACTTCCAGCCTCCACAACTGTGAGAAATAAATGTCTGTTGTTTAAGCTACCCAGTCTGTGGTATTTTGTTATAGCAGCCCAAGCTGACTACTTTTCTTGGTTATCTCATTGATTTCTAGCTTATTTTTAGTATAGCCAGAGCACATAGTGTAAATGATTTCAAATCCTTTGAAATTTGTTGACACGTTTTTATGGCCCATTATGTGGTCAATTTTGGAAAATATTCCATGTGACATGGAATGGTTATATTCCATTTGACTTCACTGTGTTATCATTATGAAGTATCCCTCTTTATCCTGTTCACCTTCATCTGATATCGATAGGACTTCACCAACTTTGTTTTTGCTTAGTTTTTGAATGGTGTGTCTTTCTCTACCTAGTTACTGTTAAATTTCTTTGTCATTATATTTATGGTGTCTTCTGTCAGCAGCATATACTTGTTTTTTTTAAGCAAGGCTGGCAATCTGTCTTTTAATTAAAGTATTTAGTTCACTCACATTTAATATAAATACTGGTATATTTTGGTTTAAATCCGTTATCTTGCTGTTTATTTTTTGTGTGTTATTGTGTCTCTTTTTTCCTCTCTTATTCTTTTGAATTATTTAAGAATGTTTATTATTCTGGTTTCTCCTCTACTATCTTGTCAGTTATACATTCTTTTATTATTCTTTTAGTGGTTACTCTACGGTTTCCAAAATGTACCTTCGAGCTATTAGAATTTACCATAAGTTGGCACTTTTACCACTTCCTGGTCAATGTAAGGATCTTTGGATTTATGTCATTTATTACACATTCCCGTGTTTTGTGTTATTTTTGCTATCATGTGTTTTAATTCTACATATACTTTAATCCTCAAAAAGGCATTTCTGATATTGCTTTAAACAGCCAATATTTATTTCCATTTCCATTTACCAACATACTTGCCCTTTCAAGCCCCTTTATTACTTTTGTGCACTCTGAAGTATTCTTTACTGAATCCTTTTAGTATTCTCTACTGCAGGTCTGATGGATTCTCCCTTTCAGTTCATCTGAGGTCTGGAATTCTAGATTGGTAATAACTGCCAGATAAGGGTGGAGGCACAGGTTCTCCACTCTGCTCTGTTGGACACCTGTGGAGGAATGGGCTTCTTGGTACTGCTGGGAGGGAGCATGGGACCTTCTTACCACCAGATGGGTGGGAAAGGCCAGGCTCCCCATATGTTCTCAGTTGATAGGGGGTGGAGTCCAGCTTACCACCCAGCAGGGCTGAAGTACTGGCTGTGTGCTCAGCCTTCTCTGACACCATCTGGCACTGCGGGAGCGGGTGGTGAGTGACTCATTACTGCCCGGTAAGGTTGGAAGTTTTGGCTCCCCACTTGGCCTCTGCCAGCAGCGATGATAATGAGCTACAATTTCTTCTGTGGCATTTCACTGAAATAGAGCAGTTATTGTCTATCTTCCTAAGCTGCCCCTTTCCTGATATCCTGTCTAGAGAGAGCATGATTCCTTTGTCTACCCCCATTGGTGTCTCCAGGTTCCCAACTTCTGCAGTACCTGGTCTAGGATTTGGGGGCAAAAAAGAAATTCCAGGGAGCCTACTACCATGCTGTTTCTCAGATCCCAAGTTTCCTGGTCAGTCTGCCTCTTCTCTCCACTTTTCAGTCTTCCTGTGTTATTTTATACATGATGTCCAGGATTTTTAGTTGTACTTAGTACAAGAATAGGGGAAAGTATGTCTACTCCCTCTTCCTGGAAGCAGAAGTCTCAAGATGTGTTAATGAGATTTAACACGAATATATCTAAGTAGCTATAATGATTTTGATCTGTTAAATTAAACATAAACCATACTTTCGGAGGTATGTATGCATCAAAAAAGGATGGTGCAAAACAAAAAAATAACTTCCAGAAGGGGAAACTGTGTTCAAGGAGATTGCACAAAGATAAACTTTATTTTTTGTGTAAAATGGTCCCAGATTCAAGGAGAAAAGCCTTCACCCTTGGGTTTCTTAATCCTCTTGCTAATTAATGGGAGGATTTGTTCATCTCTTATTTTAGAGGGGAAAAAAAAATCTATATTTTATTTAAAAGTAGCCATAATGCTCTACCTTCCCACTGAAGTTCTCTAGAACCTCTCAAAAATCATCTGCTGATGTTTATGCTTACTTAGGAAACACTTAACAACGATCTACTCTGGGATTCTCTTCTAAAGTGAGTTTCTATTTCAGGTCGCCTGAACTGGTGGTCCACTGTGTGCACGAGCTGTAAACGGCTTCTTCCTTTGGCCACTACAGGGGACGGGAACTGCCTTTTACACGCAGCCTCCCTGGGTAAGCTCCGCAGCAGAGACAGGGTGGCAGCGCCCCAGCCCGGTTCTGCTCAGGGCAGATGTATGTTAAGTAGAGCCATGCACATCACTCATATGGAACAGTCCCCAAGGGATGTAGCCAGCATCCTTGACCCTTCTGGTCAAGCAGCTGACAGGCTTGGTGGGGACACAGAGCACACATGAGAAAAGACCTGATATAATAGAAGGGGCCTAATCATGAGCGGCAGGGATGGGAATTAGAGATTATAGTGTAGAGGACTTCCTGGAGGAGGTGAGATCTGAAGGACCGAAAAGATTTTAAAAGAAGACGTCCCAGGTAGGAAGACTCCATGGAAGGAAGGCAGGAATTAACAGGATCTTTGGAAGCAGGGCTGAGCTTGGTTGGGCTTGAGCAGGAAGTTTGGGGAGCAGTACATTAGGTTGGATGGTGTGGGGCCACCGCATTGATAGCAGTCCATGCACTTGGACTGACAAAAAGACATAGTTTTGGGGTCAATCACTTGGATAAATCATAGGGGAATCACTTGGGTACTGAGAAAAAGACATAGGTTGAGTAGAATTTTAGGAAGAAAAATGCTGAATTCCACACTGTGAACATAGTGAGATCATAATTTCACTGGAAGGATAGGCAAAAGATAATATGCCCAAGCATTAAAAGTGGCCATTGCTGGGTGGTGGGATTGTTGATTTTTATTGTTGAAACAGGGGAATCACCTGGGGACTGACAAAAAGACATAGTTGGGTAAACCACAGGCAAATCAGCATAGTCCAAATATACACACATACATAGTCCAAATATACACTGTGGAAGTCCAAACTTCCACAGAGATGTGAGCTTCCAGGCTGCAAAAACCCATACCGGCAGGTGCACAAGCATTGCTAGCACTATTTGAATAACTGAGGGGTCATGGGGGCGCCTGGGTGGCTCAGTCGTTAAGCGTCTGCCTTCGGCCCAGGTCATGGTCCCAGGGTCCTGGGATCGAGCCCCACATCGGGCTCCCTGCTCTGTGGGAAGCCTGCTTCTTCCACTCCTGCTCCCCCTGCTTGTGTTCCCTCTCTCGCTATGTCTCTGTCAAATAAATAAATAAAATCTTAAAAAAAAAAAAAAACTGAAGGGTCATGGTAGACTTTCTGGAAGCTCAGTTACTCCTTCTAGATTCATCCTTCTATACACAGAGCCGAATCAGTTTTGACAGGACTGGATTTGTGCCAGGGACCCAGGCCTCAGAGCCAGCTATCCTCCTGAGTCCTAGAATAAAGGGTCTCTCTCCACAGATGGGACCCTAAGATAAGAATATTCTTAGTTGGCGAGTTTGACCAAGAATATTCCTTGTTGGTCAAACTCATCTCCCCAGGTAAACACGGTTGATGCTGGGACCCAGAGCAAGGGCCAGACCCCAAACCTCTCTTCGGCCCTGTAGTGAGGCCTGTTCAGCAAGAGGTGGACAGAGGTGAGACTAAAACCCACAGAGGCGAAATTCATGGGGTCTGGGAGGGGGCCTGAGAGCCTCGGGGGAGAATGGGGCCCCAGAGCAAGCAGAACATTCCGCATTCTGCAGGCGTGGCAACGGGTGGTGGGGAACACAAAGGCTCCCACGCCCCTGCTTGCCTTCCATTTCACAACGAACACATTTCTGTTTGTTGACATTGCAAACGTGTTTCACATTCATCACGGTAGGAAAATAAAAATCAACAATCCCACCACCCAGCAATGGCCACTTTTAATGTTTTGGCATATTATCTTTTGCCTTTTCTTCCAGTGAAATTATGACCGCACAATGTTCGCCGTGCGGAATCCAGCATTTTCCCCTTAAAATTCTATCATGAATTTCCCATGCTATTGTTCTTCAAAAACATGTTTTTGGTAGTTGTGTCATATTTCATCATAATGTATAAACTAGTTCCCTATTGTGGGACATTTTCACCTTGTTGGTGTGTAAAACCTGGAAAGGACATAAAAGAAGAAATCTCTCATCTCTGTCACACATCAGCCTCGTACAAAGGGAAATGCCTTTGTCCTTCAGAAACTGCAGTGTGCACCATTACCGGTGAGCAAAGCCACAAATCAGGCCACATGCCACCGCGGTCTGGTCTGAAGACAGGCATTTTCCCAGGGAGTGTAGTGGGGCTCCCGTCTGCCTGAGAAGAGAAAGCATCCTGTGGGCCAGCCTTGCTCCGGCGAGGCCATAGTGGAGTCTGGAGCTCATCGCCAGGTGGTTCCTTCCTCCTGGGACTTTGTTTTCCTTTCGTGGGGTTTAGCTGTTTGACCTGACTGTTCAAAGGAGCCATGCCACACTGACCAGCAATGCTTCTTGACCTAGGTTTGTGGGACACCTACAGAAATGACAGTAATCGTAGAGCCAGGCTTGCAAGCAAACATTTATGGGGCAAGGAGACCCTTCCTGCAAGAGAGACCCAAACATGGAGCCGGGGGAACTGAGGCTGGACTTGCCGTGCCTGGGAGAGTCCCAAGAGGCCACCGCAGGCAGGGCTGAGGGATGAGTAAGATCAGCTTGGCCTGTTTATAAAAGGAGCATGAATGGCCACTTCCCTCATCTATGTTGTAAAAAAAGGCAAAAGCCTCACTTGATGGAAAGCCCATAGCAGCCCCCGCTATTGCGTATCTTTGCACAAAAGGATGCGTGGCCAGATTGAGTCTTTAAAGATTAGGTCAGTGCAGGTCACTCCTCTTTTAAAAGCTCTCCAGAGGCTCCCAGCTCATTTAAAAGTCCACCTTTTCTTTTCTTTTCTTTTCTTTTCTTTTCTTTTCTTTTTTAAAGATTTTATTTATTTATTCATGAGAGACAGAGAGAGAGAGAGAAGCAGGCTTCCAAGGAGCAGGGAGCCCAATGCGGGACCCGATCCCAGGACCCTGGGATCATGACCTGAGCCGAAGGCAGATGCTTAACCATCTGAGCCACCCAGGCGCCCAAAAGTCCACCTTTTCACTCTCCACCTTGTCCCCTAGATCCTCCCTCCAGCCACCTTTCCCACTTGCTGTTTCTCAAGTATGACTCGTGGGCGCCCCTTGGGGCTGACCCCTGCCTTCCCCTCTGCCTGGGCTGGCAACTCAGCTCCCTCCTTCACCCTCTCTAGTCTAGACCCTGATGTCTCCATTCATGCCATGACCACTGCCACCCAGCACCCTGTCCTGCTTCATCTCTCTGTATGGTGCTCTACCCCTGACAGCGTATGCCATGTGCTAATTCGATGGCTGCTTCCTCTTCCCTCAGTGTGCACTCTGTGAGATTTTAGGAACTTAGTCTGTCCTGATTGCTGCTGTGGGTATTCCCAAAACCGAGAATGGTGTCTCACCCCTATTATGAAATAAGTTTGGAATTAATTAAGTGGAATTTAATGCCATTTAATTAAATGGATGGATGGATGGATTCCCCCATTCTTTCCCCATAGCCAGACCTGCACTTCTCATTACTATTTCTTCCATTTGTTGGGTCTCTTGACCACATCTGAGCTGTCCCACGAATGTACAGAGATGGCTGATGTTCCTTATATAACCCCTCAACACCCAGCACAGGCTGGGGAGGGAGTAAGGGAGAAAGACCTCCCCCCAAAACAGGTACTTGCTCTTGGGTCCAGATGTTTGCAGTGGTTCCCACTGATGCTCTGTGTCTCAGGAGGTCAAGATGCCTTAGGGCTGAGACATCAGATGTCTAGGTGAAGCCTAGATGAAGCCAGGGTCTGATTGCCATCCTGGCTTGAGGCCCTGTGTGAGGACACGTCACCAGCTTATCCACAGAGACTATCTCTCACTCAAATACAAGAGTTGGACAGCGAACATTAGGTCCCTCAAAACAAACCTGAGAGATTGAAAGTAGCTGGCCAAAGGTCCCAGAGAGACGTAGCATGTGATCTCACCCACTGTTTTTTCTCTGAGAAAGGGGCATACTCCTTCATTCACCAGCTTGCTTCAATGGGAAATGGGGAAAGAGAACAGAGGGGAATGGCTAGCTAATCATGAGAAATGAATAGCTGACTGACACATTATCTTCGTGTGTGCAGATGCAGGAGGCTGGGCCCCGTAAGTTGTGGTGGTTTGAGTGGCCTCCTGGCTTGTCCCCGTCCTCACGTCCTGTCTCTCTCCTCTGCTCCTCATGGGCCTCCTGCTGCAGGAATGTGGGGGTTTCACGACCGGGACCTTGTGTTACGGAAAGCTCTCTACACAATGATGAGGACAGGAGCTGAAAGAGAAGCCCTAAAGCGGAGGTGGAGGTGGCAGCAGACGCAGCAGAACAAGGAGGTTGGTACCCGCTGTTGTGTCCAGAGCCCGAGACCCATACCAAGCGCAGCCATGGGCCACGGGTGGAATCCAGAGCTGGGCCCCAAGGCCAAGTTTGTCTTGTGAGATCAGACAGCAATGGCTTCTGGGACTAGGAAGGCCTCCCTCATTTAAACCAACTGAAGAGGTGCCCATTACAAAAGCTCAGCCCCTGGCACACAGTGACTCTTATGTCTACTCACACCGCCTGTCCTTGCATAATTATGAAAGCCAACCACCTTCACTGTCAAAAGGTGTCCTGGCTTGAGGACAAATTATACAGTCCCCTATGTGTGGTCACTACTGGTGGTGACTTGAAGGCCGGGTGTAGCCGCAAGGTGGTTCTGGCACAGCCTACAGCCCCCGCTCCTGTGTATGTTCTCAATCCAAAGAGAATCCCACCATCCCGACGATGGGGGACGTTATCACTTTGCTCTCCTACAAGGATCTGCCTGCTTTCTGACTGAAGTTGGCCCGTCATCTCTTTAAACTTTTCAGTGCTCAGCCCCGAGTTTGGTGTATGCAGATTAACGTCTGGTCATTCACACCCCACTGGCAGGACCCTTGCTGCTGGGTGTTCCCCTCCCCACAGCATTGAAATTGGAGATTGGGGATTCTGAAGAAATGTGGTTGAGAGTAAACGGGGAGAGTCAGCGGCTACTAGCAGGCGTGCCCAGCCTGGGCACTGGTCGGGCTTGCGCTGAGCCGGGGGGTCGGGGGTCCGGCGGGGCTGCCAGGCTCACCTGCACGGGGCGGGCAAGGAGGCCCGGCCACCACCTCCTGAGCCGGCTTCCATTGTGCCAGTCAGGGCTGCTGTACACCGAGGAGGAATGGGAGCGGGAGTGGACGGAGCTGCTGAAATTGGCGTCCAGCGAGCCACGCACGCACTTCAGCAAGAACGGTGGCACAGGAGGGGGGTAAGTGCGGCCCCTCACCCTCCCCGGTGCTCACCTTAAGCTCCTGGCCGCCCAGCATGGGAAGTTCTTTGAGGGAGCACGTGGTAACCCCAGGCTGGGGGAGATACAAAGGTTCCCGCCTTCAGACATTAGATTCTCCTCAAGGACGCAGGGCAGAGTTGTGGGGCAGGGCTGGACCCCTGCCAGATATTTGGGGGAAATTTTACACAGCTTGCACGTACATTTTGCAGGTAGAGGCACGGAGGTTGCAAGTGTCGCCCCTGCCCCATTGCAGGCTGCGGTGGGAAGGGGACTCGCTGGACAGTCAGCCTTTGTAGGGGGCGTGTGACGTGGTAGGCCCTTCACACTGCTGTTGCACTCGCCAGGCTCAGAAGCCTCAAGCTGCCGGGTTTGGACTTTTTCCAAGTATCCGTTTAATTTCTGGCTTCAAGAAGTCACGCTGAGAGCAAAAGGTCACTAGGTGAGCGCAGCGTGAGCACCAGAGGTGCAGGGAGTGGCTTGTTCCTGCAGACACAACTGAAATGTCCCAGTGTGAGAATAAAGCGTGTGGCCCAACAAGGCAGCCACCCAGCCTGTGGCCCCAGCAGTTGAAAGGCACATGTGTGCTTTCGTTCATACTTAATGGAAGCCAAGAGACAAGTTGTCACCCCTAGAAAAAGTCTCAGGCAAACATAAGAAAGCCTGAGCATTGACACTGAGAAGATCCCAGAAGGGATCAGATCCCAGTAGAGAGCCCATGTTGGCAGTATGTCCTGGCCCCATACCTCTGCCTCAGGGGTCCTCAGCCACCAGCAGCCAGGTGTGGGGGCTTCCCAGGCCGGACACTATATCGAGGACCCTCAAAGACGAGCCCTCTGGTATGGAAACCCATCAACACGATTCCCACAGGGTGGTTTTGTCACTTTAGTTTAACAATGTCACGTGTCCGCACCAAAGTCTATCTTTGGGGACACATATTCTGAAGACTCAGTCCAGTCCTGAAAACTCCACACTCTGCTTTTCCATGCTGAGTCATGCCTGAGATGTGTGTGAAGAATTCCTTAGCATCCCTTTCATCGTTGCCTCTCTGCCACCTGCCACAGGGCAGGCACTCCATAGATGCACGTGGATTGACTCTAGCCCAGTGTGTCTTTGGGAGTGAGGGGGTGGGGTGTAAAATAATAATAATACGTGGCCATCACCATATACTGTGTCCGCTGAGTCCTCCCATCCAGGAGGCACTTGGCCCGTGGTCACACAGCTGATCAGGCCTCAGCTTCCGCTCCTGCTCCCTGGAACCCAGGAGGGCCCGGAGCTGAGTGGGGGCGGAAGGAGTGGGGTGTCTGGTGTTCATGCCCGTCTCCCTCCCACGGGACCCAGGTTTGCCAGCTCAGTCGGGGCAGGACCACTGCAGAGAGGCCTCCTTGGTGATGGGCAGCAGCTCTGTTCTCTGTTGTTCCCTTACGCTTTGGGGAAATGGGGGAGAGACAGAAGGCATTGGTACAGCTACTCACTCTCCCCAGCTCCCAAGAAGAGTGCTTTGGTGTTGCTGAGCCCTGCCAACCCAACTGTAGTGATCACACACCTCCCAATGTCCTGCCTCCTCTCAGGATCCCTTGGGGTTTTTTTTAGTCCTCTCCACTACAACTTGGACCAGAAGGTTTGAGGAGCAGACAAGCATCACATGAGCTACCAGCATCCTCTTCCATCGGGGAAGGTGTTGGAAAGGGGTGGACAACACTCAAGGCAGGTGGGGACTCTGACACCTGCCAGGACCTTAGGAATACCCCCATTTGCTGTCCATTTGCACAGACCACAGCAAGGAAATGCTCTTCAGGATGGTGTCCAAGTCCTCATGGCTAGTTTCTCCTGAATTTTTCATGGTTCCAAGAGCTCGAATCCTGCCCCCATGGTCCCTCCCATGCCAGGGCTCAGAGGTGTCTGTCCTGATGTCTGTAGCCCACAGGGCCGTGTTTGGGCTCTGGTTGGTCACCCAGATCCCACGGCAGCAGGTAAATCACAAAAGGAGGCAAGGAGCTGCTAGAAACAAGGCTATTTTGGCTCTGACATGTTAGTTTTGTAAACGTGTGTGTGCTATGCATGAGATACCAGCTTTTAGTCTCTGTCACCGGGTCTTTGTACATTTCCCTTCGTTCTGGATCGCTCTCATATAGTCAAGCTAGCAGAGAATACCAGTATGTTTCTTCCGTCCAGGAAGGGCTCCCCTGCCATGGGGGTCCCCCCTTCCCTTGGGGTTCAGAAATCCAAAAGAGAGACATTCTTTCCGTGAGTTACCAGTACCTCTGCATTTTGCCTCTGTCTTCCCTGGGCAAAGGGAAGAGGTTTCCCTCCTCACGTTTTGCTGAGAGATGTGAGGCATCCCTGGGGCTTGAGGGCCTTAGAGACTGGTACCTGATGTCTGCCCCAAAGCTCCGAAGGCTGAGGCTGGCCAGCTCCCAGGTCCTCAGAGCCATGGGAGTGTTATGGAGTCCTAGGGGCAATGCATGCTTCGCGAGCACCAGGAGTGAACCCTGGGACGAGGCCTGAGATGGGCCGTCTTCAGGAGGAGGACTCTGCCGACAACAAGGGTAAACCCCAGAAGCCAGGCCAAAAAGGTGGTCACAAGCCACCAGCTTGGGGTGCCACCACCTCTGTCCAGGGAACTGAGGGCAGAGACAGCTGTGGGAAGGCCTGAAGACCCCCAAAAGCACTTCCATAGAAACGGGGTCAGCATTTGGACCTCCACCAAGCCCAGTGAGCACCCAAAAGAAGAGTCAAGAAGGACTTTGTACCAACCCCGCGGGGAGCCACAGACAGCAGCCAGAGAGTGAGGAGGCAGGGACATGAGAAACAGAGGCATGGCTGGGGCCTGGTAGCCCACAGAACAGAAGAGAAGTGACACACAGTTTTTCCAGATTTCATCCTGGGGATAGGAGAGAGCTAGTCAAGAGAGAATGAGTTTGCAAGTATGATGGTTACAAAGACTAACGTGGCTTTCTTTGTGTTCCCTCCCACGCCTGGCTCATTTGGAAACCTGGTTCCCAGGGATGAGGGACGAGTGTAGCAGTTCCAGCAGCACTGGCCCTTCCCTCTGTCTCGTTCCCTGCCTAGCTTCTGGCCCCTGGTACTGGCACAGGTGGGGACAGGCCCCATTCTGCTCCCTGACATGGACACTGGCCTGGTGTCATTTTGTAAACCCATCACTTTCCCAGAACACTACGAGGTTAAGTATCTTGAGAGGTTGAAAGGGCAGACTCAAGGATGAGCTTGGCCCTCTTTCTTTCTTCTTCCTGTACAACTCACAGCGGCTGGCCCCCAGGCTCACTGGCAAGAACCCCGGCAAGAAACCCTGGAGGCAGAGATGCATGTCCACTGCTCGCCCAAGGAGATGGGTGTAGACCAGGTTGGCATCCAGGCAGGGCAGGCTACCAGCCCGATAGCCACCATGGACAGGCTGCTTAGGGCTGGTGCCCCCAAGTACATGATCACAGAGTGGGGCACCCTGGAAGGCCCCAGGAAGGCAAGGTGGGTTATGGGCCTCCTGTTGTACTCCAGATACACGAGAAAGACAGACAACGGCGCCCACAGACATCGACAGTGAAGAGCCGAGCCCAGGCAGAGGCAAGTGCTTCTGAGCAGGGCACAAGTGCTGGACGATTTCCCTCTGATGCTTGCAAATCAAAATGTAGCCATTTCCCCATGGCCAAAATAAGAGAAATCAGCTGTTCTGTGCTGGGGCTGCCACTGTTACTGCTGTTCCGGAGACCCACTGAGATACCACACGTGGAATGCACCCCTCCGGAAGGGCTGCTGCTGGGGCTTTTATAGCCCTGTCTGACCATCACCATCCTCGCCATCCTGTGGGTGCTCGAACCCACGTGAGGAGCAAGGGGAGAGGGATGCTCCCCAGCAGGAAGACAGGGAGGAAATAAGGAAACACCTCCATCCTAAGTCTGGTTGCTCATCCTCCGCTTGCACGTGCAGCCCCAGGCCCTACACACTCTGGGAAAAGAGGGTGTGCAATCAGAAGAACCTAGTGACTTGTTCCAAAAGTGATTTAAAAAAAATCTCTGACAGCAATTAGTTAGTGAAGGCCTCTGGGCACTTCATCTAGTTTCAAGGCAACCACGAAAGGAGAGCAAGTAAGAGGGAGGGCCTTGCCTGATGGACCCTGACCAGAGACCCAGACTTAAATGCACTGTGTTATAGTCCCAAGCTGGGCATGTGATGTTGGGCATGTCTCAAAGAGCTCTGAGCCTCAGTTTTGCTCATCCGTAAAATGCATTTGGTAGTAACATCCCTGCCAGGCAGCATCCACCGGGTTTGCTCACCTTCTGGAGGTCACTTCCCTGCCAGGCAGCATCCACCGGGTTTGCTCACGTTCTGGAGCTCACTGGAATTGCCTGGTGCCACTTGAGGAGTTACAGTCATCTGGCAGTTGGTCTCAGTGGGGCTAGATAGTCCAAGATAGTCTCACATCACAGTTCTGAGGCTGAGAACTACCTCTCCCTGGGCCTCTTCCACATGGATTTTATCTTTGAGGAGACCCAGGCTCCTTACAATACAGTCTCAGGGCTGGAAGAGAGGACAGCCCCTGATTTGCTGGGGCTTCTCAAGCCTCTGATTGCATCCCTTTACTAATGTCCCATTAGCCAAAACAAATCACATGGTCAAGCCGACCTCAAGGCAGAGAGGTAGACTCCACCCTTGATGGGAGGAGGGGCAAAGTCACATTGCAAAGGGACAAGTACACAGGAGTGGAAGGATCTGTAGACACTAAAGCTGTCTGCTACATACTCAGAAGTTACTGGTATGGAGTGGTAAAATCACAAATCTGAAGGTGTTTGGAAAGGGGTACTTTTACAACAGTAAAACATTAAGACATTGTCACACTTCTTCTGTAAGTTGGCATGCCTGCTGCCTATAGGGTGTGTTGTAAAGGCCCATTCCAGACACCTGAAATGTGTTCCTTCTCCCAGATTTCCCACTGACTCATCTCCATGCCTGATATTCCACCCTTAGCAATTAATTTCTTTGAGTCTGTGAGGGCTTTGGGGCTTTTAGGAGTCTCTCTGATTGTGGAGCAAATCCCTTCTGTTAGTTTTTACACCAAGGATACTACATTTTATACTCTGTAGCCTGACCTCCAGAGCCTAGTCCTGTGGAAATGGTGCACAAAAATAGCTCATTGATTGTGCTGGGCACAGCTGAGGAGGAGAGAAAGGAAGAAATGAATGTCTGCTGAGCACCTACCTGCCTTGCACACATTACCCCCACTTTATAAATTAGGCAACGAATGCTCAGAGAGATTAATTAACTTGCCTCCAGTTTGTAATGGGTGGGGCTAGAATACAGACCCAGATATGTCTGAATCCCAGCCCTGGGGTTTCCCAGAGCATCTATTGTGACAAGTCTCAGTATCTTCTTAAGAAAGTGTGCACTGCAGTTAGAACTTTTGAGTCCTGTCATATCTGAATCTGTCTTTATTCTACCTCACCCTTGGTGGGTAGTTTCCCTAGGTATAAAACTCTAAATTCATGAGTTGAATGATGTCATCAGAGAAAAGGTTAGATAGAAAGACATCCGCTTCCTGGCATTCAGTTCAGGTTGGCTAATTGAAATAAGAAACAATTATATGAAACCCAAAGACAAAGTATATTCAACTTCTTCATCTTTACAAGCTCTCAAAAAGATTTACTCATTAGTTTAACATCTACTAATTGCCTTCCATGTGCTGTGCATTTTTACATACACAGTCTCATTCTGCCATCACGGTAACCTGTGACATAAAGATTATAATCTTCATCTACCATATGAGGAAACTTGGATTCAGGATGGAAAAGGACTTGTCCAGGGTACTGAATGACAGAGCCATAGTTCAAATTCAGATCTTCTGTCTCTCAGGTCCCCTGTTTTTTCCCTGTCCCTTAGCTCAGAAGTCTGTCTCCATTGTTATGGAGAATTGGATTCTTGCTGCCTTCTCACCTTTAGTTCTGTGGGTAATGGAATAATGACTCTGTTTTCTAGTCCAATTCCAGTTGTGTTTCAGGGGAATACCATTTGAATCCCAGCCCTTGCTAACAAAAGACTAAACCTCTACCATCAGTTGTCTTGCTCTGTGAATGTACAGAAAGGCATTTTCCAATTCAGCCTCCCTGAATCTCCCTTTACTCACCTCTCAATTTTTGAAAACCTTTGTAAACATTAGGTCAATAATGAATTATTGAGAAGAATTATCTTAAATTCATTTACAATGAATTATTACTAAGCAATTTTCAACACAACCACTACAATTTGGGGAGGCAAGAGTAAACCAGGATCCTCTCAGTTTTAAGAATATAATGCAAACCCCATCAGGAAAATGAAAAGCCCACTACACATGTATTAGAAGGTTGAAAAGAAAATGTATTGACAATACCAAGTGCTGGTGAAAATGCAGAGCAAATGGAACTCTCATACACTGTTGTTGGCAACAGAAAATGGTACAACCACTTTCAAATACAGTTTTACAGATTCTTAGAAATTTTTTAAAGATTTTATTTATTTATTTGAGAGAGAGAGAGAGAGCATGAGTGAGGGGAGGGGTAAAAGGGAGAGGAAGAAGCAGGCTTCCCACTGAGCAGGGAGCCCGATGCGGGGCTCGATCCCAGAACCCCAGGGATCACAATCTGAGCTGAAAGCAGATGCTTAACTGACTGAGCCACCCAGGCACCCCGTATGATTCCATTTATATGACATTATCCAAAAAGCAAAACTGTCATGATGGGGAACAGATGAGTGGTTCATTTATTTGCATATAGATGTCCAATTTTCCAATATCATTTCTTGAAAAAAACTATTCTTTCATCATTGAAATCCTTTAACCTTTGTCAAAAGTTAATTAGTATTATTTTTTAGGTATTTTTTTCTGCATTCTCTGTTATTTTCCGTTGAAATATGTGTCCATCTTTTGACAATATCACCCTGTTGATCAGTGTCATTTTATAAGTCTTAAAATTGAGTAGCATCATTCCTCCAAGTTTCTTCTTTTTTAGTATTTCTAGTTTGGGGTTGTTTTTGTTTGTTTGTTTGTTTTTGCTTTCCCATATAAATTTGTAGAATCAGCTTATCTGTATCTGAAAAATATCCTGCTGGGATTGCGATTAGTATTACATTAAATCTATATATGAATTTGGGGAAGATGAAAATCTTTACAATGTTGAGTCTTCTAACACATCTTTTTCCATGTGTTGCAGTGATACAATATGTCTCTCCACTTATTTAGATCTTTTTTTATTTGTTTCATCAGCATTTTATACTTTTCAGCATACAGGTCCTATATGTGTTTTATTAAATTTATACTTGAGGGTCACCTGGGTGGCTCAGTCAATTAAGTATCTGACTCTTGATTTTGGCTCAGGTCATGATCTCATGGTCATGGGATTGAGCCCCAAGTCAGGCTCCATGCTGGGCAGGAAGCCTGCTTGAGATTCTCTTTCTCCCCTCCCTCTCTCTCTGCCCCTCCCCCTGCTCATGTGTGTGCTCACTCTCTCTCGCTCTCTCTCTCTAAAATAAAATAAATCTTGGGGCACCTGGGTGGCTCAGTCATTAAGCGTCTGCCTTCAGCTCAGGTCATGATCCCAAGGTCCTGGGATCGAGCCCCACATTGGGCTCTCTGCTTGGCGGGAAGCCTGATTCTCCCTCTCCCACTCCCCCCTGCTTGTGTTCCCTCGATCACTGTCTCTCTCTCTCTCTCTGTCAAATAAATAAATAAAATCTTTAAAAAAAATAAAAAATAAAATCTTTAAAAAAATTATATCTGAATAATCATTTGGAGCTACTGTAAATGATTGTGTGTGTGTGTGTGTGTTAATTTGGGTTTGCAATTGTACATGGCTACTTATAGAAATGTGACTGATTTTTGTGTTGGCTTTGTATCCTGTGATATTACTACACTCATTTATTACATTTATGAAATTTTTTTGGTAGATTCCTTCAGATTTTCTTCATAGACATTCATATCATCTGTGAGTAGAGCTAGTTTTCTTTTCTTCCTTTCCAACCTGTATGCCTTTGTTTTTCTTGACTTACTGCACTAGTTGGGACTTCTAGTACAATGTTGAATTGGCATGGTAAGAGAGAACATCCTCTCCTGGTTACCAATCTTAAGTCAGAAATCTTTCATTAATATGATGTTAATGCAGGTTTTTAGTAGATATCTTTTATCAGGTTGAGGAAGTTTCCTTCTATTCCTTTTGTTAAGAGTTTCTATCATTAATTATAATGTTGGATTTTATCAAATAAATTTTCTACATCAATTAATATGATCATGTAGGGGGTTTTCTTCTTTAATTAATGTTAATTAATTAATTTTGTGGGTTACCTTGAATGATATTTGATGATTGAGCCAGCCTTGCATTCCAGAGATGAACTCTTAGTGTATTGAACTTTTTTATTTTGCTCATTCAATTTGGCAATATTATATTGCGGATTTTTGCATCTGTGGCCAAACGATTATTGGAATATAGTTTTTCTTTTTATATACTACTGTCTGTGTCTAGCTTTGGAGGAATGCTAGTCTCATAGAACACATTGGGAAGCATTAATCTCTTCTATGTTCTAAAAGAGATTTTGCAGAACTAGAGATATTTCTTCTTTAAATGTTTGGAGAATTCACAAGTGAATCAATCTGCAACCAAAAATTTCCTTTTCAGAAGGCTATTAATGATAAATTCAATTTATTTAATACTTATAGGAAGTAGAAATAAGTGAATTTGGGTAGCTTCTTTTTGAGAAATTTTTCATTTTATCTAAGTTGTTGAATTTATGTGCATAGCATTGTTAGCAATATTCCTTTTATAACTTATTAATGTCTCTGGGGATCATTAGTGATATTCCCTCATTCTTTCCAAATTCAGCAGTTAGTGTCTTTCTTTTTTTAGTTTGTCAGCCTTGCTAAAGTTTTATCAATTTTGTTGATCTTTTAAAAGAACCAATTTTGGTTTAGTTGGTTATTGTTTTTTAGTTCTCAGTTTCATTGATTTCTGGTCTTACCTTTAGTGTTTCCTTCCTTCCGCTTGCTTTGATTTATTTTGCTCTAATTTCTCTACTTTTTTCAGGTGGGGACTTATATTATTGATTTGAGATCTCATTCATTTAAAGGCTATAAATTTCCCTCTAAGCACTGATTAGGTGCATACAACAATTTTTAAAATATTTTCTAATTTCCCTTAAGAACTTTTCTTTGACCACTGAATTATTTAAAAGTGTATTGTGTAACAGATTTTTTGTTGTCTTTCTTTACTTATTCTAGTTTAATTGCATCATGGCCTATTAACATAATTGGTGTGATTTAAATTATTTTAAATTTGTCAAAGTTTGTGAAGAGGTGAGCCTATGGTCTAACTTTGTGAAGATTCCATGTGCTTTCTACAAGGATGTGTATTTTGTACTTGCTGGGCTGTGGTTCTAATGTCAGTTCAGTCCTATTCAGCTACATTACTCCGTCTGTGACCTGGGTACAATCTCTTCAGTCAGTCCTCAGAGCCTTTGGTATACTAATTAGGACCAAAACTATACATGTACAGCTCAGAGTTGGGGGCTGGGGAGTCCAGAAATTCATAAAAACCTCATGGGGTTGTTTTCTCAAGTTCTCCCTTTCCATGATCTTCCAGGTACTTTTCGGTTCTCTAGAACTCCATTTTCTGTCCTCCAGCCAGAGTTCTAGGACCTTAGTTAGAGCACTCTGCCATACAGTTCCATAACTGCACCTGTATCCTGGGCCAAATGGCCAAGAGGACAGAGAGGGGAAAATATTAAACAAAACGGGGTTTGCCTCTCCCAACCCTCTTGGCATCACAGCTCCACTGATCAGTGAGGAAGGTTCCTCTCTTTTAGATTCATGGCTCCCAGTGGCTTTTGAGAGTTGGAGGATGGGAGAAAGGGGAGAAGAAAAAAATGGGGATTTCTATGCTTTACTTGAGTTTTAGGAGTTCCCATTCCTCACTCTCAAACTAGAGGACACCTTCTGTCCCCTCACCAGTGCCCACTTGTGGGTTTCAGGATATGTTGCTTCTGGGAATACCAGAGGGTTAAAAAAATGTAAATTCAGTTTTCTTTCCCAATCTATCTTCTACTATTTACCTTCCAGAACCTTCCAGTAACTCTTCCATGCATTCTGTCTAGGTGGGAGGGTTGTGTTCAGGAGGAGAGGAGGGGTGGAATGTTCTTATTTGATCTTCGCAGCAACAAGAGTCAAACACAAGGTGGTAGACTAGAGGTTTTGTTGTGACAGATGGAACAGGAGTTCTAGATCAATGGAGCAGGTGGGGTAGGCAAGGTAGGCTGAGAGGGGCCTTGGCAACTTGTGTCCTCACTGATCCTCACCTGCATCCCCCATCCGTACACACACATCAGAAGACATTCCCACCAAGTTTAGCAGTTGAGCATTTTCTTAATCCTAATCCTGCCAGATCCATAGTGACAAGTTGTATGATTCGGCAAAGATTCAGTTGTGCTCCCACACTTATTGGGGGTATGCAGCTTGTGCCAAGAATTTTACATGTTCCTATTGTATTAAAACTAATCCGAGTGAATAATGGGGCTGTCCATGCAGGAATTCCCTTTGATGTGCTTGGTTTTCCTCACTTGAAGACCATTAGGAAGGGCAGTTCTCTTGAACTGATATTTCCATTCAAAAGGCAATGTTCTTGTTCTGGAACATCTTTGACTCCCCAAGGTAACTTATGCACCAAATTCTCCCCTAAAGTTTGATGTGTTTTGTTGGACTCTCAGCAACAACTCAGAAACTCCAGAATGCCTTTCTGATTCAAAATTTGGGAAGTCATAACCCTGAAGACAGATTTCTAGGTGCTGCTATGTTCATTCTGTTTACTTGCTGTCAATAATGGAAAGATCATGAAAGGGATCCAGCTATTTTTGTGCGGGAAATGGTCTATGGGTTAGGAAAAGGAGGAATGTGTTTATAGTCCTCTCAAAGTTTACTTTCTCAAAAGATGTATTTACTTTATTGTGTTTTAAACTCTTCGGTAACTTGGATTGTGTCTGTGACCCCACGTCTCAGAGGACTAGGGGAGAGGGCACCTCTGCATTGTCTCTTTAAATTACCACTTGTTTGTGCTCTGCCCAGAGAAATGTTGCACTGCTGTGCACATCACCCTGTCCTGAGCCCCTGCCTCATCCAGGGCTCATATATGTTTTATATTGCCTCCTCCTTCAGACTGCAGTATTCTGATGGCCAGCCAAACCCAATGGTTCTTTTTTTTTATATATAATTTTTTTTATTCTTATGTTAATCCCCATACATTACATCATTAATTTTAGATGAAGTGTTCCATGATTCATTGTTTGTGCATAAAACCCAGTGTTCCATGCAGAATGTGCCCTCCTCAATACCCACCACCAGGCTAACCCATCCTCCCACCCCCCTCCCCTCTAGAACCCTCAGTTTGTTTTTCAGAGTCCATCATCTCTCATGGTTCGTCTACCCCTCTGAATTTCCCCTCTTCATTCTTCCCCTCCCGCTACCTTCTTCTTTTTTTTTTCTTAACATATATTGCATTATTTGTTTCAGAGGTACAGATCTGAGATTCAACAGTCTTGCACAACTCACAGCGCTTACCAGAGCACATACCCTCCCCAGTGTCTATCACCCAGTCATCCCATCCCTCCCACCCCACCCCCCACTCCAGCAACCCTCAGTTTGTTTCCTGCAATTAAGAATTCCTCATATCAGTGAAATCATATGATACATGTCTTTCTCTGTTTGACTTATTTCACTCAACATAATACCCTCCAGTTCCATCCACGTCGTTGCAAATGGCAAGATCTCATTCCTTTTGATGGCTGCATAATATTCCAATGGTTCTTTTTGATTCTCTTCCAACCCCAGCTCAGGGCTGGGCACCTGTTGCTATGCTCTATGTACATACAGAGCTGAACCCAGGACCAGCAGACATAGAGCTGACCATTTGTGCTGCCACATGCAGCCAGGGGAGATGTTCCTGCCCAGGTCCTGTGACACCAGCTCCCAGACCTGACCCATTAGAAGGCAGGGAAAAAAGGCTGTTCCCCTTATGGGTCCAGTGCTCACCCCTTTGACTGGCAGGCTGGGAGCCAGAGTAGGGAGCTGTGGGCTTCCCAAAGGATCTGGATTTCCTAGGAAGTGAGGAGGGACAGCATTGTCAGGCAGGAATTAGAGCCGTGTCATCTACTGAACACACTTATGTGTTACATCATGTGTCTAGCAGGGCTGGCTGTGAAACCGTCATTAGCATAGCCAATGACAGATCCAGAAGCCGAGATTCAGAAAATTAGGTCAGTTCCCAAAGTCCCACAACTCACAAGAGAGAGCCAGAATCCAAACTTAGAACTGGCCAAAAACATAAACCCACGCTCTTAACAAATGCGAAACAGGTATGGAGAGCAGGAATTAACAACTTATCTTGAGATTTGTGATAAAAATAACTTTTGTGAAAAGCTTATTTGTTCTCCATTTGGTGAGACAGGTTAAGTGGAGGCTGAGAGGCTATTGAATCAGAGAGAAAAAGAGACACAGGAAAGGGGGCCAGCTCGAGGACCCCTGGGCAGCCCCCACAGGGCATCTTGTGTCCTGGTTCCCCACTTCTCTTGTGTGTTTCTCATTCTGCTTTCCCTCTGAAGTTGTTTCTGCAATTTCATTGCTATGTTTACCCAATTTTATAGTGTGTTTACTGCATTTCTTCTTTATTGGCCTTTTTCAGAAATACCTGGAATCCTAGATGATTTCATGATGTACGGTCTCAGGAACTTGAGTCTTTTAAGGAAAAATAAGTAGTGTTCTCTGTTGCAAGGTGCCCACACCCCAGTCTGGCACTCCAAAGCCAGGGCCTGGCCTCTCATTGGACAGGAAGCTTTCTTATGAGTATTCCTTACAGTTCTCTGACCTCCACCAGCAAACCAAGCAGGAAAACATTTGAACATCCTTGGTTCTCATGTTTGAAGATGTAGAATCCAGGTCTAATTTTTAAAGACTTTTCTAATTAGAAATAAGACTAAAGTCGACTCTCCATCTATCAGGTGACTCCCTGAACTTCCTGTCTAAAGAAACCACCTTTTTATCATTGAGTTTATTAATACCTGGTAGTTTCTTATTTGATCATCTGTTAATTGAGTGTTTCCACCCCTAGACCTGCATACGTGTGCATACATGTGCACATACACACACACACCCAGCACGGTGCTACACCTATCACAGAAACTCAGTAAATATTTGTCACACGATTGACCCCAGCTTATTGATTCCAGTGAATAAGATGAGTCCTCACCCCCAAGCCACCTGACTGCTGTTGAGCCCCTGTCAGAGCCCGAGACCAGCTTGGCCCCTTCAGAGTGCCAGGAGTGCAACCATTCTTCATTCTTAGCTTCCCAGGCCATAGCTCTTGGCAGAGCCCCTGCTGCCTACAATGTGCCTTAGGAAATCTCTTGAAAGGCTGCCCTCTAGTCAGACACAGTCCCTGGTCCCCACAGCAGGCACAGGCTGGCCTCAGCTCTGCTCAGGGCCCTGGCTTCTAATCTCCAGCCCCCTAAGTCTACATGCCAATTCATCAAAGGTGTTGTCATGGCTCTGAGCCCTGCATGGGGGAGGAGCTTGAGTCCCACCACTCAGAAATGCAGCTGGTGACACGTGCGGGGGGAGTGCTGTGCCGTTGTGAGAGGGGAAAGGACCCACCTACTGTGCTGGAAGCATCTCTGAGATGCACCATTAAGAGGGAAAAGTAAGGGTCAGAATAGTAATGCCCTTACACCTAGAGGTAGAGGAGGGTATATGTATGTGTATAGAATCTAAATATCTTGATCTTATATCTTTAAATGGAAGGGTACACCAAAACCAGCGACTATGTCTCCATAGATGGGGTGACTACACAACTTACATCCAAACTGGTGCATTGGCCGGGGGGTGGGGGGAGGGTGAGTACCAACCACTCCAGATGCATAAATCAGGATTTTCCTGAGCAAAATGGGAGGTGTGGTGTGGGACACAGGGGGGCTCCTAGAAGGCCTGTGCCCAAGCTGCCCCTCTGTGTGGCCTGGTGACTGCCCTTGGGTGAGACCCTGTTAGCCACCCAGATTGGCTTACTTGTCCATGACATGGGCTCTTGCTGGGTGGTCTCCAAGTGTTGTGACTGCCATTTAAGCCAGGGCACCCCCAAATCTGCCCAGTATTTTTTACTCCTGCCACCATCCTCTGTGACCTTGAGATATCATCAGGACCTCACACCACCATCTTTGCTTCATGCCTACCTGGAGGAAGCTCCCAACCTGGCCTGTGCCCTGGTCACCTTTCACCCCATCTTCCCCAGGGGGTTTTCACTAGGTGGATGGTGTGGCCTTATTCTCAGGACTTCTCTCTCCTTGGGTAATGTTGCAGAAGAGGGTGATGAGTGCGTGTGTGTTATGTCACAGAGACATTAGGAAGTTGTTGGGGGCATGCACAGTCTCTTTGAGGATGAAGTAGTTATACTTGCATGTGAGTCTTCTTACCAGTAAACACCAATTTTAGGGATTTTTACCTGTCTTTTCCCAAAAGCCAGATTCTGTTTACAATCCCAGGTCTAACGTTTTCTCAGTGAGCTCACAAGAAGATGTTAAGCCTCTGGGTATGAAGTGGAGAGAATTTTCAGGATTGGCTTCACTAGAGCTGATTTCTGCCAGTGGGCTCAATCACAGTAATTCACATGGGCAGGTCACAGTTCCAAAGTCTCATCCCAGAAATGATCCCATTTGCAAATCGGAACAGCCTGAGGAGTTGTTGAGCCAGTGTTCTCAGCCTGAATTCAACAGAACAGGATCAGACACCAAGGTTCCAGAAGTACTGGAGCATGGCTGTGGTGTTGAGGAGTAAGTGCAGAACAAGCACCCACCCACCGCAGTTCAAACACACTCCCTAAAACATGTAAGCAAGCAGCTAGAAGCAAGGAGGGAAGGACATTATGATTCTCAAGCTGCCCCTAGGGTGCAGCTGGGACCTTCTCTGCCAGCTTCCGGGTCACTGAAGGTTCACAGTTGATCTTTGGCTTTCCTGTTCAACCCCACAACCAGTGTGGAGAAAGGTCACTGTGCTCCAGGCTCTTCTCCATCATCCTCTCCCAACTCTGTGCTATAGCCCTGGCACAGAACCAGGGATGGACAGACAGATGGGTGGATGGGTGGATGGATGGATGGACAAGTGAATGGGTGGATGGATGGAAGAATGGATGGTGGTTAGATGGATGGATGTGTATGTGTATGGACAAGTGGGTGGATGGACAGACGGATGGATGTGTGTGTGGATGGATGGATGGATGGATGGATGGATGGATGGATGGATGGATGGATGGATGGATGGCTAGACAGATGGAGGGACAGATCTTACTTGAGGGCCTTTGCAGTGCCTTTTACCATTCCAGCATATAGTAAGTGCTCGGTAAATATTGGCTGGTTTTTCAGTTTGAAATACAACAGCTCTGCTTCAAATTTTGCATGAGCAGAATACAGTGGTGTCTCGTAATTGCAACCCTTGCACTGTTGCTGCAGCAAGGCCCCTTCTGTGTAGTTATTTAGACATCAGAGTGTTCTGTCATGGAGTGAAGGTGCAACTGAGAATCCAGAACTGCTTTCAGCTCCCCCTCCCCTTGCCATTCCTTCTTCTCAGCATTAATATCTGACTCTCTGATGCCTCATCTCTTTCCAGTGCTGACCTCTCCATCCACTGGATTATGGAAGGAATAACACTCCACATTTCTAACTGAGATATTTTTCTCTCTGAGTATGCAGGTTGTAATTCTGTGTTCCCTCCTGTCCGTGCTACTTATTATCTTGTTCAGCTGTCCACTTGCTTGTGAGCACTTACTGTGTGACAGGGACAAGCAAGCAGCTTCTGGAAGCACTTGAACCTCACATACCCAACAGCCTCCCTCTCAGCTGTGGCTGGACAGGATAATCATCTGGGATATTTTTAAAGATTTTATTTATTTATTTGTGAGAGAGAATGAGAGACAGAGAGCACAAGAGGGAGGAGGGTCAGAGGGAGAAGCAGACTCCCTGCCGAGCAGGGAGCCCGATGCGGGACTCGATCCCGGGACTCCAGGATCATGACCTGAGCTGAAAGCAGTCGCTTAACTGACTGAGCCACCCAGGCGCCCTCATCTGGGATATTTTTAAAAGCACACCCACAAGCATTGTGTTTAGACTTGGCATGTGTATGTGTATTTAAAATACTCCTCATCCACTTCTCTTGCCATCCTGAAAAATTAAGTCCTAAAGCCATATAGTGTGGCAAAGCAAGGTGAGCGTCTGCAATGGGCAGGTGGGGGTGTTGGTAGGACCCAGAGGACCAAAGCCAGAGTGTCAGAGCCAGTAGGGTGAAGAGGACAACTTGGGGGTGGGGTGGCAACAGAGGTGGGGAATTGCTTACATATGGGGGGATTGACCAAGTAAGGAAATAGTTTAAGATAAACAGAAACCAGGTTTCTCACTGTTGGAGAAGGGAGTTATGAGTAGAATTAACATTGGGGTATTGGATTGGAATGGGAGGTATCCATGCACTCCAAGTTAATGGAGAGATGACAGATGAAAGTATCTGGGTACATATGTGAGTGTACACATGAAACACACGTGCCTTCACTCCATTCACTGAGTCTAGAAGCAATGACATCCCAAAAGTGATGATTATATTTTGGCTTCTAAACAACATTATCCACTATTTTAAAAAAAGAAAAAAACAAAAAACAACTCCTTGGAGAAATGGCTGAATCCAGGGCTGAAGCAGAGAAGGTACAAGATGAACCCGGATAAAGAAGAAGTGGTACATATATACAATGGAATATTACTCGGCCATCAAAAAGAATGAAATCTTGCCATTGGCAATGACATGGATGGAACTAGAGGGTGTTAGGCTGAGCAAAATAAGTCAGTCAGAGAAAGACAGTTATCATATGATTTCACTCCTATGTGGAATTTAAGAAACAAAACAGATGAACATGGGAAAAGGAAGGAAAAATAAAATAAGACAAAAACAGAGAGGGAGACAAACCATAAGAGACTCTTAACTCTAGGGAACAAACTGAGGGTTGCTGGAGGAGAGGTGTGGGGGGGGATGGGGTAATTGAGTGATGGGCATTAAGGAGGGCAGGTGATGTAATGAGCACTGGGTGTTAAATGTCACTGATGAATCACTAAATTCTACTTGTGAAACTAATAATATACTATATGTTAATTAAACTGAATTTAAATTTAAAAAAATTTTTAAAAGATGAATCTGGACCATATTCTTGTGTCAGAAGGCTAGGAAGCCCTCTGAAAAATGATGGGGCTATGTTACAAGGACACAGCTTGAATGAGCCACACTAACCCAAGCAGGGCATGTCTGAGCATCAAAATCACCACTCATGGATTATAACTCATTGAATGAAATAGAAGCCAGGAATCCATAGTGATACCAATAAATGTATAAAGATTTGGTGAGGAGTAGAATATGTGCATAGATTCGAAATTCCTCCTCACAAAATGTTTATTAATGATGGAGGGAAAATGAGTAGCTCTGTAGGGGGAAGCCTGGCAGATGGTCCAAGGGGAGTGGTCCAAGTTATCACCAGTAATGGGATAGTCCAAAGGCCCAGGCCACCTGATAGGACGTTGTGAGAAGGACACAGCATAATCCAGTACAATCTAATCACGGGAAATAGAGGAACCCGCACTAAGGACATGCTACAGAATACCAGACCCGTAGTCTTCAAAAGTGTCAAAGTCACGAAAGTCAAGGAACCCCTGAGAAATGTTCTAGACCAAAGAAGTCTAACCAGACACCATAGCTAAAAGCGGCACGCTGGAGTCTTTGTTTAAAAGGAATTTTGGGGACAGTTGGCAGACTGTGACCAGGGTCTGTCAACGGTGAGTAGAACGATTAGTGTGTTAGTGATTGGACGTACCCTTGATTTTGATGACTGTATTGTAGTTTTGTAGGAGAATGTTCTGTTCGTAGGATATGCACCTAAACTTTTCCAAGGTACTGGATTTCAGGTTGGCAAGTTACTTTCAAATGATTCCAAACAAACAAACAAAAAAGTAATTTATACTATATGCACAACTTTTTGTCATCTTTTGGTTGTTGTCAAGTATTTTTAAGTATAAAAGTGAAGCATTCTGAGTCAGCAAAAATAAACAAACAAACTTTAAAAAAATAGGTACAATAACAACAACAAAACTTCCCATGTCCAGGGCGCCTGGGTGGCTCAGTCATTAAGGTCTGCCTTCGCTTCGGCTCAGGGTCCTGGCATTGAGCCCCGCATCAGGCTCCCTGCTCTGCCAGAAGCCTGCTTCTCCCTCTCCCACTCCCCCTACTTGTGTTTCCTCTCTCACTGTGTCTCTCTCTGTCAAATAAATAAATAAAATCTTAAAAAAAAAAAACTTCCCAGGTCATTGATGCATTCCTGAAGAGTCACAGTTTTTGTTCTAGAAGTAATTCAAGCAGTTAGCTGTGGGCTATGAACGTACAGCTGTTTCCCCAGCCCCCCCCCCACCCTGGATTCTCCAGCAGGACCCCACTTGCTAGCTCTGGCCCTGCCCGCTCCCCGTGCTCACAGACCTCCCTCAGTGAATCCTGGGCATCCTCCAAGTGCTCCAGAACAAGTCCAGATGCCACCTGAGGGTCTTGTGTGGGTGCTGCCACCTTGGCTGGCACCATGGATGCTGCAGAGGCCCCATCAAGCTATGAGCTCTAACTCTCTCGTCTCGATGGGCTCTTCCCTTGGGGTGGCCGGGTTGTTGAAGGACATGAAGGCTACAGTCTTCTATCCAAATATCTTGAGTCTAAGTGAATGCATTTCTTGGAACCAACTCTTTCCCTGAGCCTCAGACATGATTCAGGGGTGTGGGCTGTGGAGGGCCCAAGTAGCCTGGGTCAGAGTCGCTCCCCTCCTGGTCTGAGGACTGAAATCCAGGTAACCTTCTCACTGCCCTCTTCTGTTCTGGGGGGAGTGTTTCCTAGAAAGGCCCCAGATCTTTGTAGCAATGGACCCCACCAGCCCACCTGACGTGCACAGATACACTTGTGCTCCTGATGAGTAAGGCTTCAGCTCAAGCTGCTGGACATAGGAATGACCCAAAAAAGGAAGCCTCCATCCCTCCTGTCCCCACTGCATCCTTGTTAAATGCCTCCAGATAACAAGTCCCCATGTTGCCATGTGCTCTGGGTGGGCTGCCTCTGTCGCCAGGGGGATCTTGTCTTAAAGGTGGCCAGCAGCCATCACCAGAAGCTTCTCTCCCATTGTCCCCTGAGACTACCACAGGGTGGGGTGAGGAGCTGGGCCTTGTGTTTTTGCCATCAGTGGGTGGCGTGGCAGGGAGGTGGCCTCCGTGGGCCTCAACAGGCAGGGTCCATGGAGGTAGGACCTAGATGGAGGGTGTTGTCTTCAACATCCCCCACCCTAACTCAGGCTTGTTTTGCTTTGTCTCCTAGTGTGGACAACTCTGAGGACCCCGTGTACGAGAGTCTAGAGGAGTTCCATGTGTTTGTCCTCGCCCATATATTAAGAAGACCAATAGTTGTCGTAGCAGATACGATGCTGAGGGACTCAGGTGGAGAAGGTAAGTTGATACATTAATAAAACAGCCATATATGATGCATGACCCAGAAAACATAACATCCCAATTAAGGAAGAGACAGCCTAATGTACGAGTTGAGGATCCCAGAAAGCTACAGAGCCTTATTGTGTATGCATGAAGATTGTAGTATTTCTCATTTCTCCTCGACTTGATGTGTTTCTTTTTCTTCCCCAGTGGCAGGAGGTGTTACTCTTGGTCACCCACTCATCCATCTAGACTTCGTGTCAATGGCAGGTGGCCATGAGAAATCTGTCTGAGTGACAGATTGAACTAAATCCAGAGGGATTCTCAGCCCCCACCCATGTGCTCAGAGTGAGGCAGGCAGCCCACACCCCTCCAGGTGCCAGGCCTCATCCCAGGGCCACCAGCCACTATAGTCCCCTCCTACCCTCTGCAGCCTATTATGTCAAAGGGAAAAAAAAGACAGAAAGCGTGAAGTCACAGGGCAGAATTGGGACTGGAGAAGAAGAAGGAAAGGACAGCAAGGGCTGCTTATCGCCTGCCCGCCCCTGCCGAGAGCCCGGCACTGGCTTTCAAGTCCCCTTTGCATGTGCTCTCTCCCTCGGCCCTCCCCACCCCTCCCAGGGTGGACACTGAAGCCGAGAGAGGCTACACAATGTGCCCCAGCCCTCGACTAAGGCCTTGGAGGAACCAGGCCAACCCAGGGCAGCCTTTCTGCCAGAGTGAGGGGCAAGGCCACTTGAGAAGTCCATGAGGCAGCCATGCTACCTAAAGAGGAGGAAAAGAAGAGGGGCCAGGGAAGGTGGGCTAGAAAGGTCACCCCCAGTGCAACTGCCCCAGCCTCTCAACAAAACTCCCCATTTCCAGCCCCTCCCACACTATTTTCACCTTCCCTTCACTTCCATTACCAACACGAGCCAGTCCCTTTCGGCGCCATGTTTCCCTTCCTTCACTTCTTGAGAAGGTCTCCTTGCTAGGCGAATGCCAGACAGTGACTTATCCCTCCAGCCTAACTTAAATTTAAACCAAAGCCTTAACAAAAGTCGTGGGGCTTCCAGAGAGTCCTACAAATCAAGATGAGGGTCTTCATGCTAAATCACAACTGCCAAAGAAGACCAGTGGGGCCACGGCTGTCATGGTGGGAGGAGCTGGGAGTACATTGGTCTTGCCCAGCGCCACTTCCCTCCCTGTGCAGCCCAGCGACAGGGGCTGCTGAGGTCTTCAGCCTCTCTGGGTGCAGAGCCAGGACCCTCACTGGGGTCCCTGGGCACATGAACCTGTACCCATCAAATCCTACAAGGCTGGGTCCATGCTTCTTTCCATCCTACCTGTGCTCAAGAGTACAGCCCTCTTGAAAGTGGACCTACTCCACCTCTCAGCCCGTGGGCAGAAACACAACCAAAAACCAATGTGTTTTTTTTTATTATGTTCAATTAGCCAACATATAGTACATCAAATAATGATTAAAAAGAAAATAAAAAAAGAAAATTGCACAGTTAGGAAAATAAAAAGAAAATTACATAGTATTAACACCCAGGTGATCTAATACTGGAGCCCACATTCCTCAATATATGCTTATTGCTTCCAATAAAAGATTTTAAAGTAAAAGAACAAAAATAAAACTTTTTCAGATTGTTCGAAAAAAAAAAAAACCAATGTGGATAAAGCAGGGTGGGTAGAAGGAAACCTAAGAGTTCCTCAAAAGCCTCACGGAACTGATTGTTGTTGCATTCAGCTCACAAAAATACAGTGAGTGAGTCACCGATTCCAAGGCCAAGAGGCAAAGTTCTTTATGATTAAAAAGCATATGCTGTACAAGGGCAGATATTTCTGGGAGTTATTCTATTTCAGTGAGGGTTTAAGTCTCTCTTCCCTCTCTTTGATGAGTAAGGGAATGAACATGATTATGTCCCAGTTGCTAAAGGAGCCAATCCCCATCTCTCATTTCCCATCTGACTCACAATTTGGTTCTGGAGTTTTCTGGTTGGTTCCTTTGGACTCAACAGAATAGCTTCTCAAAATGTAGAACAAGCAAACAAAGATTTTGTTCTGTATACAAATGCTTTCATGAATACACGGAGAGGAAGAAGCTCATCCAGAAAAACACGGATTTCCAGGCAGTCATCAGTGGATGTCATTGCTGACCATTGTGAGTTCTTGGTCACCTGTGCAGGCCTCAGGACAACAGGCTGTCCCTGGGAAGATTACAGCAAAAAGCCCTCACCCCTGTCCCACTTGTCCCCAGGGCACAGCCTGACAAGAGCCACCCCTCTGCCATGGAGGCAGGAGGGAATGAGGGGTTCCCTGGGCATGCATGGGACTGCAGGTCTCATCCCCCTGGTACCCGTGAGCCTCACCCATTGCCAGGTGGGCAACACCCAGCTTACTGCCATGTGGATGGAGCAGCTGACACCTAAGGCATGGTCTGAGACCACCCTCCCTTCCCTCTGCCCCACCACATCGTGCAGGGTGGTGAGGGATGCCACCCATGTACCCTTCAGGCCCCACATGCGCTCACCATTTCTGTCCACAGCATTTGCTCCAATCCCATTCGGAGGGATTTACCTGCCCTTGGAGGTGCCTCCCAACAGATGCCACTGCTCTCCTCTGGTTCTTGCCTATGATCAAGCGCATTTCTCTGCCCTCGTGTCCATGGAGCAGAGAGATCAGCAAAGAGAACAAGGTATGCCTGCCGCCATCTGAGAGACAATGTATAGGGCAGGGGTGGGCATCGGAGGGCACGGGGAGGCAGAAAGTGGGGTCCTCCATGGAGAGCACACCCATGCACAGTGAGGGGTTTTGTGTGCCTATGGCATATAGATGGGTATGTATGTATAAATGTTATCATTGGAAATAACAGTGTCAAAGACAACTTTTCATTTAAAATACAAAGCAAATTAATAATTCCTACCACACTTAAAGAGCCTTTACTGTTTTCCCCTTTCATATGTATATATATTTTATATGGATATAATTCATCTTAGAGGCAATTTTTTTTAAGTCCCTAGAGCAGGTGTCAGCAAACTATGGCCCACTGCCTGGTTTTGTAAATAAAGTTTTATTGGAACACAGCCACATTCATTCACTGATGTATTATCTGTGGCTATTGCTTTTGCACTACAAGGGCAAAGTTGAGTAGTAGCCACAGGGACTGTGTGGCCTGACGAGCCTAACATATTTATTAACTAACACTTTGTGGAAAAACTTTGCCAAGCTCTGCTCTAGAGTAAGCTTTTGAATCAAAACGTTGATATTTTCTTTCAAACTGTTACAACTGTTTCCCACAAATAGTCATTTCCATGCTGCAGACAGGCTCACCAGGCCAGCTGCACAGGCTGTGCACTGCACAATTCCAGGCGACCAGTCAGACACTCATGTGGAGCCTGTGTTCCATCAGTGTGATATGTGTCTTTGCTGTGGAGATGGTGGGATTCTGATTGGAATGGTGGTTGTTTTCTTGTGTTAACTACTGACTAGCTGAGTGAAGAGGGGGAAACTCATCCTCTTGTCACTCCTGTTTCTGGTTTAGACAGAGAGTCCCCCAAGAGACTAAAAGACAGGCAGGACTGACGGTTTCAGGGTCCCTGCCTTTGGATGTGGTCTCAGGAAATGCGTGGTGGCTAATCATGCAGCAATATGAGTCCCAGAAGGAAAAGGAGAGCAGGGTTGCTGCAGCTGTAATGGGAATATCACATCATTTTTCCACACCATTTACAGACATCTCACTTGGGTCACAGAAAGCAATATTTAGCCGTGAAGGCCTGAGAGGCATTTCTGCCTTTTTTGTAGTCTCTCAGCCTTTTGGCCTTTGTGGGTTTCTCAATGCTTACCACAGCCCTTGGGTGATATGGGGGGCCTTTTTCAGGCCCTGGGATCCCAGCCAAGATCTAGGCCCTTCTGTCCAGAGACTCTCTGCAGTCAGGGAAGGTGAAAGTCCCAGGGCTGGCATCTTTAGTTGCTGAGCAGGGGACTCAGATGCCCAGCCCTCTCCTCACAGAAGGCATTGAGCTTTCTTCCAGGCCTTCCAGATACTGCTTTTTGGTGTTTCAAGGTGAATATGCAGGTGCCCTTCAATAAAAGGATGAAGGTGGAGGGGCTGTCACTTGACTTCGCTCAGGGGAGTGTTGCAGAGGTGAGAGTGGTTTCACCTCTCACAACTTACTTTTCCCAAAGGTGAATTTTGGTCCTAGTCCTTGGTTCTGTGTGGCTGTGCCTTGGGCTGCTGCAGCTCCACCCACTGGGTTACTCCTCAGAGCGGTGGGCGTCCCTGCCTCCACTCTCCTCTTGTGGCCAGTGCTGCACATTGACCCATCCAGGCCCCACAATCCACTGCAGAGCAAGTACTCCAGTGCCACCTTCTGCACAAGCAGAAGCAAAGCATGTATAAGTGGCTCCCACCAGCTGGGTAACTTCTGTGCAGCATGTCAGACCTTCATACATTTGGAGAGAACACAAGGGCTCTGCAGACTTCTAGGCTTTAAGTATTGCTAGCAACATGTCCCCTGTGGTACCCTTGTCAAGCTAGTGACCCTGCTCCCTGTACCTCATATCAGCCTGAAGTTCAGTGGTCCTGCAGCATTTCTTTGGGGGCCAAGGGTTAGTTCAGTAAATGCATGGAAAGCTCCTGTTACACTCAGGTTTGGGGGCCCCAAAGATGATGGCATCCCTGCCTTAGGGCTCTCACTACCTTGTAGGGGAGACAGGCAACCCCACCAAGCCATAGTACAAGGCGGGATATACACCAAGCAGGCATGAGCTGCATTCAGGAAGGGAGCAATTATTCCAGTTTGGAAGAACAGACAGAGAGACTAAGAGAGAGGTGGGTTAGAACTAGTCTTGGAAGCTGTGTGTGATGTCCAGAGGCTGGTAGGGGACAGACTAGGTCTGAGCAGAAGTGTTGGGCTGCTGAACGAGTGTCGCTGTGGTACAGCAAGCATATGCTGTAAGAGTGTGGGCATGGAAAGGCCTGGGCACTGCTGCTTCCTTGCTGTGTGGCACGAGGGTTGCTGTGGGACCTCCCAGCCTACCTCCTGTCTGTCGGCCAGGGCAGTAACACCCACCTCCTCAGATGCTGAACCCGCTCACCTTCCCTGCCCTGCCCTTGATCCCCTCACGCCCACTTAACTATGAAGTGACCATTGCAGGACAGTCCCTCCATGCACTGAAGTCCTCAGTGGCCTTGCAAGTAATCAGTAGGAAACAGCATTGCCTATCCTAAGGCAGACCTGTCTCCTGATCCTTCAGTGTTGCTTCAAAGATAAACCTAAAGGTCTTGACTCTATCCCTTCCTGGCCATCGTTAGTGCCCAGTGTCCCACTCAAAAGGATCTGTTGAAGGTGGGAGGAATAGAGAGGACCTGTCAAGGGAGCCATCACCAGAGGAAGCCAACCCCTGGGCTCCTCAGGGGTGCTGTCCTGCTTTCCTGGCCTACAGCAGACACTGCAGGGGCCTCTTTGCAAATACCAGATCCTAGCATTTCAGTTATTACTGTTGCCTGGCAGTTGGGGGTACTGGAGAGAAGCTGAAAGGGCAGGAGCCCATCTAAGGAACAGACTCAGCCTCTCTTCTCAGCCTTTATAATGCCAAGGGAAGTGGAAACAACCACAGAAAGCCATGCTATAAGCCCCCAAGGGAAGATATGTTCTGAATAGCACTGGGCTGCAAGGGCCTCACAGGGGAAAGGGGCCGCTGCCACCTCTATAACAGGGAGTCCTTCCTGAATTGGGTTGTCCAGGGCTGGCACAGCTGCTCTAAATGTTCTCAGGGATTCAGCTTCCCAGCCTCCCCCTGTTCCACCATTATTATCCTGTGGTTTTATCCTCATGGTCACAAAATGGGTGCTGCCACTCCAGCCATCACATCCAAATAACTTCTCTTCATGAAAATTTAACTTTTCATTTAAGGGTAAACCTTCCCCAAGGACTTGTGCTGGTCTCTTGATAACCAAAACTGAGCTCCACGCCTGCAGTTTCCCAGCTGCAGAGCAGTCTAAGTAGGGAGTACAGCAAAGGAAGGAGGGGGTGAGGTGTTTAGTGGGGGTTTGGTGAGCCAGCTCTGAATCAGGGGGCAATGTGATGTTTTAGCAGTTCCATCTGGATTGTGCTCTTTCTTTCGGCAGTGATGAGTACCTTATATCTGGAGAAAGGCAAAAGTACAGAAATGAATTCTTTCCAACTGGGCCCTTATCTGGAAATAAATCACTGTTGGCTATTGGGCTCTCTATGCCCTAAAAAGCCGTAGTGCATGAGGCTATCAGTGCCCCACTCCATAAAAAAAAACCCATTCTCTTTAAGTGCAGAGAGATAAGCAGGCTGTCCTGCAGCACCACTCAATTCTTTTTAATCTCATGGTGCAGGGGCAGCCACAGGTAAAGGGTGGTGCATGCTCCATGCTGTCCTGCCAGTGGCCAGTGCCCCCACAGGAGGGAGAGGCACTGGGGGTCCTGCTCCAAGCCAGACCCGGGGCCAGGCAGCTGACTAGACGGTCTTGTGCCCCCCACATCTGAATGCCACCTGGCAGTTTCGTGTTCAGAGGCTTTCTCTCCTCAAGCACTGGGCCTGTGCCAGGACCCTCTTGGACAGGAGCGCAGCTCTGGACCCATGGTCTTCCAAACCCTTCTGAACTGAGAACTTGGCCAGGCACTAGGGCTTCTCACTCCATCCTTAAAGAAAGTCTCTGTATCTCTGTGCTTTCAGGCTGCTACTCTGACCCCAGAGAACACCTTTGTGGAAACAGGAAGATTTTGCAGATGCTAAAGTCACCACCCCAGCTAGCGTCCTTGCCCATAAGGATGGGCAGCTGAGGGAGAGGAGATTTAGGAGATTTAGCAGGAAAACCATCTTTCTCCTCCCTGGCCCTGTCCTGCCATGCCTCTCTTTCCATTCATAGGGCTCCCTGGTGCCTGTTAAAACCCCTTCAGCTGCAGATAACCAAAACCCAGCTCAGGTGGCGTAAATAGGAAGGATGTTCATTGTCTTCCAACCATCTGGAATCTGGCAGGCCCCATGGGACAAGTGAGGCACTTGTCTAAGCCCCTCTGTCCCACCCTGTAGCCTCCTCACCTTCCATGCAGGACAAGCCACCGCCACCGTCCCCAGCATCAAGCAGGTCCAGTTTGCCCCCAAACACCTGTGTCTGAGAGCATGGCCAGATCCAGGATAGGAAGTATCCACAAAGATCCCAGAGCATCTTGTCCTGGAAGAAAATAAGACATCCTCAGAAACCACCAGGGTGGTGTTAGAAGGATTCCTGGGCTGAGTGGACAAGGCTCCCACAGGATAAGAGGGACAGTGAGTATCATAGCTGGAATGGGCAGAAATATGACAAAGATTCTTCAGTCCACAAATTCATAATGATACTCAGAGAAAGGCTCACTTATCGCCTCTGCAGGATGCTTGGTGCCACACATAACTTTGGAAACTGGCAAATAGCTGGAAAGGATCAGCCTGAATCCCGTATTCCCTCAGTGAACTGGTGAGGGGACTTTGCTCTGAGTTGAGGTCTCCCCGCGTATCATGAAGGGAGAAGCAACAACATTGTTAAGGGCTGACTTCATATGTTGAAGTCCTAACCCTATTCCTCAGGATGTGACTGTATTTGGAGACTGGGCCTTTTGAGGGGTAAAGTGAGGTCATGTGGGTGGACCCTAATCCACCTGACTGGTGTCCTTATAAGAGATTATAAGGACACAGACACACGCAGAGGGAAGGCCACATGAGGACACAGGCAGGAGACAGCCATCCACAAACAAGGAGAGAGGCCTCAGAAGGAAATTCCTGCTGAAACTTTGATCTTGGACTTCTAGCCTCTACAGCCACGAGAAGATATATTCCTGTTTTTCAAGCTATGCAGTCTGTGTTGTTTTGTTATAGCAGCCCAAGCAAACTAGTACAGACAGAATGAGCATACCAAAGTCTTCAAGCCCAAGTGAATGGATAAGTCTAAACACAAATCAGCAAATGCCATAAAACATGGTTAAAAAAAATTTAAGTGTATTTTCAGAGTTTATTGGGAGCAACTAACAGTTGTGCTTATTCTCAGATCTCTTGGGATCTCTTTCCCATGTGAGACCTTGACCCATCAGCAGTGTCCCAGATGTTTATAGATCTTTTCCTCCCAGGCCACCTACCTGGAAGGTGAAACCCAGCTCTGATCTCCTACCCCGCCCCCTCTCCTGACACACACACACACACACACACACACACACTGCCCTGCGGGGTGCCCAGCTGGGTGCCTGGGTGGAGACATTACAAAGCTTGTGACTCACTTCTGCTTCCACTGAGGACCAGTCAGATTCAATGACATCTTACTTTGGCTTCCAACCCAGAACCAGAGCTAATGGGAAATAAACAGTGGAGCAGAAGGTGCCTTGCACACCTCTGACCTGCCCCCTCCCCATAGAACCGCCATGTCCAGGATGAGGGCATGTCGGAGCTGGGAAGAAGGTCAGCCGGCCCAAAGCACCCACTGCGCCCCACACAGGAGGGACTCGCACAAGTCACCTGGCCCAACCAGCAGATGGGGCTTGAACTAGATGTGCTGACTCCTACCTGGGACTTCTTCAAACTCTGTTTGAAATGTTTTTTAAAGGCGAAGAAAAGGAGAAAGAAAATGCCTACTGGGACTTTTATAGAAGGTAGAAAGGAAAATGCCTGCTCACTGGTGAGAGACCAAAGTGTGCTTCTGCCAATCTTCTGTGGTCTTGGTCCCCGGGAGGAGGCCAGAGGGAGAGATATGGCCTAGGGAATCCCCCCAGTTTCCTCTCCTGTCCCCTCACCATAAGGCCTGTCTCTTCCCACAGCCTGAACCCAATGCTGGGGGCAGAGAGGTTCTCTCTCACATCACACGTGGCTGCCAAACAGATGCCAACCAGAGTCAGGTGCATGGAGCAAGGGCAGCGTCAGCAGGAAGACCTAGCCATGACCTGCTCCCCACTTGCAAGCCGTGCATTACGCCTCTCTTTGGAACTTCCTTTGCTCTGTCCTGATATCCTTCCTGACTAGAGTGTTATGACCAATAACTGAAGGATTTGATTGCCCCAGGGCAATTCAGATAGCTGTCGCTCAGGACATCTGGGTGAGCATTGACTGTGCAAATGCTACGTGGGAGGTGCAGTGATCAGGCAGCACCTACCCTCAGCGTGTGCACAGTCACATGGAGAGGAACCTTGAGACCAAGAGGACCCCAGGGATTCAGCTCAGAGAGGAGAGATGAAGGTGCCGCCCAGCAGAGGTGGCATTTCGCAGAACAAACCATGTGGCAAGCGCAGCAGAGCCCACTTTAAGCAGGGATGTGCACTGGCTAGCCCTGGCCCTGGCAAGAAGCCCCCTTAGCCCCACGGAGGAGGCCCTGGTGTCCAGAGCTGAGAATGAATTGATGTGTGCTCTGGAAGGCTGAGGATGAGAGGGCACCGCTAAGTGGAGAAGAGAAGGGGAGGGCGCCTGGTGTATACAGAGCCCAAGAGACCATTCAAAGAGCAGAACCTCTGGGTTCAGTTTATCCAGTCTGGACATTTCTGGTTCAGTTCGTCAGCATCACCTTCTTGACCAACAGATGGTGCATCCATCAGTAGTTGACTAAGTGTAGATGAACTCCCTGGCCCCTCAATACCCAAATGCCTGTGTGGAGGGATCCTAAGGCCCATTATAACTGATGGTGGACTTTTCAAAAAGTAATTTTCTGCAAGCTTTAGTTGAAGCATGGCCCAGCAGGTATTTGGAATGTGGCTAATCCTCACAACTCCACCCCAGGGAAAGAGGGCAACCCACTGGTGGTCCCACAGAGCAAAGGGCAGGATTGCCACCTACATGTTTGAGGGCATGAAAGCCCTGCCATGGGTTCCAGGCATTCTGAGAGCCAGATCTGGCCCATGGTCAGGGGGCAGGCTGTGTGTCCTGCACAACCCTGTGGACCTGAGCTGCATGGATGTTCTTCAACAAATATTCCCTGAGAATGTTTATATGATGGCACACCTTCCAGGAACTTGTGACTGGGACAGTTAAATGGGCTAACCTGGTATGACTACCTGGGGTTGGATTCCTTTCTCACCAGGTGACCTGGGCTCCTACAGAGATGGCTGAGAGGCAGCCACTATGAACTCCAATGCCAGGTGCCCCAAATTCAGGCACCAGTGTCCCCAGCCTGGAGGAGAGCCCAGGGCCAGCATTGATGGGGCTCTTTGTCATGCCCCCAGTGTCCCCTCATGCCACGCAGGATGCTGGAGCAATGAAACAAAGTCCCAGCCTGTGCCCTCGAGTCACATGGCATCTCAGTGAAGAGAAGGACATGGAAACCACATTGACACTGCGGTTTCCAGCATGAGATCAATGTAGGAGGCTCACGGACCACAGTGGGGCTGGAAGCTCAGGAACAAGCGGCCCAGACTGCAGTCTGAGTCGGCTGGGAGGTGGGAGATGTGAGATTGGGAAGGCCAAGCTCCAGGACACCTGCTGGTCCCCCCACTGTCGAGTGTGGTTATCACACAGCCACCATGGTGCCCTGCCTCACACAAAGGGCACCTTGTGGAGGGTGCTCCCCAAGACCTCCCAGCACCCCAGGACAGAAGCCAACAGATACAGTCAGCACAGGCCCCAGCAGGCAGCCATCTTGTCCTTGTGTCTCAGGAACAATGTTCTAGGAGCCTCAAAATCAGGAAAAAAATGTATTCTAGGCTGTGACATGGGGTTCCTTTCTTCCCATCACGCCTTTCCTCCTGCTTGGCCCAGCATGTCTCATCTGTGTGTTCAAGCTCCTGAAGGCTTAAAAATGCAAAAGGCATTCGTTAAACCTCCCATCTGTCTTCCCTGTTGAAAGGTTCTGCTCTTAGCTCTTTTTTTTTTTTTGCTCTTAGCTCTTTCTGCCTCACCTGGGCCGCTCCTCACCCACTGCTGAGGTCAGCTGCCTTCAAATGCAAGAGTCTTCCTGTGTCCTGCAGACCAGGGTTGTTCTTGGGGAGAAACAAGGGCTTGCATAGGGAAGGTTGGGGGCTGGAGAGATTGGTCAGGTGTGGGCAAGTTGAGTGTGCGAGGCTTTTCCAATCCATTTTAAGACTTTTAAAATAAAAATGATGTGTCCTTTCTTGGTAGCTTCCATATCCATGCTTTCTCCAAGAGAGGATATTAGTCCTTTGCCCCCGACACCCTGGGCCCTGGTCTTTCAGCTTGCAGGGAGGATCCTCTGGGGCCCACGGGCATGACATCTGTGGGCCTCCCTGCCACCACATGTTCAAATGACTCTGTAAAATTCTCATTGGGGCTGGCTCTGCACCCCATAGTCACACCAGGACTTGCATGCACTTCCTGGGTGCAGGTGTCATTCTAGGTCCTTGCCAAGGACAACTATTAACTCCCCCCCCAATTTCTATCTACACCTGACAGAGGAGGAAACTGAGGAAGGGTGGACCATCCCTGCTCCCCAGGGAGCAGTTGTAATTGATGAAGGGTTGCTAGGACAGGTTGGATGGTGTGGCTTCCAAAAAGGAGAGTTGACCAAAGAGGGTGGTCATCAGGGAACATGCACCTCCCAGAGAGGGGGGTACAGGAAGTGGTACCCCAAATCAAATCTTGCTTGAGATAAACCAGCATCTGGCACCTGGCAACTCGGGGCTATTCTTTTTTAAATTATCAATATATAAGGTAATTATTTAAATAGTTTTTTTCCTCCTGAGTGCAAACAACCTGAGGGCCACAGAGAATTCAAGGAACTCTGCCCTTGTCCCTTCAGGCCTCCCACTCAGACTACCTAGAAAGCAGTATACTGCAGTCTCTAAAAATCCCACTGGTCACAGATGGAGGGGGGATGCCAATGTGACTAAGGACATGGGCAGCGATGCTCATACAGCCATCAGTCAGCTCCAGACAACTAAGACCAATGTTTACAGATTTTGCTGTTCATTTACTGGAAACAGACACTCAGTACACCCCAAAATGTGATATTTGCAGGAAAAAAGTGTTTGCAAAGAGCAGCTTGAAACTTTATCTCTTGCCACTTAGAAACAATATACCGTATTTATAAAAAATGAGTCATTTGGGGATTTTGTGGAGCCAAACAGAATAACCCCACATAACAGTTCATGAAAGCAGTTTTTAATCTGTATTCGATGCACAGCTCATAGTTAAATTCCGTGTCAATCTATATTTCATTATTGCCCAAACCAAATAGAGTCTAACATTTCCTTTCCAATCTATCTGACAACAAACCTATGCTTTTTCTTACAGGATTGGTCTATAATAAACAGCACCCATCTCTTGTTAAGTAAAAATTTCTCTTCACATGTTATGACTATTAAGTATCCCATTTAAATGAATTTTATAATATAATTTTGTAAATATAGTAATCCAAAATAAAGTGATTTTGACTCAGTCACTTTATCATATTCCAAATAAATTGGCCCATCTGTGTACCTGTCTCAGTACAATAATGGAGAAAATATGGAACAACCCACCAGTTATAGGACATTATAAGAATCAAATAAATTTACAGTAGCAAGAAGGCTTTAGAAACCAGAAGGTGCCTAAGAAATGCAATTACCTTCATTGTCTTTGCAATTAGCCTCCCTTCTCTTTAACCACTTTCTCAATTTGCAGATTACCACTGGAAGATAAAGCTCAAGGTAGGAGGAAAAAGCACAGCTTTGCTTTCCCCCTGTGGTCTGCAGCCAGCCTCACTGAACTGCGAGCCACGTTCCTTTGCTGCTCTTCCTAAAGCCCAGAGCTCAGCCCCCTAGAAGGAAGCCCCTGTCTGCAAAGGCTCCTTGTTACAGAGAAAGAGGAAGAAGAACTGGTGTGGGGAGCATCTAGAATTTTAGCTCAGACCCCTGCACCCCAGGGTCTGGGGACTAGACAAGGGCCATTGTTTTTAACATTGGTTCTTGACCCGCAAACCCTGCAAAGAGCCACCAGGTAGCCAGGATCTGCAGGAAGGATTTCAAGGCTATGGAGCTCTGTCCTCGGCTTCCAAAGGGATACTAGCTACAGTCAACTGTGTGGGAAGAACTGGCTGAGGGTTTTTGACTAGAAATCCCGAGGGCCTAGAGAGACAAGAAAGCAGGAATGTGCCCTGATGTCATCTCCCCCCTGATGAGCCCTACCCTGTCCCCTCCTGAGCTCCACAGCAGGCCAGACACCTGGCTCCTCAGCCATGCCTTCCATGGCACATGAAGAGCACTCCCCCAGGAGCATACCAGCCACCATTTCCCTTGACTCCTGAATCAGCCCCAGCCCCATCTGCACATCACGTTGCAGGCCTCTCCATCAGGCTGCACTGGGCTCTCTGTGGACCTACAGGTACTATGTGTGGTCCTTGGGCATGTGTTGCTGGAACACTGCTCCCCACCCAGCCCCCCTCAGAAGAGGGGAGAGAAGCAAAGCATGGGGCACCTGTCTATCTTGTCCTTCTGGACGTGGGGAGCAAGCTTTTTGGTCAGCCAGCATGACAGCATGAGAAGACCCTGAGGTCCGTGTCTGGTGCATGCACCAAGGACACTCACTGGGGGCTAAAACTGTCACCACCCACCCTGGGTGTTCAGGAGCCCAGAGGTTGAGCTTCCTTAGCCTGAGCATTTCTTTGGCAGTACAATTCCCTGAATTCCAATCTGCATTTTTTCCAGTTTTGTCTGAGTCCATTCAGGCTGCTATAAAAAAGTACCACAGACCGAGTGGCTTAAACAAAAGAAATGTTATCTCTCACAATTCTAAGATTGGAAGTGCAAGATCACGGCCCTAGCAGATCCCATGTCAGGTGAGGAACCTCTTCCTGGTTTGCAGGTGGCTGCCTTCTCTTGTACTCACATGGCAGAGAGAGAGAGACAGAGACAGAAAGCACGCTCTCTTGTGTCTCTTCTTACAAGGGCACTGATCCCAGTTATGGGGGCTCCACCCTTATGACCTAATCACCTCCCAGAGGCTCCATCTACAAATACCATCACATTAGGAGTTAAGTTCCAATATATGAATTTGGGAGGACATATTCAGTCTATAGCAAGTTTATTCCATAGACTACTGACCAAGCCAAAGACCATATCTACGTATAAACGTTAAGCTGGAGAATTTGTGTCTGTGACCTGTGAACTTGGTACCCTGCCCAGCTCCATCTTCAGGGGGCTGGCATCTGCCTTAAGGGCAAGATATCACCCACCATCTGACACAGCCCCTTTTATCCCTAAAGGGAGTTGTACAGGAGAGACCCCAGCCCCCCAGCCCCCAGACTCATCCTCTACTTTCCAACATGCTACCTTTAGCCTGAGCTCATCATGTAACCCATGACCGGAAAGCAACAAGCAATAGCCAGCAATACAATCATCTTATGATTGTTTTATGTGTTTGTTTTATGTTCCTAGCATTACAGCCTTGGTTGGCAGAGCTCTGTGTCCACAGAAACAATGGGTGACTGCTCACCTGTGCATCTTGGACCTGCTTCACAGAGGCAAAGACTTTTTGTCCCCAAGCAGTGGGATTCTCACTCCCCATGTCCCTCCTCCCTTCAAAGTGCCACATCATAGGAACCAGATTCCATCTCAGGAGGATATGGGCTGCAAGTAAGAGAAAACACTCACAATGACACAAAGAATAAAGAAGTTTAGAGTCTCATGTAATGAGAAATCTGATGACCAGCAGTCAGTTGATTTGGGACCTGACACTCATCAAAGACCTGGGCCCTTTCTGTCTATCCACTCTCCTTGGCTTGTTGCCTTTTGTCCTGTAATTGTCCCTCATTGGTCATATGACTGTTGTAGCTCCAAGCATTATATCCTCACGTAAAACATGGAGAGGTCAGAAAAGAGCCTGGCCCTCCTTTGTGTTGCTTTTAACTAGGAATCTTCCAGCTGACTTCCTCTTACATCTCATTGAGCAGATTTTGTTCCAGACTTTGTCTCAGAAGTCACAGACAAGAGGAAAATGAATCAACCATGAATGCCTTAGAGCCATCCTGACCCATCCTGATAGTCCCAGGAGGTGGGGTCTGCGAGTGAGGACAAAGGGTGGGCTGCACTCCCCCATGGCCCTCAAAAATTTCTGCGTCTCCCAAGGCATTTTCAAGAGTCCTCCACCATAGCGAGATACCTCTTAGATGGGGGATTTATCACACTTTGCTTTTCATTTTGCCTGTTCCCAAACCCTGCCCCCCATACACTACCTCCTTTGACTTTCACAAAACCCTGAAGTTTAGTGAAAGTGGGACAAAGGTCATCCCCAGTCCTGCTCCCTCTCTTGACCCACTCAGTAGGGCTGTGTGGTGAACTGAAGTTCTGGGCTCCTTTCTGCTACAGCTCACAGGTTTTTACACTGGGTTTGGTAGATGGGCTTCAGAGATACACTGACCCAGCTGAAGCTATTCACAAAATTGTGAACATGCATATCAGATAGAAGCACTCAGTAAGTAGAAAAGTCAATTTATATATATGTAAGTTTATATGTGTGTGTGTGTGTGTGTGTGTGTATATATATATATATATATATTTATAAATGTTGCAGACATACCTGAACCATTTTAACTGAAAGCACAAATGTACCTTATTCCTCAGCTTCATGCTCAGAGGTGAAGGACAGGGACTCTGAAATCCAGTAGCCTGAGTTAAAATCCTGGTTTGGTAACTACCTGGATGACAGGATAGGACGCTTAGTGCCTCTGGGCTTCCATTTCCTCTTCTGCAAGGTGGCTCCACAGATCATTGGGATCACATGAGTCAACTCCATGTAGAATGTGCACAGTAAGCACTAGACACCTTTTGTTGTTACCGTCTTTCTAGTGTTGTTTGTTTTTGCAGGTGTCATACCTCTAATGTGCCTGCTACCAGTTTCCCTTTAACTTCTTTCAAATGGAGCGAAGCCCATGCAAAGTGTAAACTCTCCTGGGCTCTTACAGTGATTATTTCCAGTCTTCCTTGGCTCTCTCTTTCACACAGTGGTGTACCAGGATGGGTCAGTGGGAGCACCCAGTCCCAGGGTATACAGTAAGCAGGGGCACTGTCTAGAGAGAATTTTAAAACAATAATAAAACCAACTCAAAGTTGGAATGCTTTGCATCATCACCATGGCCTACAATTCTCAACAATATTGGTGCTAGAAACCCTCCCCATTGGGACAGTCGGTTCCCACTGCCCCACCCGTGGTCTCCAGTGCCTCCTACCTACACATAGTTCAGCTTGCCTTCTGAGACTCCATTTGATTTTCATAGAAAGCCTTCATGGGTACTTAATGTGCCAAGTGCCTGAACTGTATCATGATAGCAGCAGTGTGGCCAGGCTAGACTGGAAGGGACAGACACAGCATGGTGTGCTCACAGTGACACAGCACCATCCACCAAGGGCCTGAACAGGCAACACTAGGGGCAGCCTGCTCCCCAGGATTAGAGTCCTTGGTGGTACCACATATGACCAGAGAAAATGGACAACTTCCTGGTAACCTGAGGTCCGTCCACTAAGAGAGTTTCTTCAGAAAAGTTCTGTAGGAAAGAAACCTTCGCCCCATCAGAAACCAGTGGGCAGTTTGGAGTGTGAGGCTATGGGTGGCTCATCCACCAGGAACTAACCCCTTTCCTTGTAGTAGTCAGAGGTAAAGGACTGCCATTGCTTTGCAGATCAAGGTTTCATGAAGTAAATCCTAATAAAGTGGGTCTGATTTTTCCCAGAGGTACAAGAATGCAAAGTCCTTGTCCACCTAGGGACTCTACAGCAGGCTAACCAGAGACTGTTCACAGAGAACAGAGCTGTGGCTGTGGTGGGAGGTGGGAGCAGGGAGAGAAAGGGGACAACGAAGATTGCTTTTTGGAGGGTCTCTGTTCTTCATCATTCAGATCCTGAACATCTTGAAGCCAGACATGATATCTTATTCATCTTTGTGTCTCTAGCAGCGAGACACCTGAGAGGTATTTAATAAATGTTGAATGAATAAAGAATGAATAAGATTAGATGTTCCCAATGAACTAACTTTAGGTAATTCAGAGAAAGGCAGTGCGACATAATAGAAAAAAAAAAAAAACTGTACATTGTGGAGTAAGGCAGACCTACATTTAAATCACAACTTTAACTTTGGCATGGGCAAGTTATTTATGTACCAGAGCCTTCATTTCCTCTTCTGGAAAACTGGAACAAGAATCCTTTAACTGGTGAAAGAATTTTAAGTAATGAATATAGAGCTCCTGACATAGTGCCTGGTACTGATTGAGGGTTAGACACACAGATCAATGGTATAGAATATAGAACCCAGAAATAACACCACACAAATATACTCAGCTGATTTTTGGCAAAGGAACAAAGTCAATTCAATGGAGGATGGAGAGTCTTTTCCACAAATGGTGATAAAGCAATTGGACATCCGTAAGCAAAAATATGAACCTGCATCTGAGTCTTAATAATACAAAAATTAACTCAAAATGAATCATAGAATAAATATAAAATGTACAACTATAAAACTTCAAAGAAAATATGAGGACCCAGGGTTAGGCAAAGAGCTCTTAGCCATGACACAAAAGCATGATCCAAAAAAAGGAAAAACTGATGAATTGGACCTCTGTTCCACAAAAAAAAAAAAAAAAAATACAAATGAACAAAACAACAACTATTAAGAAGTGAAAAGACAAGCTATAGAGTGGGAGAAACTATTTTAAAACCCCATATCAACAAAGGATTTGTATCTAAAGTATACAATGAACTATCAAAATTCAACAGTAAAGAATAACAAACAATCCAAATTTAAAAATGGAGAAAAGCCATGAACAGACATATCACCGAAAAGGAGATACAGATGGCAAATAAGCACATAGAAGGATGTTCAGCATTAGAACCACAATGAGCTATCACTACACACCTATCAGAATGACTAAAATTTTAAAAAGTGATAATAACAAATGCTGGAGAGGATGTGGAGCAACCAAATCTCTCATATGTTGCTGGTAGGGATGTAAAACTCTAGAAAACAGTTTGGCAGTTTCTTAGGAGACTACATATCACTTACCATATGACCCCGACATAGAAGGAAAAAAATTGTATCCCAAAGAAATGAAAATTTATGATCACACCAAAGCGTATACACAAATGTTTGTAGTAGCTTTATTGGTAATAGCCCCAAACTGGAAACAACCCAAATGTCTTTCCTGGGGAAAAAAAAAAATGTCTTTCCTGGGTGAATGGTTAAAGAAATTATGGTACAACCATACTGTGGAATCCTGCTCAGCAGTGCAGAGAAATGAATATGATACAGGCAATGACTTGGGTGGATCTCAAAGGAATTATGGTGAATTAAAAAAGTCAATCCCAAAAGATTACATACTATATGATGCCAGTTACGTAGAATCCTTGAAATGGCCAAACTATAAAGATGGAGTACAGATGAGTGGTTCTCTTAGTCATCGATCTCCAGAGAAGCAGAACCAGTAGGATATACACAGATATATATAAGAAGAGATTTATTTTAGGAATTGGCTCACACAATTCTGGAGGCCAAGAAGTCTCACCATCTGCCTGCCATCTGCAAGCTGGAGAACCAGGAAAGCCAGGGGTATATTTCAGTTCTGAGTCCAAAGGCCCAAGAAGTGGGGGCCACTGGTACAATTTCCCATTGGAGTCTGAAGGCCCAAGAACCAGTAGCATCAATGTCCAAGGGCAGGAGAAGCTGGATATCCCAGCTCAAGCAAAAGAGCAAATTCCTCCTTCCTCCACTTTTTGTTCTGAGTCCTGAATGCCTGTTCACACTGGTGAGGATGATCTTCTTTTCTCGGTCTACCAATTCAAATCCTAATCTCCTCTAGAAATACGCTAAATATGTTTTACTAGCTATCTGGGCACCCCTTAATCCAGTCAAGTTGACATATAAAATCATCCGTCACAGTGGTGGACAAGGATTAGGAACGGGAATGAAGTGCTGAAAGGAAGTGGGTGTGTTCATAAAAGGGTAGCATGAGGGACCCTTGTAGTGATGCAATCATTCTGTATCTTGATTGAGAGCATTACACAAATCTACACATGTGATAAAATTGCATAGAACCAAATACACATACACACACACAAATGAATGCATGGAAAATTTATACAATCTGAATTGTAGAGAAAGACAATTGTAGAGAAATGGAATGTACCAAGGTCTATATCCTGGCTGTGGTATTGTACTCCAGTTATACAAGATGTTAGCTTGGAGGCACCTAGGGGATGGGTACACAGGATCTCTCTGCATTATTTCTTATAACTCCATTTAAATGTTAAACTCATAACAGCAGCAAATGTTTGTCTCACTCTTACTGGAGTAGGGTGAGCACTGCTGTAGGGGGTTTGTATGTATTTAACTTGCTCAGTTTTCATAGCCATCCTAGAGGTGGTTATTACTACTCTCTTCATCTCTAAGATGAGAAACTCTGCCTAAGGTCATAGAGCCAGCTTCCTTCTAAGGTGATCTGAGAGGATCAGATACTATTTGTGAAACAGTGTGTGTGAAAATACTTTAAGTGGACACTTAAGTGTCAAACAGATGTTAATTACCATTATTATGGTGGGGGGAGGAGTTTAAATGTCTTAAATATATTTAATCATAGAAGATGAAAAGGAATAATAAAATATTTCAATATTCCAGCAGGAATATTAACAGCTTAAGATCATTTAAAAGCCTAGTCTACCATTTATCCTAACTTCTTAAAATATGAATTTGGATAATCTTTTGTTGTTTTTTATGTGTCTTTTCCAAGAAACAGCTTTTGATTTCACTGATTTGTCTATTTCTCTTTTTAGTTTCATTGATTTCTGCTCTAATCTTTATTATTTCCCTCCTCCCCACCTTGAGTTTAATTTGCTTTTTTTTTTTTTTTTTAGCTTCTTAAAGCAGAAATTTGGATTACAAACTGGGAACTTTTCTTCTTATCTAATATAAGCATTTTAGTTGCATAAATTTTCCCCTAAGCACAGATTAGTTACATCACACAAATTTTGATATGTTGTATTTCCATTTCATTGTGTTCAAACTATTTTTGTAATTTCCTTTGAGACTTCCTCTTTGACCCGTGGATTATTTAGAAGCATGTTGTTTAAGTTCCAAATAGTTGAGGAGTCTCCAAATATCTTCTGTTATATGTTTATCGTTTTATTTAGTAATGGTCTGAGAACAAACTTTTTATGATTTCTATTCTTTTAAATTTGTAAGGTGGGCTAAGAATGTGTTCTATCTTGGTGAATATTTCATGTACCCTTGAAAATAATGTGTTCTGCTCTTGTTGCATTCTATAAATGTCAATTCATTGAAGTTCTCTGATGATGTTCAGGTCTTCTGCATCCTTGCTGATATTCTATCTACTTATTCTGTCAATTACTGAGAGAAAAATGATGAAGTCTCTAACCATAATGGATTTGTCTGTTTCTCCTTTCATTTTTGTTAATATTTAGCTTTTAGTACTCTGAAGCTCGGTCATTAAGAGCATCCACACATGTAGGACTGTGATGTTTTCTTGGAGAATTGGGCCTATATCATTACATAATGTTTCTCTATATCTTTGGTAACAGTCCTGGTTCTGGAGTCTACTTCGTCTGACATTAACAGAGTCACTCTAGCTTTTTTATACTTAGTGAATATCTTTTAACCTACCTGTGTCTTCATATTTATTTATTTTTCCCTTTTTTTGTTATTTTTTTATTTAAATTCAATTAGCCAACATATAGTACATCATTAGTTTTTCTGTCTTTATATTTAAAATGAATTTCTTGTAGTCAGTAGAATTGAGTATTGCTTTTTCTATCCATTCTGACAATTTTGCTTTTATATTGGTATTTTTTGACTATTGACATTTAATGGTAATAATCATATGGTTGGATAAGTGAGTTTTGGGTTAAATGAGTTTCTTAATGGCTCCTTTTTATCTCCACTATTGACTTACTATGCCTCTATTTTTCATTATTAGTGATTTCCCTAGAGTTTACAATAAACATCTTTAATTAATTAGATTCTATTTTCAAGTCATATTCTACTTCATGTATTGTATAAGGATCTTATGACAGTTTATTCCCAATTCCCCCCTCCCATCCTTTGTGCCATTACTGTCAAGCATTTTACTTTTACATATGCTGTAAACACATAATACACTGCATCTCTCTTTACCTTTTAGTCTCTTAGAACAATTGAAAGGAAGAAAAATGAGTTTTATTTTCATATTAATTTATTCCACTTCTTTTACTTTTCATTTTGTTATGTAAAATCCAGGTTTCTACTGATAGCATATTCCTTCCCCTTAAACAATTTCCAATTTCTTTTAATATTTCCTAGTGCAATTATATATACATTTTTTTTTTTAGTGCAGTTCTGTAGGCAGTTAATTTTTTTATTTTTGTTTGAGAAAGTATGTCTCCTTCATGTTTCAGAGATATTTTTTCTGGGTATAGAATTATGGATTAGCAGTTTTTTATTTCAGTGCTTTAAAGATGTCACTCTATTGTCTTCTGGCTTACCTGTTTTATCATGAAAAGTCTGCTGTGTTTCTTATCTTTGTTTCTCTGTATGTAATGTGTCTTTTTCCTCTTGCTGCCTTTATGATTTTGTCTTTGGTTTTAAACAGCTTAAATATTCTAAGTGTAGGGGTATTTTTGGTGGTGTTGGTGGTGGTATTGTTTTCCTGCTTGGTTTTTCCTTAGCTTCTTGGCTCTATGGTGGTATTTGTCATTCACAGTGGAAATGTTTGTCAGCCATTATTTCTTTAAATATTCCTTATCCTGGGTTCTCTCTGGGATTATACTTACACAGATCTTAGGCTGTCTGGTATTGCCCCACACCTCTTGGGTATTCTGTTGTGCATCCCCCCTGCCCAACTCTTTTTTTTCTTTCTGTGTTTCAATTTGGGTAACTTCTATTGACACATCTTGATGTTCACAGACTCTTTTCTCAGTTGTGTAAAGTGTACTGATGAGCCCCTTGAAGTCATTCTTCATCTCTCTTACTGTGTTTTTTCATTTCTAGCATTTCTATTTGATTCTTTCTTGTAAATTTCTTCTCTCTGCTGGAGAGAAATTAATCATCAAGTCTTGCATGGTATCCCCTTTTCTATTAGAGTATTCAACTTATTAATCAATTATTCTGAATTCCATGTCTGAGAGTTTCAATACCTGTATCATATCTGAGTCTTGTTCTGTCAAATGCTTTGTCTCTTGTCAACATATTGGGGAAGAGGGGGTTCTTGTCTTTTCTTATGCTAGCAGTTTTCTGTTGAAAGCCAGACATCTTGAGTAGGACAGTAAAGACTAAGGTACATCATTTTGATTCTTGGAACTAAGTGTGCCTTACCTTTTGCTAGGTCTTTAGTGTGGGGTTTACATCAGTCTAGTCAGGACCTGAGGTTGGTTTTGGTTTCATTGCTGCTTTGGTTACCCTTAGGGCACTCAGCCTTCAGATTTCACTAGTGATATGTTTTATTTTGCCAGAAGGTTTTTCTCGCTGTTTGCTGCACCCTTCCTTCAAACTCTTGTCCCTCTTCTGCTATTATTTGCAGCTTGTTAGCCTGGGTGTGAAAATGGGAGCAGGAAGAGGGATGTTTTTGTTAATCTAATTAAGCTTCCGTCTTAGGCAGGTATTGTGTCCCTGGATCTTGAAAAGGGAGTGACCTCCCCCAGCTGTAGTTCTGGGCTCAGCGTGTGTTCCTGCCCCTCCCCCAGGGAAAAAGAGGGTTTGTTTTTTTTTTCTTATCTCCTCCTTCCACCTCAAGCTTTACTGGGGAAAGACCCCAGTGCCCTAAGGCCAACAGTGTTTGTTGCCCTGCCCTCCCAACTTAAGCTTTTGTTCTTTAGTATAGATAGGAGATAGAAAGATCTATGAAGGACACTTTCTCTGAATTCTTGCCAATCTTTTTATGAGCACCAGGTTGAGTCCCATAAAAGGGGTCTACAAGTACATTTGAATTTCCCTTATATCTGTAGCCCCCAGGGTTCTAAGTATTCTTTCACTAGGCTACATTCTTCCTTTACCAATTTATCAACAATTTTTAGCTGAATTCTTTTTACTGCAGTTCCACTGAATCTGCCCCAGTGAAAGTCATGTCCATTTCTCCTTTATGCACCCAGCTGTCCTTAGATTTGGAGTTAGCTGGTTCCCCTGGGACTTTTGCTCTCTAATGGGTTAAAGGAAAGTTGTGTATCTGCAGTTTGTCTAGCTTGTTGTTATTGTTGTAATGATAGCACCACACTCTCCTGGAAACAGAAACCAGAAGTGTCCATTCATTTTTGGAAAATAAGTACTGAAAATATGTCCAGGCTGGTTTGAGATGGTGTCTGTATGTTTTCAGGTTAAAAGATAGGAGATCCTTTTCAAGGAAAGAAAGAATTGGCTGGCTTATTTTGAAAAGCATTTGCTGTTCCTGACACTGCCACCAGAGGGCAAGCCGTCACATCACTACATATCTCACAGGGTGAGGCCAGGTTTCCAATTGGGAAAAGTCAATGTGTAAAGTGGGAAGCAGAGGCATCCAAAGCAGCTAATGCTTGCAGGTAGGGCCTGTTCTCAAGGCCCTCCTGGACTGTGCAGCTACGGATTGGGCTCTCGGTCCCTCCAGCCCTGGCCCTCGCCCACATGCCCTAGCTGTACGCTCTGCAGAGAAGATGCCTTTTGTGTTGCAATGTCCCTAGAACCTCTCTGAGTACCTGACCCCTACCCCACTAACATTCGTGCTGAGAGGCTGCCAAGACCCTGCTAGGTGGTCAGGCTCTAGCAACTTCAGTTGAGTCCAACCTTCTGCTCAGCAGGGGACAGCCCAGGGAGTCAGTTCCAATCCAACCATTGAGGATAAAAATTCCCAGGAGCCCCGTGGTAGGGAGTTGAGGCTGAGAGGCATGTAGATCTGTACTACTTTAGTTGGTTTACCTGGAACAAACAAACCAAAATCGTAGTGAGAAAAGTTTGGTTCTCATGCAAATAAAGTCTAGAACAGGTGTTCCTGATTGGCAAGCAGACCTTCTCCAAGTGGGGAAGTCAGAAGGTCACCCCTGCCATCTTTTCAGCATACAGGAGGATGGGGAGGGGTGTAGGGAGAAGGCCGCCCACACCTAACCACACTGCCCAGCACCTCCCACGGTGCTTCTGCTCTCATGCCATCCATGCAGCCAGGCACCTGTTAAGTGCTGGGGGCTGGGCAGACACCTCCCAGTAGCACCCCTCCCCTGGGAAGGGAGTGGACAGCCATTCCCAAATTGCCCAAGTTGTACCCACAGTGATAACTTCAAACAGATTACTGCTCTAGGATAATGTTTTCCAAATTCGCATGATTTTAAAAACCACAGAGGATGCTTAATTAAAATATAGTCCTTGGCTCCTTTTCCTGGACACTCTGGTTTGGCCATCTGGATGGGGGCCTGGAAATCAGTGCTTTATCAAGCACCCCAGGGAGCTGTGCTGCCCTAGCAAGTGTCTACAGAAGGATCCACTGCCATCCCCACCCCTTTCCAGTGGATGGGAAGCCAGGCCAACTCTCTCTCTGCCTTTGTGTTGAGCTGTGGAACTGTCGGACAGGCTTCTGGGCAGGCCCAAGGGAGGCAGGTCCTGAACCAGCCCTGCAGCCCTCCTCCCTGAGTGTGACTACCCTGCAGTCAGCCCTGGGAGGGGCAGCCTGTGTGTCATGGCCATGTCAAGGCAGAACCCAGTTGCCCTTGACCAACCAAACCAGAGCACAGTACTGCCAGTCCCCAGCCACTTTAAACAGAAACACTGCCCCCCCCCCCCCCGCCCCAGCAAAGTAGTGTTTCCTTTATATCGTAGTAGAGGATTATTTGTGCTCGTATTTTCTCCTTAGCAACACTGGAGGGCAGCAGTGAGTCGGCGTTTGCAATTTTTTTATTAGAAAGTCCACTTTTAATGGTATTCAGTCATAGATTTTATTTACTTATTTGCCTTTTTGTTCTTGCCGTGACACCCTTGCCATGAATCATGGGAAATGACACCAGGCTCATGGCCACCAAGGGGCGGGGGGGGGTGGCGGACAGAGTGAGGAGGCGGAGGTAGGGTAAACCCAGGGGAGGAGCAAGCTGTTCAAGCTGTTCTGTTCTCACTGGGCACTGGGTCCCACAGCAGCTCGGAAGCTTCTAGCAGATCCAGGCAAACCCTGTGAACACCCCACTCCGCCCCAGCCTTTCTGAGATGCGCCAAGACTTCCCCCAGGTGGGCGTTTCCCTCAGGAGTGTTTGTGGTGAATGGGTCCCTGGGTGAGGTCTCTCCTCGCTGCAGTTCCCGCCTACACGTAACTTCCTCGGAAGCCGCCCCGACCCGCCCTAGAAGGGCTTGCCCTAGCTCCCCGCGAGTCTGCTGTTTACTTTGCAGGGTACTTACCACCACCAGAGATTATGAGATTTTGTTGTTGCTACCGGTGAGCTCCCTGTGGGAGCTCCCACCCACCCCCCCTCCCCGAACTGATGCAGAATTATTGCATGAGCTCACAAATGAGCAGATGGGCAGGCAGCCCTTACTTGCCTAATTTGTACACCGTGAGGTGACCAAGAGCCCGGCTTGGGTCCTTCCTCCGAAATTACAGAAACAGCCACGGCCTTTTTTGTCTGCTGCCCAACCGCGGTACCTGCCTTCTGACAGCCCCAAGTCGTTAGCAGAGTGCCGGTGATGTCTCCAGCTGCTCTTCCATGTCCACAATAAATACCAAGTATTCTGAACTATCAGCAGTGGTTTTGACACCTGTGGTCTTAACGCTCCTGCTGGCACAGATGGTCTGTGTTCGTCTCCGTTCGGTTTCCTTAATTAAGGAGACCCCTGGGCTTGGGACTCCCTTTCCTGGCCTCCCTGGGGGCTGCTGGGGCCTGGAGCCTCCCGGCCCGCCCGTGGGCCACCTGGCACCGCGTCTCTCTCTTCTGTTCCAGCCGTGATCCCCCTGACGGATTCGGAGCACAAGCTGCTGCCTCTGCACTTTGCAGTGGACCCCGGGAAGGACTGGGAGTGGGGGAAGGACGACAACGATAACGCCCGGCTGGCCCAGTGAGCCCCTCCCCCGCGTCCCTCCCCCAACGCCCTAAAGGGCGGCGGTCGCCCGGTTTTCCTCCTCCTGGGACAGCTGGCGGGCCTGCGGGCGGGGTGCGTGCGGGCGAGCGCGGGCCCGCTGCGGCGCGTTTCACTCGGTGTTCTTCTCTCACCAGCCTGATCCTGTCGCTCGAAGCCAAGCTGAACCTTCTGCACAGCTACATGAATGTGACGTGGATCCGGATCCCCTCGGAGACCCGGGTGAGCCTGGCGTGCGCCCGGCCCCGACCGGCTGGTTGGGTCCTGGCCACTCGCTCGCCGCCGGCGCCGGCGGGGGCTGGGCTCCCCCGCGCCCACCCGGCCGCCCGGCCGCCCACCCGCCCTGGCTCTGGCCAGAAGTGGCTCGGGTTTAGCCGGCGCGTGTGTGCACGCGTGCTTGCTGCTCTATGTAGGCGCGCGCTCCGGCTAGGGGATGGTTGTTGGGGATTTTTTTTTTTTTTTCTTTTGGTCCCTTTATTTTCTCCAGAAGGAGAGGAATAAACACACCCACTCAGAAAACCGTAGGCAAGTCACAACACAAAACTATCTCAGCCGAGATCGGAACACGATGTGCTGCAGCGGAGCGAATTAATTATAAACTGTGTGTGGGTCCTTGGAAAAGTCAGGGAACCGGGAGCGCAATACCTCAGCGCCCCCTCCTTCTCTCCTCCTTCTCAGTCCTCTGGGAGGGCAGTGAGAAGAGGGGCTGCCCGCCCCCACGTGCCCCCTTCCCCCCAGGGAGAGTCTGCTCTGTCCCTGCTTCTGGATGCTAAGGATTCACTTTAAGTGATTGATGTTTTTGTTATCTCAATAGTGAACCCTCAGTGAAAGGGATTTGTAAAAACAAAAAAAAGCCCCCCTCAGACACCAGTAGACTTGGCCATTTGGCCATGCCATGGGGCTCATAAGCAATATCAAAGGAGTGACCGGGGGAAGGCAGTAGGGCGGTGCCTGGCCCAGAGTCAGTCACGGGGCTATGCCAGGCACTGCTCAGGATGTTTTCATACACCAGCCTTTACCTGTATTTAATCTTCATAGGGCTCCTGGAGGCAGGTACTGATATCCCATTTTACTGAGGACACAAGGGACAGTTGGTGGCAGCCTGGCTCCAGAGTCCTGCCTCTTAACCTCCACAGTGACCTGTCAACTGCCTGGATGATGCCAGTGTTGCCGGGGTGTTCTTTCCTAGCACACACACATGGTGTGAAGGCAGCAGCTCTAGATCTAGAATCAGGAGGCTCTTGGGCTGGGGCACAGCTCAGCACCACAATGAGCAGGACTCCTTGCCAAGCCATAGTGGCCCCCATGTCACATTCAGGGCCTGGCAACGACCCTTCCAGCCCAAGGACATTTCAGCCAGGGCTCCTTACTCACTGGGCTCCCACCAATGGGCACTGCCAGCACCAACCACACCCCCCTTTCCTGGGCCAAACCCCTGAGCTTCTGCCCCTCTGTGTCACTGACAAACCATTTTGAGACCTCTACCTCCTTCCAGACCCAGGACAGGGTGGGAAGAGGAAGGAAGGAATTTCAGGCTGGTAGGTGGTGAGGGATGGCTCCTGCTTGCTTCTGGGGACTTGGCTGCAAGAGGTCTCTTGGACCCCTCTCCTGGACCTGCCTGGGGAGGGAGGGGACAAAAATAAAATGACAGAACAATGAGGCCTTCTCCCAGGCTCTTCCCCTAGAGGCCAGGAAAAGCCCATTTAGGGGTGAGCACCAGTTCCTGCCACTCAGCTTCTAGTATGAGGTCCCTGTTCACCCAATGATGCTGTCTGAATTCTCCCTCAAGAAGGAACCTCCACAAGGCAGCAGCAGGTTCCACTCATCGCCCTTCTCATGCTCTCCACCTACCCCATGGTCCTGACCAGGTGTCCACACTGGCCTTGCCCTCCTTACTGGCTGATGGTGGGCCTTGTCCAAGGTGTTCACAGAGATGCTCCCTCCTCACACCCTAGGTCCCCTTTTTCTGGGAATGGTAACATCTTTCCTGCTAAGCCCAGGTCCTATTTCAGAATCCTCAGTTTAACACTCCACATTGCCAATATGAGAAAGGAACCCCTAGAGTAAAATGGTCATCTCCAGAACTAAGAGCATTTTTGTTGCAACGTGAGGGCAAGATGCCTATCCCCTGCCTGGAACGAATAGGTGAGACACATTTGTAGGAGAGATGCAGGTGAAGTGTGATCCTTACCAGGCCTCTCGCTCTAGAGGCCGGCCGGGACCTGTGTCTGGTCATAGACCAGCCTAGCCAGGGTTAGAAGGGCAGAGTCTGGGCATGGTTAAGTCTAAAATGTACAGAGGCTCTGGAGCTCAGAGCCAGGTGGGTATCTGCACCTCGCCCAAACTCCCCACCTTGTTGTTCCAGGCTACCAGCAACCTGAACTCACCAAAAAGGCATCCTGGATTGGGGCAGTGAGACCCCAGGGCCCCAATATAGCAGCCTGGGAGCTGGGGTGGTCTGCCTTTGTTGGTCCCACCTGGGGACGGCTCATCTCTAACCTCCTTCCTTCCCTGACCTCCCTCTCCTGCTACAGGCCCCTCTGGCACAACCGGAATCCCCAACAGCCTCAGTGGGGGAGGACGTGCAGTCCCTGGCCGACTCCCTGGACTCGGACCGGGACTCGGTGTGCAGCAATTCCAACAGCAATAATGGCAAGAACGGCAAGGACAAGGAGAAGGAGAAGCAGCGCAAGGAGAAGGACAAGACCCGCGCGGACTCTGTAGCCAACAAGCTGGGCAGCTTCAGCAAGACGCTGGGCATCAAGCTAAAGAAAAACATGGGCGGCCTGGGCGGCCTGGTGCACGGCAAGATGGGCCGTGCTAACTCCGCCAACGGCAAGAACGGCGACGCACCCGAGCGCGGCAAGGAGAAGAAGACCAAGTCGCGCAAGGGCAGCAAGGAGGAGTCGGGCGCGTCGGCGAGCACGTCGCCGTCGGAGAAGACCACGCCGTCGCCCACGGACAAGGCGGCCGGGGCGTCGCCGGCCGAAAAGGGCGGCGGGCCGCGGGGCGACGCCTGGAAGTACAGCACGGACGTGAAGCTGAGCCTCAACATCCTGCGCGCCGCCATGCAGGGCGAGCGCAAGTTCATCTTCGCCGGCCTGCTGCTCACCAGCCACCGGCACCAGTTCCACGAGGAGATGATAGGCTACTACCTGACCAGCGCGCAGGAGCGCTTCAGCGCCGAGCAGGAGCAGCGGCGCCGCGACGCCGCCGCGGTCGCCGCCGCCGCCACGGCCAAGCGGCCGCCGCGCAGGCCAGAGACCGAGGGCGCGCCGGGTGCCGAGCGCGCCTCGCCGGGCCCGCCGGCCGGGCCGCCCACGCAGCTGGTGCTCAAGCTCAAGGAGCGCCCGAGCCCCGGGCCGGCGGCGGGCACGCGGGCGGCGCGGGCGGCGGCGGCGGCGGGCGGCGCGGCTTCCCCGGGCGGCGGCGGCGGCGGCGGGGGCGCGCGGCGCGCGGGCGCCAGCGGACCGCTCCCCGGCCGCAGCCCGCCGGCGCCAGCGCGCCAGAGCGTCATCCACGTGCAGGCCGCGGGCGCGCGGGACGACGCGTGCGCGCCGACCGTGGGCGCGCTGCGGCCGTGCGCCACGTACCCGCAGCAGAACCGCTCGCTGTCGTCGCAGAGCTATAGCCCGGCGCGCGCCGCCGCCCTGCGCACCGTCAACACGGTCGAGTCGCTGGCGCGCGCCGTCCCCGCCGCCCTGCCCGGCGCGGCGGGGGCTGTGGGCCCCGCCGAGCACAAGTCGCAGACCTACACCAACGGCTTCGGCGCCGCGCGCGACGGCCTGGAGTTCGCCGACGCCGACGCGCCGGCCGCGCGCTCGAACGGTGAGTGCGGCCGCGGCGGCCCGGGGCTGGCGCAGCGGCGCTGCCAGCGCGAGAACTGCGCGTTCTACGGGCGCGCCGAGACCGAGCACTACTGCTCGTACTGCTACCGCGAGGAGCTGCGGCGGCGGCGCGAGGCGCGCGGGGCCCGGCCCTGAGTGCGCTGCGCGCGCCAGCTTTTACCATAAAGGATTTCTTTTCCATTCTGTCGGTGTCTTTTTTACATGCCCTGGTCAACCGGAAGGCCGGCGACTCCTCTGTCAGTGCTGTGTACGTGTTTGGTCAAACGTTCCTAATGGTGCCTGAACCTACACTGACGCCACTCAGGTAGTAGACGGATAGGAAACAAGTCATACTGTTGGAAGTGGGTGTGCTGGCTAGCATCTGCCTCGTCCCTGTGGAAACTCAATAGCCATTGCAAGAGTATTTTTGTTCCTCAATAAGAAATAAAGAAATTTGCAGCCCTTTGTTTTTAGAAGGGAGTGTTTTACCTTTTTTTTTTTTTTTTTTTGCTTTTTTTCCTCGCCCCGCCCCCACCCCGGCGGCTGACCTCTTCCCGTTAGCGGTCACACGCGTGCGGTCGGTACCACCCAGGGCTTAGAAGCAAACCCGCAGCCCGGGAGTGGGGCGGCGGCGGCGTGCTGCGGGCACGCACCTGCTTCCCTTCCCGAGTCCCGGGAGGACAGGAGGCACTGTGCCGCCCGCCGACTCGCTCTGGTGGCCGCGGTGGCCCTTTAGGAATACACAGCTCCATCTCATAAGCAAAACCTCCTCCCATGCCCCCCCCCCCCCCCCCGCTCGAGCAACATTCACACTGCCATCAAAGCAGCAGGCGTCCTAGGATGGGCAACGGGACAACCTACCTCGCAGGGCGCGCGGTGAGGTGTAGTGATCGCTCCCGGTGCCGGGCAGCTCAGGTGACAGGAGCTTTCCAAAGACACCCTGGGTCCAAAAAGCAAGGTTCCGAACTCACTATTTGGAATTGCCCATGTATGAGCAAAGATGACAGCCTGCTCACATTTCTCCTTTGATGACACTTTCACAGTGAACTATCACCGGAGGGCCCCTAGGAAGTGATCATCGGTGCCCCAAGGGAGAGGCGAGGAATTGACCCTTTGGTCACTGTGTAAGCCCCCACACTAGGCTACTTGGAAACCCGGCCTGTGCCTCTTTCCAAAGGGAAGAGGCTGAGGGAAGCCGGGAAGGAAGCCCATCCCCACCTCCACCTGCATCTGTCTGGGTTCAGCCAGGTAAAGGGGCGCCACTCCCATTGGGGTCCCCTCTACAGGGCAGGGTAACCCTGCCTGTGGCTCCATAACACACTGAGGGGGCAGCCCCACCCCTGAGTGGTCCCTTTTTTGGTGCCTCCTACATTTCTTGAGAAAAAAAAAAAAAATGTGTCCTTAGCTACCCTGTTTTGAGCAGCAATATGCAGCCTCTTCCTTCCAAGATTACCTCTGGAGAACACCGTTCTAGGCCAAGGACACTGAGGAGTTAAATCTGCCTCACTAAGGAGAGATCCTGTTTCCAAGAAATACGGATAAGATGGGTAAAATCCTCACTAGCAAAAGAATACTTTTAAAACCTTCGAGAGCCTTAGAATAGCTTCTAATAATCCTAAGAAAGAGAGGAGATAGCGCCCAGCTTTGCTGTGGGTGTATCCTCAGAAAATGCAGGAGGTAGACCATCTCTTCATTGGAGCTAGCTTCTCCTTCTCCAGAAAGGATGCTTTTCCCTCTGACATAAAGAGCAGCAAAAAAAAGAAAAATAAATTAAAAAACAAAAAAAGGGGGGACTTTTTTTTACTTGTTTGAAGAATTATAGTAGTTTGAGTATCTCCTGTGAGTAATTCCTTTTTGTTTTTAATTATTACACAGCACGTGGAGTTTTCAGTAATTTATTCAAGTTTTGCATAAGTGGTTCCTTAAAATTATTTATTAAATAGAATCTTGGAGAAATTTTTTGGAAGTTTTACTTTTCATGCCGAACAATACTTTCAATGTGTGGTAATTACTAACACCCATGTCCCTCATATTACTGGGGTTTCTTTTGTTACACAGAAAAAAAAAAGTAGTTTTTTAAAAATCTCTCATCGAGAGGGTTTGTGGCAGCTTTTTGGACTGATTATTTGTGTCATGCTGAGCAATTGCTTTGCCATCCAAAGCTGTGAGGTCACAGGAAGTATTGCATCACATGTAGACACCGGCTATGGCTCTGGCCCCGCCCCTCACTCTTAGAAGGTTGAGACAGCCAACCTTGAAAATGCTTAATTGTGCATTCTGAAACCAAACCCATGTGCACAAGAAGTCAAAAAGGCATAAAGTAAATTTATGGTGTTTTAATTTTTTAATGTTAAAACAGCCAACCAGAAATTTCCAAAACTGGCTATGCAAATATTTTATCTTTCTCATGCCAGGTTAAAAAAAAAAAAAAAGGTAGGGGGCGGGGGGCAAGCTGAGAATAAACATGGTCCATTGTAATACCAGAAGAGAACCTTCGAAACCAGGGAGTATAATCCGTAGGTATTATTTTTTAAAAATGGTGACATGTTCTATCTCGTTGAATTTCGAAGTCCCCTCCGCCCCACCCCACCGGATAGATGTGCCATGAATAAAAGCCTGAGATCCAGCTACTGACCACCATGGTGGCTTCTCCAGGCACGTGGAAGGCCCCCAACTTCATGTGGTCACGAGGTGGCTCGGCATGCCAGGGCGCCTGTGGGTGCTTGTCCATATCGTTTACAAATAGCTGTTTCCTTTTGTGAAAGATCTGGATCCCTTCCTCTAAACAGTATTGAAACAGTGAGAGAACCTACTGTTATATTAAACTTACTAGTCCAGTATACCAGGAACGTTCCATGTTGTTCAAAAGAGCTCTTTAGACCTGGTCCCTGGCCAGAGTTCTCTCAAACCAAATTAGTCTGTCAGGCTGAACAGTAACTATTAGAAACTGCTGTGTTGTTTACATGTGGGCCAAGAGATCCTCTAATATCCTTCTGTGACTTGGGGGCCCCTGGTGGATCAGGGAAAGGCTAAGTGGCTTGTAGGCACTGGAGAAAAGGAAGAAAACCAGTCCGGATTCTGGAAAGGCTGAAAGCCCCACCTGAGCGTATGTCCTGGACTCGGAGTGCATGGCAGACCCTGCCTGTGAGTGGCCTTCCTTTCTGATCTGGCCAAACTTCCCTTTCCAGGAAGGTCAGATGTCTCTAAGTGACTGCAAGTTTCCAGAAGAATCCTAGATACTTCTGAACCCCAGTGGAGGTTGTTTCAGTAATTTACTTCACAATTCCCGCACATAGGCTACCTGGGTGTATGATTTTTTTTTAAATAATGTATTGTTAAAGGAAGGTGTTTTTAAGTGTATTCTGTTTGTAGATTTTATGCTATGTTACGTTGAAATTTTACAAGCCAGGTTTAAACTGTACCATAGAAATTATTTTTATATTATTTCCAGAATATGCCACAGAGCAATATTTTGCGCCCTTATGTTGTCACAGGATTGTCCCCTTGGACAGGTAACTGTAGGTGGGAAGGGGCTCCACACTGTGGGCTCTTGGGTTTAAGTGGTTTTTGCTATTTGTTCACATCCCCTCTGAAAGTGGGAATATGTAAATGTCTTTTCTTTTTTTATTGGAAGCTTGATTTTTTTGTTCTGTCCATGGGTTTTGGTACTGCACCTTTCCTCTTAAATGAATACTTTATACTCACCAAGTTACTGCAGACTTTCTCTTACCTGTTACCACCCAGTGGCTCAAGCAGAGTTCTGAAAAGTTTGGATCTGTTACTTTAAAAATTTAATATTTTCCAAAATGATTCATTAGTTCTAGTAGCTTACCATCAGGAATTTGGTGACGCGAGATAAAAGGTTTCTCCACACCCCCGTGCACATGGTTCTCACCCTCTCCCTTAGCATCTACAAGCTTATTTTGCAAACCACTCTACTTTGCAAAAATAAAGTAAACCTATCAAAATATATTTCCCATTAGTTAAGAAAAAAAAAGGGCTGTACTTCTCAGTGGTGGGAAATTTGTGCGAGGGGGAAAAAAGGCTTTGCCAAACCCATGTGTGTGTTAAGTTCCATTTCTATGAGTCTTTCATGTTTACTTACAAGACCTGGAGTAAAAGCTGAAGGCATCTATTGCACGTTTGGGGGTTTCTTTCTTTATGACACGATTCCTTTCTCCTCATCGTGGTGTGGACTTAACAAAATAAGTTCCTCCAGTGTTTTTTTTTTTATTTTTCCTTTTCTTTCTTTCAATGCTTCTAATAAGTAAGACGACAGTGCGTTTCCATGGCTGAGTGAGCCCTGCCTTGCCGGACTTCAGCCACTGTGGCATCACCCCCTGGGCTGCTGAGGCGGCCTCTGCTCTGGCTAGACTCTGGCTCTGCTGTCACCTGAGGGCAGACACACCGTGGAAAGGCCCAGAGGTGGCTGGCACTCCTGGCACCAGAAAGAAGGTACCCCCTTCCAAAAAGCCTTAAAGTGGTGGCTCTCTGGAGACCCCTGGGCACCACCTCCCCATTCAGTCCTGACTATAAACTCTTTTCTACTCGTACTGCCCCCCGCCCCCCGTTCTGGTGTGGCTCTCCAGGGCAGAAAGGGGGCGCTCAATTTCATCCCTTCATCCACAGCCACCCCCATCCCCATCCCCCACATCTACTCTGCAGCACAGAGCCTGTTTCTGACAGCACAGTGGGTTGACACGGGGTGGGTCCAGGATAGTTGATCTTAGAAAGACCTGCAGGGCATGCATGATGGGGACTCCCCCACTCCCCCTGAGGAGGCCCTCCCCAGGCTGCATGGAGCACTTCCAGAGTGCAATGTTTTGGAAGATTGGCACTTTCGGCTCCAAGCGGTATTCAGAATGGCCTGTTAGTTATGTAGTCAGCCCCAAAAGCAGTCCTTCTTGGACCACGCCACCTCCAGTAGAGACGAGGGAGGGAGATGCCCTGCATGCACCCTCCGAAATGCCTGGCATGTGCAGGCTCTGCAGTATGAATATGCTTTACTCCAAGGGGCTGACTTAACACAACACCCCAGGGACAGCACAGAAGCCCCTCTCCCCAAACAGTCCTAGCGATGTCACTGTTTCTATTCATTCTGCAAAGTCATTTGTTGAAATGTGCATTTTTACTGTTCGATTCTTGCAAAAGAAGGAGTTCCGCCAGCCTCAGTTGTGTATATACAGAAGGATGCCCATGGCTTATGCTTTTTTATTCACCCAACAGAGCATCTTAGTACATTTATGTGTGTACATGCATATGTGTATGTGTGTGTATACATATATACACACATATATATATAATCAGTTCTTTACAAAGTGAAGAGTACCAGTTGGTTTTAAGAGTATAGGCTGAATCTGCTCAAGACCAAAGCAACCCATTAATTTAATGAGGACAAGTTAGTAAAACCAGCTGTTTGACAGTATCTACAAACAGTGGAGGATGACTTTCAATGAAGAAATAGCCAAGTCCTTACAAAGACCACTCCCACTCCAGTACTTTTCTGACCTTCTCCTCCTCCGTTGTTAGCCGCTCTGTCCCAGCAACATGGGCCTGCCTCAGGGCCTTTGCACATGCTTTTCCTCCTTGCACCTGGAATGTTCTCCCCCCCAAGCCACCTGCCTCCCCCTTCACTATCTGCCAGTCTTTGTTCCAATGTCACTCTCAAGAAGGCCTTCCCTGACTTATTTAAAAGGACAACACACACCCCCTCCCTGCCACCTTCCCGTGCATTGTTTGTGTGCTTATTGCCATTTGAGTGGGGCACATATGAATTATTCATTCACTTTACATCCTTCCTCCAACCCCCGTAGAATGTAAGCTCCATGTGGGCAGGAATTTTCGTACGTTTTGCTCACTGCTCTATTCCTGGTGCCTACAGCAGTGCCTGATGCATATTAGGCACTGGATCAATATTTGTTGAAGAAAAGAAATTAAATCAGTTATTTGATAACTATTAAGCCTCCTAATACCAGTTTCAACCTTTATCAGATCCATAGTCCACTATTGTCCCCAAGTAGGGAAAATTTTAGCTGATAAAGGAGCACTGGCTGCTTCTCCGGCCTGCGGTCCATGATGCCAGATATGACATTGAGCACATCAACCTGACTGTGGCAGGTTTCTTCCTGTCTCTGTGAAGGCCTGCCCGGTGGCCCTCCCCACAGCTGCGAGACCCCACTGTCTCCAGAAAGCTCTCTGGAACAAGCTGCAGCAGGGACAGTTTTCCTACAGGGCACAGGCCCACTGTGATGGACCTCCATGATGTCGTTGTGGGCCTTGATCATTCTAGGGAGTCCCTTATAACCAGCCCTTTGGACACCCACTGTTCCTCCACAGTGTCTCCCAGGAGACAGGCATTCCTTCCTATAACAAACTCAGGTGGCAACAGATGACCCAGGCCAGGGAAGGGAGTCAATCTGACCACTAGAAGGACCCATTCTCCTGTCAACAAAAGCAGGCCTGCAGAGGGAGAAGAACTTGTCACGCAGAATAACGGGGGCAGCCATGGGTGACTAGACTGACAAAGCTGGAAGCAGCAGGGGCGGAGAACCAAGGCCCCTCTGAGTCTCCACCATCATTGGTGGGCGTGTGCTGGAGGGACAGAGCCTTGACACCACAGAGCCAAACAACACACGCCCCCCAGAGCAGGAGGGGCTCAAATGCAGTCAGGCGACCTCACTCACCAGCAGGGGAGGGATGGTTCCTCCTCTGAACTGCCCACCCTTGCAGGATGATTTTCACAACTACCTAACCTTGGTGTTTACTTCCAGGTCCTTTGGCCAAATGTGTTTTCCTCTAAGTTATAAATACTGTTGGCAAAATACTGTTATAAGCTTCTTATCGGACCTTTGTCCTACTGTAGCCTGGTTAAAAGGCTTTGTCATTCTCTTTAACCCCCTTCCATGGTTTTTGCTGTCATTTCTCTGGATGCCATATTTTAGGGTCCCTCATGGTGCGGATGTGAGGTCCCCTTCATAATACTCCCTCCGCGCCTGCCCAGCAGACAGGAAGTGGACCCACATGTGTGTGTCCCTTTGCTTAAATTGCCAAATAAACAGCGTCCTTTTCATTGCTGCCCTAACTAGCTTGGGGGCGTGCTCCTGCCAGTACTCAGAACATGGGCTCTCCCAGGGCTGCCCCCTTGATCCACTCAAACCTTTCTCCGTGGCAGGTGCCCTGTGGTCTGCCTAAGTTCTTCCTACACATTCTTCCCACTTGCATGGAATGGAATCCAAACACCTGATTTGGAATTACAATTTGGCAGGAGGGAGTGGGGCAGCTTGTCTCCACTAATTTATGACCAAAACTAGTAACACAACCATGATCATGGTTGGAGATCAGCCATGGCCTGGAGCCTCAGTATAAAGCCTGGGTCCTCAGTCACATCACCTCAGCTACTAGAGGTGCAAGGAGGCTGGCCTGAATCTGCTCAGAGCCTCATCTGCGGAGCTTGAATGCTGTTCACCATCATCTTCGATTAAGTTGGTCTTGTTTTAACCAAGGGTTGTTGAAGTGTAATTGCTTTATTCCTTCAAACATGCATTTGGCCTATGGGAGTCAGTGAATGTTGTTTCTCTGTTTCCGTCCCTTACTTTTTTTTTTTTGGTTCATTTGACCCATTTTGGGATGAAATATGTTGCTTTGTTTCCCCAATTTACTTGATTACTGTGGACGAAAGAGAACATTGAGGCAAAAACGGGTCATAAATCCCGTTACTTTGACCAAGTTATCCAGAGCCCTTTTCTACCTGGGAGTGTTCATTCTAATTCAACGCAAATATTCTTTTCCACCTGGTCCATTCTTGGAGAAGGAACCCATTATAAGAGCTGTCTTTGGTGGTTGGGTTGTTACTTTATTAAGTATTAAAGCACTAAACCAATTTTTGCAATATGTAGTAAATCTTGCTTTCATTTTGGAAAACTTCCAGTAATGACTACTGCACTTTTTATAGAAGAACTGTATTTCATTTCTTTCTTTTATGAAAGATTATTTCAAGTAAAAATAGCTCTGTAATCCGTGTGACACGGCTTCTCCATTACTTGACACAGAGAGAAGCTTTCATGCCTACTCAATAAAATTAACATGTTTGTAAAGCACTGGTTGGTCCAATTATTTGCTCACTCCTGTGTTCCTGGTAAAATAATATCTACAAAAAGCTTTATGGCCCAGAGGGGGAGGATTCTATCAGGCATCCATTCACACTAGTATTTTTTAAATCAGATGAGATGTAAACCAGTTATCACAGTTTCATCGTATAAGAGGAAAAATTTCCCTCCTTTTAAAAAGGATCATGACACTTTCTATCTGAATGAAATCAACAGGATATTTCTTAGCCTATATATGCCAGAGGGGGCAACATAAACAAAAGGACATCAGCAGGGAGCATAGAGGATGAAAGCGGACTCACAGTCGGCCTCCTGGAATCTGACACACGAGTCTTCATCTCACCCGTGGGAGGTTGGGGTTGGAGTGGGGGCAGGGCAGTGTGAATTAGCATGGACGGAAGGAGAGGAAAGACGCTCAGCCGGCCTATGGGACTCTCTGGGCCAATGGCCTCTACACACTCCTGGGATCAGCATTAGGGCCAATAAGATTCGTCCATGCCTGGCCCTGATGTTCCTAGTTCTCTCAGGACGGCCAGAGAATTCCAGAGGAAAGGCAGATTCTCCCATCAGCACTGTATGGGATGGTGTGGGAGCCCTGCACTGGGAGACAGAAAGCCAGGTCACTATTCTTAAAACAAGGGACTCGAGAGCAGGAGCTCCAAGTCCCCAACCAAGTCGAGGAGTCTGTGTGTCATCTCGGGAAAAAAGAAATTGGGGAACTGGACGCACAGGTATCAGTAGACCAAAACGCACAAAAAGGGAGCACAGAGATCACATAGCAAAAGCAGCTCAGCACAGGGCTGGGCTGGGGAGCAAGGCCGAGAGGCCGGGTTGTTCAAAGCTGCAAGGGCAGAGGGTGGGCTCCACAGAGCTGGCCTCAGACCTCTGCAAAGGGAGGCTCCCTGCCAGGTGCTGGTGCTTTCAGAGCCCAGAGGAGGAGCCCCGCAGGGCTGGGTTCCCATCTCGGAGGAGTGGCTGCTACCTCCGGGGGTGGGTGGTTCCACAGGGCCCTCTGCGGAACCAACTGCAGCTGCCAAGTGAAGGAGTGTTGCCAGGACAAGGCTGACGGGAACTGGAAGCAAAAGGAAAGAGCAAGTCCTCGGCATACGTTTGTCTATCTAGGCACACGCATGTGTATGAATACGTGCATACATGTATGTGGACCCATGCACACGCATGTGTTTGCATACACTGCACATGCATGTGTTTGCATACACATATATACACACACCGAGCATGGAAGGAAGTAAGAAGACACACCTCTCTGCCTCCTTTGCATAACCATTTGTGCTCCGTCAGAAGCTCAGCTTGCTAGGATTCGTTACCTGATGGATAACCCCAACTTTCATTTCTGAAGGGTCCAAATCCTCACCAGTCCTGCTGAGTTTACCATTAACTTGTATTTTGGGCACAATAAAGGTCCCAGAAGAGCGCCCTGGATTTCAGACATCAGCACCCACTGGCTAGCAGCAGCTCAAGGTTTCCTGGATAATGAAGTCTCCGCCCCCCGCCAGTGCAGAAACCCAAAATGGCCCAGTGTCAGCTTCCAGTCCAGTGGCGCCACTGTGTAGCCTGGGTTGAGGCACTCCTTCCTTGGTAACTATGACCTACAAACCAGAAGAGTTTGGGATATGGGCAGGGAAGCATAGGTTCTTGGTTATGATGCATGACGGTGACAAGGGTCACTCTCACACCTACCCCTTGTTTCCCAGACCGCGTGCCTGGCCACAGGACAGACGCCACCATATGGTAGCTGCTGAATCAAATCATAAATTCCTTCTGTAAGACAGAACTCCCACTTTTCCGGGAGCTGTCTCCCTGCTGGCTCATAAGGAAATCTTCAGTAGGCCATTCCATAGCTCTAGAAGACCAGCTGCTTCTGGGTCAGTGGGACATGTAGTAAGTGAATTCCATGTGCATGATCCCATTGCTGTAAAACCAAAATTCTTCATCAGAAGCAACACCATGGTGGCTGGGTGGCTCGCTGGTTTAAGCATCCAACTCTTGGTTTCGGCTCAAGTCACGATCTCAGGGTCGTGGGATCGAGCCCCACATCCAGCTCCGCGCTCAGTGCAAAGTCTGCTTGAGATTCTTTCCCCCTTTGTCTCCCTCCCCCTCTTCTCCTCCCCCCCCACTCACACTCGCTATCTCTCTCTCTTGTCTATCTAGGCACACATGTGTGTATGAATACGTGCATACATGTATGTGGACCCATGCACATGGGTGTGTTTGCATACACATATATACACACACCGAGCATGGAAGAAAGTAAGAAGATAAACCTCTCTGCCTCCTTTCCATAACCATTTGTGCTCCGTCAGAAGCTCAGCTTGCTGAGCTTTATTTTATTTATTCAATAAATAAATAAAATCTTTAGAAGCAACCTGTGGAACACCATAATGGTGAACAAGGCATTCACTAAGTCCATGAATGGTCATTTTTGGCAGAAGCATTGCAGAAAGGGCAAATCTGAATCCAGAACATCTATTCAGAGAAGGGAAATCACTTCCCCTCCAGAATGGAAGGGATCTGGCGTAAGCAGCCAACCACCAGGGATCTGGCTGGCCATCGCAATCAATGAGCTCTGTGTTGCTCTCTGAGGTCAGAGGTCACTGTGGTACAGCAGTGACAGTGTCCAGGCTCGCCTTGGTGTGTGGTTGTGCTCATCCAGAGCCTCCATCCCTGCAGCCAGGGTCTCTGTAGAGGGGCCCATTGAGCAAATATCAGGATGGCTGGGGAAAGGGTTGGCTTACATCCCAGAACATGCCATCTTGTTCACCTGATTCTTTTTTTTTATTCTTATGTTAATCCCCTACATTACATCATTAGTTTTAGATGTAGTGTTCCATGATTCATTGTTTGAGCATAACACCCAGTGCTCCATGCAGAACATGCCCTCCTCAATACCCATCACCAGGCTGACCCATCCTCCCACCCCCCTCCCCTCTAGAACCCTCAGTTTGTTTTTCAGAGTCCATCGTCTCTCATGGTTCGTCTACCCCTCCGATTTCCCCCACTTCATTCTTCCCCTCCTGCTACCTTCTTCTTCTTCTTCTTTTTTTTTTCCTTAACATATATTGCATTATTTGTTTCAGAGGTACAGATCTGAGATTCAACAGTCTTGCACAATTCACAGCACTTACCAAAGCACATACCCTCCCCAGTGTCTATCACCCAGCCACCCCATCCCTCCCACCCCACCCCCCACTCCAGCAACCCTCAGTTTGTTTCCTGAGATTAAGAATTCCTCATATCATGTTCACCTGATTCTTAACAGTCTTCTCGGCACAGGGTACCTTTAATGAGCATAAACACGGGGCACAAGTATCTTCATGCTCTATGCACATTTTGAGAAAGCCATCAACAGACGTCTTCCCTTTGTCCCCATACCACCTTGTCACCAGTCTCTGAATCTTGTTCCTTCCCAGCTCCTGACCAATCAAAGTATTTTCCCCAGTATAGGTCAGTGCCATTAATGACATTTGGGGTCCCATAATTCTTTTCTGAAGGGAACTGGTCTGTGTACGTTGTAAGATGTTTAGCAACATCCCTGGCTGACCTCGACCACCAGATGCCAGTCGTGCCCTCCACCCGGATGTGACAATCAAAAATGTCCTCCCGACATGGCCAATGTCCTCAAGTTGGGGACAGGAGGATCATCCCCTGTTAAGACTTACTAGGATAGGTTAATTCTTCTGGCTGTATTTCAGCCCAGAAAAGTGAAAAACATTTGTTCTGCTCAAGTCTCGTCCACTAGGATGATTTCCCTTCTCCACCGTCTTTCAAAGACACTCCAGACTCGGGGGGTGGGGGGGGGTGTATCTCTCATAGCCTGCTCTCAGCTGGAACCAGCACATCCCAGAGAACCATCTGGAAGCAGGCCTGCTCAGCCATCTGGTCCTAAGGAACTGCCCATGAGGCATAGATGGAGGGAGAGGAGGCAAGAACCAAGAGAACATGTCACAGGGTCTGAGCCACCTGCTCAAGCAAGTGACATGTGCCTTCTGGGGTTTCTCGATCACAGCCTCTTAGGTACCGTCTCTGCTAGATGACAGGTTACAACTGTATGTGCTTGATTTTATAGGTGGGCGGGTCAGATCGCGCCCAGCCCATGATGGGCAGCTGAGGATTACAGAGTCAGTTGATGTCCTCTGGTCAGCTGTGCCATCCCTACAAGGACCAGCAGTATTCCAGAGGCTGTTTCTTAGAAAGGAGAGTAGTTATATGCAGCAGAGGTCATGGCTTTGTTCCAGAGCCCTAGAGTCTGTGCTATGATTCGCCCACTGGGGTTCTCTACAGCATTGCTGTTGGCCGTGAACACTTGCTCACCACGGGGTCCGTTAGGGGATGAGGCCCAGGGGGTCCCACTCACAAATGGAGGCCTTACTCATTCCTTGGTAAATAAATGCGTTAGGAAAGCACACCCAAAGAGCACATAGGTTGCCTTCAAAGTCCAAACATCTCAGCAAGTGTCATGCTTCTTTTTTTAGGTAAAATTATGTATTTTTCACTTTGATGGGGTGTCCTGAAAAGTGCTATACGGTCCCCTGAAACTTCACCAAGGTGGCAGGGCCCTGAATATTCGTGGAGCTTTTTCTCCCAGATCCGTGTCTTACTGAGGCAGATGCAATCAGCATAATGAGGTCAGTAATGAGGTCCGGTATGGTGTTCTGTGGCATCTCTGCCAGGTTTATTATGGCAGAGAGCAGGAAAACCGGCAGGAGGAGAGAGCACCTGTTGGCACTTCTGGACAGGCACAAACTATTTCTGGTGGTTCTTACAGATCGACGCAGAGAACCAAAGTCTCCCACCAGTGCCCAGAAAAGGCGTTTCAGCAGCAGCGGCAAGCGAAGGGACCTGTTAGTTGTAAGTTGACCGTGACCCACTGCCTTCCAGCAGCATGCCCGCATCTTCCATGTAGGTCAAACAGGCGAGGGTCAAGGGCTATCTTAGGAACCTCCTCCCTTAAACCTCTCAAGTCCCTGATAGCACCACTAATCTCTGAGATGCCCCCAGAATGGACGATTCATTACCCTTGATTTACTATCATAGTAGGCAGGGGGAAATTCCGGAACTTTCACCTTCATCCCACTTCCTACCAAAAAAGCATTCACTTCAAGGCAGGAAAGCCGACATGGGGCCCCTGCCCGCTGCCAAATGGAACTCTTCCAACTACGCATGGGAAACACACACAGGTCAGGCCCACAGACCCACCAGTCCCATGAATATCCATGCTTGGGACAAAACTTTTCTTGTCCTCTGACCTCCACAAGCTTCCACCTTGACTAGAGGGCCACCATGGTATTTTCAGGTCCCCCAAATCGGTGACAACTCAGAGCCAATACCCTGAATGATGAAGGTATTCCTGTCCCCTGGTGATTAGATGGGAATAGACGTTTCCTTGCCAGAACAAGTCTTTTTGTCACAGGGCACAGCCACCCTTGGGAAAGGTCACAGACCCTTGGGGGAAGTCTGGAGGAGATTTACAAGAGACGACCAGGGTAATACGCAGGATCTTTTCTCAAGGGGGCTTGGCTCACCTTTAGCCGAGGGCTTCCAGACCTGTGAAGTGGCTCAGATCTGCAAATTCCATGAACAGCTGTGACCGCTCTATGGTTACCTAAGGAATTTTGCCTCCAAACAAGTGTTTTTTAATAAAGTTAATTTGGTTGAGGTGTATTTTATGCACAGTAAAATTTAATTTTATAATTAAATTGGAATTATAATTCCACATACAGTGGAATGACTTTTCATAAATGTATCCTCCCCGGTTACCACCCCCACCACCATGATCAGGACACAGAACATCTCATCACCCATAAGAGGGCCCTCCTGCCCTCCCTAGCTCACCCCCACCCCCAAAGTAGCTATCGTACAGCTCACTTGAGATTTAGTCTGTCTATTCTTAAACTTCATACAAATGGAATCTCATAATATGTACAACCTTACGTCAGTTTACAACTTTTTTTTACCACCGAGCGGTATTCCGTTCTGTGACTACACCACAATTTGTGTATCCATTTTCCTGTTAACTGACAGTCAGATTGTTTCTTGTTTGGGGCTACTATGAATAAAGTCACTATGAGCCCTGGTGAGCATTTCGTGGACAGAAGCTTTCATTTCCTTTGGATACCTACAAAGGAGCGAAGCTGCTGGATCACAGAATGAGTGCACGCTTAACATTAGAAATTTCCAACCAGTGTCCCACATAAGCTGTACGGTTTTACAATCCTACCGGCCAATGATTTTGGTTACCGGAGCCGTGAATGTACCCTGTCCATTCTTTCTGATGCCCATGCAGAGCTCCCACCTTACAACCTGCCCCCACCGACCTGGAGCAGCCTGAGTGGACGTCTGCTCTTGGCAACACACACACACACACACACACGGTTTCACACCCCTGAGTTGGGCACGTGCACGAAGCACAGTGCCTGGGATTTGTACACACCTGTGCTGCCCGCCCCCCCTCCCCTGCCTCATGCCTCCCGCCTGTTCCCTTCCTCTTGGCGGCCGAGCTTACACCTACACCTACCCTCCGCCCTGGCAACCTCACGTGTGTCTAATCTCCTGGCGTAGGTGAATGGCGTAGGGATGATGTTTGCCAAACACCTGCAGCAGGAAAGACGAGCTTAGAACCTGACAGTTTAAGTCCACCAATGGAGCAGACAGGTCCCTCTGGCAGAGTACTGGGTGACAATGAAGAAGTCTTGGTGCTGGGCCCAAGAGGACTTTGTGTGCACCAGGAGAACGTGAGTGAGGACGCTGGTGCCCAGACAGATGTCCCTGGTGCAGCCCATCACCCTGGCTGGTGGCTGTCCCTTGAGCCCCACTGTTCCTCCTTCTCTTATCTGGGACCTTCTGTAATCTGTAAAGAACTTGACGTCCGTTCAGTCACTGGGTCTGCTCTGTGCCATGGGTGAACAGGTCAACAGTTGTGTTGCTAATGGGATGTCTGATCTAGAGGTGGCCATACATTCTGGGGACAATGAACGCTAACCTCAACAAAACTGTGCCTGGAAGTGTGTTTGGGTGTGTGGTTGTCGACTCATCTGCTATCAAAAAGGCTTTGTTTCTTTTGCAGGACTTTCAGCTTTTTTCTTAAGGTCCACAAAGCTGCATTTAAGTGGTAAATAAAAGACCCACATGATAGTAGGAAAAGAAAATACAGAAAGTAATCTTTTTTAGACTCAGTCTTGGAGGGCTTTTAACCGCTTTTCATTTTCTATGTATTTTATTTTATTTTATTTTATTTCATTATTTTATTTTTTTTTAAAGCCCAAGGGAAGGTATGTTTTATTTTTTTTAAAGATTTTTTTTTTTAAGATTTTATTTATTTATTCATGAGAGACAGAGAGAGGGAGAGAGAGGCAGAGGGAGAAGCAGGCTCCCAAGGAGCAGAGAGCCCGATGCGGGACTCGATCCCAGGACCCTGGGATCATGACCTGAGCCGAAGGCAGACGCTTAACCATCTGAGCCACCCAGGCGCCCATTTTAATAAAGATTTTTATTTATTTATTTGACAGAGAGATACAGCGAGAGAGGGAACAAAAGCAGGGGGAGTAGGAGAGGGAGAAACAGGCTTCCCGCCTAGCAGGGAGCCCGATGTAGGGCTCGATCCCATGACCCTGGGATCATGACCTGAGCCGAAGGCAGATGCTTAACGACTGAGCCACCCAGGCGTCCCTCATTTTCTATGTATTTTAAGCCAGTAAAGAAATTATGCTAAAGGTCCTGGGAAGTGTGAATTACACCCATCTCAGAGTGACTGAAATGGGGTATTAATATTTCCTTTGGATTTGCTACTAATTCTAAATCTGTTGATTAATAGTTTTAAATTTCTACAGTAGTATATATATTAATTCTGTCCTTCACACTTAAATCCAATTTGAGGCCATGTGTGTGTGATTTTTGTATGAAAATACACCGCCTGCCTCCAGATGGACAGACCTGCAAAGCAGTGTTTCAGCCAAGGTCAGCCACGTGCTGCCCCCTGGTGGTGGGGCCGCCATGCTGGGTCTGTGGCTTTGAGGGGTGGCTGTACCTTACACTCTCCTCTCTTTAGGTATCAGGAGCACCAGAAGATCCACAACAGGATTTTCATTGTTTTCTTCCTTTTTATACAGGGCAGGGGGGAATCAGTAAATTGTCTTTAACAAACCAACAACTTACTTCTCCTTTCAAATCCAATGCCTTGACCAGTTGATTCTGCAGGTCTAGATTTTGCTTCACTTTGTGACCCTTGATCAGAAACCTATAACCTACTACGGTGCCCACAAAAGTACTTAAATCAGAAGTTTATGGGGTGCCTGGGTGCCTCAGTCGGTTAAGTAGTGTCCAACTCTTGATTTCGACTCTTGAGTCTGAGACATCAGTGTGATGTTGAACACATGCTTAGTTCAGGATCATTCGATCGAGCCACCCCACCCTCCATGCTCAGTGGGGAATCTGCTTGAGATTCTCTCTCCCTCTGCCCTTCCACCAACTCGTTCGTGAACGTACTCCCTCTCTCTCTCTGTGTGTGTCTTTAAAATAAATAAATAAATCTTTAAAAAGTTTAGACTTAAAAACGCTTGACACTCTATTATAAAATAAAGTCCAGCCTCTTTGCCACCAACGAGTGGTTTTGGCAAATACCCAATCCATACATTTCTCCACTGAAAAATAGGAATGAATAATAACACGAAAGGCAACAACCTCAAAAACAACTTTTTCCTTAAAAATAATCAACTCCATTAGTTAGATGTTTTTTGTACCATGTGTACAAAAAGCCTTTTCTAGGTGCCTCAGGACTACCACCATGAGGAGTATTTCTATCAAAGGAAAATGCAATAGATATAATCACAAACTGCTGTCACCAGAGGAAAAATGCTTTCAAGGTGGTGTTCATAGCCTCAAGGTTAGGGCCTATTTGAATATTTTTGGAAGCACCTCTCCACATCCTCCCCACCCTGAGAAAAACCCAAGGCTCTTGGTTAATGCCCATGATTATTTCCTGCCATGGCTAACTGTCATTCTGGGAGCCATTGTGACAGGTGCTTTGTGACCTCAAAGGGAACCCACTGCTGGAGGTGTACTGAGTCCCATCAGCTCTGGACGCTGAAGGATGGACAATGAAGAACTGTGAATGAGAGGGCCCTTGGACAGAACCTGAGTGTGATCTGGAATGTTGGTTGGTGGTCCCCATCTGAAAGCTTTAGGGTAATAGTTATAATGATCCTTAGTCTTTCCCTTCTGTTATGGACTAAATGTCTGTGTCCCCCACCCCACCCCAGAATTCATATGTTGAAATCCTATCCCCCAGTGTGATGGTGTTTGGAAGTGGGACTTTAAGGAGGTGATTAGGTCATGCAAGTGGAGTCCATGGTGGGATTAGTAACCTTATACAAAGAAGCCAGAGAGCCTCCTCTCCCAGTCTCTCTGCCTGTCTCCCCCTCTATACCTACCCCACCACCACCATGTGAGGACACAGCAAGAAGACAGCCATCTGAAAACCAAGAATAAGGCTTTCATCAGAGACTGGATCTGCTTGAACTTGAGCTTAGATTCCCCAGCCTCCAGAACTGAGAGAAATAAATGTTTATTGTTAAATCCCCCAGTTACGGTATCTTGTTAGCAGCTGAAAGGGACAAAGACACCTTCCAAGCCTTCAAGAAGTGACTTTACCATTTTCAGTCTTTCAACTCCTGAGATAGCCTTCAATAGTGTCACTCAAAAGTATGCATGGCATAATAGTGGAAATACTTATTCTTTTCCATTTGAAAATGTAAATATTGGTGATAAATTTTCTGGAAAAAGAGAAACAATCCCTGGGCGGGGTCCCTGTGAAGGTAAGGAGGGAGGTAAGTTGACAGGTCCACCAGGATTCACTTCAGAGCACCCCTGGGATGATGCCCACACATACCAGGGGTGTAAACACAGACTGTTAGCGTGTCCAGGCACCCTGCAAGACCATTCCTCAGATCCAATTCATGGATCTCTGTTGGAAATGAGTCTCAGTGATCCAGAGTGAAGAAGGAGTCCAGATGCCAAGCTTATAGTGAAAGGTCAGCTGAGAAGTTGGATGGTTTGGTTGGAGAGCTTGCCTGAGAAAAAGTATGGGGGCCTCCCCTCCTACAGTGAATTGAGTAATATGAGTCAATCCAACCGATCTATCCAACTGGAAAAGCTACATAAAATATAAGAAACACCCGCTAAAAGACATCAGATTAGCAACAGGATTACAAAGAATGACATTTGGGGCCACTTTTAGTCTAGGGATGACTACCAATTCTACTAGAGTGGAAACATCAAAGTTAGGGATCCATCAAGAACAAAGGCTCTAGGAACCCCTGGGTGGCTCAATGATTAAGCATCTGCCTTTGGCTCAGGTCATGATCCCAGGGTCCTAGGATCGAGTCCTGCATGGGGCTCCTTGCTCAGCAGAGAGCCTGCTTCTCCCTCTGCTTGCCACTCCCCCTGCTTGTGCTCTCTCTCTCTCTGACAAATAAATAAAATCTTTAAAAAAAAAAAAAAAGAATAAAAGCACTAGTGGGGGTGAGACACTCTTTGGTCTGAGAGATCAAAGGATTGCTTTCTAGGAGAAGCAAGAAAATTAGTCTTTATAGGGACTACAGCCTGGCTTCAGTCATCAGAGTGGCCCAGGAGACCTCAATTCCTGAATTGGATTAAAGGGATCTTGGATGCCATGAACCTGCCAGAAACAATCGGAAATTATCCGTAAAAAGACAATAACATTATCCTATCCTTCAAAGTATTTCTACAAACAGCTTTGCACATATCTGACTAACAATAAAAGATAACCAAGCAGTCAAGAAGACAAACCAACACAAATAAAAACTAGCAGAAACACTAAGCAATAGAAACAGGCCCACACAAGTTCCAGATACTGAAGATACCACTCACAGATTCTTAACTAGTGATGTTTACTACTTTCAGGGAGATAAAAGACAAGACTAAGATTTTGGTGAATTTGAAACTGGTTTTTTTTTTATAGCATAAATGAAAGAAGCCAGATTCAAAAGCCTATATATTGCATGACTCCATTCACATGACATCTGCCAAAGGCAAAACTGTAAGGACAGAAAACACATCAGTCATTGCTGGGGTTGGGGAATCACGAAATGGCTGACTTCAAAGGGGAATTTTAGGGCGATGGAACTGTTCTGCCTGGGACTGGGATGGTGGATACAAGACTCTGCATTCGTCAAAACCCATAGAACTGCACATTGCCGACTGCACTGTATACAAATTTTGAACACATAAAGGAGGTTGGGGGATCCCAGGATGGAATGCAGACTGTAACCACAGACTCTGACCATATTACAAATGTATGACGTGGCCTCTGGGAAGGGGGGGGAGGGTGGAAAGCAGCTGACCTAAGTAACTTAGGGAAATGGTGTTTTGACCGGAAACTGAAAGACTGCAGACATAAGTAACAGTACTTAAACACTGCTCCAGCTTCTCACGAGATAAACAATTATGAAACTGCTTCCCACGTATGCTGGGATTGAACAAACAGGTGACCGCACGGTGGATGGCGGGACCTGGCATCTCACTGTTGGAGAGGAAGGTTACAGATCAGCAGGGGGAGGCGGGAATGAGTCCTTCCTTAGGGGCTGCCACAGAATCTGAGATATCTGTGTGAATGCATGCTTAGCTCAATGTGCACGCAGAGGGCCAGATAGAGAAATTATGAAGGATATGTACGTGCAAATGGGCTGGAACACAGACATGTTTCCTGGGTCCGTCCCCTGGGAGGGGCTAGAAGCAGCGACACCCCAAGAACAGGGAGCACACCCAGCACCCAGATCTTGGTTTTTAAATACCATTTTCCGGCAAAAGGAATCAGGGTTCCTTAGAGAAATGGATGATTCTAGGGCGTAGTAGCGGCCCGGACTGTGGCTTCTCTGGCTCCAGGAATCAGGCCGGGACGGGAGACGAAGGAGGTAGCACACCTTCTGCTTCCCTCAGCCTGCGTCATGGGAAGCTGGGCAGTGCAGGCGGCTGGAGGGGAGTCAGCTGCCCAAGATCGAGAACTCTCTCTGCCACCAGGATACAGAGGTAAATGTCCTTTACCACATTTGTGCGAGTGAAGTTGTACATAGTTCCCCCACAATAAGAAGTAGCATTTAAGAGACAGTGGGTAGAAATACACATTTCCTCATTGGTGGCCAAGAACCTTTCTTCTTCCTCGCACACTTACTAGTATACACTTACTGTACTAACACTGAGTTTAATAGTTTTTGTGGACAGTACAGAAAAAGGATTTCTATAAAGAAGAATTCCATAAAATGTTAGTGTAGAAGCCCCTAAAGACGGCCGGATTGAAGATTTTGCTAATACACAAGATGTTAAAGGACACATGACTAGAGCAGAAACTCCCAGCTGTGGAACAAACTTGTATGGAAAATCACCAGTGGCATGCCCAGCGATGCTACGCCCTGACTGGGAAGGGCGTGAGCCAAGACTTGAATCAGTGCTGTCATGATTCAAAGTGTGACTATCACTTCTGGCCTCTCTTCTCATAGGCTTTATATAAACAAAATGCTAGACTTTACCTGAAAGCTGCAAAAATCCATGCTTTGGATAAATGTCCTAGTCCATGTGGGCTGCTATATAACAAAGCACCACAGGCTGGGAGGCTTATAAACAATAGAAATTTATGGCTCCCTTGGGCGCCTGGGTGGCTCAGTCGTTAAGCAACTGCCTTCGGCTCAGGTCATGGTCCCAGGGTCCTGGGATCGAGCTCCGCCATCGGGCTCCCTGTTCAGCGGGAAGACTGCTTCTCCCTCTCCCACTCCCCTCTGCTTGTGTTCCCTCTCTCACTGTGTCTCTCTCTGTCAAATAAATAAATAAAATCTTTAAAAAAAAAAAAAAAAGAAATTTATGGCTCCCAGTTCTGGAGCCTGGAAGCCTGAGAGGTCAGGACACCAGCACAGTCAAGTGCAGGCCTTCCTCCGAGTTGTAGACCTCTCACATCCTCACAAGGTGGACAGGCGGGGAACTCTCTGGGACCCCCTTACAAGGGTGCTAATCCCATCATGGGGCTCCACCCTACTCCCAAAGACTCCAGCTCCTAATACCATTATTTTGGGGATTAGGATTTTCGCATATGACTCTTGGGGGAGGATGCAAATATTCATAGATTGTAGCAATACATTCAAAATAAACTGTGTTAAAATTTTCAACAAGAAGAAAAATTAAGACCTCTTATTTGAGAAGAGAAAAGCCCATGCTTTCTCCTTCATTCCCCCCGAGGTAAGATCTAGAGGTAGTGATTGACATTTTTCTCATTATGAATCCTCTCAGGACATTGTATAGCCTGTGGCAGGTGCAAAGGGAGAGAACGACATTCTTCACTTTAAGAGACTGATTATGAGCACAATCCTTCCTAGTTGAATGCTATTCTCCTTTTACTTCAGTAAATCAAAATATAAATCAAAGGCACAGATATTGTTTTTAATATTTAATTTTTTATTTTTTTAATGATTTTATGTATTTATTTATTTGAGACAGAGCCAGAGCAAAAAATGGGGGGGGAGGGGCAGAGGGAGAAACAAGCTCCCCACTGAGCAGGGAGCCCAACGCGGGGCTGGGAAAGGCAGGAGAAGACAGAGCCAGGGAAGTGCTTTGTGACCAGGGACTAGCTGAGGTCTGGGGACTCCCCATTCACAATACTCTCAGTAGCTCCATGGCTAGGCCTGCTGGTAGAAGCTCAACTCTGGCCCCTCCCACCCCAGTGGTCTCTGGTGAGTTCTGGTTCTCTCATCCTCTATAACCAGGTGCCCTTACCCCAGCTGCAGGGGCATACTCCTCCATGCAGACCACTGAGGTTTCCCTGAGCCTGGCCAAAGCTCATTATGTAAAATTTCAACTCAGATCCATCCCATAAAAGCCAGTGACTCTACACACATGTGTGGGCATTGGGGAGATTTTGACAAGATAGGACCAGAGCTGCCTTGATGCCCCTTTCCCCCATCTCCACACCAGCCTTCAAGGACCTAAAGCCAGCTGCACTGGTCTGCGTGGATCATCAGGCCACCTAATTGATCAAAGGTTTGCAAGAAGCAGCCATTAGGGTCTGCAATGGGCTTGCGATGCTCCTCCTCCTGGACCAGCTTCAGAGAGCTACAAGAGCTTGGCCTCCCTGGGAGAGGAATACACCTGAGGATAGCCCCGGATTCAATCCCCTCCTCACCAGCCACATCCTGTGGCCCTTTCCTGCTCTAAGATGGCCTCCTGGAGGAAAGGAAAAGGCTGGAAGAAAAGATTCACTGATGGGTCCAGCATGAAGGGCAAAGGTTAGTAGTCCTGGGGTAGGGGGGTGGTTTGCCCCTTCCAGATCCAGCAGGTGTGTCCTCCCCCTGCACTGGCTTGGAGCCGAACTGCAAGGCCAGCTGGTGCTCCTGGGGGCCTTCTATACCTTCTGACCACACTGTTTGTGAACCGCAGAGCCCATGCCCCACCCTGGCATGCAGGCTCCCCGAGGACAGGACAGGGCTCCCCAGGCACTGCCTCGTACCACCGTCTGGGCCGGAGTTGAGGAAGTGCTCAGTGAACATCTGCTGAGGGAGGAGCACAGAGAGGGAGAAGGAGCCCCTGGAGTGGGCACGCTTCAAGAGCACTGTGCTGGACAGACCTGAGAGCACCACTGCTGGGAGGACTGAATTGTTAGCACGTGCAGAGCTCGCGAGGCAAACCGTGCCCGGGGAGGGGGGAGGGAGCACACCGGGAGGTATGTCCTAGCGGGGCAGACGTCCTCTGAAGAGAGGGCTCGCGGGCCTCCATGCAAGCGTACGGCCCACCAGCCTCTCTCCAGTCGGCTACTTTGCTGAAGAAAAGTGAGCCTCCAGAGAGAAGGGTCTGGGGAGGGATGGCAGATTTAGAAAGAAGGAATGAAGTATAGCTGCCTAGTTAAATGTGAATTTCCAATAAACATCGAACAGTTTTTAGTTTCGTTATGTCATGTACAATATTTGGGACATACTTCTAAAAAATTTTTCCATTGAACTTCCACTCAAATTTAACCGGTGTCTGAGTCTCCTCAGACTGTCGTAACAGAACACCACAGCCTGGGTGGCTTATACACAACAGACATTCATTTCTCACAGTTCTAGAGGCTGGGAAATCCCACGATCTAGGCACCAGCAGACTCGGGGTGCAGTGAGAGCCCCTTCTTCCTGGTTCATAGACAGCTGTCTTCTTGCTGTGTTTTCTCATGGCAGAAGAGGCCAGCCTGCTTTCTGGGGTCTTTTATAAGAGCACTAATCCCATGCATGAGGGCTCCCTCATGACCTAATCATCTCTCAAAGGCCCCATCTCCTAACACCATCCCACTGGGGATTAGGATGTAACATATGAATATTTGGAGGCGGGGGGACATAAGCATTCAGTCTATAACTAGTGGGCATCCAGTATTTTCTCTGGCAACCCTAACCTGCTGACTCCTGAGGGACGTGTCCTCACCAACCACATGGGCAGAGGTGGAAGAAGGGCCCTCCCCCACTTATGTGGTCATTAAACCATTATGAAAACTCCATCCCCAGAATTCATGACCCAGTGTCCTCAAATCTGACTTGCCTGAGCAGAGGGCCTTCTCTTGAGTGAGGAAGCAAAGCAGGGAGAAAAGGAAGGGAATGTGGAACCTGCTCTGGCAGGCCTCCTGGCAGAGGGGGTCTTGCGGGCCTGAGCAGCCCAGGACTCATTGGCTGACATGCCCAATGGCTCCGTGCTCTGGAGGGGCTGTCTACCGCTCAGATTCTCTGGCCCCACGGCCCCTGGAACACTGAGGCTACTCCCCTCTGGCTGTGGGAAATTATCTACTTGGGTCTGAAAAATGGGTCGATGGTCAGAGCAGAACTAACCCTTCAGGGGCCTCGGGCCTCACAAGCAGCATCTGAGAAAAGTCGCCGAGATCCCATGCGATGAGAGCCGGCAGCAGGCAATGCCCATGTGTCTGCAGGCGCCTGTGTGTATATGTGCGTGTCCGTCGGTATGTGTGTATCTGTCTGTCTGTTGGGGGGGGGGGTGTCTGTGTGCACGTGTGAATGTCCGTTAGGGTGTATGTGTGTCTGTCGGTCCATGTCTGTGAGCACCTGTGTGTCTCTTGTGCCTGGCGGTGTGTCTCCATGTGTGAAGGTGTCTGTGGGTCTCCGAGGGCGTACATGTTTGTGCCCACGTGGGAGGGCACGTTTCTGTCGCCATAGCATGCCGGCATCTCTGCCCTTGAGAGGTCAAGGGGGGAAAAACAGGTCATCTTTGCGTGTCTCCCAATTGCAGGCCGAAATTCTCATGAGATCCCCTTACTAGAAGGCATCCTGGGGGCACCTGGGTGGCTCAGTCGGTTAAGCGTCTGCCTTTGGCTCGGGTCATGATCCCGGGGTCCTGGGATCGAGTCCCACGTCAGGCTCCCTGCTCAGCAGGGAGCCTGCTTCTCCCTCTGCCTCGGCCTGCCGCTCACGCTGCTTGTGCTCTCTCTCTCTCTAGGAAAAAAAAAAATAGAAGGCATCCTGAGGGGGTTTCCCTTTGGTCTTGGGGCACCTGGTGCCTCCCCTCGCAGCTGCCTGGAGCCCACAGGAGGCAGGAGCAGGCAGTGTGGGAAGGTTTGAGGTGAGTCGCTCTTAGCTCCAACTCAGACAGCAAGTCGGGCCAAGGCTGCTGTTGGCCGTGCCGTGCAGAGCTGGAGTCTGGGTTTGTCTGGAATCCCCGGTAAATAAACAGGAAATTCCCAAGTGGCTCCTGGAAATGACTTGCATACAGTAGGGTGAAAGTGGATAGTCTTTAGGAAAAACAGGGCTCATAACTCACACTTTCTTCCCAGGCTCATTTTTTCCCAAAGAGATGTTTTTATAAAGTTGTGGATGGATTTTAAACACGTATCATAAAAGGACATGGAAAGCAGGTTTAAAGGGGATGGAATTTTGATTTAGTTCAAGGAAGCCGAGTGATGCAGGGAATCGGGGTGCAGATACCCACCCCGCGGCCATGGTCCCTGCCTGCAGTGTGCCGTGTGTCTTCTGGATGTCCAGGCATGTGTGAGCATGTCTGGGGATACTTAGGCCAGCATTTTCCTACACATGGGAGCTTACAGAGCACATATCAAAATATCTTGATGCGCAGAATCCTGCTTTCCAGTGGCAGACACATGCCATTGTGTGAATGGATGAAGCTGTACTTCAGCTGTCCCATGTTCCATGGGCTTTAGGTGTTTTCCTGACTTTTGTCACAAGCACCGTTGCCGTGAACCCCTTTGTCATTTGTTTTCACTTGATGGTGAGTCCATTTGCAGGATTAAATCCTACAGATGGAGTCACTGAGTTGCATGTATACAAACACATGTTGAGTGATGCTGCTGATGCCGTAGGGAGTGGAGGTGGGCAGAGCCAAAAGTGGCCAGACACGAACCACATGGCCACCGACCTCAGCCACACACCCCACTGGGGAACAGAGGAGCAGGGCCAGCATGCCCTGAAGAGGTGAAAAGTGCTGCCCACCCCCAACAGTACCTTAGGGGGCAAGGGGAGAGAGGAAGACACTCCAGCATGATTCTTCAATTTCTGTCTCATTCTCCTCGAGTTCCGGTTCATCCCTCCCAAGTTGGCCCCATAACCAAGTCTGTCTTCTGTGTCTCACATTCCATACCCTGCCTATGCCAAGCCACCCAGGACAGGGGTCTGCCATGGGTGGATTTCCTCAGCCACTGGAGGTCTGGGACCCACCTGCAAACCTAGAAGGTAGCTGAGGCCTCCCAGCCAGGACCCAGCCTTCTACTGCCTCGTGGGCATGTGGATGAGCTCCTCCCAACGATTGAGGGCTGGCTCCACTCCCATACTCACCACTGAGTGTGTGTCACTGGTGCAGACCAAACCTGACCAACCGTGAGTCCGACACACTGTGGCAGTAGAGGGACCCTCTTCTGAGACGCGGGGGCTCAGGCTCCACATGGATGACAAGATGCCTGGTCTGGGCCCCACTGCCCAGGGTTCTGTCTTCATCCTGCTGCAGCCCAGAAGCTGCTTACACAGAACACAATGACAGCTCTTGAACCTCGCACAGAAGAAGCTACGTTTCACTCAGAAACTTCCTCCTACAGTACATGAGTTTCTGTTGTACATTCAAAGAGTGAGGGAGTCATTAAGGTGAATAATCTGCTCTGTTAAAATTTGGAGACAATCATACAGAGTATGTTCTCTGCCCATGATGGAATCAAACTAGAAATCAATACCAAAAACACAACAAGAAAATCTATAAAGACTGAAAAGTAAACAATACACTTCTAAATACTCCATGCATTAAAGAGGAAATCTCAAAGGAAATTTTAAAATACACAGAACTGAATAAAAATTGTGACGGCTTATTTTATCTATCAGCTTGACTGGGCTGAGTTGCCCATATATCTGGTTAAACATTATCTCTGGGTGTGTCTGCGAGGATGTCTCTGGAAGGGATTAGCATTTGAATAGATGGGTTTAATAAAGCAGAAGGCCTCCCCAACGTGGGTGGGCACCATCCAATTCATCAAGGAGCTGAATAAAACAAAAAGGCAGAGGAAGGTTGAACTCACTCTCTGCTTGACTCCTTGACCTGTAATGTTAATCTTCTGACCTTGTTGGTCCTGGTTCTCAGGACTTCTGGCTTAAACTGGAATCTATAGCATCAGCTCTCAGGTCTCAGATCTTCCAACTATACCTCTGACTGTCTGGGGTCTCCAACTTGCAGACAACAGATCCGTGGGACTTCCCAGCCTCTGTAATTGCATGAGTCAATACCATATACAAAATCTCTTTATATTTATATATATATATATATAGAGAGAGAGAGAGAGAGTTGGATGATAGATAGATAGATATAGAATATCAAAATAGAGATATATAGGATTTGCCCATGATCTATCTATAGTTAGATGATATAGATATATAGATATTCTATTGGTTCTGTTTCTCTGAAGAGCCCTGACTAATACAAAAAAAAAAAAAAGAAAACACAGCCTATCTAAAGAAGCAAGATGTAGCTAAAACAATGTTGAGAGGGAAATTTACAGCACTAAATTCTTATATTAGAAGAGGTGAAGGACTTCCAGCATGACAACATGAGGAGTTCTGTGGACTTGCTCCTCAGTGAAACTACTGAGAGACATAAAAAAACAACTTCTTAATGTGTCGGGTAGTGATCCCAAGGATATATAGCCAGTGAAAAAAACATGTATTCAAGAAAATCTACTATAACTCAGTAAGGACAGTGAGAGTTTGTAGTATTTAAACCAAAACCTGCTTCATCCGTCCTCCCTCCCAACTCAGGAAGACAGAATCTCCATTCCAGTTGGTGCAGCCAAGAACACATTGCTCTTTTCTCACTGGGGCTCCCACTTGGAGACCTACAGAATCTTCCCAGGAAGGACAGGTCAGCACTTCTTAGCCTACCTCCAGCTGCCTGAGGCTAAGTTCTAGGTGACTATGGCTGAGAGGTGGGAGATCCCTTCTGCGCAGCCCCCACTCATGGGTAAATTTTCCACTTTGGACATGGTGCTACTGAGAATACAGGGACCCCAAATACCTTTTTCCCCACCTTGGAAGGTGGTGGTTCCATACTAGGAAAGGCAAACAGAAACACAGAGGTCACTGCCCAACACCATCTACCAGGCACCCAGCTCCCAAAGTATGGATATCACCTGAAGAAAAGTACATCATTTTCCCCACCCTACCTCAATAGCCAAGGCTCAGAGATTTTGCCTGGTGGGAAAGCAGAGAACTTGAGAAAGAAACCCTAGGGGGAGTCTATGTAGTATCAGAACAAACATTGACACCTAGAACCACTCCTTGAAAGGAGACATAATTTGATTGGATGAGTCTATAGAGTAATTGTTAAGAATAATATAGCAATTAGCCAGCAATTAGTGGACCATAATAGCTGGGTGGTGTCAGAGAAAGAGACAGAGAAAGCACTGCCAAACCCATGGTCATTACAGAGTGACTGTGGGTATGCCCAAGGCTGTCCCCAACTCTGTTACAACAATATCAAAGGCTTAACACAGCAGGGGGGAATAAATTCTACAAAAATAATTCAACCATTCACTAAACAAATAAACATGCAAATAACAATAGCAAGCCTTTTAAGGGAGTTGAGTACCAGTACCCAGAGTTGCTACAAGATATTATCCAAAACATCCCAACAAAAAGTAATGCAACATGCAAAGAAACAGGAAAGCAAAACCCATACACCAGGAAAGAAACAAACAATAGAAACTGCCTGTGACAGTGACTAAATGTCAGATTTAGCAGAGACTTTAAAGTGGCCATTATAATATGTTCAAAGAACAAAATGAAATCATGATTAAAGAAGTATGATGACAATGTTGCATCGAATAGAGAATATCAATAAAGAGATAGAATTTTTTTAAAGCACATGGAAATACTAGAGTTGGAAAGTAACATAAAGAAAATAAAATTTGCACTAGAGAGGCTCAACAGTAGATTTAAACTGGCAAAAGAAAGAATTTTAACAAAGCTAAAGATAGATCGATAGAGAATATGCAAACTGAAGAAAAGAGAAAAATAAACAAAGAAAAACAGAGCCCCCAAGATATGTGGGACACTGTTAAGCATAGCAATATACATGTACAGTAGCACCTCCCCCTCAACCCCTCTGCCATCCATGGGGGATCCATTCCAAGATGGCCCACTGGATGCCTAAAACTGCAAGTAGCACTGAACCCTATATAAACTATGTTTTTTCCTATACATACATACATACCTATAATAAAGTTTAACTTATAAATTAGTATAGTTAGAGATTAACAACAATAACTGATGATAAAATAGAACAATTATCAATTTACGTGAATGTGGTCTCTCTCTCTCTCCATATCTACTGTATTGTACTCACTCCTCTTGTGATGATGAGAGATAAAATGCTTATGTGCTGAGATGAATGACATAGGCATTGTGAAGTAGTGTTAGGCTACTACTGACCATCAGTGATATGTCAGAAGGATGATCACCTGCTTCAAGACTGCAGTGGAATGTAGGCAACTGAAACAATGGAAAACAAAATTATGGATAAGAGGGGACTACTGTAAGAGGAGTCCCAGAAGGAAATAAACAAGGAAGCCATTATACTGAGGTGGCTTCTCTGCCTTGATAGCTTGTGTAAGCAAATCAAAACCTAAGCTAGAGTTAGTTTTATAAATGCACTCATTTCTGAGAAAATAAAATTTAAGAACAATCGACCACAAATAGGTAACTAGGTTTTCCCAAATAAGGCAACTACATAAGCCATAGTGAATCAAATAATTTCTTTGCTCTACTTCCATATCCTCTCTATAAAAGTCTTTCCTCTGACTTCTGTCAGCAGAGCATTCCTGACTACTTTTGGTTTGGGGCTGCCCAATTCAAATTGATGTTTGCTCAAATAAACACTCCAAATTTTTATTGTGCCTCAGTTTATTTATTTATTTATTTATTTTAGAGAGAAAGAGTATGGTGGGGAGGGACAGAGAGAGAGGGAGAGAGAGAACCTCAAGCAGACTCCCCAGGGAGTGTGGTCTTGATCTCACCACCTGAACCAAAATAGTCAGACGCCAACTGAGCCACCCAGGCACCCCTTCTCAGTTTCTCTTTTAACAAAGGAGAAGAGAGAGAGAGAAAGGAAAAGGAAAAATACCCAAAGAAATGATGACTGAAAACTTCCAGATTTATTGAAAAATTATAATCTACACATCCAAGAAGCACAAGGAACTCCCAAAATGCTGAAAACCAAAAACAAGTAGAAAAATTTGAAAGCAACGAGGGAAAAACAATGTATTACTTACAAACGAACCCCAAGAAGATAAGCAGCTGACTCTCATCAGAAACAATGGTGACCAAAAGAAAGTGGGCTAATCTATTCAAAGTGATCAAAGAAAAGAACCATCAACCTATATCCAGGAAGCTCTCAAAAGTGGAAGGTGAAATAAAGACATTCCCAGATAAACAAAAAATAAGAGAATTTGTTTCTAGCAACCTCTCCCCCGTACAAGAAATACTAAAGGAAGTTCTTCAAGATGAAAGTAAGTGATCCCAGAGGGTAACTAGAATTTACACAAAAGACAAGGAGTGTTAGTAAAGATAATTATGTAATTATATTGTTTAATTGTAAAAGATCCTATAAAATGTCTATTTTTCATTTTCTTTTCTTAACTGGTTTAAAAAGCAATTATATAAAATGATATGTATATAATGTATAGTTGGACATATATATAATATATACATTTTAGATTCAAAGATACAACTAGATTGAAAGTAAATGGATTTTAAAAATATACCCATGTAAAGAGCAATTTCAAGATATTGGGGTGGCTAAATTAATATCAGACAAGCTATACTTTAAAACAAAAAAACAAACTGTTATGAGAGATAAAGAGAGCCTCAGTACAGATCAGCTTGCAGATATCTACCACAAAGGAACTCTTACACTCATCTGGAGCTCCAATTTTTGCAATTTTTGCCTCCAGATTTCCTGGTCTGGAGGCCAGCAGAATTTACAGTTGTGGTCCCAAAGGACTATATATATTTGCATATCTTAAAAGCTGCTGCCTGAAGGTCTAGCTTTCAATCAGCCAGAAGCTAGGTGCTAACTGAGACCCCTCCCTCTGGAACACTCACAAGTGTTGGCACAGCCTCAATAACTGGGACAAATTAAGAATAAATCAGGCTGATTAGACAGTCACAGAAGTTCAAGAGACAACCAGAAAGTAGGGCAAAATTAAATGATAAGTTTCATCGCCTACACAAGGCTACTCCTTCAAGACTGGGATAGGTGGTTGTTTTAGCTACTGTATAGAAACCAACACAGAGGGGCACCTGGGTGGCTCAGTCATTAAGCATCTGCCTTCAGCTCAGGTCACGATCCCAGAGTCCTGGGATCAAGCCCCACATCAGGCTCCCTGCTCTGTGGGAAGCCTGCTTCTCCCTCTCCCACTCCCCCTGCTTGTGTTCCCTCTCTCTCTCTGTCTCTGTCAAATAAATAAATAAAATCTTTAAAAAAAAAAGAAAGAAAGAAACCAACACAGAGAATCAAGCAAAATAAAGAAACAGAGGAATATGTTTCAAACAGAAGAACAAGATAAAACCTCAGATAAAAACCTTAATGAAATGGAGATAAGTAATTTATCTGATAAAGATTTCAAAGTAATGGTTATAAAAATGCTCACTGAACTCAGGAAAATAGATGAACCCAGTGAGAACTTCAATGAAGAGACAGAAAATATGAGAAAGTACCAAACAGAAGTTACAGAGCTGAAGAATACAATAATTGAACTGAAAAATAGAGGGATTCAACAGCAGTCTAGATGAAGCAGAAGAATGGATTAGCAAGTTGGAGTACAAGGCAGTGCAACTCACCCAATAAGAACAAAAGGAGAAGGAGAAGGAGAAGAAGGAGAAGGAAGAAAGAAGAAGAAGAAGAAGAAGAAGAAGAAGAAGAAGAAGAAGAAGAAGAAGAAGAAGAAGAAGAAGAAGAAGAAGGAGAAGAAGAAGAGGAAGAAGAAGGAGGAGGAGGAGGAGGAGGAGGAGAGGGAGGAGGAGAGGGAGGAGGAGGAGAGGGGGAAGAGAGGGGGAGAGGAAGAAGAAAAAAACTAAGCAAAAATTACTTATTGGACAACATCAAGTGGAATAACATTCACAGTCTGAAGAAAGAGAAAAAGGGGCAGAAAACTTATTTGAAGAAATAATGGATGAAAACTTCTCTGACCTGGGGAAAGAAATAGACACTGAGATCTAGAAAGCCGATAGAGTTCCAAATAAGATGAACACAAAAAGACCTACCCAAAAACACATTATAATTCAAATGTCAAAAATAAAAAAAAAAGTCTTAAAAGCAGCAAGAAAAAAGCAACTTATACTTACAAAAGACCCCCATAAGACTATAGGTAGATTTCTCAGCAGAAACTTTGCAGTGCTTTTCCAACCAAGAATATTCTACCTAGCAAGGCTATCATTCAAAATTGAAGGAGAAATAGAGTTTTCCAGACAAGCAAAAGCTTACAAGAAATGTTAAATGGACTTCTTTAAGTTGAAGAGAAAAGGCATTAATTAGTAACAAGAAAACATATGAAAGTAAAAATCTCACTGAAAAACGTAAATATATAGTAAAGGATTAATTGCCTTTAAAACTAGTATGAAGATTAAAAGACAAAAGTAGTAAAAATAATTACAATAGTTAAGGTATACACAAAATAAAAATATATATAAAATGTAACATCAAAAAACATAGATAAATAGATTGACAGGTGAGAGAGAGATAGATCTAGGTCTATATTTAAGTATCAAGTACACACACACACACACACACACACATCCTATTATCTGTTTCTCTGGAGAACTAATATAGTAACCAAGTGGGATATAGCCCAACAATGAAAAGTGTTTTAACATCTGAATATCAATTAATGTAATGTACCATGTCAATAGAATAAAGGACAAAAATCATGTGATCATCTCAATAGACTCAGAAAAAGAATTTCACAAAATCCAACACACTTTCATGATTAAAAATACTCAACAAGGGTGCACCTGGGTGACTCGGTTGGTTAAGCTTCTACCTTTGGCTCAGGTCATGATCCCAGAGTCCTGAGATCGAGCCCCGCATTGGGCTCCCTGCTCATTGGAGAGCCTGCTTCTTCCTCTGCCCCTCACCCCACTTGTGCTCTCGTGCTCTCTCTCTCTCTAATAAATAAATAAAATCTTCTTAAAAAAAATACTCAATGAGCCAGAAATAGAAGAGATCTTCCTCAACCTGATAAAAAATGTCTACAAAAACCCCACAGCTAATATCATATTTAATGGTGAAAGACTGGATGCTTTCCTCCTGCGATCAGAAACAAGGATGTCTGCTTTCACCACTTCTACTTGACATTATACTGGAAGTTCTAGCTAGGAAATTGGGCAATAAAAGGAAATAAAAAGCATTGAGGTTGGAAAAGAAGTAAAACTATCCAATTTGCGTATGACATGATTTTGTATGTAGACAATCCTAATGATCCACTAAAAAATCTATTAGAACTTATAAATGAGTTCAGCAAGGTTGCAGGGTACAAGATCAATACACAAAAATCAACTGTATTTCTTCTACACATCAGCAATAAGCGATCTGAAAATGAAATTAGGAAAGCAATTCCATCTACAATAGAATCAAAAAAGAATTAAATACTCAGGAATGAATGTATCAAAAGAAGCACAATTACTCTGAAAATTATAAAGCATTGTTAAAAGAAATGAAAGTGATTTAAGTAAATGGAAAAACATCCTGTGTTCATGGATTGGAAAATACTATTGCTAAGATGGCAATATTCCCAAAATTAATACATAGATTCAATGCAACTCCTATCAAAATCTCAGCTGACTTCTTTGCAGAAGTTGGTAATCTGATCCTAAAACTACAATAATTAAGTCAGTGTGATACTGACTGAAAGATAGGCATATAGATTGAGGAACAGAATTAGATTCAGAAATAAACCCTTACATTTATGATCAATTGATTGTGACAGTAGTACCAAGACAATTCCAGGGGGGAAAAATAGCCTTTTCTACAAATAGTGCTGGGACAACTAGATATATCCATGCAAAAGAATGAAGTGGGACCCATTCCTCATATCATACACGAAACTTAACTCGAAATGGATCACCGAATTAAATCAAATACCTAAGACCATAAAACTGTTACAGGAAAATAAGAATAACTTTTCAGTACCTTGGGGTAGGCTAGATATGACAGCAAGAGCAAAAGCAATGAAAGAAAAAATAGATAAATTGGACTTCACCAAAATTAAGTACTTTGTGTTGCAAAGGACACCAACAAGAAAGTCAGAAGACATCCACAGAATGGGAGGGAAAAAATTGCAAATCATATATCTGATAAGGGACTTACATTTAGAATACATAAAGGACTATAACAGCTCAACAACAAGAAGGCAAATACCCTCATTAAAAATGGGCAAAGAATGTGAATAGATATTCCACCAAAGAAAATATGCAGATGGCCAATAAGCACATGAAAAGATGTTCAACATCATTAACCATCACGGAAATACAAATCAAATCCGCAATGAGATATCACTTCATGCTCACTAGAGAGCTAGAATTAAACAGCCAAATCAAGTGTTGGCAGAGATGTGAAGAGATCAGAACCTTCATACACTGCTGGCAGGAATGTAAATGATGTAACCACTTTGGAAAATAATCTGGCAGGTTTTAAAATGATTAAACAGAGATCTCATATGGCCCAACAATTCCATTCCTGGGTCTATCCCCAAGAAAAATGAAAATAGATGCCTACACAAAAATTTGTACACTGATGTTTATAACAATGTTATTCATAATAGGCAAAAAGTGGGAAAAAAACAAAATGTCCATTGATTGAAGAATGTATAAATAAATGTGGTATGTCCATACAATGGAATAGTATTTTGCAACAAAAATGAAGCATTGATACATGCTACAACATGAACGAATTTTGTATTATTATGCTAAGTGGAAGAAGCCCATTACAAAGGACCTCATATTGTATGATTTTATTATACGAAATTTCCAGAGTAAGCAAATCTAAAAAGATCAGCCATTTTATTTATTTATTTAGTTAGTTTTATTCTTATGTTAATCCCCATACATTACATCATTAGTTTTAGATGTACTGTTCCATGATTCATTGTTTGTGCATAACACCCAGTGCTCCATGCAGAATGTGCCCTCCTCAATACCCATCACCAGCCCACCAATCGCCTCACCCCCCTCCCCTCTAGAACCCTCAGTTTGTTTTTCAGAGTCCATCGTCTCTCATGGTTCCTCTACCTCTCCGATTTCCCCCCTTCATTCTTCCCCTCCTGCTACCTTCTTCTTCTTTTATTTTTTCTTAAAATATATTGCATTGTTTCAGAGGTACAGATCTGAGATTCAACAGTCTTGCACAATTCACAGCGCTTACCAGAGCACATACCCTCCCCAGTGTCTATCACCCAGTCACCCCATCCCTCCCACCCCACCCCCCACTCCAGCAACCCTCAGTTTGTTTCCTGAGATTAAGAATTCCTCATATCAGGGCTCCCTGCTCGGCAGGGAGTCTGCTTCTCCCTCTGACCCTCCCCCCTCTCATGTGCTCTCTCTCATTCTCTCTCTCTCAAATAAATAAATAAAATCTTTTTAAAAAAAAAAAAAAAGGGCGCCTGGGTGGCTCAGTTGGTTAAGCGACTGCCTTCGGCTCAGGTCATGATCCTGGAGTCCCTGGATCGAGTCCCGCATCGGGCTCCCTGCTCGGCAGGGAGTCTGCTTCTCCCTCTGACCCTCCCCCCTCTCATGTGCTCTCTCTCATTCTCTCTCTCTCAAATAAATAAATAAAATCTTTTAAAAAAAAAGAATTCCTCATATCAGTGAGGTCATATGATACATGTCTTTCTCTGTTTGACTTATTTCGCTCAACATAATACCTTCCAGTTCCATCCACTTCGTTGAAAGTGGCAAGATCTCATTCCTTTTGATGCCTGCATAATATTCCATTGTATATATATACCACTTCTTCTTTATCCATTCATCTGTCGATGGACATCTTAGCTCTTTCCACAGTTTGGCTATTGTGGACATTGCTGCTATAAACATCGGGGTGCACGTACCCCTTCAGATCCCTACTTTTTGTATCTTTGGGGTAAATACCCAGTACTGCAATTGCTGGGTCGTATGGTAGCTCTATTTTCAACTTTTTGAGGAACCTCCATACTGTTTTCCAGAGTGGCTGCACCAGCTTGCATTCCCACCAACAGTGTAGGAGGGTTCCCCTTTCTCCGCATCCCCGCCAACATCTGTCGTTTCCTGACTTGTTAATTTTAGCCATTCTGACTGGTGTGAGGTGGTATCTCATTGAGGTTTTGATTTGGATTTCCCTGATGCCAAGCGATGTTGAGCACTTTTTCATATGTCTGTTGGCCATTTGGATGTCTTCTGCCCATTTCTTGATTGGATTCTTTGTTCTTTGGGTGTTGAGTTTGATGAGTTCTTTATAGATTTTGGATACTAGCCCTTTATCTGATATGTCATTTGCAAATATCTTCTCCCATTCTGTCGGTTGTCTTTTGGTTTTGTTGACTGTTTCCTTTGCTTTGCAAAAGCTTTTTATCTTGATGAAGTCCCAATAGTTCATTTTTGCCCTTGCTTCCCTTGCCTTTGGCGATGTTTCTAGGAAGAAGTTGCTTTGGCTGAGGTCAAAGAGGTTGCTGCCTGTGCTGTCCTTTAGGATTTCGATGGACTCCTGTCTCACATTGAGGTCTTTCAACCATTTTGAGTCTATTTTTGTGTGTGGTGTAAGGAAATGGTCCAGTTTCATTCTTCTGCATGTGGCTTCTTCCAATTTTCCCAACACCATTTGTTGAACAGACTGTCTTTTTTCCATTGGACATTCTTTCCTGCTTTGTCAAAGATGAGTTGCCCATAGAGTTGAGGGTCCATTTCTGGGCTTTCTATTCTGTTCCATTGATCTATGTGTCTGTTTTTGTGCCAGTACCATACTGTCTTGATGATCACAGCTTTGTAATAGAGCTGGAAGTCCAGAATTGTGATGTCGCCAGCTTTTCTTTTCTTTCTCAACATTCCTCTGGCTATGCGGGGTCTTTTCTGGTTCCATACAAATTTTAGGATTATTGGTTCCATTTCTTTGAAAAAAGTGGATGGTATTTGGATGGGGATTGCATTGAATGTGTAGATTGCTCTAGGTAGCATTGACATCTTCACAATATTTGTTCTTCCAATCCATGAGCATGGAACGTTTTTCCATTTCTTTGTGTCTTCCTCAATTTCTTTCATGAGTATTTTATAGCTTTCTGAGTACAGATTCTTTGCCTCTTTGGTTAGATTTATTCCTAGGTATCTTATGGTTTTGGGTGCAATTGTAAATGGGATCGACTCCTTAATTTCTCTTTCTTCTATCTTGTTGTTGGTGTATAGGAATGCCACTGACTTCTGTGAATTGATTTTATATCCTGCCACTTCACTGAGTTCCTGTATGAGTTCTAGCAGTTTTGGGGTGGAGTCTTTGGGGTTTTCCACATAAAGTATCATATCATCTTCAAAGAGTGAGAGTTTGACTTCTTCTTTGCCGATTTGGATGCCTTTGATTTCTTTTTGTTGTCTGATTGCTGTGGCTAGGACTTCCAGTACTATGTTGAATAGCAGTGGTGATAGTGGACATCCCTGCCGCGTTCCTGACCTTAGGGGGAAAGCTCTCAGTTTTTCCCCATTGAGAATGATATTCGCTGTAGGTTTTTCATAGATGGCTTTTATGATATTGAGGTATGTACCCTCTATGCCTATACTCTGAAGAGTTTTGATCACGAAAGGATGCTGTACGTTGTCAAAAGCTTTTTCTGCATCTATTGAGAGGATCATATGATTCTTGTTCTTTCTTTTGTTAATGTATTGTATCACATTGATTGACTTACAGATGTTGAACCAACCTTGCAGCCCAGGGATAAATCCCACTTGGTCGTGGTGAATAATCCTTTTTTTTTTTTTTTAAAGATTTTATTTATTTATTTGAGAGAGAGAGAATGAGAGACAGAGAGCATGAGAGGGAGGAGGGTCAGAGGGAGAAGCAGACTCCCTGCCGAGCAGGGAGCCCGATGCGGGACTCGATCCCGGGACTCCAGGATCATGACCTGAGCCGAAGGCAGTCGCTTAACCAACTGAGCCACCCAGGCGCCCGGTGAATAATCCTTTTAATGTACTGTCGGATCCTATTAGCTAGTATTTTGGTGAGAATTTTTGCATCCATGTTCATCAGGGATATTGGTCTGTCATTCTCCTTTTTGATGGGGTCTTTGTCTGGTTTTGGGATCAAGGTAATGCTGGCCTCATAAAATGAGTTTGGAAGTTTTCCTTCCATTTCTATTTTTTGGAACAGTTTCAGAAAAATAGGTATTAATTCTTCTTGAAATGTTTGGTAGAATTCCCCTGGGAAGCCATCTGGCCCTGGGCTTTTGTTTTTTGGGAGATTTTTGATGACTGCTTCAATTTCCTTAGTGGTTATAGGTCTGTTCAGGTTTTCTATTTCTTCCTGGTTCAGTTTTGGTAGTTGATACATCTCTAGGAATGCATACATTTCTTCCAGGTTATCGAATTTGCTGGCATAGAGTTGCTCATAATATGTTCTTATAATTGTTTGTATTTCTTTGGTGTTGGTTGTGATCTCTCCTCTTTCATTCATGATTTTGTTGATTTGGGTCATTTCTCTTCTCTTTTTGATAAGTCTGGCCAGGGGTTTATCAATCTTGTTAATTCTTTCAAAGAACCAGCTCCTAGTTTCGTTGATCTGTTCTACTGTTCTTTTGGTTTCTATTTCATTGATTTCTGCTCTGATCTTCATTATTTCTCTTCTCCTGCTGGATTTAGGCTTTATTTGCTGTTCTTTCTCCAGCTCCTTTAGGTGGAGGGTTAGGTTGTGTACTTGAGACCTTTCTTGTTTCTTGAGAAAGGCTTGTATTGCTATATACTTTCCTCTTAGGACTGCCTTTGCTGCATCCCAAAGATTTTGAATAGTTGTGTTTTCATTTTCATTGGTTTCCATGTATTTTTTTAATTCTTCTTTAATTTCCTGGTTGACCCATTCATTCTTTAGTAGGATGCTCTTTAGCTTCCATGTATTTGAGTTCTTTCTGACTCTTCTCTTGTGATTGAGTTCTAGTTTCAAAGCATTGTGGTCTGAAAATAGGCAGGGAATGATCCCAGTCTTTTGGTACCGGTTGAGACCTGATTTATGACCTAGGATGTGATCGATTCTGGAGAATGTTCCGTGGGCACTAAAGAAGAATGTGTATTCCATTGCTTTGGGATGGAATGTTCTGAATATGTCTGTGAAGTCCATTTGGTCCACTGTGTCATTTAAAGCCTTTATTTCCTTGTTGATCTTTTGCTTAGATGATCTGTCCATTTCAGGGAGGGGGGTGTTAAAGTCCCCCACTATTATTGTATTGTTGTCAATGTGTTTCTTTGCTTTTGTTATTAATTGCCTTATATAATTGGCTGCTCCCATGTTAGGGGCATAGATATTTACAATTGTTAGATCTTCTTGTTGGATAGACCCTTTAGGTAGGATATAATGTCCTTCCTCATCTCTTATTACAGTCTTTGGTTTAAAATCTAATTTGTCTGATATAAGGATTGCCACCCCAGCTTTCTTTTGGTGTCCATTAACATGGTAAATGGTTTTCCACCCCCTCACTTTCAATCTGGGGGTGTCTTTGGGTCTAAAATGAGTCTCTTGCAGACAACATATAAATGGGTCTTGTTTTTTAATCCAGTCTGATAGCCTGTGTCTTTTGATTGGAGCATTTAGCCCATTTACTTCAGGGTGACTATTGAAAGATAGGAATTTAGTGCCATTGTATTGCCTGTAAGGTGACTGTTACCTTACATTGTCTGTGTTCCTTTCTGGTCTATCTTGCTTTTAGGGTCTCTCTTTGCTTAGAGGACCCCTTTCAATATTTCTTGTAGGGCTGGTTTTGTGTTTGCAAATTCCTTTAGTTTTTGTTTGTCCTGGAAGCTTTTTATCTCTCCTTCAATTTTCAATGACAGCCTAGCTGGATAGAGTATTCTTGGCTGCATATTTTTCTCATTTAGTGCTCTGAATATATCCTGCCAGTCCTTTCTGGCCTGCCAGGTCTCTGTGGATAGGTCTGTTGCCAATCTAATGTTTCTACCATTGTAGGTTACAGATCTCTTCTCCTGAGCTGCTTTCAGGATTTTCTCTTTGTCTCTGAGACTCATAAGTTTTACTATTAGAAGTCGGGGCGTTGACCTATTTTTATTGATTTTGAGAGGGGTTCTCTGTGCTTCCTGGATTTTCATGCCTGTTTCTTTCCCCAAATTAGGGAAGTTCTCTGCTATAATTTGCTCCATTATACCTTCTGCCCCTCTCTCTCTTTCTTCTTCTTCTGGGATCCCAATTATTCTAATGTTGTTTTGTCTTATGGTATCGCTTATCTTTTGAATTCTGCCCTCGTGATCCAGTAGTTGTTTATCTCTCTTTTTCTCAGCTTCTTTATTTTCCATCATTTGGTCTTCTATCTCACTGATTCTCTCTTCTGCCTCATTTATCCTAGCAGTTAGCGCCCCCATATTTGATTGCACCTCATTAATAGCCTTTTTGATTTCCACTTGGTTAGATTTTAGTTCTTTTACTTCTCCAGAAAGGGTTTCTCTAATAACTTCCATATTTTTTTCAAGCCCAGCTAGTATCTTTAAAGTGATGATTCTGAACTCTAGATCTGACATTGTACTAATGTCCATATTGAGTAGGTCCCTGGCAGTCGGTACTACCTCTTGTTCTTTTTGTTGAGGTGATTTTTTCCGTCTTGTCATTTTGTGCAGAGAATAGATTAATGAGAGAACAAAATGCTAGCAGAGTAACAATGTCCCCAGAAAATATACTCTAAACAAATCAGAAAAGACCTGAAGCAGTGGGAAAAGAAAGGGAAAGAGAGAAAAAAGAAAAAGATAAAGATAAAGATAAAAACAAACAAAACAAAACAACAACAACAAAAAAAACCAGAATGTGATCAAATATGATCTGGCTGGTATATAAATCAGTGTCATACACTAGATTTTGGGTGTATTTTGGTCTGTTTGAAGAAAGTGCCCCCCAAAATTTTAAAGAAAGAAAAACTTATATATGTACAAAAATAAGGGTTGATATGATGAAGGGATGGAATATGACTGTAAAGATGGAAATTATAAAAAATTTTATAAAAGGAATTGATAAGAAGTTGTTTGAAAAAAGAAGAGGATTTAAAAAAAGAAAAAAGAAAAAAAACGGGAGAGAATGTGATCAGGCAGGGGAGTAGAAAAAACCATATACTAGAGATTTAGGGTATATTTTGATCTGTTAGAAGAAACTATCTCAAAATTTTAAAGAGAGAACAACTTATATATATATGCCAAAAATACGGGTAACTACTATGAAGGGATAGAATATGACTCTAAAAATGAAAAATAAAAATGTTTTTTAAAAAAGGGATTGATAAGATGTTGGTTGAATAAGGGAAAAAAAAATTCAAAAAGAAAAAAAAGAAAAAAGACCATCAAAAAAAAATTAACTTTGAAAGACTAAAGAATCATGGTAAAAAAGCCATGAATTCTATGTGCAGTATTCCCCTAGCGCTGGAGTTCTGCCGTTCTCATTGATCGGTAAACTTGGTCTTGGCAGGCTGTTCTCGCTGATCTTCTGGGGAGGGGCCTGTTGCCGTGGTTTCCAAATGTCTCTGCCGGAGGCGGAATTGCCCCGCCCTTGCCCCCTCCCGGCTAAGTAATCTGCTCGGGTTTGCTCTCCGGGGCTTTTGTTCCCTGCGAGCTTTCCGTACAGCTTTGGAGGCGGAGAGTGAAAATTGCGGCCTCCCAATCTCCGCCCCGGAGGAGCCCAGAAGTCGGGGCCCCACTCCTCAGTGAGCCCCCAGAGGAAAGCTGTCAGTCACTCCCATCTCCCCGGTCTCCGGCCACACTCTGTGCTCGCCCGGCCTGTGACCAAGCATTTCTGTCTCTGGCACCCGACCCCCGTGTGGAGTCTCCAAACCCAGCAGATCCCTGCGGTGCACTCCCGCGCGGCTCCTCCCGGGGTAGGAAGGGGAGTCACCCCAGATCTGCCGCTTGTTGGGTCCCTGCTGGAGGAGCAGGGGCCCGACTGTGCCTCAGATCACAGTTTATGGCCACCCCGAGCTGAGAGCCCGCGCCTGGGCTCCGCCTCTGCAGCCGGCTTCCCTGCTCCGATACCTGGGAGCTCTGCCACACTCAGGCACCCCCGGTCTTTCTGTGACCCCGAGGATCCTGAGACCACACTGTCCCGGAGGGTTCCACCCCCCGCTTAGCCACCAGAGTGACGTCCCTCAGCAGAGCAGACTTTTAAAAGTTCCGATTTTGTGCTCCGTGGTTCTATCACTTGCCAGAAGCAGCCGACGGAGGCCCCTCCCCCGCCGTCTATCCTCCCGAATATCGCCTCGGATTCACTTCTCCGCACGTCCTACCTTCCAGAAAGTGGTCGCTTTTCTGATGAGAGAGTTGTTGCTCTTCTTTTCTTCGATCTCCTGTTGGGTTTGTAGGTGTTCAGAATGGTTTGATCCCTATCCAGCTGAATTCCTGAGAGGAGACGAAATCCAGGTCTCCTACTCCTCCGCCATCTTGCTCCGCCCTTCAAGATAGCCATTTTCTTAAGCTGGGGGATGGAAGAATGGGGTGACTCCTCATTGGTATAGTGTTTCTTTTTTGGGTGATGAAAATATTCTAAACTGATGGTGATAGTTGCAGAGTTCAGTGAATATACTAAAACTACTGAACTGTACACTTTAAAAGTGTGAATTGTATGGCATGTGAATTATGTATCAATAATCAATAAAGTTGTTATATTTAAAATCAATAAATTAAAATAGAAGGACAATAGAAAAAAATCAATGAGGCAAAACGCTGGTTAGACAAAACAACCAATAACATTGATAAACCACAAGCACATTTAGTTTTATAAAAGCTGCCAAACTGCTTTCCAGAGTGGCTATAGTATTTTACATTCCCACCTCCAGGATCCTTCAAAATATCTAGGCAGGAACAAGAAATAAAACAGTCTCCATATAAAAAAATAAAAATGCCTTGAGCTTCAGACTTCTTTACAACACAGAACAACAGAGACAGTAATGTTATTTCTAAAAATTTTCAAGGAATGCTTCTAGCCCAAGAATACCTTAGTGCATTTGGGCATTAAGGAGGGCACATGATGTCATGAGCACTGGGTGTTATATGCAACTGAGGAATCACTGAACTCTACCTCTGAAACTAATAGCACAGTATATGTTAATTCATTGAATTGAAAGAAAATAAAATTTAAGAAAATAAAAATAAAAGAATTACACCTAAGTAAAAGAAAAAAAAAATCCCATAGACCGGATGGCTTAAACAAAAGACATTTTATTCGCACAATTTTGGAGGCTCAAAGTCCAGCAGATTCAGTATCTGCTGAGGGGTTGCTTTCTGGTTCATAGATGGCCATATTTTCACTGGGTACTCACATGGCAGGAGGAATGAGGGAACTCTCTGGGGTCTCTTTTGTAAGGGCACTAGTCCTACTAATGAGGCCTCTACTTCATGACTTAATCACCTCCAAAAAGCCCCACCTCCTAATACCATCACATTGGAGGTTAGGTTTCAACATATGGATGTCGCAAACAATCTATAAGAAATTATATGGTTAGCTACATTGTATCTCATGTGCAAAAGAACAACGGAAGGGATTCTTAGAAATGCAAGTGCTTTCTCAGAAAACACACCACCAAAAATTCTTGTAGACATAGCTCCAGTTGAATAAGGTAAAAAGCAACTTAATGTTTTAAAAAATGAGAAAAATATAGTGTCAAAGTTGACAGTGAGCACACAAACCAGTTATAAGAAGAGGCCAACCTAAATCATCGCTATGAATCTAGTTACAGAATTGAATGTGAATACTGAGAATTCTTCTTGAGACCCAAAACATTTAACATAATAATGTTCCCTGCCAGTGCTCTAGATATACACACCAGTCTATTCTTTTAAGGGCCAAGAAGTGAGTGGCTAAGACACCAGGTGAGGAGAAATCTTTTCTAAATGCATCCTTATGAATACAGGCCATAATCTAAAAGAACCCTAAGAACAGAAAAAAAGCAGAGAAGATACCTTCCAAATCACAGGAGAAGATAACCACCAAAGACAACAAAACCCAGATAATGAAAGACAGAAAGCAAAAGAAAGAGCAAGAAAGGATAAAAATCAGAAAGCATGAAACAACATGGCGAAAATAAGACCGAAGGTATCAGTTACAATGACAAATGCAGATAGGTCAAATACCTCTGTAACGGGACATAAACTATTAGTTTAATTCAAAAAACAGTATCAAACCACATGCTGTTTATAAGAGACACACGTAAAACTAAGGTGTGGGATGTGATTCATGCACACAAGGATGGTGGCCACAGGCTGTCCGGCAGAGCCCAGCCCTGAAATCTCCTGGAGCATACAGGAGATATCCAATATGCATTTGGTAATGAAAGCAAAGGGGTGGGCAAAAATGTGCTAGGTAAATGCAGACAGCAAGCAAGTGAAACAGACAGATATCAAAAATTTTCTTAATCATAGAAAATAAAACCCAAAACAAAAGTATTAAAATAAGTCAAAGAAGATTGTTTTATTTTGCCTAAGGATATAAATCATATTAATGATGAAAGTTATAAATCAAATCATAATTCCATTATCCTTCTTCCATGTGAAATGCTATGACATCAAAATATATAAAATGAAAAGTTTTTAAAACACCAGGAGAAATTGGCAAAAATGCAATTGTGGTGGAAAGTTGTACCTTAGCTCTCAGGCTCTTTGACAAAGGTGGTATGTTTGAAAGCAACAAGAATGTGGAGACCTTGAACAGCATGGTCAAGCCTGCTGATTTAACAGACTGCTGGAGAAAGCAACACCCCACCTCCCCTCCCAGCACAGTTATTATTTGTTCAGAGATAGCCGAACAAATGTGAACTTTTTTTTTTTTTAAATGGACAAGTCTATGTGGGGGAACCAGGAGTCTTTTGGGGAAGTGGCGAGTGGGTGGGGTAGAGGGAACAAGAAGGCAGATGTTCCCTCTCCGGTCGCTGGGACTGGGTTTGAGCTCCTAAAGTCGGAAATGAGGACTAAAGCTAAAGAATCAAGTTTTCCTGAGCAATCTGGTAAATTTCTGGGCCACGGAGTGACAGCCAGAGGTCACCTATGCTTGAGGAAAAAGTCTTAGAGTCCACACTGGAGCTCAAAGGGACCTCTGCTGGGTTCAGATGACAAAGTGTGGCTTGGGGCTGGACAAGTGCCCAACACTCTTTCCACTCCTATGGGGAGATGGGCCATATTTTGTGGGGGTCTTGCCTTTGTCAATGGGATAGGGCATGGGAGAGGGCTGTGCCTTCATAATTTGGGTATAATTGGGGCATAAGAGGAATATGCACATTACGTTGTGGTCATAGGCTAGTGACCTGTGAGCCATGTCCACATCAAATTTTACATAAAAACAAACCTCTTTCTTTCCCAGCATTCAAGAAATATTTATAAACATTGATTATGTATTGGGCCACAGAGAAAACCTCAGTGAATACCAAAAAGCAGAAAGTGTATTGAGGGTCTAAAACCTCAAAGCAATAAATGTACAAGTGAATGACTACAGCTTAATTTTTTAAAAGCACTATGTGTAAATCAAACCTCAGTGTTAAAAATGTAACCACTTGAAACTTAAAAATAAAACAATGCCCTCCTAAATGAATGTCAGGTGACAGAAGAGATCATAACTGCAATTACATAGACAGGAATAATGAGAATACTACCCAGCAAAACTTAGGGGACACGGCTAGAGCCTGCTTTCATTACTAAGCAAGAAGGAATTAATAAAATGAGATGAGTCATCAACATAAGAAATTAGAAAAAGGGAAATAAGATGTGAGGACTGTGTTTTAAAAAACATGCATATAAGAATAAAAACAAAAGTAAATGAATTAGAAGAGGAAAAAAATCAAGTCTCGACAAATAAAATTCAGGTCTATTCTATGGAGAGACTCATCATCCTGCAGGATGGGCTGGGGGGGGGTCTTGAAGGGGGGGTGGGGGCCTGGGATTCCCCTCCCAGCTATTGACACCCAGCAGGGCCCCTCTAAGCCTCACCCCCTTCCTCCAGCTCGGGGGCCAGCTGGGGTTGTTTGAGGTTGAATGTAAATCAGAAGACTGTAGACGGGCCCCACACCATGGGCACTAGCATTTCAGAAACCAAAGTGAGCATGTTATGAAGAAGCCCCTGGTACCAATTTGCCCCCTTTCTAAGTCTGCCCTGTAGCTAATGTAACCGCTAAGTAATTTTGGATGCCTTGGATTTGGTCATTTGTTCTCTGTGGATCTCAGCCTCCTGATCCCAGTCCCCTCTGGTGTTAGGGCACAGAACGACCCAATACAAAGGGGCTTTGTAGGCCCTGGCAGTCAGCATGAGACCCAAAAACCAGGCCTAGGTAGCCAGGGGCACAGAAGGTTCTGGGCAGGTGGGGTCTTTAAAACAGCTCTCCCTGCTGAGCCCCCAGGGAATTGCAGATTCATAAGCAAAACAAATGTTGCCATTGTTAAGCGGCTAAGCTTTGGGGTGGTTTGCCTCACAGCCATAGTGACTGGGAAAGTCTATTAAGGACGAAATTGAAGACAAGTAAGTCTACATCTGCTACCGGAGGTCGTAGGACTGACATCCCTTATACTTTAATTAAAAGAGATGTTGTTAGGATAGTAACTATACCCCTGCGGTCGTTGTCAGGATAGAGGATGCATGTAAAGTGGTCGGCAAAGCGCCTTGCACACAGTGGGTGTTCAAGCAGCAACCGGCAGCCGCATCCTTATCGCCAGCTCCTCTCCCTGGGACAGCGACGTATTCAGCCAGTGGTATTACGTGTGAATTAGCCGCCCTGTCCCCGGAGCCACCGCAAAGACATCAAGGGTTTTCTGTGGTCAGTGCGGTCCCTACGCTAATGTCCCTTGCTTTTTCTTTCATTCATACACCTCTTTTTTTAATCAAAGGCCCTTCTTTGCAAAACTGGTCTCCAGCCAGCCTCCAGGCTTAAAGATAGGTTCTGGGTAAAGCCGAGGCGGGTGCGCTGCGGCAGGTGCGCGCGCGGACCCCGGAGCAGCGGCGGGGGGACGGGGTGGGGGTGGGAGACCCGGGGCGCGGGCGTCTCCCCGGCCTCCCGCAGGCGCCGCCCTCCCTGGCAGGTCACCGCGACCTCGCCGCCGCTTTCGCTCTGACTCGCGCTTTCCGCTCCCCCCGCCCGGCGGTGCCCGCTTCCCCCGACGGTGACAGGCCGCGGAGTCAGCGCGGCCCGCCCGCTCCCGCTGCCTGCCAGACGGCCGCATCTGCGGCTGGAGGGGCGGCTGCGTGCGCGTGGGGTTCAGGGTGTCCCTGGGCTCTCTGGGCTCCCCGACAAAGGCGGGGGCGGGGCGGGAGGCGGGGTCTTGGGCCCGAGGGACTCGCCCACAGGCTTCTAGAAGGCCGCGAAGTTCTGCTGAAGCGGGATCGCTGCGCAGAAACAAGTCCCTGAGCGCGCGCGGCCAGGAGCCCCCAGTGTGTGGGGAGTAGGCAAGCCCCGAAGGGAGTCCCAGATGTGCAGCCGGCTGCGAGAGACCAGGCTGGGGTCCAGACGCTGGGAGAGGTCCCCCGGGGGCAGGCATGTGAGCGCCCAGGGAGAAGGCCCTGTGCAGGGAACCGCGCCGCCAAGGTCCAGGGGAAAGGCCCCTGGAGGAGGCTTGGTTTGGTTATAGTTTAAAGAAAAGAGAATGGTGGGCAAAATTAACCCACATCAGCCGTGAAGTCCAGTTAGCGCCTCCATGAGCTAGCCCAGGAATATTTGATAGAAAAGGAAGGCAGGGGTGTAGATCCCAAGACGCTGAAAGCGTGAATAGACCCGGGGGCCATCTCGCTGCAAAGCAAGGCCCGAAAATGGCCCGAAAATTGCTAACAGACCACCAACGTGTATTTGTTAGGAGAGGCCACCGTATGCTGTAGCAACAAACCGCCCCAAATCTTAAAGTCTGAGCACAGCAAAGGTGTATTTCTCCCTCACGCACAGTACACTTCAGATCCGGGCAACTCTATGAAAAGCATCATCCCGGTGGCAGTGGGCTATCCAAGCTGCTCTCCTTCTGTGGCTGTCTCCACCGCAGACCTCCTAGCTGCTCATTGTGCAAGGGAAGAGGGACCTGGAGAATCACACTGGCCAGAAAATGCCTCCCCCTAAATGTGACAGGTGATCCTTCTGCTCACAATGTGCACAGCGCATGGCCAGACCCCGTCACATGACCCCCCCTAACTGCGAGGGACCAGAGGTGTCATCTCCCACAGGCCTGGAAGAAGAGGAGGACCCCATGGGGTCAGCGTTAGAAGTTTCCAGTATCCATCCTGAGCACCAAGGACCAGTTCTGCCTACACTCTGGTTTGGTAGGCGGCTGACTTGTTACCCAAGGCCATGCCCACATCAGCTGTCAGTTGAATAATTGTACAGTCTTGTGATTGTCTTAGAAGTCATATTAACCAAGTTTTGTGTGAAAGAGTAGCTGAATCCACCCTCAGACAAACCATCCCTCTCCCTGTGAGGTCCCTGTTAGCAACACATGCACTAGGGCGGTAAGCAAAGGATTCTGCGTGGGAGTGAACTGCAGAGGTTCACAGCTGTCCTTGAAACTTCCCCTTCCCCATTGATACATGGACCTCCTACCCCCACAGGAGTGGGCCCATGACCCAGGGCTGGCCAGTCATAGGAATCAGTCCTGGGCTGGGCACATAACCCAAGGGGAAGAGCAGTCAGAGTGGCTCAAGGACTTTGTCTTGAGCTCTCTGCTCTGAAAGCTCTAGCGTGGCTGAACTTGAAGCTGTGGATCGTCAGCTTGCCACCATGTGCTGGCCTGAGGAAGAAGCCAGAAAGGGGAGGGAAACAGAACAGAATTATGGAGAGTGAGAGAGAGAGACAGAGACAGAGACACACACACACAGAGAGAGATGGAAATTGAGATAGACGACAGATACAATTTGAGTTCCTGGATCCAACTATGCCTGAAGCTAACCACCCAGTTACAAAGCCAGTGAATTTCCTTTTCCTGTTGCAGCTAATTTGGATTGTACCTTCAAGCAATTACAAATGGAAAAAGTCCTGAATAACACAATCACTAAATGGCCTTTGGCTGTAAACCCCAGCACAGAATTTTTTTAAATTGGGCTTTACCACTAGAGTCCCTCCTATAGCTGAGGCCAACTTATTAGTGAGAAAAGCAGGTTACCTGGCCCCGGTGTGGGAGCAGGAAAGACATTGGCCTTTCTGTCAGGACTGTGTCTATCCCTGGGATTTCCCTCTTGTGCCCAATCTTTGCTTTCCCTCGGTCTCATGTCCTGAGGTCCTAGAAATCAGGACAGAATGAGGTGCCCCCCAGGACAACTAGAGAGCCCCATCTTCTCTGGTGTGGTGTGCATAGGGATCAGCTGGTGAACGTCTTCTGCCCTCCCACAGAGAACACCTGGTGACCAGTGCCCTACTGTAGGGTCAGGATGCTAGTGGGGAAGAGGATCTGGGGGAACAGAGACATTTTCCTGTGAGCTTGGTGGGGGTCAATTTCCTAGAAGTGACAGGAAATCACGGCATACGCACGTGAGGTTTTGTAAGCCCTCTGGAGCACATCCAGCTTCTCTTTCCAGGCTCCTCTGAGCCCTGTGGGGTCCAGCTCCCCTGGCTTGGTCTCCCCACGTCTGCTCTGCACATGGGCTCTGCTGCCTGGTGGCCTATTCTGGCTGTCCCAGGCCTACAGCCTCAGCCCCCGGCCCCTGCAGACTTCAGATCGAAAGGCCCAACCACAGAGCCCAGGGTCTAGATGGTAGTATTGCCAGAGACACCCAGGGGACATTGGGGACATGCTACACTAAAACTTTATTCATTGTTCCTTTGAAATTCAAATACAACTGGACAACTTGTATTTTTATTTACTAAACCTGCAGGGAGAGGGGCTAAGGTGAATGGGGGATCCCAGAGCTTGCCTCTTGTGGCTGTTTCCTGCGGTACACCCCTGCCTGCCCCCATCCCACAGACACTAGGGCTTTAAAGCAACCCTTAGGCTGGCAGCACCCCGCTCCCACTGCGGGAGCTGTAGATGGCTGCCAGGGCACCCAGAGCAAACCCCGAGACAGAGAGGCAAGATAAAGGAGAGGAACCTAAGCTGCCCCGCACATGCTCCCCACCCTGGTCACCTGCCAGGCCCCTTGGACCAGCACTCCAAGATTCTTTCCCCTGCCAGGCATCCGCTCTGGGCAATGATATGTGGAGCCTCCCAGGAGCCCCGGGGGTATTAAACTGCTGGGGTGTATCCCTAACCTGCCCTTGTGACTGTCTTTCTACGTAAAGATGATAAACATTCATCCCCTCTTGCCCTTGCCCTCAGTCCATGTAAGCGCTCAGGGGAAAACCAGTATACCCCAGAAGGCCTTGGAAACCGGGGCTGGTGACCCACACCACTGGCCCAGCTGGGCTGGCAGCCTGCACTCTGTGCCCCCTGCCACCCCCACCCTCCCTGCAGTTGCAGAACCCACCAGAAGGCCTCACCTGCGGCAGGCTTGAGCTCAGGTCCCTGCAGCCTGGGCAGGCTGAGCTCCGGTGGCGCGTCACTGCCCAAAGTGCCCTGCAGGGTAGTGACTATTAAAAAGGGCTCCTCAGGTTCTTTCCCAGACTGGTAACGTTGTCACCTGAAGTGAGATGGAGGGGCCCACAGCCACAGGGAGCTCTAGCAGTTTTCAGCCACGCCTCTCTGAACAGAGCCTCCAGGGTCCCATGACCCTGCCCCGGGTCCCTGGGTGACCTGACACTGTCCCACCTTGAACTCCTCCTACCCATCCCGCTGCAGCTCCACAGTGGCCTGGCCCAGGGGGTGGGAGGAGCCTCCAGCCTGATGTCCCCTCAAGAATTAGATAGAAGCACCTCCAAGCTCTGAGCTTCCTGCCACACGAGGTATCTGAGAGACGCAATCGGCTGGTGCTGGGACAAGGGAGGCCCCACAAACACAACTCCTTTACTTTCAATGTTTGCCAAACATCAGATTGGGACCCACGAATGTGTAGACATAAGCTCAGTGGGAGGCGATCGGTTGAAAATGGGAGCGTGTTACATGCAGAGTGTGTCTCAGCGTAGGTTGCAAGTTGTTTTGTAAAACTGGTATCAGATGTACATATACGTGGATGTGTGTATGCATCTGTGCGTGTCTGCACACACGCACAGAAAAAGGGGGGCGCAGCACATGGGGGCTGAGTGTGTCACACGTAGGATGTTTTTATGACAATTGTATCCATTACAGATACATGTATGTGTAGACATGTACATGCACACACGTGTGTATACATGTGTATACGTGTGCATGTGGCGTGGCCACGTAAATTGTACCATCTGCTATGAGTCACAGCCAAAGAAGTTTGAGAAAGTCCTGCGTTCTCTTTACCTAAAAAGAAAGAAAAACTAATGAGCCAAAGTTCCCTTGACTTCTCAGGAAACGGGCAACAGATACTTTTAGGTCAGGCTCTGAAGGTCAAGGGGTGGGGACCATGCCCCGCACCCACCACAGGCATTGGGTGGCTGTTGACATTGCCTGCGATGTCCAGGAGAGAGCTTGGACTTGGAAGGCTGGAGACCTTGGCAAGCACCCCAGCTTCCCTGGTCCCTCATGTCCCTTCCCTGTCCTCTGTGCCTCTTGAGCCTTTTTAAGGTTAAGCTTGCAATCACAGTGAAGGGTGCTCAGTGTGTCCCTAAAGAGACTCTTGTCCTTGTCACTGTCACAACCAGGGGTTTTTAACTTTCAGAGAAAACCCAAGGCGTCCCCAGTGTCCTTTCCAGTGACAAAGGCCCCTTAGAACCAGGTCCCCCCCTCCAGCCTACAACTCACAAAGGAACAAAACGTGGACTTAAAACTTGAAAGAAGCAACAAGGCGCACAAACCGAACCCGCCCCAACCCTCAGCGTGCGTAAGATATACACAGGAAGGAAGTGGCTGGGCTGATTCAAAGAGGCTCCATGTCTCAAGGAAAGGAATATTTTCCGACAAGCCGCCCTGACTGTGGTTTTGAACAAGAGTTCAGACGTAGCTTTGGCCGGTCCCCCCTACCCTGACCCCCCACAGGACCGGAGCGTCTGCTGTCTAGACACAACAGTGAGGGTGGACCCCATGCAGGAAGGCACCCTGTGAGCTGCTCCTTGATGGCATTTGGGTTGGACCCAGGCAGGCAAGCGAAGGCTGCTACCTCTGGTCCGCGTGGTCAGTGCTGTGGTCCCGGGGCAGGGAGGCGTGGGCGGCTGCCCAGTCTGCAGGGCTGGGGGAAGAAGCCTGCTTCTCTGTGTGTTCCAGCTCCTGACTCACCAACATGCCTGTTTTTGATTTCTGGTTATAACCAGCTTCAGGCCCCCGCAGAGCCAGCCCTATGGGACCAGGGTAGCTCAGAGCATGTCAATCCCTGACTCAGAAGTCCCTTTGACACTCCTATGACCCTTGATGGCTTACCCACAGGATCCAGTCCTGCCCCAGCTAGAGGCCTCCCCTGCCCTCTAACCCCTCCACCACCAGGTCCAGGCTTAGTCAGTGGCAAGCTCCCTGATTCATACCTCCCTTGGTCTGTGCTGTTTGTTGTCTGTCCTTCCTTCCTGTCCTCTTCCCAAGTCCTGCTCATCCCCAGCTCGACAGCACCTCCTCTGTGCGCCCTCGAAGCCTGTCCCTTGCTGTCACTGATGTGGCATTTTACGATGTCAGCAGCTCCATGTCTGCCTATGTGAGCCTGAGCAAGTCAGTTAAATCTCTGAACCTGCTTTCCCTGTCCGGAGAATGGGGATAATCAGAGTTGTCTGCTGAGACGAGATCATGGATGTGAAGCATGAGCCTGGCACACGGTACCACCGGCTCCGTGAGCATCACAGGTTCTGTGTATACCAATCATCCTGATGATAACAGGTTTTTCATGCTCTGCAGATGGTAATCTCTTGGGAGCAGGACTAGTCGGTCATCCTTCCAGCCTCCCTCAGTTCCTACAGAATCTTTCCAGTATACAGCAGGTGCTCAAAAAAGAAATGTGAGGGTCTATGTCTCCTGGTGATCTGGGGTCAAAAGACTGCATGACAGACGTCACCTAAGAGCAAGACCAGCTTGCCCAAGGGACAGGAACAGCAAGGGGGTGGCTGTGCCGAGGCTGCCAGGACTGGCCAGGGGCCAACTTCCACTGCTCGGAGCCCGGGACCTCAGCGGGAGTTGGCCCTCCTCCAACCACACAGGGGCAGGGTTGCATCCAGACCAAGGGCTCAGGAAGATCTTGCAGGCTGAGTGCCCAATGTGGGTGTGTCTTGGAGGTGACATTCACTGGGACTTTTCAAAGGCTCTGTAGTCTGAGCTCAAAGGCTGGACAAGGGTAGGAGAAGGAAAGATGGGCATTCCACAGCCCTGTGTTGCGCTCAAGCAGAGAGAGACCTTGAGAGGACCTCAGTGTCAGCCTGGCAAGGGACACATGGGTCCAGGAAGTGGAGAGCCTGGGACATGGGCTGGGCCTGTCCCAAGTCATGGAAGCATCGAGTCACGAGAAGCCAGGCCACCAGCTGCCAGGAGGCCAGAGGCCCAGGGGGGTGGGGGGGGACGGGTAGGTATCCTCTGGGCTTCTACAGGGACAGCCTTGTGCTGAAGTCCAGGGAGAAAGGGGAGAGAGGTAGTGCCGTCCAAACTGTTCCCATGAGTGGTCGACTGACACTGGCAGCTGAGGTCACTTTGATTTTCCCAGCAGAGACTCCCACTGTTCAGTCTGGACACGTTCTTGAAAATTTCAAGACCGAGATGCTGGCTGAGGTTTTCTGGCTTCTCCCAAGCCAGTGGGCTGTTCTCTGGCCAGTTACGCAGAGAGGCCTGCAGGATGGAGGCCCTGGGGGTGCCAGGCCTGAGCAGACCAGCAGGGCGGGCCCCAGACAGATTTGCCCAGCACTGGGGCTTGAGAAAAAGGGCGCCTTTTCTGAAGGTGAATCTCAATGGGGTGAGCCCAGGGGATCGTGTTCCCATGGTGATCAAACGTGCAGGTCCTGATCCCCTGCCCTGGGCACGTGCAGCAGCCTGAGGTCTGAAACGCAGAGCAGGTCTAGAACCCCCGTGGCGCTCCCTACACGGACCGTCTGACATGGGTGCAGGATCCCCTGGTCCACTAGCTCCCCACTCCCCGGGCCACCTCCACTCTCCTCGGGCCTCCTCCCCGCTGAGAAGAGAGAGGCGGCAGACAGAAGTTCCAAGACCTCTGCCTGACTGCACTGTGCCCAGAGTCTTCTCTCCTGTCCCAAGAGTGGGAGGTCCTACCTCAGGGTATGGCGTCTCTCCAGCAGGGCACCCATGTCCCCCCACGCTCCACTCATGGACACTGCTTCCCAGTTCTCCCTCCTCTGCGTCTTCAACATTTCGTTCTTACCAGATCGCTCGCGTCGGCGGACTGTGTTGTCATTGCTGCCACTTTCAAACCAGCCTTCTCTGCCTTCCCCTCCCACCCAGGGTGGAGAAGCGGAGTCCGGATTTATCCTCCCTCCTGAAGCTAGAACGCAACCAGACAAGTTAGGGGAGCACCAGAACGTCTGGCGAGGAGGAACAGTGGCCCCTGGGAGGTGGAAAACAGATGAGGTGAGCCCTACGACAGGCCACTCGCCGCCCGACAGCGCTCAGGGGTGAAGAGCAGACAGGGGAACCCAGGAGCATAGAGAGGACTCCCCGAGTTCAGGAGATGGGACTGGAAGCCCAGGGAGACCAAAAAGGAGACTGCTGCCGCAAGAGAGCCCTGGCGATCTGCAGGAGGTCCGCTCCAGAATTGAGCACATGCCCGTGCAGCCCACCCTAGGGGAGGAGAGCACTGTGCCTGGTGCCCACCCAGGGCTCCCACCAGTCACGCTGGAATCCCGGATTCACTAGGCATTGGGTAGAATACTCAGGGATTCGCCTAGACTGAGCACAGCTCCAAGCCCACCCGACACATCATAAAAGCAAGACCCAGAAAGGTCAAAGGACTTCTACGTAACTTAATTGCGTCACGGAAATGAGCTCAAGAAGATTTGCAAGAATAAAATAATATCAAGCATCAACGTGGTAAAAGTCACAATATCTGGCGGCCAATTAAAATGACCTTACATACAGGGGTGCCTGGGTGGCTCAGTCAGTGAAGGGTCTGCCTCCAGCTCAGGTCATGATCTCAGGGTCCTGGGCTGGGGCCACCTCAGTCTCCCTGCTCAGTGATGGGGTCTGCCTGTCCCTCTCCCTCTGCCCCTCCCCCCCAACTCCTGTGACGTGTGTGTGTGTGTGTGTGTGTGCACGCTCTCTCTCTCTTTCTCTCTCTCAAATAAACAAACAAAATCTTCAAAATGACCTTGCATACAACGAAGCAGGAAAACATGTCCCCTAAAGAAGAGAACCGGGTCTGGTCCAGGTGGCCAGCACAGAGCTTTTTGTGTAGGTCAGAGGCAAGAGGTTATTAAATACACAAAAGAACCAGGCCAGGGGAAACATCTCCATTCCACTTCCTCCACATTCCTTTTTCAGCAAAAGTACGTTCTCACGCTTGCCCTAATCTCTCTCCTCTCTTCTATTTTTCCTCCTTATTGTGAAATATAATATACATCCAGAAAATGTTTAGAATATAAATATTCAACTTAGCAAGTTATTGCAAAGCAAATCCTTCTGTAGCTAACACTCAGATCAGATGCATCCCAATCCTGGTCCCTTCCTAGGATCTCTGCCACCTGGCATCCCCAGAAAGATTTATACCTGAACCTGCATCAGTTTGCTGCAATAGCAGGAACACTTATAAGGGTGAGATGTTCATGTCTGTGAAATGTGTATCAGTGGAATCATGCAGAGTATGTGTGACTTTAGAGCTAGCTTCTTTTTCTCAATATTACGTGCTTTTAAGATTTAACCATGTTGCTGCGTGCATCTGTAGTTCATTCTGTTTCTGCTGTATAAAATCCATTGGTGAGTATACTTTTTTTTTTTTTTTTTTTAGTCCATTACACTATGGACGGACATTTCCATTGTTCCCATTTGGGGACTGTCTCTGTTCAGGCTGCTATAACAAAAATACTGTAGACTGGGTGGCTCAACAACAAATGTTTATTCACAGTGTTTTGGAGGTGGGAAGTATAGGACCAGGGTGCCTGCAGTCGGGTTCTGGTGAGAGGCATCTTCCTGATTTATAGATGGGTGTCTGTCTTCTCCCTGTGTTCTCACCTGACAGAGGGAGGGAGAGGAAGGAGAAGCAAGATCTCTTGTGTTGTTTTTTGTGTAAGGGCACTAATCCCACATGAGGGCTCCACCCTCAGGACCTAATCACTTCCCAAAAGCCTTATCTCCAAATACCATCACATTGGGGATTAGGGTTTTAACATATGGATTTGGAGGACAAGAACAGTGAGTACACAGCGGGTGCCATGATCAAATATTGCTAAGAACATATTTAATGCATATGCATTTGGCTTCAACATGCACACATATTAGTAGGTTTGTAGCCCCTAGTGGAATTGCAGGCTCGTGGGTGTGCAAATCTTCAGCTTTAGGAGACACTGCCACACCATTCTCCAAAGGGATTATACCTCCATCAGTGTTCTGAGTTCCTGGGACTTCACATACTTACCAACACCCGGTATGATCAGTCTTATTGGTGTATGGAGCTAACTCACTGTGATTTTAATTTGGATGGTGAAGGAACATTTATATGTTTATTGTCCTGTTCAAACATTTTGCCTATTTTTCCATTTTACTCACTGTTCTCTTTTTTTCTTACTGATTTCTTATTGTACTTTATATATTCTGGGTATGAGCCTTCTGCCAATTATATGTATTGCAAATATCTTCTTCCACTCTCTGACTTAATGTTTTACTCTCTTCATAATATCATTTGATGAAGAAAATTTTCTTAATTCTAATGAATCAAAATAATCCAACATTTCCTTTACCATTAGTGCTTTTTGGATCTTGTTTAAGAGGTCTTTCTCTAAGCCAAGATGATGAAGCTATTCTTCTATACTTTCTTCTGCACTATATTGTTTGCTTTTCATCTTTTTAAAACTTGTGTTAAGATATACATAACATAAAATTTACCATTTAAGTCATTTTTCAGTGTACAATTCAGTGGCATTAGGTCCATTCACATTGTTTGGCAACCTACATGATTATCCATTTCCAGAACTTTTTCATCTTCCCAACTGGAACTTTCTACCCATTGAACACTGACTCTCCATTCCACCCCCATCCTCCCCCTCCCCACCCCCCACCCTCTCTCCCAGCCCCCTGGTAACTCCCATTGTACTTTCCATCTCTATGAGTTTGGCTACTCTAGGTGACTCGTGTTAAGTGGAACCATACAATGCTTGTCTTTTTGTGACTGGCTTATTTCACTCAGCAACATGTTCTCCAGGTTCATCCATGTTATAGCCGGTGTCAGACTTTTCACCTTTTTAAGTCTACACTTATCTCCACTTGGATGACTGTCCACACCGCTCTGCAGTGCCACCTTTTGTCATAAGTCAAATGAGTTTATATGCCTGGGTTTGTTTCTGGGCTCCCTATTCTGATCCATTGGTTTGTTTTACATTTTTGAGCCAATAACCAGGACCAAATTCATGGGTTTGCAACCTATGCAGCCACACAGGGCCCTATGTTCAGAAGAGGCCTGCACTTGATTTAAAATTCTCCTATTGCTGCCTTGAAATTTTTAATAATTTTTGAATAAGAGGTCCAACATATTTATTTTGCAGTGGGTCCTGCAAATTATATAGCCAGTCTTGCCAGTAACATATTGTCAGGATTATTATAGGGGCGCCTGGGTGGCTCAGTCAGTTTAAGCATCTGCCTTCGGCTCAGGTCATGATCTCAGGGTCTGGGATCAAGCCCCACATCAGGCTCCCTGCTTGGCAGGGATTCTGCTTCTCCCTCTCCCTCTGCCCCTTTCCCCTGCTCATGCTCTTTCTCTCTCTGTCTCAAATAAATAAAAATCTTAAAAAAAAATTACTATAGTTTTATAATAAGTTTGAAATCTGGTACAGCAAATCTTCCCACTTTCTTCCAATACTTCTTCAAGAATATTTTGGCTATTTTTGGTTTGCACCATTTCTATATAAAATTTAGAATGAGCTTCTCAAGTTCCACCAAAAAAAAAAAATTTAGGATTTTGATTAAGGTTACATTAAATCAGTAGATCAATTTATGGAGATTTAGCCTTTGAAATACTCAGCCTTCCCATCCACAAACATGGTTATTTCCTCCAAATGCTTAGCTCTCTTCATTTTTTTTTTTTTAATTTACTCTTTCATCCCTATACATTGCACAAATATCCAAGGGACTTGATTTTTTTATTGTAGTAAAAAACACGTAACAGAAATTTTGCCATTTTAAACAGTTTTTTTAAAGATTTTATTTATTGATTTGAGAGAGAGGGAGAGGAGGGTGGGGCAGAGGGACAAGCAGACTCCCCGCTGAGGAGGGAGCTCAACTCAGAGCTCGATCCCAGGACCCTGAGATCATGACCTGAGCCGAAATCAGATGCTTAACTGACTGAGCCACCCAAGTGTGCCACCATCTTAACCATTTTTAAGTGTATAGTACAAGGGGTGTACCAGGGTGGCTCAGTCAGTTAAGTGTATAGTACAGTGTTGTTAACTATGTGCATATTCCTGTGCAATAGATCTCTAGAACTTTTTCATCTGGCAAAACTGAAATTCTATACCCATTGAACAACTCCCTTCCCCCTCCTCTTCCCAGTGCCTGGAAACCAGTATTCTACTTTCTAACAGTTTGATTCTTTTAGATGCCTCATATGAATGAAATAATACAGTATTTGTCTTTTGGCAACTGGCTTATTGCACTTAGCACAATGTTTTCAAGTTTCATCCATGTTGTAGCATATGACAGGATTTGCTTTTTCTGTTAAGACAATAATATTCCCCTGTATGTATATACCACATTTTCTTTATCCATGTATCTGTCAGTGGACACCTAGGTTGCTTCCAACTCTTGGCTTTTGTGAATACTATACTGCAGTAAATCTGGATGTGCAAATATGTGTTTGAGGGCCTGTTTTCAGTTCTTTTGGATGTATATCCAGAAGTGAGATTACTGGATCATACAGTAATCCTTTTTAAAATTTTTTGAGGAATCACCATACCATTCTCCGCAGTGGCTACACCATGTTACATTCCATCAACAGTGCACAAGGGTTCCAATTTCTCCATATCCTTGCCAACGCTTGTTGTTTTCTTTGGGGGGGGGGGGTTGGTAGTGGCCATCCCAACAGGTGTGAAGTGGTATCTCATTGTGGTTTTTATTTAATTTCTCTAACGATTAGTGATGTTGAGCATCTTTTCATATGCTTATTGGTGATTTGTGTATCCTTTTTGGAGAAATATCCATTCAAATCCTTGGCCCAGGGCATGTGGGTGACTCAGTCAGAAGAGCAAGGAACTCTTGATCTCAGAGTCATGAGTTCAAGCCCCACGGTGGGTGTAGAGATTACTTAAGTAAATAAAACTTAAAAAAAAATCCTTTACCCATTTTTAGCTAGGTTATTTTTGTTGTTGTTGTTGAGTGGTAGAAGTTATTTATATATTTTGGATGTTAAGCCCTCATCAGATAAATGATTTGCAAATATCTTCTGCCATTCCATAGGTTGCCTTTTCATTCCATTGACTTTTTCTTTGCTGTGCAGAAGTTTCTAAGTTTGATGCAGTCCCATTTGTCTATTTTTGCTTTTGTTGCCTATGTTTTTGACATCATATCCAATAAATCATTGCCAAATCCAATGTCATGAAGCTTTCCCCCTATGTTTCTTTTCTAGGAGTTGTATAGTTTTGTGTCTTACATTTTGGTCTTTAATCCATTTCTAGCTAATTTTTGTATCTGGTGTAAGGTAAGAGTTCAGTTTCATTCTTTTGCATGTGGATATCTGGTTTTCCCAACCCAGTTTGTTGAAGAGGTTATCCCTTTTGTATAACTTCAGCACTGTTACTGAAGATCATTTGACCATATATGGGAGGGTTTATTTGGGGGCTCTCTATTCTGTTCCATTAGTCTGTATGTCTGTCTTTATGCCAGTACCATACTGTTTTGATTACAGCGACTTTGTAATATGTTTTGAAATCAGGAAGTATGAGACATCCAGCTTTGTTTTTCTTACTCAATAGTGTTTTTGTTATTCAAGGGTCCTTAGACATTCCATATGAATTTTAGGATTTTTTCCTATTTCTGAAATAAGGATTTTTATAGCAATTGCAATCAATCTGTAGGCTGCTTTGGGTAGTATGGGCACTTTGACAATATTAAGTCTTCCAGTCCATGAATACAGGATGCCTTTTCATTTATTTATATCTTCTTTAATTTCTTTAAACACTTTTTGTAGTTTTCAGTGTACAAGTCTTTCACCTCCTTGGTCAAGTTTATTCCTAAGAATTTCATTATTTTTGAGGCTAATGTAAATGGGACTGTTTTCTTCATTTCCTTTTTGGATTGTTCACTGTTAGTGTGTAGAAATGCAGCTGATTTGTGTGTGTTGATTTTGTATCCTGCTGCTTTGCTGAATTCATTAATTAGTTCTAAAGGGGTTTTTGTGTGTGTGTGTCCTAAAGATTAGCACAATGGAATCTTTAGGACTTTTTACATAGAAGATCATGTCATCTGCAAACAGATAATTTTACTTCTTCCTTTCCAAATTAGATGCCTTTTATTTCTTTTCCTTACCCAATTTCCCTGGCTAGAGCCTCCAGTACAATATTGAATAGAAGTGTCTAGAGCAGATTTCCTTGTTTTGTTCCTGATCATAGGGGAAAAGCATCTAGTCTTTCACCATTAACTATGATGCTAGCTGTGGGTGTGTCATAGATGCATTAATCAGGTTGAGGAAGTTCCCTTCTGTTCCTAGTTTAGTGAGTGTTTTTGTTTGTTTTTTTTTTCTTGAAAGGGTGCAGAATTTTGCCAAGTGATTTTCGAGATGTTTATGTGACTTTTGTTTTTTAGTCAATTAATATGATGCATTATATTCATTAATCTTCAGACATTAAACCAACCTTGCATCCCTGAGATAAATCTCATTTGGTCTTGGTATATGATTCTTTTTATCTGTTACTAAATTTGAGCCCAATATATATGGGTTTATTTTTGGACTATCTATTCTATTACATTGATCTACTTTTTTTTAATCTTTATTCCAGTACTATACTGTTTTAATTACTATGTCATGAAAATAAGTCTTGGATCCATGTAATATAATTTCTTCAGTCCTGCTCTTACCTAATCTAGTTCCTTTACAATAATTTTAGAATCCGTTTCCCAATATCAGTAATAAAGCTTGTTAAGAATTTCATTGGGATCTCACCAAACATATAAGTAAATTTGTTGAGAATTGCAAGCTTAATATTATTGCATCTTCCAATCCATAAACACCGTGTAGCTGTCCACTTAGGTCTTCATTGATTTATTTCATCAATATTCTGTAGTTTTCAGTATTCAAATCCGGTATGTATTTAGGCACAATTAGACCTATGTACTTCATTTTTGTGTGTGTGCTTTATGAAATGGTAACCTGAAAAAAATTTAGTTCCAATTGTACAGTGCTAATATACAATACATGAAATATAATTGAATACAATACAGAAATACAATTGGGTTTTGTATATTGAGTTTGTATCTTATATCCTAACTAAACTCTTGTATTAATTCTAGAAGGTTTTTGGTTTTGTTTATGTTTGTTTTGGGGGTTTTTTTTTTTTTGTAGATTCTTTGAATTTTTCTACATATTCAGTTGTGTCATCTGCAAATAAAGGCAAATTCTTCCTTTCCAACCTATGTGTCTTTTCTTTCTTTTCTTTCTTTTTTGTTGTTGTTGCTGTTGTTGCCATATTACAGTGGCTGGGATTTACAGCACAATGTTGAATAGGAGTAGTAAGGGAACATATCATTGCTTTGTTTTTGATCCTAGGGTAGATGCGTTCAGTTTTTCACAATTAAATATTTGCTAACTCTCGGTGGTTTGGTCTATTTGTTTGTTTGTTTTGGTACATGCCCTTTTCATGTTAAGAAAATTCCCATTTATTCCTTGTTTACTGAGAATTTGTTTTTTCATCATAAACAGATACTGAATCCTGGGAAGTGTTTCTTATACTTTTATTGAGTGGATCATATGGTTTTCTTTTTTAATTTATTTTTCTATTTTAATTAAAAATTTATTTTTGGTTTTCTTCTTTTAAAAAGCTTCTTAATAAGGTGAATTATATTTTTTAAAGATTTTATTATTTGTTTGAGAGAGAGAGAGAGCACAAACAGTGTGGAGGGGCAGAGGGAGCGGGAAAAGCAGACTCCCTGCTGAGCGGGGAGCCTGACATGGGGCTCAATTCCAGGACCCTGAGATCACGACCAGAGCCCAAGGCAGATGCTTAACCAACTAAGCCACCCAGGTGCCCCAATAAGGTGAATTATATTGATCAATCCTCAAATGTTGATCTAGCTCTGCATTCTGGGGATAAACTCCTCTCAGTTGTGATGTATTGTCTTTATACATTGCTGGATTCAACTTGTTTACATTTTATTGATGATTGTTGTCTCTATAATCATGAGGGAGATCAACCTATAGTTTCCTCTTCTTGTACTGCCTCTGTCTCAGTGTGGTATCATTGTAATACTGGGCTCATAAAATGAGTTGGGAAATGTTGCCTCCCCTTCTGCTTTTTAGGAAGAGATTGTGTAGAATTGGTATTATTATTTCTTCCTTAAATATTTAGGGGAATTCATCAGCAAGCACATCTGAGCATAAAGTTTTCTTTATTGGAAGGTTTTTTTCTTTCTTCTTCTTTGTTTTCAGCAATTTGAATATGCTATGCATAAGAGTGGCTTCTTTTCTTTTCTCTTTTTCTTTTCCTCCCTTTCTTCTTTCCTTTCTTCCTTCCTTCCCTTCCCTCCCTCCTCCCCTCTCCTCTCTCTTCTCCCTTGCCTTTTTCCTTTCTTTCTTTCATTTATCCTATTTGGCATTCTCTAAGCTTCTTGGATCTATGGTTTGGTGTCTGTCATTAATTTTGGAAAAATATCAGCCAAAATTTTTCAAATATTTCTTCTCTCCTATTCTCTTTTTCTTCTTTCAGTATTCCATTTGGTATTTCCCACAGCTTTTGATGCACTGTTTGGTTTGGTTTGGTTTGGTTCCTCTTGTTTTCTCTTTATGCTTTCATTGTCTTACTTTCAACTTCACCTTGACTCTTACCTTGTCTGTATCTCTTCTACTGATGAGCCAGTTTAAGGCATTCTTTGTCTTTGTAACTCTGTTTTTCATTTCTGGTATTTCCATCCATTTTTTCATATAGTTTTCATTTCTCTGCTAAAATTATCCATCTGATCTTCAGTATAGCTAATTTTTCCTTAAGAGCCTTTAACATATTAATCATTGATATCTTAAATTCCCTATGAGATAGTTCCAACATCTGCATCATATCTGTTTGGTCTGTTGATTGCTTTGTCTCTTGGGGTTATATATTTGTTTTCTTGCTTTATCATATGGTTCATCATTTTTTTGCTAAAACACAGACATTAGACAATAGAAGCTGAGGTAAATATACTTCATGCTTGGAAACGAGCACATCTTTCCTTTTGCTACGTCCTTCTGCTAGGGGTTTTATTAATTTAGTCAGGAGCCAGGCTGGGTTTGGGCTTTACCATTGCCGTTGTTGCCCTCATGGCATAACAGGTTTTAAATTCTCCTAGAGATACCTTGTGTTTAGGGTGGGGGCTTTTTTGCTGAGATTTGGCTTCATTGTCTGTTCCCACCCTCAGCACTGGGTTTTCAGTACTGTACTGAGGAGAACTCTGCCTCTTGGGGCGGCTTCCCCAGCAGTCTTCCATTGCTATTTTCACATGGAATTTCTCAGCTGGGAGGGGGCGGTAGGACGCATCAGGACACTCTCCAGTATTCTCTTCAAGCCTCAGTCCTGGGCAGGCACTGGGTGCTTGGGGATGTGCCTCCTCCAGCTGTAGCTCTGGGCCCACATGTTTCCTGCCCTTTCCCAAGGGGCAGAAGATTTGTTTCTTTTCCCTTCCCCAGCTGTAATCAGTTTTCTTCAGTACTATGAGGGTGACACTGTTTGTTGCCCTTCTCCATTCTTGTAGTTTAAGACTTTTTTCCCATTGAGGAAGGGTTTAGGGGAGGGGGAGGAGGATAGGGGAGAAGTGGCCTGCATCACTAGGAAGCCTTCGCAGGGTGTCCCCAGTCTTCCTTGTGAGTATCTGATAAGATTCATTTCAACTTTTAACTTTATTTGTACGAATTATATGTTATATGTAACATAGGAGTCTATTAATTTCTATGTGCTAATTTTACAACCTGCTGTCTTGTAGAATTCTTTTATTCTTTGAGGTGGTTTTACCAAAAGTTCTCTGGGTATACTGTCTTGTCATCTGCAAGTAGAGATAGTTCTACTCCTTTTCCAATTTTTATCCCTCCAATTGTTTTCTCTTATCTGATTGCATAAGCAATTATGTTAAATAATAGTGGAAGTATTCTTGCCTTGTTCCTGACCTTAATAGGAATGTTTCTAGTGTTTTCCCATTAATTAAATCATCAGCTTTAGGACTGAGATATATATATTTCATCCTGGTAAGGAAGAACCTATTCATTTTTTTCAAGACTGTAAGTACAAATGCGTACTGAATTTTTTCAAAGGCTTTCTTGGCATCCGTGGAGATAACCATATAATTATTTTTCTCCTTCAGCCTGTTAATGTGATCAATTTTAATAGTAGATTTCCTACTACTGAGTCATCTTTGAATAGCTGGTATAGAATTTCTTCTCACTGTAGTACTGATTTAGCTCTATAGTTTGGGGAAGTTCTAATTTTTCTTTTTCTTGATTTCATTTTCTTGTGGTCAGAGTACACATCAAGGTATACTGTCTCAGAACAAGTCCATGGGAGGTCAACATTCAGAGTCTTTTCTTGTATGAAATATATATACATATATGTCTTCATTGTAGCATCAAGATAATTTCCCCTTAAGCCTTGAAGGATGTCTTCTATTTCTCATTAGCACACCATGCTTCTGATCTTCCTCTGCCAATGACATATACCCCTCTCTCTCCAAGGCAGCCTTTAGGGTTTGCTCCTTATTTTTCTAAATATGCATGATAGAGTTACCAGGTTTTCATCTTTTCTCAATCATTCTATTAAGTAACTCAGAAGAGTTTTTAATTTTAAAAATCTCCCCCTTTTTTAGCTCTGGGGAGTTTTCTCCCACCATTTCTTTATTTCCCACTGTGGTCAACAGAGTAATGGCCTCACTGAAGATGGCCATATCCTAATCCCTGGAGCCTATGAATATGTTATCTTACAAGGAAAAGAGACTTTTACAGATGTGATTAAGTTAAGGATCTTGAGGCGGGGAGATTTTCCAGGATTAACTGGATGAGCCAGTGTCATCAACAAGGGTTCTCATAAGAGGCAGGCCACAGGGTCAGAGTCAGAGAAGGCAATATGATAGCAGAAGAAGGAGAGAGCACAATGCCTTCGTGGGAGCAGGGGTCGCAGTCAGAGAGCCTTGAAGATGTTACATAACTGGTCTTAAAGATGGAGGAAGGGGCCATGAGCCAATGAATAAAGGCAATTTCCAGAAGCTGGCAAAGGCAGGGAAATGAATTCACTCCTAGAGCCTCCAGAAGGAATGCAGCTCTGCTGACACCTTGATTTTAGGACTTCCGACCTCTGTAACCATAAAGTAATATATTTGTGTTGTTTTAAGCCACTAAACTTGTCACAGAAGCAATAGGAACCAGTATCCTTACCTTTGACTTTTTGTTCTGTTCCTTGTTTCTGAACTCCTACTGACACATTTTGGATTCCCTGGACTGATGCTGCACATCTCTTAACTTTCCTTGAATGTTCTTCGTCTTTTTGCCCTACGGTCTGAACTTTCTTTGACTATATTTTCCAATCCTTCTCCTGGGTCTTTTTTTACAGCCATATTTTTAATGTCTATGAACTTTTCTTGTTCCCTGATTTTTCCTCTCTTTAGCTTCCTGTTCCTGTTTTGGAAACGAAATAACCTCCTCACATGTTTCTGAGGTGTTAATCATGATTTTGGGATTTACTCATTGCCTTTGTTATATATATCTTCCCGGAACAGCTGTTACTTTTGTTCAGAGGGGTCCCTCTCTCTTATGGTGACGGTTTTCCTTAGTTGCATGTTTACATGTACAAATGAAAGACAAGACTGGTGCATATAGACTGCTAGCAAGGCTTCCGTCTGTGGCTCCCGAGTCTGTTTACTCAGCAGGCCTCACCCCTTCCCGAGAAGGCTGGCTTGAGTTCTGCATACAGGGTGACTCATAGTAACTGGCAGCCTTCATTAGAGGGTGCCGGGGCTCCTTACCCCACAAAAAGATCCAACTAATGAGGGCTTTACGCAGGTGGGAACTAAGCCTCCTCCCAAGGTCATTTCCAAGTGCAAACACAGCACTGTTAGCCTCATGGTGGAGCCTTGGGTTAGAGGCTAGCAGAGTGCTCTCCCTGCTGTTTAATGGACAATCCCTGCATCAGCCCTCCTTTCCATGGTGGTTAAGCCCCTGCCTGACTCCTGCTCTCAAGCTTCAGACTCTGAGCTCACAGCTTTTCCAGGTGCTCAGGGAGGCTAACCCAGGCTGCCTCTTGCATACCTAGGGGGCTGCAATGTCCTCAGCCATGGTTCTTAATTAATATGATCATGCCTGATTTCTATGTTCTTGAAATCTACTCAAGTCACAAGTTCACTGATACTCGCCTGTGCACTCATCCTTTTCTTGAATCTGCTTGGGATTATGTTATGTTGCCATTTCCAGGGGCTTTGCAGAGGGGAAGGAAGTGAAAAGATGCTCCATCTACCCTCTGGATACCTAAGCTAGCGCAGCTTTCCGGTAGGTCTGTAAGTACTAGATGCATACAGTTGTCACCATACTCGTGGTGATGTGTGTATGTGTAGGAAGCCTCTTCCCTACAAGACCAGGGCCATCCCACCACTGAATTGCCTGAGTTTAGCTACTGTGTTCTAGTTTAACAAAATTGCTTATAACCACTGGCTAACTTTTGGCATGAGAAACATAATTGACTATAAACACTCTGCAAGTGGTATATGGGTGAAGATTATCTTTGGCTGTGGGTGAAAGATACTCTAAAACAGCAACGATTTAAAAAAGACAACAGTTTACTCAATGTGGGAGGTAGGAAGGTCTGCTAGGGAGGCTGCTGCATGTCGAGGTTTAGGCTCTGTCCTTCCTATGCCTGGCTGGGTGTGACTTCAATCACTAGATCGCCGCAAGGTCCAAGAGGACAGCTCCAGCTTCAGTCATCGTGTCTACATTCCAGCCAGAAGGAGTCCACACTCCAGAAGATGAAAGAGGGAGGAAGGGCTCATCTGCTCCTTTTAATGCTATTTCCCATAATGGAAGTCGCTCATGATGCTGCCACTCACGTCCCACTGGCCAGAATTGGTCCAGATAGCTGTGTGCCAAGCTCAAACCTGAGGGTTCCATTATTAAGGAAGGAGCATATCTGGTGGGTCCTGCTGGGGGCAGGCACCCTGTCCCTTCCATGATTTTATCTTCCTCATGGGCCTGCACATCATGGATGGGCACTTGGGAGGATAGCCAGCTGACTGTCCATGGCTCAGAATGGTCTGCTCACTCCTCACCCTCTTTGCTGTGGTCTGAATGTTTGTGCCTGCCCAGAATTCACATGTTGGAATCCATATGCCCAATGGGATGGTGTTAGGAGGTGGGGCCTTTGGAAGGGGGTTAGGTCATGAAGGTGGAGCCCTCATGAATGGGATGTGCGCTTAGGCGAGAGGCCCCACCTACAATGAGAAGTCTGCCACTCAGAAGAGGACCCTCACCCAACCATGCTGACTTCCTGATCTCAGACTTTCAGTCTCCAGAAGTGTGAGAAATAAGTTTCTGTTTTTCATCAGCTTCCAATCTGTGCCAGTTTGTTACAGCAGGGGCAACACACTAAGATACCCTTGTTGGGCCTTTAAGACCTGTGCAACATTTGCTCTGTCCAGAGACAAGAATTCTGGGGCCAGAGTTAATGTTCTATTAATCATTTGCCAGACACCCAGTTTCACTGTGGCCCTTGATTTTAAATACATCACCCAGCATTACCCAGCCCAGAGGAAAAGCTCTTGCCCCATACTAGCTCGGAGTCACAAAGACACTAAAAGAATCAGGGACATATTTGTGTCCTCAAACATTCCAGGGGTCAAGGGAGACTGTTGGTTTGAATTGGCAACAGAGCTGTGGAGCAAAAGTCAACAAACAATGTGTTTCCCCGAGCCTTTGAGTAGCCCGCCCTTCCTCTGTTCTGCTTTTCCTGCCGTGTCCCCAGGGACCTGCGCCCTGCGCATCACTTCTGCTGGAACCACTTACGGTCAGGGCTGCTTTGAAAGAAGAAAACAATTCACGAGTGCCCTCGCCCGTCCCTCCAATGCAAACATTTTCCAAAGTATTTTTTCCACATTTTCGCATCTCTTGTTTGGATAAGGCCCCATTTACTGCTGTTGGCTGAGCCAGAACAGTCTACGCATCCCGGGGGGGTGGTCTGCCCCAATACAAAGAGTTTCAGACTAACGAGCTGAAGAAATAAGTGTTTGGTGACGTGCGTGCAGAAGACACTGAGCCTGCCTTCCCAAGCTCCACCCTGGGCTTCCTGTGGCCGCGGCTGCTGGGGAAACAGCTCCTTATCCACGCTGGCAGTCGGGAAAACACGACAGCCCCGGGTCTGGTGCTTGCTAACGCTCGGGCGAAAGGGGATCACTGGGTCCTGCTTCAGATGGGGACATGCAGGCTCGGTCCCCTCTTCTCCCACATCCTCCCCTTCGCTCACCCCCTGACTACGCTGCCTTTCCGGGGCCTTTGTCACCTGGGGCTGCCTGGGGCACCTGGGCCGGAAGTCTCCACGGCGAACGAAGTGTCCCAAAGCACTGCTTCCTCTCCTCCATCCCCCACTAAGCAGTGCCTCTGAGGGAGGGGTCCTGGGCAATCGCCCCTTCTCTTCTCACTGAAACCTCCTCCTTTCAGACTTGGGCAGCAGCCCGCCTCCGGGCACCACGGGCCACCCCCGCAGGGAGGCTGGGGACCAACCCAGGGTAGAGAGCCTGGGGAGCAGCGCAGCCAGGAGTAAAGCCTGCACCCTGGCTCACAGCCTGGCCAGTGTGGCCTTTCTCCATCCTGCCTGCCAGCTTCAGGCATAATCCTGAAGGAAGCCGCCAGTGCTGAGAGGTCAGAGGCTCTGTCTGGGCATCCTGCGTATCCTGCACTGCGGGACACACAGTGCCGCTCACCTGTCTTCTGTCTCTCCGCTGGGGTGAATGGCGTTTTCCAAAGTTAGCAACACACGGGATGTCCAACCGACTGAACATCTGAGCTTTGTACCACCGGCTCCGACCATCCTCCTGCAGGGAGGCAGGGGCTCTGTTCCCTCCTCCGAGATCCGGGGAGGGTGCCACTCTGGGGTAAGTGACACACTTTGACTTCTGAAGCCAGGTCACAAATGATGAGACCGTTTCTGCCCGGTGCTCTTGGGACTCTGCCCTTGGAAATGCAGGCAGCATGCCTTAAGGAGGCCAAAGCGGCACAGAGGCCCCATGGAAGTTTCTCGTAAGAGTCCAAGCCAGCGTGTGACCAGGTGACACGGGGTCACCATCAGCCCCAAGCCCGGTGGTCCCCGCAGCCTTGGAGCCCTTCCAGTGAGGCCCCAGATGCCATGAACAGATTTCAGCTTTCCTTGCTGCATTCTTGCCCAAATCCCGTCACTCGGGAGCAGACTAGAATGATCTAAGCTGCTCGGTTTGGGGTAACTCGTGATCAGCAGCAGTAACAGAAACCGCATCCTTTGTCTTACAGAAACATCACCCTTCCTGCCCCCTCGAAGCTACACGTGGCCATGCGGGCTTGCTGTGGGCGAGGCAATCTGAGTGCAAAGGGTGTGTGCCAGGGTCTCGCGGCTGGGCTCCGTCCTTCGCCTACTCCTCTGGAAGGCGTGGAAACGCTGCCTCTGTCGGTCACGTTGGACATATGGCAGGAGCCCAAAACAAGCCTTTTGTTTTCAACCACTGAGATTTGGGGGGTGTTTGTCACGCCAGCATATTGTGTCCTGACCGATACACACGCTGTTCTGGATGCAGGACCTGGTTCCGAGGAGATTGTTGCTTCTGGACTGAGCACTGCAGACTCCAGTATCCTTGAGATGGGGGACTTGTCCTAGCTCGTGGCTTTCCCATCCAACTTAGGGAAGCTGCTGTCAACTCAAGGCTTACCCTTTTTTACTTCTCCAGAAGCTCGTCAGTGCCAGCAGAACGTGCTGCTGACCAGACCCAGGACAAGCTGGGCCTGCCCCAGTTCTGGGCGAGCCCCTTGGGGCAGTGCCTCAAGCATCAAGGCTGTCTGGGTTCAGAGGAGCAGACAGGGTTGGCCGTCTGGGAGGAAGGACAGGGACCTGGGAGCTGGAGAGCAAGGTTCAGGTCCCCGCACTGCCTCCCAGTGGTGTGGCCTTGGGCAAGTCCTCTGCCTCCAAGCTCCGGCTCCCTCATTTGTGAAATGGGCATAACAGTATCAACGTCTGGGTCTGCTCGGGATGTTATGAGAGAATAGCTGTAGACTGGTGACTTACAAACAACAATACAGATCGTCCTCCGCTCACGATGAGATTCCATCCCAATAAATCCATCATAGGTTGAAAAGACCTGAAGTCGAAGAGGCATCTAAGTCACCTATCTACTGAACATGATAGCTTAGCCCACCCTTAATGTGCCCTGCACACTGACAATAGCCTACAGCTGGGCAAAATCATCTTACATGAAGGTTATTTATAATAAAGTGTTGGCCTCCTATAATTTACTGATTAGCGTACTGAAAGGGAAGAACAGAACGGCTGGGAGGGTGTCGGTTGCTTACCCTCCTGATCGCTAGGCGGACTGGGAGCTGTGGGTGCTGCCACCACCCAGCATCACAAGGGGGCGACACGCTGCGTATCGCTAACCCAGGAAAAGATCAAAATTTGAAGTATGGTTTCTACCAAATGCATGTTGCTTTTGCACCATCGTAGAGTCAAAAAATCATTACACTGAGTTGGGCCCCTTCGGTATTTATTTCTCACGGTTCTGGGCACCCGAAGTCCAAGATAAAGCCACCAGCAGATTCGGTGTCTGAGGGCTCCCTTCCTGGCGCATAGACAGGTGTCTTCTTGCTGTGTCCTCGCACAGTGGGAGGGGTGAGGGAGCTCTTGGGGGTCTCCTTTACAGGAGCACTAATCCCACTCGTGAGGGTTCCACCTTCATGACCTACTCACCTCCCAAAGGCCCCACCTCCTAATACCTTCACATTGGGGGTTAGGATTTTGACATATGAATTTAGGGGAGGACACAAACATTCAAACCATAGCATGACGTCTTTCCCTTGCAGGGTTATCATTAAGGGGATCAAATTCCTATGGGAAGGGTTCTGCCCAAGCCAACAGCTCAGGTGGGACCATTCAGTGCTGGCCACTGTTCTTGAGCTCTTACACGTGGCACACACCGTCACATCCAGAAGAAGAAGTGCAGGTCCCAGCCACGTGCTCAGAGCAGGCAGCCCTTTACCTCCTTCACCTCCCCAGACCCATGCCCTGTCTCATTCAAGCCAGCTTGGATGGGCCACCTCCTCATCCCCAAGGGACCTCCCTGTGCAGGTGGACAACACACTCTTCTAAGAGATAACTCTTCTTATCTGGAATGACTGGCAGGCAAATTATTTAGTGAAGAGAGCATAACTTTGCAGACTAAAAGATACGTCTCTTCATCTTCCAAGGTTGGGCTTTGGACTTCTTACAGCCCCTCCCTCAAAAGGTCGCCTGGGACCATAGCAACTCTCTGCTGCCAGGTGCTCAGGCCAAAATCTTGGAGCCAGCGCATCCTCCTTCTTTCTTTCATGGTCATAGCCACCAGGTCCAGCCATTGGTCCCTTCGCAATGGGGTCAACATGCAACCACCGTCACACACACATGCAACACGCACCCTGCCTCAGGACACCTCCACCTCTCCCCAAGATCTGCCTCCTGCTTGGTCCCCTGCTTCCCTCTACCCCACCCCTCCTTTCTCCACACAACACAGTGATCCCTTTAAAACCCAAGTTGGGGGCCTCTGGCATGTTCCCCAAACTACCAAGCAACTCTCCAATTCTCAGCAAACATCTGAGACTGGATGGATGTCTTACAAATTTAACTCAATTCAGACACTATCTACCTGGAGATGGCTTCAGATCCCAAAGGCTAGGGGTTCAGGCTCACAAGACAGACCCCCACTTCAGATGCCAGTTACAAGTGCAGATTGTCCCCTGTGCTTCTGACCAACTGGCTATAAATCAGAGTTCCCACCACCTCCTTCTTAGGTTCAATTAATTTGCTAGAGCAGCTCACAGAACTCAGAGAACACTTACAAGTCCCAGTTTATTATAAAGGATACAGATGGAAAGCTAGATAAGGAGGAAAATAGGGCAAGACCCAGAAGGGTCCCGAGTGCAGGGGCTTCTGTCTCTGAGGACCTGGGGCATGTCAGCCTCCCCACCTGTGGAGGTATTCACCGACCTGGAAGTTCATGAAATCTCATTGTTCAAGAGATTTTTCTTTTTAAAGATTTTATGTATTTATTTGACAAAAAGAGAGAGAGCACAAGTAGGCAGAGCGGCAGGCAGAGGGAGAGGGCGAAGCAGGCTCCCCACTGAGCAGAAAGCCAGACGTGGGGCTCGATCCCAGGACCCTGGGATCATGACCTGAGCAGAAGGCAGATGCTTAACCCACTGAGCCACCCAGGCGCCCTGTTCTAGAGGTTTTATGAAGCTTAATCTGCAGCCCCCCATCTTTCCCCTTCCCAGAGATCAGTGGGGAGGGGCCGAAAGTTCCAACCTTCTAATCCTTTGGTCTTTCTAATGAACCAGCCCCATCCTGCAACAGGTAGGGGCCCCACCCTAAGCCACCTCATTAGCATAAACTCAGGTGTGTTCAAATAACAGAAGACACTCCTATCACTCAGGAAATTCCAAGGGTTTGAGGAGTTCATGCTAGGAGCCAGGGACGAGACCAAGTACATTCCTTATACCACAGGGCCAGTCCCCCCTCTGCTCTCCTCCATCCCTTGGCCTAGAAGCTGTCCTGCCAAACCCCTATCTCAAGACCTTGCGTTTGCCCTTCCCTCTGCCTCGAAACCCTTCCCCCAGATAGCTGTTAAGCCCCATTAACTCACCTTTTCCAGATGTTGTTTAATGTCACCTTCAAGGGGCGCCTGGGTGGCTCAGTTGGTTGAGCGACTGCCTTCGGCTCAGGTCATGATCCTGGAGTCCTGGGATCGAGTCCCGCATCGGGCTCTCTGCTCGGCAGGGAGTCTGCTTCTCCCTCTGACCCTCCTCCCTCTCATGCTCTCTGTCTCTCATTGTCTCTCTCGCAAATAAATACAATCTTAAAAAAAAAAAAAAAAGTCACCTTCAAGAAGCCCTTCCTGCCTACCCATTTAAAACTGCAGACCACCCCCTCCACCTGGGGGTCCCCTTCCCTTCAGCGTTCATATCTCTTCATCACTGCCGCCACCGGACACACGTGCTTGGGTGCTCCTGGCCCCTCACCCAATTAAAATACAAGCACGCAAGTGACGCAGGACTTCATCTTCGTCTTCCCTGCCCTCCTGCAGGGGCTCCTAGGTGTGAACTCTCGTGGGAATGCCCCTTTCCCAAGGACAAACCCCAGGCAGAGGGACAGGAGGGTGAAGACAGCATGAGAGAGTAGGACCCAGCGCCTGGCCGGCACTCAAGAGCCACTTGCTGCAGCTTCTGTGGGTTCGAGTGGTGTTGACGGAGCCTGGGGGTCTGAGGCACCCTCCCCGCGGGCACTGCAGTGGAAAGCCCCCGGTTGAGGGTCAGAAGTCGGGTTCAAAGGGGACCGCTGAAGCTGTGAAGGTCATCCAGCAAAGGGCCTTGGCACTGACGTGGGGGCCCCAGTGTGGCAGGAGGCCTGGGACCCAGAGCCAGGCTCTCACCTCCTCCCTGGCAGACCTGGGCGAAACATGGGTGGCACAGGACAGGCTGGAGGCCCACACATGCCCCAAGAGCTCCTGGGTCACCGCCTCGCAGTGGCTGATGCCCCGGTGCCCTGCAGGAACCCCACCCTCCACACCCACCCAGGATGAGCCAGCTCTGACTCAGACTGCACCCACCGTCCTGCACCCAGCCCGTGGATGGTGGCTCGGTGGTTTTCAGCGCTCTTGGACCCATCTGGGAACAGAGGGGGCAGGCCTGGGCCTGGACCTAGAGCAGTGGGTGTCAAGGAACCCCCAGAGGCTAGCTTAGCCCCTGCGTGGGCCTGATGGCTCCAGGAAGCCCAGGGAATTATCTGGCGGTTTGGCACAGTTGACCCCAGAAAATGCAGGGATGCAGATACTCTGCCAGATGAGTTTCCCCCCCCCACCCAACCCTTGGATCCTCCAGAGCTGCCAGGCTGAGAGGCCCTTTCAGTTTCCAGAGGGATCCCAGGTCCCCTCAGAGGGGCATTGGCTAAGCATGGCTGAGGGGGTCTTGGCTCCACCTCTGACTGGCCCTGACCTCCTCCAGGATAGCCTGCATCATCGTCCTCTCCAGAAAGGCAGTGAGGGGCATCTTGGACTCTGCCAGGGACACACAGGGTGCCCCGTTCCTGTTCCCTGAGGATGCAGTCCTCAAGTTCCCTCAAGTTCCCTCAAGTTCCCTGAGGATGCAGTCCCTGCCCCCGCCTCAGTGGGCAGATCAAAAGAGCCATGTGGGCGAGCTCCGTGGGCTGCAGGGCTTCCGGGCCTGGCTGCCCGCTGTCCGCCCACTGGGCGCCTGCGGCTGCCAGGACAGAAGGGGAAAGGGGCACAGGGGTGAGGTCCGCCCTCCTGCTCCGCAGCTCCGGGGCCTCGGCCTCCTGCCTGGTCCCTCCAGGGCCTAGGGTCCTGCTCCAAAGTCAGTCCTCCAGTGACTGCAGCGCCTGGTGTCACACGGTGGCCGCAAGGCGAAGGCGGCTCAAGGGACCTGGGGCTGAGCCCTGGGGAGAGGGGGCGGCTCCTTTCTGGATGCGGCCCAGGAGCCGGGGGAAGACCTGGCTTCAGGGCATTCCTGGATGGCAGGCGGGCACCTCCCTGATGCAAGTCCCTGGACCTCGAGCCTCGGACCCACCACAGAGCTGCGCCCATGGTCATGACCCACTGGCCACTCCGCACAAACACCAAGCACTGGCTTTGCTTTGGAGGGGTTTCCCTTCCTCTTGGGACATCGGTCAGTAAAGGTCGTGTTTGGTCTGTCTTGTCCCCTTGCAGCCCTGTCCCCTGATGCTTGTTCACTGGGGACATGGTCTTGCCGGTGGTGAGGACTGGGCTCCCACCGCTTTGGGCAAGTGGGGAGAAAGGAAGCATGGAAAACACCACAATTAGGCCCCACCCTGAGCATGGTGTGCTTTGTGATGGGAACCTGTCCAGGCAAAGGCCTTAGCCCAGAGCTCTGGCAAATTACTGGGTAGCCATCTGAATGGAGCCTAAGCACAGACGTGCCTGCAGCAAGCACCTTATGAGACTAATTATGGGCTGGCTCCTTGGCCCACCGATACTGTGTAAAACGTAAAATAAATTCAGGGTTGGCCTGAAGAGCCACTCCAAGGTGGTGTTTTCCTTGGGAGGAATGCTTGCCAAAGGTCCTCCAGCTGAGGCCCAGGGGAAAAAGATGGAAGAAGTAATGGGATGGAGGACCCCAAAGAGAGCCAAGGGATCTATAGACCTCATACCAGCCTACAAACTGCATGACACTGCCCACCCACCCCTCCAGCAACTTCCTTGTCTGTAAAGTTCATCCCTCCACGCGTGTGATGTGCCAGGAATTCCTGGCCACTGGGTTTGGTTGATAATGATAATGTTACTAGTAAAATTGGCGTTGCACTATACATAGATTAGCTCATTTAGTTCTCGGAGCAAAGCCATCCTCTTTTCACAGATGGGGAAACTGAGGCCCAGAGATGTTAAGGGGCTTGCTAAGAACGTTCAGAGCCAGGAACCAAGAAGCAGCCCCAGCCCAAAAGGGCAACCAGGCCCAGGAACTTCCCAAAACAGACAAGCCTGGAGGATGTGGCATGCTGGGGAGACCAGTGCCCTTCCCTGAGGGCCAGTCCCCCACAGGCTCCTAGTCGGCACAGCGAGTCACTGGGAGGGAGGAGGCCAGGCCCAGGCGTGTCAGAATACTGGGCGGGAGGCAGGTAGGCCGGCTGCTAGGGGCTCCAGGTCAGGTAATCACACTCAGCACCCAGCGCACCACTGCCCGACCTGAACACACCAGCCCCAACCTCCCTGGACACCCTCTCCCACCCCCACCAGTTTGCTAAATTCAAGCTGCTTGGGAAATGACACCTGGGGCTGTCCCCTGCAGCAGAGTCGAAGGAAAAATAAGGACATGAAGAAGGAGGGTGCCCACTGGGCCCATGGGAGCCAGGAAGGGCCCCTGCACCACCTTCCATGACCCACCAAGATTCTGCCTGTCCGTCTGCACACAAGGCCTGTCACATCCAGTCACCTGGCCCACCTCCCTTCCCAGCACAGGATGCCACACTCACAGGCCTGGCTGGCTCAGAACCTCCAGGGCCCAACCTGTCCCTCGAAGCCTCTGCACTCCCCATGGCCTTCAGAGCTTGGAGGACAGGCACGGGGTCTCATGCACACCCCAGCAGGGCCCAGGCAGGCTGAGACACCCAGGACACAGGGCCCCTCCATTGGGGCCACTAGGAGTCACTCAGAAACTCTGTTTCCCCGAGGTCCCTGCATCTCCTGCAGCCCCCCACCCCCCAGGCCTGGGGTCTTTTAAGAAAATGAGGAGGGACATCAAGTTCTAAATTAGACCCAAGGGGCTCACGTGGCCTTAACTATCTCCTTTCATTCCCAGTGAAAAGAGCAAAGGGGCACAACTTTGCTTCAGAGTGAGGGTCCCCGGAGTATAGTCAGGACCTCCAGCAGCACACTGGGGAAATACCCTGGCCCCTCCCCAGACTTCCTGCATCAGAAACTCTGGGGGTGAGTCCAACACTGGGTTTTTAACCCGCCCGCCAGAGGGATCTGGGGCAGCTACAGTGTGAGCCCTCCTGGCTTACGGCGTCCCTCTTCTACCCTCAGACATGACCACCCCCATGGATCCCTCCATTTGTTCCTCCTGACTAGGAGCCCAGGAGTCCCAAAGGGCTTCTCTAGAGAAACACCTCCACAGGGCTCCTCCCAGGTCTTCTTGTCTAAAAACCACTCCCTGGCTGATGCCTGGAACTCCTCATCTGTCTGAATGTCCCTCTCACCAGTGGTGGGACTGGGACATGTGGGAGGCTTGGGGGTTGGACCCCCTCCTCAGCTCACAGGCTGGAAGCCCCTGTCCCATGGATGTCACCTTCCAATGAGGCCAGAGGTTACAGATCTGCCTCAGTGTCTGGTCTCCTTTCTTCAAAGGCAGGGCCAAGCATCGGGGCAAGGAAAGAACAGAACATGATGCAAGCCCAGCCTGCCTGAGAGATAAAGAACAGAAAGGAAGTACAGAGGTGGGGGTGGCTTTCACAGAAAGGTGCCTGGACCTGTACCCCAAGAAGCCACCAGAGCCTGCCAGGGCACCCTGTCCCTCTACTGTCCCAGTTCCCAGGTCCATGCTGATGGGATGCCCTTTCATGGCCCAATCCTGACCCCTGCCCAGTGTAGGGAGGTGGGCTCCCCCTGCCTCCCCTCAGTCCCCCAGGCTGCAAGTGTGAGCTGAGTTACATAGGGTACAGGAGTCCCCAGGGGCTGCCTCACCCCACTCTCCAAATCTTAGGGCTGGAACTCGGTACGTCCTTTCCTTGGCCCCACCGCCTCACCCATCCTCTCTGCATCTGTCTACCGAGACAAACCAGCTATTGGAAGGGCCCCGCCATTGGACTGAGCCTGTCCCCCACACTGGCCAAGCCCTCCGTCCCTCCAACCCACAGACCAGGGTCCTTCCTCTCCTCCAGGGCCAAGTTCACACATCTCTTTGTCTTGCCCTTTGGAGTAGCACCTAGTGTCTCTGTCATCTTCCTGACAAAGCTCTCTGTCCCTTAAAGGCAGATCCGATCCTCCCTCGAATTTGTACTCTATCTGCCTGCCCTCCCAGCCCCTGGCCCCTGGTCCGGGCACATGGCGAGTGCATGAGCCAGAGAGACCCCTGTTCCAATCCCAGTTCTGCTCCTTATGATCTGAGTGACACTGGCCAAGTGAACCTGTGAGGCCCAGTTTTCTCACCTATAAAATGGTGCTTCCCAGCAAGTTCCTTATTCATTTGGGCCCTCGGTGAATATGTATTTGGCACCTGGTAACGTATCAGACATTTCCTTTGTCTGGCTTCGGACACCCGGGAGGTGTCTACATACACTCAACATTCTGATTGAGGACACAACGAACATCAGAGAAAAGAGACAAGAACTGCTAGACAGTAGGAAAAGGAAAAGAAGATACAGTGACCACCAGGACAGGGGCCTCCCTCGGACCGGGTGGTTGGGGGCATCTGCCCAGGAGAGGAAAGGTGGGTGCAGGAGGAGGAAGCATCCAGCAACCCAGAGCAGCTGAAACAGTCTCTGGATGGCAGCCCTTCTGTGATTCCAGGGACAGATGGGAGGCCCGAGGGGCTGGGTGGTGGGGGAGGGGAAGCAGGGGACAGACGGCCAGAGAGGGCAGCAGGACCAGCGTGCAGAGCTAGGGGTTTATTCTGAGGGCGGTAAGAATGCATCCATGGGATTAAGCAAGGGTCACACTTTTAAATGGTCCCTCTGGCTGTGGTGGAGATAGATGTAGGACTGACCACAGTAGACAAGACTACTTTGGGCCCATGTTGTGGCAAGTCAGCCCTGCTCACCCTGGGGACCCTCCTGGGCCCCCGTGTGCCAAGCGGTGAAAGGAATTCTCTAAAACCCCAGAGCTCATTACCTCACTCCAGTGCAACTGGAGATTTGTTTTAGATCTTCAAAGGGTACATTTTGTAAATAAAATTCAGAGCTTATTGTATTTAAATTTTTTTAATTAATATTCAATTTATCAAAGTCCCAGATACAAAGGACTAGTTCTTCCTTAAGCTTTTAAATTCTCCTACTAAACTTCTTATTTTACACATAAGCCTAGAAAATTGAACCATCATGTTGTGGAGGAAGGGCTTTGATTTATATTTGGCCCATCCACATAGTTTGTTAATTACACTCTTTTAAACATATTAAACTACATTTGTGCATTTGATTTTAATTCAATTTTAAGTAATTCAATAGTTATCGATGAAAAAAAAACCCCTTCTGGAGTACTTAAGGCTGTTTTATAAATCTAATAAATTAAAATATAGTGACACATTCTCTGAGTATTCCAATAGCGTATAAGAACTTAGATTTCTAGTTAAAAATTTCAAGCCTAAATTAATTACTCAATTATGGCTTTAAATTCTAATTAGAAAGCTGCCTATGATTCTAACAGCCCAGATTATCTTCAGCAGGACAAACGCTAAAAAGACCAAAAGCATATGTTTAAACAATGTTAAAATTGTGGGTTTCCTTCTCATAGCCTTTTGGATAGACACTTCTACAGTGTTGTCATCCAAAGTAATATCAGAGTTACCTTTCCAAAGAATGGCAGGTTGTGTTCTTGGCTGGTAGAGCGTTCTACGGTCGGGAGAGGCCCTGCCTGGTGCCTGGCAGGCCGTGCCTGATACATGGTTGCTCCGCCCACCCCTTCTCCAATCCGGCCGAGGGCCAGTCTTCCCAATCACACCCTGGGCACGGGTCACCTGTCACCTAATTCCTGTCTCTATTCACAGATGTTTGCTGTCCCCACCCTCCTGGCTCCACACTCGTATCCAATGGGTCTACGTATTGCTTCATTCAGTTTTGGATTCTTTTCCAGGCCTTCCTATGTGTTAGCAGTTATTTATTTATGTATCTACTTTTTAAGTAAGCTCCACACCCAGCATGGAACCCAAGGGCTTGAACTCACAGCCCTGCAATCAAGACCTGACTGAGCCACCCAGGTGCCCCTGTTAGCAGTATTTAAGTGGCATCTGGCTGGCTGTCCCCCAGCTGGGTGATACCTGACCCCTGCTGCTGGGTAATGTCCTCTCTGCCCTGGCCATCTTTCCCTAGCTAGACTGTCTTGGCCTCAAGTAGACTGTGCTGTTTGGTGGCCCCAGCCGACCCAAGACAGATGTCCAGCAGCACAGACAGCAGCACAGACAGGGGTGTCCCCTCCCCCATGGACCCGGAGTGCCAATCTGTGTGGGGGAGCAAGGCCCAGCCATGGGCACCGCCCCCGAACCAGCCTCCCTGCAACAACCCCACCCACCTGCCCACCCCACTGTGTTCAGAGACAGATAAAAATGAGTGTTGGTGAGGATGTGGAGTAACTGGAAATGTAAAGTGGTACAGATGGAAAACAGTCTGGAAATTCATCAGATGGTTAAACATAGAGTTACCATGTGACCCAGCAATTCTACTCCTCGGTATAGACCCAAAAGAAATGGACATCTGTCCACATAAAAACATGTATGTGAATGTTCAAAGAAACATCATTCATGATAGTCATAAAGTAGAAAGAACCCAAATGTCCATCAGCTGATGAATGGATTAAAAAAAGAAGCACTATATCCATTCCATGGATTATTATTCAGCCATGAAAAGGAATGAAGTACTGATACACCCTATAATATGGATGAGCTTTGAAAAGATTATGTTGGGGCGCCTGGGTGACTCAGTTGTTAAGCTTCTGCCTTTGGCTCAGGTCGTGATCCCAGGGTCCTTGGATCGAGCCCCACATTGGGCTCCCTGCTCAGTGGGAAGCCTGCTTCTCCCTCTCCCACCCCCCTGCTTGTGTTCCCTCTCTCACTGTCTCACTCTCTCTGTCAAAAAAAAAGAAAAGAAAAGATTATGTTAAGTGAAAGAAACCAGACACAAAAGGCCATATATTGTACAGTTCCAATTACATGAAATATTCAGAATAGGCAAATCTATAGACACAGAAAGTAGATGCGTGGTGGCTTAGGGCTGGGGGCCGGGCAGGAAGGAGAATAGCGGGGTGAAAGTAAAGGGCATGTTTTAAGGTGATGAAAATGTTCTAAAATTGACTGTGGGGTTGGTTGCACCTCTGAATATACCAAAATCCATCGAATTGTATCCATGAAATGGGTGAATTGTATGATATACAAATTCTATCTCAATAAAGCTGTTAAAGCAAAAAAATGTGTGCCCAGAGAAATCTTGTTCTCCTAGCCTCTCTGCCTGTGTCCACAAGACTTCTTTTTGCCAAAGTAAGCGAAGTGTAATCTACGTGTACATGTATGTGCATGTGTGTGTGTGTGTGCGCGTGTGTATGCACCGGCCGGAACACCCATGCCTGCCTGCTATTCCCATCTCCGTCCTGATGATTCACCGGGGGAGGTTCCTGGATCCCAGTGCCCGGGAGCACTCGCTAGTGGGCGTTGCGCCTGCCCCTCCCAGGTGGGGGCTGCAGAGCTGGCCCCTCCCAGGTGGGGGCTGCAGAGCTGGCCCCAGGGCTGTGGAGCTGCTCCTTGCCGCCTGGGGCTTCTCACCTGCAAACCGGCTGCGGTGGGAGTCGGGCAAGTTGATACCGGTCAAAGACGTAGAACAGTGTCTGGGACATAATGACCGTGATTTAAGTGGAAACTCTGGTTATGATTACCCTCACCTTCAAGGCCAACAAACCAATGTCTGGCTGGGAAGCTCTGCTGCCGCCTGGCACGGGCCCCCCTCCCCCTTTCTTCGTTGAGACAAGCAGCTGCACCCTCCCCCCAGAGCACGGCAGGGGGGAGTACCATAAAGGGGGGAGACAAGTAGGGGTGCAAGCAGGGGCCTTCCGATAGGGGAACAGAGGGTGCATAGAAGGGGCTGTGGCGACAGCTTCGGAGGCACATGCCACCATTGGAGGGATTCTGGGAGAGGCCGAGAGTGACGGGACAGGTGCGCACCTCCAAGGAGGAGCATTTGTGCAGAGAGTTGCACAGTGTGAGGCGCAAACGTTGATATCTGGGTGCGAAAATGTCAGAGGCCCCGGCCAGGGCTCACTCGCTGTACCCCAGACTCTGCCGGGAAGCCCATGTGATTCCAGCAGGCTGGGGGCTGGCAGGAAGGTAGGGGTGAGGCAGAGTTCTGGGAGAGGCGGGTGCCAAGTCAAGTAGGGTCCATGTGAGTGGGAAGGGAAGCCATGTTCAGCTTCTGATCAGAAAAGCATCCATCCGTCTGCCTTTAGACTTATAAGGCTCCCTCCAGGTCTGGGCCGGGACATAAGCTGTATGTGGGGGTAGCCGCTGTCTTGGTCCAGGCAAGAGAGGATGGGGTCTGGAGCCCGAGTGGCAGCCGTGGACGTGCTGCAAAGCCTTCAGAGAAGGATTTACTTCGATGATGGGGCCGACAGAATCTGCATCTATCCATCTCCGTGGGCAGCAGGGCCTAGCTGGGCCCTGGGCCTGTCTCAGAGTTGTCATGTCTATTAAGCCTATGTCTGCTGCAGAGACTTTCTGGAAGTTTCCGGGGGTGGGAGGGTGGTGAGAGGGGCAATAGAGGAACTGCTTGTGGATCCCCAGATGGGGCTCTTGGCCCAGTTCCCTCCTGACCCATGTGTGGGGTCCGTGCGGAGCCCACACTCTTAAAATAACGTGATCAGATCTTCACTGAATTTCCAAGATGACACCTGCCCAAGCCATTCTGCTTTCTGGCCCTTATATGGGTCCTCCCCAAGATATCCTTGGGGGTTCTCCAGACATTAGGGCCGCAAGGGCTCCAGAACATGGAGGAAGGAGCCCCATGGGATGAAGCCGAGCAGCAGTGGCCCCCAAGGACAGCCATGAGGGGGCAGAAGAGACAGAGCCACTGGGACACCCCTGCGGACCAATCCGCAGGGACATGGTGGAGGACAAAGGACATGTAGTGGTGGACCAGAGAAACCAGGGGGTTCTGGTTGCAGAATGGAGGCAGGGGAGAAGGCTGGGGCCACTGGCCTCATGGATACAGCCCAGCAAGACCTGGACAGGGCTCCAGGCTCAGCCCCTCACTTACTGGGGCCACAGCCAGCATAGGGCCTGCAGAGCCTCAGCGGGCCTTCTGGAAATGAGGAAGGAGTCTCCTCTCCTCTCTGGGGATCAGCAGCAGCATTAAATGAGCTCATGCGAGTCAAAAGCACCTTAGAATTACAAAGTACAAAGAGGAATGCAAGTAATGATTATCGTCATTATTCCCCAAGACTACGGCATCATTTTTCTATCACGTAAGTAGTGCGGGTGTGCGTGTCCCAGAGTGTCTTCAACACACTCTCAGAAGCACAGGGTTGAAAGACACGTGGTGGTTAGAAATACAAGGGCAGCATCCAGGAGTCCTTGGGCCGTCCTTGGGTGGGAACTGAGCACGGAAGCCGAAAGGGGCTTCCTGCGGCGCGAAGGGCAATGCCGGGCCCTGGTCTGCAAGTGTGGGGGTAGTGCGAGGGAGGACGGGGGCACTCCCGGGGCCACGGGATGCAGCCGGAGGATTCAGACGTAGGTGCAGACGCGGTGGGCGGCTGCGTGAACGCCGGCTGTGGGAGGCCCACGGGTGTGGCGGGAGCCTGAGCCAGAACCCGGGGATGTGGTCTCCCGTGGAGCTGAGTGGACCTGGGAAGGAAAACAGAGTTTTGGGAGGGGTGCACCGAGACGGGCGGCTCTGGTTGAGAGGGAGAGACTGGATGTGAGCCCACCAGCCTCCGTGAAGAAGCTCCCCTGCCTCCAGGCCTGCTGTCGCACGTGCTGTTTCACGCCTGTCACACAGAATCCCGAACCTTCCTGGCTTCTATAGCAAACCCTCCCACTGGGAACAGTTCTTGAATTTCAGGAATTTATTGGAGCCTTGGGAAGCAAGGAGGGATGGTCTGCCTAGCCCCTCCCCCCTCCCTCCTTCCCACTCCTTCTCTTATTCCCTCTCCCTGAATGTCTCCAGGAGCCCCTGAAGGCCTGGACAGTGCAGTGTCCCACAGCCTCACCCACAGCCTCACCCCACAGCCTCACCCACAGCCTCACCCAGAGCCCCGCAGCTCCGCCCACAGCCTCCACAGCCCCGCCTACAGCCTCACCCACAGCTCCGCCCACGGCCCCACCTATAACCCCGCCCTGCAGTCTCCCACAGCCCCACCCCACAGTCCCCCACAGACCCCCACAACCCTCCACCTGGTAGAGGAGTCTCATGCAGTGGATACTCTGGCATCCTTTCCTGCTGGGGCAGCCTAGTAAGGGTCAGGACAGGGTGCTTCCCGCTGAGGGGGCATGGGCACTACCTGGGACAGGGATGCCAGGGCAGGCTGGCAAAGGACAGGAGTGCGGCCTGCGTCTTAGAGGATGTATGAGATTTGAGTAAAGAAGCCTGTTGCAATTCAGGAAGCAGACCAGGAGATAAGAGGGAAGGTAAATAGGGGGATAATCCAGGACAAAAAAAGTGAAAGTAAAGATAAGAGATACAGAAGGTTGACTCTGTAAGTCTACCTTCCACTAACATGAAACAAAAAAGGAGAGACCGTGAAGGGAGGAAAATTAGCAATAAAACATCAAAGAAAACATTTCCATTTCTAAAGAGGCACATGGGACAGAGGATGAAGGAAAAATTACCTGCCCTTAGAAATACCCTCTTGAAAGTGTGAAACAACAGGGAGTAAGAAAAGCTTGAAAGATTTCAAAAACGGTAAAAGTAAAATGTTCGCTGCAAAGAAGTGAGATTCACAGTGCCTCAGACTTCCCATCAGTAGCAATGGACATAAGAAGACACTCAGGAGGGAATTTTGAACCTAGTTTTCTATACTTGGCCAAATTATCACTCAAGCAATGAGACAGAATAAAGATATCTTCACACCTTCAAAGATGCAAAAATACATATATACGCTTCACACGCATCCTTTCTTGGACAGTTACTTGAGGATATATTGCAGCAAAGTGAGAAAGAAAATGAAGAAATAGACAGACATGGAAATGGAGCTTAAGAGAGACCCTCCCAGGGGCGGTAGAGGGAGTCCCAGGGTAACACCCGTGCAGGAGCCGAGGAGCAAGCAGCTGGATCGGGCCAGAGCAGGACAGCTGGGGAGGAAGTCTCGGGAACACAACAGTGGTAAAACTGAGGCTATGGCAGAAGCACCTTATTAGTTTGTTGACAAAAAGGAAGAAAGGGGATTAAAAGCTACGGAGAAAAAAAAGACATGTATATAATAACATTAAGTTTCAAATATAAAGCAAACTAAAATGAGATACGATTTTAAGCTACGGATGGAATAAAATGTGTTCACCCAATTTGCCCTGGATGCCAAGAATAGTAGGCTCACAGAGAAGGAAATGTCCCCTAACTCAGGTCCTGGCTGTGCAGTGAGTGACAGGTGTGTCACCAAAATGCTCACAGCCCCGGCGGGTAGAGGTGCCTGTTACTGTGCCACTTGAATCCACGTTTACTGTACAAAGTTTGCAAGAGTACATGACTGAGGGGCGGCCGGCAAGGGCCATAGGACCCTCACTTTCTAGAAAGGGAAGTAGAGACATGGACCAAAGGTGGGGTAGCATCCATGAGAAGAACAGCAGTTTGTAAAGCTTCAGAGGGAAACTACAGAGCTCAAGCAGTCTTCGTCACGTGAGCACAGGGTTGGGAGATGGAATTAATCCATCCTCTTTCATATCAGGAAGCCAGTATATTTTATCAAATGCTCACAAATTGCGAAACAGGAGGACAGACAAGCATTTCATTGAGGCTTAAGGGAATAACTAACAAGATATTTAGAAAGAGAAATGTTCGTAGAATTGCTGTTACTCTTTTCTTCGATCTCCTCTTGAGTTCGTAGGTGTTCAGAATGGTTTGATAACTATCTAGCTGAATTCCTGAGACCAGATGAAATTTAGGTCTCCTTCTCCTCCGCCATCTTGCTCCTCGCCCTCTAGAAAGAGAAATGATAAAAAGAAAAGGGTTAGGCCTGGGGTGGGGGAACTTTGGGGTGGGGGTGGGGAGCCGGAGGAGAGAGATTATTTTATCACTAGGTTTTCTGGCATTTGTTTTTTTAACCTTGTTCACATGTATTACTTTGATTAAAATTCGCAAATGTTAAAAATGAAACCAATGATTGAATTGCTTCCAAAGTCCTTGAACACCACGACTCAACGCTCCATAAAGCAGAGTAAACATATTTTGCTGTTTTACTTCGTAAAGCATTTCACTGGCACTTTCTCGATTAGTTTTACAAGCACCCGAATGTATTCAGAGCATGCCTTCCTTACCCTACCTGTATACAGGAAGGGGAAAAGAAGTTTCAAGCCTTTACCTAAGGGTAAGAGCCAGGCCGGATGAGGAATAACGAGTCCCCCGCCTTTACCCGCAGATGGGCCTCCAGGTCCCAGAGCAGGTAGCTGGGACCCTTCCAGGCACTCAGGGCCAGCATCCCTCTGTAGTCTAAGATCAATGAACACTCCCCTCCTTTCAGAGGCCTCCCAGCAAGGAGCCTGCCCACCCCTTCCCCACCCCACCACCACTTCCCTTGGGCTGCAGCAGGTCTAGTTTTATTTCTTGTGATGCACAGCTTATGTCCCAGCCAGCTTCCATGCTCCTGGTGCCAGGCCTTGCCCAGTGCAGGGGGCAGCCCGAAGGCTTCGCAGGTACGCTTCAGGCTGCACGTTGCAAGGACGGCCCACAGGCCTGCCTGGACAAGCCTGGATGCAGGAAGCAAATCCCCGGACCGTGTAAGATCGTCGAACACTCCACACCTAGAGCAAATATGGGCAAAGAAAAAAGAGCCCCCACAGCTCCCACCACCGAGCAGGTGCAGGTGAAGGCCTCTGAGCCACCTGCCCCGACCTCCCCTCCGTGGTTCCCACGCTTGGCTTATGGGGATGGATGCACGAGGACCACAGAGCATTACCCTGTGTCTTCCAGCTCCCAAGCATGTCGCTCTCTGGCAGGGTTTCCTTTTTGCAGCTTGCTTTCTTTACGCAGCACTGTTTCGGCATGGTCTGAGGTTGATGCGCTCGGTTCTGCGTTGCACCTTTGCATGGATGGGCCGGCAGCCACTGGGCGTGTCCCTCCTCACGTGGCTGCGTGTCCAGGAGCCTTTGGGGTGTGTCTGGGCTTAGCTCTCCCTAAGGGCACAGTCCCCGATGCCAGTGGATATCTTCTGGAGGTGGGAGGTGGGCTTCCCAGCTTACCCTTGACAAGCTCTTAGCCTCACAAAAGTTCCATTGTGGTCTTTAACTACAGAAGTTACACCTGGGTAGTTCTGAAAACTTAAAAAATAAACAAAAATAAGTGAATAAAAAATAATTTGCATTTTCCACCACTGACATATAACTGCTTGAGTTTTGTCTTTTACCAGGAATTTTTCTATGCATATATTCATAAGCACAATTATATAGCTTAGAGAGAAAAATTTTTAAATAAGTGATTATACTTTGCCAACTGTTTTATTACCTGCCTTTTTAACTTAATAATATATTGGCCACTGGAGACAGTGGATGTTACATAGTTCACTTAGCCAATCCCCTATTCCTACATACACTATTTTTAAACATTTTGGTGTTTTTAACAGATAATTTTAAAGTGTTTTATTATTTAATACTTGCTACATTCACAAGAATATATGTAATGGAAGTGTGAGGTGGGGGGTTTTTTTTGTTTTTTTTTTTTAAGAGAGGGAGAGAGAGCAGAGGAGGGGAGGGGCAGAGGGAGAGGGCGACAGAGAATCCTAAGCAGGCTCCACACCCAGTGCCTAACCCGACACAGGGCTCACCCCCACAACCCTGAGATCATGGCCTGAGCCGAAATCAGGAGTCCGACACTGAACCAACTGCGCCACCCAGGCGCCCGCAGAAATGTGAGTTTTGCCCCCCCCCATTCGCCCCCCGCTCCCCGCAGAGCCAGTCATGGCTGCCATTAGCCGCCTGTCCCTGCACACTAAAGGGACCCCCTCTCCTCCACGTGGGGTTTGTGTTTCCATTACAATCGAGGTTCGAGCACTAGCAGCTGGTCTTCCTGTCCAAGGTGAAAGGTTCGTGTAAGAACTTCCCTGGACCAGGGGTGGGAGAGAGCTGCAGAGGCCTGGATGGGGCCGCCCTCCCTGCTCTGGGTGTCCTGGCCTCACGGGCCTGCGATCAGTCTCCGCTAACCTTCCAGAATGTGCTTGTGGTTAGCAAGGGCAGGAGACAGACCAAAGACAGGGCGCAGCTTACGTTCATCAGAGCCAGCCGTCAGTAACCATTTTCCGAAGGCAATAACGGATCAATAAGCCGAGGCCTCGTGTGGCGGCTCTGTGTGCGGATGACTCCTTCGAGGAGGAAGCCTATTGATTACGCCAACCATATTGATATTTAGTGTTGATACTCACCCAGTGCTCCGGGGGAATTAATAAATGACTCCCTGCCCCGTGGCGAGGCTGGGAATAGAAGACACCGGGACGGGGCCAGACTAGGGCCTCGCACGGCCATGGAGCCTGGCCCGTGACGAGGGTCCTGTCCTGCCATCCCAGGACCCCGGGATCACGACCGGAGCCGAAGGCAGAGGCTTCACCGACTGAGCTGCCCAGGCGCCCCCCAGTCACTTCTTTAAAGAGAGCTACAGTGCAGTGACTACTGTTTTCATGGTTGTTATTTCTACTTTTCAGGGCTGACAACTGCAGGAAAATACTGCGAAGGACTACAAAGTGCACGTGGCAGCCGCTGAGTCCGATTTAATTTCCCGTGTGATGGCAGGGCTCTCCCACCACGTAGCGGTCGGTCCCCCCACAGCGTCTGTCCGCTGTAGGCTGCCCAGCTGCTGTGCATTCCGTGGCGCAGGGTGGGTGCAGGAAGGCCACGAGGGCTGGGGCATGGGCCGAGGTTATCCTGCACTTTCCGGGTGGGCCTGATGTCATCACAAAGGCCCTTATAAGAGGGAGGTGGGGGTCAAAGAGGAGAGAAGTTGCTGTACTCTGGGCTTTAAGATGGAAGAAGGGGCCAGGAGTCAAGGAATGGAGGTGACCTCTACAGGCTGAAAACGGCAAGAGACAGATGCTCCAGAGGGCACCAGTCCGCCTGACCCCTTGAGGTGAGCCCTATCAGACTCACTGCAGATTTCTAACTCCCGAGCTATAAGAGAATAAATATGTGTTGCCTTAAGCTGCTCCATTGGCGGTGATTTGTTACAGCAGTAAGAGCAAACTAGGAGGGGCCCTCTGCTTCCGACCCCGTCTCCGTCAGACCCCCAACATGACTGACACGGCCGTAGTAAAGAGACCGTTTCCCAGGATTATGCCCCAGTGGGCCCCCCTGGAAAATACCGTGGCCTTGGTTTTGCCTACCAACCAGGCTCCCACCCGGAATTCCTCTGTGGCGTTTGTGGTGGTGGCATTTCAGCCTCTGCTTGAATACCTCCAGCGGCGGGGTGCTCACTGCCCGCAGACCGCTGCTGAATGATGCCGAATGATGGGAAGTTCCTGCAGCGTGGGAGCCCTGGCCGGCCTCTGCCCTCTGATGCCACCCCCTGCCCACTCAAAGCCAGCAGCCCCCGTGTCCCCCGGCAACCCGCTGCTGGTCAGAGGCTGGGTCTCCTCCGGACTCTACGCGGTAGGATGGGTCTGTGTCATGTGGTGTAGGCACACTTCGTCTTGTCGGCTGTGGTCAGGGGCTGGCTGCCATCCTACTGGCCTGTGGATGCCGTTTTGAATCCTCTGTTATCCAAGAAATTAACTACTACGTCCCCATCTCTGTGCAAACCCTCCCCGACAGCGCGTACTTCACCTAACTGCCCCGAGTTGGACTTCGTAATTCAAGGTCCTGATAAAAAAGGCAGAGGGTGTTGGGCAAGGAGCATCTGGGGGCTGACTGCTCAGTGACACCCAGTCCCTGCTCGGTTCTGAGATCCCCACCCCCCGCCCCGCGCACTGCTCACGTGCTGTGTGCACGCCACACGCACTAACATGTGTGGTTTTTAAACACCGGGGAAACCTACTGCTTGAGCATTCTCTTCCTTCTAACACTACTGGGTGCCTCTCAGGGTCGCAGGACATTCCTCGGCCTTTAGAGGTGGAGGTTCCCTGAATGGCCAGGCCCCCATCTTCTAGAAAGGAACCCCAGCAGGAACCCAAAACTTCTTGCAAACCTCAGCAGCGATGTCACGGCGGATGGCTGCATCTCTCCCCGCTCCAGTCAGTATTTCTAAAGCATTTGGGCTCCTCGCAGCACGCAACTATTTATGGAAGTGGATCCATCGGCTTGCTGCGATCAGGGAGTTCCCGAGCAGAAAGAAATGGTCTCTGAGAAGGCGGAACAAGCCTGTCCTGGGAAAATGCTTCCACCAAGACGGGGCTCCACATGTCTGAGCACCAGGAGACTTTTGTTTGAAACTGCGTGCTTGTTTTCCTGACGGTTCCGTGTGTGCACCGGGGCCTTCACTTCGCGGCCCCTCCTCCTCATCTATGATACAGAGAAGATTTTATCGGGAAACATCTGCCAGTGTAGATGTCGCTTTAGGAAAAATCGCCTTCGATCAGCTCCAATGCTTGTCACTCTTACTACTCATTTTCCATTTCTCCGTGTCTTCGAGTGCTCTCCAAACCGCAGGTGGTAACGTGAGCAGCATGCACGGTCCCGGCTGCAGGCCTGGGTCTGCACCTGGCTGGGGGCTTCTCTCCGTGCTCTGTGGACACAAGCCGCCATCACCCAGCTCTTCCCACCAGCCACAGGCTGGACGCTGCCTGCTGCGGAAATGCCATTTTGGGGGAGCAGCCTGATCACAGGAGACTTAAACGAGCTCTGCAGCAGCACGTACCATGCCAGTCCCCCGCCCCCGAGGCCTGTCCGCACAGCTCCGGGCTGCCATCTGTGGCGAAGAGCTTTGGGGTCAGTGCCCCCAGCCACCCTCGGGGACTTCAGTGGCTGCCAACAGGTCCTTCTTGGGACTCTGGGCTGAGGGGTGAGGGGAGCAGGCAGGATCTGGCTGAGTGACAGTGTGGTCTGACGGGCTGTCAGAACCTCCGAGGGCGACTGGGGTGGAGAAAGGGGGCTGCTGCCGGGGCAGGGGCAGGGGGGAGGATGTTCAGGTGTTTATGGGGAGTTCTAGGGACAATCACTATGACCTGCTCAGAAGCCCATCATTGCTGCCTCCCTGAGAGCCTACCTTTCTCCTTGATGCTGTTGGGGATGGAACTGTCAGGTAGAGCTTTTGGGCGGTGGGGGGCGGGAAGGGAGAAGAGCTGAGGGGTGGGAGTGTGACAAGCTGAAATCGGCTGAGTAGGTGGGAGGGGATAGCCAGAGGGGCACCCACTCTCTGCAAAGCCTTGTTTCCTGTAAAAGGCCTACAAAGTTCCAGGTTGGTTTCTGCCCCCTCAGCCAATTCTATACAGCTGTTGGAGTTGGTCCACTTAGGTTGCTCCCCTCCCCCACCCTAGGCCTCTCCAAGGAACCAGCTCTGGCAAATAAAATAATGAATCATAAATTTTATTTCAAAATGTAAACGTCACTAAACATGCATACACGTTAAAACAATAAAATTTACAATTTAGTTATTTTTTTTCTTTTTGCATAGGACATCATTACAATATAGAATCTATGCCATACAAAATACATACAAAGTTTTATCCAAGCAAGCCAAGGCCAGATTGGGAACTGTACAACTGTAATACTTCACTGTAGTGATCCAGAAAAGATGAAACATGGCCTTCGGAAGCATGGTGTGGTGCTGGTTAAAAAGAAAAAAAAAAGTTCCTACAGAAAAGGAAAACATGTGATCCATGGAAATGGTCTTGGACCCTTGGATTCTGCCTTGGGATTTTGGCATACGATTCCAGAGAAGCTCCATCAATGGCTTTGGATGGGGAAGGGGTCATTTGTGCGGGTCTGGGGGTGGCTGACTCATGCACCCAACACACCCACACGAGGTATTCCCAGTTATGTGGAAACACAGCAAGCTCCACGCCCCACAATGCATAGCTCGTGCTGATGCTGCTGAGCCCTTGGGATCCTCGGCACTAGGCACACGGACTCTCCAGGGTGAGGCTTGGGAGCGAAGCCACCCACCCCGACACCTGCACCCTGACCTGGGAATGGCTGCCTGAGCCCCGCTGGGAAGTGGCCCTCTCACCCCATACACAGGGCAGGCTGGGGAGGGATCCGGCCGGTACCCCCAGCCCTTGTGCTCCGAGTAGGGGAGGCCAACCTTCGGCCAGACCTGTGGTTGTCTTGCAGGCATTCAGCTCACATACTTGGGTTTCTTAAATGAGCATGTACAACATCCTGTCAACACGTCCCTGGGAAAATGCCCCTGAGCCCTGGGAGAAAGCTGCTCATGTGGTCCCCTCCCCTCCCATCCTGCTCATCTTTAAATAAAAGTAGTAAGGTTTTAAAGCTGCATGAGAAGGGGAGAGGCTGGGCAGGGCCAGCTGGACGTACTGCAAGTCTGACATTGCTACAGGGGGTCAGAAGAAACCAAGTATGGCGCCTCCGCCCTCATGGATCTGGGGCTCGAAGCTCCCACCAAAGCCAATCTTCACACCAGTGAGGGACAGGGCAGTGGGTGGGAGGAAGGGCCTCGCCCTAAATGCTGCGCAGGCATTTATCAGTAGTAAGCTGGATTGCACATCCAAATTCTGGTACAAAATTCTCTGGAATGTGTCTTGGACAAACCTTTGAAACTGAGCCTCAGAATTGGGAATATCAGTCATAGGAGCTGGCTCTTCCCAGGGCAAACCTGCTTTCAGAAATTGTAGGCCCACATCCTTGATTTTACCTTTGGAAAACAGTCACCAGAATCGCATATGGAATCTTTGGGTAGCAAAAGATGTGCGTGATCGACAAAGCATCTAACTGTTTTCGATGTGACCACTACATCAGCCCCTTTAAACCTTCCAGCACTGTTTTTGACTGAATGACTTTAAAAACGGGTTAAAAAAAAAATCAGTGATATCTGTCAGAAGTCAAAATAATCAGGTAGCCCTGTAAACAGCCCAAATCAGGAGTTAAATGACAATGGGACGCTATTGCTCAGATCACACTTTCTTGTTAGGTGGCACTCCTGCTCGCTGAGACCATGGATGAAGTCCCTGGCGAGTGCTATTACCTTTGCCGTCCACCTTAGCACCTGCTTCTGGCAAGAAAGGAGGCTGGGTCTTCTGAAGACTCTGGGCCGGGCAGCAGAGAGCTCGACTGGAGACCCCAGTTCTGCCACACTTCCCTTGGGACCATAGAAAGCCACCGGCCCTCTCTTCACGTCCCAACTGGTGGGCTGGGGGCTACCTGTGGCCTGTCTGTCCCTATCTCCAAGTCACTCCCCACTGGTCTGAGCTGTGACCCAGGGCACGGTGAGATCTGGGGACCCCAGTCCCACTGATGTTTGCACCTGGAGGCTGCACCGTGGCGAATCCTGCACCTGCCCGGTTGCATGGCCTCGGAATAAAGGGTGGGTGGTGTCCTGCACCTCAAGTGCCATAGTGGGGGTGTCGTGGGATGCAGGTAGGGCACCTCCAGGACTACATTCCCATCAAGGGCATCGCTGCCTGTCCCTACATAGCACCCTACAGAAGAGGACCCTGGGGTCCTTTGTGGAAACGGCTGTGTTCACCTGTTCCTTTCCGGATGGCTGTAGGATTCCGTGGGCATATAGGGAGCTGACAACTGGTCCCCTCACATGGCTGACGCAAAGAGGGGCTTTCTTATTTGGGATGTGAGCTAAACACCAGCCCCCTGATGGTTGAGTCCAGGGTCACTTTTAGGATTTTTTGGAGGAAATTCTCCCTTTGTTCAGGCAACCTTCATTTTGAGATCTCTGCCCCCTTGGCCTGTGAGAACAAGTCTGCTACAAAATAAACGTTTGAGTTTTCACTATTATGTCTAGGAGTCCTATGGGTTCTTCAATCACACTGAAGCCAGCAAGCATGGCCATAAACCAGAAAAATGAAAGACCCTGAAATAGACCCAGGCTGGGAAGACATTCTACATCTTAGAAGAAAATGCAGGCTGTTTCAGGAGGGTCCGCCCTATGTAACTGCTTCCGGGGGGGCCCCAGGGAGTGGCTTTCCAAGGCCCACCGCCCCCTTCCACGAGCACTCATTTCATGGTGATGAGATGCCAGGGAGAGCCCATTTAAACCTCGCCTGAGGTTCATGGATTTTTCCCACCCTTCAAGTGAGATGAATTTTAGCCCCAGATGAGTCAGGATGGTCCAACCGGAGCCCCAGGCCAAGTGCCCAGGGAAGCCAGGTGGGGATTCCCTCCAGGTGCCCTAAGTCAGCAGAGCAGTGCCCCATCTCCCAGGCCAGGCCCATAGCGGAAGGACCGCACCCTGCCATTAGACCAGAACCGCTTTGGGAATGAAGACACACTCATTTGCCAAAAATAGCCAATGCCTGCATATTTCTGTTTTAAGGCAATGTTACCCTTCCATCTATCTGACGGAACAGCCCTGGGTTATTTAGAGGAAAAATTAAATTAAGTGCTCTCTTTGGAAACAGCAAACACCCGCTTTCCCTCCCCCACCCCCCACCCCGCCTCTAAAACAAACCAGCTCTTCTTTTATTCCAAGATGACTGGGTTTAGAGTCCTTACTCCCCTTCCTATGTGCAGACAGATGTGGGGTTAGAAACCCTCCTTCTGAGATGCCAGTGGGCAGATCACAAGGAGACTCCTGGCTCCTCAAGGGGATAGCACTGTGTGGCCTCCCGGAGACACACAGCTCCCTCTCCCTGCCTTCGGGGACCCGTGGACGGTGAGCACACCAAAGGACTTTGGAATAAAATTCCTGAACCTGGAATGTGAGTTCCTGAGACATGAAATGTATTCAGAGTGTGGCTTTCTATGCCTCACACAGAAACAACTTTGGGAGGGGCCTCCGAGGGCCTTCTGGGCCTCACTTCGGAACTGGACACGAAGATCTCTCACCCCAAGCACTCAGGGCGCTCTTCTGTCCAGATCTCTCTAGGATCTTCCACCCTCTCTCCCAGACCAAACACAAGCAGGGCTGTCATGCAGCCCAAATGGGACATGACAGCCAGGGCCGTCAGCTCTGCACCTGACCCCCCAGCCCTGCTTGGCTTCCACCCACAGCAAGAACAATGCTACTGCCCAACTTGGTACCGAACACGCTACTCAGAAGCCACCACCATGCCCCTGGCCGATCCCAGGTGACACACAGTAGAGTTCGAAAGGGGCACCAAGTGCTGCATCCGGCACATTGCCACCCTTGTGGTCATTATGGGCAGAGGGTGCCGGCCCAAAGCTGCGGCCAAGGGCTGTGAGCACCAGGCAGGCCTGGGTCTCTGGGGCTTCTCTGTGCTGCCCCTCATGCCGGGATACGGTGGGGTGGACGCAGGATGGCCACAACCAAGGCACTCTGGGCCCAGGAAGCCCATCTACAGCCCTCTGAGGTCCCAAGGGTCATTCCTCCTCACCAAAATGAGCAGAGGTCTCTGCGAGATACCGCAAATCCACCCCAAACCCACACCCCCCCACCCCAACACACACACACACACACACACATACACACACACACGCGCTGTCCTGGGGGCTTGTATTTACACGCCCCAACTCTCAGGAGGAAGGGAAGGGAGGTGCCCAGGCAGCAGCACTGAGGAGGAGCCTCCAAATGTCTGCAGAGGAGCAGCATGCTGGAGCCCAGCCTGACTGCCCTGCCAGGGCTCAAGCCCCAGCCCAGCCCAGGCGGGGGCTCCCGAGAAACCGCTCAGCTCTCTGTTCTTCCTCTCCCAGCAGGAGAATGCTGGCAACGGAGCCCCTGGAGCCCTACTGCACCACGGGCGGGCAGGTGTGGGCCGGGGCCTCCCAGGCAGGAGGGGAGGAGTGGGAGGGAAAGGGAGAAGTCCAGGGGGTGCAAAGCTCATGGAGAAGCTGGAGGTTTGCTAATTCCAAGCTGGGAACACGGTGGGTCTGAGCAAAGTATTTCCCACAACTTTCTGTCTGGTGTTCCCCAGGGAGGAAACAGAATGCACATTCTCCGACAGCATTTCCCATAACATCTGCTTTACCACTCCCAAAAAGTTCCAAGTCACAATGTTCCGGTCTCTTGCTACAGAACTGTCTCTGTGAAGCACCGAGCGCTGCCACGTGCACGGCCACACATATTGGGCCTCTGGCAAGGTGGCCCAACAACCTTCCCCGCAGTTTCAAACAAAGGTGTCTTGAGAGCAGGGCCGGTCCAGGAGAACACGGGAACTGGAGGCACCAGAGACACTTTCGGACATCTCTGAAAAAGACTGGGTTCCCAGGCTCTGTTTTCCAGTCAGAGAACACGAGAGAGTGAGAGGTCTCCATGTGCCTTCTGCAGGACACAGACCATCAGGTGTCCCTACGCGGGGCACATACCTCAGGCAGGCCAAGGGCTGGGAAAACGTGGCCCGGGCCCTGTCACATCGGACTTCAGATGGTGCAGCGGGCTGATCAACCCGGGCTCGCATCTCTGCTTCCAGTGCTCTGAGAGGCCCAGAGAAAGGCTCCTGGAGGCAGGGGGAGGGAGATGGGCAGGGCCCCCGCACAAGGCGGGCACCTCTGCAGTCTCCCCAGGTGGAGTGCTTCTTCTGCCCAGTACAGCTTAAGGCATCCCTCTGAATCATCTACGTCCTGAGCCCGGCTGGGCTGCTGGGGCAGAGGCTTGGCGGCCAGGAGGTCTCCGGCTTGGGAATCTGGCCTGGAAGCAAATGTCAGTGACCGCGTCCACTCAGAACTGACTGATCAACTGACACACAGGCTGGATGCTGAGCCCCACCTGCACTGCTTCATCTCCTTTGTCCCCAGTGTGTTCCCGAACCTAACAGAAAACTCCAGAGTGCAAATCTATGTACAGAATAAGGCGGCAGGAAGGGGGTGTCCTCACTGACCTCGTGGAACATGTCCATCCCTGAGAAAGGGGGGGGTTCAACACCACTGAATCTCACCTTTGTGGGTATGTCTATTGTGCAATTTGTGGATGGTGTTTTTTGAAAATTTTTTGTTTTTTTACAAATTTACTTTGACACCTGAGGTGAAGAAATTGTTTGTTGTGTTGTTGTTATTGACTTCATAAAGTTCTCTTCTTTCTTATTACAAAAGGAAAAGACACGGCATCACGAGAGGAAGGGTGAGCATCTGCTCATGGCTGTAGTGGGGGCGGAGGGTCCTCGGCCAGCCCCGGGGTGGGCGGGGCGGAGTGGGGCGGGGCTCCCGCAGAGGGGGGGTGGGGGGCAGGGCGCCCGGGGGGGCGGGGCCCCGGGGCGGGGAGGGCGGGGAGGGCGGGGCTGTGCGGCCGCGGGCGGGCAGGGGCCCGGCTCAGGGCGAGCTGGCCGGGCTGATGGTGGGGCTGCTGGCGTCCGAGCGGCTGTAGTCGCTGAGGGAGCCGGTCCGCGAGCCCCCGCTGCGCCGCTGCAGCATGCCCGGGTGGAAGTTGGCGTGGCGGCGCGCGTGCTTCGTCAGGTGGTCGCTGCGCATGAAGCGCTTCTCGCAGATGGGGCAGCTGAACTTCTTCTCGCCCGTGTGCGTGCGGTAGTGCCGGGCCAGCTCGTCCGAGCGCGCGAACTTCTTGTTGCAGTCCTGCCAGCTGCAGGCGAAGGGCCTCTCACCTGCGGGTGACAGGGCAGAGCGTCAGTCCCCGCTCCTGGGCCTGCCCTCCACGCAGCCCGCTCCTCCCCACCCCGAGATGGTCCCCGCCTTCTGCGCCCTGTCTCCACCGGCCTCTGTGACAAAGCCATCAGGGCAAAGGTGTGCCCTGCCAGTGCCCTCCATCTGGTACCCAAGGAAGGCAGCAGACACCTCCCAGGATGAAATGGCAGCATCTCAGGTAATGTGAGTGCAGGGCCCAAGGCCCCTGGTCGTGGCACCCAACAGCCTGTGTAGGCCCCCTGACCCTGGCTTGTGGGGAGCTCAGGCCCATCTTCAGGATCAAAGATGGGGAACAGGAGTGAAGGGTCTAGGGCCAGGAAGGACCTGCAGGTCTGCGCAAGTTCAGCTGCCCCACACTGACCCTAGGGGAGCCACACTTCAGAGCCCCACACCGCTCAGGGCCAAGAGACAATTCCCAAACCCAAGTGCCCGACCACCATCCTGACCCTTCCTCAGTTTCCTCACCTATAACATGAGGAGCACAGGCCAGGGAATTTCCTTCTCTTGTTGCCCTCTCTCTTACATTAGTTCCAACGTGGCCAACAGGCAACAGCCAGCAGAGCAGGAGACTACAACAGGCTCTTGCAGACCCAAGCACCAAGACAGACAAGGGTAGCTACTCAGAACACTCCATGAGTGGGAGGTAACAAATGTCGGTTGCAATCAGGAGCGCCCCCCCCCCATCCCTTCTTGCTCAGAGCAAGGAACAGGCCAGCATTTACCTAGGCAAACTATGAACCACAAAAAAAAAATGACATCAACTGCTCAGAAAGAACCAGCAGGAGCTCCTGGCACCCCAGAATGCAGCCCTTATGGCACGGGGGGGTGGCCACACAGCCACCCTTCCAACCCTTTACTTTGCCCTCCCTCCCTCACTCTGGCCCTAAGGCCAACAGCCAGTCCTCGAAGCTGGCCTACCTGTGCCTGGAGGAGGAAATCCACACCACCCACCCCAAATGAGCCCATCAACCTTAAATATAAACAAACACCCAAGGATGGCCAGATGGCCAAGGAAAACCAGCAGCATGAAAGGGAGAAGTCCAAGAGCAACAAAACAAAGCTTACTCGAGAGGAAAAAGAGTGAAGCCAGGAGACAGAAGAGAATGTCAACCTAAAAATTCTAATTAGTATTCTGAGAGAAATTTCAAACAAAATTCATGCATAAAGCAAACATGATACCATCAAAAGGAAGTTCAGAGAACAAAAAATAGTGTTTAGAAATTGAGAGTATTGGGCGCCTGGGTGGCTCAGTCTGTTAAGCGACTGCCTTCGGCTCAGGTCATGATCCTGGAGTCCCGGGATCGAGTCCCGCATCAGGCTCCCTGCTCAGCGGGGGGTCTGCTTCTCCCTCTGACCCTCCCCCCTCTCATGTGCTCTCTCTCTCCTCTCATCCTCTCTCTCAAATAAATAAATAAAAATCTTTAAAAAAAAAAAGAAATTGAGAGTATTGTTGCCCAAACAAAAATTCCACAGAAAAGCTGGAAATAAACTCAAGGAAATATCCCAGAAAAATGGAACAACATTAAAAAGGTTTTGGAAATACATGAATGTTGCTGCATTCTCTGTCTCCTAGTAATGCGAAACTAAGAGCTATGTGTGGTTGTATATGTTCTTATTGATTTTCTGGGAGTTTTCTTTGGAGGGGGAAAGGGTGTGTGTTGGTGGGGAGGATTCAAAATCAAGTAGGAGAGCAAACCATCATTTCCCAAACCTATATAACAGTTACAAATGATAGTTCAGAGTTACAGGGAATCAATCCTGGGGATGCAATATTCAACTAATTTCTGTTTGTTAAAAGAACAGAAAAAAAGGGAGGAGAGCAAATTATCAAAGAAACAAGAAAATGGTATCTGTCAGAATCAAATAAGACTAGCTAGCACAGATGCGGGCAGGGTAGTGAGTAAAGGCTCCTGCTATGAGAAATTCTGCAATGTCAGAACACTGAGTAAAAAGAGACCACAAAACTTATTAGAAAGAGGTGAGAAACAAACACCAAGTTATCCGTAAGGGAATAAGACTTCTCATAAATCACAGTGGATTCTAGATGACAAAGAAATAGGTTCTTCCAAATTTACCTCTCAAACTCCAGCAAAAATAAGAAAAAAACCGAGAAGTCAGAGAAGTGAGTGAAAAATGAAGGGGTGTTTAGGAGAGTGAGGCAGAGACCTGGGGACCACTGAGGCAGGATTCATAGGGGGATAGTTCCAAGAAGAAAGTGAGTTCCATGCATCAGAGAGTATGATCAAGAGACTGAATAAACTTCAGGATATAGTGAAGGCACATACTATTCTTTGGTTAAAAGAAAAAAGAGAGGCAATTAGAAACTCCAGGAAAAACAGAAGACATGCAAGAAAATAGGGGTCTAAATTTGAAGCAAACTAAAATGCTACAAGACTATGAGCAATCAGGGAAGAGCTCTGAGTCAAACACTAGTCTAAGGGTTTTTTGTATGTTATATTATTTATCTTTCACAACAACCCCTGAGGCAGCAGGAGGGAATGAAATCCCTGTACAGGCCCTGGCATATGGAAGTAATCTTTCCATAGTCATGGTCATGTGAACCCTAGCACTAGCTAGTTGTCAGTGCTTAGAATCAATGTTATAGACAACTGACTCATGGCCCCAATAGACAATGTGGATTTACAAGAAAGGTAGGAACACATACATGCATAAAGGAAATGTCTAAATGAGGTTAAAGTTATAAGGATAATCAACAAAAAAATTAGAATAATAACACATCCATCAATTCAGGAGGAGGTGAGGTGAGGGGTAGGAATGAGGTAAATCCTTAAATTTTATGGAAGGGAGATAACAGATCGTATCTAAATCTGATACATCAAAGAACAGTAAAAAAAAAAATATATATATATATGTGTATATATATATATATATATATATATATATATATATATATATATATAGTTTATCAGAAACCACCAACACAACTAAAATCAGAGCAGTGTTGGTCTCTGGGGAGTGAGGCTGCACTGGGAACAGGATTTTTGTTGTTGTCCTTGTAAGCTCTTCTGTGTTATGTGTCTTTTTAGAATTGAATATATTGTTAATTGGTTCTGGGGGGAAAAATCTTGTCAACAAAAAAGTTTGAGAAATGCTGCATGCTAAGTCTACTCTAGGAACTTCACAATGCACATTGGTCATTAAATGTTTGGAAAGGTCCAGCATTAAATACAATGGTTTCATTTCTGTGTGACTGGGTGCTGAGTTCAAGAGCTCAGTGTGCCAAGTGTGATGGATGAGGTTCAGACCTGTCTTCAGGTGGGGTAAAGAGTGCTCCCCCCAAAAGATGTCCAAGTCCTGATCCTTTGAACCAAGGAATCCTTGAATCCCTTTCCTTATTTGGAAAAAGGGTCTTTGTAGATATAATTAAGGTAAGGATCTTGAAATGAGATCACAAGTGTCCTTAGAAAAGAAGAGAAGGGGAAAGGACACAAAAGAGAAGCCAAGCGATGACAGAAGAGATTGGAGTGATGCATCCACAAGCCAAGGAACAGCAAGCATTGTAGGGCAGCCCCCCAGAGGCTAGGAGAGAAGCATGAAATGGATTCCCACTTCCCCCCTGCCAGCAGAGCCTTCAGAAAGAATAGAGGTGGGCAGGAGAGTGAGTTGCCAACACCTTGATCTTAGACTTCTGCCCTCTCAAACAATGAGAAAGTGCATTTGTGTTGTTTTAAGCCACACAGTTTATGGTAATCTGTTATGGTAGTCACCGGAAATGAATATACTACCCCATCCTCACAGTGGGGTACACATGGTGATTCCATGATGTCACACACAACCAGATCGTGACGCTGTGCCTGGCACATGCCAAATGCTTACCCTTAAAATGTTAAGCTATTATTTTTGCTCTTACCTTTTATTTTTGTCACCCGTGTCTTCTCAAATTTAAGCCTGTGGTGGGAGTAGGGGAGGACAAACCCAAATTCAGACTCACCCTTGCTTTCTAAGAAGCCCTGGGCCCTCACGGGGGCTTGTCCTTTTCAGGGTCCTTATGCTTGCAGCTCTGGGAGGCATGTGAGGCAGGTATAATTATAGATGGGCTACAATGATGTCAGGGCCACAGAGAACTGCAGCATCCAACACCATGGGATGCTGGTACCGGGTAGTCTGGAGTGGCAGAAGGTAGGGAAAGCCAGCATCACGCGTAGGCCAGCACATGGCTCTTGGTCTGTCTGGGCGTCAGCAGCTCGGCACTTTTATTGAACACAGACCCAATGTCTGGCCCTGGGGACTGGATCCTGATGCAGACAGGGTCCTCCCTGTTCCATCCTTTATACCTCTGTCAGTCCATTCCAGGAGGGCAGATGGCAACAAACTGACCCACAAACAGATGAATAAAACACTTAGAAGTTATGATTCATCCTGGTTAGGAGCAGCACCAGGGTCTGGCTGGGCTGGTGACATTCAAGCAGTACCCAGGAGGCTAATGAAGAACAGCCAGGACAATCGAGAATAGGTGGGGAAAAGGCAGCCTGGACAGGGGGACGGTCACCCATGATGGTGTTTCTCATAATTGTAGAGAGGGACCCAAAGAGTGTCTGTTTATGTGGGTTATATCCATTGATATTTATCATATTAGAAATTAAAACAAAAATTCAAACTCAAGCACACATTCCAGTAGCCAACAGAGGGATGATGTCATCACACATCATTTAGCTTTTGGAATATTCCGTTTTATTTTTTTTTCAGAGAATCAAGGACAAATAATGTTACTATTTTGAAAATAGTTTTGGCCTCATGGCCTCCTAGAAGGGTCTCAGGTTACCTACAGGTGTCCCTAGGCCTCCCTTTGAAAACAACTACTCTGCTAGGAATTGGCCCCAAGGTGGTGTGACTGGGCTGAGTGAGTATAGAGGGAGCATACCCAGCCTGGAGTGGGGGCCCAGCAGGTCCAGGCCCTACAGGGAGTCGGCCCTCCAGACTAAGTGAACCCTAGCTTCCCTCCTGCTGGGCTCAAACTCTGCATCTGCTTTCTCTTGGGCATGTGATGGGGAGACAGCAACAGCACCACAGGGCCATCACAAGGAGTGTGTGCAGTCTAGCTCAGAAGTGACACTGGCCCTCTCGGGACAGGAAACCTAATCGAGGATTCCAGAACCCTGAAGGGAGTTCAGCCCTCCTGCAGCATCCTGCCTGAAGCCTAAGCCTGGCATGGGCCCACTCCAGTCCCCCTGCCCTCACTTTCCAAAGAAGGGAGGGCTGCAGGGGCCAGGATTGGGGCCGCGGGACTGAATGGTGAGAGGGTCCTGGGAGGGGGAGGCAGAGTGAGAGGAAGGGGATAGAGGTCAGGTTTTATGGGGCACAGGGTGCACAGGGAGGGAGGGAAGCTGGGGGAAGGCTGGGGTCACTGTGGGGGGCTGGGGAAGGGGCCAGGCCGTGCTCAGGGTGGAGGGCCTTGAGGGTGCCAGGGTGCAAGGGCCAGGACTGCGGGTCAGGGGACAACTGGTCTGTACAGGGCGGGGTGCTGTTGGCGTGTAGTAAGGGGGGGCAGCTGGGCGGCAGGGGCGCCAGGGCCAAGGGCTTGTGGGGCGCAGGGCGGGGGTTATATAAATGTTCCCTGGCGCTGCAGTGAGGCTGTGAGAGCGATTGCCTCATCTTATCAGGGAACACTGCGTCCCACATGCTCCTCTTGCCCAAGCCACAGGCCTGGGCTGGGACAGCTTGTTCCTCCCAGAAGCCGCAAGAGGCCAGCCTCGGAGCACAGGGGCTTTCCTCCTGCTTGAGCCCCTGACTGGGCACCCAGCCCTGGGCCCTCCCCCCTCACCCCCTTCCAGGTGGCCTGCAGGTGCAGCTTGGGAAGTGTGCACGATCCAGCTCATGCCCCGAGCTCAGGCCCGGGCCACAGTGAGACTCCCTCCAGCTCTGACCCCTGTCCAAAGGGCATGCTCCCAATCATCTCAATTGCTCCAGCCCGTTTTGGCCAGACCGCCAGGTCCTACAGGTGAGTGGGTCCCTCCCGGCTCCCACGGCACCTGCACACGGCTACTCTTCTCTGTCTGTGGGCCTCTTGTGGGCAGTCCTGCGGCTCCTCTGGCATTGTGTCCCAGTGCCTCACACAGAGCCAAGGCCAGAATCATGTCTGTAGACTAAAGCCTTTTCTGCCTGTGGGCAGTAAGTGCCCTGCCCTATTGGCCCCCTCGGCCTCCTGCTGGCTCTCTACCAGCCAGGGCTCTGGGAAGCCTCGCTGAGCTCCCATCTGTGGATGAAAGAAGGGAGGGGATGCATCTCTGAACAGAGGGCCCCCAGAGGGAAGGGCAGATGGCTCCATCGACTTAACAGGAGGGCCTACTCACATGACCAGACCTCAGTGAGCACAAGGAATCCACAGAGGTGTGTGTCTGGGGAGTGATGATGAGGGGCAGGGCTGGTCAGAGAGTCAGAGGGAGGCACAGGGAGAGGCTTCCACAGACTTGCAGCTTTTCCCGGCCTGCGAGGGCCCAGCACCCAGGTCCTGGCTATTCACTGCCAGCAAGTGGGCTGTCATTCATCACTAGCTAGCTCTGACCTGTGGCCACTGGCATGGGGCCACTTCCAGCTCCCCACATCAACACTACCATGTCTGTCACTCCGGGGAATCCCTCCTGCTCACCCTCCCACTCTGGGGCAGCTTGGCAGATGGCCAACCACTGGAGCCAATCAGCTGCCAGCCTCCAAGGAAACCCAGGCCCACAGGCAGCCTCGGGGTCAGCAGAAAGGCCTGTCCCCTGTGGTGGAAAGCAGACTTTCCTTTCATTAGGAGGCCACTGACTACTCCACTGATCACTGAAAATGCCCGCAGTCTATAGCCCCACATGGAGCTGACATGCAGGTGCCTTGTCTCCTAGGATGCCCCAGTTGGAAGCCCCTCCCCACCACGGTACAAATGAGGGAGGTGAGGCCCAGTAGGATGGAGAGCGGGGACCGCCCCCCCCCCTTGCCCTGGGACTCTGCCTGTAGCCAGAGAGGTGCTTTCTGCATGGAAGCAGCCCCTGCAGTGGTCAGCCCCCGCCTCACCCCTGCACCCCTACTCATTTGTTGACAGCTCCAGGGGCTGTCATCTTGCCTGTTTCTTCTCACAGTTACTGTGAGACCTAAGTGGGAGCACATACATGCTCATATGAGCGACACTGTTATCACCAGTTGGACAGGGGGCTGCTCCTGGACTCCTGAGCCCCTTGAGGGGAGCTCTCATGAGCAAGCCACTGGCAAACATGAGTATTCATCTTTGCCAGAAGATGCCCCAAGGCACTCTGATCTGGTGCGGCTGTCATGGGTGCGGGCACACCAGTATTGCGGGTCACACGCTGCCTCACACTCCTGCACTGAGCAGAGGTGGCAGGACGTGAGGGGAGATTGGACATTGCTACACACAGCTTGGAGGCGCAGTTAAAACAAAATCTGCCTTTCTACAATAGATGCAAGTGTACTTTTAAAGTAGGCATTTTTGGTGTTGCTTTGCTTTGTTTTGGAATAGGATAACTTGATCCTAAAATTCATACAGAAAAACAAACAGAAACACCGAGGAAAACTGAAAAAGAATGATGTGAGGGTGCTAGACCACCAGACATTCAACATACTGCTACACAAGCTGGTAACTGGCCGGTGGAGAGGAGCAGAAATGGCAGAACTGGACCCCAAAAGAATGGGAAACATGTTTAGCATAAATTAACATCTCAGATGGGTGGAGGGGAGAGGGTCCAAAATATGTGTAAGGACAAGGGGGCGCCTGGGTGGCTCAGTCGTTAAGCGTCTGCCTTCGGCTCAGGTCATGATCCCAGGGTCCTGGGATTGAGCCCCGCATCGGGCTCCCTGCTCCGCGGGAAGCCTGCTTCTCCCTCTCCCACTCCCCCTGCTTGTGTTCCCTCTCTCGCTGTGTCTCTCTCTGTCAAATAAATAAATAAAATCTTAAAAAAAAAAAAATGTGTAAGGACAACTAAGTAGCATCTGGAAAGAATGTAAGGACCATCCTAGGATAGAAGTTCTTTCTATGAATCAAGTCCAGTAGCCATAACTGAAAAGATTGATAAATTTGACTACAAAAGTATAAAAGACTTCTCTAAGGACAAAGCTACCAGAAGCAAAGGCAGAAGATAAATGACAATCTGAGAAAAAAAAATATATTTGCAGCTCATATCACAAAGGCCTACTCTCCAATACAGAAAGAGGGTACAGAAAAGGAAAAATCAACACCCAAAGAAATATGGGCAAAGGCTATAAGATAGTAGATAAAGAGAACGCAGAGGACTCTCCAACATCTGAAAAGATGCTCAGCCTCAGCCATCAGGAAGCAAATGCAAACTAAAGCCCACTGAGGTCCTACTTTGTACCTGCCACGTGGCCAGGCTGCAGGACCTGCACTCTGGCAGCTTGGAAATGGAAGTGCAAACCACTCCAACCTCGATGGAAGGCGACTTGGTGATACTGGTCACAATTACAGATGTGTGCAACCTCTGATCCCACAAAACAACTTTTGGGAACCTATTCTATAGACATACCTGCACACCTACAAAATGGGATAGGTGCCTGCTTATTCGAGGCAGCAAAAGCCTCAGAACAACTCATGCCCTTCCCCTGGTGCCCGTTAAATCACTTATGCAACAGCCACATCACGGAATACTATGAGAAAGAAGTGGACTGGGTTCCTTCTGAACTGATAGGGGGAGACTCTAAAGTGGTACTGTTGAGGGAGGAAAGCAAGACTTAGAGCAGAATGCATGAAATAGGATAAACAGTGAGTGTACACGTGTGCATTTGCGTGTACGTGCAGTAGGATCCTCTGGGAGGATACCTGGGAAAGTCACAACAGGGATTATCTGGGGACAGAGAGCTGGAGGATGGAGGGGCGCTGGGAATTTTCCTTGAAAAGCGCTTCAATCCCTTGGATTTCAAAACACACAAATGCATCTACCTATTCAAACAATTAAAAACAAGAATCCACAGCAAACTAGGAAACGCTAGCCACAAAGAAAGCAAATTCTAAAAGAGGAGTCAAAGGAACAACATTCTGTGCCTTCCTGGCCAGGTCCATTCACGCCACATGTGGCCACGCACATCCCTCAGCACATTCCGCAGCTGCAGAGGATCCTGAGAGCTCCCCTTAAAATAGATTCTATCCAGAATGGGGGAGGGGGAGGGGAGCTCCTTGGTGTAGGAGAAATTCAAAAATAGCCATGAGGTCCAATCCACCTTTCCAGAAGGTGTTCCCGGGGCAGGACTTCGAGGGCTCCAGAGTCCCTGGGTCACACCGCAAATTGTCGTGTTGGAGGGCGCTCCCTGATAGATGGTTTGACAGACCCGGTCTGACTTAAAAGGTAAGGGAGAAGGATCTGAGCAGCAGACCCAGATCTGTAATTGGGTGGGTCAGAGGCCCCTTCAGGCTCCTAAATACCACGCACCTGTCATAAACGTCGCCGGGTCCACCCTCATGGGACTGGACTGTGGAGAACCAATAGCAGTAGATGGGCGAGGCGTGGCCAGGTGAATTCATCTGCCTGTCAGCACACAGGCTTCAAGTTCAAGGCAGAACTGGTCCCCCGGTCCCCTCTGCCAGGGACTGGTGAGGGGGTGGGAACTAGGGAACCCGTGCAGGCTTCTGGGAAAGGTTTTTCTCTTGGACCAAAAGAAAGGAAAAGGAAGGGAGGGAGGGCGGGAAGACAGAGGGCTCGGCGTGTGGGGGTGGGGAGGCAGCCGCAGCGCAGAAAAGCCTCTGGCAGGCTGTGCCCGGCTGTGACATCTGGGGTGGCACCAAGTCATTGGCAGCCACACAGGGAAGTCCGCAGGGACTCACGGAGAAGCCAAAATGCTCCTAGACACAGACAAGCAAGACTTCAGCCAACCTGAGGCTGCCCACACCACCCCTTCCCCAAAGAAACAAAACTCTTCAAGGTCAGCCAGGGCGCCTGGGAGAGGGCACGGAGCAGAGCAAACGGGTCCCCTCCCTGCTGCCATCTGCCAGGGTGTGCGACCAACTGCCCTGCTCTGCACCCCAAGGCCCCATGCCCACACCCAGGGCTCTCTAGGCAACCAAGGGAGGGGCCCTGCTCTGCAAAGCCTTTGGCAACCATTCTGTCCCACTTCCTCTTCCTGTGTCTTCCCCCTCCCCCAGCCTTCATTTCCTCACTCCCCGTCCTCTCCCCTGTGCCTCCTGGGTGGGCCTTGCCGGCAGGGACCCAGCCTCACCACAGCTGCCCCCGTGGCGGGGACAATCCACAGCACAGACATCTGCAAGCACAGAGTTTTCCAGGGACACAATTTTTACTTTGGACATATGCAAGCTCATGTGACTCTACCCTGGGGGAGAGAAGGGTGTCAAGATGAAACCTACCTCAGGGATGGGGACTAAAGGTGGAAGGTCCTAGGACCTCACCAAGGCCACACGCCCAGAATGGCTGGCCCTCCGAGTCTAGATTTCACTTAGGAGGACATTCTCACAGCCTCTCCCCACTGTGGAATACGAACTGCTATGGTGAGCTGCCCAAGTTGACCTCGGCAGTTAGCGTCCTGGGAGCTGAAAGCAGAAGAGGGACCGTCAAGGCCAAGAGCCCGTCTCACAGATGAAGGCACGGAAGCCCAGCACACACACCATAAGCTGCCACCCTCGGTATGCTGGGGCCTCCAGCTTCCCAGGGAAGGGAGCTCCCCAGCAGCACGCCCAGCCCAGTAGGGCAGCACTGGGCCACTCCGCCTGCTGGGGGCCTTGGCAGGCAGTCACCAGTCCTTCTGCAGCCCGTGGCCGTGTAGCTTTTCTCCAAGAGGCCCCGCCTGCCTGTCTGAGAAGGACTGAGCACCCTGAGGCAGCGCACTCAAAATAATGGATCTAAGAAGTGGCCCCTGGGGAGCGTGCACTCTTCCTCCAGACCCAGCACCTATACCTGGCCGGCCTCAGGTACTAAAGCAGCCGTCCATTTCCCTCAGGGGGCAAAAAAAAATCACAAGCTTTCAAACAGAACCTAGCAAAACAATGTATTTGTCACAGTTGGTTTCATAAAGCAAATAAATCAGAATAAAAACGAGCAAGTCATTTTTCTATAGTCCTAAAATGCTTTTGGTTTTTGAGGGAGCTGATGCAAGAAAGAAAAAAAAAAAAGCCAGGCACTGACCTACCTTTTCTAGAACAGCTGAAGAGTGCTAAGGAACTGCTTCAGACACTTAGGGAGGAGCCCGGAGATCTCCTGGGGCCTCTCCTTCAGTAGCCCAGGTCACCAGACCCACCACAGCCTCAGCCACTTGGAGCAATTTACACCTGGTGTGTTCTAGGAAAACTATTTTGTTCACAAAACCACTTGCAGAGAACAGGATACTAGAATAGTAAGCCAGAGGCCTTGCTCCTCAGTAAATCTGAGTTCCATTGCCAAAGAGGAGGTGGCCCCCTGCAGCGCTCACCAGCCAGCCCTCTCCCCACCTGAAGAAACCCACGCTGTTGTGTAAAGGAAGAGCATTCCCAGGGTCCTTTGAGGCTCAGGGCACAAAGGCCAGCCCCTTCCCTATCACAGAGCCTGCCCACAGCTTCTCTGAGCCGGTCCCTTCCTCATTAACACCCTGCCTCCCGCTCAACCCTGTTCCTATGCCTAGCCTGGAACAGGTCACTACGGGGGTTGGCCCTGAGGACACCAGCTAGGAAGAAAAGCAGATGCTGCTCGGCACTCCAATCCCCACCATCCCCCAGGGTGATCCCTTCCTTCTTCAAGTAACAGCTCTGCAGGGGACTCTATGACCCAAGGCTACCTGTGTCAGCCTGATAACAAGGGAGGGCCAGCAAAAGCTGGGGCAAGCTGCCCAGGGCAGGGAAACCCTGAGGTGGGGTGTCGGGGGCTTGGTGCTCCTTGGTGTCACCCCCAATGTCACTGGGACCAGGTTTCATGTGTTGAGTAAGCAGACAAAGGAAGGGTCAGCATGAAGGCTGCCTGGCTGTCCCTCTCTAAAGTCTCATAAGCCACTTCCAAGTAGTTATATTCTAGTAGACCAACCAAGAAAACAGACCACCGAGCAGCTGAGCCTCACTGTCCTAACGCATGCAGGAAATGCTCATGCTACAGAGCTGTAAGGGCAGGAAAGAAACACAGCCGTTATCTTGGGAAGATGGGATTCATGCATGATTATCCTTTCTGCATTCCTATACTTTTCAACTGAGCTGCTTTTTGCAGAGTGCAGTTGTGTTATCTCATGAAATTGGATGAATACATAGTTACCTATATGTGTGTACTTATGTATATGTTATGAACCTCTGTTACAAGATAATAATAGCTCACCCTAAGTCCCACTCACTAACTGGGCCTGTGTCCACAGAACTCAGCACCGCTGGCCTCTGGTGAGGGAGAGCATGAATTTATAGGCACGGGTGCACGTGCCTGGAAAGGTCAAAAGCCCACATGCCAGAAATTTCACAAAGGTATTTTCCCCCCTTTTGCTAAGGGTTACAAAACACATTTGAAAATTTCCGTTCCCAAGGTCCCATTTAAAATAGCAATAATAAAATACTAATGATTTCTGCCAGCAGGCAGCCAGAGGCCACCCCAAACAAGGGCTTTAGAGGTCCCCACCCCCTTCACACACACACACACACACATTCTCCTGAAGGGACAATGGAGAGAGAGGTGTATCAGCTCCTGCCGCCAAACACTTCCAGATCCTGGACTGCAACGGTATACCAGGTGACCAAATGTGATGGGTGGACTCATGTGAGGCGCCCCAAAGCACAGACACGTCCATTTCTTTCTCATCTATTCCAATGTCACACCACTAACTGTTTCCAAAGGGAACCCAGGAGCACTTTCCCTGGGCTGAACAGAGTGACTTGTGTCAAGCTCCCTGACCTCCCCCCCCGCCGCCCCCCCCCCCCCCCCCGCCTTCCTCTGCAATCTCAAAGGGAGCATTCCCCCGCTTCAGGAGCCAGGGTGCTGTCACCAACAGTACTGTTCTGGGAGTATGTGATCTCCTGCATGCACAGCCCTGACAGCTGCTGACAACCTACGGATGACATCTCAGTTGGTCTTTTCAGAGGTTTTCTCAAACAACAAGGACAAGGACATGAGTTTGGAATCCACAATTAAAGATTCAGGTTTATTTACTTGATAAAAATGTTCTTCATCTGAGGCTGATCAAAAGTAAAGGAAGCTCAACATCATCATTAAGGAAATGCAAAGTAAAACAATGAGGTGGCACCATACATTTATGAGAATGGCTACATGCCAAAAAACCAACAACACTAAAAGCTGTTGGAGCAACTGGAACTCTTGTTCATTGCTGGTGAGAATGTGGCACAGTCATTTGATAAGACAGTTTGGCAGTTTCTTATAAAGTTAAACACAGACTCACCATACAGCCCAGGAACCCCCAGCCCTAGGCATCTACCATGAGAACTGAAGAGCCATCTGCAAATGTTTATAGCAGATTTATTCAAATCAGTGAAAATTAGAAGTACTGATTCACAAACACAAAAAATGGTTGAATATCAAATGCATTTTGCAAAGTCAGATAAGCTAGATCCAAAAGTCTATATATTGTATGACTCCATTCATATGATATCTGCCAAAGGTAAAACTGTACAGACAGAAAACACATCAGGGGTTGTCAGAGTTGGGGACTCAGGAAGTGGCTGACCTCAAAGGAGAATTTTTAGGGCAATGGAACTGTTCTGCCTGGTACTGGGATGGTGGATACAAGACTCTGCATTCGTCAAAACCCATAGAACTGCACATTGCCGACTGCACTGTATGCAAATTTTGAACACATAAAGGAGGTTGGGGGATCCCAGGATGGAATGCAGACTGTAACCACAGACTCTGACCATATTACAAATGTATGACGTGGCCTCTGGGAAGGGGGGGGAGGGTGGAAAGCAGCTGACATAAGTAACTTAGGGAAATGGTGTTTTGACCGGAAACTGAAAGACTGCAGACATAAGTAACAGTACTTAAACACTGCTCCAGCTTCTCACGAGATAAACAATTATGAAACTGCTTCCCACGTATGCTGGGATTGAACAAACAGGTGACCGCACGGTGGATGGCGGGACCTGGCATCTCACTGTTGGAGAGGAAGGTTACAGATCAGCAGGGGGAGGCGGGAATAAGTCCTTCCTTAGGGGCTGCCACAGAATCTGAGATATCTGTGTGAATGCATGCTTAGTTCAATGTGCACGCAGAGGGCCAGATAGAGAAATTATGAAGGATATGTACATGTAAATGGGCTGGGACACAGACATGTTTCCTGGGTCCGTCCCCTGGGAGGGGCTAGAAGCAGCGACACCCCCAAGAACAGGGAGCACACCCAGCACCCAGATCTTGGTTTTTAAATACCATTTTCCGGCAAAAGGAATCAGGGTTCCTTAGAGAAACGGATGAGTCTAGGACTAGATCAGGAAAAATAGAAGATGAACCCAACTTATCTTATTAATGCCAGAGAGTAAAGAAGTGCACAAAAAATCAGAAGGATGGGGATGGGTCAGAGGGACACCAGAGCCAACCTGACAGAGTTCCTGGCCAATGCTGGAAAAACCGAGCACCAGATATCAGTGGCAATCATGTGGTAACGTTCTCCCACTGATATGACCTGATGAGAAGGGTACTTCACCTCTGTGGTATTTTTCCCCAAAAGCCATAAACCCAGTGTCGTCATGAGAAAAACATCAGACAAATGCAAACTGAGGGACAATCTACAAAATATCTGGCCACTACCCCTCAAAACTATCAAGGTCATGGAAAACAAGGAAAGCCTAAGGAACTGTCACAACCCACACAGAGCCTGAGAAGGCATGACAACTACAGTTCAGGTAATAAATTACAGAAAACCCATTTCACTCACATTTTGTGATCACTACAGCTGTGACTGTGTAGCTCATTTCTAAGTAGTAAGTCAGTACTTCTTAGCTAGGACAAATGGCTGGGACAGCCTCACTTGTTGGGGGAAAAAGTAAATGCTGGAGAAAGCACATAATTTCTGAGGTTCCTCAAATGCTTTGGGAGCACCGGCTCATGCAGTGGTCACCTTTGCCAGCTGATCAGTGCTTGCCCATCTTGAGGACAAATGCATAGGAGTCGCCCAGCAACCATGACAGTGACGACAAAGTGCCAACTGGTCCAGCATCCATTCTCCGTGTCTTCTTTCCCCAGACAACAAGACTTAAGTTTGCAGTGGCAATGAGCCCAGTAAAGATGGTTCCTTTCAGACTACCTTGCAGCTAGGATTGGCTTTGTGAACTGATTGTGGCCGGTGAGTTCTGGATAAGTCACTGGATAAGCCTCGTCATGATAAAGAGGACCCTGTGCCTGCTGCCCTTCTTCCCACCTGGAGAATGTTCCAAGGTTGTAGGACCAGCAGCTGTCATGCGATCATGGGTGGAAAGCACAGCCTAATTCATGTGTTAACAACGACTAAAGAGAAAGAGACGATGAGCTCTCTGGCTCTCCAGGATGCCACCAGGAGCTGCTACACCAGCCCTGGATATCTACTTTGGGACCTGAAACGGAGAAAAAGAAACCCAAACCTACCAACCTTAGGTTTAGACCTTCTTGTTTCCCCGGGCAACCGTCTTCTTGTGAGCTGCCTTCAGTTGCTTCAAGGTTATTGCTCACTGTAGCGCTGGCTGTAATTCCTGGGTCACATCATTAGATCATAACCAAAGGACGACACTGGCAGCTTGAGGGCTGGACAGTTCGGCCCACGCAGAGGTGGGAGCCTAAGTGGGAAGGGAATCTCCTGCTGATGAGGGATGTCCTCATCTTGGCCTCTTGTCTCTCCCTGGACCTCCCTGCACCAGTCCACATGCCAAACAGGAGCTCTGGATAAACATAGCAGATCACCACCTTCCCATCCCCAGATCCCTCTAAAATGAAAGGACCGGGACTTTAAAGGACTAAGTGAAAGGGAAAAGAGAAAACAATAGTAATTTGGAAGCTGGAAATTAGAGGGATGGCAGAGAAAGCAAAGAAGCACATTACCCTGCAGGATGTGACCTCCTGAAGGCTCAGGAGCCCCGGGTAGTGAGGGCACAATGGGGCTGAAATAGGGGGCACCCGAATGTTAAAGAAGCAGCAGACACATCATAGCCGCCTGTCTTTTCCCTACCTGCCAAAGAACAATCTACTGCAGCGTGGGTCAGGGGAGGTGGAGGCTCTGGACTGGAGACCCCAGACATGGCTCACGGCAGGCAGGACAGCCTCCCTAATGGGGGCCTGAGGAACAGCTCACCTGCTCCATGCCGCCACTCCCAGCCCTCTCCCCATGTGGCCCTGGACTACCCCCCAGGCAGGGGCGGAAAGTCACTGAGCCCATCTGTGCACCAGTCCTGGCCTTTGAGCAGTATCCCCAGGAACCAAGGACCACCAGTCAGAGAAGAACCTCTGACCAGGGCTGTCGGGTGAGAGATCCAAGCTGGCAAGCAGAAAAACTCCACCCAGAGGATGCAGAGTCCATGCGACATGGGGAGAAGAAAACTTCCAGAGGTGTGAGTCAGCCTCAGAGGTAAGACATGGCATCCATGGAGCAGGGACAGGATACTCCTTAAAAAAAGGCAATCCGGCGGAAACCTGAGTCTGAAAGTAAAGACACAGCGGGGGAATATGGCAGAAGTTAAAATCTCCATTTCGGGGTTGGAAGAGAAAAGGGAGAAAGTCTCACAGAAAACAGAGCAAACGACGAGTAAGTGGATGATAGGAGGGAAAAGGTAAGATACTGGAAGGATCAGCCAACGGTTCCAACTCCAGATAAAAGGAACCCTGAGAGCCCTGAGAACACAGAAAGTGGACCATCATCCAGAGTATGTGCAAGAATGGGTCCCAGAAGCCCAGGGCACTCGTGGCCACACCGAGGGGCCCACTGCAGGAAAACAGAGCCTCAGGCCCAGCACTTCTGCCACAACTCAATCAGACAAGGGGCAAGACACTTCCAGACACGTACGTCTCCAAGACATGGCCTCCCATGCCTTCATCAGAAAGCAGAGGCATGGGTTCTAGGACACGGGGCCTAAGGGTGGGGAGGGGGTCTCGGGACAACAGGAATGGCCAGTCCAGGGAGCCGCCAGAGGTCTGGAGAGGAGACCTCCACACCAGTGAGAGCCACATAGCCAGGGGGCGTGGGGACAAGTCAAGGACAATAGCACTGAGAAAACCAAGCAAAGGAGCAACTATTAATTCTATGGAAAAGAAACGTGTGACATTAGGGTCACTGCCAACTAGCATTTAGTTAGTCCTGGTCATCTGTAAGGACTGAATGCTGCCCTAATGCAAAATACCCCTCTAACCTAGTGGGGTGGTGGGGACAGGGGTGGGGACAGGGGTGGTGACAGGGAGCTCACTTATCTGCCACCATGGGAAGTCAGTACATCATACTCAAAGCCGAAACACAGAGCAGAGCCCCCAGGAGCATGCAGTCGAGAGCTAGGATGGTAAATCCCAAAAGAAGGAGCCAACAGCGTCTGCCTCTGGCAGAGGGAATAGGAGGGAAGGGGCACAGCCTAGCACCCGTTTATCATAATAAAATGTGCAGGAAGATTTGGTTCTTAGGCTACATGTGTTAACTGGTGCACTACTCTAATACATTTTTATTTTTATTTTATTTTTCTAAAGACTTTATTTGTTTATTTGAGAGAGAGACAGAGGGAAAGAGAGCAAGCATGAGCAGGGGAGAGGGAGAAGCAGACTCCCCGCAGAGAAGGGAGCCGGACACGGGGCTCGATCCCAGAATCCTGGGATCATGACCTGAGTCAAAGGCAGACGTGTAACCAACTGTGCCATCCAAGTGCCCCTCTAATACATTTTTAAAAATAATTTACAAAATGGGAAGGAGATAACATTCGTGGCGGCCAAGCCTTTCCATGCAGAACCGCTTTGCTATCCCCGTCACCTCTTCGGAAGTCGTGTGAGGGTACGGGCCGGTACCCAAGGGGCGTTGAGTGTAACCCTGTTTTGCTCCTCCCCGGCCCCCTGCACCAGAGGAAAGCCCTTCCTGGGGAGCTGGGCCTCCTCCCTTGCCTACTTGTGTTACCCCAGCAGCACTTCTGATTGTCTGTGTTGCTGATTTTGATAAAAACCTGTGTCCAGGGGGCGCCTGGGTGGCTCAGTCGTTAAGCGGCTGCCTTCGGCTCAGGTCGTGGTCCCAGGGTCCTGGGATGGAGCCCCGCATTAGGCTCCCTGCTCGGCAGAGAGCCTGCTTCTCCCTCTCCCTCTCTCTGCTGCTCTGCCTACTTGTGCTCTCTCTATCTGTGTTAAACAAATAAATAAAAATCTTAAAAAAACAAAAAAAAAACCTGTGTCCAGAACGGTTTGGCACCGGGTACCTTCTGCCTGCAACGAAGCACGGCCCTGAGGGGGTGTGGCCCACACCACTTCCCAAGTCTGAGGAGTCCTCTGGGGTGACTATAGGCTGTGGCTTTCTTTACTCCATATTTAATTAGTGTTACTCTAGCATTAGACACACTGGACTTGCATTTAAAAATGTGTGGCACTGAAATATTAATGGATGAAATGGTATGGTGTCTGGGATTTCCTTGAAAACAATGTGGGGGGTAGCTGAAGGGATGTTGGGGATGTGGGCATTCGTTATGTGCTCCTCTCACCCAGGGTGTCTGCCTGATGTTCTCCCTACTGCACGGACGCAGGGTGCAACCATATGCCTTAGGCCCAGCCTGGAGGCCCCTCTGCTCACTGGATTTCAACCCCTCCTTTGGCTCTCCCAAGGCTGGCTCACTGTACCCCAGGCTGCTCTCTGCCCGCCCTCCCGTGGGCAGGCAGGCGCCCTGCAGGCCTGGCCAGTGCCCCGGACTCGCCATTCGTCCACATAGGCCCTGTGCTCGCTCCCACGGCTGGGAGAGCAGAGGGCACCAGGCGGGGACTGGGCCTGGCCAGGGCCCTCCAGCCTGATGCTGTCTCCTGGGCCTCACCGTGGCCAAGCGCCATGTCTGACCCCAGACTGTGCATGTCCACTTGGTGCTGCAGTCTGGGAGCTCTGGGGAGTTCCTGACTCCCAGGGCTCTGTGCGCTAGGCAGGGCGGCAGGGGTGTTTTTTCCCAAGAAGCAGCCTGGTTTCTGTTTGAAAGGACAAAGGGATTCAGAGAAGAGTCCTTCTCTTCTGCATGTTCACACTCTGTGGGTGCTGGGTCCTTGGCAAGAAAGGGGCTGGGGGAGGGGGCGTCCCGCCTGCTGAGGGCCCCCTAACCACCCCCTCCGCCTGGGGTGGGGGAGGCCAGCTGCAGCGAGCGAGCTGCCCCAGACACGGTGCCAGATCACTGTGGGAACTCTGGCCGCAAACGCCACAGCCCCCCTTCCCGGCAGCTATTCTCGGTCTGTGTCTCCTTTTGGGGGGGAGGATAAGGGTGGAAATGATCAAAAGCTAAAATTAGCAAATGGCAAACAACTGAGGCCAGGAATCTGAGGTCAGCTGAGGATAACGGTTTGTTTTTTTGCGGCCCTGAGGTGGTTTGAGCAATAAAGGGAATTGAAAACGAAAACAAATCTGGAAGTAGTCCAACCCCTGCAGGGACCAAGGCAGACACTGGGTCGGCCGGGGGTAGGCCAGGCCAGATGGCAGGGACTTTGCTCAGCTCAAGACCCTTCCAGGGCTCCCCTCCTCCCACGGGACTTGCTGCTCTTTCCCTCTGAGCTGGCCTTCCACAGCCAGGACGACACCTACAGCTGTGAGTTACAGAAGGCCCTGAAGGAACGGTTCCCCAGGCACTAGTCTGGTTTTGAATTCCACTGCTGGGAGGGCCGGCAGCAGCAGCGGTAAAACCCCCAGTAACTGCGCCATGTAACCAGGGCTACGAGCCTCTGTTCTGCTTCTGCGGGCACTTGCCTTTTCACAACCCAGTAAAACTGCCCAAGTGACAGGCCAGCCAATCAAGCCCAACGAGGGTCTGTGACACGCAGGGCCATGCAGCCAACTCTGAGCCCAGTTCCCCGCCTGGCGCCCCTGCCCCACCTTCTGCCTACACACTTGGAGGAGACACCAGCAGAGCTCCTGACCACAGCAGGGCGTGGTTGTGAGCCAAGGGCCCTGGGCCCCAGGTCAGAGGCAGGCAGCAGTTTTGAGTCCTGACTGCCCCGAGGTGGGCCAGCTGCAGACAGAAAGGGGAGGGCAGCCCAGCCTCCACACCACTCCATGGTCAGGGGGCTGCCTCCCTGCAAGAACTCCAAGTAGCCACTCTGGAGTCCCAGTGCCCAGTGGTCTTGGGATTCTATCTTGATGCTCACAGCTTGGGACCTGGAAACGATGTCCTTTCACTCGTAAGGGTACTCAGCTTGGCCTTGTGATGCACAAGACTTCATTCAGCCTTTTCCTGCAGCACGCAGGAGGCCTGGGGAGCCTGGAGAGCCTCAGCCCTAGCCCTGGCGACGGGGCTCCTGTCTCCAGGACACAGCAGGTGCCCAGAGGCTTTTCCACGGGGCCAGCCCCAGACCAGGGGCTAGAGCCACACCGAGTGACATCACTGCACGTGTGCGCTAATCTCAACAGTCACCAAAGCTGCCATAAGACTTGCTCCTGGGCCACACCTAGGTAGGCCAGAAGACTCGCAAGGCTTGTGCCCAACCTCAGAATGACATTCTATTGTCGGGACTGGCCTTGGCTGCATTTATATCTCCAGAAAGCTCCAACCAGAGCCCAGCTGGCCACCACCCAGGCCACCAAGTCTATGCACTGAGTAGGGCTGAGGATGCTGGGAACCAGGGAAGCTTGAGGGGCAGCAGTGCGGAAGTCCAGGGCACGTGGAGGGCCCTGGGTGGACTCTGGGGCTGAGAAGAGGGATGGGAACCCCTGGGCATGGCTGAGCCCTAAAGAGAAGAGCTCCCATAGCCAACTTCCCTGGCCGGGCGCTGCTGCAGAAAAACCCCCGTTCCCTGACCAGGAGATCTCAAGACCCGTGGGGTCTGAGGCCGCACCACACACCCTACAGCTGTGAGGGTCCAGAGGTGGGGACACAACAGGACGGTGTAAGGGTCCCAGGATAAAGAGTGGGTCTGGGGCTTTTGTTACATCAACTCTATACAACCAGCTACCTCGGTTCATTGGGAAGCCCTTCTGGATCTCTCATAATGCCGTCCCTGCCAGAGGGCTGGACCAGCTGCTCTCATGCTTGGCTATGGATGTTGGGCTCGTTCTCCCTTGCCCATAACTGCACATTCCCCTACTTGCTCCCAGGAGTTCCTGCTGTGAAAATCATAAGGATGAGTCACTATGGATGGCCCTCAGTCACAGATATTCCAGAAGAGCAAGTCGCTGGAGGTACCACAGCCACCGACCCCCAGTGCCTGCGTAGGATACCGGAGACGACCATGGAAGTGCAGGTCGAAGAGCCAGTCAGCACCTCAGGGATGTGATCATGACAGAATGTTCCAGTGGGAAAAGAACGGAACACGAAATGACTTCTGTGAAGCAATCCCAAGTTTTACACTACAACATATAGAGGCAAAAATGTTAACCGTGGTGACTCAGTGGGCGGGTAGGATTAAAGTTATTGATATTCCTTCGGGTTAATCTTTCTCTTAATACTTTTCTGTTTCCCAAATCCTCTTTCATGAACACGTTCAACTTTTACAATCGGAAATGAAAATGAATGCGGTGCACCCAAGTCAGTCCTTGGGCAAGCCAAGTTCTTGTAAGAAACAGGAACACACATCTCACCCCCTCCCCGAGCACCAGAACCCAGTCCACGCTATGGGTGGAACACACATTTTCTGACTACTGACTAGACCCAACTCAGAAGCTGCCACAGGTCCAGGGATGGCAGATTTGGGTCATCTGGAAAGGCAAGTCATCCCTACAGATGCCGTGGGATTCTCCAATTGGATGTCCACCAACGTCCCTGTTCAGTGTCCTGATTCTCACGTCGCCACCATGTTCTCACAGAAAGCTAGGCTCCTGGGCACCTGGGTGGCTCAGTTGGTTAAGCGACTACCTTCGGCGCAGGTCATGATCCTGGAGTCCTGGGATCGAGTCCCGCATCGGGCTCCCTGCTCGGCGGGGAGTCTGCTTCTCCCTCTGACCCTCCTCCCTCTCATGCTCTCTGTCTCTCATTCTCTCTCTCTCAAATAAATAAATAAAATCTTTAAAAAAAAAAAAAAAAGAAAGAAAGCTAGGCTCCTCATCTATTCAAAACTGCTGTAGCCCCAAAAGCACTCTGGGCCCTGGGTGTCAGCCTGGGTTCTAGCCTGGCCATGGGGCCTCCTCCGAAGCCTGTCTAGGGGGCTGTACCCAGACCAAAGTCACCCTGTGGATTCTTTGATGTCAGACCAGAGGCTGCCTTACACACCAAACCACATTCTCTAAGCACTGTGTGAGTGAAGCAGGTGCAAAGCACCAAGCCCTGGGCCTCATTTCTTTCACCCCACATCCTGGGGGACACAGTTCCCTACACCTCAAGCTTGAGCATCTGATGAAAACAGAACCTAAGGGGAGCGTCCCTGCCTGGAACCTCACACACTTCACCCTGCGATCTGTAATGAGATGCAGTTCCCAGACATCTACCTGTGACGCAGACAGAGGAACCCAGGACAGGTTCTGAAGACTGGGCCTGTGTGACTTGTGGGACCTGGTTCTAGCCCTCTGAGTCTCCCCTCCCCAAGCCAGGATCCCTGGGCCCAGTACACCCACTCCCCCACTGGGACTTGGGCAGACTCTTCCCCTTTCTAGTTTGCAATTTGCATACTGGCTTAAAGACACAGACCACATGCCACACCACGCCACACCACCCTCCAAGTTCTGGGAGGTCAGGGAAATTCTCTGTAGGGCTTTACTTGGTGGAGAAGAGCCACATCATCCACAGAAATGTTCACAAATTCTGCAAGAGCTTCTCAGAAGACTTGGCAGTTTCAGCAACTCTCCGAGTACTTCTGGTTCAGCCAAGGACACATGGCTGATCACTTGTTCTACCATCTAGCTTCATGTGGAATTCCAGGGACATCTGAACTTGTCTGCTTTTCATTAATTCATGCCCAACTTTGCACTGGCAGGAGGGGTCCTGGAAGCTGTGACAGACCCTACCCCCGGAGCGCTCCAGCCCTGGGAGACAGGCCTAAAGCTACCTGAAGCACCTGAGGAGCCCTGCTCCCGGCTCTGGACTCCCATCCTGCTGGTCCAAAGAGAGTGGCACAGGCCTGGCCCACCCCCACCCCCCCAGGGGCCTGGCGGGCACCCAGTTCTCCCTCACCACCTGCTAGGCCTCACGAAGCAGGCACCACCTGCACGCTCACATAGCAAGAGGCCCGTGGAAGTATCAGGGTGAGGCAGCTGCGTGGAGGCTGGACACTGCTGGCACCGAGTCAGGGGCCTGGAGACTCAGGTCCAGGATCAGGCACGGCATGAGTCAAGGGCACTTTTGATCCCTGGCCCCCCGACCATTCACCATTCAACACACGAGAGAGAGCCGCTCTTCCCACTACAGCCCAGCAGGGCACATGCTTACCATGTGGGCCAGGCCGGCGGGTGGCCCATCCCCAGCTCTGGGAAAACAAGGCCAAAGCCAGGACCTGCCCAAGTCAGGAAAGCATTGGGCAGCATTTCCACCGGTCCCGGGATTCCCCCAGAAGGAATTACAGTCACAGACCATGACCCTCCAAACTCAGGCATCTTAAAAAGCCCCTGCAAGTGGGGGCAGTGGGCCCACAGGGAATACAGCGTCTCACCCCACCCACATCTGCACTCCCCGCTTCCCAAGACAACATCATGCCTCCACAAATGGCCCTGGACAATGCCAGCACCAACATCAGTAGCTCAGGCTACACCCCACAGCCCAAGCACAGAGGCCTAGCCTGCAGCCTGAGCCCCGAGCTCCCAGAAACGAAGCTGTCAGGGCCCTGGGCTGGCAGGCTATGTGCTGCTTTCATGGTCGGCCAGGTCATGGGCGCCAGGAGGGGCTTCCTGGGGCTGAGTGGCAGTGAACTACAGGTTCGCTGGAGGTGTGAAGAGGGCCAAACAACAGTGCTCTCTGGGAGGTAAAACCATGCGGGCCGCTTAATCTTTGCTTTGAGCTTCTATTTTCTGAATTGTTTGCAGTTAACGTATCACTTTCAGTAAAAATGCGTGTATGTGTGTGCGTGTGCCATGCACGACATTTTTCTTCCCAGAAAGCACACAGGCTGGGCTGACCCATCCAGACCACTGGGTCCCACCGTCACTTCAGCACAAAACCAAGTTCAAGGGAGTAGCAGGGGCTGCCTGCCACTCCTTCGCTTCTGCTGCCTGCCCCTCTTCGACACGTGACCGCTCCCGCGGCCATCCCCACAAGAGCCAAGCGGCACGTCCCACACACCAGTCCTGCGCATTTTCCACTTTCCTCCCCCGGCAGGAAAACCTGGGGTGGGTCCTGCCTTCAGCCATAGATGACAGGTGCCCAGATGAGCAGGAAGAAGCTGCCCAAGTCAAGGCAGATGCTCCAGGGGTGGGAATGACCGAGCAGCAGACACCGGGCATGGAAACACACGTTTCCTGCTCAGTGTGGGCCAGCACCATCCGCAGGGCAGGCGGGCGGGGCAGGTGCTGGCCCCAGGAATGTGCAGTCTGGGAGAAGCCAGCTAGATGCCTGAGTGTTCCACCAAAGCTGCCCACGGAGAGGCCTTGCACACAGCCACAGCACCCCAGAGGCCAGGGGACACAGAGGGCAGGACATGCCAGCCACCATGACACCTCCTTCTTTCTTCTCCCCTTGGTTTCCCAATCACGCAGCCTCCCTCTCTTCTTCCCTCCCCTTTTCTGGTGTTCCCCACCCCAATCCAGGCTCCGGCCACAAAGGGCTGCCACAGGACTTCTCTCCCCACCCCACCATCTCTCAGGAGCAGCACAATCCCCTCAATCTCCATGCCCCAGGGCTTGTCTCTCATTGCCAAGGCCACGCCTCCACCCTGAGGACAAAAACCCCAGCCCTCCCTCTGACTTTCCTTTGGCTACCCAGCCTCTGTCAGGTTCCCCACACCCACCCCAATAACGGGGCAGCCCCTCCCTGCTCCCACACCAGCCACGGCCCCCTCTACACCATCCCTTCAACAACATGAGCCTTGCTCAGAGCTTTGAAAAGAGCCCCCCCACCCCGCCCCACCCCGCCCACACACACACAAGCCCCAGGGACAGTACTTCCCACACCACCATTCAGTCCAGCTCCGTCTCATAGAAACCAGTCTCCTGGTGGCCCTGGACTCCCAGGTGGTTCCCAGACTAAACTTCGAAGCCTTCTCCTTGGAAGCCTCGGTGCTGCCAGCACAGCTCTGGGGGGATACCTGCTGATGCCAGGAAGGTGTCTAAACCCCAGCTCCTCGCCTAACTAACCGAGTTTTTCAAGCCCGCAAATACTCCTACCTACTGAGTTTGGAGCCCTGACACAAACCCAGCCCCACCACAGCCCCAGCTGAAGGCCAGTGGCCAGGGGACCGGAGATTCCTACCCCGAGCCCCTCCTGTGCTTGACGCCCCAGGCTGCCCCTCTCCCCTGCTGCCCACCCAAACCACCATCCCAGTCTGCACCTCTCTGACCTCAGTCGCCTGGCCGCTGACCCCCAATCCTGACTGCATGGGGCGGGCGCAGGGCAGAGCGGAGGGCAGGGGTGAGCCAGGCCCAACTACCAAGTGCCTGGCACATCCCTGTCTAGAAACTGAATGGTTTTGAGGCACAGGTGGTGCTTTCATTTCTTCTTCCAGTTGAAGATGATGCTTTTGAAAGAGAAAAGAAGGTACGGAAGTGAACCACTGTGACAAAGCAGGTCATTGCCGCATGGGAGGCCCAGCCCAGAGCAGAGGCTATGGTTGTCGGGGAGGCAGCAGGAGGCTTGGAGCCCCTAGCCTGGGAGCCCCTGAGATCCCGAGAGGCCAGGAGACCAGGTAGGACCTGAGGAGAAAGAAGAGAAAGGAGAGATGGCATGGAGTCACTGGCAGGAGAGAGGTGTGGGAGCACCGGGCACAGGTCTGTGGGAGACAAGACGGAGCCACACCGTGACCGGGTGGCAGGGCAGGGGTGGGGGGGAGGGCCAGAGCAGGGCCAGGTGTGCAGGCTTCCCACAGCCAGGAGGGACGGCCCAGACCCAGGCCGGCAACGTGAGGGGCCCACTGAGGACAGCTCTGCTCCTGACTCACGGGGTGGGGAGAGAAAGCTCCACATTTCAGAAAAAGGAAGAAGGAGCTTTCTGGAACTAAGATGGGTAATCTTCCCAGAAACAACAGAGTCAAGATCATCGACCAGGTGTTCTGTACAGAACAGGCCTGGATTCCCATGGGGACAGACCGGAGACTCATGAGGGATACTGGGCAGTGTGGTCATGTGCCAGGACCGGGGCTCATGCTGGGCACACACAGGCACTCAGGTGTCCTACCCCCTCTGCACACAAGCTCCATCTGAGCTCTGGGGATGTCCTGAGACACGTCTGCCCTCTTATACTCTTCCTTTAGAGCTGGGATGGTGGGAGATCCAGCCTGCCATCACTGTGATGACACCCCCAGGCACAGCACGCCAGCCAGGTGGGGTGCTGCCCATCCGGGGACATCAGGGTCACCGGTGAAAGGCAGCCACAGGAGCAGCTCACCTCTCTGGCTCTCCTCACGCTCACTAAAGTGTTTCCTTTCACTTCCTGTGTGTTCCCTGGTCACATACTGCTGGGCACACAGTGCTCACTCAGGCCTGGATCTGCCGCCACCCCTGTGCTTTCTGAGAAGGCATGTGAAGGACGGAAAGACCTGGCTAAGTGGGATGGGTAGGGCACCCAGGGTGAAGGGGGGTTGGAGTGAGGGACACAGACCCCCCAGCCCAGGCCCAGAACAGCATATGGGGATGAGGCCACATGGCTCTGGCCTCAGACACCAAGTCTTCCCTTCAAGGGGCAGAAGCACAGCCAGAGCCAGGACCCTTGCGGCCCTCAGGGAATGAGTGACAAAACCCCATGCCCCACATCCCCCACCCCAACACCGTCTGCTTTACACACCAGTCCAGTGTGTGCCACTGGCTTGGCCGACCCCACTCCCATACCTGCCAGCCCATCGCCTTGACCCCTGGACACCTTCTCTCCTGACTCTTGAGAGCTCAGTGCTTCTCAGCCAGCCTGCAGGGTGGGTTAAGACCCTGTTGCCCCCTGTCTTGTGACCTTATGTGCCTCCTGTCTGCCCTCCACTCTGCCCTTTGCTCTGGCCAGGGTCTCATCACTACCTCTGCCTGCTGGACCCCACAGAGCCCTAACCCAATCACCCTCGACTAAAGCCTGAGCAGCCAGGGTAGCACCCCTCTGAAAGGTGAGAGGACACTGATCACAGACCCCAGAAGTTACCTGCCCCAGACCTTGAGGGCCCAACTCCCTGGCCCAGCCCCAAGGGTTAGCCTGCAGCTAGCCTGCAGCCTTAGGGGCTGAACCCCATTCATCTCGCTTCCTTCCCCTCCAAATCACTGAGGTACAGAAGCAGGACCTATGCTAGCCTGGGGACAACACAGCCAGCCTCACCGCGGACTGTCTTCGGGGTGTGTGGAGAGTGCCCTGGAGTGCTCAGTGACAAAAGGCGTGACAGCCAAAACCCCTCCAGCCCCTACCAGCAATCCTCCCCAGCTCTGTTCTACACTGGAATTCATGGGATTTGGTTGAAGGAAAGATTCGACTGCTTTTAGGGGGAAAAAAAAAAAACACAACCCTGTAAACTCAAGGACCAGGACTCATTCCCCACATTCTTAAGACAAATCCTGTGACCACCATGTTTGGCCCTGGGGAAGGGTGCAGAATGACAGCCCAAACCTCTAAGAGCTCTCCCTTTATCACTGGGGGCAATAGGCTCCTGAGAAGGGGGTGACCCCTTCACCCCATCGTGGACCCAGTCCACGACAGGGGGCAAGAGCAGGCTACCCTACAAGGCAAAGGTCACCAGCTCAGGTACTAAGGAACCCTGTCTGGTGAGTACCTGGGCTGCTGCTGGTTCCTGGCCTTGGTCCCAACATCCCTAACCCCTTCCCTGGAACCCCTGCCAACTGGATACATGGAAAATTCTGAGCCACGGCCCATTTCAAGTGGCAATGGCCTGAAAATTCAGGTGAAGGCAGTGATGAAGACACTCAGGGGACCACTCTGCTGACACCCCCAGCCGTGGCGCAAGTGAGGGGTGAGACCAGGTGCCAGCCAGCCTCCAGGTTTAGGATGCTGTCAGGGAAGATCTGGGGGTACCCCATCTTCATGAACAGGGTTGGGAGGGTAAGTCCCGCCTCTGGAACTGGAGTGAAGGGCTCTGGACTGCACGGGCACCAGGTGCTAACCTGAGGTAGCTGGGGAAGTATTGCTGGGTATCTGCCCAAAGGGCTTGAGGAGTGTCTTAGTTTGTTCAGTCTGTCACCAAATATCACCAACAGGGTATCTTACAAAGAGCAGAAATGTGTTTCTCACAGTTCTAGGATAGGAAGTCCAAGATCAAGGCTCAGGGGCCTCTTCCTGGTTCCTAGCTGGTGCCTTCTCACTGTGTCCTCACAAGGAAGAAGGGGCAAGGGAGCTCTCCGGAGCCTCTTTTATAAGGGCACCGATCCCATTCAGGAGGGCGCAGGACCTAATCACCTCCCCAAAGCCCCACCACCAAATATCAACACATAGGGCATTAGAGTTTAACCTGAGAATCTGGGTGGGGGACACATTCAAACAACAGCAGGGAGCATCCCCCAAGGTCAATGTCATCTCCGAGATCCAGCCATTTGTGCCACAAGTAGTTCCTGAGTAGGCACGGGCCTTTTGCTCCGCTTGGTGTGACCTGTTTCACTGGGGCAAGGGAGACACACTATTACACAAAAACGCACCCAGAGAAAAAGGAGGTGCAGTGGGGGGTAGCAGCAAGATATCTCCCCAACGAAGAGACGTTAAAGCAAGATGACCGCACGGAGCACCCCGGAGCTGGGCAAGGGCCCCAGAGGGGCAACTCTGCCCTCCAGAAAAACTGAGAAGGCAGACTCCTAAAGCCCTTCCCAAGCTGATTCAGGAACCAGGAGACACCAATTCTGTGCCTGGGAGCCCAAGGTGCCCTTGGGTTTTCTATGTCTGGCCTCTGCAAGGCTCTGTCTTCCATGGAGTCACAGCAGTCCAGAGTCAGAACATCCAAAACCCAGAGGGCACGCTGAGCACCCGGGGCTGGCCGCTCTCGATAATGGGCAATGTAAGCAGAAAAGTTTCCAGGTCATTTCCTTGTGGCTGGAAATTGTCCCCTAACATATGAAACCCTGTTTGCTCTCCTGGGGCCCAGGATGCGGCTGCCACAGGTGGGCACATGGCCCTCCGAGGGCCCATGAGCACTCAGGCCACCCACTGGCTAAAGTGCCTCCCCACTCTGGGCCCCACAGCAAGCTGGACGCCTCTCCGGCCTCCTGGTGTTCTACATGCCAGGGAGCAGCCTGCAGGAATCTCTACTGGAGGCCATGCCTTTCCAGCCTTTCTGCACAGACAGCCCTGGCTTCTGCCCCTTCACCCCTGTGAGAAGGACGGGGGCGTGCGTGTCTGTGCACTTTGAAGGACATGCAAACGTGGCCACCACAGACCTGGGGCTGTTTCTCCCTGGGGGGACATCGATCGAGTGGACACCTGAGCCAGCGGGTCCTGCACAGGGCTGCAGGGTGTGCCCAGCTCAGGGGGCTCCCCACAGCCCCGTCACTCAGAGCAGGCAAGGGACACAGCCCACCATGTGAGCAGGGCACAGGAACAGCCCAGGCCCCCAGCGGCCTCTCCTGGCTGAGCAGAGGTGCAGGTCCGCGGGGGACTGGGGAGCCCCTGCCCCCACCCAACAACACCCCATCACAAATATCCCGGGGAACGGGGAGATGCCAGGAGACAGGAAGGAAGGCCACGCTGGTGCCCAGGTGTTATCTCAGAATCGATGCCCTCAGCCCTTATATTCATTCAAAATATTCACCTCAGACCACACAGGAAGCATCTTGATGCCAAACACACTCACAAAGATGAAAAGCAAGCAGGAAAGGGGTATGAAACTGTGGTCCGACAGCTGAAAAGCCAGCCTCAAGAACACTTTTCTGCTTCCCTTTAGGAAACAATTCTCCTATCTACAAACACTGAATAGCTGCCCCCCCCCCAAAAAGGAAAGAAAAGAAAGTGGGGGAGGGGGGAATCCACAGATGGCCCAAAGCTCACGAAAGCAACTCCTCCTGCAAACAAAAAGCAGCATGCGTGCTGAAACCGGAGAAGCCCAGGAAAGCTATAAAAATAGCAAATGTAAGCCCTGAGTGGGATTCCCTGGCTGCGCGCCGAAGCGGCCGTGACAGCCGAGCCGAGCGCCCTCCACCTGAAGGAGCCGCAGGGCTGCTGCCGAGCCAGGCGGCCAGTTACCGAACTCCTCCCCGAGGGGTGGGCATGCTTCTGCAAGTGGCGCCCAGAGCACACCTGGACCCGGGAAGTCCTTCCATGGAGGTGGAGTCGCCTGGCAGGATAGCACAGCACCTGTCACCACGAGACTGTCTGACCCTGCGGAGGGGAGAAGCCGCTAGCCCGGCGCCCGTCTCTGCTGGTGCCCCCCAGAACTGCTCTGTGCCCAGTGACAGCGGCTTTCACCTCAAGCTCCCAGTTCAGCCGCTGCTGCGCTTTAAAAAACATCAGGCCCGGCCCAGCGGGCTGGGGCCTGGGAGGCTCCGTTCCCTGGTAACCGGTGAGGCTCACCTGAGAGGGGGCCGCCGCCCCCTAGGCTGAGCGCAGCTGCGCCCGCCGCAGGTCTCCATAGCAACAAGACGCTCCAGGAGCCTCACGTCTCCACCGGCCTCCAGGGGCCCGGCTCCGGGCTCATCCTCCCACAGCCCAGGATGGGCACTTTCCAGACTGCAGCGTGGAGGCTGGGGCCCGGCTGGGGCCGCGCTGCCGGGGGGGGGGGGGGGGGGGGTGCTCACCCCACACGCGGTACCAGCGGGTGGGGGCGTGAGCGGGCACCTGCTTCAAAAAAGGAGTTCTAAAGCATCTGTTGTTGTTTTTCTCCAAAAGAGCAGGCAGCAAAAATGTTCACTCAGGTGCTGGTGAGCATTACAGTTCTGGGTAAAGTTCTGCTCCAGCAGGTTAAACATACACTACCCAGACACATGCAAACTGCACGCGCACACAACACGTTCACACGCCACACACCACACCTCTCACGCACCTCCTACCGGGCGCCTGGAGCGCTCCCACTACCCTCCTCTGCTCTGAGCTCAGCACGCCCCGACCTGCTCGCCACATAACAACACTGGCCGGCTCGATCTGTTCTCACTCCAGAGCCCAGAGTCCTCAACAACATTCCATTTTGTCTCTCTGTTTAAAGGACAAAGCGTATCAGGCAAAAAGGACTTCCTCTGATAAAAACGCTGAGAGGCTCCAGAAGCAGCTGCAGCTGGGAGGGGAGCTCGGCAGCCGGGTTGGAAGTCCAAAGTCCAGGTTGTTAGTTAGGACTTACAAAGGGCACAGAGACACTGGGCTTTTGACAAAACTCCCAAATGGATTAGGGCTTTGGACTGCCAACACTTTTCAATACCAGTTTAATATCTTTAATTTGTGTCTTTTCTCCAACACTATAAAAAAAAACAAATTCTTCACCAAAAAAAAAAAAATCAAATTCTGCATACATCCTTGAAAAGGGTCCCTTACAAAGGGAGAAAGGATGACGAGAAGGCTTCTCAGTGCCCAAGGAAGTAGGCTGCCCAGCACTTGACGGAAAAAGCTGGAAAAGCTGAAAGGTACAGTGCATGAACCAGTAACACCAGTAACACCACTTAACACAAAATAAATGCAACACATAGAGACATTTCCTTCAGTTTTGGGTTGGGGGGAACTCTCCCCCCATGGTGATCGCAATAGCCCCTGCTGCAGGGAAAGGCTTTCGACACAGGTACACACAGGGCGTCGGCAGTGAAGCTGAGGAGGGAGGGGCCACGGGGCAGCCGTGCCTGACCCAGCAAGAATTCAGCCTGTCTGCGTAGAGAGAAGGGAACCAAGGGGCCTACATGCCCACAATGAAGAAGGGACCCTGGATACAGGCTTGGGTGTTAACTGCAGAGCAGCTTAAAGGACACACCACCCCCAGGGCCCTGCCTGGCCCAGAACCCCTCTCCCGGCACTCCCTGAAACAGCCAGCAGGGTGGCAGGAGACCCGCCCTGGCACATCCAGCCCAAGTTACCTACATGGTAGTTACTGTTTAACAGCAAACACCAAAGCGTCACCTTGTACCGAGGTGTGAAACTAGTTCACACCTTGGATAACTGGCATTGGGTGGAGAGAGCACTGCTCGGGCTCAGAAAGACTTACGGCTCTGTCAGATGGCTTCCCGAAGCTCCAGTTATGGGGATCCGAACACTCCGAGGTAAGAGAGGCATCACCCCCAAATTTTCCATGGAACTTAATCAGCTTCAAAGCCAATACAATCCTGGTGTGGTGTTTATGTCAGTGCTCCCAGTGCCTGGACCCCTGCCAGGCAACCCCCCTCCCCTCCAGCCTGCAGCCCAGCCAGCCGTGTGCAGGGGGGGCCCCTTTGTACCACCCCCGCCCTGCCTCGCCACAGTTTAAAAGAAAAAGCCAATGAATCATGGGAAGAAACACATTCCTCCTATAAATGGAATATAAATGTTTATTAAGAAATTATAGGAACCGGGTCAGGCATTTTGGTATCTTAGTCACTCCAGCTAATTAAAGAAAAAAAAAAAAAATCAAAACAAAAACAGCATCCCAGAAACTTGAGACAATGAGAACTCTTGCCACCAGCACTTTGAGCCCCAGCTCTGCCAGTTGCCAAGGAGACCCACTGTTTACCTCCCATTCTGTAGGAGGAGGCCGACTGCCCAGGAACAGCCCACCAGGCTACCACACTGGGAAGGGCTGCCAGGGCATCCCCAGAGGGTGTGAGGAGGAAGCCAGCCCATGGGGTCTCCCAGGCTGAGCCAGAGCTACAGCACCAAGGAGAGGGGTCTTCACCAGCTCTCAAGCCCCGGGGGCCCTACTCCCCAGCACACCTCCTGCCTTAGTCCTGTGGGCTGGAAACCCCTGAAGGCAGATTAAAAATGTGCTTATATCGGGCGCCTGGGTGGCTCAGTTGGTTAAGCGATTGCCTTCGGCTCAGGTCATGAACCTGGAGTCCCGGGATCGAGTCCCGCCTCAGGCTCCCTGCTCGGCAGGGAGTCTGCTTCTCCCTCTGACCCTCCTGCCTCTCATGCTCTCTGGCTCTCATTCCCTCTGTCTCAAATAAATAAATAAAAATCTTTAAAAAAAAAAAATGTGCTTATATCCTAGGGTGCAAGCAAGGTGAGAAGAAAGGGGAGGGGGGAAAAGAGAAGGGGAGAGAGATGAACGGGGGGGAAGGGTGAAGGGAAGGGATAAGAGGTGGAAGGAGAAAGAAGGGAGAGGTGGAGGAGGAGGAAGGGGAAGGGAGGAGGAAGAAGAGGAGGAAGGGAAGGAAGGAGGCAGGAGAAGGGGAAAGAGGGAGAGGAAGACTAGGTAAAGGGAGAGGAGAGAAGGAAGGGAGAGGGGACAGGAGAAGGGAGAGGAGGGAGAGGAAGACTAGAGAAAGGGAGAGGGGAGGAGGAAGGGGAAGGGGGAAAGAGGAGGGGAGGAGGGAGAGGAGGAGGAGGAGGAGGGGAAGGGAGAGGGAGGAGGAAGGGGAAGGGGACAGGAGAAGGGGAGGAGGGAGAGGAAGAGGGGAAGGGAGGGAAGGAAAGGGAAGGGGACAGGAGAAGGGGGAGGAAGGAGAGGAAGACTAGGGAAAGGGAAGGGGGAGGAGGAAGGGGAAGGGGGAGGAGGAAGGGGAAGGGGGAGGGAAAGGGGGGAGGAGAAGGGGAAGGGGGGAGGAGAAGGGGGAAGAGAGAGGAAGACTAGGGAAAGGGAGGGGGAGGAGGACGGGGAAGGGTGAAGAGGGAGGGGAGGAGGAGGAGAGCATGAGAAGTGAGGGCACACAGGCCTGCACACTTAGCTGGGTAGCTAAAGAGCTTCCATTCACCTGGCCTCAGCCAGGCCCCCATACCAGGCTGTCTGCCCCAGCAGAAAAGGTCAAGGGCAGAATGGCTTGAGAAGGAAGACTCCATCAGGGACCAGGAATGCAAACCCTCCAGCTTGGCTCCAGGGTCCCCACTCTACCCTGAAGGCCAGACCTACCCAGCACACACTGCTCCTTCCTTCTGTGCTCTTGCAAGTTACTGGCCTGGATGTGAAACAGCCCCACTAGGGGTCATGGAGAAAAAGCCATCCCTGCCGCAGCCTGTGCCACCTGGCCAGATGCCTTGTGACTGGCTTACTTCCAAAGGAACAACCTCCTGAGCTTTGGCAGGTGGCTGACAGTGTGCGCGCATGCGCATACACACACACACACACAAATATCTGTCTTCAGAGGCCATGTGCAGTGCTGAATGTGGGACAGGAGGGCCTGGGTATGGGAAGGAGTTTAAATCCTCAGCTCAGATTCAGGGAGACGAGTGAGATCAGGGAAAGGGAAATGAAAGTGGAAGTTTTTAGAAGGCCAAAGTTAGTACACTTTAGAATGAGGCAACCCATCCAAAGCAAAATGCTAACATGTAACACCCACTGATCATTAGGGAAGGACAGCTTCACATCAGAACCTAGAAGGAGCAGAGGCTGAATCTCCTGCGAGACCCAAAGGCCTGACAGTAACTCAGGACAACCACCTTCGTGCTCACCAACAGGGAAACAGGATGCCCATGATGGCAGACGCTTGTTGGCCGAACTACGGAACCCCCACAAAGAGGGCATGGCATAAAATGCTGAGACTATGCTTCATCGTGATAAAAAAACAGCATCTGCAAAGCCCCTCAGACCCTTCTGATATCCCCTGATGCATAAGGCCAAGCAGCAAAGTAATTTTAGAAAGCAGGACATGCCATGAAAGCAGCCAAAAAGGGGCACTCTGGAAAAAACGAGGAAGCCTTGGTAAACTGCCCTTAGCACACAGGGCTGCAAGGAGCCGGAGTCGCCCGTGGGCCCTCGCACGCTGCTGTGAGGCAGTAAGTCAGGGAAGCAGACTGCAGAGTGTTAACTAAGACAACAGAGAGACTGCTAAGGAGCTGGACTGTCCAGCACTGGTTACAATGGCAACTTTATAATTAGCTCACATTTATTATTTCTCTTTCAATGAAAATATGTTGGAGTTTGTTACTGGTAAGATGTCTGAGGTGCACTCATAGTGCCAACACCAGTTTCCAGACCCTTCCCCTGATCCCAGACACGGTTTTGAACAACCAGCCCAGCTGATAGCCCAGGCAAAACATCACTGGGCACCAAGGACAGACCTAGAAGCCTGGCGCCGCCCCCTCAAAGGGCGGAGCTCGAAGCTCACGAATGCCTCTTCTGTTTCCTCTCTTTCCCAATACTTCCGTGCAAAAACCTCTATTCTTGATCTACCATTAACTAACTTCTACCTCTAGCCCCAAACCAAGTTCCCTTGATCCTCTGTGTGTGAACATGTATACCATTAAAAAGAGTTAAAGACAAGTAAAAAAGCTCAGAGAAGGAGTTTACAGGGGTGGAAATTCCTGCCTATATCATAGATCCTACACATACGTGAGGAGAATGAGCTCAGGTCTACTTAAGGCAAGAGTGTCAGGAGGCCCCAACTTGGGACCTTGACCACGGGCCAAGCTGCCTGGCCATCACCTTGCTGATGTCCCTCTATGTCTCTATGGTGGTCCTGGGTGGGAGGCCAGAAGGCTCCTGAGCTCCTCTGAGCCCACTTCATCTTCTCCCCATTCCCAAGCTTCCTTCCAATTGGTCACTGTTCGCAGGAGACAGGCAGGTGCCAGAACCCCACCTCCAGAAGCTCCTGGGAGCCCTTGGTGCAGGCACCAAGCCACGTGCTCCCTGGCAAGTGATTTTTAATTTGAGCCCCCATTGCTTGCAAAGCTCTTTCATGATGTACCCTGGACTCTAGCTCCAAGGAGACGAGCTTGTACCCTGTGCTCAGGTACCATGGGTCACCCACCCATGCAGGGAAGGCCACGCCCCTGTGGCAGCAGAGCAGGGACATTTAATCTGAGGCATCAAGCCTCAGCGCTCTCCCAAGCAGGTCACCTTGGGACAGACTGGCTAATCGCCACGGAGTGTGGCCAAGTTCCTGGTTAGCAAGTGTTTTTGTGTGATGAACTTCAAAAATGGAGAACAATAAACAGGACCCCCCGCTCAACGTTACCTCCCCCAAAAAACACCTGTACCCTCTGTTCTGTTTGTCCAGAATGATGTTAGTTAAAACTATGGACTGGTCAAGGCTACTTGCTCCCACCCTGCACACAACACCCAACAGCAAACAGTGACGACGCCCAGGCCCTGGGGCAGGAGGGGGACTGGAGCTGGGCAGAAGGCACTCAGTGCTAGGGCACTGAGAGGGGCAAGGGGGTTGGCAAGGCAGCCGATCCGTCTCTTTACCACGGCCTACTTTCAGCTGAGGGAACTCCATGCCTCCAAGAAGCCTGACTTGCATACAGCTGATCCACAGATGCTGGAATCTGGGGTTTAGGGAGACCCTAAGATCAAACTGAATCAATGAACCAGAATCAAGGAGAGAGAGAGAGTGTGTGTGTGCGTGTGTGTAGCCAAACGGCAGAGCTTTTGGTTGGGTGAGGATTTGTCTTACATCAAGTGCCTAGTGTCAAATCATTGCCAACAAAGTAAAAAGTTAGCATTCAAGTCTCCATTATATTGACTGAGAGCAGGGGCCAAGGCCTTCTGAGCTCAGGGTCCCAAACCCCCACTACCCTCCCACCCCAGTCCCACCACAGTAGCTGCTTCGAAACTGCCAAGCCAGAGAGAACACTCCAAAGTTCAATTCCATTTTGATGGGAAGCTGACTTCTCAAGAAAATAGTCCCACTTGGGGCTAATGAAAGGGAAGTAAAACAGACTCAGGTGTGTGGACTTAGATCAATATTTGTTTTTTTCTGGAAAGCATGCAGAGACCCACCAGGACCTTGAGGGTATCACTGGCTGCAGGCCCTACTCAGGCCTCGGGGATGGGTCACCTGTGGCCACAGAGCCAGGGTGCTGGTGGGCTAACTAAAAAAAAAAGGCTATAAATACCATTATCACTCAAAGTAAAACATTTTCACTCAAAGTAAAATTAGGGCGTGTTGTTTATCTGGAAAGGGAGCACCTAAGACTTGGCTGAGCTATCCTTTGACTTTAAAAGGACTCCCAACAACAGGACCCAGAAATCCCAGTGCTTGTCCAATGAAGTTGGAAGAAGCAGCAGAAACCTACCAGGTGGACCAGATGGAAGGGGGCTGAATAAAGGTGACCAGACACCGCCCCTGCACCGGCCAGGCACCTGGCTATACACATAGGCCCAGCAGCACCCTAACCCTCCAAAAACCCAGTCTCAAAGTGTCACCCTACTGGTTATTTATTATCGAGAGAAGAATGTCCCTTCATAGTGAAGAGACCTGGCAGACGCTGCCTTAACCACAGACGTGATCCAGCAACCGGGCAACCTGACATCATATGCTCCCATGGTGGTGCATGGAAGTGCCCAACGTTACCTGGGTCATGTTTTTGACCAAAATCTGTTTAGGCTGCACCTAATCAGGGGGAAGCAACTGGACAAATCCAGACTGCGGGATATTCTACAAGACAACTGGTCCAGATCCCTAAATGCCAATGCAACAAAAGGCCATAAGATAGGGGACTACTCCAGACAACAGGAAACTAAAGAGACAGGCCAACTAAACGCCATGTGTGATTAACTGGATCCTGCATCCTATAAGGGACATTTTGGGAATCATTAGGGAGACTGAATATGGACTGCACATTACATAATACGTACTATTTAAAGAAAGAGGAGAGACAGGGAAGGGACAAAATACAGTACTTAGAGGAAAAAAAGGAGGAAGGAAAAAAAGGATAAAAAGAGGGTGACAAAATGTTTAACTGATGAGTCTAGAAGAACGTCTGAGTGTTCACTGTATTTCAGAATGGGAATCTGTGGGGCGGGGGAGCAGTGTGCTGGGGACATGCAGGCTTCTAATACCACGAGGTACAGTCCACCTGTCATGCCCCAGAACACAGGTCCAGACAGGAGTCGCAGTCAGACACAGCGGGTATACCCGAACTCAGCAGTGTGGCTGCCCAGGCACAAACCTCAGCTTCCCCCTCATTTGCTGTGTGACCCTGGGCAGATTCCTTAACCCATCTGAGCCTTGGCATCCTTATTTGAAGACTGTGCCTATTTCACAGGGTCCTTGGGAAGATGAAACAGCTTACTGGAGACGAATGCAAACAGAACCATGCAGCCCCTAGCAAGCAGTCTACAAGCATTAGATACAACTGTGAGAGCGGAGTATGTCATTCTAGAAGTTTTCATTTCAAAAATTGGTTTAACTGCTTCTTAAAGCACAAACCAGACACACTTTAACAGTGCCCTGATACCTCACGATCACTGTTATAAAATGCCGATTATAACAGAACACAGGCCTCAGGGACTACTGGGCAGGACAACGTGCCCCTCCACTAACAGCCCCACCTTTGTTCCAGTGCTGTTTGGTTTTGTTGGGTTTTCTTGAGTTATATATTTAAGTACACATGCATATACAGATGTATACATATGAATAACTTGGTTTCCTTCCTTCCTTGCTTGTAGCCGCTATCAACGTATCTCCCCCTTCCCCTTTTGATTTGCTACGTCTAGGAACCCAACCACCAACTGGACTCGGAGGAAGGTCAGAGCAAACAGGTCCTAACCGTGCCTGGGCTGTCGCAGCTCAGTTCAGTGAGTGGGCTTCAGAGCACCGACTCTGAAGGGGCAGGATGCCACCTCTGTTGGTGTTCCACATCCAAAGCCCCCCCACAGGACCTGTGGTTAAGTGAAGTGTAGTGCTATCAGCTTGTTCACACGGGAGGGGCTCCAGCCCTCTTTTAGCCAGAGAAGGGAGAGTTTCAAATGGCATCACACCAGCCTCGTGCCCAGGGCCAACAAGCCAAGAGGCATAGGGGTGGGGGGTGGGGTGGGCACACCTAAATGCAACAGGGGCTGAGCCCTCACCCGGGCCGGGCCACAGCGTAAACCAAGTAAAGACAGTGGGAGGTCATGAGGCGTGAGAGAGTAATGGTGGTTTCGTTAGTGTTGTTTTAAATGTTCTCAATATGATGATCGCACATGTGCAAAAGGAGAACTGGGAGAAGTTTAAAAAAAAAAAAGGCAGCAACACAGCAGGAACCTCAGTACTGGGGAGACCAAGACCTCCATCTATTTCCTTTAAAAACATAATGTGTCTTTTAAGTCAACATAGTAACTCCACAGTGCACTGAACTGCTGTCTACACCACGGTCAGTAACCTGCCAGGGCTCAATCTTACAGAAATGCCAGCCCCTCCGCACCAAGACCCACACCAGAGCCCACTGCTGCAGGCACGGAACAATGAAAAACGGGAAAGGCAACGCAGCTATCCTTCCAACGGGTGAGAGGCTCACCAGTTATGTCTGGCACAGCCTCACGCCCCCCCCCCGGAATACCACGCAGCCAGGAAAAAGAACGAAGGGGCCTCATTAAACAAGCACACAACAAAAGCCTGTGGTAGAATGTATTCGCTACGATCCTGCATGTGTATTTTTCAAATGTCTGTGTGGACGCACATGCACGCATAATGCAAATCCATTAAAAGGTTCTGGAAAGGGACATACCAACATGCGGTGATAGTGGTTAGCCAGAGGAGGGCAAGGCTGACACGTTCTGTCTACTCGCTTCTGCGCTGTTTGAAGAATTTCACAACCAGGCCGGCTGGCAGCCCGGGACCATGCGAGCAGGGACGGGAACTGCCAGCCTGCATGTATCCTGAACAAAGTGCTGGCTCTCTGCCAGCCTGGCTTCGCCCTGGGTAAAAAGAGACCCCAGCCGCTCACCCTCCACTCGACAGGCTGCCGGTCCGACGCAGCTGCGACGGGGCCAGGAGAGCAGTGTGGTTGAAAACCAGGCTCTACAGCCAGAGTTTGTGTTGGGGGAGGGAACCTAAATATCCTGCCCCAATAATCTCATTCATGATCAAATCCCTTGTTTAGTGGCTCAAGATAAACTTCCAACTAACCCCACCCAAATTATTACAGGAAATGGCTGAGAGAATGCAATCTTACTCTACTCCCACCCCCACCCCAAAGAGGGCCAGGTGACCAGGGATGTGTCTCCGTCGAGGTCTGCAGGAGGGAGGAGCCGTGCACAGCACAGTGTCCCCCTTTCCAGCCAGGCCCCCAGAGCTGCTGATACGGACCCAGCCCAGGCAGCTAGCGAGTGGATGTTTTAGCTCCCGGTGCTGCAGGGAAAGCAGGGCACAGAGGCATTCTGAAAACAATTCTTTGTGGGAACAAATAGGTAGGAATGTATTCAAGGCATCTCTGCCAAGAAAGGCTGAGTGACCATTCTGCTGGGGGCCTGCCAAGCCCCACCACTCCAGACAACAAGCAGGAATCTCCAGGTGAAGGGCCTGGCTGGCTCAGGGGAAAGATCGGCCCTCAAAGGGCCCTAGGCCTTTCCTTCTGAAAGTCCTGAATGTTCACATCAAAGCCCTTCAGCCTCCAAGAAAATACGTTCCTGGTCTTGCTACTCCCCAAGGCAAGACTTAGCAAATTCCCAGATCTGGCCTGGGAAGTTCTGACGAGCCAAATAAGTGGCTTTAAAAAAAAAAAAAAAGTGGGTTGAGTTGCAAAAACGTTAGTGTCTTTGTTTCATCACGTGTTTGCTTATAACATCAACAATTACCTAAATGTGACAGGGTAATCAGTCCCCAGGAGACTGGCACACAACTAACCAGGACAAGCAGCTCTTTTGCATTCAGTCAGGCAGGGAGTGGGGGTGGGAGATCACAGCAGAGTCAGGGAAGGCCTGGTCTCCCCAGAGTCAAGGCTGAGCCTTGTACTTCCCAAAGGGTTCTCAAACTCACAGCCTCATTTCCCACAGATCTTCCAAGTGGTCAGGGGAGACATCACCAAGCTGCAGGGAGGTCTGGGGACCCGTCCTTGGCCACAAGGCTAGACAGAGCAAGCTGTAAACTGCCTTCTTGGCTAAAGGGGTTTTGATATTCACCCCCCGCCATGAAATCGCTATGGGTGGGTGGGGTGGTGGTGGTGGCAGTTCCTATTGGAGTAGAAGGCCTGGCATGACCCGAACCACTGCCGGCAGGGACCCCCCAGAAAGCTGCTGGAAGTCCACAAACCAAACCACAGCTACCTCAGAACCAAGGTCTGCTGCTCAGGTCTTCCCAGGGTAGCCTGGCCTCTCGGTCACCCAATGTGGCCTGTGGGCTACCCCTGTCTCCTCTATGAACACCAGCTAATTATGTTCTGCACACCTGGGCACAGGCTTTCCAGCTCCCTAGAGGTGCTCTCCACCTGAGGCTGAACCAGACACCCTCCAGAGGCAGGTTTTCTTGGTTCATAATCAGATTCACCTGGGGCACCACTAAAACTTCGGCGCAAGGTCAATATCTGGGACCTGGAAATCTACATTTCCAAGGGCCCCAAAGGAACCCCGTACACTCCTGACTTGGAGGTCTACATCTGCTCTGGAGGTAGGGCTCACCTGGAGGGCAAGGCCACCTCCCTGCTCTTAAACCCAGCACACTGCAGCCAGTGTGGGGTCCATCCTCTTCTGCCTGCTTAGGGTTTCAAAGCACCCCAGAGAGACTGGGTTCCACCCCACCTGGGGAGGCCCGGGTTCCCAACGCCTCTGCCCAATCCTCTAGCCAAGGGACCCCATCAGAGACACTAGAGCCTGAATCAGGGAGCAAGGCAACCCACCAGCTATCCTCCAGCTCCGGCCCCCGTCCAAGCCTGCCCCGCCCATGACAGCGAGCCCCGCCCCTCAGCCTGCCCCTCCGCAATTCTCGAACCCCGCTAGCCCGCTGGAAGGCCACAGTCAAACAGGCTACGAAGTTTCCAATCCTTAAATGACCGGTCCAGTGTCGGCCTCGCCCCCCAAGTCGGTCCTCGAGCCACGCCCCACGCACTGCCCCCGCCCCGGTAATCTGGGTGCTCCAGGATCTCAACCTAGTTTGGCCCCTCCTCCACGGCCACACCCACCCTTGCAGTAACGTTCCCAAGCTGAACCAACATCCCTACACTAACCCCACCCCCTATCTCGGTCCACACATCCTTAATTCTGACTCAAAATGAATAGAAATGGCCCCGCCTTCACCCTCGACCCCACCACCAGCCACGTGATTTGGGGCGCCCACAGCAAGGGACGAAAACCGCGTGGGCAGCCCCCGAGGTAAAGGTTTGTCTGAAATCCGCTGGCTTTGACACCTGCATACCTCGGGACAGCTCAGTTCTAAATATACCAGGAGAAGGGGGTCTTTCAGCTCCAGGGTCTTGAGGACTGCAGTTTTTAAGCCAGTCTTGTAACCAGTTTCTGTACTGTTTTATAAATGTGAAGTCTAAATCGTTGGTATCAAGGTAACTGTATTTATACGGGTTTTTAACCTGCTCCAAATGTGGAAGAATTAAGTGTAACAGAAGAGTTACCCAGAAAAAACACACAATTCTTTAAAACCAAACTGGGTGAGAAAGGTTGCATCCCACCTTTGTGTTTAAGAAAACGAAAAACAACCAAGACGAGGTCCCGGGCCCGCGCGAAGGGGACGGCTGCCCGGGGGTTGGGGGTCAGGCGATGGTCCTCTGAGACCGACCGCCCCCGTGCAGGTGCCGCCCGCACGCATCCGGCACCCCGCAGGTGAGAGCAGGGCGGAGGAGAAGGGGGCGCGGAGGAATAGGCTGTGGACTAGGTGAGTGAAAGCGCCCCCAGGCCGAGGAGCCCCCTAGGGTCGGGCGCGCCCCCGCTGGCCGGATGGGCGGGGCTCCCACAAAGAGCCTCCGGCCGAGAACCCGGACCGCCACCCGCGTCGGCCGCTGCTGGCTCTGGTTTCGACAAATTAAACCTTAGAGCGCTGGAAAAATTACAGGAAGAGGAGAGCGAAGAATGTGCCGAGTGGCTGGAGGGAGCCCTGTCCCCGCGTGAACTTCGCCCGCCGCTCGCCCGGGCCGGGCCGGGCCGGGCCGGGCGGGTCCCTCCCCTCCCGAGCGCGCGCTAGGCCGGCGGGGGAGGGGCCGGCAGGGGAGGGGCCGGGGCGAGGGCACCCCTCCCCCGCGCCCCGGGGCGCCCCCGCCGCCCATCTCCCCGAGCAGCACGCGAGGCCCCCACCCAGCTCGCCCGCACCTGCCCGCGCCGCCCCCCGGCCCCCGCGGGGCCTACGCCCGCAGCCCAGATGACGACATCCGCCCCCGCGGCCCCGCCCGAGAGTGCCCGGAGAGGGGGCGTGCCCGGCGGGGGCGCGGTCGCCGGGCGGGCGCCGGCTCCCAGCTCCCAGACCCGCCTCGCTCGGCGCGCGGGGCCGACCGCAGGACCGTGTGGCGGGGGAAGGGGCGAGGCCCCGACCGTTCCCGGCCCGACCGCCCCTCGCGCCCCGCCGGCAGCTCCGGGGGCGTGGCCCGGTGGCCTGCGCTGTCCCCGTCCGCGCTCGGGGCGCCCGGGCGGCCCTACTGACCTGTGTGAGTTCTCAGGTGCGCCTTGAGGTGCGAGGATTTCCCGTAAACTTTCTCGCAGCCCGCGTAGTGGCACTTGTGCTTTCTTTGCGGGGACTCCAGGTCGGCGCGACTTCGGCCCCGCCGGCCCCTTTGTCTGAGGCCGGGTTCGCCGCTCCCCGCGGGCCCTGGCTCCCGCTCCGGCTCCAGCCCCGCCTCGAGCTCGGCCTCGGGCTCGCTCCACGCGGGGCTGAGGGGCGCGGCCGCCGCACCTTCGCCGCCGGGGGAGGTGGGCTCGGGGGCGGGTGGCGGCGCAGGCGGCAGGCGGCAGGGGGTCCTCGCCTTCCGGGCCGCGGCGCCCTCTCTGCGCTCCGCCGGGGCGGGCGCCGGCGCTTGCTGGTTGAGGTCCGCCAAGATCCGCGCCACCACGAAGAGCGAGGCACTGTCCTTGCCGTCGCGGCGCTCCTCGACGCGGGGCAGCGTGGCGGCGACAGCGGCGGCCGCGCCCTCGGGTCCGGGCTCCGGCCCCTCCCGCGGCCCGTGCACGACCGCGCGGCTCGACATGGACACGAGGCACTCGGCGGCGAAGTGGTCCACATAGGCGGCGGCTGCCATGCTGCGGGCTCCGGCCGGCGGGCCGGCGGCACTGCTGGTGGCTGCGAGTCGTCAGAGGCGCATCCGCACCCACGGCCTCCCGAGAGCGGGCGGGGGGCGGGGGCGCGGCGCGCCCTCTCCGCGGGCTGGGCTGGGCGCGCAGCCGCCTCTGCCGTCACCCGCGCGGCTCCGCGTCCGCGCGGCGCCCGCCCGGCCGGGCACCAAAGAGTGAGCGCATGGGGGGCGCGGGCCAGTGGGGTCCCCGCGCGGCGTCAGGGGCGGCCTGTCCTAGGGATGCCGAGCAGCGACGTTAGAGACTACCTCGCCAAGTTGCGGCCGCAGCCTCGCCGCGCATTGTGGCAGGCGGGACAGCCGCCGTGCGCGCCGCGGGTCGGTGTGGGCGGCCCGGCCCCGGGGGTGGGCGGGGCCGGGGCCACATCTGGACCCGACGTCAGCCCCCAGCCACATCCTGGCGGCGCAGGTTACAGGCGGCGGCGGCCGCGGGGAACTGCGCGCGCGGAGGGGGCGGGGATCCCAGAGCGCGCCTCGTCAGGATAGAGCGGTCGCGCGCCCGCGTCTGAGGAGGGGGCGTGGCCTAGGACAGGGGCGGACGCCGTAGGTTCGTGGGTAGGCGGTCGGACCAATCCAGGCGGCTAGGGAGGCCGACCGGGCCCTGGGGCCTGCGCGCGCCAATGGGCGTGCCCTTTTGGCCGGCGGGAGGAGGAGCGGAAATTTGAGCCGGGAGCCGGGCACGCTGACGCAGGACGTCCGAGGGCGGTGGGCCGGGGCGTGGCTGTGAGGGGACCGCTCCCCACCCCACCCTACCCCCCTAGCAGCGGGGAACCCGCGGGACATTTTCCTGCCGGGTCTTCTGTATGGTGACAGCCTCGAACCCCGGAGTGGAAGCGAGCGCTCGGGAGGGCGCCCCTTTGTCCCTCCACCCCGCCCGTGAGGGGCGCCAGGGATGGGTGCGCCTCGGCGGGGCTCGCCTCCGCTTCTCTCTTCCCTTCCAGAGCGACGTTTGCACGGCGAGGAGGCGTGTCCGCTTCGGCTGGGCGCGGGGCTGCGGGCCTGGCCTGTGGGCGGAACAACTCCCCGTGCACCCCGCCGCTGCAGGGTTCCTAGGTGGCCGCGCCTCGAGACGCAGGCCGCTCGCCCCCTCCATGCTACCTCTGCTGAGCTCCGGGCCTCCCTGCGGCCCAGCTGGGAGCGAGGTCACGGGTGGGGCGGGGCCGCTCCCGCAGGAAGGACCGGCTGCTTCCCCGACTGGTCCCGGGCGGCCGGGGACCCGGAGGGGATCGCGCTGCCGGTGAGCCTAGGTCAGCCGGAGCCGCGCTGGCTCCGGGCTGGTGGTTAACCTGGCAACGTGGGTGACGTGCCCACCGCGTCCTGTGCTTGCAAGAGTGAACTACGTGCTGGTGCAGCCGGCGCCGCTGTTCGGGGAACGCGGGGCCCCTTCCTCCTCCCCACCCCAGGCCAGCTGCCAACTTCTCTAGGCTGCCCCTCTCCCACCGCGGTGGGGAAGGCTTCAAATGCTACCAGCTGCGAGGACCCCGCCCACCGCGCCCCACCCACCCCCTGTCCGGGCCTCCCGAAGGAAACACTCCGCTGCGCCCAGCCCGTGTACTCCTGGCCCTTGCCCTGCCAACTGCCCCTGACTCTCACCGGCGCCCCCGCCCCCCCATCCCCTCGGCCCCACCATCCTTCTACAGGCCTAGGCCATCACTGGAGAGGCCAGTACATAACTTCCTCCTGCCTCAGAATCAAGCGCCGCAAGCCCCTTTCCGGACCCTCGCTGGCAGCCCCTGAACCGGAAGGCTGAGGCCTGGGACGGGAGCCCCTGGCTGGTTTGCCTTAAAGGACGGTTTGCATGTGTCCGCCGACCGCGAGGGGAGCCTGCGGACCTGAGAAGGGGGCTGGGTGGGGCGAGGTCATCCTGCGCACAAAATTCAGAGCGGCCATTTCTCACCAAATTAATTTGAGGCCTGGGTAGATAAAACGTCTTTCCAGGTAACGAAGAAGGAACTGAAAGAGACGTTCTCTGTTGCGTGCTATGGTGAACCGTAAACTGGCGTGGATGATCGAGCGCCCTGGGTGTCTGTCACTGAAACCCTAAACTTCCCTCTCACTGATCCAGTTGGTGCCCTCTGGGAAGACCACAGGCGTGCTTCCCTGGGGTGAGCTCTGTAAGGGCCATCTGGGTCAGGTCCCTGGAAGAGGGTCTCCTGGCAGGAAGAAATCATTCTGTCAGGCAGATTGTGTTGATGACATTTAAGAGATTTGTGTTCTGACCAAATAATGATTCAGAATGTCCCTGTAGTCCCACTGCATGCCACAATCAGTCACTTCGTTAAAGATAGAGCTGGCCCTACACGGACTTACCAGCACCCATCCCCTCTCTATTCCTCTCCAGCCTGAGTGGGGGACTCTGCCCCAGTCTTTGAGATACCACATCTCTTGGCTTTCTCCATGACCCCTGCTGGGATACCCACCCCCCCACCCCCGCCTGCACATACACTGGCCATCCTCCTACGGGTATGCACTATTCTAGGCATTGGGCCACAGCCATGGATAAGACACCTGCCCTGCGTGAGGGGAGGCCAGCCTGGGTCAAGGGTCCCCTGCACTGCCACAAACCCCACCCCCATCCACAGCTCAAAGCAGTCCCTAGGCCTCTCCCCATGAGTGCTGAGTGCAGTCTCCCTAAGGGTTTCAGCGGTGCCCTGTGGCATTCCGGATGCAAAACTCAGCCCCTTAGCTGGTTTCCCACCCATCTGATGACTGTTCACTGAAAGCCTCGGGGGTACCTGGGTGGCTCAGTTGGTAAGCGACTGCCTTCGGCTTGGGTCATGATCCCAGAGTCCGGGGATCGAGTCCCGCATCAGGTTCCCAGTTCAGCAGGGAGCCTGCTTCTCCCTCTGACCCTCTCCCCTCTTATGCTGTTTCTCTCTCTCTCTCAAATAAATAAATAAAATCGTTTAAAAAAAAAAAAAAGGAAAATTATTTCTAAAAAAAAAAAAAAGGAAAGCCTCAGACTCTGCAGCCTTTACCATGTAGAAGTATGTTCCAGTATCCAGAGATTCATTTCTCTTCCCCAGAGCTGTGAATCCATGCTTTTCTTGCTAAATAGGATTCTGGCAGAGGTAGCTCATTGTATATATGAGGGTGGGTGGGGATCAAGTGTCAGATGGAAGGAACAGAATATACAAAAGCAGAGTAGGGAAGATCAGATGAGAACAAGTAGATGGAGATGTGTCTGCGGAGTAAAGAGGTACAAGACTGAAAAGGTGGCTGGGGTTTCTGGTAAAGGTGGTAGACTGACTAATTTCTGGAGCCTCCTGAAACAACAGTAAGTTTGCTTGTTATAAGACAGAAATTGTCAAGGATGGGGAGAGCAAGGGAGGAAGTAACAACAACACAATTTTTGAAGCTACAATACTTAGCAGACCGGAGAAAATGAAATCCTGAAATGATAGCCAGGAACAAACCTTGGAATGTCCAGAAGGTCCATGAATGGATGGAACTAGGTACCTCTGGATGTGAGTGTGAATGAGAGGCTAACCTAAGAAGAAGCTGGAAAGCCTGGCTAAGAAGCACTGAATTGCCCAGATCCCCTCCCTAATTCTGTGCAGCCGTCCCTATCCTGACAAAAGACTGGATGGTTATTATCTAAAGAAAGTATAAGCGAGCATCTTGCACTGAGAGACACCAGGCATAATTGACAGCAGAGGTGCCATAAAAGGAATGGGGGGACTAAATGAACCTACAGATATTGGATGCTGAGACCAACCCCTGCCCCCTTTTTGGCATTTCAGATTGCAGGAGCCAGGAGACAAAGGGTCTTTTCTGGGGCATCAGGACGAGGCCAAGGGAAATACCTAAATTCTTTGGTATCTGTGGTTGCCCAACTAAGCGAGATCACCCAAAGGAAAGGCCGCTGTTAATGGGCCCCACCCATGTGTACAGGGCTTCTAATCAGTCTTTCACAGGCCGCCAAAGCTGACCTGGCATCTCAGGAAAGCCTTGTATCATGAAATCTAAAGCCCCCAATGGATTTTTTTTTTTAAAAGCAGCTTGGAAGAAACAGAGACTATACAGAGAGAAGTCCACGTCAACAAAACTACTAATAATGTCATCAGAGAAATTAAGATATTGCAACCCATGAAGGCATGACACATATAAAGAAACATTCAGAGAACAAACAAAGCTCTTGGAAATTTGAAATAAGATAGCAGAGAGGAAAAAACCAGTTGCGGAAATCCCTATGAAAGTAGAATAAGGGGTGCCTGGGTGGCTCAGTCAGTTGAGCATCTGACTCTTGATTTCTGCTCAGGTCATGATCTCAGGGTCCTGGGATCGGACCCTGCATCAGACTCCGTGATCAGCATGGAGTCTGCTTGTCCCTCTCTCTCTGCTCCTCCCCTGCTTGTGCTCTCTCTCTAAAATAAATAAAACCCTAAAAAAAAAAAAAAAAGTAGAGCAAAAAAGAATGCCAAAGATGGGAAATAGAGAAAAAAATTAGAGGACCATCCAGAAAGTCCATTGATCAAATAACAGGAACCCTGAATGAATGATCAGAGAAAACACAAGGGGTGGGCAGAGTCATCAATGAATTAATCCAAGAAAAGTCTCCACTACTGAAGAATTTGTGCTGAAAGGACCCACAGGGAGCCCAGCACATTGGGAAAAAATAGCCCTACCCTAAAGCAGATTGCTGTTGAAGCTTAGAATAATGGGGACAAAAAAATATCCTGACAATAGAAGCAGGTCACATCGAGATTGTCAGGAGTCAGAATGTCTGTGGGCTTCTCCACAGCAACAAGTAGAAGTTAGAAGGCAAAGAGCAAAGCCTTGGGAAACCTAAAGTAAAATTATTTTTCCCATCTTCTCCCAGACAAAGTACAAACCAAATATTTTTAGATGCACTAGGTCACAAAATTTACCTTCCATGCATCCTTTCTCAGGGTAGGAAGCTACCAGAGATAATGCTTCCAAAATGAAGAGTTACATCAACAAAGAGGGAGGCATGTGGTCCAGGAAGCACTCCACAGGGGGTGGGGGGGGCGAGGAGGGGTGGGCACAGAGGACGACCAGACAAACCTGGATGGAGCAGGTCAGAAGCTCTGGGAACACCGCTTCACAAGGTACGATAGATAGAATCCCTGTATCAGTCAGGAGAGTCTGGGCCATCCTGCAGAACAAACAACCTGCAGATCTCAAAGTTTTATTTCTGGCCATGCTATTAGTCCATAGTGAGGCACCCAGGGACCAGCAGGTTGATGGAGCAGCCTCTCTAGAACATGCTGGTCATCATGTCAGAGGGACAGTGAGAGCACTCACCCACAGGTGTCACTTGGGCCTTCTTTCCCACACGTAACATCTACTCCCCTCCCCCCCACACACAGTGGGCCTGCCCCACTTTCATGAGCCTTTCAAATCTGGATCTAGAGGCTAGGGACAGGGAAATCTGAGACCGAAGGATGACAGGGATTTGAGGCGAGGGGGACTGCAGTGTCCAGTTCCAGGTCCAGGACCTCTGTAGGAGGCTCAGTGGTCTCTTCATGTGTGTGGTTCATGTATAGCTGGCTCATACAGTTCTTTTTAGTCTAGAAACCTATGACCTAAAGAGGAGTTGCCTGTGCCCTCCACCCCCACCCCACTCCTAGCCCCAATGCAAAATCCCAACGCACAGTGGTAGAAAGGGACAGAATAACACAACAAACACCCTGATTCAGAAAGCAGAGGAGTGGGAGAGTCCCAGTAAACTGTGTCCATAGCAAACCTAAAATCCTGCTCGGCAGGTATTTTCCCCCACCCAGGAGTGAGGATATTCCTGGAATCATCCCAATCCTGCTGTCTGGGAAGGCCTGGCCAGTGCACAGTACTTTGGAGTCTTGCTTCACCCTTGGGGGTTCTTTCTTCATCGTTATCTTCCTTATCTGCACAGGTGGGGGTGGGCATTGGGAATACACCCTTCTTGGGAGCTGGGCAATTTCCAGCCCACTTCCATCTGTAGAAGGCTAATCGTAAATTCCAGCCACAAATTCTATTAGTCCTTGTACATAGTTTCTTTGGCATACTACTTCTCTCAAAAATTTAGTTAACTTCTCTTCTTTTTATTCTTAAATAATTATATTTTTAGAATATTTTCAACAGGACATTGATGTAAACATGAGGAAGACAATAAATATAGTCGATGCCTCTCATTTAAAAACAGGACAGCTGTGAGAGGCATTTTAGGTATGATTTCTTAAGATACATAGGCTCTAGAGCAAACAGTAAGTTTTTCCCATTTCAATCCATATAAGAACGCAACAAAATTCAAATTTCAATGTTCATGGCTACTTGACTCTTGTGAAAATATTATAACCAAGGAAGAACTGTAAAATATTCTGCAATGACAATAAAAGAGTAACTATAGATGGTGTACTTATACAGCATAAGATATATATTTAAAGGTTTTTTTAATGCCTTCGAACTTGAGAACACCAAAGAGACAGAGGAACAGTATCAACTTGCAAAGTCACAGATCTGGAAATGTCATTTCTCCATGGTTTCACTAATGTGTGTGCATACTTTAATTTGTATTTCTTCCTTCTGTGTCCTCCTTATCTGTGGTGTGTCTCATGACTGTTCTGGAGAGTCCCTTGTGGTAGCTTTCCTCTGCGATTTAGACACCCCTAGTCAACACTTGCATACATTTGGTGGCCTGGCGGCTGAGGGTATAGCATTCTGACCCACATCAAAAGGCTGAACTTCGTTGATTTTTTTTTTAAAGATAAATTGTTCTCATTTTAAATATTACTAACTGATTAAATCAAAATGTAGTTAACTTCTTACCTAATCTGTTTGATTCCAGTTAGCTACATTGTCAATAGCCTCTTTCCAGTGCTTTTTTTTTTTTTTAAAGATTTCTTTTCTTTTTTTTAAGATTTTATTTATTTATTTGAGAGAGAGAGAATGAGAGAGAGCACATGAGAGGGGGGAGGGTCAGAGGGAGAAGCAGACTCCCTGCCGAGCATGGAGCCCGATGCAGGACTCGATCCAGGGACTCCAGGATCATGACCTGAGCCAAAGGCAGTTGCTTAACCAACTGAGCCACCCAGGCGCCCCTTTCCAGTGCTTTTTGATACATGCTTTTCTCTCTCAACTTAACTGCAGTTTCCTTGAGCCTCTTGATCTTTGATGGTAGAGTAATACCCTTAAGTCTCTTTTCTCTGATTTTTCCAAGTTATCCCAGGTGACAATTTGCCAAATACTCTATCACTGGACACATGATGGCTATCCTTCCAGCCTCCACCATCAGTTTTCTCTTTGCCTTCATCAGCCCTGAAGCCAATGCAGCAAATCTTATTTCCTGTTGCAGCAACACCCCACACTGGTTACTACTCTCTATCAGTCAGGAGCAGCTAAGTTATGTTATAGTAACAGATGATTCCAAAAGTTCTGTGCCTTCAAATACCAAAACTTTAATTCTTCATCCATCGAGGATTGGCTGGGGACTGCTCTGGGGCATGATCACCTTCATCCCAGCACCCAGATCAATGGGGCAGCCATGCTCTGGAACACAGACAGTCACTTCTGTTCATAATGGTCACAAGGACTGCCCCACCCACAGGGAGCCAGGGGCAGCCCCATGAGGTTCCCAGAAGACAAGAGCTGAGCTACTGAGCGAAGTATTAATACTTTCCCCAAAACCTGTGACTTCCACAAAATGTGACTTCTGAGGATATATATTTTTTTAAGATTTTATTTATTCATGAGAGACAGAGAGAGAGAGAGAGAGGCAGAGGGAGAAGCAGGCTCCCAAGGAGCAGAGAGCCCGATGCGGGACTCGATCCCAGGACCCTGGGATCATGACCTGAGCTGAAGGCAGACGCTTAACCATCTGAGCCACCCAGGCGCCCGACTTCTGAGGATATTGAGAAAACTGGCAAAGAGTTTGGGGTTGAATTAATGGTAATTACATAGAAAACTAAGTAAACAAAAAAGAAAGCAATCAAGAGCTCCAAAGAAAACAAAAGGAGTCCATTGTAGTTGACCACTTGGCTCAGTTACAGAGGGTATTTTCACGAGAACACCGAACATGGAGCATTGATCTAATGAACTGTTCTATGTCACTCTAATGGGACCTTTTGAGGAGTGAACATGGGCAGAAGAGGCAAGAGGAAAGGAAGCTAAGTCCACATCTATATATGAGGAGGTAACCGCCAGCACCCCAAATGGAAAGCCCAAGAGGTAGCGATGTGATCATGCTGCGGCAGACAGAGTTCTAAGATGCCCCCAACATTCCAGTCCCCGTTCTACACATACCTCCTCCCACAGAGTCAGACGCTAATGCAGGTGTTTCTGCGAAGGCATTTAACAGATGTGATTAAGGCCCAAATCAGTTGACCTTAAGATGGGGAGGTTATCTGGTAGGCCTGACCCAATCACATGAGCCTGTTTATCTGGGTCTGGGGGTCAGATATGGGAGGTCAGAGAGATTGGAAGCATGAGAGGGATTTGAGGTGGGAGAGATTTTATGTTGCTGGCTTTGAAGATGGAGGAGAGGCTATATGGCAAAGAACATGGGTGGCTGAGACTGGCCTCCAGATGATAACTGGAACTGGGGACCTCAGCCCTACAACTGCAGAGAACAGACTTCAACCACAATCATGTGAGCTTGGTAGAGGGCCCTGGGCTCCAGAGAAGAATATGGCCTGGGTGATGCCTTGATTTTGGCCTCGTCAGAACCTGAGCAGAAAAGCCAGCTGGCCCATTCCTGGACTTCTGACCTACAGACCTGCCAGATCACAAATGGCTGTTTAAAGCTGCTAAAACTTGTGGTAATTTGTTACGCAATAGAAAACTCAAGCACGCGCTGTTTGAGTTATAGAAATAATCAGGGAAAAGAGGCAAGAAGGGTTGTCTCTGGGATGGGGGAAGGAAGGCAGGGAAGCTGAGGGATTGCTGTTTCATAACAAACCTTGCACCTTTAAGGTATCTGCATATATAACTTTGATGGAAGGACTAATCACAATTAAAAGATGTGTCAGACTCTCCATGAAACCTTCCCTGGAGGGCCACTGGTCTTTGCATATTATGCCACTGTTAACTGACATGGTAGATAAAAATGTTCTCAAATCACAGTAGTGATTGTGATTCTTCCCTCTGCCTTTTCCAATTTCTGTAGAGTGAACGCTTGTGTCCCTCCCCATCAAATTCATAGGTTGAAACCTAACCCCTCATGTGAGGTGGGGCTTTAGGGAGGTGATTAGGTCATGAGGGTAGAGCCCCCATGAATGGGATAAGGGCCCTCATGGAAGAGACTCCAGAGAGCCCCTTTGCCCTTTCTGTGTTGTGAGGACCCAGCGCTTTGTGAGGTTCATATCTATGAACCAGAAAGTGGGTTCTCACAAGACACAGAATCTGTGGCACATTGATCTAGGACTTTCCAGCCTCCGGCACTGTGAGAAATAAATGTCTGTTGTTTATAAGCCACCCAGGCTGTGGTATTCAGTGATAGCAGCCCAGATGGACTAAGACAGCAACAAAATCTATCTCCACTTTCTATAGCAGTGACTGACCCCATTCCCCACCCACCTGTCTAGTTATATGTGGCCAGGTGACCCAGTTCTGAGTGAGGGAATATGAGTGGAGGGGCTGTGGGCTGCTTATGCCCTGGGGCTTTTAAGAGAGTGGGTTTCTAACCTGTGTGTTCTCTTTCCCCTTCTGCCAACTGGATGATTATGACAACAAAGCCCTCAGGGATGATGGAGCCACCAAATAGAAGAGACAGGGACCCAGAAATCTGGCCAACAGTGCTCTCCTGGATGGTCACTGTATTTGAGCCAGAGCAATTCAGGGCCTAACTGTTACTGGGGCTTACCTTGCCTTAACTAATGTAAAAGCACAAGTGAGAGGAAAGGATGGGAGAAAAACAAGCAAATGAGATACATGTAGAAGGGGCTCGGTGCCAGGCAAAGTGAGGGATGTGCTTTGTTCTACAGTGTTATTCTCTACGGTTGGCTTCTTCGTGGCAGCCAGGCTGTGGGGTGCCCACTCTGGGCATCGTCCTCCCTACTTCTCTTTCCCAGGGTGGTTACTGCCTCTAAATCCTGCAGCCATGGCCCAGAGCTGGGCTGAGGGTGGCTGGGATTTATCCAGGACCATCCAGTGATGTCCTGATGCTCGGGCCCCCCACTCACAGAAGGCAAGTAGTGTCCTCTTCATCCAGCCCAGTCCAGGGGTCACTCGCAGGCTCCTGTCTCCTGACTTAGTCACAGTATCATAAAGAATTACTCGCTCCAGGAGGACTTTGACCCTGAGCCTTTGCAGCCCTCAAGTCTGACCATTTCAGAGTTGGATGGTTGGATGAAAAACTTCTGACCCAAACCTCATCACAGTCACTGATGGCTTGATGAGTGAAAAGGAGAATAAGCCATTCTCTGTTGTATGACATGGGGGTGGGGTAGAAAACTGTTTTCATGTCCCATCTCCCAGTGGTCCTGGAGTACAAAATAATTCATCAGGTCCTAAATGATGAAAGCCAGCTTCACATCTGGTGCACACTTACAAGGCAAAAGATTAAAACCAGAAATGCTTCTGAGACCAGCCATCGAAAGACCGAAGAGATATTTACAGTGTCTGCAACAAATGTAGGAGGAAAGCATGTTAAAATGATGGATGGTCCCTTCCAGGCTTGCTGGAGCAGATGGCTCTCACTCCTAAACTGACATGGGATCCCGCCTTCCTTACTGATAATCTGGGAGGATCTCTGGTTGCCATGATAATCGCCTGTTCTGTGTGTCCCCTCCCAGTCTCACCCCTTGGTCGTCTGCTGTTCGTAATTTGTGATCCTTTCCCTGGGTGGGTGTTCAGGGTCAGATGCTGCATTTCATCCTTTTGACACAACTCGGAGATTCCTGCCAAGCCCCGGTCAGTACCGATAAGCCCCAACCTTTGGGAACACTTCAGAACTCCCCTGACACATGGACATGCTCCAAGGAAGGTGCCATTCCTTCCCATTTTACGGGTGAGAAAACTGAGCCTCAGTCGGCTTGAGAGACTTCCCCCCACCCACCCCCACCCCCGCCCCAGCCACACATACCAAGATTCAGAGCCCAGAGCATCAGCCTGGAGTTCTTTCACCTCATGTTGGTGTCCCCACCCCCAGCCTATGGGAAGCTAGCTAATTAATGTGGGGATTTATCAAATCAATTAAATCAGAGCAAGGCTGGTCCATTCTGAGCTCTCATGGAAATCCTGTCTAATGAGTATTCCCATTAATGGGATTGGGAGGATTTGCAATAGACAATATAGGATAAGGCTGTCTTTAATTCTTGGCTGTTTGCATGCAGGACTTAGGTGAAGAACAGGAAGGGTGGTGAGGTTTAGCTGATAGTATACAAATGAAGCAGGATTCTTTTATGCTAGTACTCCAGATGATATGGCTTAGGCATCATTAAATCCCAGAAATGGGGGCCAGAGACAATCTGCTGGGTCATGCCCACCTGATTCATGGTCAGGTGAGCTCTTGGGGCACATAGGGTCTGTTGTCTCCTCTGGGGGGAGGGGGGAAGAACATTCATCCATCCTCCACACCTGCCATATGTTCAGTTGGTTTTCTGGGCTTTGGGTTTCCTCCATAGGATAGTAAATCAAGAGAGTCAGTAGCTATTATACCTGGTTTTAGAGTTAAATTAGTTGATTTAAAATATCTTCAAAATGTAGTCTGAGTTGATTCTGTGTGAGCCTCTTTGAACTGGAGCTTCCTGATTTGGTATTTGGTATGAAACTTCTTTCACAGGTAAAACAGATAGCTGTACAACCAGGGCTATTGACATTTCAGGAAAAAAGAAATGTTCCCCCCTCCCTCCCAGCACCCCCCACCCCGCCCCCCGCCAGGAAAAGGAGAGGAGAAGTTGAAAATGAATTAGTTTAATCTCATTACAGGTAACTTGAGAGCAGCCAAGAGGCTGCCATCTCTGATCAGAAATCATTTCCTGGAAGTCCAGAAATAGTTTCCACTGGAAACTGCTGATTAAGCCCCTTTGAGTGGTCTGCCTTGGGTCTGGTGGGTGACCATGAGGTAGGCCCCCCAAAGGCTCCTCTCCCAGTGCAGGAGGATGCCCCTGGGTCTGGGCCAGCCCTGGGGTCAGGTACTGGACAATCGTCCACTCCACTTCCCCTCTGTGTCCAGTACCTCAGCTGTACAGCCCCTCAGGAAGCAGGTGCCCAGGGAATGGGACAATTCCTCATCCACATTCTGTTGTCGCCTTGAAGTCCCCCTTTAATGTCATGGTGAGGCAGGAACTCTTGGACTGAGAAGTCTGGACTCAAGCACTGCAGACCAGACTCCCAGGATGGCCAAGAGTGGGAGGGGCAGGTGAGCAGCCCACTTGCAGACCCATTCGGGAGGGGCACACACTCTTCTACCCACCGCACCTCCACCACGTGCTGGTGACACAGAGGTCCAGTGCTGCAGGAGCTGCCCCTGCCCTTGGGGAGGCCTGCAGTGCCAGCCAGGAGGGACCAGGGATGCCCTGGGCCTCCAGGACACTGCCAAGCTAAGGGGAGCCGGCACTTGAAAGCAGACATTGTTGCAATATCACAAGGCAGTTTTAAACATTGTTGCAACATTGTTGCAGCTTTTTAAAAAATGGCCTCAAAGTTTTTGACACCTCTCCCATTGGATCTGGACAGCTCTTGACTGCTTTAACCCATTGAGTACAGTAGAAGAGAAGGTTTGTGACTTCTTGAGCCTCCATTCCTTCCCCCCAGCTCCCACCTGGCTCTCTTGGAGGGTACTTTCATTCTCTCCCTCTTGGAGCCCTGAGCGTCCGTATAAGAAACCCAGCTGCCCTGACCTGGTGGCTGATCCCCACCACAGCGCCAGGCATGTCAGTGAAGAAGCATCTTGGCAGTCGACCCTCAGGTCCTCCAGCCTTCCAGACCTCCCAGCCGAGGCCCCAAACACTGGTGAAGCAGAAAGAAACCATCCCTTCCAGGACCCGTCAAGATTCTTAGCCCACAAATCAATGGTTGTTGCTTTAGAGCATTGTGTTGGAGGTTGTTCGTCACACAGCAATAGCAACTGGAAGAAACATGGTTTCTTTAAACCAAGAAATGACTGGCCTAGTGCTCAGAGAAAAATGATCTCTTTCAGTCCTGGGAAGGGGGAAACCAATGATGGTAGGCCTTTCGTTGACATCTGGACTCTATGGGTGAGCTAAAGGATTTTCAAGGGGACTTATTCTGTGTTTGACTGAGGGACTCACTTGAGACTCCCCTGGCGCTCACAGCTGCCTGGTAGGTGCACTCAGGGACACCAAGTGGTGAGCTCTCTGCCTCCTCAGAGCCTCCTCTGACAAGAGGGGTGAATGTTCAGCTCCATGCCATGCATCTGGCACACGACCCATTTAGGGTCCTTGCAGCCCAGCCTCCTCCTCAGGAGAATGACTGGGACTCTGGCCATCCTAGGCCTGGCCCCTCTGACACATTCTCCAAAATTCCATGTTTCCATAACTTCCTTATTCATTATTTAATTCCATTACTTAATTTGAAAAACACTGAAGAGCTGATGATTGCTATTTTCTCCAGGAAAAGAACCATTTCTTTGCTCTTCTGCCAACTCACGCATGTACAGACCGTTTTTCTCCCTATTTACTTGTTGTGACAGCCATTGCTAATTATTTACTGTGTCAACCAGCTCTTGCTGCATAACAAGGTAGCCCCAACCTTAGTGGCTCAAAATAACAATAAACATTTACTATGACTCACAGTTTCTGTGGATTTGGGAAGGGCTAAGCTGGGGGCTTCTGGCTTGGGGTCTCGTGGGATTGCAGTCATGACATTGGGACTGCAGTCATCCGAAGACGTGACAGGGGCTGGAGAATGAGACTCACAGTGATTTCCCAACATGGCTGGCAGGTCAGTAACAGTTGCTTGTGGGAAGCCTCCATTCCTTTCCACTCGGTCCTTTCCATGGGGCTGCTGGAGTGTCCTTACAACATGGTGGCTGACTTCCCTGACCCAGAGTGAGAGATCTAGAGAGAGAGCCAAGCGACAGCTATCCTTTTTTCTGATGTCACTTCTGCCACATTCAAATCATTGGCTCTTCAGTGACTTGCTAAGTCTGGCCCAGATTCAAAGGGGGTAGGCATAGGGGGCAGTGGAGATTAAGCTCTACCTTTTGAAGTGAGAAATGTCCAAAAATTTGGGGACATATTTGAAAACTACCATACTTACCCATTATTCAGTGTCCATTATCCCCTTCATCCTGCAATTTTATGCTAAGCAGCAAGATGCCTGGCTAAAAGACTACATTTCTAAGCCTCCCCCAAAGCAGATGAAGATTAGTGAGATGGATGTAGAAGTTGTTGGGTGAGATTTGCCAAAAGCTTTGTAAGAATGGGAAGAAACAGCTGGCATTTGCCCTATCCCTCTTCCTCTTGCTGACTGCTCCGGATGCAGATGTGATAGTTCGTGCTCCAGCAGCCATTTTGTGACTATGAGGCAGCCCCAAAGCTGAAGGCATATGCTACAAATCAAAGAGAAAACTGAATGGAGCCTGTGTCCCTAGTGACATCATGGAACGTCCCATAATTTACTTGAATTTTCTAACACTGAAATTCTTTTACAGGGAAGGGTACTAGCAGTTCTTGATATTTATACCAGGTTTACTAACAGAGGAACACAGATCCTAACTGATAAATTCATATTGTTCTTTCTTCAAACCTGGCTTGCACAGGACTCATCATTGTATTTCTGGGCCCTCTTCCTACATGATGTTCTTCTGCAAATGGGGTGGTCTGCTTGGTGTTTGTAAGTTAAGTTCCTGAGTGAACTTATTGATTCAGATCATCACAATAATCCATTTGGACACAGCCTCTCATGTCAGACTAAGTCATAGGCCACCTAAGGATGGGGAACTTTGGGGTCTAGGCCCACTCCTGATCCAGTCACCTGCGGCCTCTGGGGATAGGTAACATGATGTGGTTTCTGCCTGGGGAAGAGGGTAAGCGGGGAGTGGTTGTGCTCCACTGTGGGAGAGAGAGGCTGCCGGAGGGGAGCACTGAGTCTGTCATCATATGAGAGGTCCAGGTCTGCCCCAGCAGGACCCTCGGGTCATTCAACAAACCAGGTCACCTTCATCACATACAGCTCCTCTGATTTCTGAAGCCCATTTCCCAGGGGGTATTTCAGCTCTTCCCACCCGGTCAACCAGAGCACATATCTCCTGCTCAGCCGTCCTGGAGCACCAGAACTACAGTCAGGAGTCCTGGATTCACGTCTCTACCCCACCATCCCTTTGTGAAACTCATTTGAAATAGAAGTTACTATTGCTCCCTAAAAACCACCCAAAACTTAGTGGCTTGAAATAACCATTGTAGTCCATTTCGTTCACAACTCTGCAACTTGGGCAAGACTTAGAGAGGTTGGCTCCTCTCTGCTCCACTCAGGGTCAGCGGGGGCGTCTCCACTGTCTCAGAAGAGCCCACTTCCAAGATGGCTCCCCCACATGGCTGGTAAATTCGTCCTGGTGGTCCACTGGGGGCTCAGCCTTGGCTTGGGTTTGGGGCCTTGATTCCTCTGCAAGCTGGCCTCTCTATAGGCTGTTGGGGCTTGCTCCCAGTATGGTGGGCTGACTTCCAAGAGCCAGCGTCCCAAGGGATGGAAGGGAAAGTGCATTTTTATGACCTGGCATCCAGAAGTCACTCAGCAACACTTCCCACCAGAATCTGTGGACTGGGGCTGTCAAAAGGCCCACCCAGATTCAAGAGGAGGAGACATGGACTCCACTTCTTGATGGGGAAGTAGCAAGGTTCTAGCAGAGCATGGGGAATGGGAGAGATTACCGTGGCATTCTTTAGGAAGTACAACCCTCCATGGAGAGTAAGTGTGCCTGAGGCCCTTCGTTGCTAAAGTTGGAAGGTATCTGATTCCACCGCAGTTCATAGGACCTGGGAGAGGCCAGAAATGCCACAGCGCAATCCCCCTTCCTTCCTTTTGGGAAACCGAAGCTCTTTTTTGAAAAAGAGATATTTTTGTTCTTTTTCTATAATTTCACAAGTGCCACGGTGAGATATGCCTCCCCTACAGAACCACGGGCAGTGTGGAACTGGGCCCATCAGGGGAGGGATTTCTGTGGTTGAAGAGTCGGCTCCTAAGATTGCACCCAAGGCCACTTCCCAGAGGGAGGTGCTGAAAGTGACCCCCACTCAGAGTCTTGCTGCATCCTGGAAATATCCCCCAAGGGCCTCCGATGCAGAGACAGGGGAAAAGATCCTACAATCTCTGACTTTCCCAGCCTCCCCTGGAGCTGGGCATGCCTCATGACTGCATTTGGACCAATGGGATCTTAGGGACCGATGGAGAGAAATACCATGTCCAAGAAACCCCCATACAGGGAGAGGTGAACCCTTGCTGCCTTCTGCTCTCCTGGCACCCACCACCCATGACCCAGAGTCTTGCTGGAGCTTTAGAAGCTGCCATGAGGGTTAAGGAGCCCCCACACCCATGTTGCTACTTCCCTCAGGGCTGCTTTTACTAGAGGACATGGAGCTCTTCTCTTCCTGAAGCAGGCTGTGCTGGGTTTTCTGGGACACACAGACTCACTCCAGTGTGATTCCTGGACCAGGCAAGGCCTCTCAGCTAGGAGGCAAGAAGCAGAGCCCTCCGGGCCTTGCTGCCTCCCCTCCCCTATTGGGAAGGCCAAGGGTGACAAGTCCTGGGGAAGGGGGCTCCTGGGTGGCTCAGTCGTTAAGCATCTGCCTTCGGCTCAGGTCATGATCCCAGGGTCCTGGGATCGAGTCCCGCATCAGGCTCCCTGCTCGGCAAGAAGCCTGCTTCTCCCTCTCCCACTCCCCCTGCTGTGTTCCCTCCCTTGCTGTCTCCCTCTGTTGAAAAATAAATAAATAAATAAGATTCTGGTAGCTTGACTCCAGAGCTCATACTTTAAAAAAAAAAAAAAATGTTCCTGGGGAAGGACTACAATTGGACTAGTGCCCTTAAAAGAAGAGGAAGAAATTGGAGAGAGCTCTTTTTTACTCTCACTACCATGTGAGGACACTGCAAGAAGGTGGCCATCTGTATGCCAGGAAGAGAATTCTCACCAGATGCCAACACCTAGATCTTGGACTTCCAGCTTCCAGAACAGTGAGAAATAAATGTCTGCTGTTTGAGCCACCCAGCCAGTGGTGTCTTGTTAGAGCAGTCAAAGCTGCCTGAGATTCCCTGTGATGCCCGAGTCATGATCCCACTGCACAGGGGGGACCCAGCTCTGAGAGGCAGAGTGGGCCACCCGAAGGCCACATCCAGGACCTAGGTGAGAGCCCTGTTCAGATTCCAAACCCAGTTTATAAGTGAGAAATGCTTTGGGCTGCAAGGAACAGGACCCAACCAACAGTCACATAAACAAATAGAGGTCTCCCATAATCAGATGTCAGGAGGTAGGCCTTCCCACGGCTGGGAGAAGTGGCTCAAGGGTGTGGACAAGGGCCCAGCTCCTTCTCCCTGAGCCTCCATCCTCCTTAAAGTGTTGGTGTTCTGCTGTAGAGACCCTGGCCACAGCTCCGGGTCCACAGTTAGGGCTAGAAGCCAGGGGAGGGTGTTGGGAGCCAAGACTTATACTCTCTGTGCAGCAACGTTCCCTGAAGACTTTCGCTTCATTTTGCTTGGCTACACCAAACAACAGGGGAAACTGAGGAAGCGAGTCTGACTTCCCTGTTCTTGTGGTAAGAGGCAGCACGGGACAGGGGCCGAGGATGCCCAGCGTCAGCCACCCCCAGCATCGCCTTACAGATCCTGTTCTCTGATTCAGACTGTCGACTTGGCACAGTCTGGGGGACTCATTCAGATTTGCCGTGCCCGGTAAGATTTAGTTGGATACCTAAGAAGTGAGCATGCTCTGATGTGTGGGTGTTTATGTTCCTAGTGGCGAGGGGGCGAGGATGAAGTGTTCCCAATTCCCGGCCTCTGGCCTGCTTCAGACTGGCAGGGTTTCCCTGATGAGGGCTGATGGCTGCTTTGCCAGAGAGGCGCAGGGGCCTGGGATTCTCAAGCTCACCTTGAGCTTGGTGGAGGCAACTGTAACCCCACGGAGCCTCCTCACAGGTGGGATGGGGCATCCCCTGGATCTAAAGGGAGCACGCCCTCTCATCCTTCTTCCCCCACCTGTGCTGCATGACTCTAGCTTCTCCCACTAAGATGAATGGTCCTGCACAGGATTATCCTAAAGCAAGCCATTGCTTTGAGAGAAGCCCTTTCTATACAGCTGTTTCCTGGTTCAAGGCACTGCCCCGCACACCCCATGGGGACTCTGGGTGGTACTTGGCCCCTCCCGTGCTCTTACTGTCCAGTTGGTTTACCCGTTGGTTTCCCTATGCCGCTTATATCATGTCAAGGCCTCACCGGCCACTCCCTGTGGGCACGTGGGTGCATTTCCATCTGTGGCCCGCACAACCCTGCCCCTTCAGGTAGGTTAGCTGGAGACCCCTACAGGGTTAAACGTCTCTCCCGGAAGCCAGAGAAGCTGCAGCGTTCTCATGTGGAGTACAATTGGCAAGTTCATTTAGGTCCATGAGTGGTGGCTGCTGGGAGGCATGGAGGTGTGGCTTCTGAGCTAAGTACCCAGGGTGCCCAAATGCAGAGGGAACTCATGGCTAGTGCAGACAGAAGGCAGCAAAGCTCGGCGGGAGCGTGAAGGGGCATCCAGGGAAGCTGAGATGTGTGCAAGGCTGGGTGGGTTAGCGGGAGTGTGTGGGTCCCTCGGGGACAGAAGTTAATTTGGGTGTGACAGTAGAGGCAGCCCAAGATCAGCAGGGTGTGCTGGGGGGGGGAGGGCAGTGCTCCAGGAGGCAAGTGACGCCTGCCGATGGCATGGGCCCCAAGAAGCGTGGCAAGAGCCGACAGTCCAGTCATGTGCTGGGGGAGCCCCGACATAGGCAAGAGCCTCAGTAGGGGCTCCCAGGTGAGTTCAGTGTGCTGGCCCAGGCAGCTAGATGCCATGCAGGGGTGCGGAGGGGGCACAGTAGAGAGAAAGAAGGTTGAGAAGCTCAGAAAGGGAAAGTGGAAAAGGAGTGAGGGGTGGGAGGAGCCTCAGGGATAGCCAAGAAGAACAGACCTTGAGGGGATGGGTCCTTCAAACCTCCGCTCTGCTGTGTGATGCTGGGCCGCCTCGGGAACCTCTCTGAGTCTGTTTCCCCATCTGAACAGAGCAAAAAAAACACCTGCTGTGAGGGGAGCATCAAATAACGTTAACATTTCAATGTGGGTTATGGCACCCACCATGTGGCAGGTGCACATACCATGGCAGTTATCTTCCCTCCTTCAAATCTGGGGTCACCGTTGGTCACCAGGTGACCTGGAGACCTCATTTCATCAGGTAGGGTCAGCCCGCTCCCTCCGGTGTTCTGGGGGAGGCCCCCGGGCATCGGGCTCTGACCACGCAGCGTGTCCCTGGCAAGGACAGCATTTGCACCGAGGAGCCTCGAGGGCTCTGGGTGGCGGCACTGGGAGCAGATGCCTGCAGCTGCTGCTTGCCCCACAATGTGGCTTTTGTCCGCCAGGGTGGCCGTGGAGGCCGGGAACGACCTGCGCTGGGGCTGGCCGAGCACAGCCCAGAGCTCTCAACAAAGCGGCTTAGAACGGCTGCCCCCAGGCTCTGGGCAGTCGCTTTTGTTATGCAAAGGAAGGAGGCGGTTCCCAGCAATCTCTGCCCTGGGCACAGCGAACCATTTTGTGATGCAGATGAAGTGAGGTCTCCAGGCCTCCACCCGCCCGCAGTCTGAGGCGGGGCGCTTCTAGACCCCGATCTTGCCCTGCTCCTCCCCGTTGTGCTCTGCAGCTTGGCTTAGTGGGCACTGCCCGGTGCACCATGCAGGGCCAGGGCTGAGCTCTCTAGGGGACTCTCAGTCCAGCCAGGAGGTGACAGGACCAGAAGAAAGAAGCAGAGGCAGAAGGACATTACCTCAAACTGTGCAACCACCCGGGAAGAATGAGACCAGGCAGCTGGGAGAGGCCCCTCTGAGCAGGCGCCCCTGAGGCTGAGCCCGCCAGGCTGGGGACGGTGTCTGGGGTGGACAGACTCATCGGCAGAGGGACTGTGTGTGCCAAGGCCCCAGGGTGGGCCACCTGGTTCCAGGGGGAGGCTGGCTGGTGTGAGAAAGGCCCATCCATGGACTCATGGGCACACAGACCTTGAATGGGGTCCCAGGGCTGGGCCTGCCTGCCCAAAAGACACATACTACAGTGATCTGGCAAATTTCCAAATTTCTCTGAGCCTCAGTTTCCTTGTGTGTAAAAGGAAGAGGAATCACCTCTCTCACAGGGTTGTGGAGAGATGAATGAGATAATCCAGATACACTGTCAAGTCAGTGCCTGGCACATAATAAGCATGCAATGGGTAATAACGATGGACAGCCATTTGGCAATATTTACCAGGCTTACAAATGCATACACTTATTTCCCAATAATGCGACTTCCAGGAATTTATTCTACAAACATTCTCCCATGTGCAAAATGACAAATATTCAAGGTTATTCTTCAAAGATTTGTTTGTAGCAGCCAGAGATTAGAAACCACCCAACTGTCCATTTGCAGGGGTGGGTTCGATGGATTATGGTCTGTCCGTGCATATAAGAGTTCTCTTCAGCTTAAACAAGAATGCGGGTGCTCTCAGGTACAGACACGGGAGCTGACTGTGCAGGACCTGGGAGGGGTAGACCAGCAGCCTGCACAGCAGCCACGGAGAGGAGTGGGGCTGAGTGCGGCCGGGCCCTAGGCTCCACGGGGCCCAGGGAAGAGGGAGGGCGTGCCAGGAAGAACAGGGTGCAGGGCCAAGCTGGTGGCTGGTATCCACACACACACCTGGAGGCCGACATTGACTCCTGCAGAAACGGACCGTCTTGGAGCGAGGCGGTGCACACAGCTCAGCAGTGATGGAATAACACAACCAGTCACCATAGCAACAACCAGCAGTTGTAATTTACAGCAGGCGGGCAGCACCTAGTGTACAGAGGAAAGCTCCAGGTCCCCGGCTGGGCTGCCTCGGGGCAACACCTCTGTAGCCCTGGGTGTGCACGTGGCCCCGTGGGGTGACTCCCGGGCCTCAGTCTCCCCAGCTGTAAAATGAGGATCTGACCGGTGGCACACCTGCGCCTCCGTGCCTGGGAGTGAAAGGCTGGGAGGGAGTGGAGCATGCTTCAGAGCAGGCGCAAAGGCTCCTAGCCTCCCACGGCAGCCCCAGAGGGACAGCTTTGTCCCTTTTCTGGTCCCTATTGCCCTCATTAGAGTCGGCTGTGTGCAGCCCTGGATTCCTGCCACCAAAGTATCTTCCAGATAAATAAATAATGACTACAGAAGAGGAAGAAGGCAGATTGCATTTCCTTTGGGCAAGAGGGCTCCCCAGGAGGCCTTCTGCAAGAACACAGGTGTGGGTCCCCTGCTTTTCAAGCCCCTTGCCCCTGCTCCCCTCCCCCAGCCCTTCCAGCTTGGAACCCGCCAAGTCATTCTACCACCTCCGTCTCCCCAGGAAGACACTGCCCAGACCACTGGCCTTGCCCCATGGCATGAAGCCAACTTCCTGAGGGCCATCAAGAGCTGCGTTGGGTGGGCTATGCTCAGCACCTTCCAGGCCTGACCCTTGCCGGGAAGGGCAGCAGATGATCTCTGACGTGTCAACCCCAGCCCAGTGGACAGCCCCCTGTCCAGGATGCACAAGGCTCCTTTTTCCCTGTTGAGATGGGCCTATAGATCAATACAGGGAGCAGGCAAGGATAGTGGGGCCCTGGTGGAGGGAAGCACCCCAGAAGGGCCTCTGTCTGTACTTCCTTCCTCCCCACTTGCCTGCCTGGGGGGCGGGCCAGGCTGGCTCCAGTCTTTGGTCCCCTGCGCCCACTTCCTCACCGCTGTCTCACGAACACCCCGCAACTGCTCATCAGGCCTGTCAGGGGCCTCTGGACTTGTCCCCACTTCCCTCCAAGGCTCCACCCTCTCTGCCTTGCTGCCCTCATGCAGGCACTGGGGGCTGCAGCTAGGAGGGGCTGGGCACAGGTGGTCAGCAGCATAGTTCTCAAACGAGGAGCAGGAGGGCCAGGAGGGCGAGCCGCACTCCGTATGCAGCAGTGACTACTTTAGAGCACCTTTAAAAAAGAGTTAAAACAAACCCAGGAGGAGAAGGAATAGTATAGGAAACCCATGTGACATTCTAGGTAAAATGAATCTTACGCAGGTGGCTTGGCAGGATGCCCTCTTGGATCTTATTTGCTCTCGGGTGTTTGGGGTGGCAGGTTTGGGGAGAAGTCTGAGACGCCCCGTCTCGCCATGCTGTGAATTGTATCCCCTTCTTTCCCAGATCACCTGTGCTGTGCTGCTAGGCCTTTTTCCCTAAATTAATTATTTAAACTGCTGCGTCATTCAAAAAGAAGAACCAAAACAGCATTTGTTTCTTAAACACTTGAGTGAATGAAAAGCAATGTTCCTGCTAGGCCTTTTTAGGGATAACCCCACGCCCTGGATGTTCCCTCCAAATGACCACCAATCACCGCAGACACAGTTTTGTCTCCTGCCAAGGGATTTCAGGGTTGGGCAGAGCGGTTTTGAGCGGTGAGGCTCTGCCGGGGCCCGAGGTCACCTGCCTATTCTGCGAAGCCCCTCTTCCAGCCAGACGGGCCTCGGCAAGGTGCGGGGCTCTGGGTCCCTGGCATAAGCAAGCCCTTGGCTTGACTTAGGGGCCAGTGGGCCCACAGGCATGTTTGGGGGATGGTCTCTCTATGCTGTACAGCAACTCCAAATACATCCCTCATGGTCTTGGGCAAACAAGACTATCTGGCCAGGCCTAATGACAGAAATATTGTGAGAAATTAAGCATCTGTCATTTAGATATTAGACTCTATTTTAGGTTGAACCTCTTTAAGGATTATGTTTCTTTCATCCTCAATGCCCCCTCTCAGCGTGCTCCTGAGGGCACTTCGAAGCTTTTGGGACAAGCATGCAACCTCTTAGGGTCCCGGTGGCCTTGTCTGAAATTCCAGGGAACGGGCTGGGAGCCCTGCTCAGCTAGATGCTTACAGCTCCCCGTGTCCAGCTAGTCCTGGGGAATTTCCTCCATTTCTTGGTGCCTCCCCTCCACCCCCTGCTTCTGTCGCCCACCTAGGTCCTAGAGCTAATGATGCTCAGGGCCTTCTGATTTTGCCTTGACAGTGGATGTTGTAGAGGGAGCAAGGTGCTGGAGCCTTCTCCACTCGTGTCTGACAGAGAAAACCCTGGCACCCCCCAGCAACAAGGCCCAGAAACAAGTGCGCTCCATCTCACCTCTGGGCCAGGGACCAGGCAGGGACACTGACTCCGAACCAGGCTGAGGAGGCTGAGGCCACCCTGGCACACGGCCCAGCCACCCTGAGGCTGGTCGAGAGTCTGTTCTTCCACTGCCCCCCACCGCCCCCCGCCCACTCCGTGTCCAGCACGCTGGCCACCCCCTCCTGGTGGGTGGCCTGACTGCCTCACACTCCCAGAGAAAATCCAATGACTCGACTGGCCTAGGGACCTCTGCACCTTGCGTGCTTTGTGCGTGACCTTGCTTTTCTCCCCCAGCAGCCTCCGCTGCCCAGATGAGAAAAAACAGGTGGCATGTGCCTCCCCTGGCCACTTCCCAGCCTCAGCCCTTCCTCTGGCCTCCAGGTACTCGAGTGAGCACACCTGGAACTATAAGTGCCCTGCTCTGGGGAAAAGTCTGGGAGTCCTGCTCTGCAGAAGCTCCTTCCTGGTGAGTTGGACTCAGGGCTGGGTTGAGGAGCACCTGTAACCCTCCAGCGAGACTGCACATTGCACTTGGCACAATGCACTGTGTCTCCCAGCCCTCACACACCCTGTTCCCTGGTCTGGACAGGTGACACAGCCCCTGGACATCCTTTTTCTTTCCTGGGGGCTTGCCCTGCCCTCCCGCTCTCCCAGCAACCTGTGCGGTCCCGTATGGCTGTGTTTATTCATTTGCCCACCTGGCTTCCTACTAAAGCCGTGAACTTCTTGGGGGCCACACTGGGCGCAAGGGTCCCAGCACAGAACTCACAGCATCTGTTGAGGGCCTGCCCACTGCCTCTGCCCCACAGTGCCCACCCCCCCAATCCCCATCAAGCACACAGAAAGACCCAGACTGGGCAGTGAGGGGTGGGGGTGGGGGAGGGTAAGATGATTTCCAAGCCCAGAAGCCGCTCTTCCCTTCCCTTTCTCTGAGTAGGGAGGCAGCCACTGTGAGTTCCTATGGAGCCTGGGTGAGAGGGTGAGAGGCTGAGAGGAACCCTCAGAGCTGCGCGCCTTTCTGCGCTGCTCTAGGCACGTCCCCCTCAGCCACCATTCCTACCCTTATCCACAGAACTGAAATGGGTTAAAATCTTGGGAGAATCAGGCCCAGTTAGAAAGGCTTTCTGGCATTTTTTTTTTTTTTTTTTAGAAAAAAAAGCTTAATGCAAATCCAACTCGAAGAGGAAACAAACCTATTTGAGAGCTTTTTTCCCTAAATTAATTAATTAAACTGCTGCGTCATTCAAAAAGAAGAACCAAAACAGCATTTGTTTCTTAAACACTTCAGTGAATGAAAAGCAATGTTCCTGCTAGGCCTTTTTAGGGATAACCCCATGCCCTGGATGTTCCCTCCAAATGGCCTAATCTGGTAGGGACCAGCCTCGGGCCTGAGGGAATCTCCTGTCAGTCAAGTCCCTGTGGACCCATGTGGCTGCAGGGTCTCTGGCTGCAGGGTCCCAGAAGGATTTTGCAGCTGGGCAGCCGTGGCAGATGGGCCACCCCCTCTTGTCCACCCCCACCAGGCAGGGAACGAGGTCAGTGCCTTCGGGCTGAGAGGCCTCTGCTTCTCTCAGGTCAGGCTGAGTTATCAGAGGAGAAGCATCTCCCTTCTCCTCAGTACTCAGGCAACTGTGAAGAGTCCCCCAGCACCACCTCATCCTCCAAGGGAAGACCTGAGGAGGGGTCTCCCTGCCCAGGGTCGCGACACATCCTGGCTCCCGACTCTGGCCCGACTCCCCCACTCTGCTTCCCCCAGGCTGGTGGGGAGCAGGCTGTGCAGAAGGCAGGGGAGGCTGACAAGGGTGGGGGCAACAAGGAGGACATGCACCTTCCCCTCTGGGCACACACTCCATCTATACCTTGCTCAGTGATTCAGTCATAAGCGAGGAACCTCAATAGTCAGTACTCTTCCCGCTCCAGAGGGGAGAAGGCCCTGGGTGGAGGGAAACCCCTTCTCCAGTGCCAGCTTCTGGAAACTCTGGAGCATCTCATACCGGGGACTTCCCACAGAGGCCCGACTGCTCGCCAGCGGCTCTTCCGCAAGGCCCCAGCCAGCCTCTGCCGGCGCCGTAATGTCAGCATCTGGAAGCTTCATGAACCAAATTTGTTTTGAAGAAGGATGAAAATAGGGTTACCAATTTTTTATTTTGTCCATTAAGGATGTCATCACAAAACCACCTCTATCTACTGTAATCATTTCATTTTATTTATTTATTTGACAGAGGGACAGCGAGAGAGGGAACACAAGCAGGGGGAGTGGGAGAGGGAGAAGCAGGCTTCCCGCGGCGCAGGGAGCCCGATGTGGGGCTCGATCCCAGGACCCTGGGATCATGACCTGAGCCGAAGGCAGACGCTTAACGAATGAGCCACCCAGGCGCCGCTGTAATCATTTCATTTTTAAAAAAGGATGTTTTTACGTCGGAAAAAACCCTTATATTAAAAACCGGATATATTCAGCTTTATAAATATTGATGAGGCTGCCCTCATTGTCTTATTTTACCCGAGACCAGGGCCTCTGTTGGCACCCGTCCCCTGCCCCGAGGCAGGCTGTGTCGGTCCCGCTGAGAGGCCTAGTGATGGAGGCCCTGCGAGTTTGGGGGCCTGATGGCCAGGCGCTGTTGCAGGTTGCCTCTTCCCCAGACACAGCCCCCACGGTCCCAGGTGTGATTAGGGGCCCCCGGGCCAGCGCAGGTGTTTCCTGGAGAGCCCCTGGCCCAGGGCCCTGGAGGCTTGGGCTGGGCGCATCCTCCCTCCCAGGCATCTCTGGCCTCCACGGCTGGCACTGCCAGCGGCCAGAGCTCCCCAGACACGCAGCGCATGTTCCCAGCCAGCTGCCGCACAAAGCTGCATTGTGGGCCTCCACCTGGCTGGCAAGCACGTGACCACAGAGGGTGGGCGTTGGGCCGGACGGGTGTGCCCCAACGCCTTCCTTCTGATCAAGACTCTGCATCCTCACATCTGACCCCACGCAGCTGGAGCCTGGCCAGGCAGGGTTTTGGGGGACCATGGAAACAGAAGAAAACACAGAGTTGTAAAACAAGAGAGGGCCTCTTGTCCAGGGTGTGCCAACTGGGCTCCTTCTGGGGTCTGCCTGGCACCTAGGCCCTGACTTGACTCCAGCCTCATCCCTTTGTCTCTGTCACTGGCCCCTTCTCCGTGAGAGGGCCTCTGAGGCCAGTGTTCTCGGAGCCTGGGCCCTAAGGCTCAGAGAGGGGCTGTGGGGTCGCCCCAGCCAAGGGTGCCCCGTGGGGCAGAGCCAGGACCAGGGCCTGCCCCCAGCCCAGGGCTCCCATACACTCCCTCTTCCCTCCCAGTCCACAGGTGGTTCTGACATCGGGCCCCCAGGCTGGGCCACACTTGGCTGCAGGGAAGAAAGGGAGCCCTTGAACCCAGGGCTCCAACCACCCACATGTGACCCCCCAGGAATATGGCTTTTATATACATAACAGAAAAGAACAAGAATGCTCTGCCCATGTCCCTGGACTCCTTCCCTGAGCGCACAGATCCACTCAAGACTCTTACAAACTGAAAAACAAAACTACAGAAAATACCCAAACAGAAAAGCAGAGCCTCTCCCCTGGACCCACCATTGCGTTCCTCTCCTTCCCAAACCCTGGACTAATGGGGAAATGGTTGGTGTGTTGAGGTATGTTCTACTAAATGGGATATGACACCATCTAAAAAAGATCCCAAAAGAATATGGAAAGCATGTACTTCAGCTATTTCCCTGAGAAGTTCGTCTTAGTGAAGGAACTACCATCCTCCTCCTGGCCCAGACCGGACCCCAGGGTGTCCCTCTAGAGTCCTCCCTCCCCTCATTCCCTGTATCCCTTTATCACACTGTACAGGGACCCCTGCCCCCTTCAGAGCCCACAAGAGGAACCCTGTTCCAGAGCCTTCCTCCAGCTGTGCCCCTCCCCACAGGCCCAGGGGACATGCTCACTCAGAGCCTCTGCCCCTTCTAGGCCATGTAGCAGATACCAGGGACCTGGAAGTTCCCTGCCAAATGCCCCCCACCTGCTTCCTGGGCCTTCCCAGAGTTGCTTCTCCGTAGCTAGGCACACCTGTGGGCCTGGGGTTTCCAGTGTAGGGAGGAGTGTGCTGGGTGGGGAGTGGGAGCAAAGGGAATGGGTGGGGCCCAGGCCAGGACTACTTCCTTGGGCTTACAAGGGAGTCTAGAAGGCTACATTTGAGCCTGGCTTCCAGGGTGCTTGTGAAGATGTGAGCGCGTCAAGGTGAATAGATAGAAAGCCTTTCATCAGCAGAGTATCGGGCTGGACCCATCACTTTCCCCCATTAGGACGGAGAGCAGGTAGGCTTTCCCTGATGCTCTGCCCTGCAGGCATGAAAGGCACCTTAGCCCTGTAGATTTCAGATCTGTCGGCCCCTCTACTGGCACTGTTGCCTGATCTGGGGGCCATTCCTTCCCCCGCCTCCTTCTACTTGTGCTGACACAGAGGTCAGGCCCTGCTCCTTGCCTGAGGCTCTGCATGCCACCAGAACAGCTCCAGTGAGGAGGAACCTCAGGGCCTAGCTCCCACCACGCACCCTTCCCCTCGTTTTCAAGGCACATTTATTTCTCTTGGTGGTCATCACCCCCACCAGGTTTGTGAAGTGACCTCCCCTCTTTGTCCCCACCACTCCCTTCTCCCCACCCCTGGAGAGCACAGTGGGTTGCTTACTCCCCAACATTCCCCTTTTCCTTGCTGTTTTGGGTCTATTTTGATTCAGGTCCTCCTCCTCTGGCCAGTGACTCGGGGATCCGTCCTGCTGGGTCATGGCTAGCCATTCTGCCCTCATCCCCCTGGCCAGGGACCGGTGACCTGTCCAGCCAATGAGATGTGAGCCAAAGTTGGGTGGGAGTCCCTGGGTAAGGGTTCCTCTCTGATAAAATAGACTCACCGAAAGAAATGGTCTAGCACATTCTGCTGGGCTTTGCCATGTCAGGATGTCACATCTTTTACCAGCTGAGGGTGAAGCTCCACCCTGAAGAGGGTTGTGCAGGGCATATGGCACTTGCTACTGCCCTTGTGCCTCCTTGCACTTCCCGCCCTGAGGGGCTCTGTTCTGATTGCTCCATCCCGCTTGAGCCTGGGGCCTTGCTGCTCACCGCCCAGTGCACCTCTCACCCCCCCTGCAGAGGCTCCCCCTCCCCAGCCCTACCAGGGGCAGTCCACCCTGTCACACTCGGCCCCCCACAATGTGTCTCTGGAAGGTGGGGGTTATCTCTTACCCAGCGCCATGCCCTGCTCCCCACCACCCCTGTCCCCACGTGCTGGCTGCAGACCACATACATCCAAGAGGGCTCCACAGAGTTGGCTGGAACAATGCATTTCTTATACAATGTCCACGGGTGAACCTGCCTGTTCCGTTGTGCAATATCCTTCAGGTCCATGAAGTATTAGATTTCTGAACTAGGAAAACATTTCTCTCTCCCTTGAGATTAATTAACAGCTTCTATTACAGGCCTCCAGTCTCTTATGCACAGTTCCAGAAATCTAAATATTTCTGAAAACCAAGACTTTTTCCGTAAGTTAGTGGCAAACACATTTAGTGGCAAAACCTTACCTGGTCAGATATAAGGATAATTCAAGTCTCAGAATGAATATTTATATATTTCACCACCCATAAATGAGTATGCTTGCTAATGGGTTGCTGCCCCCAATCCTGAGAATTACTTAATATACAGTATATACACATTACTAATGGCCTAAAATTCAAATGTTCTGAGTTCAGAAAAACATCTCCCCCCCCCCCCGCCCCCCCAGGGCTTCTGATAAGGAGTCATGAGACTGTGTTAGAAAGCAAGAGCTTTGCAACACACTTTATTTTTCTTTTTTGCCCTGGCTGCCAAGAAAGTCAAATTTAAATAATTAAACTTATTCACAGCAACTAGCTTTTGTCTAAAGTTTCTTAGTACAACTATTCTGTCCTTTTATAACTTGTCTTAAAAAAATTATCTGAGCAGGGGCGCCTGGGTGGCTCAGTCATTAAACATCTGCCTTGGGCTCAGGTCATGATCCCAGGGTCCTGGGATCGAGCCCCGCATCAGGCTCCCTGCTCCGCGGGGAGCCTGCTTCTCCCTCTCCCACTCCCCCTGCTTGTGTTCCCTCTCTTGCTGTGTGTCTCTCTCTGTCACATAAATAAATAAAATCTTTAAAAAAAAATTATCTGAGAAATATAGCTTTCTTGAATTTGTGTCTTTTGTTTTAGCTGGCTTCACATTATTATTTTTAAAGTGAAATGAATATAAATTTATTGCAAATGAGTGAATCCAGAGGGTTCTGTGGACTAATGGGACAGATGGTCCCTAATGTCCCTATCTGCCATCCTGCCTCCTAGGGGGTATGGATGAGGATGGGGCTGACATGATTATGGATTCTTTCTGTGCCTCACCACATGCCCAGGGGAGACAACAGACACTCCCCTGCCATCCCTGATGACCTCCATCCTTGGTGGCTTCTCGGTCAATCCATCCACTCTTGACGTACATCCAGCCATCACCCAGATGCAGGGACAGCCCACTCGAATCAGTGCAGCAGATAGCTTGCTTGTAGATCTGCACTGTTGACAAGCTTCTCCTGAACACTCCCATCAGATTCTTCCTACTAGGGCACTTCAAAAATAATGTTTGCACAAGTCATACATTAAGAGTCAATTTTCATATAAAATTATTTGTGTGGATATACAGATAATAGAGTACCCGTGCTTATTTATTACAATAATAATGAAGACAACTGCTAAATGATGGAACTATGGGTGATTTTTTTTTACTTGTCATTATATTCTAAATTTTCAATGATGCAAATTTTTATTACTTTTGTAGTAACAATAAGAACTACAAGTTTGCTTTTAATCCCCTTTGCAAATACTACTATAGAGCAGTTTCTTAGGGTATGGCAGCTTTTTCCTAATCAAAAGCACTTTCACATGGATATGCCAGAAATCTATCTTAAAAGGTAATCCAATTGCACAAAAATTACCATAGTTCAAGTTTCTGGGACTGTCTCATTTATGAGGTAACATTTTTAAAAACTGGCTAGAGCTTTGTCTACATGATGTCAAAGCAGTCGGGTAATTCAATGATTCCAGTGGAAATAAGCAGACTTGCACTTCCTGATATGACAGAGCAACTGGCAGCCGATGAGCCCTCCTGCTGTAAACACGTTGAAAACCAGGGGAAAAAAACACAAAATGACTATTTGCAGATATTGGACAACAGGCAGCGTAGCAATGTGATCCCGCAGAGAAGCTAAACAAATAACATGAGCCCTATAACCTACCTGGCTTCCTGCCTGCAGGCATTTACTGGACCCCAGTGTAGAGAGGGGACCCCAGCAGAGAATAGCAGTCTCATTGAGCTGAGGAGACAAAACTGTGGTTTGGGGAGGTTGAAGAAGCTAGACTTTGTGGGGGTAGAGAACTTGATAGGAGGGATCCAGGCAGGAAAGGGGTTCAAGAATCTGCATAGGGTCCCTTTGAGTCTTTGGATGAACAGTAATATGACCTGCATAAGGCAAATGGTACTGAACAGAGACCGAGTAGAGGTGCAATTGCCAGAGCTCACACAGGGTTGGGAGGCACTTCAGTTCTGACCTGTTACAGTGGGGAGTCCTCACTGAACACCAAATTAATTCAATAGAAACCCTCAGACAGGCCACATCTTAAGAATACAGCTGAAATGACCCTGGTAAAGGCTTAGCAAAGTTTAAAAACAAGTCTTGAAAGGTTCAAGTTTGTACACAAAGGAACTAAATGCTTGTCAGAACAAAATGCAACACTCTGTAAAGGAAGACAACAAAATCCAGACATTTGACAATATAATAATCTCAAGTCCAGCATTAAATAAAAATTATTAGCCATGCAAAAAGGTGGGGGAATATAACCCATAAGCAAAAGAAAAATGAGTCAATAGTAACAGACTGAAAAATAAGAGATGATGGAATTAGAAGTCAGTAATTTTAAAAAAGCTCTTATAAACATACTCAAGGACTTAAAGAACAATGAAAAAAAATGAGAGGAGACATTGAAACCATAAAAAGATAGAAACAAATGGAAACTCTACAGCGAAAAAAATAGATCTGGAATGAAAAATTCACTGGGTCAAGGTTCCTGATCTGGGGCAGATGTAAGATGTACATTTCATCCTGTCTCTCCACTGAACTAGGATTCCTGGACAGAATGCATCGAGCTGTTATCTGGGGACTCTGGAAAGTAAATGGTAAGCAGACAGGAGAATAAGGCCAGAATGTGAAGTGCCAAGCAAATGGGTCTAGGCTGCCTATTTACTTTTCCTCCATCACTGCCCAGCCTGGACTCAAAGACACTCCAGAACCTGGAATAGCACAGTGGGTGTAGACAAAACAGCTCCAAGAGAAACCCTCTCTTCCTAGTTTAAAGAGCAGGAAGGGGACTCCTGTCAGAGAGTGAGGACAATACCTTGGGCATCTTCCTGTTTTTTCTCTCTCTCCAGCCCCAAGTGGTAATGGTGGCAGTAGTGACAGCAATGGCAGTGACTATAGGGACTGTGCCCAAAGCTCTAATGGAGGTGAAACCTTCTCTGTGACCAGAAGAGCTGTGGCGCCAAGAGTGTGGGACAAAGTCTTACAGCTTTTTCTCTCCCTGTGCCCTCCCATAGATTGGTCCTGCCTGCTGTTGCAGTCATGGGAGGTGTGCAGCAGAGTGGAAAACTAAATCCTGGCTTTCTGGCCACCAGATGAGGAAGGGAGGCTCCAGAGGTCTGGAGATAATGGGGAGGAAGGAGCTCAAGAAAGCAATCCCAAGGAGTTATGTACGAATTCCTGTTCACCTATGAGCTGTATATGCATGGATCTGTCTCTAAATAGGCTTTGAGAACTGAGCTAAAATGTAGACCACCACCCAGATCCTACACAGGATGATCTAAAGGATGTCTAGGAAGAACAGATCTAAATAGCATTGCAAAGTCCTTGAACACTGAGTTGGCTTTGGAACCACAGCCCACAGAAGGTGGGTCAGAAGTTGCAGCCTGAATCTAACCAGGTCAGCGGTCTGCTAAAACAAAAATATCAACATTCTCTTTAGGATTTAAAGAAGACACAGAGTCATATAACATAATATTCAAAATGTCCAGGACATAACACAAAATGCTTTGTTTTGAAGAACCAGAAAAATCTTAACCTGCAAGGAAAAAGACAATCGAAACACATCAACCCTAATGACACAGACATTGGAATTATCAAAGACTTAAAGCAGTTATTATAACCATGTTTCAATAAGTAAGGGGAAATTCCCTTGAGATAAAAGGGAAAATAGAAAATTTCATCAGAGAAATAGAAAAAAAATTTCCTGGAGTGAATGAGGGCAAAATCATGAATTAAAGAAAGTTAACAAAGGAAATATATAGACTACTCTATAAAAGCCCTAAATGAGATTGTAGATATTATATTACTATTTTAAGATACTGTGGTATTTAAAATTGCTTCTGTGTTTCACTATTTTAGTAAAATGTGTTATGTGTGTTGTATAATTATTAAAGATTCTTGCTCTCAAAAAATATATATATAAACAAAAACCAAATGAAAATTTTAGAACTGAAAGCTACAATAAGTGAAATTAAAAATTCACTGGGTGGGCTCAACATCAGAATGAACAAAGGAAGGAGTGAGTAAACCTAAAGATAGAGCAGTGGAAATAATCTAATCTGAACGACAGAGAGGAACAATTAATTAACAGAGCATCAGGATTCTGTGGAGTAATACCAAAGGATCCAACATTTGTACCAGTAGAGTTTCAGAAGGAGAAGATAAAAGACTATGGTGCTGAAATAATATTTGGCTGAAAACTCCTGAAATTTTGTATAAGATAGAAACATACAGATTCAAGAATCTCAGTGAACCCCAAGCAGATAAAACTCAAACAAATCCATGACTAAAACATCATAATCAAAGTCCTAAATATAGACAAAGAAAAAAATCTTGAACACATCCAGAGAAAAATGATACCTTAAATAGGGGCACACAAATTTGAATGACAGTGGATTTCTCATCAGAAACCATAGAAAATAGAACGATGTGCTACAAATTTATATAGTACTGAAAGAAAGAAAGAAAAAAGAAGAAAAATTCTGTCCACCCAGAATTTATATCCAGTGAAAATATCCAAGAATAAAAGTGAAATAAAAACATTGTAAGGTAAAGGAAAACCAAGAAAATTTATTACCAGTAGACCTGCCCTTAAAAAAAGAAAAAATTCTGAAGGAAAATTTTTAGATGGGAGGGAAATGATGCTGGGGAACACTTAAAGGATCAGGAATTGAGGAAAAACACAGAAGCAGCAAATATCTGCATAAATATAAAAGAATACTTTGATCTCCTTAATTTCTTTAAAATATGCATGACCACTGAACATACAAAGTGTAACACTGTCTGATGGGATTTTTAATGTAGGCAGATGCAATACATATGACAACTACAGCATTAAGAGAGAAAGGTAAAGAGACCTATAGGATGGTACGATTTTAAAATTCCACTCAAGATGGTAAAATATTAATTCTATGTAGAGTTTGAAAAGTTAAGAACATGCATTGTAATACATAGTGCAAACCACTTTATAAAAGTTCAGAGATAGAGTAAAAAGCTCAAAAATTAAAATGAAATATTAAATACTAAAATACATTCAAATAATCCAAATGAAAGAAGAAAAGGAGAAACACCAAAACAACAACAGCAACAACAACAACAAAGGGAACAAACAGAAAATAAATAATGAAATGGTAGGCCTAAGTACAAGTATATAAAAAATTCCATTAAATGTAAATGGTCTAAACATACAAATTAAAAGAGATTATCAGAATGGAATAAAAAAAAACAAGAACCAATTATATGTTGTCAATAAGAAACCCTCTTTAAATATGATGCTATGATAAGATAAAAGTAAATGGATGCAAAGTGATATACCATGAAAACACTAATAAAATTGGAGTGGATATACAAATATCAGAAAAAGTAGACATCATAGCAATGATAAAAGGTCATTACACCAAGAAAATATGAGTCTTAACTATGTATACATCTAAAAAGAGAGCTTTGAATACATGAAGCACAAATTGATAAAACTGAAGGAAGAAATGGACATACACAATTATAATTTGAGACTTCAACAATTACTCTCTCAGTAATCAATAGAACAAGTAGAGCAGAAAATCGGTAAGAATTTAGAAGAATTGAACAGCACTATCTACCAAAGGGATCTAAATGACATTTATAGAATACTCCATCCAACAATATCAGAACACAAATTCATTTTTTTTAAGTGCGCTTGGAAGATTTGCCAAAATAGATAGTGTCCTATGTCATAAGACAACCTTAACAAGCTTAAAAGAATTTAAATAATTCAAAGCATATTCTCTGACAATAATGGAGTTAAACTGGAAATCAATAACAAAAAGGTAACTGGAAAATCAACAAACACTTATAAATTAACACTTCTAAATAATCCATGTGACAAGAAAATGTCTCAAGGGAAATTAGAAAAATATTTTTAAAAGAAATTGAAAATACACTATGTCCAAATTTAGAGATTAGAGGAAATCTTTTAGCACTTAATGCTTTTATTAGAAAAGAAAAAATATTCATATCAAAAATCTAAGTTTCTACCTTAGTAAATTGACAAAGTAGAGGAAAATACATGAAAAGCAAGCAGAAGGAAATAAAAAGGATAAATCAGTGAAACTGAAAACAGAAAAACAATAGAGAAAATCAATGAACAGAGAGATTATTCTTTTAAAAATTCATTAATATGGCTAATAATTCATTAGCCTCTAACCGAACTCTCTCTCTCTCTCTCTCTCTCTCACACACACACACACACAGAGAACAAATAACCTATATCAGTACTTAAAGAGGGGATATCACTATACTCTCCACAGACATTTTAAGGAAATTCTATGAACAGCTCTATGCCCATAAATTTGATAATTTAGACAAAATGAACCAACTCTTTGAAAGCTACAAACCATCAAAACCCACCCAAGGAGAAACAGACAACCTGAATAGTTCTAAGTCATTTGAAGAAATTGAATTTGCAGTTAAAATTTTTTTTGGAAAAGAAATCTTCAGATCCAAAAGGTTTCATTGGTAAATTCTACTAAACATTTACAGAAGAAATAACAACAAATGTTACATAATCTCTTACCAAAAGAATAATATAATAGGAGGAGAAACTTTTCAATTTATAAGGCCAGTATTACCTTGATACTAAAACCAAACAATAGTAAGGAAAAGCAAACTACAGACTACAATGCCTCACAAAAATAGATACAAATAATCTCAAGAAAATATTGACAAATAGAATCCAAAAGTATATATATATTTTTAAAAGATTTTATTTATTTTTTTTGACAGAGAGAGACATAGCGAGAGCAGGAACACAAGCAGGGGGAGAGGGAGAGGGAGAAGTCCCCCGATGTGGGACTCGATCCCAGGACCCTGGGATCATGACCTGAGCTGAAGGCAGTCGCTCAACCGACTGAGCCACCCAGGCGCCCCCAAAAGTATATTTTTTAAATTACCTCATGCATAAGAGGGGATTATCCCAGAAGTACAAGGCTGTTTCAATATTTGAAAATCAATCAATATAATTTACCATATTAACATATTAAAGAAGAAAAACTATATGATCATGTGAATTGATGCAGAAAATGTTTAAAAATTTCTAACAGCCATTTATGATTTTAAAAAGTTTCCACAAACTAGCAATAGAGGGAACTTCCCTAATTTGATAAAGGGCATCTATAAAAAACCTACAGTTAACTTCATATTTAGTGATAAAAGATTGAATGCATCCTCCTAAGATCAGGAACAAGGCAAAGATACGTGCTCTTACCACTCAACATATTGGAAGTAGTAGCCAGTGCAATTAGGCAAAAAAAAAAAAAGAAAGAAAAAGAAAGAAATGAAAGCATACAGATTTTATAAGAAGACCTAAAACTGTCCCTATTCACAGGCAGCATGTTTGTCTATGGACAAAATTCTAATTAATATGCAAAAAAGATTATAGAATTAATAAATTAGTTTTTCAGGGTTTCAGGATAAAAGATTAACATGTAAAAATCAATTGTATTATTTTATATAGTGGCAATGAACAATTATAACAAAAATTTTTTTAAAACATATATTGTAGTTCCAAAAATGAAATATGTACTATAAATATACAAAACCTATTCATATCTCTCTGCTAACTATAAAATATTGATGAAAGAAATAAAACATATCCACATATAGATATACAAAGATATCCCATCCTCATGAATTGCAAGACTCAATAATATAGCTTATATATCAGTTTTCCTAGAATTGACCTACAGATTCAATGCCATTACAATAAAAATCCCAGCAAGTCTTTATTTCTGTATATATAGACAAGTCTAAAATTTAGATGGAAAGGAAAAGAAGTTAGAATACCCAAAAGAATTTTGAAAAAGAAGAAAGTTCTTTTGCACTACTCAGTTTTGAGACTTCCTATATAGATATAGCAGTCAAGACAGTATGTTATTGGTGAAGGGATAGATACATAGATCAATGGAATAGATTCGGGAGTCCAGAAATAAACCCACATAAATTTGACCAATTGATTTGCTAAATTATTTCTCAATTTTAAAATCCATCATTTTATTTACTTATTTATTTTGGGTTCTTTTTAAAAGATTTTATTTATTTATTAGAGAGAGAGCGAGTGAGTAGGGCAAGGAGTAGAGGGAGAGAAACAAGCAGACTCCATACTGAGTGCAGAGCCCAATGCAGGACTCAGTCTCACAATCCTGAGATCATGACCTGAGCCGAAATCAAGAGTTGGACGCTTAACTGACTGAGCGACCCAGGTACCCCCAAATCCACCATTTTAAAGTGTCATTTGTTTTTAGTGTATTAACAAGTTTGTGCAAACGTCATCACTATTTTGTTCCAGAATACGTTCATCATCCCTAAAAAAAACCTGTACTCATTAGCAGTGACTTCCCATTCCTTCATCCACCAGTCCCTGGAAACCACAAATTTCCTTTCCGTTTCTCTGGATTTTCCTATTCTGGACATTTCATGTAAATGGAAACATAATACGTAACACATAAACTAGACTCTTTTGAGTCTGGTTTCTTTCACTTAGCTAAATTTTTTTCAAGGAAGAAAGATTCAACCATGTAGTCACATATATCAGTACTTAATTCCTTTTTATGGTTGAATAATAATCCATGATATAGATATACCACATTTTGTGTATCCATTCATCAGCTGGTGGACATTTGGGTGGTTTCTACCTTGGCTATTTGAATAATGCTGTTATAAACATTAGTGTACAAGTTTTTGTGTGGACATATGTTTTCATTTTTCTTGGGACTATATTTATAAGTGTAATTGCTGGATTATATGGTAGCTCTATGTTTAACTGTTTGAGGAACTGCCAGTTTTCTAAAGAAGCTGCACCATTTAACACTCCCACTAGCAGTGTATGAATGCTCTGATAACTCAGCATCCTTGCCAGTACTTGTTCTTATTTGTCTGGGATATTTGATTATAGCCACCCTAGTGGGCATGAAGTGATACCTCATTGTGGTTTTGATTTGTGTATCCCTGATGACTAATGATGTCAAATATTTTTTCTTTTTTTACTGATCATTTGTGTATATTTCATATATTTGTATATTTGGAACAATCCTCAAATCCTTTGCCTGTAGTTTAATTAATTGGGTTTCTTTTTGTTGTTGAGTTGTAAGAGTATATGATACACATATTCTGAATAGTTGATGCTTATTTTTCTCCAACTCTGTGGGCTGCCTTTTCACTTTGTGATAGAATCTTATGAAACACAAAAATTTTTAATTTTGATAAGGTCCAATTCATCTAATTTTTCTTTTGTCACTTGTGCTTTAGGTGTTTTCATATCTAAGAGACCATTGTCTAATCGAAGGTGATAGAGACTTACATCTATGGTTTCTTCCAAGAGTTTTGTAATTTTAGCCCTGACATTTAGATATTTGATATTTTTAGTTAATTTTTGTAAATGGTATGAGATAGGGGTACAAATTCATTCTTATGCATATGAATATCCAGCTGTCTCAGCACATTTATTGAAAAAATTATTATTTCCCCACTAAGTTGTCTGGAATCCTTGTTGAAAATGAGTTGCTCATAAATGTGTAGGTTTATTTCTAGACTATCAATTTTATTACATTAATCTATGTATCTATCACTATTCCAGGCCTACATAGTGTTAGTCAGTAGCTTTATAGTAAGTTTTGAAATTGGAAACTGGAATCCCTCAACTTTTTCTTCTTTATGAAAATTGTTTTATCTATTTTGGGTTTCTTGTATTTCCCTATGAATTTTAGGACCAGTGCCTCAATTTTGGCAGAAAAACCAGCTGGGATTTTGATAAGGACTGTGATGAATCTGCAGATCAATCTGGAGAGTATTGCCATCTTAATAATGTCAAGTCTTCCAATCAATGAATATGTGGTAACTTTCCACTTATTTAGGCCTTCTTTAATTTCTTTCAATGATGTTTTGTAGTTTTCAGTGAAGAAATATTGCACTTCTATCATTAAACTTATTCCTAAGTATTTTTTATATAATCATAAGTTGAATTGTTTTATTAACTTTCTTTTTGGTAGTGTACAGGAATACAATTGATTTGGTATATTGATCTTGTATCCTACAAACTTGCTGAGCTCATTATTAGTTGTAATAGTTTTTTAGTGAATTTCTTATGATTTTCTATATATAAGATCATATGCAAATAGAGATAGATTAACTTTTTTCTTTTCAGTCTGGATGTCTTTTGTTTTCTTTTTCTTGCTTAATTTCCCTGGCTAGAACCCAGATTATAATATTGAATACAAGGGGTCAGAGTATACATTCTTGTTTTGTTCCTCATCTTAGGAGGTAAGCACCCAGTCTTTCATCATTAAATGTGATGTTAGCTGTGTTTTGTTTGTTTTTAAAGACTTATTTATTTATTTTAGAGGTGGGGAGGGGCAGAGGGAGAGAATCTTCAAGCAGACTCCCCGCTGAGCACAGAGCAGGATGCAGGGGCTCTGTCTCACAACTCATGAGATCATGACCTGAGCTGAAACCAAGAGTTGGATACTCAACCGACTGAGCCACCCAGGTGCCCCAGCTGTGGGTTTTTAACAGATGTTCTTTATCAGTGGAGGAAGTTCCTTATAGTCCTAGTTTGTTGAGTGGTTTCTTTTTTTAATCATGAAAAAGTGTCAGATTTCATCAAATGCTATTTCTCTATCGAGATCATGTGGGTTTTATCTTTTATTCTATTAATACAGTATACAATATAATATTTACATATACACTGATTGATTTTATATGTTGGACCAACCTTGCATCCCTGGGATAAATCCAATTTTGTCATGGTACAATTTTTTTTACATGTTGCTACTTTTGGTTTATTAGTATTTTGTTAAGAATTTTTGCATCTATATTCATAAGGGCTACTGGTCTATACTTTTCTTGTGAGGTCTTTGGTTTTGGAATCAGAGTAATCCTGACCTCATAGGATGAGTGGGAAAGTGTTTTTTACCTCTTCTGTTTTTTGGACAAGCTTGTAAAAGATTGCTATTAATTTTCTTTAAATGTGTGGTAGAGTTCACCAGTGAAACCATCTAGTCTGGGCTTTTCTTTGTGGGAGATTTTTGATTAGCAGTTCAATCTCTCCACTTGTTATAGGTAAGTCAATACAGATTTCCTATTTCTTATTGCACCAGTTTCAGTAGTTGGTGCCTTTCTGGTACCTTGTCTATTTCATCTAAGTTATTTAATTTATTGGCATGCAATTGTTCACAGTATTTCCTTATAATCCTTTCTATTTCCATATGATAGTAAGGTCTCTTTTCATTCCTGACTTAGTCATTTGAATCCTCTTTTTTTTTTTGTCAGCTCATCTAAAAGTATGTTGATTTTGTTGGTCTTTTCCAAGAATCAACTTGTGACTTTCTGTATTGCTTTTCTATTATCAATTTCATTTATTTTGGCTCTAGTCCTCATTATCTCTTCTTTTCCTACTTTCTTAAGGTGGAAGTTTAGGTTTTCTAACTCGAGATCTTTCTTCTTCTTAAATATAGGTATTTATAGCTATAAATTTCCCTCTAAATTCTGGTTTCATTGCATCCATGAGTTTGGGTATCATTTGCTTTCATTTGATTGATCTCAAGGTATTTTCTGATATTTTTTTTATGTCTTTTTTGACACTTTGGTTATTTAGGAGTGTTTTGTTTTGTTTCCATATATTTGTGATGTTATCAAATTTTCTTCCAAATATTTTTTGACAAGTGTACAAAGGCAATTCAATGAACAAAGGATAGTTGTTTCAATAAATGGTGATGTAACAACTGGACATTCATATACACAAAAATAAACCTGAACCTAATCCTTACATGTTATAAAAATTTACTCAACATTGATCATAACTGTAAATCTAAATGTAAACTGTATTACTATAAGCTTTTAGGTGTAAACAAAGGAGAACATCTCCATGACCAGTTGTTTAGGCAGAAAGTTCTCAGAGTTGACACTCAAACATAATACATTAAAAAAAAAAAATCCAGAAATTGGAGTTCACCAAAATTTAAAATTTTTTCTCTACAGAAGACACTTAAAAAAATTGTCCTTTCTAAACTATCTTCAGTCCTTTCTGCATCAGGAATTTCAATCATTGAATCTATTCAATTTAGAACTTTATTATAAGCTCACAAGTTGTTCTCCAACTTGTCATCTTTTCAACTACTCTACTCAGTAGCTGAGCCAAACAGTGGCTTGAGATGACTTCCCCAAGCCACCCTAGATAAATACACAACCTAAATAAAAATAAGTTCTCATGATTCTCAACCAGCTTCAAGATAATTTCCCCAGTGTCCACTTCCAACAGATTGCCACCCCCAGGCTCTGCCTGTACAGAAAGTCTTGAGTTGCCCCAGTTTCTTTGGAGGTCTTAGAGGACATGCTGTGGAGTACTACAAGGCATTATTAGGAGAATGAAAAAGGAAGCTACCTAATGAAAGAAGATATTGCAACTGACATATCTGATATATATCCAGAATATATAAAGAACCCTCAGAACTCAACATTAAGAAACCAAGAGCTCAGTTTTTAAAAATGGGCAATACCAAGTATTGGTAAAGATGCAGAGCAATAGGAACGCTTATTCATTGCTAGTGGGAATGTGAAGTGGGTCAACCACTGTGAAGAACAGTCCATTATATTTATATAGATTTAAGTCTTTACATTTACCATATGATCCAGCAATCCCACTTGTAGGTATTTTCTAGAGAAGAAAAACTTATGTTTACACCTGTACACAAATGTCTATAGCATGCTTTTTCATAGTCACCCCAAACTGGAAACAACCAAATGTCCTTCAGTGCATGAATGGGTAGGTATTTGTACAATAGAATACTTCTCAACAATAAAAAGGTAGAATTGCTGATACATGCAACAAAGTACTGGGATTGAGCCCCGCATCGGGCTCCCTGCTCAGCAGGAAGCCTGCTTCTCCCTCTCCCTCTGCCTGCCACTCTCCCCACTTGTGCTCTCTCTCTCTCAAATAAATAAAATCTTAAAAAAAAAAAAGAAAACTAAGAAGAATCAACACAAAGACAATCACATCAAAAATCATTTTATTCAAATCACTAAAACTCTGTGATGAAAAGAAAATCTTAAAACCAGCCAACATATGTATGAAGAACAAAGATAATAATGACTATCAGAAGCAATGCAGGGCAGAAGACAATCAAAGGGATGTCTTTAAAGTGCTGGAGAGTGGGAGATTTCCACTTTTTGGCCTTCAAAATATTTCTTCAGAAGAAAATTGGCCGTTTACAACAACAATATCAATGTATAATGGGATTTGTTACTTATGTGAAAGTCACACATCTCATGACAATAGAGTGGAGAGACAACAGGATAACAGAATAGAGGAGGAAATAAAAGTATACAGTTGTAAGGTTTATATTTATGTGAGTAAATATAATATTATTTGCTAAGTTAATTTTGTAAAACTAAAGCAACTAGTAAAAGGATAAAGATAACAGATAATAGCTAGTAAGCCAATAGAGGAGATAAAAGTGGAATATTTAAAAATATACAATTCCAAAAAAAGCAAGAAAAGAAAAAAATGGACAAAAAAAAAGATAAATAGCAAGATGGCAAATTTTAAGCCAACCATATCAATAATTTTTAAAAAGTAAGGAACTAAGTTAAAAGGCAGACAACGTTGTATTGAATTTTAAAAACACCCAACTAATATGTTATCTATAAAAGGTACACTTTAAATATAAACCCCAGAAAGATAAACAGTAAAAGGATGGAAAAATATGTATCGTGTAAACACATATAATTAGAGATAATATGAATCGATTCATTAATAACAGCTAAAGTAAACTTCAGATAGAGGAATCTTACTAGAAGTAAGGAAAGCATTTCATGTTATATGTGCTGCCAAAGCAAGCAGAGGAGCATTTCATATATTTTTTTAAAGATTTTATTTATTTATTTGACAGAGAGAGACACAGGGAGAGAGAGAACCCCACAAGCAGGAGGAGTGGGAGAGGGAGAAGCAGGCTTCCCGCCAAGCAGGGAGCCCGATGTGGGGCTCGATCCCAGGACCCTGGGACCATGACCCGAGCGGAAGGCAGACTCTTAATGACTGAGCCACCCAGGTGCCCCAGGAGCATTTCATATTAATAAATGCATCCATTCATGGAAAAGATAATCAACTGCTGGGATCTCAATTCTGTCTCCCTAAAATTCAGATGTTGAACTCCTAGCCCCCAGTGCGACTGCATCTGGACATAGAATCTTTAAAAGGCAATTAAGTTTAAATGAGGCCCTAATAATAAAGGTGGCACCCTAATCTAATAGGACTCTATAAGAAGAGAAAGAGACACCACAGCTCTCTCTCTCTCCCTCTCTTCATGTGCACAGAGGCAAGACTATGGGAGAACACAGTAAGGAGGCAGCCATCAACAAGTGAAGGAGAGAGGCTTCTCCAGAAACCAAACACTGTTGGACCTTGATCTTGGACTTTCCAGCCTCCAGAATAAATTTGTATTGCTTAAGCCATGCAGTCTCTGGTATTTGTTAGGGCAGCCAGAGCGGACTAAGACACTATCTTAAATGCATAGGTACGTAGTAAGAAAGCTTCAACATCCACAAGGCAAAAACAACCGAAAAGAGAAGCAGACAAATCCATTATTAGAATGGGACATCGATACCTAGAAAATCAGTAAGGATGTGGAAAACTTGAACGACACCATCAACCAACTTGACCGAATTGACATTTAATCCCACAACCACTAGTGGTACATTAGTTTCACTCACACGTGGGGCATTCACCAAAACAGAGCATATGCTAGATCATAAAACAAACCTCAATACATTTACAAGGGTTGGAAATACTACAAGGACTATCCTCTGGCCACAGTGGAATTAATGATGTCTGGATATTCCCCAAATATTTGGAAGTTAAACAGAATCCTCCTAGAAATTCCACGGGTCAAAGAAAAAAAAACGAGGAGAGTTAGAAAGTCCTTGGAATGGCATGACAGTGAAAACACAACCCTATCAAAAGCCTCAGGATACATTTAGTGTTTAGAGGGAAACTTAGAGCTTTAAGTACTTGTATGGGAAGGAGAAAGGTGGGTAATAGCTGTGTTTGAGGGACACTTCGGGGAGGCTCTTGAAGGCACCATGGGAGGGGGTCAGTGGGGCACAACAAGGGATCAGGCAACGGGTCCTGAGCAAACAAAGGGAGCCAGAGAAATAAGTCAGTGCCTCGTGGGAGAGTGGGGGTGGGAGGCCTGAGCTCCTCCACCTCCAGAGAATTCCCTCGACTGCACTTTCTGCCCGGGAATGGAGTAACACTTTCCCGTGCCTACTGCCACCCAAAGGCGCAGAGAAGCCTGAACAGCAGTTTGGCTGGTTCTGGGAGAGGCAGGTTGGGTCTGACAGGGGACGGGCAGCTGAGGTCTGGCGGTGCAGGGCTCCAACACCCAGCTCCAGCGTCTGTCTGAATCTCCACGGCCTCCCTCCTGGAGCTGACTACCTCAGCTTTCCCCTTCTCGGCTCTCTGAGTGGGGGCAGGCCGGGCTGCTCTGTTCCGACCTTGCAGGGAAATCTGAATTATTGATGCCCCAGTCTAATGTTTCACCCAATTGTCATAAAGCAAGAAACACAAGCCCAGTGTGTAGCAAACAAGGCTCTGGACAAAGGGCTGTTTTCATCGCCCCCTTTCCCCCGGCCTCCAGCACATGATCTGTGACAATCGTCCTGTGTTCTCCCACCCCTCCCCAGGGGAGCTGAGGGAGGGATTATCGGGGAGGTAGCTCCCCCAGGACGTGGAGGAGGGCTGCCTCCCTGCCCCCACCTTGGCGTGTGTCGTCTGGAGCGAGTGCCCAGCTGTTGCTGGTTACCCACTTGGCACCCCCTTCTCTCTGCTGAGAGCTGCTGAGAGCTCTCACCCAAACAAACAGTGCCGATGGGTCCCCAGGGGACTTCAGGCTCCATGTGCTGTGGTGGGTGAGAATATGCAGAAAGGAGTGGGGGACGTCCCAGGGACTCCCTGAGTTCCAGGCACAAGGTAGACAGCCCAACCCTCTGTAGATTTCCAGGGCTCAGGGGCTAGGACTCATTTGTCACACCCCGAGGGGGAGAAAAAGCACAGCAAATGAGCTGCAAAAATGTAGCTCCATGAGCGGGGAACGGGTGACAATCAGACCTCTTCTGATCTGGCACCCAAGGCCACGACAGCATGTCTAGGCCACAGCGGGGATTGCATGGGGGTGTTGGTGCCAATCTGGTCACTGTCGGGACTGCAGGAACAGAGCTGGTGTGGTGGGTGAGATGTTGCTGTGTTCCCCGGAAGGGTTCCCAAATCACTCATATGTGATATCTTAGAAAAATCACAGAGATCCTTGGTTAGCTCAAGTTAACCCGCCACCCTCCCCAAGTGCATAAGACCAGGCCCTGAAGTCATTTGTAGGTTTGGGGCATTTTTTCCAGATGAAGGTAATTTAGTGGCAGTTAATAAGGTGAGATGCGCTGGCCAAGTGTGGGGAACGTGCGGGCCACCATGCTCAGGGGTTATGGTAGTGAGAAAAAGCCTGCAGACTGTGGGGGCAGATCTGAGGGCAGGCTGCATGATTTGCAGGCCCCACCCTAAATAAAAGTGCAAGGCCCTTTGTTCAGAAAGCGCTTTCCTTTCTTCCACAGTCTCTCTCTTAACCTGACATAGTTTCTGAGATTTTCTATTTAATATTGCATTCCTTTGGGCTCAGGGATATTTCCGGGGGGGGGGGGGGCGGGTGGAGAACAGACCCTCACACAAGCTCAGGGCTCTGTTCTACAAATCCGTGCATGTGCCTGAGCTTCCCTGCACCCCACCTGGGTGCGGGCAGGTCACTGGGCAGGGGAGTGGGCGGCTGAGAACCCTTTCTGGGGAGGCAGCTGGAGGCAGAACCCCCCCCCCCCACACACACACACAAACACATGCTCCACTGGCCCACTGACTTCACTTATAAATTCAAGGACAAAACTGTTAAGAATTTTAGGTGGTGAACGCAGAGCTTTGATCCCCCAGCATGGCCCCCTTTCTGAGCACCAGGCCCTGTGAACGGGTGGTTACACATTGAGCTGGCTGTGTCTGCAAGGGCCTTTCTCCTGTCTTTCCATAAGTGCGGGGTGCCCTGCCTGGGGGCTACTGCAGAACTGGAGGGTCTGGGTTAAGCCTTCCCCCCAGGTAGCCTGAAGCAGCCACACCAGTGCAAAGAATCAGATTCAGAGGCAGAGAGAAAGCAGTGTTGAACTGGAAACCAGCATGGAGGATGGAGGATGAGGTGCTCTGCCCAGACCAGATCCCTTCTTCAGAGCCCACTCCCTCCTACGGGAACAGGACCACTAACGGTTCACAACCAAGTCTCTCCATGGACATTGTCTTTACCTAAGATGATGCCCCTGGGAGCCAATGACTGCCTGATACCGCTGGTACAGTGGTCCACCCCCCTCCTCCATTTGGGACAGGCTCCAGGGCTCCTGCGGGATCTGCTGAGGTCTTGGGCACAATGGCACCCTGGGTCCTTCCCCCCTCTGCCCCGGCCTGTTCTCCTCACTTCCTTCCACTTGCCTGGTATGTCTCCCAAGAAGAAGACCCTAAATGGGATCACTCACCAATAGCTGGGACCAAGGTACGTGGAGTGTGCCGCAGCCTAGGGAGGTAGCCCTTCCACAGGGGTGGGGGGCTGAGGCGTTTCAAAGAATAAGACTGCCAGCTGGTGTAAGAGAGCTAAGAGTCTAAGAGGTAAGAAAACATAGGCAGTAATCTCTTTGACATCACCCATAGAAACGTTTTCTTAGGTAGGTCTCCTTTGGCAAGGGAAACAAAAGCAAAATTAAACTATTGGGACTACACCTGAATAAAAAGTTTTGCACAGTGAAGGAAACCATCAACAGAACAAAAAGACAACCTACTGAGTGGGAGAAGATATTTGCAAACGTTATATCTGTTAAGGAGTTAATAATCCAAAATATATAAAGCACTTATATAATTCAACACCAAAAAAACCCCATCCAACTGATCCAATTAAAAAATGGGCAGAAGACACGAATAGACATTTTTCCAAGGAAAACATACATATGGCCGACAGATTCATGAAAAGATGCTCAACATCACTCATCATCAGAGAAAAACAAATCAGAACCACAGTGAGAGTTCACCTCACACCTGCCAGAATGGCTAAAATCAGCAACCCAAGAAACAACAGGTGTTGGTGAGGATATGGAGAAAAAGGAAGCCTCTTGCACTGTTGGTGGGAATGTAGACTGGAACAGCCACTGTGGGAAACAGGATGGAAGTTCCACAAAAAATTAAAAATAGAATTACCATTTGATCCAGTAATTCCACTGCTGGGTAATTACCCAAAGAAAATGAAAACACTAATTCAAAAAGATATATGCCCCTCTACATTTATAGCAGCATTATTTACAATAGCCAAGATATGGCTATTGTGTGTGTCGATAGATGAATGGATAAAGAAGATGCAGTGTATATATATACAACGGAATATTATTTAGCCATAAAAAGAATGAAATCTTGCCATTTGCAACAACATGGATAAATCTAGAGAATATAATGCTAAGTGAAGTAAGTCAGTCAGAGAAAGACAAATATCATATGATTTCACTTATATGTGTAATTTAAGAAACAAAATGAAGAAAGAAAAAAAAGACAAACCGAAAAACAGACTCTTAACTACAGGAAACAAACTGATGGTCACCAGAGGGGAGGTGGGTGGGGGGATGGGTGAAGTCAGTGATGGGGATTAAGGAGGGCACTTGCCATGGTGAGCACTGAGTAATGTATGGAAGTGTTGAATCACTATGTTGTAGACCTTAAACTAATATAACTGTATTTGAATTATACTTGAGTTAAAAAAAAACTTACTCCAGTAAACTAATAACTCTACATTATGAAAAATTGCCCTTTCTTACTAGTCTTGGAAGAGTGACCTACCTGTTGTCAATACATTATCATTTTACGGACAAAATAGATCTGTAAACACAAATTATTTCCCAAGTAATAATTTTTTTTTTTTTTAAAGAGTTTATTTATATATTTGTCAGAAAGAGTGAGCATGCACAAGCAGGGGGAGTGGCAGGCAGAGGGAGAAGCAGGCTCCCCACTGAGGAAGGAGCCCGATGTGGGACTCGATCCCAGGACCCTGGGATCGTGACCTGAGCCGAACGCAGACGCTTAGCCAACTGAGCCACCCAGGCGTCCTTTTTTTAATTTTTATTATTTTTATTTTTTTTCCAAGTAATAATTATTCTAACACCTAGAAAAACTATGAGGAAGTAATGAAAATGTGATCTTATAGAAAATGATAAATATTTTTCCGCGGGAGGAACAGATTGTGCTGTGACAGTAAGCATGAGTGAGAATGCATACACCGGAGATTACTTGAGTATTTAAGCGCTTAGTAATCGCCAACAATTCTTGCCTCTAATGTATTATGTAATGTATATAATTATATAGACATATATATTTTCCAAGTAATAATTATTCTAACACCTAGAAAAACTATGAGGAAGTAATGAAATTACTTGAATGAAATTAAATGAAATCTCTCTCCAAGTCTATGTCTTCAAGAAGTTGAAAATCTAATTTAGATTTGTATTTTACACACAAAAAAAAATATTTAAAAAAAAGAAAGAGAAAGAGAGGTAAGAGAGGAACATGGGGCTGGGAGGGGCAAGCTGCTCTGACCACCACTGGTTGTAGAAGAGACAATGACAGACCAATTCTACCCAAAATGTGAAAGCCAGAGGGCCTCCCTGGAGCATTCTGAGAGACCCTAATTCCTGGCAAAGGGATAGAGGAGGGGATGGACAGAAGATGAGGCTCAGAAGTTTCTCATAGAAGTGGTGGAGCTCACAACCTTGACCTTGATGGTGTCCTTTGAAGGGCCAGGGCCATGGAACCCTGAGACCTAGGGCGGGGAGGTCTGGGTAGGTTCAGATGAGAGCCTGCAACTTCAGATACCTGTGAACACGTGGGCCTCCAGAAGTACCCCTCCCCCCCCCCGCCGCCCCCCGTCCCCACTCCCATCCTGCTGGGAGATCACACAGTGGACCCAAGCTTGGCAGATGTCTAACAAGACAGCGCTTGCTCCTTCAGGATCTACCTCCACACTCCCTCTGGCAGCCTGACTGGCAAGGTCAAATCCCAGTACAGCCAGACTGAGGAGGTGTGTAGGGGAGGGATTTTTTGAGTTTTTAAATTTTTTTTATTGTGGTAAAATACACAAAACATAAAAGTTACCATCTTAACCATTTTTAAGTGCAGAGTTCAGTGGTATAAATACATTCCCACTGTTGTGCAATCATCACCACCATCACCTCCAGAACGCTCTTCAGCGTGCAAAGCTGAATCTCTGCACCCATTAAACACTAGCTTCCCATTATCCCCTCTTCCCAGCCCCTGGCAGCCCCCATTCTGCTTTCTGTCTCTATGAATGTGACTGCTCCAGAGGCCTCATATAAGAGGGATCGTATGCCACTTGCCCTTTTGTGTCTCGCTTATTTCACTGAGCATAATGCCCTCACGGTTCGCCCACGTGGTAGCAGGTGTCAGAATGGGAGAGGAGGGGTTTTATGCCAAAGGGGCTGCAGGCCCAGGCTGGACCTGGCAGGCCAATAGAAGGTGCCTGGGACTGGTTTCTGCGGGTGCAGGAGCAAGGAGGGCAGAACATGGGAAAAGGGGGAGCCCCTCAATCTCTAGATTACAGAACTTCACGCCCTGGCAAGGATCCTAGAGCCACTGCTCCTAGGATGGCTCGTGCAAGGCTGCTGGGGAGGATGGCTCAGAGTGTGTGCAGAAAAATACCAGAACTGTGTGTATGGAACCAAAGGCTCAGAGTGAGGCCAGAAAACGCAGGAGGGGTTGAAGGACAACCCCCCCCCCACCAGCCCCCATTTAGCAACATGACAAGGAGAGTGCTGAGGAGGGGCATGAAGCATTGCTGAGAAGCTCGGTGCTGCTGACCTCTGTGGGTCAGGGCTGACAGTAGGGGATGCTAGGTTAGCAACGGGGACAACAGGGTCTCAAAGGAATCAGATGGCAGGGCTTAACGATCAGAAGCAAGGTGGATGCATTTTCCAATAAGTGGCAAGATCCGAGCAGCAGCTGTGCCGATAGCCTAAGAGATAGTTCTAGAACACAGCATCCATAGAGGTGAGCTGGATGGTCAGTCAACAAAGGTACTGCTTAATTTGTGCAGTAAATAATACCAATGATGACTGATCAGATGGCTGACAGCAGCCAAATCATGATCCCTTGGCTGGTTTCTGGCCCTGAGCCAGCTGGCAGACCCAGAATCCAGACTGAGAGAGAGGCCAGTTCTGGGAGGAAGGACTGAACCCCGTGGGTTCAGGAGTGGTGACTCCTCCTGGCCTCCCCCAACAGAACCCCAGCCTTTTACTTGGGTGATTATGCACAAGAGAAAGGGGGCCATCGGGTCTGAACTGTTATCAATGAGTGATGACTAGGGGGTCACCCCAGCAGTCGGGGAGGGACAGGTAGGACCAGGTCCCAGGTCTGGCCCAGTGTGGCCCACTGGGTCATTTCTCCACTTCTGGAATGGATCACTGGGATGCAGCTTTTTGGCGGTGAGCAGAACCCCCACATGGTTCCTTAACCTGTAAGAACTACCAGAGTGAGCAGGGCCAAGTGAAATCCTCTGAAACTGCCCCCCACCCCACCAGCCAGGAAAGATTAAAATAGTTCCATGCTAAGGGCATGGCAGAGATTGGTGCGACAGTCAGAAAACCCAGGAATTCAAGAGTGGTGGTCCCTGTCATACCCTCATTTAGTTCACAAGTCTGAATCCTCCAAACACGAAATATGATGGTAGATTATAGTGGGTGTGTGGACAGAATTGTGTCCGTCTCCCCCTCCCAGGTCGAAGCCCTAACCCTCAATGGGACTGTATTTGAACATCATCAGGTTTGGAAAGAGATAAAGAGGTCAAATGAGGTCATAAGGGTGGGGCTCTGGTCCTGTAACACTGGTGTCCTTCTCAGAAGAGGAAGAGAGAGCAGAGATTTCCGTCTCTCCACATGGGCACGGAGGAAAGACCCCGTGAGGACAATGAGGACAATGAGAAGACAATGAGATCTCTCTGCAACCCAGAGAGATCTCACCAGAAACCAGTCCTGACAGCATCTTGATTTGGGGGTTCCTGTCTTCAGAATGTGAGAAAATGAACGTGTTGTGCGAGGCAACAAGCCTGCGCTCTTCTGTCATGGCAGCCTGAGCACAACGATACAGTGGGCTCCACAGCCTCCCCAAGTGGAGCCCCGATCGCAGAGGGGGTGGTGCAGATTAATAGGGCCCGGGGGCACCCGTCAGGGAACATCGGCTTTTCCATCCCTGCAGAAAGGGGGATCAGAAGCAGTTTGCTTTTGTGTTGGGGGGACAACGATACACATTTATCCAAAGCAGCCTGTGTTGTCCGGGCATTTCATAAACAGTTCGGGTACGTTCTATTCTGCCTACGAATGGCCTGGCCTCTGGGCTTGACAACACTGATTCAGTGGTTTGGGGCTGGTCTAAAAAACTGGGATAAAGTCACTGATGCCAAGTGGGGGAGGGAGGCTGCAGAGACGGGGAGACATGCCAGGGCCACAGGGGTTGAGGGGTCCAGGCAGGCCGGGAAACCAGGGTCTGGCGAGAGGATCAGGTGCTGAGCCGGTGGTCGGCTGTGTGTCTGAGCGCCCGCGGCAGGCAGGAGCGGGGAGCCTGGCCCGGCAGAGGAGAGTGCAGGCACTGGCCCAGGCCTGGTGGCAATGGGATCGCTTCGCAGACCACCTGGACAGACCCCAGGAAGTTTCAGGGACAGGCTTGGGTGGGGCAGTGGCGAGTGTGATTCCTGCACGGAGCCTCACCAGCCCGAGCAGCAACTTCGTGCCCATCAGAAGGGGGCCCTGCCTCTGAGGCTCCAGAGCCCGATCTCCGAGCACAGGCCCTGTGGGCAGGGTTCTGGAAGGACTCACCCTGCTCTGCAGCACCCAGGGCCCGTGCCAGGCACCCCGAGAAGGCACAATGGCCAGAACCCTGTTACCGACTCTGAGGCGTTCACGAGGCCCTGGGGCTCATGTCCCATGGGCCCCTCTGCTGTCAGCCCGGATTTGACTCCACTGCCTATGAATGTCCAGATGGGAACTGCAGCCCCTCTCCTCCACAAACCCTCACACGACATCCGCAGCGCCCTGGATGTTACAGATGGGCTGGGGCTTGCACACCCAAGTCACTAACGCTGTTGTGCACTCCTGTCCCAACCCCCACCCCAGGCCTCCCAGCTCCTAGGCCTGCCCCCGTGAGACTGGTAGTGTGCATCCTCAAGGCCCCAGCCCCCGCCCTCCCCCTGCTCTGCAGATGGCTCAGGGCTGTGAGCTTTCTGGCCCCACTCAGGCCCTAGGGACCCTCCTTCCACGCTGGGCTCCATCCAGCCATCCCTCCTTCCAAAGGGCGACTCCAAAGCTAGATATTAGGATAATAAAAATGCTTCCACCTTGCTCCTTTGGGAACAGATCAGGAGGTGGGGGCGAGCATGTGGCGTCCTCCTCGAATCAACAGGCCAGTCCCCAACCTCCAGGCCTCATGACTCTGAGAAATGGGGGTGATGAGCTCAACTATGTAGCAGCTCCTCCACCTGCCTCTTATCCCCCAGTTCTGTGGCTTCCTGAACATGCTCCTTACTGACAGGAGGCACGGGGGTGGGGGGGGTGCATGATCCACTCTTGTCACTTGCCTGGGAGTGATGTATGTCTTGGACCCCTGCACCCGGCCCACATATGCTCTTGCGGACTCCCAAGGGTGCCCACTTGCTTCCTGTTAGGCTTCTGGCTGGTGCCCCACCCCGTAAGGGGCAGTGAGGAGCAGAAAGTATCCAGCCCTCATCTGCCAGGCCCCTGAGGGCCGTGGATGTGCCCGCTCCCCCACCTCAGGGCTGGGTAGGATCTGCCAGGGCCTCACAGGCACCAGGAGCCAGGAGAGACCGGGCAGGGGCAGATAGAGGGCAGATCTGCAAACACCTTAACCAGCTGCCTTGCAAGTGGACCATGCTGTGCACCTAACACACCTTTTTGTTGTTTGTTTTACAAGGAGATCTTTCAAAATTTTGAGTAAAGATTAGGAGAGTGAATAAAGGCATGTTTCCTTAATATCAGCTTTTGCCCTTTCACACATTGGTGTAAATAAAGTTCATTTGTCTAAAAGATTCGGGAGGCCCTGAGAGCCTGTTTTCTCGGCAATGTCCTGGACACTTGAGGCTCAGAGTGGCTGTATGGGGCTCCAGAAAGCAGATCACTAGAGCAGATGAGCCTTTGTGGCCTGAGCATCTCTGGAAAGAACAGGCCTAGCGTGATGGAGGAAGGGTCACACACCCAAGGTTTCCAGGGGAGAGACTCCCCTGGCCTGGGCAGCCCTGGGGGCAGAATTAGGGGGTTTCTTGGGGGGCAGGGAGAGAGGTGGCAGGGCCTCACATCTGCACAAAGGACAAAAGGGGGACAGGACTTGCCTCGGAGGAGGGGGTCCCGTACAGGCCCTGGCCCAGCAATCCGGTGATGGCTGAGAGTCCTCTTCCCTCTCTGAGAGTACTTGCTTCAGGGAGTGGGACCACCTGGCGAACTTCTCCTCTAAGGTATTATGGGTCTGAGCCAGTGTAGGAGGCAGTCCCAGGCCCACGGAAGTTCAGGCCGGCAGCCTGGTCAATCTCACGGGGTCTGGGGTGGGACGGGCGGGTGCCAAGCCCTGGTCCGAGGCTGCTAGCCTCATCTCCTGGGAGGGTTGTATAGCTTCTGTAAATTGCAGTTTCCTGGTTTAGAAAGCGAGATTACAATCATGTGTAGTCCCCAGGGTTGTGTGAGGAGGAAGCTGGGTAATGCAGGTAAGGCTCTCTGTTGCTGAACTAGAGGCCAGATTGGCCCGAGCAGGGCTGCCCAGGCCCTGTAAATGGCAGGGCCTCCACGCCCAGCTGGAGGCCATGGTCAGAGTGTGCAGGGCCCGGGCAGGCCTCCACAGAAGAGCCAAGTGCACTTGGGGCTTGAAGGGACCATCTGATGAGGCTTGCAGCTTGCGGGCAAGGAGGCCAGTTAGCACCCGCAGGGCCACCCAGGAGAAGATGGAGCCCCAGGCTAGCTAGCTAGCGGAAGCTGAAACCAGAATCAGTCCAGCCTGGTTCTGAACCCCAGTCTCCTCCCCTTGGGGCGGGAGCAGCATGGCCATCGCTCTGCGTGAAGCTCCTCCTGGGGCATGCAGCTCCCAGCTCCCTTTCCCGTGGGGCCAGGGCCACGGCAGAGGCCTTGGGACTTCTCTGGAAACTACCAAGGCCAAGGAAGGAGGAAGCCCTGGGGCAGGAAGCATGGGACTCCTGAGGCCCAGCTACACCCAAGTAGGTGACCTTTACAGCCTGGCTCCTGTCCAGCCCTCTACCAAAAGCCACCCCTTCCCTAGCATTGTGGCTTATTTTTTCCCTTTAAATGCCAGTAATAGGCCAGCCTTTGGCAGAGGCTTCCTGAAGGCTCCCCTTTCCATCTCCCAAGTCCAAACTCTGGCCTGGCAGCAAGGTCTCTTACCATCTGGGCCTGCCTGGCTCTGCCAAACCAGCACCTCCCTCCCCGTCCCCATACCCACTCTGTGCTGGCCAGTCTCTGCACTGCTCCCGTACCTCCTAGCCCAGTAGTCTCAGAGCTCCAGTTAGTGCTGGGCTCCTGCAAAGAGAGGGGAATCATGGATGCAGCTCAAGCCTCGCAAGCCATGCCCCCAACTCATGGGGTCCTTCCCCACCATGGCCTATCTGCCGTGTCGCCTTGCAAACTGGGCTTGGCATTACTATTAGCTCCATTTTGCACTTGAGGTTTCTGAAGCCGAAGCCAAAAAGCTGGTAGGCTGGAGCTGGGATTGAAACCCGAGCCACCCAGGGCCTTCCTGGTAGCCCAGAGCAGGGAGAGCCCATCCTGTCCCTCGCTCTCAGGCCAGCTGGGCCACATTTGGGCCTCCTGACCAAGCTTTACAACCTGGACAGAGGTCCATGTGCCCGGGTTTGCCTCTCCCTGCCCGATGCTGGGCTGGGTTTGGGGAAGCATAGATGGCTGGGCTGCAGCCCTCCACTCCCCTACCCTACCCCTATTCCCATTGTGAGCTGAAGACCTCCATATGGCAAAGGCAAAGGAGACCAGGGGAAGGGTGAGGCGAGGGGTTTCAAAGAGGTCTCCTTCACCAGTTGGCACAACAGATGCCGGAGCCAGGCACACAGTAGGTGCTTTAATACCCATATAACAGATCATCACCAGGAGGAGCACGCCCAGCTCTTGGCCCTATGTGGTCACAGACAGTGAAGCGTCCAGCCCTGTCTAGAACCTCCTTACCTGCTTCTCTTCCACAGCCCCATGGCCTGAGTGCCCATACCGTCTCTTCCCGGGCAACACCTCAGACAGCAGCCCACTCTGTGCTTTCTGGAGCCAGCTTTTGTCCTTGTGCTAAACTGTCATCCTGAGCAGGCCCTCAGCCTCAGCCAGGTTGTAAACCAATTTTCTCAGCAGCCTACCCATCCCAAGAATTAAGAACCTTTGAGTTAGTCTGTAAATATGGCTGTATTTCTGAACCTCAATTCCTAAGACTGAAATGGTGCTAGTGTCTCCTGAGGATGGATAAACAAGTTTCCTGCCCCCACAAAGTTCAAGTCCCTGCCCCATGAGTCCATTAATATCCCCCCCTTCCCCGAGGAGCTTTACAGCACCATCCTGTGGGGACCCAGATGGAGGGGGCAGGCTCTGCAAGGTCCCAGCACTCGGGACTGGTGAGTTCAAGAGCACCCCTGCCCTATTCTGACCACGTGAAGCCCCCGTGCACACGGAATACAAGCGAACGTATCATCTATTTTGCTGGGTGGAGAATTTCAAGGTAAAAACAGGGCCATCGAGTTAAACTGGCCACCGTTGTCCCTGCAGCGGTGTGTTGGCCCTCACTCCATTCCTGCCCTTCATGCTCTCCTCAGCCGTTCAAGGGTTTAGGAGCCTGAGAACTACATTTCCCAGACTCCCTTGCAGCAAGTTTCTGATTAAGTGCTGCCAGTGGGAGGCCCTGGAAGGAGGTGACAAGGTGGGAAACAGGAAGAAGCCACTTTGCAATGCTGGCAGTGGGTGACACCCCCTGCAGGGACACGGGCAGTGGCCCCAGCAGCAAGAGCAACAGAAGGACGGGGGGTGCTGCGTGGCTCCTGCTCAGGGCTGAGTTGGCCCCTCCCAGAGTTCAAGTACAGGAGCAGTTCCAGATCTCTGAGTAACACCCTCTTCCCCCTGTTGCTCTTCCAGCCTTTCCAACACCTTGATCACCAATGCCTGGCACTAAATCCCCTCTGCCTAAAATAACTGGAGTGGTTTCTGTTTTTCTGGCTGGAAATTAACTGGCAATAGACTGTTTGCCAATTAGGTGTTTCCAGGTCTGGGCGTGAAACCAGCTGGCTCCCGGCTGTCCCTGCTGTCACCGTACCCCGAGCCTTTCCTCTTTCCTGTCCACTCCTGGAGCTGGACCAAGCCTCCTCCTCTCACTCCACTTTCCCCTGGCCCAGCCCTAGCCCCTCTCGAAGCACAGACTCACCCCAGCTTGGGAGGCCCTGGGTCAGCAGGGAGGAACACGCGATGCTCAGGCACATTCTGTGACAGTCTTCCTGGAGTCACTCTGGGTCTGAGGCCCCAGTGTTTACACCTCTCCAGCTTCCTGGGGATCCCAGAGCTCTCCTGACTTCAAGATAGCGTGCACTGCCATTGTTCTGGTCCTTTTCTCTAGATTCCTTTTCCCTCCTGTTTATTCTCCTTGTCCCCCAACCCATCCCTTCTCCTCACAGCTTATTTCTGATTAAAACATCAAGATCACAGTGTGGCCCTGAGAGCTGCCGTTTCCTCTTCATTGATGACAACATTCTCTGGAAGGTGACTGATCACCTTTTCCACCTTCCCAGGGGCTCAAAGGACACTACCTGACAGACCCCAAATGCTTCTGTTGCATATTGTGGCATGGTCCAGCACCCCAAACAGTGATCTATTATTTCTTGTGATTCTATGAGCTGCATGCGATAGACACATGGAATCGACTGAGATCACTTTTCTGACTGCGTTCAGTTGGCATTGGCAGCCAGGCTAGGCTGGAAGGTCCAAAAAGGCTTCCTTCCCCCATCTGGGGCCATGGGGGTCCTCCGTGCTGCCTGGCTACATGGTTGGCTGGGGCTTCCTCCCAGCATGGCAGCCTCAGAGCAGTCGGACTTCTTATGGGATATGGAAAGCTATGTGCGTGCACCGCAGGGAGCTGAGGGAGTAGGAAGGGCTGCAGGTAAAGGGAGAAAGTGCTATTTTCACAATTCCTGACCCAGAAGGGGGTCCACACTGTACTCTCAGGGGGCTCAGTCTGATGCAGGTGCCTGAGAAGTGCTGTCTGAGCTCTCCCCTGATCCCATGGGGTCCGGTGCATCACGACAAGGGTGGGAACAACAGCGTCCAGGAGATGACCAGCAAGTAGAGGCAGCGCCCCCTGGAGGGGAGGAAACCACAGGTCCGGCAAAGGCCAAGGTGACAAAGACACTACTTGACCAAACTCTAGCCAAGCTCCTCTGAGCCCACTTCTCAACGAGGCCTCCACTTTGGCCTATAAAAGCTGTTTGACTGTCAGCACAAATGATTTTGTCTGCTCACCTTCTCCCCTTCCCACGCCCTAAGAGTCTTGAACAAACACTAGCATACTTTCTAGCAGCCCAGGGTTGCTTCCCTAGGGTGACAGCTCCCAACCTTCAAGTTTCTGCCCAAAAGCTCAGTGCTGCCAGGAGAATTTACTATTTGTTCCAGCCAAACCTTGGTGTTGGGCAGATAGGCCCCTGACCCCCGTCTTAGAGCAGTTACTTCAGAAAGTTTGCAATTATAAGTCCTTTCTTTGCCCTTTGATATGTAAATCTTGTGCCATCCAGAACTATCTCTTGGAAACGCAAGCATTCAAGAGCTAACTCTTCCTCCCAGTCCAGGCCTGAGGGAGGGTACGGCCCAACCCGGGTGGATGGGTGCCATCCTCAAACTTGCACCACTCTCTCCCATCACAAAGATAAGAGAAGGTCCGTTTTCCTCCGGACAAACACCAACTAACAAACCTAGGTGGCCTAGTCCCTTCCGCCAGCACTCCAGCCTTTAAAACACCTCCTGCCTTTCATTTCTGGGGAGTTGAGGCTGGTTCACTCTGGGCCCTCTTGCTTATTGCAATAGTTATTATGAAATAAAGTCTTTCCTACAGCTCTAACTAGTATCCAGCTTTGTTTATCTTTGCCAGAGGGAAGAGGCCAGGCCTGGGGCAGGGGGTCCTCACCTCCAATGTTACCTGCGTGTGTTCCAGTAAAGCCGGGGCCCTGGAGGCTGTGATTGGATGCCACCATTCCCATTTTCAAGGAGCCTCGCTGAGGATGAGCGGCACATTAGAATAATGCTGTTTTGTCTTTGGTGGTGGTCACAGAAGCAAAGACATCAGCGGAGAGCCAGTCTCCAGATGTGTGTTTTCCTGAGCTTCCTTGAGCTTGGCCCCGCAGAGGCACAGGAAGGCACAGACTGCAGGGCCCTCATGCTATTACAAAAGATTTCTAAGATTAATATGCAATTTTCCAATTAATATGCAATTTCGACTGTTTTTTTTTTTTTTTTTTCCCTGAGAGTAAACATTTTCAGGACTGGACTCTGCCCCTCCAGGACCAGTGAGTATCCTCCTGAACTGGACTGAATTGGGTCTGTAACTCAGGGTGCCTTTAGAGTAGGGCCAAGTTCACGGGCACAGCAGCCAGACTCAAGGCAAACCTATGTGTGAGAGCTTGGGGGACAGACCCTCCCCTCTCCTCCAAACTCCTCCCAGGGGGCTTCAGCCATAAGGAGCAGAGTAGAGAAGCCTTAAGGTGCAGGTACTAGGTGAGGGCAGAGGGCAGGGGGTGGATCAGAACAAGCGGGGGTGGGAACCATGGGGCCACCACCCTCGTGGACAGAGCACACGTGTCTGTCTTCTGATCAAGGGCTGGGGGGCTGAAGTGACTGTGGACGCTAGATGCACCCGTGGGGACATGGATGTCAGCAGCATCAAGGTGAGCTCATATGAAGTGGGGACACAGCTCCAGGGGAGGGAAAGCCCACGGGGGGGTGTGCATGAACACGTGTGTAAATGTTGGGTGTGTGTGTACGTGTGTGGGGGGTGCATTTGTGGGGGGGGTGTGCACGTGCATGTGGACATGTGCATGTGAGCGTGAGTGTAGGTGTGTCAGTGTGGACGCGTGTGAGTGTCTGTGTGCGTGCAAAGTGCAGCTTCTGCCTGGGCGGTAGGCACTGGGCCTCGGGGCTCTGGGAAGGGCAAGAAAGGAGCTACAGAGGCAGGCAGCGGCCTTGGCACCAGGGACAGCTGGTTTGGCTGCACCTGAGAGGTGAGGAGGGGGCAGGAGGAGGCCCTGGGGCTGGGGCCCGTGGGAGCGCCTGGCTGCTCCCTGGGAAGCCTGGAAGTGACCTTCCGGCTCTGCCATGGCAGCTGGGCTTTAAACACATGTCCAGTGGCCCCAAGTTCCTGAAATGTAGCCTTCTGAGGAGAACAGGAGGCGTCCCAGTCTGGGTGAGAGAGTGGACCAGAAGACCGACCAGAGGGCCTTCTGGAAGGAGGGGAGCCAGAGCTGGGGCTTTGGCCAGTCGCCCGGCCCTTTGACCCCGACAGTGAAGACCTATAGATCCCCAGGACACCAGATGGTGGGCCCTGCCCCAAACTGCAAACACAAACCATGCTTCTCAGCCGAAATGAAAGCAGCTCCTTTCTAGACATCCGACTTCTGGACGCGGGCTGTGCAGCTGCCCCTCCCCCAGCAGCCTGCCCGCGGGGCTCCCCAAGCTCTCCTCGGTCCCCAGCACGCCCCCGAGAGCCTGTGGCCAACAGCTGTGTCCCTCACCTGGGGGGCCGCTCCGCTCCTCGGTGCCGGCTCCGGCCGGGGGGACCTTGGGGGAGGCGTGGGACCAAGGCCCCCGAAGCCTGAGCCCTGTTGTCCCTATAAAAGGACGCTCTTCTCTGTCAGAAAGGAATCTCTGGGGGGACTTTGAAAACAGTCCCACCTCAGCAAACCTCTGTGTGGCCTTTCACACAAACAACCCACCCGGGGACAGCAAGAAGGCGAGCAGTCGAGCCCAGCTGCGGCAGGCTTGCATGTTTTTCTCTTCTTGTGGTTTCTCCTTGGGGTTAAGCAATGTTTCAATTCTCGGCATAACGACCCAGCGGCCTCTCTCAGAGGTGTCAACACAGTCTGATCAGTGGGGGACTGGAGGGGGATGTTGGAGGGGAGCGGAGGGGTCCCTGTGCCAGCCTTTGGGTCCCTGGGCTCCTCCGAAGCCTGTCAACAGTGAAGGAATGAGAAGCCCAGTGTTCCCCAAAGGTGCCTGGGTGGACGGAGAGGCTGCCGAGGGGTGTTCTAGAAAGATTAGGACCTAGTGAATGTCGAATGCAGCGGGCACCCCTCCTGGGATAGACACTTATCACCAATCACACAGCACTGGTGTCTTGACGAGAGAAGGCTCCCAGCTCCCCTATGGCTGGGCTGGGTTGGGCTGGGGGCGCCCCAATGTCTCAGTTTCCTGGAAGCCAACCCCACCCCATTTCTTCCTGTCGCTCTTGTCCTCCCCCGGCACCCCCAGCTGGCCCCATTGCCTCCTCTGAGGGGCCACAAGGGAGTCCCTCCAGGTGCCAGGTATTCGCCACCTGTTACCTCACTTGTGAGAACGTGGAGGTCACTGTAAGGCACCAGCAAGCTGTGGGGCGGGCCCGGAGCCCAGGACCCCCGACTCTTCCCTCGCCCCGTCAGAGGGCTACTCTATACCACTCCAGGCTGGCCTGGCTGGGCTCCCACACCGGGAGAGGGTCCCCTTCCTGGCCAGGGCGGCAACTCTCCACCCTGAGGCCCTGAGCCTTCACAGGCTCCCTGGAGCTCCCAGCGGCCGGGCCACCCCATGGGGGGATCTGCAGACCCCCGGCCCTCCGGCTGCCCGCCCGACCCCATGCTGCCTGGCTGAGGCTCCCCGCGGGGCCACTCCCAGGTGCTGGGCGTGGCGGTGCTCTAAGTCAATTCCAACAGCCTGGGCTCCCTGTCACAGCTTCCCCTGCAGTGTGCGCGGCCTTCTGACCCTAACCATGGTCTCGGGGGAATCCTCGGTTCTTCTGATATGACCAGCCCTGTTCCCCTTTCCAACTCCTTGACGGTGGGCCCGGGCTGGAGCCACCATGGAAGGAAGGCCCAGAGAATGCTCTAACACCGTGGAACGTGAGCCCCCGGCCCAGCTCTTGTTGTGGGAGGAAATCAGGCCAGCTTCCCCTAAGCCTCTCACCACCTTTGCCTGTCCTTTGCATTCCTGAGGGCTTCCCTGGGCCCTCAGAGCCCCAGGAGGGCAGGGATGGGGGCCCGGCTCCTTCTGGCTCCCCACTCCCTTGCACCCAAGGCCTGGAGAGTGCAATTCTCCCCAAGGGCGTGCGCACAGCCCACCAGCTCCCTGAGCCTGTGTGGGCCTCCAGAAGCCAATTTGTCAGCCTCCTCTCTGCCAAGGGGAAGAGAGAAGAGAGGGAGGGCTCTCCAGGTGAAAATCTCCAGCCTCCCAGCTCAGATGGACTCTCCAGGATCAGTTACTCTGGAACCAGGCAGGGCGGGGGGCCTTTCCCGAAATGGGCATTCTCTCCCTGCCCCTCTGACCATCTCCCTCCCGCAGTGGCCTAGCTGGGAAACGGCAGGCTTCACCTCCCGGCAGGGCTAAGGGGTCCGCACCCCAGTACTCCGTCCAAGATGGGGTGCCCCGCCGGAGGCTGGTGAACCATCCTGTGGGCTCCCTGAAGCTGCCACCACCCCTTCCCTAGGCAGCCCCGGGCTCCGGACCTCGCAGCCACTCTCTGCCCCCTGCTCAGAGCCAAAAGGCTCTTCAGCCTACTTCTCAGGGTTCTTCCTCTGGATCCTAAGCCTGTAAGCAAATTTAAACCTCAGTCTGCTAAGTACAGGTTTCCTCAAGGTGGCCATAGAAGGCGGAGGGCGGCGAGGAAGGGGCCACCGGGAACCTAGGTGCTGCTCAGATAGATCCCATGGATGCCAGGCTTGCAGGGCCCTCCTGGGAAACCATGTCTGGGCCACAGCCGAGGGCGCCTGCCCCAGCCGTGACTGGGAGCCCGAGTGGGAACAGACAAGAGACCAGCTCAGGAAGCTGCAACCACAGAGGGGTTTCAGTTCAGCCAGCGTTTGCGGAACCCCGGCTTTGTGCCAGGAACAGTGCTCAGCCCTGGGAAGACGCCAAGGGGAACGGCGGGGTGGCTGGGGTAGATGCAACTTGGAGACTGCTCCCCAGCATGCCCGTTGGGTGGTAAAGGCAGAGCAAGATTCTCAAGGCAGGTAACGCTGCTCCCTGGGAGGAAACGGTGCAGAGAGGGTGGCGGGCCGTGGCTGCACATGGGGAGGGGGGTAAGCAGGACAGGTGTTGGGCTGAGCAGGGCAGGGGTCTGAGCTGATGCATTCCACACACAGGAACGCTGTCAGGGCCCGAAGTGAGGGATGACAAGCTAAGGCCAGAGGTTCTGGAAGATGGCACGGCCGTGATGGCAGCCTGGGCAGGCAGATGGCCATGGACTTCCAGTGGGATCCACCCGGGCCTGAGCTGTAGAGTCTGTGCAGCGAGTCCCTTCAAGTGGCACAGGGAATTTCCCAGCTCAAGTCAAGAAATCCAGGATAGAGTTAAAACCTGGAAAGGACATTTACCCTTACAGGTAGAAAGGCAACCCCAGGGCTGCATGCGCATGCGGTGAGTGGTGCATCATACTCTATAGAACATGTTATGGGATAAAACTTTTTCAAAGTCTCCAAAGTCTCCATGCTTACATCAGATTTTCTAGAGTAAGAGAAATTCTGCAGCCAAGTCACGCATGATTTAGGTCTTTTGCAAATAGCCAATTCTAGCTGGCTTTATACAAAACAGGAACTTAGGTCAAGAAAGCCACCCTAGGGTTTCCAGGAGCCCCAGGGTGGGGTGCGGTGGCTGTGGAAACAGGGCCTGGAATCACAGCCCAGGGCATTGCAGGATGCTGGGGTCCCCTCTGCCACTCCTCAGGTTCTCTCTGCATTGGCATGGAGCACCTTTCTCTGGAGGTGGGCAGAGTTCACATCTCTGCAAAATGAGCTGGGATCCACACTCCTGGGTTCTGGTTGTGCGGGCTTGGATCAGGCACCCATCTCTGGACAGATCCAATGTGGATGGCGTGGTGGCAAAGCCACACTGCAGACTTGGCTCTTTTTACAGCAGAACTATTTTTTTTCCCCCCAAACAAAATCCTTCCTGAAACTGTAAATATGCCAGAGGCATCCCTGAGAGGGGAGACAGACGGCGCAGAAGAGCTCAGTGTCCTCCCTGCTTACTTTCCCCTTCTCTGGGTGAACCCAGAAAAAGCCTTCAGAGCTGTTGAGAAAATCAGCATATCTTCTCACCCCCAACACAAGCTCTTCCTCCTACCAGCCTCCTTCTCCCCCAGCACACACCCCCTGAGTCCCAGGGTGCACCCCGCCTCTCCAAGGTCTGCGGGGACCTTGGGCGCTGGGAGGAAGAGCTTAGAAATCAGAAGTTGCAGCTTTGGACCCTGCATGGAGAGGCTGGGTGATAAACTGAGTCAAGGGTGCCTCACTTGGCCTACCAAGTTCTCAAGGTAGATATTGGAGCAGAAGTTCAAACCAGATCCCCGAGATTCTAAAGCCCTCACTCTTTCTGCAACACTATGTTGTCCAGAGCAGTATAAGCTGTCAGTGGCCAGGGGAAGACCAGCACCCTCGGTCCTGACTGCCCATCCATGGTCGCCATGCCCACGGGGTGGGCACGTTTTATGGGTTAGCTGATACTGACCATATCTCTCCCTGCTTGTAATCCTACAAGAGACCCCATGCTGTGGAGACCTGTCACCTGCTTAGGCAGGGAGGTTGGGCCCCTGTCTACTTCATCTGCTGCTTGCCCAGTACCTTCTTACAGCTCATTCCTTGCCCTGGTGCCTTGAAGTATGTTGGACCCACTATCTGCAGTGCCCTCTCCCCTACCCTGCTGGATGAACTCCCCCCAAGATTGCACGTCCCGTGTCTCTGGGTACCTGCACCTCACAACACCCGCTTCCCAGAGCACCCTTCCCCTCTGCAGCCCTGGCCGGGCCCCACACTCCCCTGGGCTGGCATGATGTTTGGGCCTGCCATAGGCCAAATGGGCTACTGTGGCCTGAACTGTCTCCACCCCCTTCATATGTTGGATCTTTAACCCCCAGTGCCGCAGAAAGTGATAGTTATTTGGAGATGGGGCCTTTACAGAGGTCATTAAGGTAAAATGAGGTCATTATAGGAGGCCTTATCCAATCTGACTGGTGTCCTTCTAAGAAGGGGAGATTAGGAACACACCGACAGGAAGGGGAGGCCGTGTGCAGACACAGTGAGAAGTTGCCATCTCCAAGAATCCAAGGAGAGAAGTCTCAGAAGAAACTGACCCTGCTGGCACCTTGATCTTGGACTTCAGGGCTTCAAAATGAGAAAACACCTTTCTGTTGTCTAAGCCTCCCAGGCGGTCGTACTTTGTTATGGCAGCACCAGCAGACTACTAGACAGGAAAGTGTTTTAGAAGGTTCCAGAAGGGAAGAAAGGTGACAGTTCATTCACTAAGCATAAGCAAAGGTGACTAGGAACACCTGCAAAAAGGTGCTCGTTCGCACTTCACACACGGCCCGGCTTTCCTTAGGGCTGGGCCAGGTGAGATTCTGTGTGTGCATTAAACCCTCAGGCAACACCACACTCGCTGGTCTACTGGCCCCAATTTGATGACCAAGCCTATAGATGGCTCAGTGTCCTGTGAAGGGCCCTTTGTCGAAGAGCTAAGCAGGACGCTCTTACACCTGACCTGATGGTGGCTCATAGTTGGCCACAATCTCACTGAGACCCTCAGACTCATCCGCATCTCACAGATGAAGAGTAAGAGGTTCAGACGGGTGGGGTGGCTTGGTGGGGTCGCTCAGCTACAATAGGCCAGTTGGGGGGAGATGTCAGGCGCTGTGTCCATGACACGAAGGCACAAAGGGTGGGGAGGCAGCTTGGGATTGAGGCATGAAGAACAGGGTAGAGCCTGTTCCAACACCAAGGGGCTCAGGGTCCTTGGGAAAATCATGTCATCTCTCTTGGCCTCAACCCTGCCTGCCTCGTAGAATTGGGCTGACAACATGGACAAGACAACATGGGGGAAAAGCCCTAAGAAGACTGCAAATTATCTTTCAAATGTTTATTTCTCCCGTTCCCTGTTAGAGCAGTTGTCCAAGTGAGCAAAAGACATCGACACGGAATATGACAATGAAATTGAAGGCATGATCAGTGTCCTTGTTTTGAATCCTGCAAATGACACATGTCGTGGCTGCCAGTCCTCAGGGTCACAGCAGCTGGGAGGTTCTCCTGACCTCCCAGATCCCAGCAGCAAGGCTGATGTGCTCCACTTGGCCTGTGCTGGGCCATGCACAGGGCACACAGAGGCACAAGGTCCTGGTCCTGACCCCTGGCAGGGACTCTGGTTTGGAAGGCATCCAGGATGACCATCTGTCTGGTTTTCCTGGGGCTGAAAGGGTTCCTGGACTCAGGACTTCAGTACCAAAACTGAGAAAGTCTTGGACAAATGCACAGAAAACCCCAGAAGCAGCTTGCCTGGAAGAATGGCGAATGGCCTGCCCAAGGCTCAGTTTTGGCACCAGCAAAACACATCTGCAGGGCAGGTACTGTCCTGAGGATGTGTTACAGGCTCTGAACCTATAGCCAGTATATGCTGTTGCTTCTCCCACAGGTCCAGGAACCAAGGAGTGGATGTGGGAGGGGCTCCTCACAGTGTAGACCCTAGCCAAGTGTCTGCTTCCCACCCAAGCAACATGGAGAGCCATTGGCTTGAAAGTCTTAGTCTTAGTCCCCAGGGAGGAAACCCTTCCCCAGAACATAGAACCAGAGCTCCATGGCATCAGAAGTTGAGACCAACACCTAGTTACCTTGGAATCTTCATGCTCCTGAGCCAGTGGGCAAAGAAGGGGGCCTTTACTGTCCAGGGCTTCCTCCTGATTACCAAGGAGTATCGCTACATGTGGAGGGCAGGGAGGATGGGTCTAGAAGACCAGGGAGTCTCCAGGGCATCTCTTAGTACTTCCTGTCCAACAGCAACAAGCCAGAGACAGACCCTTCCCAGATAAAGCTTTGAACAATCCCACCAGGTAAAGAACCCAAGTAGATACAGACAGGGGACAAAGGAAGCCCAGAATGACTGCCGAGCACAGAAACTTCTAGTTGCCAACAGGTCTCAAGACTAGTTACAGAAATGAAAACTAGCTTCTATGGCACATATTCTCTCTTGCTTGGTGTCCGTAGATTTTCCCTTTTCTTTTCCCTATTTTTAAAACATTTTGGTACACTTCTTAGTGTACATACAGAAAAGTACATAAAGCACAAGTATATAGCCAGGAGTACACAAGTGAACACATCTGAGCAACAGCTACCCAGATCAAGAAACAGAACATAGACAGTATCCCAGACGTTCCCCCCTGTGCCCCTCCAAGGCCTACCGCACCCAGAGCAACCACCACCCCATCCTAACACCTTATAGTCGTTTAGCCTATTTTGAACTTTACATGCATGGACTCATACCATCTATTCTCTAACTTAGGGCCTGGCTTCTTTCACTCAACTCTATGTGGAGAAGGTTCATCTATGCTGTGCATTGTAGATGGTTCACGTTCATTGCTCTGACATTTCCTTTTGTGAAGATACAAGCATTTATTGATCTGGATATTTGGGTGGTTTCTGGTGTTTGGTTATTACCAAGTACTGCTCACACGTCTTTCAGTGAGATGTATATGCAGTTCTCTCAGCTATGTTCCTAGCAGTGAAATGCTGGCCATAGGGGTGCATATGCGCAGCTGAGTAATACCGCTATTTTCCAAAGTGATTATATCAGGTCACGCTCACCCCCCTCCCCAGCCGGCCCCCAAGCAGCGTGTGTGAAAGCTTTGCTTTCTCCACACCCTTCAGCAATGCTCAGGATTCTGCCTTTTTCATTTTAGTCTTTCTGATGGGTGAGTGGTGGTGTGCACTACAGCTTCCCCTTCCTTCCCTCCCTCCTTCTCTGTCTCCCTCCTTCCCCTCTTTGACAGCTTTATTGAGATACAATGCATCCATTTGAAGTGTACAGTTCAATGAGTTTTAACATATTCACAAAGTTGTGCAACCATCACCACAATCAATTCTAGAACGTTTTAATCATCCTCAGAAGAATCCCCTTACGTTTTAGCTATCACCCCGACACCCTATTTGGCCCAAGACCCTGGCAACTGCTATGTAGTCTTTTGCGGCTGGCTTCTTTCAGTTGGCACAATGCCTTCGAGGTTCATCCATGTTGTAGCATGCATCAGTACTTCCTTTTTATGGTCAAATAATATTCTATGGTATGGATGTCCCACATTTCATTTATCCATTCACCAGTTGAAAGATATACGAGTTTTTGTGTGAACTTCTATTTTCATTTCTCTTGGGTCTATACCTAGGAGTGGAATTGCTAAGCTGTATGGTAGCCATGTTTCACTTTTGAGGGATTTTCAGATTGCTTTCCTAAGCTCATCATTTAATATTCTTATGTCGAGTATACTGTATTCTCTGTAATCTCTGTAATCTCACCATCATTTGTTAATAATACTTGTCTTTTTTATTATAGCCATTCTAATACATGGGAAGTGGTATCTCATTGTGATTTTGATGTATTGTATTTTAAATGGTGTTTCCTTGATGACTAATGAGGTTGAGCACCTCATGTGTTTATCAGCAACTAGAACCTGTCTTTTGTGAAATGCCCACTTAAACTTTTAATCATTCTTTGGGGTGAGGGGGTTCTGGGCCATCTGCCATCATCTTATTGATTTCTAGTAGCTCTTTATATATTCTAGATATGAGTCTTTTGTGTGTTGCAAATATCTTCTCCTGGTTATAGCTTGCCTTTTCACTCTCTTAATGGAATATTTTGAATGTAAATTCTTAATTTTAATTTTCAATTAATTTCACTTTTCTTCTTCCTCTCTTCCTCATTCTCCTCTTCCTCCTTTTTCCTCTTTGTATCTGCCTTTTTGTAATCTCTTTAGGGAAGTCATAAGCTGTCCCTACATTTCTGTAGACATTAGTTTTAGCATAATGGTTGAGTGCAATGGCAACTGCCTGTCCCGAAGTCTAATCTTCAACAGCGCTCCCTCCCAAGCAACCATGGGTGCTAATTGAGTAATTGTAATGCCACGGATCACTAGGGGCCTGTTTTCACTGGCAATGAGCTCATTTTTGTATTCATGCTCAAACAGGTGAACAACCCCATCACAGGGACCCAACTGGGAGGGCTTGTTTCTTGAATCAGTACTGAATCAGTCTGGGTCCAGTCAGGAAAATAGAAACCACTTTAGGTATTTCACACAGAGTGAATTCACATAGAGAACTGGTTACAGAGGTGTTGGAAGGATGCAAGAGTAAAAGGGAGAAAGAGGGACGGACAACTAAAGGAAGAAGGGGTGGTCCCTAGAGATAAGAAACACTAACACCTCTGGGCTAGAGCCCAGAGCTGGCACGAAATTTCTGCTGCCCCATGGGAGAAGCTGGTGTTGTGGGAGAACCTCGCACTTTGGGAAAAGCTGGTGCTATGGGAGAACCTGAGATTGCTGACTCTAGAATGGGGCATATTCTCCTCCAGGATTGTAATTCTTTTTTTTTTTTTTTAAGATTTTTTTAAAAGTGGTCTCTACACCCAACATGGGGCTCAAACCCACTATCCCAAGATCAAGAGTCATGCCAGTCAGCCGGCCCTGGGACTGCAACTTCTGATAAAGATGCTCCCTCTCCCAGAGCTGCTGAGCTCTATAATCACCCAGTCCCTGCTGCTACAGCTGCCATCCTACCAGAGCAGACACTTCCTCCCTCCTGCCTTCGGAGCTCCTGCTCTGCCTCTTACGTTAGACCCTATATAGGACCTAACACTGAGACAGTGGGCACAGAGCCTGGGAAATGCAGATCACATGGGAACCCCAGAGCAGCACTCAAGAAGGTGGCGTGGGCTGGGACCACAGGCACCCACCAGCACAGTCCACCTGACTCTAGCCCCACTGGCCCGCTTTCAGCTGCGCTGCTGGGACCTCTTCTGCACTTTACTCGGCTGCCTCCAGCTCACCCCTCATGGGTGGTTCACAGGCCGCCTTCTGGGGGAGGCTTTGCTGAACCCACAGGTGCTACACTGTCTTGGGCTGCTGGTTTCTGCACATCTTCTTCTCTAGGGGTGAGTTTCCTGAGAGCAGACAGTGTATCTGATTTTGTCCCAGGTCATGAACCCAGTGTAAATTAAATGCATGAGTGAATGAAGAATGAAGGAGTGACAAGCCTGCTCTTGGGTAAACTGCAAAGAGTAGGTTGAAGGGCTTTTCTCTCTGGACATACCCTTTCCATGCTTCCAAGATCCTGGAGTCCATTATTGGACACTGTCCCCCGGTGTCCTTCATGTCTAGCCCCCACCCCTGGTGTTTAAGGATATGTAATTGGCACCATGTTGTCAGGGGCACATTCCCGAACATTGTGGCAAAACACAGCTGCCTATTTATAGCCAAGGCTATTTAAAGCCAAGGGTTTATGGAAAAATTGTTATGTGTTTGGACAAATTTGGAAGTTTTGGGTTGAAGCAGATTAAACATGATTCTTTACCATAGCACTTCTCAGATCCTTAATTCGCTAACGTGACAGTCCAGGAAGAGGACGTATCAGCCAAGTTCCCCAAACTTATATGGCCACAAAGGTCTCATTTAGGAACACCAAGCAGAGTTTGGTAATTGGTAAAATAATATTTTAAATATATTTAATTGATCTATCTTTGAATAGGCAACATACACACACACAAAGTACAAAATTCAATAGACAAACAGGTGCTCAGGAAAAATGTATCTTGCTTTCCCACCTGCCCTCCTGTTCTCCAACCACTGTCAGAGACTTCATGGGTTTCCTCCCAGAATGAGGCATGGCTAGTCACCCAACGAGGGGGGTATCCAAGAGGGCTGTGGGTGTCCCAGCTGTCCCCCACCACTCCCATCACTGACAAGGAGCCTGCTGTGGTGGCTACCGCTGTTTTGCTCTGTCCAGGCTGGACACACATGGCACTTCTTCACCTGGATTTCCAGAACCTGCCAGTGTTTCCCTGTGCTCTGCGACCGGAGGGTCCTGTGCCTCTTGTCAGTAAGTCAGAGAGAACAACGTGGCTCCCCTAGGCATGGCTTCCTCTTGTCCACGCTCAGTGCAGCCATTTGGAATGACCTCGGGACGGAAAATATCAGGAACAGCCCTAGGCTATGGCTTTGAGTAGCCTTGGGATCTCTTTGTCCTTTAGAAGAAGGAAGGAGGAGTTTTTTGGTAGATAACCCAAGGATTACTTGAGATGTAGCATGTTAACCGGGAGACCCACTCCATATTCTCCCTTCTTGATGGAACAGACTTTCCCTGAAGGGGGTGGGAGGGACACCAAGCAGATAATGACAGAAGATGATAAGGAAGAGGGGGGGATGGAACAGGTGTATTAGTTCTGTGTTGCTGCATAACCAATCAGAGCCAAGCCTGGCTGCTTAAACCAACACATATTTATTATCTCCTACAGTTTCCAGGGTCAGAAATCTGGGTGGTTCCAGTTCCACTTCTTTCCAAGATGTGGTCAAGATGTCAACCAGGGTTGCAGCCATGAGAAGGCTTGACTGGGGCCGGAGGTCTGCTGCCAAGGTTACTCATGTGATTGTTGACCGGAGGTCTCAGCTGAGTATACTTCTCCATGGGGCTGTCAAGGGTCTTCCTGACATGGCATGCAGCTGGCTTCCTCCAGAGCGAGTGATCCAAGAGAGACTAAGCAAGGAGGGAGCCACAGTGCTTTCTGTGACCTTGTCTCCAGAATCATACACAGTCCCTTCTGCTACATTCCATTTGTTAGCAGTGGGTTGCTAAGCACAGTCCACACTCAAGGAGAAGGGATTCAGGCTCTGCAGTCTAATGGGAAGAATAGCAAAGAATTTGTGGACATATTTTAATTATGTTTTCAGTGGGGACAGAGGACTAAGCATGGGGCCAAGGAACAGCTGGTAGCTCCTGGTCCATTACTAATAATCCCTGTCATCTTGGCAAGTCACTTACTTTCTGGGCTTCAGTCTCTCCCAGGCTATTTGGAGATGGTGACATCATATTCTGTTGGAGGGCCAGTGGCTCAACATGACAGGGAGGCAGAGAGCTACAGAGTCAAGGGTGTGGGCTTTGGGATCAAGTCCCTGCTGCACCACTTCCTCTCTCTCTGAGCCTCGGTTTTCCCATCTGCATCATTACCTGCCTCCCAGAGCGGTGGTGAAATGAACAGAGGCATGCATGTGCAGAGAGCTGGGCCCAGCTGAGCCTAAACTGAGCAAGTCTAGAGGCATCTATTTGCTGGTGAAGCCAAGAGGTGTGAGAAGGCTCTGCATATAATCCAACCAATGAAGAACAAGCTGCAGGAAAAAGTTCCTACCCTCCATCACCCGCGGGTTCTGTGACCCATATGAAGCTGACCTCTACCTTCATTGTTTTCCCCAGCTGGGCTACATTCTGGGGTCATGACCAAGATTTTGCATCTGGAGGAAGTATTCAGTTGCTCCTGTGATTAAAACTATCCCCCAGATGAAAGCCAAGAGCATCCTTCATTCATCATGTTCTCCACTGCTTGGTGTTACGTGTTATGTAGGCACATGGTCTGGCTCAAGCCCTGGTGGCTTAGGGACCACGGAAGCCACATTTAGAGAGCACATGGAAAGCCCCCATGTGCTCACCTTTGGGGAGAATGCCCAGCTCAGGGACTGCATGCCCCAGCCTGAGAATCAACGTTCTGTGGCTTTATATGAAGTCTGAAAAACTTGCTAATAAAATACCAACTGGAAATCAATTGTTAGCCCAGCTTTACTGGGCATCCAATTTTCTAAGGCCTTAGAATTTTTTCTGGAAGAGGAATGGATGTTAGCGGCAAGAAGTTCTGCCAGGGGCTAGAAAGATTCTTGCTTCTCTGACAGCCAGCTCTTGGTCTGGGGGCTTTCTCTGAAGTGGTTTTGGAAACACCAGTGTGGGTTCATTACTGCTGGAGACTAGAAACATGTACAAGAAGCTTCCCTTAAGTATGCACGATTGTGCTCACAGCTCCTTGGGAGAATTCCCACCAGACAGGCTGGACTCTCTCTGAACCTCCCAGGACCTGAGTTTACCTTCTCATGGGGAGCGGTTGGCTTGAAAGTATGGTCTGTCCATTGCGCTAAGGCAGATACTCCAAGGTCTGTGTGACCCCTCCCTGACCAAGCAGCACACCTCCTGTGAGGGAGAACACAGGACAGCCTGAAAATTCCTCTTTTCTTTGGAAGCAAGGCATTTTGCTTTTACTGTTTTTAAAGCAGAATAGAGAGAAACCCACATCTCAGGGCCCCACTGAACCCAAGGCTTGAAGTTGTCTGTCACCAAGGGGCAGAAGCTCTGCCCAGAAGAAGCAGAGAGAGGTGGGACACTCCTCTCTCTTAGGACCCCGAGGCAGGGTATGGGTGTAGGTGGACCCTCTGCCAGTTGGCCCCAGGCTGCATGAGTGGCCCTGGTCCTGAGCATGGGATGGAGCTGAGGGTTAGAGTCCCACCTTCAAGCAGAAGGTAGGACAGCGTGACCTGGATCTAGGTGGTACTGGCACACCGGTGGTTATAGGAAAATAGGGAAAGCCAGAGCCTGATGCCTGCCTCTTGGCATTCTCTGAGCTCTGTCTCACTGGATGAGCAGAGGAAGCCACTTTGATATGGCAGACCCAGGAGCCCTCCTGCAGGGAGCTACAGGGGGTAAAAGGTTGGCCAGAATCATAGGTAAAGAAGCACTGGCATCCAAATGAGACCTGCTGGGATCAGCATCCCAACCACAGAGCCCCCATGTGGGGCTGGAGAAGGTAGGAGAATGCTGGGCTCTGTCAGATGTCAGAACCACAGCCATTCAGAGGGTGGGCCGGCCACGTAAGACCTTCCACCAGGGGGCAGAAGAGCAAAGCTGAAAGATTGATGCACCATTGGACCAAGTCCTTGCAAGACCAACTTAGGGCCAGGAAACTTCAAACACCTTGGGTTGCAGGGCCTGATGGTACTATGGGAGAACAAATCAGAGCTGGGAAGAAGAAGAGAGCATCTGCTGGCCCTTTGGAACAAATCAAATATGGCAACAGAGCTCAGAGCCAGCAATGCAGGCTTGGGGTGGGGAGCAAAGAGCCTGCAGGTTTTCCTTGGTTTCTTAATATCAAACCCCTCACGTGAGAGGGCAGGAACCATACACCCAACAGAGGTCTCCCAGCAGCCAGGGGACTGTGGTGGAGACTGCATGTCCTAATTTCTTTCTGTCCTGGCTGGTAGATCACAGAGCAGAGAGCTGTGATTGCTTTACCAGATCTAGAATTCTGTAGACTCCAACAAGAGTGGGGCAAATTGAAGGATCACCCCTGACATGCCACGACTTGGGGAAGGGTGGTTTAGACAGCTTTGGTTGTTGTACCAGTTATCTCTTGCTGCATAACAAACCAACCCAAAGCAGTGGCATAAATAAAAAATATCAGGTATTTTGCTACTGAATCTGGGAGTGGATTACGCTTAGCCAGGCATTCTGAGGCTTCTGCTGATGACTGCCTGTGTGAACACCAAATGTCCTAGTTTTTCTAAACAGGCTAGAAAAACAATTTTTAAAAATTTAAAATCTAACTTTTTTTAAAGATTTTTATTTATTCATTTGAGAGAGAGAATGGGAGAGAGAGCACGAGAGGGGGGAGGGTCAGAGGGAGAAGCAGACTCCCTGCGGAGCAGGGAGCCCGATGTGGGACTCAATCCTGGGACTCCAGGATCATGACCTGAGCCGAAGGCAGTCGCTTAACCAACTGAGCCACCCAGGTGCCCTAAAATCTAATTTTTAACTAATTAAAAACCTGCAAGGGCGTCTGGGTGGCTCAGTCGGTTGACTGCCTTTGGCTCAGGTCATGATCCCGGGGTCCTGGGATCAAACCCCATGTTGGGGTTCCTGCTCAACGCAGAGTCTGCTTCTCCCTCTCCCTCTAACCCTCCCTCCTGCTCATGCTCTCACTTGCTCTCTCTCTCAAGTGAATAAATAAAAAATCTTAAAAAAAATAAAAAATAAAGGGCCACCTGGGTGGCTCAGTCATTAAACATCTGCCTTGGGCTCAGGTCATTATCCCAGGGTCCTGGGATCGAGCCCTGCATCAGGCTCCCTGCTCAGCAGGAAGCCTGCTTCTCCCTCTCCCATTCCCCCTGCTTGTGTTCCCTCTCTCGCTGTGTCTCTCTCTGTCAAATAAATAAATAAAATCTTTAAAAAATAATAAATAAATAAATAATAAAAAAATAAAAATAATTTAAAAACTGCAGGGGCTCCACAGGAGCAGCCCAGGGGTAGCCAGCTTGTGCCTCTGCCTAGTCTTGCAAGGTCAATTTGGAATGGCCCTGGCAGGTAAGGCATTCCAGAAGCTTCTGCTCAGCACACTGGTGCCTTGCCTGAGGTGTTCAGAGCCAGGCAGGGGTGAAGGATGTGGTGGCAAAGGAGTGAAGTAAAAGGCCTTCCCAGAGAAGCATGGCAGAGCATGTGGGCAGCAGATGAAGGGATGGGGTGGCAGCTGAGTGGGACCCACAGTTCACAGAAGCTTTCTGCAGTCCACTCTCTTATTTTTTCTGTGAAGACCCACTCTTTACCAACTTCCCCAGAAAAGCACACCTTTATGAAAGATCCTGAGCACAGCCACACTGAGGAGTAAGTAGCTGCTGAAGCTTAACATAACTCTCCCACCCAGGGACAGCTGTCCTTTACCAGGAGCAAAACGTGCAGAGTCAAAGCACAAAGCTTTAATAGTGACATCTCAAACTGACAGGTAGGTGTCAGGTAGGGTGTTAGGTGACGCTCTTAACCAAGCCTATGAATTTCTGCATCATCATCATCACCACCACCATCATCATCATCACTGTCATTATCACAACCATCACCATCAGCACCACCATCACTACCACCATCAATGTCACCACCCCCATCATCACCATCATCACCACCACCATCACCACCATCATCATCATCACTGTCATTATCACAACCATCACCATCAGCACCATCATCACTACCACCATCAATGTCACCACCCCCATCATCACCATCATCACCACCACCATCACCATCATCATCATCATCACTGTCATTATCGCAACCATCACCATCAGCACCACCATCACTACCACCATCAATGTCACCACCCCCATCATCATCATCATCACCACCACCATCACCACCATCATCATCATCACTGTCATTATCGCAACCATCACCATCAGCACCACCATCACTACCACCATCAATGTCACCACCCCCATCATCACCATCATTACCACCACCATTACCATCACTGTCATCATCATTGCCACTACCATCATCACCGCATAATAAAAATATCCCATCTTAACTTCAAGTGGAAGAAGAACATGTCCTGCTTCTGCCATATCTACTATCCTCTATGGCCCTGGAGAGCATTCATGGACCTCAACAGCTTCTGCGAGGCCCATATCAGCCACATGATGAAAGGCTCAGAGAGAGACACCAGAGAGTGAGTCAAGCCTGTCCATACTGGCCCTGAGTTACCAAGCATCTGCTATGTGGCAGGCCAGGGGTAGGCTCTGCACCTTCCTCCTCAAGCCCCCCGCTGGGTCCCAAAAACCAATCCCCTTTCTTTCCCTGTTGTCTTGCCATCTGGAGGACTTGGTCCTCTTTCTCTACCTTGTTCTGCCTGCTCCGCCCATCTCTCAGCTTCCTTCCCATCAACTGCCTTAGTAGATGCCCAAAACATTTTCATTAAAGAAGCAAATGTCCGGGCGCCTGGGTGGCTCAGTCGTTAAGCGTCTGCCTTCGGCTCAGGTCATGATCCCAGGGTCCTGGGATCGAGGCCCGCATCAGGCTCCCTGCTCGGCAAGAAGCCTACTTCTCCCTCTCCCACTCCCCCTGCTTGTGTTCCTGCTCTCGCTATCTCTCTCTCTGTCAAATAAATAAATAAAATCTTTAAAAAAAAAAAAATAAGAAGCAAATGTCCGTTGCACATGTGTGACTCCCACAGAGTAGGCATCAGGCAGTTGTCTGGCCACCAGTCTTCCTTCTCTCAGCCCAGTGGTGCCACCATCAGTCCCCTTCATTGTGGCAAGGGTTGAAGGCACTCATGACACATGCAAGGCAATTCCGTGAAGGAGCCTATCTCTGGTACTCTTCAGAGGGGACCATGGCATGCGGCCATGTTGCATGTCATAGATTGTCGAGTTTAACATGACCCAAACAGGCTCAGTGCTCTCAACTGTAGAATGGGTTGTTTGGATTTTTAAATGCAATTATACATTTAAAATGTATATTTATCCTCTACAAAGTGCTAGACAGAGGGGAAGTCATATTTTCTTTCTCAATGTGATGGGGAGGGAAACTGAGGCTCAGGAGGGAGAAAAAAGACACACTCTTATCCCCATTTTCTTGATGACTTGCCGTGAGAACTTGGAGCTGCCTTGAGCTTCTCCAGAGGACAGATTTCTCAGTTGTACAATGAGGACATTGCATGGAAAGCATCTAGTGTTCCTCTGAGATGCAAGGCAGCACCACCATCATATCGACACTTCCCCAGCAAAGCTTCCAGTGCTGTGGGTTGGTGGCATCTTGAGGACTCACCAGTACGGGTGTTCCTTCACTAAACTGCAGTGGACGCAGCCCCCAAACTAAGCAGGGCCACAGAGTCCACCCCAAGATGAAGGAGCAAGTAATCATAGAAATCATCCTTGCTAAACTGCAGCCAGTCTACTGTGACATGTGTGTGATGAGTACTGACATATCACTTTACAACATACTGAAATTGTTACGTACCTCTTATGAGAATAAGGTAAGGTAGATATGGCGGAAATGTTCACTTTGCAGATGAAAAAAATGACCTTCAAAACAATTAAAGGCCATCCTGAGACCACACAGGCAATTATAATGCAGTTGGACCCTGACTCCCAGTTCTGTTTTCTTGTGATATAAGCAGTCAACAGGGGCAGGGAGGCGAGGGGTGACTAGAAGACATTTTTTTGCCTCCTTAGTCTGATCTTCCTCTGGTCCTAAAGCCACATTCTCTAGAACGCTACTTCTTTCCCATCCTACACAAAAGGGAGAATTCATTAAGGACTATCAGTCCCTCACACCCTACAGAGAATAAAATCTCCACACTGCATTTGACCATGACTAGGTAGTGAGGTTGTGTAGAAGGAGGGAAGGATGCTACTGAAGCCTAAATCATTGTCCAAGAAGGGCTAAGTGGGTAGTCTACTGCAGTAAACAGGGTAGAGTCAAGAAAGGAAGACACAAGAAAAATTGCTCATCAATATTCCTTGTACAAGAACACAATTTAGTCTTATACTTTTATGGGGTAAAATGTATGCCCCCTAAAATTCATATGTTGAAATCCTAACCTTCAGTACCCCAGAATGTGATTGTATTTGGAGATAGAGACTTTAAAGAGGTAATCAAGATAAAACAAGGCCATTAGGGTAGGTCCTAATCACCTTTGACTGGTGTCCTTAGAAGAGGAGATTAAGACACAGATGGGCATAGAGGAAAGACCATGTGAAGATTTAAGGAGAAGGCAAAAATCTGCATGCTAAGGAGAGAAGTCTCAGAAGAAACCAACCCTGCTGGCACCTTGATCTTCAACTTCTAACCTCCAGAACTGTGAGAGAATAAATTTTTATTGTCTAAGCTACTTAGCGTGTGGCATTTTGTTACGGCAGCCCAAGCAAATTAATACACACACCAACAAAGTTTGTCTCTTCTAATTAACTCAGCAACATAAGTCACTGAGTTTCTATCATTGCCATGGATGCCAGGGAGCTCAGAACCAAGTGATTGATTATAGTGATTATAGTGATTATAGCGTAGACTGAGTCCACACATTTTGGGGACATGTGCCCTGCCCAGTAAAACCAAGTGAGGAATACTCAGGAACGAGGGTGTGATAAGTCTGCTGATCTTCTCACTTCAGAATTGACTGTGCCATAGCTCAGAACTGTTTATGGCCATTTTGCCTAACCTGTGCCTCATTTTGCTGACCTGGAGAGAGGTATCTATTGACCCAGGTCAGAGCTCTAGTCTTCAGCCTATCTTGTTCCACATGCTGATACCTGGCTGACTTCTGTAACCAAAATTAAAGAGGGTGTATCTGGAAGCCCCACATGGAAGCATTCTTGGATCCCCTGCTGAAGAAGCCCCTGGGTATGGTATGTGTCTGCTCTACATACATCCCAACCCAATAGCAGGCCTTCTGGCAGGACCAGCCTCAAGTTCAAACAGGGTAAGAAGTACCAGTCCCCAACTCCATTCCCCACTATGGGGTGATTCCAAGGGTGCTGAGAAGGGTTTGGCATCTTTCCCCATCCCTCTGTACCTACTGGCTAGATTCCCACATTGCACCAATAGGGCTTCACTCCTTTGGAGGAAGTCTGGGATGGTCTTACTGAATAAAAAATTTCCCCAGGAAGGGCCATACTCTAAAATATTGGCATTGTCAATATGTGTGTGCTCTGACAACAGATCTGAGGGAATAGCCCAGCACCCCTACCCATGTCCCTCTCACCCAGCAACAGGTAAGGCACATTTATCTTTACCTGACCATGACCTGAAACTCCTCCTGTGTTGGCAGAGAATCCCCCATGGTGGGAGTTTGGTGGGAGGTGACTTCTGAAACCAAAGTACTGACACCATCCTTCCTCACTTCCCCACCTACCCAGCAGGGCACAGGCCAGTCACCTGGGTTCAGGCACCAGGATGGTCTTGCATGGGGTTTGGACTCACAGTGAGAGGTGAGATCACGAAAGAATAGCCAGAATTTATGTACAGAGAGGGCAGTGGGCTGCTCCAGAAGTTAGCAGCACCCCAACTGGCCATTCTGCTGGCGTGGCTGTGAACGTGGTTCCTGCTCCAACACCCCCTTGGTTCCTGGGTATTTTCCAAGCTTGGTTCTGCAGCCTTACCTCCCAGTGTCCTGCTAGTAAAGGCCCTTTCTGCTGAGTCATCCCAGTTGGTTTGTATTGCCTGCCACCAGGCTCTAGTTAATTGGTCTGGAGCCAGGAAGGGAGGTGGAGCCCGTCCCCAAGGAGAGCCACCATGGTCTTAAAAGGCACCTGCTTCATGTGAGGTCTGTGCAGTCTTCAAGCAATGGATGGGGGTTCTATCTTCAACAAATGGGAGTGAACCCCTAGAGACCCTTATGTTCAGGGGAATCTGAAAGCCCTCCAGTTCAAACATCCCTATCCCAAATGTCAGGGCCCCAGCCCTTCCCTTGGACCCTGACTTTTGCTGACCTGCTCAGGGAGAAGAGGAATTATACACCAAAGGAGCTCTTGAACCTGCCTAATGTGTACTAGTAGGAATGAGAATGTGCCTGGAATGAGAATGAGAATGATCCTGAGGGTGCTGGACCAAGGGGAACAGTAAAATAAACTGGATAAGAGAGATTTGTTGATATGAGGGCATTCAGCCATAACACAGACATTAAGGAACATGCCCTAGGATGATTCCCTCTGGGATGGCTCTTGGAAACTTGAAAAGAAGCAATGGCCCACATTTAAAGAGAGCAGTGATGGGGAAACAATGCCAGAACTTTCGAGGCAGGCTGTGGAGGAAGGGTCAAAGGGCTCAGAGAAGTAGCCTCTAAGAATTGGTCTGCTCTATGAGACAGGAAAACCCAGCATCTCCTTGGGAAGGCTGGAGGACACTCTCCAAGGTGATAAGGCATTCTTGGTGAGGGGAGCACTAACATTGTTGAGAAGCTCAGTGGTGGCTGTCCTCTGCAAGCCAGGCTGAAGTTAGGAAACACTGTCATACAGCAGGGCTTCCAGGAGCAGTGGGGATGAGAACAAGGGCCGGAATAGCAAGGGCCGACAGCAGCACTGAGCGGCAGTACTTGCTTCTTCAAGGTGGGTGTAGTTACCATAATTACCATAATGGACGTAAGGTCAGAATGAGGGGGAAGAGGGTGAGTGTTCTAATTTTCAGAGACACAGGGAGTGGAGATGGTCTATAGAACAAGGTGTTCCTAGGGGCAAAATAGATGGGCACTGCTTAATAAACACAATCAAAAGGGTTGAGAACAGATTCATATCCAAATGTCCATCAGCTGATGAATGGACAGACAAATGTGGCATATCTATACAGTGGAATATTATTCAGCCATCAAAAGGAATAATATACTGACATCAGCTACAATGTGGATGAACCTCAAAAACATCGTGCTGAGTGAAAGATGTCAGTCTTGAAAGGTCACATATCGCATGATTCCATTTGTATGAAATGTCCAGTATTCTGGCAAATAAAGATTAATAGTTGCCGGGGGGTGGGGTGGGGTGGGTGGAGGTTGTTGTAAGGGATGAATTGAGCCTGACTGCTAAGAGGTACAGTTTCTTTTTGGGGTGATGGAAATGTTCTAGAGTTAGAGAGTGCTCATGGTTACACAACCTTGTACATAGACTAAAAACCACTGAATTATATACTTTAAAAAAACACTTTATTTATTTGAAAGAGAAAGCGAGTGAGTGAGAGAGAGAGCACAAGCAGGGGAGGGGCAGAGGGAGAGGGAGAAGCAGGCTACCTGCTGAGCAGGGAGCCCGACTCCAGGCTTGATCCCAGGACTGCAGGGTCATGACCTGAGCTGAAGTCAGACACTTAACCGACTGAGGCACCCAGGTGCCCCTGAATTGAATTTCATGAATTGTATCTCAAAAGAAGGATGTATTCACAGAAGACTATGGTAAGTCATATCCTCTGCCCATTTTCCACACCTGAACCAGTTTTCAGACCCAGAATCCATTGACTAAAGAGGGGACTGAGCCCCACAAGGAAGAACTTCTCAATGCCACGGTGAGTGTCATTGGTTCTTCCAGTGGTTCTTCCAGTCTGTCTCTGAAAGAAACTGTGGTGTTCCACTTGAATAACCACACCTTGGAAAAGGGAATTAACCAGATTTTCAAGGGCAGTTGGATATGGTCCAAGCTGATGCTGGTATTCAAAGTGCCATCATGCCCTTCCTGTGAGGACGTCAGGTAACAAATGTATTTCTGGCCCAGATCCATCTCGTGGTGGCCCAAGGTAAGGATATGCATGTACTCGTGGGCACTGGAGAATCGCTCCACTCGTCAGTCAGGAGCTTGGGAGGGGTTCAAGAAAGCCTGGGGAAGAGGTATGCAGTTGGACTTACAAAATGACTGTGGAGCATGAGGATCTTTGTAACCACTAAGGAGAGGCACTAAATCACCAAGTGGAGAGGAGAATTTGACCAGTGGATGTGTTCATCTGTGCTCTTGCAGTGGAGGATGGAGAATGGAGGGAGCGGCCACACTGGGGACCATGCATGGCTTGTTCTCAGTTTTGATAGAATCCTTTATCATCACTCTCATTTCTTTCCATGATACCATAGAGAATGTGTAGTGATATCGAGGACCTTCTCATGTACCTGTTGGCCATGTGTACATCCTCTTTAGAAAAATGTGTGTTCAGGTCCTTTGCCTACTTTTAAAACTGAATTAGTTTCTGTGCTGCTGAGTTATGCATGTATATTTCACATATTAACACCTTCTAGATATATGGTTTGCCAGTATTTTCTCCCATTTCATAGGTTGCCTTTCCCTTTGGTTGGCTTTTTTCCTCGGCTGTGCAGAAGCTTTCTTATTATTTTATTTTTTAGGCTTTTTGTTTTTATTTATTTTTAAAATTCAATTTATTGAAAACCAAAGCAAAAACAGTCCACCTATTTCTTCTACCCCCCACACCCTGCCTCTGACAACCATGTACCTGTTCTCTGTCTCTGTGACCTTGATTTGGTTTGTTTGTTTGTTTGTTTACTTTTAGATTCCACATATAAGAGAGATCAGTATTTGTCTTTCTCTATCTGATTATTTCACCTAGCATAATGCCCTCAAGGTGCATCCATGTTGTCACAAATGACAAGATCTCGTGCCTTCTTATGACTAAATAATATTCCATTGTGTATACATACCACATTTTCTTTATTCATCCATCATTGGACACTTAGGTTGTTTCCACATCTTGGTTATTGTAAATAATGCTGCAATGAGCATGGGGATGCAGGTATCTTTTCAAGTTAGTGTTTTCATTTTCTTTGGATGAATACCCAGAAGTGGAATTGCTGGATCATATGTTAGTTCTATTTGTAATTTTTTTGAGGAAACTCCATACTGTTTTCCATAGTGGCTGCATCAGTTTGCATTCCCACAAATAGTGTATGAAGGTTCCCTTTTCTCCACATCCTTGCCAATACTTGTTATTTCTAATATTTTTGATAGCAGTTATTCTAACAGGTGTGAGGTGATACCTCGTTGTGGTTTTGATTTGAATTTCCCTGATGATTAATGATGTAGAGCACCTTTTCATGTACTTGTGGCCATCTGTATGTCTTTAGAAAAATGGCTATTCAGATCTTCGGCCCATATTTCAGTCACATTGTTTGGGTTTTTTTGCTATTAAGTTGAATGAGTTCTTTATATATTTCGGATATTAGCCCCTTATCAGATATACAACTTGCAAATATTTTCTCCCATTCAATAGGTTGTCTTTTCATTCTGTTGATGGTTTCCTCTGCTGTGCAGATCTTTTTAGTTTGATGTAGTCTCACTAATTTGTTTTTGCTTTTGTTTTCAGACTCAAAAAATTATTGCTAAGACCACTATCAAAGAGCTTAGTGCCTATGTTTTCTTCCAGGAGTTTTATGGTTTCAGGTCTTACATTTAAGTCTTTAATCCATTTTAAATTAATGTTTGCTTATGGTATAAGAAAGTGGTCCAGTTTCATTCTTTTACATGTGGCTGTCTAGTTTTCTTAACACTATTTGTCAAAGAGAATATTTTTTCCCCATTGTATATTCTTGGTTCCTCTGTTGTAGTTTAATTGACCATATAATTGTGGGTTTATTTCAGGGCTCATTATTCTATTCCATTGATCTATGTGTCTGTTTTTATGCCAGGACCACACTGTTTTAATTACTGTAGCTTTGTAATACAGTTTGAAACCAGGGAGCATGATGCTTTCAGCTTTGTTCTTCTTTTTCAAGATTGCTTTGGCTATTTGGAATCTTTTATGGTTCTATACAAAGTTTAGAACTGTTTGCCTTATTTCTGTGAAAAATGCCATCGGAATTTTGATAGAAATTGCATTGAATCTGTATATTGCTTTGGATAGTATGGACATTTTAAAGATATTAATTCTTCTAATCCAAGAACAGAATATCTTTCCATCTATTTGTGTCTTTTAAAATTTTTTCTCATTAATGTTTTCAATATATAGGTAGTTTTCAATATATAGGTCTTTCACTTCCTGGGTTAAATTTATTCCTAGGTATTGTATTTTTTATGTTGCAATTGTAAATTATTTTCCTAGTCTCTCTTTCTGAGAGTTCATTATTAGTGTGTAAAAATGCAACAGACTTTTGTGTATTGATTTTGTATCCTTCAACTTTACTGAACTCATGCATTAGTTCTAGCAGTTTTCTGATGTAGCCTTTATAGTTTTTTCTACATGTGTCACCTGCAAATAGTGACAGTTTTACTTCTTCCTTTTCAGACTTTGGATGCCTTTTATTTCTTCTTCTTGCCTAATTGCTGTGGCTGGGACTTCCAATACTATCTTTAATAAAAGTGGTGAGAGTGGCCATCCTTATCCTGTTCCTGAACTTAGAGAAAACGCTTTTGTGTTTTCACCATTGAACATGATGTTAGCAGTGGGCTTGTTATATATGGCCTTTACTACACTGAGGTACATTCCCTCTATATTTGCTTTGTTGAGAGTTTTTATCATAAATGGATGCTAAATTTTGTCAAATGCCTTTTCTACATCTATTGAGATGATTGTGATTTTATCCTTCATTTTGTTAATATGGTGTATCAGATTGACAGGTTTGAAGATGTTACACCATCCTTGCATCCCAGGAATAAATCCCTCTTGATCATGGTGTATGATCTTTTTAATGTATTGTTGACTGCAGTTTCCTAATATTTTGATGAGGATTTTTGCATCTATGTTTATCAGAGATATTGGCCTGTAACTTTCTCTTCTTGTGGCATCTTTTTCTGGTTTTGGTATCAGGGTAATGCTGGCCTTGTAAAATGAGTTTGGAGGAGTTCCCCTTTTTATTTTTTGGAAGAGTTTGAGAAGATTGGTATTAATACTTCTTTGAGTGGTTGGTAGAATTCACCAGTGAAGCCATATGGCCCTGGACTTTTGTTTTTCGGAAAGTTTTGGATTACGGATTCAATCAGTCTGTTCAGATTTTCTACTTCATCATGATTCAGTCTTGATAGGTTGCATTTTTCTAGGAATTTATCCATTTCTTTCAGGTTGTCACTATTTTCATTCCTGAAAGATATTTTCCTTGGGTAGAGATATTAGTTCAGGCAATTTTCCTGTGAAATCCTTTTCCCCCCAAAAATCTTACATAGTAGTCCAACAAGTAAGGGAGGTCCAGAATTCTTTTTGCTCAAACTGCCCCCTACCATAATCAACCTTAAGCTCCTCCTGGAAATGCTAGGGAGGACATTGTTACAAATCAATCTCCAAATCAACTTAATCAACATTGCCTAGGCCCTAAGGAAATCCAAAGGGTTGTATCCAAATTGGTTGTATCCATCATGCTCTGTTCAGGGAAGAGTCTTTGAGTTGGAGGTAGGGGCTCTTCTGGCTCAAAGAGGCCAGTGGTACTGTGGGGGAATAAATGAATTCTTATACCCATGGCAACCACAGTGGGGCATGAACAGTTACAGGTTGCACACTACTCCAAGGCTCCTGGTCCAGGAGGCAAGTGAGTTCTCAAGTCCAATAAATGTCCTGCTCTCCTGACTGGGTCCCTGGGTTAGATTAGGTCACCTTTTCTTCTAATTCACACAAGATTCTATACAGGCCAACAGTGGCCCTATGACCAGGATGAAATGTCATGATCACTCTACCTGCCTTTCTGAGCTCAGTCTCCACATTCACTGGGCCTCTTTGTGACCCTGCAGACTTCACTGTAGTTCTGACCTCAAGAAGGGACCCCCTAGATGGGAGACCTGAGTGTTCAGACCTAGAAGGAAACTTCCTCCATGGAAAACAAGCAAATTGATGTCTGGTTTCTATAATTTAGCTTCTTAGATGGCAATGTGTGTGTGTGTGAGAGAGAGAGAGAGCGAGAGAGCACGTGTTAGCCTCCCTGGACGCCGCAGGATTCCAGGAACTGGAGACCTGACCTTGGGCTCTCAGCCCTGAAATCCCTGGGAGGCTCTTGGGAGATGCCCCCAGCTTTTTCCATTCAAGACCTCTATCCCATCTTCCACTGCTCCAGTGACAAAGCTCAGGATGAAAACCAGCCAACAAAAGAACACGCTGCCAGGAGGGCTTAATGCTCCCTGTCAGTCTCCAGGGCTGTGGGGAGCAAGCAGGCCGTGGTAATGGGAAAACACACATTGTTTGGGGGCGTTGCGGATACAGTACGGATTATTTTTAGCAAATTGTTCTGACTTAGTGAAAAACCTGAAAGATAGTGTTGATAATCATCCTTATTTTAGTGCCACAGAAGGCGCTGCTATAATTAGACACTTGTTTCTGGGTGATTCTGCGGTTCCTATAAGAAGACACCTTGCCTGGGTGCAGAAATAGATCACTGAAGGTTGTCTTTATTTTTTAATTTAGGGCTCAAGTTTTTACTCTTTACCCTTAAGTATTAACAATATTTGTGAGAAGAAAATAAATTATTCACATGTCTCTCATGCTAATATTAGCCTGAACATAAATGAGAGGTTTGGGCCTTTCTTTTGTTCTCTGATCCCAGTGACAACCAGGAATTATCCCCTGCTGCCTGCCTTTCTCCTCAGAGGTACTTCCTGGGCCCTCAGCCAAGCCAGACTCCCTGTTATCTCTTTTCACCCTGCACTTTCTCTCATATCAATGTTTTTCACTTGTAATTGTATTTATCTGTGAGACACTTGGACTAATGTCTACCCTCCTGCCCCAACCCCTGGAACCATAAGCTCCACAGGGAAGAAATTTAGTCCCCTACCCTGTCCCCAGTACCGTCCTGTCCCAGGACGAGGACATCAGTGAAATGCAAGAATGAATGGGAAAGCCACTACCAGAGACGGGTGCATGGGGAAACCTCAGCTCCAGCTGCCTTCCCTGCTCACCCAACCATGGGATCACCGTGTAGGCCAAGCCTTTGGGTGGTATTGGGTCTATCTCCGTGCACTTCGATTTCCTCATCCAACAAACAATTAATAAAGCATGTCCAACTTATAGCAGAGATATCATGAGACTTTTAATAAGAAGTGTGAATGAGATAAGACTGAAGAGGGTGAAGTAGATATGAGTTGATGGTTCTATTATGAAAATTAGGGTTGGGGCACGGGGGAGAGAGAACTGGAATTCCACCAGGAACATAATTGTTTGGGAGCAGGTGTCTCCTTCACAGCCACAGCCAGAAGCACAGACTCTCCCACACAGTAGGTGCCCAACCAATGCATCTCCCGTTAGCACCTGTGGAAGGAGTCTCCATGATGGCTCCCAAAGACCCCACCTCCTGGCATGCACACCCTTGTGTGGAGTTCTCCCACACTGCACCAGGGACCAAACGAACACGGCAGAAGTGATGGTGTGACATTTCTGAGATTAGGTGGTAGATTAGCACTGTGGCTTCCTTCTTGGCTTCTGTCTCTGTGCCTCGGTCTGTCTGTCTCTGTCTCTGTCTCTCTCTCTCTCTTTCTGTGATCACTTGCTCTGGGAGAAGCCCTGTTGTGAACAGCCATTTGGAGATGCCCATGTAGTGAGGAACTGAAACCTCCTACCAACAGCCATGTGTGTGAGTGAGCTGGAGAGCACATCCTCTAATCCCCGTCAAGCCTCCAAGACCACTGCCCTGGGCAGCAGCATGACTTCAACCTTGAGAGTCCTTGAACCACAACAGCCCTCTGAGCTGATCCCAGAAACCGTATTCAATGATGCATGTTTGTTGCTTTAAGCTGTTCAGTTTTGGGGTTACTTGTTACGCAGCAATAGATAACTCTTACTCCAGCCAACTACATCTCTTCCTCCCAGCTGTGCTGAGTCGGGGCTGGAAGCTTGGCCTCCCTCATAGCTGCTTCCAGCAGTCTGCCCTTCTTTCTTCTTCCCATCTCTCTGCTCCTCACCAGCTCCGCATCCACCTGAAGACCATCCCTCTGGCCCTGACTCAGCAAAAGTCACCAAGAGGGGCCAGGATAGATTAAGAGAGGAAAGGGTAAGGCTACAGGGACCTGGGTGCCAGATAACCCTAGGGAACATCTTAATTCTAACCCCTGGCCTGAGAAGGAAACTTGACCTTGCTCCCTCTTCCCCCCACACTGGTTTACTCTCATTTCCTATAAAGAGGGAGGTGCTCAGTCAAACTTCTCTCCCTTCCATCCTTCCAATCCCACCCCAAGGGATCTGTGCCACAACTTGCTTTGTCCACACTACCTGAGGACCATCACTTTCTTAGTCTAGTCATGAAACCATCCCTTTGTCCTAGCACCAGTGATGGTATTTTTTGGAGACCAAATATTCCATCAACAAATCCAACTGTTGTGATTTGACAAGAATTCCTGCAGAAGAGAGAAGGGCTCCCACTGGCTTCACAGACTCAGGATTTTTGCCTCCAGGGCACTCACCAGACAGATATTTCTTTGATTTGTTAAATACCCCAATTCCCCAGGATCTCCTGGATCCTCCTGCTGCTGACCACGTTTCACTTCTGTCCCCACATCCTGTTCTGTAACACAACAGCTAAGACAGTAGGCAAGTGGCAGGAGCTTCCTTTTCCTTTTCCAATTAAATTTTTTTTTTTTTTTTGGAAAAATGATCTCGACGTGTGGATACAATCCAAATAATTTAGGCTCACCATGAAATGCAGCCAATCTCTCCTGGTCCCTCATCCAACAGTTCCACTCCCAGGGGGCACTGCTTTCAATTTTTAAAAAAATTTGCTTCTGAAAAAATATGGAAATATGCCTATTTTTAAATTATTATATTTTGCCAATATTTTTTGACTTTCTATTATAATTGTGGAAGATCAGACACTCATAGTCCACTGTGCTCCCACTTTTCTCTCTCACCTATCATCCTAATATATTTTTATATTATAATTTTTGGTTAAATTAACAGTCAGTGTTTACATTACCAGGACTATCACTAATTGCACAGCCAAACAATGTATAATGAATATGTTCCTTTCTCATAATCCACCCCTCCACACCAGAGATAAATGCCTCCTTTTACTATTTTCATTGCCCTAATGGCTAACTACCCCAAATGCTTCTATATTTTCATCAAACACCTATCAACAGTTGTTTCAAAGGCCCTAACACATCAGATAATCTGGCAGATTGCCCCCTTCCCTGGATGCCTCCCTCCCAGCCCTTTGACCTTCTGCTCAGATATGAGCAGTTGCTCTCTTGGTCTGTGGTACAAATTGTTCCCTTGGGGCTTCTCTTAGCTTCTCTGTCAGGCTGGGTCCCTCACTTCCTGCACCCCAGGTCCTCCTTTCTCGGTCTACATGCTTGTTTCATTGGAGCATATCCTCTAGCATCTTCCTGAGAAAGGATATATAGAAGGTAAAAGCTTTAAAGATGTTGCATGCCTAGAAATACTTTTATACCACTTCATACTTCCAAGATAATTGGACCAGATGTAGAAATCTAAGTTGAAAATAATTTTCCACCAAAATTTCAAAGGCATAATTCCATTGTCTTCTATCTTCCAGTGCTACTGTTGTGAAGTCTGTCACCATTCTAATTCTTAAACCTTTGTATGTCTTATTCACTCCTCCTTTCTTTTTTATTTTTTTATTTTTTTATTTTTTTTTTAAGATTTTATTTATTTATTTGAGACAGAGAGAATGAGATACAGAGAGCATGAGAGGGAAGAGGGTCAGAGGGAGAAGCAGACTCCCTGCCAAGCAGGGAGCCCGATGTGGGACTCGATCCAGGGACTCCAGGATCATGACCTGAGCCGAAGGCAGTCGCTCAACCAACTGAGCCACCCAGGCGCCCTTCACTCCTCCTTTCAATCCCCAGTTTCTAGGATTTTCTCATGATCTTTGATGCTTTCATATTTCATGAGGCTATACCTTGGTGTGGAATTTTAAGTTCATAGTACTGGTATTTGATGAGCTCTTTCTATTTGAAGGCTCCAGCCTTCAGTTGGTAATTTTCTTGTATTATTTCTTTGAAATATCTTTGTTTTCTCTATTCTCTCTTTTTGTAGGATGCTGAATCATCTGGACCTAACTTCTAGCTGCAGTTCCTCTCTTATTGTCAATCTCTTTGCCTTTTAAATTTATTTAATTAATTATTTAAATTTTTATTTTTATTTATTTTAAAGAGACAGAGAGAGAGCATGTGGGTAGGGGCAGGGGGAGAGAAAGAGAGAGAGAGAATCTCAAGCAGACTCCCCACTGAGCATGGAGCCCAACCCGGGGCTTGATCCCATGACCCTGAGATCATGACCTGAGCCAAAATCAAGAGTCAGACGCTTAACCAACTAAGCCACCCAGGAACCCTTCTTTGCTTTTTTTGAAAGATATTTCCTTGACTCCACCTCTGTCTCATCTATTAGAAATCCTCTTTCTTATGCTTTGATGACCCCTTCCTTCTAGAATGCTGATGTTGTCTCTCAGATGCAGTATCTCTGTCATCTCCCTGAAAATGGTAATGATAGGAGTTTCATTTTGAGCTTCTGTTCTGCTCCCTTCTCTCTCAGTCCTCTGAGTACCCTTCTTCTGTTTGTGGTTTGTTTGACTCTATTCTGGCAGCATCACTCACATGTTCAGGGATCCTCGGCAATCTGTTCATAGCTAAGAGTGAAGCACTGAGGAGCTCTTTGAAGATTTGGGGGGAGGAGAGAATTTTAGCCTGGTAGGTGGGGCAGATTTCTTTGTCAGGCAACACTGACATGTAAGCATTTTTAGGTCATTTCCTAGGGACATACATCATGCAGGAGCACAGAGATCTGCTGCCAACTTCCTGGGAATAGAGCAGGGGAATGGCTCTTGGGGGTCTTCTCTGTGTAAAGTCCTTCTTCTTATACCCCAACCCCTTTCCAGCCCAGAATCGCACCCCTGCCCCCTGCTATCCTTGGGGTCCCTGAGCCCAGACCACTCTTCTCCAATTTCTTCAGAGAACAAACCTCCAGGCTTGTCTGGAGATTGCAGTGGAGGGTCTTGGGGATCCAACTGGCTTCCTAGACAGAATTTGGATCAACCCCTCTTTTTGGCTTCCCTACTTCATCCCTATTTCATCCCACTGCCTGTAGTGCCGATTGCATCCCATTGCCCAGGCTTCTGGGTTCCACTGAGTGAACAAATCTGATTCTTGGCAGTATAGCCCTGGCCCCCACCCTTACAGGTCCCTCAGGTCTTGGGTCCCTCCTGTCCCACCCCTTTACATCTCAATCTACTCATCAGGAAAATAGGAGTAACAGTGGTTCCCATCCCCCAGGTTGCTGCAAGGAAGAAATGAGTTCACGGTGGTGCCATCACTATTATGATGGGAATCGTCAGAGCCGCCCTCTGGACAAGCTCTGTCCCCTAGTGCGTGTTCTGTCTTGCCTACACAGGCCCCAGAAGAGGAGCCAAGCCCAGGAATGATATGAAGTGCTCATGCTGAGTGTGCAGAGCCAGGGAAAGCTGGTCCCCTCCACGTGCTGCCAGCCCCTGCCAATCCACACAGGATCCAGTCACCAGCCAAGCATGGCACCAAAGGACATATGAACTTGGCTGTTCCAGTCCTCCCCACGGCTTTGCTCAGCCCCCTCCCTCCAACGCACAAACAGAAATGTGCACAAATGCAAAATAACAATGATAATCATACGAGATGGCAGCTGAGACCCGTTACAGTTGATGACAGTTTGAAAGAAGGATGAGCCGCTCTATGCCATCTGCCCACCTACTTTTCAAATTACTTTTATCCACCTTCGGAATTATGTCTGACTTTAGTGGGAAGAATTACCAGAGTGATAAAGATGTGAGTGTGCACCATGCGAGGGAGGGTGTCTTGCAGCGTGGCCTTTGCTGTGCTGTTGGGGGTTTAATCCTTGAAACGAGAAGGGCCTGCTTTCTGCTGCAGCAGGCTCCTAGCAGAGAGCAGGCACAGGTGACCATGACATGAAGCCAAGGGGCCAAGCCTGCTGCTGTGATCCAGGTTCGCCCACCTCCTCTCCCTGGCCAGCGCTGTTGGGACATGAAGTCTTGCCTGGAGCCTCAAATGCCCAGACTGGACACATGGCCAGACACATGGACAGAGCCTCTCTTCTTCCTACAGTTGTGCCCTTTGTAGATTACACAGTCATTGTGGGCACGCGGAGATCCACTGGATTTCAGGGAAGCCATTAAGTTTTGGGGCATTTCCTTTGATGACCTGGGCACTGTCAGATGTTTATTTAGAAAAATACTAACTTAATGAACATGTGATAGAAGAAAAGCATTTGTTAGTTATAGTCCCCTCCCTCTTCGAAGGGGACAGTAGAAGAAGGTGGGATAGAAGGGCCTTTGCTTCCCAGGCAGGGAATGGATCAGGGAAACAGGAGGGAGAAGTGTGTGTGTGTGTGGGGCGGGTAGGATCTAAAGGAAGAAGGGTCTGAGGCCATTGAGACCATGCCTGGGGCAAAGGGGCATAGGAGAGCTGCAGGGAGAGGCGCCTTCTGGAAGGGAGTCCTAGGCTGACCCACTGCACACAGGAGATGCACAGCCGTCCTGGGCACGCTTATGGATTCCTGGAGGGGCAGGAAGTGAAGAAAGGCACAATCCTGTTCAGATGGGGCCTGTAAGAACCCCACATGCAGGGGCTGGAGCCTGCCCCTCCATACTCCCCCTGGGAAGTGGATAGCAACTACCTGGGACAGCATTATTAATCCACTCTGTCTCCAGTGGACCTTGGCCCCAGACATCAGGTTTGGGGACCCACCTAGGGGCATCAGCAATGCTCCAGGTAAGTACTTGTGGTTAGGAATGGCGAGAAAATGAGTCAATTGTGAGCATGTGTGCAATCTGGTAGGCCCTCCCTCGGCTGTGCCTCCCCTGTGTAGCAACCTTCCCAGGGTGGGCAGTGGAGATCCCCGCCCCAGGGAGCAGCAGGGCAGACCCCACTTCCAGCCACGGCAGGCACCAGTCCAGCTAGGGGTGGGTGGCGGCCTTCCACAGGCATGGCTTTGATGGTTTAAAAAAACTGAAAACGCACATTATGCAGGGGTGAACCACTAACATGAAGGAAGGAAGGAAGGAAGGAAGGAAGGAAGGAAGGAAGGAAGGAAGGAAGGAAGGAAGGGTGGGAAATGAGTCTCCCACCACTTGCCCCAGATCCCAGGCCCCTTCTCCAGATGTCCTAGTCCACTTGGGCTACAGTAACAAAATACACAGTTCTGGAGGCTGGAAGTTAGCACGGTCTGGTTCTGATGAGGGCCCTCTTCTGGATTGGAGACAGCCAACTTCTTGCCATGTCCTCACATGGCCAAGTGGCAAGGGAACTCTCTGAGGTCTCTTCTGGAAGGGTATAATCCCATTCATGACTAATCACCTACCAAAGGCCCCACCTCCTAATAACCTCACACTGGGGGTTAGAGCTTCAATATATGAATTTTGAGGGGACACCAACATTGAGTCAATAACACCAGAGGAGGGGCGCCTGGGTGGCTCAGTCGGTTAAGCATCTGACTCTTGGTTTCAGCTCAGGTTGTGATCTCAGTGTCCTGGGATCGAGCCCTGCATCAGGCTCCATGCTCAGTGGGGAGTGTGCTTGAGATTCTCTCTCTCCTTCTCTCCCTCTGCCCCTCCCCTACCAAATAAATAAATAAATCTTCAAAATAATAACACCAGAGGAAACTCATGGTGCCAATTTCCATGTTTTATGTACCCTTCCAGGAATTAAATTTCATGCTTCTACATACACACACACACACACACACACACACACTAATGAGCAGATTCTATGAACACACTCTCAAGCATCCTCTTTTTCATGAAACAATATACTGTGAAGCTTGTTCCACATCATAAACCTAAAAATACCTGTTTTTAAAAATGTATGTAATTCGGGCGCCTGGGTGGCTCAGTTGGTTAAGCGACTGCCTTCGGCTCAGGTCATGATCCTGGAGTCCCTGGATCGAGTCCCACATCGGGCTCCCTGCTCGGCGGGGAGTCTGCTTCTCCCTCTGACCCTCCCCCCTCTTGTGTGCTCTCTCTCTCAGTCTCTCTCTCTCAAATAAATAAATAAAATCTTAAAAAAAATGTATGTAATTCAATACAAGGGATGTGCTGTGATTAATTAATATCACCGTTGGGGCACCTGGGTGGCTCACATGGTTAAGTGACTGCCTTCGGCTCAGGTCATGATCTCAGGGTCCTGGTATGGAGCCCCGCCTTGGGCTCCCTGCTCAGTGGGGAGTCTACTTCTCCCTCTCCCTCTGCCCCTTCCCCCACTCATGCTCTCTCTTGCTATCTCTCTCTCTCTCTCAAAAAAAAACTCTTTAAAAAATTAATATTAGTATTGGTAGTATTTAAGTAGTTTCCATCCTTTACAATCACAAAGAATGTTTCCATGAGCCTCGGTTGTAAACCTAATGTGCCGGACAAAGTCTTAATATGGGATTTCTGGGCTGGAGAATTTCTAATCCTGACAGATGTGCCCAAACTCCCTCTCGGAGACTATGCATCCTGCTCACTTTCACAGCCGTTACCGAAGGTTGGAATTCTGCCCGTCTGATAGGTGTCAAGCAGGGCTTCACTGAGGTTTCAGTTCACATTTCTCTTATTGTAAGAGTAAGCATATTTTCCAATGTTTAGAAGCATTTTCATTTCCTGTGAAGGATTTCTATCCACTGACCATTTTTCAATTAAGTTGTTGGATTTTTTTCTTATTGATTTAAAGATTTATTCTATTTTGTTTTGGGGGGAGGGGCAGAGGGAGAGAGAATCTCAAGCAGACTCTCCACTGAGCGAGGAGCAGGAAGTGGGGCTTGATCCCATGACCCTGAGATCACGACTTGAGCTGAAATTAAGAATTGGTTGCTTAACCACTGAGCCACCCAGGTGTCCTCTTCTTACTGATTTATAGCAGCCCTTGGCCTATGACATAGTTGCATATATTATGCACATGATGTTATTCTTATGTCATAGACATAAATACACCTTGTTCTTTTTCATGACTGTGTGATAATTCCATCTTAACGATGTGCCATCATTTTATTCTCAGTTTATGGCTTGTCTTTTTACTTTAATCAGGATGTTTTCTGCCATACAGAAATATCTGGCTCTTATCTAGTAGAATAAATCAATTTTGCTGTTTATGTCCTCAGGGTTTTGTAACAAGAGCAAAAAAGTTACCCCCTCCAAGATTACAAATGGTTTTCTCATTTTCTTCTGATATTTTTATGGTTTCCATCTTCTTGCATTTAAATCTTCCCTCTACCTGGATCACTCTGGAATTTATTTTAGTGGCAGAAGGAACTGGGCACTTGATTTTATTTTTTCTGGATGGCTAGCCAGTTGTCCCAGCATGACATTAGGTAGTGAATAACCTTACAGGCTGAGATGTCACCTTCACCACATTCTCGATTCCCATGTGTGTGTGGCGGGCCTGCACTGTGAATGTCCACCTGACCACGTCTGGTCTTCTGACAAGCTGGGCAGACCAGCGAGAAGCTGCCCCGGCTCCCAGGCCTTCAGCCTCCCTCGCCCTTCTTCAAGGTGGGCCTCCATTCCCGGAAAGCCCCTTCTGAAGCACCACAGTGAGCCAAGGTGTCTCAGTAAAGTGACGTTCCCAAGATGGGAACGTCACCACCTGGAAGGGTGTCTGGCCCACAGCTTTGCACCCTGTGGTCAGGCACTGTACTCTGAAGGGAAACTGTCCCCTCGACACAGCCCCCCCTCCGCCCCCCCATCACAAGCACAACAGTCCCAGCACCCAGGCCAGCTTCCAGCTGCCCCTGCAGGCCGAGGGAAGGCCGAGGCACCGGGAACGGAGGCGGGACAGGTGGGTCAGCACACTCCCTCCTGGCAGGCAGCCGATGCTGGAGTCGGCCCCAGCCTCCTGTCTCCTGGCCTTCCCATCCAAGCCTTCTCCAGCCTCCCCCGCAGGACCCCATCATTCACATTCAAGCAGCTATTCTGTGCCAGGACCTGCACCGGGTGCTGACGGCTCAGTGGACAGACGCAGCGCATGGGCTTGCGGAGGCCCGCGTTCCACGGACGGCAGGCACCATGGCCCCATGCAGGGGCCAAGCTCGGTCAGCAGAAGCAGCACGTGCACTGGCCGGCAGTGGGAGCCCCCAGAACCTGGGGAGGGAAGGCCCACCGTGGGAGGAGAAGGCCTTTGCAAGCCTGAGGCAGTTGGCAGCAGATGAGGCAGTACCCAAGGATGAAAGCCCAGGCTGCTCCCCACCGCAGGTTTACCATGAACCCCAGACCTGGGAGGGCAGGGGTGCCGTCGGGGACCCGGCCAGGCTCTTGCCGGCTGGTGGGCTCGGGCTCCAGTTCTGACTTCACAGCTCCGAGGCTCCGTTTTCACATCTATAAAATGGGCGTAATGCTGTGACAGACCCTGACATTGGTGAGAAGTGTCCCCCTAGACCCACGTGAATCCTCAGACCAACAAACACTATTTCTTCAGTGGGTATACACAGAGGGTGGTAAACTGGGCCCATCCACCAGCCGAGTCAACACACACACACACACACACACACACACATGCTCAGCTGGAATATTTTCTAGGTATTTTACTAATTTAATCTTCACAGCAACGCTTCATGAAAGGTTTATCTCCATCACAGATTTCAACATGTCCTGCCCCTCTAGAATTTACCCACAGCACAAGATCCCAACGCACCCCGTCTCCATCTGGGGGATGCTCCAGGATTTTGGGTAAAAAGTCAAATGGCACCTGGTAACCTGGAAAGGTGAGCCCTTCGCTCTGCTCCCAGGGGAAGTGACGGGCATATATCATGTCCTTGACACTTGCTGGCTCCCACGCCGTCATTGTTTTTCCTACAGCAGCGCCCGCCTTCTCATGATGCCGGGGTCCTTGCGCAGAATGACAAGCCTGTTTGCTCAGCCAGGGGGACCCGGGGGGGGGGGGGGGCGGGGCTGGTGCTGCCCCTCAGGTGCCCCACCAATCCCTCTGTGGCCCTAGCAAAGGGTTCGAATTCAGAAGGGCGGGAAGTGGTCGATTCTTACTGAGCTGTTTTAAATTATTTCAGCTGCATGGAGGTATTTGAGAATCAGACCAAATAAACATTTGCATCTAAAAAAGGCAAAACAGGGTCATTTGAAATGGAGAAGAAAGCCTTTCCCATATCCGGAGGGTGTGGCCAGACTTTCCAGAGAAGCTGTGCTGGGCTTGCTTTGGTTTTGTGTGTTTGCCAAGGCACATAGCTCAGACCCTGCTTCGGGAGGGAGGTATTTTCTTTTAAATAAAATGTGAGCTGATCTAAGTTTCGTTCCCCGATCTGCTCTACCATCACCCCCGGCCCCCTGCAGCTGTTGGGACAACATCTTTAAAAGGCGTGCTTTTCATGGGAAGGTGACCATGACCCACTTGATGTGAGCGACCAGTCAGGACCAAGGCAGGGAGGAAGGGCGGTGCTCCCCAAGTTCCCAAGACGGCCCACGGCATCCTCCACACCCAGTCTGATGCATCTCCCTCCTGCCCAGGACGCCTCCTAACACCCCCTCTTCACTTCGGGCCCAGTGCCCAGGAGACGCAGGTCCACTTTTCCTTAAGAGTCTGGATTGGAACAAAATGTGGGCATCACATTCTTTTCCTTCTTTCTAGCAATTATGCCCCCAGGGCTTAAATCCCATCCTGTAAATTAAACCCAAGGGGGGTGGCATCTGCTACAACACTCTGTGTGCTGTCCCTCCAGCCCCCCGGAAGCATTTGCACCAATGCCAAGCTCCTGACGACAGCAGGGACAGGTCACCCGCCACCCCCCAGCCCCAATGCACAGGTACTATCACACAGGTCGGTCTCCGTGTCTAAGCAGTCCACCATCTGGCCCTCGCAGCAATCTTGTCTTGGAGGAAGGTCTGTACAGTGAAATGACTGTCTAGCCGGGCGCCTGGGTGGCTCAGATGGTTAAGCGTCTGCCTGCGGCTCAGATCATGATCCCAGGGTCCTGGGATCGAGTCCCACAGCGGGCTCCCTGCTCTGCGGGAAGTTTGCTTCTCCCTCTGACTCTCTCTCTCTCTCATGAATAAATAAATAAAATCTTAAAAAAAAAAAAAAAAAAAAGAAGGAACTGTCTCGCCCCAAGATGGAGCTGCTCCTGCCTGGGGCGCCTCATCATTAAACCCAACCGTGGACAACTGAAAATGCTCTGCGTGACCAGAAAGGCCATGTATCCAGTCAGCCAGTCCCCAAATGCCCAGCCACCTCTGGGCTCCAGAATTAAACTTCCCTGTTCTTTATTCTTTATGCTGTGAAAGCTTCCTGCCTTCTGCCCCATTTTGCGGTTCTCTGGACCCCTGGCAACAGAGATTGCTTGCTTCATGAAGTGGTTAATAAAGTTTGTATCCCCTAAATTATCTTTAATCATTTTAGGCAATATAAACCCCAGCCCCCTCCTTCCCCTTCTGCTCAAGCACAGAGCCCTTGCTCATTCATTCATTCAAACATTGGGTTTGAATGAATTGGGTTCAAGATGGCTGATGAACCACATCCAGGTACTTCTCCTCCCTCCCCAGATCCTCTGAAATACCAGAATAACTATAAAAACAAATACTTAGGAGCCCTGGAAAACTAGGAAAAGTGCCACTAGCAGATCAGAACATTGGAGAATTTCTGGAAGATAGAAAGTAGATGGGCTCAAATTAGCGGGGAAACCCACAGAGCAGGGGAGCCCACAATGCCAAGCAGATGGGAAACCCTAACCCCCATCCTAACCCTAACCACCCCCACCCTCCAATCTAGAAATGGGAGAAGTGGTGGCATGGAGAAGACATCTTGGGACGTTGATAAGGTGATTCCGTGAAGGGCTCCCCGAGCAGCTGGGACAATGCCCCATTTGCCCCCAGCATAAAGTCAGAGTGCAGCTTTAAAACTGATGGCAGATTGCTGCAGGGGGGGGCACCCCTGGAGAGAGAAGCAGGACCCTGCCCAGGTAATGGAGCCAAAGTGAGATACAGAGCACGCCCAGATCAGAGGCCCTGGAAGGTGCTTTGCCCTTGTGCATCCCTGCCTGCTTCCATGACCCCAAGTGCCCAAGGGGGCCAGGGTTCCTGTGACCAGAGTGGACAGTCCCTTACAGAGGGGAGGTTTGCTTATGTTCAAGATATCCTCTACACAGCACGAGTGACCAGTCAAGACGAGCAGTTCCCATGTGTGCTGCACTCAGGAATCCTTTCCCCTCTTAAAAATGCTTGAGGGCCCCAGAGAGACCTACTCTATGGGAAAAACCTATTGATATTTACTGTAACAGAAGTTATAGAATGCAGAAAAATTTTAAATCTTTATTTTTAAATGATAATAAAGCCAATACATGTTAACATGAATAACATAACATTTATGAAAATAGTTCTCTTTGTCTAAGAATAGCTTATTTAGTAAGATGAGTGACATGATTTTGTATTTTTGAAAATCTCATGCTCAGACTTGCTTCTGATTTCAATCTGTTATGGTATCACATGTTATCTAGACTCTGGAAAACGCTGCTGAACACTTATGAGAGAAAAAAATGTCTTTGTATTCCTATTAAATAGTTTTTACTTTGTGGACCCCCTAAAGAGTCCCAGGAACCCCCTTTAAAAGCCATCATCCTGACACTCATTTGCAAATGAGGTCAGACAACCAAGAATCCCCATACATTTGAAGGAAACCAACAACTTGCCAAGGAAGAACCAGAAAGAACCCTGGAGAAAATAGGGTAACAGGAATCAGAAGAGGACATTAAAATAAGTATAACTAATGTCCTTGGAGAGGTTTGACAGGATATAAGAACCCGTTGGCAGGTGGGCACAGAGCAAACACACAGAAAAACACACTTTTCCAATATGCCCTTAATAACCAGGTAGGACATAGCATTTGCAACGGCAACAAAAATCATAAATAATCTAGGCACAGACCCAACCAAAATTTTGGAGGACCTGCATGAAGGAGATTTTTAAATTGTATAAAAGAACATAAGTTGAGACACATTGTGTTCTGTGGGAATCCTCAGTATTAAAAGGTGGCAGTTATATGAGCTGCTCAGCAAGCACCCCTTCACGTTATACTGGATTGAGTTGGATTTCTATCACAAGCGTCAAGAGTCATAACCAATATATTCTCTAGGAGGAAAGCCACCCCCCCAAAAGAGACAAGCAATTGACAACAAGAAAATATTGGCAACATGAATAACAGTCCAAAGGCTAAGGTAACTAATTTATAAAATTCTTGGGGCGTAATATGAAGAAGACAAAGAACCTTAAGGTGCAGGTGTGTGTGTGGGGGGGGCGCACGCAGAGAGAAAGATTTTAAAGAATTGACTCATGATTGTGGAGGCTAGCAAGTCCAAAATCCTTAGGGCAGGATGCCAGAGATCCCAGGGAAGAGTTGATGCTGCAGTTTGAGCCTGATGGCAGCCCCCACACAACACTTCTTGCTCAGAAGATGTCTTGCCTTTTTTTCTCTGAAGGCCTTCAATTGAACGGATGCAGCCCACCCACATTATCTTGGGTAACCTGCTTTCCTCAAAGACGACTGACTTAAATATTAATCTCCCCTAATAAAATATGGCAACATCTAGAATAATGCTTACCGAAATATCTGGGCTTTGTGGCCCAGCTAAATTGATATATAAAATTAATCATCTCAGTTTCTTTCTCAGATTGCAGTTCTGGGATGAGTACCTGCTCTGCTCCTCAGGGTCACTCGGGGCCCCAGGCTCCTCTCCTCAAGTTGTCACCCTCCCGCAAGGCCACTGCTCTACCACAGCTGGACTGCTGCCACAGCCAGATTCCAGGCAGCTCGGGAGAGGACACAGCCACTCTTTGCAGGCCAAAATACAGAAGTGACTTCTATCCCAGATCTCCTCTTACTCGGTTGGTGGGAACATCATGAGGACACACCTACCTGCAAGACACCCTGGGAAATGTAGTCCAGCTCAGCAGCCTGGGAAATGTAGTCCAGCTCAGCACGTCCGCCCAGCTACAGCTCCGTTATCCTAGGAGAGAATGGATTTTAAGAAGTGAGCAGCTTCCACGCCCACCTCCCCATCATAAGGAAATAGCAGTTAAACCCATGAAATACTTCCTTTCCTTATTTTCTTTTTCCTATCAGATTGACAAAAAATTTAAAGTTTACAAATCGCCAGTTGTTTGTATCAATCAGGAGGTTTCTTACTCTACAGCAATAGCCCCTTTATTTTTATTTATTTATTTTTAAAGATATTATCTATTTATTTGACAGACAGAGAGAGAGAGAGCACAAGCAAGGGGAGTGGAAGGCAGAGGGAGAGGGAGAAGCAGGCTCCCCACTGAGCAGGGAGCCTGACACGGGGCTCGATCCCAGGACCCCAGGATCATGACCTGAGCTGAAGGCAGCCGCTTAATCGACTCAGCCCCCCAAGCGCCCCAGCAACAGCCCCTTTAAATGAAACTAGATTTAAGTTTGAAGAGCGCTCCTAGAATCTTAAGGATCCTAGAGGAACAGGCTGGGAAAATGAGCAGGGGTCAAGAGGTCTCTGCAGACCAATGGTAGTAGAAGCAGCTTTGTTCAGACACTGGGGCCACCATGTGGCGCTGATGCTGGACCAGGCCACAGCTAGCCAATGCCACCAGCACCATCGTTGAACACCCTCTTTTAGACCTGGCTCTGCCTACCCAGCTCCCTGGAATTCTCTGCCCAAATGGCACCACTCCCACTTCCAGGGCCTGTGGGAGCCTCTTCCCCCGATCTAGGGGCCTACGCCCTGGCCTGAGGGGGACCAAGCGCTGGGGTTGGGGAGGTTGAGTGCGGAGCCTGGCCGCCTCTGTTTCAGAGCATTTCACCAATTATTTGTCAAAATCTCAAATGCATGGGGCCAGAGGTTCCTCTTCTCAGAATCTTCCATTTGTTGCAGAAAAGAACATAGCCTTAGTGGAAAAGCAACTCGTGGAACTGTATGCATAGAGACGCAGGAAAGTCTAGTTGTTAACTTGCAGGCTCTGGAGCCAGGCTCAAATCCTGACTCTGTCACTTAGTAGCTGTGTGATCCTGGGCCAGCTACTTAACCTCTGTGCCTCACACTTCTCATCTCCAAAAAGCAGAGATGACAGCGATAAACCTCAGAGGTTCGCGGGGATGAAACAAAATAATATATGTGAAGTGCTGAGCCCAGTGGTTGGCATTTGGTGAACATGCATCATCCATTAGCATTTCTTATGATATCCTGACCTCGTATCTGTACAAAGCAAATTCCTATGCATCCATGCATGTTGGTGTGTGCCCAGAACTGCACACACCTGCACACACTCACCATCACGAGTGGTTACCTGGGGTGGGGGGTGGGGTCCCGTAGGGAGGAAAGGAGTCAACACGGATGTCCTCTTGTAATGGGTCCAGTTATGAATTCTTTTAGTTTTCTTTAGCAAGTAGTACCACACATGGGCAGGTAAGTAATAGGTAGTGGGAATACAGACTAGTGAACAAGAACTAAGCGGGCAGAGCTGAGGTCCTGGGACTGGAGGACTGTCCTAGGTGGGAGGCACCCAAGGGTAGGAGAGGGGCCAGCTAGGGGTACCTCGCAGTGCAGGCCAGGCAGCTAGCATTCACCACTCTCCTTCCTTCCCCCTGCTTTTGTTGCATGAGGCTAGGGGCCAGAAGTCACCCAAGTAGACACAATCATTTGGTGAACAGGGGTCTCATCTAAAGTTGCACAGCCTTGGGTGAGGTCCAGGGTCCACTAGCCTAGCTTAGTGTGAACAGCAGCCTAGGAGCTGTGGAGGCACAAGGGCTGTGCTGAAAGAAGACAGGGACCGGGCGTCAGGCACGAGGACACAAAGAAAGGGGGAGGGGGTGTTGGTGGAGCCTAAGTCCCAGACCCCTTAGGCCTGGGAGGCAGATGTACGCTTCACCCATTTCAGCATTTCCTCCGGGGTTGGGCTGGGCCCAGGAAACAAGCAGAGCTGAGATCCTCCCTCTTTCCCCTCCTCCCCCTCCAAGTCCTCTTGTCCCCCACCCCCGCCGCCTCCCCCTTCTCCTCCCCCTTCCCTCTCCTTCCCAGCTCCTCGTCACTCCTGCCCTCCCCACTCCCTATCCCCACTTCTTCCTTTCCTCCCCCTTACTTCTCCCCCGCACCCCGCCCCGCACTTCCCCTCTCTCCCTCCGCCCTGCTCCCCACCCCCCGGCACCCCGCTCCCCTGCCCCGGAAGCCCGGTCCGCGGCCGGGGCAGAGCTGGGTGGGGCTGCGGCTCCGGGCGGCGCGCACCTGCCGGCTGGCGGCCGCGGGGGTCCCGGGCGGGGCGGGCAGGCGGGAGGGAGAGCGTCCGCGAGCGGGAGGCGTCCTGCGCAGGCCACGCCGGCCCTCCCTCCTGGCTGGGGGGCTCGGGCACCCCCCGGGGCAGCCGTGCCCCGCTTCCTGCCCCGAGTCCTCCGGGAGGGGGCTCCGGAGCCGGCCGGCGCGCGGGGTCCGTCCGCGCTGGGGCCGGCGGAGCGGGGACCGCCTTGCCCCGGAGGCCTGGTGCGCGTCGCCCACCAAGCCCGCACTTAAGACCCGGGTCCTGGGCGGCTCCCCACTCCAGGACGCCGTCCCCACCACCAGTCCCTGCCCCCTAGTGTCAGCCACCTGCCTCCGCATCCTAGAGTCCCCGCCCTAGAGTCCGCCTTCTAACATTTCTCCGACACCGACCCAGGTCCCCTGATCCCGGACCACTGCCCGTCTGCCTAGGTGTGGGAGCCCTGGCTCTGCTCCAGGGGAGCCTCCGAGGGACGGATGCCAGGACGCCCCCTTTGCCTCTGTGCTCCTGTGGCAGTCCTCCTGCCAGTGGCCCTGCCCGGGGCTACCCTGCTGCCCACCCAACACCCTAGCAGTCCCTGTATGGCTGCCCCTGTGGGCTGCGCGCACAGGTCACTGTCCTGGTGCAAGGCCTGGCCAGGGAGCATGGAAGTGACAGGGCCTTCCAGGCATCCTCCCTGTGGTCTCCCGCCAGCAGTCTCCTCCACGGGGCAGACGGTGTCAGGGGGCCCGGGTTGCATCCTTGCCCTGCCACGCCTTGTCCTGTACTCCCCGTGAGCTACACAGGTGGGTGTCACACTCTACTGTCCCCTAATGCTGTGCACTCTCCTACTTTGGAGCTCCTGCTGGAGCAGCACTGGCTTCCTAAAAAGCCCTACCCTTTGGTCACCTGACCAGTGCTTCACCTTCTCCCAGCAGCTTTCTGAGTCCCTCACTGAAATGCTTATTCATCCCGAGTCCCCTTGCAGGGTCTGACTCCTTCAGTGCCCATGCTGGGCCCTGGTCTGTCTGCTGCCTCTGGTAGGCCCGGCTCCCTGAATGCTGGGGCTGAGGGGAGCTTCTCGTCTGGAACACGGGGCGTGCAGGGGCTCAGGGACAGCCACAGGGCATGCCATGGCCTCTAGCTTTGAGATTTCACTGTGGGAAGCAGCATTAACTGCATCATGGCTCATGCATACCCGTGTGTATTCAGCAGTAGGCCACCCCCCTGCCTGAGGCTGAATCCAGATCCATGGGGCTCAGCTGACCGGCCAACGTCTGCTTCCCACCCCAGGCTTGTAGATGGACTGACATGTCCACGGTCAAGGACAGTGGATGCCTGGAAGCCTCTTGCAGTGGCAGGTCGTGGTGGGGGTGGAGGTGGAGGAGAAGGGAGGGCTAGGAAAGGAAATTGGAAAAGCGGTATTTTCTAGCATTTGGGCAAGAAGGAACTCTGGCAAAGCGAGTTCAGGTCCTGTTCTCCCAGGCATCCAGGCCTCAGGTCAGCCAGAATTACAGATGAGGGGGCCATCCTTCCCCCATCGTAGTTCTCTCTGGGGCGGCTGGTGACAGGAGGGTCCCACCAGGCCACTCCAGGCAAGCCCTCAGCCCGTCAGCACCCAGGTCAACCAAGCATGGGTGCTGCAGAGTGAAAAGAATCTTAAACCCACTGGGCCCAGGACTCCCAACCTCCTCACCGTCCCACCCGCAGACCCCCTGTTTTGAAAACTCTTACATATTAAATGAACGGCAATTAAATAGAGAAAATGGCTTGACTTCTGAGTGTGACCCCTCGGGAGTTGAGAAGGGGTCTTGGAGGCCCCTCAGAGGAGAGAAAACTGGGGGCTCCCTCATTGCCTTCCAGGAGACTCCCATGTATTGGCACCTGCCGGGTTGCATTCCAACACCGTGTTTACCTACAAAGCAAGGGCTGCCAATTCCCGCCACTCTCGGGCCGCACGGAGCTCTACCAGCTTGGCTCTGAGGTTCGGGGACTTCAGACAAATCCTCAAACACAAAGCCTTGTGGGTCTCTCAGTAAACTTAAGGTGCTCTAGGAAAACGAGGCAGACAGGCCCCGCTCATCTGGTTATGAGAATGATTTCAATTTAGTTTCACTTTTTGTTTGACTTTTGGGCCACAGGCCCTGTTATCACCTTTTAGAATCTTCCTTCCTCCCTGTAAGCACCAGCTGAGGTTCAGAAGTTCTCAGGGAAACCTACATTGGATAATAAGACCCAGAAGGGCCCTTTTCATGAAGAAATCCTTTAATGTCTGTTTGTGGCTGGGCGCAGCCTGTGGCTTTTATGTAGGAACATCTGATTAAAAGATGCCCTGCGGATCCCGGGGCAGGAGACAAATAATTGTGGTGCTTAATTTTCCCACGTGATGATTAATGAAAGATATGTTCATTTCGTCTGTGTGGGAAAGAGGCAACGTTAATGGATTTGGACTTGAAAACTTTTCAGAGCTGCTGTCCTGACACCGTGCGACACAGGGCTGGCTGTCCCTGCCGTGGTTACTCTAGGCGTTGGAAAACAGACCAAGCTTTTGGTGCCAAACAGCACAGTGGGGCGTGGAAGCAGGTATTCCCAGCCTCTCTGTTATGTAACCCAACACACATCCATGGCAGAACATATATTTCTTCCCCAAACATTAGCTAAACAATGCACCCGGTGAATGAAGATCATTTGTCCTTAAAGCTCCCACTATTACTGATTAGGGTCTTAGAGCTGCCGCGAGGCTTTATCTCAAGTAAGAGAAGAAAATATTCCTACCTGTACTGTCTCTCCTATGGACCTTTTCCTGCCTCTGACCTTGTGGGGGGACCCAAAGGGCTTGGCCCAGGAGACAGGAGAATGTTTAGTAATGAACGTGGCTATGACTTGGCTGTGTTACATCGCAGAGCTCAGTGTCCCTCTCTGAGTCTCAATTGCTTTATATGTTAATAAGGAGAAGAATAATTTCCCTTCCTTCTTGCCTTCTTTCTCCTCCTTCTCCTTCCTTCCTTTCCCTTCCCTTCCTTCTTTTTCCTTCAATTTTTTTTATTATGGAAAATTTTATTCCAGATGTAAATGTAGAGAGAAGAGGAAAATCAACCCTCATGTACTCCTCACCAGCTTCAACAGTGATCACCTCTACTCACTCCACCACCTAAAGCCAATCCCTAAACATCAACAACTTCATCTGTAAATATTTAAGAATTATATTGCTTATCTATTGCTGCTGTCTAGTTGCTTGAAACAGCAATAATCTATTAGATTATGATTCTCTGGGTTGTCAGTTTAGGCTGGGACCAGCCGAATGGTTCTTCTGTTGGTTTTGTCTGGCTGTCTCATGCAGATGCAGGTAGCCTGTCATTTGATTGGCGTTGGACAGTCTTGGATGGCCTCACTCCGATGCCTGGAGTTGCATCCTGAGGCCAAAGTGCCTCAGTCATCTACATGGCCTCTCCAGCTGACTAGCTTGGGCTTGCCCTCATGGTGGCAGCATTCCGAGAGTTTCCAGTGGCAAGAGAGGGCAAGCCCCAATGTGCAAGTACTTCTCAAGCCTCTGCTTGTCTCATGTTTGCTAATATCCTGTTTTCCAAAACAAGTCATGTAGCCAAGCCTGCAATCAACTGGGGGGGGGGGGGGATAGAAATGCACAAGGACATAGAAACAGGAGGAGTAATTCACTAAGGGCCATTACTGCTGCGATCTACCACAAGAATATATCCCTAGAACAGAAGCCCCTTTTTTTACATAACCACAATCCTATTATCACAGCCTACAAAATCAACTACCCATCTTAATGTTGGCAATATCCACTCAGTCTCTAGAGTTCTCCAATGGTCATATAATTATTTCTGTTTTTGTTGTCGTTCCTTGTTTATAGTTGGTTTGTTTGAATCAGGATCCAAATAAGCCTACACTTTGCATTTGGAAAAGTCTCTTAAGTCTCTTTAAGTCTACAGATTCTCTGTTCTCTCTCCCTCTCTTTAATGTTACTGTACTTTGTTGAAGAACTTGGGTTGCTTTTCCTTTTGCCGAAGAATTTCCCATATTCTGGATTATATTGTTTGCTTCCCTTGGTGCTGGTTAACATGTTCTTCTGTCTTCTGTACTTCCTGTTAGATCAAGAGACTCCATCAGACTCCAATGAAAGTTTTTTGGCAATGTTTCATAGGTGATGTGATGCATTTCCACCAACAGATACATAATGTCCGGTTGTATCTCTCCTAGTGATGTTCAGATTAATCAGGAGATTCAACATGTGTTTTCAACATGACCCACCAGATTCCATTCAATGATTGTAGTCAGCAGTAATCATGGCCTTCATCCATTATTTCCTAGGGATTGCAGTGTGAGATTTTCTGGAATACAGACGAAAACAATTCCATTCATGAGAGTTTTTATCCAGTTGTGTTGGCATACAGTATAAATTTAAGGTGTGTGGGTTAATGATTTGACTTACACATATCATGAAATGATTGACACAATATATTTAGTTGTCATCCATCACCTCATAGCAATACAAAAAAATAAAGAAAAAGATGTCTTTCTTGGGATAAGAACTCTTAGGATTTACTCTCTTCACAACTTTTATATACACCATTTAGCAGCATTAACTATAGTCATTGTGTTGTACGTTACATCCCTCATTCATGAGTTTTGAAATCATTTTAGTAGGGTGTAAGAAACCAAAATGTGACTCCCAAAGCACAGGAAACAAATGAAAAAAAAAAAAATTGGACTATATCAAACTTGAAAACTTTCATGTATCAAAGGACACAATTAATAAGGTGAAAAAGTAACCCACAGAATGGGAAAAAAATATTTGTAAATCACGTGTCTGATAAAGGGATAACATCCAGAATGTATAAAGAACTCCTACAACTCAACAACAAAAAAAACCTGATTAAAAAATGGCCAGCAGTGGGCGCCTGGGTGGCTCAGTTGGTTAAGCGACTGCCTTAGGCTCAGGTCATGATCCTGGAGTCCCTGGATCGAGTCCCGCATCGGGCTCCCTGCTCAGAAGGGAGTCTGCTTCTCCCTCTGACCCTCCCCCCTCTCATGCTCTCTGTCTCTCTCATCCTCTCTCTCAAATTAAAAAAAAAAAAAAAATGGCCAGCAGACTTCAATAGACATTTCTTCAAAGAAGATCTACAAATGGCCCATAAGCATGTGAAAGGTGCTCAATATTACTAATCCTTAGGAAAGTGCAAATCAAAGCCTCGTGAGATGACACCTCATACCCATTAAGATGGTTACTGTCAACAAAACAGAATATACCAAGTGTTGGCAAGAATGTGGGGAAATTGGAAGCTTTATACAGTGTTGGTGGGAATGTAAAATGGTGCAGCTGCTGTGGAAAACAGAGTAAAAAGGTAAGTATTGTTTGTGTGTGACCATTGTTCACCTCGATGTGTGATATGTATTCTTTTACACTGGAAAATATATTTATCATCAAAAAAGTTTTGCAAACCCTGGTTTGGTTAATCCCAAATGTAACTTTGGGCACCAAGACTTTGTAATTCTGTGTGCTGTTTAGAGAAACATGCCCTTGGCTTTAGGGGCAAGCCCACCTCTTCCAATGGTGAAGTTCTCAGGCATCAGCAGCTCATCTTCCTTGGCATTCGCCTGTCTCTAAGGCAAGAGACAGTGGAAGCAGCAAGACCTAAAAAGCCCCACCCTCTGTTTGGCAGGTCCTTCCTGGTCAGTGGTTTTATGTAAGCATCTGGGTATATCTGCTTCTAGAAGTTCCCTCACGTCTGGTGGCTCATAAATACTGTTGGGGCTACCATCTAAGCATCCCCAGAGAGCCCTGGACAGCCAGAAGTGTTCACCCACAGAAACCCCACTCAGAGCTCAGTTGGTGGCCACAATGCCCTACTGACTAATCCAAAGTGTTTTCAGGATTCTTCAGGGATAAACTGGCTGCACCAAGACATTATGGAGGCTTAGTCACTCCCACTAGTTCTCATGTGGAACCTGCAAAATTCTTATAACACTGAGGGGTGCCTGTCCCCACACCATTGCCCTTCTGGGACCAGAACCATTGGGAGACCAGGGCCCCCAAGAAAGAGTCAAAAGGAGTTCAGCTGTTGTGCTTTCCTGTGATTGGTTCAGGGTGGACATGTGACCCCAAGACCCAGAAGGGGAACGCTTCAGGGAAAGGTGTCCTTAGTAATGAGAAAAGTATACATTTCCTTCCCGTGAGGGTTCTGTGGAGTGTGGAGTGTTGAGGGTGCAGCCCCCAGGATCCATGGAGGAGAATTTGGGATGTGTTGAGGGGGCCCAGCAGATGATAGGGGAGACCCTGCCCCAGAGGGCATGGCTGAGTCCTGGCAATCATCTGCAATTGCTCCCTCAAGTTTCTCATGAAGGGGTGTCCCTTCACCAACACCACCCATAGCCAGATGTTCTGAGGCTTACAGCCAGAGGGTCCTTCTCTTTGTAGAAGGACACAAGCAGAGACCATGTTGGAGGCCTCTGGAAGGACCCACATTGTTCCCACTTTGGGAACTCCAGGGGTGGGTGAGATTTGGTGTCTGTCAGACACAGGAAGGGAGGAAGGATGTCCCGTCCATTGCGGTGCACAGTGGGAATGAGGGAGGGTGGTGGTGCAAGCTGCTTATTTTGTAATTAGCGAAGGGGAAGAGTCTCTATAGAAACTAAGGGGGTTGTAAGAGTTCCAATCAACCCCTTGCTTTGGCCTGAACACCCATACCCCATCATGATTTTATTGTCGTCACCTGATCAGCTCCATTAAGGCTTGCTTCACTGACTTTCATTCTCTCGGGTGCTGTCATTTGTGCAGTAATAAGACTCTGAAGTCCTTGCAAGTAAATTCAATTGAAATACACAATTTTCCTTACACAGTATAAGAATTATTCTCTAAAATATAACTCCACTGTCTAAGGCCTTAATGACCACTTAGCCAGGGTGTTCATAAAGACTGGGAGAGGTGACTGTTCTTTCAAATGCACAAAACACAACAAAAACTAGTAAGGCACATGAAGAAACTGGGAAACACGACCCAGTCAAAGGAAAAAACAAATCTCCAGAAACCAACTCTAAAGAAACAGAGATCTATGAATTACTTGACAATTCAAAGTAATTTAAAGAAACTCAGCGCAGCACAGGATAACACAGACAACTAAAAAAAAAAAAAAAAATCAAGAATATAATGCATGAACAAAATGAGAATATCAAGAGAAACTATTAAAAGGAACCAAACAGAAATTCTGTCACTAGAGATGTCAACAGCAGACTTGATCAAGCAGAAGGAAGAATCAGCAAACTTGAAGACAGGTCATTTGAAATGATCAAGTCAGAGAAAAAAAAAAGTGAACAAAGTGAACAAAACCTAAGGGACATATGGAACACCATCGAGTGGCCCAATATTCACATTATAGAAGTTCCAAGAGGAGAAGAGGGAGAGAAAGGGATGGCTATCTGGGGGCAGTCCAGCCAGCGCTCAGCCCAGAACCTGTGCAAGAGGGAGTGTGTGGGATGTGGGGGTGGGGGAACAGCTGAGAGTAAGGGGAGCCCAGGTTGGAGCAGGGTGCAAGCCAGAGGAAATGGGGATGGGGCAGGAATGACATCATGGGGGCTTGCTGCTAGTCAGGAGCCACCCCCACCCCTACCCCAGTCCACCACACCCACTTCTCAGACCCTCACAGAGACATGGCATCCTTGGTGCTGAAGGAGCTGAGGCCTCAGGTGGCCAGGGCAGCACCACCTGGGCTGAGCCCATCTGAGACGTGGCCCATACACTCAGGCGGCCTGGGCGTGGTGACCCAACAGCCAGATCCAAGACCTGGGTTCTCAGCTGGGCTCTGAAACATTCCTGTTACAGGACACGGAGCAAGCCATCTAATCCCTTCAGATCCAGTTTGACTAATGTGTGAAGTCAGAAGGCCCAGCCCGCTGCTCCTGGGAACAGAAGCAGAGCCCCAGGCGAAAGCACGGCTGGGGGGTGAAGGGGCGGTGGCTCCCGGCCAAGGAGCAAGCCTCTTCTGTGCTGTGTAAATTAGATTTCCAGGCTCCCTTCTTCCCCAGCAAGCTCTGGATGAGCTCTTTCCAGCTGAAACACTGGCTCATTCTTTCAGGCAAGAAACGTCCAGGGCGGACTTGCCAAGAGACTCTTGTCAGAAAGTGGCTGACAGGCCCCACCTGCTGGCGATGGGGCGTGGGGATGCGAGGCCACGGCCGAGCAGGAGGGGCTCCTCACAGATGGGGCTCCTCAGGGACGGGGCTCCTCTTCATGCAGACCTCCACGGGCCTCCTTTCTTTAAATCCTTTTGTTTTACTGATTACAAAAGTCACTTGAGCGCGCGCGCACACACACACACACACACAAACTTAAAAAGAAAATCAAGGCCAATTTTTGCTCAGTTTCAACTGCTGCTGTTAAGTTATGAACTTCCTTAATGGAAAGAAAACTCTGAGAAGCGGTGACCTTGTGTTCTGAATGTTTCTAAGTGAGCATGAAATAGTGGAAGAGGCCCAGAGAGCAGGGCGCCCTGCTCTGGGTCTTAGCCACAGGCAAGGGGCTGGAGTTGCTGCCTGGCTTCATCCTCAGGGTCTTGGCCAGCAAAATTAGGGGGCTGCTGGCAGCTCGATAATATTCCCCTCCCCACACCATTTGTCCTCCAGGATCCTCCACCTACCTCCCGAGGGCCAGGAGCCCAGTGAGGCCAGTTGGGGCAGCTCACTGTGAGGTCATAGCTTCTCCCTGCACCAAGGATTGAGACTAGGATGTCACAGATGTGGATCTGGAGTGAATGGAGGGGAGACAGGATGGAGAAGGCAGGGGAAATGGATGTTCCCTAGTAGCTGCCTCAGGGTAGAGGCCAGCAGTGGGGGAGGCCGAGGCCCAGGCTCGCCCCACACCCCACAGCTCCAAGCCCACTTCGCTTGGAGATCCCTTTGGAAAAGGGGTTTCTGGGCAAGGCCCTCAGAGCCTGGATCCCCAGGTTCCTTCCTCATGTAACCTCAGGAAAGTCATAGCAGGAACTGGGGAGAATTTCCCATCCAGGCAAGGTACGTGTGCAGTGGGTGGTCCCCCAGACTCCCTGAGGACACCAGTCAGACTGACGCCTGGGTCTTCACTTTGCTGAAGGAGATTTCATCGCTGAGAGCCAGAGTTAATGCTTGGCCCAAGGAATCGGGTTCTAGAGGAGAAGATGAAAAAAGGGGGTAAGGCAACCGGAAGGCAGAGAAGAGCTTTGAGAGGCATGTCTAATGAGGTGATGGGCATGAAGGAGGGCACTGGATCTGATGAGCATTGGGTGTCATATGCAACTAATGAATCATTGAACACTACATCAAAAACTCATGATGTACTATATATGTGGGCTAATTGAATTTAAAAAAAAGAAAAACCTCAGTTGTGGGGCACCTGGGTGACAGTCAGGTTAAGTGTCTGCCTTTGGCTCAGGTCATGATCCCAGGGTCCTGAGATCGAGCCCCACATCAGGCTCCCTGCTCAGCGGGGAGTCTGCTTCTTCCTCTCCCTCTGCCTGCCGCTCCCCCTCCTCGTGCTCACTCTCTCTTGCTATCTCTCTCTCTCGTCAAATAAATAAATAAAATCTTTAAAAATAAAAAATAAAATAAAATAAAACTCAATTGCTCTGGTATCCACTTTAGAGAGTCCTATATCTTCCCCGGGAAGATCCCTCTCCCCCTCAATTCTCAAAAAAATCCCCCCAGACTTAGTCACAAAGTTCCCTTGGTAAGAGGAAGGCAGGTTTCTGCCATTGCTGTATCCTGCCACTGAAGCCCAGTCCAACATAAAGGGACACTGCAGTCCTTGCGTCCCCTGCAGGGGCACCACGGCTCTGAGGGGGGAGGTCCCCACTACCTGAGACCAAGTTTGCCAGGAGCACCGCCCGCTGTGCTCCTCACGATCATCCCTTCTCCACAGTCGCCCTCTTAGAGCTTCCAGGGCCCCTTGACCACATGTCTAAATATACAGAAGTCATAAATTTAGCTACTATGTGTAAAACTCTAGTTCTTCCATGACTAAAACTTGGCAAAATATCACAGATGGCAGAATTTAATTACTGTGCATGTCTAGGTGTGCTGCTGATGGATTGGCATTGTTTGCATGAATAATAAAGTCATAATTCATAAACTGCTATTTATTCCATAACGTTTATTTTTCACGCCTTTATTTCAGCAAAATCACTAATTATATTGATATAATAAGACTCTCACAGATTTTACATTCAAATGCTAGGCTGTCAAACGAGACAACCTTTCTTGAGTCAAATAGTTCTCTTTATTTTTTTTTTTAAAGATTTTTATTTATTTATTCATGAGAGACAGAGAGAGAGGCAGAGGGAGAAGCAGGCTCCCAAGAAGCAGGGAGCCCGATGCGGGACTTGATCCCAGGACGCTGGGATCATGACCTGAGCCGAAGGCAGACACTTAACCATCTGAGCCACCCAGGCGCCCAAATAGTTCTCTTTAATCCACTTGAACTTGGAGACAACTTCATTCTGCTCAGGCAGGAGCAACTGGAATTATCACTCAAATTCTTAAAGCAATGCTTAGATTTGGAAACCAAATGATAAAATATTGCAGGGGGTCACATGGTAAGTTTTTATTAATGTGGAAAACATTTTTTAAAAGATTTTATTTATTTATTTGACAGAGAGAGACACAGTGAGAGAGGGAACACAAGCAGGGGGAGTGGGAGAGGGAGAAGCAGGCTTCCCACGGAGCAGGGAGCCCGATGCAGGGCTCGATGAGGGGCTCGATGTGGGACTAGATCCCAGGACCCTGGGATCATGACCTGAGCCGAAGGCAGACGCTCAATGACTGAGCCACCCAGGCGTCCCCACAAAACATGTTAGCACTTTAATTTTATAATGAAAATTTTCATCACTTACATAGTGGTTTTCACTCATTCATACTGTTCTCTGAAAGCAATATGTGGATCAAACACCAAGTATACAGTAAGTAACCAATATTACACATACACACTTAAGAGGAAAGGTTTTGTCTACTGCCTCCAGGTTTCGACTGCTGATCTTCCTGTTTGTTTTGCCTGACAACTCACTTATACGGTGCGTAGTGTTCCTGTGTGTTTGGTTAAAAGAAAAAAAGAGAGGGGCGCCTGGGTGGCTCAGTCGTTAAGCATCTGCCTTCGGCTCAGGTCATGATCCCAGGGTCCTGGGATTGAGTCCCGCATCGGGCTCCCTGCTCCACGGGAAGCCTGCTTCTCCCTCTCCCACTCCCCCTGCTTGTGTTCCCTCTCTCACTGTGTCTCTCTCTGTCAAATAAATAAATAAAATCTTAAAAAAAAAAAAAAGAATGAAAGAAAAAGGAAACGAAATTATTGTGGAAATATATTTATTTTTTTCTGTGAGAATTTTTCCATTTACCTCTGCCATGCACTGCAAAGATATCTACCTGGGACCAATTATATATGTGAATCTTGGGGATTTCCACAACCCAAGACAGGTACAAATTCAGACGTCAAACCCATGTGTAGCAGGATTTTAAGATGGTCCCCAAGATCCACACCTTCTATTATAAATCCCCTACTACAAATCTTTCCCCATGACTGTGTGTGCAGAATCTGTGAATATAATAGGATGTCACTTCCAAGACTGGGTCACTAATCAGTTGGCTTTGAGTTAACCTAGAGACAGACTAAAAAAAAGAAATTTTTTTTTAGATGAGGGAGACTGTCCAGATGATCCTGGGTGGGCCTGACCTAATTAGAGGAGGCTTTAAAAGAAGGTGATGCATCAGAGAGACAATCTTCTACTGGCCTGGAAGAAAGCAAACTGTCAAGCTGTGAACTGCTTTTGGGGTCCATGTGGCCAGGACAAAAAGTGACTTCAAGAAGTTGAGACAAGTCCCTGGCTGGCCCATAACTAGCAAGGAAATGGGAACCCCAGTCTTACAACCCCAGGGAACTGAATTTTGCCAACAACATGAATATGCTTGGAATAGGACCCCAAGATCCAAATGAGTGGGTGATAACCTTGATTATAGCCTGTTGAGACCCTGAGCAGAGGACTCATGCTCAGACTCCTGACCCACAAAAACTGAGACAAATTTGTGTTATCTTAAGTCACTGAATTTGTGGTGCTTTGTGACACCACAATATAAAATTAATATACCACAGGCTGGGGTTTCTTTTTGTTTCTTTGTTTTTTCTCCCAAGTCCTCAGTAAAAGACTCACTTTCTATGCCAGTGAAAGGAATTTCCACCACCCAGTTCCCTGAGGCTGCAGCCACTAACCAAGGACCTCAGGGAGGGCTTCTTGCCCTCTGTGAGCCCAGCTGCATCCCCTCACCCGGGCCCATCTCTCAGCCCCAGTACCTTCCTCCTCTTACCCAGCCATGGAGCATCAGCCCTGCAACCTTTCTGGCCCTTGAGGGTTTCCCTCTTACCACTGGCTGCTTCGCACCTTACTTAGGTTGGTTTCGTCCTGCTTATCCAGCACTGGAAGTGTGATGGTCACACCGGTGGTTTTCAAGCATGCCCTTGTCCACACTGGCCTGTGCTGAGCTCTCTTGTCCCTGCTCCTGGGGAGTAGATTCTGGAAAGGTCGGGCAGGTGGTTGTAGAGAACAAGCCCACATGTCAGTTCTTGGAGAATATTTGCCAGGCCATTTCCCTGAAGGAAAAGAGAATGGAAAAGGGATCTCCTCTGATCTGCAGAAACCCTGGGCTGCTCTCACTCCCATCATAACCTCAGTGGGGAGTCTCATTCCTGCCAACACCCTTCCTCTGAGTTCATCTTACTGAGAGCTCGCGGCTTCTGGGGTCATGGTCTAGAGTTACCTGCTAATGTGTCCTCCTGCTCTGGCCTTAGTCAGCAGCTCCCACCCTCTGACGTCCAAGCCTCCTCCTGATGGCAAGCCAATGAGATGGCTCCTCGGGGCTGTGCCAGGCCTGGCTGGGGCTGTGCCCAATGCATCATCCTGCCGAGCAAAGGAGGAAGGGAAGTAGAAGTCAGAAGCTGCTTCCAGCCACTGCCCCAGTCTCTTGGGCTCAATGCAAGTGTCCTCTGAGAATACTTCATAATCCTATCTCATGTTCTTTTCCCTCAACTCCTAGGCCAAATGCCTCAGGTTCAAATTATAGCTTTGTTAGTCTCTCAGAGTACATTTCAAGGAAGGATCCCGGTGTTTAGGTGATTTGTAAGTTTCAAGAAATTTGTCCATTTCTTTTAGGTCTTCTAATTAGTTGGCATACAACTGTTCATGGTATTTCTTTGTAGTTACAAAGGGATTACATTTAATGTGCTAAAGTTATAACAACCTTACTTGAATTTATACCAACAACTTCAATAGCATATGAAAACTCTACTCCTATACTCTTGTCCTTTCTTTGTGTTATTGATGTCACAAATTACATATTTATACATTGTGTACCAAGTATGATTGATGAATAATTGTTTTCATGCTATTTGTCTTTTAAAGCATGTAAAAAAAAAAAAAAGAGTTACAAACCAAAATTATAATAAACTAGGTTTTATAACTGACCATATATTTAACTTTATTTCTTCATAAGGCTTCAAGTTACCGATCCGGGAAACAAACTGAGGGTTACGGAAGGGAGGGGGGTGGGAGAATGGGGTAACTTGGTGATGGGTATTAAGGAGGGCACGTGTTGTGATGAGCATTGGGTGTTATACACAACTAATGTATCATTGAACACTACATTAAAAACTAATGTTATACTATATGTTCGCTAATTGAACATACAAAAAAAAGAAGCCCTTTCACTTCAACATGTAGGACTCCCTTTAGCATTCTTTCAGGGCAGGTCTAGTGGTAACAAATTCTGTTTTTGCATATCTGGGAATATCTTAATTTCTCCATCATTTCTGAAGAACAGTTTTGGTGGATAAAGAATTCTCAGTTGGCAGGGTTTTTTGTTTTTGTTTTTCTTTTTCTTTTTCAGCACTTTGAATGCATTGGCCATTGTCTTCTGGCCTCTAAAGTTTCTGGTGAGAAATTGGCTAATGATCTTATTGAGCATCACTTGTGTCAAGTGACTTCTTGCTTATTTCAGGATTCTCTCTTTGTCTTTTGACAGTTTGATTGTGATGTAACTTGGTGTGAATTTCTTTGAGTTTATCCTACTTGGAAATTTGCTGAGTATCTTGAATTTACAGATTCATGTCTTTCGTCAACTTTGGGAAGTTTTCAGCCATCATCTCCTCAAATATTCTTTCTGTCTCTTTCTCTCTTTCCCTCTGGGACTCTAATAATGTGTGTATTGGTCCTTTTCTTTTTTTAATTTTATTATGTTATGTTAGTCACCATATAATACATTATTAGTTTTTGATGTGGTGATCCACAATCCATTGTTTTCGTATAATACCCAGTGCTCCATGAAATAAGTGCCCACCTTAATACCCATCACCGGGCTAACCAATTCCCCCTCCCCCCTCCCCTCTAAAACTCTGTTTGTTTCTCAGAGTCCATAGTCTCTCATGGTTCATCTCTCCCTCCGATTCCCCCCCTTTCATTTTTCCCTTCCTTCTCCTAATGTCCCCCCTGCTATTCCTTATGTTCCACAAATAAGTGAAACCATATGATAATTGACTTTCTCTGCTTGACTTATTTCACTTAGCATAATCTCCTCCAGTCCCATCCATGTTGATGTAAAAGTTGGGTATTCATCCTTTCTGATGGCTGAGTAATATTCCATTGTATATATGGAACACATTTCCTTTATCCACTCATCTGTTGAAGGGCATCTCGGCTCTTTCCACAGTTTGGCTATTGCTGCTATGAACATTGGGGTGCATATGGCCCTACTTTTCACTACATCTGTGTCTTTGGGATAAATATCCAGAAGTGCAATTGCTGGGTCATAGGGTAGCTCTATTTTTAAATTTTTGAGGACCCTCCACACTGTTTTCCAAAGTGGCTGTACCAACTTGCATTCCCACCAACAGTGTAAGAGGGTTCCCCTTTCTCCACAACCTCTCCAACATTTGTTGTTTCTTTCCCTGTCCATTTTTGCCATTCTAACTGGTGTAAGGTGGTATCTCAATGTGATTTTGATTTCAATTTCCCTGATGGCTAATGATGATGATCATTTTTTCAGGTGTCTGTTAGCCATTTGTATGTCTTCTTTGCAGAAGTGTCTGTTCATATCTTCTGCCCACTTTTTGACTTGATTTTTTGTTTTTTGGGTGTTGAGTCTGAGTTCTTTCTAGATCTTGGATACCAGCCCTTTATCTGTAGTTTCATTTGCAAATATCTTCTCCCATTCTGTGGGTTGCCTCTTTGTTTTGTTGACTGTTTCCTTTGCTGTGCAGAAGCTTTTTAGCTTGATGAAGTCCCAAAAGTTCATTTTTGCTTTTGTTTCACTAGCTTTTGGAGATGTATCTTGAAAGAAGTTGCTGTGGGCGTTGTCAAAGAGGTTACTGCCTATGTTCTCCTCTAGGATTTTGATGGATTCCTGTCTCACATTGAGGTCTTTCATCCATTTTGAGTTTATCTTTGTGAATGGTGTTAGAGAATGGTCAAGTTTCATTCTTCTGCATGTGGCTGTCCAATTTTCCCAGCGCCATTTATTAAAGAGAATGTCTTTTTTCCATTGCATGCTTTTTCCTGCTTTGTCAAAGATTATTTGACGGTAGAGTTGAGGGTCGATATCTGGGTTCTCTATTCTGTTCCATTGGTCTATATGTCTGTTTTTGTGCCAGTACCATGCTGCCTTGGTGATCACAGCTTTGTAATATAACTTGAAATCGGGCAACATGATGCCCCCAGCTTTGTTTTTCTTTTTCAACATTTCCTTGGTGATTCGGGGTCTTTTCTGATTCCATACAAATTTTAGGATTGTTTGTTCCAGCACTTTGAAAAATGTCATTGGAATTTTGATCGGGATGGCATTGAAGGTATAGATTGCTCTGGGTAGCATAGACATTTTAACAATGTTTATTCTTTTGATCGATGAGCATGGAATATTTTTCCATCTTTTTGTGTCTTCTTCAATTTCTTTCATGAGTGTTCTGTAGTTCCTAGAGTATAGATGCTTTACCTCTTTGGTTAGGTTTATTCCGAGGTATCTTACAGTTTTTGTGCTATTGAAAATGGAATCGTTTCTCTAATTTCTCTTTCTACAGTTGCATTGTTAGTGTATAAGAAGGCAACTGATTTCTGTGCATTGATTTTGTATCCTGCCACATTATTGAATTGCTGTATGAGATCTAGTAATTTGGGGGTGGCGTCTTTTGGGTTTTCCGCATAAAGTATCATGTCATCTGCAAAAAGAGAGAGTTTGACTTCTTCTTTGCCAATCTGAATACCTTTTATTTCTTTTTGTTGTCTGATTGCTGTTGCTAGGGCTTCTATTACTATGTTGAACAATAGTGGCGAGAGTGGGCATCCTTGACGTGTTCCTGATCTTAAGGGAAAGGCTCTCAGCTTTTCCCCATTGAGGATAATATTTGCTGTGGGTTTTTCATAGATGAATTTTATGAACTTGAGGAATGTTCCCTCTATCCCTATACTCTGAAGAGTTTTAATCAGGAAAGGATGTTGTATTTTGTCAAGTGCTTTTTCTGCATCAACTGAGAGGACCATATGGTTCTTCTCCCTCCTCTTATTAATGTGTTCTATCACAGTGATTGATTTACAAATGTTGAGCCACCTTGCAACCCCGGGGATAAATCCCACTTGGTCGTGGTGGATGATCCTTTTAATGTATTGTTGGATCCTATTAGCTAGGATTTTGTTGAGGATTTTGGAATCCATATTCATCAGGGATATCGGTCTGAAATTCTCCTTTTTGATGGGGTCTTTGCCTGGTTTGGGGATTAAGGTAATGCTGGCCTCATAGAATGAGTTTGGAAGTTTTCCTTCTGTTTCTGTTTTTTGAAACAGCTTCAGTAGAATAGGTATTATTTCTTCTTTGACTGTTTGGTAGAATTCTCCAGGGAATCCATCAGGCCCTGGACTCTTGTTTTTGGGGAGGTTTTTGATCACTGTTTCAATCTCGTTACTGGTTATTGGCCTATTCAGGTTGTCAATTTCTTCCTGTTTCAGGCTTGGCAGCTTATAGGTTTCCAGGAAGGCCTCCATTTCATCCAGATTGCTCAGTTTATTGGCATATAGTTGTTGATAATAATTTCTAATAATTGTTTCTATTTCCTTGGTGTTAGTCGTGATCTATCCCCTTTCATTCATAATTTTATTAATTTGGGTCCTTTCTCTTTTCTTTTAGGTAAGGCTGGTCAGTGGTTTATCGATCTTATTAATTCTTTCAAAGAACCAACTTCTAGTTTCGTTGATCTGATCTACTGTGTTTCTGGTTTCTAATTCATTGATTTCTGCTCTAATTTTAATTATTTCTTTTCTAATGCATGGCTTAGGCATCGTTTGTTGCTTTTTCTCTAGTTATTGAAGGTGTAGAGTTAGTTGGTGAATTCGGGATTTTTCTATTTTTTGAGTGAGGCTTGGATGGCTATGTATTTCCCCCTTAGGACCGCCTTTGCAGTATCCCATAGGTTTTGGACTGATGTGTTTTCGTTCTCACTGATTTCCGTGAATTGTTTAAGTTCTTCTTTGATTTCCTGGTTGACCCAAACATTCTTGAGCAGAGTGGTCTTTAGCTTCCAAGTGTTTGAATTTCTGCCAAACTTTTTCTTGTGATTGAGTTCCAGTTTTAAAGCATTGTGGTCTGAGAATATGCAAGAAATAATCTCAGTCTTTTGGTATCAGTTGAAACCTGATCTGTGACCCAGTATGTGGTCTATTCTGGAGAAAGTTCCATGTGCGCTCGAGAAGAATGAGTATTCTGTTGTTTTAGGGTGGAATGTTCTGTATATATCTATGAGGTCCATCTGGTCCAGTGTATCATTCAAAGCTCTTGTTTCCTTGTTGATTTTCTGCTTAGATGATCTGTCCATTGCTGAAAGTGGAGCACTGAGGTCTCCTACATTTAACATATTGTTATCAATATGACTCTTTATTTTGGTTAACAGTTGGCTTATGTAGATGGCTGCTCCCATGTTGGGGGCATAGATATTTACAATTGTTTGATCTTCTTGTTGGATAGACCCTTTAAGAATGATATAGTGTCCTTCTGTGTCTCTAACTACAGACTTTAGTTTAAAATCTAATTTGTCTGATATCAGAATTGCTACCCCAGCTTTCTTTTGAAGTCCACTGGCCTGGAAGATGGATCTCCATCCCTTCACTTTCAGTCTGGATGTATCTTTAGGTTCAAAATGAGTCTCTTGCAGACAGCATATGGATGGGTCCTGTCTTTTTATCCAATCTGCAACCCTGTGCCATTTTATGGGAGTGTATAGGCCATTCACGTTGAGAGTGATTATTGAAAGATATGAATTAATTGTCATCATGTTGCCTGTGAAGGCCTTGTTTTTATAGACTGTCCCTGTACATTTCTGTTGTATATCACTCTTGGGGTCTTTCTCCTTTTATAAAACCCCCCTTAATATTTCTCACAGGACCGGCTTAGTGGTCACATATTCTTTCAGTTTCTGCCAGTCTTGGAAGCTCTGCATCTCTCCATCCATTCTAAATGAGAGCCTTGCCGGATAAAGTATTCTTGGCTGCATGTTCTTCTCATTTAATACCCTGAATATGTCTTGCCAGGCCTTTCTGGCTTGCCAAGTCTCTGTGGATAGGTCTGACGTTCTTCTGATGTTCCTCCCTCTGTACGTAAGAAATCTCTTCCCCCTAACTGCCCTTAAGATGGTTTCCTTGGTTCTAAGATTTGCGAATTTTACTATTACATGCCGGGGTGTTGGCCTGTTTTCCTTGATCTTGGGAGGGGTCCTCTCTGCCTCTAGGATGCAAATGTTTGTTTCATTCCCCAGGTTAGGGCAGTTCTCAGCTATGATTTGCTCAAATACATCTTCTAGTCCTCTCTCTCTCTCCACTCCCTCTGGGATTCCAATTATTCTGACATTGGAATGTTTCATGGTGTCACTTATTTCTCTGATTCTATTTTCATGGATTCTGAGTTGTTTTTCCATGGCCTCCTCTTTTCCCTTTTTATCCATTATATTGTCTTCCAGGTCATTTATTCATTCTTCTGCCTCACGTACCCTAGCTGTTAGATTATCCAGATTGGATTGGATCTCACTGATAGCATTTTTAAGTTCTGCCAATTCAGCTTTCATTTCTGCCCTTAGAGACTCTATGTTGCCATTAACTGATTTCTCCATTCTAGCTATTGTCTTCACAATTGCTAGCCTGAATTCCATCTCCAACATCTTAGTTATAGCTGCATCCATTTGTAAATCTGTGGCATAAGTCATAATCTCTGAGTCTTTTCTATTTTGAGGGTTCTTCCTCCTAGTCATTCTGTTGATGGGTGGTTGAGGGAATGTATAGAGTCCAAATTATTGACCAGAACCAAGATGCACCTGTTTTCTAGGGACCTTAGGGTTGCTGGCCTCTTGTTCTCCCAGCTTGTCTTCTGGGGGAGGGGCCTGCCGTGCTGTTACTCAGGCAACCCTGTTTGGGCAGAGTTGCCCTGCCCCTCTGTGGTGGGGGATGGGCTCAATGGGAATCAGTTTTTTGGGGCTTTTGTTCTCTGGTGGCTTTCCCTGGCAGCTTTCCATATCTGTTCCGCAAGTCAGAGCAGAAGAGACCGTTTCCAACCCTCTGCCTCAGAGCAGAGAGTTTGCAGTCTGTTCTTCAGTGAGCTCTCCAGGCCACACCATCTCCGTTTCTGTCCATGCTGCTATAAACTGCAGCGTCCTGGGTTGTGCGCCCCTCTGAAGCGCTCCCGGTCCTGCCTCCAGGTCGGGGCATGTCTCTGCCCTTTGTGCTTCTAAAACTGCCAGCCGCTCCCAGTTCACACAAGCGACCCACCGCTCCGAGTTTCCACCCTGGGGGCTGCCCTAAAGTCCTTTCCCGACGCTACCAGTCTGCGAGTCTGCGCCCCGACCCAGCGCACGAGGCTGTCACTCACCGGCGGTGTAGGATCCCCACAGCCAGGCTCCCTCCCACCGCTGTTTATCCTCCAATATCTGCCTGCAGAATCATGACTCCCCGCTTGGTACCTTGAAACCAACCGCCTGTGATATTCTGTTTGTAGAGACCCAGATCTTCTTACATTTCAGGCTGATTTTGTGGGTGCTCAGAGTGGTCTGATAGATATCCAGCTCAATTCCGGGGACCAGTTGAAATAGGGTCCCCTACTCCTCTGCCATCTTTTCCACTCCAATCTGTATTGGTCCTCTTGATGATATCTAATAGATGCCTAAGGATTTATTCCCTTTTACTCATTCTTTTTTCTTTCTGTTCCTCAGACTAGATAATTTCAGTTTCCTATCATCTGGTTTGCTAATACTTTCTTCTGCCTGCTCAAAACTGATTTTGTACCCCCTTAGTGAATTTTCATTTCAGTTATTGTATTTTTAAGCTTCAGAATATTTTTTTGGTTCTTTTCTATAATTTCTATTTCTTGCTTTCTATTCTCATTTTGTTCATATCTTTTTTCCCCCTGTCTTTGTGCCTGTCTTCTTTAGCTCTCTGAACGTCTTTAAGACAGCTGTTTTACAGTCTTTGTCTAGTAAAGTCTACCATCTGAGCTTCCTCAGGGACAGTTTCTGTCAATTTATTTTATTCCTTTGGATTGGTCATACTTTCTTGCTTCTTCATATGCCTTGTGTTTTTTTTAATCAATATTATTTTTTCTGTTCAAAACTAGACAACTAGAATCTTATAATGTGGTAACTCTGGAAATCAACTTCTCTCCCTTTTCCAGGGCTTTCTGTTTGTGTGTGTGCACTTTATGTTATAGGGTGTCTCTTTGCTGGGGATCAACCTTAGATGAAAGCTTAAGATTTTCTCACGTCTTTTCTGAGCCTGTGCCTTTCCTTGAGTATGCATGGCAACTTTCTAACCCCACTCCCCATATAGTGGTTGTTTTTAAATGTTCTGAGCCTTAAATGTCTGGATGCCCAATGTGAGAAAAAGAAAGAAAAAAATCAGGTTCTTTTCCTTTAAATCCCCTGAAAACCACTTCAGCTGGTGGGTTTTGAAACAATGATGGCCAGCCTCCATGCCCACACCTCAGTAATCAAATACATTAGCCATCAGAACACAGAATTCCAATATATGGAGGACAAGGTCTTTATTGCCTACCCTGGCTCTAGCAAGCCACACCAGGAATGCTGGCTGGGTTGAAGAATGGGTAGCTGATATGCACACTAAATGCTGAAATTGACCCAAGTTGACCACAATTTACCAGCCAAGCTTTCTCCTGTAAGCTGCACATGTTCAAATAGACTCCAGAGTTCCAGAGAAGTTACTTCAGAAGGCTGCTGCCAGTATAATTATTGTTTAGGTGGAGAGATGGGTTATTGGTGACTGTTACTCCACCATCTTCTCTGAATCCTTTTAATTCTTTTTTATAACTTTTATTTCTTTACTGACATTTTCTACTTTCTCATTTGTTTCAAGAGATTTTGTCATTAATTATTGAGTCATTTTTATGATGTCTATTTTAAAATCTCTGTCAGATAAATCCAATATCTGATTCATCTCAGGATGGGCTTCAGTTGGTTTGTTGTTCTCATTTAAGATACAGTTTTTCTGGTTTTTTGCATGACAGGTATTTTCCATATTCTGGTATTTTCAACATTTTGGTTATTATGTTAGGAAGCTCTGGGTCCTATTTCCAATTTTCATTTTAGTAGGCAGTCACCCTGATTAGCAATGCAAGTGTGACCTACTTTTGTGGGTTGCAGTTCCCATGACAATCTAATTTTCAGAGCCTTTGTCATGCTTTTTTAGTCTGCTTGGTTTATCTCATGTGACTGGGTCCCTACTGGTGCTACTGGAGGAGGCAGAAGAACTTCCTCAGGCCAGACCACCTGGTGCCTCTAGGTGAGGGAAGGGAGTCTCCAGTGTTAGGGCAGAGAGTGTTACTGGGTCTGGACACTTGTGGTGGCCAGACAGCACTTTCCTTATGGCTGGGTTCCCCCTCAACAATGCCACCTACTGCCCAATGTATATGTATGTCTCTGTCTCAGTTTGGGAAGATACAGAGGCTTCCCTAGCTGAGTATTTGTTGTGGTGAGATCGTCTTTGATAATGCCTCCAAGTTGTATTGTCTCCAGGTGTACAAAGGGAGTCTTGGATCTGGTGGGGGAAAAAGAGTGCTTCTCCTGACCACTTACTATCAGCTAAGCTTCTGATCAGTCCCCTTCCAGTTCTGCTAGACTCTTCTTTTACAGGCTCCTGGAATTCCTGTTCAGACCAGGAAGGAAAAAGCCTACCCGGGCCACTTTCTATTGCTAGATTGGTGGTCAGAAAACACTGGACCTATGTCATCTTTTTCTGCTGGGAGAAGGGGTCATAAGATGCCTCACCCCTATGTTATTTGTCCAATCCTGGGGCCTTTGACCAATTTGCTTTCATCTCACAGCCATTCAGAATTCTCCTTTGGTTTTCTTTAGTGTTATATCTGGGGTTTATGATTGTACTTGGTAGGGAGGAAGAGAGAGACACAAGTATAAACCATCTCGTCTAGACAGGAAGTCTGGGTCTGATTATTGTTTTAAGCCACTAAGTTTTGGGGCAATTTGTTGCACAGCCAGGGTATCCGGAAACTCTTTAAGAACAAAAATTTCAAAATATCTCACTTATGTAGATTTAGTAAGCAAAACCATGTGAGCATGTGGCTAGAGCCCTTCCCAGGGCCTTTGGAGGGTCATGGGCAGGTGAGAGGCCATGAAGCTGAAGGTCCATCAGCTTCCTTGTGGACCACTGCTGTGTTCCTCATCTTTGAATAGCAGCAGTGAGCCCTTCTTCCCAGGGCCCTTGTGAGGCCTTGCAGATAATGTATAAGAAGCATTGGTACATGGATGACGTTTGGCAAGTTATTGTTACATGTGTAATTAGGCATTTTATCCATGGAGTATATTTTACAACTCTCATGTAATTCCCCATTTTCATTAAGTCTCAGTTTAAGCTGAGATCAATATCACTAAGTGAGAAAGATCAGGGGCTCATTTACAGTCAATGTTATGTGCTTCTAGTACACTTTATATCCCTATTGGGTAACATCTTTGGGAAGAAATTTTCCTCATATTTAGTTAAGTAAATCCCAGATGGGCATTATCGATTGGAACTGCATTTGACAGCCTGCATATAAAAGAAAACTGGAAAACAGTGACACGGCAATTGGGGGCACTTTTCTCAGTAAGTAGAAGCATGGAGGTATGTGGTCCAGATGGAAATAGTGGCTCTGTGACATCATCAGGGACCCAGGCTCCCACTGACTCTTTGCTCCCACCATATTTAGTGAATGGCCTTGATCGTCACACTTGAAAATTAGCTCCCCCACCTTCACATGGCCGTTCGAGTGTGTGCTCTTGGCAGACAAAAGGGGAGAGGAAGCAGAGGAAGAAGGACACCTTATCAGGAAAGCAAGAGTCCCTGCCTGCCCTCTCTGCTCCCCAGCAGACTTCTCTTGACTTTATATCTCGTTGGCCAGAAAGGATTCTCCCACATCATCCTGCAAGGGAAGTGGGCAAGTTCTGCTCCAAACATGTGCTCTATTCTGTGATTAAAAGAAAAAGGAGAGCAATGCAAGGGGAGGTCATCAGCAGTGTTTGTGCAGCTGGAATTGACTGTCCCCCTTGGGGCCTAATGACTTAGTCAGTCTTGAATCCTCCAGGCCAAAAGAATCATATAGCTCCTTGCTATTCACGTATGGTCCAAGGACCAAGAGCATTGCTATCCCCAGGAGTTTATTAGAAACTGAATATGAAGATCCCCAGGAGACTCACATGCACAGTACAGACTGACATGCTCTGGTCTACCTCACTTTATCTCTTGCAAAGGATGTTATGGTGGTGGCAGGGGTGGTCCCTGAAGTCACAGATCAGAAGCCTCCTGCTCTGGCTGCCCTAGCCTCCTGGAGTCCACACTGGTTCTATTGATCCCCATCTGGATCTATCTTGTTAGAGCAGTAGAATGTAGATATATCTACAGTAGGGTATAGATGGAAGGGTTAGCTGGTAGGTGTAGATGGTATAACACAGGTAGGTATAGATAGTAGAATATAGATGGTGGGTTAGAGGCAGTCAATGTAGATGCTAAGGTATAGGCAGAAGGTATAGATGGTAGGGTGAAGGTAGTAGGTGTAGACAGTAGGATATAAATGGTGGGACACAGGCAGTCAGTGTAGACAGTAGAGTGTGGATGGTAGGGTGCAGGCAGTAGGTATAAATAGTAGATGTAGATGGTGGGTGCAGATAGTAGGTGTAGACAATGGGGTGTCAGTGCAGGTGTTACTGTGAGGGCCAATAAGAATGGATTGAATACTGACAACAAGATAGGGTGCCAATGTTGGGCTGTAGACTCTTTTGCCATTACATTCTAAATTAATGATTATAAATATAATTATTAACAAATTGATTCTCTCTACATACTCTGGTCTTTGCCTTCATTCCCTTCTATGTAACCAACTGAATAAATGTGGAATGCCATTGGATTGTAATTGGATAGCTGGCTAATTATCCAGGGTAATATTGGTTAAGATCACAACCAAATACTGCTTCCTGGAATAGTATAATTACTTTTTTTTGCTCTCAATGCCATCAGTGGGTCTAACTGATGAATATAAAGATTTCAGACCTAGGTCTTCCTCTTCCTGCTCCTTGAAGTCACTCCGAATAGCAGCCAGATGCCCTGAGTGTAGGGCCCAGTTTGGGAACTGGAACTCACCAATGCTTCTGCTGGCCATGGTTCAAGGACCCACGAAGGAGCCCAGGGTGGTTGTGAACAAGACCAGCCCAGAGCATCAGTGCTGAGGTTGGGCCCCGATTAAACTCTGCTGCCAAGACCTACAGCTGTGTCACTGGACCTCAAGCCTCTCCACATGGGGGATGTTACCCCACTGGCTACCCTGGGCCAGGAGGCACCAGTGGGGCAAGGGAGGTAAGGCTCTCAGGATCAGCCATGATGGATGCCCCCAATTCAAGGCTCACTTGCTGCTGCTGTGGAGGGGAGATTATGGCTCCGCTTGGGTCATTTGCTCAGAAAATGGCCACCTTGATCCCTCCTTGTGATGCCCAAGAAGGAGCCCTGTTCCTGGCATGCTTGCAGTTGGGTTTCTTTTCCCTCCTTCTCTCCGGGTTTCTATGCTTTCAAAGACATGATGCCATTTCTAAAGTTCCAAGTTTTGGAGATTTGGAGTATGCACAGACATGCTTGAATTCTTCGGCGAGTTCAAAGAAGAGAGTTTATTGACACGGTTTCTTCTGTAAAATGCCCATTTCAAGAACCTTCTGGGATTCTATTTTCTCACCCGATGCAGAACAAGGCACAATGTGCCAACAATCAGATGTCACTTAAATTATGCCATGTCTTTAAAATGAGCTTTTTGGGGGCCTGACTCAGTCAATAGAGCATGTGACTCAATCTCAGGGTCATGAGTTTAAGCCCCACATTAGGCGTAGAGCTTACTTACAAAAAATACATTAAAACTTTATTTTAAAGAAAAGAAGCTTTCTTTTTTTTTTTAAAAAGATTTTATTTATTTATTTGAGAGAGAGAATGAGATAAAGAGAGAGAGCATGAGAGGGGGGAGGGTCAGAGAGAGAAGCAGACTCCCTGCTAAGCAGGGAGCCCGATGCGGGACTCGATCCTGGGACTCCAGGATCATGACCTGAGCCGAAGGCAGTCGCTTAACCAACTGAGCCACCCAGGCGCCCGAAAAGAAGCTTTCTTGCTCCCTTTGTAATAGAACACAATTACTAGGATCTGTCAAAATTAAAAGGGGGTGTTTTCATGGATTTTGCTTAGAAAGAACGTGTTGTGTTTTTAACTCTGCAGATCTTGGGAAGGGGCAGGAGTAAGAAGAGATGACTGAGCCACTCTGAATCACTGCAAGGGTCACTCAGGCGGCTTGATGACCCTGCACTTCCTGACTCAGTGGGACCCCCAGCTCCCTCTTGCCAGGCAACAGAGAAGCCCCTTGGGGCCATGGACCATGTCTCAGCACTATCTGCATTGGCACGCAGCAGGTGCCCGGTGAACACTCACTGATGGGTGGAGAGAAGCAGAGAGGTTGCTTGCTAATTGCCAAAACAAATTTGGGAGGCAGTACATCCACAAATTCACCTTGCACTGGGGGCCACACCCACAGTGGTGGGTTTTCTCTGGGGCAAGTGAAGCCCAAACTCAGGGCTCCTCTGGGGTATGGCCCCTGCCAAGGCTCCGCACCTAATTATACATTTGTAAGTTTGTAGTAGTTTCCTTCAAGAGGGTTCCCCCTAATTGTACACGCTTTGGGCCTCACTAAACCTGGACCTGCCCTTATAGATGCATCTAGAAACACAGGGAAGGGAGGCTGAGATGAGAGGCAACCTGGCTAGGGTCTGACTAGTTGCAGACCTGGATGTCATTGCAAGTGTCCCTGGGACCTCGCCGGCCCCGGCTCTCTCAGGGCAGGCAAGAAGGAGCACATTGACTGGTGGAAGGCTGTGACAAATGTGCCTTGCAGAATTCCCAGCTGTGGGTGAGAAAGTGAGAAAAGAGAGAGGGGGGCGGGAAAGGGGAGTGGCTTAGAATGAGTCCACTACAGCAAACCAGATCCCCAAGCCCCTGCCCAGGGCTTTCCCACGGCACCACACACCCACCTGAGCGGCAGCCAAAGGGTCCTGGCAGAGGGCCTGGAAGGGAGATCTCAGTGACAACTGACCTTATTTTCTAGTTCCCTATGAGAATAAGGAGGGGTTTGTCCACAATCCTTTCCATGTTCCATGGCAACAGGTGATAAAGTAAAACAGCAGGCCTGTGGGCTAGTATGAGCAGGAAAATACGATAGGATATGATCTGATATGATTTGACATATGATATGATATGATATGATATGATATGATATGATATATAATGTGATATGATATATTCTTGGACATGAAGTGTTTAGGAAAATGGCAATGTCAGCCTCACATGGCCTTTTCTTTGGGATTACCTCTGGTGCTAATCAACCCACAAACAGACCTGGAATCCAGGGCAAAAGAGGGACTTGTCTACACTCTCTGCTTTGTACTGGGGTCTTCTGTCAGATAGTGTGATGAGTTGAATTGTGTCCCCTCCGAAATTCCTATGAGGAAGTCCTAACTTCCAGTTCCTCAGAATGTGACCTTATTTGGTGATAGGGTTTAAAGAAATAATCAAGTTGAAATGAGATCACTGGCTTGGGTCCCAATCCAATGTGTCTGGTGTCCTTATAAGAAGGGGAAATTTGAACACACACACACACAGAATGCCATGTGAACAGGAATGCAGGGACTGAGGTGATGCTCCTACAAGTTAAGGAATCACAAAGATGCCCAGCAAACCACAGAAGCTAGGAGTGAGGCCTGGAACAGATTCTCCCTCCCAGGCCCCAGAAGAAATCGACCCTGCTGACACCCTGGTCTCGACCTTCTAGCCTCCAGAACCGTTGAGACAACACATTTGTGGTCTAAGCTGCCCAGGTTGTGGTGCTTTGTTACGGGAGCCCTGGGAAACTGAATAAGTTGGGAACGAGGTATAGCAGGTGTTGGCCCTGTTGTCTCAGGTGATAAGGACACGGGGTCTGGGGCCCCTGCTAGCCCTGCCTCCCACCCTGCTGAACCCACAAGCAGTTGTGAATAATTTCAGCACCTTGCCTTCCATCCACACCAGCATGGGCCCAGGAGCAGCCTCTAGGATGAACGGATCGCCTTTCTCCTGACATTCATGGAGTGGGCCCACCCTGGTCCTTGCCCCTGTGTTGGAAGTTGGAGGTGCAAGGTCCATCCCCTCTCGGGGTCAGGGAGAGAGGACAAGGTCTGGCTCCACGGATGACAGGCGTGGCCTGGGGGAATGCAGGTTCTGTGCAGGGCAGTGGCTGAGAACCACATGAGCCAGGGCGGGCTCTGTGCCAACAGAACCAGGCCGTCCGCCCCCGCCATGGGGGACTGCCACCACACAGGCAGGCCCAGGCTATATCCTTGATTACACCCAGCCAACTGGAAACAGACTGGGGTGGCGCCTGCCTTGCGTTTTGAGCATGTGCTTTCCTCTCGTTGCTCTCCTTTGCCGAAGAAGGGACTTCCTGTGGACGCCAGACCAAACATTCTCTGCTTTCAAAGCAGGTGGAGTGGCCTCCTTCCCACTCGTTTTCTGCCTGCCTGCACCCGAGGCACCGCATTTCCACTCTCTGCCTCACATGTTACAAGCTCAAGGACACCATGGAATTGGCATGTGCACCATTTTGCCCACAAAGGAGGGGTGACCAGCAGGCAGGTCTCCTTGCCTGCCGCTGCACTCGCCAGCCCTGCTTTGCCCTTCCAGGCAAATGTGATTCTGAGCACTATCTTCCCACCCACTGACTCATTCACCTGCTCACTCTGGAGCCAACACTGGTCCTGAGGTCCTCTTGGTCCCAGGCCAGACGACAGCCCCCCTGGAGCTGACACCACGTGGGGCCAACGCACGTCCTTCTAGGGACTCAGGAGGCAGACTGGCAAGCAGGTAGCGTGACAAAGCTGGGGTGGAGGGCTGGCAGGATGCTGTGGACCTTGGGCCACACACACAGGGAGGCTAAGCAGGAAGAGGGGACCTCCTTGGGGGTGGTCAGGGCTGAATTGTGTTCCCTTAAAGTTCATATGTCGAAGCCCTAACCTCCAGGGTCTCAGAATTCAACTGTATTTAGATACAGGGTCTTTAAAGAAGGGATTGAGTTAACATGGGACCCATAAGGTAGGCGCTGATCCAGTCTGATTGGTGTCCTTGTAAGAAGAGGAGATTCAAACACGCAAGGAGACACAGCGGTGCGTGCATGCGGAAGGACACCCAGGTGAGGCACAGCAATGAGAAGGCAACAGTCTGCAAGCCAAGGAGGGAGGACTCAGGAGAAGCTACCCCTGCTGACACTCTGACCTGGGACTTGGGGCCTCTGGGACGATGAGAACCACAACTCTGTTGTTTAAGCCACGTGGTCTGTGATATTTGTCATGGCAGCCCACGCTGACAGATACATGGGGTGGTTCTGGAAAGGTCTTATGCTTTCAGGGAAGGCCTGGTTGGGGGCATGTTCTTGTAGAAGGAAGAGGTGTGGGATTGAAGCTAACCCCTAGACAGCTGTGTCCATGCAGACAGACTCGGCTCCCCCGTATGCCAAGTGAACCAATGTTTCCTGTCCCTAAGAAGTGACCACCTCTCCTCACTCTGGGCTTGGTAACCATCCTTTGTGCCCTCAGGAGCCAACAACACCATCTGAAGCCTCCTCTCAGTCACCCCCTGCTCTACTACCCGAGACACTTCTTAAAGGTCTCTGGGGAAAATAACTTTTTAAATATTTGCAGATAATGGAGCGCCTGGGTGGCTCAGTCAGTTAAGCGTCTGCCTTCAGCCAACAGACACATGAAAAAGTGCTCAATATCGCTCGGCATCAGGGAAACCCAAATCAAAACCTCAATGAGATACCACCTCACACCAGTCAGAATGGCTAAAATTACCAAGTCGGGAAACGACAGATGTTGGCGGGGATGCGGAGAAAGGGGAACCCTCCTCCACTGTTGGTGGGAATGCAAGCTGGTGCAGCCACTCTGGAAAACTGTATGGAGGTTCCTCAAAAAGTTGAAAATAGAGCTACCATATGATCCAGCAATTGCACTGCTGGGTATTCACCCCAAAGATACAAAAGTAGGGATCCGAAGGGGTACGTGCACCCCGATGTTTATAGCAGCAATGTCCACAATAGCCAAACTGTGGAAAGAGCCAAGATGTCCATCGACAGATGAATGGATAAAGAAGAAGTGGTATATATATACAATGGAATATTAGGCAGCCATCAAAAGGAATGAGATCTTGCCATTTGCAACGACGTGGATGGAACTGGAAGGTATTATGTTGAGTGAAATAAGTCAAACAGAGAAAGACATGTATCATATGATCTCACTGATATGAGGAATTCTTTTTTTTTTTTTAATTTTATTTATTTATTTATTAGAGAGCAAGCGAGAGAGAAACAGCATGAGAGGGGAGAGGGTCAGAGGGAGAAGCCGGCTCCCCGCTGAGCCGGGAGCCTCATGTGGGACTCGATCCCAGGACTCCAGGATCATGACCTGAGCCGAAGGCAGTCGCTTAATCAACTGAGCCACCCAGGCGCCCCCCTGATATGAGGAATTCTTAATCGCAGGAAACAAACTGAGTGTTGTTGGAGTCGAGGGTGGGGTGGGAGGGATGGGGTAACTGGGTAATAGACACTGGGGAGGGTATGTGCTCTGGTAAGCGCTGTGAATTGTGCAAGACTGTTGAATCTCAGATCTGTACCTCTGAAACAAATAATGCAATATATGTTAAGAAAAAAAAAGAAGAAGAAGAAGGTAGCAGGAGGGGAAGAATGAAGCGGGGGAAATCGGAGGGGTAGACGAACCATGAGAGATGATGGACTCTGAAAAACAAACAGGGTTCTAGAGGGGAGGGGGATGGGAGGATGGGTTAGCCTGGTGATGGGTATTGAGGAGGGCACATTCTGCATGGAGCACTGGGTGTTATGCACAAACAATGAATCATGGAATACTTCATCTAAAACTAATGATGTAATGTATGGGGATTAACATAAGAATTTAAAAAAATAAATAAATAAAAAAGCGTCTGCCTTTGGGTCATGATCTCAGGACCCTGGGATCAAGTCCCATGTCGGGCTCCCTGCTTAGCGGGAAGCCTGCTTCTCCCTCTCCCTCTCCCTCTGCCCCCCTCCCTGTTCATGCTCACTCTCTCTCACTCTCTTTCTAAATGAATAAATAAAATCTTAAATATATACACATATTTGCAGATGTTGTTTGTAGTCCTAGGGCATGGCTACAATTACTTAGTGGGATGCCTCCATCTAAACTCCCAGCACCTCACACTGAAACCGATCTTGCCCCTGCCCTTTACTTTGAGGGAGTCGTGCCTCTCTGGAGCCTTTCCACACTCTCTCAGGAATGAGACTCTATCTGACTCTGTGCACTCGGGACTCTAGGCACCAGGAGTTTGGGCATCCTCAGACAGCACCGCTCAAGGGTGTGTTGGGGGAAGTCCCCCAGAACATTCCTCTTGGGTCTTGCTGACCCCACAAAAGTGAAATTATATGCACATGGCATGCCATCCACTTAGGCCCAAAGGAGTGTTGGCGGTCCCTGGGGCTGAGGGCTGGGGGGGCACAGTGACCCAGGGCCAGAGATACCAGACATAACCCAGAGCTAACAGGCCCTGGAGGAAGCTAGAGGGCAGAAGAACCTTCTTCAGCTTTACTAATACAACAGGGTACTTATGATGTCTTTCGAAAACAATGTCCATTCACTGTCATGTGAATTAGTAAAGTCTTCTGAAGGGCGATGTGGAAATATCTACCAAAATGTGCAAGGACACGCCTTAAACCCAGCAATACTGGTGCTTATCCTGCAAATATATCATCACACAAGTAATCAGAGAATTGTACACTTACATTGATCAATGGGAGAAAGATGTCAGAGACATCAGGTTAAGTGAAAAAAGCTGACTTCATGTAGCAGCTCATCTTGTCTGGGCAGATCAGTGAATGAAAACCTTGAAGACGCAGAAAACATTTGTTGAGGGGTTCACAGAAAACTGGTGAACGCTGGATATAGCTCTGGGAAGGTGTTCTTTCCGTTTGAAATTCTTTCTCGCTGTTTGATTATTTACTGGGTTCATGAGCCATTTTTACTTTTTAAAAAATCCACATTTATTGGAAAAACTTAAAAACAGAAAGATACAAAAGAAAAAGTGTCACTCCCACCACCCAGAGGTTAAGTACCACTATCGATTTGGAATTGATCAATTAATTCATTGACAAATTAACTAATATATATATTAATTAATGAATTAACCAAGTTTTAAAAATCAATTAATATACATACATGTACTTGACTCTTGGCCAGGAACTCATGCACAGCCCCAGCAGAGTGCTCTTGTGGATGACCTTGATCGATCGGCCTGCCCTCCCATTACTGAGGCTGTCCAGGGGTCTTGTCCTTGTTAAATACAGATCTGCTGTCAGGACCCAGCCTGGCTCCGCGCCACCCACCCCACAGGCCCAGGACTGGACAGGGGACCACAGCGCTGAGTTCTGTCCGAGACTTGCCTCTCCCACAGGACACACCTACCTCCCCAGATCCCTCTGCTTCCTCACCTCATCTTACTCATAAAAGTCAGCCCTGCCCACAATATGTCATCTGTCCTTGGCTCCAGGGACACTGTGGCATCCACCTTGCTTTTCTCTATCCCTTTCCCGCCGCACGTACCCAGCAACACCCTCTGTTCTTTGCAAACACCACCTCAACAAATAAATGTTGAAAACATTAGAATGAAGGGGCCCACATTTGTCACCGTGGGGACAGCCACCTGCCGGCTTCAGAGCCTGATGGCAGCAGTGATACTTAGGCCTGAGACTATGGAGTGGTCCACAGTTTACAAGAGACTTCCACACATATTTTGAGGACCTCTGACTCACACTGGGGGCTACATGGGCTTTTCCAACTATGGGGAACAAATGTGCCCAGAGTCCCCCAGCTACGACATGGGTTGACCCCGGGTTGACTGGTACAGAGCAGGCCAGGCTCTTGGAGCAGGGGCACCTGTCTCGTGTCCTGTGACAGGGGCAGGTGGGTGGCCAGATGGGCCACAGGGATGACAAAAGCCCCTCCTGCCCCCTCAGGCCACTCTCCTGATACAGGTGATGATCCCCAACTTCCATTTAGGGGCTCAGCTCTGACCTGGCCCCACATGCTTGCCTTTAATCCTGATTTAGGATGCTCCGAAATGCAGGACGCTTAATACTGGGGAATGGGGCAGAAGTAATCACATTTGGGCTTAGTGTGAAGTTAATTCTTTCCACTCTTTGGGGTCTGGAGACACTCAGCGAATGCAGGTTTCTGGTGGCACATTGAATGTCATGAGCTCTCAGGCTCTCTGTGTTTGCAGTGCATTCCCAGGCCATTCACTTTCAGATGCAACCTGCTCTCCACCCTGGGAAGAACTGTCCTACCAAGCTCTCCCAGCCTCGATCTTGCTCCCAGTGCTTCTGCAATAAGAACTTTCTCTTCACTGGTCCCAAGCCAGAGAAGACCTCCTACATCCTGACAAACTAATGTGCACACTTTTAAGGGGCAAAGTAAAAATCTACGGAAAGAAGGAGAAAGGCAGAGAAGCATAAAAGAGAAAACAATAGAGAGATAGAAAGACACAGAGAGATAGGGATGTAGACACACACATTAGCTGGCAAAAATGATGTCCTTAGTGAAAACTAGGGGCTGCTGCTGACTCCAGACACCCAGACATGATGAACAGGTGAATACATGGCAGACATTGCTGATTGACTGCACAGTTCATCTTGGTCCCTGGCTCATTTCAGGTGTCTTTCCAACACAGAAACCAGGTACTCATGACCATCCATTTGGCAGGAAAATTGTATCAGAGCAGGGATTTTATTCTGCCTGGTAAATCTTTCCATTTACTTCCCTGCTGGCAAGAAGGTAAGCTCCTTGAGGGCAGGGATCATGTCTTTGGGAATGAAATTGAGTTAGTAATTTCTAAAATTGGAAGACATCGATCAGGAAGGCTCATTCTTCCTGAACCCAGCCCTCCTGTCTCCACCCCAAGTTCAGCAGCTCAGTGCACAGATTCCTGGAGCAGAAAGGTGAGACTGGGGGCCGTGAGTGAGCAGGGAGGCAAGCAGAGGCAACCCCATACACGCCAGGTGAGGATTTGGGTCAGTCCTAAGCCCTGAGGGGCTTTAAGCAGAAGCATTACATGACCAGATCTGCATTTTTAAAAGATTACTCTTTTTCCGCTTAGGTGTCTTTGGAAGTGGGGGCGGGAGTGATCCAAGAGACCCAATAGGGGCTGTTCGCCGTGGTGTTCCCGTGAGACTTCATGGAGTTTGGACCTGATGTTGGGGTGGAGAGGAGTGGATGGACACGTGTGTCTAGGAGACCACAGGGAATGAAGGCGTCCCAGACGTCTGGCTTTGTATCTTGCTGATGAGGTGCCACCACTGAGGCAGGAGACCTGGAGGAAGAGAGAAAGACCTGAGAGCCGCAGGGGAGAAGCTAGGCTGAGCTGCGTGTCTTGGAGCTGTGCAGATGGGGAGTCAGCCAGGAAGCTGGGCACAAGGTGCAGAGCCCAGAGGGGTGGGCGGGGCTCCAGAGCCCTTTGGGGATTATCTTATGGTAAGGAAGCTGAGGGCCAGGATGAGGCTTCCTAGGGCCAGAGGGAGAAGGGAGGAGGGGGGCAGCACAGCCCTGAGGAATGTAACAACTGGGGTGCAAGAGCCTAGACCATCAGGGCATTGAGGATTTGCCTAAGGACGAGGACAAAGTAGGACAACGCGATGATGCAGCATCCAGTCCTTCCCCGAGGACTGATACTGTCGTTAGGTTTAGCAGCACGGAGGCCTAGACGCTCTCCCCTAATCAGCTCCACCTCACTCCAGGCAACTCGACTCTTCCAGCAGCCCCAGCCCAAAGCCTTGCACTGGCCTGACTTCTGTCCCCGTCCTCCACGCCCAGTCCTTCAGCACATCCTGTTGGTCTTACCTTCACTCTGTCCCCAGGGTCAGCACATGCTCCAAGCTGCCACTGTCCTGCTGGCTGGGCTCCCTGCTTCTATCCTGGCACCCCTGGCTAGTGCACCCCAAGGGCCACAGTGGTCTCTTAAAACTGCATGTCAGGGGGCACCTGGGTGGCTCAGTTGGTTGAGCGTCCGATCATGGGCTGGACAAATCATGGGCTGGACAAAACGAAGTCCCCCACCGCACCGCTTCTCCCTGTTCTATTTTGCTCCCTGACGCTCACAGTGGCTGGCTCCTCTACCACGAGGACAGCTGCGGAGTGCAGGGCCTCTCGCCTGCCCGTTCATGGCTGTGTGTGTCTCTGGCATCTGGTGTACACAATACCCAGCCCACAGTGGAGGCTCAGACGACATCAGATGATTGAAAGGGGGGGTAAGAGGTGGAGGGTGGGAGCAGCCTTTGGGGGCCCGGCTGTGCAAGGGGCAAGGGATATGTTGGGGAGGGGCCCGAGCTGGGACTCTGAGAGCTCCTAAGCCATACCCCAAGAAGTGGAGATGGTGCATCCGGGGTCAAATGGCCTCCTGGGGCAAGAAGCCGGAAAGCTAGGTGGACTCCAGTAGCTTATCTTTTATTTGATTGACCTATAGAGCCTGTGTGTCCTTAAAAAAATTCACACATGACCTTGGGAAAGCATCACTGTTCTCTCTGAGACTCCATCCCTGGGTGCAAGAGGCCGGACCATCCAGGTCTACAGGTTGCGGGTGACACCTGCCCACGAAGGAGACGGGAGGGTCGGTGACAACGATGGCATGCCTAGGGCCAGGCTCGGCACCTGCGTGTGAGAACGGGGAGCACAGCCGCACAGAGCAGCCCTTCAGGGAGCACCCACCATGTGCCCACAACAGAGCAGCGTGCCAGGACCTATGACCCCACCTCCCTTAAGGAAGTGAATCCTCTTGAGGCGGGGAGAGGCAGACCCTCCGGAAATAGAAATGACAGAGCCGTACCATCAGAGAACGCCCTCACAGAGCCAACAGGCAGTCCAACACAGGAGGTATACCAGGGAGGACGCATACACCGATGGCCTGGAGGAAGGGGCCGTGGCCCAAGGGGTGGGGGCTTTGGGGCTGACTTTGCTCCCAGACTCAGGCATGTGCCCAAGTGGACACCGGGCCTCTGAGAGTCTAGCCGGTGCTCTCCCGGGGGCTCAGACCCCAGCGGGGTGCTCTCTGCTCTCGAGATGTGCCTTTCTAGACACCCAAATCCTTCCCATTTGACCACCCTTTGTAGCCACCACTTTCTCAAAGGAGATTTACTTGCAATCGCCATTTGCTAAATCTGCCCCCATAAACCTGTGGGGGATGGAGGGATTAAGCCTGACTACAGATGTTATAGAAGGGCCCCGGAGCGCCCAGGGGCACGAGTTGGGCAGGAGGAGCGGCTAGAACCAGCATGCGTGCCTCCTCGGCTGGCCCAGCCCACGGCCGGCCTTGCCCCAGACTCCGATCCCCTGGCAGGGCCCAGGGGGGGCCTCAGGGGGGCCGCGGCTGCTGGGGCTCTGCCTTTGCCCATTCCGGGACACAGGAGGCGGGCTCATGGGTTCCCTGAGGAAGATGAGCAGCTCCTTCAAGAGGGGCTCCCTCAAGAGCTCCACATCGGGGTCACAGAAGGTGAGTGAGCTTTGCCTTATGGCCTGGGGCAGATGGACAGAAGGACAGAGAGACACTGGTCTCCTGCAGTACGGACTGGAAGGCTGGACAGTGGGCTCCTGGAGTCTGTAGACCTTGACGGATATGGGGTGTTGGGTGTTCAGAGCTCCCACAATAGGACTCCTTCTGGGGAGGTGGCTTCCCCTTCCTGTCCCCTCCTGGCTGCTCCCACCTCATGCACACAGTCCAACGCACACATGAAGCCTTTGGGGGTGCGAGCCGTGCTAGCGGGGTGCTTTGCCGCGGCCCCTGCTGCCTCAGCAGCTGTGAGGATTCAAAATCACTTCCCCCGTGGTGATGCCGCCCCTTAGCGCTCTGCCTCTGCACTCTAAGCCGGCCTTTTGTTCTTCATCCATGCTTGTAGGAGCCCCAGCAGGCCAGGGGGACCCTAAGTGAGCATCAGAAGCACCTCGGAGGAACTGGGGAGGGCCAGGCGGTTCCCAGGACTCTGAGCAGACGTCGAGGAAGGGGTTGTGAGACCTGACCCCATCCCCCCACCCTTCTCCCCACTCCTGCCAATGGCCTCAGTCAGGGCCTTGCCAAATATGTGCTGATTTGAACCCCGGATGTACTTTTTCCAAATGAGTGAAATGTGGCCCTGAGCACCCAGGGCCACCTTAGTTGACCCTCTGAGCACAGGTGTGCTGGACGGGGTCACCACCTCACCCTTCCACCCTGACTGATGCTCAGGGGGTTGGGAGGGCCAGCCAGATGCCTAGCCCGGGCCACACTGGGGGCCTCTGGACAGCCCCTCACTCAGCCCGTGGGACTCAGATGGGATCTCTGCTTCTCCCGGGTGCTGCCCCCTGCTCACAGGTTGGAGCAGAAGTAGGAGCTCTGTGTGGGCAGAGAGGACGAATTTCTCCCTCCAAGCTCTCACTGAGCACCCGCGAAGCGCCAGGCAGCCCTCCCGGAGCTGGGGGCAGGAAACAGGAAGCAGAGTGAGGCAGGTGACCGCCCTGGGAAAGGTCATTTACCTGGGCCCGACACAGAGGGGACGCCGTGTGGGAGGGGCTTGCCACCTGCCAGCACACAACTAGCTCACCAGGCTTCAGACTCCCCATCTATAAACCCTGGGCAGGGCCGGGAGGGGGGGGGCACGCAGCTGTTGGGCCACATGGTCTGCAAGTCTAAGACATCCCAGAGCCTGAAAATGCACATGGATAAAATGAAAGTCTTTCTTTTTTAATAAAGAGTTCAAACTCACCTCTGTTTCAAGAATAGGAAAGACCCATCTTTGGAGGGCTCAGTCAGGGCATCGATCTATGTGCTCACCTACGTGCACATGTGAGAGTCAGCATTGTTTTAAGAGACAGCCCACACTCTTGTCGTGTGTAAATTAATATTTGCAAATCCACTGCAGCATTTGGCGGGAACCGGAGACTCAGTACATGCAGTGTGGGTCCACGAGGCTCCACCCGACCCCTCCTCCCCAAACAGAGCCGGCCCACTCTGATCTTGCTGATAAAGTCCGAAAAGGAACAGGCTTTTGTTGTTCTTGAATTTAAAGTCTCTTATTGACCTGTGCCTCATATCCTGCCTTATGTAAGGGGTTGGGGAGGGCAGAAATTGCAATCTGTAGGTTCTGGGAGCAGGGAATTCGACAAAAGAGGAGGGAGGGAAAAGCACTTAAACTTTGATCAAGATTGAAAAACAGCATCCCATTTATAGATACACTCACAACGATTCCTCCAGGACTGCTCACTGTAAATTACGAGTCTAAAGATAAGGATGAAGACCGGCCGCCCAACCCCCGCTCCTTCCGAGGGGATCATGCCAAATTCCTACAAAAGCTGCACGTAGTTAAAAGTCTTAATGGCATAGTTTGCCCTGAGGTCTATTTATAATAGCCCTCAAGCTAAGAAGTAAAATTGCTAATGCAAGAAGGAAAGACAATAACTGGCTTTTAAGGAAGCTATGCTTTAAGGAGGTGCTAGGAAGCATCCACCAAATCACATGGGCAGAAAGTGGACTGTTTTCATTCTGTTTTCCTGCACGCTTGGCTCTCCTTTGACATCACTAGCTCGGTGCCATTCCCTGTTTCCTAACAAACAGCCACATCTCTCCGCCCAGTGTGTGCTGAAAAACACCAGCTGCCCTCTTGGGAAAAACCCAACATAAGCTACCTTTTCCATAAGCTTCCCAAGGGTCATGTCGTCTGGACCTTTAGGCATCAAAGGTAGATTTGGCCCTTCTCCTCTGCTGGTTGCCTCTTCCCACCTCTGAAAGTCTTCCTTTGGTCTCAGACGGGAATGCCCAGTATGGCGTCCTGAACCAATGAAGCTGGCGGACTTTGAGGTCCCTGGAGCTCCATTCTCAGCCTGCTGGCAAAAATAGTCCCTCTTTCAGGAAAAGCTTCAAGTATTCTCGTGGGAGGTGGAAAATGTGACCGTGATTCCTTGTGTAGCACTTTCATGCCTGTCTACATCTTATTTTGCTAAAAGATAAAGTTTGGAGTCCATGGTCAGAGTCCTAAGCAAAATGAAATAATAGTACAGCCCAGCAATTATACCCTAGGGTCTACCTTGAATCATTCAAACAGTGGAATACTACACAGCACTTAACACAAAAGAACAGAGCCACCTCTATCAACATGGATTCCTTGTTGAAGAAAAAAGCAAGCCTCCAAAGTGCACTATTTATAGAAAATCTAAAACACACAAGAAAATCCTACACAAATACATATATTCCTTCGGAGCAGAGGTAGTTAGCTGTAAGCTGTATCTCTAAGATGCTTGCACTCTCTCTCTCTCTTTGTCTCTCTCCCTCCTTTTAAAGACCAAAGGATACAGAAAGTTATAACATCTGTAACAAGAGAACTGTGGGGCTTCACTGACCTGTTGGCGTAGTCTTGTTGCTGATTTTGACAACAAAAGAGTGTTTTCATAACTTAAACATATTTTAATACTTTTATTTTTTTAAAGATTTTATTTATTTATTTGAGAGAGTGCACAAGCAGAAGGAGAAGCAGGTAGAGGGAGAGGGAGAAGCCGGCTCCGCGCTGAGCAGGGAGCCCGACGCGGGGCTCGATCCCAGGACCCCAGGATCATGCTGAGCCGAAGGAAGACGCTTAACCAACTGAGCCACCCAAGTGCTCCCAAAATGTTTTAATACTTTTAAAGTAAGCCATGGGCAGAGTGAGGGTAAACCCGAGTGTCCTGCCGTGGGGGCCGCCCTAGCTCCTTCTACACAGGGTGAATTCTCACTAAGCTGAAAGCACACTCTAACGTCGTGCAGAGAAAGGCGTTGGCGAGGCGGCCCAGGGTTATCTGAGTTCCCACCTCCCAGTCCGGCGTCTGCCCTAAAGCTGCAGGCAGGGCGCAGGCCACCAAGCTCACCCTCTGCAGCCCGGCCACCCTTCAGAGCAGCGAGTATGTGCCCAGCTCAGGGGACCGGGGGAAGAGGGAGGGGGGCTCTCACCTCCACGGTCTTCCTCACTAGGACCAGATCCAACTCTCCATGAGGTAGTGTCGTCCCCACCTCCCGGACGATGTTGCTGGAAGCTAGGGCCGTCCCGCGGATACTCACACATAGCCTGTATGTGGAACCCACTCGAATGCAGAATTCTGCATGTAAATCCAAGACAATCTTCATTCTGAGGAAGGAGTGGGCCCAGGCAACTTCCTCATTTCCCCGTTCTTCGGGACGTGTCCCGAAGGTAACAGATCCCACCACGCCCCAGCCTGTCTCTCTCTGGCTTCACTGTAGTGGAATAAAGTCCCAACTCTGTCTGTGGTACAGGGCCAGTTGTCTCGTTAACTAGTCAGTCCATCGAAGACTGATACTTTCGTGGAATGCAATAAAAAGGAATGACTATCTACTCAGGTCATGATCCTGGAGTCCCTGTATCGAGCCCCACATTTCCCTCTGACCCTCCTCCCTCTCATGCTCTCTGTCTCTCATTCTCTCCCTCTCAAATAAATAAATAAAATCTTTAAAAATTTTTTAAAAAAAGGAATGACTAAAACATGAACTTTTCAAAAGGCGTACAAAATCCAAGCCCTAGTGTTGTGTTTTTATTTATTAAAGTCCACAGACATTCAGTGATTCCTTCAAATTACTACACTCGTGTCCGAAACTTTGCCCCCACTTTCTGCATTCTTTGGGCAGGGACCCTTGGCTCACTGTCTGAAGCCCCTGTGCTCTGAACATACTTTGAGTGCAAGTGAACTCTGCACATCTCTACCCCATGGAACAGGGGCTCTGGCCCGCTTCCAAGCCAAGGAAGATTCTCCGAGGTGAGAGGCTTGCCCAAGGAGCCTCCATCCAGGCTCTGCTATGGTTGGTCTCTTGCAAAGGAGCCTCTTCCAGGGGACCTGCAGAGCGCTCTGCACCAAGTCCTGGGATAGCTCCGGCAGCCGGGTCGGGCCTGACCCACCAGCCTCGGAACTGTGTGAACACAGGGATCTGGGGGGCGCCCAGGCCCAGAAACTGGCCCCAAACCCCATGCCCTTATCTGAGAAGAGTTCTCTAGGCAACCACCCCTGGGAGAGGGGCATGGGGCCTGAGTGCTGTGGTCAAGGGCCCTTGAGTTGAGTTGGGGGTGTGCCACAGAGGGTCCCCAGCTTAAGGACAGGCCACTGGCCAGCAAACCCTCCTTTCACTCACATGACAACTGTCTTCCTTGGACCTGTGTATCCAACCCCTCTCTGGGGCTTGGTATGTCTTTCTCACCTACCAATAGGCGCCAGCATGTCATTCTCTTGGATTCCTTGCTGTTCCATATCCTCCACTTTTAGCCCAGTGGCAGAAAGTGTATTTACCTGGTTCCTCTGCTCTTAGGGGCAAAAGCCTCAGACTAGGCAAGCAGGTGGGAGGCAGGGCAGGAAATGAGTCAGTGTTATTTGTCCCTTGAAGACACTGCCCCTTAAAGCACCAGGGAAGGGGGAGAGGGAAGAGACAGCAAGGAAGATGTGAGGTCAGACGTGGGAGGCTGCCTCTGGGGCCGATGTGTGAAGGAGTGGATGTGGGGAAGGGAAGCCAGCTGGGAGGGGTGAGCAGGGTTGAAGGAGCTTGACAGCCCTAGGGGCCCACAGGCTGACAGCTGGGTCCGGCCAGGACTGAGGCACCACTGGGCTGGGCTGTGCTGGTTGCTGGCCCAGGCCAACACCTGGCCAGAGCCCCCTGCCTCTGAAATGCCAACCTAGCCTGCACATCTTCCTTAGAGTAAATACTCAGGAGAACTGCTGTGTCAAGGAGCTGTGTGATCTTGGACAGACTATCCCCCAGGCTGAAGGATGCAAGGGGAAACTCTTGAAAAGAGACAGTGACGGGCAGAAGGTAGCCCTGTGAATTCTGGGGAGGACTCTGGCCAAGAGGGTTGTGAAACATTTTGTTGCTTTGTTCAGTTAGCCGAGAGTGAGGGAGAGGGGTCATAGGCTTGAGTAGAAATCTCTAACTAGTCGGGTGGAGTGGATATAAGCAACTGAGATACCTTCCTGCTTCTGGACCCCCAAGGAGGACCTTCCAAAGCCTAACACCAAGTGCATCCTGGAAACACCAGCTCCTCGGCATGTTGAGTCCCAAACCAGAGGGACTACAGAGGCCCCTTTCAGAGATTCACGATGCACATCAGTCTGTTAAAGTCTCTGATAAGTCCTGCAGGAAAGATACCTCCATTTAACCCGGAGTTCCACAGAAACCCTTTCCAGGTAAAATGGGTCACCATTTCTGGAGCCTAGGTCTGAAATGCCACTTTAGGCTATGGGAAAAACAGGGTTGTGAGTTAGCACCTGAGGATGAAATGGAAAATCCACCTCATTCTTGACTTTCTGTACAACTTTCAAGCACCCAGGCCTTGGGGATGCTGTAATCATGGAAGATCGAAATGTTTGTTAAAGAAAGAAGGAAAAGTAGATTTTGCTGCTTAAAGACACGTTAGTATCCTTGACATCCACCAACAGAATATTTTCAAGTTTCAGAATTGATGAACTTGGCAGAACCTTGTCAGGAGGGAAGAGATTTTAAAGATGCCTTAGTAGCCAGTGGACCCAAAGGGCTCCGTGCGGCTCCCAATTTATTCTCAAAGGCTCACAAGAGCCGCATTTGGTTCTTATGCATGCTGCAGTACACAGAGCCAGTGAGTTATTACTGAAATCCTTACAAAAACTTGGAATAGCCCCCCACTTTATCTGAGCCGGAATGCTATTTTCTTGGGGATATACATGATGTAACTTGTGCATATAGCTAGATATGCATCCTCAGAGACTGGAGTATCCTTGGGAGCTGTAGTTGCACCCCATGCAGCCGGCAACCTGGAAGCTTCTGTGTCCCCCAAGGTGGGCCAGAGCCCCGAGGGGGAGGGTCTCTCCCCTGGCTCCTCTCCGGCCCCTCCCTTCATTCCCCTCTTCTCTCTTCTTCCCCTTTCAGGAGCAAACCCAGAAAATGTTGGGATCTGCTTCCTGCCTGGTTTCTCCAGCTCTCATCCAGGAGCTGGTGCTTGCCCACTTCCATGACAGCTCCCTCCCAGGCAGAACTTTGATGGGGACCATTAGGCTAACCCAGTGCTATGCCAGCATCCCCATATGTATGCCATTTTCACGTGAGGGTCCACATCTTTGCCCCCAGGGGTTGCCCTCCCACTGGGGGGGTGTGGTTGGGGGGCGGCTTGTGCCATTTCTAGGTGTGGTATGCAGGGTGCATGCAGGCTGCCCCCAGGACTACAAGGAGGGAAAGCAGGAGACCCTGGGGTGCTTGCCCTGGGTGCCCAGCTCAGAAAGCTTCAGGGATCATCAGGCCACCCAGCCGTTTTATAGCTGACAATCGAGCCCATGCCAGGGCAGTAACTGCATACTGGTAAGCACACACCACCTCCCTGCTCCTCAGACGTTTCTGGGGAGGATGATTACCTTTGCTCCTAGAGGTGACATGATCAGTATCCTGTACCAGCAACAAGCCCGGGACAGCTCTCCTCCCCTGGGCTGGATGACAGATGGCTGGCTGCTGAAACTTACACAAGGACAGCACTCACTAGCTGCTCTTTTGTCTTTCTATTCCCCTGTGGGAGGCCTGGGAGCCTTCTATGAGAATTTACGTTCCCCTCTTTCATAGAACAAAACGGCCCCTCTGCTGCAGAGGCCCTGACACCCTGACATTCACACGCTCCTGGCTGAGTTTGTTTCTTGCGGGACTTGGATTTCCCTGCTGGAGAAAGAGCCTCTCCTACACCCCACGAGGTGCAGCTGAGTCAGAGCGGGCCACCCCAAGGTCCACAGTAGCTGGCCACAGCTGGAGGGTCACGCTCACTGGGGCTACTAGCGGGCTCTCGTTCTTTCACGGGCATTTCGCAAGATCCAGGGGCCAGGGTCCTGCTGCCCTTGCAACTACTGTAGGGCCCATTTCATCTGATGATCTTTGAATGGGAAAGCACCTTATGGCTTTGTATTTTCTTAGATCCTCGGGTTGGCCTGGGCTGTCCCCCTTCTCCCCAAGGACATATTGTAAGGCTCTTGGGGAAAATCGAGGACCGTAGACAGCCTTAGTGGTCTCTGAGCCTCTGCCTGCTTCTGGCCACGGCTGTCATTTCTTTCTCAGGTCCTAGCAAGCCTCCAGCACCCAGCAGGTCAGCCACCATAAACCCAGGCCATTAACCAGGCTCATTATTTCTAGAAGCAGTTCAGCAGCCAGTCACCTCCATGGAGTCTTGGCCCTTCTCCCCTGCCCCTTCACAAAGAAGCTTCCTCCCCAGGAGTATTCTGCGGAAAGTTATTGTTGTTTTCCACATGAGTCCATTTGTGTCCTCAGAGATGATCCCTCATGTGAATGCAGGCCCATGTGACCCTGAGCAGCGTCATAGGGTCTGCTGGTGGGCTGACCGCCACGCCGGCACCCTCCATTCTCAGCTCAGAGACTGCACCAGCTGCTAATCTGAGAGCAGCTTGGAGTGCTAGAAAGAAGCCGAGAAGGAAATCTTCAGTCCAACTCCCCGCTCAGCTGTGTGGCCATGGGGAAGCCACTCAACCTCTCTGGGCCTCAGTTTCCTCATCCATAAAAAGAGTAGGCCTTGCATGTGCCTTACTTTCTATATATTTTATGCCATAAAGAAAAAAAAATGTAATAGGTCACAGTTTTCATTTTTTGAATGCTGACTGAAAGGCAAACAAAATCCTACCATCAGCCAGTAAGTTGTTGGTGGGAAATGTGGCACGTTTCTTTGTTGTTTTTCTTTGCAAACCCACCGTGGTGCTTTAATAAAAACAAATGCAAACAAAACAAAACAAAACAAAACAAAAACAAACACAGCAAACCCCAAATGCACGCCATCATTCACTCAGCAAGCACATTTAGCACTGCCGTGTACTGGGCAGTGTTCTTGGAGCTGGGGATCTGGTGACAACAAATCAGAAAACAACACTGTCCTCCGGGCAGACGTCCTTTCTGGCAGGTCAGCCAGACAATGGACACTGCTGAGGAGAAAAACGGACCAGGAGAGGGGCCAGGACCTCAGGGCAGGGGTTGTGACTGGACTTTGGCCCCAGGGAAGGAGGCAATGAGCAAAGCCCTGAAGGAGGAGAAGAAGGGAGCCACCCAGATGCGGGTGGGAAGAGCATTCAGGCTGAAGGAACAGCCAACACAAAGACCCAGCATGTCCTGTGAGTAGGAGGAGAATTGAGAGGGACAGAAGCTGGGTGGGGGGAGGGGAGAGTAGAGATGGGGTGCGGCATCTCTACTCTTTCCATCTCTACAGGTGGGAAGGAGGAAGGTCCTGCAGGCCTCCAGCTCTGCAGGCGACCGTACATCCCTTTACTGCAATTGGCTTTGACCTATTATGAAGTTTATTGATTCAGCTGTAAAAGAGAGATTGACCAGGAAGGCTGAGATTTGAGATTTGGGGGAGGAGGAGGTTGAGCCAATTGTTACTGGATTCGGCTGGATTTCGCATTGCACAGGCTTGGAAGAAATGCTTGTTTGAACACAGTCCCCGTGTGCAGACAGGGGCCACCTGCAGATGTGGCAGGGGCCGGCCGGGAGGGAAACGCACATGGAGACGCAACACCCCACGGAGTCCACATCAGTGCCCCTCTCTCGGCTCCCTGCTGCTCATCCCCCTCAGCCCACGTCCAGGGGCCACAAGCCCCTGAGATAGGCCACACCTTGCTTATGGCTCCTACAGACACAGACCGACAAGTATATACACGGAGGCAGGTGCGGAAGGGCACGTTGGCGGACTTGTCTTTACTGCAATAGAAGTATATCATTCTCATCACTCTGCAACTTTAATGTTCCACTCACTCGTTCAGGGGTATCCCTAAAAATCAGCAGATTTCCAGCGAACTCTGTCTTGCATCCATATGTATGCACGTATAAGGGGCTCTTTCTTTTTCCTCCCCCCCGCTCCCCTGCCCATTTAGCTGTGCTCCCTACTATCGCTCTCTCTGTGCTCAAGTGAACGAGTACTGATTGTGTATACGGGACGCGCACGCATATCTAGGGTACTGCTCAGTGTTTGCTCCTAAAGATGGGATCATAAGTAACGTGCTTCTCTGTGTTTTGGGACATGATTGCTTTTCAGATTCTTAGAACCAGCCCCATCCCTTCATTTGAGGAAACCGAGGCCCAGAAAGGGGTGACCTGCTGAACGTGGCTGGGCCCACCCCTGTCCTGCAAGCCCCTGCCCCATTCCTGTCCCCCCTCAGCACTCCAGCCCCATGACCGGCTTGCTCCTGACCACTTGATGCGCCACCTGAGGGTCTTTGCATGAGCCACTCTCTCTCCCCGGCATGCCCTGCGCAGATGGCCGCGCGGCTCACTGGTGCCCTTCCTGGGGCCTCCCCGTCTGAGACGGCCACGCCCCCAGCCCCCTTCCCCCCTCAACTTTTCCTCACCGCCCTATTCAGTACTTAATATGATGACTGTGTGTGTTTATTCTGGAGCAACAGCTCCGGAGAGCAGGGTTCTGCCCACCTTGTGTCCCAGCGCCGTGGACGCTAGAGAATGAGTGACCGCTTTCCTTGGTCATCGAGGCAGCGAGGCCCACGCTAAGGGAAATGAAGCCCTCCGTGGGGTCGGCCTTTGCATCCTACTCATTGGTGTTTTTTTCCTTGAGTTTCCCCGATTGCAGCCCAATTCCCAGCGTCAGCTCTCCAAATGCCCTGCTGGTTAAGCAGACTATCTGAGCAGCCCTGAAACAAAAACTGAGCAACATGCATCTGCACTTGGAATTCCCTGGTCCCTTGCGAGCAACTGGGAGCTGCTCAAAGTAAAGAGGGCAGAGGTCTCCAGTGGAAGGGGATTCTGTAGAGGGCCGCTGCCCCGCACTCCCTGGGGCCCTCTGAAGCAAAGTGCTTCATAATACTGGTGATCATGGCTGATAGCAAAAGGAGCATCAGGTGGAGGTGTGGGGGTGCACATTTGGCTGGGTAGCCAGTGGCCAGTCCATTACAGTATTAGTTAGGGCTAACTGGGTAGTAAGTAAAAGAAATTGTGCCTGGCTATTTACCAGCTGGGACTTGGCAGGACTCAGTGGCCACAGAAGCACTGAATCAGCTAGCCCAGTGTGCTGGGTGCCCTCGGGCGTCACCATAGGCTGGGCTGAGAAGCACCCGCCCAGCCTGCTTGGGGCCCCCTCGGGGCCGCCCTATGGAGGGCCTGGGGCTGAGCTCGCTGCCCGCAGCCCTACCCGCTCTGCCCGCAGAGCAGCCACCTGCTGGCATTCCTCCTCCTGGCTCCTGAGGTGCAAAGTGCGCCTTTCTGCTCCTGGAGCCCGCTGGGGTGCTGGCCCATTTGCCCCTGCCCGCTGAGCCCCTGGCACGCTTTCTCTGCGGTTGCCAGGCTGGCTCCAGTAACTCACTGCAGTGAGCTGGGAGGACAGAGGGAGAGGAGCCGCTGCTGGGGCCACGGAGAGAGCAGGGGAGGAGGAGCGTGGAGCGTGTGCAAGCGGGGGGGGGGGGTGGTGGCAGTCCGAGGGTAATCCCCATAATGGCCCAGGCCCTCAGTGCGGCAGCTGGCCTGGCTAATGCTCCTTTAATATCTGGTTTCATGTGATTAATGGCTGTGGATAAAACCTTGAACCCGGGGAAAGCAGGCCTGGCTGCTAAGCCTGGCCAAGAGCATCACTTTGGGTTATGTTGATAGCAGGGACTGGCTCAGCGATTTACATTGTAACCCAACTGTTTGAGGACAGCTGCCAAGTGCCATCATTTTAGAACATTAGGAAAATAATAGAAGAAACAGGGAACTAAACTCATGGAGAGCGAGAGAGGAGGGCGAAAGGGAGATGGGCTGAGCCTGGTGTCGGGGTGTGAAAGCCGCTGGGGGACCCAAATGTCCTCTCACTGCCCTCACCCAACCACCCATTCTCACTGCCCCTGGCCCCCTCCCCACCCCTCCAGGCTCCACTAGTAATAATACTCTTAGGGAACCTGGACTGGACCACCCCATGGAAGAACCAAGTGGCACCCGGAGATCTTGGAGGATTGGAGGTTTATTTAATGCCCGTGGGCTCAGAGGAAAGCGATCTCCAAAGGTCTGAGCCCCGAGCTCAAAGGGGGCAATTGATACACTTCTACTTCCGCAGACTTGGCACTTTTGGCGCCTGCGCGAAGCAGGGCAGGGAGAAGAACCCTGATTGGTGCTCGGGGGAAGCACAGCAGGGAGAACCTGGAAGAGCCCCGGGGCAAGGACTAGGACTCTCCCGCTGGCTCAGTTGGCCATCTTAGGACACAGATTTTCCTTATCATGCTCCCCTTTGATGCCCCTTTAAACACCTAGTTTAGATGACATCATTCTGTTTGACTCTGAGGGCTGACTGCAAGGCTTGGGGCGAACACAGACTTAACAGCGCACCAGGTAGCAGAACACCAGGACTGACTGGGGCCAGGAAAACCATGGTGAAATGCGCTCAGGAGTAGATAGCAGAGGCCAGTAAAAGTGGCATACCAAAGGCACTCAGAAAAACTACAGGGGGCATCTAGGTCTAATCTTCTAATATTTAGGGTCCCTATTTGACACTGATGGTTACAGAATGCTGTCCATGTCTCCCAGATGGGCCCTGGCTTCACAGAGAAGGTACAATGTTAGAGTCCGACTCCCGAGATGAGGGAAATCACGCCGATGAGAGCCAGGGACCATGGTGAGCAGGTGTCCATCAGTCGGTGGGATCTCATCGAAGGTGAAGCCGGAGTGGGTTCGTGAAGTCTGGCTGGACTCTCCAGTGGCGCGGCTCCTCGTCCGAATGATGAGCTTTCTTCTTCCAATCTTTGACCCAAACTGAATCCCCTGTCTGGAAGGAGTGTACCTGAGACCCTAAGGAGATTGGGGCTCTCTCAATGGTATACTTTTGTAATTTATTTAGGATGGCCCCCAGGGCTTAAAGCTGCTCCTTTATCCCTTTATCTCCAACCTGATGCTGGAAGGTTTCCCAAGCACGGGGTAGGCTGTCCATATATTAATTTGAATGGGGAGAAACCTGATGTCCCAGGCGTGCAGCGAGCATGCAGGAGAGCTAGGGGTAGCAGATCTGGCCATGGAAGGATAGTCTCTGACAAAACTTTGCTAAGGTTCCCTTGAGGGTGCGATTCATTCACTCTACTTTCCCTGAACTTCGGGGCCAGTAAGCGGTGTGGAGTCTCCAGGTGATGTTGAGAGATTTGGTCAAGATTTGTACAATGTCTGCCACAAATGTGGGTCCATTGTCACTATGGATTGTTAATGGCAGGCTGAACCGGGGCATGATCTCCCGCAAGAGGACTTTAGCTACTTCCCGGCTTTGCTCCGTCCTGATCAGGAAGGCTTGGACCCACCCAGAGTATGTGCACACTATTACTAGGAGATATCTGAACCCCCTGCTCGGCTGCACATCTGTGAAGTCTACCTCTAGATCTTTGAAGGGGGTTGCTCCCATTCTCTGGACACCCGGCGGGGACCATGGTGCAGACCGAGCATTATTTTTAGCACATGTTATGCATGGTTCACTCGTTGCTCAGCATAGTGCTGGCAGCTGACTGACGTGGTAGTGCTTCTTGAGAAGGGCCTCTAATGCAGTTTTTCCCAGATGAGTGAGTCGGTGGTGTTCCTTGACTAGATGCCCTCCAGTTGCTGTTATAACAAAGATGCACCCATCTGGCATCATCCACCATCCCTTTTCAGGCCCCCTCAGCCATGGCTCATTCCTTTTACTTTTTAGCATAACTGAGTGGAAGGACTTCTTCCGGGGGTGTGAGGGCCATGGTGAGGGAAGGGACACTGTCCATGTCCTCACTGGCTGCAGTCTTGGCTGCCTCATCTGCCAGATGAGTTCCCTGCGCTATGGGGTCATCTCCTTTCTGATGTCCCTTACAGTGCAGGATTGCTACTTCCTTTGGAAGCCAGATGGCTTTGAGGAGTCTCAGTATCTCCTCCTTGTTCCTGCTGCGGTTAGGAGGCCCCTTTCCTTGTAGATGGACAGTAGTAAAGGCATACCTAGAGTCAGTATAGATGTTGACTTGCTTACCTTCACCAAGGGCTCGGGCTCGGGCTCGGGCTCAGGCATATAATTCAGCCCGTTGAGCTGACCCTCCAGCTGGTAATGCCTTAGCTTCTAGGACTTCAGTGGTTGTGGTTTTCCTCTCTGGCCCTAGTTCTCTTTTCCCTTGGGTGAGGAGAAAACCAAGGTATCAGACCTGTTGTTGGCAGATTTGTGCCTTCTTCCATGAGGCTTGGTATCCCGGGTCTGACAGCTGTAGGAAGGGCCTTGGTGTCTTTTTTGCAGTCTTCTTGTGTGTCACTGGCAAGGAGGAGGTCATCCACATACTGTAGGAGGGTGCATCGTGTGGCCTCTCTTGGGAAGCTGGTGAGGTCCACAGCCAGCGCTTCCCCAAAGAGGGTTGGTGAGTTTTTAAACCCCTGCGGGAGGCATTTCCAAGTCAGTTGCATCTGGCGCCCTGTATCGGGTTCAGTCCATTCAAAGGCAAACAGTGGCTGGCTCTGGGGAGCTAAGCAGAGACAGAAGAAGAGATCTAGGCAAGTGAACCACCTGGCTGACCCTGGGATAAAGGAATTCATGTTGGACCTTGTGGCCCCCGAATTCACACTGGCGAGCCTGGCAAAGGGCAGTTGTATCACCCGTGTCCTGGTGGCCCCAAGGATGGTAAAGGGGCCGCTGGAGAGGTGACAACAGAGTGCTCAGCCCCAGTATCAACCATAAAAGTCACTGGTTGGCCCCCCACCTTCATTCTGACCATGGGCTCATGGGGGCCAAGGAGGAAAGAGCCCGGTCCCCCTCAGTCTGAGTCCATTTCCACAAGGCCTGTGAGGTCCTCCTCTCGGGGTTCTTCCTTGTAGTGGCTGGGCTTTTGAGCCTTTCTCCGGTTGGGACATTCGTTTTTCCAGTGCCTTTTGTCTTTACAGTAGGCACATTGATCGCTTGCCAAGGGGGTTTTGGGCTTCCCCTCTTTCAGTGGTTGGGGCCTCCCCATCTTTGTGTTGTCCTTTTCTTTCAGGGCAGCGGTAAGGAGGCTGACTTTCTTTTTCATCTTTTTGTCGACTTCCCTTTCGACTGTGACCTCCCTGTTCATGTAGACCTTATTGGCAATCTCTATTAGTTGGGTGATGTTCATCCCGGCAAAACCCTCTCATTTCTGAAGTTTTTTTCTGATGTCTGGGGTGGCCTGAGCCACGAAGGAGATGTTTACCATCTGTTGGCTTTCCTGTACCTCAGGGTCAAATGGAGTGTATATCCTGTAGGCTTCACATAGCCTTACGTCGTAGTCTCCAAGGGACTCCCCTCGTTGTTGAGCGAGGTTATCTTAGTCATGTTCATGGGTTTCTTAGCTCCTACCCAGATTCCCCAGAGGAGGGCCTCCTGGTACCGGCGGATGTGGGCATGTCGCTCGGTTGTGGTGAAGTTCCATGCTGGGCACTCTTCGGGTTCAGCCGTATTAGCCCAGGCAGCAGGGTCGATGACTCCAGCTGGAACGTGCTCTTCCAGGTACTGCCATGCACCTTTCATTATTCTCCTCCTTTCCTCTGTGTTAAACAGGGTGGGGAGTAACTGTTGGCAGTCTTCCCAGGTTGGCCAATGAGTCTGGAAGAGGGATTCTATGAGGTCTACCATGGCCTGTGGTTTCTCAGAGTAGGATGGGGTGTTATGTTTCCAGTTGAGGAGGTCAGTGGTGGAGAAGGACTGATAATACATCATGGAATGGCCGGGTTGGACCATCCCATCTTCATCACTCCTCTCGGGTTCCTGCGTCTCTCGTACCGGCATTTGGAGGGCGCTGGCACCCAGCCTGAGTGCAGCCCAGCTGCTGGTCCTGGAGAAAGTGGATCCTTTGGGCCTGGGGGTGCCGGTGGATCTTCTGGGCCTGGGCACACCAGTGGATCCTCTGGGCCTGGGGGCGCCTGTGAAACTGATGGTGGTGGAGTGTCTGGACCTGAAGGGCCAGGTGTAGACGGTCTTGGGTGTATGTACAGTGGGGGCAGGATAGGTTCATTCTCAGGATCTCTGGCTAGGATTTGTGGAGACTGGGGCTTTTGCTGATTTTCTTTAGGTCGCTTGGATGAGGTGATTAAGACCCTGGCCTATTGCAAGTGAATTGCACCCAGGAGGGAAGGGTCTGAGCAATTCCTAGCCAGGAGTCAATGTACGGAAACTGGTCAGGGTGTCCTGGTTCTCCTGTTACGACTTGCCATACTCGACAAATCGTTGGGACATCCAATGTCCCTTCTGAAGGCCACCCAACATCAAAGGTGGGCCATTCCAATTCACATAGGGTTCTCAACTTGCCGAGGTTCATTCTACCTCCATAGTCTCCCAAAAACTCCTCTTGAAATTTTTGATCATGGTCTCTAGAACCGTAGGTTTACTCTGCCCTGACCCCATGGTGATGTCCCTGTGTGTGGTGGCGCAGAGAGAGACAAAGGGGGGGTGCCTCCTGAGATAAGGAGAACAATCAGATGTCCCAAAGGAGCTTAGGTGAGGCTTAGCCATAGCAGTCTCAGCATTGTAACTTATGATCGGAAACTATTCCGATGCCACCATAGACTATATGCCATTCACCACAGAATCACAGATGGGCCCACTCAGACTCCATAGGCTTCTGGGGACCTTAAGGGTGCCCACCTGTGGAGTCACAGAATCGGTCGTCTTGAGCAAGCCAGGTCGGCCTGCACATTACAGAAGTTATTACATTCCCTCCCTGGGAATCCCTACCTATGAGACCTCTAAGAGGTCTCTGGGAGGTGATCAGGCTCCCCTTCCACCCAAATGGGGGTGGGCCTGTTTGGGTCCTGGGGCCCCAGGCCTTACTGGAATCCAACATCAGGACCAGGTCCTCACCTGCCAAGTCTCTTCGAGTCCAGTGGGAACAGCGGAGCGGGGCCGGCCCGAGGTGACCGGGGCGGGAGACTGCCGAAAATTAGGCAGGGTGTGCCTTCTCCGTTACAATCCCTCGTTCCTTCACCGCCCTGCCATTTCCCCAAACTGGCGGCAAAAATAGGCCAGTGCAGTTGGGTTTCCCAGTCAGGGAACCAAATGTTATGGAACTTGTACTGGACCACCTGACGGAAGAACCAAGCAGCACCCGGAGATCTTGGAGGATAGGAGGTTTATTTATCGCCGGCAGGGTCAGAGGAGAGTGATCTCCAAAGGTCTGAGCCCCGAGCACAAACAAAGGGGGCAACTCATACACTTCTACTTCTGCATACTTGGCACTTTGGGCATGTGTGCGAAGCGAGGCAGGGAGAAGAACCCAGATTGGTGCGCGCCAGAAGCAGAGCAGGGAGAACCCGAAGAGCCCCTGGGCAAGGACTGGGACTCTCCCGCTGGCTCTGTCGGCCATCTTAGGACACAGATTTTCCTTATGAATACCATGAATATTCTGCCACTGTATAGCCTATATGTCTAGTCTCTGCATCTGGTCACATTGGCTTCTCACTGGGACCCTGTAAACAGCAGTGTCTGTGCAGAAAGGTCAGATACCAGGCAGGGCACTGGGGGAGGTCCTAGAGGCCCCAGATGTGCCCAACATTAACTCAGCAGTTGCCCAGGGTCCCAGGGGAGGGGCTGGGACATCCAGGCAACTCCAGGCAGTGGCTACTTCCTGACCTGGAAGCATCCTGATATGTTACTCTAAAGACCAGCGCCCCCTGTGACGTGAAAGAGGCAGGTGTTTTGGTTCCCAAATCACAGGTGGGAAAACTAAGGCTCAGAAAGCTATAGAACCTGCGAATGTTCCAGGCCACTGACTGAATTTCACATGTTTTCCCTCCTGCCAGGTTGGCTCTCCAGAATCTGGGGCATTGCCCCACCGAGGGCTCTGCCCCCACAGACAACAGACACAAACTATCCTTTGGGATATCCTTCGCATATGCTGAAGTTATTGTTGGGATTGTCCTTTATTCACATGTCTTTTACTTCTTCTTATCCCCCAGCTCCCATTTGTAAGACCCCTCTAATCCATTTTTTGGGTTAGAACACTTAAAAACTGCCATTTGTGTGGTCAAAAACAGTCGAATAGCAGCAATGTCACATATTTTTTAGGAAGTTGGCAAACTAGAGCAAAATCTAGGACGTCAGGTTGGTTCTGGAGGTGGCCAGGTGGGGGCAGCAGAGAGCTAGGCTGATGGAATCCGGCTCACAGGTGGAGCTGTGGACAGAGTCAGGTCCAGAAAATGGCCTGTCGGGATCTTGCCAAAGTGGAGAGGGCCAGCCTACCCGGGACCCCTGAGCTGGACAGAGCTGACGGGTGAGCACTGTGACGGTTGCACCAGTAGCTCTTGGCGTGGGCTCTCCTGCCCAGTCCAGTCTGACTACCCTTGAGGCCAAGCCTCTGATCAAGGGACCTGCCACGCCCCCGGGACTCTCCCGGACCACAGTCCACAGTGGAGAGATGACCCGGCCAAAAGCAACAGCACACGAAGCTGGGAAGGTTGATCTCTGTGACTGAGACCCCTGAGCTTGATTTTGACCCGTGTATCTCAGGCAGCATTGCGCTCCATGCCCGCAAGCTCCCGAGGAGGCCACCACCCAAGCAGCATGGGGGCCATCAGCCGGTATTGGATGCAGACTCTCATTTGAAGCTGGACGGGCTTTTGTCAGGAATGCTCACAAGATTTGCTGGGTCCCAGTGCAAAATTAAAATGCTGGCTGACCCCTTGCTCAAAAATTATTAAGAATTTTTTTTTAAGATTTTATTTTATTTATATGAGAGAGAGAGAGCACATGAGAGGGGGGAGGGTCAGAGGGAGAAGCAGACTCCCTGCCGAGCAGGGAGCCCGATGCGGGACTCGATCCCGGGACTCCAGGATCATGACCTGAGCCGAAGGCAGTCGCCTAACCAACTGAGCCACCCAGGCGCCCAAAATTATTAAGAATTTTAAGTCGGCAAAGCAGAGCGTGAGACTAAGCCCAGAGCCCCTTTGAGGACAGGGCCCATTTGTCAGCATGGATTGCATGCCTGCAAAGCCAGCCCTGGCTTTGGTCTGGAGCCTAGATCCTGTCTGGAGTGTGATTCGGGGAGGGGGAGCTTGCCTTCTGCACATCTACCTGTGCATACGCCTGAGATGCCTGAGATGCATGCGGCTCCATGGCTCAGGAAGCAGGGAAGCTCTGGCACAGGCCAGTCATCGTGGTCTAGCACTGTCCTCCCCCTAGTTGTAAGCAGCAAGGGAGCTGAGGCAACTGAAATAAGAATGTCACCGAACTCCTGAGGCCCCAAAGTGGAATGCACACCTTCTCGGTGAAATGGGGACATGCCACAGGTACGCACCTGTGCAGTCCAAGCAGGTGAGAACAGCCAGCAGCCTTGAAGGTCCATCCCCAAGGAGCAGGGCTCAGACAGGAGAACTCAGAACAAAGACAGCAATGTGGGTTGCCTGGGTGGCTCCATCGGTTAAGTGTCCAATTCTTGATTTTGGCTCAGGTCATGGTCTCACAGTCCTGGGATCAAGCCCCGTGTCAGGCTCCCCATTCAGCGCTCTCTCTCGCTCTCTCAAATAAATAAATACATCTTAAAAAAAAAAAAAAGAAGAAGAAGAAGACAAGCATTGCAGAGAAATGCTTGAGAAATCCAAGAGAAAGAGGCAAATGGTAGAGGAGGAGAGGGGCCAGATTTTATGGCAGCCAGCTGGAGCAGCCCAGGACAGTAAGATGGTGATGCTATTAGCCGTTTCAGTCCCACAACTGTTGCACTGTTGAGTACTGACTAATGTTGATGTGGATTGTTGAATACTGTAAACGTCACTCCTGGATGGTGGCGGGTCTGATCCCTCCAATGATGGGTCACCATTCTCAATGGACACATTCTGGAGTTCATGGGGAAGAAGGAAGCCCTCCCTCCTGTCTTTCTTGGTTGAAACAATGGTCAGCAGAATGGGGAGGGGCGGCACAGGTCTGGGGGTCTACAAATCAAAGGCCTGGCTGGTCAAGATCCTGTTTCAGTCCTGGCTCTGTCACGGACCAGCTGTGTGATATGGGCCAAGTCACCACCACCTGAGGCTCCCCATTTGCAAAACAGAGGAAAGAATGCCATTTTTCCTTCCTAACAGGATAGAGACAGATGCCAGGCATAGACTACACTGGCCACGGGAGCCCCAACTTCCAGCCTCCAGGCATCACTTTAACACTTAGACCACATTGCTTTATTTCCCATATGCAGGGAGGGCAGTGTCTGCCCCAGGATGTCTGAGAATGTCAGATGTCTGAGAATCCCTGGCACTGCCCAGATCCCATTCCACAGTCAGAGTTGATGGCTGGAAATTACCAATGGCTACACCCACCCCCACCCACCCACCCAGAAGCTCCTGCAGCTCTCCTTGTCATCATCCTTATTTTTTTAAAAGATTTTATTTCTTTATTAGAGAGAGAAAGAGAGAGAGCACAGCAGGAGGAGCAACAGAGGGAGAGGGAGAAGCAGGCTCCCTGCTGAGCAGGGAGCCTGACATGGAGCTTGATCCCAGGACCCCGGGATCATGATCTGTGTTGAAGGCAGACGAGTAACAGATGGAGCCACCCAGGCCCCCATCCTTGTCACCATCCTATCCCAAGCATGGATTTGAACACTTTGTGACCCCCCACCCAACAACCACTTACCCAAGGCAGTTATATGAGGTCAAGTTGTAGTAAAAGTTTGGGAACAAGTGTGAGACCAATGCTATCATTGCCATCTCCCCATCCTGGGCTGCACCAGCTGGCTGCTATAGATCTGGCCCCTCTCCCACCTTCCCTCAAAGGAGGTGTCCCTAACAGAGAGCAACCCATTCCTACATGCATTTTGCTGTGGCCTCCTATTATTGTTAGATGAAATCTATGAATGTCTCTTCAATCCTTTTTTAAATTGTGTTGCTCAAATCTGTATCATTCTTTATTTCTGTTTTATTATCAATCATTAGGAAAGATGTGTTTAAATCTCTCCTTATGATTTCTTCTTGTGATTCTGCCAATTTTTGTTTTGTGTATTTCGAAGCTATGTTATTAGGTGTATACATATTTAGAATTCTTATAACTCCCTGGTGAACCAAGCATTTTCTCATTATCTTTCTCTGTTATCTTGGTCATTCTTTTTGACTTAACATCTGCTTTACTGGAGATGAGTTATGTCGTTTTCCATCCTTTTGGTCTCAAGCTTGCTATATCCTTGTATTTTAGGTGAGTCTCCTGCAAATGAAATATAATAGAGATTTTAAAATATATATAAAGCATGAAAATTTTGGTCTTTTCTCTATAGCACTTATTCCATTTACATATAATAAAAATTCTGATAAGGTTATTTTTTTTCCCCATCACCCTCCAGATTTTCTCCTGTCCCTGGAGAGCCAACCCCTCTGACCACCCTCAGCCCCTGACAACTCCTGATCTGTTTTCTGTCCCTATAGTTGCCTTTTCTGTTATGTCACATAATGGAATCATACAGATGGAGCTTTTGAGAGTCTGATAAGGTTATTTAAACCTACCATCTTACTTTGCGCTTTCTATTTCTCGCTTGTTTTATGTCCCTTTTTCTCTCATTTTCTGCCTTCTTTTAGATCTTTTTCCTCCCTATTGGATTGGAAATCACACTCTTTTCCTATACTTTTATTGTTTGCCTGGGACTACAACACCCATTCTTGATTTATCAAAGTGTAGTGTTAATTAGTACTTTTACCTCTTTCTAGTCAATGCAAAGACCTTAGAATTCTAAATCCATTTAATACCCTCAACTTACGTGCTATTAATGTCATGTACTTTTTAAATTACTAGAATGTATTTTTTTAGAGCAGTTTTAGGTTTATAGAAAATTGAGCATAAAATACAGAGACTTCTCATATATTTCCTCTCTCCCCCTCACAATTTTCCCAATTATTAACATCTCGCAATATATGGTACATTTGTTATAACTGATGAACCAATATTGATACATTATTATTAATCAAAATCCATAGATTACATTAAGGTTCACTCTTTGTGTTGTACATTCTATGAGTTTTAAAAAATACATAGTCATGTATCCACCATCACAGTATCACACAGAATAGTTTCCCTGCCCTAAAAATCCCCTGCACTCCACCAGTATATGCCTTCCATGCCACTGAACCTCTGGCATCAAATGTTCCTTTTAATGTCTTCATGGTTTTGCCTTTTCCAGAATACCATATAGTTGGAATCATACAGTGTGTAGCCTTTTCAGACTGGCTTTTTTCACTTAGCAACATGCCTTTAAGCTTCCTCAATGTCTTTTTGTGGATTAATAACTCATTTGTTTTTAGTGCTGAATAATATTCCATTGTTTGGCTGTACCACAGTTTGTTTATTCATTGATCTATTGAAGGACAGATTACTTGCTTCAAGTTTCAGCAACTGTGAATAAAGTTGCTGTAAACATTTGTGTGTAGATTTTTGTGTGGATATAAGTTTTGAATTCATTTGGGTATATATCTAGGAGTTCAATTGCTGGATCACATTATAAGACTACGTTTAGACTGGGTGATAGACCCTGGGGAGGGTATGTGCTCTGGTAAGTGCTGTGAAGTGTGCAAGACTGTTGAATCTCAGATCTATAACTCTGAAACAAATAATGCAATATATGTTAAGAAAAAAAAAGAAGAAGAAGGTAGCAGGAGGGGAAGAATGAAGCAGGGGAAATCGGAGGGGTAGACGAACCATGAGAGACGATGGACTCTGAAAAACAAACTGAGGGTTCTGGCGGGGAGGGGGGTGGGAGGATGGGTTGGCCTGGTGGTGGGTATTGAGGAGGGCACTTTCTGCATGGAGCACTGGGTGTTATGCACAAACAATGAATCATGGAACACTTCATCTAAAACTAATGATGTAATGTATGGGGATTAACATAAGAATAAAAAAAAAAAAAAAGACTACGTTTAGCTCTGTAGGAAAGGCCAAACTGTATTCCAAAGACATTCCGACCAGTAAAAATAAATGTTTCTGTTGTTCCACATCCTTGGTAACATTTGATATCTTCTTTCTTAAGGTTTTAACCATTCTAATATATGTGTGTTGGTATTCTTTGTTGTTTCAATTTGCAATTCCTGCTTTTTCTGATAACATATGTTTTTTTTGTCATCTGTATATCTTCTTTGGTGAGGTGTCCAGATCTTTTGTCCAATTTTTAATTGGGTTGTTTGTTTTCTTATTGTTGAGTTTTAAAAGTTCTATGTATGTTTTGGATGTAAGTCCTTTATCAGAAATGTTTTATAAATATTTTCTCCCAGGCTCTGGTTTGTTTGTTCATTCTCTTAACAGTGTCTTTCATAGAGTAGAATTTTTTTATTTTAATAAAGTTCAACTTAGTAATTTTTTCTTTCATGGATCATTCTTTTGGTACTGTATCTAGAGTCATCTTCAAACCTAAGGTCACCTTTCTTTGATTTCTTTCATTAGAGTTTTATAGTTTTCTCCATATTGATCTTGTCCATATTTTGTTAGATTTACTACTAAGTACTTCGTTTTTTGGCGCTAGGCTAACCCATTCCCCCAACCCCCTCCCCTCTAGAACCCTCAGTTTTTTTCTCAGAGTTCATAGTCTCTCATGGTTCGTCTCCCCCTCCGAATCCCCCCCTTCATTCTTCCCCTCCTGCTATCTTCTTCTTCTTCTTCTTTTTTTTTTAAACATATAATGTATTATTTGTTTCAGAGATACAGTCTGTGATTTAACAGTCTTACACAATTCACAGCACTCATCATAGCACATACCCTCCCCAATGTCTATCACCCAGCCACCCCATCCCTCCCACCCCCCACCACTCCAGCAACACTCAGTTTGTTTCCTGAGATTAGAAATTCCTCATATCAGTGAGGTCATATGATACATGTCTTTCTCTGATTGACTTATTTCCCTCAGCATAATACCCTCCAGTTCCATCCACATCGTTGCAAATGGCAAGATTTCATTCCTTTTGATGGCTGCATAATATTCCATTGTATATATACACCACATCTTCTTTATCCATTCATCTGTTGATGGGCATCTTGGCTCTTTCCATAGTTTGGCTATTGTGGACATTGCTGCTATAAACATCTTGGTGCACGTACCCCTTTGGATCCCTACATTTGTATCTTTGGGGTAAATACCCAGTAGTGTAATTGCTGGGTCATAGGGTAGCTCTATTTTCAACTTTTTGAGGAACCTCCATACTGTTTTCCGGAGTGGCTGCACCAGCTTGCATTCCCACCAATAGTGTAGGAGGTTTCCCCTTTCTACACATCCCTGCCAGCATCTGTCATTCCCTGACTTGTTAATTTTAGCCATTCTGACTGGTGTGAGGTGGTATCTCATTGAGGTTTTGATTTGGATTTCCCTGACGGCTGAGCAATGTTGAGCACTTTTTCATGTGTCTGTTGGCCCTTTGGATGTCTTCTTTGGAAAAATGTCTGTTCATGTCTTCTGCCCATTTCTTGATTGGATCATTTGTTCTTTGGGTGTTGAGTTTAAGAAGTTCTTTATAGATTTTGGATACTAGCCCTTTATCTGATATGTCATTTGCAAATATCTTCTCCCATTCTGTTGGTTGTCTTTTGGTTATGTTGACTGTTCCTTTTGCTGTGCAAGAGCTTTTTATCTTGATGAAGTCCCAATAGTTCATTTTTGCCCTTGCTTCCCTTGCCTTTGGCCATGTTTCTAGGAAGAAGTTGCTGTGGCTGAGGTCGAAGAGGTTGCTGCCTGTGTTCTCCTTTAGGATTTGGATGGACTCCTGTCTCACATTGAGGTCTTTCAACCATTCTGAGTCTATTTTTGTGTGTGGTATAAGGAAATGGTCCAGTTTCATTCTTCTGCGTGTGGCTGTCCAATTTTCCCAACACCATTTGTTGAAGAGACTGTCTTTTTTCCATTGGACACTCCTTCCTGCTTTGTCAAAGATTAGTTGACCATAGAGTTGAGGGTCCATTTCTGGGCTCTCTATTCTGTTCCATTGATCTCTGTCTGTTTTTGTGCCAGTACCATACTGTCTTGATGATTACAGCTTTGTAATAGAGCTTGAAGTCCGGAATTGCGATGCCACCAGCTTTGCTTTTCTTTTTCAACTTGTAGAATAAGTTAGGAAGTGCTCCTTTTGCTTCTGTTTTCTGGAAAAGACTGTAGAGAATTAGCATATTTTCTTCTTTAAATGTATTGTATAATTCACCAGTGAACCCATCTAGCTTCCCATATAATCCATATAATTCAACAGTGAACCCATCTATCTGATAATATGCAGTGTTGTCAGCTTATTAATTATTGACTTGATTTCTTGAATAGATATGGGCCTATTCAGTTTATCTATTTCTCTGTGTGAGTTTTGGTAGATTGTCTTTCAAGAATTGGTTCATTTCAGCTAAGTTGTCAAATCTGTGTACATAGAGTTCTTTATAATATTCTAATATTCCTTTACTACCCTTTTAAAGTCCATGGGGTCAGTAGTGATGGCTTCTTTTTGGTAACTGATATTAGTAACTGTGTCTTCTCTCTTTCTTCCTGGTTAACCTGATTAGAGGTTTGTCAATTTTTTTAATCTTTCCAAAGAATGAGCTTTTAGGTTAACTTATTTTCTCTATTGATTCCCTGTTTTTAATTTCATTGATTTCTACTCTAATTTTTATTATTTCTTTTCTTGTTCTTGTATTAGATTTAATCTTCTTTCCCTCGTTTCCTAAGGTGAAAGCTTAGATATTCATTTTAGATATTCTTTTTTAAATAAATGTACCAAGGCTATCAGTTTCCCTCAAACACTGTTTTCACTGCATCCCACAAATTTTGATTAAGTGTATTTTCACTTTAACTTAGCTCAAAATATTTTTAAAATTCTCTTGAGATTTCTTCTTTGACCCATGTGTTATTTACAAGTCTGTTGTTTAATCTCCAAGTATTTGGGGATTTTTCAGCTATTTCTATTATTGATTTTAGTTTAATTGCATTGTGATCAGAAAACATAATTTTTTAATTTTTAAAAATTTGTTGAAGTGTGTTTTATGTCCTCAAATGTGGTCTTCTATTTTGGTGAATGTTTGTTTGAAAAGAATGTACATCCTGAGGTTGTTGGATGAAATATTCTATACTATAAATGACATTTAGATCCAGTTTATTATGGTGCTGTTCAGCTCATTAGTTTTTTGCCTGTTGGAGCTGTAAATTACTTACAAAGTTTGTTTTAAGTCTCCAGCTACAATAGTGGATTCGTCTATTTCTCCTTGCAGTTCTATCAGTTTTGCCTTACATATTTTAATGTTCTGCTGTTAGGTGCATACATATAAGAATTATGTCTTCTTGAAGGATTCTTTTCTTTACATTATGTAATGCATTCTTTATCCCTCTTAGTTTCCTTATCCCTGTTAGTTTCCTTTTCCATCCCAGATATGTCTGGGATTAATATAGCTACTGCAGCTTTCTTCTGATTAGTGTTAGCATGGTATATCTTTCCTCATATTTTTACTTTTAATCTATCTGTATCTTTATACTTAAAATGCATTTCTTGTAGACAACATAAAATTGGGTCTGTTTTTATTATTCACTCTGACAATCTCTGTTTTTTAATTGGTGTATTTAGACCATCCACATTTAAGGTGATTACTGATCTAATTGGATTAATCTACCATATTAGTAACTATTTTCTATGCATTACATTTTTTCTTTGCTTCTTTTCTTTCCCTATTTTTCTGCCTTCTCTGGTTTTAGTTGAGCATCTTATATATTTCTTTCTTTTTTTTTTTTTTATTCTTATGTTAATCCCCATACATTACAACATTAGTTTTAAATGAAGTGTTCCATGATTCATTGTTTGTGCATAACACCCAGTGCTCCATGCAGAACGTGCCCTCCTCAATACCCACCACCAGGCTAACCCGTCCTCCCACCCCCCTCCCCAAGCATCTTATATATTTCAATTTTTTCTCTTCTCTCAGCTTATCAATTATACTTAAAAAATTTTTTTGGTTGCCCTAAATTTTGCATATATATTTACAAGTGGTCTAAGTCCACTTTTATTAAGACTATACCACTTCATGGGTAGGGAAAATATAATGTAGTATTCCCACTTTCTTCCTCCCATTCCTTATAGCATTCTGTCATTGATTTCACATAACTGTAATCTATAATCACCAAATACATTGTTGCTATTATTATTTTAAAGTTTTAAATATCTTTTAGATTAATTGATAATAAATATAAAAGTTTATTTTACTTTATTTTTACATTCTCTAACACGCTTCCTTTCTTTATATAGATTTGAGCTTCTGATCCATACTTTTTTGTTCTCTTAAGAAAGTTCTTTTAGCATTTTTTTGCAAGGCAAATCTATAGGTGACAAATTCCTTCAAATTTTCACTTCACCCTTCTTGTCTGCATGGTTTCTGATAAGTTTCTGATGCAATTTTTATCCTTATTCCTCTACAGATAAGGCAATTTTTATTCTCTTGCTTCTTTCAAGATTTTTTGTTTTGTTCTATTTTCTGAAGTTTGAATAAGATATGTGTAGGTGTTGATTTTGAAGTATTTATCATGAATAGTATTCTCCAAGCTTCCTGGGTCTGTGGTTTGATGTATGTCATTAATTTTGGGAAATACTCAGCCATTACTACTTCAAATATTTCTTCTGCCCCTTTCTTTCTTCTCCCTCTGGTATTCCTATTATATATATATTATAACTTTTGTAATTTTTCCACAGTTCATGGATATTATGTTCCTTTTTTTTATTCCTTTTTCTCTTTGCATTTCAATTTTGGAAATTTCTGTTGACATCATAAAACTCCAATTCTTTTCTCAACTATTTCCAGTCTACTGCTGAGCCCATTAAAGACATTGTTTATTGCTGTTACAGTGCTTTTTATTTTATTTTATTTTGATTCTTTTTTAGAGTTTCCATCTGTTTACATTACCCATCTAATTTTGCAGGTTGTCCATTTTTTCCATTAGAGATCTTAGTATATCAAACCTACTTATTTTAAATTCCTAGTCTGATAATTCCAGAATCTCTGCTGTATCTGAGTCTGGTCCTGTTGCTTGCTTTGTCTCTTCTGTTTTGTTTTGTTTTGTTTTTATTTTTTTGACATTTAGCATGACTTGTAATCGTTGTTGAAAGCCAGGCATGATGTATTGGATAATAAGAACTGAGGTAAGTAGGACTTTATTTGAGGGTTTATATTTATCTGGCTAGTAGATACATTGTGTTTACTGTTTACTGTACTATAGGTATGTGAAGTTTTACTCTCCTCTAGTAACTTCTTTTTTTTTTTTTTTTTGGTCTCCCCCTTATCTTTGGGATCCCTGAACTCCTTAAAAAGAGTCTGAGGTTTGCAATTCTTTCAGTAATATAATATAATATATTATTATATATAGGAGCCCTGTTGTTGTAGTGATAAGGTACAGGGAGTAGAGAAGCATTCTATCACACTACCATCAGGGCTCAGTCTTCTAATGAGCCTCTGCTCCTCGGCTCTGACCTTCACAAATGCTTATCAGCTTTTCCCCCCAACTTAAATGAGACAGGAAAACTAGAGGGGGCTGTAACTGTGCAATTTCCTTGCCCCCACACTCATTAGGCTTTGATAAAGTAGTTTTCCTTGAGAGCAGATGAAGAACACAAGTCTCTAGGCATATATCAAAATGGATACTTTTCCCCTCCCCCTGCCAGAAGCATGAGAGGATTTTTCTCTGAGCTTCACTGTGAGAACCTAGTTGAGCTCTTGGAGGTAATACTCACAAAAATGTGGGGGGCCTCCCTAAGACTGGGCCCCCTGAAGTTTTTACTCTCAAGCTAGTCCATAGTCAGCTTCCAGCAATTTGTCAATTATAGTTTAACTTTTCTTACCCATTCCTGGTTCTTGTGAACTGTAATTCTCTGCATTTGCCTGTCTCTCCAGTTTTCTGGGTGTCATTTCTGATAACCTCAACTCTTTGATAGATTTAAGAAGATTTTTCTTATGAGAATGGAGGTGATGAATTCCAAAATCTGTACATGTTCAAGCAGAAACCAGAAGTTATTGTCAAGTACTTAAATTCTGCATCTTCTTTAAATCCCACAAGATATTATTGATATTACCTTATATAGTTGACAACCATGTATATGTACACACACATTTACTGTTTTCATTTTTCTGTATTTCTTTCTGCTCCATATTTCCATCTGTGATATTTTTACTTCTATCTGAAGGAAGCCCTTTGTAATTCTTTTAATGTGTGCCTGTTATAAATGAATTCTTTGTTATTGTTTGCCTGAAAATGTCTCCATTTTCCTTTTATTGTTGATGGATATTTTTGCTGGGCATAAAATTCAATTGGCAATTTTTTCTTCAGCACTCTGAAAACATCATTTCATTATCTTCTGACTTTTGTTATTTCTGTTGAGAAATCAACTGCCTTTTTTATGACTGTCTGCTCTATTTAAGGTAATCTGGGTTTTTCTCTTCAACGTCTTAAGATTTTCTTTTTGTCTTTGGTTTTCAGCAACTTCACTATTGTATGTCAAGAGGTGTACTTTTTTGCATTTATTCTGTTTAGAATTGATTGGGATTCTTAAATTGTAGGTTAATATCTTTTATCAGTTTGGGAAATTCTCAGCCATTATCTTTTCAGTTGTTATTTCTACTCTATTTTCTCTCTATTGCTTCTGGGATTCCATATAAACAGTGAGACTTTTTCCTTGAATTATCTGCATTTATCCTCTCTTCTGTGTTTACTTTTCTCTCTACTACACCATTCTGAGTAATATCTTCTAATTTAGCTTCCAATTCATCAACCCCTTATTTAATTGGTTTAATACATTGTTGATCTAATCCATTGGATTCTTAACTTCAGTTAGCAGATTTTGCAATCTACAATTTCTAGTTTGCTATTTTTAAAAGCTGTGAAGATTCTTTTTAAAGCTTTCTGCAAAAGTTTTCAACTTTGTCTTCTATTTACTTGGTCACATAAGTATTATTGCCTTAAAGTCCATGTCTGGTAATTCCAATACGTGGAAACGCTGGTGGCTTTCTTCTATTGTCTGTTGTTCCTGCTAGTCCTTTTTCTTTTTGTTTTGTATCTCAAAGTGTCTGGTTATCTTTAATTGTTTGCATAAATTGTATGTAAAAAAATATTGTTTGTAGAAATACACTGAGGCTTAGGATGATGTTATCTTCTTCCAAAGACGATTGTCATTTTTTTCCTTTTAAGCACCTTGAAGCATTAACAATCTAGGACCACCTTAATTCAGTTATAAGAATTGAGATTTTTACACATATAACCTTAAGCTGAGTTGCAGTTCCTGTACAAGCTGTCTATTCACCTTTTTCCCCAGAGAGTAGTTCTTCAAGATCCCAACCCAAAGCAACACAGGGAATCTAGCATGGTCTGAGGGTCTGGATCTGAGGATTGTGTTCAGCATTAAGGAGAAAAGTCCCCAGCACAGGAAAGTCTCCAACCATTCTTCTTTCTCTAGAATTTTAACACTCAAAAAATAAAATAAAATAAAAATTTAATACTCAACAGGAAAGTTCAGTCTAAATATCTACCAAGAAAGCTATGAAGGAACAGAACAAGGGTAACTCCTAGAAGGATGCTGGTATGCCCAGCAGAGAGGCAAGGTAGCAGATTGGCTTAGAGCACAGCTCTGGAGCCTGACTGCTCCATTTTTTATTCTGTAGCTGCTATTTACTAGCTGTGATGCCTTAAACAAGTTGTTTAATCTCACAGTGACTCACTGTGTCTTATGTGTAAAATGGAGATAATTATCGTATTTCCCTCACAGTGCTCTTGTATTATGAGTTAATTTCCACTTCACACCCATTAGTATGGCTATTATTTAAAAACAACGCAAAAACAGAGAACAACAAATGTTGGCATGGATGAGGAGAAATTAGAACCCTTGTGCATTGCTGGTGTAAATATAAAATTGTGCAGCTGCTGTGGAAAACAGTATGGTAGTTCCTCAAAAAATTGAAAATAGAATCACCATTTGATCCATCAGTTCTACTTCTGGGTACATATGCAAAAGAATTGAAAACAGTTACTCAGATATTTGAACACACCTGTTCATAGCAACATATTCACAGCAAAGAGGTGGAAACAAACCGAATGCCCATTAACAGATGAATAGATAAACAAAACTTGATCTACACATACAATGGAATATTATTCAGCCTTAGAAGAAAGAAAATTCTGACACTTGTTATAGCATGGATGAACCTTGAGGATTATGCTCAGGGAAATAAGCCAGTTACAAAAGGAAAAATATTGTATGATTCCAACTATATGAGGTCCCTAGAGCAGTCAATTTCATAGAAAGTATCAGGGTGGTTGCCAGGGACTCTGGGGGAGGAGGGCATGAGTTTCAGATTGAGATGATGAAAAAGTTCTGGAGATGGATGGTGGTAATGTTTATAGAACAATATGAATATGCTTAATGCCACTGAACTGAACCCTTTAAAATGGTTAAAATTATAAATTTTATGTTACATACAGTTTTCCATAACAAAAAATTTTATGTTTAATTTAGAGTTCTTCATAGGAGGGTAAAAAAATGTGGTTATTATTAGGTATTTTGAGCTGGGGATAAAGAGAAGGAGGGGATTTCGATTATTATAAGGGAGTCTCAGGGCTATTCAAACTTACAATGGAGAAGCCACCTGCTTCTCCTCATCCTTCCTCTCCTCTGTTTCCAGGTTAAAGTCTAGCTCATCCTCAACAGTTTCCAAAATCACTTGGGCAATTTCCCACTTCCCTATGCCCAAGGATGACCTGACACTAGGGCAGTGTTTTCTAGAGTGGTGGTGTAGACCCCTCAGAAACATTTTCATTTCTGAACCTGTACTCATATTTGCCTGCACACACCATCTTCAGATGGTAATACAATAAACCAAGACAAGTGTTATTTTGGAGATGTGGAAACTGTAGATAGCAGCCAGGTGTGAGTGAGACTTCCCCATAATCCTGCTTGTGCTTTTAAAATGTTTGAACCATATGGATATATAAACAATTAAGTTAAATTAATTACAAATAAAAAGACTTTCATTGGCATTCTTTAAAAACAAAAGATAGACGCTAATTTGATGACATTGAATCTGCAGATTGGACCTAGTGTCTTCACTTAGTCTGCATGTCTTAGGTCACTCTGCAAGATGAGTGAAGGCAGGGGAAAGGTACTGACCTTTCAGCAGTGAGTGGGGAAAACTCCAGTCCTTCCTCATCTCCCAGAAGGGGCAGAGCTGGGGACTGGGCAGGCAAGTGAAGATGGGCAAGAGAGCCAGGTGACCCCCAGTGGAGCAGAGACAAGGCAGTCAGGTGCAGGTGGAAACCCCACAAGCACAGCCAGAGCAGAGACTCCTGTGGGGCCCTCCAAGATGGGCTGCAGCAAATGCGAAACAACCAGCATACAAAATAGGAAGCCCGGAGCTGTATAGCATGGTACAGAAAGAATGTCTGCCCATGGGGACCTGCGCAGATCATTTAACACCAGTTGAACACCTACTAGGCACATGGGACTCCTGCATTATGATGAGGCCCTTGGCAGGGGGGTCATGTATAGCAGGGAGCACAGGGCTGTGCACAATTGTTCCCATCTACAGCAGCAGGTGCTTAGACAGAAGGTGCTATGACAGCCAGAAAGGGCCCCAGTCCCCAGGCTGGGCTGGTTGGGAAGGGCTGAGGGAGATGCTGCCCCCTTGTGGAGCATCAGTTGGGCACAGAAAGCAGGGTCCAAGCTTACCAAATGTGCTGGATAAAATGTCAAAGGCCAAGAAAGAGATGGGGAGAAGAAGGGCATGTTTGAAGACCCCTGTACAGGAAAGCAGTCAGCTAGTTTGGTGGATGTGGGAACAGAACCACAGAGGCCAGATTTTCACAGAAGGCTAAGTGCAACCAGTGGCTTTGAGGGAGTCCTGGGTCCAGTGGTCACAGTATAGTGAGGAGCTCAGGATGCAGATGCTCTCCCTGGAGTCTGAAAGGGGCAGGCAGGGCTGCTTGTGTCCCCCTCCTTTTCCTGCTGATTTAGCTGGGAGACTCACTCCTAACAGGGACCATTCCCCAACCAGATCATTGAGTCACAGTGGGAGCTATTTAGGTCGAATCCACATTGGTACATGATTCCATCTCATCAAAGCCAAGGGAGCCCTCAATAGGGACCATCAGGAACCATTCTCCAGACCTTTGAATGGGATCTCTGGGAGTAAGTTTCCTCCAACACAGAACAATTATGGGCCCCTCAGATGGTTAAGTTCATGGTTACCTGAGTTTGGGGCTTCCCAACTCCTTCCTTTGGCTCTGAGGGATATTTAGAGGTATTTTAGAAGAAAAGAAGGACTCCAGGGTCAATGAATTCAGGAAGCCCTGAGCTCCATAATAGTAAAGAGGTTTCTTCACTGCATGACTTCTCAGAGCCTTTAATACCCTAATATGCACTGCGATGCTTCAAAAGGAAAAGAGACTATGCAGAACTGCCCCAATTTAATTCACATGGGGTCATTTTTTGAGAATGCCCAAGCTCTTAAGAGCCCACTTTAGAAGTTTAAAGAATGTTGCTCCCAGGCAAATGCAACACTGTAAGAGGCAGCATCTCCGAGGTAGAGACTCCTCAAAGCAGACACCACTCCTCTTCATCCCAGTGGCTTAAAAAAAAAAAAAAAGTTTAATTGCCCCCTTGGGAGGAAGGAACTGGGCACGATGAGAAAGGAAAACCTCAGCCAAGCAGTTTCCTGGGACAATGGAAAACTTGGGGCTAATTACTAACAATCTCTTTAACCAAAGTGTTCCTTGTTTGCTTGCCTTCTGAGTCAATTGGGAATAATTATCTTTAAAAAGTAGAATGATTCAGCCATGAGACAGAAGGAAATCCTGCCATTTGAAACAACATGGATGGATTCTGAGGGCATAATGCTAAATAAATCAGACAGAGACAAATACCATATGATCTCACTTCTTGTGGGATCTAAAACAGTTAAACTTTTTTAGACTCTCAGAGAAACAGAGTACAGAGTGGTGGTTAGCAGGGGCTGGGGGGTAGGGAGAAATGGGGAAATGTTGGTCAAAAGGTACAAACTTCCAGTTGTAACATTAATGAGTGTGGGGATCTAATGTACAGCATGGTGATGATAGTAATAATTCTGTGTCATACACTGAATGTTGCTAAAAGAATGGATCTTAAATGTTCTCACCACAAAAAAGAAATGGTAATTATGTGAAAGGATGTAAGGTGGTAGCTCATACTATGGCAGTAATCATTTTGCAATTTATAAATGTATCCAATCAACACATTGTACACCTTAAACTTACACAATATTATGTGTCAATTGTATCTCAATAAAGCTGGAAAAAAATAAATGTAATATGGATCCTTAGAAGAAAGGACATTAGGAAAAAACTAAGGAAATCTGGATATAGTGTTTAGTTAATGATAATATATCAATATTGGCTCGTTAATTATAACAATATACCATAGTATATATGCTACCATAGAAATGTATACCACATATATATTCTTATTTCACAGTATAAATGTACCATAATAATATAAGATATTAATAATAGAAGAGTGCAGGGTATATGGGAACTCTCTATACTCTCAATTTTTCTTTAAATATAAAACTGTTTTAAAAAATAAAGTCCAGGGGCACCTGGGTGGCTCAGTCGGTTAATCTTCTGCCTTCGGCTCAGGTCGTGATCCCAGGGTCCTGGGATCGAGTCCCACATTGGGCTCCCTGCTCTGCAGGGAGCCTGCTTCTCCCTCTGCCTCTGCCTTTCTCTCTCTCTGTCTCTCGTGAATAAATAAATAAAATCTTTAAAAAATATTTCCTTTTTTAAGATTTTATTTATTTGACAGAGAGAGAGCATAAACAGGAGGAATGGCAGGCAGAGGGAGAAGCAGGCTCCCCATAGAGTAGATGGAGCCCAATGTGGGACTCGATCCCAGGACCCCGGGATCATGACCTGAGTCGAAAGCAGTCGTTTAACTAACTGAGCCACCCAGGTGCCCCAAAATAAAAATATCTCTAAAAAAAATAAAAAATAGTCTATTAAAACAGTTTTAAAAAATAGAATGCCAGAATCTCTCCTGATGTTCCCACACTTTGCAGAACTAGCCCTTAACCACTGTAAGCTCTGTGTGCTCACACTTGTTATCCTTCTCCTTAGCAGCCTGCCTTGGCCTGTTTTTCAGAGACTTTTCAAAAGATTTTTATCAAAAGATCAAAATTCAAAGTCATTCTGCTAATTGAAACAAAGATTCAAGAAACAGGGGCACCCTATTCCCAGAACTTTTTGCTTAAAGCTTTACTGAGATTTACTAGATGCACCTAAATTTTTGTTTGGAGTTCATTTTTGCTTTATGGGTTATTGTAACCAAATTGGGTAAAATCCAAATTTTAGTAGCTATGAAGCATTGCTCAAAAGAGAGGAGTCTGGTAAGAAATTATCTTGAAGACCCTTAGGAGGTCTCCCTTTCCAGTGAGGCATGATGCATGAAATATAAATAACTTCTGTGCCAGGTGTCAAGGGGGCACAGCCCATAGAACCTTTCCACATTCTGAGGCATCTTTTAGGGCTGCTCTGTGAGAAGGCACAGCTGGCTTCATGAGGCTCATGCACATCCTTTTATCTCCCAGAGATCTGTTCTTCTTATGCGTCAGCTGCTCTAAACCAAGTCACAGAGAGGTGAAATAAATTCTTGCCATGGCTCCTGCCCAAAGTTCTTCTCAGGAACACAGATCTTAAAGGAAGACAAGGTCAAAGTGACTTTCACATAACTGAACTCACATTTGGGGAGATAGGCCACTGCTCCACAGTGAAGATTATTTAAGAAGCATGAGCCACAGTGTACGTTTGGAATTTGGAAGTACACCATTAGGTCCCACCAGAGGGCAGAACGTTATATTCAGACTTGGATAGATTCCAGCGCTGTGATGCACTGCTCCTTACGTGTGCTTGGCGGACTTGTGGATGAATAAGACATCAAGAGAAGGAAAACCAGCTCAGATAATGCTCTTTTTTTGGAACTTCCAGAAGCTCCAGCCATGACGAGGCCCCCCCATAGCAGCTCCAGGCACACTGCTCTTCTTTGCCCAGACTGGCCATACCAGTTCCTGACATTTATGCCACTAATAAGACTTCCAAGAAGCTTTGACATAGTTGATTATTTCCACAGCAAAGTCACTGGCTTTATTTTCATTGTGGAGATTATTCTGGAAACTAAAAAATATTTAATGCTTGGGGGTTTTTCACCCATGCACTTGTTATCTTAGCTCACGTCATCTGCCAACATTGCAACACAATCCACTGCCAAAAATAAATAAATAAAAAAGAAGAGAAAAAAAATTAAAAGAAAGCTGTCATGATCAGACAGGAAGCCATTGTCCAATTGGGATCCTCCAATTGATACCTCCATGGTAAGCTCTCCAGAACCTTTGTCCTCCATTGCAGAATGACCAGCAATGAAGGCATGCTAAGAACTCCAGCTCCCACAAGCCTGGAGCCATGTGGAATGGAGAAGAGTTGTATAAAGAGGTTGCTGCCAATACTCAATTATTGATGGGGCTGGGAATCCTTTAGAGTGGCCAACCTGGCTCCTGAGACTCACCAGGAAAGACCTCTGCTTTCCAGAGAGTGGAGTTTCCACAGCCTGGGTTCCAAATGTTTGAGGATCTTAGTTCCCCCAAGTGGAAAAACCCACTTCATCTGTCAGTCAGTGGAGAATTTACAGAGAAGTGGGGCCAGATTTATGTTGATCAAAATTAGGTCTCTGCCTAATCTAGTTTTTCATTTATTTATTTTTATGACTACCTTTGATAACAATACCAAAGATTTTAAATTCTTCTATAGCCTTCTTCATTTGCAGAGGCACTGTTCAATGAAATATGAGTTTAATTTATAAAGCAAAAATATCTTTTTAATCTGCCACCTCAGCTTCTTTATTTCAGGAATTCTGCCAATTAAGTCATTCAAAAGTCAACACTATCTTGTTTTAAAATGTATGTAAACAATCCAGAAATATGGAAAGTGGAAACTCACCTCTGCAGCCAATCCCACCCAGGAGCAATGTGTTGTTGTACAGATACAAGTCCTACCCCAAATAAGATTTTGAGAAGGAAGATACTTGGAACAGGACTTTGAGGTCAGGATTCACAAACCTTCTGCTTGGCCAGTACTAGCCTAAGCCCTCAGCATCCCCAAGTAACTCCCACCTTGCCCTCTACTCCCAGCCTGGTCTTCCCCCTTCCCTGCTCATCACCCCTCCTGGCCTGGGAACCATGCTTCAAGTCACAGGGTCTGCTGGCCTGCCTGAGGTCCCGCTTATCTCCCCTCCAGCTCTTGCATAAAGTGCCTCCTTTCCTCAGATCTGCCATCTAGATTCCCACCCAAACATGTCCGGTTGAAGCACCTCTCCTCCTCGTGACAAGTTCTCTCTCCCTTTGTATTTTCTTACTTCTTGGCACATCTGATTAGAATGCTTCCTATAGTCTGCCTTGTATTTCAAATGTGACTGTATAGGGCGCCATCTCCTGCACTAGCCTATGAACCTTGGAAGTCATATCTGAGTCCTTCCCACACCTCTGCACAGCACAGAAAGGGTGATGTCATATCTGATAAAGGGTTAGCATCCAAAATATATAAAGAACCTATACAAATCAATACCCAAAAAACAAATAATCCAATTAAAAAATGGGCAGAAGACATGAACAGACGTTTCTCCAAAGACATACAGACGGCCAACAAACACGTGAAAAGATGTTTATCATCACTTACCATCAGGGAAATGCAAATCAAAACTACAATGAGATATTGTCTCACACTTGTCAGAATCGCTAAAATCAACAACACAAGAAACAATAGGTGTTGGCAAGGATGTGAAGAGAAAGGAATACTCGTGCACTGTCAGTGGGAATGCAGACAGGTACAGTCACTCTGGAAAACAGTATGGAGTTTCCTTAAAAAATTAAAGATAGAATTACCTTATGATCCAGCAATCTCACTACTGGGTATTTACCTAAAGAATGCAAAAATACTAATTCAAAGGGATACATGTACCCTGATGTTTATAGCAGCATTATTTACAATATCCAAGATACAGAAGTAGCCCAAGTGTCCATTGACAGATGAATGGATAAAGATGTGGGGTATATATACAATGGAACATATTTAGCCATAAAAAAGAATGAAACCTTGCCATTTGCAATGGTGTGGAGGGAGCTAGTGAATGTAATGTTAAGCAAAATAAGTCATTTAGAGAAAGACAAATACCGTATGATTTCACTCATATGTGGAATTTAAGAAACAAAACAGATGAGCAAAAGGGAAAAAAGAGAGAGAGACAAGTCAAGAATCAGACTCAGCTATGCAGAACAAACTGATGGTCACCAAAGGAGAGGGAGGTGGGGGATGGGTTAAATAGGTGATGGAGGTTAAGGAGTGCATTTGTTTTGCTGAGCACCAGGTGATGTATGGACTTGTCGAATCACTACATTGTACACCTGAAACTAATATAACACAGTATATTAACTAACTGGGATTAAAATTAAAACTTTAGAAAAAGAGAGAAAGGGTGAATTAAATTGATGAACTATGGATAGCAAGGAAACAAGAGGCCAAGGCAAGTAAATGAAGTTAAATGACAAATGACAAGAGGATAGAAAAGATTTGCCACTTCATCACAGTCCCAAGTCACCATTTTTATATGAATAAGCCTTAAGAATAAAGAAAAAGATCCTATTTAAAAAATGAACAGAAGATGTGGAAAGTTCACAGAAATAGAAATGCAGACAGCACTTAAACATGAAAAGATGCCCAACTTCACTCATAGTAACATAAATGCAAATTAAAACTACACTGACCTATAGATATCTAATACACCACCCAGCAGTAGAATACATATTCCTCTTGAGTTCACATAGAACATTTTCCAGGATAGACCATATGCTAGTCCATGAAACAAGCCTAAATACGTTTAGAAGGATTGAACATACTAAGTATATTCTCCAACCACAGTGGAAATAAATTCAAAATGAGTAACAGAAAGAAATTTGAGAAATTCACAACTACATATACACTTAAGCAATCAATGGGTTAAAAAGTCACATGAAAAATTTGAAACTACTTCAAGATGAACAGAAATGAAAACACAGCATACCACAACTTATGGAATACAGCTAAAGCAATGTGCAGAGGGAAATTGATAGCTTTAGAGACCTACGTTAACAATGAAAGACTGCAAATCAATAATCTAACCTTCAACTTTACAAAACTAAAGAAAGAGGAGCAAACTAAACTCAAATCAAGCAGAAGAAAGGAAATAAGATTAGAATGGAAAGAAATAAAATAGAGAATAGAAAAACAAGAGAAGAAATCAAAGCAACCAAGAGTTGGTTCTCTGAAAAGATCAACAAAGTTGACAAATCCTTAGCTAGATTGACGGGGGTCTGGGGGGGGGAGCTGTGAGAGAGAGAAGACTCAAGTTACTAAAATCAAGAATGAAAGAAGGGATACCACCACTGATCTAAGAAATAAAAAGGATTATAAGGGAATAGCATGCTAACAAATTGAAAATCCAGAAGTAATGGACAAATTCCTTCAAAGACACAAATTATTAAAACTGAGTCAAGAAGAAATAGATCTGGATGGATCTATTTAAAAAAGTAAAGAGATTGAACTATTAATTTTAAAACTTCCCACAAAGAATACTCCAGGCCCAGATGGTTTCTATGGTAAATTCTACCAAACTTGTAAAGAAGAATTATTACCAATCCCAAGAAAAAAGAACTACAGACCAAAACTATATGGAGACACCATTTCTTAATAAGATTGGCAAACATCCCAAAGTTTCATGATATACTCTGTAGGTGAGGCAATGGGGAAATAAGAACTCTCATAAAATGCTGGTGGAACACATAATGGTAACCTGTATGGAGGGGAATTTTGCAATATTTAGCAAAATCACATGTGCATTTACTGTTAATTCCAGCAATCTCTCTTCTAGGAATCTAGGCTAAAGATTACTGGCAAAACGCAGAAGAATGCATGACATGGCTTTTTATTGCTACAAGACCTGTAAAGACTGAAAACGACCCAAGTGTCCTTCCGATTGCATCAACTTTCATTCATTCACCTAAGGCTTTAGGCAATGCAACTATAAAAAGAAATGAGGAGTGGCTAAGTAATTCCCTGAAAAAATGAAGATACAAAGTACTCTTCCATTTATGTGAAAAAGAGGAGGAGGGATATATATAGAGAGAGAGAGAGAATTAATATTATACACTAATATTTAAAAATGGAAAGATAAAAATTTTTTTTTAGTTTACTTGTGAGAAGGAAAGACAAGGGGGAGAGATAGATACAGTAGCCAGATACTTCTGAATAAATCTTATCTGCAGTTTTGGTTTTGCAATGATATAAATGTTTCGTAAAATTATAAACCAAAATTAAATTGAAAAACCAATTCCTAAAAATCCAAAGGAAAATTAAATAAGTGAACCCAACTGTGTATCAAGTTTGCGGAATAACCACACAGAGAAGAATCATTTTAAGTACTTTTAAAACTCAAATAGAATATACCTAAGGTCAAAATGAACAACAAAACAATGTTTGAAACTGCATTTAGTAATTGTATTATTAATGGTAATATTGGCATTGTTGTTCTGAAACTGCAGTTAGGATAAAGCAAGAGACAAATTATGTTAATGTCATTAGGAATAAGACAGCATAAGCGAAAAGAGACACATATAAAATCAGGACATTAAGTAAATTAGCTGTGTTTCTAAATTGGAATTTGAACGGTCAGTATGAACTCATAATGCATTTTCTCTTATATATATTATATATAATTATGTTATATGTAATTATTATATATTGTATACCATATGTATATTGTATGTACATACACATACAAAATATCACCATTCTGCCAACTGCAAGGACTAGAAACAATTCAATTCAGAAGCAGATCCTTGTTTCTAAGTACCATTTCCCACTAAAATGGTATTTAGAAATACTCCTTGGACAAATGGCCACATCCAGGTCTAGGGCAAGAAATGTACCAGATGAGCGTGAAACACCTTTTCATTCCAAATAGCAAGGATGTTCTCGGAGACTCTTGGTGTCGTGCCAGAAGGATTCAAGAGCCTATGTGAAATTGGGAAAATTTGAACAACAATAAGGAAAGTTAACTGCTGTGAACTGAAATGCATCAACTATGTTTCCATCCATGAATTCATACATACTGACACTCTGAAAAAAGAAACACATTAGTCACCTTGGGATGATGCCAGGGAGCCAACTCATTACTCTGGAAACCAAAACCTTTTGCCTTTCCTGTGTGAACCACACTAACCAATTTGGTCAGGGGAAGTTTCTCTTCATAAGTGAAGTCCAGTGAATAAGTGAAGAAGGAAAGGTAGAACTGAAGATCACCCTTTTGCAAGTTCTAGTGACGCAAAGGCTCTAGGCGATCATCATCAAGATCCCCCAACCTCACAAAAGACAGACAAGCGGACATTAAGTGCCTCCTGATGGAAGGACACATGTCATCAGTGAGTCTTGTCAAAAAAAATCCTTTCTGAATCCGAACTGTTCTCAAGATCTTACCGTTGGTCAGGAAATGCAGGGCACAGAGCAGCTCGAGAAACATCACGGACTTGTCTCAGAGTATCCTTTGAGGGGAACCCAAACCAAGACCCCGGAGACAGAGTGTGAGTGCTGACTCCACCCGGAGTCTCTCCCCACACCGTGCCCCCCCCCCCCGTTCCCCCGCCACCTGGTTACACCTGCCTTCACCATAGCCCACACAGGTGACCACACAGGTCACTGTCCTAGCTCCTCTCACCAACTGTGATCACAGGCAAGCTGCATATTCCCTAGGATCCTCGGCACATTTATTCCTTACCCAGGATAAGAAATACACCACCTCCAAGGCTGGCTGACCAATCAAGTAGGTCACTACCCAAGAGGCAGGACCTGGTAGCAGTTAACTGCCCCATGTGTCTTCCTCATCACTAATATCAATGCTATTATCATTGGCTCAGACTGTTCACTGGACACGTACTAATCCTCACACACCAACAGCATGTCCACAGTTCTCGTGTATTGTCTCCTAGCACCAGGTTCTTCCAGGTGCCATGCCCAGAGGACGACACCTCCTGAATATGGGAATTCTGCTTAGGATCCCCTCCCTCCCCCGGCTCTGGCTCAGCAGCAGCCAACAGGAATATAACATGAGCCACAGCTGCGAGCCACAGACATCGTTTTACATTTTCCAGTAGTCACTTTATTTAGTTTTTTAAAAAGATTTTATTTATTGATTTGACAGAGAGAGACACAGCGAGAGAGGGAACACAAGCAGGGGGCGTGGGAGAGGGAGAAGCAGGCTCCCCGCTGAGCAGGGAGCCCAACGTGGGGCTTGATCCCACGACCCTGGGATCATGACCTGAGCCGAAGGCAGATGCTTAGCTAAGCCACCCAGGTGCCCCTCCAGTAGTCACTTTAAAGAAATAAATAGAAGCAGGTAAAAAAAAAAAAATTAATAATACATTTTATTCAACCCAAAACATCCAAAATATCATTTCAACATGTAGTCAATATAGAGTCTTGGCCATCTTGTGTGTTCTATGCTCAGAGCACGTTTCATTTCGGACCGGATGGACTTGGAGTTCTTGACAGGAGGCCACATGGGGCTTGGGCTACCATGTCGCACTTGGCAGTTCCAGTTGCCTGCCTCACTGGGCCAGCGCCAGAGAGGAGGGTTGTTCACTTTTGGAAGCCTCAAGATCTCAGTCTCTCCATGTTACCTGACCCCAGAAGGGGCCTATTTGACTAGTGACAATATCGTCCATTGGCTGGAGAGGCACTGACCGGCCGGCTGAGGTGGGGCTGCTCCTTGGCATGAAACACCAGGTTTCCATACTTTATAGCCATGATGGAGTCCGAGTCTGACACAGGGAAGGCAAGACAACCGCCTGCCACAAGGGGCCTCTAGTTTGATTCTTGATACACTAGGAACACCCTGCCTCCATAATTCTGTCTCAATCTGTGCCATCCAAAATACTGTCATTGCAGATACCCTCTGACCCCTGGAGGAACTCCTGCTAAAAGCCTTGAGTCTATCTAGAGCCAACCACGAGTTTACAAGGAAAACAACCCTGGCACTGGGCCAGAGCTGCCGCTGGGTGGGCACTGCCCTGCCCCCAGGCTGTGTGCACCTGCAAAACATGGGCAAAGTCACACTTCACCCCCCACTGGTCCCACTCTCCTGGGACAAATTTGTCAGCCTCTGGTGGGTACAGACCTGAGGGAAGTTGATGAAATCAAAGGACAGACTCCCTCCCCAGAAAATGGCCTGGTCCACCTGCACAGTCTGGCATCCACGTCTGGAGATCAGCGGCTCCCTGAGCCCCCTGGATGTCCTCCAGGTGTGGATATGGTCTCCTGCAGCTTGGGGTTGGGGCATGGTCCCAGGTTCAGGCTGCACGCCCACCAGGGCCTGCTCTACCTCCCATGCTCACTCAGAGGCCTCAGTGTCCTCATCTGTAAAATGGAAACTGCCCTAACAGTCCCTGCATCCACTCTGTCTGCATTTCTGTCCACTCTTCTGGGAGATGAGGGAGGCAGCCCAGGAGACCCACAGGTGTATGGGGAACCCGGCCCCCTGCCTAGAAGGTTGTGGACAGGAGAATTTCAAGGTTTGCGTTTTCTCTTTCTTGCTAGTCTGAGAAAGCTTCCTGAAAGCTGGACTAACCATGCACATCTTTACAGCATACCCCCCATGGCAGTTTTAGGGTGACTGTGGATACGGGGCATGCAGGCTGCTAGTAGTGTGGGGACAATGGGGGTTAGGAGCACCCGGACGGGGATGGGAGTCATGTGGGACTCACACTGCATTTGTAGTAGAGTTCACCTCGACCTCTGGCTCAACCTCAGATGATTTGAGAAAGGATTACGGATGATTAGGGCCATGTGCTGCCTTCTCCGGGCTCCCTGGGGCCCTGGCACTGCCCGCCTGATGAGGGGCTTCTGAAAGAACGATTATGTCCAATTGTCTCAATTATGCAAACCATGCTGACATTTCTAGCAGAGGAAGGACTGGCTGGGGGGAGGGTCACTTCAAAGGGAAAGTTCTAGCTCCCCCATCTCTCTCAGATCCCAAGGCTCCTTTCATGGGATCCCACACTGAGCAGCCTGGCAACATGGGGCCCTGGTTTCCTTTTCCGGCCTGGGAGCGAGGTCACGGGGCCATCACCTCACCAGGATCATGAGGGCCCCGGCACGGGCGCTCACATGCTCCTCATGTGGACTTCTGCTCTTAAAGGGTGGGCCCGCCTCAGCCAGCTTCCTGCCTGGCCAGACGAGGAAGCTGGAGAAGGCAGGCCTGGGCCCCCCCCGTCCCCCGCTCTGCCACTGTAGCAGGTAAGCCCAGGTGGGGCTAAGCTCAGGTGTGGGTAAGCTCAGGTGGGGGACTCTGCTTCCTGGGGCGTCTCCTGCTGAGGCTGGCTGGACAGGGGTGTATCCGTGCTCAGCCGCCAAGGCCTCCGGGATGATTCCCGGAGGGGACAAGCCTGTGTCAGCCGGCCAACACCAGGCTCCAGTGTGTCGAGGCTCCCTCAGAGCTGACTTCTGAATGTAGGTGCCAGGGATCTGCACAGAGGCCCCAGCTCCAGAGTTTAGGCTCCTTGCCTGTCACTCCTTATCATCTTACCTCTGCTCCCTTGTTCCTGGAAAGGGTGCCTCTTTCCGAGAGCCCTTGCGGTCGCTAAAAAGTTCTTTGGGTTAGGGGGGCAGAGGTTATACCTATAAGCCTGTATCAGCTGATATTCCAACTGTGAGTTAAAACCTCAGGGCAAAAATAGATTTGAATACACAGGGCTGTGAAGGGAGGTGGGGATTCCCTCTCACTGCCGGTGGGAAGTGGGAATGGGTTTCTGGAAGGCAGTGCAAGTATGTACCAAAGTCCAAATCTACGGGATCCATTGTGAGGAAATAATCCTGAGGGAAGCCAAGGTTTACATAGCGTTGTTTACTGCAGTGAGTCGCAGGAACAACCCAAATGTCCAAGACAGGGGACTGGGCACATAAATCATGGTCTATCCACAGGATGAAATATAATGCAGCCACTTGCAGGAGGACAGACAACAATGTATAATGACAACGTGCAGGATGGACATGGTTTTCATTACACACACACATACTTATGTCTAATCTATTCACAGAAAAAAGCCTAGGAATATGCTGAAATTCTATCTGTTGTTATTTTAGGATGAAGGCCATCTGGGTGATGTTTATTTATTCCTTGGTACATTTCCTCTTTTTCTTTTAATCATTTTCTGTAACAAATACATTTTCCTTTTGTTACCAGAAATTATACCTTTTTAAATTTTTTTACCTTCTTTTTTAAAACCTTAGCAAAAATTAGCAGGGGTGCCCGGATGGCTCAGTCGTTGAGCGTCTGTCTTCAGCTCAGGTCGTGATCCTGGGGTCCTGGGATCGAGCCCCACTTCATCGTCTGGGCTCCCTGCTCAGCGGGGTGTCTGTTTCTCCTTCTCCCTCTGTCCCTCCCCCTCCCCCTGCTCATGCTCTCTCTTTCTTTCTCAAATAAGTAAATAAAATCTTCTTTAAAAATTAGCAGAAATAGAGAGTAGGGGGACAAAGAATGGAAATATTTACAGGAATCGTTCCTGGGTTGACCAGGAATAGGAACTGAGAATGAGGGAAGACCAGAAAGGTGGGGAGGGAAAATATGAGACATATTTTCTCTGTCTGAATTAAAGATTTAGGGAGGAATTAAAAAGGACACCAGCCTCTCTGGGAGTTGACTTCATACAGGTTTGACTTTAAGGAAAGATTGTCTTTGGCAATCTTCACCAACTATCATTCTGTATACTACCTAGCAGCAGTTCTAATTCATGACATTTGCGATGTATTTATAGCATAAATTGGCCACTATCTACAATGTGTTTCAGGCCCCAGAAAATGTAATCAAAAACATCAACTAATGTTGAATGTGTTTGCTGTAATTGTTTGTGTTTTATTGGTTCTTTTCTAGGAGAGGTCTGGAATTTTGTTTGGTTTGGCTCTTCGCATTCTCATTTATTTGCTTTGCAAAGTTGATAAGTACAAGAAACAGAATGACATTCAGGCATTTTAAGTGGCTAGTCATCTTCATTCTGAACTAAGTGAAAACAAAACACACTTTCTATTACCTTAAAATACTCTTACTTGGAGCATTTAATATTTTTAGAAATCTCTCTTTTGCTCTGGTTGAAAATGTTTTCAAGAATGTCCTAGTGTGTGTGTGTGTGTGTGTGTGTGTAAATTCTGGATCTGGGAAAATAGAAGCCCTCATCCAGGGTAATAATGGGACCCACTCCCTGATTCTTTTCCATAACCTAGAGGTTAATGGGGTTCAACATTTTTTTTAAAGATTTTATTTATTTATTTGACAGAGAGAGAGAGACAGCACGAGAGGGAACACAAGCAGGGGGAGTAGGAGAGGGAGAAGCAGGCTTCCCGCGGAGCAGGGAGCCCGATGTGGGGCTCGATCCCAGGACCCTGGGATCATGACCTGAGCCGAAGGCAGACGCTTAACGACTGAGCCACCCAGGTGCCCTGGGGTTCAACATTTTAACACTTCCATTAAAACGGCAGTAGCCAGAGGCAGTAGCCAGAGACACGTTGATGTGCAAAGTGCCCTAGGCGGTCAGTGGCTGTGATGTCCCTTCGTTCTCTAGCTCTACTAGATTCTGCAGTCAGCGAATGAATTACAGCACCCACTGGGAGCAAGCAGGGTCCAGGAAATGGTTGGTTCATTGCCCCAGACACGCTCACATACAGGAGCACTTTTCCCAGGCTCCCACAGAAAACACTTACTAGAATTTATCTTACTATTTTCCAGAAACCATGCCTTCAATTGCTACCCATGTCAGGGGGAAGAACGCATTTCCAGGGCTAGAGATGGCTTTAAGAAAACAAGCTCATGTCAGCTCACAGAGCTCCCCTCCCTGGCTGTCAGCGCCTTCTTTTTATCGTGTGTCTCCCCACCTTCCCGCGCTGCTTCTGGCTCTCACCCCACCTGCTCTGCTGTCCGCATGAATGTGGCATGGAGACAGCATGTCCTGTGTCCGTTCCTTAAGCATTGGTCATGCTTGATGTGCCCCAATGCAAAATTAATGCTGAAATGGCAGTTGTCCACGGGCCACAGGCCCTCCCTGGGGATAGGGCATTGGGGAGGGCAAATTTGTCAGGCATGGTGAGGTGGAAAGCATGCTGGCCAGGAATCATGGCAACAGCATCTTTTTTCTGTTAATCATTGGAGAGGTTATATACAAATATGTTAAGTTGTATAACCATACAGAAGAGTCAAGGGAAGGTCCTGCTTTACACACTTCTCCTAATCCCACCCCCCACACTGCTGAGCGTGCTTGGTGGCTTGATGTCTATCGTTCTAAACGAGGGCACCCCGTCATGCCTGAGCTGCAGACATAATTTTAAATTGTAGAGTAGCCACGCTAAAAAAGTAAAGCCATGTTAAAATAAGTGAAATTAATTTTAGTACTCACTTAACTCAGTATATCCCAATTATTATTTCAACATGTAGTTATAACAAAAAACTTATTAGTGACATATTTTATGTCCTTTTTTTTTTTTTTTTTTTTGTACTTCAAAATCTAGCCGAATACTAGCCTCCACCCTTTTTCTAAGCTCTAATGTCGGACATAAAAAATGGCAGTTTGCTGTGTTGTACTTGAACTCACAGCATATCTCAGTTAAGACTGGCCAAATTTCAGGTGCTTAATAACCACGGATAGCCAGTGGTTATCATGTTGTATAACATAGCTCTACCTTTGCCTATCAAGGTTTGTTCTTTTTTTTAAGATTTTTTTATTTATTCATTTTAAAGAGAGACAGAGAGAAGGAACAAGAGCATGAGAGGGGGGAGGGTCAGAGGGAGAAGCAGACTCCCTGCTGAGCAGGGAGCCCAAAGCAGGGCTCAATCCCAGGACCCCGAGATCATGACCTGAGCTGAAGGCAAACACTTCACCAACTGAGCCACCCAGGCGCTCCTCAAAGTTTGTTCTTGTACAGCTGGGTCATTCCAGAAAGATCTTACTTTGACTTTTTTTTTTCAATTAATAATAGAGATATTTACCCTCAAGAACTTAAAGTTCTACTTTAGAGTGGCCGATACTTGCATAGCCCATGATTCGGTATATCGTCATTGGTTTAACCAGTCCCTGATGGAGAGGAAAAAACAAATTTTGGAGGTTTCTAATCTTTCAGTTGGTTCAAAATATACTGCGACAAACATCCATGTATGACTTGTATACGTGTAAAAAGTATTTCCAGATAATAGGTCCCTAGAAGTGGATGTGCCAGGTCAAAGGGTATATACGCTTGACCCTGTAGCAGATGCTGCCCAGCTCCCCTCCAGAAACATGCTGCCAGGAGTCTGTGAGGGGGAATCAGATCCGTAGCCAAGCAGGGCCACCAGCTAGCCTTGGGGTTTGGACCTCGGTTCCCTTGGAAGTAAAACCAAAGAGTTGGGCTAACCCTTCTTAAATGCCTAATTCTATGGCTCAAAGGTTGGTGGTTCTAGCCCATCCCCTTGGTGGGCAGGGGTGCCTGGGTCAGAGCTACCTGCTCCACCTTCAGCTGGGCAGGCTCAGAGAGGCAGACGAGCAAACAGACCTCCATACACACCTTGTCCGAGGTCAGCAGAAATCTCTCAACGAAGACCCAAACTCTATTTTTTGTACAATTACTCTTACACTATTTTCTGTTAATATGGTACTGTCTATTAAGTGTCATCCCAGCAAAGGAGTAGAGGAGCAAGGACCAACCCCGGCAGTCTGGCTCCTGAGCTGACTGCCTCAGGCATCACATTGAGCTGCACCCACCTCATTCCACTGGCGTGCCCCCCCCCCCCCCCGTGTCCTTCCCCACCCTGGTGGCCCCAGCGGTCATCACAGTCCCTGAGGGACACAGTCCTTGTTTGCACGCGCCCCCAGTGGTGTGGGACACCTTCCCAGGTCCTGGGAGTCCTGATGGAGGAAGCCCTGGGGACAGGGACCTAGAGAGTGGCAAAAGAGCACTGAAAAGGAGAGGGTGCCCCCCCCTTGGGATCCAGGCAGGCACCGGGAGGTCAGCCTTGGTCTTCCAATCCTCTCTCCCATGGGCACCGAGCAGCACCTTCCCAGCCAGGGAAGACCAGACTGGGCTCTCGAGTCAGGTCAGGGAGGTTCTATACACAGTGGCGTCCCAACTTGCTTGCCCTCCTCAGCAAGCCAGCCAGGTGACTGGATGAACCAGGACCTGGATGAACCAGGAAGGGGAGCTGTAGTGGGGGCCCCTGAGACCCTTGTGGCAATCCCCAAGTTCCCAGTCAGGCCGGAGCTGGTGAAGTGGGGAAGGGAAGATTGGGGCGCTTGTCCATCCCCAGCTGTGTGCGACTGAGGCTTCCCACCACGGTCATGGGTGTCTGCATTTGATCTGCTCCTCTCACCTTCTTCCAGCGATGCCTTACGGTTTTCGGCATGCAGGTCTTTCACGTCCTTGTTTAAACTTATTCCCAGATACTTTCTTCTTTTTGATGTTATTATAAGTGAGATTATTTTCTTAATTTCCTCTTTGGGTTTTTCACTGCTGGTGCGTGGAAACACAACTGGTTTTTGTGTAATGATCTTGTACCCTGCACCTTTGCTAAATTTATTAGCCATAGGGGTTTTTTTTTTTTGTGGGCTCTTCCAGAGTTTTGCTATTGTTTCATTTTGGACTGCGTCTGTATCCCTAAGCAATACATTGTTTAGCTTTGTCTGCTTTTGAACTTCATATAAATAGACTTGCACTGTGTGTGTCCTTGGGGACTTGTTTCTTTTGCTCTATGTTATGTTTTGAGAGCCATTCAGATGGTGTGGCTTGTCTGTTTCTGTGGCCATATCATGTTCCGCTGGGTGATAGTGTGGTGATCGACTAGAGTTCCTACAGCAGCTGGGCGTCTGGGCCACTGCCTGTTGGGGTTCTCATGAATGGTGCCACGTGAGCATGCGTGTGGGGGTCTCCTGGTGCACACGTGCATGAGCATGTTTGGGGTAGGCCTGCTGGATTCAAGCATGTGGCTGTTCTGGTTCCCCAGATAATGCTAAAAGGTTTTCTCTCCTCTTTAAAAGGAGGAGGTCAGAAGCATCTGCCCGTTTTGGAGAAACCACGTGGAAAGAGCCAGAGGAGACACACGTATGATGAGGGACAGGGCTGTGCATAAGAGTCAGGTCCCTCCACCTGGCATGAGGACAGCCCAGACTGGTGGCTTCACCATGACATGGTCTCCCCTCTTGATGCCCTTTCACTTCCCAGAGCACCGACCCCTCCACCCTGTTTCCTCATCTTTAAAACCACAGGGAGGGAGCACATGCTCTTTGTAGACCTCTGCCGCCCACGACCATGACATCTCAGTTCTATGCGACAGTCACTGTGACCTCAGTGGGAAATGGGATCAGGTGCTCTGCCTTGTTCCTGCCGGTCCCTCTTCCAAGGGACCCTTTCCCCTTAGCCGCTGCACCCAGCCGAATTCTCCTCAGTCTTCGAGGATGAGCCAAATGCCCCCCCCGCCGCTTTCCCCATCTCGCCAGTTGCTCCCAGATAGAAGTCCTTGTTCCTGCCCTGTCCCCTTACACTTTACAGTGCCGTGTCCACCTGGGAGCTCCCTGGGGCTGAGTGCACTCACTTCACCTGCAACCGGCAGAGCCCAGCAGATAAGGGAGCTTCACAAACTACGAGTGTGAAACACACGAATGTCCAGGGCGATACTTTTGAAGATAGATTTTCTCTGCCATAACCGTCCCAAGTTTTAAATGCTGAGTTGTGTGTCGGAACACTTATCTATAAATCCATGAGCATCCCAGACACTGGCCTGAGTCCCGGGTCACTACAGACCACATTGGTTAGCACAGCTCTAGAGGAACCCAGCAAAAGTGAACCCCATTTGGGATGCTCAGTCATGCCCCCTCCTCCACACCGAGCCCCCCACGCATCTCTTCACAGCCACTCCCGCCCCAGGCCCCCTCCCAAGACTGGTGGGTGCAGGAGTGGCCCTGTTGAAAGCAAAGAACTTTGTATTATTATTTTTTAAAGATTTTATTTCTTTATTTAATTGACAGAGAGTGATAGCAAGACAGGGAACACAAGCAGGGGGAGCAGGAGAGGTAGAAGCAGGCTTCCCACCAAGCAGGGAGCCCGATGCGGGGCTCGATCCCAGGACCCTGGAACCATGACCTGAGCTGAAGGCAGTCGCTTAACCAGCTGAGCCACCCAGGTGCCCCAGAACTTTGTATTATTTGTTACAAGTAAGAAGACAGGGAAATAGCTCTCAAAGCACTGTCTCCCGTGGGGTCAGTACAGTGTATTAGGGGGCAGGCGAGGGAGCTTACATATTAAGGAATTTAGACATATTCTATTCCTTAGGCACTTGGGTTCCAATTGTGCATGCCCAGCGTGTCAAAGTGCTCGTGCATACATTGCATATTTGAAAAGTGGTGGAAAACACCCATAGGAGGAGATCTTAGTATCATAATGAGCTAAAGATAACTTCAGGACAACTCAAGGGGGCTTCTGGGCAGGTCCTCAGCTCCAGTCTGGCTCAAACTGGCTCATGTAAGAGGCTATCAGGCGAGACCCATCTAGCAAGGGGCTCTCAGGTGAAACACCAGCTGGGGTCTCCTTGGCTGGAACTGTTGGTTCTGCAAAACAAAAGACATTCCTTCTCTGCTTCTGTCCCTCCCCCACCTCCCTTCTGCTAATAACGCTTCGCCCTCTTTGTGTAACTTCCCTTTGCATTCTAGCTAACCAAATCTGTCCCATCCTGGCTCTCAGTCTCTCAGAGCTGACTATTGCAGATTGGCCAATCTGCTGCACAAACAGTACTGAAATATGAGAGGTGCTTGCTGATTAATGCATGCACACTGGTCTCCAGGAGCCCCAGGAACCTGACTTAGCATGGATGATAATATTATCAGCGCAGAGCTGCCATGAGGACAGAGAGGGAGAATACTGGTGAAAGAAAGCCCTGGAAAAACACAAACCAAGATTCATGTCTGACACTGTCAGGGCTGATGACTGAGCTGTGAGTCTGAGAGGAAAGAGTCTCTGTCTCATCATGGTGTCCCTGATCTCGGGGACAGCCGGTCCGGCCTGGGCTTGACGCTCAGCCCCGCCATCCCACTGGCCTCCTGCTTCTTCTTCCATGGACCAGGGAATTAGGAACAATGTGTTCCAATGTCCACCGACCCTACCTGACAGATCCTGGGCTTTTAAAGGGAAGCTGAAATCTTTCCCTGGTTATACTTCATCCAGTTCATGCTCATTTAAGAAACTCAGAAACTGTTTACTGAATACCAATCCCTGCCAGACAATGGACTTGAGGTTTTTCACGCTAAATTGTATTTAACCTCCACAACAATCCCACCTAACGGGCGAGATAATCGAGGCTCAGGAAAGGTAAATAACTTGGCCAAGGTCATAAGTATAAGAAATGGTGTATCTGGGAGCTGACAGGTATGTCAGAATCCAGAGTCCTTTTCTTACCCCCACACCTTTGATTGCATTTTTACTTTAGGGACCACCTTCAAAGCCTTCACCCAAAGAAATGTCTTCAATAATAAAACTTTCAGGCGCCAGTGCAAACCCACGGGGAAGATTCTTTTCAGAATTCCACATCTGACCCTGTGTGGGATATGCCCAGGAAGTCACAGGATGGAACACCATGCCCACCGGTTAAAGGATGAGGAAGCTCTCTGTGCAATGTATGCAGGCTGGCCAGGTCCAACGACCCAGGGGGTTCCTGCAGGACCAGCCAAGAGGGGCCGTGGCTTCATGCAGGAAAGAAATCAAATGCAAGCCAAGAAGAAGTGAGAGCAGAGTTTATTGAAGACATAGAGCAGTTATAGACAGAGAACCTGGGAGACTCAGAAAGGAAAGGAGAGTGAGTCTCATCTTCGTTTGGGGTCTGGGGATTTTTTATTGAGGATTGTGATCTGGTGTATGTGTCCTCCCAGGCACCGGTCGAAACAAGGACAAGTGCTCAGGTGTCCTCCATAAGTCATGTATGCCCTGGAGCCAGGGGTCTTGGTGGCAAGGTGTCTGGAGTCAGTGGTCTTGGAAAACGTGTATGCTGACCTCGCCCAGTGACTCCTTACGTGTTATCTATTGTGCTGGAAGACTCCAAAGAAATCATTAATTCCTTGACCTTTACAAGGAGGACATACATGAAGGCATGTGTGAGGTGGGGGTACAAGTCCTAGCAGGGATAGAAGCGGAAAAAAGGCAGTCCTTCATGGTACCCATTTAGTTTTCCTATTTCACAATGGTTCAAAAAGATGCCCACAAATATCACTAACCTGTCATTTTTGAAATGTTCTTTACAAGAGTGCGTGTGTTTGAATAAACAGGAGGAAATGTCTGAAGGGCACGCTCCAAGTGTTAGTGGGTGTTACTGCTGGAGACTAGGGGTAGAGGCAGAAGGAGCGAGAATCACTTTTTACTTTAGACATTTCTCAATCTTTTTAATTTGTTCCATGGAGCACATATTAGTTTAGGGATACTGGTTTGTTTTTAATTCTAAGCAAAGGAAAAAAGGAAGTCACAAGATGGAACACCATGCGCACCGGTTAAAGGATGAGGAAGCTCTCTGTGCAATGGATGCAGGCTGGCCCACGCCATCTCCCCACCCCCACCAGCCCATAGAAATGGCTGCCCCTCCCCCACCCTGTGCTCCAGGCATGAAGCTTTGGGGGCCACCTCTTTAAGGAAAAGAATAGAAAACTGTGAGCTCCAAATCAAGTTTCAGGTCTTGGAGAGGTGAGCGTGAGGCCCTGTAGCTGAAGCTTCTCTGTCCTTGTGGGGGATCAGCACCCAGACCAGCGGCCCCCGTGTCTCTTCATGTTACAGCGTGACCCCCAGGCCTGCCCTGCCCCCACCCACTGTGTCTTCTAGAATGTGTCTTCTCATGATGATCCCAGGTCCCCTTGTAGTCGGGTGCAGGGGTGCCGGAGCTCTTGGCTCTGGGGCTCCCAAACAGACCAGGTTTGGCCACTGACAAAATCTGAAGGCAGAGAGACCAGTGGTGACAAAACAAGAAAGGAATTTATTTCAAGGAGGCCAACACTGGGAAGACATTGGACCGGCATCTCAAGGACTGTCTCCCCAGTGCTGAAAATACTTCTAGGTTCATAGAAGGAGAACGTGGGACAAAGGTCGGTGGGTTTGTGCAGTGGGATTGTAAAGGTCAGGGGCATCGTTGTCTTGGGGTCAATCATGTGGAGTCTTGCTGGCGCTGAGCCACAGTCACTCCTGTGGTTCCCATCACGGGATGCTTTGCCCACTGGATCTTTTGCCTGAGTTAAGAGATAAGCTGGAAAGAAGAACTTAATTTGCTAGAAACCACAGACTAAGGTCAAAATGGGGGTTAGTTGAAGTCCTCTGTCACACTCAACACGGGCCTCCCCACCGTCCCCTGGCAGCGGTGTGAGCCACGGAGGCCCAACCTGCCATGGTTACCAGTTACCTGTTGTGGGCACCACGCTGGGCCGTACTGGAGAAGGAACAATGAGTACCCTACATACGCTTACCGAAATATCCTCTCGTGTTTTAACCTGTGTGGGAGAAGTGAATAAGAACTCTACAGTCAAAACACATGACTATATAAAAAGCCTCCCACTGCCCAGCATGCTGGCCCGCCCCTGTGAACCCTCGCACACCGCCCAGTGGACACAGGCTGGTTGCACAACCCAAGAACTGAGAGCCTATTGGAAACAACCTTTGCACCATGATGCAAGGTCATGAAACAAGCAACAACAGCCTGTCTTTAAAATGGCGATACTGTGTTCACAGTGGACTCTTTGCATTGATTTTTTTTTTTAATTTCGTATGAAATGTTATTTATCTTAGGGACTGAATTTTGGGCACCCTGAGGTGAGTGCCTGGCCCTGCCCATCACCCAAGAAAGGCACACCAGACCCAACCGCGTTATGCCTGCTCAGCAACTTCCAAGCACTGACTCCTTCCCCAGGTGTCCAGGTGCCCCCACTGCCATCAGACGCGTCCCCTCTGACTTGTTCCCTCTATACCATGAACTTGCAGCTCCTTGAGTGGTCTGGCTTGGAAGGACCCAAACAGAGTGGCAGGAAGCTGAGAGCAGCATGGGCAGTGGATCTCGAAATCTTGTTAAAATATAGATTCTCACACCCTGATTCTGATTCCAAGGCCTGGAGTGGAGCCTAGACATCTACATTCTTCAAAATTTATATTTAATTATAGTAAGATACACACAACATAAAATTTACCAACCTCGCCATTTTTAAGGGTACCGTTCACTGGCTTTGAGGACATTTATGTTGCTGTCTGGGCCATCATCACCATCTTCTCTGGGACTTCTTCATCCTCCCAAATGGAAACTCTACCCAGTAAACACGAACTCCCCATCTCCCCTCCTCAGCCCCTGGCAGCCCCCATTTCACCGTCTGCTCTATGAATTTGATTGTTTGAGGTACTTCATGTAAGTATTTGTCCTTTGTGACTGGCTTGTTTCACTCAGCATAAGGGCCTCCAGATTCATCCGCATTTGTAGCAGGTGTCAGGACTTACTTCCCTTTTAAGACTGATACTATTCCATTGTAGGGACAGACCACATTTTGTTCACTCATTCATCTGCAGAGGGACATTTAGGTTGCTCCCACCTTTTAGCTATTTTAAATAATGCTGCCATGAACGTGGGTGTACGAATATCTCAAGGTACTGTTTTAAATTCCTTGGGGTATATGCTCAGAAGTGGAATTACTGGATCATATGATAATTCTAAGTTTCATTTTTGGGGAACTACCAGACTGTTTTCCATAGCATCTGCTCCATGTTAAAATCCCACACGTAGTGCACAAGGGTTCAGATCTCTCCCCCGTCCTCACCAACACTTGTTATTTCTTATAGTTTTTTTTTTAATAGTAGCCATCCTAATGGTGTGAGGTGGTATCTCACTGTGGTTTTGATTTGCATTTCCCTGATGATTCGTGATATTAAATCTTTTCCTGTGTTTGTTGGCCATCTGTAGGTCTTCTTTGGAAAAGGGCTATTCCAGTCCTTTGCCCATCTTTAAATCAGGATGTTTACTGTTGTTGTTTTTGCCATTGTTAAGTTGTAAGAGTTTTTTATGTATTCCAGATGTTGATTCTTTTTTTTTAAGATTTATTTATTTATTTGAGAGAGAGTGGGAGGGGCAAAGGGAGAAGGAGAGAGAATCTCAAGCAGATTCCCCACTGAGCACAGAACCCAACGCGGGGCTCAATCCCACAACCCTAAGATCATGACCTGAGCCAAAACCAAAAATCAGATACTCAACCGACTGAGCACTCGGGTGCTCCAGATGTTGATTCTTTATCGGATATATGATTTGCAAATATTTCCTCCTGTCCTATAGTTGCCAGATATCTGCATTTTTAACCACCTCCCCCACTGCAACATACTTTGAGGAACACTGACACAGACCCTGGGGACCCCTTTCCAGAAGCAAGTTCCTGGGCCAGGTTCTGTTGAGCAGCAGGGCTCAAGGGGAGGAGATAGGGAGAAGAGCTGGCTCCACTCAGCACCCACTGGTCCATTCTGGGAGAGGCGGCAACCCTGGCGTGAACACCCACCAGGGGTAAGTCTTTGGCACCAGAAGGAGAAGAGGCATGTAGGGTGGCACAGTTCCTGGCACCCAGAAACTGTGGCTTCCCCCAATCTACAGAGCAAGGCATCCTCCTTCAAAAGCATGATCCCAAAAAACATGGGCCACCCTGGGTCCCATGCTATAATGAGGAAGAGTTGCCACTTACATCTGTGAAGCACAGCTTGTGTTTAGAAGTGTTTGTCTGGCTTACCCTTATGTGATCCTGGAAGTGGGGAGCAGAGGCATCTGACATCCAGATGGGCATGTGACTTGCAGGAGCTTTCTGCTCAGATGGCTCTGCTGGAGGCTGGCGCTAGAAGCTGACCTTGGCCACCTTCCCTTTTCTCCTTTCATTACCCCTGCCAACCCATCATCTTACTTGAGCTCCTGATAGTTCAGCCCTTTTCTTCAGGCTCAGTGGAGAGCCCTCAGTTGGAATACTAACTGCTCATGCTCCTTGTGCATCAGTCCTCGTTCTTAACCAGACCAGAAGCACTGTCTGAGGCGTGGGAGATTAGATATCCCAACACATGGCCCTTTTTTGTTTCCTCTCCTCCTTCAAATGGTCCAAGATAAGTGGATATGTGAGTTGGTCCCACAAGACCTTCAGTCCAGGATATCAAAATATCAGTCTGGGTCTGGGGTCTTTTGCTGTGTCTGTGGGACCTGGAGGTCTTTCCTGTCAACAGTAAAAATGGGGAGCAAGTATCGAAGACTCAGTAGCCTAAGCCCAGCTACCGCATGTGTGGCTGGCCCAGCTGTATCACTAAGTATCTGGATTGCTCGGATGGGCTCTTTTGGCTTTGCTTTGGTTTTTCCTCCTAACTGACAATTTGCACTTGCTCAGGGCTAATAACCACCCTGCACTCTACCCAAAGGTCAGCAACCCCCTCCGTTAAGGAGAGGTCAGCCTTGGGCGCCTGGGTGGCTCAGTTGGTCGGGCGACTGCCTTCGGCTCAGGTCATGATCCTGGAGTCCCGGGATCGAGTCCCGCATTAGGCTCCCTGCTCGGCGGGGAGTCTGCTTCTCCCTCTGCTCTCTTCCCTCTCGTGCTCTCTGTCTCTCATTCTCTCTCTCGCAAATAAATAAATAAAAAAAAAAAAAAAAAAAAAAAAAAAAAAAAAAAAAAAAAAAAAAAAAAGGAGAGGTCAGCCTGGCAGGCAGCACGTGTGAGGGTCTGGCATCTGAGCAGCACCGCTTTGAATTAAGACGTCATCTTATGTGATTTGACTGCACCAAGAACGATCATTCCAAAAACAAACGGGTGTGTGCTCACATTTGAACAGGAAAACCCAATTTTGATGAAATCCACACTTTGAATTCTGGCAAGACTTTTGTCTTAGTCTAGTCAGGCTACCATAACAGAACACCATAGACTGAGTGACTCATAAAGTTATTTCTCACAGGTCTGGAGGCTGGGAAGTCCAAGATCAAGGTATCTGCAGATGTGGTGTCTGGTGAGGGCTTCCTGGTTCACAGATGGCTGTCTTCCCGCTGTGTCCTCACATGGTGGAGGGGTGAGGGAGCTCTCTGGAGTCTATTCTGTGAGGGCACTAATCTCACTCATGAGGGCTCCAGCCTCCTGACCTAGTCCCCTCCCAAAGGCCCCACCTCCTAACACCCTCACATTGGGATTAGGAATTCAACATATGGATTTTGGGGGAGACACAAACATTCAGTCCATTGCAATTTTTTCTACAAGTATAGAAAAAATACATAATCTTTTGTCATTGTGACTTAAACTACTCGTCACCATTCAAGACGTGTTCTATGACTCCATTATTGGCAATCACAGCTCAAAATATGCATAAACCTGAGAGGACAGAATGGCAATCAGCTGTGTTAATGGAAGATTACAAAGTTAGTGACACTGCTAAAACCCCAAGGGTGTTACCATGGGGCTGCCCCCCTAGAGTGAGCCACAGTTGGGAGACCCTGGGCTCAGAGACTCTCAACACTGCCCAGGTATCGTGGGCACATTCTCATTTTCTTTTTAAAGTCAGTTATAATTTTCCTTAGAAAATTAAAAACATTATATGGACAATGAAGAAATGAAAGGAAAATACTCTGCATCCCCCAGCACAAACACAAGTTAACAAGCTAATAAATTTGCTTCCATTTTTCCTGGCCTTCTTTGGTATTCCCTCTAAAACAACAAAGGTCTTTAGAGCAGTGCTCTTTGCAATAGCCAGGGAGTGGCGACAACCCAGGTGTCCATGAATGGCTGAACTCCTCTCTTGGAATATTACTGGAGCATAAAAAGGAATGAAGCCCAGACACCAGCCACATTCCTGCTACACAGGAAAACATGCCAAAGGAAAGAAGCCAGCCATAAAAAGCTACACTTTGTATGACTCCATTTCTGTAAAATATCCAGAATAGGCAAATCCATAGAGACAAAAGGCAGATTAGTAGTCATCAGGAACTTGGGTGGGGGGGGTTGGGGGGAATGATTGCCAATCAGCAAAGGACTTTTCTTTAGGGATTACAAAAATGCTCTGGGATTAGACAGAAGTGTAGTTACACAGTCTTGGGGGTATACTAAAAAATCTACTGACTGCACCCTTTAAAAAGTGAATTTTAGGGTATGTGAATTATATCTCAATTTTTTAAAAAAAGAAAAAGAAAAAGGTCACTTCCTGTGGCCTAAAGATGCAGCTCTGTTCCCGGGACTCCAGTCTGGAGGATGGTGTTACAGTGTCCCAGGGAGGGTCCCTGGATAGAAGAGGGCTGGAGATCTGGGGGAGAGGGAACCCTGGCCCGGGAGGAGGGGGGGCTCTGATGATCCCCAGCATTTCCTGCAGGCCAGCCCTGTCACTTCCTGGGGACTGTGCCAATAAAGCACAAGAAATCAGATCTCGAAGCTCTTCCAAGTGCTATCATGGGGTCCCATGTTATCATCCTGATTTTACAGATGTGAAAGCTGAGGCCCGGTGCCTGAGGGGCAGCCACACAGTGGGCTATGACTTGGGGCTCCTACTGGTTCTCTTTGCTGTAGGGGGCAGTGAGGCAGGGTCTGTCTGGTCCAAGGGTCTCCTGAGAGGCCGGAGCAGGAGTATTAGCCCGACCACCCAGAAATGGCCTGTTGGATGGGGCCCAAGACCTCCTACATGGCGGGGTGAGTGCGTGGCAAGTGGAGGAGGAAGGAACAATTGTGGAGTTCTAATCCTTGTGCACACAAAGATGGGTAGTTTGTGGCAGTGCTTTGGTGGGGAAGTTGTTTGATTCTCTGGGATGGAGAGTTTCCAGGCACGCAGGTGCTGCCCCAGGTGAGGTCCACAGGTGTTTCTAGAAGCCAGGCAAGGGCAGGTCCGGGGCATGTGTGGGGACCCACAGCCACCTGCAACTGCGCAGGGATGTCCCCCCATAGCATAGCAAGAGAATTCCAGAGAACCCAGAAGTCAAGATTTCTACATGTAATCTCCCTCTTGGTTAATAATGGCAGCTAATTCTTCTCTTTATACCAGGGTCAAACCAAGTCCACGTGTGGGCCACATGCAGCCCTAGGATGAGCGTTTGAGGCATCTGCTTTAAATACACACAGGAGACAAGCAGTTTCTTTTGGCTAAATTGGTCCACAAATCAGTCATTTCACTATGAGGTTTGCTGTTAATTTTGGCCCAAGAAACAGGGCCATTGAGTAAACAGAGACTCGCCTAACAGTAAACCAGCTCTTATATTTAGAAGCCACATCCCAGGGTTGGTTGCGTCTGCCCAGGCCAAAAGCCACTCCCTGTCCTCTTGGCCCTGCCTCCTGCCTCCCCCTGTCACCCTGCCCCTCCCCTGCCTCCCCTGCCTCCCCCAAGCTGTCCAGGTCCCGATCCCCCACCTCCTCCACTCCTCACCCCCCCAGCCCCCACACCCGTCACCCCATCCCAGCCCCAGCCTTTTCAAGGGTGTCCCCCTGCAGACTTCTCCTCCCTCCTGCTCCTCTCCTAAAGGGTCATCCCTATTGTGTGTACATGTTCCAGAAGGTCAGATTCTCCCGACTCCTCGCGCCCCTCCAGCTCCCACCACTTCTGGGCTTCCCGGGAAACTTCTCATGGGGGTTGGTACCAGCTGTCTGCACATCCTTGGGCCCTGCCCTCTGAATCTACATAAAAGTCCAGAGAACAGTCTGACAATGAGCATCTGGGTGACCACAAAACCCAGACTTGTCATATTTACAGCAAGTATTTCTTTTCTTCCTTCCTTTTAAAAAAAAAAATATAATAAAAACTGGGTAGACCCTGGACACCCTTGAGAAGGCTGGGGCTGGGATGGGGTGATCGGAGTGCAGGGTGGGGGACCGGGGCCTGGACAACTTGGGGGAGGAGGGGGAAGTCCTGGGGCCCTGTGCTCTTGAGCCATCATCTGGCGTGGCCCGTCATGGGCACCCAGGCCCTGGCAGAGGGGCCATCGTGGCTCCTACACCATTGCATCTGTCCTCCAACTCACCGGCCTTTCTTCCGCAGCCCCCTCCTCTGCTCCTCCAGGCTCAGTGCTGGACAGCCTTTCTCTCTTCAATGTGTCATCTTTTCTCTGCAATCTCAGGGATCCCCATTATCTTAGAGAGCACCTATATAGTAAGTCCCACACTTGTGCAGCCAGGGGCTATGAGACCCCTCTGCATACCTGGAAGTCTAAGGAGCTTTCCTCCCCGAATCCATTCTGGAGCTATCCCACTTCCATAAATTGCACCACTAGCCACCCAGTTCCACAAGCCAGAAAGCCGAGTGTCATTACTGGGTTCCTCTTCCTTCACCTTTTTCAGCACAAGATCCATTCCCTGCCCCTCCACTCCCACCAACTATCTCCAATCTGCCCACCTCACTCCACCTTCCTTGCTCTCAGGCTAGTGCAGGCCTCCAACATGTCTTGCCTCAACCACACTCCAGTCTTCCTGCTGGTGCCCTGCTTCCCCTTTGCCATCCCCAGAAGTTCATGCTACTCTTCCGTGTGCCCGTTCCTGTGGCCTAAAGTCCCCGCAGAACATGCCCCACCTGCCTCTCCAGTTCCAAGGTCTGCCGCATGCCCAGTCCATGCTCCTCAGCCACCACCCCAGCTCTGTCTGCCGCAGGTCCCACCGCATGCTGTTCCAGCACCCTAGAACTCTCCTCTTGTCTTTCATGTTTCCATTTAAATGTGTAAGCAGTTCAGCCAAGACTTCCCAACCTAACAAGCCCTCCGACCCACCCCACGTGCACACCACATACTCTCTCACCCCCTCTTCTTTAGTCCCTTCATATTCTTACCACAATCTGCAGTGCTCGGCTTTATCTGCCACCTTGCTTGTTTGCTGTTCGTTGTACTTGACCACAGTGGAAGCCCCATGAAGGCAGGGCCATGACTACCCGGCTCACCTCCACCCTCAGCCCACAGCCCTGAACCCAGCCAGCCCCACGCTGGCCACGTGGTGGCACTCACAAAGCACGTGGACCATTAGTCTGTGGCACCCTGGTTTCCGCTGCCCCCTCTTCACTTCCCGAGAGAGAAGCCCCCACTAAAACACTCACCTCACGGTGGGCCTTCCCCCGCCCCTTCACAGCCCATCCCCAATCTCACACAGGTGAGGGGTGGCACAAGAAACCTACCCTCTCCCCTCCATGTCCTCGCCCCCCTGCTCCTCAGCACCACCTCTTCCCCTCAACCACTCCGCTCCCCTCTGTCCCCCCTCCACTGTCCACCAACATGCTCACTCCCTCTGCTGTGCACGTGCTGTCTCTCCCACCCCACCGTTCCCTGGCCCCAAATGTCTTTGGCCCACCTTTTCACATCTTGCCTGTACTATGAGGTTTAGCTCAAGTCCCTTCTTCCCTGTATGTACCCCCTCCGGACCCCTGGCACCCGGTGGTTTTTAAACCACCAACTGAAGCCTTGACAACATGCAACCTCTATTTCCGTCATGCATCTTACTATCTTGTGATAAAAATAATGACCAGGATTTGTCTTTAAATCTAGTACCTCCCTGGGGCTCCTGGGTGGCTCAGTCAGTTAAGCGTCTGCCTTCGGCTCAGGTCATGATTCCAGCGTCCTGCCCCCCTCCCCCACATGCTCTCGAGCGTGTGTGCTCTCTCTCTCTGTCTCAAATAAATAAAATCTTTAAAAAAAAAAAAAAAAACCTAGTACCTCCCAGATACTGTACAAGTGTTACCCCAGGTGAGGCTCAAACTATGCAAACCAGTTTCCATCTCAGAGATGAAAAAAGTCATAGCTCAGAGGACTTGGGGAGCATAATGGTGGCCCCACCTCTGTGTCCCCTCACTCTGCCTCGCAGACAGACTGTCCAGTGAGAGATCACTCTCCAACGTCAGGTATTAATCCTCCATGCCAGTATTCCCATTATCTTGCCCTAAAGCATTTAAAATCACCACTCATGATGGGCAGGAATATTTTGGATGAGTGGGCACCATCTAACCTAACAGGGGGATCTGAAGGGTTTATAAATGAACCACAAGAAGCTCTGCTCTTCTTTCATTTCACAAGGACGTGCTTTGCAAGATTCCCTGGCTCTTTGTTGTTACCTTGGCAGTCCTCAGCCCTGGTAGCTGAGGCTGGAGGGGAGGAGGAATATTTGACTAAGGGGTCCCCCACCCTTTGCCTTTCACCTACATCAGGGCTGTGCAGCCTCTCAGGAGGCCGAGCTCCTCCCCAACGCAAGCAGAGACTCTCCTCAGGCGAGCCGGGTTACCTCCCTTCTGCTCAGTGTGCGCCTGGTGGTTCGGGGAGCATAGGCCCAGGGGCCAAGGCTGCAGTAGGCGGTGTTGATAAGAGCTGAGCAGCCCTGGCAATGTTCCATCTGGGCGATTTATTGACTCATTTAGTCATTACAGGGTATTGAGCACCTCGTCTCTGCCAGGCACTCCTGGAGGCACTGGGGATAAAGCAGAGACCTGAACAGGGTTTCAATTCCCATGGCTTTTGTAGGAAGAGAGGGAGAAGGGAAGAGAGGGAGGAGGTCAGTGGGATGAAGCATATGAAGGACAGGGAGCAGGGCTCGGGGTGAGATGGGGAGTCAGAGAGCCTCCCTGAAGAGGGGACATTTGAGCAGAGACTGCAACAGTGTGAGAGACTGTGTGCAAAGATCAGCTCTTGTACCTTTTGTTATCCTCAGAAGATCCTAGAACATTGCTGGCGACTCAGCAGTAACTTAGAATTTTGAACAAGGATGTTCTTCAGGACTAAACTTTTTTTAAAAATCAGTAGTTAATACTTAAATCAAAGCGCTTTCTTCCCCCAGGGAAAGTATGTTAGTCACATGCTAGCTTATTCATTAGGGGGGAAGAAAGGATTTTTGGTGAAGCAGAGGGAAGTGGGTTGAGCCTGGAGAATACCAGCTGCTACTCTTGCCCAGGGCTACAAGCAAGGGCTGGGGCTTGGCACTCTGAAAAGGCCCCCTCCCAAGTTTGTGGGGTAATGTGCAAGCCAACTCTCCCTCAGGGTCACAGATGCCCTGCACCTGCTTGTAAAGGAGATGGAGGGAGCACTCCGTGATGGAGGCATTTAAATGCCGCCTGAGACAGAACAGACATTAATAAAAACAAGCACTCTCCTCTGGTCTTTCATGTCTAGTTGTACTTGACCACGATGGAAGCCCCAAGTCCTTCATCAACCTCAGCATATTAAATCCTGTTGGGCAGGTGACATTTCCCCTTTTGATGATGTGGGACCTGAGCCTAGGCCTCCAGGAGCCGGACATTGGTTTTCTCATTGCCAACTGCGTTGCCACAGGTTTCCTAGAAGTGCCCGCCGGCTGGTTCGTTAGGCGAGGGCAGCTGAGAGGGAGGACCTATGGGGCAGGCAGAGAGGGCGGGGCCTAGCAGGGAGCAGGGGGCGGGGCCTAGAGAGGGAGCAGGGGAGGAGCTGAGAGGATCGAGCCGAGAGGGCAGGGCCAAGAGATGGGAGGGCGTTCCATGGCCCTGTGTCTATAGCCTCTAGAACCATTCCTGGCCTTTCCTTGTCTTTCATGGCCTTGACATTTTTGCAGAGTACGGGTCAGTTATTTTGTAGGATGCCCCTCAGTTTGGGTTGTCTGAGGCTTCCTCCTGATTACATCCAGGTTATGTAATTTTGGCATTTTTGCATTTTATCGGGAGGCTCAAGGTGAGTATATGTTCCATTACTGGGGATGCTCACTTGGTTTTAGGTGGTGTTCCCCATATTTCTCCACTGTTAAGCCATTAATTTCCTCTTTGTAATTAGTAAATATCTGTGAGAGATTCTATGAGATTATGTAAGTGCCCTGTTACCTATTATGTAAGTGCCCTGTTACTCTTCAAACTTTTAGCCTCAACTTTTAGCATTCTGAAACATTTGTGATATCCTGATATTCATGCCTTTGAAATTGTTGTGTTGGTCCCAGCCTATTGCTAGTGATGCTCCTGGCTCGGAATATCCGAGGCACTTGCCAGGGCCTGTGTTACTTACAGCAAGCCTGCACAGATGTTCCCTCCCATGGGACTAATGTTGTGGCTGGACCAGCCCTTGTCATTCTTATCATGACTGCACTATGCACTTCAGCAAAAACCAACAAGAAACTTTGAGGAATGAGATTTATTACTCACAAGCCTGGAGGATATATGGCACACCTAAGGACCACACAGCAAGGTCACAGATAGAGATTGAGGGCAGACCTAGAACTCTACCTTTATTAGAGTCCAAAGGTGGGGTGTCTAGGGTTTTGAGGGTTTACTCTCTATGTCTAATTTCAAGCATGCAAGTGAGAACTAGGGCACAGGAAGGGCAATGGTCAGGTATCTAGGTCACCCAGGGCTTTCTGAAAGAGGGAGCTTGGTGAGTGGGGGGAGCCCAGTTCTTTATTTGGTTGTTTTGCTAGTTGCTGTGTCACGCACCTGGCAATATGTTTATTCGAGATGGATGTCTTTAACATGGAAGCCTCAGCACTCAAAGGCTTAATGTCAGGCACTCACACTGTAATAGAAAAAGTTTAATGTCCACTTATCCTACAGTAATCCTTTCCATCTGAGTGTGAGGGGCAAGACTGGGGGACTCTCTTCCAATGCATGGAATATAGCAAAAGTGATGAGATATCACTCTTTAAAGAGACTGTGGCTTCTGTCTTGTGTGACTCTTATGCTCCCCCCTCTGATGGAAGTCACTCACCATGTTGTGAGGCACCCTGTGGAGAGGCTCACATGGTAAGAAACTGAGTGAGGTGCTGGGCCACAACCCTTGAGAGGAACTGGATCTTGCCAACAGCCATGTGAAGGAGCTAGGAATGGGTCCTCCCCAGTGGATTTCCTTCGGATGAGACCACAACCCCCACCCAGGGCTTGATTGAATCCCTGAGAGAGACACAGAGTCAGAAGCACCCAGCTAAGTCTCATCCAATTCCTGGTCTGCAGAAACTGTGGGATAATAAATTTTATTGTTTTAAGCCCCCAAGTTTGGGGACAATTTGTTATATTAAGCAATAGGTAACTAATACAATATGTTATATATACTCAGTGTGTGTGTGTGTGTGTGTGTGTGTGTGTGTGTGTGTGTGGAGAGAGGGACCACACACACTTATATCTATATAAATTTTTCTCTCTCTACACATTAAAAAACCATGGGTTCATACTGATCATCTCGATTTCAATCCCCTGCTACAGGGATTTGTTCTAACCTTCCCCACTTCCCATGTTTGTAATCCTTCTCCAGTAGTGAGGAACCCAGCTCCCATTATCCACAATATACTGATTTCTTTGTTCTGTCCTAGAATACACAGAAAGTAATTTCAGAATTGCTATCTTATGTCTCTGTGAAAAACTAGCCTACTCATAGGAGTTCAATATTTGTTAGAGCTTATTGTCTTTAACTGAAGGCATATAGTCCAAATACTGTGAACTCTATATAAAAAGTGGGGGGCCCTCCAACCCTCTCTGGGAAGTGAGGAGGGACATACAAAAGGGAAAGCATATTTTCTCTCCAGACAGCAGATTCTCTGCTTAGCTATTTTGCAGGATTGTTAGAACACTCCACATGAGAAGGGGTGGGGCCAGGGCTTGCCACTCTGAACTTTCTCCTCTGGGCTGATGTGGCCACTTTCCCCTCATTAGCAATGTAATTTTCAAGTTTTAAATTATTTGGAGAGAAAGGCATACAGCACCGCTTTTTTGAAGGCCCCTAGGGAAGATTTTGAATTATAATCCTTCCTATTACTTAAAAAGAAGCCAAGTGACCGGCTGACTCTACGATCTTCCCAGAAAGGCTTGGGGCCCCATAGGTCCCTCCAGAAGGATGAAAATCCTGATTAGACTGTCTCTGTATGCCTAAGACTGGGGCTAGGACTCCCTGTGGAGCAACCAATGTGGCATTGGGTCCTTGACATGACCTCATTGGGGAGAGCCTCTGTGACGCGTGGGTGTTGCTGCTACCCTCTGAGGAGGTGACATCCATGGACACGAGGGAACCCCTAAATCAGCACTGCTGCCCAGGCGGGTGAGGGCCACTAGACCCTCAGGTCATAAGTCACCCTGTGATGCTCCCTGGACTGTGGGACAGCGGCCAAGAACATGAGGCTCTGCCCTCCATGGTTTCTCCAAGATCTGGCTCAGGATTCTCCAGCTTTCACATGCTAGACTGTTCCATTTCCCTGTGCCTGCCAGCCCACCCTCAGGGACACACTCATATTATATACACACCACGTGATACATAGCATACATGCCACATGCCTGACACACACCACACACATTGTGCATATCACACCACACACACACACACATGCACCATACACTCTACACTCATATGCCACACATACATCCTACACGTGCACAAATACATCACACAAGCACACACGTCGCACATACACAAATGTCACAACGCACATTGAGCCAGGCCTCGAGGAGATACAGAGAAGGAGGCTGGCTCCCCGGTAAAGTGGTCAGGTCTTCTTCCTGCCTCCCTCGGCTCCAGAAAGCCACCCCGGGCTGCCAACCTCCTTCAGCACATGCGGGCGCTACCCTGTCCAAGACTCAGCACAGCACCTTGCACAAAAAACACGTTCCACAAACGGACATAGATGAATAAGAGGTTGGCAAATGAAAAATGACAGCAACCCAACTGTTAGAGGGGCACAGGGGCTTTTCTCTTTCTAAAAATTTGCTTTATTTTACTTTTGCATTTCAGACAAACTTTTTCTATTTTTAAATAGTTAATACATTGACATACTTCAGAAATTTTAAGGGGAAAAACCCCAAAATTTTAAAAGGGAAAACTTAAGTCCACCCCAAAACCTACACATAGGTGTTTACTGCATCTTTATTTGTGTTTGCCAAAACTCGGAAGCCACCAGCCTCAGTGGGTGAAGGGATAAACGGTGTTCATCCAGACAATGAAATCTTACTCTGCATGAGAAAGAAATGAACTATCAAGCACGGAAAGGCATAGGAGAATCTTAAATGCATATAAGTAAGTAAAAGAGGCCAATCTGAAAAGGCTACCTACATATGATTCCAACTATATCACATTCTGGAAAGGGCAAAACCATGGAGACAGTAAAAAGATGAATGGTTGCCAGGGGCTGGGGTGGGGGAGGAAGGGATGAAAAGCAGAGCACAGAGGATGTTTAGGGCAGTGAAACTGCTCAGTATGATAGTGTGATGGTGGATATGTGTCATTATACATTTGTCAAATCTATAGGGTATATGACACCAAGAGTGAATCCTTCAGTAAACTATGGGTTTGGGGTGATTATGAAATGTCGGTGTAGGTTCAACCTTGGTAAACAACCAACTTTGGTGGACAGTGCTGATAATGACAGAAGCTATGCATGTGTGGGAACAAGGAACTGTGGTTAAAAAATAAAGTCTTTTTCAAGAATTTAAAAGAGCACCCAGTCTGTGAGTGTCTCCTTTTCACCCATGTCCCCCAGGCTTCCAGATCCCCCACCCCCTGGAGGAACCGTGTTAGCTGCTCCTTGTGAACCCTTCCTAGGATATTGTGTCTATCTTCAAGCAAGTGTATTTTCATATATGTATTTCTTCCCCGTAACAGAGTGACAATACCCTAGAGATTATTCCATGTCTTCCTTTTTCACTTACTATAGCTTGGTGATCTTTCCCTATTGATACAGAGAAAAAGTCTTATTTTTTTTTTTTGATAGCCACAGAGAATTCCACAGATGACTCTTCCATAACACAGGTAACAATTCCTTACCGGTAGAGAGTAGGTGATGTCCAGTCTTTTGATATCATAAATAATGAATGCAATAAATGAACTTGAACGTGTATCATTTTGCATGTGTTCAGGCATATCAGTAGAGTAAAATACAAAGTGTCCAAAGATATATGCTTTGTAATTTTGATATTATTGCCAAATTGCCCTTGATAGAGACTGTACCAATGTCCAGCTGCAGCAGCAGTGTTATATGAGTGCCCATTTCCTTACAACTTTCAATAGTTTTAATTATAAAAGTAACATTCAGTGAATCTGAGCATGAGTTAGAGTGCACTTGTAAAATTACTATGGTGTGTGGGTGCCTAGAAGCCCACAGAAGATGAGGTTCTTGACAGCAAAATGAAGTCTTAATCAGAGACTCGCAGAATTTGTTGGCTTCACCAATAACTCACATTCACACCAGGGCTTGTCGGGGCACTGGCTTACTCCAGGGTGGCATCATGCCCCCTTTGCAGACTCTGACTTGCATGCAAAGCCTAGGTTTTGTAGCCCTAAGGAAACCATGAATACATACCTCCAAGCCATTTCTCTGAAAAGGAACCAGAGCTAAAATCCTTGAAGAATTGCATCCACCATTACTGGAGGCGTCTATTCAGATGTTTTGGGCAGAATTCCGGGTAGTGGCACAGTGGTCTTATAAAAGTAGAAGAAAGAACTCTGACTATAGTTTGGGAACATATCAGTCTAATTTTCATTTCTTTCTCTTCCAGGGACAGAAAGCTTGGATAGAGAAAACCTTTTGCAAACGAGAATGTATCTTTGTAATTCCCAGCACTAAAGACCCTAACAGGTAAATTGGAAGTCACAACTAAGACATTATCCAAACCAGCACTTGTCTACCAGGCACCAGCAACTATTCTTTGTGTGTTTGTGGGAGGGGGGAGAGGATACAAGAAGAATGGCCAGAATCCATTCCCCATGGGAGGCATTAACTGGGGAATACTTCAGCTAAGAAGCTTCTCTGTTAAGATGCAGAAAAGATTGCTGTCCAGCCCTCATCCTAATCTAGCATGAGCTCTCATAACCAGATGGGCCCACAGTGTTCCTCCTAGTCTTAGGGAGATCGAGATGCTGACAACTTTAGACAGGTTTCCAGGGTAACTTCATAGCCTCCTGTTAGAGTTTCATAATGTTATTTAGATAAACAGGTACCTCCACCATGGGAAAGATCTGAGTGGTTAAATGAACTAGATGTAACTCTATGAAAAGGCTGACTTTGTACACAAAATGTCAATTTCATTCACCTACATGAAAATGAATCTGTTATAAACAGTATGTCTTCTGAAGCTGTGAAAGTAACAGGAGATGAATTTAGCTAAAGCTTCCCATCTCTTAGGACAATAGCTATGAGCGGAGTTTGGAGAGCCAGGGAAGGACGATTTATCCATATGTTCACCCAATATGAAATCCATGCATGTAGGATCACTGACACAGAGCGCACTTAGGTCAAATTTGATGCATACATCCTCAGCCCTGCCATGTCCCCAAGCTCGCCCTTTCCACCACCACCCCATAGATTGCTCTCCCTGCTTAAACCCCAGTGATTACTCCCCAGGGCAAGAAATATGCATTAGGGGAACAATGCCAAAGATCTTAAAAGTCTTCCTTTTGTTGCACATAAATGTCCTTTCTTATTTCAGTGGCACCTAGATCCTCCTTGATGGAAACTACCTATGCCAGCCCTCTTTAGCACCTGCTGCTTTGCAGTCCCCCACACAGCCAAGTGGCTACGCAGGGGAAGAAGCAGAATGGGCCTCAGGGACTCACACATGAGAGTCCTCTGTGAGTTGCATGCATTCTCTAGCATGGGCTAAAAAAAACCCTGGAGTGAATAAACAACCATTTAAAGTCCCTGGAAATGGTCCCAAGGGCCAATAGGAAATAAAGAAATATCTATTCAAAAAAGCCAACAAAAATTCAGTAAGAAAGGCTAGACTCTGTTTGTACCAAAAGAGCTCTGCTCCTTCCCCCTCTGGGACCAGTAAGAGCAAATTAAATCTTAAGGAAGCAGAAGGAAATAATAAAGAATAAAATGGAAGGTAATAAAATAGAAAATTTTAAAACAATAGAGAAAAATAAATGAAATCAAAAGCTAGTTCGTGGAAAAGATCAACAAAGTTCATAAACCTTTAACTAACTTGATGAAGAAACAAAGAGAGAAAACTCAAATTACTAAGATCAGAAATGAAAGGACATTACTACCAATCTTACAGAAATAGAAATGTATACAGAGAAATGCTATGATTTATACACCGATGACAATAAATTAAATAACTTAGGTGAAATGGACAAATTCCTAGAAAGACACAAACTACCAGACTAACTCAGGAAGAAATACACAATCTGAATAGACCTATAAGAAATGAAGACATAGGATTAGTATCAAAAATTAGCCACAAAGTAATGGCTTCACTGCTGAATTTTACCAAATATTTTTAAAAGAATTAATACCAGTTTTTCACAAAAAATTAAAAAAATAGAAGATGAGAGAACACTCCCCAACTCAGTTTCCAGTTTCATGAGGCCAATACTACCTGGATATTAAAACCAGACAATCACAAGAAAGGAAAGCTATACAACAATATCTTGTGAGTATGGATGCAGAAATCCTGAACAAATATTATCAAACCAAATCTAGCATCATATAAAAAGAATTATACACCATAATCAACTGGGATTTATCCTAGGGACACAAGGTTGGTTTCACATCAGAAAACCAATTAATGCAATACATCACATCAATAGAATAAAAAACAAAAATCACATGATCATCTCAGTTGACAGCAAAAAAGCATTTGACAAAATGCAACACCTTTTATGATTAAAAAAAAAACCCTAGGAAATAGGTATAGAACTTCTTCAGTCCAATAAAGGACATCTATGAAAATCCATAGTTAACATCCTACTTAATGGTGAAAGATTGGATGCTTTGCCCCTAACATCAGAGAAAGACAAGATGTCCACTCTCACCACTTCTATTCAAAATTGTATAAGAGATCCTAGCCAAGGTAATTAGAAGAAAGACATAAAAGGCATCCATAGTGGAAAGGAAGAAGTAAAGCTATCTTTATTGGCAGATGACATTATGTTATATATAGAAAATCCTAAGGAATCACTAAAAAAAAATTGTAACTTACAAGCAAGTTCAGTAAGGTTGCAGTGTAAAAAACAAAATCAATATACAAAAATCATATGTATTTCTATCTACTTGCAATGAACAATAAGAAAGTGAAACTAACAAAACAATTTCATTCACAGTATCATCAAAAGGAATAAGATACTGGGGTGCCTGGCTGGCTCAGTTGGTTAGGCGTTGGACTCTTGATCTCAGCTCAGGTCTCGATCTCAGGGTTGTGAGTTCAAGCCCCACCCTGGGCTCCACACTGGGCCTGGAGCCTACTTTAAATTTAAAAAAAATTAAAAATAAATAAATAAAAGAATAAGATACTTTGGAATCAACTTAGAAAAGAAGTGCAAAACCTCTACTCTGAAAAGTACAAGACACTATTGAAAGAAATTAACAAAGATTTAAATAATTGGAAAATATAGCCCATATTCATGGGTCAGAACAGGTTAACATTGTTAAGATGACAATATTCACAAAATGATCTACAGATTCAGTGCAGTCCCTATCAGAATCTTAGCTCACTTCTTTGTAGAAATTGACAAGCCAGCTGATACGGAACTGCAAGAGATGCAGAATAGCCAAAGCAATCTTATTTAAAAAAGAACAAAGTAGGGCGCCTGGGTGGCTCAGTTGGTTAAGCGACTGCCTTCGGCTCAGGTCATGATCCTGGAGTCCCAGGATCGAGTCCCACGTCGGGCTCCCTGCTCAGTGGGGAGTCTGCTTCTCCCTCTGACCCTCCTCCCTCTCATGCTCTCTGTCTCTCATTCTTTCTCTCTCAAATAAATAAATAAAATCTTTAAAAAAAAAAAAAAAGAACAAAGTAGGAGGACTCACAGTACTTAATTTCCAAACTTACTATAAAGCTACAGTAATCAAAGTAGTGTGGTAGTGACATACTGAAAGACATACAGATCAATGGAATAGAATTGAGAATCCAGAAATACCCATACAACTATGGACAATCAATGCTTCAGCAAGGTTGCCAAAACAAATGGAGAAAGAATAGCCTATTCATCAAATGGAAACGGAAACAACTGGATATCAAGATGCAAAAGAATGTATTTACACCCTTACTTCACATCGTATATAAAAATTAGTTCAAAAGGTCTCAAAAACCTAAATGAAGAGGCTAAAACTATAAAACTCTTAGGCAAAAACGTAGGAGCAAATCTTCATGACTTTGGATTTAGCAAAAGATTCTTAAATATGATAATAAAAGTATAAGCAGCAAAAGAAATATATTCTCAATGTGACTTATGTAGAGAAATGTTTTACAGAACAACAGAAGAATTCAACAATATTGAAAAATCCTGGGAGGTCATCTCTATATCTGGAAGGCATGGTTATACTTTGTCACAGAATGTTCAACAATTGATGCCCATATTGATGTTTTCAAGACATCAAAAAGAGTTAAAATATCTTCAGTAAGGAAGGGCAACCATCCAATATATTTTAAACAGACTGGTGTATAAATAGATACATGTTGGTTATCTGGAAAAGGCCATCATAAGGGGCATTTCTATCCCTACAAAGCCAGGTAAGTAAGGTGTTAGTCTGCCCCTATTCGGGTGCTACCCTTCTGTTTAGATTAACTCATCTTAAGGAGGAAAATGTTATAGAAATACTGTTTTACCTTTGTTTTCAGGTGTTGCTGCGGCCAGCTTACCAACCAGCATATCCCCCCTCTGCCAAGTATAACATCCAGCAAAAATGAAGAGGAAAGTAAACAAGTGGAGACTCAGCCCGAAAAATGGTCTGTCAGCAAACACACCCAGAGCTACCCAACAGATTCCTATGGAACTCTTGAATTCCAGGGTGGCGGATACTCTAATAAAGCCATGGTAAGAGAGGCCTTCGGAAGGGATGCTGCTGAGCCCACAGTCTCCATCAGAGGCCCAGCCTCCCAGACCCCCAGACACGCAGACACCTGGGTCTTCTTTCAGGGATGTGGCTCAGTCTTCCTAGATATTTCATTGCAAAGGCAAGAAATATATCTGCACATTCAACTTTTTAGTCATGAGATTTGGAAACTGAGCACTATTATAAAAATAACAACAACAACAACAACAAACATGTAGTGTCACTAAATTCATACCAGAATTGTGAATCCACAAATCATGCTCCGGCCCAAGTCTGCAACCATACTCATCACTCCATCTCCAGTGATGAGTGAGAAATTATGCTATTTGTTTTTTGGGGTTGTTTGGGGTTTTGTTTTGTTTTTTTATGGCTGTGGACCTTCAAGCCCCCACCCCCCTTAAATAGGTTAGGAGTGTCTGGAAATAAAAAAAACTTCCCTCTGAAGTCCATCCACAGCCTCCCTGGGCCGGCATTCAGCTGGCCCAAGAAGACTAAGGTCTTTCACATTTGCCTGTAAACAGGGAGTGCCCTCTGCCTTTCTGATGAGCCCTGCCAGAGAGGGGAGGCGTTAACACTGTGAGTCCTTTCAGCTAATTCTGAATAATACTCCCACATGCCCAGTCAGATCATTTTTGCAATTTCATTTTATTCCACTTGCCCAACATCATTGTGCATAAAATTCATTTGTATTCCAAATAGCACAACATAGGGACTTCTGGAATGGCACCTTACATATCGGCATGGACACAAAGAAGTGGTTCATAGGGGTCAAGGCAGATACCTGACCATTAACCTCTTCTTCACCTTGGGGGGAAGGTCAAGTCCAGAGGTTGGCCCAGGATCCCCTTTCTCAGCACCCACTCAGTGTGGCCAGTGGACCACTCCCTCAGCATTGCTCTGTCCGACCTCTGGAGCCATGGTTCTAGCTGAGTCAAATTTAGAATTGATTTCTTCAAGATCAAGGGTTGCCAGGTAAAACACAGGACACCCAGTTATATTTGAATTTCAGAAGAACATAACTTCTTAGTATAAGTATGTCCCAAATATGGCATTAAGTCATACTTACAATAAAACATTTCTCAATGTTCACATGAAATTCAAATTTAACTGAGTGTCCTATATTTTTATTTGCTAAATCTGGCAACTCTTCCAAAGTTTCCTTCCCTCACTTGGCCACAGACTCACACAGAGGAACAGAAAGCCAAGATAGCTTTTGCTTGGACAAGAGCAGTAGCCCTGTTTCCCTGTGCTACGAGAGGAAAACCAAGCACGGGGCTGAGTGTCACATACTCTTTTGCAGTTTATCAGAGTATCCTATGACACCAAGCCAGATTCACTGCTGCATCTTATGGTGAAAGACTGGCAGCTGGAACTTCCCAAGCTCTTAATATCTGTGCACGGAGGCCTCCAGAACTTTGAGATGCAACCCAAGCTGAAACAGGTCTTTGGGAGAGGTCTGATCAAGGCTGCCATGACCACTGGAGCCTGGATCTTCACTGGGGGCGTCAGTACCGGTAAGAGCAGCCTTATTCCCTTGCAATAAACATACAAACCCAGAAGTCATAGTGGTTCCCATAGAGCTTTCAAATAATTAAGATAAAAAAATGAAACGTATTGCAACCTAACAATATTTATGACAGAAGTGAAATCTTTATCCAGTAGTTCGTTTGTTATTTTGATATGATTGTGATAATGGTCAACCTTTCTGGCACCCATGATGTGCCATTCCTTAAACTGAGCCCTGAGGCCCTTGACAATCCTTTCCACTGTCCTATGGGAGAGGAAACTGAGGCAGGGAGAGGTTAGGGACATGCCAGGCAGTCTGACTCCCAATTTTAGCTAAATGCAGCCAAGAATTGCCAAGGAACCCCACTTACTTCCATCTTTAGGCCTCAGAAATTTGTAAAGGAAGTCCATGCACCATTGCTTTGGTTTTTGGGTTTTGGTTTTTGGTTTCCCTTTTCTAAGAGCTAATGCAGAATGACTAGTATTATGAACTCAGACTTTCGATATACTTTCTTTTAATGATGAAGATCATTATGCTTCAACCCTATTCCATAGGGAATGGAGTGGCTCAGAGAAGGGGTCCCTAAAGTTCATAAATAAAGATATGATGGGAGGTAATGGGTCTAAAAATATGATTCATGGCTGCTTACAGGTGTTATCAGCCACGTAGGGGATGCCTTAAAAGACCACTCCTCCAAGTCCAGAGGCCGGGTTTGTGCTATAGGAATTGCTCCATGGGGCATCGTGGAAAATAAGGAAGACCTGGTTGGAAAGGATGTAAGTGTTTTCTTCCCAGATATTGGCAATTTTTTTTAAAATCAAAGTCCTTATTTTCAGATAATTGTGGATTCCCCTGCAGTTGTAAGAAATAATAGAGGTCCCATATGCCCTTGCCCCCCTTTCCCAGTGGTAACATCTTACAAAACTATGGTACAGTATCACAGGCAGGATACTGACAATGATACAGCCAAGATGCAGAACATTTCCATCACCACTAGGATCACTCATGTTGCCCTTTAATATCCATACCTAATTCATTCCCAGCCCTATTACCTCCTTAACCCCTGGCAGCCACCAATCTGCCCCTTATATCTATAATTTTATTATTCCAATAATGTTCTATAAATGGGATCATGTACTCGTAACCTTAAGGATTTTTTTTTTTACTCCACATTCCTAGAAATCCATCCAGGTGGTCGTGTGTATCAATAGTTCATTCCTTTTTATTGCTGAGTGGTATTCCATGGTATGGATGTACCATTGTTTGTTTAGCCACATACCTGTTCAAGTGCATCTGAGTTGTTTCCAGTTTGTCTATCACCAATGAAGCTACCACAAACATCCATGTACAGGATTTTGTGTTACTGTCAGTTTTCATTTCTCTGCAGTAAATGCCCAGGAATGCAAGTGCTGGGCCATCACTATCTAAAATGCTGGGTTGTCGTTATCTAAAATAACTTATTTTTTTCTAATGTAATATAGAAATTTACAAAAAGAAATTCTTCAATAGAGAGGACAGGGAAGTGGAAGTCGGTTTAAGTGCACGATCAGACCCAGCAGCCACTGTACACATATCTGTTCTTCCTGCTTCCCCTGTGGGTCTTCACGTCTGAGTTCTGCAGCTCGGATTTGTGTTGTGCATTTTGTCAGGTAACGAGAGTGTACCAGACCATGTCCAACCCCCTGAGCAAGCTCTCATTGCTCAACAACTCGCACACTCACTTCATCCTGGCTGACAACGGTACCCTGGGCAAATACGGTGCTGAGGTGAAGCTGCGGAGGCAGCTGGAAAAGCACATCTCTCTGCAGAAGATTAACACAAGTAAGTTCCAGGGAAGGCCATGGGCACTGGGCTGCCGCTGTTGTCATGAAACCTGGGCTAAAAGGAAACTTCCCAAGGGTGTTGAGAGCTTTCACCTTGCTTCTTATCAGATCAACAGATCAACAGACTTGTCTAGCCCCCTCACCCTGGCCACCTGTCAAATCACAATCCCTGAGCTGTATGGTGATGCTCTGCCCCAGGTTCACAGGGAGGGACGGTGCAAGAAACAGCCCTGCAGCGGTTGCCATGGTGATGGCATTGCCCACCACGTTGCCCAGTATAATTACCGTAGTTATTTTTGTAATGTCTGAACAGGAAGAAAACTTGTCACTCAAAGACATAGTAGGATTCCTTCCATCAACTAAGTGTTAGTGTGATCGTTACATTAGATAGCTGTGTAGACTAAGGCGGGCTGGGTGGGGAAACCTGTAGACACGGTTGCAGGAACCGTCTGCTCCTCAGGGCTCCACCTGTGCTGGTCCAGATGGTACAGCCCTGCAGTGGAGCTGCCGCCCACAGGGAGATGGTGAGCTCAAGCTCAAGAGAAAGGAACAAACCGCAACCAGATGAAACAATACCAGTTAGAATGAAAATAACTGGTGTCATCTCTTGGAACACGTTCATACTCCAGCGGTTCTTATTGCCAAAATATTACGAAAAGATTTTAAAGAGTATTTTGTTTTTACCATTACTGATAAGATTTTTGTGAAAGCCACTCTAAGCCCTGGAGATGGTCATCGTCAAGGTTAATGAGGGGGCCTATAGTGGTTAGAACACTTGCCTGCTAAGGGGACTGTGGATTTCCAAGATTCAAATCTCAATTGATAAACTGCTTGAAGACTGACTTTTTTGTCCTCACATTTTTCATTGTCTTGGACTTGTAAGTTTTCACACTACCCAACTTCATCTGGCCATGTGACTTGTGGGCTTCCCTTTGTCATCCTTTGCCTAGGGCTCTGAGTGGGGCAGGGACAGCAAAGGGGTGCTCAGTCGTCACCTCTCACAGCTTGGAGCTTTGGGGAGTCCAGTGTAAACCAAGAAGAACCAATTTTACCCCGTTTCAAGAAAATAAAGTGATTTGGCTACCCTATTCCTGAGGATCTAGAATGGCAAGCCTTGATTGGGTTGGGAATCTCAAAGGCAGGGTCCACATCATCTTGATCCATTTTTCCAGTATCTGTTGGCCAGGGCCTGGCACAAGGCAGACCCTAAGTGCATATTCACTGAAATGAACTTAACTGAGATTATCCTGGTGGGAGAAGACAAAGGTGTTCAAAAAATTTTTAAGACTTCCTGACTATAGAAATGCGTCATGGAAGCAAACCAGAAACTCTGAATTTGGCCACTTGAAATGTTTAGATTTCCTCCTCCTATGCTAGCAGATTTTATCTGAAGGCCTTCAGAACTATGAGACAAAGGACATTTCTCCTACTTGCCATTCATTAAAATGCTTGTCAAGTAACTCCCATCACAACCAAGGGACCCTGGGTGAAACATGCTCAACATATAACCTTGTCCTGCCCAGTCTGGGGTAAAATTGTTAAGTAGACAAATGTGTCTTGGTGGTTCCTCCACTCCCACTGTCTTTGCTCTCCAGAATCTCCGGTTCTTGAAGTCCTCCAGCTACCTCCTGCTTTTCAGAGTTCACCCTGTGGGTTCTGCCTCCCTAAGTTAGCCTATTCCTCCTGGGTTCTTGAAGAGTCCTATTATCTGACGGAGACAGAGGGAGGACTCGGGGAACATGTTAGTCACTGACGGACTGATGATGGTGGCCCAAGTTCGCCCTCCCACATAACGTGTGCTGTGACATCGGTCTCTACGATGAATGTGTTTTATGTTGCAGGACTGGGGCAGGGTGTGCCCCTCGTGGGTCTGGTGGTGGAAGGAGGCCCTAACGTGGTTTCCATTGTCTTGGAGTATCTCCGAGAAGACCCTCCGGTCCCCGTGGTGGTTTGTGATGGCAGTGGACGAGCCTCGGACATTCTGTCTTTTGCACACAAGTACTGTGAAGAAGGAGGGTAGGATTTCTGATGTGCTACAGAGGGTGGGTTTTTAACTGCCTTCTTGTCAGGCCAAGAAGAAAACTTTAATGATACATTTAGCCATTCCAAAAATGCTAAATAATGAAGATTTACTAGAGCTCTGCCTTTTTCTGAGGTCAGCATGTGAGGGAGCCGTCAAGAGCCTGATGTTTCTTACGGAATTCTTTCTCTAGGGGGAATACACTCTCCTCCAACTGCATTTTCCCTTATAAGGTTTTCAACAAGCCTGGAATTTAGGACACGTGTGAATGCAGTTTTTGACTGCAGTCCCTTTTTGTCTACTACCCTGGGATTCCCTCCAATGGTAAAGATTCAAGTCAAAGACACCAGACGGACATAGAGCTGTCTGATTTACTCCCGTACAGATTTAACTCGTGCTGTTTTCTTCCCTTTCGCGTTTCCTTTGAACAGGGTAATAAGTGAATCCCTCAAGGATCAGCTTCTAGTTACCATTCAGAAAACATTTAATTACGACAAGACCCAATCGCATCAGCTGTTTGCAATTATAATGGAGTGCATGAAAAAGAAAGAACTCGTAAGTGTCTTGAGTTTATTTCCAAACCAGCTCCACAGAGAGAGTTATGTTTCCTTGCTAATTCTACCCATGTGTGCATGATGGACTTGTTCATATTTTAGTTTAGGCTTCGCCAAGGGGCAGTTCACAAATCCCTACCACACTGGCTGTTTTGCCCACGTGATGGAAGCAGAACACGCATGCGCAGAGGAGGGACCCGGGTGCTTTCAGATCTTAGCAAACGTCAGCTGACACCATGCCACCCACATCACACCCGTTCTGAGGTTTATGACATTAGTCATATGTAAAGGCTTGAGGGGTGACAGACACACCCTCTTAGGTGTGCTTACAAAATTCTGTTCCTTCACTTTCCAAATACAGTAATTATTTCCCACTCCTTGCCCTCCCGAATTATGCTGGTAGGAGAAGACACTCATAAGGCAGCCCCTTAAAATTCTAAATCTACAAATTTCCTACGAATGGAGCATGTTTCTGAGTAGAAATGATTGTGTCATCTCTGGTAGCGATTTAGAGATTGGAGTACATAGATCCTGAATGGGCTTTTTCCTCTTGAGGGTGTTGAAGCAGATTGGGTAAAATAATAAAATAGGGATCCAGGCAAGGACTCAGAGCCTGGATGGGCAATGCTGGCCCTCGTGGAAATGAAAAGCACCTGGTTTAAAATTATTGCACTCTCAGAATCATTGCATCACACGTCAGGCTCTATGGTCCTTTTTTTTTTTTTTTTAAGATTTTATTTATTTATTTGACAGAGAGAGACACAGCGAGAGAGGGAACACAAGCAGGGGGAGTGGGAGAGGGAGAAGCAGGCTTCCGCCGAGCAGGGAGCCCAACGCCGGGCTCCATCCCAGGACCCCGGGATCATGATCTGAGCCAAAGGCAGATGCTCAATGACTGAGCCATCCAGGCGCCCTTCTATGGTCCTTTTTTTAAAAAACACCCCAGTTCTCCCTTTCATTTTCAACTTGGCTTTACCTAGTCTTTTCATGATTAACCCGTTTTCAGGTCACCGTGTTTAGGATGGGTGCCGAGGGTCAGCAAGACATCGAGATGGCAATTTTAACTGCCCTGTTGAAAGGTGAGCTCTCAGGAAAGAGTGACTCCTGGCCTCTTGGTGCTGGCCTAGCCTGGGGCTTTGCTCATGGCCAGGAAACCCCACTCCCTCTTCTGCCAGGAACTGTGTCTATTGGTAGATAGAATCCCCAGCCCACCAGGCTGCCTAGAGTTATCTCAGTATAATGTCATGGAGAATGACAAAGTTCATGATGGGTTTCCCGGGAAGGTGTGTTTTTTGTTGGTGCCAATGGCCCGTGATGGCTGAAGGCAGACCAGTTTCTATTCGTCTATCATTAAAGGGTTTCCTCATAGAGGTGACCACGAACCATTTTTCATTTGTTATCACTGCATCCCACAGGGTTGTGTTCAATTTCCCCATCCCGCTCCTAATAACAGGCTGCGACCTGGCCACTCATGGGGTCGCTTTAGGACACACATTTCCTCCATGCCTCTTGGCTATTCTGGGACAATAAGGGAGCAGGGAGGAGAGAGGAGAATGTCACCATCAGGCCAGAGGCCTGGTAGTCCTGTGCTGGTCTCCCTGCCGCTGGGGGCTCTTGCTCTTGGCCTGTACTCACCTTTGGTTTGGAGGGGCAACACCTCTTGCCCTGGCCTGGCAGATGCCAGGGCAGTCCCAGGGCTCCTGCCCTCTTGCAGATGAGGGTCCTGGAGTCACCGGGTACCTCCTCTGTCCCTTCTAGGGAGACCAAGCCAAGTAGGCGTGGAAAGAGGTTGCCCCCAACCTCCTCCCAGGCAACTCTTTGAGAACATGAACTTCTTAGCTTTGGGGCCTGAGTAGTCACTCAGGCACAAGAGAAAAGACAAGAGTGCTTGGTTCCAGGCTGGTGTGAGCCAACCCAGGGAAGCCCGTGCTTACCACCCAGCACCTGCCAAACCAGGGCGGTCCAGGCCTGGAGTGAGAAAAGCCTCGTTTCTTGCCTTTCCAGGAACAAACGCATCGGCCCCAGACCAGCTGAGCTTGGCACTGGCTTGGAACCGCGTCGACATAGCACGAAGCCAGATCTTTGTCTTTGGGCCCCACTGGCCGGTGAAAATAAGTGTTTTTCGTGTTATACCATTTACCATGACCTTGTACAGATGATATATTAGTATATTCTCCCTCATGACACAGATCTTAGGAAATTATCTGGGGTTTCTGATGATCCCATGTATAATCATTAGAATCATTAGGAGCTGTTGCTGTTTAACTTCAAAGAACCAGCAAGAAGAGCCTACTAGCAGTAGTTACAGATTCAAATCAGTGCTCTTGAAGAAATAAAGAGTAAATATTTTATCTTCGCTGGTGAAAAGTGGGGCTTACCCTTTTCAAGAAAAAGAAGAAAGAAGATAGCCCATTAAAATTAAATACAATGATTGCATTGACAGCATTTTTTTAAAAATTCAGTTCCATGGTACCCTGGAGGCCTAGAGAATCCTCTGTGTGTGTGTGTGTGTGTGTGTGTGGTCTTTGGGGTGTGGGGTGTATGAGTCTGTGTGTAGCATGTATGTGGGTGTATGTTATGTGGGTGTGGTGTGCTATGTAGTGTGATGTGCATGTATGGTTTAGTGTGTGTGTGGTATATATCTGGGGTATCTGTGTGTGTGTGATATGTGTAATGTGTGAGAGGATGTTCGTGTGTGTGATATGGTTGTATATGTGGGGGTGGTGGGGGGATGTGTGCAGAATAAGCATATGTGGTAAACAGCTCTAGGCTTTCTTACTTCCTGATGGTTCCATTCTCATGCCAGCCTATTTTCATCTCATGAATGCAATACCTGAGGATACAAATTGGATTTTTGTAAGTCCTCTTCTGTTCCCTAAATTATCTCTGTTTTTCTCCCTGGTCAGCTGCTCCCATGAAGTTCATTTTGTCTTTTTCTGTTGCAGACCTTGGCCTGTCCATCCCCATTTCAGAGTGAGGGATGAGACTAATTAGTGTAGGAAGCCTACTTTGTCACCGAACAGCTTTGCTTTGCCCTGTGCAGATTGGAACAGACTAGTGAAGCTCTGGGCCTCTCTAAGCAGGTCCCTCCAATTCTTTAGCAGCTATTCTTGAGTTTCTGCCTGGGGATGAAGCCCAGGAATGCTATTATTCTGCACCTGCCCACTGAGCTGGTGGCCTGGCACACAAGAGGGGATGAGTGGTCTCCTGCTCTGTAGACAGTCCCTCCACTAATCACCATGCTTTCCACCCATCACTAACTCTCATTCTTTAAAAATCTGGTCCCACCTCGACTGCTACCTCCACGTTACTCCTTCTGGGCTTCAGCTTCCTCTCCATGGTTTTCACTGCCCATCAGTATTTCCAGAAATTTGCTTTTTTTTGTTTTTAAGATTTTATTTATTTATTTGAGAGAGAGAGAATGAGAGACAGAGAGCATGAGAGGGAGGAGGGTCAGAGGGAGAAGCAGACTCCCCACCGAGCAGGGAGCCCGATGCGGGACTCGATCCCAGGACTCCAGGATCATGACCTGAGCCGAAGGCAGTCGCTTAACCAACTGAGCCACCCAGGCGCCCTCCAGAAATTTGTTAATAGCTCTTGTCTGCCTATTCTTGAAATATATTTTTCTCTCTCATTTTCTCTCTTCTGCAGTCATTTCCATGGGGAGAGAGTGCAAGCAGGAGACGTGATCAAGACTGCAACCTGGAACCAAAATCCTTCTGTCTCCCCACAATGCAGTATATGGTCTCCAAAATCTTCCTTTAATGGTTGAAGCACTCGATTAACTATGTGGCTGTGAATCTATAGTTTTTCTAGAATTCTTGACATAATAGAGAACTCATGGTAGGGAGGACTTGATAATTACTACATGACAAAGCAATCTTAGGTCTGATTTGTTATATTTTACTAGTCAATATTCTTCTATCTAGATTTTTTGTTAAGTACAAAAATCAAAACTGTCCCAACAAAACTCTTTGTTAAAAGGTTTTGTTAAAAACAACAACAGCAGAGAGAGAGGGAGTATTTTGATATGTACATATAACAAGGTAATTTATTTATATTGAGTCTCAAAAACTTAGACTAGCAATTTTTTTAAGGGAATAGGCCAAACTCAGTCTGAGCATCCAAGAGCAAGGTTTGGGGTGTGGGATGTGGGGATCTCTAGACCACTGCCCATTTTAAAGACAAAAATCTACAAGCCTTAGCCAGCCTCACCGAGATTTTTGAAACAGAAAGAAATGTCTGCTTAATTTTCAGGATGAGAACTATTTAATTGGCTACCATCTGTAGGCAAGGGCTTGCCCTTGGTAAAACACATGAACTAGAATCTTAAATTCAAAGTAGAAATTGATAATAATGCCTGATGTTTAGATCATACACTGTGCTTTACCCCATGTGTTCACATCCATAAGCATTACAGCCTTCACAACTCTGAAATAGATCTGATTGTCCTCATTTTATAGTTTGGAAAAAAATTGGTGCTCCCAAGAGGTTAAACGTATTTTCCCAAGTTTACTCATCATACTTCTAAATAGCATATAGATCAGAGAAGAAGTCTCAAGAGAAATTTTAAAATATTTTCAACTAAATGAAAATGAAAATACAACTTACCAAAATTTGTGGGAAGCAGCAAAGGCACTGCTTAGAGGGAAATTTCTAGCATTGAATGCATATATTAGAATAAAAGTTAAAGCACAAATCAATAACATTGAAAACATGAAATCAATAGAGAAAATCAACAAAACCAAATCTAGTTATTTGAAAAGATCAATAAAATTAATAAGCCTCTAGCCAGGCTAACGGAGAATACTAATATCAAAAATGAAAGCAGGAACATCAATACAGACCCCATGGACATTAAAAGGATAATAAATGAATATTATGAACAACATCCCCAGCAAGTGATTGTTTAACCTGTATTTGAGGCTGCTAAGAGGAATTTCCTCTCTCCAGTCATGGTCCATGCCATCCCATATCCTTTTAAAAGAGTAGTGCCTTGGGGCGCCTGGGTGGCTCAGTCGTTAAGCGTTTGCCTTTGGCTCAGGTCATGATCCCAGCGTCCTGGGATCAAGCCCCACATCGGGCTCTCTGCTCCGCAGGAAGCCTGCTTCTCCCTCTCCCATTCCCCATGCTTGTGTTCCCTCTCTCGCTGTGTCTCTCTCTGTCAAATAAATAAATAAAATCTTAAAAAAAAAAAAAAAAGAGTAGTACCCACAAATTAACACCTTGTGCAGCCCAGAGTATGACTGCCACTTGCCTTGTTCTGAAGCTACACTTCTGGTAATACAGCAATATATAATCATTCACTTGTACTAAGTTTCCACCTGCAGAAATTCCCAAGAGTTGTATCATGCTCACACCTGATAAACCACACCTTGCAGTTCTGAGGTTAGCTGTTCTTGGGCCCAGGTGGACCCGGGTGGAAGACATCATTCCTTGTTACATCTCAACTTGATAGATTCAGTCCATCTTGTCAACCTATCAAAATATTTAAAATTGAAATTATGTCACTCAATGTACTTACTATCTCACTTTCCTCTCAGCCTACTCAAATGCTACAAGACCTTACCTACCCTGATTCCTCCAGAATGGCTGTTTTTAAGGTATTCTAGTTAGAAGAGCCCTTTCTACAAGTGGCATCTTGAGTAGAGCAGCAACATACATAGTAGGTAAGAGCCCACCCAGTTGGCAACCTCCCCCCAGGCAGCGCCTGAAGCCTGTCCTCAAAATAAAGAATTCTACTGCCTCAGGCTAAAAGCTACCCCTCTAAGATTACCAACCATGCTCTTAGAATCCTAGGGTATAACCCTTGAAGGAAGAATGGGTGAGCTTGTTTGAGCATCTAGGAATTCTCTCACGATGCCTGACCACATCTACTCCATCTTTAATTCTCTCCAGTGGCAAAGACAGAAGTTAAAAGAGAAGAGGAGGGATTCTGCTCTTCTCATTCACCCAGCAGCAACAAATGGTAGAACTAATCTCTTCTTTGGCTTTCTTGAACCAAACCAAACTTTTTTTTTAAAAAAAATCTATGTTTTTACTCATTCATTTACTTAACAAATTTTGTTCAACAACTTCTGGTGTGCCAGGCCACTGTGCTAAGTTCTGGGGACACAGGGATGAATAAAACAGACCTGCCACAGCCCTTACAGAACTCTCTGTGTGGTGTTGGTAAGGACATGGTGTGGGAGGGAGGACAAGAAAAGGGAGGCAGACAAGAAACACATAATCAAATGAATAAATATTGGATCATAAATTATAGTAATTGCTAAGAAGGAAAAATGCACATTTCCATGAGACAGAACGTGGGGGATGGGAGGGCTACTTTTTTATTGAGACACCAGGCAAGACCTTGCTGGAAAAGTAAAACTAACACTGAGACCTAACAGGTGACTAGATGCTGGCTGGTGAAGACTGAGGGGTGAGCCCCTTCCATACAGAGAGAAGAGCATGTAAAGGGCCTGAGGCAAGAAAGAACTGGACATTTTCAAATAATTTATTGAAGAGAGAAAAAAGGCCAGTGTGGCTGAAATGCAGAGTGAGCAGGGGGTGACTCGGGAGGAGGCTGCAAGTCAACCAGGAGCAGTGCATTACAGAGTACTGCAGACCAGGTATAGGACAGAGGCTGGGGCCAAGAGCTTGGGGAACAACTTAAGGACTTTTCTTTTTTTGAGCAACAATAAATATTATCTCACACATTGTCCATGGGTCAGGAATTTGGGAATGGCTCAGCTGGATAGTTCAGGCTCAGGGGCTCTCATGAGATTGTAATTAAGCAATAGACTTGGGCTGCTGTAATTTGAAGGCTTGACTGGGGCTGGAGGATCCTCTTCAGGATGGCTCACAGAATAGTTGGCAAGCTGATGCTGGTTGTTGACCTCAGTTTCTCCCCACATGAACTCTCCATAGGGATGCTTGAAGCTCTTCACAATAGGATGGCTGGCAATTTTTGCTCTTCCTTCCAGTCTTTCACCCTTTGTTACCTCAACTGCTATATCATCCTGTTTTTGCTTTTTTTTTTTTTCACCCAATCTGCTTATTGTGGTAAAATACATTTTTTTTTAAGATTTTATTTATTTATTTGAAAGAGAGAGAGCACAAGTAGGGGGAGCAGCAAGGGGAAGGAGAGGGAGAAGCAGGCTCACCGAGCAGGGAGGCCAATGCAGGGCTCAATCCCAGGACCCTGGGATCATGACCTGAGCCAAAGGCAGACGCTTAATGACTGAACCACCCAGGAGCCCCTATTGTGGTAAAAGACATTTAAATAAAATTTAGCATCTTAAACCTTTTGAAGAGTACAGTTCAGTGGCATTAAATACATGCCCATTGTGGTACAAACATCACCATCCATCCACAGATTCTTCATCTTGTAAAACTAAAATTCTATACTTGGGAAACAATAACTCCCCATTTCCTATTTCCCCCAGCCCCTGGCACCCCATTCTACTGTCACTATGAATTTGACCACTTTAAATACCTCATACAAGTGAAACCATACAGTATTTATCCTTTTGTGACTGACATATTTCACTTAGCTTAATATACTCAAGGTTCATTTCTGTTCTGGTATGTATTAGGATTTCGTTCCTTTCCAAGGCTTAATCATATTCTGTTGTATGTATAGACCACATTTTCTTATCCATTCATCCATCAGTGGACACTTGGGTTACTTCCACATTTTGGCTATTTTTAATAACACTGCTGTGAACATGGGTGCACAAATACCTCTTTGAGACCCTGTTTTCAATTATTTTGGATATATACCCAGAAATGGAATTGCTGGATCATATGGTTATTTTATTTTTAATTTTCTTGAGGAGCTGCCAAACTTTTTGATGGCAGCTGCACCATTTTACATTTCCTCCAACAGTGCACAAGGTTTCCAGTTTTGCCACATTCTTGCCATCACTTGTTTTTGATAGGGGTCCTCTCATTGTGGTTTTGATTTGCATTTCTTTAATGATTAATGATGTTGAGCATCTTTTCTTGTACTTGGGCATTTGCAGATATTCTTTTAAGAAATGCCTATTCAAGTTCTTTTCTTGATTTTGAGTCAGTCTGGATTTTGTTGTTGTCGAGTTTTAGGAGTTTTCTATAAATTCTAGATATTAATCTCTTATCAGATATGTGATTTGCAAATATGTTCTTCATTAGGTGTGTTGCCTTTACTTCGTTGATACTCTCTGTGAATGCACAAGTTGTTAATTTTGATGAAGTCTCATTTGCCTATTTTTTCTTTCACTGCCTTTGGCACCATATCCAAGAAGTCATTGCCACATCCAATGTCATGAAGCTTTGCCTTAGTTTTTCTTCCAGAAGATTTGTAGTTTTAACTTTTACATTTAGATTTTTGACCCATTTTGGGTTAATTTTTATATAGGACGTTAGATAGGGTCCAGCTTCATTCTTTTATGTGTGAATGTCCAGTTTTCCCAGCACCATTTGTTGAATGCTGTGTCACAGTTTCCCTGAGGATTATAATAGTCTTGTCTGCATGAGGAATCAGCCAGGACATTCATCCACATCTATGTGCTGACCAGGAACCACACAAACATGCATGGTGTCCTCAATATGATCTCTGCCCTGCCCTACTTAAGGATTTTAAGCAGAAGAGTTACATGGTCTCATTTACATTTTTAGGATCATTCTGGATTTAATGCGGAAAATGCATTGGATGGGTACAATGGCAGATGGGAGGAGCCCTGTTAATAGGCTACTGAAGTAATTCAGGAGAGAGACATCACCTTGGGCTGGAGCAGAGGCAGGGAAGTCAAGAATGGGACAGAATAAAGCAATATTTAGCATTAAACACAATTGCACTTCGAGATAGATTAATCATGGAGGAGGGCAGTGTGGGGAGTGAGATGTCAGCAATCACCCTCAATTCTCTGGCTTGCCACTTCACTGAGTTAAAGGACACTGGAAGATGAACAGGTTGAAGGGAGTGGTTTTGAGTGTGGATTTGGACATTATGAGCTGAAAGATCAGGCTGGGAGACATCCAGGTGGAGGTGCTAAGTTGGCAGCAGGAACTCTAGGAAGAGACGCGGACTGAGGCTAGAAAGGACAGGTCATGTGCAAATACATGGGGACCAGCAGTATGGGCCTCGATAAGGTTGTTGAGGGAGAGTACGGAAGAAAGGAAGGCAGCTGAGGACAGAGCCCTAAAGAGCCTCAGCATTTACAGCCTGTGCTAAGAAGCAGTGGCCTGATAGGAAAGCCGGAGCATGCAGACAGCAGAGTCAGATGCGCTAAGAGCCCAGCATAAGGACTGGGAAACACTCGTGGGGTGGCACCAGAACAACCATCCATGGCCATGGCCAGAGCCATGGACAGATGGGAAGAAGCAGCATGGAGTACATGGAGCAGAGCGTGGGAAGGGACGGGATGGAGATTTGCATGCAGTTCACCAGAAGAGCTTGGCCAGAGGCCACGGCGAGTCTGGCGAGATATGACAGCAGGTGGGAGTCAGCTTTGTTTCAATGTTGGTGTCTGCACCAGGGCCAGATCCCCCATCACCACATGCATGTTCTCCAGGTGACCGGAAGACAGGCCCAGGGGCCAGCTCCCACTTCTGCACTCCTTCCTGTTCTCTGAGTGGAGCACATTCTTCCCTTGATGCGTTCAGCATATCACCACATTGCACACACCTCAGTAACACCCAGGAGGACTTTTTCATCCACCAGTAAGCTCAGTCACAGTTCTACGCAAACAGGCCTCCTCAGGTATACCAGATGTACCCATTGTCTGAGATCCCTTCACAGGCATTTTCTCCTCTCTATTAGCAACTTCCCTTTGGTGCATACCTCTCAGCAATAACACGCCTGAATCAAAATGTCAACCACTTTAAGTACATAAGTGTGCTTCATCAAGCCCGTAAGTAACAGTGGTTCATGGTATCAGGGCCTCCTGCAGGCGGCAGGCCTGCAATGGCTGAGTGTGTGCATGCACGTATATGTATGTGTGTGCACGTGTGTGCATGTTTGTGCCTGGGTGCCTGTGTGCTTCTATGTGCATGCAGGCGCATGTGCACGTGCGTGTGCACCCAGAGGTGAGGGGGGCCCGTGGGACAAGGGGCAGCTTTAACATCTTTTCCCATCTCTGCTGTGGACTGCAGCCCCTGGGAAGCCTGGCGCCCCCGACGGATAACAAGGTCGCGGAGAAGGATAAGAAGCCTCCAACAGCAACCACCAAGGGGGGAAGAGGGAAAGGAAAAGGCAAGAAGAAAGGGAAAGTGAAAGAGGAGGTGGAGGAAGAAACCGACCCCCGGAAGATCGAGCTGCTGAACTGGGTATGTGCAGCCTTTGCTCCCCTTTCCCAGGATCACAGCAGTCACAAGTGGGTCACCCTCTTTCTCCAGGGAAAGGGGCAGTCCCTGTCGCCTTTGCTTCAGCCCCACACAGGCCCTGGGTCCCGGGAGGCAGTAGCAGGGCACTAATGGGATATGTCAATATTTCAAAAGGCAATGGTAGGTTTCACAAACACCAGACTTTCCTGCTCTGTGGGAGAACGAAGCCACTCAGGGAGGTGCCCAACATGGGCTCGCTCTGCCTGGCAGACACGTAGATGTTTGATGCCTGAAAATATGGAAAAAAACCCAATTATTATAAAACAAACACAGTTCAGGGAACAGAAGAAGGAGCCCACGACTGGGATGTGCAGGTAACAGCACTCATCTGGGCCGGGAGGCTGAACCACACACTGCACAGTGCTCCTGGCTTGCTGCTCTGAGGACACAGTCAGGAAGGTGCTGGGCTTCTGCGGTGACATGTGACGGGCATTGTCACGGCCACTAACCCTGGTGGCATGCTGCATGCCCCCAAGTTCCAGCCGGCTACCATGCAGTCATCCTCAGTCGGAAGACAAACTCTCCCCAGCTGCTCTCTCCAGAAGGCTCCACATTACACTGAATGCTGTCGGTTCCATCATTTTTAAAGGACAGAGGCACACGCAATAGATAATGGTGTATAAAATATTACAATCCACCGCCTCAAAATACATCGTTTATGGAGTCCAGAGCTTGGAGGTTCAAGTACTGACTGTCGTTGCATTTTGCAAAGAATGCTACAGCTTATGTGGTTTTTCTTTCCCATCTTTATTTCAAAAGAGAAGCAAATAAATTCAATTTTAATTAAAACAAAACTGAAACTGGGGAGAGCAGCCATTTTGGCTGTAATTTTGAATCCCCTTCAATTTGTTTTAAAGAGGAGAGAAGGATTTACTTTTCTCCTTTTATCAAGCTTTGATACTTTGATAGGCAAGGTAGGGGCCAAACGGAGAAAAAAGAGGGGAGATGGGGTGTATTTACTCAAGACAAACAGCAAAGAGAACCAGGTTCAGCATGCTCTAGGGTCTGGGGGAGGGGGGTCAGACTGCGTTTTCCCAGATGCTTCCAGTCTGCCTCTTGCTGGAGTCCCTCTGAGAAGCCACTCAGCAGCTCCCTCTTGTTGCTTCGTTCAGGTCAATGCTCTGGAACAAGCCATGCTGGATGCTTTAGTCTTAGATCGAGTGGACTTCGTGAAGCTCTTGATTGAAAACGGAGTGAATATGCAGCACTTTCTCACCATTCCAAGGCTGGAAGAGCTTTACAATACAGTGAGTGTTCTAGAAGGAGGGAGGGCAGAGGGGGAGCTAGCCATCTGATTATATTTATCACCAGTGCATATTTTGCATAAATGCCCTTAGATAAGCGCAGACTCCCTGGAACACTAGTTTCAGCTGGGAGGCCCATCATTTAATGGCAGGTGGCTATTCTCACCCATGCTGGCCACTGCTTAGGTTCACGCCACGCCTCACCAGACAGCTGCAGTAAGAACTCAGGTGCGGTATATGAAGACTAGTTTATACAAAGAGGGAATCTAGCTTCCTAAATCATTAGCAGAGTGAAAAGTTACCAGGGTGAGCAGTTCCTTGGGACCCCCACTTTTTTAAGCAGCTTCAGTGAAAAATGTACAAATAAGCTTTCACAGCAAAGAGCTCCACTATCTGAGAATGCAAGTATACGGGCGAAATCCTCTTGGCGTATGTTATTACAATGTGATTTTGAGAATTTACATTCCCTGTCTCCATTCTAAAATTTCCCATAGTGAAAATGGTCCTCAGCAGTTGTTTGATCCTTGCTGAAGTTTTCACACAATATTGCACACCATAAGATGCTCTTTAAAATAATTCAATAGAAAGTAGTTAACATATTTTTGAACGTGTTGATACTTCTTAACCACAACCAGTCCTATCTTGTAAAATAAATATACTGATAGTGGGTTACATTCCAGTTCTCACAAGTCATTAATTCTATAGAGTAGGGTAGGATTTAGCTCCAAGAGTTCAAGAGAAACATGTATTTAATATGGCTGAATGCTTCTCTTTCAGAGGCTGGGTCCACCAAACACACTTCATTTGCTGGTGAGGGATGTGAAAAAGGTCAGTCTGCCATTTTGATATTCTTACCCAATGGCATCTTTCAATAAGACATTTTATAAAGCAATTTTTACATTTCTAAAATGTGTTGTCATCTTATTGACGTCATCAGAAATAATGAACTCCTCTCTCCATAAAAGAGTTTACTTAAAACTAATATATATATATTTATCTTTTCTAAGTTTCACGTTCATCCCCACACATGTAAGGCTCGTGTTGAATGACAGTTTGGTTATGGCACCTTGGCACCATCTCCAACGCCTGGGGCAACAGCCCAGGGAGATGTCATCTTACCGCTGACCTGAGTCTCCATCTGTCCGTGGAGCCTCATGTTCTGTATCTACTTTAAGATCCGCTGCTCACTCCTTCACTGAGCCAGTTTCCAGAAGGAACATGCGTCCTGTCACTGTGTGTGTTCTGCGGAGTGAAGCGGTTGTTCTTCCTGTCCTTTCATTAGTGAGTGATAGATGTTTTCCCCCCTTTCCACTGCTACTAACTACTTACAGTCCGTGTTCTTGTAGGATCTCGTTCACTCACTGTCCTGTCATGTCGCCACAGGCTAGAGGATTAGATTGAGTTATCGTGTGAGTGATTCATTTCTCTAGGATGCTGTCCCTGGCTTGCAAAGTGTGGGACATGTATTCATATTCTGAGCAAGAGAAAATAATTCAAATGAAAGAATAGAGTTTCCAGAGTCCTAGATAGTCTGGCCATCCTTTACACAAATGTCTACTTCTAAGAATACAAGAATTCAGCTTCTACAGATACTCACTGGATCAGTGCCTTATCAGTGGATCCCGGAACCAAGAGGGACTAGTGCCCTTGCTTCCTCCATTAGGAATCTGATTTCCCAGATTTCTTAGATTAGGAAGAGCACACATTCAAAAGCCACAGCTACCCAAGTTCAGACCCAACCATTTCTCACCTAAATGGCTTTAAGAATCCTCTTTCCCCCTCCAACCCCACACCCCCTGACCATCCCAGTCACAGGACTCCCTGATTTAAAATCCTCCAAAATCTCATGAAATTCAAGGTCTTCTAAGAAAATAGTACCCCACTGGGCCTAGGTCCATCAATATCCCCTACTCTTTCCCGTCACATCCCCACCATGGGGTACACATGCCAGACTCTCTGGGGCTCACAGAGTGGGCTATGCCTTGCTCCTGTCTGCAGGGCCCTTCCTCTTTGTCCCCTGCAGTTTCTGCTCCTCCTGCTCCTAGCTACCTCAGATGTGCCTCCTACAGGAAGTCCCTGCTTACCCTCCCACCCGCCCAGAGTTCAGGAGTTCAGGCCCAAACTCGCTGTTTGTGGCTTTGCCCCTCCTCTGGAACAGTGAGCTCCCTGAGGGCAGAGCTGCATCTCCTTGTGTCTGCAAATGGAATCCCTGACATGGGGAAGGATCACGATAGGAGCTGAACAAACTTGTTAATGCCTGAGTGGAGTATTTGGTAAATGTGGCCAGTTCTAAAGTAAAGGGAGGACATTTGGAATGTGTAATCTCCATGCAATGGACCCTGGGTTCCCACCATCATTTCAGCCATGTGAAATTAAACAAGCAATAATACATAGCACCCCCCCCCCAAAAAAAATCCTTACAATCGACTGGTCCTGGGTAAGTCAGCTGTCCAGGGACATGAATGACTGGCCAACATCGTCTCAACATACCCTGTTGTATTTTGTTGCAACCCTCCGCCCCTTCACTGACTCCCAGTCACACCAGATATTTTGTGGAGTTTGTGTTCTTACTGAAATCGGAGGGGGTCCCGCAGAAATTCACAGGGCACCATGTGGAGCTTTCTCTAAGAAATTCCCAGCCCCAGGGATACTCTGTCTTCCCACTGCCTCCCGTGGAGTCCTCCTTCCTGTCATGTGGGTCACTTCCTCCGTTAGCATGAAATCTGGACTCCAGGCTCCTGAAGCAGGCTTCTCCCCTGCAAGCAGCTATGAAAACACCTTCTCAACACAACTCATCTGCTCTCACAAAGGAGGTCCCAGGCCAGGTGCACCATATCTCCTCTACATCTGCACGTGCACACTGCAGGCCGTTTTGAATCAGCCCACGGACAAGCCTAGGGCTCTACCCTGCAGTCTCATGGGTTTCTAACTCTTCTCACTGAGAAAGTTAAAACCATTTTCTGAAGTATGGCTTGCCCCTTCTTCTCCCTCAGTCATATGGTAATGGACTGAATATTGTTTAATGCTCCATTCCATATATCAACACCCAAGTGGTGGCCAGGAATGGCCCCTTACGCCCAAGGTGTGTGATGAAGACCACACTTGGAATGCATTCTTGCAGGGCCTGAGACACGGCTTCTTTTCTTCCAGGGCAACCTGCCACCGGATTACCATATCAGCCTCATCGACATAGGGCTTGTGCTGGAGTACCTCATGGGCGGGGCGTACCGCTGCAATTATACTCGGAAGAGCTTTCGGACCCTTTACAACAACTTGTTTGGACCTAAGAGGGTAGAACAAAATGAACTTGTGATGTTCTTGCCTTTCTTTCCAATATAACTCAGCCTGTTCAAAGCCAAGTTCAAGCGTTGGTGGTATAGTGGTTAGCATAGCTGCCTTCCAAAGCCAAGTTCATCACCCCATCCCCAAGTGCACCTGTCCTTCCTCCTCTAGGGGGAGGGGCTAGGGGTGAGGCTGCACAGTCCCTAGAGTTGCCCATGTTTCACCCAGAGCCTTTACCCTCTTAGCAAGGCAGGCCCTCGCCCATCAATTACATCTGCCTCCTGTCCTTTGTCTATAACAGGCTTCCTCCCGGACTCCCTTGTCTCTGCCCTCTCCAATCCATCCTACTGCTGTAGTCACCTTCATCTTCCAAAGCAAGGGACCGTGCCCTCCCTGCTCAGATACTTACAGTGCTCCCCACCACCTGAGGAATCACCACCAACCTCATTATTACAGCATCCAAGGCTCTCTGATAGCCTGAGAACTGTCCCACACTGTCATGGGAGACCACAAACCTCTGCCAAAATCAAATTGTACTACTGTACCAGCCATGTCTTTCCCCTGATCAAAATTCCACGCATATCGCAAGCCCAACTCAAATGTCAGATCTTCCATGAAGGCCTCCTCTCTCGCCCCCCACATAGAGCCCCGTAAGCTCCGTTAGTTAGTGAACCTCTGGTTCTACCTGGAATAAGGATCACGTGTCTGCACATCTTTCTCCTTAACTGATTTTGCCTGTCCAGAAGCAGTTTCCATATTATAGCATTTCCTTTCCTTGGGTATTGCCCTTCATTGTTAATGATGCAAAGTACTTTTTAACCCAGGATTCTGTCCCTTACTAACAACACAGCTAACGTACTACTAACGTGACCACTGCTACCATTACTTATCTGATTAAATGAATGTTTTTTCCTCTTTTATTATGCAGCCTAAAGCTCTTAAACTTCTCGGAATGGAAGTAAGTAAGATACGTTTTCATTGGCTTTGTATCTTCATCAAATATATTTAGTCCTCTTTGTGTTGTATTTGTTTAATTTAAAATTGAGGTTGCTTTCCATCTAATGGATCAATCCACTACCCCACACACCAACATGTATTTAGTGTAGTCAAACTATACAAAAGGATAATAAACATTCCAAAAAAGGTAAAAACTACTTAATTCATTTTATAGAGTTAGCAAAACCATAGTTTCAAAAGCAGAGATTAAACATACAAAAAAAAAACGCAAAATCATAAATAATAGCAAAAGGAATTCAGTGGCATATTTTAAAAGTTCCAAATAAGTAATTAAACTCTTCTAAGAATGCGAATATTATTTAATGTTAGTAAGTTTTTAGTATATTGCATCACATCAAGAAGTAAAAGAAGGAAAACAGTGTAACAGCATTTTTCAATAGATGCTAAAGAGGAATTGAAAAACAGATTCCTATTATGTCATGTTAGTCACCATACAATACATCATTAGTTTTTGACGTAGTGATCCACGATTCATTGTTTTTGTATAACACCCAAAATTTTAAAAAATAAAAAAATTAAAAAGTAAATAAACAAAAAGATTTTGGAAAGTTTGGAAGGAAGCTTGAGAGTAATGTGAATCAGTTATTTAATAATAAATAGTAAAGAATACTAATTATAAACTATTAGAAACTGGTGAGTCTTGCTCAATTAAAGAAAGGGTATAACATTAAAAAAAAGAAAAACAGATTCCTTAAACCTGTTTAAAAAGTTTACTAGAAAGAGAGTGAAAAAATAGAATGATAAAATAAAAATACCCTCTGATATGATTAAAATACATGTATACTTCATAGTAAGAGGAAATCTACTACTGAATAGTGGTGCCCTGGCATCATTTTTATTAAAATCAAGAACAGGGCAAGCATGCCCATTATCGTTGGCATCATAATGAACCCCATTAGTTTTTTAAAATCTTCTAGAAATTGTACCACATGAAAAATAAATGTTACAGAAAGAATAAGTAAAAAGTGGAGAAAATAATTACTTAAAAAGAATAGTTAAGAGGGAGAGAAAATGATTAGAGCTTGGGGCGCCTGGATGGCTCAGTCGGTTAAGCATCTGCCTTTGGCTCAGGGCATGATCCCACGTCGGGATCGAGCCCTGCATTGGGCTCCCTGCTCAGTGGGGAGTCTGATTCTCCCTCTCCCTCTGCCCCTCCTCCCTGCTCGTGCGCACTCTCTCTCTCACTCACTCTCAAATAAATAAATAAAATCTTTAGACTTTCCTAGAAAGTCTAAATTTATTTCATCTAGACTTTCAAATTCATTGGTATAAACCTTTATATTATATTGTTTCAATCTCCTCAATATCTTAGTTATGCACCCTTCTGATTTTTTAAAATTATATCTTCCTTCTTTTTTTATTAACCAAACTGGTCTACATATTTGATTGGTATTTTCGCTGTATCAAGCAACTTTCTTTTTTTTGTTTTTGTTCTTATTGTTTGCTTCATCTTTATTCATTCCTTCCATATACTTTCTATAGTTACTGTATTGTTTTTATTGACTCCATTTGAAAGTGAGGTTCACTCATTTTCAATCTTCCCTTTATTGCAATAAACGCATGAAAGGTACAAATTTTTCTCTGAGCATTGTTTTCATGATATCTCACACATTTAGGTAAGTAGAACCTTCATTGCCATTCATTTCTAAATTGTTTATAATTTCCTCTTTAATCCAAGAGCATTTAAAGATTTTTTTTTATTTGAAAGAAAGAGAATACAGGGGGAGGGGTGGGAGGGAGGGGCAGAGGGAGTGGGAGAAGCAGACTCCCCACTGAGCAGGGAGCCCCACTAGGGACTCAATCCCAGGACCCTGGGATCATGCCCTGAGCCAAAGACGCTTAACCGACTGAGCCACCCAGGCGCCCCTAATCCAAGAGCATTTAAAATCCATAAGTGTATTTAAATTTTTCCAGATGCAGACTTTGTTTGTTGTTATCCTACTGTTGTTGATTTCTGGTTTTATTCCTTGATATGTAGACTATATGATTTCTAGTATCTGGAATCTGTTGAGGTAGACAGTCTCAAAGGACTTGGGGTATAATGCCTGGTGGAGTTTTGTTAATGATCCACATATGCTGGAAATATATGTGTATTCTTGGTTTGTTGGGAACATTTCTTACATTTAGCTGTCAGATCAAACTTGGTAATTATGTAATTTAATTTGCTTCTATATTTAGGAACTTTTCAAGTTCATTTCTAAGTGAGGTACGTTCAGGGACTCTTACTGTGATTGTGGATGTATCCATTTCTCTTTATACTTCCAGTTCATATCTTTTGTTATTTTATTGAGTTGTTTCTCTTTTTCTTGTTGATTTGTAGCAGTTTAGGAAAATTAACTCCTTGTTTGTTATATCCTCTCTTTAGCAATCTTAAAACTATTTTAAGAGAATTTACATGCAATTAGTATTTTGATAATATTATATATTATTGAAAGGTAAGCTTAAAGGGCTTCTGTTCTTTAACATTTCAGAGCCGTTTGTGGGTTTTTATTTAATTTGGTATATTATACATATGTATATATATTTTTTAGAGGTGGGGGAGGGCAGAGGGAAAGTCTTAAGCAAGCTCCACTCCCAACATGGAGCCTGACACAGGGCTAATTTGGTATATTCTTGAAAATAAAGCTATGTTTATTTTTAAATTTCTATATGGCAATTTTTAACCTATATAAAACAACCTTCCCTAAATTGCTGTAACTATGGTTTTACTGTGACAAATTAGAAAATTAGAACAAAAATATTTAAATCCAGGGCAAGGTATGGCAGTTTCAATAGAAATGTTACAACTCATTAAGAGACTACAACAATTAGGTCAGTCATGAATAACACATGATAGGAATTGGGAAAGCCAGGCCCCTAGCCCAACCACTCCAATTGTGTGAATGTGGGCAAGTTATTCAGTCTTTGGGCCACAACTTCCTCATCGGAGGGAATGGAAGAAATTCACAACCTCTGAGTCATTGAAGAATAAGTGTAGGTAATTGATGGGAAAGCTGTTTGCAAAAGAATAAATAGCCATGTCTATTATTCCACTGAGTACTGAAGTCTTAGCCTGCAATAAGCTGAGCCCCACATATTTTCATTTTGCTCCCATGTTTCACCCCCAGTTCTCCCTGTCATGACCCACCTTTCTTTCGGATCCTGTTCTATTTTCAGAACTGCCCCTCATCATCCCTTTAGAAAATGGAAATTTTGGCTTTCCCTTTGCACCACACACATGAAAGGACAAAGCTCATTTAAAAGGGAATGTTTGCTTCCTTTAAACATTGATAGGGAAACCTAACGACGTTTTTCTCTATCCCCTTCTACATTTTCCCATTAATCTCTGCTTCACTTATGTCTGATATTGATATTGGGAGACTTCTCCGAGGAAATAAACTTTACCTCTCCCGTGGTGCTGTTTGTATTTTAGTGTATTCTTTCAGTTTTGCAGCGTGTCCTCAGGCTTTTTTTTTTTTAATATTTATTATTGACATACAATGTGATATTAATTTCAAGTGTACGACAGATTCAACAATTCTGTATATGACTCAGTGCTCACCCTGATAAGTGTAGTCACCATCAGTCACCATACAATGTTATTGCAATGTTATTGACTATATTCCCTATACTGTACTTTTCATCTCTATGACTTGTTTATTTTATGACTGGAAGTTTGTACCCCTGAGTCCCCTTCACTTAGTTCACCCACCCCTCCACACTTCGCCTCTGGCAACAACCAGATTTTTCTCTGTATCTAAGTCTGCGGCTTTTTTTTGTTTGTCTGCTTATTTATTTGTTTTGTTTTCTAGGTTCCACGTGTAAGTGAAGTCATGTGGCATTAGTCTTTCTCTGTCTGACTTATTTCACTTAGCATAATATCCTCTAAGTCCATCCATGTTGTTGCAAATGGCAAGATCTCATTCTTTTTGATGGCTGAGTAATATTGCATTATGTGTAAATACCACATCTTTATTCATTAATCTATTGACGGGCACTGTGTTGCTTTCACATCTTAGCTATTGTAAATAATACTGCAATAAATGTAGGGGCTCATGTATCTTTTCAAATTAGTGCTTTTGTTTTCTTTGAGTAAATGCCCAGCAGTGGAATTACTAGATCATAGAGGAGTTCTTTTTTTTAATTTTTTGAGGAACCTCCATACTGTTTTCCATAGTGGCTGCACCAGCTTGCATTCCCACCAACAGTGTAAGAGGGTTTCTTTTCCTTCATATCCCCACCTATTTTGTTATTTGTATCCCCTCAGTTTTTAAAGGCTTGTGGAAAACAAAACAAAAACCTGTCAACCCAGGAGTATAAATTCATCAAACTGTAGCATGCCTTTTCAGTCCATTTGGGTTTAGATGGTTTACTTATTATAATAAACATGTGCTTCTTTTCACAAGAATTAATATACTGAGTGGGAACCGCAGATGTATTTACAAAATCTCTTTATTACCGATGACAAAGGGGTTTTCCTTTTTTTGGTAGTCATAAAATCCTTTGTTGTGCACTTATGGCAGAACCGTGAAAAAATGTGCTTGTCTCCCCTCAGGATGATGAGCCTCCAACCAAAGGGAAAAAGAAGAAAAAGAAGAAGGAGGAAGAGATTGACATTGACGTGGATGACCCTGCTGTGAGTCGGTTCCAGTACCCCTTCCATGAGCTGATGGTGTGGGCCGTGCTCATGAAGCGCCAGAAAATGGCGGTCTTCCTCTGGCAGCGAGGTGAGGAGAGCATGGCCAAGGCCCTGGTGGCCTGTAAGCTCTACAAGTCCATGGCCCACGAGTCCTCCGAGAGTGAGCTGGTGGACGATATCTCCCAGGATTTGGACAACAACTCCAAGTTAGTGTCTCGAGGGAATTTAAGAACCAGGAGAGACTATTGTCCTGAGGACCTGTCCCTTTGGGGGAGGGTGGTAAATGTATTTCTCACTTAAGTCCAATTATGTGTAAAGCTTGATCATAAACTCCTGTTGTCCATCATGTCGATATTTTTTCTTCTGTCTCTCTGAGGTATTTCTAGACTGCCACTGTTTTGTTTTTTTACTGCCCTCTCATGGGAACTATTGAAACATAGTTTTAATGCAGACAGTGAAACAGATTTCCATACAGAAACACACAGAAGAGTATAACTGTGCCTCTGAACTTGACTTTCCCAAGTGCTCCTCTCTTTTTCTCCCCTTTAGGTGGGACAGGACAGCTAGAGGGTCGTGCACTTGGGTATCTCCCTTCTGCCAGGCCACTTAGGCTCTGATCATACCCCAATAAGTGAGGCTGGGGCTAACTCATTTCTCCTTTGGGCAGGCCTTGTTAAGAAGAACAGAGTACACGGACATATTTCTCTGTCTGTCTCTGCAGTTTTGGGAGCAGTAGTTTGCCCTGTGACCTCAATTCCCTGATAAATTTAGAAGAATTGTCAATTTTCAGTTTGTCCAGATTTCCACTTATCTTTAGGACAGAGTGGTCACTTCCAAGCCCCTTACATGCAGAACCAAAAACCAGAAGTCCCAGTACAACTTTATAGACCCATGAACTTGAGGCCTACATAAGCAATTCTGCCGACATCTGACATTTTTGTTTTCCGAGGCACACTGCTTTTATTTTCTAAGTAAAATTAGATTTAGTGATTTCCAAAGTCATTAGCTGATTTCTAAACATTGGGAATGCAAGGTTATCTAAAAAAATGGAGCGGTATTCCCCTGTCTCAGTGGGTTGGTAAACAACATCCCTCTGCTTCCTTGAGGATTCTCGTGGTGATATGTCACCCCACAGCCTCTAGGACCTGAGGCCAGAGAGCATTCCTCTTCAGGGACAGAGAAGGCCATTCCCCCAGACATAATTCCTCCCTTCTGCAACCTTCAGTTCATCATTGGAATGAAATCTTACAAAAAAATGGAGACACAAAAACTTCATGAAGGGTGATCACTATGGAACTTTATCTTAACCACATTCCATGAAAAATGTTGAAGGAACAGGGAATGTTTATGACTGTCACTGAATATTTGAATGAGGGTCATGCAGAAAATGGAATAAATTTTATGTTTACAGGGGCGCCTGGGTGGCTCAGTCAGTTAAGCGTCTGCCTTCAGCTCAGGTCATGATCTCAGGGTCCTGGGATCGAGCCCCGCATCGGGCTCCCTGCTCAGTGAGGAGTCTGATTCTTCCTCTCCCTCTGTGCATGTTCTCTCTCTCTCTTTTTCTCTCAAGTAAATACATTTTTTAAAAATCTTTAAAAAAATTTTATGTTTACAATTCAACTTATGTCATCCTCTCCTCCCCTCTCCCCAACCTGGCTCCCATTACTTTCTTGTCCTCCACCTCCAACGACTAGGCCCTCGCTGCTCTAGGCCCCCATGACAGCTAGAACCTGTCTCTTTCATAGCGCTGAGAGTGTTGAATTCTCTTGTGACCAGTGTGTTATTGAAGTATTGCTCACAAGCTGAGAAAGGCATCCATACAAATGTATGTGTTCACATACAGAACACACTGGTATGACCAGAACCTAGATCAAAGAATAGGACCTTACCCAGACCCGCCAGCCCTGCTGGTGTCCCCTTGCAATGTCTACCTGTACCCTCCAAAAAGGGTAGTCATAATCTGACTTTCATTGCCACAGGGGCTTTGCTGTCCTCTCTGTCTTCTATGAACACTCGAGGGAAAGAACTTTGTCTTCTCATCTCCGTGTCCCCAGGGCTTGAGGGGGCAGATGTGGGGTCCATCTAAACTCCATTTGCAGCAGGAGGAGTCAGACCCCCAACATGACTGAGCACAGAGCCCTGGTCCCAGCCATTCCCATCTGGGGACATACCCTGTGAGCTTCCTGACTGCAGAGGACTGGAAATCAAGGATTCTGTGTCCTGTAGCTCCGTGATGGCCCTGTGGACACGTCTCTCTAACAAAGAGTGCGTGGCCACTGCAGCTTCAGCCCTGATTGCGTTTCTTTCCCTCCAGAGACTTTGGCCAGCTTGCCGTGGAGTTGTTAGACCAGTCCTATAAGCACGACGAGCAGATCGCCATGAAACTGCTGACCTACGAGCTCAAGAACTGGAGCAACTCCACCTGCCTCAAACTGGCGGTGGCGGCCAAACACCGGGACTTCATCGCTCACACCTGCAGCCAGATGCTGCTGACTGACATGTGGATGGGAAGGCTGCGAATGAGGAAAAACCCCGGCCTAAAAGTACGTATGACTTGTTGTGAGCTCTTACTCTGCACCTTGCTGAGCTGGGCACTTCCTGTGGGATTATTTCATTTATTCCTCGAACAACCCCACCAGAGAGATGCTTGTCTTACAGATGAAAATCTGATGCTTCAATATTAAGTAACTTGCCTAGAGTCTGAGCCAGTAAGGCGTGGGTCCAGTACCTGAACCCAGGAGGTCTAATGCCCGACCTAACCAGCGTGCCTGGCTTACAGAGCTTGGAGTCCACCCTAACTAAGCACATTCCCCTGGACAGGCCATCTACCTGCCATTAAAGCAGGCACCTGAACTCTTTCTATAGATCCCCTTACAATTCTGAAGTTGGGTGATACTATTTTAATTGGCGATGTTTTCATTACATGGGGTTTATAAGAGAATATGAAGTTATGAATGGGTTTGAAAAGGATGTAGTGGGTAGAAAAGTGTATTGTGATCAAATCCTAGCTCTGCTGTTTACTACTGTTAATGATAGGTTACCTTTCTTTCTTTCTTTCTTTCTTTCTTTCTTTCTTTCTTTCTTTCTTTCTTTCTTTCTTTCTTTCAAGTAGGCTTCACACCCAGCATGGAGCCCAATGCAGGGCTTGAACTCATGACCCTGAGCTCAAGACCTGAGTTGAGATCAAGAGTTGGATGCTTAACCAACTGAGCCACCGGGCACCCCAACTATTAGGTTATCTTGAGAAGGGATTCTAATCTTCAGATAACCTAGTCCCTAGTGGTAGTATTTTATCAATCTCATGGGATTGCCATGAGGGTAAAGAAAAGACATTGTATGTTATGCTGGGTGGTTCTGGCAAATAGAAAGCATTCCATGTCTTGAAAATACAAAGGTGATGTTTTATCTCTGAAAACTGAGCAGCAGGATTAAAAGTCAGTCAGATTAAATGAGTTTAAGGAGTCAGTGAGATCCAAGAGGAAAGTGCTGAAGAGGAACAGAAATGAGTCCAATAAATAGATGGAGTTACTGAGGAACTCTAAGTATCAGAGATATAGGTTAAGGCAACAAGAACAGTTTCTTAACAAGAAAATCCTTCATGAGAACATAGAAGGGGAATCAAATTTCAGGAAGAAAAAAATTGCACACAAAAGTTAAGGTTCAGTTATGATTCAAATTAAAATTCGGAATGATTCTGAGCAACTGGTAGAATGTAAAAAAAGACCATTTGACCTCTGATGCCAAGAACATGATCCTTTAGCGGTGCCAGATTTCTACATTAAAATTGCCATATGGCTTTGCAATAAACAATATTTATATAGTAATAAAAACGGAAATGCTTTCTCTTGGTTTTCAGCTTTTAGAATAGTCCCATAGGCAAAGCACTGAAAACTCAAGTATGATTCCTTAACAGGATACAAATGCCACCAAGTATGAAAAGACAAAGCAAAGGCACAGCTGGGGAAAACTGGGTGGTGGAAGGCAGAAGGAAGGGTAGTAAGAAGGATAATGTCCCATATTATAAAGAGGGCAATTGAGACTATCAAAAGTTGTTGAGACAAGAGATGAAGATTTCAGTTTATGATGTAAAGTTACAAAGGCAACTTTGTAGGAACTGAAAATATTCCTGTGCCTATTAAAAATGGAGCAGAGGAATAGGATGTCAATAGGTAATACATTAACAAAGAAATAGCAATATAAAATATCACTCGGGTTGTTCAAAATGTGAAATTATCAGTAAGGACTAAAATCAGAAATAGTTCAAAGTGATTATCTCAAAATATAATTCAAAGATTTCTCTTGAAGACAAATGATTTGACATTATATATTGAAAAAACACATTCCAAGCCTGAGTATATCAACCCAGAACAACCAACATCAACACACATTTTAAAATTACTGGGTATGGGCTATGGTGAGCGCTGTGAATTGTGTAAGACTGATGAATCACAGAGCTGTACTCCTGAAACAAATAATACATTATATGTTAATAAAAAAATAAAATAAAATTACTGGATTTTAGTGAAAAAAAAAAAAACTATCTGGGTATCCAGGCAAAACACAACAACAACAAAAGTGACTTACAAGGGAAAAAAATTAGATTATTGCCAGACTTTCAACAGCAACCACTTGTGTCAGGGAGAAAAAAATGGAGTGTATTATATAAAGATACTCCCAGAAGAAAAATGACAGGCCAGGATTTTATATCCAAAAAAGTGACTATTAAATATAAAGGGTACACACAAACTTTTACCAACAGGCAAGAACCCCAGGAAATATTGTTCCTAGGAGCCCTTTCTGAAGATTCTATTAGAATGAGCTTTCAAGAGCCAAAATAACCAGAGAGGCATCAGTATAAGGACTAATGGTAAGCTTCAAATAGATATTTATTTGCAATACTGAGACTAGGGGAAGGCTAAGAGGAAGAGAGCAGTAGTATGTAATGGCTGTGTGTTCTGATAATGTAGATATAATATAACCATTTTCAAAGGGAGAGATAATCAGAGCACCTACACAAAAGAAAAAAAAGTAACTGTTTTCAGTAATCATGATTGATTGTAGTAGTATTAACATTGTTATTCTGAAACTATAAAGTTAAAGCAACTGTGAGTAACAAGGGACATTTTAATTGTAACATCATGTCAGTCCTTGAGAAATAGGACTCGGTGTGGAACAAAAGGAAACACAGCTAGAATCTAGAAAGGGGTAAGCAGAAGGTCTATAGCACTTAACTGGAAGCATCAATATGAACTCACTCTATTTCTGACCAATGAAAAGTCTAGAAACAATGACCTACCCCAAAGCCACAAACATCTCCAATGCCCTCACCATTTCCCACAAACTGGAGCCAGAATTTCTTAGAGAAATGGTTCATTCCAGATCTGGAGCAAGAAATGTACAAGATAAGCCTGGAACATCTTCACACATCAGATGGCAAAGAAGCTATCAAAGACCAGTAGGGTAAGAACAGGGAGACCCAGGAGCCCACTTGAAGAGACTTCCACTGGCCAAAGATGGGACAATTTGACTTTCAATAATATTACTAATAGCAATAGGTGGAAACATATCATACATGTTTAAATCCATGAGTTTATAATGATATTTTAATACCTTCAGTGGATGATAAGAAACCAATTCATTATCTGGAAGATAATTAAATAAGAATCAAGCATTTAACATGCATTTCCTACATGAACTCAACCATGGGTAAACACTGAGTAGATGAAGGCAAATGTGAAAGTCTTCATGAATTTATTCCAACTAAGAAATGAAAAATAAGGGGTACCTGGGTGGCTCAGTTGGTTAAGTGTCTACCTTTGGCTCAGGTCATGATCTTGGATCCTAGATGGAGCTCTGCCTCAGGCTCCCTGCTCAGCAGGGAGTCTGCTTCTCCCTCTCCCTCTGCCCCTCCCCGCTGCCTGTGCTCACACTCTCTCTTTCAAATAAATGAATAAAATCTTTAAAAAAAAATAAATGATAGAGTTAGAACACCACCAATTCCCAACACCAAGCAAGTTAATGAATCTAACAAGCATAAATGGCTGCTAACATCACCAAGAGCTTCCTGATGAAAGAACACACTATCTACCTTCTCAGCAAGGTTCTTGAACCTGGGTCTGGTCAGGCCTCTGCATCCAGCTGCCAAGTGGACAGAGGAACACCTTGAATAGCACAGGAGTCATATAATCCCCTAATCCACTCTGTGATCAACTCTACAGGTCCAAATCCTCTAGCTCTTCAACAGATAAACAGCCAGAAGACACGCATATTAAAAAAACAATTTAAAAACATACCAGAATTTTAAAGAGCAAGATTAAACTGTACTCTCTACCACAGCACTGTCCAATAGAAATAACATGCAAGCCATATATGTCATCTAAAATTTTCTAGTTACAAAAAGTAAAACTTTTAATAGTTATAAAAAGCTTTTTAAAAATGCATTGTAATTAAAGAGTACACTTACCATGATGAGCCCTGAGTAATGTAGAGAAGTGTTAAATCACTATATTGTACACCTGGAACTAATATAGCAGTGTATGTTAGCTATACCAGAATTAAAATTAAAAATATAATAAATTAAAAAATAAAAGTATATTGTGAAAAGTAAAAAAGAAACAGTTGAAATTAATTTTAGTATTTATTTAAACCAGTATATACAAAATATTATCGTTTCAACATATCAATAGGAAAAAAATCATTAATGAGACAGTTAATATTCTGTTTCTGTACTAAGTCTTTGAAATCTGATGGGTACTTTGTACTTCCAATTTAGACCAGCCACATTTCAAATGCTCCATAGCAACATGTGACTCATAGACCCTAAACTGGACAACCCAGGTCTAGGGATGCACGCTCAGGAGACAAAGCTATAAAAGGACAGAAGGAAATTGTTCCTTTAGAGGCAGGATGGAGGTCCCTTTTGGAGATGGGCTTGTGATGGAGATGGGGTACATGAAGGGGCTTCTGCAATGGCTGACACCAGCCAATTTTATACCTTGCATGGATTGCAAGGGTGCTCACCTTATGATGATTCATTAATCTCTGCCTTTGTGTGTGTGTTTTTGTACCTGTGTTTTATGATTAAAAAAAAATACTTACAAGAGTTTGCCTCTGGGGAACAGGATTTGAGAAGCAGAGAGATGTGGGGACCTTCTCTTTTCACTCTGAGTCCATCCAGGCCATTCAGATGTTCAACCACGTGCCCATGTTTCTTTGATTTTTAAAATATGAATAAATAAAATTCAGAAAAGAGACCCAAGAAAGTTGATTAAGTTGCAATCGCTTCCTTTTTTCACCTAATGCTTCTCTTAAATATTATGTATGCCAAGAGGTATACATATTTTTAAGCACCCAATTTCCTTCAAAGCATTTCTACATTTGCAGCATGAAAATATACTTATTTTAAAGCAATAATTGTCTGGATCATTCTTTCTTGTTTTTGTTCTTTTTAACTAACTTTTTAAAGTAGGTAATATGATATGCACAAAAATTAAAATAAAACTATTTAAAAGGGTAAATGAAAAGTCTCCCTCCCACACCTGTCCCCCATCTGCCCTGTTCCCAGCCAGCAGCAACCACTGATACGTTCCTTGGGTGTCCTTCCATATATAAAGCTACTAGGAGTGACCATTCTCTTTGCATCCTCTTTTTCACATGAGTTGGCGTACTATTTAGTACCTTGCTTTTTCACCTAATCTGGGAGCTCTTTCCATATCATTATATAGGAAGCTCTCATTCTTTCCCAGCTGGGTCGTATCCCATTATTTCAGATCAATATTTAGCCAGTCCCCACTGAGGCTATGGAGGTCATTCCCGTCTTGTGGTATTATACCCACTGCCACAGCAAATCCTCTTGGACACAAATGGTATCTCACATATCTGTTAGATAAATGTCCAGAAGTGGAATTGGCGGCCCCGTGGGGATGTGTGCTTGCACTTTTGATAGGTTCAACCAGCCTCCCTCTGTGGGGATTATTCCAATTTACACTTTCACAACAATGTAGGAGAATGTCTGTTTTCCCACAGTCTCCCCAACACAGGGGAAGAGGAAACTTTTGAATTTTTCCAGTCTGATGGTAAACAACAACATCCTTGTGTACTGTGTACTTACCTCATTATGAGTGAGGGTGAGAACATTTTCCTCTTTTATTTTTAATTTTTTATTGTTATGTTAATCACCATACATTACATCATTAGTTTTAGATGTAGTGTTCCATGGTTCATTGTTTGTGCATAACACCCAGTGTTCCATGCAGAACGTGCCCTCTTTAATACCCATCACCAGGCTAACCTATCCTCCCGCCACCCCCCTCTAGAACCCTCCATTTGTTTCTCAGAGTCCATAGTCTCTCATGGTTCGTCTCCCCCTCCGATTCCCCCCTTCATTCTTCCCCTCCTGCTATCTTCTTCTTTTTTTTTTTTCTTAACATATATTGCATTATTTGTTTCAGAGGTACAGATCTGTGATTCAACAGTCTTGCACAATTCACAGTGCTAACCATAGCACATACCCTCCCCAGTGTCTATCACACACCCACCCATCCCTCCCACCCCACCCCCACTCCAGTAACCCTCAGTTTGTTTCCTGAGATTAAGAATTCCTCATATCAGTGAGGTCATATGATACATGTCTTTCTCTGATTGACTTATTTCGCTCAGCATAACGCCCTCCAGTTCCATCCATGTCGTTGCAAATGGCAAGATCTCATTCCTTTTGATGGCTGCGTAATATTCCATTGTATATATACACCACATCGTCTTTATCCATTCATCTGTTGACGGACATCTTGGCTCTTTCCACAGTTTGGCTATTGTGGACATTGCTGCATAAACATCGGGGTGCACCCCTTCGGATCCCTACATTTATATCTTTGGGGTAAATACCCAGTAGTGCAATTGCTGGGTCATATGGTAGCTCTATTTTCAACTTTTTGAGGAACCTCCATACTGTTTTCCAGAATGGCTGCACCATCTTGCATTCCCACCAACAGTGTAGGAGGGTGCCCCTTTCTCTGCATCCCCGCCAACATCTGTCTTTTCCTGAATTGTTAATTTTAGCCATTCTGACTGGTGTGAGGTGGTATCTCACTGAGGTTTTGATTTGGATTTCCCTGATGCCGAGCGATATTGAACACTTTTTCATGTGTCTGTTGGCCATTTGGATGTCTTCTTTGGAAAAATGTCTGTTCATGTCTTCTGCCCATTTCTTGATTGGATTCCTTGTTCTTTGGGTGTTGAGTTTGATAAGTTCTTTATAGATTTTGGATACTAGCCCTTTATCTGATATGTCATTTGCAAATATCTTCTCCCATTCTGTCGGTTGTCTTTTGGTTTTGTTGACTGTTTCCTTTGCTTTGCAAAAGCTTTTTATCTTGATGAAGTCCCAATAGTTCATTTTTGCCCTTGCTTCCCTTGCCTTTGGCGATGTTTCTAGGAAGAAGTTGCTGCGGCTGAGGTCGAAGAGGTTGCTGCCTGTGTTCTCCTTTAGGATTTTGATGGACTCCTGTCTCAAATTGAGGTCTTTCAACCATTTGGAGTCTATTTTTGTGTGTGGTGTAAGGAAATGGTCCAGTTTCATTCTTCTGCATGTGGCTATCCAATTTTCCCAACACCATTTGTTAAAGAGACTGTCTTTGTTCCATTGGACATTCTTTCCTGCTTTGTCAAAGATTAGTTGCCCATAGAGTTGAGGGTCCATTCCTGGGCTCTCTATTCTGTTCCATTGATCTATGTGTCTATTTTTGTGCCAGTACCATACTGTCTTGATGATCACAGCTTTGTAATAGAGCTGGAAGTCCGGAATTGTGATGCCGCCAGCTTTGCTTTTCTTTTTCAACATTCCTCTGGCTATGCGGGGTCTTTTCTGGTTCCATACACATTTTAGGATGATTTGTTCCATTTCTTTGAAAAAAGTGGATGGTATTTTGATGGGGATTGCATTGAATGTGTGGATTGCTCTAGGTAGCATTGACATCTTCACAATATTTGTTCTTCGAATCCATGAGCATGGAACGTTTTTCCATTTCTTTGTGTCTTCCTCAATTTCTTTCATGAGTATTTTATAGTTTTCTGAGTACAGATCCTTTGCCTCTTTGGTTAGATTTATTCCTAGGTATCTTATGGTTTTGGGTGCAATTGTAAATGGGATCGACTCCTTAATTTCTCTTTCTTCTGTCTTGCTGTGGGTGTATAGGAATGCCACTGACTTCTGTGCATTGATTTTATATCCTGCCACTTTACTGAATTCCTTTATGAGTTCTTGCAGTTTTGGGGTGGAGTCTTTTGGGTTTTCCACATAAAGTATCATATCATCTGCAAAGAGTGAGAGTTTGACTTCTTCTTTTCCAATTTGGATGCCTTTGATTTCTTTTTGTTGTCTGACTGCTGTGGCTAGGACTTCTAATACTATGTTGAATAGCAGTGGTGATAGTGGACATCCCTGCTGCGTTCCTGACCTTAGGGGGAAAGCTCTCAGTTTTTCCCCATTGAGAATGATATTCACTATAGGTTTTTCATAGATGGCTTTTATGATATTGAGGTATGTACCCTCTATGCCTATACTCTGAAGAGTTTTGATCAAGAAAGGATGCTGTACTTTGTCAAATGCTTTTTCTGCATCTATTGAGAGGATCCTATGATTCTTGTTCTTTCTCTTGTTAATGTATTTTATCACGTTGATTGATTTGCAGATGTTGAACCAACCTTGCAGCCCAGGGATAAATCCCACTTGGTCGGGGTGAATAATCCTTTTAATGGACTGTTGGATCCTATTGGCTAGTATTTTGGTGAGAATTTTTGCATCCATGTTCATCAGGGATATTGGTCTGTAATTCTCCTTTTTGATGGGGTCTTTGTCTGGTTTGGGGATCAAGGTAATGGTGGCCTCATAAAATGAGTTTGGAAGTTTTCCTTCCATTTCTATTTTTTGGAACAGTTTCAGAAGAATAGGTATTAATTCTTCTTGAAATGTTTGGTAGAATTCCCCTGGGAAGCCATCTGGCCCTGGGCTTTTGTTTGTTGGGAGATTTTTGATGACTGCTTCAATTTCCTTAGTGGTTATAGGTCTGTTCAGGTTTTCTATTTCTTCCTGGTTCAGTTTTGGTAGTTGATACATGTCTAGAAATGCATCCATTTCTTCCAGGTTATCTAATTTGCTGGCATAGAGTTGCTCATAATATGATCTTATAATTGTTTGTATTTCTTTGGTGTTGGTTGTGATGTCTCCTCTTTCATTCATGATTTTGTTGACTTGGGTAATTTCTCTTTTCTTTTTGATAAGTCTGGCCAGGGGTTTATCAATCCTGTTAATTCTTTCAAAGAACCAGCTCTTAGTTTCGTTGATCTGTTCTACTGTTCTTTTGGTTTCTATTTCATTGATTTCTGCTCTGATCTTTATTATTTCTCTTCTCCTGCTGGGTTTAGGCTCTATTTGCTGTTCTTTCTCCAGCTCCTTTAGGTGTAGGGTTAGGTTGTGTACTTGAGACCTTTCTTGTTTCTTGAGAAAGGCTTGTATTGCTATATACTTTCCTCTTAGGCTGCCTTTGCTGCAACCCAGCGATTTTGAATAGTTGTGTTTTCATTTTCATTGGTTTCCATGAATTTTTTTAATTCTTCTTTAATTTCCTGGTTGACCCATTCATTCTTTAGTAGGATGCTCTTTAGCCTCCATGTATTTGAGTTCTTTCCAACTTTCCTCTTGTCATTGAGTTCTAGTTTCAAAGCATTGTGGTCTGAAAATAGGCAGGGAATGATCCCAATCTTTTGGTACCTGTTGAGACCTGATTTGTGACCTAGGATGTGATCGATTCTGGAGAATGTTCCATGGGCACTAGAGAAGAATGTGTATTCCGTTGCTTTGGGATTGAATGTTCTGAATATGTCTGTGAAGTCCATTTGGTCCAGTGTGTCATTTAAAGTCTTTATTTCCTTGCTGATCTTTTGCTTAGACGATCTGTCCATTTCAGTGAGGGGGGTGTTAAAGTCCCCCAGTATTATTGTATTGTTGTTGATGTGTTTCTTTGCTTTTGTTATTAATTGCCTTATATAATTGGCTGCTCCCATGTTAGGGGCATAGATATTTACAATTGTCAGATCTTCTTGTTGGATAGACCCTTTAGTAGGATATAGTGTCCTTCCTCATCTCTTGTTACAGTCTTTGGTTTAAAATCTAACTTGTCTGATAAAAGGATTGCCACCCCAGCTTTCTTTTGGTGTCCATTAGCATGGTAAATGGTTTTCCACCCCTTCACTTTCAATCTGGGGGTGTCTTTGGTTCTAAAATGAATCTCTTGCAGACAGTCTTGTTTTTTAATCCAATCTGATAGCCTGTGACTTTTGATTGGGGCATTGAGCCCATTTACATTCAGGGTAACTATTGAAAGATAGGAATTTCGTGCCATTGTATTGCCTGTAAGGTGACTGTTACCATATATTTTCTGTGTTCCTTTCTGGTCTATGTTGCTTTTAGGGTCTCTCTTTGCTTAGAGGACCCCTTTCAAGATTTCTTGTAGGGCTGGTTTTGTGTTTGCAAATTCCTTTAGTTTTTGTTTGTCCTGGAAGCTTTTTATCTCTCCTTCAATTTTCAATGACAGCCTAGCTGGATATAGTATTCTTGGCTGCATATTTTTCTCATTTAGTGCTCTGAAGATACCCTGCCAGTCCTTTCTGGCCTGCCAGGTCTCTGTGGATAGGTCTGTTGCCAGTCTAAAATTTCTACCATTGTAGGTTACATATCTCTTCTCCCAAGTTGCTTTCAGGATTTTCTCTTTATCTCTGAGACTCGTAAGTTTTACTATTAGATGTCGGGGTGTTGACCTATTTTTATTGATTTTGAGAGGGGTTCTCTGTGCTTCCTGGATTTTGATGCCTGCTTCCTTCCCCAAATTAGGGAATTTCTCTGCTATAATTTGCTCCATTATACCTTCTGCCCCTCTCTCTCTTTCTTCTTCTTCTGGGATCCCAATTATTCTAATGTTGTTTCGTCTTATGGTATCGCTAATCTCTCAAATTCTGCCCTGTGATCCAGTAGTTGTTTATCTCTCTTTTTCTCAGCTTCTTTATTTTCCATCATTTGGTCTTCTATATCACTGATTCTCTCTTTTGCCTCATTTATCCTAGCAGTTAGCACCCCCATATTTGATTGCACCTCATTAATAGCCTTTTTGATTTCAACTTGGTTGGATTTTAGTTCTTTTACTTCTCCAGAAAGGGTTTCTCTAATAACTTCCATGCTTTTTTCAAGCCCAGCTAGTATCTTTAAAGTGATGATTCTGAACTCTAGATCTGACATCATACTAATGTCTGTATTGAGTAGGTCCCTGGCAGTCGGTACTGCCTCTTGTTCTTTTTGTTGAGGTGATTTTTTCCATCTTGTCATTTTGTCCAGAGGAGAATAGATTAATGAGAGAACAAAATGCTAACAGGGTAACAACGTTCCCAGAAAATATACTCTAAACAAATCAGAAAAGACCTGAAACAGTGGGAAAAGAAAGGGAAAGAGAGAAAAAAGAAAAAGTAAAAAAAGAAAAAGATAAAGATAAAAACAAACAAAAACAGAACAAAACAAACAAAAAAAAACAGAATGTGATCAAATATGATCAGGCTGGTATATAGATCAGTGCCACACACTAGATTTTGGGTGTATTTTGGTCTGTTAGAAGAAAGTGCCTCCCAAAATTTTAAAGAAAGAAAAACTTATATATGTACAAAAATAAGGGTTGATATGATGAAGGGATGGAATATGACTGTAAAGATGTAAATTATAAAAAATTTTATAAAAGGAATTGATAAGAAGTTGTTTGAAAAAAGAAAGAAGAGGATTAAAAAAAAAAAGAAGAAAAAAAGGGAAAGAATGTGATCAGGCAGGGGAGTAGAAAAAAAACCATACACTAGAGTTTTAGGGTATATTTTGATCTGTTAGAAGAAACTATCTCAAAATTTTAAAGAGAGAACAACTTATATATATATGCCAAAAATACAGGTAACTACTATGAAGGGATAGAATATGACTCTAAAAATTAAAAATAAAAATGTTTTTTAAAAAAGGGATTGATAAGGTGTTGGTTGAAAAAAGGGAAAAAGAAAAATTCAAAAAAAAAAGACAGTTAAAAAAAATAATAATAACTTTTTAGAAAGACTAAAGAATCATGGTTAAAAAGCCATGAATTCTATGTGCATTATTCCCCTAGCGCTGGAGTTCCGCCGTTCTCATTGATCGATAAACTTGGTCTTGGCTGGCTGTTCTCGCTGATCTTCTGGGGGAGGGGCCTGTTGCCGTGGTTTCCAAATGTCTTTGCCGGAGGCGGAATTGCCCCACCCTTGTCCGGTCCAGCTAAGTAATCCGCTCAGGTTTGCTCTCGGGAGCCTTTGTTCCCTGCAAGCTTTCCGTACAGCTTTGGAGGATGAGAGTGAAAATGGTGGCCTCCCAATCTCGCCCCGGAGGAGCCCAGCAGTCGGGGCCCCGCTCCTCAGTGCGCCCCCAGAGAAAAGCAGTCAGTCACTCCCGTCTCCCTGGTCTCCGGCCGCACTCCGTGCTCACCCGGCCTGCGACCGCGCGTTTCTATCTCTGGCACCCGACCCCGGGTGGAGTCTCCAAACCCAGCAGATCCCTGCGGTGCGCTCCCGCGCTGCTCCTCCCGGGGGAGGAAGGGGAGTCTCCCCGGATCTGCCGCTTGTTGGGTCCCTGCTGGAGGAGCAGTGGCCCGACTGTGCCGCGGATCACGGTCTATGGCCACCCCGAGCTGAGAGCCCGCGCCTGGGCTCCGCCTCTGCAGCCGGCTTCCCTGCTCCGTTACCTGGGAGCTCTACCACACTCAGGCACCCCTGTCTTTCTGTGACCCCAAGGGTCCTGAGACCACACTGTCCCACGAGGGTTCCACCCCCCGCTTAGCCACCAGAGTGACGTCCCTGAGCGGAGCAGACTTCTAAAAGTTCCAATTTTGTGCTCCACGGCTCTATCACTTGCCAGAAGCGGCCGACAGAGGCCCCTCCCCCACCGTCTATCCTCCCAAATATCGCCTCAGATTCACTTCTCCGCACGTCCTACCTTCCAGAAAGTGGTGGCTTTTCTGATGAGAGAGGTGCTGCTATTCTTTTCTTCAATCTCCTGTTGAGTTTGTAGGGGTTCAGAATGGTTTGATCCCTATCCAGCTGAATTCCTGGGACCAGACGAAATCCAGGTCTCCTACTCCTCCGCCATCTTGCTCCACCCCCCCTGTGGTGGTCTTAATAATGGATCACTGAGAGAAATTTTTGAAATTCAGCACTGAACATTGGGAACAGATATCCATATTGGAGACACACATCACAGCACTGATAAAAATGACAACAAAGTTTTCCATCCAAGAGCTAGGCCATCCTTTTGTCTAGATCCAGCCCAAATTAGATTTGTCTTTTAATTCTTGATCCATACATTCACATTTACATCTAATTTATTTCTATATAAAACATTTTCTATCTACTTCACTAAAGGTATTATTATATTTTATGTATTTATTTTCACTCATATTATTATATTTTAATTTAAAGATTTACCTGCTCTGAAACTCAATGGAAGCTCACTGCTTTTTAAGACAGGATTCCACACAATACTGCTTGCTGTCTATCTGAAATAATTTGGTGCAAGTTCTTAAATTTTTCACAGTTGTGACTCTACCAATGTATCAAACCGAATAAGCTACAGAACATCATAGCAGTGATAAACTTGTTCTAGGACTGCTCAATGTATTGAGTAACACCAAAGGTCATAATTTTAAAATTTCACATATACTAAGAAACTTATCTAGAATTGCCATAGCTTAAAAATCTAAAAATCTTAAAAAAATTTTTTTCTCATTCTATGTAGGTTATAATGGGGATTCTTCTTCCCCCTACCATTTTGTTTTTGGAGTTTCGCACCTATGATGACCTCTCATATCAGACATCCAAGGAGAATGAAGATGGCAAAGAGAAAGAAGAGGAGAACATGGTCAGTACTACCCTTGATCATAACAGTATCAATTCACTCTCATTCTCAAAATTGTTGAGATTTCTCTTACCATGAGTTTAGAAACCACAATAATGGGGGAACTCTGTATAATTCTTTATTCTTGAAGACACCTGTCTGTTAAATGCTGTGCATTTCCCATTTGGCAACCTGCTTGCCGTGTGCCATTCTGTTTTCCAGGACGCGAATGCAGACGCTGGTTCAAAAAAGGGTGATGAGGAGAATGAGCACAAAAAGCAAAGAAGCATCCCCATTGGAACGAAGATCTGTGAATTCTATAATGCTCCCATTGTCAAGTTCTGGTTTTACACGGTAAGGCTTCCTCCTCAGCATTTGCCACATAACTTGTTTTGAACACACAGAATTGTGAGACCCAAGAAACATGTCAAAGGCTTTTAAAAATATTTTAAAATTCACAGAATTAAAATGAATTGTGAAAACAAAACTGGAACTAATTCAGATCTTCAGCTAAAATTGTATCTGGGTATCTTGTCCTATATTTACATGCATGTAGGAATGTGGCCATCATAGCCCCAAATACACCACTTCATAAAGCAAAACAGTCCTGTTTCCTTAAGATGAAGGATTCTTTTTTAATGCCTTCAGTAATACAAACTTAGAGAAATACAGTTTTATTTTTAAATGAACATAGATGTCTTGTGATTTAAAGAGCAAACTCACAGACGCCATTTTTTTTCCCATAATACCAGTGGGCTTACCAAAGGAGTGTGGTTGAACCCAGATCATAAACTCCTAGAACAGGGGAGCAAATCAAGGCCTCTCTACTCTGAAATGCACACCAAACTGACCACTGCTTGGCTGCACACTCTCCTCCAGATGCCTTTGGTGGCCACTGTCTCCACATCCCCAAGAGTGAGGCACCATCTGTAACAAGAGTGGCCTTGACCTTACACATGCATGCTATGACTTCTGCAGATAGGCTCTGGCTTCAGGAGGTCCCAGCAAGCATGCAGAGGCTCCCACAACCATTGAAGTCTGGGGAAGGTGGGACAAGACTACTCATGAAGTCCCAAGCACCAAGCTACAGCCTACACCAGGCAGGTCCTGGCATGGGGTTCCATTTGTAACTAGGCAGGAGCAGGCGATGGGAGATGAGAAGATGTGTCCAAGGTTGTGAATGGGGCATTAGGCAATGGGGTAGGCCGTAGGCAGAGGAAGGCTTCATGGGGACCTAGATCAACCGTGGGCCTGGACACCCAATTTTTTGGTGGCCACGACTGGTAATATGGAGAAGCCACTGCTACCCACCTGCTCTGGTCAGAACCAGCTGAACACCACTGATGCCCCTGTCCTGCAGGAGAGCTCAGCACAGGGCCGAGCCAGGAGGCAGAGGAGCCCCAGTGTCACCCCGCACCTATGAATACTACCTCTGGCCTGTGGGAGGACATTGCACATTTTACAGCTTCCCAGGGGATTCTGATACAACCCAATTTTGAGAACTCTGGTTCTAATCCTTCTGCAAGGAACAGATCATGGATGCAAGGGATTTTACCTATGTTACTGGTAAATATTATACAACTGGGAGGGGGTGGAAGGTGAATCTTAAAAAAAACCCTGCTGAATCACAAATACACAATTGCTAGAACACCCCATCCCCACTCCTCAACCCCACCCCCATAACTCCTGAAGGGGCCTGGACCAGCAAGAGTGAAGATGATTCATCAGCTCCACAGTGAATCAACCTCAGACAATCAACTTCAGACTACCTCCCTCCACCCCATACCTCGCTTCCATATATCTCCAAACTCTGCATCTTTTCTTGCCACAAAGATAAGAGGCATGCTATGCCCACAGCAAACCATAGATATGTCAATCCTAATTGTGGGGACTCAGGACAGCTCTGTGCACCTGGGCAGACAGCTCTCACCCCCGCCCCCCACCCCCACCTTCTAACCTCCCACATCCATCAGCAGTGAAAAGATTCAAGAGGAAAATTTGCAAAGCAGGGAGAGTAAGTAACATTTTCCAACTTCCAGGAATGTAGAAGACACGTTAGTGAAATATTAAAATTTTCCTTATTATTTATCATAATTTTATGCAGCTCCATAATTCCCCCATGAGGGTGACAGTAGCCACAAATACATCTTCATTTATAAAATGAAATGCCAGTGTCCACATCATCCTAAAGTATAAAATGCCTCCCAACCTGCCCCAAAGTTGGTTAGATGAGTCAGTCCAGTTGGAAAGGCAAATTTGTTTTAGAAGAACTGTCAACCTGAAAATAGGATTTTCAAAAGTTTGTGTTTTTTTTTTCCAGTGCGTGTTATCTCCCCAAACACTGCTAATAGTTGTTCTGCCCTTCAGATATCATACTTGGGCTACCTACTGCTATTCAACTATGTCATCCTGGTGCGGATGGAGCGCTGGCCTTGTCTACAGGAGTGGATTGTCATCTCCTACATCGTGAGCCTGGCCTTAGAGAAAATACGAGAGGTGATTACTCCAAAGACCTGTCCCAGCCCCACTGAACACTGACTTTAGTTCAGATATAGCTTCTTATTGCAAAAACACTTCATGCAAATCATGAGTGCCATGGTACTTTTTTCTCTTTGGGGCTATCACAATCCCAAGTTTATTCCATTCCCTTGCTTAAGGTTTCTATGTCTTCTGCTTCCAACTGAAATTTGAATTTGCAAATCAAAACACAAAGCAAAATAAATGATGTTTAGTAATAAAAACAGTCTCAGTGCCTGTAAAAGCAATAGTAAATGCTGCCAGGAGATAAACCAATTACTACAACTGGGTACAAATTTTGGCTCTGTTTACTGCGAGATGAAACTAAAAACAGAGAGAGACACAAGATGATGTTTTACCTACAATTTAGGACTCAGAATCATGGCTCCCTACCACCTGCAATGGGGATTCTTCCTTCTTATTAAGGAAGGAGTCTCAGGAGACTCTGAAAAGTGGCTGAGGAAATAGAGCCAGGTACTTTTCTACAGGTTTTAATTCACTATATTAGCTTGTAGAGGGAAAGCTTATATCCAAGAAAAAATGAATCTGAACTGAAAAAGCACACAGAAGGATTTCACGTGCTTCTTCCAACGGATATAGACCCAGTACTATTATTTTGCAATTGTTATTAACCCTTTCACTGAACTGAAAAAAAAAAATATTACTGGCAATTTCTTCCCAATAGAGTGAGTTTGATAGTGGCAGTCTAACGAGAGCCCGAGGAACCAAAAAAGTGCCAAATCCAACATTTTGCAACCCATCTCCTTTGCTACTAGTCTTTCTTTTATAGTTGGGCTTCATCAGACTACAAATGTTACAACTGGGATTCCCCAAGCGGCCTGCCATGCCATCCCTATGCCACCGTGATCCCGCTGAGCATCAGCCATGTGCTAAGATACTGTTCTTTATTCTAGGAGCTCACCCTCTAGTTACAGCTCACCCTCCAGGCTACATTGTACATGGGTGGTTAAACTAGTGAATCCCTTCTGTGTTGGCCAAAAAATAGACACCACCCCATCCCACTTGTGGGGTCTCCAGGACCCCCACAGTCTCCATAACTAAAGGGGTACCACAGCAGACCCCCACCTTACTGCACACCATAGCTGCATCCATGGGGTTCACTCTCTGTGTACCTGTGCATGCTGTTTGTTAAAAATTTTTAATTTTACCCTGAGGAAGTAGTGATTTTTAATCAGTGGGGTTTTTTTTTTAAAGATTTATTTATTTGAGAAAAAGAGAGTGTGCATTGGAGGAGAGGCAGAGGGAGAGGGAAAGAACGTCTCAAGCAGACTTCCCACAGAGCACAGAGCCTGAGGTGGGGCTAGATCTCATGACCCTGAGATCATGACCTGAGCCAAAATCCAGAGTAAGATGCTTAACTGACTGAGCCACCCAGGCACCCCAAATCAATGGTCATTTTTAAAGGGTAATATCTCAAATAGGAGAAAAATCATTTAAGTTTCCCCTGACTTCTCATATCTAAGTTGCAAAGGAATTGTGGCAAACAAACATCTCCTAGCCCAATTCTGCCATCTCCAACAGGTCCCCTTTTGTGGGACCACATGGGTGTATCTCTGCTCTAGACTTTTCCTCCTGGACTAACTCTGGAACGTGGGCTGATGGGCACATATCCAGAGAATTAAAAAAGAAATCAAGAGGCAGCTGCTTTAATTTCACCCAGAAGGACATAATTTAGAAGGCATTTCCTGAGAATTTGTGAAACACTGCATCTAGGAATATAGAGGATTCCATGGAATTTCCCTTTCGAGATATCTTTCTCTGTCTGAGAAGATTAGTGTTTAAAGGTCTTAGGCAGGAAATGGGACCAGATGCCCTGGAATGTTCCACCAGTCCTATCTTTCCAAGATTCTAAGAGGCTTCCAATACAGCACTCCCTGTTTATTGTTCTTTGGCATTTGTTTTCAGATCCTCATGTCAGAACCAGGCAAACTCAGCCAGAAAATAAAAGTTTGGCTTCAGGAGTACTGGAACATCACGGATCTCGTGGCCATTTCCATGTTCATGATTGGAGCAATCCTTCGCCTACAGAAGCAGCCATATATGGGCTATGGCCGAGTGATCTACTGTGTGGATATCATCTTCTGGTACATCCGTGTCCTGGACATCTTTGGTGTCAACAAGTATCTGGGGCCCTATGTGATGATGATTGGAAAGATGGTTAGTACCGACACCCCATTAGGACCTAGAGATGCTGAGGTTATGGTTAAGACTTGAGACCAGGCCTTGGGTGTGGCTTTGTTAGACTTCATTTGGTCTTTCCTTTGCAGTTGGTTTCCTGCAGGAAACATTTTTGCTTTAAGATACATAGTTCTCTTACATGTTAATACTGTGTGTATATGTATATACACAGTATATACTACTTTATATAGGGAAATATATATACTGTATATATGTACAATACTCATACTGTGTGTGTGTGTATATATATATATATTTATAAATATAGCAATAACCTGGTTCATAACATAGGATGAAAGCCAGAAACAAATAGGGCCCAGGGTCACTCCCCCACCCGTATTCCAAACGGTCTTCAGCCCATGTACTCTGGCCTGGAGTGGACATAGTCAATTTATGTTATTAAGGCCAAAACAAATCCATGGCAACATTTCTTTCAGAGTAAATCATACAATATGAAACAAAAAAAAAATGAGTAAGCAGATCATCCTTGCATCACTTAAAATAGCTTCAGTGTTACAACTCACCCCGGAAGAAAGGAAGTTTCTTAAGTTTAGGAATAACTCTTTATATCGCAAGCCACTTTGAGTGAAGGGATATATGGTTTAGCTTATCCTGGCAAGGGCTGTCATCTTCAGGGATATCCAAAATTAGGAATTATACCAGTTCGGTACCCACAGTAACAGAGCATTGCTCACTGTAACCACTCAGCATTTGTGTAATGAATGAATAAATATTCTGTACTCTTAATTCATTATCTTGTTCCTTTCTTAGATATCTCCTCCTCTGTTTCCCTTACAAATTCCCATGTTTACCCCATAAGTCTTCCCTTTCTCCATTTGTTGTTGTAGTTATGAGAGGAATATTTGTTTATGGGCAACAATAGAGGAGAAGAAAGAGTAAGAGCAAATGAGGGAGTCAATGTTCTAGAATAAGATGTATGCATTGCATGGCATATAAAAACAAGGAGCCCATGGATGGGATAGAGAGAAGGGAAAGAGGCTCTCTTCATCCTAATTAAACACTCATGAAGTTATCAGGGAGAGCAATAGCAAGAGAACCTGGTCCATGAGTCAACACAGTAAGAGACACATTTTCTCTCTACTCAGATGATTGACATGCTGTATTTTGTGGTCATCATGCTGGTTGTGCTGATGAGTTTTGGAGTAGCCCGTCAAGCCATTTTGCACCCAGATGAGGAGCCTTCTTGGAAACTGGCCCGAAACATCTTCTACATGCCCTACTGGATGATTTATGGAGAGGTGTTCGCAGACCAGATAGACCGTAAGAATAGAATTGATAGTAAGATTCTCTTCCCTGCTTCTGAGGCAGATGATCAGTTCCAAATTAATGGAAGAGCGTGTGTTAATTTGGAAATAAATTATTTTTTATTCTGGCATGAGCATCAAATTATTTTATGAAGGAATAAGTGCAGAATATGAAATGTAGATTTTTAAGACATCAGTCATTTCTTCTATTCTAAAAACCATTAATCAGAATTTTGAAAGAGTCTCCCATTCCTTTAGCTGGACCTGGTGAACATCTTATCACATGAATGTAGTCCCAGTGTCAATATCCCAATATTTCTTCAACCTAAAATTCTTTCTACCCCAAGACAGAGTGGGTAGTGTTATTCCAATAGAATGAGATAGTAAGCATGACAGGGTGACTGGTGCCTTGTGTCATCCTCATCTTCAAGTCTCTTCTCCAAAGCCCATTATCCACATGGCTATCAATTTCCTCTTCACTTATGGAGTTCAACTTTTTAAAATTATTATTATAAACAATAATCTGGATGTTAGCAGAGGAAATGAGCCATAATCCTGTGTGGATTTCTGAGGGATATAGGACCCAGCTCCTCTCCAGGCTAAGCTGGCAGGTCATGCTGTCTCGTGTTGTAGGAAGCGAAGCTCAAATGTTCTTATACCTATTTCACCTGGCCAGTTAATGTCCCACCAATGAATGAGGCTCTTCAGATCCATTTTTATGTCCATACCCATACCTTCATTTGCATGTTGTGCTCTGTCACAAAGATACAGATACAACAGCATGTCTGCTCTTTCCAGTATTCTGCTTCTTGGGGATAGATGGTCTTGAACATCCTCCTCTTGTATGAAATGCAGGGTTCTCAGTACATCTTCTGCTACTGGGTTAGACTGATAACTAGTTCACACAATGCCTTCCATCTAGCTTTTATAATATGATTCCAAACATATCATTATCACCGGTATCTCAAAGTCAATTGTTGAATGTGTTTGTAGCTTGGTAAACTGGAACATAAAAATCTAACTTGCTTTCAAAAGAATATTTGCTTTGGTAAACATATGATCCAGACATAAATTGTAATATTTTTATTTTTTTTAATTATTAAATTGGATAATGAGAAGATAAAGAGGCAAAAGAGGCTATTTTCAGTAACACCGTTAAATGTTGGTTTTTGACTTTTGGTCTGACTATTGCATAATAATTTTTCATTTATTTGTGCCTATGAGATATTTGAATTGGGATATAGAGAATGCCTGATTGGCTAATCAGTTGGTTAAAATGATCATCTGCCAGTAGCCTCATATCTTTTTCACAGTATTTTTAACTAGTGAACTTTTTATTGCTTATGACATGGTAAAACCAATATTCATGAAATATATATGTACTTCTTAAAATTAATAATGTATACAGTTTCTTCTAAATAGACCACGGTTTCTAAGCATGAATCTATAATTCCCAAACTTGAGTACGTTGCATTTCTTGACACCCAAAACCGTTCTGTGTTGCTAATCATTTGTTTTACTTTTTTCTCGACTGTCATCTTATTTTCTTTCCTCCCTTCCTGTCACAACTAAAAAAAATAAAATCCTGCTTTCCAACTGCTATATAGTCTACGCCATGGAAATTAATCGTAAGTTTACACAGAATTGATGACTCTACTCCATGAAATGTGTGTACTAGTCAATCTTTCCCTTAGCTAATTAGTGACAGCCTTACACTTGTTTTAAATACTTCTCTTGTTTTCTGGGGTCAATACTTTTCTAAACTGTAAGTAAGTAAAAAGTAGGTAGACTATAAATTCATGGAAGTTACTTCACTGATCACTGTTGGGATCATTCTATTTTTTAGTTCAGGACATAGGTCCCAAAGGATCAGAGTGGCATTTTGAATGAGCTGAGAGAGAGAAAAGATGATTTTCCAAACATGACACCAGAACCAGTGATTAATGGATTTGAAGGTAGAGGGCACCCGTACCTCCTTCCTCATAACAAAATTATTTCCAAAGTTCATGTACAAGTGAGACCAAGGAGACAACATAAGTTGATGTTAAATTATCAGAAGACACAATAGCTTTCTAATGGATAACAGTACAGAAAAAAATATAAAGATAGATTTAGCTGCTTAGAAATTAAGAACTTCTGTATATGAAAAACACAAATACAGAAATGGGAAAATGTTTATAAATATGACAAGTCAAGTTTCTTGTTTTCTTTCTATGAGTTGATATTTTTCACATGGAAAATTATTGCTTATGGAATCAGGAAAAAAATCATCTTAAAAAGGAAATAGATCACGTAATGGCATATGTAAGTTATTCTATTCATTTTATGTAAAAAGTACAAAAAGAAAAACTTTTGTTTCAGCTCCTTGTGGCGACAACCAGTATGATGAGGAAGGCAAGCGGCTCCCTCCATGTATTCCGGGTGCCTGGCTCACACCCGCCATCATGGCATGCTACCTACTGGTGGCCAACATCCTGCTGGTGAACTTGCTTATTGCAGTTTTCAAGTATGTATCAAGGCGATGACCGGGTGCCTATTATTTATTACATTACAAATTTCCAGTTTAATCTTGGAACACTCATGCGGCCATGGATTTACACAGAATTTCAGTAGGGCTTTTAAATGTGTAGAATTTTTGCAATCTCTTTCATTCAAACTTAATCAGCCTTCATGTATTCATGAATCAAAAGTTGACACTTAAATACATTTAAAAATTTTTTAATGGTTCAATATTTTATTTTTTTATTTAAGTATAATTAACATACAGTGTTGTATCAGTTTCGGGTATAGAGTACAATGATTCAATAATTCTGTACATTATTCAGTGCTCAACAGGATGCATTAGTGTACTCTTAATCCCCTTTATCTATTTCACCCACCACCCCCCACCTCCCCTCTGACAACCACCAGTTTGTTCTCTGTGTTTAAGAGTCTGGTTTGTTGTTTTGTTTTTTCTTTCCTCTGTTTTTTCTTTGTTTGTTTTGTTTCTTATATTCCACATATAAATGAAATCATATGGTATTTGTCTTTGTCTTAAATACATTTAAACTTAATCTTGGTTAGTATTTTAACACTTTAACATGTATTTTAATCTAATGAAAATATTTCCTTAGATGAAAGTCTCCTGGAGTAGGGAAGATTTGATTAAGACATGCCTTCAATTCATTATCAGAGGCACAGAAAGCAATGTTAATTCCATAAGCTGTGACAATTACTGTAATTATATAAAATATTTTCCTAATTACAGAATAGAAGATAAAATGGCCTAGGAAAGACATGGCTTAAACTATAAAATCAAGTTTCTGGTAAAACTTGTCCATTTTGGCATGATGTGTTGAGCATGTGACTGTGCTTAATAAATGTTCAAAAAAAATTCTAGCTTCTAAGATGAAAAACATGAGGGAAAAATCCTTCCCAGAAATATAGAATCTTAGAGCTGACCAGGGCTTTGGAAAGAATCTGGTTCAAACTCTTGTTCAAGTGTATTGCAGGTTTAAATACTTCAAAATGCTTAACTGAATAGCTCCTACCTTTAAAAATATGAAATAAAATTTTCCTGAGCATATGAATCAGTAGGCTGTAGTATGGTGTTTCAAGAGAGCAGTAGGCAGCAGTTTCAATATACTTAATTCTTAATTATTTATATGCGTAAAATGTCCTTGGGTGTAGATAATCCACATTGATAGATAAACCGAAAGGGTAATCTAGGAGTCAGTACTAAGGGGCACTAAAAGGCCATTTCACTGTTTATTTTCATTTCAATGTGAGTGACCAATTGCCCTGGGAAATCAAAATGAAAAGTAAAATAACTAAATCTTTATTCTTTTTAAAGCAATACTTTCTTTGAAGTAAAGTCAATATCCAACCAGGTGTGGAAATTCCAGCGATATCAGCTGATAATGACATTTCATGACCGGCCAGTCCTACCTCCACCAATGATCATTTTAAGCCACATCTATATAATCATTATGCGTCTCAGTGGCCGCTATAGGAAAAAAAGAGAAGGGGACCAAGATGAACAGGATCGTGGACTGAGTATGTGCAGGACTCTTTCATTTCTATCTTGGGCGAATTTCAAGAGTGTTCCAACTGGACACCCTCATGGAAATCTCACTAAACTACTTAAATTGTGTGAAAACATAACACTCTAGTCCAACTGTTGTTCTTCACAAATGCTTCTCATTTTATGTTGATTTTATTCCAGTTCTGTTAGTTTATGAGTAATTAGTGTTACAGAAAGCCTGCTCATGAAGAGATCAGAAATTGAGAGAGTTCTTGAAAATGACTCCTCTATATAAACTCAATGTTCCTTTAAGAACGTTTCCACTTGTTGCATCTCAAGAGGATAGGAAAATAATTCTGTCCACCCGACTCCATAAAATACATGCAAAATGTTCTCCAGAAAATAGTACTTGGTTTCACCTTGCAAAAGCTATAATAGTGTTGTTTTGTGTTAAAAAGTAAGCCATTTTGCTCCAACGGAAAGATGATTGCTGCATATTACAACCTGTTTGAGTAATAAACAATTGGAATAGTCAGAGAATTGCCCACAAGTGACCGGCAAGGGAGCGTAATTCCGGTTGGGGTGTGAAATTCGCAATGGCGCAACTAAATTGATTCTTCATGGACAGGGCTCATTTCTCACTTGGCAAACCGTTCTCCCTTCACGCAGAGCTGTTTCTCAGCGACGAGGAGCTGAAGAGGCTGCACGAGTTCGAGGAGCAGTGTGTTCAGGAGCACTTCCAGGAGAAGGAGGATGAGCAGCAGTCGTCCAGCGATGAGCGCATCCGTGTCACTTGTGAGAGGTGTGCCCAGGGCGGGGCCAGTGCCAAGGGTGTGCGGGCTCCTCCGCCCCATTCTAAGGGGGATGCCAACGTTCGTATAAATGTTCACTCCAGGTTCTCTTGTTTGTTCAAACTTTGGATTCTTTACGTGTTTCCCCCCCGAAATAGTGTGAAAATATCTAACGTGAAATGGTGATTGTAAATTGTATATAGAAGGGAACGATGACATGTATTGCAAAAATTCCAGACCCCAAATAAACCAAACCAAACCAAAAACCCCTGACAGTTCCTGCCCACCCCCAGAGTGGGAGATTTTACTGCAATACCCTGCATCAATGAAGAGAAAAATCAGCTGCAGGCTGTGTAAATACTAGGGAAGCGGTCTTTTGACTTGTGGTTGACTTTGTCAAGGATGGTATCCCCCTAGGGACTGACCTGTCCATCCTACCTTAATGTTCTTGTTGCTCCGTTCCCAAACTGGCAGGGCAGAGGTAAAGGCTCCCTCCTCTTTGCTTCTATGAGACCAGGAACTACGGGAGAGGCAGAGGTGTCTGTCTCCCATGAGGATGGAAACTTCTAAACTAGGGCAGGGTGTGTTTTTCACACCTTTGCATCCCCGGTCCCAACAAAAGCAGCAGCATCCATATGGTAGTGCTTAATAAATGTAGAATGAACGAATACATGTGTGCACGAATCTGTGAATGAGCAAATGAAGGCAGGTGAGGGAGAGCCATTAAAGGGTGACATTTTCCGAACTTTTCAGTATTGCTCTTCCTGCAGCTGGGAACGAGTAACCAGCAAAGGGTAGACAGGAACAATAAAACTACACTCTCTATATTTTTCTAATCATATAATTTTTAAGAACATTTATCACTTAATAAAAGCAATGTAAGCTTTTATTATTATTATTTAAAGATTGTGATAATCGATAAAACATCGTTCCAAAGAGTTTAACCAACACTGCAGGTAGAAGGATGATGCCTACGGGGATTCTAGCTTATCATTCTGTCCTTCAGTACTCAGAATTAAAGTTTCCTGGTACAGCTGCATGTATATATTGATAAACATAAAGACATTCACAAGAACACAACAACTACAACAGAATTCACAGTACACCTCGAAGTGCACATTCAGGCCAGTGACTCTGCCACAGTCCACAGGAGAGACAATGCCCCTGGCAGCTCCAGGTCTCTTGTCCCTCTCCCCTCCTAGCCCTAGTCACCTTGTAATCCAGCCTACCAAATTCAAGGGTTATCTGCACCAACTTTTGGCCTTAATAAGGCACATTAAAAAAAAAAAAAACTTTTAAATACATCTTTGCTGTCTTAATAGTAATTGCTAAGCTTTCAAGATATAAAAATTATTTCTTCCTGAGAAAGATAAGCTACTCCCATTTTATAATCTAAAATCTCAACTTTTTAGTTAGACATTAACTTGGATTTAATCACAGCCAGTAATTTACAATGGAAATTGTGTTTTGTTTCACTCTGCCTCTTCCCTTTTGCCCTTCCCCCAGCATTGTTTGGATTTTTACCATTCTTGGAGCAAGCCTCCAAGAATGTGGTTATCAGGTCACTACCAAACTGCATTTTCCTCTTGGGGCTCTGTGCACACGTAATAGGAATGAAAGTGTGCTGGGCAGTAAAAACATCTACTTCCCGTTTCCCTTGGCTGAGATCTCCAAGAGTGATGGCAGTACATTCCTGCCCCTCCGGTTCCCTTGTTGACCCTTTCTAGGCTGAATCACAGGTGAATATTGGAGACAAATGGAGGAGGAGGTTTGAGAAGAAGGTACTTTTCCTTCTCCCTTAACCAGGACAGCTGAGGAGCAGGAAAGAGGGTGGAAGAATAGAAATAAAATTAGTTATTTTTACCTAAATTTAACACCAGTGATTACTTTTAAAATCAAATTTTTGAGTACTCAGATATTTCTGCCATTTTTAAAAAATCTTCTTTATATATTGGATTGTTTTTATTTTCCATGTCACCATTTGCCATTTGATGATTCTCCTGTCATCCCCAGCACCATTCGATCTGCGGGATCTGGGTAGGAGTGAGCCTCCATGAAAGGTGCACTTGGCATTAGTCCCTGCCTGGCCTCCCTGTTGTCTGGTACCTTTCAAAACCTGGGCCAGCAATTTGCATGACTCAATCTCACAAACGTGTTCACACAGGACGTTTACATACTTGTGCTCCTCCATGCAGGGTGTTTTGAGGGCTTACGTGCAGGAACCAAATTCATGCTCTTCCCTTAACATTTGGAAAGTAATAGATGAAATTCTAACAATTTCACCCAACTTCACCATTTTGTGAGATCCAACATTTAATCCCTCAATCAGAGATTTGTAATATGATTCAGTTTTTAGTTAGCACAACCCTGCAGCAGGGTATTTAACCCAAAGCCCCACCCAGCATGCCCACTTAGCTGATTTAGGGCACTGCACTCATGGTTTTCCTCCCAAATTTGGACATCCTCTTCCGTGCTCTGAGCTCTGAGAGCATCTGAGCACTCCGTAATCATTTCTGCTCTTCCAATTCATTTTGCACTCACTAGACTCTAATCTGGTTGCATCGCTCCCCGCTAAAAGTCTTCCAGTGGCTCCCATTGCTCCCAGGTCCAGCCTCACCCTGGACTGTCCTCCCTTCATGCTTGGTACTCCAGTCTTGTTGGCCTCCTTTCATTTCCTCAAAGCCACCACTCCCTTCCTGCCATAGGGGTTTTTGCACATGTTGTAACCTCTGTCTACTCATCCTTTGGATCTCTGCTCAAATGTCAATTCCTTATGGGAAACTTCCCTGACCACCCACACCTTAGACTATGTCAAGAAGCCTGCACATCTCCACACAGCAGGAGCTTGAGTTTTTGAATGAATGGATGATTAAAAAGTTCATGTCCTGACTTGAATGCAAATTTCCATCCTATCCTTAATGAATATCAAATAGAATGTCAACTATGCTCCCTCTGGGTTTGCAACTTTGACTTTGCTATCAGCAACTAGGAACAGTCTCAATACACAAATGATTCTGCTACCCATAACTCTCAGGAAGATCTTTAATATCAGCAACACCAAAACAACTGGTGGTGTTGACAGGTGTTGACAGGTGTTGTTTCTTTGCTTGAAAGGTTAATATCAGATAACCAAGAGGGCTTGTGGAAGAACATTTTACAAATAACTTCTGCCAGCACAACCAAGGTAGAATTTGTCAACCTAGATATTCATCATACCAGGCTAATCCCTAGTAACATGTATCTTTATCAATCAGAACTTGAAGGCCATCTCCGTGTGTCTTGAAAATTCACTGTTGAGTACATCATTCCTTTTGTGGTTTGGCATCCCTTGGTTCACAGGTTCAAGAGCAACTGAGTTGAAAAGAATCTTTTCTAAAAAAACTTTGTCAGAGATTCAACTTCCTTTTCTTGATCAATGAGATTATGTAATCCAGTGTGTTTTCCTTTTTTCCATGGCATCAAGGAAGCTTCACACCAAACTTAATATTTAATTGATACAGGTATATTATTATAGGTTTTTGGAATGCATGGTATACATTTCCTCCTTATTATCTCTTCTTCATTCATATCTTCCATTTACATAAATTTTTATTTTGCATATATGATATTTTCAAGTATGCAGGCTCTAATTCATAAACCATATATTTTAAATGCTCTTGGTCTTGTACTTAAGCATCTATGGGTCTTAGACTAGCCAAACCTATAATAGAAGATATGGATTCCCCCAAAACCTCTGGGTCAAGTGGTTTCTTGTCATATTTGTGGATCTGGGTTAAGGTGTTAGGTTTCCTCTAGGCTTGATTAGAAAAGCAGCAATTTGTGGTCTTGAGATCTTATTTGGTATCCTTTCCCTGAGTAATCAAGTAGAGATGCTGGTAACAGAGACCATAATAAGAAAGACAAGAAAGAGAGAAATGAGATAATCAGTAGAAGGAGACCTGAAAGAGAGCTGGGTCTCAGAAAGGAGGTGGGTAATTCCTCTGGTGTAGACAAGGTCATAGAAAGACAAACACACAGGGCATCTGGGTGGCTCAGTTGGTTAAGCGACTGCCTTCGGCTCAGGACATGATCCTGGAGTCCCGGGATCGAGTCCCGCATCGGGCTCCCTGCTCCGCAGGGAGTCTGCTTCTCCCTCTGACCCTCCTCCCTCTCATGCTCTCTGTCTCTCATTCTCTCTTTCTCAAATAAATAAATAAAATCTTAAAAAAAAAAAGAAAGACAAACACACAGTGATGGGAGAGACGTTTGGTGAAGATTCCATCTGAATGTCTTAATCTTAGAAATTAATAGGAGTCAAAGTTGCTTGGATTATGGGGAAGAGGTGGGATTAAATGTGGGAGTTTTAATGTTTCTAGTAAATGACAATCTTGTTCCTTACCTAACTTTGAGAGCCAATTCAAGGACAGATGGAGATATCAGGCAGATAGAGATAAAAATAGTATTGGCTGTATTAGTAATAAATGTTGTGCTAGAGGATGTGGTTCAGTTGTTGCCAAACTCACAGAATTAGCCATAGCTACTCAGTCACAGGCACCTGCAGGCCTTCGTTCTCACAGGCAGAATCAGCTTTCCCCACTAAGCTTACCATACGAACAAAACAAAGTGAGAACCCATGCTCTCTGCAGGCAGCTAGCGCCCAAACAGAGAGAGAGAGAGAGAGAGAAAACAAACTGGTGTCCTGGCCCCCAAATTCCAACCAGAAAATCAGTCCTCCTCAAGAATAAATAAAGGACTGGAGAGAGACCAAGAGTTTTACACTAAAAGAAAGTCCAGACACATAGGAAGAAATGATAGGAATGGGGAAAGAGTACCCTGAGCAATATTACAGACTTGAAGTCACTGAGGAGGATTTGAGCTCACCTTTAGGGGAAATATGATAGGAAAGGAGTTAGCCAGGAGATTGCTCAGCAGGAACAGGGAGGACATATATGAAATCAGCTAGCATGACTTTGTATTGGGCCAAGTCAAGGTGACTCCGATGACCTTCATCGGTGACTCTCTACAGCCCAAGGGCAAGAAGGCAGTTAGTGAATGAAGCATGGGGCATAGCAAAAGGGAGGCTGAAAGGGACCTATGATCCCAAGAACCAATCAGTGGGGATACCACAACGATGTTAGTGTTTGTAAATGGTAGCATAAACATTAAACTGCCTCAAGACACCATTTTACCCTGCCCAGCCGTGGAGTCCTAGTGGCAATAGAGGAAGGAGTAGAGTGGGCACTATTATGTTGAAAGTAAGGGAGAGAGAACCTAGGATATTACTAAGAGCTTCAGTGAGTGGCTGACCAGAGTCTCGCCTGAACAGAAAGTGGAATACAACCAGAAAAGTCTAATGATTTAGATGACTTGAGTTCTAGAAACCAAGGAGGTCTGAAGTGTGGCCATGCTGGTATATATAAATGATGTGGCCTAGAGCTAAAATCCTAGAGAGCTTAATATTCTTTTGGTAAGTCTTCAGTATTTTGCTTATTAAAAACAATGAGAAAGCCAGAAGATTGAAGGCTTAAGTCTTGTTCTGTGTTTAGTCTTTCACATATAAAAACTCTGTAAGTAAGCACAACCAGGTTCCATCCAGAGTGTTCTCACTATAATTACTAAACTTAAAAGGTAGCCTCATATGAAGAAGTAGATGGAAATTAAAATAGCTGGATATAAAATTTGGGCTGGATTAGACAAGTTTATGATCTGTAGACCTGGAATAAAATTACAGGGTAAGAATAGTCTTAGAACTCAATATGGAATACCACGGAACCTTGAAACATGGGTTTCTTCAAGTATAAACTGGATCTAGTTGTTCCACTAACATTATGTTTTTAGGTTAACATTGAGCTCTATCATTAAGGAAATGTTCCCATATAATTTATAAGATGCCTTGCAGGTGAAGGGTAATGATTGCACATGAAAAGATAACTGCACCTAAAACAGGTTTTGGTAACTACCATACTACACAACTCCAAATATCTAAGTTCTGCCCTTAGAAAACACACACAGGGACTCTTACCATGAGATCATGAATCTGGACCTTGTATTTAATAGATAAGAACCTATGAAACTCAATAAAGTTATGCCGTATATAGGTATTCTCTTAGAAGTTACTACAAAAGTGCCACAAATTATATATTGTTGTATCTATTAGTTGAATGAAATGCAAAACTTTATTTACAATGCCTTAACCAAAAAATGTGTTTCAATTAAGCTACTTTCAGGTTTAGTAGTATGATGTCTGAAACCAAATATCCTAAATAATAGATATAGGGAAGATACAGATGAAAGCATCTGGAGATTTGCAATCACACCTACTTCACATGGTCATGTTATTTTACACTTGCATAGCATTTACAGCTCACAGAGTGCTTTCATTTACACGATTTCACTTAATTCTCACAACACTATCATGCTATTTCTGTTGTTATTGCTGTCCTTGCTGATGTTATTTATTGTCACTGGTGACAGATACACAATAAAGAGGAGCTGGTGGAGCACTTCATCCCTAACATGAATGGGGCACATCTCAAACAGAATCCTGAAGTTGACAAAATGTTGATCCTAAACAGCCTTTCTTTTTTCTTGAAAACAAGCTAAAACAAAACGAGTACTGATATGCAATGTCAATTGCTAATCTGATACCATTATCTCTAACTTTCTTAATTTACAAAACAAGTAGAATTATATTGTGCCAGATTTTGAGACTGATTAGGGCATTGGGATGCGGCCTTTTAACAGAAAACACTGTAGGCCAATCTGTACTAATCTCTGAATCATCTTCAGATCGCATAAATCTTTTGCCTTTTACTAATCTCTGAATCAAACAAAGAGAAATGTGAGGGGGACAAATACAACTGTTATTAACTAGAACTGATAAAGCAAGTTAGGTTCTGGGTTGCCAGTGGTTTTAGTAGGAGGCACACATTAAATAGTAAAAGGCAGTGGAAATACTGTCATAAATCAAGTGCACCTTAAATTCTATTCAAAGACAGGAGAATGATTACTTTAGGCCCAGCCAGTTTATAGATTTCACTTGGTTCTAGTTTCCTCTGACATAAAAGTCTAGCCCTCACAAATTGTTCTTCTGGCCTGCCAGTTGAAACTCAGATGTTTGTAGTTAGAAAAAGGGCCTTCATGCCCTTTTCAAAAGTATTCTAAATGGAAGAATTTTTGCTGTGAAGTAAATGCTACCACAGTGTATGAAATAAAAACCTAGTGAAGTACATGTGATGTGATGAGCACTGGATGTTATACGCAACTAATGAATCACTGAACATCATATAAAAAACTAACGATGTACTATACATTGGCTAATTGAATTTAAATTGAAAAAAATTAAAACTAGTGAAACTACTTATGTGATCTATATGTAAATCCAAACACAGAAATAATTACGAGAAGCCATGAATTCAAACTGGCAAAAATAGATAGAAGTAGATCTGGTAAGAAATCAGTATTTCAGTCTAAGAAAGTGCATTTGTATAACAAAAATACTTACCATCCAGAGAAATAGTCCCTTTAAGTCAAATACTAGTCGTACTACAATAATAGTTACAAATGATTTGACCAAATGATTTGAAATAGTCAAATACTAGTCGTACTACAATAATAGTTATAAATGATTTGACCAAATGATTTGAAATAGTCAAAAGCAAATATTGACCTCTTTTATAAAATGAATATTATTTTGAAAAATAATAAACAATGCAGTCATGGTAATCTAATTAAGTAATACTAGAAGCCAGGGTAACAGCATAATTTTATATACAATGGCTGGGATCCCTGGCACCACCAAGGCAGTTTTCATTCATCTGGTTCTACAAACATCAGAGGTAGCAAGTTCTAGAACAAGTTTTCTCAAACTGAGGTCATCAAATGCCCTGGCATTTGGGGTTCTCAAGTTCTAGGAGAATTTTATTTTTCCATTTTGGTGGTGATGGAATGTTTGTGAAGCAAATTTGAGGATGAAGAACAAGATGAAACAGAAAGGGAGGATGGGGGCCAGATTCTGAAAAGTCTTGAATGTATATAAGAAACAGAAATCTTTTTTTTAAGATTTTATTTATTTATTTGAGACAGAGAGAGAGAGAGCTCAAGAGCATGCGGGGGTGGAGGGAGGAGCAGAGGGAGAGGGAGAGGGAGAAGCAGGCTCCCCACTGATCAGGGAGCCTGATGCAGGGCTCGATCCCAGAACCCTGAGATCATGACCTGAGCCGAAGGCAGATGCTTAACTGACTGAACCACCCAGGCACCCCTAAGTTTTCTTTTTAACACACTCCTTGGTACCCGACATTGCAATAAATTTGGCTTTTAATCTTAAGTGTTTTGAGAAGCTGCTGCTGTCATTAAGCAAGGAATGACATGATTGGGTACCTGTGTTAATATTTTAGATTGGAGCGAGAAGCCATTGGAGGCAAAGAGGTTATTCCTAACAGCTAATACTTTTTGCTTTATCACCCTGGGGTAAAATATGAGGTCATATCTCTTTTAATATTAAAGAAAATTATACTGAGACCTTATCCTGCTTATTCCAGGAGTGTCCTCTTTCCCTTCCTATTGTTCCCCTAACTGAGTCAATTGTAGGAGATCCAGTGGTCTATTGAAGTCCCTACCTATTGCATCAAGAATCAAGAGGGTGGGGCCAATTACTGCTTTTTGCTCTGTCTCTGTCCTCCTGCCACTTGGCCCTGGAAGGTGTGGAAGTGCAGGGCAGAGTGGATTAAAGCCCCAGATTTCTGATTGGAGGTTGGAAAGAGGGAGCTCCAGGGTACTGGAAATACCAAGCAGATTATAGAGAGGGATGAGCTGGGGAAAGTAACCCTATGAAGTTGCTTATGAACTTTAGAGCTCACCCCCAAACTGTATTTGTATGTGTATGTGTGTGCATGTGTGCATGCATGTGTGTGTGTGCGTGTGTGTGTGTGTGTGGTTCTGCTCCTTATTAGTGTACCTAAAGCACTGAGGGTGACAAAGTGAACAAAAAAATGACAGAGTAAGGAACTCTTGGATTCCATCCCTCCATAAAACTGGCAAAACTTTCAGAATCAAACTTTTTATAAAGATGGAAATGAACCAATGGCTTGCAACAATTTGTGGAGTGCTTATTCAAGAAACATAGCTGAATCTTTTTTTCTTTTTTTTTTTTTAAGGTTTTATTTATTTGACAGAGAGAGAGAGAAAGAGCACAAGCAGGGGGAGTGGCAGGCAGAGGGAGAGGGAGAAGCAGACTCCCTGCTAAGCAGGGAGCCTGATGTGGGGCTTGATCCCAGGACTCTGGGATCATGACCTGAGCTGAAGGCAGATGCTTAACTGACTGAGCCACGCAGGCACCCCTGAATCTTTTTATCTTAAGTGAGCTTTGTGGTGTTTCAATTTACCTAGTCCCATCCCCCACTCCTCAGTTCAGTGGCAGCCATGAAAATAACATTCCGAATTCCTGGTACCAGTGGAAGCAGAAAGGACCTCGTCCACAAAGAATTGTAATTCTTTGTCTTGACCCATCTGGTGACCCCCTAAAAGACTGGCTTACAAGACTTGTCTTAATTTCCCCTGACTTGGAACTAGCCCAGTGCTAAAACTGCTAGCCAGAGGTGGGGATGGGGAGAGGGCATTCATCAAAAACATTTACAGGCAAATGTTTTAGTCCCTACTCCCCAGGTGATAAATAACAGAATTGGGGCAAATGAGACTAACCAAAAAGCTTCAGAGAAAAGGCTGGGAAATGAGATATCCATAGGACTTTGAAAAGCTCTGACATATTCCTGGGAATCTAGAAGGCCATGTGCATGCATACAGCTGTGCACATGCTCATAAAATACCTGAGAAGGCAGAAAGCTTCCAATTCTAGCTGACCTAAAGTCTCTGTGCAAATAGGAAGTGAAGGCTAAGACAAAGATACAAACTCTGGATGAGTGTTGAAGATGTGCTTGCACAGAGCTCCTCAGCAAAGACTGGGAAATTTTTTTATTCCAGAGATTGAAGGAAATCTCTGTTCAATCATCAGCTGACCACTGAGCTAAAAGAACAGGATTTCAGTGACCACGCACAACAAAGAATACAGCTTTATAGAATCATTTCAGAAAAATTACTAAATAAGCAAAAACTACTACAATATGAAGCAATAATAACAAACCCTGGGGAGGAGAGAGAATCTGACTTCCAGAGTCGCCATGCTATATTACTCAAAATGCCCAGTTTTAAATAAAAAGACATGCAAAGAAACAAGACAGTAAGGTCCACACCTAGGGAAAAGGCAATAAAAAAAAAAAAAACTGGCCCTAAGAAATCCCAGATATTGGACTTTCTGACAAAGACTTTAAATCGGTTATTTTAAACACATTCAAAGAGCTAAAGAAAACCATCTCTAAAGATTTACAGGGAGGTATGAGAATGATGTCTCACCATATAGAGAATATGAATAAAGAGACAGAAATTATGTTTAAAAAGAGGAAGAAGTAGAAGGAGGAGGAGGAGGAAGAGAAGGAGGCGGGGGGGGGAGGAGGGGAAGGAGAAAGAGAAGGAGAAGGACAACCAAACAAATTCTGGAATTGTAAAGTACAAAAACTGAGATGAAAATTTTACTATAGAGTCTCAAAATCAGATTTGAGCAGGTGGAAGAAAGAATCAGTGAACTGGAAGATAAGTTGAGATTATCCAGTCTAAGGAAGAGAAATATAAAAGAATGAACAGAGTCTCAGAGACCTGTGGAACACCATAAGCATAACAGCATACACATGATGGGAGTGCCAGAAGGAGACAAAAGAGAAAGTGGCAGAAAATATCTGAAGAAATAAAGGCCAAAATCTCCCCAAATTTGATGAAAAATATGAATCTACACATATAAGAAATTTAATGAACTCCAAGTAAAATAAACTCAAAGACATCCACACTTATTCAAATCATATTCAAACTGTCATAAGCCAAAGGAAAAAAATCTTGAAAGCAGCAAGAAAGAAGGAACTCATCACATACAAAATGGCCTCAATAAAATAAAAGGCTTACCTCTCATTGGAAATCAGGGAGTCAGTAAGGAGTAGGATGAAATATTTAAAGTGCTGAGAGAAAAATACTATCAACCAAGAATACTATATCTAGCAAAACAGTGTTTCAAAAAATGAAGGAGAAATTAAGATTTTCCCAGAGAGCAAAAACTGAAAGAATTTGTTGCTACTAGACCTGCCTTAGGAGAGATACTAAGAAGTCCTTTGGGCAGAAATGAAAGGTCACCAGACAGTAACTAAAATCTACATGAAGAAATAAAGAGCACTAGTAAAGGTAACTACATACATAAGTATAAAAGACATTATAAATGTATTTTTTTGTTTGTAACTTCTTTTTATTCTCTATATAATTTAAAAGATAACTGCAGAAAAGCAATAATTACAAGTCTATATTGATGGGCACAAAACATATAAAGGTGCAATCTGTGATAACAGCATAAAGTAGAGGAAGAAGGAATAAACTTTAAAAAGGCAAATTTTTGTATACTATTGAAATTAAATTGACATTAATCTGAATTAGACTGTCATAAATTAAGATGTTCATTGTAAGGTGCCTTCTTAGCGCAGTAGGCAGCACGTCAGTCTCATAAGATGTTCATTGCAGTCTCTAGGGCAACCACCAAGAAAATAACTCAAAAATATATAATAAAAGAAATGGAAAGGGAATTAAAAAGGTACACTAGAAAATGTCTATTTAACACAGAAGGAGGTAGTAATGGAGGAATTGAGCAAAAAAAGACATAAGACATGTGGAAAACGAATAGTAAAATGATAGGTGTAAATTCTTCCACATCAGGCTCCACCCTTAGTGGGGAGTCTGTTTGAGATTCCTTCTCCCTGTCCCTTTGCCCTTCCTCCCTCTTGCTCTCTCTGTCTCTCTCTCTCTCTCAAATAAATAAGTCTTTAAAAACATTAGTATAGCTGTGGTGGGTATACTAATATCAGACAAAATAGATTTTAAGACAAAAATTGTTATTAGAAACAAAAAAGGACATTAAATCATGATAAAATGGTCAGTCTATCTAGGAGATAGAATAATTATAAACATATATGCACCTAATAGCAGAGCCTCATAATATATGAAGCAGAAACTGACACAATTAAAGGCAGAAACAGACAGTTCTACAATAATAGTTGGAGACTCTAATATCTCATTTACATTAATAATAGGACAACTAGAAAGAAGATAATAAAAACATAAAAGACTTGAATAATACTATATGCCAATTCAACCTAACAGAACACTACTCAACAACAGCAGAATATACATTCTTCTCAAGACCATATGGAACATTATCCAGGATAGACCATATGTTAGACCATATAACAAATCTAAACAAATCTTTAAAAGACTGAAATTAATCAAAGTGTGTTCTCTGACCACACTGAAATAAGATGATAAATTAATAACAAAAGGAAATTTGGAAAATTCACGAATATATGAAAATTAAACAACACAGTCCTAAATAACCAATCAGTCAAAGAAGAAATCACAAGTGAAATTAGAAAGTACTTTGAGGCTTCACAACAGTGTGAATGTACTAAATGCCACTGAAATGTACATTTAAAAATAGTTAAGATGGTAAATTTTATATTATATGTATTTTACCACAATTTAACATTTTTTAAGAGAAAAGAAAGAAAATACTTCATGAATAAAAATGAAAACACAACATAACCAAAACTTATACAATGCAGCAAAAACGGTACTCAAAATAATTATAACAGTGAACGCCTGTATTAAGAAAGAAGAAAGATCTCAAAGGCATTGAGTACTGAACTAATGAATAGACCACTACCAAGGTCCCAAACTGATCACTGGGCTATACATACACAGGACAGATTCCAAAAGCACTGCCAAGTCTTTGAAAATTGAACTGAAATTGGACCACAGCCCACAAAAATCATGGTGGAACTTGCAGCTCGAACCTAACTAGGTCAGTCAATTGCTAAAAGAAAAATATCAACATTTTTCATGGGATTTATACAAGACTCTGTCACATGACATGATATTCAAAATGTCCATGATATAATGTAAAATAATTTAGAATATGAAGAATTCAGAAAAATCTCAGTTTACCTGGTGAAAAAAAAATCAATAAATGTCAGGCCAAGGTAGTGAAGATGTTTGAATTATTTGACAGACTTTATTTTTTTTTTAAGATTTTATTTATTTATTTGACAGAGAAAGACACAGTGAGAGAGAGAACACAAGCAGAGAGAGTGAGAGAGGGAGAAGCAGACCTCCCACTGAATAGGGAGCCCGATGTGGGGCTCCATGTGGGCCTCCATCCCAGGACAGTAGGATCATGACCTGAGCCTAAGCCGAAGGCAGACGCTTAACAACTGAGCTACTCGGGTATCCCTATTTGACAGATTTTAAAGCAACTGTTATAAAACTGCTTGAACAAAATTGCAAAGAATGTTAAAACTAATGGAAAAATAGAAAGTCTTAGAAAAAATAGAAGATATAAAGAAGAACCAATGAAAAGTTTAGAACTGAAAATACAATAAGTGAAATTAAAATTTCACTGGCTAGGTTCAATAGCATAATAGAGATGACAGAGGAAGGAATCTGTAAACTTGAAGATATATATATAGAGAGAGAGAGAGATTTATCTATATATCTATATCTATATATAGGTATATATAGATATATATGTAGAAGTTACCTAATTTGAGCTAAAGAGAGTAAGTAAACTGGGGGAAAAAAGGAACCTCATGGAACTATGGGACAATAACAAAAGGTGTAACACTGTGCCATCAGAGTCTCAGTAGGAGAAGAGAAAAAATGTGATGCAGAAAATAATATTTTAAGAAATAATAACTGAAAAATTCCCAAATTGGGTGAAAGACATAAATTTACACATTAAAGAAATTTAGCAAACCGCAAACAGGAATAACTCAAAGAAATCCACACCCAGGTACATGTTAGAATCTTCTGAAAACAAAAGACAAAAAAAAAATTACATATAATGACATTATTTATAGGGGAACAGCTATTGAAATAAGGGCAGATTTCTCATGAGAAACCAAGAAGGCCAGGAAAAAGCAGCATCATGGTTTTAAGGCTGAAAAAAGAACTGTCAACCCCAAAATTCTATATCCAACAAAAATTCTTCAGGAATGAATATGAAATAAAGACCTTCTTAGAGAATTCATTGTTAGCAGTTGGGGTCTAAAAGATTACTACAAGAGATTCTTCAGACAGAAGAATCTATACCAGAAGTAAACTTGGAACATCAGGAATGAAGGAATGTTGGGGTTTTCAATACGTGTCTATGTTAATATCTAAGACAACCAAAGCATAAAGGGGTGGACAGAAAATGGACCCATATGGTGGTAATGTTTTTACATCCAACTGAAGTGGTAAAATATTGATGCTAAATAGACTGTGAAATGTTACTATCACCTTGTAGTCCCTAGAACAACCACTATAAGATCTATATAGTAAATGATATTGTCATTTTCCAAATTATTTCTGAGGCCAGCATGACCCTGACACAAAAACCAAAGACAGAACTAAAAAAGAAAACTATAGATCTTATGATCATAGATATAAAACTTCACAACAAATATTAGCAAGTTGAGTCTAGCCACAACCAGGTAGAGTTTGTCTTAAGAATGAAAGGATGTTCAACATTTGAAAATCCATGTAATCCATTACATTAACAGTTGAAAGAAAACATGATAATATCAACTGGTGAAGAAAAAAAATATTTCCACAAAATTCAACATCCATTCCTGTTTGTTTTTTTTAAAGAAAGAATAAAATTAAATTAAAAACCAAAAAACAGAAAATTCTCAGCAACCCAGGAACAGAGAGGAACTTCCTCAATCTGATAAATGGCATTTATAAAAAAGCCACAGCTAACATGGTAAAAGACTGAATGGTTACTCCCCTAAAATTGAGAGCAAGGCAAGGATGTCCACTCTACCACTGCTATTGAACAACATACTACAAGTCTTAAACTTCTGGAACTTAAAATTCTATAACTCTTCTAAAATTCAAAACTCAATAATATGGGAGAAAATGACCCAATTTTAAAAATGGGCAAAAGATGAAAATAGACACACCAGAAAAGACTTAAATTTGGCAAATAAGCACATACAAAGATGCTCAACATTATTATCTACTAGTGAAATACAAATTAAAACCGTGATAACTCTACACACATATTACAATAGTTAAAATAAAAACATACTGATAATACCAAGTTCACAAGCTCAGTGCCAACAAAGACACTGAGCTTGTGGAACTCTCCTACACTGCTGGTGGGACTATAAAATGGTGCAGCCACTCTGAAAAATGGTTTGGCAGTTTCTTATAAAGTTAAACATGCACTTACTGTATTCTGTAGATATGAAATGAAAGCTTACTGGTTCAGCCACTATGAAAAACTATATGGAGGTTCCTCAAAAATTTAAAAATAGAACTACCAGATGATCCAGTAATTCTACTCCTGGGTATATATCCAAAGGAAACGAAAACAGGACATCCAAGAGATATATGTACTCCTAGGTTTATTGCAGCATTATTTGTAATAGCCAAGATATAGAAACAACCCAAGTGTCCACAACAGATGAATGGATAAAGAAGACATGGTTTATATATACAATGGAATATTATTTAGCCACGAGAAAGAAGGAAACCCTGCCATTTGTGACAACACGGATGGATCTTGAGGACATTATGCTTATGTGAAATAAGTCGCCCAGAGAAAGAGAAATGCTATATGATCTCATGTATATGTGGGATCAGAAAAAGCTAAAGTCATAAAAACAGAGAGTAGAATGGTAGCTACCCAGGTGTTACCATGGGAATTGAGGATATGTTGCAACCAGTAGATAAGTAAGCCCTGGAGATCTAATGTACCTCATAGTGGTTATAGTAAAAAATACTGTATTATTAACTTAAGCATTGCTAAAAGACTAGATCTTAATTATCCCCACCACAAAAAATAAAGGCTAATTATGTGACATTATGAAGGTGTTAGCTGACACTACAGTGGTAATCATGTTGCCATATATAAATGTATCAATACACTTGACATCTTAAAGTTACACAATGGGTGATTCATACAACTGAAAACCGAAAGAAATAAAACAAGTTACTGTATGAAAATTTCTAAAAGAAAAATTAAAAAAGGAACATATGAAATTGGAAATATGGCATGTGAGAAATATGTCTTGAAGAGCAAATCACTTAGCCTTAGAATACCTTTGTATTCTGTGCTATGCTGAAAAATACTTCACTCCATGCTGAAAGGAAAGCAGGATTAAGACTTAGAAAGTAAGAGAGTTCATGTTTTGCTGTGAGCTCTATCAGAAATGACAGACTTCTCTTGTGTGTTTTCCTGCCACTCAGTATGTGAACAGATCTGGGACTCTTGTCAAAGTGTTTCCTAGCTAGCCTGTCTTTCCGCATCTGAAATGGAAATCACTCTTTGTAGGGATGTCAAGCTCTGTGAAATGTCTTAAGTAATTGAGGGAAGTCACAAAATATGGCTAGCACAGGAGATGGTTTATTATCCATCCTTTTTGTTCATCATTTCAGATATAAGTGAACTTAAACTCATGTATTTCTTTCTCCTTTCACACATACTAAAAAAACCAATACAGTGTCCCTTGATTTGGCATAACATTTAAACTTTGTTGTCTCCAACGCTGCAGCTGTTTACAGGCTTGAAATAAGCATCTGATCATTTTTCTTAATCTAAGCCACATTGTGAAACATCGTTTCCTCCATAGTTTCAATTAAGGAAGTGGCAGTAGGAATGGGAGGAGATTTAGAGACTGCCACAGAGGAGTCCTACCGCAGGGCTTGGTAGTTTATTCAATGCAGGGGCTGGGGGGTTAGAGAAGTGGGGAGACAGAGTGCAGTAAGGGAGACTTAAGGATCAGATGACTTTGAGATTTCCTTTTTATTTTATTTTTTTTACTGAAGTGTGGTTGACACAGAGTGTTACATTAGTGTCAGGTGTACAATGGTGTTTTGACAAGTCTGTACCTTATGCTATGCTCATTACAAATGTAGCTACCATCTGTCATTTCACAACACTAGTATAACACCACTGACTATATTCCCGATGCTGTACCTTTCATCTCCTTGACCTATTCTATAACCAGAGGCCCGCACCTCCCACTCCCTCCCCTTCACCCATTTTGCCCATCCTCCCTCCCTCTCCCCTCTGGTAATACCAGTTTGTTGTCTTATTTAGGGGTCTGTTTCTGTTTTACTGTTTGTTCGTTCACAGGTTTTGTTTTTTAGATTCCACATATGAGTGAAATCATAGGGTATTTGTTTTTCTCTGTCTGGCTTATTTCATTGAGCGTAACACCCTCTAGGTCCATCCATGCTGTCACAAATAGCAAATTTCCTTTTTATGTATGAGTGGCTGGCCATGCTGTTATCTGAATTAGGTAATACAGGAAAAACATAGGCAGAGAATTATAAAAGATTTGGGAGGAAAGATATTTATATTTTAAGAGTGTATTTATTTTTCAGAGTTTGCATTATCTCTTAATGTAGTATTTATTAAAGGATCTCAAGTCTGACTTGACAGAGGATAGTGTGGATTTTAACACAAAAAGAATCATCGAGGGTAACAGATTTGAAGTAAGCAAGGAGGCATGACATTTAACGGAGAAAATCAAGTCTTACTTGAAGTAATGTAAATTAATAGCTAACGTTCTGTTGGTCCCCGAAATGCAAGAGGAGAAAGAACCCTTAGAACATGTAGTATGTATGGTATGGAAGTCAGGACTTCTCATACACAGTGAACTTGGTCCTCCTGGTGGCAAATTTCCAGGAAGCCAGACCCTTCCTGCTAAAATGATGTGGTTTCCTAGGGGACATATAAATAGTCTTTTCCCCACAAAAAAAGTTAAGAATAGAAGCCAAGGACCCTCCCACACATCAGAGCGTGGCTGTCAATGTGACCAACAGAAGCGCAGCTTGGCAAAAGCAGCGCTGGGAGAATGCAGGGAAGGGTAACCACAGAGGTAGCAGGGGGGTGAGGAAAGCTCAGGAGACGTGGTCAGAGAGCAGAAACTTAGTGTAGAAAAGAGCAGTGGGTGCTCAGGAAGTAGGTAAGAGGAAAGCAAGGAGAACAAGTGAAAGGATTTATAAGGATATGTAAGAAGGTAGCAAAGATCTGCTAGAAACAGACTCAATGCAAACTGGGTGACCCTGGAGACTGCCAGTATGTTTCTTAGAAAAGATCGGAAGGTGGGAGAAAACAAAGCATGACAGAATCAGACCGAAGTATTGGTCTTCACCCAGGGATGAACTTGCCGGAATGGCCCCCCATACCACTGGTTCAGAGGGCCCAGAGGCTTCCAGCTGGGAGCCGTGATCCCCACTGCCCAACCCCACCATGTCCTGGGGGGCAAATTCAACTTTTATTTTTATTTTTTTAAGTTTTTTGTTTTTTGTTTTTTTTGAGAGAGAGAGCACACGCGCATGTGAGTGCGGAATGAGGGAGAGAGAGAATCCCAAGCAGACTCCCTGCTGAGTGTGAGCCTGAGGAGGGGCTTGAGCTCATGACCCTGAGATCATGACCTGAGCCAGAACCAAGAGTCAGACTCTCAACCAACTGAGCTACCCCAGGTGCCCTCAATTCACCTTTTAGAAGGCAGTGCTAGGTCCTGGGCATACCTCACTGCCTCTTAGAGTTAAATTTCACAAACCAGTTGAAAAAATTCATGTTGTACGTATTCTTGAAATATAAAACATAGTCTATACCAGCAGGTTTTAGTTCAGACAACATTATGGTTTCATAAGTTGTTGCCTGATCTTCTAGCAGTTAAAAATCTAACAGCAGATATTTATAATCTACCATGGTCTTTTTTTAAACACCCATTAAGGGAATACTAATTATTAAATATAATGAGCAATTTAAAGTTAGTGGCATTCTTCAGATAATTAAATGACCTTTTGTCCCTTAAGTAAACCGTCTGATAATCTGTACTTAATTACTAACAATTCGTCGTTTGAATCCCCTGAACTTCAAATAAGGACTTTAATTAGTTTTATCATTATAACCATTAATTGCTGACAGCTATAATCAAGCCTCAAAAACCTAAGTGCTAGTATCTTCCTTTATTCTCAGAGGCAATGCGATGTACCAGCTAAGAGACAAAAGCTGGAGCAAATGCTAGAATAGATTGTGTGCATTCAAATTGTACAGCCCCACTGCTTACCAGCCATGTGACTTTGGGCAAATTATTTACACGATGACTTGATTTCCTCATTAAAATGGGGATGATAATAGTGCTTACCTTATAAGGCTGTTATGAGGATTAAACCAGCCTAGAATAGTACCTCAGTAAGTACTTATTAATGAATACATAAGACACTTGGAGCCATGAATGGTAAATAATATGCACTGTATGCGTTAACTGTAATTCTATTACTTTCTGATACTCCTCACAGTCATTTTTAGTAGTTTGAAGTATGAAGTAGTATGAAGTTTGAAAACATGCCCAATGAGCTCCATGATTCTCAAAAGACCTGAAAATCACATAACAATAATAACATTATACTTTTGTTTTTAATATTCAGTTAATCTCAGCTTAATAAATCCATCCCTCTGTGTTCACCAGAGTTGAAAACATGTCAATAAGATTGGAAGAGATCAACGAAAGAGAAAATTTTATGAAAACTTCCCTGCAGACGGTTGACATTCGACTTTCCCAGCTGGAGGAATTGTCTAACAGAATGGTGAATGCTCTTGAAAATCTCGCGGGAATTGACAAGTCTGACCTGATACAGACACGGTCCCGAGCTTCTTCTGAATGTGATGCAACTTATCTTCTAAGACAAAGCAGTATCAATAGCTCTGATGGCTACAGCATGTATAGATACCATTTTAATGGAGAGGAGTTGCTCTATGAGGATGCTTCTCTCTCCATGCCACCAGGGACAGGATTCAGGAAAAAAGCCTGTTCCTTCCGAATGAAGGAAGAGAAGGAGTCAAAAATGCATCTGATACCAGAGCGTCAGGGCAGCCTTCACCTTTTATCCAGCACAAGCCCACCAGCAACACCAGACTGCAGTCAACTTGCATTAGACAGTGTCAAGAACTCTTCAGAGCTGACATTAGGTCCAGATATTGGGATTTCAGCCGAAGATGATAGAAGGCAGGCCGACTCTAAACGGGAAGAAGCTGTTCCCCCAAGTGTAAATCAAACAGATGTTATGCATGGACAGAACAAATCGGATTTTCAAAACCCACAGCTCACAGTGGAAACACCACACATAGAAGGCACAATTTCCTATCCCCTGGAAGAAGCAAAGTTGACACGCTATCATCCTGATGAAACGTTCAGTGCTTATAAAACAATGAAGTCCAGAAGCTTTGTATATTCCCGGGGACGAAAGCTGGTCAGTGGGGTTAACAACTGGAGCACAGAGTACAGTTCAATCATGGACCCAGCACGCCCCTCTACAGTTCAACAGTGGACAACAGAATGGAAGTATCAAGTTCAAAAGATCACACGTTCTCGCAGTACCGACATCCCTTACATTGTGTCAGAAGCTGCAATGCAAGCCGAGCATAAAGAGCAATTCGCAGACACCGAAGATGAAAACTGTGTGTCTGAAAGAGTCCCTCAGATCTCTCGTTTATCTCTAGCTGTCACTGACAGAACTGAAAAGGAAAATTTACTGTCTGTGAAACCAGACCAAACTCTGGGATTCCCATCTTTAAGGTCAAAAAGTTTACACGGCCATCCTAGGAAAGCTAAAGCCAGTCAGGACAAACCAGACAGACCTGGACACGCTGGCAGCGTAAGTAACTTAGCAGTTGTGTCTGGGATTACAACAGAAGAACAGAAGCCCAGGCAAGAGAAAACTTCCACAGAAACTCAAAGTTGACATGTTCTGTTTCTTTGACTTTTAAATCAAAACCACTGATGAATACCATCTTGGTCATCTAAATATCATCAATTTCTGGAAACATTTTCATTAAAAATGTTTGGCAATTTGGACTTAAGATTTAAAATTGAATGCACTAAATGTAAAGTAATATTTTGCTAGCATATGTTAGGAAACTTAGGTTGTGTTTAGTTGGAGTAGGATCAGATGAAAGTGACAGTACTCCAGTTGAAATAAATCACTTAATCAGTAAACGATTCTACAATCTCTTTATTTCTCTTTACTTCCGCCAAGTAGCCTAAGAAATGCCTTTGGGTGCCACCAATAGGTTACTAAAGGAGTAAACAGCTATGTAAAAAGAGAAATTAAAGAGAAAGCAAACATGAAAAAAAGAAGGGGAAGAAGAAAAACAAAATTGTGAGGTGCAAGAAGTAAGGAGTGGAAAGGAACCATCAGCATCATATTTTTTATGGGTTTTTGTTTTCTGTTTCAATGTTTTATGTTTTATAATTACACAGTGGAAGCAAAAATACACGATTATATCAAAGATAACACATAGTTAAGGGGGACCAGGAGTTTTATTAATGTGTAAAAATAAAGTATCCAATGTGCATTTTCCTGTTGTCATTGAGTCCTTGATTGCAAACACAAATAAATTGTACCTCTGCCTATTCAATGGTTTGTGCAAAGCTGTGGCTAAAACCTGAAAGATACATCATCAAGGTGGAACTGTTGAGAATAGAGGAGACCATTCATGGCTGAGAATACAAGGTGTTATGCTTCAACTTGTAAGTTCAAACACCCATCAGACGGCTGAGCCACCCAAGCTCAGGTCAGGGGCCACTCTCTAGAGCCCTTAATGTCACCCCTACTCTTGACTATACAAACAGGGGCAGAGAGGGGCAGAAAGGGACCTTCTCTGGCTAGTGCAGAGGCCACCAACACTCATAGAGGTTAAAAGTTGGATCGTGGGCCCTTACCATCTCGCAAAGCATCTCTTGGGAGGACTCAAGGGTCTCTGGAGCACACGGAGAAGGCCAGCCTCATGCCTGGAGTTACATGCCGACTGCTACTTTACTGAAGTGCCTCATGGGGGGACGCAGGTCAGACAGAAATGGGGATAACCACAAAATAACCACTACACCCATTCATGTGAGACCCAGACTGTCACATTGTCATAAACTGGCAAGGGAAGAGAAAGAGAGAGAGAGAGAGAGATTCACTGTAGTCATGCCAGTTATATAGTTATGTTAGTTATAAAGATAGTGATCAGAGATAGTTAACAACTAAATGAGACTGAAGTTTTGTTTGTTTGTTTTAAGATTTTATTTATTCATTTGAGACACAGAGATAGAGAGAGAAAGCGCATGAGCAGGGGGGAGAGGCAGAGGGTGAGGGAGAAGCAGACTCCCCGTTGAGCAGGGAGCCCTACGAGGGGCTCAATCCCAGGACCCTGGGATCATGACCTGAGCCGAAGGCAGACGCTCAACCATCTGAGCCACCCAGGCACCCCAGACTGAAGTTTTTAATAATCAGGTCTGAATCCCTGAACTGGGCTGAATTTATCAAAGAGCACTGGATAACTCTGCGTGGATGATGGGCTTTGAAATGTAAGAAATGATAATATTTATTTAATAAATAAAGCTACTACTACATGGAGACTGTTTACTCAATCCCGCCACATGTGTTATTTTAGCCAATGCTTAACCCATTACATTTTACCTCATTCCTAAATCTTTCCTTTTGGTGCCAAGAAATCTTTCAGCACTTTGCCACATTCTAGGAAAAAAGGTTTCTCAGAATAAGCTGGAAAACCTATGACTGCTCAACAGAGTGGGTGTGAAGAAGGCAAAGCTTATCTTTGGAACTCCCACCTCGCCATTCCACAGCTTCCCCCCTCCCTTTCTGAGGTCTCTGCTACCCTGCCATGGGGCCAAGTACATTCCCGTAAGTCTCATGAGATTTGTGACATCTGCCTCCTGTAGAGGTGTTGGCTGAAAGGGATGTGATATTTAGACCCAAGGAAATACATTCTAATGGTGGAATTTCAGAACCTGTGGCAAGGACCTTTCCTGCACACCTGAAATCATACTCTATGACTACGCACTCTACCATCTCAATACAGCTCAAATATTGAGGGCCTATTATGTAGGGTTTATGATATTATTATCACTGTCATTCTAAGTTTGCTAAATATGGGGCCCCACATGTTAGGAACAAATATCCAATCTGATCAAATCTAGTGATATCTAATACAATTAAAACAGGAACACTGTGTATGTTCAAAGCATTTAATATAAAGTTGTCTTAGTAGGGGCGCCTGGGATAGCTCCGTCAGTTAAACACCTGTCTTCGGCTCAGGTCATGATCCCGGGGTCCTGGGTTTGAGCCCTGCATTGGGCTCCTTGCTCAACAGGTAGTCTGCTTCTTTCCCTCCCTCTCCCTGCTCAGGCTTTCTCTCTTGTTCTCTCTCTCTCTTTCTCAAATAAATAAAATTTTTAAAAGTTGTCTTAGTAAATAAATTATAAGCATATTCCCTGTTCTATGTAAAACACAGTAAGAAACATACTAAGAAGGCTTTATTCTTATATCCCATAAATTCTGGCACACTCATAAATGTTATGATAGTTGTATAAGCTGAAAGTAAGCTCATTTTTTACTTTGATCAAGAGGAATTAAGAACTGAACTCATTATAAGTGGCTTTCTCCTTTGAGACTATACGATTGTTTATTTTCTGAATATATATTGCATCACCTTGAGGCTCCTATAGGCTTACACAATTTAGGTTTCAAAATTTTAAAATTTAACTCTTAGCATTGTCCTAGAGTTATTTCATATCAAAAAATGCATTTTGGGGGCACCTGGCTGGCTCAGTCGATAGAGCATGCAACTCTTGATCACAAGTTCATGAGTTCAAGCCCCACGTTGGGTATAGAGCTTACATTAAAAAAAAAAAAAGGTTAAAAAATGTATTTTAGGGACACTGGGGTGGCTCATTCAGTTAAGCGTCTGCCTTTGGCTCAGGTCATGATCCCGGGGTCCTGGCATCGAGCTTTGCGTCAGGCTCCCTGCTCAGTGGGGAGTCTGTTTCTCCCTCTGCCCCCCTCCCCACTTATACTCTCTCACTTTTTCTCTCTCTCTCAAATAAATTTAAAAAAAATAAAATCTTTTAAAAAATGCATTTTGCTGGATATATATTGGAAATAAAGACAAATGAAGTAATCACCCTACTATCTCCAACATAAAAAAGACTGTTGTAGAGAAATGTTTATTATAAAGGACACAGAAAATCACACAAAACAAATATGACTTAATTATTTTAAGATGAACATCTTTATAGCCACCACCCATATTAATAGAATTTCCAGCTACCCCAGAAGTTTCAATCTCAATCACCTTCCTCCCCACAAAAGTGACTACTATCTATTTACAGTAATCATTTCCTTGTTGTAAAAAAATGACTCTGAACCTAGATAGCTTGAAACACCTACGTTATTATGCTCATGGATGTTGTGGGTCAGGAATTCAGACAAGGCACAGAGGAATGCCCCTGATTTGTAGTATTTGCTGATTTCCATGGGGTAAATACTCCTCCCACGACCAACTGCAAGGTACATGTGACATCAGTGAATGCGGAGTTGGGAAAAGATGTTGTCAATTGGCTCCTGCAAGCCAGTACGAACTGGCTAGGGTACACCGCTGTCTTTATTTCATGGTGTTTGAGCTGAGAAGACTCAGTGTCTGGAGATGATTCAACAGCCGGAGGCTGACGTCATCTAGAAGCATCTTCCCTCACATGTCTGGGAGAGGATCCTGTCTGTCAGCTGTGATCTGAACCTCAGCTAGGACTATCCACCAGAGGACCCATGCATGGTCTCTGCATGTGGCCTGGGCTTTCTCCCAGCACGGCAGCCTCCTAGAAATCAGATTTCTTACACAGTAAGTAGCTCAGGGCTCCAAAAGTGAGTGTCCCAGTGAGCGAGGAGGAAATGTCATTGCTTTTTATAACTTAGTCTCAGAAGTCATGCAGAGTCACTTCCATTGCATTCTCTTGGTTACAGGTGAGTCACAAAGGCTAGTCCAGATTCAAGGAGAGGGAGGAGTGTTTAGAATTTTGCAGACATGGAGCGTCTGGGTGGTGTAGTCAGTTAAGCATCTGACTCTTGGTTTTGGTTCGGGTCATCATCTCAGGGTCACAAGATTGAACCCTATGTCTGGCTCTGTGCTCAACATGAAGTCTGCTTGGGTTTCTCTCTGCCCCTCCCCCTCCCACCACCCTTTCTTTCACAAATAAATAAATCTTTAAAATAAAATAAAATGAAATTCTGCAGACATGTTTTAAAATCACCACACTTGCATTTCATTATAGCTTCATCACCTGAATGTCCTTTAGCACTATATTTGTGCTTTGCTCTCTCTCTCTTTTTTTTTTTTTTTTTACTTACTGACTCTCGTTCCTTTCTCTTCCTTATATCTGTTGAAGAACATGGGCCATTTGTCTTGCACAGTTTCCCACAATCTGATTTTTACTAGTTGAATATTCATGCAGTTTGACATGTTTCACTGTTTCTGCAAGTTGGCAAAATTTAGAGGCTCAGGCTTGGATTCAATTTTTTTAGCAAGGCTATTTGGGTGGTGTTGCTTCCTTTCTCATGAGGCACATATGTCTATTTGCTTCTATTTTTGGGATGTCTGTAGCTGCTGATACTGCTTGATAGTATGAACTAAGGTTTCTTAATTCATAGGAAGCTAAAAATCATAATAATCTACCCTATGATTTCTTTTTCCTTTATTAGTTAGAATACTTTATAAAGAAATGATTCCTTTCACCTGCTATTTGGTTTCATAGTAGTATAGTTCATACCATAAGCAAGGACAATGATTGACTTTTCCCATTTATTTGCCAGTTTTTAGGATATTGAATTGGTTCCCTATCATCCTCTAATGGTGACCAATAGATTGAAATATATGTATAAATACATATTTATACCATCATTACCTCATGGATTTTTAACATATGGATATGTTTCAATTCCTTGCAATTATCATATCCTCACATTTTTTTCCCTTGAGTATATTAAATATGTTGCTCCATTTTCTTCTGGCATAAAGTATTGCTGCCAAAAAGTCTGAGGATAATCTAATTCTCTTTCATCTAAGTCACTTGCTCTTTTTGTCTAGATACCCAAAGAAATTTGCATTATTTTTTCTTTAAAGTCCAGTATTTTTACAAGAATGTGTCTTAGTGTTGATAATTCTAGGTCAATTTTCTCAGGTGCAATGTGTTCTCTCAATGCCTAGATGCAAACATATATATTTTTTTATTTCAAGAGGGCTTTCTTGAAGTCTAGTTTGAAGTATTTGTTTTCTTATCCCTGCCTCCTTTTTCCCCCCATGGGACTCCTTTGCCTAGCTTCAATATTTGCCATTTTCTCTCTGATTTTTTTTAAACCTCTCATTGATTTTTAAAATCTTCCTCCTCTTCATCTTAAAGCATAATCAAATGCGTTTACTAACCTTGGGTTTCTTTTAATTTAGTCTTCATTTCCAAAGTAATTTTTTTCTTATTTCAATTTCTATTCTGAGTTTGTTCATTTCATTTTGATTGTTTCTAACTCTGATTTATATAGTTTGTTCATGTCTCATATCATTTTCTTAGTGTCTTTTAAGTAGCGTGTGTTAGTTTTGATCTACCCTGTGTGCATGTCTTTCTGCCGTGCTTTTATTGTCTATAGAAGTGCTATTCGGTTCTTATTCTCTTTTTCACTACAGTAGTCTCCTATGGGATTTGACTTCCATACTTTCTTGTTGCTTGTGTGTATGTGAAGTGGGTTTTCTTGAACTTTTTGAAGGAGGCAGTTTTCAGGATAGCTTTTCTGACTTCACAGAGAACCTTTTTCTGTTTTTACAGTGCAGTATTAACATTTTTAAAAGCTTACTTTCAGAGACTTTCTGGTCCTATTTTTTTTTTTTTTTTTTTCTGGACCTCCTCTTTCCTTTGTCTTTATCTGGTTCAATTTTGTTTCCCTGCCCATAAGTCTGTCCTCAGTGTGGGCCCCTTTCCTAAGGAAGCCTTGGTAGGTCAATTTCAAGAGTTCCTACAGCTCTATTGCTCCAATCTCCTCAGACCTTACCGTGAGTCCCTTGCACTCTGATGACCTTAGAGATAACAAACACCCTTTCCTATTTCAGCGGCTCTTCTCAACTTGACTGGCCAGGCCTTCCAGTGAATACCTTCTGGCTATTTTGGAATTTTCCAGATGCCTCACTGATTCCCTTTGCTGATACCATAAAGATCTTGTGAGGGCTATTGCTTTGTCCTCTCTTGCCTGTCCTGGAGATCATAGGGATACCATTTCACTTAGGCTTGTTGTTGACGCCATCCATGGGTTTTGGTTTTGCTTTAGAACTGCTTTGCCTGTTTTTATGTGGAGCAAAAAATAATGCTGCTGCTGTCATTTTCCCAGAATCTCCTCTCAAGAAACAGATTTTTTTGTTGTTGTTGTTGTTGTTTTTTGTTTTGTTTTTTGGTTTTAAACAAATTACCTAATAGTCATCTTAAAGGTCCACATACCCAGGCAATGGCATAGTTTTGTAGACAGTATGTGTAACCATGTCTTACCTTTCCCACTGCTTCCACCATTAGCTTCTTTTATCTGGACTATTCTAGTAGCTCCCAACTAGTCTCTCGGCTTCTACCGTGTGGTACCTCTACAGCAGTAGGAGTGATTTTATTTTTTATTTATTTTATTTATTTTTTATTTATTTTATTTATTTATTTTTTTAAGATTTTATTTATTTATTTGAGACAGAGAGAATGAGAGAGAGAGCACATGAGACGGGGGAGGGTCAGAGGGAGAAGCAGGCTCCATGCTGAGCAGGGAGCCCAATGCGGGACTCGATCCAGGGACTCCAGGATCATGACCTGAGCCGAAGGCAGTCGCTTAACCAACTGAGCCACCCAGGCGCCCAGTAGGAGTGATTTTAAAATATCAGCCAGATCATGTCACTCTCCGCTCAAAATATTGCAAAAGCTTTTCTCAACTTTCAGGCCCTCTGAGATCTGGCCCTTCTTTCTCTCCGACTTTCTCTCCCAGTGGCTCAGGCTGCGTCAGCCAGCTGCATTGGCCTCAAACACACCAGGCAGGCTTTCACCCCAGGGCATTTGCACTTCCATCCCCTCTGTTCCCAAGCTTTTCCTTCTGATTTCCACCTGGCTTGCTCCCTCACTACTTTGGTCTCTGCTCAAATGTCATCTTATCAGAAAGGCCTTCAATGACCTCCCCTCCCATCACAAAATGGAACTCTCATCCTCTTCCCATGTTTTATTTTTCTTCATGGCTCTTTCTACCATCTGACCTGTTATATATTCATTTTTTATGTATCGTTCTACCCATAATGCCATGAAAGTAGGAACTTTGTCTTCTTGGCAACCTGAACAGTTTTTTTTTTAGCACAAAGGTAGCACTTGATACAAATTTGGTAACTGAATGAATATATAAAATACCTAGCACCTAACAGGTATTCAAGAAATGTTTGCACTTTTTTTTTCTTCATAGGGGAAAGGAAGTGATCTGTAGGGAATACCACTATCTGCCATGATAGAACCAATAATGGAACAAAGTGAGAAAACTAAGAGAATAGAATAGTGGCATTAAAGCCAAAAGAAGGGGTAGTCGAAGTATCAAGGAGGTCAGAGCTGAATAGAGGCCATAAGACTGGTGCTATAGACTGTGCTGTATCCTCCCAAAATTCATACGTTGAAGCCCCGACCCCTAATGTGACTACATTTGGAGACCCTTTAGGAGGTAATTAAGTTTAAGGGAGATAGATCGTTAAGGGTGGGATCCTGATCCAACAGGATCAGTGCCCTTAAAAGAAGAGATACCAGAGCACATGTGCTCACTGTCTCTCTCTCTCTGTCTCCCCCTCTCTCTTGCTCTCTCCCTCTCTCCCTCTCTCTCTCTCTCCTTCTCCCACCCTCAGGCCTACGAAAACACAGCCACCATTGGCAAGCAAGTCAAAGAGCTCTTAGGAGAAACCTATCTTGTCTGTACCTTGATCTTGGACTTCCCACCCTCTAGAACTCTGAGAAATAAATTTCTGTTGTTTAAGCATAGAGTCTGTAATATTTTGTTATGGCAGCCCAAGCCGACTAATACAATTAGGTATCTAAAAAGGTCATAAAATTTAGCATTAGGTTAATAAGAAATCTGGAAATCAAAGTTTTTCTACTTTTCAATTGTAGGGTCACATCTTAGAGTTGTAGATCCTAAGAAAATCAATATGACAAAACTTAAACCACAAAGTCACTTAAGTATAAAGAAAAGCCCATATATTGCTTGAAGAGTATTTGTGGGGGAAAAAAAGTCCATTTTCCCCCGGTTTTGAGATATAATTGACATATACCTCTGTATAAGTTTAAGGTGTACAGCATAATGGTTTGAATTACATATACTGTGAAATGATTACTGCAATAGGTCTAGCATTGATCAACTTACACAGACACAATAAAGAGAAAGCAAACAAAGAAAAAACTTTTTTTCTGGTGATGGAAACTCACAGGATTTACTCTCTTAACAGCTTTCCTATCTACCATACAGCTGTATTAACTATACATTACACCATGCTATACATTACATCCCTAACATTCATGTATCTTGTAACCAGAAGTTTGTACCTTTTGACCACCTTCCTCCAATTTCCACCTCTGTTAACCACAAATCTGATCTTTTTTGCATGACTTTTTTTTTTTAATCCACTTAAGGAAGAAAAGTCACAGACTATTCATAAAAATTTTAAAAATATATGTTCACAAGTGTTTTTAACACCTATGACCACATGACCTTAACATTTTAAAGTACAATTGTGGTTCCTGAGCAAATGAAATCATGTGTTACCCAAATTAACAACAAAGATCTGTAGGGTTCTGAATCCAGGATAAATTATTTTCAGATAAAAAGCAAACTTTTGAATCTTAAAATTTTTTAATGTTTCCATTAGCAACACTTGTCAGTATGATTGTGATTCATATGATCACATTGCAGCTTCCTTGTGACATTAGTTATAAAATGTTGGATTAGGGTTTTATTCTTCAAAGCAGAAGAAGAATCAAGTCTCAACTAATAGACTCACCAAAATGATACATCACTGGCCCCCTTCCACCAAAGGCTGCTCCAGTTTAGAGTTAAGAAATGCCCTGTGCTCGATCTGCTGAAGTTCATCTGTTCTATACAATTAATGGGTGGATTATTTGCCCCATAGCCTATTGAAGGCCCCCACACTGTTAGTGCCTCACTCTCACTGGGCTTTTGATCATGTTCCCGCTCACTAGTATCTTCACCTGTGAGGATGGGCAAGAAAAGAAAGGGAGGGAACTTGCTTAATGTCTTTTTCTACATTAAATTTTAATAAGGAGGGTAGAAGTTAATAAACTAAGTTGAGGAGTCTGGATTGCCTGCCAATGTCATCTGCCGATAGTCCCCAGGCCCGCGCATCCCATGGAAATCAGCAGTCGGCTCGGCTGGTAGGACAGACATCCCAGCCTCCAAGCTTTGCGCAAAGACAGCAGACGGGATGATGGAAGAAAATCTTCCCCAATCGTGGGGCCTTTGAGCTTTATCACATGCGGTACAGACCGCGCTGGACGTTCGATCCTGGTCATTGCTGGCAGCACCGGTCCACTTTCCCAGCGCGGGTCCCTCACACGCTGGATGCACAGTGTGACTGAGTCCGGGGCACCAGAGGCCCCTTCCCCAATGTCCCGGGCTCCTCCGGACGACTTAAAACCACAATGATCGCGCGAGCTGGGTGACAAAGGAGCAGCAGTGCAGAGAGCTGGCCCAGGAAAAGAGCGCACGGAGCAGCCGAAAAGAGAGGGCTCAGAGCCAAGATCGCCGGCCCCCTCCAGCCTCAGCCATGACCCCCGCGGGCCGCCGTAGGTCCCCGCGAGCCGCCGTGAGTCCTGCGGGCCGCCGTAGGAGCGCCGTCCCTCGGCTGCGCTCTCAAGATGGCTGCCGAGCCCCGCTCCCCCCGGCGCCCTCGCTGAGGTCCCGGCAGCAGGCGAGCGGGGCGAGCCCTGCCTTCCGGCACCAGCGCGGCCTAGAGGCCGGGAGAGGCCGGCCGCCGGCTCCGCACGCACCGTCTCGCGGGGCGGGGCGCCGGGCCCCTTCCGGGGATGGGCCCCGGCGCCCGAGTCGACCCGACTTGGCCCCGGCTCCTCCCCGCTCGGGCGGGCGCTCCGCCGTGTCCCCGCCCGTCAGTCCGCCCGGCCCGGCTGGCCGCAGACGGGGCCTGGGCGGCCGCACGGGCAGCTCCGAACCCCCGGGCGTCGGGAGGCGTCGGCGCTACCGCCGACCGGCGGCGGGTCCCGGGTTGCGACCCGGCCAGAGCGGAAAGGCGACGACACCATGTTCTCCCTCAAGCCTCCCAGACCCACCTTCAGGTCCTACCTCCTGCCGCCGCCCCAGGTAAACAACCCCCTCCCCGCGAGCGCCCCTCTCCTTGGCGCTTCCTGGGAGCCGCCGGGCCGACCCCCGGAGGCTCCCCCGGTCTCCCTGTTCCCGGCCGCGCGATTGCCAGAGCCCGACGCCGGGAAAAGCGCCTTCTCGGGAGCCCCCGCTGGCTCGGTGGAAACTTGTAAAACTTCGCCGCAGCCATTCTCAGCCCGGAGACCTGTGATCCGTCGTTTTGCCGTGTGATGGGACTCAAGGGAGTGTTTGGAGTTGGGTTTATTTAGTTCTTCGCCTGGCAGTTGTCCGCACTGTGGCCGCCAGCACGATTGCATCGCTTGTGGGCTCTGGTGGAGGAGGTTACCTGTCATAAATGTGAACACCTGGAAGCGGCAGAGGCCGTTTTAATATTTTTGTCAGACTCCCAATTGATAATGAAGAGATCTTTAAAAGATCTGGTAAAACGTGAAAGATTTTAAGGGGGCGGGGGAAATATGTGTCTGTTGCATGTGTCATCACTTAGAAAACAAAAATTGCTTTCGTATCTCTCACGGGGAGAAAAAGTTTTGATCTTGATTTATTTTGCTGATGTATTTCAGACTGACGATAAGATTAATTCGGAACCGAAGATTAAAAAACTGGAGCCAGTCCTTTTGCCAGGTAAACATCAGAGTTTCAACAGATACTTTAGGAATGTGTTTTGGTCCAAGATTATTCTACCAACTAGTACTATGTGGCTAACTTCTCCCTTGTATTTACGTTAAACTTTACCTGGTTAAAAATCTAACGACTGAGATGACAGAAAAACTTGGTCAGAACTAAATAACAGCAACAAAAAGTAGTGATTAATTTGGTGTTTGTCCTTGAAAATGTAAGCACCCTAGAAAGCTCTCAAGAATATCACTACCTCATTTCCTTTTTTGTCTCCTGAAATGTTCATTTTTGAAGCAATCATTAATTGGTTAGGTAGGGAGAGTACTCTTTGCCCTTCTTGTCTGCAACTTCATGCATTAATGATTAATAGGTCATCGTTTTAGTAGTATGAAAAGCAACTTTTATTATGTTTGGCTCGCTATACCAATAACAAAGCTTAGTGAACATTGAATTACTTACTTGGCAGTTGTTTTTTTGAAGGTGTCAGCTGTGTTTGCAGATTGTTTCAGTTTAGAATGGGGTTTCACGACAGAGGCTCTGCGAAACATTTTGGGCCCAGCAATCCTTTGGTATAGGGACTGTCCCGTGCATTTTAGGACGTTTAGCAGTATCCTTGGCCTCTACTCACCAGATGCCAGGAGTACCTCCTTCTCCACCTCCTAATGTGACCACCAGAATGTCTCCAGACGTTGCCAAAACTTATTTTTTGTCTTTTGCGTCCAGGAGCAAAATCTCCTCCCAGTGGAGAAGCACTGGTTTAGAACAAAATTTACCTTGAAACACCTTAAGAGGTAGAGGTAGGAATTGGTGAGAGATAGGAGTTAAGTTTTAAAGCATATAAAATACTATTTAATTGGTGTTTTGAATTGTATAACAATTATGTAATAATTAGGAAAATTTGGTTGTTTAATACGATTCTTGCGTGGAGTAGCCAGATACCTAGGAAAGCCTGTTATCTAATCAAATACCAATTTGTGCTACTTTCAACATTTAAAAATCTTAGTCATTACTTAATGCTAAATCTAGTAAAGGGATTAGAACTTTATAGGTAGTAATTGAATATGGAAACTTTATTTTGTGCTTCAAATTTTAAATGTTAAGTAGGAACAAACATATTACAATCAACCTGTGGTTCAGTATTATAGATGCTAACTCTTAAAAATTGTTTTCAGCTTTATTATGGAACTTAGTTATAAATATTTTGCCTTTATTTTGTTAATGTTTTTTATCCAGCCAGTGTGTACTAAAATAATCCTTTGTACTTTTCCTGAGAGTGAACAATAGAAATAATAAGTAACCTTTGCTCCCTGTGCATGCTCTTGTTTTAGCCTTAGTCACTCCAGGCATTTAAAAGTCAGCTGTGGGAAACAGTACTCATCTTAATTGAGTGAGTGCCTGTGAGCTATTGAACTTTGGCTTCCTTTACTTTGTCTGAATAGGCCCTGTTCATAGGCCTTGATTTCCTTCCCTCTTCTGATATTATGATTTGGCGTTAATAAACCACAGGTCTTAGATATAAATGATAGTGCTTGATTTTTTAGGATTGCCTTTTATATTTAAGATATGCTTATGAAAGAGTTACTAAATATCAGTGAGCAGGAAGAACTACAGAATTAACTAAAAACTTACCTTTCTACTAAAAAGTCACAGTTCTCTGGGGAAGGTATGAACTCATTTCCTGCCTGTAAGTGGTTTGTGAGTCCTAGAAAGGGCAGCTAAATGTAGATACTCTGATCCGTGTTACTTTTTCTTATATTGGCTCTGGGTATGCAAACATGATGGCTCTGGTACGCTGGATTCTGTTTGCAGCTAACCTGTTTCTTACAAAACATTTAGCCAATCCTGGATGAGTGTGTCTTTTGCCTTCCTTCCTCACTCCTTTTCTTTCTCATCTTGGCCTTCCCATACACTCCCCAGTTTCTTTCTACCCGGCCACCCCGTTTTGGTCTCTGTTTCCTGCTTCCCCTCTTGAGCCACCTGTCTGACTACCACCAGAACCTCCGTTGCTCCTCCTTTGGCCTGCGTCCTACTACTTGACCTGTGAAATCTGGAAGACAGGTGGAAAGTAATTGAGGCATTGGTCATCTAAAGACCTGGGCTAGGTTAGGGTTTTTACTAAGAGGGCTTAATAATATAGTTCTTGCCTTACTTATAGTCAGAAACCAAGAGGAAGCTTGGCCAAGTCAGCTGTGGCTTTACACAGGCACACGGAACAAGAAGTAATTGTTCAGAGATATAGTATTGCATGTTATACTTTGGCATAGTGCCTTGGGTTCAAGGATATCCTACTTTAGTTGCCCAAAGTTTGAACTTTTACAAGCAGATGAAAATTAGACACGAAATGAATTGTGTGCAGTTACTGTGTGTTCCTTTGGAACTTAACAAGACTAAATTTAAAATGATCTTCGTCTTTTATTAAGTGAAGAAAATAGAAGAAACTGGTAATTTAATTCCGATTGTGCTTTGTGGTAGTAATTTTCAGTTTGCCTGGTTCATGAATCTCCTTGAGGTAGAAGTTGTGTCTAATTCGGCTTTGTGGACTTGATGTCTAGTGCGATGCATTGAGCTGCTGCTTGAGTGTCTGACCAAATGAAAGGACCCCTAGAACACCAGTTTGAATTGTTACCGTAGCCATACACACAGGCAGACAGACCAGCTCTCAGATTGAGTAGTGGAAGACTGTTACTTTCTGCCATGTGTCTCTGCTGTCTCCCAGAGCCACACTTCTTAAGAGAATTATTATCTGAGCCTGGAATTGAGATACAGTGCCCTGTCAAGGCAGCTAGCTTTGCCTGGGCTTTCTCTTCATCTTCCCATCATTACAGGAATCTTGTTCTTTTAATGATTGTGTTGTATATGTGTAAAATCACCCCAATCCTTTTGAAAATAGGGAGAGTTTGAATTTTTAAATACACGTGTGTGTGTGTATGTTCCAGCATATATTTGTTAAGGGCAAGTACTGCCAGGCTATGTTCATATATTTTGGAGGGGAGGGCAGAGAGAGAGAGAGAGAGAATCTTAGGCAGGCTCCACACCCAGGACGGAGCCTGATGTGGGGCTTTATCTCAGAACCCCGAGATCATGATCTGAGCCAAAATCAGGAATTGGCCACTTAACTGACTGAGCCACCCAGGCACCCCAGACTATGCTCATATCTTTTTCAGAGAGCTGCTGGACTGGTGAAGCAGTTCACTGAGCACCTGAGCTGGGTGCCTGGCTCTGTGCCAGATGGGGAAAGTGCTAGAGGAGTGTGTGCCTGCATCACAGCAACGCCTTTGGACAAGGGAGAAGATAGTGACCTATATTACTCTTTTCCAGGATCTGGCTGGCATCAGATCTGGATGAAGTTTTTACCAGCCCTTGGTCCAGTTGAGAAAATTAGGAAAAATGCAGCTTTTGCCCACAGAGCTAAGCTGATTTGAAGGATTGTCCTGTATTCTGAGATTTTGTTCTTCCAGCTTCCTCGTTATAGATATATTCTCTGTTAAATGATGGTGGTAGTAGCTACGGCTTTAAAGAAGTTTTTAAGTTAGCAATATAAAAGGTTAAGAACTCTGTGTTGGTTGCCTGAATTGTTTTTATAGTATACCTGATTTGTGGAATCTGAACTAGAAACCATTTGATAAGGTTTTTATAATATCATAGATATAATTTCTTAAAAAGATTTATTTATTTTAGAGAGAGAGAGAGAGAGCACACAAGTGGGAGGGGCAGAGGGAGAGGAAGAGAGAATCCCAAGCAGATTCCTCGCTGAGCAGGGAGCCCAATGTGGGGCTGGATCCCAGGACCATGAGATTATGACTTGAGCTGAAACCAAGAGTCAATGCTTAACCGACTGCACCACCCAGGTGACCCCATAGGTACAATTTAATGAGCACTTACACAGAGATCATCAGTAATTTTGTCTGCCTAGGAATCATTTCACTGTCTTCTGAAAAACTCACCCTCTCTCCTTTGACACATTGATCTTCCCCATCCCCACACTGCCTTGGGTTCTAGTGTGGCCAGCAAGGATAATAACCCACCCCCAGACTGCAAGAATGGGCACAGTTCTGCCTCTGGATATTTTCAGATTCCTTTTTGGTAATTCTGCCAGTGGCCGTAGTTCCAGGAAACCTGCCCCAAAGAGTGAAGTCCCATGTTTTAGAGAGAGGCAGAGGCGTAACACTAAGGAGGACTTCCGAATGTGTTCAGGCTCCTGGGCTCCATTTTCCTTGAAGTCCAGCTAACACAAAAGCCACAGATTTCTTTTTACTTAGCTAGCTCCAGGCACACTTCTGATACTTTCAGCTAAAATCTTTAATATGTAGCTTTCAGGTTACTCTTCATAACAGCTTTCTCGGGGAGGCACCCATTTATCTTCGTGTGCCCAATGAGATGACTGTAGTTGCACACGGTAGGTAACTTGCCCAGTACGCACAGGTAGCAAGGGCAGAGCCGGGATTCTGAGCCCCACTCCCAGGCTGTGCCTTTAACCACTAAGCAACAGGGCCTACCTGGCCGCACTGGTGACATGAGGGTACAGATTTATGCTTTGGAACTGGAGAGGGGGTGGATTGGATGTCTGCCTGGAAGTTCTCTAGTGAGGTAAAAAGAGCTCTGTCCTTGGCTGTGCCCTTTCCACAGCAGTGACAGATTTTGACCCAACTTGAGGAACAACTTTCAATTTCAGCTGCCAGAAAACGGACTGCCTTGGTGGCAGTGGACTTTCTGTCACTGGCCGTGCCGAAGCAGAGGCTGGTGGAATGCCAGCGGCTTTGTCATGAGGTGGTGAGCTTTGCAGTAAGTGGGCTTGCTGGCCTTTTCTCTCTTCTAACTCTAGGGCAGGATCTGATTAAGGATCTGTGAGGTGGGAGGGAGGATGGCTTGAAACACCGTGGCTAACAGTAACGAGTTCACTGTTCCACAGGTATCTAATGCATGTTCGTGCTGAAAAGCTGAAAAAGTTGGGGTCCTGCCCTTAGATGGTTTCAGTTCACTGGAGGAAATGCTTCAGGAGAGCAGAGGTGGCGAGGGCTCCGAGGAAGGTCACCGAAGCGAGATTGGGGGTTGGGGAGGTGTCAGGAAATGACTTCTGCCCTGCATCTTGAGTGCCTGCTGAGCCTCAGCCACCGTGTAAGGCTGTGTGTCCGCTCAGCTCTTTCCCCCTTCCCATCTGTAATGCCAGCAGCGCTTTCAGCATCAAGATTAACTGTTAGATGGATAATGAATGCACTCATTGTCAGAGTCTTTTGTAATCGGATCAGGAAAGCATACGACCCTGGGCCATCTGGAAAATGAACATAGCCATTGTTGGGTAGATGTCTTGTTTATTTTTTTACATATTCACTGTTTAGACCATTTGCGTACTGTTCTTGTTTTCTGCCTCACTGTAATTCTTACTTCGTCACTTGCACGGTAAATCCCTTAAAGGTAGACGTTCTCTTTTGGGTGTTTTACGATTTGTGTTGTTTTTTAATACTTTTTTGTAGATCGGCTTTGAAGATGATTGTAGGCTGATTTTTTGCAGTATTTTAATTCATACATACGTTGCTTTTGAAAGCACCGAAGGACTTGTGACTCCATTTGGGAACAGTGAGGCATGTAACTGTTCTGTTTGTCCCTCACCTGTGGAGCCTTCAGAACAGTCCTCAGGTTGCTGCCGCAGGACCCACAGGCCAGCATTTCGTTACTCGCTTCCTCACTTCTGACCGTCAGTCTCTCTGCACCTTAGCTCCTGCTCAGAATATCTCCGGATACTTGCACAAGTAAAATCCTACTTACCCAAGATAAAAATCCAAATTCGGTAACCCCTGTAATTTGCCAGCACTCCACCTTGCTGACCTCTGTACTGTTTCCTAGTGTTGATACTTGCCTCAGTCAGGCTGGTTCCTTTCTCTCTCCCAGATGCCTGATTCTTTATTTAGGCCTTTGTCACTGTTGTCATCACATGTTCTCTCGATCTCAGTCTTCTTCTGCCTTCAAGATTTCCTTCTGGTGGGCGCCTGGGAGGCTCAGTCGTTAAGCGTCTGCGTGGCTCAGTCGTTAAGCGTCTGCCTTCGGCTTAGGTCATAATCCCAGGGTCCTGGGATCGAGCCCCGCATTGGGCTCCCTGCTCGGCGGGAAGCCTGCTTCTCCCTCTCCCTCTCCCCCTGCTTGTGGTCCGTCTCTCACTGTGTCTCTCTCTGTCAAATAAATAAATAAAATCTTAAAAAAAAAAAAAAAGATTTCTTTCTGGTTTCTTCCCAGGGTCTGCACTTCTAACCCTCCTTCAGCCCACTTACTGGACGTGCTACTTGATTACATGCTTTTCTGTATTGTGTGACCTGCAAAACTGGACCCTTAGTACCCACGATGGCATTAGACGTTTTGTGTTTGTCTTCCATATAGTTTCAACCTCCCTTCATAATTTTTAGGCCACTTTAATTCCTGAATTTATCTACAGCTAGGGTGACAACTGGTCCCACTTTGCCTGTGACCGTCCTGGTATTAGTGCTGAAAGTCCCGCATGCCAAGAATCCCCTCCATTGCAGACAGCCAGTCACCATATGTAAAGCCATATATTGAATTCTTTGTTGGCCTAAACACATTCCGTAGGTTAATTAGCCACTGTATACGGTAAGGCTTTGTCTTATCTTCCAAACTAAAATGTATTATGGGAAAATTTATTTTTATTCATCAAACATGTATTGACTTTCTAAATGTATTGACTTTCTAAATGTGAAAGATACTATGAAAGATGACATTTTTTGGTTCTCTGGAAGTTAAAAACTTTCTTAGCTATACCATTTTTGAAGATTTATTAATTTTAATTCTATTTCCTTTCATTATTTTTATGGGTGGAAGGGTCTTGCGAAAACAAATTTTGATGATTTCTTGATCCCTTTCCAGGTTGTAGTAGAAACTCTTGACTCATCATCTGATTTAGATAGCTTTTTCTGCGGTGCTTTTTGCTTACCCCACAGTGAAACAAATTTCCTACTTTATCTTCCATGAGGCCTCCCCGTGGCTTCCCTCCAGTGGTGTGCTGGAAAGTGCTTGGTGGTGAAAATCCTCCCACCAGGGCTGATTGCAGGCTGTCAACTTGAGGGCCCAGAGCCCGGACTGGGGGGGGCGGGTGGCGCGGGGAACTGGAGATTGTCCTGAGCCAGTGCAGGCCGGCTAGCACAGCACAGCTCTGCCACCTGACAGGCGCAGGACTGGTCTCTAGGAAAACTTCATGGCCCTCTGGAGTTCTGAAGCTTTTGATAGACGCTTTCTTTCTTAGGGCTCACTAATTCAAGATGAAGCAAGGACAGCCTCAGTACTCTTCTATTTATGTATCTATCCTCTCTAGGAAGAGGCCATATCGTATCTTTTTCTTTCCTGTCTCTAAGCTAGTGTTCAGGCCCCCCGGACCGTAGTACTTGCAGTAGCTTTAACAGTCCCTACCCAGTGTTACTGCTTTTTTATGGAGTATGAGCGGAAAATTATTATGAGAGTGGACAGCTGTACTACCTGAGCCAAACATTTTAAAGCCTGGTTCCACGTGAACATAATTTAATGTTATCAAATAAAACTCAAGCCAGGTTAACTTGACGCTTACTTAATTATATGCTTATAATAGGACCCAAACAGAGCATCTCTCCAGCAGTGCCCTCCTTTTCATCCTGCCCTCCATCCCGCCCGACTTCTCTTTCTCTCCCAAAGCCTTGTTCCCATTTTCCGCTCTCAGCACTGTTTGACGCTTCAGTTTCCTTAAAAGACCACAGCCCAGAGAGTCCCTATTCAACTTTTGTTGTTACTTTTCTATTTCTTGTCCAGTTTTTTCTCAGTAGTTTTATTTTTAAATACACTTGGATTTATAAGAGTTGTCTAAAAGAGTGCAGGTAGTTAACGTACACTGTTCACCCAGCTGCCCCTGATGTTAATATCTTGCATGACCTTTTTAAATTTAGCTAAATTAAGAAATTAGCAATGCAAGTTTTATTCACATTTCCCTAGTTTTTCCACTAATGTCCATTAGCTGTTCCAAGATGCCACCAGGGATACCATATTGCATTTAGTCATTATGTCTCCTTAGCGTCTTTAGTCTGACAGTTTCTCCATTTTTACTGATGGACTGATGCATTCTTTCATGTTGGAGCCTGTATCCTTTTGAAATATCCTCCCCGCCCCCCTACCCCCCGCCGACTCTTTCTCTTTCCTTCCTTTCTGGCATTCTGGAACTACCAGAGACTCCCTACTTATGTTGTGTTTCCTCTGCCCCGGCTCTGGAATTAGCTGTTTTTGCAAGGATCTCAGGTTCCTGTCATTGGAGAATGGTCTTTAAAGACCAAGATCCATGTGCTCAATATGCTTTGTTGCTGGAGTGTCACGCCTTAGGCCTATAGGGGCCAAAGTAGAAAATATGCCCCTGTGATATTAACCCACGAATAGACACATCTCTCTCTGTTTCTGTATCCATCTGAATATATGTAAAACTTCTTAAGAAGCCATGTCTAGCAAACCTTCTGTAAGGTATCAGGCAGTAAATGTTTTGGACTTTGAAGGCCATAAAGTCTCTGTCGCAAGTATTCAGCTCTGTCTTTGTCCCGTGAAAGCAGTCATAGCCAGTACACAAATAAGTATGGATATGTTTCAGTAGAATGTTACTTACAAAAACCAGGTCTGGACTTGGTCTGTGGGCTGTGCCCAGCCATCCCCTGGACTCATGAAATGATTAAATGCATTCTCCTTTTATCTTTGTCTCATTCTCAGTGCATTCATGGGCTTGACATTTTACATTTGTGCCGTAAATAAGAGGATCATGTTGCTAGAGAAGAAGGGCTGTCCTTGAGCGTGTGCTTTATAAATACAGTTGGCTGATGGTACTATGAGGCTGCCATGTCCTGTCTAATAAGACCTCCATCTCTTTCCGTTATCACTTCTCCCCTTCTCCGGAACCTAAAATCCTGTGGTATGGCTTTTTTTTTTTTTTTTTAAGTAAACTTTTGAGTATAACATACATAAAAAATACATATGAATCTTTAGAGTTACAACTGAATGAATATTTATAGCGTTGGTTTGAGAGTCCTTGGGCGGATGAGTTTGCTAGTCAAGAAAAGTGGCGTAGCATGAAGTGATGTAGGTTATACTTTGTGAGCCAGTAGTTTTAGTATGAAGAAATCAGTGTTACAGGAGTACGACATCTAACTGTGTGAAATGTGAATAATTAATTTAGGGTTTTGTTTTTATTTTCAAGTTAAGGGCTGTCTTATAATTGGTAGCTAAGATTTCTTGGTGGGAAGAAAGGATTGAGTATTCACTAGCCCACATTCTGATATTGGGGGAGGCATTGGGTTCAAAGAGCTATTGAAGATTTAAATTTTATGTATTCGAATTATTTGATGAGTTTCAATGTATAGTTTTGTCATTTAAAATTTTTTTCTCATTAGAATCCAGTTAAGACTAGTACTTTGAATCTTTAATTCAGTTTTGGTGCTTCCTGTTTCTGGAAACAGTACATTTAATTTTATGTAAGCGTAGAGAAACAAATACTGGATTTGATATCAGAACACTTGGTTATAAGTTGAAAACTTCTTATTTTTTTTTTAAGATTTTATTTTATTTATTTGAGAGAGAGAGTGAGAGAGAGAGAACACAAGAGGGGGTGGTAGGGTCAGAGGGAGAAGCAGACTCCCCGCCGAGCAGGGAGCCCAATGCGGGACTCAGTCCTGGGACTCCAGGATCATGACCTGAGCCGAAGGCGGTCGCTTAACCAACTGAGCCACCCAGGCGCCCAACTTCTTATTATTTTTTAAATCTTAGGAAAGTGATTCTTTGGGTCCAAGTCCGTTATCTGCCATACCTTACAGGTTGTTGAAAGAATCAAATGGGAAAAATTTTGAGAAACTCCCAATATAGCTCCCTGTGTATGTGGTAGGCAAGCACAGCAGTTCTATTCCTTTTTTCTAACTTCATGTGAGTATACGCACGCAGCTTATCTCCACACCCTCTTGGCTGCTTGGCCATATTAAATTCCTGGTTTTTGTTCTGTCTGGAGCACCCTCTCTTCTATTGGTGGTAGTTGCCTGATAAACCAGGGAGCAGTGAAGTGATTTAATTCATTCACATGTTCAACACTCATTTAATAGACACCTACCTTGTGCTAGGCATTTGTCTAGGAACTGAAATTTCAGCATTGAGGAAAAATCAGACCACCTTCTGCCCTCATGAACATATGATCCTAAGGGTGGGACGGGCAGTAATTTAAAAATATATGTATAATTGTAGCTGTGTAAATGCTAGGGATTACAAGTATATGATGCTGGGGTTGAGGGATTTAATCTAGGTGGGGACATTTAAAAAAAAAAAAGGCATTTCTGAGAAAGTGATTAGGCTAAGGGAGAATATTCCAGGAAATGGGAACAACATGTGCAAACACCGCATCCAGTGGAAGCAGTATGATCCCTAGGAGGGATTAAAAGAGCACTATGGTGTGAGGGTGAGGAGGACAGTGGCAGAGGGTGAGGGGCGCAGGGCCTCACAGGCCATGTGAAGGAGGTTTGTCTTCGGGATGGAAAATTACTCAGATGGTTTAAGCTGAGAATTTGACCTGAGTAAATTTGAATTAAATCCTCAAGTAAATGGTAGGTTGCTGTTCTTAAAATAATCTTGTGTATTTTTAAGAACTTCGAATAAAAGTTATTATTACAACTCAAATTTATCAGAACAGTTTTGTTGAGCGAAAGGATCGTTTTGAGACTATAGTTGCATTCTTGAATTGGTAGGTATTTGGGGCTTGTCAGCAAACAGGTTCTATCCACCACTGTTAAGGTTTTTACAGTGATAAATATGGATGAAGTAGATCAGTACCCTCACTCTTCTACCATTGACCCTGGAGACGGAATGTTTAAAAATGTCCCTGGGTCTAGTTGAATTTTAGATCTTGAAATTAAGGTTTATTTTAATGAAGACCACGCTTTAAATAAATTACTCCTTTCAAAGCACATTATAAATTTTGTTTTGACATCTTACGTTTCTTTCTTTAGTCTTCTCTTTTAACTCTGAAACTATATTTTAAAGTTTTATTGCCAAGTACTCTGAAACTATATTTTAAAGTTTTATTGCCAAGTAAGTTATAATTTGGGTGCAGAGGGAAACTCACTTTGGCTTTATGGAATATACCTTATTTAAATTTTTTTAAAAATCAATTTATTTAAACTTAAAAAAAAACCAAATCAGTTCACCCATTTCTTCATCCTCCACCTCTGGCAAACACTAAGTTGCTCTCCATATCTAAGACCTTGGATTGTTTTTGTTTGTTTATTTTTTAGATTCCACATATAAGAGAGATTATACAGTATTTGTCTGACTAATTTCAGTTAGCATAATGCCCCCAAGGTGCATCCATGTTGTTGCAAATGGCAAGATTTCATTTTCTTTTATGACTGAATAATATTCCTGTGTGGGGGAGGGGGGCATAATATGTGCCACGTCTTCTCTATCTGTTCATCCACTGATGGATACTTATGTTGTTTCCATATTTTGGCTTTTGTAAATAATGCTGCAGTGATATGTGGGTGCATATATTTTTTCATGTTAATGTTCTCATTTTCTTTGGATAAATACCCAGAAGTGGAATTGTTGGATCATATGGTAGTTCTGTTTTTAATTTTTAAGGAACTTTTACACTGTTTTCTAGTGTCTGCACCAATTTACATTCCCACCAACAGTGTAGAAGGATTGCCTTTTCTCCACATCCTTGCCAACACTTATTTCTAATCTTTTTGATAATAGCCATTCCAGCAGGTGTGAGGTGATGTATCATTGTACTCTTGATTTGCATTTCCTTGACATATAGAGCACCTCTTCCTGTACCTATTGGCCATCTGTATGTCTTCTTTGGAGAAATATTTATTCAGATCTTCTGCCCATTTTTAAAATCAGGTTTTATGTTTGTTTTAGCTGTTGAGTTTTATGAGTTTTTTATATATTTTGGATGTTAGCCTCTTCTATAATTTCAGAGTATTTTCTTTCATTCAGTAGGTTGCCTTTTCATTCTGTTGATGGTTTCTTTTGCTGGGCAGAAGCTTTTTAGTTTGATGAAGTCCCACTTGTTTGTTTCTGCTTTTGTTAAAAGCTTTTGCTTTTGGTGTCAGAATCAAAAAATTATCACCAAGACCTGTGTTAAGGAGTGTACCACCTGTGTTTTCTTCTAGGAGTTTTATGGTTTTAGGTCTAACATTCGAGTCTTTAATCCATTTTAAGTTAATTTTTGTGTATGATGTAAGATAGTGGTCTAATTTCATGCTCTTGCATATGACTATCTAATTTTCTAAATACCATTTATTAAAGAGACTGTCATTTCCCCCATTGTATACTCTTGGCTCCTTTGTTCGAAATTAATTGGCCAAATACATGTGGGTGGGTTTATTTCTGGGCTGTCTATTCTGTTCCATTGATCTATGTGTCTGTTTACCAATGGCCATATTGTTTTAATTACCATAGCTTTATAATATAGCTTGAAATCAGGGAGCATGGTGCCTTCAGTTTTTCTTTTTCAAGATTGCTTTGGCTATTTGGGTCTTTTATGGTTCCATACAGATTTTAAGATTGTTCTATTTCTGTGATAAATGCCACTGGAATTTTGGTAGAGATTGCATTGAATTTATATATTGCTTTGGGTAGAATGGACGTTTTAACAATATTAATTCTTCAGGTCATGGGCATGGGATATCTTTCCATTTATTTGTGTCCTCTTTAATTTTTTTCACTAATACCTCATCTTCAATATACAGGGTTTTGGTTTGTTTTTTTTTTCCATCTTGGTTAAATGAGTTCTGGGTATTTTATTCTTTTTGATACAGTTGTAAATGGGTTTCCTTAATTTCATCATAAATGGATGTTGAATTTTGTCAAATGCTTTTTCTGTATCTATTGAAATGATCATAGGATTTTTACCCTTCAGTGTGTTAATGGGATGTATCACATTGACTGATTTGCAGATGTTGAACCATCCTTGCATGCCTGGAATAAATCCTATTCCCTCATGGTATATGATGGTTTTAATGTATTATTGAGTTTTTCTGTTTGCAAGTATTTTGTTGAGGATTTTTGCGTCTATGTTCATCAGGGAAATTAGCCTGTTATTTTGTGCTTTTGGTAATTTATTCAAACTGTTGACAGTAATAGAGTCCCCAACCGTTATTGTATTGCTGTCTTATTTCTCCCTTTAGGTCTGTTAATATTTCCTTTTTATATTTAGGTACTCCAATGTTGGGTGTGTAAGTATTTACAAATGTTACATCTTCTTGTTGGATCGACCCTTTTACCATTATGTAGCACCCTTCTTTGTCGGTTATCACAGTCTTTGTTTTAAAGTCTGTTTTGTCTGATGTAAGTATAGATACACCAGCTTTGCTTTCCATTTGCATGGAAAATCCCTTGTTCCATCCTTCTTTTTCAGTCTGTGTGTCCATACATCTAAAGCGAGTCTCTTAGAGGTAGCATATAGATGGGTCTTGTTTTTTTATCCATTCACCCACTCTGTATCTTTTGATTGGAACATTTAGTCCATTTACATTTAAAGTAATTATTGAGAGGTTTGTGCTTATTGCCATTTTATTACTTGTTTTCTGGCAGTTTTTGTAGTTCCTCTCTGTTCCTTTCTTCCATTGCTTTCTTCCTTTGTGGTTTGATGGCTTTCTTTAGTGGTATCTTATATTCTTTTCTCTTTATCTTTTGTATATGTACTATAGGTTTTTGCTTTGTTTTGCAACCATGAGGCTTGCCTATAACAACTTCTATCTGTTGCAGTCTATTTTAAGTTGATAACAATTTAAGTTTTATCCCATTGTAAAGCTCAAGATAATTACTCTTCCCACCCACACTTCATAGTTTCTCATGTCACATTTTACATCTTTTTATCTTCTGTATCCTGTAACCAAATATTGTAGTTTTAGGTCATTTCTTTTGTCTTTTAACCTTCTTAATAGCTTTAGACATAATTAATCCGCTACCTTTACTATATGTGTATCTTTCCAGTGAGATGTAATCCTTCATATGTGTTCTTGTAATTAATTAGTGCCCTTTCTTTTCAGTGTAAAGAAGTCTTTTTTAACATTTCTTGTAAAGCCAGTTTAGTGGTGATAAACTTCTTTAGCTTTTGCTTGTCTGGAAAATTTTTTATTTCCTCTCCACTTCTGAATAATTTTGCTGTGTAGAGGGTTTTTTTCTTTCAGCACTTTGAATATATAGTCACCGTCTCCTGGCCTGTGCAGTTTCTGCTGAAAGGTCTGCTGATAGCCTTGTGGGGCTTCCTTGTCTGTAATAAGTTGTTTTTCTCTTTCCACTTTTAATATTTTCTCCTTGTCTTTAACTTTTAACATTTTAATTACAGTGTGTCTTGGTGTGGGTCTCTTTGGGTTGCTCTTCTTGGGAACTTCCTGAGCTTCCTGGATCTGGATGTCTGTTCCCCAGGTTAGGGAAGTTTTCAGAAATTATTTCTTCCAATAAGATTTCTCCCCCTTTCCCTTCTCCTGGGAGCCCTATGATGCAAATGTTAGTTCATTTGATGTTGTCCAGTAAGTCCTTTAAACTATCCTCAGATTTTCCATTCTTTTTTTCTTTTTACTATCCTGATTTGGGCTGGGTTCTATTGCCTTGTTTTGAAGTTGACTGATTCTTTTTTTTTCATCTAGTCTGTTATTGAACCCCCTTGGGGCGTTTTTGGTTCAGTTACTGTATTCGACAACCCTGTGACTTCTGTTCAGTATCTTCTTACATCTTCCATCTTTTTGTTCTCATTGTGTTCGTACATTTTTTTTCCCCAGTTCTGTGAGCATCTTTTTTTTTTTAATTTAAATGCAATTTTAAAAATCTGTGAAGTCAGAAAAGCTATCCTGAAAACTGCCTCCTTCAAACAGTTCAAGAAAACTCATTGTGCTTGACACACCATGTTACATTAGTTTCAGGTATACAACTTAGTGATTTGACAGCTTTACACATTATGTTCTGCTCACAAGTGTAGCTACCATCTGTCCTATTGCATAGCTATTACAATATCAACAATGTATTCCTTATGTTCTGCTTTTTATTCCTCTAAGTTACTCATTCCATAACTGGAGCCCTGTATCTCCTGCTCCTTTGCCCAACCACCCGCTCTCTTCCCCTCTGGCAACCATCAGTTTGCTCTATTTATGGTTCTGATTTTGACTTTTGTCTATTTATTTTTTTAGATTATACTTACGAGTGGAATCATATGGTATTTGTCTTTCTCAATCTGACTTACTTTTAGTTAGCATGATACCCTCTAGGCCCATCCATGTTGTCTCAAATGGCATGATCTCATCCTTTATGGCTGTGTAATATTCCATTGTGTATATATACCACATTTTCCTTATCCATTTGTCTATTGATGGATACTTATGTTGCTTCCATGTCTTAACTGTTGTAAATAATGCTGCAATAAACAGGGGCACTTTTATCTTTTTGAGTTAGTGTTTTCATTTTCGATGAGCATCTTTACCACCATTATTTTGAACTCTTTATCAGGTAAATTACTTATTTCTATTTAAGTTTTTTCTCTGAGGTTTTATCTTGTTCTGTCATTTGGAACATACTCCTCTGTTTCTTCACTTTGCTTGACTCTCTGTGTTGGTTTCTATATAGTAGATGAAACAACAACCTCTCACAGTCTTGAAGGAGGGGCCTTGTGTCAGAGATGAACCTTATTGTTCAGCCCTCCCCCAGCTCTTTGTTCAAACCATCCTGCTTGTCCAATCAGCCTATTATATTTTTAATAGTTCCCAGTAGTTCAGGATGTGCCAAATCAGTCAGTGTTGCAGAGGGGAGGATCTCAGCACCTAGATTCCAGCTGACTGGAAGCCAGACCCTCAGGCATCAACTTTTTAAGGTATGCAATATATAGATAGTCTTGTGGGACCACAAACGTAAGCCCTACTGGCCACGAGAGCCAGGAGAGCTGGAGGTGTCTCCTGGGTAGAAGTTAGAAAAATCAGTGCTCCAGACAAGTGTATGAGCTCTTTTCTGGGTGATACTAGTAAGCTGGTGAAAGGCAGAGGGAGAACATCAAGATGGCCTCCACAGCCCACTTTCTTTGACAGCAGTTCTCTAGACCACTAAATATATGCCAGACCTGAAGCCTGCTCTAGCATAAGCAGAGAGGCCTCCTTCGGAGAGACTGGGGAGAGGGGCGGGGGTGGTGGTCCCTGTCTCCTGTCTGTGCAGCACCCTAGGGGTGGTTGCCTGCCAAGAACCATCTCTCTCATTGCCATAGGGTCATGGTATCCAGAATGCAAACCCCCCTGGGGGCCACTAGAGCCAGATGATCAAGGGGTGTCCCCTGGGCAGCAGTGCAAAAACTAGGACTCCAGACATAAAAGCCAGGACATGAGAGGCACGTAAAGTGCCCCTCCAGGAGACCCTGATGCCCTGGAGTGCTGCAGAGCGTGAGCACAAAGAGAGCACACACCCTCCGAGGTTTCTCGAAAGGATTACAGTCAGACCCTAGATGTGTGTGTCATTAGAAACTTGCCCCTCAGGCCACGGTTGTGATGTTTAGCTAATGGTCTTCCTTCACAGAAGGACTGTGCTCCTGGGTCTGTTGCCTCTTGCTGTACCTTGGGGGTGGTAGCTGCTTAAGAACTCTTTCTCTGGTGGTTACAGTCCTGTGGGACTTATAAGTGAAAATCTCCTCCTAGAGCCACATGATGGAGAGATGTCCCCTGGCAGCAGGCACAAAAATCAGAGCTCCAGGCAGGGGTACAAGCTCCTTTCTGGGTGACACGATTATTACAGTCCCAAGGGACAAAGAACAGAAGCTCCCCTGGCCTTCAGAGCCAGGTGATCAGGAGGTGCTCCCTAGTTGGCAGCCACAAAAATCAGGGTAATAGATGTATGTAAAAGCTCCCTTCTGAGAGATCCTGGTGCTCTGGAGCACAGCAGAGGGAGTGTGTGAATGTGGTATCCACTAGTCTCGGTCCCCAGAGAGTGTTCCAACAGGCTCCTAGATACATGTGTTAAATAACACACCTGTCCTTCAGGCCAGTGCTTTAATATACACAGGTAAGCCTCCTTCACTTTAAGTCTGGGCACCATCACTGCCTCCGACTTGGGCCCCCGGGTTTGTGAGTCTAAGTGTCTGAGCCTTTTAAGAGCAGTTTCTCAGATCTGTAGGGTCTTGGGACACAAGCCTCATTGGTTTTCAAAGTTCCATGTTTTGAGGGCTTGTCTCTCAAGGTATGTGTTAAAACTTGGGATGCCTTATGTACCATTTGAACCCTTCACTCCTTTGGGTTTTGAGTTGCATGCTGGTTGTGGGTCACCATGCAGCGATGGGGTTTATAGTGAGATTATGTCCCAGCCTCTCCTACCCGCTTGCAATATGGTTTAGTTCTCATTTGCCCAGTGGGTAGCCATCACTCAGCTAGCCTTAAGGGTTTTTTTTTTAAGAGGAAATTGTCTGTATGTAGCTATAGACTCAGTACGTCCACGAGAGGAGATGAGTTCAGGGTCTTCCTAGCTCACCATCCGGAACCCTATTTACCAATAATAGATTGTATTAATTTTGAGGTTAAACCCAAACTCTGTTTCTCATCACTTAGTAAAGGAATCAAAGAAATTGGTTTGGGATGTAAAGTCACATGTTAATAAAACACAAATATCCCCTCAAGCAGTACTCTGAAGAAGAGAGAGTAGTTTCTCTCTTCTCCAGAATGCGTTTCAGTAAAAGATAACGAGAGGCAGTATCACGTAGCACTAAAGAATGCAGACTCAGTTTGAGCCTTTCTGTTTGAACCATTTCAGACCCCTCAGCTCTTCGGGCCTCAGTTTCTGTGTCTCACAAATGGTGGGCAGCACCTTGCTGTTGTGAGGATGAAAGCATCCGTGGTGCCTGGCACCTGGTGGGCCTCCAGGGTTTGTTCTTACTCTTGTCACCATGAAGTAGTCCTTGTAGGCCACACGGTGACTGTAGACATTTTATGGTATAATTATAGCTCACACAATATTTTTCTTTTTTAAAAGGAGAAATTGTCGTAAATGAAGTCAATTTTGTGAGAAAATGCATTGCAACGGACACAAGTCAGTACGATCTGTGGGGAAAGCTGATCTGCAGTAACTTCAAAATTTCCTTTATTACGGATGACCCGCTGCCGTTACAGGTGTGTGTTATTTGTGTGCTGTTTTATTGGATCAAGGATTTGACTCTGAGCGGTACATGTAATTACATAAAGCACAGGTATGGAAAATTATAATAAAATCATTAAGTGATTAACAATGTTGGGAACGTATTATATTAAACTTCAAAATCGTAAGGAGGATGTTGGGATTCAAGGAGTAGAATTTGTGAGATGGTTGGTCACCTTGCTTTTTTATCTCCTGTGATTTTTGCTTGGATATTCTTTCAATAATGGGAGTTAGTATTTTCTTTCTTCTGCATATTTTAAATTGCTTTTAAAAATGAAGCTGTCCTTTTTTTTTTTTTTTTTTACTAGTCCTAAAGAGAAAAGCTTAAGTATTTATAGCAAATAATTGTATAAACACAGCACGTTTTATAGATTTCCTAGTTTTTTTTTTTTTTAAAGATTTTATTTATTTATTTGAGAGAGAGAGAATGAGAGAGAGCAAGCACATGAGAGGGGGGAGGGTCAGAGGGAGAAGCAGACTCCCTGCTGAGCAGGGAGCCCGATGCAGGACTCGATCCAGGGACTCCAGGATCATGACCTGAGCCGAAGGCAGTCGCTTAACCAACTGAGCCACCCAGGCGCCCCTAGATTTCCTAGTATTTTTAACCAATTCCTTTTCTGAAACATCAAATTCTAGTTTGAAATTTCAAATTTCCAGTACAATTAGAATGAAGAAAAATATTAATAAAATTTGTCTTTAATAACCCTCTTGCCATTTTATGGTCTCACTGGAAAACAGTAGTACCGTTGAATTTTGGTTTTTAAAAGTTCAGGTATTTGTATGATTAACTTAAAAATTCTGGACTTTTCCTTGGCTCTTCTATTTTGGTTTGTAAAGTGTTACGTACTTTTATCCCCTAGATTTTTATTTGTAATAGGAATTGTTCTCTAATCAAATATTTGGATAATTAATGTAAACTTTTGACAGAAGTGTCTGACTCCGGATACATATATTTCATATAGTCATTAGTTTGCCAAAATATTTAACTTACATTTGTGTGTTTACTGCAAACTATTGTAGGTATATTTAGACTAAAGGCATTTACAGATACCTAGTATATAGACATACTGATTTATTTGGCTATAGACTTGGGTTTTTCCCCTTTGTTTTTAGCTTCATTTTTATCTGTGGCTGCAGACTTCACTGTAAATGAGATGCATATATTTAAAATAGCTCACATCTCATACCACTGATAGGGGAAATAAACCAGTACTCTACTGACAGCAGGTTAATGTGTCACCTGTGTTCTCAGTTTAAAAATGGGTATAAAGTGTTTGTTGACACGTTAAAAGAAAAAAAGCTGTAGTTTGCCTGAAGATTTTTATTTCTAGTAGAACTTCTGCTCTAAAAATTACTTTCTAAAGACTGATTTTCTAAAGTCTCCTTTGTAAAATCAAGCCATGATTTTACCCATTAAAAACTGATGACTTAAGAGTCTCTTTTTCTTTATTATTTTATTGACGGTTTAACCAGAACTAGACGTGCAAATGGTTGCCTATGAAGTGATTGATAATATTACATATCTTGGATATTATAATGGTATTACCGCATACAATTTAACCTCATTTCATATTTAAAAGTATGGAGAGAAAGGTGGAGAGAGTGTGAACACAGCATGTGTTTCTTTTTCCTTTTCATGACTGAAGTGTGTTCTAAGATACTCCCTCCTTAGAACTGTCATAGTTCTGCAGACAAAAGCTTTTTATTCTTCTTAGAGATAGTCATCATAGTTTTTTATCACATGTAAGAGTAAATCTGTTACTCACCCTTTGAGGTTGTTGGGGAAAGACTTAACGTGAACATAATTTTTATTTCAGAAATTCCATTACAGAAACCTTCTTCTTGGTGAACATGATGTCCCTTTAACATGTATTGAGCAAATTGTCACAGGTATGTAGTATTCTTTACTCAGTCCATAAAAAGCTGATTCTCCTCAGGAAGTATTGCTTGAAGAATCACACCTCTCAAATATTTAGGTTGGAATTTTATTTCTGTAGGTTTATGTCCCCCCCCACTTTTTTTTTTGAGTCCCAAGAATATTAAAGTCAATAAATTATTTTTTAAAACGTTTATTTATTTTAGAGAGGGAGAGCAAGCGTGAACAGGGGGAAGGGAGGAGGGAGAGGGAGAGAGAGAATCTTAAACAGACTCCCGGTTGAGTGCCGAGCCCGACGCGGGGGAGCTCAATCCCATGACCCTGAGATCATGACCTGAGCTGAAATCAAGAGTCAGACACCAACTGACTGAGCCACTCAGGTGCCCCGAAGTCAATAAGTTATTTTTAAATGGAAATATAGTGTATTTAGCTTTTTATGTTTTCTAAGTATTTGTCTTCTTTTTAATTAAAAAAGACATTAAATGTGTCTAGCTGGTGGTGATTTTGGGCAAGGATCACTTAAAATATAGTCAAAAGCAAAGTTAAAACCGATCCCCTTTCCAAGTTCTGTAAATTGTAGAAAATATGAAAGATTCCACAGAAGCAGTGGGTAACCTTCTAATTATTTACAGTAATAATTTGTTAAGGTATACTAAAGAGTGAGTAACAAAAAGAATTTTTACACATATTTTCTTTATTTTTTCATTTTTAGTAAATGACCACAAGAGGAAGCAGAAAGTCCTAGGTCCCAACCAGAAACTGAAATTTAATCCAACAGAGTTAATTATTTACTGTAAAGATTTCAGAATTGTCAGATTTCGCTTTGATGAATCAGGTCCTGAAAGTGCCAAAAAGGTAATACTATTAAGCTTTTTCAAGTTTTCGGTTTCATACTATATTTACCAATATCAGTTCTGTATGGAAGTTCTTTTTCCTCAGTTGCTCAGATTTTTTTTTTAGGGGAAGTCATCAGATACTTCCTTAGGTAAAATAAAAGCCAAGAATGTTAATAGAACTATTTCTTTGGACTAATTTATGGTTTGGCTGCTTTAAAGTATTCTATATAGGTTTTTAGGTTTGTTTGTTTGTTTGTTTGTTTGTTTTTTAATCAGCTCCTACAATACTAGAAACTATGATGTGGAAATTAGTGTATCTTTTGCATTTAGACCATTACCAGCTTGTTTCTTTCTCGGTTAGAAATTCAGAAAATACCTCAGAACGTCATCAATGAACTAAAAGTTAGACTTAAGTTATGTAAGGATTAGGTAAAGGTATAGTTATGGGAGAGGCCTAATAATTATTAGTGCTTTAAAGAAATCTTAGTGAATTAATTTGAGTGCTATTCCACAGGAACAGCTAAAAGCTAGGGACTTTTTAATTGGCTTTGTTTTTCTCCTGCCTTCCGGGGAATGTTTATTGCCTGCTGGTGGAGTAAGATTCACGGGCAGAAATTCCCACTTCCTTGATCCCACATTTTGGCTGTGGCAGAGGAGTGAAGCTGGTGGACCTATTGCCCTACTGGTCCAGTCTATGATGCAGCAATGCAGAGAATCTTAACACTTTCCAGGAGTCTGCTCCCACACATTGGAAATAAAGGAACAGTTTCTTAGTGAAGTGGAACCTTCTCTCAGAAATGAGTCTGCTTTTGCACCACCCCAGAATGCACTGCTGCATTTGGTTTCCATGGTTAGTAGACTTACTGCAGTGAATTTTCTGTTGATATCCAAATGAGGCTGTCAAAAATATTTAAGGCAGCTGTTTTCATACACTTTGGTGAGGACATTGTAGATTTATTTTTAGAACTTAGAATCAACAGTTTCCTCACAGGAAGGCAAGCATAAGATAAATATCTGAACATGCTGGACCTTGAGGACTAGATGATCTAGCAGAGTGATAGCGGGCTCTCTGGCTAAAAGTTTTCAGGTAGAGTCTGTAAAGCCATCTTTCAGCATGCTGCGTTACCAAAAATTCAGCTAGGTAGCTGTAACTCATTGGTTCACATTTTGTAGGCCCCTTTCATCTGTTTAGTTCTGCCATTTGTGATTTTGGCATTTTACTAACTTGAGATGCCTACTCTTCTATAGAAAGACTTTAAGACTCGTTAGGTTGTAGGCTGTATATAAAACATTTTAGCTGAGTTACTTTCTTGAGCTTAAATATATACTTGTAATTTAATCAGTCAAAACATCAAGAATCTGCTTATGAAAATCTTAATTTCAGGATATATAGCATTTCAAGAATAGCGACACCATGGAATGTAAGAGATTTAGTTAGGACAGGATTTTTTTTAAGTAAGGAATTGATACAGTTGCCCAATATTCTTTCAGAAAGTTTCCCTCTCTCCCACTCTCAACTATATTTTTCAGATGACTCTATTTCAGTAATTGGAAATCATAATTATTTGGCTTCATTCTTGAGCCTTCTAATAAACACCTGCTGGTCATTTTTAATGTGTGAGGCAGTGTGCTTAGTGGAGAAGATAGAGCATGAACAAATGAAAATTGAACAGTGGTACAAAGTAGTGGCATAAAAGATGTTGCCACGTAAGTGATTAGTTGCCAGATGAATGAAACAGTTAAGTGCTCTGGAAATTCAGGATCTCCCTTGTCTGTTGTGCTGCTGGTAAGTGATGAAGGGGGCTGCGCTGAACTGTCTGCATGAAACAGCCTAGTCCAACTGTTTATGCCCTTTCCCAAGACTGGATTTCTGGCACAAATCCTTTCCCCTCTGTCTTAAAATATTAAAAGCCTATAAGCTCAGGCCTGAAAGAAATGCTTTTTTTTGTCTTTTGTACAGTCCTGTTGTGGGGAGGGGCAGGTGCAGGAAAGAAAATTAGAGGCAATAAGAATATAAACAGAGAAATTTTCCCCCGATTTACGTTTCAAACACAGAGGTTAGGGCATGTGTGCTGCCAAAGCTTACTGGCTTCATGAGTTAAAAACAAGAATTCTAGCATTTTTTTTTATTTCAAGTGAAAGTTTTCATCTAAAATTAGGTAACAGTTGGGAAGTTACAGCTTGATTTTACCTCCCGGAAATTTTGAAAGCTAAATTTTCTCTGGAAATGCTCTGATTTTATAAGTCGTTTTAAAATGACCAGATGCACATTCAGAGTTCTCTGGTGGGTAAACCACTGATTAGCTTTGAAATACCAGAAGCATTTATATTTCTGTTTGAAATATGAAATCTCGAAATGCTAAATGGGTTGACATTTTGTTAAATATTACTCTATAACCTTCTGGTAGTCTGGTTGGTGTTGCCTAAATTGTGTTATGACAAAATTAGATGACACTGTGCTCCTGCATCCGTTAGCATTCATCCTCATCCTTGGTCTGTCACAAATAAATGAGGATGTTTGGGACAGATCTGTATAAAGCAAGAAGGAATTTTATATTGCAGAACTGGATGTCTAGCCTCAAAGCAACTGGGAGCCACCCTTTCCTTTTGAAGAACCTCTTTTCGAAATGGAGGGGCAAAAAAAAATCATTTTTAATGATTTATCGCTTATAAAATATATATATATGTGTGTGTACATGTATATAAAGATGGTAAGTGAAACGTATGCCCTTTGTTTCTACTTTATTCTCAGATTGTGAGAATCTAGTTGATTGTGAACCACTTGTCAGGCATACTTTCTAAAAGTGAAAATTCAGCCCACCTATTTAAAGAATAAGTTGGCTTTTTGTGAACTGTCTTTTTTTTTTTTTTCCCCTTGAATCTGAGACTTACTCCTTGGTGACTTTCAGACCACAAAATATAGGAAACCAGTTTTGTTTGCCAGTGTGCTAGAACTTGATTAGTTTGAGCTTCTCCAGTGCTGCGCCCCCAGCTGGTCTTAGAGGAGAAACCAGCTGTGGGTACTTCTGGCTTCTGTCCACAAGATTGTTCTTGGTCCAGAAATCACTTCAGAAGTAGTTTACTTTTTTTCCTCCAATGAAATATTTACCATCATTGAATGTCTTTAATCCCAAGATAGTCTTTGTTCCCTATGACAGCCAGGGCAGAGGAACTATTTTCAGAAGCAGTTTTTAAAGAGGTAGAGTTTTTCTAAAAATTTTTAATGCTTATGGAGTACATTGCAAAATTAGGATAATTTTACATGAAAATGAGACCTTCTTTTTTAAGTCTTTCAAGCTCTTAGTGACAGAAGCTAAGAATGTGGACATAAGCTTTTTAAGGGGTTGTGTATGGAAAAGCTTGAGGGAAAGGATTCTTGGCTTTATTTCCCTTCTCAAAATGTCCTATATAACAACAGCATGAATGTAACCCAGATAGCACAAGTGGTATGTGCCTTTATCTGGGTCCCCAAAGATGCCCCTTGCTTAGGTTACATAGAAAGAAGTTATACACACTTGTAATTACACTACTCAGCACCAGCTTTAGTTCATTCTGTGCCCCCCCCCCGCCCCCATCAGCCATTGTGCAGGTGATTGAACAGTTTCGGTTTCACAAGATTGTTACAGTCTTCTTGCAATGGAGATGCTATTAGACATACTCATTTGTTTCCTAACCTTTATAAATGTGATGTGCTATTCTAAAGGGCTTTTTAGAAATGGGCTACGTTGGGTTTGCCTAGCAGATAGGCTTTGTTTGTTTTTGCTTTGTGACCATAAACAACATACTCCATAATGATCTGTGAATTTCTTTTGTGTAAACAAGGCCTGTGGCTGCTTTCTAAATGTGTTAGACAACGTGATATGCTCGTTTCATTGGCTTAGAGCATTTTCCTTACTATGTTAGTAAATAATTTTGTCAACTAGTATTTTTAGCACAGCTGCTGTTGTGCACAAAGCACCTTCAGAAAGCTACTGAGGAAAAGCAAAAATGCAGAAGTCTTCAGGTCTTCACTCAGCTCTGCACAGAGAGGTCTTTCCTGGTCTCCTTCTCTAAATTATTAACCCACTCCCTTCTCTGCCTCACCATAACACCTCGTATCCCTCCCCTGCTGGACTTTTTTTTTTTCCTTTAGCACTTACAGTGATGTCACTTACTATCATTTCTTGTTTATTTCGTTTCATGTCTGTCTTCCCCCCTCATGATGCCGGGGATCTGCGCCTGTGTTGTTCATTGCTGCAGCCCCAGGGCTTTGGATGTGGTGGATGCACAGGAAATACCTGTCGAATGAATGACAGAGGCAGCATCTCCCCTTGAGGGATTGAATTTAATGGTGGAAGTAAAACGAAGAGCCCCTATGCCCCTTTCAGCTACACTCAGAACTATGTCATGAATACTCTGAAACTCATTCAGCTACACAAGCACAGTAACGGAAGAGACCCTTTATATCAGAGCGGTGGTTGTTCAGAGAGAGCAGAAGGGTTTCTGCAGTTGATACTGTGAAATTGGCTCGGGCTAGGAGGGCCTGTGAAGAGATTGGAGTTGAACAGAGCAGGTAGTTTCCAGAGACAGCGTGGTTGGCTCCGCAGTGCGGAAGGATTTCCCGGGCAGAGTGTGGCGGAGGAGGCGGCTGGGAGTAAGGCAGGCAGTACGTGCAAATGTGTTGTTCTCTGACAGAAGACCACTGAGGGAAGGGATGTCTGGTAGAGGAGAGCCAGCTTGGTGAAGAATCAAGAATGAGAAGATTTCTTTTATTAGGCAGGTATCTGGGAACCACAGCAGGTTATCTGGGGAGCAAACTTGTTGGTCAGAATTTCATTTTTAGAAGATACTTCTTAGGCATTGTGGATTTTTTTTTTTTTCTTCCCAAAATGTAGGGAAGCTCACAGAGATGCCGAAAGGTGAGTATGGCTTAAGAATATGGCTGTGGTAGTGCAGAGAAATGGAACAAAAATGAATGATAATCTTGAGGAAAGTACAACGAAGCTTATAAACTACGTATGGTGCCGAGAGGAATAAGAAGTGGTCGAGGACTTCTTCAAGTACAGATTTCAGTACTTTGGCCGCTAGAAGAAGCTCTCTAGGGAAGACTTGGACAGATTAAGGATGGGAATGCAGATCACTGCCTCCTAATTGCATAAATGGGACTGTTCTGGAAAGCTTTCCTTGTAGTCAGTTAAATTGAGGTATTACATAAAAGTTTCAGGAATCTTTTGTTACTGTTTTTAGTCAAAACTAAAACTAGTGATAAACTCTGTCCTCTTATTTGTATATATATTCTAATTTAGTAAGACAGGAAACATTTATTCTATAGAAGTCTTTTAATAATATATTTTAAACAAGAACTTGACACATAGTTACCTGTTACTAGAATTTGCACCAACCCTCTCAAACACCACTAATCGACATGGACTAACAATGAACTAAACTTTTCCTGCTTGCTCACTGTCAAAAGTATATTGTTCTGGCTTAATGCTTTTCCTTCTAAATGATATTTAACCTTTTTAAGTAAGATCCTCTCTTCTCTCCTTTCGTATGTCTTAAATTTCTTCTTTCTGCTCCAATCATTTAAGAGTATTTTCTTCTGCAGTCTAGTCCAGGGCATTGTCAACATAGGGCACTGTCCATCCTTCCTTCTCTCCAACGGCAGTTGGGAATAATATCAACCGTATTTCCATGTATGGAGCTTCTGCAGAGGCCAGGCACGCATTAAGACAATTAATCCTTACCATAGCCATAGGTATTATCTTCATTTTACAGTTGCATAAACCAAGGCTCAGAGAGATGAACTGATTTCATACCATTTACAGGGCAGGTGTTTGGTAGACCATGGGATTCAGTTCCTGATCTATTCGATTGAGCACTTTCTCCACCCTAGATGTAGTCTCAAACCATTTTCTTAAACACAGTTGTTTTTTTGTGTGTTTGTTTTTTTTTTTAATTTACCTCTTTGAGCCACCCTGTACTTTTGGGTTTCTTGCTAATTTTCATTTTTTGTGATTGTAGCTTTCCTATTAAGTCTAGGTTTTTTTTAATCCATGAGGTATGAACATTAAAATTTCATACCTTACATTAAGCCTTCAAGATTGCTGGTATTAAATCATTATAGTCCACCAAAAATGAAACTTTTTTTAATCCTTTCTTTAGGAATACATATGTATATATATATATACACACGTCACTGCCTTTTTGGAGAATGCTTCTTTAGGTTTCAGGTTTCTTTTTTTGAATAAAACTACTTTCCTGTTGAAATTCAACTCAGCAAACACTTACTAAATACCATGTACTCCCTAAAGATTATAAACAGTGTCCTGGGGGCACAACAATGAATGAGATACCTGGCCTTAAGGAGCTCTTTCACATTCTAGGTTTAACAGAAAAAACATGTAAATAAGTATCTATAATCACCAGCCCACCCAGGATGATGCTCCCAGTAATCAAGGCCTTATTGTACATTTCATTTAAATAAGTGTGTTAAAATCAAATTCTAAATGTAGAATTTTTCCTAGGTATGCCTTGCAATAGCTCATTATTCCCAGCCAACAGACCTCCAGCTACTCTTTGCATTTGAATATGTTGGGAAAAAATACCACAATTCAGGTAAATATGAAAATATTAAATATTGTGACTAACTTTACATTGTTTAAATTTTATTCTTATGTTTATCAGAGGCTTCCAAGTACATGAGCTTTAATGATTGAAGAATTATTAGCTTCATAACTGCTAGAGAAGAAAGCACTATATACTAAAAGAGACAATATTTGTTAGATTATTTCTTAGAAAGGGACCAGGAAGAACCTGTAAGCAGCTATAAACATAGGCTTATAAGAATCATGTGAGGTCTAGGGGCGCCTGGGTGGCTCAGTCGTTAAGCGTCTGCCTTCGGCTCAGGTCATGATCCCAGGGTCCTGGGATTGAGCCCCGCATCAGACTCCCTGCTCTTTGGGAAGCCCGCTTCTCCCTCCCACTCCCCCTGCTTGTGTTCCCTCTCTTGCTCTGTCTCTCTCTGTCAAATAAACAAAATCTTAAAAAAAAAAAAAAAAAAGAATCCTGTCAGATCTTTTACCTATGGTCCCTGGCTTATATTTTATGGTGAAGAAAGATCCCCCTCCTCCCACTTTTAATTGATAGCTTGAGTTGAAATAATCTCATCTTTTAAAGAAAACTGACAGAAAATTAAAAGGTACTTGAAATGCATGATGTTTTCTGACAGTGTGATTTCATGCAAAAGCTAAAGTGGTTAAACTTTTTAGTGGAGAGATCATCGAGATCATCAAAATACTGACTTTATATTTCTTAATAAGATTGATGAAAGGAAGAGGAGTGTTTGTCCAAAGGACAAGTATATTCTAGGCAGTTTTTGTAAAAGTAAAGTAGTACTGTTCATATGCTTACTGAATATGTAATTACTCAGTGATGACATCACCAAGGAAGATTCCAGATGATCATGTAATTCTGTACATTTCTTATATGCAAATGTAATTTTAATCAGCCATTTTTAAAAAACCTCATAAAAGGATAGAGGAGAAAAACAAAGGGGTCATGTCTCTTATTAGCCACTTGTGGATTAGGGACCACACATCGACTCAACCTACTAAGGTACATGTTCTCCCACTATTATGGAAGAAAAATAATTATGTATTTACAAGGAAAGATCAGTTCACTCCAACATGGTCTGAACAGGGATCTTACAAATTATTAATTGTACTGGTCTTTCATTTTATTATCTCAAAACATACTGTAGTAATTTAATCTATGAAATAAAAGCATATTTGAGTATCACTGTATTGTAAATACATTAAGATGTAGGAACAATACAGAGTATCTGCAGGTGCATATGGTATAAGTGTATTTTCACTACTTTAAAAGATACTTGTAAACACCATAGAGATGGTATGTGAAAGTCATGCTTTGCAGAAGGAGTAGCTTTTACCATACGGTGCTCTATTTGTAGAAATTGGAAGACAAAGTATTTGTAACTTAATTTTTCTTAGCAAAATGTAACCAATTGTAACTTAGGCTTGAGCAAAATAATTAATTTTTGAAGTTTATTTCTTAATATAAATTATAAAATTTACTTATTGTCTAAACATAAAAGTATTGTAGATCCTGCACTACTCATTAGGTGAATATTTCTTTGGATCATCATCAAGCTACAGACCATGATCATCAAGGTTATTTTCAATAAGATCCTCACCCACACTTGCAAGAGAGTAGCTGAAATGAAAGTTTCAAGAGGTCCAAGAGTTCTAAGAGTCTTTGATTCTCACTTAAATTTATTATACAGATCAATTCTTCATGCTATTTTTTTTTTCTAATAGAAATGATTCCGTCCAGGATATAGATCTATGATTTCCGCAGTAATGTAATGACCTGAGCTCAGCAAAGGCAGTAAACTTCATCATGCGTTTGGGAACCTGATGCCTCCTCTAGTTATTTTTCAGTTTTCCTCATCCATTCCTTATGGGCATCTCTGGGTTAATAATACTGCGAATAGTTATTCTACCCATAGCTCTTCTACTACTGGGTTTTCTTATTTACATGAGTCAGTTCTGTATGTCTTCTTATATGTAGCTTGTTGATAAAATTTGATAATTAATACTTAAAATATTCAGGAACACTTTTTTTATTACATCCTTCAGTCACCTCCTGCTTTGATAGGTACTTCATAAACCTAACACTGGGCCAGAGTTTTGTTAAGATTCCTCCTAGGGTAACACCCTTTAATATCCTTCCGTGCTGTTGCAGAAGCATAAACTGCATCCTTAAGATCAAAAGAAGCCTGAACTGTCCACACACTGCAGTCAGAATTCATTAATTTGTGAGTGAAAGATGCCCAATAATCCACTCTTGAACTTCTGGATGCCACCTTGATTCATTGGCTGGATTAAAGAATAAAGAAGTCCTTTTTGCAGGCAGGTAGGTGACAAAGCTGTTTCCACGAATAAGATCTGAAGTTAAAGGATGTCCCCTGCAGTTACCTAAGGAAAGAATCTTTGAGATGGCCTTAGGCACTCTGAGGGTTTCTTCCATGTTCGGCATCCCTTGAGTGAGAACACCATCTCTGCAGAGCTCACCAGTCATCCAAGTAGTTCTGTGAGGATCCCGAAGTAAAGGGACGGTGCATAGCACTGGGACCCCAGGCTTGGAGCCCCTCAGGGGGTGCTGGCACAGACAAGCACAGTGGTTCTGGTTTTTTTCTTTTATAACTTGAAAGAAACCACAAGAACTCTGCTTTCCGCAGTCAGGTTATTATTGGGCAAATAATGTCACAAAAGTACAGACTGATCTTTGTGATAAAATTGATAAGATGTCAGATTATGCTTTCAGTCTGAAAAAGTTGGGACGCCTGGGGGGCTTAGTCAGTTAAGTGTCTACTCTTGATTTTCCGCTCAGGTCATGATCTCAGCATGGTGAGATCGCGAGCCCCACATCAGGCTCTGCCCTGGGCGTGGAGCCTGCGTAAGATTCTCTCTCCCTCTTCCACTGCCCCTCCCCCTCTCTAAAAAGAAATAAAAGACAACCTCATGAAGTTATCTGCAGCCTCAGTGTTAGCAGCTCTACTCCATGGCAGACATTGAGCTTGCAAATGCTGTGATGTAATCTCAAGTTGTGTAGTCTCATGACAGAAGATGTACATTTTCAGTGGTTTATTTTATTTTGTAATTTTATCTTTTTTATTAACAAAGACCTTGGTATTAGATTTTCCATTAAATGCTTATTTGAAAACCACTTACGGAGTATATAGTCCATTTGAAACTGTAGAAATTTTTGAAGTTTGTTGCCTGTCAGTTCTTTGAAGATTCTCAAGTGTAGCTATACATGGTTGTGACTGATCCTTTGATCTCTTGAATACTGGTGGTTCCCATCCAGCCTCCTGTATCAGAATCCCTGGAGGAACTTTTAGAAATGCAGCCGTCCCAGCTCTTCCCCAGGCCCAAAGTCCAAGTCCCCCAGTTAGAACCACTAAGTTGACTCACCCTGTTGAACTGAACATCGCAGCTTTGTTTTTACCCTTGTCATCCTTTATGACTTGATTTCTGCAGTATCATCAAAGTGATAGGCTTTCTTCTCATTTGTTGACCACTTTTATTGTCTTTGCTGTTGTTTGAGGCCATTCTAAATATAGATGGGGCTAGTTAAGTGGATAATTTCAGCACAGCATGGGATTAGACTTCTGAACTGTGTCGCAGAAGATAGCCAGGGTGGGGCGCCTGGGTGACTCAGTCGGTTGAGCGCATTCAAATACTCTTGATTTTAGTTTAGGTCATGATCTCAGGGTCCAGGGATCAAGCTCTGTGTTGGGCTCCGAGCTCAGTGGGAAGTCTGTGTGAGGATTCTTTCTCCCTCTCCCTCTGCACTCCCCCCCCCCCCCCGCCCCCGGCTTATGCGCACGTGTGCACGTGCTCGCTCTCTCTCTCTCACTCTTGCTCTCAGACAAATAAATAAATCTTAAAGAAGAAGAAGAGGAAGATAGCCAAGGTCAGGAGTGCTCACGATCTAGTTTTCACGTTTAGTTGGCTGAGGAGCTGTCCTAAAAGCTCAGGTACCTCTCAGGAAAGCTGGATCTTCCTGCGATGACTGATTTTGCCAGTTTGTTGCTGCACCTGTTAGTAACCCACTTGTAGAGCAGCCACAGGCATCAGGCCTCTGGGACTTTCTGGAAGGCATTAGAATGTCCAGACTCTCTAATGCCAGATTAAGTATCTGCCATACATTCTCTAATAAGCTCTCACTGAAGACGATGTAGAATATGTAACCTAGTCCTGGTTGTTGAGAAACGGACAACCAAAACCTGTAAAATAGTAAAACAGTGCAATATCCTGTAGTTTTTCCTCACCTGATGTTCAGAAAATTTGTCTTTTTGTGGTTAGATCTTGAGATTAAATCTTGGCTAGAGAAACAGTCTCATAAACTGTATGTTCTCAGCCTGGCTTACTAAAGTCTGTAACTTCAACACACTCAAAGTATTCAGTTCTAGACTCCTAGTCGAGGGTATCCTGCCAAACTATTTACACAGCTCTTTAATAATGATGAATGTGCTCTTTATACTTCTTTTTTGGTGGTGGTTGTCTCATTGCGTGGCAAGGACCTCTGGTACAATGTTGAATAGTAATCAGGATAGCAGGCATCATTTCTGTTCCGGATTTTGATGAGGATGATGTTTACTGTGTGTTTCTGGTAATTACCCTTTATCAAGTAAGGAATTTCCCTTTTATTCCCAATTTACTGAAGTTTGTTTTTTTAAATTATGAGTAGGTGTTGAACTTGATCAAATATTTCTCTGCACTTTGAACTGATCATATGGGGTGTTTTTTTCCCCTTTAATTTGATCATATGATGAATTACTTACATTTTCTAATGTTGAATAGCTTTCTGTGGTTTTGGTGTTCTGGAACACTGTGTAAAGTGACAGTTGCCTGGACATTCCAGGAAGGTTCTTCATCCGGGAGAGATTACAGCTCTCAAGTTCCTCAGCATACTTTCCAGTTGTAGCTACTCTGGAGAAGGCTTTAAGATGGAGTGGCACTCCAGGATATGTGCTTGGCTTTAGCCTTTTAATATTAAACAAGCTCTGCTGAAATCAGAATCACTGGGTAATTCTGATGCCACTTAAAGTATAAAATTCAGAATTCCTAGCATGGTGCGTAAGACCCTTTCTAATCTAGAGTAGCACTGTCCAGGGAGGGAAATGTTCTCTCCTCTGCACTGTCTGGTATAGGACCCACTAGCCACATGCGGCTGTTGAGCACTGGAAATGTGGCTGGTACAACTGAGGACCTGCATTTTTTTATCTTGTTTCAATTTAAATCCCACATGTGGCTAGTGGCTACTGTTTGGGCAGCAGAGGCCAAGGGTCTTGGCCCCACCTCTTTTTCCAGCCTCTCTTCCACCATCCCTTGCATCCCTCATGCTCTAGCTGTATTTCATTACTTGATGTTATACAGTTATACCGTGTTTTTTGTGTTCTGCTCTGCCCAGCATGCCTACCTCCTCCTCATCTCACCAGCCACCTGGCAACATTTGGCTCATTCCTTATGTCTCTGTTCAGGTGTGGTCAGATCCTGGGGCCTCTCCTGCCCCAGCCTCCATCTCCAATGAGCGCTCTCATTGCGCTTGTACATCCAGCTCACTGTGACCGGGGCTGAGCTTACCCTCCACTGTCTTGTTGGTGCTTTCAAGATACAGATAAAACCTTACTCATTTTTTAATTTTCAGGCCTTAGCACATGGGAGGCTCTCCAAAAATACCGGTCTTGCACCAGGTATTAATAAATGGTCCACAGAAGTGGGCATGGCATGTTCGTGGGACAAGGAAGGGGTTTCCGTGGCTATGGGGGAGCATGGGGTTTAGGCAGTAATGAAAGGTCAGGTTGATTAAGAGCTTTTTAAGCAAAATTGTTTTGCTTCAGGAAGTTGGAAAATGAGCCTGAGGGAAAGTTTGGGACAAGGGTATAGCATCATGAAAGCATGATTTTGGGGCATTGTGTCCTGTGCAGGCTGCGGGCTGGTTTGAGTGCTGCAGAACGTCGTGTCGCGGAGGTCAGGCCGGAGACTTGCCACCACCGTTGCGACCTGTAGCCGTGAGACGCAGGACCAGGAAAGATTGTGCCGTCTGTCACCCCAGTTTGCCAGGGTACATCAGGCTGACTGCTGAGACGCTCTCTTTCCCTCTGGTCACTCTGCTGGCCTTCCTGAGGCTGTGGGCATCTCCCAGAGGACAGCAGTTCTCAGTGAGAGAGGGCTCCTTGCTAAGGAAGTTCAAGTGTAGGCCCTCTGCTGAAATCCCCAGGTGGGAGTGGCCCTCTGGTGGAGTACAAGGAACCCTTGTGAGCTTATCAAAGGAAAATTGAGTAGATATAGGAGACCAAGAATTTTATAATGAGCCGTAGAAAAGAGTGGGGCATCAATATTAGAAGGATGAAAGATTTGGTCGAGAACAGACATGATCGGATGCGTTCATTGCTCCAGGCAAAACATGTGGAAAAAATGAACAGTGATTTGAATTTACCCCACAGTTTAGGGCAGGGGGATGAGGGAGGCTCATGAGTGGCTTCCGTGGAATGGTAGGGATAGAAGATCATGGAAAAGGAGAAAATCTGGCCAGCAGGCATTGTTCATCATTTTGGGAAGATGATCAGTAACAGGGAGGAGGGAAAAATGCATGTAGATGGCACAGTAGCTGGAGTGGTGCAGCTTGGTCAAATGAAAGTCTCTTCAGAATCAAGGTGACCTGTGTTTGAAGGTAGGCGAGAGAGAGCCAGTAGAAGGACAGAAAAGTTAACGGTGCTGAAGGAGTCAGGCAAGAGCTGGATGAGGACGAGACAAAATGAGTTCTGACAAGAGGAGGCTGCCTCTTCCTCAGGAGCGTCGGGAGCAGTCGGAACATCTGAGGGAGACTGGAAAGACGCGCAGGGAGGAGCCGTCCCATCCGAGTGTGTTCCTGACAGGAGGCGCTGAGAGAGGAGAGGGCATGTGGGACGAAATGTGACCGTGAAACAAAACTAATAATACTGCTTTTTCTCGTAGCCAGTAAAATTAATGGAATGCCCTCAGGAGGTGGCCGGGGGGCTGGTGGTGGCAGCATCCAAAACACTCCGCTCTTCGAAACGTACTCAGACTGGGACCGAGAAATGAAGCGGACAGGTGCTTCCGGATGGAGAGTTTGTTCTATTAACGAGGGTTACATGATATCCACTTGGTAAGTCCAGTTTTAACAACCTTATTTATAGCTGGGAATGACTTCTTATGAATAAGAATCAAACTCTGCTCTCTGATAACTTTATCACGTTACCGTGAATGGAATATTTGTTTTTAGTAGTGCTTTCATGAATATTTTAAAGATAAGGGAAGAAGAGAGAAAGGAGGATGTGTTACGGCGCAGTGAGCCTGCCCACTAGGAATTGCTGTCCAGACACCCAGACTCCACCCTGGAGTCTGGGTGTCTTTTGGGGATGAGAACGGTTAGAAGAGGGAGATAAGGAACTAAAGCTCCTTGGATTTGTGGGTCTGGTTTGGTTTTGTCTTTTGTGCCGTTTGTCCTTACCCATAGAGAACAAAGGTGGATATGTTTTTCAGAAACTGAATACATCTTTGATTAAAAATCACTTCGGAGAATATTTCAGACATCTCCTTTGGATAGTTTCCTCTGCTATAATTATAAGTTTTGTGGTAATTGACCAAATGATACAGGTTTTAGAGCTGTCTAGGGTCAGCCTTGTCTTCCATGGTAGATGCCATGTGGCCGCCAAGTAGGGTACACATTAAATGGGGATAAATGTGTATATATGGGATCTGCAGAGCACACTTATCTGCCTAAAGCACAGGAACGGTTTGCTTTTTCTTCTCCAGCCTTCCAGAATACTTTGTAGTGCCAAGTTCTTTAGCAGACCAAGACCTGAAGATCTTTTCCCATTCTTTTGTTGGAAGAAGGATGCCAGTAAGTGATGTCTGTTGGGTTTCATTCACGTCAATGTCCTTTTCTTCTCCCGGTCAAGTAAAGGCTCTGCTTCCCTCCTAGCTCTGGTGCTGGAGCCACTCTAATGGCAGCGCTCTTGTGCGAATGGCCCTCATAAAGGACGTGCTGCAACAGAGGAAAATTGACCAGAGGTAACCAAGACATGGCCATTGTTACTTTGGACATTTTTAGTTGTCATAAATGAGTAAACTCCTGACTGCTTGAAAATAGTTGGAAAACGGCATAGTTTTATTAGTTAGCACCGTATATTCTATATAAGAATTACCATTTTTGAAAAAAATGTACATATATTAAAATTAACATTTAAGTTATACTAAATATAACTTAACTCTTTGGCTTATAAGACACTGGAAAATCGGGACGCCTGGGTGGCTCAGTCGGTTAAGCGTCTGCCTTCGGCTCGGGATATGATCCCAGGGTCCTGGGATCAAGCCTCACGTCGGGCTCCCTGCTCAGAGGGGAGCCTGCTTCTCCCTCTCCCTCTACCCGTCCCCCTGCTCTGTCTCTCTTTCTCTCAAATAAATAAAACCTTAAAAAAAAAAAGACCCTGGAGGATCTTAACATTGCTGACATCTTGTTATAACAGTGTCGCCTTTAGCATACTTCCAAAGTGCAGTGATTTCCAGTTGAGATATTTCAGGATAAATCAGACTTTTCTATTAGTTCAGTGTGTCTTAGGTCTTAGAGTCACAGTAGCTTAGATGGTGGTTTTAATTAGCTACCACAAACAAGTTTGGCGTCGCCTGCTGAAGTCACCAGTGATCTCCGTGTCATTAAAGCAATAGGCATTGGGCAGTCGGTGGGCATCACTGCTGGTCTGTCTGTCCCTAAAGCGCTCTGAGTCCTAGGCGCCTGCTCCTTCCCACTCTCCTGCAGCCCCTCTTCCTCACCGGCGCTCTGTGCCCTCTGCAGCCCTGGCTCTGCAAACATGACCTAGAATCTGTCTGAGGCCACTGCTTCCCAGTCTGTATTTCCTTCCTACAGAAGCCCATCTGTGGCTGTGGCTTCAGTGACCATCAAATTTATCTCTCTAATGGGACATCTTCCGTGGAAGTCTCAAAGGCCCTTGAAACTCATGATGTTCAAACTCAGACTCTAGCATACAGGCACCACGCCTTCTCCCAGCCATTGTTCATTCAGCACTCAGGAAATACCTGCCATATCAGCATACTTGTTCAGTACTCTATAAACGAGGAGCAAAGGAACAGATCTTAGAAAACTGGCTCAGAGAGCCTCAAATTGTGTATCACACCCTGTTATGAGTAGAGCCAGGTCTTAGGGTGTTTTCCACACTGCCATACCTAAGAAAGCCATGTTTGCTGAAGCAAATAGCTGGCAAGTGACCCGCAAACGAGCCTTCAGGTTTCTGGAAGGGACGGTGACTGGCTTCACGTCATCTCTGACGGAGTTTTTACCTTGGTCCTGTTGAAACTGACCTGTCTGTTGTGTCGGGGGCGCTGCTGGGCCAGAGTTCATTCTGGACCCTCACAGCCAGTGCACGTTTCGTCTTTTAACTTTATTAAGTGCGAATTGTTTTAATTCCTTTGTTTTTCCAGCTGTGCCACCCTTCATAAGTAAGACACGTTCTCTGCGCTGTCCAAGCTCTCTCCAGCCCTTTCTCCTTAGACACATCAGCTCAGCTCCACTGGCCTTCTCTAGGTTTCTGCACAGCCAAGCTTGGGTCCACCACAGGACTTTTGCCCTTACTGTCCCTCTGCGTTTAGAACACTTACCCACAGATCTTGCATGGCTCCTAGGCATTTGGGTTTTGGCTTCAGTGTTGTTTTCACAGAAAAGCCTTCCCAGCCACGTGACTTGAACTAGCCTGCTTCCACTCGGTGGCGCCACCATGGCATTCACGCCAGCCTGTGACTTTCTCATCTACCCTCCCACCACCACCAGGCTCGGAAGCCCCGTGAGAGCAGAGGCCCCACCGGTCTTGTTCATCTGTCTCCAGCTCTTAGAGTAGTGCCTTAGCCCATAATAAATCTTCAAAAAATATGTGTGGCATGAATGAATGACTCAAGGATTTTGTCTTTACTAGGATTTGTAATGCAATTACTAAAAGTCATCCACAGAGAAGTGATGTTTACAAATCAGATTTGGATAAGACCTTGCCCAATATCCACGAAATACAGGCGGCTTTTGTGAAACTTAAGCAACTATGCGTTAATGGTAATTTCATTTTTATTTGTGTGTGTGTGTGTGTATGTATGTATGTATGTATATAGTGAACTGGGGATACAGCATTGCATGAGATATGTCAGAAAAAGTGACATTCCTTGAAAATATAGAAATAGATATATTTAGGTAGAGGCTCATTGAAATATCTGTACAAATTATTGTATGTGACAATATCAGAAGCTCTCAGAAAATGAAGTTTAAACTGCTTTTTGTTTTGGAGGAAAGAAAGAAACCAATGAAATCGCTTTCAAAGCGTGAACTGTTGTGGTAGGATCCTTTTTTAAAAGTGCCAAGAGAACGACGAGCTACCTTACGGACAAACATATTAAGATTTTAATGCAGACAGTTGCGTTTTGAGATACGGGACTTGACACGGATTTCAGACAGCCGTGTTGTAATCTGTGCGGCCTTGGAGTTCTAATCATGTGTTTGAGCAGGTGCTTCTCAGGTGCTTTCAGTGTGTCCCGGGGTGGGTGTGACTCACACAAAAGCATCTTTGGCGAGAAGTGAGTCCTCCCTGAAGGGCACCCAGAGCCTCCCGTTACCCAGGAGCCAGGAAAGGCGGTCACTGGGGCGGGTCTGCAACAACGAGGGGGCACTGGCCTGGAAGGAGAGCTGGCGGGGGGTTGTTAAAAAAGTACAGTGACATGAATGATTATCAGCCGTCTGATAAGTGGAATGTGAGTAGAGCCTGGAGTTCGTGAGGTGAGAGACACCTTGAGACAGGCCAGGCAGGACTGGGGAGGGCATGCAGGCCCTGCCAGGAAGGTGCCCTCATTCCTGCCGTGGTCACGGAAACCATGCGCGGGAGGCAGTGCGGGCAGCAGGGGAGGGGGAGAGAAGCAGGGAGGGCAGGGCTTGCAGGCAGGAAGCTGTGAGTGGGGGCTCCAGAATCCAGGCATGGGCTCATCAGGAAAGCGGGAACCACTGGCTCTTAGGAGGATTTCCCTGAGAGCCAGAGTGAAGGAAACCAAGGCCCAGGGGAATCCTTGTTTTGTTTTTTATAGAATCATAACATGTCTCTTCATGTTTATATTGTTAAATGAAAATGCATAATACTTTCTTAAAGCCAGCTTTTAAATATGGAAAATCTGTGACATGTATCGCTTAAAACGTGACCACATCAAATTGTTTAAAAAGCCTAAACGTGTGTATACATACGTTATATGTATGTGTGTATGTATATATAATTGGCATATTTATTGCAGAGCCTTTTGAAGAAACTGAAGAAAAATGGTTGTCTTCACTGGAAAATACTCGGTGGTTAGAATATGTAAGGTTTGTACAACTACTTTCCTTTTTTTTCCCCTTAACTTTTATTTTGAAATAATGACAGACTCCCAGGAGGTACAAAAACAGTACAGCCCTCCATGTACTCCTCACCACCTTCTCCCAATGGTAACATCTTCCATAACTAGAATATGCTATCAAAACCAAGGGGGACAGGGGCGCCTGGGTGGCTCAGTCGGTTAAGCGTCTGCCTTCGGCTCAGGTCATGATCCCAGGGTCCTGGGATCGAGCCCCGCATCGGGCTCCCTGCTCAGCAGGGAGTCTGCTTCTCCCTCTCCCACTCCCCCTGCTTGTGTTCCTGCTCTCGCTGTGTCTCTCTGTCAAACAAATAAAATCTTTAAAAAAAAAAAATCTTGGGCGCCTGGGTGGCTCAGTTGGTTAAGCGACTGCCTTCGGCTCAGGTCATGATCCTGGAGTCCCTGGATCGAGTCCCGCATCGGGCTCCCTGCTCGGCGGGGAGTCTGCTTCTCCCTCTGACCCTCCCCCCTCTCATGTGCTTGCTCTCTCTCATTCTCTCTCTCTCTCAAATAAATAAAATCTTTTAAAAAATAAAAAATCTTAAACAACAAAACAAAACCCAAGTCATAACAATATATAGACCTTACTCAGATTTCACGCATTTGTACGTGTTTCCGTGTGTGTGTGTGTGTGTGTGTGTGTGTGTGTGTGTGTGGCGTTCCGTGCATCTTTATTGCGCACACAGGTCATGCAGGCACCACGGCAGTCACGATGGAGAACTGCTCCGTCACCACAGGGCCCTCCGTGCTGCCCCTTCAGAGTCGCATCGCCACCCCCACCGCTTGGCAACCACTGATCTCTGCTCCATCTCTGTGTTTTGTGATTATGATTTCAAGAATGTCATGTAAATCACCCCCCCTTTTGATAAAAGGGTTCATGAACTTCCCTGATGTAAAAATCAAAATGTACTCTGTTGAAGAATCACATAAACACTGATGAAATTCATAAAGGTTATTGAGAATACAGTATAGAGAAAGATTAGGTGTGTTTGATTTCAAGTACTTCGAAAGGAATATTTATAGTGGAAATCTGATTTTTTTAATAGTATTCTTCCCTTTCTCTTTTCAGGGCATTCCTTAAACATTCAGCAGAGCTCGTGTACGTTCTAGAAAGCCGACACCTCTCCGTCATCCTACAAGGTAATTCGTTACTGAAAACACTGGTCGCCACGCCAGGCAGCTTGGTGACTGTCGCATTCCAGGCAGTCACACGACTCCTGGCCGTCTCTTACTGACGACGGTGCCACCAGACACAGTACAGCGTCCGCACCTCCGTTGAGGACAGCCCTGCTAACGGCTGCAGGCAGGAGACTAGAACGGAGTCCAGTTTTCTGCCCTGTGTTAAACCTTCCATCCTGTAGTGTGAGAAGGGCGGGTCACAGCTCTGCTGGAGTCGTACAAAGTGTTAATCTTGGCAGAGCGTCCTTTCTCTCTAACCTTGCTACGTTTCAAATTCATACAAATTTTAGTTCATATGCCTTTGGATCACACTGGATTGGACTCTAAAGAAATAGTTTGGTATCAAAAAATTGAGTTGAATAGCTAATGTGAATTTTGTCTGATGTTTAGGGAGGAGTGAATCGTGCAATATAAAAATATTTCAGTTAAGTAAAGGATAATTATATGTGAAATAACTTTACAGCTAAGAGAATTTCTAAGCTTACTGATAATAAAGTTTCATAAACCATGAACTACCTTATTTTATGATATATTCACATTGCATAGTTTATGAATATGCTACGCTACTGAAGCTTACAGAAGTATTTTTACCAACTGTCAAATTTAACTGACTTGAGCAAAGTAAAGGATATTTAAAACCCTTAGGGGGAGAAAAGAATAGTGATGCACTATTTCAAGTAATCCTTAACCGATGCAATCAGTGTTATTTAATTCACAAATGCATGCAGAGCCCAGCAACCCAGTAATCTCTCCTCTCAGCCAGTGGGTGTTCTCATCCTATTGCAGAATCCTACTTTGCACATGTCTTGAAGCATTTGTTATAATACATAAGGCTTAGAAGAGATCCTGAGGCTGCATTTTACTAACACTTTCTTTTAGAACCTGTTTTTGAAATAGCTTATTGAGGTATAATTCACATATTGTAAAATTCACCCATTCTGAGTGTGGGAATCAATAATTTTTAGTAAATATACAGAGTACATGTAGAGTTCAGAGTCCAGTTCTAGAAATTTTTTATCACACCAAAAAGATTCCTTGTGGGCGCCTGGGTGGCTCAGTTGGTTAAGCGACTGCCTTCGGCTCAGGTCATGATCCTGGAGTCCCGGGATTGAGTCCCACATCGGGCTCCCTGCTCAGCAGGGAGTCTGCTTCTCCCTCTGACCCTCTTCCCTCTCATGCTCTCTGTCGCTCATTCTCTCTCTCGCAAATAAATAAAAAAATCTGAAAAAAAAAAAAAAAAAAAAAGATTCCTTGTGTCCCAGCCCCAGACAGCCACTAATCTGCTTTCTGTCTCTGTAGATTTGCTCTTTCTGGATGTCTCATATAAACAGACTCATACAGTATGTGATCTGTTGCTTCTTGCTTCTTTCATTTAACATACATGTTTTTGAGGTTCATTCATGTAGCATGTATCAGCAGCTTGTTTCTTTTTATTTCTGAGTAGTAGTCGTTTGTGTCAATACCACATTTTATTTATACATTTAGTTATTGATAGACATGGGGTTGTTTCCATGTTGTGGCTATTACGAATTCTGCTGTGAACATTCATGTAAAAGTCTTCATGGGGAACATACGTGTTTCTTGTGGGGAGGTGCTTAGAAGTGGCATTGCTCAGTTCTAGGAGTTACCATCCTTAAAGAATGATGTTGGTTGTGGGTTTTCATAGATTCCTCTTACCAGGTTGAAGTACCCTTCTATATTCCTAGTTTGCTCAGAGTTTTCATCCAGAATGAACTTGGAATATCACATAGATGATTTTTATGCATCTGATGAGATGATTATGTTATTTCTATCATTTATTTTATTTATATGAAGTACTACTTTGATTGTTAGATAGATGTTAAACCAACCTTGCATTCCTGGAATAAATTCTTGTGTTCATGAGATAATTTGATTTGCTCATATTTTGTTGATGATTTTATAATCTAATTACAAGGGATACTGGTGGACAGTTTTTTTCTGATTTCTTTGGCTGGCTTTGATATCAGGATATTTACTGGCATCATTGAAAAGGACACCAGCTATAAAAGATGGGAGGAAAATGTTTGCCACCGTTTCAGATGATGGTGGGCAGTCCCATCCCCCTCATTCACTTCGGAGTCACCATGTGGAGTTGCCAGTAGAAAGATTACATTATATTTAATATTCTTAGGAAACAGAAGTAGAATGGACTCATGAAAGAGTTCCACCACAAGCCACTGAAATGTAAAAAGTGTGAGGGCTGTGCTCTAGTTTCTGGAAAATACTCATGTATAAAAGACTATCTCCCATTAAACACTAATTGATCTGAAAGTCTGTAGTGTTTTAGAGTTGCTGGAATCCAGTGAACTTTCCTAACTTGGATTATTTTGAAGGAGCCTAAGCACAGAGTACTGTATTATCCACTTTACCCTTTCTCTCAGCATTTTTCTATGTAGTAGTCATTTTCTTTCCATTTTCTTGACAGAGGAGGAGGGAAGAGACTTGAGCTGTATTGTAGCTTCTCTTGTTCAAGTGATGCTGGATCCCCATTTTAGGACAATTACAGGATTTCAGAGTCTGATCCAGAAGGAGTGGGTCATGGCCGGATATCAGTTCCTAGACAGATGCAACCACTTAAAGAGATCCGAGAAAGAGGTAACGGAATCGTAATGCTCATTGGGAGGGAGTCTTTAAGTGTGCACAAGATAAAACTCATGTCATCGTGTGAAGAGGTGTTCTGTCTGTAAAGAGACGAGGAGCCTTTTTAAATACTACATTTGGTACCCCTTAGCTTCTTAGTCTAACGTTGGGTTCCAAATTGATGCACTTACGAAGATGACTGTAACTATATAGGTAAAATTCAAAAAAAATTGTTGCATTTCTCCAAGTTGAAAACTACTTAAAAAATCTGTATTATCTCTTCTGCAAAGCAGATAACGAGCACATTAGGTATTTTGAAAAATCAGATTTGGAATATCACATTTTCTTAAAATGGGGCATATGTGTGGAGAATGGAAAGTTGGCGAGGGACATCTTTGTAACAGCTGTGGGCGTAGTGGCCACCGTGGGTGCAGAGGTGAGAAAGCTGTGAACAAGCCTCTCCCGGACATGCTTGTTTCAGAGAGCACAGTCTGACTCATAGGGTCTCCGTAGGGTCTCGTGTTTAACAACAAGCCGCACCATCTGAGGAAATCTCAGCAGTGACTACTTCACTTTTAAATTGCTGGGACTCCCAGATACAGTCATTGATCATCAGCTGCTGTACTTGGGGGTCCACCGTGTGACCTAGAGGCTAATGCCAACCGCTTCCTGAAACTCTGGGGAGTTTTCTGGTTGCTGAGCCTGCACCAGGTCCACCAGAAGTGAATTACAGAAGTCGTTTCTTGCTTTGGGATTATTGTTTCTTTTTTTCTGTGTTCTAAAGAATTATTTCCAGGACAGACTTAATCACATCTTTTAGTGTCCCCCATTCATACAGTGACACCTGCCTGTTGACTTTGCCATTTCAACTTGATAGGCTTCTTTGGCAAGCAAGGGCTGTGATGTTCATGGCCGTTGAACCTACTTCTGAGCTTTGACATAAGCCGTGTTTAATCTGTCTGCATATCCTTGGCTCAGGTTAGGAGCCAAGTGTTTTAGCTGAGATATTTTCTTAGTAATCTCTTCCTTAACATGAGCCATAAATTTGGAAATAAATGGGAACCGAAGGACAGCATTAAATGTTCCCACTTTCTGTCTCTGTCTGCCAGTGTCCCTTATTTCTGCTGTTCTTGGATGCCACATGGCAGCTCCTGGAACAGTACCCGGCGGCCTTCGAGTTCTCGGAGACGTACTTAGCAGTGCTATACGACAGCACCCGTATCTCCCTCTTCGGCACCTTCCTCTTCAACTCTCCTCACCAGCGGGTGAAACAAAGCACGGTAAGCGAGGTTGTGGCGATAGCAACTTCTCTGTTTGTCTTACCCAGCTTTATTGAGGTAGAATTAAAGTACACTCAGCTGCATATTTAAACTATGTAAATTAAAACTGTCGTAGCTACCATTTTAAGCTGCAGTTTCTGAATGAATTATTTAAAGACATAAAAAATCTAGGAACCTGTTTCATTTTTATGAGTGAGCACTTCAGGTATTTTTCTCTGATGTACATTGTTCATAATAAACCAGTTTTTAGGGGCGCTGGGCTGGCTAAGTCGGTAGAGCATGCAGCTCTTAATCTCAGGGTCAGGAGTTCAAGCCCCTTGTTGGATGTGGAGCCTACTTAAAAAAGAGAGAGAGAAAGAAAGAAAAAGAAAATGTGATATGTAACAATTAAAAAAATAATAACCAGTTTTTAAAGATGTAAATTATTTTAACCACCGTAAATGTTGTGCTTTTATATTTATGTTTTCACATTTGGGCTGTCTGGGTGGATAATTGAAAAGGTCCTGTTAGAGGACTTTTATTTCCTAGAATAAAAGCTGTACAAAGCAGGATTATTTTCTTTAAGAGTTCTGTGGAGAAGGACTGTCAGAGATGAAGGGTAGCCGTGGTGCTAGACGGATTCTCAGTGGGTGCTGGCTTACCCAGTAATCTCAGAATCTGTCCCACCTGCCATACAGCGTCCCTTTGGGGTAGGATTATCAGTTTCTAGTCACATTTCATTGACCTAGAGGAAGAATCATGGCTAAGGAGGGTCTAAAGCCAAACTTGAGAATAACTTCCAATTGCCACTGGTAGAACCTTCTGGAACTACAGGTTCTGGCTCACCCACATTTGAACCAACAATGGGAATAGCTGGTAAACGCTGCGATAACCATTGAGAGAAACAGAAAGGGCAGCTCTTGTGGGCCTCTAGAAAGACTTTCTAAGAAGGGGGTTGCCTTCACAGGGAGCTGCGGGGTCCTCAGCCTTGGCGGTAAGGCCCTCGTCCAGGCGATGTGACCTGGATTAACCTGAGTCCCGCCCAAGGTCTGGGAGAATGGTGAGCCCAGGTTCCTCAGCTGTAAAAATGGATCCACCAAACTTAACAGTATTACCTTTGGCCTCAGTCTGTGAATTGAAGACATTTTGTAAACTGTGAAGCATTATGCTACACTATTTCCTAAAGAAATGAATCGTTCTAGATGTGGATATGAAAGACAAAGTGCACTGGACATTTAAGGAGGTGATTTCATTCAGGCTGTTGCAATAGGAGGAACCTTATTAGTGAGGAACATCCCAAAGTAAAGGAGGGGACCTGGGGGCTTGTTATGAAGGCAGGAGACAGGAGACATGAGGGAGCAGGTCCAACCTCAGAGTAGGTGAGCCGTGTCTCAGCCGTGCTCTCCAGGGGCTCAGGGTCGGAGAAACTCAACACTGTCATAGGGTATTTATTTTAGGTTGGAGAGTTCGGGAAGGAGATTTTCATAAAATATATTCTCTGCTTCCCTAGAAGAACGTAACCTATCCCAGTCCCGTGCTGAGACCAGCAGTGGGCTTGGCTCCTGAAGTGTGGGAAACTTTGTTCCTAAACTAAGTGGTCTGCGGGTTGCTCCTTTTCATTTCTTGTCCACTGAGCCGCCTCAGTGTTGGGCCCCTTGCTGTGCTGTGGGCAGTACTGCGCATGGCGGTGCTCGCCTCCTCTCCCTGCGGTGCCCCTCGAGCACACCCGTGCTTGCACCCAGGGATGCGTGCGCACGCACACACATGCACACACACACACATGCACACACACACACACACCATTTGAGCCTTCAGAATGTACACGAGGCTAGGAAATCAAACAGCCTTGTTGGACATAAAACCTTAGATGTAAAATGCCAGTCCATCAGCCTGGCGGTCCCAGTGACCGCAGTGCCTTGGGTGGGCGCTGCGGGGTGCGGGTCTCTGTGGAGCCCAGGTTGGCCTCCTGGAGACACTCACTCCTCACCCTGCTTCTTGGCTGGATTCTGGATGTGCCGACGTATGTTTACAAATAGATTTCTCTACAGGGATAAAAGTTAACAAATATTTTTTTAAAGTGTATCATCTGTTTTTCCTGGTCTGTGTTCCAGTGCTGTATTTTTTTAACTTGGCTTTTTTCAAAAGCTTTTTCTGGCAAATACTAACATTGGATGCCTCCCTCCCTCGGCACTTCCTATTCATGATTTGGTGTAACAGCCAGACTGGAGGCCGTCGGTGCCTCCCCTGCCCTCCCTGAGAAACTGTCCTGATTTTTAGCATGACCACTGTTCTTAGTCCCTGCCACAAAGACGTTTCCTTCTTTCCTCCATTCTGAGGCCACCTTAGATACTCATGGTCAGGTACTGTTCGTGGAAAATCTGATTTCTTCCTTGGAGATATTTTTAGTTTTCACATTTAAAAACAAAACAAAAAGGTAACTGATTTCTATATATTTTCCTAAGGGCCATTAAAATAGTTTGGGGGTTTTGTTTTACTAGATTTCAGCTCTTAACAATACTTTTTTTTTTTTAAGCAAATGGGTGGTTTCTTTTTTTTTTTAAGATTTTTATTTATTTGTCAGAGAGAGAGAGAGAGAGCACAAGCAGGGGGAGCGGCAGGCAGAGGGAGAAGCAGGCTCCCTGCTGAACAAGGAGCCCCGATGTGGGACTCGATCCCAGGACCTGTGATCATGACCTGAGCTGAAGGCAGACGCTTAACGACTGAGCCACCCAGGCGTCCCAAATGGGTGGTTTCTACATGCACATATATGATGAAATCTCAAATAACTAAAAAAAATTTTTTTTAATATATTTCGTGCTTAATGAGTTCAGTTTTACTCATTTGGAGTAGACAGTGTTGTAAACTGCCCTGTGCTGTTGGCTAGCTTCCCTGTTCCCTGCTGGTCCCCAGCCTGTGGCGGGGAGCCGGCCACCTCACTGCAGCGCTGCTTTTCTGATGACAGTCTTTGCCTTTTTTTCTAATTTCCAAAGAAATTCTTGTTTTTTTGGAGAATACTGAAAGGTACAAAGCAGGAAATAAGAACCCATCATCTCCCACCATCCACAAAGTCGGTATCTTGAGAGATTTCCTCCGGAGAGCTAATAATCTGCATACACCTGCTTGTGTCACTTGCCGAGATGAGAGTCATGGTTTGAGATGCTCCTCACCTCCTCCCCGCGGAAGCGGTGGGCTGTCACCCCGCAGCGTTGTGCCGCTGGCTCACCGGGCTGCCTGAGCCCAGAGCGGGCTGGAGGGGGACTCCGGGGAGCAGGGGGCCCGGCCCCCGAGCGTGGTCTTCGTGGGCTTGGCCAGACGCCGGGACTGTGCACGGTGGGGGGCGGATTCCCTCCTCTGTGCCCCTGGGCTGTGGTTCAGATACCGAAGGTCACTGGGTAAGTGAAGGGTGGCTGTCCACTTGGAAAAACGGGGTAAAATGGACGGCAGTGATTGCCATCCGCAGATTGTCCTGCATGTCCGTTCACCATGTTTTATGCCCCGCGGGTAAATGCATAAGTGTGCGATCGATCATGTGCTCAGAAAGTAAAATGCGCCAAGTATAGAAGTAACTGCGTTGTAATGACGTACTCGTTGCTCGGAGGGCCCAGCTTCCTTGGTGGCTTCCAGAAGAAAACGCCCTGTCCTCGCTCACACAGCGTGCGGGGTGTCTTTCTGATCGTGGTGCCGAGAATGTCTCTTCTCTCAAAGCAAAACATGCTGCTCTCGGGGGCTAGAGTTGCTGCAGTCCAGAAAATGCAACTTAAATAGTGATGAATGGCTCGTCCCAAAAAAGGAATGTACTTAAACTCTTTTCATTTGGTATCTTTTCACAGATGTTCAAATATTTTGTTTTGCAGGAATTTGCTATCAGCAAGAATATCCAGTTGGGTGATGAAAAGGGTCTGAAATTCCCCTCGGTTTGGGACTGGTCTCTCCAGTTCACAGCGAAGGACCGCACCCTTTTCCATAACCCCTTGTACATCGGGAAGAGCACGCCCTGCGTCCAAAACGGTTCTGTGAAATCTTTCAAACGGACAAAGGTAAAGTACACAAACGCACTGACGCTGAAAACCTGGTATCTGCTCACACCGCACACGAGGCGTGTTTTCAGAACACCGAGTATTAGGAGCCAGGTCACTTCCCTTGACAGCGCTGCCGGTGCAGATTTTGAGGGATCATTCGCTTTGTAACGGAAATGACCCTGCCCTGCCTTTTCTTCTTGGTGCCTGAGGCCCGCAGAGCTCGCTCAGCCTCTAGGATTTGGCCGATAGGAGCTCGGAGCCTGGGAGGCCCCATTCCCGAAACCCTATCCCCTCGCCTGCTCTTTCTAGGAGGAGCCAGATGTACATTTTTTCCTAACCGAGAAGTCTTAGAAATTTGCACTTAAGCGAATCACTGAACAGTAGGGATCCGGTCCGCACCCGACGCAGGCGAGAGCTAACAGCCGGAGTCCGGTCCTAGAGGCTGGAACCGCAGGGGACGAGGACTGGGAGGAGCGTCGCAAGGGAAGGGACAAAGAGTTGCGTTTTTCGTAGCGCCAGGCTTCCCTTTACTGCCTTCCCAGAACGGGGCGCCCCGGAGAGGTAATGCTGAACTCTCTCTCCCCCCAGAAAAGCTACAGCTCCACGCTGAGAGGAATGCCCGCTGCCTTCAAGAACGGCGTCCTCGGCGACCCAGACTTAGTCCCCAGGAGAAATTCGTTAATCCTACCGGCAAAGCCCGAGCGCCCTCAGCCCCCCGACGGCCGGCAGAGCGGGCTGGAGCGCTACTTCACCGAGTGGTGCTCCCGACCGGCCGACCTGCACGGCGTCCTTCTGCCGCACGTGTCCGGGCCGCGCGTGAAGCTCTGGAAACTCTGCTACTTCCGCTGGCTGCCGGAGGCGCAGATCAAGCTGGGCGGCTTCATCACTGCCTTTCACAAGCTCTCCGTGCTGGCCGACGAGGTGGACGCGCTCAGCAGGACGCTGCGGCAGCCCCGGGCCGGCCCCCCGCAAGCCTGCCCTCCGGGGCTGGACAAGAGCAGGATGTACTTCCGGGCCGGCGGCCCGCACGACGCCCCGGGGACGCCGGACTTCCTCTCCTCCTCCTTTCCCTTCTCCCCCGTAGGCAACCTGTGCAGGCGAAGCATTTCAGGAACGCCACTAAGCAAATTTTTAAGTGGGGCCAAAATATGGTTATCTACTGAGACACTAGTAAACGAAGACTGAAGGGTCCGATTTGCTGAACGTTGGGAGGGAAGCCACAGACTTCTCCTCTGAATTAAAATTGCTAACCTAGGCATTTGAGGCTCTAAGAATTTTCTATGTCAGAATAACAGTGGAAATTTGCACTAATATTTGGAAACCTGTTGAATTAGGCTTCCTTCGTAATTTTTTTTTTTAGAAACAGGCAGAACTTCTCTTTTTGATGGCCTCTTTTTGCCATTGCAGGTCTGGCCAGTTGTAGGTGATCTGGAGGCAGACCTTCCCCCACTCTTACTACTGTGAGCAAACCAGTTAACAGGAAAGTTAGGAAATTAGTGTGTAGTAGGTTTTCAAGATGCATCCGGTAAGCTCCCCCCACAGGCATTAGGAGGTATTCATAGATTTTTCCGGTCACTGTCCATTCTCTGCGATCACCGGAGGGCTCAGTATTTCCAAGGCCATAATTTATTGTAGATCACCTTGTTTGGGACCGTAGATCACTGTGTTTTAAAATCCTGAGTTTGCTTTCACCTTCATAGGACTAATATGCACGGTTGACTTCGAAAGCATTTGCTGTAGGTAATACCAACTTAGAAGTGCCTTTGACATTAATATTAATTAAGGTACGCATTAACACAAAGTAAACCACAGTTGCAGTTTTTAAAATAAGGGTGTTAAAAGCCTGCGTATTGGAAACAGGCTTTTCGCCTCGGAGCTTCCTGCCGGTAGCCAGGAGTCCCCCAGAGCACATTGCCTTCCCTCTGAGAGTCAGCGAGGACAAGCGGCCGTGGGGGGGCAGGTGCGCGTTGGTGGGACCGCGGCCAGGGAGAGTGCTGTCCGCCAAAACCCTCCCGCAGAAAGAGCCCGCTTGCTCCCGGGCGTTTGGGGCGTCGCCGTCTAGGCCCAGGGTGGTAGGGGGTCGCGGACACTTGCCCTTGGCGATCACTAAGGTGGCCGTGAGTCCGCTCGTCTGTGCGGAAGGCCCTCCTCCCCCCGACGAAGTGCCTGGCGGCGCCGTAGAGCCAACAGGGCAAATGACAGGGCACTTCTCTCAAAAGACCGCCATTTCCGTGTGGAGAGAACCCCCCGCCCCCCGGCCTCTGCCAGCCGTGCGGAGAGGGAGAAGCGTGCACGCAGGTGTGTGGGGGTCACCCCGTGGGACCGGACGCAAGCGAGCGCTGCGGGCTCCTTAGGGCGGTGGCCTTCACCCCTCCCTCCGATGCGCACCCCCAGGCCCTGTTGACAGGTGGATGTTTTCAAATTGGGCTGTTACTTAGAGTTTCTTCATTAAATGCCGTCTTAAGCTTTACAGAAGTTTTGCAGTGAAGTGGTTAATATTTTCTAAAACAAGTTTTTTCAGAGCAGTGTCTTACTGTCACGTGTAATGAATAGCGGTTTCTGTTTGAATTATTCGCCTTTTTAAGATTGATGTCTCTGGACTTTGAGGACAGAAGTTTTCATAGAATGTCTTCGGAAATTCATCTGTGGATAAGCCCAATGTTTTTGCCAACCTAGGCCTGGAAAGTCGGGGCTTTTCTCAGTAGCACTGTTACTACTAAACGTTTTATAGTCCCTGATTGGAAACCAGTCCCAGGCGCCTTAAAATCCCACAGCGTATCCTGCCACAGAAAGTGTCATAATTCTCCCTTTTTGATTAAGCTGCCTTTTTATTATTACAAATTATTCTAAACTAGGGGGGTTTTGGAGATGGATTGTTGAGCATTTGTATCTTTATACTTATCTTTCCTCACACATTTATCTCAACTCCTTGAGCAATTTTTTTGTTAATTTACAAGCTTAAAGGAGATTAGGTACTATCAATACTGTTTTAAAATAGAAAATGTGCATATTTTTGTATGATAAACGTAGTAAAATACGGTTTTTCGTTTTATTTTCGCTGGACAGTTGTATCATGATTACCGTGCCGCAGGTTACCGCGCACAACATGATGTACAGCTGTAACGACGTCAAGTCGTAGCCGTCGTGAGGCTGCCGGCACCTCTGCTGGCCCGGGGCGGGGGGGGGGGGGGCGGGGGAGGGGGGCCGGCGGTGGGCCCGGCGCAGGCGCGTGCAGGAGCCGAAGCCACACCGGAGGGCGCCTCCCGCTCTGGCTCCGGCCCCGCTGCCCTGCGAGCCAGGTTCGTGCCGCACGGGCCCGACCGCTTGGGACTCCTAGTACTGGTGAAAGATGTACAATGTCTTACTGTTATTTTATGATGGAGACCGGTTCTAAAACCAAAAATGTCTTAACTTTATTTAAGAAAAGTGTATTAATTTGTGCTAACGGGGAAAATCAGCCAGCATACCTTCAACGAAACCTGCTTGCCGTAGCCGTAACCTCAAGTAGTTAGAACTTGATTTTGAGAGAAAACTAAAAACCTTTGTGCCTAAAATTGATGGACTTCAGTTAAAGTAGGATGAGCAGGAAGATGAGAGAGCCTGCTCAACAGTGATGACTGTGAAGGAAATTTTGACTGCTAAATAAAATTCCCACAGAACTTGGTGGTTGTAGTTGTTATCAATATGAGATCATCTACAAGAACGTCGTGATTCAAGAAGCGAAGGCGTCTTCTTCCAACTCTACTTGTGTGGGTGTCATCCACTCAGGTTTTTTTGCCTGCTCTAAAGCAAGACAGTGATAGGTAACATTTTTAACATCGATTCAGAACTGGCTGTAGTTAAGGCCACGTGGGTATTAATGGACCATGCCCTAACCTGTCCTTCCGTTCAGTAAATCACCAAGCTGGGGAGTAACATTTCCCTAAGAAGGTCTCCGAACCAGTCTGTGGGGACTGGGGTCCCCATCCCGGACTCCTGGTCCTATAGTTCTGGTTAGTTGCCTTCCTACCGTATACCTTCCTCAGCCTAGGGCTCTTACGAACAGCCCTGTTGCAGTGACACCGTGTATACAGAAAATTGCCCCTCTAGTCATGAGGGAGGGACAGTTGCCTTTGATAAAGACTGTTCATTCCTTTGATGATCTAGGCCCAATTAGTAAGAGCAAGTTAAAAGGTAAGGAATTTAATGAGAATTTATTTTTAATTCCCAGAGAAAGAATTTCATCTGTTTGTGCCCTTCTTAGATAATCATAAAACAAGAATGTTTAACAGCTGCGTATATCCGGGCAGTATAGAAAACCTTAAATACAGGTCTCTCCAGTATACTAAACTAGAGACATTGGGTATGCTACTTTTATAAAAGACCAAAAGCTATGAAACATCCCATTTGTTTGGATTTTTTCCAGCTGTTTTGCAAGTGTAGCTTAGTAACATAGATGCATCCCTTTCCTAAAATGGCCACCAAGGTTATAAGCTTCTAGAAAGTTCATTACCTGCTATGTGGAATCAATGAGTACATTCAAGCCAAGACCAAGTTTTATGACACACAGACACTGGACAATGATGAGTCGTAAACTCTCAGGTTTATTACTGACATAACAAAGTTAAATAAAATGTAATGATGCTTTATGCTTTTGAAAATCAATCCATGTGTCACCAGACTCCCCCAACTCGACAGCTCTTAGGTGAGGCTTTTGCTCTTAGCTCCAACAGCAACCACGTGGCAGACTTCTACGTCGGCCCCCAACTTCTGCAGTTCATCCAACCAGAGCATTTGCTTATGTGAAAGACGATCACTGGGGCCTTTAACTTCCACCAGCTGGAATGTAAGTTTTAAAAAAGTTATTTAGTGGGCGCCTGGGTGGCTCAGTTGGTTAAGCGACTGCCTTCGGCTCAGGTCACGATCCTGGAGTCCCGGGATCGAGTTCCGCCTCGGGCTCCCTGCTCGGCGAGGAGCCTGCTTCTCCCTCTGACCCTCCCCCCTCTCATGTACTCCCTCTCTCTCATTCTCTCTCTCTCAAATAATAATAAATCTTTAAAAAACAACAACAACAAGTTATTTAGTATCTTACTGAAACAGAATAGCCAAGTATGCTATAGTAGTTTTCACTGACACTGCTCTACTTACATATATAAAACAAAGATACATGTATGAAGTTCACTTGAGAATTATTCTGTAGAAAGTAGGCAGTTCTTCAGAGAATTACTACATTGTTTCTGAATAGACAGTTGACAAATAGTTTTAAAGCATACACTAGATTATTGCTCCCCTGCTTAGAAATTATTTACTTTCTAATCACAGAGCTTACTTTGTTATATTTGCAGTTAAATCCAAACTTTTGTCATGACTTACAAAACTATCATCTGGACCCTGCCAACCACTCCAAAGTTCCTGAGAAAGACCAACCTCTTCCCAACCGAAGGGCCCTTCCATACGCTTGCTGTTCCCTCTGCCCAGGACACTTCTTCCTGTTCTTCACATGTCTGACTTCTTACTTTCAATGCTCAGCTTAAATCCCCCTCCTAGATGTCCAGCACATCTCAAAGCAGGGTCCTTCTATGCACTTCCTCCACGGCATTTATCAGAAGACAAAACTGTTCATTACATACCAGCTCCATGAAGGCAGGAACTGTGTCAGTTTTATTCACTGCAGATTACTGAACTTCAAAATGGCAATAAAAACTATCCAGATTTTCCAAATTTGATAGAAACTACAAACCCAAAGATCAATGAACCCCAGGCACAGAAACATAACACTATACAAAGAAACATAATGAAGTTGCATAATTGGTGATAAAGGGAATATTCTAAAAGCAGCTAGAATTTTTTAAAGCCTAAAGGGAAAGACTACACATTTATCATTAAAAAACAATGCAAGCTAGAGGACAATGGACCAGTATTTCAAATTACTGAAAGGAAAAAACTATCAACATAGAATTTTTTCCTCAGAGAAAATATCTTTCAAAAGCAAAGATGAAATGAAGACTTAGACATAGAAAACCTAAATTATTCATTACTAGCAGGCCTCCATTTCAAGAAGTGTTAAATTCTTTAAGCAGGAGGACTACAGTACGTGGAGGACTACAGTACGTGGAAATCTGGATCTTTACAAAGGAATAACAAGCAGTAAGAATTTCTATCTAGGGGGAGACCTGGATGGCTCAGTCAGTTGAGCATCCGACTCTTGATTTCGGCTCAGGTCATGATCTCAGGGTCCTAGGATCAGGCCCTGCATCGGGCTCCGGGCTCAGCAGAGGCTTGAGGATTCTCTCCCTCCCTCTCCCTCTTCCTCTACCTCTCCCGCTGCCTGTGTTCTCTCTCTCTCAAACCAATCAATCTTTGGGAAAAAAAAAAAAAAAAATTTTGTACCTAGGGGAGGAAAACTAATTTCTATCTATGTGAGTAATTATAAAGATTCTTAAATCAACTGTAGAAAGCAAAAAAATGTAGAATTTAGAACATATAGAAAAATGATGTATGAACAGTACAAAGGCCAAGAGAGGAGATATAAAAACATGTTTTTTATACTATACATGTAATAGCATAACATCACTTGAAAGACAGGAAGCTTAAGATCTACACTGGAGCAACCACTTACAACAATTATAGCTAACAAGTCAACAAAGGACTAGAATACAATCTTTAAAAAAAAAAAAGGTAGAAAAAGGTGAGAAAAGGAGAACAAGAGAGCTGAGACAAACAGAAAACAAGTATCAAGATGGTAGCTTTAAAGCCAGTCATCAATAAGCACATCAAATGTAAATGGTCCAAAAACCTAATTAAATGGCAAGAGGTTGTCAAACTGAATTAAAAAGTCAGACCCAGCTATAATGCTGCCTACAAGAAACCCATTAAAGATGAAATAAGTTAAAAGTAAGAGAAAAAGATATGTCCTGTTAGCACTAATCAAAAGAAAGCTGGAGTGGCTATTTATTAATATCAGTTGATTTCAGAGTGGAGAACACTACCAGAAATAAAGGAGGGTCATTTCACAATGATGAAGAGATCAACTCATCAAGAGGATGTGACAGGCCTTCAAGTTTATACATCTAATCACAGAGCTTCAAAATATATGAAGCAAACTGGATAGAACTGCAAGGAGAAACACACAAATCCACAGTTCCAGTCCGAGATGTCCCATGACCCCAAAAGTATGATCCATTAAAGAACAGAGAAGTTGGGACTTGGCCAAAATAAAAATTTCTGCTCTTCAAAAGACACTATTATGAGAATGAAAAGACAAGCCACAGCCTGGGATGAAATATATTTGATACAGGGCTTGTATCCAGAATTTTTTTAATCTCAGAACTCAGTAATAAAAACCAACCTGGGATGGGCAGCAGGGGAACACCAGGGTGAGGCAAGGTGGCCCTGAGCCGAGAACACATGATGAGGAGCTAACTCCTGGGGAGCTTAGAGAACGGCTTCCTGTCATCTCAGCCTCCTGGTGTTCACACCTGCAGAATCCCATCCCTTGCCAGGGGGGAGTGGGGGCGGGGGGCACGCACTGGAATCTGTGACTTGCTTCTAACAGAATAATACGGCCAAAGTGATGGAACGTCCCTTCCGCGATCAGGTCATAGGAGCCCGACTCCCGTCTTGCTCACACTCTGGCTCTTCTCCCCAGCCTGCCCTGATGAATGAGCCGCCAAGTGGCGCGCTGCATGGCGGAAAGGAGAGGCCCCCACACCAGGGGTGCGGAGGAGGCCCCCGCCAATAGCCACTGGGGAACCATGGCCCTCGGTCCCACAGCCGACAATCATGCAAGAAATGCCTGGATCGGAGCCTCTGATTAAGTTGCGAATGAAACTTTCCACTGTGGCGCAACTGACCTTACAGCGACGACTCCGGGAGTCCCACACCACCAGGTCAGGGAGGCCCCCTCGGCAGTGTCGGAAGTCCACAGCCAGGCGCCGGCACACACCACTGAGGATGGGGCCGCCCAAGCAGGAAACGAGATCCTGAACCCAAAACACAGGGCTGGTTAGCCATGTCTTACGACAGAGATCCTGCAATACTTTCACTGGCCACGAGACGCAGAAAACTGTAATTCCACAGAAATGGGTTCCAAGGACACCAGGGGTCATTCTGCTGCTTGGGCCACAGGGCCACTGAGCCACCGGCCAAATGCCCACCGGCAAGCTCTGGGAAATCAGGTTTCCTTCGCTCAGTCAGACTCCTGTCTAGTCGGCAAAGCCCTGGGGAACAGCTGAGGAAGAGGGAATTTGGGGTGAATCTTCAGGAAAAGGACAGTGATGAAGGGCAGCCGTTGCAGGGACAGGAACAGCATCCTTCCTGCTGAGGGTCACAGGCCAGGCAAAGGGAAGCTGTCAACTAAGGGGAAGAAGGCAGCCCTGGGCTTATTTTGTGCCCTGACCTGGTCCCACCGGTTACAGTGGCATCCGGACTAGGGGCCTATCATCTACATAAATGTATGCATAGCACCATCACATACAGAAATACGTGTGCATATGCACACATGTGCACACACGTAGGTGTGGATACACATATATACACGCACACGCACACACGTACACACACGTATACAGATCTTGCCAAAGCAGACCCAGCACTGGGAGGCGTTGCTCTCTGACCAACTCCCGCGCAGGGTTTCACCTGAGCTTGCTGAAGAGAAGCAAAGCGATCCCAGCTGACGAGGGAAGCCACTCTGCCCTGCTGGGCCTGCCACGCGGCTGCCACCCAGGCCCGCAGGCTCTCCGCGGGCGCGCTGTGAATCCGCCGCAGCCGGGCCTCCACGGCCAGCCGCCGGCTGGTGCAGAAGCCGTCCGTGCACAAGTCCAGCGGGAAGGCCTATGTCGCGGGAAACAAGCCTCGTTCGGTGCCTGGACAGAACCGGTTCATCAGAAGAACATTCCATACCCATAAAATTTGGGAACTGGCCAACCTGATTAAATCGACACATTCTTCTTCTCAGAAGGTAAGTAAAAATTATCTAAGTAATCTAACATAAAAGCAACTCATTGCCCTGGTTTGTCAGCGTCGTAACTGGTGGAAAGAGCTCCCAGGTTACAGCGGTGGTGCCCTCGGCGGGCCCGGGCACCAGCATACACAGGGGCACCGGGCCCAACAGGAGACCGGTCAAGGTCAAAGCTGAAGAAACCTACGCTACAAGTTTTGAGTGGAACGAAGGTAAAGTAGGTTCAAGATGAAAATTTAACAGATTTACATTTTAAAATCTATGAATCCGGATGTAAAATGAAAGACTATTCTAAGAGAGACTCAGCACCACCCCCAAGACCGTCATTGGCAGGCTTCTGATGGCCGCAGACCCACACGCACAAGGGTGGGAATGAGTCACAAAGTGCAGAAGCATCTGCTTGCCTAAAAAGCACCCGCCAGGCACGGCGTAACCTGAGCACCTGGTAGGCGTTTCTGAAGACATCTGGTATCCCGTCCATGAAGATGATATCCCACAGGAGGAGGCCATACAGCGTGCTGAAGGTGGACCCTTCCCCATGAATCCCTAAGGCAAAGCCAAAGCACAGGAAAATCAAGTTTTTCTGTTTTTTAAAAACCCCCACCATAACCCACTGCTTACTCAATTTGAAGGAAATAGATTTTAGTTTCAAATGCAAAAGCTGTTTTCTTGCCATTCCTAGCTCATTTGTTTACATTACATTGCTTATATACAGAAGACTCGTTTAAAAGCAAAAATCTTAGTAATTATGGGGAAAACTTAAATACACATTTCAGAGTCATAAAGTAGCAGTTCTCTAACTTTAGTGAGAAATGTAAGGAACGTGTTTAAAGATAAGTAAGTAAAAGCAGATTCCCTCCTCAGGCTCCAGGGGTTCGATTCAGTGGGTGTGGGTGGGCCGAGACCCCCGCGGGTCCTCTGGTGTAGGGCCCCTTGGCCACACCTGCAGAAAGGCTTCCCAGAACAGATCTATCGGAGAAAAACTAGTACCTTGGAGCCTGCGCCCTCTGACCTGGCGGGTGCTATCTCCATCCACCTCACTGGACCTTGCGTTCCACTGCTTTGTCCTGGACAAGCGTGCCCAGTGTTTCTGAGATTTGGGCTCTTCTAGAAACCTTCCACCTCCGAGACCACCTAGCTCAGACCCTGGCCTGACACCCCATACAACTGTACTGACTGGGCCACGAGCTCCATCGACCACGCAGGTGTCCTAGCAGAGTTGAGACCAGGGGCTCGATCTCGGCTTAGCACGCAGACCTGTCTCCCAGGCAAGTGCTCTGCACTTCCACACACCTGACTGGGGATGGGGGCCATGTGGGGGCTTCTCTCCCCGCATTATGGCCTTGGCCAAAGGAGGTGCTGACCCCCACGACCCTGTCCCAGTAGGCAGGCAGAAGGGCTCTTCTGGCTGGTTGGCCCTGTTCCAGTCTGTGCAAGGGCATGGTGCTGCACAGGCCCCAGAGGGCAGAGACCAGGCCGAGGCTGCACGTGTGTCCCGTACGAAAGTACACAGACCAGAGCCTGTGAGAAGCGGCACGGCCAGGCCCCCTCCGTCCTGCCTCCCTGAGGCTGTGCCTTTCGTCCCCATCTCAGTTCTAGCCCCTCGTCCTCGCAGCCTGTCTCAGAGATGCAAAAGGACAGAGCGGGAACAACCGGAACTCACTCAGGCCTCTGGGCTGGAGCTGAGCCCTTTTCACCAGCAAGCTTTACACTGGGCTCCCGGGCTCCTGCCCAGCCAGGGGGTACTGCTGGGTCTCAATTTCCAGCCTGCTTACTGCCCGGGAGTGCACACTGTCCACTGTCCAGGCAGGAACACTGGCGGTCAGAATTCCCACGCTCCTAAGCGGTCTACACCATGCGTTTGTATCGGAAGTGAAATCATTTTTGGTAAGCTCCTTCTGAGTGATTCTGAAATAATCTTCTCTGAAGGGAGCTTGAGATTGCCCTTAGTCCCAAATCTCCTCTCAAAGAGACTGACAGCAAGGGTTCCACTCATTTTCACTGCATCCATTTTAATAAATGAAGAAAATATTTTATATAAAAATATTTTATACTCTGGAAATGGAATCGTCTGTCCGTTTTTCAGGCTCATGGTTAAACCGAAAGCATTCCACTGTGTTCGCCTCACAGCGGGCCCGCCACACGCCCTCATATCCGCGCCCTCCACCCTCGACTGCCCAGTTTACTGTCTCCCAGTTTACTTCTCTGGGGATAGCTGCTCATTCTATTTTTTTATTTCTAACCTTTCAGGTCTGTGCTATCTCTGTCTTCACTGGGGTTTGTACTTCTTCCCTTATAGCATCTCCCTTCCCTGTGAGTAATAAAGATACCACACAGATTAATCTTAGCCGTTCTCATACTCATCGTCGTTTCATGGTCCTCATTAATCTTCTGAATGCTGACATAATACTCAAGAGAAATAATGTCCTGATTTTCACGGATTTAAAGGTGTCAGAATGTTTTTAATCCTCGTGACCCTTCAGCCTGGGCAGAGGGGAGTCCTGCCTGGATGGAGGATGGGCGTGGTGGGCCCCTCCGGAGTGAGCACGCGGGCCACTGTCCGGGGTCGGCTTCTGAGGTCCGAGGGCGGGGAGGGTGGAAGGAACGCCGCAGCGGGCCGGTACACGGGGCTCACTGCACCTCCCCACTTTTGTACAAAGGCACATTCGATAGCTTCCCTAATACATAGTTTTTAAAAAGGAAGAACGGCTAGGGCGCCTGGGTGGCTCAGTTGGTTAAGCGACTGCCTTCGGCTCAGGTCATGATCCTGGAGTCCCGGGATCGAGTCCCGCATCGGGCTCCCTGCTCGGCAGGGAGCCTGCTTCTCCCTCTGATCCTCCCCCCTCTCATGCTGTCTCTCATTCTCTCTCTCTCAAATAAATAAATAAAATCTTAAAAAAAAAAAAAAAAAAGGAAGAACGGCTAGAGTGGGCCTCTCCAGAACTGCCTTGCCCTCCCCCTTCCTCTGTAATTCCTCTCTCACAGCGTTTGATTTTACTTTTTCTAGTCAGTACTACATTTCGCTAAGGACAGACTGACAAGCTCATCAGAAGGCAAATTCCCAACGTCTCCTCTTTTCCTGGGCCTCAGATAAAGCATTCATTCTCTGCAATAAAAAACGCACAAAAAAGAAAACAAAAACAAAGCACTGCTCTTTCTAGCAATTTCTCCGGTTCCTCTGGTGCTATGCCATCCCAGGACTTGGTCCTTCAATCCCCTTAAAGTTGTTAGCTGTGAGGCCCGCTCGCTCTTTCCAGAACAGCCTGGCCCAGCTCCACGGCTCCTACCTCCTCTAACGGGCTTCGCTGCCAGGCAGCCCTCCTGGGAGTCCTCTGCCTCCCGAACTCCCAGGCCCAACATAAGCTCTCTGAGAGCAAAACCAGTTCCACTTGCTTCTAACATCCCACCAGAAAGCGCTGTTCCTCCCAGGCCTTGGGTGGTAGATGCTGCTTCAATGGAAGAAGGCGGCCTTCAGCAACTATCGGGAGTAAAACCCCTTCCCACACCCTCCAGGTCAGCAGCATCGCCCACCGGGCCGGACGGAGAGACGGCGGCCACCCGCTGCTGCCGAACCATCCCCGGGGGCCCGGCGGCCCGGGAGAAACACCGCGCGTTACCCTGGTCGAAGCCGTTGCGTCTGTAGTAGGCCAGCGCCACCTCCTCCACAGAGCACAGGACTGCGGCGGGGGCGGCGGGCCCCCCAGCCTCCAGCACAAACACGGACTTGCCCGTCCCACGCTGCGGGCACAGCCGGCCCGTGATGGTCACCTGACACAGCAGGACAACACCCATCAGCCTCCCTCGAGCTGCAGTCCCCGCAAACCTGACTGCCACGTCACCTTCCGACGTCCCCCCTCCAGCCACCTATTCTCAGCAGAGCGCGAGGCCACGTGACCCATGCTCCGTGCCTGCGAGGGTGTGGACCGGCCACTGCCCCGGCCCCGGGTGTGTGTGGGGGCGGGGGGGGGGACACGGACCCCAAAGCTGCTCTCCAGGTGCCCTGACCAAGCAGGAGACACTGGCGAGGGCTGTGAGCTCCTGACCCAGGAGTTTTACAGGGAGTCACTCAACCCAGCGCACGAGCAGCCCAACCCCCCGGCCAGCCCAGCTTCTGATGTAGGAGGCGCTGGTGTGAAAACGGAGTCCTGTCCTACACGCGCACTAGGGTTTTCTAAGTCTACAAGAAAATGCACACAAAAACTGTTCTTAGGCTGCTTCCATTCAGGAAGAAAACCAGCATATGCGCTGAAGTCCAAAGTGCCCAAAGGATATCGACTTACATGTTTAACGTCATCCACAGTTATTTCTGGTAGCTGATGGAAGAGGTGCCTGTACTTCTGACAGTTCGGAGACTCTCTCAGGCGCAGAGCTCTCTGGTACAGTGAGAGACGGTGTCCTGTTCGGACTTCCGGATCTGCCAGCCCTTCTGTGATGCACTTGATAGCCTAGCGAAGAACACAGCCCCACATCAGCATCCTGAAAGACCTGAGGGCAGCAGCTGCTCACTGAACGTGCCAGGAAACCCCTGTTAATTATCCAATATCGCTAACTAGCAAATGGGCAAAGCAATACTTCCAGAGATAAAGGATATTCCTTAGATCTCATGCTGCTACATTTCTCCCTTTCTCTCTCTCCCTTTCTTTCTCTCTCTCTCTCTCTCTCTAAGTAGGCTCCATGCCCAACATGGGGCTTGAACTCCCCACGTGAGATCAAGAGTCGCATGCTCTACTGACGGAGCCAGCCAGGCTGCCCCATCATTCTGCTACTTTTAATGATCAGGTGCACTCAGGAACCACAGAGCTGGCCCAGAGTCCTCATTTCCAGGGAGAAGAATCTTGGGTTTGGAGAAGTTAAATGCATTTCCTAAGGCTATTCAGAGTTGGACCAAAAAAACCAAAAGTACTGAAAATACCATAGCATACTACTTCACGCCTAATAGGATGACTATAATCAGAAACAAGGAAAACAGTAAGTGCTGACAAGGATGTGGGAGAAACTGGAACCCACATGCACTGCTGGCAGGAATGAAAGAATGACTCAACACTGTGAAAGTCAATGTGCGGTTCCTCAAAAAGCTCAACACAGAATTACCGCATGACCCAGCAACGCCAAATCTGGGGACGTACCCAGAAGAACTGAAAGCAGCGTTTTGAACAGATATTTGTACACCATGTTCATAAGCAGGATTATTCATAATAGCCAAAAGTGGAAGCGAGCCAAGTGTCCATGTTGAGATGACTGGATAGATAAAACGTGGTCTGTCCATACAATGGAATGTTATTCAGCCTTGAAGAGGAAGGAAATTCTTATACTTTCTACAACGTGGATGAACCTGGAGAACAAGCTGCTGAGTGAGATAAGCCAGAGACACGAAAGACCAAATACAGGACATATCTAGAACAGGCAAATTCAGGCTGTAGGGGGAGGGACCAAGGAGCAATGACTAGCTGGCTACAGAGTTTCTGTTTGGAGTGATGACAAAGTCTAGAAATAGACAGTGGTGATGTTGGCACAAACACTGTGATTGTAACTAATGCCACCAAATTGTTATATATTAGTTACTACAATAAGAGAATAAAAAGTAAAAACAAACAACACCCTGAAAATCAGTGAAAGATCCGGCCATCAAGAGCGGAATGGTCAAAGGAACAAGGAAGGGCGAAGGAGACCCGGCCCCGACTGCTGACCACCCTGCTGATAGATTCCTTCACCGGAGACTGATGTAAAGAAATGAACGCGGGCACCTGGGTGGCTCAGTTGGTTAAGCGACTGCCTTCGGCTCAGGTCATGATCCCAGAGTCCTGGGATCGAGTCCCGCATCGGGCTCCCTGCTCAGCGGGGAGCCTGCTTCTCCCTCTGACCCTCTCCCCTCTCATGCTGTTTCTCTGTCTCTCTCTCTCTCAAATAAATAAATAAAATCTTTAAAAAAAGAAAAAGAAATGAACGGGACAGTAACAAAATGATGAAGACTATGAGTGTGGCCAGGAAGATCTTTGAGAAAAGGCTAAAAGGAATGAGTATTTTCTGTCAATCTCAAAAATATCTCAACGGCTCGTCTACCTCTGTGCGCCTGAGTCAGTGCTCCTATTAGTGGAACTGTGAACAAGGGGGAAATCCAAACCCTTTCGAACTTCTATTTCAATGAAAGAAAGAGGCAGCATAAACACAGGCTTTCTCTGCGTTCGGCTGTGGGCTACCAGACGCTCTCTCTCGCTATTTCAGCTGAGTACACACCGAGAGGTAAGGAAGCACCACACCCACCTCCAAGAAAACAGACAGCTTTCACCAGCTTGAAGCACTTTAGGTAACAAGGCACTTTTCAATTTAAGGTAATAAAAATAGTCTGTCATATTTCCACACCCATGGTCAACTTTTCCACCTCCAAATCACCCTGATTCACTTCATGTTGCCACTGGAAAAAAACAAAAGCTTCCAGAGCCCCAGTCCCCTGCGTTCAAGGCAAAGGCAAGGCTGGCAGGGAGGAACCCCAGGCAGCCACACAAAGAGCCACTGTCACCTCTGGGCTCAGCACAAGCGGCCTTCGGAGGCCCCGCCCTGCTCAGCCCTGGTGGCAACCAGGATCCTAGACTCCCAAGATCCCTGCCACGGAGAACACCAGTGCCCGGAGGAGAAGGTGGCCTGCTCAGCATTGGCCAGACAACACACTTCCCAGTGGAAGGAAACATCTTTCATCAGACTTTCTACCTGGAGGCCCCATGCAACAAATGAGTAAAATCACCATTTCCAAAACAAAAAGCACCTTCCTTAAAAGCACCTGCTGAGGACGGGGACCTCTAACTCTCCTGCTCCTGTAATTCCTAAACCCCAACACAAAGCCCACTACCAACCCATCTCCCAAATCAGTGAAAAGTCTCCTGCCCTCCTTGTAATGCTTCTGTTAGCATTTGGGGGGTTGGAAGAACACAGACAAAAGAATGTTAAAAAAAAAAAAATTCTCATTATACTTAGGTTTCTAAGGTATTAAAAGTTGGCTATGTATTTTCACTTATGCAGAAGTTAAAGGCTCAGGTGTATCTAGTTACTGAATACCGGTTCAAGGCGTTTCAAGTGCTGGTGTAAGTTGAGTGCCAGTCTATCCCACCACCGGCCTCTGCTGTCAGGACAATACACTCTCTGGGACAAGAGGCTTTCAAGCTCCTTGACTGCTTCCTGTTCCAACAACAACAAAGAAAGTACATTACATTCATACACTCCAAAAAAAGGAACTGCATTTAGTAACCAATAAGGTTGGCAAAGTACATTTAAAAAGCCCATCTGCCATTCTATAAGGAGGCCAAGGACCCCTTTGGGGTCCAGACCTCTGGAGCAGGCCCGAGCCCCCGAGGCATCCCTACTTTTCTCCTGCCAACTGGTGAGTGAGTGTACGGAGCTCTGTGAACACTGCATGATCCTCTCTGCACAGCCAGTCAACGGGTGCAGGGCTGCACACAATCAAGTTCTAGGCAGCCAAGCACTGGTCCGGGGCTGCAAGCCCACATGCTTCTGGGAACACAGCAGGTCACAGGGCCAATGGTGTGAGGAATGGGGTGGGCAGACAGTAATGAGCAGTGTCTTCGTCCAAACACCCCACCTTAACAGGAAGACTTTCTGGTCTAGATTTATACACAAACTGTTCAGTTTTTGTGGTTCAAGGATCTCTTTCAACATCTAGTGATTCCCCTCAGAAAGGGCAGCACAAACCCCCACATACTTGCAACTGTGGGGTTCACAGACTCCCCAAAGCAATCCCATGGATCCTCTTGGGTTTCGTGGGCCCACGTCAAGAAGCCAAGTTCTGTGTATCCTCTTTGTAAAATGGCATTTTTCCATATAGAAATGTTAACATAATAAAAGTTAACTCTAGCAACCACACAATGTTTTGTATAGGGAGGGATGGGACCAAATCTCTGATTTGTGATTTTAAATTATTTCCAGGCAGACCATGCCAGTTGTCGGGCAAACACAAGCAGATGTAAGGTTTCCACCTCAGAGATTTCTGGAGACCTCCCAAGTCACATGTGGAGTCCTGACAGAGACTCAGGCTCAGGCTGCAGAGACTTAGTCTGGGGCTCCCTGCATGGCTCCGTCCAGGACCCCCAGGCTCTGCTGGTGAATGCACAGCAACTCACGAGCAGATGAGACGCTGGTCCTCTTCGGCCGTCTCCCCACTAACCCTGGAGACAGCAGGCTGCCCACATCAAGCCTGCTTTCGTGACATTACTGTATGCTGACCAAATACGTGGAAAATGCTGACGGGCAGGCTCTCCTGCACAGCTTACCGATGACCTATCAGTAAGCCGGGGGTCGGGGCTTGTGCTCTAACCTCATACATGTGAAGTCGCTGCAATATTTCAACAGTCCGAGACAAAATCCGTGTATAAATCCACCCAACAGTAAAACAGCGCAGAAAGAGTGGTAAATTCTCATGGTATCTAAAATGAAGACGGACACCAGCAGCTTAGCAATCTGATTTATTCGTGGCAAGACAATTATAAAAAGTGACAAAGCAGATCGAATTCGTAGCTTTTAAAAAGATATATTCCAAATACTGTCAGTTGTACACAATTTCCTACACCACAAACCTGCATTCTTCTAGCCAGCCACCATTTCCTAGCGCACTTGCTGGGGTAAAGTAAGAACAACCGGAAATCTTCTAAGCTGGAGGTCAGCAAACCAAGGCCAAATCCTGGGCCCGCCAGCTGATTTTGTATGTCCTGCAGACTAAGCATGGTTTTCGCATTTTGCAATGGTTAAAATAAATGAAAAGGAGAATAACAGTCTGTGGCATGTGAAAATTATATGAAACTCAAATTTCAGTCCATAAATAGTGTTGGCATACTGCCCCTCTGGCTCGTTCACATTCCTCCTGGGGCTGCTTCTGCCCAGGGGCAGCTGAGGTCAGCAGCTGCCACAGAAGCCAACGGACGGACCAGCTGACCTTCTACGAAAGTCGTCTACCAACCTCGGGTCTACAGTCATCTAACTTCCTGGCTATGACTTCTTTTCTTTCTTTGATGAAGAAAATCACCTATTAACTCATTTTAACCATTTGTCTTGCTGTTTGGTGTGAGAAATGTTAATAAATTTACCTAACCTGTCATAAAATCTTCCAATGTACACGGATATCACAGGAGTAGCGACTCTACATTGGTTATCTCGTTTCTAGAAGGGCTTTCAAGTGAATGGTTCAATTTTCTGTGTGAAATACTGAATACTTCTAAAGGAAATATGGGCAAAATATGCAGTTATTTTTTTTTTCCCCTAACTTTAAAGGTCATTTTCCCGGCAATGATTTTTAAGTCATTATCATTTCTGTATGAACTTTAAATCCGAAAGGTTTTTTTGAAAGAACTATTTAATAACACAAATTTTTCTCATCCCTATGTGAAAACAAAGGAATAAAATTTCTTAATACAGAATATATTTAACATTGATCAAGCAAAAAAATAACCATGTGCTGTGTACTTGAACTTTTAAAGAAAATGTTAATTTAGTTTTCTTTTTCAGATTACCACCTACTTGAATTTCCATTGGAAGAACACATCTAGCATGGCTCTCACCACCTCTGTCCTGCTGCTGGGTTTCCCCCACATTTAAATTCAGCTGATCAGTACTCAGAGAAGACAACGTACCAAAAGACGGTGAGTTAAGGGGATTGGGGGGGTGTGCACAAAAAGGGTGAAGGGAATTAAAAGGTACGGACTTTCAGTTATAAAATAAGTAAGCCATGGGGATGTAATGTACAGCATGAGGACCACAGTTTATAATACTGTATTGTATAACTGAAATTTGCTGAGAGTAGAAAAAGATTTTGTAACTATGGTGATGGATGTTAACTAGACTTACTGTGATGATCATTTTGCAAGACAGAAATATCAAATCATCATGTTGTATACCTGAAACTAATATAATGTTATATGTCAATTATATCTCAATTTAAAAGAAAAAAAAAAGAAGGCAAGCGAAAAGCCATTTGTCTGCTCCCATGCCTGTTGCACAGCGATCTGAGTTATAGAAAATTCACTTCAGACTTGCAGACATTTCCTTCTACGTCATACAACACTGACTATGCAAAGCAAGTGGGGAATTCAACTGCAGAGCTGATTTGACCACAGCACAAAAGGACTAAGTTCTTCATGAAGAGATTTACCTCAAGTGGTCGAAACAACTTGGTAGGTAAGTAAATTTTGACAGGTACCTGGAAAAGATCTCACCTCAAGGAAGGGTGGCTTTTCAGTTTGTTCCAATCACTTTTTGCGCACTGAGAGAGCTCGTGAGCTTCTTTCCAGTTCCCATTGGCCATCGCGGTAGAAATGTCACTCAGCATGTGTGCGGCGGCTGCGTATCTGGGGGAAAAACCCCACAGCATCTAAGTTTCAAATGTGAATGAACATTCACGTAACAAATACCACATCCTATCCTCGAGATCTACTTCTGAAGGGTAAAAGTAAAAACACAGTACTACTGGGCGCCTGGGTGGCTCAGCCGGTTAAGTGACTGCCTTCGGCTCAGGTCATGGTCCTGGAGTCCCGGGATCGAGTCCCGCATCGGGCTCCCTGCTCGGCAGGGAGCCTGCTTCTCCCTCTGACCCTCCCCCCTCTCATGTGCTCTCTCTCTCTCTCAAATAAATAAAATAAAATAAAATAAAAAAACGCAGTACGACTGCCCTGAAGTAGCCTGAAACACTAAATACAGGCCAGCCAGCTAGAAAGACAAAAACCTTCGCACCGTATTATTACATAACATGTTCCATTATATAAATGTACTATTGACCAGCTCATCAGTTCTGATTCTTGGTACTCATTCGTTCATTCAACAATCTGGCAGCAACCCCAGAAACACGGAACTGACGGCGACATCACATTAGGGCGTAGATCTGGTAACAATCATTTGGTCAGAGAGAGCCCGGCAAATGCTACCCAAAAAGACACTCTTTGGGAGACAGCAATGCTGAAAGGTTATGAAACCACTTAGCTGAACAAAGACAACTTCTCATTGCATCTTTAGGTACCAAAACAAAGACATTTGCCCAAGTGACACTTTGAGTGCCTGGTCATTGTATTTTGGGCTCACACCTAAAAGAAAGGCATGAAATATCATTATGGGCAAGTGTGCTCAAATAAGAATAAAAGAAATTGCTTCTCAATGTAAAAATTTGCGCACTAACTCTTAGATCTAATTCTCTTATAAAATGCTACTGGATAATTCTAAGGTTGATAAGAAAATGCAACAGGCAGAATTGTCCGGAGGCTGGCCCAGGCCCACAGGAGCTCCTCCATGGTCAGGAGTGGCCCCCACGCTCCCAGCCCTATGGCCCCGACCAAGCCCCACCTTCGAGGGGCCACTGAGACCAACCCCATCGTGCCTCATCTCCTGGTCCACCTCCAGCACCACTGGAAAAGGTTACCAGCTCTCGTCTCCTCCGTACCTCCCCGGTGCTGCTGGGAACTGCCCCTTCAGCAGCACCCCCCAGTCTCTTGCCTCCTCTAAACCCCGGCTGAGAACACAGCTTCCCCCTCCCTGCCGCACCCCCAGCGCTCTCACATGGGGGATGGCTCTTCTCACAGCCCTCCTACCCGGGGACGGCGGAGACGCCTCTTCCTCCCAGCTGCTTCCAAATCTCACTCTCCCCTTCCTGAAAGCCCCCCATTCCTTGGAAGCCTGTGCTCCCTCCTTGCAGGCAGCACCCGCCTCCTGTCTTCTGTCTTGCTCTGCCTCATGTCTCCAGCCACAAGGGCCCGAGACGTCAACGTCTGAGGATGAAGAGCACGCTCCGCTTCGAGACCTCCTGGCCCATAACCCTTTCTCCACCTCCCTTCTGCTACCCACATGCCCACGGCCGCTCGGACCCGCTGTCTCCAAGGCACTGCATCACCCTTAAAATCTTCCCTTTGGGCATTTCATTCACTGACCTCCGCCTCCGATCCTTCCGGCTCACTTACGGCCACATTCTCCAACTCCACCGAGAGCCACCGGCACCTCCTTCTCCAGCCATCGCGCCTCCTGTCCTGCAGGCCTCCGTGCCCTGCCCGGACGTGATTCGCACTGGATGTCGGGCCCGTGCTCATCACGGCGTCCATGCCAACCACTTCCTCTGAGCCCGCACCCAGCTCCCTGAACCGCGCGGACGAAAGCAACAGGGCCAGGCCGGTGGGCTTCCAGGCCTCAGGCCAGCCCTGCTCCCCTGGGGAGCCTGCCCAGCTGCCCACCCTGCGGGACCGCTGAGCCTTCCTTTGCTGGCCCGGCCACACACACACCGCCCCCCCCCCCCCCCGCAAGCTTCCCCATCAGACCTCGCCCACAGGGACAGAGGCCACGCGAGGGGCCCTCTCGGCTTCCCGTCACGGCAGCCTCCCGCCAGTGCTCCGCACCCCAGGCCCTCCGGTCTGGCCGCGGCTCGCCCTCCTCTGGCTGTCCCCTCTTCCCTTGCGGTCAAGCCCTCCTTTCCCACCGGCTGTCAGGGCGGGAGCAAACCGCACCGTGGCGCCGCCGCGCCCTCAGAGAGCAGAACAACACTGCTTGCCTCACACTCCCCTGCGGCAGCAACTGATTCAGGGCCAACCCCTGACTCCCCCTCCTCCCAGAACTGCCACTGTCCTCACCGTCACCCTCCACCAGTTTCCCTGAAGCACCTCTCACCAAATCCAACGGTCTACTTCCGGCCGCACATCTACTCAGCCTCCGAGCGAAGGCGGACCGGCGACCACCCCTCCCTGAGCCACTCTCCTAAGGCTTCCATGTCACACGCGCTCCTGGCCACCCCGCACCCAACTTTCCGGGCTGTCCCTGCTCTCTCCCTGACCTCTGAACGCTGGCTGCCACAGCTCAGGCCGCCTCCTCCCCCTCAGGGGTCCCTCCAGTTCCAGGGCTTCCAACACCGTCCACGTGCCGGTGACTCTCTCCAGGCTGGAGCTCCTCCCTGAGCTCCTGCCAGTAGGTCCCGTGCCAGACCTGAACGGCTAGGGGGCATCCCAAACGGCGATCCCCACCCAGTGCCCGCGCCCCTCCCGCCATCCCTCTCCTGATCCCCTGGCTCAGGGATGGTACCACCAGCCCAGTCAGAACACCAGAGCCACCCATGACTCACGCCTGTCCTTCTCCCACTGTATCTAGTCAGAATCATAATCAAGGCTTGTCACTCCTCCTTCCAAAATAGCTCGTACATATTCACCTCGCCGCTGCCACCAGCCAGTCAAGACCTTTGCCTGGGCCACCAAGGTTAGGTCAGCCTTCTTGTGGCTTCCCTTGCTTCCTTTCACCCCCTATTCCATGGGATGCTTTTGGAAAATGTGAAACAGATCACTGGCCTGCCTAAACCTCTTCATCGGCTGCCCATTGCTCAGAGAACACCACTGAGTCCACTTATGGGGCTTCTGAGGCTGAGCATCCCCGGCCCTGCATTCCTGTCTAACTACTCCCTCTGGGGCTGTGGCCACACGGGTCTTCTGAGTTTCTCCACCTCAGCAAGCTCGCTCCTGCCTCAGGGCCCAGAGGCACACACCCTGCATGGCTAGCTCCCCCTCAATCCTGAGTCTCAATCCAAACGTCACCTCTCCAGGGACACTCTCTACAAAGTGGAACTTGCCCAGCCTGCCCCTCAGTCATACATGCTACAATTCTTCTGTCTTATTTTCTATCTCCCCCAGAAAACATAAACCCATGGTGGCAAAGACCCTCTCTGTTCTTGCTGCAACCCACCACCTAAGCACATAATAGGTTCCCAGCACTCAACTCAGGTATATTGAATAAATGAGGAAAAAGAAAAGACAGGATAAATTATTTCAAGTACCATCGTGGCCAGTAAGAGTTCTCAGACCAGGTATCGTATTACCAGGTATCATATAATTACCATTCTTGAAGTCAGTTAAATCCAATTTCATTTACATGTTAAGGCCCTTTGGGTGACAAAAGGAGTTTTAGTTATTATTTACAGGATACCTACTTTCTCAAAGGAATCTGGCATGGTTTATTTTTTTCTCCTAGCTCCCCACTTTTGAACTTGTCAACCATGGTTTTGTCATTCATAGAACTAAAAAGTAATCTCCCTTAGATATGCCAGTAATCAGGACAATTATAATGCTAACTAAGACATACTAAGCCATCCCCAGGGGCCAGGCTCTAAGCACTTTACATGTATTAATACAGATCTGGAGGAATATACTATTATTCTCCCCATTCACAGATGAGGAAACTGAGGCCCAGGGTGGTTTCACAGTTCATTAGTACAGAGAGATTGGAACTTGGCTTCAGGGTACACAGTCTCATGAAGGAGAACAGCATAAAGTCACTAAAAATGAAAAGGTAAAAAGATATGAGACAACTCAAAACAGAGTAAGGACATATTCTTATTATTAGAATGTATTCCAATCAGACACAAATAAGACCGCGAGCTTCCTGAGAGCTAAGCAAACTGGGCTGGAGTCCATTTATATGAACGCTGCTTTGATTCAATAATTTCAATGTTATTTTTTAAAGCACACATTAGATAAACATAAACGACTCTCCTAAAATCAAATATCAGAATCAATTTCAGTTACATTTGAGTCATAAACTTTAAGTCAAGAATCAAAAGTGCCATTTTAGGAATCTGAATTAATCTTTCTTATAAATGATGGGTTTTTAAAAGAAATCCAAGTATTTTTTTCCTCTAAGACCAAACCATTCTTTACCAAAACCTACCTTTGCCAGTCAAACCAAACATTAACTGAGTGCATTAACTGATTGGCACCAAAACAGAGGTGACAATCTCTAATCAAGCATGTGCATGATTCGAGTATACACACACAAATTAGTATTAGCTTTATCTGAAGCGCTATTTGTTAAGAAAACATTCATCTTTAGCCTTGTTCGTGCCAACAACATATTCACAAGGCAGGTTTGTTCAAATGTCTGTATTTACAAAATGTTTCCTGCTAAAGCTATTTGGGAATATGAGCCAGGGAAAATTTTTATAGTTCTAACTCAAAACTCATTGGTTTTGGCAACCTTAATCTAAGCACATTTCTACATTCTCCTTATAGTCTCAAAAACGTATACAAGTAAGGCAGAAAGACAACAAAAAACAAAAAACTTCAAAAACTGCTCTGGCTATGGACTTAGGTTTCTACTGTAACTGGCAAGTAATAATAATGAAACCTTTTACGTACATGTAAAGTGACACAGTTATTATTACGAGCTAATATGATCTTACCTGATGAGATCGTCTCTGTCTTGGAAGATTTGGGTTTTCCGATTGATGGTGTATCTAGGAAACTCCATCCGGCCAAGACTGACCAACAGCACAGGAAAAAGCTGCCCCTGACCACCACAGGCGGCTTCCTCATCTTCCAGCGAGTCCGTCAATGTAAACAGTAGCAAGACCCGGGAGAAAACAGCTCGAGGACCTTTACAGACTCGCAGTGACTGTCCCGCCAAGCCTTTAGCTCTGAAAAATATACAGTAGAGAAATGACTTTCTGGTTTTTTTAAGAAGCATTTGGATGTTAGATTTTACAAATTATTTTCAGAAAAAAATAAAGAGAAGTGGCATTCATTATTCTAAGCCTAAAGTAAATCTACCACTTCCAGCTGTGTGACCCTGGAGCCTCGCTTAACCTCTTTGGGGCTCAAAGCCCACCTAGGGACATGGTGAAGATTAAATGAAATTCTATCTCCAAATGGTTTCACACATGGTTTGGCTCATAAAAGAGCAACACAGATTTACACTGGTCGAGAATGTGTAAAATACCAGGAAAACTCCCCAAAAGTATTACCTGTTTGACATTAGCCATTCTCACCTCTTGACAAGTGACATCCAGATTAAATAATAGTTCTTTATTTTAAATGTCATTATTTGGGTGCCTGGCTGGCTCAGTCGGCGGTAGAGCATGTAACTCTTGATCTTGGGGTTGTGAGTTTGAGTCCCGTGTTGGACACAGAGATTACATAATAAAAAATTTTTTTGGAAAATATAAAATAAAACAAAATGTCATTATCAAAAGCTGTTGATCAGGTAGCATGACTTTGTGAACCAAGAAGTGGTACCAAGATTTGGTGCTGTTCTGTGATGTGCAAAGTGGTCCAGAAACATCTCCACTCCAGGGTAACCTCAGAGTAAATTCAGTTTGATTCTGGATGCCTTCGAGGTAGGCCTGGAGGTCTGAATTAAATTCAGGGCCACATGGGCCCTCCGGCTCTTGCAACTTGGATACCATCCAGAACAGGGTTTCTCAAACTTGGCACTACTGATATCCGGGCAGGGTAATTCTTTGTGGGGGAGGAGGCTGCTGGCCTGTGCATTACAGGGCATTCGGCAGCATCACTGGCCTCTACTCGCTAAATGCCAGCAGTACCCACCTCCCTCTTCATCATGACCATCCAAGATACCATGTTCCCTGGAGTGCAAAGTCGCCCCCAGCTGAGAACCACTGGCCTGGTGGAAGACCTCTCTTTCCTATCCATCCCAGAAGCTATGAACCCAAAAGCAGTGCTGCATCTCTAGGCTGTTGTAGAAATCAGTGCCACCATCAGATATATGAGGGTGACAGGGGTGAGATTCCTACCACACCACTACTGAATTGAGAACCACTCATGTACGAAGACTGATACAAAGTGTCCACTTCCTCCATCTCCATTCAGAGCCCCAGGGATGCCCCAGGTGGCCAAATCTCTGAGTTCAGAAGGAACTATTAAACATGGTAAGATAAACAATGATTATCTACTGGGATTAAGAAAGTATAAATAATGTGCCTTTTTCTGTTTCTTCCTAATAACACAGAGCACAGTAACAACGCACTGCCCTCCTGTGGGGCTGTCAGAGACTCGGGTTCCATTGCTAGGATCTACAACCAAATGAAGAAATAAAGTATAATCTTGAAGGGAAGTGATTTTAGCACGACTAAAATAGCCCTGAGAATCTTATGTTCCTACAAGTCCAAAGTCAGGGATAAAAAAAAAGTTAACCTTATTTCTTTTATTTCTGTTCAAATGCTTAGTGCTTATGCTGAGAAAGGGCTGCTAATTTTATTTTTTTATTTATTTTTTCCTTTTTTTTTTTTAAAGATTTTTTATTTATTTATTTGAGAGAGAGAATGAGATAGAGAGCATGAGGGGGGGGAGGGTCAGAGAGAGAGGCAGACTCCCTGCTGAGCAGGGAGCCCGACGTGGGACTCGATCCCAGGACTCCAGGATCATGACCTGAGCCGAAGGCAGTCGCTTAACCAACTGAGCCACCCAGGTGCCCAGGGCTGCTAATTTTAATGTTCACTTACTTATAAAATGTTATATAAGGATAACATAAAATACTTAAATACAATTAAAGAAAGGACTTAGACAGGGCACCTGGGTGACTCAGTCGTTAAGCGTCTGCCTTCAGCTCAGGGCATGATCCCAGGGTCCTGGCTGGATCAAGCCCCATATCGGGCTCCCCCTGCTCGACAGGAACCCTGCTTCTCCCTCTCCCATTCCCCGTGCTTGTGTTCCCTCTCTCGCTCTCTGTGTCAAATAAATAAATAAAATCTTTAAAAAAAATTAAATAGGGGCGCCTGGGTGGCTCAGTCGGTTAAGCGTCTGCCTTCGGCTCGGGTCGTGGTCCCAGGGTCCTGGGATCGAGCCCCGCGTCGGGCTCCCTGCTCAGCAGGGAGTCTGCTTCTCCCTCTGCCACCCCCCTCCACTTATGCTCTCTCTGGCTCGCTCTCTCTCAAATAAATAAAATCTTAAAAATAAAATAAAAAGAAAGAAAAGAAAGAAAGGACTTAGAATGCAGGATACAAAATCAATGTACAGAAATCTGTTGCATTTCTATACACCATTAATGAAGCAACAGAAAGATAAATTAAGAAAACAATCTCATTTACAATTGCACCAAAAATAGTAAGATACCTAGAAATAAATCTAGGAGCGCCTGGGTGGCTCAGTCATTAAGCGTCTGCCTTCGGCTCAGGTCATGATCCCAGGGTCCTGGGATCGAGCCCCACATCAGGCTCCCTGCTCAGCGGGGAGCCTGCTTCTCCCTCTCCCAGTCCCCCTGCTTGTGTTCCCTCTCTCACTGTGTCTTTCTCTGTCAAAATAAATAAATAAAATCTTTAAAAAAAGAAAAAGAAAAAAAAAGAAATAAACCTAACCAAAGAGGTGAAAGACCTGTACTCTAAAAACTTAAAACGCTGATAAAAGAAACTAAAGATGACACAAAGAAATGGAAAGACATTCCATCCTCACAGAATGGAAGAACAAATATTGTTAAAATGTCTATACTACCCAAAGCAATCTGCACATTTAATGCAATCCCTGTCAAAATACTAATAGCATTTTTCACAGAACTAGAACAAACAAGCCTAAAATTTGTATGGAACCACAGAAGACCCAAAATAGCCAAGGCACAATTCCAGGCTTCAAGTTGTATTACAAAGCTGTAGTAATCAGTTATCTCTACACCCAACATAGGGCTCGAACTCACAACCCCAAGATCAAGAGTCCCATGCTCTACCAACTAAGCCAGCCAGGCTCCCACAGAGCTGCAGTCATCAAAACTGTATGGTGCTGGCACAAAAATAGACACATAGATCAGTGGAACAGAACAGAAATTCCAGAAATGAACCCATAATTATATGGTCAATTAATCTTCAATAAAGCAGGAAAGAATATCCAATGGGAAAAAGTCTCTTGAACAAATGATGTTAGGAAAACTGCACAGCAACTTGCAGAAGAATGAAACTGGACCACTTCCTTACACCATACACAAAAACAAATTCAAAATAGATTCAAGACCTAAATGTGAGTCAGAAAACCATAAAAATCCTAGAGGAGAGCACAGGCAGTAACCTCTTTGACAGCAACTATAGCGACTTCTTACTAGATATGTTTCCTAAGGCAGGAAAAAAAAAGCAAAAATAAACTATCAGGACATCAAAATAAAAAGTTTCTGCACAGTGAAGGAAATAATCAACAAAACTAAAAGACAACCTGTGGGATGGGAGAAGATATTTGCAAATAACATATCCAATAAAGGGTTAGTATCCAAAATATATAAAGAACTTACAAAACTCAACACCCAAAAAACAAATAATCCAATTTAAAAAATGGACAGAAGACATGAACAGACATTTCTCCAAAGAAGACGTCGAAATGGCCAACAGACTCATCAGGAAAAGATACTCATCATCAGGGAAATGCAAATCAAAACTACAATGAGATACCACCTCACAGAATGACTGTCAGAATGACTAAAATCAAAAACGTAAGAAACAACAGGTGTTGGCAAGGATGTGGAGAAAGGGGAAACCTCTCGCACTGTTGGTGGGAACGCAAAGTGGTGCAGACACTCTGGAAAACAGTATGGAGGTTCCTCAAAAAGTTAAAAATAGAATTATCCTATGATCCAGCAATTGCACTACTAGGTATTTACTCAAAGAATACAAAAATACTAATTCGAAGGTATACATGTACCCTGATGTTTATAACAGCTTTATTTACAATAGCCAACTTATGGAAGCAGCCCAGGTGTCCATTACCATTAACTGATGAATGGATAAAGATGTGGTACACACACACACACACACACACACACATATACACACTGGAATATTACTCAGCCATAAAAAAGAATGAAATCTTGCCATTTGCAATGACATGGATGGAGCCAGAGAATATTATGCTAAGTGAAATAAGTCAGAGAAAGACGAATTCCATATGATTTCACTCATGTAGAATTTAAGAAACAAAACAAACAAACAAAGGGAAAAAAGAGAGAGAGAAATCAAGAAACAGACTTAATTACAGAGAACAAACTGATGGTTACCAGAGGGGAAAGGAGTACGGGGTTGGGTTAAATAGGTGATGGGGAGTAAGGAGTACACTTGTCATGACGAGCAATGGGTGTTGTACAGAAGTGTTGAATCACTATATTATACATCTGAAGCTAACATGATACTGTATACTAACTGACTGGAATTAAAATAAACTTTAAAATAAAAAAATTTAAAAAGAAAGGACTTAGAAGACATTTAACTATAAATAATTAAAACATTTTTTAAAAATCTATGGTATAAACTTTTCGAAGTGTTAGTGAAAATTTTCTTAATAACGCATGCCTTTTTTATACCTATGTTTTATAAAAGATTAGTATTTGGAGTATCTTCCCAATAGACGGGCTCTTGGCACGTAACAGCTGAAAGTTCCTTGTGCACATGCACACATATGTCTGTGTGTATATTCAGATATACACATAATATATTAGACAAAATAAATAACACTGATATTGTTTTAAAGTGTTTTCAAAAGCATCACTCACTTCATCCTCAACAACTCCAGAACAGTGGATTCCCAAACTAAAGTTAATATTGTTGTATTTTATAGATAATGTGAGTAGAAGAAATAAATTCTCGAAGTTTTTATATCTTTCCCCAAATTGAAACAGTTCAACATCTTCACAAAAGCAAAAGAAACAAACCACAGTTTTTGGTAAATTTTATGTCCTAAACTGAAAAAAAGTTGCATATTAAGACTGACAGATTACACTTCAATAAAATGTTGACTAAAATAAATATTTGACCAAATATATTACCCTTAAATCCTTTAGGAATAGTAATTAAAACTGCATTTTTCTTGAGTAATAAAATATTAGAATTTACCAAATACCTACTGCCTCCTGATGTTTCTTGGTCCTAGTATAGTATTACAAGAATTATTAATAAGAAACCAAGAAAGAATCCAGGCTATTGTTATAAGGCTCTTCTGCCTTCTCAATCTAACTACAAATGAAATAAGCAATTATAATTCAAAAAATGTACCATCTGTTATCATAAATTAATCTGCACTATCAACATTTTATATGTTTTTACTGTAATAATATCCAACAAAACCTTTTTAAAATCACTGCACCGATTCCAGGCTGATTCTTGCCCCACATGCAAACTGAAGGCTGTTTGGCCAATTTGAGAAAGGTGTCCACCAGCCGCTGTTTCTGTCCATTGGGATTCACCAAGTGGAAGGTCTTCGCCAGGGTTTTTAGTTCAGGAGCAGAAAGCAGTTCAAGCACTTCAGAGAGTTCTTGCAACTCAGACTCTGAAATGGATTTGAAAAAAAACAAAAACAAAAACAAAACCAGAGTTTTAAAGATTTTACTATTTTCTAGCTCTATTTAAGAAGAATGAAGCTTAGTTAGATGCAAATATAATGAAATTCTACTGTAAAATTGTAATTAGTAGAGGCACTGGGTGGCTCCATTGTCTAAGCATCCTACTCTTGATTTCTGGCTCTGGTCATGATCTCAGGGTTGTGAGACTGAGCCCCGCATCAGGCTCTGCATTGGGCATGGTGCCTGCTTAAGATTCTCTCTCCCCCTCTCCCACTGCCCCGCCCCCCTCCCTCTCTTAAAAAGACATTGTGATTAGTTTGCCAAACCAATTATTACAGAATATGGAAAATAGGTATCTCATAAAAGTTAGAAAATAGAATTTCCCACTAAAAAGCAAAGGAAAGTCTGAATAAAATAAAGACACATACGGATAGCTACTATGTTTTGGAAATCCTCCTAAAAAACTCACTGGTGTATTTGCTCTCTGATTACAAGGCCTCCAACCCCGTCTCTCCCAAACAGGTCAGAGAGTAAACTTGACCATCAGCTCTCCTCCCTCCCCACAGGCTCCGGCTGGACACCCTTTCATGGGTTCACTCACTCAGCATACATCGACATGTCTGCCATTATGGGAGCCAGACACCATGCTAGACCCGGGATTCAGCTGAGTCAGACCTGGCTGGTGTCTGCCTTCAAGGCATTTACAACTTAGGGCAGTGTCTTTTTCCTCCATTTGGTAACTAATTATTGGGTGCACACTGCATACCAAGTAATGTTCGATGGCCTTGGGCACACTATAATGAACAAACAAAGTCCTGACCCATCAGGAGTTCACCTCCTTGCATAATAAGCAAGTCTACGTGTCATGTGCTGATAACTATTATAAAGAAAGACAAAACTGACGAAGGCAAAGCGAACGTGGTGGGAGGGCTGGCTATGTATGCAGGGCAGTCAGGCAAATCTCTGATGAGCTGACACAGAGCAGAGTGAGATGAAATGAGGGAGCACGTGCAGGGAGCCAGGGAGCGTGGGGCAGCAAGTATGAGGCTCCGAGAGGGGAGTGCACCGAGCACGCTGAGGAACACCAAGGGCTCTGCAGCGCTGGTGGAGTGAGCAGGAAGGGCAGCAGAGCCCGGGCCCACGGGCTCGTGCACATCGACGGCAGGACTTGGACTTGATTGAGTGCAACAATGAGCCACTGGGGTTCTGGTTTTGTTGCTTAAAGGTCATTTAAAGGTAAGTCAAGGCTCCCCTGGGATGCCTAGCAAACTTGTGAATTTATGAATCTGTCCAAGTCAGGTAAGGACAGAAGCTCCCAGGTGACCCTTAGGGCACTGACATGCGGGAAGCAGTGCTCCAAGCAGGGCCCCGCGTCCCGCTGCCTAGTCCCTCACATTCGAACTTCTTCACGGCACCTCTCTGCTTTGCCCCCAGCCCCACCACCGCACCTAACCTCGCCTTACTAACCGCTCTCCTCAACAAACTTCCACACAGACACCACCTGGCTTTTGCCTGATTTGCTTATTTCGGTCTAAACTGTCAGCAATTACCCAAGACTCCCATTCTCCCTCCACCTACATTTCCAGTACAATACTACATTCAGTATGGGTAGGTGCTCAAAGACAAGACCAGCAAGGCTACCTAACAGTCTCCTCGGCTTAAATCAACGAACTTCGAAACTCTAAGAGCTCTATGTGTGTTCAGGAGGGGGTGGATGAAGCTTGCAGAGGCAATATTAGCTGCAAGCAAACGAGCTTTATTCTATCACAAAGATGAGGTGTCTGAATGAATCAGATTCCTGCTGGAAGGTGAGAGCTGAGAAGGAGGAGTTTCTCTGGTGGCCCACAGCCACATAGCTATCCAGAGAGGACTTTATCGTCCTAAACATGAGTCAAGAAAACAACAGTAGTCTTCATCCAGGCTAATAATGGCTTTAACATGAATAATGTGTTGTCCTAAGGTTAAAAACTCAACTAAAACAAAAACAAAAACAATTACTATTTACCAGGCACCAACTGGGAGAGGACACCATACTAGTTATCACCACTGTTCTGCAGGAACTTAGTTCTTCATGTCCTATTTTCATTTTACATTTCCTTTGACTAATCATACCTGTCTGCAGAAAGCCTGCTTGCTGCAATTCTCCAACCACAGGTGTTAGGTCAGAGGCAATCTCTTCGTATTCCAATTTATTCATCTTAATCCAGCCGAATTTACGTTGAAAAAGTCTTACATATAACTTCTGACCACTAGCTGCAATAAAGTTAAGAAAAATAGTGAAAAATCTCTCTCTTCTCAACACAACCAATATTCACGTTTTAAAACTGAGTTTAAAAGTAAAATACATTCTATTAAAAATACACTTATGCTGAGGCACCTGGGTGGTTCAGTCGGTTAAGCATCTGACTCTTGGTTTTGGCTCAGGTCATGATTTCATGGGTCATGAGAGCAAGCCCCGCATGGGGCTCCACAGAGAGTCTGCTCGAGAGTCTCTCCCTCTCTGCCTCTCCCCCCATCAACACGCACACTTGTGCTCTCTCTTAAAATACATCTTAAAAAAGTAAGTAAATACACTCAATGCTTGCTCAAATGATCTTCCAAGAAAATCTTTCTCTTCCTTTGGAAAATATAATTTATTTCAGATAGAAGTCCCCATGGAGACATCTCCTTGCCCTGTGTGCCTGTCACCACAGGACAGGAAGAGCATCCAGGGTGGGAAGCCCTGGGCCAGCTCTGCCACTTCTGAACTATACATGTCTATGAACCTCACTGAGACTCCATTTTCTCTTCTGTTAAAAAAAAAGGGGGTCTGGGGCAATAACACCATCTTCCCAAAGTTGGTGAAAAAATTAAACAAGATGAGGTATTCGATTATTGGTGGATCAACCACTAAAAAGTTCCAATATTGATAGTGGTTATTGGCCATTTCAAAAGTTCGAAGAACCAGGATTCCCATTTTCCAGCCACCACCGTTTTTCCTCCCTTAGAGAAGCCCTGCCCAGAATTCCAGTTATTCTGTTCTCTGCTTTCAGTTTAATAGGCATGATTCTATTGTTGGCTGAAAATAATCTGAAAAGATTTTCAAAATATGTGTAGCTTTGGTAAGGCAGCCATCCCTAACTCAAGTGATCTTGGTAAAGTTATTTAATTAACCTGATCACAGTTTTCCTGTTATCTGGATTATCTTTAAATTCATGCCAATTTAAAATGCTATAATTATACTTCTTAAATCTTCAACTTTTAAAATCCCCCTTTTTTCTTTAAAGAGGCCAACTCGATTAGCACTTATTTTCACACAGAGACATTGCAAATGGTATCTGTGGGGAGCCACACACAAGAATCTACAGAACTTGCACTAGGTAAACTAGTCATACTTCTCAATTATACAGAAGCACAGAGCCATGGAGTACTCGAATGCTCACACGAATGCAAGCAGCATCCAACCAAAGATCTGTGACTTCTGTAGTTAGAAGAGTCAATGTGGTGTCATTTATGCCCATGTTCTGGTGAGGACAGCGCAAGTGGAGATGGAGGCTGTGTGGATAATTTATGCAACTGTGCCCAGAGAAGTATCACTCACATGTTAAAAAGTAATACAAAGACTGTAATTCCACTGTTTACTTAAAACAAAAACCCTCCTCTTGAACATTACTGGTAATGTTTATTTTTTTTAACTCAAGAGTCAGACCTGACTGCAAACCATGAGAGATCAGTGTAGCCCCCAAGTAAGCTTTTCCTACCTCAGGGGGAACTTGGCTCCATAAAGCCATCATGGCCCGTTGGATTAGCAGTGCAACAAGGGTGACTTTTGCTCCAAATCTGCACTGTCAGCACAGAACCACCACCGGCTGCCAAGGAACTGAGCATAGACCAATATTTTTAAATGCACCAATTTAGCCTGAAAGTTTCCAATTCCTCCACACCCTGACCTTAAAAGGCAGGGCCCAGAAACCTAAAATATTATCGGAGGAAAAAAATATGCCTTAATATACCTTGGTTTGTTCTTTCCTGTATTTTACTTCATTCTTGAGAAAATGGTATGTGAAAACAACAGAACCTAAGTTAAGCTTGATTACATGCTCAGAATGCAAAGGACCCTTTTCTAAATCACTGTATTTTTTTTAACCTGGAAAAGGCTGTTTTACAACCTTCAAATATACATATAAAGGAAAAACAGCTGCTTCCATTAAAACCAAATACAGCTTGTAAGGAGATGATACCACAGAAGCAGACATTACCAGACACAAAATCCTGTCTCTTTTTCAAGCATATTCTTCTCAAACCTTGTAGCTGGCTGATTTCCCTGAGTATTCCCAGAGGACTCACAGAACCACACTGACTCCTTGTGGTCATTAGATTACTGGCCAAATCAGGACAGCAAATGGAAAACAAAAACTTGGAAGCACACAAGGTTAAGATACCTGATAACTGATAAAATTTAGTTACAATTTCCTGCTCATGTTCATCGAAGAGCATCCTATCCTCTTCGTTCTCAAATACAGCTTTCAGCACCACCAGGAAACTCTGAAGGTAGTAAGGATGACTTGGTGGTACTGTAATTGTTCTATCAGGAACATCACAGCTTGACCCCTGCTCCGAAGGAATTCTGCAAGTGATTTCATTCTTTAAGTCACTGTCACCTTCCAGAAGGTCCTGGATGTTACAACCTTTAGAATCATCATGTGTAGAACTATGAGATTTTGCCTCCCAATCTGACAACTGTGTTTTAGCATCTGAAGCAACAGTCATTTTTACTTCTTCACAACTACCTGCCTCACATTTTTCAACATCTTTACCATCTATTCCTGTGATAGTCTCGCACTCAAGACTGTCCTCTGAAGTAGATCTCAATGGATTCCCAGGAGTTAAATTTGGTGAAAATAACACAGAAGCGTTATCTGAGAAGGCAGGGGTGAGGGGTGATCTCCCACATTCCTGGGTAGCCTTTTGGCTTTCAGCTTCCAGTACTTTAGTGCCTTCTACAGTATGTTCAGAAGTTCTCTGTTCCTTAAGAGAGTCACAGGTAAACACGTTTTCCTTTTGAGAACTGTTCTCCAAAATTTGATCCTCGTCCTCAGTCTCTGAACACTTATCAACTGGGCTCCTAACCACTGTGGACGAGGGACTCTGTGGACTCTTACTGGCAAATTCTTCATTCCCCTTACATATTGATCTTTTAGCCTCTATGTATCTTCTGGACAATTTAGATGATAGGCTTCCCAAAGTAATGACTTTCACATTATGATGTCTCAGCTTATCTGGACTTTTGCATGCCAAGTCATTATTATTTTTAAAGTAGGGGCTGGTCTGTTTTTTCCCCTTTTTTGCTGAATCACTTTGCTCAGGGGTTAAACTGGTCTTTGATGGTGACAACTTTTCTGGCGTTACATTTTCTAAGACAGTATTGGTTAAATTTACTGGGGACCCATTTGAATTCTCTAAGCCAACATGCCTCAGATCAACTGGGGCAATGTCATCATTGTTAGCACACTTTTCATCAAGATGCCGGTTTAAGTCGTATCTCAGCACCATTTTACTACAAATGGGGCAGGCAAGTTTAGCAGGCGGGACATTGTTAAAAAACGAAATAATAGAGTTACACTCATTTTTTTTAGTTTTACTGATTGATAAACTCCTACGAGCTTTTTTCTTCACAGGAGATTTCCCTCCGGACATAATGAGTATTAGAAAAATGGGGTGTTTCCAGGAATAAAACCCAGGATATCACTGGGGAAAGACAGCACTGGTATACTTTTACGTCCCTGACTTGAAATAATAGCAAGTGGGATTCTAATTCTATTTGACTTCATGTTTTTCATTTAGTCAATTTCTTCTCCCTACAAAATAAAACAACACGTGGATTAAAAACGGTTATGAATTCAACAACGTGGCGGCGGGGGGGGTGTAAAGTAAAACATGCAAAGGCAGTATCCCTTGAGATAAGGAGGAAAATCCTGGACTTGGGACAGGGCTCTACTTCCAGGTCTACATGCAATCTCGGTGTGACCCTTAGCCATAAAACGAGCCCAACCCTGCTCCGCAGGGATAATTTCTGAGACTTCTTACGCTCTAAAATTATCCATTTTTTTTTAAAAAGGGAAAATCCAACTATTCCAGATCCCTTTTTAAAACCACTGCATCAGTAACTGTTTCCGGGCGAAGAGAATGCCTATCTGCACGATCCCCAGAGTCCCTTCAGTCTCACAGGCCGGTAGAGAGGAACCCTCCAAGTCGCGGGCATCTGTCAACACGCTTGGGGTCCCCAGTGCAGCTTCGGCCACCGAACTTCCGAGGCTCTGGGGAGCACGGCCTGCCCCTCCCCCTGGGGCCGCGTGCGCGCACCTGGGACTCGCACCTGGGACTCGCACCTGGGCTCCGCCACCACGCCCTCCCGTCCGCCCTTCCTCCCCCCTCCCCGCCCGGCCGCCTCGACCCGCCCGCGCGATCCCCTCGAGCCCGCAGCGCCCACCAGAAAGCCAGCCCGCGACCCCAGCGGGCCGCCCCGCGCTTCCCACCGGGCTCCGCGCGCCCAGGCATTCCCAGCCGATCCCCGCGTCTCGGCTCGGCACAGGCTCGGCAAATGGAGGCCCGAGTGATCGATCCTCCTCCCTTCCACAGTAAAGGCTTTCCCCCCCCATCCAGAGGGGCCGAAGCGGGCCGAGCTGTCCGGAGGCCCCCCCGTGCAGCCCCTCCTCCACACCTGGAGACATGCACTCGGAGGGAACCCCTGTCCCGAGCCGGTGGGAAGGTGGCCTGTGGCGGGGCGCACTCAGTGTCACGACGAAGCGGCCTCCTGCGGGCAGATGCACGCGGGGGCGCCAGTGGCCCCGCGCCCGCGAGTCCGCGAGGAGGGCTCAGCGCGGCGCTGGACTTTCCCGTGGATGTGCTGCCCGCCGCCTTGCTGCAGTACCTGTGACTAACCTCAGGAGCAAAGGAACAATAAAATGTAGTCAAGGAGTTAGGAGTAGTGAGTGTGGAGTAGTCATTATTCCTGGTTTTCATATGGCTTCATTGTGAAGTTATACAGTTTAGTGTATAATGCTGCTTAACAACGGAAAATTTTACCTGAAACAGAAAGTGTATCACTCAGCTCTTGAGCACCGACACCAGCTGGTGCCGTCCAGCATCCCCATGAATGATCCAGAATGCCTGAGCGCAGGGGCCCCGGGTTGCCCTTTACCAGTGCTTATATCTGGGGCCAGCACGGTGTAATTACTCCGTAAATACGTGTGAGATGAATGCATGAATAAATGAGCAGGCCACAGAGAAAAGGGACATGAATAGGGAATTCACCAACAAATATGTATTGAGTGCCTACCTCCTGTCACGTAATGTCCTTGATGCTCGAAATATGGCAGTGAACAGAATGAGGAATGGGAGAAAAATCCCTGCCTTCGGGTGGAGGATGCATTCTGGTGGAGGAAGACAGAGAAAAAACAAAAAAATCAACGATGTAGACAATTAAAAGATGAATACTTTGACGAGAAAGCCAGGAACCTCAGGGGGAGGGCAGGGAGGAGGATTACAATATGAAAGAGTGGTAAGGAAAGGCTTCGCTGAAGAAGGTAATCTTTGAGCAGACTTGAAGGAGGTAAAGCAGTGAATACTTGAGAGAAGGGAATTGCAAGCAGATGAAACAGCAACAGGTAGTGTTCCCTGAGGTAGAAACTTGCCTAACAAATCTAAAAACACCAAGAAAGCCGAGACAAGTCACTGGAGCAGAAGGGAAGTGAGCGAGGTAGCAGAGGGCAGATCATGTAGGGTACCAAACATTTTCTGTAAAGGGCAGGTAATAAATGTTTTAGGCTTTGCTGGCCATAGGGCCTCTGGTCACACTGCTGTTGTAGTGCGAAAGCAGCCATAGAGGATATGTAATATGAGTGTGACTGTGTTACAATAAAACTTTATTTACAAAGAGCTGACCACATTTGGCCTCTGGCTATAGTCTGCTGACATTTGATAAAAGGCCTGGCTGGTCACACGGATTTTAGCATTTACTGTGAGTGATATGGAGGAACCACTCCCCCTGTTAAGCATAGATGATGGGGAGAGATGATAGCGGCTTGGGTCAGAGGGCTAATGTTGCAGTTGTAAGAAATAGCCAAGATTCTGGATACATTGAGTAGGTATAACCAACAGAATTTGTTCATGGTAGGGGCGCCTGGGTAGCTCAGTTGGTTGAGCGTCTGCCTTTGGCTCAGGTCATGATCCCAGGGTCCTGGGATGGAGCCCCTCATTGGGCTCCCTGCTCAGCGGGAAGCCTGCTTCTCCCTCTCCCTCTGCTGCTCCCCCTGCTTGTGCTCTCTATCTCTCTGTCAAATAAATAAATAAAATCTTAAAAAAAAAGAATTTGTTTATGGTAAAAGATGTAAGGTATGAGGGAAAGAAAAACTTTGGCCCATCAACTAGAAGGATGGAGGGGGAAAAAAATCAAGAGTTCAGTTTCAGACACATGTCAGTCCACTCACAGACTGGATGGCTTACAAATAACAGAAATTTACTTCTCACATTTCTCTTGGCTAGAAGTCCAAGATCAGGGTGCCAGCATGGTCAGGTGCTTCTTCTGGATCCCCGGCTTCTCGTTGTATCCTCACAGGGTGAAAGGGGCTAGGGAGCCCTGTACGGTCTGTTTTATAAGAGCACAATTCCCATTCACAAGGGCTCCACTCTCATGACCTAATCACCTCTCAAAGGCCTCACCTCCTAATGCCATTACATTGGGGGTTAGCATTTCAACATGAATTTGGGGCAGGAGGGGTGGGGCATACACAAATGTTCAAACCATGGCAACATGTAAGTCTGAAATGCCAATCAGACATTGTTGTGGATGAAGACACTTGAATTTATTAATTAAATCAGGTCAGGAAATAAAAATTCGGTAATCATCAGGCTTTATATGGTATCAATATATGATACCACAGAGTGACTACAAATAGAGAATTAAAAGGTCAGGAAGACTGGACAGTGCAATAAAAAGAAGGGAGATGAGAGTGAGCCAGCAAACGAGTCTGTGAAGTTACTGGTGAGAAAGAAGGAAAAGAGCTAGCTTCCAGAAAACCAGGTGAATGATGTGTGTTGAGGATTGGGGGGGGGGGTGTCAGATACAGCTGGAATGGAAGATGAGCATTGAAGGCAACCATTAGATCTAACAATGTGGAGGGTATTTGGTGCCTTTGACAAAAGCTATTGTGGAACAGTGGGATGATTGAATAGGATTCAAGAAAGATGGGGAGACAGGAATTGGAGACAATACAGGGACCCATTCAAAACCCGAGTTGGTATGAAGATTATTTTAAGCTGAAGGCATTTGGGATTCAACAGATACAGAAAGAAGCCTTCTTGGAGCTTCCCTTGTCTGACTAAAAGAAACTTCTAGGAAATAAGGCTGCCATAAATTCCCTCTTTGGGGAGGGGGGTGGATGGGGGTGGCTTTTATTACCAGGAAGGAGACCTAGAGAATATCTACCATAAATTCTCTCTCCAGGGAAATCTTATGGCCACAAAAATTGAAAAACCACCCCCACCTGCATGAACAACCATTATCACAAACTTTCTGATCTCCCATTTGTTCTTCTAGAAACTCATGTGCTCTTCCCCAAAGACCTCTTCTAGCCCCTTCCTTTCCCTAACTTTAACCATTTATCAAGCTACTTCTTTTGTAAGCTCCCATAAGTATATGAATAATTTTTCCTGTTCATCTTCTTTTGTCAGTTTAATTCACAGGCCCCCAGGCACTAAATCTAAGAGGGCAGAGGAAAAGTTTTTCCTCTCCAACAACAGGAGGTGTAGACTTCCAGAGGTTTTGTAATGAAGGAAAGCAGAGAGGTATAGCAGAGCTAAAAGGGGAGGTGGGGCTAAGAGTTTTGTTTATTTAAGATGGGAAAAAAACCAGTATGTTTATATGCTGATAGGAACATTCAGGCAGAATGAAATCTGAAGCAGGAGAGAGAAAGGAGACTTGCTGGAGTAATATTCTTAGGTAGGTGAGGGGATGGGATACAGTTCACAAGTGAAGGGGTTGGCCAAGTAATGAAATAAATAGCATAGCACAAGAAAATCCCAAACTATTTATGGGAATGCAATAAATCCAGTCCCCAACACAGTAAATGTTGTAGGGAACTGAGGGAAATCTGACTGTTCAATAAATGGCTTTTGAGAATAGGTTACCTATGTGGAAAAATGAAATTGGATCCCTACCTCACACCAAATAAATACAAAGATTAAAAGGCTAACGAGATTAAAGTTAACAATTGTGAAAAGCAAACTTCAAAACTTTTAGAATTCAGGCATTCCTCAGAGATATGGGTTTGGTTCCAGGCCACAATAAAGTATCACAATAAAGCAAATCAAATGAATTTTTTGGTTTCTCAGTGCATATAAAAATTATGTTTATACTACACTGCAGTCCATTAAGTGTGCAACAGCATTATGTCTAAAAAAAAAAAAACTATGTATGTGCCTTAATTTAAAAATACTTTATGGCTAAAAAATGCTAACCATCATCTGAGCTTTCAGCAAATCACTGATCACAGATCACCATAACAAATACAATAATGAAAAAGTTTGAAATATTGCAAAAATTACCAAAATGCGACCCAGAGACATGAAATGAGCAAATGCTGTTGGAAAAATTGTGCCTATAGACTTGCTCAACACAGGGTTGCCACAAACCTTCAATTTGTAAAAACGCAGTATCCAAACAATGAATCATGGAACACTACATCAAAAACTAATGATGTAGTGTATGGTGATTAACATAACATAATAAAATTACATTTTAAAAAAAACGCAGTATCTGCAAAGCACAATAAAGTAAAATACAATAACATGAGATATGCCTGCATAAGAGATAATTTTATTATCTTGAAGGTATTATAGGATTCCTTAAATAAGAGAAAAAGTGCTACCATAAAATAAGAGATTGATAAACACAACTATAGTTAAATTAAAAACTTTCTAGTAATGGCTTTGTAGCTTATATTTTATTGGGCTAAAAATCTTGCATATAACAAGTATAAACAATATAAAAATTATAAACAATATAAAAATTACAGAAACAAATGTTTCATTACAATTTTAAATTATAAACAATTATAAAGTGTAAAAAAAAAGTCTACTTGAAAACATTGGAGAATGACCAAAAGTAGGCAGAAACTGGAGGGCCAGCAGCAAAAATAGTAACAATGCATCACAGGATTTTAACATACCTAGATGAATTATAGATGACAACAATAGCAAAAAGGATGAGATTGTAAATGTAAATATATCACTACAAAGGTCTTACATCTTATATGAAGTGGTAAAATATTAACTCTAAGTAGACTGTTTTAAGTTAAGGATGCATATTGTAATTCCTAAACAACTGAAAATCAATGCAATGTAGAGCTAATACATTAAGAGATATTCAAGTAGAATATTGACAGATTTTTTTATTTTAAAAACAGAAAAAGAGGATGAGAAAATAATTAGAATAAAGAGAAAATAAATAGCAAAATGGTAAAACCAAGTACAACCAAACCAATAATTACATTAAATGTGCATGGACTAAAAGCTCCAATTAAAAGATAGAACCAGAGGAACCTGGGTGTCGTTGGTTAGGCATCGGACTTCAGCTCAGGTAGTGATCTCAGGCTCTCTGTTCAGCGGGGAGTCTGCTTGTCCCTCTGTCCCTCCCCCTCCCCCTGCTCGTGCTTTCTCTCTCTCTCTCTCAAATAAATAAATAAAATCTTTAAAAATAAATAAAAGATAGAATGTGTCAGATTAGACTTAACAAGCAATTCCTAACTATGTGATATATGTAAAAGACACAGGCAATTGGGAAGTCAGAGAATGGGAAATAATATATTATTGAAACAAATATCAAAAGAGCCATAGTATTATATTGAAAATAGACTTCAAGACAGGGAGTACTACCAGAGAAAAAGACATCACTTTATAGTCAAAAGGGTCAATTTGTGAGAAAGACATAAAAAATCATAAATGGGTATATACCTAATAATAGGTCTTCAAAATGCATTAAGCAGAAACTGACACAATAATAGGAAGAGAAAAATCCACAATCATAATTAGAGATTTTAATAAAAAAAAGAAAAAACATAATTAGAGATTTTACATGCTTCTCTAATTGACAGAACTAAACAAAAAAAAATCACTAAGGATACATAATAACTGAACAAAAATATCAAAGCTTAGGACTAACTGAAATATAGAACACTATATTCAACAAGTGTAGAACACGTATTTTTTCCTTCTCCTAGTGGTATAAGTTTACTAGTTCTAAAAACTTCTTGTATATTCTAGGCTTGAGTAAATGAATAAATATACTAACAATGGGAGCAAGATTTCTCACTGTTGGAAAAGGCATTATAAATAAGGAAAGAGTGAATACTAGAATTTAATCTGCAGGGGTATTAGATTAGAATCAGAGGTTTTGGTATGAACTCATATATGGAATACATGTAACACACACACACCACACAACCACAATTTTCTAGCCCTGGTGAGTGGTGCTGGGGCAACAGCAGCAATGAGCACATCTGTTTGAAAATATCATTTTCCAAGAGGAACCAGGGTTCTGTGGGAAAATGGCCAATTCCAGGGAAAAGACAGGATAAGCCTGGAACATTTATTAGCCCCGGAAAATAAGAAAGTGCTCAGAGAATAATGGGAACATATCAGAACTCAGAAATTAGTTTGAAGGGCCTTCCACTGTACTGGCCCGGAACAACTGGAAAATCAAAATTCGTAATAAAAGGATTAAAAAACACTGAATAATATAAAAATCAGTCAAGGGGGCGCCTGGGTGGCTCAGTCGTTAAGCGTCTGCCTTTGGCTCAGGTCATGATCCCAGGGTCCGGGGATCGAGCCCCGCATCGGGCTCCCTGCTTAGCGGGAAGCCTGCTTCTCCCTCTCCCACTCCCCCTGCTTGTGTTCCCTCTCTTGCTATGTCTCTCTGTGTCAAATAAATAAAATCTTTAAAAAAAAAAAAATCAGTCAATACTGAAATAAATGAGAAGGGAAAACTTTCCTTACAGAATGCCAAGTAATAGATATAGAAGAAATTAAGTTAGAAAATCATCAATGGATGCCAAAACTGGTGAGTTTGTTGAGGAATGGGATATTCAGAGTATCAAAGTATCTCCCTGATTATTAAGTAAAAAGGAAAAGCAGTAACTTTATAGTGGGGAAACCTGGTGGTCATCACTGTAACAAACTCGAAATGTTTTCAGCACCAGCTTCACCGAAACAAACGGATTATCCTGACCCTCTGTACTGGAGGTACTAAAGACACACCTCTGCTTTGGCTTTCCTGCCAAAAATGTATAACCTCAATCTAATCCTGAGAAAACAGACAAATCCAATTTTGTGAGACGGTCTATATAACTGGCCTGTATGCCTCAAAAATGTTAGTCAAGACAGAGAAAGGCTCAGGAATTGGAAATTAAACAGACATAACACCTAAATACAATGAGGAATCTTAGAATTACTTGATCCTGGACCAGGGGGAAAGAGCTAGAAAGGACATTATTGGGACTATTGACAAAATTTGAATATGGACTACAGATTAATAGCATCATATTGATGCTAAATTTCCTGATTTTGATCATTATACTGCAGCTCTATGTTCGTGAATATTCGTATTCTTAGGAAATACATACTGAAGTATTCAGGGGAAAAGGCCACAATGTCTCTAACTTCTCAAATTGTTCAGAAGAAAACAAGGATAATAAAGCAAATGGAGCTAAATTTCCTGGAATTTTTCTGTAAAAATTATATATTTTTATTTATTTTATATATGTATACATATATTTTATATGAATTTTAAAATATTAAAAAACTAGCTAAAAATGAGACAGAGAACACACAACAAAATGCTCCATCTCATTAGCAGAGAAATATAAATTAATACCACACAGATACATCATTTTATGTCCAGCAGAAAGGCACATTTTTTAAATCCTGCCAATGCCAAGTCTGACAAAGATACGATTAAGTGCAAGTTTGTACACCTACTTTGAAGAACAAGACAGCCTTAATCTTCTGCACTTTCTACCCAGCAATTCTATTCTAAAGGGCATTAGAGGCTAAAGCATAAGAGCGACAGTGTTTGGGAACGGGATGTTCGAAATGGCATTATTCCATATGAAACGAAACAAGTATCTTCACAAGACAGGGTAAATAAAATCATGATAGATGCATACGATATTATATGGCAGCAAAAACAAATAGCATTTTGGATGAATGAGGGAAATCAAGAGTGAAAAAGCAAGCAATAGGTGAGTGTACAGTGTTCTATTTTCCTAAAATTCAAGTACTAGTAAACAATGCATTGACTAGGGATACATGTGGTCAAATATATATGAATGTAAAGAAATGATGAACACACCGCTCAGAACCATGATTTCCTCTTTACCTCCTTACATAGTCAAGCGAAGCAGATGAAGAGCACCACTGAGTATTGCTTTGTGTTTTTGAAGATTTTTTTTTTTAAGTAATCTCTACACCCAATGTAGGGCTCGAATTTAAAACCCTGAGATTTAAGAGTCCCATGCTCCACCAACTAAGCCAACCAGGGGCCCTGTTGTGTGTTTTTAGATAAAGGATGGTTTCTCCAACGTTACGTGATGCTTCTAATTTATAAAGAAGTAGTAGATAAATATTCCACCAGAATGAACACTTCTTAAGCGCAAGAATTACTGTTTTGTTCAGTTATATCCCTGGTACCGACAATACTGCCTGGCAGAGAGTAGGTATATAAAAGAATATAATCTTTAGAATGTATAAAATATTACATTAAAAAAGTGAATGAACAGATATGCCTCACCTAAAGATGGTGGGAAAAATGAAGATAAGAGGGATTCAAACTATGCAGACATCAAACTGCCCTTGGACAGGTAAAGTGAATCATCACTTCAGGATCAAACATTCTGATCCTGATGACTGATTATGAAAGAAAGACTCAAGGGCAAGAGAACTAAGCTCGCAGTTGAATGGGGACTGGCAAACTGAATTTAACAAGAAAGCAGGAACTCTTAGAGCCATATTAACACTCCCATTACTGTAAGGAAATGACACTTTCACTAAGGCTAGACGGAGACCCGGGGTTGCTCGAACTGTTCAGAAGACAAAGGCAAATAGTGAAGAGAACTCTCCTGAATAAAACTTCCAACAAATGACAATTCAGTACTGACTGGTGCTCCAGCTAGCCCCAGCCAGCCTGGTTCTACCCTGACGTGGCCAGCTTCTGTTTATTAGGAAGCAGAAATGCAGAAAGCACATGCCCACGACCTCTTCCTGCCTGCTGACCGACCCCTGTAGATGGAAAACCAGAAGGGCTTTCCCTGCTGCTTCAGGAGAAGCTGTTCTGAGCTGTCTTAGGGCAATTCCATCAAAGCATACTATGAGTTCCTATCAGACAAAAGACAGTTTTCTCTAGAGGCGGAGGTAGTCATGGAAGGCTCACCACACTGCTCACCACCACTGCTCTACCCTCCTTGCTGTGTTCACCTTCTATCACGTCTAGGTCCTGCCTGCCCTCCACGCATCTGACCGTGGGTGGTACCCTAGAGCCTGAATGAAGCCTTCATTCAGGTGGGTGGGAGATCACCTCCCAAGGGGAAGGACGGAAGGCATGTGCAGTGTTTTGTGAAAGGCTGACAGGCCAGTGGGAGAAGAACATCAGGACTCCAAAGAGTGAGGACCCCTGCTGTAAACAGCTGCCTGTGACGGGGACGGCTGGCTCCTGGGCCGTGGTCAGCCTGCAGGCCAACTCCCGCCCACCGGCCAATGCCCTGGGCTGGCCTTCACCTGCCCCAGCGAGGACACAGTGTGGAAAGGGCCTTGGGAGCTAGGTCCAGCTTCACACAGGAAGCAGTTCAGGGCTTTCCAATGACAGTTTAGAGTTTGTCTTTTCAAAATGAGGAATTCTCAAATATCTGCCATCTATGCAAGGAAAAATTCTCAAAAAATTTATTATAAAAGAGAACAATGACAGAATATAAGCTTACACATTAGTATTTACATTATATTCAAAATATATTACAGCTTTAATTTATGAACAGAAATATCCTGTCTTTTCTTCTTTTTCTTTTCTGTTTTCTTTGCATCGCTGATTTGCATTTTTACTTGATCTTGTAATTTGGAAAAGAATGCTTGAGATGACTTTAAGGCTTTGTCTTTACCTTCATCCTGCAATTAAAAATAGTAACACACTTACGCTATAAAATCTGCTTATGAGTAAAAAAAGCCAAATGATTTCAACAGTGTACAAAGTATAAAAATCCAGAAACTAAGAATAAATTATGAAAAATCACACCAGTTAGCACAGACGTATTCTATGAGCTCTATGCTGCTGTGATGTTCTTGTAACGTTAAGGGAGGAGGGAGTGGAAGACAAGGGCTGCCAGGCCCCAGGTGCCGTGAGGGCCCAGAGTTCAGGCTGTTATCCTCGCCAGGCGCCAGTGGTCTCGCACCGTCAGGCGGGCGGTGTCACCCACTGCTTGCCACCGCCTTCCCCACGAGGGCCCCCTGCAGTGGTTTTCTTTCCTGCATCCTTACCTTTAGTAGTGAAGCTCTGCCTGTTTTGGTCAGCTGTTTTAACTTCTCAGAAGCCACTGCCTTCGTGTATTTCTTCGCTTGGTCTGGGTGGTTCTTTTCAAGCAGTTTTCTCCGCTTTTCCTTCTCTTTTAGTTTCATATGCTTCTGATATTTCTTTTTCCTCCTTTCTCGTTTCTTGTCTGTAGCTGTTTTTTCAGCAGCTGTTTTTACATCTCCGGCTTTATTTTTTTCCTATTAAAGGTAACCACCAGCATACCAGTTAATCCAACTTAACACAACTCGGAAATGGGAGGAGTAGCAATTCCACAGAGCATGGCCAATGGGCTATACCTATCGCCAAGAGTTGAGTAACCAGTACCCATCTGCACCCCATAGAGCTTTGGGAGCTCAGCTCTTTAAGACCTGGAATGCATTCTTTGACAAAGCAGACTCTTACAGTGGCAGTTCAGCTCCCAAACTACATCGCAAAGGCAGCCTGGAGAGCTGGTTTATCCTGCTGACAGTCCCAGAAGCAAGCCCCCTCCAGCACTTAAGACTCCAGATGGGGGGGCGCCTGGGTGGCTCAGTCGTTACGCGTCTGCCTTCGGCTCGGGTCATGGTCCCAGGGTCCTGGGATCGAGCCCCGCATCGGGCTCCCTGCTCCGCGGGAAGCCTGCTTCTCCCTCTCCCGCTCCCCCTGCTTGTGCTCCCTCTCTTGCTGTGTCTCTCTGTCATATAAATAAATAAAATCTTAAAAAAAAAAAAAAAAAAAATCCTTAAAAAAAAAAAAAAAAAGACTCCAGATGGGCTTTAGGGACAACCTCGGAGCTAAGCTGCAGAGGACAGCCACTGGCTGGCAGGAGGGGCTCCCAGAAATGGAAGGGAAACATCTATCCAGGAGGATCAATGTCCTCTCTCTTCCCCCCAGCTGCCAGCTTATCCTGCCAGGGCCGTCACCTGCAGAGCTGGCAGAGGTCCTGAAGGGGTGGGTGTGGGTGCAGCAAAGCAAGTGCAGAGGGACAAACAGCCGTGCTGCCAGGCCTGCCGGGAAGATGAGACCTGGCAGAAACCACTGTTTCTGTGTGTAATGCATGAGCTCCAATGTTCATGAGCCAGGGACTGCCTACATTTGGTTGCATCCAACTTCTTCTAATAACCCAAATGTTCTATTCTAGACACTGATTCCAGTGTTGATAAGCATTAAACGGATACAATAATGGGGGAAAATGCTGATATTAAAGGACTGCTAGCATATGAGCAACATAAACCATTTATTTTAACCCAACATCACTGCTAGTATTCAAGTTGGATTGTAACAAGATACAGACATCGGATATTTACAAGAAGCTTTTATAATAATTCTCATACCTGTACCTCATAATATCTGATTACAGAAGACTGATATTTCAATACTGTGTAATACTATTAGTTTGACTATACTTAGAAACTGCTGATACATTAGAATAAAAGCTACAAACTCCAGGATAATGACACTGAATAGAAATCTAGCTATAAACAACTAATTTATATATATATATATATATATATATATATATATATATATATGGCTAAATGTTTCAACACTGGTTTCTTACCTTGACTTCCTCTGGGGCCAGGAGAGCTGCGTCACTCACGCTCACTGGGGCTACCTCCTCCATGGTAATGGCCGGCAGATTTGACACAACTTTAATCTCTGGAACAGGCTAGAAAAGTGACAGTACGTTTAAGAGGAAGTCAGAAATAGTCCTAATATAAAATATTTATATTGCGAAACTACTTTTCTTACTATCCTTTAAAATTGACTTTACTATTATTTTTATGTAGTGGTTCATCACTTACATACAACACCCAGTGCTCATCACAACAAGTACCCTCCCTAATAGCCATCATCTATTTAGCCCACCCCCCATCCACCTCTCCTCCAGAAACCCTCAGTTTGTTCTCTATTGTTAAGGTGTGACCCTATTAATTTAAAGCATAATACATAAAATACTTTATGGCGGGGCGCCTTGGTGGTTCAGTTGGTTAAAAGTCTGACTCAGTTTTGGCTCAGGTCATGATCTCGTGAGTCATGAGATTAAGTGCCCTATAGGGCTCCTTGCTCCGTAGGGAGTCTGCTTGAAGATTCTCTCTGCCCCTCCCCCCACTCACTCACTCACTCTCATATAAATAAATCTTTTACAAAAGCTCTCCTAGGTTTAAAAAAAATAAAAGTTTATGGAGATTATTTAAAATGTGAGATGGCTGATAGCAAAAATCTTAAGCTAACTGGAATGATGGCAGTGTTGGTGGGCATTCCTGCTTGAGGAATCTTGGTATCTGAGTACTTGAGGGTCTTCTCTGTCTCACTGCTGCACCAAGAAGACCTATTTCTACACGTTTGCAGGACATTCCTGCCATATTCAAACACCAGTTCTTTTGCCTACTGCACTAAACTATTCCCATCTGCCACGGATGTGGACATTTTCCAACAATCCTATCTAATGTTAAATAAATAGATTTTTGTGAATATTATCCTGCCTTTGGTCATAGAAAAAAGGCCAGCTATAAGAAATATATAGAAAAAGATGCAAGGAAAAATGCTTATCAGAACAAGAGTCAAAAATAGGCTACTTGATAAACAAATTTCCTCATCTTCCAGCTACTGAAAACCTAGCTTTACAAACAAATGTGAGATGATACAGAACTGCTTTGGAAAACTAAAACAGTATTGAAGTAAATCAAACCTATTAATTGTAAAAAGGAGAAATGTTATGCAATATTAACTGAAGAGCCTTTTTTTTTTTGTGGAAAGAAATGCCCAGGAAAGACAGAAATTAAAACAAGCTTCATACTGATCATGGTAATAACAGGACACCAGTGATTATTTACCTAACACTTACACTAATGCTCTTTGCATTTAATTCTTGCACATCTCTGAGGAGCACCAGGGGGCAGGGACAGGGGCTCTGTCGCTTAAGTGGAGTAAAAGATGGAAGTGTGCCCTGGAAAGAACACAGGACTGAAGAGAGAGGGGCTCTACTGCAGAGAGTGTCACTGACTCCTTCACACACCCTTTTTCCTTACCGCAGTCCTGGCCATATGACAATCAACTAGCAGATGTGTGCCCCAGGAAATTTCAGAGAGAACAACAAGTCATTCACACAACAGGATCCTGGATTCTAACAGGAAAAAATGTCAGAGTCTGAAAGAAATAATTTCTTCCATTGGACCACTGTTTACTTATTTATTAGGAACATTGTATTCCATTCTACAATTTAAAGAGAAATATAAAGAAAATGGAGATAGCCCAGAAAATAACAACAACACAAAAAATGATGAATGGTCAACAGGGTTTAAGGAGATCATGAAATATGAAACTGAATATGAAAAAAAAAGTTCATATTAAGGGGAACCTGTACCGAAAATTCTGTATTTCTGAAGAGGAATAAGAAAGGCTTTCAAACTGGGTCATGTAGGCCCAAATACATTCCCTCCTTCTTCAATTCCCAAGGTTCCAAGGAAGGTCTGAGTACTTCCCCATGTCAGGCTCCGTGTTAGTGTGATGGACACAGCAGGGAAACAGCGGTGAACAAAATACGTTTGTGCAGGCTTGGAAACGAGTAGAGAACGATCGTCAATCGACCAATGGCGATCACAGTGCTATGAGGGAAATGAATGCAGGGAGGAGGGAGATGGCATTCAACCTGACACCCCAGAGATAGGAAGGAGCCAGCCATGGAAATAAGGAAGTACAGCCTAACAAGCAGAGGAGAACCCAGCAGGAAGGTGTGAGGAAGGGGGCGTCCTGCCCCACTGAAGGCACTGGAAGAAGACCAGTGTGGCTGGGGGCAGAAAGCTGTGGAGACCAGAGGGGTGAGAGGGAGCCAGATCACGTGGGGCCTTTAAGGCACAGGAAGGGATCATGTTCTTCACATCAATAACTTTTTCACAGTAAGACCTGCTGGCCAAGAGGGGTTGAGAATTCCTATTTTTTCTTCATCTATTACCTAGCCTACACTAGGAGCTTTGGTATCTAAAGATGGCTCCTGCCACCAAAAACTTACTGTCATAAATTACACCTGATTAACCAAAAACAAAAAAAAAAAGCAGGTGATAAATGCTGAGTGTCTGAAAAGACAAGATACTCACACATGACAGAACACCTAGCCATCAAAGAATCAGAAGGATTTTGGTGATTACCTTTTCTGTATAGATGAAAAGTGAAGCAATTTGCCTAATTCACAAAGCTAGTTAGGGGCAGAATCAAATTCAGGTTTCTGACTTCTAGACTAGTCCCTGAAATTCACGATACCTCATTTCTAGAAAACACAAGGGACACAAAGGGGCAATAGGTGAGCAAGTACCAAAAGGATGGCACAGCATGTTTTATGGGTTCACAGAGGATAGTGAGAAGGAAAGGAAGCTCTAAAAAGTATAGAAGCACTGAGCCAAGCGTGGGGGAGTCAGACAGACAGACAAGATCACTGGAGATCTGGGCCTGGTGCGGGGAACATGATGCAACGGGGAGAACACGGACCCAGTTAGATCCAACCCTCCCAATGTCCTAATAAGCCTTGGTTTCCTCATCTGCAAAACAGAAAGACTACTATCTGCCTTAGTGTTTTGTGGATGAAGAGTTAATGGGCAGGGCCACTACCATCATCAATCCCAACTTTAGTCCTCCTCACAAGACAAACTAACTAGCAACTATCCATAGATGAGATAGCACTGGGAAAATCCCAGAACCGGAGGGTGAGGCTGAAGCAACCCTCCGGACCACAGAGACTGAGAAGGACTACATTAGAAGGGTAGGAGAGGCTACACTCTCACCATATCTCCCTCTCCCAGGCCAGCACCGTGCCCCATTGAGAGAGACCTGGCCTATGGTTTCTCCAGTGGGAAGGGAGCCCAAGGTGGCATTCTACTCCCCATAATTGCAGGACACTTCTGGGCAGGCCCAATCACGTCTGTGTCACGGGGATTGTGGAGGGAATCTGTGGGGCTTGACCACTGAGAATCAGACTGGGATGAAGAACAAGGGCAGGGCTTCTAGCAACCAGTGCTTGGATCTTGGCAGACTGTTGCTCCTCGCAGGAGTGTTCAAGTCGAGATCCCAGCCTGCAGCCTTGCCCATCTGTAGAGCCAAGCTGGTGCTCCTGTCTGGCTCAAAGAGATATCTCCACCCCCAAGATCACTGCAGCATTATTTACAACAGCCAAGTCATGGAAACAATAGAAGTGTCCATCAACAGATGAAAACAAAGATACTATGGTGCATATATAAATACACGCGCAGGGACGCGCAGTGGAATACCATTTAGCCATAAAAAGAAGGAAATCCTACCATTTGTGATAACACTGATGGACCCTGAGGGCATTATGCTAAGTGAGATAAGTCAAACAGAGAAAGACAAATACTGTGTGATCTTGTTAGGCAGGAAACTAGGCACGCGACAGGAGGATGGACCTTAGATGTCCTGCCAGAGCCCTGCCCAGGGACCGCCACATTCTACCCATCTAGCAGTAGGTTTAGTCTTTATTTGACCTATGTCTCTAGAATAGAAATAATGTTGTGGTTGCCCACTCTTGCAGGCACTTAGAAAACATTTTGGAAAGGACATGAATACCTGGCTAATTATTAATAATCCAGGCCTATCACTCAAATGTTGCCACCCTAGGACCCTCCCAAAAGAAAAAAATTATATAAGCCCACACCCCAGAGTTTCTGGGGCCTTTGTCTCTCTTGACTGGCCCGCTCCTCCCTTGGAGTGTATTTTAATAAAACTCTGGGACCCTGGGATCATGACCTGAGCCGAAGGCAGACACCCAATGACTGAGCCACCCAGGCGCCCCTAACTAAACTTACCATGGTAATCATTCCCCAATATACACACCCAGGTATGCCATGCCTTTCAAAAGTTCACACTAGGCCACGTTGCTTTCACAAAAAGACCTACGTTAGTACCTGTTTTTGTTAACTGACAGATATCTGAAAAGAATTTTCACTTTTATAAAAAAAGTGAAAGCAAAAATAGCATTCAGCATCTGTTCTGCAGTGAGCGGCCCTGCCCAGCTCCTTCCTCAGGAACTACACCTGGTATCTCAGCATCAAGCCACCATAGCTTTAAACAGTGTCTGTGAGCATCTGTGCTTTATCTCGATTTATTTGTACATCCATTACAAGACTGGTCCTAAAGTATCAGAAAAGCCTAGAACAGGTTATTTTTGGGGTCTGAAAAGCTAAAAAAAAATTCCATTTAATTAATGGTAATCGCTTTTTTGCTTTACCCCATTTAGGTTTGTGAAAGGTTTTATAGGAACATTTTGCTTTCTGGTGGTGGGGGAACCTATATTATCAAGCCACTGTTGTACATCTTAAACTTACACAGTGTTACATGTCAATTATATCTTAATAAAATTGGGGAAAAGGGGTTAACATACATAAAGGACTTAATATGGCAAATAGCAGGTATTCAGAAAATACCAGGTACAGACATTACAAGTCTCCAGACGAACCACAGGAGGAAAATACAACTGAAGGCTGAACAACAAGAAAAGAGTGAGAAATGAAGAGACCCCGTGGCTAAGACTTTAGGTCTGGCAAGGGCCCATCTGGAGATCAGGGTCGATCAGCAGAGGAAGCCAGAACTGTCTAGGACTAGAAATTCCTACAGGTTTATATCCTAAAACCAAACAAAGAGCTAGCCCCACAGAAGCTCAAAGAGGAATTAAGGTCATATCTGCTCTGACTACACACAAAATTGTTAACACACTTACTGGTTTAGGGATGAAGTGAAAGTTTGAGAGGGCATCCAATTTTAAGAAGAGGGAATCCATCATCTTCTGAATTTCTTTGTGCTCTGGATTTTCTTCTTCTGCTGTTTTTTGCTTAGGAAATAAGTTTAACAACATCAGACTGAGCAGCTTAATACACATCATAGACAAAACACAAGGGTCAATAAGGGTATGTCCCCACTTCTCATCATCAAGGCTTTGGCTTCAAGACACATTACAAGGCAGAACCAAAGTTATCAATACCATGACAGTGCCAGCACCAGCCAAAGAAGCAATGTGGTGTGCATTTTAGGAGCTGCAGCAGCCCCTCCCTCTATGATTCAGAACTTACAATTTAATCCCCTTGGCATTTACTTCTGTCAAGAACTAAGCCACTCCCACTCAGACGGCTACCATTAAAAGAAAGGGGAGCTGGGTAACAAGAGTTGGATGTTGAGGAATTGGGAACTGTTGTGCACTGCTGGGGATGATGTAAATGGTGCAGTCACAATGGAAATGAATAAGGCAGCTCCTCAGAAAGTTAAACAGAGAACTGCCATATGACCTGGCAATTCCATCCTTAGGTAAATACCCAAGAGAATTTAAAAAGAGGTTCTCAAACACATGTAAACATCTGTTCAGAGCAACATTATTCCCAATAGCCAAAAGGTAGAAACAACCCAAATGCTCACAATCCCCTTTTCCCTTTGCCCATAATGCTTATTCTAAAAGGCTAAGACTGTTTTTATTTGTTTTATTAAGGCATAACAAAAACAAAACAAAACACACCAGAATGGGGAAGTGACTGGCTCTTTGCCTCCACAACCCTGATGCCAGAGACGCACTGGAGTCTGTTTCCAATGTCTGTCATCAGAGCCCGCCTTCAGCCACATCTAAGCACTTGCCAGTGCTTCTTTATTTTAACTTAACTCATTTTTTTATCCTGAACATGTTGCTTGCCTCATCCCAGATAGTAATGGCTGTGAAATCATACACATACAACTAGAAGTTCATTCACGTGCTGCGTACCATCAGCTTGCTTACTACCTCCAGGATGGATACAAAACTTTGGAAAATACTCATCATCATCCCCAGATGAACTCTTAATGGAATGGCTCTAGAATTAGCCTAAATTAAGTTCATGCTCAAAAACTTGTGAACTGGGGGCACCTGGGTGGCTCAGTTGGTTAAGCGAATGACTTCGGCTCAGGTCATGATCTTGGAGTCCCAGAATCGAGTCCCGCATCGGGCTCCCTGCTCAGCAGGGAGTCTGTTTCTCCCTCTGACCCTCCCCCCTCTCAGGCTCTCTATCTCATTCTCTCTCAAATAAATAAATAAAATTAAAAAAAAACAAAAACAAAAAACCTTGTGAACTGGCTGCTGAATTCTGAGACATAAATAAAACTAGTATGTACAGGGCTGGTATAGCTGTCGTGTTACATATTTAATTTTTAACTCTCATCATTACAAAATGCTTTCTCTATTTACTGAACCCTCTCAAAGTAGCCAGGCAATGTTCAATGACATGTTCCTTCAACTACCACTTTGGGTTGCAAAGCAGCCAGGAAGAATTAATTCAAATCTTTCCAGATCTTCAACTTAACAGTGGCATCCAGGGCACTGATGGCTATTGCTGCTAAAGTGACATTAATTAATCAAATCTGGCAGGAATCTTAAATGGCTTTTGCAAATAAAAACGCCATCTCATCCCCAAGCACATACTGACCACATCCTCAATAAATCAAGTGTGAAGAAATAATTCAATCACTATACTGGTAATATATTATTATTGGAAATACGACTTTGTCCTATTTAACCAGGTATTTTTTTAAGAATCTAAGTGAAAAGAAACAAGAATCAAAAACCAAATAACCCACCAGACCAAAAATCTGAATGAATTTCACAGATAATGTTCTATCAGTAACTTCTAAAGTATTAATGAAAACTGATTTTAAAATTGTAGGACTACTATAATAATTGCTGGAGAGTAATTAGCTGTGGAACAATTAGGTGACCAATGAATAATTGCAAAATAAGCTCTCCTACCCCCTCAAATTCAGTGGCAATATTATAACCCCTCTATCCCTAACATACTTTCTCACATTTAAATGAGGTGAACCAAGAGCTCAAGATTTATTTCATGAATTTCAGCCATCAGGGTGGAACCAGTAGAACTGATTCTCTACTTCTCTTTTTTTAATAATGATGGCTTTGCCTTCTGGGCTTCCTTACCTGGTTGAGTTTGATGTACTCCTGCTCATAAATTTCAGCGAGGCTCAATTTGCTCTTCTCATGGTCTAACGCTAAACGTTTTTTATATTCATATGCATCCTCTTTAGGTCTTTCTTTACGTACTACATCATCCCAAGCCTGCAATGTACAAGTTGGAAGGCACATAAATTAACAGAATCTATCATTTCATTCTAGGCTCACATAAGACTCTTCCCCTGGAATATTTATGGTCAATCCAGAGTAAGCAAATTATAGCAAAAAGTAATTAATTTCAACCTGCAAAATGACTATTCAAGTCACAAAAAAATAAGTACTAATGAAAAGCAAAGAGAGCATTACTTAAGTTTCCTTTTTGTTTTTGTTTTAAATGCATCTTTCTCCTGGTTACCAACTTTAATTCCCCATTTCCCCATCACGGTTTGTTTAGAAGTCAATACTTTTTGTTTGTCTTGTTGCATTCAAATTTAAGGATAGTCCACATATAGTATCTACCCTTCAAACTCTTCCTATTTGGAGCAAACATACACGTTTTAAAGCCATCCCTTATTGTACATGTCACACACCCTGTTTTATTCTAAGTTCACAAAATAAGATCAATTCTTTCTTTTCCCATGTGATTGATATTTATTGAACACCTCTGTAGCAGAGTGTGTAGATGCCCTGCTTCATATCCCCGGCCCATCTCTGAGTTCACCTGTAGCTGCAGGGAAATCATGTCTGTACATGCTGACAGCTTCCCATATCAAGCTGGGACTCTGCTTATCCTGTGGGTTTCTGGAATGCCAGGGGATCTTGCCTGCCTGTGCTCAAGACAGCTCTGAGGTGTCTAGCACGTAACACCTCCAGAGGCTGCTCCTGACCCATTAAGGACTGAGTTTAGTGGATAAATATTCCAGCAGATCCATTCCTGGTGGGGTAAATCTGAGACAAATTCTACATAGATCCTCAGGGGTCCCCAGCAGGTTTCATTCCCAGTTGCCCACTGTGATGGTTAATTTCACATGTCAATTTGACCGGGTGAAGCGATGCCTAGATGGTAACACATTATATCTGAGTATGTCTGTGTGGATGTCTCTGGAAGAGATCAGTATCTGAACTAGTAGACTGAGTAAAGAAGATGCCTTCACTAACGCAGGTGGACATCATCCAATCTACCGAGGGCCCAAACAGAACAAAAAGTGGGAGGGAGGGTGAATCTGCTCTCTACTTGAGCTGGGACATCCATCTTCTCCAGTCCCTGGACATCAGTGCTTCTAGTTTTCAGACCTTTGGGCTCGGATTGGAACTTTATCACCAGCTCCCCTGGTCCTCAGGTCTTGGGATACAGCATTCCTGGTTTTCTGCTTGCGGATGGCAAACCATGGGACTTCTCAACCTCCATCATCACATGCATCCTTTCCTTCCTCATTTGGGGTTATTGAAACACTTTTCAGTATTCGATTTTAATGTATCAATTGTGTTTTTGATTATCTTCCTATACTTTTTAAGTGGTTGCTCTAGGGATCTAAGATCAATCCTTAAACAAAAACTTTGCTAGGTTTTTTTTTTTTAAGATTTTATTTATTCATTTGACACAGAGAGAGAGAGAGAGAGCACAAGCAGGGGGAGCAGCAGGTAGAGGAAGAAGCAGACTCCTCGCTGAGCAGGGAGCCCAATGCAGGGCTTGATCCCAGGACCCTGGGATCATGACCTCAGCTGAAGGCAGACGCTTAACCCACTGAGCCACCCAGATGCCCTTTTGCTAGGTTTTTAACATTTGAAAAAAAATAAACCCTTTATTTGTCCCAGCAGATACTGTGCCTAGGTGAAAGGTCCCAAGTATGACCACATCAGGTAAGAACCAGTCACCATACCTATCACCCTCCACCAGCTTCACCAGGCACCAACAGACAGGTGAACAAGGGGCAAGGAAGATCAGCAGTGGCTCTGGCCGCCCCCTTCTCCTCATGAACAACTGCCCATCTTTCCAGAGCACTAGTGAAAGGCAGTGTCTCACACAACAAAAGCAACAACAAAAAATGTGGATAGTGTATACTTAGTAGTAGACTTCAGGGTAGATTTAGGGCTTTAAATGAAGAATTGATGGGCACCTGGGTGGCTCAGATGGTTAAGCAGCTGCCTTCGGCTCAGGTCATGATCCCAGGGTCCTGGGATCGAGTCCCGCATCGGGCTCCCTGCTCCTTGGGAGCCTGCTTCTCCCTCTGCTTCTCTCTCTCTCTCTCTCTGTCACTCATGAATAAATAAAATCTTTAAAAAATAATAAAAAATAAAAAATAAATGAAGAATTGATACAAACAAAATTTCTATGAAAACAAAGAGTGATGGTCCCAAAATAGTCTCATACTATTTCTAAAAATTTCAGTGAATTTTAAATTAAGTTTCATTCTTACTGACCTGATCTCTTATCCTCTGCTTAATGATATCTTCCAGTTGAAGGGTGGTTTCCTCTGTGATCACAGGTGCTAAGGGAAATATAACATGTACTCATTAGGTAGGTATAAATTAGGCCAGTGGTTCTCAAAGGGTGGTTCTTGAACCAACAGCATCAACACCTGGAAACTACTAATTGCTGGGTGAATTAATAGTACTGTGGCTATGTAAGAGAATGTCCTAATTCTTAGAAGATACATGTAAAAGTACTTAGAGGAGTGAAGAATCATGATATTGGTAAGTTATTTTCAAGTGATTCAGGGGAGAAAAGTACACACACTCGATCACATACATACCCAAGGCAGGGAAAGCAAATATATCAAAATGTTAACTGGTGAATCCAGCTCAACAGCATCTATATGTCTGCTGTACTGTTTTTTCAACTTTTCTGTATGTTTACAAGTTTTTTTTACATTTTTTAAATTACTTTTATTATGTTAGTCACCATACATTACATCATTAGTTTTTGATGTAGTGTTCCATGATTCATTGTTTGCATATAACATCCAGTGCTCCATGCAGAACGGGCCCTCTTTATACCCATCACCAGGCTAACCCATCCTCCCACCCCCCTCCCCTCTAAAACCCTGTTTGTTTCTCAGAGTCCATAATCTCTCATGGTTCATCTCCCTCTCCAATTTCCCCCCCTTCATTTTTTTCCTTCCTACTATCTTTGTTGTTTTTTGTTTTTTTTTAACATATAATGTATTATTTGTTTCAGAGGTACAGGTCTGTGATTCACCAGTCTTACACAATTCACAGCACTCACCATAGCACATACCCTCCCAATGTGCATCACCCAGCCACCCCATCCCTCCCACCCCCCACCACTCCAGCAACCCTCAGTTTGTTTCCTGAGATTAAGAATTCCTCATATCGGGCGCCTGGGTGGCTCAGTTGGTTAAGCGATTGCCTTCGGCTCAGGTCATGATCCCAGGGTCCTGGGATCGAGTCCCGCATCGGGCTCCCTGCTCTGCGGGGAGCCTGCTTCTCCCTCTCCCACTCCCCCTGCTTGTGTTCCCTCTCTCGCTGTGTGTCTCTCTCTGTCAAATAAATAAATAAAATCTTTAAAAAAAAAAAAAAAAGAATTCCTCATATCAGTGAGATCATATGATACAAGTTTTTAAAACGAAAAGTTGGAGGGAAATAAATAAAACTTCTCTTTCTATGAAATAGAACCGTAGAAAAAGCGAGGAAACACACACTTGCAGGAGCCCAGTGGGCTCACGTACCCATGCGGACTGCGTGGTCAAAGTGCAGAGTCTCCTCTAGGAGGCTGTTCTCTGGGCGCTTTTGAGCTGTCACTTCCCCTTGAAGCTGCCAAGGTTTTTTTTCCAACAACTCTTTTTCTAAAAATGCAATTTTTTCATTCATCTAAGAAAGAGAAAAAGTTATTACACATTTAGGAAACAAAATCAGGATTATAGCTAAATAAAAGCAACTGACTTTTTTTTTTTTTTGACAGAGGGAGAGACAGAGAGAGAGGGAACACAAGCAGGGGGACTGGGAGAGGGAGAGTAGGCTTCCCGCTGAACAGAGAGCCTGATGTAGGGCTCGATCCCAGGACCCTGGGATCATGACCTGAGCCGAAGGCAGACACTTTTAACGACTGAGCCGCCTAGTGCCCCTCAACTAACATCTTTAAAAGCACAGAAACAAGAAACGCATTATTCCTCAATACGCTTGTTTTAATCTTGCCACCGTTTTATTACTAAGCCAACAGTGACCTCCTATTCCTGACACTTGAGGTGGGGTAACACGCTGCAGATGACCCTCCTCTTTCCCTCCCTGATTTGAAATGCCATGTTTATAATATACTGAATTCCCCCAGAAGAATTTGGGTAGATTTCTGGGCTCTATTCTAATCTAATGGTCTATCTATTCACAAGCCACTATCAATTTTAATTATTAGAGCATTACAAGATTAATTTATTAGAACATTAGTAACTGAAGGAGCCTCTTTTGACCCCACACTCCCAAATCCAAATTATCTCTAACTACTAAAAGACATCTATAATGACTTTATAGCGTACAGAATGCCAGCCTTCTCAGTCACTTTACTGAGTTCTCATATTTTTCCTAATAGCTTTCAATTCATCTGCTTAGGTTTTTCCAGTATCTTTTGCAAATATTAACACTCACTTTAGTTTTTCTTACCTCTTATCTTTCTCTTTCGTAGTTGCACTAATACTTCTACAAGGATGTTAAAAAACAGTGGTAACGGTAATTGTGGACGTTCTTATTCTTCATTTTAAAAGGGTATTTCTAGAATTTCACCACTGAGCATGACAGCACTTTCTGGCTAGATGGGTTTGTATTTCACTACAAGTGAAAATTAGGAATGGATACTGAATTTCATCAAATGTCTTTTTGACATATAAAAGAACCGTATGGTTTTCTCCTTATTCTGTTATTCTGTTAAAACCAAGAATTATAGTAATAGATTTTCTAATCCTGAAATCAAGAAAATGAGGCCCATTTAGTTGTGGTGTTGTTAGTCTTCCACTGTGTTATTTTGGATATTTACATCACTATTCATAAATGAAACTGTGTGTGAGTGTTTTAACGTCAGGTTTGGGTATCATGTTATAATAGCTTCACAAAAAAAAAGTTTAGAAGGTGTACTCTTTATACGTGGGAATTGATCAAACAACATTCAATCATGTATTTCTTGAAAGTCTGATATAATTCTCCAGTAAAACTAAACCTTTTTTTTCTTCTTTTTTTTTTAAGAAGACACAGGGAGGTTAGGACACTAACTCAATGCAATTTCACATTTTCTTTCCCAATGCTGCCCACCCCCTTTTAAATCTTCTCTCTCTTCTAGGAACAATCTGACAATCATGGATTTAACTCATTCTCTTTTTCTAATAATTCTTTTGATATCCATGATATAACTGATTATTTGCCTAGCCTCGTTTCTAATTGTGTGATATAATTTTAATGTGATTAAATGGCAAAGACAAATAATTGGAACCAGGCTATATCTATTTTTGCAAATGGCACTTCATTTGTCTGAAATCATTTCATAAGGAAATAATTTTTATCAACTTTGGAAGATGTGTTTGAGATGGAATTAATTAACATTCAGACTATGTGGAGCCATCTACAAATTATCTCAAAGAAGCAGTATCCTTATGAGCAGTTGAAACAGCTACAAAGAGAGGTTCACAGGACAGCTAATTTAAAAAAAAAAATGCCATTAGTATAAAGAAACCAGGGACAGAGGGAAAAAACAGGTTTTTACACAAATCGAAAGCCACACGTTGGGAAATACAGCACTTTTGCAAATTAGCTACCTTCCACATGGGGATTTTTATACAGTGTCTGGTAGAGAGTAGCACCAAGATTTTTGTTTTTTATCGTTTTTTAAAGATTTTATTTATTTATTTGAGCAAGCGAGAAAGAGAGAGAGAGCACATGAGAGGGGGGAGGGTCAGAGGGAGAAGCAGACTCCCTGCTGAGCAGGGAGCCCAATACGGAACTCAATCCTGGGACTCCAGGATCATGACCTGAGCCGAAGGCAGTCGCTTAACCAACTGAGCCACCCAAGCGCCCAGATTTTTGTTTTTTAAGCATCTGCCTTCGGCTCAGGTCATGATCCCCTCCCCCATCCTGGGATCAAGCCCCATATCGGGCTCTGTGCTCAGCAGGAAGCCTGCTTCTCCCTCTGCCCGCCTGTCTGCCTACTTGTGATCTCTCTCTGTCAAATAAATAAAATCTTTTAAAAAATAAATATATAAATAAAGGATAAGTAAGCATTCCACCAAGAAAAAGAGTAGATTAGTTATCTGTGAGTTGCACAGTTCTGGTAAACATATAAAAAATTCCTTAAATTCCCAATTCTTACCTTTTCCTGTCTTTTTTCAAAAGAGGATTTAACTTCATCAGAATCTTTCTGTACATTTAAGATATTTGTATCCTCACTTTCCTCATCATCTGGCAAAGCAAAGGTCACTCTTTTCGAGGTTTCTTTATGTTGTTTACTGTCTTCACTCTCTTCAAGGTCATTATCTTCATCACTATAGTACCAAAACACTTATGAAAGGATAATACACTATTTTTCATTAGGAAAACAAAACCAATTCTCTAGAAAAGATATTCTGTATACCTTATGCAAATAGTCAGAATTCCAGTCATTCAATTAAGGAACAGAAGGTATTATTTAGGTGAAACGGAACAAAAAGTATGCAATATATAAAAAATAAATTATTCCTCAATCTATAATACAAATGTATCTCACAATAATAACAGTATTTTTATTGGCACAAAAAGCAAACAAAAGCTCCTTGTAATAAAGGTTTGATTGCCACTGCCAGCGATATTTATCTTCATCAGATTATCTCTAAAGCCCCTTTAAACTCGGAGACTTTCTTCTGGCTACCTTGTGACTATCTGATCTTAGAGAATGTAACTTCTTAGGACAAACGTATTTGACAATTATGAGTACACACATATAATTGGATGGTTCTAGCTTACAGGATTCAAAATACTCACGTTTCAGAAATGCTCCCTTCTCCTTCTTCGTCAGCAATTTCTTCCTCATCTTCATCTGAACCCAGTTCATCATCATGAACACTTGCTAGTTCTTCATCACTTTCAACTGGATCAAAGAAGTCTTTGTATTTCAAGTTTCTGGAACTTTTACCTGACTAAAGTAAAAAGACTTTTCAAACTTTCAATTAAGAACAGAAGAACACATTAAATCATGCATATATGTGAATGCCTATTACATACAGGGAACTGGTAACTGGCAACACTACCATAAAACTGTAAGAACTACTAGACTTGAACAAACTGGAAGGAAGCATAGATTCATTTATAAATGGTAAGACAGAGCACAATATTCCTAACTCTAAAGCTTCTAACTATAATTATTTCCAAAATATCCCTGCCTAAAGTATACAAATGCCTTCCTCTCCCTGTTATTTTTAGCGTTTGGTGAGAATATGTTTGAGGGAAATTCTGAATACCTCTAACGTGTGATTATGGTTCTTACGCTACAAAACAATGTGGTAAGGAAATGATAGCTTCAGTTTAATTTTTCTAGTCCATTGTTTTCAACTGATCTAAATATTTCATTTACACCCTGGTAAGTTTTGAGGTATTTTAAACCTCTTCTCAAGAAATAAAACAAAATCTAATTTAAGGAGGTAGAAAGTCCTCTCTCTCTTCTCCCAAAACTTTACCTTAGGTTTTTGACTTCTAAGCAGTTCTCCCTCATCTTCATCAGAATCAACGTCTTCAAAAAAATCAATGTCTTCCTCTTCCTCATCATCTTTTTGTTCTTCTTCCTTTTCCATGTTTTCTAAAAAGGTCTCCATTTCAGACAGTTTGAAAAATTTATCATCTACTATGGACTTCTCTCTTGGTTTCCTAGGCACTTTGTCTTGCACCTTGCTCTGTTGCTCCAATTTGCTGATATCAAAATCAAGATCAGAATCCTCATCACTGAAAACTGGACTTTTCCTCAGATCAACTTTGCTCAAGTTTTTAGCTCTCTCATCCACTTTAGAATCATCAACACTCAGGTCAGCCACTTCCTCCTCCTCCAGATCTTGTATGAGGGCCTCCTGGCCATCAGACTCCACCTCTGAGCCATCCTCTTCACACTCCTGCTCTTCAATCTCTGGAAGAAGACTGATGTCTTTGTCTTTAATGGTTTTACTAACTGCATCCTGGAAGTACTGTAAAATTGGTTCATTTTGCAATTCTAGTTGTTGCCAAATCTGCTCATCATCAAAATTGTCTATCACCAGTTTTTTTAACGGACTTCCGTGGATCCTGTCATTCTCTAATATTTTATTAAAATCATAAAGTACTTTTGTTAATGAAGTGAAGTTTGATGCCAATTCATCTTGAATCCTATTAAGGGAGCACAAGGAGGAAGTTTAAAGAGATTTATAATTATAGGCAATAATTTCACAGCACTGTGAATTAAAAGGAAAAAGAAGCCCAACTCTTGTGCAAAATCAAACTTGAATGAAATATCAATTTTAAGTATAGATTCTGGCCCCTAACAGTGTATTATCTTGCTGAGGCACCACACTAATATATAACTAAGTCTGTGATCTGCTATATGGATTTTAGGCAGGCAAACTATTACACACCTCTTTGCTTAAAGATATATAGTGAATCTTAGCCTTAAATGCTCAACTCTGCTATATTATATGCCACTCCATTCAGTCAGCCAATGGTTAACACTTGCTTTGGCAAGAGTGGTCAGAGAATACCTCTGAAGATGTAACATCTGAAATGAGACCTGTATATAAGGAGACAGTCTTACAAAGACCTGGAAACATGTATTTCAAGCAGAAAAAACAGTGAGAACAAATTTCCTAAGATAGAAATGAACTTGGTGAGTTTGAGGAACAGAAATGCCAGCATAGCTGGAGTGTGTGAAGGAGGCAGAAGGCCAGGGAGGTAGATGGGAGCTGTATCATGCAGGGCTCAGAGGTAAGAGTTCGCTGTTTTAAATGTAAAGAGAAGCCATCAGGTGATTTTAAGCAAAGGAGGAAAATGATGTAATTTACACTTTGGAAAGATGGCCAACTGAAGGAAAGGAACGAAAGTACAGTAATTAGGTTGACACAGCCATCCAGGCAAAGGATGATAAACAACTGTGCAGGGGTTAGAGCAGCAGATACTGCGACAAGCAAATTTAGAATATAGTTTGAAGATAGAACCAACAAAATTTGCTGATGAATTAGAGGTAGAAAGGAGAAAAAGGAAGATATCAAGGAAGCAGCTTAGTTATATGTCTGAACGACTGAAAAACCAGAGGTGCCAGTTACTCAGGTAGGGAAGGCAGGTGCATGTGGAAAAGATTTCAGGGAGGGCAGAGTATAAGAGAGTAAAACAGAAACAACAGGTCATTTCGGACATAGGAAATTTGAGATGCTGAGAGCGTACATGGCTGTAGCTGCTGTGCGCCTGAAGCTCAAGGGAAAGGTCGGGTATGAAACACAAATCTGAGAGCCACACTTTCATAGATCATACTTAAAGTCCTTCAACAAAATACGAAGAGCTTGTGTTGGGAAGAGAGATGAAAGTCCTAATTCTCAAGAAGCTCATCGTGGGGGGGGGGGGGTGATAGACAACAAATTTAATACTTTCAATAAAGTATGATGAGTAAGTAAGCACTGGGTGGTTTGGGAGCGTGTTGGAGAAAAGAGCAACCAACCTAGTGCACGCGCACCTGAAGAGTAGGGGGGTGCGTAAGACTCAATGGAAGGCTCTGGGCGTTCCTAATTGAGCTTAGTTTGGTTACTACACGACTGGGAGATCTGCACTGCACAGCATTTAACAATTTAAAATTTTTTGATAGGCTAGGGGAGCGTAACTATCTGAAATCTGGGGGAAACAGATGTACGCTTCCCTTCACCTTCCCCCTACTCCAGAATTTGCTGGGGGCCAGCAGTCCGCGCCCACGTGAGACCCGGGCCGCACCCCGAGCCCGGGTTCCGTTCACTTACGTGAGAAAGCACTCTGGCTGGCCGGTGGCTTTACCAACCTCCTTCACACACCGCTCCAAGGTCCGTCGACGCCAGGCGCGCGGGGCCATTGCTGTCTACAACTCGGGACACAGCGCCGCATGCACAGGAAAAGGGCCGCCCGGAAACCGCGCCACAAAGACGCGCCTCGCACAACCTGGACCCTGGAGACAAAGGTTCCGCGGCGTACAGGTTCCGGACCCACCCCCTGCCAGGGCCAATGGCAGCGCAAGAACTTTCACTGGGCCATTGGTCAGTTCTAGCGCCTTTCTCTAAACTTTCTGTTTTGTATTCCTGAGGGGCCCACAGGGGTGACGCGTCCTTCGTTTAAGTTCCTGCTTTAGATGCACTGGGTGGCTTCAATACGTAAAATAAGAACAAGCCCACCCGCGGCAGCATAGGAACGCAGCAACGCTCGCCACGCCCCCTAACCTCGTAGGCCCCGCCCCCGGCCGCGTTGACCTGCGCGTCGACTGAGCGCCTTTCCCCGGGAGAAGCACGTCGGGCTTCAGTGGGTCACTTCCCACGATGGCGCGCGTGTTGAAGGCGGCGGCGGCGGCAGTGGCGGTGGCGGTGGCGGCCGAGAGCGCAGTAGGTGAATACCCCGCGCGGTCGGGGCTCTTCGGGGGGCGGGGCGCGCGGGACGCGAGGCCTGGAGCTGGAGGAGGCGGCCGGCGGCCAGAGCACCTACGTCCACTGCGCTCTGTCCCCCGGTCACACCGTAGGCAGAAGGGATCTCCCAGGAACGCCTCAGGTTAGCGTGAGGGTTCTAGTATTCGATTCTCACAGCCACCTGAGGAGGTGTGTGCAGTTGACCTTGCCCCTCTATATAGGTGGCCTCAGAGAGGCGAGGGACCTGCCCAAGGGGACAGACAGCAAGGCTGGGACAGAAGTAGATGAAGTAAATGGCAGAGAGACAGTGAGTGTTCATTTCCAGTACACCGTAGGAGATGCGAGAAACCAGAAAAAAGGGCAAGTCCTTTAAAAAACGTAAGCTGAACTCCCAAGTACTTCCAGTATCCCTCTGGAAACACTCGGAGGCCAGTTGTGTGAAGAATACCAAGGGAGTGTTTTTTCCCTCCTGTCTTACTATGTTTATTATTCCGTATATAAACAGGAAAGACAAAGGCAGACGGATTTGGAAGGTTCCTTGAGTCCTCTACACCTCCCTTAAAAAAAAAAAAAAAGCTGGATAGACTCAGTAATGACAGAAACTCAAGTTTTCTGACTCTCAAGCCACCCACTTTCTCCTCTTTCTTTTTCCTCTTCTTCATCAGAGGGCCACTATTTCAATTAATCTGAAATTCCCTGTTAGGAAGAGTGCCAGGTGGTAATGTCTCAAGAGTTACTCCTGAACATTTGCCATAAAGCCTTCAGCTTAGAACCTTCAGAAAGTGTTCAGGGATGAACCTTTAGTAATGTTAGATCGGCTTGCTAGATAATGCTCTCTCTATTCCACCCATTCAAATTTACAGTTCTAGCCATCCTTTGAAGTCCCGTCTCCAACTAACCAGTTCTTTATTGATCACTATAGTCTTCCTTACCAGTCACAACATTTCTTACACATTTATCATTGCAAGTCCCCAGGGCTAAGTGATGAGCCACATACAAAGAAGTGCACCATAGTAGTTTTCGTTGTCTCCACACTTTATCAGTTTGAAGAGGTGATATGTATACATGAAAAAACATTAAAATAGGCTGAGCAGAGCTTGTTGAAATGAATCTAATAGGTGATTCTCGAGTTTTTATAGTAACACACCCTTCTGGTCCCTCCTTCCTCTCCCTGGTAAGATACAAGCAGCATCTTAGCTCACACACAGTTGCAAGTAACCCTTTGCAAAAAAACAAAGATAAGAAAAATAAGACAGAGTCATCTCTTACTATCTCTTAGAAAGCCATCTGTTAGAATGTAGATATTGTTCATAAAACATACACTGAAGATATTAAAAGTTGAAAAAAGAATGGTAAAAATTTTAGAGGAAAGAGAAGATTCAACATTATGGTTTAGTAACATCAACTTTGATGTCAGACAGACCTGGGCTTGAGGCCCAGCTTAGTGTGACCTTGAAGAAATTACTTAATCAGGCCTATTTTCCTTGCCTGCAAATGGGAAAAATAATATTGTCTGATGCACAGAGTTATGGTGAAGATTGAAGTGCTCACTGAACTATTACTGGTATGTCTGTTTTATGGCCATGAGAACTAATAAGCAGAGCTACGCTAGCGCATGATGTACTCCCACTTCAGAATTCATGATGTCACAGTTTGCTTAGGCAAGATTACAGACTTAGGCAAGCTTACAGGGCAGATTGTTGCATAACTCTAAATGAAATAAAGCCATGGGTCTCTACTGGTAATGAGGTCGAATCAACAAGATGGTACATGATGGTATGCCATAGGATTCAGTTCTCTACTGTTGGTAAATCCCAGCAGTATGGAGAATGCCTAGAGACTAGGGAGTATCTGCATTGGGGATAATAGCTAGCTTATACAGTTCTTGAAAGGCAGAACTGTTACATAGTTTCCACTTCTATATGATATTAAAAGGAGTTCTCAAAGCAATCTTCGTGAGCAGTGTGGGTGAGTCAGAGGGTTACTATAAACAACTAATTTTAACTTGAAAAAATTGTAAATCACTATTCTTTATCAAAAAGCAAAAGGAGAACTATGCCTATAATACCTTCCAGCAGCATTATTCCACCAGGGTGTTAGTAGTCACTAAATACTGAAATACTACCAAAGATCTTCTAAAATCACAGCCCACACCGTAAGTTTTCCAGAGTAAAAGGAGACTAGTCCCCTTGTCATAAAAAGTAGTAAGTTGTGGATTGATGAAATGATGCAGGGAATACAGAAATACTATGTGTGTCAAAACATAAATACAAGTAATACAAGTAATCTTTAGTGTTTGAGAAAGATTTTTAATATAAGTCTAGTATCATATATAGGGTAGGTGCACAGTCAGTTTTTTCCTTTAAAAGCGTAAAATTATGTTAGAAATCAGAGATGCTTACATTTATAAGCAAGTTATGGATGTAACCTTTCTGTAAGTGCTAATAATGATCGTTCTTGGAATTTGTTATGTACTTTGTGCCAGGTACTTTCGTAAACCCTTTATATGTATTATTCATTTTAGTCTCATGACAATTCTATGAGGTAGGTATTATCTTCCTATATGAGAAAAGAAAGACACAGAGAGGGTACGTAACTAGCCCAAGTTAGAGAACTAATGGTAGGGTCAAGATTTTAACCAGGGCAGCTTAACACTGGAGCCCACATTCTTAACCATAAGGCATGCTGCTTCTCATATGATACTTAGACACAAAACCTGAAAGTGAACATATAAATAATAATTTGAATATTAGAGAAGATACATTTTTATATGTGTATTTTTAGAAATACTTTTATTCAGTAGTTGATGGGGGGAAACCAAGAGGAAGGGAATGTAACTTCCAAAGAGTCATACATTTATTGCAAGAACTGAATGCTAATAAAGATACATTTTTTTTGGTAAACTGTATAGACATCTTGTCATAAGGGAAAAGTAAAATGAAAAAAGTGTATTCTAAAGGCCAGCTCTGATTTATCCTCTTGTTTTAGATGCTTGAACCTTAAATAACCCCACTTTTTCTTTTATTGTGGTTAAATATACATAACATAAAATTTGCCATTTTAACCATATTTAGGTGTACAGTTCAGTGGCATTAAATACAGTTGACCCTTGAACAACACAGGTTTGAACTGCATAGATCCAATTATACTCACAATTTTTCAGTAAAGTACTGTAGATATATTTTCTCTTATGATTGTCTTAACATTTTCTTTTCTGTAGCTTACTTTACTGTAAGAATATAGCATATATATTACAAATAACGTGCAAAATATGTGTTAATCAACTGTCTATGTTATCAGTAAGACTTCTGGTCAACAGTTAAGATTTTGGGTAGTTATATGTGGATTTTTGACTCTGTCGGGGGTTGGCACTCTTAACCCCCCATTTTGTTCAAGAGTCAACTGTATATTCATATTGCGCAGCCATCACCATCATCCATCCCCGGAACTTTTTCATCATCCCAACCTGAACCTCCGTGCCTATTCAACAATAGCCCCCGTTATCCTCTACCCCCAATCCGTGGTAATCATTATTCTACTTGCTATGAATTGGACTACTCCAGGTGCTGTACATATGTGGAATTATACAATATTTGTCCTTTTGTGAGTGGCTGTTTCTCTAAGCATGTTTTTAAAGTTCATCCATGTTGTACCATGTGTCAGAACTTCATTCCTTTTTAAGGTTGAATAATAGTCCATTGTATGTGTCCACAACATTTTATCTTTTCATCTGTCAGTGGACACTTAAGTTATTCCCAGATTTTGGCTATTGTGAACAATACATCTATGAACATGGATATATAAATATATCCTTGAAACCCTATTTTCAGTTCTTTTGGCTATATACCCAGAAGTGGTATCGCTGGATAGTGTGGTCATCTCATGTTATGACCCCACCTTTAAGGAACGTAATACTTTACAGAAAAACAGGAGAAGCTTAGAAAAATGAATTCTATTAAGCACACACAGTAAGTTCCAATTTGGCTTGCAAAGGATTAACTTCATGAAAAAAGGTAGTTTTGAAAATAGAAGATGATCCTAATAGGAGACAACAGTGGTCAAGTTATAGGACTGTGAGGAGAGATTTACTTTTTTAATGGAGTCATATGTAAGTGGGGTAAAAAAAACATGGTCTATTTACTGACTGTGCTGAGTAAAAAGTTATTCCTACCAGAGTTTTAAACAGGTTGAAAATATGTATATGGTGCTGTGAATCCACTGGTTGAATGCTGAAAATATATGGGCCTCTTACCAAACAACTTGAAGGCACTTCTGATGAATGGCTGTCTAAGTATGTTATGTCTCCTCAAATAAGGTATACAAAAGTTCAGACTTGAAAACTTATTACATGCTCTAAAATTAGATTATGTAAAATTTGCACAACTTTGCAAATATATAAGAAAACATTGAATTGTACACTTCAAATGAGGGAACCTTATAGTGTGTAAATTATAGGAAGACCTTATTACAAGTGACTGTTCACAGTTTTGTGACCCCTTATGTACAAATTTAACATAATTTCTTTTAAACAGTCAGTACCCTTAGTGCATTTGAGTATAGACCCTTGCAGCTAAGCCTTTAGTTGTTTGGAGCCAGTATTGGAAAGACTGGTCTGAGATAAATGCAATCTAGATGGAAGGAAATGCAATGTTATTTTTAAGTCAAGGCACTGAAAGTATTTAGTAAGAGCCAATATTGAGGGAAAGATAGGAATCAGAGTTAACACACACACCAGATTTGGTAACATATCTCTTTCTTATATATCAGATTCCTGATTTGTGGAAGTCAGTTGTTTCTTAAATCTGTAGACACTCATCTTTGCAATCCTTTTGTGTTTTACACTCCTGTTTGGTTGGTTTTTGTTTTTTGTTTTTTTAAGATTTATTTATTTATTTGAGAGAGAGAGAGCAGCACGTGCAAGCAGAGAGGAGGGGCAGAGGGAGAGGGAGGGAGAAAATCCCAAGCACACTCCACGCCAAGTGCAGAGCCCAACATGGGGCTTGATCTCACCACCCTGAGATCTTGACCTGAGCCAAAATCAAGTCAGCCGCTTAACTGACTAAGCCACCCAGGCACTCCAACACTCCTGTTTTTAAATATCTGATACATTTATTCACATATTTATACATTGTAGTTTATTGTGAAGCGATGTGGAATAGTCACAAATTACACATTATGGAGTTCAAAGTAATGTAGTTGTACCTTTCTGAGATGGGAGGCAGAGAAACCTAAAACTAGAATTGTGAATTCCTGCCAGTCAGAGGGCAAACTAATTAAAAATATCTTCTAAAAGTTGCCAAAGTCAAAGGAGAAAGTATAATTTTTTAAATGTTGACAGCAAACTTTTCAGAAATTTTTTTATTAAGTACCTATAAGGGTCTATATCACAGTACCCCTTTATTCCATGTTTCCTGCCCCAGTTTGCTTGGTCTACAGGATTTCACTTTAGACTTTTTTTTTTTTAATATTTTATTTATTTATTTGACAGAGAGAGAGAGAGCAAGAGCAGGAACACAAGCAGGGGGAGTGGGAGAGGGAGAAGCAGGGAGCCCGATGTGGGGCTCGATCCCAGGACCCTGGGATCATGACCTGAGCTGAAGGCAGACACTTAACCCACTGAGCCACCCAGGTGCCCCCACTTTAGACTTTTAGCTAAAGTCATCCCATTGTTGTTGTTTGTCCTTGTTGTTTTAAGGTAATTCACATAACGTACCATTTTAAAATGTACAATTTAGCAGCATTTGTTACATTCACCATGTTGTGCAACCATAATCTTTATTTAATTGCAAGACTTTTTTTTTTTTAAGATTTTATTTATTTGACAGAGAGAGACACAACGAGAGAGGGAACACAGCAGGGGGAGTGGGAGAGAGAAGCAGGCCTCCTGCGGAGCAGGGAGCCCGATGCAGGGCTCAATCCCAGGACCCTGGGATCATGACCTGAGCCGAAGGCAGTTGCTTAACCAGCTGAGCCACCCAGGCGCCCCTAATTCCAAGACATTTTCATCACCCCAAAAGGAAATCTCGTGCCAGTTAAGCAGTCAGTCCCCATTCCCACCTCCATCCAGCCCTTGGCAACCACTGTCCTGCTTCTTGTCTGTGGACTTACCCATTCTGGATATTTCCTATAAATGGAGTCATATAGCATATGACCTTTTATGTCTGGCTGCTGTCATTTAGCATAATGTTGTCACTTGGTATAGTGTTTTCAAGGTTCATCCATGTTGTATCATTGCTTCAAATCCACTTTATGGATAATATTCCACCGTACGAATATGAATCATTTTCCATGGCTATTGGGAATAGTGCTGTCATAAAAATTTGTGTACAAGTTTTTGTTTAAGTACATGTTTTCAATTATTTTAGGGACCTAGGAGTGGAATTTTTGAGTCACATGCTAATTGTATGTTTAACTTTCTGAGTTTTCCGAACTGTTTCATGGCAGCTCTATCATTTTACATTCTTGCCAGCAATGTACAAGGATTCCAGTTTTTCCACATCCTCATCAACACTTTTAGTTGTGGGTGTGAAGTGGTATCCTGTTGTGTTTTTGATTTGCCTTTCCCTAATGGCTATGATATTGAGTATCTTATGTGCTTTTTGGCTATTTTTATCTTCTTAACCCTTTATTTTTTAAGTTTATTTATTCAGGTAATCTCTACACCCAATGGGGACCTCATGACCCCAAAATCAAGAGCCTCATGCTCTACCAACTGAGCCAGCCAGGTGCCCCTCTTAACGCTTCATTTTAAAGAATTATTGAATTCTCACCAGTATCACTGGGTTTATTTTTGTTCTATTCCAAGAGACCAAATAAGACCAATAAAGTGATATTTTTTTCTCAAGCTAGTTTACATTTCTAGAGATAAGATAAACCTGTAACCACAAAGTCTTGATTTTTACATTATATAAAGATGTTATTATCTTTCTATTTTCCTAACATATAAAGAAGATTTTGTGTTCCATTAAAAAGAAAAAGAACCAGTCATTCTAATAACTCTTTCCTCATGATAAAATGGTTGTGGAGAAAGGTAGACCACAGGGAGGCTTCCAATAGCATGAGTTGCTTGGGCTTCCTTTTCAGTGTCAGAGATTTTGGAATGTCCCCCAACAAACTGGAACAGTATATAAAACTTCACCTTCACTTGGACATCTTGTAATTTCTTCCTTTGATATTTCCATGTGTTCCATTGCTGGTAATAGGATGCCTGCCAAAGAACCACCAGTTAGCTGCCCCAATTCTTTTTTTTTTTTTTTAAGATTTATTTATTTATTTATTTGACAGAGCGAGAGAGCACAAGCAGGGAGAACAGTAGAGGGAGAGGGAGAAGCAGGCTCCCCACCAAGCAGGGAGCCCGATGTGGGGCTCGATCCCAGGACCCTGAGATCATGACCTGAGCCGAAGGCATACGCCCAACCATCTGAGCCACCCAGGCGCCCCTAGCTGCCCCAATTCTTATAAAGATAACACTGATAAGGATAGGGTACCTGGGTGGCTCAGTCATTAAGTGTCTGCCTTCGGCTCAGGTCATGATCTCAGGGTCCTGGGATTGAGCCCTTCATTGGGCTCCCTGCTCGGCAGGAGGCCTGCTTCTCCCTCTCCCACTCCCCCTGCTTGTGTTCCCTCTCTCGCTGTGTCTCTCTCTCTCAAATAAATAAATAAAATCTAAAAAAACCCAAAAAAACAAAAAACCACTGATAAAGAGAATTCAGAAATACCTAGAATCAATATTTGATACCCTTAAGATTTCACAGAGCAAACGACTTCTTTTGATGTGCATTTTACTCTAAAGATCATTGCCCTTACCTACAATGTTGGGTTTTTTTTAATACAAATACGTTCTGTATTGAACTTTCATTGCAGATGCACAGATAGTAGAGATGCAAGGGAAGAACAGTTTGTTGGTGGTTAGCATTTTTAAAATTCACTGTCACCATGCTCTTGAGATGGTTACTTGGTCTCCACAGATTACCCTGCATACCACTCAGTTAGCAAATGATCATCATGAGAGTGGCTGAATTTATTATGTACCCATTATGTATGTCTGGCACCGTATTGTATTTTTACACCAAATATCTAATCTTTACGGCAAACTTAGCAACATAGATATTTAGTGGGTAGTACCAGAATTTTTTTAAAAACTGAAATAAAATACAACAGAGTAGAAAATATCAGAGCACATCACATCTATTGAGGATTAGGTATGCTTTTCATGAAATTTACTTTCAATTGTACATTTATGTATGTACGTACTAGTTTGGAATACACTTGAATTTCAAAATACAGTGAGTCCATAGAACTGAGCTGTGTCAACCTATTGATAATGACAACCTTTGGGTATTTCCATAATCAGTAATACAGGCTCGAGCATAGCAGAAGACTATCTTAGGCTGAATTTTGCCTTCACTTTGGTCAAGCAGTACCATACACTGGTTACCAGTCCCAGGGGAGGACTCTAAACACTTCTCCCTATTGCATCTTGGTGTCAGAGTCTTCAAAGAAAACACAAGCAGTAGATGGAACAGTGCTTTATTTACATAGAAAGGAAACAGAGCAAGATTACCTTTAATAGTGGGTGTTGGTCCACCATTGAGTTTCTCCCAGTGGCCATGCAGGACAGTTTACCTATGCACACTCCTCTTGTGCTGTCCCCTCTCTGCAGAGGACTGATATAACAGTGAGGACTCATGTAACACATGACGCACACACTTTAAGCTGAGACCTAAGAGCATTCATTGAGCCTGAAAGAGGGAAAGATACTCCCAGGGCAAGATGATAAGCCCTGCACAGGCCGTATGGGCTCTTTATCTCTTGGTAAGGAAGTTTTCATCCTTAGGCGGTTGAGTGGGGGTTGAAAGATTACACACATGAGACTGCAGTTCCCCACAAGGTTTGTGGTCTTAAATAGTGTCACTTTAATCTCATTATCAATAATTTCAGTAAAGGGGAATTAATTATTTGTTAGCTGGAGCTCTGTGATACTAAGTACTGTTTAATGTATTTTCCATTAAGAGCTAAATCTAATTGTTTAGAATATGTATTCTTCAATTTGCTATTTTGTACCTTTTTTATTAAGTGATGTAGTTTTACAAGATTATTTTTAGACTTCGTATATGTATATAGTTTTAGTTCTGGGCAGAATCTGGCTCTTAAAATCCAGTGTGTTGGGGACTGGGGAAGCAGTAATCCACAGGGAGAACACAAGTCTCTTCTGTTTCTAAATGAAAGCGATTTCTTCACATTCAGAAGCAGTTCTGCTTCTAATTCTTCAAAATTACAAAAAGAAACAGTTTTTAAAAATCTGGTTTCAGAGGGAATTCTCACAAGTTTAAGGACAATCTTAATCTTTGCTTGTTTTTCTCCCAACAATGAGATATTTTCCTTAGTAATCATTCAAAAAAAAATCACATTAGAAAGCACTGTAATGGTCATGACTTTAATACATATTACTATAAGACAAAAAAATTGGTTATAGGTAGGGAAGAAAATTACTTGTTCTCATCATTAAATGTGTGTTGTTTCACTGTCACATTCAAACTTACATCTTGTGAAATGCAGAGAATAGCAAGTAATTCTTAATGCTGTGCATTTATCCTTTAAGTGTTATCAGTAAATAGAAATTATCATGAAAAATGCCATCTTTGTTTTAAATCTATAAAGCTCAGAATTAATTTTTTGATTCCAGACAGTTGTTTCGGAGCAGAGTAATTTTGACATAGTTTTTCCATTTATCTCTATGATTTAATTTCAGTAATTAAAACCAGAATAGGTATATAAATGATTTTTACATGTATTATGCATTTAGTTTTTTAAAAAATTAATTTTATAAATCCATTAATTTTCAAAAGAAGGATATCAATGGCTGTTCCATTTTTCAGGGCTTTATTCCAGACTTAAGACTCCAGTTCCAAAAGTAAGAACTTTTTCCACATCTCAGTCCTCGCTTCAAGTGGCAGGTCCTGTGTGGAACCTGGGTCGACTCAATCATGTAGCAATTGCAGTGCCAGACTTGGAAAAAGCCGCGGCATTTTATAAGAATGTTCTGGGGGCCCAGGTAAGTGAGACGGTCCCTATTCCTGAGCACGGAGTATCTGTTGTTTTTGTCAACCTGGGAAACACCAAGATGGAGCTGCTTCATCCGTTGGGAAATGACAGTCCAATTGCAGCTTTTCTACAGAAAAACAAGGCTGGAGGAATGCATCATATCTGCATTGAGGTATTTTATTTCAATGTTTGGTGTTTCAGATTTCTCTTTTACAAAGTGTCTTTTTTTTTTTTTTTGCATTTTTAAAATTTTATTATGTTATGTTAATCACCATACATTACATCATTAGTTTTTGATGTAGTGTTCCATGATTCATTGTTTGCGTATAACACCCAGTGCTCCGTTCAATACATGCCCTCTTTAATACCCACCAGCGGGCTAACCCATCCCCCCAACCTCCTCCCCTCTAGAACCCTCGGTTTGTTTCTCAGAATCCATAGTCTCTCGTGGTTCGTCTCTCCCTCCAATTTCCCCCTCTTCATTTTTCCCTTCCTACTATCTTCTTTTTTTAACATATAATGTATTATTTGTTTCAGAGGTACAGGTCTGTGATTCAACAGTCTTGCACAATTCACAGCACTCACCATAGCACATACCCTCCCCAATGTCTGTCACCCAGCCACCCCATGCCTCCCACCCCCCACCAAACTGTCTTTTACTCTTTAAGACTACATATTGTCACTGTCATCAGAAACTGGTATTAAGTTCTTTAAAGGGAATGGTAATATTGGTCTTACTCAAAGATGGATCCATGGATATATTCTCTTTCCCTCTAGAAAACTAAATAATAATAATAATGTATTTTATTGAAGTCTGGATTTAACAGCCACAACAAAGGCCACCAAAGCTGGCCGAAATAGATTTTCATCTTTGCTATAGTATTTATTGATTATACATAACCTCCCATGTAATAGGAATATAGCTGCTTTCACTCTCACAAGGCAATTAGAAGAAGAAGGTGAAAAGACTTTATAGAGTAAGAATTTCTATATACATGCTAAATTCTTATGATTATTTACTATCCTTTAAATTCTAATAACTTGTTCCTTATTACAATAGCAATACATTTTCAATTACTGACCGTGATTTTTAAGACCTTTCAATTGCATCTGCTTACAATTCCCAAGGAAAACTTGAAATGTTAGACAAGAACATTCTCATTAGAGAGCCTGTATCTGTAGATATTCATGTTCAGATAACTGCCTTTTGTAATATCAGCAATACTAATTATGCTTCACTTTAAATTATTTTGATAGGACAATTCTTTTGATAGAAAGAATGGCATAATTAATTGGTAGGCCTCATTCCTAATCTAGAAGAGAAGGGGGTTGATTCTAGAGTGAATTCAAGGATTTATTTGGTTCATTTTGCAAACATATTTGAGAACCTACAATGTGTACTCCACTGAGTAGTGGGATTCAGCAATGAAGAAGAAACAGACCATGCACACAGTGAGGAGGGGGCAGCTATTTAAACAGGCACGTACACTATCCTCTGATAAAACAGAATTAATACATACGTCTTCTCTGTAACATCAATAAGGGAAAGGTTGCTCCCGGCCAGCGGAGGAGGTGAGAGGGTATCACAGAGCATGAGTTGTAATGAATGTGAAGGAATTGCCCAGATCAACAAGAGGAGAGGGCGCCTGGGTGGCTCAGTTGGTTAAGCGACTGCCTTCGGCTCAGGTCATGATCCTGGAGTCCCTGGATCGAGTCCCGCATCGGGCTCCCTGCTCAGCAGGGTGTCTGCTTCTCCCTCTGCCCTCTTCCCTCTCGTGCTCTCTGTCTCTCATTCTCTCTCTCAAATAAATAAATAATATCTTTAAAAAAAAAAAAAAACAAGAGGAGAAAGGTATTCCATGCAGAGGGACTAGCATATGCAAAGGAACAGTTACACTAACAGCTCCCATTGAATCCTCAGGCAGTATACCAAGTACTCAGTGTGTACTATCTTCTTTAATTTTTACAGCTACTCTATGAGCTATTCTACTCACCTTTGACAGTTAACTTGCCCATAGTCAAATTAGTAGTAAGTGGGAAGGCTGAGAGTCAAACCAGATTTGTTCTGATTCCAGGATCTGCACTATTAGCCATGGTACCACATTGCCTCCATTCTATTGGCTGAGTTTAAAATTTGAGGTGGGGAAGCCATAACATGTTAGTAGATAAACAAGCCTAATATTTAACCTTTACACCTTTTTTAGGAGGTTAATTTTGGCTGCAAGTCTTTATTTCTGTGGACTTGTCTAAGGGTTTGTCTAAGACACGCCCCCCCAGGATGAGAAGCAGGATCATCAACCTTTGAATTGACTCTTCCCTCTCCCACACTACAGTGTCTGTGTTCCACATCAGAGAGTCCAGGCCTTCAAAGGAAGCTGCCATGTGAGTTAGAGTTCAGTTAAGTAAAGAACAGTGGAAGTTCAGTACTGTAACAGCGAATTCAAAAGTACAGATTAAAAGGGGGAAATGAAAATGTATGTCAGTATAAAATGAAGGTGTGCAATAGGAAAAGGTGTGAAAAGTTAGTTGCTAAGTTAGTATGACACCCCCTGTCATTGTTCTCTGCTCTCTGTAAAAAATAAAGTGGCTTAACTAGGTAGATGGATAGATGGATTTTATTTTTCTCTTCTCAGTCTAAAAGTGAGGTGTCCCAGAGGGGAGGGAAGGCAGAGAGAGCATACAAGGCAAAAGAGAGGATCTAGAAATTACACATATCACTCCTGTTCATGTCCCATTGGCCCGAGCTTTGTCACATGGTACTCTGGGCTGCAAGTGTGGGCTGTAGTCAGGCGGTTAGGTACCCTCCTAAAACTTGCACTATTGCTCTAATTAAAAGGAGGAAAAGGGGAAGGCGTATTGGAGACCGCCCATCTATGCTGCACTTGGTAATTTTGAAAAAATGGTATTGCCAGAATAACGACACTTTCTCTGAATGACGATATGCTGTAGGATGGAAACATAGGAGAGTTAGTGTCGCCTGCTGCCGCAGTCTATGAAATGAAGTCATCATCACATGCAGGGGTTTGATTCCCTGACTCACCAGATAGAGCAGAATTCCTCACCTGTCCTTAAACAGGACACACTTCTGTTGAACGAAGCCACTGAGATTTCAGGGTAAATTTTCTTTTTTAATGTAAAGACATATTTAATGATTCTTATAATCACAGATACAGGATTAGGGAAATAGCAAGAAATGCATGGCATATTAAACTGGGTGATTCTAGGAGAGTTTAATAAGGGAATTCCTTATAAGACATGGGCAAAGTTTAGGTAGTCAGTAGTACATGGCACAGTATCCTTAAGGCTAGCTCTGGGATGGGATGGGGACTGTTAGAACCTCTAAGTCTGAAGGGGCAAGTGAAGGACCATTACCAGGACCTACCGAGGGAAGTGTACTGAGCAGGTCTCTAAACAAGAATGGTGGCCTTCGTTAGAGGGAGCAAGCCAGGGAAACTGGGCAGGGCGGGGGCAGGGGACTAAATATCTCCACTTCACCCGTCCCCCACCCTCCTATCTTCCTGTTAGTGGACCCAGAGGAAAAGCAAGTTTTTGAATGCAGATAAACTTCCTGACACACAGAGCATTATGAAGCAGAGTGGAACACAGCAAAGAAGGAAACCAAAGGGGCGAATGGAAGATATCTGGCATACCTTCCATCCCATTGACTCTTCAGGGTAAATTATTTGAGCACAGTATAACCTAGTCTGTTCTGGCTAATACCACTTGGGTCTGAAATTGCCTTTTACTGAAGGTACAAAAAGTAATAGAATTGGTCAGAAAAATACTTCCTTGGTCATTACAATTATTGTTGCCATTGATATGCATTATCCTACAACTTTGGGGTGGCAAACAACAACTATTTGATTTTGCTTAGCATTTTGTGGGCTGGGAGTTTGGGGGAGGGCTCTGCCAGACACTTCTAACTTGGGATCTCTCATGTGCTTACAGTCAAATGCTGGCTGGGGGTACAGTCATGTGAAGGCTCGCTTCATTTGAGGTGGCGGTTGATTCCAGCCAGCAGCTGGGTGCTTGGCCAGGCCTTCCAGTAGGAGCCCTGCATGTAACCTGTTCAGCTTCAACTGCTGATGGTAGTTTTAAGGATAGTTGTACTTCTTACTGGGCAGCTGGCTTCCCCCAGAGTGAGTGTCCCAGGAGAGCCAGGTGGGACCACATGGCCATTTCTGTCCCAGCCTCTGAAGTCCCACACCAGTCTCTTGGTCATACACAAGCTTTTCAGGCAGACCACCTGCAAGAGAAGAGGGCATAGACCCTGCCTCTTGATGGGAGGAGCAGCAAAGAATCCATGGACAAGTGTATAGCCATCAATATACTAATGTGTTCTAAGCAAAAGGAAAATGTGGGAAACTTCTGAATGCTATTGAATGATTTTATTTTCAAAGATCCAGAAGTGGGAACCAGCAGCATTCTCATATGCATGAGGAAGTAACCTATCTGGCCTTTGAAAATATAAGGAGATTCGAGATGGGTGCTTGATAAGGTAGAAAATGATAAATATCATCTACACAGTGATACTTAAAAACCAGTGACTTTGGCTTTTCCTGTTTGGGGGATAGGCAACATTCAGAAATGTGTCTTCTGAAAATGCTCACAATCTTCTATAGCTTTATGGCTCTTAGCCACTTATTTCTTAATGCCCTTCCTTCTTTTGAAACGTTAAATACACCCCATCAGAGAAGTGACTTTCTCCTCTGTAATTATCACCAGGATATTTATATTCTTTCCCACTTGGACCTCATATAAAACCTCTGGTTTAGCAGTGTGTCTGCTATGGGCAAACATCATAGCTTTTAGTTGACTTAACAGATTTTAGACAAAATGCACTTTTTTCTCATACGTGAATTAGTTTCTCACCAACTTATCAACAGCTTTCTGTCAAAGTTGGCTTTCAGTTTCATTTTCATGTACATGCACACATACACACAATTCATTAACACTTTCAGCAGGGGTCTTCCAGAACTGATCCCCAACAAGTTCCCCTCTATTCTATTTGGTTCGTGTCTTTGTCTGCATTATATTGCTCATTGTTAAGTATTTTCAGTTTCACTCTGATCCTTGCTGCCTTAGGTGCTGGAGATATGTAGCTGAACAAAACACAGAGTCCCTATCTTCCTGGAGTTGTGCGTGCCTCATTTATTCACACAAGCCCTGCATTTTCCACAGAGGATTGGTGGGTGACTGACCAAAATGTAGTTTATAAGATATAAAATAATGAACATAAGTAATAGTGCAAATTAGAACAAAAAAGAAATGTAAGGCAAAATAAAACTAAAGGCAAGATTAGGGTATCTATTTGTTTTACCCAATATCACTTTGTAGTTTCTAAAACAAGAGGGAAAATAAAGAATATTCAGAATAATTATGGCTCTTTCCCCCTTCCTTCCTTTCTCTTCTTGAACAATTCAGTATTGAAGACTTTAGGTAGGACACAGCAAAATAGTTTCCGTGTTTGTGGGGAGAGCTGGAGTAGCCCAGAGCAGGGTATTGGGGCCAGAGTTGGGTAAGAAGAGCATCTGCAAGTGGGAGCTGCCTGCCATGGGAAAGCCAGGGACTGAGTCAAATGCCCATGCATGAGGAGGTCCAGCTCAGGGTGTCAGTATCTGAACAGGATGGGGTCGGGGTGTACCTGCAGGGAGACAGCTCAGCTTCAGATATCAGCATGAGAAGGGCATCAGCATGGAAGGCTAGCCCAGTGCGGGGTGAGGCTAGTGCAGCATTAGGGTGGCATCCATGTGGGTGGGAGGGGGCGTCATGGAGTGTAAAAGTCTAAGTAGTGTGAGGGAGATATTAACACTGTGTGGGGGAGGGTGGCGGGGGAGGGTACCCTGCATGTAGAGTCAGGACCTGAGTCCTGTGAGGAGTGTATCAGTGCAGGGGGAGATGGTGACTCAGAGTGGGGAATTGAAGCCAATGGGATGGGATGGTAAATGTTCTTGCATGAGGTGGCCTGATACGGGGAGCCAGGGCCTGAGCAGGGTGAGGCAGATATCCACATGGGGTGGAAGCACGTATAGGGAATCAGAGCCCAAACAGAGTGAGAAGCATGTGTATACCTTGGGACAATTCTGTGCACAAGGTTGGGGCCCAAGCAAGGTGAGGAGGACTATTACACAGGGAGTGCCCAAACCCAAGTGGGTTAGGAGGCCTCCACATGGGAGGCCTGGTGATGTGGGGTAGTGATTGGGAGCTCAGATGGAGGGGGGAGGGGACACACGTGGTGAAGAGTACATTGCTGCGGGAAGGACAGCAGCAGGGATAAGGGCTAATTTCTTAGAAGGTTTAATCAAATAAGTATAGTGAAGATCATGGGAGTCAGGTTCGCCAGTCTGAGAAATGGCATTATAAGTACTGAAAGAATATTAGATTTCATCTAGAGGTAATCCTGCACCAGGCTGATGGGGAAAAGCGCATGATAAAAATGTTATGTAAAAAATAGGATTGGGGTGCCTGGGTGGCTCAGTGGGTTAAGTGTCTGCCTTAGGCTCAGGTCATGATCCCAGGGTCCTAGGATCGAGCTCCGCGTCCAGCTCCCTGCTCAGTGGGGAGTCTGCTTGTCCCTCTCCCTCAACCCCACCCAGTTTGTGCTCTCTCTCAAATAAATAAATAAAATCTTTAAAAAATAAAAATAAAAAATAAGATTAAAAGAAGTGTAAAGAAATGCAGCAGTTTTATTTTCTGAGTAGTCCCATAGTAGAGGGACTTTGCATACTGGGGAATGTCTATTCTTCAACCAAAAAGGCAGAAAAGTCTGCTTTTTAAAAAGACTTTTAAAAAGTTCCATTTTCTTTTTGGCTTTATGATAAACCCTAGGGGATAGCTAAGCTCCATGAGTGATCTGTATGTCACCAGTTCCCAAATGTGAGGGTTTCATAGAAAGATAACATTTCCAGAAAACAGAACAAAACAAAAAAAAGTAGACAGTTTAATGAGGTTTTAAACTTTGTGTTAAGGAAAAAAAATCTAAACTTCCAACTATTGCTAACATCATTTTGTAAAAGAAAATGCAAATTTACTACCAACAAAAAATAAGAAGGAAAAGGAGAGATCCTCTTAGAATAAAAGAATCCTGTCAGTTAAACAAATGTGGAAGTTGAGGTGATCTATGCCCTTCTGACATAATTCTGAAGAATACACAAGAACCCTGTGAGCCCCATGCAAAGTAACATTGTTAGGTTTGCATAATTTACTTAGTTTTTAGTTTGGGAGGGGGGGGAAGACAGTTGAAACAAATATTTTATCCAGACTTTTCATTTTAACTTTAATGGGTTTATGTCAATTTGAGGATTAAATTTCATTCATTATTGATACCATTTAGGATCATTCTAATATTATATAAAATAAAAAGCCTATATTTTTGGAAGTAGTCAAAATATGCACCATTGAAAGCACATTATTCTGTACATTACTCAGTGTAGAATTATTGAATCAATATAATTGTATACCTGAAATTAATATGTTGTATGTTAATTATACCTCAATAAAAAAAGTTTTTTAAGTAGCACACTATTAGTGTGAATCAAGCTAATAAATTTGCTTGTAGTTCATAAAATTTGGTCACAGAGGATTACATACCTTAAGATTTTTAAAAAGATATTACTTAGTCCAACTCCTTATCTTCAAACAAGTAAGACTGCATTGACATTTTTTAGATGAGGCAGTTCAGGATCAAAGAGAGCATAAGATTTACCTGAGGATTCTGAATTCCGATTGTGACAGTCCAAACATTTTTTATTTGGAGTACTGGCACTCTTAATTTACAGATGATAGGAGAAAATCAAAATAAATTTCCAGACACAAGGTACAACCCCTACAACCACTACCACCAAAAAAAAAAAAAAAAAAAAAAAAAGCTGATAAGAAGATGAAATAAATAGCCCAGATTTTCACTTAATGGCATTCAAGGTCATACAGAGCTATAAGATGCATAACTGTAATTGTACAAAGGACTGTAAAATTAAAAATTTGTAGATGGGTTATTATTGACTGTGTTATTTTTATTCCTTAGGGGGAAAGACTTAATTTCCCAGATCAAATTGCTTTGCATTTCTTATAACCTTAAAGTACATAATGCATCTACTTTCAATTCAGAAGATTAAGACAGTTTTCTTTCATTGTTTTTATTACTGCCAAGCAAAATATTAGGAGTACTTCTGAAGAATTGTAAATTTTATAGCAACACTCTAGCAAAAGGATGAATATGGTACAAGATCTTTAAAATCAAAATCAGTAATATAGAAATAGTAACAGAAATAGAAATAGATGCTAGTGCAATGTTAATGTAGGCATCAGAGACACAGGGGTCAACTCAAAGCACCCTGTTAAGTGTCTGTGTTAGTGTAGGCATTTTTTCAAAATATAAATCTAATTTATTAAGTCTTAGAAGTATTTCTTGAATTAAGAGATATTGAAGAGGTAGTATACTAAAAATGGAGATGCAACATCAGAATTGTAGACACTTGTACTTGGGTAGAATGTTCTATGAGAATATCCATGATTATATTTAGAGTAGAAGTTACCAAAAGGGCACTTGGAAAAAAATCATGATTCTGTTACAAATTTTTTCAAACATACAAGAAGTAGAAAAAAATAATGTAATGAACTCCCATATTCCCATCACACAGATTCAACAATTTTTAAGATCTTGGTACATTTGCTTTATTTTTTTTCTTAAAACTATTTAAGAATCACAACATGTCATTTCATCTTTATGTAGTTTGTGTCTCTAAAAAATTAACCATGATGACATTATCATATTGATCAAAATTAAAAATAAATCTTTTGTCGCCATCTTATACACAGTACATGAGGCAAATTTATTAGCTTGATTCACAAATGTCTCTAGGTTGACTTATTCTAATCAGGACTCAAACAAGGTCCACTTATTACAAATGGTTGTTAATCTCTTTAGGTCCTTTTTTAAAAAAAAAATTAATCTCTTGCTAGTATAGTACATTTGTCACGATTAATGAACCAAGTTGATAAACATTATTATTACCTAAAATCTGTATTTAGATTTTCTTAGTTTTTACCCAGTGTCCTTTTTCTGTTCTAGGATCCCATCTAGGATACCGCATTACATTTAGTTATCATGTCTCCTTAAGCTCCTCTTGCCTGTGACACTTTTTCAGAGTTTCCTTGTTTTTGATGACCTTGATATTTTTGAGGATTACCAGTTATTTTGTAAAAAGTCCCTCAATTGAGATTTTTCTCATGATTAAATAGACTAGGGCTATTGATTTGGGGGAGGAAGACCACAGAAGTAAAGTGTCATTCTCATCACATCACATCAAGGATACATATTATCAACATGACTTATTACTATTAATATTGACTTTTATCCCCTACCTGAGGAAATGTCATCATGTTTTTCCACTGTAAAGTTACACTTTTTTCCCCCTTCTCCGTATGAGGCCAACACTGAAGGGATGGAGAGAGAGGCTCCATCTCTTTGATAATTCCATAAATTATTTGGAATTTTCCTGAATGGAAGATTTGTCTGTTTTTCCCTGTTTATTTATTTAATTATTCGTTATTCAGTAAGTTACTTATCCATTAAGACATTTATATCAGTGAAGATTTATAGTTATTTATACTTTGGGCTATAATCCAATACCACTTTATTTTGTTGCTCAAATTGTTCCAGCTTTGTCAAAAGGTCACTTTGGATTGACTCCTGTGGCTCTGATGTACCCCATCTTTTTGTTTGTTTTCCTCCCACACTTCCTTATTTTCTGGCACTGCAAGATGCTCCAGACTTATTATCTATATTCCCTGCCCTAGCCTGAAACCAGACATTTCTCCAAGGAGCCCTGGTGCATTTTATTGGAGAATGGTATTAGAAACCAAGATCTGGGCTCTGGTATGCTTGTTGCTACTGGGGTGTCTGTCACTGTTAATTGGCCTTTTGAGCTAACAGAGCAAGGACATATATGTGTATATACTAGAGAGAGAGAGAGATAGATGATAGATAGATAGATATTTATTTACATAACCAGATAGAAATTTTATGATGTATATATAACATACTCATGAACTCATGAGTTCATACTGGTGTCTCTAACTATGACCCATTATCATGTGAATCCTGGAGCCTTCTTTGATATTCATAACTGCCCATTCCAACAGTGAGAAACTTGACTCCCAGCATCTGCCATGCATTTATTTACTTGTTCAATTTCAGTATGGATATATAGTGGTTGTATTTGTTTCCTAGGGATACTGTAATAAATTACCACAAACTTGGTGGCTTAAAACAGCAGAAATTTATCTTCTTAAGTTCTAGAGCCTAGAGTCCAAAATCAAGAGGAAGAAATATGGAAGGTGAAAAAAACCAGAATAGATCATAAGAGAGATGTAGAACATGGTCAAAGGTTTTATAGTTGTATAGTTGGAATCCCAGAAAAAGAGAAGAGAGAAAATAGGAAAGAAGCAATAATTGAAGAGTCTGCAAGTACACTACCAATCTGAGGTAAGACATCAACCCACAGATTCAAGAAGCTCAGCAATCCCAAGTAGGGCAAATTCAAACAAAACCATACCTAAGCACACCGTGGTCAAGCTGAAAGCCAAAGATGAAGAGAAAATATTAAAAGCAATCAGAAAAAAAAAAAAAAAAAGACAACAGAAATTATGAAATAACATAATATGTAATGACATTTTTTTAGATACTGACAAAAAACCCTGCCAATGTGGAATTTTAATTTAGCTGAGATAATATAACAGAGGCCAGATTTATCCATTTGCCTCAAACAAACAAGCAAAATATCTAAACAAAATATATGGAATGATTTTTGGCATTGGACATTAGATGGCACAACACATTCCTGAAAGAAGGGAAACAAGATGAGCCCTACTATTTCCCAGCTTACTGGCTGGAGAGAGTTTTGAGGCTGCAGTGCAGGAAGGGGAATCCAAGTGAGAGTTAGCAGTCTCCCTGAGTTGAGGAAATAGAAGTTGGGAGTCTGGGGAGGCCAGGGTGATTGAGTTTGCAGTATAAAGTATGGGAAAGAGAGCTGCATAGAGAGTGTTTTCTAGAGATCTGCAGTACCTCTCAGGTCTTCATCTGAATATTGAGCAATGCATGCATATGAGGAAGCTACTTGAGGTTGGGAATAGAACATTTTGAAAGGATTAGAGGGGACAATCCTTACACCAATTGGAATAGTTTGTGTTCTTACCCACCATAGTGGAAGTCCTTGTGATTTATGGGACATGGGGTAGAGTATTCAGGACTGACTTATCCATGAGGAGAATCAGTCATAGATTAAAGGCTGCTCTGATCCTTCAGTAAGGGAATGGGTAAATAAACTAGTACATCCAAACAGTGGATTATTTTCAACACTGGAAAGAAATAAGCTATCAAGCCATGAAAAGACATGGATGAATCTTAAATATATATTACTAGTGAAAGAAGCCAGTCTGAAAAGGCTATCTGCTATGTGGTTTAACTATATGACAGTCTGGAAAAGGCAAAACTATGGAGATGGTAAAAAGATAAGTGGTTACCAGGGGTTGGGGATGGGGGAAAGGATGAATATGCAGAGCACAGAGGATTTTTAGGGTAGTGAAAACACGTTGTGTGATATCATAATGATAAATACATTTGTCCAAACCCACAGAATGTACAACACCAAAATGACCCTAAGGTGAACTGCACTTTGGGTGATAATGCTGTCAGTATAGGTTCATCAGTTGTAACAAATATCACACTTTGATGGGATATGTTGATAATGACAGAAGCTATGCGTTTGTGGGGGCAGGGGTTATATGTATGAAATCTTTGTACCTTTGGTCAATTTTGCTTTGAGCCCAAAACTACTCTTACAAAAAGTTTAAAACAAAACAACCTGTCATCCTAGAATTTTGCAATTGATGAAACTATCCTTCAAAAATCAAAGTGAAATGGAAACATCTTACGTTGAACAAAAATGAGAGTATTCCTGTCCAGTAGACCTGCACTACAAGAAAAACCAAAGAAATATTCAGGATGTCTTTCGGTATTCATCCCTTTAGGATAAAGGGAAATAATACCAAATGAAAACTCAGATCTTTACAAGGAAAGAAGAGCACCAGAAATGGTAAATTTGTAGGTTAAAATAAAATAACTTTCTTCTTACCTTAAATTATGTAAGAGAAAATTGACTTGAAATTTTTAAAATGTAGGGTTTATAACAGAAGAAAAACTTATGATAATAGTATAAAGGAGGGGAATTGGGCAAAGGGAAGTATACTGTTGTAAGTTTCTTATATATGAAGTGGTAGACTAATAAGATTAAAATGTACATTGTAAACTCTAGAACAATCTTTAAGAAAATTAAGCAAGGGATAACTAAAATACAATTAAGATAAAATTGAATAGTACAAAAATACATGTTTTTTTCCCCAAGGTTTTATTTAAATTCCAGTTAGTTAACATACAATGTAATATTAGTTTCAGGTGTAGAATTTAGTGATTCAACACTTATATACAATACCCAGTGCTCATCCCAACAAGTTGCACTCCTTAATCCCCATCACCTATTTCACCCCTCTTCCCAGCCACCTCCCCTCTGGTAACCATCAATTCTCTATAGTTAAGAATCTGTTTCTTGGTTTTACTCACTCTCTTTTTTTTTCTTCAAAAATACATGGTTAGCCAACAGAAGTCAAGAAGGGAAGAATGAAGTATTAATGAGACAAAAAAAATAAGATGATACACAAATTCAACTATATGAATGTTAATTAAATGTAAATGGATTAAACAATTAAAATGCAAAGATTATGTATCTGGATTTTTTTTTAAAACCCTCACATCTGAAAATTGAATTAAGAAAGCAATTCCATTTATAATAGCATCAAAAACAGTGAAATACTTAGGAATAAATTGAACAGGAGAACTGCGAAAATTGTACTACAAATCATTGTTGAAAGATTAAAAAGGCCTCAATAAATGGAAAGATATTCTATGTCATGCATCATATGACTATTGTTAAAAATGGCAATATTCCCTAAAATGATCTATGGAGTTAATGCAATCCCCATCAGATTCTAGCTGGCATCTTTGTAGAAATGGACAAACTAATCCTAAAATTCATATGGAAATGCAAGGGATCCCAAATAGCCAAAGCAATCTTGAAAGAGAATAGCAAAGTTGGAGGATTTACACTTCCTGATTTCAAAACTTTATACAATGCTACAGTAATCAAAATGGCATGGTACTAGCATAAAGATAGACATAGAAATCAGTAGAACAGAGCTAAGACTCAGACATAAACCCTCATATTTACATTAAGTTTTCAACAGAGGTAGCAAGACCATCCAATGGGGAAAGACTAGTCTTTTCAACAGATGGCATTGGGACAGCTAGATAGCCACATGCAAAAGAATGCCTCACACCTTATGTTTTATAAGATTTAAAGATTCTTTTGATGGTGCGATGATGAAAAGCAAAACTCTTTGTTCCTTAGAACTCCAAATGAGAGAAAGCTGCCCTGTAGGCCACATGGGATTGCACCTGGGGACAAAGTAACAGCAAACTGGAGCTGTAGGGGGCAGCTTAGTGGGGCAAGTGGGGTGGGGTTAGGTTTCATAGGCTCCCTTTAGATTGGCTAATTTGAATAATTCTGTGGGCTCTGGGGCATAGGGACTGTACCTGGTTGTCTGGTATCTATCTCTGGGGCAATTAGAGTGGGCACATAATGGCTCAAGAGTGTAAGGCTGATAAGGGAAATGGTTGGGATGTGGACTTTATCAGTTGCTGGAGAAGAACTGACCAGCCTCGAGCTAGGGCCTCAGAACTGGGTCAAGACAGCATTTCACTACAAAGCTGTAGTACACCATATATAAAAATTAACTCAGAATGGGTCAAAGACCTAAATGTAAGAGCTAAAGCTATAAAACTCTTCGAAAAAACAGGCATAAGTTTTCATGACCTTGAATCAAGGAATGGTTTCTTAGATATAACACCAAAAGCACAAGTAATAATGCTGGGCTTCATCAGAATTAAAAAGTTTTGCGTAAAGACAGCTCACAGAATGGAAGAGAATATTTGCAAATCACATATCTGATAAGGCACATATATCCAGAGCAGACAAAGAACTACTACAGCTTGTCTTTATCCTTAATCTTTTGTCTGCTTGATGTATGAGAGACTGAGAAATATGCATGTTCGGTTTGCTTTCTATTTTTCAAGGCCGTACTATTAGGTACATGCAGAGTCAAGATTGTTTTGTCATCTTGGTGGATTGTTCATTTTATTTTTAGGATATATCTGTTTTTATTTATTTAGCGTTATTTCACCTTAAATTTTGAAGACATGGTTGAACTGTCTCCAGATCTACTGATACCATGTGACCCACAGCTCCTACCTTAAATCGCATGGTTTCTGGCATGGCCAGCCCCTACCCTAAGACTTGGGTATGGCCAGCTCTACTTTAAGAATCAATCTGGCCAGCCTCTACCCTAAACAAAGACACTCCTCTCGGGTTACTTAGATTATCTCCCAGACATTGAAGCAAGACCTCTCTTTAGACAAAGCCAATTCTTTACTAGTACACATATATGTAAGTTTATAAGTTTATTTCAGGATTTGGAGGAACATGTGCTGAACTGAGGATAATAGTTCCCTCTGGAGAGAAAAGTGATAGTGGTGGTAGTAAATGGGTACTTAACTTTATCTGGATGATTAAATTTTCAGGTACTGCATAATTTTTTAATTATTTTAAAATGAAAAGACTAATTAAGACTAACTTTGGGAAAATGGAAAGAGAAGTTACATTCAATAGAATGAAATTCATTAATTATATCCAGATATGGAAAGATAAGCCATCAGGAGGAATTCTACTGTTATGAGAGTAGACCAATTATTTCAAGATACATGAAGTAACCATGATCATAGTCTGGGCATGACTTTGATATAGCTATCAAGTTTAAAATGAAACATTGTCAGGAATGTACAAATAGGATGTATACTATTTGAAGAAATCATCATTTATTTATAGTAACATCTAGTATCCTCCTTCTCAGTTGTTTGTCAAATTTTAGAATTTAGTTTATAATCCTTGGCTCATTGAAAATCAGATTGTATAAATATGAACAATTGTTTTTGTTTTTTTCAAAGATTTTATTCATTTATTTGACAGAGACACAGCAAGAGAGGGAACACAAGCAGGGGGAGTGGGAGAGGGCAAAGCAGGCTTCCCGCTGAGCAGGGAGCCCAATGCAGGGCTCAATCCCAGGACCCTGAGATCACGACCCGAGCTGAAGGCAGACACTTAACGATTGAGCCACCCAGGTGCCCCAATATAAACAATTGTAAATCTATATGTTGGGTACATGGGTATTATATTCTCTGTGCTTTTTTTTTTATGTTTAGAATGCCATTAGATTATTAAACTCAGGGTGATTTATGACTGCCTAGGAATAGGGGATTTCATATAGCTTTCCATCCATTTACTGGGTTCTCAGTCTAAGAAGGATGACTTTTCAAGATAGAGGAGCATCATTCTTTCATCAAGTGTATAGATACAGCCACTCTGGAAAACAGTGTGGAGTTTCCTCAAAAAGTTAAAAATAAAGCTACCCTATGACCCAGCAATTGTACTACTGGACATTTACCCCAAAGATACAGATGTAGCGAAAAGAAGGGCCATATGCACCCCAATGTTCATAGCAGCAATGTCCACAATAGCCAAACTGTGGAAAGAGCCAAGATGCCCTTCAACAGACGAATGGATAAAGAAGATACGGTCCATATATACAATGGAATATTACTCAGCCATCAGAGAGGATGAATACCCAACTTTTGCATCAACATGGATGAGACTAGAGGAGATTATGCTAAGTGAAATAAGTCAAGTAGAGAAAGTCAATTATCATATGGTTTCACTTATTTGTGGAACATAAGGAATAGCATTAGGAGAAGGAAGGGAAAAATGAAGGGGGGGATTCAGAGGGGGAGACGAGCCATGAGAGACTATGGACTCTGGGAAACAAACTGAGGGTTTTAGAGGGGAGGAGGGTGGGGGGATGGGTTAGCCTGGTGATGGGTATTAAGGAGGGAACATATTGCTTGGAGCACTGGGTGTTATACACAATGAATCCTGTAACACTACATCAAAAACTAATAATGTAATGTATGGTAACATAACAAAAAAAATAGATACATATTACAAATACCCATCACCTTTTCACTCTATTAGGGGGGTCTCTGAGGAACAGAAGTTATTAATTTTAATTAAATCAAATTTATCTATCTTTAAAAAAAAGTATATAGAAACACATTTGCTCCTTTCCCAGACTGCCAATAAATATGAAGAAAATAGAAATGATTTAGAAGAGAATTATAAAAGTATAAATGTTTGGATTTTTTAGAATGGGAAAAAACATTTTGGTGGCAATTTCACAGTAATTTACATGAAAATATGAAGTTTTAATCTCAAAAGTAATAACTAGGTGGTTTGGCGGGTGGGAGGTTTGGGGATCCAGAGAAGCACTCCTATCTTTTGAATACCTACTATAACCTGTGTCATATGCTGCAAAGAGCTTCTGTTGTCTCATTTATTAGGCCTCATCTCTCTATTATAAATTAGGAACTCAGAGCTCTTAAGAAAAAACAATATGTGTAGTATTGCCAATAGTACAGCTAAAAGAAAATATTATAAAGTGTAACAAATTTTTTAGGTTATAAGGAGAAATGTTTACTAATGGTGAAAACTCTTAAGCATTGTGGTTGCTCATCTATGAAAATTTGCCAACTTCTTTTCCTTCTCTGGAAGCATTAAGCTTATTTTTGTGATGGTTTAAGAATGATTGTACCCAAAGGCCGAGGAGATGGACCTCATGAGCTTCCAAAGTTTCTTCTAAGTCTTAAGATCTTATAGTTTGGTATTTTTGTGATCTCAAAAGTGTCCTTATTTATTTCCCTTTCTCAAGGTGGATGATATAAATGCAGCTGTGATGGATTTGAAAGAGAAGAAGATTCGTAGTCTAAGTGAAGAGGCCAAAATAGGAGCACATGGAAAGCCAGTGATTTTTCTCCATCCTAAAGACTGTGGTGGTGTTCTTGTGGAATTGGAGCAAGCTTGATTTAATTTGCAAGAAACTTTAAAAATCCCCACCAAAATATACTGAAAATCCCCATTGAATTATACTCCAGCATTGAATCCTGCACTCCTTCCATCACTTAAGAGTTCACAATTAAAGGGGCACCTGACTGGCTCAGTCAGTGACTCTTTACCCCAGGGTTGTGAGTTCAAGCCTCACATTGGGTATGGAGATTACTTAAAAATAAAATCTTTTAAAAGAAGTTCAAAATTAAAAACTAAATTACAGGGGTGCCTGGGTGGCTCTGTCGATTAAGTTTCTGCCTTCGTCTCAGGTCATGATCCCAGGGTCCTGGGATCAGGCCCCACGTCAGGCTCCCTGCTCAGTGGGGAGTCTGTTTCTCTCTCTCCCTCTGCCCCTCCGCCCGCTTGTGCTCTCTTTCTCTCCCTCTCTCAAATAAATGGATAAAATCTTTTTTTAAAAAAAACTAAATTACGGAAAGAGATTTTTTAAATTGTACATATGTATAATAAATGTCAATATATATAATTGACATATTTGTTAATTACTTTGGTTTTTGTCTGATTTGGAGGAATCCTTGATTATTAAATACTTAGGGAATATTATTAAAATTATAGAAATAAATTATTCTTGTCCAAAATGGGGTCATTGACTACAGTATGTTACTGTGTGAAAGAGTGTATCTGCACGCGTGCGCATGTGTATGTGAGTTGGGGTGGAGTTAGGAAAGGGTGCCTGATAGCTGCATAGCTACATATTTGGGACAGAGTGCTTTCTGAGGATGTCATGGAGAGTTTTTTACACCGACTTTAAGGTTAAGGAGTTTTGACCTCAACGTTTTTGCTCTTCTACAACAATTCTGTTCACAGGTTCCATATGGGCAGGTATTTTTGGTGCTAGTGCTAGATATATGAATAAGAAGTTTTGTGGAAAACTTCATTCATGATCTAGTGAGTGCATAGGTAGCTGAATTTTTTTTTTTTAAGATTTTATTTATTTATTTATTTATTTGACAGAGAGAGAGACAGCGAGAGAGGGAACACAAACAAAGGGAGTGTAAGAGGGAGAAGCAGGCTTCCCGCGGAGTGAGGAGCCCGATGTGGGGCTCGATCCCAGGACCCTGAGATCATGACCCGAGCCGAAGGCAGACGCTTAATGACTGAGCCACCCAGGCGCCCCGGTAGCTGAATTTTTTTATTCTTTATTTAAATTCAGTTTAGTTAACATACTGTATTACTAGTTTCAGGGGTAGAATTTAGTGATTCATCAGTTGCATATAACACCCAGTGCTTGTGACATCAAGTGCCCTCCTTAATGCCCATCATCCAGTTACCCCATCCCCCCAGCCACATTCCCTCCAGCAACACTGTTTGTTTCCTAGAGTTCAGCATCTCTTATGGTTTGCTTCCCTCTCTATTTTCATCTTATTTTGTTTTTTCTTCACTTCCCATATTTTCATGTTTTGTTTCTTAAATTCCACGTATAAGTGAAACCATATGATAATTGTCTTTCTCTGATTGAATTATTTTGCTTAGCATAAAACCCTCCAGTTCCATCCACATCACTGCAAACGTTAAGAGTTCATCCTTTTTGATGGCTGAGTAATATTCCATTGCATATATCTATACCACATCTTCTTTTTTTTTTTTTTAAAGATTTTATTTATTTATTCATGAGAGAGAGAAACAGAGGGAGAAGCAGGCTCCCAAGGAGCGGGAAGCCTGATGCGGGACTCGATCCCAGGACCCTGGGATCATGACCTGAGCCGAAGGCAGACGCTTAACCATCTGAGCCACCCAGGCGCCCTATACCACATCTTCTTTATCCATTCATTTGTTGATGGACATCTGGGCTCTTTCCATACTTTGGCTATTATGGACATTGCTGCTATAAACATTGGGGTTCAGGTGCCCCTTCAGATCACTGTTTGTATCCTTTGGGTAAATACCTAGTGGTGCAGTCACTGGGTCATAGGGTAGCTCTATTTTTAACTTTTTGAGGAACTTCCACACTGTTTTCCAGAGTGGCTGTACCAGCTTGCATTCCCACCAGCAGTGTAAGAGGGTTCCTCTTTCTTCACATCCTTGCCAACATCTCTTGTTTCCTGAGTTGTCAATTTTAGCCATTCTGACCAGTGTGAGGTGGTATCTTACTGTGGTTTTGAGCTGTATTTCCCTGATACTGAGTGATGTTGAACATTTTTTCATGTGTCTATTGGCCATTTGTATGTCTTCTTTGGAAAAATGTGTTTGTTTCTTCTGCCCGTTTCCTGACTGGATTATTTGTTTTTTGGCTGTTGAGTTCAGTAAGTTTTTTTAATAGATTTTGGATACTAAACCCCTTATTAGATAAGTTATTTGCAAATATCTTCTCCTATTCTGTAGGTTGCCTCTTAGTTTTATTGATTGTTTCCTTTGCTGTGCAGAAGTTTTTTTTTTTATCTTGATGAAGTCCCAATAGTTCATTTTTGCTTTTGTTTCCCTTGCCTCCAATGACGTGTCTAGTAAGAAGTTGCTACAGCCGAGGTCAAAGAGGTTGCTGCCTGTGTTCACCTCTAGGGTTTTGATGGTTTCTTGTCTCACATTTAGGTCTTTCATCCCTTTTTAATTTATTTTTGGTATGGTAAGAAAGTGGTCCAGTTTCATTCTGCATGTGGCTGTCCAATTTTCCCAACACCATTTGTTGAAGAGACTGTCTTTTTCCCACTGGATATTCTTTGCTGCTTTGTTAAAGATTAGTTGACCATAAAATTGAGGGTCCATTTCTGAGTTCTCTGTTCTGTTCCATTGATCTATGTGTCTGTTTTGTGCCAGTACATACTGTCTTGATGATGACAGCTTTGTAATAGAGCTTGAAGTCTGGAATCATGATGCTTCCAGCTTTGGTTTTCTTTTTCAACATACCTATAGTTATTTGGGGTCTTTTCTGGTTTCATACAAATTTTAGGATTGTTTGTTCCAGTTCTGTGAAAAATGTTGATATTTTGATAGGGATTACATTGAATGTGTAGATTGCTTTGGGTAGTACAGACATTTTAACATTTAACAATGTTTGTTCTTCCAATTCATGAGCATGGAATGTTCTTCCATTTCTTTTTGTCCTCTTCAATTTCTTTCATAAGTGTGCTGTAGTTCTCAGAGTACATATCCTTTACGTCTTTGGTTAGGTTTGCTCCTAGGTATCTTATAGTTTCTGGTGCAATTGTAAACAGGATCGTTTCCTTGATTTCTCTTTCTTCTGCCTCATTGTTAGTGTATAGAAATGCAACAGATCTCTGTACATTGATTTTATATCCTGTGACTTTACTAAATTCCTGTATGAGTTCTAGCAATTTTGGGGTGGAGTCTTTTGGGTTTTCTACATAGAGGATCATGTCATCTGAAAATAGAGTTTGACTTCTTTGCCGATTTGGATGCCTTTTATTTCTTTTTGTTGTCTAATTGCTGAGGCTAGGACTTCTAGTACTATGTTGAACAACAGTGGTGAGAGGAAATCCCTGTCGTGTTCCTGACCTTAGGGGAAAACCTCTCAGTTTTTCCCATTGAGGAAGATATTCGCTGTGGGTTTTTCATATATGGCTTTTGTGATATTGAGGTATGTTCCCTCTATCCCTACATGGCGGGGAGTTTTTATCAAGAAAGGATACTGTAGGGTCCCCTGGGTGGCCCAGTTGGTTAAGCATCTGCCTTCAGCTCAGGTCATGATCCCAGGGTCCTGGGATTGAGCCCTGCATCAGACTCCCTGCTCAATGAGGCATCTGCTTCTCCTTCTCCTTATCCCTCTGCCCCTCCCTTCCACTTGTGCTCTCTCTCATGCACTTGCTCTCTCAAATAAATAAAATCTTTTAAAAAAGGAAAGGATGCTGTTATTTTGTTAAATGCTATTTCTACATCTATCGAGAGGCTCATATGGTTCTTGTTCTTTCTTTTATTAATGTGGTGTATCACATTGATTGATTTGTGGATGTTGAACCACCCTTGCAGCCCAGAAATAAATCCCACTTGGTTATGGTGAATAATCCTTTTAATGTACTGTTGGATCCTATTAGCTAATATCTTATTGAGAATTTTTACAACCATGTTCATAAGGGACATTGGTCTGCAATTCTCCTTTTTAGTGGGATCTTTGTCTGGTTTTGGGATCAAGGTAATGCTGGCCTCATAGAATGAGTTTGGAAGTTATCCTTCCATTTCTATTTTTGGAACAGTTTCAGAAGAATAGGTATTAATTCTTCTTAAATGTTTGGTAGAATTCCCCTGGGAAGCCATCCTGCCCTGGAATCTTGTTTGTTAGGAGATTTTTTATTACTGCTTCAATTTCTTTGCTGGTTATGGGTCTGTTCAGGTTTTCTATTTCTTCCTGTTTTAATTTGGGTAGTTTATGCATGTCTAGGAAGGCATCTATTTCTTCCAGATTGCCTAATTTGTTGTTATATAATTGCTCATAATATTCTCTTATAATATTTCCTATTTCTTCAGTGTTGGTTGTGATCTCTTCTCTTTGTGATTTTATTTATTTGGGTCCTTTCTCTTTTCTTTTTGTTAAGTCTGGCTAGGGGTTTATAGGTCTTATTAATTCTTTCAAAGAACCAGCTTCTAGTTTCATTGATCTGTTCTATTGGTTTTTAAAATTTCTATATCATTGATTTCTGCTTTAATCTTTATTATTTCTCTTCAGCTGGATTTAGGCTTTATAGCTCCTTTAGGTATAAAGTTTGGTTGTGTATTTTAGACTTTTCTTGTTTCTTAATAAAGGCCTATATTGCAATATACTTCCCTCTTAGGACTGCCTTTGTTGCATCCCAAAGGTTCTGAACTGTCGTATTTTCATTTTCATTTGCTTCCGTGTATTTTTAAATTCTTCCTTAATTTCCTGGTTGACCCATTTATTCTTTAGTAGGATGCTCTTTAACCTCCTTCCAAATTTTTTCTTGTAGTTGGCTTCAAGTTTCAAAGCATTGTGGTCTGAAAATATGCAGGGAATGATCTCATTCTTTTGGTACTGGTTGAGACCTGATTTGTGACCCAGTATGTGATGTGTTCTGGAGACTGTTCCACGTGCACTCATGAAGAATGTGTATTCTGCTGCTTTAGGATGCAGTACTCTGAATATATCTGTTAAGTCCATCTGGTCCAGTGTGTCATTCAAAGCCCTTGTTTTCCTTGTTGGTCTTCTGCTTAGATGATGTGTCCATTGCTGTGAGTGGGGTGTTAAAGTCCCCTACTCTTATTGTTATCAATGAGTTTTTTAATTTTGTTATTAATTGGTTTATATATTTAGCTGCTCCCAAGTTAGGTGCATAAATATTTACAATTGTTAGATCTTCTTGTTGGAAGACTCTTTTATTATGATATAGTGTCCTTCTACATTCCTTATTACAGTATTTGGTTTCAAATCTAGTTCATCTGATACAAGGATTGATACTCCATCTTTCTTTTGATGTCCATTGGCATGATAATGGTTCTCCATCCCCTCATTTTCAATCTGGAGGTGTCTCTTTGTCTAAAATGAGTCTCTTGTAAAATTGATGTGTCTTGTTTTGCTATCCATTCTGATACCCTCTGTCTTTCGATTGGAGCTTTTCGTTCATTTACATTCAGAGTAATTACTGAAAGATATGAATTTAGTGCCATTGTATTACCTGTAAGGTTGCTGTTCCTGTAGATTATCTCTGTTCCTTTCTGGTCTTTGTTACTTTTCATCTCTCTCTTCACTCAAAGGATCCCCTTTAATATTTCTTGCATGGCTCCATTAGTGTTCACAAATTCCTTTAGTTTGTGTTTGTCCTCGAAACTCTTTATCTCTCCTTCTATTCTGAATTACAGCCTCGCTGGATAAAGTATTCCTGGCTGCATATTTTTCCCATTTAGCATGCTGAATATATCATGCTAGTCCTTTCTGACATGCCAGGTCTCTGTGGACAGGTCTGCTAACAGCCTTATGTGTCTACTCTTGTAGGTTAAGAACCCTTTGTCCCGAGCTGCTTTCAGGATTTTCTCTTTATCTTTGAAATTTGCAAGTGTCACTATTATATGTTGAAGTGTTGACCTATTTTTATTGATTTTGAGGGGGGTTCTCTGTGCCTCCTGGACTTGAATGCCTGTTTTCTTCCCCAGATTAGGGAAGTTATCAGTTATAATTTGTTAAAATAGACCTTCTGTCCCTGTCTCCCTCTTCAACTTCTGGGACCCCTATTATCTGGATATTATTTCACTTTATGGAATCGCTGAGTTCTCTAAGTCTCCCTTCATGATCCTGTAGTTTCTCTCTTCCTTTCAGCTTCCTTATTTTCCATCATTTTATCTTTATCACTGACTCTTCTGCCTCATTTATCCTCACTCTTAAAGCCCCATTTGGGACTGCATCTCAGTAATAGCATTTTTAATTTCAGCCTGACTAGATTTTAGTTCTTTTATTTCTACAGGAAGGGATTCTCTAGTGTCTTCTATGCTTTTTTCAACCCCAGCTAGTATCTTTATAATTGTTGTTTTAAATTCTAGCTCAGACATCTTACTTATATCCATATTAATTTTATCCTTGGCAGTGAGTTTCTTTTGGAGTGAATTTCTCTGTCTCATCATTTTGTCCAGAAAAGAATAGAAGAGAGAAAGAGAAAATACAACAATAACCACAATGACAGCAGAAACAAAACAAAACAAACCAGAAAAACAAAACAAAACAAAACAAGAAACAAAACAGAACAAAACAAAAAACTAGATCCTAGGTGTGTTTTGGTCTGCTTGTTAAAAGAAACTAGATCCCAAAATAAGAAAGAAAAACTTATATATATACAAAAATTAAGAAAATAAGATAAAATACAATGAAAGGAAACAATAAAACAATATGTATATATAATGTATATAAAAATAAAAATTCAAAAGAATTGAAAAAATAAGGAAATAACTGAAAAAATAATACTGAAAGACTTAAGAATAAAAAGCCCATGGGTGCTATATACTGTTGTCCCCAAGACCTGAAGCTTTGCTATTATTATTATCAGTATACTTGGTGCAGGCCAGTTGTTCCTGCTGGTCTTCTCAGGGAGGGGCCTGTTGTGCTGATTCTTTGGTGCCCTTACCCTGGTGGAATTTTGCCTCCCTTGCCGGGGGTGGGGGTGGGAGGGGGGGGGTGAAGAGGACGGGCTCAGTGTAAGCAGCTCCAGATTCTACTATATGGTGCTCTTTTGCTCCCTGAAGTCTTTCAGCACTGATGGGTGGGATGAAAATGGTGGTGCCCCTGTCTCTAGCCCTGAAGCTGAAAGTTCATGGCCTCCACTCTTCAGGGAACCCTCACAGAAAAGCAGTCAATCACTCTTGTCTCCCTGGTTTCCATCTGAACTCTGTGTTCACCCAGGCTGTGACCAAGCATTTTTATCTCGGGCACAAGACTCAGTTTCAAAAACCAAAGTTTACAGACTCCTTTGGCGTGAACCTGAGGTATTCCTCCTGGGGGAGGGAGGGGGGGATCTCACCATGCTTCTGCCTTTTGCTGGGCCCTGGCCAGGAGAGCAGTCGTGTGACCATGCAGTCGTTCACTGTTTATGGCAACAGAAAGCAGAAAGCTGGGACCTAGACTTGCTATTTTCAGCCAACTTCCCCTCTCCCATGCCTGGGAACTCTGCTGCACTCAAGCACCCCCATTCTTCTTGTGACCTTGGGAATCCTGAGACAATGCTGTCCCACCTGGGATTCCAACCCACTCCACCACCTGTGCACCTTTAAGCCAGGGACACACCCCACTGTAGAAGACTTCTAAAAGTTTTGATTTTGCACTCCATTGTTTGTAATACTTTGTGGTAACCTTCTTAAGCAGGATCCCTCCCCTCCACTGTATCCTCCAATATATTACCCTGGATTCAAGTCTCCGCACGTCCTACCTTCCAAAAAGTGGTCACTTTTCTATTTGTAGAATTGCAGCATTTCTTTTCTCAGATTTCTGATTGATTTCACAGGTGTTCAGAATAATTTGATAACTATCTATCTATATTTGAGGGACCAGAGAAATTTAAGGTCCCCTACTCCTCTGCCATCTTAACTCTTTCCCCTCTCAATTTTTTTTTTTAGACACGGAGAGGGCAGTGAATTTGTAGGGTTATCTATCACTTCATGTGGTGGAACACCACAAATCCTAGAGGAAGATACAAAATAAATAGAAACCCATTGCCAAGAAACTTATGGTCCAGTTGGGAAAACTACTTCATGAAATAAATGTAAATACTTAAAAAGCAACATGAATGAGTTGAAAGGAAAAGAAAAGAGAAAGGAATATAGATCTCAGAGGATGGGCTTAGTGGCATATCAGGTTAAAATATAATAGAAGTAATCAGGAGGAGTTTCAAGAATCATGGGTGGGTGAAACGCATAATGTATGGGAATGTGGCTAATGTCTTCAATTCATGGATTATTGGATGTTGAGTAAATGAGTAGTTGTGTACACATTGAGCTTGTTATAGAAGACAAGTACAACATCTGGTTATACTTGTCACTTAAAAGTTAAAAGCAAAAATCATAATATCTGATGTGGTTGTATGTATGCAGAGGTAATATTTAAGACAACTGTAACATAAGGGAGGTGGGAAGGATAATGGGACTTAAGTAGTGATTAAGTACCTACATTCCACTTGAAGAGGTACTTGTTGACACTAGTGGACTGTGATAAACTGCATATGTATATTGTAATCCCTAGTGCAACCGCTGAAAAAACTATACAAAGAATTACACTAAAATATGTAGATAAATCAAAATGGAATACTAAAGAATGCCCAAATAACCCAGTTGAAGACAGATAAAGAGAAACAGGAAAAAGAAAGAAGGAAGGAAGGAAGGAAGAAAGAAAGAAAGAAAGAAAGAAAGAAAGAAAGAAAGAAAGAAAGAAAGAAAGAAAATAATAAAATGATGAACCTACATCCTAATGTATCAATAATTACATTAAATGTAAATGGTCTAAGCATACCAATTAAAAGAGATTAAGTAAATGGATAAAGTACAAGACCCAGTCATATGCTATGTATAGGAAATTCGCTTCAAATATAATGGTAGATTAAAAAATGAAAAATATATATACTCTGCAAATACTAATCTAAAGAAAGCTAGGGTGGCTGTAGGCTTCAGAACAAAAGAAAATTGCCAGGAACAAACAGGTACATAGCATATGATAAAAGTGCCAGATCATAAGAAAACATAACAATATATGTATGTGCACCAAACAACAGAGCTGAAAAATAATATGAAGCAAGAATTGAAAACAGGACTGGACAAAAATAGATTAATTCACAGTTAAAATTGGGGATTTCATCACCTCTCTTGGTATTGAATAGAACCACCAAAAAAAAGTCAACAAGTACACAGAAGAATTGAACAGTACCATCCTGTGTACAGGATACACATTCTTTTCCAGCATGTATGGGACATTCACCAAGATAGACCGTATCTTAGGTCATAAAAAGAACATTAACATATTTTTAAAAAGTAAAACCATAAAAAAATATGCTTTGTGATCATAACTGAATTAAACTAGATATCACAGATAACAGGAAAAAATCTCCAGAAATTTGTAAATTTTACAGCAAACTTCTTTTTTTAAATTTAAATTTTAGTTAACATACAGTGCAATGTTGGCTTCAGTAGTAGAATTTAGTGATTCATCTTACCTACAATCCCCAGTGCTCATCGCAAGTGCCATCTTTAATACCCATTACCCATCTAGCCCATCCCCACCCACCTCCATCCATCAGCCCTCAGTTTGTTCTCTATTGTTAAGAGTTTCTTATTTTTTTCCCTCTCTCCTTTTTTTCTTTTCCCCCTTCCCATATGTTCATCTGTTTTCTTCTTAAATTCCACAGATGAGTGAGATCATATGGTATTTGTCTTTCTCTGACTAACTTATTTCACTTAACATAATGCATTCTAGTTCCATCCAGGTCTTTGCAAATGGCAAGATTTCATTCTATATCACATCTTCTTTATCCATTCGTCAGTAATTAACATTTGGGCTCTCCATAGTTTGGCTATTGTTGATAATGGTCCTATAAACATCAGGATGAATGTATCCCTTCAAATATGTATTTTTGTATTCTTTGGGTAAATACCTAGTAGTGCAATTGCTGGATCATAGGATAGTTCTATTTTTTAACTTTTTGAGGAAACTCCATCCCGTTTTTCAGAATGAACACAGCAAACTTCTAAATAATTAATGCATCAAAGATGAAATCTCAGGGAAGTAAAAAACATTGAGCTAAATGCAAATATATAATCTTTTTAATAAAATTCACTTTGTGAATTTAATTCATCAATTGATAATTTAATACAATTCTGTTTTCATAAGCAGAATAAAATGTGGTAGCAAAAAATAGTATGTGGCAATAGTTTGATAGCTTCATAGCATCCATTCATCATTTTCTCCCTAATAGAATTCTGACTCTGCTAGGTATCAATGCTTATTTGCATGCCCCTCCCTTCCCACACACACACAGATAAGCCTCAGGTAGTCTTGTAGTTGGACTTAAATTACATCCCCCTTGCCAATGATGGGTTCCATTCCCCTTGCCAGTGATGGGTTCCATTCCTCTTGCCAATGATGGGTTCTCTAATCTGTAACATCTCATTACGTTTTTCTAAAAATTTTATTTTTTTATATTTTTCAAAGATATGGTAATATTTTGTTTTAAAATACAAAAATGCTTAAATTTTCTATAAAATTATAATTGAGACTTTATATATTGGAAATTATTGATATATCTAATTCTTCTGTGTGGAACATATATGTTTTTTCCTTTTAAGGGGCTTTCTTTTTAGAGCAGTTTTAGGTTCATAGTAATATTGAGCAGAAAGCACAGAGTACCCATATAACCCCTTCATCATAAATGCATAGCCTCCCCCCACTATCAACATCTGCATAAGAATGGTACATTTGTTAAAATTAATGAACCTACCTTAACACACCATTATCACTCAAATTTATGAAATTTGTTTCATGATTGAGTTTACCTAAGGGTTTACTCTTGGTGTTAGATCTTATACGGGTTTTGACAAATATATAATGACACGTATCCATCATTATGGTATTATACAGAATACTTTCACTGTCCTGAAAGACCTCTGTGCTGTCTATTCATCCTTCCCTCCCCCCTTTCCCCTGGCAACCACTGATATTTTTTCCGTCTCCATAGTTTTGCCTTTTTCAGAATGTCATATAAGTGGAATCATTGAGTATTTAGGGTTTTTTAATTGCCTTTTTCATTTGACAGCTCATTTCTTTTCAGTGCTGAATAGTATTCCATCATCTGGATGTAATAGAGTGTATATATCCATTCACCTAGTGAAGGATATCTTGGGTACTTCCACATTTTGGAAATTATGAATGAAGCTACTATAAATATATATGTGTACGTTTTGGTGTGGACACATTTTTCAGCTCATTTGAGTAAATACAAAGGAACATAATTGCAGAATCTTACAATAAGAGTACATTTACTTACTCTTAAGTATCTTTCTCTTAAGAAATCACCAAAATGTCTTCCAAAGTGGCTGTACTGGGCCCCTGTGTGGCTCAGTCAATTAAGAGGCTGCCTTCCACTCAGGTCATGATCTCAGGGTTCTGGGATTGAGCCCTTCATTGGACTCCCTGCTATAAGTGGGGAGTCTGCTTCTCCTTCTGCTCCTCCCCTCCTGCTTGTGCTCTCGCTCTCATATAAATAAATAAAATCTTTTAAAAGAACCCTAAAAACAGAGTGGCTGTACCATTTTATGTTACACTACATCCCTACAAGCATTTGGCATTGTCAATGTTCTCAATTTTGGCTATTCTAATAGGTATATAGTGAAATCTTGTTGCTTTAATTTGCATTGCCTTGAGGACATATTATGTGGAGCATCTTTTCATATGCTTATTTCCCGTCTATATATTCTTGATGAGGTGTCTGTTCAGGCCTTTCCCCCATTTTCAAATTGGGTTGTTTGTTTTTTTTTATTATTGAGTTTTAAGTGCTCTTTGTTTATTTTGGATAATAATCCCCTATGAGATATGTTGTTAACACCTATTTCTTTCCAGTCTGTGACTTGTCTTCTCATTCTCTTGACATTGTCTTTTGCAGAGAAGTTTTTGTTTTAATAAAGTCCAGGTAATCAACTTTTCTTCAGCTTATCAATCCTTTTTTTTTTTTTTGGATGGGTCATGCCTTTGGTGTTATATCTAAAAAGGCCCCACCATGACCAAGGTCATCTAGGTGTTCTTCTATGTTATCTTTTAGGAATTTTATAGTTTTACATTTTACATTTAGGTCTATGATTCATTTTGAGTTAATTTTTGTGAAGGGTGCAAGGCCTGCACCCAGATTCTTCTTTTTGTGTGTGTGTGTGTGTGTGTGTGTGTAGATGTCCAGTTGCTACAGTTCCAGCCTGCTTTGATGAAGTGATTATCTGCTCCATTGTATTGCTTTTGCTCCTTTGTCAAAAATCATTTGACTATATTTATATCAAATGTATACTTATACATTTGATTATACTTAAGTTCCTGGGCTCTCTATTCTGTTTCGTCTCTTCTTTTACCAATATCACACTGCTTGAGTCCTACAGGTTTACAGTACATCTTAAAATCAGGTAGTGTCAGTCCTCTGGTTTTGTTCTTCAATATTGAGTTCTCTGTACTTACTCTTTTGCCTTGGCATATAAACTTTAGAATCTCTTTATTAATCTCCACAAAATAACTTGCTTGAATTTTGATTGGAATTGAATTTAATCTATAGATCAAGTTAGGAAGAACTAACATCATGACATACTGAGTTTTCCAACCACGAATATGGAATATCTCTCCATTTTTTAGGTCATCTTTAATTTCTTTCATCAGAGCTTTGTAGTTTTTTTATTACATTTTATTATTTATTAATTTTTATTTTATTTTACCTGTCGTTCTCTTAGTTTCTCAGATCTATGGTTTGGTGTCTGACATTAATTCAGGGAAATTCCTATAATTGTCACTTTAAATATTGCGTCTATTCTATCTTTCTTTTTCTGCTATAGATCTTGTATATTTGGTAGATTTACACCAAAGTATTTCATTTTTGATGGAGCACTAATGGAAATGGTAATGTGGGGTTTTTTAAAGACTTTATTTATTTGAGAGAGAGATTGAGCATGAGCAGGGGGAAGGGGTAGAGGGAGAAGCAGGCTCCCAGCTGAGCAAGGAGCCCGATTCAGGACTCAATCCCAGGACCCCAAGGATCATGACCTGAGCCAAAGGTAGATGCTCAACTCACTGAGCCACCCAGGCACCCCCCCCCCCCATAATGTGTTTTTAATTCCAAATTCCACTTGTTCATTGCTGCTATATAGTAAGGCAATTGGCTTTTGTATATTAACCTTGTATCTTGCAACCTTGCTATAATTACTTGGTAGTTTTAGGAAGAATTCTTTGGATTTTCTACTTGGATGATTATATCATCTGTGAACAAAGACAGTTTTATTTCTTCCTTCTCAATCTGTATACTTTATTTCCTTTTCTTGTCAAATTGCATTAGCTAGAACTTCCAATACAAGTTGAAAAGGAGGGGTGAGAGGGGACATCTTTGCCATGCGCCTGATCTTAGCAGGAAAGCTTCAAGTTTCTAACCACCAAGTATGATGTTAGTGGTAGGGTTTTCATATTTTTTTTAAATCGATCAATTCTGCTCTCTTCATAGTTTACCAAGATTTCTTTTTTCTCTATCATGGATAAGTGTATTAGGGCTCTCCAGAGAAACAGAATAGAATATATATACATAGAGATAGACAGATAGATAGATGATGATAGATGATAGATAGATAGATAGATAGATAGATAGATAGATAGATAGATAGATAGATAAAAGATGATAGATAGATGATAGATAGATAGATGATAGAAAGATTTATTGTAAGAATTGGCTCATATGGTTATAAAAGTCAAGAAGTACCAAGATCTGGTATCTGCAAGATGGAGAACCTGGAAAGACTGGAGTAATTCAGTCCCAGTCCCAGGCCTGAGAATTGGGAGGCTAATGGTATAAATTCCAGTCTGAATCTAAAAGTCCAAGACCCAGGAGTGCCAATGTCTGAGGGTGTGAGAAGATGGATGCCTCAGCTGAAGCAGAGAGTGAATTTGTCCTTCTTCTACCTTTTTATTCTGTTTGGGCCCTAAAGGATTAGATAATGCCCACCCACCCAGGGAGAGCCATCTGTTTTATTAAGTTTACCAACCCACACAAATGCTAATCTCTTCCAAAAACACGCTCACAGACACACCCAGAAACAATGTTCATCAGCTATCTTGACTTCCCTTAGCCCAGTCTTGAGTTGACACATAAAATTAACCATCATAATGAGTGTTGGATTTTGTCAAATGCTTTTTTCCATATCTACTGATATGATCATGCGATTTTTCTTCTTTTGCCTGTTGATGTGATAGATTGCATTAATTCATTTTTTAGTATTCCTCCCTCTCATCCCTTATTAACATTGCTGTCATTCATTTCATTTATATATAAGCTATAATCATCAAATATATTGTTGCTATTATTATTTTGAATAAACTGTTATCTCTTAGATCAATTAAGAATAAGAAAAATAAAAGTTTTTATTCTTACTTTTCTTATTCCTTCTCTAATACTCTTTCTTTCTTTATGTAGATCTGAGTTTCTGACCTATACCATTTTCCTTCTTTCTAAAGAACTTCTTTTAATGTTTCTTGCAGGACAAGTCAATTGGCTTCAAGTTCCCTCAATTTTTGTTTGAGAAAGCCTTTATTTCTCCTTCACTTTTGCAGGATAATTTTGCAAGCTACCAGATTCTACTATGGTAGGGGTTTTTTTGTTTGTTTGTTTTTCTCTTTCTTAACACTTTATATATTTCATTTCACTTTCTTGCATGGTTTCTGGGGAGAAGTCAGTTGTAATTTTTATCTTTGCTCCTTTATAGGTGTTTTTTCCTCTGGCTTCTTTCAAGAATTTTTCTTAATTTTTAATTTTCTGTAGTTTGAACATGATATGCCCAGGTGTAGTTTTTTTTATTACATTTTATTATTTATTTTTATTTTATTTTACCTGTTGTTCTCTTAGTTTCTCAGATCTATGGTTTGGTGTCTGACATTAATTCAGGGAAATTCCTATAATTGTCACTTTAAATATTGCGTCTATTCTGTCTTTCTTTTTCTGTTATTCCAATTACACATATATTCTGTTCTTTTTTTTTTTTTTTTCAGTCTTTTTCTTTGCATTTCAGTTTTGGAAGTTTCTATTGATATATCCTCAAACTAAGAGATTATTTCCTCTGCCATGTCTAGTCTACCAATGAGCCATAAAGGCATTTTTTGGGGTGCCTTGGTGGCTCAGTCAGTTAGGTGTCTAACTCTTTTTTTAAAGATTGCATTTATTTATTTGAGAGAGAGAGTAAGCAAGAGAAAAAGAGAGAGAGCAAGCACATGAGAGGGGGAAGGGGCAGATGGAGACGGAGAAGGAGGCTCCCCGCTGAGCAGGGAGCCCGATGTGGGGCTCGATCCCAGGATCCTGAGATCATGACCTGAGCCAAAGGCAGCCGCCTAACTGACTGAGCCACCCAGGTGCCCCAGTTAATTGTCTAACTCTTGATCTCCGCTCAGGTCTTGATCTCAGGATCATGAGTTTGGGCCCCGTGTTGGGCTCTATGCTGGATGTGGAACCCACTTTAAAAAGAGAAAAGACATTCTTTATTTCTGTTACAAGGGTGTTTTTTTTTAAGATTTTATTTATTTATTTGAATGAGAGAGTGAGATATATATAGAGAGAGCATGAGCAGGGGAGGGGAAGAAGGAGAAGCAAAGCAGACTCCCTGCTGAGCAGGGAGCTCGATGTGGGGCTCGATCCCAGGACCCTGGGATCATGACCTGAGACAAAGGCAGACGCTTAACTGACTGAGGCAAACAGGTGCCTCTATAGTGTTTTTTTTTTAATCTCAAACATTTCTTTCTGTTTAATTCTTATAATTTCCATCTCTCTTCTTACATTGCCCTGTTCTTGCATGCTGTCTACTCTATTCATTAGAGTGCTTAGCATATTAATCAGAATTGTTTTAAATTCTCAGTCTGAAAATTCCAACATCTCTGACATATTTGAGTCCAGTTCTCCTGCTTGCTGCTTCTTCAAATTGTGCTTTGCCTTTTAGTATGCCTTATAATTTGTTGTTGTTGTTGAAAGCCGATTATGACACACTGGGTAAAAGAAATTCTAATAAACAGGCCTTGTGGTGGTAAAGTGTGGAAGGAGGGGAAGGGAAGCTTTCAATAGTCCTATGATTAGGTCTTTTCGTGAGCCTATGCCCCTGGGCTGTGAACTTCACAGTGCCTCTGGGTTCCTCCCTCTTCCCCCTTAAGTGAGACAGAATGGCTGGAGGGGGCTGGAGTGGGGTATTTTCTTTCCCCCAGGTTGGTTAGGGTCTGATAAAATACCAGTAAATTAGGATCTGGCAAAATTGTTTTCTCTTGTTAAAAAGAGTAAAATGCCCTGGTCTGTTTCAAAATGGGTACTTTCCCCCTGTCCAGGGCTGTTTTTGTTCTCTTACATTCACTGAGAGAACATGGTGGAACTTCTGGAGCTAAAGCGTACAGAAGTGTGCGGCTTCTAACTCACGGACTTGTCCACACTGAGCCTCCAACAATTCATCAGTTACAGTTTACATTTTCCCCTGGTTCCCACAGTGGTTTCTGACCGTGGATTTCTGCTCTGGTAAGTTGTGGTTCTCAGCATCTGCCTGTCTGGGCCTCCAATTTTGGGGCCCTGGAAATGACCTCACCTCTCTAATGGCTGTAAAAAGAGTTATTAATTTTTTTTGTTTCTTTAGCTTTTCACTTGTTGTGAGGATGGACTGGTGAATTCCAAGCTCCTTATATGCCAGACCAGAAACTGGAAGTCTACAGTTTTCAAAGACATTTTTAACTGCTGGATTATTCAGTTCTGAAATCACTCTTCTTCCTCTGAACTGCCTTTTATATGAGTTAATTAATATCCTTAGTTTTTAAGCCAGTTTGATTTGAGTTTTTTGCTACTTGTAGCTGAAAGCGTCCTGCTAAAGTACAATTGACCGTAAAAGTGAAACAAACTAAAGCCGCCAGAACTACATGAAGAAGCTCTAATTAGTTTCAAGTATAGAAAAGAAAAGATTAAGTGTTCATAATTCATGTCAAGAATAACCCAAAAGTATATCATTGGGGAGAAAAGCTAATGGTCAAATAGATTTTAAAATATTATATTTTATCTTGTTTAACTATTTGAACAGTTAGTTAGTAGTGATTGCATGACCTCGTGAGACGTTGTGAGAATGGTTTAGGGTGTAAGCCGTTTTGCTCACTACTGTGTCCCAGTGCCTCACACAATACTTTGCATTTAGTTGGTGCTCCGTAAATTGTTGAACAAATTACTTTGGTTGGTTTAACCTCTTTAGAAAGCAGTTTAATAAAATATAAAATAAGGGCTTCTTAATCCTGATAAGTTTCCTCATAGCCCGCATGGGCAACTAAACCACATCTTTGACCTACTTGAACTTCAAATTAGCGTTGCAGGTGCGCGCCTTGTTACTGTAAATGGGGGTGATGACACTAATCTCAGAGTGTTAGGGTTGCGGAGTTCAGATCAAATACGGCCCCCAGAAAAGACAAATACTTGTGAGCCGTTCCACTTGACACTTGCTTGGTGGCTATCAGATACTTCACTGTCTAGGGAATACATAAAGGCATGAGGGTTTTGAAGCAGTTTTTTTCAAAGGAGTTTCCGAATATCTTGCTCCAGAGTTACATATCTTTCTTGCCCTTCCATGCTGAGACTTCAGAGAAAGCCAGCTGGATTAAAGATTCATGATAAACAAAATTAACGGACAAATTCATTAACTAATGGCTCAGGAATAGTGACATGTGAAGAAGCACAAAGCGGTGACTGCCTTCACGTTGCTTTCACAATGGATATAAGCCAATGCCTATTGGTTTTACCAAATCTAGATGCTTATATATTTGAGTTTTCAAATTTTGCAAAAATTTGGTCACCAAAATCTAAAGAACCTGTGGGGAAGCTGGAGAAGCATTTTTTTAAAAACATTTTATTTTTTTATGATTTTATTTATTTATTTGAGAGAGAGAGAATGAAAGAGAGAGAGAGAGCATGAGTGAGGGGAGGGTCAGAGGGAGAAGCAGACTCCCCACTGAGCAGGTAGCCTGATGCGGGACTCCATCCCGAGACTCCAGGATCATGACCTGAGTCGAAGGCAGTCGCTTAACCAACTGAGCCACCCAGGCACCCTAAAAACATTTTATTTTTTAAAGTTATCTCTGCACCCAATGTGGGACTCAAACCTACAACCCTGAGATTAAGAGTCACTTGCTTCACTGACTGAGCCAGCCAGGCACCCTGGAGAAGCATTTTAAAGACATGGCAAAATGGTTCTTTGGTGGAAAGACTAGACTTGAATTTCCAAGCCCAGTTCAAGTTTCCTTAAAGTTCCCATTACTATAACTTTTTCTTAGTCTGAAGTTAGTGTTTCTTAATCTGAAGTTGGGGAGGGGGGGGAGGTGGAATCCCCAGAGTTTTACATTGTGCATTAGACAATCCACTGGAATGCAGAAAGGTTTTTTCTTTCCATTTTTTCCCATTTTTTTTTCATTTTTTTCCATTTCCATTTTCATTTTTCTTTTATGTCATTGGAAATTTTCTGCTTTTATGTTACATAATATACATACTAATATTTACATAGAGATATAATAATTATACCTATATAGGGAGGTGTACTCAAGATGTTTTTATCAAAAATGTAATTAAGAAAGTCTAAAGACCATTACACTCTCTGGTCCTATCTGTGTCCTCTCTGTCTGTTGAGGACAAAAGGGAAAGGTGAAGGAACAGGGGTTGCCTGGAGTGGGTTCACTTGCCATTGGCCCCCTTAGTGTTGGCAAAGGAAGGAGACCACTAGGAGTGTGGAGATCTAGGTGGCTTCATGCCACTGGGCAGATGAACCAACAAATGGAAGTTTTTCTCTCTGAACTCTGAGGAGAAAACTGTCCTGGAGTCTATTTCATCTTGCAGTGGCTTGCCGAGTCTTCTCCACTCTACTTAGTATAGGCATTATGACAGGTGAAAGCTTAACTGTCAGTCCCAGCTGTCAGAGCCTTCAGTCTGGGGGCAGGGGGACTATCTTGTCCCTCCTCTGTCCCAAGGGTTTGTTCCACCTATCTTCTCTCTGAGTTCCCTCCCTGGGTAGATGATTCTCACCTCCTCCTAAAGATAATTTTTTTATGTGGGCACAATCTCCATCCCTCAACTTATGCTAAATATTTTAAACTCCCAACAGCTCTATCAGACTGGGCTCTAACATGAACCCTCCTTTACAAATGCAGAAATAGCTGGGGGTAAAAACCCACTTCTGCGTGATCTCCCCAAAGCATACTCCCTCCACTATTTCTGCCTCCAAGGAATAAATAATTAAATGTCTTAGGGGACTCTACACCTGCATAGAGCCCAGAATCTGGACTTGCACATTTCTAGATATTTCATCTAAATCTGTGGTTCCTTGCTCTGTTTACATTGACAGTGGGCACAGAGTGCATGTGGGTACTTAGGCAACAAGCACATTCCTAGAAAAGAACAGGACCAGAGTGATGTCCTAGTGAAAGAGAAGATCTAGTTTTGAAAATTATTCTTGGGGGGCGCCTGGGTGGCTCAGATGGTTAAGCGTCTGCCTTCGGCTCAGGTCATGATCCCAGGGTCCTGGGATCGAGTCCCACATCAGGCTCCCTGCTCCTTGGGAGCCTGCTTCTCCCTCTGCCTCTCTCTCTCTGTCTCTCATGAATAAATAAATAAAATCTTTAAAAAAAAAAAAAAGAAAATTATTCTTGGAATAGGAGAGTAAACTTTTTTTTCTGTATCTCTCTACCAAAGCATTTTCTAATTTCCTTTTCTCAGAGCTTTGAATGAACTGAGAGTTTTATGGGCTTCTATGTACCTGCAGGTCAGGAAACCATGCTCAGCTTGCAGCCACAGAAACAACAGGCTTCTGTGTCTCAGGGTGACTTACAGATGTGACACAGGTTCCCCAACATCCACAAGGTATGAGTGTGGATGGTGTCACCTTGCTGAGTTTAAAGCAACAGTAGGTGTTAGTTCTGAGCCTTTCGTCAGTTGGACAAGTATTTCATCTTTAAATGCTTATTGTGTATAGAAAGCTGCCTCTGTTTTAGTTCAAATCTTAGTTGTTCAAAAGCCAAAATATAGTCTTCATTTCTATAAATCAAAAGAATTGGCTTTTGAAAATGAGGAAGGCTGCCATGTTTTTACGAAAAGAAGCTCCTTTCGAGAATGAAGAGATAAGGAAAATAGGGTTGACCTCTGCAAGATACACAAACAAAATCCACAGGTAGCGGATATCATTGGCAATCTTTTCCAGAAAACAAACTAAGATACTGTTTTCAGATGTATAATTAAGCAGTTATCCCCAAAATGAATAGAGACTGAAGCTCAGAGTGGAAAACAGGAATGCAAACATAATTTACTAACTAAAATTTTAATTGTTTGTAACAAGGCTATGGACATAACAAGGAAGATTGAGAACAGGGAAAAGGGATGGTCAATGAGCTGGAGATTAGCAGAACCTTTCTAATCATCATCCCAGAGCATACCATCCCAGCTATGTATGCTGGGCCTTAGGGTTTATTTATTGTTGTTTTGGGGCATAAAATTAACTCTCTTGGTTGTCATTACATGTTCATAAAACATGTCCATGCCAGCATCTAAAGTCTACATGATGAATATATTTTTCACCCATAATTAATAATATGAAGTTCTGACTCACATATCAGTTTCTATTGGTTTGGTTAATGTATGTCTGCCCCTATAAGACAGGTTCATTTAAGTTATGCCCAAATCAATCTTTTGATCTGCGCAGGCTGGGAGACAGACCAAAGTAAATGTCACTTCTAAGCCTCTTGGCAGAGAGCTGGCCTTTCGACATCAGTATCCATTGTTGCAAGATAGCCTGATATGAGCTGCAGCAAAAGACAATGGAAATGAATTTCAACATTTCATTTGTTTTTGACTTGGAATTCATTTTATGCAATTCATTTGAAAGCAACACCACACACACACACACACACACACATATAATCTACACATATGTGTGTGTGTTACAAAGATACATATAAAATGACAGAATTAAATAGATTTTAAAATTTACAGTAAATGAGGGATGCCTGGGTGGCTCAGTCGGTTGAGCATCTGCCTATGGCTCAGGTTGTGATCTCAGGGTCCTGGGATTGAGCCCCACATGGAGCTCTACACTCAGGGAGAGTCTGCTTATCGCTCTCCCCCTGCTCCTTCCCCCACTTGTGCACTCTCTCTCTCTTTCAAATAAATAAGTGAAATCTTTTAAAAAATAAAAATCACAGTAAATGGAAATTTAGGGTATAATAGTAAAATAGTGAAGTAATGCACATCATTAGTTCCTGTGCAATTTCCAGAGGTCAACCACACATTTATTTCTGATTTTCTTAGTAGCCAAACAGCACAAGAAAACAACCAGTTGCAAATTGCCTGGGTTCCAGAAGATAAAACCTCACGCATAATCTAAAACAATCAGGTCTCCTAGTAGTGACACCTGAGAGAAATTTTTCTGTAGGTTCTCATAAAGAAAACACTTTGACTTTATGGAAAATGTTCTCAACAGTATCCCCATGATAAATAAGGAGGAAATTTCAAACAGCTATTTCCCGTAATGTCTCTCTATGCAGACTAATGGAATAATGCCAGAAGGCAGTCCAGTAAAAAGCAATTAGATGAGGAACTAAGACTCCTTAATCCATATGAAATAAAATGAACTGAGACCTTCAGTCCTGTTGCTTGTAAACCAAAGAATATCCGTACACTCATATCATTGTGGCATTATTCACAATAGCCAAGATATAGAAACAATGTAAATGTCCATCAGCAGATGAATGGATAAAGTAGATTATATCTATATCTATATATCTTCACAATGAAATATTATTCAGCCATGAGAAAGGAGGAACTCCTGCCATTTGTGACAATATGCATGGATCTTGAGGACATTATGCTAAGTGAAATAAGTCAGACAGAGAAAGACAAATATTGTATTATATGTGGAGTCTTACAAAACTAAACTCAGAAATAGAGAGTAGAATGATGGTTACCAGGGACTGGTGGAGGAGGGAGTTTGTGGAGGAATTGGGGAAATGTTGATTGAAGGACAAACTTGCAACTAAATGATGAATAGGTTCTGGAGATCTAACGCACAGCACAGTGATTATGGTGAACAATACTGTATTACATTCTTCAAAGTTGCTAAGAGACGAGATCTTAAATGTTCTCACCACAGAAAACAAATGATAATCATGTGATGTGATGTGATGTGATGTGATAGAGATATTAACGATTGCTATGGTGGTAAACATATTGCAAATACAAGTGTATCAAATCAACACATGGTACCTCTTAAACTTACACAATTATATCTCAATAAACAAAAAGTCCAGGAGAAAATTTTACAATTTTGGGAAGAGTTAAGATGATGGAGGAGTAGGGGGACCCCATGCTTCCCTCGTCCCTCGAACACAGACAGATAAATATCAAATCATTCTGAACACCTAAAAAATTGATCTGAAGGACCGAGAGAATAAACTGCACATCTGGAGGGAGAAAAATGACCACATCATGGATGATAGGAGCTGCAGAGAGTTGATTTGGGGGAGAAAAGAACTGTGGGTGCTGCAGAGGGAAGGGAGCCCTGATCATGAAGAAAGGAGCAAGAGAGATAGAGAAAGAGATAGAGGGAATGAAAGCAGCATGAAGGGGACTGAACAAGAAAAACTTTTCCCTAAGATCACTGGCTGCGAAAAAGGGAGGGGCTGACTACCACAAGTCTTTATAAGCAGTAGAGCACAGTCTGAAGTTCTAGAATTCTGCACCAAAACCAGGGTTGTGCCTTGTGGGCTTATCAGTGTTCCTGTGGGGAAGGAGGGTGGAGGTCCGGGAGCAGACAATGTGGTTGAAGGATCCCCTGGGTCACACAGGAAGAGATAGTCTCCCTTCTTGGAGTGCATTTGGGGGAGGTGGCACTGCCTCTCAGGGGACAAAAGAGCTGGTGGGCACCAACGTGCTGCCCCGCTCATTAGCATAGGAACAGAGACACTTGTTGACGGCAGGAAACCTTGGTGCCAACTTTTAGCTGCACTTTACCACAAACTCCAAACCACTATGTGGTCACACAACTGCTTTTCTTGGACAAACCAGCACTGGCCACAGCCTGGGGAGACCCTGCCCCAGAGGATCAGTGTGGGTCCACACTGCGCCAGGTCCCTAAAATTTGGAGTTTTGAAACCCAGCCAAACACTTGAGATAAAACACAGGGGAACTGTGCTGCCTGGCAGGCAGACAGCTTGGACACAGAGTATAGGCAAGGATCTGATGGAAGCCAGGCACACAAGATGGGAGAATGTTTGCTCTCCTGTGAGGGCTTCCTGAAGAGTGGCAGGCACAAACTCCCCTGTCCAGGAGGAGAGAGCTGGGTGATTCCACTCCCCTCATCCCACCTCCCCACCCCTCCCACCCCCCTGCCATCAGTACTGACCAACTTCAGTGAGCAACACAGCACCCCTCAGTGGAAACTGGAGCCACTCACACCAAGCCCCATCCCCTTAACACTCTGCAGGTGCATCTCCATTAGGGCAAGTCCAAGTGAGAATCAGGGCAGCAGACCCCTCCCCCAGAAGACCAACACAAAGCCCTTGCATGAACCAAGTCTACAGATCATAGAGTGCTGCAAAGCTTCAGCTCTAGGGGAAATAGGATCTAGCTTCTTTTTCTTTTTCTTTTTTTTTTAAGATTTTATTTATTTATTTCAGAGCGAGAGAGAGCATGAGGGGGAGGGGCAGGGGGAGAGGGAGAAGCAGGCTCCTCATGGATCAGGGAGCCCAATGCAAGGCTCAATCCCAGGACCCTGGGATCATGACCTGAGCCAAAGGCAGTCGCTTAACTGACTGAGCCACCCAGGGACCCCAGACCTAGCTTCTTTTAACAAGCAGACCAGAATACAGCTAGTTAAAACTTGCCACATGCTGGATAAGGTCCAAACACTCCCCACTGCAGAGTACTGACCTGAGGGAAAGAGCAGCCAAAACAAAACAGCAGAGTGCACACTCTGAAGCACTTCCTGAAGCACCAGGCCCAAAACAGTACAGGACCTCTTCTTAATATAGCCATTACTCTCAGGAGCAGGAATATAACAGGCTTAACACACACACACACACACACACAGTGACCTACACAAAATGACAAGACAGAGCACCCCAAAAGAAAGAATAGGAAGAAGTCTCAGCCAAGGATTTAATCAACACAGATATAAGTAAGATGCCTGGACAGAATTTAAAACAATAATCATAAGGATACTAGCTGGACTTGAGGAAAGCATTGAAGACACTAGAGAATCCCTTACTGCAAAGATGAAAGAACTAAACTAGTCAGGCCAAAATAAAAAAACGCTATAATTCAGATGCAAAACTGACAAGATGCAATGACAATGAGGATGGATGAAACAGAGGAACAAATCAGTGATATAGAAGATAAAATTATGGAAAATAATGAAACTGAAAATAAGAGGGAAAGAAAAGTATTAGATTATGGATGTAGACTTAGAGAACTCAGTGACTCCTTAAAGCATAATAACATTTGTATCATAGGAGTCAAAGAAGAAGAAGAAGAGAGGGGGGAAAGGGCAGAAGATTTATTTGAGCAAATTATAGCTGAAAGCTTCCTAATCTGGGTAAGAAAACAGACACTGAAATCCAAGAAGCACAGAGAACTCCCGTCAAAATCAACAAAAGCTGGCCGACACCAAGACATACCATAGTCAAATTCAAAAAATACACAAATAAGGCAAGAATCATGAAAGCAGCAAGGGAAAAAAAGTCCTTAACCTACAAGGGAAGACAAATCAGGGTTGCAGCAGATCTGTCCACAGAAACTTGGCAGGCCAGAAGAGAGTGACATGATATATTCAACATGCTGAATGAGAAAAATATGCAGCCAAGAATGCTTTATCTAGCAAGGCTGTCATTCAGAATAGAAGGAGAGATAAAGAGTTTCCCAGACAGACAAAAACTAAAGGAGTTCATGACCACTAAACCAGCCATTCAAGAAATATTAAAGGGGACCCTTTGAGTAGGAAAGACCAAAAACAACAAAGACCAGAAAGGAACAGAGAACATCACCAGAAACACCACATTTACAAGTAACACAATGGCACTAAATTCATATCTATCAATAGTCACTCTGAATGTAAATGGACTAAATGCTCCAATCAAAAGACATAGGGTATTAGAATGGTTAAAAAAAAAAAGAAAAGAAAGAAAGAACCATCGATATGCTGCTTACAAGAGACTCATTTTTTGACATAAAGACACCTGCAGATTGAAAGTGAGGGGATGGAGAGCCATCTATCATGCTAAGGGACATCAAAAGAAAGCCAGACTAGCCATACTTATATCAGACAAACTAGATTTTAAATAAAAAACTGTATGAAGAAGGGCACTATCTCATAATTAAGGGGTCTATCCTCAAGAAGATCTAACAATTTCAAATATTTATACCCCCAACTTGGGAGCACCCAAATATATAAATCAATTAATAACAAACATAAAGAAACTCATTGATAATAATACAATAATAGTAAGGAACTTTAACACCCTACTCACAGCAAATGGATAGATCATCTAAGCAGAAGATCAACAAGGAGACAAGGGTTTTGAAGGACACACTGTACCAGATGGTCTCAACAGATATATTCAGAACATTTCATCTTAAAGAAGCAAAATACACATTCTTTTCAGGTGCACATGGAACATTCTCTAGAATAGATCACATACTGGTCACAGATCAGCCCTCAACAAGTACAAAAAGTTTGAGATCATACCATGTGTATTTTCAGACCACAACACTATAAAACTTGAAGTCAGCCACAAGAAAAAATCTGGAAGGACCACAAATACATGGAAGTTAAGAGTATCCTACTAGGGGTGCCTGGGTGGCTCAGTTAGTTAAGCATCTGCCTTCAGCTCAGGTCATGATCCCAGGGTCCCGGGATCGAGCCCCACGTTGGGTCCCTTGCTCAGTGGGGAGTCTGCTTCTCCCTTTCCCTCTGCCTGTTGCTCCCCTTTGCTTGTGCATGCTCTCTCTCTCTGTCAAATAAATAAATAAATAAATAAATAAATAAATAAATAAATAAATCCTAAAAAAAAAAAAAAAAGAACATCCTACTAAAGAATGAATGGGTTAACCAGGAAATTAAAGAAGAAATAAAAAATACATGGAAGCAAATGAAAATGAAAACATGACAGTCCACAACCTTTGAGATGCAGCAAAGGCGGTCCTAGGAGGGAAGTATATAGCAATACTGGCCAGCCTCAAGAAACAAGAAAAGTCCCAAATACACAACCTAACCTTGCATCTAAAAGAGCTAGAAAAGGAACAGCAAATAAAGCCTAAAGCCAGCAGAAGAAGGGAAATAATAAAGATTAGAGCAGAAATAAATGATATAGAAACCAAAAAATAGAGCAGGTCAACAAAAGTAAGAGCTTGTTCTTTGAAAGAACTAATAAAATTGATAACCCCCTAGCCAGACTGATCAAAAAGAAGAGAAGGGACCCAAATAAATAAAATCATGAATGAAAGAGGGGACATCGCAATCAAAACCACAGAAATACAAAAAATTATAATAAGATTAGTTGACCATATAGTAGTGGGTCCATTTCTGGGTTTTGTATTCTGTTGTACTGATCTGTGCATCAGTTTTTATGCTAGTACCATACTGTCTTGATGACTACAGCTTTATAATATAACTTGAAGTCTGGAATCATGATGCCCCCAGGTTTACTTTTCTTTTTCAGGATTGCTTTCCTATTTAGGGTCTTTTCTAGTTCCATACAAATTTTAGGATTGTTCGTTCTAGCTCTGTGAAAAATGTTGATGGTATTTAGATAGGCATTGCATTAAATGTGCAGATTGCTTTGAGTAGTATGGACATTTTAACAATGTTTATTCTTCCAATCAATGAGCATGGAATGTTTTTCCATTTCTTTTTGTCCTCTTCAATTTCTTTCGTAAGTGTGCTATAGTTTTCAGAATACAGATCTTTTATCTCATTGGTTAGGTTTATTCCTAGGTATCTTATTGTTTTGGGTGCAATTATATATGGGATCAATTCCTTGATTTATTTTTCTGCTGCTTCATTATTGGTGTATAGAAATGCAACAGATTTCTGTACATTGATTTTATATCTTGCAACTTTGCTGAATTCATGTGTTAGTTCTAGCAATTTTTTGGTAGAGTCTTCTGGGTTTTCTACCTAGAGTATCATGTCATCTGCAAATAGTGAAAGTTTGACTTCTTCCTTGATGATTTGGATGCCTTCTATTTCTTTTTGTCATCTGATTGCTGAGGTGAAGACTTCCAATACTGTGTTAAATAACAAACTCCACTCATATGTAGAATTTAAGAAACAAAACAGATGAACCTATGGGAGGGGGAAAAAAGAGAGAAGCAAACCATAAGAGACTCATAACTATCAAGAACAAACTGAGGATTTATGGAGGGAGGTAGATGGGGGATGGCTAAATGGGTGATGAGTATAAAAGAGAGCACTTGTTATGATGAGCACTGGGTGTTATATGTAAGTGATGAATCACTAAATTCTACTCCTGAAACCAATATTATACTATTTGTTAGCTAATTAGAATTTAGATAAAAATTTGAAATAAAAAAAAGAAAAGAAAATTTTACAATTAAAAAAAAAAAAAGTCCAGTTGTCTGTGAGGAGCTGAATCCTGCCAATGACCATCTGAGTGAGCTTAAGAAGCAATCCTCCTTCATTTGAGCCTTTAGATGAGACCCTAGCTCCAGCCAACACCTTGATAGCAGACCTGAGATTACATTCAGATTCCTGACCCACAGAAAATCTGTGATAAGTTTGTTGCTCTAAGCTGCGGTTTTAGGGTAATCCGATACATAGATATAGAAAGCTAATATGCAAATTAATAGAAATTGAGATGTATCCATTCTTAGGTTGTTATAAGGAATACTACAGTGAGAATCCTTGCATTTATAACATGTTTTTGTGCAAAGTATCTGAGGGTTAACTCCTGGTATTGAAATTGCAGGATCAAATAGAATGTGTAATACTAAATGAAAAAAAATCAAAACTTGCTTATGATTATGATTATGATGAAGTTAAAATTCAATTATAATAAAAATGTATCACATATGAGGTGAGACCTCTCCACATTTACCCCAGGATAACTACTCAAAAATTTATTGTATATGCCTCCAACTATTTTTTCAAATACACATTTTAAGATATCTTTGTGGGATCTTATTATGTGAGGTTTTTTTTCTCTTAGTTCTATATCTTAAGGAGATTTTTCAATATCAGGACATGTAAAGCTATTGTATTCTTTTAGAAACAGCTTTATTATAATGTATGCAATTAAAATACAATAAATAGCATGTACTTAATTGCAATTGATAAAGTTTTTTCATTCTGAAATCAAGTCCTCCACCAAATATGTGACTTTTAAATATTTGTCTCTTAGTCCTGTGGCTTGTCTTTTGATCTTCTTAACAGTGTCTTCCATAGAGAAGAAGTTTTAAATTTTTATGAAGTGCAATTTATCAATTCTTTTTTTTATGGCTCATGATTTCCTTATTAGAAATATTTGCCTAACCGAAGGTCACAAAGATTTTCTCATATGATTTCTTCTAGAATTTCTATATTTTTAAGTTTTACATCTAGGTCTATGACCCATTTGAGCTAATTTTTGTATATGGTGAAAATATGGAGTAAAGTTCATTTTTTAAAACATAGATATGCACTTATTCCAGTATTGTATCTTTTTTCCGCTGAATTACCTTTGTACCTTTTTGAAAATTAATTGTCCATATATGTGTGGGCCTACTTTTACACTCTTTATTCAGTTGTATTGATCTTTTTGTCTATATGTCTATATGTTTATATATCTTTATATCTATCTTTTGTCTATAAAACCTTTTTTGTTGATTTTGTACTAAGTCTTGAAATGAAGTAATACAAAGCCTCCAACTTTATTCTTCTCTTTAAAAGTTGTTTTGACTATTGCAGTACCTTTTCCTAAAGCTTTAGAATCAGCAGTTAATTCCTACAAAAAGCCCGATAGGGCTTTGTTTGGTTCATATTGACTCCATATATTAATTTGGGGAGAATCAACATGTTGACAATACTGAATCTTTTGATCTATGAATGAAGTATATCTCTCTATTTGGGTCTTCGTTAATGTCTCTCAGCAATGTTTTTTTTTTTTTTTTTTTAAGATTTTATTTATTTATTTGGGAGAGGGAGAATGAGAGAGAACACATGAGAGGGGATAGGGTCAGAGGGCAAAGCAGACTCCCTGCTGAGCAGGGAGCCCGATGCGGGACTCGATCCAGGGACTCCAGGATCATGACCTGAGCCGAAGGCAGTCGCTTAACCAACTGAGCCACCCAGGCGCCCATCAGCAATGTTTTTTTGTCAGTGTATATCTTTTATCAGATTTATCCCTAAGTATTTACTATTTTTGGTGCTATGGTAAAGGTCTGTTTTATTTCAATTTCTGATTTGTTACAGGGTAATATTTGCTTCATAGAATGTGTTGGTAACCACTGTCTCCTTTTAAACTTTCTGGAAGAGTTCATAATATTTCCTTATTATCCTTTTAATATCTGTAGGACCTGTAATGATGTCACCTCTATCATTCTTGATATTTGTAATATGTGTTTTCTTTTTTCCTCATCAGTCTAATGGTTTATCCATTTTATTGATCTTTTCAAAGAACCAGCTTTGGATTTTACTGATTCTATTATTTTTCTGTTTTCTATTTCACTGACTTTCACTTGATCTTTATTATTTCCTTGCCTCTTCTTATTTTGGGTTTAATTTGCTCTCCTTTTTCTAGTTTTTTAAGGTGGAAATTGAGTTAATTGATTTGAGACTTTTCAAATATAGGCATTTAGTAATGTACTGCTTTAATTGTATCCCATGAGGGAAAATTATAAACTATCTAGAAACAATGAAGAGTCAGACATTCCATGCCCAAACCTATGGGACACAGTGAAAGGCTTATGTAAAAGAAACGTTATAAACTTAAATGCCTTAATAATTAAAGATGCTGAAAAATAAATATGTACTCATCTTTAAGATGGATAACACAAAACTATATATTAATGAGAATAAGAATTAGAAAGAGGACATAATAAAAGTCCAGGGAGAATTTTTTTTTTCTAGTGAAGTATGAATTACCAGAATTAAGAAGTGAAAAACATAAATAGACCAATATCAAATACAAGAGATTGAAATTGTGATTAAAATTTGACCACTGAAAAGTCACCAAGAACAGATGGGTTCATAACTGAATTTTATATAAACTAAAGAACAGTTAATTAACATGTTATTTAAACAAGTCCAGGAACAAGAAAATGATGTAAAGCTCTTCCAGCTCATTTTACACTGCCCTATAACTTAAATTCAAAACCTAAGAACATTGACAAAAGAAAATTATAAATGTATAAATTCTAAATAAAAAATAAGCACATAAAATCCAGGAATATATCAAAGAAAAACCAGGTGCTCTATCCGCATAATCCATTACATTTAGGATGATTAGGGTTATGTCCAAGTGCCCCATTAAGACATTACTCCAAAGCATGCTGTGAGAAGAGTCATTAAAACTCTAATTTGATCATTGAGGGTTGGACTTCATTTGTTTTACAATTTTATCACTCTAGAAACCAGAAACACAAATTTTCTTTATTGTTACTGGTTGCCCGACCCTACTTTAGTGTGAAACGTCAAAAATATATGTCCCCAAATTAGAAAATGGGCAGTTTGATCCTCCAACTTTATTTACAGCATGTACGTTCAGTGTGCAAAGTCAGCCCTCCTCCACAATCTGCTTCTAACTTCTGTTTGGGGACCACTCATGCTTCCCTGTTGGGCCATCTGGGGGGCAAAGCTTTGTTATTCATTTAATGACCACAGACGATCCCTTATCATCTGTTCTTTTTTTCCTAAGCTTTCTGCTCCTGATTTCCTCTCTCAGAACTGACACAAACATGGTGTTTCTATGACCATGTGACAGAAAACTGCATTTTTTACTTAATTAGTTATTTACTTTTTAAAAACTAGCTGCTTATGTATGTATTCTATCTCCCAAATATATAACCCCACATTGTCCATACCCTCTTGGACCTGGCACCAGGCACTCTTTCACCCTCTCACTGATTCTCTTGTTAGCAAGTTAATAAGCTTTGACATGCGCTCAAGATCAATTTGTTTAAGAAAGTTTGTGACAGAAGATGTGGTAAAAGTGGGTCAAAAATAATTAGACCACACATAGTTTAAATCATACACTTCTCAAGAGTTTTAGTGAAAAACAGCAGTCCTCCAGTACCAACACCCCATTTGCCCATTTCCCTCTCTCCAGACACAGGCCCTTTAAAATATCATAGCTGATTCTTTTAATATTTACCTTCATATCACTAAATAACATACTTCTATTCCTAGTTCTTGCTTTTCCAGTTTAACGTTTTTTAATGGAAGATAAAATCAATCTCTTCAATATCTCCCTTGGCACCTAGTGTGCTTTCACACATATGTACCCCATTCTCTTCCCATCATGCAAACATAATAATTTTGGTTAGATTATTATTAGGCAATTATATTATTACACTCCATTGTTATGGCCATGTATGATTATGGCAGAGTTATGTAGTGTCTATGATTTCCTTCCTTGCAAAATGCTTTGCTTTTTCTTGAGTAAATAATTGAATTTTGTTTCTTTGCTTGATTAGTTATATATGACTCTAAAGCCCTGAATTGCCTTATCATATATCAAAAGTTGAAACAGCTTTAAGATGTTTCTTAAAGGGTGCTTAATTTTCATCTTCAGCATGCCTCTCCTAAAACCTTTGACCTGCTCCAGTATGGTTAAATTGTCCTCTGCACTCAGCAGGGAGGACTCAGTCAAAATTCTTTCCTATGCCTATAGTAAACATAACTGGGATATGGCAAAATAACTTATTGCTTACTTCAGGAAACACTTTCTCTGGGAGTGAACCAACAAAAATAGTTTACTTATCAGGACTCACAAGGTACTCATCAAGACCACAGGAACCCTACTTTATGGTGCCCAGTGATCCAAAGCCATCAGGTCATAAACTTTACTCATCCACCCACTTTCTCACCTTGTAAGACCCTCCTGAAAATCATCCAGCTCAGGCCCTAAAACTCTATAAATATCCTTCACTGATTTCCCCACTTTTGAGACATTACTAAGATCTGTCAATATGATTTTCTTCCCTACTGCAGTAGGCCTAAGGTATGTTTTTTTAAAAATTTTTTATTGTTATGTTAATCACCATACATTACATCATTGGTTTTTGATGTAGTGTTCCATGATTCATTGTTTGTGCATAACACCCAGTGCTCCATGCAGAATGTGCCCTCTTTAATACCCATCACCAGGCTAACCCATCCCCCCACCCCCCTCCCCTCTAGCACCCTCGGTTTGTTTTTCAGAGTCCATCATCTTTCATGGTTCATCTCCCCCTCCGATTTCCCCCCCTTCATTCTTCCCTTCCTGCTATCTTCTTCTTTTTTTTTTTTTTTAACATACACTGTACTATTTGTTTCAGAGGTACAGATCTGTGATTCAACAGTATTGCACAAGTCACAGTGCTCACCATAGCACATGCCCTCCCCAGTGTCTACACCCAGCCACCCCATCCCTCCCACCCCAACCCCCACTCCAGCAACCCTCAGTTTGTTTCCTGAGATTAAGAAGTCCTCATATTACTGAGGTCATATGATACATGTCTTTCTCTGATTGACTTATTTCACTCAGCATAACACCCTCCAGTTTCATCCACGTTGTTGCAAATGGCAAGATCTCATTCTTTTCGATGGCTGCATAATATTCCATTGTATATATATACCACTTCTTCTTTATCCATTCATCTGTCGATGGACATCTTGGCTCTTTCCACAGTTTGGCTATTGTGGACATTGCTGCTATAAACATCGGGGTGAACGTACCCCTTCGGATCCCTACATTTGTATCTTTGGGGTAAATACCCAGTAGTGCAATTGCTGGATCATATGGTAGCTCTATTTTCAACTTTTTGAGGAACCTCCATACTGTTTTCCAGAGTGTTTGCACCAGCTTGCATTCCCACCAACAGTGTAGGAGGGTTCCCTTTTCTCCGCATCCCCGCCAACATCTGTCGTTTCCTGACTTGTTCATTTTAGCCATTCTGACTGGTGTAAGGTGGTATCTCATTGGGGTTTTGATTTGGATTTCCCTGATGTTTCCGAGTGATGTTGAGCACTTTTTCATGTGTCTGTTGGCCATTTGGATGTCTTCTTTGGAAAAGTGTCTGTTCATGTCTTCTGCCCATTTCTTGATTGGATCATTTGTTTTTTGGGTGTTGAGTTTAAGAAGTTCTTTATAGATTTTGGATACTAGCCCTTTATCTGATATGTCATTTGCAAATATCTTCTCCCATTCTGTCGGTTGTCTTTTGGTTTTGTTGACTGTTTCTTTTGCTATGCAAAAGCTTTTTATCTTTTTTTTTTTAATTTGAGCCAGAGAGAATGAGAGAGAGAGAGAGAGAGCACATGAGAGGGGGTAGGGTCAGAGGGAGAAGCAGGCTCCCCGCCGAGCAGGGAGCCCTATGCGGGACTCGATCCCGGGACTCCAGGATCATGACCTGAGCTGAAGGCAGTCGCTTAACCAACTGAGCCACCCAGGCGCCCAAAAGCTTTTTATCTTGATGAAGTCCCAATAGTTCATTTTTGCCCTTGCTTCCCTTGCCTTGGCGATGTTTCTAGGAGGAAGTTGCTGTGGCTGAGGTCGAAGAGGTTGCTGCCTGTGTTCTCCCTTACGATTTTGATGGACTCCTGTCTCACATTGAGGTCTTTCAACCATTTTGAGTCTATTTTTGTGTGTGGTGTAAGGAAATGGTCCAGTTTCATCCTTCTGCATGTGGCTGTCCAATTTTCCCAACACCATTTGTTGAAGAGACTGCCTTTTTGGCCTAAGGTATGTTTAATCAACAGGATTTTCTGGTAGTAGTTTGCGGGGGTCAACAGTCAACAACTTTACTTGAGATTTTCATCATCATATGGGGGGTTCCTTTTGCTTCTCTTTTGTGATGGTCATACTTTAAAAATACTTTATGCTAAATCAGTTGGGAATGATTTGAGCAGCAAGGAAGAGAAAACCTAACTACAGTGGCTTAAATAAATAGAGTAAATTTCTCTGATGTAATTTGAGGTGGACATTTGCAGTCATTGGTTGAGAGGCTTCATAATGTCAGGGTCAACCATCTCTGATTCTTTCAGCCTATCCTGCATGATGAGAAGATGTCTGTGTAGCCATTCCATTTGCATGGAGAGCAGGAAGACAGAAAAAGGGGACACATAAGCAATGTCTTTCTGTTTATTAGGAAAGCCACAGAACAAGCACTCCACACTCAGCAGACCTCCTCTTTTGTCTCATTGGTCACATCTGCATCCCATGGGTCCCCCTAAAAGGAAAGAAGTCTTGGAAAGTTTGCACTCAGCTATTCAGTCTCTATCATGGTGACTCATAGTGTTATATATTCCCTGAACTGTATTCTAAACCTTTGTGTCTTACACTCTTGTTTTCTCTACCTAGAATACACTTCACCCCATTTTCCTGCCCATAGAAATCCCCAATTGTCCTTCAAGTATTTGCTCAAATTGTATCTCATCATGAAGCTTCTCCTCAATACTCATAGTTAAAATTCATTTCTTCCAACGTACTCACAACGTACCTCTGTAAACAAGACCACTTGGCATACTCTGCTTACTGGTTCACCATGTCTTAGGTGTTTCCCTATTAAGCAGTTCTGTTATCACCAGTGTTTCATTGTTTCATACAATGCTGCAGAGAACATCTTCTACAAATCTCCTTAGCAATATGTGTTTTTCTAGGGCAGACCCTTAGAGATGTCATTATTGACCATGTGAAATGGTCATACCATTTCACATTAATTCTTTTTAAATTTGAGTATAGTTGATACACAATGTTACATTATTTTCAGTGGTACAAGATACTGATTCAACTTTTCTATACATTACACCATGCTCACCACAAGTGTAGCTAACACCTATCACCATACAACACTATTACAATATCATTGACTATATTCCCTATAATGTGCCTTTTATTCCTGTGACTTATTCATCCCTTAATTGGAAGACTGTTTCTCCTACTCCCCTTCACTCATTCTGCCCATTCTCCCTCTCCCTACCCTTCTGGAAATGATGTGTTTATTCTCTGTATTTATAGGCCTGATTCTGCTTTTTGTTTGTTTGTTTATTCATTTGTTTTTATTTTAGATTCCACTTATGAGTAGAATCTTATAGAATTTGTCTTTCTCAGTCTAATTTATTTCACTTAGCACAGAATTGAGAGCCCTATGAAATAAATCCATACTTATGTGGTCAATTAATCTATGGCAAAGAAGTCAAGAATATGCTATGGGGAAAAGACAGTCTTTTCAATGAATGGTCCTGGGAAGACTGTATGTAATTTAAGGTGGACATTGTACATGTAAAAGAATGAAACTGGACCACTTTCTAACACCATACACAAAAACAAACTCAAGTTGAATTAAAGACCTAAATGTGAGACATGAAACCATTAACATCCTAGAGGAGAAGTACAGGCAGTCATTTCTCTGACATTGGCCATAGAAACATTTTTCTAGATATGTCTCCTAACATAAGAGAGACAAAAGCAAAAATAAACTATTGGGACTACATAAAATTAAAAGGTTTTTGCACAGTGAGGGAAACTACCAACAAAAAAAGGCAACCTACTGAATGGAAGAAGATATTTGCAAATGCCATATCAATAAGGGGTTAGTATCCAAAATACATAAAGAACTTATACAACTCACACACACACACACACACACACACACACACACAAAACCAATCTGATTGAAAAATGGGCAGAGGACCTGAGTGGACTTTTTTTTCAAAGTATTTCACATTTTTATTTTTAACAGATACTACAAAGTGGTCATCCTTACTTTTCCACTAGCCATTTGTAAGGGTAACTGTTTACCCAAAATCTATCAATGCTTAATCTTATCAAGCTTAATTATTTTCCAATTTAATGGAGGGGAACAATATTTATTTTTTTGTTTTAACTTGCATGTCTATGGTTACTAGTAAGTTTGAATAACTTTCATAAGATTATTGAACACTTCAATTTTTCTTTCATTAATTGCCAGTCATGTCACTCGTCCACTTTTTCTATTGGCAGGCCTTCCTTTTCTTATTGATTTGTAGGAGGTTTTGTTGTTGTTGTTTTGTTTTCTTTCTTTCTTTCTTTCTTTTCTTTCTTTTTTTTTTTTTTACATGTTTGGAGCACTAATCATTGACCAGTAATGTATGTTGAAAATATTTCTCCCTTTTTTGTGATGTTATTTCCTCCATTGTGTTTTCTGTCATACTGAAGTTTTAAAGATTTTTGTAGTCAGATTTATCAGTCATTTCCTTTAAGTCATTTTTTCTTTTTCTTTTTTTCCATTTAGGTGTCTGGTACTAGAGACATTCTCTTCATTTGAGTTGAATTAAGTGATATCCCTAATAAATTTAAGGGCACTCTCCTATATTTTCTTTTAATAATTTAAAATTATTTTTACTGATTTATTTTCTCTGGATTTTATTTTAAGCTGTTTTTCTTCTTCTTTTCTTTTAGTTCCCATACAGTTAACATACAGTGTTACACTAATTTCAGGTGGACAATATATTTTTCCAAATGGGTGGCTAATTTTCCCAGAATCATTTACAAAATAACTAGTCCTCGCTCTCCTGAATTAAACTTCCCCTTCCATCACATACAAAATTTCCACATAAATGTGTATCTGATCCTGGGTGCTTTATTATTTTTTTGTTGAACCAGCCTCTCCCAGAGCCAGTTTAACACTGCTTGATTATTCTGACACCAACTGGCAAATTCTCCCACTTTCTTATTCTTTTTCAGAATTATTTTGATTATTCTTGAAACTGCATTCATACTTCTGAATATTAAGATAATTTGTTTCATGCAAACATCATTAGATTTTAATTGTGATTGCATTGAGTATGTAGGTTAATTTGGGGGTATTGACATCTTAACATAGTAGATGCTTCCCATCCACGAACATGGTACATCTCTCCATTTATTCAGTCATTCTTCCCCTTCATTGTCTTTTTTAAAAAAAATTTCAGTATAGTTGAAACTCAATGTCACATTAGTCTCAGGGGTACAACTTAGTGATTTGTTGAGTTTATACATCATGCTATGCTCACCACAGTGTTGTTACCATCTATCTCACAACATTGCTATTACAATGTCATTGACTATATTCCTTATGTGGTGACTTTTATTCTTGTGACTTATTCATTTCATAACAAGAAGCCTGTATCTCCCACTCCTCTTCACCCATTTTGCCCACTTCCCCACCTTCCTCCTTTCTAGCAGTCATCAGTTTGTTCTCTGTATTTATAGGTCTGATTCTGCTTTTTTTTTTTAGATTTCACTTATGAGTGGAATCATATGGTATTTGTCTTGCTCAGTCTGACTTATTTCACTTAGCATAATACCCTTTAGATCCATAGATCCATCCATGTTGTCTCAAATGGCACAATCTCATCCTTTTTTATGGCTGCATAATATTCCATGATATATCTATATATCTCTCATTTTCCTTATCCATTTGTCTGTTGATGGACACTTAGGTTGCCTTCATGTCTTGGCTATTGTAAATAATGCTGCAATAAACACAGGGATGAATATATCATTTCAAATTAGTGTTTTCATTTTCTCTTTGGGTAAATACCCAATAGTGGAATTATTGTATCATATGGTACTTTTATTTTTAATTTTTTGAGGAACATCCATACTGTTTCCCACAGTGGCTATACCATTTATATTCCCACCAACAGGGCACAAGAGTTTCTTTTTCTCCACCTCCTCGCCACCTCCTCACCTCATTATTTCATGTCATTTTTTTTTTTTTAAGATTTTATTTATTTGACATAGAGAGACACAGCGAGAGAGGGAACACAAGCAGGGGGAGTGGGAGAGGGAGAAGCAGGCTTCTTGCTGAGCAGGGAGCCCAATGGGGGGCTTGATCCCAGGACCCTGGGATCATGACCTGAGCCAAAGACAGATGCTTAACAACTGAGCCACCCAGGCGCCCCTCATGTCATTTTTATTTCAGCCATTCTAATTGCTGTAAGGTGATATTTCATTGTATTTTTGATTTGGAGTTCCCTGATGATTAGTGGTGTTGAGCATCTTTTCATGTGTCTGTTGGCCATCTGTATGTCTTCTTTGGAAAAATGCCTATTCAGGTCCTCTATTTTTTAATCAATTGTTTAGGTTTTGTTTTTCTTTGTGTGTGTGTGTGTGTGTGTGTGTGTGTAGAGTTGCATAAGTTCTTTATATATTTTGGATATTAACTCCTTACCAGATGTATCATTTGCAAATATCTTCTCCCATTCACTAGGTTGCCTTTTTGTTTTGTTGGTAGTTTCCTTCACTGTGCAAAACCTTTTATTTTGATGTATTTTTATTTTTGTTTTCCTTGCCTTAAGAGACATATCTCTAGAAAAATATTTTTATGGCCAATGTCAGAGAAATGACTGCCTGTACTTCTCCTCTAGGATGTTAATGGTTTCATGTCTCACATTTAGGTCTTTAATTCAATTTGAGTTTGTTTTTGTGTATGGTGTTAGAAAGTGGTCCAGTTTCATTCTTTTACATGTAACTGTGCAGTTTTCCCAGCACCATTCATTGAAGAGACTGTCTTTTCCCTATTGTATATTCTTGTTTCCTTTGTCATAGATTAATTGACCATATGAGTATGGTTTATTTCTGGGGGTCTCTAGTCTGTTCCATTGCTCTATTGGTCTATTTTTGTGCCAGTACCATGCAGTTTTGATTAGTACAGATTTGTACTGTATCTTGAAGTCTGGTATTGTGATACCTCCAGCTTTGTTCTTATTTCTCAGGACTCTTTTGGCTATTCAGTCATTCTTTTATGTCCTTCAATTAAATGTTATATTCTATTACTAATATCACCATCCTTCCTTTTTAGTTTTTTGATTAATTAAAGATGTAATATATGAAAACTTTTTATTTTTGTATGCTTGGTATTGTATCTGATCACCTTGCTGAATTATTTTAACAGGTTAAGAGTTCCTTAGTTGGTTTTTCTAGGATGCTAGGGAGGCAATCATATAGTCTGCAAATAATAATAGTTATTCACCTTCCTTTCTAACATTTATATATTATGTATTTTTCTTGTCTGACTTTATCATATAGAATAGTCATCCAATGTTACTTAACAGCAGTAAAAAGAGGCATCATTGTATTATTACTAAACTTAATGCTCTTATTATTTATTAAGCATGATGCTTGCTATAGATTTTTGGTAGAATAATCAGGATAGCATTTAGCTGCATAAAAAAGAAACCTGGTTCAATGACTTAAAGAAAGAAATATAGGTTTCATTTTTGTAACCTCAAATATGCAGAGGAAGGTAGTCCAGGTCTCTTTCCAGCTTCCCAATATCATCTTTACTGTGTGGTTTTTGTTCTTACAGTCACAATATGGCTGCCATTCCTCCAGGCCTGGGTTGCATTCCAGGTAGAAAAAGTGGGAAGAGCAAAAGGCTGAGTCTTTCTTCTTTTATCTGAAAAACATAGATTTCTCAGAAGTTTCAGGATTAGACTTCCATTTTCATCTTTTTGGCTGCAACTAGGTTTTGTCACAATCCTCGGCTGCAAGCAGTGAGTATTTATAACTGGGCATGCTGCTACCTCTTCCATTAATAAGGAAGAAGGGGATAATGGATAACAAGTAAGCAACAAGTAGTATCTTCAATTATGCCCGTATCACGTTATAAATTTCACTTTTATTCTCACTGGATGAACAGGTATGAAATCCTATTGATTTTATTTAGAGGGGCTAATATGGTTTTTAATCTTTTACTACAATTTTTTTAAGATTTTATTTATTTATTTGAGAGAGAGAGAGTACAAGCTGGGGAACAGCAGAGGGAGAGGGAGAAGCAGGCTCTCCATCGAGCAGGGAGCCTGATGCGGGGCTTGATCCCAGGACCCTGGGATCATGACCTGAGCCGAAGCAGACACTTAACTGACTGAGCCACCCAGGCGTCCCTTACTACAATTTTATAATGTTAAATTATCCTTAAATTTCTGGACTAAACCCTACTCTGTCATCTTATAGTATTGAAATACAATATGCATAAAGAAACATGCATACATCATAAGTTTACACTTTGAGGAACTTGACAAAGTGAACTTGCCTCATAACTATCAGCCAGATTTTTTAAAAAGAACTCTATAAACACCCAGCAGTCCCTTTCATATCCTTTCCCAATCTTTTTCCCCTTTCTCCACTGCAGAGGTAACCAATACCTTAGTTGTTAATATAGATAGTTTTTCCTAATTTTGTACTTTGTATGACTGAAATTATACAAGATGTATTAATTTGGTTCTGGCTTCTTCTTTTGGTCATAAATATATTCATGGTGTTCATCCATGTTATTGTGTGAAACTATAGTTTGTTTTCATGCGATGAAACAAACATGCTTTCACTGTATACATATATCAAAATGTATTAATTAGTGCTACCACTGATGGACATTTAGGTTGTTTTCAGATAATGTCTATTACAAATAGTATTACCATAAACATTCTTATATATGTTTTTGGTTTTGAGTAATAGGGTATGTGATCCTTCAGCTTTAGTAGGTATTGAAAAATAGTTTTCAAAAAGGCTGCACAAGCTCATATTCCTGCCAGCAGTGTATGGCAGTTCCATTTGATTCACATCCTGGCCAACAGTTAGTATTGTTTATCTTTTACATTTTAACTGTTCAGATAAGTGAGTGTTGTTGTGATTTTAATATATACTTTATTTATTTGTAATGAGATTGGAAATATGTTTTTCATATATTTTTAAATTATTTGAATATTCTTTTTGTGATGTGTTTTTTCAAGTCCTTTACCCAGTTTTTCTATTGGGTGTCTGCCTTTTTCTCATTGAATTTTAGGAATTCCTTATATATTTATATAATCTGGACAGAACTCTTTTGCTAGAAGATATATATATATATATATATAATCTTTTCCCACTCTGTGTCTTGCCTTTTTGCTTCCTTAATGATTATTTTTTGATAACAGAAGTTCTTAATTTTTAATTATAAGATTTATCTATTGCTTCCTTAATTTATAGTACTTTTTGCATCCTTCTTAAGAATTTTGTCTACCTCAAGATCAGGAAGATAAGTTTTACAACAGATTCAATTATAGATCCAACTTCTTGTGCAACTATGACTCTTCATCTGGGTAAGTTGTGTTTTTCATAGGATTTGTTCATTTTATCAAAAGTTTCAAACTTCTTTATAATATCAATTTACATTTTTAATGCCCATAATGTCCGCCAGTGATGTGCTCCTTTTCATTCTTCATATTAGAAATGTGTAATTTGTGTCTTTTTTCTTAATCAGTAGTGCTAGGGCTAATCAATTTTTTTAGTGTTTTCAAAAAAGCAAACCTTGACCTTTTAAATATTTTATTTATTTTTTGACAGAGAGAGAGACAGCAAGACAGAAAGAATACAAGCAGTGGGAGTGGGAGAGGGAGAAGCAGGCTTCCTGCTGAGCAGGGAGCCCAATGCAGGGCTTGATCCCGGGACCCTGGGATCAAGACCTGAGCCAAAAGTAGACAATGACTGAGCCACCCAAGCACCCCCAAACCTTGACCTTTTAAAAAAAAATCTCTTTACCATACTGTATTTTCTATGTCATTAATTTAATTAATATGCTCGTGTTGATTCTTTTCTATTTTCTTTGACTTTTATCTGATTTTCAGGCTCTCACTTTTTCTAACATATACATTTAAGACCAAAAATTCACTCTGGTTATGGCTTTAGCTGCATCTCACAAATTATAATGTGTTGTATTTTCATTATTATTGACTACAAAATATTTTGTAATTTACCTTGCATCTTATTTGACAGATAGGTTATTAAAAATTATTTGCTTAATTTCCAAACATTTAATTATTGTGTGACTACATAATATTTTTATGATTAAAACTCTTTGGAATTTGTCATGATGTGCTTAGTGACCTGGTAGGATATGATTAATTTTTATAAATGTTGCATGTGTACTTGAAAGGAATGTGTGTTCTGGATGTTCAATGTGTACCGCATATTTTAATTAGATCAAGTTTGCTAAATGTATTGTTCAAAGATTCTATTACTTTACTGGTATTTTTGTCAGTTTTATCAATTACTGAGAAAGATATATTAAAATTCCCCACAGTTATCATTAATTTACTTCTTTTAGTTTTGTTAATGTTTGCTCTGTGTGTTTTAATTAGGTATAAACAAATTTAGAATTACCATTTCTTACTAGTGGCGTCATCCTTTTATCATTATGAAATACTCTCTTTATCTTGAATAGTGATCTTTCATTAAAGATTACTTGATATTAATATAGTTACACCTGTTTTCACTTAGTCTTTGCTTGGTCAGTCCAATTTTTCTGTATCTGCATTTTTAACATGTCTTTTATAAGCAGAAGGTAAATAAATTTACTTTTTTTTCTTTAAGTCCAATCTGACAACCTTTTTTTAATTTGGAAAATTTATTATATAAATTTAGATAAATATGATATATATATGATATATTTATGCATATATATTCCTATACTGTGGTTGAGGATTGGAGATGTCTCCTTTAGTTGAAATAGATTTCATATTTCTGTTTCTTGGTGTTTTAATTTTTCAGAGTGATTTGTAACAGGAGAAGGAGGCAGATAAATCTTTTTTTTTAAAGATTTTATTTATTTATTTGATAGAGACAGAGATAGCGAGAGCAGGAACACAACCAGGGAGAGTGGGAGAGGGAGAAGCAGGCCTCCCCTCGAGGAGGGAACCCGATGTGGGACTCGATCCCAGGACCCTGAGATCATGACCTGAGCCGAAGGCAGACGCTTAACAACCGAGCCACCCAGGCGCCCCAAGGCAGATAAATCTTAACCCCCTCCTCTTAAAACCAGCAATAAACCTTTTATGTATTATGACTTAGAATAGCATCTCTGCAGCCATAGTCTCTCATCCCTTTTTGGCCCTAATGTTGATTTTTCTTATCATACTTGCAAAAGGTTTATTTTATTGTTTCTTTCAAATAGTGTTTATAAACTCTTTTCAAATTACCCAGGTTGAGTGGATCATCAACTTCCTGTCAAGTATATAATAATTATATAAATGTATTCTATTGTTAAATTAGTATATAAATATATTTTTGAAAACATTCAATATGGGAGTCTTTGTCTTATAATAGGTGAATTTAATCCATTTATATTTACTATGATTAAAGATATGTTTGGACTCTTTCCTGATATCTTATTTTCTGTTGTGTATTTATTATACTTTGCTTATGTTTCTCTTTTTTTAATACTCTTTTCCTGCCCATAGCAGAAAATTGTCATGCTTTTGGGGGCTATTCGACATCTTCCTTTTTTTTTTTTTTAAGATTTTATTTATTTATTCATGAGAGACAGAGACAGAGAGAGAGGCAGAGGGAGAAGCAGGCTGCCAAGGAGCAGGGAGCCCGATGTGGGACTCGATCCCAGGACCCTGGGATCATGACCTGAGCCGAAGGCAGACGCTTAACCATCTGAGCCACCCAGGTGCCCTATTCGACATCTTCTTAAGTTTCTAAGTTTGAAGGAACTTCTTTTTTTGAGTCCATGTCTCCCCAAGGCAGGAGCCAGAAACTCACATCTCAGCCTCCCTAGCATCCAGGTTATAAGCATGCAATCAGTCAGACTCCTTAAGATTTTATTGAAGGGAGAGAGATCAAGAAGTAAGCATTATGCAGAATCCATTATGGTCTCAGTGGTAGACATCTAGCTTCCAAGGGCTGTAGTGGTAGTAGTATGAACTATGGAGAGTGACTTGCCTATGACTAGGAGAAGTAGAAACAGGCATAGCAGGAATTATCCTGTGGTGTCCTGAAGTATAATCTGAGCACTGTTTCTGCCATCTAGCTCCTGCCATGAGTCTCTGGCCCACCTGCAGATTCTGTGATCTATCCCATGTCATTTAATAGGTTCCTTTTCTTTTTTTTCTTTTTTTCTTTTTTATTTATTTATTTATTTTTTAAAGATTTTATTTATTTATTTGACAGAGAGAGACACAGCGAGAGAGGGAACACAAGCAGGGGGAGTGGGAGAGGGAGAAGCAGGCTCCCCACAGAGCAGGGAGCCCGATGCGGGACTCGATCCCAGGACCCTGGGATCATGACTTGAGCTGAAGGCAGTCGCTTAACCAACTGAGCCACCCAGGCGCCCCTTCTTTTCTTTTTTTTAAAGATTTTATTTATTTATTTGACACACAGAGAGAAAGCACAAGTAGGCAGAGAGGCCGGCAGAGAGAGAGGCAGAAGCAGGCTCTCCACTGAGCAGGGAGCCCGATGCGGGACTCGATCCCAGGACTCCAGGATCATGACCTGAGCCGAAGGCAGTCGCTTAACCAACTGAGCCACCCAGGCACCCTAATAGGTTCCTTTTCTACTTCAAGTAACCAGGAGAGATTCTGTTGTTCCTGCCCAATGAATTTTACTCCCAGTCTGTTGTTCAAAGACATTCTCCCAATTCCATCAGATCAAAATTTATTTAAATTTACTAAAGTGTTTTACTGACTTATGTGCTCACTAATATTTCTGGAATTCTATTACTTCCTCCTGGGTTCACTTTTTTCCATGCATTATCCTTTAGTAGTTCTTTGTACAAAGATATCTGGGTGAAAATTTTTCTTTTTTTTTTTTTTTTTAAGATTTTATTTATTTATTTGACAGAGAGAAACACAGCGAGAGAGAGAACACAAGCAGGGGGAGTGGGAGAGGGAGAAGCAGGCTTCCTGCTGAGCAGGGAGCCCTATGTGGGGCTCGATCCAAGGACCCTGGGATCATAACCCAAGCCGAAGGCAGACGCTTAACGACTGAGCCACCCAGGCGCCCCTGGGTGGAAAATTTTCTAAGTATGCCTGAAAGTTTGTTTCATTCTCAGTCTGGAAAGATAATTTTCTGGGTTTGGAATTCTGGGCTCAAAGTTATGCAGGTATTTTCCCTCAGCACTTTGAAACTCTTATTTATCATCTTTGTGTATCAAAGGTTGCTAATAAGAAATCTGATGTTGCCAAATTTTTATTTCTCTATAACAGTTTATAATCTACTTTTTCTCTCTGGAAGTTTTTCTCTTTTTTCTTTATCCTCGATGTGTTGAAGATTCACTGTGTGTGTCTAGGTATGTGTATGTGTGTGTATGGCATGATTCTTTTCAAGTTCTGTTCAGCACCTTGCCTGTTCATCCACTGTATTTGTTAATTTCAGTAATTGCTTTTTTTCTTAATTTCCAAGGATCGAAATTGGTTCTTGTATGAGTTCCTCCTTTATTTCTCTAAGGTATATGTATTTTAAAGTTGTTTTTTTTTTTCAGATGCTCTACTATCACTATACCCTTGGTTATTCCATTAATTGTATTGTTTTGCATTTGTGGTATAAAACTTCCTCGGTATTTGTTAATATTTGGTTCTGCACTTATCTTCTATGAGAAAATTCTCCCCAGTGTGTTCTGAGCTGTGAACGGCTCCTTGCAGGCAGCCAGCTGGAGGCATCTCCGTGAAGCCAGTATCAGTCCTGGCCTCCTGGCTACAGATGGCTACAGCCTCTCCTAGTTCCCATATGCATTTTCTTTTCTTTTCTTTTCTTTTCTTTTCTTTCTTTCTTTTTTTTTTTAAGAAAAACTTTACCATTTCAAGGAAGTTCCCTCTTTTGATTTCAGTCTTAGCTATGAATTTATTGCTCTGATTTTACATATATTTTCTACCATGTCTAAAGATGTTATGTAGAAGGAAGAAATTTTAGCATGTAGTCAAGCTGCTCCCTTGAGAGAAGACACTCACGTCTAGCCCAATCTGGCACCAGACTGGAGTGGAGGTGGCAGGGGCAGGACAACATCCGGGCCTCATTAGGGGTCCTCTGTCTCATGCTGGTAACAGTGTAGTGTCTTCTCTTGTGCCTACTCGGCCCTCCCTGCCTGCATCCACTGAGGTGTCTGCGACTCCTCTCTGGGCCCTGGATTTCTGGTCAAGCTCCATGTCCCAGTTCAATCTGTCATGGGTCAGAGTACCCAGCTGGGTGTGTACCATCTGCATCCACCAGGCCTCCAGGCCTTGTGGGGAGACATTTGGCTGTTCCCCAGGGAGTTCTGTGCAGCTGCTGCCTTAGACCCCACTGCTCAGGTAACCCGTTTACTACCTTTAATCCACTCTTCCACATTGTGACCTGGTAACTCTCTCAGCTTGTAGTTCCCAAACTTTACTGTGCATCACAATCACATGGAGGGTGTCAAAAGATAGATTTCTGGGCCCCACACATGAGAGCTTCTGATTTTGTAGGTCTGGGGTGAAGCCCGAGATTTTCATTTCTAACCAGGTGCCAGGGGATGCTAATGCTGCTGGTTGGGAGAGCACAATTTGAGAATCATTGTCCTAGACAGAGGAGCAGAGACCTATTCTTTCTCTCTTATACACAGACCTGACTAGGAAGTAGAAAAGCCAGGAATTTGACTGATGTATTCTCTGATTTTGGTGGCTTGGGGACAACTTTTACAGCTAGGGGTCTGAGCTGCGTTAGGAGAAGCGTGGGGTCATGGGGTAAAAAATGACATGGATTATCATAATATCATCTGTCCAGTGTAGTTGGTATTTTAGATGATAGTCTTTGTTTTTTTCCTCCAAGAAGATATATACATATGTAATTGTAAACAACATTTTTTTGTTTTGGTAGTTAGTCTCTCCTCCACCTGGCATAACACACTCTAAGAACTGGATGACACCTGGAGAACATTAATATTACACACCCTGGATCAGAAGTCTCTTCAGAAGTGAAAAATTGAAGAACTTCGGATACTTCAGCTGGCTTCACATGCACAGACAGGAGAAAAGCAATTTCAGGGAGCCCTGTTCACCTGCATCTTTTGTCTGAGTTTATATTGAAGCAGCTACATCCGGCTCTGAACACCGTTCCAAGTGATTCTCAGCCTCCGCCACTTTCTTCCGCACCTGATTCCTCAGCACATGGTAGAAGACCAGAGAAATAATTAACATTTTATAGATGGACTGACATATCTCTTTGCACGTGTGATTTACTCGCTTGGCATTTTAAGTATGTTAAATCCAAGATACATGCTGAAATTTAAAACTCCACCAAGGTGTAGGAGTAACTAACTCGTAGCATTTAGTAAAGGAACGAAGTTAGTGGTTCTCATAGCAACAGTGGAAAACATAGTTGATCTTCCCCAACAAACCTGGCCCTCCTTCAGCATTGCCTGTCTCAGTGAAGGGCACCATCTCTGCTCGAGTCGCACAAGCCAGAGACTGAACAGAAATCCTGGCACTGCCTCTCCCCAACCAACCGGCTTCCTAAGTGCGCATGTGCGCGTGCACACACACCGCTCACAAAGGCCTCTTTATTTAGTCTTTCAAAGAGCTCCGGGTCCATCTGCTGCACTCCCTTCCCCTTTGTTTGGGCTCCTTGCATCAGCTCTGGTCCCACAGTCTTTCTACACTCTGGTAGCCAGAGTGTTTTTTGTTTAATTTTATTATTATTGCTATTATTATTATTACAACACACCGGTAATCATGCCCCAGCTTCTAAATGTCAAAGGAGTCTCAACCTCATGCAGAATACAGGAAGGATAACTTCAAGCCTTACTGAGATACCATTTCCCACTGATCAGATGGGCAAAGACAAAAACGTTTGATAACACTGTTGACAATTGTGGGGAAGCAGAAGCTCTTACTGTTACTGATGGCCCGGCACATTAGGAAGCCTCTATCCTGCTTTACCACTGCCATGGTAGTTTGGCAATAATTATCAAAATTAGGCATTTGCATACTTTTGTATTCATTTTTACAAATTTACCCAATAGGGGAAAATATTGTATGGTGATCGTTATTTGTTGCACCATTGTTCGTAATAGCAAATGATTGGAAATTAACAAAGGGTTTATCAATAGGGGACAGGTTAAGGGGTACATTCATATAATGGGATTCTATATGGCAGTGAAAAGCAATGAGGCAATTCCCTATGTATAGACATAGAATGTTCCTTAAGATAACGGTTTTGTGGGGAAAAAAACCCCACAAACAAGTTGTAGTATAGTGTTGTGAACCAATGTAGACACTTAAACAATGCCAGGGTTTGGGTGTCAACTCCTTCCTTCCCATGGGGTCAAAAATCTGTGTATAACTTTTGACTCCCCAAAAACCTAACTGCCAGTAGCCTGCTGTGGACCAGAAGCCTTACCAATAGCATAAACAATCGATTAACATATTTCGGATGTATGTATTATATACTGTGTTTTTATAATAAAGTAAGCTAGAGAAAAGGAAATGTTATTGAGGCAATCATAAGGAAAATACATTTACAGTACTGTACTATAAAAATCCACATATAAGTGGATGCATTCAGTTCAAACCCATGTTGTTCAAGGGTCAACTGTATATTTGTTTGTACATGCATAAAATCTTTCTGGAAGAGTACACTGGAAACTGATAACATTAAGTAAGCCGTGGTAAAGGAGCTGAGGGTCTGTGGGGAGAGATTTTTCCTTATGTCACCTATTGTTACTTTGGAATTTTTTAAACCATGTTACATTGTTACCTACTCAAAAATTACATAAAAGTTTACAAAATGTATCATGTCAGCACTTACAACATGCCTAGTATATAGTAGCTCCTCCTTATTTGCTGAATGAATGAAATATACCAACCCCCTAAGGAATATGCTCTGTATTAATGACTTTTTGCTATGTAACAGATTACCCCAAAACTTGCCCGTATAAAACAACAACATTTATCATCCCCTGGTTTCTGTGAGTCAGGAACCTGGGCGTGGCTTAGCTGGCTGCCCCTGGTCACGGTCTCTCATGAGACTGTAGTTGAGCTACAGTTACCTGAAGGCTCAGCGGGGGCTGGGGCATCTGCTTGCAGGTGCTCACTTGTGGATGTTGGCAATGACCTCACCTGGGCTCCTCACCACATAGGCCACCCATAGGCTGCCTGAGTGTCCTTCCAATATGGCAGCTGGTGAACCAAGAGACAGAAAACAAGAGAAGGCATCCAAAATGGAAGCCCCAGTCTTTTTTGTAAATCAGTCTCAGAAGTGACCTCCCATCACTTCTTCTGTGTTCTGTTCATTAGAAGCAAGCCAATGAGTCCACCCACACTCAAAGGGAGAGGAATCATAGGGCATGAATCTCAAGAGATGTGGATCATCCAGGCTGTCTAAAAAAAGGCCACAGATCACATGCTCTGATGATGTCTTTACTTATTCTTCATTAGGAAAGACTTTGATGAGGCCTAGTAGGCTTGGCCTCCCACCTGCACATACCCTCCTGTCTGTCCTTCCAGCCTCTTCTTATTAAGCCTTTCTTAAATTCCTCAAACATGCTGTGCTTCTGACAGTTCTGAGACCTTCACACATGCTGTTCCCACTACCTGGAATGTCAACTCAACTATAAGGGAGAAACACTACCTTCTCCCACTATGAGATTTTGTAGCACCATGTGTGTATCCTTCCCTCTTTTTAATTTGTAATTTTCCTTAGTTTGTGTGATTGTTGGACTAATGCCTGTCCCTCCCAGAAAGCTCTGAGAGGGCAGAGAGTGTATCTGGTTTTATTTCAATGGTTTCCCCAGTGCCTAACACTAATTACATGGTAACTACTCAATAAATATTAGGTGAATGAATTAATCCTTGTCCTTAAATTGCTCAGGGTCCCAGTAGGAAAGAGATGGTACCATCAGAAGAAATAAATGAGAAGAATTTAGGGAAAGGACTATCTACAAAGGTGGGGCAAAGGTAAGAGAAATCAACAATGTAGCACTCTGGGGCCGGCAACACTTGCAAGCTGTTAGTGCCCCAGGAGCAAGTTGAGGGATCAGTTATGGCAATCCAGTGAGACCGGCAGTTGTGGGAAAGGCCTGTGAGGTAGGAGATGTGTGGTCTTTGCTAGAAGAACATGGCCAGTTCATGGAGCTCTGGAAGGAAGAGCGCTGGGGGGAATCCACCAACATCACCCTTTTTATTCCCTCCAATGTCCTGCCAGTATCTCGCATTGAACAAACCCAACTGAAAGCTAGGGGGCCAGGGAGCCCATGGACAGCTACAGAGGTCAGCTTCCTGGGCATAGAGCAGGGCAGGAAGAGTACACAGTGAGTCCGGAGGGGCAGGCAAGGAGCTATTCCATGCAGTCCACTGTTTTCCCCTACTGTCCTTTGTCTGCATGAAGAAGTCTCATCAGCTACCATATGACTGTCAGACCATGACAACTCAGTCACATTCTCCGTTGGAACCTAAAATGTTAAGCCGTGTTGTTCATGTGGGAAAGTAGAGGGGCGAGGAGAAAAGAAACAGCCGGTTAACCTAAAACATACCAGGTGCCAGGCACTATGTTGTGCTGCAGTCAGGACACACATCTGGACTATTTCCAGACCACATCGGGGACAGCAACTGCAGGTGGAGTCACCACCAGATGAAATTTATGACAATCTGTGGTCATTTTCCAAGATCCATATGCCATCTACGCAGGCTGAAGAGGCAAATCAAACGGGGCTGTGACAGACCTCCAGCCCTGCCCCTTCCAGTCTCTGATGGTGACTGTGGTCTCTGCAGCTTCCCCGGATGCAGTGCTCCTTCTGGTTTGCTATCCCGGGAGGGGAGAGCAGTTCCTTACCCCTTCTTCCTACAGCGGTCCTCATCCCATGGGTCAAGGGAGCCGATCTGGGGACTCTGCAAGATGCCACGTAGGTCTGTTCCAATGACCTCTTCTGGAACTGGGGGGATAACTACACTGTGGGTCTGCAGGCCTGTTAGGCCCACTCTGAGTCAGACTTGGGCCCAAGCTCCATTTAGCTGACCACCACGAACCCCCACTTTGACAGGGAGAGCACAGTGGCACTTTGATTTCCTAAACAATTTTTTATAACATGTCCTCAGAATTAATGTCACTGCAGAGCCAATGTCCAGAAATCTCCAAAAGGTCTCGCATTTCCCTTTTCCCACTGTATACGTGACCCTAGTAAATGGCCAAAAGTCGCAGGAGGGAAGAGCATGTATTTTGGGCAATGTTGCAGGGTCGTTCCTCCAGATGCTCAGTCTCCCCTTTAATCAAGAGAGTCTGGGTCTGGGAACTGGCTTCAGTCTGGAAATTTGGCTGCTATTAATTTCATTCTCCAGGGTCCATTAGCCACTGTCACAAGTTATGTGGGTCAAAGCATTCTGGTTTCCTCTGTCTTGCTGCTTATTATGACAAATACACACCCTTGTCTTTGGTTTCTGCCCCTGTGGAATCCCACCATCACCAAGGACACCAGGGGGAGCATCTCAGTAGTGAGATTTCCCACCGTCAGACCTGGTCTACAGGAGGCCAAGCACCTTCTCTTTAAGCAAGAGAAGGCTAGTCTCCTTAGACACAAGAGGGCAGGCCCTTCCACTAGCTGGAAAAAGACTTAGACTCAGAAAGACTCAAGGTTCAAGATTCTCAACTTCATCTGAGTCTACTGACATGTTGCCTCCCAAACCTCAAGGCCATACTCCTTCCCGTGTTCGCTTAGATACCCGTCAAGTCTTTGAATTCAAGTGACATTGTAATTCTGCAATGTTCACATCATCTGTACCTGACTGCAGGCCGAGGTAACTCTCTGGCTATAGCACAGAAAATGCCTGAAGTTCTCCGGTTCCCTGACTGGGACATGAGCTCTAAGTTTCAACTCCAGATTTGTCATTTTCCTTCTGGAGGGGCTCTGGTGTAGTAAGAAGAGCCACCCAGCCCCACATTCCTTGAGGCCATCCTTGCCACGGTTAAGGGCAGCGGTCACCTGGTCCCCCGGGGCTCTGGCTGCGGTAAGGACTTCACCCAAGGCGACCACAGGAAGGAATTTGACCAGTTGTGTGCCCAGCATGGCGTGGATTACTAGCACCATATTTTCCGCCATCAAGGAGCTTAGCGCTGTGGTCCACGCCTGAGACATGACCAGACTAACCTTAGAATCTGTCAAGGAGTGTCTGTTTCCGGGGAACATGACTAGTACTGACTGTGTTAGGATCCAGGCTGGGAAACAAAACCCACACTGGCTATTTTAAAAGAGAGATTTTATACACAACCCATGAATCATGGAACACTACATCAAAAGCTAATGATGTAACGTATGGTGATTAACATAATAAAATAACATTTTTTTTAAAAAGAGAGATTTTATATAGAATTGTTTAAACAGGTATTGGAGGACTCAGTTAGCCAACTTTAGCTGACTCTTATGTCACTTCAAACTCCAACAGCCAAATCTCAAATGAGGGCATCCATTCCAGCACCTTCTGTCTGGCCAAGCCTCCTGGTCCATCTTTCTCAGGCTGTACCCTGAGCATCCATGCCCATGCACACTGCCCTGCTGTCTGCTCCCAGCGAGGCCCTTAGTATCAGTGTGCTGGTGGCAGGGCTCAAGCCAGTTTGCTATTGCTACAGTCCAGGCCCCAGGTCAGTGTGCAGCCCAGGAGTATTTTTAATAAATACGATTAATGATGAACTAAATTCACACAACCAATTTCTAAAGAAGAAACCATGACTCCGTTTTTTCAGGCGAGGAATCTCAGCCCCACCTGGAACCCCATGAACCTGAAATTTCAGGTGGGAGTTTAAAAAAAAAAGTCAAGCAGGTAAAAACCCATCATAGGAGGATGTCTTCATTCTACAGCAATGACGATTATAATAATGACCAACGAGAATTGGCCCTTTTTACATGCTAGTCTCTGGGTTAAGAGATGTACATCTGTCACCTAATTTAACTCTTACAACAACCCCCTAAGGCAAATGATGGTATTTCCCCCATTTTACAGCTGTGCAAGCTGAAGCTGTATAGAGGAGAGTCACGTAACCAGGGTCATAGCCCAGGGCCGAGTTTTGGTGGGATCATGGTTGCTTAACCATGATGCACACTGCTTCCTTTGAAGAGACATTTCTAAACAGTTGTGCACTGTGGTAGGCAGAACAGTAGCCCCCCAAAAGGTGCCCACACCCTAATCTCTGGACCCTGTGAGTATTTACCTTATAGGAAAAAGAGATTTTGCAGATATGGTTGAGGACCTCGAGATGGGGAGATTATCCTGGATAACCTGGGTAGGCAGAATCTAATGACTTGAGTCCTGAAAGCAGAGAACCTCTCCCACCTGTGGTCAGCAAGAGATGCAAAGACAGAGGCAGGGCCAGAGAAATAGGATTTTCTTGCCATGAAGATGGAAGAAGGAGGCTATGAGTGGTCTCTAGAAGCTGCAAAGGCAAGGCATAGATTTTCCCCTGGAGCCTCCAGAAGGAACCAGCCCTGCAAACACCTTGAATGGTAGCCTAGTGAGCTCCGTGCAGGACTTCTAGCTTACAAGATCTGTTAAAAGAATCAGTTGTGTTGTTTTAAGCCACTAAGTGTGTGGTAATGTGTTACAGGTGCCGTGCAAACTAATACATGCACCCACCCCTGAAACCAAGTAGATGGCTCCAGGGAGCTTTGCTTCGACTGCTCGATGGGACTCTTGTCTTCCTCCAACTGCCACATGCCCAGCAATGGCACACTGGGTATGAGTCTTGAGCAAACTTTCTCTAGAAATGGCTCAGTCATTTCCCCAAATGAGCTCAGATGTTCAGCGACATACAAACATAGACGTCCAGTGATTAAGCAGAGAAGACACCCACAATAACCAATTATTATTGTTGCTATTATTATTATTATTATTATACCATTATATACAACAGTCATTGTCTTCAGGCTGCTCTGAGGGTCTATAAAGTCCGGACATGTCCAGCTCTCCACCCACAGCAACTTCAGTAGCCCAAGGGCTGGTCTCTAGAGAGAAGTGCGGTGCAAGTTGCAGCCAGGAGCCCACAATGGGGAAGACGTGCTAGTGATCCGACAGGAACTCTCACAGTGTCGGCTAAGCCCCGCCCTTGTACCTCTTGGGGCTGCTTGCGTCTCATGGTCAGTTCACTTAACCTTGTCCTGGCTTCTTCAGGATCCTGGTTGGTCACATTATCTGAGGGAGATCTTGCCAGGGAGGGTCAATGGGATGAACTGCAGACCCACAGCTGGAGTTGGTCTTGAGGCCATAAATGATATTCAGTATCTCCCTCCATGTTATGGGCTGAATTGTGTCCCCGACCAGCATCCCCACCCTCAACCCCACTCCAAATTCATAGTCCTCAGAATCGCAGACCGTGCTGTGTTTGGAGATGGGGTCTTTACAGAGGTGCTCAGGTTAAAATGAGGCTGCTAGGGTGGCCCTCATCCAGTAAGTTGTAAAAGGGGGCAACTTAGAGAGACAGATGTGGGTACGTGGAAGACAGTGTGAAGACACAGGGAGAAGGTGGCCATCTACCAGCCAAGGAGAGAGGCTTGGAACAGATTTTCCCTCATGGCCCTCAGAAAGAGCCCGCCCTACTGACACCTTGATTTTGGACTGCTGGCCTCCAGAGCCGTGAGACATTCCTGTTGTTTAAGCTGTCCAGTCTGCGGTAGTTTGCCATGGGCTCCCCAGGAAACTAGTACACTCAGCTACCATTTGTCCTAAACTCCCCTCACACTTGGCCAGCACTGCTGGCTGGGTGCTGTGCCCAGTGGGATCACCTCCATCTCTGGGGGGCTGAGCCCCTGGTTACCACACTCTCACCAGGTTATGGCGACAGTGCTGTCTAGTCAGGGTTCAAACCAGGCATGGGAGCACCCCCAATTCAAGTACAGTTCTCCTTATTCCTCTCTCAACATGGCAATTAGGGTTAATTCCCTTACAGAATGGCAACCCTCTTCTTTACCCGCTTGTCTCCTGGCACAAGGAACCCCAAATTACCAGGTAGCCCCTGTTGTTGTTTGTCCAGTGAGACTGTCCTGGGTCTCCAGTGGAAAATCTCATCCTCTCTGGCAGTGAGGACCTCTGGACCCTCAGGAGACCCACAGAACTTAAAATGGTGATGGTGGGAAGCACCAATCCCCAATGCAGGTCACTAGGAATGATAATGAGCAGGGTCATTCCTACAAGGGACCGCTGCTGGCTTCTTGGCTTGTGCATCCAGTCATTCTAAACCTGCAGTTGAAGGCGTGTGCCAGTCTAAAGAGCAGTGCTCAACCTTGCAGGATGTATCCCTAAGTTGGCAACTTAGCTACAATGTCAGGAGGCTATTTCCACGTTCCACCAGGCCAAAAGCATCCAGTTGGTGCAAAATCTTGTAGGAACATGGATCTTATGATCATGTGCTCCTTGCTCCCTATACCTCCTTTGCCATAAGGTGGGCTTCTTGGTCCGAGCTGACATGGTGCAGGATTCCATGTTGGTTGATCAGAAGACATGAGTACTCAGAGAGTGATTCTGACAGGAAATATTAAACCATCCCTGGAAATTATGTGACTGTCCCAATCAGCATGAATTGTTGGAATTTGTGGAACAGAAGGTGTAATGGATTTGTCTCTCTGAGGGGTGGTGACATATTTGGGGCTCGACATGGTCTCTTTTGCTGACGGGGGGACATTCAGCAGTGGCAGGGGCTAGATCAGTCTGGGTGAGAGGGAGTCCAGGCTGTTGGAACATGCATCGCCTCCCTCTCTGCCACCATGGCTGCTCTTCATGGGTTCCTTGTGCCCTCCCTGTGCTGGCTGAGGACAGACACTGGTTGACAACTCTCAGGTGAATCCCCTTGTCTACCTGTTGATGTCATGCTTCCTCTGGACTGGGTGCTGTCAGATGGGGATTAATGAACCACACCAAGACCCTTCCACAGCGCACCTACTCCCATAGGTCCATCTACACGTGGCCACCACGACATAGAGCTTCCTCATTTGCTCCTTGGCCCAGACCAACCAGCCAAGCCACTTACTTGTGCCCAAGTCCAACCTTGGGCCATTTCTCTCTCCATTCAAGGTGGGTGACCAGGTATGCTGTCTGAAGTCTGTCTATGGGAGGATTTTCCTTCCCTGCTGGCTTTCAGGGACGCCCTTGAGCAGGGCTTCCCTCCTTGGCTGACGGGGCCATGCCTCTGCTCCAGGAGAATTGCTGAGGCTCTGAATGAAGCCATCTCTGAAGTCCTGCTTCTCTTCAAGTGACCTGGGCCAAGTCTCTGATGCAGGGGAGGAGGGTTTGCTCAAATGCTGCCACGTGCCTTAACGTGGTAATTGATCAACCTGAGCTGATCATCTTCCCTCATTTCTCTCTTACCTTTGATCCCCAGGGATTCTGCACCATTAGAAGGTCCCCTTCCTTTTGGCTTCCAGTCTAATTCAACACAGGTGAGAATCTCAGGACTGCGATGCGCCAGAAGGGGACTTGGGGGGGAAGGGTGGTTCTCGGCACTCCACTCACCTCTGCCTGGCAAGTCAGCTGTCTCCAGAGTCCCTTCCTCAGGGGCGGCCTCCTGGGGCCACTTCTGTACCCTTTTTAGGTCTGGAGCCCCAGAAGCAGAGGCTGAGATGGAGGTGCGTGTGGAGGTGACTTCTAGGGAACTGCTCCTAGGAGAGCCCCGTGAGGGGGCCCCGGGAGAAGCTGAGGAAGGACGCATCTTCAGGTGAGTTCCCAGATCAGCTTGACCCCATATGGGACTGGAAGGGTTAAATACCTCTCTGGGGTTGTCCCATTTGGAGGTAAGAGAGCTTCCCTACTCCTGTACCAGTTCCTGCCCTGGAGGATGTTTCCTTCCAGGAAGGTCTAGCTTCCCAATGGTGCGAAGGGTGGTTCTCCAAGGAGAGCAGAGGGACCCATCTGGAAGAAAAGCCCATCAAAGCTGGCAGAGGGGCGCACAATGGACCACATGGCACAGCTGGGGTTGGCTGCAACATGCCTCGGGAGCATCCTAATTTCAGAGATGTATTGGTTCTCTGGGGCTGCTGTAACAAAAATCCCATGACCTGGGTGCCTTCCACAACAGAATTGCATTATCTTACTGCCCCAGAATCTGGGAGTCCGAAATGAAGGTGTTGGCAAGGGTCGGTTCCCTTTAAGGGCCATGAAGGAGAATCTGTTCCAGGCCTCCATCCTTGCTGCCGGGGGCCTCAGGCGTGCCTTGGCTTATAGATGGTCTTCTCCCTGGGTCTTCACATCATCTTCCCTCCGTGCATGTCTGACTCTGTCCAAACACCCCCTTTCTAGATGGACATCAGTCATATTGGATTAGGGCCCACCCTAAGGATCTCATCTTCACTTGATCATCTGCCAAAACCCTATTTCCAAATAAGTCACATTCACAGGTACTAAGGGTTAGGACCTTAACATCTTTGGGGGGTGGCAATTCAGACCATAACAGCTTCTAAAATATAATGTCCTAAAGTCGATCAACTACGGCCTCCCCTGGGCTCTCCCGAGCTGCGTAGCTGTGGGCATGTATCTTTACCTACTTTGCTGGCCAGGACGTGGCCTCCTAAACCCACGAAATATTCCCAAACATGCTATAGCCCTGTGGTTACCCATTTGACTGAAATGGCCACAAGGCAGGCACAGAAGTTGACCCTGAGTGGCCTCATGCATCAGCTGAATGTACAGCCTCCAGTATCCAAGAGAACCGCTAACCGAATGGCCATGCAAATATATAAAGAAGCGCAAGCAGCAACAAAGCCGTGTAGGAACATGTAGGCAGGCCAAGAAGGCTCTCTTGGAGAAAATGGAACAGTTGTCAGGCAGTGGTGGGGGGCGGCTCGCCTCTGCTTCCTGCCAGGCTCCGGCGGGGGGGCTGGTGGGGGTGGGGCTGGGCCCTCCCCCCAGCCCTGCACTGCCGGGAAGGCTGGGCTTTCTGCCTGGGGTTTCTTTAACGAGAGCTTCCCTGACAAAGCATCAAAGAGCCCACTCCAGAGAGAAAGGGACCCTGCTGCAAAGGAACAATGCCTCCAAGTCCTTTCTCTGGAAGCTATAAGGAGGCTCCCTGGGGTCAGTGCATTCAGTGTAAAGGGTTCTAGGACTATTTCCAAGACCGGCAGCCAGACCCAAGGAAATAGCAGGGATCCAGACTAGGGATTGGTGCAGGGTAATGGGGGGAGGTGGAGAGTTAGGGGGATGTGGCAGGGAGGGAACTGGAGTGCAAGGCAGCCCCAAGGAGCACGAAGGTGGGCTCGATGCACTCCTTCCAGGAAGCCCTCCCCACAGCCCTTCTCACCAGGGAACCATCTACCTGTCACCTGGCCCCTAATGCAGGTGTCAAGGTTGTCATCAGGCCTTGCCCCACGAGGCCCTGGGATCTCAACCAGCAGAGCAGGAGCTCAGTCATGCTTGAGGAAGAGGAGCAGGGAGCACGCCTTGAGCCAGTTCCTCCCCCCGGCACTGGGCCTGCATTTGTACCTACATGTGGGGTGGGGGGCTCTAGGCCTCTGGCTGGGGGTGGGTGACAGGGAATGGGTAACTTTTACGTATTTATAAGGTTTTTTCTTTCATGTAAATAAATGGACACATTAGAAGAGAATATGTCAGGGTTTCTCAATCTCAGCACCATTGACATCTGGGCTTGGGACAAATCATTTCTTCCGTGGGGAGCTGCCCCTGCATCGTAGGCTGGTTAGACGCATCCCTGGTCTCCATCCACTAGAGGCCAGAAGCATCGGCCGCAGCCGCGACAACTCAAAATGTCTCTGGACGCTGCCAGATCATTGCAAAATCACCTGGGTTAGGCTCCCAGTTCTGATGTGGGACGGGGAAACATGGCTAACCTCGTATGAACCAAGTACAGCAGGTTCGAAGACAAGGTGATCTCTGAGCCTGGAGTGAGGTCATTCAGCTTGGGGTCCTGCCCCTGGAAAAGCCACATTGTACAGTTGTCCTTGGAACCCCCACATGGGCTCCTCCGGGCCACCCGGTGAGCCCACGCAATGTGGAAGGTCCCTGCAGAGCCTAGCACCAGTGGCCGCAAGGCCGCGCTTTACAATCACACCCCCACTGTTGACCCCATGGTGACCCAGCAGGGGTCTCTCTCCCCATTTGATAGCCGGTCCAGCCACAGAAGGCAGCTCTCTGACAACCTCCTGGAAGCTCTCCTGCAAGCTTCATGGACCCAGTTTTTAAAGTTCCTTTTAAGACGTGCCTCCAAGGGGCCGGAGGTGCTCCAGTGAGATTGGTTTTGGAACTGAAATAGACCCTTTGGCAATAAATGCTGCTGTACTTTCTGGAATCTCACGGCTCTGTGTCTTCCTAGTACTTCCTGGTACTAGCTGCACCAAATAAGTCTCATGATTCTCGTTGTATCAGACAAGACTCTTCAGGTTACAGGAGACAGAAACTCAACTCAAACTGACTTACATAACTGAGAAGTCTGGCGGCAGGGAGATCAGGCACGGCTGGATCCAGAGCTTCAAATGATGTCATTGTGGCCTACTGCCTCCTTCAGGCCTGCTTTCCTCTGGCTTAGCCTCAGTGTCCAGCAGGTCCCTGCACAGGGGGCCCTGGCGGCTCTAGGCTTGCATTATCCTTACTGCTTACAATCTCCGCGGAGAGGGTGTCTCTTTCACAGTACTTCCAGCAAAAGTCCTGAGATTAAATCTTAGGGAGAATATGGCAGGGTTTCTCTTAGGGACAATATGTGCTTGGGTCACATACCCACCCCTGAGCTAAGTCCTAGAGTCAGGGGGATAGAATATACAGATTTGGCTTGGCTCAACTCATGTGCCCATCCCCATTGTCCATCCCCTGGGAGGGGTGAGTGGGCTGGTGGCGGGGGAGGGGGAGGGGCGCTTCTCCTAAGAGAAGGATAAAGGAAGGGTGGTTCCTCAGAGGAGCATCTCTGTGGCCATTACCAGAACATCTGATGGCCTCTGTGCTCAGGGAAGAGCAGAAAGGGGAGCTCCACAGCTCGGAGTCAAGGGTGTGTCATCTTATCACACCACCCACCTCACAAACACCAGTGACAAATCCAGGGTACTGCCGATTTATCTTTTCTTGTTAATTGCTGATGCTCCGTCTGCCTATCAGCGTCCTCTTTGAGACTGCTCCTTGCTGAGGGGGTTCAGACCCCTTCCAAATGCTCAGCGGCTCCAGAACAGGTGTAGTCAGGCCTTGAAGGCAGAAGCTTTTGATACCAACAATGAACCTTCAAGATGGGTCCTGCTGGAGCTCTGGGCCCCTGTGGGCCCCTGCCATGATGAAGTTCCATGGTGGGCTCTGCCCCCAGTCTCTGACTATGCCTGGCCACTGCTTCCCAAACACATGCCCTCTGGACATGCCCAAAGCAGACCTCTCTAGAACTGTTAGGTTGGGTCCTGGGGTCCTGTCTGGATGCCCCTCCAGGCTTTAATCTGGGTCATCCTGGTCCCTCTGTGGCTTCCTTCATGTTGCATCTCAGAGAACAGCAGCTGGAGTCGTAGTCCGTCCCTCCCAAGAGGGCCCACCGCACGCTCAGGTGACTGTCTGCGCTGGACCGTGCTTTGTCCACCCTGCTCTCTCTGTTGCACTACCTACCTACTATCTGCACCTACATCCATACCTCATGGCTTCTACCAGCTCTCCTCCGTTATCTACCCTAGAGAGTCTCTAGAGTAAAGAAGGTCTGCACTGTGGGCATCACCCAAAACAACAAACCTCTGCTTTTCCCAGACCCATGCCAGCACCCACACCAGGGGTCCCCCCTCCAAGGTCCTGCTTGAGGGTAAAGGTCGTGCTCCATGCTCCTGCAGACTGTTCTGTGTGGTTCCTGAGGCCAAGATCTGGAGGCTCAGGAGCCAGGGGTTTCATTGTTTGTAATCATCTATTTATTGCTATAAAGCCTGAATTTTGTTGCAGAATCTGTGTCCTGAAATCAGTAAAAAAAAAAAAAAAATCAATGATATTTACTTTTTAAGAAGGTACTTTGCTTTCATGGTATTTAAAGGCATGGGGTCTTGGAAAAACCAGAGTGTGACCTGGTTGGTGAATCTTCCCACTGACTTAAATCCTGAAGGTAAGAGCATCAAGAGATTCTCAAGGGCGGGGTGGGGAGTTAGATGACATTTCTTCTCATACGTCCTGGACCTTTGGGACTTTAGAGGCCAACTTCCTCACCCGAACAGACAAGGAAAACTATACAATGGAGGCTTCAGGTGATCTACCCGAGGCCTTGTCCTGGCTGGTGCCTTAGCTGGGATGAGAATAGTGGCCCCTTGGCTCCCAGTTCAAGGCACTTTGACTACACAAGGATGAAGGGGTGAAGAGGTAAGGAAGAAAAGCTCAAGGGCTTGGAATTAACGGGAGAGGTGAGACCCAACTTGGCCTAGTTGTAACTTTATGGGAGATGAGTTGTTCTGCCATCCCCACAGACAGGGGACATGTCCTTATCAGTCAAACCCATTTATATACTCGGCTTCAGAAGAAAAATTAATATTCTGTCATGCAGGAGTTTTATGAGGGAATGTCCTCCCCAGACGTTAAGGCAGAGCATTAATCTTCTGCCCTATATAAGGAAGGCGTGTGTTATTTTTTAAAACAAAGTTATGGTGAGGGACACCTGGGTGGCCTAGTCAGTTAAGCATCTGCTTTTGGCTCAGTCATGATCCCAGGGTCCTGGGATTGAGTTCTGCATTGGGCTCCTTGCTCAGCAGGGAGCCTGCTTCTCCCTCTCCCTCCGCCTGCCGCTCCCCCTGCTTGATAAAAAATCTTTTAAAAAACAAAACAAAACAAAACTAAGTTATGGTAAGTGCTGAGGAATTGACAAAATTTGGGCTCCATTTTATAAATGCCCGGTAGGAAATCTGTTCTGGTGGGAAGCTTCTCTGGGCTGAAAGGGGTTGGCACCACGCCTGCAATTCATAGATACTACCACTAAGTGGCGGTAGGTCGCATGGCCATGTTGTCCAAAGGTGGGGTTACTGCAGTATGCATCTCCGTTTCTGGATCAGAGTGTGTATTGTTTTCCTCCCCAGGGGAAAAGATCAGAGATTTCAGAAGTCTGTTACCCTTTAAAGGGTTAAGAACCAGGGTTATGAAGGATAATTTAAGATTTTGTTTGGGGATAAATAATAATACTATTATAGCGTAATATTATGTACTTCAAAAAATATATAATGAATGAAAAGTCATCCTGGCCCTCCTGCCCTAGTCACCAGTTTACTTTCCACAGACGACCAATATTTATTAGTTTCAGATGATCCTTCAGGAAAGGCTTTATGATCGTGGGCAGGCATGGCTGCACTCCCTCTTTTATCTTGTTCTCTGTCTTACGCACCCTGGCACACTACACACACCTTCTGCTCTTTGTTCTTTCTTTTAACAGTGTATCTTGCACGTTCCATGTTAATTCATCATGTTTCCTTTTTTCCTCCTCTTCTGGCTGCATATAATCTGAGTGGACGTACCCTCACATCCTGAACAGTCTGCTGTTCACGGATATCAAACGACACAATGGATAATTCTCCTCATGCTATTTTGCATGTGTGTAGTGTATGTGTATAAAAACTCCTAGAAACGGAATTTTTAGGTCAAAAGGCTTGTGCATTTGTAATTTCCCTAGAAGTGATCTAATTTTCCACCATAGAAGTCGTACCAATTTCCACTCCCCCACAGTGTGGGACTCCGAAAGTTTCCCCTCGTCCTTGGGACATATCGTGTGTACGCCTGGGTCTCTGAGAGGTAAAAACCATGGTGTCTAGGTGTAGTTTTAATTTGCATTTCTAATTATGAATAAGGAGGATATCTTTTCAGACGTTCAAAAATCATTTGTGCTTCCTTACCTGTGAACTGTTTCATATCTTGGTCTGTTTTATTTTTTCTTCTATGGAGTTGTTCTTTTTTCTTATCTATTTTTGATAAGTATATATACTCACATATATATATGTACTTATATATATATGTAAGTATATATTTTGATATGTATATATTAGGGAAATGAACTGCTAATGGTCCTGAGTTGCAGATATTTTGTTCCTGATTTGTTGTTGACTTTGCTTATGATGATGATTGGCATGCGGGAAGTTTTCTGAAATCAAATTTAGCAATCTTTTATGTTGTGGCTTTTTAAGTTTCGTGGAAGACTTGGGTCTTTCTTGTTCCAAAATTCTTTCAAAACTCTCTGAATAATGACGGTTGGCCAGACTCACCAGATTTAGGAGTCTTGAGGGAGGCGGAGGCAGGCCTGTGCCTTCAACCCTGTGGACTGTGGACCTCAGCCATGACTGCTCCTGTGTGCAGGGATAGGGTCTGACCCCAGTGGTTGGCCCAGACCTTGCCCATGGCAAGAGTGCTAGGAGAGTCGTGGAAGGGAACAGCGCGGAATTAGCCACCTGCCCATATTCACAGATGCGCAAGGCTGTGCAGATCATTTCCAGGCATAAGTGCCTGCTATCCTAAGGAACCTGACCACACTGGAGCTAGGTAAGATGAAAAGATGAATGCACCTGGATTTCATACTTGACATTTAAGGCTATGGAATTATTTCTTCCCAATTGTTTCTATCCAGTCATTGGCATTTGGGGAAAAGCTGGGGCCCTAGAAGGCTAGATGAAGCTGAAATTTTTGTTGGCTAGAGGAACAGAATGCTTAAGTAGGTGGAACACAAACAGTGGAGATAAGCTCACCTCCAGGGGCAAGGGGCAGTAGGTCAGGAATCTGCCCCTGGCCCGCTTTTGGGCTCTGCCTTCTCTGCCTTTGCTTGGCACTTGGGCTACAAAGCTGCCCTACTAGGATCAGTTTCCCCCTGACTGGAGGCTCTGGCTTACTGGGCTGGCAGAGGCGACTGGGGAGTGGGAGGGAGCCCAGGGCCACGGGAAGTCCACCCTAAGTCTGCGGCTGGTGCTAGTCCGGCTCAGGATTTAGCTTTCCCCAGCCCCTTTTCCTCTGGGTCTGGGCTCTGACCCTCAGAGGAGCGCGAGAAGGGGCTCCCCCCCCACCCCGGCCTCCTCTTCCTCCAGGAGCAATCCTCTTCAGAACTGCCCCCACCACATTTTCACCCTAATCCAGCCAAAGGACAAAAGAAAACAGAAGGCAAATAATCAGGATGTGGGAGAGGAGGCACCTGAGCCCTTGCTCTGAGCCTACAAGGCACCCCGTGCACTCATCCAGGTTGAGCCCTCAGGTTACTCCATCTGCCCCAGGACCGCATGAAAGGGCCAGGGGGGTCAAACGTGACACCAGCGTCTTCAGGACAACTTTCAAGGGCTTCAGGGAGGATTATTCACACTGTGTGTGTGTAGGGGGGGGTGCATCACCGACTCTCCTTGGGAGGTGCGTAGGTATCTGGAAATGGACGAGCTTAGGGTCCTCTCCATTCAGGACGGCTAGGAGAGCGCGCGTTCGGGCCGGGCCCCAGGTAGGGGAGGTCAGCAGTGGAGGGCTCAGGTAGCGCTGAGTATTAGAAACAAGAGGCTGGAGAAGACCTGGAATACAGCCCGCGACTGGGGGGCCTGCGGTGGCGGAGCCTCCCCTCCCAGGTGGCGCTTCCGGAGAGGCTGCGATCCCCGAGGGCTGCTCGCCTGGGGCCTCCGCACGCCGCCGCGCGGGGCCGAGCTGGGTGCGGTCGCCGCGGCCCCTCCGCGCCGCACGCGCTCCCGAGGCCGCCAGGGGGCAGCGCGGCGCCCGGGGCAGAGTGCGGCCGCGGTGGAGCTCGCCGTCACCTGTTCGACCCGCCTGAAGACCAGACCCTACGGCTCCCGATCCGGCAGGTCCGGGGCGCGCCCGGGAATCGGTGTGCTCCCCAGGGCCGGGGGCGGTCGGGGCGCCGCGGCGGCCAGAGCCCGGGCTCCGGTCCTTGTCCCCGAGCCCAGCCCCGAAGGACCCGGGCCCCAGGTGCGCCCGCCGACTGTCCAGGCGCCGGGCTCCGGGAGGGGGCTGGGCACCAACGCATCTTTGTCCTCCCTTCCTTCCCGCTGCCCGCTCTCGCCCGCGGGCGAGTTCCGACCGGCGGCTCCCGGGCGGGGGGCGGGGAGGGGGGAGGCGAGGCGGGGCGAGGCGGCGCGGGGGCGCGGGGCGGCCCCCGCAGGCCGGTGCCGCGTGCGCCCGGCAGAGGCGGCCCTGCGTGCCGTACGCCGCGTCCGGGGCGCGCCCGCCGCTATTCAGCTTCCCGGGCTCATTAGCAGTCTCGGTGTGCGGCTCGGCGCGGGCTCACAAAGAGCTGCGGCGGCGGCCCGGCGCTCGGCCTCGCGGACGGAGCCGGCGGCGGCGGGGCGGGGGCGGCCGTGCACCGCGCGGCCCCGCGCCCGGGCCAGGTAAGCCGGGGGCCGCGGCCGCAGCCTGGCGGCGTCCGGGCCGGCGCGGAGGGGGCGGGGGGTGCCGGGGCGCGGGGCGGGGCGCGGATGCTGCGGCCCGAGCGCTGCCCCCCGGACCCGCGGTACTGCGGGGTGGCCGGGCGCCGCTGGGGTCTGGGGGCGGGGGTGGGGGACGGACCGGCGCCCCCTCGACCGGCCGGCGGGCGCGGCGAGGCCGAGCCGGAGGCTCGCGCATGCCGGGCGGGAGACGCCGCGGTGAGGGGCGACCCTGCGCGGACGGAGGGCGCTGGCCGGCGGTGGCGGCCCGCTCGGGTCCCGCCGGGCTGGCCGGGCGGCTGGTGCGTTCCGCGGCCCCGCTCGGCGCTGGCAGCAAGTCCCCGTGCAGGGCAGGTCCCGAGTTTGGGGTCGTTTCTGGGGTTCCTGCCTCCCGGGAAGGCGAGTCCCGATCTTCGCCCCCTCCCATTTCGCTTCCTAATGAGAAACTCCTCAATTGAAATTTCCACCCCCTGGCTCCCCTGGGCCGCCGGCGCGGGGCTGGGGGTGCGGCGCGACCCGCCGCTCGCCTCGGCCCCTTCCCCGCGGCGCGCACAGCCTGGCCGGGTTGCTGCTGGGAGATTGGGCCACTGATGATCCAGGCGAACCTCGAGCCCCCCGCCCCCCGAGCTGGGCGGCGGGCGGCGGGCCTCGCTGTGCCGCGGCGGGGGGCCAACTTGCCCTGGGCCGGGCGCCGAGGAAGGGTCCGGAGGGCGCCGGCGAGGGGCCCGCCCTGTCTGAGCCTCGCCGCGCGTGGAGGCTGAGATTGAGTCTGCTCGTCTTAACTTAGTATTTACTTGCAGGGGGAGGACTTAATTTTTTTCAGATCTGTTCGTGTACTGCCTGACAGGGGCCAGTCTCAAATCTGTGGTTAAAAACTCACGGATGACCATGCAGACGGTGAAGTCCCCCACATTCAGGACTCTCATCCCAGCACTTCTTCCCGTGGGCTGAGTTGTCCCAGGCTTCTTCAACCTCTGGCCCCCTTTCTGGGATTCTCCCCCCCCCCCAACCCCCCTCTCTTTGAGAAACCACAGCGGTTTTAGCAATAATGACTTCGGGAGTAGAAGCAGGACAACTTTTCCTAAGGTGCACATTTGAGGTCCTCTGTGGCTACCCAGAGCCTCCGGGCTAGACCCTGGTGAGGTGGTGGCGGGGACTTCTCCTCCACTGTGCAGGGCACGTGGTTCTGTTTCTCAGTCCAGAGCTGCCAGGATGTCCTGCGCTGTGTCCTCACTCCAGGCTGGTCGTCTGCAGCCAGGGCTCGAGAGGGTCTCCTGACATGGAAGCTGGTGCGACTCTGGGCGGTGTCCAGGGAGTTAGTGGACCAGCTGGAGCTTGCTGGTGGTCCCTGCACTGAGCTGGCAGCCTCCTTAGTGCTGGTGGCGAGACCCCTGGAGTGGTCTCTGGAGCTGGGCTGGGCTGGGTCTGCTGGGCTGGGTCTAGTGATGGGGCCCTGCCAGGGTCTTCTGTGGGAGGCAGCCTGTGTCTCTCCAGACCTCTTGCCATTTGTTAGGGATCATGGTGGTGCCCCCCCCCCCCCCCCCCCCCGCCGCCGCCCCGGCCTGCCTTTCCATCTCCAGAGTACTGGGCTTCTGCGTCTGGGAGGAGTGCAGGCTGAACCAGATGGTTGGGGGAGGTGGGGTGTGGGGTGTGTGTGTGTGTGTGTGTGTGTGTGTGTGTGTCTGAGGGGGGTAGGCGCTGTCAGGAGAGTGAAGCTGGTGGTGGTCAACTTCTTACTCTCTTCCTCCAGTGTTTCTTTCCTGCAGCACCCAAGGCCCGAGTGTGGCTCATTAATTTGTTTGCATAAGCATCCCCTGAGTGGTTATAACTCCCTCCCCCCTTTTTATATAAAATATTAGGTTCACAGGAATAATCGGTGGGGATGGATTGTGAAATGGAGGTGTATAAATAATTCAATCTGCCAACCAAACTAAGAAATGCTGGGTAAAAATAAAAGATAATTGTAAAAGACACCAGTCGCACCCCTGGAAACTGAGAGGGAGCGCTAAGACACCTTGATTTTTCCTAGACACAGCTGAGGAACTCAGAGGAAAAACACATTGGATGGGGAGGTTAGCATCAGGCCGGGCTTTGTAGGGATTGGGCGCCCTGTGCCTGCAGCTTGTCTTGGGGGAGAGACATACCGGTTCCCTCTGGGTCTCAGCTCCTCCCTGTCCTGGCTCTGTGTGCTTGAGCTGGTGACTCAACAGGTGAGGGCCTCTGGTGACACCACAGTCTGAACTCTTGGAGAGACCTTTACTGTCAGGGGAGTCAGAGGCAGCTAGGGGCAGGTGGGCACAGAGGCCCTGAGAACATCCCCAGCTGGCCTCAAGGGCCTTCTGGAACAAGCGGCAGAAACCAGCACGCCTGCCTTGCAGCTTGGTCTTAGAGAAATGGAGAGAGTGTGAGAGAGCCTGGGGTGGTGGTAGCTGGGACCGTGCCAGGTGGCCCTGAGGAATGGGGATGTGTAGACACCGTCAGACAGCTCGAGCCCCAACGTAGGTCCCATCTGATGATTGCTCACCAGAAGGTGGCCCAGGTGCCTGTTGGTGGTTGGACCATGTGCCCGCAGGGAGGATTCTGTGGCTCTATCCCCCTGTCTGTGTCCCCCGCCCACCGCCTGGGTTGGGTCCAGTTCGTGCCTCCGAGGAGCCTGCTGGCAGGGCTGAGTCAGCTGGCGTGGGCTGCCTTTCCTGAAGTCAGTTCATTCCCTCCCTGTCCTCCCCTGGACACATGAGGGAGCCCAGGGAGGACAGTAACCTCAAGGTCACAAAGCCAGGCTCTCTCCGTGGGGCTCACGGTTCCCCAGTGTGCTGTGGAGCCCTCCATGTTAGGAATTAGGGAATTAGGATTTCCATGCTGGCTGTGGGGTTCTGTAAGTTGGGCTGCAGGATTTCCTCTCGGCAGGTGGGGCCCAGGCCAGGTTTGGTGTTCCTTGCTCAAGCCCTCCATGGCTTCCAATGCTCACTGCACACCCACATTCCTTGGTCTGACTTTCTCAAGTTCCCTTCCTTGCTCCCAACGACGGTCCCTTCAGGCAAACGGGATCACTGCCCAGGCTTGCCCTGGGTTGTTCACACCCTGTCCCCTTGGCCTGGGGCCCTTGTGTCCATCCTTGACGATCCCAGCTAAATGTGGACTCCTTTCCTCTTATCCCCTCGTCCTCAAATTTGCCAAGCTTATGCCTGCCTCGGGGCCTTTGCACCTGCCATTCCCTCTCTTTGGCATGGCTTCCTTCCTCCAGATGTCCACCTGGCTTGCTCCCTCACTTACTTCAGTTCTCTGGTTCTGTGCCAGCTCCCTGACCCCTGTATGGTAATTAACATAACTTCCCCCCTTTTCGTTAACCCTGCTTTGTGTTTCTTTTTAGTATTTAATGTTCGAATGTCTCTTTATTGACTCTTACCACTCCATTGTAAAGACCTTGTTCTCTTCTCTATTCCTGGCAGCTAGAACAGTGCCAGGCACCTCGTTAGACCCTCCGTGCTCCTTGATGGAGGGATGAATGAATGAGTGAGACCCCAGGAGTGGCCTTCTTCCTTTCAGCCTGGCTCCCTGCTCCTCCTTTTCCCAAGCCCCAGGACTGGAACTGAGCTGGATTGACACTTGTATTCATGGTTGGTTGGATCCTTCCTAGAAGTCAGCACAGAACCTTGTGCTCAGTGGGCAGATAGGAGAGAGCTGTGGAATTTTACAGTGCAGGCGTGTTTTCAGATAGGCCAGGAGACAACATGGTTGGAAAGGTAATCCAGCCCAAAGAGTGGGGTCGTGATTCTTCACAGAAACTCCCTTTTGGATTTTCGGTTTGGATGGCATGTCGTCGGGCTGTCCCTGCTGCGAGAGCCCACTCTGTGTTGTCCCCTCAGTCACCTGGGATATAGAGGCGCTGGGAACGAGGCATCCTCTTGCCCAGGTTCCCTTCTTCCTCCATCTGGATGTTTCTAAACTTGTCTTGTACCTTATGTCAGACCCGGCATCTCGAGGCTCCCAGCCAGTCCACCTGCCCCATGTTTGCCAGCCTCCCGATCCTCCTGTCCGTGCTGTGGTCTCGCCGGGGAAGGCGCGCTGGTGGTATCAGGAGGAAGGCAGCGTGAGGTTGGGAAGGACAGTGGGGTTTGGAGGAATGAGAGCTCTATTCCAAGAACCTGGCTCTGCCACTCATCCCTGGGGCTTTGGACAAGTCACTGGCCTTGGGAGTCTTTCTCAGCTTCTGTCCTACTGACATTATACGTCTTGCTTGCTGTTGTTTGGGGGCACATGTAACTTTATATACAATTCCCAGTATCGAACTGATGCACAATGTCATTACCACGCCTAGGGCTTTGCGGGGGGGCCCGTGTGGCCTCCAGGCCTGTTGTGGTTTCTGCTATTTCCCTGGAAGTTTGAGGGGTCAGGTTTGGTTGTTTCAACCACAGCCTTGTAAGAGAACGTAGTGTGGGCGCTTCGTAAACTCTCAAGAGCTGTTCTCATGTCAGGTGCTACATCTGCTGTTTTGTGTCTGAAGGATCAAAATTAAGAAGGGGAAAAAACACGTGGTTGAGTTTCCTGCATCTACTGACTGAGAAAATATTTTTGTCTCATGGTATTCTGATAACCGAAACGCTCCAACATTTGAAGGTGGTTTTTCATGGAGAAACCAGCCCAGGTCAACGCACGTCGGTGGGCACTTGGGCTGGTTGAGTTCTGGTCCTCTGTGTTTGCTCTTTTAAATAATGTCCCTCGAAGCCCAAGAGGCAGATCGATTATCTCATCTTGGCAACACGGGGGCTGCAGAGCAGGTGGCTGGGGCTGGCCCAGGAGCTCCCTGCAGGGCCGCGCTGCGATTTGGGCCTGAGTGGGAGAGAGCGTGAGGCCCGTCTGCTCTCCCGGGCCCCCCATCCCACTGGGGCTTTGTTCATATCATACTTGTTTTTCAACCGGGTAGGCGTGAGTAGGATTCATGACCACTCACCTGATCCACCCAGGGGTTAATTTTCTACATGTGTCTAGAGAATCTGATAGCTGGTGACCAGTGGACCTGAGCGCTGGTTGGCGGTTGGAGAGTAACGGACATGTCACAGGTGACCCAGGGTCCTACACGGGGACAGCGAGAGGGCTGGGAGTGTGCCACCCAGCAGAACAGCTAATACTGTTGGTGGGTCTGTAAAGGTGTTGTCCGTTTTGCACTTGGAGTTCACAGGGATTCCTTGCCCCTCCTGTCCCAAGCATCAGCTTTGCAGAGAGACACTGAGGTCTGAAATGCTCAGGCCCTTGTTCTGAACAAATTTGAATATGTAAATAGGAGTACAGTATTTGTATTTAGAATTCTCGGTTTGGGTATATCTATACATAATGTATACGTATTTCTATATATATAGGTATGTGTAATATGTCTACATCTATCTATTTTTTTTTAATTTGATTGGTTTTGAATTCCTGGAGTTGATTCCCCACCAAGGCAGCTCTAAATATGAATTTTTCTGAATTGTTGTATGCATCGTTAATTTAATAAAAAATATATAGTGTATCGTTTTTCTGAGTTGGTTTGATTATCACTTGTCTTGGAAAAATCCATTGTTTCAATAACAGGAGACCCATTCACTGAGTGAACGCGTGCATTTAGGGATGATGGATTTCTCAGGTCCCTCTGGCAGCAAGTGTGTGCATTGTTCAAATAAAACACAGTTTACGTTTCTCGGTCTTTTGGTGCAGTAAGTGAGCCATGTGCTCTAACATCTGTCCATATTATCCAGAGCCGGTGACAGCTGTTATGGGTGGGGTGGAGTAGGAGTAGGAGTGCGGCCTGTGTTAGGAATCAGAAGCCCGGCTCTGCCTCCCAACACCCAGCGAAGGCCCCTGCTCAGAGTTTGACTTAAAGCCTCCTAAAAGGACACACGTAGGTCTGCGCTTCCTTCCTCACCAGCCTCCTGAGTTACAAGGAGTTTTGAAGACGAAGCGAGATAAGGTGTGGGCGAGCGTTTTGTTACGATAAAGTGCTCGCTTAACCCAGTCACCAGGGTTAGAGAGAGAGAGAGTGTGTGTGTGTGTTTCTCCCCAGCTTGTCTGATGGGCCTCAGATACCAGGCACACCTTGGGTCCCTGACTGGTGCTGGCTGGTCCCAGCAAAGACGGGCAGATGACTGATGGATAATTGGTCCTGGCCACGGACGGGTCCCAGCACTGAGCACTTGGCCTGCCTGCTAGATCACGGGCCCCTGAGGCAGGCCGTGCTTGGTCGTGGCGATGGCTGTTTTCTCCAGAGAATGGTAGTGGGAGAAGCCTGACCCATGGCCCCTCCTCCATGTGACTTCCTTTGTGTACACGGACTGCGAAGATTCTGCTCGTGGCCTTTCTCTGTCCTTCGGGTGCCAGAGAGGAGCCCGCGGACGTATGGCAATGGACAGGCCACCTGCCTTTGGCTCTCACGGGGACGTCTCTGAGCTGTTTCTTGGGTTGGAAACTCGGAGAGCAGAAGCCCCTCCAGACCAAGAACTCCTGACTGTGTCTCTCCTTTGGGCTTTAACAGATTTCGGCTTCTAAATTAATTGCATTTCATTAAGTAATGGTTTTCTTCTTGATCCCAGGCTGCTCTGTGCTTAATCAGCAGTGGTGAGTGGTGCCGCTTGACTTACTGTGATGCCCTCAGACTCAGAGGCATCTCTGGCTCACATCGACTTCTTGTGGGGAGCTGCCTTGGGGGACCCCTGGATGTGGCAGCCTTCTCCCCCACCCCCGCTAGCTCTGAGAACCCCTACCTTAACTCTCGGTATGTGTTGCTCTTTTTACCTGTCGCGTAGGATGGCTTATGTACTGACAGACACAGCGGGGTGCTGGGCACCTAAATGGCAGCCCCTCACCCCGCGCCTGTCATTCCCCTGTTGGTCCCTTGATGAGTGGGGCCTCTGCAGTGCAGACAGGTGCCTCCACTTTAGATACCCCTCAGCCCTTTGCTGGGAGCTGCATCCATCCGTCCATTCCTCCATCCACTCCACAGGTAGTTTCTGAACCCCTGCTCTGTTCTGTCTTTGCCAAGCCCCGGCTAGAGCTGGGTGAGCTCAGGAGGGAGGGAGCAGAGAGGGGCCGGTGGTGACTGTGGGGTGGCATCAGAGCCCCCGATTCTGGCTCTGGGCCCACAGACTGGAGAAGCAGTCTGGAAGGTGTGAGAAGCCTAGAGAAGCACAGACTGGAAGGTGTGAGAGCCCCAGCGTGGGTCGGGAGAGGGGCTCATGGAGGGCACATGGAGAAGGGGTTTGGGGAGGGGCGCCGAGAGAATGCTGGGAGGGGTGCATGGGGGGAGGCATATGGGGGGTGTGGGAGCCCATGCATGGCTGAAGAAGGGCAGGGCCCAGCCTTGCACCCCTCAGAGCCATGTGGCTCCAGGGGCCTCGTTCCCTACTGTCTCATGTAGGAGGAGGCTGCTGCCGAGGTCCAGCCTTGCTGGCGCGGATGTTTAATTTTACCCTTTAGAGACTTACACGCTTTCTAGATTAAATTGCCACTGTTCCTCTACAAAAGTGACAAAATCCGTGGCAAACCATAAGTCACGTTACTAATTTGCTCGCACGGAGTTAACTTCTGCAGCTCTGCTGGCTTACTGGAAGGAGAGTCGGGCAAACAGAGGAGCCCATTTCCAGTTGTCAGCGAGCACTGGGAGACCGGGGGAGGGGTGGGTGGGTGGGACACAGGTCACAGACGCCTGGCCGCCCTGCCCACCGTGTGGCCGTCTTTGCCCTGCCTGGGCGGCCTGCTGGTCACGGCAAGGGCTCCTCGAGGCTTCCTGGCCCTCTGCAGGGAGGGGGCTGACCCGTCATGCGGAGGGAACGGGGAAGGAGGGGGAGAGAGTGGCAGCTGCTGGACAGATGTGCCGTGGCTAGGCAGCCCGGTTCCAGCGGCCTCTGCAGGCTGGCCAGCTCCGAAGACGCCCTCAGACGCCTCCTGTGTGTGACCCTGACTCCAGGGCCCCCACAACCCGTGTCCTCTCTTCCCCTTTTGAGGCTCGAATAGGCTGCAGTGGCTGTTCATCCTCCGGGTTATGGTGGCTCCGAAAACATCTGTTACGGGTTGCTTTCCTTTTTGGAGAGCGGTCGGCCTGTTTTCTGCTTTGGCGCAGGGTGGGCGTGAGCACCATTCCCTCCCACGAGGCCCGTGGCCTGGCCCTTGTCACACTGCCTATTGGCCCAGGCCTGGGTGCTGGCCCACGCTTCCTTCGTCACTTACTGTCAAGTGCCACATGTGGCTTGCTAGTTGTTGGGCCAATTAGAAGCCGTGACTTGTTGAGAGCAAGCTTCATCTGATGGGGGTGATGTCTGTGTGCCAACCTTGATCCTGCCCTTGGGCCCCATAGCTGCACCAGGCAGGGAGGAGTGGGGAGGGGGGCTCTGAGCATCGCGTGCTGCCAGGACAGGGGGTCTCGGGGCTCACTCTCCTGGTGGCTTTATCAAGCACCTAATACCACACTGCAGGTCACTTTGACTGACTCCCAGAGCTGCTTTCTTCCTTTCCAGTGACAAGCCAGCTGGTGGTGTATTTAATAGCTGAGGTTTCACAGTAGAAATCAAGTGGTTCCGTCGGTGGCGTGGTAGCCTGTCCATGCTCATGCATGATATCCGCAGCGGGGAACACATGCGTGCCTGAGCCGAGGGACTGGCCATCACTGTCTACGGAATCAGAAGAGTGCTGTGAAATCCACACATATTTGTAGAAGTACAAATAGAGTTTACTTTCTCAATGGCCACCCTTGAGGTGAAATTAGCTTCGGTTTCAAGGAAGTAAGTGGAGACATAAGTCATCAACTTGGGACTGATTTATTTATTATTTTTATCTCACCCACCCCAATTCCCGAGGGTGGTCCTCAGGCTCTCATGCGTATTCCTTATGGAAACTGACCAAGCTGACCTAGACCTGGAGTCCACGATGGGTGTTCGTTGTCTAGGATTCAGGTCAGCTGATCATTTGGGCACAGCAGGACCTCACATCTCAGGCCCTGATACCAAAACCTTTTTTTTTTCCCCCTCCACACACATGGGCTTAGTGGAATATATTTTAACAAATTACTCATCTTAAGGTAATGCACTATATTATTAATAAGAAAAAGGCAGACAACTGGGTAGAGGAAGGGGACAAAAGACACTTCACCTAAAAAAGGTCCAATAAACATATGAAAAGATGCTTGACTCCATTAGTCAACAGGGAGATGTCAGGGGTCTCCAGAGAAACAGAATCAATAGGGTAGGCGTGTGTGTGTGTGTGTGTATATATTTATCATGAAGAATTGGCTGATGTGATGGTGGAGGCTGAGAAGTCCCAGATCTGCAAGCCGGAGCCCCAGCAAAGCTGGTGGTGTAACTCAGTCGGAGCCTCTGAGTCTAAAAGCCTGAGAACCAGGAGAGCCAGTGGTATAAACCCCAGTGCAAGGACAGGAGAAGAAATGAGCTGTCCCAGGAGGCAGGACTAGAGGGGTGAATTCCGCCTTCCTCTACCTTTTGCTTTTGTTCAGTCCCTCCGTGGATCAGATGATGCCCACCCATGTTGGGGAAGACCATCTACTTGACTGAGTCCACTGATTCAGATGCTAATCTCATCCAGAAACACCCAGAGACACTGTTCAATCTGGGCGCCCTGTGGGCTCCCACTTTGACGCATCCAGTTAACCATCATGATGTGATATCATTACACACCTACCGGAATGGCTGAAGTTATCAGGAACTAGCAGGTGTTGGGGAGGATGTGGAGCAATGGGAACTGTCGCTGTTGGTTGGGGTGTCAATTTCTACAACTGGTTTGGGAAGCCAGTTTCACGGCACCAACTAAAGCAAAAATTACATATATCCTCTGACCAGCAGTGTCCCTCTGAATGGAGTTGCGGGAAACAGAGCATATGGCCACTGGGCTGAAGAAGTCAGGTCCTAATCCCTGGAACCCGTGAACGTTACCTTAGATGTTAACTTCTATGCTAACTTATATGCGATTAAGGATTTTGAGATGAGATAATCCTGGGTCCTCTGGATGGGCCCTAAATGCCGACCCACGGGTCCTTCTGCGAGAGAGGCAGGGGAGATAGGAGGCAGAGGAGGAGGCTGGAACCACAGAGGTGGAGATTGGAGCAGTGTGGCCACACGTCAGGGCATGCTGCCAGCCCCAGAAAGTGGAAGAGGAGAGGAATGAGTTCTCTAGAGCCTCTGGAGGGAGCGCGGCCCCTGCCGACGCCTTGATTTCTGCCCAGTGAAACTGTTGTCAGCCTTCTAGGTCCTACAACGGTGAGAGAATCAGTGCGTGTTGTTTTAAGCCACGTAGTTGTGTGGTGATTTGTTATAGCGGCCACAGGATGCTGATACAGCCGTTGAGAGGCAGACTCGCCAGCACGCCCACGTTTACTCCCACACGGAATGCCACAGAGCACGCCGTGAATGGACCTTCTGTGAGTGCATGAAACAGCGTGGCTGAGTCTTGTCATGCCATTGAGTGAAAAAAAACCCTAGAACCCAGAGTCCCTTACTGTATGTTTCCTTCGATAGGAAGGTCAACAGGCAACTTTTATCTCTGTGGCTGGAAGTCATGTTGCCCTTGGGAGATGGTGATTGGAGAGGGCATGGTCGGGCCTGGCCAGGCTTTTGGAGGCACTCACTGGCAACATCCCCTGTCTTGATCTGGGTGGTGTTTTGCATGGGTGAATTCCAGTTCATGATGCGAAACTCTTCAGTACATCTACTTCAATAAAAGCTGAAAAAAAAACCCCCAAACCCAAAAAAGAGTAGTACATCATCTTGAAATTTTCAAGGAGAACTTTCGATAGACTGACTCATGGCTTATTTTACTGCTGGAACAATAATATCAAAATCAAGATTACATTTAATGTGAGATAATGAAATTTTGCCATTCCAACAAGTGCTTGTTAATATTTAGATTCGAACTGTGTTTTCCAAATGAAATCAGAGAACGTAAACCCAAGGAGGATGCTAAGATCTATATGCATGTAATTGATAATGGATGAGTTATCTAGATGAAATGAGTTTTAATTCCTGCCTGTGAAGGGAGCTGTGCTCTTAAAACCAGACACGAACAGGCCGGGTACGTAAGGGTCAGATGCTGCGCACTTCCAGGTGAGTGGGAGGGAAACCAAAGAGCTTTGAGAAGCTAGAGTGGAGGGAAGTGGTGTGTATGAACTCTGGGTGAGCCCTGAAATCTGGGTGGAGGTCCCATGACATCGTCTGTCCATGCACCCTCCAGGCCACCTTGCCCAGCACACGGAGGTCCCCAGAAATCTCTGCTGTCTTTGCCCACACCTCTCCCTGGCCTGTTTTTCCTACCCCTTCCACCTGTGAGTTCTCTCTCATCCCTCCCAACCCCGGTCGGGCAGCCCCACACCTGTGCTGCAAGGCTCGGTCCCTGAGACTGTCTTACACAAGCAGTCTCGGTGGTCTTTTCCACGGTTTCTTCCAGGGATGCAAGGGAGGCAGCTGCTGACACGTGGCTGTGCAGCCTCGGAGGTTCCATGCGCGTCCCTGGCTTCACTCTGGTGAACTGTCAGCCTTGACCCGTGCAGGGAAGGCATGGTGGCTTCTTCAACATGGCCGTCCGAGGGGTGTCCCCAGACAAGGGAGGGCTGGGGATCTGGGGGGGCCCTGGGCCCATTGGGAGCCAGCCTGGCGCAGCAGGGCCCCCAACACTGGTCCATGCTGATGTGATGTGTTGTGGGGGCGACACTGAGATTTTCGGAGCAGGTTCTATGTATGTGGTGGCGTAGTTCAGGAATCTAGAAGCGTGGGTTCTGCAGGCCCCCGGCTGAGCGCTCTCTAGCTGCATCTCCTTCATCCCAGAGGGTAAGCTTTGTTTATGAAGCAGGGGAGAGAGCTGGGTGGCCCCGAACCCAGCTCCTTCTCACCTCTTCATGCCCCCGTCCCCTCTGTCCTGGACCAGATGAGCTTCCTAACTATCCCTCCTTTTCCTCAGTGCTGCTGCTAAGACCTGTTCTCAGCTCTCCCTGGTGTCCCCCTCCTCCCCTCTCCCTTGGTGTTATTTTCCCTCTTGGCACTCACCCTCACCTGGCCTATACTATGCGTTTGTCTCTCGTTCTTCTGCATGGAGAGCTCCCTGAGGATGGGGGTGCTCCAGTGTCAGGGGGAGGAGCGTGGCTGGAGTTGGGGGTGGGACTGGGCCAGTAGCAGTTTTTGCCCTGGATGATTAGCGAGGGAACTGGACTCTTGCCAGAAGCATGCCCTGCCCGTGTTGGCTCGAGGACTACTCCCGGTGGCCTGGCCACCCTGGGGACATTGGCACAGCTCCGGAGCGAGCATTTCCGTGTGCAGTGTGCAAAGCATCATGCTGGGTTCTGGCGCACACACAAAGGAAACAGTGCCGTGAAGCCCGGGCCCTGCCCTCAGGGGGCTTTGGATTTGGTGAGTTTGTTGGGCGGGGGGGCGGGGGGGGATGTCATTGTCAGTGGATAGAAGAATAAAGGGTCAAAGGGGCTCCTGCAAGGTGTGGCAGCAGGCGGAAGATGCACGCCTGAATGAGGTGGTCATTCTGATGGTGGCTCATAAAAATCAGAGTGTGCTAAGGGGGCGTGTACACCCCAGTCCCCAAGTGTAGACTATACTGGGTGATGTCCTTCCAGAGAGCACAGATGGAAGCGGAACAGTAACTTGGCAGTGGGAAGGTCAACACCAACAGTGATGAGTCATGTTGAGTGTCAGTGCCCTTGATAGGACGGGATGGAAACGGCACTTTACCTCTGTGGTGTGTCTCCCCCAAACCCATCACTGCAGTTAAATTCCAATAGAGGAACGTTCTATAAAGTACCTGCCCAGTACTCCTTAACACTGATGAATCCATAGTGTCATACAAAACGGAGACTGTCACAGCCAGGAGGAACCTAAGGAGGCACGATGACAAACTGTGATGTGTCCTGGTGGGGACCCTGGAGTAGAAGAAAGACACTGGGGAAAAACTGAAGGGCTATCAAAGTGTGGACTTCAGTTAGCAGCAGTGCATTGGTATTGGTTCATTAACAGTAACAAAAATGTAGGACATTAACGTAAGGTGTTCGTGATCTTACATTAATGGGAAATGGGATGTCGGGGTCTATCTATGGAAGATCTGCTAAAAAAAAAAAAAAAACCTTTTCTAAAAAGCGAAGTCTGAGCCTCGCTGTCCCTCCTCATCCAGCTCCAGACCCTCTTGGCTTTGTCGTGCCTATTGGTCCTCCTTCTTTACTGAAAACTGGAGGAAAGTTCAGTTTAGAATTTGGAATATAGATTTTTGTATACCTCACATTTCTGGGTGCTTGAAAATCATAGGTTTCTCAGGTGTGGTGGGTGTGGGTGCTGGGGACCACCCCCCGGGAAAGACGAGCCCAGCTGGGACACTCACGGGCACGTGGGCCAGGTTCCCTTGGTCTCGAGACCACACAGCTGAGCTTCCTTCTGCTTCCTTCTTACGTGTGCAGAAAAGGAAAGCATTGACACCAAAGTGTCAATGTCCTGAGCTGCCTCTCTCCCCTGATCAGCCCCTGGGTCGCTTATAGTTAGTGACCAGAGACCATTTGGTGGGGGGGTAACATTGGTTGCAAGAGGCAACGTGGACCCAAGCTGATGTGTGTGCAGTTGAGGGTCCAGTGAGGAGGCAAAAGGGAGCCAAGTGTCTGTGTGGGCTGAGCTGGTGCTGAGGATTCACGGCCAACACTGAGTAGGTGGTAGAAATGGCTTTGTTCCCATAGGAAGGGCCAGCTGGCAAGGATGCTGGAAAACAGCCCCCCCGCCCCCCCCCCAGCAACTAAATGCCTGGTTCTTGGATAATTTCATGGTCTTTAAACTACATAAGCATCACCTCCTATATTTTTGGGAGAGGCTCAGCAGAAAATGAAAGGAGGAGCCCCACGGGGGAAGGAGAAGCCCCGTTGGGATCCCTGCTGCCCTGTAAATGGGCCCGGCCAGCCAGGATGCTGTGGTTTATGGAGAATTGGAAGGGCCTGCCTGGGGCTCAGTCTGCTTGCCAAAGCTGAAGCCTGGCTGGGCAGTGGTGGGCGCGGCTTCCTCCACTTGCAGCCGGAACAGACGCCTGCTTTGCAAGATGGCATGAGTCGTGAACGAGACCGTGTGTGCCCCACGTCACTGCGGGATCTGGCGCTCGGTGTGGGACAGGCGAGGCTTGGTGCTGCGGCTGGTCGGGGGGAGGGTAACTACACCTCTGGGGACCTTGTACAAGTCACGGCCCCTCACATGTCCCCAAGCCAGTGAGAGGAAGCGATTCCTGCAGGTCTTACAACTCATCTGGATTTTATGACAAGATCAAGGTGTGAACTGCATGAACCTGCTATTTTTGTTAACTCAGAAGTGGTCAAAGGCAAGCAGTTTCCTATGGTTCAGTTCAATAGTTTAGTGTTAAAGCTGTTTTTTGGCAAGAGAGAATACTCTTTATCTTAAAAGCTTTATTTTTACTTATTCCACACCTACGAATTCATTGTGTTAGGAAGTAGAGATAAGCAAACAGAAGAAACTTTTGAGATGCCCAGGTCTCCTTGCTGGGGGACCGTGGTTCCCTTGGGGTCTTCCCGGCTGCTTGGGCACGTGCTTGGCTGCCGACAAGCCTTCTCCTGGACTGTGTCAGGGTCCCCTTCCCCGGCCATCGGATGTTTGCACAGCATTCATGGACCTGGGCCCCCAGGCTTGGACTTAGGAGTTGTTTAGAATGTTTTTCTGCTGTGAATGATGCTGTAATAAATATTCTTGCAGCTCCTTTTTTCTTTTTTTTGCAGATACCCTTTTCTTTCCTTACGATACATTTCAGGTAAAAATGCTGGACGAAACGTGAAAGCCTCAGACTGACCTCCAGAAAGGTTAATTGCCCACTGACAGTGTCAGAGGGAGGGGGCTACCTTCCCTCTCTCCTTCCCGCCCATCCTCTCCCCTTTCTGTCTCTCTCTCATCCAATCCTTTCCTCCTCCTCCTTCTCTCCCCCTCTTATTCCGTCCTTCCCTCTCTCTCTCTCTCCTCCTTCTTCCCCCTCCCCCCATTTGATGGGACCCCATGGCGCAGCAGTCCAGGGGATAGCATTCCAGCTGCCCCTTTAGTGCCTTGTGACCCCTAGGTTCCCCACAGCCCCCCTTCCAGGGTTTGCTTGCGGTATTTTGAGAGGAAACCAATAACTTGTGGGGGGAGCCTATATGGAGAGTTTCAGAGACTTCCTGCTGACACACAGGCGGCCAGTCAGCGTGGGGCTGATGGCTCAGGTGTGGTAGCATTTCTTCCAGGGTAGAGACATCCCTTTCCCGATCGCCCCCACCCCCCACCATGCTGGGGGCATTGGGGTGGTGGTCTCATGGGCCGGACCCAAACCCAGGGCTCACGAGCCAGTATTATTTTTAAACTATCTTATTTTTTCTGGTGATTTGGCAAGTGGAGTGATGCCAAGCCCTCTCTTCCTGAACCGCCTGAGCCTGCTCTGGTGCATGTGAGTCAGATGGCTGGTTGCCACTGTGGGACTCTTGGCCTGGTGCCTTGTCCTGGAGCCGTCGGCTGCCCTGAGAATCCAAAGAAAGGCCGCTGAATCCTGCGGCCCCAGGAGGATCTTTGTCCTCCTTTTGCAGAAGCAATTGACTTGTGGATTTGCTCTGTTGAGCTGGAAGGAAGAATTTTTAAATTTCCTCTGGTTGAAGAACCTAAAATGGGACAATCTACATCAGTTCCCCAAAATTGGACTTTTAAGCAAGTTCTTGGAAAAATGGACTATTTTCTATGTGTGGGAGCAAATTCTGTGGGAGCCTTCTGGTAATGAATTTTCAAGTGTATGTCTATTAGTGTCATTCTCAAATACTGAGAGTCTTGAAAACCAGAAGCTGCCCGATCAAGGCCTGGGAGGGAGTACCCCCGCCTCCAGGAGGGGACAGCTGGGCAAGCCCCCCTTTCTCTGCCCCAGTTCCTCTCTCCCCAGGTCAGCAGCACTGTTTGTAACCAGGGCTAAACACTCCTTCCCCCACCTCCTGAAGATCCTGAAAGACATCAGAAGGGTGAGGTGCAGTGCTGGAGTGACCCTGAACTTTTTGGGGGTATATACTGTCTGGTGGAATGCAGAGTTTGCGTGTAGTTTCATTAGCTAATGGCAAAAGATCTAATAAGTTAAATAGATATGACATCTCTGTTTTTAAAATAGTGCCTTCTAACAATTCTCTTGTATCTCTAGAGGAGGCGAGAGCCCTTTTTCTGGCAGCAGAGTTTGGGGTTGAGAAGGATCCTGGTGTCATTGACAAGGAAGGTGTCTGACGTACTTTAGATCTGGGATTCCTTTGGCATTGGTTTTGCATGAGCACTTTTTTTTTTTTTTTACTTAATTTTAACTTCTGATTATAAGGCTAACGGACATTCATTATAAAGAATCAAACTTTACAGAAATACATAATGTAGAACATGAAAGCCCCGCCCCCTCCACTCCACCCCCTGCAAAGACAACCATTGTTAAATTCTGGTGCAAATTCCTCCTGTTTTTTTTTGTTTGTTTATAGAAATGTTTTACTTAAATCTTACACAAATATGTATATGTTTGTAATTTTTAATATCTTTCAATGAACCGAGATTATATTATCAGTATGATTTGTACTTAGATCTCTCCCTTCAGCAGTGCATCTCAGACATTGTGGGTCTTGTCAGTTGTGCATAATCACGTTATTCTAACATTGTACAATACTTGACTTGGAGAGAGAGAATGTGTGCGCAGGGAGGGGCAGAAGGAGAGGGAGAGAGAACCTTTAGCAGACTTCTTGCTGAGCACAGAGCCTGATGTGGGGCTCGATCCCACGACCCTGAGATCATGACCTGAGCTGAAACCAAGAGTCAGACGCTTAGCCGACTGCGCCACTCGGGCGCCCCTTGACTGTTTACTTATTGACAGACTTTTGGGTTGTTCCCATTGTGCACGCACATTGGTCACACCAGAACGTGGAGTCTCACACATCTCTCCTTGCACATGTGTGAGGCTGTCTTTGTAGCGTGGGTTTCAGAGGTAGATTTGCAGGGTGGAATGGTTGGAGCATTTCCAGTGTGAATAGGTATCCCCAGGTGCTCTCTGGAGTAGTCCTGACCATTTTAAGGGATGCCGGTCATGTGGGACAGCTGTTTCCCTGTGTCCTCGTCAACGGATGACGTCTTCGTAGTTTCACTTGGTCACATGGGTATAAAAGTTATCACTTACTTAAAATTATGAATGAGAACAAGCTTCCTCTCGGGTGCTTCATAATAATCTGAATTGCTTCTCTTCATTTTCTTTTTTGCATCCTTGCCCTTCTGTTGACTTGTTCATCTTTTCCTTGCGGATTTACAGGCGTTCCTGGTACAGGAGGGTTATTTCACCTTCACTTTCTATGTTGCAGATACTGTCCCCCTAATGTCTTTTATTCTTCACCTTGTTTTAAAGGCATCCTTGATGGCACAAGAATGTGGATGTTTTATGTTGTCAAATCTATCAAGTTTTTCTGTGATAGCTCCTGAATTTTGTATTTGACTTTGAGAAAGGAATTCTCTGCCCTAAGTGTATATACCTACCTCCTGTATAGAGAGATTTTCTTCTCATATTGATAGTTCAGATCTTTTGACATTTACATCTTTTATTCATCTGGAATTTATTTTTAGGTATGTGAGCTGGAGATGGAAGTTTTCTCATATGCATACGGTTTTCTGACATGATGTATTAATAGCCCATCTTCGTCTCTGTTTTGAGATGAGGGTTTGTTGTGTATGAAGTTGTTGTTGTGTCCTGGGTCGTGGGGCTGTCCCGTATGTCCGGACCATCCATTCTGATTTATTGATGTATTCTTCTGCCAACATCTATTTAAGTTACTGTGGCTTTTTGTTATGCTCTGTTACCTTAAAGGGCCGCTGCCTCTTCATTAATTCTCCTTTTTTCATGTTTTTCTAACCTTTCTCATACATTTCTTTGACTAGATAAACTTCAGAATAAGCTAAATTCATCCCAAAATCTGATTGGGATTTTGATCGGGATTGCTCTAGAGGTTTATTTGAGGGAGAAGAGACATCTTTATATTTTCTTTTCATCTGGATATTTGGATTTATTCAGAAGGCCTTTTATATCCTTCACTAGTGTTTCATTGCTTTGTTCATGTACATTTGATACATTTCCTGTTAGATGTATTCATAGGTGTTTTGTAGCCCCTGTGGCTGTTGTCAGTGGGGTTAGCCCCTCTCTGGCCTCATTTCCCAGCTGATTCTGGTGGATATACAGGGAAACTGTTGACTTCTGAACAGCTAGCCTGTCTGTCCACCTGGCCTAAATCTCTCTGTTGGCCTGAATGGTCGGTTAGTTCCTTCTCTTGGATTTTCTCATTGGGGGATCGTTTGCCAATGTTGACCTCTCCTTCCAGATAGACGCCTTTTTTTTTACTGGCTCGTTGTTGTGGGGAGTCTTGATTAGCTAGCTCTGTGAGCACCTGGAGTCTCACGGCTCCCCCAGGATGGCCGTCTGCTTCACATCATGGGGTCAGCCCTTTCACGGGGCCCGCATGTGTTCACAGCCCCTCAGGCCACTTGCTGTGCCCTGAAGTGGGGGCAGGCTGATGGGGGATGCTGTGGGGCCCCTCCCTAGAATCGGTGCCCCCCCCCCCCCGCAACAGTGGTGGCCCTGTGCATGCACAGGTTGGGGGGGAAGTGGGTGGGGAATGTAGGATATGGCCTGGGTTCTCGAAACTTCCCTCTGCAAGTGGTGGGCCAGCATATGGGAGTCTGAGGCTGGGGGAGCCCAGGGAGGTGGCTCTCAGCAGGGAAGTGTGGGCATTGGCCAAGCCAGCCCAAGGAATACCCTGTCCCAGCTGTGTCAAGAGGTGGTGCCTTTGTCACAAAATTCCCACGCAGACCCTCGGGGCAGGCCCTGGCATCTGTGGTGATGGTCAGTCGGGGTCACCCTTAGGAAGTGAGTCCAGGCAGGGGGGAGGTGGGAGGATGGATGGTGCGAGGGGGAGGAGGCGATGAGTTGAACGCAGGATCCCCTTGGTCAAATCCCTTTAGCTCAAGCCATTAAACAAAAACATCCCTTCCTCTTGTTTACACTGTAGCTTTGGCCCGGGGGCATCACACTGTCCGGTTCTCGGTGCTTCTTTCTGACAAATGGTAGAGAGCTGCCTTTGCAAGTTAAGGTTGCTCATTTCTTTTGCACATCATGGAATTTTTGCATTATTTCCCCCTATTTTCATGTAGAATGTTCGTTGAAGGTATTGTAGCTATCAATACTTGTTCATGACATGTCTGGGGTGATGGACATTATTTCCTCGTTTTCTGAGGTAAACCAGCCACCTCGCGCCTTGGGGAGGCGGTGCTGCTGCTTGGCACTTTGGGGGTTGGCGGGCACTGTGACGGGTTAAGCCCAGAGGGGACTGAGCTGCAGGGTGCGGTGGTGTGACCCACGCCGTCCTTCGGTGGTGGGCTGGGGGGGGTGGTGGCTCTGAGACTTCGGGGACAGGAGGTCCCTACCCCCGGGGGCAGAAGTCTGCTGGAGAGGAGAGGTGGGGCCTGCCTAGATGGGTGGGCTCCAGACCTGGTGTTTTTGTTTTTTACCGTCCCATCTGCCAGCAATCCGTTCTTTCAGGCCCATAGACACCCCCATTTCCAGCCTCTTTCTGGCTCATTTCCGCTGCTCACAGGAGGATGCACAGCAGGAGGCTGCATGGTTTTCCGTGCTGTCTTCAAAGCTGATGGAGGCAGAGCTAGGCCAGCCATGTCCCAAGCCACTGGAAGAGCAACTAGCAAGAAAACCGCTCCACCTGTGGTGAGGTAGAAATTCTGGTTAGAGGGATGGCCAGGAGGAGGGACAGGGGGTCCACTGTGGAGGGAGGTAGCTCTCAGGACATGGGATATGGAGACACACACACAGATGGCAAGTCCAAGGGCCCTGGGTGTGTGACCTCTGGCACCAGGGGCTCGGTGGGTCTCCATTATATGAGAAGGATGCATTCCCTGCTTGGCCAGACAAGAGTTCTCTTTTGTTTGAGTCCTTCCTTGCAGTTTGGGATGGGTTCTGGAATTTGTATTCTAAGCAATGGAAAAGGGGCAGGCAGCCTTTCATGATGGCGAGGTTAGCTTTGTCAGGTACCCCTGAACTGGAGAGGTGATGGTGTTAAAATCTAGTAACTCAACCCATGCAATGTTAGGCCTTATGTATCTAATTATAGCTTGCTTGAAAGTTGGAAATCTGTAGGGTAACTTTTAGGATGCTTGATGGGGCTGAGGAGCAGCTGTGTGTGGGGCCAGGCTTAATACCTGCTTGTGTGCACCTCATTTCCTGGGAATCACTGAGGAACAGCAATTTGATTTTCAATTTTAAGCCCGATCTCCCAACAGTCAGCCTTACAGAGCAGAATGTTGAAATGGGCTGCGATCATGGTGTTCCTAATCAGGTGGGTTTTATTTTCAAAGAGTGGACGGTGACAGCATTTCATGGTGTTCATATGCCTGCTCACAACAGCCCAGTTTGTCACAATTCTGTCCCCCACGGTGGCCTGGGCAGATCCCAGCTCATCTCTGAGGCTGCCTGCGTGTGCGGTCGCATGGACCAGCCACAGCCAGGAGGGGAGGGCAGCGGAGGGGGGCCCCAGAGCCAACTCAAGGACCCATGTGGCTTTTATTTTATTTGGTCCAGAAGCATTTGTATTCAGGGCAGAGTTGTTTTGCTGTCTGCCTTCAGCAGGAGCAAGGCAGAGCAGTAGTACGCGGGCTTACATGATAACCAGGGACATGGGCCGGATGAGGAGGTGGGCAGGAGCCCAGGTGGGATGGAAGCTCAGGTCCCCAGGAGCCTGGCAAGGCCTGGCCCTTCTCCGCACCCAAACTTTGCTTTTGTAGGCATCAGGTCATGCTCTAAAGAGTGGTGCCCCTGCCCTGTCATTCACTTGACTGCCCACTACCCCTCCCTGGAGCTGCCTCTCAGAACGTTCTGGAGTGAGTGAGTATCTGAGCTGCTCCTCATGGTGCTTAAGCCCCAGGCCATAAAGTCTACCTTTCCCCAGAGGAGCAGATGACGAAGGTGTGTTTTCTATTTGAACCAACCCTGACGAAGCCTGCGGAAGTGTCAGAAAGAAAATCTCATTCTTGCCATGTGCAGAGGGGAGCCCTTTCATTTCTAAAGTCTGTTGAAAACTCTCAATGTTCTTTAAAAAAATTAACTTTGACATCGGTAAAAAAATAACCTCTTAATGTAGTTTGCAGGTGACACCCCCGGCCTCTCTCAGGTGCCCCCTGAGCATGTGGCTGTGCCCCTGGCGTGGCCAGACCCCCCGGATCTTCCATATTTTCACTGGCCCCATGTCTTGCCATGAACTGCCTGTGCTGGAGAAAAGGCAGCGCTCCCCGATTTTGATAGGAAGGTGCTCTGGGCTCCTCATGGTTCAGGGGTGTGGAGTATCTTCTCTGACTCTTGCCTCATCCTCCTATGGTAAGGCTTGCTCTCGTGTGTTTCCTGGCCAGTCATTCTACCAAGTCGTTTGTTGTTTCTTAGACAGAGGCTTCTCTTTGGGGGACCCCAGGCCTGGGGCTACTCTGCTGGCAGAGGAACATTCTGGGAGAATCAGCTGATGAGGTGCCTGATGCACATCACCCCTCTTCTGTCTTCCAATTTCCAGGGTATTATCATTTTTTTTTCTTTTTAGTTTTCTAAATTGTGGTAAAATATACGTAGTACAGTTTACCATTTTAACCATTTTTTAACTGTGGAGTTCACTGGCATTAGGTATGTCCACATTGCTGTGCACCCATCACCACCATCCGTCTCCAGAACATTTTCATCTTCCCAAATTGAAACTCTGCCCCCATCAAACAGCAACTCTGTTTTCTACCCCCTGCCCGCCCCTACCCTGCCCCAGTCCCCAGCAACCGTCATTCTACTTTCTGTCTCTATGAACGTGACAGCACTAGGAGCCTCATGTAAATGGAATCATACAGTGTGTGTCCTTTTGGGACTAGCTTTTTTTTTTTTTTTTACATATTTATTTGTGAAAGAGAGAAAACACGAACGGGGGAGGGGCAGGGGCAGAGGGAGAGGGAGAAGCAGACTCCCCGCTGAGAAGGGAGCCCGATGCGGGACTCGATCCCAGGACTCCAGGATCATGACCTGAGCCGAAGGCAGTCGCTTAACCAACTGAGCCACCCAGGCGCCCCTGGGGCTGGCTTAGCATAATGTCCTCAAGGTTCGTCCATGCTGTGGCATGTGGCACGATTTCCTTCCTTTATTTTTTCCAGCTTTATCAAAGTATGATTAATAAATAAAAATTCTATGTATTTGGGTTGTACAATGTGATGTGTTTTTGTGAAGTGTACATCATGATGATTTAATACATGTATGTGCTGTGAAGTGGTCACCTCAATCAAATTAACACTTCCATCACCTCCTATGGTTGCCTTTTTTTTTTTGGTGATGAGAACACTTAAAGATCTACTCTCGTAGCAAATTTCAAGTATATAATATAGTATTATTAACTATAGTCACCATACTGTACATGAGGTTCCCAGAATCTTTTCATCTTTTTTTTTTTTTTTTTAAGAAAGGGAGAGAGAGCGAGAGAGCGGGGGGGGGGGGCAAGGGGCAGAGGGAGAGGAAGAGAGAGAATCCCAAGCAGGCTTCATGCCCAGTGCAGAGCCCGAAGTGAGGCTCGATCTCAAGATCCTGAGATCATGACCTGAGCCAAAATCAAGTCAGACACTTAACTGACTGAGCCACCCAGGCGCCCTCAGAATTTATTCATCTTATAACTAAAAGTCTGTGCCCTTTGGCCACCATCTTTCCCATTTCCCCTCTGCCTCCACCCCTGGTAGCCACCATTCTGTCCTTTGGTTCTTTTTTTTTTTAATTTTTTTTTTTAAAGATTTTATTTATTTATTTGACAGAGAAAGACACAGCGAGAGAGGGAACACAAACGGGGAGTGGGAGAGGGAGAAGCAGACTCCCTGCCGAACAGGGAGCCCGATGCGGGACTCGATCCAGGGACTCCAGGATCATGACCTGAGCCGAAGGCAGTCACTTAACCAACTGAGCCACCCAGGCGCCCCTCTGTCCTTTGGTTCTATTTCAACTTTTTTCAATTCTTTGTGTGAGATCACATAGTATTTGTCTTTCTGTGTCTGGGTTATTTCACTTAGCGTAAAGTCCTCAAGATTCACCAGGTTGTTGCAAATGGCAGCATTTCCTTCTTCTATGTGGCTGAGTATTTCATTGTGCCTGTGCGCACGCACATGTGTGTGTTTGTGTATTTCCGTTCATCCCTTGATGGACACTTAGGTTGTTTCTGTATCTTGGCTATTGTGAATAGTGCTATAATGAACATGTGAGTGCAGATATCTCTTTGAGGTACTGATTTCATTTCCTTTGGATATATGCCCAGAAGTGGGACTGTTGAATCATACGGTATAGTTCTATTTTAAATATTTTGAGGGACTTCTATACAGTTTTCCATAGTGGCTGCACCAATTTACATCCCCACAGTAGTGCACAAGGGTTCTCCTTTCTTCATACTCTCGCTGACACTCATCTCTCATCTTTTCGGCACTAGCCATTCTAACAGGTGTGAAGTGATAGCTCACTGTGGTTTTGATTTGCATTTCTCTGATGATGAGTGATGTCAGCACCTTTTCATGTGGCTGTTGGTCATCTGTATGTCTGCATCGGAAAAATGGTCCTCTGCCCATTTTTATTTAAATCAGTTTGTTTTTTTGCTGAGTTTTGTGAGTTCCTTATATACTTAGGATTTCATTCCTTTTTAAGGCTGAGTCATATTTCACTGTAAGTATAGATCATATTTGTTTACCCATTTATCCATCAGACATCAACAGTATCTCATGTAGCAGAAAGAACCAAAGCAACAAGCGAGGACTTGGTACTTGATTGGCCTCCGCCACTCACACCCTCTGCAGTCGCAAGAGTGTTGGCGGGAACTGGTTTGGCCAAAGTGGTACTTGCTCGCTCCTGCACTGAGCAGACAAACATGGTATCTCCATAGACGTCAGAGCCAGGTTCTGAGTGCAGAGGATGCAGATGTGAGCAAGAGCCAGATCCTGTTCTAAATGATCAGCAGAGACATACCAAATTAATGCCACCTCATATCTAGGGCTTTAAATTTCTTTTTTTTTTTCTTTTTTTGAGAAAAGAACCTATATTCATCCTGAAGGCTGCATGCTTATGGGCCATCTGAAGAATGCTTATCTGTTCCCAGAATTGGGTGGGAGCTTCTTGGAAGGACGTGTTTCTCCTGGAGCTCCTGCTGCAGATGGGAACTCCCATTGTGGATTCTGTAGGAGGTACGCTGATCATGGTCAGTTGCACAAGAGCCTGGGAGGTCCTGCAAATGTCACTTCTCATGCAAGGATGTCAATGAATAGTATCTGAAGTCAATCATATATTCAGAAATAGAGTTTAAAACCATTACTTAGAGGGGTGGGAAGAGCCACCAGAAGAATTAGAATTGGAAATGATGAAAAAGGTTGGCAGTGGAGTGGGCAAGTCTGGATCAGGGACTGTGGCTTTTCATTATAAGCCCTGTCCCCATTTGATTAGTTAGTCTGAGTGAAGGAATCCTGTCCTTTCTCTAGAGCCTCGCAGCAGCCAGTGACTGGACCCATCTGTCCCCTTGCCTGGTAAGGCTTAGACAGAGGTGTCTGTCCTCAGGTGGGAAGGGCGGGGGTGGGAGCCACAGTGTAAAGCATCCATCAGCACGAGGCAGGCAATGAGAAGGGCTCAGTGATTGTTGGGGTCGTAGTACCTGGCACAGTCATTCCTGATGAAACCTCGGTAGTGAGCAATACAGTAAAGTGCTGCCCTGGCCAGATGTTCCTTGCATCCTGAGAGCAGCCTTATCTTGTGTCAAAGGCATGATGACTGGGGCATTTCTAGTCCATGGAAGGGGTTGGTGAAGGAGTTTTCAATCTGGGGCATCTGGACTTTGCTTCAAGCCTCCTCATCACATCATCGGAGTTAGCTGGGAAAGACAGTGCCTACTATCTTCTTTGTTTTAATAGACTATTTGCGGAACAGTTGTAAATTCACAGCAAAATCGAGAAAGTACAGAGATTTCCCGTATACCTTCTCTTCCCCACATGTGCACAGCCTCTGCCATTGTCAACATCCCCACCGATGTGGTACATTAGTCACAGTTGGTGAACCTACATTGTCACATCATTGTCACCCACAGTCCAGAGTTCACATTGGGGGTCACTTGATGTTGTACATTCTGTGGGTTTGGATAAACGTATCATGATGTATGCCCACCATTAGAGTATGATACAGCCCAACAGAATTTGTTTCACCACCCTAAAAATCTGTGTTCCTATTCATTCATCCCCATGACCCTGTGACTCGTGGCCACCTCGATCTTTCTGCTGTCTCCATAGTTTTGCCTTTCATACAATGTCATGCAAGTAGAATCCTACAGTATATAGCCCTTTTTGCTTGGCTTCTTTCACTTGGTGGTAGGCATTTAAAGTTCCTCCATGTCTTCTCCTGGCTTGACAGCTCATTTCTTTTTAGTGTTTTTTTTTTTTCTTTTTTTAAAGATTTTATTTATTTATTTATTAGAGAGCGAGTGAGAGAGAAACAGCATGAGAGAGGAGAGGGTCAGAGGGAGAAGCAGGCTCCCCACTGAGCTGGGAGCCCGATGTGGGACTCGATCCCAGGACCCTGGGATCATGACCTGAGCTGAAGGCAGTTGCTTAACCAACTGAGCCACCCAGGCGCCCCTTTTTAGTGTTTAATAATACTCCATGGCCTGGGTGTACCAGAATTTATCTATTCACCTACTGAAGGACATCTTGGTTGCTTCCAAGTTTGGCAGTTATGAAGAACACGGCTGTAAACATGCATGTGTAGGTTTTTGTGTGGTCAGAAATTTTCAACTCCTTTGGGTGAAATGCCAAAGAATGCCATTGCTAGGCCCTATGGTAAGAGTAGTATGTTCATTTTTCTCAAGAAACTGTCCAAAAAAAAGAAAAGAAAAGAAAAAGAAACTGTCACACTGTCTTCCAAAGAGGCTTTCCCATTTTGCAGTCCCACCAGCAATGAATGAGAGTTCCTTTTCTCCACATTCTTGTCAGCCTTTGGCCGTGTTCCAGATTTTGGCCATTCAAATAGGTCCGTAGTGGTATCTCACTGTTGTTTTAATTTGCATTTCTCTGGTGACATATGATGTAGAGGATCTTTTCATATGCTTATTGACCATCTGCATATTGCCTTTGGTGAGGTGTCTGTTCACATGTTTGGCCCGTTTTATAATTGGATTGTTTGTTTTCTTATTGTTGAATTTCAAGTGTTCTTTTATATTTTGGATAACAGCCTTTTATCAGATATGTCTCTTGTAAATATTTTCTCTCAGTCTGTGGCTCGTCTTTTCATTCTTTTGACAGTGTCTTTCACAGAGCAGAAACTTTTAATTTTAATGAAGTGCAGCTTATTTATTCTTTCTCGTGTGGATTTTGCCTTTGGTGTTGTATATAAAACAAGTCATTGCCAAACACAAGGTCATCTAGATTTAGATTTTCTCCTGTGTTGTCTTCCTAGAGTCTTAAAGTTTTGTGTTTGTCAGTTAGGTCTGTGACACATTTTGAATTCATTTTTATGAGGGAGGTGAAGTCTGTGTTTGGATTCACGGTTTACCGCATGCGTATGTCCAGTTCTAGTGCTATTTGTTGAAAAGACTCTATTGTATTTGCCTTTGCTTTTTTGTCCAAAATCAATTGATGATTATTATGTGGGCCGATTTCTGGGCTCTCTAGTCTGTTCCATTGATCTATTCGTTTATTCTTTTCACCACTACTGTATTGTCTTGATTACTATAGCTTTATAGCAAGTCATGAAGTCCGGTGGTGTCAATCCTCCAACTCTGTTCTTCTTTAATATTGTGTGCGCCCATCATTTTCTCTTGTAAAACTTATCTCATTGCACTGCAGTGATTTGCTTTCATAGATGTCAGAACCATGGCTGGTTATCGCAATGAAGCAATTTTTCTCTTTCCATTTTTGTTATGTAGCTGCATCTGTTTGAAATTTTAGTTTTATATCAGTTCTGTCTAATAGTGTATCTGTGGGATGCCTGGGTGGCTCAGTCGGTTAAGCATCTGCCTTTGGGTTCAGGTCATGGTCCCAGGTTCCTGGGATTGAGTCCCACATCGGGCTCCTTGCTCAGCGGGGAGTCTGCTTCTCCCTCTGCCTCCTTCTCCCCCTGCTTCTCCCTCTCCCTCTGTTTGTTCTCACTCTGTCTCTGGCAAATGAATAAATAAAATCTTAAAAAAAAAATAGTGTATCTGTTTTAGAGATTGTTTGCATTCTATTAACTGGGCTTGATATGAAATTATTTAAAAATTAGAATATTTTGAGTTTCAGGGATCATAAGTCTTGATTTGGGGAAATATCCCAGTTTCACAAATGTGATTCTTTTCCAAAAAGGAGGATCACTATATGAATAACTTACATTTGCTGGTTTTCCAATAAGAAACAGTGTTTCTGGTTATAAAAATGTTAAACATCTTCTAGGTTTTGCAATAAGAAAACACTGATTAAGTGTGTTAAAAAAAAAACAACCGTAAGATGTGATTTTGATTTTGACTTCATATAAATACCTTCTGGAACAGAAGGTTCTCTGTTCATGGGTTCTGCATTTTTGGTTTGGAAGCTGTGCCGCACTGAGGTCTAATCTACGAGGGAAGAGCCTGTGAGTGAATGGTTTGAGTTCTGCTGGCTGCCTCCCCACTCTTTATCTAGGGAGACTGGATCCCAGAGAAGGACAATAGCAATTAGGTCTTGTTGGGAAGAAAGAACACAGCCACCAGCCCTGGACCATTTTGCTTCCCCTGAACAAATAAGATAGCCTGGTGCTGGTGTTTGGGGCTCGCACGGGGCTGTGCGGCCGCAGCTTGCCTGCTGGCCTGCTTGGTGGAGATAAGATGCCCAGACCTATGCGGGGGTCACAGAGGGGGTTTAATTCACTGCACTTCCCTGCATTTCATTGACAGTTTGGGGGCTAATGATATTCCCTTGTTCTGTCAGGAGCTGTGTATGGATTCTTTCTCTTTCTTCAATTTAATAGAGCGTTTAAATCAAAATACATCTTGCTTAAGCCATCCAGAAATGTTTCACGTTTAAAAAAAAACCAAAAAGGCATTTGCCGTGATGCTCCCCTCACCCACCCACCCCCACCCCCACACTGTGGCCTGGTGGACAGTCCCCTCGATTGCTCAGAGCCCAGCTGAGAAACGTTTCTGATTCTCATCCGAAAGGGAGCTCTAACAGTGCTGATTATAGATTCACTTAGCTTTCGTGATGGAAGGGTGGAAAGAGATGCTTCCTGGTTATTCCCATTCCAAGTACAGTAATGAGGCTGCGTATTTGCAGCTAGCTGCTGAAGCCAGATGTCACCAAAGTCATCTGGATTTGTAGGAAGTTGGACCATACTGCTTTAAAAGAGATTTCAAGAGCATCATCTTTGGAAATCCTATATGGCAACAAAGTGGGGGGTTTTCTTTTTTCAATCTTACTTATATAGCTGTATCTGTTTGAATTTTTCATTCCGTATTCATTCTCTCGAATAGTGTATTTGCCTGAGCTATTTTGAGTTCTGTTAAATGCGCTTGATAATAAATTATTTTAAATAATTTTATTGCCACTCGGAAGACCTGGAAGTATTTCTAGTGTTCGTATTTGGGTCATGGAGATGCCACTTTGCATCATTTTGTCACATGTAAAAGCCAGGCTATTTCAAGGAAGGGACAGAGGAGAGACTTTCTATTTCTGAGAGTATACTATGGATTAGGAGGCAAAACTTATTCAAAGATTTGTCCTTTTATGCTTTGAAATCTGAAACAGAGAAACTGGGGCTTCAGCGATGTGGAGATTTAGAATCTATGATGGGGTTGATTAGGCTTTTGCCTTCGTTCAGGACTGGCTTCCCCCACCTGCCCCAGAAACCACATCCAGCCCTAGACAACGCTGTTAAGATGAAGACCTCTCTCTTTCTCTCTCAAATAAATAACGTTGTTAAAATAATAATAATAAAAAAAGGGGCAGCTGGGTGCCTCAGTCGGTTAAGCATCTGCCTTCGGCTCAGGTCACGATCCCAGAGTCCTGCTTAGCGGGGAGCCTGCTTCACCCTCTCCTGCTTCCCCTGCTTTTACTCTCTCTCCCAAATAAATAAATAAATAAATAAATAAAATCTTTAAAAAAAGGAAAGGTGAAGACCTCATGCAAAGGCCCGAATCCCAAGCTGCTAGCCACTTAACTGGGCAGGAGCGGAGTGAGGGGGCTGGATGGCCGTAGCTCAGCACCCTCCAGGGGCTGCCCCTCTTTCCTGTTCGGATTCCCTAGGGATGAAAGAAGAGCTGGCCTCATTTCTGCCAGGCACCCTCATCCAGTTATTGGGCAATCCTTTCAAACTGCAGGGATGTCAGAGGACAGACCCCTGGTCCTAATGCCTCCTGATTTTTATCCTTTGTTCCCTGGGCCTTTTACTTGAAGGTATCTTGTGTGTGGATTTACTTTAAAAATACACATTAAAAAACTTGTAAGGAAACGATTTCAAGGACACATCACATCCATCCATGTATCCACTCGTTCATGATCCGGCATATATTTACTGAGCACCTCCTGCCCAGCACTGCGGTGGGCGAGCCGGGGGCTTCCTTGCTCCATGGAGCCTGCACGCTTGTATTTAACACAGCGGCACTGTCTGGGGCAGGGACCCCTGAGTGTTGTCGTGTACCAAGCAGAATGCGTCTGCACCACAGCGTGCGCGTGTTATGTACACGGCCTGAATGCAAGAACTTCTGGGCAGCCAGAGGCTGCCTTGGGAGGCCTGCTCAATAACTGAATTGAAAGCACGGGGGTGCACCCCCTCCTCATACAGCCATCCCGTTTGTATGGGCCACCCAACGCCTTGGCATCTGTCCACCGCTTTGTCTTCACAGTAGCCTGAGGCGTGGATAGGACCCATGGTGGAGGCTGGGGACTCAGCTGGGTCAGGTGATGGAGGTACAGAAGCAGATAGCCCCGGGCAGCCCCCTCCAGGTGGGGCTCAAGTCTTTAGAACTTGAGCAGGTATGAAAATTTTAGAAAAAAATGCTACTAGTTGTGGCATAAAATCACTTCTCTTCTTTCAGTGTGTTTTGAAGCTTGGGAACCTTTCCTGTAGATTCTAATCTGGGGATGTGACATCTAGGTAAAGGTGTGGCTGTGCCCATTGGCTTTGGCCTCCTTTGTGGGGAGCCGCCCCTCCACCCTCCGGCCGGGCTTCAGTGACAGGCTGCAGGGCGGTGGGGGTGCACTTGGACCCTTGTAGAACAGAGGGTCTTAAACATCCTTGTGCGCTGGTCCTGCATAATCATGCCAGCTACGTGGTATTCCTTCCCCCGTGTGCAGGTCCTTGAGGAGAGAAACTTGAGAAGAGACTTTTGGTTTTTAGAAAATATTTTAGGTTTCCATTGCGTTTGGCCTGAGAATTACGTATAGGCTTTTTAATGATGTGAGAGTACCTCCTAATGGAGGGTGGGAAATAGTTTCCTTGCTGCCCTTCTGGGTAGCAGTGTGTGGGGTGCTGCAGATGAGACACAGGTGGAGCTGACAGGCGGCCCCACCGCGTCCAGGGCCTCCGTCCCTGCTTCATTGGTCCACACCCTGCGAAAGCGTCACTTCCAAGCACGGTTTGTGTGAGAATGTTATTAGGTGGCTTTAAAAGGGAAGCAGGCTTTAAAAGAGCTGTTACACGGGAAGAGGTGTATGTTTGCTTTTTTGTCTAGGAAGGATCTGATATTGCCGCAGAAGTTTTCAGCAGGTTGGGGTTTTTGGGCCATCTTGCAGCAGAGTCTCTCCTCGGAGTGCTTTTGTTCTCCTGTGGGCTCCCACAAGACTAGCCCCGCATTGTGGGATTAGCTATTCTGCCCAGATTTCAGAAGGGTGGCTGTTTTGACAAGCTGCTTCTGTTCCCTGGGGCACTTTCACTCAGGGACTCTCCACCACCTGCTCCCCCTCACGGCTCAGTCCTAATGCAGGCCTCTTCCTCTGAGCTTTTGCCTGACCTCCCCCTCCCCAGAGAAGGTTAGAGAAAAAAGCCTCCAGAGCACTCGGGGTCTGGCCTGACCCTCGTGAGCCCCTTCATCAGTGCTGTTTTGGGAGGCAGAGATGCTTCTCATCCTCTCTGCCTAGAGAGTTAGCACGCCCTGAGGCCTGAGCGGGTTGGCCACAGTGTGGGGTAGGGGGTACTGAGCGGCAGCACCCCCTGTTCCCGAGCCCTGCCAGGGCTGAGCTGGTCCCTGCTGCGTGTTCGAGGCTGCCGGCCCGCCTGTCTTTCCCAGTCCTACACAGACACACCAGCCACGCCACCCACCACCCACATCCACACACGTATCGCACATACATCACGTACATACATACACCCCCACCATCCGTACACACCACAGACGTCACACATACCAGCCACCCCCCCACACACATCCGTATACACCCCCCCCCCCACACACAGCACGTTCACGCACACACCCACCACACACACTAGCACGTGAACCACTCAGGGAATGGTGCCAGATTCTCTGCTTTCCCCCCAGATTGATACCCCAGCGTCTCCCACCGCTCTGGCCTAGAACATCTTGGTCCCCCAGGTCCCCGAGCCCCTGTGTTCTTCTCTCTTGGGTCACCGCCTCCCCTTGTGGTTTTGTTATCTCTGGGCTTGCCCCGTGATGTGTGTGGATGTCCTGATCGTTTGGGAGCTTGGCGTCTCTGCTCCGGCGGCTGTCTTTCTGAAGAGACTCAGACTCTCCTCCGCTCTTCCCTGGCATTCAGGAGCAGTGGCTCCTGCGGGAAGTCCCACCCCCTCTCTTCCCGCCCATCCTTCCCCTTCCCTTCGGTCACTTCTCTTACTGCAGACAGCTCCCTCGCTATAATGTGGCATCCTGGAAGGCACAGATTGGGGGTTTCATTATGGTGGTGGTGAATAATAAGTATATTTGGGTAAAAGATTCAACCAGCACACACGTATTTAATAAATTAAAAGTGAACACCCCCTTAGCCTCCCCTGTTTCCACTCCCCTCCCCAGAGGAAACTGCTGACAAGCATTTGGTCCTTTCTGGTCTGTTCTGTATGCCTTTGCATCCATACGTGAACTTGCAGATATGTGTATGTTTTCTAGCTAGCTTGATGGATCTATACACATACGCCCACCCTCTAGCTGTCTTACCATTTCCACTCCGCAATAGGCCGTAAGATTTCTCTCTGTCTGTACATATTCATCTACCTCTTTTAGAAAAAAATGCCTTGAAGTATTCCAGCGTGTGGACTCTGCCATAATTTATTTAACTGTTCTTCTCTTTATGGGCACTTAGGTTGTTTCCAGTTTTCAAAATGATGGCTGCAATGAAAAATCCTCATACAGACATCATTTCAGATGTATGTGAGTCCTTCTGGAAATGGCGTTGTTGGATAAAAGGATATGCAGATTTAAATTTTTGATAGGGAATGCTGAATTGCTTTTCTGAAAGGCTTCATTGGGACTCCTTCTAAAGAAATAAATTTTTTAAAAAAGAGAAAAGCAGCCAAAAAAAGTAATTCACCACCAACAGCCAAATAAAGGCGAGAACACTCTCTTAGGCCATGAACTGGGAAATGCAGTAGCCCAGAAGAAGCCAAGGACTTGGGCTAAGGTTTGTATCTTCTCTGAGTTTCCTTTGTTGTCCCCACACTCCCTGCCCACCACCCCTTCCTCCTCCCCCCCAAAAAAGCAGTCTGTAGGGAAAGAAGATGAACAACTGAAACCCTGAGAATTTACTAACATTCCTCAATTTGGAGAGCGGGAAGCTGTGATGGCGGGCTTTGGCAGGGCCAGAGGTTGGGGGTGGGGATGCTCCTGGAGCCTAATGGCCCTCAGCAAAGTCAGGAGAGACCCGGCCTCCTGCAGGGTGCTTCCCAGGTCTGTTTGCATGCATTCTGGGAGAATCCCGGAGCTTTGTCTTCCAGTGTACCCATTAGCTCCTCAGTGGCGTCCATGCTTATATTTAGCCCTCTGAATCTCAGCCATTATATTTGGGAAAAAAAAAAATCAACAGTCTTCATGCTTTTCAACAGTTTTATTTTTTATGTTTTATTTTTTTTAAAGATTTTATTTATTTATTCATGAGAGACAGAGAGAGAGGCAGAGGGAGAAGCAGGCTCCCAAGGAGCAGGGAGCCCGATGCGGGACTCGATCCCAGGACCCTGGGATCATGACCTGAGCCGAAGGCAGACGCTTAACCATCTGAGCCACCCAGGCGCCCAGCAGTTTTAGACTTAAAGAAAAATTGAACAGAAAGTTCAGAGTTTCCATTTTCCTCCTTACTCCCAAACCCCCGCTTTCCCCTATTACTCACATCTAGTGTGAATATGGCATATTAATTAGCATTGATGAGCCAATACTGATATATTATCATTACTATTAACTAAATTTGGGTAAGGTCCCACCGAGGGGGCCTTTGCTCACCCCCAGCTCATGCCTGGCACATAGGTATTGATGAATGAGCTGGCCCCAAACATGGTGTGGGGCTGGTGGGTAAGCTGCAGCTCAAGTCCTCAGACCCTGGTTGAGTGGCCGCTCTGCCCACCTGGCCATTAGTCTCCCTTAATGAGCATCTGTCTGTGTGTGTGTCCTGGGGACAGTCCTGATACTGAATCAACAACATTCCTGGGGTCACCACTGAGCACTGTCGTAGGTGTTGCAGGTAGGGGAATATTTCATGGACCACACAGCAGGTGGGAATTGCAGGGATTTCCACCCCAGTAGGTGAGGTAGATCATGATAGGCACAGGGCAAGACAAGGGATGGGGCCTCGGGGTGAGTGGGACACCATGGAGGTCAGGCCTGGGGTGTCCGGGGAACAGCAAAGAGCCCGTGAGGCAGGGGCAGAGCACGTGACCAGGAGGAAGGCCAGAGGGCAGTGTGTAATGCAGAAGGGAATTCTCACTAGAACCCAGCCACACTGGTGCTATGATCTCGGATTTCTAGCCTCCAAAACTGTGAGAAATAAATTTCTGTGGATGCACCACCCAGTCCAAGGTACTCTGTTTTAGTAGCCCAAGCTAACGGAGACCCTGAGTACATAGCTGCTCCGAGTTGTGTCCAAGGACCACGCTCGCCAATAAGGTAGGGTTGAAGCAGGCAGCTCTGTGAGGAGACACAAGATCATGGAGGCCATGGCTGCCTGGGGTGGTGGGGAGGACCAGAGGAGGTGGAGTTCTGGAAGGATCTGAAGCTCAAGCTGATAATGTGTCCTGGTGGCTCACAGGTGGGGTGAGGGAGAGAGGAGTCAAGGGTGACCCCAACTGGGCAGTGAGTTGTAATCAGCTGGGAGTAGGGGAGGCTGTAGGTGGAGCTGGATCTTTTGCAGGGAAAACTTGGCCCCATTTGAACACCTCTGAGCTCAAGGTGCCTGTTAGACACGCATTGGAGGTGCTGAGAGGTGGGCAGTGAGTGTGGACTTCCAGAGGGCTCAGATGGAGTTACACGCTAGGGAGCGGTCAGTTTAGATGGGTCCCAATCCGTGGACATGTACTAGGTGGCACATCAAAGGACAGCCCACCCAGCCACAGCTGTAAGCTACTGAAATCATGATGGGCCTAGGGTGTGGTCCAGGGGCCTTAGCTTCCTGTGCGGGCGTGGTGATCCAGCCAGAGGCCAGGGAGCAGTTTGGGGGCTCAGTACCTATTTCTAGGATTCACTTGTCTGGGGATCCCCTGGTTGGGGTAGGGAGGGGGAAATGGGAGATGCCCACTAAGGGGTACGGTGATGGAAATGTTCTGGGATTACATGGTGGTGATAATTGCCTGGTGAGCATGTTAAAAACCTCTGTACCGTATACTTAAAGGGATGAATTTTATGGTATGGGAATATCTCAGTAAAGCTGTTATACACTTTTTAAAATCAGAAGTCAGATCATGTCCTCTTCTCCTCAACCTCCTCCTCCAACAGCCCACTGCCATTCAAAGTAAAAGTTCTCAGGATGGCAATACTTCACATACTATGCAAAATTTTTAGTCCATCTGGAGCATTTTTACACAATTAGTGGCATTTCCATCATCTTACCCCATTCCATCATGCTGAGGAAATTTTTGTGATAGTCGAAGAGAAGGGTCCTTTTGGCATAAAACAAAACGATAACACTCTCAGAAGTTGGCAAAGTACAAAAATATACCTAAAAGTGCTTAAATGTGGCCCCATCATCACATCCTGCATTGAATGCTCCATATGTCCGGTGCCCACACAGAAGGCAGGACAGGGGGCAGGAGAACAGAGAGGGTCTTCAGAATGTGGTCACCCCAGGGTTGGGGCCCTGGCTTCTCCCAGGACTTAGCTATGCCACCTTGAGCAAGTCACTCACCCTTCCTCAGCCTCTCTGCGGGCCTGCTTGGGCAAGATAAGAATAGAATTCCCTCAGGGCTGTTGTGCTAACTCCCCAGGGTGCGTCTGCATACTCACTGGCTTCCCTCCTGCTGGGTACATGGGCCTGGAGTCTTTCCTGGAGGGAGGGCCTTCCCGGCTGTAGTTTGCTGGACAAGGGGCGGGGGCTCCCATCCGAGGACAAGGACCCTCCACCCTGGGCCAGTGGGTTGGATTGGTCCCCATCCCTCTGCCCTAAACCATTGTGTGCCCCTCTGCTCTCTCTGCGGGGGCCTGGGGCTTGCTGTCCCTCTGCTCCCCCCAGCACCCCTCTCTGAGGCACATGAGCCTTGTGGTCCGTGCTTTCCAAAGTCACCATTTTGGTGCCTTTCACAGTGGATGCTGAGGTTTTTTACTCCAGACACTTGACTGGGGGGCCCTGCTGCCTTCTGAGCCTGCGGAAGTACCTAATACGGCCTTGTCACACGCGCCAGAGCAGAGCACCTTCCCAGGAACAGATGTTCTTGGAACTCACCTCGGTTCCCAGGACCGTGTGAAAGGGGGGAGGCCATTGAGGTGGGGTGTGCTGGTGGGTTTGAGTTTTTGTGGAAGAGAGTGGGTTCCCTTCTGCCTTTGTCCTGGTCACGGCTCCACCTGAGAGCACAGCCCTCCGCCACGCCCCCACGTCTGGTCTTGCAGAGGTGGCCAGCCGAGACTTTCCTGCAAGCCAGTGCCCAGGGTGGTCCCCCAAAGCTGGGGGAGCACCCCTCTACCTGGCAGCTGGTAGCTTCCCTTAGGACCTGTTTCCTCATCTGTACCCTGGGAGGCCCGGCCCTACAGAGGATCGGAGCATGAGGGCGCAGGCTGGTGCTCATTTCCTAACGCAACTTGCCCCTCCTGGGAAAGGCAGGAGAAGGAGGTGCCTGTCTTTGACTGGGTTTGTCTGTCGTGGGTTCCATCAGGGAGCCTGGCTGACGGGAGTGGGCTCTTGTCATCCAGTCATGGACCTGAGCCAGGAAGGCTGTTCCAGACCCACCATTCCACACCATGATGTGATTAGTTCCTTCCATCATAGGAAGAACATTTTTTTTTCCCCCAGGAAAATTATGGTGAACCTTAGTGTTTCCCGTCTGCAGTGTTCTTCAGAAGACCTCATAGGGCTCACATTAGATCAGTAAGGAGAATTCTCAAAGAGTATTGAGGACAGAGTCATTAGATAGGTGGACTACTGAATTCTATTTCCTTTCATTAGTTTGCTTAAAAATCTAGTTCCTTGGGCTGCCTGGGTGGCTCAATCGTTCATTAAGCGTCTCCTTCAGCTCAGGTCATGATCCCGGGGTCCTGGGATCGAGCCCCGCATCGGGCTCCCTGCTCGGCGGGAAGCCTGCTTCTCCCTCTCCCACTTCCCCTGCTTGTGTTCCCTCTATCGCTGTGTGTGTTCCCTCTATCGCTGTGTGTGTCTCTCTCTCTGTCAAATAAATAAATAAAATCTTAAAAAAAAAAATCTAGTTCCTCTCCATATTTTCAGGTCTACCCTTCTCATTTCTCATTGCCCTATGTCCTAGGGCAGCCTTGAGTTGTTGGTGTTGCTTTAGAGGGGTCACGGGGCTTACTCATCCCCAGCTGGTCCTGCCCTAGGCAGTTTGGTACATGTTAGTGTTCTTCCTCATCCCAGAAGCCTGTGGAGATTTCTGAGGTTCCCCATGTTCTAGACAGGACAGGAGAAGCCCAGGGAGTTAAGTAGTTGGCTGGGGTTCTCAGGAAGCAAGCCCGGGCAGTCTGGCTCCAGATGGACTCCTAAGCCCTCCACAGTGGCCTCTGGGGGTGGTTGTTGCCAACCTGGGGCCCAGGCCCTGTGCCCACTGCTACTGGGGGTGTGCAGGGCTACCCACAGCAAGGCCTAGGGTGCGGTGTGGAGGGTCTGTGTTGCCCTCTGAGCCTCGGCAGGAGGAAAGGCTGGACCTGGTGCTTCCAGCCCTGGGCTCTCAGTAGCACTGTTTGGGGGCTTATTTGGAGGGGACATTTGGACCCAAGATGGACTTCCTCTTCTTCCCTCTGGGCAGGTCAGAAATGTTGGAGTCTCGCCATCATCACTGTGTGAGGTGGAGAGTGGCGCTGTGTCCCCATCAGTTTCCTGGGCCACTGGGTGTTGGCTATGGTGTGCCCATGTCCCACTTTCCTCCCAGGTGGAGGATGGACTCATTCATTCACTCCATGCATTTTTTATTGAATGTTGATTGAAAATCCCTGCTCTGATAGAGCTTGCTTTCCAGTGAGGGAAGGCAGGCTATAACCAAGGTAAATGAAAGAAATATACCACATATTACGTGGTGGTAATTGCTATGGGGAGGCATAAAGCAGGGGAGGAGGCCAGGGAAGGCAAGGTGGCTGGTATTGTGGTTTTAAGTAGGGTGATCCTGGAGGGTGGTATATGAGCAGCAGCATGGAGGAGGGGAAGGAGGGAGCCATGTGGACAGTGAGGAGACTGGCCCGTGTAAAGGGCCTGCGGTGACATCTTTCTGGTGTGTTCGAGGAAGAGCAAGGAGGCCAGGTGGCTGGTGCTGAGGGAGCAAAGGCAGAGGTATAGAGCGAGAGGTCATGAGAGGTGGTGGAAGAGATGCATGTCAGATTGTGTAGGGCCTCAGAGACTGGTGAGGACTTACCGATGGGAAGGATCATTTGGGCTGGTGCACCAGGACTAGATTAGAAGGGGCCAGCATAGAGAGAACGAGCTGTTAGGAGCCACTGCAGTCATACAGGGGATGGAGGCTCAGCCCAGGCATCAGTGGTCTTGGGAGAGCCATGCTAGGAGTCTGTGTTAACGTCCAAGGTGGAGCCATGGTTTCCTGAAGGGTGGGAGGACAAGGGAAGGAGAAGGGCCCAGGATGGCTCTGAGGCTTCAGCCTAAGCATCCTGAAGGAAGTAGCTATCAGTTGAGATGAGAAGGCTTTGGAGGATGATGAGAGCACGTTCTCCATGTTCCATGCATCAGGGGACCCACTCTTGGCTTCCCAGGGGAACATTAAGAGCAGCCCCTGATTCTCTGGCCCTTGGAGGTAGAGGAAACATGAAAGGCTTTTTGGACACTGACTTAGCTGTGCCAGGATACCTGCCAGGGCCGTGTGCCATTTGCCCGAGGGCTGTGAGGAGGGTATGGCTGCCTGGCCAGGTCTGGGCAGGGCAGAGCCTCAGGGCAGGACCTTCTGGCCTGCACATCTGGGGCCCGGCCCCTGGTCTGTACATTCTCATTTCTGTTCTCTCAGACCTAGGTTTTATCTTTTTGCCTTCTCAGATTCATTCTTTTACTTTTTTAAGTTGAGGTATAATTAACACATAACATTATATTACTTTCAGGTGTACAGAGCAATGATTTGATGTTTGTATATATTGAGAAACCATCACAGTAACAGCCATCACCATGCATAATTACAAAATTATTTTTCTTGTGAGGAGAGCTTTTAAGATCTACTCTCTTAGCAACTTTCAAATATGCAGCACAGTGTCATTAATTATAGTCACCATGCTCTTTATTTTACAGCTGGGGGTTTGTACCTTTTGATCCACTTCATGCATTTCCCCTACCCCACACCCCCCACCTCTGGCATTCTGTTCTCTGCCAGTCTATTCTCTGTATCTCTCAACTCAGGGTTTTTGTTTGTTTCTTTGTTTTTTTAGAATCCATATATAAGTGATCATATGGTGTTTGTCTTTCTCTGTCTGACTTATTTCACTTAGCATAATGCCATTAAGGTCTATCCATGTTGTTGCAAATGGCAGGATTTCCTTTTTTTAATGGCTGAATAATAATTCTACTGTGTATATATATGCGTTTCTTTTTTTAACCGTATTTTCTTTATCCATTCATCTGTCAGTGGGCATTTAGGTCGTTTCCATATCTTGGCTGTGTAAATAATGCTGCAATGAACATGGGGGTGCAGATATGTTTTGGAATTAGTGTTTCCATTTGGTCAGATAAATACCCAGAAGTGGAATCGCTGGATCTATTTTTACTTTCTTTGAAGAACTTCCCCACTGTTTTCACAGTGGCTGCACCAACTTACTTCCCACCCACAGTGCACGAGGGTTCTCTTTCCTCCACGTCCTCGCCAACACTTGTTATTTCTTGTGTTTTGATGCTAGTCCTTCTGACAGGTGTGAGGTGATATCTCACTGTGGTTTTGAGTTACATTTCCCTGATGATGAGTGATGTGGAGGGTCTTCTTGTACCAGTTCGTCATCAGTATGTATTCTTTTTTAAATATATATTTGTAAAGATTTTATTTATCTATGTGAGAGAGAGAGTGAAAGAGAGAAAGCACAAGAGGGGTGAGGGTCAGAGGGAGAAGCAGACTCCCCGCTGAGCAGGGAGCCCAATGCGGGACTCGATCCTGGGTCTCCAGGATCATGACCTGAGTCGAGGCAGATGCTTCGCTTAACTGACTGAGCCACCCAGGCACCTGCCATCTGTATGCTTTCTGTCTCAGATTCTTTAGGGACCAGGTGGAGAAAGGCCTCGTTGAGCTCACTTGGGTGGTTGAGCCTGGGGAGCAGATGTGGTGGGACCGTCCTCTGACTGAAAAGACAGTGGGCTGTGTGCGTACTGGGCTGTGGGAGTGTGAGCAGCGGGCAGAGCAGGGCTGGACGGCCCAGCCCCAGCGCACAGAAGGCCTCAGGCAAGAAGTGACTCTCACAGGTGACAAAGGTTGGAGCTCCCCCTGACCCTGGGGACAGGCCTGACCCTCTGAGCTCTGCCTTCCAGAGCTTGGCCATTTTTCTGCAGTGCAGGGGCCCAGTGTCAGTGTGGACGTGGTGGAGGTGGGCGTGGCATTGCCAGCACCATGCCCTCCCAACAGGCCAGGCTGTCCTCTAGCAGTGTCCCCGTGCCAGCCCAACCCTGGCTTGGCTGTCACAGCTGGGTCACTTCTTCCCAGTGCCCACCGCATATTCTTTCTGGGGTTGGGAAGGAGCCGTGGAGGGCGGCAGCTGGGAGCTGTGCGTTACTCCCGGTCCATTCATGACTGTGGGGTTTATGAGTTGCTGGAGTGTTTACCACTTCCTTGTGAACCTTTCCTGGGTGAGCCTTGTGAGTGACTGAGTATAGGGTGGTCTGGGGAGGCGGGGAATGGGGAGGGACACAGTGTCACCTGGTTCCTGCCAGGGAGGATCATGGCAGCAGAGACCGGAGGTCCTGAGCCTGGCACATGGCAGGTTGGCCCCACAGATGGCTTCTGAATGGAGGGTGGATGAACAGCCAAGGAAGACTCCCTGGTTCCCAGGCAGCCACGCCTCTGCCCCCGTGGAAGGAGGCAGTGCTGCTGAGGAGCTGGCTGTATTTTTAGCCTCGGGGACACGCTGTATGTGGCAGCCTGTGGCCCATGGCAGTTAACAGGCAGGTTGGTTAAAGGCAGTTTTGCAGAGTAATTAGGCAGCTTTGGGGACTGGCAGGAGGCTTTCCATACAGAATGCAGGGCCAGGGGTTGTGGGGAGCAGGGAGAAGCCAGGGAGGAGCTTTTCTGAATAGCTTCATCAATATACCCTTTGGGGGGGAGCTCAGTATAGTGTCCAGCCTCTTTCTTCTCCCTGAGGGGCTCTGCATTCCTTCTGGGGGCTCCTGGATGAACCCTGCCCCTCCCAGGTTGTCCTGCACCAAACCGATATGGTAACCCCCCTCCACAGTCAGAAACTTCTGGTGGCCCCATTTGCCTGGGGGTAACACCAGCCTCTGAGCTTGGCGTTGGGTGCTCAGTATGGTTTCAGGAGCCTGTTTCCTATTTCCCTGCTGCTGTGGCTGGCCTCTGTGACCCCAGCTCAGTGCTCCCATTCAGAGTCCTTTCCCAGTCCATGTGGTGCCTTGCGTTTACCCTCCCCTTTCTTTAAGCCTGTGTTTGAGTCCCGTGTCTGTGGTTTGCTGGGTGCGGTGGCATTTGCAGTCTGTGGAACGCTGCCTTCAGGAGGCCAGGGGGGCTTCTAGAGGGAGCGGGGGGTAGGGTCGGGAATGAAAACTGCTGCAACAGGCCAGGCCGAGAAGAGTGTGCTTAACCGCTGAAGCGCAGGGATGCCTTTCCCAGTTGGGATTTAAAGAATGAATAGGAGTTTGTCAGTACGATTCTGGAGGAACCAAAAAGGGAATGACTCGAACACTGGCATGAAAGGGGTGAGCTACCAGTGGCAGGGGGGCTTGGGGCGTGATGAGGGCTTAGGCCTGGGAGCCCGGCTGCCTTGCACACCGTGGTCCAGAGTCGGTGACGTGTCATCTAGTACCATGCCTCCACGCGCCTCCTTAGTGTCCCTGGCTGTAGCTGGGGGCTGGCACAGCTGTGGTTCAGCCTGTGTGTTCTCTGCATGGACAGTGATGCCCCCACCCGGTGGTGTTGGAGTGGGCCCATGGTGAGGGGCGTCGGGTCCGTGTTTGGACTTAGGAGGCCTTCAGCTGGGTGGCCTGTTCCGTGGACAGGGAACACAGCAGGTGCCATTAAAGCTTAAGGAACCTTATAAGTCATGGGGGTCAGTGCCTTCATTCAACATGGTGGGGAGACCACGCTGCTGGTGCTGGAGGTGGGGCCTGACACCGAATATCTCAGTGCTCCCATCCTCCTCCAAAGTAGGGAAACTGAGGCATAGGTAGGTTCCTTCGTCCTCCCAGGCTGTACGGGGCAGAGTTAGGATGTGAGCCAGGATGGCTCCCTGTAGACCGGTTCCGCACAGAGATCTGGGCAATGGCCCATGCCGGGGTAGCGCTGGTGTGCAGGCCGTGGGCTGAGTGCTGGCGTCCCTGTGTGTCAGGGAGGAAATGACGTCATTTGCACAGGGGATGGCTTGCACTGTGCACCCACGTGTGCACATGGTCAGCCTTTCTTTAAAAAGGCCTGGTTTAGTGTATTTTGTAGAATTTCCCCATATGTATGTCACACGTGATTTTAAGATGAATAACGCAAATGACACCGAACTCTGTATCTTGTGTCGCATTTTGCTTCTTTGGAAAACAAACTGGGAACCGAACCTTGAAGAATGTGCTTCATTTCCTGTTAGAGCAAGTGAAACCTGCAATATTAATGCCACGGGGTTTCCCGTATCTTCCTCCAAAAGGGTTAGAGAAATATAGTCCCCACTCTCTTCGGCTGAGGCCCGGCTGCTGGTGGCCTCAATCGTTAGCTCTCTGTGCTTGGTGACCTTGGGGAACGAATAGGAGGGATCACTCGAACACTTGGAGAGACTCGAGACTCATGATCTACTTGCAACTCTTTGATTTTCAGAACGTTCGGCTGTTCTGCAGAACCCCAGAGTTCTGATCCCACAGTTCTGAGCCGCTTTTAACGTTTCGGTGCAGGGAGCTGTTAGCCTCTCTTTATTTTTTTTATTTATTTTTATTTTTTAACTTTTTATTGTTATGTTAATCACCATACATTACATCATTAGTTTTTTTTTTTTTTTAAAGATTTTATTTTTATTTATTTGACAGAGAGAGAGACAGCCAGAGAGGGAACACAAGCAGGGGGAGTGGGAGAGGGAGAAGCAGGCTTCCCGCCGGGCAGGGAGCCCGATGTAGGGCTTGATCCCAGGACCCTGGGATCATGACCTGAGCCAAAGGCAGACACTTAATGACTGAGCCACCCAGGCGCCCCTACATCATTAGTTTTTGATGTAGTGTTCCACGATTCATTGTTTGTGCATAACACCCAGTGCTCCATGCAGAACGTGCCCTATTTAATACCCATCACCAGGCTAACCCATCCCCCCACCCCCCTCCCCTCTAGAACCCTCAGTTTGTTTTTCAGAGTCCATCATCTCTCATGGTTCGTCTCCCCCTCCGATTTCCCCCCCTTCATTCTTCCCCTCCTGCTATCTTCTTCTTTTTTTTTTTTTTTTTAAGATTTTATTTATTTGACAGAGAGAAACACAGCGAGAGAGGAAACACAAACAGGGGGAGTGGGAGAGGGAGAAGCAGGCTTCCCGCCGAGCAGGGAGCCCGATGTGGGGCTCGATCCCAGGACCCTGGGATCATGACCTGAGCCGAAGGCAGACGCTTAACGACTGAGCCACCCAGGCACCCCAATCTTCTTTTTTTTTTTCTTAACATATATTGCATTATTTGTTTCAGAGGTACAGATCTGAGATTCAACAGTCTTGCACAATTCACAGTGCTCACCATAGCACATACCCTCCCCAGTGTCTATCACCCAGCCACCCCATCCCTCCCAACCCACCCCCCACTCCAGCAACCCTCAGTTTGTTTCCTGAGATTAAGAATTCCTCCTATCAGTGAGGTCATATGATACATGTCTTTCTCTGATTGACTTATTTCGCTCAGCAAAGCACCCTCTAGTTCCATCCACATCGTTGCAGATGGCAAGATCTCATTCCTTTTGATGGCTGCATAATATTCCATTGTATATATATACCACATTTTCTTTATCCATTCATCTGTCGATGGACATCTTGGCTCTTTCCACAGTTTGGCTATTGTGGACATTGCTGCTATAAACATCGGGGTGCACATACCCCTTCGGATCCCTACACTTGTATCTTTGGGGTAAATACCCAGTAGTGCAACTGCTGGATCGTATGGTATCGTATTTTCAACTTTTGAGGAATCTCCATACTGTTTTCCAGAGCGGCTGCACCAGCTTGCATTCCCAGCAACAGTGTTAGCCTCTCTTTTTTTAACGTGTGGTCCGTCGCTCAGATAGAACGCCCGTGTGTTCATAAACGAGCGGCTTGCCTGCAGCCCCCTGACACCCTATTTGTGCTGTCTTTCATTTCAGTCTCCAGAAGATTTACGCATTGCTGAATCCCGTGTGGGCACGCCAGCCTCCGAGGCCAGGACCGTCCTGCGGATGGCTGAGAGTCCTCTGGGGCCCAGCGACTCTGAGTGAGTAGGACCTGTGGTTGTCACCGCTGTGCTGTGCCCCACATGCCATTGTCATAGACACCTCGGCTCATGTGCTAAATGGGAGCTGGGAGAACACCAGTGCGTCCTCTTGCCCCCACCTCTCTCTCTAACAGAAGCTTAAATGCAGCTACGCTAAAATTTTTTCATTGTTTTCCTTTTTTTTTTCAAAGTTACCTTCATTTTTTTTTAAACATTTTTAAAAAGATTTTATGTATTTGAGAGAGAGAGATCGTGAGCGAGAGAGCAGAAGCAGGGGTAGCAGCGGAGGGAGAGGGAGAAGCAGGCTCGATGCGGGGCTCGATCCCAGGACCCCAGGATCATGACCTGAGCTGAAGGCAGCCGCTTAACTGACTGAGCCACCCGGGCGCCCCATAAATTTACCTTCATTTTGTGGAGAGAGACAGGAAGGAGTGCAGGATGTCCCTAGAGGACAGGTGGCCACACAGTAGACTATGTTTCCTATGACCCTGTCCATCTCCCCTGTCAGACCCATGGGTCCCCTTCTGCTGCCCTGGTGTTCTGAGTGGCACTGTGTTGCCTCCTAGGCAGCCCCCTCTTCCTGTCAGGGTGCGGAGGGGCCAGGGGGGTGTCTCTCCCTCGGAGTACAGCCATCAGGGCCCCAGGATGTGGGCAGGGTCTGCCCCGCTGACCTAGCAATAACAATTCCTAAATTGTTCTGCACCCAGGCCATTGTTCTGACACAGGTGGCCAGCCTGGGGTGCCCCTCCCCAGGGTCAGCAGGTGGGGCAGGGCAGCCTGAGGTTTGCGGACCACTGTGGAAAATCCACCCCTCCGTCGCCCAAGTGGATTGTGCCTGGCGCCCGGGCTATGACTGAGGCCTCAGACAAGGCTGCGCCTGAGGGGGTGTCACCTGCTAGGGAGTGTGTTCCCAGGCTTGTATTAGCTTCTCAGGGCTGCTGTGACAAAGTACCACAGACTGGGGTCTTAAACAACAGAGGCTTATTCTCTCTCAGTTCTGGAGGCTGGAAATCCAAGATCGAGGGGGCAGTGGAGATGGCTCCTTCTGGCGACTGTGAGGGGGTTTGGTTCTAGGCCTCTCTCCATCTGCTGGTGGTTTCTGGCGTTCCTTGGCTTCTGGCACCGTAATTCTAACCACGTGGCCTGCTGCTTGTGTCTCTATCTCTGAATCCAAATTTCCCCTTTATATAAGGGCACCAGTCATACTGGATTAGGGCCCACTCCAATGACCTCACCTTAATGTGATCATCTGGAGAGACCTTGTTTGCAAATAGAGTCACAAACACAGGTCCTGAGGGTTAGGACTTGAACATTATCTTGGGGGCCATAATTCAATGCATAACAGGTCCCCTTCTAGGGCAGGGCCCATCTTCCAGCTGCCTATGGGGTCTGGTCAAAGGAGCAGCCCAGCCTTCTCTTGCCAAGGGATGGGGGCATCAGCAGCAGCTGTGTAATCATCCCACATGAGCCCTTTTCTTGGCAGGGTGCCTTTGTCCCTGTGCCAGGCCCTGTCCTGGGTGCTGGGGAAACTGAGGCAGTTAGGACTCAGCCCTGTGCACAGGCGTGCTTACACAGCATTCTTGGCCAGGTCCTTTCTGGCTGTGACATGACATACACCACCTGCCCTCAGCCCCCTTCACAGCCCTTGGTTCACTTTTTCAAATACTGTTTTTATTTTATCAATATAATACCTCTACATATTTTGAGAAGTCAAGAGTTCTGTAAGGTTTATGAAGAAAATGATAGACTCTTGGCTTCCACCCTACTCTCCCCGTGCAACTCCTGCCCTATCCTGTTCCCCATAGACCACCACTTCCAGCTTTTAGCTGTTTCTTCTGGGATTTATCTCCGTATTTGTAAAGATTATATATGTGCTGTTATTTCTGGACTTCCTGTTGTGATAAAGATGATTTTAACTCATAGTTTTCATTCTGTAGGGCTGCTCTATTTAACCAATATAGTTATTTCATAATTTTGGGTTAAATCCTTATAAAATGTGTATCAGTCAGGATAGACTAGACCAGGAGATAGTAATAAACATCCCCTAGATCTGAGAAAATTTGGTTTCTAATTCGCAGGTATAATGTTTATTTTCATTTCCTGTTCTTTTGTTTTTGAGCAATTTCAAGACAAGATGCAGAAAGGTTGTGACCCTGTTTCCTAAAAACCAGAAGTAAGCCTGGGCATTCTTCGGTTTACTCTGGTTGGCTTCCCACCCTCTCTCATCCCACCAAGAATTCTTGTCCAGGTCACCAACACCTGGCGTTAACAAATCCAACACGTGATTTTCTGTCATCATCCTAATTGCCCTGCAGCATTTGGATATTGTTTCTCTCTTTCTCTCTCTGCCTTGATCTCAATCTTAGGGGGAAGTCTCCAGTTCTCACCATTAAATATGATGTTATCTGCATTTTTAAAAAATTGGGGTTAAATTCCCATAACATGAAATTAACCATTAACCATCTTAAAGTGTATAATTTAGTAACATTTAATGCCTTCCCAGTGTCATGCATCCATTATACTTCTACCTTGTTCCAGGACACATTCATCATTCCAGAAGAAAACACTCATGCTCATTAAGCAGTCTCTCCCCATTCCCTGTTACCCTTTCCCCCACCAATCATCATCCTATTTTCAGTCTCTATGGATTTCTCTATAATGGATGTTTCCTATAAAATTAGAAATCATACAGTATGTGATCTTTTGTGTCACAGCCTCTAGAACTGTGTGAAATAAATGTTTATAACCCACATAGTCTGGGGTATTTTGTTATAGCAGCCCAAATGGCCTTTGATTTGGCATAATGTTTATGAGGTTCATCTGAGTTGTAGCAGGTATCAGAACTTCATTCCTTTTTTGTTGTTGTTGTTAACATATAATGTATTATTTGTTTCAGAGGTACAGGTCTGTGATTCATCAGTCTTACACAATTCACAGCACTCACCATAGCACATACCCTCCCAATGTCCATCACCCAGCCACCCCATCCCTCCCACCCCCTTCCACTCCAGCAACCCTCAGTTTGTTTCCTGAGATTAAGAGTCTCCTATGGTTTGTTTCCCTCTCTGGTTTCTTCTTGTTTCATTGTTCCCTCCCTTCCCCTATGATCCTCCATCTTTTTTCTCAAATTCCTCATATCAGTGAGATCATATGATAATTGCCTTTCTCTGATTGACTTACTTCACTTGGCATAATACCCTCTAATTCCATCCACGTCATTGCAAATGGCAAGATTTCATTTTTTTGATGGCTACGTAATATTCTGTTGTATATATATACCACATCTTCTTTATCCATTCATCTGTTGATGGGCATCTGGGCTCTTTCCATAGTTTGGCTATTGTGGACATTGCTGCTGTAAATATTGGGGTGCATGTGCCCCTTTGGATCACTACATTTGTATCTTTGGCATAAATACCCAGTAATGCAATTGCTGGGTCATATGGTAGCTATATTTTCAACTTTTGGAGGAACCTCCGTACTGTTTTCCAGAGCGGCTGCACCACCTTGCATTCCCACCAACAGTGTAGGAGGGCTCCCCTTCCTCCGCATCCCTGCCAACATCTGTAGTTTCCTGACTTGTTAATTTTAGCCATTCTGACTGGTGTGAGGTGGTATCTCATTGAGGTTTTGATTTGTATTTCCCTGATGCCAAGCGATGTTGAGCACTTTTTCATGTGTCTGTTGGCCATTTGTCTGTCTTCTTTGCAGAAATGTCTGTTCATGTCTTCTGCCCATTTCTTGATTGGAAGAACTTATTCCTTTTTAAGACTGAAACTATTGATACTATTGATGGAATACTGATACTGTTCCATCATATATTTCTATACCACATTGTGTTTATCCATTCATCCATCGATGGACATTTGGGTTGTTTTGACTTTTTGGCTATTGTGAATAATGCTGTTATGAATGTGTGTGACAGGTATTTGTCTGAATACATGTTTCCTGTTCTTTTGTATATATACCTAGGAGTGGAATTGCTGGATGATATGGTAATTTTTGAGGAACCACCAAACTGTTTTCCACAACTACTGTATTGTTTTACATTCTCACCAGCAGTATATAAGGGTTCTGGTTTTCCTTATCCTTACCAACATTTGCTCTTCTCTTTTTTTTTTAAAGTTATGGCCAGCCATATGGGTGCGAAGTGGTATCTTATTGTGGTTTTGATTTGCATTTCCCTTTGTGAAGCTAAGGATATTTTCCTCTATTATTAATTTAGTGAGTTTTTTTTTTTTAATCAGGAATTGGTGTTGGATTTTGTCAAATGCTTTTTCTGCATCAATTAATATCATATATTTTTCTTCTTTAGTCTTGTGTGTGATGGCTTACATTAATTGCTTTTCTCATGCTGAAGCAACATGGCATCACTGGAAGACATGTCACTTGGTTTTGGTGTATAATTCTTCTCATACATTGTTGGATTCTATTTGCTAATATTTTGTTGAGGATTTTTAAGGGTGTTCATGAGAGATACTCGTCTGTAGTTTTCTTATAATTATCTGGTTTTGATGTTAGGGTCATACTGGCTTCATAAAATAATTCAGAAAGTGTTCCTTTCTTTTCTTTTTTTTTTTTAGAGAGAGAGCGAGCGAGCACGCATGTGTGCATGCAAGTTTGGGGGGATGGGGGGCAGAGGGAGAGAATCTCAAGCAGACTCCCCGCAGAGCAAACAGCCTGACACAGGGCTTGATCTTACAACCCTGGGATCATGACCTGAGCCAGAACAAAGAGTTGAACACTTACTGACTGAGCTACCCAGGCGCCCCATTCCTTCCTTTTCTAATTTCTGAAATAGATTATATGAGAATTGATATCCTACCTTCCTTAAACATTTGATAGAATTCATGAGAGAAGTCATCTGGGCCTAGTGATTTTTTGGGGAAGGTTATTAATTATTGATTTAATTTCTTTAATACAGATAACCGTTAGCTTTGTCTTTCTCGTTGTTTGAGTTTGGTAGTGTATATCTTTTAAGAAATTGGTACATTTTATCTAAATTATCAAATTTGGGGGCATAGAGTTCTCTGTAGTATTCTTTCATTATGCCTTTAATGTCCATGGGATCAGTATTTCTTTCATTTCTGGTATTAGTAATCTGTGTCTTCTCTCCTTTTTCTTCTTTAGCTTGGTCAAAAAAACCCCCAGATTTTTGGTGTGTTGATTTTTTTCTATCATTTTCCTATTTTCAATTTCATTGATTTATGCTCTTTTGCTATATTTCTTGTGCTTAATTTAGGCTTAAAATTGTTCTTCATCTTGTTTCCTAAGGTAGAAGCTTAGGTTATTGATTTTAAATCTTCTTTTCTAACAGATACGTTTAATGCGATACATATTTCTCTAAACACTGCTTTTGCTACATTCTACAAATTTTGACCAATGGTATTTTTATTTAGTTCAAAAAAATTCTAAAAATTTGTTGATATTTCCTCATTTACCCTTGTGTTATTTAGAATTGTGTTGTTAGATTTTGGGTTATTTGGGGATTTCATCTATCTTCTTGTTAATTGATTTTTGGTTTAATTCCAGTTTAGTCTAAGAAAATACTTTGTATGATTTCTATTAAAAAAAACTTATTAAGGTGTGTTTTTGGCCCCAAATGTGGTCTGTTTCACTGCTATGATCATAATGTTTGTATTCCCCCCTCCCCCAGCCCCCTGCAAATTACTTTGTTGACGTCCTACCTCCCAAGGCTATGGTACTCGGAAGTGGGACCTTGGGAAGGTGATTAGGCAGAGCCTTCCTGATGGTATTAGTACCCTTATGAAAGAGACCTCACAGAGCTCTGCCATATGAGGATAGAAGTCTGAGCCCCAGAAAGGGACCTGCCCCTGACCATGCTGGCTCCCCGATCTTGGACTTCTAGTTCCTAGAACTGGGAGAAATAAAAGATTGTTGTTTATAAGCCTCCTAGTCTTGGTATTTTGTTATAGCAGCCCAATGGATTAAGACACTTGGGTGAATGTTCCATGCAAGCTTGAGAAGAATGTGTATTTTGCTGTTGTTGGAATATTCTATAAATGTCAATTAGATGCAGTTGATTGATAGTGCTGTTCAAGTGAACTATCCTTGTTGATTTTCTGCCTGCTTGTTATATCAGTTACTGACAGAGGATGGTGAAGTCTCCAATTATAATAGTAGATTTGTCTCTCTTTTCAATTCTATCAGTTTTTGCCTCATATATTTTAATACTCTGTTGTTAGGTGCATAACTGTTTAGGATTGTAATATCTCCGTTTTAAAATTTATATTCAAGTTAGTTAACATATAATGTAGTATTGGTTTTAGGAGTAGAATTTAGTGATTCATCACTTACATATAACACCCAGTGCTCATCACAACAAGTACCCTCCTTAATGCCCATCATCCATCTAGCCCATCCCCCCCACCTACCTTCCCTCCAGCAACCCTCAGTTTGTTCTCTATACTTAAGAATCTCTTACGGTTTGCCTCCCTCTCTGTTTTTATCTTATTTTATTTTAGGATTGTAATATATCCCTGAAGAATTGAATAGAATTATATATCATTATGTAATTGCCCAGTCTCTATCCATGATGATTTTCCTTGTTCTAAAGTCTGCTGTGTCTGAAATTAGTATCGGTACTCCCGATTTTTTTGATTGGCATTAGCATGGTATATCTTTCTCCATTTCTTTACTTTTAACCTAACAGAGTCTTTATATTTAAAATGGGTTTCTTGTAGACAGCATATTGTTTGGTCTGGTGTTTTTATCCACTCTGACATGGTTTCATGAGAAGTCTGCAGTTAATCTTTTCTTTGTTCCTTTCTAGATAAAATGTTTTCCCACTTCCTTCTGACTTCTTTTATGATTTTCTCTTTCTCTTTGGTTTTTTGCAGTTTGCGTAGGTATTTTTTGGTTTTGTTTTTTTTCTTTTCTTTCTTTTTTTTTTTTTAAGTATTTATTCTGTTCAGTGTTTTTTGAGCCTCCTAGATCTGTGGTTTGCTGTTAGTAATTTTGGGAAAATTTTGGCCGTTATTACTGCAAATATTTTTCCTTCTCCATTATTTCTTTTGACTCCTTTTTCCAGTTACATGTATATCTTGATATTGTCCCACAATTCTTGGATGCTACCCCTTACCCCCATTCTTTTTTTCTCTTTGCATTTCAGTTGGGAAAGTTTCTAATGACCTATCTTCAAGCTCACTGATTTGTTCCTCAGCCATCTTGAATCTACTGATGCGTATTATTCATTTTCAAGGGCATTCTTCATTTCTATTACAGGTTTCTTTTTTTTTTTTTAAGGATTTTATTTATTATTTATTTATTTATTTATTTAATAAAATAAAATAAAAATATTTTTATTTATTATTTATTCCAGAGAGAGAGTGAGTAGACTCCCAGCAGAGCGTGGAGCCTGATGCAGGGCTCCATCTCAGGACTCTGAGATCATGACCCAAGCCAAAACCAAGAGCTGGACGCTCAACTGACTGAGCCACCCCAGGTGCCCCTATGGGCTCTTTTTAAAAAAAAATTTTCTAGCATCAGGGCACCTGGGTGGCTCAGTTGGTTAAGTATCCAGCTCTTGATTTTGGCTCAGGTCATGATCTCAGGGTCGTGCGATCAAGCCCCACTTTGGGCTCTGCACTGGGCATGGAGCCTGCTTAAGATTCTCTATCTCCCTCTCCCTCTGCTCTCTTTCTCTCTCTCCCTGTCTCTAAAAAAACAAAAAAAAACCCCAAAAAACCCTAGCATCTGATCAGAACATTCTTCACGGACTGGGTAAGACTCCCATTTCTGGGGGAGGTAGAAACTGCAGTTGGGTTAGATATTAAGCCCCTGTTTGGTGACTTGGCCTGAGTGATGTCATATTAGGCCTGTGGTTTTCTTTTTTAACAATGCAGAGGCCCAAAGGCTGTGTCCCTCCACCTCTCTGGGGCCTCAGTACCCTGGGATACAGGGTGGAGATGGACTGGCAGTGAAACATTGTGGCCCCTGCTGCTGTCGGGGAAGTTTCCACAAGAAGGCCAAGTTTTTGATTCTTAGACTTTCCATCCCTCTGTTTACCTTACCAATCTGTTCTTCCCTGTTGTCTGTTTTTCCCATTAGAACCCTTAACATAGTAATCATAGTTATTTTAATTTCCCAGTGTGATAATTCCAAAATCATGTCATATCTGAATTTGGTCATAATGCTTGCTTTGTCTGTTTTAAATGTGGGTTTAAAATATATATATTTACATTCGTTTTCATATTTATTTATTTTGTTTTCAATATGCCATTTGTTGAAAGCCAGACATATTCTGTTGGAAAACCTGAACTGAGGTCATAAGCCTTTCGTGTGAGGGTTTATGTAAATCTCGTCAGGGGTTGGGCCGTACGTCATGTCTCCTGTCGCTGTGGGTGCTGGAGGCGCCAGAATCCCCCTTGGTTTTGCCTCCCCACCCTCGGCTTTGGCCTTCCCTTGGCACTGCTGGGCAGAGAATCCGCAGCTTTGAGCTGTCACCCACTGGTGTCCTCCTGGAGCCTTGTGGTGTGGTGGAGAGGTGTGGGGGAGGGGAAGCATTCTGTAATCCTGGGATGACATTTCCATCTTCAGGTGGGCCTGGGCTCCTGGGCTGGGACCTTCACCGGGGCTTCCTCTCACTTCGCTCTTCCGACCCCCTCAGGTGAGACAGGGAGGCGGCCAGAGGGGCTGCTGTGGGCGGGCCGCCCTTCCCAGGTGGCTCTGAGACAAGGTTTTGGCTAAGTCTCTCCCCTTGGACAGCAGACTTTGTTATGGAGAAGGTTCTGGGTGTGTTTCTCCATGTTTACTCCCTCCTCCCTGTGCCAGAGCCAAGAGGTGTTTCTTGGTCCTTCAGATTTCAGGGGGCAGTCTGCAAACTCCATTCACTGATGGGTCCAGGAAAAGTCACTGGTGTTCCGTTTGTCCAGGTCTTTCTGTTTGTAAGGATGCGGGTGACAACTTCCAAGCTCTGCACATGTTGGAGTGGAAACCCAGCCCTTCCCCGGCTTCCATTTTCCTCATGACTCTTGTCACCACCTGGAATTACATACTTTATTTGATAGTTCATTCATTGTTTTGCCTGTCTTCCTCATGAGAACATAAAGCCTAGAAGACTGGAACTTTGTCAGTCTGTTCCCCCTCATCCCCACACCTGGAAGAGTGGTTCTTTCCAGTAGCTCTCATGGTGGCACTGGGAGCGGGCTCCCTGGGCCACAAGATTGGCCCTGCCCACACAGAAGCTGGTGGCTTTTCTCTGGTCACTTCTAAATGGCCGGCTGTTTGGCCCTCTTGCGGTGGGTGAATCTTGCACCCCGCCCTTTCCCCTACATTCCCAATACTTTGTTTTGGGGATTGCAGTCGTGGGCCCTCTGCACATCAAGAGAAACAAAATTACCCCCGTGCTCCATGTCTCGCTGAGGATCCGGCCGCCAGCGTCAGTTCTCACGAGCAGATTTTTAAACCATCGCCATCTGTTCTGCTCTTCATGACGAATGTAAGAAATATTGTTTTCCTGATTCCATCGGGGCAGGGGGAAAATACGGATTCCTAAAGACCACAGTTCTTGTAGAGGAAGTGTGGATCTGCCACCCACTCACTAACAATACGGTTGTTCCTGCCCCCAGTTGAGGCATTCCAAGTAAAGTTAGTTTACTGAAAGGATCATATTGGCCACTGACTTCTGTATGAAAGGAAGTTAGGAGAAGGGTGGACGTAGGGAAGTTGGTGCTGTCAAAGAACAAAAATCCAGCTGAGTGCATTAGGAAATCTAATTGTCTTCATGAAATGATTCTTGAATCAGGCAGCATGCGGCCCATCTAGCAAGTAGAGGGGAGCTCTGAAGAGTTGTACAAAATTCAAGGTTTTTATAGGAAGGGGGGCAGGGCAAGGAAATTATTAGCAAAAGAAAAGAAAGGATTATCTCCGGCCTGGTCACCTTCCCTTAAGAGGAATAGTAGGGGTTCATGCAGTATGATCTTATTTTCTTTTGGGGGATGGAGAGGGCCCTGTGACAGGTGACCTCACTGATGCTGATCAGAACATTCTTCACGGACTGGGTAAGACTCCCATTTCTGGGGGAGGTAGAAACTGCAGTTGGGTTAGATATTAAGCCCCTGTTTGGTGACTTGGCCTGAGTGATGTCATATTAGGCCTGTGGTTTTCTTTTTTAACAATACAGAGGCCCAAAGGCTGTGTCCCTCCACCTCTCTGGGGCCTCAGTGCCCTGGGATACAGGGTGGAGATGGACTGGCAGTGAAACATTGTGGCCCCTGCTGCTGTCGGGGAAGTTTCCACAAGAAGGCCAAGTCTGGGGACTGTTTTCTGCCCTCAGAAGCTTGTGAGGTTGGCCCAGGCTGGTGGCAAGCTGGTAGGGCCAACCACAACGCTGTGGCGCTGGGTGGGCCACATCTGTGCCCGTGGCAGACCTGGGCATCCCGCCCCACGTAGGGACGGGGGCAACATTTTCTGCGGTTTTATAGGGGTTTGGGCCGAACACTTCAAAGTGCAGATGCGTACAGCCCATGTGGAGTTTTGCAGCTGGAGGATACCAGGGGAATTTTATTGGAGAAGGGTATGTCAAGTCTCCTACCCAGAGTGTGGTAATGCTGGTGTCCACCTGAGACATCAGAACCTGACGCCACTGTACCCACTGCATTGAATCACCTGCATTGTGTAAGAAACGAGTGAGACATAGCTTTATTTTTACCGCCATTGTCCCTCCGAACCTGCGCTGTTCAACATTCAGGGAAGTACTAGAGCTTTCTGTTTTTTCTAAGGCAATAAGATGTTCCTCTGGTCACTTTTAGTCCCAGGAATCTCATTTCAATCATCAAACGAGGAATCAGTGAATCTGGAGCTTTGTCCACGGGGCTGGAGCCTGACTGTCCTCGGAAGCTAGCAGCGGAAGGAGGGCTGTGTGTGTGTGTCCTCTGCTCTCTTCTCTTGCCTCTGTCCCTGCTAGCCAGGGTTGGGCCCCGGGAGATGGAGTATCTGGGCAGTCTGACCTAAAAGGGGCTGTTTGGCATGTTCAGGGCCCAGCAGATGTTGAGCTCTGGACTGTCCTCTTGAGGGCACTTGTGTGGGTTTCTCCGAGATGCTCCTGCTGGAAACTTGTAACTCACACCCACAAAGCCTCGTTGGGCTGGTGCCTGTGACTGCTGCAACTGTCCCTTGCATTCGTGCCCCCCACCCCCGCCCCGGCTCCTTGGGCAGTCCTCCTGGGCTGGCCGTGCCCCCCACCCATGAGCAGTTGGCTGCTCTTCCCAGGGCACCTCCTCTTCCTCCCTTGGCGGGGGACAATTCTGGCCATGGCCTCCTGCCTGTGGATTTTCATAAGACCTATGTGCCAGTCCCCCAGATACTGGGGACGCAGGGCCGTCATCCCAGGACCCCTGCTCCAGAGGTAGACAGAGCCGCCTGCCCCTCCTGACAAGGCACAACCCTCCAATAAAAGCTCCCCCCGCCCTGCCACCCCACCTTTCTCCCGGTCTCCTGTGGGCCAGAACATTGGGAAAACTGGCTTGGGGATGTGATGAGGGGGCATCTGTCAATGGTGGATGTGGCCATGCTTGCCACCTCTGCCGGTGCTCCCACAGCTGGTGGCCTCCCAGGACAGACAGCCCCAAGTTGGTCACTCTGGAACTCCTGGACTTTCGAAGGGGGGCGGCAAATGGGAGGTGACAATGAGGACAGAGAACTAAAGGGCACTGTGAGTCAGAGGGAGTCTCCTGCCTCCACCCAGGAAAGCAGGATGGACGAGGGGTGATCGTGTGTCCTTGTCCCCTGCCCACTGACACCTGGTGCTGCAGCCTTGGGTTCAAGCCATTGCCACACTTTCAACAGGGTGGTGCTGCTCCTTTAGTAGGCGGCTGGAGAAACACTCTCATTTTGCAGAGCTGAAAGAATGTTTCTAGAGCTTATGCAGGGGGTCCACCTGTTTTAGGAGCGGCTTGACTCTATGAGGGTTCCAGAGGGGTTGTTTCCAGGAGTTGGGCGGCGTCGAAGGGTTAATTGGGATGTTGTTGTCTGCATTTGGCTTGGAGATGGGAAAGCTTTATGTTTATTCAAATAACAGTTAATTTAAAATTACAATTTTAGTCTTAATTGTATGTATTTGGGGATCCCATTTAAGTCTCTGGAAATAATTGCAGAGTAATATTTTGGGAAGTTATATTAAAATGCACAGATGTTCGAGGAAAGAAAGGTCCCGGTGGGTGAGCCTCAGCCCCAATGGAGAGGATGCCCCGGACAGCTTCCGCAGCAGGCGGAGAGGTGACTCCCTACCCCATCCTCGGTCTGGCTCTGGGCAAGGCTGCTGGTGAAGCCCCTTTAAACACAGCATCAGCCAAATCCAGCCCTCCTCCTCCAATTCGGTGCTGTCAGGTTCCAGGAAGGAGAGGCCCAGTCAGTCAGTGTCTCTGCTTCTGGGGAGGCGTCTGTGGGAAGGGAGGGGAGCAACCAAGGCAGGGAGAGCAGGAGGGGTAAAAGGGTGGGACAGATCCTTAAAACTCTGAGGCCCTGTGCTTGCTGGCCACGGGGTAGGCATGAGAGGGAGCTGCTCCCGTGACCAGAGCGCTGGGGGGCTGCTGATCAAGGGGGAGTGTCCCAAGGGGCCTTTACGGCTGCCCCGTGGGCCTCTCCCCTCTGTCCTTATTGCCTTCCAGCTGTCGGTTCTGGGGTGGTCCCTGAATGTCCCCTATCCTCCTGCCATCCTACAGAGCATCCGGGCAGGGGCCCATCAGGGAGAAGCGAGCCCCTCAGCACACTCTGCAGGCAGGACCTGCTGGGTACTTCCTGCGTCTCCATGCCCCGGAGGCCTCTCCTGTGAGGGCTTTGGGCTTGACTCACAGTGACACTGGCAAAGACTTGTTTGTGGCACTTGCTGGCACAGAGGATTTTACTCCGCGCATGAATAAACCATACCCCCGAGATCCCATAAACATAAACTGGAGGGGTTTCTGCGGCCCCTCAGGAACTTCTCGGCCCCAGGCTGGGCTGGGCTGGGCCACGGCACGGAGGTGTCGTCCAGTGTGTGGAGCCCCGTGAGCCTCGCCGGGCATGGGGATGAGCCGTGACCACATTTGGGCAGGAGGCTGCCCTTCTTGCGGGGCTGGGCGTGGGGAGACCCTGCCTCCCTGCCTCCGGCTGGCCACTGTAAGAGCAGGAAGCCCCCTCGGTGGCAGAGAGCGGGTCTGTGAGGTGAGACCGGCAGGTGCGCTTACCGATCTTACCGTTGGAAGCCACGTCTGTGAGCCCACAGCTTACTGGTCTGCAGTCAGGGCCGGTGGTGGGGTCTGACAGGCTGCAGGGTCACGCCCTGTCCTCTGTGCCGTGTGCCAGTTCGGCTCTGTGTGGAAGGGGGAATAGGGACAGACACAGTTCCTGCCCCCCACGGAGCCCACAGTCTGGGGTATATGATGCTGGGGCCCAACCAGGGGCAGCCCGTGGTGGGCTGGAGCCAAAGGCAAGCGGAAGTTTCCAGGAAGATGTGATTATTCGCTGAGGCTGACAGGAGAACACTGGTCCAGGAGGAGGAGAGATGGGGGTGGCTTCCAGGCAGAGAGAGCTGCCCACGTGCCGGGACAAGGCGGAGAGTGCAGGGCTTTTGATGACTGGTCTGTAAATTCGAGGAAAGACAATTCTGGATCAGAGAGACTCGGGCAGAGGTGAGTGGAACAGGCAGCTGGTCAGACCCCTGCAGCCCCAGAAACAGAGTTAAGGAGCTCGGACTGTGCCCTAGGGCAGTGGGACCATTGCAGGCTTTTGAGCAGGGGTTGGGGGAGACTGGATGGAGCTTGCCCTTTGTGATTCTGAATATGGGAATGGATGTGGCGGTGGCAGATGCCCCTAGGGGCTGTGCTCACCTTTCCACAGGGGAGGACCAGGGATCAGTATTTGGCTCTGATCGTGCAAAACAGGTGCCTGCCTGCTGTGTAGACCTTGTTCACGAGGGCTGGCAGCTAAAATGCTAGTCTTTCTGAGATAACAAAGAGGCAGAGTGAAGGCTGACCAGTGACCGGTGATGTCCCCGGGGCCCTGGTGGGCGTGGTTTCTCTGGCGCCTGTGTGGGCTCTGCCTTGGCCGTGGGCTTCTTTATTGCTGGGGCTGCTGGTGGCTCAGGGCTGTCACTTGTCAACCTCAATGCTCTATCCTCAGAGGCATCCCCAGAGCCATGGATGATAATCGTTGTAGAAGGACTACCCGTGGTGTACCTGGTAGCTTGGCTGCCCAGGGCTGTCGGCTTAGAGGTTAACTGTCAGAGAGGCCAGAAAAAGGAAAAACAATGTTAAAGCAAAGTGCACTGACCTGCTCTATGAAATAGTAGCTTTATCCTGTAACATCAGTTAGGACTAAGTTTGGCTGCATAAAGCATAAAAGGCAACGTAATAGTATCTTTAACAAGAAAGAAGTTAATGTTTCTCTCGCTTAAAAGAAGCGCGTAGGTGGGTAGCTTCATGGGGGGGAGGGTGGCTGGCCATGATGCACTCTTACCTCTTTTGGCTCTACTGTCTTCACACATGGCTTTCCCTGCAAAGCATCTTATGGTCCAAGGTGGTTGCAGGAGCTCCAGCCATCAGGTTTGCGTTCCAAGCAGCAGAAGGAGGAAAGGTGAGCAAAAGGGGCCTGCCCCCAAGCTGAGTAAACTGCCTTTTAAGGATCTTTCCTGGGAGTCCCTGTTGCGTTTCTTTATCTTTTTGGCCAGACACTAGTTACATGGCCCCAACTAGCTAAATGGGAGGCTGTGCAGTTCAGCTTAAAATCCAAGTTTTGTTGCCATGGAAGAGAGTGGAAATGGTTGTTGGGGAGGCAGGCAGTCCCCTCAGTCCCAGCCCCTTCCAGAAGCCTCTGCCTTATGGCATGTTCTGCTCCAAAGCCAGGCAGCCTGTTTGCTTGCCTTCTTTCTGCCTTGCCTTTCTCTGCCTCCTCTTGTATTGGCTGGTGCCCACCATGCGCTAGGCACTGGGAATCAAAGATGAATATGACAGAGAGGAATCATGGGCCTCATGGGCTCAACTTTGGCCTGCCCTGCTGCCTGGATACTGCTCTGATTGGTTCTGCGCAGTCCTGTGGGAATGGGGAGTTGGAACCTGCAGCGCAGGGTCCAAGTAAGTGGCTTTTAAATGATCCCTGGGGGATTCTAGGGCCAGCAGAGCTGAGGGCCAGAGCATCAGCCCCTCTGGGCACAGGCAGAGGCCATCCAGGGGGTTAGTGCCAGAGGGGGGCAGTGGGGGCTGAAGTTCAAGGTTGCCGTGTAGATCCTAGTCGGGTGGAGCTCCGGCTGGAGGATCGGAGTAGACATGGAGGAGTCAGCGGGGCCTTTTCCTCAGCTCTGGAGTCTGTCTGGCTCAGGATAGATGGAGACTCTGCCCGAGGGGCAGCCTGCACAGCGAGACTCAGCTGGTCTCACCGAGCGCGCTTGTTCCTGGTGAGGGACCCCGTACGTACCCAAGAGAAGAGGGTTGTTGATTTCTGTTTCGCCTAGCGTTGGGCTGTGTGAGTTCACGTTCGTTAACCATTTGTCATTGCTGCAGGGCCCATCGCCCTTAACCGGGGTATGGGACTAGGCGGAACTGCTGTTCCCAAACCTGAACGTGAAACAGACAGTGTGCATTCCGATGAGTTTTTGAGGTCTTCATTTTGTCTTGTTGCCTGCTGATTTGATTCCTTGTAGAGGAATGAAGGTTTTTGGCCTGCTGGAAATTTTTTCCTCTGGAGATGTGTTTCAGTCTGGTTGAAAATAGATAGAGAATTCGGTTTTGCAGTGATCCTGGCGTCTCCAATAGCTGCAGGGGTGGGTCTGTCAGAGGTGTTGGGAGCCTCCCGGTGTATGCGATGTTTGATCATTTTGCATTTGCTCCTCCAGCTTTGCTCCCTGGCTCTCTTTCTGCCAGCCCTCTTACACATTTTAATTTTTGCGGAGGGCGTTTTGAGTAGAAGCTGTTGGGCTCTCAGTCTTCTGTCTGCTGCCCTGTGACCTTCCAAACCAACCCTCCTGGGAGTTGTGGGCCCCCTGCCCACCCCAGGATGCAAACCATTGGCAGGAAAAGCATCCTTGCAGAGCTGCGAGTGGAGTGCCCTGGCCCAGAGCATGTGTGGGTATGGTGAGTGGCCAGCTCCGTGCAGGAGGCCCGCTTATCCCCCAGGAGTCACTGACAGCTCCAGCTGAAAGATGATAATGCCCATGCATTAGGCACCAGCTGGGTGCCTGATTTCTCCATGTTCCTCTGCATGGCTCAGCTCCCCCCACAGAGGAGAGAGGGGGCTCAGAGAGTGGGTTGGAAATGGCCGGAGTTCACAGGGCCCTTGGGTGGGACTCCTGGGCTCTCCCACGGGGCTGTGCCACCCAGGGACGGACAGATGGTCCCTGAAGAAAGCAAAAGGGAAGCAGAGGGGCCTGGACAGGGTGCAAGTTGGGAGATCTAGTGAAGATGGGTGAGAGCAGATGTGCGGGGGGGGAGACAGGAGCCCTGAGAGAGCAGAGAGAGGACAAAGGGGCCAGAGGCAGAGATGGGCCCTGACTCATCCTTTTGGTGACTGTGGCGCCCCCTGGGAGCACCATGCCTCTTTGAGCCTCAGTTTCCCCTCCTTCCAGTCTGTGAAATGAGCACAATGGAAATCTGTTGATGCAGAAAGAGAAAGCAGTTGACAAACAGCAGAGCACTATCCAGATCTTCCTGGCTCTACGACTCCACGAGCGTGTACCCCTATTCTTGCAAAAGACCCAGGCCTGCCTTGTCCTAGGGGGGACAATGTCCTGCCAGCAGGGGTAGCAGAGGCGTTGCCACAGTGAGGGGACATGGGGTTGGCCTGGGATGCAGGGCATTTCCTGTCTCCTTCCCCATCTGCGTGGGCTTGGGGGTGTCTAAGGGTGTGTGGGGAAGGTCATGTTTTTGTGCCCCCTCCTCTGCGAGAGAGCAACCCCTCCTGGCGATTTTGCCGTGGCTGAATTCACACATCACTGAATGTGTTTGGAGTGTGGCCGTGGTCACAGTGGTCAGGGTCAGATGGAGAGTGGCTGCTCTGGGAGGGCAGGGCCCAGAGGTCGGAGGCCGTCGGGAGAAGGGGCCTCCGTGGGCTGCTCACTGTCTGTCCCCGCTTCCCCCAGGGGGCAGTTTGAAATACCCCTTTTGCCCCTTCCTACAGCACACACAGCCGACTGCTGTTGTTTCTCGTACTTTCTCAGATCTTTTATTGGGAACTTACCCATACATGTATTTCTTGTCTTTGGTTCTGTGCTTTATAAAAGGTGCTTTGGATGTTGTTGTTGTTGTTTTCTGTGATTTTTTTCCATTTTCTTTCTTCTAAGGAGCTGTGTTAGGTGTCCTCTGAGAAGGAGATGCCAAGGCAGGATTAAGTATGTGTGGATTTTATTGGGGGATGTGCCTGTGGGAGCCTGGGTGGGCAGGGGGAGCCATCAGAAATGAAGGAGAGGGCGCCTGGGTGGCTCAGTTGGTTAAGCGACTGCCTTCGGCTCAGGTCATGATCCTGGAGTCCCGGGATCGAGTCCCGCATCGGGCTCCCTGCTCGGTGGGGAGTCTGCTTCTCCCTCTGACCCTCCTCCCTCTCATGCTCTCTGTCTCTCATTCTCTCTGTCTCAAATAAATAAATAAAATCTTTAAAAAAAAAAAAAAAAGAAAAGAAATGAAGGAGAGGTGGGCGGGTGGAAGCTTCCAGGCGTCAGTCCAAGGAAGGCAGAGCTACCTGGATACTCTTGGCACTGAAAGTGCTGATGTGGGAGTCCCGTGCCTCCCAGGGCGGGGTCTGCATTAGTGTCCCCACTGTGCTCAGCCCCTCGGAGGAGCCAGTCACTGAGACACTGAGGATTTTGACGGAGAGCCGTTTTGCTTCGCAGTCGGTTTTACAAGTGCACCCTGTGGGCGGCGCTGTGGTGCAGTGGTTAGGAGCGGGGGCTCTGAAGCCACACGGCCGGGGTTCGAATCCTGACGGTGCGCCCCCTCCTGGCTGCACCACCACCCCGCGGGCAGCGAGTTACGCGGCTGTGCCGTGCCTCAGTTTCTTCATCTGTAGAATAGACGTGGAGCAGGGACCGATCACACAGCGCCGCAGTGAGGTGAGTTCTGGAGCGGGGCCCAGGCAGCTGGCATCCCGGGGAGCTCAGGAGTCATTCGTCCGATGCTTTGGTGGTAACGCCTTTTGGCCTTCCCTGTGAGGATTCACGGGGGAGAGCACGTGTAAGTGGTATTGCGTGTCGTGGTGCCCGGTGCAGTTTCTTGCCGGCCACCCCAGCCCTGAAGTCAGTCGAGGATTTCCCCACCGGCTTTGTCTCTCTCCCTCCTGCACCCGGTCAGACCCCGTGACACGTGTGGCCCCTGCTCCAATAAGTGACCCGTGAGGTGACCTCACCCCCAAGACCGGAGTGATCTTCCATTGAACAGACCCGGGTGTGCAGACCAGAAGGACGGGTCCAGGTGGGCGGCCACTCCCCCTTCCCGCCGGGCTTTCCTTGCGAGGAGAGCGGGAACGCCAGGCTCGGGTCCCCCTCGGCCCAGCCTTCAGCATCCGTGGAGCCGTCGTGGGGCAGCCCCCGAGTGACCTCGCTGCCATCTGGGGCTTCTGTCGGAGCATCTCGGCGCTGTTTTCAACTGTCTAATTTGTAAATGCTGTGACTCACCCCAAATTACAGAGCCGAGCTAATATGGAATCAAGAATTTATAGATTTCCTTTTCCCTCATGCAGTTCCTTGAGTTTGGGGAAATTTCAGTTCAGAACGGGAGGGTCCTCTAACCAAGGCCTCAGGCGTGTTTGAGGCCTTGCCGATTTCTTGCTGGTCGGGTAGGTGACCTCTCGGGGCCTTACACTGAAGACCTGTCTTCTGGCCCTGTGCCTCAGGTTCCGGGCCCTGCAGCCCCTCCAGCTCCTAGGTGGAGGGCGTCCTAGTGCCACGGTGGTGGGAGCGGTGGACGAGCCTTTTGGAGCTTACTTGCCGCGGTCTGGTCCAGTGACCTCGGGGGGCTGGAAATGTGGGGGCCGCACAGACTATTTGATGAGCAGACCCTGTTTGTGCACAGCACCTTCGGACTTCCAGAGAGTACTGGTCTTGCAAACCCTCACAATGAGACCTTCTTGGCACAGGTGGTCTCGTTTGATGGGTGAGGAAGCAGAGGCTCAGCGTGGGGCTTTCAGTGCCACCTTGGGAGGTGAGAGCTCAGAGCTGCAAACATCCCAAGAGCATCCATCTGGACAGAGGTTAGCTTGTCACTTGGCACTCCTGTGAGACCGTCTCCGACCTGAGTCTGAGCCGGGGGCTCCTCTGCGGGGCGCTCGGTTCCTGCCCTGCCTCCTTCACCCCCACCATGGGTGGTGGTGACACCTTGAGCTCCCCGCACCCCTCACATCCCATTCTAGACCCAAACACTCACGGGCTCTTTATGGGTCCCAGACAGCCCCCTTCTGCCAACCTCAGACGGCTGCTTGGGGGGTCTGGGGTGGCCCCTCATGGTACCCTGCTGGCCCCAATGCATGCTCCCTCGGCTCCCTCCCTCTGCAACCAGGGCTCCCCCTCCCCCCAATCTCCACTGCTTCAACGGGACATCCATACCAGCCTCCTATCCCAGCCCTTCCATGCTTCCCGCTCAGACCTACTCTTCACCCTGGAGCCAAGCGATTTTTTCAAGAAGCACAGCTGACCACTGCTTTCAGGATCAAGTGCAAACCCTTTGTCACCCTCCTCCTTCTAGACTTCAGCCCCTGCAGAACGTTTCCTCCGGTCCTCGAATTTCCCTGCAGGCCCTAGCCGGAGCTGTGCCTTCTGCCTGGGATGCCTCCCCATGTCCTCATCGCTGGTCTTTCTCCTGCATGCGGTGTCTACTTCCCTTATTCCTGGGAGGCCTTGCCAGCATTGAGGATTTGGGGGTGCGATATGAAAATTTTACTTGGCAAAATAAAGGGGCAAGTGAAGTTTTCAGTGTGTTTATGGACGCCTTGGCTAGAAATCTTAAAGTAATGATCCGTACTCATTGATTTCTGTTGTGTTGCTTTCCCAAGAAGATTGATGGAGGCAGAGAGTGTGCTCAAGAGGGTGGCCCTTTATTTACAGGCCATCTTAAATAGAGTCGTGATAAAGAGAAGGATTCTAGGTCTACGGTGTGAGAGGTGTGAGAGGTTTTCACCTAACAAGGCTGTTGGGCTGTTGTGGCCACACTTGGTGCGATTTGTTGAAGCAGGTGGATAATGAGCTTATCACTGTGATGCAAATGAAGAGACGCAGTTCACACTCTCCCTGCCCGTGTTTCTGCCTCATGAGCTTTGCGTGTTTAAAAAAAGCCACTGAGGATCTTGGTTTTGTTGCAGATAGGATTCCAACTGGAAGGGAGTATGCTGGTCCCCCAAAGACGTCTACACCCTAGCTCGGGGAGCCTGTCCATCTGTTACTTTACATGGCAAGAGGGACTTCGCAGATGGGACTAAGTCACAGGAATGGAGACGGAGAGATATCCTGGGTTATCCAGGGGGGCCCGACACAATCATGGGGTCCTTATAAGAGAGGCTGGGAGAGTCAGAGGAGAGGTGATGGGATGATGGGATGGTGGAAGCAGGGATTGGGGTGATGGGCTTTGGAGATAGAAGAAGGGGCTATAAGCCAAGGAACGTAGACAGCTTCTAGAAGCTGGAAAAGGCAAGGGAACAGATTCTCCCCTAGAGCTTCCAGCAGGAACCAGCCCAGTCGACACCTGGGCTTCAACCTTGTGAGACCCTTGTGAGACCGTAGATTTGTGTTGTTTTAAGTCACCAAATTTGTGATACTTTGTTACAGCAGATGTAGGAAACTGAGAGAGACCCACTGGCCGAGCTTTAAAGGGGCATCAGGGTTGGCCAGTTGTCCTGTCCAGTGGGCTCTCATTTTGCTTAAGTCCTGGCAACATTGTCCTGCTTTTTATAAGTGACCAGAGCTTATTTGGGGCACCAAATCTTCTTCGCCCTGCCTGGGTATACTCGTACCTTTTGGGAGGTGAATGTTCTGCCTGCTTCTCTTCTGGAATGACCCACGCTGGGCCATTCATGGGAAACAGCTGGTGAAACGAAAGGCAGCTCCCTGGGGGGATGATGAGTGGGGACCCGCGGGGGGTCCCTCAGAGCCAGCACCTGAGCTCTGCTTACCTCTGGGTGTTTGAGGCTTGTGTATCGGCTGCATGCCGGCCACATACGACTGTCCATCCTCATGGGCATGGCCAGGTGTGTGTGCAGGTGGGCAAGGAGAATCGAGCTGTTCTTGAGGGACATCGCCTTCTCCCTGCTTATTCCGGATCCAGGGCTATCAGGACGTGGTCCTCACTCTCCTGTCCTGACCTGCCACCAGCACTGGGTCCCTTGAGCTGCCTCTCAGCCTCGGGGATGCGGTGGCTGCCCTCGGCCTGGGCTCTGCAGGCTTCTTCGTTTCTTCTGACCAGCTCCACGACCGTGGCTGGGGAGTGAGGGGCCTGGTAGCCTGGCCCCTGCCATCGAGGATGGAAAGGCTTGGCTGCATGGCTGCTGTGGGACCAGACCTCCTGGCCCCGTGTCATCATCAAACGAGCCTTAAAACCAGAGCTGCTTTAGCCTCAAACACGCGCCTCCAGAGATTAAGAAAGCTCGGTGGTGAATATTACTCAGAGCTAATGAGGGATTTATTATTCAGTAACTGGGATTATACTCTCATCTGTTTATGGGTTTTTCCTCTAAATTGCTAATGTTTGAAGTGGAAACGTTCTATGCTGATTAATGCTTCTGCTTCAAGATTTCCTTTCAGGCAACTTATTTATAAATAACGTAGCTTTTCAAGGAACACCCACAAGTTTCAAGGATAATTAGCATGATGAGATGCATGGCCAAAGCGGGGTGCTGGAGGGCCCCGTTCTCCATGTGGGGGTACGGAAATCTGGGTCTTGCGCCGTTGGGAGAAGGGGCATTTGCATGTGTGGATTCATTTGATTTTCAGAAGAGCCCCCCATGCAGGAGTAGTTTGTACAGAGGAGCCTAAGGCTTGCAGAGTTCAGAATTTTTGGGGGGACGCCACTTGAAAGAGGGGACACTGGCACTTGGGCCGAGGCCGACAGCCCTTCCAGTGTGGATGTCTCATTTCTTTGCCATCGTGGCTACTTCTCCTTCCTCCCATCTCCCCAGCATCCCTGTTCCCTTTGACCCGTGGGGATTCTGAGTAGTTTTTATTTTTTTTTTAAAGATTTTATTTATTCATGAGAGACAGAGAGAGAGAGGTAGAAGGAGAAGCAGGCTCCCAAGGAGCAGGGAGCCCGATGCGGGGCTCGATCTCAGGACCCTGGGATCATGACCTGAGCCGAAGGCAGACGCTTAACCATCTGAGCCACCCAGGCGCCCGATTCTGAGTAGTTTTGAAAAAAGCATTAACATTCTTGGACCCTGAGATTGAAAACAAGTCCTCTCTCGCTCTCTTTTTCTTTTCGACAAGTTTTGGTGTGACTTTCGAGCTTCCTGCCCGGTGTACCTTCAGAATTGGGCAGATGAGGGAAAACCGTCTGTCAGAGAGCAGGGGGGTTCCCGGTTTTGTCCTTCCAGGCTCCTGACTGCCCGCAACCCTGCTTGAATCTGTTTACCAGCAGCCGCTTCCGCCGATGCCTGTGCCCAGTGAGAGTGAATCACCATTTCCCTTTTCTCATTTCTGTCCTGTGTCCCTGTGTCGTGGTCCTACTGCACCTGTTCTCTTATTAGAGGTAGGATGTCGTAACGGCTCATACAAGCTGTAGCCTGTGATCTGGGTTCTCGGGGGCTCACGGCACGTCTGAGGATGTTCACTTCAAACCGGCAGAGGATGGGATGACGGGGGAATGACCCAAGTTATGGGGAGAGTCTCGAGTCCCCTCTGTGTTGTGCAGAACCAGCCACGCAGCAGGTGCTTAGTAAATACTGCGGAGGGTGCGGCTGGGTGGCCGTGAGGTTGGCATGGGCAGGGGCAGATAAGGTCCCAGGCTGTGGAGAGCAGGTGTCACCTGGGGGTAGCCAGCAAGTCCACTTTTTAACGCTGGGGCCCAAAGGCTCTGCCTGCGAAATGGCACTTGATTTGGCTTTCGTCTGTCTCGTGTGTTGGGTTTCTTGTTCAGTGAGGAGAACAGAGGGGGAAGGGAGGAGGGGGAGCGGAGGCTGAGCACCGTGCAGGGTGGTGTGGCCGCGTACAGACTGCCGGGTCCGGGACCCCTCGGTGGAGCTGCCACACCCACAAAGTAGTGTGGGCATGGGGGGTGCGTGCCTGTGTGTGCATGAGTGTGTGCCCGGCACAGAGGAAAGAGAAAGGAACGCTTGCAAGGAGTAGAGCTTCTCGAAGACAAGCATTCGGTGGAGGCAGCCAGTCAGAGCTGGGGCACCTTCCGGAATAGAAGCCCCCTGAGTTTCCACAGCAGTCTTGGGGGGGCTTTGCCCGGTTTGTGGAAAGGTGTGTGTGTGACCCAGCAGTCCGGCTGGGTGGCGCAGGAGAGGTGTCTGCCCTCGGTGAGGAGGCACACCTTTCCCGCTGCTTTTTGTTATTGTTTAACAAGCTTTGACTTTTGGAACAGTTTTCGTTTTATAGAAAAGTTGCACAGATAGTATAGAGTGTACCCAAGTACCCCTTGCCCCACTTCCCTTCTTCTTATTATTATTACAGATTTATTTACTTGTTTGTTTTTACGTAGGCTCCATGCCCACCTGGGGCTTGAACTCACAACCCTGAGATCAAGAGTCGTAGTTCTACTGACTGAGCTAGCCAGCGCCCCACAGCTTCCCTTCTTGTTCGCATCTTGCATCAATGCGATACATTTGGCACATCTAAGGAACCCACACTGGTCCATCACTACTAACTAAACTCCACAGTTTATTCTGATTTCCTTAGTTTTTACCTAATGTCCTCTTTTTTTTTTAAAGATTTTTTAATTTATATACTTGAGAGAAAGTGAGCGAGAGAGAGAGAAGGAGCAAGGGGAGGGCCAGAGGGAGAGGGAGAAGCAGACTCCCTGCTGAGCAGGGAGCCCAACATGGGGCTTGATCCCACGACCCTGGGATCATGACCTGAGCCGAAGGCAGATGCTTAACCGACTGAGCCACCCAGGTGCCCTGCTGAACTCCTCTTTGTATTCCAGGATCCCATGCAGGATACCACATTATATTTAGTGATTGTGTTTCCTTAGCCTCCTCCAGTCTGTGGCCGTTTTTGGACAGTTTTGAGAAGTACCGGTCTGGTGTTCTGTAGAATGTCACAATTTGGGTTTATCTGATGTTTTTCTCATGCTTAGACTGCATAACGGGTTTTTGGAAGGAAGACCACAGAGGTCAGGTTCCCAACAAATCATCTCAGAGGTGCATCTATCAACATGATTTATCACCATTGACCTTGGTTGACCTTGCTCACCAGGCTGAGGTGGTCTTTGCTGAGTTTCTCTGCTGTAAGGTCACCCCACCCCCTTTCCAAATTCCTCTTGGGAAGGAAGCCACCATGCACAGTCCACATTTAGGAATCGGGGAGTTAGGAGAATGTCTACGTAAGTTATTTGGAATTTTTGTGTCGGAGAGTTGTCTGTTCTCCCCCATTGATTTATTTAAACATTTCTTTATATCAATATGGACTCATGGGTATTTAGATTACAGTCCTACACTATTCTGTTGCTCGGATTATTCCAGCTTTGACCAGTGGTGGCTTTTTCACGTTGGCTCCTGTCTCCCTGACATGTCCCTATCCTTTCATTTTATGAGTTCTTCCTTCCTGCCTCAACACGATGCTCCAGGCTCATCTTGCATTTTCTGTGCCCTGGCCCTAGAATTGGCTGTTTCTCCAAGGGTCCCTGGTTCCTTTTGTTAGTTCCTTTTATGGGAGAATGTTATTAGAAACCAAGGTCTGAGTGTCGAGAGGGCTTGTTTCTACTGAGGTGCCATTGCTTCGAGCTCCTCTTATTGCACAGAGGTAGGAAATAGAGTGTGTATACTAACCTGTGTGCAGCTACGTGTCTCCCCTTGCTTTTTGAATGCATTGCCAAGCCCTGGACCCGGTGTCCCGATCACCTATGAGAGCCATCCTTACATATCCCAGAGTGGAAAGGAAACGCCTAGACACGTGGCTGAATAGAGCAGGAATAAAAGGTCTACAAAAGACACAGAGAATAGTAAGAGGAACATCTGGGCACTTTCCACCCAGTGTAAGAAATAAGGTATGTGCAGTTTAAGCTGCTGTGAATGCCCCTCCCCAATCACCCCCCCGGGAAACCTACAAAAGCAAAGCTGCTGTTTAGTATTTTGGGGCACATTTTTATATTTTTACTCTGTATGTATGCCTAAATGATATATCTTATTGTTATGTATGTTGTCGAACTCCATAAAGATGTTATTTTACTGTGTTCCTGCAACTTGAATTTTCATTAACTGAGAACTTTTATACATATTTTTCTTCTCAGCAGTCCTGAGAAACACAAGAGTAAGTGTCTACATGGTTCTGACAGAGAAATAGAACTTACGGCAATGATACGATTTTTTTTTTTTTGCCAACTTCAAGCAGCTAATAAAAATGGGCTCAAATTTTTATCTTCAGAGACCAAAAGTCTGTGCTCTTTGTGCTACGGAACTGTTGAAGCTCATCAGGGAAGGGAAGACGAAACTGGTCTCTATGGTCACTTGGTGACTGGACGACCGAACATCTCCCTTTACCTGGAATCCCAACCTCCCTCTGGGTTTTGCAGGCTCCAGAATTTTTGATGAAATGAGGACTCGTATGGTTGGTTCAGACCCCCACCCCCTCATCACATACTTCCCTGCCAGCATCTGTGCCCGTCTCCTTCGCGTTCCTCCTGAGACTGGAAATAATGTATCCGGCTCAAAGCCACCCCCTCTTTATGTTCGCGCCAGATGCCGCCCCTGGAACTTCTCTCTGCCCCCCAGCACCATTCCCTGCTCTCTGTTGGATCCTTCTCTGCACATTCACACATGCCGCTTCTCTCTCCCATCTGAGAAAAGAGAAAAAAATTCTCTCGCTCCCACTTCCTCCTCCCGCTACTGTCCTATTTTTCTGCTTTGTTTTGCTGTAGAACTTCTGGAAAGAGTTGTCTCTGCTGGGTTTCTGCAGTTCCTCCTCTCCCACTCTCTGTTAAACCCAGTCAGGTCAGACGTTTGCCCCTTCTGCCAATACTTTTACCAACCCTACCAAAACTGTGCCCATTCAGGTCACTAAGCACCTCCCAAGTCGCCATGTCCAGCGATTACTTCTCCGTCCTTCTCTTACTTGTCCTGTCACAGCATCTGTCCTCTCTCTTCCCCAGGAAATGCTTCTCTCCTTGCCTTTCAGGGTGCCCCGTGCCTGGGATTCTTCTCACTTCACTCGGTCCCCTTACTGACCTCTGAGGGTTGGGGTATCCCTGGGACCCACCCATAGACCTCTTTCCTGCTTGATCCATACTCATACCCTTCTTGGTCTCATCCAGTCTTGTCACATTAAATCCATCCATATGCTGAAGAATTCCAAATTTGTATCTTAGCTCCAACTTTTCTCCTGAGTGCCAGACTCGTATACCCAGGCCCACGCAGCGCTTCCCCCTGGAGGTCTAATGGACATCCCAGCAGAACAGGCGCCATCTGTCCCCCATCGTCCCTCCCAACACTTTCCCATCTCAGCAAATGGCACCTCCATCCTTCCAGATGCTTGGACCACAGACTCTGAGTCGACCTTGACTCCCATGTTCCTCGCAAGTACTACATCTTAAGCTGTTCCAGAATTCCATCCCCAGGCACCACCTGCACTGCCCCAGTCATCTCCCGGCTGGATTGTGGCACTAGCCTCTAGTTTTTTCTTTCTGCCCTGACCACACAGCTTTCTGGCCAGGTCCGTCTCTACACTGCAGCTTTGAAACTGAAATCAGGGTGATGGCTTTAAAACTTAAATCAGGTCATGACACTCCTCAATCCAGAACCCTCCAAATGCCCTGTCTCACTCAGAGTGAAAGCTGATGGCCCCCCTCAGCTGTTTCCTCTTGACTTCTATACTAAAACTCTTCCCTGCAAAAACCTAGCTGGTTAACTTTATCACCTTCTTCACATGCTAGGTCAAACATTTTCTTCTCTGTGAGGCCTCTGCAGACCACCCTGTTTAGTGCTGGTCGCCCCCTCACCAGGCGTGAGCACCTTCCATGTTAGCTCTGTAACTTCTTGGTTATTGTCTGCACCCCCTCCAGAGCAGGAGTCTGGAAGCTCAGGGGCTTGGCTGGCCTCATTTCGCCCTGGGTCCCCAGGCCTGACACACGATGTAAGAGGTAGTTGCCAGCAGGCTGCTTCAGTGACAGTCTACACTCAAGAGCAAGGGCCTGCTTCAGCCTTACGATCTGGGCCCCTCCCTTGCCTCACCCTAGTCCTGACCCTACCTGCAGCAAAGTCAGGCAACTTCGTGCCCCGTCTGCCCCAGCGTCCTCAAAACCCCAGAACCAACCTTTCTTGGCTGCTTGGCCTCTGTGAGTGTCCATCCAGGGAGGGTCCCTCACCCTGGCCACCAGGGTGGCATCCGTGTGGACACTGACTGGTGGGCTTGGTTTCCTCCAGAGAGGACCAGGCCAGAGGCACAACCACTCCACTCTCCATGCTCGTCATCCGCGGGGTGACTCAGTCCCTGGGCCTTCCCAGCAATACTTCTCTGTATTTGTTGCACTGAATAGCACTAGAATTGTAGGTCTTTTTCAGATATTTTAATTTTATTTTACTTTTAAGAATTTTATTTATTTGAGAGAGAGCGAATGAGAGAGAGAGAGCACACGAGCAGGGGGAGGGGCAGAGGGAGAGGGAGAAGCAGACTCCCCACTCAGCGGGGAGCCCGACGTGGGGCTTGATCCCAGGACCCTGGGATCATGACCTGAGCCAAAGCAGACGCTTAACTGACTGAGCCATCCAGGCGCCCCCAGACATTTTTATTTTAAATCAAATTCATTAAAATACACTTTATTTCACCATCTAGGACATTTGTACATTATAGATCTCAAAGAGAAGTTTCAGGAAACAATTTTTTACACTCATTAGAGGTGATGTATTCTGTCTAGTATTCTACTTTGTTTTGAAAATCCCCAGCAGTCTGTAAGCCAAGGCTATTTCCACCATGCTCATCATCTTACAGATGACATATCTCAGCCCTAAAGAGCTACGGGTCTAGCAAAGTTCACATCCTTTAATTTGCCAAAGAGCCAAGACTAGAACCCCATCCTCAGATTCCCACCCTGTGGCTTTTTTAGGCTCTTATAATTAATTTTAATGATTGTGCCATTGTGGCTTATTTAAATTACACCAGGAGGAACATCAGCTCTATTAAAGAAATTTTATTGTAACTGCCCACCTGCTCTATTCAGGGAAATGGCATCTATTGTGGGATTTCTTCTGGGTAATTAAGAGAGTCTAAGAAGCTGGTTTTATAGTCATTGATTTAACTATAGATAACAATGAAGTTAAACAATAAAGTTGGTTTCATCTACAGGAACATATGAGTGATTTGAATTAGAAAGGGTATTCACCAAAAACACTGCTCAGGCGCCTGGGGAGGCATGCCAGCCCTTGCAGAACTCTGGACAGCTCCCACATGGTGTCCCTGGGTGCGGCTGTGATGTTGGGTAGGGGTCACAGTCCCATTCCACTAGGTGTCCTTGGGTGTAGGTGTTGATGTTGACTTTTGGCTGTTTTTGGCTATTAGACCCAGCCAGGAGCTTTGAGAAATACAGTCTTGGGCTCCACCCCAGCTCTGTTGACTCAGAGTCTACGTGTCTTAATTCAAGATACTTGGACTCAATCCAGTGGGTCATGGGAGCCACTGTTTCAAATTTCTATAAATTGTAGTACAACTTAGTCCCCTTGAACTGCTCTAACAAAATATCATAGATTGAGTGACTTATGAAAAACAAACATTTATTTCTTATGCTTGTGGAGGTTAGGAATCAGGATCATGGTGCCAGCCGACTTGGTGTTTAGTGAGGGCTTCCTGGTTCATAGACGGTGCCTTCTTGCTGTGTCGTCACATGGTGGAAGGGTGAGGGAGCTTTCTGGGGGCTCTTTTCTAAGGACCCAAATCCCATTCATGAGAGCTCCACCCTCATGACCTAATCACCTCTCAGAAGTTCCCCACTTCCTAATACCATCGTATTGGGGATTAGATTTTTCAAACATATGAAGTTTGGGGGACACAAACCTTCAGGCCATATCATATGGTCCAATATATGAAACATAAAATGTACCATTTCAGCCACTTTCAAGTATGTAGTGAGTTCAGCAGCATGAATCACATTCACGTTGTTGTGTTATCATCCCCATCATCCAGCTCCAGAACTCTTTTCCTTTGCAAAACTGGAACTCTGTGCCCATTACGAAAGAATTCCCCATTCCCTGCCTTCCCCAGCCCCTGGCAGCCACTACTGTGTGCTTTGTCCCTATGAATTTCACTATTTTAGGTACTTCATTTAAGTGGAATCACACAATTATCTTTCTGTGACTTAATTTGGTATGACGTCCTCCAGGCTCATCCATGTTATAGCATGTGTCAGAATTTCCTTCCTTTTTAAGGCTGCATAATATGCCATTTTATGAATACACCACGTTTTGTTTATCAATTCAACTGTCAGTGGACACTTGGGTTGCTTCGCCCTTTTGGCTATTGTGAATAATGCTACAGTGAACAGGAGTGTACAAATATCTCTTCAGGGTCCTGCTTCTAATTCTTTTGGGTAAATACTCAGAAGAGGAGTTGCTTTTAATTTCTTGAGGAATTTCTATATGGTTTGCCATCGGTTTTACCATTTTACATTTCCAAAGTGCACAAGGGTTCCAACTTCTCCACATCCTTGCCAACACTTACTGTTTTCTGTTCTTTTGTTTCTTTGTTTTTGATGGTAGCCATTCTAGTAGGAGTGAAGTGATATCTCAGTGTGGATTTGATTGCATTTTCCTGATGATCAGTGACGTGGAGTGTCCTCTTACATGTGGGAGCACTGTGGGGACTTTGAGCAGTTCCGTGGTGGGGAGGTGTGGAGTGCAGGTGATACTGCCCCCCTTTGCACTCACACATCAAGCTTCCTACATGCTGCTTTGGTGGCTTCTGTGGGAACATGGTGTGTCCAGGATGCTGTCCCCAAGCCAGGAGGGAGCATTGTTTGTTTGTTTATGTATTTTATTATTTTGAAAAATTTATTTATTTGAGAGAGAGAGAGAGCATGTGAGTGGGTGCGGAGGGGCACAGGGAGAGGGAGAGAGAGAATCTCAAGCAGACTCCACACTGAGCATGGAGCCTGACATGGGGCTCGATCTCGCCACCCTGAGACCACAACCTGAGCTGAAACCAAGAGTCAGACACCTAACGGACTGTGCCATCCAGGCGCCCTGGGAGGATTGTTTATTTTGACAGGTGGTCTGCACCAAACCCACTACGTTTGCTGCAGGACTGTGTTCTCACTATTACTGGGATGAAGGCAGAGGGGCTGAGGCAGGCGGCAGAGCATTTGAAGGCCATGTCTGTGGCTGTGGGTGCCTTTGTGGGAGTGGTGGGCTTTAGTGCCCCATACCGTCTGGTATTTTCACTGCTCCTCCTCCTGGGTGCATGGGAGGATTGTGCTTCTCCACTTCCTCAGAGTCAGAGATGACCATGTGACTTGCTTCGGCCAAGGAAATTGGAGCAGAAGTGATGGGCAGGTAGTTGCTTTAAGAGACTTTCCATGCTCTCTCTTCCTCAGTCACATCAGTCCTAGAAGCTTATGTTGAGAAGGCCTTGCCATAATGTGGTCTCTGCCCTGGAGTGGAAACCAGACCCACAGTAGAGGTTGAATGAGCCAGATAGAAGCCATTACTAAGCTTCAGCACTGTGATTTAGGAGCTCTTTGTTACAGCAGCACAGCCTAGCCTGTCCTGACTAATCGAGGAGGAACCTGCAAAGTGTTTTACATGCAAAAGCAGGTTAAGATGAAAATGTAGCCTTTGGGGTAACTCCATATGCTTCTTAGTACCCCGAGGTAATGGACCCCTCAGATGTAGCAGAGGTTTTGAGACCGCTAATGGGCCGCAGTTTCCTGTAGGTAAGTCTCTTGCTGAAGAGTTCTTTACCGGACATTAATGGTTTCATTTTGTCAGCAGCACAGAGCTCTGGCTCCCAGGTGGGGCTGGGAGCTGATGGGAGCTCACTTGGGAGCAGCTCCACCTGTGTTAGTGACTTCTGTGTTTTCTGGTGCTTAGCAAATCCAGAGCCAATTTCGATTTGAGGAGACAACCCCAAACTCTGTGGACCTCATTATACTTCCAAAGCAGGAGGGTCATTCTTTTTAGTAATTATTCCCACCTGTTTTTGAAAGTGGGAATGCCTTTTTAATACCAAAACATTTCCCAGACCTCTCCTACTTGGCCACAGTCATGTTTTTAGTACCATTTTGGTCATTCAGTAACAATTCATTGAATGAATCTTTTTAAGTTTAACTTTCCATTATAGAACTTTTCAAATAGCCACAAAAGCAGAGAGAATTATATCATCAGTTCCTGTTATGTGATGAATTGTGTCCCCTCTCCCCCTCCCCCCCCAAATTCATATGTTGAAGTCCTATCCCGCACTATCTCAGAATGTGACTGTATTGGGAGACAGGGTCTTTAAAGAGGTATGTATGTCACTATGAGGTTATTAGAATGGGCCCCAATCCAATCTGACAGGTGTCCTTATAAGAAGAGGAGATAAAGACACAGACACTCACAGAAGGAAGATGGTAACAAGACACAGGGAGAAGGTGGCCATCCACAAGCTGAGGAGAGAGGCCTCAGAAGAGACAAGCCTTGCCGACACCTTGATCTGAAACTTCCAGCCTCCGGAATTGGGAGAAAATAAATTTCTGTTGTCTAAGCCACCCAGACTTGCAATGGCAGCCTTAGCAGACTACTACAGTCCCCATGCAACATTCTCCAGCTTCAGCATTTTCAATAAATTATCTTCCTGGGTTGCCTCCGCTGTGTCTGGAGCGTGGGGCGTACAGCCCAGAGTCGGAGATAGCGTCTACTCTTGTGAAGCTTACCGCCTATAGGAACTGGAAAAATTCACGAGGAAAAGCTGTAACTAAGAGCACTTAGAATTTTCATAACTACACAACATCTGTATACCTCAGAAACCATTGCCAGAACAGAGTACAGCCAGTCTTCCAGCAGTGCTGAGGATGCAGATGAATTCTCGGAGCCTTTCAACAGTTGTGCATTCGTGGGGTCAACATTTAGGGACCAAGGCTTCAGATATTAGATGGGTTTATGGTGTAAATTGAGTGAAAATGGAGGAAGTATGGTCCAAGCAGCTTTGCCCCGTCAAGCCAAACCTGTCATAGGCCACTTCTGGGAGGAAGCTGGCCCCAAGAGAAGCCAAGATGCAAACACCATTCTTATACAATAAATGTGAGAGGATGAGGAGTCACATTGAGAAGTGATTCACTGCTTACAGATGGATTCATCCAGCATTCCTTTAAATACCAAATCCCCTTGTACATTTAAAAATACCCAAGTTCACTCAAAAACATTATGCTGAGTGAAAGATGCCAGACACAAAAGTCTACGTATTGCACAGTTCCATTTATACGATGCTTCTAGAAGAGGCCTAATTATAGGGAAAGAAGATTGGTGGTTGCCTAGGCCTGGGGATGTAGGTGGGATTGGCTGCAGTCAGACATGGGGGTGGTGGGAACATTCTAAAACTTCATTGTGATAGTTGTGCAACTGAATACATCCACTAAAATCATTACCGCTTATAATAGGTGAATTGTGTAGTATACAAATTATACGTCCATGAAGCTGTAAAAAAATAACAGTTCAGCTCTGTGGAAAATCAAGGGAGTCTTCTCGGAGGAAGTAGGCTCTGAGCTGGATGTGAAGTACTGAGTGTCTTTAAGTGAGAAAGGATGGCTGGAGGGGATTCCAGATGGAGGAGCACCATCCTGGGGGAGATGACAAGCCAGTGATTGGGGTGGAAGGGAGGAGAAGCTTGTTGCAGGTGAGAACATCAGGGAATTGAAGGGATACTCAGATATCTCAACTCTGGTTGCACATTCCAGCCACATTCCAGCCACCTGGAAAGCACAGTCGCCTGGGCCCCATTCCTGGGGGATTTGGATCTAATTGGTCTGGGATAGATCTTAGACATTAGTTTTTTTTTTTTTTTCAGATGTTAGTATTTAAAAAATATTTTTTGAATAAAATAATATTCTGATTATATCATTTCCTTTTCACATATTAGCCGGAATGATTTTGTAGACACCTCTCTCTCACCTCTGCACTTACCCAGGGAGACAATTCATAGAGAAAAGGCAGGGTGAACACATGATTCTTTCACTTCATTTACCAGTTTCAAAGATGATGAATGTGTTTCCCATAATCTTCCAAAGGTGATAAATTAGTTTTTTAAAACTATCATTATGAACTCATGGACTTGAACATATTTGTAGGTTTCAAACCATTGCACTCATTAATCCATATTGAAATTCAAATTGATCTATCTTTAACCAACGGAGCATCTTCAACTTGGCCCTTGAGACCTTTTGATACAATCCCAGTCATTCTTGATAGCTTCCTCGCCTTTTTTTTTTTTTTAATGGAGTAGTTTTATTTTTACATCCTCTCCCACCAGCTTCTTAGGTATGCATTTCTTGAATGTTCTTTTAGTGGTTGTCCTAGAGATTATGACATGCAGCCTTACTTCTAGACTATAGTGATTACAGAGTCTTCTTTTAATCAGTACTTTACTTCCTGGACAATACAAAGACTTTTCATACAGACATCAGTATTTTTTGAGAGCTGTGCAGATCTCTGTGGCATCCAGGGTTGAATGGGTGGGATGTTAGATGGGCATTAGGTGTATTGAGGAAGTCGACAGCATGTAGGGGTAGAGAAGAAGATAGGACTGAAAGTCTTCGATGAATAAGTACCAGTATGAATTTCCTAATTGGTTATCAGGTTCATATATTAAGAAATGTTTTTCTAACAAATTGAGGGTTGCTGGAGTGGGGGGTGGGGTGGGAGGGATGGGGTGGCTGGGTGATAGACACTGGGGAGGGTATGTGCTCTGGTAAGCGCTGTGAATTGTGCAAGACTGTTGAATCTCAGATCTGTACCCTGAAACAAATAATGCAATATATGTTAAGAAAAAAAAAAAGAAGAAGAAGGTAGCAGGAGGGGAAGAATGAAGGGGGGGAAATCGGAGGGGTAGACGAACCATGAGAGACAATGGACTCTGAAAAACAAACTGAGGGTTCTAGAGGGGAGGGGGTGGGAGGATGGGTTAGCCTGGTGATGGGTGTTGAGGAGGGCACATTCTGCATGGAGCACTGGGTGTTATGCACAAACAATGAATCATGGAACACTACATCTAAAACTAATGATGTAATGTATGGGGATTAACATAAGAATAAAAAAATTTAAAAAAAAAAGAAATGTTTTTCTATTTTGTTTGGTGTAGCCTGATATGATGATGTGCCATTTTCAATGTATAGGGCTGAGAAAGAGGAATACCCTATTGTTAGAGATGCTCCTGTCATTCAGGCACTATAGGGAGTGAAATTAAAATTATACAGCCCAGGGCTGGCAGGAGGTTTGCATTTAAGATTCTCAGCATGAGACTTTGAATGCTCACAGGCACCAGCTCTTTCCTAGATGAGGGGTCTTCCTCTGTGCCTGATGCATTATTGAGGGCCTTACCTGTGAGGTCAGTTAGTTCTTTCAGAATCTGACAGATGAGGACATGGGGGCTTCACAAGAGCCTCCCAGGCATGTACTCAAAGCCACACAGGGGCAGGTGGCACAGCTGGGATGTGAACTTAGGTCTGTCCAACTTCTGTTTCCAACTGAAAGGGATGAGAAAGCCTGCTTCCACTTCCAAGGGTCTGACTGAGACCAAGTTTTCACTGACAACACATTCTAACCAAATAGGCTTGTTTTAGAATATAACTTGGAATGAAGCATTGTCTTTACTGTTATTCCTATTTTGGGAGTGAATTGATATACTTTACTTACTTTTTAATTTTGAAATAATTTTAGATTTATAGGGAGGTGCAAAGAAGTGTTCGGGGAGGTCCCATACACCCTTCACCTAATCCTCCCTAGTGTTGACATCTTGTATAAACTATAGCACAATAATAGCAAAACCAGGAAATTGGCATTGGTATAAGCAATAGAACTTACTCAGAATTCACTAGTTACACATGCACAAATGTATGTGTGTGTGTGTGTGTGTACGTGCATAGTCTGATGCAACCACACGTGTAGCTAGCTTCTTGTGACCACCACCACAATCAAGATATTTAACTGTGTCATCACCCAAAGACTCCATCCTGCAACTCCTTTGTAGCCACACACACACACACACACACACACACACACACACACACACACACTCTCTCTCTCTCTCTCTCTCTTGTATCATTCCTAACCCCTGGCAACCCCTAATCTGCTCTGTCCTTCATATCTGTATTATTTCATGAATGTCATATAAAAGGAATCTTGAAGTATGTATATCTTTTTGAGATTGACTTCTAGCCCTCGGCGTAATTTCTTTGAGGTTTATCCATGTTGTTGCATGTGTCAATAGTTCATTCCTTTTTATTGCTGAGTAGTAGTCTGTGGTATGGGTGTGTCATAGTTTAACTGTTCAACCATCAAAGGATATTTAGGAGGTTTCCAGTTTGGGGCTATTATGAATAAAGCTGCTGTGAGCATTCATGTAAAATTTCTGTATGAAATTAAGTTTTCTTTTTGAGATAAATGCGCAAGTATCTGCAATTGCTGAGTCATATGGTAAGTCTACTTTTAGTTTTAAAGGAGTTGCCAAACTATTTTCCAGAGTGGCTGTACCATTTTATATTTCCAACAGCAATGTATGAATGATCCAATTTCTCAGCATCCTTGCCAGGTGTTGTTACTGTTTTTTATTTTAGCCATTTGGATACGTGTGTAGTGCTATCTCATTGTGTTTTCTTTTTTTTCTTTTTTCTTTTTCTTTTTTAAAGATTTTATTTATTTATTTGAGAGAGAGAGAATGAGAGAGAGCAAGCACATGAGAGGGGGGAGGGTCAGAGGGAGAAGCAGACTCCCTGCCGAGCAGAGAGCCCGATGCGGGACTCGATCCAGGGACTCCAGGATCATGACCTGAGCCGAAGGCAGTCGCTTAACCAACTGAGCCACCCAGGTGCCCTCATTGTGTTTTCTTTACATTTTTCTAATGGCTAATAATGATGGACTTTTTTTCATGTGATTATTTACCATCTATTTATCTTCCTAGGTGAAGTGCCTTTCATGTCTTTTGCCCATTTTCTAATTATATTTTTCTGTTGAGTTTTGAGGGTTCTTCATATATTTTAGATTCAAGTCCTTTATTGGATATATGCTTTACATTTGTTTTCTAATTATATTTTTCTGTTGAGTTTTGAGGATTCTTCATATATTTTAGATTCAAGTCCTTTATTGGATATATGCTTTACATTTGTTTTCTCCCAGGCTGTAATTTGTCTTTCATTCTCTTAACGTGACCTTTGGCAGGCAGAAGTTTTAAATTTTGATGAGGTCCAGTTGATCAGCTTCCCTCTTATGGATACTGCCTTTGGTATCAAGTCTAAGAATTCTTTGCCAAATCTTAGGTCTCACAGTTCTCTCCTGTGGTTTTCTTTCTAGAAGTTTTTTGGTTTATGTTTTAGATTTAAGTCCACAACACATTGTGAGTTGATTTTTGTATAATCTGTGAGGTGTAGATAAAAAAATTTTTTGGACATTTCTACATGTCCATATGCTCCAGCACCATTTATTGAAAAGGCTGTCTCTCATCCACTGAATTGCTTTCACTCTTTTTTCAAAAATTAGTTGTGCATATTGGAGTGGCTCATTTTTTTCTGGGTTCTATATTCAGTTCTATTGATTTATTTGTCTATCCCTCTGCCAATAGCAAACAGTTATACCTCTACAGTAAGCCTTAATATTGAGTAGAGTGATTTCTGCCACTCCATTCTTCTTTTTTTGAGAATATTTAGCTATTCTAGGGCCTTTTCCTTTCCAAATAAGTTTTAGAATAAGTTTATCTGTATCAACAAAAAACCATGCTGAGATTTTCATAGGACTTTTGCTAAACCTATAGACCAGTTTAGGACAGAGTTGACATTTTTTTTTTTTTTAATGTTGAGTTTTCCAATCCATGAACATAGTATATCTCTCCCAAGTATTTAGATCTTCCTTGATTTCTGTTTCACCAGCATTTTTAAAGTTTCATCATACACATCCTGTACATTTTAAAACATTCATTCATAGATATCTCATTATCTTTGGAGCAATTGTAAGTGGTATTGCATTTAAAAATTTTGATTTCTGTTTGTTGTCATTATATAGACATAAAATTGATGTTCATGTATTGCTCTTGTATCTTGCAGCCTCTTAGTGAATATGTTTTTCTCTCAGCACTGTGGGCTGTATCCCACAAATTTGGTATGTTGTGGGTTTTCAAAAATCCATTTCTGTGTGATTTAAATTTTCCTTTGAGATTTCCACTTTGGCCTGTGGATTATTTAGAAGTGTGTTATTTAGTTTCCAAGTATTTGGAGATTTTTCTGTAGTCTTTCTGCTACTGATTTCTAGTTTGATTCCGTTTTGGTCAGAGAAGATATTCTGCTTAATTTCAATTACTTTGAATTTATTGAGGTTTATTTTGTGATCTAAGATATGGTCTGTCTTAGTGCATGTTTCATAGCCCTTAAAAAGAATGTGTACCATGCTGTTGTTGGGTAGAGTGGTCTGAACATGTCAATTAGATCCTAATGGTTGATGGTGTTGTTCAGTTCTTCTATATCCTTGCTGATTTCCTGTCTAGTAGTTCTTTCAGTTTCTGAGAGTTGAGATACTGAAGTTCCCACATATCATTGTAAATTTGTCTTTTTCCTTTTGGCTAGATCAGTTTTTTCTTCATATTTTTAGGCTCTGCTATTTGGTAAGTATACATTTAGGGATTACTTTATGTACTTGATAGTTGATACTTTTAATTATGTAGTATACTTTTTTTTTTTTTTTGAAATGTTGCTCATTCTTTAATGAGTAAAGTGTAAAATGAAGATTAAAACAATAATGCAGTACCACTGTTTGGCCAAAAGTTAAAGAGATAAATAATATTCTACAAAAATTAAAGATGATAAGTAATGTCCTGCATTATACAAAATGGATAGAAATAGGTACTTTTCATAAATAGGTAATAGAAGTGTACTTCTGTAAAGATTGTTGGAAGCGTAAATGGTAGTACCTAAACAATCGTAAATGTGTACTTTATTTTTACTTTTTAGTGTACATACCTTTTAAAAAATTTTTATTGTTACGTTAATCACCATACATTACATCATTAGTTTTTGATGTAGTGTTCCATGATTCATTGTTTGTGCATAACACCCAGTGCTCCATGCAATACGTGCCCTCTTTAATACCCATCACCAGGCTAACCCATCCTACCACCTCCCTCCCCTCTAGAACCCTCAGTTTGTTTTTCAGAGTCCATCGTCTTTCATGGTTCGTCTCCCCCTCCGATTTACCCCCCTTCATTCTTCCCCTCCTGCTATCTCCTTCCTCTTATTTTTTTTAACATATATTGTATTATTTGTTTCAGAGGTACAGATCTGTGATTCAACAGTCTTGCACAATTCACAGCGCTCACCATAGCACATACCCTCCCCAGTGTCTATCACCCAGCCACCCCATCCCTCCCACCCCACCCCCCACTCCAGCAACCCTCAGTTTGTTTCCTGAGATTAAGAATTCCTCATATCAGTGAGGTCATATGATGCATGTCTTTCTCTGATTGACTTATTTCGCTCAGCATAACAACCTCCAGTTCGATCCACATAGTTGCAGATGGCAAGATCTCATTCCTTTTGATGGCTGCATAATATTCCATTGTATATATGTACCACATCTTCTTTATCCATTCATCTGTCAATGGACATCTTGTCTCTTTCTGCAGTTTGGATATTGTGGACATTGCTGCTATAAACATCGGGGTGCACGTACCCCTTCAGATCCCTACATTTGTATCTTTAGAGTAAATACCCAGTAGTGCAATTGCTGGATTGTATGGTAGCTCTATTTTCAACTTTTTGAGGAACCTCCATACAGTTTTCCAGAGTGGCTGCACCAGCTTGCATTCCCACAAATAGTGTAGGAGGGTTCCCCTTTCTCCGCATCCCCGCCAACATCTGTTGTTTCCTGACTTGTTCATTTTAGCCATTCTGACTGGTGTGAGGTGATATCTCATTAAGGTTTTGATTTGGATTTCCCTGATGCTGAGTGATGTTGAGCACTTTTTCATGTGTCTGTTGGCCATTTGGATGTCTTCTTTGGAAAAATGTCTGTTCATGTCTTCTGCCCATTTCTTGATTGGATTCTTTGTTCTTTGGGTGTTGAATTTGATGAGTTCTTTATAGATTTTGGATACTAGCCCTTTATCTGATATGTCATTTGCAAATATCTTCTCCCATTCTGTCAGTTGTCTTTTGGTTTTGTTGACTGTTTCCTTTGCTTTGCAAAAGCTTTTTATCTTGATGAAGTCCCAATAGTTCATTTTTGCCCTTGCTTCCCTTGCCTTTGGCGATGTTTCTAGGAAGAAGTTGCTGCGGCTGAGGTCGAAGAGGTTGCTGCCTGTGTTCTCCTTTAGGATTTTGATGGACTCCTGTCTCACATTGAGGTCTTTCAACCATTTGGAGCCTATTTTTGTGTGTGGTGTAAGGAAATGGTCCAGTTTCATTCTTCTGCATGTGGCTATCCAATTTTCCCAACACCATTTGTTGAAGAGACTGTCTTTTTTCCATTGGACATTCTTTCCTGCTTTATCAAAGATGAGTTGACCATAGAGTTGAGGGTCCATTTCTGGGCTCTCTATTCTGTTCCATTGATCTATGTGTCTGTTTTTGTGCCAGTACCATACTGTCTTGATGATGACAGCTTTGAAATAGAGCTGGAAGTCCGGAATTGTGATGCCGCCAGCTTTGCTTTTCTTTTTCAACATTCCTCTGGCTATGCGGGGTCTTTTCTGGTTCCATACGAATTTTAGGATGATTTGTTCCATTTCTTTGAAAAAAGTGGATGGTATTTTGATGGGGATTGCATTGAATGTGTAGATTGCTCTAGGTAGCATTGACATCTTCACAATATTTGTTCTTCCAATCCATGAGCATGGAACGTTTTTCCATTTCTTTGTGTCTTCCTCAATTTCTTTCATGAGTATTTTATAGTTTTCTGAGTACAGATCCTTTGCCTCTTTGGTTAGATTTATTCCTAGGTATCTTATGGTTTTGGGTGCAATTGTAAATGGGATCGACTCCTTAATTTCTCTTTCTTCTGTCTTGTTGTTGGCGTATAGGAATGCCACTGACTTCTGTGCATTGATTTTATATCCTGCCACTTTAGTGAATTCCTGTATGAGTTCTAGCAGCTTTGGGGTGGAGTCTTTGGGGTTTTCCACATAAAGTATCATATCATCTGCAAAGAGTGAGAGTTTGACTTCTTCTTTGCCAATTTGGATGCCTTTTATTTCTTTTTGTTGTCGATTGCTGTGGCTAGGACTTCCAATACTATGTTGAATAGCAGTGCTGATAGTGGACATCCCTGCCGCATTCCTGACCTTAGTGGGAAAGCTCTCAGTTTTTCCCTATTGAGAATAATATTCGCTGTGGGTTTTTCATAGATGGCTTTTATGATATTGAGGTATGTACCCTCTATGCCTATACTCTGAAGAGTTTTGATCACGAAAGGATGCTGTACTTTGTCACATGCTTTTTCTGCATCTATTGAGAGGATCATATGATTCTTGTTCTTTCTTTTGTTAATGTATCACGTTGATTGATTTGCAGATGTTGAACCAACCTTGCAGCTCAGGGATAAATCCCACTTGATCGTGGTGAATAATCCTTTTAATGTACTGTTGGATCCTATTGGCTAGTATTTTGGTGAGAATTTTTGCATCCATGTTCATCAGGGATATTGGTCTGTAATTCTCCTTTTTGATGGGGTCTTTGTCTGGTTTGGGGATCAAGGTAATGGTGGCCTCATAAAATGAGTTTGGAAGTTTTCCTTCCATTTCTATTTTTTGGAACAGTTTCAGAAGAATAGGTATTAATTCTTCTTGAAATGTTTGGTAGAATTCCCCTGGGAAGCCGTCTGGCCATGGGCTTTTGTTTGTTGGGAGATTTTTGATGACTGCTTCAATTTCCTTAGTGGTTATAGGTCGGTTCAGGTTTTCTATTTCTTCCTTGTTCAGTTTTGGTGGTTGATACATCTCTAGGAATGCATCCATTTCTTCCAGGTTATCTAATTTGCTGGCATAGAGTTGCTCCTAATATGTTCTTATAATTGTATTTCTTTGGTGTTGGTTGTGATCTCTCCTCTTTCATTCATGATTTTGTTGATTTGGGTCATTTCTCTTTTCTTTTTGATAAGTCTGGCCAGGGGTTTATCAATCTTGTTCATTCTTTCAAAGAACCAGCTCCTAGTTTCGTTGATCTGTTCTACTATTCTTTTAGTTTCTATTTCATTGATTTCTGCTCTGATCTTTATTATTTCTCTTCTCCAGGTAGGTTTAGGCTTTATTTGCTGTTCTTTCCCCAGCTCCTTTAGGTGTAGGGTTAGGTTGTGTACTTGAGACCTTTCTTGTTTCTTGAGAAAGGCTTGTATTGCTATATACTTTCCTCTTAGGACTGCCTTTGCTGTATCCCAAAGATTTTCAATAGTTGTGTTTTCATTTTCATTTGTTTTCCATGAATTTTTTTAATTCTTCTTTAATTTCCTGGTTGACCCATTCATTTTTTAATAGGATTCTCTTTAGCCTCCATGTATTTGAGTTCTTTCCAACTTTCCTCTTGTGATTGAGTTACAGTTTCAAAGCATTGTGGTCTGAAAATATGCAGGGAATGATCCCAGGCTTTTGGTACCGGTTGAGACCTGGTTTATGACCTAGGATGTGATCTATTCTGGAGAATGTTCCATGGGCACTAGAGAAGAATGTGTATTCTTTTGCTTTGGGATGGAATCTTCTTAATATATCTGTGAAGTCCATTTGGTCCAGTGTGTCATTTAAAGTCTTTATTTCCTTGTTGATCTTTTGCTTAGATGACCTGTCCATTTCAGTGAGGGGGTTGTTAAAGTCCCCCAGTATTATTGTATTGTTGTCAATGTGTTTCTTTGCTTTTGTTATTAAATGCCTTATATTATTGGCTGCTCCCATGTTATGGGCATAGATATTTACAATTGTTAGATCTTCTTGTTGGATAGACCCTTTAAGTAGGATTTAGTGTCCTTCCTCATCTCTTATTATAGTCTTTGGTTTAAAATCTAATTTGTCTGATATAAAGATTGCCACCCCAGCTTTCTTTTGGTGTCCATTAGCATGGTAAATGGTTTTCCACCCCCTCACTTTCAATCTGGGGGTATCTTTGGGTCTAAAATGAGTCTCTTGCAGACAGCATATCTGGGTCTTGTTTTTTAATCCAATCTGATAGCCTGTGTCTTTTGATTGGGGCATTTAGCCCATTTACATTCAGGGTAACTATTGAAAGATATGAATTTTGCCATTGTATTGCCTGTAAGGTGACTGTTACTGTATATTGTCTGTGTACCTTTTTGGTCTATGTTGCTTTTAGGCTCTCTCTTTGCTTAGAGGACCCCTTTCAATATTTCTTGTAGGGCTGGTTTCATGGTTGCAAATTCCTTTAGTTTTTGTTTGTCTTCTTTTTATCTCTCCTTCTATTTTCAATGACAGCCTAGCTGGATATAGTATTCTTGGCTGCATATTTTTCTCATTTAGTGCTCTGAATATATCAGGCCAGTCCTTTCTGGCCTGCCAGGTCTCTATTGATAGGCCTGTTGCCACTCTAATGATTCTACCATTGTAGGTTACAGATCTCTTCTCCCGAGCTGCTTTCAGGATTTTCTCTTTATCTCTGAGACTCGTAAGTTTTACTATTAGATGTTGGGGTGTTGACCTATTTTTATTCATTTTGAGAGGGGTGTGCTTCCTGGATTTTGATGCCTGTTTCCTTCCTCAAATTAGGGAAGCTCTCTGCTATAATTTTAGCATCCCATTGGCCATATTTATAACCTGTATTGTTATACTGCCATATTTATGACATGTATTGTCAGGACTGCCGCCATGAACCTGGGTGTTTAAATATCTCTTTGAGACCCTGCTTTCAATTCTTTTGGGTATATACTCAGAAGTGGGATTGCTGGATCATATGGTAATTCTATTTTTAATATTTTGAGGAATTGCCATATTATCTGTCCTTTTCTTTTCCTTACAAAATATCTATTGAAGATTCTGGGATATTTGACCTATAGAGTGTCCCACAGTTTTATTTTGGATGAGGCAATTAACTATGTTCCTTCATCTTCTTTCTTTTTTTTTTTTTAAGATTTTATTTATTTATTTGACAGAGAAAGACACAGTGAGAGAGGGAACACAAGCAGGGGGAGTGGGAGAGGGAGAAGCAGACTCCCTGCCGAGCAGGGAGCCCGATGTGGGACTCGATCCAGGGACTCCAGGATCATGACCTGAGCCGAAGGCAGTCGCTTAACCAACTGAGCCACCCAGGCGCCCCCTTCATCTTCTTTCTTCTGCTCATTGGCAGCTGGATTCAGTGCCTATGTCAGACTTAGATTTTACCTCTTCGACAAGGTTAGGGGAAGCACATAATGTCTGTGAGCGTAGCAACTGTTGGTGCTCAACACCACTGTTACAGGATGATTTATAGCTTCCTAAAATCCATATGTTGATGTCCTAACCCTTGGTTTCTCAGAATGTGGCTTTATTTGGATGAACAGTCTTTACAGAGGTAATCAAGGGTGAGCCCCAAATCCAATACGACAGTGTCCTTAAAAGAAGAAGAAATTTGGACACAGACATATACAGAAGGAAGATGATGTGAAGATACAAGAATGCCATATGAGGATGAAGATGGCCATCTTCAAGCCAAGGAGAGAGGCCTGGAGCAAATCTTTCCCTCACGGCCTTCAGAAGGAACCAGCCCTGCCAGCACCTTGATCTCAGACTTTTAGCCTCCAGAACTGTAAGGCAATACATTTCTGTTGTTTAAGCCACTTAGTTTTTGGTACTTTGTTATGGCAGCTCCAGCAAACTAATATAGTCACTGGTTCTTATGTCAGTGCCTTGCTGGTCATTTTGGTTTTCTGATGCTTGCGTTCCAGTAGGTCACGAAGACCTCATGGGATGGAAATCCTCATGTCTTTGCATTTTGGTATCAGTTTGCTTATGCCTTCATACTTGAAAGGCAGTTTTTCCTGGATAGTAGATCCTTGGGTATCGTAAACATTCTGGAGGTAATTAATCATAGTTGTCAAAAAGTCTGATAATTAGGGTGTCTAGGTGGCTCAGTCAGTTAAGTGTATGCTTTTATCTCAGGTCATGATATCGGGAGTCCTGGGATCGAGCCCCACATCGGGCTCCCTGCTCAGCGGGGAGTCTGCTTCTCCCTCTTCCTCTGCTGCTCACCCTGCTTCTGCTCTCTCACTCTCTCTCAAATAAATAAAATACAATCTTTAAAAAAAAGTCTGATAATTATCTAATTTAGTTTCTCTTATGTGTCCTCTTTTATTTTTATATGCTCAATGGATATTTTTTCTGTGTGTGTGTGTGTGTGTAGTAATTTTATTAGAGTATATCTTGATGTTGGTCATGCTGGATCAGCATTCTCAAGTACATGGTGGGCTTTCTCAATATGTAATTTCACTTTTTTAAAAGATTTTTTATTTTTTTTGAGAGCAAGAACAGAGCAAGAGAGAGCATGAGCGGTGGAGAGGAGCAGAGGGAGAGGGAGAAGCATGTTCCCTGCTGAGCAGGGAGCCCCATGTGGGGTTCGATCCCAGGACTCTGGGATCATGACCTGAGCTGGAGGGAAATGCTTGACTGATTGAGCCACCTAGGCACCCCACTCTTTGTTTTAAATTCCAAGAAAGTTTCCAATATTTGTGTTTTTTTTCCCTTGTTTTAGTTTTTTTCTTCATGAACTCCTGTTGTGGATGTGCTAGATCTTCTTTGCTTGTCTTCGGTAGCTGTCGCTTGCTCTGGAATTCTTTTTTACCTCATTTTTGGCTTTTAACACTTTCTTCCTCTTCATCTTCTATTTTGTTATGGAATTTTCTGTTCTGTTTATTTGTTCTTGCATTCCTTCTAGTTTAGTCTTAGTTTCTGAAATAATTGCTTTCTTTTAAGAGTGAAAACATGTCTAATTCTTTCTTGAGCCCTGACATCTGATTTCTGAGTATTTCTAATTTTGATTCATATTGTTTCATGTTTTTTCTTAATTTCTTTCAGTTCAGTTTGGAACAAAGTTTATGTTTTTGATCTGTGTGGCATATATTTTTGGCATGCTTTTATTGCCTGAAGGGATGTTATTTTGCTCCTCGTTCTCTCCCCCTCACTTCTTTTTTCTTATCAGGCTCTCATGTAATGGTATTTGATCATGATTTTGTTGTGGTGGTTGTTCTTTTTAATGTGAAATTAGTTTTCCAGAACTAAGGAAGTAATCAAGGAGATGTGGTTCAGGAGAGCTTTTCTATGCACATACAGCTTTGTCTTCTGTTATTTATGTGCAGTGTTACATAAAAGTATGACTTCCTGAGACTCACTATTTCCTTTCCCCACTTGTACCTGGACCTTCTCTTTTCTTCATCTCTGCGGTCTCTGTCCTGTTTAATTTTGATGCCACTCCCAGTGGGCGTCCTCCATGTGGGTCCTGAGTTGGAAGGGAGCCCTGGTTGCCTTTTGGAGAGCTCAGAGCACCTTGGTACCCACTGTGAACTCTTTATCCCTCTACTGCTGTGGACAAACACCCTTCCCAGATTCTCTGTTGGGTTTCCCTGTGAATGTCTGTTGGCTCTTCCCAGGCTCCCCTGTTGTCAGGTTTCTTAGACACCCTGCTGCTTTACTGGTTGCTTCTGCTGATGTCCAGACCCACACAGGTCTTGAGGCTGTTGGTAGTCTGTTCCCACCTGCTTGTATTTTGGGGTTTGTAGGGAAACATTGTCACCTAGTTGTGTTGTAAATGTTGTCTGTGGTTTTGGGGTTTTAATCTACAGTTGCTACATTTGTTTTATGTGGGCATTTCAGGCAATTTCAAAACCATGCTGCCGACAACACTGCCACCTTTCCATGCCCTGCTTCTAGATCTTGCTTATTGCCTGGGCTCTTGATATGATTCCGCTGAATATCTGAGCCCTTAGAGCACATCTTTTCTTTTCTGTGGTTCTGCCAATGCACTAGTTCAGATCCAAACAGCACCAGAAGGTAAATTTGGAAGGGAAGCGTGGCCCTCAGTTGCTGGTGGGAGAACACCTTGTGGGGGGCAAGATCCTGCAACTTTCCTTTATTTGTGTCACAGAGAAATATGATTTGGGCAAAAAAAAAAAAAAAAGCAGGGGGAGAAGAGTTAGCAAGATTTATGTCTACGTGGAGTGTGCGGTTCAGATGCCAAATGGCCAGTTTAGACACCATAGCAAAGGAGAGGCTGTGATGGGATGCTGGGGGGCAGGGGCCCTGGGAATCTCGTCTACCCTTGTTCTAGCCAATCCCATGAATTCCTAGAGGTAACCTTGGTGAGTGGTGGTGTGGACTCCCCTGTCACCAGGCACTGCCATGTGGCTCTGGGCAGTGCTGAATGTCTTCTTCAGCAGGTCGGTTGGGTGGGTGAATGACCCACCTGAGACCTTACTCTCCTGGTGGCGGCCATCCTGAGGACTATTATTTTCTGGTTGGCCCCTTTCATTAGGTCTTTATCTCCAACAGACTTTCACATATGAGTTGGAAATAGACACAGAGAGCTACAGAGTGGCCCCCTATTAGTCGGCCATGGCTGCTCTCACAAAGTACCACAGACCAGGGGGCTTGAACAACAGAAATGTATTGTCGTACGGTTCTGGAGGCTGGACGTCTAAGAACTTCGTGCAGTAAAGGAGCATCGGATACGGGGGAGGTCTGCATGGGATGGAGTTTGGTCAACATGGGTGCTGCGGGGTGAACTCCTGACAGTTCCTCACAGACCTGGGGGCTAGATTGGGTCTGAAGCATGAATGGAGAGTGGTGACTGGGACCAGGGAGTGTCTGCTGGTCGAGGAGGTGGGCACCTGTCACCTGTGTGGGTCTGAGCCCAGCTGTTGGTGACTCCATGTTGGCCTTGGAACACAGGTAGCCTAGTAGTAGAGCAGTGACCAAGGATGAGCGTGTGTTTGTGTGCACACGGGCACATGTGTTCACACACACATGTAGTGGTGACAGGCAAAAGAAATAAGACAAGGTCATTTAAGCTTGGGTTCTGTCCTAGGGAATGGGAAAACTTGGAAGGTTTGTGTACCTAGGCGTCGTATGGTAAGATTGATTTTAGGAAAGTGTCTGGAGAGCTGTGGTATTCATATCGAATCTACCTATGTTCTGATTAGTTCTGATGAGGCCTGATGAGTGGATGGATAGCCCCCTGGTGCTCCCTTAGATGGTTCTGATTATACCAAGTCAGTCCTGACTGGCAAGCTGGACCAGATAGAATCAAAGCAGATTTTTAGTCAGTAAAGCAATTTTGACTTCGTTTAAAAAATAAAAAGGAAATAACTGAATATTCTTGGTGGGCCCTGAGTGTAGAGACAGAAGGAAACACAGAGTAGGGTTTGAAACTAGTAGTACTAATAATAACAGTGATCAGAAAATGTGTCTCTGGGGATTACTTTCAAAACCACTGGCATGTGCGTTTGTGGTTGTTTCATACCAGGCTGTCCAAAAAGGGATTTCAGTGGGGAGTCCAGAGAAGGAGGGTGACCCCTGGTTTACACACCACCCAATGGGTAGATTTCCCATGTGACTGAAATGAAAAGACTAAAAATGGAAAGGAATGAACAGAGCCAGAGCTTACAAAATTCCAGGTGGGGACGGTGATGAACGCCAGTCTGAATCATTTTGTAGTTCCTGGAATGTTCCCACGTAGGTGTCTAAGCCAGAATCGGAGAGAGTGCCGCACTTCCTCACAAATCCTGTCTGAGGTGTTGCGTCTGCCAAGGAAACACCAGCATCTCTCAAGTGAGGCAAGAGTTGAGGAACCTCCTGACGGCCTGCCCAACTTTGAAAATTCGTGTGTCTCAGAAACGCACTAGAGCTTTTCCCTGCTTGTTCGAGTTGAAATGTGATTTTTGAGACTAGGTGACTTTGCCTCTTGTCTCTTCTCACGTTTTCCTGTATGTGGCAGAATAATATGAAACCCTTCCCATTATTCTGCAAAAATCAGAACCATCCAATGCACACTACCCAGCCTGGTATGAAACAACCACAAACGCACATGCCAGTGGTTTTGAAAGTAATCCCCAGAGACACATTTTCTGATCCCTGTTATTATTAGCACTACTAGTAGTTTTTTTTTTTTTAGCACATAACTTTTTTTTTTTTTTTTAAAGATTTATTTATTTATTTGAGAGAGTGAGAATGAGAGAGAGAGAGTACATGAGAGGGGGGAGGGTCAGAGGGAGAAGCAGGCTCCCCGCCGAGCAGGGAGCCCGATGCGGCACTCGATCCGGGGACTCCAGGATCATGACCTGAGCCGAAGGCAGTCGCTTAACCGACTGAGCCACCCAGGCGCCCAGCACTACTAGTAGTTTTAAAGGAACATTTTGGAAGCACATTTCGCTTTTTCTGTGTAGCAAAGTCCAAGCCTACAGCTTGTCGTATTTAAAGTATCTTGTAAAATCCATCCTAATGTCTTGTAATTCGCAGTCGTCAGGAAGCCTACGTGCAGAAAACTTCATACAGGATGGGGGAGAGAGAGAATGCCCTAACCTCAGTGGGGAAATGCCAAGAGTAGGTCTGACCTAGTAACTTAAGTATTGGCTGTTGAGGAAGTGAAAAAGAGGGGCTTGGAAAGTGCATGAGGTCAGAGGTTCTTCTTCTGGGAGAGGGATACATCTTGGGAAGCACAGTGCCTCCTGGAAGTGTAAAAGGAAGAAGGAATCAGCTGGAGGTAAGGAATTTAGTGAAACAACAAAGCATCAAGGAATGAAACTGAGAAAGACCAAAGAGTAGAGGGGAAGAGGGGGCAGAGGAGGAGGAGGGAAGGTAGGGAAGGAGGAGGAGAGGAGGGGGAGGAGAGGAGGAAGAGGGAGGGGGGAGGAGAAGGAGGAAGAGAGGGAGAGGGGAGGGAAGAGGAAAGGAGGGAGAGGGAAGGAGGGAGAGAAGGAAAACCTCTATTATTTATTAAAGAAACTATACTTCAGAGTTGTAAGAAATGAGGATTATATAACTAAGCCAAGTTCTTTTTTTTTTTTTTTTTTAAAGATTTTATTTATTTGAAAGAGAGAGACAGCAAGAGAGGGAACACAAGCAGGGGGAATGGGAGAGGGAGAAGCAGGCTTCCCACTGAGCAGGGAGCTCGATGCGGGGCTCGATGCGGGGCTCGATGCCAGGACCCTGGGATCATGACCTGAGCGAAGGCAGACGCTTAACGACTGAGCCACCCAGGTGCCCCTAAGCCAGGTTCTTAAGCAAGCCACACAAATCCCTCTTACTTCCTGCACCCAACTCCCTCCCCCGCCCAGCCCATCTCCTGCTTTTGCTGGTCCAGGCAAACTGGAGAGACTAAGGAAAATAAATAAAAATTTAAACAAACCTAGAATCCATACAATGTTACTGTAAGGAAAAAAAAAAGAAATGAGTCACAAAATATTTAGGCATATGAAGAGTCAAGAAGTAAAGAGACGAATGCAATATAATTAACAAGCAATTGCAAATGTTAAAAACACCATGAGTCAAGAAATGCAAAAAATTAGACTGGCAATGGATAAACATCAGGAGGATATGAAGTGGGAGTTTATAAAACTAAGGAAAGGAATTTTTCTTTCTTTTTTTTTTTCCCTAAGGAAAGGAATGGAAGAAAAAAATAAAGTTATCTCTGAAATGAGTAGTAAATTATAAGGTGTCCAAGGGGACAGGAAGTTGCCACTGAAAGTACAGTAAGCAGAGAAATGAATAGAATCAAGAAAATGACACAAATAAAGAAAGAGATGGAATACTGACAGTTGGAAAAAGATCCAGCATACCTATAGTTGGAGACCCTGAGGAAGAAAAGAGAAGCAATGGAACAGAACTAAAATTAAAGCTGTAATTCAAGAAAAAATTCCTGAAACAAAATATCTGAATCTGCTTGGAAATACAGCTGGCCTTTGAACCACATGGGTTTGAACTGCATGGGTCCGTTTCTTTGTGGACTTTTTTTTTTTTTTTAAGAGAAGTACAGTACAGTACTATAAATATTAAAATTTAAAATTTTAACATTTTCTTTTCTCTACTATGTTGTAAGAATACAGTAGATAATACAGAGAATGTACAGAATATGTGTTAATCTAAACTGCTTATGTTATCATAAGGCTTTCCATCAGCAGTAGGCTGTTAGTCGTTTAGTTTTTGGGGAGTTAGACGCTGCATGTGGATTTTTAGCTGTGTGGGGATCGGCACCCCTAATCTCCGCATTGTTCAGGGACCACCTGTAGTCTGCTATCATTCTGAGAATGGTCAACTCAAAATTTTGCTCTAAAGCTATTAGACTTTAAAGATACATGTACCGTAAATATAAATAAAGATAAATGTGCCATCAGCTGGGCCTCCAGGCAAAACGAACAAGTAACACGACATTTTCAAGAAACTCAAGGAAGAAAATATGAGCTAAGGGTTTTATATCCAGTCAACTGTCCTTGAAGCATCAAGGTTTTAGAAAAATAGTTAAAAGATGAAAGAAGTAGAAGAATACTGTACCCACCAGCCCTATTTAAAGAATCTACCAGAATCTGTGGTGTGCTGGGGGTGGTAGAAGCGGTCTGCCCTGGATGCAGGCAATAGGAGTTGCTTCATCTGCAGATAATTTAAAAGCAATGACAAAACTGACTAAAAGCTGGGCAGCTTTTTATTATCACCATGTTCCAGCACTGTTAAAGAATGTCAGTTGAGAAATGCCCCTCCTGAAAAAAAAAAATCTCTTTTTGGTCTAATGTCTAAGCAATTTTTCCTGTTACTGGCATTTTAGTAATGTGCACAGGCTTCAAATGAGCACATCCGTGTTAGTTATGGTTTAATAAACATTGCTTTCTACATGGCACTGAATTTAGAGAACTCCCCCTTAGTCATGCTCTGACATGCGTAGACTCAGGTACGCATGGATATTTTGAGAGTTAAGTTATAACCATTCAGAATCACTCAAGTTCCTTTCATGTACAGGCTTCTCCTGTGGGACTAGATATTCCTGCATTTAAATAGTAGATTTAGAAATAAACAATACTAGCACAGTAATAGTGAAGACAAAGAAACAGAATTCGAGTTTCTTCAATTCTGTCATTTTGTGTGACCATGTGGCATCTTTATTTTGTGTTTAAAGTTGAAACAGTAAAACAGAGCATAAACTGTGAAGTGTAATACTTTCGTTTGTTAGCAAAATAGTTGACACAGGAAATACTGTACTGAATTTGAATTGTAAAATGGAAATTAAAAAAAACTGTTATAAGTTAGAGATCAAGTCAAGCAAATAATGACCATTACTAGTTATTATTTGATAACTCCTACAAATATTTTTGTCGTATCGAGGGTGGAGGTGTTAAAAACGACCCCACTCTGGGTGTCAAATATATGTATGCCATGCAGTAGAGGACAGATTTCACTCAGTGAAAAGATGTTTGGGGCAACTTTGGCAAAAGGACTGGTAGTGGGTATTAATACGGTTTTTAATTGCATATGTAACTACTAAAAGGTAGGGGTAGATGTGGAAGAGTAGATATAAATGTATGTAAATTGACAAAATGGAAATAATCAGTAACAGTAATAGGTGAACGAGGGAGAAGGAAAGAAGAAAGTAGAATAAGCTCATGGATTGTCCTGCAGGTAGGAAAGTCAAAATACAGACTTTCCTAAATACCCAAAGTAGGGGAAAAACCTAAGGGAATGAAGAAAATAGACTACAAAGTGAAATACACATGGTAACTACAACACACAAAAAAATGACGGAGCTGAAATTGAACACACCAGCCACACTGAGAAATTGAAGTGGATTTTTAAAAAAATCTATTTAAAGAGTATTTACATATTTATTTATTTTTGATTCTACTTATGAGTTTATTAGCACATCTTTTTTTTTAAAGTTTCAATTTAAACTCCAGTTAGTTAACATACAGTGTAATATTAGTTTCAGGTGTACATATAGTGATTCAGCACTTCCATACATCACTCGGTGCTCATCACAACAAATGCCCTCCTTACTCCCCATCACCTAGTTAACCCATCCCCCCACCGACTTCCCCTCTGGTAACCATCAGTTTGTTCTCTGTAGTTAAGAGTCCGTTTCTTGGTTTGCCTCTGTCTCTCTCTTTTATCCCCTTTGCTCATATGTTTTGTTTCTTAAATTCCACATAAGTCAGTCAGATGGTATTTGTCTTTATCTGACTGACTTATTTCACTTAGCATAATACTCTCTAGCTCCATCCACGTTACTGCAAATAGCAAGATTTTATTCTTTTTGATGCCTGAGTACCACCTCTTCTTTATCCATTCATCAGTTGATGGACATTTGGGCTCTTTCCATAATTTGGCTATTGTTGATAATGCTGCTATAAATATCGGGGTGCATGTATCCCTTCAGACTAGTATTTTTGTATCTTTTGGGTGAATACCTGGTAGTGTAATTGCTGGATCAGAGGGCAGATCTATTTTTAACTTTTTGAGGAACCACCATACTGTTTTCCAGAGTGGCTGCACCAGCTTGGCCTTCCCACCAACAGTGCAAGAGGGTTCCCCTTTCTCTGTATCCTCACCAACACCTGTTGTTTCTTGTGGTTTTGATTTAGCCATTTTGACTTATATGAGGTGATATCTCATTGTAGTTTTGATTGGCATTTCCCTGATGGTATGTGATGATGAGCATCTTTTCATGTGTCTGTTGGCCATCTGGAAGTCTTATTTGGAGAAATATCTTTTCATGTTTTCTGCCCATTTTTTAACTGGATTACTTGTTTTTTTGCATGTTGAGTTTTATAAGTTCTTTATATATTTTGGATACCAACCCTTTATCAGATATGTCATTTGCAAATGTTTTCTCGCATTCAGTAGGGTACCTTTCAGTTTTGTTGATCGTTTCCTTCGCTGTGTAAGTAGATTTAATCCACCGAATAAAAGACTTTCAGATTGGTTCACACAGTGGTGCCCAGCTCTGCTGTTTAAGAAAGTCATGCCTAAAACAAAGTAATTACAAAGGCTGGAAAGGATGGGAGGGTGTACAGAAACAAAGCCAGTAGAAAGAAAAAGAAATTAGGGGTTTTAATTCTGATTTCAACTGTGAAAATAAATTAAAGGAAACCTCATTAAAAATAATCTCAGGAAACAAACGGAGGGTTGCTGGAGTGGTAGGGGGTAGGAGGGATGGGGTGGCTAGGTGACAGACATTGGGGAGGGTATGTGCTATGGTGAGCGCTATGAATTGTGTAAGACTGATGAATCACATACCTGTACCTCTGAAACAAATAATACATTATATGTTTAAAAAAAAAAAAAGACAATAGCAGGGAAGGAAAAATGAAGGGGGGGAAATCGGAGGGGGAGACGAATCATGAGAGACTATGGACTCTGAGCAACAAACTGAAAGTTCTAGAGGGGAGGGGGGTGGGGGGATGGGTTAGCCTGGTGATGGGTATTAAAGAGGGCACGTTCTGCATGGAGCACTGAGTGTTATATGCAAACAATGAATCATGGAACACTACATCAAAAACCAATGATGTAATGTATGGTGATTAACATAACAGATTAAAATAAAAAAGAATTAAATTTATTAAAAAAAGTTAGAAATTTGATTCTAAGACCTCCTTTAGGTACACCTAATATATCTGATACATTTGCAATACTTAGTTCAAAACATTTTTCCCTTTAACATTGAGGAACCTCCTTGAAGCTGTGAAGCAGGAGATAGGGACAGAAGCATACTCATTCTGGAGACCATGACAGCCACTTGCTCTCCAAGATGTGTGAAGAAGACAAAGGACTATGCCCCCAACATACCAGACTTTGTACCATGATAATAGAGAATACAACTTTGTTTCCAGAATACATGGAACATTTGTGAAAGTTGACATGTATTAGGTTACAAAGAAAACTTCAGTAAGTTCTTGTAACATGGAAATGATTCAAACAAAGTTCTGTCATCACAATGCAATAAAACTAGAAGTTAACCATAAGATAAAAAACAAAAGGGCCTTTCAACTTGGAAAATCATAAGATTAAACTCTATAAATTCATCAATCTATGGGATGCACATAAAGCTGTGCCTTAAAATAAAAAAATAAATGAATGAATTAAACATCCAACTCAAAATGTTAGATAAAGCTACCAAATAATCAGAGTGAGAGCAGAATGGCAAATAAGAGTAAAGTTGGAAACTGAACACAGCCTAGGATTTTGACACAAGGCAGGACTTAATGCAGCATAACTGAGGTTTCATTCTCTTGTTCTCTGGGCTGGCAGAGTTACGTTACCTCCCTGGGCCTCAGTTTCCTCATCCATGAAGACACTTGACCTAACGGAAAACCCATCTCATGGTAATATAAACTTTTTCTCGTGTAGTTGGAACTCATGGTTTCAGGCAAGGCTTGATCTAGCAGCTTGACCTTGTTATCGTGGGTCCAATTTCTTTCTCACAACCCTCTCTTCTGTTATATCAGCTTCATCTCGAGGCTGGGTTAGTAAGAATATTCTGATTGTGTATATTTCTGCTTTGGCAGTAGAGGATTTATATTTGGTTCTCCCAGTAGTCCTGTCTTAAAGAACAGTCTTGAGAAAATAAATTGATAAGGTTGGACCTACAAAACAGCAAATTACTATGATAAAGTGAGACTAGCAAGAGGCCTCTGACAAGCACCGCCATCTGAAGGACACACTGATGATGTATTGAGAGCAAACTTCTTTACCAGGCTGCTTGGGAACATTGCATGCCTGTCTGGGGCCAGTATCCAGCCTCCCCATAGAACCAGAATGAGAGACCTCGGTAATCGACCGGCCTCAGTGATGAGTCCAGGTTGTAGTAATCATTAGGTAAAAATGAAATGCATCATTAAACCAAAGGTGGCCCTGTATGTGGTTAAGATCCTGACACCTCAAGGTCATGGGTTTATCGGAGTCAGAGGGAAGCTGGTAAAACAGCAAGTCATTGCGTGTCGCCCACCCACGTCTCCACTCTGCAAGCTGTCTGGAGATTCACTGGTATGGACCCTGGGGTGACCACGCTGCTTCCCACTTCCAGTGGGCTTGGGTTACCTGCCAGAGGTCTGAGGTTTGGTGGGTGTAAACATTTCTGCAGACATTTCCAGCCCAGCCACCATCTCCCTGTGTGTTTCCTTCAGCTCCTGCATGCGGAGGGATACGCAGGGCGATCCTTGCTTGAGGAGAGCCCTGTTTTGAAAGTGAAAATCATTTCCTTGCCTTTCTTTTCTAGATGAGAGGCTATTTATTGGTGGTGTATGTGTGGGGAGTAATTGGTTTCAGTGTTGACACGGATGACACTGTTAAGGATTCCTGTCTGATGCTCAGTTTGGGGGCCCATGCCTGGCAATTTTGGTTCCTTTCACCTTCTGCTGATACATTATTTTTGAGAGTCTTTTCTAGAAAACTTAAAAAATCCAAACTCACCTTTGACTTTTGTCATAGAGGCTGGTGTGTCATAGATATGGAAACCCCTTGGGTATGTGGTACTGTGAATTGGTGACCTCCAAGAGTATTACCTCAGGGACTCCCTCCCCGCCAGCAGCAAGTGAGGGAGCAAGCCAGGATGGGTTGGAAGGGCTGGGCCTGGGGGCAGCTCTGAGGAGGAAGTGGAGACAGATTCCTGTCTTCTGGGAAACCCGTGACTGGGGAGGGTGCAGGCCCAGGGAACGTGTAGGAAGGGTTTTTTTTTTTTTTTTATTGTTATGTTAGGGAAGGGGTTTCAGAGTAGTTCAGAGGGACTTTGTGATCCAAAGCACCCAAGTCATTCTGCAGCCAGCACCCCTGGGCCAGGGTCCTGCTGAGGTATAAGTGGTGCTAGGAGCCCCTTGACCTGCCCCAGGCCCCTGCGTCCCTCTGGGTTAGTGAGCTTTGTCTCTGAAAATGCCGCATCCTAGGAGGGCACCCAGACTCTCATGCTCTGGTGTGAGGTGCGCTGCCGGCTCTGAAAGAATATCTGCTGGGGACTGTGGAGGTGGCCTGGGTGGAGGTTCTGGAATCAGGGAGTGGGACCTTTCCTGTGTGCCGGGTGCTATGAATGCTGACCTGGGTCTGGGGTCCCCCCTCTGAGGGGCTCGACGTGGGCACTAAACAAGTACCTGATATGTTCCTTCTTGGGGCGCTGGGGGATGGATGGGAGAGAGAGTGGGGCCAGCCCCAGGGCAGCAGGAATTGAATGGCTTTATGACAAGAGTTGGCATGTATTTCTCACTGAGTACCTGCTGGTACCTCATGTCAGCCTCATGGCAATCCTGTGACGGAGGTTTATGGGAGACTTTTATTATCCCCATTTCACAGCAGAGGACACTGAGGCTCAGGATCACTGAGCTATTGAGTCCTGCACCAGCACTCATCCCTAGTTCCCCTGAGTTGGCCTCTGTCTTGATTTCCTCCCAGTGAGGGCTGAGTGTTGTCCTGAAGGCCAAGGAGGGACTGAGGGAGCTTTAGGATCCTGTGAGACCTGCTCTGTTTCTTTTTCCTTTTCAAATTTTATTTTTTTATTTATGAGAGAGAGAGCGCCCAAGCAGCGAGGTGCAGCAGAGGGAGAGGGAGAAGCAGACTCCTCGCTGAGCAGGGAAGCCAGACGGACGTGGATGTGGGAGGGATCCCAGGACCTTGGGATCATGGCCTGAGCCGAACACAGACACCTAACCGACTGAGCCACCCAGGCGCCCCCCTTCCCCCTCTTGCCTTCTCTGTGTCTGATGCAGGGCCCGAGTCTCAGAGCAGTGGGGGGAACATGCTGTGGTCACAGTTCCTAAGCAGAGGCGGGACCTGAAGTTGGGCCTTGGACTCAGAAGCCTGGCTGTCTCCCTGTCTCCTGCTGGCTCTGGCTGGGATGGATGCCGTGTGGCCCTGTGCTCTGCCGTCTCGGTAGCCGTCATCTCTGATGCTTTCCCCCCACACCACCAGCACGGCCCATGTTTCCCCTCACCCCTTCCTGTTCTCACCACGTCTTCTTCCTCCCTTTGTCGGCCGGGGCCAGCCACAGAGAGGCGAGGAATGAGAACAATCACAGGTGCATCCGAATTCTCAGTGGCCACTTCCCCAAGTCAGACTCAAAAGGACAGCACTAAAAGCATGGCTTGCACGCTCTGTCATCTCGACAGTGTTTTCTTTCCTTTCTTTTTTTTTTTTTTAGAAAGCAGGCAAGCATGGAATATATTAAGCGTTATTGTTGCTTCAGCTGTCACTTCATAGTGAGAAAAGTGGTTGTTTCAATTAAAATGGATTTTGGACATAGTTCTTTGAATGAGTAAATTGCAGAACATAGCACCAGTTGTGAGATGGTGGATTTAGGCTCTTAAAGAGGATTGACAATAAGTGGTCTGGAATAGTTCCAGTGGTTCTCTGGGAATCTTGATACAGATTGGGTCTGCCACATTTAACTGGTTCTCACTGCTTCTCCTGGATCAGTTGACCCTGACCAGCTCAATGACTTCCAAGGAATGTACATTTGCTTTATCTGGAACCTGAAGGAGAGAGGGAGACAGACAGACAGAGAGAGAGACGTGATGATGTCCAGATCCTGGCTTCTGGGCAACCCCGCCCTTCTCTGATGGCCTCAAGACCTGGGAGGAGCCGTTGAGGAGGAGGGCCACCCTGGGTGCTGCCAGACATCCCCCTCTCCCTGCCGGTCAGCGTCTCAGGCTCAGACACACACTCTCTTAGCCTAAAAGGACTCCCTGTTTTAAATATGTTAATAGAACAAATCCTTCTGCTTCCTCTTCTCCTGCCCACGTGGGGCTTTTCTATGTTCCTTATGCCCCTGAGGAGAGAAGCCATTCTCTGATCACCCAGAAGGATGAAGCCCCTTCCTATTATGTTTCCCTGTCTTCTACTATCCACTGTTTCCAACTGTTAACCTATGTGGACCTAACTCAAGTCTTTTGGATTAAATTTTTATTATAAAATATTCAACATACAAAAAGGTAACAAGAATTATGTGCTGAACACCTGTGTGCCACAACCCACTTAAAGTAGAGAATACTACTATGTCGGTTATCACCGTCTGTGTAACCAATTATGCCAAAACTCAGTCACATACCTCGTTATTACCTCACACATGGAGTCCGTGGGTCAGAATCTGGGAGCAGCTCGGCTGGATGATTCTGTCTCAGGGTCCACATGTGGGTGAGGGCCATAGTCATCTGAAGGCTTAACTGGGGCTGGAGGATCCACGTCCGAGATGACTTCATGTGGCTGTGGGCGGGAGACCTCAGTTCTTTTGCATGGAGCCTCTCCACAGTGCTGCTTGAGTGTCCTCACAACATGGCGGCAGCTTCCCGCAGAGTGAGTGATCCAAGAGAGAGTCTTGAGAACACTGCAGTGCCTTTTATGATCTAGTCTCCTTAGCCACACATCGTCACCTCTGCCTTACTCTGTTCACTAGACCCACGTTACTAAGCCCAGCCCACTTTCAAGGAGAGGGGAATTAGGCTCCACCTTTTGAAGGGAGTGGAAAAGAATCAGTGGACGTATTTTAAACCATCATCATTAACCAGTATAGCTGGGGCCCGTCCCTGACTGCATCCCCCTGTTTCCCACGCAGAGGTAACTACTATTAGAGTTTGGTGCGTGTTTTAATTTTCTGCATTAATCAATATACCTATGATTTCTGCATGTCTCTAAGCATTGTGTAAATGATATCAAATTGTATGTTTTTCTTTCTGTAGCTTGCCTTTGTTTTGCCTCACTTTATATCTGCCCGTTGCATCCATGTGAAAACATGTAGCTGTCCTTTATACCTTTTTGCTGCTGTGTGGCATTTCATTGTATCTGTTCTTCATTGGCAGGTGTTCAGATGGTTTCCAATTTCTTGCCGCTTCAGACAAGGCTGTTATGAATACCGGTGTGTGTGTCTCTATGTGACCATGAGCTAGATTTGATTAGAATACTTAGCAAGAATTGGAATCGCTGTGGGATAAATGTATGAATCTTTACATTTTCTAGAAGCGGCCGAGTTGTTTTCCCAAGTGGGTCTACTAATGAATGTTTCCACCAGCGGCGTGGGGGTTCCCCTTCCCCTTTTTTCCCTGATACCACTTGGTGTTGTCAGATGTTTTTAATTTTTGTTAGTCTGATTGGGTGAAAGTGGTCTCTATGGAGGGGGGGTGTCTTAATTTGCATTTCTCTGCCTGCCAGTAAGGTTGAACATCTTTTCATGTATTTATTTTCATATATTTATGTATATTTATTTTATGTATTGATTATTCTGTGAATACTGAATAATTATACAGTATAAAGGTGTAAAATATAAAGTATAATTATTCAGCAAAAGGTTCATACCTTTTGCTCCTTGTTTTGAATTTTCTTATCGATCATTTAATCCTTCATCTGATTTATATATTATAAATATCTTTCCCCATTTTTTCCGCCCAGTGAAATTTCTTGGGCCACACTGCCAGGATTAAGTCCCAGCTCCAGAACTTCCTTATTTTTTTTTTTTTAAGATTTTATTGATTTATATTTAGAGAGAGAGAGAGCACACCAGCAGGGGGAGGGGCAGAGGGAGAAGGACAAGCAGACTCCCCGCTGAGCAGGGAGCCCCACATGGGGCTCAATCCCAGGATGCTGGGATCATGACGTGAGCCGAAGGCAGATGTTTAACCACCTGAGCCACCCAGGTGCCCCCACCTCCAGAACTTCTTGTGTGGCCTCAGGCACACCACTTAATAACTTTTGTGTGCCTCAGTTTCCTCATCTCTAAAATGGGGGTGACAACAACCTTGCTACCTCACAGCACTGCTGTGAGGATTAAAAGGTGCACCTCTGTGAAATAGTTAGTGCCTGTCACAGTAAGCGTGACATGGGCCAGAAAGACCCTAATGTGCCCTGCATGGTCATATCAGACCGTGCACATGCATCATCACTTTGCCCAGAGCTTTCTTGAGCACCGTGTCCTCATTTGATAAGATTGGCAGGCACTGCTTCTCTCTGGCTCTCAGCCGTCTAGATGACCCTCCCTTCCGCATCCCTGAGCTGCCTGAAGAGAACATGAAATCCCCGCCTCCCTCCAGGGGACGCAGCGGGGAATTGGAAGGCAGCAGACTCCTCGCAGCAAAAATAGAAGCCTCATTTGCCTGGGAGAGAATAACAATGAGGTGAGCCTGGCAGATGCAGGCTTGGAAGGCTCCTCTGAACCCTCCCCTCCATCCCTGGGGTCGGCGCAGACCTGCCTGAGCCCGCCCCACCAGCCCTTCCTTTGCCCTTCACCCTTGTTTCTTAAGACACCACTTCTGGCTGTAACGGGGACAGTCCTGGCACCGTGTTCTGATTTTCATCCCTCAGCGTTGCACTGTCCTCTTGTTCCCCAGAGCCAGGTGAGAACTCCAAACAAACACAAGACTGGTTTAATATCAAGAATCATCAGAGAAATATGTCAGATGTTACAGTGTAAACACCTCGGCTAAGAAGAGCCCTGGGAGCCGTGATTCTGTCCACGGAGCGCTCAAGGACAGATCTATTGAGATTACAGCGTGGCTGGATCAGGGCACCTTTAATTTCAACCCCAACATTAATAAATTAGCTCAACACTGCTGTAAGGAACTCTCAGGTTCATTTGGTAGAGCCTCAGATGATTTTACATAAAAGCAAATGCAGAAAAAGTAAGTTGGCGATAGTGGACGTTAGAGCCAGTTTGGGTTCAAATTTTTAGGTTTTGAAATGGATCGAAATGATCCATGTCTCTACCCTCAAATCTGCCATTAGTGTGGCCTCATAGGCCCCATGGACAGGAAACAAATAATCACCTTCAAAGAACAGTCCCCATTCAGGAAACTAATCAGGGATAAATAGTCTCTGCATTGGAATCTGGAGCAGGGAGTGAGGGTCTTCCCCAACCAAGGAGTTTGGTGGTAGAATGTGACGCTTCCTCTGTGGCTGGTCACCTCCAGACTTTGAAAGATAAGCTTCCAAGAATGGAGAGTTTTGACCATTTCATTAGTAGTGATTTGTGTGTTTCTCGTAATAATGATGTATTTTTAATAGCGTTTTTAGAAGTGCCCTTCTCAAACGAAACAGTTTTTGAAACTTTGAGACCTTTGAAGATGGATTTTTAAATCCAGTTTGTTCCCAAAACATTTGCTCAAATGAAAGTTTCACGGTTTGAGCTCTTTATTCTAAAGATGCAGCTTTCTTCCCAGAAGGAGAAGAATAATACATACTGGTGTTTATAAATAGAGTTATTAGTGTTTGAAGACTTTACCCAGCTAGCGAGGGGACTGAGTTTTTCAGAATTTTAAGATTTTTACTTGTAAACAGCCCATTGGTGTCCACTCAAGCTGGAAGATCCCCCAACTTTCCCATCACTGCTCCCCTGGCCCCTTCCCCCATAACCTGGGCTGCATCCTTTCTGTTTATATGGCTCTGAGGACCTGGAGCCCCTCTCTGAGCCCAACCCCCGTTTCCCCACTATAGTTGGTCTGTGACCAGTACTCGAAATGTTTCCTAAGGGCCCTCTTTCTTTCCCTTGGAATGACCCTGCTGTGCCCAACTGAGCACTGTCCCGGTGAGTCCTTCCCATCAGGAAACAGCAGAACCCCTGCCCCAGCCCCACGGTAAACCTGGGGGAGCATCCACACCCCCACAAAATCCTACTGTGCGGTTCCAGCCATACCTGTGGGGACGCTGGGCTACTCATGCTGCATCCCCCAGGGGCAGCTTGGTGGAGCTATAGTACCAGGTCCCAGGAGGCCTTTTCCTGCGGCAGCTTCTCTGCCAGATGCTGACCTCTGCTGGCTGCCTGTTCCCCTCTGGGAGGCAGCGCAGTGCAGATGAGCTCCATGGCCCCCTGGGCTGGCCCATGAAGGCCACGGGAGTGTGAACTCCTATTCCAAGCTCTCCATCATGCAGAGGTACTGACAGCCCCATGAGCGCCTGGCTTTCGGTGCCGGCTGCAGCCACTGGGCTGGTACTAGAAAGAACCACGCCCGAGCTGGGTACAGGGTGCAGCTGATGCGCCCTGCCTTTGATGCAGCCTGAGCTTTCTCCCCCATCATTCTGGCCATGGTGCTCTGAGCAGACCCTTCCCAGCCCTGTCCCAGACCCTCTGCTCAGTGTGGCCCGAGTCTTCCATCGGCAAGCATTTCACTGAATCTGGGTCCTTATTGCTCATCAAATTCTACTTATTCTACGATCCAGCCACAGCCCCAAACCCATGTGCCCAGGGCCCAGCCTCTTATAAAGGACAGGGTTGCCTATTTGCTTCCAGGAAACGTGCTTCCGCCATGCAGGTCCCTGGCCACTTGGTTAGCATGTGAGATCAGCCTTCTGGCCTCCAGGCACACTTCCTGCCTCGGCCCTGGACACGTCCACCTCTGTCTGCCTCTGTGCCAGGCTTCCTCCCAGGGCAGCTTCCAGGCCTGGGAGCCCATCTGACTGTGAGTGTTGCCTTCACTTTGCCAAGAAAAAGTGCTTATAAAGTCTGGTTGTGACCTGCGTGTCCCCTGGCCCAGCACCGTCCCTGCTGTAGGGCCCGTCTCTCCGGCTCTGGGTGGAGGCTTGCTTGAGCTGCTCTCTCAGGGCCCGTGGAAGTTCTCTTCGCCTCAGGGGCTTCCTGCCTCGGGGGCCCCCTCCCCAACCATGCGGGCCGCTAGTGGGCCCCGAGGATGGCTTGTGGAGTTGGGGCCTCCCACCGCCTCCCCTGGCCTAATATCAAAGGTGAGCAGCAGATTTATGAACCGTCCACTCGAAGCCATGTTTCGGATTTCTGTTTGCCTCCCAAGAGCCTTTCAAAGGCTCGGTGTGATCAGAGCTCCAGTTGATTGCCAGAGATGTGCATGTCCAATAACAGAGAACCGACAGCGGCGGTTGTGGTGGGCATCCTGTGAGAAAGTTAATTAATCCTGACACCGAGTACCAACCGCCTGCCTCGGCAACAGTAGTCGTAGGAGAACCGAGCCACATGGTATTTTCAAGTCAGGCAGCTGGAGGGCTGTTTATTGGCAGTGTTCTCTGTGCCTGAGTTCTGCTGTGGATTCAGTGGCCCAGGCGAGGGCCCACCTTCCCTTCTGTACTGGTTCCAAGGGCCTGGGGTCTCTGGACCCCGGAGAATCCAGTCGTCAGCATGCGGACAGAAGGAGCCTTCGTGGAATCTCCCAGGTTCCTATGGCTTTGTATTTCCCGCCTCCCCTGGCAAGCTGGAATACAGGATAAGCCACCCTCCTACTCCCCCCAAATAACTTGTGGGTGGGACAGCAACTTGGAAAGTGGAGTGTTTACATCTTATGGGGAGACCTGTGGACTTCATTGCCAGTCTGGGGCTTGATAAGGATGAGGAGATTATTCCAAAAATGGCTGTGCATTACCAGAAGAAGAGCAGGCTCTGGGATTTCTGCCCGATCACTAGTAGCCAAGAGAAACAGGGGAAGGGACCTGGCGGCCCTTGATGCCTCCAGAGAGGGTAGAAAGAGGATGGGGATGTGTGTTTGGTAGAAGTAGGAACGGCCAGGCCGTACACGGCCGAGAAGAGAAGACTGGGTTGTTCTGAAGTGTCGGTGATTCTCTGTGTTCATCTGGCTGCTGGAACGGGAGCAGGCTCTCCCTGGGTATCTCTGGCCAGGTGGGGGACTCAGGGCCAGCAGGGACCAGCTGACCCCCAAGGGCCTTCCCAGGGCTCTGCGCTCATGACTTTGTTGGTTTTTTGAAGGTGAACCGTCTGTCCAGAAACACAGTTCACTAAGAATAACACAACCCTGCTTTTGCCAACGCAAGCGAGGGACCCCGAGAGGGCGGGGAGAGGGCACTGCTGCATGGCCAAGAAAATTCATATTTTTCTTTGGAGGAAATGGAAAGTGGTGCTAGGTCCAAGTGGTAGGTGACCTTGCTATTGAGTTAAAATGCTGCTGGGGAAATTAGAGAAGACAAACATGAAAAGAATGCTAATGAGTAGTGGTGGACCAGAGCCCAGAGCCCTGATTCCTCCACCATCCACAAGGGGTACTTGTGTGATGCCTATAAATAGACGCTTAAAAACCGATTCTAAATTGAGTTAAGATGTGGGCCTGTTTCCTCCTATGGAAAAGCGTTATGTAAAGTGCACAGCTCTGCCCTTTTTTCCAAGGCAGCTTGAGGATTCTGTGTCTTTGTGGGGAATCTGTGTGGAGCTTCTGGGGGATGCTCAGGCTACAGATGAATGAGACTCTTGTCCTTTTGAGAGACTCGCAGGCTGAGGGCAGGCAGAGGAAGAACTGTGGCTCCTTCCTCCAGGTAGAGCAACGGGGCAAGCCTCACCTCCAAGGCCAGAAAGGCCAGCTGAGCCTGCAGACTAGCTCTGAGTTTCCCCGAGGTGCTTCTGGGATGGGAGGAAATGGGTGGGCACGTGGTCATTTCCATAGGCCCACCGTGGCTCTGGGCAATGCAGGTGGCTGTGGACCTGAGAAGGGGAGGTGAGAACATGGGGGACACGTGGGGAGAATTCTAGCCTGTGTTGGTAGTCCAGGGCTTCTGGGCTTTTCCCTGCAGTCCTCTTGGTCAAAATTGCCCAGAGCTGGAATAGGGGATTCTGGAAGAGGACAGAGGTCTTTCTCACTGACCTGCTTGGGTTTATAGAGCCAACTTGTAACAGAGTAAGGAATTGAGGCCCTGTCTTAGGACCACTAGGGAAGATGTTCTTGCCTCTGGACGCAGCATTTAGCGTGTGTACCAACCCTGACATCACTTTTTTTTGGAGGTCCTGGGATGGTGGGGCTTGGGGGTAAAGAAGGAAATACTGGTTGATGCTAATGGGTTCCCAGGCAGTGTTTTGGGGTATTTGTGGCATCCACCTTCCCAGCCACCTTTGAGATTGATCTTACTGTCCATGCTTGTGATGGACATGTGATGAAATGGGCCGATGGTGTAAAGGCATTGGAAAGGCAAGAGAAGCACCATACCTTTGGAAGAAATTGGACAACTGTGTGGATGCTGAGTTCCCCCTGAGCAGAGGCAAGCAGATTACAGATATACAAACGGCTTGGTCAGAATGAAAGCATCTTCAGCCTTCTAAGGGAGAGCCAATCCTTTTTTTAAATGTCTGGACTAGAGGCTTCTGCAGTGGGCCAGTTTGGGGTGGCAGGGAACTCCCCCAAATTCCCTGATTAAAACCCATGGTTAGAAATGTCTGTCTAGGGAAATGAGAGTGACTCTCATTAAAAGAAAGTCAACACTGGGTCCAGGTTAGACTTTTGTGATAAAGTAGAAGCCTTTGTCTGCCCGTGCCAAGAGCCAAGACCCTATTACCTTCCCCGAAGAATGATGTCATCCCTGTGACTTCAGACCCTGGGACCAGACTGAAGGTGAACTGTCCAGCCAGCACAGCTATTCATGAAATGCTCTTAGACCTTCTGTTCCCAGCTGATGTGGCCCCAGGGAGGAGGCTGCCATTGGTGTGGTTTTAAAAGGAACAAAGACATTCCTTTATAATGCCTTGTGTCTTTAGCCAAATTGGAGGGAGAAGAGCATTTTTTTTTTTTAATTTAAATTCCAGTATAGTTAACATACTGTTTTATATTGGGAAAAAGAGGAATTTGGATGTGATGTTTCAGACCAAGAAATCCCCCTCCTCTTGCACCACCCCAGGCTTCCCGCTCTCTGACCATCTGCTGCCCCCACCTTGAATTCCTGATCCAACCCAGGGCCTCACCTTGAGCCATGGAACATAGGATATATCAAACTTCGTCTTGAGCTTTCATCTGCAAAGCTTTCGCTGTCCAAGAGGAGTGTGAAACCTGATGGCCTCTTTTCTGTTCTCTTTGTGAACCCCCCCTTGCCTAGGAGGAAGGGTGAGGGCTGTGGACTTGGGCAGAGGAAATGCACGGTGGCCCGCTTTTCTTTCTCTTTGCTTTAATCTCTCTTCACCCCCCTCCAGCTCCCATAGGCACACCCACCTCCCTCTGAAAGTGTCCCAGAATACCGGCTCTGCACACTCGTGGGGTCAAGCTTTGTTGTGGGGAAATACATATTCATGAGGGCTTTGAGGCGCTTCATTAAAATGCGGATAGTCTCTCCTTCCAGAGTGATACACAAACCATTGCTTTATTTGCCCAACACGACGTTCTTAAGGCAATAATTATGTAAGGAATGGCTAACGAAACATTTTAATTATTTGTTTCTGGTAATTTGTGATCATCTCATTAGAATTATAATCGGGTCACTTTTACAGGTAATTCAAAACCTCTCACTCATTCAAATGTCTATGCTTGGAAGGGCTCTGTACGAACACCCGTGTCTTTTCGGAAACCCAAGTAACTTCCTCTATTTCCTTCTGTTTTATTCCAGAAAGATTTCGTCACCAGAAGGTTTTGGGGGCCATTACCAAACCACTTGTTTTCGGTAAGAAATATGAGGTCGCCTTGCATGGAGTGAGGTTTTGCTTCGGACATGTGTGAAATGGAATTGTTTTACTCGAGGGATGCTACATTTCAGGTGGAACTGGGCATTTGCCACAGTTCTTTATTTCCTGGGAAGCTGTGGATGTGTGATTCAGTGGTAGTCTGTGCACAGGGAGTGTGAGGCTGGGGCTTGATTCACAACCAAGGAGCCCGTGGGCACTGGGCTCTCTGTGGGGCACTAATGTTGCCTGGAATGGACCCTTCTTCCCGCCACCCCCAAAACAACAGCAACACCCCCCGCCGAGTCCCCTCCTCACTATACTAGTGCTTCTGGCACTTCTTTGTGTACCTCCTACCTCGATTCCAATTTATATCAAAAATAGCTAGATAAACACTATGTACAACCTTTCACTGTCAAACTCGGGCAACGTTGCGAGTCTAACTAGAAATGCACCCCCGTGAAATATCAGGACACTGAGAGGAAGAATCTAACTTGGATCAGAAAGAGCCCTCCTAAGCTGCTCAGGGATGAGGGACGGCCCATGTTGATGTTGCCCCGCGGGTGAAGCTAGGTTGTCCTGATCCCACTGGCCCACTTGGTTTGCTCTTGTCGGTAGGACCTACAGCAGCAGATTTGCACAGGTCTTTGTAGCCCACGTGCCCCCTGAGTGCCTGGTACATGGGACACTTGTGGGAGATATGTTCTGACTGAAGATGCGTAGGTGCTCTTTCTCCTGGACCAAAGATTCCCCAGTGGCTCCGTTGTGGGGACGCTGATGTAGGAGATGGGGTATGTTTGGAGAGCAGCGTGGAGAGAAGACTGTTGTTGGAGGTGAGGAAGCCGAGCCAGGAGTGGTCTCTGTGTCTTGATGCCAGAGCCGATCTGAGCTTCTGATGGATTCTGTGGGTTTTTATGCATCCATGGGAGGGAGCACTGCTGGGCTTGGATAGGGCAGCCCCGTGGTCAGCAATCCAGAGCGTCATATACAGGGGGGTGTAGTGGCTTGGGGACTTCCAAAGGAGAGGAAGATTTGGGGTATCCCGGTGGGGAAGCTCTGTGCCAATTCTGAGGATAAAGATGAAGACCAGCAGGGGCAGGGTTGGGACACTGGAGCATTAAGACCTGGGTCTCAAACCACTGTCTTGCCTCTGGGATGGTAGAAGGATGCAAGGACTGCTGTTTAGGGTTACTGAAAGAGCCTTCTTTTGTAAGTCAAGGCAGCTGCATTTATTTCAATTTCTAATGCAGCCTCTGTCCTTGGTGTAGGTAGCCACCCATGAGCCCTGTGTTGTGCACGGGTAGAATTCACCTCCCATCGTATTGGGGGGTGTTCTTGTCATAGATGTCCTGGATGGATTCTGCGGTGGCTTTGGGGGTCGGGAGGGGGGCACATTCATAAGACATTTAAGAGTTAGAATAATTGACCCCTATCCAAGGAAGCAGAGGGTGAAATGTCAGAGGAACTGCTTGACTTGTAATACGTTTGGGCATAAGAATAAATGAGCATTTTTCTGAACTTGACCTCAGTTGTTGGTCTTTAAAGTTTATGAATTTACTTCTGTGCTCTCAGCGAGGCCTTTTCCATCCCGAGGTCTTTTGATTTTAGACTCGTAAACATTTGTCAGCCTCAAATATAGGAGGTGCGTCACCTGCCCTCAGCTGTGACAATGCTGAAGAGTTTTGGGGGAGTCTGGGAAGGGAGGAGATTTCATGTGTAACTGGCAGCAAGGATAGCTTGTAAAGAGAGAGGTTCTTATGGGGAAGGGGTCTCATAAACTGCAGTGAAATTCTGTTCTTCTGGGAGCCCAAGTCAAAGAGCCAGTGTGGTCCGTCGGTCCTCGAGGAACTGTCCGCCGTGAAATTGGCTTCTTGAAGTTTATCTGAATGAAATTGGGGTTGTCATTGCCTTCTGATGGAGCCGCAGGGTAATTCTATGTGTGCCTCTAAGATATAAGGTATTTTTTTCTCCTGAGCCCAAAAAAGACCTAGTGGGATCTTTATGTATCCTGAAATCCTATTAGAGTATCAAAATCAGCTGCAATAGACAGGCCGTCTCGCTCTCTTTCAATTGCACTCACCCATCTGCGGTGTAATGGGACTGCCATTTAAGTGAATATGCTCATCACAATTCTCTACAGCTTCCCTGCAGAAAAGCATATTTCTTCTGTGAGAGAAAAGTGGCAATGAGATGGATATTTTTAAATGTCAATTATGCTAGAATGAATCTCTGTGAGGAGAGCTGCAGAGAGAAGAGACCCACGTTTATTTATTTTTTTCTACTGCAAATGAACCCTTCTGTAACATCAGAATACTAATACCCAGAGTTTGTGCCTGGCATCTCCTCACAGAATAGCTTGGTGAATATGCTTCCACTTACTGTAAAAGTTTGGGGCTGTGTTCTATTTTTCCCCCCCGGGAGAATGAAATCCTTGGCTTCACTGTCCTATGATATCAACCCTACAGGATATGTGACTTGTAATCACAGTGGACCCTTGAATAATGGGAGGTTAGGGGTACCGACACTCGCACAGATGAAAATCTACGTATAATTTTTGACTCCCTAGAAACTTAACTACTAATCACCCACTGTTGACTGGAAGCCTTACTGATAACATAAACATTTGATTAATACATATTTTTATGTTATATGTGCTATATATTGTATTATAATAAGCTAGATAAAAGAAAATGTTTTTAAGAATATCATAAGGAAGAGAAACTACATTTACAGTACTGTAGTGTATTTATTTAAAAAAAATCCACATATAAGTGGACCCACACAGTTCAAACCCATGTTGTTCAAGGGCCAACTGTATATAAACTCAACTAGTGATTTCCTGAAGAAATGGTGGGAGAATTAATAAGCTATGTTTAAATCATGGGAAGTCTCAGAAAATCTGTGAAGTTAGAAGATGTTGCATTTGTGAAAATGGTTCCCTGCCATGATGTCTGCATGCTCTTGCACGTACAAGTGCTATGCAAAATCTGACCAAGAATGATTCTAAAGTATAAGCTCCAAAGAAGGCAGTGAAATTCCCAGCTACTAGACCTTAAAAGAAAACACAATGCTGGAATGTTAGGGGAAGCTGGCATAAGGGTGAGGTGGTGAGATTCTTGATGGAACGTTATGGTTAAGATTGTGTGATATTTGTGTAGGGAGGATGGGACAGGATAGTGAGCCTGATAACAAACTCTCCCATGCACAGGAACCCAGGAGGTGGCAGAGATATGTTATTGATCAGGTGGGAAGTGATGTAGGGCAACTGGTTGTCCACATGGGAAAAGATAAAATGAGATCCCTACCTCACATCATACACACAAGTAGATGCCAACAGAATTAACGACAATGAAGGGAAAGGTATTAAAATGTATAGAAGAGATTTTCTGTATGCCCTTGAGGTAGGACAAGGTAAGACACACACACAGCCACAGAAAAGACTGATTAATTAAACACCAATATTAGCAACTTCTTTAAGAGCAGAGACACTATATAAAGTTTACAGCAAATTACTACCTAGAATAAATATCTGAGATGCATTTACTGTAAGGGATTAGCATTCTGTCTGTAGAAGGAACTCTTTCAAATCAATTAGGAAAAAGACAACGCAATTGAAAAAACGAGCAAATAATATGAAGAAGAAGGAAGTGGGGATGATAATGTTGGGGAAGCCTGAAGGGTGTATTCATGGATGTTTGTTATGTTACTCTCTACACTTAATCCTGTGCATTTGAGAAAGTTGATAAAAGAAGAGGGTCTATGCCACACCTCGCTGTATGCCCACACAAACCTCTCTGCTCTTGTGTTGTGTGTCCCTCTGGCAGGGTGATCTTGCTCCTACTTACTAGCTAATCCTCTAACTCAACTGGAACTCCTGGCTTCCGACGCTCACCTTTTTATAAGTGGTTCTGCATTCGTCTCATCATTGAAATGGTTAGGACTTCTTTTTTTTTTTTCTTCCCAGCTTTATTGAGGTATAACTGGTAAACAAAAAAAACCAAACAAACTGCACATTATGTATACAGTTTGGTGAGTTTAGACATATGCATACACTCATGTTACTGTCACTACGATTCAGGTAATGAACTCATCACCTCCCCAAAGTTTTCTTGTGTCCCTTTGTTTTTTGTTTGGTTTGTAGTAAGAACACCTTACCTGACATTACCTTCTTAAACATTTTTTTTTAAAGATTTTATTTATTTATTCATGAGAGACAGAGAGAAACAGAGGGAGAAGCAGGCTCCCAAGGAGCGGGAAGCCCGATGCGGGACTCGATCCCAGGACCCTGGGATCATGACCTGAGCCAAAGGCAGACGCTTAACCATCTGAGCCACCCAGGCGCCCCCTTCTTAAACATTTTTTGAAGTACACAGTACTTTACTGTTAACTGTGGGTGTTATGGTTCTTAGCGGTTCTCTAGAACTTAGTTGTCTTGCATAACTGAGACTTTCCACCTATTCAGCAGCTCCCCATTTCCCCCTCCCCTCAGCCCCTGGCAACCACCATTCTACTGTCTACTTCTGTACCTTTGAGGACTTTAGATATGAGAGGAATCATGCAGTATTTGTCCTTCTGTGACTGCCTTACTTCACTTGGCATAATATCCTCCATGTTCATCTGTGGTGTTGCAAATGGAAGGATTTCCTTCATTTTAAAGGCTGAATACTATTTCCTTGTACATATATACCTCATTTTCTTGATCAGTTCAACTGTTGACGGACATTTGGGTTGTTTCTATATCTTGGCGGAACAAGCCAGGCTTTTGCACATTGCTCTGCCCTGTTGTTTCAACAGCAGTGTCTCCATGGGTCCTTTTTTTGGCTCTTTGTAGCCGATTTCTCTTCTGTGTGCTTCTCCCCATCTTGACAGACAAGGCTCATGGGCCACCCTTTTTGGGGCCTTGGTTGTACCTTTAAACCCCATGTGAGCCTGCTCGGTGCTTTCCTGCCTCGCTGCTGATCTCTCTGTGGACCTGCAAGGCCACTTGTTCTGCATCCATCACAATGTCCAGCCCAGTGCCTTGTGGATAGTAGATGTTCCGGAAGGCTGTGATCATCATGTAGCTCTGGTTTCTTGAACTTCCAGAAGTTCATTGTCCTTATCCGTAAATGGGGACTCATGGTTTTGGGGGGTGGTTGTGAGGATGAACCACATCATGGATGGAGAGTACGTGACATGTAATAATAGCTCCCCAGTATTATTGGTGTCCTTGCAGAGGCACAGGGAGGCGGAGCTGGCCATTATGATTTGCTTTCAGCCTTGGTATGTGTGTCTTCAAATACTTGAAAATGCCTGCTCTGACACCTTTTTTTTTTTTTTAAGTTGCATGTTAAGAGAGAAAAAATTTCATCAACACCTTTTTTAAAAGATGAAAAATGTGTTAAGAAAATAGCACGATGAGCTGCTACTAGGTTGAGCCCAACATAATTAGTGTGATTAAATTGAAGGAAGTTAGCCGTTACTGTATGTAACTTGTTATTAATGATATTCAGATCTAATTAATTAGACCCAGTTCTAATTAATTACATGAGCGTGTAAGCTGGCATTCTCAAACTGTGTTCTCTGGAGTCCCATGAGATGTTCCTGAAAACAGTAATCCGCATTCAGAACAGGCCAGGGACACGCTGTGCGTACTGCCCCCTCTTGGAGAGTCCCAAAGCGCCATAGTAAAGGCCTTTTGAAGTCCTGCAAGAAAATAACTTACTTAATTCTGTTTAACTCATCATTTTCCAAATTGATTTGGACCACATGTGCTTCTAGATACACCAGGAAATGCTAATGGGAGTCAGAAAAATTTTTATACAGTAGCTCGTGCTTGGACTGGTTGACAAACAACATCTATGTTTATGGAACCGTTCCTTAAGTCTTCCAGAGGAACCCTGCGGGGGTCTCCTCTATTGTGGCAGAGCACGAGTTTTGCTTTCATGGAATCTGGAGCCACCACAGATTCATCTCCTTTCTTGGACAAATCACTTAATGTCCTTGGGTCAGTCTGCAGGGGAAAATGGTGGTGGCCCACCAGCCCTTCGTGGTGACTGTCAAGGTGAAAGTTAGCACTTAGAAGTGCCTGGCTCGGCTCCTGGGCTGTGGAAGGGCTCCTGTGGTTGTTACCAGCCGTGGCAGAGACTCTTATTTACAAGGAAGGCCATGTCATTGACCGTATCCTGGCCTCAGGGGTCAGGGAGGGAGCACCACCCACCTCCTGGCAAGGTCTTACTAGGAGGTGTGAAAGCGTTCACTTTCACACATCCCCGCCTGCCCCGTGTGGTTGAAAATCTGTGTATAACTTTTGACTCCCCCCAAACTTAACTACTAATAGCCTCCTGTTGACTAGAAGCCTTACCAGTGACATAAATAGTTGATTAACACATATTCTGTATGTTCTAGGTATTACGTACTGTGTTCTTACAGTAAAGTAAGCTAGAGAAAAGAAGAGGTTATTAAAAAGTCCTAAAGAGAAAGTACGTTTATAGTACTGTACTGTGTTTCTTGAAAAAAATCTGCCTATAAATGGACCCATTCAGTTCAAACCCATGTTGTTCAAGGGCCAGCTGCAGTTGGACTGGCTTGACGGAGGAACCAGAGGATGAGGTCGCAGAGGCCGGGCTGTCCTGTGCAGTTGGCCACAGAGAATCCCGACAGGGCTTCAGCAGAGGGCTGACGCATAGATGTCTGTGGAAAGCAGGTGGGAGGGCAAAGGCCCAGGCGCTGGAGGCTCCTCATACGGTTCCTGGGGAGAGACGACTTGTCTTGAGTAAAAGGCTGGGAGGGTTGGCGGACAAGCTGCCAGAGCCATGTGGAGAGAGCAGGAGGTGGGAGCTCAGAGGGAGAGAAGACCCTGTTTGAGGTGGAAAAAGAATGGTCCAGTTCCTACTTCATGAAGGGCCACGGAGCTTTTGAGGGGGTGGGGGGTGAGGCTGAGGGGTCCGTCCCTTAGCCAGGCTGGCTGAGGCCATGGGTGGGGGTGATCTCCGGACTGCATAGGGGAGCCTGAGGAGAATGGCGGCAAAGTGGGCGGGAACCAGGAGGGAAGGGGGCTGAGGATTTTCAGTGACCAGGTGGGAGGGAGTCGCTGGAAGACCGTGAAGGATTTTTTTTAAAAGGCAGAGAAAGTGGCTGTGGGATTTTTCTTTTGCACGAACACTGACTAAGAAGGGGAGAAGAGAGAGGGGTGGGCACGGAAGGGAACAAGGTATTTTTCTGTGGAGGTGGAAAATCAATGGTTGAGTGTAGTTCACAGATGAGGAGAGAACAGACACGGCATGTAACAGACGCAGCGAGGAGGGAAAATGGAGCCTGGGTGCCAATGGAGAGAGCTGCTTGTTTTCTGGAGGGAGGGATGGAGGAGAAGGCTCTGAGGCCTTTCTGGCCGTGACCCCTGTTCTCTCTGGGAGGCAGGAGTCAAGTCTGTGAAGAGCAGAAAGGAGTCACCACGATGGATGTACATTCAGCACCTGCATTCATCTTTTGAACAAATGTCTCCAGTAGGTGGCAAGCGTACTTTAGGAGGGTGGATTTGACTCACCCAGCTTCTGAAAGTAGCTCCCAAAGACGACCGATCTCCACCGCCATTTTGAGCCCTGAAAACGTGGAATATCTGTGTGGCCTCCCCAGGCCCTGCCTGAAGAAAACGACACTCATCGGGGTGTTTGTCTGGCTTTTTGTCTATACTCAGTCTTGACAGTCTTGACTTCGGGTCCTGTAGCAAAGTGGGGACATCGTGTGACAGGAGCGCTGGGATGTTGTTCCAGGCAGAGACTTGTCAGTTGCCAAGGCGAATTAGCTCCTGCGTGCGACAAAGTGAGATTTCACATCAGAAGATCCATCAGCTTCGGGGAGCAATTAACTTAGAGATAAATCATAGCTTCCTTCCCTTCCCCAGGCCTCTGTGGGGGTGGGGTGGGGTGCAAGCTGGAGTTCACACCACCCATGAAACCAAGGATTCTTTCAGGCTCTGGAAGCACCTGGTTGCCTCTCTTTTCTCTGTGAGGTGCTGCGTAGGCACTGGGCAGCCGCCTGGGTGGAAGGTACCTTGCAGATGATTTCACTTCTCTCAGCACACTCCTTCCCCGTATACCTCAGATCCAGAGGCAACAGGAGTGTTCTGGGATTGAACACAGAGGTGTGCCAGACATAGGTAGAATCAGGTTTCATCAGAGCTCCTTAACCCATGTAAGTGATGTGGTGATTTCTGTCTTACAGAGAAGATAGGCTTCTAGGCACGGTGTCGTGGCGAGGGCTGGTGGGGGAGTGTAATGGGCAGAGAGCTCAGTTTTGCCAGAGAAAAGAGTTCTGGGGATGGATGGTAGTGCTGGGCACAAAACAGTGCGAACGTGCTTAATGCCACTGAACCATACACCTAAAAACGTGCTAGGTGGCATTTTGATGTTCTGTTCATTTTACCACATTTAAGAAAACAGAAGGAACACAGCACCATATTCTTGAATGTTACTATTGAAAGCACAGGGCCGGTCACAGAGACTCTTAACACATGTAGGTTCTACCTACGGTTATTCTTCACACCTCCGAGTGTCTGTCTTCCCGTTGTTCCGGGACTTGGTTTCCAGTCTCTCCTCTCTCCTCTCTCCTGCTCCAAATGTCCTCAAGACCGTGTCTCTGTCCTTCTGCGCTGGTCTGGCCCGGGTGGGAAGCTGTTCTCTCTGATGCTTTTATCAGGATAGAGTGTGTGTGAGAATGTGTGAGAGAGAGCGTGTGAGTGTATATGAGTCTTTGTGTGAGTGTGTGTGTCTGTGTGTGTGTTTATGTGAGTGAGTCTCTAAAAGTGTGTGTGAGTGTGTATGAGTCCAATTATGTGTCTGTGTCCGAGTGTATTTGAGTGAGTGTGAGTCTCTGCGTATGAGTCTGTGAGTGTGAGTCTGTGTGTGTATAAGTCTGTGTGAGTATGTGTGTGTATGTGAGTGAGTCTAAGTGTGTGTGAGTGTGTATGAGTCCAATTATGTGTCTGAGTGTACGTGAGTGAGTGTGAGTCTCTGAGTGTGTATGAGTCTGTGAGTGTGAGTGTGTGTGCACGTATGTGAGTGTGAGTCTCTGGAGGGGTGTGTGTGTCTGTCTGTGTGTGCAGGGGAAGCAGGCTGGAGCCTCCTCCCGGGTGCTGGCCGTCAGAAGTGAGCCTAGCCTGGGGGCCCTCCCCAGGTGGCCTTATCCCTGTGGCATCATAGGGGAATCAGGAAGCCTGACTCACAGAAATGAGGGCAGTGTTTATAATGCCTTGACAACAAGCACTAGTGACTCAGAATGGAATCTGAAGGAAAACTTTAAAAGATGAGCCCCTGCGCATTAATATGGTGGCTTCTCTAGTCTCATCTGAATTGCATTCCTCTTCCTTCCCTGTAATGGTCCACACCCCGTAATGACCACTTGGACTTCCTAACAAAGTTGACTGAAAGCGGGAGGAGGCTCTGGAGACTCACCTTTTCAGAACCTCTGTTGTTAATTGCATAGTGTGCAGGACTGACCAGCAATATGGACCATATTATTTTTTTTCAAATAACTTTTTTAACTTGGAGTTAAACGAACAGAAAGTATAAAAATCCTAAGTATTTATTGCCATGAATTTTCTCAAAGTGAACACATCTGTGAAACTATCACCCCATGAAGAAAGGAGGCATCTCTAGAACCCAAGAATCCCCCCTCGCCTTCTCTCCCAGCCACATCCTCCCTTACCCAAAAGTAACCGGAATCTTATCACCAAATACTATTTTTGCTAATTCTTGAATTTTTTAATAAATGAATTTCTACAGCTTGTACTCTTGTCATAGCTTCTTTCACTCAATGAGGATCATTCGTGGTGTGGAGTGGGCAGTGGTTGATTGGTCTTCATTGTTATGTAGTTGTATAGTGTGTAAATGTACTAGAATTTACCCATTCTACTTTTGATGGAAATGTGGATCTTTTCCAGTTTTTGGTCATTATTGCTGCTGGGAACATTGATCCAGTGCACACGGTGCACATGTGATTGCATTTCTATTGCTCTCCTTAGGTATGGAGTTGGTGGACCAGAGGGCATGGGTATGTTTATATTTTAGTGAACATTACCCATCAATTTTCTGAAGTGGTTATAACAAATTCCACCCACACCTGTAAGTGTAAGAGTTTTAGTTGTCTCACACCCCCATGTGTTGCCATTTTGATGTTGATTCTGATGGATATAGAGTGGGATCCTGTGGTTCTAATTTGCATTTCACTGAAAACTAATGATGTGGATTATCTTTTTTTTAAAAAATATATTCATTGTCCTTTTGGGTATCTTCTTTTGTCAAGTTCCTGTGTGAGTCTTTCGCTCATTTTTCTGTTGGGTTTTCTTTCTCTTTTTGCTTTGTAGGATTTCTTTTTTTCTTTTTTAAAATTTTTTATTGTTATGTTATGTAGGATTTCTTTTTTTTTTTTTTTTATTTATGTAGGATTTCTTTACATGCTCAGTGCCTGATAACTTTGTTCAAGGCCAGCATTCCATATATTTTCTTAGTCTTCCTTTCTCACTTTTAGTGGTATCTTTTGGTGAAGAGAAGCCTAGTTTATGAATTGTTTCCTTTGAGATAATTGCTTCTTGTGCCCTGTTTAGGAAGTTTATGCATACCCAAGAACATGAAAACATTCTCTTTCTCCTTCTAGAAGCTTTATTGTTTGAACTTTCACTTTAAATCTACAGTCCACTTGGAGTTGATTTTTTTTAATATGGTGTGAGGTAGATGTCAAGATTTATTTTTCTTCCAGTGGAATAAAGCTCTGATTCCATTTTTTGGTGTTTGATGGCTGGCTGCTTTCAAACCCTGCCTCCTGCTTGTCCTTCTGCCCCACATCTGGGACAGCTGATAAGAAAGCTTGCATATAACCTTGAGTGGTAGTGCTGGGAAGTTTAAACCTCATCCTTAGCCGCTGCGTGCACACTTGTCTGTGGCCTCATATCCTAACCACCATGGCCACTAAGGCATTTTTGGACTGGCTTTTGTGCCTGCCATGTTCTCCCCAGAAAGACCGATATGTGAGTAAGTAATCTCTTCATACCCTCTTGATAACTGGTGCATTTACCAGTCTCAACATCCAAACCAATTTTATGTGGGGAGGTAGATCCCATCATCCATGGCATGACCACAACACACCATAATGTTCGAAATTACTGTATGTATGTGACTCTGTTCAATTCTGCAGATTTGTTGGTCTATCCTTGTACCAGTACCACCAACACTGCAATATGTTAATTACTGTGATTTTATAATAAGTATTTACTTCTGCTTGTTTTAAGTCCTTCAGTTATTCTTCAAGATTATCTTGCTGTATTTGGCCCTTTGTGTTCCCATATAAAATTTAGAATCATTCTGTTAATTTCTGTATAGACGTTTGCTCATAAAATCCTACTGACATTTTGATGTGAGTCCTTTGAATTATAGATTCATTAAGAGGGAGTTGGTATCCTTACAATATTGTCTTCCAATCTACGAATCTGTCATTTATTTCTCTTTGAGTTTAAGTTTTCCTGATATATTTTGTAGTTTTGTATATACAACATCTTCTGTTAGATTTCTTCCAAGGTATTTGGGTATTGTTTTGTTTGCTGTTGTTATTGCTGTCATAAGTGGTTGTTTTTTTTTTTTTTTAATTCTGTATTATAATTGCTTTTCATGGGTATTTATAAATGTGATTGTTTCTTTTTTCTTTTTTTTTTTTAAGATTTTATTTATTTATCTGAGAGAGAGAATGAGAGAGAGCACATGAGAGCGGGGAGGGTCACAGGGAGAAGCAGACTCCCTGCCGAGCAGGGAGCCCGATGCGGGACTCGATCCAGGGACTCCAGGATCATGACCTGAGCCGAAGGCAGTCGCTTAACCAACTGAGCCACCCAGGTGCCCAATGTGATTGTTTCTTATATGTTTCCCTTGTATTTAGCAACTTTGTTAAATTCATTTATTACTTGTAATAATTTATTTGTAAGTTCTTTTAGATTTTCTACATGTATAATCATGTTGCCTATGAATAATGAGAGTTTTGGTTTTTTTTTCCTTTTTGCACTGATTGCAAGCCCCAGTTCAATAATTCCCCTCTTGGGGGGAAAATCTTTCAGTATTTCACTTTGAATTAAGCTGGTTGCTCTCAATTTTTTTTGTAAATAGTATTTATAAGAGTAAGAAAGTTCCCTTTTATTTCTAGTTTGCTACAGATTTATCATGAATGGGGTTTGAATTTTATCAAATACTTTTTCTGCATCTAATAAAATAATCTTTGAATATTTTCCCTTTAATTAATGTGAATTATCTGATTGATTTTTGAATATTAAACCAACCTTGCATTTCTGGACTAAATCCAACTGATTTCTGATGTGATATAATTTTTATGTATAACTCCTTTTGATTAATAATTTTTAATAGTTTTTTTGCAACTGTGTTTAACAGTGATTTACCTGTAATTTTATTTTCCTATAATGTCAAGGTCAGGTTTTGGTATCAAGGTAATGATGACTTTATGAAGTGATTTGGGCATTATTTCCTCTTTTTATGTTCCCTGGAAGATTTGGGGCAATATTGGTGTTTTCCTTCTTCTTCTTTTTTTTTTTTTTTTTAAGATTTTTTAATTTATTCATTTGAGAGAGAGAGCGCTCAAGAGCACAAGCAGGGGAAAGGGCCAGAGGGAGAGGGAGAAGCAGACTTCCCTCCAAGCAGGGAGCCCCACATCGGCTCTGATCCCAGGACTCTGGTATCATCACCTGAGCTGAAGGCAGACACCCAAATGACTGAGCCACCCAGGGGCCCTCCTTTTATCTTTTCCTTCCTTCCTTCCTCCCTCCCTTCTTTCCTTTAATGTTTGGAATAGTTCAGTTGGGAAGCCAGTGGGGTTGGAAATTATTTCAGAAGTTTAATTACAGATTCAGTTTCTTTAGTAGATACAGGACCATTTGGATTTTTTTTCTTCTAGTGTCAGTTTTGCTAAGTTATGTTTCAGGAAGCTGTGCATTTCATAAACATTGTCACAATTATTTGTGTTATTTATAATGTCCATCATTGTCTTTTATAAGTGATACCTACCTTTTCATTTCTGATATTGTAATTTTGCATGCTTCCTCTTCCTACTTCTCACTTCCACTTTTATCAGTCTTGCTAGGGATTCATAAATTTAAATTAATTCATAAATTTAATTTATTCCCGTGGGACACCTGGGTGGCTCAGTTGGTTGAGTGCCCAACTCTTGGTCTTGGCTCAGGTCTTGATCTCAGGGTCATGAGATTGAGCCCCGCCTCAATGAGGAGACTGCTTGAGATTCTCTTTCTCCCTCTCCCTCTGTCCCTCCCACTAAAGAGAGAGCTTGCTCTCAAATAAATAATTCTTTTTTTTTTAAAGAAAGTAAATGGGTATCTAGATTATTTATTTTTGCAGCCTTTTTCATTTTCTAATAAAAGAATTGAAAGTTATAAATTTCCCTGTATACCTGCTTTAGCTGTAATCTACTACTTTTAATTATTATGGTTAAAAAACACATAACAAAGAATTTGTCATTTTTAAGTGTATAGTTTAATAGTGTTAACTATATTCACATTGTTGTGAAACATATCCCTGAGGACTTTTTTTATCCCTCAAATCTGAAATTTTACACCCATTAAACAGTAACTTCTCTTTTCCCTTTGTCCCCAGCCCCTGGCAACCCCCATTCTACTTTCTGTCTCTCTGAATTTTACTATTCTAGGTGCCCAATGTAAGTGGGAATCATACAGTATTTGTCTTTATGACTGGCTTTTTTTTAGCTTAGCATAACGTCTTCACATTTCATACATGCTGTACCATATGTCAGAATTTCCTTCCACTTTAAGGCTGAATAATATTCCATTGTATGTATATGTCACATTTTTAAAAAAAGATTTGTTATTTATTTGACAGAGAGAGATAGTGAGAGCAGGAATACAAGCAGGGGGAGTGGGAGAGGGAGAAGCAGGCTTCCCGCCTAGCAGGGATCCCGACGTGGGACTCGATCCCAGGACCCTGGGATCATGACCTGAGCTGAAGGCAGGTGCTTAACAACTGAGCCACCCAGGTGCCCCTGTGTCACATTTTCTTTATCCATTCATCCATTGATGGACATTTGGATTGCCTCCACCTTTTGGTTATTATGAAAAGTGCAGCTATTAATATGAGTATGTAACACTATTTTTTGATACATTGTATTTTCATTAATCTGTTCAAATGTTTTTAATTTTTTTTAAAGATTCTATTTATTTATTAGAGAGTGAGAGAGCATGAAGCAGGGGGCTGGGAGTGGCAGAGGGAAAGGGAGAAGCAGGCTCCCCACTGAGCCAGGAGCCTGATGCAGGGTCGATCCCAGGACCCTGGGATCATGACCTGAGCTGAAGGCAGATGCTTAACTGGCTGAACCACCCAGGTGCCCCTAAATGTTTTTAATTTTTATAACTGTTTTCTTCTTTGATATGTGAGTTATTTCAAAGTGGTTTATTTCCAAATGTCTGCATATTTTCTAGGCACATTTTTGTTGTTTATTTCTTGCTTAATTATCCTGTAGTTGTAAACATATCCTTTATGATTTTTAACATTTAAAAATTTGCTTAGACTCATTTTAGATTTGCCCACCATATGATTAATTTTGATAAAATTTTCTCTGTGCACTTGTGTGTAGTTTCTTGGTACAGTAATTTACATGTATCAACAAGGAAAATTTTGGTAATTATGGTGTTCACGTCTATTTCCATTCTGACTCTTTTCTGCTTGTTATATCATTTATGAGAGAAGTGTGTTAAAGTATCCCACTGTGATTTTAGATTTGTCTTTTTATAGTTCTGTCAATTTTCCCCTTTATACATTTTGAGAGCATATGACTAAATACATATAAATTTAGAATTTAAATTTGGAATTTATGCCTAGCAGGTTGCCCTATGTTTTATTATGAATTACTTCTTTTTTCCCTTAGAAATGCCTCTTTTCCTAAAGTCTACTTTGTCTATCACTGTAACCACACCAACTTTTTTTAAACATTTTTTTTACTTTAGAATAGTTTTAGATTTACAGAGAAGTTGAATAGATAGCAGAGAGAGAGTTCTTATGTATCCTATACCCACTCTTTCCTGTTGTTAACATCTTATATTAACATGGTCCATGGCAAGCAATAAACCAGTATTAATGCATTATTATTAACTACAGTTTGTCCTTCATTCAGGTTTTCTTAGTTTTTACCTAACATCCTTTTTCTGTTCCAGGCATTCCATTTAGGATACCACATTGAATTTAATCTTCATGTCTCTTAAGGCACTTTTAGATTGTGATAGCTTCTTAGACTTGCCTTGTTTAGGATGACTTTCACAGCTTTGAGGAGTACTAGTCAGGTATTTTATAGAATATGCTGCAATTTTGTCTGATATTTTGCTAATGGTTATACAGGAGTTATGGGCTGTTGGTCAAAAGATTGCCTAGGGAAAAGCACCCTTCTCATCATATCAAATCAAGGGTACATAATGTATCACTGCTACTAACCTTGATCACCTGGAAGTTATGTTGCATCTCTATGAGGGGCAGTAGCTAACAAATTATATGGAATTATTGCACACCAATTTGTCTCTTCTCCCTCATTTATTGATATGCTCATTTATTTAATTTATGTCTGTATGGACTTGTGGATATTTATTTTATGCTTTGGGTTATAATCCAATACTATATTATTTTGTTGTTCAGATTATTCCACCTTTCACTCTTTCCTAACATATCCAAATAATCAGACTCATGTTTCTTTTCCCCCTTCTCTCCAGGAGTTTGGCTCCTCAGGTCCTCATTGCATTAGTAGCCCTAAACTACAATGTCTTGTGTCCCCAACCTCATAAGACTGCCCAAAGTTCTGTTTAGTCCTGTCGCTTTTTTTTTAATTGTTTATTTTTACTATTATTATTATTTTTTTCATCCTGTCGCTTCTTAACCACCACTTCCCACTTGGTTTTAAGCTTCTTGGCTCCTACTGGTTATGAATCCACAAAAATGCCTTGGTGAGAAAAGCTGCACAAAATGCTGAGATTATTTCAGTTATATTTTCTTGCTTGTCATGGGGCACCTGGGTGGCTCATTCGGTTAAGCGGCCGACCCTTGATCTCAGCTCAGGTCTTGATCTCAGGGCTGTGAGTTCAAGCCCCGCATTGGACTCCACGTTGGGCATGGAGCCTACTTTAAAAAGTTGTTTTTTTTCTTGCTTGTCAGGATCTCAGCCCCCCAAGTCCTGGTTGTCTTGGCAGCTCTCTGATGTTTCCATAGAGATTTTTTTTAAATGTCATCAAGAGTTTCTGGTTGTTCTTGGTGAGTGGATTAGTCTGGCATAAGCTGGTGCATCATAGCCAGAAGTAAGACTGATCAGGCATAACGTTTTTTGCTTTCTCCACTATGTCATGGTTAATGGTGCCCCATAATATTTGAAGACCTGGTGCTTTGCTCCCAGTCATCAAATATCCTAAGTAATGCAGATTTTATATGTCATGTAGGAAAATGAATCATTCTGTACATATCCTTTATCTATACCCTTAGTCACAAGGGCTATCAAAAAGGATGTCTGCTGACTTCTCTTCAAGGTAAGGGAAAAAAAATAATGATCTTGGAAGAAGATCGCCTTCATCATAGAAGTTTTCAATGAAAGGAACAGATGGGGAGAGCTATGTAAAATGGGCTTTTCAGTCTTGGGGACCTAGCAACAGTGCAATTACTGATGCAGATTTTTGGTGTGATCTTAAAGAAATTAAGCCTCTCTGTATGGTTAAGAATGGATTAGTGTGAGGACATCACTTCTGAGAAGTCTGTGCCTCCCATTAGGGTATCTGGAAGTGAAAGTGTACCTTGCACTAGATCGAGTTGGATATGTAAGATCTTCCATGCATGGTCTTGCTAAACCTTGCCTCTGTCACCCCTGCACTTGGGCTGGATATTTTCCCACCCCTCCAGTTTTGTGTATCCTGTGGTTCTCCCATCCACGTGCTAACCAGGCCCGACCCTGCTTAGCTTCTGAGATCAGATGAGATCAAGTGCGTTCAGGGTGGTATGACCGTAGACTATCCTGTGGTTCTGAAGAGCAGCTGTCTTCCTTATTATCACCCACGATGGAACACAACCAAATCATTGAAAAAGTCTGCACAGATTGAGTTATCCATGAATTGATGCCATTTTAGTACGATCATTCAATTAGGCACAATTCCACCTCACTTCGTCACATCCAACTTAACATAGTTCAGTTTGACCCGCAAGAATGTTGGGAAGGACGTGCCATGTATCTTGCTGAAATCCGGTCCATCCTCTTTTCCGGATCTCCTTTGTGTACCTCTCTACATACCTTATCCGAGAGAGAAAAGGGAGTTATTTCACAAGTAAATGGTAAGCTCTCACAATGGCTACTTTTCTTAAAGGTGATCACAAACCAACACTTTAATAAGTGCATTTTAGAACTTCGCTGTCCAGAATGGCAGCCAGTAGCCACATGTGGCTATTTCTATTTAATTTAAATTAATTAATATGAAGCATCAGTTAAAATAAAACATCAGTTTCTCAACAAACTAGCCACATTTCAGGTGCTCAAAGCCTGCTATATTGGGCAGCACAGATAAAACACTTCTATCATTGCAGAAAGTTTTATTGAACAGCTGTTCTAAAATCTTGGTTCTAGAATCAGATTCAAGCCCACCAGTCTGCAGACTGCCCTGTCATCCTTTGACATGTTTGACTGTTTTACAAACATCTCCATGGTGTCTTCTTTCTCACATTTCCTCCAAAATCGCCATCAGAAGTGACGGTTCCTCTGTTGCCCAGATCCATCTAGAAGGTGGGCCTTGGATAGCTATGGAGCACCTTTTTGGCTTTCAAGGAAGTTGCATAAAAAAATGAAACTAAGTCACGTCCAGTATTCAAGGATTTGTGCCTGATTTGTGTCTTGGTGGTGTTTATGTGACTGTCACTCTTATTAAGATCTATATATTGCTTGTCCAGGATGCCTGTTTCTAATCAGAGAGAGGGGAGAGGCATGCTCTTGGAGAATCAGGCAAGTCATCTTATTCCTTAAGTAGATGCCATCGGGGCAGTTACAGTGAGTGACGACCCTGTAAAGTGAGTGTCTGGGGTTCCTCATTTATGTTTTCTACAGCAACTTTAGTAGAAGAGATTTTCCTGTTTTAAAAGACAGAATGTCCCCAGCTGTCCTGGGGTGACGCCCTCAACCACTAGTGGGTAGCACCTCTCCCGTCCTGTGCCTGGCTGCCGCCCCAGGATCTGCACTCACAAGTTTGGTTTGCTGGTGGATCGTAAGGAGGAGAGGGGCGGATGGAAATATCTTAGGACCCAGATCCTGGACAGCATTGTTAGTGGTAGAGCTTATTATCATATCAGGACGAAAAACTTTCTTAGTTGAGAGAATACATTTTTTTTTTTTTTAAAGGAGTCATCAGGCAAGCTCAGGAAGATCCACCCACTGCTTGGAATACTTGCTTGCTCGGTGATGTCTGCACCCAAGTAGCAGATCGTGAGTCAGGGATGTGAGGGGACAAGGGTGTAGGAAGAACTGGAAGGAGGAGCTCTGGGCTGGGAGGCAAGGACACCTGTGGTATGACCTTAGGTCATTGCAGTACAGAGTCTTGGTTTCCTCCCCTGCCCCTTCTACTTTCATGGAATTATTGTGACGACCAGAGCATTTATGTGCCAGGAGCTGTGTTAGACATTTTGCACGTATCTCTTTGATCCTCAGAGTACCAATGTAAGCTGGCGTTAGCCTTCATTCTAGACAAGGCACCTGGAGCATAAAAAGCATGACTGTCGGCATGAGCACTTAGTAAATGTTCACGCCTGTTCTTTTTTTATGGGACGATCCCTTGGTTCCTGGGTCCAGACTTTTCCTCCATAGGATCTTAGATGGGTGGGGAAGGTCTCTTAGCCTTTAGCACCTCCTAGTAATGTGAAGATGGCAATACCAGCTTCTAACCTGAAGGTGGTGCATGAGAACGTGCTGCCAGTGGCCATGTGCCATACAAAGGACTGGTTGGACTATTATGATCTAAGCTTCACGAAAAGTGTCAATGGAAAACTGGGAACCACTGAAATGCGTTTCAGAAAAAACAGTGACTCCACGGTGCACACTGTAGCTCAGGTAATAGGCTTGGTGGGCAGAGAGAAGTGGCTCTTCTTTCTGTCCATGGGGTACCCATCCCCTATGTGCTGTTGGGTTTCAGTGTCTCCTCTTACCCTCTCTGGGCTTCTGTCTCTCCTCCCTTTCCTCTTTGCCTGTTTCTCCTCGCTCTCTGTCTCTGTTTCTCTCTCCTTGCATTCCATCTCCTAGTCTTTCTCCCACTTCCTTCACCCTTCAGACTTTAACAGGTTCTTTCTCCAGGTTATGCTTATTAAATAAATCCAGTGGTTAATAGGCTTTTGTTTCTTTCCAAGAAAGCCAATCTAAAGGACTGTAAATTCTGACTACAAGAAGATGATAATGAAGCAGGCACACAGCACTTTTGAGGAAGGAGGGTTGGGTCCCGGAGTAAACCGTTTCTGTGGTGTGTTTGCACAGCGTGGTGTGTTACCTACATACAAGTGAGAAAGTTTGGAGTTTGATGCTCTGGCTTCCTGAGCTGGCGCATCTCAGTGACCGTGCTGGAAAGAGAATCAGAGCCCAGGGCAGATTCACCCAGCACTCTGTTCGGTTTTGAGAAACTTCCGTTTATTTTCTCCTTGATAATTTCCCTCTTTCTTTTCTCCCTTTCTGGAATTCCCATTTAGCTGATGTTGGACCTCTTAATTTCATCCTATACGTCTTTGTCTTTTGTAGTTTTCCATCTTCTTTCTGTTCTGCTTTTTGGGATATTTCTGGCTTTATCTTTAAATTCCTGTAATGAGATTTTTATACTTTCTTCTACTTCTAATTTCCAAGAGGTCTTTCTGCTCTGTCATTTCTTTTTTGGAGGACCCCACTTTCATTTTTGGGGAGCAGTATCTTCTTATATTTGTTAATGGCATTACTATTTTTTTTTTCTTTGTGGGGGGAGGAGAGGCAGAGGGAAGGGAGAGGAGAATCTCAAGCAGGCTCCATATCTCAAGCTGACTCCCTGCTGAGCATGGAGCCTGACTCAAGGTTCGATCTCATGACCCTGAGATCATGACCTGAGCCGAAATCGCGAGTCCGATGCTCAACTGACTGCGCCACCCAGGCACCCCTATTTATTTATTTTTGGCAGTTTCTGCATTGTTTCCAGCATTATCATTGTTTCATTTGGTTTTCTTGCACTCACTTATCTGGATTTTTCTTTTCCTATGTGAAGCCTTCCTCCCAAATCTGTGATCCTTGATCCCCGAAAGTGGATTGGGATCTCTGTTTGCACCTGTGACTGCACATTCATCAGCCAGGGAGCATTAAAAAGCACCAGTCCTGGGGTCTGTCCCAGGCCAGTCGGATCCAGATCTCATGGAGTGGGGCCTGGGTATTGGTAGACTGATGGATAGAGACATAGATTTTAGTTCACCAGTCATTCTGATGTTCAGCCAGAACCAAGAACCACTACTTAGCTGGGTACCATTTGGGGTGACAGTGCTGGTTCTTTCAAGAGTTGGCCTACTTACCACTTGTTGAAACTGCTCTAGAGCTTTTTAATGCACTGGGGTGCTAGGGGACTCTGATCGCATTCATACGATTTTCTGTCTGTCTGCACTTTTGGTAGGTTGCAGAGTGGGACTGTTGTGCTTTAAGATTCAGGGACCAATGGGCAGGAAGGATAAGCTCCCATGTCGGGGGTGGGGGCAGGCAGTCCATCTGCCAGAGGCGTCTGTACAGCTGCAATAGGAAATATGGGAAGGAAGCAGGTCAGTCCCTCTGTGAAGAGTGGGATCCAGGAGGGGCGATCTGAGGCCGATGTAGCCAGTGAGCAGCCCCTGGCTGGGGGATGGACCGGGATCTGTGAGAGAAGCTTCAACAGAGGCCAGGAAGTTTGGTCTTTGGGCTCTGGTGAGGCCAATCCTCCCTCTCCTTAGTGCTGGGAGAAGAGTGGAGGCCAGGAGTGGCAGGATATCAGTGTCAATATAACTACATCAATAGTAAAAAGAAACCGTGGTTTCGTGAGAGCAAAGAGACAGTGGGGAAGACTGGACGGCAGAGGAATGGTGAGACAGGTGACCAGGGTCTGGGCCACCATCCGTCACTGCCCTGGGACCTGGCCTCAGCCACACCTCCTGTTGGAGCCTTGCCTTCTTCAACTGGGAAAAGAGGATCCTGACGGTCCCTGCCTAGCAAGAGCGTAAATGGGCTGCTGCGTGTTGGGGGATGGGGCTACAGAGGCTGGAGCACAAGAGGCCAATTTGGTGGGGTTTTTTTATCTTAGTGTTTATGGTATAACCTTCCCCCATGCAGTAGAGATCAAGTTTGCTCTTGAACTTGCAGACTGGATAAGGCATGAAGATGGAGGGGAGAAGGAATAAGCAGAAGACCAGGGCACTCTCAAGGCTGCCCTCTTACTCACAGTGAATTGGGCAGAGGGATGCTAGGCTCTTGGTGAGAGGGCCCCAGGGTATCCCCTGCCTTATCCTCATCTCTCCCTTTACCCATCCTGTTCCCCTGGGGGCGGGGGTTATGTCGTTCTCTAAAGAAGAAGGTGGCCTTCTGCATTCCCTTTTGGCTCGGGACAGTTTATTTTTGGTTAAGGATATTATAGAAAGGCCAAAATTGTTTGTATTTTCTTTGTAAAACACTTGAAGATCTGCACAACACACATGTACGTTCTTTAACAAAATGGAGATGTCACAGATAAAGCCAGGCGTTGCCTTGACCACCAACGATAGCATTCTTCTACTTCCAGAAAGAGCCACTCTTAGGGGTTTAGAATGTCTCTGCCTGGATCTGTTATTGCACACTTACATAAGCATATGTGTATTTGTACAAGCATGGGGCTGTATTTTGTTTTTACATGAATGGAGGGTATCTCAGAGTTCGTGCATTGTTCTGCTACTTGAATGTCTCACTGCACCATATTTCAGACAACTTACCTACAGCACTCCCCAGGAGAGCCACCTCCTTTAGTTTAACTGCTGTGTAGGTTTCCAGTGACTACATGTACTGCATAGTGTTGCATGATCACTCTCCTGTGATGAATGTTTGGGTCGTTTTCTAACATTTGCTCTATAAGCGGTGATGTTCGTGGGCTCATGTTTCTCTAGAGTGCATAGCAAGAAGTGGGATTGCAGGGGAATAGATACTATCAGGTTTCTTTCCAAAGGCTATAGAGTGGTTTTGTCTCTACAGTGAAATCAGCCCTTGATATTGTAATTTTGCAGATATAATGGGAGAAAGATCACAGTATTACTTTGTCATTTCCATGATGATTTGTGAGGTTAAGAATATTTGTATTGTCCCATGGGTCAATTCCCATTTGTCATTTTTGCTCTTTGTGTCCTACTGTGTTGTCTTTTTCCTGTCGATACGTAGGATGTGAGTGTTTGGGTCTGTGGTGTACAAGCAAACGTAACACATCCTATATATGAATCTTTTGTCTCATATATTCCCACTATTTGTTCCAGTCTGTTAATTTGTCTTCTTTGTTTTAGGTAATTTTTTTTTCTCATGCAGGTTTAAAATTCTGATATAGGAAATTTATTAGTCTTGATGATTTTTCGTTATGTTTTATTTAAGAAGGCCTTCCCGGCATGGACTGTCTTCTATTGTAGAGTCATTTCCTTTATACTGAGATCATGAGTCCATCTAGAATTTATTTGCATAAGGGGTGTGAGGTAGGGATTTCTTTTTTCCTAAATGGGTTGCAGTGATTATAGCCCATTTCCCACCCAACGATTTGAAATGTTACCTTTATTGCTTATTATGTCATCATAGATGTTGGGCTGTTCGAAACACTCATCGTTCCTGTTGGTTCATTTATATATTCCTATGCCAATAAAAAAATCGTTATTTTTTTTATATCTTTCATTGTTCTATAGTGTTTCTACAGTTACTTCCTCTGCCACCTGGGGATTTTATTATTCTTATTGAGGTTCTGCTGAATTGTGTAGATTTTATAAATTGATTTGGAGCAAATAAAAATATTTGTAATGTTATTATAATAATTATATAATTATTATAACATATATGCATATGCTTATATATTTATATGTCTATGCTATATATAATTATGTTATCATATTTACAATTTTTATCTGTTATCTCCATAATGTATGTTTTTCATAAAAGTTTTGTACATTTTTGTTACATTCTTTTCCTAGATGCTTTACTTTCATTGCTCTTGTGTCTGAAATCTTTTTCATTATTACATTTTTCTCAGTGGTTATTGCTAATGCTTAGGAAAGCCATTGAATTTTATATGTTGAACTTGCACCTAGCTACCCCACTAACCTTTCTTTTTAATTCTAGTAATTGGTCAGTTGATTCTCTTGCTTTTCTCCAAGGATAACCATATTGTCAGCAAAAAATGCCTCTTTTCAGCTTCCCACCTGTTAAGACTTTTCCTTGTGTTTGTAGCTCTCTGGGATTATCAGTGCAAGATGGAATAGTGACAGTGAAAGCAGACGTCCTCATCTTGTTCCTCAGGTGGGAGGGAGTGCTTTTGTTTTTTTGTCATCAAATGTTTGCTGTTATACTTCCTTTATCAAGTTAAGGAAGTCTGCTTCTTCATCTGCTTCTTAAGGTGATTTTCAATCAAGAATGGTTCATCGGATTTCATCAAGCTCTTTTTCTTTTCTTTTCTTTTTTTGGTCATGATCATATGGCATCATCTGGCATTGATAGATTTGGGGAGGAAGTGATGGTAGTCGTGAGAGGTTTTAGCTGACTGTCATAATACATTTTTACTGAACTAAAGATTTTCTAATTCACAGGAGAAGAGGAAAAAAACTATAATAAACAGGAATATTCATTGCCATATTTGCTGTTCCTTAAAAATTTATAATAAATCTCACTTTGTAAATTTATCTGGATCTGGTGCCTTTATTAAATTATACCTGTTATTTATTTTAAAATATCTTATATGGTTATTCGTGTTTTATGCTTATTCAGCTAGTTGTAATTTTTGTTTTAAAGAAAATCTTCCTTTTCATTCAGTTAGATTTGTAAGTTTTTCAATATAAAATTCTAAAAAGTATTTCCTTATAATTTTAAAACTTTTCTACATTTGTAATTATGGCCACCTTTTCAATTATATTTGTTCCTTTTTTTCCTTGATCTTGTTTGCTTTTGTATATATTCTTTTTATATTAAGCCAACTTTTGATGAATTTTGTCATTTAAAATTTTTTTCTTATATTTTACTAATTTCTGCTTTCTAATCTTAAATTTTCACTTTTCCTTTCTTTAGGCTTTTTAAAAAATACTTTTGACCATCTTTCTACTTAAAAAAAAAGCAACTCTCTAGTAATTGTGTATATTTCCTATTGAGTACTAATGCGGCCACATTCCTTAACTGTGAGTTCCAATTTTTTAATTCATTTCTAAAAATGTATAATTTACCTTTTGAATAATTTTTAAACCTAAGACATATAGTCATTGTTTTTATTGTTCTTAACTGTCCCTGTAGCAGCCTGCATCCAAACAGGAGATAGAAATCATGCCGTAGGTTAAATAGGGGGATCTTACTGTAAAGAATGATTAAGTCTTTTAAAAGAGTAACTATAAGATATTGGAAACCCTCTATGGTACCCTAGGGTTGGGGGAGAGCACCCAAAGAAGGATAAACATGGAAGAGATCTGAGGAGGACATGCTCTCGGTGGATTAGCCACCAGGGAGCAGGGAAGCTTGTAGGCCACCCTCGAGGTGCAGGCAGGAGCAGGTGATGGGCAGCTGGTGGTGTGGGCCCACCGTGGGAGCTCAGATGCTGACAAGGGCAGAAGGCATGTGGGGCATGCAGAAGTAATGAGTGCTTGGTGTGGGACCCTCCTGGCTCCAGGTGGCTGCGTGCAGGCTGTCAGGGGCTTGCCAGCAGAGCCCATACAGGTGGCCATGCATAGGGTTTGCAGGGGTGCTTGCGGAGGGGCACACACAGGCAGCTCTATGCACCAGGCTACACCAGGGCTTGCCAGCGTGGTCTGGCAGGTGTCTGGCTCTGTGGGGTTCTGTGTTCTGTGTGGAAAGAATAGCCAGACCACGTGTATGGGGTTCTTCCTCATGAGGACACAGCCTCTTCTTCAATCAAGGGGCCCTGTGTGTGTGAGTTGACTTACTTCAGAAATTTGAGTTTGAAACCATGATTTTCTACTTTGGCAACTCAGCTCACATATCTTGAATTCTTCCTATCATATAGATGAAGCAGTACTCCAGAAGGCTGCCTATCTGTTTCATTCCTTAGAGACACCATGACCAGTCAACCACCACCAAAGATCTTTGCAGGCCAAAGCATTCTGATTACTGACACTCTCCTGCTTTTCCTTATGGCCAACATGCCCACCTTTGCCACTTGGCCTTGGCTACTCATCATCCCCATTGCATCAGGGAGTTCATCTTGGTGGTAGCATCCCCTAGAGTCACACTGCAATCTGAGTCGCATTTAATCATCATCCCCATATTAAAAACTCCTATTGGAGGAGAGGTCAATGGACATAGTAATGTACAATTCCACTAACTCTCCTAAAAAACGGTGTGTGTGTGAGTACTCCCTTCACTAATGTATTTATCAGTACTCTGGTGAATGGAGTATTTTCTGGGCCTTCTCATGGAACCTAGTGGAAGGGTTGAATGTGCAGGTCACACATGATAAGTCCAGTGCAACATTCCTATCCCTCTGAGGCTTTGGATTACCTCCTCCACGTCACACTGGGGAAGCTCTGACATTTCAACTTCAGTAAATGTAGACCACCTTTGTGTCCAAGTTTCAACCAACCAAGTAAGCTGTCAGAGCCTCATCCAACTGCATGAGTTTATACATTAAATCCAGAATCCCTAGCAAGTGCCGCTGTCAGTGAATTGGACTTATTTAATGTTATATTCCACCTTCCTTTGTCTAACACCTTCAGGATTCATTCCCACACATGTTCCCCAGGTATCTGCCTATCTGTATTAACCAGGTCTTACAATGCTTTTGGTATGAAAGCTGTTTGCTCCTAGATAGTGTGCACCTGTCCCCTGGAAGATGTTGAGATTTGTCACTAGTTATAGGTGTCATGGCAGTATGGGGGTGGTTGTGGTGAGGAGAATGAGCATCCCCTTTTGAGGCATCTACCCCAAGTAAAGCTATCATAGGTTTCCAAGTTGAGAAAGGCTGTCTCCTCGGACACCAGAGGCAAGCTACTTCTGCTGATAAGAGACCCTGAGAATAGCATTTCAAGATTGTATGTTTCATCTAAATCCAACCAGATGTTCCCACCCAGGTCTCGGGATCTCATCCTTTCCCAATGACTGCCCTGCATGGCCCATGAGAACTTGGCAAGATTGTGAATACGGTTGTGGTTATCATTTTCAGCAGGTGCACAATTACACTTGTGTGTGATTTCTGCCAATAATAGTAATATTCCTGTGGCTACCAGAGTGAGTTCTTACAGGGCTGTCAGGGAGGCTGAGTTTCAGAGCACGACGGGCAAGAGTTACCAGACCTCAGTTTGGTATTTTCTGTCTGTAGGCAGTCAAGGGCACTCGGAAGGACCCATCCCCCATCACAACCCGAATGGTTGTCCTTACTGCCGCCAGAGTCAAGTGTGGCAGCCGCTCGAGTTCCCAAAGTACATGCTTCTGTTGCCACTTCATCTGTCAACAACCATTCTTACCTTGATTAATTGTGATACTGCTGTAATCCATGGGTTGCTAGCATCCTACTTCCCACCAGTGGCAAGGAGTTCAGCATTGTACTCAAGGTGAAGGGCATCACCAAACCAATCCCCAAATCCCATCTTTAGGGGGACCCATTGGTCCTAGGACCCATTCTGTCACAGTCTAGGTCTAATCAAGAGATAGAAACGACACATTAGGTAAAACAGGGAAAATCTAGTAAAAGGAATTACTATGTTAAAATAATAACTGTGAGATATTAGGAAACTCTGCGTGGTACCTTAGGGCTGAGCAAGAATACTCAAGGAGGACAGTCTTGGAAGAACTTCAGACTTTATTGGAGAAGGTGTGATTCAGCCAGCAGATAGCAGAGAAGCTCATGGGTTTAGGCAGGCCAGAGCTGGTTTGCGGTTGCTGTCAAAAACAACAGGTTACCCTCTAGAGTGCATGCAGGGAGCGGGCAATCAGCAGCTGGTGGTGTGGGTGTGCAGGCCCCAGCAAGCAGGGGCAGAAGGCCTGCAGAGCGTGCAGCTCAGTATATGACCCTCCAGACCCTGAGGGAGTCCTGTAGGGGCCTGGCTGTGTAAGTCTCTGGTTTCCACATGGAAAGGGTGGCCAGACCAAGGCTGCCAGGTTACAGAAGAACTGGAGTCTGGGCCTGTGTCTTGAGCTGGAAATTGCAGAAAGCCCCATTCTTCCCGCAGGGTCCCTCCAACACCCTCCACCCAGAACGCTTACTGTTGTGCTCACTTTCAAGGAGACGAACTTGAGCGAATTCTCTTGTCCCTAACACAGCACAGAGTGACATGTATCATTCACACGTGTCACGGTGTGTTCAGGGCTGAGAGGCAATACGCTGACAACTGACACAGTCTTTTTGTCCTGATTTCTAATTTTATCACATTGTATTCAGGGAGTAGAGGCAGTAGAAATTCTCCTTTATAGAATGTAAGACTTCCTTTGTGGCCTCATACTAACTACATAGTTTTTATTAAAACACAGTATATCTTTTTTTTCCCCTAAACTCTGCTTTCTCTACAAAATTCTAAGTAAATCTCTGTCAAGATTGTTAATTTGTATTTAAATCTTTATGTCCATATGTCCTTTATATTCTTATGTCCTTTATATCCTAATGTTTATATCCTTACATTCAGTTATTTTTACCTCTGTTAAGGTCTCCCAATATGATCATGGCTATTAATTTCACCTTTTATTGTAATTAGTTACTTTGTTTATATTTTGAAGGAATGTTGTTAAGTTGATATAGGTGGGTAATGCTCTTGGTGAATTATTCCTCATTAATAAGAATTTTTCTTTTTATCCCTTTCCGTATTTTGCCATTCATATTTATTTTGTTCGATTAATATTGCCATACCTACTTTCTTCTTGTTGGCATTTGTCTGGTGTATCTTTTGATCCACTTTTTATTTTGAGCAGTCTCACATCGTTTTGTTTTTGGTATATTGGCGCAAGAGACGGTAAACAACTCAGTGCTGTGGTCTGAATGTTTGTGTCCCCCCAAATTCAGATGCTGAAATCCCAACCCCAAATGCGATGGTGTGAGGGGGTGGGGCCTTTGGCAGGTGATTAGGTCCTGAGGGTGGAGCCCCCCATGAGGGGATTAGTGCCCTCAGAAAGGAGATGCCAGAGCTCCTTCACCCCGTCTGCCAGGGGAGGACACAGCGAGAAGGCACAGTCGCCTGTGAACCAGGTTCTCACCAGACAGGCTGCAGGTGCCTTGATCTTCGACTTTCTAGACTCCAGAACTGTGAAAAATAAATGTTTATAAGCCACCAGGCTATTGTATTTATGTCATAGCAGCCCAAGTGGATGAAGACATCATAGTTGGATTTTCTCAGATTGTCTGAAAATCTATCTTTTTCAAACAGATGGACTAAAAGAGCATATAAAGAGCACTCCATGAAGTGCCCAGGGCTGTTGTAATAAAGTACCACGGAAGTCCAAGATCAAGGGGCCGCCGGCAGGGTTGGTTTCTTCTGAGAGCTCTTTGGTTTGCAGATGGCTGTCCCCTTCTGCCCGTTCCATGGCCATACCTCTGGCCTGTGCATGCCTGGTGTCTCTCTGGGTGTCCAGATTTATCTTCTTATGAAGACACCGGTCACATTGGATTAGGGCCCACCCTGATGGCCCCATTTTGACTTAACTATCTCTTTAAAGGCCTTATCTCCAAATAAGATCATATTCTGAGGTGCTGAGGGTTAGAACGTCAACATATGAATTTTGGGGATACATGATTTCAGCCCAAACAAGCACATAACTAAATTTTGTGTTGCTTTTGCAGACTAATCTGAAAATTTTTTTTATTAGGTGAGTTTAATCCGATGATACTGACATGTTCGGACTCTTCTTGACATTGTAGTTTGTTAATATTTTCTTATTGCTTCTGTTTTGTCTCTTTTCTACCTTTGGTTGAGTGGATTCAGGTTTCTGAGTTCCCTTTGTTTTCCCCTAATGGTTTAGAAATTATGCATTCTGTTTTTCTTAGAGATCAAAGAGAAACTTGCATTTTTGTGTTGCCATCCAGAGTTAAGGAATATGTCCTCCTGTCTAATAAAAACGATGTGGATGGAACTAGAGGGTATTATGCTGAGCAAAATAAGTCTGTCAGAGAAAGACAGTTATCCTATGATTTCACTCATGTGGAATTTAAGAAACAAAACAGAGGAGCATAGGGGAAGGGAGGGAAAAATAAAATAAGATGAAATCAGAGAGGGAGACAAACCATAAGAGACTCTTAACTATAGGAAACAAACTAAGAGTTGCTGGAGGGGAGGGGGTTGGGGGGATGGGGTAACTGGGTGATGGATATTAAGGAGGGCACGTGATGTAATGAGCACTGGGTGTTATATGCAACTGATGAATACCTGAACTCTGCATCTGAAATTAATGATACACTATATGTTAATTAATTGAATTTAAATAAAATAAATTAAAAAACATACTGGCATCCTCCTACTTCCCTCTGCTTGCCCCCTACCCTCTCCTCCTGTGTGGATATAATTCCTGATTTTAGTTCTAGAATGCCAGATTACTGAACTATTTCACAATCATCAGTTATTTATGATGAGTAATTTTTCACCATCCCCCTCCCCATCACTGTGGTTCCTCTTGTACTTGTCTTTCCTCTTTGCGACAGTACTGTCAGGAATTCATGTTCTGTTTGCATGCTGGATTTGTCTGCATCTTAACCTCTCATGTGAATGATAGTTTGGCCGGGTATAAATTCTGACCAATTTTCTGTTACTCATACCTTTAGAGATATTTTCCTGTTGTCTTCTTGCATTCAGTGTTGCTGATGAAAAGTCTGCTATCAATCCGATAAGCTGGTTTTTGCTTCTTTGTATGTCATCCCCACTGCTGCCTTTTGAAGCTTTTAGGATTTGTTCTTGTTCTTGCTGCCCTGAAAGTTCACCATGATGTGTGCAGCAGAACTGTTGGTTGGTCTGACATCCGTTCCCTCCACCCTTTTTCTTCCTTGCTGCCTGGCCCTAGAGATGGAGGCATGGGTAGGGTTGACTAACACTGACCTTATTCTAGTAATTCCACCTAATCACCCTGGTTTGCTCAAGGCCCCTGCTGCTGCTCAGTCTGCCACATTAGAGCAACGTAGGAGTCTTACTCACTTTTCCCAGAACTTCCTCTTTGGTGCATATATTTTGGCACACATTTCTGTCTACTTCTGAGTTATTTTAAGAAAAAGTAGTTTAGTTGCTATGGGAAGATAGGGAACTCCACAGGGCTTGGGATAGATGGAAAAGACCCAGAGATGCATATCCAAAAGTCAATATATGATACATATTACAATTTTATTTTTATAATTATGAGACTGAGCCCCCAAATTATGTAGTATGGTCCTTTGAATTTTCTGGTGAATTAGTCTTAGTGTATGCATGGCAAGAATTTCTGAGTATACTAGAAGAGAGGATGAGAACCTTGATTTCTGGTAAAGACCCCTGGTTTGGTTTTGGGAAGGTCCTCCAGGAAATATCTGAAGGAGGGACCCTGTTCCTTAGAGGTGTGCCTGACATCCAAGCTGGGGGTAGCAAAGATGCTTATGACTCTGCCAGCCAGGCTACATTATTCCTGAGTTCTGAATCCCACCCAGGATGTCCACAACTACCCCAGGGGAGGTTGTGGGTAGAGGGTCTGCCGTGATCAGGATGCTGTCTTGATACTGAGCAAAGGAGGAGATCATGGGTAGGGGCCATCAGTATGTGGCAGAGAAGACTCTCTTTGGAAGGGCCATAGCGAGGAAGAGTGTCTAACTCCTGACAGAACAAGAAGAGGTGACACCTCCATGAGAAAAGGGGCCTCGTCTTGTTTGCTTCTGTTTGCCTAGTACTGGTGGTGGATGTGTGTTGAACAGAGTAATACTTGGGCAGTCATGATGGTTAATTTTATGTGTCACGTTGGCTAGGCTATGGTGCCCACTTGCTTGGTCAAACACCGATCTGTTGCTGTGAAAGTTTTTTAACTTGTGATTAACATTTAAATCAGTAGACTTTGAAATCAGATTACTCTCCATAATGTGGGTGGGCCTCATCCAATCAGTGGAAGGCCTTAGAGTTAAAGACTGACTTGCCCTGAAGAGGATGTACTTCTGCCTCCAAACTGCCTTCAGACCCAAGACTGTACATCAACTCCTGTCAGAATTTCCAGGCTGCTGGCCTGCCCTCTACATTTCAGACTTGCCAGAATTCTGTGAGCCAGTTCCTTGAAATAAATCTCTCTCTCTGTATATATATATCCTATTGGTTCTCTTTTTCTGGAGAACCCTGACTGATGCAGCAGTTTTTTCATTTGGGGATCCATCTGGCCCTCTTACTAACTTCTGACTTGGGACAGCCTCAGATTCAGAGACAAGCCGTCTGTCTCTTGGTCTCTCCATCCCCAGTGGTGGTATTGCCCATCCCCCCAATTCTGCCTTCTACTTAGTAGTACTGACTGGCCCAGTTCTGTCCTCTGTGCTCAGTTCATACAGGACCAGGGTTCAGCAGTTGACCTCATGTGGCGCTGGGCAGTGTTCTGTGTCATTTCTATGAATCTTCCCTCTGACACCAGATCCCGAGCCCTGAGGTTGGGGAGCCTTTCTCTGTAGGCTGCTCCACCCTGCAGTGGGAATCACACAAAAGACGGGCAATACATACAGACCAATCAGAAAGACATATGCACTGAAGGTCCGGTCATAGCATGGGCAGCATCACTCCATGGGCTGCTAGGAAAAGATGGGTCAGCAAGAAGGCTGGCCTTCCTGTCCACTGTGGATTGGGAGCATTTTCCATCCTTACCCAAGCTGTACCACTTGGGGCTGGCCCCTCCTCCGAGACCATGCTGTGGGTCCCACCCCAATCTCTTAGAGTCAGCATAGCACCATGTCCGGGTGGTTGGTGCGCTTTACAGGTTGAGAAGCTCTTTGCTGGAAAACCTGCAGAAGGATGACCTGTGACCAAGGGCTTGACAAGACCTACACCCGCTGCTTGGCCCTCTCCGATTTCACAGCTTTCCTGACCCGATGTTGCTGCTCCATTGTCTCTTTCCTTGATTTATGTGGTAAGACCTCTCTCCCAACATCAGGAATGGTCTTATCAGTCTTCTTCACCTCTTTCCCTGCCCCTAAATCCATGGTTCTCAACCTGCATGAGCTTTGGATGATTGGGTGATTGGGGATGCTGGAACTTTCTAATAATCCGAGTGTTCAGGGCCAGTGATATATATCCCTACTGGATATATGATCTCAGTGCCTAACCTTGATCTAGAACCGTCCTCTTCATTGTCGGTGTCACTGGCAAACCAGCTCAGCCTTCTTACCTCTTGCTGCCCACACGCTCCCTTTCAAGTGCCACCTCTGTGGAGAGGGCTGCCCCACCTGTTGTGCTGTGCCTGGGACGCCTGTCTTTCTGGGAACACCAGTGCCTGTGGGCTTGTTTCAGACCCATTACTGCCCAGGCATGCCTCAGAATGGGCATTCCTACGGGCAAGGATTCCATCCCCAGAGCAGTTGGCCTGGGTGCCTGGCACAGGAAGTGCTGAATCCGAATTAGCGAAAGAATCAATAAATTGTTCAAGAAACCCTTTACATCATTGCCTTAGGAGATTCATTTTGTCCCAATTACGTAAGTATTAGGGTTCTCCAGAGAAACAGAGCTCCTAGGACACAGACACACACACACACACACACACACACACACACAAGTTCCATGATCCTCCATCTGCAAGCTGGAGACCCAGGAAGGCCAGTAGGGTAGTTCGAAGGTCTGAGAGCCAGAGACACAATGGTACAGATTCCAGCCCAAGTCTGAAGGTTTGAAGGTTTGAGAGTCAGGAGCACTGAGGGCAGAAAAAGATCCTTGTCCCAGCTCAGCGGTCAGGCAGAGAGCCAGTCCAACCTTCCTCTGCTTTTTTGTTCTGTTCAGACCTTCAATGAATGGAATGGTGCCCACCCACGCTGGGGAGGGCAGTTTACCCAGTTCACCAGTTCAGATGCTAATCTCTTCTGGAAACGTCCTCACAGACATACTCAGAGAGAATGTTTACCCAGATAACTGGGCGTCCTATGGCCCAGTCAAGTTGATACAGAAAATTAACCATCACAGTGTGTTTATCGTCAGACATTTGGAAGATGCAGAAAAGCACAAAGAAGAGACTAGACTCAGTGATCATCCCAAGCTGCTTTTGAGGGAGGCCGGCAGGGGGTGGGGGAAGAGAGAGAGAGGGAGAGGAGAGCTGTATCCTATACAGTGTTCCTCCCTCTCCCCACCCTTTTTTTTTCTAGTTGACAGTTAAATCAGACACTCTGACTATGGGGCCCTGGGTATTGGCTCATTTTATTTTATTTTATTTTTTATTTATTTGAGAGAGAGACAGCGACAGAGCTAGTGAGAAAGCACAAGCGGGGAAGAGAGGGAGAAGCAAGCTCCCTGCTAAGCAGGGAGCTGGACGTGAGGCTCGATCCCAGGACCCCGGGATCATGACCTGAGCCGGAGGCAGACACCCAACCGACGGAGCCACCCAGGCACCCCGGTATTGGCCCATTTAAGAAACACTACCCAGAGAACCCTAAAGCGCATCTGGGCCTGAGATCTTCTACCACTTTAAATAGCTGCACATGATCCACTGCATGGATATAACTGTTTACTTAACCCATTTGCAAATGTTTAGGGTTTTTGGATGTTGTTTTGTTCTTGTTTGTTTGTTTTGCCTCCTCCTCCTGTCCTATCTCCCACAGTTAAGCTGGAAGCTCCTTGGGGGCCATGGCCTTGCCTGACGCCTGTTTTTGTTCTGCACATGCTCTGTACAGACGGAGCTGCTTAACCAGCCACCCAGAGTTAGCACATTCGGTGACCCTCAGGTGCCCAGGGCCACTCTCGCTTCTTACCAGCTGACTACAACGTTAGGGGGTTCCCAGGACCCCATTACATTTGGGAAGTTGCTAGAATGACTCACACAACTCAGGAAAGCATTCTGCTTAACAATGACAGTTTTATTATAGCAAAAGGATGCAAGTCCAAAGCAGCCAAGGGACACACACAGGGCAAAGTCTGGGAGGGTTCCAAAACAGGACGTGTGCTCCTCCCAGCATGGAAGTGTGGCAGTCATCACATGGTCCTGCCAACAGGGGAAGCTCACCTGATAAGCTGAGGAATCCCAAGTGTTTAGAGGCTGCTTCCCGGGAACCAGGGATGCGGGCCAGCCAAGTTCTTTTATTACACACCCACTGATTGCTATCATGCTTAGCAGTTAACAGAGAATGGCTCAGGGTTCCTTTAGATCTCAGGCCAGACCCAACCGCTCTGATGAAAATGATATGAAAAAAAAAAAAGCATTAAGAAGGATGTATGCATGCCATTTGTCTACCTTGAAGAGTGAAGCCTAATTAGAACTAATGCTGGTTATGTAGGCGGCCCCTATGAACTCTTGGGGCCCAGAAGCACGAAGTCCACGTTCACAGTAATGAGGGGTGGTGGTTATCAGGAGGGCTTGGGGAGACCCAGCTTGCTGGGCACCACCGAGTTTCAGTCCATCTGGGGCCAAGAGGTTTCATCTCTGACAGATTCCTAGGTGATGCCCACAATGCTGGTCCAGGAGCCACACTTAGAGAACCACTGAAGTGGACCCTCTGCTGGATTTTTGCTTTGGATACTTGGCCATTGTTTTTAAACTGCAGCGACAGAATGGAAAATGTGGCTGGCATAGAGGTCGCTCCCAAGGAGGTTCTTCCTGCCCTGGTGCCTCTGCCCAGCCGCCGGCTGCATTCAGACCCTGGGTCTTGTGACTGGGTTGGCTTTAATGGAAACTTCTGGACTCAGGTAGAAGTTCCTGTGTGGACTGTGGCCTCAGATTGCTGAGGGTGGCAGTGGGTGCTCACCTCTGGATAGGGGTGTCAGTAAAGTATAGTTCTGGAGCCCCTGACTTCCAGGAGGGCATCTGACCCCTGTCCTGCTCTCAAAGCTTATTGTGAGGCCCCAGGCTGACTCAGCTTGGGTGGTTAGGCCTCGCCACCTGGGGACACTGACCTTCCCTCACTGGTAGGAGCCCATGAGCCAGACAAGCAGAGCTGTGAGGGCTTGCCAGTGCAGTAGTGAACATTTTAATGGGTTGCTCTTGAGGGCTAATTAGAATAATTTTAGTAAATAGCCATCAGGTGTTGAAAAATAGGTTCATCAACAGCCTGGGAGGGCAGTTAGGTGTATTTGCCCAGATTTTGGAGGGAAAGTGTGAATCTGCTATTATCTCCAGCAGGGGCCAGTTAAATGGGCGAGTGTGGCCTTGAAATCCTGTTTCCTTTTTCATGCTTAGTGAGGGAGGTGGAACTGGGGGGCGGAGAGGCCTCAGGGGCCTACTGTGATGATTGCATTAGTCCCTCTCAGATCTGGAACCTGCTAAGCTATTTTTCCTGGAAGTGATCGTGGGATCTTTACTATTGATTCCAAAGAGGTGGCCGCTGGAGGGTGGGCAGGGGACCTGGCATCTCATCAAATGTGGTGCCCCGCATTTGGTCCCAGACCAGCAGCAGCATCCTCACCTGGTGCCTGCTAGAAATGCACATTCTCAGTCCTCCCCCAGGTCTCCTGAATCAGAAGCACTGAGAGTGGGGCCCAGCACTCTGCATTTTCACAAGCCCCTGTGGTAACCCAGTGCCCTAAAGTGTGAGGCCCACTCTGCAAGGGGGCTGTTGGGAAGCAAAATAGGCCAGAGATGCCGTAAGAGAAGAAAAGAGGCAGGGCGTTGGAGCCCCCAGACCCAGGGCAGCTCTGGGGTATTTGTCCCCAGTTGGAGGCCAGGGCCCAGAGGCTTCTCCAGCGTTCCCCTGCCCACTTGCCCCAGCTGCACTGTCTGGGGCAGGCAAAGGGCCCCAGGAGGCTGGAGAAGTGCCCGGGGTCATTGCCAGAGGCCGCCCTGCCCCTCACTCCTGAGGCCTGACAGGTGAGCCTCTGCCCCCAGACTTCTGCATTCCCTGCCAGCCGCACATCTCTGCTTGGCCTCAGTCTCAACGACCACTGGGTATTGTTTTTTTATTTTTGTCTTGAACAGCCACAGCCAGGGCCCTAATCTGAAAGCACCCACTGCCTCTCCCCTTACCACCCTTTTCTAGGGGAAGAAAAAGTTACTTAGGAGATAAAGGCAGCCCAGGTCTCCTGTGACAGGGATGAAAATCATCCCGCCGACTTCAGCTAGGAGGGTGGATAAGAGCTGAGCCCAGGGGTGGTGGGGCGCTGCTCTGGAGAAATCTGGTGGGCTGCCTGTCAGCAGACCCCAGGAACTGGAGTATGAGGTGGAGCTGCCTTTTCCCCAGCAAAGGATGAGGGGCCTCCCCACTTGAAGTAGAGAGCCTGGGGGGTGGGGAGGGGGCATGGGGGTGTGGAGACCACAATGCCCTCCAGAGGAGGGGCGGCCACAGGCCCGCAGGTGACCGAGCATCTTCTCTTTTGCAACACCTTCCTACTCCTGCCAAGTACCCCAGAGTTCCCTGCTTCCCACAGTGGAAACATCTGTAAAAGAGTTACACATAAATAAAGCTAAGTCATTTTAAATGAGCCAGGAGAAGCTGGCTATTTAAAGAAATCCTGTGGGAGATCTTTTATTCAGAAGATAATCATTTGACAGAGTGATTGAGTAGCCGACAATTTATATCCATTTCCGGAGCTCCATCTCCACAGCTGAGTTTCATTTACACCCTTCCAGCCACTCTCATTGAGCCCCTTTTTCTAGGCACTGGAGGACCCCCAAACACGAGACCCAGCCCCTGCCTCCACTGGCTTATGAACCGGGTGGGTGGGTAGGCACCATCTGCAGAGAGTTAAAGAATGTTCCAGAAGACCAAGCAGATGGCTTGGGGTGACTTGCCAGAAGGATGAAGCAAATGAACGATAGTGTGAGATAGTGCCTCTGAGGGGGTGGGGCAGGGGGTTGTTAGGACTGGGGTGGAAGCAGTGTGGGAGAAGAGGGTCTGTAGGCATCCCTTGTGGGTGAGGGCCCAGGGCAGGCAGGGAGAGGCACCTCTCTGGCCTGGTTATTTCCTGCCTGAGTTAGCTGGGACTGGAGAGAAATCAGTGCCAGAGTCAGTGGGATCCTTGACTCTCCCTGTTGGGGGGGCTGTCCTTCCCCATGGATCCCCGGCTCCTACGTCCTGGGTCGGGTCCAAGCTCCAGCTGCCATCTCTGGGCCAGCGGCTGAGACTGTGCTTTGGTCTGGGCTCCTGGCACTGTGATGGCTGGCTCTGTGCTTTCACAGCTTCTGCTCACTGCTTTCTGACCCCCTAGGACCCCCTATGTTTTGGTAGTGGTGAACTGTGGCTTCCCACAGAGCTCTTCTCTGGGCACTGCTCCCCTCAGCAGCCCTGGGGAGCTCCCTTTTCCAGCGCCAGGTGACCCAAGCTTCAGAGGGATACTTGAGAACTCACAGGGCCCCAGCCGTGGAGGAGTGCAGAGGTAGAGGAATCTAAACCACAGGTCACCCTCGCATGGTTAGCTTTGGGAAATGACTACATCTTCCCCTGATGTAGGTTAGTTTCCTATCCTGTTTACACAATGCTGAACCAAGTCAGCAAAGCTGTACTTTGAAACTTTGACAGTCCGGCATCTCAGTCCTGCGATTAGAGCCCCCAAGCCAGTGCTAAGGTATTACGTTAAATGTGGGGAAGGGAGCCCTGGACCCCCATCTGGTAGAGGGGCCTTAGAGGACACATGCACACCTGTGTGCACTTCCTAGAAGGACCTGGAGATGATCGTACCATTACTGATCAAGGTAGAGGGTGGAGGCAGGCAGATGCCCAGTCTTAAACGTGTCCTTTGAGCATATCACCTTATTCCTTATTTCAGCTTCATGCCAGGGTGTAAAAGAAGAGAAGGCCACTATGTGTGTGTCAGGGCCTGTGCCAAAGGGGCAGCATAACTTCCCTGAGGCCCAGGGGGAAGATTGCTATGAAGGACCGGGATCAGGAGAGCCCTAGAGGTTTCGTGTTTTGTTAGACAAAGACGCCGAAGACGTCAGATGCTTGCAGGGGTGGGTGGTGGAGGAGAGGCTGCTTGGCCAACGCTCCAGCAACATGAAGCTCCCACTCCCTACACAGTTGCCCCTTTTTCTCCTGGCCCAGAGCTGCTTATCTGGAGACCGTGAAGCTTGGGGGATTATAGGATCTTCCTTGAAGGGCCATAGACCATATTTTCATTACATCCATTTCAGTGGCTCTCAGCCTTGGCTGTATTTCAGAGTCACTGGGACAGTTCAAAATACTGATATCAGGGCCCCACCCAGAAATTCTGACCTCGTGGGACTGGGACAGGCCCAGGAATGATAGTTTTTAAAAGCTCCCCGGGGGTGATTGTAACATGCAGCTGGGCCTGAGGACCCTGGGACTGGTAGGAATTTTCAGTTTGCCTCCAGCATAACTTCTCTGCTGCTGCTGCTGATGATGATAGCAGGCTGAGCCAGAATCATCGATGGCAGTTCTGTGTGTTTGATGAATTGAACAAAATAAAAATAAATAGGTTTTTACCTAATGTACCTTTCAAAATCTATGAACAGATCAATGGAGGACATTCGGGGCTGGCCAGGATTAAGTAAGCCCACTAGAGCCTACCTCTCTCATTCATTAAAACTAAAAACTCTGGACAGAATAAAAAGCAAAACCTTTGGGAGGGAGCTCAAACCTTGGATGTCAGGTAATTTGACATAATTATGAACATAGAGGTAAAAAAAAGCCTCAGTAATATCTTAGCAAGGCAAATCCAGCAATACCTAAAGACAGTACATTATGGCCAAGTAGGGTTATCCCAGGAATACAAGGTTGTTTAAAAAGTCAAGCATTAGTCAGTGTGTTACACAGAGTAGAGAAGAAAAACCACATGAGCATCTCAGTAGGGGTAGGAAAAGCATTTGGCGAAATTCAACATCATTCATGATTTTGAAAAAAAAAAAAAAAAAAAGAACAACACACAGGAATAGACGTCTTCAGTCTGAAAGAGGACATCTACAAAATATTTACAGCAAAGATCATACTGAAAGACTGAATGTTTTGCACCTGAGATCAGGAACAAGGCAAGGTCTGGTGGCTGTTGTCACTCCTAGTCAGCATTATACAGGACATCACCAGTGTGGTAAGGCAAAGAAAAGAAATAAAAGGCATATAGATTGCAAAAGTGGACCTAAAACAACTCTTATTTTTAAAAGATATATTTATTTTAGAGAGAGAGAGCATGAGCAGGGGGAGGGGCAGAGGAAGAGGGAAGGAGAGAGAGAGAGAAGCAAACTCCCCGCTGAGCATGGAGCCCAACACTGGGTTTGATCTCAGACCCTGAGATCATGACCTGAGCTGAAATCAAGAGTTGGATGCTCAACCAACTCAGCCACCCAGGTGCCCCTAAAACCAACTCTTATTTGCAGACTTCATCGTTCTCTGCAAAATCCCAATGGCATCTATAAAAAGCTCCTAGAATTAATAAATGAATTTAGCAAGGTCACTATACAACAGTTATATTTCTATACCACATCAATAAAGCAATTGTGAGGAAAAAGGGACATTTACAATGCAGCAAAAAAAGAAAAGAAATATATATAATTCTGACAAAGTATGTGCAAGATCTGTAGGCTGAAAACTATAAATACTGATAAGAGAAATCAAAGAAGACCTAAGTAAATGGAAAGATGTATCATATTTATGCATTGGAAAATTCAGTGAAGTTCAGATGTTAATTCTCCCCACATTGATCTATATATTAGATGCACTCCCAGTCAAATTGCCAGCAAGATTTTTAAAAATAGGTATCGACAAGATGATTCTAAAATGTATATGGTTGGGCGCCTGGGTGGCTCAGTTGGTTGAGTGACTGCTTTCGGCTCGGGTCATGATCCTGGAGTCCCTGGATCGAGTCCCGTGTCGGGCTCCCTGCTCGGCAGGGAGCCTGCTTCTCCCTCTGACCCTCCCCCCTCTCGTGTGCTCTCTCTCATTCTCTCTGTCTCAAATAAATAAATAAAAATCTTAAAAAAAAAAAATGTATATGGTGGAAAGGCAAGGAGACTTGAATAACCGACATGACGGTCAGACTCAAGTTGGAAACACACCCCTGATTGCATGCTGGAGAATTCTCCAGAAGATTAAAAACAAAGGAACTCCCTTGAGTAAAGTACACATAGTCCTTAGGGATTGTATTAGTTTGCTAGGGCTGCTGTAACAAAGTAGGCCAAACTGGGTGGCATAAACAACAGAAATGTATTGTCTCAGGGGCTCCTGGGTGGCTCAGTCCTTTAAGGAGAGTTGGTTTCAGCTCAAGTCATGATCTCAGGGTGGTGAGATCAAGCCCCTGATTCTGGTTCTGTGCTCAGTGGGGAGTCTGCTTCTCTCTCTGCCCCTCTCCCCACCTGCACACACTCTCTCTCTCTCAAATAAATAAATCTTAAAAAAAAAAAAAAAACTGTATTGTCTCACAGTTCTGGAGGCCAGAAGTCTGAGATCGAGGTGTTAGTGGGATTGGTTCCCTCTGGGGGCTGTGAGGGAGAATCTGTTCTGTGTTTCTCTTGTTGCTTCCGGTGCTCATCATCTTAGCATTCCCTACCTCACAGAGCCCTGCTTTCATCTTCACATGGTGTTTTCCCTGTGTGTGCTGTCTTCAAATTTCCTCTTTTTACAAGGACATCAGTCATATTGAATTAGGGCCCACCCTAATGATCTTATTGTAATTAATTACACCTGCAATGTCAATTTCCAAACGAGGCCACATTCTGAGCCACTGGGGGTGAGGACATCAACATTTAATTTGGAGAGGGAGGGGACACAATTCAGCCCATAATGGTTTCTTTTATATCTGCACAGGGAGTGATGCATGTCTTTGGAAGTGATTAGAAAAATATGAAAACAGCTGAACAGCCAGCACAAATGAATCCGTTTTTCCATCTGTATCTTGTGGTTGCTTTCTCTGGGGTGACCAATTCCTTTGTCTCGGAGGATGGATTTGGTAAAGAATGTGTTTAGAGCATCCTTCCTGGCACAAGGCCTTGGCAAATGCAGATGTTGTGTCTTTTTCTCAAGCTTGTTGAGAAAAAGGTCAGTGCCAATAATTTTGTGTTGTTTAATTGCCTTCTTATCTGGACCTTTGATTTCTTTTTTTATATCTTATTTTATTAAAATTCAGTTAATTAACACATAGTATATCATTAATTTCAGATGTAGAGTTCAGGTATTCATCAGTTGTATGTAACACCCAGAGCTCATTACGACACATACCCTCCCCAATGCCCATCACTCAGTTACCCCATCCCCCCACCCACCTCCCTACCAGCAACCCTCAGTTTGTTTCCTAAGTTAAGAGTCTGTTATGGTTTTTCTCCCTCTCTGATTTTGTCTTATTTTACTTTTCCCTTCCTTCCCCTATGATCCTCTATTTTGTTTCTTAAATTCCACATATGAGTGAAACCATATGATAATTGTCTTTCTCTGACTGACTTATTTCGCTTAGCATAAAACCCTCCAGTTCCATCCACATCGTTGCAAATGTTAAGATTTCATCCTTTTTGATGGCTGAGTAATATTCCAGTGTGTGTGTGTGTGTGTGTGTGTGTGTGTGTGTGTGTGTGTATACACCACATCTTCTTTATCCATTCATCTATTGATGGACAATTTGGGCTCTTTCCATAGTTTGGCTATTGTGGACATTGCTGCTATAAACATTGGGGTGTAGGTGCCCCTTCAATCACAACATTTGTATCCTTTGGGTAAATACCTGGTAGTGCAATTGCTGGGTCATAAGGCAGCTCTATTTTTAACTTCTTGAACTCCATACTGTTTTCCAGAGTGGATGTACTAGCTTAAATTCCCACCAACAGTGTAAGAAGGTTCACCTTTCCCTGCATCCTCGTCAAAATTTGTTGTTTCCTGACTTGTTAATTTTAGCCATTCTGACTGGTGTGAGGTGGTATCTCATTGTGGCTTTGATTTGGATTTCCCTGATGCTGAGTGATGTGGAGCATTTTTTCATGTGTCTGTTGGCCATTTGCATGTCTTCTTTGGAGAAATGTCTGTTCGTGTCTTCTGCCTATTTCTTGACTGGATTATTTGTTTTTTGGGTGTTGAGTTTGATAAGTTCTTTATAGATCTTGGATTCTAGCCCTTTATCTGATATGTCATTTGCAAATATCTTCTCCCATTCCATAGGCTGTTTTTTGGTTTTATCAACTGTTTCCTTTGCTGTGCAAAAGTTTTTTATCTTGAAGTCCCAATAGTTCATTTTTGCTTTTGTTTCCCTTTGGAGATGTGTCTAGTAAGAACTTGCTGCGGCAAAGGTCAAAGAGGTTACTGCCTGTGTTCTCCTCTAGGATTTTGATGGACTCCTGTCTCACATTTAGGTCTTTCATCCATTTGGAGTCTATTTTTGTGTGTGGTGTAAGGAAATGGCCCAGTTTCATTCTTCTTCATGTGGCTGTCCAATTTTCCCAACACCATTTGTTGAAGAGACTGTCTTTGTTCCATTGGAAATTCTTTCCTGCTTTGTCGAAGATGAGTTGACCATAGAGTTGAGGGTCCATTTCTGGGCTCTCTATTCTGTTCCATTGATCTATGTGTCTGTTTTTGTGCCAGTACCATACTGTCTTGGTGATCACAGCTTTGTATGTAGCTTGAAGTCAGGCATTGTGATGCCACCCGCTTTGGTTTTCTTTTTCAACTTTCCTTTGGCTATTTGGGGTCTTTCCTAGTTCCATACAAATTTAAGATTATTTATCCCAACTCTGTGAAAAATGTTGATGGTATTTTGAGAAGGATTGCATTGTGGACCCTTGATTTCCTCCTGAAGGCAAGTAGGAAAAGGCGCCAACTTTGGTAAGCCACCACTATTTCCAGGAGTTCTTGTGAGTGAAAGTTCACTTCTTACAGTTGGGGGTATCTATTAAAAACAGCAAGTAGCTGCTGGCCCACAAGTACAATATTGCCATTCATTATGGCATGAATGCTGGTTTCAGGTGTAGATGCCATTGGGGGATACAAATACCAGTTCCTGGGACTTGCTGTTGGTGAAGGGCTGGCAGCATTTTTATAGTGTATCTAAGGGTCAGATCATTCCCTTTTGCTCATTCTGAGATGAAGATGCAGTGGGGCAGATATGCTGGCACATTGAAAGCCCAGATGGAACAACTCATGTCCCAGGACCCCTTCAAGGGATGCTGAGGCCTATGTCCTTTCTATGCAGAAATGTCCCTGGGCAGGTGTGGCTGCAGAGGGCTTGGCACTTGTCTTTTTATATGTTACTTGTCTATAGAAGTATCATACTCAAAAATGAAGAAGGAAGAGAAGTAAATAGCATTATTGTCACTCAAAGGAAACCCTTGCTGGTGTTTTAATGTAGTTCTTCACAGTTTCTTCTATGTTTATTTGGTGGTGAATAAATTATAACAATGCATTTTATGTGATAAACTCTTTATAAATATTTTAATCACTGCATAATTGTCTTGTGGATGTGTTGACTCTGGCTCAACTAAGACCCTGTTATGGAAGGCTTGGAGTGTGCTCAACATTTTTGCCTTTTTTTCTGCCATTTTTCAAAGAGAAGCATATCCCTCTGTGAGCTAAGCTAGGTTGTAGTGTGTTGTGTGAGATAATGTTGGAACTCAGCCTGGTTTTTGGAAGACTGTTAATGTCCCTTCAGAGCCTGTGGTTGTCTGATCTTGCAGCAAGATACTTAATGACTTTTGTCTGGGATGCTTGGGCTGACTATACAGGTGGACTCTAGGACTGTGGAAGCCCAAATTGTGTGTGGTCAAAGCACCTACATTATATTGGAAAGGAAAAAAAAAAAAAGAGTATTATCTTTACAACAGAGACCGGACTGGGATACAAGATCATGGGCCACGGCAATTTGGTTGAGTACATATCTCATTTGTATGATGACATTTTTACCTAGCCTGTAGTATGGCCACCGAATCTTTCCTTTTCATCTTGGTCTGCTGTATTACTAGCGCTTCTAAGAGCTAGCTGATGCTGTTTTCCCATGCAGAAGAAAAATGTGGTTTAGAGAAAGGACACTGGGGCTCTTGATTGTTGACAATGAGCCTTTATTTCCCACATCTCATTAGGATGTTTCAGGAGGAGAGTGGTGAGCCCCGAGTCAGGGGCTGCATTTTCTTTTGATTTATGTGCTGTTCTAGAATTAATTGAGTCTGGACACAGGGTCTCATTTTCATTTTCTTGGACGCATAGCAGGTAATCGTGTTTCTTCTGTACATTTGAATTGCTTTCCAGATGGTCTGTTGTGAAGGATTTATCTTTAATATGATTAATCAGAAATAGTGAACCTCAGTATGTTTGCTCACAGGTTCGCATGCAAAGCCTCCCAGGCTGTAGGGGTGGTTAACTCTCTCTTGGCCACGGCCCTCCTGGGGCTTTTCTGAGCACCTGGACCTTGGATTGAAAGAAAGTTTAAAGGGTCCTGGATAAAAGCCCTGGAAGGGGGTAGAAGGCCTAGAGTAGATCCCCAGGGAAGCATCAGAACATTATTTATTGTACAAAAATAGGACACAATCCACGTGTCAATAGGGAAGAGTTAGATTATGTCTATTGGGCCAGGAAATACTATGTAGCCATTAAAATCATAATTATAGAGTGTTCCTACTGCTTATTCTATTATGTTAAGAGAAAAGAGGAGAACATGGCACTGTGTTTACAGCAAGACCTCACCCTTGCAAAAGAGATGTATAGAGGAGAACGGACAGAAATAGATCACAAAATAACAGTAGCCATCTGTGGACAGAACAGCTATGAGGGGGTGTCTCTTTTCTGTATCCCCTGTTAAATACACAGCAAAACAGATCATAATCCTTACCCCTGGGAAGTCTTGTGTCCTCGGAAGCAGTCACCTCTCGGGTACAAAAATCTGCCCGCATTCGCTTAACAAATGATGTGCTAAGATAAGTCACGTGTCCTGCCCTCTCCAAAGGCTGGGAGTGAAGTTCTTCACAGCCTCCTACAGGGCAGCTGTCCCCTTGTCACAGCTGCACCCCCAGAAGGAGGACGCGCTGAAGTCACTGCAGATCTTCCCAGGAGATGCTGCCTGCAAGCCTTGCAGCCGGGGAAGGTGAGATTTGGTGGCTGTGTGTGGGACCTCCCTGCAGACAGGAAGGGCACCGCAAAAGCTGCTTGTAACTGAGGTGTTGTAAGTAAAATCCTTTATCATCAGGTGTGTTAGGGCCTTATGCTTTCAAACGCACCTTTATTGAGCTACACTGGATATTATAAACTCAGAACTCTTTCTTGGCAGGAACCACTTGGCTCCACCAATATTTTGCCCCACCTTTCCTTCTCCCCGCCCTTTGACCTCACCACACCTTCCTGGTCTGGGAAGGGTCTGCTGTTCTCTGACTAGCCCTTGTGTGCTCAGGGCACCCACCTATGTCCTGCTGGTAGGGACTATAGGTGACCCAGGAGCTGGATCTCGGAAAGCGATAGGGAGAGAAGGCGGAACACGATGGCCTGGGCATCTAGGGAAGGGTCTTGTGTTTCTTGGCAAGGAGGTCATACCCATTCTGTAGTTAGTGGAAAGCCCCCAGAGGCCCCCCGAGCATCTATTTAGGGCAGGGTTTCAAGTGCAGTCCTAGAGCCTCTGACATCAGAATCACCTGCAGCTCTAGGCCTGGCTTTTGGCTCACCCTCTTGGAATCTTGGGCCCATGACTCTGCATGCTCCCCAGGTGGGCCTTGTATCCATCAAAATGAGTGAACCACTGCTTTGGGGGAGTAACTCTTGGCTTTCCCCAAGACCTCACCCTTCCCTGCAGTCCCACCTAGATGCACCCCTATCCCATTGCAGAGAGGCACATTATGTCCCTGGCCAGGGTCACTGTCTACCTGTGTTGGCAGAGTTCCCATATAAGGGAACATAGATTCCCCATCTAAGACATGCACCTAGTCAGGTATCCTCTCCCTTTGAATTTCATTTAAAATTTTCCTCAACTCCCTGTATGTAGTAGAAAAAAACAAACGTTATAGAGTTGAGGTCTGTGTGGGTTTTTCTCCTATTTAACCCACGTCAAGCCCTGAAGGCAGGTGCTATCATTTCCAATTTACCAAGGGCAGAAGGGCATCCTTCTGTTAAATATCTTGCCCAAAGCCCGACAGTAAATGGAGGTCTGAATTTAAACACGACCTTCTGTCTTCATCTTTAATAGGAGGGTTCTTTCTCTTATACCCAGAGTGCCCCTATAGGTTAAATGTAATTCTACAAACATTCAAAGACGCGGCTGCCTGCCGCCCAGGTTCTATATCCACGGAAAAGAGAACCGAATTGGAAGGTCCACACTATTAAACTGTAGAAAAGCCAACAATTAGCATGGTATTTAATGGTGAAAACCTTTTTAAAAATAAGATCATTCACAATGTCCAGCCAGAGCCCTATGGGAACCTGAGGCAAAAAGAAAAATCAATAATACTGATCTTGTCTTTATTTAAAGCTTCGATATTTTGTTTACCATCTATTCTTGCGTTGATTTTTATTTTTTAAAGTGTTGCATTAAAACATTTGCTCTTTGGGGGGCGCCTGGGTGGCTCAGTCGGTTAAGTGTCTGACTCTTGATTTTGGCTCAGGTCAGGATCTCAGGGTAGTGAGATTGAGCCCCGTGTCGGACTCCGCACTGGGTGTGGAGCCTGCTTAAGATTCTCTCTCTTCCTCTGCCCTTCTCCCCATCTGTCTCTTAAAAAAAAAAATTCTGTTTTGATTCCTGAGTTTTTTGATGCCTTGTTAAATTTTGTGATTGGGGTGAGTGCCATCCATGCTTCACCCTGGACCAGCCCTGGTAAGAAGTAAAGACATTTTCATTGCCATTAGGAATAAGTCAAGGATGCCCCTTTAATCACTTAACTGTGTAGTAGTAGAAGCCCAGGGCAATGCAGCCAGACGAGGTGATCAAATGCTGAAAAGGAGAAGAACAAAATTTATCAACTAAAATCTGTTAGAGTTTAAAAAGGGACTTTTACAAGCTCAGTGTGGATTTTTTTCTATGTACCAGCAACAGCCAGGTAAATATATAATGGGAGACACACAGCCACAAAAAAAAGTAATATAATCTAAGAATAAACTCGCTATGAAGAATCCTGTAATGCTGTTGTGAGACATTTAAGACTTGAATAAATGGGGAGATATTTCTTAAGTGAGAAGACCCAGTGTTGTACATACAAAAATTACTCATTGGGGCGCCTGGGTGGCTCAGTCGGTTAAGCGACTGCCTTCGGCTCAGGTCATGATCCTGGGGTCCCGGGATCGAGTCCCGCATCGGGCTCCCTGCTCGGCACGGAGTCTGCTTCTCCCTCTGACCCTCCCCCCTCTCATGTGCTTTCTCTCTCTCTCATTCTCTCTGTCTCAAATAAATAAATAGAATCTTTAAAAAAAAATTACTCATTGTAGGGGCTAGAAGGTACAGGGGGAGAATGATTTTCTGGTGAGTTGGCAGCAACTGGGCTGACCATCTAGACCTTGTGGTTGACATGTGAGAAGAGAGGCTCCTCTATTTTTTTTTTAAAGATTATTTATTTATTTATTAGAGAGCACGAGAGCACAAGCAGGGGTAATGTCAGGCAGAGGCAGAAGCAGGCTCCCCACTGAGAAGGGAACCTGACTTGGGGCTCGATCCCAGGACCCTAGGATCGTGACCTGAGCCAAAGGCAGATGCTTCACTGACTGGGCCACCCCTCTGCCGTCTCCCGGGTGCTCCCAGGACCCCTCTATTTTTAAAGTATGGACAGAAATGGGCTGAATCTGCTTCTTCAAGGGAAAATGTCCACACCTCCTGGAGCCACAGGACTTATCGTAAGTGCTTCCTCTGACACGCCCTGGGTCTGTGAGCTGCACCCCATCCCTGGTACCATGAGTTCCAGATTTCCCAGGGGAGGGGCCCTTTTCCCTTTACGCAAGCAAACTAGCCATCCTCTGGAAACCTTGATTCTTTACATTTAAAAATCTACTCTATCTGGAGAGTATATCCCTATAAGGTAGGAAGCAGCTTTGTTTTCCCCTAAATGTTTAGCCCAGTGGGTTTCAAACTTTGCTCCACATTAAAAATCTTGATGCCAAGTCATGCCTCCTACCAGTGAGCTTGGAATGCTAGGCATCGGCCCTTGTAAAAGTCCCCCAGGTGATTCCAATGTGCAGCAAAGTTTTAGAACCACTAGGTTACCCAAGGATCCCCATACCTGCCACTGAAAAGAATTTTTTTTTTCCCACGGCCTTAAGGTAACGACCCATTCTGGTTTTAGCACTAAAAGTTCTTTGTGTCGGGAAACTCCTCACTCCCAGGTGAACTACATTTTATAGATAAAACTAAGTAAACATAGATCTGTTTCTGGGCTTTCTCGTCTGTACCATTGCTGTCTGTCCAGCAACGATACCATGGCATTTTAATTACCATGACTTCAGAGTATATATATATATATGCTTGATAAGGCAAGTTCTTCTTCATTAACTCTCATTTTTAGATCTTTCTCAGCTATTTTCACGTGTGTGTTCTTCCAAGTGAACTTAAGAATTATTGGGTCAAAGTTTCCCCTATATTCTGCTGGGATTTTGGCTGGGCTAGGCTTACATTATAGATTGTTTTGGGTGACTCATTTATAGGATCAGGGACTATTCCATGTTACCGTCATGTATGTACTTTAGTCCTTGAGTCTAAGATTGGCCTAGAGGGCGTTATGTGTAGATATGGGCATACATGTGTCCATGCATGTAGATTTTGTCCCCCAAATGACAGAATTTGAATTTAAGCTGGAATTTGAAGTTAAGAGGTACTGTGTACCTGAGTTTGTTCTTTAACAAGCCTGTGGAAACCTGCAGCGTGCATGGCCTGAGGAAGTACAGAGATGCTGTAATGTCAATGAATGTTTTGGGACTATTTTGGGGAATGTCATTACTAGAGATTGTGTCCACAAGAAGGTGACTGTCAGGTTCCGTCAGTCTGTGTCCCGGGCATTAGCTATCCTCTGTAAAAGTAAGAGATCTGTTGTAAAATTGTAAGTGGCTGTGGGGCAGGTCAGGGCCTTCAGTGCTTCCTCTGGGCACCTGTGTTTTAGTGAACACTGAGCACCTTGATCCCTACCTGGGAACAAATCTCTGGAATTATCCCATTGGTTTTGGGGTTTAGGGACAGGGTAACTTGTGAGGGCATTCAGCCTCTACAGGGTCCATCTCAGTGATAATATTACTGGTGCGGAGTATCTTTCTAGTCTGTGGGCTGCTCTGGAGAAGAAGCACAGTGCATCTTTCAGCACATAGTGGTGTTGTCAAGCCACGGCCGCTCATGAGCCCCTTGAAATAGGAAACTTCCTTGGACTGAATTCACATGTTGGATGAATTCACATGTTGGCTCAGCCAGTAATGGTGCTCCTGAGCGTCTGCACAAATGAAATAATTATCTCCTCCATTCTTTTGGGAATATGCATAATGCTGTGACTGGCCATCTGGTAAACCCAGTGTCATAGCAAAATGCGTTTTGGGCACCGCCACAAGCAAAATGCTGTGTGGGCGCTCTGGGGAGTACGGAGTACAAAGGGTTTTTAGTTGAGGACTTTTCTGGGGAGATAAGGCGGAAGAAAGAAAATGTAGAGCCTGGGCCAGACCTGCCATGAGAGCCCCTATCTCCGCTCTCCACTCTCTACTGCTGAGCCCAGATCCCATTGCTTCCACTGCCTGAATACTGCCTGAGTCACGTCTCCTCTCTCATTTCCACTGCTTTAGTTTAAGCTGTCATTTCTTTAAAAAAAACTTTTTAAATTGTGATAAAACGTATGTATCGTGAAATTTACCCTTGTGACCATTTTCTTGGATACAGGCTCTCGTTTCTTCTCTCTGGACACAGGAATACGTTTTTAAAAATAAATGAACTATGATGCAAACAAAACCAAGACGTATGTAATGTGAAAGTACAGTTTAAAGAATAAAGCAAATAGGGGCACCTGGGTGGCTCAGTGGATTAAGTGTCTGCCTTTGGCTCAGGTCATGATCTCAGGGTTCTGGGATCGAGCCCCGCACTGACTCCCTGCTCTGTGGGGAGTCTACTTCTCCTTCTGACCCTCCCCCTTCTTGTACTTCCTCTCTCTCTCAAATAAATAAGGTCTTAAAAAAAAAAAAAGATTAAAGCAAATACCTGGGTAAGCACTCAGCTGAAGAAATAAAACATTAACCATCTGGGCGCCTGGGTGGCTCAGTTGGTTAAGCGACTGCCTTCGGCTCAGGTCATGATCCTGGAGTCCCGGGATCGAGTCCCGCATCGGGCTCTCTGCTCGGCAGGGAGTCTGCTTCTCCCTCTGACCCTCCTCCCTCTCATGCTCTCTGTCTCTCATTCTCTCTGTCTCAAATAAATAAATAAAATCTTAAAAAAAAAAACAAAACATTAACCATCTGTTTGGATATCCTCTGTGCCTTTTCCCTGATGCCAGCCCCTCACTTGCCCTAGAGCACAGTAATAGACTTTTCACTGGTCTCCCTTCCCCCAGCATCTCTTCTACGCTGGGCTCAGACAGATGAGGCTAAAAGAGAAATCCTGTGTGTCCTGCACCTGCTGAAAGTTGCCCGATGACTCTGCGTGGTTTGTGGGATAAAATGCAGAGAGTCCTGGGTGGTGGGGGAAGGACTTCCCCAGTTTGGATGCACAGGATCTTCGCGGTGCCCCGTGATACCACGACCCACCTTCCACAAGCTGTAGCCACACCCTCTGCCCTCTCCTGGGTGCTCCCCTTCTCTCTGCGGCCAGGCAGCGCTGTCCTCCCTCTGGTGTCCCCCGCCTTCTCCGGTGCCCTCAGCCTGCTGAGCCTGTGAGGCTAGGGCTCAGGTTCAGCTTCTCTGTATGGTGCTCGGCCTGGACAGTTCCCTGCAGAGGTGGCCACTGGGGGAATGTGGTTTGAGAGGGAGGAGGAAGGAGAGGCTTCTGTGCGCTGGGGAGGGCGAGACAAGCTGATAGGGGAGGGAACTTGAGTGGGCCTTTGGGGAACACTGAGGATTTAGACTTGGAAGGTAGTGTACCTCCTCATCAGACCTCATCATGTCTTCTGAATGTAAGCTTCTCTGTCTCACTCTTTTTTTTTTTTTTGGAGAGCAAATAACTTGATCTGATGACTCTTTGTCTTGTCACCTTGGCTACCCAAACTGGTGAGCGTTTTTAAGAAGTCCTTAATGAGCTGGTGAGATTCTGGGGGAGAGGCAGTCATCCTGGTGAATGGCAGGTGCCTCGCCTCTGCCCCTTTCCCTCCAGCCCTGCGTGTCCTCTCTTCTCTTTGACATGGGCGTGCGTGATTCGCAACACGTGAGGCAGCTGCAGTGGGGATGTTGCATTGTTGGAACAGATGTGCATTACCATTGCCCTGAGACAACATGGTGGTGAAACAGTCCCATGGGTCCCGCGGCTGGCAGCCCGTGGCCCGGCACGATTCTTGGGGTGGCCATGCTTGGCGGGGTTCTGACTGTCCTCTCCAACGTTCCTCCCCACAGTGGCTGTCTGCAGGTGACCATGGCCGTGTGAGCGTCCGCCATGGCCAACCGGAAGCGTCAGAGCACGGCGAGCAGCATGCTGGACCACAGGGCGAGGCCAGGCCCCATGCCCCATGGCCAGGAGCCCGAGAGCGAGGACACAGAGCTGCCCCTGGAGGAGTACGTGCCCCAGGGCCTGGAGCTGGCCACCCTGCGGCCCGAGAGCCCCACGCCCCCGGACCAGGGGTGCCACGACCACAGCCCTGATGGGGACTCCAGCTCTGACTACGTGAACAACACCTCCGAGGAGGAGGATTACGATGAGGGCCTCCCTGAAGAGGAGGAGGGCATCACCTACTACATCCGCTATTGCCCCGAGGATGACAGCTACCTGGAGGGCATGGACTGCAACGGGGAGGGGTACCTGGCCCACAGCACACGCCACCTGGAGACGGACGAGTGCCAGGAGGCGGTGGAGGAGTGGACAGACTCGGCAGGCCCCCACCCACACAGCCATGGGGACGAAGGTAGCCCGGACTACCGGGACGGCCACCTCCCCATCCCGGAGGATGAGGCCTCCGTACTGGAGGCCCAGGACCAGGAAGAAGGTGTCCACTACTGCCCCAGTGAAGAGGGCTACCAGGACTACTACCCCACGGAGGCCAACGGGAACACGGGCAATGCCTCCCCCTATCGCCCGAGGCGTGGGGACAGGGACCTGGAGGACCAGGAGGAGGACATCGACCAGATCGTGGCCGAGATCAAGATGAGCCTGAGCATGACCAGCATCACGAGCGCTGGTGAGACCAGCCCTGAACATGCCCTGGTGCGGGGGCCCGAGGACTCCACGGAGGCCTGCCCGCCCGGCGAGGCCAGCCACGGCCCCAGCAGACACGAGGGAAGGCCCAAGTCACTGAACCTCCCTCCTGAGGCCAAGCACTCTGGAGACCCCCAGAGAGGCTTCAAGACCAAGTCCAGGACTCCAGAGGAGAGGCCGAAGTGGCCCCCAGAGCAGGTAGGACTCTGGCTGTCCCCGGGGAAGGGGGGACGGAGGGGCCCAGAGAGCAAAGGATGCTCTGGTGTCACCTGTGCAGATACCAAAGCCCGTAGCTCAAATGTGCGTTTAGTTCTTCATCTGTTCAGTTACGTAGCAGGTGTGTGGATGTTCTGGTGCCATCCAGAAGACCCGCCCCCTCCCAGAGAGAGATTTGGTCTCTAGCCCGCTTGCCCTGCATCTGCTCATGGTTGGGGGTGGTTCCTGAGACTACCATCCCCCCACTAGCTGGTTTCTTCAGGCCAACAGGACATTGGCAAGGATGTGGGGTTGCTGGGTCGTGTATAATGCTGCAGCCAGTCGTTGGATGCCCCAGTGACAAGGGACAGTGACTTGAGCACATTTCACAGGGGCCACTGTATCCCGGTGACACTCTTCTGAAAGCTCAGGGGCTGGGCATTATGGGCAACTAGCTGTAAGTAATTATTTTGAAAATAATTATTTGAAGGTTTGACAAAGTGTTGGAGAAGAAATGCATGCTAATGAGGCCAGTGGATTTAAGCATAACTGTATTTCCTTTTAATTATATTAAAGGGAGCATGTATTCTAATAGCTACATTTGAAAAGCTGCTTTTCAAAAAAAAAAAAAAACCCCTCTGTGAATATGTAAAGAAGATGTGATTATTACACTTGCGTAAAGGAACTTCTATTTGGCCAATTCTCTGGGCAAATGAGAATGAAACACTCTTATATTTTTAAAGCCTTAATTATTATTTTTTCCCCAGAAGAGTCCATGAGTTTAAAAAATATATACATATGCTAAGAACGTGTCTTTGGGACATAAGTCATATTCACTCGCTGCTAGATTTCTGGCACTTGCTTGTTGATACCTTTTGTTCCTTTTTAAAGATTATTAAATGTAAGTTGGCTTCCTTTTGAGGGTGTTCCTGGCATTCAGGGCAGCTGTGCATATACACCAGGGGCTTTGGGATGTAGAGAAACCGCTGTTGCCTAGTGGATGTGGGGAGCTCCCCCCAAGGGCAGGAGGCTGTGGACCTAAGGTCTGGGCTCTAGGCCAAAGCGCTGCTGGCCCTCTTCACTTTGGCCGAGTTGGACTCATGGCCCAAGAGCGGCTGTGGTGCCACAGGGGACTGATGGGGGCTGCACGGGGTGGGCGACATACTGTACCTGTTTATAGCAAATGACTTCCCTCATGAGGTTCTTGTCAAGAGAACATAATCGTTAGAGCATGAAGGGGAGGGGCTGCTGAGGGGAAGGGCGGGTATCTCCTCGAAGCAAACACTCTTATCCAAGAGCTGTAAAAGCTCATTTATTTTTATTTTATTTTATTTTTTTAAAGGTTTTATTTATTTGACAGAGAGAGACAGCGAGAGAGGGAACATAAGCAGGGGGAGCGGGAGAGGGAGAAGCAGGCTTCCCGCTGAACAGGGAGCCCAATGCGGGGCTTGATCCCAGGACCCTGAGATCATGACCTGAGTTGAAGGCAGTCGCTTAACCAACTGAGCCACCCAGGCGCCCCTGGAAAAGTTCATTTAAACTGGTTAATTATTGCATAGCTTTTTTGGTTTACTCATCATTCATTTGCAAACTACTTCCCTCAAGGGGAAAGCCTGGTGATTCCCAGCTCAGGGCTGACAAGGGTTCTGGATGAACATGGGACCTGAGGACTCTGCCATGTCTGAGTGGATGTGACCTGGATCTTTACATCTCATAGACCCAAGTGACCCATTCTCCAGATGAGGAACCTTTTGAAATTTGACCCAAAAGAGCCACTATGATAGGATCATGTTGAAAGGAAGATTGTGTGAAGGAGGTGCGGTGGGAAATGGGGTAACTCCTTGCTTCAGATCGCAGCCTGCCTTCCTCAAAGGAATCCCTTACTCCCCCCACCCCCACCCCACTGCCCCTGTGGGGGACAGCGAGACTATGTGGGAGCCAACAAAAGAGAGGCCTCAAATAGGCTTCCAGGGTGGATGAGTCCCTTGCTGACCTTTACCTGGGCCATTCGTGGTTAGTGTGGCATAGCTGGGGGTTCAGGCTATGGTAAAATAAAACAAAAAAAACTAAAGGAGAAAGGCCAGTACTAGCTACCTAGAGCCTCCTTTCTGAAGCGCGGTCTGTGGGCCAGCAGCCTTGGCCCCACTGGACGGCCCCGCCGCAAGACCACTGAATCGACAGTCGGTAAGATGCCCCATTCACATTTGAGAGGGGATACCGAGGGAGGCTTCTGCTGGGGGAGGAATTGCATGGCATCCCTCTCCTCTCTGACACTCCTTTTAAAGCTGGAAGAGTTATGTCGTGGCCACTTGGAAGAGTATCGCGTACATTCTGTTTCGTCCTTGCATGAACGACGATGTCACAATGGAATCAGAAATGGGAATATGGGGCAAGTACCCGCCACGGCTCCCACGGCCCTCACAGATGAGCTCTTTTGGTGTCGCCGTGTTCCCCTTCAGACTCCAGCACTGACCATGAATAATGTACATGGCTGTCATGGTGGTCCAGACGTAATTTTGCCATCCACCTTTTAGAACCTGACATGCTGCAAATGTTTCTCCGTGTCGCCATGTAATTTTCGTGATCATTTTTACTGGCCTTTGCATGTTCCATTCAGGTCACGTGCCGTCTCATTCGTTTGTCTGCACAGACCCTGCCAGTGAGCATGCAGGTTGCACATGGCATTGTCTTTTATGCCTCAGGCCGGCATGGACATCTCGGTCCAAGTTTTCCTTCTTCTGGTTTATCACTCGAGGATAAATTCCTGTAGTGGGCATGAACGTTGACCGTCTCCCCACGTTTATCTTGGCTACTTGTCTCTCCTTTTCCATGAATGGCTGATGTGTGCCCTTGATCTTGTGGGGTCTGGATGCTTTTCTATTTCCTAGGAGCACTTGCATGCTCTAGATGTTACTTGTTGCTACAGATATTTCCTTTGCCATGTTTCCTTTTGAAAAGACTCCAGTTTGCAGGTGGACCTCTCACCTGCATGAAGCTGGGGAGACCAAGAGGTCTGCACTGGGTGAGGGGAGGGCAGGATGTGAGAGAACCCAAAGGAGATAGGCTCAAGTTGCAGGAAGACGGGTTGGGATGGGGGGGAACAGAGATCTGTGCATGAGTGTTTTTTAGAGAAGAACGAACTGTTTTCAAAGCAGTGCATGTTTATTGAGGGAAATTTGGAAAACAGAAGCAAAAAAATATATATATATATTTTGCCACATGGCAGTGCCGAATTCTATCACGGGGAGTTTTCAAATCAAAGAGGTGAGCTACCTGACAGGATTTCCCAAAGCATCCTGTTAGATGTGTTCTGTAAACAAAGCCTGGCTGATCCTTGTTATTCATGGATTCCATTATCTGTGGCTTGGCCCACTCGCTAACATTTATGTGTAAGCTTAAAATCAATACTCCTGGCAATTTTGCAAGCATTTGTGGGCATGCACAGAGAGGCAGAAACGTGAGTCACTCAATGTCCATGATCCCAGTGGAGTCTGAACAAGGAGACACTCTGCCTTCTTGTCTCAGCTCTCATCTCTCATACTGCAAGCAGGCGTCCTTTGCATGATCCTTTTAGTGCCATGTTTTTTGCATTTTTGTGTTCTTTGTGGGGTGATAAAATGACCCCCAAGTGCAGTGCTGGAGTGCTGTCTAATGTTTCTAAGCACGAGAAGGCTGTGATGTGCCGTATGGAGAAAATACACTGTTAGATATTTCGTGTAGGTGTGAGTTATAGAGCTGTTGGCCATGAGTCAACAATATGGTACAGCCAGAGAGAGGAAGAGGAAATTCACCAATCTGTACACAAGGTTGCTCTGGAAAGTGCTAAAGTAATATGTATAGTGTGTGAGGAAGCATTGGAAAAGTGGCTAACTGTGGATTCACAAGATGACCCGCTAATAAAAAGAGCGCAGTGAAGGCACTGTGATGAGGCTGAGAGCCCAAGAAATTTACGGTCTTATTATCCAAGGTCAGGGAAATGTGAGACTCTTTCTCAACTGGTTTTATTATAAAGAAATACTGGATGTAATTACTTGTGAAGAATGCACATTAAATAAGGTGTCTAAATAGAAAGCACACATAAAACAATGTGATGTATTGATTGTTCAACAAAAATGATGGCCAGAGGCTTTGCAGGAACCTTATCCTGCATTTCTCCTGGGAGGTGGGTCAGTATTCATACATGTGGAGTTCACAGCTGGTTTATAGACTAAAAGTCCCACGAGGCAAGGAGAACTGGCTGCATCTGATAGACAGATGAGTTTGAGAAACTTTACTGCAAAGGTTTCCCATCTCCTTGGTTGTGCATATGCCCTGGGGCGAAGTCCCATACTCTACAACAAAGACGCCTCCAGCCCTGCTTGGCCGGTGTTGCCCCTAAAATCTGGATTATCAGGCCCTTTACTCTCCGTGCAGGGCCTATCAGGACAATAGACCACAGTTGCACATCTTCAGGGACAGAGAGCCGGATCACACAACTTCCTGAGGTCTCTCCCTTCATGACTCTATCCCAGGATGATTCAACATCAACCCAAAATGCTGAGGACAGAAAAGGTGTCGCTTTTGTCACTGTTGGGATCCTGGGCTTCTGAGGAGTTAATGTTTCTTTTTCTACCATTTGTGGGCAGTCCCTGGGTGATGGCGGAGGTGACGCTGGTGTTGGTGGTCATGGCCGGAATGGTGCTCAGGCCCTCATGTGTACAATCTCTGTGAATGCTAGAACATTCGGAAGTGATAGGCACAAGGGTTACTCCCATTTTACAGATGAGGCCGTTGAGACTTATGTGGGGTAAGTACCACCCCCATGGTCAGACAGCTCAAGCAGTAAACAGTCTGTGTTGCACCAAAATTCATGCCTCTCACCACCGCCCTCTGCAGTTTTTGAAGGGCTTCTAGAAGAGCTAACGCGGACTTCCATGGCAGGGAGTGTTTGAGTCCGCCCTCTGGTGAGTGAGGCGCTGTGTGTGAATCGGGCGGTATTCCTCCCGAGAGCGGCCATCCCTACTACTCTGTCCTCATTGACTTGGTAACCACAAGGCCTTGACGTGCTCCATGGTTCGTGGTACATATGTCCTGACACCTGTGAGGTGACCAATGTCCACAAGACCTCCGTGCTGTAGAATCGTCCCAACATCCTGGCTTCATGAGATCTCAGGCTGTGGATCAAAGTAGTCAAGTAGAGATGATCCACGGGCCACTTTCCATAATTTTATTGAGCTTTGTTGATAGGAAATATTTTATTTTTTACATACAGTGATGAAGAATATGTGAGTTGCATCCAGCCTAGTTCGTACTGAATATCCAGATTGCCGTTTCGGCTTCCACGTCTGCTGTGAGTGGAGGGAGGACCTCTGTGGGACTCTGGTCCCACAGCTCAGGGGTGGCAAGTCATTGGTACACCTCCTGTGAAGAGGGGCTTGCTGATCAGTGCTCCCCTGGGGTTGCTCCTCCATGTTCCTGTAAGAGCATGTTTGTTTGGCCCCCGAGATAGTTCTGCAGATTTGCGGGGTGGCCTGCGAGGGTGGGTTCTCATAGTCTCTGGATGATGCACTGTGCATCTGGGTTTGACAAGGTTGGGGTTTGATTTGGACTGATTCTTTTGGGCTCCCCATCTTTTTCATGTATTACCATGTGACATCTCACTCGAGAAGAGGTACTCTGAAAATATCTGCTCTGTGCCCAAGAGTCCCCCTTCGTAGACATATTCCTTTGGGCTCTGGAGGTTTCTGGGGCTGCAGGCATTCCCGGTCCTGTTCCATGGCCTCTGTGGGCTGGGCGCATGTCAGGACTTCCATGGCCATCTAGTTCAAGGTGTTGGATTTCTGGTGGCCACTGTGCCCAGAACAGCTCTGCACGCTGGGATGGCACACCCAACCCCTGTTTGGATTATTGGGGGTTTTCGAGGTTTCTGTTTATCATCAGTCCAGCCAGTGCTTTCTAAAAAGAGCCCTCTGAGGGAGACGAACCATGAGAGACTATGGACTCTGAAAAACAAACAGGGTTCTAGAGGGGAGGGGGGTGGGAGGATGGGTTAGCCTGGTGATGGGTATTAAAGAGGGCACGTTCTGCATGGAGCACTGGGTGTTATATGCAAACAATGAATCATGGAACACTACATCGAAAACTAATGATGTAATATATGGTGATTAACATAACATAATAAAAAATAAAAATAAAAAAAAAAGAGCCCTCTGACAATAGAAAAAAAAGGAAAATCAACATATCATAGCCAACTTAATACAACAGGTAAATCAAGGCGTGATACTGAGCCCAGAGACCATGTCAGATGTCCAGGTGTTTCTCATTGCTCCTTGTGGCGATGGCTTTGCTGTGATCTGGCATTCAGTGGAGGCTTGCTTTGTGAAGGACCTTTCGAGACTGTGATAGGAATGCTGGCACCGTATACAGAGGGAGGATGCTCAGTGCGTGGGTGACCCCAGCCCGCCTGGCTCTGTGGGCACCTGCTCGGGGCCGGCGCCTCTCACGCGGGCCCTGTTCAGCGGCATAGGAGGTGGGTATGGGCACCTGCTTTACAGTAGAGGGTACCACGCCCTGAGGGGCTGAGAGGAGTATCCTGGGATTGTTGGCTCCCGGGTAACCTCGGTTGGCGTGCCGCGGGACAGCAGGTGCTCAAAGGGATCTGCTGCTTGCACCGTGCCCGGGAGGGAGCATTCTGTCCCAACCTGGCCCTAGCTAGGACAGAACTGGAGAAAGCCTGCAGGTAGGAGCTGAGGGCAGGAGTTCTGGGGAGACACAAGGGCATGGCCCGGTCAGGGGAAGGTCCTCACCCACCCCGTGTTTCTGTGGAGTGTAGGTGGCCTCTTTCTTCCCGCAGCCCTGCCCCCAATTCTGCAGGCACCCCCACTCCTCTGCTCACCTGTGACATCGGGTCCTGCCTTTCTTGTGCACATGGGGAGGTGGCACGGGAAAGTTCCCAGGGACTCCTGTGCCCCTCTCCAGCCTTCTCTGCTCCCAGTGCCTTGATGGGTAGCCGTAGCACCTGCTGTAACGGATTCCTGGGGCCACCCTGAGAAACAAAATCCAGGCTGGTATGGCCTTGGCGTTCTCAGCCCCTCACTTGATCTGCTCAGGCTTCCAAACTTGATTTCTCTGGGCCTGTTTGTCGAGTCAGCACAATGGCCTTATTTGATTTTTATGAAGCCTCTTGAAGACATATGACCAGGGCTGGCTGTTGTTGTCACAAAGTAGCTTATTTAGCAGGAATCTGGGATTGCTTCAGTGCTTTTAAAATCTAGTTAAAGCCAGGGTCTCTAAAACACGGTTTTATTGTCCAAGAAAATCATGGAGAGCCCTTCCACTAACAATAATCTAGACAGAAACGTCCCCACCTCTAGTCCTTGAAGAGAGAGTAAGGTGCAGTGGTTAAGAGAACAGGGGTCAGAGCCAGGAAGCCTGGACCCCATCCTGCAGACCCAGCTCCCAGTTCTGGAACATTCTGGACACGTTGTATGCACCAACAACCACCTATCCCCTGGGGCTTTGGGGAGCGGAGTTGGCATGGATCAGAGTCTGTGGTGGATGTAAGAGGCATGGAACACTCGCCCTGATGGTGAGAGTGATGATTTCAAGTCTGAGGAGCCTCTTTCAGGATGTGGGGGAGGCTGCAAACAGTTTGGTCCAGGGCCAAGCTGTGCAGGGCTGGGGACACCACTGAGCAGGTTGGCATTGCTGCCTTCTGGAATGCCATCAAGGGAGGGCTGAAGCCATGAGGCAGGGTGGGAGGAGGACCAGGATGGCCAGGGACACACTGGAGACGGGGATTGTGCGTGCGGCCCAAGTGAGACCTGACAGGGCAGGGGTGCCCTGGTTTTCCCACACTGCGTTCCTAATAGGAAATTAACCGAGAACCCCACTTTCTGGGCAGGTGAGCTGGGCTCTGGGCCACTGGTCTCTCACGAATTCCAAATGGCCGTCCAAGGCACTCTCCTTAACCTGGAGTTTGTGCACATAACGCCCACCGTCCTTCAAAGCCGACTGTCCCCAGACAGGAGGCTCAGATTCCCTAAGCTGCTGGCTTCTGCCTTCCTTCCCCAGCAGCCCATGCATCTTGGCACCTGCGACGTGCCAGGCACTGGGGGTGCAAAGATTAAAAATGACATAAGCCCCCATTGCAAACCTCATTCTAGAAGGAGATAGACACACAGAGACTCCCCAGTCCAGGTGGAGCTGGGTGCTCAGGAGAGGGACTGGCTGCAGCAGGGGTGATAAGCCGAGAGGCTCTGGGACTTTGGGGGGAGGGGAGGCTTTGGGAAGTGAGGCAACCAGGTGAGGCTGAACATGTTGGTGCATGGGGGCTGGGATTGTGATGGGGGCTGAGAGCCCTGAAAGAGAGTAAGGGGGAGGCAGGAACATGGGATGATGATGGTGACAAGAGAGGGAGGAGGGCCATTGGTTGGGAGGGGGAAGCCAGGAGGGAGCTTAGGAGCAGGGGCATCTGGAAGGCCAAAGACCAGCAGGGCAGTTAGGGGAGACCTTGCTGGGAAGCCCCTGTGCAGCTCTGATGGATTGTAACGGGAGAGGTTGACATGTGGGAACCGAAGGAGGTAAATGGGCAGTGTCTATAAGGACAAGGAGGGGGGGGGGCCCGAGGAGGTGCCAGCAGGGATGGAGCTTGGATACATGCAGGATGCCCAGCACAGGTGGAGCTTGAGTTGAATTGCATTGTCCTGAGTCGCACCCATTTGCCAGCGGTGTGTGTCTCGGGCAGATCTGGGGGAACAGGAGGGGTGGGTATGGGACTGAGGTGGGGAGTTGGCCCACATTCGGCTCCCGTCCTCAGGGCCCCTGCAGCACCTCCCACAGTCCCTTACATGTTCCAGGGGCTTGAGACGCATCCAGCTGACGAAACTGCTTCGTCACGTGACATTGCCTAGGAAGTGCAAGCCTCCATGGAGGAATTTTTAGAAACATCTTCTGTTCAGGAAGAAAGGCCACATTACTGAACACAAGACTCAGAGATGTATAATGTCACCCATGGGGCCCTCTCCTGAGATGTGACAGCGTGGCAGTGGCCGCCATGGGATTGTCAACCCAAAGCTTTCAGCTTGCAACCAAGTCTAATCAGTTACTTAAAAGGTCATGGGACAATCATAACAGGAGGCAAACAAAGAATACCTCCCAATCCTATATGGATAACACCACGGGCAATTCAGGAACACTAAGCACGTCTCAGAAACTTCGAGAAAGGAAGTGTGGGACAGAATGGCGCCCCCAGGGCTGCTGGTGGATTCCAGAACGTGCCAGGTCCAGGTCTGTTTGCCGATTCCATGGTCACACCAGAGAAGCCGGTCTCGGTCCACCTGAGACCAAGCCAAGGCCCAAACTGTTGGAGCTGAAGGATGTTTGGAACTGGGCTTACAGAATCTCATTGTTTGGCTCCTCTGGTTCCAATGAGGAACACGTGGCCCAGGCTTGCGTCTGGTTCCTGTCTCCATTTAAGAGACATTGACTGAGATGGCGTATGCTGTCTTTGGTGCCGATGCACTGCTGGATCTGCCCCGATGGTTGGCCACCTTACCCTGCTGTGAGAGCAATCAGGCCATAGAGGTCAGCGAGCCTGAACTAGACTCCGGATGTGGGGTTGCTGCTCAGGAGAGAGCTTGGGCACGTGGTAAGGTTGGAGGGATGTTGCTGTTTGGGGAGATTGCGCATTCACCCTCCTTGGTCAGCCTTCCTCTTCCTTGGCCCAGACACTTGCAAGTGGCCTCTGATTTGAGACCTGTTTGCCCTCTCTGATTTCAGATGCAGCCCTACCCCTTCCCCAACACTCCCCACTCAGCCTTTGAGTCTCTGGCTTCCCCTCAGATCAGCCCTTGGTGCCAGCAGGGAGATATCTGTTCCTAACTTTCCTTCCCAGAGCTTCTGGGTCTGCTGGCTTTGACCGTTTTGCACGCTGACACAGACTCACCTGTCTCAGTGTCTTTGTCAGACAGGCTTAGACCTGGACCATGCCACACCCACGCCAGTTGTCTGGGGGTGCTTTTCGGATCTTTTGATCACTCCTGCTGTTTCTCCTTTTTTTTTTTTTTTAAGATTTATTTATCTTAGAGGAAGAGAGAGCCAGGGGGAAGGGCAGAGGGAGAGGGAGAGAGAGAATCCCAAGCATACTCCACACTGAATGCAGAGCCCAAGGCAGGACTCGATCTTACAACCTTAAGATCATGACCTGACCCGAAACCAAGAGTCAGATGCTCAGCCAACTGAGCCACCCAGGCGCCCCTGCTTCCTTTTTTTCCTAGGTATTGAAAATAGAAGCTCTTCTCTGCTGCTTCATTCATTCATTCATTGGGACCTAAGTATATAAAGATAGCACACTAGTTCCTTCTAGAAATATGAATGCTAAGGAGGGCATGTGTGGTGATGAGCGCTAGGTGTTACACGCAACTACTGAATCGTTGAACACTGCATCAAAAAGTAATGATGTACTATGTGCTGGCTAACTGAACATAATAAAAAAAATAAAAATGGTTCAATGTGAAGATTAAAAAAAAGAAATATGAATGTTAATCTTCAATAGAAGAGGGGAGATCTAGCCACTCGCCAGGCCTCAAAACCTGCTCCAGAAACAAGACCAATGGCAGGTCGGGGTTCTTTTTGCTGAATCGAATTGCAAATTATGAGAGACGTTGTGGAGTGAAATTGCTCCCCAGGGTTTTTCTTGCCTAATATCTCATTAATATTTAATCTCCAGGCCTCTTTTAAATGCCAAGAAGAATGAAACATAATGAATGAACCCAAAGAATTCCAAGTCACCTAAACTATGGGCAGTTTGGCCCATATTCAGAGATCATGGCATGGTGATTTTTTTGGTATTTGTAGGAGGATTGTTTTCTCTTCTGTGCCACAGTTATAGTGATAAAGTACAAAAGAAAAGACTTTGGGGGCACCTGGTCAGTTAAGTCAGTCAAACATCTGCTTTTGGCTCAGGTCATGATCCCGGGGTCCTGGGATCGAGCCCCACATCGGGCTCTTTGCTCAGTGGGGAGTGTGCTTCTCCCTCTCCTTCTGCCCCCTCCCCCCACCCCCCACTCTCTCGCTCACACACTCTCTCTCTCTAAAATAAATAAATAAAATCTTCAAAAAAATAAAAAGAGGGCTCGCTTCGGCAGCACGTATACAAAAAAATAAAAGAAAAGCCTTTTACATGCCATGGATTATTACTCAGCCTGAAAAAGGAAGGAAATCCTGACGCCTGCTACATCATGGATGCACCTTGAGGACACTACACTTCGTGAAATAAGCCAGTCCCAAAAAGGCGAATCCTGTATGATTCCACTTATATGGGTTCCTAGAGTAATTAAATTCATAGAGACAGAGAGTGGAATGCTGGCTGCCAGGGGCTGGGGAAGCAGGAATGGGGAATTAGTGTTCAATGGGTGCAGAGTTTCTGTTAGGGAAGATGAAAAGTTCTGTGGATGGATGGTGATAACGGTTGCACAACAGGGTGAATGGATTTCATGGCACTTAAACGTCCACTTAAAAAGGGTGGAAATAATAAATTTTATTTTATGTATATTTATGACAATGAGAAAAAAGAAAAGAGAAAAGGCTCTTGGCCCATTTATTGGCCTGAGCCAGTTTGAATCATCTAAAACCAAGTTGAGCCAATCTGAACCCGTGTAACCAGCATCGGACAAACACACACACACCTTCTGGGCCAGTCAAAACCAGTTTGGTGTAGTCACAGTAGAGATGAGCGGACCGCACTCATTTGGCCCTGTGGTCACTGGGTGTGGTTACAAGGCAGTGGGTCTGCTCATCTTTAAGTAAGATAGTTGAGGTCCTACTTCGTTGGTAGCATTCAAATAAAAATGTACTGTCAAACATATCATTAAAATAACAGCTAGTTCTGGGGTGCCTGGGTGGCTCGGTTGGTTGAGAGGTCGGCTCTTGATTTCAGCTCTTGGGGTCTTGGGATGGAGCCCCATGTTGGGCTCCCCGCTCAGCGGGGAGTCTGCTTGTCCCTCTGCCCCTCCCCCTGCTTGTGCTCTCTCTCTCTCAAATAAATATATAAAAATCTTTAAAAAAAATAATAGCTAGTTCTACTCTCTGTCCTTCTCCTCAGTGTTAGGAAAACCAAATATTCTAGGGGCGCCTGGGTGGCTCAGTCGGTTAAGCGACTGCCTTCGGCTCAGGTCACGATCCTGGAGTCCCGGGATCGAGTCCCACATTGGGCTCCCTGCTCGGCAGGGAGTCTGCTTCCCCCTCTGACCCTCCCCCCTCTCATGCTCTCTGTCTCTCATTCTCTCTGTCTCAAATAAATAAATAAAATCTTTTAAAAAAAGGAAAACTAAATATTCTACATTATATAATCATAGAAGTTGAACAAGTGCATTTAGTAGAAGCTAACTGGGTCGTTGGTATCTTCTTTACGTATTAGCTGGTTAAATGTATTTTTCAAATTATGAATCATAGGACTTTGTTTTAGTGTTTGCAGGCTTAGGCAGTTCCATTGTGTTGTTCATTACTTAGGACTAATAATATTGACTGAAACAGAGAGCTGGGCATAGCAGTTCCAGGTTTGGAACAGTGGCCTGTTTAGACGAGTAAAAGTCCAGTATAGAAAATGCCTCTGGAAATGGAATTCTAACACTGACTTAGTATTGGTCAGTTGATTTCCTTTTGACTTATGTGCATTTGTTTCCTTCATTTTTCAGATGTCAAGCTAGCTTTCGAAGAATGTGAGTGCAGGGCTCTAGGCTGGGTGTGGGAGAGGCCTCAGGTCTCCCAGGAGAATGCAAGAGCCTGCCATAAGGCCAAGAGACTGTTCTGCTCTGGAGGGTTGCTGTCATTTAAACTCTGCTCACACGGGGATTCTCACCTTTAAATCAGCAGGGTGGGAAAGGATGCCGGTGTTCACAGCCAACTCGTAGAACCTGTGGGAGAAGGAGCCATGTTGGCCCCCCAGCCACAGTTTTAGAAAGGGGCGGTGTAGGTTTTCTCTTTGAGAATTGAACGAAACCAAATGGAAGACTCCCTAGTGCCACAGCATGCTTTGCTTTAAGAGGTGGAACCCCCTTCTTTTCCACAATTGAATCCAAGTGTGACATCCTGGTGTGTGAGGCAGGTGACTGGGAGGGAAGAGTCTCCGTGCCATCTGGACAGCCCACCTACTTCCTTTGGCCTTTGTGTCCAAGGGGAGTGTTAGTCCTGCACAAGCTGGTGGGTGACCTTCAGCTAAATTAAAGTGAGTGTCACAGGCAGCGGTAGTATGTCTTAGATCCTTAAAGGGCTCTGGTTATTCTTTCTTTCCACATTATTTAAAAATAATTTTTAAAGATTTATTTATTAGAGAGAGAGAGCAGGGGTAGGGGCAGAGGGAGAGCGAGAGAAATCCTTAAGTGGACTCCATGTTGAGTGCAGAGCCCGACACTGGGCTCGATCCCAGGACCCTGAGATCAAGACCTGAGCTGAAGTCAAGAGATGGACGTTTAACTGACTGAGCCACCCAGGTGCCCCATCCACATTATTGTTAAATCGTAGTGATACACACATAAAATAAAATTTACTGTGTTGACCGTTTTAATGTGTATGGTTTGGCGGCATTTGGTGCATCGTTGTGCAACCACTACTATTTGGTTCCAGAACATTTTCATCACCCTAAAGGAAGAACTCATACTTATTAATAAACAGTCACTCCCCATTCTCCAGCCTGTGCGAAAGACAAATCTGCTTTCTCTAGATACAGATTTGCCTGTTTCTGGACATTTCCATCTAAATGGAATCATGTACTATGTGACCTTTTATGTCTGGCTTCTTTAACTTAGCATGTTGTTTTCAGGATTCACCCATGTTCTAGCATGTGTCAGGACCTCATTCCTTTTCCTGGCTGAGTGATACTCCATCGAAGGGATACACCATCCTTTGTTTAGCCATTCATTTGTTAACAGACACTCAGGTTGTTTCTTCCTTTTGACTGTTATGAATAATGCTGTCACGAACATTCGGGTACAAGATTTTGTGTAGATAGCTGTTTTCAGCTCTTTTTGGAGTGCCATTCCTGGATCACGTAGGCATTCAGTGTGGAACTTCCTGACGACTCACATACTGTTTTCCATGATGGCTCAACATTTTACATTTCCTCCAGAAGTGCACTAGGGTCCTGGTTGCACTCAAATGAAAAAGATTTAACTGCCCTCAGCCTTTAATGGTTCAGCCTTGGGGCTCCCCTCTTCAGCCCCTCAGGTCGGATCACACAGGAACTGCCATTGTTCATATGTGTATTTGATCATTCTCTGGCTTGCCCCACCAAGGGTCTGAAGGTAGCAGGACTGCTGAACTGTACCATGCTGGATGGGAAGCTGTCCCAGGTCAAGATCTTTGTTGTATGTGTCTTCTGGGCCTCAAATGTAAGGTGCCCAGTGCCATGCAGGACACCCAGTAGATGCTTACTTGGGACTGGTCATGTGGATGCAGCCTTTGTTTGTGTGTGTGTGTGTGTGTGTTTTAAAGATTTTATTTATTTATTTGACAGAGAGAGACACAGCGAGAGAGGGAACACAAGCAGGGGCAGTGGGAGAGGGAGAAGTAGGCTCCCCACCGAGCAAGGAGCCTGATGCGGGGCTCAATCCCAGGACCCTGGCATCATGCCCTGAGCCAAAGGCAGACGCTTAACAACTGAGCCACCCAGGTGCTCCTTTTGTGTGTTTTTTAATACATTTTTAAAAAATTTATTTATTTGAGAGAGAGATTGAGAGAATGAGTGGGAGGATGGGCAGAGGGAGAAGCAGACTCCCTGCAGAGCAGGGAGCCCGACACGGGACTCGATCCCAGGACCCTAGGATCATGACCTGACCCAAAGGCAGACGCTTAACTGACTGAACCACCCGGGCACCCTGGACGCAGCCTTTGGACAGTGCTTCATAAAGGGTTGAAATGCAAAGGCCAGTTTAGGAGAATTCGCTTCTGCTCTGAAATGCTGGGCCAAGCACCCCAGGCACCAGTGAAGGACAAAGTCAAGGACATGCCAGGCAGTCCTGGTGGTCAGTGGTAGGGGAGGTTTTAGCAAACCAGGTGCAGAGAACAAGGCCAGGCCCTGAGTGTGCCCCAGGGGGCTCAGTGGACGTGGCAGCATGTCAGGCCCCAGGTAGGGCTGCCAGATTTAGTAAATAACAAGAGGACACTCAGTTAAGCTTGAACTTTGGACAGATGATGCAAAATTGTTTAGTATAGGTATGTTCCATGAAATATCTGGATGGTGGGTGGAGGGAATGTGGGGATAGACTCTCCTTCCCCCTCCTGTTTGCAGGCCCGCCTGGAGATGTTAAAAGGTAGACTGACTGGCTGGTTTCCCTAATGGACCTTGTCATGATTCTCTGAAGCCACAGACTGGCTTGAAAAAGATATGATCACCCCCATGGGGATGACTATTATAAGAATAAATACTTCATCCCCAAGCTCTCCTTCTTCTCCAGACAAATGTCATGGGAGTGATCAGAATTCTAAGAAGGACAGAAGAAAAAGAACAATATTGTCATTTTTCTGAGCCACCTGCCTGTCAGGAGACAGGTTGAAGGGCTTGTGAAATATGTTCAAGGTGCAAAGGCAGACCTTCAGTCAGACCACGGGGGCTGATCCTCTCAGCGTGGCCACCTGTGAGCACCTGGCAGGCAGTGGGTCCCGGCTGACCCCTGCTGTGTGGGACAGAGGAAGGCATCTCTGCTGGATGACCGAAGTCTTTGGAAACAGGGGGCAGGAAGTGATTCCCAGAGAAGGCTGTCACCTACCTGAGTCATCTGTAAGCCTGGGATGTCTCTGACAAGGAGTCACGAGTGAGGGGAGACAGCACAGTTCAGTGGGAAGGTTGTGGCTTGCCTGGCTTTGAGCCGACACTCTCCTTCCACGTGTCACTAACATGCTTGTCATTCAGGAGAATGCTCCAGAATGTTCGGTTTTTATTACAGATGGCGTGAGTGCGGGCATGCTAGTTTGCTTTGGTTTCATGTCAAGCCATGTGGGTTATGTTGCTGTATTTTCCATTTAATCAAGCACACAAAATCCGAATTGACACTGGAAAAAAAAAAAAAATCCTAGCTTTGGTTTCACCAACTGGAGCCAAGATCCTTATTAGAGCAATTTATTCAAATGAATATATTTTTATTGCAGGCAAATCATCCCTAGGCCTGAGCAGCTGTCTCTGGTCCTGGCATGTCATGACCCATCTGTGCCACACATTCGTGTTCTGTTCTCAGGGCGCTGGAGAGGGGGTCCTGCCACATTTCATCCCGCCAGGTTTCACTTCACACGTCTCACTCAGCGTCTTCTCTCGGGATGGTTGGTGCGGCTTCCAGCCCGTGGCGCCGAGAACACCCCTCGGCACTCACCTGCTTCCCTGTTGGCTGGGAAGGACTCAGGTATCCCTGGCTGGTCTCTCTTTCTGAGGTGCAGCTGGCTACTGTACTTTGGGGAGTGCACAGAAGGATGAAATAGCATCTTCATCTCAGATGCTGGGAGCCCCAAGTCCACGTGGGCCTCTACGATGTTAATTTCAGATGCTGCACCCCATGCTGCCAAGCGCACCCCTGCCTTGCCCTTGAGATGAAAATTAGAGTGCCAGATAGATGGGCTCTCCCAAGCCCACCTCTCTGAAAACAACCCCGGCTGTTGATTATGAGACATGGTTGTCATGGTGATGAGTGGAGAAAATGCTGACACGGAGGAAAGGGTCTAGCCTGTAGAAGCTTTGGGGAGAAATTGTCATTATAAGTGGATCTGAGGCCCTGTATTGCCCATGGGGCCCCGGGCCCCGCATTCCAAGGATGGGCATGGGGGCACAGAATCCAGCCTATGCCCCCTGGCCAAGCCCTCACCCCGTGGGGGTTGCATCCCCCAGAGGGGCACCTCTTCCATTTGCCAAAGGCACCCAGTGTATGACGAGCAGCAGTCCCGACATTGCCTTTTCCCACAGTGCATCTGGCACCCTGATGAGAGTCTGTTGCCCTACATTCATGGCAGAAAATTTAGATTCCACCCCAAGCTGTAACATTTGTAGAAGCGGTGTTATCTTAGTCCGTTTGGGCTGCTATAACAAAAATACCATAGATGGGGTGGCTTATAAACAACAGACATTTATTTCTCACAGTTGTGGAGGCAGGAAGTCCAAGATCAAGGCCCCAGCAGATCTCGTGTCTGGTGAGGGGCCACTTCCTGGTTCATAGCCAGAGCCTTCTGGCTGTGTCCTCACATGGTGGAGGGGGTGAGGGAGCTCTCTGGGGTCTCTTTTGTAAGGACAGTAATCCTATTCATGAGGGTTGTATCATTACGAGCTCATCTAATCCTAATTATATCCCAAATGTCCCATCTCCTTGGAGGTTAGGCTTCGATATATGAAATTGGTGGGAACATATCCAGTCTATAATAGGTGTCATTGACCCGTTTTCATCTGTCAGTTGGTTGGTTTGTTTCTTTAGGGTTTTTGGAGATGACTATTGTCCGTCTAGCTTCTAGTAAGGCAGTGCAGGCCTTCAGGAAATGAAGTCTGTGAACTCAGCCTAGGAAAAGTCACCAGACTAGAGCTCTTTCAAACAGGGAAAACACATGTGCTCTAAGCAGACCTCGAAATAAACAAGAATGCAAGACAACAGAAGGTTTTCTGGGAGGATGTCGCAAATTTGGGTTTTACTTAAGGTGGATAGGAACAGCATTTGAGGTGAGAGTTCCCATTGTACCCTTTGGGAGATTTTGCCTGGTCTACCTTGGCCACAAAGGGAGGTGCAGAACCAGTGAAGCAGAGGGAAGACTTAACTAGGAGGCTGGGAAAAAAACCTGGCTCCAGGAGGACCCTGGCAGGAGTCATCCCCAAGTCAGGCTCAGCCCTACAAGAAGGGGCACTGTCCGCTCGCCTTGGTCAGCACCGGGTCTACTGGGATGGAGACCCCGGGTGGAACACAGTCCTCTCATCTAGGGCAGGATGGGTTCAGCTCCCAGAAGGAGGTCTAGGAAGGGCGGAGGAGCATGCTAGCAGTCCCAGACCTGCCCGAGCCCCAGAGCCCCACCTTGGAACTTACTGGGGCAGCAGGATGAAGCCAGGACCCATGTGCATTATCTGAGAGCTCATAGGGCTTGGGGGTAGGGACAGTTCTTTGGGCTTCCAGCAAAGGAAGCAGGGACCAACCAGACATCAGATCCTCCTGGGCCCCAGCGGCACCTCTGCAACCCCTCCATTCCAGGAAAACCTCATTTCTTCTTATAGCTTGAGTTCTGATTTCTCTTGGAAGATGGTGATGCCCTCCTTTCTTCCTCTTTGCACAATCTTCCCCATGCTTGAAGCGCAGCCCCACTTTTCCCACCTCCTTCTGAGCCATCCCTGCCCTCCGCACCCCCCACTGCCTCTGAGGTGCACTACTGTTTGTAGTCATGGAGGGGACACTCAGCTAGGAATCCTTGGTCTGCTTGGTGTCATCAGTGCCAGGAGGGTGGGCCCATGTCTCTTCATTCTTCTCTAGCCCTCCCAGAGAGATTGAAGGACATCAAGGAACACAACAGTAACAGTCTAGCCAGGGAAGAAGACCAGCAGCGACATCTTGCTATGCCACCTAGACCTGTGGGAACCAATCTGTTATTGCCAACACCTGCAGCCTCAGTCTTGTCAACTGTAAAGCAGGAGTGGAAAGAGTATAACTTACTTATTTCTAAAGAAACACGAGTGTGGTAGATATTTGTATTTATTTGTAAGTATGACTTTTCATTAATGTCATCATTATCATCATCATCATTATATTGTTACTGCTTGATAATTTATTTCCAAAAGTTCTGAAGCTTCACATGATGGCTTACTAAAACATCCTTTGGGATTTGTAGAGTGACTTATCTTCTATCCTTCTATTTATCCTCTATCTTCTGGATGGCACAAGGCACCAAATAGAGATACCTAAACTTTAAATTTCGTTAATTAAAATTTTGGTTTGATGTCCTCTTTTTTTTAAATTTTTTTATTCTTATATTAATCCCCATACATTACATCCTTAGTTTTAGATGTAGGGTTCCATGATTCATTGTTTGTGCATAACACCCAGTGCTCCATGCAGCACGTGCCCCCCTCAATACCCATCACCAGGCTTACCCATCCTCCCCCCCTCCCCTCTAGAACCCTCAGTTTGTTTTTCAGATTCCATCGTCTCTCATGGTTCGTCTACCCCTCCGATTTCCCCCCTCTTCATTTTTCCCCTCCTGCTACCTTCTTCTTCTTTTTTTTTTCTTAACATATATTGCATTATTTGTTTCATAGGTACAGATTTGAGATTCAACAGTCTTGCACAATTCACAGTGCTTACCAGAGCACATACCCTCCCCAGTGTCTATCACCCAGCCACCCCATCCCTCCCACCCCACCCCCACTCCAGCAACCCTCAGTTTGTTTCCTGAGATTAAGAATTCCTCATATCAGTGAGGTCATATGATACATGTCTTTCTCTGTTTGACTTACTTCACTCAGCATAATACCCTCCAGTTTCATCCACGTTGTTGCAAATGGCAAGATCTCATTCCTTTTGGTGGCCGCATAATATTCCATTATATATATATACCACATCTTCTTTATCCATTCATCTGTCGATGGACATCTTGGCTCTTCCCATAGTTTGGCTATTGTGGACATTGCTGCTATAAACATCAGGGTGCACGTACCCTTTTGGATCCCCACTTTTGTATCTTTGGGGTAAATACCCAGTAGTGCAATTGCTGGATCGTATGGTAGCTCTATTTTCAACTTTTTGAGGAACCTGCATACTGTTTTCCAGAGTGGCTGCACCAGCTTGCATTCCCACCAATAGTGTAGAAGGGTTCCCCTTTCTCTGCATCCCCGCCAACATCTGTCGTTTCCTGACTTGTTAATTTTAGCCATTCTGACTGGTGTGAGGTGGTATCTCATTGAGGTTTTGATTTGGATTTCCCTGATGCCGAGCGATATTGAGCACTTTTTCATGTGTCTGTTGGCCATTTGGATGTCTTCTTTGGAAAAATGTCTGTTCATGTCTTCTGCCCATTTCTTAATTGGATTCTTTGTTCTTTGGGTGTTGAGTTTGATGAGTTCTTTACAGATTTTGGATACTAGCCCTTTATCTGATATGTCATTTGCAAATATCTTCTCCCATTCTGTCGGTTGTCTTTTGGTTTTGTTGACTGTTTCCTTTGCTTTGCAAAAGCTTTTTATCTTGATGAAGCCCCAATAGTTCATTTTTGCCCTTGCTTCCCTTGCCTTTGGCAATGTTTCTAGGAAGAAGTTGCTTTGGCTGAGGTCAAAGAGGTTGCTGCCTGTGTTCTCCTTTAGGATTTTGATGGACTCCTGTCTCACATTGAGGTCTTTCATCCATTTGGAGTCTATTTTTGTGTGTGGTGTAAGGAAATGGTCCAGTTTCATTCTTCTGCATGTGGCTATCCAATTTTCCCAACACCATTTGTTGAAGAGACTGTCTTTTTTCCATTGGACATTCTTTCCTGCTTTGTCAAAGATGAGTTGACCATAGAGTTGAGGGTCCATTTCTGGGCTCTCTATTCTGTTCCATTGATCTATGTGCCTGTTTTTGTGCCAGTACCATACTGTCTTGATGATGACAGCTTTGTAATAGAGCTGGAAGTCCGGAATTGTGATGCCACCAGCTTTGCTTTTCTTTTTCAACATTCCTCTGGCTATGCGGGGTCTTTTCTGGCTCCATACAAATTTTAGGATGATTTGTTCCATTTCTTGGAAAAAAGTGGATGGTAGGGTGCCTGGGTGGCTCAGTTGGTTAAACGACTGCCTTCAGCTCAGGTCATGATCCCAGGGTCCTGGGATCGAGTCCCGCATCGGGCTCCCTGCTCTGCGGGGAGCCTGCTTCTCCCTCTCCCACTCCCCCTGCTTGTGTTCCCTCTCTCGCTGTGTCTCTCTCTGTCAAATAAATAAATAAAATCTAAAAAAAAAAAAAAAAAAGTGGATGGTATTTTGATGGGGATTGCATTGAATGTGTAGATTGCTCTAGGTAGCATTGACATCTTCACAATATTTGTTCTTCCAATCCATGACCATGGAACGTTTTTCCATTTCTGTGTGTCTTCCTCAATTTCTTTCATGAGTATTTTATAGTTTTCTGAGTACAGATCCTTTGCCTCTTTGGTTAGATTTATTCCTAGGTATCTTATGCTTTTGGGTGCAATTGTAAATGGGATCGACTCCTTAATTTCTCTTTCTTCTACCTTGTTGTTGGTGTATAGGAATGCCATTGACTTCTGTGCATTGATTTTATATCCTGCCACTTTAGTGAATTCCTCTATGAGTTCTAGCAGTTTTGGGGTGGAGTCTTTGGGGTTTTCCACATAAAGTATCATATCATCTGCAAAGAGTGAGAGTTTGACTTCTTCTTTGCCAATTTGGATGCCTTTTATTTCTTTTTGTTGTCCGATTGCTGTGGCTAGGACTTCCAATACTATGTTGAATAGCAGTGGTGATAGTGGACATCCCTGCCGTGTTTCTGACCTTAGGGGGAAAGCTCTCAGTTTTTCCCCATTGAGAATGATATTTGCTGTAGGTTTTTCATAGATGGCTTTTATGATATTGAGGTATGTACCCTCTATCCCTATACTCTGAAGAGTTTTGATCAAGAAAGGATGCTGTACTTTGTCAAAAGCTTTTTCTGCATCTATTGAGAGGATCATATGATTCTTGTTCTTTCTTTTGTTAATGGATTGTATCACGTTGAATGATTTGTGGATGTTGAACCAACCTTGCAACCCAGGGATAAATCCCACTTGGTCATGGTGAATAATCCTTTTAATGTACTGTTGGATCCTATTGGCTAGTATTTTGCTGAGAATTTTTGCATCATATTCATCAGGGATATTGGTCTGTAATTCTCCTTTTTGATGGGGTCTTTGGTTTGGGGATCAAGGTAATGGTGGCCTCATAAAATGAGTTTGGAAGTTTTCCTTCCATTTCTATTTTTTGGAACAGTTTCAGAAGAATAAGTATTAAGTTTTTCTTGAAATGTTTGGTAGAATTCCCCTGGCAAGCCATCTGGCCCTGGGCTTTTGTTTCTTGGGAGATTTTTGATGACTGCTTCAATTTCCTTAGTGGTTATAGGTCTGTTCAGGTTTTCTATTTCTTCCTGGTTCAGTTTTGATAGTTGATACATCTCTAGGAATGCATCCATTTCTTCCAGGTTATCTAATTTGCTGGCATAGAGTTGCTCATAATATCATCTTATAATTGTTTGTATTTCTTTGGTGTTGGTTGTGATCTCTCCTCTTTCATTCATGATTTTGTTGATTTGGGTCATTTCTCTTTTCTTTTTGATAAGTCTGGCCAGGGGTTTATCAATCTTGTTAAATCTTTCAAAGAACCAGCTCCTATTTTCATTGATCTGTTCTACTGTTCTTTTAGTTTCTATTTCATTGATTTCTACTCTGATCTTTATGATTTCTCTTCTCCTGCTGGGTTTAGGCTTTATTTGCTGTTCTTTCTCCAGCTCCTTTAGGTGTAGGGTTAGGTTGTGTACTTGAGACCTTTCTTGTTTCTTGAGAAAGGCTTGTATTGCCATATACTTTCCTCTTAGGACTGCCTTTGCTGCATGCCAAAGATTTTGAACAGTTGTGTTTTCATTTTCATTGTTTTCCATGAATTTTTTAAATTCTTCTTTAATTTCCTGGTTGACCCATTCATTCTTCAGTAGGATGTTCTTTAGCCTCCATGTATTTGAGTTCTTTCTGACTTTCCTCTTGTGATTGAGTTCTAGTTTCAAAGCATTGTGGTCTGAAAATAGGCAGGGAATGATCCCAATCTTTTGGTACCGGTTGAGACCTGATTTATGACCTAGGATGTGATCTATTCTGGAGAATGTTCCATGGGCACTAGAGAAGAATGTGTATTCCGTTGCTTTGGGATGGAATGTTCTGAATATGTCTGTGAAGTCCATTTGGTCCAGTGTGTCATTTAAAGTCTTTATTTCCTTGTTGATCTTTTGCTTAGATGATCTGTCCATTTCAGTGAGGGGGGGTGTTAAAGTCCCCCACTATTATTGTATTGTTGTCAATGTGTTTCTTTGCTTTTGTTATTAATTGCCTTATATAATTGGCTGCTCCCATGTTAGGGGCATAGATATTTATAATTGTTAGATCTTCTTGTTGGATAGACCGTTTAAGTAGGATATAGTGTCCTTCCTCATCTCTTATTACAGTCTTTGGTTTAAAATCTAATTTGTCTGATATAAGGATTGCCACCCCAGCTTTCTTTTGGTGTCCATTAGCATGGTAAATGGTTTTCCACCCCCTCACTTTCAATCTGGGGGTGTCTTTGGGTCTAAAATGAGTATCTTGCAGACAGCATATTGATGGGTCTTGTTTTTTAATCCAATCTGATAGCCTGTGTCTTTTGATTGGGGCATTTAGCCCATTTACATTCAGGGTAACTATTGAAAGATATGAAGTTAGTGCCATTTTATTGCCTGTAAGGTGACTGTTACTGTATATTGTCTGTGTCCTTTCTGGTCTATGTTGCTTTTAGGGTCTCTCTTTGCTTAGAGGACCGCTTTCAAGATTTCCTGTAGGGCTGGTTTTGTGTTTGCAAATTCCTTTAGTTTTTGTTTGTCCTGGAAGCTTTTTATCTCTCCTTCCATTTTCAATGACAGCCTAGCTGGCTATAGTATTCTTGGCTGCATATTTTTCTCATTTAGTGCTCTGAATATATCCTGCCAGTCCTTTCTAGCCTGCCAGGTCTCTGTGGATAGGTCTGTTGCCAATCTAATGTTTTTACCATTGTAGGTTACAGATCTCTTCTCCCGAGGTGCTTTCAGGATTTTCTCTTTGTCTATGAGACTCATAAGTTTTACTATTAGATGTCGGGGTGTTGACCTATTGTTATTGATTTTGAGAGGGGTTCTTTGTCCTTCCTGGATTTTCATGCCTGTTTCCTTCCCCAAATTAGGGAAGTTCTCTGCTATAATTTGCTCCATTATACCTTCTGCCCCCCTCTCTCTTTCTTCTTCTTCTGGGATCCCAATTATTCTAATGTTGTTTTGTCTTATGGTATCGCTTATCTCTCGAATTCTGCCCTCGTGATCCAGTAGTTGTTTATCTCTCTTTTTCTCAGCTTCTTTATTTTCCATCATTTGGTCTTCCATATCACTGATTCTCTCTTCTGCCTCATTTATCCTAGCAGTTAGTGCCCCCATATTTGATTGCACCTCATTAATAGCCTTTTTGATTTCAACCTGGTTAGATTTTAGGTCTTTTACTTCTCCAGAAAGGGTTTCTCTAATAACTTCCATGCTTTTCTCAAGCCCAGCTAGTATCTTTAAAGTGATGATTCTGAACTCTAGATCTGACATCGTACTAATGTCTGTATTGAGTAGGTCCCTGGCAGTCGGTACTACCTCTTGTTCTTTTTGTTGAGGTGATTTTTTCCATCTTGTCATTTTGTGCAGAGGAGAATAGATTAATGAGAGAACAAAATGCTAGCAGAGTAACAACGTCCCCAGAAAATATACTCTAAACAAATCAGAAAAGACCTGAAACAGTGGGATAAGAAAGGGAAAGAGAGAAAAAAGAAAAAGAAAAAGATAAAGATAAAAACAAACAAAAACAGAACAAAACAAAACAACAACAAAAAACCAGAATGTGATCAAATATGATCAGGCTGGTATATAGATCAGTGCCACACACTAGATTTGGGGTGTATTTTGGTCTGTTAGAAGAAAGTGCCTCCCAAAATTTTAAAGAAAGAAAAACCTATATATGTACAAAAATAAGGGTTGATATGATGAAGGGATGGAATATGACTGTAAAGATGGAAATTATAAAAAATTTTATGAAAGGAATTGATAAGAAGTTGTTTGAAAAAAGAAAGAAGAGGATTTAAAAAAAAAAAGAAAAAAAAAGGAGAGAATGTTATCAGGCAGGGGAGTAGAAAAAGACCATATACTAGAGATTTAGGGTATATTTCGATCTGTTAGAAGAAACTATCTCAAGATTTTAAAGAGAGAACAACTTATATATATATGCCAAAAATACGGGTAACTACTATGAAGGGATAGAATATGACTCTAAAAATGAAAAATAAAAATGTTTTTTAAAAAAGGGATTGATAAGATGTTGGTTGAAAAAGGGAAAAAGAAAAATTCAAAAAAAAGAAGAAAAGACAGTTAAAAAAAAATTAACTTTGGAAGACTAAAGAATCATGGTAAAAAAGCCATGAATTCTATGTGCATTATTCCCCTGGTGCTGGAGTTCTGCTGTTCTCATTGATCAGTAAACTTGGTCTTGGCTGGCTGTTCTTGCTGATCTTCTGGGGGAGGGGCCTTTTGCCGTGGTTTCCAAATGTCTTTGCTGGAGGCAGAATTGCCCCGCCCTTGCCCCGTCAAGGCTAAGTAATCTGCTCAGGTTTGCTCTCAGAAGCTTTCGTTCCCTGCGAGCTTTCCGTACAGCTTTGGAGGCAGAGACTGAAAATGGCGGCCTCCCAATCTCCACCCCGGAGGAGCCGAGAACTCGGGCCGCTCCTCAGTGCGCCCCCAGAAAAAAGCCGTCAGTCACTCCCGTCTCCCCGGTCTCCGGCCACACTCCGTGCTCGCCCGGCCTGTGACCGCGCGTTTCTATCTCTGGCACCCGACCCGGTCTGGAGTCTCCAAACCCAGCAGATCCCTGCGGTGCACTCCCGCGCGGCTCCTCCCGGGGGAGGAAGGTGAGTCTCCCCGGATCTGCCGCTTGTTGGGTCCCTGGTGGAGGAGCAGGGGCCCGACTGTGCCTCGGATCATGGTTTATGGCCACCCCAAGCTGAGAGCCCGCGCCTGGGCTCCGCCTCTGCAGCCGGCTTCCCTGCTCTGATACCTGGGAGCTCTGCCACACTCAGGCCCCCCCGGTCTTTCTGTGACCCCGAGGGTCCTGAGACCACACTATCCCGGAGGGTTCCACCCCCCGCTTAGCCACCAGAGTGACGTCCCTCAGTGGAGCAGACTTCTAATAGTTCCGATTTTGTGCTCCGCGGCTCTATCACTTGCCAGAAGCAGCCAACGGAGGCCCCTCCCCTGCCATCTATCCTCCCGAATATCGCCTCGGATTCACTTCTCCGCACGTCCTACCTTCCAGAAAGTGGTCGCTTTTCTGTTCAGAGAGTTGTTGCTCTTCTTTTCTTCGATCTCCTGTTGAGTTTGTAGGTGTTCAGAATGGTTTGATCCCTATCCAGCTGAATTCCTGAGAGGAGACGAAATCCAGGTCTCCTACTCCTCCGCCATCTTGCTCCTTATCCCGGTTTGATGTCCTCTTTAAGAGAAGACTTGTGATGTGTCCTTGGAACATTTTGTTTTTTCTAGTAGTAGATTGACTAATTTGCATTAAACTATGAATTCAGGTTTTTTAGAAATATGATTTTGGACATTGTTGCTGGGAATGTAAAATGGTACAGTGGCTGGAAAACAATATGGGGGTTCCTTAAAAATTAAAAATAAAATTATAGTATAATCCTGCAATTCCACTTAAGGGTGTGTACCCAGAGAATTGAAACAGGAACTCTAAGAAATATTTGTACCCATGTTCAGAGCAGCATTATTCGCAATAACCAAAGGAGGAAGCAACCCAAACGCCCATCGATAGATGAATGGATAAATAAAATGTGGTATATACAAACAGTAGAGTATTACTCAGTCTTAAAAAGGCAGGAAATTATGACACATGTGACAACATGGATGAACATTGAGGGCATCATGCTAAGTGAAACAAGCCAGTCACAAAAAGGTAAGATTCTACTTATATGAGGTTCCTAGAGTTGTTAAATTAACAGAGACAACCAGGGTCTGGGGGGAGAGGGTAATGGGGAATTTTGTTTAATGTTAATGTTTAATGCATACATAATTTCAGATGAGCAAGATGAAAAGAATTCTGGAGAGGGATGGTGGTGATAGTTGCAGAATGTTAATGTTCTTAATGCCACCAAACTATACACTTAAAGTGGATAAGATGGTAAATTTAATGTTATGTGTGTTTTACCACAATTAAAAAATATTAAATAATAAAATTAGAAAATCTGATTCAGAATATGAAGATGACACAAACAAATGGTAAGACATATCATACTCATAGAATGGAAATTAATGTTGTTGAAGTGTCCATCCTACACAAAGCAATCTACAGATTCAGTGCAATCCCTATCAATATACCAATAGCATTTTTCATAGAGCTAGAACAAATAATCCTAAAATTTGTACATAAACACAAAAGATCCCAAATAGCCAAAGCAGTCTTGAGAAAGAAGAACAAAGCTGTGGTATCACAATCCCAGTGATCAAGATACACTACAAGGCAGTAGTAATCAAAACAGTATGGTACTGGCACAAAAACAGACACACAGATCAATGAAACAGAATAGAAAGTCAAGAAATAAGCCCATGCTTATATGGTCAAGTAATCTGTAATATAGGAGCCAAGAATATACAATGGGAGAAAGATAGTGTCTTCAGTAATGGTGCTGGGAAAACTGGATGGCTGACTATGCAAAAAAAGTGAAACTGGACCATTTTCTTATGCCATACACAAAAATAAACTCAAAATGAATTAAAGACCTAAATGTGAGACCTGAAGCCATAAAAATTCTAGAGGAGAACACAGGCAGTAATTTCTTTGGCATTGGTCATAGCAACATTTTTCCAGATACGTCTTCTGAGGCAAGGGAAACAAAAGCAAAAATAAACTGTTGGGACTTCATCAAAATGAAAAGCTTTTGCCCAGCAAAGGAAACCATCACAAAACAAAAAGACAACCTACTGAATAGCAGAAGATATTTACAAATGACATACCCAATAAGGAGTTAATATCTAAAATATATATAAAATTATGCAACTCAACACTAAAAGAAAAACCATATTAAAAAATGGGCAGAGACATGAATAGACACTTTTCCAAAGAAGGGCATACAGATGGCCAACAGACACATGAAAAAATGTCCACTATCACTCAGCATCAGGAAAATACAAATCAAAACTACAATGGGAGGTATCACCTCACATGTGTCAGAATGGCTAAAGTAAAAAAGATAAGAAATAACAAGCATTGGTGAGGATGTGGAGAAAGGGAATTCTTTTGCACTGATGGTGGAAATGTAAATTGGTGCAGGCACTGTGGAAAACAGCATGGGGGGATTCCTCAAAAAATTAAAAAATAGAACTACCATATAATTCAGTAATTCCACTGCTGGGTGTTTACCCAAAGAAGAAAAAAACACTAATTTGAAAAGATATATGCACCCCCATGTTTATTGTAGCATTATTTGCAATAGCCAAGATACGGAAGCAGCCCAAGTGTCCATTAATAGAAAAATGGAGAAAGAAGATGTAGTATATACACACACACACACAATGGAACATAGCTCAGCCATAAAAAAAGTATGAGATCTTGCCATTTACAACAACATGGATGGACCTGGAGGGTATTATGCTAAGTGAAATAAGCCAGACAGAGAAAGACAAATACCATATGGTTTCACTTATATGTGCAATCTAAAAGACAGAATAGACGAACAAACAAACAAACAAACAGACTCATAAATACGGAGAACAAACTGGTGGTTTCCAGAGGGTAATGGGCGGGGGTGTGGGGGGTGATGGGCAAAATAGGGGAAGGGGATTAAGGGGTACAAACATCCAGTTATAAAATAAGTCACAGAGTTGAAAAGTACAGCACAGGAATATAGTCAATAATATTGTAATAATGTTATGTGGTGACAGATGGTAAAAAAAAGAGAAAATATGACTTAAAAACATTTTATAAATATAAAAGAATACATGTTAATTGCAGAAGAGTTTAAATTATGTCTGTATGTGCACATACACATATATATACACACACATACTTACATACACATGCATTTCATAAAATTGTATCATATTGTATCTTGGTTTATTTCTCTAACATATAAAAGCACCATCTTCATCTTTCACTTCCTGGTTTCCAGGTGTGCAATGGCTTGGAGCAGCCGAGGAAGCAGCAACGCTCTGATCTCAATGGACCCGTGGACAATAACAACACCCCAGAGGTAATTTTTTCCAAGGATAAGAGTTGTGGCCTAAGGTCCTAGTATTGGAGCTACCCATGCCATCATGGTCTGCTCACCCTTTCCGCCATGTTCTCATCCCAGCCAGTGCCTTGGAAGTGGGGATTCAGTCAAGCAAAGTTGGGTGTCCTTGTAGGAGAAGGAAGAAAAGGTTCTTTCCTGCTGATTCAGGCTTATACCACTGGGTGTTCATGTGTTTCCAATGGTGTGTGTGTGGGGTTCATTTGTGCTCCCTGGTTTGACAGAAGCTCATTCTACTCCATTATCTGACAGTTATATTCTAAGTTAGGGTTACTCAACAATGGCAGCATTGACATTTGGGCCAGAACATTCTTTGTTGTGAAGGGCTGTCTTTTCCGCTAAAGGATGTTTAGAAGCATCTCTTTTTTTTTTTTTTTTAAGATTTTATTTATTTATTCATGAGAGACAGAGAGAGAGGGAGTGGCAGAGGGAGAAGCAGGCTCCCAAGGAGCAGAGAGCCCGATGCGGGACTCGATCCCAGGACCCTGGGATCATGACCTGAGCCGAAGGCAGACGCTTAACCATCTGAGCCACCCAGGCGCCCTAGAAGCATCTCTTTAAGGTCGGAGACTCAGTTTCCTCTCAGCCTCCCAGCTCTCCCATGATCTTGCTGGTTTTTAAAGTTCCAGGCTTTAAGTACTGCTGGTTGTAAGAACTCATGAAATAGGTCCCTCTGGTTTTCAAAGCCGAATGTTATGGGGATTTGTCTTCCCCATGCAGGCTCACTGGTGTGAAAATCTCTTTCTCTCCCCTCTCCAAGCACATGGCATTCCCCCTCCCTCAGACAGTTCCACAGGTCCATTTAGCTCTTGACCATGTATCTGCCCTTCCTCTCCTCTTCCGTGTGTCCTCTTGTCTATATTTAGCTGTGGAGTTTGTTGTGCCAGTCTTGGGTGGTTTCCTGGGTTACACACACTAATGTGGCTGTTATCTAGTTGTAGGCCAGAGCTGTGACACATGACCAGTGCCCTGGACTTCAGGGTTGGCTAGAGGATCAAGTATTTGGCTTTCTAGGAAGGCAGGGGAGAATCATTGGTTGTATGGTCTCTAGGCTCCCTTCTAGCAGACATGCAAATCTGGGGGTCCCTATGTTTTAGATGATGGCCTTTTGTACCCCAAGTTGCCCCATGGGAATGGATTCCATGTGTCCTGCCTAAGCACCATGGTGCCTGAATGCCATTAGTTTGCTTTCTGGAGCTGACTTCTTAGGAACATCAGACACTCAGTGGGATTTAGCTTTTCACATACGGTACTCTTCTTAGTCTAGATCTTTCAGGCCATCTACTTACAACTGTCATGTGTTTGTTTTGTTTTGTTTTGTTTTTCATATTTCCTAACAGACGAAGAAGGTGGCATCATTTCCAAGTTTTGTGGCTGGTAAGTGACCTTGAATTTTCTCTTAGAGAACAGTTGCATTTTTCTCTCAAAGCAAATGGTATTTTTACTTTTGGTTTTCTCCTGCAAAGCTTGTGTAGAAAGCACACCTTCGAGGTAAAAACAGTGTTACGATAAGCAAAGGTGCTCAGGCATTTGGTTGTTGGAACACTTTGTAAGCGCATATTGGTATGGAGGGGGGTGGTTCAGTTGATTATTGATCGGGTTAAAAATTGAAATGTGTCGGTATAAGCAACTGATTATGATCTAACACTTTTGATTAGGGTGGATATAATTGCATCCAAATACAGGCTGTTACTCCTTTATCACACTTCATTTCCCTCCATTCTCCTGTCTTTTTTGAGGGGGTTAATATTGGATTTCAGCATTCAGTGTTGAGCCAACTTTGCACCATCTGACTAGCCTCAGGGAAGCTTGGGCTGCTCCTTTCCAAGGTCCTCCAACAACACCATAAAGAGCCTCTTAAATAGGATCTTTCTTTAGCCAGGAGGCTGTTTCCTGCTGTTGCTAGTGTTACAATAAAAAGTGTGGATTTTATTACTTCTTGCAGTAAGCTGGTAATTAATTTTTATGAGTATTTATGGGAGTAAGGTAAATCAGTCATCAGAGATAAATAACTTTAGAACCTTTCCTACCCTGGTTTTCCTTTTTAGTAAAAAGCTGACATCTAGGAAACCAAGGCCCCCAAATATCCTTTCAAGGGACTAGTTTGAATCAGGCTAACCCAATTCAAACTGGTTGAAAATGAATTGAGTGGCTCAACACAATTTCGGCGGGTTCAACATTATATTGGCTCACTGTTGCTCAAACTAGATTAAAAACAGTTTCGAACTGTTGGAATCCATGTTATACAGTTCAAATACACTTGAGTCCATTTTGACCAACTCAAGCAGGCTCAAATGGGTTTTGCCCAGCTGTTTACATGTGGTGCTTAATGGTTAAAACTGGATCAAACTGGTTTTCATCAGGTCACAATAGGTTATAATAATTCCAATCCAACTGGCTAGGTTTAGTTTTTTTCAGGACTTAATGATTGGCCGGAAGAGACAACACCCACTCCATGCCCCCATGGTAGGGTTGATTAGGTTCCTGATTCAGAGGACTCGACATCTCATAAATAGGGAAGATGCACCACTTTCCTGGGTGATCAGAATGTCAGGATGGCGTGTACCAGTCACACCGTTCCAGTGAGGTGGGCTCTTGTGGATCCAAGCAGCTCACTTTTCAAAGTATCATGGTGTCATGTGGGTATAACTCCCTCAAACTGCCTAGGGGAATGATTTGGACATTAGACTCCCCTGGCTCTTGAGTCAGCCCCCTAACTGGAGGGGAGGGCCGTGGAGAAGGACCAGGAAGGAGTATCCATGCTTAGGTGCTCTGAGAAGTACCTCTCACTTGCAGCATTCCAGAAGACTCACTTCTCTGAACCAGCTTAGACTGTTCTAAACCAAATCAAAACAAAGTTGGATGCCTCAAACCAGTTCCGATGGGCTAAAGCTGCTTGTGACCAGCTCAAACCAGTGTGGATAGCCTTAATCTAGAATTTCCTGGGGCAGCTCAGTTGGTTGAGCGTCTGACCCTTGGTTTCAGCTCAGGTCATGGTTTCAGGGGCCTGGGATCGAGCCCCATGTCTGGCTTCACGCTCAGCAGGGAATCTGCTTGAGACGCTCTCTCTTCCTCTGCCCCTCCCCCGGCTGGCTGTCTCTCTTTCTAAAATCAATGAATAAATCTTAAAAAAAAAAAAAAAAAAAGAATCTCCTGTTAGGCACACTCATGGAGTGATTGTTGGAGATATTGGCCCCTGAGAACATGAGGGTCTTAAACCGGGATGGCTCCACACACCCTCCTTGAGGGGTGTTTCATACCCTCAGGCTCCCGCCTAGCTCCTGGACAGCTGTGTGGACACTCACAGAAGAGTCCAACTAGCAAACTGCAGTTCCTGCCTTATTCCTTCTGAGGAAGCAGCCCCATGTCTACTTGAACTTAGGAGACCTTGTGAATCTGAATGTTGAGTTGAACCTGAAAAGACCTTGAGGACCAACTCAATAGCCTTCTCCTTGTCCCTCATTGGTCAGAGCTGTGACACATGACCAGTGCCCTGGACTTCAGGATTGGCTGGAGGATCAAGTATTTGGCTTTCCAGGAAGGCAGGGGAGAAAGTCTGGAGACGAGTGTTGAGGGAGCAAGCCCCCAGTGCCTGCTGTACCGCATCCATCCAGTGAGCATTTCAAGGGTGGGGGAGCCCCCAGGGCTTGTTCAGTCCTCCAGCTGAAAGTCTGAAGAGCTGAGAAGGCCCGGGATAACTGTGATGGGGAAGCAGGCCTTCCTCCTCATCTGGGTCTAAGAGATCACACTGGAGGAAAACCTCCTTGGGGTTTTAAGGAGGGATGGCTTTCAGTCCCAGCGCATGCTTTATTTCACAAACCTAATAACTGTTAATAATAATGAAAGATAATAGTAATAGTCAAAGGGACACCGTCTTAACATTTATTGGGCGCTGAGTGTGTGCCAATCCCAGGGATGTGAGCCGTGCACCTACTTCATGTCAGCCACCACAGGAGGGGCAGATGCTTCCCCCATTCTATAGGTTAGGGAAAGTGAGGTTCAAGTAATTCATCTGAGGTCTGATGGCTGGTGCTCTTAGACCCATATCTGGGTACTTTGCAGCATGAGCTCCTCACCAGATGGTTTCCTACCTCCTTAACACGCCTTCGTATACCACCACCACCAATAATGAGGCCAGGGAATTCTTACTGGGTGCTTCTGTTGAGTAGGCACACTTCTTAAATATACTATCTCAGTGGTCCTCCTAACAACACTAAGAGGTAGGTGGTGTTACAGATGAGTAAACTGAGGCTTAGAGAGGGTGAGTCATTTACTCAAGGTCACCAAGGATTGGAACCCAGGTGGGAGTCTGAGCTCATTGTCCCCATACTAGACTGCTGAGCAACCCTCAGCATGCAGCAGGTGAAAAAAAACCTTTCACCTGGAGAAGACACATGGTTCAGATTCCAGGGAGTCCACAGGAGGAAAGCCTTCCAGAAGTCAGAGTTGTTGGTCTCTCTCAGACTCAGAGTTGCAGCCCTTTCTCATCAGAGGCACCTGAGGGATGAGGCCCCCATGACTACCATCTGTAGGAGAACACTCCAGGATCCATTGACCCCCCTTGGCCCCTCTCTGACTGGGAAGGTTGACACCACAGAGTAAACCTTGTAAAAGGGTCTTTTGAACAGAGGACTCACCACCTTCCCTGCAGGGAGGAATTGTAGAGTGGTGAGGAATGGTGGGACCCGCAGGATGTCCCCTTATTGCGGGACATGGAGTTTGGCAGTGGCATGAGTCCAAGTGGACCAGATGGTTGTCCACCTCTGAATGAGTCTATGTAAAAGTCTAGCTTTTCCATAAAACCAGAAATGGGTTCATTAAAACCAGAAGTTTGGTGCTGGTCCCAAGCAGTGGAGCCTAATATTGTCAGCTTCAGAACAAAACCACAAAGGCTGATAGATAGAATTCTGCTCCTCACACTGTTCTAATCCAACAGCCAAAGCTCGTGCAAGATGTCCTGAAACATGCCCCACCCCACCAACAGCTCTAGCCTTGTGCTAGAATGTGGCTTGTCCTCAAGTGTCAGGGCCCTGGGATCCCTTACGACCTGTCTCTACTCTGAAACTACCCACCTGTGAGAACGTGGGCCCCCCATCCCTGCCAAGCTTGCTTGTCACACCTTCCTTCTCTTGGGGGGTCCTCACAATGATAAAGCCACTTGGTTATTTTCATGCAGTGGATGCTTACGATCTGTTTTGTTTTCTAAATTCCACATATGAGTGAAATCGTATGGTATTTGTCTTTCTCTGACTTAAAATGGGCAGTTGGGGTGAACCTGTTTAGATGAGACTCCTAAATTGAAGGCCGCTCACATCTCTTCCACTTCAGCCTGTCAGAGGGGCCAGGCTCCTGAGCCACAGAGCAGGCAAGCCTAAGGGGATGGGTGGGCATGGGTCTGGGGTGCTGTTGGCAGGAGGACTGGAGTAAGGTAAATCCTGGGGACCAGCAGGGCCCAGAGCATTCCAAAGGGAGGTTATGAAAACCAAAATGACTTTCCTTTCTTACAAACAGTGTTTGATCTTGTCCAAATGGAGTCGTGAATAGGGATTAGACAGATTTTAAAATAGGAATTTTTATTCACTAGAGGTTTAAGATATTTCTGAGTAGTTCTTAGAACAAGCCAGAAGCCATAAGAATTAAAAATGCATTCTACCCTGGAAATCCTTATTTCCCTTCTCTATCTGCACATCCCTGTACTTTTCCCTTTTCTGCCTGCACATCCCAGATCCCTGATCCCTCTCTCTGCAATAGAAGCTGCTGTTGAGTCTCTTGTGAATCCTTCCAGAAATTTCTTGGACATATACAAAACTATAGACCCTTTTCTTGAAGTAGACATTACACTTGGACACATGGGTCTGTACTTTGCTTTTTCATTTTTTGGTACCTCTTAGAGATAAGCTACTATAGAGCCACCTAATTATTAAGTGGCTGCCCAGGATTCAGGTTCGTGGACATATGATGGGTATTAATCAGTCCCCTGTGGACTACTTGGTTGCTTCTGGTCAGTGCAGCAGTGAGCAGCCTCATGGATGTGTCTCGGTGTTCATGTGTGTGTTCCTTCACAGAAGGTGTTCCTAGATAGAGCAGGGTTGCAGGCCAGCCACACGCCGACTTGGGTAGATAATGGCCCAAGAGGGAGACGGGTTATACCACCCTCAGCTGTGTGTGAAAGTGTTGCTTCACCAACACTGTGAGCCATCCATCCATTGGGTTGTAGCCGGGCCAATGGATGAAAGTGATTTTACACACATATCTTCATCGGAAGTGAAGCCAAATGCTGTTTCATGTGTTTACAAGCCATTTTTATTTATGTTCCTATACATTGTCTGTTTATTTCCTTTGCCCACTCTTCTGTTGGATTTTTGGTGTTTCTTACTGATTTGCACTGTTCTTTACATATGAAGGAAATTTGCCCTTTGATTTATATTGTAAAAGTTTTCCCCAAGCTACCATCATCTTTTGATATTTTTGCATTTTTAAAGTTTTCATTTACATCCCAGTTCACTCACATACAGTGTTATAGGTTTCAGGTGTATAATATAGTGATTCAACACTTCCATACATCACCCGGTGCTCATCACAAGTGCATTCCTTCATCCCTATCACCTATTTCCCCCATCCCCTCTCCAACCTCCCTTCTGGTAACTATCAGTTTGTTCTCTATAGTTAAGAGTCTGTTTCTTGGTTTGCCTTTCTCTCTTTTTTTCCCTTTGCTCATCTGTTTTGTTTTCTAAATTCCACATATGAGTGAAATCATATGGTATTTGTCTTTCTCTGACTGACTTATTTCACTTAGCATAATACTCTCTAGCTCCAATCTGCGTCCTTGCAAATGACAAGATTTCATTCTTTATTATGGCTGAATAATATTCCTGTGTGTATATGTGTGTGTGTGTGTGCGTGCACTTCCTCTTCTTTATCCATTCATCAGTTGATGGACATAGTTTGGCTATTATAGATAATGCTGCTACAAACATTGGGGTACATGTATCCCCTTGAATTAGTATTTTTGTATTCTTTATGTACCCAGTAGTGCAATTGCTGGGTTGTAGAATAGTTCCATTTTTAACTTATTGAGGAACTTCCATATTTTTCCTTTGCTGAAAAATACATTTTATTTTATTATTATTATTTTTTAGATAGAGAATGTGAGAATGAGCATGAGTTGGGGGGAGGGACAAAGGGAGAATGAGAGAATCTTAAGCAGGCTCCATGCTCTGCGCAGAGGCCCATGTGGGGCTCAATCTCATGACCTGAGCCAAAATCAAGAGTCGGTCACTCAACCAACTGAGCCACCTGGGTGCCCCTCCGTATTTTTACTTTGCTGAATATTTTATGTAGTCAACTGTATTCATCTTTTTCCTTTGAAGTTACTAGGTTTTTGAGATTAGTATGACCTTTACACTCTTTTTTTTTTAAGATTTTATTTATATATTTAGAGCATGCAGGAGTGGGGGGAGGGGCAGAGGGAGAGGGAGAGTCAGCACCTCAAGCAGATTCCATGCTGAGCGTGGAGCCAGTTGCAGGGCTCGATCCCATGACCCTGAGACCACGATCTGAGCTGAAATCAAGATTTGGACACTCAACCAACTGAGTCACCCAGGCACCCCAACCTGGACACTCTTACCATTATTTTTTTTCCTTCTAGAACTTTTATGATTTTATTCGAATGAGTTCCATATTTAATTTATCTGGAATTTATGTTGGTATATGGGTCCAGAAAGAATTACATTTTAAGCATTTTCTTCGAAACAGCTAACCATTTGTGCCAAAACTATTCCATGAATTCTTCCTTCTCTGATTTGAAATGCTGCCTTTATCACATAATACATTGTCATTTACACCTAGGTCTGTTTCTGGGTCTCCATTGAGGTTCCAGAACCAAGCTGCTTTATGTAACTGGGGATTTATAGTGCATTTTACTACCCGGAAGGCTAATGTCTGCCTTCTGTCACCGTCATTCCTGTTCAGAACTTCCCTGGATCCTCTTATGTATTTATTTTTCCATAGAACCTTTAGAATTAGCTTATCAGTTACACAATAAAAATTCCTATTGGCATTTTTATTTGACATGCATTACATTTATCTTTATGTTAGTGTATGGAATGGAAGAAGCCTCTATTTGAAACCCCGGTTGGGAAATCTAGGCCCTGCTGGATCTCTCTGTCTCTGGCCAACAGCCTCATAAGTGAACTTGGAAGTGGAGCCTCCCCTGTTCTAAATGGCTGCAGCCTTGGGAGAGTCCCTTGAGCCAGAAGCGCTCAGCTCAGCTGCACCTGGATCCCCCTGCCCACAGACACTAATAAATACTTCTTGTTTTCAGCTGTGAAGTTTTGGGATAATTTGTTATGCATGTATATAGATAACTAATATCCTATATGTTTTTAAGATAAAGCGTGTCATGATTCATACTGATTTTAAGATAAAATGCATCACGATTCATATTGTCAGGACTATAGGGTTTTTACATTCGTACCTTTTTCCTATGCTCCAAATCCCCATCCTCAAGGACACCAACATAATTCTGCATTTGTTTTATTCCATCAATCATACAATAGTCTCAGAATAACAAGACCAAAATCACCAAGGACATACGATTATTACAGATACAATTCAGGATTCATTTGCATTGACTTTGGTCTTCAGAGGATAACCCAGGAGGGATGGACTGTCAAATTACTGTGTCTTAAAATCGTTCAGAATAGTTCTCTTCATTACCATGTCACAACTGCATACACGTTTAGATGCATTTTTTTTCTTTAGGAATTTTTTTCATTGAATTTTGTTTTATAATTATATAAAATACTTACATGGTTCTGAAGCCAAGTATAGAAAACAGGGTGTATGCAAAGGCGTCTAATTTCTCACTCCGTTACCCCGCCTCCCAAATCCTTTCCTCCTGCTAGAGATAACCAGTTTTAACATTTCACATATTTTTAGTATCTTAGGTGAATCTTCCCCCTTTTTAGATAAATGGTAATGAGTTAAAACCCTTTTCTCCATCTTCCTTTTTTAAAAAAAGATTTTATTTATTTATTTGACAGAGAGAGAGAGCACAAGCAGGGGGACGGTAGCAGAGGGAGAGGGAGAAACAGGTTCCCCACCAAGCAGGGAGCCCAATACTATATGGGGCTCTATCCCAGGACCCTGGTTCATGACCCGAGCCGAAGGCAGATGCTTAACCCACTGAGCCACTCAGGTGCCCTCCATCTTCCTTTTTACACTTAACACTAACCTCTGGAGATTATGCCAGAGTTCTACACAATGCAGGGCAGTACGTGGAAGTGCTCTGTGCTGTTTGGACGCCCGCTGTGTAGTTGGATGTCCTCTGTGCAGGAGCATTTGGGTGGTTTCCAGGGTTTTGCTCTTAGAAATAGTGCTGCAGTGAGCAGCTTTATGCCTGTGCCTTTTCCTATTTTTGGCCAGTTTTTGTATTCATTCTGCTCTTTCTCTCAAGTCCAAGGTTATGCTTAGGACCCGCCTTGGGCAAATCTGTCCACTGTACTGAGCTTGGCATTGACCTTCCTTGACTCTTTCTCTTCCTCCCAGCAGCCGGTGACTTTATCTTGCTTGTTGGGTGTCTAATATTCCACACTGTGGAACTTTCAGATCCTTTCCTTCAGTGATGACCCAACCTGTCCTGCACCCCCAGGCAGGGCCTCTCCCCAGTTAATGTTCTGAGGCTCTGGTTTCTCAGACAGCATCTTCTCTTCTATAGCAGCCTCCTTATTAGGGTCACCTTTAACAGGGGCTTCCTGGAGGCACGGCTCAGCCCACGGCAGCGTCGGCCACCTGGCTCTGGGACAGTCTGGTGTGGTGGCCATGGGGGGTGGCATTCAGGGCAGCTGGAGCCCTGCCAGAGCCCAGAGACCACGCCCCAGATCTGCTGGTCGAAGGTCTGACCTGAGGTCCAATTTCACGACTCAGATTCATCTCCTCCTGCCTCCTCACCTACTCTTGACACACCTTCCCTTCCCTGCGCTCATTTCGGTGGCTTGCCTGGCGCGTGGCCTCGGCACTGTGCCTGCTCTGAGCCCCTGCTCCCTGTCCTGTCCCCTCAGAGCTGTGGCCCCTCCTCCCAGCTGAGACCAGGTCCCCCTCTGCACTTTTGAACCTCACCTGCACTGATGTGTGTGTTTTGTCTCCTGTATCTTCTGCTGGCTTCTGAGAGCATCTGTCCCAGCCTGCATGTGTCCATCACATGCAGCCAGCTCTCTGCTTTCCTCTTCTAAACCAGACTTTGGGAACGGTCGCTTCATTCCATGCACCTCCCCTACACGCCGAAGCCCTCTGGCTGGCTCTCTGGGATCACTGCTGGCTTCCTGGTCACTGTGCGCCAGGCATGTGAGGGCTCCTTTCTCCTCCTGCCAGCGTGGGCACCCCCTGGGCACAGGGTGTTGCAGCTCAGCAGAGCTGGGTCCTGGGACCCCTCCCCACCCAGCCGCCCCGCACCCCCCCCCCCCGATGATTCTTCTATGTCTGCAGCTTCACCTGGCACCGACGCGTGCTTTATCAGGACCCCTGAGTCCAGCTCCCTCCTGAACTCCTTTGGAAGTCTCCCAGGTTCCTGCATCTAGACTCGTCCAGAATCCCCATCCTCACGGCCAGCCCCCTCCCAACGTACCCTCCCCATAGCTGCAGCTTTGTCCGTCCAGTGGTACAACCTGCTTTCCAGCACTCCTCCTGTGGAATTGAAGCTCCAGAGTGGATGGATCCAGTCTGTCGCTGTCTCTCGGGTACCATCATTGCCCTGGTCCACATCATCACCATCACCACCACCACCATCATCATCACTCACTCACTCACTTGCTAGGATAGCTGCAGTAGCCTCCCAGATGCTCTCCCTTCTTCCCCTCTGTGGTTTACCTCTCTGCGGCCAGAGTTGCTTTCTAAAGACAGCTCGGGCCACTTCCCTGACCACTACCCTGCAATGACAGTCCATGGTGTAGCCCCAGGAGCCTCCCCTCTGACCAGCATTCTCTCTGTGGCCTCAGCTTGTTCCAAACGCTGGCCCACCCCATGCACCTGGGCAGTTTGCACATTTTGGAGCTTTTGAAAGGTGCTGTACTCTGTCACCCCAGGGCCTTTGCACCTGCTCTTGCCTGAGCCTGGAAAGCTCTCTTCTCCTTTACCTCTGTGGTTTTTGGATTCCTTTGCATCCTTTGGTCCTCAGCTCAGAGAGCAGCTGCCCCCAGATTCTTCTCAAGGGCAGACTCCCCTGTTGCTTCTTCACTGGCGCAGTGTCCTTCCTTCATGGCATTCACCATGTGCCATCTTGATGCATTTATTTGGGGACTGTGGGACTAATGTCAGCCTGTGAGCTCCATGTTTTCTGTCCTTGTGTGAGGGCTCAAAAATCCTTATTAGCACCTGAATCAGTGGTGGTGGTCTTGTGCAAAGTCATTTGACCCCATGGGAACTGTCCTTATTTATAAAATTGGATCATTGAGATCTGCTTCACGAGGTGGTTGAGGACCGAGTAGAACTAGATCTTTGTTACATGCAGAGGTCTGGTGTGTCAGGGCTGGGGGCTGTACTCAGCGACCTCTCGGATGCACACTCATACGCCCGTCCTCAAATGTGCTCTGGCTCCACCCAGCCGTCCCCCCCCCCCCCCACCATACACACACACCAGACATGGAGAGGCAGGCACACGTCTTGGAATTAATGAGATCACCTGGATCCAGACCACTTGTGGGAAGCCTCTGTCCACCACCCACCTTTAGGATAATTCCCCCAAAGATGTCAGGGACAGGGGCTCCAAGGCATGACTCTGTGGGACCTCCCACCCCTTCCCTGCTCAGAGAGGTCTGCAGGGCTGAGACTTTCTGACAGACGTTTCAAATGGAGGCTTCCTCCAGGAGGAAGGAGTCTGGTGCACCCTATTCTTCATGTCCAAACTGTGCAGATACGTTCTGCATGCTGATGTTTGTACGATCCATATCACAAGAAAACAAAAAGGAGAGATCGCTCTCTGCGGACGTAGGATCGCCTTTAAGCCTGTCTTTGTTCTTTTGTCGTTCTGTCTCCCTCTGGTGGTCTTGGCATAAGGTTAGTTCAAGAGTTGAGCCAAATAAGAACAATTTATGCCCAGACATGAAGGACCAGCTGCTATAGTATTGTCATGAAGCTGTTAGATTTTTGGTTCTGAATTTCATGATTGGAGTCGAGCGCGGTGTCTGTGAGCCTGAAATACCCGCCTCCCCACGCTGACTACTCTCCTCTGCTTCCTAATAAGTGTGCAGGTGGGAGTGGGTCTGACAGGCAGGCAGGATGCTGGAGGTACCGTTTTTGTTTTGTATTGTTTCCTTTTTGAGAAAAAGAACAAGGCGGGAATGACAAGAACCTCTGGCAGAGATGGGCGGCCGAGGTGGGCATCTTTTGGAGTTGTAACAAAGACCGAATCTTCCACTGGCCTCTTCCCAGGGAGCAGGCGTCCATGGGTGCTGGTGGTGGGCCCCACTGCCCGGGATGGGGTGCCCCTCACACACAGGAGTCTGTGCCCCCAGATCTGGTGGGACTCACTCCGGGGGAGGGGGGAGTTGGGGCCAGCTTTTAACATATCTACTCAGGGACATAGATTGAAACAGGATACGAATTTCAGAAAGGTCTGGCAAGCTGCCCAAGGTCACCCTGGGAAGTGGCAAGGAGAAAGGCAAAGGACAGTGGCCTCAGAGGGTAGGAATCCATTCAAAAGGCAAGGCCTAACCTCCCACCCCCAGGGACGGGTTCCACGGACTGCCGTTCGACTCCTACCCCACAGTTAGGGTGTGAGGACCCTTGGCCGGCGCCCAGGCCGTGGGTGCTGGCTGAGGGTGTGGGCGGTGTGGGCGAGCGTTACCCAGGGCGGCTGGGACCACTCGGACCACTCGGACTTTCCTGCAGAACACAGCGGCACCATCTACCGGTCAGGAATGGTCACTGCAGGGAGGACGGGGGCTGGGGCCCTGCTGTGGGGTGACAGTCAGCAAATCACAGGCACTTGGAACCACACTCACTGGAGAGAATGAGGCCTGAGGGGAAGATGGCTGAAGATAGTGAAAATGGACACACTGCAGTCAGAAGCCCTGAGGGGCAGGGTGCCACCTGCCTTCCCCTAGCGGTGACAGGTGCCAGGGGGCCCGCCGTGCACACCTGGGCTGCTGATGGATGGGCAGGGAGGGGATCCTCCCTCCACGCCCCTCCCCATTCTGCAGCCGTCCCCCTCCCATCCCCTACTCCCCTCCCTTGGTGCCGTCAGCCCTGGCCAGCTGGAGGGGGTTGACCTCTCCAGAGCGAGGACAAGTGCCTGAGATGGAAGGAGCAGCCAGGAGTCTTGCCCCTGGGACATGGGGCTTTGTAAAGAGCCAGCTCCGCCTGAGAAAATAGGCGCTGGCCTGGCCTCTCAGCGAGCTTTGCTCCTGAGATGACAGGGGAGTGGGGGAGTGCTTGTGTGCTGGAGATCAGGTTTGTCCAGAGGGGTGCTCTTCAGGTGACTGGGGTACGTGTGTGATGCAGATTCCCAGAAGCCACTCCGGGTCCACTGAGGCAGAATTTCTCCGATGGGATTGGGGCCTCTGCAGGCTCCTTGGGCTCTGAACACGATTCCAGACACAGAGGAGCTGCTTGGGATCTTCTTCTGTCCCTCCTTCCCTGACTTCAGCTTCAGGTGTTTTAAATGACCTGCTACCTCCCACTGCCCCACGGGGTACTGGGTTTGGAAGAGGTTTGCACTAGTTTGTGCCTGCAGTGGGGGGGAGTCCCCACATCGGTGATGGTGGAGGCCGCCATCCAGGATGTGGCTGCCTTTGGGTCTGGCCCCTGCTTTGTCCCTTAATATCAGCATGACCATGGCGTCCCTTTGTCATCTGAGCCTCAGTGAGCTGTCACGCCACGTGCCCACAGGCCATGTGAGCTCACTCACTGGCCTCGGACCGGGCTGGGACAGGACTGGGACTAAGGCAAGGAGGTGCCCTCTCTCTAAAATACTCATGAGTATTTTAATATTGCAACAAGCATTTGGGGTATCCGTGAGGGGCAGAGGGGGGAACGGACTGTTGCTCCCAATTCTGTACTTTATATGCTTTTAGCATTTATGAAGCTCATCCTATTAATCTTAGCTTTGCAAAAACCCTATGGAGATAGAAATCAGGAGTTCCCCTTCACCCCATTTCGCTGGTAAGTAAATTGAGCCACCACCCAAAAAGAGAGAGAGAGATGACTATCCCAAGCGCACAAAGCCTTTTCGAGCAGGGCAGGTGGAAGAGCTCAGACTCTGGCTGTGTCCCTGGATCCCTGGGCAGGCTTTGTGGGACCCTGGAGGGCTGTCCCCACCTCCCTTCAGACATTCGGGACCCTGAGAGGGTCCCCAAAAATACTCCTTTTCAGGTATCTCCTTTTGCATTATTTGGGTCTGTGCTCACCTTGGCTTCTGAGAGCGGCCTTCCCTTTCCTCATCAGATCCGAATGCGTCCCTGTCCCCCCTCACACCAGGTTTGCTTCCTGCCTCTTAGTTCTCATTGTCTGAAAAGACCTTGTTGGCTTTGTTTACCCAACTCTCTGAGAGAGGGCACCTCCTTGCCTTAGTCCCAGGCCTGTCCCAGCCCCCACCGACTGTCCCTCAATGTTTACGGGTGGAAGGGGGAGGGGCAGGTGCCTTCCCTCTCTGCAGAATTGAGAGGGACAGTCCGTTCCCCCCTCCGCCCCTCACAGATACCCCAAATGCTTGTTGCAATATTAAAATACTCGTGACAGTAGTAAATGGCTTGCTGAGCCCTTCTCCGTGCCTGGTCTGCTGCTAAACTCTGTCCCTGCCCTCACTGCATCCTGTGTGGGCCCTGGGGTGAGCGGTCCCGGGGTCAGAGGCCTGGGGAGTTGCAGGCTCTGAAGTGGGGCCCCTCTCCTGGTTGGCACTTCTTGTCTTCGGTCCTCTGAGAGGCTTGCCTGCAGCAGTGGGCTCCCCGTCGCTCCCCCCCCATGAGGGTGCAGAAGCTGGTCACAGAGCAGGGCCACACTCCGGGGGTGCGTGGTGCCGGGCCCCCTGCTGCCAGGATGACCTTCCTCTGGGGTCTCAGCATGGGCTTTGGAACTCCTCTTTCTCTTGTTTGGGCTTGTGGTAATAGAGGGGCTTTATTCCCGTGATAATGTGAAGTGCCTGCCCGTGGAAAGCACCTCATTGTATCTGCAGGCCCTGGTGCCGTGGTGGGCACTCCGTCTCGAATCCCCAGTGGGGGCACAGGCCCAGTTCGGAGGTGTGTCTCTGTGGGGTCGGGGCCACGACCACTGCCCCTGTGTGAGAAGCTCTGCGGACACTCATGTGTACCTACATGGGTGTGTGTGCTTGAGCATGCGTGTACGTGGCTGGGGGTGGTGAGGGCTTGTGGACCCGTGATGGACTCAGTGAGGTGAGAGGCTCTGGGAGGAGCCCTCAGAGTCTACGGCACTGAGGTCCCCCCACCCCGGTACCTGCGGGTCCCACCAGAGCCAGCGCCGACTGGAGGCCAGACTGAGTGGTCTGGGAGGCTGGGTAGGCCAGGCTACAAGAGAAGGCCCCATTATCCCACATGGCCGCTTGCTCGGACCTTTGGGGAAGGTGGCGGGGACAATGAGATGAGGACTGCTTGATCTGAACATGCATTGGAGTCATTGTGCTTTTCTGGGGTGTCTTTTAAACACTGGAAGGGTGAGCTTATAAACCTGCCAGAAGCTAGGGTACCCCTGGGCCCTCCAGCCCACCTGGCCCCAGCCCCCAACCTCCACCCCCAATCCCTCCCACCACCAGCCCTCAAGCCCAAAGTTTACCTCCCACCAAGGCCCTCATGCCCCCTTCTCAAGGCCACCTGTACCCATCCCCTCCCTTGGCCTTCACTGAGCCCCGAGGCTGTGGAGCCCTTTGACCACCATCCCTCTGCTGTCCCAGGCAACCTCCTCCAGATCCAGCAATGTCGGCCGGGTGGGAAGAGCTTTCGCAGAGAAATGGTTGTGGTGGGGAGACCACGCAGAGGGGCAGCTCTCCCCCTCCAGACCTAGGCCCTACTTTCTCATGTCTCTCCTCCCCAACCCAAGGCTCTTGAAAGGACCCCTTCACTTAGTTTTCTGGAGCAGAAGATGCTTCTTTCTTCCAGACACAGATGACAGAGTTGGGGCTGAGTGAGGGGCTTCAGACTTGGGGAAAGGCTTTGCCAGCAGACTTGGAAGTCATGGGGGTGTCCATCTATGGGGGAGGGCCAGGGAGGCCCTGAGGCATCAGTGGCTTCTCGGACAGGGCTGGGGGTTGAGGGATGGGGCCTTGGGCTTGCTTCCCTGAAGGTTTGGGAGAGGCTTCCAGAAGTGTCATCCAAGATCCCTGGAGCAAACCACCTGAGCACCCAGGAGGAAGGGGTACATCCCATGGGTGCTGCTGGGGAGGCTGTCAGGGTCAGTGGGGAGAAAGAGGGGTTTCCCCAGGGCAGTGGTGTCATGATGGGAGGACCCCACACCTTCTGTGGGGCATGACCTGGGGCATTCCTAAGTTGGGACCTGCCGGGGCCCGTTACTACTAACGGATTCCTTTCAAACCTCAGAATACTTATCTTGTTCTGAAGCACTTTATAAAATTGGCTTTAGTGTAGGAGCCGTGGTGCTGGCGTGAAAGAGATGGGAGTAGACCCCAGGTGCAAGTCTGACATGTGAGCCCCTGGGGAGGGGTCTTCAGGCAGACAGCTGAGGCTAATGGGACACACGCTATGACCAATTTCAGAGCTTTAGTGGAAAGCACGCAGAGCTGAGGCTTGTTCCTGTGAAAGCCTAATGCACAGGCCCCCTCCCAGGCATCTCACCTTGGGCCATTTGAAGAGAGTTTGAAGAGAACTAAAGTTTCAGAGAGTAATTTAGAAAACCTGCCCTGGATCCAGGGGCGGCCAGTGTCAGGGAAGCTGCGTGTTCACTTCTTGGGGTGACAGTCTGCTCACGGTGGGCCCCTCACTGAGCCCCCAGTGCCCGAGCAGCCTCGGGTGGGCATGCGGGCCGGAGCTGGGGCCCCAATCCCTGGGGGTCTGCTGATGACGGGATGACAGAGCCCAGCAAAACTGCCCTTGTCCCCTCACACGTGCGTACCTCTGAACAGGAACACTGTGTTTGGGGGCTCGGGGACTCCTGCCTCTCTCCTGAAAGAATGAGAGGCCCCATGCTGTTTAGAGCAGGGGAGGCAAAAAGATCAGATTTCTAGAAGGACCCTCTCATGGCAGCATGGGGAGTGGTCTGTGGGTAGAAGGTTCAGGTCTTTGTCTTGTTGCTCTAACAAAGCACCAGAGGCTGTGGGGTGTATAAACAGCGGAGGATGGAAGCCCCAGATCAGGGTACCCACGTGGTCGAGTTCTGGTGCGAGCCCCCTTCTGGGTGACAGACGGCCGCCATCTCTGTGTCCACATGTGACAGAAAGCAGGCAAGGGTGCTCTCCGGGGTCCCTTTTATGAGGGCACAGACCCCATTCCTGAGGGCTCTACCCCCTGACCTCCCAGCTCACCTCCCAGAGGTCATACTTCTAATACCATCCCATGGGGGGTTAGGGCTTCCGCAGGGATTTTGGAGGGACCCAGACAGTCCATTGCAGTTCACACGGGCTAGGCGAATGCCATCCTTGGGTCCAGGATGGAAGGAGGCGGTGGTGGTGGCAGAACTGGACAGAGACACACTTGGGATAGGTTTGGTGGCAAATCGGAGGGACAGCCCTCGGGGATGGGCTGGATACGGGGGTGAAAGCCTGTGTAGCTGGGATGGGGGTGGGGTCTGAGATGAGGAACTGGGCTCAGTGCCTGGATGGAGCTTTGCTTTGGGCACATCGAGAGGGGGCCATCCCAGGGAGCCAGCAAGTAGGCTGTTGAGTATGTGGGGTTGGGGTTCAGAGAGCCACGGTGTCCTTTGCCAGCACCGAGTCCACAGAATGCCCGCATTCCATGGCCTCATGGAGGAGGATGAGCCTGCAGGGAGCTGAGAAGGAACAGCCAGAAAGGGAGGAGGAGATGATGACCACAGGCCCCCTGACGTGAGGGTACGGAGGTTGCGCGTAGCGTTCGCTTCGGTGGTGTTGGAGCGGGGAGGCAGCGGCCAGGTGGGGACATGCTGAGGAAGGGGTGCAAGCCAGACAGGCAGTTCTTTCTAGACATTTGTCCTCCAGAGGGAGGAGGGAGGGGGTCCACGGGAGGCGGGGATGTGGGGAGGGGGGCTTTTGAACCCGCCTGGGGACACGGGAGGATATTTAAGAGCTGTAGGAAGACCCAGCTGATATAGGACTTGGTTCAGAGAGGGATGGGGTCGCAGGTGACCCTCCATCCCCAGCGGGGACCTGCCACACGGGGAGCGGAGGTGATGCTCTGTCGAGTACAGCCAAGGGAGGGGCAGCTGGAGGTTTGAGGAGATGGGGGAAGGTATGAAATGGTGCTTGCCCAGAGGGAGAGGGGGCACTTCTCAGGGGCATCTTTCGAGGTCACCAGCAAGTTTTGAGGGCATTTTGGTCCTTGAATTTGGAATGGAACCAGTCTGCCTTGTTGGGCGGCTCTGGCTCTTTCCAGCTGCAGGCCTGCAGGTAACAGGTGGTTGGAGTTGTGCCGAGGCCCTGGGGCCGACAGGTGGGGCGGGGAGTCGAGGGTGTTGGGCAGATGTTATGGGACTGGTGGAGAGCGGCATCCAGACTAGGCAGGTTGATGCCTTTAGCAGCAGAGTGGGTCAGAGGGGAGAACACGGAACAGCTAGGTGGGGGGGGGGGGGGGGCAGGGGGGACTGCTGGTCATGGGGACCGGGGAGCCACAGGACAGCCAGCCCTGTGGACCCTGGAGTGAGGGGGAGCCTGAGAGCCAGAGCCAAGGTCCCTCAGAAGGAAGGGTCTGGCCGAGGGGTGGGCAGGGAGAGAGAAGAAGGCAGTGACACGGAAAGGAAGGCCGAGCGATGGTCTATAGGTTAGACTGTGGACCCAGGGCCAAATTCTCCCAGCCACCCGGGTCCGTGCATGAGGTTTTCCTGGAGCACAGCCGTGCCTGCTCATAGACAGATGGCCTGGGCCTGCTTTTGTCCTCTGGATGCAGAGGTGACTGGTTGCACACAGACCGCAAAGCCTAAGATATTTTCCATCTAGCTCCTCGAGGAAAGGGTTTGCTGACCTTACCTACAGCTGCCTGTCCAGGACAGGAGCCACTAACCACATGTGGCTATTTCTATGTAAATTAATTAGATTGCATAAAATTTTAAAAATTTCCTCTTGCAGTAGGCCCAGTTCAAGTACTCCAAAGCTGCACGTGGCTAGTGGTTCCCATATTAAACCGCACCAAGCTAGAACATTCTACATCGTGGCAAAAAGTTCCACTGACAGCAGTGATCTAGAGGCAGCGGGGGAAGCAAGGACCATGTTACCCAGTGGTGTATGGGATGAGGGTGTATGGGATGTGTGTGGAATGTGGGGACCCACCCAGGTGGGCATGTGACAGGACCAGAGCCCTACAGTGCAGAAATGGAAGAGAAGGCCCCATAAGAGCTAGAGGGTAGTGGGCAGTTTCTGCTCCCTGCCCTGAGTCCCAGAGGGCTCTGGGGCAGGCACAGAAATGCTGTACGGTTTGGGAAAGCGCGTCTCTGGGATTGCAGCATGTGGTTTTCACCTTGGAGGCTGAGGTGCCCTGAGTGACAACTGCCCGAGGCCCTGGAACTGTCCTCCTGAGCCATGCACGTGGACTTTTCTGGCCTGGGTGTTGATTTTGCATAGTTCCTCGCACCACACACCGTGCGGGATGAGGGAAGGAGACTGGCCTCCTTCTGCAGGCTGCAGATGGGCGATGGGTCAGCCCTTCGCCTTTGTCCCCTATCCCCGCGGCCTTGTTGCTTTGTCCTCTGGGAGGATGCTAACTGTGCCCTCATCAGTTCCAGGGCCCTGTGAACCAGAAGACCTCATTGATGGGATCATCTTTGCTGCCAACTACCTGGGGTCCACCCAGCTGCTCTCAGAACGTAACCCTTCCAAAAACATCAGAATGATGCAGGCGCAGGAGGCTGTCAGCCGGGTCAAGGTACTGGTAGGCGTAGCAGAGCCCTGGTTCACTTTGGGGGAGGGGGCACTGGAGTGGGGGTGGGTGACCCCACAGCCCTCAGCACGGAGAGCAGGAAGGCCTGAGGCGCCTGGCGAGGCCAAGCGCGACTTTGGCCTGTCTGGAAGAATGCTGGGGTCGGGGGCAGGGGCAGTTGGCTCGTTCACGAGGAACCACCACCCGGCCACCCTGAGTACGATTTTTAAAGGCGATTGGTCCACAGCATTCCACTCATAAAACATGTTGGGATGGAGCCTCAAGTCCCATTTTGATGGTATGTGTGTCTTTGGCACCAAAGTGCTTGCAGAATGGGAAACAAATCCCATGTGTCAATTAAATTCATGACCTCAAGAAACACTATGATGTGCTCGCTGCGCTGGGTACACATGGAATCGCCTGGTTGTGAACAGTGGGTGCAGCCGGGCAGGGGGAGGATGAGGCCAAGTCCGCAAAGCTAATGGGGTCCAGGGAGAAGGGCAGGGTGGTCCACGGAGGTGCCCCCTCTGGGCAGGAGGGGGTCCTTGGATGCTGCCAGCCCCTGGGGCTGAGAAACCACGTCAGGCCCTTCCTCTGTCCTCATTGTGCACCGACCTCCTTTATGGAGGCACAGGGGCCTGGGGCACGAGCCCATGGCGGCCAGGAGAAGAGAAGCGCAGAGCCTAGGGCCCTCCTGCCCCACACCCAGTCCTGCTCCTCTGCCTGAAAGCCCGGCTCTCCTCTGCAGACCAGTGGCATTGCTCCGTCCGTCCGTCCCCAGTCTCGTCCTCGCAGATCTGGGGGGTGGTTGGTGATTCCCAGCGCTCGAGGGACGCGTGGGGGTGCTTCTTGTGGTCAGTGTGTGTGCTCGTTGACATGGCAGCCACCCACCCATCCTGCCCCTGCAGGGGGGCTTCCCCTGAGCACAAGGTCAGAGTCCCAGGGTGTTGACACAAGACCAAAATAACTTGGCCGCCCGTCCTTCTCTTCCTTTCGTTCTTCCTTTATCCGTTTTTCTTTTCTCTTACATGCTGCTCAGAGGATGCAAAAGGCTGCTAAAATCAAGAAAAAAGCGGTGTGTAGGGCTGAGGGGTTTGCCTGGGTTTCTGGGCCTCATCCTGTGCAGTTTGGGGGGGGGCGGTCCCGTTTGTAGGAACATACATCATGTGGCAAACAGCTTTTTCCTCTTCCCTTGGTAGATAGACTTCTGAACAAAACCACAGACAAGTTTTTAAATTTTTAACCACCCACTTACAGAAGAATCTCATCATTGCCCTTTTTATAAATTTCTTGTTTAGTGTCTCCTGTGCTAGAACGTGGTTAATGCCGCGATATCACTGTTTCACACAGACGTTTTTACGGGTGACATTTGATATGATCATGTGACACATTTAGCACTTAGGCCTCCTGTACAAAATTAATTAAACTGTTCTGATATTTAAAGACTCATTAAGCTTAATTTACTAAATCAGGATGATGGTGAGAAGGTCAATTTGCCCAGGAGATGCGTTCCCCACTGGAAAGAGTTGCTGCAGGGCATCTGGGTGGCTCAGTCGGTTAAGCATCTGACTCTTTTTTTTTTTTTTTTAAAGATTTTTTTATTTATTTTTTGCCAGAGAAAGAGACAGCGAGAGAGGGAACACAAGCAGGGGGAGTGGGAGTGGGAGAGGGAGAAGCAGGCTTCTCGCTGAGCAGGGAGCCAGATGTGGGGCTCGATCCCAGGATCCTGGGATCATCACCTGAGCCGAAGGCAGACCCTTAACGACTGAGCCACCCAGGCGCCCCAAGCATCTGATTCTTGATCTCAGCTCAAGTCTTGCTCTCAGGCTCGTGAGTTGAGGCCCTGCATTGGGCTCCACGCCCAGTGTGGAGCATACTTTAAAAAAAAAAAAAGGGTAGGGGAAAGTTTCTGCAGCATGAGCCAACATTAAAAAAAATCAAGTTGACTTCCAGTCATTTGTTTGTAAACCTGGTCATTTAGTAAATGCTGGGTCCTCCCAATACAGGAAATCTCAAATGCTCGGGGTCAGAAGGCACTGATTTGGTGCAGGCTTGTTGCTTAAACGGCAAGAGATTTAGTCCTCCATTCCCCACCTAGAAAACCATTTTCTGTCTGCGTGGCCACAGGAGCCTGTCTGGGCGCTCCCTTCCTCCTGCGGTGAGACTTCTGTCCCTGTGATATTTGCTCTTTGCCCAGTGGTGTCTCCTTGGATTCCTTGCGCTGTAGGAGAGGAAGGAACTCACCCATCTCCCTCTGCCCAGCGAGCGTTCTGCTCGGTGCCTCCAGGCAGCGTAGATGGGCCTGGCTTTGCAGAGCTGTAGTTGGGGTAGGCTTCCCCCCAAGGGAGAGGGGCGCCTAGCCTGCAGTTTGCCCAGGGCACCCCTAGGCTGCCCAAGCACCAGGCAGCTGGAGCGGGGCTCTGTTGTACGCCGCAGCCCGGTCCTCGGTCTGCTATCCGGGGACCCCAGAGGGGCCTGGAGCGGGTGCATCCAGCTCGGAGCAAGCCTCTGCAGCCTGCTGTAAACCTGGAGAGCTGTTCTTCCCTGCAGGCAAGGAGATGTTCGGGATCGTTGCTGAGGGCCCCTTTTCTGGTCTGCTCACATCTGGCCAGGCAAGTGCTGAGAGGAGGGTGCTTCACGAGTCTGGGACCAGGAGGAAGCAGTGTCCCCCGCACAGCTAACCTGCTGGTGACTATGGGGTCATGGCCCCCCCATCCGCAGACATGCCCACCCTCTTGCCTGGTGGCCCTCTGTTGGATTCCTGCTATTGACACTCCCCCTTTCCTCCAGCAGAGCGTATCACGGGGCAAGCTTTGCTGTTCCCTGTTGCCGATCAGGTTTTGGCTTCATCTGTTCACCCCCAGTTTGAGCCCGCTCAGCTTCACGTTTGTCACTCTTCTCTCATTAAGTGCACAGGACTCGAGTTTCCTCCAGAAACTGTCACGAAAACCAAGTCCACCTGCAACTTACTTTCTTTTTTTTTTTTTTTTGCTTCTGGCCCAACCTACTTTCTCAAGCAAGAGGGTTTTGAGGAACAATCCTGTAATATGTAACGTTTAAAAGCTTGTGGGCATACACTATAATCCGGTTTTTCAAATAGAGAAAAAGTAGTTCCTCTACATTCCTGCAGACTGTTTTCAACTGGGTAATTTTGAACTCTCTTCTCTTTTAAAAGCAGTTAAAAACAGTGTCACCTCATGGTGGGCTGGAAGCCCCAAAGACCTTTTCTCTTGAAAACTGAGCTGCAATACAAATTTATCAATATTATACAGGGCCTCTCTGCGACTCTGGTTTCTTGAGGAATTGTCAGCAGGGGGATTTTAGATTTCGGATTTTTTAGTGAGGAATTAAATCACAGTTTCTGCTCTTTTGAAGTGGAAGATATGCCATTGTGGGCCCCCAGTGACCATAAAGAATTTCTTACCTCAGTGGGTAAACCGGAAGAGTTTGTATCTCATTTCCACTGTGCAGTAGTAATTAGGATTCCCATGGTTGTAAAAAGCAATGAAAATCTGTCTTGGTTTAGAGCAGACCCTGAATACATAGTTCACTCAGCTTCTAGAACATTCCGTGGACACATAAGTAATGGCCATGGGATGAACACACTCCAGGAGCTGACAAAACAGGGGCGTTTGTGTGACAGCTTCTTCTGGTTTTTCCCATGTTGCTGGGAGGGCAGCACTGAGTCCTGTTGGGGTCTTGCTTCCCTTAGGGTTTTTGGAAGATCAGCATTAAGCCTGCTTGGGGGTTGACATAACTAGGACTATTTAAATCAGAAGAAGATGCTGACGCTCTAATCCATCGTCTTTGAAAATTCCTTCCCCATTTCCTGGGGATATTTGGAATCCCAAATCCCGGAAACGTATGTAGCCCGAGTACACAGATCCTGTGCCTTTGCCGAGTTTGATAAGGGTTGGCAGGCAGGCCTCCTTTTTAGGGAGTGGAGGGGCTGCGCTTTGGATGCTGGGACCCAAGACCCCAGGCGTCTGGCCCCCCTCCATGCTCAGGCTTCCGGAAGCTGTCTCCTCCCTCCTTCTTCACGCCCTGTGCTAACTGCCTTTAGAACTCACTTCGCTAAGGATTGTGCTGGAAGGCGGCATGCAATTTAGATTTCCCATGGCTGCTGCAAGCTGGAGTAGCATTTCCCTCCAGGGGCGCTCAGGGTCATTAGTAAAATTGTCAGGCCTTTGTTCAAGTTAGTTTTTTTTTTTTTTTTTTTTAATTTGTAACAGTATCCACTGTCCTTTCTTAGAATTCGGAGGGGGATGCCCAGACTCTGACCGAAGTGGATCTCTTCATCTCCACCCAGAGGATCAAGGTGTTAAATGCGGACACACAGGTAAGCGTTTTAAAGACCGCTGTTTAAAATCATGTACTTAAGCCCCTAACTTCCCACCTCAGGGACTAGAGGAGAACGAAGTCTGGCTGCGGGAGAACTTTCCCTCTGGGAATGAGCTGAAGGGCTGTCCCCCAGGACAGTTGCTCCGGACCCCCGGTCTTGAATGAGTTGTGGTTGTAGAATCTCGAGCGAGCTGCAGGGGGCTGAGGAGCACCAGGCTGGGAAGAGAAAAGCCCGCGGTGTAGGTTTGCCGCAGCTGGGATTAAGTAGGCAAAATGAAGGGGAAGGAGCGGGGAGTCGGAAGCTGTGTGCTCACCATCAGGATTCTAGAAGGGCCTTCCTGAAACCTGTGCATGCCAGGCCTGGGGAATCGAGTGGGAGGGTGGAGATGCCGTGTGAGCCCTCGGCCCTCTGAGTGGGTGGTCTTCCAGCAGGGGTGGGGCTGTCTTAAGATTTTCTACCTGTGAACCCTGTGCTGTGGTCAGGTTCTACTCATTTTTCCTGGGCTTTCATCACTGCTGTTGGTGGAGAAGACAGATCTGTGAGGAACAAGTGAGCCGAGGAGAAGGAGGGAGGAGGCCAGGGGCATGGGCCAGAGGGAGGGAGGGGTCGGGAAGGCCTCAGGCAGTGCTGTGTCCTTGAGGTTTGCTGAGGGAGAGGGAGGCCCCACTGTCCCTGGGGTCAGACCTCCATTCCTGGGCCCGTTGGAGGACGGAGGACGGCCAGATGCTGGAGTAATGACCCCTTTGCTTCTTTGTCATCAGCAAGTAATCTGTGTGCTGACACTCCGGATGTGTGGGGACCCTATTCCCCAATACCCATTTTGCCTGCAGGTTTTGGCACCCAGTGATCATCTTGCTTGAGTTGGTTCCAACACCGGAAGTAAAAAAATGGTGCATTTCCTAATTATCTCATGCTCTCCACTTTTATTATCAGACCTTGCCCCGTGCAGAAGACTTCTTGTTTCTTTCTCTCTCTCTTCACTGTGGACCGATGAATTTTTTTAACTTGTGTTTTAATTATTATCCTCATTATTCTTTTTGGCGCTCTGGTGATCCCCAATTCAGCCAGAGACCTTTAAACTGGGTCCTGTGTGGCTTTGACATCTTCCCTTTAGTCGCTGATCACGTCCTTGCTTTCCGAGGTGGTGAGGCATTCCGAGCTCCCCTTACGCTTTCCCTGCCCCAGACCTGGAATCAGCCGTTTCTTCGAGGAGCTACACACAGTTCCTTTTCGTGGGGAACAATATTACAGAAACAAAGACCTGGGTGCTGGCCGTGTTCACCGTCGCAGGGGTCTCCTTGTTCCTGGGCCCTTGCAACAAACAGAGCTAAACAGTAAATGTGTTTTATTTATTTATTTTTAATTTTTTATTGTTATGTTGATCACCATACATTACATCATTAGTTTTTGATGTAGTGTTCCATGATTCATTGTTTGTGCATAACACCCAGTGCTCCATGCAGAACGTGCCCTCTTTAATACCCATCACCAGGCTAACCCATCCTCCCAGTCCCCTCCCCTCTAGAACCCTCAGTTTGTTTTCCAGAGTCCATCATCTCTCATGGTTCGTCTCCCCCTCCGATTTCCCCCCCTTCATTCTTCCCCTCCTGCTATCCTCTTCTTTTTTTTTTTTTCTTAACATATATTGCATTATTTGTTTCAGAGGTACAGATCTGAGATTCAACAGTCTTGCACAATTCACAGTGCTTACCAGAGCACATACCCTCCCCAGTGTCTATCACCCAGCCACCCCATCCCTCCCACCCCACCCCCCACTCCAGCAACCCTCAGTTTGTTTCCTGAGATTAAGAATTCCTCATATCAGTGAGGTCATATGATACATGTCTTTCTCTGTTTGACTTACTTCGCTCAGCATAACACCCTCCAGTTCCATCCATGTTGTTGCAAATGGCAAGATCTCCTTTTGATGGCTGCATAATATTCCATTGTATATATATACCACATCTTCTTTATCCATTCTTCTGTTGATGGACATCTTGGCTCTTTCCACAGTTTGGCTATTGTGGACATTGCTGCTATAAACATCGGGGTGTACGTACCCCTTCGGATCCCTACTTTTGTATCTTTGGGGTAAATACCCAGTAGTGCAATTGCTGGATCATAGGGTAGCTCTATTTTCAACTTTTTGAGGAACCTCCATACAGTTTTCCAGAGTGGCTGCACCAGCTTGCATTCCCACCGACAGTGTAGGAGAGTTCCCCTTTCTCCGCATCCCCACCAACATCTGTCGTTTCCTGACTTGTTAATTTTAGCCATTCTGACTGGTGTGAAGTGGTATCTCATTGAGGTTTGGATTTGGATTTCCCTGATGCTGAGCGATATTGAGCACTTTTTCATGTGTCTGTTGGCCATTTGGATGTCTTCTTTGGAAAAATGTCTGTTCATGTCTTCTGCCCATTTCTTGATTGGATTCTTTGTTCTTTGGGTGTTGAGTTTGATGAGTTCTTTATAGATTTCGGATACTAGCCCTTTATCTGATCTGTCATTTGCAAATATCATCTACCATTCTGTCGGTTGTCTTTTGGTTTTGTTAGTAAATGTGTTTTAAAATAAAGCCCGGAGTTCATACTTGTACCGTTGTCTGCAAGGAAGACGGCTATGCCAAGGGCATGTGGCCAGCAATCAGGAGATGCCGAAGAGCCATCCCCGACAGTTCCCCATCTGGCCCCCCCTCCCAAAAAGTGGCTCTTGTGGTTTGAAACCAGCCCCCCAGCCTTGGCCAGGAAACAAATCAGCTCCTGGAAGACAGACGTGGGGTAGTATCTGCTATGAAAATGGATTCTGTGAGGAAGAAAAGGGGCTTCCGAGGTTGCAGAAGCAGCCAATTTTTCTCTTGTGGAAAAAGCACAAAGGCAATAAAAGACCAACTGATGAGTTTCTCAGAGCCTTTGTGTGCAGCCTTGTTAGGTAGGGGTCATGCACACGACGCTCTGTCAGATGACAAAAGCCATCAAGAGTAATGGACCTGCCAGGAGCCGAGGGAGTTGAAAGGCCACAGAGACCCATCCGTCAGTCAGGGGAGCTGCCTCAGTGTCCCCTGACCAGGGCCTGCACTGCTTGGGCTCCCTGGGAAGAACTCACCTTTGGAATGATGAGCCTTCCTCATCTGCTAGGGAAAGGCACGTGCCTTGCAGGGAAGGGACCCTTCTTCAGAGCCACAGACCGCCTCTGATCGGGTGGGGACAGGCTTCACCTGCTGACAGCCTCCCCACTCTTCCTCCAGCAGGAACCAAGAGCTCTCCCTGACGTCGTGCCTCCAAGAGCAGCGGGAGGGTGCTGTGGGGCGAAGGTAGATTCACCTTGACTGTGCATCACTGCCCTCAAACGCTCTGTTCCCTAGAGCAGTGATTCTCAACCAGGGTGATGTTGTTCCCCATGAGGACATTTGGCAGAGGCTGGAAATACTTTTGGTGGTCACAACCTGGGAACGGGGTGATGGCTACTGACACCTACTGGCTTGAGGCCAGGGATGCCGCTAACCATCCTACAGTGTACGGAACCGCCCCTCACAAGAAAGAAAGACCCACCCCCCAAAGATCATTAGTGTCAAGGCCAAGAAATCCCGGACTTGAGTGTTTTTTTGATGGCTTGTTCTCCCTAATGTTTCCTAACCTGGATCCCCCCCACTCCTGACAGGAGACCATGATGGACCACGCCTTGCGCACCATCTCCTACATCGCAGACATTGGGAACATCGTGGTGCTGATGGCCAGGCGGCGCATGCCCCGGTCGGCCTCTCAGGACTGCATCGAGACCACCCCTGGGGCCCAAGAGGGGAAGAAGCAGTACAAGATGATCTGCCACGTGTTTGAGTCCGAGGACGTAAGTAACCGCGCAGGCCTGCCACGCCCCTCCCAACGGCCCCGACTTCACCAGGGCTCCGGCGGCATCCCAGGCTCTTTGGAAACCATGTCTCAGGTAGAAATCCTGTGCACCAACATATATGTTTCCGGTGGAATCAGTGGGGTTTTCTTCTAACACCCGAGTTTGCAGAGATAGGGAACATAGTTTTACTTCACTTTATGAAATACATCCTTCGGGCGCCTGGGTGGCTCAGTTGGTTAAGCGACTGCCTTCGGCTCAGGTCATGATCCTGGAGTCCCGGGATCGAGTCCCGCATCGGGCTCCCTGCTTGGCAGGGAGTCTGCTTCTCCCTCTGACCCTCCTCCCTCTCATGCTCTCTGTCTCTCTTTCTCTCTGTCTCAAATAAATAAATAAAATCTTTAAAAAAAAAAAAAAAGAAAGAAATACGTCCTTCAGGGCTGTTCATAAATTGAACCGTAGTTAAATAGGCCAGGGGCGCTATCTGAAGAAATCCTTTAACACAATCTTTTTCTCCTAGAACAGATTACTCCCTGACTTTTCTGTGGTTAAGATGCACATTTTCACACGCCAGGCTTGCGCACAAGGAGGTAACTGTGCCCGAGGAACAGCTCTGCTTTTGCTCATGGCCATTTTCATGTTGGCATTTAAATACTCCAGACTTGCTGAGAGACCATGATCCCTTTGACTCTTTCCTTCAGTGGGCTGAGAGCATCTTTCTGAGCCTGGAATTGGGAGAAGGGGACCAGAGAAGGGAGCAGGGGGCTGAGTGGTGAGCGAAGGGGACAGTGGGCCAGGTCTCTCTGCTGCCCCCTGGCGGGCAGATCTTGCGGGTGTTGCCAAAGTAGAATTTTGAAAAACCATCGCTTCTCCGTGAATACTTGGAAAGGGGCATTCTTGTTCACATATGGACTTGCAGGGCAGGGACCTGAAGCAGAAGGGAATGGCCCCCAGATTTTTATATTTGAAGGCAGGGCTGAGGGATGGAGGTAGTCATCCTCTTGCTAAGAAGTTGAAGTCATCTAGAAGTGCTTCGAAACGATGGTGTATTGATGGGAGAAGAGAGTGTGTGCTATGCACACACACATTCTTTTCCCCACGATCCAGATCTCCGTGGGCACCCGGATGGGCACTTCTGCGTGACTCAGGGCATGAGGATGACTTAGAGACCTGGTAGGGGGAGATGGGCCCTCGGGAATGGCTGTGAGTGATGGGCAGGGTAAGGCCAGTGGCAAAGGGTACCAGCCCCTGTGGATGGCTGCGGGCTGAGGGCTAGAGTCAGGGGTGCTGCTGTCTGGGGGTGCTGCTGTGGCCCCCCTGTTCTCCATGCAGGGGGAGATAAGGCTGAGGGCCAGCGGAGGTGGGTGTGAGTGGGACTCTGAATGGCCCTTGAACGAGTGAGGGAAGGACCCACCCGGTGGGGTACGGAGGGGTGGACCCTCAGAAGCTGCCCAGAGCGTAGGACCTGGATGGTGGCTCCATCTGGGGGGGGGCTGCTGGGGACAAGTAAGTGATCCGAGGGTCTGGTGACAGCAGACGGAACACCCGGAGAAAATGCAAGGTGGCATTAAGGATAGCAGTGGCTCTTTCTGAGACTCAGTTTCCCTCTATAAAATGGAGCTCAGGCACAGCCGGGCTGAGGCCAGGGTAGATGAGCCACACGGGCGAAAGTGCTGAGGCAAAGCAGTGCTGGGGTATGGCAGCTGCCCTTCCCCCGCCTCACCTCCTGCAGGAGGCCTCCTCTGAGGGCCAAGCTGCCAATGGCCGCCCCTCTCCGAGCCCCCTGCGCTCCCCACTGCCTGCGCGGGGCTCCTGCCCTCACAGCACTGAACACCCACAGCCCTGGCTGTGAGCTGGGGGGCAGGGGAGCCCCCTTGTCTGCAGGGCTGCCAGTGTGTGTCCCCCAGGGCAGCTGGAAGGGACACCGGGACACAGGGCGGATGGGGAAATGGGAGACCGTCACCAGCAGTTGGGGGGGAGATGCCAAGGGCTCCTGGATTGCACCCCAAGGAACCCAAGCATGAATGGCCTCACTGTCCCCAGGAGCTCCTATGGGTTGCGGTGGGGCGCCCAGGCAGAACCCCAGGCAGAGTCCCAGGGCATCGGGCAGTGCCGCCAGGCTATCCATGCAGGGGTGAAGGGAGCGATGCTCTCAGAACTCCTCCCTGTCAGGGGACCACAGTCAGCTGGGGACAGACCCGGCGACCTGGGGACAGCTGGCAGCAAGCTTTGGGACCACAGTGGGGCAGGGCAGGTCCTGGGGTCCCATCCCCTGCCCCCTCCCTCTTCCGGCCTCTTCCCAAGGCCTGACTCCCAGCTTTAGCCAGGGCCCTGGCTACTGCTCTGCTGCTCCTCGGTGCATCACCTTGGGCTCCCCACCCTCCAGTCCACACGTGTCCAGGCCGGGGTGTCTCCCGGTGGCCTCTGGGCACTGCAGCTCTGGCCAATCCGCCCTAAGTGGCGTGGCCAAAATGCCAAAATGCTGGTCTTTGGGAGTGAGCAGGGCTTATTCCTGCCAAGTGAACATCGGCCTGTCCTTCCTGTAAACTCTTCCGGGCCCAGTGTGGGAGGGCAGTTCAATCAGACTCCGTACCTATTTTGGGAAAGCCTTCCATACTCCGGCTCTGCCTTTATCATCCAGCCCAGCCCGCTTTGGTGCAGAGACATACTCATTTGTAGCACTTAAAGCATGCAGTGTGTAGAGGAAGGAAGGGATTTAGGCATTTAGGTCAAATCCTTGGTTTTACCATTTTCTGCTCCTGAGGTTTGCAGGGGGCACCCATGCAGAAGGCCCCTTTGATGGCTATTGGGAGGCAGGGGGCGGCAGGGGGTAGAGCAGCCCTGGGGCTCCCGCAGTCAGGGCTGGGTGGGGAGGAGGCCCTGCTGGGGGCCAGGCCCCTGGGAGCCCTGTTGCTCTCCAGGGCCACATGCTTGCCAGAGTGCTTGGCGTCCTTCCGGGAGCTCGGGACTTTAGCTCTTGCCCCTCAACCATCCCCTGTCTGCACACTGGCTGGTGACAGGCGAAGCCTGGCAGTGACTTTTCAATGTCCAGGACTCTGCAGTGTCGGAGATTCAGTAACGTGCACACAAGTGGTTCCCTGTAGTGGAAAGAGGTGCTTTGCTCTGTAGGGTCTGTGCTGGTGTCTCCAGGTCTTGTGCTTCTCATCAGCCTCAGCCTGGAACAGCCACCCTCCCCCCACAAAAACAGCTGGACACACATGCTGCCTCCCCGGTTGACACTGGGTTCTGTTGCTAAGGAGACATAAATGTTGGGGAGACAACTAAGAGTCTCTGTGACCCTCCTCCAAGAACAAGTCTACTTTTGGAGTAAGGTGGGTGGAAAGAAAATAGAGTAGTCACCAATTAAAACAACAAAATAGGCTATTTAGCAAACAATTCATAATTTTCCCAGACTTTATTTGAAACTGTGCTTTGTCCTGGATGGTTGGGGATGGAAACGGCTCTGGCGGGAGCAGTCAGGACCAGGCCCTGCTGGGTACAAAGCAGCAGAGAGGCTCACCCCATGGCGGCCGGCTGTGGGGTGTTGGCGGGAAGACAGCTATCACCAGAGGAGAGCCTACAGTTTCTCTCTTGTTCCTTTAAGCCCGGGCAAGGGCCCACTGCAGACTTACATGTGCACCCTGCGCCCAGCCCGGCCACGGCCCCTCCTCTCTGCACTGCGTGGTGCGCCTGTGGTTTTGTGCTGGTCACGAGTGGGCTTCTCCCTGCCCACAGGCCCAGCTGATCGCACAGTCCATCGGCCAGGCCTTCAGCGTGGCCTACCAGGAGTTCCTGCGCGCCAACGGCATCAACCCCGAAGACCTGAGCCAGAAAGAGTACAGCGACATCATCAACACCCAGGAGATGTACAACGACGACCTCATCCACTTCTCCAACTCCGAGAACTGCAAGGAGGTGAGCCACGTGCATCGTGGGCGGGCCACGGGATGCCACGCTGCAGTGGCCTTTGCCACCCACGCTGAGCCCCTGCAGACCAGAGCCGCCCGGCGATGCCCCAGAGCAGCTGCCTGGGAGAGGACACGAGAGCGAGCCCTCGAAGGGCCCTCACGCAGATCCCCATCCTCACAGCAGAGTGACGTGCTGCCCAGAATGTACATTTGCTCCTGCCTTCGGAGCTGAGCACTTGGGTGTGAAATGAGGTGGTGTTGTAACAAAGGAGCTGATTACAATCAGTCTTAATGACCTTGAAAATGTGCCTTTTAATGCCACTGTTATCATCTCCTGGGGCTCAGCACCCAGGAGGTGTTTCCGCAAAGCATTTGAGAAGCGTCTTCAAACGGGGGACTTGGGTGTGCGGCGCAGGGGAGTTTCAAAGCTCCCAGAGGTGGAGGCCTGAGCACGGCCCAGTGTGTGCTGCTCAGGGATCTGCAGGGATGTCCTCCTAAGACACGGGAGCAGATACCCTGCAGACGACCCATACCTGACTGCTTGTAAAGAAGTGAATGAAGGAGTAATCAGACTGCTTGTTGAATGAATGAATGAATGAATGAATGAATGAATGAATATGCCTGGCTTCTTGCTGAATGAATGACAGGCAGCTTTCTGAGAGAGTGACCCTTGGGTGGATAGAAGGTAGGACTCTTCTAGGTCAGAGCAAAAGCTGGGGGCAGATGTGAGCCCTGGAGTCTAACATTCTTCTCGCTTCCATGGGTTTGTGGGAGGTGAGAACAGCGGGAGCTAGGACGATGGAGCCGCTGTGCTGGGGCCTGGAGGGGTCCATGCTGGGCACAGGCGGGAGGGAGTCTGTGGTCCTGGTTCCAGCTTGGGAGCCAGAGCTGGGCGAGGCCAGGGGCTAGGCGCGCAGGCCCCCGGCCCCCATCACGGGCCCCTCTCACTGCTCATTTCCTTACAGCTGCAGCTGGAGAAGCACAAGGGCGAGATCCTGGGCGTGGTGGTGGTGGAGTCGGGCTGGGGCTCCATCCTGCCCACGGTGATCCTGGCGAATATGATGAACGGCGGCCCGGCGGCCCGCTCGGGGAAGCTGAGCATCGGGGACCAGATCATGTCCATCAACGGCACCAGCCTGGTGGGGCTGCCCCTCGCCACCTGCCAGGGCATCATCAAGGTGCGCACGCGGGGCCCCTGCCTTGTTTAATTCTCGCTGCCTTGTCTTTTCCCCCTTGACACGTGAGGAAACAGGTCCAGAGAGACCCAAGACCATACCATAGCACTGAAATCAGAGAAGGACCCGGGCTGCCCTTGGGGATGAGAAGGGGACGTTTGGTTTCACTGATGCCAGTTCTGAGTGACATGGACCTCAGGCAAGGGCTGAGGACCCCCAGATGTAGGGTGACCTGGTGTGCATGGGAATTTCACAGGTTAGCACCGAGAGTCCCGTTTCCTGGGCACACGGGGAGGGTGGGCCCCTGCATGGGTCTGAGAGCAGGGAGGCCGCTCTGACCATCTGGCCTGTGAGCTTGCAGCTTTGGGAGATGCTGAGCTGCCGGTCCCTGCTGGGGGTTCTTCACGCCTGGTTGCCCCAGCTCTAGAAGAGCCTCAGGGCAGAAAGCTCGGAGAGGCCGCTCTAAGAGGCCTAGCACAACTGTGCCTTTGCTCTGTCCAGGGTCTCCGGACAGTGGGCTCTGCCTGCTTGGGGGCCGCCCCGGGGCCTTCTGTCTGCATCCTGCCCCCAGCCCCCTGTGGCTTGTTCCCCCCTCCCCCGCTGTGGTCTTGGTGCTGGAGGACACGCCTGTCAGTCTGACAGATGAAGGGCATTCTCGGGGCCAGAGTCAGCCCAGCAGAGCATCTGCCTGACGGGTGACCGCCTGGGAAGCTGGACGGTAGACACGACAAAGGCCTCAGCCCGCGGTACCAGAGGCTTGGTCCGCCTGGACCTCACCTCACAACCGTGGCCTGGGGCGCCCGCTGACAGTCACAGGTCGCCCTGAGGTCGCTGTTGGCTCCAGTTGGCCCAGGCTCGCTGTGGACTCTAGGTCTTCTTGCTTACAGATTTTCACTGAGCCCCTCGCTCCCCGTCCCCACCCCTGCCATTAACATGTTTTATTTTGAGGAAGGCTTCCCTGTGGTCCTTCCAAACAGAAGGTGCTCCTCCTGCATCCAGTGTGGGGAGGGCCCCTCCCATGACCCTCTGAGGGTGACCCTGGTGCTGTCCCATTGGTCATGCACCGTGGTGCACAGGGCCCGGCCTCTGGCTGTGCGTGGTTTTACCTGGCTCAGACGGCACCCACCCAGCCGGGGTAGCCAGCCACCCGCACACGGGTCGCACGGAGGGACGTGGAGGCCGAGAGGTGGCTGACCCACCGGAGCCGTTCCCCAGCACCCAGGGCCCCCGCCCTGCCAGCTGACTCACCCTCAGTCTGGGCCTGTGAGCTTGTGCTCATAGGTGGCATCCCAGGCTCCCTGTGATGCCTGCCCCATCCTGCAGGGTCTGAAGAACCAGACGCAGGTGAAGCTCAACATTGTCAGCTGTCCACCGGTCACCACGGTCCTCATCAAGCGGCCGGACCTCAAGTACCAGCTGGGCTTCAGCGTGCAGAACGGGATCGTGAGTCTGCCCTCTCCTCCTCGGCCACCTCCACTGCGCATGTGTGGGCCTGGATGCAGGGGGCTGGTGAGGTGGGGGGTGCTCTCCACCCCCCTGCCCCTGCAGCCGCTTCTGTCTGACAGCACAGGCCCTGGTGGGTGGGCACAGCTGGGCAGGAGCTTTGAGCATTTCCTGGGGCAGGCCTGGCCAGGGAGGGAGGGCTGGTGTGTGGCCAAGGAATGGGTCCCTCCAGCCCTGCTCGAAGCACCCTTGTCCCCGTGACGGCTGTTCCAACCACTGCAGTGTGGACACATCCGGCCAATGGCAACATCTGACTCTGTGCTCAACAGATATCCACTCATTCACTCATTCATTCACCCATTCAGAGCCATCCGTGAGGTGCCTGCACTGTGTAGGCACTGAGGAAGCAGGAGGGCTTCCAGGAGGAGGTGATTCTGGGCTCGAGTGAGTGTTGGTCTGCCCAAACATCTGTGCCCGTTCCTCAGGCCAAAGCTCTCAGTTCAGAGTTCCTGCCTTTTCTTTTCTTTTTTTTTTTTTTTAAAGAATTTATTTATTTATTTGACAGGGAGAGACACAGCGAGAGAGGGAACACAAGCAGGGGGAGTGGGAGAGGGAGAAGCAGGCTTCCCGCTGAGCGGAGAGCCCGACGCGGGGCTTGATCCCAGAACCCTGGGATCATGACCTGAGCTGAAGGCAGACGCTTAACGACTGAGCCACCCAGGCGCCCCCAGAGTTCCTGCCTTTTCTTTGACCCATGTTTGGCTGGAGTGAATCTGTTTCCTTGGTCATCCCCCGTGAAAAAGGTCCCAGTGGGCAAAGACGCGGCCACAGATGGAGGACAGAAGAGGCGAGGCCAGTCACTTCCAGATTGCTTAAGCCAGCTTTGAGTAATAACTGAGGAAGAGGTTCAGTAGGTGGGAGTCGTGTCAGGGGAGGGGGGATATGGATGCCTGCCCATGAGCACAGAAGAGACACAATGGGAGAACATTCTAGAAAGACAACTGCAAACGAGTCAAAATTTTCCCTGTTGCTATCTGGTATAGAAGTGTGGAGAAGTACGTGGAGCTGGGGAGAGTCCCAGGGCCATTTCTGTCCCTTCTGGGTTAGTGCGCCCTTGCTGCTTTAACAAGTGTTCTCCAAATCTCAGCATGCTAAGAGTTGGTTTCTCACTCGGGTCACAGTCCACTGGGGGGGGCGGGTCTTTGCTCCACAGAACCACTCGGGCCCCATCGTGCCATCCCCTGGCTTTTGGAGGCCCCCACTAGCTGCTCTGTGACTGGCTGGCAGCTACAGGGAGATAGGGACCCAGGTGTGGCCCTTGCCATTTCTGGTCACAGCTCACTCGCCCGCACAGGACTCAGTCCCACGCCCCACAAAACATAGGGCAGGCTGGGAAGGTGGCCATCTGGTGCCCGTGACAAAGAGGGAAAGGGTGTGGGGGCATCTAGCCAGTGTTGGCCAAACCTTCCTAGCTACACGTGTGACCCTGGGCGGGTCACTTCACCTCTCTGGGCTCTCCTCAAAATGTGGTTGTGAAGATTAACAGAGAAAATCCATAAAGTACATGGAGACATTTAAAGAAGGCCCCCCGGGCCTGGATTCTGCAGAGGAGAAAGGCCCCTTGGCACTTGCACCCGGGCATGGGGGCCCAGCTAGGTTGTCCGCATCCCCTGGGGGACTTCTGTCCAGGTCAGTGCATCTGTCCCAGGAGCTGGCCGGGTGGTGGTGTGGCCTGGCCCTGCCCTGCCCAGCCCGTCTGCGTACGCACGTGCCCGGGCTACAAGTAGCTGCCCTAGGGGCTCTGCAAAAATAAATCACCCGGGGTCTCTGGCTGCAGCAGCTGTGAGCACTGTGGGATGAGCACGGGCCCCATGCTCAGGGAGGCGCTAGGAGGGGCCTTCTGACCTGCCTCCCACGTGCCAAGCCCTCCCCCAGGGCCTGCCTGGGAGCCATGCTGCTCCTTCAGAAGTGCCGCCCTCCCAGGCTCCCATGCAGGGCCGTGAGCCCAGGACAAGCCCGATGCCACCCCCTCCCCAAACCCCTGCCTCTCTTCGGCTTGTCTCATTACAAGGGCCCAAGGAGGAGCGTGGCTACTCGTGAGGAGGCGACTGCCACACACAGAGGTTCAGTAACTCGCCCCGGGGCCCACAGCCAGGGAGGCCATCTGGGACTGAGGGAGAGAAGGCAGGGGACAGGGACAAGGAAGGAGCGGGGCTAAGTTAAGGCAAGCCGGAGAGGATGGGGACGCCATCCCTGGGGAAGCAGCGGTGCGGGACAGGTGCAGGGGGGTCTGAGGGGACACGTGAGCCTTCCTTCTGAGGCAGCGGGAAGAAGGCAAGGTGGCTGACGAGGGGGCTCTCCTGGGGAGGTGAAGGGGGTGGCCTCTGCAGGTGGGGACGGGCACGCTGGTCCACGTCAGTGGCTGCGAGGCTGAGGGCAGTGAGGAGGGCAGAGGCGCTTCTCGGAAGGTTTGGCAGGTGTGGGGATAAAGGCAGCAGCAGATCTAGGCTTTGGGGGTCTCAGAGCTGGGGGGAAATGATACCCGGTTCTGCAGACAGCATCGCCTGGGCTGTGCCCCCCGGGTCTCAGACGCCCCGACAAGAGTCCTGAGGCAGAGTGCTGGTCACTTCTTGGTGCCTCCGCCACGGGTCCAGGGTGTGTGTGCAGCTTGGGGCCTGGGGGCGACACTGGATGAGAGGCAGCGGGGGTGGGGGGCGGTCGCAGAGAGCTGGGGGCTGCGGTGGTTCTTGGGACGTCCTCCCCAGTATGTGGCAGCTGGCCCTGAAAGCGCCAGGGAGGGTTTTAGATAAAGCAAGTGAATCTGCACGGATTCTCCTGCTGCGACACCCCCCCCCCCCCCGGCCCAGAAAACGGCGCAGGCGGCTGCAAAGATCAGGCCCCCGGGGAGCTCGGAGGCCCTGGTACCAGGCAGCTGCGCCCACAGCCGCTGCTCAGGCCGTGTCCCAGCGGCTGATGAAGGCCACAGGCTCCGTCGCTCAGCGGGGGCCGCGTGGCAGTGGCAGGAGTGTGTTTGGGAGAATATTTAGGAGGCCGGGGGTGCTGGCTCTTCCTGACCGAGGGCTGGCTCTGGGGACACAAGAGCTAGGCTTCGCCCCTCACAGCGTGGTCAGGTCCGACCTCGGCTTCCAGCCCGCTCAGCCTCCCCAGAGGGGCCTGGCCTGGTAACCGTCCCCTCCCCTGTGGTCCCCTGCCGCCTGCAATGGTGGAGTGTCCCCTGGCTGACCACCGGCCCCCTTGTCCCCAGTGCCCGTGAGGCTCTCAGAGGTCCCCTTCGACCCTCGCTGAGCCCCACGTGGAGTCCTGGCTCCCGGGAGCCCCTCCGCCCCGCCTGACCACAGCAGGGCCGGAGGGTGGCAGTCGCCTGGCTAGGAGATGGCATTCGTTAGCTCCTGGGCACAGCCCCAGCGGTTTCATGCCTGATCGCTGCAGAAGCTTTTCCCGTGGCAGGTGGCCGTCGTCCGTGTGCAGGGTGAGTGGTCCCAGCGTGGGTGGGGGCGTCTGCGGAGATCTGGGTGCTTTCACGTGAGAGGAGAGAGGGAGGGTCCTCTGCACAGCTGCTTGTGTGCACATACGTGTACGTGTGTACGTACGGGGGTTTGCACGTGCGTGTGCACGTATTGCGTACCTGTGTGTGTTTGGGGGAGGTGCTAGCCTGGGCCTCGGCCTCCTCCTGGAGCTTAGCGTGGCCTGTCTTTTCTCCAGAACGACAGGCCCGCGTGGCTAAGAAGCTGTGTTACATTTTGGAATCGGCCTCCCTCGCTCCCTTTTCTTCCAGGCCCCGCTCTCTCCAGGGGCATCTGTTTCTTCTTTTGTCTGTTTCAGTTGTGGTAAAATCAATTAACATTTAGCATCTTAACCGTTTTTCAAGCGTCCAGTATGTTGTGCAGCCCTCTCGAACTTGACCACTCTAGGTGCCTCATAGACATAAGTGGAATCAGACAGTACTTGCCCTTTGGAGACTGGCCTTATTTAACTCCCAGCATAATGCCCTCAAGGTCCATCCACCTTTTAGCCTGTGTCAGAATTTCATTCCTTTTCAGGGCTGAACAATATTCCCTTGTGTGACCAGACCACGTTTCATTTGTCCATTCATCCATCAGTGGACATTGGGTTGCCCCCGCCTCTTGATGGTGGTGAATCATGCTGCAGTAAGCATGGTGTGCAGGACTTCGTTTTTCCAGTCTGTCTAGTTTCATCGTTGCAAATACTCCTAGGCCCCCTGGTCCATCTGTCTGGGGTGTCAGTCCATCGATCAGTTCGAGGAACCAGGAAACGAAGGCCACCCATGGGGAAGCTCTTCCCACAAGCTTCGGGCATCCCTGGGCAGCTGGTGTCTGCAAGGCTGGTCCAGTTAGGGAATGGCATTTTCTGTTACCATTTCTCAGAGGACGAAGGAACAGGGAGGTCAAGGAACTTGCCCCAAGGCTCCCAGCTGGGAAGCGGCAGAGTAGGGATTGGGCCTGAGGCCAGCTGTTGTGAAGAGCATGCTCACACTCCCATGGCCCATCATCAGATGCTTGTACAAGGGGCCAGGGGGCGAGTGTGTGCACGGACTTCGCAGCACTTGTGAGCGGTGCAGAGGCCGATACGTTTGTATCTAAGGCCCAGGGCGTTAGTAACCGACGTAAGTGTACACGGGGCCCTGTTTATGGCCTCGGTGGTGGGCCCGCTCTTCTCTCCTCTCACTAAGACTGCAGGGACTGCTGTGCCTCCCAACAATGTGGTGCCACGCGGCCAAGTTCCCCTGAATCCCCTGGAAAAGTTTGCTGACATCTGAGTTAGTCTTGCACAAGTGCTTTTTCCATTTTCAGCTCTATTACACCCAAAGTACAATGCATTAGTTTGCAGACAGGCCCCGGGTGACCCAGTTAGTGCTGTTTCTAAATGGATCCTTCCTCTCTTTCCAAAACACCACCATTCAAGAAATCAAGACATCTCCCGCGGGGAGACACCAGCCTTCTCCCCCGCAGAAGTGCACCCCGTGAGGTTGGAATGCACCCTGGTTCCTGTGGGCATGCCTCATTCGGGAAGGCCAGGACCCGTGTGTGTGTGTGTGTGTGCACGTGCGTGTGCGCGTGCACACAGCTTTCTCCTCAGCATGTCCTGCTCCCCTTCTGTCCTCTCCCCCCGGTCTGCCCCCCAGATTCCAGCTGGGGTCACTGCCAGGGTCCAGGTCCATCCTCCTGGTCATTCCCTCTAAAGGGGCAAAGCCGCATGTCCTGCTCCCTCTTCACTTTCTTTCCCCGACTCTCGATGACTAGGGAGGAGGCTGCCAGCAGGGGTGTAACCAAGCCGCACCTTCTACGGACTGTCCCAGCTTCTTTGCCTGGGAGCACGCCGGGCCCTGCCTGACACTTGGGAAGGCCGGGAAGCGAGCCTGGTCACCCTGAAGCAGCTTCCTCGGGACCTTCAAAGAGCCAGTTACAGTGGGCACAAAATACCCTTAAATCGTTTGGGGGGCAGACAAGGAATAGACGTTACTCCTTAATTCTCGTATGGAGAATTGGGGCAGTCAGGTAGGCCACCCTGCTTGTCTCTCTCTGCCGGCCCCTGGTGAGCCCCGTCTGAGCCGAGTGCTCGGGCTCCAGGACTGTGACCCGCTCTGCGGCAGGAGTCTGGTTGGCCGGGCAGTCGTGGCCTGGGACTGTGACCTCAGGCCGTGCATAGGTCTCCTCCTGGAAAGACAGAGACCCCGAGGGCTGGGAGGGACCCACACGGTTGGTTGAGAAAGGCCTGCGGCATCAGTGACAAGGCAAAAATCCACAAACCAAAGAACAGGTGGGAGTCCTGCATATGGTGCCAGGGTCAGCCTGCGGGCAGTGGCCTTCTGAGCCTGTCTGGGCTTCAAAAGTTGCCACGCCAGGTCCTGAGGGAGGGAAGGGGGGTAGGCGAGGGGGGAGAGCCGTCCTGTCTAAGGGGAGCGTCATCCCCCGGCAGCCTTGGAAATCAGAGGCCCCGGCTGAATGAGCAGGCCTGGCCAGGGCTTGGATGTGAGGTGGCTCTGACACAGGCAGGAGTCCCGGGGGTGCAGCCGGGGGGTGTTCGCCGCAAGGCACAGAGGCGGGTCCCCGATAATGTTGAGCCTTGCCGTGGAATGAGAAGAGCAGTGAGGTGCACAGAAGGGCTCGGCTGTCCTGCCTGCATCGACCACCACCTGTGGCTGGGCCTCCTGCCGGCGGCCGACCCTTGAGCTCTTAGGGTGCTGACCTGACTCACCCTTCCTGATTCTGGCTTGGGGTCCCCTGCCTTCTCAAGTATGAAGATGCCTTAAAAAGTGACCAAATCCTCAATGAGACAAGAGCCACAATCGCAGTGTTTTCAAATTAAGGAAAGCGTAAGGACAAAGGCACCATGAATTTGGCGAGGCCTTTAGATGATGTGGGGTGGCCCCAGGCACTCAGGGGACAGGGCCCAGCCAGCCTAGGCCACTCCTGCCTGGCTCCGGGCTGGGCCTTCCTCATTCTCCAGCATGGCTGGTGGGGTGCGGCCCTCCAGGGCTGCTGAGCTAATGCTGGGGAAGGGGCCACCAGGGTCTGGCCAGTGCTTGCCAAGGTGCCCGGGGTCAGGTGCCGGGGCAGAGTGCACCGGAGAGACCTCCGGCGGTGGGTGGGCCTTCAGGAAGCCTCACCCCCAGGGTCCCTGCTGTTGGACCTGCTTCTGCCCTTGCACTGGGTTGTTGGAAGCAGCGTGGTGGGGAGGGACGTGGTGTCCTCTCGGTTCGCTCCCGCCACTGCATCTCCAGGACCAGCATCCCTCCTACAGAGCCATTGGGGTGCAGCCGGCCCACCTTCTCCCCTGAGCCAGCAAGCCTCGTCTTCTAGGGTCTGCCACCATCTCCCCGTTGTGGTGGGAGAAGGGTGGGCGGGTGTCCACACCTTTCTGATGTCGTGATCTTTAGTGAATTCCACACGTGGGTGGATTTCACAAACTCAGGGCCTTCATCATCATTTTCCCAAACTCTTTGTGGTTATCGGCTCGTGAGTTCATCACCTCCTTGTGAGATGGGAACAGTGACTTCTTCGCTTGTAAGAGGAGCAGATGGGGCTGGTGGAGAATCTTCCAGAATGTGCGTCCACTGTGCACACCACCAGCCCTTTCCACTCCCCTGACGCAGGAACAGAGGCTCTGGGATGGCTGGGGGCGGGGGCGGGGTGGGGGGAGGCACAGGGAGCAGATCCCCGGAGGGCCTGCGAGGTTCTCCCACAGGCCATGCTGTTGACTTGTGTTTTTTAACCTAGTCCAAATCATGAACGTCCCCGCTGGTGAGTCAGCAGATTGCGCGTAGAAGCATTTGTCCCATGGGCTTCTCCCTCTGTGTGATTCATGTCCCTGCTTCCTGCTTGGGGACTGCGGTGAGCTCCCGGCGGGTGTGGCGGGGACTTGTGTGCTGACCTGACACGTGTCTGCCTAGATCTGCAGCCTCATGCGAGGGGGCATCGCAGAGCGAGGAGGCGTCCGAGTCGGCCACCGCATCATTGAGATCAACGGGCAGAGTGTGGTGGCCACGGCCCATGAGAAGATAGTCCAGGCTCTTTCTAACTCGGTCGGAGAGGTAAGGCCGCGGCCCGTCGTCACCCTGCTGGAGTCCGACCCGGAGTCTAGGGCCCTCTGAGCCCTACATTTCCGAGCCCAACATCTGTGCCCCTGAGGGGGCTTCTAGGAGGTGCTCGGGAAAGCCACTGGCCCCTTCCCAGAAAAACCTTCCTTCTCGGGAGAGCCCGCCCTTGCTGGGACCTTGGAGCATGCCTGTGCTGGTCATGTGCTCCCACCTTGACCTCGGCCTGTCACTCCCTCTCCAAGGGGTGCTGGGCATCAGCCGAGCCGGCGGGGCTGTGTCTCTCGCCCAGGGAGTGCCGGGGACAAGGATGAGCAGAGCGGCGGGCGGCCTTTGCCTGTTCATTCGGGTTCTGTGCGGCGGACAGGAGGGCGAAGGTGGTGGCCGCCGTTTCTGGAACTGGGTCTTGCGTGCTCCTTGTGGCAGCCCTGCCCGCTGCAGGCCTCACCCCCCAGGGCGCAAGGCTCTGGGCTGGGGTTCGCCCCTCTGCCTGCTTCCTGCCCACGGAGCTGCTTCACCCTTTCCTGCACCGCTGGCTTTAAACTTCCTCCTTTTCTAGTTCTTTCTGGCATCCCTGCGATGCCAGCTTGAGGTGGACAAGGGTCAGAGCGGGGGGGCACAGGTTTCCCCAAGGAACTCACAAGTGAACAGGGTCATTCGGGGTGAGAAGTAAGGTGCTCAGAGTCTGCGGAACCGGGGTCCGGAAGGAGGCCTCCCCCAGCGCCAATGTGTGTGGGTGTTAGCGGCAGTGGGGGCGTGTGAAGGGGGAGTCAGAACGAATGGGGTGAGGGTCCCCCCGGGACAAGCGCGGGAGGCTGAGGCCACTGCAGAGGTGGGTCGGCCGAGGGGAGAGTTGCAAAGGGCATGGGTGCCCAGTGTGGGGGGAGTGCCCATTTGGTTCTCGGGGCTGTGGAGGGCCCCGGGGGCTGAGCAGGGCAGGGGCAGGCTCAGGCTCTGGCGGTGGGAGAGAGGGTGTGGCTTCCATCTTGTAACCACTGCGGGTGAGCTTGGCCCCGGGGTGAGTGGGTGGGTGCTGTTTCCCAGGCGGCTTCTGGCCACATTTGCTGGGGGCCTACTCTGTGTTTTGTGGAACTGCCAGGCTGGGGGAGGAGGCCTGTTTTTCTGGAGGTTGGTGGCGGCAGATGGCTGGCTTTCAAGAGGGAGAGGGGGGCCAGGTAGGTGCCATTCGCCTCCTTTTACAAATGGCTTCAAAGAAAGGACAATCCAATTTTCCCAAGGGGATGTTTGAAACGGCCACCCCACTGGGGTGATCAGCCTCACACCTAAAAGAAGCCAATCAGGTGGAGGAGAAATGTTTCCAAGTCTTCAGACCTGAGACGAATTGGTTCTCGAAGAGGCACAGAGGCAGCCGGGGCTGGGGCTGGGGGATGGAAGGGTCTGCCTGCCGTCTTCCAGCATCCCCGAGCTCATGTGGGAAATCAGTCCCTGGTAGCAAGATGTGAGGTTTGGGTGGGTTTCAGCTTGAGGAATGACACAGAATGTTCTCCTGATGGAAGAAGCCATGCTTCTTCACCATGGATGGTGGTGGCATTAAAATCTAAATTGATCACATAGATCCTGGGGGGGGCGAGCCGGGAGCATGTGACACTGTGAAAACCATCTGCACGATTGGCCCCTCTCTGGGTTGGTCAGACGGGGGCCTGAGACCTGCTTGCTGGAGGAGGGGCGGCCACACCATGCCCCCCCCCCCACCGCCTCTTGCTGGGCACCGGGAGGGTGAGGCCCGCCGCACGCATGCCATCCAGACCTCGCAGAGCCACAAGGCCTGAGCCTGGCATAGTCCTGGGAGCAGGGTACTAAGAGGAGATCAGAGCAGCAGGAGCAGAGCCCAGCTCCTGTGCTTCCACTGGTTTAACTCTTCCTCCCAGAGCCGTCACGGGGTGGGGAGGGGGGGCGGGAGGCGCACAAGGTCACTCTCCCTGGGGCGCCATCTTGAGCCTCACTGCTTATGTACCCAGCCCCTTGGAGGCAGAGAGTGAGGCCAGGCTCCAGAGGCTCATTTGCTGACCCCCAAAGAATGGGGGGGGCAAGTTCTCAGACCCCAGAACACTCACGTTCCCTGGCTTCCTGGGAAGGGTTTCAGAGGCTTAGGCACCCTCAGCTGCTCCCAGATGAGTGGGCAAACCGTAGTCACAATTAAAAGTCTGGTTTTTTGCCCCTCTGCTGTCAGCTTGAGCTGAGGGGCAAACTAGCACTTGAACGTGTGTGCAAAACCCTCTGGAGAGCCCGTTGGAGAGGCCAGCTAGGAGTCTGCCGCGCCAGGAAATGCTTTCTAACCCTCCGTCGAGGTGGTCATTCCTCCCTCACTGGGCAGAAAACCCTCAGGGGGGTCCCGAAGCGAGCTGGCTGCCGGAGTGTTGGATTTGCGTTGGTGGCATCTAGGGGCCGTGGGAGGCCAGCGTGGGAGGCCAGCGAGGGAGGCCAGCGAGGGAGGCCAGCGAGGGAGGCCAGCGTGGGAGGCCAGCGAGGGAGGCCAGCGTGAGAGGCCAGCGAGGGAGGCCAGCGTGGGAGGCCAGCGAGGGAGGCCAGCGAGGGAGAGCCGGTTCAGCCCCCGTCTCTCGTTGACAGATCCACATGAAGACCATGCCCGCTGCCATGTTCAGGCTCCTCACGGGCCAGGAGACCCCGCTGTACATCTAGGCCCACCCAGCCTGCACCGCCCAGCCCGCCTGGGTTCAGAGGAGCCCGAAAGGCTGGACCCAGGACCTGACCCCTGACCCCACAGCCCGCCCAAGGACACTGGCTCCTCCGAAGGGCGTGCCCTCACCACCCACTTTTTTTTTTTGGACAAAAAGGGGGGATGTCTTCATCAAAGGAGAGTCACAGGAAGCATCTCTGTAGAACAGTCACGTGTTTTGCCCATTTTGACCCGTCTTCTCGTTGCGACGGACAAGGCTGTTTCTCTGTAGCTGTGTGTGGTGTGGAGTGTGTCTTTCCTCCCTGAAGCCGTGGAGAGCGGACGTGAAGGGAGCCCCGCCAGGACAGCAAGCTCCTTCCCGGGACGGGGGGCCCTCGGGGTGCTTCGGGGGAGGGCGATCGCGCTGCTGCAGCTGCCCGGATCCCGGGGTGTGACTTGTAAGTGAAGTCCGGGAACATGTGATTGTACTGAACCAGAAGGGAGACGGTCCTGAGTTAAATAAAAGATGATGGCCACAACATGGAAACTCCATATTTATTTAGACACTATCACGGTTTTGACTTTTACTTTGACAAGCCATTCTTCAGACTTTAGGATTTCCGGGTGACCCGCCCGCGCACCTACCGCTCCTGCCCTCACCCGAGGCTCCGCGGCTCCGCGGACTTGCGTGGGCACGCCCCCTGCTGGCCGTCTCTCCCCGCCCCTCGGGGGCGGGGCCCGCTGGCTCCTCCTCCCAGGGACCCGGGGCGCAGCAGCGGCCGTCTGTTTCCAGCCTCTACACACACACACACACACACACACACACACACACACACACACGCGAGCTCCCCCACCCCCCAAACGCCGAACCCACCCTGGCGGACTCTGCCACTCCCGGGGCCGCTGGTGGCGAGAGCAGGTCACTGGACGAGCCGGGCGTCGCCGCGAGCAGTATTCGAGCGTGTGTAGATGAAGTGAAACGTAGTCTAGTTCGGGTCGTTAGAGGTCATTGTTAACTGACGTCCTTTTGTCTGGAAGTCTCTTTTTTTGGCCCCGGCCTTGAAGAATACACTGTGACTTAAGAAGCCTTACCATGCAGTAACTAAAGCTTTAGGATTACTGTATTCAAGGAGTGACCTGTGTGTTGCATGCAGCCGACCTTAGGAAGACTCGCTAATAGCACTAATAAAGCGGAAGTCCTGACGAAAAGCGGTTTGTGTGGCTGGTTTGTTAGCGGAGGAATGGATGCCCGACCTCCCTCCACCTCGAGGCCTTACACGTGCCTCTGCAATGGTGCTGTGTTTGCTGAGAGCATCCCCTTTGGGTCTGGGGCCTTGGGGGGGCTCTTCCCGGGGAGGTCGGAGGGGTGGGTGCTCCAGCACCCGGTGTGAGGCCCGCCCCCCCGCCCCCCCCAGTCCCAAGGAGGAGACAGGCTGCTAACTGAATAAGGGAGAGAAGGAGCCTTGCCATTCTCCTGGTTTAAATTTCGGTGATTCCAGGAGAGGTGAGTTATATGCGTGTGTATCTGTAAAACAAAGTTGGACCATCCATCCCAGTGGCGTCTGCTTACCTGGAGGGTCCTTTGTGGCCTGTCACCTGGCGTAGGGAGGTGGGGGAATGTGGGCTTTGATCAGAAGGCCGGGGGTGGGGTTTGCCCCCCCCGCGTTGGTCCGGGGAGCTTAGCCTGGTAGGACCCACCTCTGGTCTGCCCACAATCCATCTGCGCTCCAAGCTATGAGCTACTGACAAGGCCCTTCACAGCTAGCCCGAGATGGCCCACACCCTTGGGTGACGAGAGGGAATGTCACCTGAATACAAGCTGGAGGGAAAGGGCGACAGCTCCAGAGAGCCAAGGGGTATGTCCCTGCATTGCCCAAGACAGGGCAGGTGAACAGGCTCCGGAGACAAAAGCCATGGCTAGCAAATGACACGGGGGGCGGGGGGGGGGGCGGGTCCTACCGAATGATTCACAGAAAAAATCCAAATGAAAGACCGCTCTGAGCCAGTGGTCTGCATTCCTCTGGGAAGCCTCGGATGTCACATGCTTGGAGGGGGGCAGCTGTGGGCCAGCCCTGGCGGGCACCCGCCCTTTACCTCCCAGCCCACAGGCCCTGCCCTTTTCTGGAACGATGTTCGGAGACACGGCTGGCCAGCCGCAGGTGCTTCACACTCCCTGGCGGCCGCCTGAGACCCTGGTCTTCAGAGGCACACACGGGCTCTCTGCCTCTCTGTCCCAATTAGACCCGGAGACACAGAGGCCAGAAATAGTTTTTATTAAAACATGGATCATTATGAAAACACCTTGAGGTACATCAAATAAATACGACCTTCAAGTTGTACAAACAGGTCTCCTGTGGCTTGAAAACAATTTCCTATAAATTCTGCCTAATAGCAGCATCTGTGAATCAATACAGCTGAGGGCGGGGGGGTGGGAAACATCCAATTGAAAGCAGTTTTCTGTTACATGGTTTGTTCCAAGCATTCAAGCTGCGTTGTTGTCACCAGCTGAAGGAGACCTTGTGAAGGATGAGTCCCCCGCTTGTTTGCCATAGAGATGGGGTCCAGAGCTCACCCCCCTCAGTGTTCTTTTGCCCCCCCATGCAACTGGCAGTGTCTGGACTGGCTCTGGCCCCCATGCCGAGCTGACCCCATTTGGGTTGTGGGGAAAAGGAGGGAGAGTGCCCAGGACCCAGGCGTGTGCAGGTGGGGGGGGGTCCCTGCAGGTGGGGGTCCCGTGCCTTAGCTTCCTGGGGCAGCCCGCGAGGCTCTGCCCTGCCTGCTGATGCTTTATCGGGAGGAGAGCAGGGAGGCGGTGCACTAGCAAGAGGAACCACATGGTCTGGGCTTGGGGTGCTTGCTGCTGGGCGCCTGGCTCCCAGATGCTGCTGGGCAGAGCAGGGTCTCGGGTACTAGAACTGGCTTGTTCCTAGCGGCTCTAACTGGCACTTCTCTCTTCCCGGGACCTTTCCCGGAAGCCGGGACCCTGGGCCCTGCTGGAGCCCACATGGGCCACCTGGGGCCCCGAGCAGATGGGCAGAACGTTCTAGCTCAGTGGTATAAAACTGGGTACAGTCTCCTCACCTGCAAGATAGAGTTGCTCTGAGAGCAAATGCACAACTGAGCGTGGAAGGTGCGTGAAGGGCAGGGCTCTTGAGAACATCCAGGACTCTGGGCTTCGGTCAGAGCACCCGCTTGTACCCAGGTGGAGGCCCAGGCTGCCGCAGGAGCCCACGATGGCAGAAGAAACACTGTTCCGCTGCAGGGAGGAGAAGTGAAGGGCACAGAGCGCCAGGGCGGGCTCCCAGTGGCCGCTGTCCCTGGCTGCACAATAAAAATACTGATGGCCAAGCTCTACCCCAGAGCTGCGAGTGCAAGGGTGAGGGGCTGGCCTCACTCAAATTGCAGCCACGTCGGAGAGTGCAGGCTTAGCTCCGGGGCTCGGCCCAAGGACACTGCTATGTGCGCCCCCAAGCCCGAGTGTGGGCCCCCCACATGCAGGCGAAAACCCCCCACAGCTTGCTAAGCTCTGGTTCCCACCCCAGGGACATCGAAAATGCCCGGATTCAGAAGCCATGAATGCCGTGCTGATGGGCTCAGGGGAGGCTGCTTGGAAAAACCATCAATTAACTGTACCAGCGAAGGGATTTGCTTTGGGCACGGGGAGGGATTTCAAAAGCCCTCGGCTGAGAAAAATGAGACAAGAGATTTCCCATTTTGTAGTCTGGATAAAGTGCTCATAATTCATCTCTGGGATTCTCCCGTGGAAAAGTTCTGGTTGGCATCAGAAGGCCTGATGGGTATTCTTCCAGTTCTGTCATCTCAGCCAGAGGCGAGGAGGCAATGACCAAGAACATTTACTGAAGCCAAGTGTTCAAAGCTGACCGTCACTGCAGGCTCCCCGCACCTCCGTTGCTGGGGGCTCCAGGCGTCCGGACCGCAGACCCTCCCCACCGGCCCCTTCCCAGTGCCAACGACATGACGTCCCCAGCATGTTGGCTACAGTGGGGCGCAGAGCAGAGGGCAGGGCAGCCCACGGCCCCTAGACGCTGGACGCCAAGCACGAGTGGGCAGCGGTCGGCTCCCTCCTCGCGCTCCCCATGCCAGGCCCCTGGGCTCTCGGTTGACAGCTGTGGGTTCTGGGCTGCCTTGTTCAAGGCAGGGCCATGGCACGGGCACTGGTGGACACCGCTGTGGATGGCAGAAGGACAGGCGTTCCCACGGCTGCAGAAAGTTCTGGAGGACCATGCTGCTCCAGGGCTGTTGTGGGAAGTGGCTGGTGTGAATGTTGCCAGAACATGAGGGCCGGTGGGGAGGGGGTGGGGGGCCCAAGAAAGGCAAAGGCCCAAGCTGCCGCTGCAGGGAGGCGGGGCTGGCCTGCTTCCACGTACCCAGCTCGGCGGGTGCTGTGTGGAAAGATGCTTTACAACCTGCGTCTTCTGCTGCCTGGCTGGGAAGCGGATGCTCTGGGTCATCAGCGACCTGCTTTCTGAGGAGGCGCACAGATCCTGGGGTACGGGCCTCTTCCCCCAGACCTCCACCCGTCCAGGCCGTCCTGGGGAGGGCAGACGCAGGGAAAACCCCCAAAGGGGCTCCCCAAGAGTGTCTGCAGAGGAGGAGACAGCCAGAGAGACAGTGGGGAGGGTACCCCATGGAGAGGTGGTGGGGAGGGGAGGCCCAAGGGACCAGGGGACCTGGGTGGGGTGGGGGTGTCCAGCAAAGCTCCCTGCCACACCAGCTTGCTTCCCGGAGGCGGCCAGGCCATGCTGAGGTCTCCTAATGTGATTCGTAGGCACGACAGCCCTGCATCCTGCGGCGGAGAGCTGGGCCCGGGCTGTCCTTCGTGCCAGAATTATCCATTTTCTTTCCAGGCAGCACACGATAAAGGGTAGATTATTGAGTGATACAAACCATAGAAGAAAATGGTCTCATTTTACTCGATATCCTCCTCTATCCACTAAACACTCAACTGAATCGCAGGTGGGGGACAGTCTTGCTTTTTGACGGCCCTGATTTTGAAGATACTTAGCGTCTCTAGTGTCACCTGCCACTGTGTTCCCAGAACGCTGGGTAGGTGCTACGTGCCTGACAAAGCCGAAGAGTTCGCGGTGGCCACGAGAGTCATTTTTCTGTATTAGCGGAATAGGTAGGAAGTGTCATCCCCAAGACAACTGACCGGATCCTCCTGAAGAGAGGGACGGCAGCTCATGGCCTGGGCCACCCTGAGATCTGGGCCGCAGGCCCCTCCCCGCCAGCACAGTGGCCTCCAGCAAGGACGCGTGGGCCCAGGCCCATCTGGGTCAGGACCCGTGGCCTGGTCACACCTGGTCCCGAACGCCGGCGCTGAACACGGCCTCCTCCCCGTGGGGCTCCTCAGGGGGGCCGGCCGGGCGGAAGGTGCCCACCACGTGCCGCACCTCGGGAGGGAGGGCACAGTTCGAGTGTTCCAGAAACTTAGCCACCAACACCCTGGCGTCTGTGTGGCCCTTGCTGTCCACTAGAGAGTGTGGCCGCTCTTTGCAGACCGTCTGTAAGGTCTCTGGCTTTCCCCGCGGGTCGCCTTTCCGGGGATCCGGTGGCCCAGGGGGCGAGAGCGGGCGCCGACCTGCACAGGCAGCCGCGACAGAGTGAGCTCGGGAAACTAAAAATCAAGGGAAAAGATAACATCTGAAAACAACCAAAACAAGACAAAAAGCAGCCGTTAAGTGAGTTCTTGACAAAGCAAACGCAAGCCTGCTTGGGACACACTTTCGGCTGGCATTTCCACGTCCCTGGGCTGGCGCACTGGGCGTGTCCCTGCTTCCTGGGTCCCTTCATCCCCAGTGTGGCCCGGCCCCTGTCAGCCCTGAGTTGAGCTGGGGTTATAACCTAGAGGGGCCACAGCCCCCCGGCGCTGAAGGGCTGGAGATCCGAGGGCAAAATGCGAAGCGGGTGGGGCAAGAGGGACAGGTGCAGGTGGGGATCCCCCTTGCCTTCGTCTCTCCGCTGGGGGGGGTTGCTTCTCGGCCTTGCTTGGCTCAGTGACCGTTGCCCTTGTGGGTCTGATGGCATCTAGAGATGGGTCTGCCTGAAGGCCAGAGCTGGGGGTGACAGAGGGGCAATGAGGGCACCCCCCACCACATGCAGGGCTGACAGCAGCCACTGCTCACTGGCACCAGAGCTCAGAGCACCCGGGGCCCTGCAGGCCAAGGCCAGGGGCACCGGCTCCCAACGGGGCCCACGGCTGCTCCGGATGACCCGAGGCACAAGCCATGGTCTGACGGTGCCGTCTCCCCTGGGACCAGATTAGGGCCTGACTTGCCCACAGCGCGTTTCCCGGTGGCCTGGCATCGTTCTGGGGGCAGTGGGGCAAGGCTGACAATTCAGCACGAGGAACTGTAAGAACCTCACACACGAGGCCCATGTCCCCCGCCCACAGAGCGTCGCAGAAATTCGGTGAAACAAGCAGCCCGAGCCTGTTACAGCCGCTGTCGCCTCTCACGTGTTCCCCAGAGCCAGAAGGGAAGGCAAGGCCGTTCTCTGAAAGCCCGCAGAGCTGGGGAGCCCGTGCTCCTGGCTGACACCCCGAGGCAGCCAAGGAGCACGAGTCACACCCCCCCCCCGCCCCCGTCTCGCAGCAGGTGTCAAAGTGCTTCAGAAAAGGAGTGTCTCACCGGTCCCCAGAGCAGCCCCGGACAGTCCTGCTTCCAGGTCCTGGCTGCAGGACGGGGTGTGTGACGAGGCATGGCCTTAATCAGAGAGAGAATCCAGTTAACAGGCAGCAGGGAAAACGGAGCTCCTGACGACAAGATCATCACCCTCCCGTGGCCGAGAACTATCTTTTTGATGCGGCGGACCCGCAGGGGGAGGCTCCTGCACTCACCCCAAGCCGAGCCGTGCGCTGTCCCACAGGGCAGTCCCAGAGCTGGCCCCCCCCACGGGACAGGCGGCATCCCCGGGCTGGGCACAGCGCGGCGGGCCAGCGCCCCAAGCAACCCCAGTGCCCTTGGAATGCCCCAGAGACCCCCGGGGAGGCACATGCGGGACAGTAACTGCCTCGTCTAGCTGAGGAGAGGCTGTGCCCACGGCCTGGTGCAGGGACGCAGAGAAGGCCCTGTGACAACCTGTAATCAAACCGCCGCTTCTCCTCATCCCCACCCCCAAAATGTCACGGTTTGCAGAGCCTGACTTTCCCTACAGGGGGCAGAGGATGCCATCAGGGGCCACAGAGCAGACATGCCTGGTGCATGGGATCGTCCCCCGGACTTGAACGGGTAATAGCCCTCACGGGGAGGACAGAAGAGCTGAGTGTGGAATCCTCCAGCACAGGCGGGGGGAGGGGTGCAGAGGAGGGTCTGAGGGAGTCCTGTCTAGTGAGCTGGCAGCTGGACGTGGGAGGGGAGGGCAGCGGGACAGAGGGATGCAGGCCAAGGAGCCTGCAGGGCCAAATCTGGCTTTTCCACCAGGAGGGCCCTTGTAGGCAATGACCTTGGCAGCTTCCTGGTCCTTTCCCGGGATACAGTTCTCCTGGGGCACGGATCCTGTGTATTTGGGGTTCAGCCAGACAAGACCACTGAGTCCAGGCCTCTTCCGGGCTCTTTGGGTTCCACTGTAGGAAGTCTACACTCCGATGGCCCTGCAGGCCTAAGTCCCACCCGACCTTACAGGCAAAGACACTGCCATCCTCCCCCCTCGAAATGAGCACCGGCTTCAGGGCACACAAGGCCCCCTGGGGGGCTGGCGTGAAGGGCAAGTCCCGGGCTGCTGGGCACAGTGACTCTGACGCCAGGCCCGACAGCCCAGGGAGGGCGCCGCCCCCTCCGAGTCACGTGTGGCAATTGGGACCCAAGCTCCAGGCCCCACAGGGAGGGCTGCCAAGGGGGCCCGCGAGGTGCTGCTGGAAACACACCTGGGTCTAACTGGGGCGGCTCGGCTGGAGGACACCCCGCCAGCCCAGCGCTGCCACTGAGGCACAGCCATGCCTTATGTGGCCCTGGGTCCCAGCAGGCCACGAAGCAGGCACCAGCACTTCCCCCAAGTGTGGAGCCCACGCTAGTCCTGGGGAGAGAGCCACCCGCCCGACCTGAGTCCCCACGTGGGCCCCAGAGCTGGTGTGCCACTGGCAGGCTGATGTCAGGGGCTAGCCGACCCCGGGTGGGCTCTCATCACCCCAAACCTTCCATCCCTCCTCCCCGTACTCCCCAGCCAGAAAGTAGGAAGCCTGGTGGGTGCTCAGCAGAGGCCCCTGGCTGTCCACCCCTCCCTAGGGCCCTCGGGCATTAAGGCCACATTCCCAAAGTGGCCCCTGAGCACAGTCCCAAGGCCTGGCCTTGACTCTCAGCTCACTGAGGCCTGCAGGGTCCAGGGCAGAGCAGGGCACATGCAGAGGACACAGCGGGGCTGGAGCAGTCATACCTGCTACACTGGATGAGCAAGAAGTGGGGTCGCTGGTGGAGCGGGCCACACGCCTGGGTCCTGGCACCACCCATGTGCCCTGGTCAGGGCCCTCCGGGGACTCGAGGCCAGGTGGCAGGGGCTGTGAGGCACCCACGGGGCCTTCGGGGCTCAGGCCTGGCGCAGTGGCACCCTCGGATGCCAGGAGGCTTGAACTATCTGCGGGCTCTACAAGGCAAGGGACACAGTCTTAGCACTGGGGCTGGGCCACCACAGAGCCACCAGAGACGGGCCCAGTGCCTGCCTGAGAGTGAGTCTCAGCCACCTGGAGCCCTCCCAGGGGGCCCGAGCCGTCTGCCCTTCAACACCCAGTCTAGACCAACCTGTAATCCTGAGGGCGTGGAAACATGGAGCATGCTTTATGGTGTAGGAAGGTTTGGGTGGACGCCAGATGATCTCCCAAGAATCATTCCAGGGGGCGTATGGGGTGCGGGGCACTTACACTCTTCACAATCCATGAGAGATTAAAAGTCAGAACCCAGCCCCATCTCCCATCCAGGGCAGGCCTTGGGGGGGTTGACGTCCAGGAAGGGGGAGGTCACAGGATGCTCGATGCCCACACAGCACACAGCCCGTGCAGAGAAGGGTGGGGCTCAGAGGGGCGCTAGGGCATCCTAGCCGGGGCCTCCTGGGCCTGAGAACCTGCCTGCTGCACACAGAGGGTATGGCCCAGGGCCTGGAGTGCAAGCCTTGCCCTGGTCAGGCAGGGGCGGGAGCCCGCCCGGGAGGCCTGCCTGGTTCTCCAAGCGTGGGCCAGGCCGTCAGCATCAGCACGGCCCGGGGAACGTGTAGGCGTTCAGCCCCACTGCACCTGAAACTCGGGGGTGGGAACGAGCCCCCAGGGGATTCTGCTCCCCCCCACCCCAAGTGTACGACCCACTGCTCTATCCCTGTGATGCTGGTCAGGTTGGGCTCCAGCCCCTCACCACTCCAAGGCTGGCCCCCTGGGGGGACGGGATCGGAACCTGTCTTAACAAGATTGCAGGGGATCTGTTTGCACAGTATTAAGGCTCAAGAACCAGTGCTCCCTCCGCTCTTTTATCCCATTACCAGACAAGGTCAGAGCTGCCTTCCATGAGGCTCCTCACCCATCAGGGGCAGATTTTTGAGGCGAAAGGCTCACCCTTTGTAAGAACCACAGCAGCCTGAACAACTCTGGGTGGGAAGCTTTGGGATCTGTCCCTTCCATCCCTTTCCGTGGATACTGTGGGAGCCCTCTCTGCTTCCCTCGCATCTGTGCGCTTGCCCTACACCGAGGGCTTTACCGGTGACCTCCCACTTAATCCTCTCAGCTCTCCCAGGCTACCACTCAGGAAACACGGCTGAGAGGCCTCAGGGGAAGAGGAGCTCGAGGCCACAGAGTGGTGGAGCCGGGTGGAAGCAGCCCACTTCTAGAGCACTCCGGCTTCAGCAGCCCTCCACTATCACCCCTGCCCTCTCCACAGATACCATGAGACATTTAGCAGTCCATCTGGATGAACCGAACCTCACCAATCACAGCAAAAGAAAAAAAAAAAAATTCAGGATGATTGATCTTTTTTTTTCCTTTTTTTTTTAGAGAGTGGGGAGGTAGGGGGAGGTAGGGGGAGGTAGAGAGAGGGAGGGGCAGAGGGAGAGGGAGAGAGAGAATCCTAAGTAGGCTCCACACTCAGTGCACAGCCCAATTCGGGGCTTGATCTCCCAACCCTGAGATCATGATCTGAGCTGAAATCAAGAGTCCCAGGAGCCCCAATCCTTTTCTTTTTTAAGATACTGGAAGAACAGGTGTAGAAAATAGAATAAATCTACAACTTTGGAGTGAAGAAAGACTTTGTAAACATGATAGACACCAGAGAGGAAAAGCTTGATAAATCTGACAATAAGAAAAATCATAAAAAACAAAAACAAACAAAAAAATACAAATTGTAAAAATTGTATGGCAAAGGCATTATTAACAGGGAGGAAGCCGAGCACAAACTGGGAAGGCGTCCCTGCAGTGAACAGAAAAGGGAGAAAATGTATCTATTTAACAAATATTTTTCTTATAAATTCACACACACACAAAAACACCCCACAAAACACTGCAAAAATGTGGGCCCCAAACTGACCTACAGGTAGGTAATAAACATGTAAAAAGGTGCTCACACTCTATCTTGTGTATCGTTCACCTGCAGGGGTGATAAAGATCATCAGGAACAATGATGTCTTGGGGTGTCATAAACACCGTTGGTGGGTACGGACACTAGCAATAAAACCCTTCCAGAACGCCATGTGGCCAACACGCCAAAACCTAAGATACCCATTTCCTTGGACTCTGCAATTTCACCCATAGGAATTGATTCTAAGGAAATGATTGGGCAAACACTCAAAGCTGAATGCATCCATGTAGAAAAGAAACACTTCCCTGTATCCTTAGAAAACCTCAAACCAGCAAGTGGAATTATTAACTGTATCAAAATCACACAGCGGCATATTAAAATTATTCTGAATCCTATTCATCCCTGCTGATTCCTCTTGATCTCCGTTTTCTCTCTTTTTTACAGCTTTATTGCAGTATAAATGATACACAAAACCCCGTACATTTTTAATATGCACCATTTGATGAGATTGGACATAAGCATATATCCTTAATCCCAATTTGCTTAATGTCAGTGATAATCCAATGGCTGAGTTCCTCAGGTAAACAGAGTCACAGAGAGAGAAATGTGACTTAGTTCCAAATAGCTATCATTAACGGAAACTTATATAATTAGGGTAACACAACAGGGAAAGCTCATAGGCCAAGACATTCTTGTACCCCCTCACCGGCTTTTGTTGTCTGTTTACACAGCACTGATCATCCTAGTGGACTTCCGGCTTTTCACCTAACGATCACAAGCATTTTTCCTAATCAATGTAAAATGATATATTTAGCATATGTATCATATTTTCCTTGACTCTTATCAATGGACATCATTGTCCCTGTAAGTTTTTACTCTTATGAAAAATGCAAGTTATCTTTATGCCTACGGTTTTTCTTTTTTTTTTTTTTTTTGCATTACCCCCCTAGGGCAGTTCCAGAAGTATGATCACCACACCTAACAGCATAAACATGTTTTATGGCTCTTTATCAAGATGCTTTGCCAAAGGGGTGGGTTGATTTACAAGCCGCCAGTCAGGTCTGGGTGTAGGGCCTTTCCTCTGGCCTTGCCAGCCTCCGTGTCCTCATTACTATTTTATTTCAGTAAGTGAAAAACAATACCAGCATCTATCCCCTTCCGGGCACCCCCCTCCCAATTCTAGAGCTCATACATGAGTCTGACAAGGTTGCAGGAGACCCGATCACCCTGTACCACCGTCGGTCACGCGTACTGACGAGTGTGCAGAAACCCAAAGTAAAAACAACGCCACTTACAGCAGCTCCAAAGAAAACGAAGCTCCCAAGTATACGCCTAACAAAACATGTCCAGGATCTGTATTCTGAAAATGGCAAAATGCTGAGGAAAGAAGTCAAAGAAGATCCAAATCCGCGGGGAGACAGACCCTCTGCAGGCTTAATGCCATTCCTGCTAAATTCCCAGCTCGAGTATTTGTGGGCACAGACAAGTGGGTTCTAAAAGGGATATGGAAACACACAGGCCATAGATGACCTAGAACAATCCTGATGAAGAGGAGCAGAGGGGAGGTGTGGCTTGCTGATGGGAAGGCTCAGCGCCGAGCAACCGGTCATCAGCGCAGAGGGACTGACACGCAGACGAATGCCACGGAATACGGGGCCCAAAACTACCCCCACGCCGTTATGCCCAGCTGACTTTTGTCAAAGGTACACAAGCAACAAACGATCTGGAGCAGTTGGATATGCATAGACCAAAAAAATGACAGGGACCTCAACCTCACTCCATCCAGAAATTACCTGGTGGGAGGCATCTTTTCTAAAGTGAAACCTGCTCGGCCTGCTGTCCCATGAGTGTGTCTGTCCGTTCCTCTCCATATAATCCTGCCCACTTCCAGCCTGGCCCCTCTACCCAGAGTCGGTGCTGGAAGCAGCCCTGAGCTTCCCAGTCGAGCCCAGTTAATTGCCCAGATCCTGCGCAGTGAGGAAGGCCCCGCCCGCCTGCAAGAATTCCTGACTCCCCTGTCCATCTCTACCTGCCCTGGGCTCTGGGAGCCACCAGGCTGCTTGGCCTCGCCGACCATGCTTTCCTCCAGAACGTGCGTTTTTGGGAGTGATGTGGCTGGAATGGGGAAAGGAAGCCCCATCGGCGCAAAGTCTATCATGCACTGGGTGGGTGTGGTCACCTGTGGTGGGGGACCGAGACACGCTGTGCCCTGCAGCAGTCTCTGGGAAGGCCACAGGATACCACAGCTTTTGATGGCTGCTAGGAGCCACCAAGTGAAGGACAAAGTCACTTCCAAATCCTAGAACGGCAGAGCCCAGACTCCTACAACCCAAAGGCATCCTCGTAGGATGGCCCCTTCTTATTTCTTAGATGTTAACTAGAGTTGGGGTTGAGCCCTGGGACTGTAATGGTGGTCCTTTCTGGGACCCTTAGTTATCTCACAAGTTAGCTGACTTCCATCTCTGAATAAGCCCACCCACCTGAGTCCACCCAAGGACCCAGCCCCTACCCATTTGCTCCCTCTGTGACTAGGGGTTGTCCGCTTTCCTGACACCTCAGACGACCTCCCCACCTCTGGCTTCGTACAGCGGCTCCCACCTCACGTCTGAGAGACCTTCCACATTTTTCCTTCAATGTCCACCAGGATACAACTTCTAGCATCCTTCCCCCGGCCTCTCCCCACAAAGCCAGTGGGCAAAGGGGCCCGGCCTGGCTCCCTCCTGAGGCAGAAGCCCAGTGGACATGAACCTGCTACAGTTTTAGCTCCAGAAAGGGTCCATCCCAGATGGAGTCAAGCATGTCTTCAAACCCATACCCCTCAAGTGGAGAAGAAAGGGCACTGGGGGAGAGGGGGCAAGCCCCCCCGAGCGAAAGCATGAGGCCCCCCAGGTGTACTGACTTACTTGTTACTACATGCCCCTAAGGGAGGAACTCTGGAGAACGTCTATGGTACTGAACAGCAAAGGCTATAGCAAATTCCATCCCCTTAAAGAGCAAGCAATGGAGGGAGGGCAAGGAGCAGGGAGGAGGAGAGAAGGAAATAGGAGAGGAAAGGGGACATGCTTTGGAAAACACAGACTTATTTCAAATGCTGAATGGGGTAAGATTACCTTGTGTGCCGAAGCCATCCGTGGCATCTGGGTCCCTGGGGCTGGACTCGGTCGCCTGCTGATCCACACTCGTAAGCTACGGCAAGAAACGAGGCATCGGATGGGTCATCTGTAGTTTGGAGGGGACATCACAACAGGCTCCAGAAATCAAGGCTGATGTCAGAGCTCATCTTCTAGGAAGACATGTATGTACATTTCTGCTTTTCTCCTCTAAATTTATGGGGTCAGGCTGTGAGGATGCCAAGGCCAAAGGATCACTGCCAAGACCTAAGCCCATCTCTCTGACCTTCTGAAAGCAGAGTGCCCAGCACTCCCCAAGAGCCCACTCCCCAAGAGCCAGGTGCCAGCGACCCCAAACCCACTCACCTTCCACTTCCGGGGGCACTGCTGGGGACCAAAAAAGGCCACACAGACTCCTCCAGAGTCACTGTAGGAGGTAGGACAGCCCCTGGCCTCGCTTCCAACGCCCTCCTCCCAACTGCTCTCTTCCCTGTTTCCATAGCAGGAAGAATAAAGCCACACGGGACAGACAGTCATGAGACCTGTAATGCTTTGGGCCCACACAGCTTGCACACAGGGTGGATGTTTAAGAAACAATCTTGGCCTCCGTGAGCTCCCAGACTCCCCCAGAGCATGCATTTGCTCCTCTTCCCTTTTGCCTTCTGCAGATGGAAGCAAGAGGTTGCTCCCAAGGCTGACCTCCCTGCCTGAGCTTGGGCTCAGGGTCCATGTCCACTCAGGCCATGTGCTCGGTTGAACGTGGGCCCCATGACTCCGGGTACACTGTCCCGTCCTGGTGCAGGGGGTAGCCATGACGATTGCATCGTGTTTGGAAGTCAGCATGCTCTTGCAGATTTCTTCTTGAATGGATCATTCTGCCCAGAGAGGCCTTTGGGAACATGGGGGCAGCGGGGGGTGGGGGGTGATAAGACCAGACCTCCTCTGCTGGGCAGGGATGGGGCACCTCTGCTCTCCTGCCCTGTCTCTCCCTCCCATCCTCTGCTTGCACACTCGGTTCCACCCCGGGTGACCACATCTGCTCCACTGCTCCTTTTAGGGGACAATGGCCCCACACGGGCCATGTGCCTGAATGTCATGAACACCGTACATGTGTGCCCCTGTGCTGACTCAAAAAACGATTTTTGAGTCCTTGTGTCATTTCAGAATTGCTTTGGGGACCTGCTCGCAAATAATGAGCTCTGGGGGAGGGCCGGGAAGGTGAGGCGGGCCCCTGCAGCTCGGTTCGATTCCAGCTCAGGTAATTCCATCCCTGCCTCCCTTGTCTCCCGTCACCTCACTTGGAGAGCTGATAGTCTTCTCCTCTTTCCACCAGGCTGGAGCTGTGGCAGGTGCTGGGCTGTAGCCCTCCCACCAACACACAGCAGGGGAAAGCATGCCCTCGGCGGGGACCCGCGACACGGTCTGGGGGCAAGAATGGCACCTGCGGCGAAGACCCAGAGCCGCCTAACCGTTCCCTTTGATCCCACTTATGTCTAATACTGCACACGCTATGTGCCTTCCTCAGCGCACCTGTTCTGCTGCGGAGGGAACCGGGGGAGGGAGAGTCCCATGGCCACCAACGCTCACCTGCTTTTTCACTGAAATCACTATCTGCCTACAACTGATGCTGGAAATCTGTCGAGAATATTCTGCTAAATCACACAAAAAAGAACAATGCTCTCAAGGTTCATTCCCTTCCAACACTCTTCCTGACCCTTTAAACATTTATTTTTTAATTTTTTTTTTTTATTTTGCAGGCATGGGTGGCCACTTGGACACTCGAGGCCTGAAGACAAGCTCCTGGTAATAAAGAAATATAAATAAAACAAGAGAAATAAAAGGCACAGTGAGACAAGGTCAGGAGGAAATTGGATTCATTTCGTATTTTGCAGTGGTGGCATTGGCTTCCCTCTGGCTCCTGGTCAAATCTGGGTTTGAGAAGAGACAGCCTCCTGGCAGCACATCATCACATCTCGTAAGCAGGGTGGCAAGGGTTTAATTTGAATTTGGCCTTCCCTGATGGCCAAGGCCACCCTGCCACCCAAAAGCCGGGAAGGGAATAGCTGTGAGGTTCACACGGCATTTTTGATTCCATATAAAGGCAGCGGAGAAGAAGGGAGAAGACATGTATTTGTGGCACAGAATCTAAGTTGAAATTTGAGTTTAGCAATGAAGGCTTGTAACAGCTCTTACAGGAGAGGGCTGCTGAGAGGTGAGGCTGTGCATATGGTTTCGCGTGGGACATCCAGAGGCTGCATTTACTTAGTCCCAGACACGCTCTATTGACCAGGAGTTGTAATTAAAAAGTCCGTTGGGGGGCGCCTGGGTGGCTCAGTTGGTTAAGCGTCTGGCTCTTGATTTCGGCTTTTGTGAGATGGAGCTCCGCTTTGGGCTCCACACTGGCACTGGGCAGGCACATGGTGCCTGCTTGAGGTTCTCTCTCTCCTTCTCCCTCTCTCACTCCCCTGCTCGCATGCATACACGCGCATGCTCTCTCTCAAAAAAATAAAAATAGAAAAAGTCCAGTTGGCATTGGGCAAATAATTTCCTCGTCTCCCTTTCTCTTAGGAAGCTCTGTGGCTAAGACACCCATGAAAATTCTGCCCTATTTCTGCAGTAAATTTCCCACTCCTGGGTTGGGTCAACCAGTGAGTATCAGATTTATATCAGATTGTCTTTGGGGGTAATTGTCTGCAATCCCAGATAATGTGAATTAAGATCTTAGGCTAATGCCCCAAGGCAATCTTTGAAGTGGCTTTGCTTTCCAGATTTTTAAATGTAAAGGTGATTTCATTTGAAACTATAAATTCTAACCTTGAGGACTTACGGTTGGCTGCACCTCTGCCATGTCCCCTGCCTTTCTCACAATTTCTAGTCTCCTACCTCAGGCTTCCCGCCAGACGGCCACCAAATTAAAATTCCTGAGGTACCGCTGGATCATGTCAACTCCAAATGCCAAACTCTTCAAAGGCACTGCTGTAGTCCGACATCCAAGGTCATAAAATCTGTATCCAAATTATTTCCATGAACTTCCTTCATTACCTTCAGCTCCCCAACCGGGCTCCACGCTGTCCCACCACCGCTGTCCCTTGATGAACTTCCCCGTTGTTCACACGCCCACTCCCACTCAAACTGTCAAGGTTGGCTCTTCCCCTGGAGCCCCAGAAAAGCTTCTTTGAGGCTGTCCTGTCACCATGCCAGACTGTTAGTTCCTCGAGGAGGTGACTCTGCTCAGCTCATGGTTCCGTATCCCACAGAACACAGCACAGTCTTCTGTGGTCCCTGGAACGTAAGCCTGTCATCCCCACAGGAAGATCAAACTGGCAAATTCCCAGGAACTTTCTTGCTATAGAAAGGAATGCACCCCTTTCGATCCTGCCCTCCAGTTATGGTCTTGAGCCATGGGAAAGAGAAGGACGTTGCAAACGAAGTCTCCAATCTGGGAGAGTGAATGGGTCAAAGTGAATGTGCTCGGTCAAGGGGTGCTGTTTCTTCCTGCATTAAAAATCTCCCGCAGATGAGCAGTCTCCTGCCCCTGGGCCCACACAACGCATGCTCTGCTTTCCCATCAGTCTGTCTTCCTCTCTTTATCCAGGCAAGTCCTGATAGGCAATTTACATGCCTTTTGTCCACAAGGTGAAGTAATTAACCTCCCCCTCCCCCTGGGAGAAAGGATGGTGTTGTAAAGGGGGGCAGCTCCTTGCCATGTGCAGGTGGGAGGGCTGCCCCAGGGGGAGGGGGCAGCTGGCCGGTGCAGCCTTCCCTCTGTGGACAGGAATGGGTTTCATTGACTTCCAGACTCCCGGGGGTGTCTGTGGGATTGAAAAGCGCTGCCAGACCACCGGGTCAAAGAGAATGGGCCCAGCAAGGCACCAGGCCTCCCCTCCAGGGGAGAATGGAGGCAGCCCCTTAATCACCAGCTTATCCCCCTCCCAGTGGGGCCGGCCCAGAGAAAGGCCAGGTGAACCCACACTTCTTCCACAGATCATGTTTTGTCGAGGCCCTTGCAAGCCGGCCGTTTTCTGGGCCAACGCAATATGAGACGGGCTTTCTCAGCACATTTCAGGTGGGCAAAGCTAAGCTATGATGGTCGGTAGGTTAGGGGTGTTAAGGATATTTTCAAATTATGAGGGGTTTCTCGGGTTTAACCCCATCATAAATCGAGGAAGATCTGTATTCCATGCTCCAGAAGAAAAGAGTTAAACCAGCGATAAAACACTCCTCAGTATCCTTCTGGTGTGCGAGTGTGGGGTAGTGCATCCCATGTCACACCCAAATCCAGAGGCCCCTTTCCAGCATCCAGGGTCCTTGATAGGCTGGAGGGGGGCGTTCCCCATTCCCATCATCAGGACTGCTGTTGGGGGTTCTCGCCATCAGGATTGAGAAGCAAAGGGCTCTGAGAAGTCCTGTGGCTCTCCACAGGGTGGTGGACCCAGAATCACGCATCTTCCCAGGGCATTCTCCCTTCTGGAAATGGGAGTGGCGGCTCACCAAGAGAGGACAGAGAGGCAGGCCAGTGTTGGTCCCCAGCATGGAGCTGAATTTCTGTGATGGCAATTAGCAGCAGGTGGAGGAGGGGTGACAGCAGAACTCTTTCTTTTCCCCAAGGTAGCCATGGAGAATCACACACCTCTGGGCTTGCTGGGGTCTCCAGGCCCATGTACTGCCCTGCCTCATGCCCCTGCTGGTTACAGGGAGAGCTGACCATCTGAGGCTGGGTCAGCCTCCCCCTCCTGCCTCCTATGGACTTCTGTCCCCGACCCTGGCTCAGCTGCTCCCCACTCCCCGGGCCCTTCCACAGCTCCTTGGTAACCCTCACGCCCCAGGCCCACAGTTCTACTAACTACCGCCTATCTTCTCTCCTCTTGGCCAAGCATCTCACAAGAGTGATCTACTCCAGTGCCCAGTGTGTCCCTGGACCAGCAGCCCAGCAACAGCGGGAGCTGGGGCTTAGGTAGGGATGCAAATTCTCAGCAGGATCCCCCTCCCCAACTACTGACTCAGAAACTCTGGGGGGCAGGGCGCGGCTCAGCCATCTGTATCTGATCAACAAGCCCGGGATGCCCACCGGAGTCCAAAAACTGCTCACTCACACCCCTCATGTCCCATCCCCTCCTCTGGCCCATGCCAGCACCTACCCCATTGCCCCCTTGTAGCTGCTCCTGCCAAGGTCAGCAGCAGTCTCTGGATGACGAGCCAGGGGGACCAAGGTCAGCCCCTCACAGCCTCCGGGCAGCACTGGACCTATCTCTTCCCTCCCGAACCACTGTGTCTGTGAGTCCAGGCCCCCTAGGAGCCCTTTTGTGTTCTGCTCTGCAGCCTGTCCAGTTCCTCTAGCACCCGAAGTATTGCCTCCTACCCGCTCCCGGTTCCCCAGAATTTGGTGACCATGACTGCGGCTAACCTGGATCTCTCCAAGGCCCCAAGCTATAGAAGCTGCGGATGTTCTGATGACCCTAGATTCCAGTGAGCCGAGCAGGTCACCCTTTACCCATGTCATACTCCTTGCAGACTCATCCTGAGTGGCTTTCTGTTTGAGGATGTGCATGCTGCGCTGTGCCTTCTTCTGAGCCTTGCCACTGCCACCCACTCAGCCTGAGCCCTCAGCTCACGGAGGCTCCTTGGACACCCCCAAATATGGATTGGATGCCTCTGCCCAGTACCCTCCAGCAGGGCACAGGGCTCCCCTCAGAGTACTTATGACTCCCTTTACAGTTTCCACTGATAATACTGATTTGAGTGATTTTTATCATAAAGAGGAAAAGAAATCACTTCAGAAAGGCAGAATTTTCCACTCCGCTTTTTACAAAATTCAAGAGTAATTCAATTATTATAAGTTTAGAAATAAGATTTCAGTCACGCTTTGCCTCTCCACTAATGAATCCTGCCCCCATGCCAACCCCAGGCAGCTCCCACATGTCTGCTTCTACTGTGGACAGAAAAAACGCCAAGAGTCCTTGGCCGAGTCCATCTGCTGTCTGCAGCCTGATAAGCTGGTCCAGGACGTTTCAGGGCAAGAGTAGGCGGAGAAGAAGGCCCAGAGGCTCAGGTGGCCAGCACCAGGGTGGGCTGGGGCGGGCCTGAGCAGTCCCACCCAGGTGACCCTCAAGGAGAATCCTTCTTGTAAAAAACGTGTGGCCAATGTCCCACTAGGCACAGAGGTAGGCACCTCTTGCCTTTTCTTCCTGTCCCACAACCATCCGGCCTGCAGAATGTGATTTCCATTGTGGATGGGATTGTCTCCAGAGGCTTGTGGAAGCTGAGTCTGAAGAGCCATTGTGCAAAACCACTTCTCCACCCACAGAGGTCCCTTAGGGCCAGGAGCTCCTCGGTGGGTGGCCAGGAAAAGGACGGGCACTGCCTCCTGGCCTTCTCACCATGTGGACCCGAGATCTCAAAGGGGCAGCGAGGACATCAGAAGGTCTGGGCCAGGTCTGAGGCCTGCACCCCTTCCTAGCAGGTGACTTGGGACGCCTATCCGAAGGTTCCATGCTGCTGAGAAGCCCAAAGGGATGTGGGTCCAGATGGGCTCGGGAGAGCACAGCAGTGCCCTTTGGATGCTCCTGGTCCTGGTTTTGCAGACTCTGCTCTGCCTAGGGCTCAGCGCCCAGAACTGGCTGCAGCCCACATTCCTGGCAGGAATTCTTAGCTCCCCTGCATGTACCCCTTCTCTGCTTGACTGCTATGCTCCCCACATGTGCCCCAGCCCTGCGGCCTCACCGCAACCTGTCCTGCACTCGGGTGCTGCGTGAACTTTTGAGTGTTCACACCTCTCTGCCCTGGCTTGTGGCCTTTGATATTCAGGAGTGACAACTGTGATGTTGACAACGAAGATGACAATACCATAAAAAGGGCAACTGATGTTTGCTGAATCAGAACCTACTGTGTGTCAAGTACTGTGCTGGGTCCATTCCACACATCCCATTCCATCCTGTGTGTTGGTACTATTATGATCCCCATTTTACAGATGAGGAAACTGAGAATTCACCAACGTATCCCCAGTGCGTGCCCACTGTGGGTCAGGCACCCCGAGGCTGTGGGAGTGCCTGGTTCACCTGGCTCAGAGGAAGCCGGCTACACCCACCTGGTGGCTCAGGCACTTCCCTGGCCTATGGCTGCCCAGCCTCATGCAGGACCAGGGATCCAGGACTGCTCTCTCACCTCCCCAGTAGACAATGACAGAGGCATGTCGCTGAAGCAGGCCAGAGTCCCCCCGGTACTTGGTTCACAGCCTGAGCTCTATCCTTGAGGGTCTCTGCTCATGGCTTTGAACCTGTACCAACCAGCTCCTTCTGCTCTGTGTCCCCAGACACACCTGCTAGCCATCAGTTCAGGTGCATCTGAGAGAAGCCAAGGGAGAGAAGCACAAATATTGGGACTGGCATCTTAGGGCCTGGGGTGGGATCTCTGCAGGTTCTACTCTCTGAGCCTGCTGCCTCCTCTCCACAAGACCAGAGAAAAAAATACAAATGCAAGGAGTGTGCCTAAGTACAGGAAACTGGCTTGTCTGGCGCCCAGGTCTCACCTGGCTGGTAGTGGTTGGGCCCACCACGGCCTCGTAGGGCGGGGGGAGTTCGGCAGGGTAGAGCAGGCCAGGACTGTTGATGGCAACATCATACAAAGTGCTGAATGGAGAGGGAGCAAAGTCCAAGTGGAGGCCCCTGAAAAGGGAGAACCATCGCATTGTCACTCCTGGGGTGGGGGAGGGGAGCCTGAACTGCTGACCTTTCTCTTAAAGGCGATCAGAACTCATTTGTCAGGGTTTCCCCTGGTCAAATACTCATTGTGTTTGTGAAATAAAAGGCTCATTCGCTAGGCAGTTTTACTTTCTTTTGTTTTTTGTTTTTTTCTGGAGAGATGTCGACATTTTCACTAAATTCTATGGCCCTGTCCATTAAAATTAAAATAATCATAGAGCCAATTAAATCTTTAATTAAATTTTACGGTCATGTTAATGACCATAACTCAGTGGCAGTTTTGCGTTTCATGAGAACATAATGGAGCCACTCTTGTGGTTTGCTTTTGTTGTTGCACGGCGGCAATACCAAGAGAAATGTTCTTTCTCTAAGCCAATGTTCTCTTTTCACTGTTCACGCTCTGCTCTCTAATCAAACATGCTCTCATATGTTCGCTCTCCTCCGCTCAGCTGCCCCACTGAAAACGAGCGTGGCCGTTGCAAGTTCCACCTCCCCCACTGCTCCTATCTTCCTGGTGTCCATGCCAGTCACTGCCACCATCACCAGAAAAGACCCACCTGTGGGCCTCGGCTGTGGGCGTGCAGGTGTACTCTGGTGGGTAATAGGGTGGAGGTGGGAGTGGGGGGATGAATTCATCGAAATCCAGGGTCTGGTGGAGCACAGTGCCATGGGGGGTCACGCAGGCTGGGCTCGCAGAATGCGCCCTTTGTGGAAGGAACTGGAAAACAGAGAGATTCAGAGTTATTTGGGACATCTTGTGTGGCTTGTGTCTAATTAAGCTAATTACACATAAGCTTTAATGATCCATTTGGAACTTATGTAATTTAAACTGTCGGACTGTGACAGCAAAACACACACTTCAAGATGATGGCTCCATGAGGAATGCCCTGCCCCCAAAGCTTCTTCGTTAGGCTTTGTTTCTCACACTGCTACGCAGAATGCCTCCATCCTAAGGAGAAATAAAGTCTGGGAAGTCTTTAGTTCTATCCCCACCCCTAAATCTTTCTCTTCAGATTATACTACTCAAAGCCTGTGGGTCAAAAGGGTGCCTGATGCCCATGATTTAAGACTGCACTTCTGGAAGTATGTTCATGAGAAAATACCAGACCCTCAAGATGTTCCTCTCTACCCCCTCCCAAATTCCTACAGGGAAATAAATTTGGGAAATGCTACCTATTTTACTCCCTTCTTGGAGCCCTGTAATGCATGTTTGTGTGTTAAAATTCCTGAGAAGGTCTGCACCAAAAAAAAAAAAAAATGTTTAATCCGTTAATGGAACATTTCTCATATATTTCATTATAGGTCCCTTTGGACAAATAGTATCTATACTTCTCAGTCCTAGGAAATTCATAAACTTTGTAAAACACTGCTCTGAGGGAAAAGAATCATGAGCTCCAGAACATTCTGTGGGGCAACCTTAAAACCGAGATGCTGCTTGAGCAAACTGAGGTAAAATCGTTTAAACAAAAAGAACTCTGCCTCTGCCTAGCTTTCCATTTCTGCCCATAGGGAGCACTGGCCAATAACTTCCCATCCTCTGGTCACTGCTCCCCAGAGGTTACCCGTGGCATGGAGATGTCTAAGCCATTGCTCCAGTTCCAATCAACACCTCACTGTGAGTGCCTGCAGGTGCAAGAAGAGTGTGCTACTCGAATGCTATGGTCTGGGATGCCCCACCGCATGAAGGGTGAGACAATCAACTATATACAGCAAAGCAAGGACAGTTCCACTAGTAAACAATCTCTCCAAGCACTGTGCGGGGACCTGGAGTCTACAAAGGGTTAATGAAGATGACATCTGAATGGGTCTGAAGGTTGGTAGGTAGGCTTGCAAGAAGGTGCTCCAGGCTCAAGAAGAACAGGTGAGCTAGTGAAAGATGTGTTTAAGAAAAGCCAATTTATATAATACTCTAGAAGTTAATTCTTAATTCTGGAGGCACTGGGGAGCTAGTGAGGGTGCTAGAGCTGGGAAGCAGTGCTATTAAAGATGTGTGGTAGGACGTACCTTCTGGCAGCTGTGCTTAGGATAATCTGGACTTGATAAGAGGCTGGGATGGTAGGACATTTTTGCATGAGTAAGGGTGAGGTCACGATTCTGAATCATGACCATGAAATCAGCATGCTCTAGACTCACAGAGAAAGAATAGTGACCATGTCTACACATGTAACACATCAGACTGAAATTGTTTCATGTGGGTTTTCTTAACACACAGAGCACGTTCCTTGCCTTTCCAGTATGTCTGAGCCATGGCTTTGTTTAATTGTCTGAAATAGAGGTGAGTCAGTGGCTATGAGGAGGTCGAATGTGTGTCTGTCATCCTCTGCCTTGGAAAGCTGTCAGCCCCGATGCGTATTGCACAAAGCTAAGCAGTTAGGACAAGGCCAGATGTCCTTGAGGTCTAATAGGGACATATTTTGAATGAGTCTCTATTGGAAATTAGAAAAATCAATAACACACTCAAGCATGAAATGCAAAAGTCAAAATGCTTTCCTAGTAAATGTACAATCCCGCCAGGAACGGGAACAACAAGCATTTTCAACGAGAGAGGCGAGGCACTCCAGATGATCCTATTAGCAGGTTTAAATGCATAGATGCTGCCACACACCAGAGGTTTTTAAAAGGCTAAATGACAGCTTTAACCACTTCTGCTCTAAATGCCAGATCACCTTTCCAGTGGTGTGTTGGGTCCCTCTTTAGGGAAGCAAGTCAGGCTCAACTTGTTGCAAACTGAGCTTTATACCTAGGTTCCTCAGCCTTCCCAGGCAGAAGCCTGCAAGTGACACTTGACATACACCCTCCTCCCCCAATGAGGTGGGGTCTGTCTCCAAGCCCAAGGTCACCTACTTGGGACTCTGCTCTGAGATGCTAGGGCTGGAAGTCTGCAAACCTTGTTTCCCAGACTCCCTTGTCGGTTGGCTTCCTATTGGGCTCTGCCAACAGGGGGCGCTAGAGGGAGTCTGGAAGAAGAGAGCTACCATTCTGCTCCTTCCCCGCTCCTACTCTTGTGTTCCACCCTAAGGGGTGGAAGCTGCCTCCATGGTTGCTTATCTCTGTGTCTGTTCTCTCTTCCCAGATCCCCACTTACCTTTCACCTGGCAACCTCCTAGTCATCCTTCAGGACCGGCAGGAATGCCTCTTGGCCAGCCCACACCCCGCCACGCTGCCTGCTCTCACGTCTGCAAATTAGTGGCCAGGCGCAAAGCCTGAGCCTGCATTGGGGTGTGGTGGGTAGAAAACCAGCTCTGAATTGTCTTCTTCCCCAGGTGGACCTCCTTGCTCAGGGCCAGTTTAGTTAACGACCGTAATTCATGATGAACTATGAATGCAGGCAGGAAAACTTGCTTGTTCTATGAGAGCCAAGTTGAATGCTTTGGAAAGACCTGACAAGGGAGAGCAGCTGAGCAGAAAGTTCTGCCAAGCCAGGTCCTGGCAAGGCAGCTATAAGGAGTGGAGATGAGTCATAAAACATCCAGGGGAGCTCTGCATTCTGCTCGCTTTGCATGTCTCACTCCAGTTTAAAGGAACTGAATCTGGAAATTACAGATGGTGCAATTTTCAATGAAGTTTATACAAGAAATACAATTCGGTACACTAATACGTAGACCCCCAATCGAACAGAAGGTCTTGACCCCAAATCAAAACCCTGGTGGACAAATGTTAATTTTCATATTTAAAGTCACAATGTTTCCAGCATATACGGTTTCACTGTTAGGACTGTCTGTTGTAACTAGCTTTTTAAGATTAATCAGGGGGCTGCCTGGGTGGCTCAGTCAGTTAAGCATCCATTTTCAATTTTGACTCAGGTAAAGATCTCAAGGTTGTGAGATCCAGCCCTGCGTCAGGCTCCATGCTCAGCGTGGGTCTGCTTAAGACTTTAAAAATAAATAAATAAAATCTAAAAGAAAAAAATAAAAAAAAAATCAGACACCCTTCGGTCCTAGTCTGATAGATAAGTAGCACCTACCCCCAGAGATATTTCTGGTAAACCCAGACCTCAAGGAAGGTCACTGTGGGTCCAAGGAGGGATCAGCCTCTGTGAGGCGCTGGTGGGAACTGGGGTGAGCTGGAGAGGTGAAGATACTGGTGAACTTGAGTGATTCTGGGAATTCTGGGGTGGCAGGTGTTACAACCATCCCTGACCGTGGCACCCCTTGCTAGCTCCATGGGTGAGCCCACCGTTAGCACATCTGTGAAAGGCTCGGCGCTCCGTCTGCACTTTCTGGAGGTGTTCTACTTTACAGGGCACACGACTGGTGTTGAGAACATAAATGACAATAAAAGATGAAGTTCACAAGCAAGTGCCTAATGGAGACACATGTAATAGCAGATGATGTCCCTTAGGCTAAAGTGGCTGGCAATAAAGTTCATGGGAAGGAAAAGAGCTGAGTGGAGAAATGGGGAAGATGAGATTATGCTCAAGAAATAAAACTAAAAATGTGAGATCAGAGATACTTTGGAGGTAAAAGCTTTCTCCATTAAACTGTATCAATAAACTGAATTTTATCATCAGTTGCCTTTTGCCACTATTTCCAAAACATATTAGAGTACTCCAGCTGTATAAATTCTGATGCTAGGCATAAAGCTTTGCATCTCATGTATACATGCATTCGTGATATGAATTCCAAAAATGGTTAATTATCCCACGATGCCGATCCCCAGAAGGAAGGAAGGAATTATGGGTTCCCTCCATGCCAGGCTAAGGCCCTTGCTGTGAGTCAGTCCGTGGTCTGGGGTGCCCCGTGGTCTTTGGTGCATAAATGACACCAAGAGAATTATCTTGTTTCCTGTTTCTGTGTTTTTGGAGCAGAGCTGGAACTTAAAGGTACTTGTGAAATGATGTGTGTGCAGACACCTCCTAAATTTTTAAAAATTTGTATCCCAATCCCTTATGATTGTCTCACGCACACCGAAATTGAGAGCAATATATCTAGGTACCCTCTTTCACTGAATCTTTCCAAAGCATTCATTTTTTTTATAATAGAAACAATGATCTTTTTTGCACTCATATTTCACTGGCTTCTGTAACAGTACAATATGCACTTACAAGGCAAATACCACTGGCCTAAGACTGTTTGGGGGACAGCTACAACTGTCCCTTAGGCAGCTTGTGACCCAACTGCTGTGAGCAGAGATGGCATGTGGGTGAACCACAGAGGAGGCTATGCTGTGGGGAGCAGGCAGCGCATCTTACAGGTGGGATGGAGGACCGTGGCTCTCTAGCCAGTGGGTTCAGCACAGGGGGACTAAGAGAGCTATAACTGTATGCGCAAGGAGCTTACTGTAGCGCTGTCTGCACGGGCCTAACAAAACCAAAATCAAAACCAAGAACGACTCAAGCATCCACACAGAGAAATGGCTGATGGACGTTACATTCACAGTATGGATCAGTGTAGACATGAGACATTCCTGTGTATATTGACCTAGAGGGATGTCCATGATCGTTGCAGGTTATAAAATCAAGTTGCAGAATGATATGAATGGTGTGATCCCATTTGGTTAAAAGGAAGACATAACACGGGGTGCCTGGGTGGTTCAGTTGCTTGAAGTTCAGGTCATGATCCCAGGGTCCTGGGATTGAGTCCCACATCGGGCTCCCCGCTCATTAGAAAGTCTGCTTCTCCCTCTCCCTCTGCTCATGCTCTCCCTCTCTCAGATAAATAAATAAAATCTTTAAAACCAAAAAGGGAAGACATAGCAGAAGGAAGAAGAGAGGGAAGAATGGAGAGAAGGAAGGAAGGAGGAACAGGGAAAATAGACTATCTGTATGTGTTAATATAAACACTAAGAAATCAAGAAAGAAATGGAAGGAGTCATTGCAAAGTTTCCTCAGGAGAATGAGGAGGGAGAAGGTAGCTTATTAACTTTATCTTTAAATATCTCTGTATTTTACTTGTTTCAGTGATCATATATTACTTCTTTAATTCAACAATCTAATGAAATGAAGTAAGAAAATTAAAGTCAATTACACCTGAAGAAAGCTGGAAAAAAAGGAGAAGACTTTTCTTAAAAATTAAAAAGAGCTTCTGAGGCATGCTCATGAATAAGTTGATTCCAGGTTCCATCCCTCAGGGTGAACCATGAGCCCCTGGGTCTCTCACTTCTCCTTTTCTAGGGTGCAGCCTGTGTGGCCAGCCTCACCCAGCCTCTCACCCATGTGGTAAAAGCCAACCTCCTCCACGTGAGCCACCAGGGTTTTTCAAAGCCCACGCACATGCATTATCTGATTCTTCTCTCAGCGGCCCTTTGAGGATGGCAGAGCATGAACAATCTTGTAAAGAGCAGAGGAAACTGGGACAAATAAGCAGCGATGTGCCCAAGGTCATGCAGGGGTCCCAAAAGGCGCCATGGTCATATGCCCCCAGTTCCTTTTTGGCTCCTGAGACGCTGCACGTCAGCAGCACAGCAAGGGACTTATAAGGAGAGTAGAGCCTTGTCTGGTCCCATAGCCCATGGTCACAAAGGGAAAAGGACTCGCCAGTAGGAATTTAACCAATTTCTACTTCCACACCAGGGGTTAGAAGCAAACTTATCCACAAATACTCAGCGATGGAAAAACCATGGGTTCTGATGGCGGCTATTGTCATTGTGACCACACCTTACCTCCCTATGGTGTTTTGCAGTTGACAGAGGACATCAAGGACCACGGCATGCTTGGTCATGGCTGCAGGACATTCCCAATCACAAACTAATACTCCCCCTGCATTTAAGAGTCGAATAGGTCACACTTCTTGAATGTTCACCGGGTATGCCATTCGGTCCATTTCAGAGGTGAGGAAACCGAGGCTCAGGCGGGTTCGGTGACACATCCAGAGTCACTCGCTTCATACGCAGAAGAGGTGGGACTCGGATGCAGACACGGCCAATGCCAGCCCAGGATGGCAGGCCTGCTCACATGCCACACAGCGGAATGATAGCGTGAGCCTGCATCGATGTGATCATGACCGCATACACCATCACAGCTACCCTACGCTGTATTCGGGTTTAGTTGCTAATTTTCATTCTAATGCTTCAAACCAGAGAATGCAAACTTTTATATTTATAGCCCCTTGGTTCTGTTAGTTTTGTCAAATTGGTATGATATTTACAGATCAATAGTAAAATCTGCAGAGGTGAGTAGAACCCCACGGTACTTAACCTTTCCTTTATACAACACGCCAGAGAAAATCACCAACATGAGGCCTCAGTGAGTGAGGCCAAAAGTTCATCACTGCTGAATAACTGCTTAATTAAATCCCTTTCAGAAAACTGCCACCTCTCCGAAAGGTCAGCCCCGGCTGTGACAGCTGTGTAGATATACACTGGGACAAAGAGGCGGGCGTTGCATTATGATTAGAACAAATGAATTTTTAACATCTTGGTAATGATGCTCTCTGGCCCTGTAACTTGATGAACTGATGTATTGCCATGGGGTGGATGAGAAAGAGCAAATAAAACAGCCTACTACAGGAATAGCTTACTTTTGCTTTCATGAGATGCATAAAATATTGAGGGGGAGGCAGGGCAGGTCTCGAAGAAGCAAAAAGAGAGACAGAGACAGAGGCAGAGGCAGACAGATACACATGAAGAAGCAAAAAGAGACAGACACAGACAGACAGACAGACAGACACACACACACAGATGATTCCTACCCTTAGCATTGGAGAACCATATCTTCCCATCAGTTTCTCTTTATCATATGGACTTCAGTGGTAACATACTGAACAGTGGGCTGTGTTTCATTCACGTTGAATAATGAAGAGCCTTCATTATTTATTAAGCATGTACTTATAAACGTGTATTAATAAGTGTGTGACCCTTGCTCCTATTCTCATTTCTCCCCCTTGGGAGCGGCAGTTCTTCAACTGTAAGACTCTGGCCTGGGTGCAAGACAGGGGGAGGGGTGATCAAATGATGGCCAGCCAGTGACTCTGCCACTAGATTATGAGCTCAGGGTTAATTAGCAAATCTAAAAAGCACAGATGACCAGTTTTTCAATTTGAAAAGGACTCATTTTCTAAAAAATCTTCCTTTATTAAAAGAGAATTCTGAAGCTGGAGGAAGGCTCCTTGCCCTGGAGGTCCTGGGCCCAGAGGATGTCTAGGGCTATAGGACTGTCACTAAAATTACTCAAGAGAACACACAAGGGGCCCATCTAGAGGGGCATGAGGGTGGCAGGACTCTGTTAACACTCAGCTCCAACAAATACCTGAAATAAATACATTAATGACACCAAATGTACAGGGCAGCATGAGGGGACTGCCAAGCACCATGGACTCTCAGGGCCTATCATCCTTGGGGCTTCTGGTTGGAAGCTAGAAGAGTCCACTCTCCATTGGTTTCAAAGTGGCTGGAGGAGAAAGGGGTCAGGCTCACCATTCTGAGTGTGCTTGGGAAGGCAGGGGCCCACTTACCATCTGCAGGATATCAGAAGAGACCATCTGCATGCAGCACATGGCTGTGGCCAACGCACACACAATGGTGGAGAGGACGTTGAGGGCACACACACTGAAGAGGAGATCCTGTGAGAGAAAAATGCAGCAGAATGTCAGTCTCATCTCGACAACCCGGATGGCAGATCCTTAGCATTTCCATCAAGGTCCAGAACGAGTGTGACCAATTGCCTTCCACTTCATGGAGGGTTTCTTTTGTAGTTTTTTGTTTGTTTTAATAATCAAAACTGGCGTTTAATATAGACACATTTGTTTATTCTTCTACAGTGCTGATCAAATTATTCTTAGATACTGAATGATGTATTTCACACTTTTGATCACTATTAGGCACTCACTGTCTAAGAAAATCTTGAAATCACTGACATTTAAGTAGGTGGACATTCTTTATCAATTATAAAATGTAACTGAAAATTTTGAAGACTTTAGTAAAATGCCAAGTTTTTAAATTAAACTTTTTACCTTGAGGTAATGGTAGATTCACAAGCAGGTGTAAGAAATAATACAGAGAAGTCCTGCGGACCCTTTGCCCAGTTTCCTCCATCTTGCAAAACTATAGTGAAATATCACGACCAGGAATGACAGTGATGCAGTCAAGATATAGAACATTTCAATCACCACAAGGATCCCCACCCCACGTTGACCTTTCAGAGACACACATACCTCTCTCCCGCCTGCTCCAGCTCAATCTCCCATTCCCAATCCCTATCAACCATTAGCCTGGTCTCCATTTTAATAATTTTGTCCTTTCAAGAACGGTATACAAGTGGTGTCATATAGCATCCAACCTTTCAAAGTTGGCTTTTTTCACTCAGCGTGATTCCTTCAAGATTCATCCACACTGTTGCATGTGTCCGCAGATCATTCCTTTTTATTGTTGAGCAGTATTCCATGGTGAATGTACCACAGTTTGCTTAATCAGGCACCGGATGAGAAATATCTGGGTGGTTTTCAGTTTGGGGCTATTATAAATAAAGCTGCCATGAATGTCTGTGTTTGTGTATGGGTCTTTGTGTGAACATAAGTTTTTACTTCCCTGGGAAGAATATCCAAGAGTACAATTGCTGGGTCATATGGTAATTGAATGTTTAGTTTTATAAGAAAACTGCCACATTGTTTTTCAGAGTGGCTGAACCATTTTATGTTCCTACCAGAAATGTATGAATGATCCAGTTTCCCTGCTTCCTTGCCCACATTTGGTATCACTATTTTTATTTTAGCCATTCTGATAGGTATGTAATGATATACCAATATGGTTTTAATTTGCATTTCTTTGATGGCTAGTGCTGCTGAACATCTATTTGTGTGCTCATTTGATCTGTATATCCTCTTTGGTGAAGTGTCTGTTTGTATCTTTTGTCCATTTTCCAATAGAATCATTTGCTTTTTTATGGAATTTTGAGAGTCCTTTATGCATTTTAGATCCTAGTCTTTTGTCAGATGTGTGATTTGCAAATATTTTCCCCCAGTCCATAGCTTGTCTTTTCATCCTTTTCACATAAGTTTTCACAGAACAAAAGTTTCATGTTCATAAGGTCCAGCTTACCAATTTTTGCTTTTATGGATCATGCTTTGGTGTCAGGATTTTCTCTTATATTTTTTTCTAAAGTTTTTATAGTTTTATATTTTACATTTAAGTGTGTGATTCATTTTGAGGTAATTTTTGAATAAAGTGAGGGTTAGGTTGAGGTTTGTTTTTGTGTTTCTAATTTCAATATTGACATGTTCATTGCTAGATATAGAAATGTGGTTTATATTTGCATATTTATCTGGTATCTTATGACCTTGGGATTTATGTAGACAATAAGGCCATATGCAAATGTTTTATTTCTTCTTTTCCAATTTGTATGCCTTTATTTTGTTTTCTTGCCTTATAGCACTAGCTAGAATTTCAAGTATTATGAATAAGAATAAGATGAATAAGATGGTGAGAGCAGATATCTTTGGCTTGTGCTCTATCTCAGAGGGTACACTTCGTGGAGTTTTAGCTGTCCAAGTACAATTCATTCCTCTTTAGGAAACTCACTCTCAAATCCATAAATAGAAAAAAATAACCATGATTCACAAAAATGACCAAAGATTTAGTATACAGGAATACCTTGGAGATATTGGAGGTTGAGTTCCAGATCATTGCAATAAAACAAATATTGCAGTAAAGTGAATCAAATGCATTTTTTTGGTTTCCCAGTGCATACAGAAGTTATGTTTGCACTATACTATAGTTTATTAAGTATGCAATAGCATTATATCTAAAAAAATGTACATACCTTAATTTTAAAATGCTGTATTGCTAAAAAGTGCTAAACATCATCTGTAATGATTTTGTAATCATTTTACTGGTGGAGGGTTTTGCCTCCCTGTTGATGTCTGATGACTAATTAGGGTGATGGTTGCTGAAAGTTGGGGTGGCTGAGGCAATTTCTTAAAATGAGACAACCAAATATGCTGCATTGATTGATTCTTCCTTTTGTGAAAGACTTCTCTGTAGCATGTGATGCTGTTTGACAGCATTTTACCCACAGAACTTCTTTCAAAATTGGAGTCAATCAATCCTCTCAAACTCTGCCACTGCTTTATCAACCAAGTTGATGTACTATTCTAAATCCTTTGTTATCATTTCAACAGTCTTCACAGCATCTTCTCTAGGAGTAGGTTCCATCTCGAGAAATCCTTTCTTTGTTCATCCATAAAAAGCAACTCCTCCTTCATTCAAGTTTTTTCATGAGTGCAGCAATTCAGTTCCATCTTCAGGCTCCACTTCTAATTCTAGTTCTGTGGCTGTTTCTACCACATCTGCAGTTAGTTTCTCCACTAAGGACCTGAACCCCTCGAAGTCATCCAGGAGGGCTAAATCAGTTTCTTCCAAACTCCTGTTTATATTGATATTTTGACTTCTTCTTGTGAGTTATGGATGTTCTTAATGGCATCTAGAATGGTGAATTCTTTACAGAAGGTTTTCAATCGACTTTGTGCAGATCCATTAGAGGAATCACAATCTATGGCAGCTACATATAAGCTTATGAAATGTATTTTTTTTTTTGACTGTTCTGAAAAATACTTTTTTGTTTTATTTATTTTTTATTGTAATTCTAGTATAGTTAACATACAGTGTTATTAGTTTCAGGTGTACAACATAGTGATTCAACAATTCGATACACCACCCAGTGCTTATCCCGACAAGTGTCCACCTTAACCCCCATCACCTATTTCACCCATCCTCCCACCCACCACCCCTATGGTAATCATCAGTTTGTTCTCTAAAATTAAGAGTCTGTTTCTTGGTTTGTCTTTCTCTCTCTTTTTCCTTTGCTCATTTGCTTTGTTTCTTAAATTCCACATATGAGTGAAATCACATAGTATTTGTCTTTCTCTGACTGACTCTTTTTGCTTAGCATTATACTCGTTAGCTCCATCCATGCCATCACAAATGGCAAGATTTCATTCTTTTTTATGGCTGAATAATATTCCATTGCAGATACACACACCACATCTTCTTTATCTATTCATCTATCAATGGACATTTGGGCTGCTTCCATAATTTGGCTATTGCAAATAATGCTGCTATAAACATAGGGGTACACATATCCCTTTGTATTAGTGTTTTTGTATTTTTTGGGTAAATACCCAGTAGTGGAATTACTGGATCATTAGGTAGTTCTATTTTTAACCTTACGAGGAACCTCCATACTGTCTTCCAGAGTGGCTGCACCAGTTTGCATTCCCACCAAACGTGCAAGAGGGTTCCTTTTTCTCCACATCCTTGCCAACACTTATTGTTTCTTGTGTTTTTTATTTTAGCCATTCTGACAGGTGTGGGGTGGTACCTCACTGTGGTTTTGATTTGCATGAAATGTATTTCTTAAATAACAAGACTTGAAAGGCAAAATTACTCCTTGACTGTAGGCTGCAGGATAGATGTTGTGTTGACAGGCATGAAAACAACATTAATTTCATTGTACATCTCTATCAGAGTCAGTCTGTCTTTTCAATCTTTGAAGCCAGGCATAGACTTTTTCTCTCTAGCTATAAAAGTCCCAGATGGCATCTTCTTCCACTAGGAGGCTGTTTTGCCTATATTGAAAATCTACTGTTGAGTGTAGCCACCTTCATGAATTATCTGAGCTAGATTTTCTGGATAACTGGCTGCAGCTTCTACATCAGCACTTGCTGCTTCACTTTATACTTTTATGTTATGGAGATGGCTTCTTTCCTTAAACCTCATGAAGCAACTGCTGCTGGCTTCGAACTTTCTTTCTGCAGCTTCCTCACCTCTCTCGACCTTTGCAGAATTGAAGAGTTAGGGCCTGGCTCTGAATTAGGCTTTTGCTTAAGGGAATGTTATGGATGGTTTGCTGGTTTGATCTTCTATCCAGACCTCTGAAACATTCACCATATCAGCAATAAGGCTGTTTTGCTTTCTGATCATTCGTGTGTTCACTGGAGTAGCACTTTTAATTTCTTTTAAGAACTTCTCCTAACTAGTGCAAGAGGCCTAGCTTCTGGCCTATCTCAGCTTTCGACATGCCCTTTTCACTAAGCTTAATCATCTCTAGCTTTTGGGTTAAAGTGAGAGACATGCAACTTTTCCTTTACTTGAACACTTAGAGGCTGTTGTAGGGTTATTAATTGGCCTAATTTTAACATTGTTGTGTCTTGGGAAACAAGGAGGTCCAAGGAGAGAAAACCAGGGAATGGCTGGTCAGTGGAGCAGTCAGAATACATATAATATTTATCAAATAAGTTCACCCTCTTATATATGGGCATGGTTTGTGATGCCCCCAAACAATCATAATAGTAACATCAGAGATCATTGCTCACAGATCACCATAATAAATACAATAATGATGAAAGTTTGAAAGATTGTGAGGATTGCCAAAATGTGACAGAGACATGAAGTGAGCAAATGCTCTTGGAAAAATGTTGCCAATAGACAAGCTCGATGCAGGGTTGCCACAAACCTTCAATTTGTAAAAAACACAGTATCTGAGAAGTGCAATAAAATGAAGCACAATAAAACAAGGTATGCCTATAATGATATGTCCTCCAATTCAATCTTATTCATACAATCTTATTCATATAAACATGTACAAAATATTGTACATACTGAAAAAGCTATCAGGAAAAATGTATCTTTCACCTAAAGACTGTGGTACTAAAGAGGCTAGTTTCGATAATCTAATCAAGGGGTTGACAAATCCTCAAGAGGAGGTGGGAAATACTCATTTTATTTCCTCATTGAATGCTCATATATGCATTAGGTATGTGTCCAAATGACTTTCTTATCTGGGAGCATCCCCAGTGGTTTGCTCATATATACATGAACCCATGTATTCTGATCTATACCATGCTTTAAGAAAGTTCCCCAATCTCCTGTAAATTATGGTGATCACAAAGTCTTTGTACAATCCCTTTTGCTGCTCATTTGTTCTTAAAGCTTCCTTGTAAAATAGCCAATTAGGGTGATTATGATAATATTATAGGGGACAAAGTTAACATACCGTGTTTAAACACATCCCCAAGGTTAAATCGTTCAATGACAATGTGAAGACAGAGAAGAGTCTTGTTTATAAGATTTTTTGGCAGAACTGAGCAGGGTTCAGTCTAGGGCTAATTATTCCCCACTCCTGAGGTAAGAGTGTTGTGGGCACTCTGAACAATGTGGAAACAAGTGCTACTCTCAGACCTGCACCAGACACTGTTTCTAAACCTTTTTCTGTGGTTCTTTTCTAAGACTCCAACAGTTTCTTCGTGTGCATGGGCTAATCAATATCCAGCTGAATACTCCAGGGGGATCCTCTGAGGATCCCAGAGTTCTCTCCCCTCTACTATTCTGTCCGGGAACTCTAGTCCCCAGGCTTTAGTCTCCCTAGGACTCTTAGCTCTGGGTCCCCAACTCTGGGAGTCTGCAAGGATCCTCCTGAGTTCCCCTTCCCTGCTCTGTGACCTGGAGGCTTTCAAGGCTGTAAGCTGGGACCGCTACAGGGCTCACTTCATTTGTTGACCATATCTCAGGATCACTGTCCTTATTGCCTGATGTGTCTTCTTATTTTGTCTGTTTTGATTTTTTTTGGCTGGGAGAGTGGGGAGTTGTTTCAGGTGGGAGACTAAATCCAGTTCCTATAATTCCATCTTGGCCAAAAGGTCTTGGTAGCTTTTTTTGTTTCCATTTCCTAAGTGGTTGTAGCAGGGCTTAGACAATTGCCTTAAGTATTCTGTGCAACAACATTACTGCGGCCATCTCAGGTGTCCTCCCTGCTCCTGCAGCCGCTAAGGATGGAGCAGGATGGGAGCTCAGTTGCGTTAAAGCACATGCACAGATGTGGTTGGAACGAGTCTAAGGAGCTTGGCTTTTATTCTCTAAGTGATGAGATACCTCTGAAGATGTGTTGATGTTGGGAAAGAGATAATGCAGCCTATTTTCACAAATGATTGAGAGAGACACCCTTTGTAGGGCCAAGCACAGAGGCCAGGATGTAACAGGTGCTCAGTAAACATGTATTGAAATGAGAGACTGGAAACATGGGGGTTACCATCTTGCCACTCCTGCAGAGGGGTGAAACCAGACACATGGAGGAAGCATGGAGACTGGGAGTCTGTGAGTGACTTTGAAGCTGAAACTAGCAGGGCATGGCCACTGGTTGGGCACAGATGGGGTTGAGGGAGAAGAATAGGTAGGAAATGATTCTGAGGCATACGTTGTGAGTGGGAGCATGATGCTAGCAATGTGCGAGGGGCCTGAGGGAAAGGGGCAGTCTTCAAAGGAGAACAACCAATGTGGTCTGGGACACGTAAAGCTGGTTGCCAGGGACCTGCCCACAGAGATGTTCATGATCAGTTGGAAAGGTGTGTCTGGAGCTCATGATGGAGGTCAGGATGGGAGATGCAGACCAGGTGTCATCCCTACAGAATCAAGATGTGCCTTCCTCTGTGGGTGCCCCTGATAAATCTGATGGCCTGGGGTTCGCTCATTTCCTTCTCCAGACCCACCAGACTGCAGGGGATTAGGGTGTTTTAGACTCCCTAAAGAGGGCCTTCTTGGATGAAATTACCATTCTCACCTTAAAGATACATCAGAGAATAACCTAAGATAGTACGTAGAAATCATATATATATATATATATAGAATCTCTCAGGGGGCAATTCAAAACTAGAACCAATATAGTGACATCTCTTAATGTACCATAACCAAAAATATAATCGATACCTTAATTTTGTCCTCAATCTAAAAATTTCTATTGACCACATATTCCACTGTCATTAAAATGAATGCCCTTCCGAAAAGAACATTAATTTTATATATACTCTCATTTGCAACCTAATAAAACTACTCACAAAAAAACAAACACAAATCACAACCTTTCTTTTGACTACGTATCATGAGGCAAATACTGCTTTAGGTCTCATGGAGTGTATTCATCTGAAACACACACCAAAAAGACTTTCTTTCCTTCTTCTTCTTCCAGCTATTTAAACGCTTGGCTTTTTTTTTTTTTTCCTAGAAATGGAACACCACCTGAAATTATGCTTATGTGCTTCTTTGGAATTCTCTTTCTGGCTTAAATAATGCCTTTACTTCTGCCCTTTGACAGCTTTATCAGAGAATCCTCCGCAAGCACTGAAATCCATGTTCTATAAAATATTTTTATAAGGTCATTCAAAATGGCAAGTGTGAAAACAAGGCAGGTCTTCACTGTGGATGCTAAGTTTTGCTGCCAGCCTTCGGGGATAGTTACTCTAATAAAATTTACCATTGTCCACAGGACATTGTATTAGTTCATTGACCAGTTTGGTTTTTTTTCCTACATGTTTTTTTTCTTTCCTTGAATAAAGAAAGAGATCCCATAGGAGACCACTATCAGTCAATGTGTAATGATGGAAGGTGAGGGAAGTCTCACAGCACAAAAACTAAGTGATGAGAACATAGCCAACAGTAATTTTGTGTGTTGTAATTCAGGGATGGGAGTTAGGCTTTATCAGAATTATCCTATTGAAACTTATTAATTACTCAATGCAGGGATGTCTGTCTTAGTGGGTCTTTCATGGCAGGAATGGGACTCAAATGTGGAAAAACAGGATGTTAGAAAAGGTGGGTGAAAGTGGTCAGGAGTATGACAAGAGAAACTATGCTTGTGGCCATCCAGCTCTGTGTTCCAGGTGGTTAGGGCCAAGCTCGGTGACTTCTGGAGCTTAGAAACTCCTGCATTAAAAACAAGGTACACTCACAATTGGATTGTTCTGCTCTGAGCATGAAGCAATTATATGAAGATTTCAAAATTCTGGACAGGTAGTTCTCATGTCACCAGCCTGAACTGAAGCATCCTCTGTAGGTCTTTTCCATCTGTCCCTCCTCTCCCAAATCCAGTGCCTGTCCAACTCAGGCCTTCATTAACACATATGTTCCTGGACAACTTATCCCAGCTTCCCAACCACTGGCTCTCTGATCCACCCTACCTAGGGGGAGTATTTAAAAGGCTTCTTTAATTACAATTCTTTCTTATGCTTCTTTGCCTCTTGGATCCAAATGTGACTCCACTTTCAAGGTCCAGGTTGAATCTCATTTCCTTGGGTGACTTCTCCAACAGCTGATACCCCAAGGAATTTTTCCTCCTTTGAACCCACAGGGCGACCTGCACTATATATTCTTTATTGCACTATGATGTTAGACCCTGGTCATGGACTGTTACCGGATATTTCATGCAGATCTATGTTGGGAGAGGCAATCTGCCATAGGCCCTGAGCATGCCTGCAAGTTCCTGCTGGGCATGCCAAGAAGATAAGCCTTGACTGCTCTTTACTCCACCCATTTCCCAGTGTTTTGTTTGCAACGAGCAACCTTGAGGAAGGAGGTAGCATTGCCCCTAGACAAAGCATAGGCTTATTACAAATGCAGCACATTCCCCAGGCTCAGCACTTCTCTCCCGTAATGTGGCCCACTGCATGTGCAGGCATCCATGATGGGCCTTTGGCATTGTCCCAAGAGACCTGAGGGGCACAAGGAACTGCCACAAACCAACATGAAGCTCTGGCAATCGCTTTTGCCATGAGTAATAATGTCCTTTCTCTCTGAACCAGGGGTCTCATGTCTTCTGCCAGAGAAGTAACAGTAAACTCTAACAGGCCACTTTGTTAGCTTGAAGGCTGGTAAAAACCTTAGACCCTGCACAGTTCCTGACAATATATTTCCACCTTCATTTTGAGAGGGCAGCAAGAACAGAGCACCAGTCTTCTGTTATTGTCTATAATAGAATACCTCGTTCAAAATAAGCGACTGGTAAGCATTTGTCTGAAAAATGTAGGGGATATTTCATTGTTCTCTTCTGAGTTTTAGGGTTCAGACTGGAAGGAAATGATATGCTGAATTTCCAAATTTCCAACCACACACAGAGAAAAATTCACCATCACCCAAATAAATTAATGGATAAGCAAGACTCTGTACAAGAACTCTTGATGGGGGGCGCCTGGGTGGTTCAGTTGGTTGAACGTCTGCTTCAGCTCAGGTCATGATCCCAGGGTCTTGGGATCAAGCCCCATGTCAGGCTCCCTGTTCAGTGGGGAGTCTGCTTCTCCCTCTCCAGCTCCCCCTGCTTGTGCACTCTCTCTCTTTGGCAAATAAATAAATAAAATCTTTAAAAAAAAAGAACTTTTGATGGTAGTATGATCTGTGTGTGTGTGTGTGTGTGTGTGTAAAATTTGTGACTTTTATTTTCCATAAAATCTCTCAAGTGACGAGCACATCCTGGAACAGATTTCAGGCCATTTAATTTGTCTCTGTAGAAAGTAATTCTTGCAGACAGAGGTCTTTGTGGCTCACTTGAATACTGATCTTACAAAAGGAGCTAAAATTAGGCTGTCATATGGAGAAGGTAAGTGATTCATGAAGGAATCTGTGAAAGTTATTATTTCAAGATGCAAACATTCTACTTAGGATCCCTACAAATTTAAGTGAATTTTGGCCTTGCTTTGGTCTCTCAGGCACCATCAATAACACAAATGCTACTAGAAAAGGACAGGTTTGCTTCTCATACAATATGTGCTGTTTGTTCAACGGCACTTTTAACTTTGAGCAAGGACTCATGAGGAGATTTACACTCTCCACAATGGTACAGAACTGCACCTTATTTGGTAATTCAAAACCTTCCTCTGCCCTCTGAAGCAATTGTTTTTAGTTTCTAGTTGGTGGATATAAATTGCTTAGATAACTATATAAATAAATGTAATTCACAGACTAATTATTTTCTTACAATTCTATCAAATTTTAAGATCAAGAAAACAATTTGCCATGTTCCTGAAATTCAAGAAAGGGTAATCAGGTAAAAAATAAGTTTCTCTATCTGTGTGTGCATGTGTGTGTTGTGTGTGTGTGTGTGTGTGTGTATCACATATATGTATCTTTGTATATGTGTATTAATTTTTTCAAAATTTCCTTCTGATTTTCTCCTTGACCCAGTGGTTAAGAGCATGTTAGTTTCACATATTTGTGAATTTTCCTGTTTTCCTGCTGTTACTGATTTCTAATTTCATTTTATCATGGTCAGAAAAGATACTTGGTAGGATTTCAACCTTCTTAAATTTGTTAAGACTTGTTTTGTGCCCTAACATGTAATCTATCCTAGAGAATGTTCCGTGTATTCTCGTGCTGATGAATGAAAAGCTCTGTATGTGTCTGTTAGGTCTATTTTGTTCAAGTCCACAGCTTCTTTTATTGATTTTCTGTCTGGATGTTCTATTCATTCTTGAAAGTGGCATACTGAAGTCTACTATTATTGTTTTGCTGATTTCTCCTTTCAAATATGTCAATATTAGTTTATATACATAGGTGCTGTGATGTTGAGTGCATATATATTTACAATTGCTATATCTTCCTGTTGAATTGAACTTTATGAATGATCTTTGTCTATAAACAGTTTCTGACTTAAAGTCTACCTTGTCTCATGTAAGTATAGCCACCCCTGTTTTCTTTGGTTACCATTTGCATGGAATATCCTTTTCCATCCCTTCACTTTGAGCCTATGTGTGTCCTTGAATCTAAAGTGAGTTTCTCATAGGCAGCACAGAGATGGATATTGGTTTTTTTATCCATTCAGCCACTCTGTATCTTTTCATTGGGGATTTAGTCCATTTAGATTTAAAGTAATTATTGATAGGAAAAGATTTACTAATGCCATTTTGTTAACTGTGTTCTGTTTGTCTTGTAGGCCTTTGTTCCTTTCTCCTTCTCATGCCATCTTCTTTTGTGTTCCAGTCTTCTGTTTTTTTGTAGTGATAGGTCTTGATTCCTTTCTCTTTTTCTTTTGTTTAACTTTTATAGGTATTTTCTTTGTGGTTACTAAGAGGCTTACATACAATATAGTTCTAACAGTATGTATATATTTTATAAAATATATCTTTCCTATATATTCCTTTATAACATATTTTTCCTATAAATTCTGAATTTCTAAAAACTCACTGTGATTCTAATTAGCCTCTAGTTTTAAAACAATGTCAAACAAAACATTACCTTATATTTACATGAAAGAAAAAATAAACAAGTGTTGTCAAGAAATCTTTGGAAAAGAAGAAGGGCTTTGGGGGCACCTGGGTGGCTCAGTCGTTGAGCACCTGCCTTCGGCTCAGGTCATGATCCCAGCGTTCTGGGATCGAGCCCCGCATTGGGCTCCCCGCTCGGCGGGAAGCCTGCCTCTCCCCCCTCCACTCCCCCTGCCTGTGCTCCTCTCTCACTGTGTCTCTCTCTGTCAAATAAAAAAATAAAATCTTAAAAAAAAAAAAAAAAGAAGAAGGGCTTTGCACACCTCAAAACATACCATACATCTACAATCACAGAATAGTGTGGTACTGATAAGGGAACAGGAGAGCCCAGATACAGACCCTTATCATAATGATGGCACATTATATAACTTGTGTTGGGATAATTGGCTAAAAAAAAGAAAAAACAAGACAAATCTGGATATGAAAAGAACAAGACAGGAAAATTCTTCCTTGTGAACCTAAATATAAAAATGCTAAGCAAATTACTGAAAAACTAAATCCAATAGCATATTAAAAAATGCATTATGAGGGGCACCTGGGTGGCTCAGTCAGGTGAGTGTCTGACTCCTGATCTCAGAGCAGGTCTTGATCTCAGAGTCATGAGATCAAGCTCTGCATTGGGCTCCACACTGGGCATGAAGCCTACTTAAAAAAAAAAAAAAAAAGCATTATGACCCAAGTTTGTTTTATTCCTCTATTATAAGGATGTTTTAACATAAGATAATCTATTAATGGAATTCACCACATTAAATGAGAAAAACCATATTTAATCTCAATAGATGCAAAACAGCAGTTGCTATTTCAACACTACTTTAAAAGCTCCTAATAAACTACAAATAGATGAATGCTCCCTTAAGTTAAGAAGCCCTACAGCAAATATCAGGAAGGAGATGGGGAAGGCTACCATTATCACTTCTATTCAACATCATATAGCAGATCTCAACCATTAGAATAAGACACTAAAAAGAAGTAAATTGTATACAATTAGAAAAGAAGAACTGCTAGTATTTCCATATGATATGATTATTTACATATAAAACCCAACAACATTTTCAAATATTTAAATTAAGTAAGATCGTTGAGCAATGATGCTGGATATAAGATCAATATGCACAGTTAATTGCGTTCTCATACACCAGCAACAAAAAGGAAGAATAATTTTTTTAAAAGATATGATTTTAGGGGCACCTGGGTGGCTCAGTCATTTGAGCATCTGACTCTTTGATTTTAGGTCAGGTCATGGTCTCGGGGTCCTGAGATTGAGCCCTGTGTCCGGCTCCATGCTCAGCAGGGAGCCTGCTTGAGATTCTCTCTCTCCTTCTCCCTCTGCCCCACCCCCTGCTTGTGCTCTCTCTCTCTTGCTCTCTAAAAGTACCAATTAAATAAATCTTTAAAAAAAAGTATGATTTTATGATAGCAACAAAAAAATACTCAAGAACATAGAAAAATGGATGAAATGATAAATAATATGTTGAGAACTAATAAATGACTAGATAGGAAGACTCAATCTCATTAACATGTTAATTCTCTACAAATTAATTTATAAACCTAATGGAATCTCAGTAAATATTGCCACAAGGTTCTGTGTATGTATGCACAGATGGACAGGATGACTCTAAAATCCAGATGGCCTTAGAACATAAGGCCAAGAATCGCCGTGGCAGACTTCCACTTAAGGTAGTGTGGTTAGCAGATTTCCTGAGATGGGGCCCTCCTGCTGCAGAACAGATTCCAAATAATGTATGGTTCTTGATGCATTGCTGACCTTGAAGAAAACAGAGGCAAGCTCCAAAGACCTCATCTCCACTCCTCCTTCCAAATATAAGGACCAACTTATGAACCAAAACTGGAGCTAGAAAATGTGAGCAGAGAGCAAGGATAGGAACAGGATTGTCCTGAAGGTAACTGCTGACACCAGCAGTGGGATTTGCAGTAAAAAGGGTCAATTGAATAGAAACTCCAGAATTAAGCTCAGACACTTGAAAGACACTAATGTGCACAGTAGTTCCTGGCTTCCAGGAGAGGCAAAGATGAATTGTTTTTGGAGGATATAGTCCTCAATTGAGGTCCAAGGATTCCTATGCATTAAGATCAAGCAGATAGGAGTTCTCAGTCAGAAATCATCCTATATATGAGGACATGAGCCACCCACCAGTGGGAGGCATCAGAAAGAATAAACTACAAGATTTAGATTCTAAAGGACTTCAAATACCCAGAATTGTTAGAGACATGGAATACAGAACAGCTATGTATATGTTTAAGGAAATATTAAGAAATGGAAGCACAATGAATAAAGATGACTAGAATGAACAGTAGATCTTTTTCTTTTTTGTTTTGCAGCTGGAGGTCAGCTCTTGGTTGCCTAAGCCATCTCTCCTGAGTACCAATTCTCATAAAGGTAGACCTGAAACGAATTTGGACTTTATTTCTTTTATCTCCCCTTGTATGCAAAAACAGCATAATTAATCTATCATTGACTTGGAGTATGCTGATTCTCTATTAGTTTATTAAGAGTTATTATCCAGTATGCCATTGGCTTGTGAAATTCATATTATTAAACCTGCATTAAATAATTATGCAAAAAAATGAATAGGTAGATCTAAAAATTATTTAAAAGGTTCACCAAATTTCCTTAGTTTCGATAGGTTAAGGCAGAGGGAGGTGGATATCAAATGTAAGGACTACATATTAGCACTCATGGGAGGGAACAATAGCTTTACTTTGGGGTATATTTATAAGTTTAAATTTCTACCGGCTATCAAGACTTATTATGAAACTATAGTCATTAAGATAGTGTGGTACAAACAGAGAAAAAAAAGATTAATTCATATAAACAAAATAGTGAGCCTGGAAAAAGATGCAAATAAATATTAGAACTTGATGCATGACAGATGGAGCAAAGAAGATTTCTGTGAAAAGAATGAACTATTCAATAACCAATGTTAAAATAATTGGCTATTCATATACATACTCAAAAATCAATTCCATGTGAATGAAGGACACAAATATGAAAGGAAAAATTAAGTAAAATAAATATATGAGAATAGCTTTATGTCTTCAAATAGGGATGGGTTTCTAAAACAAGACAAAAAACAAACCTCATACAAATCAATTAAAAAGACAAATAACCATTAGAGAAATAGGCAATAGACATGAGAGATAATTCTCAAAAAAGGAAACATAAATGATAACTATCTAAAAACATGATCTATTTCAGTAATAGCTGAGAAATCCAAATTGAGATCATAAAATACCTTTTGTATGCCTGCCAGATTGGCAAAATATATTTAAAAATGTCAAATGCTGGTGATGTGGATCAAGTAAGTCTCTAACAAATTTCTGATAGGAGTAAAAACTGATACAATCACTTTGGCAAATAATTTGGCATCATCTCCTAAAGTTGAATATTTGCAACAATCCTATTCCTGAGACTATTGTAAGAAGCTATCACTACGTGTACCATGGGATATATGCACTAGTGTTACTGACAGCAAACTGGGACCCACTCGGTGTCCTTCCACAGGGGCAGTGATGAATACATTGTGTTATGTTCACAGATAGAATGTTCCACAGCCATGAGAATGAGTGAATTACAACTAGACACAACAACATGGATTGATTTTAGGAAAAAAGGTAGTAAATGCTTATACAATATGTCATCTATAAAGCTAAAGAAAAAGCAAAAACTAAACAATATTGTATATAGGCATATGTGCCTATGTGATTAAACTATAAAAAAACAACAAAGGAACAAAAAGTATAAAATTTAAGATGGTAGTTCCCTTTCCTGGAGAAGGTCACAGGTAGATGCCAAGGACTGGTGATATTCTAGAGTCCCAGGTGTTCATTTTATTATTATGCATATTATTATTATGCATATAATCTAAAGAATACTTACTCTATTGTTGTATCCATTATTTTTTACAATATTTTATTTATTTATTTATTTATTTATTTTGAGAGAGAGAGAGTGTGAGCAAGAGCACATGAGTGGGGGGAGGGGCAGAGGGAGAAGCAGACTCCCCGCTGAGCAGGGAACCCGAAAGGGGGCTCGATCCCAGGACCCTGAGATCATGACCTGAGCCAAAGGTACATGCTTAACCAACTGAGCCACCCAGGCACCTCTATCATTATCTATTATTGCATTAAAAGATACTAAATGGAAATTAAAGAAAACAAGGTGAAAGAATCTGCCCCACAAGATATCAAGATCTATCATAAAAGCAGAGTGATAAAAAGCAGAAAAATAGACTAAGGCTGCAGAAGAGTTCACAAAAAGAACCACATGTATATGGAAAATTGACATATGACAAATCAGTAGGAAAAGGAAAGCGTGATAAATGGTACTAGGATAATTGTTTAACCATACAGAATATTACTTACACAACCATTCCCCAATGGGAATTTAAAAAATCTAAAAAACAGAACTTTACAACAATTAGAAGAAAATGGAAGAGACTATCTTTATAACTTTGGGGAAGGAAAGTATAGTCAATCCTCATTATCTATAAATTCTACATCTGCAAATTCATGTACTTGCTAAAATTTATTTGTAACCCCTCCAAATCACGTGCAGTGCTTTCCTGGTCATTTGAGGACATGCACATAGTGGCAAAAAAATTCAAGTTGCCTGATGAGCATGTTTCCCAGCTGAAGTTGACCAAGGACATGTTTTGCCTTCTTGTTTCAGCTCTCAACACCATAAACAAGTATCCTTTTCATGACCTACTTAGTGCCACATTTTTTGTTCATGCTTTTTGTGGGTACTTTTGCTATTTAAAATGGCCCCAAGCCTGGTGCTAGAGTGCTATCTGGCGTTTCTAAAGTGCAGCAAGGCTGTGATGTGCCTTATGGAGAAGATACGAGTGCTGGATGAGCTTCAATCAGGCATGACTTCTAGAGCTGTTGGCCTTGAGTTCAAGGTCATTGAATCCATAATATATATTAAATAGGGTGTCTTTAAACAGAAAGACACATACAGCAGGGTTCTGTGTTGATGGGTTGATGAAAATGTTGTGACCAGAGACTCACAGGAACCTAAACCTGTATTTCCTCTAGGAGTGATGGTTCAGTATTCACTCATTCAGTGTCGAAATTACTTTATAGAATATCAGTACTGTGAATAATGAGAATCAACTGTATTTGCTAAACAAGATATAAAACGCACAACCCAGAAGGAAAAGATTGATACATATCAACTGTATTGAAATGGTAAAACTTCTATATGACAAATGACACCATTAAAAAGATTTAAAAAAAAATACACACATAGAATGGGAGGATATACTTACAATACACACAAGAAAGGATCAGTATTTGGAATATGTAAGAAACTTCTAAAATGAGGGGCGCCTGGGTGGCTCAGTCGGTTGGGCGACTGCCTTCGGCTCAGGTCATGATCCTGGAGTCCCTGGATCGAGTCCCGCATCGGGCTCTGCTCGGCAGGGAGCCTGCTTCTCCCTCTGACCCTCCTCCCTCTCATATGCTCTCTCTCTCTCTCATTCTCACTCTCTCAAATAAATAAATAAAATCTTTAAAAAAAAAAAAAAAGAAACTTCTAAAATGAAAGACAACTTAATATAAAAGCAACAAAAGATATGAACAAGCATGGATGAGGCAACAGGAGGGCCCTTAGCATGTGAATGTTTCACCTCCCTGAGGTCAGAAAAATGCACATGACACAGTGAGATACTGGGTTCCTCTTCATGATGGCCAAAGTAGAAGTCTTGGCGAGGACATAGAGAAATGGGGATCCTGATAGAGCACTGGTGGGAGTGCACATTAGCACGACCTAAGGTCCAGGACCCAGCAATGCCACCCCGAGGAACCCAGTATCTCATTAATAGATGCTCACACAGGAGCCCAGGGGCACATGCTTGAGGTGCGTAGAGCAATGTTTTTTTAATGAAAGCATCTTTGAAAGAGGCCAAATTTCCATCAACAAGAGAAAAGATAAATAAATGTCGGTAGATCCATGTAATAGAAGACAGTACAGCAGCAAAAACAGAGTCCTACACACCAACATGGATGCCTTTCACAAACAACATTCCACATAAGCTAAAGGTGACTGCAAAGAGAATAAACACGACTTACGTGACTCTAAAAACATGGGAGAACTAAGAGCACTGTTTAGGGACACAAATACATGCAGAACTATGATGAACTTGAACAGAGGGATGGGGGAAATGAGATGCAATTGTGGAGAGGTGCTTTTACTGAGCTGGTAACCCCTTCTTTTCTAACACATAGGACTGGCATAAGGGAATGAACTGCATCATTTTCTAGACCACTGTGTGTATCTTAACTATTGCCTAGTAAATAAAAATGTCAATAAGAAGCCCATACACTGTAGGACTACAAAGAATGAGGTCCACCTGCACACATATCTGCATAGGCATCCATCCGTCTCTGTCAATCAGGCTCCTGGCAGTACACAGCTGGTAGAATTGAGTACTGAGTATTGAGACTAACTGAAGAAAATTTCATGAATAATCTCTGCAAACAGGGTTGAGCGAACCAATGAATGGCAAACCATCCAGCAACAAGCAACAACAGGGAGCTCTTAGCATCCCAGGGTGAGGATACAAAGGAAGGGAGCCATGTTAGCAGGATCCAGCAAAAGTATAGCCAAGAGAGGGGGCCCCTCCACATGAGCTGGGACTCAGGTAAAAGCCCACAGTCTGTGAGAAGGGGAGGCTGGAAACAGATGTCCTGATTTCTCTTCCTACCCTCCAATCTACTGCTGGTGCCTCTCACTAGGAAAACCCAACTAGATGCCAGAGGGATGGAGTCTGAGTGATTAGGTATATAGGGATCAGCCTTGAGCTGATAACGGAGGGAGTGGCTGGGGTAAAGAGACCAATAATCAATAACTAGCATATCTATTATCTATTTATGTGGTATATTAATTGAAAAAAGCAAAGTGGCTAATACTATTAAGACAGCTCCTGCTCTATGTTAAAATAAATATATTTTATATATTTATAAATGAATGTTGTGCAGAAAAAAGTGTAGAATAGAAGATAACCATTTTGATTTGTAGTTCCCTGATGCCGACTGATGCTGAGCACTTTGTTTCTCAAAAAGTTGAAAATAAAGCTACCCTATGACCCAGCAATTGCACTACTAGTATTTACCCCAAAGATACAAATTTAGAGATCCAAAGAGGCACCTGCACCCCAATGTTTATAGCAGCAATGTCCACAATAGCCAAACTATGGAAAGAGCCTAGATGTCCATCAACAAATGAATGGATAAAGAAGATATGGTATATATATATAGGATAGGGAATCTTAAAATAGATATGTTCTTTTTTTATTAACATATAATGTATTATTTGTTTCAGAGGTACAGGTCTGTGATTCATCAGTCTTACACAGTTCACAGCACTCACCATAGCCCTTACTCTCCCCAGTGTCCATCACCCAGCCACCCCATCCCTCCCACCCCCCACCACTCCAGCAAAAATAGAGTCCTACACACCAACATGGATGACTTTCACAAACAATATTCCACATAAGCTAAAGATGACTACAAAGAGAATAAACACCATACACACACACACACACACACACACAGAGGAATATTATGCAGCCATCAAAAATGAAATCTTGCCATTGCAATGACGTGGATGGAACTATGGAACTAGAGGGTATTATGCTAAGCGAAATAAGTCAATCAGAGAAAGACTATTATCATATGATCTCACTGATAGGAGGAATTTGAGAAACAAGACAGAGGATCATAGGAGAAGGGAGGGAAAAATGAAACAAGACGAAACCAGAGAGGGAGACAAACCATAAGAGACTCTTAATCTCAGGAAACAAACTGAGGGTTGCTGGAGTGGTGGGGGTGGGAGGGATGGGGTGGCTGGGTGATGGACATTGAGGAGGGTATGGGCTATGGTGAGTGCTGTGAATTGTGTAAGACTGATGAATCACAGACCTGTACCTCTGAAACAAATAATACATTACATGTTAATAAAAAAAAGAACATATCTATTTTAAGATTATCTATCTATCTATCTATCTACCATCTATCATTCATCTATCTGTCTAGTTTTAAAAACTTTCACTATGGTCAAATATTGCTTTTATAATAAGAAATATTCAGAGGCGCCTGGGGGGCTCAGTCATTAAGTGCCTGCCTTCCGCTCAGGTCATAATCCCAGGGTCCTGGGATCAAGCCCCATATCAGGCTCCCTGCTCGGTGGATGGTGGGGGAGTCTGAGTCTGCTTCTCCCTCTCTCTCTGCCCCTCCCCCCCAGCTTGTGCTCTCTCTCTCACTCTTTCTCTCTCAAATAAATAAAAAAAATCTTTAAAAAAAGAGAAATATTCAGTGAGGTTCTTTTTTTAAATCAATAGAGTATTGAGGAAAAGCCCTAAAATTTATCATATAAAATTCCTCTCAGAATAATTTTGGGGGTCTGTCTTAATGCTCCACATTCAGGAGACTGCATCCAGTCAGTCCAAACGCTCTAAGTTTTCTCAAAGAAATGTCAAAGTAACAGCAAAATAGTTGGCAGGGAAAAGAAAAACCAACAGATGGCAAATGTTTTAAACCAATCTTCCAGGCAATAGAAGTTTTAGTGGCAACGATCAGTTCTAGATGTTTCATCTGCCAATATAACAACTTCAGAACAAATGCTTTGAGAAGAAAAGCAGAGGCACTGGTAGCCGATGGCTTGTCGCTGCCTTCCTCGGACATGGAGCCTCGGGCTGAGCCAAAGTTTAAAAAATGAGCATCTGTCAAATCTGTTTGGTGGTGCCGGAAGCCTAGCTTATTCCTCACATCATGTCCAGTTCTGAAGAGATTCCATTGGCAACACGAAGGTGCAAAGCCAGCGCCCAGGGGCAGGCCAATTGTTCCACGTGGGGCAGGGATGCAGCCACTCTGGGGACACGTCCTGCATGTGGAACCCAGTGTCCCCTCGTGGCTCCTGGTGAGCCACAGAGCAAGGCGGGTGCAGGCAGAGGCATGGACTGCCGCCATGATGAGAGAAAGCATGGCTAACCGTCCGAATAAGGGGTAAAATGGAAGCCACGGGAAACCAACTACACACATCGTCTACACAGAGGCCACCACAGGAGCCGAGGAATCAGCCTGATCAAGGGCAGGCACAGCAGGTCCCCCCTGACAGAAGAAGAGCAAGGCCGCTTCCTTCACCCCTTCCCCTGCCAGTGCCCCGGAGGGAGTAGGACCCCAGGAGGACGGGATGGAGGTGTCCCAGGCCTCACCCCACCTCTGTGAGCATGGAGAGAGTCGAGAGAAACCAGAGAAGGGGGCACCTGACCTGCATGTGGAGTGAAGCTCTGAAGGAGATCAAACTCAATGTCAAGAGCTGAAGGTGACCAGAGGTGAGAGAAGCTGCCCAAGCATGTCATTTCAGAAAGGAGAGTCCACGAGGCTGGACGCAGTGATGGGTGCCCACACCCGAGCACTCCGTCACGTGAGGGAGCTCTGCAGGGCATGGAACCCAATGCCCTCGAAGGCGGCGCAAGGGGCGGCTCGGAGGGGGTGATTAGGTACTTACAAAATGTCTCAAGTAAAACGACAATGCGCCGTGAGGCGTTTCTCTGTTTTCACGTAAAATGATTTGCAAGGGAAATCTTAGAAAAGAAGGAGACCAACAACACCGCGGCTTCAGACACTACATGGTAAGCTCATCAGAGAGCCATTTAGAATCTTCTTTTGTGTGAAACCACTCCTGTGGCCTATAACCCTGACTGTGAAGGTCTGGAAGCCAATACTGACCAAGTATACGAAAGGCCCCTGGCACGGTGCTGCGGGGCACATTTTGGTTAACCTTGATTGACTTCCATTACCGTGCCTCATCTCCTACCGCAAAATAATTCTCCAAGGAGACAAAGAGCAGTGGAGGGTTTTCGCTCACAAAAGTACCCTTAATGCACCTCTTTTGCTTCGGAACTGAAGACCAATTAGATTTGAGCCTGCTTAAAAGAAAATCTTTTAGGAATCAATTAGTTGGCCCTATAAATCCACATGATCACAAGGCCAGGGACCAATCTGGACTTTAGGAATTGGATCAAAACGGCAAACTGTTACTCCATCGTTATTTACTGATTTAGTTTTGATTATGAAGGACAGAAACTGATTGAGCCATTTATCTGGGTGAGCACCAGACGAATCCAGCATGTGCTTGGTACCCCACTTGTTAAAGTCCAAGGAGAGTGGCTTCACAGCCATCTGGAGGGGGTCTAGCTGAAGGGGGAGGTCAGCAATTGGGGAGATTTGGACACAGAAGGACCCAGACTATGGTACTTGTTCAGAGGTCCACACCCTTGAGGAAGGGCAATGAGGTCACAACTGGTATGGGGCCAGTGGAGAAGGAGAGAGAAAACAAGTGAGCGCCCCATTACCAAGGCATGACGAGCAGAGTCTGTGGGGGAAAGAAGACGGAGTGTGGAGAGGATCCTAGGAACAGGATCCTCTTGCCTTTCTACAACGTCCGTTATTCTTGCTTATCCAAAACGCCATATGCATAGTTCGTGGAGCCCCAATCCTAGCGTCATCCTTGATTCCACCTGTCCTGCACACCCAATGTCCAAACCTTCCATGGTAGCTGTCAATACAAGGTCTACAGAAATCTGTTCTCTGCTTGTCTCCCAGCAGAGCCTTTGTCCTCCCCTCAGACTGGTGTGTGGGGGGGAGGGGGGGATCTCCCTATTCCCCAGGGTCTGTTCCTGCTACATGCAGTGCCCCCTCCAAGAGCCTCTAGGGAACCTGCTTCCAGTCCCTCCCAGCTTAAAGTCCACGAAGGATGCCTGCCACAGCTGGACAAAATCTACGCTGCTTCCCTGGCCTGTCGCTCTCTCCATCCCCCTTTCTGTCTCACCGCCATGGTGGCATCTTCCTGTTCCCTCCACCAGCCAGCTCCTAGGTAGCCATGACCGAAATAAGTGAGTCAGTCATCTGTAAACATTGTGAAGCATTTCCAGGTAGTTAATACTTATAATTACCTGTATTCACGTGACTTTCTAATGTTAATTAAATTTTTAGTTGCTTTAAAATGTTCTAGAATCTCTTTTTTAGCGAGTACAGAAGCAATTGATTTTAACTATTTGTAAGTGAAAACTCTATAGTTAAAATTAATCTCTTGATAGCTGAAAGGAAAAGAAAGAGAAAGAAAGAAAGAAAGAAAGAAAGAAAGAAAGAAAGAAAGAAAGAAAGAAAGAAAGAAAGAAAAAGAAAGAAAGAAAAAGTTTGTTCCACTCATTTAGGTGAATGGGGACATATTTAGGATTCAGAAAATATAGCAGACCTTATTTCGGGCATTATTTTAAAAGGAAAATAAGATAATCATAACCCTCAAAGAAAAACTTGCAAATGAGGGCTTGTTAAGATGGCAATTTCCTGAATAAAGACATCTACAGATATGACTTGGTTATAGGCACTGCCCCTGAGTTCTGGGATGTGTCCTCACTCCCTAGGAGAATCCCATGGGTCACTCATCACCTGTGTGTCAATGTTGATTTCGTGGAGGATGACACATCATTTTCCCCCCATGTATCAAAATGACAATTCATTCCTTGCATGACAGGAGAATGGAACTGCAAGGTAACGTCACTGACATTTTATTCAGCTGGTAAGGAAGGGACAAACTGCCTTCCCCAGGAGTCTGTGGAAAACCAGAAACACCTCATACCCTGGGCCCTAAAGCTTTGCTTTGTAAACCAAGAACTTCTCTTCACAGCGTAGTTCAGAGACAGCATGTGCAACACGCTAAGGCCTTTCGCCTGGCCTGCTTGGTAAAGGGAGCTTAGGCAACACAGAATATTCTGTTCAGGGAGTATTAGCCCATATGTAAAACATGAATTTGTGGTTTATCAGTTTTCACAGAATTTTTTTGAAGGCACCGAACATAAATCAGAATGAGCAGAGTTTAGTTTTTGGTAATTTAGAAAGCAATTGGTTTCTGGGGCGCCTGGGTGGGTCAGTCGGTTAAGTGTGCCACTCTTGATTTTGGCTCAGATCGTGATCTTGGGGTCATGAGATCAAGCCCTGCATCAGGCCTCATGCTAGGTGTGGAGCCTGCTTGAGATTCTCTCTCTTCCCCTCCTTCTGCCCCTCCCCCCTCAAATAAATAAATACATCTAAAAAAAAAAGAAAGAAAGAAATTGGTTTCTTGCTGAAGCTTGTTCTGAGCACGAGTGTTCACTGTCCGTGGCTAAGCCACGGTCCTGGGTAGCAGATCTACCTGTCCCCTGCAGGTGGCGGTGAGAGCCAAGTGTCCAGAGCTGACTGCCTGGCCGGGAATCCTTCACGATCTGCATGACCTTGGGAAGTTGTTTCATTTCGTTGTGCCTCAGTGTCTTCATCTGTAAAATGGGAGTAATGATACCCACACCTCACAGGGCTATTGTGAAGGTTAAATGAGTTCATAAATGCCAAGTGCTGAGAGCAATGCCTGGCACACAGCAAGGTTCAGTCAACACTGGCTATGATTTTTACACATGGCTGGTCACCTGAGTGCCTCCATCTGATTAAACACACAGGTACCAAAGGATAAATTCAGCAGAGGACTTCTAGGCCTTGTCCATGAAAGCTTCAGAAAAATAGCACCAAGAATTATTAGATGGCTACCCAAGAAGACACTTCTGCATTCTAAACTGATCTTATACCATTGTTCTTTTTGCTCAGTCGATGGGAGAGAATTCTGATGTTTGTCCACTTTTCATTGTTCTGCTATTTTTCTGTGTCCTGAAAATTCTGTCCCATGGCTGCTTCTTTGCCGCCCCGCCTCCCCCAGCCCTCAGCCTCGAGGTTAAGTGTGAGAGAAAGCAGTCTGATTAGAGCTCAGGCAGATCAAGATGAAGTTAAAAAGAATGGAGAGACGCGTGGGAAATACTGAATAACACGCAGAAGTAATTTAAATGATCTCATTAGCCTTTGCCTCTTGTGTACTTGGAACTATTTATAACCAGAAGTAACATTTCTGATCTGTACTTACCTGATATTCTGATATTTCTTTAAAGGTGTAGACATGCCTCTTTTCCTATCTGGCCAGACTAGACACTTTTCCTTAAATGCCAGAAGCGTGTTTGGATTAGAACCGAGAATCACATCCTAATTCTGGAGGAGGAAGAGGACTCCATCAAGATGGGAATGACCAGGAAAACCAAGAGTAGCCGGGAGTATGAGTGGACAAATCCACCATTGCTGTGGAGGTTTTAACACACCTGTCTCGACATGTCCAGCAGACAATTAGTGAAGACAGAGAAGAGCCAAACATGCCAGATCTAATACACCTACCAGAACTCTGTTCCCAACATGATAGATGGGACTTTTTACAAAGATTCACCACAAACTTGGGCACAAAGCAAAGTTCAGCCAACGAACACCAAAGACACAGGCTCATTGGTTACCTGACTACAGTGCAGTTACATTTGCTATTGATTACAGAAGGGAAGCAAGAAAACCTTCCATATGTCTGCACAATTCAAAATATACTGCTAAGCCACTCAGGGATTGAAAAATAAATCAAGCGTCTGCCTTCGGCTCAGGTCATGATCCCAGGGTCCTGGGATCGAGTCCCGCATCGGGCTCCCTGCTCCACAAGAAGCCTGCTTCTCCCTCTCCCTCTGCCCCTCCCCACTGCTTGTTCTCATTCTCTCTCTCTCTCTCAAATAAATAAAATCTTAAAAGAAGAAAAATAAAAGAAAAATAAATCATAATGAAAATCAGAGAATCCTGGGAACTGAAGAAAAAACAATGTCAAGACATCAAAACTTGCGGTGTGCAGGTAGAGACATTAAAATCTTACGTCCTTACAGGAGAAAAGAAGACTGAAATTTATTAACAAAGCACACAACCTGGGAAGGGAACAAAAGGGAAAGGAATTTGGAAGGAAGGAATCAATGAAGATGAGAGCAGAAATGATGGAAATGTGAAAAAAGCAACAATAGGATCAATAAAACTAAAGCTTGTTCTTTGAAAAAAAACTAATAAAATGGGCAAATCTCTGGGAAGGCTGAATAACAAAAGGAAGAAAAGGAACAAATTACAAACACCAGAAATTAAGAGACATAATTATAGGCACAGTACACATGTGTCTATGACTTGAAAACCTAAACAAAATGGACAATTCTTCCAGAAAAATAAAATATACTAAGACTATCTCAAGAAGAAGGAGGAAGATGATATGAATAATAATGAAAAATCCTTAATGAAATATAAGCAAAGTGGGTTTTCATAATCACATGAAAACACTGTGACTGAGTTTTATCCCAGAAATATAAGAATTCATTAATGTAATTCACTATATCAACAGAATAAAGTTATATGTGTGACTACATATACATTCACATATATATTTATCAAATACATTAAATATATTAGAGTTTTAAGTCTTAGCAGACACTGAGCTTTATATCATATTGAGATAAATATGCATATATGTGTTTGTATATTCAAATGTGTATGTATGTATATAAAAACACACACATACATACTTATCTCTAGAGATGTAGCACTTGCTAAATTTTAAAACTCTTTAATGGTAAACTCTTCGCAAACTGGTAATAACCTTAACCTGGCAAACACTATTTAGTACCAGACATTTTCAACAAACATTATTGAATATATTATTCTTAATTATTGAATATATTTCCCCTAAAATCAGGAAGAAAAAAAGGATGCCTACTGCCTCAGTCTCCCCTCAACAATGTACTAGGACACATCACAGCAGTAAGAAAAAGGATGAGAACCATAAGATAATTTCAATACATGCAGAAAAAGCATTTGACAAAGTACAACATCCATTCATTTTTTTAATTTATTTTTATTTTTTTATTTTAATTTTATTATGTTATGTTAGTCACCATACAATACATCATCAGTTTTTGATGTAGTGATCCATGATCCATTGTTTTCGTATAACACCCAGTGCTCCATGCAGTACGTGCCCTCCTTAATACCCATCACCAGGCTAACCAATCCCCCCTCCCCCCTCCCCTCTAAAACCCTGTTTGTTTCTCAGGTCCATAGTCTCTCATGGTTCATCTCTCCCTCCAATTCCCCCCACCCATTTTTCCCTTCCTTCTCTTAATGTCCTCCATGTTATTCCTTATGTTCCACAAATAAGTGAAACCATATGATAATTGACTTTCTCTGCTTGACTTATTTCACTTAGCATAATCTCCTCCAGTCCCATCCATGTTGATGTAAAAGTTGGGTATTCATCTTTTCTGATGGCTGAGTAATATTCCACTGTATATATGGACCACATCTTCTTTATCCATTCATCTGTTGAAGGGCATCTCGGCTCTTTCCACAGTTTGGCTATTGCGGACATTGCTGCTATGAACATTGGGGTGCATATGGCCCTTCTTTTCACTACATCTGTGTCTTTGGGGTAAATACCCAGTAGTGCAATTGCTGGGTCATAGGGTAGCTCTATTTTTAAATTTTTGAGGCACCTCCACACTGTTTTCCAAAGTGGCTGTACCAACTTGCATTCCCACCAACAGTGTAAGAGGGTTCCCCTTTCTCCACAACCTCTCCAACATTTGTTGTTTCTTTCCCTGTCCATTTTTGCCATTCTAACTGGTGTAAGGTGGTATCTCAGTGTGGTTTTGATTTGGATTTCCCTGATGGCTAATGAACAACATCCATTCATGATAAAAGCCCTCAACAAAGTGGATATAGAGGGAACATGCTTCAACATAACAAAGGCCATCTATGAAAAACCCACAGCTAATATCATCCTCAATGGGTTAAAACTGAGAGCTTTTCCCCTAAGGTCAGGAACAAGACAAGGATGTCCATGGTCACCACTTTTATTCAACATAGTATGGGAAGTCCGAGCTGCAGTAATCAGACAAAAAAAAGAAATAAAAAGCATCGAAGTCAGTAAGGAAGAAAGTAAAACTTTCACTGTTTGGACATGACATGATACCCTACATAGAAAACCCAGGGGCGCCTGGGTGGCTCAGTCGTTAAGCGTCTGCCTTCAGCTCAGGTCATGATCTCAGGGGCCTGGGTTCAGTCCCAGGACCTCTTTGGGCTTCCTGCTCAGTGGGGAGTCTGCCTCTCTCTCTGTTCCCCCTGCCCCCCGCTCGTGTGTTCACTCTCTCTCTCTCTCAAGTAAATAATAAAATCTTAAGAAAGAAAAGAAAGATAACCCAAAAGACTCCACCAAAAAACTGCTGGAACTGATAAAAGAATTCAGTCAAGTTGCAGGATACAAAAATCAATGTACAGAAATCTGTATGTTGCATTTCTATACACCAATTATAAAGCAGCAGAAAGAGAAATTAGGAAAACAATTACATTTACAATTGCACTAAAAATAATAAGATCCCTAGGAATAAACCTAACCAAAGAGGTGAAAGATAAGTACTCTGAAAACTATGAAAACACTGATGAAAGAAATTGAAGACAACACCAAGAAATGGAAAGACATTCCATGCTCATGGATTAGAAGAACAAATATTGTTAAAATGTCTATACTACCCAAACCAATCTACATATTTCATGCAATCCCTATCAAAATACCAACAGCATTTTTCACAGAACTAGGAAAAAAATTCCAAAATTTGTATGGAAGCACAAAAGACCCCAAACAGCAATCTTGAAAAAGAAAAGCAAAGCTGGAGGCATCACAATTCCGGACTTCAAGTTATATTGCAAAGCTGTAGGAATCAAAACAGTATGATACTGGCACAAAAATAGACACATAGACCAATAGAACAGAATAGAAAATGCAGAAATAAACCCACAATTATATGGTCAATTAATCTTCAACAAAGCAGGAAAGAATATCCAATGGGAAAAAGTCTCTTCAACAAATGGTGCTGAGAAAACTGGACAGAAACATGCAGAAGAATGAAACTGGACCACTTCCTTACACCACACACAAAAATAAATTCAAAATGGATTAAAGACCTAAATGTGAGACCTGACACCATAAAACGTCCTAGAAGAGAGCAGAGGCAGTAATGTCTCTGACATCAGCTATAGCAACATTTTTCTAGATATGTCTCCTGAGGCAAGGGAAACAAAAGCAAAAATAAACTATTGGGACTACATCGAAATAAAAAGCTTTTGCACAGCGAAGGAAACCATCAACAAAACTAAAATAAAACCTACTGAATGAGAGAAGACATTTGCAAATGACATATCTGATAAAGGGTTAGTATCCAAAATACATAAAGAACTTATAAAACCCAATAAACAAATAATCCAAATAAAAAATGGAAGGAAGACATGAATAGACATTTTTCTAAGGAAGACATCCAGATGGCCAACAGACAAATGAAAAGATGCTCATCATCACTCATCATCAGGGAAATGCAAATCAAAACTACAATGAGCTATCACCTCACAGAATGACTGTCAGAATGACTAAAATAAAAAAAACAAGAAACAACAGGTGTTGGCGAGGATGGGGAGAAAGGGGAACCCTCTCGCACTGCTGTTGGGAATGCAAACTGATGCGGCCACTCTGGAGAACAGTATGGAGGTTCCTCATAAAGTTAAAAATAGAACTACACTATGATCAAAATCGTATTTACCCAAAGAATACAAAAACACTAATTCAAAGGGATACATGCACCCTTACGTTTACAGCAGCATTTTTTACAATAGCCAAGATAAAGAAGTAGCCAAGTGTCCCTCAGCTGATGAATGGATATAGAAGATGTGTATATATACAATGGAATATTGCTAAGCCATCAAAAAGAACAAAATACACAGCAGAAGGATAAATAAATGGAGATATATATAGAAAATGACCATTCTCACCAAATTTACCTAAAAATGCAATGCAGTTATGAACAATGTGTGTGTGTGTGTGTGTGCGCACGTGCGCGCAGGTGGTGAGTGAGGGGGAAGGCAAGGGGAGGCAGACAAAGGACCAAAAGGAGCCAAGACAATTATGAAGAAAAAGTGGGGGGGCTTATCCTACCAAATACAAGACTAATAAAGAAATAGCATTTAATACAATGTGGTATTGACAAGGAAATCAAGCCATACACCAATTAAAAAGAAAAGAAACCTCAGAAATAGATGTCTTCAAATATAGAAACTTGATATATGGCCATACAAATAAATGGCCACAGACTGGTATGGTTATAACTGATGATTATATGTAAAAAAATAAAATAAAATTAGATCCATATCTCATACCAAATGCATAATTAAACCCCAGGTGGATTCATGGACTAAATGTGAAAAGCCAAAGATTTCAAACTTACAGAAAAAAGATACAGGGTATTTATATGACCTCTAGAGAGGAAAACAGTCCTTAAATGCAACACAAAAAGGACACATCATTCTGGAAAATGATTTGACTGCATTAAAACTGCAAACTTCTTTCTGACAAATGCCATCCAAAACATAACGAAACGACAAGTCACAGACTGCGTGCAAGATGTTTATGACTAAGGGTATCATTTAGAACAAAGAATAAATTGCCCAACAGGTAAACAGACAAAACAGGCAGTTCGCTGGTGAGAAACCCAAAAAGGAATAATCATATGAAAAGTCTGAACATCAAGGATTCTTGGCAACCAGTGGATGGAGCAAGGGCACCCCTCCCATCAGCAGTAAGAGCGGGCAGGTGCAATTTCTTTGTAGAGAAGTAGGAAATGTCCTATAAAAGTGCAGGTGCACACCCCTTCCACCCTTACAGTCTGAATGCTAGCGAAAATCCAGCACATGTGCACACGTCGATCGATGAGCGCATGACTATCTCTTACTGTTTTGATAGCACCAAACTGAAAACACATTAATGTCCATGAACATGAGACAGAGAAGCGAGATGCAGATTGTTTGGATTTTATAAACCTATGCAGAAGATTAGAAGACGGAATTTAAGCTACCTATATCCACTATCCACGTGGACAAACATCATGATGGTGGGTGAAGATAGAAGACAGCTTGTCAAATTTAAATAAAATTTTAGTGAAGTATGGGAACATATACGACAAAACTAATCTCGGGATAGTGGCTGCCCCTGGGCACCTTCTAATTTCAGACAGAGAGAGGGGGAGCCATGCTGGGAGTTCACCTGGGTTTATAATAATATACAATAACATATTTCAATATATATACATATTATATATATACTATATATATACACAATATATACTATATATATACACAATATATACTATATATACAATATATTACATATATACAATATTTATTTATATACAATATTATATTGTATACAATTATATGCAATAATATATATAATTATAGTAATATACAAATAATATAATAAAATATTATAAATCTAGTAAGATTGAGCCAATCTGGGTGGCATTTACCACATTATTTTTAGATGTTTCGGTACCTTGAACTAGACTAACTTTTGCAGGGTGGAGGGGCCAACTCCCACATAAGCCAGTAGATGAACAGGACAAGGGCCTGCCTAGGACATCACTGTTTGGACAGAAATCACCCCGTGCCTGTCGCTGCCTCCTCCTAAGTGGAAAATGGTGGTGGTGGAGGAAGCACCAGATTTGGCATTAAAGACAAAATCTTGATCCACCACCGGGTACGAGACCACAGCTCAGTCCCTGCCTGCTCTGGAGCCATCTTCTCGTCTCTGACATGTACCTGATAAAGTCGGCCTCTCAGACCTCACTGGGGCCGGACGAAGGGTGATGGATCTAAACAGGCTGGCAAAGTGGTTCACAAAGGAGGGCTACCCAGAAGACCCCAACCGGGGCCAAATGTAAAAAGGAACACTATCACACGTTATTGCTCTGCTGGACGGTATCCTTCTCCATATGTTCTGTCCCAAGCCAAAGGCACTCTGTCCTGGGACCCCTTCTCATCGTGCCCATCTCCGTTACGGCTCCACACGATTTTGCGCAGCCCTGCCATGATCACATTATTCCAAGTTTCTGCAACCAGTCGTCTATTGATTTCTGGATCAAATCAAATGCCCTAAACTCATCTTTGAATTGCTTCATCCTCCCATCTCTAGCTTCCCTGTCTTTGCTTTAATCCCTTTCTTCTGTCACAAAGACGTTTAACAGATGTATTGAGGTGCAACTGACATACGACAAAGCGCACATACAGTTTGATGAGTTCTGACACACGTACACACCTGTGGAGCCAGAACCACAATCGAGACAGTGAATTTATCTCCCGACCTCAAAGCTTGCCTCTGGCTTCTTCGTTATAAGTACTTTTGTGCTTTCATGTTCCCTTCGGCCATTTCTTTGCGTTCGTTCAAATGGCCTCATCATTGAATTATATTGAAAAATTTCCCATACTGCATATTTCCCTCTTCACACCCTCCTCCTCCCAGCATCCCTATATTAATTTAGAGCCCTGAAAATAACTAAAGGCGTTAGAAATAACCTCTCATCAGCGGTGGTCCCCATGCTGTCTCTTCCAGTTCTTTTATATAAATCCTGAGCGTTTCCACCAGTTTGTCCCCAGACAAGGCAATGGTGCGCCTCCTGGTGTCCCTGATTTTGTTTGGACACCAGAGTGGGACACTCTCAAGAGTGAAAATGTTGTCTATTATTACTTATTCTGCGATCGTCCCAGACAAACCAGTGTGTTGCTAGCCCTAGTCAGAACGCTGCCCTCAGATCTTGAAATCCAAGCTGGGTGACCTTCGCAGAGATCCTGCAGCCTGAGGGAGGAAGGAATTGGGCCGATATCTCTTTGTGGTGCCTTATCTGAATGTGCCGAAGACTGTGGGTCCCAGTGGGGGGGGAGGGGGTGCAGAAGCATCCACCTGTGTGGCACAGGACTCTGGTCCTGGAGTCTCCCTGAGAAGCTGCCTGTAAATCCTGCTTACACCACAGCCGCCAAAGGACCCCAAAGGACACCACCATATCCCTTGGTGATGGCTCTAGAATGTCTAGGAGGCTCCAGGGCAGCAAGCTAGGTGGAACCGGAGTCGGGGGCGTGGAGTGGATCCTGATGCTGTGTTTACAAAGCACATTGCATCAGACCTTAAACATGTTTGCTGTCCATTTCAAAGAATGGGAGTGCAGCCCATAGAGATGATGGGGGTCGAAAATACCCCTTGGCACCACAACTGATTCCACATCTGCCCCACCAACGACCTCACCTTGCTCTTCAAAATTAGGGCACATTCCTAAGGTGGAGGATGGCTTCCAGTGACTTCCCAGAAGACCACATGGAGATGATTTGTAAGCTCAGTTGTAAGCTTCACCCCTCTATCTGTCTTTGGGCCTTACACCAAACAATTCTGAAACTTTCTAGAAAGGATGGGTTGATACCCTTCCTTAACGTCCAATGTGATGCAGGCTTTTCCCTACTGTGATGGTTAATTTTATGTGCCAACTTGACTGGGTTAAGGCACGCCCTGAAGGCTGGTAAAACAAGGTGTGTCTGGGAGAGCGTATCCAGAAGAGATTAGCATTTGAATCAGTGGACTGAGTAAAGATGATCATCCTCACCAGCGTGGGTGGGCATCATGCAGGTCACTGAGAGCCTGAATAGAACACAATTGGGGAGGAAGGAGAAATTCGCTCTCTCTGCTTTAACCAGGACGTCAGCTTCTCCTGCCCGTCTGCCTCTTGAGCTTTCAAGCTCAGACCACAGCTCACACCATCGCCGCCCCCACCTCCCACCGAGTCTCAGGCCTTTGGACTTGGACTGAATTGTACCACGGGCTTCCCTGGCTCCATCTTTCTGTATTTACGTCTGTATCTACGTCTCTATGCTACTGGTTCCGTCTCTCTGGAGAACTAGTACAATCTATGATTATAGGTCTTCAGTCATTTCTGTTAGGATTAGGTGGGGTATGTGTGGCAAGCAGCTGTGCTCACATGATCACTGCAACCAGAGCGCTGTGTATTTGGAATTATTCAGCAAAAGAATGAAATATTTGTTCTCTCTTCTCATTCCCTCAGTTTCTTAGATGTCACCAATTCTGTCCTTAGAGCTAACCCACCCCCATCACATGTGTGTACCTAAAACTTTATCCATCATGCCACTCAGCAAAATAATGGCTCTCCCTTAGGACGGAGTGGAGGATTGAAAATTCTTTTATAATTTAATATTTTTATTTCCTCTCACAGTGGAAATAATATAGTGCACTGGGAAATTGCTGTTCTGCTTGTGATTTTTCCCCACTATATCTGGTGGAAAGAGTCTGTCTTTTATTTCTGTACATCCAGTGTCCAACTCAGGCATGAAAAAAAGAAAGTGCTCAAAAAACTTCCTGAATGAACGAATTCAAAACTCACTGATTTCAGAAACATTTACAGAGTATCGGTCATGCTGTGCCCTTCCCTGGAAGTCACAGTAAGCCAAAGATACCATTCTGCCTTTACTGAGCTTACCGTCTGGGGGGGGGGTGGTGGTGCAAGAATTAATAAAAAAAGTTACACAAAGGCATAGTCACAATTTGTGATAGCTGTCATGTGAAGATGAAGTACAAGGAGTTATGAGAATTTAGCACAAGGGTGGCCTGGTCTAGTCTGAGGGGAAAGGCGAATGCTGCAGGGTGGGAGGAATAAGCTCATGGAAATGGGAAGGAGGAATGTTCTGGACACATAGAGCATCGTGCACCAAGACTATGGTGCAGTGCAGAGACCCCTGTAGAGTGTCCTGGAGGCTAAAGGAGGCCCATGTGACTGCCAGGAAGGGAAGAAGCAAGAATGTCAGAACCTGAGGCCAGAGAGAAAATAAGGACTCTGTAAGACATGCTCAAGATTGAGGTCTTTGCCCTAAAAGCAAGCAGTGACCCAATCAGTTGTGCAATTTTAACATCAGTATGTGGTGGTGTGATGCAGGGGGCAGAAAATGCACCAGGACCAGGGTGGAGAGGCATGTGATAGTTAATTTTATGCATCCACTTGGCTGACGTGGTGCTTGCAAATGGGGTCAAATACATTCTGGATGTTTCTAAGAGGGTGTTCTTGGATGAGACTAACATTTAAGTCAGTGGACTCAGAGTAAAGCAGATTGCCTTCCAAAATGTTGGTGGGCCTCATCTAATCAGGTGAAGGCCAACTGGAACAAAAGACTGACCTGCCCAGAGCAAGAAGAAATTCTGCCAGTTGATGGCCTTCAGACTTGAACTGTAACAATGGCCCTTCCCAGGGTCCCCAGCCTGCTGGCTCAGCCTGCAGATTTGGACTTGTTGGCCTCCATAGTCACCTAGGCCAATTCCTTAAGATCTCTCTCCCTCTCTGTATATATAAATTGTGTGTGTGTGTGTGTGTGCATTGCTACACACATCTTGTGGTTCTGTTTCTTTGGCGCAGCCTGACGAATACTGCGGAGATTTCAGAGTTGAGGAATGAGATGGCCAGAGGAGGAAGGCTGGAGGAGTGCCGAGCAGCACAGACCAGCAGGTGAGGCTGCTGACCCTGAGTATAAGGCCTAAGCCCCAGGCCTCATGGCAAGGTCTGCTGGTCTTGTTGGTCAGGGTGCAGGCAATGAGAGAGTGCACATCACCCAGAGAGTGTGTGCCAGCCGGCCAGAGAGGTGCTGGGAAAAGACAGACAGTGCAGGAGCTCTGGGGCCCTGGTCCCTGCATCGGTGACGTGGTGGATACGGCTCAAGGACAGGGAGAAGGGTGGTATCGTGCAGTAGAGTCCAGCTGAGACTGGACAGCAGGCCCAGTGGGAGGGGAAGGTAGACAAGCTGAAGGCAACAAGGACGAGGCCGGAGAACTGGGGTGCCCTGTCGAGCCATCCTGGAAGCGGCAAGGCTCAGGGAAAAGCCCAGATCGTGTGGTGACCTTGGAGGGTGCTACTGGGCCAGAGCCGAGAAGGTGGGTTTGGGAGAAGGGGTGTTAAGAGCGTGAGATGCCAAGGTTGGGACTGCTATGAACATATCATTGAAAATACTTCTACTTCAATGTCTGAGTATCTTGGACCCTGTTTCAAATTGGCAGGGGTGGATGAGTCACTGCCCTCTTGGGTAGAATTTCTGATCTAGATGATTATTCCAGAGGCTGTTTAGTTAAACTGATGCTACACAGATCTGTGTAGACATGCCACCAAACTCAGTATTACAACCGTGCAGAGGGAGTGAGACCCCTAGAATCAGAGGGTGGCAAGGCAGGCTTTTAGAGGTGTTGGAAATCAGGAGCAGACATGCCACTCAGGGACATGGTGGGCATCCCCTTCTCCATCATGAAGGGGCAGCCCTGCCAGATGTAAGTTGTGTTCAATGGCCAGGAGAACTCACTATTTTTAGACATTCCCTTACATGGGTCCCACGGTTGCTAGTGTACGTGGGATAGCACAGAGGATCCCACCTCGCCAGAGGGACCATTAGTTCCGCTTAAGAATCCAGGGGTGAGAAGAAAGCTGTACAGAGATAGAGACATCTGTCTTACTCTGTGTAGCTGCCCACCTCCGAAGATGTCAAGGTCACGTCTAGCAGGTGCGTGTGGGTGCGCATGCACGGTGCTGCACGTTGCCAGTCTGGGCTAGGAGGATTTTTTTTTTTTTTAAGATTTTGTTTTATTTTTTTTGACAGAGAAAAAGAGATGGCTAGAGAGGGAACACAAGCAGGGGGAGTGGGAGAGGGAGAAGCAGGCTCCAGGCTGAGCAGTGAGCCCGATGCAGGGCTCGATCCTAGGACCCTGGGATCATGACCCGAGCCGAAGGCAGATGCTTAACGACTGAGCCACCCAGGCGCCCCTAGGCTGGGAGTTTTGTCACAAAATGTTGACTCTTCACTTATGATCAGAATCATTTTTATTTCTTTAGCATGGTGAAGAACGTACGGAAGAACAAAGGTTAAATGATGAGTTCATTTTCCAACTCCCTAGGTTTTTTAGGAAATGATCTTGCCTTTTTTTTTTTTTTTAAAGGCAAAACATCTGTAAGATAAGACAAGAAAGCACATAAACTCGATAACTGATTTCTTGGGAAACTTTTATCTCCTTGTCCTTTGATAATATTTCTTTGGGTAATTCGGTTTCCTATGGCTCAATAAATTAAATCCAGATAGATGAAGCAAGAAATAGATTTTTAACTCTGTTCTGAATTAGAATTGCATCATTATAATAAAACCATCAGGACATTCTGGGATCTAGCAAAGAATTAAAGCTGGCATGGATATCATATCAGCATATGATGAAGCATATTCCACCAGTTAATAATTCTGAGTTTTGGGGTGCCTGAGTGGCTCAGTTGGTTGGGCGACTGCCTTCGGCTCAGGTCATGATCCTGGAGTCCCTGGATCGAGTCCCGCATCGGGCTCCCTGCTCGGCAGGAAGTCTGCTTCTCCCTCTGACCCTCCCCCCTCTCATGTGTTCTCTCTCAAATAAATAAATAAAATCTTTAAAAAAAAAAATTCTGAGTTTTGTAACCTTTTAAAAATTCTGTTAATACTGATTGGAAAATATGTCACAATCTTGTGCTGGGTTTGACTTGGCACAGGTGACCATTCAACTACCCAAACATCTTTTTATCATTTATTTGATGGTTTTATCTTATAAAAGCCTAGACATTATTTTATCAGGAGAGGGGATCTATAGACTTGCTCTTTTGGTAAAAATTACCCACCACTGTCTAATGTTTTGGAAGAGCAGATGCTGAAATCCTAAAGTTTTAGACCCTATTTACAGATCATTCATAATGGGATGCCCACAGTCAGGTCCCACCATCAGGGGGCAGAAACTGGAATCTTGGAGAACCAGACCCTCCGAGGCGCCCTGCCCACTGCTGGACTTGCTTAGGGACCAGCGAGAAGCCATCTGACCTCACTCTACCTACAGAATAGGCTGTGGGAAAACAGGACACTCCATCCCTCTGGCTCTGCAATCCTGGGATCCCGCCATGGCACGATGGAGTTCTAGATCCCCTCTCTGTGCCCTCTGCCCCGCCCTTACCCCTGTCACGGTGGAGTAGGGAACTTTCGCAGGACGTGAGGCATCATGCTTAAGTGGCAATCAATACCCTTAAAAGAGAGGCCTGTCTGCCCCCAGGGGTTCTCTGGCTATAGAACAAGAGAATCCAGGAGTGGGGGTGGCTGGGAAGGACAGAAAAGAGACCAAGGGAGAGGGGGCTTCCAGGCCCCCAAGCCATGGAAAACAATCTTAGGGCTGAGTAAAGCAGTGTCTGCATGATTTTCTGGATTCCAAATATATTCTTCATTAGCCAGGAAAAAGATTGGTTTCTGCTTGTTTTCCCTAATGACAGATTGTGCGTGTACAACCTTCCAGGATTAGGTGGGTAGTGGGGTAGGGGGAGGAGGGTGGCATAATGGTAAATGAGTAGTTAGACCAATCTCATTAAGTCACTCTCAGTTAACTCAAACACAACTAAAATGAAAGAAGCTTTGATTCCTAAACCAATTACATGAGATTTCCCCAGCACAAACTAAGTTCATTAGATACAAAGTATGGATAATCCATAATTTAATATAGAAATTTAGGCATGGAGTATTACTAATCAGATAACTAGAGCCTCGAATCAGATTATTAAGAGACCCAGTGAACCTGCTCTAATTGCTGACCAAAAAAGAACAAGCAAGGGAAATGAATGAAAACAACATTCCCCTTTGTGCCTCCCTTGGCTAAGGTTGAGAACATCTGCAAGCTATAGGAAGGGACTCCCATGGAAATAGGCTCCATTTTACAAGAGCACCTCCCCTTCCTACCACCCATGTGTGTTCTGAGAGGTTATTTTTTTTTTAAGAGTTTATTTATTTATTTGAGATTGAGAGAGGGTGTGAGAGCATCAGCAGTGGGGAGGAGCAGAGGGAGAGGGAGAAGCGGACTCCCCACAGAGCAAGGAGCCCGATGCGGGATTCGATCCCAGGACCCGGAGATCATGACCTGAACCGAAAGCAGACGCTTAACCAACTGAGCCACCCAGGTGCCCCTGTTTGGAGAGTTTTAATGCCGAGAAACACCAGGTCCCTGCTGCAGAGCCTTTTACTGCGGGAATGTCACCAAGCACAGCCTGGCTTGAATGACTTTAAGAGTAATGAGCACATTAAAAATGACTGCACCACTAATTATAAGAAAACTAGAGAATGTGGCACTTAGACCTATATGAATCTCAGAGGAAGCAGTACCTCTCTTTATGAGAAGGAAGTATAAATTCTTAATTATGCTAAAGCCTATTTAGGTAGAGCACAACACTTAATACAGGTTAGGAATTGGCTTTTGTGCTTTGAAGTATCCATATGAGTCAGAAAAGATCTAAGAAAGATATGAAATACACTGAAAACGCCACTGTAGTTAACCAGCTAGAGACAGCTGTGGTGACAACTGGGAGCAGACAGAGAAGGTTGCTGTAATCCAAGGGCTAAAAGCAGAGACACAAGGGCTCAGGGAATAAGTGAAAGAGAAGCAGAGACTTGCAAAGGAACCTGCCAAAGCTCAAGATCACATCAAAAGCAGAGCACAGAGAGAACACTGCAGAAAACAGGGTAGGAAGAGAGCCTTAAGAAAAACTTCAGAGCAAAATAAGATGGAAAAGGAAGAGTTTAAACAATTAGAGGAAGAAAATGATAGTTATAAAAGATGGGTATAAGTGGTCCAAGAAGACTGAGGAATCACTGAACTCTACCTCTGAAACTAATGATACATTATATGTTAATTAATTGAATTTAAATTTAAAAAAAAAAATTGGTCCAAGAAATGCAGTTATCTTAAAACAAAGAGAAAAGGAAAAAAAAATCAGATTTCTAGTTCAAGGAAACTTTGCTGAAATAAAGTCAAGATGCAAATTCACTGGGCAAAAGTTTACCATGGGAAATTTGAGAAAGGTCGATCAATATCAAGATGCATCACAGTGAAGAAAATACACTTGATAATTTAAAAATATTATTGAGAACTGAACCTAAGAAACCTGTTGCCTTGCATCAGATAGAATGGGCTAGGTTAAGGTGGTAACAAGTATCCCCCAAATCTCAGTGGATTAAGACAACAAGGGTTTATTTTTCACTCATGCTACGCTGCCCAGTGTGGGTGAGTTATGGGGGCTCTACCCATCATAGTCACCCAGACTGATGGTGCAGTCCCCATCTACAACTTGCAATTACCATGCCAGAAGGAACAAGAGCTCTGCACAATCTCACACTGCAGGTACTATTCAGGCTTGGAAGTGATACACATAAGTTTTGCTCACATGGCCCTAAACAACCACAAGGAGACTAGGAAGTATAACCTTACCACATAAAGGGAAGTTGGAGAGCTAGAAATATTTTTAAGCAGCACTAATGACCGCCATATATCAAAAAGGGAGAAAGCATTAGGCTGACTTTAGGTCTTTCTCTACAGCAATATTCAATATTCAATTATGGATAATGATGCAGAAAGCTAAAAAGAGCTCTGCCCCTACCATTTCAACAACCAAAACGTTGGACACTGCAAATTCACAACCTAATTTGAACCCATCAGACAGCTGAGGTCACAAGGCAACAAACCCACCAAAATTCGAAGGACACGAGAATTTCCATGTTGAGAAGCATGAGTACCTGTTCACCTGGGCAGATGGTTTAGTGGAAAAAGATGAACAGTGTGCCAGGTCACATAGGTAATTCAGCAGAGAGAGGGAAGCTATATGGAAGAATCAGATGGCAAGACACAGTCACAGAAATGAAGGATGTCCTTGGGGCATCAGCAGGCTCAGCAGAACTGAGGGAGAAGTGACCAAGTGCAGTTTATGTTGGGAATGCAAGGCTGGTTCACCATTCAAAAGTCAGTCATTGTTATTTACCATCTTAGCAAACTAAAGAAGAAAAGGTAGATGAACATCTAAGTCAATGCGGAAAAAGACTGACAAATTCAACATCCATCCATGATTAAAAAAAAAAAAAACCTCTCAGAAAACAAGGAGGGGGGGTACTTCCATAACCTGATAATGGGCATCTATGGAAAACTTAAAGCTAACATTATATTTAATCCCTAAAATCAGAAACAAGGCAAGGATGTATGCTCTCAGCATGTCTATCCAACATTGTACTGGAGGTTCTAGTCAGTGCAATAAGGCAGGAAAGAAAGAAAAGAAAAGAAAGAAAAGAAAAGAAAAGAAAAGAAAAGAAAGAAAGAGAAAGGGAGAAAGAGGCAGGGAGGGAGGGAGGAAGGAAGGAAGGAAGGGAGAAGAGAGAGAGAGAAGAAAAGAATTAAGAGGTACCAGACTAGAAAGGAAGATATATAACTGCCTCTCTTGCATTTCACCTGACTGCCTACATAGAAAATCCAAAAGAATCTACAAAAGAGCTTCTAGAACTATTGAGTGTAACAAGATCACAGGATACAGTAACAAAAACCAAATTTCTATATATTAGCAATGAACAAGAAACAATTAAAAACTCTTAAGTACCATTAAAATAGCACCAAAAAACATGAAATACTATAAGCATAAATATTATAAAATATGTTAAACATTGTACAACACTGATGGAATATAAAAAGGCTCAAGTAAATGGAGGACTATACCATGGATATGTCAATTCTCTCCAAATTGAGATATAGAGTCAGGGCAATCCCAGTCAAAATCCCAGCAGGATTTCTGGAGAAACTGATAAGCTGATTCCAAAATCTACATAGAAATGCAGAGAAACCCTGGGTGGCTCAGTCGTTAAGCGTCTGCCTTCGGCTCAGGTCATGATCCCAGGGTCCTGGGATCGAGCCCCGCATCGGGCTCCCTGCTCAGTGGGGAGCCTGCTTCTCCCTCTCCCACTCCCCCTGCTTGTGTTCCCTCTCTCGCTGTGTCTGTCTCTGTCAAATAAATAAATAAAACCTTTGGGGCGCCTGGGTGGCTCAGTTGGTTAAGCGACTGCCTTCGGCTCAGGTCATGATCCTGGAGTCCTGGGATCGAGTCCCGCATCGGACTCCCTGCTGGGCAGGGAGTCTGCTTCTCCCTCTGACCCTCCCCCCTCTCATGCTCTCTCTCTCTGTCTCATTCTCTCTCTCAAATAAATAAATAAAATCTTTAAAAAAAAAAAAAAAAGAAATGCAGAGAAACTAGGTTATACAAAACAATTTCGGAAAATAACAAAGTTGGAGGCTGGCAGTAAACAGATTTCACTTCCAATGGTCTCTCATCCTCCTGATCCCACATGAAACTCAGCTCCCCAACCCATATACACAAGGCCACTGCTCTCCTCACAGGCCCTCAGCCGGCGGGGGTGGGGGGGCGGTGGGGGTGGGGTGGGCGGGTGGCGGGGAGGGCGCGGAGGGGGCAGGCTGCTCACCTCACCTGCTGCCACTTCCAGACCACTGGCCTCCTACCTCAATCATGAATCCTTCCTCATCTGACCCTCATGCCACCAGCTCTGACTGTGCAGAACTCTACTTAAGTTTTTTAAACAAATTCATTCAGAAGTTTGGTGTAGTCTTTCTTCTGCCTTCAACTCTTACCACCATCTTGGGCACTTTGAACATCCATGGGGATGAGCCATTTCGAGGAGACTCCCCAGCATTGACTTGAACTCTTTAAGTATCCTTCGCCTCCTTCCATTTTAGCTAGCCTCTCCCAAGTGGTTTCCTTGTCAGGGCACTAGAGCAGTGGGTCAGGAGGGACCACAAGCTCGCCAGCTCAACCTACACCTTCTTAGAGGGAGCACTGTTGTTCCAACACCACCTTCCCAGCCATAGCCACCTCCTCAGGGGACAGTCAAGCAGGTCCTGGGAGGGTCTCACTGAATGCAGCTGTCAAAAAGGACCCCAAGGCCTTGGGACAGCAGGTCAAATACCTCCAACCCATCAACTGAGTGAGATATGACTTAGCTGCTTAACTGCATCCACGTACTCATGCGGCCTCCAGAACTGCAAGATCACCTGGGGATTTGTCCGCTCTCCCAGGGGTAGTGGTTGCACTGTGATTTAATTATGATTACCTATTGCTTGTTATGTTTTTTAAACATGGAAAGAAAAGGGATCCAGATTGAAACAGTGATTTAAGAGTTGTTACAATGAGATCTCAGAGTGAGCACCGCTCGCCCCTGCCCCAGGAGGGCTGTAAAAGGCCACGGCGGACCCTGAGCATGCCCCGTGACACTGTAAGAGAGAAATCATGGTTGTATGCAACATGAGGCAGCAAGACACACCTTGCAGATAAGAGGATAGGCCCTTGAGTGCTACAATCTGGGTTCCTCGGAGCCTGCTGGATCTGTCACTCTGAAGGGCTGCTGGGACCGCTGAACTTGGCCCATTCCTCCCTGCAAAACGAGGCAGGTGCTAGGGTGCTGGGCTCAGTCCCACCTTGTACTTTAGGTGTTTTTATCTTGTATCTCTGTACGTCATTGCCTATTTGCCACTGGGTTTCACAGTGCCCTGGACCACCAGCGAGCTCACCCAGACTGAGCCGTCATTCTGGCCAGCATTTGAAAGGACACTCAGGGAGGACTAATCCCAGGAACCCAGTTCCAGAGAGCAACACTTTCCCCCTTTCTCGCCAGATTCCAGGGTGGATCTCCAGAGTCTCCAGTTCCCCACATACTATGTTTCCAAAGCACATTCTCTAGAGCTCCCTATACCATGTAAATAACAATTTTACCACCCACCAAGGATTCCTTTCACCTTGCTCACATCCTTTTGGAAAAGTTTTTGTACACCTTTGTCCAGGGAAAAGAGAAGAACTGGGTTCATCATTCATATGCATTTTTAAGCAGCCAATTTTGGTTTTCAGGAGTTAAAAAAAAAACAAAACACTTGTTGGAAGAAAAAGCAAGGAACAATATAAACAACTTTCCATGTCACTTTAAAAGAAATCAGATGCTGTACACAAGAATAGATCGCTGTGGGAAATTGGAAAATGTCTTTCTCCAAATATCTTTAAAAAGGCAAAATAAATACCCATCTGTTCCCCGATGGCAGAACGGCAAAAATGTTAGAAAAGCTGTAGAACGCATCACAGCCACATTTGTAAAGACCTCTTTCAACCATGCATATCCTCCTTCACGTATGTCAGAGGTGGGAAAGTGGGATGGTAAAAATGGAAAAGGGGATCCAGGAAGCAACACCTTTAAAGGGAAAATCTATAATCCCATAAAACATTCTCCGGAAAGACAGTCCCTCTTGCACTGAACCTAACCCGAGGTGAGTTAAGGAGCGGGAAGACTATATGCATGAATAAAGTCACCGGAAAACGTCTGTAAATGCATGGGATGGAATGCGTGAATCAGGAATGCCCTTGGCCGTCACCTTCAGCGTGAGCCTCACAGCGTTGCAGTCCTCCTGCAGTGGGTTCAGCTTCAGCGTCTCCCCAAGGTTGCTGCAGCCCGACGGCTGGTGCTGCCTTTCACAGCAGACACACACCTCGACACTGTCAAACTTAATCTAGACAGAGGAACACAGACAGATCTCACAATTAAAACGGCATCCTGCCCCGGCGGGTACACTTGAGCTACACAATTCAGATCGCGTAAAAACGCACCCCGCTTCTGTTTTCTTTAAGTAATCAAGCCGAAATGATTTTTTGTGGACAAAAGCCAGGGGGGAAAAAACAAAAAACAAACACCCCAGGAGGAATAACTTCACATTCCGATTTTAAAAGCGATGATTTAAAAGGAATACATGTGGAGTGACAGGCAATTTTGGATGAGTCACAGAAGGAGATTAAAGGAAAGGAAAACTGCTCATGCTGAGGTATGCATGGATGGCTCTGTGCCCTGGTATGTACTGCTCCCGTGGTCAGCAGTTTCCTGACTCACTTCCTGGCCTACCAAACTCCTACTCATCCATCAAGACCCAACTCCAGCGTCACCCTGGAGGCCTTGTCTGGTTTTCCCTCTCCTGAGCTGCTTGCCCCTCCCCTGGGCAGCGCACTCCCACCCCAGGTCTGCTGAAGACTTTTTTTTTTTAATTTTTATTTTTTTAAAGATTTTATTTATTTGTCAGAGAGCGAGAGATAGGGGAGAGAGAGAGCACAAGCAGGGGAAGCAGCAGGCAGAGGGAGAAGCAGTCTCCGTGCTGAGCAGGGAGCCCGATGCGGGGCTCGATCCCAGGACCCTGGGATCATGACCTGAGCTGAAGGCAGATGCTTAACTGACTGAGCCACCCAGGCGTCCCTGCTGGACACTTCTTTTGTCCAGGTACAGTTGTGTCCTGTGTGCCCCCCGAGGACAGCCACCACAAGTCACCGTCATAGTACTGACAATGCGATGAGATGTGGCATTTCAATAAACGCTGAATAAATAAAAATGTCTTGGAAAATTAAAAACCATGGGAAGAAAAAAGGGAAAGTCGAGTATTTTAAAAAGCCTGGAGCCCAGGAGGAGACCTTCAGAGCATGTGGGTCCTCCTCCCCCCGCAGCCTGAAATGGAACGGTTCAGCCAGGCTGCAGAAATGAGAAATTCTGCATCCTGCCACTCACTCGGCCCTGCGCGCCCACCCTCATTTCCTCGTTCCCATTCCTGGCTGAGTCCTCCTCTGTGGCTAATTGCTATCACATATGCACCCAACTGCTCACAAACACAGACTTCCAGAAAGAAAAAGGGACAGCCATAGGTCAAGGGCATGGTCCATGGCCAAATTTTCATCTATTTTAAGCCTCTGGATAGTTTATCCCTTACCTACTTTATACTTCAATTTGCTCTTTTAATTCGATCTTCTAATGTAATGAGTGACAGGCTGGAGGAGGAGAACTGAGGGCTGGAGGCCAGCAGCAGGACGAGAGAGACGTACGACCACTGCCCCGGGCCTCGGCCACCCCACCTACGGGAGGGGGCCTGTAAAAGTCACCTTCGCCTTTCATGCTTTTAGCAATGTCTCCAGTCTCCAGAGCTGAAGTCCACACTGAACATGGAGCCCAGCTCAGGGGGGGCTAACAATACCCCCATAACAACACTCCCCAGAGAAGGTGCAGGCGGCACCCCCCTGGGCGTCTGCAGGGCCAGGCTGCTCAGTACAAGTCCCTCCCACAGCTCCCCTCCTTTGCACAAGGCAGCCATGCCTGCAGACCCATAGAACACACAGAACTTGGGGCCCCAAGTGGGACAGCTGGGACTGGGCCCCTTAAGCCCGCACAACCAGATGTGTGCTCTGGGCAAGGCCCTTTCCTGCTGGCTGGCCAGGGCTGCGCTGTAGGGACACTGTTCCAGAACAGACCCCTCGGACTGCAAGTTCTTCTCCAACTAGAGATGCCATGAAATGAAGAAGTACAGGGGCGCCTGGGTGGCTCAGTTGGTTAAGTCATGATCCCAGAGTCCCGGGATCGAGCCCCGCATCGGGCTCCAGGCTCATCGGGGAGTCTGCTTCTCCCTTTGAACCTCTCCCCTCTCATGTGCTCTCTGTCTCAAACTAAATAATAAATAAAATCTTAAAAAAAAAAAAAAAGAAAAGAAGAAGTACATTTGCAAAGTACAACAGCCATTCCTCTTGTCTGGGAAACTGTTTTATGTTGGTCTCAGCCTATTGATAGTGATGCTATGGGCTAGGAATGCCTGGGGGCATTCCCCTGGGCCCATATTACCTGTGATGAGCCCCCACAGACATTATTACCCCGACTGGAGCTAAAGTTGTAGCTAATGTTGTGGTTCTTAAAATGACTGCAACCCTCCTCAGCAACAACCAACAGGGAACTTGGATAAAACAAAGCATATTAGTTAAAGTTCCTGGAGGGTACACAGTACACCCAGGGCCACTTAGGGATGCCACGATGGGGGGCGGTGGGGGGAGAGGCCACCTGGGGCTTTGCCTTTACTGAAGTTCAGGGTGGGGTAGGTGCCTAGGATTTCATAGGTTCACTCTTAAACCATAAGAGCAGGAATTAATTAGAGCATGGGAAGGGAAAAGCAGGGTCACACAAGAGGTCAGTTATTTGGGTCACCCAGGGCTTTCTAAGAGGGAATCTTCATGGCTGGAGTGGCCTGGCTCCTCATCTAATTTTGTGGCTTGTAACTGAAGGCAATGTGTTTATTAGAGATGGATGGCTTTGAGATGAATGCCCTGACAATCAAAAGCTTAATGTCAGGCACTTATACTAGAGACTCTTTCCCCAGAGCCCATTCCCCCCCCCATCCCCCCCACTCCCACCCCCAGTGTCCCACCTTTGTCAGGGCTCAGCTGCTCAGGGAAGCCTCCTGACAACCTCCTTAGTGCCTTCCGCCTTCCTCTGTTCTCTCCCTCCCTCGGCCCCACTCCTGGTCCCCCTCACTCTCTTCTGCTTTCTCCTCTGACCACGGCATTGACCACCTCCACACATGCCCTAGTTTATCTTTTGTTCCACCCATCAAGAGTATAAGGCAAGGAGTTGGGTCTGTCTTATTCACAGGTGCATGCAAGAACGAACAACAGCGCTGGCTGGGAGTGGCTTTCTCTCCCGATCTCTCCACCACCTGCCTGCTACCCTGGCTGGAACAACATGAGGGGTAGCCTGGTTGGCATCTTCATGAAAAGATCCCTGCTTGAAAGGAGCATCACATCGCACTGTCTACTAGCCACACTGGTCTAATTAGCTTATCATGTCACACTCTTGACTGCGGGCATAAAATTGCCTGATGCTGGAAGAGGAAGGAGGAGATAATTGGGGGGGGGGGGCAGGCAAGGCTAGGTAAGTCTTCAATGGAGCAGAAAGGCCTAAAAAAAGATTCTCAAGGCACCCTTGGCCAAGTCTGCATAAGTTTGAAACGGTGTCTCTTGTTAGATACTTATTAAAGTATGCCCACTCTGCGTTCAAAGCCACAGCCCAACACTTTCTACAGAGCACACATACATTTTTCCAACTGAAGAATTAAGATTCTACAATCAGGGGAAATCCATTTAAACTACAGGAAGTACCTAGTATCTCAGGGAATGCTCAAGACCAGTCATCACCCACGTGAGTAAATGCACAGCCCAGTGCTTTACTGAGACCAATGCTGTCGTGGCGTGGCTGGGATTTAGTTTAATTCCAATGTAATTTAATTTTAATTCAATTTAAATGTAAAAAAAACCAAACCCTACACAACCTTTAGAAAAAAAATACTGGAGAAAATCTTTAGGATCTAAGGCTAGGCAAAGAGTTCTTGGAGTGACACCAAAAGTGTAAGAGCAAAAATTGACTTTTGTGCTACAACTGACCCATTACGAGGATGAAAGACAAACTATAGACTATGAGAAAATATTTGCAAACCACCATATTCAATAAAACCATAGACCATGGGCGCCTGGGTAGTTCAGTAGTTAAGTGTCTGCCTTCGGCTCAGGTCATGATCCCAGGGTCCTGGGATCGAGCCCTGCATCGGGCTCCCTGCTCGGTGGGAAGCCTGCTTCTCCCTCTCCCACTCCCCCTGCTTGCGTTCCCTCTCTCTCTGTGTCTGTCTCTGTCAAATAAATAAATAAAATCTTAAAAAAAAAACCAAAACCCATAGACTATATATGATTTTTGTCTTTTATACTCAAAATTTTAACTGTTCTGTTTTATTGCTTGCTTAGTGTCCTATGTGCCCATCTCTAATTCACCCTCAATCTTGCCAAGAGAACTGAAAATATCCCCTGAGTATGATCCTACTCATCAGATGTTCTGTCAGCTTTATTTTCTTCTTAGAGACCATTTCATTGAGCCCCTATCTCCTGCTTCAATCTGGACTAGTCGATCTATAGGCAGTCTGGACACGCGGGTCATGTACATTCTGGGAAATCCTTCTCCCTTCATCTCAAAAGTCTCTCCCTTTCCTGGGTTAGATCCCCTCTTCTCCTGTTTCTTGACTTACTGTCTCACTGTGGGGAAGTAAGCTCCTTCAGAACTTTCCTGGCTAAAATTTAAAAGACTGAAAATCCCCAGTTTAAGCCAGGATGGGGAGCACTGGGGACCCTCATAGAAGTCTAGCGGATGTGTAAACTGACACAACCACTTTGGAGAATGGTTAGACATTATCCACTTTGTAGTAAGAAACTTAGGATGAGGTTGATATTTCTACCAACAGATACCTAATTGCTCCAATACCATTTGTTGAAAAGGCTATCTTTTCTCCATTGCTTTTGACCTTTGTCAAAAATTGACTGGGTCTATTTCTGGGTTCTCTATTTTGTTCCATTTGTCTATTTGTCTCTCTCTCTGCCTTATTACTGTGGCTATAAGACTTGAAATCAAATAAGCTGATTCCTGCCCTTCATTCTTTTTCAGAATCGTTTCTTTGCCTGGGGCAACTGGGTGGCTCAGTCAGTTAGGACCTCCGTCTCTGTGGGGCGTGGAACCTGCTTAAGACTCTCTCTCTCCCTCTCCCCCTGCCCCCACCACCCATGTTCTCTCTTTCTCTCTCTCTAAAAAAAAATTGTTTCTTTGCCTTTCCATATATATTTTAGTATAAGATTGTCTATGTCTACAAAGAAACTTGCTGTGGTTTTGATAGGAACTGCATTAAACCTGCATATCAATTTGGGGAGAATTGGTATCTTTACTGTGTTGTGTCTTCCAATTCATGAATGCAGTATGTCTCTCCATTTATTTAGAATTTGTTGATTTATTTCATCATCATTATGTAGTTTTCAGTGTATATGTTCTGTACATATTTTGTTAGATTTACATCTATGCATCTTTTAAAGATTTATTTATTTATTTGAGAGAGAGAGAGAGGAGGAGGGAGAGAGAGAGAGAATCTCAAGCAGACTCTGCACTCAGTGTGGAGCCTGAGGAGGGGCTTGATCTCACAACCCTGACATCATGACCTGAGCTGAAATCAAGACTCAATGCTTAACTGACTGAGCCACCCAGGTGCCCCTCCCTTATTATCTTTTTGATGTCTGCAGAGTCTGAAGTTATATCCCCATTTGATTTCAAACATTGGTAATCTGTGTCTTCTATCTTTTTTCCTTAGGGGAGGTTTGTCAATTTTATTGGTCTTATCAAAGTATCAGCTCCTTTTTTCATTGATCTCATCTGTTTTCCTTTTTTCAATTTCACTGAGTTGTGCCCTTATTTTTTTTTATTTCCTATTGCTTTGGGTTTTGTCCTCCTTTTCTAGTTTCTTGAGACAGGAAATTAGGTTACTGATTTGAGACTTCTCTTTGCTTCTTACGTAAGCATCTAGTGCAACAAACTTCCCTCTCAGTATTACTTTAGCTGCATCCCACATATTTTGATATATCATGCTTTATTTTCATTCCTTTCTAAATATATTTGAATACTCCCTTGAGACTTCTTCTTTGATCCATGGATTATTTAGAAGTGTGTTGTTTAACTTCCACATGTTTAGAAATATTCCTCATAAGAGTAAAGAAAACTTATAATATGGCCAGAACTTCCATGCTAAAGATGAGTAAGATGAAAAGATAACATATGGCAACCACACAAATATAGCACGAAAAGGGAAAAGGAATGAGGAAATAAAGAATCACAGCCTATAAACAGGACACCTCACTGTTATAATGGTTTTAGAAAACAGAGAATCTTTTCTTCCTAATTGTTTTTTTTTCCCCTATAGGTAAATTATCCCATTTTTCTGTGGCTGCTTCAAGATGTTTTCTTTGTCTTTAGTTTTCTTAAGTTTGACTATAATGTGTCTTGGTGCAGATTTCTTTGGGAGTATTCTGTTTGGATTTGCTCAGCTTCCTGAATTTTTTAAATGTCTTTTGCCAGATTTAGGGAGTTGTCAGCCATTATTTCTTCAAGTATTTTTCAGCCTTGCTTTTTTAATCCTTTCTTTCTGTAACTCTAATGACATGACTGTTAGATCATAAGCCACTGAGGCTCTGTTCATTTCTGTTTCCAGTTGATTTCCTCTCCGGTGTTCAATTTGGGTAATTTCTATTGTTCCATCTTCCTGTTCACTGATTCATTTCTCTTTCCCCTTATTTCTGCCACTGAGCCCAGCCACTGAGCTTTTTATTTCATTGATTTTGAATTCTAAACCTTCCCTTTGGTTCTCCTACATATCTTCTACCTCTTTGATGAGGCTTCTTATTTATTTATTTCAGAAATGTTCATAATTCCTCATAGAGGCATTTTTATTATGTACTATAGATGAACATATGAAAGTCAAAACAATAAAACAGTGAGAAGATAAGAAAGGAGAACACCTTCATGTCCTTGGAGTAGGAAAACACTTCTTAAACATGGCTCAAAATGTGTTCATCATAAACAGGTGACTGATGTATCTGACTATTTAAAATGAAGAACTTCTTTTCATCAACAATACCCATATGAGAGTAAAAGCAGGAGATTCTGCATCACATGTAAGTACAGAGGACTTATATCCAAAACAAATAAACAAACATAAAAAACCTCTCTAAACATTAAGAAAAAGACAAACTACCCAGTGTGAAGCATGTCATAAGGAGCCCCACTGCAACAGTAATCTGAGAAACATAAATCAAAATTACAATTAGATGTCAGTTACTCCCTCACCAGAATGGCTAAAATGGAAAAATAATTACAGTAGACAATACCAAGTGATAATAAGGATGTGAAACAACAGGAACTCTTGTACATTGCTGATGGGGGTGTGAAATGGGACAACTTTGGAAAACAGCTTGGCGTTACACCTACTTACATTAAAGATTACTACCCAATCTCATGTGATATCCAAAAGATATTCTAATTCTAGGAACATATCTCAAAAATGCACGCAATGGTAACAAAAATCAGGTGCTAGAAAGTTCAGAGCAACATTATGCAAAATAGCCTCACACAGAAAAGTGACTGAGGTCCACCAACATGGAACAGACAAATGAATTATATTACACTCAAACCATGCAATATTATAAAGCAGTGAACTGCAGCTATATACCACATGAATAAATTACACAACATAAAGTTGAATGTAAGAAGCCAGATACAAAAGAAGAAATATGAAATATTTTTGTTTAGATGAAGTCCCAAGAAACAAGTAAAATTACACTATGGTGTTCAGAGGTTCTTGCATAGTTGGTACAACTGTAAAGAAAATAAAAGATGTGAATATCCTAAAACTTAAGATGGTGATTACCCTCAGTGGAAATGGAAAGGAAGTGAATTGGGAGTGCATAAGGAGGGCCTTGGGTTATTGGGGAAGCTCTATTTCCAGATTTTAGTGGAGGTCACATGGATATTTGCCTCATGATAAACGGCTGAGCTTTATATTTTTGTTTTGTGCACTTTCTTAAATATGTTTTATATTCTCAGTGGAAAAGGTTAAAAACAAATGGCTTGCTTGAAAACAAATAAAATGCAAAACTTAAATTAGGAAAAGAACAAAACCAAATTAACAGAAAATAGGAAAAAAGCATTTAACATAAAAAGTGAAACTAATGGAATGGAAATAAAGATATTAGGATAAAGCCTAAAGATGGCTCTTGAATAGACAAAAAAACAGAAACAAAAACAAGAACAAACCCTCAAAAAAACCTCAGGCAAATGCCTCGTAGGATTAAAAACAAACAAAAGCCAAAGCAAACAACATTAGAAACGAGAAAGGAGCTTTAACTATAGACATGCTGGAGATTTAAAGAATATGGGAGCCTCTACAGCTGTAAATCCAAAAATCTAGAGGACATGGATGATTTCCTTGCGAAACATAAAGTACTACACTGAGTCCAAGAGATGCAGTAAACCCAAAGTCCAATAACGATAAAAGATACTGGAAAGTCCAAAATGGTATTTCAGACTCAGTTCATTCCAACTTTTAGTGAAAAGATAATTCCTATGTTTTAGCTAATGCTATTGATACATAAGAAAAATTGTACACTGTGTAAATATTGGAAAGGATAGCACTGTCTTTCTTTCCAAATGATATGATTGAATATCTAAAAAAAAAACTAAGAGAACATACTTAAAAACAACTGGAATTAAGATTATTTGCTACATTGAATATAATAAATATGATACTAATAACAACAAAATAAGAATAAAAATGGCGGGGCACCTGACTGGTTTAAATAGAGGAGCATGCCATTTTTGATCTCGGGGTTGTGAGTTTGAGCCCCACGTTGGGTGTAGAGAGTACTAAAAAAACAATAAATAAAACTTAAAAAAAAATAAAAATGGCAAGCATTGTACTCAAAGTTAATAGTAACAAATGTAAAATGCCTAGAAATGCATTAAACATGAAACAAATTAAACATGGAAATTAAATGACAAACGTGAAGCTATGCCTAAAATGTTGTTAAATAGCAAAAACTCAGGTAGAGTAGATCTGGGTCATTCTATGCAGCCACCCACCACCATTAAGCCTTCCTCCTCGGTTTGGGGAATCCTCACGTTAGGAGTCTTCTACCTTCTCCAGAAAGGCTTTCCAGGCCTGCCTTGTTGAGAGGGAGCCCTTGAGGGAGGGCTCCACCCATGAGACACTCCTGCACAAGGCTTTGGGTGGGAGCTTGGGACACAGAGATAGGTACTGAACTGACTCCATTCTGAAACGGGGCAGCACACACACACACAGTTTCCAGAGGAGGCAGGAACTGAGGTTCTGGAGACAGTACCCAAAGCCTAGGATCAGCAGGGTCAGTAACATGCTACTGGTGGGGTCACAGCCCAGTGGTGGTGGAGTCTTCCTCAAAGCATTCTGTAGTATAATTTGGAGTGTCGTTCCTTTCCTGGCCTTACAGCCTCCAAACTTGGTTTCTGGCCATCCTGGGGTCTCTGTGAGCTCTTTGGGTTCCTTCTGGGTGAAAACTAGTTTGAGCTGGTTTCTTCACAGCTGCAAACCCTGCCTGACACATACCGCGTGACTCAGTGAAGGCACACAGCCTGCTCTTAAACGGAAAGACGCAATCTCCTAAAAACTGCCAATTCCTTCCCAAGGAATGCACAACACATGTGAGGGCATGCCAACCAGAATCCCAGCGGAGTGGATGGAAGTGGACAAAATCATTTTCAAGATTTATAGAATAACAAATGTGTAAGAATTATCCAAAAATTTTTTTGAAAAAAAAAAAGTGATAAAGGGAGGCGTGGATGTCTTGACAGATATTAGTGTTTTAATCAACACACCAAGGTCATGGCTTAAAAACAGAGAGTTTGGGGGCACCTGGGCGGCTCAGTTGGTTAAGCGACTGCCTTCGGCTCAGGTCATGATCCTGGAGTCTGCTTCTCCCTCTGACCCTCCCCCCTCTCATGCTCTCTCTATCTCATTCTCTCTCTCAAATAAATAAATATTTAAAACAAAACAAAACAAAACAAAACAAAACAAAACCAGAGAGTTCAACAGGATGGAACAGTTTCAGAAATCACAATGATCATTTATAGGAACTTAGTATGTGGAAAACATGGCATTTCAATTCAGTAGGAAAAAGATAGTTTGCTTAATAATGGGTGCTTGCATAATAAGCTATTTATCTATAATTTTCTCAAAACAAATAAAAAGAAAATATATTTGACTAAGAACCTAAATTAAAAAAATAAAAACCCAGGAAAATGTAAAAGAATGGTTGCATAAACATGGAGTGTAGAGTCCTCTGAAAAGCAAACCAAGAATCTCAGGAAGCTATGAAATTCTCAAAATAAAAGACAGATGAGGACAAAGTCTCTGGCCAGCCAGGCCTAGAGTAGAGCAATCAATACACACACATTTTCCACCAAGGCTGCTAACCTACTAGGTTATGGGTCTGGAGCTCCCGGATACGTTTTCAGGAGGTGGGCAAAGAGTTAATAGCCCTGACAGCTTTAGGAATGAGAAAGGGAACATAAATACAAATGCAGAGGGGACTAGAAATGAGAAGGAAATGAGAAGAATAACTTTGTGCCAGTAAATTTGAAAATCTAGAAAAAATAGACGATGTTCTATGAAAACGGCAATTAATAAAATTGGCAATGTGAAAAGCAAAACAAAATGGAACAACCAGGTTTACAAAAACATGGACCGACTACGAACCATAGAAGGAATCTTACAAGGTGGCACCTGAGGACATCTATGTGGCCTAAAATACGTGCCATCTTCTTTAGATGCATGGCAGGGATGAAGTCCCTCATTTCCCTGACCTGTCGATGACTCTACTAAAGATTCCTAGTTCTGGAGAATTCCGGCTGGAACAGCTTGGTTCACAGGCCTGCCTCGGGGCTGAGTGAGTGCGGGGCACCAAGAATGCACATAATGGGGAGATGTGCTGCCCGAAAGAAGGCAGGCCAAATGGCTCTCCAAAAAGGCTCATCTGGTTTGGAGTCTAATCAACTCACAAAAAGAAACCGTAAGAAATGCACCAAATGGTTGTTTTCCTTTTCTTCTTCCCACGGAACTGTATTAATGCACAGGGGTCAAGTTACACTCTGGCAAGTTCTCATCATGCCATGACCACTGGCAGGCAGGCATAACTGGGGATTCACCACCTCTGGATCTGGGAGCATTGCCTTTGGCTTTGGTGTGTCCTTCTGCTCTGATCAACTGGACAAAGTGTCCAGAGTTCTGATCTGGTCTGCTCTCCCACAACTCAAAACCCTGCAAGGAATTTGTTCACATGATCATGCCACTACCTTGGCACGAGGATAGAAGGAGCTGATGTAAATGGCAAGACTGTTTCCTCAGGGGGAAATAGAAAGGGAGAGATGGGGCTTGGCTGGGAAGCAGAGTTTATCACGTTAAATAACCCTTCCGTGACCCCAAGGAATAGACATCAAAATAAATCTTTTCCATTGGTTGTTTCACTGAGTTTGTGATTAATCCTAAGAAAAATTCTGGAAACCTCCTGATTAGTTCTCTGACCTCAACATCATGTGTGGAAGGCTGACAGATTTATTTCGGGAGTGCCCCTCCGTGTTCGGGTCACTGGGAGCGATGCAGCCGAGGCTTTGCAAATGAAGCTGCAGTAATTTTTCATGAATCTCTTTGGAGCATTCACCAGCCAGCTGGCCCCCTTATTTATGGTCCATCAGCCTTTCAGGGAGAGAAAAGGACTTACACAACAGAGAGGGATGCCCCTGTGATTCTTTTAAGAAGCACAAATGAGACAGCTATGTGACCTTCAGACACTCCCAAAAGGAACGCAGCAGGGAAGGCTGAACCTGGTGGGGGGGGGGGCAGCCCACAGATCCCGGAGATGCTCAGTGGGCAGACCGTCCTTGAAGCTGACAAGCCTGCTGAGACCCAGAGAAAGCAAAGCATGCAGGACACAGTCAGACCCACTTGGGGTCCTTTCTGCTAAGGAGTGACGCAGGACAAGCCACAGAACCTGAGCTTCCCGTTCCTGGGGTAAAAGTGCAAAGTGCAAATATTGCTAGTTGTTGTTGTTATTCATTGTATTACTTTAATTGCAGAATAGGTTTGCAAAAACCCGCCCTAGTTCTGCATACTTCTAGCATTCCACCATTTTCACAGACATCCTTGTTCATATGCCAAACTCACTAACTTGGCTCACCTAGTCCTGGCCCTGCTTATTCTGAGTGACCCCTCTGTCCTGCCACATTCCTGCTGTTGGCAGTGTGGGGTTCCTAAAACACAGGCCCTGTTGATGTGAAACTAGAGAACTCTCATGCTGGTGGACACTCAGGACACTGAATGACGCGGGTCAGACCCCAGAAACGACAGGAATCATGCTACAACAATGATAAATATGCTGAGTGAAAGAAGTCAGACACAAAAAGGCCACACAATATAGGATTCCATGAAATGGGATGCCCTCATGAAGTGTCCAGCCCAGGAAAATCTAGAGAGAGATTAGTGGTTGTTTGGCGCTGGGGGTGAAGGTGGGAATAAGGGTGTAAGGGGCGGGGGGGGGGGGGGTGATAGCTAAAGGGTATGGGATTTTTTTTTTGTTTTTTAAGGTGATGAAAATGTTCTAAAATTGACTGTGGTGGGGCACCTGGGTGGCTCAGTTGGTTCAATGTCTGGCTCTTGGTTTCGGCTCAGGTCGTGATCTCAGGGTTGTGAGATGGAGCCCCATGTCAGGCTCTGTGCTCAACATGGAGTCTGCTTGAGATTCTCTCTCTCCCTCTCCCTCTGCCCCTCCCTCCTGCTCTCTCTCTCTCCCAAAATAAATTTAAAAAATCATTAAAAAAATATAATTGACTGTGGTAATGGTTACACATATATTGGTGGATATACCAGAAACTATTAAATTGTACACTTTAAATAAGTAAATAGTATGGTGTATGAATTATATCCCAATAAAGGGGTTTAAAAAGAGAAACAATTATCCTCACTGACTTAGCTTCAACATCCTGCCAACATGTTTAATATTCACAAGTGTGCCATGAACATAGAAAGCTTAAGACCAATAAACTCTTACCTTCTCCATCACGATCTCCCCAGTGTGACGCTGCTGGGAGCTCGGCCTTAGCCAGACTCTCTGGGCTGCAGAGAGCAGACCACCCCCTTCCTTCCCAAGCATCTGAATCCATTTGCCAAAAGCAGCCCTTGCGGCCAGCACCCTTTCCCGGCCTCTTAGGCTCCTCCTTGCTCTGGAGGCTTTAGGGACTGGGGCACCTGTTCCTGCCAGAGAGGCAGTGGGTTCCCGCCAGGCTTGGGGATGCAGCCAGCCAGTCACTGGGAGGGCAGGGCACCCCAGCTTCCCTTCCAAGCCAGTGACACAACCCCACTGTGCTAGCCTCTCCCGGCCTGGTTTCCCCCCAGGGGCCTACAGCCCCCGAAGGAAGATTCCAGGCAAGCTGTTCCTCGGCAGGGATGGGGGTGAGAGGGGTTGGGGAAGCCTGTCCTTGCAGTCATGGCTTGACCTGTGACTCTGACCTTGAACATACAGAAGCAGCTAAGTCTTCGCTGTATTTCTTAAAATGGAAATACATTTGACAAGTAACAGTGTGTAAATGTAAGGTGTACAACATTGCAGCAGTAGCTTGGGTATATCTATGACTCTGCCGCAGCGGGTCACCCAACCCGGGGAAGAGAGAAGGAAGAGATTCTGCAGAACGTTCTTGCCAGCCAAGCAGGGAGTGCGGACAACAGCCTCATGAGACGAAGTTACGACACGCTGTCCCATGCAGAGAAGCCAGGAAGGACCCCAGGTCTAACGTGCAGACCTGGGTACCACGGCTTGTCTGGGGATTTAAAAAGCCAGTTTATTCCATTCTCATCAACTTGTAAGGACTCAGACAAAAAAAGTAACAAAATCTCTGAGACCATGAACCTGGAGGAGATGCCACAGCACACAGAACTGTGGTCCCCTCCGCAGCCCCCCCCCCCACCACATTCCAGCTGCGGACGGCTTCAGCTTTCTTGTGATTGGCTAATTTTTTTTTTCCCAAGAGAAAATGATCCTTTTAAGACGTATCCACATCACTTAACAATTGTTTTAGAACGTTTTTGCCGAGAGCAATAAGTAATGACAGTAACTATTAGTAATTAGTTATAGATTATCTTACCACTTTTTACTTCTTGGTAAATGTTTGGGATTTTAAACATTTCAGTCTGAATCTTGAATATTTTGAAGGAAATATGCAAAAAAAAAAGTCAAATAAATAGGTAGAGACATATATGAATTTACTCTACCCCACCTTAAGACTTTGAAAGGGGAAACACCTTTTTCATTAGTGAAGTTAATTCTTAAACCAATTTAGATCCTGTGATATACTGTAAACATGGATTTATCCTTAGAAAAACTTTTCAAGCATGTTTTTCAAATAACCTAAAATATGATCAGGTTAGAAATTCCTAGATTCTTAAGAAATATAAAGTGAAATTACCTGTGACCCCTACAGGCTTTAAAAAGGAAAAATACAGACCAAAATGGATAGGAAAAAAAATGATTTTGGTTCATCACTAAAATAAACATTATTCTAAAGTGAAATTTTCCAATTGCTGTATCTGCTGATATATACACATGTATAATTACATTTAACTATAAGCGGACATAAAATCACTGCTTTGTGATGAATAATTGGGACTGCTACTAAGACGTGACAGTTATCCAAGTCTGTGTGAGCCGGAACTGTGTTAAGAACTTTCTGTCTCTATTATCTTTACAAATAAGGAAACTGAGGCTCAGAGAGGTTAAGTGACTTGCCCGAGGTCACAGAGCTGGTCTGGAGCCAGAACTGAATCCAGAACTTGTATTCAGAAGTCAGTACCACCCTTTCTCCATTTCCCCTGTGTCTCAGACATGCCAAATTGCTTACATTCCCGGGACAAGCTGAGACCTTTCCACTCTCACCTTTATTACTAGTGTTCCCTCCCTGGACTGTCCCCTTCAACCAACCCCTTCCAGGAATCACATTCCTCAAGGCTCAGCTCCACTGCCCTCCTTTGTGTAAACTTTCCTGATCTCGACAGTGAGATTTAAAACCTTTGTCCTCTCTTCTCCCATTTCTTAATGATAGCACTCAGTTTATTATGCTTTATGATGTTAATTTAACTCTATCCTTTTTTTTCTTCCTAAAAAGCTATTGTAGAATTCTTGAGAACTGGGACTTACTTTTGTGTCCCCCCCAGAAGGGATGGCAAACACAAGACACACATCCCTTCATTTCCCTTTCTTTTGTTCTTGGAGTCCAGACACAGCCTCAGAATCCTACTTTACACACTGCTCTCAGCATTTACTACCAGATGATAAAAATTGGCATACCAGGTGAAACCTACTTGCCATGGTAGATATGACTACAAAATAACCCAAACAAACAAACAAAAAACCACATGCTTCCAACTGAATGTACATAAGGATACCATAAAATGTTGATGCTTAACTAAGGGAGAATTAGCTTATTCCTTAAACATGTATAGTCTACTTTGAAATGATTAAGAAATGTTGGCATATAAGGAGGCTTCCCAGTGCTCTCCTTGCCTCTGCCCAGCAGCTGGGAGAAGCGATTCTCCCCTCTGCCCCAAATTACAGTCCGGGTTTGGGGGAGGCACCAGCACACAACAGAGGTCAGATTCCTAAGCAAGTGGGACATGCATACACTCCTGGTGCAAGTGAAGATCAGCCCAAACCACTCTGGAAAACTGTTTGTCAACATCCACCAAAGCCAAGCACATGTGTACCCTAGGACCCAGAAATCGCGCTTGACCAACAGACAGGCATAGGGATATTCATCAGAAGATGTGCACTGCGATATCCACAGCACCACCCTCCTCAATAGCCTCTCTGGGAAGAACCCAACGTCCATCAGAAGGAGGGGAAAATAAACTGGGGTGTGTCCATACAGCGAGAAGCCAGGACTACTTGCAGTGACGTGACTGACTCCAGCAGACACATAGGATGAAAACACACCGTTCTAATGTGTGATTCTCTTTATAACATGTTGAAAGCCAGGAGGCTGATGGAGGTTAAGTCAGTGGCTGCTCTTGGGGAGGGTGAGCCCCCAGAAGAAGGAAAGATGGGGACTCCTGGAGATGCTGGCCATGTCCTCTCTGCATCTGGTGCTGGTTCCCCAGGTTTGTGAAAAGCCACTGAGCTGCACACGTTTGCAGTGTATCGGGGGACAGCTGCAGGGGATGGTGGGAAACCAGAAAGGAAGTTGCACCTTGACACTGTTTCCTCGGCCGGGAATATACCCGACTCCCCCTATTGCCATTACTCAAATGTGAAGAATACAAAGAAAGGATCATGTGTTCCAAGTCTTGGCCAAAGCATCTCCCCAGTGGGGCCGAGTACCCTGAGGCTTGAGTTCCCTGCCCCCCATGTGCAAGCATCTCTCAGGGCATCGGGCACACACTACCCACTGACACCCCATCAGGTGAAAACCGCCCCAGGACGGCGCTGCCTTCTCCGTCCTAGAGCCACGTGGGGCCCAGCACTGCCAATCTGCCCTGAACGCAGGTATGCGGAGTCAGCACACAAGAAAGGTGGATGCAAAGTGTCGTTAGGTTAAGTCGATCAGATTTTAGAGGCTTCGAAGAGGTCTACTAATTATGTTTTTTATGTTTTGCACTTTCTGAGGCTCTGACATCTCGGGATCTTGTTGATCCTAGAGAGACAGCTGTTCCCAGGGCCAGCTGATACCTGAAGGAAGAGTAAACAACTTGCTTGTGAATCTGCCTTTCATAGGCGAAGCAGCCACTCCGGAGCGCGCACCCCCAACCACCCTGCATCTACAGCTCACACTCCAGGCCAACATCCCTCTTGCCCTAAATCACTCCAGGGACCAACCCCATGACCCAGAGCCTGCTGGCAAGCCCCAAGGCCGAGGCTTGACCAGTTTTCATCTAGCGCCTCGAAGGTTCCCATTTGGCTTGTTCTCAGTCCCTCCAAGTTCATTAGAATTTAAATTTCCACCTTTACACTGACAGAGGTTTTTTGGTCCCTACACTGCTTTTATTAGGACATTTTACACCATCAAAGAAGCTTGGCAGTTACGGACAGATCAGTGTTTCCAAATCCCACTTTTCGTATAATTAAAGTACATTAGAACACGGACACGTGGTAGAGAAAGTGCACTCAGGCTGCTGAAGGCAAAGAGCTGCCACGTTCTCTGTTTTTAACTGTGCTTTGGAACAAGCATCAAAGAGACAATGAGACAACATTAAAAAATATTCTTTTCAAACTTCAAAGCTGATGAGAATCTAGGTGGTTTTTTTAATGTGTGTGTGTGTGTGTGCACGTGTGTATGTGTATATAAAACATTTAAGGAAAAAGTTATCTAATTCCAGAAGATAGGACTTTTATTGTAGCTTGCATTACATTGTTAGAAAGAAAACCACAGACCCCAAATGGTGTTACTTAGGTTAATGCCCCAAGTCAATAAATCAGGGCTTCGTATCTAACCTAAGGGCGGTTTCCACCTTCCCCAGAAATGGAGTTTTATTACCCAGTCAGTCCGGGAATGTTCTGGTCAGTACCAATGAGGTAACTGTCACAGGGTCCTCTCCATCCCTGCTCCCCATCCCCAAAGGAAGAGGAGGTAATCAGCATGATAAGACCCTATGCTCTTCCCCCTCAACCAAGAAAGAGAGAGTGACCGCACCTGGAACAGTCCTTTCTTTTCTTTTGTTATGAACTCCTCCTCCCATTCTCCTTCCTATAAAAACCTTCCTATTTGTACCACTCCTCAGAACCCCTCCCCTCTACTGCCCGATGATTCAAGTCAAGAATCACGTAATAAAACCAATTAGATCTTCAAATGGACTCAGCTGGATTTTGTTTTTTAACAATCTAAATCACACAATGAAGCCTTATAACCTTCCCGGACCTTTTCGGAGGGGGGTGGGGAAGCCCTCCTTGTCATTTATATCATTCGCTATGTTACCTTTATTTCAGTCTTCAGTTGTATTCTAGCTATTCAAATTTTTCATCACGTGTGTGCCATCCTGATGAGAGACAGAATCCAGGGAGTGTGGGAATTGGAAGGTGCCAATTGCAACCTTCCTGCCAGCCAGCAATTGTCAAACGAGAACACCACGCCAGACTCACAGTCCTCTTTGAAGGTTACCTTCATAGGACATGGCAACAATTTCTACAGTCTTGGGGATTTTTACAAGACCTTTTTGTTCAAATGACACTTTCAAGGACAGCATCAGGTGGAAAGCTATGAATGTCTCCACTGGCCCCCCTGGGAACAGGAAAACGAGCCTGCTCTCCCTGACACTTTCTCATCACTCGAGAAGCATGCAACTAGTCGGACACAGAGAGTCCTCCTCTGGGCGCCTCTGGTTAATTACGTAGACGTGCGTTTTCAGTCTGGGCTCGGAAATTTCATTAGTTAGCACCGCAATCAAAGCAGAGCTCCACATGGCTGGCAGGAATGGAGAAAGGGCTGGAACAATTGGGCTGGTTAACAGGAAAATGAGGAGCATTTAGCGCTTTTCTTCCAGAGGGACCCAGACAAGAATGTTTGCAGCAGCGGTGTTTGGAATAACAGAAAAATTGGAAAGAAGCTCAATGAGGCTCTGTGGTCAAATTAACTCCGGAAATAGTGTTTTAAAGAATTAAACGGGACTCTCTCTATGCATGGCTTCCCAGAGTTTTAATAATCTAGAGTGTGTAATGCTTTGTGTCTTCATGCAGAGAACTGCACAGAGTTGACCACATCCCTCCCCTCCTCCTTCTCCCCTGACCCCCCCATCCATTCACATCTCAGCGACTCATGCTCAGGAGTGGCCAGGGGGCCTGCTTTCCACCCCCCCCAAGGTTCCCCTGCTTTAGGGGGGCAAGTGCAGGGCCATGCGGGCTCCTTCCTGCTCCTCCCATTTGGAATCACTATTTACAGACACAAATGCCTGTCGACTAGCCTTTGTTCATTCCTAGAAGGTAACACAAGTAGCAGCCAATAAAGAATGTTTTTATTAGTTTTAAATTTTTTCTGGCCTCTAACCTAATGGGGTGTGATATTCTCTTGACTTTCAGAGTCAAGTCATACATGAAAATACATCGCTCACACCGTGTGGTGTTTCTAGGTAAAACTGCAAAGACTACTACAGCACTAGACCTCAAGTTGGCTCTTAACAAATTATGCTCTGGCCGCCAATTTCAGTGGTGTAAGCCTATCCAATGGTGGGGGGCGGGTATTGGGGAAGAACCAAGGGAAGAAGGATGTGGGCAGGCTGTGGATTAGTCACCCTCAGGGCAACAGACAGTGATTTTTTTTTTTTTTAACTTTCTTTTATTCTTGGGAGAACTCGCCTAGTGTTTGAGGGCAAAATTGGGGCACTTTACATAAATATCTTATTTTCAGCTTTTCTTGAAAAGTTTCCAGTTCCAGGCTCACTGGGCCTTTGGTGGGAGCTGCTCCCTCAAGACAAGGCTCCAGGCTGGAGTGAGTCTGCATCTGGCTTCGCCCTCAGCAGCCTGTGAGTTTCTGTTTTCTCCTCTCTGGGAAGTAAGGTCCCCTCCTCCACCTGCCTTCCCTCTTCCACAATGTGGACTCCCCCTCCCACCGCCATTTCTGCCCCCCATTCCCTTTGTCCTTTATGAGTGTGTTCCTTTTTTCTAACGCTTTACTGACGTGCTGGTGAGCTTCTAGAGGAAGCAGACGCAAGCCCATGGGCTAAGTACGCTGTGTGCATGCAGTTGGGGTCTCCAAGCATGTTAGCTACCTTGAGAAAGAGCTGATTTTAATCACCATTTTTCCCCTCTAGAGCCCACACTTCTAGTAGATATTAAAGGCCCGCTAAATACGACATTGGACCAGTACACCAGGAGGTGGAAGGGGACAGAAGGATCCCCTGAAAAGCTGGTTCTGAAGCACCTGGACCTCCAGCTCCGTCCCCAGCCCCTGCAGGGTGGCCTCAACCCTCCACACCTTGGACATCTGAGCAGAATGAAGACCCTTCTCCAGAGAAGGCACAGATGACAGAGGACCAGGGAGGGTGAAGAAGTCCCAAAGAGGATTAAGTCAAGTCTGAAGCGGCCCACTCCACCTCCCTTCCTCAAACACAGGCAGCCCCAACTGTTCACTCAGAGAACCAGTGAGGCCCAGGCCCGAGAGAAAACACCACACACGTTGACATTTGGGGGTCTCCTAAGGAGTGCTAGATATTATATCAGAGTCCACACTGTTGGGATAGACCATGGTTAACCTTCAAGCTCTCGTTACATTTCCATGAATTATGGGAGGTAGGGCAGTGAGTCAATCCCACCCACAGCTTACCTGTATCTAGGTACAGGGATGAGGAAACATCCTAACAGGTGGCAGGAGACTGGAGAGACGGTAGTAAGGTCACAAAGGGCCCCAGCCATGAAGTCACAGAAACAAAACCCCCAGAGGACAGGACAGTGATCTTACTACGAGGTAGGGATCAAGTCCGGTGGAGAGAAGTCTCAGGGCCCGAGCACTACGAGGTCCATGGGACACACAGCGAGGGCTGAGTTGTAAGTTCGGGGAGCCTCAGGTCCCCATGCCTCTCTCAACCCACAAGGCTCCATCTGCATGCCCTCCCTCCTGTTCTTCAAACTCATCCGGTCAGCCTCAGGGTCTCCTCCCTGCTGTGTGCTCCCTCTCCTGAAACCCTCCTCCCTCTGTTCCTCACTCCCATGCATTGCTCAGGCCCCAGGTCACTTGTCCCATGCTCAGAGAAGCTCAGAGCTGCCTCTTCACACCTCCCTGCCTGTTTTCTTATAGCGTTTCTGTTGTCGGAAACTTCCCTGCCTATTTCCTCACAGCCCTTTGTTTGATGTGTCATCCACCTGTCCTCTTGGAAGGAATGCTGCACACATGGAGGGTACAGAGTCGGGACTTGTCTGTCTCATCACTGATCTGTCCCCAGCACCCAGAACGTGCCAGACACGTGGCTCAGCCTCCATAAAAATGTACTGATCCAATGGATGAAAGAGTCAATGAATGAACATGGGACAGATAAATATTTGTATGGACCCACTGCTGGCCCACGTTACACCTGTCCATTTTTATTTTGCTGAGAATGTTTTCTTTGCTAGAAAACTTCGGGGTTTGGGATCAACTTTCAAACTGCTGGTTTAGCTGGGATAAGGGCTAATTCGCCTGAAGACGAGTTAGAGCAGAATTACGTGGCTACAAGGGAAAGATACTATGTGATCATGACACACACCGCAAACAGCCATCAAATGCTAAATTTCTTGTGAAGCTGAGAGAGGCCACGACCATTCTTGACCCCTGATTAGTAGAATAAAAGCTGCACCTTTTGGCAATAGAGGAAACTATGAAGGAGCCCAGGCCGACAAGACCTCGAGAGGGGCTCTGTACTTTCAGCAAGTTTCCCTTCATCTTTAAAGCCAGGCATTTCCAACAGCCCCCGCCTCAGGCCCTGTCCTGTCGTAATTTATTATTCATCACGATGAAGCTAAATCAGGGTTGCCCTGGTTACTGGGGGGCTCTTCTGAGGGCTGTGGCTACATAATTGGTGTTGGCTTGGTTACTGGATGCTTTCAATTTTGAGACTTGAGTGGTGGTAATAAATGTAGCTATAAGCCTCAAGAAAAAACCCTTAACAGGCTCTGGAAAGCATGAGATCATCACAGAATTAAGGTTCCAGTCCAAAATGTGCCACTGAGGGTCTCCACCCGTGGTCCTGAGAAACCCAGTGATAAAACATAAAATAACTGGCCCATAAAAATTATCAATGACTTTTTAAAAACAATAACAGACTGAATCAGGAAACTATTAATTCGATTATTTTGGCTAAGTGAATCGGGCTGTCACACACAGGATGTGAGGTTTGCTCTGAAGACCCTGCTCAGACCAGCATTCAGGGAATGTTTCCTGAGTCTGGTGCTGATCCCTTTCAAGAGAAGGAAGAGTTTTGGGGAGCAGCAGTGTGGAGGATGAAGTAGAGGGAAGGTGACCTAGGAATGTGGCCTAGGGGTAGAGTTTCCAAGAAGAAAGACAGTAATGCCTTGACCAGCCAGGAAAAGGACTGGAAGGTCAGAATTCACCCGCGGTCCCTTCTCAGAGGCCCAGCACCTTCGTACCTCTGACACCAGCCTGAGAATAAGGGAGAAGGATTACTAGCCTGCAGAAATTCTAAATGTGTTTGTGAGCATCTGGGGATCAGTGTCCTTTTGTCTGGAACTTGGTCTCTAAGCTGGAGCCAACCTGGAGCAGCTGCAAGGCAGTAGAAGTAAAGGAGTGGCATATTTAGGGTGAGAGGATCTGAGATGTTGCCCCTCAAACCTACACTCATAAGGGACACGTGGGACATGAGGGGTCCCAGAATTCCTTTGTGCCCCAGGTGGTCCTGAGAAGAGATGGGAGAATCCCAAGCAGGTAGGTCTTGAGCTGAGACCCTGGTAAGGATCTCAGACATCCCTAGCAGAGGCCAGCACAGACCCTCCAGCTGGATGGGGCATGGGTCATCGTCTGTGCACCAGAAAGGGCTCGGAGGACACAAAAACGGGTGCCACTTGGCCCACCCCCACTGCTGTGGTGCTAAATCCACTCCCCCCACACCTAGGTAAGACAAAAAAGGAGAAGATGAAGAAGGAAGAAGTGCCAGAGGGCTGAATACTTTCTGGAAAGCGAGTTAATCTTGGAGAGACTGTTTTAAACTGATAAAGATGAAATCACTTTGCAGGGATAAGAGTCAAATTTATTTTTCCCAAATCAGTAGACACATGCCAAGCTGAGATGCATTACAGACAATGAGGCATGCATTTTGCAGTTCTAAGGCATATTGTCAAAATTTAAACACACCACATATAATACAAGTCAACAGGAATGAGACCAAAACTCTCGTAAATATAAATGCACATAAATAGGCTAAGCTTGCAGTTAAGGAAAAAAAAAAAACCTTGAAAATATTATGCTGAGTGAAATAAGCCAGAAACAAAAAGACAAATATTGTATGATTTAATACTAGGTACCCAGAGTAGACAAAACTGCAGAGACAGAAAGTAGAATAAGTTGGTGGCCAGACACTGAGGGAGGAAGGAACAGAGGGTTAGTGTTTAATGAGCACAGAGTTTCTGTTCAGGAGGATGAAAAAGTTCTAGAGATGGATGGTAGTGATGGTTGCACAACAATGTTAATTTTTAATGCCCCTGAGTTATACAATTTAAAGTAATTAAAATGGTAAATTTGGGGGGGCACCTGGGTGCCTCAGTTGGTTAAGCGACTGCCTTCAGCTCAGGTCGTGATCCTGGAGTCCCTGGATCGAGTCCCTGCATCGGGCTCCCTGCTCTGACCCTCCCCCCTCTCATGTGCTTGCTCTCTCTCATTCTCTCTCTCTCAAATAAATAAATAAAATCTTTAAAAATAAATAAATAAATAAATAAATAAAATGGTAAATTTTATGTTGTGTATTTTACTACAATAGAAAAAAAGGAGAAAGAAGACTCACCTTTATAAGCAAATTAATGTATCATTTAGTGATTAACTCATAAGTGCAATGAAGAAGAAAAGCAAGATGCCTAAATTAGCAATGATATAGGTAAAACCTTGCATATAGAGGAACATAAGATATAAAAATATATAAAATACTATAAAATATTTATAAAATAATATTATAAACTGTTTATATTCATGACTTAAAAAATGATTCAAAGCCCAAATAGATCACAAATATGAAAAAATACAAAAATTGACAAGTAACTATCCTTCAAGTGCCACCACTCTCAGACAGTTTGGGGAATTGGTTCTTTGACAAGAGCAACAAAACTGACATATCTCTAACAAGAAAAAAGATAAAAGGCACATATTGACATATGAAATGAAAATGGAGATATCACTACAGACCCTGCAGACATTAAAATAATGATTAGGGAATAATATGAGCTCTACATATGTAAATTCACAATTCAAATGAAAAGAATCAACTCCTTTAAAACTACAAACTACCACAACCGAACCAATATGATAACTTTAATAGCTTTAAACTCATAATTTTAAATCTTCCCAAAAAGAAGTCTCTAGGCCTAGATGGACCCACTGAAAAATTCTATCAAACACTTTAAGAAAAATGAACACCAATTCTACACAATCTCTTCCAGAAAAGAGAAGGGAAAACTTTGCAACTCATTTTATAGGGTCATTATTACCCTGATACCAAAACCAGGCAAAAACAACAAAACGAACAAACAAAAAGACCAATATTTCTCATGAACTTAGATGTAAAATATCCTCAACAAAACACTAGCAGACTAAATCCAAAAACTGTATGAGAATGATTATACACCATACCCAAGAAATATTAATTCTAGGTATGTAAAACTGGTATTAGAAAATCAATCAATGGGGGTGCCTGTGTGGCTCAGTCAGTTAAGTGTCTGCCTTCAGCTCAGGTCATGATCTCAGGGTCCTGAGATCAAAACCCAAGTTGGGCTCCCTGCTCAGCGGGGAGTCTCCTTCTCCCTCTGTCTCTCCCCCCACTTATGCTCTCTCTCACTTTCACTCTCTCTCTCTCAAATAAGTAAATAAAATCTTTAAGAAAAAGAAAAAAATCAATCAATGTAATCTACCATATTGATAAACTAAATAAGAAAAATCATGTGATCATATTAATTGATAAAAAAAATCTGACAATCGGGCGCCTGGGTGGCTCAGGTGGTTAAGCGACTGCCTTCGGCTCAGGTCATGATCCTGGAGTCCCTGGATCGAGTCCTGCATCGGGCTCCCTGCTCGGCAGGGAGACTGCTTCTGCCTCTGACCCTCCCCCCTCTCATGTGCTCTCTCTCTCTCATTTTCTCTGTCTCAAATAAATAAAATCTTAAAAAATAAAAAAAATTAAAAAAAATCTGACAAAATTCAACACCTATTCATTTAAAAATCTTTCAGCAAGTTAGGAATAGAAGGAAATGATCTCATTCTAACACACACACACACACACACACACGAAAAAAAAATGTATACAAAACCCCTATAACTAACATCACATTAATGGTGGAAGGCTGAATGCTTTCCCCGTTTAAGATTGTGAACAAAGCAAATATGTCCATTCTTACCACATTTATTCCACGTAATACTAGAAATTTTAGCCAGTGCAAACAGGCAAGATAAAATGCACACAAATTGGAAGCAAATCCCAGAAAATCTATCAAAAAAACTCCTAGAACTAAAAAATGAATTCAGCGAGGTCACAGAATACAAAATCAACACAGAAAAACCAATCACAATTCCATATAGTAACAATAAATGTGCAGAACTTAAAAGCAAATGTCATTTACTAGCAATCCAAAGAGAACAAGACATTTAAATATACATTTAACCAATATATAGAGGATCTGTATGCTGAAAATTACAAAATTCTGTTGAAAAAAATCAAGAAAGGTGTAAATAAATGGAGAGATATACCATGTTCATGGATTGTTAGACTTAACACAGAAAGATGTCAATTCTCTCCAAACTGCTATATAAAATTAATATAATTCCTACTAAAATCTCAGTAATATTTTTTGGAGACAGAGACAGCACATCCTAAAATTTACATGTAAATCACAGCCTATGGAGTAGCTAAAACAAAGAATAAAGAGGGAGGAATCACTCTACCCAATGTTTTTTTTTTAATTATAATTATTTGCCAGAGAGAGAGCGAGAGAGAAAAAAAGCACAAGCAGGGGGAGTGGCAGGCAGAGGGAGAAGCAGACTCCCTGCTGAGCGGGGAGCCCGATGTGGGGCTCAATCCCAGGACTCTGGGATCATGTGCTGAGCCAAAGGCAGACGCTTAACTGACTGAGCCACCCAGGTACCCCACACTCTACCAATGTTAAAGCTTGTTATATAGCTACAGTAACCAAGACTGTGATATTAGCAGACAGTGTGCCCAGTGACACATAGATCAATGAGACAGAACAGAAAACATAGACATAAACCCACACAAATATTCTCAACTGATTTTTTCACACAGGTGCAAAAGCAATTTGGTGGAGGAAGGATAGTCTTTTCAATAAATGGTCTGGAGCAATCAATCATGGGCAAAATAATGAACCTTGACCTAAACTTCATACCTTATACAAAAATTGACTCAAAGGGGCAATTTTTAAATTTAAAGTGTAAAAGTATAAAACTCAGGAAAGATATCAGAGAAAAGTGTTTAGTCTTGACACCAAAATCATCATCTATGAAAGGAAAAAATGAACAAATTAGACCTTATAAAAAATATAAACTTTTGTTCTCTAAAGAGGTTGAAGAGCCAAGTTATAGACTGGGAGAAAATATTTGCAAGCCACATATTTGACAAAGGACTAATGTCTAAAGTATATGAGGAACTTTCAAAATTCAATAGTAAAACACAAAGAAACCAATTAGACAAAACACAAGAACATTTATTTCACTAAACCACATATAGAAATGTCAGTGAAGCACATGAAAAGATGTTCGACACCATTAGCCATCAAGGAAATGAAAAATAAGATGACAACATATCACTACATACTTACAAAAATGACTAAAAGCAAAGACAAAATTGACAACACTAAAAGCTGATGATGATGTGGAGAGACTGGATCACTCATACATTTTTGATGGGAATGTAAAATGATACAGCCACACGGGAAAACAGTTGATAGTTTCTTATAAAACTAAAAATATAATTATCATATGATACAGCAATTGCATCTTAGATATTCATCCCAGAGAAATAAAACTTATGATAGCACAAAAACTGGTATACGAATGTTCATTGCTGCTTTATTTATTTATTTATTTATTTTTAAAGATTTTATTTATTTATTTGAGAGACAGAGAATGAGAGACAGAGAGCACGAGAGAGAAGAGGGTCAAAGGGAGAAGCAGACCCCCTGCTGAGCAGGGAGCCCGATGCGGGACTCGATCCAGGGACTCCAGGATCATGACCTGAGCCGAAGGCAGTCGCTTAACCAACTGAGCCACCCAGGCGCCCTGCTGCTTTATTTATAATAGCCAAAATCTGGAGTTAGCTCAGATGTCCTTCAACAGATAATGGTTTAACAGTCATACATATATACCATGGACTACTACCCAACAATGAAAAGAAACAGACTATTGATACACATGATAACTTGGATGAATCTCCATGGAATTGTGCTGAATTCCACACAGTATTATACTATCATTCCATTTATATAACATTTTGGAAATGACAACATTTTGGAAATAGTGGACAGACTAGTGGCTACCAGGATGGGGTGGAAAGGAAGTAGGTATGGTTATAAAGACTAGTATGAGGAATCCTTGTGGTGTTTAAATATATGGTTCAGTATCTCGACCGTGGTGTGGATATACGAACATACACAGGTGACAAAAATGAATAAAACTTAATACACATACTCTAACACCCATACAGACAGAATAATGAATACAAATAAAAATGGGGAAATTTGAATAAGATGAATTGATTCTATCAATGTCAGTATTGCTGTTGTGATATTGTTACCATGGGGGGAAACCAGAAAAAGTGTACAGACGATTTCTCTCTGTTATTTCTAACAACTTCATGTGAATCTACAAATTTCTTAGTAAAAATTTCAGTGGAAAAAATTGTATATTAACAATCCTAACCCTCCTCTATTTCCATTCTAGAAAGAACATTTGTAGGTGACGTTATATAGATGCTCATTGTGGAGTAGCATTAAATACAAAATAAGTCTTTGTACCCATTTTCACAGGGTTCTTGAGATTTTTCAGATGCAATATCTATAGGGAGTAAAACAAAGGATTTGTGGCTATTCTGTTTTATAGAAGTTATCTGATCAATACAGATAGACCTATTCTGCTTGCCCATTTCTAAAATGAGAGGATTAACCATGGACAATGTCTAATTTCATTCTTGCTGTATAATTCTGTGTGCATTCGACTCCAATTTCCAATTTACTTGTTTACATGAAAAGTATTAATGTAGAAAAAGAAACAAGAGGAAGTTGATTTGTAATTTGCTCCTTTCTCCACACTAGCATGTATTATTTTGCTCTAAGTCTGAATGCGTTTTTAAATACTTAACAACCAGGTTTAGCCACACTTTAAAACAAAATATTTCATTTCTTTTACTATGCCCCAAAAATGCTTTGTAACAATTTAGGAGATGACTGGGTCAGGCATGGAATGAAAACATGGGTAACTGCATAACCCTTTTTGAATTACAACTGCCTACAAATAATGTTTGAGTAAGGTGCAGTATACTTTGGTATTTATTCATGGAAGAAAAGATCTGTCTGCTTTGTTTTCATCATTAATTAACTTTTTTTTCTTCCCTCCTTCCCTCTCTTCCTTCTCTCCTTTCTTCCTTCCCTCCTCTTTCTTTCTCTTTTTGGTGCCAGAATTTAGGAAAAAGGAACATGAACAAAAGCGTAAATAAAATAGCTAGGCTAGAGTGGGATGTAGTAAACAGGGTGGGAGGGTGGGGGAAACAAACAAAAAAAGGTATTCGGGTAAAGAAGAAATTGTATGCTAATGAGGGGAGCAAGAAGAAAATGAATCAAATGCGAGAACTCCAGCAGAAGTGTGCTAGTAAATGTTCAACAACTGACTCTTCAGAACTGCATACATATATAAACTAATTACAAATTTTAATAACACAAAGGATTTGTAACAAGCAATTTAAAATAAAAATACAAAAATCCAGGGGGCGGAGCAAGATGGCAGAGGAGTAGGAGACCTGGATTTCGTCTCCTCTCAGGAATTCAGCTGGATAGGGATCAAACCATTCTGAACACCTACAAACCCAACAGGAGATCGAAGAAAGGAATAGCAACAACTCTCTGAACAGAAAAGTGACCACTTTCTGGAAGGTAGGACGTGCGGAGAAGTGAATCCCAGGCGATATTCGGGAGGATAGACGGCGGGGGAGGGGCCTCCGTGGGCCGCTTCTGGCAAGTGATAGAGCCGCGGAGCACAAAATCGGAACTTTTAGAAGTCAGCTCCTCTGAGGGACGTCGCTCCAGTGGCTAAGCGGGGGTGGAACCCTCGTGGGACGGTGTGGTCTCAGGACCCTCGGGGTCACAGAAAGACCGGGGGTGCCTGAGTGTGGCAGAGCTCCCAGGTATTGGAGCAGGGAAGCCGGGTGCAGAGGCGGAGCCCAGGCGCGGGCTCTCAGCTCGGGGTTGCCACAAACCGTGATCCGCGGCACAGTCGGGCCACTGCTCCTCCAGCAGGGACCCAACAAGCAGCAGATCCGGGGAGACTCCCCTTCCTCCCTGGGGTGGAGCGGCGCGGGAGCGCACCGCAGGGATCTGCTGGGTTTGGAGACTCAACACAGAGTCGGGTGCCAGAGATAGAAACACTCAGTCACAGGCCGGGTGAGCACACAGTGTGGCCGGAGACGGGGGAGACGGGAGTGACTGACTGCTTTTCTCTGGGGGCTCACTGAGGAGAGGGGCCCCAAGTTCTCGGCTCCTCCGGAGTGGAGATTGGGAGGCCGCCATTTTCACTCTCGGCCTCCAAACCTGTACGAAAACCTTGCAGGGAACAAAAGCTCCCGAGAGCAAACCCAAGCAGATTACTTAGCCCGGTCGGGGCAAGGGCGGGGCAATTCCGCCTCCGGCAGAGACATTTGGAAACAACGGCAACAGGCCCCTCCCCCAGAAGATCAGCGAGAACAGCCAGACAAGACCAAGTTTACCAATCAATGAGAACGGCAGAATTCCAGCGCTAGTGGAATACTACATATAGAATTCATGGTTTTTTTCTCATGATTCTTTAGTCTTTCAAAGTTAATTTTTTTAACTTTTTTTTAATTTTTCTTTTTCCCTTTTTCAACCAACATCTTATCAATCCCTTTTTTAAAAAAACATTTTTATTTTGCATTTTTAGAGTCATATTCTATCCCTTCATAGTAATTACCCTTATTTTTGGCATATATATAAAAGTTGTTCTCTCTTTAAAATTTTGAGATAGTTTCTTCTAACAGATCAAAATATACCCTAAATCTCTAGTGTATGATTTTGTTCTCCTCTCTTGCCTGATCACATTCTCTCCCTTTTTTCTTTTTCTTTTTAAATCCTCTTCTTTCTTTTTTCAAACAACTTCTTATCAATTCCTTTTATAAAATTTTTTATAATTTTCATCTTTACATTCATATTCCATCCCTTCATCATATCAAACGTTATTTTTGTACATATATAAGTTTTTCTTTCTTTAAAATTTTGGGAGGCACTTTCTTCTAACAGACCAAAATACAACCAAAATCTAGTGTGTGGCACTGATCTATGCACCAGCCTGATCATATTTGATCATATTCTGCTTGTTTTGTTTTGTTCTGTTTTTGTTTGTTTTTATCTTTTTCTTTTTCCTTTTTATCTTTTTCTTTTTTCTTTCTTCCCCTTCCTTTACCCTGACTTCAGGTCTTTTCTGATTTTTTAGAGTATATTTTCTGGGAACGTTATTACCCTGTTAGCATTTTGTTCTCTCATTAATCTATTCTCCTCTGGACAAAATGACAAAATGGAAAAAATCACCTCAACAAAAAGAACAAGAGGTAGTACCGACTGCCAGGGACCTACTCAATACGGACATTAGTACGATATCAGATCTAGAGTTCAGAATCATCACTTTAAAGATACTAGCTGGGCTTGAAAAAAGCATGGAAGTTATTAGAGAACCCCTTTCTGGAGAAGTAAAAGAACTAAAATCTAACCAAGTAGAAATCAAAAAGGCTATTAATGAGGTGCAATCAAATATGGGGGCGCTAACTGCTAGGATAAATGAGGCAGAAGACAGAATCAGTGATATAGAAGACCAAACGATGGAAAATAAATAAGCTGAGAAAAAGAGAGATAAACAACTACTGAATCATGAGGGCAGAATTCGAGAGATAAGCAATACCATAAGATGAAACAACATTAGAATAATTGGGATCCTAGAAGAAGAAGAAAGAGAGAGGGGGGCAGAGGGTATATTGGAGCAAATTATAGCAGAGAACTTCCCTAATTTGGGGAAGGAAACAGGCATCAAAATCCAGGAGGCACAGAGAACCCCTCTCAAAATCAATAAAAATAGGTCAACACCCGACATCTAATAGTAAAACTGACGAGTCTCAGAGACAAAGAGAAAATCCTGAAAGCAGCTTGGGAGAAGAGATCTGTAACCTACAACGGTAGAAACATTAGATTGGCAACAGACCTATCCACAGAGACCTGGTAGGCCAGAAAGGACTGGCATGATATATTCAGAGCACTAAACGAGAAAAATATGCAGCCAAGAATACTATATCCAGCTAGGCTGTCATTGAAAATAGAAGGAGAGATAAAAAGCTTCCAGGACAATAAAAAACTAAAGGAATTTGCAAACATGAAACCAGCCCTACAAGAAATATTGAAAGGGGTTCTCCAAGCAAAGGGAGAGCCTAAAAGTAACATAGACAAGAAAGGAAAAAAGACAACATACAGTAATAGTCACCTTACAGGCAATACAATGGCACTAAATTCCTATCTTTCAATAGTTACCCTGAATGTAAATGGGCTAAATGCCCCAATCAAAAGATACAGGCTATCAGATTGGATTAAAAAACAAGACCCATCGATATGTTGTCTGCAAGAGACTCATTTTAGACCCAAAGACACGCCCAGATTGAGAGTGAGGGGGTGGAAAACCATTTACCAAGCTAATGGGACACCAAAAGAAAGCTGGGGTGGCAATCCTTATATCAGACAAATTAGATTTTAAATCAAAGACTGTAATGAGAGATGAGGAAGGACACTATATCCTCCTTAAAGGGTCCATCCAACAAGATCTAACAATTGTAAATATCTATGCCCCTAATATGGGAGCAGCCAATTATATAAGGCAATTAATAACAAAAGCAAAGAAACACATTGACAACAATACAATAATTGTGGGGGACTTTAACACCCCCCTCACTGAAATGGACAGATCGTCTAAGCAAAAGATCAACAAGGAAATAAAGACTTTAAATGACACACTGGACCAAATGGACTTCACAGATATATTCAGAAAATTCCATCCCAAAGCAATGGAATACACATTCTTCTCTAGTGCCCATGGAACATTCTCCAGAATCGATCCCATCCTAGGTCATAAATCAGGTCTCAACTGGTACCAAAAGATTGGGATCATTCCCTGCCTACTTTCAGACCACAATGCTTTGAAACTAGAACTCAATCACAAGAGGAAGGTCAGAAAGAACTCAAACACATGGAGGCTAAAGAGCATCCTACTGAAGAATGAATGGGTCAACCAGGAAATTAAAGAAGAATTTAAAAAATTCATGGAAACCAATGAAAATGAAAATGAAACTGTTCAAAATCTTTGGGATGCAGCAAAAGCAGTCCTAAGAGGCAAGTATATAGCAATACAAGCCTTTCTCAAGAAACAAGAAAGGTCTCAAGTACACAACCTAACCCTACACCTAAAAGACCTGGAGAAAGATCAGCAAATAAAGCCTAAACCCAGCAGAAGAGAAATAATAAAGATCAGAGCAGAAATCAATGAAATAGAAACCAAAAGAACAGTAGAACAGATCAACAAAACTAGGACCTGGTTCTTTGAAAGAATTAACTAGATTGATAAACCCCTGACCAGAGTTATCAAAAAGAAAAATGACCCAAATCAACAAAATCATGAATGAAAGAGGAGAGATCACAACCAACACCAAAGAAATACGAACAATTATAAGAACGTATTATGAGCAACTCTATGCCAGTAAATTAGATAACCTGGAAGACATGGAGGCATTCCTAGAGATGTATCAACTACCAAAACTGAACCAGGAAGAAATAGAAAACCTGAACAGACCTACAACCACTATGGAAATTGAAGCAGTCATCAAAAATCTCCCAACAAACAAAAGCCTGGGCCAGATGGCTTCCCAAGGGAATTCTACCAAACATTTCAAGAAGAATTAATACCTATTCTTCTGAAACTGTTCCAAAAAATAGAAATGGAAGGAAAACTTCCAAACTCGTTTTATGAGGCCACCATTACCTTGATCCCAAAAACAGACAAAGACCCCATCCAAAAGGAGAATTACAGACCAATATCCTTGATGAACATGGATGCAAAAATTCTCACCAAAATACTAGCCAATAGGATCCAACAGTCCATTAAAAGGATTATTCACCACGACCACGTGGGATTTATCCCTGGGCTGCAAGGTTGGTTCAACATCCACAAATCAATCAACGTGATACAATACATTAACCAAAGAAAGAACAAGAATCATATGATCTTCTCAATAGATGCAGAAAAAGCATTTGACAAAGTACAGCATCCTTTCTTGATCAAAACTCTGATTCAGAGTATAGGCATAGAGGATACATACCTCAATATCATAAAAGCCATCTATGAAAAACCTGCAGCGAATATCATTCTCAATGGGGAAAAACTGAGAGCTTTCCCCCTAAGGTCAGGAACACGGCAGGGATGTCCCCTATCACCACTGCTATTCAACACAGTATTAGAAGTCCTAGCCACAGCAATCAGACAACAAAAAGAAATAAAAGGCATCCAAATCGGCAAAGAATAAGTCAAACTCTCACTCTTTGCAGATGATATGATACTTTCTGTGGAAAACCCCAAAGACTCCATCCCAAAACTGCTAGAACTCATACAGGAATTCAGTAAATTGGCAGGATATAAAATCAATGCACAGAGGTCAGTGGCATTCCTATACACCAACAACAAGACAGAAGAAAGTGAAATTAAGGAGTCGATCCCATTTACAATTGCACCCAAAAGCATAAGATACCTAGGAATAAATCTGACGAGATCGGGCGCATTCAGGGTGGTATGGCCATAGACCCTAGGAATAAATCTAACCAAAGAGGCAAAGGATCTGTACTCAGAAATCTATAAAATACTCATGAAAGAAATTGAGGAAGACACAAAGAAATGGAAAAACGTTCCATGCTCATGGATTGGAAGAACAAATATTGTGAAGATGTCAATGCTACCGAGAGCTATCTACACATTCAATGCAATCCCCATCAAAATACCATCCACTTTTTTCAAAGAAATGGAACAAATCATCATAAAATTTGTATGGAAGCAGAAAAGACTCCATATAGCCAGAGGAATGTTGAAAAAGAAAAGCAAAGCTAGTGGCATCACAATTCCGGACTTCCAGCTCTATTACAAAGCTGTCATCATCAAGACAGTATGGTACTGGCAGAAAAATAGACACATAGATCAGTGGAACAGAACAGAGAGCCAAGAAATGGACCCTCAACTCTATGGCCAACTAATCTTCAACAAAGCAGGAAAGGATGTCCAATGGAAAAAAGACAGTCTCTTCAACAAATGGTGTTGGGAAAATTGGACAGCCACATGCAGAAGAATGAAACTGGACCGTTTCCTTACACCTCACACAAAAATAGACTCAAAATGGTTAAAAGACCTAAATGTGAGACAGATATCCATCCAAATCCTAAAGGAGAACACAGGCAGCAACCTCTTCGACCTCAGCCGAAGCAACTTCTTCCTAGAAACATCGCCAAAGGCAAGGGAAGCAAGGGCAAAAATGAAGTATTGGGACTTGATCAAGATAAAAAGCTTTTGCACAGCAAAAGAAACAGTCAACAAAACCAAAAGACTACTGACAGAATGGGAGAAGATATTTGCAAATGACATATCAGATGAAGGGCTAGTATCCAAAATGTATAAAGAACTTATCAAACTCAACACCCAAAGAACAAATGATCCAATCAAGAAATGGGCAGAAGACCTGAACAGACAATTTTTCAAAGAAGACATCTCAATGGCCAACAGACACATGAAAAATGGCTCAACATCGCTCGGCATCAGGGTAATCCAAATCAAAACCTCAGTGACATATCACCTCACACCAGTCAGAATGGCTAAAATGAACAAGTCAGTAAATGACAGATGTTGGCGGGGATGCGGAGAAAGGGGAACCCTCCTACACTGTTGGTGGGAATGCAAGCTGGTGCAACCACTCTGGAAAACAGTATGGAGGTTCCTCAAAAAGTTGAAAATAGAGCTACCCTACGATCCAGCAATTGCACTACTGGGTATTTACCCCAAAGATACAAATGTAGGGATCCAAAGGGGTACGTGCACCCTGATGTTTATAGCAGCAATGTCCACAATAGCCAAACTGTGGAAAGAGCCAAGATGTCCATTGACAGAAGAATGGATAGAGAGGATGTGGTGTATACACACACACACACACACACACACACACACACACACAGGAATATTATGCAGCCATCAAAAGGAATGAGATCTTGCCATTTGCAACAACGTGGATGGAACTGGAGGGTGTTATGCTGAGCGAAAAGTCAATCAGAGAAAGACATGTATCATATGACCTCACTGATATGAGGAATTCTTAATCTCAGGAAACAAATTGAGGGTTGCTGGAGTGGTGAGGGTTGGGAGGGATGGGGTGGCTGGGTGATAGACACAGGGGAGGGTATGTGCTATGGTGAGCACTGTGAAGTGTTGAAGACTGTTGAATCACAGATCTGTACTCTGAAACAAATAATGCAATATATGTTAAAAAAAAAAAAAGAAGAAGAAGATAGCAGGAGGGGAAGAATGAAGGGGGCGGAAATCGGAGGGGGAGACAAACCATGAGACAATGCACTCTGAAAAACAAACTGAGGGTTCTAGAGGGGAGGGAGGTGGTAGGATGGGTTAGCCTGGTGATGGGTATTAAACAGGGCACGTTCTGCATGGAGCAGTGGGTGTTATACACAAACAATGAATCATGGAACACTACTTCAAAAACTAATGATGTAATGTATGGTGATTAACATAACAATAAAAAATTTAAAAAAAACTGTACATTAAAAAAACCACAAAAATCCACATACTATACATAACTTTAAGTATACTCTGCATACTTATATAACTATGAATTATACATCTATAACTTCAGTTTGACTTATTTCTTTTTTAAAAACAGCTATCCTGAGATGTAAGTCCAATTTACCCATGTAAAGTGTACAATTCAGTGGTTTTTAGTTTATTCACAGATATGTGCAACCATCATCAGGGTCAATTTTAGATAGTTCTCATCACCACAAAAGGAAACCCTATGCCCTTTAACTATCACCCTTCTTCCCCCTTACTCCAGCCCAAGGCAATCATTAATATACTGTGTCTCTATAGAGTTTCTCTCTCTCTCTTTTTTTTTTTAAGATTTATTTATTTACTTGAGGGGGGAAGAGGCAGAGGGAGAAGGAAAGAGAGAATCTTAAGCAGGCTCTATACTGAGCGTGGAGCTCAATGTGGGGGCTTGATCTCATGACCCGAGATCATGACCTGAGCCAAAATCGAGAGTTGGATGCTTAACCAATTGAGCCACCCAGGTGCCCTCTATAGTTTTCTATTCTGACTTTCATAGGAAAGGAATCATACAATATGTGGTTTTGTGTGACTGGTTTCTTTTACTTAACATAATGTTTTCAAGGTCCATACATGCTAGAGCATGTGTCAGTACTGCATTCCTTTTTTATGTCTGAATAATATTCCATGCTATGGATATACCACTCTTTGTTTACCCATCTGTCTGTTGATGGACACTGCGGTTATTTTCACATTTTAGCTATTATGAACAAATGCTGCTATAAACATTTATGTACAAGTCTTTGTGTGGACATATGTTTTCATCTCTCTTAGGTATGTACCTAGGAAGGAAACTGCTAGGTCATATAGTAACTTTATGTTAATCATTTGACTCTAGGTCATATAGTAACTCTATGTTTAATCAGATTCTTTTCCAAAGCAGCTGCCTACCAACAGCATTCTCACCAGCAATGCACAATGGTTCCAATTTCCAATGAGTTCAAGCATTCCTTCCTTTCTATTTTTTGGAAGAGATTGTGAAGAATTGCTATTAACTCTTCTGCAAATGTTTGGTAGAAATCATCAGTGAAGCCACCTGAGCCTGTGCTACTCTTGGTGGGTAGTTTATGCTCTTTGCTTGTTACAGGTCTACTCAGATTGTCTATTTCTTCTTGAGTCAATTTAGGTAGTTTGTGTGTTTCTAAAATTTGTCCATTTCATCTAAGTTATCTGATTTGTTGGTATATAATTGCTCATAGTATTCCTTTATAATCCTTATTGTGTGATAAGCTTGGTAGTTCCCCCCTTTCATTTCTGATTCTGATTCTATTAATTTAAGTCTTTTTTATTTTTTCCCCCAGTCAAGTTATCTAAAGGTTTGTCAATTTTGTTCATCTTTTCAGAGAACAAACATTTGGTTTTGTTGATTTTCTCTACTGATTTCCATTTTGTTTTTCATAAATTTCTGCTCTAATCTTTATTGCTTCCTTACTTCAGCTTGCTTTAGGTTTCGTTTCTCCTTCTTTTTCCAGTGTTTTAATATGTAAAATTAGGTATTGATTTGGTGTCTTTCTTCTAAACATTTATGACTATAAATTTCCCTCTAAGCACTGCTTTAGCTGCATCCCCTAAGTTTTGGTATGTTATTTATTCATTTTCATTCATCCTCAAGGTTTTTCTGATTTCCCTGCTGATTTCTTCTTTTACCCAATTATAAGGAGTGTTATTTAATTTCCACATCTTTGTGAGTCTTCTTTTTTGGACTATTGGTTTCTAATTTCACTCCACTGTAGTCAGAGAACATACCTTATATTATTCTGTCCTTTTAAATTTACTTAGCTCATGGTCTAGCATATGGTCTATCCTGGAGAATGTTCCATATGCAATTGAGAAGAATATAGAGTCCATTGTTGTCAGGTACAGTGTGCTATAAATATCTGTAAGGTCTATAGTGTTGTTAAATTTTCTTCTTCCTTGTTGATATTCTGTCTAGTTGTCCTATCCATCATTGAAAGGGTGATATTGAAGCTTCCAACTATTATTGTTGAATCAACTGTTTCATTATGTCAGTTTTTGCTTCATGTATTTTAGTGTTCTGATACTTGGCACATACATGTTTACAACTGTCATATCTTCCTGTTGTGTAGACATTTTAATCATAAATTGTCCCTCTTATCTGTAGCAATTTTTGACTTGCTGTTTATTGCAAAATTCATTATCCATTTTTATTATTCAAATAAATCAGTTTATGAATAAATGCTTGATTGGCATTTTTGTATAAGTTAACAAATATGGTGAAAGTAAAATAACAAAGACTTTTGGAACTTTACCTGAAATGAACAACTTCTTTGCTGAATCGTATAAATATTTTTGGATGTAGAAGAATATATCATCAACCTTTTGTGCTACATTCAATGTAATGGCTATAGATAGACACAATACACTTTTATGTTAATCTGCACTACTAACGTTTTTTCCACTACCTTCTTAAATCTATACCCAGAGTTGGCAAACTATGGTCCAAGGGCCAAATCCAGCCCATGGCCTGGTTTAACAGGCCTGCCCATTCATTGACTTATAGTCTGTGACTGATTTTGGGTTACAATAGCAGAGTTGAATAGTTGCAATAGATACCATCTGCCCTGCAAAGTCTGAAATATTTACTATTTGTCCTTTTACAAAAAAAAAAAAAAAAATCCCCCAAATGAAAAAAAAAAACAGGGGCGCCTGGGTGGCTCAGTCGGTTAAGTGACTGCCTTCGGCTCAGGTCATGATCCTGGAGTCCCGGGATCGAGTCCCACATTGGGTTCCCTGCTCGGCGGGGCGCCTGCTTCTCCCTCTGACCCTCGCCCCTCTCATGAGCTCTCTCTCTCTCTCTCATTCTGTCTCAAATAAATAAATAAAATCTTTTAAAAAAAAAGAAAGAAAAAACAAACAAACAAACCTATACCTGACATAGACAATTAACAAGCTAATAAAGCCCTGATTTTTAGTCTTTGCTGATTTCCAAGATGTACCTTACTCAAATTAACACTAAAATGCTATTTTAAATAAAATTAGCAAGAAATAAGATATTCTGATAATCTTTCTGTGTCTGATAAACTACAAATAACTACGACTTTAAAACTATGAAAGTTCAAACACGTGGATGTTTAACATTCTAAATAAGCATTCCAAGAAAGAGAATTCAATGTTTTAGTAAAAGCAACATGATTTAAAAAAAAAATCTACTCCCTCCATGGCCAGTTTCTAGCTACCAACAAGACATCAGTGGAAGCAGAGTCCTGAGGAGAAGCACAGTAGCACATAGGATGGTTAATTTTACACATCAACTCGAGGTGCCCAGATTAAACATTATTTCTGGGTCTGTGAGGGTATTTCTGGATAGGATTAGCATTTGAATCAGGGACTCAGTAGACTGCCCTCCCCGAAGTGTGTGGACAAAGTCCAATCCACTGAAGGCCCGAATAGAACAAAAGGTGGAAGAAGGAGGAATTCGTCTCTTTCTTCCTGCCTCATTGTTGAGCTGGGACATCCTACCTCACCTTCTCTGGTCCTTGGACTTGGGGTTTACCCTGTAGGATCCCCTGCTTCTCAGAGGTCTTTGGACTCAGACTAAATTATACCACTGGCTTTCCTGGGTCTCCGGCTTGCAGACAATAGATCATGGGACTTCCCAGCCTCCACAATCACGTGAGCCAATTCCTCATAACAAGTCTCTTCATATATAATAAATTTCACATATATAACAAATTAATCTCTCTTTCTGTATGCGTATGTATGTATATATGTGTTGACCTTGAATAATGCAGGGGTTACAGGCGCCGATCCCCTGCACAGTTAGAAATCTGCATGTAACTTTTGACTCCCCCAAAACTTAACTATTAATAGCCTACTGTGGACTAAAAGACTTACCAATAACATGAACAGCTGATTAACATATATTTTGTATGTCATATATATTATATTCTTACAATAAAGTAAGACAGAGAAAAGAAAACGTTATCATGAAAGTTTTAAGGAAGAGAGAATACATTTACAGTACTGTACTATATGAAAAAAAAAATCCATGTATAAATGGACCCAGGCAGTTCAAATCTGTGTTGTCTGGGGTCGACTCTATATCTCCTACTGGTTCTGCTTCTCTGGAGAAACCCATTAACATAATACATAATATAGTATTTCTACCTTAAGGATATAATGGATGTAAATAACTTCAAGATCATGCAAAGAAGAGTGTATTTATAAAAAAAAGTAAGTGGTGTTTTTAGTAGAATGTACTTCATTGTGATTTATATTAGTTAATTTTTAATAATGGCTATAACCAGATCACAAAGTCTGATCATTTAATAAGCCATTCTTCCAAATCAATATGAGCCTGCTCCAGCACACCCTTCCTTCAGGAGCTATTTCTGCACCCAGATGAAGGAAACAGTTCCTGACAAAATCATCATCCCTTCTGCATCTCTTAGGTGGACTTGGAAACAGGATAAGGTACAAGTTATAATTCCCAAGTACATCATGCCTTCTTCCTTTGCTACCAAATGCTTTTCTTTCATCGCCTGCTCTTCTGGGTTCTGTGAAATATTCTTTGCTCATTACTTTAAGGAAAAGAGGCTGTCCTCTGGCTTCACCTAGCAGAAATCACGCATCATACCTGGGAGGCACTCACAGGGGAGAGGCTGAACTTAAGCTCTCCAAACAGAAATACAAACAAACAAGAAAGAGGACGGTAGTGATCTGTTTCCCATCAAAACGCCTGCCCAGGTGTCACATCTCCTGAGGCCACCTTTTATTCTGTTCTTGGGGTTATAGGTACATAACAGAAAACCTGAGCAGACACTAGAAATGTCCAATTAGTGTGCAGATAACAGGCACAGCGGGATCAGGGATAGCCAGGCTCTCCAGCTGACAAGGGTATATCGCACTGTCCCTGCGGTGTGATGAATCTAATTAAAAAGGACTTAGGGTCAGAAAAACCGTGGTGTGGTCATGGGTAAACACCACATACTCATGTTACTGTTTACTTACAGGGAAAGATACTTCTTCCGGTTACATGCTTGATGTGGCTGGAGAAGAGCTCCCATTTCTTACAAAACTACACACTGTTTTCACTTATCTTTGCTGTGACATATAAGCTATGGTTTAGGTTCCTTGAAATTCTTCTCTATACAGGAAAGGATTTCCCATGTTTTCAATGATTGACTTTGACCAAAAATAAAGGAGACATATTCTTTACCTCTACTGTCTGATGCTTTTTATCTTCTCCTTCTTTTTTAACTATAAGTATCATTCTAAAGTTAAAATGCTATGTAAAACAGAACTGTAATGATTTGCCAGTGGTTACAAAGGTAGGATGACTGATTTCAGCACCTGCTAACGCTATGACTTAACTCCCAAGGTCTCAATTTCTTTACCTGTAAAGTGGAGATAAAATAGTACCTGTGACCTGTTCACAGTTGTCAGGAGAAAATGAATGAACATATATAATGTGCTCAGAGCAGTGCCTTCAACATAGCAAGTGCTCAAGAAACTTAGCAATCATCAAATAGCAATTAGTACTAGCTTTGCTTTAACATATCAAGGAATGGGGCGCCTGGGTGGCTCAGTCGGTTAAGCGACTGCCTTCGGCTCAGGTCATGATCCTGGAGTCCTGGGATCGAGTTCCGCATCGGGCTCCCTGCTTGGCGGGGAGTCTGCTTCTCCCTCTGACCCTCCCCCATCTCATGTGCTCTCTCTCTCTCTCATTCTGTCTCAAATAAATAAATAAAATCTTAAAAAAAAAAATTAAAATATCAAGGAACACATTTCAAGCTTATATCTAAATATATATTAAAATGAGTTAAATATATACCTTTTATGAAATTTTCCACCTAAATTTCTAGTTTCTGTGGCAATACTGAATAGGACAAATATTTTTAATCTACTCTGTACTACAGTGATGGAGATTCTGTTTGTTTTCTTCTTAAAAAAATTTGTACCTGGGCGCCTGGGTGGCTCAGTTGGTTAAGCGACTGCCTTCAGCTCAGGTCATGATCCCAGGGTCCTGGGATCGAGTCCCACATCGGGCTCCCGGCTCAGCGGGGAGCCTGCTTCTCCCTCTGACCCTCTCCCCTCTCATGCTGTTTCTCTCCTGCTCACTCTCTAATAAATAAATAAATAATCTTAAAAAAAAAAATTTGTACCTGACTAAGTTTAAATTGACCAAAAACAAGGACAAAAATGCATGTTGACTCTGGTCATGTCTGTGATAGCAAAACAGTGGACATGAACTCACTGCCTCTAAGCACAGTTAAACATGGCGCACTACGGGGGAGTGCACACAGTTGCCTTTAAAAGAATGAGGGACCCCCTTCATATAGTTGACCAACATGGGGGTTAGGGGTGCCAACACCTCCAACGTAGTCCAAAATCCCCCAAACGGGGAACTTTTGACTTCCCCAAAACTTCACTAGTAGGCCTACTATTGACTGGAAGTCCTACCAATATTAGGAACAGTTGATTAACACATATTTTGCATATTATATGAATTATATATTCTGTTCTTATAATAAAATAAGCTAGAGAAAAGAGAATGTTATTAAGAAAATAGTAAGGAAGAGAGTACATTTACAGTATTATATCTATCAAATAAAATCCATGTATAAGCAAACCTATTACTTCCACATTACTGTGGAAGTAATGTGTGAAATAATATCAGTGAGCAGGGAAAATGTCTAAAGTAATATCATCGAGTAGGGAAATGAAACAAAAGTAGTAAGTTTATTTTAAAAAACTAGATGAGGGGGTGCCTGGGTGGCTCAGTTGGTTAAGCGTCTGCCTTCAGCTCAGGTCATGATCTCAGGGTCCTGGGATCAAGCCCTGCAGTGAGCTCCCTACTCAACGGGGACTCTGCTTCTTCCTCTCCCTTTGCTCCTCCCCCACCCGCTCCTGCTCTCTCTCTCTCAACTAAATGTTTCAAAAAAACCATATGAAAAAAAACTGTGCATATACATGTACACATAGACGATACATAAATATACATGCACACAAAGAGACTTGGATGCATCATAAAGTAATCACACAGGGTGACAGGGAGTGGGAGGCAGAGAGTGAGAGGAACTTTCATTTTTATTCTAATTTATGTATTGCTGGCATCTTTTATAATAAGAACTATTAATATTTTATTTCACATTTAAAAAGGAAAACAGCATCTTCTCATTTAAGACCAAATACTTATCAACACACATAATGCATCACATTACAATGATCTGCGTTTGAAGTGCATTCTGTTATGCTTTTGTTTAAAAGCAATGTAAGAAACAACATACAGAGCTGTCAGTCTCTACGCTGTACGCTTGAAACCAATGTAACATTGTGGGCAACTACACTTCAATACGAAAATACATTTCCTAAAAAAGCAAGAAAAGTATGAAACAAAATCCAGAACTTTTGCAGGATGAACCGAAAAAAAAAGGTCACAGGAGAAGGTTTTTAAACAAAAGTCTGATGCTGTCATAATTCATTGTACAAGCAACCTCAAATGAAACGACCGTGATGAGGCATTTTAAAAGGCTTTTGAAAGCCCACTATGCTTTTTCTCGTAATTAACCTAAAGCAGCATGTTACTTAAAATCCCAAAATGATTTTTTACCTTCCTCGGGCTCTCTTAAGAAAAGAGCAACCGGGAGACTTTTCACTTTTTGACGACTCACTGACACACACTCTGGGCCAGGAATGCCAGGGGCCCTGGACCCATGATAAGGCACAGCCCGGGTGTGGCCTTTCCCTTCTGCTGTTTGCCAAGTAGGAGATGATGGGGGAGAGGCCAGTCTCTGGAGGAAAAGGACTACCTCTTGGATAGGGTGATCCAGGAAGGCCCCTCCACAGATACACCACCTACCCCAGAATCTAGAGGATAAGAAGGAACCTCCCGCGCAGAGGACGCAGCTCATAGGAGCAGCCCCAGGTGAGAAAGAGCCTGGGACTCCCTTGGCTGGAACAGAGTGGGGTTGGGGGGCCAGGGGCAGCCCAGGAAAGCTGGGGGAGGAGAGGGAGATGCCCAGGAACAGCACTGGAAGTTTGTGGGGGAAGCGGTGGGGGAGGGAGTCATACCAGGGTAAACTCTAAGGGAGGGTGAGGGGATGTTAAGGACCACACAGGAAGCTGTAGGAGGACACAGAAATGGGGGAGGCCTAGGGGAAGAGGGGGGAGCCGGGGCAGGGCATCACAAGAAGCTGGATGGAGGAGGAGGGAGCAGGAAGGGCCAGATGAAAGAACTCACAGGTCACAAGGGGGGTTCTCTGCACAGCATTCCGTGTGCAGTGGAAAGCATATGACTGAATTTATATTTTAAGAAGCTCTTCACACAAAAATTTGTGAATGCCCCAAAAAAAAAAACAAAAAAACACAAAACAAAAATTTGTGAATGGATTTGAACCCAACACACTGAGGAAACACACACACACATGCATACATACATATACATATATATGTAGAAGACACATGCTCTCATGCAATAGTATTAGAAATTAACAGTAAAAGGATAGCAAACAAAGAAAAAGAAAACCCAAAAGTCTAGGTATCTAGAAAGTTAAGAACATAAATTTAATGAGTGCTTAAACAGCAAAGCCAAAATGAAATTCTAATTTCATTGTAATTCAGTGAAACTCAATGACAGCACCATGGACCTCTGTGACTCAACTGTGACAGGTGGCAAATGAACAAATTATTCCTTGGGAAAGTAGAGGGGTTAATAAAATAAAGCACGGTCAACGAAACAACAACTCAAAAAAAGTAATCTTGATTAACAAAACTAGCAGCTGGTTCTTTGAGGGAAAACAGTTTTGAAAAAGGATAAACTTTGAATCAAGGGAGAGGAAACATAATTTAGCATTAGAAATCAGAGAAGACATCAACCAAAGGGCTTTGAAAATAACAACAGCCTGACTGAGGTAGAAATCACGTACAATCCACCTACGTAAAGTTGACAATTCATTGGTGGTTAGTATCTTGACAGACCTATAGAGACACAGTCTATTTTAGGACATTTTTATCACTCCAAAAACAAATCTTTTTTTTTTAAAGATTTTATTTATTTATTTGACAGAGAGAGAGATAGCGAGAGCAGGAACACAAGCAGGGGGAATGGGAGAGGGAGAAGCAGGCCTCTTGCCGAGCAGGAAGCCCGATGTGGGGCTCAATCCCAGGGCCCTGAGCCGAAGGCAGACATTTAACGACTGAGCCACCCAGGCGCCCTCCAAAAATAAATCTTAAACTCTGCCCAAACTCCCCATTTTCCTTCATGCCCCCCAGCCCTAAGCAACCAAGAATCTACTTTCTATGTCCATAGATTTGCTAAACACTTATTTTTTAATTAGAAAAGAAGGTGACCTGTAGCATTATAACAATACAACAGATGAAATACACAATTTTAGAAAGATACGTACTAGCAAAAATTACCCCAAACAACATAAATAACACAATGAGCCCATAAAAAAATTTAAAAGCAGCCAGATCAACTCCCCAAAATGTAACAAATTGGAGTAATTGCTAGGCTATTTCAACTGTTTCAGAAAACAGATCGAACCACATGCTTCTAAGTTCATCCCAGGCTGGCAGCATAATTCAAATACAAAAACTGGACAAGGCTGCGAGTAAAGGTAAACTGTGGATCAATCTCATGTATGAATTTAGGCATACAACTCTTAAATAAAATATTAGCAATTTGAATGCAGAGTAATATGTATGCCTCAAAAGTACCTGGACCGAGGGAGGGCCTATTTCCATAATGCAAAGCTAGTTTAGCATTAGGAAATCTATTAATGCAAATCACTACATTAATAAACTAAAAGGGGAAAGTTGTATGATCAGCTTCACAGATGTTGAAAGACGATGATAAAATTTACATGCATTCTTGATTAAAATAAAAGTCTTCGAGAGCCAGGCCAGATGGAAGCGCCGTGAGTTATTAAGGGCACCTTTCTCGTAAGTTGACCGCAAACATTAGGCTAAATGGTAACTCCTCGGGTCAATCCCTTTACTTTCAACCCCTTGAAAGTCAGCCATAAAACACGGTATTAAAAAGGTCTCTTATGAGTCAAACTTTTTCCCTCGTAAATCCTCTTTGGGAATAACAGGTTACACAGGGTTTGGGCTGATCCAGATTTACTTGAGAAAGTGGCCTATAAATTCTGACTTCTTGGGTCCCTGCTTCCTTGGACACTACAGATCAGCGTGGAAATGCTCTGTCTGCCTCAGTTGCTCGGCAGGAGTCCACCTGATTCAGGAAAGCTCTGCGTTGGCAGGCAGGCCTTGCGCCTCTGACTACAAACATGCTATACAAACTGTTGGAAAACAGGCTGTGGCTTCTCGGAGTCAGTACGTAGCCTGTGTGTCCTTGAACTTCTTCTGTGAGAGCAGTACACAGCCTGGGAGATGATGCGCAAGGGAAGCTGCTGGGCTTCCTGATGATGGGAAGATGCTCTCCCTCCCTTCTGCCCTGTCTCCTCCCCTGTGTCTTTCTACGAAGCTCAGTGGTTAGATTACAAGCCTACTTCATTGCGGGCTACTGAATGCCAACTTAAAACTGTATCAGTAAAAAAAAAAAAACCAAAAAACAAAAAAAACCACACACTGTATCAGTGTAAAAAGCCAAGAAAAAAATATACAAGGTATAAATATGCACATAGAGGGACAACACCCTTACTTTCACAGCTATAGGGCAGTCCACCTGGACACGAAAAGGTATCTCGGAAAAACTTTTAGAGTGAATAAAAAAGTTCTAGAAAACAAACAAAAATCAATGGCATTTCTGCTTCTGGAAAGATAGAGATGAACCTTTTCCTATTCCTCTAAGTACAACTAGAAAAACCCTGGACATTATGTATCAAATGTGTATTAACAGAATGGAAAGTATAAAGACAGACTGGTTAGGGACCTCAGGACCCAGGGAAGGGAACAGCAATGAGTTTCCTGGGCTTTCTTTTTGCCTCATAGATCCTATAGCTGGAGATGAAGACAGAGGACCCCCCCATCCCATCCCCCCAACTCCCACAGTGTTGAGGGAGACCACATGGAGAGCGTGGGCTTCTACCTCATCCAGCAATAGGAGGTGCCATCCCTCCTTCCCCAGGTTAAGTGGACACCACACAGCAATCATGAGGCCACCTTCCCACCCCATCTCAATATAATCCACCTGGCGAGCAGTGATGAGGCATTCCACCCTTCCTTCCCAGCCAGGCAGGTATCAGTGGAGGCCTACTGGGGAAATGACAACTCTTGTCCCCACCTAGAGAAAATCATTCGTAGGATCTAGGGTAGGTAATTCTTACACTTAATACCCAAAGCATGATCCAAAAAAGCAAAAATGGATAAATTAGACTTCATCAAAATTTAAAGCTTTTGCTCTGTCAAAGACCCCATTAAGAAGATGAAAAGGTAAACTATAGACTGGGATAAACATTTGCAAAGCTCATCTTCAACAAAGGAATAGTATCTAGAATATAAAGAACTCTCAAAACTCAACAGTATTAAAAAATGGGCAAAAGATGAGATATGACCAGACACAACACCAAAGAGGACATGCAGATGGCAGTGAAACACAGGAAAAGCTGCTTGTCATCATTATTCATCAGGGAAGCACAAATTAAAACCATGAGATATCACTCCAAAGCATGAGAATGGCTCAAGTAAAAAAAAGTGCCAACCCCTCAATGCTGACGAAGATGCAGAGAAACCGGGGTTCTTGTACACTGTTGGTGGGAATGTAAAATGATATTGACATTCTGGAAAACAGCGTGGCAGTGTCTCGAAAAAACTAAACACAGGCCTGTCATACAACCCTGCAATTGTACTCCTGGACATTTATGGTGGTAGGAATGTTCTGCATCTTGACTGTTCATCAGTGTAAAGTAAACCCCATAAGGCGCTATCAATGTGGGGAAACTGGGAAAAGCTACATAGATTTCTCTGTATAATTTCTTGCAACTGTTTGCAAAGCCACCATTATCTCAAAATGAAAAGTTTAATTTAAAAAATCAATAGCTTTCCTATATTATAGCAATAAGCAATTATAAAAAATAATAAAGAAAAATACCCTTGACATTAGCATCAAAAACTGCAGACAAACTAGAAATAAAGTTTAATACAAAATGTTTAAGCACTTTATGAAGAAAGTTTTAAGACTTCTTTCAAGGCATGAAAGACCTGAAAATAGGAGAGAAAGAATCCATTTCTGGATAAAAAGACTTGACCTTCATAGATCTCAATTCTTTCCCAAGGTACCTACGTTCAATTCTGCTTCTATGAAAAAAAGCTCAACCTCCCTGATGACCAGGGTATGCAAATTAAAATAATGAGATTTCGTTCTTCATCCTTCAGACTGGCAAACATTTTCAACATTGGTAATATCTAACGCTGGCCTGGGAGTGGGACATGCTCATTTCCACAGACTGTAGGTGGAAGTGTGTATGAATATAGCCCTTTCTGGAAGGCAGTATCTATCAAAAATTTTAATGCATTTACCCTTTGGGCCATCAATCCAAATTTGAGGAAATGTCCTACATAAATACACACAGACTTGTCCACAGATTTATTTATAAGACATTGAGCTCTAACATTATTTATGACATTAGAAGTTAGAGACCATGTAAGTGCCCTGAAGTTGGGGGCCTCTTAAATAATATATACAGCTTGCATCCATAGAATCTAATGCAGACAGACTAGATCTGAGGCTATTTCTCAATATTACATATAGAAATTTCCATAAGGGTACATGCCAACCTGAGGTATTAAAGAGGACTTTTTATACTTCTGTAGTTTTGAAATTTTTCAATGGATATATTTCTTTGGTAGTTCGAATCATCAAATAAATAAAATAGATGCATTTCTGGAAAAATATAATAAGAAAGGAAGAGAAATAAAAAATATAAAGCACTATGAATACAAATAAAAGAAATAAGAACATAATGTTACCATAGGTATTTTTAAGACAATTCAAGGCATTACTTCATATTAATAAGTATGGAAAGGCCAATACAATGAAAAAAATGTTAATAATACAGACATTGTCAAAAGTTTAGAAAGAAATAGAAAAAAACTGGAATAGAAAATTATGTCAAATAATTATTTCATAAAATAGTGCTGGACCCAGAGAATTAGCCATTTAAGTGTCATTATCCATCAAGGAAAAGAAAATTCTTTAGATTTCATTTATTCAATTAAATGAAATTGGTTGAATTTTATAAATGAAATTATGAAAATTTGAAATTGAAAAATGAAATTATGAAATTACTATACTCATGAAACAAAGTATGGAAGGGTAGGAGAAAAATGAAAACTATAAAATTAATTGCATTTATGAATATGAAAAATCATATATAAAATATCAGCAGATAGAATCCAGTAATATTTTCAAAGACTAAGAGGATTTCATGCTAATTATGTTCCATGTTGCTTAATCTTGAGAATCTATTAATATAATCTATCATACCAATGGATCAAAATAAAAAATATATAATCTTAACAGATGTCCAAAAAAACTTGATAAAATTTAACTTCCATTTTATTTTTAAAAGACTCTTAGTTAAATATGAATATCACCTTAACGTTACAAAATGGCTATTTGAAACCATTGCTCACCATCATGTTTGAAGTAAATCATGATATTCAGGAACAAAAAGTAGACAATGAAACACCATCAATATCTAATGTTATTTTGACAATCTAAAACAAAATAACTAGATGGGATAACAAGTACAAACACTGGAAAGCAGAGACAATATTTCTTCTGACAGACTATGGATCAAAGACTCAACTGTACATTCAATGGCATATTTTATTAAATATAAATAATAAAAAATCACTGAAAGTCTTATATATCACTAGGGGCCTCTTGCAATATAAAATAATAATTTTTGAAAATGCACCCACCAGAGCAACAAGTTATTTAAAATACCTAGCACTAAACTTTAAAAGAAATATGTACAGTCCACAAGTTTTTTTTACAGTTTTTTAAAACTGTAAAAACATAATGATATTTATAGCAAAATAAACACAAGATCTATGTAATATATAAATATTAAAAAAATGAAGCCCTAAAATTCTGGGAGGAAAATGGGAAAACTTTTTATAATTTTGGAGGGGGAAATGCTTTTCTAGGCAAAACATATAAGCCAGAAATCATAAGGGTAAAAATATATAAATGAATAAAAGCAATTTGAGTATATGAAATTTTTACACAAGAAAGAATACCAAAAAAAGTCAAAAAATGAATGACAAACTATGAAAAAATATATATCTGCCACACATATGACAATGGGCAGTTTCCTTAATATAGGAAGTATGTTTATAAATCAATTATGAATAGCAACAACCTCACAGAAAAATAGGCAGCAAAAATGAACTGGCAGTCAGCAAATAAAGAAATCACTTCTAAACAAATGTACAAGATGCTCAACTTCACTTTTAATTAAAGAAATGCAAGTTACAAATTAAGATCTTAACACTTTCGTCAGATTGGCAAAGACCAAAAAAAAATTCTGATGACGCACAGAAGTTTGCGTGGGTCTGGGTAACCGGGCACTGGTCTGGATAATCATGTACTGTCGGCAAGAGTCTCGTGTCCCATCTTTGGAGGTTAATTTAGGAATAATATTCTAAATGTAAAGTGCACTCTGATGCTTTGACTGAAAAGACACCTTTAGCAATTTCTTCTCGCGATCTACTTGTACATTCCTCTCTGGTTGGCCCCTGTACCCTTTACAACAGGCCGGTTCCCACTGCTGCAGCCATAGCTACTCTATTTGTCGAGTAATGAACGTGCACAAAGGGTAATCTTCTCTGCCATGTTTGTTTTAGCAGAGCACTAGAAACATCCCTAACCTGTCCTTCATTAAGTGGTGGTTAAATAAATTATCCTGTATACATCTATCCAGTGGAATTCTCTGCTGCTCTCTATTTAACAGCTGGGCAGATCTCCAAGTGCTGTTATATAAATGTCACCAAGTTACATGGCTGGCTGACAAGAGCGATGTGAATAATGGTGTGTAGAATAGATTCCCCATGTGTGTAAAAATGATAATACACAAAATAAGCATACAAAATGTCTGGCTACCAAAAACTTTCTGGAAGGGGGTGGGAGTTTGGAATAGAAAAAAATATATATATGCAGAGAAGATGAGTTAATTTTTAATTATATGTAGGAAAAAGAGAAACACACATACAGATACGGAAATGCACTAGATACCCTAAAGGAAAACAAAAATTGCACTGAAGGATTTATAAAAACAATTTGGAGAAACCAAAACAGACAATGCTCCTGAATGGGAAAACATGGTATTGTTAACACACCAATTCTCTCCCAAGGCAATCTATAATTTTAATGTGATTTCAGTTCAGCTCTCAAATCTATTCCTTTTGAGTCCTGACTCCCCAAATTTTAAACTATTCTAGAAGACTAAACTTCTAAGAATATTTTTAAAAAGTAGATTAAAGTCTGGAATAGGGGGGAGCGCCTGGTGGCTCAGTCGGTGAAGCTTCTGACTCTTGGTTTCAGCTCAGGTCATGATCTTGTGGTTGTGGGATTAAGCCTGGTGTGGGGCTCTGTGCTCAATGTGGAGTCTGCTTCAGATTCGTTCTCCCTCTCCTTCCCACTCACTCTCTCTCTCTCTCTCAAATAAATAAAATCTTCAAAAAACAAGTCTGGAATGGGGTGGGGGATAGGGCTTGCCCTTCCATTGTAAAATATATATATTATATGTATATATGTCTATGTATATATAAATATACATACATATAGACTCTCTCTATATAAATATATATATATAAAGTTTCTCTCTCTCTCTCTCTCTCTCTCTATATATATATATAAAGTTAAAGTAATTAAAGTAATACTGCTCTGGAATATAAATAAATAAACCTAGGAGGAGGGAGAATGAAAAGTTCAGTAATAGGCAAATAGACATAAGTATCCGTGTGTATGTGTACATACGTATGATAATGCTGTTGGAGTAGATATTGGTTGTTTTTTGATCATACATTTTTGCCTCCTCCTACTTCAACCCTTCCTAATAATACCTAACTTCGTTTTTGAGAATTACCTCTTGAATCGCCTTGGATTCAGTGTGGCGCAACAGTTGAGATTTCTGTCTTGCCCTGACCAATCAAATACTCTCTCTCTGGGTTCTGACTCTAGAGCAAATGGATGGAGATTAAAAACCACTGGAATTGTTCACTTCTGCAGAACAATACCCTGGGGAGTTCAGGGTTCCTGCAGCAGGCTCCCGCTCTGCGACAGGCTTCTGCATCTATAGGAGCCTCTCTGGCACCAAGCCCAATCTTCAGACTTCTTGCTTATTCTATAGACCCTACCGTCTTTGCAATAAATGGCCTATGGCTTTGTCAGTTTTTGTAGCTTGCCATCAAAGGACTCTTAGGATTCAGGTGGCATTTCAAATCATTGGTGAAATATAAGGTTACTCAGGGAATTGTTTTAGGTAAGCTAGCTACTCATTTTGGGGAACACTTAAATTCTTTAAATGAATTCCAGAATATGAAAGAGTTCACTACATAAAAAAAGGGGAGGTAACTTGATCTTGGAAAGAATGTCTTTTTACTGGTTTCAAGATAAGGCCACAAAGGAAAACATTCATAGATTTAAATGCACTAAAACTAAAAGGCAAATAATAATCCAGGAAGTATATTTGACCAATACAAGCTATAGGACTCAAAACCATAAAATGTAAAGATCTCTTAAAAGTCAGTAAGATAGTGGGGCGCCTGGGTGGCTCAGTCGGTTAAGCGTCTGCCTTCGGCTCAGGTCATGATCCCAGCGTCCTGGGATCGAGCCCCGCATCAGGCTCCCTGCTCTGCAGGAAGCCTGCTTCTTCCTCTCCCACTCCCCCTCCTTGTGTTCCCTCTCTCGCTGTGTCTCTCTCTGTCAAATAAATAAATAAAATCTTTAAAAAAAAAAAAAAGTCAGTAAGATAGTTAAACCTAAAAATGTGTAAAGGCCCCAATCAATTCATAGAGGAAATATAAATTTTATACATATATATATATATTGCATGTATGTATATGCACATATAAACTTATGTATGTATAATTATAAATAAATTATATAATTGCATATATAAAGAGTTCTTACATGGGGCCCTGGGTGGCTCAGTCGTTAAGCATCTGCCTTCGGCTCAGGTCATGATCCCAGGGTCCTGGGATGGAGCCCCGCATCGGGCTCCCTGCTCCGCGGGAAGCCTGCTTCTCCCTCTCCCACTCCCCTTGCTTGTGTTCCTGCTCTCACTATCTCTCTCTCTGTGTCAAATAAATAAATAAAATCTTAAAAAAAAAAACAGAGTTCTTACAAATCACTAAGATAAATACTTCTAAAAATGGGTAAAGGTTATAGTCAACTCACTGAAGAAGAAATATAAATGGTATATATATAAACACATATGATTGCATATATATGTATATATGCACGTACATATATAAACTTATGTACACACAGTTATAAATAAAGTTCAGTCTTGCTAATACTCAAAGAAGTTCAAATTAAAGCAATGATGTCATTTTACACCTTTCAAATTAGCATAAATTTTTAAAAGTAAGGATTTACAGTGCTGGCAAAGGGTGTAGGAAAAAAATCATTCTCATATATTGGGATTATAAATTGGTAAACTCTTTGGAAGGCAGTATGTCAATATGTATCAAGTGCTTTAAAGATGTGGATTCCTTATGACCAAGCAAGTCCACTTTTAGGAGCTGCAAAAAGATTTTGTGTAGGGATGATGGCAACCTTCATACATGCAAAAAACAGAGATTGGTTAAATAAATAATGCTATATTCATTCATACAGAGCAGCCACTACAAATAAAGTTATAGGAAAGAATTTAAAGCATGAAATAATGTTCACAACCAATAAAAAATTAAATCACAAAGCTGCACGAAGAGTATAGCACATTTAAATGTATTTCAAATACACACATGTTTTGTATACACACATACATACATACACATCCATACCTATTATGCACAGAGAATACTGGAAGGACATAATAAGCATAATAATAAAGTGTATTTTGTTTTTTTTTGTTTTTCTATAGTAATTACATAACTTTTATAACAGGAAAGGAGTATACTTCTTGTGCATTTTATGAATCCTATCTTATTAAGTATCTTAGGAAAAGCTCAGGGCAGGTAATAACCACCCTTAATAGGAAAGAGAAGTAAAGCTGAGACAGGGAAGGTGATTTGTCCTAAGTCATTTAACTAGTCGGTTATAAAGTCATGACTTTGATCCTCGTTTCCTGATTCCAAATCCATGACTCTCTCTACTATTCATACTCCACTTCAACAACTGAGCACACTGATCTCACTCGGAAATTACTGGCCAAGTATGAGCCAGGGCAGAGAGATGCTTAGGATTAAGCTCTAAAGTCAGATAAATATTGATGAGTCCACAGTCCTCTATAACCAAGACGTATATGAGTGTACATGTGTACATGATGTTTGTTTAATTTACTGGCGGGGGGGGGCCTCCTGAAGGCAGAAAGAATAAAGGAAATCATATCTACCTGTTCTATCCTTTCACGATGCTATGATCTAGGAAAACAGAGTCTGAGATTAAGACCTGGAGGGGTCAGCTTTTCGATGTGGGGCACTAAGTGTGGGCCTTCTGCTTCATCTGGACCTCCACGCACTGTCACTTCTCATCACCCCAAACACTCTCTCCCACACACAAGGCCTTGCATTGAAAAAATGGGGGTCAGAGGAAAAAATGGCCAGTCCCCTGTCGGTTGCCGAAGTTATGATATTCACAGCACCTAGTATTTAGGAATAAACAGGCTGACTCAGTTATGGATACAAGTTGGCAAGTTGCCCTCTCTGATGGTGGTGGGGCTCCAGAGGGTAGCAATTCTTAGCAGTCAGGAGCAATACTGCACCATACCCCGGATACTCTGTACATCATACAGGGATGAAATCTGATCAGTGTGGTCTAGGCCAGCAAGCTGAAGCTCTCACAGTTAGTTTCTGGAACTCAGTAGGTGTCTCTGCATTGAAACTGTGCCAACTGACACTAGTCCTTCTAGCCTGCTTAGAATCAAACTGTAGAAAGCCGCAGGCTTCCCAACATCTGCTCTTCTGAACCCAAACGGCATGGCCACAAGAAAAGTAAGCATGGCTCTGCTACGGAGAAGCTTCAGGTAATTCAGGATAGCCCCCTGACCTCTCAGAAATAACAGCCCCAAGCCCAGCAAGTGCACAGGCAGCTCTGGAGGAGAATGGCTCTACAAGGTAGCCCTGCGTAGTCTCCAAGATAAACCGACAAATGCCAGTGTCTCACATCCAGCAGCCATGGTCCTATCGGGAGTCAAACTGTACGCCCCCTACCAAATGTGACTGCCCCACCCGGAAGCATGTATTACGGTCCCAGGAGCTAAGTCATGATAGGGAATGAAGCTTCTATCCAACAAACCACTTATTGATCCCCTACAATGTACACAGCACCCTACCATTCTCCTAGATCTAAAAGATAATCCACTTTTTGAATTGAAAAAAATGTGAACTAAATTGTTTTGGTGCACCCATTATCAAGCTTGTATGTATCACGGCACTTACAATCGACTTACACAATTGATTTTTAAAAATTCAGTGGCGAGAAAAATCAATGCAACAAGTGCCAAAATATAATCATTACCAAAGATTTCCTCTAAAACAGCACTATACTGTGATCTTAGAAATATACTTTTAGTAACTGACTTACAAGTAGAATGAGTTTTAATTTGAGATAATGCTTAGAAATGGACCAACTTAAATTCCTTATACAATTATAAAACATGAGACTAAATCCAAGGATATAATAAAATTTATTTTTAAAATTACGTTCAGGCAAAATCAAAGCCTGTGACCTTTTTCAAAAGGTTTGCATTTCATTACTCACCAACTGACAGCCTTCTAGGGAGTTGACTAGCTGAGCATTCTGACAGGAGAGAATTGAACCAGCCAAATTCAGCATTACGCACACTGCAGAGAGCAGCATGAAAAAGGTTATCTGGAAACAAACCAAACAAAAAATGGATTATTCACTTGGAGAAGTTCGAAGGCAAAGTGATTTGGCTTTAAAAAAGCTTTCAGTTGATCAAATAATTATATGAGTAACAGTTGTATTTTCTTAAAGGATGGTATTATTTCTCAAAATTTGAATTATATTGTAAAATATTTTAGAGGCTAAACTTGAAAATACTATACATTATATACTCTCAAAATAGTTTTATATAGCCTCAAAAATAACGTTAGAAATGACTAAAGAAAACCAACAGAAAGAAGCTTATTTATTAGAAGGCCTTTATATTTATTTTCTTATGGAAAATTTCATACCTATGCAAAACCAGAGAAGATAGTTTAATGAAGCCCCACATACCTACCACCCAGAATCAACAACTAACTAACTCATGGGCTGTGATGCTTCATTTATACCTTCTAGATTATTTTGCAGTAAGTATCAGACATGATATTTCATCCTTTCAGTGTATATTTCTAAAATAAGACTGTTTTTGAAAACACAACCAAAATAATGTCATCATCTCTAGAGTAATCATTCATTAATATCAAATGTTCAGAGTTCACATTTCCTTAATAATCTCAAAACTTTCTTTGTTTGTTTTATTATGTTATGTTAATCCCCATACATCATTAGTGTTTGATGTAGTGTTCCATGATTCATTGTTTGTGCATAACACCCAGTGCTCCATGCAGAACGTGCCCTCTTTAATACCCATCACCAGGCTAACCCATCCTCCCACCACCCTGCCCTCTAGAACCCTCAGTTTGTTTTTCAGAGTCCAGTCTCTCATGGTTCGTCTCCCCCTCTGATTTCCCTCCCTTCACTCTTCCCCTCCTGCTATATTCTTCTTCTTCTTTTTAAATATATAATGTATTATTTGCTTCAGAGGTACAGATCTGTGATTCAACAGTCTTCAACACTTCACAGCACTCAACATAGCACATAACCTCCCCAATGTCTATCACCCAGTCACCCCATCCCTCCCAACCCTCACCACTCCAGCAACCCTCCATTTGTTTCCTGAGATTAAGAATTCCTCATATCAGTGAGGTCATATGATACATGTCTTTCTCTGATTGACTTATTTCGCTCAGCATAACACCCTCTAGTTCCATCTACGTCGTTGCAAATGGCAAGATCTCATTCCTTTTGATGGCTGCATTATATTCCATTGTATATATATATATACCACTTCTTCTTTATCCATTCATCTGTCGATGGACATCTTGGCTCTTTCCACATTGCTACTATAAACATCGGGGTGCACATACCCCTTTGGATCCCTACATTTGTATCTTTGGGGTAAATACCCAGTAGTGCAATTGCTGGATCGTATGGTAGCTCTATTTTCAACTTTTTGAGGAACCTCCATACTGTTTTCCAGAGTGGCTGCACCAGCTTGCATTCCCACCAACAGTGTAGGAGGCTTCCCCTTTCTCCGCATCCTCACCAACATCTGTCGTTTCCTGAATTAATTTTAGCCATTCTGACTGGTGTGAGGTGATATCTCACTGAGGTTTTGACTTGGATTTCCCTGATGCCAAGCGATGTTGAGCACTTTTTTATATGTCTGTTGGCCATTTGGATGTCTTCTTTGGAAAAATGTCTGTTCATGTCTTCTGCCCATTTCTTGATTGGATCATTTGTTCTTTGTGTGTTGAGTTTGATAAGTTCTTTATACATTTTGGATACTAGCCCTTTATCTGATATGTCATTTGCAAATATCTTCTCCCATTCTGTCGGTTGTCTTTGGTTTTGTTGACTGTTTCTTTTGCTGTGCGAAAGCTTTTTATCTTGATGAGGTCCCAATAGTTCATTTTTGCCCTTGCTTCCCTTGCCTTTGGCGATGTATCTAGGAAGAAGTTGCTTCGGCTGAGGTCGAAGAGGTTGCTGCCTGTGTTCTCCTTTAGGATTTGGATGGATATCTGTCGCACATTTAGGTCTTTCAACCATTTTGAGTCTATTTTTGTGTATGGTGTAAGGAAATGGTCCAGTTTCATTCTTGTGCATGTGGCTGTCCAGTTTTCCCAACACCATTTGTTGAAGAGACTGTCTTTTCTCCACTGGATATTCTTTCCTGCTTTCTTGAAGATTAGTTGACCATAGAGTTGAGGGTCCATTTCTGAGCTCTCTGTTCTGTTCCATTGTCTGTTTTTGTGCCAGTACCATACTGTCTTGATGATGACAGCTTTGTAATAGAGCTGGAAGTCCGGAATTGTGATGCTGCCAGCTTTGCTTTTCTTTTTCAACATTCCTCTGGCTATGCGGGGTCTTTTCTGGTTCCATACAAATTTTAGGATTATTTGTTCCATTTCTTTGAAAAAAGTGGATGGTATTTTGATGGGGATTGCATTGAATGTGTAGATTGCTCTAGGTAGCATTGACATCTTCACAATATTTGTTCTTCCAATCCATGAGCATGGAACGTTTTTCCATTTCTTTGTGTCTTCCTCAATTTCTCCCATGAGTATTTTATAGTTTTCTGAGTACAGATCCTTTGTCTCTTTGGTTAGATTTATTCCTAGGTATCTTATGGTTTTGGGTGCAATTGTAAATGGGATCGACTCCTTAATTTCTCTTTCTTCTGTCTTGTTGTTGGTGTATAGGAATGCCACTGACTTCTGTGCATTGATTTTATACCCTGCCACCTGACTGAATTGCTGTATGAGTTCTAGGAGTTTCGGGGCAGAGTCTTTTGGGTTTTCCACATAAAGTATCACATCATCTGCAAAGAGTGTGAGTTTGACTTCTTCTTTGCTGATTTAGATGCCTTTTATTTCTTTTTGTTGTCTGATTGCTGTGGCTAGGACTTCTCATATTATGTTGAATAGCAGTGGTGATAGTGCACATCCCTGCCGCGTTCCTGACCTTAGGGGGAAAGCTCTCAGTTTTTCCCCATTGAGAATGATATTCACTGTAGGTTTTTCATAGATGGCTTTTATGATATCGAGGTATGTACCCTCTATGCCTATACTCTGAAGAGTTTTGATCAAGAAAGGATGCTGTACTTTGTCAAATGCTTTTTCTGCATCTATTAAGAAGATCATATGGTTCTTTTGCTTTCTTTTATTAATGTATTGTATCACATTGATTGATTTGAGGATGTTGAACCAACCTTGCAGCCCAGGGATAAATCCCACGTGGTTGTGGTGAATAATCCTTTTAATGTACTTTTGGATCCTACTGGCTAGTATTTTGGGGAGAATTTTTGCATCCATGTTCATCAAGGATATTGGTCTGTAATTCTCCTTTTGGATGGGGTCTTTGTCTGGTTTTGGGATCAAGGTAATGGTGGCCTCATAAAACGAGTTTGGAAGTTTTCCTTCCATTTTTATTTTTTGGAACAGTTTCAGAAGAATAGGTATTAATTCTTCTTGAAATGTTTGGTAGAATTCCCCTGGGAAGCCATCTGGCCCAGGCTTTTGTTTTTTGGGAGATTTTTGATGACTGCTTCAATTTCCATAGTGGTTGTAGGTCTGTTCAGGTTTTCTATTTCTTCCTGGTTCAGTTTTGGTAGTTGATACATCTCTAGGAATGCGTCCCTTTCTTCCAGGTTATCTAATTTGCTGGCATAGAGCTGCTCATAATACGTTCTTATAATTGTTTGTATTTCTTTGGTGTTGGTTGTGATCTCTCCTCTTTCATTCATGATTTTGTTGATTTGGGTCATTTCTCTTTTCTTTTTGGTAAGTCTTGCGAGGGGTTTATCAATGTTGTTAATTCTTTCAAAGAACCAGCTCCTTGTTTCGTTCATCTGTTCTACTGTTCTTTTGGTTTCTATTTCATTGATTTCTGCTCTGATCTTTATTATTTCTCTTCTCCTGCTGGGTTTAGGCTTTAGTTGCTGTTCTTTCTCCAGCTCCTGTAGGTGTAGGGTTAGGTTGTGTATTTGAGACATTTCTTGTTTCTTTAGAAAGGCTTGCATTGCTATATACTTTCCTCTTAGGACTACCTTTGCTGTATCCCAAAGATTTTGAACAGTTTTTTCATTTTCATTTGTTTCCATTAATTTTTTTAATTCTTCTTTAATTTCCTGGTTGACCCATTCATTCTTCAGTAGGATGCTCTTTAGCCTCCGTGTATTTGAGTTCTTTCCGACTTTCCTCTTGTGATTGAGCTCTAGTTTCAAAGCATTGTGGTCTGAAAGTAGGCAGGGAATGATCCAGATCTTTTGGTACCGGTTGAGACCTGATTTGTGACCTAGGATGTGATCTATTCTGGAGAATGTTCCAGGGCACTAGAGAAGAATGTGTATTCTGCTGCTTTGAGATGGAATTTTCTGAATATATCTGTAAAGTCCATTTGGTCCAGTGTGTCATTTGAAGTCTTTATTTCCTTGTTGATCTTTTGCTTAGACGATCTGTCCATTTCAGTGAGGGGGGTGTTAAAGTCCCCCACTATTATTGTATTGTTGTCAATGTGTTTCTTTGCTTTTGTTATTAATTGCCTTATATAACTGGCTGCTCCATGTTAGGGGCATAGATATTTACAATTGTTAGATTTTCTTGTTGGATAGACCCTTTAAGGAGAATATAGTGTCCTTCCTCATCTCTTATTACAGTCTTTCGTTTAAAATCTAATTTGTCTGATATAAGGATTGCCACCCCAGCTTTCTTTTGGTGTCCATTAGCATGGTAAATGGTTTTCCACCCCCTCACTCTCAATCTGAAGGTGTCTTTGGGTTTAAAATGAGTCTCTTGTAGACAGCATATTGATGGGTCTTGTTTTTTTATCCAATCTGATAGCCTGTGTCTTTTGATTGGGGCATTTAGCCTATTTACATTCAGGGTAACTATTGAAAGATAGGAATTTAGTGCCATTGTATTGCCTTAAGGTGGCAGTTACTGTATATTGTCTGTGTTCCTTTCTGATCTATGTTTCTTTTAGGCTCTCTCTTTGCTTAGAGGACCCCTTTCAATATTTCTTGTAGGGCTGGTTTTGAGTTTGCAAATTCCTTTAGTTTTTGATTGTCCTGGAAGGTTTTTATCTCTCCTTCTATTTTTAATGATAGCTTAGCTGGATATAGTATTTTTGGCTGCATATTTTTCTCATTTAGTGCTCTGAATATATCATGCCAGTCCTTTCTGGCCTGCCAGGTCTCTGTGGATAGGTCTGTTGCCAATCTAATGTTTCTACCATTGTAGGTTATAGATCTCTTCTCCCGAGCTGCTTTCAGGATTTTCTCTTTGTCTCTGAGACTCGTCAGTTTTACTATTAGATGTCGGGTGTTGACCTATTTTTATTGATTTTGAGAGGGGTTCTCTGTGCCTCCTGGATTTTGATGCCTGTTTCCTTCCCCAAGTTAGGGAAGTTCTCTGCTATAATTTGTTCCAATATACCTTCTGCCCCCCTCACTCTTTCTTCTTCTTCTAGGATCCCAATTATTCTAATGTTGTTTCGTCTTATGGTATCGCTTATCTCTCGAATTCTGCCCTCGTGATTCAGTAGTTGTTTATCTCTCTTTTTCTCAGCTTCTTTATTTTCCATCATTTGGTCTTCTATATTGCTAATTCTCTCTTCTACCTCATTTATCCTAGCAGTTAGCGCCCCCATTTTTATTGTACCTCATTAATAGCCTTTTTAATTTTGACTTGGTTAGGTTTTAGGTCTTTTACTTCTCCAGAAAGGGGTTCTCTAATAACTTCCATGCTTTTTTCAAGCCCAGCTAGTATCTTTAAAATCATCATTCTGAACTCTAGTTCTGACATCGTACTAATGTCCGTATTGAGTAGGTCCCTGGCAGTCAGTACTGCCTCTTGTTCTTTTTGTTGAGGTGATATTTTCCGTCTTGTCATTTTGTCCAGAGGAGAAGTGATGAATGAGAGAACAAAATGCTAACAGGGTAACAACATCCCCAGAAAATATACTCTAAACAAATCAGAAAAGACCTGAAACTGGGGGAAAAGAAAGGGAAAGAAAGAAAAAAGAAAAAGAGAAAAAAAGAAAAAGAAAAAGATAAAAACAAACAAAAACAGAACAAAACAAAACAAGCAGAATATGATCAAATATGATCAGGCTGTTGCATAGATCAGTGCCACACACTAGATTTTGGATGTATTTTGGTCTGTTAGAAGAAAGTGCCTCCCAAAATTTTAAAGAAAGAAAAACTTATATATGTACAAAAATAAGGGTTGATATGATGAAGGGATGAATATTAATGTAAAGAGGATAATTATAAAAGATTTTATAAAAGGAATTGATAAGTTGTTTGAAAAAAGAAAGAAGAGGATTAAAAAAAAAGAAAAAAAAGGTAGAGAATGTAATCAGGCAGGAGAGTAGAACAAAACCATACACTAGAGATTTAGGGTATATTTTGATCTGTCAGAAGAAACTGTATCTCAAAATTTTAAAGAGAGAACAACTTTTATATATATATGCCAAAAATAAGGGTAACTACTATGAAAGGATAGAATATGACTCTAAAAATGCAAAATTAAAATGTTTTTTAAAAAAGGGATTGATAAGATGTTGGTTGAAAAAGGGAAAAAGAAAAACTCAAAAAAAAAAAAAGCTAAAAAAAATTAACCTTGAAAGACTAAAGAATCATGGTAAAAAAGCCATGATTTCTATGTGCAGTATTCCCCTAGTGCTGGAGTTCTGCCGTTCTCATTGATCGGTGAACTTGGTCTTGGCTGGCTGTTCTCACTGATCTTCTGGGGGAGGGGCCTGTTGCCGTGGTTCCCAAATGTCTTTGCCGGAGGCCGAATTGCCCCGCCCTTGCCCTATCCGGGCTAAGTAATCTGCTCGGGTTTGCTCTCCGGGGCTTTTGTTCCCTGCGAGCTTTCTGTACAGCTTTGGAGGCCGAGAGTGAAAATGGCGGCCTCCCAATCTCCGCCCCGGAGGAGCTGAGCACTTGGGAGCCCCTCTCCTCAGTGCGCCCCCAGAGAAAAGCAGTCAATCACTCCCGTCTCCCCGGTCTCTGGCCACACTCCGTGCTCGCCCGGCCTGTGACCGCGCGTTTCTATCTCTGGCACCCGACCCCGTGCGGAGTCTCCAAACCCAGCAGATCCCTGCGGTGCACTCCCACGCAGCTCCTCCCGGGGGAGGAAGGTGAGTCTCCCTGGATCTGCCGCTTGTTGGGTCCCTGCTGGAGGAGCAGGGGCCCGACTGGGCCACGGATCACGGTTTATGGCAACCCCGAGCTGAGAGCCCGCGCCTGGGCTCCGCCTCTGCAGCCGGCTTCCCTGCTCCGATACCTGGGAGCTCTGCCGCACTCAGGCACCCCCAGTCTTTCTGTGACCCCGAGGGTCCTGAGACCACACTGTCCCACGAGAGTTCCATCCCCCGCTTAGCCACCGGAGTGACTTCCCTCAGGGGACCTGACTTCTCAAAGTTCCGATTTTGTGCTCCGTGGTTCTATCACTTGCCAGAAGCTGCCGATGGAGGCCCCTGCCCCGCCGTCTATCCTCCCTAATATTGCCTCGGATTCACTTCTCCGCACGTCCTACCTTCCAGAAAGTGGTCGCTTTTCTGTTCAGAGAGTTGCTGCTATTCTTTTCTTCGATCTCCTGTTGAGTTTGTAGGTGTTCAGAATGGTTTGATCCCTATCCAGCTGAATTCCTGAGACCAGACGAAATCCAGGTCTCCTACTCCTCCACCATCTTGCTCCGCCCCCTCTCAAAATTTTTTTGAATCAGTTTACACAGGATACAAAGGAGTTCCATATAGTGCAACTGATTATTTGCATCTTGGATATTTTTTAGTTTATGGGTTTTCCCATCCATTGTATTTTTTCTTCCATGAAATCTATTGAAGAGTCCTGTTAATTTGTCCTTTACAGTTTTCTACAGTCTAAACTTTGCTGTCTCCTCCTATTAGTTAACATTTCCCCATTCTCTAGATTTCTTGTAATATGGTGTTTACACAAAGAGGTTTGATCAAATTCAGACTAATAGAAGGCAAATAATGTCTATGATGTTGGCAGCCATTTTTAATGATTGCTTAGACCATTAATTTGTTAGGGATTCCAAAATTGTTCTAGTATAACACCATCATTTCTTCTTCATTCTTTATTCCCAGGGGTCAGTATATAGAACACTTTTCCTCATCAACAGTTCTTTTTTATTTAAATTCAATTAATTAAGATATATGTATTTTTGTTTCAGGGGTACAGGTCTGTGATTCATCAGTCTTATATAATACCCAGTGCTCATTACAACACATACCCTCCCCAATGTACATCACCCAGGTGCCCCATCCCTCACACTCCCCTCCCTTCCAGCAACCCTGTTTGTTTCCTAAAATTAAGAGTCTCTTATGGTTTGTCTCCCTCTCTGGTTTTGACTTGTTTCATTTTTGGCTCTCTTCCCTTATGGTCCTCTGCCTTCATTAACTGTTTTTTTACCCTAGGGTCCAGTTCATATAGGAAAATCAGAATATGTGTTTGTTTCTTTGCTTATTTTCCAAATTTCAGTATAATTAGTTGACATGGTGCTAGATTTACCAAATAAACTCAGGCCTATATAGTTAGTTAATATTCTTGTTGCACCTGTATAAATAATTAGGCTAAATCTAATGAAACAACACTTTTTCTTTTTTTTTTAAAGAAATTAAAAAAAAAAGGTTTTATTAATTTGAGACAGAGAGAGCACAAGCAGGGGAAGAGGCAGAAGAGGAGGGAGGAGACTCCCCACTGAGCTGGGAGCCCGATATGAGGCTCGATCCCAGAACCTGGAGATCAGGACCTGAGCTGAAGGCAGACGCTTAACCATCTGAGCCACCCAGGTGCCCTGAAACAAAACTTCTTGTGATCAAGAATAATCTTTAATCCCCTCCAGTTCCATCCACGTAGATGCAAATGGTGGGTATTCATCCTTTCTGATGGCTGAGTAATATTCCATTGTATATATGAACGACATCTTTATCCATTCATCTGTTGAAGGGCATCTCATTTCTTTCCACAGTTTGGCTATTGCGGACATTGCTGCTATGAAATTGGGGTGCATATGGCCCTTCTTTTCACTACATCTGTGTCTTTGGGTTAAATACCCAGTAGTGTAATTGCTGGGTCATAAGGTAGCTCTATTTTTAACTTTTTGAGGAACCTATATAATGTTTTTCAAAGTGGCTGTACCAACTTGCATTCCCACCAACAGTGTAAGACGGTTCCCCTTTCTCCACAACCTCTCCAACATTTGTTGTTTCCTGACTTGTTAATTTTTGCCATTCTAACTGGTGTAGGATGGTATCTCAATGTGATTTTGATTTGAATTTCCCTGATAGCTAATGACGTTGAACATTTTTTCATGTGTCTGTTAGCCATTTGTATGTCTTCTTTGCAGAAGTGTCTGTTCATGTCTTCTGCCCATTTTTTGGCTTGATTACTTGGTTTCTGGGTGTTGAGTTTGAGAAGTTCTTTATAGATCTTGGATGCCAGTGCTTTATCTGTAATGTCATTTGCAGATATCTTCTCCCATTCTTTCGTTTCTCTCTTTGTTTTGTTGACTGTTTCCTTCACTGTGCAGAAGCTTTTTATCTTGATGAAGTCCCAAAAGTTCATTTTTGCTTTTGTTTCCCTTGCCTTTGGAAACGTGTTATGAAAGAAGTTGCTGTGGCCGATGTCGAAGAGGTTACTGCCTATGTTCTCCTCTAGGATTTTGATGGATTCCTATCGCACAATGAGGTCTTTCATCAATTTTCAGTTTATCTTTGTGTATGGTATAAGAGAATGGTCGAGTTTCATTCTTTTGTATATAGCTGTCCAATTTTCCCAGCACCATTTATTGAAGAGACTTTTTTCCATTGGATATTTTTTCCTGATTTGTCAAAATAAGTCAAGCGGAGAAAGTTATCATATGTTTCACTCATATGTGGAACATAAGGAATAGCACAGAGGACCTTACAGGAAGAAAGGGAAAACTGAATGGGGGGAAATCAGAGGGAAAGACGAACCATGAGAGACTCTGGACTCTAGGAAATAATCTGAGAGTTTCAGAGGGGAGGTCGGTGGGGGAGATGGGTAGCCCGGTGATGGGTATTAAGGAGGGCAAGTGTTGTAATGAGCACTGGGTGTTATACACAAATAATGAATCATGGATCACTACATCAAAAACTAATGATGTACTGTATGGTGATAACATAACATAATAAAAATAAATAAATAAAAGAATAATCTTTAAGATAATATGATCAAGAGGGGAGAGAGTGTCATAAAAACTTGTTAAAAACTTTCAAATAAGAAAAAAAAAAAAAAACACTGGATATCCTGCCTAGTGTACCCAGGCGCCCCTGTAACTTATTTTTGATAATAGAAACATAAATGAATTTTGTTTGGTGGAATGCAATGGTTGTCACCCTATGGATGCTGACCACTTTTATATCTATTGGTAAATTTATTTCAGCATTTCTGATGGCCTATGTGTGAACATTGCTTGAATTCTCCTTTGAACTGGTTGTACCATTTTACTGGTTCCCTCATTAAATAATGAGTCAAATATAATCTTTGACAGATGTTTATTAAAAAAAAGTAGTTGGTGGGTGCCTGGGTGGCTCAGTCGTTAAGCGTCTGCCTTTAGCTCGGGTCATGATCCCAGGGTCCTGGGATCGAGCCCCACATCAGGCTCCCTGCTCAGTGGGAAGCCTGCCTCTCCCTCTCCCACTCCCCCTGCTTGTGTTCCCTCTCTCGCTGTGTCTCTCTGTCAAATAAATAAATAAAATCTTTAAAAAAAAAAAATTAGTTGGGTCCCTAGCATCCTCCAAAGGTACTGTTTGTTTAGTGTGTGTGTGTGTGTTTGATTCATTATGAGCCACAAACTTAAACAAATTCCATATGTTTCAATCACTGGAGTCATTAGCAAGAGAGAGTCAATTCAAGTTGACACCACTCTAGTAGACTCTGAAAGCTTTCTTGCTTTCTAGTATAACAAGATGTTCCAAGATTGTCACACACATTCCCTGCCCCAGGCCTGGAACCAGCCATTTCTCCAGTACAGCCTGGTTCCTTTCAATGAGAATGGTATTTTAGATACCACACTTTTCATGCCAAAGGTGCCCTTGCTACTTGGTCATGGTTTTCAGTACTTTCAGTTGTTAGATACAATATATCATAACATATTTTTTTAAATTTTTTTTTTTTAAGATTTTATTTATTTGCGAGAGAGAGAATGAGAGACAGAGAGCATGAGAGGGGGGAGGGTCAGAGGGAGAAGCAGACTCCCTGCCGAGCAGGGAGCCCGATGCGGGACTCGATCCAGGGACTCCAGGATCATGACCTGAGCCGAAGGCAGTCGCTTAACCACCTGAGCCACCCAGGCGCCCCTATATCATAACATATTGATGTCTCTGATTCAAATTCAAATTCAAATTAAAAACTACAGGGTTTTTATTTAATCACCTCAACCTTATGTCCCTATTTCCTTCCAACCATGCCAGAAACCTTATTTCTCATTACAATTATCCAACTGATTTAATCTCATGATAGCCACACAACAGTCTCAAAATAACAATACTAATACTAGCATCAAAAACATGATTATTGAAAATAGTTTAAGATTTTTATATTTCTTTCTATCCTTAGAGTACATTCTACCAAGAAAAAGTGGTCAAATTATGGTGTTTTAGAGTCACCAGGGTTCCTTTATGCATGGCTATGCTACTAACTGGGAACCCAGATTCATTTGTTTTATTTTTTATTGTTAGGGATATTTTTTTAAATTTAGTCTCGTTTGGAATTGTGCCTATAGCCACCTTTACTTGTTTTCTAGGCATATATCTTAGATTTGCTTTATATATATATATATACATTTACTCCCATCACGTTTCCCTTTCTCTCTCAACTTGATTGTGTACTTTGGGTCTTCATGCTTTTGGTGGACAGACCACATTTAAACTTTTTTGTCTCATCTTGTCCTTTTAAAAATATTGGACATCCAACCCCTAGTTAAACCTTCATCCTAAACCACTGTAATACATTCATATATTTTGACAACGGGGGTGACAACTATACCATGGATTTGATCTTTGCCCCAAGAATGTGGCTTAATTTGCCTTTGTCTCTCCATTTTATTTTTCACTGGTTGGGGATTCAGAAGCACTTGCATATCCATACACTTCTGGATTCTCTCTATTCTATTTATCCCTGAACACATACTAGCCAAGTGTTTTCCAATTTTGTCTCTTTCCTCAAATTTTTGCTAGATGCAGCCACCGGCACCAACATTCAGGCTACCAGTGTTCTGTTTTCTAACTTTAGAGTTATAGGTTCATTAGGTGTATGATCTGCTTCTTCAAGTTACCACAAAAGTCACTTTTACCAAATGCCTTTCCATTACATAACACGTTAGTTATCTTTCCAACCTCCTCTGTATCAGGGTAGGATTTCTGGATCAATTTCTGGACCAATGAGGATAGGATAGGTTAAAAGTAACTCTAAAATCTCAGAGGCCTAACACAACAGAAGTGTATTTTTTGCTTCTGTTACATGGCCAAAACAAGTCAAATGGGTTTTGCCCTAGGTTCACTTAGGCACTCAAGCCAATGAAGGCTTCACTTCAGTGCTGCTCCTATCATCATCTCAGCCATGGAACTTAAAGCTCCTGCTGGAGATGTCACACGCAATATCTGTTCACATTTCATCTGCCAAAGAAGCCACATGGCCACACTCAACATCCAAAGGGATGAAGAAGTACAGTCCTACCAAATGCCCCGAAAAGAAAGAACCTGATGCACAGACCTGTACCCCTGAAACAAATGATACATTATATGTTAATAAAAAAAAAATCTACCAAAAAATAAAATGAATAAATACATAAAAAAAAAGAAAGAACCTGATGATTTGTGAACATCCCTAATAGCCACAACATCCATATACTATTGCTCGTATACTGTAAATCCCCTCTGTGTTACCTTATCTAAGAACATGACATATGGCTCCATTTATGTTCATGACTCTTATTTTTGTCTCCCTCCCAAACCTGTTCTACCATATATGAACAACTGTCTGCTCAACATGTCCACCTGGACAGCTCAGAGGCTTCTCACACTCACTTAGCATAGAAAATCGAAATCAGGAAAATCTTCCTGAAATGCTATCCGACTACTGGCATTACCATCCTCCTTAATTTCCCACGTTCGGGGTATGAGGGGGTTTTGACTCACTCTCCCTTACTCTGACTGCACCTAACAAATCAAGTCCTGTTAATTCTATATAGAAAATCTCGCCATCCCCACTGGTGCCATTCTACAGCTTCAATGATCATCACCTGAGTCTCCATGGATGGCTTTTCTTTGTTCTTCCTGCCTCCAGTCTTGACTTCCTTGACTCTGGGACCAGAATAATCTTACTAAAATATAAATGGATTATCATGAGCAGGGATCTCTGTTTTATTCACTGATGACCACAAGAGCCTAGCTAGGCAATTGATCCATATTTATTGAATGAGTGAATGAATGAATGAATGAATGAATGAAAGATGTCACTCCTCTGCTCAAAACTCTTCAGTAGCATCTCCTTGCCTTAATAAAACTCCTTGGTTTGAATTTTCAAGGCCCAGCAAACCTTGTAAATTGCTGACCTGGTCTTTGCCTATTTCCTCAGCCTGTTTCCAGCTGTGTCTCCTGCCACACCCTCTACCATCTAGCCATAGTGAGTATCCTTTAATTCCTGGAATCCAAGGTTCTGTTCTATTATTTTCTTTTCCCAAAACATGCTGCTTTACCCTCTTGGTTCCTTTGCCTGATTCTTGCTCATCCCTAAGCCATCACCTGATACTGAGACCTCTTCTGAGATGCCCTTCATTGACGCCTGTAGATGAGGCTGGATTCTCTGCTGTTGAAGCAGAGATTGTGTGTATCCTGGCCACAACTGCATTCTCAGCAAGTGGTCTACAGGAGGTGTTGAAAAAATGTTTACTGAATGAATATGAGGTTGTGGGGAGAAATCCATAAGCAGCAGCTGCACCATGATCGAAATGGAAATGAGTATCTGCAAGAAGCAAGGCGGAGGAAGAAACAATGTCACTGAAGATCAGCTTGACAGTTCATCAAACACTTCCTGCATATGTGCCAAGCAGAGGACAAGATGACTAAATGTCAGCTCTTACTAATAAAACTGTGCAGTGGGGACTAATGGACCATTCATTCATTAACTCACTCAGCCTATCTTGAGCCTATACCAGGAGCCAGATGCTGTAAAAAGTGGTGTGGATGCCAAAACAAATAGATGCAGACTCTCCTCTCTGGTCAAGGTCCAGGAAAATCACCCAGACTCTACTCCGACTGCCCACAATCTGGTGTATTTTAGGGAATGACTTTGACCTGGGAAAGGTCCTTTGCCTTTACATCTTCACAGATCATACTGCTGCGGTGGCTCTCCTAGACCCAATTCCAAGTGTTAGTACAGACCAAAATTAGTCTGGGGACGTGGACATCAAGATACGATTCTAGTCCATAGAAAACTCTTCTACTTAGATTTCCAAAACTTTCAGATCAATCCCAAGTAAGCAATGAACACACATTCTTGGTGACTACAGAGCTTTGATATTTTGTGGTAGAATCATTTAAATTCCACTTTGATTCCATGAACTTTGGTCCTAGAATAAGGAAAAACTATTTTGAACATCTGAGACCAAGACAGAAAAATTAAGTTGTTAAACACGCATCTGTGTATTCAGGCACATTATCGGTCTAACAGTGAAAATTTTTTGAAACCAGAAAAGCTAATCAATCCTTTAAAGTGTATCTTGTGAGACAAAATACATCACGTATTAGTAAATGAGATATTAAAGGGGTCTGAGTATATAATGGGCTAAATGCAAATGCAGGGCAACACAGGGGGGAAAAAATCCAACAAATGATGGCTAGAGTTGTCATAAACTCAGTAATTTCTCATAGGAATTGGAGCCTAGGAATCAATGTCTGCTGCCTCCACACATTCCAAAACACAGTTGATCGATCACATTTAACTACAATATATCCTATATAAGGGCAAGAAACAATGACACATTTGTTACTTTAAAAAAAAAAGGCCTAAAATTGCCAAATAAGTCTTAGAGGGTACTTGTGTAGGCCTGCTATTTCCCTGTGAGAAAAACAGAAACGCTCACAAAAGGGTACAAAATGAGACAACTACCATGAAAAGAAAAGATTCACCAATAAACACAGTCATTGTGTTCTTCTGTTCCCATGAAAGTCCAGCTTTTTCCTTTAAGTTTCACTTCCAGCTCATCTTTAGAAATTAGCCTGTTTTGCAGTCTTCAAGCTGTGTCATTATACTACTTCTAGATGGTTTGTATGTCCTTTCTTCATATGGCATAACACTTAAACCCTTTTCAAATCTGCTTCTTCCCATATAAAACAAAACAAATAAAACAGACCTAGAAATGTGTATGGAAGCTCACTATATCCCCCCTGACTACCCTTAGGGCTTGACAATTTATAACCAGAGAACAGGATTCTGATATTCAGAAACTTTGGAGTATCCCAAGGCTGGGTAAACTACAACAGAGCTCCAAAATAGCCAGTCAATTTAATATTTGCTCTGTTAAATAAACGGGAAGGAAATAATGAAAAATCCCATTTTTCTCATCATGTTTTCATAATAATAGGATCCTTGCAACACTGACAATTCTCTATATAGTTATGGAATAAATGACAATGTTTTACTTACATGCTAAAAGTAAAGCTATGTGCCGATATAAACCAAGAATTTGTATTATATTAAAAACACCTAGATTCATATGAAATCTCAATGGACCCCATTCCAAAACTCCTGGCAAAACTGGCTCTAGGGGGATAAAAAAAAAAAAAAAAAAAAAGAGTGAAAGCTAAAATAGTGCTGAAAATGCAAAGGTGGATGTAAGTGAAGATGTTTATTTTTATTTATTTATTTTAAAGATTTTATTTATTTATTTAACAGAGAGATAGAGAGAGAGCACAAGTAGGCAGAGTGGCAGACAGACGGAGAGGGAGAAGCAGGCTCTCTGCAGAGCAGGGACCCGACGCTGGCCTCGATCCCAGGACTCCGGGATCACGACCTGAGCCGAAGGCAGCCGCTTAATGACTGAGCCATCCAGGTGCCCCAAGATGTTTATTTTAATTATGTTTAAATCAAAGGAAAATACTAAGAAAACTTGGTTAATACATCAGAAAATAGATGAAAACACTTTCTAGAAACCCACAAGTAACTGAAAGTAATTTGAAGAGAAAATTCGAACATCCCATTAATGAAATAAAATCAGGAGTTAAAAACCTACCCACCAAAAATACCAGGCCCACAGCCTTTTACAGGTGGATTTCTTCAAAACCTTCAAAAACATGTAATCTTATAATATGGCAAAAGAAAAGCAACCCAACTCAGTTACGAGAATAGAACAATGTTTTCTATTTCCTGGGCAATTCAGTGCTAAAGCCATGAAGTGGAACAGAGCAAGATACATGTGGGAGGGGAGTGAAAGGCAAGGGGCCCGGGAGGGAGCTGGAGGCCCAGGCATTGACAGGTGGGTGTATCCTCAGAGAAGGGCAGTTCCTGTGGGATGTCAGCTCAGCACTGGGGAGCAAAGGGCATCCCCATATGGGAGGGTGTAGCAGCCATAAAAGGAGACTGGTTACTTACAGTGGGATTGAGCAAATCAACATTGTAAGGATAATAGGATCTGAGTTACTCATTGTTGGAGAGAAGATAGGTACAAATATAGAGAGGGGCAGAACTAGAAGAACTGTGTGGTGTTAGAATGGAAATGATGTTATCAATGTAATCTCAGAGTTTTCAGTAGATAATAGACAGATCCAGAAAGTAAGGAAGTGCTCAGAATGATGGGGGCATGCTGAAGACACACGTCAGCTTAATAAGGTTCCCACTGGCCAAATCAGGGATGATTTGAGTATCAAAAGACATAATGATAGTAAAAGATTATAACCCATGAGTCTACACAGACAAAAATAGACAATGAATAAATTGAAAATTTGGTGAGGAATATTTACAAAGTCTCAAAGTATCTCCACGTAACTTATTCATTTATTACAAAGGGACACAGACAATTTCACAGAGGAGGGGAATGGTAAAAAACAAAAACAAAACCTCTTTAGGCAAAGTGATCAAAATCACCAAACAACAGGACAAATTGAAATTTTGTGCCACTGATAGGATCCAAAAGAGAAAAACACAGCATCACTTCTATGGTATTCCTGCTGAGATGCATAACTTGAATCTGATCATGAAGCAACAGCAGACAAATTCCAACTGCAGATGTTCTACAAAATAACAGCCTGTAGTCCTCAAGTGTGGAGATCATAAAAGTCAAAGAAGGACTAAGGAACTGTTTGCAGACTGAAGGAGAATAAAGAAACATGATAACTAATGCACTCAAATAGCACGGGGGGGGGGGGGGGAGGATAAAATTCCTTGCACTGTGCTTGCAACTTTTCTGTAAGTATGGGTATAAATAAAAAAATAAGTGTAATCTCAAAGCCAATAATGCAATACAATATAGGAAAATTAGAGGCTAATTCCCCTTATGACCAAAACCAAAATTTATAAATTTTTAGCAAATAAAAAAACAAATTGTTTTAAAATGTATCATCCACAAGAAGGATTTGCCCCAGGATTGTTAGATATCAGAAAAACCTATCAGTGTTACTATACTAAACTTCATTAAAAAGTATACTGAATTTACAGAGTAAAAACAAAAATTTAATCACATTAGCACATTAATAAAGAACATGATACAAATTTTAAAAAACTATTATAATTTTTCTAAATATCTCTAAGCAAGCTAGGAACAGGGGGGAAATTTAAAAATACAAGTAAAGATATTTATAGGGAAAAAAAACTAAAAGCAAACATAGTTGATACAAAACCTTAAAAATGATTCCCTTTAAAATCAGGAACATCCTTGAGGCCTAGTGTGCCACTTAAAAAAAAAAGAATGTATTGCAGTTCTAAGCCAATGCAAAAAGTCAAGACCAAAATAAAAGCTGTAAGAATTGAAAAGGAGAAAAACCCCTTATATTATGATGCCATAGAATTAGAATAGCATGGTATTGGCAAAGGAATAGGAAATCATATAAATCGATTTAGTCCCAGCCAAAATTCATTTATATGGGAGATGTATATAATAGAGAGCATATTATAAATCACTGTGGATAAACTATGAGAAGTTGGTGCTAGGAAATCCATATAGGAAAAAAATGAAAATTATATCCATACCTCATATCATATACAAAGACATATTAAAAACATAAATGTGAGAATCAAAAATTTTTAACACTTACTAGGATCAGGGAGACTTTTTTTAAAGCACTACACAAAAAGCATAGCCCTTAAAAATAAAACACTGATGATTTTGACACATTAAAACCAAATCATCTGTATGACCAAAAAAAAGTGAAATGTGACAAGCTGTTTGCACTAGATATGACAAGGGATTAATATGCAGAATATATAAAGAAATCTTACAAATCAATAAAAAATAGAAAAAGTCTAACAGATATAAAACTTGATGGCAAAAAAAACCCCCAAAAGATACTTAATGTCACTAGTAAACTAGAGGTGCAAGTTAATACTACAATAAATTATCACTACATACCCACAGTAGGGCTGGAAGGGCTAATTTTTATAAGGGGGGTCAGTGAAAAAGAACTCTAAAATATTGGTAGATTGTAATTTAACACAAGCTCAAGAGCAATTTGGCAATGCCCCATGATTGCTTTAATTATTTCTGACTAGAGAAACTCACATGTGCCTAAGGAAGCAGTATACACTGCAGGCAAACTGCAAAAAATTGGAAAGAACCTGTCCAACCATTAGGAAATAGATAAACTGTTACTTTTTCTCCACATGAAAGAACAACTATAAACAATAAATCAGACCTTTGTGGCTAAATGTCATATACAAGGTGAGTTAAAACAGCAAGTGGCGGGCGCCTGGGTGGCTCAGTCGGTTGCGCGACTGCCTTCGGCTCAGGTCATGATCCCAGGGTCCTGGGACCAAGTCCCACATCGGGCTCCCTGCTCTGCGGGGAGCCTGCTTCTCCCTCTCGCACTCCCCCTGCTTGTGTTCCCTCTCTCGCTGTGTCTCTCTCTGTCAAATAAATAAATAAAATCTTAAAAAAAAAAAAAAAAACAGCAAGTGGCAAGAGTATAGTATAATGCGCCCTGTAGGTCATAAAAGCTCATAAAATGCTACTATATATTGTTCATATGTGTGTGTGTGTGGGGGGGGGGTGGGTGGGTGTGGGTGGGTGTGTGTGGGAGGGGGTAAAAGCATTATATCATACAATGGAATGATATCCACAAACTTTTGACACCTCTGGGAAGGGTCAAAAGACACAGGGCTTCATCTTGCCTGTAATGTTTTACATTTTACATTTTAAAATCTTAGTAGGGGGGATGCCTGGGTGGCTCAGTTATTATGCATCTGCCTTCTGCTCAGGTCATGATCCCAGGGTCCTGGAATCGAGCCCAGCATTGGGCTCCCTGCTCCACGGGAAGCCTGCTTCTCCCTCTCCCACTCCCCCTGCTTATGTTCCCCCTTTCCCTGTCTCTCTCTGTCAAATAAATAAGTAAAACCTTAAAAAAAAAAAAATCTCTTAGTAGGAAGAGCATGTGACTCTTGATCTCAGCATGGTGAGTACAAACCCCATGTTGGATGTAGAGATTGCTTAAAATAAATAAAAATTTTAAATAAGTAAAAAATAAAATCTGAAACAAAATGGTTAATTCATTAAATTGGTAAACTGTTAACATCTCTATGGAAAAGTGTGGGAGTGGGAGAAGAGATCTGCCTCAGACAACTGATCGTGGGTTCTGCGTAATGATAGTTTTCACCATACAGATGAAAATACCAGTGCTAAAACACTCCAGAAGGGAAAGCAGTTAGTGAAGTAAGGGACCAGTAAGCAGGATGCTCAATCACAAGGTAATTTATACACTGAAATAAAATGCAAACCAAGAAGCAATGCCTTTGAGGACCAATTATATCCCATTGATGAAATAAATGCAAATTCCAATTTAAGAGAATGAAATAAAACACAGTAACCTGGGCTGCCTGGGTGGCTCAGTAGGTTAAGCATCTGCCTTCGGATCGAGCCCCACATCAGGCTCCCTGCTCGGCGGGAGGCCTGCTTCTCCCTCTCCCACACCCCATACTTGTGTTCCCTCTCTGTCTCTGTCAAATAAACAAAATTAAAAAACAAAACAAAACACAGTAACCTATCACATTCTTCCATACCACTACAAACCCACCATAGACTCTTCTAGATGGCATTTAGTCCAGGGTTGATCGAATTCATTTTTTTTTAGCTAAATTATCTCATTTCAGGGTTAATTTGTAGTACCTTCTCAAACAATTATACTTATTCACCCCCTGAAAAATTATTTGTTGAGTCTCTGAATATAAGCAGCATTTTGCCAGAGGCTATGGAGGAATACAATGGGAAGAGATTGGAAGCTCTTTTCTTCAGACTCATTTAATCCATGCAAAAACTATGATATAGTTACTGTTTTTCCCATCTTACAGGTAAATTGAGATTCAGAGAATTTAAAATGTACCCCAAATCACCATGCTGACATAGCATGAGCCCTAATTCAAATTCCGTTTGTCAGACAACCTCAAAACCCATACCTTTTCACAATACAGTTAGCTCTCAAGCCCAGGGGAGATCTTTTGTCTCACTGTCCTGCTCTACTTTATACGGGCTATACTCACAGTATACCGTGAGTTACGTTTTTCCAAGCACCACCCCCCAATACAAACTTTACGCCAGACCAAGATTAAAAAACAAATCTAAAAAGTTAAGGAACAAAGTGAACAACTAAAATCCTCCACACCAGGCATTGTACCAGGAACTTTACATATACTTCCCAAATCTAATTACATTATCACACATAGCATGAGTATCATCAGCTCATTTTACAGGTGAGGAAACATCTGTATACAAATAACCTGCCTAAATTCGTACAGCTAGTTATGTGAAGCGAGGATCTGAACCAGGAAGTCTGATTCCCAAGTAGGCATGGTTAATCACTAACAGTTTTATCCACTTTTTTGTACCCAGTGAGAAATTTATTTTCTATTTTAGATCATGATCCAATATGCACACACACATATAAAAGTAAGCCAACTTCTACAAAACACTATTTACCTTAATAATATGTAGCAAGAAAAAAATGCTTTTAAGATGCTGGTTTTGGATCATGAAATTAGTATCTCATGAACCATGACTGAAAAATGCACAACGCCTAATTGCTTCAAAGATACAGTATTTATTACAATTATAGCCACAAAAAAAGAAAGGAAAAAAAGAAAAAACCATATGGCACTAAATGGTCACAGAGCCGAGTGATAATTACGAATATTAAAAAAAAATTGCTATTCGGAGAAAATACAATATGTACATTACTTAGACCATGCATAATGCTTATATACATGGGAAATATATAAATATAAAATAGCTGTCCTAAGGTAAAAAAGGATATGGACAATTACATTTTTTTTAATTTATAAAGGTTTTTATTTTAACTTACAAACTGTTAAAGAGACCAGATAATAACCACCTCGCTTTTATTTTCTTGGCGCCAAAGCAATTTACCGATGTGCTCTTTTTTAAACACCAGTTCCAGATCACGGTACAAAGTTTTTCAATCAGTTGTATAATGGTAGCAAAATTTTTACGCCAAAATATACAACGATAAAACAAATCAAACCAAAATCCCCTCCTAATATTTTTAAAAGTGAAAAGCTGGAACCAAGTAACTTACATTAAAAGAGAACGTATGTTTGCAAACACATCCTAGAGCCACACACATTTAAGCGTTACGGAAATATGCTCCCTCCCACCCCTAACCCTTCACCCAGTGCCTTTGACCTTCCCCAGAAGTCCCTCTGAATCTATCTCAGACTTCAAGAGGAGGGGGCTGGGCCACCTGTCTCAGGTCTGGCTCTGGCCTCCTCATCTGCCAAAGCCTCACAGTACTGTGCCGGCCAGTCCTTGGGGTCTTGATTATGGACTTTGGCCACAAACTTAAGAACTTTCATCTTGCTGGTTTCCAGGTTGGTTCGGGGGCCCCACTGTAATTCATAGTCTACAGGATCAGTGTGGGGTATCCGCCGGTACTCCAGGTAACGCTGCCGCACGAACTCTTCGGTAATAAGTTTCTTTGGGTCCCCAAAAACTAAATGCTTCTTTGTGGGGTACACCCCTAAGCGACGCAGGAAGTCCCAGACCTCCGTTTCCTTGATGGTATTGCCCTTCATAAAGATGAGACCTAAAACAATCATCAGGAGGCCGGTGGTGGGCGTGCCCTGGTCGCCTCTCACCTCGGCATCCTCCTCCACCGGTTCCAGGGTGTTGATCAGGATGTAGGTGTTGCTTTTGGGTTCCAGTTCCACCAGCTTGTACCCGAAGACGTACTCGAGGCGCTCGGCGGCCAGTTTAAGGAGGTCAGGGAAGATGTCCTTGTAGTCCCCGATGACGTGCTTCAGTATGTCAGTGCGCTTGATCGGGATCTTCTTCTGGTCCTTAATCAGCAAGAACTGCACCAGCTCGGCCACCTTCAGCTCCAGCTGCTGCTGGGACCTGGGCCCCACCTCCGGGGAGGCCGCGGCCCGGCGGGCGCCCTGCGACGATGCGCTCCGGGCCTCCCGGGAGCTGCCCGCCCCGCGGGAGGTGCTCGGGGCCTCCTCGGCCGCAGCGCGGCCCCAGTCCCTCTCCGCCTGGGAGCTAGGCCGGCCCCGGCTCCTCGGTTTCTGCAACATGTCCCCGGCTGCGGGAGCCCTAACGGGCGGCGGCGGCGGCGGCGGGATCGCAGCGCGCAGCGGGAACTGTGGGTTGGCGCGCGGCACGTTTGGGCGGGGCCAGAGGGGGCGCGCGTTGCATCACGGAGACCGCGCCTGCGTCGGCGGAGACTGCGCGTTGCGTCGGGGGCGTCTCCCCGGCCGCGGCGCGTCGGCGGAAAGCCGTGGAGTCTTAGCTGTGGTTCTCGGTGGAACCTAAGGTGTTGTCCTCGCCAAACCACCCGGACAGAGAACAGGAACCAAAACTAAGCAAGTGTGCGGCTAAGCTCAGGACCACAAGGGCTCAGGCAAGTACTGCAGAAAATGAGTATAAGAGTTCTAAAATCGCGAATATTCTTAGATGGAGGGAACTCAAAGTCTGAATGTGGGAGAACAGTAAGGTGAGGAGGACGGTAAGAGCGTGAAAGTGAAGTAAAAGCATTTCCTTCTACACAAAACGACGTAAAAAGAATAAAAGACCCAGATGATTTCCTAACTACGTTTGCCTTCGCCACGCCCTCCCCTCGGCTCAGGTTCAGACCCTCATAACCATTTACCACCAGTTACTTTCTCTAATGCCCCTAAGAGTTTATTAAAAACGAATGTTTGGTAAAAGCAACGTTGCCTTGCAAGCAAGACTCTTAACCGCGTTTTCATTCTTTCAGTATTTATCGTCTATGCATTAAACTCCCTCTGCTAGACAACCAGGACAAACCACCACATAAAACACGTTACAGTGAGGTCTTCTTCTACGTTTCGGGAAGCACTTGCTCATGTAAACTGCCTTGGGCCCACAACCACAGTTTTAGCAGAAATGGCTAAGAAGAATGCTACAAACAGAAACGTGCTCTCTCAAGAGATTCCCATCTAATTTTGGGCATCACTGATCAAGAACTGCAATAATGTGAATCTCTTAAATTTCTTAATTTTTAATATCTTAGCCTTAGGGCTCAAGAGAGAAAAGAGAACGCAGGGATGTCAGTCCTCATCATCTGTGATGTGTGCACTTTGTGTATATATATTTAATTGGGCAGCTCTAATAGCCAACATGAGTCATTTAATTAACTCAAACCATCTGCAGTCTGCTGCCATTACTTCTGCAGATCTTAGCAAATGCGTTCCTTTTCTATTTACTGACTTGCAGAGAAGAAACTGAATTTCCTACTGTCTTTTTAAAGCTGCCCAGAAAGTGGGCGAACTTCAAAGAACCAAATCGAGTTCCTCTTTAATGCAAATATAGTCAAAGGAGAGCAATTCAAAACACATTATTTGAATAATAGTATCAAAACACAACCTTATTAAAATTTCATTAAGTGTTAGTGACATGAAATTTTTGTTTGTAATTCAATACGAAAATGCAATCTGATAATGGCCCTGGAACTGCAAATCTAAATGTAAAATGATATTCCATGTTGTGATGCAAGTATGCTAAGATCTGGTACACTATGAGTAATAACTCTCTGTTCCACACAAGATCTAACAATATATCCTCAAGCATCCATCTTAATGACAGAAGCCTACTAAGAAAAACAAATATATCATCAAGGCATTCATTTTTTTTTTAACAATGAGAAAATTCATCTGCTTCATTTTCCTTACAAATTTGGACTTATGTTAAACCTCCTGCAATCAAGAATTCTGCAAAAGGTCCCTCCAGAAGGATCAGTTGTACCCTGAGTTTAAAAAAAGAAAGAAAAAGAGAGAAAGAAAAAATCAGCAACCAACAGATAACAGAGAAATGGAAAATGAGATGAAAACCATTGTCAACAATTAGGCTGCATTTTCAGTATAAATCTGCAGTGTCTTTCAGCAGCATCTTAATTCAACAGATTGTCATACTCAAAATAGGTCAGAAAAGATACTGGCTAAAACCAGTATCTCTATACTGTGTCCAGGAGAATTCAGGTATGAAAATACAGACATAAAATAATAGTATTAGAATGAACTTTAGGCATCGTATGGAGAAGTCATCCAGACCACCCTCCATTTTAGAATGACATGGAAAGCCATGGATATTTGGGGAAAAACTGTCGTGATGGTGATGATGGTAATAACAACACTAACAGTAATAATAATACATAGAAACAACAGCTGACAGTTATTTCAAAGGTAACTGTGGGTCAGACTCTGTTCTAAGTGGTCTACATGGATTACTTTATTTAATCACCATGACAACCCTATGAGACCTGTTTATTAGGTTTCTCTTGTCAAAAGGAAGAAACTGAGGCACAGAGGAAAATATTAACTGTTTGGGGGTCCTATAGCAAGTAAGTGATGGATCTGGTTCTGAATTAAGATATTGTGCCTCCAGACACTGCTCTTAACCATATGTTGAAGCAGAGAGAACATAAATATGATGTCCTTGAAAAAGCAAAGGTATGGAGTTAGATGGACCTAGATTAGAAATCTGTGTACCACCGGGGGAGCTACTGATGCTCCTTTCTGTTTCCAGATCAACAAAATGAGATTACTGTAATCTCTCCTTATCCAGAGGGAGTATGTTCCAAGACCCTCAGTGGATGCCTAAAACTGCAGATAGACCTGAATCCTATATAGTCTATGTGTTTTCCTATACATGCACATATATACCTATGATAAAGTTGATCAGTTAGGCATAGTCAGAGATTAAAAACAATAACCAATAATAAAGTAGCACAATTATAACAGTATATGTAATGTAAAGTTATGTAAATATGGTCTCTCTCAAAATGTCACCCTTCTTATGATGTGAGATGATAAAATGCCTGCATGATGAGATAAAGTGAGGTGAATGACACAGGCACTGTGATGTAGCATTAAGCTGCTCTTGACCTTCTGACTATAAGTCAGAAGAAGGATCATCTGCTTGCAGACCACAGCTGACCAAGAGTAACCGAAAGAGCAAAAAGCGAAACCACAGATAAGGGGGGACTACTATAATAACCCAGGCATCAGGGAACTAATGAGATAGGTTTGCCAAGTACCTAGCACAAGGCTGGGACCGGGTAGTTGATAACAGTTTGCTTCTTTCCACAGGGTTTATGTTAAGGAAACTATCTGAGGACTCTACAAAGCTGTATGTAGAAAGATGTTTACTGAAGTGAAACATTTGTACACACAAAAATGAGAAAAAGGTCTGGAAAGAAACATATTAAGGTGCTATTAAAATTATTTTCTTTTATTTTTTTATTTATTTTATTTTATTTTATTTATTTATTTGAGAGAGAGAATGAGAGAGAGCACATGAGAGGGGGGAGGGTCAGAGGGAGAAGCAGACTCCCCGCCAAGCAGGGAGCCCGATGCGGGACTCGATCCTGGGACTCCAGGATCATGACCTGAGCCGAAGGCAGTCGCCCAACCAACTGAGCCACCCAGGCGCCCCAAAATTATTTTCTTTTAAAAATGAAATTCAGTGTTGATTGTCTTGCTTGGGAGATAAGTGAGAAATATATTCTCAATGATTTTAACGTCCTAGTGACACCACGCCCTAGCAGTCATACACATTCAAATTTTCAGTAAATTCAGTGTGACTTGAATATGACATTTGTGACTTTGTTCAGCCAGTGAAGTAATAAAGGCAAGTGGTTTAAAAAGAAAGACATTTTCAGTTTATGTTAATGACCTTAATACTTTCATTACTAGACCCAAAAGAAAAAGAAGGAAAAATTCTTTGAGGCAAAATTAAGCTAGCTAGGATTTCAAATGCATTAAACAAAGAAATGCCTACCAGTTAGCACTTGCTCTTTAGAGGTCTCTGAGTAATTAATTGCCTTATTTCATCTCCTTGGTAGCACATGACTGCCAACAAGCTCTAATCATCTTTATTATCTACTGGATTCTCCTCTTCATTCACTGGTATTTCTTGCAGAACCAGAGAAAGTTTTAAATTTTCTCAGCAACCTATTGCAAAAAGCAGGTAAGGGCTTTCTGGGGAAGAAAAGCAATGATAAAAGCATGCAGCCACCATATATGAACAGCTTCACTGCCTTTTCCAGTGAAAGGAAGTGGGACAGTGTGTAGCATGTGAGCAAAGGAGCTGGAGCTGGGAAGGCAGATACTATTTTGGTGAGTAGATAGGAGGAAAAGGATTCCAGATACGTTAATGGTTGCACTAAAATCCCTTGTGTCCACTCATTCGTAACATAGATCCATACAGGTTAAAAGACACAATAGGACTACTCGATAACACTTTGTCCCTCATGGAAGAATACTTTAAATGGCAACAGAGCTTTCCTTGGCTGGTGGAAGGGGGTAGAGAGATGTAGCTTGATGAGATAGCTCTTTCCAAGCACTGCAGCTATTTGGCCCAGAAACACCTTCTTAGACTCTTTTCAAGAAATACAAACCTTCCAGTTATGCAGGGCCTTTTACTTACGAAAATCATTAAAATCTATTGAGTTATAAAATTACAAACACATAAGGTCTCAATAGTGGCCAATAAATTTCTTGTTTGCTTGTTTTTCCCTCTTGTTCTGCATCTTTTCCTTTTAGGAACTGCTTCTTCCAATCTCTGGGAGACCTTGGTAAGGCTCTACCTTTCTCTCCTGAGTGCATGAGATGCAGGCCAGCCACAGCAACTGGTTCAAAGTCCAATCCACATCCTTTCAGAGGTTCACATAGGTTCTCTTTCTCCAAGCCGACAAGCTGGGTGGTGATGTAAGCCTAGCCACCTTTGCCTTTGCTTGGACATAGCCTGCCTCATGGTGAAGCCAACTCAAAGATCTAAGAGAGAAATAGTCTTAATGCTGCCATGTGAATTTCTGGATCCTGAGTTCAAGGTCAAACTCTGGGGTAACTACTTATTGAAGCAAGTCAAATCTCCTTTTGCTTTACCTGCTTTCAGTTGGTTTTCCTTACTTGAAACTGGAAAAATTCTGGCTAAACAGTATCCAAACCCAATTAAGCAGGAGAATAAAGGGTACTAAGGAATGAGACTTGGTTTAAAGAGAATGGAGCTATACGAAGTTAATATTACCTATAAGGTTATTGAATGTAATGAGAGGCGATCTGAATACAATCTGACATTTTTATTATTTCTTGGCATGTTCTGTGGTTGAGGAATGCACTTTTGATTTTAATTGCTGGCAATAAGGCCAAAGTAGAAATCATGAAAGACCGACTGTTCTTCCATGTAAAATGTACATATGAGCTAATCTGGTGATTTACCTCTGCAAAAAGAAGTTTCAGACAACCTAGAACGTATTTTAAAGTATTTGTTATTCTAGAGTAGCTATGTTCTCCATATTTAAGAAGCCTCATTCTTTTTTTCTAGGTTTCACTTTAGCCTAGAACAGAGGTATACTCACAGGGCAAGGGCACCAAGGAGGAGAATTGACAAGGCTAATACTCAGGGGCAAGACAGATAAGTTGTTTTGAGAAAACTGAACAAACTGAAATGGATTAAGAATAAAAGAATGAGAAAGAAATATGAAAATACTGAAGGCAGACAAGAAAAACCTTACATATATGCATAAGTGGTGGTCCTGAAGGAGACAACAATTATAAACAGAAAACCAGAAATAATACTCAGAGGTACTCCAGCGATGGCTGTAGGAATCCTGGCCAGATGGTGGGTATGCACAGACCCCATGTCTCTGATCCCCTCTCCTTCCTGGTTCCCTCCCTTGAGCTAACTCAACAACTAAAGCAGGCATGCATTCAAGGTTGGAGAGTGCACAAAGGCCATGGGTTCTCCAGAATCTGCAAAGGAGAGTGTACAAGGCTGCTTCTCCGTGAGATGCAAGTGAGAGCTTAGGTACCTGGTAAGGAGAAAGCCTGCCCCTTCCCAAGGCCTGGGAAGACCCAGGATCATGTGGTACTTGTGGGTATTCAGCTGGCAGAAACCCATGTCTCCCTTCTGAGCGAGCCTACAGCTGTCTTCTTTCTGAGGGTAGTCCTTCAAGAGCCTGTCCAGGCTGCTGACTAATTGCCCTCAGAGGAAGCCTTTCAGGCAGGTCAAATGCTATCAGGCCTTGATGTTGGGAGAGGCCTTGAGCAGTTTCAACCCCTTTGAGCCTGGATTCCAAGAGGCTGCTTCATGGTGCCTCAGGAGACATGTAAACAGTGTGTTCTTTGATTCACAGTGGCTCATAAAAGCAAAGTCTGCTGTGCCAGAAACTTCTGGGCCTCTCGCCACTTGCCAGCCTACTTGCCAGCAACTCTAGAAGCATGATCTGTAGAGGAAAGAAAGAAGTGCAGAACCTCGCACAGGTGAAATAAAACAGCTCATTAAAGATGATCCAAGAATTTAAAGAAGCAGTAAAATTGACAAAGAGCTACAGTGACCAAGAAAGAACACCCAAATTAATAAAATCAGGAACAAAGGAGAGGATATCACTACCAATCTTAAAAAAAATTGTAAAAGAATGCCATGAGCAATAAACAACTATATAACAACAGATTAGGTAAGTTTGGTGAAATGGAAAAGTTCCTAGAAAGTCACAGATTTCAAGAAGAAATAGAAAATATAAATAGGCCTACAATAAAGAAAGATTGAATTAGTAGTTTATAAACTTCCCACAAAGAAAAATCCAGATCCAGGTGGTTTCATTGGTGAATTCTACCAAAATTCTTTTAAAAGGAATTAAAACCAACTCTTTCAGAAAACTGAAGAACCAATTCCCCAACCCATTCTGAGTCCAGTATTATCTTGATACCAAAACCAGACGATCCATTACAAGAAAACTACCAACCAACATCCCTTATGAATATTGATGCTAAAATCCTTATCAAAACAGTAGCAAATGAAATCTAACAATATGTAAAACGGATAGAAGACAATCCTTATCAAAATGCCAGCTGCATTTTTTACAGAGATTAACAGGCTGATCCTAAAATTCGTAAGGAAATTCAAGGGACCCAGGATAGCCAAAACACTTAAAAAACAACAAAGAACTCATATTTCCTCACACTTCTACAATATGTCAAAACTTACTACAACACTAGGGTAATCAAAGCTCTGTGGTACTAGCATGAGCACAGACCTATTGTTATGGGCTGAGTTGTGTCTCCCGCCGCCTCCTCAAATTCATAAACTTAAGTCCCAATTCCTAGGACCTCAGAATGTGACTGCATTTGGACATAAGCTCTTTAAATGGGTTAAGCTAGAATGAGGCCATTAGGGTAGGCTGCTAATCCAGTAAGACTGATGCCCTCAGAAGGACACCATCCTTCATCCCTGGAAGAAATACCAGGGATGTGTGCACTCAGAGAGAAGGCCATATGAGGACACAGTGAAAAGGCAGCTGTCTGCAAGTTAAGAAGAGAGGCTCAGGAGAAACCACACTTACCAACAGTTTGATCTTGGACTTCGAGCCTCCAGATTCTTAGAAAATAAATTTCTGTTGTTTAAGCCACCCAGTCTGTGGTATTTTGTTATGGCAGCCCTGGTAAACTGATACACATATAGAGCAATGGAGCAGAAGGGACAGTGCAAAATTAAATCCATACATCTATGGTTAACAGATTTTTTTAAAAAAGGGACCAAGATAATTCAATGGGGGTAACAACAGATGGTGCTGGATATCCACATGCAAAAGAATGGATTGAACCTTGACCTCACACCACATACAAAATTAACTCAAAGTGGATCATGGACCTAAATGTAAGAATTAAAACTATAAAACTCTTTTATTTTAAAGATTTTATTTATTTATTTGACAGAGAAAGACACAGCGATAGAGGGAATATAAGCAGGGGGAGTGGGAGAGGGAGAAGCAGGCTCCCCACAGAGCAGGGAGCCCGACGAGGGGCACGATCCCAGGACCCTGGGATCATGAGCTGAGCCGAAGGCAGATGCTTAACGACTGAGCCACCCAGGCACCCTAAAACTATAAAACTCTTAAAATGAAACATAGGAGCAAATTTCATGACCTTGGGTTTGTCAATGACCTCTTAGATAAGAGACTAAAAGCAGAGATGATAAACAAGAAGACTGATAAGTTGTACTTCATCAAAGTTAAAAACGTGTGTGTCCAAGGATACTCAAAGTGAGAAGGCAATCTACACATTCTGGGGGAAATTATTTGCAAATCATGTATCTAATAAGGGACACATATGCAGAAAATATAAACAACTCCTGGAACTTAAGAAGAAGACAAAAATCCAATTGTAAAACTGGGCAAAGGATTTGAATAGACATGTCTCCAAAGATGTAAGAATGGCTAATCACATGAAAAAATGTTGAACATAATTAGTCATTAGGGAAATGCAAATCAAAACCATAATGATATACTACTTCAGGCTCCAGAATGGCTATAAACAAAAAAGGCAGATAATATCAAGTGTTAGCAAGGAGGCAGAGGAATTGGAAACCTCAAATATTGCTGGTGGGAATGTAAAATGGTACAGCTTCTGTGGAACACAGTTTTATTGTGGGGAATGGGGAGTGACTGCTAAAGCCTATGAGATTTCTTTTTGGGGTGATTCAAAATGTGATAAAATTAGATAATGATGGTTGCATAACTCTGAAGTATGCTAAAAAACATTGTATACTTTAAACAAGTGAATTTTATGATATGCTAATTATGTATTAATAAACCTGTTTTAAAAAGAACCTGAAGAAGGCCAAGCTGAAGAGTCTTGAATAAGTTGCTCCTTCTGAAGTGTAATGAGATGAAACAGAAAAGAAGACTTAAGAAAACAGTAATGAAAACCATCAAATGGATGCAGTTAGGGCACCCAGACTTTCTGGATCAACAGCAACAGAAAGAATTTTTAACTAAAAAGTTAAAATGGAGCACAGTCTACTGTAGAAATAATGATTTTTGCCATTATCACAAAGATGTTTGTATTTTAGGCAGTTAACAAACATTTTTATGCTACATGGTTTATGGAACACAGTTTCATCTTTCCTCTGCCACCAGTTTCCTCTGGGTCCTGGAAGACCTCTCAGCCTCTTCACCCACAGATACGCAGGGCTGAGTTAGGCAAACTCTTTCAGCTGTAAAATACTATTAATATATGAAAGAATTTTAGGGGTGCCTGAGTAGCTCAGTCAGTTGAGCATCCAACTCTTAATGTGGGCTCAGGTCATGATCTCAGGTTTGTGAGATCATGCCCCGCATCAGGCTCTGCACTGGGTGTGGTTCCTGCTTAAGATTCTCTCCCTGTCCCTTTGCACCCCCCCCAATAAAATACACACACACACACACACACACGAAAGAATTCTAAATCAGAAATCATAAACACATGTTGAAATAGAAAGCCCCTCCTGAAAATAACATTTAAAGAAGCACCTGGTTCCTCATTGTTGGATGTCAGTATGCTGGAGCATCCTGAGTTTCCCAGAGTATCTGCTGGTAAAACAATAAATTTCCTAACTTGGCTCTATTTTTCTTCAAGTGACACAATTCTGTGACTTCCAGGACAAGTGGAGGTCTCCATTTAAAACTACTCTGTGGGAATAGATCTTTAACGGCAGCGAAGTATCTTGAGGAAATGGGGGCTCTGCTTGTTCCTACTGCTTCCTGCCATCCGTAACAGAGACACCAGGCAAAGGGAGGCTTCGGGGGGTTGCCTTGGCCCTTGGATATTCCTGAGAGGAGGGTAAAATAAAAAATAGGTCATAAAGTCCACTGTGCATGAATGGTGATCCAATGCTTTCATAACTCTATCTTCCCACTCATGAGCAAGAACAAGTCCCCATTATCTCAAAATATACCAACCTTACTGTGAAAATGGCTTCTGAATTAAGCGTAGTACAATATGTATAACTTAATGCAGGATATTCACAAAAATGCAAAATGAGGTAACATCTGCAAAAGTATGTATAGGTATATTTATGATATATGATTTTAAACTAAATTCTTCTTCGTTTTACAGGCTCATTTTTTATTTCCTCATACAACCCTGAACTGAAGGCAAGATCTACTGCAATAAAAAATAAAGCAACACCCCCTCCCCGAAAAAAAGCTGTTCAGACACATATAATGGATTAATAAGCAAGTCATACACAATGTTAGGTACACATCTGCTCCTGATTGGGCCCAACTTTGACATGGTCTCTCTTACCCTGATGTCATCGCTTTACTAAGCTATATTCCACTAAATGAATTGAATTTAGTTCCCACAGTTTCTTAATTATGACAACTAGGAACAATGAGGTTATATACAAGAACTACATAAGGATCATGAAACTTAATAAAATTTAGAGGGAAAAAATAATCTCTAGAAATGTGAGCATGATTCAGGTGACACATATCACCTCATTGATCTTGGGGTTCTGTCCACTCATTTGGCTGACCAGATTTCCAAGTACCCCTTCTGAAAGGCTGCCCATCTGGTAGAAAAACATAATCTTACTGTAGAAGAAGAACACAAAGAACAGCGACAATAGTTTTTTCAGTTAATATAGACAAGTGAGTATTTTCAAATACTCAAGAATTAATGTAAATTATCTTTCTACCTAGAGGAAACAAGAAAGTCAAATGCTCTGTCCTTTGTACATGGGCAACCCTTTCTCTTACCCGGACTTTCTCTCACTCACCTGGACAAAAAGGTATGATCGTTGCCTTTCTTGGTATGAAAACTGTTCAAATGAGCAAAGCCTGTGCTCAACCAGAACTCTCACTTCTGTTCACTTGTCTTAGAGCATTAAAAGACTGATCACTACTCTATTTCCATGAAAACTTGTAAATCATTTAGGGCATATGTGACAACCCTGCTAAATAGAGAATTCGGCCACCTCATTTGTTACAAAGTCCCTAGTTCTCTAAGAAGGTACCCTCAAAACTCAAATATCGAGGAAACTTGATATTAAAGGAAACCTCAGTCCCCTATCCTCTAAGCCCTTTCCTTGCGTGTACATGAGATAATTTGGCTGCTATGTGGAGCTTTCAGAAGCCTTGAGCAAAAAAAAAAAAAAGGCATTCCAGGCAATAAACAAGTTTAATTTCAATTGGACAAAAGGTACAAATAAGGCCTAGGGAAGGAAAAAACAGAGAATGGGTAAGACAGAACACACCTTTTTTATAAATACAAATATGTTAAACAGCAAACATCTATCAGTGCTGTGGTTGAGAAAGTGATTCAAGGAAGAGACAAAGCCCCCCACATAAGTGAGAATCACATGCATCTGGGAAGGAAGAACGAGCAGAGGGGAACGTGCTGCCTACTTACATGTCCGACCCAGCGGGCTTGGCTGCAATGTTGCTTCCCGCAACCAGGAAGCCACTGTGGGAAGGACAGCCCTAAATGCATGAGAGGCAGAGGAGCTCAGTCTTCTGAAGGATTCCTGCCTCTCGAAACTGGCAACAACATCCCGTAATCTGGCTGGATAAACCAGGGCGTCTTTCTTGAAAAGCATGACTTTTTTTTTTTTAATTCAGATTTTATTAATCCCACGTTTGAGAGAAGCGGTGTGGCAAAAGCAAATGTTAGCTAATTAACCGCTTCCTAGGATCCAATCAGTCATTAAAAATATGCTTATGAAATTTTCTTGAGCTGCTCAATTGTTTATAATTATCCAAGTGGTTCATACTACTCATGGATGTTTTCTTTTCACATTTATTTCTAAGCAAATTACCTAATTCAGTGTGTTATAACTCTGGACATTTAAAAACTATATTGGGAAATTTCAGGCAGTAATTAATGTGGATATATGTTATGCTTATGCTTAATCCTTTGTGCCCAGGTGTGATTATTAGGTGCAAATTACAGAAATTCGGCCCCACTCAATTGCCACTTAATATTAACATCCATTCACATGTTCATTTGATTAATCTTACTCAAGGGTGACATTTTCTAAATTTATAAATAAATAATACAATCCACATAACAAGTGTCAAGAGTGGACATGTGACCCAGTTCTGGCCAATGAGATACTGAATATTTTGGTGGTATTGGGGGGGTGCATCTGAGAAATGTTTACTTGCTCTCAAAAAGAGGTTCACAGGAAAAAAATTCCTCTTCTACTAGACATTTTATATCTGCATGTAATGCCTCAAGCAGTCATCTTGTGACCATGAGTAGAACTAAGCTGACACATCAAAATATTGAAACTGGTAGAATGAAAAGCTGGAGAGAATCTGGATCTTGGATGACTTCTCTAGGCTGCTGAACCAACTAACTCTGGAGCAGCCCACCTCTGAACATGTCATTTGAGATAATTTATGTCCTTTGTCACTGAAGGTTTTGTGAATTGGGTTTTATATCACTTACAGCCCAAAGTATCCCAGCTGACATCTGTAGCCAAGAGAATCCCAACAAAGGGAATATATAGGTTGGTTGTTTAGACTTTACCTGGTGAAGCCAGGGCTCCCAGTCAGCGGTCATGTGCCAACCCCCTTCACCTAGCTCCGAGATCTATAGACATTTGAATATCAGCTTGAAATGCTGCTTAAGGTAGTGGTACAAGACTGCAAGTTGGCAGTCAGTCTCCCTCTCTATGGCAAAAAGACATTTAGATTTTATCTAGGACCTGCAAAGGGGGAGGATCTATGATTTGCCCAGATAGCTAGAGTCTGTAAGTTATAAAGGCAGAATTTTCTTGGAAGTCCTGTAGATGCATCCTCATATTTCATGGATATCACCCTAGCTTGAGTGATGTCCATCAACTAGTGGTTCCTTGTGTGAGTATCCACTGAGGAGTTTACCCCCACTATACACTAGAACCTCAAAGGATATCACAAAGTTCCCACTGCTCAATTCACTCTTTCCAGCAAGGTCATTTCTCTACCTGCCTGATGGACTTGACATTTTAGCTTCCCAAGGCCATCCTCCAGAGGACTATATTGCCACTTGGCCCACTTGACCCCTAACACCCTACTCTATGTTACAAACTTGGTCCCCAGTTTTCTTGGAAAGAGAAGACAGGAAGTTATAGTCTGAGGCTCTGGAGGTTTTCAGGAGTGCCAATCTGTCCTGGTTGCCTAGACTCATACAGCACCCCCAAGTCTAGCCTTGTTTCCTACCTATAACTGTCCCTAATATGAAGATGATCTGAAGACGGCTGAGCTCTGAGAGCCCCAGGCCAGCCAGCCAGCCACATGTTCTCCTGTCTCCTGTCTCCTGCTACTGATGATGCCTAGGGTGGGGGTTTGTCCAGAGGTTGACCTACCATTGCTCCCCATGGCCTTTGACAAAGGTGCATGCTTAGCACAGAAAGCCAAAATCAGTAAGACTCTATAGACCAAAGGTCAGGTAGTATGGAGAAAGGCTGCATCTCTGGAAGAGCTCAGAGTGAGAAGCAGCCATCCCAAGCCAGAGAGAGACAACCCAGGGGACCTCTGAGCAGCAGAGAGGGAGCCTGTATGGCTTACCTGAGATATTGCCCAGCTGTCTCCATTGAAAGAGAAGTTGTAGGGTGGGCCTGAAGACTATCTCTATCTGATTCTGAAAATGGACACCATCCCTATACCCACCCCTCCCCCTGCCATATCTAAAGTGAGACAATGTAGTTTGCCTACCCAACTGCCCCTTCCCCAAGAGGGAAAACAGTCCCACCCTATCTGCCTCCGTTTCTTCCTATTATTCTACCATAGTCTTAAAAGGGATCCTGTCACAGCCACCAGCTGAGCCCAAACCAGTATTGGGGGAACTTCTAGCAAAATGATCAGGCAAAGCAAACTCACATGCACACCTATAAGCATAGTGGTTTAAAGGAAGGAGAATGCCAAATTCCAGAACAGATGGCTACTATGGAGCAGAACTAATAGAAGAAACAGAAATAGACTATCAAATAAAAACATAATGAAAATACATAAGGAGATATTATTAGAGCACAATAAAATGCTTCTAGAACAGAATAATTCTTGTTTTTTAAATTTAAAATTCTAGCAGAAGTACTGTAAAAGAGAATGGTCCCCACTGAAGACCAAATCACTCTTTTAGAAGGTTCAAGTGAAAGATGTGTCACACAGTACAGGACAAAAGTTAATGGAATAAAAATCAATCACAAGGGAAATATCAAGATATGAAGGGCAGAGCAGGAGGCAATATTATATAAATCACAGAAGTTTGGGGGAAACAAAACATATGACAGAATAAGCAAAGAAACTATCAAAGGAAATGCAACTCAAGTCTTCAGATTTGAAAGGGCTCTGGAAAGGCAGAAGTTAGACCCATCCTGCTAAAATTCTGAATTTCAAGAATAGAAAAATCGTACAAGCTTCCAGACAAAAAAGAGTTAAGTTGTTTCTAGAAACAGTCAGTCTAATATCCCATTTCTCACTTGTAATCCAAAAATTCTCTACCCAGGCAAACTATTATTACTTGAATACAAAGGAGTAGATTATGGGACTTGCAGAATGGGAGGCAGGTGTCCCAGGTGTCCTCTCTGAGAATACTCCGGTATACTCTCACCAAAGAACCAAATCAAACAAGGACCCATGGGAGGTGAGGACAGTTTAATAAGCAATAGGACAAATCTTGTAATATTTATTTTAAAATCTTAATAGACAATGATAATGTGAATGTAAATTGTACTACAGTTGTTCATAAGGATTCTTGAAGTAGAAGAAGGAAGATTTTGGTAAGAGCCTGGACCCAAACAATCTCAGCATATCCCAGGAATAAGAAGAGGCAGATGGAGTGTAAAGAAAAATGATTCTAAGGGTCTCCTCCAGGTGGAGTGAGGTCAAGAGGATACTGAAGATATTTTAGTGGGAGGGTGTGCTATTTATTAAGCTAATGATCTCTGTTCCAAATCCACTGCTCTCTTACGCTGGGTTTGGATCTCTGAAAGTTATGTTTTTCTTCTGTTAGATGGCTTCTTGTTGGGTTCTTCTAATAAGGGGCAATGGGGTAGCCTAAAAAGTGGGGCAAGGGGTAGGACCTGCTTCTTCCTGTTTGCTTGCTCTTCTGGTCAGTAAGGTACTAGCAATACCCCCTGCCCTGGCAGCAGCAATTGGTTCCAACCTCTTTCAACACTCCCCAAACCAGCTTCATTGTGCTCTCACACAGGTATGACCAACAGCAAGGTACATCCCTGTAGATATTAGAAGGATACAAGAATATTAATTACAATGTTCACCAATACATTTGAAAACAGATGAAATGGGCAAATGTTTTCCCCTAGGAAAACAACTAAACAAAACCTATACAAGAAAAATGCACAAAGTTTTAATAGTCCTGGGCACTACTGAATCTGTAATTCCAAATTTTCCCTCAAAAAAACCCCCAAAAAACCCAACCTAGGAGACTTCACTAGTGAAATCTACTGAACACTTAAATGAGAGATAACATCAGTCTTAAATAAATGCTTCCAGAAAAGAAAAAGAGGAACTACTCCCATTGTGTTTTATAAAGAAATCATAACCTTAATATAAAAATCTGACAAGGACATTTTGAAAAATGAAGATAAAAGGTCAATCTCCCTCACAAATATATAATCAAAAGCCCCAAACAAAACATTGACAAACAAAATCAAGAGATTCAGCATTGAGAAAGCTGAGTTCAATCTACGAAAGCAAATTGGCTGAACATTCAAAAGTCAATCAAGGTGATTCACCTTATTAACAGGATAAAGGAGATCTTTCATATGGTCATCTCAAAAAAAGAAAGAAAACTCAATATCTATTCATGATCTTATAAAATACTAACAAAACAAGAAATTCAATAATCTGGAAATAGAAGGGAATTTATCACTACAATAATCTGCATTAAACATCACTCTTTATTGTGAAATAGTGAAAATGTTCCTTTGAGATGAGGAATAAAAGTTGTACAGATTCGAAAAAAACAAAATTGTCTTTTCTTTTTCAAATGACATGATTCTATATGTAGAAAAGTCAAAAAAATGTACAGATAAACCATTAGAATTAATAAATTATCAAAGTGGTTGGAGATAAGATTAATATGCATAAATCAGTTTCATTTCCATTTTTCAATGACAAACAGAAAATGGAATTAAAATAAATGCCATATGTGACACATTTTCCCAAAGATGGATCGCACCTGCCCTTTTGTACTGTAACGTGGGTGGCTGCTTATTCCATCAAGACGTGGGGATAATTTTCCCACCCCCTCACACGTGGGCTAACTCTGTGGCTTGCTTTGAACAACAAGAGTGTGGCAGAAGTTGCAACGTGTGGATTTTGGAGCCTACGCCCGAAGAGGCCTGCATCTTCTGCTTTTGTCCTCTTGGGATACTCCCTTTCATAGTGCTCTCTTTGCCGTGGACAGATGCCCCACCTAGAGTAATGAATGATGACAGGAGAGGCCCAACTTCAGTGGCATCAAAGCTCTGAATATGTAAGTGAGGCCACTGGGACCGCCAAGCATCTTCCAGCCATAATCTGAACACCATCACAGGAGGGACTCCAGGCCAGACCAGCAGAATACCCATAGAGTCGTCGAGGATAATAAACTAGATATCTAAGCCATGACATTTTGAGGTGGTTTGTGGCACAGCAATAGATAACTGATCACTATGCATAACACTGCCAAAAAAATAAAGATAGATAAATAGATAGGATTTATAGCTAATGAAAAATATATAATACCTCTACTCAGAAATTTATAAAACAAAATATTATTGAAAGAAATTAAAGATGATCCAAATAAATATTCATAGGATGGAAAACACACTGTGGTAAAGATGTCAATTGTCTCCATATTGATTTACAGATCCACTATAATCCTATCAAAAATTCTAGCAGGGTTTCTTTGTAGAATTTGACAAGCTGACTACAAAATTTATACAAGAATGCAAAGGACCATGAATAGCCAAACAATCTTAAAGAACAACAAAGCGCTTACTTTATTGGATACTGAGATTTACTTACAAAGTTTTAGTTATTTAAGACAATGTACAGTATAGACAAAAAGACCAAAAGGTCAAACAGAGAATCTAGGAAGTGACCCATAGATATAAGAACACTTACATCACAGGGATGATACTGCACAGCAATGAAGAAAGGACTGTCTTTTGAATAATTGGGTCTAGGTCAACAGGATATTCATGTGGAAAAATGAAACTATATTTTTGGATTATAAAAAAATTAACTCTCAGTAAATTATAGTTCTAAATGCAAAAGGAAAAATAATAAAACTATTTAAAGATAACATAGGAAAAAATCTTTATGACCTTGAGGTAGGAACATTTTATTTTAATCTAGATACCAAAAAGATCATTATGAGATGAAAAGGCAAGGCCCTGAATGGAAGAAGATAATATGTGTGTGTATATACCTACATTTGTGTGTGTATATATATCTATCTGACAAATTACAAACCTTGACAAAGGGCCTATTTCTGGAACATATATAAAGGACTCTTTAAAACAAATAAGTACCTACGACACAATGGAAAATGGGTAAGAGCTTTTATAGGTACTTCACAAAGGAGGGTATCCAAATGTCTAATAAACATATGAAAAAGCATTCAGCCTCATTAATAATTAAGGAGATGCAGAATAAAACTATAGCGAGACACCATGATTCACCCACCATATGGTTCAAAGGAAAATCACTGGCAACACCAAGTATTGCTGATAATGGTGAAAAATGGAACACTCATAATCTGCTGGGGATAATGTAAACTGGAACAACCACTGTGGAAAATTATGTGGCATTATCTACTAAAGCTGAACCCATGCACCCCAGTATTTCACTTCTGGGTATTGCACAAAAAGATACTTAAGTGAATGTTCATCGCAGCATTATTTGCAATAGTCACCAAACTGAAATCATCTAACTGTCCATCCACAATAAAATACATAAATAAAATGTGGGACATACACACAGTGGAACACAATGCAGCAACAAGAATTAAAGAACCACATCTAAATGCACCAACATGAATGAATCTCATTCCTTCTTCATTGCTTTTGTGCCCTGCCCTCCCAGGATACAGGTACCAGAGGGACCCTCTTAAAAGCCCCTCCTCTGCTCACCATTACAGAGGTCCCGACCTTCCTTAGGGTAGAAGGCAAAGTCCTTTAAATCATCCAGCAGTTTCCACACAAGCTAAACCCGCAGCTGCACGTCTAACTTCAATGCCTTTTACTTTCCCCTCATACACTCCCCTTCAGCCACACCTCTCCTTGCTGTTCCCAGAGTATGCCAAGCACGCTTCCACCTGGGGGCTTCTGTACTGGCTACTCCCTCTGCCTGGAAAGTTCTCCAACCCCTCCCCCTCCCAGGCCATGATCACACAGCTCACTCTCACCTCCTTCAGGTCTCCAGCAACAGGAGCGCGCCTCTCATCACTCTATTAAATAGCCCCCCATTCCTCGTATTCCTTACGTGCTTCCCGGTTTTCCTTTTTCACTCCAACACTTACCTGTTAGTGTTACCTATCATGTGACATATGATTTATTTACCTGTTTTTCCATCTCCTGAACTAGAATAAAGCTTCACGAGAATGGGAATTTTGTCTATTTTTTTCATTGCTCTATCCCCAGCATCCAGAACATTTCCTGGCACACAGAAGGTGCTCAATAAAATCCTGCTTAAGAGTGACCACATAAAAGGCGCTAAAATATTAAGTGAAGCTCTCTATGCTCAGCAGGAGCTTGTCTACCAGTGGGCCTCACTAATGGGTTCCCCTACCTCCCCAGACCTGTGATTTTCTTCTCCCCTTGGACAGTGGGGTTCTGTGGAAAGGAATCCTCATGCGTCAGCCTGAGGATGGTTGAGACTAGCAGTCAGCCCTCTGGGCATTGCAAAGAGGGAGTCTGAGATGACAGATGGAAGTGCAGCCTCACCCTTCTCCCCCAGACCCTCACTTAATCCTATGCGACAGAGACAGTTTGTGTCCCCAGAACATCCACGTGGGCTGCAGGAGCTCCAGCCTCCCTCACAGACGGGATGAGTCGTCATGTGGCCAAGTCTGGAGCAGTAGGATTGTGTCATATCTAGTCTGAGGCACTCAACGGTCAGGGGACCCCCCTGCCTTTCTTCTCCCTAGGCAGCTATGTGGGGATCATTCATGGATGAGATGGTACAGATACAAAACAGAAGCAGTCTCAATACCTCCCTAACCGCACAGAAGAAAGCTGCCCTGAAGAGTTGCCCAGCCTGTATGAGACATTTTGTGGGCAAGAAACAAACCTTTGCTATGTTGAGCCATTGAAATTTCAAGGTCTTTTTTTGTTTGTTTGTTTTGTTACTGCAGCATAGACTAGCTCCTCCTGACGCGTTCCCATGAGGCATCGCACTCCCACCTTAGCTGTACCTGTCACCTTTCCAGCTCTCCCTAATGTCTCTCTGGTTCAACCTCTGTCTACTCTTGGAGAGGGACAATTTCACAGTTATACAGTCTCAGCTTGGGACTCGGGGGTGGGGTGGGGTCTAACTGCTTATCATACAGATTAAACCAATCCTCTAGTTTTTGCCCCATCCACATCCTGGCCTTCAGAAACACCCACTACCTCTAATTCCTGAGACTTTTCAAGGCCATAAGGCACAAATCAGCTTGTTTCTTCCTGGCTCCACCCTCCACCCCCGGCACTCGGCAGAGTGCAGAAATGCAGAAACCGAAGCCGGTCACCATGTAACGATATGCTTTTCATCCTTGCAAAACTCTGCTGGCTTTTCCCATCTGCCTGTTTCTTCTTTGTGAGTCTTTTTAAATTTTTTTAATTCCTCTCTTTTTAAAATTTTTTTTTAAGATTTTATTTATTTGAGAGAGCGAGCGAGCAAGAGAGAGAGCATGAGCAGGGAGGGGAGAGGCAGGGGAGAGGGAGAGAAACAGGCTCCCCACTGAGCAGGGAGCCAAACGGGGCTCAATCCCAGGACTCTGGAATCATGACCTGAGCCGAAGGCAGACGCTTAACAACTAACTGAGTCACCCAGGAACCCCAATTTCTTCATTTTCATTTTATTGGTATTTGAGGAGGAATGTTAATAAACAATATTTATTGAATATTTACTTTGAATATTGTAGTCATTGTTAATAATAACAAAACATTTAGATTCACATAGAATTTTTTTTCTTCCCAGAAGTTCAAAGTCTTTTTTAAATGTCAGCTAAAAGAACAAAAGGAAATGTTACTATTATCTTTTGAAAACTAGACAGAGTGTAGTCCTGAGGTCTTAGAAACTATCTACCACCTGAACACTGGAACACAATCTAAGTGCCCATCCGTGGTTTTCTGATTTTCTACTACTAGACATTACCTTGAGTGCTATAACTTATATCCCATTTTCCCCACCTTCAATAAAAAGCTCATTTGTATCACTCAAAAAATACCTAGCTGAGGCCTGACTGCAATTTTATTAGTACTTTGAGGACCTTAACAAGTTACTTCACCAATATATGAATACCAACCATCACAGGCTTTGGTTTCTCATTTCATATATGACTTTTAACATGATTAAATCACAAAACACAAAAATGTATCATAACATAATGGAGAGATATGTTTGGGGATTGGAAACTGCAGAGGTTCACCATTGTGTAGCTGGACGTGTTGGTTTAAAAAGAAACAGAGTGAGGAAGGATAATGCTTCTTTCATTTCTCACTTCTCTTCCACTCTTATGTATTCTCTAGAATACATGATTATAAAAAATGCCAGATGCAGGTCAAATCCATTTGCCATGGAATACAAGGTAAAAAGCAAAGTTTCCTGCTTCTCAGAACTACTTACTATTCAAACACAATGATGATGCTTTTTCTACTGCAGTGTTGCACATAGACAGAATCTGAGAGACCAGGTCTCAATGATGCTGTCACAAAACACACCAGCAGGCTGGTCTATATGATTCCCAGCACAACCAGCATTGCTTATCATGATGCTTTTTCTCGATTAAGATCCTCATAAGGGGCAAACATTACTGAAGAGGACAGAAAATGGAGGTGGACATATGTATTAGGGAGGTAGGCCTTTGGGTTGTAAGTGATAGAAACCCATCTCTCCGTCCTTGGCTTTACTCTCTCCCTGGAGCGTGGCTTTCATCACACATTGGGAAGCGCAAAAGTGGGCAGTGCTGAGCAGCACATTCCAAACTCTGCCAGTGGGGACAGACCGACTGCGGGACCCCCTGAGCTAAGTCTGGATATTCTGAGGAGTGGGATTCTCCAGTCTACCAGGGGCTAGGTGCCACGTCCAAATCAATACATCCATGCTGTCCTGCCAGGGAGCTCTTGCAGTAACTGCAGGACAGGAAAGAGATGCTGGGTGGGAGATCTGACTGTTCCCTACAGCCTGACCTCCAGTCCCTGCCCTCCTTCATATGGTCACCAGGGAGCCCCTGCAGCCTAAGACCTCAGGCAAAAGCCTCTGACCCCTAGCCCAGGTGCCTGAGCCAAAGAGGATGTGCTGAATCACTATGGAATGAGAGCCTTCTGGCGGGACAGTCAATGCAAGGAGACCAGAGCTCAGAGCCTCGGGAGCGAGGAGTAAGGACCAGGAATGAAGAAACAGGTGGAAACAGGAAGGGCAAAGCAAGACTGGCAAATCCTGGAAGCAGGTTATTGCCAGGGTTCTGGAAGTTCAAAGATGCATGTGGAATGTGGGTGCAGGGCCTAACATTTAGTGGCCAGAGCCAAGAATGAACCAACTCTGCCTTCAACCACAGCCCACACCCTGCTAATAAAGGGCAAGTATACTGAGCTGGGGTGGGGGGGAGGGGAGGAAGCCCAGGCACATAACTGTACTTGTCCTGGTGCAGCTACAGGTCAATGGTGGGAAGGAACCTGCTGTGGGCACCCACAGTGGAGGAAGGAGAACACACGTCTCTTCTGATGTGGGGACCAAGTTCACAGTACTTCAAAGGTTTGGTTGACAAATAAGGACACTTCCACAAAACATTTCCTAGATGCAGATCCTGTCACTGTTATTTGTTACTTGGGAAACTGAAAAACCACATATAAATGATTAAGGGCCAGATCTCAGAAATAAAACTTCCTTAAGTACAAAATTATATTAAAATGCTGTGACTTGTTGAAAAGGGTTCCAACAAAGTGATTGATGGAAAACATTACGCTTTTTTTTTTTTCCCACAAGGAGACTGAATGTCTTATTTACAATTACTCAGGAAACAGCAAATGTGGCAGGGCCTTCCTATTCTTGGGGCACAGGTCAGAGCTGGCTGAGGGACGATTTCTCATCCGTGGGAGAGGAAGTCCTTCGTAACGTGGCAGCCAGCCTTCCTGCAGCTCTGGGACCTGTGAGGAAAGCAGAGAGCTGCTCAGCGGCAGGCTTCAGGCCCGCCACTCTCCCTCTGCCAAAAGTGGAGGAATGCATGGTGCCCGCCAGGTTGGAGGGGGTGGTGCATCGGTCCCCAGGTGCTGAGAGAAGGTTGCTAGAGCCAGACCCCCAGAAGGGAAAAGGGAGGGACAAGACGACAAAGCCAGTACATGAAGATCCTCAGACTTAGCTTTCATTCCCAAAGCAATGAAAAACCAACAAGGGCCCAGCCTCTATCTCGCCGGAAAAGTCAGATCGCTCAGAGTGTTAAGCTGGAGTCTCACAAGGACACTGGGGAGCAAACGGTGCTGGGATGGGACAGGGAAAGTGGCAGGGCCTCATAGAGGCTGCATTCCCCAAGACTGGGAAGATGCCAGAGAGGGAAGGTCCCCAAATGGCAGAGGCCTGCAACCCTCTCCCGCCTGGCATCCTTGGAAGGAGCTGAGTACAAAGGTCAAGAACTGGACCACCAGGGGCTACAGCCTTGAGAGAGGGGCAGTCACAAACACAAGGGGCTCCTGGCAGCCCCCTCAAAGCCACATAGGCAGCAGTGGAACACCTCCCAGCCACAGCGCCCCTTCGTGGGAGCAACAGGCTGATGGTGAGGTCCACTGAGTAGGAGGAGGTGCCAGAGCCAGAAATAATTTGAGTTTAAAAAAATGTAAGAAAAGGCATATATCCAAAGGAAACAAAGTCACAATCTTGAAAAGATATCTGTATTCCCATGTTCACAGCAGTATTATTCTAAATAGCCAAGATATGTGAACAACCTAAGTGTCCGCTGAGGAATGAATGGATAAAGAAATAGTGTATGTATGTATGTGTCTATGTATGTATACATAGACACATACATACATACATATATAATATAAATATGCATCTATAATGGAATATTATTGAGGCATATGAAAGAAGGAAACTCCGCCATTTGGAACATAGATGGACCTTCAGGGCATTATGCTAAGTAAAGTAAGTAAGACAAACACTCACTTATATGTGGAATCTAAAAAAAACCAAATTCATACATACAGAGAACATGTTGATGATTATCAGAGGTGGTAGGGAAGTGGGCAAAATGGGTGGAGATGGTCAATTATGAGAAGTCAGTCTTAGGGATGTAATGTACAGCATGATGACTCTAGATAACAATACTGTGATGTATATTTGAAAGATGATAAGAAAGTAAATCTTAAAAGTTCTCATCATAAGAAAAAAAAACCTTTTTAACTGTGTGATGGATGCTAACTAAACTTGTGATCATCTCACAATATATACATACATCAAATCATCATGTTGTACATCTACAATTAACACAATGTTATACGGCAGTTATATCTCAATAAAATTGGGGGAATTTTTTTAAATTAAGGACTGTTTTAAGATGACTTTCATGGTGGAATATGTACTCAAGGCAAGAGGTTTTGAATAAGGAAATATCATGAGAAGAATCTATATATATCTCATATATAAAGAACATACTGTTTATCCTACAGTAACTAATGAGCCAACCAATAGGTCTAAAACTGGAGCTCATTCTGGGTTTTTTGCAACAGAAATCTGGTTTTATTAAAGTTATACTTCAAAATTTGTGTCCATAATGTATGTAATTATACTTAGTCAGAAAAAAAAAATAAAAGGCAAATACAAATTATTGTTCCAGGTTGTATATAATCATTTTTCCACATGATATCATGATTCATATTCTCCAATTTCCTTGATTCGGTCACCATGCTAAGAAATCATTACTTTCTTAAAAGGAACTTAATATACAAAACATAAAATTTACCTCCTGTCTGTGCTCTGTCCTGTGACCCCAGCCTCTGCTCTGCCCATTCTCACTTTCTACTTTTATGGTTACTCGTATTTGTTTTTTTTCTAAAAAGGGTAGTTCATTTTCTTTTTAAAAATTAATTCTAACTTTATTAATTTGATATTCTTTTGAAAGCTATGTTCATTTAGACATATTTTCTTAATTTAAGAAGACCCAGGATTCACCTGAAAAAACTCTCTAAGGCTCTAGAGTCAAAATAAACATCTGTTTTGCTTGTACATTAAGCATTTCTGTGCATTTGACTGCACTGACAAAAAACAAGAAAAACAAAAACAAAAAGACCTCCAACAAAACCAAAAGCCATAACCTGTTCAGGACACATAATACACATCTAAAAATTGAAATAACTACACACAACCATGAACGGAATGCCGGGCAATACTACTAAAACACTGTAACATTAAAAAATGGACCCTTTCTGTCTCCTTTTCAGCGGCTTCCCCTGGGACTGAGAAGGAAATGTCAGGTGCCAAGAGCCCATATTCCAAGGGGTGGGCAAGACGGTGCAGTTCCTGAGAAGAGGGCTGGGTGGGTTCAGGAGTCTCTCAGAGCTGTAGCGTGGAGTAGGGGCAAGATGGGTCCAGGTAGAAGCAAGTCCTCCCTTCTCCCTTGGTCCCTCCAAGCCTGGTCAGACCGGTCTCCTCCTCCCCAGGATAACCCAGAGTCCGCTCAGCTGGGGTCACTGGGATCAGCCTCAGTTTGTAAAACAAATCCAGGATCTTCAGCAGACAGTTGCAAACCATAAAAAGGAACTCCTAATGTGATGCCAGACTTGCATAATTATGGAATTTGGAAATAAATGTTGTGTAGTTGACTTGGGGGAAAAACGATATGTATACAAATAAACATAAAAACAGGGAACATTCTAAGACAGAGTGTTCCAGAATTGACAACATTTAAATGTTGCTCAAAGATTCCAAAACCTTTTCTTCTTTCTTGTAAGGAAAGACCCAATTTGCACCAACTCCCTTTTCCCATTTCCTGTGAAAGGTATTAAAATGGTTGGCAGGGAAAAAATGGGACGTAATTATTTTTGGCAAGCAAGATAAGGTTATAAATATGCCCATTCTGAAGCTATTGTAAGAGCTCTTCATTAATTTTTCATTCATTTGAAAATCTAATATAAAGTAGTCTGGCTGCTGATGGACTTAAACTTTATCAAGTTCCAGTGGAATTAATTCCTATTTGCCTTGAGTGTAAGCGAGCTCACAGCCCCATTAAAACATGAGGGTCTGCGCTTCTCCGAGCCAGCATTTCCATACTTAAAAAAAAGTCGGTGACTGGGGGATTTATATTTCACATTCTAAGATGGAAAAGACAGATGAAAAGCTCATCATGATAAATGAAATTGTGTGTGTGTGTGCGCGCGTGTGTGTCTTGGTCATCAAATGCATTTCTTAAAATGGCTTTCCTCAATTTCCAAAAAAACCACGATTTTTGTCTTTTCTTTCTCCTCTTGGGATTTTTCTGGAAAAGAAGTCTCCAGCAAACGCTGTATTATATCAGATATGTGTAGTGTGAGGATGAAGAGTGAGAACATGCATAAACTGAGCCAACATCAAAAGTGAAAAAGCACAGAGAAAATGGACATAGGTTTATAGCTTAACTACACAAAGTTGGACACAAAGATCCCAGGGCTTCAAAAGTCCTGCTCTCCTGGAGAACTCCAGGGAGCTATAGTTTAATTGACAACCATGGCATCTTTGGCAACATCTGGAGCCACGGACTCAGACATAAAACTTAGTATAAAATGTTTAAAACTTGCCCATTTGCTAAGGGCCTGTCAATCTACTGCGAATTCGAGTAACATTACAGAAAAGCAGACAGCATAGGAACAAAGTGCTCTGATGATCTGAAATTTTTGTTGATGAAAACATTAAGGACATAAGTAAAAGTCTTCTGCCTTAGCAAACAGGAAATCCTGAATGCCATCTAATCTTTATTTGATGCACCAAGACCTCACCATACTGCAAGGAAGTCCCAAAAGATTAGCAATGCTTTTCATGAATTTTGTTAAATGAAATTACTTGTATTTTTTTATTTTTATAACAATTATTTATTATTTTAGCAATGAGCACTGCAAAGAAAAACTCCTTCACCACCAAGAAACCCTCTTGTGATGTTCTGAAGTGAAAATATGAAGAGCATGGTTAGATAATTCAAACTCTGCAGAAAAATACTAAAAGAGAAAGTAAGATCTCCAGTGTTACCTGTGTTCCAGTCCCTCTCCCTAACCCTCCCATTAGGAACAGTATCTTTTGACTCCTTCCAGAAAACTCATGATTGTATGTCTATACATATTCATCTATCCAGAAATTTATTTTTTAAATGGACAGAAACAGGGCATACTAGACTTTGTCCTGTATGTTGCTTCTTTCTTATAATAAGTCTGGGTAATTGTTCACAACAAAACATAGAGTTTTAACTTATCCTTCCTAATAATCACAGCATAATATTCCAGTTATGCTCTTTTTACCTGGTGATTCCCCACCATTGTGATTCCATGCCTCATATCCATCCATCCATCCATCCATCCATCCATCCATCCATCCATCCATCCATGTGGTCAACAGATATTTCTTAAGTGACTTATGATATGCCAGACTGTAGTCTAGGCTCAGAGGACACAGCAGTGAACAAAACAGACAAAATATATCTACTCTCATGAAGTTTACATTCTGGTGAGAAAAGATGACAAAGAATAAAAGTAGAGTTGAGTAAGTTAATTATATAGTATATCAGAAAGTGATAAACAAAGCTGCAAAGGTAGCTAGTATTGGAGGGTACCGGGAGGGGATTCCCACTTTACAGAGGGAGGCCAGGAAAAGCCTCAAGGAGAAGACAACTGAGAAAGGTGAGTGTCCTAACCCAGTGGATTCTGGGTTATGAGGGCTCTGGCAGACGTATAAAGGCTGTGAGGCAGGAGCCTGCCTGGTGTGTTGAAGGAACAGCCAAGAAGCCAGTGTGGCTGCAGCCCAATGATCCTGGAGGTGAGTGGTAGGAGGTGATACTGAAGAGTTAGCACATCCCTCCAGCCACCGAGTCTTCCCAGCAGAGGCCCCAGACATCACAGCGCAGAGACAAGTTATCCCTACTCTGTGCCCTGAGAATTCCTGACCCACAGAACCCATGAGCAGAGGAAAGTGGTCTTCCTGTTAAGGCTGGAAGAGTTTGTGTGTACCAGTAAGTGTACACCTGTACCAAGTAGGCTAACTTTTATCAGGAGTACTTGCTGAACTTTCATCACCTAATTTCCGTCATCTGTTAAGGAATCAAAAAATATTTCTTCCGTCTGTCATGGGTATAAGTGAAGTTTGCAATCCTGGATCCAACCTTTCATGGTCATGATGTGCCATCTTTTTTGTGTATCTCTAAGAATTTGCTTCCATGAATAAGTCTTTTCCTTTGATTTTTCCTCCTTCATTTTAGAGTCATGTTTATTAAAAATTTTAAAGGATTTTTACACTTATATTCAAGAGACAAGTGGTCCTGTAATTTTCGTTTATCATAAGGCCCTTGTTAGGTTTGGTACTAAGGTTATGCTGCCTTCATAAATGCAATGGAAAATAATCCCTCTTTTTCTATTCTTTGGAAGAGTTTGTGTACAACTGACTGAATGTCATCCTTATGTGTTCAGTAGAATTAACCCGTGAAGTCTTCTGGGCCTGAGGTTTTCTTTCAGGGAAGGTATTTAATTATGGGTTCAACTTACTTAACAGTTAATTCAAATTTTGTATTTCTTCTTGGGTCAGTTTGGGTAGGTTGTATTTTTCTAAGCATCTCTCGTTTTATCTAAAGTTTCAAATGTATTGTCATAAATTTGTTGACAATATCCTCTCATTGTCTTTTTAATGTCTGTAGGATCTTAAGTGATACCTCCTTTTCATTTCTGATATTAGTGATTTATGCCTTTGGTTTGCTTTCTTCATCAGTCTTGCCAAGGATCTATCAATTTTATGAGTGAGCAACAAATCCTCTTTTGGCCTTTATTTAGCCTTTTTATACTATGTTGAAATTTTATTTTGTTGCTTTCTATATACTTACCTTTACTATTTCTTTATTATTTCTGCCTTACTAAATTTCCATTTTATTTGCAGTTCTTTTTCTAAATTCTTGAGAGGAATACCTAGGTCATTAATTTGCAGCATTGCTTCTTCTCTAATATATGCTTCCAAGGCTATAAATTCCCTCTAAACACAGCATTACTTCTATCTCCTTAGTTTTGATATGGTCATTCAGTTCAAAACATTTTCTTTTTTTTTTTATTCTTATGTTAATCCCCATACATTACATCATTAGTTTTAGATGAAGTGTTCCGTGATTCATTGTTTGTGCATAACACCCAGTGCTCCATACAGAATGTGCCCTCCTCAATACCCACCACCAGGCTAACCCATCCTCCCACCCCCCTCCCCTCTAGACCCCTCAGTTTGTTTTTCAGAGTCCATCGTCTCTCATGGTTCGTCTGCCCCTCCGATTTCCCCCGCTTCATTCTTCCCCTCCTGCTACCTTCTTCTTCTTCTTTTTTTTTTTCTTAACATATATTGCATTATTTGTTTCAGAGGTACAGATCTGAGATTCAACAGTCTTGCACAATTCACAGCGCTTACCAGAGCATATACCCTCCCCAGTGTCTATCACCCAGTCACCCCATCCCTCCCACCCCACCCTCCACTCCAGCAACCCTCAGTTTGTTTCCTGCAATTAAGAATTCCTCATATCAGTGAGATCATATGATACATGTCTTTGTCTGTTTGACTTATTTCACTCAACATAATATCCTCCAGTTCCATCCACGTCATTGCAAATGGCAAGATCTCATTCCTTTTGATGGCTGCATAATATTCCATTGTATATATATATACCACATCTTCTCTATCCATTCATCTGTCGGTGGACATCTTGGCTCTTTCCACAGTTTGGCTATTGTGGACATTGCTGCTATAAACATTGGGGTGCACGTACCCCTTCAGATCCCTACATTTGTATCTTTGGGGTAAATACCCAGTAGTGCAATTGCTGGATCATATGGTAGCTCTATTTTCAACTTTTTGAGGAACCTCCATACTGTTTTCCAGAGTGGCTGCACCAGCTTGCATTCCCACCAACAGTGTAGGAGGGTTCCCCTTTCTCCGCATCCCCGCCAACATCTGTCGTTTCCTGACTTGTTAATTTTAGCCATTCTGACTGGTGTGAGGTGGTATCTCATTGAGGTCAAAACATTTTCTAATACTGATTATGATTTCTTCTTTGATCCACAGGCTATTCAGAAGTATAGTACTTAATTTCCAAATATACACAGCTTTTCTTGTTAGCTTTTTGTTATGTAGTTCTAGCTCAATTATATTGTTCTCAGAGACCACACTCTCAGTGTTTCTAACCTTTGACATTTGGTAAAGCTTGCTTTATTGCCCTGTGTATGGCTGATGTTCATAAATATTCTACATGTTCTGGAACCATGTGTATTCTGCTGCTGCATTCTTTTATTGTTTCAACACTGAATGTACATCCTAAGACACTACAGTTTTGTCTGTTCATTTTAAAAACTGTTACGTCTGTAGTTTCGGGTTAATACATTATACAGCAATAATAAAGAGGATATGACAATGCATTGGGGGAGGGGTCACAAAAGACTTCCTGGAGATGGTACCTGGGCAGTGATGTGCTCTCCACCAATGACATTATAGCAAATATCCCTCTCTGTATTGCTTCTCCAACCCCCCTGACACACTCTCTCCTTTCAACCTCACCTCTCTACTCTCCTGTCCTTATCCTTCTTCCCCTCTCCATTCTCTCTCTCTCCCCTTTTCTCTTCCCAATCAGATAGCAATGGGAAGGGTTGTATAAACAACTCTGGATCTTTGGTAAGAAGAAAACACCTTTGATGATTACATATTACGCCCTCCGAGAAATACTCACTTCCATGGTACAGATTTATATGTGATAGACAGATTATTACCTCCCTCCTCCCAATCCTCCTAAAATGTATACTCATTTTGTGCTCACTGTGGATGGGCACCACAGGATTTCAAATGAATTCTTTAGGAAATAGCTATTTTATTTATAGCTCAGGGAATATTTAAAATCAACTACAATATAAAAACAGTGACTCTAAATAGTCTAATTGATACCTGTTTTTTATTGATGAACAGAACTAAAAGAATGGACCAACAGCCCTAAATATCTTTTGCCAAGAAGAAAATTTGCTGACAGAGACAGGTTGAACAGCTGAAAACAGAGAAGTAAAGTCTATTTGTCCCACTCTTCAGAAAGTTTGCATTTTGAGATTTGGGTAAAATTGCTTATAGAACTATCCATTCTACTTAGAATTCTTTTGGCCTCAGTTGTTCGCCAAGTGGGCCTCTCATGGGCTGCTTGGATGTCCTCGTGACATGGCAGCAGGATTCACCTGGAGGATTCTCTCTCCAAGAGAGAGCAATAGTTATAAAAGACAGGATGTAGTTTGTAGTTTAAGTAATAATCAGATTTTCAATTTGTTTATTTACTCCTGTCACACAGATAAAGCATTTTAATTGCAAAAAAAACCCCCAAAACTTGTTACATCTTTTTGTCTCTTTTAAACTCAATCTTCCCTTTTGGTGCAGTTCAAAATGTTCACTTCTTGCATGTTTGTCTTGTAAATAAGCAACAACAACAAAAAATAAGCAACAGGATTTAGAGACTTGATTGGATTTAGGTTCTTTCTCTTTGGTAAGATAACAGGTCATACTGTGTTCATTCATAAGAAGGCATGCCAAGTCTGGCTGCCAATGCCTAGATGCATTACTACACTGGAGGTTGCAAAGTGATGCTATTCTAATTATATTATTTCTTCCTCATTTATTAGTCTGAATTCTTTCATGTGGAGATGGAACCACTTATCTACTACGATCTTTCCCTTTATTTAGTCTTCAAGAGAATAAATTGGTTCTCTAGTATCCTCTGAGAGTAGCAATTCATTTTTTTGTAAAGATCGTTATAAACTCATAGACCAAAACATATTTAGTATGTTTTACTCCTCTGCAATCTTATTCTTTTTGCTGTACATATTGTCCTGATTTTGGCCAGTAAAAGCTTTCCAGTTGTCTTTTGTCAATGTCTTGGGTCATTTTGGTTGTCTGAAACTTGTTCTCTCATGAATTTATCTAGTGAGTTTTGAATGTATGCTAGAAATTATCAATGTGCTACTGTTGAGAATCTGGATTTTAGTTCCTTTCTTCAGAGAGTGCTAAATTTTGTTCTAGCAGGCAGTTCATTTATTGGTGGATCAGCTCAATCCTTTTGAGCTTGTTTTTAAGATTGATTATGATGGGTCTAGAGCAGGGATTGGCAAACTTTTCCTCTATAGTAAATATTTTACACATTGTGGGTCATGTATATTCTCTGTTGCATATATTTCTTCATTGTTATTTTTTAAAAATATAATATTTTAAAATGTAAAAATTGGGTGCCTGGGTGGTTCAGTTAAGCTTCTGCCTTTGGCTCAGGTCATGATCTCAGGGTCCTGGGATCCATCCCCGTGTCAGGCTCCCTGCTCAGCAGGGAATCTGCTTCTCCCTCTCCCTCTGCCCTTCCCCTCTGCTCATTCTCTCTCTCTTTCTCTCAAATAAATAAATAAATAAAATATTTTAAAAAATAAGAAAATTAAAATGTAAAAATCATTCTTAGCTCATGGGTTGCACAAGAGGCCAAAAGACCATATTTTGCCCATGAACCATAGATTTCCAACCCATGGTCTAGAGTAGCCCTTTCTCTAGAGCTGAGGTAGACCTACTCTGAAGCCATGGCCTTTCTAGGCTGTGAGCTCAGTACCCAGGCTGTTCAATGATGTTTGCCCATGGTTGGAACTCTTTGCCATATTGTGCAACTTCTAGAATCTGTTTAGCTCATAGTCCTCCAGCAGTTCTTCTCTGGCAGGCCTTGCAGAATCTCATCCAAGCTTAATTATTTGGCTAAATAACTGGGGACTTTTATGAAGATCTCTGAATCTCCTTCTCTGTACAGCTCTCTTCTCTCCAATGTACTGCCCTACAAACTCCTTTCATGTTAGCAGCTCTACACTCTGGTCTCTGTCCCCCAAACTCAGTGAGACAACTGTGCTCTGCTTAAGCTCCATCTCTTTACACTGTAGTGTGGAAAGTGCCCTGAGGCAGAAAACTAGGATGACTATAGAACTCATTTATGAATTTCTCCTTTCCAAAGGACTGTAGTTTTGTACTACTTATCTAATATCAGAAAATAATCACCTCATTTACCTTGTTCAGGTTTATATTGTTTGTAGTGGAAGGGTTAATTCAGTACCAGTTATTCCATCTGGTGGGAAGCAGAAGTCTTTGAGAAGACTTTTAAAGTAATGAGTTCTGATGGTGGGGGAAAGATGGAGGAGGAAGAGGGGACCCTATTTCAACTGGTCCCCGAAATTGAGCTGGATATCTACCAGACCACTCTGAGCACCCACGAAACCAGCCTGAGATGTAAGAAGATCTGGATCTCTACAAACAGAACATCGCAGGTGGTTGGTTTTGAGGTACGAAGTGGGGAGCCGTGATTCTGGATATCGGAGACAGATATCGGAGGATGAACGGCAGTGGGAGGGTGCCTGGCCATGGGGATCCTACATCGCCGGTGAGTGACAGTCTCACGTGCTGGGGACCTGGCACACTCGCAGACCGGTAGCAGCAGGGAAAGGACTTTAGGGCAGCCCCCGGGGTGGAAACCCGGAGCGGCGGGGTCGCGCAGGCGAACTGGGAGCAGCTGGCAGTTTTAGAAGCACAAAGGGCAGAGACATGCTCCAACCTGGAGACAGGACTGGGGGCGCTGCAGAGGGGCGCACAACCCAGGCCGCTGCAGTTTATAGCAGCACAGACAGAAACGGAGATGGTATGGCCTGGAGAGCTCACTGAAGAACAGACTGAGGTCTCTCTGCTCTGAGGCAGAGGGTTGGAAACAGTCTCTTCTGCTCTGACTCGCAGAAGAGACACGGAAAGCCGCCAGAGAACAAAAGCCCCCAAAACTGATTCCCGCTGAGCCCATCCCCCGCTACAGGGGGGCAGGGCAACTCCGCCCGAACAGGGTTACCTGAGTAACAGAACAGCAGGCCCCTCCAGCAGAAGACAGGCTGGGAAAACAAGAGGCCAGCAACCCTAAGGTCCCAAGAAAACAGGTGCATCTTGCTTGGGTTCTGGTCAATAATTTGGACTCTATACTTTCCCTCAAATGACCATCAACAGAATGACAAGGAGGAGAAGCCCCCAAAACAGAAAAGACTCAGAGATTATGACTTATGCTGCAGATTTACAAATGGATGCAGATATAACCAAGATGTCGGAGATGGAATTCAGGCTAGCAATTGTGAAGACAATGGCTAGAATTGAGAAGTCAATTAATGGCAACATAGAGTCTCTAAGGACAGAAATGAAAGGTGAATTGGCAGAACTTAAAAATGCTATCCATGAGATCCAATCCAATCTAGATCATTTAACACTAGGGTAACTGAGGCAGAAGAGCGAATAAGCAACCTGGAAGACAATATAATAGATAAAAAGGGAAAAGAGGAGGCCAGGGAAAAACAACTCAGAATCCATGAAAATAGAATCAGAGAAATAAGTGACACCATGAAGCATTCCAGTATCAGAATAATTGGAATCCCAGAGGGAGTGGAGAGAGAGAGAGGACTAGAAGATGTATTTGAGCAAATCCTAGCTGAGAACTTCCCTAATCTGGGGAATGAAACAAACATTCGAGTCCTAGAGGCAGAGAGGACCCCTCCTAAGATCAAGGAAAACAGGCCAACACCCCGGCATGTAATAGTAAAACTTGCAAATCTTAGAACCAAGGAAACCATCTTAAGGGCAGTTAGGGGGAAGAGATTCCTTACATACAGAGGGAGGAACATCAGAATAACATCAGACCTATCCACAGAAACCTGGCAAGCCAGAAAGGCCTGGCAAGACATATTCAGGGTACTGAATGAGAAAAACATGCACACAAGAATACTTTATCCGGCAAGGCTGTCATTTAGATGGATGGAGAGATGCAGAGCTTCCATGACCGGCAGAAACTGAAAGAATATGTGACCACTAAGCTGGCCCTGCAAGAAATATTAAGGGGGGTTCTATAAAAGGAGAAAGACCCCAAGAGTGATCTACAACAGAAATTTACAGGAACCATCTATAAAAACAGTGTCTTCACAGGCAACATGATGACAATTAATTCATATCTTTCAATAGTCACTCTCAACATGAATGGCCTAAAGGCTCCCATAAAATGGCACAGGGTTGCAGATTGGATAAAAAGACAGGACCCATCCATATGCTGTCTACAAGAGACTCATTTTGAACCTGAAGATACATCCAGACTGAAAGTGAAGGGATGGAGATCCACCTTCCATGCCAGCGGACCTCAAAAGAAAGCTGGGGTAGCAATTCTTATATCAGACAAATTAGATTTTAAACTAAAGTCTGTAATTAGAGACACAGAAGGACACTATATCATTCTTAAAGGGTGTATCCAACAAGAAGATCTAACAATTGTAAATATCTATGCCCCCAACATGGGAGCAGCCATCTACATAAGCCAACTGTTAACCAAACTAAAGAGTCATATTGATAACAATACGTTAATTGTAGGAGACCTCAATAGTCCACTCTCAGCAATGGACAGATCATCTAAGCAGAAAATCAACAAGGACATAAGAGCTTTGAATGATACATTGGACCACATGGAACTCATAGATATTTACAGAACATTCCACCCTAAAACAACAGAATACTCATTCTTCTCGAGTGCGCATGGAACTTTCTCCAGAACAGACCACATACTGGGTCACAGATCAGGTCTCAACCGATACCAAAAGACTGAGATTATTCCCTGCATATTCTCAGACCACAATGCTTTAAAACTGGAACTCAATCAAAGAAAAAATTTGGCAGAAATTCAAACACTTGGAAGCTAAAGACCACTCTGCTCAAGAATGTTTGGGTCAACCAGGAAATCAAAGAAGAACTTAAACAATTCATGGAAATCAATGAGAACGAAAACACATCGGTCCAAAACCTATGGGATACTGCAAAGGCGGTCCTAAGGGGGAAATACATAGCCATCCAAGCCTCACTCAAAAAAATAGAAAAATCCCGAATTCACCAACTAACTCTACACCTTAAAGAACTAGAGAAAAAGCAACAAACGATGCCTAAGCCACGCATTAGAAGAGAAATAATTAAAATTAGAGCAGAAATCAATGAATTAGAAACCAGAAACACAGTAGATCAGATCAACTAAACTAGAAGTTGGTTCTTTGAAAGAATTGATAAGATCAATAAACCACTGGCCAGCCTTATCCAAAAGAAAAGAGAAAGGACCCAAATTAATAAAATTATGAATGAAAGGGGAGAGATCACGACTAACACCAAGGAAATAGAAACAATTATTAGAAATTATTATCAACAACTCTATGCCAATAAACTGAGCAATCTGGATGAAATGGAGGCCTTCCTGGAAACCTATAAGCTGCCAAGACTGAAACAGGAAGAAATTGACAACATGAATAGGCCAAAACCAGTAACGAGATTGAAGTAGTGATCAAAAACCTCCCAAGAAACAAGAGTCCAGGGCCTGATGGATTCCCTGAGGAATTCTACCAAACATTCAAAGAAGAAATAATACCTATTCTACTGGAGCTGTTTCAAAAAATAGAAACAGAAGGAAAACTTCCAAACTCATTCTATGAAGCCAGCATTACCTTAATCCCCCAAGCAGGCAAAGACCCCATCAAAAAGGAGAATTTCAGACCGATATCCCTGATGAATATGGATTCCAAAATCCTCAACAAAATCCTAGCTAATAGGATCCAACAATACATTAAAAGGATCATCCACCACGACCAAGTGGGATTTATCCCCGGGATGCAAGGGTGGTTCAACACTCACAAATCAATCACTGTGATAGAACACATTAATAAGAGGACAGAGAAGAACCATATGGTCCTCTCAATTGATGCAGAAAAAGCATTTGACAAAATACAACATCCTTTCCTGATTAAAACTCTTCAGAGTATAGGGATAGAGGGAACATACCTCAAGTTCATAAAACCGATCTATGAAAAACCCACAGTGAATATTTCATCCTCAGTGGGGAAAAGCTGAGAGCCTTTCCCTTAAGATCAGGAACACGTCAAGGATGCCCACTCTCGCCACTATTGTTCAACATAGTACTAGAAGTCCTAGCAACAGCAATCAGACAACAAAAAGAAATAAAAGGTATTCAGATTGGCAAAGAAGAAGTCAAACTCTCTCTTTTCGCAGATGACATAATACTTTATGTGGAAAACCCAGAAGACTCCACCCCCAAATTACTAAAACTCATCCAGCAATTCAATAATGTGGCAGGATACAAAATCAATGCACAGAAATCAGTTGCTTTCTTATACACTAACAACGCAACTGTAGAAAGAGAAATTAGAGAAACGATTCCATTTGTATTAGCACCAAAAACCATAAGATGTCTCGGAATAAACCTAACCAAAGAGGTAAAGGATCTATACTCTAGGAACTACAGAACACTCATGAAAGAAATTGAAGAAGACACAAAAAGATGGAAAAATATTCCATGCTCATGGGTTGGAAGAATAAACACTGTTAAAATGTCTATGGTAGCCAGAGCAATCTACACCTTCAATGCCATCCCGATCAAAATTCCAATGACATTTTTCAAAGTGCTGGAACAATCCTAAAATTTGTATGGAATCAGAAAAGACCCTGAATCGCCAAGGAGATGTTGAAAAAGAAAAACAAAGCTGGGGGCATCATGTTGCCCGATTTCAAGCTATATTACAAAGCTGTGATCACCAAGACGGCATGGTACTGGCAGAAAAACAGACATATAGACCAATGGAACAGAATAGAGAACCCAGATATGGACCCTCAACTCTATGGTCAAATAATCTTTGACAAAGCAGGAAAAAACATGCAATGGAGAAAAGACAGTCTCTTCAATAAATGGTGCTGGGAAAATTGGACAGCCACATGCAGAAGAATGAAACTCGACCATTCTCTAACACCATTCACAAAGATAAATTCAAAGTGGATGAAAGACCTCAATGTGAGACAGGAATCCATCAAAATCCTAGAGGAGAACATAGGCAGTAACCTCTTTGACATTGGCCACAGCAACTTCTTTCAAGATACATCTCCAAAAGCTAGTGAAACAAAAGCAAAAATGAACTTTTGGGACTTCATCAAGATAAAAAGCTTTTGCACAGCAATGGAAACAGTCAACAAAACAAAGAAGCAACGCACAGAATCGGAGAAGATATTTGCAAATGACACTACAGATAAAGGGCTGGTATCCAAGATCTATAAAGAACTTCTCAGGGGCACCTGGGTGGCTCAGTTGGTTAAGCGACTGCCTTCGTCTCAGGTCATGATCCTGGAGTCCCGGGATCGAGTCCTGCATTGGGCTCCCTGTTCGGCAGGGAGTCTGCTTCTCCCTCTCCCACTCCCCGTTTGTGTTCCCTCTCTCGCTGTGTCTTTCTCTGTCAAATAAATAAATAAAATCTTTAAAAAAAAAAAAAAAAAAGAACTTCTCAAACTCAACACCCCAAAAACAAATAATCAAGTCAAAAAGTGGGCAGAAGATATGAAAAGACACGTCTTTGAAGAAGACATACAAATGGCTAACAGACACATGAAAAAATGTTCATCATCATTAGCCATCAGGGAAATCCAAATCAAAACCACATTGAGATACCACCTTACACCAGTTAGAATGGCAAAAATGGACAGGGAAAGAAACAACAAATGTTGGAGAGGTTGTGGAGAAAGGGGAACCCTTACACTGTTGGTGGGAATGCAAGTTGGTACAGCCACTTTGGAAAACAGTGTGGAGGTTCCTCAAAAAGTTAAAAATAGAGCTACCCTATGACTCAGCAATTGCACTCCTGGGTTTTTACCCCAAAGACACAGATGTAGTGAAAAGAGGGCCATATGCACCCCAATATTCATAGCAGCAATGTCTGCAATAGCCAAACTGTGGAAAGAGCCGAGATGCCTTTCAACAGATGAATGGATAAAGAAGATGTAGTCCATATATACAATGGAATATTACTCAGCCATCACAAAGGATGAATACCCAACTTTTACATCAACATGGATGGGACTGGAGGAGATTATGCTAAGTGAAATAAGTCAAGCAGAGAAAGTCAATTATCATGGTTTCACTTATTTGTGAAACATAAGGAATAGCATGGAGGACATTAGGAGAAGGAAGGGAAAAATGGGGGGGGGATTGGAGGGAGAAATGAACCATGAGAAACTATGGACTCTGAGAAACAAACAGGGTTTTAGAGGGGAGGAGGAAGGGGGGGTTGGTTAGCCCAGTGATGGGTATTAAGGAGGGCACATACTGCATGGAGCACTGGGTGTTATACGAAAACAATGGATCACCACATCAAAAACCAATGATGTATTGTATGGTGACTAACATAACATAATAAAATTTTTTAAAAAATGAAGTAATGAGTTCTTTAAATTTTTGATAGTCTTATTTGTGAGAAATATACAGGTAGGTGATAAAAAACTTAAAAACAATATTTTCAGCCACACAACTTTACAAATGAAGTTATACTTAAAGAATTGAATACTGCTTTTTTCCTTGATAAATGTAATACTGAAATGTCTTTTAATAATGCAAATGGATTTCAAATCTTTTCAGAATTATTCATCTTTCCACATGATCATGGTACTGTAATTTGCAGAATGTGCTTGCCCTATGGGAGTATTTGCCCTATGGTTAGTATAGACAGCAATGAAAGGACAAATTAGCTCAAATAGCTCGAAGTATATGATACAGAAGAAGACAGAATTTTGATGCTACCAACTATAGCTATACCATCCAGGAACTTGGCCTTCCTGCAACCCCACCCACCCCAAACCTTGGGACAACTGGGACACAAACTCTTCCTTCAGTTCCATGGGCCCTACACCCTCAATGAGTAGCACTGGTTCAGAGTATCATGATGGTAGAGGGAATGCTAGATGTTGTTCCTTGCAGAGACCGTGGCATGCACCTTTAGAACCAGCTTCTTTTGAGGCACCTTCAAGGAACCTAAGATACGGGAATCCACCACGCCACCCGAAGACACCTGTAACCCATTTGTGGGGCATCAGGGTTCCAAAGTATACCAGCTGTGAAAGTAGATTTGACCAATTCTCTACTAATGGATGCTTTGTTGTTTTAAGCCACCCAGTTTGTGGTACTTTATTATAGCAGCCCTAGGAAACTAATAGATACCCCAATCTAGTTGTTATTTTAACTGGGATTAATTACATTTATACATTATTCTAGTGAAAACTGGTATCTTTATAGTATTGGGTACTTGTCTGTTATTTAATTTTTTTAAAATCATGTTTGATGATTTTCTGTAGAGTTTCAGAGTTTTTATTTTCCTACAGGTTCATAATATTTCTTGTTAATTTTAGAACCAGGTATTTTACAGCTTTGTAAATATGTTTAAAGAGGATCTTTTTTCCCAGTATATGTTCTAAAGAGTTTGTTTTTTAAATTAAGTATCACCTTGCTTTCTACAGCATTCTCACATTTGTCATTCTGTTGAAATTGTACAGAACCTCTGAGTCACCTTTAACCTTTCTCTTTTTCTCAATCCCATATCCAAACTTTCAGGAAGTTATGCAAATAACCCTAAATCTAATGATTTCTCATCAGCCCAACTGCTACCCGACCTGATTCAATCCACCATCATTTTGTATCTGGATTACTGTTTGTATTAACCAGAGTTCTCCAGAGAAACTGAACCAACAGGATGTGTGTGTGTGTGTGTGTGTATACACAGAGAGAGATGGGGGTGTGTATACACACACACATACACACACACAGTTCAAAGGCAGTTTGCTGACAGAATTCTTTCCTGCTCAGGGGAGGTCCGTCCTTGTTCTAGTAGGGTCTTCAACTCATTGGATGAGGTCCATCACATTCTGGAGGGGAATTTGCTTTCCTCGAAGTCCACCAATTTAAATGTTAGTCTCTTCCAAAAAACACCTTCACAGAAACATCCAGAAAAATGTTTGACCAAATATCGGCATACCTTTGGCCCAGCCAAGTTGACACATAAATTAGCCATCGCACTGTTATTGCCTCCTCACTGGTCTTCCTTCTCCCATGCCTCCCTTGCAGCTCATCTCTACTCAGCAGCCAGAATGATCCTTTAGAAAGTTAAATCAGACCATGTCATTATCTGCTTGAGCACACCTCTCTCTCTCTCTCTCTCTCTGTGTATATAACTTTTAGTGGCTCCCCAATTCACACAAAGTCAAAGTCCTTCACTTACTTAGAAGGACCTACATTTTCTTTTCTGCTCCTTTCCTCCATGACCTCATCTTCTATTCTTCCTCCCTTGCTCACTTCCTTCTCACCACAATGGACTTCTGGCTGTTTTTAGAACCTATCACTCCCAAGGGCCTTTGCACTGACTACTCCTTCTGCCTCAGATATCCACATGGCTAACACCTTCACTTCCTCATGCCCTCACTTGGTCCAAGTATCATCTATCAGTGAGTCCTGCTGTCACCATATTAAAATAGCAACCTCTCAGGGCACTTGGGTGGCTCAGTTGATTAAGCTTCTGACTCTTGATTTCGGCTCAGGTCATGATCTCAGGGTCATGAGATTGAGCCCTGTGTTGAGCTCTGCACTGGGTGTGGAGCCTGCTTAAGATTCTCTCTCTCCTTCTCCCTCTGCCCCACCCCATCCCCCTCTTCCTCTAAAAAAATAAAATAGCAACCTCTCCCCTTACTCCCTCAGTACTCAGTACTATATTCTACCTATTCCTTTTTCCCTAGCATGTATCACCTCACATACAGCATTATCCTTCTGATTACTTGATACCTTCATTAGGATATCAGCTCTCTATCTGATTTGTTCACTGATGTATCTCACATGCTCAGAACAGTGTTAGTAGTTAGAAGGTACTCAATAAACAGTGGTTGAATGAATGAATAAATGAATGACATATAAAATGCAAAGATAAATTTTTTTATTAAAATTCTCTACCAGAGTTTTTGGTTCTAGTTAAGATGGGACAAGCACATTCCACCTCCTCTCTCCAACTGATTATAACTCAAAACCCTGCACAGAATATACAAAGCAACTATATTAGGACTCTGAAAAGTTAATAAGAGCAGGCAGAAGGGTAAGGAAACAGAAATTCAAAGAACCATATGGTGATGGGGTTCCCTGTTTTTTTTGTTTGTGTTTAGTTTTTATTTTTCCCCTCAGTATCCTCTGGCTTAGACTCTTCTATATACAGACATAAAAGTTCCAAGAAAAAACTCACTCTACCTGTTCAGAGTCCTTTGGAAAGGGGCAAGGAGGGGCGACTGTTAGACAAAGTTATTTTGATTCTCCCAGGCTTTCCTGAGGACAGCGTTATGAGGAAGCTGCAGTAAGGGAGCAGGTGCTGGGGCAGTGGGCAGCGGGGAAGGTGGCAATCCTGGTCACCCTTGCAGGTTCTTCCCTCTCATCACTTTGCTCTGAGGCAAATGCCGTAATGGGAAGTACATTAGAATATGGGAGGCAAGGGGCGCCTGGGTGGCTCAGTCGTTAAGCGTCTGCCTTCGGCTCAGGTCATGGTCCCAGGGTCCTGGGATTGAGCCCCGCATCAGGCTCCCTGCTCAGCGGGAAGCCTGCTCCCTCTCCCACTCCCCCTGCTTGTGTTCCCTCTCTCGCTGTGTCTCTCTCTGTCAAATAAATAAAATCTTTAAAAAAAAAAAAGAATATGGGAGGCAAAAGCTGACATTTTATAGTCAGATCACTGAAAAAAGGTGCCCTCAGAAACAGGAGAAAGCTCAAATAGCTGAAACCATTTTGAAAAAGAACAACATTATAGAGCTCAAGCTACATGATCTAAAGTCTTACCATAAAGCATACAGTAATCGATACAGTGTGAGACAGCCAAAGGGTAGACACACAGATCAATGGAACAGAACAGAGAGCTCAGATATCCTTTTACACAAATGTGGACAACTGTACTCTGACAAAGGCACAGTGGCAATTCAATGGAGAAGGGTAGTCTTTTCCAAAAGTGGTGCTGGGAAAATTGGGTGCCTGTAAGTCAAAAGATATAAACTTCAAGGTACATCTCACATCATATAAAAACTAACTCAAACTGCATCATACACTTAAATGTAATATATAAAACTAAAAACCTGGGGTGCCTGGGTGGCTCAGTCGGTTAAGCGGCTGCCTTCGGCTCAGGTCATGATCCCAGGGTCCTGGGATTGAGCCCCACGTCGGGCTCCCTGTTCGGTGGAGAGCCTGCTTCTTCCTCTCCCTCTCCCTGCTGTTCTGCCTACTTGTGCTCTCTCTCTCTCTGTCAAAATAAATAAAATCTTTAAAAAATAAAAATAAATAAAAAATAAAAACCTCTTAGAAGAAAACATAGAAGGAAACCTTAGAACCTTGGGTTAGGTAATGATCCTTAGATATAACACCAAAAGCATGATCCCTGAAAGAAAAAGTATTGACCAACTGGAAGAGAAATAACTGACAAATAAACTTTTACTCAGAGGAAGACACTGTTAAAAAAATGAAAAGACAAGCCATAGATTTGAAGGAAACACTTTCAAATCACATATCTGACAAATGACTCGCATCTAGAATATGTAAAGAAACTCCAAACACCTCACATAAAAATGAAAAAAAGTGCAGACAGTCATTTCTATGTGAAAAGGTATACAGATGGCAAATAAGCACATGAAAAGATGCTGGACATCACTGGTTATTATGGAAAACGCAAATGAAAATGTATTACTACATGCACACCTACTAGAATGGCGGAACAAAGGAAATGGACTAGGCAAGTACAAGTAAGGATGCAGAGCACCTGGACTGTCACATAAGTTAGAGGGAATGCAAAATGGCACAGCCACCCTGAGAAAACAGTTTGACCATGTCTTACAAAGTTGAGCTCACCTCTGCGTAGGACCCAGCAGTCCTACTCCATTGAAAGATACTAAAATGTACGTCCATACAAAAACCTATAAACAAATGTTTAAGGAAGCTTTATTCATTATCACCAAAATGTAGAAATAATGCAGTTCTTTTCAATGGGTTAAGGGATAAAGCAGCTGTGTTACATCCATATGAATGAACAGTGCCCAGTGATAAAAAGGAACAAAATTATTTATATATAACAACAGCCCGGGTGAGTTTGGTTTGCTGGTTTGCTGTCACATGTTAGTTCTTTTGATATGTGGTGCAGTGAGTGCCCAGCCTGGGGCAAGTGGAGTGAGTACAGGCCAGTCATGAGAGATCCAGTGCTCAGGGTCTGAACATTCAGCAGGCAGGAAACTGGAGTCAGGGTGACCAGGAAAATCTCTAGGACCAAGCATAGCCATCCTTGGGGAAAGAGAAGAGGGACAGAGCACACTGGGTTTCCCAAATACAGGGCACCGGAGTGTGAACAGGTTCACTTGAATATTAAAGGAGATGGTGATCCTGTATGGCTGGAAGATTTAAGACACCAGGATAGTTCCATTTACAGAGAAGAAAGAGGTATCTTTTTTCAAGGGAAAAGTTAAATATAAGAAATTTAGAGTACCACGTGACAATGTCTTAGCTTTAATTAACTTTCAGAATTCAGCACATTTCTAAAAAGATAGACTTTCCTTTCTAATCACACTGAGCCAGTTTTTTATACTTGTCTCATATTTTTTTCCCAAGAGCAAGTTATATCAAGGTACCTACGACCCACAGGAAAAAACTGGCAATATTCTTTTTTATTTTTAAGTTCATCTGCCAAGAACCCAACTGTTTAAAGCAGCAGTTCTCTCTAGTTTTCTGTAACTAAATAAGAACATTAAGTTCCGAATGTATCTCTCTACTAAAACCACACAGAGCACCCTCTCCTTTCTCTTATATAAAAAACACAGGATGATGACCTGATCTGGTAGAATGAAAATTTGAACAGCCACCTGTGAAGAGAGATTTCAAAATGAAATAACGTTGTTAAGAGAGTCACTCAAAATAGAGTCGAAAAGAGGTTGAGGAAGTAGAGCCTATGCACCTCTCCTGTTTCAATTTCCGGAACACCATGAACTTTTACTTTAATCAGTTGCAACTCCACCACTTCTTGGAACACATCCTTCTCATTTGGACTGAACTAGAGATAATGTAACACCTGTTAAGTTTAAACTCTGCCAGCACGGATCTTAATTCTTTCAAAACAAGTTATGTAACTTGGCGGTTTTTGCCTTTATAAACCTGCACTTCCTGCTAGCAATTTGGGCCACACTTCCGATTTCAGAGGACTTGGTGTCTCCGGGACTGTAACCCCCAAAACCCCAAATAAACACTTTGGTTGCTTTACAGCCTCCTCTCGATTGACACACCATTCAAATCAAAACCACGCTGAGATACCACCCTACACCAGTTAGAATGGCAAAAGTTAACAAGGCAGGAAACAACAAATGTTGGCAAGGATGTGGAGAAAGGGGAACCCTCTTGCACTGTTGGTGGGAATGCAAGTTGGTACAGCCACTTTGGAAAACAGTATGGAGGTTCCTCAAAAAGTTAAAAATAGAGCTACCCTATGACCCAGCAACTGCACTACTAGGTGTTTTTCCCAAAGATACAGATGTAGTGAAAAGAAGGGCCACATACACGCCAATGTTCATAGCAGCAATGTCCATAATAGCTAAATTGTGGAAGGAGCTGAGATGCCCTTCAACAGATGAATGGATAAAGAAGATGTGGTCCATATATACAATGGAATATTACTCAGCCATCAGAAAGGATGAATATCCACCATTTGCATCAACATAGATGGAACTGGAGGGTATTATGCTAAGTGAGATAAGCCAAGCAGAGAAAGACAGTTATCATGTGGTTTCATCATATGTCAAACATAAGGAATAGCATGGAGGACAATAGGGGAAGGAAGGGAAAACCGAAGGGGGGGTGGAATCAGAGAGGGAGACAAACCATGAGAGACTCTAGACTCTGGGAAACAAATTGAGGGTTTCAGAGGGGAGTGGGGTGGAGGGATGGGGTAACTAGGTGATGGGCATTAAGGAGGGTACATGTTATAATGAGTACTGGGTGCTATACACAACTAATGAATCATGGAACACTACATCAAACACTAATGATGTACTGTATGGTGGCTAACTTAACATAATAAAAAATAAATAAAATTAATTAATTAATTTAAAAAATAAGTCGGGCAAAAAAAAGTTGATTTAATGTTATTTTTCAGCTACCATATCAAATAAAAATCTGCTTGAATTTTTAAATAATCTGAACATACTGATCACTCTCATTACCTTCTATGATAATTATCACTTGACAGTAAAAAAAATTAAGAATAATGTGCTGGGTGGTTCAGAGATCAGACATTTAGACACAGATCCTTCCCACTGGTGTTTATAACCCAGCTGCAAAATTGGATGAAATATAAATACAGCAAAAAAAATAATAATCAAAGGGAGAAATGAGATTTAGAAAAACAAAAACAACTTCCCTATTGCTAAAGACTGAATTGTGTCCTCCCGAAATTCCTATGTTGAAGTTCTAACCCCCCAATGTGACTGTATCTGGAGGTAGGCTTTTAGGAGATCATTAAGGTTAGATGAGTCCTAAGGACAGGGTTCTAACCTGATAGGACTGGTGGTCTTTATAGGAAAGAGAGTGAGATCACTCTTTCTTCATATGCGTACACCAAAGAATGGCCATGTAGACACCCAGCAAGAAGCCAGCCATCTCAAGTCAGGAAGCAGAACCCAACCAGGACTTAGAGAAAATAAATTTCAGTTGTTACGTCACCCAGTCCAGTCTATGGTATTTTGTTACGGCAGCCTGAGAGCTGACTAAGATACCTGACATTAAGAAGATTTTATTTTTATTTTTTACTTTTTTATTTTAGAAGAGAAACAATCTGTTGGGTTAAATATCAACTAATGAGTAATAGTGTTTGCACATACTTCTATTTTTTTTTCTGGAAGGCAAAGAGTTGAAAATTAAGTAAATTTCTTCCCCCAAGATTCCTGCCTCCAGATCACATCTTTCATACACTGGCACCCCAACGATTTCCCCTAACAGGCATATGGATACTTCTGATGCTTGTTTGAAAGTGTGGGGGCTTGTTGGGGTGCCTGGATAGCACAGCTGGTTAAGAGTCCAACTCTTGGTGTCAGCTCAGGTCATGATTTCAGGGTCATGAGATCGAGCCCCACATCCAGCTCTGTGCTCAGTGTGGAGTCTGCTTGAGATTTTCTCTCCCTCTCCCTCTGCCCCTCCCGCTTGTGCTTCTGTCTCTCTGTAAAATAAGTAAATAAACCTTTTAAATAAAAGGTGTGGGGACTTGTCTTGGCATTTTCATTAGAGATGGTAAAGATTGGTCACAGGCAAAGCAGAGAGCTCTTCAAAACTCACTGTCAAAAGCTTGATGACCTAACCCCAGGCAGTAGAACATCATTCAAAGAGCACGGCCTCGGGGGCCATGTGGACCTAGCCATGAATTCAGCTACCGTCCCTCACTAGCTGGGTGATCCTGTGCACTCACCTCATTTTTCTCTGACCCCCTCGTTCTTCATCAGTAACACAAAGGCCAGAGCCTCCTGCAGGTCGGTGGGAAGGGTGAAAGACGGACGTTCATAAAGCAGCTGGGGCAGCTCCTGGCACCTAAGAGGAAGCTATTTCTACAACGACTGAATTGCGGTAGAAGACATACACTCAGAAGTCATTAATTTGAGAGTGGTAACAATGATGGTGCCCAGGGTAATTTCTTTAACAAATGTTTTCAGTTCCTATAACCCCAATGGCTGCTCACAGGCTGTGCACTTGCCAACACTCTTCCAGCAACTGGCTTCCACGCCACAGGGTTCCCTCATTTGCTTTCACACAGAGGTGGCATCGTGCAAAAAAAACTTCAGGCTCCAGACCAGGACTCTCTGGGTGCAGATCAAGAGGATGTTGCTTGACTTCTCTGTGCCGCAGTTTCCTTGTCTAGAAACATGGTTAATAGTAATGCCTTTCACAAAGGACAATTGTAAAGATTAAAACAGGCATACAGGTCGAGCCCGCAGTGTGAAGTGCCGGCACTCAGCGGCCCCCCATAAATGTCCACCCTGGTCTCAGCGGGTGATGGAGGGGTAGGCTGGGAGCTCACCTCAATACCCATGGGAGGCAACATCCTAGGCCCCTCATGAAATGCACAAGACAAACATTTTAAGAAATTCACCAGCACAATCCAAAAAAGGGAAGAAAAAGGCACAACATTGTATCTGAACTGGAGAGGGGCCTGGGAGACAGAAATAAGGGAAGAAACAGGAGGTTCCAAAGGCATTTGATTCCTGCCCCACCTTCAAAAGTCACCATGAGCACAGAAGGTAAATCGAGTCTTGAGCATTCTCAGTAACACCTGCAAGTCGGAAGTGACATTAACAGCACTCCAGGCCCCCTGCAGGGTGAACCTACTTCAAGCTTACGCCCTCCCTGCCTGCCAACCTAAGTCCCTTGATCTGTTGCAGAACTAACTTACTTTCCTGGAGATTTGAAGGCCACTGGCCTTGAGGAGGGAAGGACTGGACTTTCCCAGAAGATAAGACCTGACTACATTCAAGAACAGCTCCCACTGATGCCAGCAGGTCTGTTCAGCGTCATGTCGACAGACGACTCACCGCCTGGGCACCTGCTTCTCCTGCACGCAGCCCCCCTCCCTTTTCCCATGCCTTCCCCTTTAAAGGCCTCCAGCTTCCCCTACACAGGGAAGATGGTGTTTAAGACATCAGTCCAAGGGCGCCTGGATGGCTCAGTTGGTTAAGCGACTGCCTTCGGCTCGGGTCATGATCCCAGAGTCCTGGGATCGAGTCCCACATCAGGCTCCCAGCTCAGCGGGCAGCCTGCTTCTCCCTCTGACCCTCTCCCCTCTCATGCTGTTTCTCTCTCTCTCTCAAATAAATAAATAAATAAATAATCTTAAAAAAAAAAAAAAGACATCAGTCCAGAATCTTCCCAGGTGGTCAGCTGCCTGAAGAAAGCAATCTTTCCTTTCCCATCATCACTCGTCTCTGGAGTATTGACTTTCAAGTGGGGAGCAGCTGAACTTGAGTTCAAAACTGGTTCTCTGTCCAGTAATAATGTGAACACAGAGTTGGGGGTAGGTGGCTCTAGGAAATAGCATTTTAAAATCCCTCTGGAATAGAAGCTCATACAGTGCAGCTCATGGCTCAACAAAGGAAGAAAGGGCCAAGATTGAGGGGATGGGTCAATGCACACAGGAGTGGGACCCGCCCAGGGCTCAGCCAAGGGGACATTTGATGGGGTTTCAGAAGGAAACTCAAGACTCCAGGGTCTTTGCAAGGGCAGCGCTCAGCCTGCATGGGCTCTCCCCATCCTCTCCTGGAGGCTCGAAAAAAGGCTGGCAGGCAACATCTATCTCTGACAGGGGACAATAAACCGGGGTGAAGGCTATGGGAGAGGAGTCACACACATGGGAGCCAAGGAACACAGGGACAGAGCCAATGGCATCACACATGAGCGAGACAGAGTGTGGGCAGGTGTGTGTACAAACAAACATCTACGGCTACAGCAAGCAGGTAAACAAACAGAGGCAGAAGGACTGAGAAAACAGAGCCTGACAACCAGGAAGAAAACATAAACCAAGAAACAGAAGCTCCCCGCAAGTACTTCATGGAACCTAAGATCCTAATAAGAAGATAAATCCAACACCAGAAGCACTCGAGGTGATAAACAGAGAGAGTACGATTACAGGACACTGGAGACAGAACTGAGGAAACCAATTACAAAGTGAGAATTAAACCCTCACCATGGCACATCTAATAAATAATTTGAAAACAGCGAGAAACAGAGTAGACGTGAGTGAAAAATCACAGTACCGGCATGGGGGGACGCGTGAGATTGCCACAGTAATTTTGTGGAGGAGGAAAGTGATATGTGATTAATTACAACGAAGGGGATCTGAATGGCACGGCGGCTGGGAGGTTGTTGTTTTTTTTTTTTTTTTCCTTAACTCTAGAAACGAATGTGTCTTACCATGAAGGAGCACCGGTCTGAAGTTTAGAATTAACTTTAATCTCGCTTCAGTGTGTCTTCTGTTAATTTCAAATAAAAACAATTGTTTAAAACACACACAGTGTTATTTCCTTGTAGCTCATGTCTTTTATCGCTATATGCATGGAGAGTTTCCGAATTTATGAAATTCTAATATGAAATTTATGAAATCCTAATATGAAAAATAGATCATTTCTGGATGGTATAACTCTGTTAATGTATTGCTTTTGCTGTTACACTTTTCTGTGTTGCGTGGTTTGTTAGAAATATGCATTACTTTTGTTGTTAAAACTATAATCATTACTGTAAAAGGAAGAAAATCGTTCAACATTCCTTAGATAAGTATATATACATATACATACATATATATGTACACATACTATAGATATATATTGTTTAAGCCACTGAAGATACAAGTCAGACCAAGATCTTGCCCGGCTACAGGTAAAATCAGGGAAATCTACAGATTCAGGAAGAAACAGATTAATCCAAATTCAGCTCATTCCAGAAACATAAGAGTGATTTCACAGTAGGAAATACAGTTCCTCATGTTAATAGAGCTAAGGAGAAAAATCATACAATCATCTCTAGGATACAGCACAGATATGTAATAACAACTCAGCATCCATTCATATGAAAAACATTCCAAAAAACCAAGAATTGAAGGAGATGATAAAGTCACACCCCAACATAAGAGAAAACATATAAAATACAACATATACCTCACCTCAAAAGCCAGCATATGAATGTATGGAAGATAATTAGAGGCTTTTCTGCTAAAGTCGGCAACAGGAAAAGGGTACCTGCCATGTCCACTACTTTTTAACACTGAGTTCAAGGGATTAGCCCATTAGTTAGGCAAGAAAAATAAACTGGAGCCATAAAGCTTGTGAAAGAAGAGGTTAAAATATCTTTATTTGCAGAACGTGTGATTATATATGTGGTAAACTAAAAGAATCCATGCAAAACAAGCACACCCACACAAAGAAAACTCAGTAAAAAAAAAAAAATTGTAAAATATACAAAAATCAGTAATGTTCATTCACTCCAAAGACAAGTCAGAAAATATAATAGAGGGAATTTTACATTTACAATAGTAAAATAGATAAAGAAGCACCATCACTGTCAACTTGACAAACACTGTCTAAAGAAAATTGCAAAACACTCATAAAAGAAAAAAGTACTTTGAATAAATGAAAGATGTGTCATGTTCTTGGACAAGAAGAGTCATCAGCAGAGATGTCAGTTTTCCCAAAGTTAATCTATAAATTTAATGCCATCTCAATAAAAACATCCCATCATTGTTTCCTAAAAGCCAGGCAGATTGATTATACAGTTCATTTGGAAGAACAACCAAGCAAGAATCGTTAAAGAAACCTTAGAAACGAATCAATGAGGAAGGCTAACCTACCAGATATTGAAATATATTATAAAGCCTCTATTATCAAAACAGGCATAGTATTGGTGTGCGAATTGACAGACCAATGGAATAGAACTGAAATATCTGGAAATAGGCCTATCTGTGGGAAACTAGGGTATGATAAACGTGTGGTTTAAAACCACTGGGGGTGGGGCACCTGGGTGGCTCAGTCGTTAAGCGTCTGCCTTTGGCTCAGGTCATGATCCCAGGGTCCTGGGATCGAGCCCCACATCAGGCTCCCTGCTCAGCAGGAAGCCTGATTCTCCCTTTCCCACTCCCCCTGCTTGTGTTCCCTCTCTCGCTGTCTCTCTCTCTGTCAAATAAATAAATAAAATCTTAAAAAAAAAAAAAAAAAACCACTGGGGGTAAAATGGACTTTCCAGTAAGTAGTATTGATATAACCAGACAGTCATATGGAAAAGGGAAAATATATATCTGTTTCACACAAACTATATCAGGATTAACTCTAAATTGATCAGATGCTTAAGTGGAAAAGTAGAGAGAGAGAGAGGGAAGAAAGGAGAGGGAGCTTCCATTTAAGCATTAGAAAAAAATAGGGAGTTTGTTTATAAGCTACAACCCAAGAAGTACTTCCTAAAAATCCAAAGCAGTAAGGGAAAAGACTAAGAAATTTAACTACATAAAAATTAAAGTCTTGGGGTGCCTGGGTGGTTCGGTCAGTTAAGCATCTGCCTTCAGCTCAGGTCATGATCTCAGGGCGATCAAGCCCCCGCGTAGGGCTCCCTGCTCAGCAGGAAGTCTGCTTCTGCCTCTCCCTCTCCCTCTGCCCCTAACCCTGCTCGTGCTCTCTTTCTCTCTCAAATAAATTAATTAATTTAATTAAAGTCCTTACATATTAAAAAAAACACTAGAACTAAATAAAAAAGGAAAATGATGAAAACTAGAGGAGAAAGGGTAACTTGTATCATAGACAAGGGTTAAGATCCCTCACTTATCCAGCTGCAGTAACTATGCAGCTATAAAAGGCATGAGAAATACCACTATCTTATGCTACAGACTTATCCCCAGGATATATCATTAAGTTACAAACCAAGAGCTAAGATGGTGTTTCTGGTATGCAAATATACATGCAGGATGTGTTTAGAGTATACACACATGCATATAATTTTTAGATGAAAGTATAAAGCAAAAACCCGTAAGACTGGTTGCTATGGGGGTGGAGGTGATGTGGTGGGAGAGGAAAGAAATAGAAACTGGATAAAGGGGACAGGATGACAACTAGAATTCTCCAAAAATCCTTTCTTGTATAGATTTGACTTTGTAACAGTAAATGTTCTGTGTGATCATGACACAAAATTAAATCAGAACTTAAAAAATAAATCCCTAAAATCAAAAGCAAAAGGAAATAAATCAGTATATTGGATTGGTGGCTCAACCACCACAGAGAGTGGTTTTAAAGTGGCCTTAAAATAAGTAATTTCACTGTGTCTCTCTAGTGGTATATATCCTAAGGGATAACAAGGGCTACGTGGGCTCTAGCAACCCCCTCATCAGGTCCAGCAAAAAAATAAAAGAGAAAGAGACTTAAGAGACGCAGACAGATACAGTGTGAGAAATCTGAATGTGGGATATTTTACGATAAAACAAATTACTAGTATTTATTAGGTGTGGCAATGGCTCTGTGACTTTATCATTTTGTAAAAGGAATCCTTTTCTTTTACAGATACATACATCAGTATTTTGAAATAATATGATGTCTCAGATTTGCTTTAATAATCCAGGGGACAAATGGTGGAAGCTATCAGTAAAACAAGAATGGCCAGGGGTTGTTATAGCTGACTGATGGGTGCAAAGGGACCAATACATTATTTTCTCTACCTTTGCATATATTTGAAATTATCCACAATTAAAAGTAAAAAAAAAAAAAAAAAAAGATGTAGGTTCAGATCCTAGCTCTTAGTCATGCAGCCAAGATTTTAAAATCTTCCTATGTTTGGGGAACCTCAGTTCCTTCATTTTTAAAAGAGGACACAAACACCTAAGTCCTAAGGCAAATTAATGGCATAATAAAGGTCTGTCATGTAGCAGGACTGAACAAAGGCTGGTTATTTTTAATATTACATAAAGATAAAACAAATAAATATGTAAGTATGACTCTGCCAATTACTAAAAGTATTTTAATTAAACACAAAATCAAAGCAGTATTGCAAAAGAATCTTCAAAAGAGGGGCGCCTGGGTGGCTCAGTTGGTTAAGCGACTGTCTTCGGCTCAGGTCATGATCCTGGAGTCCCCGAGCAGGGAGCCCGCTTCTCCCTCTGACCCTCCCCCCTCTCATGTGCTCTCTCTCTCTCTCATTCTGTCTCAGATAAATAAATAAAATCTTTAAAATTAAAAAAAAAAATCTTCAAAAGAGAAATAAAGAATTAAACTATTTCTGTTCGATAATTACACAAAACAGACCAAAACCCTTTTTTGGTCTGTTTTTTTCTAGAATAGAATTAAATTGATGCCCGAATGTACACTCAATATTGCCAAACTCAAATCCCAGGTACATACAATGGAGTTATTCTCAGTAACTAATCCAAAAAACTACATATAGCTATTGCCATAAATGATATTTAATGTGTGGGACCACAGATGCCATGCTAAGTCTGCTGTTCCTAAAACTTTGCTGACATATTTTTGCCTATTGTCCCATTAAAAAAAAAACACAGTAATCAGATTAGGTTAATTATAAAGCCACAGGCAAAATACTGTCCCTTTTTAAAATACCCGGTAAATACAATAATTTAAAATGAGGAAATATTTTAATAAAAATAGGCAGGGACAGACCTCAAAGCATTAAGGAACTAGATCTGTACACTCTAGGGATTCACATTCAAAGACTCAATCAAATTTAAAGTCATCACTTATGCAAAATAGAACACAAATCTCCCATTAAAATGATCATAACTGCTGGTTTGTTAAAACGCTCAAACGCATTAGATATACCAGAGGAAAATTCAATATTATATAATTCCAATAATGCTTCTATACTAACCCAGAAAACATGGGGTTTGACCATAAAGCAATGAGAGATGCTACAGACCCATACAAAATTTCTTACCACTTTAGAGACTGACCCACTCAAAGAGACAGAAAGTGTCACAGCAACCAAGTCCAAAAAAGGCACACATGGGCCCAGAAAAGACATACATGGGATGGAGAGAAGAATCTTCAGCACCGATCCACAGAAAAATATATGAGGTTGAGGTCAGATGAATACACTGGAGACCGAACCAGGTATCGTCTCCAGGATGATGCCCTGGGTGTGGCTTTTTCACTGTGGCAGTGCAAGTAATTCTGGAACCAGGTGAATTCACTGAACAGTTGGCTGGTTTTCAAAAACAGTACTGGAGGGGGCGGAGCAAGATGGCGGAAAAGTAGGAGATCTGGATTTCGTCTCCTCTCAGGAATTCAGCTGGATAGGGATCAAAGCATTCTGAACACCTACAAACCCAACAGGAGATCGAAGAAAGGAATAGCAACAACTCTCTGAACAGAAAAGCGACCATTTTCTGGAAGGTAGGACGTGCGGAGAAGTGAATCCGAGGCGATATTCGGGAGGATAGACGGCGGGGGAGGGGCCTCCGTCGGCCGCTTCTGGCAAGTGATAGAGCCGCGGAGCACAAAATCGGAACTTTTAAAAGTCTGCCCTGCCGAGGGACGTCACTCGGGGGGCTAAGCGGGGGGTGGAACCCTCCGGGACAGTGTGGTCTCAGGACCCTCGGGGTCACAGAAAGACCGGGGGTGCCTGAGTGTGGCAGAGCTCCCGGGTAATGGAGCGGGGAAGCCGACTACAGAGGCGGAGCCCAGGCGCGGGCTCTCAGCTCAGGGTTGCCATAAACCGTGATCCGCGGCCCAGTCGGGCCCCTGCTCCTCCACCAGGGACCCAACAAGCGGCAGATCCGGGGAGACTCAACTTCCTCCCCCGGGAGGAGCCGCGTGGGAGTGCACCGCAGGGATCTGCTGGGTTTGGAGACTCCACCCGGGGTCGGGTGCCAGAGATAGAAACGCGCGGTCACAGGCCGGGTGAGCACGGAGTGCGGCCGGAGACCGGGGAGAGGGGAGTGACTGACGGCTTTTCTCTAGGGGCTCACTGAGGAGCGGGGCCCAAGTTCTCGGCTCCTCCAGGGCGGAGACTGGGAGGCCGCCATTTTCACTCTCCGCCTCCAAAGCTGTACGGAAAGCTCGCAGGGAACAAAAGCTCCCGAGAGCAAACCCGAGCAGATTACTTAACCGGGAGGGGGCAAGGGTGGAGCACTTCCGCCTCCGGCAGAGACATTTGGAAACCACGGCAACAGGCCCCTCCCCAGAAGATCAAGGAGAACAGCCAGCCAAGACCAAGTTTACCGATCAATGAGAACGGCAGAACTCCAGCGCTAGGGGACTACTGCACATAGAATTCACGGCTTTTTTACCATGATTCTTTAGTCTTTTATTTTATTTTATTTATTTATTTATTTATTTTTAAAGATTTTATTTATTTATTTGACAGAGAGAGACACAGCGAGAGAGGGAACACAAGCAGGGGGAGTGGGAGAGGGAGAAGCAGGCTCCCTGCAGAGCAGGGAGCCCGATGCGGTACTCGATCCCAGGACCCTGGGATCATGACCTGAGCTGAAGGCAGTCGCTTAACCAACTGAGCCACCCAGGCGCCCGATTCTTTAGGCTTTTAAAGTTAATTTTTTTTTAACTGTCTTTTTGTCTTTTTATTTCTTTGTGAATTTTTCTTTTTCCCTTTTTCAACCAACATCTTATCAATCCCTTTTTTTTAAAAAAAAATATTTTTATTTTTCATTTTTAGAGTCATATTCTATCCCTTCATAGTAGTTACCCATATTTTTGGCTTATATATATAACTTGTTCTCTCTTTAAAATTTTGAGATAGTTTCTTCTAACAGATTAAAATATACCCTAAATCTCTAGTATATGGTGTTTTCTATTCCCCTGCCTGATCACATCCTCTCCTTTTTTTTTCTTTTTCTTTTTTCTTTTTTTAAATCCTCTTCTTTCTTTTTTCAAACAACTTCTTATCAATTCCTTTTATAAAATTTTTTATAATTTCCATTTTTACAATCATATTCCATCCCTTCATCATATCAACCCTTATTTTTGTACATAATAAGTTTTTCTTTCTTTAAAATTTTGGGAGGCACTTTCTTCTAAAAGACCAAAATACACCCCAAATCTAGTGTGTGGCCCTGATCTATATACCATATAGATCATATTTGATCACATTCTGGTTTTTTTGTTGTTGTTGTTTTGTTTTGTTTGTTTTTATTATTATCTTTATCTTTTTCTTTTTCTTTTTTTTTCTTTTTCTTTTTTCTCTCTTTCCCTATCTTATCCCACTGCTTCAGGTCTTTTCTGATTTGTTTAGAGTATATTTTCTGGGGACGCTGTTACTCTGCTAGCATTTTGTTCTCTCATTAATCTATTCTCCTCTGCACAAAATGACAAGACGGAAAAAATCACCTCAACAAAAAGAACAAGAGGTAGTACCAACTGCCAGGGACCTACTCAATACGGACATTAGTACGATGTCAGATCTAGAGTTCAGAATCATCACTTTAAAGATACTAGCTGGGCTTGAAAAAAATATGGAAGTTATTAGAGAAACCCTTTCTGGAGAAGTAAAAGAGCTAAAATCCAACCAAGTAGAAATCAAAAAGGCTATTAATGAGGTGCAATCAAAAATGGGGGCGCTAAGTGCTAGAATAAATAAGGCAGAAGAGAGAATCAGTAATATAGAAGATGAAATGATGGAAAATAAAGAAGCTGAGAAAAAGAGAGAGAAACAACTACTGGATCACGAGGGCAGAATTCGAGAGATAAGCGATACCATAAGACGAAACAACATTAGAATAATTGGGATCCCAGAAGAAGAAGAAAGAGAGAGGGGGACAGAAGGTATAATGGAGCAAATTATAGCAGAGAACTTCCCTAATTTGGAGAAAGAAACAGGCATGAAAATCCAGGAAGCACAGAGAACCCCTCTCAAAATCAATAAAAATAGGTCAACTCCCCAACATCGAATAGTAAAACTTACGAGTCTCATAGACAAAGAGAAAATCCTGAAAGCAGCTCGGGAGAAGAGATATGTAACCTACAAGGGTAGAAACATTAGATTGGCAACAGACCTATCCACAGAGACCTGGCAGGCCAGAAAGGACTGGCAGGATATATTCAGAGCACTAAATGAGAAAAATATGCAGCCAAGAATACTATATCCAGCTAGGCTGTCATTGAAAATGGAAGGAGAGATAAAAAGCTTCCAGGACAAACAAAAACTAAAGGAATTTGCAAACACAAAACCAGCCCTACAGGAAATCTTGAAAGGGGTCCTCTAAGCAAAGAGGAGCCTAAAAGCAACATAGACCAGAAAGGAACACAGACAATATACAGTACCAGTCACCTTACAGACAATACAATGGCACGAAATTCCTATCTTTCAATAGTTACCCTGAATGTAAATGGGCTCAATGCCCCAATCAAAAGACACAGGCTAACATACTGGATTAAAAAACAAGACCCATCGATATGCTGTCTGCAAGAGACTCATTTTAGAACCAAAGACACCCCCAGATTGAAAGTGAGGGGGTGGAAAACCATTTACCATGCTAATGGACACCAAAAGAAAGCTGGGGTGGCAATCCTTATATCAGACAAATTAGATTTTAAACCAAAGACTGTAATAAGAGATGAGGAAGGGACACTACATCCTACTTAAAGGATCTATCCAACAAGAAGATCTAACAATTGTAAATATCTATGCCCCTAACATGGGAGCAGCCAATTATATAAGGCAATTAATAACAAAAGCAAAGAAACACATCGACAACAATACAATAATAGTGGGGGACTTTAACATCCCCCTCACTGAAATGGACAGATCGTCTAAGCAAAAGATCAACAAGGAAATAAAGACTTTAAATGACACACTGGACCAAATGGACGTCATAGACATATTCAGAACATTCCACCCCAAAGCAACGGAATACACATTCTTCTCTAGTGCCCATGGAACATTCTCCAGAATAGATCACATCCTAGGTCATAAATCAGGTCTCAACCAGAACCAAAAGATTGGGATCATTCCCTGCCTATTTTCAGACCACAATGCTTTGAAACTAGAACTCAATCACAAGAGGAAAGTCGGAAAGAACTCAAATACATGGAGGCTAAAGAGCATCCTACTAAAGAATGAATGGGTCAACCAGGAAATTAAAGAAGAATTAAAAAAATACATGGAAACCAATGAAAATGAAAACACAACTGTTCAAAATCTTTGGGATGCAGCAAAGGCAGTCCTAAGAGGAAAGTATATAGCAATACAAGCCTTTCTCAAGAAACAAGAAAGGTCTCAAGTACACAACCTAACCCTACACCTAAAGGAGCTGGAGAAAGAACAGCAACTAAAGCCTAAACCCAGCAGGAGAAGAGAAATAATAAAGATCAGAGCAGAAATCAATGAAATAGAAACTAAAAGAACAGTAGAACAGATCAACGAAACTAGGAGCTGGTTCTTTGAAAGAATTAACAAGATTGATAAACCCCTGGCCAGACTTATCAAAAAGAGAAGAGAAAAGACCCAAATCAACAAAATCATGAATGAAAGAGGAGAGATCACAACCAACACCAAAGAAATACAAACAATCATAAGAACATATTATGAGCAACTCTATGCCAGCAAATTAGATAACCTGGAAGAGATGGATGCATTCCTAGAGATGTATAAACTACCAAAACTGAACCAGGATGAAACAGAAAACCTGAACAGACCTATAACCACTAAGGAAATTGAAGCAGTCATCAAAAATCTCCCAACAAACAAAAGCCCAGGGCCAGATGGCTTCCCAGGGGAATTCTACCAAACATTTCAAGAAGAATTAATACCTATTCTTCTGAAACTGTTCCAAAAAATAGAAACGGAAGGAAAACTTCCAAACTCATTTTATGAGGCCAGCATTACCTTGATCCCAAAACCAGACAAAGACCCCATCAAAAAGGAGAATTACAGACCAATATCCCTGATGAACATGGATGCAAAAATTCTCACCAAAATACTAGCCAATAGGATCCAACAGTACATTAAAAGGATTATTCACCATGACCAAGTGGGATTTATCCCTGGGCTGCAAGGTTGGTTCAACATCCGCAAATCAATCAATGTGATGCAATACATTAACAAAAGAAAGAACAAGAATCATATGATCCTCTCAATAGATGCAGAAAAAGCTTTTGACAAAGTACAGCATCCTTTCTTGATCAAAACTCTTCAGAGTATAGGGATAGAGGGTACATACCTCAATATCATAAAAGCCATCTATGAAAAACCTACAGCGAATATCGTTCTCAATGGGGAAAAACTGAGAGCTTTCCCCCTAAGGTCAGGAACGCGGCAGGGATGTCTACTATCACCACTGCTATTCAACATAGTATTGGAAGTCCTAGCCACGGCAATCAGACAACAAAAAGAAATCAAAGGCATCCAAATTGGCAAAGAAGAAGTCAAACTCTCACTCTTTGCAGATGATATGATACTTTATGTGGAAAACCCAAAAGACTCCACCCCAAAACTGCTAGAACTCATACAGGAATTCAATCAAGTGGCAGGATATAAAATCAATGCACAGAAGTCAGTAGCATTCCTATACACCAACAACAAGACAGAAGAAAGAGAAATTAAGGAGTCAATCCCATTTACAATTGCACCCAAAACCATAAAATACCTAGGAATAAATCTAACCAAAGAGACAAAGGATCTGTACTCAGAAAACTATAAAATACTCATGAAAGAAATTGAGGAAGACACAAAGAAATGGAAAAACGTGCCATGCTCATGGATTGGAAGAACAAATATTGTGAAGATGTCAATGCTACCTAGAGCAATCTACACATTCAGTGCAATCCCCATCAAAATACCATCCACTTTTTTCAAAGAAATGGAACAAATCATCCTAAAATTTGTATGGAACCAGAAAATACCCCACATAGCCAGAGGAATGTTGAAAAAGAAAAGCAAAGCCGGCGGCATCACAATTCCGGACTTCCAGCTCTATTACAAAGCTGTCATCATCAAGACAGCATGGTACTGGCACAAAAACAGACACATAGATCAATGGAACAGAATAGAGAGCCCAGAAATGGACCCTCATCTCTATGGTCAACTCATCTTCGACAAAGCAGGAAAGAATGTCCAGTGGAACAAAGACAGTCTCTTTAACAAATGGTGTTGGGAAAATTGGATAGCCACATGCAGAAGAATGAAACTGGACCATTTCCTTGCACCACACACAAAAATAGACTCCAAATGGTTGAAAGACCTCAATGTGAGACAGGAGTCCATCAAAATCCTAAAGGAGAACACAGGCAGCAACCTCTTTGACCTCAGCCAAAGCAACTTCTTCCTAGAAACATCGCCAAAGGTAAGGGAAGCAAGGGCAAAAATGAACTATTGGGACTTCATCAAGATAAAAAGCTTTTGCAAAGCAAAGGAAACAGTCAACAAAACCAAAAGACAACCGACAGAATGGGAGAAGATATTTGCAAATGACATATCAGATAAAGGGCTAGTATCCAAAATCTATAAAGAACACATCAAACTCAACACCCAAAGAACAAAGAATCCAATCAAGAAATGGGCAGAAGACATGAACAGACATTTTTCCAAAGAAGACATCCAAATGGCCAACAGACACATGAAAAAGTGCTCAATATCGCTCAGCATCAGGGAAATCCAAATCAAAACCTCAATGCGATACCACCTCACACCAGTCAGAATGGCTAAAATTAACAAGTCAGGAAACGACAGATGTTGGCGGGGATGCGGAGAAAGGGGAACCCTCCTACACTGTTGGTGGGAATGCAAGCTGGTACAGCCACTCTGGAAAACTGTATGGAGGTTCCTCAAAAAGTTGAAAATAGAGCTACCATACGATCCAGCAATTGCACTACTGGGTATTTACCCCAAAGATACAAAAGTAGGGATCTGAAGGGGTACGTGCACCCCAATGTTTATAGCAGCAATGTCCACAATAGCCAAACTGTGGAAAGAGCCAAGATGTCCATCGACAGATGAGTGGATAAAGAAGAAGTGGTATATATATACAATGGAATATTATGCAGCCATCAAAAGGAATGAGATCTTGCCATTTGCAACGACGTGGATGGAACTGGAGGGTATTATGTTGAGTGAAATAAGTCAAACAGAGAAAGACATGTATCATATCTCACTGATATGAGGAATTAATTCTTAATTGCAGGAAACAAACTGAGTGTTGTTGGAGTGGGGGGTGGGGTGGGAGGGATGGGGTGACTGGGTGATAGACACTGGGGAGGGTATGTGCTCTGGTAAGCACTGTGAATTGTGCAAGACTGTTGAATCTCAGATCTGGACCTCTGAAACAAATAATGCAATATATGTTAAGAAAATAAAATGAAGGTAGCGGGAGGGGAATAATGAAGCAGGGGAAATCGGAGGGGTAGACGAACCATGAGAGACGATGGACTCTGAAAAACAAACAGGGTTCTAGAGGGGAGGGGGGTGGGAGGATGGGTTAGCCTGCTGGTGGGTATTGAGGAGGGCACATTCTGCATGGAGCACTGGGTGTTATGCACAAACAATGAATCATGGAACACTTCATCTAAAACTAATGATGTAATGTATGGGGATTAACATAAGAATAAAAAAAAAGAAAAAAGAAAAACAGTACTGGCTGAGTTTACTGGAGGCCCACCCAAACTTGGCCCTCCAGTTAACAAGCAGCTCCTGATCTTAGGTGTAAGCGTTCTTGTTTGCAGTCAGTGGTCCGTATGTTGATGACAATTTCTCAACCACTCGTCATCTTGTTTTCCTATCAGCTGGCTTAGTGAAACAGAAGCAAACTAGTGAAGATTAGGTGAAAACCAAAGTCTGCAAATAGAATGTACTCTTTTGCCAGGGATATCTACCGTCCCACAGCGCTTTCCTCTATAAAACTGTTACCTAAGAGAAGCCAACTTGCTAAAAATCACCTGTATAACTAAATCCTAAAATTTAACTGTATGTCACCTGAAGTACCTATTCAATTTTTTTTAAAGCTATGGGAAGTAAGAATACCTCATTTCTACATCTGCACCACGTTCTCAAGCTGAGCGAGAGCTCTGCAAGGAGGGGCCGGGAAGCATTGCATTGCTCCCGTGGACACTGAAGACACTTCTCGAAAATAGTAAAAACCGCCTACCTGTCCTTTCATTTCATATGAATGGATACATGAGGTTGTGTGAGGTTTTCTCCAATTTTCAGACATCAACCGGATATCTAACAGTTCAAGTCCATTCTGACACTAACCACAGTGTAGACCCTACAGGTTCAGGACTCAGTCCTACACCACTGCCCCCACTTCAGAAGCTAGTCACAAGTCCTGGGGCCACCTGGACTTCTGACCAGCTGACTGTAAGTCAGAGGTTCCCATAATCCCCTCCTCAGGTTCAACGATTTGCTAGGATGGCTCACAGAACCACGAAGACACTAGATATCTTCATTGCCTCATGATAAAGGATAAAACTCAGAACAGCTAAATGGAAGAAATTCATAGGGCAAATTTGGAGAGGGTGCCAGCGGGGGTAGGGAATGCGGAGCTTCCATGCCCTCTGCAGCCATACCACCTTCCCAGCATTTCCACATGTTCACCAAACCAGAAGCCTTCCAAATCCCATTATTTAGGGGTTTTAAATGAAAGCACAATCAATTCAGTCATTGGTCACTGGTGACTGAACCCAATCTTCAAGCCCTCGGTGCTGTCCCAAGAGGTTGGGGGAGGGTGGGGCTGAAAGTTCCAATCCTCTAGTAACAGCTTGGCCTTTCTGGAGACCACCCCCACTCCTGAAGCTATCTAGAGGTCCCCAGCCAAGAGTCATCCCATCAGCATACAAAAGATACTCCTGTCACTCAGGGAATTGGAAAGGTTTTAGGTACTCGGTGCCAGGAATCAGAAACAAAGAAGAAATGCATATATTGATTATACCACACAGATCTTCTAAGTTCTATTAACACACAGGTTTTTTATTACAGACTAGTAAAAAAGAGTCTGGGAAAGCCTGAGCTAGACCCCTAATTTAAAGACTAACTAGTTATTTTGAACAAGAAGCTCAGACAGCCCCAGTTTCCTCTGCAGTAACAAAAGGATGTTTAGATTGAATGAACTATAAGATTGCCAACTGGTGAAAAACTCTCTGAATCCCCAACTACCCAAACTAATTACTGCCATCCATTTGACAGTGGAACATGAGTTCTCCTTCACTAATTCACCTGTACCCACAAACAAGCCACTGTTAAGGAATTCATTTGGAGTAACAAAGTTCTCTTTAATTACCCAAACAGAGATGTCCAATTTCAGCTCTGACATGTAGAGCTTGAAAGTCATCACTCTCATCCTTACAACCAGAAGAAAACATAACATCTGAATATCAACAACTTTTCTTAGGCCCCTTGGGAACTTAAGATTTCAGGACAAACTGCAACCCAGAAATCTGAAGGTATAGTTGGAACCAGAGAGTCACAGAGGAGAACTGCTCATCTGGAGAAGCTGCTGGAGCCATATATGGGTAGGAACACTTAAAATGTTGATTATGACAATTGTTGGAGGCCAAGTATGATCTAGCTTGAGCATGGGGCTACAGTGTTTGGGGACCCCCACATTTTTGTGTGTTTTGCATCTAAGAACACTACCAGGTTCTCATGGTGAAGAGCCTAGAAAGTTTCCTTGTTGGTAGTGGCAGGGGGAGGGAGAGACTAATCCCTTAGTAGGTCTACCAATCATAGTGAGATATGAACAGAACCTTCTCTATAAGAAAGGACTACTCTCAGGGGTAAAAAGACTTTACCACCTGTGGGGAGGGCATTTCCTGACTCCAAGCCCCTCTAGCATCCTGTTTCACCTAAAGGATGATTAAAAGTCTAAGAAACACTTAGAAAGGCCATAGCACAGGGACACTAGCCCACTAGGACATTGAAATTATTGAATATTTCCCCCCATATAAACTTTCCCATCATATGAGCAGGGTTCCAGTGTAATTACAATGGATTACAGCTAAAAGAGCTGCAAGACACAAAAAGCAGTTTTTAGGAAACTCCAAAGAAAACAGATGAGACAAACAAAGGAGAATAGATGAATTTGAGGCCTCCGGGACCTCCAGAGAGAGCAAACATTAAACAGGGCCCAAATCTCAGCCATAGGAAGATAAAATCTCACTTAAGGTCTACTTACCTCAGTTTTTATTACCCATTACAACACATTGAGCTTTCAGCAAAAAATTACACAGCATGTTAAAAGGCAAGGAAAAAAAAACAGTCTGAAGAGACAGAGAAAATAAAAGAACCAGATTCCAAAATGGGAAAGATTCTGGAATTAATAGATGGGCTAATTTAAATAACTATAACTAATATGCTAAGGGCTCCAATGGAAAAAGTGGACAACATGCAAGAACAGATGGGTAATGTAAGCAGAGAGATGGAAACTCTAAGAATCAAAGGAAATACTAGAAATCAAAAACACTGTAACAGGAATGGAGAATGCCTTTGATGGACTCATTAAAATTAGTGAGCCTGAAGATAGGTCAATAGAAATGCCTCTGATGGACTCATTAGAATTAGTGAGCCTGAAGATAAGTCAATAGAAATGTCCCAAACTGAAGTAAAAAAACAAAACCCCCAGTCCATCCTCCCCGAACAACAACAACAACAACAGCAACAACAAAAACCACAGAAAACAGAAAATCCAAGAACCATGGGACAATTTCAAAAGGTATAATATATGCAGAATACTAAAAGGAGAAGAGAGAAAGAAACATAAAAATCATCTAAAGTAACAGTGACTAAGAACTTTCAAATTTAATGACAGACCCCAAACCACAAATAAAGAAAGCTCAGAGAAGACCAAGCAGGATAAATACCAAAAAAATCTATACTTAGGCATATCATAATGAAACTGCAGAAAAACCAAAAAGAGAGAAAATTTTGAAAGAAGCCAGAGAAAAAATAACACCGTACCCAAAGAGGAACAAAGATGAGAATTACAGTGTACTTCCCATCAGGACAGCAAGCATGAACAGAATGAATATTTAAAGTGGTAAACAAACAAACAAACAAAACAAAACAAAAACACCATCCTAGAATCCTTTTTTTTTTTTTAAGATTTTATTTATTTATTTGACAGAGAGAGACACAGCGAGAGAGGGAACACAAGCAGGGGAAGTGGGAGAAGGAGAAGCAGGCTTCCCGCACAGCAGGGAGCCCGATGTGGGGCTTGATCCCAGGAACCTGGGATCATGACCTGAGCCGAAGGCAGATGCTTAATGACTGAGCCACCCAGGTGCCCCCATCCTAGAATTCTGCATCCAGTAAAATTATCCTTCAAAACTGAAGAAGAAATAAAGACTTTCTCTGAGAAACAAAAATGGAGAAAATTACCACCAGCAGACATACCCTAAAAAAAAAAAATGTTAAAAAAAGTTCCTTAGAGAGAAGGAAAATGAAATAGGTCAGCAACTCAGATATACATAAAGAAAAGATGAACACTGAAGAAGGAATAAATGAAGGTAAAATAATTTTTTTTATTTTTCATATTCTTAATTGATCAAGAATGTAATTCCTTAAATAATAGTAATAATGTGGTGGGTGATTAAAGAGGTTGGATAAATGCAATGGCTAACAGCAAAGTCATAAAGGATGAGACAGAGAAATTGGGAACACTGTTAATAAGATACTTATGCTACATGTGAATCTGTATAGTGTTATTTGAAGGTAGGTATAAATTAGTTAAAAATGTATATTGAAAACTCTAGGGCAATCACTACAACAAAAATGTAAAAGAAGTATAATTAATGTGCTAAAAGAGGAGATAAAATGGAACCACAAAAATATGCTCAATTAAAACCATAAGAAAAAAACACAAAGAATAAAAATAGAAAATGTACAAACATGCTAGATATGTATTTAACTGTATTAATCCAATTATATCAGTAATCACTTTAAAGGTGGATGACCCAAATACCCCAATTAAAAGACAGAGACTGTCAGAGTGGATAAAAAAGAGTCAACTATATATTGTCTACAAAACCCACTCTCATGTTAAAAGTAAAGACTCAGGGGCGCCTGGGTGGCTCAGTCGTTAAGTGTCTGCCTTTGGCTCAGGTCATGGTCCCAGGGTCCTGGGATCGAGCCCCGCATCGGGCTCCCTGCTTAGCGGGAAGCCTGCTTCTCCCTCTCCTACTCCCCCTGCTTGTGTTCCCTCTCGCTATGTTTCTCTCTGTCAAATAAATAAAATCTTAAAAAAAAAAAAAAAGTAAAGACTCATACAGGTTATGAGAAAAAGGATGGAGAAATTTATATCATGCTATGATAATAAAAAGAAAGCTATAGTGTCAATAAAATTTCTGAGAAAACAGACTTCAGAACAGGGACAACTATCAGGGAAAAAGAGGGGCATTACCTAACAAACCAATGGTGAATTCTGCAAGAAGACTTCACCATCTTTAATGTGTCTTCACCTAACAACATAGTGTCAGAATATAGGAGGCAAAAACTGATAGAACTGAGAGAAGAAACAGACAAACCCACTATTGTAGTTCAAAACGTCAACACCCTCTTTTAGTAATTGATAAATCAAGGCAGCAGATAATCAGTTAAGGATGTGGAAGATGTGGTCCATATATACAATGGAATATTACTCAGCCATCAGAAAGGATGAATACCCAACTTTTATATCAACATGGATGGGACTGGAGGAGATTATGCTAAGTGAAATAAGTCAAGCAGAGAAAGTCAATTATCATATGGTTCCACTTATTTGTGGAACATAAGGAATAGCACGGAGGACATTAGGTGAAGGAAGGGAAAAATGAAGTGGGGGAAATCAGAGGGGGAGACGAACCATGAGAGGCTATGGACTCTGAGAAACAAACTGGGGGTTTTAGAGGGGAGGGAGGTGGGGGGATGGGTTAGCCAGGTGATGGGTATTAAGGAGGGCACGTACTGCATGGAGCACTGGGTGTTATACAAAAACAATGAATCATGGAACACTACATCAAAAACTAATGATGTACTGTATGGTGACTAACATAATGTAATAAAAAATAAAATTTTTTAAAAAAGGATGCAGTTGAACTGAAGAGCACTAACAATCAATTTGATCTAAATGACATCTATAGACAACTCCACCCAACGACAACAAAATACACATTCTTTTTAAAAATTTTTTATTTAAACTCAATTTAATTAACATATACTATATTATTAGTTTCAGAGGTAGAATTTAGTGATTAATCAGTTGCATGTAATACCCAGTGCTCATTACTTCAAATGCCCTCCTTAATGCCCATCACCCAATTACCCCACCTCCCCTCCAGCAACCCTCAGCTTGTTTCCTATAAAGTCTCTTATGATCTGCCTCCCTGTTTTCATCTTATTTTATTTTTCCTTCCCTTCCCTTATGTTCACCTGTTTTGTTTCTTAAATTCCACAGATGAGTGAAATCATAAGTCTGACTGACTTATTTCACTTAGCATAATACCCTCTAGTTCCATCCACATTGTTGCAAATGGCAAGATTTCTTTTTGATGGCTGAGTAATATTCCATTGTATATATACCCCACATCTTCTTTATCCATTCATCTGTCAATGGACATCTGGGCTCTTTCTATATTTTGGCTACTGTGGACATTGCTGCTATAAATGTTGGAGTGCCTGTGTCCCTTCGAATCACTATGTTTGTATCCTTTGGATAAATACCTAGCAGTGCAATTGCTGGGTTATAGGATAGCTCTGTTTTTAACTTTTTGAGGAAGCTCCATACTGTTTTCCAGAGTGGCTGCACCAGTTTGCATTCCCACCAAGAGAAGATACACATTCTTTTTAAGCTCACATGGAACATCCATCAAGAAAGACCACACTGCTGGCTAAAGAACACACCTTGATAAATTTAAAAGGATAGAAATCATACAAAGTATGTCCTCAGATCACAATGGAATTAAACTAGAAACCAATAACAGAAAAATAGCTGAAAATTTATCAAATATATAGATACTTAAAACACAGTTCTAAATATTACATGGTTTAAAGAAGTCTCAAATCCTGTCATTTGCAACATGGATGGACCTAGAGGGTATTATGCTAAGTGAAATACATCAGACAGAAAAAGAAAAATACCATATGATTTCACTTATATGTGGAACCTAAAAAAAATGAACAAACAAAAACATAGAAACAGAGTCATAAAGACAGAGAACAGATTGGTAGCTGCCAGAAGAGAGGGAGATAGGGGGATGGGTGAAATGAATAAAAGGGATTAAGAAGTACAAACTTCCAGTTATAAAATAAATGTCACAGAGATGAGAAGTATAGCATAGGAAACATAGTCAGAGATACTGTAATAACATTATATAGTGACAAATGGTAACTACACTTACTATCATGGATATTTTGTAATGTACAAAATTATTGAATCAATTTGTTGTACAATTGAAACTAATATAACATGCTATGTCAACTACAATGAAAAGACTCAATTGAAAATATATTTTGAAATAAACAAAAATGAAAATACAACTTATCAAAATCTGTCTATGTAACAGACAGATTTTGTAAACAAAGCAGTGTTTATGGGGAATTTATAGCATTAAGTGACTATATCAGAAAAGAAGAATGATCTAAAATCAGTAAGTTTACACCTTAAGAAATTGGAGAAAAGAGCAATTTAAGCCTAAAGCACACAGAAGAAAGGAAATAATAAAAATTAGGGTATAAATCAATGAAACTGAAAATAAGAAAACAATAGAGAAAACATGCTGATTAAAAAAGAGAAAGAGAAGACAAAAATTACTAATATCAGAAATAAGTTAGGGGTCTCATCACTACTGATCCCATGAACATTAAACAATAATTAAAGGAATATTATGAACAATTGTATACTTACAAATCTGACAATTTAGATGAAATTGACCAATTACTTTAAAAACACAAATTACTGGGCACCTGGGTGGCTCAGTTGATTAAGCGACTGCCTTTGGCTCAGGTCATGATCCTGGAGTCCCGCGATTGAGTCCTGCATTGGTCTCCCTGCTCAGCAGGGAGTCTGCTTCTCCCTCTGACCCTCCCCCCGTCTCATGTGCTCTCTCTCTCTCATTCTCGCTCTCTCAAATAAATAAATAAATAAAATCTTAAAAAAAGAAATGCAAATTACCAAAACTCATACAAGAAAAAATAGACCAATCTACTAGAATAGACCTGTATCTACTAAAGAAATTGAATCAATAATTAATAATCTTACCAAGCAAGAAAGCACGAGACCCAGATGACTGCACTGGTGAATCCTATCAAACATTTAAGAAAGAAATTATATCAATTTTCTGTAATCCCTTCTACAAAATAGAAGGAGAGAAAATACTTCCTTTCAGATTCTATGAGAATTCTATGAAACCACTATTATCCTAATAACAATACCAGATAAACATAGTAAAGAAAGAAAAAATACAGGTCCACATCACTCATGAACATAAGTGTAAAAATTCTCAACAAAATATTAGCAAATTGAATTCAACAATGTATAAAAAGAATTATATATCTTAACCAAGGGTATTTATTTTAGGTATATGAGGCTGGTACAATATTTGAAAATCAATCAATGTAATGCACCACATCAACAGGTTAATGATGAAAAATCATATCATCATATCAATTGATGCACAAAATGCATTTGACAAAAGCTAAGACCCATTGACTAAAAAAAATCTGTACAAACTAGGAATAGAAATGAACTTCTTCAACTTGATAAAGAACATCTACAAAAAATCTACAGCTAACATCATACCTAATGGCGAGAAACTGGACACTCTCCCCCTAAGAAAAGGAACAAAGCAAGGATAGTTTCTTTCACCACTCCTATTCAACATCATAACATAGTGATTCATCAGTAATGCAATAAGACAAAACAAAGATTAGGAAGGAAGGTCTTTTTTCGTAAATGACATGATTGTCTATGTAGAAAATCCCAAAGAGTTAAAAAAAAAAAAACCCAAAAAACAAAAAAATCCCCTCCTGAACTAATAAGTGAATATAGCAAGGTTGCTGGATACAATGTTAATGTATAAATCATCTGCTTTCCTATCTACCAGCAATGAACAACCAGAATTTGAAATTTTAAAAACTACCACTTACTATAGCACCAAAAAAGGAAATACTTCAATATAAATCTAACAAAATATGTACAAGAACTATATGCAGAAAACTAGAAAACTGATGAAGGAAGTTCAAAGATGCTCTAATTAAATGGAAAGATATTCTGTGTTGACTCAAAAACATTATTAAGATGTCAATTATTTCCAACTATATCCATAAATTCAATGCAATCCCAATTAAAATCCCAGAAAACTATTTTTTTAGATATCAACAAACTGATACTAAAGTTTACAAGAAAGCAAAAAATCTAGAATAGCCAACACAATACTGAAGAGGAAAAAAGAAGGAAGTTGGAGGACTCACGCTACCCAAGTGATACATTTATAGTAAAGTGATCAAGACAACATGGCATTGGCAAGAGAATAGACAAATAGATGAATTTAATGCAATTGAGAGCCCAGAAATAGACCTACACAATATGGTCAACTGATTTCTGAAAACAAGCAAACTCAACTTTTGCTTGTTTTACAAAAACTTACACCTTACACAAAAATTAAATCAAAATGGATCAGAGACCTAAATGAAAAATGCAAAACTACAAAATTCCTTTTAAAGACATGTATCATATGATCTCACTGATATGAGGAATTCTTAATCGCAGGAAACAAACTGAGTGTTGTTGGAGTGGGGGGTGGGGTGGGAGGGATGGGGTAACTGGGTGATGGACACTGGGGAGGGTGTGTGCTCTGGTAAGCGCTGTGAATTGTGCAAGACTGTTGAATCTCAGATCTGTACCTCTGAAACAAATAATGCAATATATCTTAAGAAAAAAAAAGAAGAAGAAGAAGAAGGTAGCGGGAGGGGAAGAATGAAGCGGGGGAAATCGGAGGGGTAGACGAACCATGAGAGATGATAGACTCTGAGAAACAAACTGAGGGTTCTAGAGGGGAGGGGGGTGGGAGGATGGGGTAGCCTGGTGGTGGGTATTGAGGAGGGCACATTCTGCATGGAGCACTGGGTGTTGTGCACAAACAATGAATCATGGAACACTTCATCTAAAACTAATGATGTAATGTATGGGGATTAACATAAGAATAAAATTAAAAAAAAAAGAATACATGGGAGAATATCTAGGAAATCTTGGGTTTGAGGATGAGTTTTTAGATAGAACACCCAAGAGCATGATCTCCATTAAGAAAAAAAAAAAAAGCTAAGTTGAACTTTAGTAAAATTTAAAACTTCTGCTCTGCAAAAGACACTGTTAAGAGAAGGAAAAGACAAGCCACAGACGGAAAGAAAATATTTACAAGACACATGTCTCTTAAAGGGCTTGTATACAAAATGCATAAAGAAATTTAAAATGCAACAATGAGAAAACAAACAAAAAAAGACCTCAAGTTTTAAAAATGGGAAAATATCTGAACAAATACATCACCAAAGAAGATGTACAGACAGCAGATAATCATATGAAATAATGCTTAACATCATCTGTCATTAGGGAATTGCAAATTAAAATAACAATAAGATAGCACTGCACACCTATAACAATGGTTAAATTCCCCAAACTGACAATAGGAGCTCTCTCCCATTGTTGGTGGGAATGCAAAATGGTACAGCCACTTGGCGGGGTGGGGGTGGGGGGGATTTTAGAAGTTTCTTACAAAACTAGACATAGTCTTACCATATGATCCAGCAATCACACTCCTAGATACATGCCCAACTCATTTGAAAATATCTGCACATGAATGTTTATAGCAGCTTTATTCATAATTGCCCAAAACTGGCAGCAACCAAGATATCCTTCAGTAGGTGAACGGATAAACTGGTACATCTGCACAGTGGAATATTACTTGGCAATAAAATAAATGAGCAATCAAGCCACAAAAAGATACGGATGAATCTTAAATACATATTGCTAAGTGAAAGAAGCCAGCTACTTACCATATGCTATGGTCTGAATGTTTGTTTTCCTGCAAACCCATGTTGAAATCCTAACCCCCAAAGGTGATGGTATTAGTAGATGGGGTCTTAGGGAGGTGCTTACATCATGGAAGTACAGCCCTCGTGAATGGGATTAATACCTCATAAAAGAGGCTCCAGACAGATTCCTGGCCCTTGGGCCATGTGAGAATGAGAAGTCTGTGATCCCTGCACCAGGATCCCAGACTTCCAGCCTCTAGACTGTGAGAAATAAACTTCTGTCGTCATAAGCTACTCGGTCGGCGGTATTTTGTTATAGCAGCCTGAAAAGACTCAAACACTCTAGGATTCCAATTACACAACATTCTGGAAAAGGCAAACCTGTAGCAACAGTAAAAAGATAAGTAACTGCCAGGAGTTCAGAAGGACCAGAGAGGATTGAATACATGAAGCACAGGGGACTTTTTAGGGTGGTGAAACTATTCTTAGGATACCGTAATTGTGAATACTACATACACATTTGTCAAAGTCCACTGACTGGTATAGCACAGAGAGCAAACCTTAATGTATGCAATTTTAAAAGAATTATTTAGGAGGCTGGAAGATCCAAGGATGGAATGCAGAATGTAGCAAAACAATTTGTTTTACAAAAATACGAAACAATCTCACCAAAAGGGGTAGAGGGGAAAAGGGCTAACCTAATTCACTCTGGAAATGAGTGGGGTCTGTAAAACTAAAGGCAAAAGAGACTGTCATGTGTCTGTTGGCCATTTGTATGTCTTCTTTAGAGAAATGTCTGTTCATGTCTTCCACCCATTTCTTGACTGGATTATTTGTTTTTTGGGTGTTGAGTTTGAGAAGTTCTTTATAGATCTTGGATACTAGCCCTTTATCTGATATGTTGTTTGCAAATATCTTCTCCCATTCCATGGGTTGCCTTTTAGTTTTGTGGACTGTTTCCTTTGCTGTGCTTCAATGAAGTCCCAATAGTTCATTTTTGCTTTTGTTTCCCTTGCCTTTAGAGACATGTCTTGCAAGAAGTTGCTGTGGCCAGTGTTGAAGAGGTTACTGCCTATGTTCCCCTCTAGGGGATTTTGATGGATTCCTGTCTCACATTGAGGTCTTTCATCAAGTTTGAGTTTTGTGTATGGTGTAAGAGAATGGTCCAATTTCATTCTTCTGCACGTGGCTGTCCAATTTTCCCAGCACCATTTATGGAAGAGACTGTCTTTTATTTCCACTGGATATTCTTTCCTGATTTGTTGAAGATTAGTTGACCATAGAGTTGAGGGTCCATTTCTGGGCACTCTATTCTGTTCCATTGATCTATGTGCCTGTTTTTGTGCCAGTACCATGTTGTCTTGATGATCACAGCTTTGTAATAGAGCTTGAAGTCAGGCATTCGGATGCCCCCAGCTTTGGTTCTCTTTTTCAACATTCCCCTGCTGATTTGGGGTCTTTTCTGGTTCCATACAAATTTTACTATTGTTTGTTCCATCTCTCTAGCCATCAGGGAAATACATATCAAAACCACAATGAGATACCACCTTACACCAGTTAGAATGGCTAAAATTAATAAGACAGGGAACAACAAATGTTGGCGAGGATGCGGAGAAAGGGGAACCCTCTTACATTGTTGGTGGGAATGCAAACTTGGACAACCACTCTGGGAAACAGTATGGATGTTCCTCAGGAAATTAAAAATAGAGCTACCCTAGACCCAGCAATTGCATTACTAGGTATTTACCCCAAAGATACATATGTAGTGAAAAGAAGGGACACATGCACCCCAAAGTTCAAAGCAGCAATGTCCACAATAGCTAAACCATGGAAGGAGCCAAAATGTCCTTCAAAAAATGAATGGATAAAGAAGATGTGGTTCCTATATACTCAGCTACCAGAAAGGATGAATACCTACCATCTGCATCATCATGGATGGAATTGGAGGGTATTATGCTGAGCAAAATAAGTCAGTCAGAGAAAGACAATTATTATATGGTTTCACTCATATGTGGAATATAAGAAAAAACACAGAGAATCATAGGGGAAGGGAGGGAAAACAGAATGGGAAGAAGTCAGAGAGGGAGATAAACAATGAGAGACTCTGGACTACAGAGACTCTGTAACCCTACTAACAAACTGAGGGTTACAGAAGGGAGGGGGGTGTGGGGATGGGGTAACCGAGTGATGGGTATTAAGGAGGGCACATGTTGTGATGAGCACTGGGTGTTATATGCAACCAGTGAATCACTGAACACTACATCAAAAACTAACGATGTACTCTATCTTGGCTAACTGAACATAAAGAAAGAAAGAAACTATCAGCACAGAACTCTAGTTGATAGAACTGTTTCTTGTGGGGGTACTGGTTAACAGTTTTGATACCTCTACACAAGCATACTGGAATTGAGCAATAAGTAAATAAATGGTAGATGATGAGTGCCAGGTTTCTCACTGCTGGAGTGGGGGTAAAGGGAGGAGACTAGAAGTGAAACTAAAATATTAACATAGGCTTGACTGTTGTACCCTAAGAAAGTTCTGCTAACCCGACTTATTTATGCACCAATTTTGCAAAAGTGGACCAACCACTGATAAGACCAGCTAGACTGGAGCAAACTGGGAACAATTCTTGCAGTTCACACAAAAGCAACCCAAAGTGAATCAAAGTAAGCTCTGTGAAGGCACACCTTGAGACCTACCCCTCCCCCATGCTCATCACGCTAATGCTGCCAATTTTTTTTATACATATGATATATGTATAAGTATGTCACTGGATGGTGCAGTGATCCCTTTCCTCTTACCTCACTTTTTTTCCAACCTCCAACCACCTGCATCCACCCTCAAGAACCACCCCTCCATGGTAAAATCCCATAAATACTCAGCTCCCCTTTTCCTCAGGGAGGGGGATTCAGGAAATTTCCTCCCATCTCCTTGTTTGGCACCCTGCAATAAAAACAATTTTCTCTTCAAAAGCTGGTATCAATGTCAAGCTCACTACACATCTGGCAATGAAATCTTGTCCAGGAACAGAAGGATTCACATGGTAATGGATTAAAGTTGGAGTGGTCACTATGCACTCATGTTTAGCTTGATATAGATACCAGTGGTTACATATTGTGACATAATAATATATATTTAATCTTCATGCCAGTTCCTGGCATAGAGCTCCTAAGACTCCTATAGTGTCCTAAGTGATTACAGTGACAGGGGCATCTTTTGTTATAACATTTGGTCTCTGTCCCCAGTTCCTGAAATAGTTATATAGCATAAAGGTGAATGCGGCATTTCAATCCCTTGAGTTTTTGTCAATGAGGTGACTTTTGGGAAGGCCCTAAGAATGGGGACTGGTTGCCAGGGCAACTGACCATGTGATTAAAGGGTTGGAACTTTCAGCCCCACTCCTGACTTCCAGAGAAGGGAGAGGGACCTGGAGGTCTAGTTCATCACTAATGGCCAATGATTTAACCAATCATGCTTAAGTAATGAAGCCTCCATTAAAAAAAATTAAACTAAGAGGATTTGGAGGGCTTCCAGGTTGCTAAATATATAGAAGTGCTGGGAGGGTGTTGTGCCTGGAGAAGGCACAGAAGCTCTGTGCCCCTTACCACCTTGCCTATGCATCTCTTCCATCGGGTTGTTCCTGAGTTCTATCCCTTTATAATAAACTGGTAATCTAGTGGGTAAGATACTTTCCTGAGTTCTGTGAGCCATTCTAGCAAATTACCAGACCTGAGGAGGGGAACACGGAAGCTCTGATTTTTAGGCAAATCAGACATAAGTTGTGGGTAACCTAAGGATTCATTACTTGCAATTGGCATCTGAAGTGGGGGGTGAGATGGGGGCAGTCTTGTAGGACTGAGTCCTTGACATGTGAAATCTGCACTAACCCCAGATAATGTCAGAACTGAACTGAGGCATAGGACACCCAGTGGTATCTGAACTGCTGGAGAATTGGTTGCTATGGGAAAACCCCACACACATTTAGTGACCAAAAGTCAAGTATTGAGAGTAAAGTGAAGAAAAACAAAAGAATATTCCTTTCACATATAGAAATATGTATAGTATGAATATACATGGGTGTTAGTATATGTCTATATATTTCTGGCTGAGAAGACCTAGACACAAAGACTCTCAGGATCAGCGAGCACACCTTACACCCTAATTTTGGTTTCTAAGACCATTCTCCAATAAAAGGGACCAGGGCTCCTTGGAGAAATAGTTGATTCTAGGCCTGGGGCAAGAAACATATAAGATGAGCCTGGAGTAATTTGTAGTGCCAGTATTACTTCTTTCTTACTTCCTGGCACTACTAATAATTTATATAATAATATATAACATATATATAAAATAAACTATAACTATATCTAATAATAACCTCACAATGATGTAGGTGTGACAGAGAGACACAGGAACCAACTGGAACAATTTTAGCAACATAATAAACTAGCATTGGTTGATAACCCAAAGCATAAAATAAATATCTATGAATTCATGCTGATATAAGTAAAAAACCAACCAAACAAATAAATAAATATATGGGAGAAAAAAGACAAATATCCTATGCAGAAAAATTCCAAATAATTTATGTAGACAGTCCGCCCTCAAGGGCAAGGAATATCTATCCCCTCCTCAAGTGTGGGCTGTGCATTGTGAGGTCCTGCCAAAGAGGCCAGTACAAAAATGGAGAAAGAAAAGAATAACTTTACATTGGAGAAACCTGACCATCACTCCCTCAGCCAGGTGATCAAGGTCAACACCAACAGTGATGAATCATGTTGACAGAGTGTGCCCTTAATAGGATGTATTGAGAATGGCATTTTCCCTTTGTGGGCTTCCTCTCCAAAGCCCATAACTCCAGTCTAACCATGAGAAAAAACATCAGACAAATCCCAACGGAGGGTCATCCTTCAAAACACCTGATGGGTATGCCTCAAAACTGTCAAGGTCATTAGAACCCAGGCAAACCTGAGAAACTCTCAGAGCCAAGAGGCACCTAAGCAGACAGGATGACTAAATGTTATATGGTATCCTGAATGGATCCTGGAGAAGAAAAAAGGACATTAGATAAAAAGGATAGAAATCTGATGAACTGTGGACTTTAATAATAATGTGTCAATACTGGCTCATTAATCATAAAAAAAAAAGTACACTACTAATGTCAGGTGTTACTAACGGGAAACTATGGGAATTTTTATACAACCTTTGCAATTTTTCTGTAACTCTAAAATTGTTCTAAAAGATGAAGTTTATTTAAACAATCCAGACAGCAATCATGTATCACAAAGATCTCAGTCAGCCATATCCCACTTCACTGTGGGTTGCTTTCATGAACAAACAGATGCTAGTTGCTCCAGAATCCCCAAGGGCTGGGCCCAGGGGCTGTGTCCTCACAATACACAGGGCAGGCCCGTGAGCTGTCTGCCCCAGATTCAATCCCTGAATCAAATTAATGTGCATGTGATGTGAGTTTTAGACTGTGGAAAGGGGGGTTTAACACTTGCGTGTTTGATGTAGGGACAAATAACCTCAGAGCATGATTTTCAGAAGGGCCAGGGAGGGCTTTTCAATCAGCAGCAGGTAGCCTAATGATCACCACCCCACCCCTGTGTGCCGGACAATGGGAATTCCAGGAGGAGAGAAAAGCACAAGGATACACAGGAGAGAGACCTATGAGAACTGCCAGATGGGCTGGAATGGCCACAGCACTAATCCAGCAGGAGCCAGGGATTTGAGTCAGAAAAGCTGCCTGGCTTCCTTTCACGAGTCACTAGGAAGAGCAGGGGCCATCAGTGCTGGTGCTCAAGACTTGAGCTTCTGCACCATTTCATTTACGCTTCTGGAAGTAAACTCTCCAAATGTAGCTTAAAAAGGGAGAGTCTCATCGCCCTACGTACAACTGACATAATCAGAGGGTTCCCTTGTGACATTTCAACATGTCCCATGAAGCAAGCATGCTTAATGTAAACATTGGTGCACCTACATTCAGCGATGGCATGACTGTTAATATGACAAGAATGCAAGCCAAGCTGCCAGACAGGCCACCCAGTTTTAGAGGCTCCACCTTCCCACACAAGCCAAGAAATAAAAGCACTAGAGCTTTGAGACCCCCATGGCTGACAGTTCAGGTTCCTCGGGAGAAAGGTAGGGACCCAGCCAAGAATCTGGCTTTCCTAGCCATCACACCTGTGGCATTCATTTACCTGTACAGCCGAGATCTTTGCACTGGGGAACGTCTAAGGGTAGAGAGTCTGTATTACCACCCAATACCACAATGAAATATTCTCAAAGAACTTCTCCAACGCTGTCATCTCTATTCTTCTGTAATGATTAGGTTAATATAAAAAACTAATTTGCATTTTGGAAAAATCTACTATAAAAATAAATACATATCATTCATATCTAATCACTAAAGTGTCAATCATATATGTCAATAATTTAGACATACAAGGAGATACAGTTTACTGCTCATGAGGGCAAAACTCCTGACCAAAAAAAAAATGTACCTTAATAAAATTTACACCAACGCCAGCTAATGTAAGAGGTCAAAGAAAGCTGTCGGATTTCTCAGGCCATCCTCAAAGGAAAAACTGGAAGTAAACAGGAATTGTAAAAGGAAGGTGGTATAAAAATTCAGAGAATGAGGGCACCTGGGTGGCTCAGTCGGTTAAGCGGCTGCCTTCGGCTCAGGTCAGGGACCAAGTCCCACATGGGGCTCCCTGCTCAGCAGGGAGCCTGCTTCTCCCTCTCCCTGCCACTCCCCCTGCTTGTACTCTTTCTCTCTCTCTGTCAAATAAATAAATAAAATCTTAAAAAAAAAATTCAGAGAATGAAATATGAAATCATGACTCCAGTGTAATTCTATAGCCATAATTTTACATGTAAACACTGAATTTAAAATGCAAAATTTGTGGTAATCTCTAGATCACTGACACTCAATTATTCATACTGGTTATTTATGGGTAGCTTCTAATGGAAGTCAATATTGGATATTTTTAAATAGGAAAACAAAAACCAGGGAATAAATTCTCATTTGGCCGGAGAGCTCTGAGAGTGTTTCCTGAAGGGAGGACAATGGGCTAGGTGGTCTCTAGAGTTTCCTTTCAGCCTGCGATGCTGTGACAAATGAATAGAAGTGGTAAGAAGCAAGGCTGAGTGCAGCCAAACCACACACAATAATGCTACACTTACCTAAAAACCTAATACTTGGATTTTAAGCACAAGTCTTTGCAAAATGCATTCTAATAGTGCACACGGGGAGGTAGGGTTCAGTTGGAAATGGGAGAGAAGTTCCAAAAACGCCCCTCTTAGAAAACAACCCCAATAAGCAGTCAGCCTGATGAGCCTGGCAGGGGGCCAGTCACAGTGAACTGCCTCCTTAAAGGACATCTCACTCCACATATAAGTGAAATCATAAGGGGTTTGGCTTTATCTGTCTGACTTATTTCACCTAGCACAATACCCTCTAGGTCCTGCATGGAATCTAAAACAAAACAAAATGAAACAAAGAAAGATAGAAATAGACCCACAGATACAGAAAACGAGGAGAGGGGGATGGGTGAAAGAGGGGAAGGGCATTAAGACTGGTACAACCTCAGGGCACCTGGGTGGCTCAGTCATTAAGCGTCTGCCTTCAGCTCAGGTCATGATCCCAGGATCCTGGGATTGAGCCCCGCATCGGGCTCCCTGCTCTGCGGGAAGCCTGCTTCTCCCTCTCCCCTCCCTCTGCTTGTGTTCCCTCTCTCGCTGTGTCTCTCTCTGTCAAATATATAAAATCTTAAAAAAAAAAATACTGTATAAAAAAAAAAAAAAAGACTGGTACAACCTTCCAGTCATAAAATAAATAAGTCACAGGGATGAAAAGTACAGTGTAAGGAACATAGTCAATAATATTATAATAACACTGTACGATGACAGATGGTGACTACATTTATCATGGTGAGCACTGAGTAATATACAGAATTATCAATTTAGTAAGTTGTACACCTTAAACTAATGTAACATTGTATGTCAACTATACCTCAGTAATACAAATATAAAGAAAAAAAGAACACCTTACTTTCTGTGCTGACACCACGTGGATGTGCAGGGCACCTGTCCTGGAGGGGAACAGTGAGGGGGGACAGGGCACAGGTGCAGCCAATAGGCACTCATGTCCCACTCCTTCTAGCAGTGATGTCCCTCTTACTTTTTAGGGATAACATTTTCCCCAAAGCTTTATCTATTTTCTCTTATTCCCAAGGACACGTAATCAAAATTATTAGTTTCTGAGGCTGTCCTACGTTATGGGTTGAATTGTGTCCCCCTAAAATTCTTGTTGACATCCTAACCTCTAATCCCTCGGGATGTGACCTTGTTTGGAAACAGGGTCATTGCAGATGTTGTGACCTCAGATGAGGGACACTAAAGTAGGATGGGCCCTAATCCTATTATGACTGGTGTCCTTACGGAAAGGGGAAATTTGGACATGGAGACACAGGGACAATGTCATGTGAACAAGCAGCCAGATATTGGAGGGATGTGTCTACAAACCAAGGAGCACCAAAGATGGTCAGGAAACCACCAGAAGTTAGGAAAGAGGCCTGGAACACATTCTCCTTCATGACCCTGAAAAGTATCAACTCTGGGGCACCTAGGTGGCTCAGGCAGTTAAGCATCAGGTCATGATCTCAGGGTCCTGGGATGGAGCCCCATGTCCAGCTCCCCGCTCTGTGGGGAGTCTGCTTCTCCCTCCCCCTCCAACTCTCCCCCCTACTCGTGGCTCACTCACTCTCTCTCTCCCAAATAAATAAATAAAATCTTAAAAAAAAAAAAAAGTATCAACCCTGCTGACACCTTGCTCTGGGTCTCCAGAGCTGTGAGATACTACATTTCTGCTGTCTAAGCCCCCTGACTCATGGTACTTTGTTACGGGAGCCCTCCCTAGGAAAAAAATACAGACCATAATGCTAACTTTACACAGCTGTAACGTAAGCTTTACACAGATGTTCCCACAACTTCCCTAGGATATGATAACCCAGAAAACAAGTGAAGAAGGCCCTGGGGAGACCCTATCATTGTCCTACTTCAAGGTGCCTACACATTCCTCATGGGAGGCCCCCAGGCTCTCAACCAGAAACTAAATGACTCTCCCTAACACCTCAGAGATGTACACTGCCCACTGCAAACAGAATATGCTTTATCTTGAATGTGCATCTGAGTTTTTCAAGACGGTAGGAATTGTATAGCAGTTTCCTTTCTCACATCAATCAATTCTAAGAGGCCTGTTTCTGTCATTAGAGGATTCTGTGGGTAAGATCATAGAGTCTCTGCTATTATGTTAAGCATTTGAACAAAATATTCAATATTAAACTAGGACTTTAAGTTGAATTTCACTTTAATTTATTAAAACACTTCAATGTTGAAATTTACACCACTTCTTCCATTGAGTAGTGAAGTGTAATTCTGGTCCCCTTGCATATGGGTGAGACTTGGTGACCTCCTTGATCATGAAACATGACAGAGGTGACATTCTGGGACACAGGAGCCTGAATCATAAGAAGCCTGGCAGCTTGCACCCAAATCTCCTAGAAAGTTCACTGTGGGAGAAGCCAGCTACCACGTAATCAGTACAACTACCATGAGATCACCATGCTCTAAGGAAGCCCAAAGGAGCCACATGGACCACATGAAGAAACAGGGGTGTCAGGCCAGCCCCCCTGCTCCAGCCATCCCAGCTCAGGCACCATGCATGTATATGAGCAAAGGAGCCTTTTGAATAGTCCAGTTCCAGCAGAGAGGACATGAAAAAGAATCAGGGAACCCAGCTGATAGCCAGAACCTAGTCCCCAGACCTTATGGCCCCAGTACAGCCATCCCAGCCATGTCCAGCCATGGTAAGGCTCCAGTCACTGTTAGACAGCCCACGGTGCCCTGCCTAAATTCCTCAGTCACACAGTGGTGAACATAAGAAAAGGGTGGTTGTTTAACGCTGCTAAATTTCAAGGTGGTTTATTATGCAGTAATATTGATAACTGGGATACCCTTTCTGTGAAGTATTTTTTTCCTTTAGAACCTCTAACTGAGTTAGGTGGGTTTATCTGGAAGCTGTAGTATAACTGAAATTCCATTAAAGATGCTTTTTAACAAACAAGCGAGACTCATATGTCTTCCTATTACAGAGGACTGCACTGTCTTTGTCAAACCACACCTTGTACTGTGAAGTTACCTGGTAAAACATGTATCTCATGTTTATACCTCCCAAGAGCTGCCCGACTGAAATGGAGACTAAGACAGGATAGAAGAAGAGCCATTACAGCAACGCTTATAAGCAAAGTGTGATTCAACTTCAACATAATAGAAATTGCAATTAAAGTGAACTTGAGGGGTCACTTACATGCTTCACACCTCTCATTTCAAGAAGGCATCAGATGTGCCAAAGACAGTGTGGCCAGAGATCATGGAAAACGGGCCACAGGTCACCCACCCAGGCGTTGCCTCCAGACAAGGCAGCCCCACATGACCTGAGAGATGTCTCCCCATGGTGTCTCTGAAGAGACACAGCCCCAACCCCTCTCTGCTGGTTGTCTGCCCCAGCTTTAGAGGCAAAACATCTTGCTCAGGTCTTATAAAAATATTCCTTGTTGGCACAACATAAACCCTTTTCCTACTGCCACATTCGTCTCAACTCAGACTTTCCAACCAATGATAACTGAAGTGTGGTATCTGCTTTATAGAAAACCTGCACCACACGACTTTCAACTGAACAATGAAAACCAACACTGTTTTAAAATCAAAAGTAAACAATGAAATGCTCCTAGCAACTGGAATTTGCCGGCACTTTCAGGAATACTCTTCTCAAATACACAGCTACACGGTCTCCTCAGAGCCTCAGGTCAAGCCTGTGTCAGCCCCATTCCCACAGCTGGTTCCTACTGGAGCATTCTTCATATCCAGGTCTACCAGATGCCAGAGCCTGCAAGGAGAAGGTCTGGGTGGTACCAGCCTTATGCCACCCTTCCAGCAAGGCCCAGGTCCTCCCATCTGGGCAGTGCACACATCTACACGTTTCTCATCCCAACTCCACCCTGACATCTAGTTGGGCAACCTAGAGATCTCCTCCCCAGATCCTCAGGTCTGAGGCTATTTGTTTAAAGCATAGTGAGGTTTCAGTTACCCTGCTGTTAGGGAAAAATGGTTTTTAAATTATGTAAGGCATGCAAAATTAGGGATTATGGATTTCCTGCAGCCTTCAAAGAGGGTATTATGTAGCTGTTAAAAAGCAAACTGGCTGGGGCTGATTTTTCTGACCTGAAGGAACGTGCCAATGCTAAGTGGAAAGTAGAAAGCTGACAGAAACTGTGTATCATGTAAATCCATTTCCCATTAAAACAAAATCAGAGAACAGAAAACCCCCTTTGCGTACCTAGGTGTAGGAAGGAGCAGAATGGTGTGGGTGGAGACTTGCAAACCTCCAACTTAGGTCAGCAAGGGAGGGTGGGTCAGAGCAAGGGGGCCTGCCTGCCTCCTTGTGTAGACGTTCCCCTACTGTTTGGCTGGTCACAAGAAGACTGTACTGTGCTGGTAATTTTGGAGTGTAGGGCAGAAATTGCAGAGAAATAAATAGCTATGTAGAGCAAGCAAAGAGGACAGATACATCACCTGTGGCTGAGCATCCAGACTTTGAGATTAACCCCAGGGGAGAGTAATTTAAAATCAGAGACTAGTTGTAGTTTAGATCATTGAGGGCCTTAGCTGAGCTCTTTACATACACTGTCATTCTTTTTTTTCTTCTTCTAAAATGTATTGCCTTAACTATTTCTAGGTGTACAGTTAAGTGGTATAAATACATTCACATTGTTGTGCAACCATCACCACCATCCATCCCCATAACTCTTTTATAAATCTTGTAAAACTGAAACCTTGTACCTATTAAATAATAACTCCCCATTCTCCCTCCCCCAGCCCCTAGCAATCATCGTTCTGCTTTCTATCTTTATGGTATTGACTACTCTAAGGACCTTATGTAAGTGGAATCATACAGTATTTGACTTTTTGTAACTGGTTCATTTTACTTAGCATAATGTCCTCAAGGTTCATCTATGTTGTAGCAAGTGCCAGAATTTCCTTCCTTTTTAGGGCTGAGTAGTAGTCCATTGTATGTATAGATCACATTTTGCTTCTGTTCATCCACAGAAGGACACTTGGGTTGCTTTGATGTTTTAGCTATTGTGAATAAAGCTGTTAAGAAAATGGGTATACGAATATCTCTTTGAGAACCCCACTTTCAATTGTTCAATTCTCTCAGAAGTGAGAATGCGAGATGATATGATAATTCTATATTTAATTTTTTGAGTCACCTCCATACTGTTTTCCATGGCAGCTGGACTATTTTATATTCGTACCAACAGTGCACAAGGGTTCCAATTTCTCCACATCCTGACCAACACTTGCTGTTTTCTGGGGGTTTGATAGTAGCCATCTTACTGGGTGTGAGGTGGTATCTCATTGTAGTTTTGATTTGCATCTCCCTAATGATTAATGACATTGCGCATCTCTTCATGGGCTTATTGGTCATGTGTAGATCTTCTTTGGAGAAGTGTCTATTCAGGTATTTTGCCCATTTTTGAATCAGGTTGTTGTTGTTGTTGAGTTTAAGGAGTTTTCTATATATTCTGGATAGTAGTCTTTTATCAGATATATCATTTGCAAATACTTTCTCCCATCCTGTGGGTTGCCTTTTCACTCTGTGGGTAGTGTTTTGTTTTTGTTTTTGTTTTTTAAAGATTTTATTTATTTATTTGAGAGAGAGAGAATGAGAGAGAACACATGAGAGGGGATAGGGTCGGAGGGGAAAGCAGACTCCCTGCCGAGCAGGGAGCCCGATGCAGGACTCGATCCCGGGACTCCAGGATCATGACCTGAGCCGAAGGCAGTTGCTTAACCAACTGAGCCACCCAGGCGTCCTGTGGGTAGTGTTTTTTGACAAGCAAAAATTCTAAATTTTCCTGGAGTCCAATTTGTCTATTTTTCTTCTGTTACCTGCGCCTTTGGTGTCGTATCTAAGAAATCATGGCCAAATGCAATGTGGTGAAGCTTTTGTCCTATGCTTTCTTTTAAGGGTTTTACATTATTTTAGGTCTTACAGTTAGGTCTTTGAACCATTTTCAATTAATTTTTGTATCTGGGGCAATTCCATTCTTTTGCACATGGACATGCAGTTTTCCCAGCACCATTTGTTGCAAGCTATCATTCAATTTTCACAAACACCCCATGAGGTAGGACCTAGCGCTATCCCATGTTACAGATGAGAAACCGAGACACAGAAAGAGCAGTAATTTCCCTTAGATCCCAAGTCAATGGTAGAGCTGGGATTCTGACCTGGGCAGCCCACACCCTATGCTTTCACATAGTATGTTGTGGCACTTAATAGTTGTGTTGACTTCAGGTAAATGATTCAATGCTTTTGAGGGTCATTTTCCTCAAGTGTCAAAGGAGGATGCTAATACCCACCTCTTTGCAAGGACTCCCTGAAGTGTTACATATTCAAAAACAAGACATCTTGCCAGCTGCCTGAACAGAGGAGGTAAGGCAGAATTGGTGTCACTGTTGCCACCATGTCTGTGGCTGTCACCACCCTCAGTGCAGCCTGAATCCCACGGAGACGGGACCAGCACTGCGGGCTATGGGCAAGGTGGTACCACAGCGCCTGGCACAGGGCTGTGCGAGAGTCCCAGCCCCTGTGGATCTAAAGAGTACAGAGAAGGAGGTTACGAGATGGGAAAGAGCTTAGAATGGGAGACAAGGCCAAGAAACTCGGCTGGCAAAAACTGACCACCCAGATAGGGCCCGGCTGGTGAGGGCCCTGGCTCCCAGCTCAGGACGAAGAGCACAAATAAGGGACGTAGAGGCAGGACAGCCAGCGACATTTTCTTTGTGCAGGAAACGGGCGCCTCTATCTGAGAAGCCATCCAGGAGGTCTGGCTGACTCACAGCCCAGCATTCTGCTGAGCATTTGGCCCAAATGCTCCAACTGATGATGTCCTTTAATATCTGTTCAACACTTATGCAGAACAGGAAGAAACTACTTCCCTTTTAATAAAAAATGTTATGCCCTCTTGTATAATTGTCAAGTAAGTTTTTTTAAAATACCATTCTCCAAATAAAACAACTCTAAGAGGCATAGTAAATGCTTAAAATTTAGATCATAAAACGAATTACTGATTCCCAGCCAACAACGCTCTCCCACTCAGTTTCAAATCATTAGCGGATTCTAACTGGGCCTCGGAGCCTGTCTCCGGCCCCGTCCTCCACATTTGGGACTTGGCCCAGGCAGGTCTTTACGTGAGCATTCTGTGTCCTCAAGGGGACTGCCAACCTCAGCAGGACTGGGCCAATTCCTAATTCACCAGCTTTAGCGTGAATCCAGCACCAGCCGAAGTCTCCGTGACCAGGGCTGCATTTCTGAATTACTCCAGTGAGGTTGGGGCCTGGCAATAGATGAGGCCCCTGGCGGCTGCCCATTGTGCCCACTCCTCAATCCAGCACCGAGGTAGATGAGAGGGGGCCAGTGAGTATCGAGACCTGTGGCACCAGGCTCTCTGAGATGTTACAAGCATGAGAGCGAAGGGGGACAGTAAAGAGAAAACCAGAAGGAAAAATAACAATGGGTTCTAATGTCTAGGGAAGTGGAGATGAAACAAGTAAAGAGGACTTAATGGGGACAGAGTGGGGAGTGGCAGGGGAGAGCCCCTCCAAGGGCAGGTTCTGCACGGGGACAGGCCCGCCTGTGGCTTTGGAATGTGGGGCGATCTTTGAGTCGAAGGCATAAAGGGAATCTGCGCTCTGTAACGTGCGCGGCCCTTCCCCACCATATGTTGTAATAATACTTCAATCATTAGATCTGAACTAAATACAGATTTAATTTACCAAATAATATTTTAATGACAACAGCAGGAGCCCCCAACCGTGCTCCAATTTATGCCTAACTTCAAGATAAATTACATCTTTTGACTTGCAGAGAAAGACGCCTAATTAGGAAGATTTTCAAATATAAAGAACGGTCACTGTAAGGCATGTAATCTCATCGCTCCGAAGTCATTCATTAACATATGAAAATGTTACCATTGCACAAACTGGCTACGGAAAACTCGGTCCTGGTATTGCCTCCAAGGTGGACCACGACGGCAAAGGTGCTGGCTTAGCCCTCTCCTAATGTCATTGGCCATGGCCATCCATCCCTTCCTTTTATTTTTTTTTATTTTATTTTTTTATAACTTTTTTTTTTTTTTTTATTCATGAGAGACAGAGAGAGAGAGAGAGAGAGAGGCAGAGGGAGAAGCAGGCTCCCAAGGAGCAGAGAGCCCGATGCGGGACTCGATCCCAGGACCCTGGGATCATGACCTGAGCCGAAGGCAGACGCTTAACCATCTGAGCCACCCAGGCGCCCCATCCCTTCCTTTTAGATGTAGCCACATGATGCGTATGGTTTGCCATAAAAGATTCTTTTTTATTTCCTGTTATTATATCCTGATTTTCTAGCTGGGTATAGGTCTGAATTAGAATTGTATTGAGAGATTTAAGATTCTCTTTAAGCACTGGGGTTTAACAGGTTTTCTTAAGGGTTGCTTCAAAGTTATGGCAAGATGAAATTATTAAGAAGTCTGTCAATCAACTGCAATCATGGGGGTCCAGAGAAAGACAGTAAAATGGCCATTAATTCTTCAACCTTGCCCCAAATGAAGGCAGAATCGTGCTGCATCCAATTCAGTACATACGCCAGGTTTTGCGGTGGCATAAAGAAATACTTCATGTGAAGTCAGCCTGGAGGGTCAGGAATGATGCCTCCGTGGGTTCTGTTGGATGAATAGGAGCTTGCCAACTGGACTGACTCCAGGAAAGCATTTCAGGAAGAGGTTAGCATGGGTAATACGTGGAGCCTTGAGACAAAAACACCACAAGAGGGTACTGCAGCCTGGTCAGGTGTCTGTTTGCTAATAAATTTGGTATTTTCTTCTACAGACAGTGGGGGTGGGGCACAGAAGGGCATTGAGCAGGGTGGCAAAGTGACTACGACAGTGAGGAGGATGGATCTGGAGCCAGGCAGGGGTGGTCAGAAGGCCAGTGATGGGGAGAGACTACGGAGAAGCATGCTATGTTTTCTGATCAAACGTGTTTGCAATCTCACGGGGAAAGCTCACTCAGATCAGCTCACCCAAAACTAACCGGGACAATAGCCATTCTAATAAAGCTAAGCCTAAGTGGGGCTTTGAGGACAACACCACACATAGAGCTGTACAATTTCTGATGGTTCTAAAACTTTTTCTTTTCTTTTCTTTTTTTTTTAACAGAAAATCAGTTATTATCCTGAGAAAGCTACTATCATCCCCCGGCCCTACGTTTGTTACGTGGAATGCTGCTAATCTGATTTTTAAAATAGAAATACAAAAGCCACAGTGACGATCTGCAGTGTGGCTGAGGAAATCACATGTGCGAAGCTCCGCCGATGCACAAGTCCCAAACCCCTGCAAGGATCAGCAGCCCTGCTTCCAGATTTCCACGGTGTCAGAGCCACGGACGGTCTACTCCTATTCCTCTACATCCCCCTGAGTTTTGTTTTGACTCTATTTTTCCCTTTCCAATTAAATGCTTCCTTTCTTCATTACTCAGACACGCCAGGCACCATGCTGGTACGGAGCAGGTATGTGGCCACGAGCCAGCTGGAACCAGCTTCCACACCTGGGGCTGATGTTCCTGTGAAGCTGTCAGCGCCCACACATCTGGTTAGCAAGCACAGCTAGGCGGAACACTCCCAAGGAGAGGTCAAGGTGCCTTTCGCAGCCCAGGCAGTAGACCCATCTCACTCAAGCACACCTCCCTAGCTGCGGCAAAGCTGCAGCTGAAATCTAGAATTCCTCATTTCCAGCCTGGCACTTTTTCTAGCACATTCTCTCTGCTCATTCATCTGTCTGTACGTCTGTGCCCTTGTCCGTTCATTCTTTCAGCGTTCGGCCAGTTATTCATCCATCAAATATACACACAGCAGGCACTGAAGACGTGGGCCTCCTGTCCAGCTGAGCTGCAAGGTGCTGAGGCGTGAGGCATTATAGCAGGCTGATGGGTGCTGAAATCCAACGCGAGCGCCTCGGGTGCACCTGCTGGTGAAAGCTGAGTGAGCCTGCAAGGCTCAGCGAAGGCTTCACGAAGTGGCCCCGACCGAACTAGAGAATGAGCAGGAGTTGTCCCTTCTGCAACACGCAGTGCGGGCGGACCTGCGCCAGGCACTACACAGACCCTAGGCCTGCCCTCCCAGAAGTCACAGTCAGGAGGCAGGGAGGTGGGAAGCAAAGACACTGCACCCTGGGACGAGTGCTCTGGAGGAAATAAACAGGCTACATGATGGGGAGGGGGCCTTCTGTGGAGGAGGTGGTAGCTCCTGGGCCCAGGGCCTGCATGAAAGGAGCCCGGGGAAGAGCATTCCAAACATAAAGAAAAACCTGGGGCGTTCCAGAACCTGTCAGGAGGCCAGTGAGGCTGGTGCACAGGGCACTGCTGGATGCAGTCAGCAGCTTGGGCAAAGCACTGCAGGCCAAGGGGAAAAGTTTGATTTTTTTTTTTCTATGTGTGATGAGAAGCCACTGAAAGGTTTGAGAAAACTCACTGACAGGTTCCCATGTGTATCTTTACGGAAGCAGACTGGTCAGGCCCCCAAGCCCACAGGGGGGTTTTCCAGGTTTCAGAAAAGGCTGCCCCTCCCTCTAGATGATGCAGTAGGTCCCAGCCTTCACCTCGTGGCCAGGGCCCTCGTGCAAGGCAGAGGGTTCCCTAATTCTGACCTCTGCATAGATTAAGGGGTGGTGACAGGAGATGAGAGCTGGAACATGAGAGGGGGCTATAAAGACCGAGATGAGAAAATGGACCACAGGTAACTTTTGAAGGAAAACCTGGCAGGATTGGATGTGCACTTGTGTGGGATAGCGAGGCAAACGATTGTTAAGTATTCCTTGCATCTTAGTTATATATTATTTTTAAGGCCCTATTAAAAGCTTTCAGTGTTTCAGAAATGCTTCAGAACTGCAGGTTTTTCATCGTGCGTGTGCCCTCGTTTATCAACCTGCTCCGCTATGGATGGACTCTTGGTTGTTTTCGGTCTTCTGCATCGCGTACAGTGTTGCCCTGAGGCACCACTTTAGGGTCCCTGATCTGGGATTCCCGATGCCAAGAGTGAATTCACCTCTGGTCGTTTAACACCGCCAAGAATTCCTTCTGGGAGCTGTACCATTTTACACTCCTAGTAGTACAGTATGAGAGGACCAGTTTCCCCACAGCCTCATCAAGATTGTGGGTTTCCGCCCAATTTGAGAGGTGAAACATGCATCTCAGTGTTGTTTTAATTAGACTTTCTGTTGTCACCAGTGACGTTCACAGTATTTCCATGGGAGTAAGGTCGCTTGATTCTCTCTCTCTCTTTTTTTTTTAATGAACTCTCTCTCCATGTCCATTTTTCTCTTGGATATGTCTAGTCTTTCTCTTATCAGTTTCCACAAAGAAGGAACTGTTGGTGATCTGAGTTGGAAATATTCTTCCCGGTTTGATATTTTGCTTTTGAATGTACTTGCTTTTTTATTGTTATTTATTTATTTTTAATGTAGTTGATGTGCAATGTTATATCCGTTTCAGGTGTACAAGTCAGTGATTTGACAAGCTGATACATGGGGCTGTGTTCACCGCAAGCGTAGCTGCCCTCTGTCCTGTAACATCCTTATTACAATATTGTTGACTGTACTCCTTACACTCTGCCTTTTATTTCAGTGACTTACTCATTCCATAGCTGGAGGCTTGCATCTCCCTCTCCCCTTCCCCCATTTTTCCCAACCCCCCACCCCTCTCCCCTCTGGCAACCATCAGTTTGTTCTATTTGTAGGTCTGATTCTTTTTGTTTATTCGGGTTTTTTAGATTCCCTTTATGAATGGAATCATCTGGTATTTGTCTTTCTCAGTCTGATTTTTTTTTTTTTTTCACTTACAATAATACCCTCTAGGTCTATTGTCTCAAATAGCATGATCTCATCCATTTTTATCACTGTGTAATATTCCATTGTAGATATATACCATTTCTTCTTTATCCATTCACCTATTGATGACACTTACATTGCTTCAACATCATGCTGCAAAAAACATAGGGGTGCATATATCTTTTTGAGTTAGTATTTTTGTTTTCTCTGGGTAAATATCATATAAGGAAATTATTGGGCCATATGGTATTTCTATTTTTAATTTTTTGAGGAACTTCCATGTTGTCTTCCAGTGGCTGCACCAATTTATATTCCCACCAACATTGCACAAGGGTTTTTCTCCAGAACCTTGTCAACACTTGTTTCTTGTCTTCTTGATTTCAGCCATTCTAACAGGTGTGACTTCATATCTCATTGTGGTTTGATTCGCATTTCCCTGATGATTAGCGATGTTGAGCATCTTTCCTGTGTCTGTTGGCCAACTATATATCTAAGAATAAACTTAATCAAGAAGTGAAAGACCTGTCCTCTGGAAACTATAAAACAGTAATGAAAGAAACTGAAGATGATAAAAACAAATGGAAAGATATTCCATGCTCATGGACTGGAAGAACACGTATTGTTCAAATGTCTATACTACGCAGAGCAATCGACATATTTTATGCAGTCCCTATCAAAATACCAATGCATTTGTCACAGAACTAGAACAAATAATCCTAAAATTTATATGGAACCATAAAAGACCCCAAATAGTCAAATTAATCCTGAGAAAGAAGAACAAAGCTGAAGGTATGACAATTATGGACCTCAAGTTATATTACAAAACTATAGTGATCGGGCGCCTGGGTGGCTCAGATGGTTAAGCGTCTGCCTTCGGCTCAGGTCATGATCTCAGGGTCCTGGGATCGAGTCCCGCATCGGGCTTCCTGCTCCTTGGGAGCCTCCTTCTCCCTCTGCCTCTCTCTCTCTGTCTCTGTCTCTCATGAATAAATAAATAAAATCTTTAAAAAAAAAAAAAACTATAGTGATCAAAACAGTATGGTGCTGGCATGAAAATAGATACATAGATCAATAGAACAGAATAGAGAATCCAATAATAAACCCACAATAATGTGGTCAATTAATCTTTGACAAAGGAGGCAAGAATATGCAAACGGGAAAAAGTATTTTCAATACATGGTGCTGGGAAAACTGGACTGCTACATGCAAAAGAATGGAACCAGACTGGTTTCTAACACCATACACAAAAATAAACTCAAAATGGATTAAAGACCTAAATGTGAGACGTGAAACCATAAAAATCCTAGAAGAGAACACAGGCAGTAATTTCTCTGACATTGGCCATAAAAACATCTTTCTAGATACATCTCCTGAGGCAAGGGAAACAAAAGCAAAAATAAACTATTGGGACTACATCAAAATAAAAAGCTTCTGCACAACAAAGGAAACAATAAAAAAAAAAAAAAAGACAACCTACCGAATGGCAGAAGATACGTGCAAATGATATATCCAATAATGGGTTCGTATCCGAAATATATAAGAACTTATACAACCGAACACAAACAATTTGTTTAAAAAATGGGCAGAGGACCTAAAGAGACATTTTCCCAAAGAAGATGTACTTGCTTTTTTGAGTCATTAATTATTTTGCCATGCAAAAGCTTGGTACTTTTATGTGGTCACATTTATATTTTAAATTTACAACATTCACATTTAAAAAATTTTATAGCTGCACAGAACACTGAGCTGGTAAAAAAGGAATGGGGAAGCTACTTGGCCCAGATTTAGAAAGATCTAAAAGTAATGTTAATCTAAATGTAATGTCAAGTGGGAATAGCAAGTGGGTATAGAGTATGCTCTGAACACGCCCGATCTCATCTGATCTCGGAAGCTAAGCAGGGTCAGGCCTGGTTAGTACTTGGATGGGTGAAAGAAGGGACAGTGTGAATCTATGTTCTTATTTGCTTGTATTTTCACACAGGAATTGTGCCAGTTAATTTTACTCAGCTTGGTTAGGCTATGGCATCCCACTGTTTGGCCAAACACCAGTCTAAATGTTGTTGTGAAGGTATTATTTAGATATGATTAACATTTAAATCAGTAGGCTTTGTGTAAAGCAGATTACCCACCATAGTGTGGGTGGGCCTCATCCAATCAGCTGAAGGCCTTCAGAACAAAAACTGTGGTTCCCTGAAGTAATTCTTCTCAAGACTGCAAGATAGAAACCCTGCCTCAGTTTCCAGCCTGTTGCCTTGTGTGATTTGGTCTCAAGACTGCAACATCAACATTTAGCTGACTCTCCAGCCTGCTGATTTGTCTTCCAGATTTCAGATTTGCCAGCCCCTATAATTGCCTAAGCCAACTTCTTAAAATAAATCTCTCTCTCTCCCCCCACCTTATAAATACATACATACATATATATGTATATATGCATACGTGTGTGCACACACAGACACACACTCACACACATACACAATGGTTCTGTTTCTCCAGGGAACCCTGATCATAAAGGAACACTAGCAGGTTTCCACAAGAAATGAATAAAATAATTGGGCGTAGGAGGGATAGGGGAAGGGTAGACTGGAACAGGATGGAAATAGGAATCCTCAACTTAGACTTTGTTACGCTCAGAAATTCTAAACTATAAATATATTAATATATTACCTATTCAAAATAGAAAATGAAGTTTAGGACAAAATCAACTTTTGGATATAAACTAAAACAAATGCCATATAAATTAAGGGATACGTGTTATTTGCTTTGTATACATTTAAGACACACACACAAAAAGGAATTACCCAGTTTTATTCAGAAGATGAATTCCTGGGGCACCTTGGTGGCTCAGTCAGTTAAGCATCTGCCTTTGGCTCAGGCCATGATCCCGGGGTCCTGGGATCGAGTTCTGCATCAGGCTCCTTGCTCAGCAGGGAGCTGGCTTCTCCCTCTGCACCTCCCCCTGCTCAGGTTCTCTCTCTCTCATTCAAATAAATAAATAAAATATTTTTTTAAAAATAAATAAATAGAAGATGAATTCCTGAGGAAGAAGGCACTTTTTAAAGCACCAAGATATAATTCTTTTAAACGTAATGCTACATATCATATTTAAAAATACACAATATTCTAATATCTGAGAGAAGAACATGAGGTTGAGAAAGCATTGAACATGGGGTGGGCAGACAGGGTTGCCCAGGGCTGACAGCAGCCCAGCTCAGGTCCACCATGTGTCTCTGCTTTCTGCAGGAGGGTCCCCTCTACCGTGCAAGCATATGTGGTCTCCTCAAACACAAGAGAGTTGACACTCCTGGGCATAACACTCAGTGGCATCAGTTCTGAGCTCATCCTGGGCAATCAAGCCCCAACTGCCCACAGTGCCAACCTTGCTACACTCTGGTAGGGATTCTTCATCCTGTCCTGCTCACTCTCCCAGCCCCTCCGGCCTGCTCCCTTGTCTTGGGCTCGGCTTTAGGGTAACCTAGAAACAACTCCAATGTGGAGAGTTCTTTGCATTCCAAGAAGATACCAAGGACCTGAGGTCCCTACTCACATGTACCCCCAGGCATGCATGCTTATTATGTCCATGTCCTGTCCAAATCCTTCAGTTGAGGCCACTGCCCATAAAACACATTCCCTAGTGAGGCAAAATAATGGTGAAAATTGACATTGATTCCTTGCCAGATATTGATCCAAGCACCTTATTAACCATTTTAATTCTCAATTGGGAAACGGAGGCACACAGAAAGTAACTCAGTTTCCATGGTTACCCAGCTTCTAAGTCTCGGAGTCTAGGTTCGAAATTGGGCAGGCAAGCTCTAGAGTTATTTGTTCTTTAGGCAGAAGCTGTCCCATGGAATACCAAGATGAGAGGTGCCCCAGGCACACAGAAATCAGGAGAGAAAAGAACAGCCAGCAAAGGCAGGGAAGAAGCCAAAAGCAGAGAACGAAACCAGGCGGAAGACAAGAAAAGGAGCCAACAGTAAAAGGTAAACAGTAAAGACAGCATGATCACCAATTCCTGATGAAACATGCCAAGGGAGGGGGTCTCAGAATTGTCACCTGCTGGGCCCCTGTCAGGGTCTAGGAAAGTGCCTGGAGCTGAAGTCCAGGCTGGGCTCTGCTGCCTCCACCAGGTGCCCTGGCTTGTTCTCCCTCGCTCCTCCATGCCTCATAGAGCAGACAGAGAGAGCGACGGAGGTCAATGGGTGAGGTCTTTGGTTTCCGTTTTCCCCATAAATTAATCCTATTAAAGTCAAATAATTATATTAACTAAATTCTTTATTTTATAGAAGAGTTCCACAAAAGGCATTTTTATTTAGCTTCAAACAATCCTTTCCAGCTGACTTCCAAATTCACCATTTCACTTTCCTATTATCTTTATCATCTTCTGTATAGAACAAGATTTATGTGGCCATTATTTAGGTGTTTGTTTTTTTTTTCCTCAAAAGATGATGTAAACTTCAGAAAATGCTCTAATTTAGCAGTTTCCATGTTAAGGATTGTTGGCCACAAATGAAAGCTAAGGCCAAACTCCAAAAGGGACCACTCATGTCCTAAAGGCAAGTTCTGGGGGTGCCTGGGTGGTGCAGTCATTTGAGCATCTGATTCTTGGTTTCGGCTCAGGTCATGATCTCAGCGTCATGAGATCAAGCCCCACATCGGACTCTGTGCTCAGTGCAGAGTCTACTGGAGAGTCTCTCTCCCTCTGCCCCTCACTCTTCCTGCTTGTACACACTCTCTCTTTTAAATAAACAAACAAATCTTTTTTTTTTTTTTTTAAGGCAAGTTCTGATGAAATCTAGTCTTTCCCCAGCTTATTAGGGCATAAATTGAAATTTTAGGCATAGGCCAAGAATTAAAACTACAGCTTCTGATTTGCTTCTAATTTGATCTCTAGTTATTTATAGGTATTTATTTATTTTGGGGGGGGTTTCTTTTGCTTTTTATATTATTATTTTTTAAATTTTATTTTATTTTATGTTATGTTAGTCACCATACAGTACATCATTAGTTTTTGATGTAGTGTTCCATAATTCACTGTTTTCGTATAACACCCAGTGCGCTCCATGCAGTACGTATTTAGAGTCCACAGAAAAGTTTGGATTCACTTCAGAATGGCCTCTCACACACCATCATCTGAAATGCTCTTGAAAGACTCCATTTAAATACAACCTGGAATGGATCTTCCTTTGTTCTCAGACTTCTAAAAGAAGGAATCATTTCTCATCTTACATCTTACATATGGGTTCTTAATTTTGAAATTTAGATCTTTTTCACTTTTTTTCTACAGAGGGCATTGTTTTATTTTACACACATATAAGGAAACACAAAGAGACTTAGGACTTCATCTCAAACTGAATGAGAAAAAGAAAACATCTCTGCTACAATAGAATAATTTTTACCTGAAAAATCATGGAGAAAGGAAAGTGCCAGAAGATGGACAAATTTTCAGTCACAGTGACTGAAAAAAAGGTTAAGGGCTAACTAGAACAAAGCTTCCACGTAAAGTTTGTCAACAACTAGAGGGGAGGGAAGGGGTGGCTGGGTGATAGACATTGGTGGGGAGGGTATGTGCTATGGTGAGTGCTGTGAATTGTGCAAGACTGTTGAATCACAGATCTGTACCTCTGAAACAAATAATAGATTATATGTTAAAAAAAAAAAAGAAGAAGATCGCAGGAGGGGAAGAATGAAGGGGGGGGAATTGGAGGGGGAGATGAACCATGAGAGACGATGGACTCTGAAAAACAAACTGAGGGTCCTAGAGGGGAGGAGGGTAGGGGGATGGATTAGCCTGGTGATGGGTATTAAAGAGGGCACGTACTGCATGGAGCACTGGGTGTTATACGCAAACAATGAATCATGGAACACTACGTCAAAAACTAATGATGTAATGTATGGTGATTAACATTAACATAATAAAAAAAAGAGTCAATGCTGGTTGATGAAGAGTAGCCTAGACTGCATGATGCACAGTTCTTTCCCTGATAGGACCTAAGTAATGCAGACAGTGCATCTGGGTGGCAAAGATAAGCTGGATTTTGCATTTCTTTCTTGCAGTACAGAGCCTTGACCAAAGAATTCTATCTAGAGAACAACCTTCCTTTTACCATCACCAGTGCCTATGGGAGGTATGGAGAGTCCAGTTTAACAAATTTACAGAGAACACAACCTGAGACAAATGGGGAGTATCATTTTATTACTGAATCAGGGTCTGAGAGGTTAATAGGCTTCACGGACTGAGAAAGAATTTATACGGGATGAAGAGCCTATCTTGTACTTGGGTTCCAAAAAACTCAACTTTTAGTTTCTGAATTCTGAATTCACTGATTCATTCCAAAAATATTGCCATGTGTCTTCAACATGCCAGGCACTGTTTTCAGTACGGAGATGCATCAGTGAATAAAACCAAAAAGTAAACTTCATGGAGTGAGAGGACAAGAAACGAAATAAATCATATAGAGTATTAAAAGGTGGTAAGGGGGCAGACTGAAACACGGGAAGGGGCTGGAAGGTGGAGCAGCAATTTTAAATGGGGTTGGCCGCACTGAAATAGACCAGGAGCGCTGCCACTCTCTAGGGTCAGAATGTTCTAGACTCAGGAAACAGTGAGAAAGAGTGTGGCCAGAGCTGAGTGAGGAAGGGGAGTCCAGAAAAGGGACTCAGGAGTGGGAGAGGAAGGTGGCCACAGATGTGGGGAGCTCTGGCTTCTATTCTGAGGAAATGGGGACTCTGAAGAGTTTCCAATATGAGAGCGACAGGTTTGACAGAAGGTTTGGAAGAATCCTTGTAGCTCGCAAGAGTAGCTCAGTGGAAACAAGTTTCTGTGGCTTCCTTAACATGACCCGTGACTTTACACAACCTTAAGAAAAATCCAACCCCAACAGAAAAACCGCCACAGGTCATACAGTATCCACACAAGAAGAATTCACACAACTACCAGAAGCTAGAGGAGAGACAAGAAAGGAAGGGTCCTCCCTCAGAACCTCTGGAAGGACCCAATCCTGCTCTTGGACTTCTGGCCTCCACAACTGTGAGAGAATAAATTTCTATTGTTTAAGCCACCAAGTCCGTGGTAATTTGCTATGGCCACCTTGGGAAACAAGTATAGTTTCTGTGTGAAAAAGCAGTGTCCTGCATTATGGTTTTTCTTCCACATGAAACCTGATTTCAAGTTCTGCTTCCTGACCCAACCTTTGCTGCTAGGAAGACTTGGGCTTCTTAGGATCCCACTCCCCACAGCTACGCAGTCTCTCATCTGCCTGGAAAGAGAAAAAATTTTGTTTTAAAAAAATGTTTCCTTGAGGATTTCACAGAAAAATTAACCAGTCAGAGTGAGAGAAAATTTATACCTCCCAAGGGGCCCACACATGTTTCCAGAAGGAGGGAGAAGCAGGTGATACCATGGCCTCTGGCCTGGAAAGTGTAGCATGGGGTGAGGACAGGTATAAAGAAAAAGAGACATAGAGGCATGAAGCGGTGAGCCAGTGGGTGCAGAGGTCAGATGGAGGAAGAGATCTTAGCCACTTACAATGGGCATAAAATTTTGGGCAAGAGGAGAGAGAGACTCAAACTGGATCTTTATGATTCTTTTTATGTGATGGCCTGTGTGGCCCATCCCCCACCCCAGGGACGGCCACTTTAAGGAGACTCATGATTATGATCTAATGCCATAGTCTTCATTCAAGGTTGCTACAGGAGCCACCCCAAGGTTGGGCCACAAGGAGCCCCAGTGATGACAGAGTGACATTTTGGAAGCTATTATCAGGAAGGGTGGGAACCTCAGTCTAAAACCATCACCCTAGGTCTGAACGAAGAGTACATTTTCACAAGCCCACCTAATAAATTTATGTTGCAAAAGAGTGCAGCCCTGCAGACCCAAGCCATCCTGGTTATAACAAAACTGCAAAGGAAAAGAGACATCACAGGGAACACACCAATTTTGCAACCGTTTATAGGAAATTTTCAAGTCGATAAAGAGATTTTCTTTTTTTTTTTTAATTTTATTATGTTATGTTAGTCACCATACAATACATCATTGGTTTTTGATGTGGTGATCCACGATCCATTGTTTTCGTATAACACCCAGTGCTCCATGCAGTATGTGCCCTCCTTAATACCCATCACCAGGCTAACCAATCCCCCCTCCCCCGCCCCCTCTAAAACCCTGTTTGTTTTTCAGAGTCCATAGTCTCTCATGGTCCATCTCTCCCTCCAATTCCCTCCCCCTCATTTTTCCCTTTCTTCTCCTAATGTTCTCCATGCTATTCCTTATGTTCCACAAATAAGTGAAACCATATGATAATCGACTTTCTCTGTTTGACTTGTTTCACTTAGCATAATCTCCTCCAGTCCCATCCATGTTGATGTAAAAGTTGGGTATTAATCCTTTCTGATGGCTGAGTAATATTCCATTGTATATACGGACCACATCTTCTTTATCCATTCATCTGTTGAAAGGCATCTCGGCTCTTTCCACAGTTTGGCTATTGCAGACATTGCTGCTATGAACATTGGGGTGCATATGGCCCTCTTTTCACTACATCTGTGTCTTTGGGGTAAATACCCAGGAGTGCAATTGCTGGGTCATAGAGTAGCTCTATTTTTAAATTTTTGAGGAACTTCCACACTGTTTTCCAAAGTGGCTGTACCAACTTGCATTCCCACCAACAGTGTAAGAGGGTTCCCCTTTCTCCACAACCTCTCCAACATTTCCTGTTTCTTTCCCAGTCCATTTTTGCCATTCTAACTGGTGTAAGGTGGTATCTCAATGTGGTTTTGATTTGGATTTCCCTGATGGCTAATGATGATGAACATTTTTTCATGTGTCTGTTAGCCATTTGTATGTCTTCTTCAGAGAAATGTCTTTTCATATCTTCTGCCCACTTTTTGACTTGATTATTTGTTTTTGGGGTGTTGAGTTTGAGAAGTTCTTCATAGATCTTGGATACCAGCCCTTTATCTGTAGTGTCATTTGCAAATATCTTCTCCCATTCTGTGGGTTCCATCTCTGCTTTGTTGACTGTTTCCTTTGCTGTGCAGAAGCTTTTTATCTTGATGAAGTCCCAAAAGTTCATTTTTGCTTTTGTTTCACTAAGTTTTGGAGATGTATCTTGAAAGAAGTTGCTGTGGCCGATGTCAAAGAGGTTACTGCCTATGTTCTCCTCTAGGATTTTGATGGATTCCTGTCTCACATTGAGGTCTTTCATCCACTTTGAGTTTATCTTTGTGAATGGTATTAGAGAATGGTCGAGTTTCATTCTTCTGCATGTGGCTGTCCAATTTTCCCAGCACCATTTATTGAAGAGACTGTCTTTTTCCCATTGCATGTTTTTTCCTGCTTTGTCAAAGATTATTTGACCATAGAGTTGAGGGTTCATATCTGGGTTCTCTATTCTGTTCCATTGGTCTATATGTCTGTTTTTGTGCCAGTACCATGCTGTCTTGGTGATCACAGCTTTGTAATATAGCTTGAAATCGGGCAACGTGATGCCCCCAGCTTTGTTTTTCTTTTTCAACATCTCCTTGGTGATTCGGGGTCTTTTCTGATTCCATACAAATTTTAGGATTGTTTGTTCTAGCACTTTGAAAAATGTCATTGGAATTTTGATCGGGATGGCATTGAAGGTATAGATTGCTCTGGCTAGCATAGACATTTTAACAATGTTTATTCTTCCAATCCATGAGCATGGAATATTTTTCCATCTTTTTGTGTCTTCTTCAATTTCTTTCATTACTGTTTTGTAGTTCCTAGAGTATAGATCCTTTACCTCTTTGGTTAGGTTTATTCTGAGGTATCTTATGGTTTTTGGTGCTATTGTAAATGGAATCGTTTCTCTAATTTCTCTTTCTACAGTTGCGTTGTTAGTGTATAAGAAAGCAACTGATTTCTGTGCATTGATTTTGTATCCTGCCACATTATTGAATTGCTGGATGAGTTCTACTAACTTGGGGGTGGAGTCTTCTGGGTTTTCCACATAAAGTATCATGTCGTCTGTGAAAAGAGAGAGTTTGACTTCTTCTTTGCCAATCTGAATACCTTTTATTTCTTTTTGTTGTCTGATTGCTATTGCTAGGACTTCTAGTACTATGTTGAATAGTGGCGAGAGTGGGCATCCTTGACGTGTTCCTGATCTTAAGGGAAAGGCTCTCAAGCTTTTCCCCATTGAGGATGATATTCGCTGTGGGTTTTTCATAGGTGGATTTTATGAGCCTGAGTATTGTTCCCTCTATCCCTATACTCTGAAGAGTTTTAATCAGGAAAAGATGTTGTATTTTGTCGAATGCTTTTTCTGCATCAATTGAGAGGACCATGTGGTTCTTCTCTGTCCTCCTATTAATGTGTTCTATCACAGTGATTGATTTGTGAGTGTTGAACCACCCTTGCATCCCGGGGATAAATCCCACTTGGTCGTGGTGGATGATCCTTTTAATGTATTGTTGGATCCTATTAGCTAGGATTTTGTTGAGGATTTTGGAATCCATATTCATCAGGGATATCGGTCTGAAATTCTCCTTTTTGATGGGGTCTTTGCCTGCTTGGGGGATTAAGGTAATGCTGGCTTCATAGAATGAGTTTGGAAGTTTTCCTTCTGTTTCTATTTCTTGAAACAGCTTCAGTAGAATAGGTATTATTTCTTCTTTTAATGTTTGGAGAATTCCCCAGGGAATCCATCAGGCCCTGGACTCTTGTTTCTTCGGAGGGTTTTGATCACTACTTCAATCTCGTTACTGGTTACTGGCCTATTCATGTTGTCAATTTCTTCCTGTTTCAGTCTTGGCAGCTTATAGGTTTCCAGGAAGGCCTCCATTTCATCCAGATTGCTCAGTTTATTGGCATAGAGTTGTTGATAATAATTTCTAATAATTGTTTCTATTTCCTTGGTGTTAGTCGTGATCTCTCCCCTTTCATTCATAATTTTATTAATTTGGGTCCTTTCTCTTTTCTTTTGGATAAGGCTGGCCAGTGGTGTATCAATCTTATTAATTCTTTCAAAGAACCAACTTCTAGTTTTGTTGATCTGATCTACTGTGTTTCTGGTTTCTAATTCATTGATTTCTGCTCTAATTTTAATTATTTCTCTTCTAATGCGTGGCTTAGGCATCGTTTGTTGCTTTTTCTCTAGTTCTTTAAGGTGTAGAGTTAGTTGGTGAATTTGGGATTTTTCTATTTTTTTGAGTGAGGCTTGGATGGCTACGTATTTCCCCCTTAGGACCGCCTCTGCAGTATCCCATAGGTTTTGGACCGATGTGTTTTCATTCTCATTGATTTCCATGAATTGTTTAAGTTCTTCTTTGATTTCCTGGTTGACCCAAACATTCTTTTTTTTTTTTTAAAGATTTCATTTATTTATTTGACAGAGAGAGACACCGCGAGAGAGGGAACACAAGCAGGGAGAGTGGGAGAGGGAGAAGCAGGCTTCCCGCGGAGCAGGGAGTCCGATGTGGGGCTTGATCCCAGGACCCTGGGATCATGACCTGAGCCGAAGGCAGACGCTTAACGACTGAGCCACCCAGGTCCCCCATGACCCAAACATTCTTGAGCAGAGTGGTCTTTAGCTTCCAAGTGTCTGAATTTCTGCCAAATTTTTTCTTGTGATTGAGTTCCAGTTTTAAAGCATTGTGGTCTGAGAATATGCAGGGAATAATCTCAATCTTTTGGTATCGGTTGAGACCTGATCTGTGACCTAGTATGTGGTCTATTCTGAAGAAAGTTCCATGCGCGCTTGAGAAGAAGGACTATTCTGTTGTTTTAGGGTGGAATGTTCTGTAAATATCTATGAGGTCCATCTGGTCCAATGTATCATTCAAAGCTCTTGTTTCCTTGTTGATTTTCTGCTTAGATGATCTGTCCATTGCTGAGAGTGGACTATTGAGGTCTCCTACAATTAACGTATTGTTATCAATATGACTCTTTAGTTTGGTTAACAGTTGGCTTATGTAGATGGCTGCTCCCATGTTGGGGGCATAGATATTTACAATTGTTAGATCTTCTTGTTGGATAGACCTTTTAAGAATGATATAGTGTCCTTCTGTGTCTCTAATCACAGACTTTAGTTTAAAATCTAATTTGTCTGATATAAGAATTGCTACCCCAGCTTTCTTTTGAAGGTCCGCTGGCATGGAAGATGGATCTCCATCCCTTCACTTTCAGTCTGGATGTATCTTTAGGTTCAAAATGAGTCTCTTGAAGACAGCATATGGATGGGTCCTGTCTTTTTATCCAATCTGCAACACTGTGCCGTTTTATGGGAGCGGTTAGGCCATTCATGTTAAGAGTGATTATTGAAAGATATGAATTAACTGTCATCATTTTGCCTGTGAAGACATTGTTTTTATAGATTGTCCCTGTAAATTTCTGTTGTAGATCATTCTTGGGGTCTTTCTGCTTTTATAGAACCCCCCTTAATATTTCTTGCAAGGCCAGCCTAGTGGTCACATATTCTTTCAGTTTCTGCCAGTCATGGAAGCTCTGCATCTCTCCATCCATCTAAATGACAGCCTTGCCAGATAAAGTATTCTTGTGTGCATGTTCTTCTCATTCAGTACCCTGAATATGTCTTGCCAGGCCTTTCTGGCTTGCCAGGTCTCTGTGGATAGGTCTGACGTTCTTCTCATATTCCTCCCTTTGTACGTAAGGAATCTCTTCCCTCTAACTGCCCTTAAGATGGTTTCCTTGGTTCTAAGATTTGCAAGTTTTACTATTACATGCCAGGGTGTTGGCCTGTTTTCCTTGATCTTGGGAGGGGTCCTCTCTGCCTCCAGGACGCGAATATTTGTTTCATTCCCCAGATTAGGGAAGTTCTCAGCTACGATTTGCTCAAATACATCTTCTAGTCCTCTCTCTCTCCACTCCCTCCGGGATTCCAATTATTCTGACATTGGAACGCTTCATGGTGTCACTTATTTCTCTGATTCTATTTTCATGGATTCTGAGTTGTTTTTCCCTGGCCTCCTCTTTTCCCTTTTTATCTATTATATTGTCTTCCAGGTCGCTTATTCCTTCTTCTGCCTCACTTACCCTAGCTGTTAGATTATCTTGATTGGATTGGATCTCATGGATAGCATTTTTAAGTTCTGCCAATTCACCTTTCATTTCTGCCCTTAGAGACTCCATGTTGTCATTAATTGATTTCTCCATTCTAGCCATTGTCTTCACAATTGCTAGTCTGAATTCCATCTCCGACATCTTGGTTACATCTGCATCCATTTGTAAATCTACAGCATAAGTCATAATCTCTGAGTCTTTTCTATTTTGGGGGCTTCTCCTCCTAGTCATTCTGTTGATGGGTGTTTGAGGGAATGTATAGAGTCCAAATTATTGACCAGAACCCAAGCAAGATGCACCTGTTTTCTTGGGACCTTAGGGTTGCTGGCCTCTTGTCTTCTGTGGGAGGGGCCTGCCACGCTGTTACTCAGGCAACCCTGTTCGGGCGGAGTTGCCCTGCCCCCTGTGGCGGGGGATGGGCTCAGCGGGAATCCGTTTTGGGGGCTTTTGTTCTCTGGTGGCTTTCCGTGTCTCTTCTGCAAGTCAGAGCAGAAGAGACCGTTTCCAACCCTCTGCCTCAGAGCAGAGAGACCTCAGTCTGTTCTTCAGTGAGCTCTCCAGGCCACACCATCTCCGTTTCTGTCTGTGCTGCTATAAACTGCAGCGGCCTGGGTTGTGCGCCCCTCCACGGCGCTCCCAGTCCTGCCTCCAGGTCAGGCCTGTCTCTGCCCTTTGTGCTTCTTAAACCGCCAGCCGCCCCCAGATCTCATGGGCGACCCCGCCGCTCCAGGTTTCCGCCCCGGGGGCTGCCCTAAAGACCTTTCCCTGCTGCTATGGTCTGAGAGTCTGTGCCCCGTCCCCAGCGCACGAGGCTGTTGCTCACCGGCGGTGTAGGATCCCCACGGCCAGGCACCCTCCCACTGCCGTTTATCCTCCGATATCTGCCCGTGGAATCACGGCTCCCTGCTTCGAACCTCGAAACCAACCGCCTGCGATACTCTGTTTGTAGAGATCCAGATCTTCTTACATCTCAGGCTGGTCGTGGGTGCTCAGAGTGGTCTGGTAGATACTCAGCTCAATTCCGGGGACCAGTTGAAATAGGGTCCCCTACTCCTCCGCCATCTTTCCTTCTGGATAAAGAGATTTTCATGACACTCTGAAAGAACAGTTAGTTGAGGACATCCACAGTGGTTATTTTTATACTCTCATGGAAACCCATTTTGTTTGTAATTTATAACTTCTGATTAGAATTACAATTTGTCTGTGTGATCCCTCCTAACAGACTGTAAGCTGCTTGATGCTGGGACTTCACTTAACTCATGTTTGAACCCAAGCAATGAGTAACATAGACTTTACAAGGGCTGTGATAGCGACACATCCGCCCATGGTACCTGTACACCAATCAGTGGATTGCGGTTAGGTTACAGGCCAGGAACGGAAATATGAGGATTAGCGTCGGGAGTCAGAGTTCTAGAAAACCAGGTCTGACACCCAGAACATCAGGAAGAGGTGCTCTTAACAAAGGGGTACCAGAACCAGGGAACTGAGCCAAGATCTGGGGGCCGGCAGGAAAGATAGATTGGGGGTGGTGGTAACACTAAGTTCTAATTGTTACCTAGAACAGTTCAGGGCAGAGAGCAGCTGCAAAAGTTCATGGGTGCACCTTTTGCAGTTCTTTAAAACACAACCAGCTGTTGTCATCTTGGCTTTTTTGCCTCTGCCACTGGGCATTCTATGGTGTCACGACACCCCATTTGGCTGCCTCTGAGCACTCTTGACGCTTGGAATTATTTACTTGTTGCCATTCTTGTTCAGCAGACCACTAGCTCCAGACTCTCATTTGTCCTTGCATCCTTAACACCTGTGTTCTCGCTCAGAGGCTCCTTCAAGTGAAAACACGGGTTGGGTGAATGAACAAACCAGATCCTTTTCACAGGCAAACCCCTGCACACCTACCCTGCCTCACCTGATACATACTGGTGATACTGAGTGCAACTGGGCAGGGAAAATAATACAATTATATATAAATCTAAAGACAAGCTGGAAGGGATGCCTGGGTGGCTCAGTCAGTTAAGCGTCTGCCTTCGGCTCAGGTCATGATCCCAGAGTCCTGCATCGGGGGGTCCTTGCTCATTGGGGAGCCTGATTCTCCCTCTGCCTGCCATTCCCCCTGCTTGTTCTCTCTCTCTCTCTGACAAATAAATAAAATAAAATATTTAAAGACAAGCTGGAAAACAAATGCCTCCTGAAATTTAAATGGTATAAATGAAAATAGCCCACTTTTTTTCTGTTTAATTGTGAACTAATATCTGAATTCCGATCAAATATTTTAAGGTTAGCAAACAAGATCATTCAGAAACTTAGACAAAAAATGTTGGAGTAGCGGGGCCCATGTGATGGGATAATGCGCAGCAGATCCGACTGCTCAGAGTTCTTCCCACCTGTCACAGGCAAAGCTGATGCCCCTCCGGAACCAGGCAGACTGGCTGGGGTTGCTATCTCGAGTGGACCTCACTGTTTGCTTTTTCCAGACCCTTCTGAACATTCATCAGGCTTCCACATTTGGTCAGCACTACTCCTTCTGCCCTGCAAAACCTGCTTCCACCAGGAAATGCCGCAGGGTGTGCTCCTTCCCACAGGGTACACAAAAAAAACCAAAATCCTAACATAATATCCCCATAGTAAATGAAGTCAACTCACTTTTATGGCCACACAATTGCAAAGACAAAACGCAAGTCAAACTGTGAAATCCAGATTAACATAGCCATTGAAAATACACAGAACAGTTTAATCAGGAAAGTATACAAACTTATATCGCAGACAAATTGGCATCAGTCATGAATACGTGAATTTTGGCTCTTTTTACATTTCGTGCATGGGACTTATTTACATGCACACTGGCAAACCAGAATGTAAACTAACAATACAAAAGATAACACAAATTAGAAACATCCCAAGCTGCCGGATACGGGAAGAAGGCAATGTTTTTAGCTTCCTACAGTATGAAAAACTTACAGTGATAACATAATTAATTCACAGCAAGGCAAGGGGGGAGGAAATAGCACAGTAACCTAGAATAAATTACCATGAACTGTTTCCATTTTCTGCAAACACTCAAATGCGTCTTATTCCTGACCAAAGACATCTCTGTTGAATACCTCCCCACATTTGGGGATACAAACGCTGCCAACCAAGCAATAAATTATTTATTATTTTACACAATTTTTCAAATTAAGAGACCAAACTAATTCACTCATTTTACAATATTAGGTGTGAAGATATAATGCCTGTAGTTGATGGATTAATAAATTGAGATTTAAGTACAGTATTCATGTTATGGAGGTAACCAACAGTGAAAGTAAAGACAACATACGGTCTATCATCTAGCAAACAGAAAGTCAAGGATAAATGAGCAAGAGGATACATCAAGAAATGGTAATACAGTCCTATTGCTTGGTGACATGGATGTAACCACCAGAAAAATTAAAATCAAATTATTAAAACTTCAGCCTCTGAGGAATAGAGGTAGCAGAGGCAGGGAAGAAAGGGGCAGAAGAAAGTGACCTTGCTATTAGCTTCCCTGGACCAGATTCTTTGCCTATTTTCCTACTGAATACTCTGCCTCTTATTTATTATCCTGTAGCTATTCATAATATTCTGTACAGTAACCCTTGCTTGATCACACACTTGGTATATATCTTTACCCAACCAGTGGCTCATCTTTTATGTTTTGTCTTTGCAATTGTGTGGCCATAAAGTGAGTTGACTTCATTTACTATGGGGATATTATGTAAAAGTATTTTGCTGATGCACAGACCTTTTTAGTTTTAATATTTTCCTTAATGGTCTATATTTTCTTTATGTTTTTTGTCATTCTACTTTTCAAATTTAAGTCTCAAGTCTATATGGAATTTGCTTTCAGACCTTGTATGAGGCAGGGTCTCATACCGTTCCTCATCTTTTTTCACACGGACGTCCAGTGGTACATGTAGCTTTTATTGAATAGTTGTCCATCCTTGTCCAGCCAATTTAAATAACATCATTTCTGTGATAAATCAACTTCCAATATTCATGGGTCTGTTTCTGGGCTTATTATTCTGTTCCCCTGATGTATTTGATTATCTCTATACTAATACCACACCACTTTATTTTTTTTTAGATTTTATTTAAATTCAAGTTAGTTAACATATAGTGTATTATTAGTTTACCACACTACTTTAATTATTATGGTTTCAAAATTAATATCTGGTAGAGAGCATCCCACTTACTAGATGCACTCCAAAATTCACTTGGCTATTTTGGGATCTTTACTGTTCTATATGAATTATGGGAGCAGCTTAGTTTTAAAAAAAGCTCTCTGAGATTCTGATAGGAACTGCACCTAATTTATGGGTTGATTTTAGAAGGTCTGCCATCTTTAGGACACCAAACTTCCCTGCCTGTCACATGTTCTTTCTTCATTTAATTAGGTAATTCATAGTAAATGAAGTCAACTCACTTTTATGGCCACACAATTGCAAAGACAAAACGCAAGTCAAACTGTGAAATCCAGATTAACATAGCCATTGAAAATACACAGAACAGTTTAATCAGGAAAGTATACAAACTTTTATCGCAGACAAATTGGCATCAGTCACGAATACGTGAATTTTGGCTCTTTTTACATTTCATGCATGGGACTTATTTACATGCACACTGGCAAACCAGAATGTAAACTAACAATACAAAAGATAACACAAATTAGAAACATCCCAAGCTGTTCTTGATCATCCCAAGATCATATCTTACCTTCTTGTTGGTTCTAACAGTTTGTACATTTTCTATGCAGACAAACAAGCTGTGAATAAAGATAATTATGTTTTTTTCTTCCTTTCTTATTCCTATACTTCTGATTTATTCTTTTCTTGCCTAATTGCATTGGCTAGAGGTGCCAGAACAAAACTAAATAACAGTGATGACGGCAGGCTTCCTGTATTGTTCCCAACTTAATTTCAAACATTTAAAAAATTTAATATGACATATACTATAGGTTATACAGCATATAGGTAGATCTATGCTAGATTAGATTAAAGGAGTTCCACCCTATCCTAGTTTTCTGTTTCTATAATAAGATTTTGATTAAAAGTTTTTGCAACTTTTATTGAGAAAAATCATATGGCTTGTCATCCTTAATTTTTAAAATTAAATAAATTGGTAGATTTTAAAAGTTAATCCAATCTTTCTTCGCTAAAATAAGCTGTGTTTAAGTTATACTGCATTTTAATATAAATTCCTAGAATCAATTTGCTATGGTTTTTTTTTTATTTTTGCTCACTAGTGAAACTGGCTTATAATTTTCTTTTCCTCTACTTTCCTTGTCCAAGTTTTGCTATTGTTTTAAGCCAGATTAATAAAATAAGTTGAGTTATTTTCCCTCCTTTTCCTGTTATGATTTTTTTTTTTTTTTTAGAGTTTGCTAAAATTCACCTGTATAACCATCTAAGCCTAGTGTCCATCAGGGAAAAGGGAGATTTTGGACTCTATTTCAAGTTCTTAATAGTTATTGCTCTATTTGGTTTTTTTATTCTTTTTACATTAATTTTGGTTCTTTATATTATTTATGAAGACCATCCATTTAATTTATATTTTCAAATTATGTGTATAAGGTTGCTAATTATCACATAAAGTCTAAAATCCCTTCTTTTACATTGCTATCTTCCTTTTTTGGTTCTCTATGCTTCTTCTCTGTTTTTATCTAAATCTATAATAACAGGGATTTGTGTACTTATAACTATTTTCAAAGCATTTTGAGGTTTTTGTTTGTCTCTATTGTTTCTTGGATTTCAATTTCATTACTTTTCTTTTAATCTTGAATTATTCTTTTTGTGGATTTATGCATTTACTTTGATTAATAATTACAAACAGGAATTTAAATTTATCTCTGGTGTTTATAAAGTTTGAAAACTAAACTCTGAAAAAAAATCCTAGAAGCCTCTTTTCCTCAAAAAAGGTTTGTAATACTTATTAATATACAGTAAGAGATAAGGCAACACATCAGTATTTTATTTATTTGGCTGATGTGGGAGTCTTTAGGGAGATCCATATGCTAAATTAGGCACTGAGGATATGTAAGATGAAAGTTTCACTCCAAAAAGGAAACAAAAATAAAAAATTAATAGTAGTAATAACATTAACAATATCAACAGCAACTAACAGTAGTTTCATTATTTATTATGCGCAAGGTGCCATTCTAAGTATTTCATATGAAATTAATCTTCAAATGACCCTATACGAAAGGATGAAAGGTACTATACTATTATTCCTATTTTACAGATGAAAATCCCCAGGAGTGGATAGGGTAACAACTAGCGAGTGATGGTTGTATAACACAAATGATTGTTAATAACCATGAGCACATTCAATACAGTCTTAGTGTCTTCAATGGAAGCTGTTATGTTTTTAACAGTCATCAAAACAGATCAGGTACGTGATTAATTGCATGACATTTTTCCTGCTTATGATATCACATGTTAATGTCGTTTGGTTTTAGGAATGCAGACTTTCTCCTTCCCCTTGCTGTCTCTGCTGACTACCTTTTTCACATGGCCTCTCCTCTGTCATCCATCCAATGTATACTGTCAGCTCATTCATCATCTGACAGATTTACTAACTCACTCATCATTTTGCCATTTATGAGCCCGTCCTTTGGTGCATTCATCCTCCACACCTCGGCTGGCTCTCATTCTGACATGCCGACCGCCTGTCACTGTTCGCCAGCCAAACCAGTACTTTTCCTTGTAACCGCTATTATCTCATTTGTCAGATTATTTTATTCCTTTTTTCATATTAACTTGACTTTGAATATTTCCTAGATTTTTTTCTTTCTGTTCCTCCGGGCCAACCATTTGGTTCATTTGCTTATTATCATATGATATTACCCATCCCTTGTCATTTGACAGTTTTTTAGATTCCATTTCTCATGATACATAAACATTTAAATTCTATCTCTTGTTTCTATTAGATGAAATCAATACAGGTTTTGCTCCATGTAAAGTGACTTAGAATTTGCAATTAGGATGACATTTATTTTTTTAATTTAATTTTATTATGTTATGTTAATCACCATACATTACATCATTGGTTTTAGATGTAGTGTTCCATGATTCATTGTTTGCATATAACACCCAGTGCTCCATGCAGAACGTGCCCTCTTTAATACCAATCACCAGACTAATCCATCCTCCCACCCCCTCCCCGCCTAGAACCCTCAGTTTGTTTCTCAGAGTCCATAGTCGGATGACATTTAAATTAGCATGTATTCACAATGGCATCTGAAATCTGGAATAAAATGCCCATTTCCCTTCTATAGGAAGGAAAACCCAGGATAATCAGCAGCATTTTACAAAATACCATGCAGAAGCATTTTTTAAAATGTATTAAAATACATAATTTATTCCCCTCATTGTATAAAAATGGCAATATGCTCTCTCCTGAGAATTGAAAAAGATTCTCTATTTAATCTCCTTTGAACTGGTGCATTTGATGGTATGTACTTCAGAAAAAAAGATGGGACTAAGTACTGCCCACACAAGAGAACTAGTCATGAAGAACACATGCACACTGGACATGAGCTCCAGATGCCTGCAAACTAATGAGAGGAGCTCCTGAAGGGTCCTGCCCGGACAGACTATTTGTCTATGTTTGTATGTATGCATGCATGCATGGATATATGTGTGTGTGTCTGTATGTGTACATGTGTGTAAATACGTACTGTGTAGGCACATATATAAATATGCATGGAACACATGTGTCATGTGTATGTATGCAAGCATGTGTGGGGTTTCATATGTATGTAAGCAAGTGAACTCCTACTGTGCTTCCCATGTGGAAGTTCCCAGACGAAGTTTCTCATTTGGTTATTACCACAACCCTTGTAATCTAAATACCAAGGGCCGCCACATGGTCACTGGTTACTGTGTGCCTTGATGCTCACCATGAGGCAGGTTCTATCATTTTCCCCATTTGCACAATTGAGTGAGCTGAGCCTGCATGGAGAGGGAGTCATTCACCCAAGATAGGAAATCCTACTATTCCAATGGTATCAGTGGGGAGACTGAAACATAGAGGTTCAGAAACTTGCTGAAGGTCATACTGGGAATAAGAAATGGAACCTGTGCTCCTAACCATGTAATACTGCTTCCCAGTAGGAAGATCACTTTCCTTTCAAGAATGTATAAAAAGATACACATATGTATATGCACACATGTACACAACTTAAATAAGGCCTTCCCATCAGAAGAGAATGAGGGCATGTACCAAGATACCAGGGGGGAAAGGCTAATTCTTAAATAAATATTTTAATAAAAGCAGAGAAATTCTTGGAAATTTTTTTCTTTTTTTTTAAGATTTTATTTATTAGAGAGAGAGAGAACGAGCAGGGGGAGGGAGAGGGAGAAGCAGACTCCCTGCTGAGGAGGGGCTAGATCCCAGGACCCTAAGATCATGACCTGAGCCAAAGGCGGATGCTTAACCAACTGAGCCACCCAAGCATCCCGGAAATTTTCTATAAATTTCCCAACAATAAAAAGACATTGCCTCTGTGAAACACAAGCAGTTTGCACTGACAAAAAAGGAAGAGATGAGAATAGCTGGTGGCCAAAAGGAAATAAACCAAGACAAGAAGAAACTGCACACACACACACACACACACGCGACAGAAAAAGAGACATGCCAATTTAAACTCTGCATGGGAAACAGTAAAGAGCAGGCTGGATACTGCAAAAAAAAAAAATCAAAGTTGTTAAAAATATTTGCCATAGAGTAGCATTTAATTTTTTTTCCAATTTTGCTAGATTTTTCTGCTTGCCTCTGGATCCACTGTACACCCTGTACTGCTGCTACCTGGAGGTTGACATTGATGGGCTACGTGAGCTGGGCTCCCCTGTTCTCCCAGGAGTTCAGCTATGTGAGGCACTGAGACTATAGTGAGGAGGGGAGAAAGGTTGGGGTATTTAGTCCCTCTCTGCTGGACCATTGTATCACTGACTGCATCCTTCTACCAAAGGCCACATCTCTTCTCAGGGGGTCCTTTCCCATGAATTTGCTCTTTCCCGGCTCTGGTGCTACTCCTTCCCTGCACCCGTTGGGCCTAGGGGCAGCTATACCAGCTCTCAGCATCCCCTGATGGCTTCCCTTAGCTCTCCCCCACCTTTGTAAATAGTCTCTCATCAAATTCTACCTTACCTAATTCCACTATGTCATCTGTTTCCTGCTTGGACCCTGAAGGATACTGAGTATGCAGAGCTCCAGGCATGTCCCAAAAAAGCCCCTTTATCTCTTTTATAAACTTTTGTTCTAGACAACAAATTGAGTTTTAAAGCATTCTAATTGCTTTTTTAAAAAACAGTTCAAAAACAACTGGTGAAAATAAACTTGAGAAGCACTCATGAGAATGCCAAAAAAGAAACAGACAGATAAAAATAAAGAGAGAAAAATCCCTTACGTGGAGGATATTAAAATGACCAGTAATATAAAATTCCAGAGAAGAACCCAAAACATATAATTATGTTCTCACTACAGAATGAAACTAACATTGGCTTCAGAACTTTCCTCAAATTGCTAGTGCCAGAAAAAAATGATTACTCAAGAATTCTGAATCTAACCCAACCATTCCTGTGTTGAAAGTAACAGATGGCTACTTTCGTTTATACATGGCCTGGGGGAAATATATCCCCATGTACCCAATCCAAAGAGATGAAAGAAAATTCAGAGTATGAGAGTGCTTAAGTCAGTCATTCTATAGCCGACATGGGAGTGAAACCACTAGGTTCAATAAAGGGGTTCCCATAAAGAGAAGGCTTTATAACCTGAAGTCTAAATACAAAACGAAAATGAGAGGGGGTTTTAGATACACAAAATCAAAAATGCTAACATGCATTTTCCAAAAGGAGAAGATTTTAAAATACAGCTTCTTTGGGGGTATAATTTCTGTACAATGAAATGTTCTCTAGTTTCACAATGGTGATGGTCACACAGGCGGCGTTTATTTTTCTTGAAACACAAAGAACTTTGTGCTTAAAAGAAGCACAAACTGTTCTATGTGAAGAGGAGATTTTATCTTTGATTTTGGTAATTTGGTAAATGTAGGATTGAGGACACTTTCACAAAATCAAAAAGTGGTCCAGAAATGAAAAGGTGAAATGTATTTTTTAAACGATATCATTTACATAGACATTTAAAAAAGTAAGTTACCAAGGATAAGTGCATCGAAAGATATCAAAGTCCACTACAGAGAAAAATCACAGAACCCAGTTCAAAATACTTTGTAAAAGGCCTAAATAAATGGAAAGATATTGTATTTCATGGTCAGGACCACTCAATATCATAAAGATGTGCATTCTCCTTAAAATGATACACAGATATAATAAAATTCCAATAAAAATCCCAAAAAAGATACTCATGAAACTTCACCAGCTGATTCTAAAATCTCCGTGGAAGAACAAAGGGCCAAGAACAGTCAAGATATTCCTGGAGAAATGAAGAAAGCAGAGCATCATTCCTTCTCAAAGGTACATTATAATAGAGGAACAACAAAATGAGCCAAAAGAATAGAATGGACTGCCCAGAAAACAGACATAGAGAGAGATGGAAACATTTATGAAAAAGTTTACCAGTTCCCTGGGTAAAGAATAGGCTATGATGCTAATATACTCAGTGATCTACATTAAAAAGAGAAAGGAAAGAGAATTCCTACCTTAAAGCATACACAAAATTCAATTCCAAGTGGAATAAATGCTTGAATGTGAAAAGTAAAACTTCAGATTTTGAAGAAAAAAAATATTTATATGATCTCAAAGGTAGGAAAGGGTTTTCTTTTGTCCACCAACTTTATTGAGTTATAATGTACATAACATTGTGTAAGTTTAAGGTATGCAACATGATGATTTGATACACATATGTACTGCAAAATGATTCCTACAACAAGGGTAGTTAACCCATCCATCATCCCACATAATTACTTTTTTTGTATGTGTGTGGTAAGAACATTTAAGATCTACTCTCCTAGCAACTTTCAAATATGCAATGCAGTATTGTTGAGTATGGTAATGATGCTATACATTAATTCCCCAAAACTCATTCATCTTATAACTGAAAGTTAGTACCCTTTGACCAACATCTCTTCATTTCCCCCACATCCAGCCCTTGGCAACCATCAACCTACCCTGTTTCTATGAGTTCAGCTTTTGTAGATTCCACACATAAGTGAGATCATGCAGTGTTTGTTTTTCTCTGTATGACTTAGTTCACTTATCACAATGCCCTCAAGATTCAGCCATGTTGTCACAAATGACAGGATTTCCTTCTTTTTTATGGCTGAATAATATTCCTCTCCGTGTATGCGTAAGCTATCTCTATGATATCATCCATTCATGCACACATAGATTGTTTCCACATCTTGGCTATTGTGAATAATGCTGTAGTGAAACTGGGAATACAGATAACCCTTCAAGATAGTGATTTCATTTCCTTCGGATATATATCCAGAAGAGGGATTGCTGGATCATACGGTAGTTCCATTTTTAACTTTTTGAAGAACTTTCATACTGTTTTCCCTAGTGGCTGCACCAATTTACATCCCCACAGTAGTGCACAAGGGTTCCCTTTTCTCCACATCCTTACCAATACTTATCTCTTGTCTCTTTGATAACAGCCATTCTAACAGGTATGAGGTGATATCTCCTAATAGTTTTAGTTTGCATTTGCCTGATGATAATTGATGTTGAAAACATTTTCATGTACCTGTTGGCCATTTGTGTATATTCTTTGAAAAATGTCTGTTCAGGTCCTTTGTCCATTTTTAATTATATCATCTGTTTTGATTTTGAGCTATATGGGTTGCCTCTATATTTTGAATATTAACTCCTTATTAGATATACGGTTTGCTAATGTTTTCCCCCATTCCATAGGTTGTCTTTTCATTTTTTTAAATTTTTTAACGTTCATAAGCTTTTTATTTAGATGTTGCCACTTGTTTATTTTTTATTTTATTGCTTGTGTTTTTCATCTCATATCCAAAAACTCATTGCCAAGACAATGATCTTTCTTTGTAACTATTCTACTAGGAGTTTTAAAGTTTCAGGTCTTACATTTAAGTCTTTAATCCATTTTGAGTTAATTTTCTCTTTTTTATTGAAATAAAGCTAACAGTGTTGTATTAGCTTAGGTGTACAATATAATGATTCAACAATTCTGTACATTACTCAGTGCTCATCAAAATAAGTGTACTCTTAATACTCATTATTTCACCCATACACCCACATACCTCCCCTTTGGCAATCACCAGTTTTTCCCTGTATTTAAGAGTCTGTTTTGTTGTTGTTGTTGATTTTTGTTTCTTAAATTCCACATATAAGTGAAATCATATAGTATTTGTCTTTCTCAGCCTGACTTATTTCACTTAGCATTATATGCTCTAGGTCCATTCATGTTGTTGCAAATGGCAAGATCTCCTTCATTTTTATAGCTGAGTAATACTTATTTGTGTATATAGATAGATAGATAGATAGATAGATAGATAGATAGATAGACAGATAGATAGATAGATAGATATCACATTTTCTTTGTCCATTCATCTATTGATGGACAGTCGGGGTTGCTTCCATATCTTGGCTATTGTAAATAATGCTGCAATAAACACAAGGTGCATATATCTTTTGGAGTTACTGTTTTTGTTTTCTCTAGGTAATACCCAATAGTGAAATTATTGGATCATAGAGTACTTCTGTTTTTAATTTTTTGAGAATCCCCCGTATTGTTTTCCACCAATGGAAAATTGGTTGCCCCAATTTGTATTCCCACCAACAATGCATGAGAGTTCCCTTTTCTCCACATCCAACACTTATTATTTCTTGTCTTTTTAATTCTAGCCATCTTGACAGGTATAAGGTGATATCTCATTGTAGTTTTGATTTGCATTCCCTGATGATTAGTGATATTGAGCATCTTTTCATGTGTCTGTTCGCCATTTGTATGTCTTCTTTGAAGAAATATTCGTTTATGTCCTCTGCCCATTTTTAAATCAGATTATTTGTTTTTTGGTGTTGACATTTTGAGTTAATTTTCTGAGTGGTGTAAGATAAAGGACCAATTTATTTCTTTTGCATGTAAATATGCAGTTCTCCCAAACCATTTATTAAAGAGACTGTCCTTTCCTCGGTGAACATTCTTGGTTCTTCTGTCAAATATTAGTTGACCATATATTCATGGGTTTATTTCTGGGCTCTCAACTCTGTTCTATTGGTCTGTGTCTATTTTTATGACAATACCATACTGTTCTGATTACTATAGTTTTGTAATGTAGTTTGAAATTAAGAAGTATGAGGCCTCCAGTTTTGTTCCTTCTCAGGATTGCTTTGGTTATTCAGGGTCTTTTGTGGTTTCACACAAATTTTAGGAATGTATTTTCTGTCCGTGAGAAAAGCCATTGGAATTTTCATAGGCATTTCAATGAGTCTCTAGATGGCTTTGGGTAGTATGGCCATTTTAATATTTATTCTTCTAATGAACATGGGATATCTTTCTACTTCTTCAATTTTTTTCATCAATGTCTTCTAGTTTTCAGTGTACAGATCTTTCACCTCCTTAAATAGATTCCTAAATATTTTATTATTTTTGATGTTACCATAAATGAGATTGTCTTCTTTATTTCTTTTTCAAATAGGTCATCATTAATGTATACAAACAACTGACTTTTATATGTTGATTTTGTGTTGTGAAACTTTACTGGATTCATTTTTTAGTTCTAACAGTATTTTGATGGAGTCATTTGAACCTTCTACATAAAAGATCATGTCATCTGAAAACAGATACAATTGTACATCTTCCTTTCTGATTTGGATGCCTTTTATTTCTTTTTCTTGTGTAATTACTCTGGCTAACACTTCTAGTCCTATGCCCAATAAAAGTGGTGAGAGTGGGTACTCTTGCCTTGTTCCTGATCACAAAGGAAAAGTTTTCAACCTTTTATCACTGAGTATGTTAGCTGTGGGCTTGTCATATGTGGCATTTATTATGTTGAGATACAGTCCTTTTATATCCAATTTGTTGAGTTTTTATCATGAAAGGATATTGAATTTTGTCAAATGTATTTTCTGCATCTATTGGGATGATCACATGATATTTACCTTGCATTCTGTTAATTTGGTGTATCACATTTATTGATCTGCTTATGTTGAACCATCCTTGTATTCCAGGGATAAATCCCACTTGATCATGGTGTATGATACTTTTTTTTTATTACTTCAATTTTACAATTCATTTATTCAATCAGAAAACTGAGGGGGCACAGAGGTAAAGAATTTGCCTGAGGTCCCACAGCTTGCAGATAGAGGGACAAATTCATACTTTTAATGTGCTGTTGAATTTGGTTTGCTAGATTTTATTGAGAATTTTTACATCTATATGGATCAGGAACACTGACATGTTTTTTCTTACAGTGTCCTTATGTTGCTTTAATATCAGGGTAATGCTGGCCTTGTAAAATCAGTTTGGGAGTGTTCCCTCCTTCATTTTTTGGAAAGAGTTTGGGAAGGATCAGCATTAGTTCTTCTTAAATGTTTGGTAGTATTCATCAGGGAAACCATCTGGCCCTGGGTTTTTCTTTGTTGAGAAGTTTTTGATAAATGATTCAATCTCCTTACTTGTTAATCTCTGTTCAGATTTTGCTTTTTGTCATGATGCAATCTTGATAGGTTGTATGTTTCTAAAATTTTATACATTTCTTCTAGGTTATTCAATTTGCTGACAGATAACTGTTCATAGTATTCTCTTAAGATCCTTTGTATTTCTGTGGTATCAGTTGTAATGTCTCCTTATTCATTTCTGATTTCATTTATTCTCACTTTTTTCTCAGTTTGTCTAGCTAAAGATTTGTCAATTTTATTTATCTTTTCAAAAAAGCTCTTACCTTCACTGATTTTTTCTAATGTTTCCTTGTCTCTATTTCATTTATTTCTGCTCTGATCTTTCTGATTTCCCTCTTTCTGTAAACTTTGGGTTTATTTTGTTCTTTTTTTAGTTCCTTATGGTGTAAAGTTAGGTTATTTATTTGAGATATTTCCTTTTTTTCATGTAGGCTATTATCACTATAAACTTCCCCCCTGGAACTGCTTTTTTTAATTTCCCACAAATTTTTACGTGTTGTGTTTCCATTTTCATTTATTTCAAGATTTTTTTGATATCCTGTGTGAGTTTTCTTTTGACCCACTGATTGTTCAGGAATGTGTTGTTTAATTTCCACATACTTATGAATTTTCCAGTTTTCCTCCTGCTATTAATTTCTAGTTTCATACTATGGTGATCAGAAAAAATATATGGTATAATTTCAATCTTCTGAAATTTGTGAAGACTTGTTTTGTGACCTCATATATGGTCTATCTTGGATAATATTTCCCTATGCACTTAGTAGAATGTGAATTCTGTTGCTGTTGGATGAAATATTCTCTATATGTGTTTAGGTCCATTTGGTCTAAAGTATAGTTCAAGTCCAGTGCTTCTTTATTGATTTTCTGTCTGAATGATCTATCTGTTGTTGAAATTTAGGTACTGAAATCCCCCACTATATCTGTATTATTGTCTATTTCTTCCTTTAGACCTGTAGACTTAGTATTTGCTTTATATATATGCTCTAATGATGGGTACATATATATTTACAATTGTTATATCTTAATGAGTTGACCCCTTTTTTTATATAATGACCTTCTTTGTCTCTTCTATGTCTCTTGTGACAGTTTTTGACTTAAAGTCTACTTTGTCTGCTGCAAGTATAGCTACCTCTGCTCTCTTGGTTTCCAGTTGCATGAAATATCACTTTCCATCCTTTCATTTTCAGCCTATGTGTATCTTTAATCCTAAAATGAGTTTCTTATAAGCAGCATAAAGTGGAGCTTTGCTTTTTTATCCATTAACCACTCTATGCCTTTTAATTGGAGATTTTAAAGATTTTTTTTTTTTTTTTTTGACAGAGAGAATGAGAGAGAGCACATGAGAGGGGGAAGGGTCAGAGGGAGAAGCAGACTCCCTGCCGAGCAGGGAGCCTGATGCGGGACTCGATCCCGGGACTCCAGGATCATGACCTGAGCCGAAGGCAGTCGCTTAACCAACTGAGCCACCCAGGTGCCCTTAATTGGAGATTTTAATATATTTACATTTAAAGTAATTATTCATAGGTAAGAATTTACTAATGCCATCTTACTGTTTTTTGGCTGTTTTGTAGTTCCTTTGTTCCTTTTTTCCTGTCTTGTCTTCCTTTGTGAACTGATGATTTTCCATAGTGGTATGCTTTGATCCCTTTGATCTCTCTCTCTCTCTTTTTTAAAAGATTTGTTTATTCATTTTAGAGAGAGAGTGAGTGCGTAAGAGCAGGGGAAGGCGGACAGAGAGAGGGAGAGAAGCAGACTCCCCACTGAGTGAGGAGCCCAACACAGGGCTCAATCTCACAACCCTGAGATTATGACCTGAGCCAAAATCAAGTGTAGTACACTTATCCAACTGAGCCACCCAGGTGCTCCTGATGCCCTTCTCTTTACCTTTTTTTGTATCTACTGTAGGTTTTTGCTTTGTGGTTACCATGAGGCTTAATAAAACATTTTATAGATATAACAGTGTGTTTTAAGCTGATAACTTAATCACATACAAAAATTCTACCCTTTTACTCCCCCCTAACATTTTATTCTTGATGTCTTTGTTTTTGATAAATAACTTTCTATATTGTGTATATATTAAGAAACTGTACATACATTTATTTTTAATACTTTTGTCCTTTAACCTTTATACCAGAGTTAAGTGATTAATATTACAGTTTGGGGTACTATAAATTTGACTATATAACTGCTTTTGCCAGTGGGTTTTATACTTTCCCATGTTTTTATGTTACTAATTATTGTCCTTTCATTTCAATTTGAATAACTTCTTTCAGCATTTCATGGAAGGCAGGTCTAGAGAGAGTGAATTTCCACAAGTTTCGTTTGTCTGAGAAAGTCTTTATCTCTCCATTTCTGAGGCAAAACATTGTCAGGTAAAGTTTTCTTAGTTGGCAGTTCTCACTTTGAATATATCATCCCACTCTCTCCTGGCCTGCAAGGTTTCTGTTGAGAAATCCATTGATACAGCCTAAAGGAGGTTTCCTTGTATATGAGGATTTTTTTTCTCACTGCTTTTTAAATTCTGTCTTTAATTTTAGACAGTTTTATTAAAATATGCCTCAGTGAATTCTTCTTTGGATTGAAACTTTTTGGGGACTTATGGGCTTCATAAACTTGGATGTTGAAATATTTCCCCATATTTGGGAAGTTCTCAGCCATTATTTCTTTTAAAAATCTTTCTGCCTCTTTCTTCCTCTGTTTTCCTCCTGGAATCTCAAAATACATAGATTTTTCAATGGTATTCTATAATTCAAGTAGGTTATCTCCACTCTTTTTCATCCCTTTTTCTTTGTCCTCCTCTGACTGGGTAATTTCAAATGACCCATCTTCAGTTTTATAGATTCTTTCTTCTGCATTATCAAGTCTGATGGTCATGCTCTCTACTGTATTTTTTTTTCCATTTCATCCATACTATCCTTCAGCACTAGTATTTCTGTTTGGCTCTTTTAAAAATTATTTGTATGGGGCGCCTGGGTGGCTCAGTTGTTAAGCGTCTGCCTTTGGCTAAGGTCATGATCTCAGGGTCCTGGGATTGAGTCCCGCATCGGGCTCCCTGCTGCATCTCCCTCTCCCACTCCCCCTGCTTGTGTTCCCTCTCTTGCTGTCTTGTCTTTCTCTCTCTGTCAAATAAATAAAATAAAATCTTTAAATAATAAATAAATTAATTAATTAAAGTTATTTGTATCTGTTAAATTTCTCACTTTTTCATTGTTTTCCTGATTCTGTTAAATTATCTTTCTGTGTTATCTTATAGCTCAGTGAACTTCTTAAAACAACTATTTTGGACTCTTCATCAGGCAAATCAGATCTCCATTTCTTTAAGGTCAGTTACTATAAAACTGCTGTGCTCCTTTGGTGGTGTAATGTTTCCTTGATTTTTTCATATTCTTTAAAGTCTTGAATTGCTGTCTTCATGTTTGAAGAAGCCATCACATCCTCTAGTCTTTACTGACTGGCTTCAGCAGAGAAATACCTTGTCATCCTAGAGATCCTGCGGCTTTCTCAGACCTCCTCTATGGATACACATGTTCCAGACTTTTTGTTCCCTCTTGGAATGGGGAAAGGTAGAATTCTTGAGACTGTTTGCTTTCTCTCAATCTTGTCAAGCCAATCCAAGTGCAGAGAGCCTCCTATTTGTTTTCCCTAGGGCAGTGCTGAATGCTTAAATTTATGTGCTTTCTCCCAATCCTGGAGAGCTGGGCTGGATTTCTGCATGTACTCACTAGCTGTATGCAAAGGCACAGGCAGGGAGCCAGCCACAAGATGAGGGAGTTTGTAGGTGAGGCATGCAGAATAGTGGGGGTGCCTGTAGGCCACTTTGGTGGGCTAGCTGGGGGGATCACAGGCAAGGCATCCCCTGTGGCTTGTGGGCAGTCTACATCTATGACACAGGCAATAGGATATGTGTCCCGTTGATGCCTTCTGAGAGCCCTGGCTGCTGGTCTCCCAGCCCCTTCTACCCTCCAGTCATTAGCACACCTCAGTATTCTGAGTGCGCCAGAAATAAACGGGTCTCTTTGACGGCATCCCGCACAGCTGGGGATGCCAGTAGCATCCACTCACACAGTCTCACTTTTCTCCTTGGGAGAAACCACCGGCTGAGAAAATTCTCTTGGCACTGAGCTGTGCTGCCTTGGGGGAGGGGTGAAGCAGTTACCTTATAACCGTTCCTCTTACTCTCTTTATCACATCTCATCTTGGATAGTTTTTGCTCCAACAGTGTGCTGGAACTTCTCTGCTGGAGTCCCAGGCTTCCGCAAAGGCACTTCCATCTGTGGCTGATCCTCAAAATCAGTGTTCTTTGTGGGAGAAAATGGTGGAAAACTCCTCTTCCTCCATATTGATGATATCACTCCAGGAAAGATTTCTTAACAAATATTCCACACACATGCACAAAAATTAACCATAGTGAAAGAGATTGATAAATATAGAAAACCGTAACAAAGTGAAATGATAAGTCAAACCCTAAACACAGATAGTTTCATACATTTAACAAAGAAATAACCTCCAGAAGATATAATGTAAATAACTTCTAGAAATAAGTAAGAGAAAGATGAACAAAAATAAGTAAAGCACAAACTCACCTATTATAGAAGAGGAAACCCAGGGGCCAATAAAGACATAAAAGTTGGCTGATTTCATCAGAAATAAGATAAATGCAAACTGAGACCATGAGATACTATGTTAAATGTACCAGACTGGCAGATTTTTTGAGTCAAGCCCTATGAAGTTCTTAAAAAAAAAAAAAAAAAGTGGGACACTACTAGGTGTCTATATTGGCCGGTTTGGGAAAACCATGTGACATTATTCCATGAAAGTGAAGATATGCATTCCCCATGACCCTGTGACTCCACATCCAGGTGCATACGCCAGAGGAACTCTCAGGTATGTAAAGAGGCAGGTATTAAAATATTCACAGTAGCTCAGTTCATAATAGCAAAAAAAATTTACATAAATAGCCCACTTGTTCCACTCAAGGAGAATAGACAAATATATTGTGATTATTCACATGATGGAACATCATACCAGCGTTAAAAGTAATTGATCTAAGCTACACACACAAACATGGATGAATCCACTGATATTACGTTGAAATGAAAAAAAAAAAAAAACAAAACCCAAGTCATAGAGAGTAGGGTGTGATTCTATTTATATAAAGTTCAAAAACAATAAAAATAGTATATTATTTAGGGAAATGTACATATGTGGTAAATGAATGGCAACCCTCAAACCCCTCCTCTGAATCAGAGAGAAGGGGATGAGATGGAGAAGGTCCCATAAGCAAGCCCCAGGGTGGGTAAATTTATGTTTCTTATGTTGACTGGTGGGGGGGGAGTCTCTGTTGTTTGCTTCAAGGTTATACTTCATAATTTACATATATTCTGTTGTAGGTGCCATATATTTTGTTCTACTAATAAATATTTCACAATTTAAAATGGAAAAGATGAGCTATATTTTAAAATGTAACTGCCAGCAGAATAAGAAACTAGCTGCTTGCCTTTTAAATGTCTGCAGAGAGTAAAGCACGCTGAATGGAGTGCTTTGAGAAAGAATAAAAATCAGAAGGACCAGGGCGCCTGGGTGGCTCAGTTGTTAAGCATCTGCCTTCGGCTCAGTGGTCTCAGGGTCCTGGGATCGAGCCCCGCATCAGGCTCCCTGCTCAGCGGGAAGCCTGCTTCTCCCTCTCCCACTCCCCCTGCTTGTGTTCCCTCTCTTATGTCTCTCTCTCTCATTCTGTCAAATAAATAAAATGTTTAAAAAAAAATCAGAAGGACCGATGAAAAACACGTAAAAGCAGAAAGATAAAAAGAATAACTTGAAATCATTCCCATATACAGAGGAGATTTCACAAGAAACAGTCACCCTGGTTTAAGCAAATTGATTTGTATTAAGAGACATACTGGAATAAAATATCACAGAGAAGTAAAATAAAAATGAGAGGCAAAGATAGTAGGCAAATCTGAACAAAAGAGAAATGAGGGTGGTGCTCTAATTTAGACAAAGCGGAATTCAAAGGCCATAAAATATTCAATTGGGCAAGACCCCTTTATATTAATAAGTGACATAATCCACAAATAATGAACACTAATATACTTAAGAACATAAAACCCAAATAGAGCAAACAGTGGTGGAAGCAAGAAATTGGCAAAAACAGAGCTCCAGTGCAAGACACTAATCTGGATCGTGGAGCAAATGGTGTTTGTGGGAAAAGATGAGATGAGGCTAACAGCAGCTGCGAGCAGGGGCAGAACCCTGTAGTTGTCTTCTCAGTTGTGTCCCTGAATTTTCCAGGTTTTCTAGAACATGTAGCTAATACTCAATAGTGTGGGGAAAAAAACTTCATCAAGATCTCTGTTTGGGAGGCGCCTGGGTAGCCTCAGTCAACTGAGCGTCTGACTCTTGATTTCAGCTCAGGTCATGATCTCAGGGCCCTGGGATCCACCTCTGCATCCACCTCTGTGCTCAGCATGGAGTCTGCTTGGGATTCTCTTTCCCCTTCTCCCTCTGCCCCTCCCTTCACTCGTGCTCTTTACCTCTCTCTGAAATAAATAAATAAAATCTTAAAAAAAAAAAAAAAAGACCTGTGTTTGGTAATACCACACAATAAGAAAGGCAGGTAATGTCTTTCTTCCTCCTAAAGTCAATCTGATTTTAAAAGCTTTTGTTAGTCATTAGATAATACTGCTTATCTACAGTGCAACTTCAATTTCAATTTCAATTTTTCTATCAATAGTTGAACCACACAAGATAGCAGAACGATCAAATCTGAAACCTTTGAGTTTTCTTTTCATCCCTAATCAGAATTTTTGTATTTTAATAAGAATTGGAACCTACAGAAATTTGATTTCAATGCACATACAAATCAGGGTAAAATATGTATGTTCCAATATTACTGTTACTTACTGTACAGCAAAAAAAAAAGATTATTCAGGAATCAAAGATAAGGTCTGTGAGTAATATTCTTCATTAAGAGAGGTTGGACATTTGAAAGAAAATCTGATAACTAATAGCCTATAAGTTACAATTTTTTTTAGAGCTGGATAAGTAGAGACAGTTCCTCAGAATTGCATATTAAATTCGCTTTCAATTAATATGGTTCAGCATTTTAGTCTTATGATTTGTATGCTTGGTAATACTTTCAAAATTAACTGTGCCACAGACAGACACACCACATACTTCTCAGCCACAATAATTTTTCTAATGCTATATCTTTATAACAGTAATTGCCTTCTTTCTGAAAGACTATGCAGTTTGAATCTAGTGACACTTCATTTATTACTTTTCTTATATTAGAGCTACCTCAGCATATTAGACTTTCTTTTCTTCCTTAACGACTTTTTTCTGTTAGAAGACCATGAAGACCCCAGGGCAAAGGAAGTGCATTAGGAAAGAGAGGCATTTTAGAGGCGGCAGGAATTTCTAAGGTGGACATCAGACAATTCTTTTTTTTTTTTTTTAAGATTTATTTATTTACTTGAGAGGGGGAGAGCACAAGTAGGGGGAGCAGCAAGCAGAGGGAGAAGCAGGCTCCCTGCTGAGCAAGGAGCCCGATGCAGGGCTCGATCCCGGGACCCTGACACTTAACTGACTGAGCCACCCAGGCATCCCGACATCAGACAATTCTTATCAAAAACAGACTGTACAGGAGACTCTCTGTTTCCTTTAACTATAGATGCTTTTGGCAAATGTCTATATACAAAAGGCTATGAAATTTGCGGGACTCATCATTAATACAGTGAGTTAAATCGCCAGCACAGCAAAACACACATTAAGTATGTCACAGGCCATGCCACTGCCACTCTCAGTTGAGGGGTCACCCTGCACCTGCTCCCTGGTCAGTTAGGACCCATCACAACACTTGGATCAAGAGACAGAGCTCCTCTTGCCCTGACAGCAGACTCTATCTTTTCCAGACCATAAGCATCAGGTGATTGGGTCGGTATTGGAGCAAAACGAGTCAAGAGCCAGTTACTAAAGTATGACCAGGAAGCACGTCTAAGAGGCTACTCCATGGACTGGCAAGTTTGGGCAGTCATCTATCTCTTGATGCTGGAAGTGCTCAAGTACAGGCTGAGGACAACTCTGAAAGCTAGAGAGATTTGAGAACCAGCTGGTGGTTCAACCACAGCCATCCCTTTCTCCCAAAAGTTTCTGCAGTTGAATTTCTCCTGGACTCTTAGGCCTTGTGCTCTTCTTGCTTCTTGGATTTTGGTGATGTTGTTCTGCTGGCTTGGCAAGGATTCCACTCTCCAATCCAGCTGCACAAGTGTCACCTGTCTAATAAAGGTTGAACCCCATTCTCCCTGTAAGATGCAGTCTGATTCAACCCTAGTGGAAGCAATAGGACATAATGAAAAGAGCAGACCCTTTAGAAGTAGATGGACCTAGATTTCTCTAACCAAACTTCGGCAAGTTCTCTGTCCAAACCTGTGACCTTGGCCAATTACACATTACTTTTGGAAGGAGTGTGTTCTTCACTTGTAATAGTGAACACTTGTCTTGGAGGGCTGTTATGAGCTGATACACAAAAAGCACCAGCAAAGCATCATCTCCTTTCATCTTTTGAAATAAAAATTATGTGTAATTCATTTCTTGATTAAGTTCTAACTTACAACTATTTCCTATTATCTTCTATTAAAATTTTAATACCTTTATTGCTGTTTATATTTTTCCAACTCATACCATTTCCTCATCTAGAATCTAAATTTTTGAAGGCAAGACCATATCTTATGCTTCCTTGTTCCCAACTCAACTCACAGCTCTGCACCTTGCACAGTGTATTTTGTTATCTGGAGGACTCCTGTGGCACCACTGACTCTGAGCCCCATCACTTGACAGTTCTGAAAATTACTGCTTGCTGACCATGTCCTTTATGTGTCCAGGACACACAGGATAAAGAGCTGGCTGTAAGACAGAATCAGCCCAGGGTCATACACGTGAAGGTCATCTACTGACACACACTGGGAAACACGTAACTAAGCCTCAGTAATCAGCAGCAGGGCAAACTCTTCTCTTCTGGAAACATCCTAAACTTTGCTGATGCCCACAACTGGGGGATACTAGATACTGGGTTTATCATCATCAAGAAATTGATCAGGGTCTGGGGATTCAGCTACATGCAACGCACCTCACAGCATATTAACCAGTGGACATGGATTACAAGTAAACCACTCAAGCCGTCGATAGACAGACATATAGAGAGAGTCTAGGACGCCATGCAGAGGCACATACTCGGACATCTGCAGCATGGAAGTATGCATGCTCCATAAGGCTCCTGAGCTCCCAAAGACCACCGCCTGTCCTCAGTACTATTCCTATGGGCCTTATGGCTCTCCAGTCTCTGCCCTCGGAGGGAGAGAGCAAAATTCCCCAGACTGGCCTGCGGACATAATTCCATCTCTCTAAAAAGATTCTCAACAGCCAGTCAGAAGCAACAACTAGGGGAAAGTCTATTACAGTTGTTTCCAGGCACAATTCAAAATGATGCATTTAATTCGTTATGCTTTTAGGCACATGACTACCTTATTAGATATCTTCATCTACCTTGTTTTTAATTTTCCTATCTAAGCTCATTGTCTCTTGTAGAGAGTAAGTTTTATTACATTTTCAATTAAAAATGTGCCTGATGGATCAAAACAAAAGAATTTATACTGAGAAGTAAATGACTCAAGCAAATATTTAAAAAAGTCATGTTTTAATAAAATTGGGTATTTTACCAATGACCATTTTTAATTTCACTTGGCCTTGAGTGGTTTTCTTACGCTCTATTTTAATTAGTCTGTGTCAGTCTTGGTTTTCTGGTGAGACTATCTCTCCCTAATGAAATTTAATACTGTTGTAAACTTAAAGACGAGCGTATTAGTCTATCTTCATAAACAAGATAGAAGGTTTTAGGTACTTAAGCAGCTTTATTAGCAGAGTAAGAGTCTGCATTGTTTCAAAGACCTGTACAAATTTGTGCACATCTTACTTCCTTCTCCTCTTCAGCACTTAAGGAATGAAGGCTTCATCTTTAATGTAATCAAGCAAAATACATTCTCTGGAAGAGAGGTCATGATCTTGACTGTAAGAAATCCCCAAAGTGGATTTATAATGAATTTTCTGAATAAATAATGACTCCAAATACATTTACATTAAATATATTAACCTTTAGCTCACCTATATTTTTAAATAGCATATTAAAGTTATATTTGAGCTCAATTCATGAGCTTGAAAGAAAGCCCTAGAGGCTTTCTATAAATCATATTAAAGGTTAAAGTGATTAAAACATTTTTTCCCACAAAATATCGCCAAACATACAAACCCATAGTGAAACTAAAGCTGAATTTCTGATGGGCACAGCAGAAAACATTTCCATTGGTACAAAAATTCAAAGACACTTTTAAAAAGAAGTTAATATATGCAGCATAAGATTTTAAGCTTTCTTATATTGGAAAATGATCGCCATAGCAATGAAAAGAGAGGGAAAAAAAACCACCCTAATCCAGGTTGAAGTTCATTCATCATACATTTCCAATTCCTTGGCATTTGCATGTTTCATTAAATACCACAGTTGAGGAAAAAAACAATAACAGAATTCAAGCTGAATGGAAGGGCAATGAAAGCTATTTTTTTCATCATTTATCTGTAGGTTTCCAATAAATCTGGCACTGTAAGAATCAGTCATTTATACTTGGGTATAAATATATAGGGCTGGTTTCTCTAAACTTCGGAGGAATTATTTTTTTTATTTTTTAAGGAAAGCTATTCGGGTTTTTTTTTTTAAGATTTATTGGGGGGGTGGGGAGGGGCAGAGGAAGAGAGAGAATCTCCAGAAACTCCCCACTGAACGTGGAGCCCTACGCGGGGCTCAATCCCACGACCCCGAGATCATGACCTGAGCCAAAATCAAGAGTTGGATGCTCAATTGGATAAACCATCCAGGCACCCCTAAACTTGGGAGTAACATCTAGTAAACATCTATTAGTACCACTTCTGGGGAAGCTCCAATGAATTAAGCTCCAACAGACTGAAGATGTTCTGGCCACTGCCCAGCATAGTGGGAGAGCTAATCCCAGCTCTTGGTGCCACGTATTTGGGTTTCTCAGCGCTGGAATGCTCCCTGCAGCTTAAGAACCACCCAAACACCTGCCGGAATGAATGCAAAACTATGGGAGCTGGCTTTTTCGAGAAAAGAGAATATGAAAGAAAAAAAAATCTTCCTCTCTCTGGCAGCTTCTAATGAAAAGGAAATCATGAAATAATGAATTGGACATAAAAGCATTTTATTTAGTCTGATGCTGTGCTGCAGTTAAGTCTTAGCCTGACGTGCTAAGGGAGCTGAATTTATGCTTCAGTAAGCTAAAGAAAGAGGGTTTTTGTTGTTGCTAAATTTAAAGATCTCAAGTAAGCCAGCATAGCACAGTGATTAGGAGCAGATCCTCTAGGGCCTCGTCGGCCTGAGCTGGTGTCCAGTCTAATGTTTACTCCCCACTCCCGTCCTGTGCCTCAGTTCCTCCTTTGGGTGGGATGGTAACAGGGGTGCCCCACTGGGGTGTCTCGAGAACCAAGTGGTGAGGACACTTGAAGAGGGCCTGGTCCATAGAATATTTTAAACCATGCTCATTAGTACGGAAGCTAAACGGAAATGATGCCATGGGTCTGGACTAGTGTTTTTTTTTTAAGTGCCTCAGGAGGCTCTGTTGTGCAGGCAGGGTGGAGGCTGGCCTAGAGGTTAAGAGCATGGGCATATTCCCCGGGTTTAAACCTGACCTCTGCTTCACAAGCTTCAAAACCTTGGGCATAATTAAACCTTGTACTCACTTCATAGAATGGTCCTTAGATGAGTGTCTGGAACATGGAGAATGACTGGTAACTGTTAGTAATTACTGTTGTCATTATAATCATCACCATCAGCCCAGGACAAGCCTGGCCTGAGGCACCTCTGAACCTTCACAATGGATACTGAAGTTGGAAAAGCAGTTCTGCCTGGTGGAAAATCAACTTTAGTGCTCCTCTGTGAGCTCGCTGCCTCTCACAGGAGGCCTGACAGATCCCGCCAGTCCCCACGGACCTCCTGCTTTCACAGATCCCAAAGATGGCCCTCCTGTCCCAGGGCAGGTTTACCCAGGTGGGGGAGGCAGGAACTATGAAGGGCTGCATGCCACCCCAGCAAGGAAACAGAAGACACCAAGCAACCAACCATACCACCGACCTACCCACATCAACACAGTCCTGCCTTTGTACATATGAACATGATAACCAAGGATGGGTTGACATTTGAGTAAAACAAATTTCCTGAAAAGCTAGATGAGTAAAGAGGCCACCTGACCTGTGGCGGGGGGGGGGGGGGGGTAGGTGAGAATACAGAGGAGTGAGGAAACCTGATAAATAAAATTCTAAATTAATACCCCTGAAGGAGACAGCACCCATACAATAGGTGCTTCATGAAATGTGAACATATTGCTATGAAAAAGAAGCAATAAGAGAACAAGAAGAGTTCTCTGAAAATAATATGCTGTCAAAATGAAACATTCAGCAGAAGGGTCAAATAGTAGAATGAAGGGGGCTGAGGCCCAAATTAATTATCCAGAAAATAAAACAGAGGAAATAACCCAGAAAGTAAGAAAGAAAAAGGAAAATATTAAAAAATGTAAAGAATTATTTGGCGTCAATTTAGCAGGTAGAATATCCTTCTACCTACACCAAGTAGGCTAAATTCTAGAAGGCAGAGAAATATGAGAAGAGATAGAATCAAAAACTTAATGGAAGAAATTTCCCCAGAAAATTTCCCTTGAAATATCCAACAGACAACTAATCAGGTCCAGAACAATAGGTCACTATGGTGTGTTGTAGCCAGATATAAGATCAACACACAATAAATCAAACAGTACCATTGTTCCAGAAATTACAACAGAAAATATATCCCCATCTCTCAAAAATATAGATATTACTTGTCCAGAATATATAAAACCAATGTAGTCACAACCAAATTCAAATCATTATCAGTATAAAACTTTACAAAGTGATTCAAAATTTACTGAAGAGAAAATACATATAAGTAGCAAAATATATGAAAAAATAAAAGAGTGACTTATCATAAAGCTAGACTAATTAAAACATTGTACTGGCTTAAAAATGGACCAACAGACTCATAAAACAGAATGGAGATTAATAAACAGACCCACGTCCAGAGCAGTAGGAAGGAGGAGGACACACTTCACTTGTGAGGAGAAATATTAAACATTCAAAAATTGCTGCTGGAGAAATAATTATTCATTTGGAAAAAGTAAAGTTAGAGCTTTACGCTTCATACCACATTTTAAAGTAAGTTTGGGATCAATTACCTAAACATAAAAAGTAAAACTATAAATGTTTTGGAAATACACAGGAAAATAATTTCAGAATTGTGGGGCAAGAACAATCTTTTAAAGTAAGAAACCCTAGACACCACATAAGAAAACAAGAACAACAGAGTTTGCAAGATAAAAAGCTAACAAGTCTATATTTTTTAAAAAAGACACTTCATTAAAACTAAAAAGGCAAAGACAAACAACAGATTGGAATAAAATATTAGCCATTTAAAGCAGAAAAGAATTACTATCTGAAGAAATCCCACATACCAAGGAACCAGTCTTACAGAAAATAGACAAAACAAATGAACAAGCAATTCACAAAAGAAATTCAAATGAATAATAAAGTCCTGCTATTTGTTAGCTTTGTGTCTCATCTATTCTCTGTTCCCCTTTTCTTTTTTTTTTTCTGCCTTCTTTTGGATAATTGGGTATTTTGCATGACTCCATTTTATTTCCTTTGTTGGCTTATTACCCAACTCTTCATTTTTTTTTTAATTTTAGTGGTTGCTTTAGAGTTTATAGTATACATTTTAGCATATAGCACTTTGCCTTCAAGTGACAGACTTCTTCACATATCTTTTTTTTTCTTTAAGATTTTATTTATTTATTTGACAGAGAGAGACACAGTGAGAGAGGGTACACAAGCAGGGGGAGTGGGAGAGGGAGAAGCAGGCCTCCCGTGGAGCAGGGAGCCCGATGCAGGGCTCGATCCCAAGGCCCTGGGATCATGACCTGAGCCGAAGGCAGACGCTTAACAACTGAGCCACCCAGGCACCCCTTCACGTATCTTTTAAGAGCCTTACATTGTATACCTCCCCCCCTCACCTTTACACTATTTTCTTCATACATATGTTAAAAATCCCACAAAATGCTGGTGTGTTTTTCTTCATATTTCCTGTCCTGTGTGTGCATTGAGCTTCTCAGATCTGTGGGTTTATAGTTTTTATCTAATTTTCAAGATAAAATTGGCTATTATTTTTTTTTGAACTGAGATTCAACTGACATATAACATTATATATTTTTTATAAAGATTTATTTATTTATTTCAGAGAGAGAAGTGAATGAGAGAGAGAGGAGAGAGAGGTCACAAGGGTGGGGGTAGGAGCAGAGGGAAAGAGAAACCCAAGCGGACTCCACATTAAGCACAGAGCCTGACTCAGGGCTTGATCTCATGACCCATGAAATCATGATCTGAACTCAAACCAAGAGTCAAACACTTAACCAATTGTGCTACCCAGGCACCCCAACATATATTATATTAGTTTCAGAGGTACAACATAATGACTTGATACAAAATGATCACCACAATAAGTCTATTTAACATCCATCACCACACCTTGTCACAAAACATTTTTTCTTGTGATAAGAACTTTTAAGATCTACTTTCTTATTTTTTAATATTTTTTCTGTTCATCCCCCCTCCTTTAGGGACCCCCATTCCACACAGAGCCTTCTTGAAAATCTCCCCTATAGCTCACTAATGCTCCTTTCATTTTTCACAAAATTTTTTTCTCCATCTTCTACATTTGGATAACGTCTATTGCAATGTCTTGAGTTCACTAATCTTCCCTTCTCTCTTACTTTTTTAAAAATTTATTTATTTGGGGGGGGGCAGCCTTAAGCAGACTCTCCACTGAGCATGAAGCCCAAAGCAGGGCTCATTCCCACAACCCTGAGATAATGACCTGAGCAGAAACCAAGTGTCAGATGCTTAACTGACTGAGGCACCCAGGCACCCCTCTTCTCTCTTATTGAATCTGCCATTAATCTCATCCAGCGAATCTTTTCTCTCTTATATTGAATTTTTCATCACTCAGAGTTCAAACAGGTATTTTTTTATACCTTCCTGTCTCTAGTTAACTTTTTGAACATCTGGAATACAGTTATAACTGTTGCTCTTTCTAACATGTGGGTAAGTTTTATATCAGTTTAAATTGGTTTCTTTTTCTCCTCATTTCAGGTTGTATTTTCTTGTTTCTTGGCATGCCTAGTAATCTTTGATTGAATGCCAGACATTGTGATTATTATCTTGTTGGTGCTGGATATTTTTGTACTCCTATGAACATTCCTGGACTTTATCCTAGGACACAATTAAATTAGTTGGAAATGGTCTGATTCCTTTGGATCTTGCTTTTAAAATTTGTCACTGTGCTCGCTCCAGCAGTACATATATTAAGATTTGTCACAAAGGACTGGAGTGACATGTACTCTGGGGTTAATTATTCCCCATTACTGAGGCAAGATTCTTCTAAAAGTATTCTACTCCACTGCCCGAGCAAATCATGAGGTTTTCCAATCTGGATGGTAGGAAAGCCCTGCTTTTTTGCCTGTACTGTTCCCTCTAATCCACTCAGATGATTCTTTCCTGACCTCAGGTAGTTTCCTCATATGAAAAAGCTGATCAATATCAGCTGAATACTCACAGGGGATCCTCTAAAGACCTCCAGAACTCTCTGTTTGTGGAAATCTCCCCTCTTTGTCCTGTGAACTCTAGCCTCCTTTAAATCCCCAGACCTTCACCTTCTTCTGCTTAACTCAGTGAGTGTGCCAAGCTCTTCTCATGTTTCCCTTACCTGTGCTACAGCCTGGAAACTGCCTCACAGTTGGAGGCTGGGTACAATCTTAGGACTTACTATTAATGGTAGAGGATCAAGGTAGAAGGAATATAGAGTAGAATCAGGTGAGATTTATTGCTAAGCAGAGATCCTGGCATTCAATGTTTAGCTGGAGGAGTTAAAAAAAAGCTCAGTTTGTTCAGTTTGCTAACATATGAATCCAAAGGTGGGCTACTCTAAATGAAGTTGAAATGCCAGACTTCCTTGGTATACCATAAGAGGAAGAGATCTAAAGGCTTAGGGAGACCGGAATAAGAATGCATTGATCCTATAAGACTTGCTCACCTGCCCTGGAGGATCCAGGGAACACACTTTTCACCACAACTATAAGAAATCTGTGAGAGGAACTCTAACATCCTTGAAGTGCGTTGTGGTAACTCTTCTCTGCAGGTCAGAAATTAGAGTGGGAATGTCTATGCTACCATCAAACTAGGTTCCCTAAATGCAATAAGGATTATGGAATTCCAGGGTGGCAGGGACCAAGTGACAGCACTTAGTCACCAAAGACCATGTGGGTATGGTTACTGAGTGGACAGTGGGGCCAAAGCAGTACTCAGAAGAGTCTGACTCACAGGGGTGCTTGGTGTTGACTCCTACAGGTTCTATTTCTTTAATTAAACCTTCACTGATACACATTCCCATCTTGGTTGATAAAATTTTGCAATAAAAGTAAACCAAAAAGCCAGACTCCTCAAATAAAAGTAAACCAAAAACCACATTCCTCAAACAGTATAATATAAAAGACAAACAGTACTTCACTCAAATTTTTTTTAAAAAAATTATACTACCTGTGATTATGTGTGAGACTAGTTCCATTATTGATAAATAAGCAATCACAAGATGTTACATTGAATCTTCCAAAAATTATTTAAATCAGAGCTATATAATCTGATTCCTAATCATAATCCAGCATAATGTAGAACCTTTTATAGTTTAATGTAAGGAAGACAATTATCTCAACCACAGGAGACACTTTTCAAACTATTACAAAAAAACAGAAGAGGAAGAAAAGCTTCCAAAGTCATTCTGAGGCCAGCATTACCCAGACACCAAAACCAGACAAAGACACTACAAAAAAAAAAAGAAAACTACAGGCCGATATCTCTGATGAACATAAATACAAATATCCTCAACAAATAAATATAGCAAACAGAAGCCAACAATATATTAAAAAATTATTTATCATAAAAAGGTAAGACTTATTCCAGGGATGCAAGGGTGGTTCACTATTCACAAATCAATCAATGTGATACATCACATTAACAAGAGAAAGGATAAAAACCATATAGTCATCTCAATAGATGCAGAAAAAGCATGTGAAAAAGTACAACATCATTCATGTTAAAAACTCTCAACAAAGTAGGTTTAGAGGGAACATACCTCAACATAATAAAGGCCCTATATGAAAAACCAACAGCTAACACCATACTCAATGATGAAAAACTAAGAGCTTTCCCTCTAATGTCAGGAACAAGACAAGGATGTCCACTCTCACCACTTTTATTCAGCATGGTACTAGAAGTCCTACCTGCAGCGATCAGACAAGAAAAAGAAATAAATGGCATCTAAATTAGTAAGGAAGAAGTAAAACTTTCACTATTTACAGATGACATGATACTATATGTAGAAAACCCTACAGACTCCACCAAAAAACTACTAGAAGTGATAAATGAACTCAGTAAAGTTGTAGAATACAAATTCAATATACAGAAATATGATGCATTTCTATATAGCAATAATGAAGTAGCAGAAAGAGAAATTAAGAAAACAAGCCCATTTACAACTGCACCAAAAATAATAAAATACCATAACCAAGGAGGTGAAAGACCTCTACTCTGAAAACTATAAAACACTGATGAAAGAAATTAAAGATGACACAAATGGGAAGTTACTCCATGCTCATGGATGAGAAAAACCAATATTGTCAAAATGTCCAGACTACCCAAAGCAATCTACAGATTTGAAGCAATCTCTAACAGAATACCAAGAACATTTTCACAGACCTACAACAAATAATCCTATAATTTGTATAGAACCCCAAAAGACTCCAAATGGCCAAAGGAATCCTGAGAAAGAAGAACAAAGCTGAGGTATCACAATCCCAGATTTCAAGATATACTACATAGCTGTAGTAATCAAAAGTAAAGTATAGTATGGCATAAAAATAGACACATAGATCAATGGAACAGAATAGAGAGCCCAGAAATAAACCCATGATTATATGGCCAATTAATTTGTGACAAAGGAGGTAAGAACATACAACAGGGAAAAGACAGCTTCTTCAACAAATAATGCTGGGAAAACTGAACAGCTACATACTAAAGAATGAAACTGGACTACTTTCTTATCCATACACAAAAATAAACTCAAAATGGATTAAAGACCTAACTGCGAGACCTGAGACCATAAAACTTCTTGAAGAAATCATAGTAATTTCTTTGCCATCAGCCACAGAAACATTTTTCTAGATATGTGTCCCCAGGCCATGGAAACAAAAGCAAAATTGTCCAATTTTTATTGGGACTACATCAAAATGAAAAGCTTTTGCATACTGAAGGAAATCAACAAAATGACAAGGCAACCTACTGAATGGGAGAAGATATTTGCAAATGATATATCTGATAAGGGGTTAATATTCAAAATATATAAAAAACTTATATATACAATTCCATAAAACCAAATAATCTGATTTAAAAATAGGCAGAGGACCAGAGAATAGAATTTTTCCAAAGAAGATATACAGACGACCAACAGACATGTGAAAAGATGCTAAACATCACTAATCATCAGGGAAATGCAAACCAAAATCACAATGAGATATCACTTTACACCCATCAGAATGGCTAGAATCAAAAAGACAAGAGATAACAAGTGTTGGGGAGGATGTAGAGAAAAAGGAACCCTTTTGCACTGTTGGTAGGAATGTAAATTGGTGCAACCACTGTGGAAAACAGTATGGATGCTCCTTAAAAAATTAAAAATAGAGTTACCATATGATCCAATAACTCCACCACTGGGTATTTACCCAAAGGAAAAGACATATGCATCCGATGTTTATTGCAGCATTATTTACAATAGCCAAGCTATGGAAGCTACCCAAATGTCCATCCACAGATGAATGGATAAAGAAAAAGTTGTATATATGCACAAAGGACTATTACTCGGCCATGAAAAAGGCTGAGATCTTGCCATTTGCAACAACATGAATGGACCTTGAGCATATAATGCTAAGTGAAGTAAGTCAGACTGAGAAAGACAAATGCCATATGATTTCACTCATGTGGAATTTAAGAAACAAAACAAATGAGCAAACAAAGGGGAAAAAGAGACAAAAAAAACAAGACTCTTAAATATAGAGAACTGGTGGTTAGCAGAGGGGAGGTGGCGGGGGTGGCTGAAACAGGTAATGGGGACTAAGACCACACTTACCATGATGAGCACTGAATAATGTACACAGCTGTTGAATCACTCTATTATACATCTGGAACTAATATTATATTATATAACAATTATAAATTAATATAACAATATATCTGAAACTATATAACTAATACAAGTATAGATTAATTACACTTCAATAAAAAAAGAAAAAAAGAACCACAGTAATGCAAAAATACCTATTCTCCACTGAAATAGCTATCACCACTTTCCAGCATTATGAAAGGCTCTTATAAAATAGCAGGGCAAAAAAGTCACAGTATTTTTCTCCTCCTCCTCCCTCTGGCATCACATTCACCAGTCTGGAAGGGGCAATCTCCCTCCCCGTCTTCTCAGACATCATGCTGCCCCCCTCCCTTGCTTTTTCCTAACAGAGGCTCCCCTCCAACATATCAATCACTCTAGGCAAAATGTATACCCCTCCTCATCCCATTCTGTCTTACAAGATCGGACTGATGAAAAGAAAGGAGATGTAGCAGAGACTAGGACAGGCCCCCACGCACCAGGCCTCCAGAGGAAAGATATTGTCAACAGGCCAGTGACAGCACCAAAACCCTGCCTTCAGCATGCCCACGCATGGCTGTCCTCACCCACCAGCCCCCTGCAGGGCGTCGGGCATGGCCGTGCAGGCCCTGGATCAGCAGGGCCCAACACTGCCTCTTTCAACCACCCCAAGGGACAGACACTTTCCTTCAGAGAGAGCAACTCACTCTGGCAGGGGAGGGGTCCTTCGTGGGGACAGGGGGCTGTGGTGAGTCCCCTGGAAATGAACCAGAATAGTCACAGTGATTCCTTCAGTTTTCTACATCCAGGAAGAAGGAAACACTAACACTAAGGTAGAGGATAGAAGCAAGAGCTTGGGATAAAAGAATTATTTAAGCCAAGACTTCAAGCCATTCTAGCTGAGTCTAGAGAGTGAGTTTTTACTAACAAATCAAAAGGCTGCACTGTCACAACTGATACGTTATTAAACACCACATCTGAAACTAATGATGTATTCTATGTTGGCTAATTGAATTTAAATAAAGAAAAAAGACTGTATCATCCTGGTCAACACAAAAGAATGTTCTTATGGTAGAGATGAACAACTGTCCACCAAAATTCCTGCCCACCTCTTCATAGTATGGAACTTCCCCTGGGAAGTGCCTGTCCAGGAAGGGACTAACTTTTTCAGCTTCCTTCCCAGCCCAACAGGGCCACATGACAGGCTCTCCCCAATGGTTTGATGTGTGAGTGATGAGGGTCACCTTTAGACCCATCCCCATTGCCTTTCCCCTTCCATTGAAATACAATGGACTCCACAGGCCTAGGGAACTGTAGAGCCCCTTCTAGAAGGAAGCAACCAGAGTCTCTGGACCTCCTATGATGGGGAGCAGCCCATTGCCTGGAGTGCCCACTCTAGAAAAATCATGTCCTTTGGCTGTGCTTTTGGGTTCTTACCTCATGTCGTGTTAAGTCACTGAAAGTCTGGGGTTTATTACAGCACCTAGGGTTATCCTAACCCATCCCCTTACCTCCCTAAGTAAGGAAAGTGGTCAGCCGAGCTTGGGGAACCCCTTCTCTTCTACCTGGGGCTTGGGCAGAAATAAATCAATGGGAGAAAATGCTCACCACTGCCTAGAGAGTGGCCGGTCCCACACCGATGGACGGGGACTAGGGAGCAGACACTCCGAACGTACTGCTATAGCAGCTCCAGCTGGTGCTTTATCCCTCTTTCTAGGGTGAGGCCCTAGAACACCCCATCCTACTGCTCTGACTTCCCCAGGACACACCTGAGCCAAGTCCACAAGGAGTCCTGACTCCTTGTCAGCTAGAAGCTGCTTAGCCTCCTTCACAGTAAAATGCCCAGCGCTACGAGAATCTCCATCCTGGGACCAGGACTGCAGGTGGGCATGAAGAGCGGCTGGGGGATCACGGACGCCATTCCTCTCATCTTTTCACCACACACCCACCCAAAGGAGTTGTGGCTTTTCCTTGTTTGGCAGCCAGCATCAGAGGCCTTCCTTGGCCTATACCATGAGGGCAGATGAGGAGGAATGGAACAGGCTGGCCCCATGTCCCCAAAGGGAACCCAAAAGCACAGCCAAAGGACATCGGCCCCACAGCTGGCGTGTCCACCACCATTTCCCTCTGCACAAAGGAGTCAGCTTCTTGACACACTAGTTGTGATTTCCTTTAAAATACTCCAGCAAGGGGCTTAGATCAAACAAGACAGGCCAATGTTGATATTTGCAGAAGACAGATGGAGGGTCTACGGGGATTCATTATACTAGCGTCTCTCTTGACTTCTGTGCGTGTTGGAAACTTTCTACATAAAAAAAACTTTTTTTTTTTTTTGGCAAAGGAAATTTCTCGACAAGTCATAGGAGAAGAGGCTCACTGAATTAATGCCACTCTCTTCCCGATGCCTCCTCAGGATGCTGTGGTTACTCTCATGAGGAGGAAGTGTTTACAACAGGCAGATTTGTGGGATTTTTCTACTCCCATTAATATTTAGTACATGTCATTATCTCCAAACCTAATCACTTAAAGAAGAGATCTTTAAATAATTGATGCCTACAAAAGAGAAGAAAAGCCACACCATGTTTTTTTTTCATTATCCATCAAAACCCAGAAAACCTCTTCGTCTGGCCCTGACATGGACACATAAATATATTAATGCACACACTGAGAAAAACACGCATACAAATCAATAGACATGAATCTGCTCGGGTACTTTCCCAATGGGAAAACTATCCTCTCTTTTCCATCTCCCATGTGGCCTGCTCCTCCCTGGCACGGGGCCACGGCAATGGGAGAAGGGGTTCCAGCGGCATCCCTGTGCTCTTCTATTCAAAAAACATCCTCCTCTGAAACTCCGAGTTTCAGTCCCCAAAACACACACGCAGCTAACCTTTCTTGAACTCTGATGAAGTAGGTGCTGCTTGTGTGCTCGTGTTTCGCGCCTAGCACCTATACTTACTAAAATGTCTTTGTTCCCAGCACGTCCACAGAGGACAGCACCCAAACAGAACAAAGGAAGAGGACGCTACATGAGCATCTCCAACGGGCACTCTCCGAAGCGGAGAAGGTAGGATGCTCAGTGGTTGTTACCTATGAGCCCTTCTGCACTGGGAGGTTCCGCTTCTATAAAGGTCTGTGGCCCGCTTTCTGCAAAGAAGCCAGAATTCTCTCTGCCAGCACCTTTAAAGCACTCACACCCCCACAGGGACCCTGCTCCCAGGCGGCCGTGGGGACAGGTGCAGACTTACCACAAGGGAGAGAGGCCTCTTCCAGGAGACCACACCGATGAGCCCCGAGAGCAGCACCTGCAAGGACAAATGGTGCGGGAAGGTAAGACTCTTTGGAAACCTTTAACGGACAATCAACATGGTCCTGCCGTCTCACCTTGAAAAAGGACTACTTCTAGAATCCGGCCCACATGCATGAGCTGGGGAGGGTGGGACACACAATGAGGCTTGTTATGCGCCCAGATGCTCACAGCCTGCAGCGCTATGGACAGCACGCAGGCCTCCGAGACCACCAGGAGCTCCTGTGAGGTCACTTATGCTCTGCATGCACGGGCCCAGGAACAGATGCACCTGCTGAAAGAGCCTCCACTGGGCACTCCCTCCACTCTGGTCCCGTGAGTTATTTGGTTGTGTGACTTAAAAATCACAGAGAGGACTACAAACACTACTTTGGGGAAAAGCGGAGCTCCCCCCTTGCAGGTCACCTGGCCACCTGCCTTCTGCGCATGGGTGTTGGGCATGGCCGACCTGGCAGGCCCCCCCCACTCCTTTCCCACACTTGGTCCCCCAGCCAGCTTCCCATGTCCCCAGGAGGCGGTGCCACCAGATGAGGCCCCCAGCTTCCCACACACTGACACTGAGCTGCTGGCTCCTTTCCCAGGCCGGCCCCTGGCCTCTGGGGCCCCAGGTCCCACTGAGCATGGCCCTTCCAGGACCTCTTCTAGCAGCCACCCCCCCTCCCCCGGCTCTTCCTTGTTGCCCTAACCCCATGACCCTTGTGTCTTCTGTCTCAGGAGAACCACCCCTCAGGTCCTGGCCCACAATCCCTGAGGCACACTCTGGCCACTGATCCAGACATTCCCAGTCTCCTTGGGTCCAGGCAGGGCCGACAGATCAGGGAGACACAGCTGCTCCCTCCCCACTACAATGTGGCTTTGGCCCTCACCACTTGCACACACACTTCCCAAGGTCACCGGAGGGGTCGCTGAGTGCAACACACAAGTGCAGTGATCAGTTTGAAGACCTGAGGTTAACCACATCCTCCTGTGGGAGGCCCCCTCTCCACTCGGCTTTGCGTCACTCCCCAGATGTCCTCCCACCTCACCCTTCCCTTCCCGCGCCCCAAGACCTCTCCTCAGACCTTTGGCTCCTCCACCCAGTGGCTCCACTGGAGATCCATCTATCATTCAGATCTAACACGTGCTGATTCACACAGTCCACTGGGCACCGCCCCTGGTGTCACTCTCCACCTCAACATGTCCCAAAATGCACCTGCGGTCTCTACCTCCCCAACCCAGTCTCTCTCTCATCATCTCTGCCTCCTACAATGGCACCCCTCCTCCCGGTCACTCAAATCCAGATCCGAGATGGTCCCATCTCTCTCACCCCCAGCATCCAACCAGACACACAGAGGAGGAGGCTGCAGCTGTCCTTCTCCAGGGCAATATTCTGGGAGGCCCCACTATAATAAGTAAGGTATTTTCATATGAGGTCTGCTGTAAAGATAAATCACCCCAACTTTCTGCTGTGCACACGGGCCAGGCTGTCAGGTCCTGGGCTGGAGCGCTTTGGTTCATTTCCCCTGGGATTCCAAAAGGACTTGCCCAGGCCTGGGAGGAGAGTATCCTACTGAACAGACTCCCAAGGCCCCCCTGGCAACAGACTCCAGTTAACCCTCAAACACTTCTGCAGACTTAGACCCAATAGTCTCTAACAACCCGTACATCATGTTAGTCTCAGGTGGATTTCCCAACACACGTGGACCAGAGGTTCGTGTAAAAGACTTCTGAACCTCATTCATACACACACACACACACACACACACACACACAAGAAACAAAATGAACCAAAGAGAGCTCAACAGGGCTCTGCTCCCAAGCATGTCACATACATATTCTTTCTTCAATGCACACATCTCGCAAACACAGTCAATATTGACAAATAGTATTTACGAACGCTTTCCCATATCCCAAATCTCTCTTCATGATGCCACCCAGCTGCAACCTGTATGGAAATCCTTGACTACTGTTCTCCTGTGTCTCTCTGTGCCCCAGTCCCTCGTTCTTCATCCACAATGTCTATAACCTCTCTCTTCCCTTCTATACCCAACCCACTCTCCCTCTTGTCATCTCTCCTCCCATAATGGCACCCCTCCTCCTGATCACTCAAATCCAAATTCTGGAGATGTCCCCAGCCCAGCTGGCTCTGACTCTGCCATCTCCTTAGGATATGACTTCCAAAGAGTGTCCTCTGTTTTCCCTTGATGCCAACACCAGCCTAACCCAAATAAAGCCTGGACAGAGGATGGGAAGGTACACCTCCCAGAATATGTCCATTTATACTCTGCCTTCCACTTCCCACTTCTACCATAAAAAATTTTACCTGTTCTTCAAGACATGGCCCAATGCCTTCTCATTCAGGAAGGGCCTATGAATTCATGAGTACATGGGGCCCCACTAAATCCCTAAACTACCACCAGACCTCTCGAGGCATGTTTAATGAGCTCAGACAGAACTCCTTGATCTTTTCTTCTAAGCTGAAGTTTATAAAACTGTCAAATGTCTACAGTGACCAAGTTGCTTGTAACAGAAATATTACTGGAAACCCACAAACCTTCAGAGAGCAGGCATTTAAAAACACAAAGGAAGTTAGTTAATATCACTTAAATTAGGCTATAGTAAAAATTCTTAATTTTCCTTGCCTCCATCCTACAGTTATCATTCCATGAATCCCCTCAAATAATTTTACCTCCAATAATATGGACAGTTGGCTTTACTGAAGAAAATGTTACATTCCTAAATATCATTAATAACTGTAATTACAGATGGATCCAATTCCCCAACACAAAGGAAAAAAAAAATAAAACCATCGAACTCAGTGTGGCATGCAAATCCTAAAATAATCCCTGATGACCCATGGCCTTGTCTAAAGCCCTTCCCTTGATTATCAATATGATGGGTTATCACTCCTGTGATCCTACTCAGTGACACAAAGATGTTGCCCCAGGAACACTTTGCAGCCTTGTAAGACCCTGGCCAGTTGACTCAGCTAGGCCATGTCCAGACTCCTGACCTAAGAAAACTCTGAATGGTGTTGTGTTAAGCTTTAAAGTCTGTGGTACTTTGCGACACAGCAGTAGAAAACTATTTATTGTAGACTAAATGTTTGTGTCCAGACCCAAATCCTAACCCCCAGTGTGATGGTATTTGGGGGTAAGACCTTTAGGAGGTAATTAGAGTTAGATTAGGTTGTAAGGGTAGGGCCCTCATGATGGGATGGTGGCCTGACAGGATGAGAAAGATCTCTCTCCATCTCTCTGTCTCTCTCCCCACATGTGCACACCATGGAAAGGCCACATGAGGACACAGTGAGGTTTTGACAGCCTGAAAGACAGGAAGGGGGTCCTCACCAGAACCCAACTCTGATCTCAAACTTCCAACCTCCAGAACTATGAGAAAATAAATTCCTATCGGTCAAACCACTGAGTCTATGGTATTTCATTATGGCCACCCGAGCTTATTAGTACACTAATACTAATAATTAAGAGTGGAATATTGTATTCTTGTCTTCAAATGTCAACTCTCTCCCCATGTCTCCCCAGAAGAAGCAGACTTCCCTACCCCTCGATCTAGAAAACCGGAACACCAGAAAACCAGAAGAGGCCTCCTCTGGTCCACTGGGCACCAGAGAAGAAAGGAGAATAGACTTGCTCAGAAATGACCGGGTCTTAGTTTGAACTATTTTTTTTTCTCAATTCCAGCTACCAGTGAGAATTATGTTGCATGTTCTGCCACCTCAGTAATTCTGCAGGTTTATTTTGTACCACTTTGGTGAGGGACAGGGTCATGGAGCTAGTTAGCCGTGAAATTACTGCATCTTATGAAACCTTTGTCCTATTTAATTTGCCAGTATCATTATTCAAAGTCCACAGTTTACACAAGAATATGAAGAAATTGAAGAGGGTCAGAGAAGAGTAACATGTAATTAAGTAGCTATGAAAGAAAAGCCAAAAAAGAATGTGAAAGTCATGATATTGCTCAGAAAGAGAGGCTTAACTTTTTGAGCACCTGCAAGTTGTTAAAAGAACACCAACCCACTTTTTTTTTCTCCACAGGGTGGTTTTCTGTGTCTGGGTCTCCCTGGCGCCACATGGCAGGGCTGACTCCATTATGCAAACCCTCAGCCTTCTGTGTCCATCTCAGCTCCCTTCTGGGAGACATACATGCCTTCCCATCCACACCCCCTCCATGGCTTCTGCCTCCTTCTCTCAGAACAAGCCCTAACCCACCATTCTCTCTCCCAACCATTCACCCCCATCTGCAGTCCTGACTTTCTCCACTTCCTGCTGGAGGCTTCATCAATACATCAAACTCAAAACGTCCACAAGGAAAGCAAGCCACTCTCCTTCTCACCTACTTCCTCCACGATAGAAAAGAATTCTGTAGCTTTCATTCTCTCATTGTATAGGAGCAAAACTAGATATTGATGGGAAACATAGCCCCGTGAAAGAAAAAAGAAGAAAACAGTCAAATGCTTTAGGATATTCCAAATAACCCATGAGTCAAAAGAAAATCCAAGTAAAATACAACACAGTCTGTTCTGAAGTGAGTGTTTCTTTGACGCAAATTACTTCATATATGCTTGGTACCAAACTCATTCGTCCTGGCTCTGCCCTGTGCGATGCAGCCTTCCACCAGGGCTGTTTACTCTGAAGTTTACTCAAAATCAGCAACTGGACTTTGTTATTTAATGAGTTAATAAAGCAGCATATGTATTATTATAACACATTTTTAACATATTTTGATTTTAAATGATTTCAAACCAACTGGTTTCCTCTGTAATCCTATCTATTTCATTCTACACATTCAAAAGCTTTATTCTGAGATGGACTCCCCAGACTTCCCTAGATGGCTATGAACCCTTGATGTAGACGTTCCTTTAGTGCAGATATTTTAGTGGTCAACTACAGTTTTTTTTTTTTTTTTATCTGGAAATGTCTTACTTCACCTTCATGCTTGAAAAGTAGTTTTGCTGGGTACACGGTTCTAAGTTGATGGTTTCTCCTCTCAACCGGCTTAAAATACTATGCCACCATCATCCGGCTCCTGCTGTTGCCATCAGGAAGTTGGCTGTCCTTTTAACTGCTGTTCCTTGAGGCAGGAAGCTGTCCTTATTTCTTCATTTTTTTAAAAGATTTTTTTTTTTATTTCAGAGAGAGAGTGAGCGAGAGAGAGAGAATGAGCAGGGGGAGAGGGAGAAGCAGGCTCCCCACTGAGGAGGGAGCCCAACATGGGGCTCGATCCCAGGACCCTGGGATCATGACCTGAGCCAAAGACAGATGCTTACCAACTGAGCCACCCAGGTGTCCCTGTCCTCACTCTTTAAAGACTTTTAAGACTATCTCCTTGCCTTTAGTGTTCTGAGGTTTTTGCATGATATGTCTAAGTGTGGATTTCTCTTTATTTATCCTTTTTAGCATGTACTGTGCTTCTGACATGATGAATTTATATTTTTCATTAGTTCTGGAAATTGTATAGCCGATATCTTTTCAAATATTGCCTGACATTCTCTCCGTCAGGGACTCCAGCAGCCGCATGCTGACCCTTCATATTCCATCCTCCAAATCTCTTAGTTCTGCTTTTATATATTCCATACCCATGTCATTCAGTATTTCATTCTTGAAAAACTTCCGTAGGTTTATCTTCCAGGTGACTAATTTTCCCTGAACTATGTTTAACCAGCTGTTGAACACTTGCATTTGTTTAGAGAATTTAAATGGTTATAGTTTATGTATTTACAAGTTCTGCTTTTATCTTTTCCCAAATATGATGATTTGTTTTAGATAGTTCCTTGTTGCATGTTCATCTGTACAACTGCTTAAAATATTTCATATGCAGATGTTCTTGAGTCCAAGATGTGTAGTGAAAGTTAGGTATCTACAAGCGACAGCTTGTTGTTTCTGTTGACTCTTGCTTTTGCAGTGCACTTTCTTTTTTCTTTTTTTTAAGATTTTATTTATTTATTTATTTGACAGAGAAAGAGATAGCGAGAGCAGGAACACAAGTGCGGGGAGTGGGAGAGGGAGAAGCAGGCCTCCAGCAGAGCAGGGAGCCCGATGCAGGGCTCAATCCCAGGACCCTGGGATCATGACCTGAGCTGAAGGCAGACAGTTAACAACTGAGCTACCCAGGCGCCCCTTGCAGTGCACTTTCTTTGATGTTTGTAGGCTTGGAAGTCTTTTGTTGCAAACACATTGCTTGCTCTTAATCAGTGAGGTTCTGTGGAACCAAAATGGAGAAATAACCAGGAAGCACCCAAGATCTAGAAATGCTGTGATCTCCAAGGGGCTCAACTCATGGCTCAACATGGAAATCTCAGTCTGAGCCATCCCCACCCCACCTCACTGCACAGTGGACATTCATGCCCAGAGCACCTGCCTGCTCCAGCCACGTACTGCTCTGACCCTGCGCCCTGCCTCTCAGACTCCAGCCACCTGCCACTCTGGCCTTGGATCATTGTGTGGTGTTTGTTTGGGGGTGGGGTGGTGGACCCCAGAGACCTGCAATGCCTCTAGGTGCATGTCCTTTGTTTAGGATCAGGGTGCCAGCAGATTCAGTATCTGGTGAGGGCTCACTTCCTGGTTCACAGACGGCCACCTTCTTATATGTCCTCACATGGTGGAAGGGGCAAGAGAGCTCTCTGGAGTCTCTAAGGGCAATAATCCCATTCATGAGGGTTCCACTCTTGTGACCTAAACACCTGGCTCCTAATCACTGATTCCCCCTCCAAATACCATCACACTGGGGATAAGGATTTGACATGTGAATTTTAGGGAGACATAAACATTCAGTCTATAACAACGAGGATATCATAGATGATTTTCTAGGAAAATATAAGTTACTACAATTGAGTCCCTCTAAAATCAAAAAACTAAATGTACCTATAAACACCAAGAAATTGGGAAAGTGGTCAAACAGCCACAGGCAAATTCTTCAAAAGCTTCAAAGTATACAGATTTCCAACACAATTTAATTTTTTTCTGAGCACAGAGGGAAAAAAACAAGGAAACTTTCCAAATTCTTTTTACAAAGGTCAGTCAGCATAACAGTTACAACCCTGTAAAATATCACAAGAAAACAGACCAATTTTACTTATAAACAGAGGTATACAATTTTTAAATAAAATGTTAGAAAACAGACTTCAGCAGTACATTTAGAAGAATAAAGAGCAAGGCAGGGTGTTCATGTCAGGAATGAAAAAATGGCTCAGTAAGAGGAAACACAGTAATAAAATTAATCATATTAATAGGACAAAAATGAAAAATATTCAGAAGATGTATAAAAGACAATGGATAAAATTCAATCACTATTCTTTATGAAAAAATCTTAGTTTAATAGTACAAAATAAAGATGCCCCAAATTGCCACCTACATTTAAAATTAATCTGAAAAGACCAGTGTGGTGTGCAGAATTATGCAATGGTCCCCAATAACCCCACCCCTCGGTGTACACCTCCTATAAAATCCCCTCTTCTTGAGTGCGGGTGGGATTGTGAATATGATGAATTTCAGTCCTGTGGTGAGGTTACACTATATGACATAGGTGAAAGGATTTTGCAGTACACTCAGGTCCCAAATAAGTTTGGTTTTGAGTACATCAAAAGTAAGATAATCCTGGGTGGGCCTGACCTCATCAGGCAAACCCTTTGGGTCTGGGCCCTTTGTAAAGTCAAAGATTTGAAGCACCAGGGAGATTCTGCTGCTGCCTGAAGAAGTCAGCTGCTGTGTCCTGAGAGGGACTCTAACAGCTGGATCCTCTCCAGCTGACACCTGGCAAGAAAATAGGGACCTCAATCATACAACTGTAAAAATGAACCCTGCCAATAACCTGAGGGACTATGGAAATAGATCTTTCCCTCCTCAAGCCTCTGGATGAAAATGCATTTGGCCTCACTTTGACTTCAGCCTTCAGACCTTGCGCAGAAAGCCCAAGCGTTCCAGACTCCAGACCCATGAAAACTGTGAGATCATACTTCTGTGCTGTTCTAAGCCACTGTGCTTGTGGTAATTTGTTATAGAGCAACAGAAAACTAATACAGCTAGCTAATAAAACAAAAGAAGAATGAAAAGTTATAAATTCGGAAAAAGGGGGCAAAATGATTACTACTTGAAAATGATACACTGGGGCACCTGGGTGGCTCAGCCGTTAAGCGTCTGCCTTCGGCTCAGGTCATGATCCCAGAGTCCTGGGATCGAGCCCCGCATCGGGCTCCCTGCTCGGCGGGAAGCCTGCTTCTCCCTCTCCCACTCCCTCTGCTTGTGTTCCCTCTCTCGCTGTGTCTCTCTCTGTCAAATAAATAAAATCTTAAAAAAAAAAAAAAAAGAAAATGATACACTTATCTAACTAGAACACTAAAGGAAACTGATCAGCAAGAATAAAAACCAATTACAAGGATTTAGTAAATCAAATGGTTAGAAAATTAGTATATTTAAAAATTATGATACTAGTTATATTTAGTGAGCACTGACTGTATGACATTTACCTACTAAGGTTTTATACTTTAACTCTTTATATCTTGACAACTGTAAAAGGCTTGTGTGATTTTTGCACCCCACTGCACAGATGAGAAAATTAAAGCACTCACCCACATTACAGTATTAGGATATAAGCTCATAAACTATGAAAAAAAATAGCTTTCCTATACACATGCAAGCAAAGACTGGTTAGAAAAAGAGTGAAATTAAATATTCCATTTATAAAAATTCCATTTATAACAAAAAATTCCATTTATAACAAAAAGGCAGAATGACTTAGAACATACAGACCAATATGAAATGAGCAAGAACAGTATCAAGAAAATCTTAAACAGCTACTGAGAACACAAAAGTCCTCATATTAGAGGCAAAAAAAAAATCTTTTTTTTAAAGAGAAGGACCAAAGAATGCATGAAATTCCATGAAATTCTAATTAAAATACTATTAAGGGAAAAACAAAATCAATTCAATAAAAAGCATCGGGACAACAGGTTAGCCACTTGGAAAGAAGGAAAACTTATTTTCTACCTTACTCTTTAGACCAAAATAAATTCCAGAGTAATCAAGGAGTAAATCATAAATTAAAACCTGATAGTCCTAGAGGAACATGGGAGCATTTTTTAAAATAATCTCAAAAGGAATTCAGTGTTTGGAGGCAGGACACAAAATCAAGAGTCTAATAGGAAAGTTAATACATTTTAAATGTTTATGTTTAAAAAACAACACCTGTGGTTTAGTTACACTATAGGACAAAGGTGAAAGGGGTAGACTGGATCTTTGCTCCCAATCCCAGGGCCTCCTCATATTAGAAGTCCAAGTCCATGCTTCTGACAAGTAACATGGAAGCCTCCCAAGAGAGTGTGTAGAGTACCCATCCTCACCCAATGTTGGGCCTGGTCATGGGACTTGCTTGGCCACAGTGGATGGAGGTGGCCCCTCCAGGGCATCTCATGATGCCACCCAACATTGCATGTTGCCTGTCATCCTCTCTACACCTGCTCCTGGATGCAAGTGGGACACAGCCCAGACAGCCACAGCCCCTTCAGCCTGGGCCCCAGAATGGACAGACAGCACAGACCCAAACCCAACCAAGCCTTCAGTCCAAGGTGGGGCCACCTCAGCTGACCTGCAAACCAGAGCAGAAAACAGACTGGGCTGCTGCCAACCACTAGTTTCAGGGTGCTTCTTTATGCAGCCCTATCACGGCAAGAGCCAACAAACATATTTGTGGTTTAAAAAGAACACATAAAATGGAAGACCAATTCCAAAGGGGAAAAATACTTATAATATACACAACAGACAAAAGGTTGATTGTCTTAATTTACAAAGAGTTCATATCAATTAATAAGAAAAGGGAACCACTCAATAGAAAAAATGGCCAAGGATGTTCACATTTTTAATGGATGGTAAACATATAAAGGGATGCTTCAACCTCCTTCAGTTTTGTAAAAGCAAGCCAAAACAACACGACAAATATTCTGTATCAGGCTGCCAACTTTCTGGTGAAGTTTGATAAAACCCAGTAGTGGCGAGGACAGAGGAGAAAGAAGTTCCTCTTTAACACAACTGGTGTTGGCATAAAATGATGTACCCCTCCTTGGGAGCAATTTCATAAACCTCTCAAAATAGTAAGGGCACATACTTATACTGAATGATTTCACTACTGGGAACATAGCCTATGGAAACAGTATCAGAGGCATGCCAAGTCACTTATACAAGGATATTTACCGCAAAAACCTGTAACAAGTGGCTACCAATAAAGGGCTAGTTAAATAAACTTTGATATTTACATTAACACGAATAGATGCATTATGAAAGTTGAGGTAGGCCTGTTTATGCCAATATGGAACAATGTCAAACACAAACAACTGACAAACAAGACACAGCCCAGTGTGCCGAGAATGATCCCGTTTGTGTATATAGAGATAAATGGATGGATGCTGGTACATACATAAACGTTTTTCCCTAGAAGGACACACAAGAAACTTACCAATGGGAAACTGGATGAGGGAGAAAGGGAAGGGACACTTGCTATTAAATGTGTAACTTTCTGAAATACCAGCCTTTAATCTGTGCATGTATTACAGCATGAGTATTTTAAACTAGGCATACCACTGGAACTGGTAATTCCACTCCTAAGAATTCCAGGTATTAATCAAAGTGTTCTTTATAATCTTGCAAATTGGAAATGACCTGAGTGTTTAGCAAGAGAGAACTGCTTACATTTGTTGGGTCTTTCCCACCTGCTGCCATTAAATCATGTTGTGTTAGAATATTTAGTACTGCATGGAAATGCTCGTGGCACATAAAAGAAAAAAAAGAAAAGAAAAGAAAAATGGTTTGGAGGGGAAATAATTTCCCTTGTATTAAGTAAATAAATACAAATGCCAACACACAAAATACAGAAAGAAACCTGCACCAAATCCCAAAGACAGCCATGGATCATCTCTGGAGAGTGGGACTTTGACTTCCTCCTTGTACTTTGTGTTTTTTTGTTTTGTTTTGTTTTATTTTTTTTAAAGATTTTTTTTTATTTGACACAGAGAGAGATAGCAAGAGCACGAACACAAGCAGGGGGAGTGGGAGAGGGAGAAGCAGGCTTCCTGCCAAGCAGGGAGCCCGATGTGGGACTCGATCCCAGGACCCTGGGATCATGACCTGAGCCGAAGGCAGACGCTTAACGACTGAGCCACCCAGGCGCCCTGTACTTTGTTTTTTTAAAGATTTTATTTATTTGACACAGAGAGACAGCAAGAGAGGGAACACAAGCAGGGGGAGTAGGAGAGGGAGAAGCAGGCTCCCCACCAAGCAGGGAGCCCAATGCGGGGCTCGATCCCAGGACCCCGGGATCATGACCTGAGCCGAAGGCAGACGCTTAACGACTGAGCCACCCAGGAGCCCGTCTCCTTGTACTTTTCAAGTTCCCATGTTTTATGGGTAATAGAGAAAACATTTGATTGAAACACAAGCTAATAACAGCTGGTTCTGCCTTCTAAGGGAGGTGGGTATACCCAAGCAAGGGAGACATAACTCCTTCTGATGCTCCCTTCCACTGGTGGGAGAGGTGGATGGGGCCACACAAATTCCAAACTTGCACCGAAAGGCCCTTTGCAGAACAGATGTTGAGGGTCTCTGCATTCTTATGGCCTGAGGACTGAGAATAGAGGCAAGAAACCAGAATCCCAAGCACTGTGATGAGGGTCCAGAAGGTGGAAGGGGTCCAAGGTGTCTGTGGGGAGGGCCCGGCCTGCCAGGAAAGGTGCCCGCCAGGTACCATGGGCAATTCCATGTAGGCTGCTATTCTTTAATGGAGAATAATAAGAACTTAAGACATAAACGCAAGTTTCAAAGATGAATTCCAACTAGCACCCCAATGTGTGTAAGAGCCTCCTGCCCCTCTCTTCCCTCACCCAACATGGGGAAGAAACTATGAAACGGGCAGGTATACTGCCCATTTGGGAAAGAATATTATGTAAACCCATGTGCAAATCATTTTGAGTCTCTTCTTTTAGAAGTTTCCTCTTTGCACAACAATAAAAACAATGTATTTGTTGATACAGAACATTAATTCCATTAAAATCACATTATGTGTAATGAAAAGCTATCAGAGTATAATTATGCTAGCAAATTCACAGACCCACATCTACTTTAAAGTCCACTGGAATTACAATAGGAACTGAACCTGCCTGGTAGACAAATTGCCCCTTCATTTCCAAATGATGATGAATAAAGGCTCACTGTACTAATGTTATAAACGACACACTATTTCTGCAAACTCCAAAATCTAGGACTGTTCCTTAAAGATGCCTTTGCCTGGGTTTTCCCAGAGCCATCCTGTTCTCGGGGCCAAAGGTTATGCTCCTGAACCCTGAGTCTTCTGAGTTAATCTTGCACCAAGGCACACTCCCTTCTCAGAATTCCTGCCCCTCGAGCCAGTAGACTGGACCCTCCAGGGTGCGCTGAATTCCTATACATTCACAGTGACCCCTTGGAGTATCCTCTGCAGTTCAGACTGGGGCCAGATGCTCCCCCCCCCCCGCCCCCCACCAGGTACTCCTCCATCCTGGCACCAGCCCTGATCTTCCTCAACCATCCAGACCACACACACAGACTTGGGTGCAGAGCGAGTCTTCAATCTGGAACTTAGTGAGGTGCCCGGAAGAGGCAGAGGGTTGGGAGAACAAGGGAGGCGGGGTAGGGGGACTTGATTCCTGCAAGAGGGTACCAGGAACACTCTGCACTGCTGAGCATCCCATGGGAGTAAGGACCACTCCTGCTGATGGCCTTCCAGTTGCGGTGGCTTGCTCGGGGACACTGGGATTCCACCCTGGCCCGCCCCTCACTCATGGTCTATGACCACTCACAGGTTTAGATCCTACGAGGAACCCCAAACAGAGGCTGGGGAACCTGGATGACTGTGCCATGCTGGCAGCATGCAAGGAATCTCCCCCAAGTGGCCCTGGATGAATGCAGTGGCCTCCCCCAAGAGCGGGCAGTAGGGGCCAGCACCCCTGTAACTAATGGCTGGACTCTATTCTCCAGTCCTGTTCCCCTTTCCTAATGACAGGTCCCTGCAGCCACCCCTCCCTAGAAGACCCCCTGCCCATCTCCTCATCCCTTCTCCTCCCCTCCACACGTGATCTGTCCTGGAAGAGTTCATACCAGCTACTGCTCCATCCTTCAGGGAGGGTCTAACCCCTTCTCGCAGCCTCTCCGCCTTCCAGGTCCTTGTGTATACCCACAGGCCTTGTGGAAATCTGCTGGACGCCTCATCAGCAGGTCTGACTCAACGGCACCAACTGTGCCATCATGCCTCCACCCCTGCTGGGACATTCCCTACCCCCATCTGACGACTGTCATTCACAGGTGCACCTGTCAGAAATCTGGTTACCCCACTTCTTTCCCTGATACCCCCTCATGCTCAAACCCCATCCAAAGCAGGGACCTCCCACCACCCAGCTCACCCTGGATGCGGCCCCCAGCCCATCCCTCCACTCACATGTAGCCACCTGGCTGTCACCTCGCCCCCTGAACAGTTCAACGATGGGTCTTCCTGCCCCCACTCCTGACTGCCCCTCTAACCAACTCTCCAGGCTGCAGAATCATCACGTTATAGTGCAGACATGACCACGTCCCTCTCCCCTTCTGACATTCTTCCTTTCTTCTGCTTTCAGGGTAAGTTCTAAATCTTCAGGCTCAGGGAGTCCCTGCCCATCCAGCCAGCCTCTTCCAGGCCCTTCCACCACAATGAACCACTTGCGCCTCCCCCCTTCCCACAGAGTTGATCACCAGAACGCGCATCCCCCTCAGGAAAGAGCTATGGGACCATGGCACTAGGACACCAGGGCGCACACTCCTACCCACGTGCCCTTCTTCCTGCCACGCAGCAAGTCCTGGGGACAGAGGGCACACTGTTTTCATGTGGGCAGTCCCCACGCTGAGCCAGGGGCCTGGGTTCCTGAAGGCTCTCTGTGCGGATGCTCAGCCTCCCGGGACCACCAGCCTCCTCACCTGCACACCTGGCCACTTCTGCAGCCACCCTGAGGTAGCAGAGCCCCAAGGGGCAGTGTTCTCACTTTTACCTTTTTTTTAATAACAAAAGCAATGCAAGTTCAATATATAAAAATATATAGGGCTTTCAGGAAAGCCCTACAAGCTAAAGGAAGAAAAGGAAACCATCTCTCTCTCACCACTTCTGTAACTTCTGCTATAGATTGGACTCTACTGAATACTATTTAACTAGATTTTTAAAAATTGGATCATAGCGTTGCCAATGATCTTCTCTCATTACCATATAACATATCATGATCACGACATCACACCCTTTAAGTATTCATTTGCATCACCTCAATGGCTGAGCGATATTCCATTGTATGAAAATATCATTACTTATTTAAAGTCATTTCCCATTAGTCTATAAACACTTGAAATCACAAACATAAGTAAAATAGTTTTGAACAAGCTTATATAGATAAGAACACTTAATTTTTTCTGATCTAAGTGATTCTTTTACGTGATTTGAAAAGTCAAACTGTCCCCTAAAGAGGCTGCCACTTAAAATTGTTTTGCCAGTCTCTTCTAGTATCCACTTCCAAATTTCTCAGCATGATGCTCTGGCTGCCTTCTAACGAGGAAAGTTGAGGATTTTAACTTTCCCAGCAATCTACACACTCCCCACACGTAGCCAAATCCACACTCTCACTTGTGCCCAATTCCAACAGAGCAGCAGCCTGTTTGTCTGGTTTGAAATGTTTGTAGTGCAAACATCATGATGACATGTAAGTATTATCCATAACTGGACCATTAGAAGTACTATAATTACAATGCTTTTTAAAAAATCACATGACAATATTTAATTGGGGCTAATTGTTCCATTTTTCACTTCTGTCTTCTGTGCATCTATCACAAATTCATCTCCAGTCTTCTACAGACCTGACAGTCTCCTCTCACTCTGAGCATATTAGGTGCTCCTTTCACTTTGGTTTTCTTAGATGTGTCCCTCTTACAGTCCTTCCTCGCCTGCTCCTCCTCACCCAGCTGTCCCCTTGGCCTGGTGCACAGCTCCCAGGGACTCCCCTTCATCTCTGTCTTGTGGGGGAGCCACTGTTTCCTTGATCCCATGTCTTTTTTTTCTCTCCTTTTTTTTTAACAAGGTAAGTTTTACTCCACTTACATTGCATCAGGATCACTGAAATATTTGGATTTGTTTCTATCTTTTTTATTTTTTTAATTACTTACCTCACTTTTTCTATGCTTTTCACCTCCTCTCTTGCTTTTATTTTTTAATTGAAAATTTTTTATTACATTTTTCTCTCTCTACTAATTGAGAATTAAGAATCTGTTTCTTTTCCTTTTCCTTTTTTTTTTTTTTTTAGTGATTTCACCCTGAGATTGTACCACGCATATATATTTAACAAGGCTCAAAATTTAACAACAAATTAATGACCTCCTCCAGTTTCTGGAAGCCATGTTTTCTTCCAGATTATTGAAAATACCAATTTCCCAAAATTCCCACCTGGATGATCCACTACAGGTCTTGAGTCATCTAGATGCTGTTCCCTTTTCCCTCTTCTGCAATATATTTGGAGACCACATTTCTCATATTGATTAATAAGATGAAAGGTGAATGAATTTATGAGTCCACTGACCTTGGTCCTGCTTTTTGTTTACTTATCTGGTAGTTATATCCCTTTCTTGGATCTATTATTTCAGTATAGGTTTCCATTCATAGCTCTCAGCTAATTCAGTTTCTCAAAGGTGTAGCAGATTATTTTTCAAGTGGTATCTCTCTCTCATCCCAGTGTCTGTTTCTCTGGATTTTTGATCCAAAACACTACACAAGAATTTACAATTTCCAAAATACATTGTAACCAGGGTTCACCAGTCACAGCCCTACATTCAATACATTGCTCATGAACCATTTCTTCCCTTCCTCCTACCAAACTTTGTTACAGCTTTTAAAGCTTTACCTACACTGCCTAAAATGGTGGCCCAGGGAAATGTGGAAGGGTAGAGAGATGGAGAGCACTTGGTTAGCTTCAAAGAGTAGAACCCAAGGAACAACTCTTGATGAAGACTTTCACAATGGGTACCTCATTAAGTATCAACTCTGAGTGTCTTATTGTCTCCCTTCTTACAGACAAAGAAACCAAGTCTCCAACATGTGAAATAACCTGTTCGAGGAAATATATCTAGTAAATTGCGAAGTCAACAATGAGAAGCCTAACCAATTCCACAAAAAAAGTCAATACTTGCAAACAGCAAAGATATACATACCATAGAAGCAATTCCACACTTAAGAAAGACTGTTTTAACTCTCTAGTACCATGTGCAATAATCTAAGTACAAAAAGAAACTTTTGTGTGGGCAAAATATATAAGTAGCATATATTATCTTGCAAATATAATTCATGGCTATTTTCCATATAAATCATCTCAAATCAAGATTTGATTTTCTCTAATAGCTCTAGTCTGAAAAGAATAGTTATGAACAGGAGTGGAAAGACACATGCATTCACTGCTTCTTTAGTTGCATTTTCTGCAAAACTCTGCAGCACTATTTTTAATATCTGATTACGCCATCAATAGAGCTATATTCCACAAAAGCAATTATGTTTTGCTCAGCAAAAAATCAGAATGGATTAACATGTGGCATACTAACAACTGTAAGAATAGAAGCAAGTTAGAACATTTTAGAATAATGATTGGGATCATTTATTCAGAATTTACAGCAAACACATTTTAAAGACACACTATCATGAAGTCTACTGCAAAGTTTAAGTTATGCACTACACAAATGAAAAATGCACAGGGAGCTCAGTATTTTATCAAAACATTAATAACAGCGCTCTAAGAACCTAAGCTTTTATCAAACACTTCCTCCTCACCAGCTCTCTCCAGTGTAAAAGCAGCATTTAACTTAATGTGCTTTCATTTTCTTTAAGAGCTTTGTCCAAATGTCTGTCAAGTACTGAAGTGGAATCTTTCAACAGGAAAGGCAAACAGGGGGCAACCGCCTCCCATGACCAAGAGAGACAGTGCTCATCTATCACAGCACCACTCCTCGCCAAGTGCAGATGGGACACAGTATTTCCAGGCACCATTACTTAAAATTTGTGTTGCTGTGTCATATCTTACCTACATAAAGGTCCTACTGAACAGGTCAGGGCAGTTAGAGAGATGCAATTATTTATGCACAAGAGAAGCTTGATTTATGCTTCTAAAAGGCAGTTCATAATTAATTGTTCAAGTCTTCCACTTCTAGGCAGACTGGAGTAGTTACCAGCCTATCAGTGTTCCCATCAAGAACAATTGAAAAAGCTAGATAAAATATGGAAATCAACTCTTTGCAAGCAGCAGAGAATAATGAAATTCGGAGCAACTGCAATGAGGAGGAAGCCTTCCTCCTGGAGGGGAGCTAAACTTTGTAACTTCCTTTTTCCTAGAGGCACTGGCCAATTTGTGGCACAAACAGAAGCCTGAGAACAGTGGCTTGACTTGAGGGAGACTTGGGATCCAAGCACAGGGTTGGCATACGACCCTGGGACATTTTTCAAAATCTTAGGGTAAGACACAAAAATCTTAACAAACAGCCACTGAAAAGCAGGGTGAAGATAAAAGATTATATTTCAGAAACCCCAGAGTGAGGGTCTGTGAAAAATACGAAAGAGTCTCATTTGAAAACCCTACAAGGCCAGAGCTAACCAGAACAAGACCCAAGCTCACCTGGGCTGCAAACCAGCTCTGACCCAACAGACAGTACCAGCTGGCATAAGGGCATGGCCACCAGCTAATCCAAATAATGAAGTTAGCTGACCAGCTCCAGAACGATTATGTCCAAGAAAACAAAACAAAGGATGAACAAAACACATGAAAAGAAGAACTTCACCAGATATTTAAAAGCTTTAATAATTATCAAAGACTAAAAGTATAGAACTAAAAAGAAATACCCAAAATTTATAATTCAATGGATGGGTTTAACAACAAAAGATAAAGAGAAAAAAGAGAAAGGGAAAAAGAGAAAAAGATAAAATCATAACAGAAAAAAGTCAAAAATAATATTAGAGAGGTATAAGACATAATGAAAAGGCCTGACATGTGTAATTCGAGTCCTAGTGAGAAAAAAGAGAAGAGGATGAAAGACATATAGCCAAGGATTTTCCAAAACAAATAAAATATCAAACCACAAATTATTCAGTAAGCCCTAGGAAGCCAGATTGGCTAGTTACAAAAGGAGAGAGAAAATCACAGGAAAGGGAAAATCTTAAAAGCTGTAAAGGGATGGAATTGGACACATACACATTACCTTCAAAGAAGTAACGAAAGAACTGAAAGTCAGTATCTCACAGGAATCATGGAAACCACCTGTAACATCCTTAAAGAAAATAACTGGCAACCTAGAATTCTATAACCAAGAAAACATCCTTCAAAAAACAAAAGTGAAATAAAGACTTTTTCAGACAATCAAAGCAGAATTTGTCACCAGCAAGGCCGCACTAAGAAAAGCAGGAGGAAAATGACCCAGAGAGAAGCCCAGATAAACAGGAAGGAATGAAGGCTGATGGAAGAGATAGATAAATATTGACTCCAAACAAACTTTGGAAGCTATGAAAAAAGATAGACAGGTGGCATTGATTTGGCAGAACTGAGTAAGCTGACCTCCAAAGCAGCAGAAAACAGAACAACCCAGTATACACCTCAGAATTCCCAAAAGGTTCAGGCACAGGCCTCACTAGACATCTCTGGAACCAGAGCTGAATTAATGTAGATTTAAGGGATTTGGGGGTTGATCAAGGAAAAAGGTCAAAAAAGGCAGTAACCCACAATAAGCTTTGTCAGGTGATGCCCAGTTGCATAAGAGGGCAAGTCCCTTATAACATGATACTGTCCAGGGGCCCAAGGCCCGACAGCCACCATCCAGAAGGGAAGGAGAGCAAGGGCACTCCCAGAGTAGAGGTAGAAGAGCATCAGAGAGGAGCTTATATGTCTAGGTGATGTCACTCAGCAGCACAGTGAGAACTCTCTGGGTCAGAGAGCTTGAGGAGAAGCAGCAGCTTGGGGCCGCTACCTCCAAGGCTTGGTCTTATCAACAGCCAGTAGATGCTGAGGGAGGTCTTCCAAGTTATGGAAAACAAGGCTCTAAATGCCAAACAAAACAAAACAAAACAAAACTGCTTATTCATGCTATTCTTTAAAATGATTGGATATGTAAAATTCCAAGTTTGGCACCTGCAAACTTTTGAGCTAATAGGTCTCAAACTGTTGTGAAGAAATAAGCAACCTAAGGGCCAGTACACAAAAGAGTGAGACCACTGTTTACCATTTATATAACAATTGGGAAGGAGGAACTAAAAAGAAGGAAAAAGAATTGGGAAGGCCAATTGAAAACAGATCCCTAAATTCCCCTCCCCTTACCCTAGCAGAATTCTGCAGGTGTATTCCCTGTAAAGGTTAAAAGAAAAGGTCTGTGGTGTAGGGATGGACCAGCACTAGTCCACACACTGCAGCAGTGTGAGCCAAGAGAAGGTATGTTGAAGCCATGCAGCATCTTTTTAGATGAAACTGATGTAGGATGTGCTTCAACAAAAAAAAGAGAGAGAGAGAGAGAGAGAGAGCAAAGCCAGAATGAGGAAGACCTAAAATCCAGAAAATGGGTAAATAGAATTTGAAAAATGACAGCAAAGGGAGATTCCAGGATGACAGCTATACAGCAGGCCTAGAGAGCCATCAACCCAAGATAAGCTAATGAGGTATCCAAAAAGAAAAAGGGAATAGGAAGATTACTTGCTGGAACTGAGTTTGTGTAAAACTGTATTGAGAGCTACAGAAAGGGGAGGTATTGAATGATTAAGCAAATGAAAAAGCAAGGCAAATATCAACTTGAGGAAAACAAAAGGTAAGTTAGGCAACAATCATAATTCACTACATGGCTCTGGCACGACTAATATTTGCATACACATGGTAATGTAAACCCAAATATTGACTTAACTAAACTTACAATACATCCACTCTGGAAGGTAAGAAAAAGAAGGCAGAAGGGACAGTGAGGTTAAAAAGCTAAATCCTCATGCCATAATAAGAAATCTAAAATGATGCCTAAAACTGATTAATCAAAGAGAGCAAGACCGTCATCCTATTCAGAAATGTGCAAATGTAGTAAGTGCTTAGGGAAAAAAAACTAAGAATCAAAAGTAATTGTCTCTGGACAAGTTAGGGCAGAGAACTATTAGGTATTCCTATTTGCTATTTGACTTTTTAAACTATGTCCTTATTTTATTAGAGGACATAAAAATTAATTTTAAAAAGAGGTAAACATGAATATTTTTCTATTTAGCAACATAAAATTGGAAATGCTCAAGCCACCTAAGTAACAGCAGCATCTATTGAAAAAACAGCTGATCGTTTTACATTTAAATTTTTTTAATTTAAAAGAGTTGAAACTTTCCTAAATTATACCAAAGCTCCCAAATTGCCTCATTTTTCATGGTACCATGGGGAAAAGTAAATCTGGCATTTCTGCCCACAAAGCACCAAAAGGATTAAGATCAGTTAATTTCTTCAATTATTATTTCATGAGCAATGGGCCCTAAGTACTGGACAGCAGCCAACATCATTCCAGATGCTGAAAATGGCAAGGTGAAGCCCTGAAAAAGAAATCAAGAAGACACACCAGCTGAATGGCACTGAACAAGTGACTTCCCATCTAGGATAAGAACCCCATAGACCTATTAACTGCTCTCCTGCCTCTTAGTAAGTTGTTTAACAACCCTGTGACAGTTTCAGAGAGGCTGTCGGGGCTGAGTAAAAAGTGCCTGAATTATAGTGGGGAAAGAAATGTTTAATTCTTGGATTTGAAAAGAAGGGACAACAGGGTAAACTCTAGGAGTTTGGAGGAGAAGGGTCAGCATTTGTACACTAAGTAAGAGAAGAATAATAGAGAAAGATCCTTGGTGGCTGTTAAGGCCAAAGAACTCTGAATATCTGCAACTGTTGAAAGTTTTGGCACTCAGCTGTGCAAGGGAAATCTCCCACCCCCTACCAGCTCCCTGACAAAATCATCAGTAAATTTTTTTAAGGTGCTTCAGAAAAGATGACCTTGTATGCATAGACCAAGGTGGAGGGAAGGTGACAAAAACTCACAAAGGTTTTTTGACTGTCAAATTTGGATAAGACAGGGCAGTGCCAAAATAGTCCCCGGAACCAGAGATTCCAGAGAATGGAGCACATAATCCGTGGGAATTAGAAGAAAGCATGGGGACTGCTTGGGACACCCTGACTAAGGTAACCAGGCAGGTCTCAGCCGATTACACCAGACCTCAAAGGGCAAGGGGGGGCCTTCATGGAATCTGAGACACATGGTCAAATGAATAATTTGGGGATAAATGAGTGTGTCTTAGAGTGTTTCCCACAGAATACTAGTTTCACAAGGAACACATATAAAAAAAATTTCCATAGTCAATGAGGTCTGAAAACATGATACAGTATATCCCTTTCACAAAGAGGGACAGTGCACATCAGAATAACAAATGTTCTGGAAGTTACTTTTTTTTTAAGATATTATTTATTTATTTTTTATTTTTTTTTTATTTATTTGAGACAGAGAGAATGAGAGAGAGAGAACACATGAGAGGGGGGAGGGTCAGAGGCAGAAGCAGGCTCCCTGCTGAGCAGGGAGCCCGATGCGGGACTCGATCCAGGGACTCCAGGATCATGACCTGAGCCAAAGGCAGTCGCTTAACCAACTGAGCCACCCAGGCGCCCCAGATATTATTTATTTGAGAAAGAGAACATGAGCCAGGGGAGGGGCAGAGGGAGGAAGCAGGCTCCCCACGGAGCAGGGAGTCTGACAAGGGGCTTGATCCCAGGACCCTGGGATCGTGACCTAAGCTAAAGGCAGATGCTTAACCAACTGAGCCACCCAGGCACCCCTGGAAGTTCTAACATGCAGCACAGAAAAACAAACAAACAAACAAAAACATTTCAACCCTGAATAACTAGGCCTTCTCCAAATGTGACCTTAGAATCTTATTTTTTCTAATTCAAAATACATATTTAACATTTTGCATAAGCAATACTTCCCTGCACTGTTATAGGAAATGCTGGCATGGGAAATTATAGTGGATTCAGAGAGAGATAAGGTAGGGTACCTTTTTCTCAAAATGGAAATAGCTTTTTCTGACTACATAAATAATACATACTCACACTGCTAAATTTAGAGACTATTAAAAATTATAGAGAAGACAGTAAAATTTACCCATACTTCCACATGCAGAGAAAAACCAATGGCAATATTTGAGTGTATTTATATCTAGCTTTTTTCTATTAAGTTAATTTGATATTTTTTGTAAAAGCTAGGCTCACAGTACAGTGTTTCATTTAAAAATGTATTGTGGGGACGCAGGGATGGCATTAGGCGTCCAACTCTTGATTTCAGCTCAGGTCGTGATCTCAGCATCATGAGACTGAGCCTGTCCTCGGGCTCCAGGCTCAGTGGGGAGTCTGCTTGACATTCTCTCTCTCTCCCTCTGCCCCTCTCTCTGCTCACTTGCGTGCTCTCTCTCCCTCTCTCTCTAATTAAATAAATCTTTTAAAAAAATGTATTGTGGGGCGCCTGGGTGGCTCAGTCGTTAAGCGTCTGCCTTCGGCTCAGGTCATGATCCCAGGGTCCTGGGATCGAGTCCCACATCGGGCTCCTTGCTCAGCAGGAAGCCTGCTTCTCCCTCTCCCACTCCCCCTGCTTGTGTTCTTGCTCTCGCTATCTCTCTGTCAAATAAATAAATAAAAATCTTAAAAAAAAAAAATGTATTGTGGACATCTGTGGACACCAATCCTCCAATAATGGACATTTAGACTGTCTCATGATTTTCTCTGTAATGAAAAAGGATGAGGTTAATGTCATTGTTGACCCTCTTCTATGCGTTCTGGGCAGGCTCTACCCTCTCAGGTAAAGGGAATGAGAGAGGCTGCAGGCTGCCTGCACCATTTGTAACCCAAGATAGCACTGATAGCAGTGAGAAGAAGCAAGGACAGTGGCTCTGTGAACTCTGGGTTTCTTTACTCTGGTCTTAACCATCAGGCAGAAATAACAGGCAGAACCCCAACCCCAGGCTTTCTCAAGCTCACAGTCTCAATACATGTCCTTTTACTTATTAACTCAAGCCTTTCTGAAAGTAGCGCTCTGGAAAAATTCCTACCACATCGCTCCCAGTACTTCCCTCACTGGTGGTCACCAAAACATCAAGTCTTTATCATGCCTGTATCTACAAGTATCATGATCTTGTCAACCAAGTCATGTTCCACTAATTCTTACTGACTTAGTACATTCTATTTCTGTCATCAAAACCCATAAGACATTGTGTCTCCAAACATCTTTGATGACGATTATAGTTTATTAAGAGTTTTAAAGCCTCTTTACTCTGTGTACAGTTATTTTTGTATTACATTCTATTTGATCGTATATTGATAGCCCTACTCTCCTTTCTTTGGCCCTTGCCAGGTATCTCTTTGCCTTGGGTCTTTTATTTTAAGCACATTTTTTGGTTAATAGCATCTACCAAATTTCTGCTTTTTGTTTATATATATATACACATATATACATATAAAACATATGTATATAACATATATATGTGTGTGCATTACATACAGAAGTAGAAAAGAATTATGCAATCAGGATTAAACATGGGGGCTTTGACTTATCATTGTGTGTTCAAATGAGTGATGAGGGAAGGCCAAAGAAACCCATAAGGCATGTGGGTTTCCAAGAGAGATGGTGGATGGACTCTTATATCTCAGCAGTGCTTTCTTTTTGTTCTTTAACCTATGTGATTTATTTGTTTATATTTAAAGCAAACTAGAAATTTCTGTTGTTTAATTATAAGTATCTACACATCTTTATAAACACTATGTGCACTATTGTTGTTCTTATGTTTCTATTCTCAAAGCTTTCCAGGCCTAAATCATTACCCTGCTGCTACTTTCAAATAAATGTGAGTGAATGACTTCCCCTACTCCACAGTTCATAAGAATCCAATAGTGGGGAGGGGGGGCGGGGGGGGGCGGTATGGGGAAACAGAAAGGCAAACCGCCTGAGTCTCTATTCCCAGACTGTCCAACTTGGGATGTGGCCAGTCTATTCATTTTCTATGGCTGAGGTAACCAATTACTACAAACTTAGTAGTTTAAAACACATAAACCTATTATCTTACAGTCCTGGAGGTCTGAAGTCCAAAATGGGTTGATAGAGCTTCATTCCTTCTAGCTCCAAAAGGAGAATCTTCTCTCTTGCCTCTTCCAGCTTATAGAGACTACCGAAATTCCTTGGCTTGTAGTCCAGCATTACTCTGAGCTCTGCTCCCATCCTCACACCTCCTTCTCTGACTCCCCATCCCCCCCTTTCCTTTCTGAGGACCCCTGTGATGACACTGGGTCCTCCCAGATAATCTAGGAAAATCTCCCCATTTCAAAATCCTTAATCACATCTGCAAAGTCCCTTTTGCCAGATAAAGTAACACATTTACATGTTCGGGGGGATTAGGACATGGACATCTTGGAGGCAGAGGCATTATTCTATCTACACACCCAGGAATCTGCACTTTTAACCAGAAACAACAGAATACACATTGAGAATACCAAACTACAGGTCATCGCATGGTCACTGGAATTTGGACATTCTCTAAGACCTCTTTACTTTAAAAGTACAACGACTGACACAGAAATGAACAAATTGATCAAAATATAAATAGAACACTCCAAAATATAAATAGAACACAAAATATAAATAGAACATTCCCTATTTATTAAGATAAAATATTGTGACATGTATTCAATCTACTTATTATAATTATTAATTTTTAAATGGGATATCAAATGAGACAACAGACATGTTTAAAAGTCAGTAGAGTAAAATAACAATCAAACCAAAACCTTGGGAGTGCCTGGGTGGCTCAGTTGGTTAAGCATCCAACTCTTGATTTTGGTCCAGGTCATGATCTCAGGGTCATGAGATTGAGCCCCACATGGGGCTCTGCACTCAGCATGGAGCCTGCTTAAGATTCTCTCTCTCCTTCCCTGCCCCCGCTCATGGGAGCACACCCTCTCTCTCAAAACAAAAAACAAAAAAACACACACAACAAAAAAAACAACAACAAACAAACAAAAAAAAAACCACCACCACCAACAACAACAAAAAACCCTCACCAACAAAAACCTGGGATGTAATGTTTGTGGAATCACTAGAAGTCTGCTCTCCACAACTAAATCAAGAAGAGCCCCTGTGGTTAGCCTTATAAATTCCTTATCAGTTCTTTCACACTAAGCTTTTGGACAGCTAGACTCTCATATACTAAAAAAGGTACCCTACCATTTTTTAAAGCTTCACTTTTCTAATTTTTCTCTAGCTATTTTACCAAAAGAAAAAAACACAGTTTCTGAATTGTTTAAATAATTATGAAACAGAATTTAAAATGACCAGTGTTCTTAGTACATGCCCACCCATATTTCCAAATGTGTCACTATTTATATTATAAATAGCACCCAGAATTGACAGATTTCATAATGTGGGAGTTTCCTGAGCTGTCATTCACCAGCTGATATAAAAGTTAGTATAATGAAAATGTCAAGAAATAGTGTCACATTTAGAAACCATGAAATACAAAAATGGAGCTATCAGTCATCCCTAATGCTTGCCAAATAAAAAGTTTTAAATATAGTCGTGGGTCACCAGAATTATAAGCAACAACTTTCACTGCACAGAGATGCACCAGGATTATTAAAAGAATCTAAGACTGGTCAGGTAGCTGACCACGTTGGCTCACACTGAACTTGCTCTTAATGGAGACACCTAGATTGTTTTCACATTAACTGCCAAAATAATGGTCTTCTCTATCTTATACTGACACTGTTAATATTTACTTGGTTGGATTTGGATACCCCATGTTCAAGCTGAGATTTTATGTTTATGTGCATACTCTAAATCACATTTAACCCATTAAAAATATCACCTTCTTTGTTGGTTTCAGGCCTTCCTCCTCTCCTGATTCTGACAAGATCAAGTGGGAGTGACAAATCAGATGGTGGTTGAAACCTACAGATAGCAATGATCTGAAACTGGATTTCCCATGGTTCTCAGAGAAGTAACCAGGTAATCAGCTTTAGAATGCCAACATGACTAAGCAATACCCAATCCCAGCCAGACTGAGGACACCTCCATGATTAGAGGTGACAGGGGAAGGAAGAGATCCAGTTAAAGGAGCTAAAATGACAGGTCACCCTAACCAAACAGGCTGCTTTCATCCTCCATGCCTGACATAAGGCCATGAACAATAACCTGCCCAATAGGAGCTGGACACAGACTTTCTAATCCTATTTAACCTGTACTTTCTCTGACTCACAGAAGCTGATGTCACAGACCACAACCACCATGGATACACTGTCTCTAAGGAAAAATCAATTCTGAGGAAAAGGACTGGGAAACATAGGAAGTGCAGACTTCTGCTGACCACTCTACCCAAGCCCCAAGCCTGCTCAGGAGTTGGCAAGAAGTCCATGGAAATTCACAGAGATGGATGTGGCACCCCAGCCAAGGTGGGAGCAGACACAGGTCAAGGCCAGGCAACACTGCTCCTGATGTTCCTAGATCCAAGTGACGATGAGGCAAAACCAACAGCAATGTGAAATTAAACTTACAGATGATTTCATCAACACGGAAGTAAGGAGAGGCACTGAGTTTTTTCTCTTTCAGAGGGTAAGTTAGAGATAATGGCTGCCTCTCCCCATGATAGAAGGCTCTTCCCATAGCTGGCCCCATCCATCATGCAGATCTCAGTTCAAATGTCACCTGCTCAGAGAGAGGCCTTCACTGAGTTCCCCCATCCAAAACAGAGCCCTGACCCCTGTCTGTTGCATTGCAGTTTTATTTCTTTTTCAACACATATCTCCATATGAAATAGTTTATTTATTTATTGAGTGTCCCCCTGCTCCAAAATGTAAGCTCACCAGGCAAAGGCCTGGTCCATCCTACCCAATACTGTACCTCCAGCTCCTAGCATGGGACTTGGCACACAGCAGGAACTCAAATAACTATGGATGGATGGATGGATGGATGGATGGATGGGTGGATGGCTGGATGGATGGCTGGATGGCTGGATGACTAGATGAATGGGCAGATGGAAGAGGGAGGGAGAGAGGGAGAGAAGGAAGGGAGTGAAAGAGGAAGAAGCAAGGATAGAAGGATCACCTTCTCACAAAGCCGGATCTAATCTAGCTTTAATTTTCCTAGAGACCACCACCTTCTTCAAAATAGCCAAGGACACCATTCTGAATCTTGGGTGAACTGACAAAAGGACAGAAGAAAAAACAAAATGGATAGTATCTGATGAAACTGACCTAGACATCATCAGGGTTGCCCCATTCTTGGTCTTACTGACACTGTGCTATGACCTCCTACCCTCCCCAGTGACCTCCCACTAATCTTTTTGCTTATTAGCCAAAATTGGCTTCTGCTCCTTGCCCCAAGTACCCTCCACCTCAGAAGTGTAAATTATAGCTGAGGGTTCCTGATGTATACCATATACCAAAACTGTTCTTCGCGCTTCATGTGCATCTCTATGTCCACCTACTCCACTTGTTTTACACTCACAAGGATCTGAAGAGGGAGGTACTGTTAAGATCTGATATTCTAAAGAAGAAAAACAGGTCTGAGTGGCCAGGAAACCCACGTGAGGCCACACTGGTGGTAATGGGAGAGCTAGGCTGTGAACCCAGGCCATCCAGCTCTAGCACCTATGTTCTAGACCAGTTGACCCTTGAACAACAAAGGTTTGAACTGCACGGGCCCACTTACATGTAGACTTTTTCCATAACTACAGAATGGATTATGATTTTCTTAATAACATTTTCTTTTCTCCAGCTGACTTGATGGTAAGAATGCAGTATATAATACACATAACAGAGAAAATATGTGTTAACAGACTCTTTATGTTATGGGTAAAGCTTCCAGTCAACAGCAGGCTACTAGTAGTTAAGATTTGTTAAATAGTTAATTTGCAAACATTATACATGGATTTTCAGCAGCGGGGTTGGTCCCCCTAACCACCATGTGGTTCAAAGTTCACCTCTCCTTCTTCCCGCTGTGCCCCTCTGGCCCCTGCAGGTATGGTTTTATTGTGATGAACTAGTGTTCCATTCATAAAGAATTCCACACTACTTACCTTTTTTATGAATCTAAATGTTTATGAAACAGGTCTCGGGGGGGGGGGGGGGGGTCCATCTATATGTCATTCTGAATGTTTTACAATGGCTACACGAAGCTTGGGATCCTTCTCCTGACAATATCATTTTAGAACCTGCCCCCAGAGAGATCTTACAGGCATGCTTTCAACAAAAATAGAACCTATGAAGTAAAATTTATCTTGTGGAAGCCTCTCCCCAAATTTATATAATATATATAACCATTTCTGTTAAGGTTATTTTTAGACCCAAGCTGTGGTAAACTCATTAGCCTGATTGTAATCTTATAATCCCTGGCAACCAGGCACAGAACATATAGAGCACAGCCTGGGGAAAATCAGTAAATAAATTAAAAAGTCAAATAAATCTTATAAGCCTATTTTCCCACAAAAAAAATTTTTTTAATTGCAATTTTTATGAGGACAAGGGGTGGGAGGTGGTAGCAACGAGATCAATCCATTTTCCTCTCACTCCAGGTCTAAAAATCCTCATTTTCTATTCTTCAAATTAATGAAATGAACACAAGACCACTCTGATTAGGAAGTCTGAAAATAATGCAAGTGCCGACACATTTGCATTTTCTTTCAATGTGAACAGGCTATTTTGATAGTGAGAAAAACCATGACACATTGCAGAAGATTTCATCCTTTGTTGCTCTAAAATGGCTCTCTGGCCATAATATGCCATATCATTGCAAAACGCACTTACCTTCAAATGAAGAGGCAAAGTGGATCGTGTTAAATATGAAATTAGTGACATGTTTTCTCAACGCATCTGCTCTAATTCTAAATTAAATGACTTTCATAAGCTCAAGGTAACTCCGGTACATTCTTGTTTATAACCTCAATTGGAATGTTTTGCAATTAGAATAAAACCTGCCTCCTGGCAGGCCTCAGTTCTCCCCACCGGTCCCCTCATGCACTTGGCCCTGCCACCCCAGTCCTCTGCCTGTCCCATAAACACCAAGCATACCAGAGGTCCTGCATGTTTTTGTTTTGCATTTTGGTTTGCTTATCTGTCCTGCCTAGAATGCTCTTCACTGCTCTGGTCTCCACTCAAATCTCACCTCCTCCAGGCTGTCCTCCCTGAAGAACTGCTCCAGTGTCATTACCTTTGCAAATGTACTACATTACATTATCTTCCTCACACCTTTATGAGCTGTCTCCAGTTGGACCCTCTCCCTGATACTGTAAAATCCACTGGAGCTGGGACTCTGTGTCCCCAGCACACACAGCACGCCTCCAGGGACAGCTAATGACCAAGACTGTGGGGTCACACACAGGATGGCACCCCTGAAAATGGACTGGAAACAACACACCAGCTCACACCTACAGGGGCCCAGTGGGCCCTGCTCCATCCTGGCTTCTCCATCAGCCCCTGACTCCCAGTTGCAAACTCAGACCCTGGGACCCACACTGCTGGGAGAAGCCCTCGCTATCTGATCCACAGGCCTAAAATCAGGCCAGTGGACTGCTGGTCCAGCCCTGACCCCTGGCCTCCTGCATCACACCTGCCCCAGCCCAACCCTCCCAGGGTAACCCAGGTGTATTCACCTGTCCTCTACCTGTTCACTACACTCCCAGGCAGGCTTCCATCATTATGTGGGAACATCTATCCTTCACTGACTGATGCTCCTCATGCACAGAGATCATGTCTTATTTATGACTGAATCCCCAGCATCAGCGAAGCTCAGTCACACCCACAACTACCCATGCCTGGTCCTCTCATAAACTGAGGTGCCCACGTGGGCCCGCTGGGATGCTTCTTCCTCAGGGTCCTGGCACTCTGTGCCCAGGAACCATTAGAACCACCCCCAGCACCAGTGTCTGTGATCGCATTCCCCCCTCACATCATTTGGGCAGGTGTCTAGCCCAGGATGGTATGTTCCAACCTACCCCAGTGAGCTGGGCCTTTGGGTTGCATTTTTATTACAGTGACTAACCAGAATCTGGTCATGAAATTAAAAGCCATGCTCTGCCTCGAAAGGATCACAGATGCCTCCTTCCTTTCTGATTCGTCTTTCTTTTTGAACTAATGGTCAAAAATCTCCTTGGCCCTTAGAAATCCTAAACTCCAATGGCAATTTATCTAGTTTTTTTTTCTTAAGGCTGCTGATATGAATTCACATATCCACAAGAGAAAGGCCAATTTATTTAACGGTATAAATCTTACTTCCCATCACATAACATAGTTAAAAACGCATTCTCTGGGGCGCCTGGGTGGCTCAGATGGTTAAGCGTCTGCCTTCAGCTCAGGTCATGATCCCAGGGTCCTGGGATCAAGCCCCGCATCGGGCTCCTGGCTCAGCAGGGAGCCTGCTTCTCCCTCTCCCTCTGCCTCTACCCCTGCTCATGCTCTCTCTCTCTGTATCTCTGTGTCTCAAATGAATAATAATAATAATAATAAAATGCATTCTTTTGAATCAAGATAAAATGATTCCCAGAGAGTTCCTTTTCTTCCAGTTTGGCTCTGGATGAACTCAAGAAGGAATTCCCCCCATCACAGGCCTCAGAGGCTGGCCCCACAGCCCATCCTGGCAGCAGGTGGAGGGTCCCAGGAGGGAAGCCTGCAACAGTGCCCTTGTCTTCCACTGACTGTCTCTCAGCAGGAGACCTCAAAGACTCCAAAGGAAGTTTTTAACAGGCAAATCTGAGGACCCCTACACAGAAAAAGCTATAGCTACCTTTTGACCCTAAGGCCCCTATATCCTTCTTACCTAAACTGAACCACCCTCACCTTTGCATAAAGCATCCATAGGCCATCCATTTACCTAATGACTGAGAGCCACCAACCTGTCACTCTAGCCCCACACCTGCCTTATATGTCATCACAAGACTGATTACGGCCAGGCTTTATATTGCAGATTTATTTGTCTGTCTACTCTGTCTCTGCTAGAGCCTGGGAGATTTGTACATCTGTACCTAGAAACAGATGACCAATAAAATTTGTTGAATGAGCTAATGATCATATGTTTGCTGTAGCTCTAGCATATGTCTTGATTTTCAGGCATTCAAGAATTCCCTGCAATCTTTCAAAGAGGTCATTTGGGCTTCCATGATGGCAGAAACCAGAAATCCACGAATGAAGATCTAGGTACTTCACTGTTTCCACCTTGGAGGAGACCGGTGATATCAGATAGGTCTGGTATTCACGAAGGTTTTTATTTTTTTTAATTTTTTAAAAAGATTTTATTTATTTATTTGACAGAGAGATAGAGAGAGCACAAGTAGGCAGAGCGGCAGGCAGAGGGAGAGGGAGAAGCAGGATCTCACTGAGCAGGAGCCCAACACAGGGCTCGATCCCAGGACTCTGGGATCATGACCTGAGCCAAAGGCGGTTGCTTAACCGACTGAGCCACCCAGGCGCCCCTCACGAAGGCTTTTAAAAAGATGTGTTGCCCTGGTGCAGAGGTCCCCACAGTGTGTTGTCTCCTTGGCCTTCGAAAGCAAGAGTTATGTAAGAAGCTTTATGATTACTGGATATTTGTGTGATTAAACCCACATTCGTGCCTTTCACCCACATCCCGTCACCGGTGTCTCACGCTCATCCACAGCTGTACAACAGAATGTACGTAAGATTTGATGTCCCTGAAAGGATCGTGTGCTACAAATTACAGAATACCCAAATGCACACAAGATACATCCATATATTGCCAAGCAAAGACCTAAAGAGAAAAAAGAGTCTGGCTCCGGCAGCTTCAGCCAGAAGCATAGTGACCATACTTCCGCAGAAAGGAAACATTACAACTCATCCCATGATGGTCAAGCCGAGGTCTGAGGACACCCCACTGGTGGCAAACAAGGCCTTACATGTAAGAAACGACGTCTCACATGGTGAAAAAGGCTTGTGCTGCCAATGGACATTTCAAAGTAGAATTCTGGTAAAAGAATCAGCAAGAGAGCACAGCAGACACAAGCCAAGAGTTATGGGACCCCAACACTGCGTTTCTCAAATGGGGGCTTGCGGCTTCTGGGGAACCTCAGCTGGGAGCAAGCTTGAGAAACTGCTCTCAACTCGGTGCTGCTTATTTCCTGCAGCCATTTCGTTGTGGCCTGTGTCAAAGGGAACTGAACGGCCTGGTTGTACGCTTCCCAATTCCCGCTTATCAGCAATTCCATTCCTAAGTACGCACCCTCGATAAATGGGAACATATTTGCAGAAAAACATATACACTGAAGTATATAGTAGCAATTCCATTCATAGTCGCCCAAAAGAAGCTTGGAAACAACCCAAATGTCCTGCAATGCATGAGTGGACAAACTGTGGTACATTCCTAGAGAGGAATACTACTCAGCAATGAAAAGAAAGGAACTATTTATGCAATAACAATTTGGATATATCTCTAAGGCATTAATTATGTTGAGCAAAAGAACCCAATCGCAAAAGGTTACATGCTGTATGATTCCATTCACATGACTATCAGTAAAAGACAAAATTATAGTGATGGAAAGCTGATCAGTGGTTGCCAGCAGTTAAGGGTGAGGGTGGGGGTACATTTGTCTATAAAGGGCTAGCTCCAGGGAGTTTTCTGGACATGATAGAACAATTCTGTATTCTGAAACATATAAAATGTACATGTGTTAAAATTCACAGAACTGTGCCCCCAAAGAGGCCATTTTACTGTACAGTAATTTAAAAAATAAAAGTAACTTAAAAATCAAAGATTTTTCCCTTCTTCAGGGAAAAAAAAAAAGGATCTCTGAATACAACCTTTTAAAAAAAAGAGTCCATGGAATCTAATTAAGCAAGGAGACATAATCCCATTAGCATTTGTGTTAATAAGCCAGCAAAACCGTGAACTCAGAGATCTCTAGCTTCTCAAATTGTTCCAAGGTGGAAATGGACTTTCCAGTCTGCAAAGAGAAAGAAATAATGCCAATTTCAGAGGAGGAAAGCCCCCAGCTCCTCAACGAGTTGCAGATGAAGCTAGACCCAGATTTGGGTACATGTACTTGGTACTCCCTGGAACAAGCAAATATTTTACCAAGATAATGCATCCTGGATGGGGCTTGGGACAAGTTTTCAGTACTGCTTGTTTAACTTTTAACATTCATTAATATTATCTCTCTCTTATTGGATGATAAAAATGACCCAAGTCCTCAAAGCATCTTTGTGGTGTCGTTTTGGAAACTGTCCTTTGGTTCTGGTCAAGCTGCCTTATGGGGGAAAAAAAAGGAAAAGCAGAATAAAAATAGGATCAGACTATAAAAATAAGGCTCTTAGCTTCTTTCAAAATCATGTTGCCAAAAGAAAATACAAAAATGTAAATGTCACTACAAAAATGCTGTGTCCCAGTTTGCCTGGCACTTCCTGGATTTTAGCACCGGAAGTCCTATATCCTGGGAACCTCTTCAGTTCTGTTTGGCCAGCCTAATTATACCCAACATGACAGCACAGCATATGTGTCTATTGGGAGAACCATAAAACCCTTGGCTATTGACAAGGCAAGCAACGTACTGGAGAGGCCAGTGGTGACAGAGCTAGATATGGGATCTGGGCTAGGAAGAACACTTGTGCCCATGGATGATGTCATTCACAGGGTGAGAGCCCGTGAAACTCCCACCAATCAATCCAGCAAGAGTTCAGATACCGCAAATTTTGCCATTTGTCATTTTCTGTTCATGCACAGGAATTACATTGTAAAACACCTAACATTCACCTAGAGAGAAAAATGTACTTGATTCTTTTGTAACATACTCAAATTATCTTTCATATGTCAGCAATATTCCACAGGTCTTATCTAAGCACATCTACATATGCAAAGAGCTGTGGATTTTATTCCTGAGCAAGTGCCTATAATACAGCCACCAGGGGACAAGGACTTTGGGTCAACAGTTGTTAAACTTTAAGACAACTTTTATTCCCCAAAGAAATTCCTAAAGCAACAGACAAAAGTAGTGCTTTGTCATCAGAGATTTATCTTAAAATTTCAAATTTAAAATATTTATTACAGATCTAGTCAAAAGCACATGAAAGTTGGAAATTGGTATTACACAGGACAGCTGAAGTCACAACACTGCCTATGAAGATGATTTACTTCTAAATTCAATCTCGGTTGCTCACTACAGAGAAAATTTTGAAAACAGATGAGTTTGATTTTACAATTTTCATAGACTCTTAAATTAAATGAATCCAGAGGCTTCAAGCAAAATACAAGGGAATGGATGATTTCAATGTTCAATCATTAAAATGAACCAATGCCTGGCGTACCCACCAGTTTAAATATTAATTACTCAGTAGAAAGTATTTTTCATATATATCTATAACATTGTGGGATTTCCAACAATGTTATATTTTAAAACATGCTATTTTGGTACATATCGAATCTTTAGACAAAATTTCAATTAAATTTACTTTGTTCTTTCCAAGGACTCATAAGGCCCAAAAGAAGGAAACTCACAGGAACTGGGGCCAGGCAAACAAAAATGTCACTAAAACCTTGCTGTAGGGACACCTGGGTGGCTCAGTCCATTAAGCGGCTGCCTTCAGCTTAGGTCATGATCCCAGAGTCCTGGGATCGAGCCCTGCATCGGGCTCCCTCCCTGTTCCGCGGGGAGCCTGCTTCTCCCTCTCCCTCTGCCTGCCGCTCCCTCGGCTTGTGCTCTCTCTCTCTGTCAAATAAATAAATAAAATCTTTAAAAAAATAAAAATAAAAAATAAAACCTTGCTGTAATCTTAACTTGTCTTTTATACTCGACCTCTGCTAACCATCCAAACCTGAGCCAAGGATCCCTGGTTTATCATAACTGCAACTTCTCAGCATCTCTGATCCATGCAAAAGGCCAATGGAAAATCAGCTGATTAAAAAGAATTAGTGGTTCTTTCCAGTACATAATGATTTCTCAAAACCTAAAATCTGTGGTAGACTATACAGCTTTCTTTATTGAGTATATGAGCCAAAAGGTCTATAAAGAAAAAGAAAAAAAAACCACATAACTGTAATGTTTTTGCAACTAACTGTAGAATATAAAAATTAAGTAAATGTTTAAATTACTAACTTAAGCTGATTATCTGGATTCTAGAAGGAGATTCATATCCAGTTCTAAGTACAAAAATAAATAAATGCCACAGGATGAACCTAAAAATTGAGTCTTCTGTATCAAGTGGCCTGCTTAAAAAGTAACTGAACAATTTATATAATATTCCAACTCTAATTTCTATTACTATTCACAATTCTGAAACTAGATTTAGAGTTTGGATAATTAATAAAATCACCCCTTCCACTCACTCTTGATTATAATTCATCAGGGTCATGTTTGTACTTCGCTTGCCAATTGTAATCATTTATTTGAACCAGTGTCTCTGTGGTTCATCAGCTCTTCATTAGTGCCTGTAGGTTGGATAAAATGTGCTTGAATTTCCAAAGTAAATGCAAATCGCATTGGTATTTGCAGCAAAGATGTGAATTCCTAGAATATTTCAAGTAAGACAGTTCCCCTGAAGACGCTGGCTCTTTAGTGGAAAAAAAAAGCAATGCCTCTCCCCCCCGCCGCCGAATGCAGAGAACTCACGCTCCCCTCCAGGCCTGAACATCCATCCTAAAAGCCCTTCAGTGACCACAATATCAGGCTTGTTTTAGACCCGACCTCAACAAGTAGGAAAATGTGTTGTTAACTTAAGCAGGAACAAGGAGTAAAAGTCCGAAGGATTCAATTCAAATTTTAAAAGCCAAAGAACCACCTAGCCAGCAAATTAAAAATATAATTGCCAGAGCCCTGTCCTGGAGAGCCAAATTTCCCAGCCCTGGGAGCAGAGCTGGGCACTAGGACCAGCACAGCCTTGAACACAACAGGCCTGGATCCAAATCCTGGTTCTGGCCCTGGGCAGATGCGTAGACTTGCACATCATAAGCTAAATTTGGTGTTTCCGTCTTTAAAAGAAGATGGTCAGCCCAGTCCTTCAGAGGGCCGTGGAGATTACAGATATAATGAAGAGGAAGTGCCTCACACAGTCCCTGGCACAAAAAAGGCCTCCGCCATGGCTACTCTTTCAAAGATCAGAGGGGCAATTTCCCTAGCAAAACAAAGTGGAATCAGAGGACTGAACTGCATGCCATGAGACAGAAGAACAGGTCAGACAGCACCGTGAGGAGGTAACAGGTCACACCCAGAATGTGGGACATTCTACAGGACAACGGACCTCTTCAATGAGTCATTATCAAAATAAAACCCGGGGGATTTTACTCAATTAAAAGGGATTTAATGGAGCCAGAGAAAAAAGTTACAATAAGCAAGGGGGAGGGGACTGAACCAAACATTGAACCCAGCAGTGCTGGGTTAGAGTTGGAAATACCAATACACACTCATGGTTAGCTTGAGTGAAAGAGAGATAAACCCAGAAATGCAGGTATGTGTGTATCCCTGGGTTTGTGTACATACAGACCACCCTCATTACTCACAGCTTCCATATTTGCAAATTCATCTACTCACTAAAATGTATGGGTAACCCCGGAATCAATGCTCCTGGTGCTTTTACAGTCATTTGCAAACATGCGCATGTGCAGAATGGCAAATAATTTGAGGCACATGTTCCTGAGGTTTCCAGCTGAAATCAAATAAGGCGACCCTCTATCTTCTTGTTTCAACTCTCATACTATAAACAAATATAGTTTTGATGGTCTATTTAGTGCCACGTTTTTCATACAAGTCAACCTATAATATCATATAATGCTGTATTATAGGCTTTTTATCACTGTATGTGAGATAACCACATAAGTAGGTTGAGATATATATATACACCTATATACACATATATACATACACACACATATATATACCCATATACACATATACACCCACATGTGTGTATATATACATATACATACACACATATACATATATATACACACATATACATATACACACATACACATATACACACATATATATAACACCTCACCTCAGAAATTAACTTCCAGGGCGCCTGGGTGGCTCAGTTGGTTAAGCGACTGCCTTCGGCTCAGGTCAGGATCCTGGAGTCCCGGGATCGAGTCCCGCATTGGGCTCCCTGCTCGGCGGGGAGCCTGCTTCTCCCTCTAACCCTACCCCCTCTTGTGCTCTCTCTCTCTCATTCTCTCTCTCTCAAATAAATAAATAAAATCTTTAAAAAGAAATTAACTTCCAAGGTCCTGTTTGATGTCATATATTACTAACCCTGAAGTCAGGAGATTTCCAGAGAATTTTTACCTTGCAGACAGTTTAGGTTTTGTGACCATGACATCTTTTAAACATCATCATTCTCATTTCTGTGAGTGGGTCTCAATCCCCACGATGTATCGTAACACTACGGGATTGTTTGACGCCACAATTTTTTTTCCTGCGGTAAAATGTACATACAGTGAAATTCGTAGGCTGTAAATGCGCAGTTCTATGAGTTTTGACAAATACATACACCTTATCTAGCATCCCAATCAAGATATGGAATATTTCCACCACCCCAAAAAGCTCTCCTGTACCCCCTTCGGCGGATCCCCACCTCCACAGGCAACCACTATTATTAGAATTTCCATCACCCATTGATGAGTTTTGCTTGTTTTTGAACTTCCTATAAATAGAATCATAAAACACTAGAGTCCTTAAAAAAGTGATTTCGGAACAAACCCCACCCCCCATCCCACCCCCGCCCCGAATCAAGTAATTATTACAGCAGTGACCTAATTTCCTTTTCTTTTTTTAATGCCTAGTGCCAGCTCATGTGTATGTCACTTTGCATAGAACACCATATGTAAAGAAAACATTTTTATTCTGCCTATAATAGAATAGTATGCATTAATTATAAAATTTTCTGCAGTAACCCTGAGTTAACATCACATTTACAAAATTACAACCTCCACTCATTTCCAACATTAACATGTGGGAAAAGTTCACCCCCAAGTTTCTAAGTCTTACTGGAGAAAAACAGGGACACTGATGTTGCCAGAAGTATCCAGTTTTCAACTTTAGCTCAGCTGCCATATTGTGAGCCCCTGCGCCCCAGCCATAGGGTTCAGCCATGCTGACTGCCTTGCCTCATACTACGGGGGCAGGCCAGGCCTGGATGACAAGCAGCTCTCCCTGCCACCTCTCCCCACCCTCCTCTGCCTCAGAACCAGCATCACTACTACTCTCTTTCCTCTCTCTCCTGAATCCCACACCCCTCTCCCTCCAGGCCCTGCTCCATGGGTCGTGCCTTTAGTCCCTACACCTGAGTCCTTCCACCACCATCAGCAAACATCCTCTGTCTCCCCATCCTAAAAGTGAACCTTCCCTTTGTTCATCAAAAAATTAAACATAGAATTACCCTGTGACCCCACAATTCCACTCCTAGGTATAGACCCAAAAGAACTGAAAGCATAGACTTGAACAAATATTTCTACATCCATTCACAATAGCCAAAAGGTGGAAGCAACCCAAGTGTTGTCCACTGACAAATGAATGGATAAACAAAATGTGGTCCATCCATACAATGGAATATTAATCAGCCTTAAAATGGAAGGAAATCCTGACACCTGCTACAACACAGATGAACCTTGAGGACATTTTCTAAGTAAAATATGCCAATCATAAAAGAACAAATACTGTATGATTCCATTTATATGAGGTCCCCAGACCTGTCAAATTCACAGCCACAGACAGAATGGTACTTGCCAGGTGCTGCAGGGAGAGGGAATGAAGAGTTAGTGTTTAATGTGTGCAAAGTTTCAGTTTGGGAAGATGGAAAAAGTTCCATCCATGGATGGATGGTGGTGGCCTACACACTAAAGTGCCTCATAACCACACACACCCCCAACTGTCTAATCCAATGGGCCATTTGTAAGTACATTCCAACCCACTCCTTTAAGGGCTAACTTGCTTCAAGCTTATGCCCTCCTTGCTTGCTGACCTAAACCCCAAAGTTTATGGCAGAACTAACCTACTTCCCTTGAGATCCTGCAGACTGCCAGCCTTGAGGAGAAAAGGACCAGACTTTCTGGAAGATAAAGCCGGACTGCCCTCGAAAAAAGCCACCACCGACCATGGTGTCCTCAGTAAGAGCCGCCTGGGAGCCTTGATTCCTGGTACAGGGGGAGGAGTCTGGACTGCCTTGCCCAGACGCAGCTTTCTACGCTACAGGGAGGGGTATCCTTCCCTGAGAGACACCTGGGAGCCTTGAGAATTGGCAGAGCAGAGCAATCTGGAAGCCCTGCAAGGACAAACGATTAACTGACTGCCGAGCACCAGCTTCTCCTGCACTTAGTCCCCATCACCATTTCCTGCATCTTCCCCTTTAAAAACCTCCTGCACTGCCTGGAAGGGGAAAGATGGTCTTTGGGACCTTAATCCTCCATCTTCCCAGGCTGCCTGCTTCCTGAATAAAGCAACCTTGCCTTCCCCAATGCTTGTCTCTTGAGTATTGGCTTTGGAGCAGCAAGCAGCCGAACCCCAGTTCTGAATGGGTCCTTTTTCCGGTAACACATCCTCAGAAATCGATAGGATTGGATGCTGCTAACCAAGTTGTACAGGTATAAGCCCACTGCTGCCCTAGACCTTACCCGTATTCACCGAGGGACAGGTGTATGTGGGGATGGCTGGGGGGATGTGGATCTGACTCTATATTATAAATAATGCTGGGCATGCATTTATGTCCACATATGCATGAGTCCTCCATTTGTAGAGTTCCATTTATTGAACATTTACTATTCCTGCCAGGCACCACGCGGGTGTTCACATACATCATTTCATATAACTAACTCAAATTATCCTATGTTGCTTCCTGACCCTCCACTAGCACTTCCGATGACTCCTACTTGGTTTCTTTTCTGGCACTCTCATATGGTGAATTCTTTGGGATTCTGTCCCTTGTCCTGTGAGCAGGTGAGCTGGTGCATTCTGGTGGCGCACCGCCCGGTTCCACGGCAATGACTCCGAGTCTTCTCCAGACCAGGCCTCTCTGGTGAGCTCGACATTCACACCATGTGCTCACCCAACATCTGCATCTGGACACCCCATCAGCCTCTCAAACTCAAAGCCCCATCTTCTCAGATCCACTCCAATATCCATGTTCCTTGTTTTAGAAACCTCTACTGTCTCGTGGTTGCTCATTTGACTCAGTCGTGAATGACTCCAAAATCTTAGCAGTTTATAACAATAACACTTTATTTCCCATCCATCTGATCAGTCCATAGATGACCTGCTGTGGCTAGGGTCATGCTATCTCCCAGAACCAGGCTGATGGAGTAGCCATTCCTGCAATGTGGCTAATCGTGAAGCAAAGGGCAAGAGAGGGTAAGCCAGGTGCTCCTTCCAGGACCTGGCTCACAAGGCTTCCACTCAGAAATGATGTACATTCCTCCCCGGAGACCCAGCCCACCCTCGCCCTCCTGGGGAGGCATCCTCAACTCCTCCAGGCATGAGGTGCTCCACATTGTGCCCACAGTGAAGCCTTCTTGTCTACCTGTGGAAAGACCTCACTGGTGTTGTATAAAGACAGGGCCACCACCAGAAGTCTCTCAATCTGATCATGTTGGCCTCAAATTCCATTCATTCGAGCATATTTGTTGAGACCCAACCAAGCAGAGTTCCAGGTGCTTGGAACACATGAATGGAAATGAAAAAACTCCCTGTCCGTATAGAGCTTACATTTGAGAAAGAAGAGACAAAGCAATAAATGTAATAAACTATAAGGTATGTTAGAAGGTAACAGATGCTACAGGAAAAGAGAATAAAACAGAGGACGGTAAGAGGGATTGGAACACTTGTGGCATGAGGGTGGCCGGGCAGTATTAACAGGTGGTCAGGGTAAGGCTCCACAAGGAGGTACCAGATGAGCAAAGACTTGGAGGCATGGAGGCAAAGTCAGGTGGGTGGTGTTAAAAAGAAAACTGCAGGCCCCGAATGGAGTCACTTGTGTTAAGGCCCCACATCAACAAACCAAGACTTACTACCTAACCTAATGGCAGTTTCAACCCCCTACCCCACGTATGTAACCTTTAACCAGTCAACATGGAGTTTCCTGGTCAGCATTAAGAAATTTACTGGTAGACCCCTTCCGTTCCCCTTAGGAGGACGACCTGGGCTAAAGCAATGGATTCTTTGCTAATAATTTCCTTTTCTCCACTCCTTGTCCACCTTTAAAAAAGCTTTCCTTTTCTGCAGCTCAATGGAGTTCCTTTCTATTTGCTAGATGGATGCTGCCTAATTCATGAATTGTTTAAGGAAGTCAATTCAATCTTCAAATTTACTCACTTGAATTTTGTTGTTTAACAGATTGGTGGCAGTAATGGAATCCAAAGTAAACTTCTGGTGGCATATGGGGACAAGAAACACAGGTGTGTACCCCGTGAACCCTCTCAAGTCACTTTCTTGACATTTCTGTGGGCTATAGGTAAGTTCCTTTCAATTCTGACCTCTGCTCTCTTTGCATTGAATTCCCAATCTAACTGGCTTTGCACAGTTCCCTATTTTGAGTGGAAAACCCCAATCCTTTCCTGAGTCCCCAGACTACACATGGAGAGCTTTGGTAGTTACTGGCCAGAGTCGGACTGGGTCTGACTTGAACATGAGACTGGGTCCAGAATCAGACTGGGTCTGGGATCGGACTATCCCAATTTAAGCTGGACTGGGTCGAGTGCAAAGCCTCAGGTGAACAAAATTTTATTTTAAACAAAGGTCAGTGCTAATGGGAATCTCGAAAGTTTGAAAAAAAAAAAAAAAAGGCCATAAACACGGTGGGCATGGGTCAAGCATTTAAAAGTTGTTAGCTCACCACCTCAAGACTCCCGTGATAAAATAACTTGGTCACAGAACGGGTTAGATAGACACTGGGTCACCAACCAACCTCAAGAAAATTTCCTTGTAACAAGGCATACTATAAAACATCCCACAATTCCCAGACCCATGGCATCTACCTCTTGGATGTTAGTTTGGTTCTGAGAAACCCAAAGGCCTAGTAACTAAAAGAAATGGGATCCTCTAAATCCAAAGCGTTGAGCACACCACATTCCAGCACACCTGCTTGTTTTATGTCTAAAAACTGCAGTCCTAAAAGCTACAGATACGTAACAAAGATAGCAGAATCTTACTAAGCTTGTTCTGTGTCCCAAAGAACTTGTCTTGGCAACCATCAGTTTGGGGGCCACAAAGTAAGGCCAGATGGAAGTGTGAGTTGCACCCCATGTGCGGCTAGATGTGGGTTAAACTCCATTTGTGGCTAGGGTCCTACCAAACTGCAGCCAGCCCCCAGGGGAATCACCACCTAGAATTACAATGGTCATTATGAGGAATGTTCCAATTCGATAAGGCTATTTAAGAAGTTCACTTAAAAGCAAAGGCCTCCAAATTCCAAATATAGCTTCATTGAAAGTCTTGTTGCAAAAAGCCAATAAAAACTTAAAAAGACACGAGGTACCGAAGACAAAAACTATAAAAATGACATAATTCTGACTGCTTTCCTATGTCCTCCTTCATTTGAATGTTCATTCTAGTTATTCTCTATCAGACAAGCCTTTCCGTGACTGACAACAAAGTCTAATGACCTTACAGAACCCCCCATATCGACCTTCAAGGAAGAGCCCCCTATGTGTCCCTCCCAGAGTTGACAAGACTCTGAGGGATTTTCTTTTCTTTTTTTTTTTTTAAGATTTTATTTATTTATTTGAGAGAGAGAACGAAGGAGTGCAGGGAGGGCCAGAGGGAGACGCAGACTCCCTGCAGAACTGGGAGCCCCACACAGGACTCGATCCCAGGACTCCAGATCATGACCTGAGCCAAAGGCTGATGTTTAACCGACTGAGCCAACCAGGCGCCCTTTGAGGGATTTTCTGATAAACTGCTACCTTATTCCCTTCAACAGACAAGGGAAAACTAAAAGAAAAAAAAAAATTTAATTCCAACCTAGTTGGGTAGATAGGTCAGTTCTTTAACATCCAGGCTACAACCCAATTCTTTGAAAAACTAAAAGCAACTTTCCTTATCTTACAAAATCTTTACAAAACTAGAAATGCACCTTTAGAGGCAATTCAAAATTCACCTGTTCTTTTTAGTACTTCTAAAACCTCCCCTATTTACCTCAAAAGGTTTGTAAATTATTGGCCTTAAGAAACCAAAGTTCTTCTTGGAGAAACTTGAGTTCTTTCCCTGTGCCTTTGAGATGAAAATATGAAAAGTACAAACCTCAGAGAGGTAATTCTTACCAGAAGTGGAACAAAAAGGGGGATTAGTCATTTGAAATTGAGACTAATGAAAAATCTTAAATGTCTTCTCCACAAATATCAGGAAAAAAATGTTAGCCATCTGAGCTTAAGTTAGTCCACCTGCCAGAAAAACAGTCTGCATCCAACTGTTCTTTTACTAACGAGTGAGTTTTGCATTATCATACCCATCTCATGGCTAGAAAATTTAAGACAATAGCTATAAAGTCTCTGTTTTTAGGTTTATGTGTGTCTGTTGAAGATGTGTGACATTTCTTACCTCCAGATAGTATTGCTAAAATTAATTTGTAAAGAACTCTAATTGGCCTAAAAATTAGCATTTATAAACTAAGCATTTCTAAATCTCAGATATCTATAATAGAAACAAACTCAAATGTTTTAAAGATTCACGTGATCTGGAGAAAATATTCAGTATTAAAGCTAATTTAAGGGGTGCCTGGGTGGCTCAGTCTGTTAAGCATCTGCCTTCAGCTCAGGTCATGATCCCAGGATCATGGGATCAAGCCCTGCATCAGGCTCCCTGCTCACTGGGGAGTCTGCTTCTTCCTCTTTCTCTCCCTCTCCCCCTGCTTGTGCTCTCTCTCTCTCTCAAATAAATAAATCTTTTTTAAAAAATAAAGCCAATTTAAGTTGGTTTAGTTAAAACAGACATGTCATTAGGGTGATCAATATTAAGCATACTTTTTATTCTACTTAGGTTTACCAATCAAATAAATTCATGCTTTATCTCTTACAAAATTCATCCACAAGACAAATGATGGCTGATTTTGCCTAATGTCTCATGAAGTTTTTGTGGGTAATCAAAACATAATTGTTGGGAGCAAATGATTTAGAATAGATGTGAGGTCAGTTTTTAGGCAAACTTTTTTGGAAAAATTATGTTTTATGGTATGTGTATGAAAAAATAAATTTCCAAAACCTTTTTGGTAACCTGAAACTTTACAGTTTTTGCTAAGTTACATTAAATAATGAGTTAAGTTAAAAATCACTGAATATCCAGGTCATCTCCAAATTAAGATAAAATACTGAAACATTAATTGCTAAACCAAGTTTGTTTACCTACTTTTGTCTTTTATTACAGTGAAACTAAAGATGTTTGGGTCTGTTAGTAAATGTGTTTTATGCCACACTGAGAAATTTTCTATGAAAAAAAAGCACATATCTCAAGAAATCATAAAAAGTGTAAGTTTGCCAACTGACAGAATGCTAATATAAAAAGACAGTTCACAACTAAGTTAACTTCTTAGTTAAGGTTCCTAAAGGTTAAGAATTCCAATTAATATATACGGTTAAAGCTACTAAAAATGATAAGAGAAACTTCTCCATATGTAAAAAAAAAAAAAAAGTAGAATGTGTGCTTTTGGTAAAAGAAGGTATGAAGAATGGAAATGTATTTTTGTTAAGGGAAAAGAAAGTAACTTTGCCCTAACGTGAGGCCAGTTATTTAAAGAGGAAAAATATAGGACAAAGTCTGAATGTAAAAAAGAAAGTTGTAGAAGGTCTGTGGAAAAGTCATCTGGCTAAGATTAAAATGAATTTATTTATTTATTTATTTTTTTTTTTAAAGATTTTATTTATTTGCGAGAGAGAGAATGAGAGACAGAGAGCATGAGAGGGAGGAGGGTCAGAGGGAGAAGCAGACTCCCTGCCGGGACTCCAGGATCATGACCTGAGCCGAAGGCAGTCGCTTAACCAACTGAGCCACCCAAGCGCCCTAAAATGAATTTATTTTAAAATGAGTTTTAATATAAAAAATTCACTGGTACAAAATTAGAGTTTGGTTTTTCTGTTAAAAGAACAAAGGTTTCTCAGATTATTGGTCTGCCCTTAATAAGAAATTGTAGACAAAGTCTTTTCTTTAATGTAATCTGCTTAGAAAAACAAAGATTCTGTTTTATCTTTATCAGATTATTTAAGTAAACCCACTCTTAGTAACAGAAGTGCTAAATTTTGCCTAGAACTAGATTATTTTCTATATTTGCCTATGAAATCTTCAAGTATGACTTTGGTTAAATATACAACAGAATTGCTTCATAGTGATCTATGATCCTACTTGACCAAGTGTCCAAACCTTTTGATATTTTTGACAGACTTCTCCAAAATCAAATTCTAAATGCTGTCTTTTTGACCTTGACTGACTTTGAAATGTTCTAGAGGAATCTTGGGACATCTCAAAGGATTTGTCCTCTCTCCTTATAAAAAGGGAGACGCTAATCTAATAGGCTTATTTGCTATGCCAAATTACATAGGAAGCATTATCGAGTAAAAAGTAATACTAAGCCTTCTTTATGCTATGTGGGTATGGAAGTGTTCCAGAAATTATGTGAAATTCACAGGGTGTTATGCACAAACAATGAATCATGGAACACTACATCTAAAACTAATGATGTAATGTATGGGGATTAACATAAGAATAAAAAAAAATTATGTGAAATTTCTGGAAATCTGATATAGTCCTGGCATAATGTTATCAAAATTCCAGTTATTATCTTAAAATGTTGTATGTCACAGAAATAACCAAATTTCATTGTCAATTGCATCATAATGAACTCGAATCAGACCTTTAAACCATGCCATTTTAAGCCTTGTCAGTTACAGACAGTTACTGCTTTACTCAGATGCTTTTACAAAAGCTTCCTGCAAATTCATGGCAAGGAATCTGACAAGTACTCTAGGAGACAGGTTTCTGATTAACTTTCAGATCATACATCTCAACTGGGTTAAGAATTTCTGGAACTAGTAGGAAAACTGGATTCAAGCAGAATAAGAATCAATAACAGGAATAAATGAACTTTGGGAAGGATGATTATATTTGTGACTCTTATTTAAAACATCACTGGGGGCGCCTGGGTGGCTCAGATGGTTGAGCGTCTGCCTTCGGCTCGGGTCGTGATCTCAGGGTCCTGGGATCGAGTCCCGCATTGAGTTCCCTGCTCAGTGCAGAGCCTGCTTCTCCCTCTCCCTCTGCCACTCCCTCTGCTTGTGCTCTTCTGTCTATCTCTCTGTCAAATAAATAAATAAAATCTTAAAAAAAAAAAATCACTGGGTCTCTAATATCTTGCTTTTTTAGATTTTAGGAAAACCTTTTTCTCTTTTCTCTTAAGCTATTAACAATTTGGTAAGATATACCTCTGTGAACAAAGATGAAACATGTACTTTTTTCTTCCTACCTGATCCCTCCAAAATTCAGAAATTCTTGAGTATCCTTTTCATGGCAAAAGAGTTACTTACATATAAGTTCAGTGAGAAATCTGTTCTCTTTGTATCTGGACACAACTGGAAAAACTGGCCATATTACCACGGCTTTGACTGGATTGTCATGTTTGAGAAAAACGTAAAAATCAGCTTGGTAACTTGCTTGCAAGGTTCCAGCAAAGCACTCTTTAAAAGAGCTTATGTGGTCAATCACTTATATTGCTACAATTATATAAATAATCAGGCAAAGTTTGATGCATTTTACTATACAAAATGGGGGTAATTATAGAGAGAAAAATTATGTTGAGAGCTTTGTCTATAGCAGATTCTAAGCCTGTCAACTGTATTTACGTCTCTTTTATATACCTATAAATTGGACAGAATCCTGAATTCTTCTAGTTTCCTCAAAATCTAGCTATGGCTCTCCAAACTAACGTTTCCAGTTTTCTCCTACCCTTCTGATTTTGTATCTGGGAAAAGAGACTTCCCTTGAATCTCCTTGGAAGGGACTATACCAGGTCTTCCTTACTGTCCAGATGGCAGCCAAGGTTCAGGGACTTGAACCTAGATATGCATCTCATAACTAAAGAAGGCTCCACCTGACATCTGATCCCATATGGGTGCTGGAAACCTCCAAATCACATTGCCAAAGAAGAGAAGTAGCCAACATCGAGGAGGATTGCTTCCTCCCAAGATGCTGGATCAAGACTTCATACTTCAAACATGAAACCCTCTCTTCTTCCCTTTCTTTCCTTTACTCTGGCCCTGGTCTGAGAAGATAATGCCATCATCCCTATCTCCCAAGCCATTGCTGGGGGTGGGAGGGGGGTGAAGGTGTAGGTAAGCTTTGCTTTTCAGATGGTTGGATTTGTCATCAAAAACTCCTGTCTGTCCCTTAACAGTGCCACCCTAGTAAAAGTGGTTTGTGCCCTGGCAGGATTTGTCTTTGTCTGTGGTAGTTACCATTCTCCTTGGGCCCACGAAGGTCTAGATGGCTGGAGTATAACCAGGCAAAGCCTCCTAGGTTACCTACCTGTGCCCCTAACTGTTGCACCTCATTGGTGGACTCCCCTCCCTGGACTTACATCACTGAGCTAGAAAGGAATTACGAAGAGGCATTCACGACTCAGGATTCACTTCCTTGGACAGGGTCATACTCTCCCAGTTAGGAATAAATATAAATAAGAATATGATCAGAAACCTCTCCTTAACTCTTGAAGATATTGTGGAATGTGTTGCTAAGACAACAGCTGCCCAACAAAGATCCTTTGTCCTCTAGCCAGAGCCGTCCTTGATAATAGGACAGCTCCTGATTATCTTTTAGCCGAGCAGAGAGGTGTCTGTGCTCTGGCCAACGCCAGATTAACGCTGGTTAATCCAACGCTGGATTAACACTTCTGGGGAAGTTGAAACTCAATTACATAAAATCACTAACCAAGCCTTCAAAAGGTGACTCCTTCAGCAGGGTCTTTCTTTGACTTCTTTGATGACTGGTTTGGGTCTTGGGGACCATTGCTCTGAAATGCACTCCAAACATGGAGAATTGTCCTGCTCATAAAATCATAATCATCTCCCTGATGCATTGTATTCTCTCAAAAGCTTTGAGTGTGTGTTCTTATCAGCTAACCACCAAACAAATGATCTCCCTGAGATTGGAACAGCAGAAAAGGAACAAAGACAATGACTGCCTTAAAAACTGTGCACATGAGGTTGTAACTCATGAATGTCACAATGATTATGCAGAAACCTCATGACCTGTGACTACCACATGGAGGACCAACAAAGGCTGTAGGACTACTGAGCAGTAACTACAAGTGCACTGAAGCCTTGAATTTTGATCACATGTTTAGGTTCAGTTGAAAGTCCAATCAAAAAGAGGGAATTGTTAAAACACACACACACACACACACACGTACAGGCCCAAAACACAGTCACTTATGTTAAGGGCCCCACATCAGCAAACAGAGACTTTATAGCTAACCTAACTGCAGTTTCAACCCCTCCTTCAGCCACCCGCCACTTTTTTTTTTTAATTTTATTATGTTATGTTAGTCACCATACAATACCTCATTAGTTTTTGATGTAGTGATCCATGATTCATTATTTTCGTTAACACCCAGTGCTCCATGCAGTACGTGCCCCCCTTAATACCCATCACCAGGCTAACCCATCCTCCCACCCCCCACCCCTCTAACACCCTCAGTTTGTTTCTCAGAGTCCATAGTCTCTCATGGTTCATCTCTCCCTCCGATTCCCCCCCCCTTCATTTTGCCCTTCCTTCTCCTAATGTCCTCCATGCTATTCCTTATGTTCCACAAATAAGTGAAACCATACGATAATTGACTTTCTCTGCTTGACTTATTTCACATAGCATAATGTCCTCCAGTCCCATCCAACCCGCCACCTTTTAACCAGTCAACATGGAATTTCCTGGTCAGCACTCGGGAATTTACTGCTAGGCCCCTTCTGTTCCCCTGTGGAGGCAACCTTGCCTAAAACAATGGATTCTTTGCTGATAGTTTCCTTTTATCCACTCCCTCTCTACCTTGAAAAGCCTTTCCCAAACACCAGAAATCCAGGGAAAAGGCTGATCCTTGGGAAGGAGTGGGTGGCTCAGTTGGTTAAGCAACTGCCTTTGGCTCAGGTCGTGATCCTGGAGTCCTGGGATCGAGTCCCGCATCAGCTCTCTGCTCAGCAGGGAGTCTTCTTCTCCCTCTGGCCCTCCCCCCTCTCATGTGCGCTCTCTCTCTCTCTCATTCTCTCTCTCTCAAATAAATAAAATTAAAAAAAAAAAAAACAGACTGGGGCATCAACTAAGCTGAAAGTAATGGGATGACCACAACTCTGATGGGTGTTCTTCACACAATGAGGGCTGGATAACCAGTCTTGAACACATGACCTAATGGACACACCCCTAGATAAAGACGGCTGGAGAGGCAACAGTCTCTAAAAATGCCCCTAACATGATTGTCCACTGACCACTCTGAGACTCTGACTCTAGAAAAGGGAGAAACTGTAGGTATCAGTAAGGTTGAAGCACGGATACATCAGACGTTGGACAAAGACTACAAAGGACAGAGTTGCAGATCAGTGCTGATATCCTCCATCCTTACAGAAGAACCCATTTGCTGGGGTACCGATGTGCCCAGCTAACACTGCTTTCCCACACTGCCTTCGCTTAGCAGCGGCCACATGACCCAATTCTGGCTAACGAGATGTGTGTGGAATTCTCCTCCGGGGTTCTTGGAAGACTTTCTCTTTCCTGAAACAGATGCCATCCCTTTCTGTTTCCAATTCTGACTGCCTAGAAGACAGACTTGTTACATGGGCAGCCCTATGGTGACCCTGAGGCAAGAAACATGGGGCAGAGCCGACATGCTGAAGATGGCAAGGGGAAAAGAAAAGGAGCCTGGGTCCCAGGAGCACCTTCGGGTGGGGGGAATGGGATAGGATTGGCTTTTTCTTTATAGTTCATATTGTTTTGCTCCTGTATTTGTTTTCTATGGCTGTTGTAACAAATTACCACAAAAGTTAGCAGCTTGACACAACACAAATCTGTCATAGTCCAACAGAGGTCTTACTAGACTAAAATCAAGGTGTCAATAGGGCTACGTTCCTTTCCGGAGACTCTGGGGGCGAATCCATTTATCTGCCTTTTCCAGCTTCTGAAGTGTTCCATTCTTCCATAGCCCTTCCACTTAGAAGGACCCTGGGCTCATCCAGATAATCCAGGATAATCTCCCTTTTCCCCCAGGCCGGCATATGAGCAACTTTAACTCCTCCCTCCACACCCCCTCTGTCGGTACTGTATGGTGACCAACATAACATAATAAAATAAAATTTAAAAAAATTAAAAATTAAAAAAATAAATCATAGGCAATGTCCAATTATTTTAAGTTCCTAATTTAATAAACCTAACAAGATCTTTCTCCTTTCTAATTAAAGCTACCAGGTATGCTTCTTAAAAAAAAAAAAAACAACAAACAAAAAAAAAACTCGCCTGCAGGTGGATCATCTTTCTGTTGAGACACAAGCTCTCCCTGAAACAGCACAAAGGGAGGGAACAGCATCTCATGGATAGTGGGATTTTGTGGATTGAAAGGAAGACATATAGCAGATGTTCAAGACTCCCCATGGCTGGCATCTGACCATCATTCAGCCCTCACAGACATCTTCCCAACACGGACTTCTCCTACTTCTGGAACTTGAGGATGGGCACACGGGCAGTGAGCAGGACAGCTGATTGCCTGCTATGTGAAATCTAGCCCAGGTCACAAAATCCACTCCGTACCGTATCCTAAATGCATTTAATGACTCCTTCCTCCTTTATCCCGGCACTGAGCGTTGACACCAACCGATGTAATTGTACGTGTGATGCTCACAGTTAAAGAAACCATCAACAAATGATGATGTTCATGTCAAGAACAGATCAGGATGAACAAAGACTGCAGAGGCTTATTACTTTGCATCAGTAATGATATCATTCACATGCAAACTTCTATAAATTTTTCCACATGATCAGCGCTACATCACATCAGTAAAGATAAAAAGGAGACTGCTCAACCAGGTGATTCAATTTTTTTAAACTGTAATTCTTTACTCAACTGGATGGGACACCACTTCGACATGGGTTATAATAAACCTTATTTTTTAGAGCACTTTTAAGTTCTTAGCAAAACTGAGTGAAAGGTTCGGAGAGTTCCCATTTTTCCCCTGCCCCCCCCCCACCCCAGCCTCCCCTACTGTCTAAATCCCCCACCAGAGTGGTACATTTTTACAATTGATAAATCCACGCCAATACATCATAATCACCCCAAAACTCCCTTAGGAGCAGGAGATGTGGTCCCATTCCACAGATGAGAGCCTTCAGGTTCAAAAGGGCCAGATCAGAGGCTATAGCCTCGTATCTCTGCCTAGAGAGACTGGGTCTTTCTCTGCTGCACTATTTTGTCCTGTGAGTTGGGTATTGTCCCCATTATGTAGAAAGGGGGACGAGGCTCAGTGTTAACTGTCATCCAGCAAGTGAGCGGCCGAGCTGAATTCTAATCCAACAGGTGATTCAAGTTTATTCTAGCTTTTTCCATCCTGTTTCCCAGGTATCTTGCCTTACTTGAAATCAGCTTTGGAAAAAGCAATGTGAAAACAACTTTGAAATATAAAATACACAAATACAATCTAAGTTTTCCAGAGAAGATGGTCTAAGGACACTTAACTCCAAGAACACCGCTCTCTTGATGCTCTTCCCCGCCCGGGGGGTCCTCAAGGCCCCCAGCAGACAACATTCCTCCCCCTGACCACTAAAGGAGGGGCTGACAAGGACACAGGCATCCCCCCTCCCTTTTACTGCCCCCGAAACCTGTCCATTTAGTCTTCAATTTGAAAAAGCGCTCGATTGATTGAACAAGGCCTGCTGGAAATTTGAGGAAAGCTCTCCTTCATGAAAAACAAACACTGTTCACGTATGAAACCGTTCAGGAGAGAAGACAGGATATTGCAATCACGGCAGAATGAACCAGAAGCAAAAGAGCATCAGCCATGAAAACCGTAAATGCCAAACTTGGCTTTTCCTTTATCCAGGAAACCAACCTAAGAGAACCAGAGGAGTCAGACTGAAGAGGAGAGAGAAGTCAGTCCAGGATGGAATGAGGGAGGGCAGTGTTCACGGACACCTGAAGTCACATGGGACATCTACATCAGGGCTGGGGGGTGGGGGACAGCCGGGGTTAGGAGCCAGCAGGGGTGATGTGGACACCCGGGGAGGCCCGGGGAAGGGGGAACATTCCTCGGGAAGATGGAGGACTTCATCACTGTCTGAACAAGGGAGAAGGGAGAGGAAGGAGCTTGGCAGATGAAATGTAAACACAAATAACTATCGTTCTCTACATTCCTATGTGCTGAATGTGAATAATTACCCTTTATTTATTCCATGGGACTGAAACTCAGCAGAATTAATCAGCGCCACATCAGTCATGCTCAAGCACCACACTAAAGCTGAGACTACTCACGGTTAAGATAAAAGGTGACAAAAATGTTAATATTATAGAAGAAAATGGATCTTATGATACCAACAGTTACACATCAAAGATTTTATTTATCTACTTGAAAGAGAGAAAGCGAGCACGAGCAGGGGAACAGCAGGTAGAGGAAGGGGGAGAAGCAGGCTCCCCGCTGAGCAGGGAGCCTGATGTGGGACTCGATCCCAGGACCCCCAGGATCATGACCTGAGTTGAAGGCAGACACTTAACGACTGAGCCACCCAGGCGCCCCCCAACGGTTACACTTCAAACCCACTACTGGAACAATGTGCTGACTTAAGGCTCAAGCCTTTTATTATTTTTGCCATCCTCAAAGACCCTAGATCACTTTATGGTTTTAATTAGCCAAGCATTTTGTAGAGTATTACAAATAAGGGAGATGATTCTTTATCTTTCAAATATACTTTCAACTCTGGTGAAATCTTTCATACTTAGGAGTGTTGACCCAGCTCCGAATAGATAGAAGAAACTGTCAGCACACGCCCAAATGCCCACTCCCTCCGAGCCGTTCCCACGGAGCCCCAGTGGCCATGTCCCAATCCCCACGGGACCTGGAAAGAGCACAAGGGTCTCCCAGACACAGGGCTGAAGTGCACATGATATGGAGGTTACAGGTCCCCTCCCTATCCCCAAACTCTCTGCCCTGGTATGGACATGGGGTTTTGCCACATTCCCCCTGACCCCTGTGCCCTTTCCCCCAAAAGTCTACAGGACCACACCAGCAACTGGCTCTATTTACTTAGAGCAGAGCCTCCTGCAAACATAGCATACAGACTCAGACAGAGTCACCAGGAGACCTCAAACACAGGAAGCTATGTGGGGGTCATGGGGGGCCATGGGAGCTGGTAAAAAGCCAGGCAGGTCCAAACAAAGAGGCAAAGCAGGGGCCAGGGCCGCTGTGAACGACTCAGGGTGTAACTGAGTAGAAAGGATTGTTTAGGAACAACCCAGCAGATGCCCCCTGCCCACCGTGGGAGGGTCCTCACTGTCAGTGAGGAATGGAGAGTGCTGGCTGGTGGAGACCCCTCCCCACCCGGACTCTGCACGGTTCCCTGAAGGGGCCACCCTCCCGCCCATCCCAATGTCTTGATGAGGTCCTGCTCCCCTGGCAGGCCTGCTCACTGGAATGCTGGCTCCAAGGCAGTGCTCAAAAACACAATTATAAGGCTTCGTCTTCAGTGAAGAGTTTCAAAAAACGCTCCCTGAAAAGTTCAAACGCAAAAGGCCTGTTTTCTGTATTTCTACCCTGGCTCCTATGAATGGAAAATGCGTGCTTTCTAGCTTCATCTTGTCGATTTTCTCTATAGACAACTCTCAATTAATTCCCTAAATCCAAACTAGGCAGGTTTCACGCATACTTCATTCACACCGAGGCGTAAATGACTAGTAGCCTACCCAGCTGCTTGCTTTATTGCAGCACTCCAAGTCAGAAGCTGACAAACCCACACACCCACACGCCCTGCTCAGCTCCCACCTCCACACAGGCAGTCTGGAGGAGTTGATCACGGGAATCCCAGGGAACAGGGATTGTGAGTAAGAAGTGATCGGAGAAGGCAACCCAAGGCCCTTCCCCGCCAGAAGCCTCAGAAATATCAAGGAGAGGTCCACCTGCTACACTGTGTGGAACTGGGCTCAATGAACTCTGTTAGGCTAATAACCCCTGCACACACGGATTACCATGATGCGTTACCTGCTTCCTATTCCTGAGTAGTATCTGGCATATCAGAGATGCTTATCCTGCTCCAGCTTAACAGTCCTAACTGCCTCTGACTTCAGAGAGCAGATTCTCAAGAGGGAATGGTGTCTGAGGGACTGGTGTTACCCTGTCCCTCCAGACTCCAGTGGCGTTCCCGAAAGAATGCTGTCCATCTCCACATGTCTTACTCTGTTCGATGTTTTCCTGCCTCACATCTTTAAAATACAGACCGTATTTCTTAGATTTGAAGGAATATCTTTAACTGGTATCTCCACATAACACTTAAAAGCAAACCCTTAAAGCATAAGGGGGGATGGGAAGGAAGGGGCAGTCCTATCCCAGGGGAAGGGGAGGTGGGGGCAGGAGGAAAGACGGAGCAGGAAATGAAGCCAGAAGTCTGGCCAGGCTGGGCAGCAGGAAGCGCAGGAAAAGGGAGCAGAAATGAATGGAAAAGCAGAGAAGGGCCGAGAGGAAATTAAACTGGAGGAGTAAGAAGCAAATAATGCGACCCCATGAAAGGAAATGTCTCCCTGCTTCCTGCCCCTTCTAAAACAATCACACGGGGTTATTGACCACACATGGGCTTTTATGACAACAAAGGGATCCCGATTTTTAAATGACATATAAATGTTCTACCAAGCCGTCCCCAAGAAGACAGCCACAGTGAGTCACCAGCCACGGAGAGAAAACTGAATAACTTGCCCAAAAAGCAGAGATTGCGGGGTTTTAGTCTCGAGGCAACAACTTCAGAACCACATCCTCAAAGGCCAGGGGAGAATGTTATTCGACTTCGACGAGCTGCTTTACCAACCTCATCTTTTTTGGGAGGGATTAAAAACACACATTTACCTAACTGAAATGTTACCCATGGTTTTTGCCCCTGATTTTAAAATACAGGAAATGGTCACTGCTGGGCAGAATCTTTGCAGGGGTCCGTGGACTCCCCGTCACAGACCCCGCTGGGCAGCCTGGAGGTGAGGATGCCCAGGGAGGGGACTGGCCAGTTTTGTCCCCAGGGAATACACACAGGGATACACCTGCTGGTCCATGAGCCTCTGAGGCCTGGTCTGGATGCTTCAGGCTGCCTTTGTGTCCAGTTCTGACAGTAACACATGACTGAAGAAGGAAGTGAAGAACACAGTAAAGAATTAAAGAAATAATACACATAACCACCCGCGATAACCGCTATTCATATCATGACCTGTCTCCATTCGGTATTTTTTCCCCTGCACACATATTGTACAAAATTGGAATTCTACTGTTCAGCAGGGATCTTGCTGTGTCCATTTCACATGACATAAGGATTTCCACAGGCCACTGGATATTCTTTGAAAATAGGGTTTTAATGACCATATAATCTAAGAATGGCATAATGTAACCATCCTGCCATCGCTTGAGATTCAGCGGGCTTCCAATTTCCAACTGAGATAAATAAAGCCACAGTGAGGATCTTCACACATAAATTATATTGATATCTCTAATTTTAGTAGAAACCCTTCGCAGTAAGATGACTGAGTCAAAGGAGATAAACATTTGTTTTCCACAAGGTTATGCCCACTGACATTTCCTCCAGTGGGGTATGAGAGTATTTACCTATTCTCCTATATTGTCACCCACACTGAGAATTAATATTTAAAAGACTCTTTACCAGTCTGGTGGACAGAAAGAAAAAAAAAAGAGAAGAATTATTTTAATTCCCATTTCTCTGATTAGTTGTGAGGTTCAGCAACTCTCTGTTTACTTGCCTTTCATATGTCTTCAGTGACTTGCCAGTGAGAGTCTGTGCAGGCTTTTTCCATCTGATATTAATGTTTTCCTATTGATTTATGACTGCTTTTAGTATAATAGGGACGGACTGGCAGGCAGATAGTGTTATTCCTGACTTGCCAATTCTGGTGATGATGCTTGACACACATGGAACACTAATGGATTTGTGGTCAATTGTACCAATCTTGCCCCCTTATTATACCTCCCAGTGCAAACAGAGTGTCATGGTCCTTCAGCCTGGGATCCAACCCCAGCTTCCCCACACGCTACCCAGATGATCTTCGCTTTGCCTTGATTTCCTTGATTGGAAATGAAGGATAATGGAGTGCATTTACTACATAAGGTTAGTATGCAGCAGACAGCCTCCCAGCTGGCCCCCAATGACCCCGCCTCCTGGTGTCCACGTGGAACCCTCTCAGGCCCAGCCAGCAGGACCAGGGACCTGTCCACAGCCATGGAGTGAGCTGAGAATATAGTCCTCCCCACGGACACCTTCACCGCAGCCTTTTAAGACCCTGACCAGAGGACCCAGACAAACTGTGCCAAGACTCCTGGCTCACAGAAACTGTGAAGTATAAGCTTTTGCTGTTCTAAGCTGTTAGGTTCAGGGGTGATTTGTTATGCAGCAGGAGATAACTAATACATAATATATGTAAAGTACTTCAAATAGAGTCTATGGTAGGTTGCAAAAAAGTATCCTAATCCTTTGCCACTCCTCCCACGAAAAGATGGAATCCTTCGTCATGCCTTGACTCTGCTTGATTCTGTGACTTAATTCAACCAAGGAACAGAGGCACATGCGATGCAGAAATCTGAAAGGCACCCGCACAGATGCCTTCCCTCCTGCTACTCTTGGATCTGTACTGCTGCTGTGTGAATAAGGCCGGTCTGCTGGAGCCTACCATACCTGCTATCCCTGTCGCAGCCCCGTGCATAGCCCTCCGCTACCGATGTGTGAGGGAGGCCATTAACTGCAGGCTCGTAAGTGAGCCCAGCTACAAGAAGCACCCGCCATGCCCAGCCTAAATTTCCAACACAGCTCATATGCAGAATAAGTGGGTGTTGGGAAGGTCTGGGGTGGTTTGTTACACAGCATGTGAGAGCTGACACAGCTGCCATTCTTAGTGTTACTATCATTATTACCTTGGGATCAATTAAATGCTCACACACAGTTCATAATAGGGCATTTCCTTTTTACATTTAACCAATCTACCGAAAACTTACTTTGGTATATGATGTTAGGTGAGGATCTAACTTAACATTTTGCCATATAGCCAATTCTCCCTCCTCCATAAAACTGCAAAACCTTGTTTTTGTATATTGGAATCGAGAGGGATGCCTAGGTGGCTCAGTCGGTTAAGCGTCTGACTTTGGCTCAGGTCATGATCTCAGGGTCCTGGGATCGAGCCCCGCACTGGGCTCCCTGCTCAGCAGGGAGTCTGCTTCTCCCTCTCCCTTTCCCCCTCCCCACCCCTGCTTGTGCTCTCTCTCTCAAATAAATAACATCTTTAGGGCGCCCGGGGGGTTCAGTTGGTTAAGCGACTGCCTTTGGTTCAGGTCATGATCCTGGAGTCCCTGGATCGAATCCCGCATCCGGCTCCCTGCTCGGCAGGGAGCCTGCTTCTCCCTCTGACCCTCCCCCCTCTCATGTGCTCTCTCTCTCTCATTCTCTCTGTCTCAAATAAATAAATAAAATCTTTAAAATAAATAAATAAATAAATAAATAATAAAATCTTTTAAAAAAAAGCATCTAGAGTGTTTTAGGATATCATTTCCACTGATCATTTCTATCAGTATATTAGCAAATCTTAAATCAATACCATAATCGTTTTATTTTAATTTGGGCCAATATAATATTAAATGTGCTTCTACTGGGACATGCCAGGAGAAAGAGGCATGAATCAGACTGCAGGGGAGAAGCAGTGAGGTTGCTAGGGAAGGTGCCAGAGAAGAGGGAGAATGACAAGAGCAACCTAGGACAAGTCGGTGGAAGAGGCAGAGAGAGTTATCGTTACCACAGGGATGGCTCTAAGGCCATTTTTCCTCTGAAATCAGAACTAAACCTGGCCCAAAGGTCTAAGTCAGTCAGTGGTAGAATTCCACAAGCTCTTTCCGAGTGTAGTGTTAGGCACCGTGAAGGATGGGCAGGGTGTAAACAGAGATGATTCGATGCCTGCTCCCTAGGTGCTCACAGCCTCAGTGGGGAGATAGTCCTACATACAGAATCTCTGTAGATCTGATTTACAAATCCACAGAAATGCAAACTGATAAAATAAAACACCATATAATGGTTAAGGGGAGGAGCACCTGGGTGGCTCAGTCGGTTGAGCGTAAGCCTTCAGCTCAGGTCAAGATCTCGGGGTCCTAGGACTGAGTCCCATTTTGGGCTCCCTGATCAGCGGGGAGTCTGCTTCTTCCTCTGCCCCTCCCCTCTGCTCATGCTCTCTCCCTCCCTCTCTCAAAATAAATAAAATCTTAAAAAATAATAATAATGGTTAAAGGGCACTTAGAAGCCCCTCAGGGCAGTCATGGAAGACTTCCTGGAGGAAAGTTTTCAGATTTTGAGGAATAAGCTTTAGCAAAGAGAGAGTATGTGTAAAGGCAGGAAGCAGGAACAAGGCATTCATGTATAGTAGCAGATTTACTCGGTGAGAGTAGGAAATCCACACAGGTACACTAAGAAGTGAGTCTGATGAACAAGTAAGGATCTATTTGACGAAGGATCCTTCAGTGTCAGTCTTCAGAGCAAATGAGCAAACAGTATTTCCTGAAGTAAGGAGAGTAAGAGACCATAGGCCGAGGACCAATCCCTCTGCTCTTGAAACAGTTTTGTAATGTACCCAGCAACCAGGAGCTACTTCAAGACCTGCCTGTCCCAGGAACTCTCAGTAAGTGGTGAGAGGGGCATGACTCACAAGGACAGAGCAATGTTGAAGCCAGGACAACTCCTAATGGAGGAGGTGCAAAAGGCTAGCCGGACCCCAGCTCTCTCACACATCCATCAAGATGTCCCTTCCCCCCATTAATTCTTGGGAGAGAGCAGGCATGAGTATATTAAGAAAATGATTTATTTTTTTTTAATGAAGATTTTGTTTATTTATTTGAGAGAGAGAGAGAGCACAAGCCGGGGAGGGGGGAAGCAGCAGGGGGAGAGGACCCTGAGATCATGACCTGAGCCAAAGGCAGACGCTTAACCAACTGAGCCACCCAGGCGCCCCTTTGTTTATTTTTAAATTGTACTGAGTATCAGCTTCAATCCTAAAAGTTCAGAAATTAAAACATGAGAATGAATGGAGCCCTGAGCTACAGGACCTCCTTGTGGCCCTGAGGTCGGCAAGGGCACAAACCTGTCCCTGGTCACTGGCAGATGTCACACAGTGGGAAGCAGCAGGCACACAGGGCAGAGACTCGGCAGAGGTCACGGCCAGCCCAGGGCCTCGACTGGTGCCCATCCTGCCGCTGCCAACACCTGTTGCCAGGGCCCAGGCCGGCTGACGCGTGCCTCACTGCAGAAGCTCCTGCTTGCTCCCCTGGTTGTGTTCCTGAAGGCCTCTTTCACAACACACGTTGTTCTAGCCCAGGTCTCCTTCTTCCCTCTTCACGTCCCATGGACCCTTGGTCACTCATCCCCGGTCAGCATGAGGCTACTGGGTGTTTGCAGTACAGGTCAGACAAAAGTGTCACATCTGACAGGCACACTTGAGAGTTGCTTCGGCTGGTCCCCAGACCCCAGACCTGCAATCGGTTTCCCACCAGCATGGACCATACACATCCCAGACTCTATGTGATGAGGCTGCAGCCAGGTCATATAACCGGTCACCTGCAACCTGCAGAATAGGCATGGCTTCCCCACACCTGAAGGAAGAGGGTGTTGGGTCTCAGCCTCAAAGCCCAGGCCCGAGCCCGGAGTGGGGAGCCTGGTGCACCATGGACAAGGAAAGCAATCAGGAGCCCACCCACAGCCTCCTGCCCAGCCTCGGAAGTGTCCCCAGGAATGGTGCACTTGATGAGATGAGCCAAAGTCATGGTCACGCCTCCTCTGGAGGCCAAGTCAGTCCAACTTCTCCCAGTACCATCATGTTTAAACAACCGAAGCTAGAAACACATTTTACTATAAAAAGGGGAAATTCTCTATTGAGAGTAACAAACTGTTTAATATAGTTCTTTTTTTTTTTTTTTTTTTTCTGGGTCTTACTCTTGTTCACTCTCAGAGGAATGTCTTTCCTCTGATTCTTCAGGAAAGCATTCCCTTTCTTTTATGCAGTAGTTATTTTCTTCTTCAGAGACCTGGTAATGCTTTTCTTCAGTTTGCTCTTCCTCAAATGAAGAAAACTGACCCAGACCCTAAGCTTGCTAACAGATGGGATATGTGGATTTCCAAAAGCGTCTGGTGCTTATTCTCACATTTTCCCAGGTGCAAGGCTAGTGGACCCAATCCCAAAGCTAGAGGACCTTCCCAGGATGAGACAGCCTCACCCCCCAACCAGCTGCCATGCAGGGCTGAAATGGGGTTATTCTACACCCTCTGCCTCTCTGTCTGATATAGTCAATCAACAGGGTTCCCAAGAAACTATGATCCCCCTCGTGTACTACCATAGGGCTCGGACAACCTCTCCATGTTTCTCTGGCCAAAAAACCCAAAAAAAAACAGCCCTCATCCTTCTGGTCAACCCAGCCATTTTTAAGAATGTCGTCTCAAAACAGACTAGAAAGCTGGGGAGGGAAGGACAGGGCAGCAGCCCTATAAAATTATTAGTGTAACATTCCCTGGGAGAGGACTGTGAGTCCCAGCAGTTTCCCTGAGGCCAGACACTCTGTGAAGGGAGTTTGCCAGTTCCACCAGCATTATAAGATATTGTTCACTGTTACTATAAGATAGCCTCATTTCTTGAGGTTTCTTAGGTACAATATTTTAATCAAACTAGAAGTTGTCCACTAGGTTATGGGAGGATTATCATGAAGACCAAGGAGTTATCATCCCTAGCCCCTAAGGGACTGGCATGCAGACTTGGGCATGCAAGGCCAAGAGGTAGAGACCTCAGGGGTTCCACAGAGGCCTGGCTTTCTCCAGTGACCCCCATGCAAGGCCCTGGGCCCAGGAAGCTCCCCCCCACCCACCCCGCCCATGCTCTGTGCGGGGGAATCTGACCTTTGTGCACTGACTATCCCATCAACACTACTCGTGATTCATTACTTGACTGGATAAATCCATTCCCTCTGTTAGTATAAATGCCATTACCTAGAACTACATTAATATAACCACACTTCATTTAAAGATGCAAAGTGATCAGAGCGCCTGGGTGGCTCAGTCCATTAAGCGTCCAACTCTTGATTCAGTTCAGGTCGTGATCTCGGGGTCATGGGACTGAGCCCCACGTCCAGCTCCATGCTCAGCCTGGACGCTGCTTGAGATTCTCTCTCTCCCTCTGCCTCTCCCCCTGCTCACACACACTCTCTCTCTCTCTCTCTCAAAATAAAATAATAATAATTCTAAAAAGCTGCAAAGTGGTCTTTCTAATCTTAAGTATAAACACCTAAAGACAATGTTTTCAGACTAAACATTTAATTCCAAAAATTCGAAACAATCCGTATTTCAGCTGCAATTCTTAAATTTCATGTTGAACTAGGCTCAAGGCATTAACATATTTGACCAACTTAGCAATTGTAAAAGATTATGAGGATTCTTCTAAGCTAACAAGTCTAGATACTCACAGAAAAACTAAAGACTCTGGCTGACACCATTAATCCAAGTCACTGTCCCCTTTTCCAATTAATACGCAGTTGGTGGTGAATAAAACCTAGAAGTCAGCCTTGTGTGAATTCTGAATTGACAAGAAAAAAAAAAGCTAACCAGCTTTTCAGTTACTTTCTGATCTCTTTCAAGTTTTCATTTAATGGAAAACTTGTCAAGTTACAACTTCTTCATGTGCCTCGCTACAGAGCATTTATTGTCTACAAATGGGATTTTCTCAAGACAATAACTATACTGACAACACTAGGCTGATTGCAAGAAATCTATTTTTACCTATTTTCATGGGTGTTGGACATGCCTACACTACCCTCTTTTGTAAATTTATTGCCTTGTTCTGTGTGATCTTCGTGATAAATGTATTGTGACAGAGCACCCCGCTATCTCCTTTATTTCCCTTCATTTTATAAATGACGTTTATTTAACACCTACTGTCACATATGTTTGTCAGCCAAATATAATAGTTAAGACTGTGTTCTAAGCCAAGGCGTATGTTAATAACAATAAATCAGAAAACATGAGTTGGTTCTCAACAGAATTTTTGATGATCCAAAAATATCCCAATGTTTTATCCCAAAGGGGGCTAATTATTCATTTGGAGTACTTTAAAATTGTGGTTAAATACATATAATATAAAATTTGCTATCTTAGCCATTTTTTAGTATACACTTCAGTAGTGTTAACTATGTTCACATTGTAGTACAACCAATCTCCGGAACGCTTTTCATCTTGCAAAACTGGAAATCCATACCCATAAAATGACCCCCCTCTCCCTCCTTCCCCCAGCCCCTGGCAACCACCACTCTACTTTCTGTCTCTATAAATTTGACTCCTCGAGGTACCTCATATAAGTGGAATCATACGGTATTTGTCCTTTTGCTAATTTCAGTTAGCTTAAGGTTCTCCAGGCTCACTGATGTTGTAACACGTCAGAATTTCTTTCCTTTTTAAGGCTGAATAATATTCCATTGTTTGTATATTCTACATTTTGGTTATCCATTCATCTGTTGATGGACACTTGGGTTGCTTCCGCCTTTTGGCTGCTGTGAAATTCATATCTCTCTGGGTCTCTGCTTTCAATTCTTTTGGGTATGTGCTCAGAACTGGATTACTGGATCATATGGTAATTCTGTTTAATGTTTTAAGAAATCGCCATGCTGTTTTTCATTTGGTGTTTTTTTAAGAATACCATTAGACAGTTTGAGAGGGCAAGTAATGGTCGAGAGAGAGAGAGATAGACAGAAAGACAGACAGAAGTAATCAAAATACCAAGATACCATCCACTGACAAATTTTCAATTTTTTTTTCCTGTTACCCAGCAGAATATGAGTCTGAGAACAAGATAATGTCATTTATAAAAATCAAGGAATGATAACCACAGATGATCCAGCAATTCCACTTCTGGGTATAACACCAAAAAGAACTGAAAGCAGGGACTGGAACAGGTATTTGTACACCCATGTTCATAGCAACACGGTTCACAAAAACTGAAAGCTAGAAACAATCCAAATGTCCATCAACTGATTAATGGATAATCAAAACGTGGTCTAGACCCACAATGGAATACTACTCAGCCTTAAAAAATTAAAAAGCAAGGGAACTCTGACACGTCCTACAACATGGATGAACCTTGAGGACAGTATGCTGAGTGAAAGAAGCCAGTCAGTCACCAAAGGACTAATACTGTATGATTCTACTGGAATGAGGTTCCTATAGTTGTAAAATTCACAGAGACGGGAAGTAGAATGTGGTTCCCGGGGGTTGGGGGATGGCAGAATGAGGCGTTAGTGTTTAAGGGGCACAGAGTGTCAGTTCTGCAAGATGAGAAAGTCCTGGAAATGAGTGCTGGTGGTGATGGGTGCACAATGACGTGGATGGACCTAGTGCCATGGAAGTGTGCGCAGAAAAAATGGTTAAGATGGTAAATTTTATGTTATGGGCATTTTTACCTAAATAAATAAAATTAATAAATAATTTCATTTTTTCACCAAAAAAAGAAGAGAATCAAAGCGAACAAGGCTAGCTAAGAGACTGGTGAGCGGCTGTCCCCGGGGCTGAGGCTAGGGTGCCTGTGTGCAGGGTGGAGCAGCGACTGCTATTCTGATGACCAGCTTCTCAACTTTCACTCTGTTGTGCACTGGGTGGGTTTTTTAATATGAATTTTAAGCCATCATGGGGGAGCAATGGAGGTGCAATAAAAGCAAACTGAGGAAGGTCACAGCAATAAGCCCAATGTCAATCCCAGGCCAGATCAGAGAGGGGATTATATGAGCAGAAGGCTCATGAGTACTCAGGAAGGAAGTGTCAGGCCAAATTCATCTCACTTTCTCTTTTAATAAGGTTACGAGATTGACATATCAGAGAAATGCTAAGCAGAGGAGGACCTTTATTTCGGCAAGATGTTAACACACTGGGGCCGGCACGGCCGCCCATTGCCTGGCCTCGAGAGATGCAGGTGGGGATCCAGGGCACCAAGCCCTGGCCTGGCCTGGATGAAGGATGGGTACCAGCTGAACACCATGGGGATTATGACATCAGGCTTGTGTCCTCGGCCCTGAGACACCAAATTGAGATCAGATCATCTCAACAGGCTGGAACGCTAACTTGCAAAGAAAACAGATGAATTTATCAGTGTTACAAACATTTCGCATCTTGGTACCAAACTTCATCAAATGCCATGGTTAGCAGACCAGTGGGCCAGGGGGCGGGGGGAAAGGGGGGAGGAAGAAAGCACAGGGTTTTAAGTCACCACCACGGCAGAGGGCTCTGGGGCCGGAAGCTGCCCAGATCACAGGGGAAAGAGTCCACCTCCTGTGCCCCCCACCCTGTTCGGTGCTTGTCCAGAAGGACAAGACACCCAGAAACCACGAGATGAAAGCTGGATGACAAGCCTCTGAGTGTGTGAGTAGAACACAGAGCTATGCAGGGAACAGGCTGCAGCTGTGGTCTCCCACATGAAGGATGTCCGTGTGGGAAGGGGAGTAAGGACTTTTCCCCATTCTGCAGGAAGAGCCGGAGAAGTCGAATCAGTGTGCAAAATTAGATTTGGCTCCGTCCATCCTGACGATGAAGCCTGTGACGTGGCAAGTTCCCCATCACTGGCTCCAGGAGAACAAGGACCCATGCATCAGAAATACCACTGCAGGAAGCCTTCCTTCTGCAGAGAGCTGATTTAAAACGAACTACAAACACCTTCTGCTACCATACATTGTAAGAATGACAGCGACACTGAAAAGACCATCTGACACAGCTGGGCAATGCTGGGGGTTCTTTAAATGCATCTTTACTCAGTAATTCCGTGATTTCTGAACTTTATGGTCCATTATAAGTATAATCAGCAAACCAAAAAATAAAGATATTTGATATAAATCATGAGTTCTTTAGGATGACAATCCTATCTAAATGATTTTCAAAATTCTATAAAATTTTTTTAAAGATTTATTTATTTGACAGAGAGAGAGAGAGAGAGCACAAGCAGGGGGAACAGCAGGCGGAGGGAGAGGGAGAAGCGGGCTGCCCCGCGGAGCAGGGAACCCGATGTAGGGCTCGATCCCAGGATCCTGGGATCATGACCTGAGCCAAAGGCAGATGCTCAAGGACTGAGCCACCCAGGCACCCTCAAAATTCTGTAAATTTAAAAGGAAAATTTTAACAGTTTAAATGCAAAAACAAGGGACATCTAACATTTACGGAGTGCCAGCTAAGTGGCAGGCATTGTTCTATGTGCTGGCGAGTCAGCTGTAAACAAGATAGATGCTGTGTGGTCACCAAGAAACTAGGAGAAACAGGTACTAGACAATACAGGAGGGAACAGACAAGCCAGATGACAGAATGACAAATGGAGCACAGGGGGCAGTGGCTGAGGGCTCCTTTAGCCTGGGTGTGCAGGAAGGGGAGCTCTGAGAAGGAACAGGCGTGGGAGTGGGGGGTGGGGGGAAGACCACCGGAGGGATGCACCCACAGGCTGTGTGAGGTTCTGGCACTGGAGATGGAGAGGGCATCGACTTCTGGAGAAGGGAAAATCTAGTTTGAGGATCATGAAAAACAACACGAGAAAGGGAAAGACATAGGAGGGCCAGCTCCATCCAGGTGGAAAGAAAAAGGGAGGAGAGAGGAAAGGAGAGAAAGCACTGAGAGTCTACACAGGGGAATGATGAGGTCTGATTTATGTGTTTGTAACAATTACTCTGGCAGCTGGATAGAGATGGCCAGTGGACAGGCCGGGGAGACAGTGAAGGGACCAGCGAGGAAGATGTGATGACCCCCAGGTGAGCCACAGATGAGCCCCTAGGTAAGAAGCAGGGGCTCAGGGCGCCCGGGTGGCTCAGTTGGTGAAGCGTCTGCCTTCTGCTCGGGTCATGATCCTGGGGTCTTGGGATCGAGTCCAGTGTCGGGCTCCCTGTTCAGCAGGGAGCCTGCTTCTCCCTCTCCCTCAGTTCCTCCCCCCATTTGTGCTCTCTCTCTCACTCTTTCTCTCAAATAAATAATTTTAAAAATGTTAAAAAAAAAAAAAAGCAGCAGCAGGCGGTCAGGCCAGAGGAACAGCAACAGGATGGGGAAGAGGTAGCAGACATGGGTGTGTCCCAAAAGCAGAAGCTAGGAGCAAGGGTGAAGGAAAAGAGGGATCCAGATACCTCTTAGGTTTCTGACATGAATGACGACCAGGTAGAGAAGCTGCTTTTGGGAGATGGCGCCCCGCTAGCGTCCCAGCCAAAGCAGCTGCCAACCCAGTAACTGCCAGACCTGTGATCTGTGCATCCCCCACTAAACAAGGATGGATAATGGCAGAACATCACTCCCCCGTGGAGACTGATGTCCAGAATAAAGTATGATCCCGTGTGCAGGGCGGCAGTGCCACAAAAATGCTAAGAAAAAGACCACTTGAGCATTCAATGGGAGCACAGTGTGACATGCAGGTTAACAAGAATGCTTTTGAAGGCTGTGGCGCTTTTGTGGTTGGTCTGTCCCAGTTACAGGCACTTCCTGAGGCTGTGTCAGAGGGATTAAATGCGGGGACAACACAGTGAAATGACCAGTATCCTGCTGTCATAACGTCACTCCTTATGGGACCACACGTTACCCTGAAGATTTAAAGTTGGACATCTGTAGCCCAGATGATGACCACCCACAGCCGGGCATGGAAGGAACTGCCCAGCTCTGCTCTCCTTCCAGACTTCAGCGTGACTATTAGCTGTCAAATACACTCTGCCTGTTTCTGCCCCCCCGACTGAAGTTGGAGTACCCACACCCCACTGCCCTTCTCCACACTACACTGCACAAACCCCATCCACCCACCATTCCTAGGTCCAGCTCTCTTCCTCCCTGAAGCCTCTCCTGATTGCTCCTGCCTCCAAAACATTTACCTGCATCCAGATACTAATCCAACCACTGCCCAAAGACCCTAGAGACTGTTCACTGCTCCTTCTCCTGGGCACAGACAGCACATGCTGGACGGAATGCAAGTTCTTTGTTTCCTTTGTTTTTATTTTATTTTATTTTATTTCATTGTTATGTTAGTCACCATACATTACATCATTAGTTTTTGATGCAGTGTTCCATGATTCATTGTTTTCGTATAACACCCAGTGCTCCATGCAGTACGTGCCCTCTTTAATGCCCATCACCGGGCTAACCCATCCCCCCACCTCCCCTCCCCTCTAGAACCCTCAGTTTGTTTCTCAGAGTCCATAGTCTCTCATGGTTCATCTCCCCCTCCAATTTCCCCTCCTTCATTTTTCCCTTCCGTCTCCTAATGTCCTCCATGCTATTCCTTATGTTCCACAAATAAGTGAAACCATATGATAATTGACTTTCTCTGCTTGACTTATTTCACATAGCATAATCTCCTCCAGTCCCATCGATGTTGATGTAAAAGCTGGGTATTCATTCCTTCTGATGGCTGAGTAATATTCCATTGTATATATGGACCATATCTTCTTTATCCATTCATCTGTTGAAGGGCATCTCGGCTCTTTCCACAGTTTGGCTATTGCAGACATTGCTGCTATGAACATTGGGGTACATATGGCCCTCTTTTCACTACATCTGTGTCTTTGGGGTAAATACCCAGGAGTGCAATTGCTGGGTCAGAGGGTAGCTCTATTTTTAATTTTTTGAGGCACCTCCACGCTGTTTTCCAAAGTGGCTGTACCAACTTGCATTCCCACCAACAGTGTAAGAGGGTTCCCCTTTCTCCACAACCTCTCCAACATTTGTTGTTTCTTGCCTTCTCAAGCAAAGGAAACAGTCAACAAAACAGAGGCAACCCACAGAATGGGAGAAGATATTTGCACATGACACTACAGATAAAGGGCTGGTATCCAAGATCTCTAAAGAACTTCTCAAACTCAACACCCAAAAAACAAATAATGAAGTCAAAAAATGGGCAGAAGACACGAAAATACACTTCTCCGAAGAAGACATACAAATGGCTAACAGACACATGAAAAAATGTTCATCATCATTAGCCATCAGGGAAATTCAAATCAAAACCACATTGAGATACCACCTTACACCAGTTAGAATGGCAAAAAAAGAATGCAAGTTCTTTGAAAGCAGAGACCAGCACTGGGTTGTTTTAACTGCCTCCAAAGAACCCAAAACAGTACTTCTAGTCCTGGGGGGCATCCTGTGGGGTCACATACACACACTCACAATACTGATTAACTGGTGGAGGTTTACAAAGTTGTGAAGCCATAAATATTTCTAAATGTATAATTAATATAATTCATAAATTCCAATCTGGCAAATATTCACTTTACAAGGTGGCCCTTGAGGTAGGATCTCATTTGCAGTGCTGGGCCACCAGTCGTGGTCAAAAGTGAGCAATTAATAAAAGGGAAGACAGATAAATAACCCAAACGGAAGTCTGCAGAGTTGATTAAACTATTCAGTAAAGCTTCAATCATGTCTGAAGGTTTTTCTTGATTATTTTTTGGATTCGTTTTTATTAAGCTTCTGAATATCATTTTAAAATACAACCCTAATCATCAGGTGACAAATACATTATTTTTAAAATAACTTCATGATGATGAAATCTGTTTTGAAACTGTTGAATGTGTAGAGTTTCTTACATAACCCCAGTTTGGAGGGGAGGGGGCTACAGCAAATGTTAAGCTATGCAAAAAAAGCGTAAATATCATTTTTTTTTTTCAGTTCTTCTCATTTAATGTAACACTTTTCATAGAACCAGCACAAAGGCTATTTGAGCAATCCTGCACGGCCAAATGCTGGGAGACATTTCTTCCCCTGAGGCTCAAGCCTCAGGGATGAGGCAGGCACTCGGGGTGGGTGAGAGAAGAGCATCTAGAGCAGCCCCAGCCCCACCCGGTTGCAACAGTCTCCCTTCCAGAAATTCTGACAGCTGTTACAAGGTGGACAAACCTTGAGGACATCATGCTAAGTGAAACCAGTCAGTCACAAAGTGGCAAATACGGTATGACTCCCCTTACATGAGGTTCGGAGAGTCGTCAGATTCTTAGAGACAGAAAGTAGGATGGTGGTGGCCAGGGGCTGGGGGAGGGCCAATGGGGAGCTACTGTTTAATGGGGACAGAGTTCAGTTTGGGAAAAATGAAGAGAGTTCTGGAGGTGGATGGTGGTGATAGTTGCATGATCATGTGAATGTACTTGAACTTAATGGCACTGAACTGTACACTTAAAAAAACAATCAAAATGCTTTAAAAATTAAAAAAGGGGTCTCCCTTCCAGCCCCAAAGGCAGCCTTCAACACATACCTCCCAGAAGGTACCCAGCAAGGCCCTTCCTGAGACCCCAACTGCAATCAGGAATTCTCGTAGAAAAACTGGCGCCTCCGTATCTCTCGCTACAGTTAAGTTCCCTTTACCACCATAGACGTCCTTTGCTCTCCTTTCCCAAAATCGATGCCCAGAGGTACTCAGAAGTAAGAGCTAAAACCACAGATTTCCTGCAAGCAGCAGGGATATGATATTATGTACACTCAACACAGCTTTAAAAACCATAGAATGGATTTCTTTCAATCACGAGGAAGAGCCTAAGACAAGATCAAAGAATGGATGCTGAATTAAATAAACCTGCACAAACATACCACAGAAAATGACAACATGCCCATGAACTCTGGCAGGATAGGGCAAAGTCGAGTGGGCGGGGGCGGGGTTGCCAGGGGCCGCCACAATTGTCAAGGTTTGCCGCTTTCTGCCGTACCCAATTCACAATGGACACAGCCTGTCCTGGGGTCTGCGTGTCCTTTTCCCAAGCTGCATCTCACTTGTGAGCAGAGACGTGTGTTCTCAGGCTTCCCCTCAGGACACCTGCCCACCAGCAACTTTGCACACTTCCTCTCAACTCTCTGCCACCCTCTCACACACTCCCTCCCTCCTCCTGCAGGTCAACCCAGGAGTATCAAACACCTGTCACTACGCCACAGGCCCCTTCCCCTCAGCCATGGCTGACACTGCCAACAGGGCCACCTGGAAGCCCAGATGCACCTCGAAATCCTTCTCCAACCTGCCAGAAACTGCTGGAAGACGCAATCAAATGATGAGCATTGGCAAACAAGGTGACTGATGCCAAAAAATCCCTTCCTTTGATCCTCTTTTTAGATTAATTCATTGCTTGATTGCTAGTTAGTGTTTATTTCTTGGTGCCAAGTTACCATTAAAAATCGTTCTAGCTCATATAGTCATTTGACAAACATCATACCTTGTTTTACATTAGCAACCACTGTCAGGTGTGTTCTTATAATGTCCTAAAATACCGGCTACTGTTCTTTGGCCCCCAGTGACTGCCTGCTGAAAGTAAGCCAAGCGGGGATTGTGGAATTACTCTACCTCTTCCTGCTGACTCCTCAGTTTTGCAGGCAGAGCTCAGCCCAACGCAGTGGATCTCAAAGGGCAATGCGCAGAGCCCAAGAGGATCTAGAAGGGGGCTCGGGGTCCTCCCAGGAGGGGGTGTTGCCAAGGGGAGAGGGGATGAGTCCCATGGCCCCCACCCTCATCCAGATCTACTCCATATTCACATTTCACAAAAGCATACTATTTTGAGACTTTCATGGGAAGAAAAGGCTCTGTTGTCAACAGGGAAAGATCATTTCCCAGCTCTTGGGTAGAGCACTGTACATAGAGAGTACAAACTGATGTGAAAAGCTCCAGCAAGCATTGCTCCTGACTGCCCAGGGGCCTCTGCAGCTGCCCGAGGAACCAAAAGGATCTACTGTGTGCTGCTCGGATCCCAGGGCTTGAGCTGTGCCGGGGACGAGCCGAAGGGACTAGAAGGTTGTGCTGAACCAAGAAGGCAGAGATCCTGGGGGCAGAGCCATCTTGACCGCACTGCCGAGGAGCTAGTCTTCTGCTAAAGGAAGGGAAACCGCACCCACGAATGACAGTGGATTTGGAGAACAGCAGTGACAGAATGATATACTGTGCAGGGGAGACAAGAGGGAGAGAGGGAGCTGAGGCAGAAAGGAAGTGAAGGCACGGGCTGGTGAGCGGGTGAGCACCAGGGAGGCCAGAGAGAAAGGCAAGGGGCAGAGAGCCGAGACACACAGGGAGCAAAGAAGAGGGAGCTTCAGAGAAACAGCTAGAAGGACTGGCAGTTTGCTAGTAACAAAGGAAGGACCAGACCTCTGCTGGCCAGTGCCTGTCTGCCCAGCATACCCTGCCCAGCAGCAAGGTAGCCAAGAGCCCCTAGGGTCAACACAGACACAAGAGAGCAAGACGGAAGGCCCTCCCAGAGAGACTGCGCACCTTGGGTGCAATGGCCCCGTGTGCTGTTCTGTGAACGCAAGTCACGTTCATCCACAGCACGGTGCTTCCACCCAATGCCTCCTTCTGAAAAAAGAGTTCCTACACATCTGCACACACACTTGCACACACAGTTGCACATGCAGAGTCAGGTGTGTTGCTCCAGCCCGCAAGGTGAGAACTAGGGGGCCCAGGCCGTTGGCACGACATTCTGTCTGGTTGGGGGCAATTCCAGTGGTGGGTCACCGAGGCTGAGAAGCCCTAGAGAGGCCACTTCAAAGCAGTGATAGAGCCGATACAGCATAAAGGGCAGCCCCGAGCAGCACAAGACGGAGTCTTGGAGGGCTGGGATGGGTGAGGATGCTCGGCGGGCTGCAGAAATGAGACACGGGCAACCATAGGGGCAAGGAGCACCCCGTAACAAAAGCAGGTCCTCAGGAGGGTGGGGAGTGCAGCTGGAGCAGAGCAGAGCGGTTCCCCAAGAACTGCAAAACAGGAGACCATCGTGAGGAATCCTGATGTTGACATTTTATAGAACAATGCTCTTCTGATGGCATCGGCCGCATTACCTTGTCCCCATCTCTGGGGACAGCTCCGCGGCTGGAGCCGTGCCCCATAATCTAATTCTTCCAGTGTCAGCGGTGACAATTCAGCAGAGGATAGGAGGAGAGAACCACTGGAAGGGCAGGTGTTGAATACCCAAAGCCACCTTGAAAATGTCACCAAATGACAAGTGCTTTCCATAAGGCAGCTCTGGCTTCAGAGTATACACACACACACACACACACACAGACGTATGCACACATAGACACGCCCATACATACACGCAAATACACACATACACACATATGCATACATAAATATACACACATATACACACACATACATACACACATACAATTACACACACGCATATACACATATAAGGCATGCATATATACAAATACACCACATACATACACACAAATACACCCATATATACACATACAAGTACACACCTACACTCATATACATACATACACATACACACGCATAAGAATCCCCTTTTCTCTATTTTCTGAGATTCCAGGGTTAAGCTTACAAGCACTTACACATGATTACTGGAAAGGGAATAAAAACGCAATATCAATATCGGTTGAAGGATGACAAGGTCCCTGAGAGGCCGGGCAGGAAGGGGGTTCAGCAAGCAGGCAGGGGAAGGGCATCAAAACCATGGCTGTGCGTGCGGAGTAGAGAGCACGCCGACCGCAAGGACGCAGCACTGAGGGGCGCAGCCCCTCTCAGACAGGAGGTTCCGGAGCCGTCGCCCGCTGGGACGAAGAAGTGCCCTTCGAAGATGAGGCCACCAAGGGGGCCCACGGCCACCAGGAGCTTCCCTCCCCACCCCCTGGAATGAAGGCGCCCGCCATCCTCCGCTCAGTTGCCCTGCGGGAATCCACCCCCGGTAGGAATCCACCCCCGTGGGGCCAGATCTTCCAATTTTGCCGAGGATTTCAAAATCCATATTTTACTGTGAACTCTCCCACATTTTAAGTGTTGGGAAATAATGAAACATTTTTAAACTCTGCGTGAGCTAAACAAAACACATCTGGGGGTGGCAGATGGCCACCTGGAGGCCTTGGTTTTATGAACCAGAAGATACCCTTCTGTGTTCAGGGTGAACAGGAAAATACATGTTAAAAAAGAAAGAAAAAAAGAACTGCCAGAAAGACATCCATATTGATTTATGCTATGTCAGTACGAGGCAAGGACGCAAGAGCAGGAAATGTTAATTCCCACCCCCACCCACCCCACCCCGCCCCGAGGCTCACGGCCGGCCGACAGAGCCCAGGACGCCAGCTGAGCCCCCAGCTCTCATCTCCCTGGGTGAGTGCTGGTACTCTAGTGTGCATTCGGGACAATCAGACATCGCAAGGCCAGGAGGGCCCGACAGGCTCTGGGAAGCCCTGAGAATGGTGACCGGGTCACAGCTTCCAACCGCTTCTGAAAGGGGCCCCAGACCTTGAGAGGACTATGCCCTACTGCCCTCATTGGCCCCCTCATCCAACACGCAGATGACAAAACCCAAGACCTCCCAGCATGGAGAACGGTCAGGACCAAACACGGGGCTCCCACGTTCAAGGCTGGGTCTCTTGGATGACAATACTGAAAACCTTTAAACATCCCCCTGGAGCATGGGCAGCATTAGGGCCTTAAAGAAAACTGCTCAAGTTTTCCCATCTGCCCTAAAGAAGGGCATGCTCCAAAAAAAAAAAAAAAAAAGCAATTGGCTTATTAAAAAAAGAAGGGCATGCTCCAGCTATTACAGAAATCAGGGCAAAGGCCCGCATCATATAAAGAGCAGTCCTCACCCCACTCCCTCGCTGAAACTTTCAAGAAAAGTCCAAATCACCAAGCTCAGAGCTGGTGGGTAGGTAAGGAGGTTACCCAGGATTCTGGGAAGCTGGCAAGGACAAACCATCCACATGTGTTTCCCTTTAAGTGGGAGCTTGGGGGGCGCCTGGGTGGCTCAGTTAGTTAAGCGACTGCCTTCAGCTCAGGTCATGATCCTGGAGTCCCTGGATCGAGTCCCACATCAGGCTCCCTGCTCGGCAGGGAGTCTGCTTCTCCCTCTGACCCTCCCCCCTCTCATGTGTTCTCTCTCATTCTCTCTCTCAAATAAATAAATAAAATCTTAAAAAAAAATAAAATAAAATAAGTGGGAGCTTGGGGTCACGGTCACCAGAGTCCTCAAAGCAGCAAAACCAGGGCTGCATGGGGTTCGGCGTCCTAAAGCTTGGATGGAAAGGGCTGGTTGGCTGTGGCCACCAGCACTAGAGCTGGCCATGGTCCTTGTCCTGCAGGGCTCCCACCCCTCAGCAGCCCGCAGATGGTTGGGACCCTCGTGGCTGCAGGTTCTGAGAACGTGCCCCGCCCCTGCCCAGACACAGATGGCCCAGCCTGTGGGTCTAGGTCCACCACACCACAGACCACCACCTTCAGCAGGCACCACCCTCAAAAACCAGTCAGCACCAAGCTTGGCCACCCCCAATGCGATCAGCTGGCCACAGCCACCCTCACGTTTCCCCATCTCCTTGTCATGCATTCACTCCTTCCCTGCAACCTGGCTTCTGCCCACCAACTAACCAAGACATCTCCCTCCCCAAACGGATGTCACCTAGTCCACAAGCTGCCCCTTCCCATCCAGTCACCACTTCCTGCTGGCTCTTCCTTCAAAATTCCACAAGAGGCTGATTCATCAACCAGTACGCCCACCAGCCGGTTAGCAGGAGAGGGGAAGTGCCCGGCAGCCTGGCTGCTCAGCACCATTCGACACAACCCTATGGGGAAAAGCACATGGAAGGGTAACCAGGAGGCCGCCTGGGAAGCACAGGATTGAGCACCAGGAAAAGCCAGGCCATCTTAATGCTGCCAGATCTGGCTTGGCAAGTGCGGTGCTCTGTCATCCAGAAAGGCTATGGGGCACCAGAAAGAGCCGACAGACATTAGCCCTTCAGCACACACAAACATTTTCTCCAACAAATGGTTACATTTCCGCTTCCTGGTTATATCCGATCTTTGGGGTCCTCCCTACCCCCAAAAATCAATCTGTGTATGTCCTGGTCACCCAATGTGGACTTGAGTGTCCCTAAACCTCCTTGACCATACAGTTCAAAGTCATCTCTCAGGGGGATGAGTTCTCTAGACACCTGGTCCCATTCATTACACGTTGATTTTTCCTCTTTTATTTTGGAAGGAAACCTGTTTTCCCATCATAAAGGAACCTCACTGCTATTAACCTGCAGAATCCTGTGGGCCTTCACTTGTATAATCTAGAACAGAATCTGACCCCACAAAGAGCACAGGTTCATGCCGAAATACACCAAAATACATGTAGCATTTAACAGAGGCAGTGTGGGGGTGGGGGTGACAAGTACGGTCTGGGGGCCAGTCTGTGCCTCCAGTCCTCAGGTGCATAATGCCAGTAATAAATACTGCTTCCTAAGGACCATGCTGGGGACTGATGAGGCTCTTACACCAGCACCAGGCTCGCGGTGGGCAAGCTCTATGTAGTAGTATTATTACCACTGTGCTGAGCAGAAAAGCCCCCCGCCACCCATAGCTCTCCCGCCCAGGGCAAGGTTCACGGGGCTGCTGGGAAACGGGGCACACTCCCCTCGGCTCCCTGGGCAAGCACCTGCAGTCCCAAACTTGGACCAGGATTTGAAGGGCCTGTCCACTCCAGGCTCAGCGGAACACGATTCACTTTCAAGAGGTCTGAAGCTGACTCTCACCAAGGCAGACAGAAGGCACAGCCAGGGCAGAGAGAGGGGACTCCAAGGCAAGATGCAGCTCTAGATGGGCAGAGAGAAAATGAAGAGGCAGGTCTTCCAGTCTCCAGGAAAACCAGGTCCAACAGAGAGCTGGACTGACCCACGGTGACAGGTCTCCTATTTCACTTCTCAGTGATGTCCCTGCCCAACGGTGGGCATCTGTATCCTGTTCACATTAATTTCCATCCATGAGATAATAGTCTATTAAGAAATACTCACAGACAAGATAATCATATTTAGGGAAAATGGGACAGATCTGCAAATGAAAATAAATGCAAACTTACAAAATGTCAAGGGACAATTGTCTGAAATCCAGAGGCGTAATACTTACATATAAATTTTAGACAGCAAATTATACTGTTCAAGATGAAACTTTATCTCTGTACTTTTTACAAGTAAAATCTACAATTCTTCTATTTCTAAAAATAATGTTTTAAAATGAAACTGGTCATTTACATAATGGGTGAATATTTGGAAAAAAGCATTTTGTGTATTTTAGTATATGCTTACAGTTTCAGAAACCACTGTAATGTTCATCTCTCACTACCCCACCACCCCCAAAAAGGAAAAAAAGTCTATGTTCACATCTGTTAGGATTCACAGGGGAGCAGTCAGATGACCCTTCCTCATTTTCAGAAGGCTTTCTGAGCTAAAACCCCCAGAGAAAATGACATTAGAACCCTATTCACGAAACAGCTCCTGAGTGCCCACTGTCCCAGGGCACCAAGGAAATCAGCCCGGGGTCTACAAAGAGGAAGGTCATGTCTGGCCTCGTGGGTTGGCCATACCAGCCATCTGGGCAGGGCTGCTGGACATGTGGCCCTACTCTCCTACCTCTGCCCCTGACCACCTTCCAATTCCCCAGCCAGATTCTGGGCCTTGGCTGTTTTTATCAGAAGCCACAGGGCACTTGCTTCTTACACGGGCTGTCGCCTGCCCTGCCTCAGGCCTGTCCCTCTGCAGGTCCAGCCTGAGCTTGGCTGCTCACAGCCTCCCCTATCCACCCCCCCACCCCCAAGCTTCCAGAAACAGGCCAGGAAGCCCACTCAGGTCCAGCCACCTGGGGTCCAGCATGGCCATCTCAGCCTGCTGTCCCCATGACCTCCCTCTGTGCCTTCAAAACCAGGAAGTGCTGTGTTATGTCAGCTCCTCTCTTGGGCACTTTGCTGCTTAATGCTACTTCGGTAGGGACAGGGAGAGGAGTGAGGCTGCTGGGCACGCTTCCCGTGTGCTGGGGAGCAAGCCTCGAGGCCAACACCCCTGGTGCACCAGGGACGTGGGCTGCTTCTGCTTCTTCATTTCATTTCACAATAATACGTTCACTGCGGAAAATATGAAAACCTCAGTAAGAAAAATGACCAGTCACGGACTACACTGTTAATTTCTTGATGTACACTCTTAGAGACTTTGTCCATACATGCATGTAAATGTATATGGACCAAAAAGGGGGTCACCTTCTATTTATTTATTTGAGAGAAAGAGAGCAGGGGGAGGAGCAGAGGGAGAGGAACAAGCAGACTCCATGCTGAACGTGGAGCCCCATGCAGGGCTTGATCCCATGACCCTGAGATCATGACCTGAGCTGAAATAGTCAGACGCTCAACTGACTGAGCCACCCAGGTGCCCCTCCTGTATATAGTTTTTTATGAACTTTTACGAATTATTCATTCTACTTCCTATGTCATAAACACTTTTCACCTTAACAAATATGCTTTTACAAAATAATATGTAATGACCATATGTAATTTCACAGCATAGGTAGAGAGCGTCCTTCAGGTGTCAGCTGGTCATTCCAGGACTGGGCAATGTTACCGGTATTGGGGGGATAGGCCCAGGCAGGGGAACCACCCTGCTGTGCATGGCTCTTGTGTGCTGAACATACCAGCCCAAAATGCTAACAAGCATCCTCCGTGGCAATACCGACTTAGCTAATCCCCTTGAGGAGGACATTTATGTTCCCATTATATTGCCGTTATATGCATATTTTTGCTTTCATGATGGGCCGTTCCCTCAAGATAAATTTCAAGAAATGGAATGCTGAGTCAAATAGGCACATTCTTTAAGGCTTTGGAATTATACTGCCAGTGACCCTCAAAGACTTGGCAGCATTCCCTGCAGCTTGTTCAGAAAAAAATACTACCTGTGACAGGCCAGGCGCTCTGCTAGATCCTGGGGATGTGACAATAAACAGGCCAGACACTGGCCCTGATCTCTGAGAGCATGTTCAGGGCAAGGGGCCTGTGTATGAGAACCCCGGTTTCTTCATGTCTTCACCAGCAATGGGTTTTACCGATCTTCAAATCTTTTTTTATTTATTGACATAACATACCAATAGTAACAGTAACACAGAGAGCTACTATTAACAGCTTATCACGGTCCAGGCATAGCAGTATTAAAAAGTTTTGCATAAATTACCCCGTTTAACCTTTACAACCATCCAAAGACTCAGGAATGATTATGCCTACTTTATTTTTGTTTTGTTTTGGTGTTTTGTTTTGTTTTTAAGTAATCTCCACGCCCAACACGGGGTTCAAACTCAGGACCAGGAGATCAAGAATCACATGCTCCACCAACCAAGCCAGCCAGGGGCCCCTATTATGCCTATTTTATAGATGAGAAAATGGAGGTTTTAAAGCAAATTAAAGCAGCAGGCCCTAAATCACATGCTGAAGACTGCTGGGGAGGATGCAAGCCTGAGTACCAAAGTCCAAAGTCCAGATCCCCTGCAAAACAAAAGCATCGTCTTGTCAGCAATCCCACTGCTATAATTACTCCTGAGGTTTATCAGGACTCCAACCATGCTCCTTATGTTAAATGGCCGTTGTTTTTTTAAACTTCTCATTATCTTTGTACTGATTTTCTCCTGGAATATTCCTTTCTTCTCTTATCGATTTGTTAGATTTGACACATCAAATATTTTAATACATTTCCCACCACAGGCAAACTTTTTTCTGAGCTTTCTGTTTTCCTTTAATTTTAATTGAAGTACCAGTAATAACGTTTTAATAGCTAGCTGGAAACATCTCCTCTCATTTCTGTTCCTTTATAAAAATTTCCTTGAATGTTGTTTTTCTATTTCTTCCTTGGACACTAGCCCATTTGGGGTTTTGCTGCTTCTTGAGAAAATGTGATGATATCTTTTCCTAGAAGAACATTTATTTCAATAAGGTTTTCAGATATATTAGAGTTGCACAAACACTGTATTTAAATGCTTATCTCTGCATTACATGCTTGTTTTGTTCAATATATCTTCTTTGTTTTTCTGCTTTTGGAAGATTATTCATATCACATGATTTGTTTATCTTATTTGGCTTTTCCAAGAACGAGCTCTTAGGTTTATTCATCAATTCTACTGTTTTTCTCTTTCCTAATTTTTCATCTCCAATTTTATCTTTCTTCCCTCCTCCTATTTTTAGTTGGATGTGGATTATTGTGGGTTTTTTCTAGTCTATTCAGATGGTGCATTCAGTTCATCTTTAAAAAAATTTTTCTTAACAATAAAAGCACTGGAACTATAAATTTTCCTATGCAAACATGTACAGAAGTTTGATTGAAAGTATTTTTTTTAGTTTTCATTCAGTATTTGGTGTCATTTCTGTGCATTTTATACTTACAAAGCAAATGAAGCCTCCCTAAAATGATATTGTTTTGTGTATCTTAAAATTTCATATAAATGGTATACTATTTGGGCTTTTTTAAAAGAGCCTGACATTTCAGTTTTGATTTCTCCTTTGATTCAAAGGTTATGGACTTAGTGGCTGTGTTTATTTATTCACCTTTATTTGTTCATCTTTTTAAAAATGACAACTGGTTATCTTATCTATATATCCTTATTAAATTCTAAATTATAACATGGTGGTCATAGATATATATATAATTTCTATGTTTTGGGATAAGCTGATGTTTTCCTTGAAATCTAGAATATAATCAATTTTTTAAATGGTTCATCAGTATTTGAATTAAATGTGTGTTTTCTGCTGGAAGAACAGAATATTGGTATAGAGCTACTAAATTGTCCTTTTATATTATTAAATTGTTTCATATCTTTATTCATTTTATCTTATCTGTCAAAGAAATCAGCAACTTACAGACTACAACTATAATTTTGTCAATTTCTCACTGCATTTTTTTAATAGTTTTTATCTTATGTATTTTGAGGGTATATGTTTTTTGTACAGGATCAACAATTTCAACTCAACTGCAGAATCTACCTTTTTTTCTTTACCATAAAATAACCTTATTCTTTCTAATGTCTTCTGCTTTGATTTAATATTGCTTCTTTTCATCTGTACCTATCTTGTGTATCTTTGTCCTTTATTTTTAACCTTTCTTGGTTTGCCCATGTGGCTTTTTCGAGATTTATGGCTAAATTTTATGCTCTGACCACATCTACTTTAATGAGGACTTTAAGCTATTAACTGTAGGGACATCTATATCTACTTGTCTTCCTTCTGCATATCTCATTTTTTTCATTTCCCTAGATGTGCTATTTGCAACCTATTACTGCCCTTCCTGTGTTTACCTCACCCTGACTCGCAGCAGTATTGGTGTATACTGCATGTGAAAGTCCTGAGAACTGGTGTATCATCCCTGCCACACTCTCTGGACTTCCAATCTCGAGCAGAGTGGCATGAGGATGGACTGAGTGGGAGAGACCCGTGCATCCCAGTGGCGTTCCAGCACAATGGAGTAGTGCCTGAGTCCTACCCAGGCTCGAAGCATCTCCAGCCTGGGTGGTCAGGGTGGGGTGGAGGGCAGCGAGAATCCCTCTCCTCGGAGCTGGGAACCTAGAGGCACAACCACTATTGCCCTTGCCCCCTGTTTTATTCTGGGGCTCACCCACGAGCTTATGAGGCTGTAACATGAGGACACAATAGGATAAATTCTGCATGTTGGCCTTCATGAGCTACATCCTGTGACCCTCAAAGCATTTCAGGATGAAACTGGACTACCAGCACGAAGAGAAAGAGGGGAAAAGAGCCTGGCTGAGAAAGGCCCAATCAGCAGGGAGCCTGGAATCCAATGTGCTTAAGAATCCAGCAATCTTAAATTCCTAAAACTGGATAATCCGACTGCTCACCCTGATCTAAAGCCCGTACAAACCATGGCAGTGAAGGAGACCTGGAGTTGGGACCACAAGGAGGAAGATGATGCCTGAAGCCCCTCCCAAGCAAACCCTGTTACTCAGCCCCTGCCTGCGTGGAGATGCTTCTGGCAAGAAGGATGGGGCAGAAATGACTCAGGGAGGGGCAAGGGGCAGGTGAGTGTCTCATTCTTCCCTGGGGCAGGAGCAATGCAAGGACCTCTGCAGCGAGGGCCAAGAAGTACCAGCAAGGAACGACCAGAGGTCTCAGCCACCCCTGGAGGGAGTGGACACCAGGACACCACCCTGGGAAGCTGGAGTAACTACTGTGGTTGCACCTATGCATACCCTATACCCAGCAAAGGGTTCCCACGCCCATCCCGATGGAACCTGTGTTCACCAAAGGCCACATACAAGAATGCATCCAGCAGCATTGACCCTACTAGCCAAACAGGAAGCCACCCAAATGCACATCAACAGCAGAACTGATAAATACATAGGATATATTCACCCACTAGAGCACTCCACAGCCGTGAACACAGCTCCACTCAGCAGTATGCTGAGTGGAACCACAGCTCCACTCAGCAGTATGCATGGCATCTCACAAATACTGCTGAGGGCAAGAACTCAGATGCTATGGGGCGCCTGGGTGGCTCAGTCGTTAAGCGTCTGCCTTCGGCTCAGGTCATGATCCCAGGGTCCTGGGATCAGTGGGAAGCCTGCTTCTCCCTCTCCCACTCCCCCTACTTGTGCTCCCTCTCTCGCTGGCTCTCTCTCTGTCAAATAAAATCTTAAAAAAAAAAAAAAAGAAATCAGATGCTAAATAACACCTACTACATGATTCCATTTATGTGAAGTTCAAATAATAAGCAAAATTTTTAAAAAGATTTTATTTATTTATTTGACAGAAAGAAAGAACGCATGCATGCTCAAGCAGGGGGAGCAGCAGAGGGAGAGGCAGAAGCAAGCTCTCTGCTGAGCAAGGAGCCCAAAGCAGGACTCGATCCCAGGACCCTGGGAACATGACCTGAGCCAAAGGTAAATGCTTAACCAACTGAGCCACCGAGGCTCCCCAACAATAAGCAAAATTAATATATAAGGCTAAAAGTCATAATTAGAGTTAACCGTGGGGAGGCTAGCAACTGGAAGGGGGCAAAGGGGACTCTTGGGGTACAGGTGAGGTTCTGCATCTTGATCTGGGTGCTGGTTACGCAGAAATGTTCATTTTGTTTAAAAAAAAAACACATTGAGGGGGGCGGGGCAAGATGGTGGAGGAGTAGGAGACCTGGATTTCGTCTCCTCTCAGGAATTCACCTGGATAGGGATCAAACCATTCTGAACACCTACAAACTCAACAGGAGATCGAAGAAAAGAAGAGCAACAACTCTCTGAACAGAAAAGCGACCACTTCTGGGAAGGTAGGACCTGCGGAGAAGTGAATCCGTGGCGATATTCGGGAGGATAGACGGCGGGGGAGGGGCCTCCGTCGGCCGCTTCTGGCAAGTGATAGAACCACGGAGCACAAAATCGGAACTTTTAAAAGTCTGCTCCGCCGAGGGACGTCACTCTGGTGGCTAAGCGGGGGGTGGAACCCTCCGGGACAGTGGGGTCTCAGGACCCTCGGGGTCACAGAAAGACCGGGGATGCCTGAGTGCGGCAGAGCTCCCAGGTATCGGAGCAGGGAAGCCGGCTGCAGAGGCGGAGCCCAGGCGCGGGCTCTCAGCTCGGGGTTGCCATAAACCGTGATCCGCGGCACAGTCGGGCCACTGCTCCTCCAGCAGGGACCCAACAAGCGGCAGATCCGGGGAGACTCCCCTTCCTCCCCCGGGAGGAGCCGCGGGAGTGCACCGCAGGGATCTGCTGGGTTTGGAGACTCCATGCAGTGTCGGGTGCCAGAGATAGAAACGCACGGTCACCAGGCTGGGTGAGCACGGAGTGCGGCCGGAGACCGGGGAGACGGGAGTGACTGGTGGCTTTTCTCTGGGGGCTCACTGAGAAGCGGGCCCCGAGTTCTCGGCTTCTCCGGGGCAGAGATTAGGAGGCCGCCATTTTCACTCTCCGCCTCCAAAGCTGTAGGGAAAGCTCGCAGGGAACAAAAGCCCCGGAGAGCAAACCCGAGCAGATGACTTAGCCGGGAGGGGGCAAGGGCGGGCAATTCCGCCTCCGGCAGAGACATTTGGAAACTACGGCAACAGGCCCCTCCCCAGAAGATCAGCGAGAACAGCCTGCCAAGACCAAGTTTACCGATCAATGAGAACGGCAGAACTCCAGCGCTAGGGGACTACTGCACATAGAATTCATGGCTTTTTTACCATAATTCTTTAGTCTTTCAAAGTTATTTTTTTAACTTCTTTTTTTTTTTCTTTTTGAATTTCTCTTTTTCCCTTTTTCAACCAACATCTTATCAATCCCTTGTTTTAAAAAAAAACATTTTTATTTTTCATTTTTAGAGTCATATTCTATCCCTTCATAGTAGTTACCCGTATTTTTGGCTTATATATATAAGTTGTTCTTTCTTTAAAATTTTGAGATAGTTTCTTCTAACAGATTAAAATATACCCTAAATCTCTAGTGTATGGTGTTTTCTATTCCCCTGCCTGATCACATTCTCTCCCTTTTTTTTTTCTTTTTTTAAATCCTCTTCTTTCTTTTTTTAAACAACTTCTTATCAATTCCTTTTATAAAATTTTTTGTAATTTCCATCTTTACAGTCATATTCCAACCCTTCATCATATCAACCCTTATTTTTGTACATATATAAGTTTTCCTTTCGTTAAAATTTTGGGAGTCACTTTCTTCTAAAAGACCAAAATACACCCCAAATCTAGTGTGTGGCACTGATCTATATACCAACCCGATCATATTTGATCACATTCTGGTTTTTTTGTTGTTGTTTTGTTTTGTTTGTTTTTGTTTTTATCTTTATCTTTTTCTTTTTTTTCTTTTTCTTTTTTCTCTCTTTCCCTTTCTTTTCCCACTGCTTCAGGTCTTTTCTGATTTGTTTAGAGTATATTTTCTGGGGACGTTGTTACTCTGCTAGTATTTTGTCCTCTCATTAATCTATTCTCCTCTGCACAAAATGAAAAAACGGAAAAGATCACCTCAACAAAAAGAACAAGAGGTAGTACCGACTGCCAGGGACCTACTCAATACGGACATTAGTATGATGTCAGATCTAGAGTTCAGAATCATCACTTTAAAGATACTAGCTGGGCTTGAAAAAATTTTGGAAGTTATTAGAGAAACCCTTTCTGGAGAAGTAAAAGAACTAAAATCCAACCAAGTAGAAATCAAAAAGGCTATTAATGAGGTGCAATCAAAAATGGGGGCACTAACTGCTAGAATAAATGAGGCAGAAGAGAGAATCAGTAATATAGAAGATAAAATGATGGAAAATAAAGAAGCTGAGAAAAAGAGAGATAAACAACTACTGGATCACGAGGGCAGAATTCGAGAGATAAGCGATACCATAAGACGAAACAACATTAGAATAATTGGGATCCCAGAAGAAGAAGAAAGAGAGAGAGGGGCAGAAGGTATAATGGAGCAAATTATAGCAGGGAACTTCCCTAATTTGGGGAAGGAAACAGGCATGAAAATCCAGGAAGCACAGAGAACCCCTCTCAAAATCAATAAAAATAGGTCAACACACCGACATCTAATAGTAAAACTTACGAGTCTCATAGACAAAGAGAAAATCCTGAAAGCAGCTCGGGAGAAGAGATCTGTAACCTACAATGGTAGAAACATTAGATTGGCAACAGACCTATCCACAGAGACCTGGCAGGCCAGAAAGGACTGGCAGGATATATTCAGAGCACTAAATGAGAAAAATATGCAGCCAAGAATACTCTATCCAGCTAGGCTGTCATTCAAAATTGAAGGAGAGATAAAAAGCTTCCAGGACAAACAAAAACTGAAGGAATTTGCAAACACAAAACCAGCCCTACAGGAAATCTTGAAAGGGGTCCTCTAAGCAAAGAGAGAGCCTAAAAGCAACATAGACCAGAAAGGAACACAGACAATATACGGTAACAGTCACCCTACAGGCAATACAATGGCACTAAATTCCTATCTTTCAATAGTTACCCTGAATGTAAATGGGCTCAATGCCCAAATCAAAAGACACAGGCTATCAGACCGGATTAAAAAACAAGACCCATTGATATGCTGTCTGCAAGAGACTCATTTTAGACCCAAAGACAGCCCCAGATTGAAAGTGAGGGGGTAGAAAACCATTTACCATGCTAATGGACACCAAAAGAAAGCTGGGGTGGCAATCCTTATATCAGACAAATTAGATTTTAAACCAAAGACTGTAATAAGAGATGAGGAAGGACATTATATCCTACTTAAAGGATCTATCCAACAAGAAGATCTAACAATTGTAAATATCTATGCCCCTAACATGGGAGCAGCCAATTATATAAGGCAATTAATAACAAAAGCAAAGAAACACATCGACAACAATACAATAATACTGGGGGACTTTAACACCTCCCCCCCACTGAAATGTACAGGTCGTCTAAGCAAAAGATCAACAAGGAAATAAAGACTTTAAATGACATACTGGACCAAATGGACTTCACAGACATATTCAGAACATTCCACCCCAAAGCAACGGAATACACATTCTTCTCTAGTGCCCATGGAACATTCTCCAGAATAGATCACATCCTAGGTCATAAATCAGGTCTCAACCGGTACCAAAAGATTGGGATCATTCCCTGCCTATTTTCAGACCACAATGCTTTGAAACTAGAACTCAATCACAAGAGGAAAGTCGGAAAGAACTCAAATACATGGAGGCTAAAGAGCATCCTACTGAAGAATGAATGGGTCAACCAGGAAATTAAAGAAGAATTAAAAAAATTCATGGAAACCAATGAAAATGAAAACACAACTATTCAAAATCTTTGGGATGCAGCAAAGGCAGTCCTAAGAGGAAAGTATATAGCAATACAAGCCTTTCTCAAGAAACAAGAAAGTTCTCAAGTACACAACCTAACCCTACACCTAAAGGAGCTGGAGAAAGAACAGCAAATAAAGCCTAAACCCAGCAGGAGAAGAGAAATAATAAAGATCAGAGCAGAAATCAATGAAGTAGAAACTAAAAGAATAGTAGAACAGATCAACGAAACTAGGAGCTGGTTCTTTGAAAGAATTAACAAGATTGATAACCCCCTGGCCAGACTTATCAAAAAGAGAAGAGAAATGACCCAAATCAACAAAATCATGAATGAAAGAGGAGAGATCACAACCAACATGAAAGAAATACAAACAATTATAAGAACATATTATGAGCAACTCTATACCAGCAAATTAGATAACCTGGAAGAGATGGAGGCATTCCTAGAGATGTATCAACTACCAAAACTGAACCAGGATGAAATAGAAAACCTGAACAGACCTATAACCACTAAGGAAATTGAAGCAGTCATCAAAAATCGCCCAAAAAACAAAAGCCCAGGGCCAGATGGCTTCCCAGGGAAATTCTACTAAACATTTCAAGAAGAATTAATACTTATTCTTCTGAAACTGTTCCAAAAAATAGAAATGGAAGGAAAACTTCCAAACTCATTTTATGAGGCCAGCATTACCTTGATCCCAAAACCAGACAAAGACCCCATCAAAAAGGATAATTACAGACCAATATCCCTGATGAACATGGATGCAAAAATTCTCACCAAAATACTAGCCAATAGGATTCAACAGTACATTAAAAGGATCATTCACCATGACCACGTGGGATTTATCCCTGGGCTGCAAGGTTGGTTCAACATCCGCAAATCAATCAATGTGATACAATACATTAACAAAAGAAAGAACAAGAATCATATGATCCTCTCAATAGATGCAGAAAAAGCTTTTGACAAAGTACAGCATCCTTTCTTGATCAAAACTCTTCAGAGTATAGGGATCAAGGGTACATACCTCAATATCATAAAAGCCATCTATGAAAAACCTACAGCGAATATCATTCTCAATGGTGAAAAACTGAGAGCTTTCCCCCTAAGGTCAGGAATGCAGCAGGGATGTCCACTATCACCACTGCTATTCAACATAGTATTGGAAGTCCTAGCCACAGCAATCAGACAACAAAAAGAAATCAAAGGCATCCAAATTGGCAAAGAAGAAGTCAAACTCTCACTCTTTGCAGATGATATGATACTTTATGTGGAAAACCCAAAAGACTCCACCCCAAAACTGCTAGAACTCATACAGGAATTCAATCAAGTGGCAGGATATAAAATCAATGCACAGAAGTCAGTGGCATTCCTATACACCAACAACAAGACAGAAGAAAGAGAAATTAAGGAGTCCATCCCATTTACAATTGCACCCAAAACCATAAGATACCTAGGAATAAATCTAACCAAAGAGGCAAAGGATCTGTACTCAGAAAACTATAAAATACTCATGAAAGAAATTGAGGAAGACACAAAGAAATGGAAAAACGTTCCATGCTCATGGATTGGAAGAACAAATATTGTGAAGATGTCAATGCTACCTAGAGCCATCTACACATTCAGTGCAATCCCCATCAAAATACCATCCACTTTTTTCAAAGAAATGGAACAAATAATCCTAAAATTTGTATGAAACCAGAAAAGACCCCGCATAGCCAGAGGAATGTTGAAAAAGAAAAGCAAAGCTGGCGGCATCACAATTCCAGACTTCCAGCTCTATTACAAAGCTGTCATCATCAAGACAGCATGGTACTGGCACAAAAACAGACACATAGATCAATGGAACAGAATAGAGAGCCCAGAAATGGACCCTCAACTCTATGGTCAACTCATCTTTGACAAAGCAGGAAAGAATGTCCAATGGAACAAAGACAGTCTCTTCAACAAATGGTGTTGGGAAAATTGGATAGCCACATGCAGAAGAATGAAACTGGACCATTTCCTTGCACCACACACAAAAATAGACTCCAAATGGTTGAAAGACCTCAATGTGAGACAGGAGTCCATCGAAATCCTAAAGGAGAACACAGGCAGCAACCTCTTTGACCTCAGCCGCAGCAACTTCTTCCTAGAAACATCGCCAAAGGCAAGGGAAGCAAGGGCAAAAATGAACTATTGGGACTTCATCAAGATAAAAACCTTTTGCAAAGCAAAGGAAACAGTCAACAAAACCAAAAGACAACTGACAGAATGGGAGAAGATATTTGCAAATGTCATATCAGATAAAGGGCTAGTATCCAAAGTCTATAAAGAACTCATCACACTCAACACCCAAAGAACAAAGAATCCAATCAAGAAATGGGCAGAAGACATGAACAGACATTTTTCCAAAGAAGACATCCAAATGGCCAACAGACACATGAAAAAGTGCTCAATATCGCTCGGCATCAGAGAAATCCAAATCAAAACCTCAATGAGATACCACCTCACACCAGTCAGAATGGCTAAAATTAACAAGTCAGGAAACGACAGATGTTGGCGGGGATGTGGATAAAGGGGAACCCTCCTACACTGTTGGTGGGAATGCAAGCTGGTGCAGCCGCTCTGGAAAACTGTATGGAGGTTCCTCCAAAAGTTGAAAATAGAGCTACCATATGATCCAGCAATTGCACTACTGGGTATTTACCCCAAAGATACAAAAGTAGGGATCCGAAGGGGTACGTGCACCCCGATGTTTATAGCAGCAATGTCCACAATAGCCAAACTGTGGAAAGAGCCAAGATGTCCATCGACAGATGAATGGATAAAGAAGAAGTGGTATATATATACAATGGAATATTATGCAGCCATCAAAAGGAATGAAATCTTGCCATTTGCAACGACGTGGATGGAACTGGAGGGTATTATGTTGAGTGAAATAAGTCAAACAGAGAAAGACATGTATCATATGATCTCACTGATATGAGGAATTCTTAATTGCAGGAAACAAACTGAGGGTTGCTGGAGTGGGGGGTAGGGTGGGAGGAATGGGGTGACTGGGTGATAGACACTGGGGAGGGTATGTGCTCTGGTAAGCGCTGTGAATTGTGCAAGACTGTTGAATCTCAGATCTGGACCTCTGAAACAAATAATGCAATATATGTTAAGAAAAAAAAAAGAAGAAGAAGGTAGCGGGAGGGTAAGAATGAAGTGGGGGAAATCGGAGGGGTAGACGAACCATGAGAGACGATGGACTCTGAAAAACAAACAGGGTTCTAGAGGGGAGGAGGGTGCATGGAGCACTGGGTGTTATGCACAAACAATGAATCATGGAACACTTCATCTAAAACTAATGATGTAATGTATGGGGATTAACATAAGAATAAAAAAAAGAAAAAAAAAACACATTGAGCTGTGCACTCAACAATTCGTGCAATTCTCTGCATGTATGGTAGTCTTCAACAAAAAGTTCAAATAAATAAATAAATAAATAAATAAATAAATAAATAAATAAAGGCTGGGGGAGAGAATCTGTTGCTAGGAGACAAAGAAACCAGAATCCTGGCTTTGGTTATTAGCCCTTAGAGCTCAGAGAACAGATACACACAAACGCCTATGAAACGTTTCAGGGAATTTTAGTACCAGAGGAACACCAAGCCTGGCCAGCCACCAGATTGCCAGCCCCCGGGCCACAGGATGTGGTGGTCAAAGAGCTGCAGCCCCAGCAGGGGCACTCTGCCCCTCTCAGACATGGTGGGGGTCCAGGGTTGTCTTGCAGACTGGACCAAGGGGCCTGTGAATCCTATCCAGACCCTGAGCTGTGTGAGATTCAAGGCTGCAAGCTCTTGTGGAGGAGGTGAATGCACTTAAGGGCATTCTTTTTTTTTCTTTTTTTATTGATATATAATGAACATAGTGTTATATTAATTTCACAACATAGTGATTCAACAATTCTGTACATTACTCAGTGCTCATCATGATGAGTGTACTTTTATTCCCCTTTGTTTGTCTCCCCCATCCCTCACCCACCTCCCCTCTGGCAATCACCAGTAAGTTCTCTGTGTTTAAGAGTCTGGTTTTTTGTTTGCCTCTTTTTTCTTTGTTCATTCATTTGTTTCTTAAATTCTACATCTGAGTGAAATCCTATGGTATTCGTCTTTCTCTGACTGACTTACTTCACTTAGCATGATACCCTCTAGATCCACCCATGTTGTTGCAAATGGCAAGACCTCATTCTTTGTTTTAAATTTTTTATTATGTTAATCACCATACATTACATAAGACCTCATTCTTTTTTATTTTTTTTACCTCATTCTTTTTTAATGGCTGAATAATATTCCATTGTGTGTGTATTTGTGTGTGTGTGTGTGTGTGCACACCCCACATCTTTATCCATTCATCTATGAATAGACACTTGACACTTGGGTTTTTTTCCATTTCTTGGCTATTATAAATAATGCTGCAATAAACACAGGGATGCATACATCTTTTCAAATTAGTGTTTTCATTTTATTTGTGGAAAACAGTATGGAGGTTCCTCAAAAAATAAAATAATAGAATTACCATATGATATAGTAATTCCACTTAAACGTATTCTTAAGGTGCACACCGGGAAGAATGGACTGCATAGACCCTGGGTGTCTGAAAGGTATGAACTTTCTGAAACACTGTTTCTACTACATTGGACAATGACTCTTCTGTGGATCACGTTCTGCTTGCCTCCAGGCAGCCCTGCTCAACAGAACCATACTCCAAGCTTTGGGTGGAATTTAAAATCCCCTAGGAGCCACATTAAAAAAATAAAAAGAAATTAATAATGTATTTCCCCAAACCAACATGTCAAAAATATTATCATTTCAACCTGTAAAAAAACAAAGAAATGATTAAGGAGAGTGTTGCATACACTCCTTTATGTACACCATGTCTCTGAAATCTTATCGTGTTTTACATATACAGCCCATCTCAAGCTGCACCGGATACAATTTCACTTTTAAGGGTTCATCCCAAGGAAATAAGCAGACAAGTATCCAAAAATGTATATACAAAGAATGTTCACTAGGGGGCGCCTGGGTGGCTCAGTCGGTAAAGCGTCTGCCTTTGGCTCAGATCATGATCCCGGCGTCCTGGTATCGAGCCCCGCATCGGACTCCCTGCTCATCAGGGAGTCTGCTTCTCCCTCTCCCTCTGCCCCTCTTCCCCGCTCATGCTCTCTCTCTCAAATAAGTAAAATCTTTTTAAAAAATGTTCACATCAATACAAGGCAGAAACATAAACATACACCAAGAAGTAGCTGGGTGTCCAGCCCTAAAGGGGATCACTGGGGCACCTGCTCATAGTGTTCTTTCCTCTCACAGTGGCCAGCCCCTCGGCTGGGGCAGGGAGACCACAAGGCTGGCTGGGCTACAGTCAGAGGAGGGCATGAGGCAGAGAAGGGGGTTTGGTGGATGGGGGTGGGTGCGGGTGTGCAGGGGAGTTAGGGAAGACTTAGAGAAAAAGCCTGCGTCCCGGTCTCCCATCTCCCGGCAGAAGGGAGGAGTGTCCAAGAAGGAAGGGGCCTGACGGCAGAGCCACACCAACCTGGACTGGACACGGTGGAGCAAGCCTGGCAGGCATGGGGGGCACTAAATGTTCCACTACCCAAGGAGGGTAAGTGGGACCCAGAAAATCCCACGGCCACAAAGTAGGGGTATGAGGGGAAGGCTAGGGAACTTGCACGGGAAACAAACAACCTGGGTCCATGATGGCAAGATGAGGTGACCCTAAAGGTATGATGGGAACATGTCAAATGCTCAGGGGGCCCATGAGGAATCAGGGTGAACCGAGTCAGTGAGAGAGGACCCCCACACCATACCCGGGCACAAGAAACCAGCTGACACTCTGCTGGCCCAGACTTGAGCCGTGGACTGCAGGTAGCAGGACTGCAGCAAGCACGGGGAGAAGGGCTGCTGCCTTCAGGGGCACCTGGGTGGCTCAGTCGGTGAAATGTCTGCCTTTGGCTCAGGTCATGATCCCAGGGTCCTGGGATCGAGTCCCCCTTTGGGCTCCATGCTCAGTGGGGAGCCTGCTTCTCCTTCTGCCCCTCCCTTCCCCTGCTCCTGCGCTCTCTCCCTCTCTCTCAAAAATAAATAAATAAAACCTTAAAAAAAAAAAAAAAAAAAAAGGGATGCTGCCTTGGGGTCCTATGCACCAAAGAAGTTGGTACCCAGGATCCCTGCTCCTCACCTCCAGGAGGTCAGAGAGCCACAGCATTCCTACAACCTGCTGCCATTCTGGAAAGGAGCCTACAGGGAGGTGGAAGGCTGAGAACTCAGAGATGCTCAGCAGTACCTACACGGTGCTTTTCAAACCAAACAGTGCATAGGAATCCCTGGGGAAACGCAAGTCCTGATTCAGCACATCTAGGGTGGGGCCTGGGGTCCTGCCTTTCTAGCAGGTTCCCACGAAATGCAGACACTCCCAGTTTATGGGCCACACATCAAGTGGTAAGGGTCTATGGAATCTGAATTAAACAGGACTAATTAATCTAAAAACACTGATAAGGCAAAAAGATTAAAAATATTAAATTACATGCTTAATATACTCTGACTTTCAAGCAGATGCCAGATTCACATAAAAGAGACCAGTTATACAAAGAAATAAGGAAATCGCACATTCCCTCTACACCTGAGCTTAGTGTGAATAAACTCTGCAACAACACCATACGTACTTATAATCTAATGAAAATTCTGAAGTAAACACTTATGCAGCATAAAGATGAAAAATTTTAAATGATATGCCTAACATATCCTGGTTCAGCACATGCTGGGGATTCTCTTAAAGGAGCAGCGCCTTAATCTTCCTTTATAATAATCACAGAGCCGGGTCCCAGCCACTTTCCTTGGTAGGAGTTCTCCCGTTCTCCTCTGACTTGATGAATGAGCAGGTCCTGCCTTCTGGCCCCAAACACTGCTGAGCACTGCATTTTTATATGTTAGTTCATTAGCAGACTTTGCTATTTAGAGCAGTTTTGGGTTCACAGCAAAAAATCGAGCAGAGAGTACAAAGTTCCCACACATCCCCTCCCCGCACACACTTGGTCTCCCCCATCCTCAAGGTCCCCAACAGAGTGACACATTGCTACAATGGATGAACCTACACTGACACATCATTATCACTCCAAGTCCACAGTTCACTTCAGGGTTCTCTCTTGGTGTTCTACGGTCTATGGGTCTCAACAAGTAAATACTGACATGCATCCACGATTACACTATACGGAGCAGTTTCCCTGCACTGAAAGTCCCCTGTACTCCACCTATTCTTCCTCCCTTCCTTCCAGCCCCTAGAAACCACTGATCTTTATATTGTCTCTATAGTTTTGCTTGTTCTGGAATGTCATATCTTCGGAGTCATGCGGTATGGAACTTTTCACGTGGCCTTCCTCAACGTAGTAATCTGTATTTAAAATTCCATTTAAGGTTCCAAGTCTTTTCCTGGCTTGATACCTTGTTTCTTTCTAATGCTAAATCATATTCCATTGTCTGGATGTAGCACAGCTGTATATCCTTTCACCTACTGAAGGACATCTTGGTTGCATCCATGTTTTGGTAATTATGAGGAAAGCTGTGAGGAACATCTGTGTGCAGGTTTTTGTGTGAACAAAAGTTTTTGGTTCATTTCGTTAATAGCAAGGAGCACGGGTGCTGGATCAAACGGTAAGAGAATGTTAAGTTGTATGAAAGACTGCCAAACTGTCTTCCAAAGAGGCTGTACCATCTTGCATTCCCACAAGCAATGAACAAGAGTACCTGTTGCTCCACATCCTTGTAAACATTTGGTGTTGTCAGTTTTTGGATTTTGGCCATTCTGATAGGTATGTAACAGTGTATTACTGTTGTTTTAATTTAAAATTCCTTAGTGATATGTGATGTTGAAACATCTTTTCATATTCTTACTTGCCACCTGTATATCTTCTTTGATGAGGTGTCTGTTCAGATAGTTTGCCCATTTTTTAATCAGGTTGTTCATTTTCTTAGTGTTAAGAGTTCTTTGCATATTTTGGATAACAGTCCTTTATCAGGCATGACATTTGCAAATATTTTCTCCTGTCTGTGGCTTGTCTTCTCATCTTCTTGACAGAGTCTGTTGCAGACAGAATAAATAAAAAATTTATTAATTTTAATAAAGTCCATTTTTTCACAGATCACGCCTTTGGTGTTCTATTTAGGGTCATGGCCAAATTCAACATCACTTAGATTTTCTCCTATGTTCTCTATTACAAATTTTGTAATTTTATGTCTTACATTACATTTAGGTCCATAATCCATTTTTAGTTTTGTGAAGAATCGGCATGTGGATATCCAGTTGTGCCAGCACCATTTGCTAAAAACAATATCCTTTCTCCAATGAATTGGCTTTGTTCCATCGTCAAAGATCAGCTAACTATATTTGTGTGTCTATTTCTGGGATTTCTATTCTGTTTCATTGATGTATTAGTATATTATTTTGCCTTTACCACAATATCTTGATTACTAGAGCTTTACAGTAAGTCCTGAAGTCAGGTAACATCAGTCTTCCAACTTGGTTCATTGTTCTTCTTTATTCTTATGCTGGCTACTCTAGGTTTTTTGCCTCTCCATATAAACTTTAGAGTAAGTTTATTAATACCCACAAAATAACTGGCTGGGGGATTGCTGATCATTATAAATTTTTTATTTTTATTTATTTTTAATTTAATTTTATTATATTAGTCACCATAAAATACATCATTAGTTTTTGATGTGGTGATCCACGATTCATTGTTTTCCTATAACACCCAGTGCTCCATGCAGTACGTGCCCTCCTTAATACCCATCACTGGGCTAACCCATCCCCCCACCTCCCCTCCCCTCTAGAACCCTCAGTTTGTTTCTCAGAGTCCATAGTCTCTCATGGTTCGTCTCTCCCTCTGATTTCCCCCCCTTCATTTTTCCCTTCCTTCTCCTAATATCCTCCATGCTATTCCTTATGTTCCACAAATAAGTGAAACCATATGATAATTGACTTTCTCTGCTTGTCTTATTTCACATAGCATAATTTCCTCCAGTGCCATCCATATTGATGTAAAAGTCGGGTATTCATCCTTTCTGATGGCTGAGTAATATTCTATTGTATATATGGACCATATCTTCATTATCCATTCATCTGTTGAAGGGCATCTCAGCTCTTTCCACAGTTTGGCTATTGCGGACATTGCTGCTATGAACACTGGGTGCATATGACCCTTCTTTTCATTACATCTGTGTCTTTGGGGTAAATACCCAGGAGTGCAATTGCTGGGTCATAGGGTAGCTCTATTTTTAATTTTTTGATGTACCTCCACACTGTTTTCCAAAGTGGCTGTACCAGCTTGCATTCCCACCAACAGTGTAAGAGGGTTCCCCTTTCTCCACAACCTCTCCAACATTTGTTGTTTCTTGCCTTGTCAATTTTTGCCATACTAACTGGTATAAGGTGGTACCTCAATGTGGGTTTGTCTGCTTTTTTTCCTGAAAGTCAGATGCTTTTTTTTTATGTTACTCACCATACATTACATCATTAGTTTTAGATGTAGTGTTCCATGATTCATTGTTTGCATATAACACCTGGTATTCCATGCAGTACGTGCCCTCTTTAATACCCATCACCAGGCTAACCCATCCCCCCACCCCGCTCCCCTCTGGAACCCTCAGTTTGTTTCTCAGAGTCCACAGTCTCTCATGGTTCATCTCCTCCTCCGATTTCCCCCCCTTCATTTTTCCTTTCCTGCTACCTTCTTCTTCTTTTTTTTTTTAAACATATACTGTATTATTTGTTTCAGACGTACAGGTCTGTGATTCAATGGTCTTACAAAATTTACAGAGCTCATGATAGCACACACCCTCCCCAATGTCTATCACCCAGCCACCCCATCCCTCCCACCTCCCCCGACTCCAGCAACCCTCAGTTTGTTTCCTGAGATTAAGAATTCTTCATATCCGTGAGGTCATATGATACATGTTTTCTCTGAATGACTTATTTTCGCTCAGCATAATACCCTCCGGGTCCATCCACGTCATTGCAAATGGCAAGATTTCATTCCTTTTGATGGCTGTATAAAATTCCATTGTATATATATAACACTTCTTTATCCATTCATCTGTCGATAGACATCTTGGCTCTTTCCACAGTTTGGCTATTGTGGACATTGCTGCTATAAACATCGGGGTGCACGTACCCTTTCGGATCCCTACTTTTGTATCTTTGGGGTAAATACCCAGTAGTGCAATTGCTGGGTCATATGGTAGCTCTATTTTCAACTTTTGGAGGAACCTCCATACTGTTTTCCAGAGTGGCTGCACCAGCTTGCATTCCCACCAACAGTGTAGGAGGGTTTTCCTTTCTCCGCATCCCCACCAACATCTGTTGTTTCCTGACTTGTTATTTATAGCCATTCTGACTGGTATGAGGTGGTATCTCACTGAGGTTTTGAATTTGGATTACCCTGATGCCAAGCGATGTTGAGCACTTTTTCATGTGTCTGTTGGCCATTTGGATGTCTTCTTTGAAAAATGTCTTTTCATGTCTTCTGCCCATTTCTTGATTGGATCATTTGTTCTTTGGGTGTTGAGTTTGATAAGTTCTTTATAGACTTTGGATACTAGCCCTTTATCTGATATGACATTTGCAAATATCTTCTCCCATTCTGTCAGTTGTCTTTTGGTTTTGTTGACTGTTTCTTTTGCTGTACAAAAAACTTCTTATCTTGATGAAGTTCCAACAGTTCATTTTTGCCCTTGCTTCCCTTGCCTTTGGCGATGTTTCTAGGAAGAAGTTGCTGTGGCTGAGGTCGAAGAGGTTCCTGCCTGTGCTGTCCTTTAGGATTTTGATGGACTCCTGTCTCACATTGAGGTCTTTCAACCATTTGGAGTCTATTTTTGTGTGTGGTGCAAGGAAATGGTCCAGTTTCATTCTTCTGCATGTGGCTGTCCAATTTTCCCAACACCATTTGTTGAAGAGACTGTCTTTTTTCCATTGGACATCCTTTCCTGCTTTGTTCAAGATTAGTTGGCCATAGAGTTGAGGCTCCATTTCTGGGCTCTCTATTCTGTTCATTGATCTATGTGTCTGTTTTTGTGCCAGTACCATACTGTCTTGATGATGACAGCTTTGTAATAGAGCTGGAAGTCTGGAATTGTGATGCCACCAGCTTTGCTTTTCTTTTTCAACATTCCTCTGGCTATGCGGGGTCTTTTCTGGTTCCATACAAATTTAGGATTATTTGTTCCATTTCTTTGAAAAAAGTGGATGGTATTTTGATAGGGATTGTGCACTGAATGTGTAGATTGCTCTAGGTAGCATTGACATCTTCACAATGTTTGTTCTTCCAATCCATGAGCATGGAACGTTTTGCGATTTCTTTGTGTCTTCCTCAATTTCTTTCATGAGTATTTTATAGTTTTCTGAGTACAGATTCTTTCCCTGTTTGGTTAGACTTATTCCGAGGTATCTTATGGTTTTGGGAGCAATTGTAAATGGGATCGACTCCTTCATTTCTCTTTCTTCTGTCTTGTTGTTGGTGTATAGGAATGCCACTGACTTCTGTGCATTGATTTTATATCCTGCCACTTTACTGAATTCCTGTATGAGTTCTAACAGTTTTGGGGTGGAGTCTTTTGGGTTTTCCACATAAAGTATCATATCATCTGCAAAGAGTGAGAGTTTGACTTCTTCTTTGCCGATTTGGATGCCTTTGATTTCTTTTTGTTGTCTGATTGCTGTGCCTAGGACTTCTAATACTATGTTGAATAGCAGTGGTGATAGTGGACATCCCTGCCGTGTTCCTGACCTTAGGGGGAAAGCTCTCAATTTAACCCCATTGAGAATGATATTCACTGTGGGTTTTTCATAGATGGCTTTTATGATATTGAGGTATGTACCCTCTATCCCTATACTCTGCAGAGTTTTGATCAAGAAAGGATGCTGTACTTTGTCAAATGCTTTTTCTGCATCTATTGAGAGGACCATATGGTTCTTGTTCTTTCTTTTATTAATGTATGGTATCACACTGATTGATCTGTGGATGTTGAACCAACCTTGCAGCCCAAGGATAAATCCTACTTGTCATGGTGAATAATCCTTTTAATGTACTGTTGGATCCTATTGGCTAGTATTTTGGGGAGAATTTTTGCATCCATGTTCATCAAGGATACTGGTCTGTAATTCTCCTTTTTGATGGGGTCTTTGTCTGGTTTTGGGATCAAGGTAATGGTGGCCTCATAAAACGATTTTGGAAGTTTTCCTTCCATTTCTATTTTTTGGAACAGTTTCAGAAGAATAGGTATTAATTCTTCTTGAAATGTTTGGTAGAACTCCCCTGGGAAGCCATCTGGCCCTGGGTTTTTGTTTTTAGGGAGATTTTTGATGACTGCTTCAATTTCTTTAGTGGTTATAGGTCTGTTCAGGTTTTCTATTTCTTCCTGGTTCAGTTTTGGTAGTTGATACATCTCTAGGAATGCATACATTTCTCCCAGATTATCTAATTTGCTGACATAGAGTTGCTCCTAATATGTTCTTAGAATTGTTTGTATTTCTTTCATGTTGGTTGTGATCTCTCCTCTTTCATTCATGATTTTGTTGATTTGGGTCATTTCTCTTTTCTTTTTGATAAGTCTGGCCAGGGGTTTATCAATCTTGTTAATTCTTGCAAAGAACCAACTCCTCTTTTCGTTGATCTGTTCTACTGTTCTTTTGGTTTCTATTTCATTGATTTCTGCTCTGATCTTTATTATTTCTCTTCTCCTGCTGGGTTTAGGCTTTATTTGCTGTTCTTTCTCCAGCTCCTTTAGGTGTAGGGTTAGGTTGTGTATTTGAGACCTTTCTTGTTTCTTGAGAAAGGCTTGTATTGCTATATACTTTCCTCTTAGGACTGCCTTTGCTGCATCCCAAAGATTTTGAACAGTTGTGTTTTCATTTTCATTGGTTTCCATGAAATTTTTAAATTCTTCTTTAATGTCCTGGTTGACCCATTCATTCTTTATTTAGTAGGATGCTCTTTAGCCTCCATGTATTTGAGTTCTTTCTGACCTTCTTCTTGTGATTGAATTCTAGTTTCAAAGCATTGTGGTCTGAAAATAGGCAGGGAATGATCCCAATCTTTTGGTACCTGTTAAGACCTGATTTGTGACCTAGGATGTGATCTATTCTGGAGAATGTCCCATGGGCACTAGAGAAGAATGTGTATTCTGTTGCTTTGGGATGGAATGTTCTGAATATATCTGTAAAGTCCATTTGGTCCAGTGTGTCATTTAAAGTCTTTATTTCCTTATTGATCGTTTGCTTAGATGATCTGTCCATTTCAGTGAGGGGGGTGTTAAAGTCCCCCACTACTATTGTATTGTTGTTGATGTGTTTCTTTGCTTTTGTTATTAATTGCCTTATATAATTGGCTGCTCCCATGTTAGGGGCATAGATATTTACAATTGTTAGATCTTCTTGTTGGATAGACCCTTTAAGTAAGATACAGTGTCCTTCCTCATCTCTTATTATAGTCTTTGGTTTAAAATCTAATTTGTCTGACATAAGGATTGGCACCCCACCTTTCTTTTGGTGTCCATTAGCATGGTAAATGGTTTTCCACCCCCTCACTCTCAATCTGGGGGTGTCCTTGGGTCTAAAATGGGTCTCTTGCAGACAGCATATCGATGGGTCTTGTTTTTGTATCCAGTCTGATAGCCTGTGTCTTTTGATTGGGGCATTTAACCCATTTACATTCAGGGTAACTATTGAAAGATATGAATTTAGTGCCATTGTATTGCCTGTAAGGTGACTGTTACCATATATTGTCTGTGTTCCTTTCTGGTCTATGTTGTTTTTAGGCTCTCTCTTTGCTTAGAGGACCCCTTTCAAGATTTCTTGCAGGGCTGGTTTTGTGTTTGCAAATTCCTTTAGTTTTTGTTTGTCCGGGATGCTTTTTATCTCTCCTTCCATTTTCAGTGACAGCCTAGCTGGATAGAGTATTCTTGGCTGCATATTTTTCTCATTTAGTGCTCTGAATATATCCTGCCAGTCCTTTCTGGCCTGCCAGGTCTCTGTGGATAGGTCTGTTGCCAATCTAATGTTTCTACCATTGTAGGTTACAGATCTCTTCTCCCAAGCTGCTTTCAGGATTTTCTCTTTGTCTCTGAGACTCATAAGTTTTACTATTAGATGTCGGGGTGTTGACCTATTTTTATTGATTTTGAGAGGGGTTCTCTGTGCCTCCTGGATTTTCATGCCTGTTTCCTTCCCCAAATTAGGGAAGTTCTCTGCTATAATTTGCTCCAATATACCTTCTACCCCTCTCTCTCTTTCTTCTTCTTCTGGGATCCTAATTATTCTAATATTGTTTTGTCTTATGGTATCACTTATCTCTCGAATTCTGTCCTCATGATCCAGTAGTAGTTTATCTCTCTTTTTCTTAGATTCTTTATTTTCCATCATTTGGTCTTCTATGTCACTAATTCTCTCTTCTGCCTCATTTATCTTAGCAGTTAGAGCCTCCATTTTTTATTGCACCTCATTAATAGCCTTTTTGATTTTGACTTGGTCATATTTTAGTTCTTTTATTTCTCCAGAAAGGGTTTCTCTAATATCTTCCATGCTTTTATCAAGCCCAGTCATCCAGGAATTGTGTATCCTATAAAACTATCCTTCAGGGGTGCCTGGGTGGCTCAGTTGTTAAGCGTCTGCCTTTGGCTCAGGTCATGATCCCAGGGTTCTGGGATCGAGTCCCACATCGGGCTCCTTGCTCGGCAGGAAGCCTGCTTCTCCCTCTCCCACTCCCCCTGCTTGTGTTCCTGCTCTCGCTATCTCTCTCTCTGTCAAATAAATAAATAAATAAATAAATAAATAAATAAATAAATAAATAAACTATCCTTCAAAAATGAAGGAGAAATTAAGAGCCACAGAGTATATGGCCCCAATTATCTGCAATATCCAGAGTAGGTACATAGAGACATAAAGCAGATTGGTGGCTTCCACAGGCTGGGGAATGGGGAAAGAAGATAAACCTATAAATGTGAATGGACTTTCCTGTTAGAGTGATACAAATGTTCTGGACCCAAGTAGAAATGGTGGCTGCACAGCAATGTGAATGTCCTAAATGCCAATGAACTGTTCACTTTAAAATGATTGATTTTATGTTACACGTAAATTTCACCTCAATAAACTAAAAATTGAAAATTGCAGAAAATTCTGGTTTCTGACAAACTGGCAGAAGGGCTGAATCACCATTAGCAGCACTGACTGCCCTCTGCTCACTTTCCTCCTTAGTTACCTGACTGGCCCCATGGGCATCTGAGAGGGGGTCCCTAGTTTAAGGGCAATATGCTAATCACGTTTTTTAGAAATACCAAAAACAACACGATATAGACTGCACCTTATGGAGCGAAGAGCTATCTAGCATAATTATTAAGTTATTATTCTAAGTAAAACCCTACCCTTGGGCAAGAACAGGCAACACAGAGAGGGCAACTTTTATTGGCAGCCAGCAACACAATAGAATTTCACATACAAGGGCTGCCTTACATTTCACTGTTTCTTTGGTTTTGTGTGTGGTTTTTTCAAAGGGCTGGAAAAGCAGTTAAAAAAGGCTTTAACCAATTTTATTCTATAAATGTACGTAAGTGCAGCCCCTGTGCCAATTACTGGTATCAGTTCTGATTCAGTGAATGAGAACATTAGTATTTCACACAGAAAACCTTACATCTGTCTAGATATCCTGTATGCAGCCTAAATAGTAGCCCTCCATCAGTGTCTGTGGTTCTCTGAAAGAGAACTTACATCATCACTCCACATAGGTCAATGACTAGAAATGAAGTTTCTCATTTTGGTCATGACCTGGCTCACATCATACAACAAAGCAAAGGTAGAGAGTTTACAACAAAATTCTGCTGGACACTAAGCATATCAATCTCCTCTTTCAACTGGAAAAAAAAAATGTTGAAATCATCTAGTTCTCTTCTTGCACTACTTAATCAAAGAATCAAAAACTCAGGATTTCAAACTTACATTTTTTTAGTATCAAATAGCAAGGCTAAACCTGTTACAGGGTGCTAGCCATCTGGCACAATACTTTTATTTCTACTGTTGCTTTGAGTTTTGTTTTGTTTAGTTTGTGGGTTTCTGGGTGGGCAGGGGCAGCTAAAATTCTCAGGCAGGAAAAAACAATCTCAAGCAGAGCCTACGCCAAGCCCACATTTACCACATGTAACTTACTTAATTCCTCAAAGTTTTCATTTAATCACCTGCAAAATGGGTGGAGAAATAATACCCAGATTGTGAAGTCTAACAGTAACAAGAGTAAAACCTCCGTGTATGATAAGGATTCACTGATTACTGACTGTTAGTAATCAGATTTAATATTCATAGTTCACACCTGATAGTGGGAAGCACCTTGGTCTAACATACTTTGGTTCCAGTTATGACTTCACAATTTCCATATGATAGAGAGCAAGTCCCAATTACCCTCTATGTGAAAGAAGAGGAGGACTGTGTCCTAGATCAGGCTATCAAAGTGTTTTATGGAATTCTAAGGACCAAGAGAGATACTTTGAAGGCCACAGAAGGTAGGGAGGGAGGCCTGCTAAAATTTTACCATCTGACTGTGTGTTATGACTTCAAGTTTTTGAAAAATTAATACATGGGTATAACTTCCTGATGGGAAGAAAAGGCAATGATAATTTTCTACACACTATCAAACATACCACCCACTGTTAAAATAGTATTTTTAGTTTATGTAGAAATAAGTTATTTTAAATGACAGCAAATTCAATTAAAGTCAAAATTAATGAACCTACTAACAATTCAGCAACAAGTGTTTCCCATGCTTCCCTGACAACTCGCTTCAACTGAGGACCTTGCAAATCCTGATGCAAGCATCACACTTAATGCTGAATATTTAAAAGTATTCCCAGTAGAGACAAGGAATTTGAAAAAGAAACAATAATAAAGAGTAATAAGAAAGAGATGTTATCATTACTTACTAATGGAATGATTATCCACATATAGCATTCAAAGGTTACACTAACCTAGTAAGAAGCCTAAACGTACCATAATCAAACTGGCAAAAACCAAAGAGGGAATCTTGAAAGCAGCAAAAGTGAAGCAGCTCATCACGTACAAGGAATCCTCAACAAGACTAAGGGCTAATATCTCATCAAAAACCATGGAGAGCATAAGGCAATGGAACAACATATTCAAAGTGCTGAAATTAAGAAGAACAGCTGTTGAGGAATAATTCTCTATCCAAAAAAAAAAAAAAAAAAAATTCTCTATCCAGCAAAAATAGTCCTTCAAAAATGAAGACACTAAGACATTTCCAGATAAACAAAAACTGAGGGCTCATAGTTGCCCTACAAGAAATGTCAAAAAGAGTTCTTCAGGCAGAAGTGATGGGACACTAACTAGTAACCTGAATCCATGCAGAGAAATAGAGAACACCACTAAGGGCAATACATGGCTAAATATAAAACACAATATAGGGCACCTGGGTGGCTCAGTTGGTTAAGTGACTGCCTTCGGCTCAGGTCATGAGCCTAGAGTCCCAGGATCGAGTTCCACATCAGGCTCCCTGCTCGGCAGGGAGTCTGCTTCTCCCTCTGACCCTCCCCCCCTCATGCTCTCTCTCTCTCATTCTCTCTCTCTCTCTCTCAAATAAATAAATAAAATCTTTTAAAAAAAAAAACACACAATATAAATGCATTTCTGTTTGTTTGTAACTCCTTTCTTTTTATCTTAATACACATCTGTGTGAAGTGATGATTATGGGTCTATGTTGATGGGCAAATAACGTATAAAGATACACTTTATAACAATAACAGCAGAAAGAAAGAGGAGAATGGAGCAAAGTTTTTGTATACAAATGAAATTAAGTTGGTATGAATAATAACTATATTGTTACAACTTAAAATGTTAATTGCAATCTCCAGGGCAACCACTAAGTAAATAACTCAAAATATACAGCAAAGAAAACAACAAAGGAATGAAAATAGTATACTATAAAAAATTTATTATAAAGAAGATGTTGTCCATATATATAATAGAATATTACTCAGCCATCAGAAAGGATGAATACCCAACTTTTCCACCAACATGGATGGCACTGGAGGAGATTATGCTAAGTGAAATAAGTCAAGCAGAGAAAGTCAATTATCATATGGTTTCACTTATTTGTGGAACATAAGGAATAGCATGGAGGACATTAGGAGAAGGAAGGGGAAAAATGAAGGGGGGAAATCGGAGGGAAAGGTGAACCATGAGAGACTATGGACTCTGAGAAACAAACTGAGGGTTTTAGAGGGGAGGATGGTGGGGGATGGGTTAGCCTGGTGATGAGTATTAAGGAGGGCATGTGCTGCATGGAGCACTGGGTGTTATATGAAAACAATGAATTGTGGATCATTACATCAAAAACTAATGATGTATTATATGGTGACTAACATAACAATAAAATTAAATTAAATTTTAAAAAATTTATTTAACACAAAACATGACAGTAATTGAAGAAATAAGAAACAAAAAAGACATAAAATGTATAGAAAACAAACAGCAAAACGGCATAAGTTCTTCCTTATTGGTAATTACATACTATGAAAATGGATTAAATGCAACCCCCAAAAACAGGGATTAGCAGAATGGATTTGAAAACATGATCAAACTATATGCTGCCTACAAGAGACTCACTTTGGATTAAAAGACAAATTGAAAGTAAAAGGACAGAATTAGATATTCCACACAAAGAGGAACAAAATAGAGCTAGAGCATCAGACCAAACAGACTTTAAGACAAAAACGGCTACTAGAGACAAAGAAGAACATTATATAATAATAAAAAGTTTAATCCATCATGAAGATGTAACAGCTATAAATACAGATAACCCAACAATAGAGCCCTAAAAATATATGAAGCAAAAACTGACAGAATCAAAGAAAGAAAGCAACAATTCAACAATAATAGTTTGAGACTTCAATATCTCAGTTTCAATAATAGAACAACTAGACAGAATATCAGCAAGGAAAGAGAATATCTCAACAGCACCATAAACCAACTAGACTAAACAAACTACCACAGAATATCCAACCCCAAAACAGCAGAATATATATTCTTCTCAAGTGCATATAGAACATTCTCCAGGATAGAACATATGTTAAGATACAAAAGAAGTCTCTATAAATTTTAAAACATTCAAATCATGCAAAGTATGTTCTCTGACCATAGTAAGTTAAAAAAAATAAAAGGAAATTTGGAAATATCCAAAATATGTGCAAATTAAACAACATACTCTTACATAACCAACCAATGGGTTAAAGAAATTGCAGGGGAAATTAGAAAGTACTTTGAGATAAATAAAAAACAAACACAACATACCAAAATTTAATCATTCATAAGAGTTTACTCCCTCTAAATGAAAGTAATGTTCAGAAAGAAATTTTTACCTGAAAACTCCTATGCTAAAAAAGAAAAAAAAATCTCGAATCAATAACCTTCTTCTTCTAATCTTCTACCATAAAAAACCAGGGCAAAAAAGAGTAAACTAAACCCAAGTCAAACAGAAGAAAAAGAGAATAATGGAAAAAATGAAATAGAGAAGAAAAAATAAAAAAAATCAACAAAACCAAAAGTTGGTTATTTGAAAAGATCAGCCAAACTGACAAACTTCAGCTAGACTGAACAGAAAAACAGCAGAGAAAATCAATACCAAATTTACATAAAATCAATAGAATTCTAAGGAAATACTATGAAAAACTGATGCCAAAAAAAATCACATAACCTAGATGAAATACACTAATTACCAGAAACACACAAGTTGGGCGCCTGGGTGGCTCAGTTGGTTAAGCGACTGCCTTCAGCTCAGGTCATGATCCTGGAGTCCCTGGATCGAGTCCCACATCGGGCTCCCTGCTTGGCAGGGAGTGTGCTTCTCCCTCTGACCCTCCCCCCTCTCATGTGCTCTCTCTCATTCTCTCTCTCTCAAATAAATAAATAAAATCTTTAAAAAAAAAAAAAAGAAACACACAAGTTATCAAAACTGACTCAAGAAGAAACAGAAAACATGAATAGACTAGTAACAAATAAAGAGAATCAGTCAGTGCTATGGATTGAATGTGTCTCCTCCAAATTCATATATTGAAGCCCCAATCCCAAAGTGATGGTATGACTTAGGGTGTGAGAGTGGAGCCCACATGAATGAGATTAGTGCCTTTATAAGAAGGGACATGAAAGAAATTATTTCTCTCCCTCAGCCATGTGAGGATAGCAGTAAGAAGGCAGTCATCTGCAAGACAGCACTGGTTTACCAGAAACCAAATCAGCTAGCACTTTGATTCTGGACTTCGCAGCTTCCAGAACTGTGACAAATAAATGTTTGTTGTTTAAGCCACCCAGTCTATGGTATTTGTCACAGCAGCCCAAACTGGCTAAGATAGTCAGGAATCAAAAAACTTCCAACAAGAAAAGCCCAAAACCAGATAGATGGCTTCACTGGTAAATTCTACAAAACCTTTAAAGAAGTACTAACAATAATCTTTCTCAAATTCCTCCAAAAATAGAAGAGGAGTGAACACTTCCTAATTTATTCTATGAGACCAGTATAACCATGATACCTAAGCCAGACAAAGACATCAGAAGAAAACTTCAGACTAATATCCCTTGTGAATATACATGCAAAAATCCTCAACAAAATATTAGCAAATTGAATCCAACAGCATATAGAAAGGGTCATTCACCTTAACCAAGTGGGATTTGTCCAAGAAATATGAGGTTGGTCTAATATATGAAAATCAATCAAAATAATATACCATAGTAATAGAATAAAGCACAAAACCTACATGATCAAAAGATGCAGAAAAAGCATCTGCTAAATTCCAACATCCTTTCATGATAAAAATGCTCAACAAACTAGAAATAGAGAGGAACTTCCTCAGTCTGATAAAAGGTATCTATGAAAAACTGACAACTAACATCATACTCTTTTATTATTTAAGTAAAGTTGACATACAATGTTATATTAGTTTCAGGTATACAACATAGTGAATTCACAATTCTCTACATTATGCAATCAATGCTCACCATGATAAGTGTAGTTACCACCTGTCACCATACAATGGTATTACATAATATTGACAATATTTCCTATGCTATACTTTTCATCTCCATGACTTACTGATTTTATACCTGGAAGTTTGTACCTCTTAATCTCCATCACCCATTTTGCCCATCCCCCTACCCTTCTTCCTTCTGGCAACCACCAGTTTGTTCTCTATATTTATTAGTCTACTTCAGTTTCTGTTTCTTTGTTTGTTCATTTGTTTTGTTTTTCATATTCCATATATAAGTAAAATCATATGGTATTTGTGTTCCTCTGTCTGACTTATTTCAGTTACCAGGATACCCTCTAGGTCCACCCATGTTGTTGCAAATAACAAGATTTCATTCTCTTTTATGACTAATATTCCATTGTATATATACATACTACATCCTTTTTTATCCATTCATCTACAAATGGGCACTTAGATTGCTTCTATGTCATGACTGTTTTAATAAAGTTGCAATAAACTGTTAAACAAAATGTGGTATATCCACATAATGGAAATCATTTGCCATTAAAAATGTTTCATGCTATAATATGGATGAACCTCGAAACATGCATAGGAACAGAAACCAGACATAGAAGGTATATATTTTATGATTCATGTTATATGAAATGTCCAGAACAGGCAAAACCATAGAAACAGAAAGTTGATTAGTGGTCATCAGTGGCTAGGAGTAAGGGGAAATTGGAGGTAATTGCTAATGGGTATGGAATTTCTTTGGGGGGGTCATGGAAATGTTCCGGAATTAAAAATAGTAAGGACTGGGGCACCTGGGTGGCTCAGTCAGTTAAGTGTCTGCCTTCAGCTCAGGTCATGATCCCAGGGTCCTGAGATCGAACCCCACGTCGGGCTCTCTGCTCAGTGGGGAGTCTGCTTCTCCCTTTCCCTCTGCTGCTCTCCCTGCTTGTGCACCCTCTCTGTCAAATAAATAAATATTTTTTTAAAAAGTAGTAATGACAGCACAACAGTGGAATCTACTGAAAATCACTAAATTGTACACTTTAGAATGCTGAATTTTGTTATGTGACTATCTCAATAATAAAACATAAAAATAACAGAATCATTTTAATCAGCCATACTAGCAAAAAACAACTAAATATCTTTTGAGAATCTAGAGAAAAGGAAATTACAAAATCATTGCCATCGGAATAGGCAGTCAAAGAATATGTGGCAACATAATATAGAAGAAAAAGTATTACAGAGGTGTGCCATGCAATCCGCAAATTTTTTCAAATGTTATTTCTCTGGATTGTGTGATATATTTGGTACATTTCAAAGCATTTGTTAAATTTATAACTTGTTGTGATTTATTTTCTCATTCTAAGTAAATACCTACTTTCATGACTAAATTTGTATTTTTAAGGTTGTTTTCTTTCTGTTAAAAGAACTATAAAGGTCAGGTCCCACAAAATCTACAGAAGAAACAGAAAAACAGTAACCCTGGGATCGAGTACTGCATGGGTCTCCTTGCTCAGAGTCCTGGGATCCAGGCCTGCTAAATGACTGGAAGAGCAATCTGGTACTTTTAGGGTCGTTAAGACGCCCATTCCCCATGACCCAGAAATCTCACTTCTAGGGATGGGCTCTGCCAGTGTGTTTGTATCTCAGCATGGGGGACGCATGAGAGGACATTCCTGGGAGCCTGCTTGTAAAGGCAGAGCATCAGAAACAAGCTGAATGGTCATCAGAGCACAATGCAGATGACTGGGATATATTCTCACAAAGGAATTCTAAACAGGTGGTAAACAAATCCATAAAACCTGGATGGATATGGAAAACAACACAAAATGCTACAAGCAAGTTTCAGAACGATACATGCAGTTAATACCGCTTGTGTGATTTTTTTTTAAGATTTTATTTATTTATTTATTTATTTATTTATTTATTTATTTATTTATTTATTTGAGAGACAGGTAGTGAGAGAGAGCACAAGCCGTGGGGAGAGGGAGAAGCAGACCAGCAAGCCTGGATCCCAGGACTCTGAGCAAGGAGACCCATGCAGTACTCGATCCCAGGACTCTGGGATCATGACCTGAGCTGAAGGCAGATGCTTAACCGACAGCCACCAGGTGCCCCAGTGTGTGATTTTTTTTTTTTTTAAACCACATGTACAGGTACTACATGTTTGTTCTGCAGACAGAAATGAAATGAAAAAGGAAGGTTCTCTTTCGTTTTGAAAGAAACAGACAGGCTGGGGGAGGATACAAAAGATTATCACTGGATCTGTCATGTTTTCATTCTTTAAAAATATTGTGAGGAGGGTGCCTGGGTGGCTCAGATGGTTAAGCGTCTGCCTTCGGCTCAGGTCATGAGCCCAGGGTCCTGGGATCGAGTCCCGCATCGGGCTCCCTGCTCCTTGGGAGCCTGCTTCTCCCTCTGCCTCTCTCTCTCTCTCTCTCTGTCTCTTATGAATAAATAAATAAAATCTTTAAAAAAAAAAATATTGTGAGGAACTGACGCAAATATTTCAAAGTTCTGGCATCTAAATTCTGCATTGAGCATATATGCTTATACTTAGGATTGCTCTCTTACCTTTTTTTCTCTGAAGCTGGGCTAACGATATTTATCTGAGTGGAAGAAATACTTGAATGTTTAAAAACAAAACACATTTTTGGAGGGGTAAAAACAGGAGCAAATCAGGAAATGCTAATAATAATGTGTTAACAGCTTTTATCTACTGAACTGGAAGCTTTGGTATCGCCCCACCCCCACACCTGGCCCCCAGAGCGGTAGCCCAGGCTGACAAAGGTTCAGGAACAGCATGGAAAACATGTATCTCTCTTGGCTGGAACAGTTCTCACCTGGCAATTTATCCTAATGAGATTCTCCTGAAGTTGTGCAGACTCTGACACAAAGATGTCCAGTACCAAGTCACCTTGTAGATAAAAAAGGAAACAACCCGAATGCCCAACAACGGATGGGTAAATGGGGATTTGTGAAATAAACCATGACTCTCGAGCATGCATGCAGACCCTCGGAAGGATGTGAGTACTTAAAAAACGCTTTCACCGGGCACCTGGCCGACCCAGTCAGTAGAGCATGTGACTCTTGATCTCATGGTCGTGAGTTCAAGCCCCACACTGTGTATAGAGATTATATTTTAAAAAAAATTATTTTTCACGTGTGGCAGGTGGATTTCCTGAAGAAGTGGGGAGATGGGCTCATTTCTTCATGGGGGCTCTACAGCAGCCTCGCCAGGGTGTTGGGGATTTTTTCAAACTTCTCCCAAGTACCTGGCCATGGCCTCCAGACCTGGAATCTCGCACGCCTCTCCCGAAGGATCTGTGACCCGACCTGTGCCGGCAAATCACCAAGCACAAGCACGGTGCTAGTGCCTAGCGGTTTCATTCAATCCCCTCAAAACCCCGTGAGGTAAAGCACTCTAATCGCAGTGTCACAGGCTGGGAGGGGCGTAGAGGGTGCCCACCCACAGGCACACGACAGTAAGCAGGGGGACACGGTTCCCACTCTGTCACACCACACCGCTGATACTGGTCCTCCCCATCACCTCCAACCTGGGGGGATGCTCACAGAGTTTAGTATCCAGGTGATGACAAAGCCCTTACTCTAGCACTGTCTAAGATGCCAACAACACCAGTCACACCGCAGGAGAAAAGGCATGCCACCGAAAAATGCTGACACACTGGGTATTGTGAAGCGCCATCCAGGCTCTGGAAGGGCTCAGATGTGAAAATCTGCACATCCTGCAATCAACATACCTTATGCATAATAAAATATGAACAGTGATTATTTGAGAGTTAGGACATTAGGGCAGGTGTTTTTGGCCCATCTGTATTTTCTAAATTTTCTACAGTCAACCATATTACTGCTAAGATTAGCAAAAATGGTAAGTAAACATTATTTCAAAAGGAAAAAAAAAATGAGACAATTGGATTTACTGTGAAACTAAAGAAGTTTAAGCTTCAGGGCCTCCTACACACCAGGTTGGGAGAGGCCCTAGCTTGTTTGTATTGGTGGTTTTGTATTATTTGGGATAAAGATGTCCCCAAACTGTACGTGCTTCAGGCCCCATAAAACTATGATCTGCCTTACAACCAGCACACATGGGGCATCCAACAAGTCTGTGCTTCCTGCTTTAAAAGAGAGAGATGGAAACATTTTCAACTTTGGTGAGGACAAAAGCGAGCCTAGATCATCACACCCAGGCAATAAAATCAGTATTCTCCCTCTACCTTTCATAATTATCAACCCTGCTGTTCCGCCCACAAAATTCAAACCTAGAAGCCCTAAGCCCACTTGCCATGGTACTGGGAGGTGGGGTCTTTGGGAGGAGAAGAAGCCTAGGTGAGATCATGAGGGGAGAGCCCCTATGATGGGATTCATGCCTTTATAAGAAGAGGAAGAGAGAGTGCTCCCTCTCTACCAAATGAGCACCAAGCAAGAAGGTGGCCATCTGAGAGCCAAGAAGAGAGTCTCATCAGGAAATGACTCTGCTTGCACCTTGATCTTGGCCTTTCAGCCTCCAGAAATGTGTGGTATTTTGCTATGGCCGCCCAAACTAATAATACCCCTGCCGCCCCTCTAATGATCATACCAGGTCATGCACTCACCTGACTGATGAACTCAGCAATTTAAGCCACTGTCTGTCTCCGTACCACTGAAGTTTTATACATAAATGGTGAGCTCCACTGTTTTATAAACGTTACAGGAATATGCACCCAAGGATTCTCTTTTCTCTGGAATCTGTCAGGTTCTTTAGAGAGTCAGCCTCTTCTCATCTGCAATGAGATTTTCTTTTTAAATCCCTCTTTAAACATTTCCTTTTGTGCGATGTCTTAGCCTTAAGTACTAAACCTTAAAGAAAAGTTGTTTTCCATTCACTGCCTTGTTTTAGATATGCACTCCTTGCTCTTTGAAAATGGCAAAAGAAAGGATCTCAGGGCCACCTGCTTTGAGCTACCCAGCGGTAGAGGGGCTAACTGACAAACCCAGTTAGAATCCTGGTCCCAAGGACCTTAAAGCCACATGCAGCAGAACTCTCTGCCAGATAAACCATTAGGCTGAACATCAAAATGTAAAGCCACTAAAAGTTAAAGTGCTCTCTTTGAAAAGGAATAACAAAACCCTAAGGTTCCTCCAAACCTAGTTTGAAAATCATTGATCTGCATTACTGTCAAGCAAGAAGCAAAGAAAATGTAGGATTTTTTCCCTCTGCAAAAGCCGGGTCTCCTCTACCTTGTCCACAAGAGGAGGGCGAAATACACCTGGCGTGATGCATACACCCTGCCATCTACAGGGAAACTGCATGACACACAGCTAGAGACATGTGGGATGAAACTGCAATTCTCATTTTAGCAACACCTGTACCCATAGTCATTCAGAAATGGTGAATATTTGCTCCAGTTTAAAAACACACAGCATACCTTCTAGACCATGCCTGTTGGTCCCTATTCCGCAAGGAGCATTCCTACCTGAGCACAAATCCTCAGCTTACCGGGCACACACTCACCACCGGGAGCAGCCCCGAGTCCATGTCCTAGTCTCTGAGGTCTGGCTGAGCCAAGATTTGGGGCACATTCATGTGATCGACACATATTTATGAAGTACCTGAAGAGTGCCTGGGTTTTGTCTCAGTGAATAAAACAAATGACAAGCTCACCTTTGTGGGGTTTATGTTCTAGAGGGAACACGTCCTAAGTAAGTAATTTAAGCAAGCACATGAGAGAGTGATAAGTGCTCCAGGGGGGAAAAGAGAGCACTAAATGGGGGAACGGGGAGTGACAGGGAAGGCCTAGATTTTTATTTCTGCTTTTTTATAGTGGTATAGAACACATAGTATAAAATTTACCATCTTAAGTATTTTTAAGGGTACAGTTCAGTAGTGTTAGCTCTGGGCATCATTGTACAACAGAAATTCTACCCACTAAACAGGGGCGCCTGGGTGGCTCAGTTGGTTAAGCGACTGCCTTCAGCCTAGGTCATGATCCCGGAGTCCCGGAATTGAGTCCTGCATCAGGGTCCTGCTCGGCGGGGAGTCTGCTTCTCCCTCTGACTGTACCCCCTCTTGTGCTCTCTCTTTCACTCTCTCTCTCTCCAAAAATAAGATAAAATCTTGGTGGCGCTTGGGTAGCTCAGTCGTTAAGCGTCTGCCTTCGGCTCAGGTCATGGTCCCAGGGTCCTGGGATCGAGCCCCGCATCGGGCTCCCTGCTCCACGGGAGGCCTGTTTCTCTCTCTCCCACTCCCCCTGCTTGCGTTCCCTCTCTCGCTGTGTCTCTCCCTGTCAAATAAATAAATAAAATCTTTAAAAAAAAAAATTAAAAAGATAAAATCTTTAGAAAAAAAAATTCTACCCACTAAACAACTGCCCACTGCCCCTCCCCCAGCCCTAGGGATCTCATATCCGTGTAATCATAGAGTATTTGGCCTTTTGTGACTGTTTATTTTACTCAGTCTAATATACCCAAGGTTCATCCACGTTGTAGCATATGACAGGATTCCCTTCCTTTTTGAGGCTGCATAGTATTCCACCACGTAGGTATAACACATTTCTCTATCTTTCTCTACCAGTGGACACTTAGGCTGCTTCCACATCCTGGCTATTGTGAATGATGCAATTAACATGGAAGCACAGGCATCTCCTCAAGATCCTCTCATCGGGGAAGGCCTAGTTTTAAACGGAGTGGTCAAGGTGGTTCTCACTGAGAAGCTGGCATCTGAGGGAAACTGAAGGTGGTGAGAGAGAGAGGGAGCCATGAGAACATCTGGCGGCAGGGGGAGTGGGACAGGCCAGGGCCAAGGGGCTGAGCTGGGAGCCTCCGGGTGCAGCAGGAAGACCAGCGGGAAGCCTGAGAGGCTGTGGGGTGGGGGGAGCCAGGCCAAGAGTGTCAGGAGAAGAGGAGACCTGAGGTCAGAGGGGGCAGATCATGCAAAGGAAACAAGGCAGGAGCTCTGCAGGATCCTGAGCAGAGGCGTGACACGCCGATCTCCACGATAAAGGAGCTGAGTGGGGAGCTGCGAGGAGGTACTGCAGTCCCCAGAAGAAGACGACAGTGGCTTGGACTCGCTGTGGCAGTGGAAGAGAGAGGCAATGGTCACATTCTGACAGACTTGATACTCCCATTAAAGGGGTCGATGGAGGGTGTGGACACAGAATGAGGGAGGACCCCAAGCGTGCCGCCTGAGCAGAGGGGTGCTGCCATCACTGCGAGGAGGAAGGCTTCAGGGAAGCAGGTCAGGGTGGACACAAGCATGGGGTCGGAGATGCCCAGTGACATGCACCTCACAGACCCCCCCCTTCCCTCCTGCCTCCGCGGGAGTCCCACGACTTCTTGCCTCAGCACGGTCTCCACCTTCTGGGCAGGGGAAAATTCCCAATTTTAATCGAATTCCTGTCACTCGGGGTGCCTGGGTGGCTCAGTTGGTTAAGCGTCTGCCTTCGACTCAGGTCATGATCCCAGAGTCCTGGGATCGAGTCCCGCATCGGGCTCCCTGCTCCGCGGGAAGCCTGCTTCTCTCTCTCCCTCTACTGCTCCCCCTGCTTGTGTTCTCTCTCTCAAATAAATAAATAAATAAATAATCTTAAAAAAATAATAATTCCTGTCACCCTTTCATCGGTAGCTACGCAAGGCATCCCTGCCTGTTCAGAACAACCCCACAGACTTCTATGAACTCAGTATCACCTATTTTCTGAAGATAGATTTCTTCAAAGCATAGCGCTGTTTGGGCCAACATGCACTAAGAGCAGAACACGGAGAATGCAAAATAACTTACGGACAGGCACCTGGCACAACATTTTCACAGACACTTTCGGTTCCCCCAAAATATAGTCCCTCCTCGTTTCCATCAACCAGACCGAACAGACAGCACAGTCACCCATGACCTCGACAAGGGCCCTGCTGTCCTTATTTTCTACAACAGAATGGCCCCTCGATAGAAGTACAGGGTCATGGGGCACCTGGGTGGCTCCGTCAGTTGAATGTCCCATTGTTGGTTTGGCTCAGGTCGTGATCTCAGGGTCATGAGATCGAGCCCCGTGGTGGGCTCCACGCTCAGCAGGGAGTCTGCTTGAGATTCTCCCTCTCGCTCTGCCCCTCCCCCCCCCGTGCTCTCTCTCGTTCTCTCTCTAAAATGAATGAATGAGTGAATGAATGAATTGCAGGTTCAGCAGGAAAACTCACTTTAAAGGATCCCTTCAGAATTGTGAAAAGTTCTGACACCTGATTAAGGAACCCTAAGAATTCATCATGATTAAGAGAAGACTTCCTGAAATTCTTGGATAATCAAGACACAATCCACGCAACCAGCCCACAGATCCTGATGGGGTGACAGGACACCCAGCCACGCAGTGCAGGGAGCTCAGTCAGGACGGGTCACACCTGAGTGCTGACCGGCAGCCCGCACCTTCTGGCAGTAAACAAGAGATCCTGTATATGGACACGAGACTCACGGTGGGGTCCATTTATCGTGAATTTTAACAACGAATGCTCAAAACTGGGCATAGTATATACTCGTCAGCAGCAATAACCCTGAAATACACAGTAGACAACAGCAGTCTAGTGAAGTAATGAGCCCCCAGCAAAGAAGACACTAAGACTGATGCGCGGGTCACAGGAAAGAGGAATGTGATGTGCGTGTTCACAGTCCCGAGAAGGGCAGCAGAGCCGAGAAGGGACACCCCACAATTTCACAGAAGACTCGCGCCCTGCAGGACAGGTGTGCACAGGTGAGCGTGAGAGCACGGGGAGACATCACAGAGTGACACGGTCTCGTCCCTCCACCAAAAGCAAACCCGTCCTGGGTCTGCCAACCGGTGACTTACAAAACCTATTAGGAATGAAAAAACTAGGACGCAGAGGGGCCCGGGCCAGCTTCTCGGGCAGCCTATGAAAAAGCTGTGAAAATAAAACACTTGCATGCTAACAGTTACAGTGACGCCACGGCCGATGAGCCCTGAGGCCTCTCTGGCAGCTCCTATAGCCCTCCATTCGGTTAGGGAGGGCATCCACGGAAAGAAGCGACTGGAATGAGTTAGCTGCCTGATCTGTGAAGGTGGCCGCGTGCCTGGGTGAAACCTGAAATCAATAAACCCGCCAAGGGTTTCAAATTCCAGAAGACCTCTTTCCTACGGGCTCGCATTTCAAAAGTTTTTTATATATTTTTTTATTTGACTCCAATATTAAAGTTTACCTCGAAGGCAACCTGCTTGAAGGAGTTCATCAAAAGACTGTCCTCTCTCCCTCCCCTCCCCTCTCCCTGTGAAGAGAGGGGACAGAGCAGGTGGCCTGTAGCTGCCCCGATCCGCCCCCCCCATCACAGAACAGAGGTTTGGTGGGGCAGGGAAGTGAGTGTGTGGAGGGGCGGGAAGTGGTTAAAAACCCAGGGCGCCAAGCTATGGGGTCCAGTACCCTTGGCTTCCCAGTTGATATTATTTATTACTGACTGGCATTCAAGCTATTTTTACATATTGTACTAGTAATCTGAGAAGGAGAATAACAAAATACCTGGTTTAACTTAGTTTAACTGGAGAAATTTAATCATTCCTCATTAATAAGCATAAATCGTAAGAGTAAATATGTTTCCCATTCCACATCAGATTAAATCTCATAAGGTTCTATTTCAGCACTAAATATCCTCTCACATATGCCTTCCTTTCTTCACTATCGATTTACTGAGCACCTACTACGTGCCAACCACTGTTCTAAGCACTGGAGATACAGCACTGAACAAAGCAGACAAGAATCCCTGCCTTTGTAGAGGAGGGGCAGGCAACAAACAAAGAACAAAAATAATAAACAATAACTACAGCAAACAAGTGAATGTTCCAGAATGCTAGACAGGGATGAGCAGTGGGAGGGAAAGAGAGCAAGTTGTGGGGATAAGAAGTAGGAAGGGACACTTAAATGGAGTGGTCAAGGTAGGCCTCCTGAGGAAACATCTGAACAAGAGGAGGCAGTGAGCGATGCTAATATCTGGGGGAAAAGCATTCCCAGCAGAGGGAACAGTCCCAGTAAGGGCCCTGAGGCAGGAGCTTGCCTCGTGAGCACCAGTCAACAGAGCAGGGGTCAGTGTAGCTGCAGAAGGCAAGGAGGCAAGAAGGAGATGAGTCAGAGGGGCAGGAGGTGGCTGGGTGGCTGGGTAGGTCATCTAGGGCCCTGGAAGCCACTGCAGGGTATTGGGCTTGGACACAGAGAGAAGCGGGGAGTCCCTGGAAGGGACTAAGCAGGGAGGGATGTGGTCCTCCTATGCTTTAATGGGGATCTCACGCTGCAAATAGAATGTTGGGGGACCAGGGTAGAAGCAGGAGACCTGCAGAAAGGCCTCCCCAATGACCCCTCAAGAGACTGGGGGCTGGAACCAGGGGGACAGTAGGGATGGTGTGGGGACATAGCTGCATTCTGGATATATTTTGAAAGCAGAGTCGACAGTATTTGCCAATGGACTAGTCAGAGAGAGAAAAAATGGAAATCAAGGACACCTCCCAGCCCTTTGGCCTGCTAGTCTGGAAGGACAGAGCTGCCACGAGCTGCGGTGGCAGGGACAATGAGAGGAGAAGGTACGGGAAGACCAGGAGTTTACTCTGGGGATGTTGAGTTTTTAGAATGTCAACCAGATAGCCAATCACATTGGTCAGGCAGGCGACCGGATGCAAAAGGCTGGAAGCTCAGGGTAGGGACCTGAGCTGGAGCCAGAATTTGGGAGATATCAATTAAACCTTATATCACATGGCATCCACCATAAAGTTAAAAAACATGAGAAAGATTCCCGTTTTCACAAAGCAGGCCCGATAACAGCCTCTCCTACATTCCTCTGAAGTATCGGTGAAGAAGACAGAGAAAAAGATGAGAACCAGAGCACCACATCAATGTCTGACTCAGGGAAGCAGGTAGCTAACTGATCATGAGGTCATGAGGCAGGTGGCCCTGGGCTGATGAGCACCTGGCCGGACTGAGCTTTGGAAAATGGCAGGAGGGAGCTGTGGTCTTCTCCTGTTGATCTTAGATGCTAGTCCGTGATGCTGACCCACAGCAGCCTCAGCGCCGTCCCATCCCTCCCCCCACCAGCACTTACACACCCACTCCTATCATTTCCCAGCTCCCCAAAGACTGGCAGGAAACCCTAGCCCCATAGTGGACTACCTTTTGAGACATGCAGCTCCCCCTTGAACTGGACAGGTGGGAACAGGACCCCAATGTCAGTACCTGGGCTGACTGTGTTGTTTTCTTAATTCTCCATCATCACAGAAGGGGCAGGACCTCTGGAAGAGAGCCTGCCAGAAGCTGGGAATTCACACCCAAACCAAGCCACCCCTCCACTACCCACTGCTGAGGTGGTACCACCGTGGCCCGTGGCCCACATGAGCCCTCTCAGGCCCTGCTGACTGATAAGCCCCGGGTCTAGCCTGAGCTCACACCTGGTTCAAAGAGAAAGAGAGAGCACTCTAGAGATAAAGATAGTAATGGTGAGATCATTTGTACCCAAAGCCCAGCCCCAAACGCCACCCAAAACGAGAGTGAGATAGAGAGAAGTGTGGGGTCAGGACACAAGGCTACTGAGCAGGCCCAAAGCACGTGCGGCAGAATCCCTGCCAAGCATGGGAGGTGCTGGGGCAAATATATCCCCTCTTCCTGAACTGCCAGCAGGTCCTTGGGAGGACAGAGTCAGGGTGTGGCCTAGCACAGGGCTGGGAGTTGGAGAGACCCGGATGTCAGCTCAGTCCAGCGCAGCAGCAGGGCAGGGAGCGGGAGGGGGACAGATGGTGTCAGCCAGCACCCGAAACCTTGCCCTGAGCCAAGAGTCGGGCCCCGGGTGGGGGTGCAGAGTTGGGGGACAGGGAAGGACTAAGGCCCAAGATGGCGGAGCTCAGAGACAGACACCTTAGGCCACTCGATGGTGAGACAGATCCACACACCACACTCAATGGAAGCCATGTCTGACCCAGCGCTCTGCCTCTCGTCTTCCCAGGGCAGACCCATGCCCCTAAGCAGGGAACTGGCCCATTCAAAGGAAAACAACCAGCAAGGAATGGAAGCACAGAAGTGTCCACGCATCACAGATAAGAGGCAGATGATATATCCCAGACAGTTTGCTAGAGCTGCTGAAGAACCACAGACTGAGGGCTTCAACAACAAAGCTCTGGAGGCTGGAAGTCCGAGATCAAGGTGTCTTTGGGGATGGTTCGTCTTGAGGACTATGAGCAAGAATCTGTTCCATGTCTCTCTCTGTGCCTTACAGATGGCTGTCTTTTCCCTGTGCCTTCACACCATCTTCCCTGTGTCCCTGTCTGTGTCCACATTCCCCCTTTAATATAGATGCCAATCAAAGTGGATTAGGGCCCACTCTAAAGATCTCGCTTTAGGGGCGCCTGGGTGGCTCAGTCGTTAAGCGTCTGCCTTCGGCTCAGGTCATGATCCCAGGACCCTGGGATCGAGCCCCGCATCAGGCTCCCTGCTCGGCGGGGGGCCTGCTTCTCCCTCTCCCACTCCCCCTGCTTGTGTTCCCTCTCTCGCTGTGTCTCTCTCTGTCAAATAAATAAAATCTTAAAAAAAAAAAAAAAAAAGATCTCGCTTTACCTCAATTACCTCTGTAAAGACCCCGTCTCCAAGTAAGGCCACGGTCTAAGGTACTGGGGGTTAGGACTTCAACATACAAACTGGGGGTGTGTTGGAGTGGGGAAACACAATTCAACCATAACAACAGGAAACAAAAATTACCCTAAGACAGAAGTATTCAGGAGGGCTATGGACACTGTCGTCACTTACCCAGCACCCGTTCCCTCCTCCCTACAGTGTAAGAGGCTGTACTGAGGACAGTACATCACACAGTCTCTCCTGCCTCGCCAGATTCACCGATGTCGGATGAGCACACTCTAGGGCCTGAACAAAGGTGGGTACAGGGCAGTCCTTGGCCACAGTGATGGGTCAAGGAGTAGGCCTTGGCCGAAGCAGGTCCCTTTAGCAGAAAGTCCAAAACACGTGCTCAGACAAGGCCATGTGTGGGCATGAGGTCTAAAACTACTATAGCCATTTTGCCACTGTGGGGCCAAAGCTGAGCCACAGAAGAGGACAGAGAACCAAGAGAATAGCAGAAAAAATTTAATCTCTAATTACTAGACCCACCTGAAGCTCATCCTAACTACAGCAATCCACAAATCCCGTGGGATAGCAATGCCAAGAAAATCTAACATAAAACTATCAGTGCAAAGTGTGTCCTGGTAAACTTGATCATTTTTAAGAATGGAGAACTCATCACTCTCACTAGTAATCAGGGGGTCACTCTGTCTCCTCATATTGGCAAAAACGTTAAAGAGTAACAATACTAAGTGATTGTGAGCATATGCATAAAAAGGAACTCTCAAATGCTGGAGTGGACATGTAAATTTGGATGGCCTCTAGAAAAATCCCCCCCATCCCATCAGGCCCCCTCCATCCCCTGCCTCCCCTGAAGATGCCTACATCCAAATGCCCTTCGACTATGCCAAAGAGAGTGTGCAGAGGTGAGGAAGGTTAAGGATCCTGAGATGGGGCGATCACCCTGGGTTATATGGGCGGTGGGTCGATGTAATCACATGAGCTGCCTGAGCCCTTATGAGCAGAGAGCCTTTCCTGGGTGTGCTCAAGAGACAGGAGGCAGAAGAGATCCAAGAAAGGCTCCAGCCACTGTTGCTGGCTTTGAAGATAGAGTTAGGACCTCCAGCTAAGGAATGCAGTGGCCTCCAGAGGCTGACAATGACCCTCACTGACAGCCACAGCAGGTAGAAAAGGATCTCAGTCCTATAGACACAAGAAACTGATTTTTGCTAAAAATCAGAAGCAGCAAGGAAATGGGTTCCCCCCACGAGCCTCCAGGAAGGAGTGCAGCCTGTCCAGACCTTGGCTGTAACCCAGGGAGACCTGTGCTGGACAGCTGCAGAACTGTAAGACAATAAATCTGCGCTGTTTTAAGGCACTAAACATGTGGCAATTTGTTATAGCAGCAGTAAAAAACAGACAGCTGCTTTAAAAAGAAGCACAGCCATGGCTCACACAGCCGACGAGGCCCGTGTCCCCTGGCCAGCGCACTTATACACACCCTAGAAAGAATAGTGCTGGCCAACAGAACTCTCTGCAGCAGCGGGAATGTCCCACACCTGGCTGGCCACTGAGCTAGCCACTAGCCACTTGGGGCTACCAGGCCCTTGACAGGTGGTTGGTGCAAGTGAGGAACTCTATTTTTAATATCTTTAATCCTAACTCACTTAAATTGGAACAGTCACACATGATCTGTGGCTCCTATATTGGACAGCAGTGTCTAAAGCAGAGGTTGTCAGGGGCACCTGGGTGGCTCAGTCAGTTAAGCGTCTGCCTTCGGCTCAGGTCATGATCCCAGGGTCCTGGGATCGAGCCCCGAATCAGGCTCCCTGCTCAGCGGGGAGTCTGCTTCTCCCTCTGCCCCGCCCCCCACTCAAGTTCCAGTCTCCTTCTCTCTCTCTCTCTCTCTCTCACTCAAATAAATAAATTAAATATTTAAAACAAATAAAACAGAGGTTTTTCAAACACTGCTGCACGTCAGAATTTTCCTGGAGAGATTTTTAAAATGCTGATGCCCAGGCTGCCTCTCAGACCAACTAAATCAGAATACCCCAGGGGTGGGACCCAGACATCAGCATTTTTTTTTGAACTCTCCAGGGGATTCCAAATGTGCAGGTGAGTTTGAGACTCAGTGCCCCAGGGAAATGGCCACACAAAAGCACTCACAGGCAGATACAGGAACCATAGCTGAATCCCCCACTTGGAACACTGAGCCATGGAAAACTCTGAGGTTTCCATTCATGCAACAAAATGTTACATATGCAAGTTAAGTAAAAGACACGGTCTACACATATCAACATGGGTAAGTATGCAAAACACAGCACTGAGTAAAAGAAGACAGCACCGATGACTGACGACACAATACCGTTTGCGTGCATTTTCAAATACACCAAACAATGCTCTGTGTTGATTACAGACACACATGCATCTAGTAGGAAGTATAAAAGTGTGGGCGGGGAGGACACACACAGACTGCAAGATGGTGGCTACCCGCTGGAAAGGAAGTAAAGATGATGCTGTGGGGGTGGGGGCTCTGGGGGACTTGTACCAAGAGAGCTTCAATTGTACACAGCAATTTCTTTCCTTTAGAAAGAGTTGAAGCAATTATGGCAAAATATTAGTGTCTGTTATATGTGAATGCTCTGACACAGTATATGTTGTAGATACTTTTCTCTATACCTTTCTGGGTGCATTAAATTTTTCGTCATAACAAGAGACCAACATATGAATCTCTAGGCAGAATGCACAGATCCCACAGAGGGCAGCACAGGAGAGGGTGTCTCTCGGGGAGCTGGCTGGACTATATTGTCTTGAGTGAAAGAAACTTATTCCTAGGTAGGTTTTCCTTCAAGTGAGGAGCCAATTCTCTTCAAGAATTTAAGGAATGGGGTACCTCATTGGCTCAGTCAGTAGAGCGTGCGATTCTTGATCTCAGGGTCATGAGTTTGAGCCCCACACTGGATGTAGAGATTACTTTAAGAAAAAAAAAAGATTCTAAGGGGTAAACCAATTATGAGCCCTTCTAAAAACAAACAAACAAACAACAACAACAACAACAAAAAACCCACAACTACTGGACGACAAAATCTGGCCACGCATGAATCAACCAAATGAGGAAGTAGGCATGCCCTTCAGTAAAGGAAGCAGTTTAGGAGAATGTGGTGCCAGGGACGCTGGTGCACCAAATGCACCTAAATATGGAACAAAGGTGAAATACTGCAGGAAGTAGGGCAGCGGAGAATACAAATACTACTAACTTGCCCTATGAACTTAACAGTCTAACTAGAAAAAAAAAAAAAGAGAGAGAAAGAAAGGTAAAATAATGAGATTAATATGCCAGACACTGCCCTAAGTGCCTTAAATTACAAATAATAATAACAACTCACTTAATGTTCACAACAACCCTATGAGAAAGATACTATTATTGCTTCTATCATATCAAGAAGGGAAACTAAATCACAGTGAGGCTCCCTGATTTGCCCAAGGTCAAGCGGCAGAGCTGGGATTTGAACCCAGGCTGTCTGAGTGCCAGGGGTTAACCCCCATGCTATACTGTTTTCTGTGAAATGAAGTATGTGTCTGCTAATTTCCACTGCACTGGTAACAGGCATTCAAGAGACACTTTGTACAACTGAAGAGTTTTTGAAAAAAAAAAGACTCCAACCACTTAAAAATTTTTATAACATTTTCTACTGGACTGTGAGGCATATTCATATTCTGTTTCTTGTTAAACTATAACAAAAAATAAATTTAAATTTTAGTACTTATCCTTACAGTAAAATGTATATATAATTCTCTATACACATACTCTCTATTTATATCCATAAACAGAGGGATGCCTGAAATGCTGTTCACCAGATGGCACATTGATGGGTATTTGCTGGAGGTGGCATTTTGTATGCTTGGTTTTTCTCCTTTATTTTTTTATACCTATCTGTATTGCTTGAATGTTTGTAGTGGTATTCATTATTTTTCACTACAAAGTTATTCTAAACAAAATGTCCATGTAATGATATTTTGATAAGGCTAAGTAAGAAATAAAATGCCAATCAAAGAACCTCGCATAGAAACATTGGGAAAAGGAGGAGCATAAGGACATTAAGAGGTAGAACATATCTGTAAAAATGATGTGTAGGATCAGAAATGTCTTTTGAAGACTGCATCCTGGGTGGACTGCCAGCAGACAGAGCCTCCGGGAGCCAAGGGCAGAGAGCTCAGGAGAGAGCAGGCTGTGCTCGGAAGGGACAGGATGAAAGGCAATGCACTTTTAGCTAGAAGGAATGCCACGGAGACTAAAAATATAAGTACAGAAGAGGAGTTCATACTGAAGGAAGTAAAGATCAGAACTTATACCCTGGAAAACCAAACTAGTGATAGAGGGAAAAGCTTCAGAGATTCTATCAGAATGCAAAAACATAAAAGAACACCACTTGACAAAGTCTACTATAGTGAGAAAAAAAAGGAGAGGTCACGGGATATGAGGACAACATATATAGATAAAAGGTGCTTCAAGATGAACTGGTAACTATTTTCCAAAGAAATACATGCACCACTGTGGTACAAAAGCATACACTTATTGTATCGAATAAAATATTTCTCTACCAGTAAGCACTCCAGATACTGCCTGAAATGCTCTCTGAGCTGTATATAGTAGAGGGACCAATTTGTTCTACCATATCAGAAAAACAAAGCCTGTTTATTTATTTGGAACACTAAATTCTTTGGTATTCTAAAATAATATACACCTCTCTCTGTTTCCCTTTCTCACCCACACCTACTCTCACACTCACTAGATAAGAAGTTCCTTTAAGCTAAATTAAAGTATAATTTGAGGTATAATTTGTATCAATAAAGTATAATTTGAATCAACAAATATAATTATGTCACATGAAAAAAATTAATATCTTTAAAAGAAACATGGCGAAGTGAGGTCAGCAAGATGGTAAAATGGTTTTCTACTATCATCCGCCACAGAACCCATGGACAAGAGTATCCTTGTGGGAGTCCAGGAGTCCAGCAGAGAAGTTTCAACAATTGAAGCAAAAAAATCCAAGAACAGAGGCACCCAAGAGAGTAGGAGAAGCAATTTCACTTTGCCTGCATCAGCCCTCCCACAAGGCAGCACAGCTCAGTGCCAAGAGAGACCCCTCAGCCTGTGATGTCTCCCGTGGGGAAAAATGAAAACATGTAAGAGGTTTGCCCAGGTTCCCTAGCTGTGTGAGACACTGCCCAAAAGGCCTACTTCTTTCTTGCTCCACCGAGAATAATGAGGGGATCTATACAGCTCTCAGTACCTGCCCTGGCTTTGTGGGCTTGAAAAAAAGCATATGATCTTAAGAACTACCCCTCCAAGAAAAAAATTAAAAAGTAGGCAGCAGGCACACACATAAAAGTTCTGAGAAAGCCTCAGAATCCCTAGTCGGACTGACTGTTGAAGATATTTCCTCCAAAGCCAGTCAATAAAGACCGGAGGAGGTGACTGCTTCTTTAAATGCAAGAATTAAAAAAAAAAAAGGTGCCCACTCTCACCACTTTTATTCAACATAGTACTGGAAGTCCTAGCCAGAGCAATTAGGCAAGAAAAAACATAAAAGGCATTCATGACAGAAAAGAAGTAAAACAGTATCTGTTTGCAGATGATATGATCTTACATATAAAAATTCTGAAGATCCCATGCACACAAAAAAAACTGTTGGAACTAATAAACAAATTCAGTGAAGTTGCAGAATACAAACTCAACATACAAAAATCAGTTGTGTTTCTATACACTAACAGTGAATTGTCTGAAAGAGAAATTGAGAAAACAATCATTTATAATAGCATCAAAGGGTGTCTGGGTGGCTCAGTTGGTTGAGTATCCGACTCTTGGTTTCAGCTCAGGTCATGATCTCAGGGTCATGAGATGGAGCCACGCATCAGGGTCCACACTGAGTGGGGAGTCTGCTTTAGATTCTCCCCCTCTCTCTCTCCCTCTGCCCCTGCTTGCTCGCTCATGCACTCTCTCAAAAATAAATAAATCTTTAAAAAAATCATCAAAAACAATATAATACTTAGGGGTAAATTTAACCAAGTTGGTGAAAGACTTGCACAATGAAAATTAACATTGATGAAAGCAATTGAAGATGGCTCACATAAATTCAAAGATATCCCATGTTCATGGACTGGAAGAATTAATATTGTTAAAATGTCCATACTGTGCAAAGTGATTTACAAATTTAATGCAATCCCTATCAAAACCCCAATGGCATTTTTCACAAAAATAGATAAAACAATCCTAAAATTTGTGTGAGAGCACAAAAGACCCTGAATAGCCAAATAAATCCTGAGAAAGAAGAACAAAGCTAGAGACATCACACTGCCTGATTTCAAACTCTATTACAAAGCTACAGTAATCAAAACAATCTGGTACAGGCATAAAAACAGACACACAGACCAATAGAACAAACTCGAGAACCCAGAAACAAACCCACATATATATGGTCAAGTAACAAGATGCCAAGAACACACAAGGGAGAAGGGGCAGTCTCTTCAACAACTGATGCTAGGAAAACTGAATATCCACATGCAAAAGAATGAAACTGGACCCTTATCTTATACCACTCACAAAAATTAACTTCAAATGGGTTAAAAAATGTAAATAGAAGACCTAAACTAAAATTTCTAGAAGAAATTATAAGAAAAACTCCTTGACACTAGTCTTGGCAATGATTTTTTAGTAATGACATTAAAAGCACTGGAAACAAAGGCAAAAACAGACAAGTGGAACTATATAAAACTAAAAAGCTTCTATACAAAAAAAAAAAGAAACAACAAAATGAAAAAGCAAACCATTTGCAAACCACATATCACATAAGGGATTGATATCTAAAATATATAAGGAATTCATATAATTCAACGGCAAAAGAAAAAAACAAAACAAAACCACCATAAATAATCTAATTAAAAATGAACAAGAGACTGAATAGACATTTTCCTAAGAAAGACATAAAAATGGCCAACAAGTACATGAAAAGGTACTGAACATCACTCCTCATCAGGGAAATTCAAGCCAAAACCACAATGAGATGTCACCTCACATCTTTTAGAATGGTTGTCATCAAAAGACAAGAAATAATAAGTGTTAGCAAGGATGTGGGGAAAAGAGAATCTTTGTAGATTATTTTTTTTAAGATTTTTTTTATTTATTCATTTGAGAGAGAGAGAAAGAGAGCACAAGCAAGGGGAGAGGCAGAGGGAGAGGGAGAAGCAGACTCCCCGCTGAGCCCGGAGCCAGACCTGGAGCTCAATCCCAGAACCTGGAGATCACGACCCAAGCTAAAGGCAGACACCCAACCATCTGAGCCACACAGGAGCTCCACCCTTGTAGATTATTGGTAAAAATGTAAATTAGTATAGCCATCATGGAAAACAGTATGGAGGTTCCTCAAAAAATTAAAACTACAACTACCATACAATCCAGCAATCCCACTTCTGGGTATTTATCTAAAGGAAACAAAATTAGTATCTCAAAGGGATATTTGTACTCCCATGTTCATTGCAGCATTACTCACAATAGCCACAATATGGAAACTACCTATGTGTCCATCAACAAATGAATAAAAAAAATATGTGTGTGTATATGCGCCCATGCATGCATATACATACACGTACACACACACACACACAAGAATATTATTCAGCCATAAAAAAGAAGAAAATGCTGTCATTGCAACAACATAGATGAAACTGTGGGACATTATACTATGTGAAATAAGCCAAATATAGAAAGAAAACTACTGTATGATCTCACTTACATGACATGGAATCTAAGGCTATTTTAAAAAAAATTGTTCATAGAAACACAGAGAATGGTAATTCTGTGGGTCTATAAGGTGGAAATGAGAAGACGTTGGTCAAAGTGTACATAATATAAATCTGTTATAACATAAATAAGTTCTGGAGATCTAACGTACAAAATGGTGACTTGTTAATAATACCGTATGTGTACTTTAAATTTACTAAGAGAGTAAATCTTGAGCATTCTCACCACAAAAAAAGGTAACCATGTAAGGTGATGGTTTGCTCATTTAATTGTGATAATCACTTCACAGTGTACAGTTGACCCTTGAACAACATGAGAGTCGGGGTACCAATACCCCGCACAGTTGAGAACCCACATGTAACTGTTGACTCCCCAAAAACTTAATTACTGATAGCCTACTGTTGATGGGAAGCCTTACAGATAACCTAAACAGTGGATTAATGCATATTTTGTAAGTGCTATGTATTATATACTATATTCTTACAATAAAGTAGGCTAGGAAACAGGAAAAAATTAAGAAAGTCATAAGGAAGAGAAAATGTATTTGCAGTACTGTAAAAAAAATCCATGTAGAAGTGGACCTGCACAGTTCAAATCCATGTTGTTCAAGGGCCAAATGAATATGTATATCAAATTATCACATAATACACTTTAAATATATACAACTTTATTTGTCATTTATACCTCAATAAAGGTGAAAAAAAATACAAAGCAGCAACAAGTCCAAAACCTATAAACTGAAGAACAATTCTGGCTTTCTCTGAAATACTACTAAAGAATAAAAATGACCTTCTCAAAAAAACATGGCAAACAGATATACACTTTACAAGTATCAATTAAAGGAGATGAGAGTAAACAATCTTTTATTTGGGTGATCAGAGAGCAAAATGACCAACAAACATTCATTTAACTCTCTGATAATATAAGCTATGAATTCACTTTCCACCTTCATCCTTCCAGAATTATTTAGATTACTTACTAACAATACTATAATAACCCCTACATCCACTGCAGCATTATTTACAATAGGGAAGATAAGAAAACAATGTAACCTCAATGAGATACCACCTCACACCAGTCAGAATGGCTAAAATTAACAAGTCAGGAAACAACAGATGTTGGCGGGGATGCGGAGAAAGGGGAACCCTCCTACACTGTTGGTGGGAATGCAAGCTGGTGCAGCCACTCTGGAAAACTGTATGGAGGTTCCTCAAAAAGTTGAAAATAGAGCTACCATATGATCCAGCAATTGCACTACTGGGTATTTACCCCAAAGATACAAAAGTAGGGATCCGAAGGGGTACATGCACCCCAATGTTTATAGCAGCAATGTCCACAATAGCCAAACTGTGGAAAGAGCCAAGATGTCCATCGACAGATGAATGGATAAAGAAGAAGTGGTATATATATACAATGGAATATTATGCAGCCATCAAAAGGAATGAGATCTTGCCATTTGCAACGATGTGGATGGAACTGGAGGGTATTATGTTGAGCGAAATAAGTCAAACAGAGAAAGACATGTATCATATGATCTCACTGATATGAGGAATTCTTATTTGCAGGAAACAAACTGAGGGTTGCTGGAGTGGGGGGTGGGGTGGGAGGGATGGGGTGATTGGGTGATAGACACTGGGGAGGGTATGTGCTCTGGTAAGCACTGTGAATTGTGCAAGACTGTTGAATCTCAGATCTGTAACTCTGAAACACAGAATGCAATATATGTTAAGAAAAAAAAAGAAGAAGAAGGTAGCGGGAGGGGAAGAATGAAGCGGGGGAAATCGGAGGGGTGGACGAACCATGAGAGACGATGGACTCTGAAAAACAAACTGAGGGTTCTAGAGGGGAGGGGGGGTGGGAGGATGGGTTAGCCTGGTGGTGGGTATTGAGGAGGGCACATTCTGCATGGAGCACTGGGTGTTATGCACAAACAATGAATCATGGAACACTTCATCTAAAACTAATGATGTAATGTATGGGGATTAACATAAGAATTAAATAAATAAATAAATAAATAAATAAATAAATAAATAAATAAATAAATAAATAAATAAATAAAAGAAAACAATATAAGTGTCCATCAAGAGATGAATGGACATACACATATGATGGAACATTAGTTGGCCATAAAAAAGGATGAAATCTTGCCTTCTGCAACAACACGGATGGATCTCGAGGTTACTATGCTAAGTGCAGTAAGTCACAGAAAGACAAATACCAGATGATTTCACTTATATGTGAAATCTACAAACTAACTAACTAACAAAACAAAACAGAAACAGACTCATAAATACAGAGAACAAACTGGTGGCCAGAGAGTAAGGGGGGAGACGGGGATGATGGGACAGGGAAAACAGGTGAAGAGGATTAAGAGATATAAGCTCCCAGCTATAAAATAAATAAGTCACGGGGATATAAAGTACAGCATAAGGAACACAGTCAATAATATTGTAATAACTTTGGTGACAATAACTAGACTTATTGTGATGATCATTTTGTAATGTTTATAAACATCAAATCATTATGTTGTACACCTGAAACTGGTATAATATTGTATTTCAATTATACGTCAATTTAAAAAATACTATAGTAGTCACCAAAAAAAAAAAAAATGGAATTCCACATCTGGCAATCTGACCCTGTATTAAGTTGCACTCACCAACTCTACAGAACACCTCCCATGTTTCCTATGAAAAAAACAATTGGAAAACTAAACTAAACTAAACCTAAAAAGCAGCACTGAAATAAAAAACAAAATTGTAAAGTCGTTAGCAAAAACCTACAAGAATTAAGTGAGTTCAGCAGCATTGCAGAATACAAGATTGATAACCAAGATGTAACTGAATTTCTAGATACTAGTAACAAGTAATTAGACAATTAACTTTTAAACAATACCATTTACAATAGCATTAAACATGAAAAGACACGAAATAAATAGGGTTAAGGCTCATAAAAGATGTATCGTAAGACCTAACACTTGAAAACTAAAAACCGCTGCTGAAAGAAATTAAAGACCTAAATTAAAGACCTATAAATGGAGAACTATAATGTGTTCATAGGGCATAACACTCAATACTGTAACAACATCAAACCTCTCCAAATTGATCTACATTAGTGATTTTTCAACTAGGGGTGACTTTGTCCCCCCAGGGGATTTTTGCAATGTCTGGAAGCATTATTAGTTGTTGTAACTTGTGAGCAGGGAATAATTGTGCTGTCTAGTGGGTAAAGGCCAGGGATGATACTAAACATCCTACAGTCAGAGAACAGCCCCCATAACATAGGATTATCCAGCCTGAAATGTCAACAAAGCCAGTGACAAGGTTGAGAAATACTGATGTATAGATTAATGCAATTCCAATAAAAATCCCAGCAGGTGGGCGCCTGGGTGGCTCAGTTGGTTGGGCAACTGCCTTCGGCTCAGGTCATGATCCTGGAGTCCCGGGATCAAGTCCCGCATTGGGCTCCCTGCTCGGCAGGGAGTCTGCTTCTCCCTCTGACCCTCCCCCCTCTCATGTGCTCTCTCTCATTCTCTCTCTCTCAAATAAATAAATAAAATCTTAAAAAAAAAAAAATCCCAGCAGGTTTCATTGTAAAACTGAAACACTAATTCTAAAATTTACATGAAAATTCAAAGGATATAGAATAGCCAAGACAACTTTGAAAAATAAGATCAAAGTTGGAGGACTAACACAACCTGATTTCAAGGTTTAGTATAAAAGTTACATATGCTGAGAGAGAATTCTCCATGTATTTCTGCATAGTCTGGGCTTTCTTAGCAAGCAGCACTGGAATACATAGTTAAAGGGTGATTTGAATGCCCTGAAAGGTAGAAAGAATGAATTGCTCAGGAGAGACCTTAGAAACTTATCTCGTGTATAGCCAATTTCTTATATTCCAGTGTATTGAACCTAGCCCAGTTTCCTTTCCTTTGCAGGGATTTGTTTACATTGTAGAGTAAGGGTCTGCCCTTCTCTCTCTCTCCTCTCTCTCTCTGAATTCCTCCCCAGTGGGGCAATCCACTGCACCCACAGGTGAACGACTGGCACTCACCATGTTTCCCCTAAGGGAACTGATACAAGATGCACTGTGAGCAATAAAATGTTTGTTCTCTGATACAGAGACCTCATCTCCTGTCAGAACACACACACACACACACACACAGGTTTTTAGCATATTAACCAAGACAGTGTGGTAGTGGCACCAAGGTAAACAAACAGACCAATGGAGCGTTGCAGAAATAGCCCCACATATATACAGGCACAAAAAACTTTTGACAATTGTACAAAGGCAATTCCACAGAGAAAGGATAGTTTTTTCAACAAATGCTGCTGGAAAAACTCGATATCCATATGCACAAAATGAAATAAACTTTAATCCATATATCAAACTACATACAAGAGTTAGTTTCAAGTGAATCACAGACCTAAATATAAAACTGAAAACTGTAAAATTTGCAGGAAAAAAAAAGAGAGAAAAATCTTTGTGACGTTGGATCTGGCAAAGGTTTCTTTCTTTTTTTTTTATATAATTAAGAGGTTTAATAAAGTAAGACGATGCTTATAACATGACATTAAATGAAGAAAACAAAGAGGCAAAACTGCATGCATAGCATGAACCAGTTATGTTACCAGTATAAAGGGCAACAGTAAACTCTTAATAGTGTTTTGGAGAGAAATGGGTGACTTAGATAAAACACCAGAAGCACAATCTATAAAATTAGAAGAAAAAAAAATTGAGAGACCCAGACTTCATAAAAACTGTACACCTCTTGGGGCGCCTGGGTGGCTCAGTCAGTTAAGCATCCGCCTTTGGCTCAGGTCATGAGCCCAGGGTCCTGGGATCGAGTCCCAAATCAGGCTCCCTGTTCAGTGGTGAGACTGCTTCTCCCTCTGCCACTCCCCCTGCTTGTGCTCTCTCACTCTCTGTCCAATAAATAAATAAACCTTTTAAAAATTTTTACACCTCTTATCTTTTTAAAAACACCAAGACATCATTAAAAGAACGAAAAGCCAAGCAACATAATGGGAGAAAGTATTTGCAAAGCATATATTTCATACAGGATTTGTACCTAGAATATATAAAGAACCCTCAAAATGTAATAAAAACAGTGATGTCAGCAAAAAAATGGCAGAGTAAGGACCAATGAATATTTTCTCTGCCATAAAAGAAATGAGAAACTTGGCCCCCAAAAAGTCAAAATCGACTTTTTTCAGAACTCAGAAATAAACAAAAAGCTTGCAGCAATCTAATGAGTGTTTATTAAATAAAAATGGCTGTATCTCAGTAAGAACAGAGAGCCCTGTGGCATTTTAGTTTGCCCTATTCCCATGCCACTTTCCATTTTCTGCTGCAGCCTTGAAAACCAACAGCCCACAGTCATGATGCATACCAGCAGCCTGACAAAACACAGTTGAAGTTCCTTCAAAGTCCCATTCTGGGAGAACTGCCATTATTTGACCTGTCTGGTAGTTCTCTGAAAGAGCTCCCTCATAAGACTGTCTTTATTTGACCTGACTCAGAGTTTGCTCAACATGAAGTCTTTTTCCTGGGGATATTTGTGGAAATTGAGAAAAGATTTTATTTATTTGACAGAGACACAGCTAGAGAGGGAACACAAGCAGGGGGAGTGGGAGAGGGAGAAGCAGGCTTCCCGCCGAGCAGGGAGCCCGATGCGGGGCTCGATCCCAGGACCCTGGGATCATGACCTGAGCCGAAGGCAGACGCTTAATGACTGAGCCACCCGGGGGCCCCCATACATTAATTTTAATCTCCAGGGCAAACACTGTACAGTAACTCAAAAATGTAGTAAAAGAAAAGACAAGGGAATAAAATGATATACTGGAAAATATGTACTTAACACAAAGAAGGCAGTAATGCATGAATAGAGAAAGAAGACATAAGACCTACAGAAAACAAATAGAAAAATGGCAGACATAAATCCTGCCTCACTGGTAATTATATTAAATGTCAATGGATTAAACACTGGCATTCAGTGCTTACTCAAATTTTAAAAGGCAGAGATTTACAGAATGCATTTTTTTTTAAAGATTTTATTTATTCATTTGAGACACAGAGATACAGAGAGAGAGAGAGCATGAGCAGGGAGAGAGGCAGAGGGAGAGGGAGAGCAGGCTCCCCGTTGAGCAGGGAGCCCGATGCGGGGCTCGATCCTATGACGCTGGGATCATGACCTGAGCCGAAGGCAGACGCTTAACCATCTGAGCCACCCAGGCGCCCCCAGAACGCATTTTTTAAAAATAACATGATCTGACTATATGCTGTCTACAAGGCACACACTTTACACTCAAACACACGAGCAGACTGAAAGCAAAAGGATGGGGAAAAATACACCATGCAGACAGTAACCAAAAGAGAGCTGAAATGGCTATACTAACATCAGACAAAATAGATTTTGAGATAAAAACTATTACTGGAGACAAGATTAATAATGATACAAACATCACAACAATTATAAATATATGCACACCTAACAACAGAGCCCCAAAATACCTGAGCAAAAGCAGGAAGAATTTAATACAGAAATAGACAATTCAACAATAATAGCTCCAGAGTTCAATAACCCACTTTCAAAATGGACAGAATATTTAGACAAAAGATGCAGAAGGAAATACAAAACTTGAACAATACTATAAACCAACTCAACCTAAGAGATATCTATAGAAACTCCACTCATTTGACAGCAAAATATATATTCTTCTGAAGGACACATGGAACATTCTCAGTATAGATCATATGCCAGGCCATAAAACAATAAGAAATTTGAAACAACTGAAACCCATATAGAGTATGTTCTCTGACCACAGTGAAATGAAATTAGAAATCAATAATGGAAGGAAATCTGTAAAATTCACAAATATGTGGATATTAAACATCCCACCACTAAATAACCAGTGCGTCAAATAAGAAACACAGGGAAATTGAAAAATACTTTGATATGAATGAAAACAAAAACACAACATACCAAAATTTAAGAGATGTAGCAAAAGAGTGTTCAGAGGGAAAATTATAGCTTTAAGTACCTATATTTAAAAAGGAGAAAGATCTCAAATCTACTTTAAGAAACTAGAAAAAGAAGATCAAGCTAAGGCAAACAGAACAAAATAAATAGTAAAGATTAGAGTGAAAACAAACAAAAGAGAGAAATTTTTAAAATAAAGAAAATCACTAAAGCCAGAAGTTGATTCTAAGAACAAATTTTAAAACTGACAAACCTTTAGCTATACTGACTTAACAGAGAGTATGAGGGAGGGTGAGAAGGAGGGCAAAGGATAGACAGAAAAAGAGAAAGGGAAGGAGAGAAAGGATTCAAATTACTAATATCAGGAATGAAAGTGAGGATATTACTACTAATATTATAGAAATGAGAGAATTACAAGGGAATACTATGAACAACTGAATGCCAGCAAGTTAAACAACATCGATAAAATGGACAAATTTCTATGAAGAAAAATAGAGACTTTAAATAGACCTATAATAAGACAAGAGGTTGACTTAGTATTCAAAAAGCTTCTTAAAAAAAAAAAAAGAAGAAGAAAGAAAGGTCCTAAGCCTAGATGGCTTCACTGGAGACTTCTACTAAACATTAAAGAGGAATCAACACCTATCCTTGACAAACTACTCCCAAAAACAGGAGAGGGGATAGTTTTCAACTCATTCTGTAAAAGTAGTATTACTCTGATACCAAAATCCACAAAGACACCACAAGAAAACTACAGAACAATACTCCTTATAAATAACATTGAAACACTCTTAACAAAATATTAGCATACCATATCTAGCAACATATAAAAAAGGATTGCACAACATGACCAACAGGAATTTATCCTAGGAATGCAAAGGTGATTCAACATAGAAAAATCGGTCAATATAATAGAAAATATCAATTAAAAAAAACAGGAGGAGCAAACCATGTCTCAATAGACACAGTAAAAGCATTTAAAAACTCCAACACCCCTTCATTATTATAAAAAAAAAAATAAACCTCAAATAAAAAGGAATAGAAAAGCCACTCAGAAATGAAAAGAAACTTCTTCAATTTAATACAGGGCATCTACAAAGAACATACAGCTTACTGAAAGCTTTCTGCCTTAAGATCAAGAACAAAACAAGAATACCCGCTCTCATCACTTACTTCTTTTCATTCAACATTATACTGGCAGTTCTAGCCAGGACAATTAGGCAGGAAAATGAAATAAAAGGCATCCAGATTGGAAAAGAAGAATTAAAACTCTATTTGCAGATGACATGATCTTCTAGATATAAAATCCTAAGTAATCCACAAAAATACTATTAGAGCTAATAAATAAGGTCAGCCAGGTCTCAAGATACAAAATCGATATTAAAAATTGATAATATTTCTGTAAATGTACAATAAACAATTCAAAAATAAGTTTAAGAAAACTCTATTTACAATCACATAAAAATAAAATAGGAATAAATTTAACAAAAGAGATACAAGACTTGTATGCTAAAAACTATAAAACATCATTGTTTTATTGTTTTACACAATACATTTATTGTCTATAATACATATACATGTATATTATATACTATATATTATACATATTAATTTATAATTAATTCATTAATTATAATTATATATAATTGATATATTAATACATAATTTACTGTTTTATACAAATTAAGACAAAATAAAGAAAACTCAAATAAATGGAAAGATATCCCAGGTTTCTGGACTAAAGGATTTAATACTGTTTAGATGGCAACATTCCCCAAATCGATCTACAAATTCAACATAATCTCAACAAGATTTTCTATAAAAGTGGACAGCATGGATTCTACAATTTATATAGAAATGCTAGGGACCAGAATAGCAAGATTCCCATTTTCTGATTACAAAACTTACTATAAAGCTATAGTAATCAACAGGGTGGTTCTGGCATAAGGGCAGATACACAGAATAATGGAAAAGAACTAAGAGTCCAAAACTAATATTTATGGTCAACTGATTTCCAACAGGAGTGCCAAGAAAATTCAATGTGGAAAAATAGTCTTTTTGTGCTCAATATCGCTCAGCATCAGGGAAATCCAAATCAAAACCTCAATGAGATACCACCTCACACCAGTCAGAATGGCTAAAATTAACAAGTCAGGAAATGACAGATGTTGGCGGGGATGCGGAGAAGGGGGAACCCTCCTACACTGTTGGTGGGAATGCAAGCTGGTGCAGCCACTCTGGAAAACAGTTTGGGGGTTCCTCAAAAAGTTGAAAATAGAGCTACCATATGATCCAGCAATTGCACTACTGGGTATTTACCCCAAAGATACAAAAGTAGGGATCCGAAGGGCTACGTGCACCCCGATGTTTATAGCAGCAATGTCCACAATAGCCAAACTGTGGAAAGAGCCAAGATGTCCATCGACAGATGAATGGATAAAGAAGAGGTGGTATATATATATACAATGGAATATTATGCAGCCATCAGAAGAAATGAGATCTTGCCATTTGCAACGACGTGGATGGAACTGGAGGGTATTATGCTGAGTGAAATAAGTCAAAAAGAGAAAGACATGTATCATATGATCTCACTGATATGAGGAATTCTTAATTGCAGGAATCAAACTGAGTGTTGTTGGAGTGGGGGGTGGGGTAGGAGGGATGGGGTGATTGGGTGATGGACACTGGGGAGGGTGTGTGCTCTGGTAAGCGCTGTGAATTGTGCAAGACTGTTGAATCTCAGATATGTACCTCTGAAACAAATAATGCAATATATGTTAAGAAAAAAAAAGAAGAAGAAGAAGAGGGTAGCGAGAGGGGAAGAGTGAAGCGGGGGGGATCGGAGGGGTAGACGAACTATGAGAGACGGTGGACTCTGAAAAACAAACGGGGTTCTAGAGGGGAGGGGGGTGGGAGGATGGGTTAGCCTGGTGGTGGGTATTGAGGAGGGCACGTTCTGCATGGAGCACTGGGTGTTGCGCACAAACAATGAATCATGGAACACTTCATCTAAAACTAATGATGTAATGTATGGGGATTAACATAAGAATTAAAAAAAATAGTCTTTTCAAGAAACAATGCTGGGATAACTGGACAGTCACATGCAAAAGAATTTAAAACTGAACCTCTGTCTGATACCATATACAAAACTTAAGTCAAAATGGATCCAAGACCTAAATATAAGAGCTGAAACTATAAAACTCTTAGAAGAAAACAAAGATGAAAATCTTTTCTCTTCATGATCGTGGATTAAAAGCAAAGGTTTCTTATATGTGACACCAAAAGTACAAGCAACCAAAGGAAAAAAAAAAAAAACAGATAAACTGGATCTCATCAAAATTTAAAACTTTTGTTCTTCAATGGATACCATTAAGAAAGTGAAAAGACAATGCACATAATTAGAGAAAATATTTGCAAAGCATATTTCTGGCAAGAAACTAGTATCCAGAATATAGAGTGAACTCTTATAACTCAGTAATAAAAAGACAAATAGCCCAGTTGAAAAATGAGTGAAGTATTTGAATAGACGTTTCCCCAAAGAAGATATTCAGATAACAAAAAGTACACAAAAACATTCTCAACATCTTTAGTCATTGAGGAAAAGCAAATCAAAACCACAATGAGATATCACTTCACAACCACTAGGATAGCTATAATCAAAAAACTGAAAAATATAAGTGTTGGTGAGGATGTGGAGAGACTCGAGCCCAAAACACTCCTGGTGGGAATGCAAAACAATGCAACCACTTTGGGAAACAGTGTGGCAGTTCCTCAAAATATTAAACAGAATTATACATGACCCAGTAATTCCACTCCTAGGCTCATACCCAAAAGAACGGAAAACATATGTTCATTCTAAATCTTGCACATGAATATTCACAGCATTAGTCATAGTAGCCAAAAAGTGGAAACCCAAATGTCCATCAAGTGATGAATGGATACACAGATGTGGTATATCTATACAATGGAATATTATGCAGCCATAAAATGGAATGAAATATTGTTCTATGCTACAACATGTTGCTAAGTGTAAGAGGCCAGATATAAAAGGCCAACACTAAGATGTCCTTTAATAGGTAAATAAATAACAAACTGTGATGAATATATCCAATGGAATACCACTAGGCAATAATTAAAACAGATCAACAAATGACACATGCAACAATATGGATGAACCTCAAAGGCATTGCTGGGTAAAAGAAGCTAGACTCAAAAAATTACATACTATATGATTCCGTGTACATGACATTCTCAAAAAAACCAAAACTATAGTGATGGAAAACAGATCAGTAGTTGGCAGGGGTTGGAGGGGAATGACTATCAGGGGGTAGCATGTAAAAAGGGAGGTTTTTTAAGGTAATGGAACTATTCTCTATCTGATCTTGGTGGTGGTTACAGGAATCTACGCACATTCATAGGACCATGCACCCAGAAAACAGAAACAAAAACCTAACCACAAACAGAAAGAAACAAAAATAAGTCCCTCCTCTCCTAACAAGCACATTTTTTAAGTAATTAATTAGAAAAACTTTGCAACTCAAAAAAAAACTTAACTGAGACTTATTTCAAAAATGAGTTAATTCCGTATTTATTAAACCCAAATGTTTCCAATGGGAATATTTAATATGCTATACCAGGGAGAGGTGCATTTTATATACTGAAGTACAAGAATTAATTTTTCAAGCTTGGATGCAAAAAGTGCAAAAAGTAAAATTAAAATTCCATGTGTATGATATAACGTCAAGCTTGGAGGAAAAAAGCATTCCTGTAGATTGAATTGAAAGGCCCTTGCAAACATTTCAATCACCTGATAAAAGGAAAAATAAAAGAGAAAAAATAGGGTCACAATTCCATTCTATCACAATGAAAATGTCCCTCTTTCAAAAACTAAATGCTCCCCCTCCAGCTTCTAGGAGATGTTGGTTCTATCTTAGCCCCTCCGAACCATTCCCCACAACCCCCACTAACAAATTCCTGGTTCAAGACAAGCCCCAGCCTACTACCTCTACCTGCCTCCTGAAGAGAAACTTGAGAACAGCCAGTTAGCAAGCACCCCTCTCTCCTGGACGTTCCAGCATGTGAGCCCCACACCCTTCCAGTGCCTCCCCATTTTTCTATCCTTGCCAGCCTAACACCTCCAGAGAACCATGTCTGCTCCCACATTTCCACTCTCTCTTCCATTACCCCATCTGACTTTGTCACCCATCTTCCACAAAACCTATCCTGCAATGGTCACCAACAACCTCCACATGGTGGAATCCAAAGGATGCCATGTGTTCTTTTGTTTAAATTCTCAGATGTCATCAACCAAGTTGGACACACGCTCTCCTTCTGTTCATATTTTCCACTCTCAAATTCCTTAACTATACATTCTCCTGGTTTCTCCTGATCTGCCCACACTTTGTTGGTTTTCTTTTCTGGCTCTGTCTGCTCTCCTGGGCTTCTATATAGAATTCCTCAGGGTCCAGGTGGAGCCCCTAATTTGCAGTCCATTTCTCCTCCTGTTCCCAGTGCCATCTGTATGCACCTACTCACCTTGTTTCACCAATCCAATCTCTTCTGGGTTTCAGGATACTTTCTAATTGGTCGATGAGATGTGAGTTAACACTGCACTAAAAAAGTTTCCGTGGGGAGACAAGCTTGAGAAACATGAGCCTGTCCTCAACTTAGGAGTAGAAAGACAAGTATGTCTAAAACATTCTTAGAAAAAATAAACCAGTCAACTAGTTCTCTTCCCTATTTTCACCCCAGTTATTTTTTTATTAAATTTTTTACTTAAATTCAATTTAATGCACATATACTGTATTATTAGTTTCAGAGGCAGAATTCAGTGATTCACTCCAGTTTTCTAATAAGACTTGTAGCACCTTCTGCTCTTCCTCCCTTACTGAAACTTAGTCCCAGCTGATATGAAACACAGAATTTACAGCTTTACTCCTAGGTAATTCCCAAGAATGCCTGTCTCATTTCCTTACCAGGGTGCAGAATCAGAGAAGCAAAAACAGAAGGGGTCTGCAGGCCCACTAGTCTTGCAACCTTAGTTCTTCAGGGGCCATGGAGACACTGATGAAAGATGGAATCCCCTCCTCAGAAAAATGAACACATGCACAAGACCCAAGCTTCTGTGTAAAATTTCAAGGGTCCAACCCCTCAAGCTCATTCCCTAGCCCATGGACTCAAGCTAAGCCCCCTATACTGATTCTTGGTGGGGGGCGGGGGATCCTCCTGATTTACAGAGACCTCCATTCTCTCAGGCTTCCCAGGTTTGCCTCCCAACAAAGTAGGCCCAATGAGAATAACAGTGCACACCATAACTGAGACCTCTCAGCCCAGGGATCAGCCCTGCAGAAACCACAGACCCATTCATTTAACAAATATTTCCTGAGCTCATCCTACATTCTAGGTGCTATTATACTTGGAGAAGACAGACTCAATGATCCTTTCCCTCTGGAGGTAGGTATCCTAGTGAATGGGTATCGTTGATATTGGGTCATCAGTAGTATCATTTTATAGCATTTGAGACTCCATTCCATAAAAATCCCATCAAGATTTATAAAGCACCTCTTACAGTCTTTGAAATTAGAAGCTACAGCGTCAATGTGAGGGCTGACAAAAAAAAAAAAAAAAAAAAAGGAGGATGAGCTGAAAGAACAGCCACATGTCCTTCTAAACGAATGAAAGGATGCTCATCCTCTTGGCTCACCACTCCCAGAAGAAATCGAGCCTCTATTACCCAAGTGAGAGTCACACATTCCTGCCCAGCATGCCTATAGTCACAGCCATCTGGCACAATGGCCTTGTGCCCACTCAAAAGATAACAAGCCAATTTCAAATGGTAAAGAAACCCAAAAATAAAGATGTAAAAACAGAGCCCCTAAACTGAGCCAAATTATACTTCCTCAGAAAATTCATCCTCTGATGGTAAATCAAGTCCAAAGTCTCATTACAAAGAATTATAATTCTAGGTAGTAGGAGGATTAGTTCCACGATGAAAGCCTATATGCCAAAGCTGTTTTGTAATTCACTTAATTACAGATATCTACTCTTGAAAATTAATTTTTGTGTTTCAAATAGAAAAAGAAAAAAATTAAAAAGCTGCCTAAGCTCTATCAATAGGAAAATGGTTACATAGATTATGTTCGTAAAATAGAGTAATATGCAGCCATTAAAAATAACTAGATAAAACTATATATATCACTCAAGGGATATGTGTTGTTTTATCTGCCTAAAACTCCATTTTTCTTATAAATTCTCCTTCATGCCATGTAACTCTATTTGGAACTTCTAATCATACTCTTTCTACATGCTCCCACACCCTCAGCCACTGTGGTTTTTCCAGGGATAGGAACCATAACATGAAATAAATCTATTAGAGTCTCCCCTAGAATTTTCCAACCTGGAAAGCAAAAGCTTCTCACATGTCCAGTTAAGAGGCTGTAAGCACATGGGGTCCCAAGAGCTTCAAGTAGCAAAAGTCCACATAAAAGTGCAGTGTGTGTGTGTGTATGTATGTGGGGGGCGGTGGAGAGATGGGGTGGGGGGGTTGTGAGTGTGCGTGTGCACATGCACATGGCTGTCCCAGGATAGACACAGGAAGGCTATAGTTCACACAGTTTATAATAGGGTGAAAGGCAAAGAGAGAGGAAATTCTACTTTATGAAATTCAAAGGAAGTTTTAGGATTATTGGTGATATTTTTCTTTCACTCTAGTATGTTTCAAATTAAAGGAAAGGTACCATAGTTTATCACTGACAATACCTCCAAGTTGCATCCCATAACTCTGCTTATGAGTCAGTTATTTGGAACTAGAAACATATTTTTCCAAAGAAACCATGCTATAAATAGCTGAGGTTAGATCCCAAGCCAAACCCATAAATGCTTATTTAAACTATAATTTACTGTAGGGAAACTACATTTTTTTTTTAAAGTCCTTCCTATGTGCCAGACATTATGTCTTCTAAAAACATTAACTCACTTATTTCTCAAAACAATCCCTGACGGGGTTTGATTTCCTAAAATAGGCAGCTGTAAGGCTTGTGATAACCTGCCACCTAGAGTTTCAGGGTAGGTTTCTCCCATCACCATAAACTTACCTACAACTATGACATTCCCAACTTAAAGAGTTTGAAGGGGGAGAAAAGGCAGAGCTCTCTTTGAACAGAGACAAGTCTCTCAATGTGCATTCTGGATCCTGGTTCTCCACTGGTTTCTTCACTATCCTTCTCTCTCAACTATCTTTACAAACCCACACGACATGATTAAACCCCATCATGCCTCTCCCTCAAGCCAGCCTCCACTCCCACCTGCTTGTCTCCCATCTTCCCACCCCTCTCCACCTCTTCATTCCCCCTTACACCATCCAGCTTCTGCCCCCACTGCTCTAGACAATTTGCCCTTGATCCTTTCCTTGCCAAACCTAATTAGGACCATTTCAGTCCTTACATGGTCGGACCTCTGTGCAGTGTAGGACACTGCTGGCCACGCCCTTCCCTGGTTCCTGTGACACTTCTCTCTTCTCGTTCTCTTCACACTTCTTAAACAATTCCTGCATCTCCTATTCTCATCTTCTCTTCCAGTTTTCCTTAAAACACCATAGTTCTCTGGAGTTGTCCTCAGCCGTGAGTTCTTCCCATCATACGTGCTTTTCTTGAGTAACTGTGTCTACTACCATAGCCTGAGCCACCACCACAGAGCAAAGATTCCTAAATCTTTACCTAGAGGACCTACCAAGAATTACCCAGGTGTTCACCTCAGGAGCCTCAGGTGCCTCAGTTCTAACAATCTCAAAATGAACTCAAGATCCATTCTCAACCTCTCCTCCTGGCTCTGTTCCCAAACCATTTTAGAAAGGCCACATGATTATCATCAGACCGGTCTTCAGACTTCCAAGTGCTCTCATGTTCATTCTTCTCCTTAATCCTCACTGAAAACCTCTGCACAGGCATGAACAGACGCCGTGTTTGAAGAGTACCAAAGACTCATTTCGATCAGGTATGGTTAGACATGCAGACACAAAATGCCCTTCATGAAGGAAGAAGTTTTACTCACAGTCGCCTAGAAACAAGAGGCACAGCACACCACAGAGCCACATGATGAAGCACCGGGTTCAGTCGGGGGGGGCAGAGGGAGACACGTGGGTGAGAGCCTTCGCTGTGATTTCCATGGGAAGGCTCAGGTGAGGCAGAGTAAACAGACTTAAGAATCGCTAGCTTGAATGATTTTAGGGGTGCTGGGTGTAGGAGCTATCCCTAGTTGTCTGGTAACTGACCCTGGGGTGGATAAAGCAAGTGGACAGATAGAGAGTGGCCCACAGTGTGGGAGCCCAAAAGAACAGGTGCTTGAGGACGTGCACTCTGGATTGGTTAGTTTGCACTTGAGAGGCATGCTTGCAGGCAAGTCATTTGCTAACTCTAGGAGTTAGCTAGCACCGGGAGGGGCATCTCTCCAGGGTCGGCAAGGTCCCAAAAGTCAAAGCCTCAAAATATAGACAATAAAAAGACATGACGAATACACACTGACTCCCTGTCTTCACCGATGTGACTAAGTTCCAATGGGCTAACAGAAATTCTTGGAGTTTACACAGCATTTACATACATCACCTCATTTCGGATCTCACAAGAACGCTGAAGCGTTAAGTAGCTTTATGCCCATTCTGCATCTGCGGAAAATGGAAGTTCAGAGAGGCTGAAGAGTTTTCTTTAAATCACCTAACTAAAGACAGGCAGAGCTACAAGTAAGCTAGACCCTCTCTGCCAGCCCTTTGCCTGAGTGCTTTACCACACGTCCTCTATAGACCTCGGTCCCCACTGGAAAAGTTCATATGATATATGAGGCCCCTGGGTATAGGAGGCCCCTCTCGGTTGTAAGAGTCTGGGCTGGGGCTGCCCTTCCTGCTCACGCCTCCAACACTCAGATATGCTGAAGACACCTCAGGGGGGAGGAGGTGCTCCAGAACATACATTTTTATTCCAGAAGAAGTCTTCATATTCAGTCTCGAGCGGTCTTCTCACACCAAGGAACAGGACTAAATAAGTTCCCTGAGCCTAACTCTACAGCTGTAGACCTCAAGGCTCTTGTGAGCACTCTGGGTTATCATATGGCTGTGTCATTCCTGGCATTTGAGGAACGGTGGCCAGGCCAGGAATGGGAGCCATCTTCAATACAAGAGGTGCTAACCTTGAAACATTAATGTGGCTGCATCACCCATGTATGTAATAATCTCAGCCTAAAACTCTCTTCCATGCTTAAACCCATGCTTTTCTCCATTGTTCTGATATATACTGAGTGACCCAGCACTGCAACCACCAGGTCAACTGTGGGAACTTTAGTGTGTCCAAACCTTTACCCAGAGCTGGTCATCATTTGGGAAAATCATGCCCCTGATGACAAGGCCACTCCAGCACAGTATTTTTTTTTTTTAAAGATTTTATTTTTATTTATTTGACAGAGAGAGACACAGCGAGAGAGGGAACACAAGCAGGGGGAGTGGGAGAGGGAGAAGCAGGCTTCCCGCCGAGCAGGGAGCCCGATGCGGGGCTCGATCCCAGGACCCTGGGATCATGACCTGAGCCGAAGGCAGACGCTTAACGACTGAGCCACCCAGGTGCCCCTCCAGCACAGTATTATATCCCGGCCACAGAGGCAGCTGTCATGTCCATGCTGATGGTAGGCAGAAGTGCAAGTATCTGGTCATTCATTACGTATCTTAGGGGGAGACCTTCCTAAGCAACAAAATACATATTATTTTATTGAAAATTACTTTCATTTATTTTAATTTTTATTGTTATGTTAATGCCCATACATTACATCATTAGTTTTTGATGTAGTGTTCCATGATTCTTTGTTTGTGCATAACACCCAGTGCTCCATGCAGAACGTGCCCTCTTTAATACCCATCACCAGGCTAACCCATCCTCCCACCCCCCTCCCCTCTAGAACCCTCAGTTTGTTTTTCAGAGTCCATCGTCTCTCATGGTTCATCTCCCCCTCCGATTCCCCCCCCTTCATTCTTCCCCTCCTGCTATCTTCTTTTTTTTTTTTTCTTAACATATATTGCATTATTTGTTTCAGAGGTACAGATCTGAGATTCAACAGTCTTGCACAATTCACAGCGCTTACCAGAACACATACCCTCCCCAGTGTCTATCACCCAGTCACCCCATTCCTCCCACCCTACCCCCCACTCCAGCAACCCTCAGTTTGTTTCCTGAGATTACTGTCATTTATTTTTTAGACTACATTCAGGGCTTTATATTTTTTTTCTTGGATGCCTTTTTTTTTTATTTAATTTTATTATGTTATGTTAGTCACCATAAAATACATCATTAGTTTTTGATGTGGTGATCCACGATTCATCGTTTTCCTATAACACCCAGTGCTCCATGCAGTATGTGCCCTCCTTAATACCCATCACTGGGCTAACCCAACCCCCCACCCCCTCCCCTCTAAACCCTCAGTTTGTTTCTCAGAGTCCATAGTCTCTCATGGTTCATCTCTCCCTCTGATTTCCCCCCCCTTCATTTTTCCCTTCCTTCTCCTAGTGTCCTCCATGCCATTCCTTATGTTCCACAAATAAGTGAAACCATATGATAATTGACTTTCTCTGCTTGACTTATTTCACTTAGCATAATCTCCTCCAGTCCCATCCATGTTGATGTAAAAGTTGGGTATTCATCCTTTCATGATGGCTGAGTAATATTCCATTGTATATATGGACCACATCTTCTTTATCCATTCATCTGTTGAAGGGCATCTCGGCTCCTTCCACAGTTTGGCTATTGCGGACATTGCCGCTATGAACACTGGGGTGCATACGGCCCTTCTTTTCACTACATCTGTGTCTTTGGAGTAAATACCCAGTAGTGCAATTGCTGGGTCAGAGGGTAGCTCTATTTTTAATTTTTTTGAGGCACCCCCACACTGTTTTCCAAAGTGGCTGTACCAACTTGCATTCCCACCAACAGTGTAAGAGGGTTCCCCTTTCTCCACAACCTCCCCAACATTTGTTGTTTCTTTCCCTGTCAATTTTTGCCATTCTGACTGGTGTAAAGTGGTATATCTCAATGTGGTTTTGATTTGGATTTCCCTGATGGCTAATGATGTTGAACATTTTTTCATGTGTCTGTTAGCCATTTGTATGTCTTCTTTGGAGAAGTGTCTGTTCATGTCTTCTGCCCATTTCTTGACCTGATTATTTGTTTTTGGGGTGTTGAGTTTGAGAAGTTCTTTATAGATCCTGGATACCAGCCCTTTATCTGTAGTGTCATTTGCAAATACCTTCTCCCCTTCTGTGGGTTGCATCTTTGTTTTGTTGGCTGTTTCCTTTGCTCTGCAGAAACTTTTTATCTTGATGAAATCCCAGAAGTTCATTTTTGCTTTTGTTTCACTAGCCTTTGGAGATGTGTCTTGAAAGAAGTTGCTGTGGCCGATGTCAAAGAGGTTATTGCCTATGTTCTCCTCTAGGATTTTGATGGACTCCTGTCTGACACTGAGGTCTTTCATCCATTTTGAGTTTATCTTTGTGTATGGTGTTAGAGAATGGTCAAGTTTCATTCTTCTGCATGTGGCTGTCCAATTTTCCCAGCACCATTTATTAAAGAGACTGTCTTTTTTCCATTGCGTTTTTCCTGCTTTGTTGAAGATTATTTGACCATAGAGTTGAGGGTCCATATCTGGGCTCTCTATTCTGTTCCATTGGTCTATATGTTTGTTTTTCTGCCAGTACCATGCAGTCTTGGTGATCACTGCTTTGTAAAACAGCTTGAAATTGGGCAACATTCAGGGCTTTATAATGCTTTTTGAAATCCTACCTGAGAGTATACTGGACTTTCTAGGACTTTTCATTTTGGGATACAATAAAAATATTGTTGTAACCGAAGGCTGTGGGTTTGGCCACAAACCCAGAGCAGGCTCTGGCCAAATACCTCCTGCAGCCTTTCCTCTGGGCCCTGTCCTAGATCCTGTCAGTATTTCAGAGCTCACATGTACCCCCATCTCCAAAATGGCTCCCCCAACAAGCCTGGGATCATGGATAAAGAAAGAACAGAGAAGAAAAGAGAGAAGCGCATTGCTTTATTCTTCCTCTTAGTATCTGCAACCATAGATGGAGAAGTGGATGCCCTAGGGTGGTTGTGTCATACCTTCTGAAGTTTTCTTCTTACCTACAATGGCTCTTTATCACTCCTGTCTTTTGCAAATTCCTTATGCATGGCTCTCCTTGAGACAGGGAGTTAGCAGGGGAAGGGAGCAGGCAATTTTGTCTACCAAAGATTCATTCAACAAACGTATTTTAAATGCCTCCTATCTTTTTCACCAGGACTCCTCACAGACATTCCAAACTTTGAAACTAACCATGAAATTTAAAGTAATTCAGAATTTCACATTAGAAGCGTTTACTTCTTGGCAAGTGGGCCATTGTGGGGTATAGCATCTTCTACCTTGACTAGAGCCTAGGAGATCAAGCAGACTCCTGGTTCAGAGGTCTGGAACTTGAAAGAAAAAAAGCAGGGCCTAACTGGGGACAGCCAAACATGGGAGTAGGGAGGGCCAGGGGATCAAAGGGTTGTCTGAAATGTACCATTTTTAATGTTTATCCCATACTGAGGAGCACGGTCTTAAATTTATTTCACTACACTGTGATTGAGAGAAAATATTTTCTTCAGAAAACATCACTGGTAAACAAAAAGCTCAAGAAGTGATCTGTGTTTACTAAAACCTTCAAGTACATTTTAATATATTCTGCAAGGATAAAATGTAGTTATGCAAGAAGGAGACAGTGGTTTCTAACTTGTGGTATTCATAGCCCAGATACACTACGAAAAAATTCTCTTGATGATTTAGGCATCTATTCAGAATCGTAGGCAGAAAACATGGTCATACCTTCCTGCTGGCAGTCACACAAAACTGATACATCCCACACACTTGTTTTAGTAGCTCCAACACCAGCTGTTCTAGCAACTTCTGAGAGAATATGCAATCACAGACTGACTGTTGGTCACTAATGTGTCAAACAGCATCATCTTCTAACCTAAAACTAAAATCTCACTTTGACAAATGGGCTGACCAAATTAAGTTAGCCAAACCAATGCTTAAGCCTGAGTTTTGATTTTGAAAACTTTCTGTATAGGCTGTAACAGCAAATAAGGATTTATATTGTTTTAACAAAAGAGCAGAGACCACCCATAGGATTTATCTCTACTAGATTTTAAAACCTACAAAATCCAAGGTCTTCCCAAGAATTAAAAGCATTTTTCAGATTAAAATACTTAATAAAAATACATAAATTCCACTAGCATTTCACACACACACACACAAAGAATAAAAGGCATTAAATAAAACGACCAAGATTACAGCCAGTTATGTATTTACCATCCAAAGACAGCAGACCCTTCCATGCTACTCTGACCTTTGTAGGTGCAAGGCAAGATTAACATGCATTGAGTACATGTTCTACGTACTGTATACAGACCATTTCAGTTAATTCTCTCTGACTGTGGATTTCCCACAGATAGGCTCCTTATCACCACTCCACAGTTGCAGAAATGGAGGCTCGGCAACACATCCAAGGCTGCACAGGCAGGAAGCGCCAGGCGGGTCTAAAAAGGCCTCCATTCTCTTTGGGTGTATCATACCTATCCGCTCCCAAATCCACAGCACACCAAACTTCAACTCTCCAAAAATGTTTCCAACAACCTATGTTTTTCTTGTATCATAAAAATTGTGTATTTTGGTAGCAGTAAGCAGTGGTCACTTTAAATATATCAAACATCGGGACCATAAAGAGCTGCTCCAGACTGCTGATGGAGTGGTAACCAGAGGGGAAAGGAGAAGCAGTAGCTAGAGGAGTGACTGGGGACACAGTCACTGGATTAGACTCAGGGACAAGAAATACCTCTGTAAGTTTTTCTGCAAGAAATACTTCTAAGCCTCCTCTGTCCCCCTGGCAAGAAACTCAATTTCACCATGGAGTATAAGAATCCCAAGCAGTTTATGCAGTTCAGAAAGTCTGGGGAAAGGTCCGTCATGGTCACCATTGAGCCTCTTGTATCCCCGGTCCAGATGGTCCATTCCAAAGGGACTGTGGCAGAGATTCTGTCTTCCCACATCTATGGTCATCTTCACCATGGAATCCCCCCTTTTCAAATGAGCTGATCTGACACCCCAGTAAAAAAACAAGAGGCTGACTCTGAAAAACAGTATGGAGGTTCCTTCAAAAGTTGAAAATAGAGCTACCATACGATCCAGCAATTGCACTCCTGGGTATTTACCCCAAAGATACAAATGTAGGGATCCGAAGGGGTACGTGCACCCCAATGTTTACAGCAGCAATGTCCACAATAGCCAAACTGTGGAAAGAGCCAAGATGTCCATCGACAGATGAATGGATAAAGAAGATGTGGTATATATATACAATGGAATATTATGCAGCCATCAAAAGGAATGAGATTTTGCCATTTGCAACGACATGGATGGAACTGGAGGGTATTATACTGAGCAAAATAAGTCAATCAGAGAAAGACATGTATCATATGACCTCACTGATATGAGGAATTCTTAATCTCAGGAAACAAACTGAGGGTTGCTGGAGTGGGGGGTGGGGTGGGAGGGATGGGGTGACTGGGTGATAGACACTGGGGAGGGTATGTGTTCTGGTAAGCGCTGTGAATTGTGCAAGACTGTTGAATCTCAGATCTGTACCTCTGAAACAAATAATGCAATATATGTTAAGAAAAAAAAAAAGAAGATAGCAGGAAGGGAAGAATGAAGGGGGGGAAATCAGAGGGGGAGATGAACCATGAGAGATGATGGACTCTGAAAAACAAACTGAGGGTTCTAGAGGGGAGGGGGGTGGGAGGATGGGTTAGTCTGGTGATGGGTATTAAAGAGGGCACGTTCTGCATGGAGCACTGGGTGTTATGCACAAACAATGAATCATGGAACTACATCTAAAACTAATGATGTAATGTATGGTGATTAACACAACAATAAAAAAATTAAAAAACAAAAAACAAAAAACAAGAGGCTGGCATTTCACCCCTACAGCAAGGGAACCTCCCCCTCGGGCAGACCGCAGCTCTGTGCTCCCTTTGGGGGAAAAAGAAAGGAAATTTCTTTTTCCAACTTTTCCAACTTCCTCTTCTTCCTCAGCAATGAGCCACCTTCCTCAGCAAAGAGCCACCAGCAGACCACAGTGGGCCCAAGCAATGAGAAACAGGACAGCATTTGGGTCTGTTTTCTATCTCTTCAGTTGTGCTCTGCCAGGGTCCCAGGACTCTCCATGCATGACTCTGGAACTTCAGAAGATGCATTAGGTTGGACTGTATGCTACTGCCCAAACTGGACCATATGTGACCCACAAAAATGGCGACTTTGTACATTCAACCAAAGCCCACACTAATGCTGGTATCCCTTGGTAAAAAAGGGAGGATGGGCTTTCATGGGAATGTTTGAGCCAACCAAACTCTGGTTCCAATCCTCCTGTTACAATCCTAAATACTGGGAACTGATTTCTGCATTGGGGTCTTTAAGACGATGGATTTTCACCTAACTAAAAAAGGGTTTCATGGCAATACCGGGTTAGACTTTGTAAATGTGGCTCATGAGTTCTAAAACCTAAAATGGAAAACTGAGCTTCCAGGGTATTATGATTATTGGTTTGTACTTTACTATTTTATTTATATCCCTCCTTGCACTGAAAAATATTCAAGGGTTTTTATTTCACCATGAATAAAAGGGATGCTTTAGCAACAGAACAGAAGTAAAGGATAAAGAACTATACTTCTTCAATGTCTATAAATGACCCAGACTAGGTGTCCAAGTTTGGAAAATACTTAATCTCTTGGGCGCCTGGGTGGCTCAGTTGGAAAATACTTAATCTCTTTCGGCAATGAAATGCCAAAATTCTTTTAAAGGCTGAAAGCTTATTTATTGTAAGTAGGAGATGAGTTAAACCTCTGGCAGCCCAGTCCACTGGAGGTGCCCCTACAAGGAATGTGGTAAGCACACTGCAAGGCATCATGGAGAAGGAACCTTAACTGCACCTCAGTGGTAGGTAAGTTCTGAGGCATGGTTACCACCACACTAAGGCCAGAGTCGAAGTTTTCACTGGTCCAGAAAAAAGGATAAAAATAAAGGCAATTCTCAGGGGAACAAATAAAGGCAATTTCTCAGGAGAAAAAAAATACCAGTAAGTATCTGTAGCCTGATGGAAAGAATAAATGAATGCACACTGTCCACTTTTCCAAAGAGATGACTTTATTACATGTAAAGAACTATCTTTAAAAAAAAAGAAGCTAACCTTTAACCCGAGTGTCCTGTATAACTTTCTCTTATTAAAATATCCTTTTTATTTATTTGATGTAATGAAATGCTGTGACAGAAGATCACAGTTTCACTCTGAAAAAACAAAGTTAGCAGCCTTACATTGGACACTAAAATATTCTTGAAATTTTACCAGATGACAAATTTGACAATCAGGGAGCCACTGCTTTGGAGCACTGATTATAACCCTTATAAGAGGAGCTGGAATCAGAGACCCATGGTTTGGCCAGAAAACATCCCCTGAGCATTGTAGACCCAGTAGACAACCTGCCCAACAGCCATGTTTCCTTCATCCTCATGGGCAGATCCCCAGCTTTGTCTCAGTTGTCCATCCTTTTCCCATGCAACTCAAGCTCAACTAAATCTACCTCCAGCTCCAGGGAAGGGTTACTAAGTAGCCCATTCCCCTTGCCTATGATCGGTTTAAGGATGAGCATATGACCAATGAGACATGAGGGGAAATCTGATGAAAGACCCCTGGGAAAGATTTCTTTGCCATTAAGAAGAGACACAGAAATGAGCAATCCCTCTCCTGTTGGACACGTCCTCGCTGACCGCAATGCCTAGAGCTACAGCAGCCATCCAGCCTGAAGTCAAGCCAAGACATTCTTAACAGCAGAGCAGAAAGATGGAAGGAACCTGGGTCCTTGATAATGTCACTCAGGTACTAAATCAACAACCTGGAAATCTTCTGTTGGGAGACTGTGTTCTCCAAAAAAGATAGATTGAAGTCCCTACCCCCAGTACCTTAGAATGTGACCGTATTTGGAAAGAGGGCCTTCGCAGATTTAACCAAGCTAAAATGAGGTCATTAGATTGGGCTCTAATCCAGTACGACTGGTATCCTTGTAAAAAGGGGAAATTTGGTTGTGGACACACATAAAGGGAAGATGATATGAAGACACACACGGAGAAGGCCATGTGAAGATGGAGGCTGAGACTGGACCAATGCAGCTGCAAGTCAAGGAAGACCAAGGACTGACAGCCAGCACCAGAAATGGGGAAGATACGAGGAAGGGTTCTCCCCAGAGTCTCAGGAAGCATGGCCTGCTCGTACCTCGATTTCAGACTTCTAGCCCCCAGGACTGTGAGAGAATAAATCTGTCTTGTTTTAAGCCACCCAGTTAGTGATACTTTGTTAGCACAGCCCTAGGAAACAAATAGAACTTCCTTTTCCTAGACTTCTGACTCTGTGAAATAACACATTTTCCTTCTGCTTCAGCCATTTGGAGCTGAAGATGCCTATACTTGCAACTGAAAGCAAGCTGACAAATATGAGTTCTTAGCATAGTACTGGCCCCAAGAAGAAGGGGCCCATCCAACAGAGAAAGTATCCATGAGAAGCAAATGCCCTCTACAGTCCACCTGTGTGACTACCCAGCATCAACAGTCTCCCTTCTTCCCAACCTCACACTTCCAAACACAAACACAGACAGCTTTGCTCCACACATCATGCCATGATCTTTCTGCCACCTAAAGCACTCCTAGTCCAATGCCGGGTCTCATATAACATCTATCTCTCCTTCGGTTTCCTCCTGATTCCTCTTTTAGACTAATTTAGAGATTAACTATAAAACTGAGGACCATTTTACAAAATATATGCAAAATTCAAGTACTTTTCCTCAAGCCCAAGCCACCATCATCTCTCATTGGATCACTGCAATAGCCTCCTAACTGGTCCCCCTGCTTCCCCTCCTTCAAAGTATTCACAATAGAGCCCCCAGAATGATCCTGTTAGAATCTAAGTGAGGTCAGGCTGCTCCTCTGCTCAGAAACCTCAAGTAGCTCCCATTTCATTCAGAGAAAAAGCCCAAATCCTCCCAATGATTTATAAGGCCCCAGATGATCAGGGGCCTGATCATTGTTTCCAGCTGCTCTCCCTCTTCTTCACTCCACTATTGCCACACTGTCCTTTGAGCATACCAAGGAGATTCCAACCTCAAGACCTTTGCACTTGTTCTGCCCACTGGCTGAAATGCCCTTCCCCAGATATCTGCCTAGCTCATTCCTTCAGTTCCTCAGGTCTCTACTGAAAAATCACTTCATCAATGAGGCCTTCCCAATCCCTTCCCCATTACCCTTCAGACCCCCTCCCCTGGCTTTATTTCTTCTTCTTAACACTTATCATTATGCATTTTACCTATTTTTCATGTTTATTGTCTATCCTCCACTAACATGTATGCTCCATGAGGGCAGGGATTTTTGTCTACCCTGCTATATCCCACAGCAGTGTCTGGGAGAGGGTCTACCGCATATGTGAATGAGGGAAAGAACACAAGGTCATGAATGTGGTCATTTAGATCACCTAGAATGGTCTCATGTTTTGTACCAGCCATATATAACTGGGCAGATCCATGCATGGAGTAAGCAGAGTTGGATCCAACAGGGTTGGGGTTTTACCAAAAATGTATAATGAAGTAAGAGAAGAGGAAGGGAGGTAAAGGGGCAAACAATGCAGGTATGATAATGATTGACCTCAGAAAGTAAGGTGGAAGAAATTAGTTGGGTAAGGAAGGAGGTGAGGATATGAGGGAACAAAGGACATGGAAAGATAAAGAATCAATGGTTTAAAGATGAATGTGGGATTTAAGCTCTTTTTGGAGGAAGTACACCCACACTGATAAATTTGGTGTAACCTAAAATTAGGTCTGTCCCTCCTTGCTTTAGCACCCTTGGCTTCCACTCATGCATACATTAGCCAAATTTGCATCTATGTAAATCAGCAAAATTCAACTTCAATTGGTATGTAAGCTTTCTCCTTGTGAACTCTAACAGCAGCTACACTAGCCTACCTTGCTGGGCTCTGACTCAAGTCTGGATATGATAAGGGGTGGTGGGATATAAACATGAGGAAACTGGCTTCTCAGGTGAGGTGTTTGAGTGAGGGGAATTGGGACCTGCTTTGGTTGGTAAAGACAGCTGAGTGGGGACTGACCATGGGGTCTGTCTTCCAAATCTTCTCCCACATTCCATCACAGTCTTCCTCAATCAAGAGCCAGGCAAGACTATGAACACACCTGCTGGTGTAATCAGCAACCAGAGGGGTCACACTTTGAATCTCCCCGCTCCTCTGTTTTAGCGCACACACGCACAGTCCCCTTGTTTCAGTGCAATCATAGAAAATTCTTCATGATCAGGCCATGGTGAAAGCAGAAAATTGAAGACCTTGGGCTCATCCTCCTTGTTCTCTAAACTGACGAACCATTAGAAGCAACAAGCTCCCTCTTCCCCAGTCACTGACTTCCTCAGACACCTCTTCCTCTTCCATTACCCAAGGTTGCCTTCAGTGTCTTCAGGTTCACCTCTTGCTTTGGGTGATCAGAGGGAACAATCTCAATAGCTGGCACCCCTCCGCTTCCCACAGACTGTCAGAAACCCATCACTTGATCTCAGCTGAACTGCCCAGCCTTCTACCCTCACCTGGGTGAATTCTCAGACCCAGATGCCCGGTCCCCATTGCCCAGATTGTGGACTCCCTGTGTCCACTTCTTACTGCAACCTGGTATGATTCTGGGCTTTTGTTTGCAACCAACAGAACACAGGTGGGCTGAGCAAAGTGGAAAATGTAACTTGCCTAAAGAATATTGGGTGACTTACAAAATCTCTAGGAAGGCAAAAGGAAATCCTGAGGGCTACAAAGCCAAGCACGATGCCCACAATCCTGCCCAGAGAAGGAGGAGATTCAGTGCTGGCTCTAGACAACAGATGGCACTCCCACAGCTGGATGCAGGCACGCCGTCGTGCCATCACAGTACTTACTGCCTGGGAAGCCCCTCATGCTGCAGATGCTTGCTGCCACCGCTGTTCTCGTCCTGCCCTGAGTCATTGGCTCCCAAGACAAGGTCTAGGCAAGTGTGTCCAGCGTAGGCCAGTTGGTCAAGTGCTCTGTGGCCTCAAGGGGACTCCTCTGTCTAAGTCACACTGACAGCGAAAGCCCACAGCCCATTCCTGACACCCCACCCCGCCTTTCCTGACACCCCAACTTTTCTGGGAGCCATACCCACAGCTTCCAGTTTCGATGGAAAAAAAGAGACCTCCAAGAGGCCACTGGAGGGCATTCAAATGCAAACCTGTCAACTCTGTTTTCACCCACCAGGGCTCGATGAAATTGTTTCCAGACACCAGCCAAGAGAGAGGGGAAACATCACGTTCACAGGGGGAAACCACGCCAAGACAGGTAGATGTGTGTCTACTTTTATGGTAATATGGCCATCTTAAAATAATACATCAAGAGTTACAATACATCAGGAGAAAAAAGCCTAAGACTTTGCTTGCCACCTATAATTACCTGATATCATAAAATTAATTGCCAACTCTCCCTTCAGCTTGTTCTTAAGCATTTATAAAGTGATGTAACCCTACAAACTGCACATGTGATCTCCCCTAAAGAGTGTGTTTGAGAAAGTGCTAAAGCCAGCCAGGGCTCAGAGACATGCTATCACTGGACTTTGTAACTGTTTTCTCTAAACACAAGTATAAAAAAGCAATCTTTAAAGTAAGTGAAAGGTAGACAACAAAGTAGTCCTCTAGCCTTGAATAGTTATCCTAATAATATTCCAGAGACCACCGGACTAGACATAGAATCTGTCTGAGGATGTGAGGAAAATATTTTTTAAAATAACAAAGCCCATTAAAAAGAATCCAGCTGGCCTCTCAAAATGACAAAGCCAGAGCAATTCTTGGGTATCGACATGACTCCTGGCCTGATGATCACAAACCACCAGGTATTCACAGACCTCTACTGACTATAAAAGGCATCACAAACTGACAAAGACCCACCGGACCCACCGGACCCACCTCTGGAAATCAGACAGTGGATGCAGAGTAGTATGCCTGCAGGAATCAAGGCTCATTTCATCTGTTCATTGGCTTATTCTGTAAATCCCTACTGAGCACCTGCCGTGGGCCAAGCCTGGTCCTAGAGGCAGCATGGATACACCTATCCAGACCCCTACCTCAGGGAGCCTACGCTCCAGTGGGGAAAAGACAAAGAAATCAGGGGAATTGAATTTCAGATAGTGAAAGGAGTTTAACAGAAGAGAAAGCTAGGAGAGAGGACAGTGCCGGAGAACAGGCCTGGGTGGGCCAAGGAATGGGATGGAGGGAGGGCCGGGGTTCTTACAGCAAGAGGAGGGGTCAGGGGTCAAGGAGAGCCCTCTGTGAAAGCAACTAAAAGATAAGACATGAAGCATAAAAAGGAGTTATGAGAACTTGGAATCCAGCTTCAGAGAAGAATTATATACCTCAGTCTTAGAAAAAAAGAAACAATGTTTTCTAGACAGATGAAGAAGAGGCACAAATGTCCTGTAACTGGAGGGAACAAGCAGGGTTTGGGGGGCATCGAGAGGCCACTGTAGCTGGTCATGCAGATGCTGCACAGGATGGTCTGAGGGGTCGACGACAGAGCCAGATGAGAGGGGCCTCGCAGGCCAGCTAAAGAGCAGGCTCATCCAGGAACAGCAGGAAATGAGAGAAGTGGGTCTTACATTGCTGACTAGGGCTGACACAGTCAGAATTATTACACATACATGAAAGCAAAATAGGCCTTAAAAAAAAAACTCACCTTTTACTCTTCTATAGTTTCCTGAATTAGATGGTTCTCCTGCTTTTGGTTTTAATTGGTGAGGTGCACTGTATTTTTATCTCATTCAAACAATGTTCCTAACTTCTTGGGGTTTTTTTTTAATTATTATTAATTTTTTTGAATTTTTTAAAATTTAATTTAAAAAATTTTTAAACATACAGTTCTGGGTCATTAAGTATATTGACACTGTTGTGCAACCATCACCACCATACATCCACGGAACTCTTTTCATCTTGCAAAACTGAAACTCTGAACCCTTCAGATATTAACGCCCCAAAGTCCCCTCTCTCCACAGGCCCCAACTTTCTATCTCTATGAATCTGACAACTCCAGCAACCTCATATAAGTGGAATCATACAGTATCTGGCTTATTTCACCCAGCATAATGTCCTCTAGGTTCATCAACGCTGTAGCAGGTGTCAGAATTTCCTTCTGTTTTAAGGCTGAATAATATTCCATTATACGGACAGACCACATTTGTTAGCCATTCATCCATCAGTGGACACTTGGGTTGCTTCCACCTTGGCTACTGGGAATAATGCTACTATGAACAGCAGGTACAAAGACCCCTTCAAGTTCCTGTTTTTAATTCTTTGGGCTATATACCGAGTAACTTCTTACTTTCAAAGATACTCTCTACACTTGCTTATATGTGGCTTACAATAGGAGCTGGGTGCAGGCTGAGCAAACCATGCCAGTCCGCTAAAGCTGCATAAACCAGAGGACTCCCACCATGCCTGTGAACCAAAAGTAGACCCCTGCTCCTGGGACACACCTCCAGAGGCTCACACTGCTTCTGACACAAGTCATGGCCTTGATTCTAATATGTGACATAGTTGGTTTTGGGAACTTGATGAGGAGATAGTTTCCATTTTCCCTTCAAAGTTATCTAGTGGAGAAAAAAAAAATGCTGTTTGACTTTTTCAAAGAATTTAAAATTTAGCTTCAGAAACCCATTACACATCTTAGAAAAAAGAGCAAAAAATTCCCCCCTCCAATTTTTTTTTCAAATCTGCAAGCTGTCTAAATTTCATAATGAAGGTGACCCAACAAGGTTGTCTTAATTCTATTACCATAAAACAGTCTCAAATTTCTATTCCCTTTCTTTGTTCTTTATTCATTATTATTACTCATATTTTCTATGAAAGGGGGTTAATTTATTAGAGGTGTTCACAAAACACATTCTATTAAAGATAACTGTTAAATATTTTATTGTATTTCATATATTTTATATGAATTTATATTTACCTTATTAAAATATCTTTATTCTGAATGATTTTATTCAGTACAATTAAATATTAAAAATTGATACATGGCTCTTTAAGGAACCTATTAGTTTTGCAAAACACAGTAATATTGCAGAAGGAAGAATCAGAACACTCTCCAAGCCAGATAAACAGATACTGGAGAAAGGACACTTGCACATTAAGTATTAATTGACACATGGAACAAAATAATTCATGGTTAGCAATCAAATTCATACAGACAGAAAGTAGGATGGTGAATGCCAGGGGCTGGGGGAAGGAAGAAAAAGGAGTTGTTGCTTAATGGGTAAGGAGTTTCACTTTTGCAAGATGCAAAGAATTCTGGAGGTAGATTTCACAACAGTGTGAATGTGTACTTAACACCAAACTGTACACTTAAATGGCTAAGATGGTAAATTTTATGTTATGTATATTTTACCACAATTTTTAAATTTCTTTTAATTTTTCACATAAAAAAATATACATGTTTTTTGAATAACTAATGCTAGCCAGGACTGGCCACCAGTCAGCAGGAAAAGACTGCTCTAGAGTCAGCTCAGGTTATGGAAACCTTCACTACAATTACTCACAATTCCCCAGGAAAATCAGCAGAAGAGATCTTTACGGAAGTAAGGTGTTATGTCTGCTTCAGAGCAGAGGGGTGACAGCACTGGATTTCCCTAAGTCTAACCCCAACATTTCTTCAGCTGATGTTGAGGTGCCTCATCCAATCTCTCTCAAAAGAAATCTGCTACCCACCAAGCAGAGGTATAAGCTGACAAGCAGGTATGACTGCCTGTGTAGGTATAAACTTAACCAGGCATAAAAGGTATTGGTTCCTTGTGACACATATCTGCATTGGTGGTACCAGGTGGTTGAATGTGAAGTTCAAACTTGAATACCTAATGTCCTAGCAAATGTCTTCAAAAAGATTACACATACAGAACTAAAACTAAACATTATTGTGTGGACAGAAAGTTGCCTTTCACATGGCTAAGCTATACAATTAAAATAAACAACAACTGCCAAATCTTTTGGGTACATCATAAAATGCTCAAAGTCAGGACAGGTTGATGGGACTGACTGATGCACTGTGATATTTCTCTGTCCAAAGTTCCAGCTGACTTTCCAGAACAGCTGTTTAATTTCCACAGATACATAATACAATTATGGAAAAAGTAAAATTCAGGGCTTAACCAAAGAGGAAATGCAGACATCCAGTAGTTTTCAATATGCCTTAAAATTATGCTGTCCACCCCAGAAGGGTACAAGAGGTCAAGAACATGAGCATGGAGGAAGAAAAGCATCTTGATAAAGGCTGCCAATACAACCATCAATGGCCAAAGAGATAACAAAAGATTATACTGTGAATGAGAAGAGAGCTTACAACTTAAACTTTGTGATACTGAAGATGAAACAGTATGACGTTGGGGATATCTACTAATGGTTAGATATCCTATGGGAACTACATTTATTATAGTATTGCTTTTTTTAAAAAGATGCTGCTTAATAAAGAGTGGTCTTTGTAACAGAAGGTTTATCATAGGTTTTATGCTACAGTAATTTATTACGTGATGAACCAAGTCATTTTTGCCACATTGAAGGTACTGGCCAAAGGCCACCTTGTCTCTCACAGCTTATTATTAACCCACTGTAAACTCTTCTGATGGAGGTAGAATACAGATTTTTTAAGTCATATATGGGTACTGTAAATTCAACCTCCCACTAATAAACAATGGAAAATAGCTTCTGATGTCAATCCTAAGTATATCCAAGCATCATTTAACATGTTTAAGATTGGTGTCCTTGACTGTGCTCACCTGAGAAAAAAATGCATTCAAGCTTGGGAAACACTGAAAGTGTATGTAATAATTCTACTTCATCACCAGACAGTGATATTTCACAAACAGAATCAACAACTTGATGAGACTACTGCTGCCTTCACCGCAGACCCATGCTGTCTCCACAATGAAATTTAGATACTTCTGATATGACAAACTGTGGGATCACTTGATATGGGAAATTCAAACCATAAAGCCTGAAATGGTACCAAAATTAACAACTCTAATACCCAATGGAAAGCCCTAGTCCATGACACTGCAAAAGGAAAGGAAGCATCTTCTTTAAGATAAAAGTAATGTAAGGTGTAAGGCAGTGGAAGAAATGCAGTAAAACATTTGAAGACCCTAGAAACCAGAAAACTCCAAAATCACCAACAGATAGTAACTGGGAAGTGCTAGGGCCAGTATAAGAACAACAGTGACGCCGCAGGGATTCTTCAGACTCCGATTTGCAAGACAAAACTACTGGCAGTAGAAACCAAATTGGAAGTATGAATAATAGGGGCAAAGGAAGGAGAAGGACCAGATACAAGTGGCGGACTAGAGAAGAGGAGGCAAATCTCACCAAATACATGGCCGAAGTGTTTGTTGCCATGTGAAAACCACAGAAGAAATGCCAGAGTGATGAACCTAGAAACCTATCCTACCTATAAACACAGGTAATAATGAAATTAGGAAATGGAAAAGAGGAAAATTTAATAATAAAAAGGAAATGAAAGAGATAAAGATAGAAAGCCATAGAGAAGATAGGCAAAGAGGGTCCAACATAAGTATGATAGGAGTCCGGGGGGTGGGGGATGGAGGGGACCAGAAAAACTACCAAAAACTATAATCCATGCAGACATTCCCAAAGGTTAAAAAAGAAAAAGAAAATACCTAAAACTATATATTGACCCAGTTTTTAAAATAAGCAAAGGACTTGAATAGATATTTCTCCAAAAAGATCTACAAATTGCCAATAAGCACAAGAAAAGATGGTCAACATCCCAACCATCAGAGAAATGCAAATTGAAGCCACAATGAGGTATCACCTCACACCCATCAGAATGACTACCATCAATCAATCAATCAATCAATCAATCACAAATGTTTGCAAGATCATGGAGACATTGGAACCCTGTGCACTGCTGGTGGGAATGTAAAATGGTGCAGCCATTGTGGAAAACACTAGGCTGTTTCTCACAAAAATTAAAACTAGAATTACCATATGACCCAGCAATTTCACTTCTGAGTATGTACACAAAAGAAGTAAAAAGAGGAACTCAAACATACCTGTACATTCATGTTCACAGCAGCATTATTCTCAACAGCTAAAAGTGTCCATCAATGGATAAATGAATAAACACAATGCAATACATCTATACAACGGAATATTATTCAGGCTTAGAAATGAACGAAAGTCTGACAGATGCTCAACATGGGTGAACCTTGAGGACATTATGCTAAGGGTAATACATCAGTCACAAAAAGACAAATATGTATGATTCCACTTATATGAGGTACTTAGAGTAGTCAAATTCAGAGACAAAAAGTAGAACAGTGGTTGCCAGAGACTGAGGAGTGGGTTGTATGGAGCTGTACACCAAAAATGGTTAAAATGGTAAATTTTATGTTACGGGTATTTAACCACAATTTTTAACAATTAAATTAAATTAACTACTATATTGAAAGGGCACACTATATTGCTGGAAAGCAGGGGGGGGGAGGGGGGAACCACCACATATTCTGGCAAAATTATTAAAGGAGAAAGGATAATAGCACTACATATCTCCCTCAACTTACAGTGGTGTTATGTCCCAATAAACCTATTGTAACTTGAAAATATTGTTAAGTCAAAATGCATTTAATAAATCTAACCTACCAAACATCATAGCTTAGCCTAGCCCACCTTAAATGTGCTCAGAACACTTATTTTAGCCTACAGTTGGGCAAAATCACCTAACACAAAGCCTATATTCTAATAAAGTGTTGAATATCCCATGTAGTTACTGAATACTGTACTGAAAGTGAAGAACAGAATGGTCATATGGATGCAGAATGGTAGATAAATGTGCCTGTTGTTTACCCTCGGGATCGCCTGGCTGACTGGGAGCTGTGGCTAGCTGCCACATATTGGCAGCTACGACATATTGTTAGCCTGGGAAAAGATCAAAATTCAAAGTACAGTTTCTATTAAATGCATATCACTTTCACATCATCGTAAAGTTGAAACATTGTAAGTCAACCATCTTAAGTTGGAGGCTGTCTGTACAGAAGAATCAGAAGGTATTTCCAACACTATTTGCTATGCTTTAGCTGTCTGGGAAAAAACTGCACTTTGATACAAGTAAAAAAAAGAGTTATACTTTTCATTATAAAAGATGGGAATTTGTTGTATTACCCTCTTCACTTGTCTGCATGCTGCTTGAAATATTCAATCACACATTCACACATTAAATAAAGAGAACATACTAGCTCCCATAACTGAAGAGTTCAATGATTACTGCGGTCTTCAGGGCATGCTTAAACCAAGAACTCAATGTCACTAGAGTCCCAAGTCTTTTCTACCTTCTGCTCTGCTTCTGGGGCATCAGCTTCATCCTTGGGGTTCACACAAAAACCCTCAGGCTTCCCTCTTATGATTAAATGTCTGTGGTGGTCTCCTGTCTCCTCACTTCACATTAGGAGAAGCAAGAACATTTCTTCTGGAAAATTCCATTCAGGTCCTGGAATTCACTCTCTCACAGTGACTGAAACTGGGTGTTCATTCCTTTAACAGTTGGTATGGCAAGATAGTGGGATACAATGATTAGGTCAAACTTAGCAGGAGTTAGGGGTAAAGTCAAATCCTAAGAACAGAGAAGAGAAATGGAGGTAAGAAAGGAGAAATGGATTCTGTGAGGCACCTACAGCAGAGATCATAGTCCTGTGGTTGCTTCTCAGCCTTACAGAAACATCTAGATTTGCTATGAGGACATAGCTCGACCCTTCCTCTGCTATATATACCTAACAACTTTTATGTAGAAATCACAAGGTCCTTTAGAGATAGGACAACTTTTATAATACTCATTGGAGGAAGACAGAACAAATTAGAAATAATCTGCCCTCACTTTCTCCTAATCTTAACCAAGGAAAACAAAATTAAGGGAAAGCCAGCACATAATTAAAACTGAGTTGATAGTCAATGAGCAAATCCTACCAAAGATGATGGAGAGGCTAAGTTCCTCTGGGTACTCACTCAATAAATACCATTTATTCCATCTACTGCAAAAGCAAGTATTATAAATAATTTAATTCACTTAGAAAAGGATCTTTCCCATTATTTTATCTGGATGTTATTGTATCTTGAAGTCTGACAGTTACCAAAGCACATAAAAATTCTAATGTTCTAAATGCTAAGATAATCATTAATAATTCATTTTCATTGAAGCTTTCTTGATAACTTTTTGCTTCCTTGTTCTTGCCATAAATTAACTTAAAAAAAAAAAAAAGGCTAAAATCTGAAGAATTTCCAGGACTTTCAAACCACTCTAATTTAAAACAAAATTCATAACCAAAAGTTAACCCACCTAATCCCAATGTCTCTTTGTGCTCATTTATCTTTCTCCAAGGCCATCCGATAATTCATTCACGCATGCACACAGCAAAGATTTACAAAGTGTCTTACACATGCTGGAAGGGATATGAAACACTACACTTCCTAAGCCCTTTTTTACAGATGAGGAACTTGAGGTCAGAGAGTAAATTTTCACAGAGCTAATAAATATGAGAAATCATGGGAGCAATCAAGTTTCCTCAACTCCAGCCTGATGCATTCTCCTTCCTGGCATGCTCCCTCCCCTGTGACCACAGAGAACACAACTGTAGTAGCAGTTTTTGTTAAATTTGTGGCCACCTAGCATCATTGGAACACCCTTCCTACATCTGGAGAATGTCCCCAAGGTAGAGGTAAGACCTCATCCAGCCCTCCTGGAAGCGAGGCCTCAGGCTCGTGTCTGGGCTTTGCTGATAGGCGAGCGGTATGAGACAATGGGCACAAAAGGAGGAGGGAAGGAGACAGAAGTGGCAGAGCTGCTGACATTTGATCCCAGCAAGCTGCAGTGTCTGTGCTAAGTAGTGGCTGTAAAGCTGTCTTCACTTGTCCTAGCCCAGTGCTTTGGTCTTGGCACTGGTCCTCCCTACATGTAGTTCTCTGAAACTGGCTAAAATGGACTCTGCTTTTTGCAACCAAGAATCCTGACACATCTCCCACCTATGCACTTTATTATCCACACGCTTAGCAGATACTCCTAGGAGCTATATTCAGAGTAAAGAGACCTTCTGCGTGAAACTTCACTATGAATCATAGGATACAGTTCATATCTATCTATTTAAGTCTTAATTTCTTTTTAATCTAAGTGGTTCTTTTCTATTAAAAAGACAATGATGGGACTCCTGCACTTAAAGCAATATGTACTGAATTGTCAAAAGCCTCTTTACAGAAAAAAAAAAGAAGACGGCAAAGTGAAAAGCAGTACCAAAATATCCTTTCCCCAAAATCTAACAATGGAGCAAAGCTGCTGCCAGACCTCTGTACTACACAGCAGGTCCTCGTAGCCCCCAGCTCTACCCGCCTTGGAAGCAGGAAGCAAGGGAGAAACAAGTAAATAAAATCCTGAACAATCTCACTAACAGCCACCAACTTAGAGAGGAACAGAAGGGAAACAGCTGAAGGTAACTTCCAGAGACTAAACAGAATTTTCCCTAACACCTCCATGTCATCCCAAAGATTAAAAAAATGCTGTGACCCCTGCAGAGGGGAAAGTAAAAAACTCTTTTTCCTATGGTTACAGATGGGAAATGTTTAAACACGACAATGTAAAAGCACAGTCTTCTGAATTGGACAGAATGGAGTGGGAAATGGGAAGATGGACAAATGCATTCATTTCCTCACGTGTCTTAGAGGGGAGTCACTAAGATAGGGCCAAACATTGGTAAACCTAGAAATAAGAGCTTTCAGGTTCATCTGTAAAAATAAAATATAACAACAGCAAGCAAACAAACAAAAAACTAAAAATAAGAATATGAGAAATAAAACTCAGGAGATAGAAGGGAAAATGTGGGGGGTTTTTTTCTTAAGATTTTATCCATTCATTTGTCAGAGAGATAAAGAGAGAGAGAGAGAGAGCACAAGCAGGGGGAGCAGCAGAAGCAGAGGGAGAAGGAGGCTCCCCACCGAGGAGGGAGCCCTACACAGGGCTCGATCCCAGGACCCCAGGATCATGACCCAAGCAGAAGGCAGACGCTTAACCAACTGAGCCACCTAGGTGTCCCTTTTTTTCACTTTCATAAATGACGGATACAATTTAAGAATTGTTAAACTAAGAAACAGAACGTTGTATATAATAAATACATGGGTTTAGATGAGTAACCACAGGAAAAACTAAAAGCAGACTCTTAATAATCCAATGTACCAGAAGGGAAACACCACACAGACACACCCAAATTAACAAAAAAGAAAAAAGAAAAAGAAAGACAGGAAAAATGCACTGAAAAAGATAAACCATCCAGGGTGATAAAATTAGGACCCAATATATCTGTGATAGCAAGTGCAGATGACACAACATTAGTGTTATTGGCAAATGACAGGATACACCCAGAAAGTACAAGAGAATCCAATTTTAAAAACTATTAGAAATAGAGTATTTAGCAAATTGACAACTTACAAAATGTAAAAATATCTTCTCTTCCTATAAACAAACAAAAACAGACAACACGGGCTGAAAAGAGCTCACTGACAATACCGCCTGGACAGAATGGCACAGCAGGGAAATGACCTGCTGACCGTCTATGCAGAAAATGTGACAGTAACACAGAAAGGAAAGGAAATCCTTGCACAGGAAGATCCAATACTGTAAAGTTATTAATTAATTCTCCCAAAATTAATTCATAAATTCACTGCAAACCTGTAAAAATACCAAGAGGCTCTGGGACTTGTTTTGGAACTTGACAAAATGATGCCAATGGTAAATCTGAAAAAACACACATGTGACAATTACCAGGTATGGCAGCTTGTGTTTTCTTATGACAATGCCTAGAATATTGCCAAACCCACCTGCTTTTTTATAGCGTGACCTGGCCTCCCCTCCCATCCAGACTCAGGGGCTCTGTCCCTCCCCCCTTGAATGCAGGCAGGCTTGTAACTGCTTTGACCAATAGCGTACAGAGGGAATGACACCATGGGACTTCTGAGACTAGGCTAGAAAAAGCCATCAGCTTCCACCTGGTGCTCTTGGGACACTTACTCTGAGGGGAGAGCCATAAAGTAGGAAGTCCAACCACCCCAAGACCACAAGGCTGAAGAGGCCACAAGTAGGCCCGTGGCTGGGCTCCCAGCTGCCAGAAACAATGGCCAACATGTGAGTGAGCACATCCAGCCCAGTCGAGCCTTCAGATGACTCCAGCCCCAGCGGACATTTGACACAATCACAGGGGACAAGAATCACCCCGCAGAACCTGTTCAACTTCCTCACTGAAAAGCTCATGAGCAAAATAAAATACCTGTTTTCAGCTGCTAGCTTTGGGGATAATTTGTTATGCAGCAAGAGTAACTGGGAATTGCAAGTAAATTCTGTGAAAAAGAACAAGAAAAAAAAAAGAAAGAACCAAGGAGGGAGCAGCCCTATCGCATTTTAAAACATAATGAATCAAAGTCATTCATTAATTCATTTAACAAATGTATAGTGAGTGCCTACAGGTCCACTGCCAACCAGCCTTTACAGACATGACCCTTATTTTACATACAAAACCCTTATTTTTATGGGGTTTAGATTTTAGTGACACAGACAAACAAATTTAATTTCAGGTCATACTGGGTACTTCGAAGGAAAAGAAAAATCGAGATAACAGAGTAGGAAACACTCTTAGAATAGGGTGGTCAGCACAGGCCTCTCCAAGGACTTTACAATGGAGCAGAGACCACTGAAGGGTTTGGGGCTTTCTCACTTTCTGATGCCGGGTTTGCAAACTGTGCTGCCTGTTTTGGGGGGCAATTCACAAAATATACGTCAATCTAAAATGCATGCACCCCTCAACCCAGAAGTTTGTTGGCTAGGAAATGCCCTGCAAAGATTCTTCCTCAAGCCAGCATACACTTTCAAGTATGTTTTCACAGAAATGAAAATCACCACAGGGTGGGATCAATAGGAGCTTATTAAATAAATTATGTTGCAGTCATTTAATAGGGCACCATGAAGATTTCAGAAAAAGCAGATGAGCCCTATACACAAAGAGCCATGAGATACATGACAATAAAAGAGAGTCAGAACAGTACACACAGCATCTCTCCCTCTGACTCACCCTTGGTCTGAAAGAAACCCTCTTTCCTCAAGGACACCTGTGGGGAGAGGAGGAAGGCTGTGACTTCTCATTCTGTACCTCTTTGAATCACTTTTTCCAACCAGCTCCTACAAGTTTCCCTTTTGTCTGATAAACGCCCACAGGGTTTCTCTGGGCTGTGACAGGTTCTCTCCAAAGAAAGAATCAAGGTTGCCAGGACGGTTTGTTTTCTCTATGGGTAGTCTCTGTATTTTCAAAAACTAACCCCATGGGTTTTAAGTTAAAAAAAAAAAATTAAGAAGAAAAGCTCTAACAACAAAATATGAAACTACGTTCAGACACGTTCTATGTATTGTTAAGTACAGGAAAATCTACAAAACCCCACTGCAGACACCACCAGGATGAGTAATATGCTACACACACCCAGCACTTCCAGGCCAGAGTGACACCACTGCGGTTACCCAGAACCACACTGGTCATCTGGTTCTCCACCCATTCTCAGATCCCCTACTCCAGCCAAGCTCGCACTTGCCCAATCAGCTCAGAACAGGAGAAGAAAAGATGCGCACCAGCCCTCCTGATCTACCCCCTGAGGGCAGCCCACTTGTCCAACATTTCCTCTTTCCAGAGCTCATATGATGTGGGTGGCCCTGAGTGGGTCAGACACACCCCTGGCCACAAATGGAACAATTCGTTCTTCACCCCCGCCTTTGCCCTCACTCCCCTTCACAGCGCCCCCAGATCTCTGGCATGCGCATGATGGCTTCCCCCGCCAAAAAAGAAACTACTTTTGCCAGGAGTAATAAAAACATTTACTCTGAGCCTTTCTTGCAAGATCTTTCAGGGTGCCCACCAGGCTGACTCCTGCACATTTCCGGCTCCCCCACCTTCTCCAATTTTCCTGTCGCTATCACCATGTCTTCTTCCATTCAAGGCTCTGTCGTCTGACGTTCTCTCTCCCCTGGCTTCAGCCCTACACAGGCGGCTCCCCAGTCCCACACCTGGATGTCAGCTCCCCACATGGAGTGCTGTGAACATTCACTCTTGTCAGCCACTCCCAGCGTGACTCGGGAAGCCATGCCATCATAGGGCGCAAACTGGGACACCCGGCTCAGGCCCCAGAGCCCTCCATCCCACAACCAAAGGGCTGGGTGCTCGCCCCTGAACACCTGGGAGTGCATCACACAGTGTCTTCCTTCCTCTGAGCTTACAAGTTTGCCTGCAAATAACCTACCAGTTCCTCACCAAGAGCAAGCCAGCCATCAAGTGCTTTTTCTTCACTTATTTATAAAGAACACAAATGTAAAAGATCAGTCTCTGCCAGGAAGCTCCTCGTTAGCACACCCTCAGGCACCAGCCCCACGCCCCTCCCCACTCCCACCCACCACCCTCCCCATAGGTCCCCATATTAAGGCTTCCTGTAGAGTGAGCTCCCACTGGGCTTCCCAGAGCTCTTTAAGGCCAGCAGACTTAGATCAACACCACCCTAAGTGACCCTAACTGTGACTCTCAGGGAGCAAGGGTGGGGTTTTGGTTTCTTTCCCTAAAAGCCCGGAGCCACATACAAACGGATCTTCCCCATTCCCAGCAACCAGTTTCACAGTCAAGGGTCACGAGGAGCAAAGCAGAAATGGAGCCAGACACACTTCCCATCACTGGCCCCTCTCCCAGTGTCCCCAAAGCCACCCCCATCCTTGCATCTAGGTAATTAAGACAGCCCATTCCAGAGACTGCGGGTGGAATAAAGCTGCCCCTCAGGATCCAGGGTCTCCATGTGACACCCAGGACAGGACTACTTTATATCCACACCCACTTAACGTTCACCTCGACGGGGAGTGTGTAGCATTCACTGGGGGCCGAAGGGGAATAAATCACAATTCATTTACAGGCTCTGCAATGTAAGTATACCTCGTTCCACTGCTTGGACCGTTTGACAAGAGCCCATTCCCTCTTCATGCGCCACCTGAACAACCAAGTTCCTACCGCTCCCCCCTTACCTGAGAACCCAGAAATCACAGCCCAGCCCTGCCGTGCCTAGAAATCTGTGCCCACTGCTTTTGTGTATTTTAGAATGTTGAATGTTATGCTGTTATACACTTGGATCATCTGAATGGGTAAAATGACGACTTTCTACATTTTTACTTGTCCGTAGCACGGTCTGGTTTAGAAACAGAACTCAGCTTCGAGCCCCACTTTCCAGAGATGATAAAAATCAGTCTCAGATGGACTCTGAAAAACAAACTGAGGGTTCTAGAGGGGAGGGGGGTGGGAGGATGGGTTAGCCTGGTGGTGGGTTTGAGGAGGGCACATTCTGCATGGAGCACTGGGTGTTGTGCACAAACAATGAATCATGGAACACTTCATTTAAAACTAATGATGTAATGTATGGGGATTAACATAAGAATAAAAAAAAAATCAGTCTCAGAAAAGGCATTCTTTGGGTCATGCCACACACTTTTCTTGAACACCCACCTGTGCCAGGTGGTGAATGGTCCTTGTAAACTCACCCATCCCCGAAAGGTGGGTGCAGAGGCTTCTTGCAAGAGGAGCAGAGGAGAGAGGAGAGGGAGTGTGGGGCAGGGGGAGATACTCAGAGGACAGCAGGCTGCCACCTGTGTGATTCGTCTCTCCCTGCTCAGCAGCCTGCCGAAGCCATCCCACTGGGAGAACGGTTCTGTGGTTTCCCATGCCTGGGGACTGCAGGGTAGAACGGTCCAGGTCCACCGGGTAGAACGGGCAAAGCACCAGGGATCTCCAAACACATTCAGTCCATGCCACAGGAGAGGGCGCAGGCCCATGGGACCAATGCCACTGCCCAGGGCCCGGGCTCGCTACATGCCCTCTCCCTTATGCACAAAACCAACCTCGCCCACCACCCCGCTTCCATCCTCCGCAGCACATCCCACCCAACCTTCCCCCCAGGTGGAGCTTCTTAGACGATCTCCAATCTACAAAAGGGGAAAAGAGACCACTCACTCCTCATGGGATAGCTGCAAGGTGTAAATGAGTTAACGTGTAAAACCTGCAGGATAGCGTCTGGCAAAAAAAAGCAAGCATTCAACATGTGTTAGCTCTTTTTTTTTCCTTCAGGATTTTATTTATCTATGTGACGGAGAAAGAGAGAGAAAGGACAAGCAGGCAAAGCAGCAAGCAGAGGGAGAGGGAGAAGCAGACTCCCCGAGGGGCAGGAAGCCCTACGAAGGGCTCCATCCCAGGACCCTGGGATCATGACCTGAGCCAAAGGCAGACGCTCAACCAAGTAACCCACCCAGGCGCCCTCACATGTTAGCTCTTGAGGTTGTTCTGATTAGAGTTTCCATAATGCAGGCACAGCGGGGCCCATTCTACGGGCACTCACCTGAGAAGGGGTCCTGAGAACTGGAAAATGGGGCCTGTGCTGCTCTGCTGGGCAGACCTGTATTCCGTCTGGCTGAAGACCGGCTGTATATGTGCGGCTCGTCATCCTCAGCCCATCAGAATGTAAACAATCTTCATCCCTCTGTTTCTCCCGCTACCCAGACCCCCTCCAGACTTCTCCACCGTATTCACCTCCCGCTGCTGTTGTAACAAGTTACCGCAAACTCAGTGACTGGCACATGAGTATTATCTTTCAGATCCAGAGGTCAGAAACGCAAAATCACTCTCACTGAGCTGACGTCAAGGTGTCCACTGGCTTCGTTCCTTCTGGAGGCTCGAGAAGAGACTCCATTTCCTTGCCTTTTCGGCTTTCAGAGGACGCCAGCATTCCTCAGCTGGTGGTCCTTTCCCACATCATCACTCCACCATCTTGCTTCCACCATCACCTCTCCTCATACTGACTCAGACTTCCTTCTTCCTCTGATAAGGACCCCTGCGATTATGTCAGGCCCGCCCAGATGACCCAGGATAAGGTCCTCATCTCAAGCCCCTTAACTTAATCACAGCTACAAAGCCCCTTTTACCACATTAGGCACATATCCACAGGCTCCAGGGATTAGGACCTGGACATCTTTGGGGGGCCATCTATTAGCCAGACACACTGGCCTAACACATTTGTCATATCCAGCTGTTCTCGTTCTGAATACTGGGGCTGGTCCAAATTGCCTAATCCACCATACTGGAAGTCAGTATGACATTGCATATTCACACTTTTAAAGATAACTCTGGCCAATGTGTGAAGGACAGACTTGGGGTGGGGGAACCAAAGTAGAAGTGGAGAAGCCAGCTAGTGGGCTTACCAGAAATATTCTGGGTAAGAGATACATACAGTAAGCTGAAGAATCAACAGGACTCTGTGACCACCAAGATGCTGAGTTAACTGGTTGGAGGAACTGAATGAGAACAGAGGAAAGGAAACGTGTGTGGAGGGGACGATGAGGAACTTTGGGCTGGGACATCCTGAATTTGAGGTGCATGTGACATGTCCAAGTGCAGACGGGAAGGTGGCAGTGGGCTCTCTGGAGAGGAGGGAGGTAACGATGTCAAGCATGAAGAACTCTGGGAGTGCCCCCCTAGTGCAGGGAGAGGGAGCCTGGGCCACGTAATGACTTGCTGTGAAAGGGAGCTCATTCTGCCCCTTCCCCCATCTTTTGGTGTCAGCCCTGCCCTCAGTGTGTCCCCTGCAGAGAGAGATGTCCCTCACAGGGCAATGCGACATGATCACTCCCAGGGAGAGTGGCCTTGCCCCTCACTGCCTCAGCCCCCATCTTACCTCAGTTCTGGGTGATGCTGAGGGTCCTGATACTGGGCTATGGTCTTCACAGGCCCCAGCTATGGACAGTCTGTCTATCCTATAGCCTCATCAGAGGAATATCTTTGCCCACCATTGAGGCACTCTGATTCTCTTTCCTAGCTCCCTTTAACATGTCTCACTCACATCTACACGGAAACTTCCAGAGGTCTTTATTCCACACACAAGCCATGGGAAATCCCAAGCCTAATCCTCTAGAGCAGAGGTCAGAAAACTATGGCCCTTGGGCCAAATCTGGTCTGCTTTGTTTCTGTGATCAAATTTTTGTTAGAACACGGCTATGCCCATTCATTTATGAATTGTCTAGGGCTGCTCTGGTGGGAGAATGGCAGAGCTGAGTACCTGCAACATAGACTATCTGGCCCACAAATCCCTGGTGTAGACATTTCCTTCTCCCTTCTTCATAAGTGCTACCTAATGGGACCTGCACCAGGCTGGAGGACGTGGGAGGTAATGGGACCGCAAGCCTGAGTGCTCATGTTTTTACTCACCCATCTGGCTTCTACCATGTGGAGTGGGCTGTTTTCACGTTAGGCCCCTTCTCAGCGACTCAAGAAGCTTCTCCTTGGGGACTCCCGACTCCTGCAAGCTCTTCCTTCCAGCCGCAGCAGGCTTTCTGCTTCTCCTTCTGTCCTGCTTCCTGTTGGGTGGGAACTTCCCTTCCATCATCCCCTCTGTCCTACCAACATGGAGCATGAGGGTCAAAGAATTTCCAGGCCTTTAAGCTTTGTTCTCAGTGTATAAAGGAAGGCTCCTAGAATTTAGAGATTCCTTTTCACTTGCAACAAAGCGTGGTTTTCATGACTATAGTCTCTCTAGAGACTCAGCAAAGTGTTGGGACTCAAAGCTCAGTAATGAGTGTTTTGTTCTAGGGAGAGTACCTGCTATTCCCCCAAAGCAATAAATGTTCTTGAATGAATGGGTGGGAGAGCTGCAGGATAACATGATTTATGGGAAGTTAAAAAATGGGCCAATTTAAATTCTCAAAAACATTATTCTTGCAATAACTCGAGTGAGGTCCAGAAAGTTTATACCAAGTGGTAGGAAGAGGGGTATGGAACAGGACTTGGAAAATGGGGGCAGGACTCAAGGAGAACCAGCAGGACTTCAGCTCTGTTATCCAGTCTCAGACTATGTGACCTGCCCTCTGGCGTTCTCCTGCCAATGCACTTAGTTTGGGTGGGAGAGGAGAAAGAGAAGACCATTTATAGTAACGGAAAAAAGGTTAAGATCAGTTACTGGCAGAGGAACCAGAGGGAAGGGTCTCCAATCCAGGGATCCAGGAGAAAAGGCCTGAGAGAGAGATAAGCTCATCTGCATGATGAGCCCCCAGACCACAGGTCCCAAGAGGACAAGCAAGAAATGGGACTTTACTAAAGCAGGTAACTCAAGGCCATCTGCAGAACTACAGATGGAACGTCAGGCCCCCAGACCCCCATGCCCTCACCCCAGCACTTCCAGCACTGGTGTGTGTTTGCAGGCAGAAACTAAAATAATGCTGTATGCACCAAAGAAGTGAGCTTTCTGCCTTGTCCATCTCCAAAGAGAGAAGTCATGCCCCAGAGCCGAAGCTCTTCAGAGTAGCCCAAGATAAGGAGGAGAGGCCGCTAGCCTCTTCACAGCCCAAGGGCTCAAAGGAATAGCCTCCAGGTGATATATATGCCTTGTCCACGTCCAGAGAGAGCGATGTCAGGCCTTCATTTGACGGGAGGACAGGAAAAGAGATGAAAACATGCCAAGCACCTCTTTTAACCAACTTTCACATTCCTTACATTATAAACAGCAAAGGACAACCAAGAACCACCACACCAATAAGAAAACTCACACGCAAAAATAGGCAGATTTAGAAAAATAAACAGACTGACCCTAGAGCCAAGAGAACTCAAGGATAAGAAGAAAACTGATTTTACTTAATTCCAACGAGTACCCTGAAATAGAAATGAAAAACCAGAAAGGAAGACCAATGCTAAGAAAAATCAGCGGAAAAGATGAAAGAGATCATCACAATTTTCATTATGATTGCTGGGTAAGTACAGAGTTAATCTCACCCGGTCTGTTGCAACCTCCACTAGTCTCCAGAGAGACTTGGAACCACAGGCGCAGATAGTTAGCCAAACCAGAATGAAATGCACCAACTAGCAATTAATGTCAACCTCTGCTAGGGTCCCAGGCTGACCCGGGCAACCCGCACCAACTCAACAGACTGTCTATACAAAATGTTCAGACTGATGATTTGCACTTGGCTTCTCTAGAGTTTTCTCTTTTGAACCTGGCTGTGTAGCCTGGCTTTGGCTACGTGACCGGGAAGGGTAGAAAAGATGCACTTTCGGGTAAGACTGTTGCTCTCAGATATCATGACAGTTCACAAAAGCACATCCTGTGCTACAGAGTAAGGACCCCGGGAGCTGCCCCCGGGGTGGCCCAGAGCTCCCTGATATTTGCTCATGCTTCTTTCTCCTGCTGCACTGAACTCTCCCTTCATTAAAGCCTTCCCAGGTACACCCTGCAGTCTCGAGAATCCTTTCAATTGTCCAGCCCTGTGTCAATGGCTGCAATTACTTCTTAAAATTTCCACAGATGATCCAGAAGCTGAAGCTGAAGAAATCTCTCAGATGACAAAGCGAAGGGCAAAGACATCTAAAACAAAGGGAGGACAAGCTGAGGAGCCTAGAAGATCAACACAGGTCAAACATCCAGTGAACAGGAGTTCCATGAAAGAACCCAAAAAAACTGAGATGCAGAAATAATCAAAGAACCAGATTTCCAGCGTTAAAGAAGGGACACACTGAATGGCTGAGACCCTTCACTAAATACTGCAGAGTTATCAGAACACCCAAGAACAAAGAGTAGACCCTAGAAGCTCCCAGAAGGGAAAAACTGGGTATACTGGCAACAAAAGAAAATAAGCCAGATAGGCATTGGACCTCTGTCCATTGACATGAGACAGGAAGACAACTGTGTGCCTGCCACCAAAGAAATAACAGAAAGGTTGAAAATATTTAACTTTGAGGAATGGGGAAGGCAGGAGCTGAGGGATGGATTTTTTGCATTTCAGTCTGTACCCTTCCATGCTATTTGAATGGTAATTTCCACAAAATCAGATAGCTAATACTTTTGTCATCACCATCAGAATTGCCATCACCATCCTAAAACATAGAGGAATGTGTGCTTTCAAGAGAACAGGCGCCTCCAGGGCTGTTTTCTCCACACTGAAACACTCTTTCTCTTTCTCCTAAACTCTGATTCCATTCCCCTCACCTGAGAGGTGCCCCGGGGATTACGCTTAACTGCCGCTGGTAGAACTCTTGAAGTCCCTGGGCAGTGCCTTGCTCAAGGGGGTTCCCGGCTCTTTGTTTTCTTTTGTTTGTTGTTATTGCTGCTGTTGTTGATTATATAGCAACAAAAAATAAAAAGTATCATGGACTATGTATTTTTTCAAAGAGAAAGTCCATCTTGGAAGAAGCTATTTACCACCAGTTACGACATACCTAAGCCTCCATTAATCCACTTCTTAGGTGTTATTTCCCGTCAAGAAAAAAAAGAGTGCACACTCAGCCTCACCCCTTTCTTTTGGCACCAAAAGGCAATGGAGGGCATGGAGAGAAGACATGGGGGACACCGATGCTGAAGCTGATAAATTGGCAGGTGAAGAGCAGATGCTGTGTTCCTTTGTCTTTCTCTGAGTCTGGGTCAAAAATCAGCATCCAAACAGGTAGTGAGTGTCCCTTTGTGAACAGCTGACAAGAACTCCGTGGGAAATAACTGGAAAAAAAAAGTATGTTTTTTTCTTAAATCAGGTGATTCTGATGAGTATGTGCTCTTTGTGACTAAGTAGCTTATTAACATGTTAAGTAGATGTCATTACCACAGTACTTTCAAATTTTGCTGAGGGTTCCAAATCTCCATTTAAAATCACCATCCAAGTTCACCATCAAAGCCATTATCTATAATTTCTCATCATGGATGAGAAGCCAACACTTCACTTATAATTAGATAACTTCAGTATTTTTCAAATAAAAATTTACTTTTTCATGAGTTTCAAATTTTCTATATTTTCTCTATAAAAGAATGTGCTTAAATTTTAAGGACTTATTTTAGAACAATTAAATTGCATGCTTAGGTGGTAATTGAGTCATAGTCTCTAGTAGCTGCTGACACAAAAGAAGTCATTTGTCTACATTTGCCATGCCCTGAATACCTGACTGAACATCCCCCCCGCCTCCAAAAATGCCAGTATCCTCAATTCCTATAGGCTCCTTAAGTCACCGTTCACTTCACTACACTGTACCCGTTAAGGAAAATACAATGTCAACAGTTAGATGTCGAGGAGATAAAAGCAGGCCATGATTACAAATTGAAACCATAATTCCAAAACATGATATCAATGTCAGGTCAGTTCAAGTGCCTAAATGCAGAAACAGAATTTGGGTTGCGTGAACCTAGCCTGAACCTAGACATGGTGGCGACGGTGGGCCTGGAAATCAGGCCTTCACTAGAAATCACACCTGGTGTCTCAAAGAAAGGGCCCAGGGCTACCCCAGATGGTCACATGGGCAGACACTCCTATAGAGCCTCCAGAAAAGCTAATAGGAGTCATTACGTATACTGCCCCAGTGAGAAAGGCAAAGTGGTTTCTCCAAGGACGGAGGGGGTCCTCCCTTCATCAGGCAATGTTCTCAGTGCTTGTGGAGAACCAAGGAGGGTGGGTGCTGGGGGCCAAGAGGAAGCCCTACCCGAGCTTTTGCTGTGTCTATCAACATCTCTCCTTCTGTTGCTGTCACCCTGACACCAGCTCTGTGAGGATCAAGCACCTCACACATGGTTAGAATTCATCAACAAATACAGCAACAATATCAACTAGTCTGAGAAGCCATCATGGGCTTTATTACATTTTCTTTACTCTTCAATAAAACCACAGGATATGGTACTTTTTGACCTTTTCAAGATTCAAATTCAAAATTCCCCAGTAAAAGACTGAACTATGAAGCAAAAAAATATTCTCCCTCATGCATTCGAAGTATATATACTATATAATGTTCAAAATCTATTTCCTTTTGAACTAGCCTTTCAAATTGAGCCAGGGACAGAGAAAGGTTCCAGAGATTTCTTCCTGAGGGGCTGCTGGGCAGGGGGTAGGAGCTGGTGGAACTGAGGGGTAGGAAGGGGTGAAGAAACCATTCGGCTTGAATGAAAAGGATAGTAATCATATCAATCATTTAATTTGGTATGCTATTAGAAAATTCAGATTGGGGGCGCCTGGGTGCATAGTTGATTAAGCATCTGACTCTTGGCTTTGGGTCAGGTTGTGGGGTCAGGTCATGACCTCAGGGTCATGGGATCGAGCCCCGCATTGGGCTCCATGCTCAGCACAGAGTCTGCTTGAGTTTCTCCCTCCCTCTCCCTCTGGCCCTCCCCTGCCTCTCTCTCTCTCTCTCTCTCTCAAATAAATAAATTTTTTTTTTTTTTAAATTCAGACTGATGGGGCACCTAGCTGGCTCAGTCAGTAGAGCATAAAACTCTTGATCTCAGGGTTGTGAGTTCGAGCCCCACATTAGGTATAGATAATACTTAAAAAAAAATTAAATCTTTAAAAAAAAAGAAAGAAAATTCAGAGTGAAATAGATTGTCCAAGATGAAAATATAACCACCAGAAGAAGGGAGAAGCAGAGGAGAGGAAGGTTGGAGAATGGAATAAAAATCAACTTGAGAACAGATATTTATACAGCCACGTACACAGCATTATTCACAGGAGCCAAGAAGTGGAAGCAACCGAAGTGTCCACTGAAGGGTGAATGGATAAGCAGAATATGGTACATATATACAACAGAATATTATTCAGCCTTAAAAAGAATGGAAATTCTGTCACATGCCACGACATATATGAACCTTGTGGACATTATGCTGAGTAGAATAAGCCAGTCAGAAAAAAGACAAATATTACATGATTCCACAACATGAGGCAAAATGTTTCCTACTGAGTGCAGCTGAGGTAAAGGTTGCGGGGTGGCAGTTATGATGGCCAGGGGCTTAGCTAATGTCCAAGCTGGAAGGAAAGTCAGGATCTCTGGTCCACAAGAGGTAGGGAAAGCCGGAACTGAAATCAAAGTATAAAGCTACCACCCTCAAAGAATGAACATTCAATAAATTTCTGGCATGCACATGATGTAGGAACTCTCAAACAAGTAAATTAACAGAAAATTTGGTTCTGGAAAATTTGGTTTTTGGAAAAAAAAAAAAAAGTTCTGCAAAGCCTCTCCAAAGGAACAAAAGCTCATCTGACTACATGAGGATTCCACAGCAGAAGAGCACTGAAGATGAGCTCAACCCCTCTCCCCCTAAAAAACACTATCACAAAATATATAAGGAAACCAGATCACCCACCCATGAGCAGACAACACACAGGAGTAGTCTACAGAACTTCTAGTAAGGGAAACACCAAATGCCAAGGTATATAAAACCATTTTTGCTTAAATTTACTAAAGACATAAAAGAGAATCAAGACCTTAAGAAAAAGACAAAGTACTATGACAGAAGAAGAAAAGACAGATTTAGAAAACACCAAAATAGAACCTTTAGAAATACAGTCATTGAGATCAGAATCTCAAAGGACATGTTCAATAGCTGATAAGAAACAGCTAAAAACAGAACCTGTGAAATGGAAGAAACATAAGGAAGTTATTCAGACTGTGGCACATAAAGACAGAGTTAGACAATCTAAACAAAAGGAAAAGGGACAGGCAAGATAGAAGGAAGTCCAAGATACATATAGAAAGAAATGATCAATCTTCTGACTCAAATAGCTTAACTCCAGAAAGGATTCATGACATAAATCCACATTTGTTGGAAGTGCAGACCATCAAGTCAAAAAGATAACCTTTAAAGCAACCCAGGAAAAGGCAGATTTCTCACAAGCAGACTCAGCAAAATTTCTACAAAACCAGAGGCCAGAAGACATCCTCAAAATACTGAGGAAAAATAACCATCAACTTAGAATTCTACACCCAGATCAACAATCCTTCCAAAAGATAGAGTGAAACAGAGAATTTTTTCAGACAAATAGGCATTCACAAACCTTCACTGAAAGAATTACTAAAGACACCTTTGACTAAAGAAGAAATTTAAACCCCAAGGAAGTAACAGGATATAAGAAGCAATGACAAGCAAAGAAACTGATAAATATATGACTCAATCAAGAAAAGGTGTTGACTCGGGGCACCTGGGTGGCTCAGTCGTTAAGTGTCTTCCTTCAGCTCAGGTCATGATCCCAGGATCCGGGGATCGAGCCCCACATCGGGCTCCCTGCTCAGCAGGAAGCCTGCTTCTCCTTCTCCCACTCCTCCTGCTTGTATTTCCTCTCTCACTGTGTCTCTCTGTCAAATAAATAAATAAAATCTTTAAAAAAAAAAAAAGAAAAAGAAAAGGTGTTGACTAGGGATGCCTGGGTGGCTCAGTCGTTAAGCATCTGCCTTTGGCTCAGGTCATGATCCCAGGGTCCTGGGATCGAGCCCTGCATCGGGCTCCCTGCTCTGCGGGAGGCCTGCTTCTCTGTCTCCCACTCCCCCTGCTTCTGTTCCCTCTCTCACAGTGTCTCTCTCTGTCAAATAAATAAATAAAATCTTTAAAATAAAAAAAAGGTGTTGACTATAAAAATTACAAGGATAATGAAAGTCTCTAAGGTTGTTGCAATTTTTTTTAAAAAGGCAGGTGTGATGACACTAATATCAAAGTGGGATCCAATACCAATAGCTCAGAACAGAACAAAGATGTACACTATGTTATGAAAAAAGATATCATCAATAAATAAGGTGTAGTCATAAACACACAAAAACGACATCAAGGTAAAAAACATAAAGCAAAGTCATAGAAATACAAGAATGTAAAACATAAAACAGAGGGGATGACTTTAACATACCTGTGAAACAATGCAACATATCACAAAGACAACAACAACAAAAAGATTTAACTCTGAAAAAATTAACAATGTACTGATGATTTTTTAAAACTGCTAAAATACAAAAAGAAACTTTGCAAGCCGCATTGACTATCATTAGGTAAAACAAGAAATCGGTAACAATGACATCCAACTTCCACCTCTCAAAAAAGACTATCTGCAAGGCACCTAGGTGGATCAGTTGGATAAGTGTCTGCCTTTGGCTCAGGTCATGATCCTGGAGTCCCAGGATCAAGTCCTGCATTGGGCTCCTCATTCAGCGGGGAATCTGCTTCTCCCTCTGACCCTCCCCCTCTTGTGTTCTCTCTCTCTCACTCTCTCTCAAATAAATAAATAAAATCTTTTAGAAAAAAGACTATCTGCTAATTAAGAAAAATAATTTTACAGAAGCCCAGGATCAAAGAAAAATCAAAATTAAACTTATAAACATCTAAAGATTAGTGTAAATGGGAGAACTCTCTATTGAAATCAATGTGTTACAAATATACGTAAACTCAATAAAATTTTAACTGTAATTGCTTTTATTATAAAAAAATGAATATGTCAAATATGCAACTGACGTATCAGTTACATATCACAAATCTACCAAACTAAGAAAATAAAACAGAGGAGGAATGTATAAGGATAAAAAGTGGAAATTGATGAACTAGAAATGATTATAATAGACTGCCAGTGACAATTCTTAGTAGAAAAAAAAAAAAAAACAAAAGCCAAAATTCACTGAAGAAGACAACTTGAATAGACCAATATGTAAAACAATTAAGTTATTGAGAATCTATCACTTAAAAAAAAATCTATCATTTAAAATAGGTACTTTATAGACTGTACAGATGAGCTAATTTACAAAGATCTTTCCCATTCTAATCTACAGAAAAATATGGAAAGCTCACCATAGCCAGCACAACTCAGCAAAACTAAAAATAGTGTATGTTAGTGTACATGCATGAACAAACTCCAGACCAACTTTATATATGATTATAAAAGCAAAAATCTTAATATATTAGCACATGGATTCCAACACTATAGTAAGTGAATAAGTGATAAGGTTTATTCCAGAAATCCAAGGATAATTCAATGTTAGGAAATCTATCAACATACTTCAGTATATCAATTACTGAAAGAGAAAAACCAAGGGACTATATAAATATACGACTGAGGGGCGCGTGGGTGGCTCAGTCGTTAAGCGTCTGCCTTTGGCTCAGGTCATGATCCCAGGGTCCTGGGATCGAGCCCCGCATCGGGCTCCCTGCTCAGCGGGAAGCCTGCTTCTCCCTCTCCCACTCCCCCTGCTTGTGTTCCTGCTGTCGCTATCTCTCTCTCTGTCAAATAAATAAATAAAATCTTTTAAAAAAATAAATATACGACTGAAAACATCTGAAAAATTTAGCAGTCATCCTTTAAAAGAATTCTAAACAGAAGTTAACTACCTAAGTATGACTTTTAAATTCCTACCTTGAATACTAGATTGGAGAGTAGGCAGGGAGGAATATTTATAAGGAACATTTTGGGCACAATTGGCAAAAGTTGAATTTGGACCATAGGTAACAGTGTTGTGCCAATATTAATTTCCCAACTTTATGGGGCGCCTGGGTGGCTCAGTCGTTAAGCATCTGCCTTCGGCTCGGGTCATGATCCCAGGGTCCTGGGATCGAGCCCCGCATCAGGCTCCCTGCTCCGCGGGGAGCCTGCTTCCCCCACTTCCACTCCCCCTGCTTGTGTTCCCTCTCTCGCTGTCTCTCTCTCTGTCAAATAAATAAATAAAATCTTTAAAAAAAAAATTAATTTCCCAACTTTTATTATTGCCCTGTGTTTATGTCATGCCCTTACAAGGAAATATACACTGAAGTATTCAGGGGCAAAGGGGCATGAGGTCTGCAATTTACTTGCAAGTGATTCAGAAATAGGATGTAGATGGATGCATTACTGATGGATCAGTTGGTCAATCAGAAGTTTGGGGGTCTGGAAATGAAAAAGCAAGTAAGGCAAAAAAAATGTTAATAATTGGTAAATTATTAACATACCCTAGGTTAAGGGTATGGGATTCTTTGGACTTTTCTTGTAACTTCTCCACATGCTTGATAGTGTAGCAAAATTTAAGTAATCAAAATTACCTATCTACTAAGAAATAAAAGCAAACCTCGGACAAGACACGAATGCTTCCTTTCATACTCTCCTTTGACATTACTAAGGTTTCAATCAGTGCAATAAGTAAAAGAAATAAACAGTAGAACACAAATACTGAGACATGAAGAATACTGAATATGAAGAAACAAAATTATTTATAGGTGATATGAATATAGATATGGAAAGCCCAAAGTTACCTAAAAATAAAGTAGGAAAATTTCTAAATAAGAGAATAAACAGTTTCTCTTTAGAGGAGTAGCAAGCACTGTTAAAATGTTAATCAGGAGAAGCAAAATATGAAGACAGCCTTATACTGTATCATGAACAAGCAGCAATATATGAATTCCACCTTGTCTGTCTACCTGCTTTCCCTTTATTTGAAGTCACCTGGTATATCTTTTCCAGTCTTTTTTTATTTTTAGCCTTTCCAGCATTTTTTTATTTTTAGGTCTATCTCTGGATCTTGCTTTGTTAGTCAACCTGAAAAAGTTTTTTAACTAGGTTAATTAAGCCCATTTACATATATTAATACAGTCTATATATTTGGCATCAGCTTTGGCAGATTTTTTAACCTTACATTTAAAACACCTACACGAATACACGAAGTCTTTTGGTATGTGGGCTGCAGTCTCTGCTTGCTTGTTCTCTCTCTCTGCATTTCTTTAGGTATGCAAGAAGGATCTGGGTTCTAGTTACTACTTTTCTATTAGTACCTTGTATAACCCCCTTGGTAACATCTTCTTTTGGATAGTATCATCTCACAATTATGAGCAATAATGCAAATAGCTAGTAAATGCTTCTTCCTCTCTCCCTTGCTCTTCTCAAACCATCAATTTGAGTCCCTAGTATTCATTTGATGCTAATATTTATAGTCTTAAAAAACCTAAATAAACTTAACCTTCTCCTCCTTGCTTTGTCAGCTTCAAGAGACATTTTTTTACGTCTAGCTAATTTAACCAATGTGACAAGGAGCTTATTCTGCTTCCCCCTTACTCTTCCCTCATCTCCTGCCATTTATTTTTTTAGCTGTATAATTCTATATAATCAGAGCACATAACGCTTACATATTAATTTGCCCCCCTACTGTCATGTTTTAGTTTTATAGTTAAAAACAGTCAATGTTCACCCCTAGAATTTATGAAAATCGTTGCCAATCATCTTATAGTTTTCTGAAGTTTATTCTCTAGTAGACTCCTCATAGGTACATATTCCCAGAGTTCTTGCAAATTCAAAACTATGCGTCTGTGGTCTTTGTACTTAAAGGACAATTATCTAAATATAGGATGTCTGACTCACACAGTGAGCATATTAAAAACATTGAGGTTCCAGTTCCAGGTAGAGTAAGCAAGCATACATTACCCTGTGTCTCCCACCGACTGCAGCTATAAGACCCAATAGAATGCATAGAATAAACAGCTTGAAAACTCTGAAAAGTGAAATAGCAGTTAGACCGAGGAAGAACAATATAATTCAAAGTACCACCAAATAGGCAGTAGTTTATCATTTTTCCCTCTACAGTGTCCCCCAGCCAAAACTCACATAGCCTGAAACCCAAAATGGAGCTTTCATGCAGACAGAAAAAGCCCAGAAGCCCTCTAGTTCTGGCTCAAGGATTTGGAACTAGGTTTCGCGGTGCCAAAAGACAGTAAGGCAATCCCCATTGTTTTCTCGTTTGGTTTTCTTTCTCTTCTTTCTCTCACACCCCAGCCCCCCCAAGCAATAGCACAGCAGGGACAGGAGCAGGCAAGGCATAGAAGAGTCTTCCTCTCTGATGGCAGGAACTCGGTCCCAAGATAGGGCAAAGCCTTGTTGCTGACTTCCTATCTGTCCTCCTCCTGCATGGCCTCTACCCAAATGTAGACACAGGAAGGAGGCAGCAAAGCAAAGTAAAGCTCTAGCCCTCTTGAAGGACTGGATAAGGGAAGCCCCAGGGAAACAGAAAACGTCCAGTCACAGGGAGGGAGGAGCGAGGGAAAGAGATGCCCAGCACGTATTTATGAACTCATGGCTCATCCCCAAGGTGTGCAGGTGTATGTACTACCTACCCTAAACAGAAAACACAAACTTTGGGAACAGACCTACAGGATAGATCACTGTCCTAGAGCCAGATTGGCCACTGAGTGGCCCGCGTGCAGGACAGATGTGAACAGGACAGCAGAGACTTTGAAAACTGAACTGACATCAGAATCACCACCCACAGTAGGCTGGTCACAAGCTGTGATCTACACTCAAGAGGATGGCTTGCCTACTAAAACAAAAACATCAACATTCTCCCTGAGATTCAAACAATACCCAGAGACTCACAACATAGTATTCAATATGTCTAGGACACAATCCCAAATTACTCAGCATGCCAAGATTCAGGAAAATGTCAACTTCCATGGGAAAACAATGACAGATTTTGGAATTCTCAAACAAAAAGACTTTAAAGCAACAATGATAAAAATGCTCCAAGAAGTAAGGGTCACTATTTTGGAAATGAATGAAAAACTATAACCAAAAAGTAAGGAGGATAAATAGGAGATATGAAGAAGAACCAAATGGGATTCTTTTTAAATGAGAAGATAATAAATATAATAAAAAACTCACTGGACAAGTTTAATGGCAGAATGAAGATGACAAGAGTCAGTCACCTTCTCTGGCAACAATTTAAATCACCATGGATTTCCACCAGAAAACATGGAGGATGGCTGGAATTGGAATATTTTTCAAGGCTGAAAGGAAAGAACTGCCAACCCAGAATTATATATCTAATGAAAATGCCCTTCAGGAACAGATGTGAAATAAAGGCATCCTAAGGTAAAGAACAACTAGACACAGACTTTTTAAAGTTCATATGGAAGAAGGGCCAAGGCACTTCTGAAACAGCAAAGAGTGTGGAGGGGCATGCCTTACCAGATAGCGAAACTCACCATGAAGTTACTATCACCAAAATAATGTGGTATTGGCTCCGTGATAGACAATTAAGAGAGTAAAACTGAAGAGAGCCCCAAAACTGAACCACACAAGAAATCTGTCTGAAAGCCAATCAAGTTAGCCCCTTTTCCATACCAAATGTAAAATCAATTCTGGATAAGATAAAATTTGAATGGAAAAAATAAAATGAAAACATTAGAAGGAAGTTTAAAAAAATATTTGTGTGACCTCTGTAATGATAACCCTCTGAAACTCAGAGAAAAGGACCCAGAAACTGTAAAAGAGAAAAAGAACAGATTTGACTACATAAAAAGTCCTTAAATCTTTTATACGGCAAAGACACCAAAATTTAAGCCATATGAGAAGCAAGGATATTGCAAGAAAATACTTGCAACATATAATAAAGTAACCATGGAAATGCAGATCAAAGGAAAACAAGGAAATATCTTTTTTTTCCTCCCATCCAGTGAATAAAAATGTTAAGGACTGCTAACATCCTGTGCTGGTAAGAAGGTGGCAAAAGGGCACGCTTATGAAATGCTTCTGTGGGTAGGAATGATCTTCTGAGGAAATCAATCTAGCAATACCCAACAAAATTCTAAATTTGAATACCCTTTGACCAGCAATTCCACCTTGGGGAATCTATGCTCAAAAAAAACAAAAAACCAAGTACTAGCATCTAAGGTTAGAAAAGCAGCAATGTTTGTAGAGACAAAGAACTGATAAAACTAGAATATTCCCAACAGGAGAATAACTGAATAAATTATAATACTTCATACTATGGACTCTAACACAGTCATTACAAATAATGGGGGTGATAATAATAATGGGTTATGGCTGGGAATATTTATTATATACTAAACTTACAAAGTCACAGAGTATGGTATGTGGTATAATCTTTTTGTAAATTTTTTTAAAAGAAAAGAAACATATTCCACACATACACATAAATTCTAATGCTTTTGTGATTGTACAGGAAAGCATGGAAGGATCCCATTACCCAACACTGGTACAGTGGGTCGGGAATTGGGATAGACGGAGGCATTGTTATTATGTTTTCTTTGTTACACTTCTATGTTTCAGTTATTGCAACAAGTATATATTGTTTTTGAAGAATGAAAAAATCCAACAGTGTTGCTTTTACAGAAAAAAAAAATACATATACACACATACATACCCAGTCATGCAGTAGGCTCCCAATGACTGTGTCTTTATCAATGTACGTCACTGGTCAGGTGGATAATTCACAATGTGAATTTGTCTCTGATGTCCTGGGCCTTACAAAATTTTCAAAGAAACATAACGAAGCTGCTCTGCTAAAGGACAACTATTCAAGACCTAGCTCCGTGAGGCTCTTAAACTGTTCATACAGATCATCATCTCTCAAAATGGGCCAGGCATTCATCCACGAGGGAGACGACCTACCTCCCAACTCCTAGCTGGGTGGCAAGGACCCGGGGCAGCAACACCATTTGAAGGTGGTCCCCAGATGGCTGAAATAGCAACTGCTCCCTCTGGCCAGACCTGCTGCCCCCCAACCCCCTCGCACCCCCTCTACCCCATCCCTCCACCCCCTGCCTATCTCCAGCTTCGCCAAGGTGCTCCCTGAACCTTACATATCCTTCCCGAATGCAATGCCTCTCCACATTTTTCTCGAATGTTCACCTCTGCATGCATGTTTTGTGTTTTTCCTAAGAAACGGGTATGACCTCCTTGAGGAGCTTTACCTTTGACTCTTTACCATGGTGCTTCATTCTATCCTCTCTGCCTCTGCCTAAGGGGGACAATTTAAGTCTAAGGGCTAGAAGTATGGCCTCTAACATCAGAGCAACCAAGTTCAACCCTGATGGTGGCCACTTAGCTGGGTAACCTTGAGCAGGTGTGATGGTTAATTTTATGTGTCCACTTGACTGGGCTAGAGGATGCCCAGATAGCTGGTAAAACATAGTTTCTGGGTGTGTCTGGGAGGGTGTCTCTGGAGGAGATTAGCATTTGAATCAGTAAACTGAGTAAAGAAGATTGCCCTCACCAAGGAGGGCAGGCATCATCCAATCCTTTGAGGACCTGACTGAACAAAAAGGCAGAGGAACGGTGAATTCGCACCTTCAGGTCTGGGTGAGCTGGAACATCCATCCTCTCCTGCCTTTAGATACCAGCACTCCTGGTTCTCAGACTTTCATTCTCCCACAGGAATTACACCATTTGCCCCCTGGTTCTTGGCCCTTTGCATTCAGACTGAATTACACCATCAGCTTCCCTGGTTTCTCCAGCTTGGAGATGGCAAGATCATGGGATTTCTTGGCTTCCATGTCAGCCAGTTCCTCAAGTGAATGGATGGATGGATGGATGGATGAGCAAGCTACTGGTTCTTTCTCTGCAGAACACTAATACAGCAAGTTATTGACTCCCCCTCCATCTCAGTGTCCCCAGCAGAAGCCGCCAAGACTTCTTAGGGCTTAGGCCCAGCCCTGAGGCTGCCTCTGTTTTCAGGATTCTACTGGCCAAGGCAAGTCAGAAGTCTAGTCCAAATTCAAGTGAAGGGATCTGCACAAGAGTGTGAGCACCAAGGGCCACAGATGAAATGTGCTATCACACCACATAAAACACTCAGCTTAACGTCTGGCACATAGTACGTGCTCAAAAAATGTGAGCTCTTTTTCGTATGTATTATTTTCTCTTAAATAGAGGCAAGTTATTTTTACAGTGATTCTTTACCATGTACAAACCACAAGGAAGGCCTAGAAATCTAGAGATTTCTACATAGCCCTCACATTTCATTACAGAAGATGCGGAAGAGCCAGAGTGCGGCCCTAACCCCACAGGGCAAATTTCAGAATAAAGCCAGACACCTTAGTCACCATTCTTAAATGAAAAATATCCTTGCAAGGCAGTCTCCAGGTCTCGGAGGACATAGACATATATAGATATATAGATATATAAATATATAGATATATATATATGGTAAGGGGCCAACATTGCCACTCACAGCCAAGCTAACATGCAAACCTGTCTCAACATAACTGGAACCAACCACCATTTCTGCAAAGGGCAGAGACAAAATGTGAAAAATGGTATATATTCTGTATTAGAAGAATCTTAAAGGTGTTTGTGGCAGATTAAATTGAAGAAAGAAAACAAGGCAATGAGAGAGCGCAACTAAGGGGGTAGAGTAGGAAACAGAGGATTGAAGTTACTTCAAAATCTCAAAAATATAAGCAGAGTTTGTTGTGTTCATTGTCGTCCCCAGAGCCTAGAGGAATGCCTACACATAGCAGATATTTGCAGAATTACTCTGAATTGGGGGAAGTTAAAACAAATAGGTTAAATTTGTTGAAAGGAATAACACTGGAAATACAAAGTGAATTGTTTTACAATATACCCCTTCAAACTAAAACGGAGTGAATGTACATTTTTCACACAGTTTTTCTACTGTGCCCAGGTAATGTTTTCCCTTTTAGGTTTATCGTTAAAAGGCAGCTATTTTTCAATGCCCTTTGGGAGTACCAAAAATCAGAGCTATGGCTAAATGGGAGAAAGGGAGGCTCAGGGAGGAGCCAGGGAGTGAAGCTAATTTACCAGTCTGCCACCTGTAGGCTGGTTCCAGCAGACATAAACATCAGTGCCCACAAAACAGAGGACATGAAAATAATGCATATTAAATAATGCTAAAAACTGAGCAACAGATGTGTGAAAACTATATATAGTGATCCATTTGAATCATGGCTCCCCCGTTCCTGCCTCCAACGTCCTCTCTCTGATTTAAACACCCTGAGCTGTGGTCACACATACTGTTGTTCCAAATCAGCTCTCCAAGACTTACCCGTGGTCTGAAATAAGCTTTGAAAATTAATACCCCCATTAGGATGAAGGACCACACCTGTATCGATCAGGGTGTCACAGAGTCAGTTTTACTCAGATCTCATTTCAAAAGCCATGCAATGGGCTTGGAGAACAGAGGCCATTACAAAAGAACAACATGAAAAAGCAAAGCTGGGCAGAATTGCTAAATTTCAACGTTCAAGAACAAACAGCAAACATTCATTACAAAGGCTTAGTTTGGATTTCTGGAGAAGGAATTAAAACATACTGAGTTTACAGTTTAAGCCTACAAGATGTACTTCGGCACCATAAACCAAATGTAGTTACAGATGTCAAGACTTCTCAGAACAAGTGCTTCTCTTTATAAATGTCTGCTCTCCATGTATTTTTTCCGTTTCCATATGTCCACTCTTTATCAATATATAGAAAACACAACTTTCATTAAAAGGCTATAAAAAATCCCGCCCCCCCAAAATTAACTCTTGGGGACAGTCGCTTCCTTATAATAGAGATCTCCTGGTGGCTTTCTCCCATGGAGGCTCGTTAGTCCCTGGCTTCTCTAATTTGGGGGTCAACAGCCTGAAAATCGGGTCACCGTCGAGGTGTGGAGCTCAGAAAAACACGCCCCCGGACGCGGGTTTCGGGTCGCCGGCCCAGTCCCGCCGCCCACAGAGCGTTCCGGACGCACGCGGGAAACGCCACGTCCGCGAGGCCAAGTCTGGAAGTGGCCGCAGGGAGGGCCAGCCGGTTTCCGAAAGCCCCTACTGACCCGCAGCCTGACCGGACGCGTCCCGTGCCTCCAGCCCCTATTCCCGCCGCCGCGCAGGCGAGACGCGCGCGCCGAGAGGCAGCCCCGCACCCGGTTCGGACCCCACCTCCCCGCCTCGGTCAGGGCCTCCCGCCTGCTGGGTCTGCACCGGGTCCGGCCAGGGCGAGTCGCGGGTCCCCAGCGCGCAGAGCCCCTGAGGGCCCAGTGCAGACCCCGCGGCAGGACGCGCGCCCGCTGCCCACCCCTCACCCGGCGGTCCCCGGGGCCGCTGCAGGCTCGGCGGAGGGCGGGCGCCTGGCTTCCGTTTTCTCCAAGAAAAGTAACTCGGGGATCGGCGCTATAGCAAAGGGAAAGCGATGCTCCGAGAGCGGTGAGTAAGGTCCCCGGAGTTATTCAGCCCGGAGTTTTCTGAACTGCACCCCGCGCTGCAGCAGCTCGGCCCCGGGCGCTCGCGCCCCGAACTTGGAGCCCGCGGTGCCGTCCCGGGCGGGCTGCAGCCCTGGGGCCCGGAGCACCTCCCCGCCCGGCCGCAGACACTCACCGAGAAGCCGGCCCAGAAGGGGCAGGAGTGGCGGACGCGGGCCGAGGTGGTGAGCGCCAGCGCGGCGAAGCTGACGGCCACGATGAGGCATCCGAGCGCCATCTGCGTGGCCCCGAGCGCCAGCACGATGCGGGAGCGGCCCGGGCACTCGCGCAGGCGGGACAGGCTGCGGGGCAGCGCGGCGGGGCGCGGCGCGCGGGGACCGCCGGCCCGAGGCATCGCGCCGAGCGCCCGCACGCCTCGCCCCGCTCCCGCCCGGCCCCGGCGCGCGCCGCCGCCGCCGCCGCCGCCTCTCCTCACAGAGGGTCCGAGGCAAGTTGCGCCGGGCGAGGGGACCGCCTTCCCGCGAGCCGCGGGGGCTGCGGCGGCCGCGCGCCGGGAGCGGGCCGGGCCGGGCGGGAAGCCGGACGCCGGCTGCCCCTGCCCGTGCCCGCGCCCATGCCCCCGCCGCCTCCGCTGCCGCTCCGCAGGGCCGCCGGGCCGCCCGCCCGCCCGCCGGCCGCGCAGCGCTGCGCCCTCTCCCGCCCGCCCCGCGCGTTCCCCGCCCGAGCGCGGGCGCGAGCTGCCGCGTGCCGGGCGCGAGCCCCGCCACCGCGCGCCGGGCCGGGGCCCGGGCCGGAGCGCGAGCAGGGGGCGGGTGGGCGCAGGTGCGGTCCCCGCGGCCCGGCCTCGGCAGCTCTCGCCTCCCGCGCGGGACGGCAGTCGGGACCGCAGGCGCCTCAAGGTCGAGGGCAGCAGCCTCCGCGGCTGAACCGTCAGTCGGCAGGAGCCGGGGCCCGCGGGCGGGCCGAGCCGCAGGGGCCGAGCCGGCGGCCGAGCCTGGGGCCAGCCCGGGATGGGCGCTTTCCGCGGCGGAGGTGGGGCCGGGGGACACTGAGCGGCCAGGCGGGGAGCCGGGAGGAGGTGAAATCCAAGTGCGCTGCCCCAGGTGTGACGCGCAGCAGCCTCTACCGAATGCGGAATTCCAAGATCCAAGCTGCCGCTTTTCTGCAGTTCCGCAATTTCCCAAGCCATCCGCTGAGAACTGGGCCCGGGAGGGCTCGGCATTTAAAACATTCCCGGTTCACAAACGGATGTCTCTTACCCACCTTTAGTTTGCAGGGCTTTTGATACAAGTGAAAAGTTTGGGCTTAAAACAAATTACACCAAACGAATTTAAGTGAACGATGCTATTAAGGGCCTATTAAATCATTCCTACTCCCTTTAGCCAGTATAAGGTTTTAAATTGATTATCGGCTTCTTTGAGGTACCAAGAAAACTTGGAAGTTTTTATTGTCACAATTCTCTTTGTGGCCCTGTTGATGTGGCAACTTTAAGACCACTGGTGTGGAAAAGGCTGTTATTAAGAGACCCACGAGTGTTGGGAAATCTGAAGGGATTGGGCATAAAAAGGCAACGTTCATGGTAATAAAGGGCAATGGTAGGTCATTCCCCAAGGCCATTTTTCCACTGTCGCACGGTGGAACTGGAGGAATCCCCTGCTGGATCCGAAACACTGGAGAGTAGCGCCCCAGAACATCTCAGTTGCTGGTGCTTGAAATTTCACCATTAGAGATATTGATTCCTTTGGGGCTTGACGAGCCTCTATTAAAATGCAAATTCCTCTTGAAGGGGCAATAGCTCAAGCCTTTATCAGCCAACACCTTAGCAGGGATGGGATTTATTTTCCAATTTAAAGGGATGGCCAAGAGATGAACTGGGGGTGGGGAATTCCGCAGATAAAGTAGCTGACCTCAAAATGTTGGCCTGTGGCCAAACTCTGCCTTTTCCTCCAGTTTTTATCTATAGCATGGCTGAGCCTCAGGCTGGCATCGTTCAGAGTACCGGAGTACAAATTCAAATTTCCTGGAGACATTCTCTATCTAGAAATTCTCAGGCAGCACTTTTTAAGGGCTTGGAACAATACCAAAGCAAGAGCCTGGACTGCAAGGAGCTTAGGTTCTCAATGGAGTCACCTCCCTCCCTCCTTCATTCATTTATTCATTCCCCACAATAGTTTACAAAGGACTTTCTAAGCACCAGGCACTCTTAGGCTCTTAGAATAAGTCCGTAAGTGAACAAAACAGACAAAACCCATGTGTTCTCGGTAGAAGGAGAGAAGCAGTACAATAAGCAGAATAAGTAAATTACATAGAGTTTATTGACATTATGTAGTATTCAAAAAATATGTTAAGCACCCACTATGTGCCAGACACCAAAGATGTAAGGATTAGCAAAAGCAAACAAGCTAAAGAATGTTCAGTCTGGTGGTTAGATTGACAACACACGGATAATTGCTCAAAGGCCAATTGTGGCCAGGTGCAGTGTGATGGAAAATTCTACATGGTGCCAAAAATCAGATAATAAGGAGCTTTGGAAATCCTTTCTGACCACAATATAGAAAATGGTCCTGTCTAAATGGGGTATCTGTCTGATGGGTTGGGGGCCCCCAAATGTGGAGCAACAATGGGGTGGAAGCCGAAAGAACTCGCTTGAGGCAGAACAAAGGAGGTAGAAGCTTATTGAATACAAGGCAAGGGAGTGGTGGACAGGACCACAGAGGTGAGGCTGTCTGCAAGGAGGCAGTGGGAGGGAGCTGCTTTTAAGGAGGGAAGGCGAGGAGGTATGGTGATGTATGGAATTTTCCCTTTTTTGGTAACTGTGCCTAGTTGTACGTAGTCCACTGGTCATTTAAGGCTTATGGATATTTTGGGGGGGGGTCCCCTGATGGGTCTGTATGTATTCAGCTGGGTGGTCACTGTGGGCCTTTTCCATTGCTCAAGCCATTTCTGCCTAAAAGCATCCTCTACAGAAAATGGATTGAGGGATGCCCAAGAGAATGTAGAGCTCTCATGTTATTGCTGTCATCCAGGCAAGAAATGACAGTATTTGGGATGAAGGTAGAGGTGGTGGCGATACCTAGAACTAAATAGATTTGAGATGTTTGGGAGCTGTCAGCAATGAATTAAATGTGGATTAAATATAGGGTGGTGCCAGTTGAGGCATCCTGGGGAGAGTACCGAACGGTAGAAACCTCCCGTGAACTCCCACGTATGTATTAGATGAGCTTCCAAAATATATGTGAATCAATTCCTTCTATTTATAAATGGCATGGAAAGAGAGCTCCAGGCAGCACAGCAGAGGATTTGGGTGTAGGTGGATTAGAAGAGGGATCTACTTTCTCTGTGAAATTTGATTTGGGGGCAGAGGGAAAGCCTGATCCAGAAATTACAGTAATTTAGCCATTTTAAAAATCATTTTGGTATTTTAGAGAATTTTAAAATTCAGTTGTATTAAATGTAACATCCGACATTCTTTGATAAACAATTGGAATTTGGAGATATAAATAAATTTCAAATTCACAGAAGTGAATCATAAAGAAAGAAAGGATGGAAGGAAGGAGGGAGGGAGCTGGCTTAGCCCTAGCTCTGATCCTAACAACTCATTGACCCTCTTTGCTCCTCAGTGATTTTCTCTTTAAAAAGGCTGCATTAGCGGTGCTTGGGTAGCTCAGTCGGTTGAGTGTCTGACTCTTGATTTCAGCTCAGGTGAAGATCTCAGAGTCTTGGGATCAAGCCCCACATCCAGCTCTTCACTCAGGGGGGAGTCTGCTTGGGATTCTCTCTCTCCCTCTGCCCCTCCCCCCTAAAATAAATAAACAAACAAACAAATAAGTAAATCTTTTTTAAAAAAATAAATAAAAGGCTGCCATAATACATGTCCTAGTATTATGAGAGATTCTTGGAGACCCCGGGGACCAACTTATAGCAACTTTTTCTTCTTCCTAGATCAGATGACACTAATAGACTGAGACCACTGTTCTTTTTTTTTTAAAGATTTTATTTATTTATATGACAGAGAGCGACACAGCAAGAGAGGGAACACAGGCAGGGGAGGTGGGAGAGGGAGAAGCAGGCTTCCCGCAGAGCAGAGAGCCCGATGCGGGGCTCGATCCCAGGACCCTGGGATCATGACCTGAGCCCAAGGCAGACACCTAATGACTGCGCCACCCAGACACCCAAGACCATTGTTCTTAAGCATAGCATGACAAGGTGACTGAGCTTTTACTGAAAGGTAGGCTGTATGCCTGCTTGCACCAACAGGAAGATGAATAACACAAATGCCTCACTTACAGTGCCCTTCTTCAGATTCTTGCTCTTTTCAACATACCTCTCCATAGATGGATGAAAAACAAATTTGTCCCTTCATAAGATAAGGCAGAAGAAAGTTCTGCTTGGATTTCACAATCTCCAACTCTGGAAGAGTAATAATCAGCAGAGAACCACCATTTCCAAGAACATCAGGCTTGCAGATTCTCCTGCTAAAGACAACTAAGAAGCCAGATGAAATTTTTTTTTTAAGTATCTTCTTAGAAGTATCAAAGAGTTATAGAGATAATGCGGAAACACTAGGCCAAGGTTCAAGAGGAGAAGGAATCAGAGGTGTGTGCACCCCATCGGAATCTCCTGCCCTGGTCACTTGCATTTCTGGCTTTAGCAGACAAACAGGGTTAGAAAGATAAATTTTGAGTCCAGGGCCCTCAGAAATAAGGACCCAGTACACCAGTCCCCTGCTTTGTGATGGAACCCCAGATAGCTGCACCCAGGGAGTAAGGAATAAGCTAGCCTTTCCTCTAATTGCAGAAGCCCAGAAATCCCAAACCCTGAATTTGACTTAAAGTAATCCTTCATTGCTTAGGCCATAAGGAGCTGGCAAAAGCAATAGCAAATCACCTCTGGAGAATGATAACCTTATCCCAGGCCTCACATTATTTCTATGAATAGCATCTTAAAAATTCACTTTAACTTCCTCAACATGATAAAGGGCCTTTGTGAAAAACCCATAGCTAACACCATACGCAATGGTGAAAGACTGAAAGCTTTCCCCCAAGATCAGGAATGAGATAAGGATGTCTACATTCAACATTCCTATTCAACATTGTACTAGAAATTCTAGCCAGAGCAATTATGTAAGAAAAAGAAATAAAAGGCATCCAAACTGGAAAGGAAGAATTAAAACTATCTCTATTTGCAGAATGATATGATCCTATATTTATAGAAAGTCCCAAAGAATCCACAAGAAAGCTACTAGCAGTAATAAATTCAGCAAAGTTGTAGGATATAAAATCAACACACTAAAATCATTTGTGTTTCTATAGACCAGCAATGAACAGTCTGAAAAACAAGAAAGCAATTCCATTTACGATAGCATCTAAAAGAATAACACACCTGGGAAATTTAAGGAGATGAAAGACTTGTACACTGAAAAGCACAAAACATGACTGAAAGAAATTAAAGACCTAAATAAATGGAAAGACACTGTGTTCATGGATAGGAAGACTTTATACTAAGATGTCAATACCCAAAGTGTTCTACAGATACAATGCAATCCATATCAAAATTCCAATAGACTTTTTTTGCAGAAATGGAAAAGCCAATCCTCAAATTCAGATGGAATTGCAATGGCCCCAAATAGCCAGTCTTGAAAAAAGAAGAAACAGGTGGAAAGACTCACACTTCCAGATTTAAAACTTACTACAAAGCTATAATAATCAAAACAGTATGGTACAGACATACGGATGGATAGATCATTAGAATAGAATTGAGCGTCCAGAAATAAATCCATCTATCTTAGGTCAACTGAGTTTTCATTTGGGTGCCAAGTCTATTCAATGGAGAAAGAATAGTCTCTTCAACAGATAGGGCTGGGACAACTGTATTTTCACATGCAAAAGAAAGAAGTTGGACCCCAACCTCACACTGTGTACAAAAATTAACTCAAAATGGATCAAAGATCTAGATATGAGGGCAAAAACCATAAAACTTTTAGAAAACAACATAGGTGTATATCTTCATGACTTTGGATTTGGCTATGGAATCTTAGATATGACACCAAAACCATGAGCTACAAAGAAAGAATAGACAATCTGTACATCAAAATTAAAATTTTTTTGTGCATCAAAGAATGCTATCAAGTAAGTAACAAGACAAGCTATAGAATGAGAAGAAATATTTGCAAATTATGTATCTGACAAGGATTCAATATCCAGAATATATAAACAACTCCCACAACTGAAAAACATAGAGACAAACATGGGGCACCTGGGTGGATCAGTGGGTTAAGCATCTGCCTTCAGGTCAGGTCATGATCCCAGGGTCGTAGGATCGAGCCCCACATCAGGCTCCCTGCTCAGTGGGGAGTCTGCTTCTCCCTCTCCCTCTGCCTGCTCTTTCCCCTGCTGTCCTCTCTCTCTGTGTCAATTAAATAAATAAAATCTTTAAAACACACACACACACAGACAAATGACCCAATTTAACATGGGCAAATGACTTGAGTGGACATTTCTCCAAAGAAGATATACAAATGGCCCATACACATGAAAAGATGCTCAACATTGCTGATTAGGGAAATGAAAATGAAAACCACAATGTGATACCACTTGGCATCCATTAGGGTGGCTGTTTTAAAAAATAATTAATTGGGGTGCCTGGGTGGTTTAGTCAGTTAAGTGTCCAACTCTTGGTTTTGGCTCAGGTCGTGATCTCATAGGTTGTCAGATCAAGCCCTGTGTCCAGCTCTGCACTCAGCAGGGAGTCTGCTTGAAGGGTCTCTCCCTCTGCCCCTCCCCTGACTCTCTCTCTCTCTCTCTCTAAAATAAATATTTTTTAAATAAAAATTAATTAATTTAAAAAACAGAAAATAGCAAGTGTTGGTGAGAATACAGAGAAATTGGAACTCTTGCACACTGCTGGTGAGAATGTAAAATGGTGCAGCCATTATGGAAAATAGCATGGAAGTGCCTCAAAAAATTAAACACAGAATTACCATTTAAGGGATGCCTGGGTGGCTCAGTCAGTTAAACATCTGCCTTTGGCTCAGGTCGTGAACCCAGGGTCCGGGGATCAAGTCCCACATCAGGTTCTTTGCTCAGCAGGGAGCCTGCTTCTCCCTCTGCCTGATGCTCCCCCTGCTTGTGCTGTCTGTCTCTCTCTCTCTCTCTCTGACAAATAAATAAATAAAACCTTCTAAAAAAACCTACCATTTAATCCAGCAATTCTACTTCTGAGTATATATCCAAAAGGATTAAAAACAAGGATTTAGAGAGATTTCTGCCCTTCCACGATTATAGCAGTGTTATTCACAATAGCCAAATGCAGAAACAACTCAGGTGTCCATCAAAGGACAAATGGATAAGCAAAATGTGGCACATATATACAATGGAATATTATTCAGTCTTAAAAAGGAAGGAAATTCTAACACATGCTACAACATGGATGAAACTTGAGCACATTACACTGAGTGAAATAAGACAGTCACAAAAGGGCAAACATTGTATGAATCCACTTATATAGCAGTCATGTTCATAGAGACAGAAAGCAGAACGGTGGTTGCCAGGGAGGAGGGGAAAATGGGGAATTAGTGTTTAATGAGGACAGAGTTTCAATTGAAGATGAAAAAGTTCTAGAGATGGATGTGGCAATGATTGCACAACAATGTGAATGTAGTTAATGCCACCGAATTATACACTTAAAAATGGTTAAAATGGCCAATTTTACATTATATATATTTTACCACAATGAGCAAAAAATACAATAAAATACCACTTCACATCCACTAGGATGACTATCATAGTAATAAAAAAAATCCTGCAAATAACAAATGTTGGAAAGGATGTAGAGAAATTGGAACCCTTGTTCATTGCTAGTGGTAATGTAAAATAGTGCAGATAGAAAACATTCTGGCAGTTCCTCACAGCTAAACATAGAATTATCACATGACCAGTAATTCCTATTCTACATACAGAATTGAAAATCAGTAACTTTGACTTGTTCTCCTGTGTCCTCTGGTCATCACCAGCTCTGGAGCAGATTTGTTTAGATAATTATAACTGCAGTGTTGGAAGCCAGTGTGGGCAACTCTGGAGTTTAACAGACAATAATGCATGTAGGAAAACTTTGACTTGTCTCTGTTCATTGGGTTATAAAATGTCTATCTCATTGCTATCTAAGAATAAATTTAACCAGAGGTGAAAGACTGGTACACTGAAAATTCTACAAACCTTTCAGCTCAGAATATTGCTGAAAGAAATCAAAGAAAGCCTAAATAAATGGAAAGGCACTGTGTTCATGGATAAGAAGACAACATTAAGATGTCAATACCCAAAGTGTTCTACAGTTAATAAACTAATTGAAGGACAATTTAGTACATGGAGGAAAGAGATCTAATTTTGACAGGTCTTGAAACACTTAATGATACCTCATAGGCTCTGTGATGAGATTTAAATTAGATCGTGAATATATAAAAGTATTTTGCAAACATTAAAGCACTTTATGAATGCTGGGTGACATTATTCCATTAGTAATGAGTTCCTTACAGACAGAAACACGGTTTCATTCATGCTTGCAATCCCCTAATGCACCTGGCATAGTCCTTAGCAGATAGTGGTATTAGATTACCATTTATTCAATTGAATTCTATATCCTACACTTTGTGTTAAAATTGAAGTTTTTAATACTTCTGAGCTACTGACTAGAATTTTATGAGAAGCCCCGGAGAAATAAATGGTGCTGGATTAATCAGGGAGTACAAAGAGGCTAAGAAGTAAGTTCCACTTAAATTAACCCAACTAGCACTATTAAATCAGATTATTAGAACAAATATTGTAATGATTTCATTAGAATAAGCAGTTACTCATATTCATACATACTGACTCAAACAAAATTATACATGAAAGTGATGTTTTGCCTTTGGGGAAAATGTATCAAAATTATGAGTCAAGCCACATGAAACTTAAGAATTCTCATCCGGCAACTGAACAGGAAATAATGAAGTAAAATTTGTCATTTGGTTTTGAAGTATGAGAGTCACCTTCAACCAGAACTACTTGAATAGCTTTTTTTTTTTTTTTTAAGTAGGAAACAAATATGAAACACTGTTGAATAAATGGGAAGTCTTTGGGAAAATAAACATTAGGAGTCACTAATCTTTGGTGTCAATTACATGATTGGGCCCACTTTTCACAGCAACAGTACATTGCTGAGATGTAATTCTTCAGGGATTTGTTGGCCTTTTTCATGCAACTAAGCTGTATCCTGCGTGCAAGTAAGTCTAAGTTGCAGCCCAGACCACCCAGCAAACCCAACTTCTCTCTCTGCCCTCCCCAACATGTTTCCCTGGCCTTTCCTTTTTTAGCTTCTGGACATTAGTAAGCCATTCCTGCTGAGAATGACCTTCATCATCTATGCAAACTTTATCTCTCCTCTAGGTCTTTTCTCACATCTCAAAGGCAGGTCCAAAACCATTTTCTAGGAGGTTCCAGACTTGATTATAATGATCCCCTGCCCTGGAAAGGATGTGAAAGTCCCTTTCCTACTCTTTTCTCATAGGGGTGAAGAAGAACTAGATTCTTAAAGAGGATATTCAAAAAAGAGAATAAGGAGCAGAATAACATCCCTATAAGCAATAAAAGCATACCTACAGATATAACCACAAAATAGATCAAAATAGTAACTTACTATTTGAAAACAAGGTGATAGACATTTAAAAACAATGCAAGAAAAACATAAATCAAAATTACAAAATACAGAAAAGAAGGAACAGAACCCAGAAAAGATGGAAATAAAAAGAAAACTCTACTTGATAAGACCATCTACAAAAAAACCTAAAGGTTAACATCATACTTAATGATGGAAGACTGAGTGCTTTCCTTCAAAGATCAGGAATAAAGGAAGAATATCCATTCTCACTGTATTCAACATGATTTGCAGGAGGTTCTGACCACTGCAATATGGCAAGAAAAAGAAATAAAAGGCATATAAACTGGAAAGGAATAAATAAATTTGTTCTTATTTGCAGATGATAGGGTTGCCAATGTAGAAAATCCCAAGGAATCTTCTGGGTAGAAGACTCATAGCAAGTTCAGCAAGTCCACAGACTGCAAAATCAACACACAGAAATCAACTGCATTTCTATAACTAGTAATGAACACATAGAAACTGAAATTAAGGGCGCCTGGGTGGCTCAGTCATTGGGCATCTGCCTTTGGCTTGGGTCATGGTCCCGGAGTCCTGGGATCGAGCCTCAGGTCGGGCTCCCTGCTCGGTGGGGAGCCTGCTTCTCCCTCTCCTGCTCCCCCTGCTTGTGTTCCTTCTCTTGCTGTGTCTCTCTCTGTTGAATAAATGAATAAAATCTTTTAAAAAAAACTGAAATTAAAAACAGAATACACAATATCATTTACAATAACTCCAAAGAAAATGAAGTACTTAAGTATACATTTAACAAAAAGATAAAGGATCTGAAAGTAATATAACACTGTGTATTAATTATACTTACAAAAAGGCAGGGGCGCCTGGGTGGCTCAGTCAGTTAAGTGTCTGCCTTTGGCTCAGATCATGATCCCAGGGTCCTGGGATCGAGCCCCACATTAGGCTCCCTACTCAGCAGGGAGTCTGCTTCACCCTCTCCCTCTGCAGCTCCCCCAGCTTGTGTGCACTCTCTCTGCCAAATAAATAAATAAAACCCTTTAAAAAAAAAAGGTAAAAAAATCTGTATGCCGAGGGGTGCCTGGGTGGCTCAGTTGTTAAGCGTCTGCCTTCAGCTCAGGTCATGATCCCAGAGTCCTGGGATCGAGCCCCGCATCAGGCGCCCTGCTCGGCGGGAGGCCTGCTTCTCCCTCTCCCTCTCCCCCCGCTTGTGTTCCATCTCTCGCTGTATCTCTCTCTGTCAAATAAATAAATAAAATCTTTAAAAAAAAAAAATCTGTATGCCGAAAATTACAAAATGATGATTGTATAAATCAGAGTTCTCCAGAGAAACCGAACTAATAGGAGGTATACAGAGAGAGAGAGATTTGTTTTAAAAAAGTGGCTCACACATTGTGGAGGATTGGTAAGTCCAAAATCTGCAGGGTAAGCTAGCAGGCTGGAGACCCAGGGAAGAGTTGTAATTTGAGTCCAAAGGCTATCAGCTGGCAGAATTCCTTCTTGCTCAGGAAAGTCAGCCTTTGTTCTACCAAGACCTCAACTGATTGGATGAAGCCCACCCACATTATGAAGGGGTAATCTGCTTTACTCAAAGTCCACTGATTTAAATGTTAGTATCATTCATTTCTGGGCTCTCTGTTCTGCTCCAATGATCTATGTGTCTATTTTTGTGCCAGCACCATACTGTTTTGACTACTACAAATTTGTAGTACATCTTGAAATCAGGAATTGTGATAACTCCAGCTTTGTTCTTCTTTCTCAAGATTGCTTTGGCTATTCAGGGTTTTTTGTGGTTCCACAAATTTTAGAATTACTTATTCCAGTTCTGTGAAGAATGCAGTTGGTATTTTGATAGGGATTGCATTGAATCTGTAGATTGCTTTGGGTAATATAGACATTTTAACAATATTAATTCTTCCATTCCATGAGCATGGAATATATTTCCACTTGTTTGTGTCATCTTCAATTTCTTTCATCAATGTTTTATACTTTTCAGAATACAGGTCTTTCACCTCCTTGGTTAAATTCAATTTAATAATTTTAATAATTTTTATTCCTTTTGGTGCAATTGTAAATGGAATTACTTCCTTATTTTCTCATTATGAAATATGACTCAGCCATAAAAAGAGAATGAAATCTTGCCATTTGCAATAACATGGATGGACCTAGAAGGTGTTATGCTAAGTGTCAGAGAAAGACAAATACCGTATGATTTCACTTACTTGTGGAACCTAAAAAACAAAACAAATAAAAGCAAGCAAACAAAAAGCAGAAACAGACCCATAAATACAGAGAACAAACTGATAGTTGCCAGAGAGGAGGAGGATGAGCGGATGTGCAAAATGAGTGAAGGGGAGTGGGAGATACAAGCTTATAGTTATGGAATGAATAAGTCACAGGAATAAAAGGTACAGCATTTAAAAAATGGATGCAAAATTTCTCAACAAGATACTAGCTAATCAAATCCAACAGTACATTACAAAGATGATCAAGTGGTATTTATTCCTGGGCTGAAGGGTGGTTCAGTATCTGCAAATCAATCAACATGATAAACCACATTAATAAAAGAAAGGATGAGAACCATATGATCCTCTCAATAGATGCAGAAAAAGCATTTGACAAAATACAGCATCCTCTCTTGATAAAAACCCTCTAGAAAGTAGGGTTAGAAGGAACATACCTCAACTTCATAAAGGCCGTATATGGAAGACCTATAGCTAACATCATCCTCAATGGGGATGTACTAGATATGTACAATGGGGATGTACAATAGTACTAGAAATCCTAGCCTCAGCAATCAGACAACAAAAAGAAATAAGTCATCCAAATCAGCAAGGAAGATGTCAAACATTCACTCTTTGCAGAAAACATGATACTCTAAGTAGAAAACCCAAAAGACACCACAAAAAAATTGCTAGAACTGATACAAGAATTCAGCAAAGTTGGAGGATATAAAATCAACATACAGAAATCTGTTGCATTTCTATACACCAATAATGAAGCAGCAGAAAGAGAAATAAAGCTGTATTACAAAACTGTAATCATCAAGACAGTATGGTACTGGCACAAAAAGAGACACACAGATCAATGGAACAGAATAGATAACCCAGAAATGGACCCACAACTATATGGTGAACTAATCTTCAACAAAGCATTAAAGCATATCCAATGGAAAAAAGAATCTTCAACAAATGGTGTAGGGAAAATTGGACAGCAACATGCAGAAGAATGAAACTGGACCACTTTCTTATACTATACACAAAGATAAACTCAAAATGGATGAAAGACCTAAATGAGAGACAGGAACCCATCAAAATCCTAGAGGAGAACACAGGCAGCAACCTCTTTGACCTCAGCCATAGCAACTTCTTGCTAGATACATCTCTGGAGGCAAGGGAAACAAAAGCAAACGTGAACTATTGGGACTTCATCAAGATAAAAAGCTTCTGCACAGCAAAGGAAATAGTCAACAAAACTAAAAGGCAACCTATAGAATGGGAAAAGATATTTGCAAATGATATATCAGATAAAGGGCTAGTATCCAAAACCTATAAAGAACCTATCAAACTCAACACCCAGAAAATAAATAATCCAGTTAAGAAAGAACAGAAGACATGAGAAGACATTTCTCCAAAGAAGACATACAAATGGCTAACAGACACATGAAAAAATGCTTAACATTGTTAATCATCAAGGAAATACAAATTAAAAACCATGATGAGATACCACCTCACACCGGTCAGAATGGCTAAAATTAACAACCGGGAAATAACAGATATTGGCAAGGATGTGGGGAAAGAGGAACCCCCTTACACTGTTGGTGAGAAAGCAAACTGGGGCAGCCACTCTGGAAAACAGTAATGAGGTTCCTCAAAAGTTAAAAATAGAGCTACCCTATGACCCAGCCACTGCACTACTAAGTATTTATCTAAAGGATACAAAAATACTGATTCAAAGGGGCACATGCACTCCAATGTTAATAGCAGCTTTATCAACAATAGCCAAATTATGGAAAGAGCCAAAATGTCCATCCATCAACTGATGAATGGATAAAGAAGATGTGGTATATACATACAATGGAATATTACTCAGATATCAAAAAGAATGGAATCTTGCCACTTGCAATGATGTGGCTGGAACTAAAGGGTATTATGCTAAGAGAAATAAGTCAGAGAAAGACAAATACCATATGATTTCACTCATATGTGGAATTTAAGAAACAAAACAGATGAACATAGGGGAAGGGAAGGAAAAATAGAATAAGATAAAAACAGAGAGAGGCAAAGTATAAGAGACCCTTACTTATAGAGAACAAACTGAGGGTTGCTGGAGGGGAGGTGGGTAAGGGGATGGTTTAAATGGGTGATGGGCATTAAGGAGGGCACTTGATGTAATGAGCACTGGGTGTTATATGTAAGCGATGAATCATTAATTCTACTTTTGAAACTAATACTATAACTAACTTGAATTTAAATAAAATCTTGGAAGAAAAAAAGAGATATTGTGGTTTTGGCAGAGGGATAAACACATAGATCAGTGGAACTAAATAGAGAACTCAGAATAGACTGCAAAAATATGTGCAACTGATTTTTGAGAAAGATGTACAAGCAATTCAATGAAGAAGGAAGGATAGCCTTTTCAATACATGGTATTGGAACAATTGGACATCTATAAGCAAAAAAAAAAGATGGACTTCAACTTTTTGCAAAAATTAACTAAAAATGGATTATGGACTTAAATGTATAACAGAGAAGGAAGAAAGGGTTTCAGTAATAGAAGCTAAACTATAAGTACAAAAGTGAATAAACACAATTTATAATAAGCTAAGAGTGATAAAAAGGGAAAAAGAATTTTTTAAATTATACATAAAAGAGTTTAAAAAGATTTATGAACAGTAGCATATATTAAGGAGTATTAAAGAAGAGCCAACATATGGCTAAAAGGAGTTCCTAAATAAAGGAAACTAAAGCAAGGGAACAGAACAAATATTAAAAACTATAATTCAATAAAGTAATCCTGAAAATTTTTAGGCTTGAAATTGCATGTTGAAGGATCATATCCTTCATAATGGTCATGACGAAGATAAACTGTATTTAAATTACTGTACTCTAAAGAAAAAGAAGAAATCCTTCGGGTACTGAAGCCAAAAAACCAAGTGGCTCATATGGGAAATAAAATATTTGGCATTAATTCATTGTACCAAAAAAATAATAGAAGCAATTTTGAGATAATCAGAAAAGGAAATGTCACCCAAGGATTTTATATCTGATAAAACTGAACAAACTATCATCAGTGTGCAAAAACTCAGGGAATATCATTTCCATTAGCCCTTCCTGAAGAAACTTATTAATTCATGAACTTCAAAGAACCAAAATAACTAGAGAGACATTAACATAAGTACAGGTAATGAGCATTAAATATATAGTTCCTCTTAGAACTAAGACTAAATGAGGACCCTTATCTCATACCATATATAAAACATAACTCAAAAATGCATCAAAGGGGCAACAGTTTGCATTCCCACCAACAGTGCATGAGGGAGCCTTTTTTAGCATGTCCTCACCAACACTTGTGGAAAACAGTATGGAGGTTCCTCAAAAAATTTAAAATAGAACTACCGTATGATCCAGTAATCACACTAATGAGTATTTACCCAAAGAATACAAAAACACTAATTCAAAAGGATACATGCACCCCTTTTTCTATTGAAGTATTATTTACAATAGTCAAATTATGGAAGCAGCTCAAGTGTCCATCAATAGATAAATGGATAAAGATGTGGTATATATATACAATGGAATATTATTCAGCCATAAAAAGAATGAAATCTTGCCATTTGCAACAGCATGGATGGAGCTAGAGAGTATGCTAGGTGAAATAAATCAGTCAGAGAAAGACAAATGCTACATGATTTCACTCGTGTAGAATTTAAAAAACAAGCAAATGAACAAATGGAAAAAAAGAGACAAACCAAGAAACAGACTCTTAACTATAGAGAACAGATGGTTAGCAGAGGGGAGGTGGGTGAGGGGTGAAATAGGTGATGGAGATTAAGAGTACACTTACCATGATGAGCACTGAGTAATATATGGAATTGTTGAATCACTATATTGTATACCCGAAACTAATATAAGACTGTATGTTAAAAAATAAAAATAAAGCTCTCTAGCTGTGAAAAAAATGCATCAAAGGCCTAAATATAAGAACTAAAACTATGAAATGCTTTGAGAAATCACAGCTATCCATCTATATGACCTTGAATGAGGCAATGGTTTCTTAACAATGACATCTAAAGCACAAGCACCAAAGAAAGCATAGATACATTGGACACCATCAAAATTTAAAATTGTTCAAAAGACAGATCAAGAAAATGAAAAGACAATCCACAGAAAGAGGAAAAGGGTTTATAAATCATATATCTGGTAAGAGTCTAATGCCCAGAATACATATATGTTTTTAAAACTCTTGCAGCTCAACAATAACAAAACAACCCAGTTGAAAAAGGAGCAAAGGGTCTGAACTGAAATTTCTCCAGAGAACATATAGAGGTGACCAATAAGTGCATGAAAATATGTTCAACATCATCAGAAGTTAGGGAAATGCAGATCAAAGCCACAATGAGATACCACTTCGTAGCCACTAAAAAGGCTATTATCAAACTGGCGGACAGTAACAGCTCTCGGCAAGGTTATGGAGAAATGGAAGCATTGTCCATGCAGGTGGGAATATAAATGGTGCAGCCACTCTGGAAAACCACTTGCCAGTTTCTCAACATGTTCAGCTTAAAGTTACCATATGACTCAGCAATTCCACTCATAAGTATATACCCAAGAGAAACCAAAAACGTATTTTTTACACAAAAACTTGTACACGAACATTGATAGCAGTGTTGTTATGCACTGTTACCAAAAAATGGCAACAACCTAAAAAGCCCCATCTGATGACTGCACAAACAAAATGTGGTATATCCAAACAGTGACATCATTTTTAGCCATAAAAAGGAATGTTGTACTGATAAGTGCTACAGTAGAGAGGAACTTTGAAAACATTATGCTATGTGAAACGAGCCAATCAAAAAAGATCACGTATTGTATCATTCCACCAATACAAAATGTCCAGAAGAGTCAAATCCATTGAAACAGACAATAGCTTAGTGGTTGCCAAGGGCTGGGGGAAAGGAGAAATGGGAGTTTCTGCTAATGGGTACAGGTTTCTTTTTTCAGTTGATGAAAATGTACTAAAATTCGTTAAAGGTGGTTGCATACCTTTATGAGCACATTAAAAACTACTGCATTGCATACTTTAAAAGGGTATCAATGGAACGTGGATCACCACATCAAAAACCAATGATGTATAGTATGGTGACTAACATAACATAATAAAATTAAAAAAAATAAAAAATAAAAAAATAAAATTACATGAATTATGTTTCAATTAAGCTGTTATATTTTAAAAGACCAAATGAGTGTTAAAAAGAGTACTGGTTTTATGCTCTGTTACAGACTGAATGTTTATATCCCTCCAAAAGTCATATTGCTGAAACCTAATCCCCAATGTGATGATATTTGGAGATGAGTGCCTGTGGGACACCTCTGCCGGCATGAGTGGAATTAGTACCCTCCTAAAAGAGACCCCAGAGAGCTCCCCTTCTGCTATGTGAGGACACAGCAAGAAGATAGCCATCTATGAACTAGGTAGCAAACCCTCACCAGGCACTGATCTGCTGGTGCCTTGATCTTGGAATTCCAAACTCCAGAACTGTGAGAAATAAATGTCTGTTGTTTATAAGGCACTCAGTCTATGGTATTCCCCTACAGCAGCCTAAATGAAAACATGACAATGTAGATATAATACAGCTATTAAAAAAAAAAAAAAAACTGGGGTTGAATGGGGAAAGCAAATGCAAAAATTTCAGCCACTCTCAATAATTAATTGGTTGTGGTAGTAGTCACATTATTATGATGAGACCTTTTGCTGTGTAATTCTGGATTAAGTAAATGAGGAATTATGGGTTATTCTAGTTATACCATCCCTTGTGTCCTTTCCTAGAGGAAAGAAGTTAGAGATATAATATAGGCGAAGTTACATAAAATTCCTATAGTCCTGAATCTGAATGGGAAATAGCAGTATGAATTCATGAGATATCTTGTTTATGTGTGTAGCTATGTGTGTGTGTGTGTGTGTGTGTGTGTGAGTTACTTAACTCTGTCCACTAAAAATCATAGAAACAATGACCAACCCAGTAGCAATAAACATCCCTAGGACCCTGATTATTGTCTTGAAATACCATTTCTCAATTTAAAAAAATGGCTGATCCCAGGCTTGGGATCATATCAGATAGCAAAAACACTAGAAAATACTAGTAGAGCAATGCCAAAAGGATTCAGGAGTTGATTTTAGATGTTCCTACTTGGTAAAGATGGGGAAATTTGAATGTCAATTAGGATACTCACTGAAATGCATTAAAAACCATCAAATATGTTTAAAGTCCATAGTTCATAATGGTATCTTTAAAATCAACTCATTGGTTGTTAGAGATGAAAAGGACAAAACTCATTATCTTAAAAACTGGCAAAGAACAAGAAAATAATTAGGCATTTGTTCCTCTTTTCCTATATGAAATGTTCTATTGGGCAACCAGATAATAGATGAGGAGAAGTATCATTTTATAAAAATATCCCAATCAATAGTTGAAAAAGAAATATTGGATTAAAATATCACCTTTTTGCAACTCACAATGTGTAGATATACTCAGGGAACACTAACAGCTGCTGTCATAAAAAAAGAGTGAAACCCAGACATGATGTGCCCCCTGATGAAAGAACACATCAATTATGTCCTGAGATAGGGTTGAGCCTGACTCCAATCCAGTCTCTGGATCCAGCTGCCAATTTGCAGGAAACCCAGAAGGCAGAGTAACATGGTTGAACTGCACCACGAGAATGCAGGAGTTGGCATTCTCAGTAAAACCTGGACTGCCAGACAGCCTGAGTTCTTCAACAGATAAATTGTAGAGAAAGGAAAAAGATGGAGGGGAAACCTATAGATTAAAAGAGATTTGACAGACATATTAAATTTTCTTAAATGGACAAGAATAAACTGTAGTGTCTAGGGATAGATACTTGCTTGGAGGAGAAGGAAGGGGCTGCCATTAGGATAGGGCACATGGAGGGAATTCTGAGATAGCTGGCAGTTTAATTTCTTGACCTGGGGAGGGGGTTACAAGGTTACTCACCTTAAAATAATTTATCTAACCCTCCACTTGATTTGTGTGGATTTCTAGATCTGTTTTACTGTGCCATAAAAAGGTTTTTAAAATCCCCGCCCCCCCCCCGAAGCATGTTTATTTACAATTTCAGGTGAAAACCTCCATTCTTGGCTTGTCCAAGTTCATCACGACTCCTATTCCATGACTTTTGTGCCTGTATTTGAGAGTAAGTTTTTAAACAACTCAATTTTGCATCTGACATCATGGAACAAAGATGTATGTCCTGTTCTTCTCTAATATGCCTCTGTGCATCTTCATTCATCTTGGATAAGTGGCTGCATATCATCTTCCAGATGGTGCTTGACAAGCAAACCCTTTGTATAATGAAAGGAAACTGTGGCACTGAACACCTCATTCAGGTTTCCATCACCACCACTGCACCTTTTAGATACTAGAATAGACTGTCTGCCCCACTGCAGATTTATCACTATTTGGATGTCAACTCTTTATTCCTCCCAGACTTAATCTGCAGCAGATTACTCAAAATAGGCAGCTGTGATACAGAGAGTGAAAAGAACAGCAGGCTTGGAATGAATACCCCTGGCTCAACCAGCGACTCTTTGTAGCTATGTGATCAGGGGCAGGCTACTTGATATTCCTGCACCTGTTGCCTCATCTGGAAAGTGGGGGTGATCCACGGGGTCTCATGAAGCTTCAGTAAGGTGATGAATAGAAAAGCAGCTTGTGGACTCTACAACTCAATGGTGCCTTCATCACTCCTACACAGCTCACTTGCAATGAATTTCTTTCTCTCTGTCATCACCTATGACCCTATAATGGGTCACATTATGACTCTGCCCCATCAGATACAAAATAATGACCGAAAGGCTCAGAGCCTCCAGGAAGCCAAGGATTGGAGACATAGAGTCTTGGAATGTGAAGGCCTCAGGGGGTCTCAGAGCCATCTGACCCTGAGTGGCATGTTGTGTCCCTTCTAAGGAGCCCCAGGATTCCACAGCCAACTTCAATGGCTGCTTTAGGGCCCAGAAGAAGGAGAAGCCCACAAGACTCTGACTGCCACTGCTACTTCCTTCTGAGCAGTTCTACATCATCAAATCTATTCCTTGGTGCTCTATGTAAGAGTTCATTTTACAGGTTCTGAAAAACAATAAAACAACAACAGAAATGTATCTGTTCTAATTCTCATTTTGCAAATAAGAATAAAGACCTAGAAAAGGTAAGAGACTCATTCAGCATCTTTTTTTTTAAGTTTTTATTTTAATTCCAGTTAGTTAACAGTGTTATATTAGTTTCAGGTGTACAATATAGTGATTCAATAATTCCATGTGTCACCCTGTGCTCATCACAAGTGCACTCTTTATCCCCATCACTTACTTCACCCATGCCCCCAACCATCTCCCCTCTGATAACCATCAGTTTGTTCTCTATAGTTAAGAGTCTGTTTCTTGGTTTGCCTCCCTCCCTCTCTCTCTCTTTTTTATTTTCCTTTGCTCATTTGTTTTGTTTCTTAAATTCCACATATGGGTGAAATCATATGGTATCTGTCTTTCTCTGACTGACTGATTTCACTTAACATTATACTCTCTTAACATTATATTCTCCATCCACGTGGTTGCAAATGGCAAGCTTTCATCCTTTTTTATGGCTGAGCAACATTCCATTGTGTGTGTATACACACACACACACACACACACATATATATATATTATACATATCTTCTTTATCCATTCATCAATCGATGGACACTTGGGCAGCTTCCATATCTTGGCTACTGTGAATAATGCTGCTATAAACACAGGGATGCATGTATCACTTTCAATTAGTGTCTTTGTATTTTTGGGGTAAATAGCCAGTATTGCGATTGTTGAATTGTAGGGTAGCTCTATTTTTTAACTTTTTGAGGAATCTCCATACTGTTTTCCACAGTAGCTGTACTAGTTTGCATTCCCACCACCAGTGCACAAGTGTTCCTTTTTCTCCACATACTCACCAACACTTGTTGTTTCTTGTTTTGTTGATTTTAGCCATTCTGACAGGTGTGGGGTACTATCTCATTGTAGTTTTGATTTGCATTTCCCTGACGGTGAGTGATGATGAACATCTTTTCATATTTCTGTTGGCTATCTGTATGTCTTCTTTGGAGAAATGTCTATTTGTGTCTTCTGCCTATTTTTAATTGGATTTTTTTGTTTCTTGGGTGTTGAGTTTATAAGTTCTTTAAAAGCATTTTTTTTAATTATTTATTTATTTATTTATTTGAGAGAGAGAGAGTGCACGCGCAAGTGGGGGCAGGGGGAGAGGGAGAGGGAGAAGCAGACTCCCCACTGAGCAGGGAGCCCGACTCAGGCTCAATCCCAGGATCCCGAGATCATGACCTGACCTGAAGGCAGACCCTTAACAGACTGAGCCACCCAGGCACCCTGAGTTTTAAAAGTTTTTTATATATTTTAGACACTAACCCTTTATCAGATATGTCATTTGCAAATATCTTCTCCCATTCTGTAGGTTGCCTTTTAGTTTTGTTGATTATTTCCTTCACAGTGCAGAAGTTTTTTATTTTGATGTAGTCCCAATAGTTTATTTTTGCTTGTTTCCCTTGCCTCAGAAGACATATCTAGAAAAAGTTGTTATGGCTGATAAAGAAGTTACTGCCTGTGTTGTCTTCTAGGATTTTTATGATTTCAGGTCTCCCATTTAGATATTTAATCCATTTTAAATTTATTGTTGTGTATGGTATAAGAAAATAGTCCAGTTTCATTCTTTTGCATGTTGCTGTCCAGTTTCCCCAACACCTTTTGTTGAAGAGACTTTTTCCCATTAGATATTCTTTCCTGCTTTATCAAAGATAAATTGGTCATATAGTTGTGGATTTATTTCTGGGTTTCCTATTCTATTGCATTGATCTATGTGATTATTTTTGTGCCAGCACCATACTGTTTTGATTACTACAGCTTTGTACTTTGTAATATACCTTCAAGTCTGTAATTGTGATGCCTCCAACTTTGCTTTTCTTTTTCAAGTTCGCTTTGGTTATTCAAGGTCTTTTGTGCTTCTGTAAATTTTAGGATTGTTTGTTCTAGTTCTGTGAAAAATGCTGGTCGTATTTTGATAGGGACTGCATCAGATTTGTAGAATGCTTTGGGTAGTATAGATATTTTAACAATATTTGTTCTTCCAATCCATGAGCATGGAATGTCTTTCCATTCCTTTGTGTCATTTTCAATTTCTTCCATCAGGATTTTTATAGTTTTCAGAGTACAGGTCTTTCACCTCTTTGGTTGAGTTTATTCCTAGGTATCTTATTATTTTTGTTACAATTGTAAATAAGATTGTTTTCTTTATTTCTCTTTCTGTTGCTTCATTATTGATGTATATGTACAGGATTTTGTGTCCTGAGACTTTACTGAATTTGTTTATCAGTTCTAGTAGCTTTTTGGTCGGTCTTTGGGTTTTCTATATCATGTCATCTGAAAATAGTGAAAGTTTAACTTCTTTCTTATTGATTTGGGTCCCCTTTATTTCTTTTTGTTGTCTGCTGTGGCTGGACTTCTAGTACTTTGTTGAATAAAAGTGGTAAGAGTAGACATCCTTGAGTTGTTTCTGACCTTAGGGGAAAAGCTCTGTTTTTTCCCCATTGAGGATGATACTAGCTGTGGGTCTTTCATATATGGCCTTTATTATGTTGAGGTATGTTCCCTCTAAACTTATTTTCTGGAGGGTTTTTATCATGAATGGATGTTGTGCTTTGTCAAATGCTTTTTCTGCATCTGTTGAAATTATCATATCATTCTTATCCTTTCTCTTACTGATGTGATGTATCACTTTGATTGATGTGCAAATATTGAACCACCCTGGCAACCCAAGAATAAATCCCACTTAATCATGGTGAGTGATTTTTTTCATGTATTGTGGATTTGGTTTCCTAGTATTTTGTTGTGAATTTTTGCATCTATGTTCATCAGAGATATTGGCCTGTAATTCTCTTTTTTAGTTGTGTCTTTATCTAGTTTTGGTATAAGGTAATGCTGGCCTCATAGAATGAATGTGCAAGTTTTTCATTCTTCTATTTTTTGGAATATTTTGAGAAGCATAGGTATTAAATCTTATTAAATGTTTGGTAGGATTCGTCTGTGAAACCATCTCATCTTGGACTCTTGTTTGATGGAAGATTTTTGATTACTGATTTAATTTCTTTGTTGGTTATTGGTGTATTCAAATGTTTTATTTCTTCTTGTTTCAGTTTTGTAGTTTATATGTTTCTAGGAATTTATCCATTTCTTCTAAGTTGTCCAATTTATTAGCATATAGTTTTTCATAATATTCTCTTATAATTGCATTTCTGTGTTGTTGGTTGTTATTTCTCCTCTCTCATTTGTAATTTTATTTATTTGAGTCCTTTCTTTTTTTTTCTTGATAAGTCTGGCTAGACGTTTACCAATTTTATTGATTTTTTTCAGTGAACCAGCTCCTGGTTTCATTTACCTGTTCTATTGGGTTTTTTTAGTTTCTGTACCATTTATTTCTGCTCTAATCTTTACTATCTCCTTCCTTCTGCTGGTTTTAGGTTTTGTTTGTTCTTTTTCTAGCTCCTTTAGGTGTAAGATAAGGTGGTTTATTTGAGCTTTTTCTTGCTTCTTTAAGTAGGCCAGTATTGCTATAAACTTCCCTCTTAGAACATCCCATAGGTTTTAGACCATCGTATTTTCATTTTCATGTGTTTCCATGTACTTTTAAAATTTCTTCTTTTATTTCCTGGTTGAATCACTCATTGTTTAGTAGCATTTTATTTAACCTCCATATATTTGTGGTCTTTCAAGATTTTTTCTTGTGGTTGACTTCTAGTTTCATAGCATTGTGATCAGAAAAGATGTGTGGTATGACTTCGGTCTTCTTGAATTTGTTGAGGATTATTCTGTGGCCTAGCATGTGATCTGTTCTGGAGAATGTTGCATGTGTACTTGAAAAGATTATGTATTCTGCTGTTTTAGGAAGGAATGTTCTGAATATAACTGTTAAATCCGTCTAGTCCTGTGTGTCATTCAGAGCCATTGTTTCCTTATTGATTTTCTATTTAGATGATCCATCCATTAATGTAAGTAGGGTGTTAAAGTCTCCTACTATTATTATATTATTATTTATCAGTTCTTTTATGTTTGTTATTAACTGTTTTATGTATTTAGGTGCTCCTGTGTTAGCTGCATAAATATTTACAATTGTTTTATCTTCTTGTTGGATTGTCCTCTTTATTATTGTATAGTGTCCTTCTTTGTCTCTTGGTACAATCTTTGTTTTAAAGTCTATTTTGTCTGATATAAGTATTGCTACCCTGGCTTTCTTTTGACATACATTTGCATGATAGATGTTTCTCCAACCCCTCACTTTCAATCTGCAGGTGTCTTTTGGTCTAAAGTGAGTCTTTTGTAGGCAGCATATAGATGAATCTTTGAATCCATTTGCATTCAAAGTAATTACTGATAGATATGGGAATGCCTGGGTGGCTCAATCAGTTAAGTGTCCAACTCTTGAATTCAGCTCAGGTCATGATGTCAGGGCCTGGGATCAAACCCCACATTGGGCTCCATGCTCAGTGGGGAGTCTGCTTGAGATACTCTTTCTTCCTCTCCTTCTGCCCCTCTCTCCACCCATGTGCGCTCTCTCTCTTTTTCTCTCTCTCTCAAATAAGTGGACATATCTTTCTTTAAAAAAAAGTAATCACTGATAGATATGTATTTATTGTCATTTTATTATTTTTGTAGTTGTTTCTGACTATTTTCTCTGTTCCTTTCTTGTCTTTCTCTCTTTCATGGTTTGTTGACTTTCTTTAGTGATGTATTTGGATTTCTTTCTCTTTATTCTTTGCATATTTATTAGTGGTTTTTAATATATGGTTACTGTTAGGTTTGTGTATAACACAACCTGCATATAGCAGTCTGTATTACGTTGATGGTTTAAGTTTGAACCATTCTTTTCTCCTCTCTTCCCATGTTTTAGGTACATATTGTCATATTTTACATCCTTTTATTTTGTGAATTCTTGGACTGATTTTTTACAGAAATATTCATTTTTACTGCTTTTCTGTTTCCTACCTTCATACTGCCACTTTAGGTTTCTCCTTTCCACTCAAAGAGTCCTCTTTAATATGTCTTGCAAGGCTGGTTTAGTGGTCATGAATTCCTTTAGTTTTTGTTTGTCTGGGGAAACTCTTTATCTCTCCTATTTTGAATGATAGCCTTGCCAGATAGGGTGTCCTTGGCTGCAGATTTTTCCCATTCAGCACTTTGAATATATCATGCCACTCTCTTGGGCTTACAAAGTTTCTGCTGAAAAATCCCCAACTAGCCTTATGGGGGTTCCCTTATATGTTACTGTCTTCTTTTGTCTTCATGCTTTTAATTTTTTTTGTTTTTGTTTATCACTATATTTTGCCAATTCAATTGCAATATGTCTTGGTGTGGATCTACTTTTGTTGATTTTGTTGTGAGCTCTCTGTACCTCCTAGATCTAGATATCATTTTCTTTTCCCAGATTAGGGAAATTTTCAGCTATTATTTCTTCAAATAAAATTTCTCCCCCTTTTCTCTCTTTTCTTCTCCTGGGACTCCTAGAATACAAATATTATTATATTTGATGGAGTCACTGAGTTCCCTAAGTTTATTCTCATGTTGTATAATAATTCTTTTTCTTTTCATTCAGCTTCATTACTATCCTATCTTCTAGGTCATTCATTCATTCTTCTGCTTCTTCCAGCCTGCTGTTCATTCCATCCAGCATGTTTCTTATTTCATTTATTGGGCTCTTTATCTCTGCTATGTTATTCCTTAGCTCTGTGTTAAAGGTCTCACTCAGGTCTTCCACTCTTTTCTCTTGAAGTTCAGTGAGTATCTTTACGATTACTACTTTAAATACTCTATCAGGCATGTTACTTATGTCTGTTTTGCTTAGATCTCTGGCTGTGGCCTTGTCCTGTTCTTTCATTTGGGATAAATTCCTCTATCTTCTCATTTTATCTAAGTCTCTGTGCCTATTTCTGTGTGTTAGGGAAATCAGATACATCTCTTATTCTTGAGGGTAATGGCCTTATGAAGAAGAGGTCCTGTAGTGCCCTCCCATGTAGTGTTCCCTATTCCCCATGGCCTGACACTTCTGTGAGTGTCTCCAATGTGTGTTGCATGTGCTCTCCTGTTTTGTCCTGGCCACTTTATCCTTAAGGCCAGTCATCTGCAGAGGCTCTCTTTGCCCATTGTGGGCAGGGTTTGGTCCCTGGGCTGAATGTGGTGCATTTTCACTAGGTGTGCTCTGCTCTGCTTATGAAATAAGAACTGTCACCACTACCACCAGAACTGAGGTTCTGCGAAACTTCTGAGTGGGGAGATGAGGTGTGAACCGGGGTTTGGCCAGTCTCCTGGAGGGGGTCTGCTGTGCTGGGACTGAGCCAAGCCTGACTTGGAGGGGCATTTCCACCAGAGTGTGGGGAGTAGGGCTTGGGGCAAGCAAGGTACATAGCAAGTGAGCTCCACATTGGTTCCTGCAGGAAGGCCTGTGCTTATGCTGGGAGGTAGGGGAAGGAAATGGCACTGGCCAGTTTCTTTGTTCTTGGAGTGGTCTGTCTGTAAATGCTGTCTCTCCAGGACACACTCTGAGATAAGTGAATTACCCCCCCACTAAATGCCCCAAGTGCTCTTCAGGCCGCTGTTTCCATGTTGTACGTCCACTGGTTGTTTGCCTGCCTTCTCTCCAAGAGCAGCGTTATGCCTTCTGGGATTTAACACAGCCAACCCTGCTGACCTTTAAAACTCCAGGCTTTAAGCCCTGCTGGTTGCCAGAAGTCACAAAATTTATCCCCTTTCACTTTCCAAGCCAGTTACTGTGGGGATTCCATTTCCCTGGGAGCTGTCTTGTGTGCTAGTCTGTCTCTTGCCCTTCTCCATAACCATGGCTCCCTCTCCATTACAGCAGCCATGATCCATTTCTCTCCCAAACCATGTCTCCATACTTCCTGCCTTCTTCTATGTAGCCTCTTCTCTCCCTTTGTTATGGAGTTTGTTCTGCCAGTCTTAAGGTCAATTTCTGGAGTATTTAGGATGATTTGATAGTCATCTAGTTATATTCATGACAAGAGGTGAGCCTCCTACTCTGCTGCCATCTTCCAACTTCTCTCATCCAGCCTTTCAACTAGTAACAGGAAGAACTGTGGCCAGAATGTAGTTCTTCTGGATTCTATGCCAGCATCCATTCCACCAAGTCTCTCTCTGTGGTGCTTCCAGGGTTCTGTATTGGCCTTATGGATAAGAAACAGAACTAGCAGCTGGGCAACCAACTACGGTTGTGCCCTGCACAAGAACAGCCCATCGAGGCCGGGCACCCTGTACTGGTGCTTGTTCCTTTGGTATTTTCTGCTTAGTATGACTGTGCTATGTGAGCTGGCTTTAACTCTGGCCAACGGTATGTCCAACTTTGTGTGCCAAGGCTCCCCTGCTTCTTCTCTCTTCTGAATCCTTTCAAGGTGTCCTCCCAATTTAGCCTCATCTGAGCTCTGTTGTGTACAGTGAAGACCAGTGAGTTTTTGATGAAGCACATCCATAGAATTGTGAAGATTGATGGTTTTTCCGATAGTCTGTGTCCTCAAAGTAAGTTAGATACGACTGGAAACTGTAATTGCTTGTCCAAGCCACTAGGGTACCATTTAGGAAATTACTTCCTCAGTAAAATTTAGTAAATTACAGTTGTAATTTAGTAAAACTAGGCTACTCTTTGGTAAATTAGTGTTTCAGGGCAGTTGCAATGATGTACTGCACAGAACTTAGTGAATGGTATCCCAGTGACCTATAATGCCCCTTCTAGGTGGGCCTGTGCAAAGGGGAAAGCTTCTGTGTCATGGGAAAAATGTCCAGTTTATTATAATTCATGAGAAGGGAGAGACCAAGAGTCCTTAGGAGGTCAGAGGGTCCTCCCTGCATTTGTTAAGGAAAATTTCTCAAACAGCACATGTAAATAGCTCCCAAATGGATACAAAATTCAGAGCATTTCATAGCTTTCAGGGACAATCAATTTGAAAGGAGGAAAGAAGGAAGGAAGAAAAATTTTCATGATTGATAGAATGGGATGTTTAAAGAAGCAACCAAAACGTTTTTAATGGATCCAAATATTCATAAACACATGGTAAGAATGATGGTGCTTTATAAATGCTCTAACATAAAGTCTTGATAATATACAGATAATGCCCCAGGGGACCTATAATGTGCTTCTCCTCAGAAGCTCAACAAACTGCTATGTAAATTATTAGTGATTAATATTTTCTACATTAATCTTATACATACATTTAATCTTCAAACATTACTGCTGGCTCTTTTGCCAATCTCCCTTCAGTCATTATTAAATAAAATTTCTCATTTCTTTCTTCCTACAAACATCCCTTTTTTCTTAAATCTTTCAGAATTTCTGGAATATACCAAAAGATTTGAGAAAAATCTGTCTTTGCTAGAAGATACTCTGGCAAGTCAATCCTTCTGAAAGAATTAATTTTTTTGAAATCAGTGCCTACTTAGTTTTGCAATTTTCTTTTAAAGAATGCACTCCATTTTAGAAGACTTTTGTTAAGGGGAACTTATTCCTCATCTCATGCCCCAGAAGTTTTCTCTGCCCCTAGCTTGCTCCTCCCTGTAAAGGAGTGACTTATTTGATCAATGTTTGGACCACATTACTTGGAGGGCATTGATGCCCATCTCAGCTGCTATGGGTTGAATTGTGTCTCCTAAAAAAATACGTTGAAGTCCTAACCCCTAACATTTGTGAATGTGACCTTATTTTGAAATAGGGCTTTGCAGACGTACTCAAGTTAAGACAAGGTCATTAGAATGGGACCCTAATCCAATATGACTTGTGTTCTCACAAGAAGAGAAGAAACACAGATGCATCTACAAGCTGAGAATGCCAAGGACTGCTAGCAAACACCAGAAGCTAGGAGAGGCAAGGAAGGATTCTTCCCTACAAGTTTCAGAGGAAGCATGGCCCTGCTGACACGTTGGTTTTGGACTTCTTGCCTCTGGAACTGTGAGAGAATAAAGGTCTGTTTTCAGCCACGAGTTTGTGGTACTTTGTTGCAGGAATCCTATAAAACCAGTATACCACCGTTGCTCTCTCTCCTCTTCTATCTGCCTCTTGTACCCATGCATGGTGAGGGTCTGTTCTAGCCAAGTCTCATCTTTCAATTCCAGCTCTCACCTGTGGCAAAACCAGGCAAATCAGAGTCACGAAAAGTCCTAAAGATTTAGGTTGTGGAAGGGAGATCCCTCTGTTCTCTCTCATCCAAATCTGCCACTTCCTAAAGCTGCCCCAGAACTTTGCTTCATTGTGTTCCTTGTGTCTATTTGAAGATGGTTATAATGTGGAGGCTCCTACCATTTAGTTATAACACACTGTTCCATCTATGTCACCTGTTCACCCCCTATGCTGGTTAACAAGCTAGTGTTGGCTACAAATCTACCCTTGTATTCTCTCTACTTCATGTGGCTGGTGCCTGCCATTCATTCCTGTCTGCTTCTCTATTTAAACATTGCCATTATCCTGAGTAACTTCAACATCTTCATGACAACCCACCCAGCAGCCTTGGCCTATCAGCTCCTGCAAAACCTCACCACTATGTCCTGCTTCACTGCATCTGGCTTGATCACTCAACTATGACTACCCTTTGACCATCATTTATCCCCTTGACTAATATTTGTCCTTGCCCAACCCCCCCACCCCCCACTCCACTCCACACAGCAGAAACAAGGAACACTTTTCACATTTGGTCAGGTCACTCTGAGCATGTCAACCTTCTTCCTAAAAAAATAATTCATAAATAAAATATATAGAGATATAGAACAGAGTAATGGTTGCCAGGAGGGAAGGGGGTTGGTGGGTGTGGCTATATAAGGATAGTGTGAGGGAGCCTGGTGGTGATGGGACAGTATCTTGATTGCAGTTGTCATGTGAGTCTACACATGTGATAAAATTGCACAGAACTGTGCACACACACAAATGAGTGCATATAAAACTGTGACTATCTGAACAAGCTCTCTGGATTGAATCAGTATTAATTTCTTGCTTTTGATATTGTACTATAGTTAAAGAAGATGTTACGTTGGGGGAAAATGAATGAAGGGTACACTGGACTTTCTTGTACTTTTTTTTTTTTTTTGCAACTTCTTGTAAATCTATAATTATATCCCCCAAATAGATTTTTTATTTATTTATTTTTAAGATTTTATTTTTTTATTTTTTGACAGAGAGAGAGACAGCGAGAGAGGGAACACAAGCAGGGAGAGTGGGAGAGGAAGAAGCAGGCTTTCTGCGGAGCAAGGAGCCCAACATGGGGCTCGATCCCAGGACCCTGGGATCATGACCTGAGCCAAAGGCAGACGCTTAACCAACTGAGCCACCCAGGCACTCCCAAAATAGATTTTTTAAAAAGGGAAATCAAGTTGCCATTCCTGACATTGTGTTAAATGCTGAAGACAGAGTCAAGAGCAAAACAGACGGTGTATCTTACCTCATATTATTGAGAAAGACCAATGGGGATTTACCGCGGTTCCCATCACTCATGAAACAAGCCAGAATCCTGAACAAGGCCTTGTAGGCTCCCTGATGGGCCCCGCCAACCCTGGAAGCCTATCGTCCCACCATCCTTTGCCTCCATTCTCTGCCCTCCAGCCATGCTGGCCTCCCCAGATGCCCTAGCTCGCATCAGGCTTTCTCCATGACAGGCCCTCCCACCCATCCACCTCTGAGTAGTCTCCCCTGAGTCCTAGACCTCATCAGGCCCCCTGTTACAGGCTCTCCTACCACCTTGAACCTTTTCTCCAGAGGTGCAATGGATCTAAACTTCCCTATTAAATTATAAGAGTGAATGATTTCTCTACTCATGATTAAATCCTCAGCACCTCATACAGTGGCTGGAAATTAGGAGTCTCACAGTCTGAACTTTTTGAATGAGCAAATGACTAGAAGGGCTTTAAGAAGAGGAAGGAAATAGTCTGATTTACCTTTGTCAAAATAATTTTTTTATATTTTAGAACAACTATAGAGTTACAGAATAATCACAAATGTAGTACAGAGTTTTTATACACTCCATATACAGTTTCCCTATTGTTAACATCTTATATTAGTATGGTAGATTTGTCACAATGAAGCAATATTGATACATTATCATTAACTAAAGTCAATATTTTATTCAGATTTCCTCGGTTTTTCTCCCTAGTGTCCTTTTCTGTTCTAAAGCCCTTCCAGGGCACGACATTAACAATTTGTTGTCATGTCTCTTTAGACTGCTCTTGTTTGTGACAGTTCTCAGACATTCTTTGTTTTTGATGTCTTCAACAGTTCTGAGGATTGTTGGTCAGATATTTTGCAGAATTTTCCTCAACTGGAATTTTTTTTAAATATTTCTCTCATAGTTAGACTGGGGTAATATAGTTTTGGGGGAGGAAGACCACAGACGTAAAACACATTCTCAGCACATCACATCAAGGGTACCTGTATCAACATGACTTATCACTGTTGATGTGACCTTGATCATCTGGTCTCAGGGAGTGTTTGTCTACTGTAAAGTTACTCCCTGCACTTTCTCTACTGTAAAGTTACTCCCTGCACTTTCCACTCTGTGCTTTTAGGGAGACAATCACTATGTGCAGCCCACACATAGGGAGTGAAATGTTATGCTCCCTCTCCTTAAGAGTAAAGTTATCTCTATAAATTACTTGGAACGCTTCCACTTAGGAGATTTATATCTTCTCCACTATTCACTTACTTATATATTCAGTCATTTATTTGTATAAATATGGACTTGTGGGTATTTATGTTTTGGGTTATATATGACTTCGCTTTTTTGCTCAAATAATTCCAGCTTTGACCATTGGGAGCTCTTTCAGTTAGCTTTTGTATCTCTTTGACATACCTCCATTATTGTGGAGATTTTTTTTTTTTTTTTTTGAGCACTTCCTTACCTTCTGGCACTATAAGATGCTCCAGGCTCATTGGTATATTTCCAACCTGAGTCCTAGATTCAGCCATTCTCCATGGATACCTGGTTCCTTCTACTGAAGAATGATATTAGACACCAAAATCCAGACAGTGGGTGTGCTCATTGTCACTGGGAGCTATTACTGAGAGGCCTTCTCAGATGACAGGCAAAGGAAATACGTGTATGTACACTAACCTGTGTACATCTCATATCTATAGATATTTCTATATGTAACAGTATAATAAGATAAACATGAGTTCATACTGGGGTCTCCAATTCTAATCCATTACCATGTAGATGATTCTAGCCTCCTCATCTTGCTTACCTGTAACCTCCCACTCCTACAGTGAGAAACCTAACTTCCACCATTTATTTGTTTAATTCCCGTATACATGTAGAGTGGTTTCAGACTTGTTAACCCATGCTCCCTGAGAAACAACTTTATCCACTAGAATATGGTGCTTATTCTCAGTTCTTTGGGCCTTTAGTGTGTTTAGACACACACTGTGACATCAGTGATTTGTCAGGAAACCTGCTTGAAGAAGAATAAATTCCACAGCCAAACCCTTCTCCTTGCTGACATTATTCCTATAGCAATAATATTGCCTGGGCTGCTATGTTATTCTGTACACACCTTTCCACTTGTCTGGAATGCCACCTTTCTTTCTCTGGATTTGTCCAAATTGGAAATTCCAAAGCCCATCCCAGGACTTCCATCATCATTGGGGTCATCGTCATCATCATCATCATCATCATCATCCCAACCTGGAGAGATCTCTCTCTCCCTTGGTTTTTTGGGGAAATCAATAACTGTAGAGATTAGTTGGCAATTGATCATGTGTTGTTTTGACACCTGTTGTATCACGATGTCTTACTAAATAATCTAAAATTTTATTATTCATGTACAGGCAGTCCTCACTTTGCATGGTAGTGTGGGACAGTAAAAATGACCATGTGACCTGAAACCATGCAGAGCAATCTTAATGATCAATGGGAAAAATATGATTTTTCAATGGCATTAAATAATACCCGTCAAAACATTTAAAATCTTCTTATTGTCAGTGGCAAATATATAGGAAAAGAAAGAAATAGTAAAACTAAGTATCTAATTAGCATGCTATAATGTAAAACACTAGAAACATTGATAATTAAAGTGTTTTGTTTCTTTTTTAAAAAAACTTATCAAGAGTAGTTTGAACAGTACTTTCTTTCTCGTCTAGAACTGATGATGTGGAGCAAGCAACTTTTCTATGCCTGGTGAATTGTCTCCTCCTTTCTGAGTTTGGGTCACTTTCAACATTTTCCCCTTATTCTTTCAAATGTCATAAAATATATCTGAGAGTTCCTTTAACTTGAAGTGGTTTTTTGCTGGTGTTACTTCCTTTGGGACACCTTTTTTTTTTTTTATCATGACCACTTTCCTCATTTATGTCTGTAATTTTGCTTTCAGTAAGTTCATCTGACTGCACATCTGCAGTCTTTCCAAAGGTGGCAGGGTCAACATTCCCATGGTCAGCTCTTTCTTCCACGATGTCATTTATGTCCAATTGAAATTTTATTTTCATCTTTATCACTTTTTTTCCTTTGATGCACCTTTATCTCTGTTGGCCAATTCTTCCTTTTGGTTATGCATTTTTATAAAATGCTTATCACTGAGGGAAAAGGAGGCTGTGCAACTTACTAAGAGAGGCACACTGACCAATCACTACAGACTTTGAAAGAAGTGCGTGAGTGGTCACTGATCATGCTGCATGTGTTATTTACACAGTTATTTGTGGACTGGAGAGCTAGTAGCAGAGTTTATACTTAAGTAACAGACAGTTACCATACCATGATATGGTAACTGAAATTTGAACCACATTGTTGGGGGCCTGGTGTTATTTAACTGAACCTTGCTAACTGAGATTCATGCATATCAGAACCATGAAAAGTGAGAACTGCCTGTATTTTTACTTTGTCTCAAGTCCAGCATGAGCCCCATGAGGTAGGACCCATGACTCAGGGAGTAATCTGCACAAATCCCCCACCCTAACCCTAACCACCTGCCATAGCATATAAAAAACACTTTAATGTTTATTGAATTTGATTTTCTTCACTAGAGAAAGACCATGTAAATATATCTTAGTGTTAGAAGTTAGGGGACCTCGGGGTGCCTGGGTGGCTCAGTTGGTTAAGTGACTGCCTTCGGCTCAGGTCATGATCCTGGAGTCCCTGGATCGAGTCCCGCATTGGGCTCCCTGCTCGGCAGGGAGTCTGCTTCTCCCCCTGACCCTCCCCCCCTCATGTGCTCTCTCTCTCTCTCTCTCATTCTCTCTCTCTCAAATAAATAAATAAAATCTTTAAAAAAAAATAGAAGTTAGGGGACCTCAATTCTGGGTCTGGGTCTGCCAGTGTGAATTGTTTTTAGACTCTTCATCCAAACAAATGTATTATAACCATATTTTCTACTTGTTACTTAAGGATATAATCAAAATTCTACCAATTATTGTGTACTAGTCACATTCAAATGGAAAAAATAGAGCCCTCTTTCTCAGTTTATTCTGCAGTTAGAACTTTGAAAGGTGCATCCAAATTGTCAGCACCATCCACCCTGGTGCAATTCCTTTCTTTTTTGCATGCTCATTTGTGCAAACCTGAGCTTTGGAAAAGGTATAATTTGGCCCCTTTCCATTCTCCATTGATTCTATATCACTCACCTAGTCTCTCACTCCCCACACCTTTAACCATATCACATGTCACTCTATTTCCCCAAGTACAGAAGGAAAGGAGTTCTGTTCAAAAGAGTTCAGTCTAGAGCCTTGACATTCACAAGGCACCTAGCTTGAGACCTTTACAAATCTCCAGTTTTGTGCCCAAAATGACACTAATGCATAAAATCGCCCCCCAAAATGTTAAAATTATAACCAGAATTTTTAAGGGATTCTTTCAGACCCTTAGTGAGTCTCTAAATATGGGAATAAATTTTTTTATATTTTTATAAAGCAACTAAAATATTCTGCTAATAAAACAAACCTATGCGATATCACCACTGAGTAATATTAATTATTAATTTACCTGATGGCCAAAATAAAGTAAAAATGATGATGATGCTTTTCTCCTTCACATAAAGCATGTGGTAAGTTCATTCATTTTATAAATGGTTAATTTATCTAAAACTCCCATATTCTAACTATAGACTTTTAGACTCTTCATATTCTCTTCACTCTCATCACCATTATTATAAAATGCCCTTTTTTGGGGAGGCCATTGTTTCTTAAAGAAAAGGATGTACTGCTTCTGGCAGTGTTCCTAGGAGCTCCTTAATGAGTCAAAAACACAAAATCATTTTGACACGTGGATGTTAGCAGTCATGTGGGTTCATTAAGAGCTAAGTGATCTGATCCAAATAGCAGCCTAACTGTAAATGTAGTTCAAATTTACATCTCATCAAAATGACCAAACACTATTGTGAAGGGCAAGAGAAGAGGATTCTAAGCACAGAGAACAGCATGTGCAAAGGTCCTGGAGCAAGAAAGAACATGGCATTACCCAACTACCAAAGGTCACTGTGCCAAAGAGCAGAGAGCATAGAAAGATGTGGAGAGTAGTGCAAGATGGTCCAAAGACCACAGGGAAAGAGTTGTAAAGAAGAGAATACCATGATCCAATTTTGAAATCCCTCTGGCTGCAATGTGGCAAGTGGATAGAAAGAGAGTCATAATGGATATGGGGGAAGAAGCTATGGCAAGAGCCCAGAAGAGAGATGATGGGACTTGACCCCTTAGTGGAACCGATGAATACAAGGACAAGTGAATAGAAATACAAATTTGCAGGTCCACCACAGACCTGCTGAGTTGGAATCTCTGGGCCCTAGCGATCAGGGTTTTCATAAGCCCTCTGGGAGATTTTGACTCTCATTCAAGTGTGAGATCTATCAGACTAGGTAATAGAACAGAGAGAAGAAACTATAAAGGCAACATATGAGCAAGTTTGGCTCTTGCTCAGGGCTTGGGTGGTGGTTATTGCTCTGCCAGGGCTGGATTCAAAACAAACAAACAACAACAACAACAACAAAACCCTACCAAACACTAAGCAAAAAGACAGCAAAAGCCCTTCTTAAATTTTAATTAATGTAAAACTCTGTTCAAAGGACGCATATGACAACCAAAAATTAAGTATTTCTATGTAGCAAGATTTCTCACCCAAAATTAAGATGAATAACAGAGGGAGAGAAGATACATGTAATATTTATAATAGGAGGGAAAAGGTCACTATCCCTAATACACAAAGAACTCAATGAGAAAACTCAGTCGAAACTGGATAAAGGATATGAATGGGAATTTCACAAAAAGAAGAAACACTGGCTAATAATGAATGAAAAGATCATCAGTCATGTTACTAATCAAAGAAATGTGATAATGACAATGGGATCAGCCTTTTTGCTTGTCAGAAGGGCAAAAGAATTTTTTTAGGACTGATAACATCCAATATTAGAGTTTCAGGAAATGGGCAAATGGATCACAGTCTACACTGTTAGTGAGAATATAAACTGGTACGATCTTTGGTTATGGTAATTTGATAGCATCTTTTAAAACTTAAAAATGCACACTCTCTGTGAACCAGGAAAAAAAAATTCTTGTGAGTTACATGCCAGAATAATTTTTGAAAGAAATAAACTATAAGACAGTTTAATTTCTATGTAGATAACTTCTTATTCATAATGTATGATATCAAGTGATTCTCGATTTACTTTCAGAGTAATTATGTTATAAATCCCTGAGGTCATTATACATCTCACCCAAAATTATAATATCTAGCAATAACAACAACAAAAAAATTCAAAAGCAGTAACTGACTCCAAACATTTCAAATATTTTATTTTGAATTTCAGTGTGGAATTTCAACTGAGCATTTTTATTTCTCTTCGTAAAGCATTTTAACAGAGAGCTCTTTCACTAGGAAAAAAAAAGCTTTCATTCCCTATGAAATCCCGTCCATTCTAAAAGAAGCTGATTAGGGAGGAGAAATGATGCCATGGATACAGTAGAGGGTGGTCCTGCAGTGGAGGACCTAACAAGCACCAAGCCTAAGACGCAGGTAAGAAAGGCTGGTACTCTGAGGGCCCTACCCGGGTGACACATACTTATAGGGTATTCAAATGCAGGCCAACCTCAAACCCTGTCAGCTAACAAATGTACAGATAAGAGGTAATGTTTAAATTGAGGAAAAGCCCTGCAACTTATATAAAGCCTGACTATCACTGAAGCAGTGTCACTCCCTGGCCCACCCACCAGTCAGCATGTGTACCCTCCTCAGTGAATAATCAGAGACCAAAAGGGGATGACAGATAGAAAATCAGAGGAAAGAGATGTTCAGATCCTTTGGGAATAATACTTTCTTTTAAAAAAAGATAGTTAATTGCTTTTTTGAATGATAAGCATGGACATAGCCAATGTTCAAGAGGTATATAGTGGAAGTTAAGTCTGCTTCTCAGCCCCTGCCTCACCCCCCCGCCCAGTTCCTGAGTGTCCTCCCAGGATAGTCTATGCACATACAAATATTGCCCAGACACGTAAATGTATGGATCATATTATGCACACTCTTCTATTTTAGCTTATTTCACTTGACCATATATTTTGGAAATTGATCCAGATATCCTGAAATCTGGACCCATTTCAGTATATCTGGATCTCACTCATTAAAAAAAGAAAAAAGTTTAATACGTAAAAAAATCTTCACGTGCCAGAGCATATATATTACTGAATATTAACTTAGTTCACAAAATATTCACTTTAATTGGGTAATTCCCCCATAGCTTTTATGTTAGATCTCACTCATTTTTATAATCATGTTATTTTAAATAAAATACAAATATAGAAAACAACATAAATCAGACATGTTGGCTTAATGAATTATAATGAAGCAAACACTAGGCCAAGAGATAAAATTTTTCCAGCTTCCCCAGAAGCCCCTCCATAGACCCCACACTAATCACTGTCTCCTTCCTCCCACCATAAGTACCATTAATCTGACTTTCATAGTAATGCTTTCCTTTTGTTTTTCTTTTTATAGTTTTATCACCCATATGTGCTTTCACAAACCCTATTCTTCAATCCTATGTATTAAAAAATGTTTTGAGGGGTGCCTGGGTGGCTCAGTCGTTAAGCGTCTGCCTTCAGCTCAGGTCATGATCCCAGAGTCCTGGGATTGAGCCCCACATCGGGCTCCCGGCTCAGTAGGAAGCCTGATTCTCCCTCTCCCACTCCCCCTGCTTGTGTTCCCTCTCTCGCTGTCTCTCTGTCAAATAAATAAATAACATTTTATAAATAAATAAATAAATAAATAAATAAATAATGTTTTGATATGTCTTTTAAATCTCTTTTAATCTATATTTTTCTCCTCGTCCCTTTCATTTCTTTACAATTTATCTGTTGAAGAATCTGGGCTCTTTGATAAGTGGAATTTCCCCTAATCTGGCTTTTTTTTTAATAAAGATTCACTTTCTATCATCTACTATCTAGTTACCCAGTGATGTGGCTCATATATGAAGGACATGAAAATTCTGGATTCTTTCCTTTTCTTGCCCAGTTTTCAAGATAAAGAGTTGGTGCCTTCACATCTTCTGAAGGTGATTAATTCTTTTTGTTTTAATGTTGTTATTAATTCATGGATTTAGCTTATTTGATGGATTTCAACACATTTCAATTATTATCCTTAGTGAAATTCAAATTGTTCAGTCTTGGGTCAATATGAGCCTCTTCAAGTTGGCTCCTGGGTCCTTTTGATCTGACTCTAGTAGTCCTTGAGAGCTTCTTTGCCATCTGGTGTGACAAGATATTCCAGGCTCATCTTGTACATTTCCTGCTCCAGTCCTCAAATCAATCATTTTGAAGGCCTTATTTCTTTTGCAAAGAAGTAGTATTTCAGTGCCATTGAGTAGATCATTGTTTCTAGGCCTTTTTGATGGACCAAGTTAGAAAAACAAACAAACAAACATACATACAAAATATATAAATAAGATACCTCTGAGTTTATATTTGTTTAGTCAGGGTTCTCCAAAAAAACAGATCGATAAGAAAGATAGATAGAGATAGAGATAGAGAAGGAGAGAGAGAGATGATAGATGATAAATAGATAGGTAGATAGATAGATAGATTGATGATAGATAGATAGATAAATGATACATAGATGATAGATGATAGAGAGATGATAGATGATAGATAGATAGATAGATAGATAGATAGATAGATAGATAGATAGATAGATGATAGATGATAGATAGAGATAGAGATTAAATGTTTATGGGTATGTAGATAGATAAATATAGATAGATAGAAAATAAGGAATTGGTTCACATCATTAGGGAGGCTGAGAAGTTCCAAGCTCTGCAGTCAAGCAAGCTGGAGACCCAGGAGAGCTGATACTATAGTTCCAGTCTGAGTTCAAAAGCCTGAGAAGCAGGAGAGCTGATGGTCTAAGTTCCAGCTAGAGTCTGGAAGCAGGGAATGTCCCAGCTCAAAGACAGGCAGAGAGAGCGAATTCTCCCTTACTACTCTTTTTTGTTCTATTCAGGCCTTCAACTGATTTGAAGACATTAGAGAGGACATGTGCTTTACTCAGTCTACCAATTCATATGTGTTTTTTTTTTATTATGTTATGTTAGTCACCATAGAGTACATCATTAGTTTTTGATGTGGTGATCCATGATCCATTGTTTTCATATAACACCCAGTGCTCCATGCAGTACATGCCCTCCTTAATACCCATCACTGGGCTAACCCTTCCCCCCACGCCCCTCCCCTCTAAAACTCTGTTTGTTTCTCAGAGTCCATAGTCTCTCATGGTTCGTCTCTCCCTCCGATTCCCACCCTTCATTTTTCCCTTCCTTCTCCTAATGTCCTCCATGCTATTCCTTATGTTCCACAAATAAGTGAATTATCATATCCATATGATAATTGACTTTCTCTGCTCGACTTATTTCACTTAGCAATATGTTAATCTCACCCAGAGACACCCTCACAAACATATCCAGAACAATGTTTAATCAGATATCTGGGCATCCCATGGCCCAAACTGATGGTTAATATTAACCATCACAGGGCGCCTGGGTGGTTCAGTCGTTAAGCAACTGCCTTTGGCTCAGGTCATGATCCCAGGGTCCTGGGATCGAGTCCCAGGTCGGGCTCCCTGCTCGGCAGGAAGCCTGCTTCTCCCTCTCCCACTCCTCCTGCTTGTGTTCCTATTCTCGCTATCTCTCTGTCAAATAAATAAATAAAATCTTTAAAAAAAAAATTAACCATCACAATATTGGTATTTCTCATTTAAATCTGAGACCACAAGGCATTCACAAAACTTTCTCTCTCTTACCTCTGTATGTCTTTCCTTTCATCTAGAAAATCCTAATTCTCAAGGACACAAGTGATGGTAGAATTAGAACATCCCAAGTCATTTGTTTTAGCTCACATCACACACATAACATGCTCAGAATAAGAGAATAATGATACCAATAATATGATTAACTGAAAATATTAAAGAATTTTGCTCATAAGCTTTCCTCATTCTCACTTAATTTTATAATGGTTGTATTATATCCTCATTGTCAGAGCATATGGCTATTGCTTTCTATTCTTTCCCTCTCAGACTTCATTCACTCTTAGTTCTACAGGTTCTATATATATACTTTAGGTGTATTTATTTATTTATTTATTTTAGAGAGAGCACACGTGCATGGGGGGAGGGGCAGGAGGAGAGAGAATCCTCAAGTAGACTCCTGCACGCTGAGTGCAGAGCCTGACGTGGGGCTCCATCCCAGGACCATGAGCTCATGACCTGAGCCAAAATCAAGAGTCTGCTGCTTAACTGACTGAGCCACCAGACGCCTCCTAATGCTTAACTCCAGTCCTCATGATGATGCCTCTCTGACACTTTTAGTTTCTGAGACTTGTTATTCAGAAGATTCCTCAGGAAGAGCCAATGGGAACAATATTCCATGAGTTCTTTCATGTTGGTAAAAGTCTGCTGTGTCCTTTATAGTTGAAGGTCAGTTTTTCTGGGTATAAAATCCTCAGCTCATACTTTCTTTTTTTGACCATCTTAATATGTTAATCCATTCTCTTCTGGCATAAAGTGTTACTGCCAAAAAAAAAAAAAAATCTGGTCATAGTCTATTTTTCTTTTCCTTATAAGTCACATTCTCTCTTTTTCTAGATGTCCAAAAGATTTTTTTTTTCTTTTTCTTTATACTATAGTCATTTTACAAGCCTATGTTGGTCATTCTGGGCCAATATTGTCAAGTATGCATTGTACTAATCAAATACAGAGTTTCAGATCTTTTATCTCAGAGAAGTTTTCTTGGATTAAGGCTCTTGCTTTGGTTTTCTTCTTGAAGAATATCTCTTATCCTATGTTCAGTACACTTTGGTGTTCAGTACTTTCTCTTAAATCCTTTTTATCTCTTTATTTCCTTTTTGTTTTTTTTTTCTCTTTTTCACTTTGTATTTCTCTTGAGACAATATCTGTTGTGTTTATTTGCTCTCATATTCCTTGTAGCTTAGGTTTCCTTCTTGGGTGAATTTTTCTTTTAGTTCTATTTTTTCCCAAGTTCGGTTACTTCATTTCTGAGTTTTTCTAATCCTGATTGATACTGTTCTTTTATGTCTATCATTTGATTAATGGTTTTTGTTTTTCTGAAATAGATCAAAACTGAAGCTTGATGTTTTATGACTACGTCTCTCTAGTGCGACTTTATTGTTGGCTGCAGTGGCTCGGCTCTTTTTTTTTTCTGATAACTTTGTATAGGATTGACCTTGATACTATTTTGTTGCTTGTTTTTTCATGTGAAATCTGTTTTCCTGAACTTTTATAAAGAGGCAAGGCTTAGGAAACTCTTCAAACTTCACAGGGCACCTATTTCTGTGTAAAAAAATATGGCCACCTGCTTTCCAGGACTTCCTGGCTGTTCCCTTCCCTCAGTTCAGAGTGAAACTTCTTTTTCCTTCCTTTTTCTCATCCTGTTCAATTTTGATTCCTCTCTCAGCACTTCTTCCCAAGCATGAGGCTCTGTCTTGGTCAGTCTTAAGTGTTCCTCAGGGCCTGACTACTCCAAGCTGCTCTCACCTTCCTACTGTGAGCCCTCTCCTGTGCTGGAGAGTTCACTGTCCTGATGCTACCTGTGTTTCTTAGATTGGCTCACAGTGCTTTCCAGTGAATACCTAGTCTATTTTGGGGTTCTTCTGTTCTCAGATCCCTCATGCACAACCCCCCTTTCTTCCTAACTTCTTTCAACCATTCACACTTGGTACTGTATGGGTCTTGAGGCTATTGGTGGCTTACAAATGTTGGGATTAGTGGGGATCATCTGACACCTAGTTTTGTTGTAAATATTGTCTGTGGGTTTTGGATTTTGTTGTGTAGTTTCTTTGTGTCTTTGTGGGGACTGGGAGAAATTGAAAAATGATGCCCCTTGCATAGGATCTGCTTGCTTCATTCTCTATAACAGGGCACTGTGTTTATTTAGCCAGCCCCCTACTAATGGAGAAGCACAGTGTTTCTGAATTTGGCTATCACAATCAATACACTCTTTGCACACATTTGATGCATAAGTACAGGCATATCTGTAGGATAAATTTCTAGAGGAGGAACAGTTAAATCAAAGGAGCAAACACAATAGGTGCTCAAAATATTTGTTGATTGAATACATTTGTTGAAATATATTCACCACAATAGTAAAAAAGATCTGTTCTAGTCTATAGCTCAGGTAGAGTCTTATTGTGAGACATGTACTTAAAATAGACTACTAAGTACAATTCTGGGATTCCTTGAGTAGAAGAAAGAGGGAAACAGAAAAGACATTGATTCATTCTTCCAGTTAGCAATTACATATTGGCTGTTAGCAATTACGTATTGACCACTTATGCACTAGACCGTGATGGGGCCTGGAGATATAGCAGAGGTCTGCTCTGCCCTAGCAGAGCTCACTGTTGAAAGGGGAGATGCCTTCCTTATTTCAGCACAACTTTGATAGTGAAATGAAGGCTATCCCTCATACTCACAGTCAGGCAACACTGCATAAAACACCCCATCCAGCCTTTGTCTGCACTTAGAAAACTGCAGAGTAAACCCCAGTGCAGAAGGAAGAGGAGAAAAGCTATCTGTCCACTGTCTATTTGGTCATGTTATTTCTAGGAGCTGATCTACAACTCCTTTTTAAATTTTTTTAAGAAGATTTTATTTTTTAGAGCAGTTTAGATTCACAGCAAATTAAGAGGACGGTACCAGAGAGTTTCCATTTACCCCTGCCCGCACATATGCCAGCCTTCTCCAATATTAACATCCTTCACCACAGTAGTACATTTGCTACAATAAGTGAACCTATATTGACACATCATTATCATCCAAAGTACACAGTTTACCTTAGAGTCCACTCTTGGTGTTGCACATTCTATGGGTTGGAACACATGTATAATGACATATATCTGCACTACTGTATTATACAGAATAATTTCACTGTCCTCAAACTCCTATGGATTCTGCCTATATGTCCCCCCCACCTCCCCTTCTGCCTTCTGGAAACTACTAATTTTTGTACTGTCTGCATAGATTTGCTTTTTCCAGAATAACATATAATTGGATTCATGTAGTATGTAACCTTCTTAGATTGGCTTCTTTTACTTAGTAATCGGCATTTAAGATTCCTCCTTGTCTTTTCATGGCTTAATACCTTCTTTTTAGCACTGAGTAACATTCCATTGTCAATTTATTAATTCATACACCTGCTGAGGGACATCTTGGTTGCTTCTAAGGTTTGGCAATTATGAATAAAGCTTCTATAAACATCCATGTGCAGGTTTTGTGTAGACATAAATTTCCAGCTCCTCTGGGTAAATACCAAGGAGCACAATTGCTGGATTGTATGGTCAGCATATGTTTAGACTTGTAAGAATACAACTTCCCCTTTGAAGGCACCCAGAGTTTTCTGTAAGTGGATGAGCCTGCTTCAAGGGGACACTGTGATGCTTAGCTCCCTGCTGGCACTGGAATACAAATGTGGTAACTTTACAACGCATTGGCTAAGGCTAGAAATGCAAAATAGTAAAAACAGCAGACTTTGCTCGAGCTTCATCCAAGCTCATTCTCCTTCCCAGAACACCAGCTTCCATGTTGATGTCCTTAATGTTGCCAATGATGCCATCCTTCTCCAAGTGCAGGGTCAACAAATGCAGGGCAAACTCCTCAGCTCATGCACACATCTCCACCCGCTACTCACACTCTTTCCACACTTGATTTGCAATCTTTCTCACCAGGGTGCTCTAGGCAATCTCTGCAGATTGACAAGAGAAGCCATCCAAATTGAGCCTTATTTCCCATCCTCTATGGGACTACTCCATACTGAAATCTTGGGCTCTTCATTCGGACTCCTCTGCAGGCAATCAATTCCCAAGCTCCACTGTATTGCCACCATTCCTTGATAATCTCTATACTTCCTCTACTCTTTCTGATCATCTTCCATAAGTTCTGCTTCCAGGCTTATCTGTCACCCCTTTGAAGCCTGATTCATGTGGGCTGTACTTGCACTAAAGGCATGTTCAAAGAAATGCAGTCCAGCAGACACTTGTAATTTTCAAAATCACTCAGGTTCTTTATTTGTGTTTCCTCAGCACCATGAAGGGGACACAGTGCCCACAGAAACATTTCTCAAAATTCCTACTTGTCTATCCCCCACTCTTGTCACTTCCTGGAGCTTCTCCAGTGATCTTTTGCTTCCAAACTCCCCCAGCCCCCAGTTCTGGACTCAGACTCTTCCAAGCCTTGCCTGTCTCTGAACTTTGCATCACAAAAGCCCAAAGAGTCAGCATGGAAATGACCCAACCCTCCTTGGAGACCTGGGGGAGGAGAAAAAACCCAGTGGAGGAACCCTGATAAAGAGGAGGTATCTTAGATGGAGGTACCTTAGAACTCATAAAATGAAAAATCTTGTAAAAAAGAATACCACTTTGATGTTTTCCTGCTCCTTGATATAGATTTCCCCATAATTCCCTAGTGTCAAGTGGCTAGAGTCCATACCCTTGGGCCTGGGAGTGAAGACAACTCCAAGTATGGCCTCAATCCACATCTCAAGCTTATCTTCTGACCCTCATTCTGCCCTTCCCAGCCACTTTCTCTGCTGTTCCTGAACATGCCACCAACATCCCAGCATGCTGGCTCCTCTCCACTTGTCTATTTCCTGTTTTTCCTTCCGTGTTCAGCCCCAGTGTCCTGGACCCAGTGCTTTGACATTTTTTTGCTGCTTTCAAACCTTTCCAAGATCTCACACTGTACGTAAATGTTTGTCGAATGGGTGAATAGTTGAATCTCTTCTTCCTTGTCCTTCTCTGGCATGGAAATCTCATTATTCAGGAAACATCTTTGAGCAACTCCGAAGGTTTCCTTAGTTTATTTTGTTTCTTTTTTTTTTTTTAGATTTATTAAATATTTTTTAAAACAAGGATGCGATTTCTGTCACCATCATGCACCTCCACCCTTTCAAGCTTCTATTCATGAGCTCTGTTCTCTAATTTTGTTTGGACAATTAAATTCCCAAAATATGTGTAGAAGAGAAGATTGCATTCTCATTTTGCAAACATGGTTGCTCTGTGGAATTTTTAAATAGATGCCAGATTTTCTGCACACCTGTGATTTTTCTTCTCCTTAAGAGTCAATTGATATGGTCTTTTACTTCATGTCATTGACCATGATCCTTGACTTCTGACATTTTTTGCCATCCATTTCACATGCAGTTCACACTCATAATACTTCGTACTCTCAATTTTTATTACATGAGGTTTTGTTATAGGAATATTTTGTGGGTTTATCAGCTCTAATAAAATTCTAAGCAGTTTCCTTGGAGTTCACTACCAGGGGAAAGCTGCTCAGATGGGTCTATGATCAGCTAGCAAAGAGATAGCATGGGTGTAGTTCTGAGCTTCCATTTCTTGTTTCAACATTCCAGTTTGCAGAAAACTATAAGACCTTGATGAAAGATATTGAGGAAGATACAAACAAATGGAAAGGTTGTGTGTGCATGGATTGAAGGAATTAATATCATTAAAATGTCCATGCTACCCACAGATCTACAGATTCAGTGCAATCCCTATCAAGATTGCATTGTTATTTCTCACAGAAAAAAAAAAAATCAATCCTAGAATTCATATGGAGCCACAAAAGCAAAAGTAATTTGAGAAAAAAGAACAAAGCTGAAGTGTGATCACTTCTTGATTTCAAACTGTACAAATACTATACTAATACACAGCTATAGTAATCAAAACAGCATGGTACTAGCATAAAGACAGACACACAGACCAATGAAACAGAATAGGGAAACAAACCCATGCATATACAGTCAACCAAACTTTGATAAGGGCACCAAGAACACACAATGGGAAAAGGGTAGTGTCTTCAATAAATGGTGCTGGAAAGACTGGGTATCCACAAGCAAAAGAATGTTCAACATTGCTAATCATCAGGAAAATGCAAATCAAAACCACAATATCACTCCACACCTCTTATGATGACTTTCATCAAAAAGACAAGTGATAACAAGTATTGGCAAGGATGTAGACAAAGGAACCCTAGTATACTGTAGTATACCTAGTATACTGTGGAATGTAAATTGGTACATCCACTATAGAAAACATTATAGCATTTCTTCAAAAAATTAAAAATAGAATTACCATGGGATCCAGCAATCCCATTTCTAGGTATGTGTGTATGTATGTAGGGGTGTGTGTGTGTGTGTATGTGTGTGTGTGATGAAATCAGTATTTCAGAGATATCTGCACTCCCATACATTTCATGGCATTCACAATTGCCAAGCTAAGCATCTGTTATGGATGCATAGATAAAGATGATGATACACACACACACACACACAAACACAATATGTGTGAACACAGACACATGCAATGAAATATTATTCAGCCATGAGAAAGATGGAAATCTTGCCATTTGTAACGACATGAATGCACCTTGAGGATATTACGCTAAGTGAAATAAGACAAATACTATATAATCTCACTCATATGTGAAATCTAGCAAAAAAAAAGTTGAACACATAGAAACAGGGTAGAATGGTGGTAAGGGTTAGAAGGTGGGGGAGATGCTGCTCAAAGAGTACAAGACTTCAGTAATAAGATGAATAAGTTCTAGGGCTCTAATGTACAGTATGGTGGCTGTAGTTAGTAATACTGTATTACATACTTGAAATTTGCTAAAAGAGTAGATCTTAAGCATTCTCACCACACAAAAAACAAGGTAACTGTGTAAGGTGATGAATGTGTGAATTAATTCGATTTTGCTAATCAATTCACAAAGCATAGCTATACCAAATCATCATGTTGTACACTTTAAATATATACAATTTTATTTGTGAGTTATACCTCAATAAAGCTGGTGGGAAAAAAAAAATTCCAGTGTGCAAAGATTGTCCTTCTGATCTATCTACTGGTGTGACACATGGAACCAGAGTTCAATGCTGCCTTTGTTAATGGCCCAGAAGCCTGAAGAACAGGTCTCCAGAGAGTTAGCCTCCTTCATTCGCCCTATCACCTGAGCCCAGGAGTGGGAAGGCAGCTCCCACCACAGCCCAAAGAACAGCTGCCATCCCACAGGTTTCCTTGGATCCCACAGGTTGCAGCATCTGTTGGAGGATTAAACATATTTTGTTGCTAGACCGTGCACCTCAAACCACAGAAATATCCAGTGGTTCTGCAACCTCCAGAGCAGGGAAGTCATTTTTAATGTTTATCCCTCCGTTTGGAATAAATCCTTTGTGAAGCAGAGCTTTCCCTTAGTTATTCACAAAAAGTTCCTTTTAAAGGAGTATCTTTGGACAAATTAACAGAGAGTACCACCCCTAGGTCAGACTCTTTTACTAGCATGTGGCAGAAGTTAGCTTGCCGTGTGAGAAAGTGAAGGCTCTCATACCAGATGAGGCTATGATAGACCAACATCTCTGTACTCAGATGCAAGGTTCTTTTCTCAATACCCCTGCTCTGTGAGACAGTCATGATGTCAGATTAAAAAAAAAAGAAAGAAAGAAACATATGGAAGCTTTTTGAAATTTGCTTTACAAAATGTTAATTTGGTTGCATTTTTTATTATTATTTATTTTTCTCTTTATCTATATGCTTTTATTTATTCATTTAACAAATATTACCTGAGAGCCTACTATGTACCTGGAATTATTCAAACAATGACCAAAGACTTTCTGTCATATGGAATATGGTATCATAAAAAAGCCAGCACAACTCTTGGTACATAGTTATTTATGTTTAATAAATGTACAGACACTAAATATTTTAGGACCAGAGTGGTCATTTGTAGAAACACTGGTCATTGCTTATGGTGTTATTACGTACAGGACATTGAGAATGCCCTTTAGCCAAAAGTAGAACATCCATTTTTTTTTACTGCAACTCTACAATTAATAGTTCATTTTCTGACATTCAATTAACTTCTTGAGCGCAAAGACCATGACATTCATGCTTGTATCCCTAGAATGGAGCACAGAGGCTAGAAAGAAGGGTATTTGTATTGAGTGGAATAGAGTGGACATTGCCAAAGGAAAATAGTGGATAAAAATGCAGTCTGTTCATTGGTAATATTGGCTACTTGAGGAATCATAAAGAAATCTCAAAGATCTACCAGGCACAAAGAAAATTATGTTAACAAAAAAAGACACAGAGCTTGCCTATAAGAGTTTATAGCATAAGTTTGGGTAGAATAGATTAAATGTAACTAATCTTCCAGTAAGGAAGCTCATTTGGGCACAAATAAAACATGAATCAATTTTCTATTTAAGGAATGTTTCAGGGGTCCCTTTTATAGAGACACAAATTCCTTCCTGTGATATTTCACGCACAACCCCCCCACCCCGCCCCGCCATTTGCTCACATATGAGTTGCCATTACTCTATAGTTTGGGGAGGAAATCATGAAATTATTACCAAAATAAAATCTTGAATTTTTTTCTTCAGAAATGAAAAAGGATGAACGTATAATGTTCTTGAGCCTGCTTAAAAGATCATCATCAGTGAACAAAACTTATACTTTCTTTGGGGAAGTACCAGTATCCTCTATTGAATAGGGCTGGTCCAGTCCCAAATAACCATTTTCCTCATATGCTATGCATAGATTAAGAGTCCACTCAATTAATAAGTCCTATATTCCATCACCAAGTACGTCTTTTTTGTTAGTCATCTCACAGATGCCACGTTTTGAAAGATTCTAGACATCAAATTGCCTTTGTTATTATCATTATTTGTCCTTTTGAATGAATCAGAGACCTTTCAGTAAGAGCTTCTCAGTAGCATGAAATAACCATGTTGTCACCTTCAGTTGCTGTTAGTCCTGAGCAATGCAACAAATGTTAATGTGGTAGGCTAGGCAAACTTGTAAAAAGTAATTGAAATTATTAACATTATTAATGTAATGAAAATAGACTAGGATTTCCACTGCTTCCCTAGAAAGCACTAAAATTTCAGGAACCCCCCAAACTTTATCAGAATGTAAATTATTTCCATAACTATAACTGATCCTTTTGTTTACCTCTTTTTAAATACTTTTTTTTCTATTTTTCAGAGTGGGGGAGCCAAAGTTCAAAAGTATAAATCGATCACAACACATGGCTTCATTTTTCTGGACATGCCTGAGATAGATTCTTTTTTTTTTCATTCTTTTTGCAAATTTTATTATGTTATGTTAGTCACCGTACAATACATCATTAGTTTTTGATGTAGTGATCCACGATCCATTGTTTTCATATAACACCCAGTGCTCCATGCAGTACGTGCCCTCCTCAATACTCATCACCGGGCTAACCAATCCCCCCTCCCTCCCCCCCTCTAAAACCCTGTTTGTTTCTCAGGTCCATAGTCTCTCATGGTTCATCTCTCCCTCCAATTCCCACCGCCCATTTTTCCCTTCCTTCTAATGTCCTCCATGTTATTCCTTATGTTCCACAAATAAGTGAAACCATGTGATAATTGACTTTCTCTGCTTGACTTATTTCACTTAGCATAATCTCCTCCAGTCCCATCCATGTTGATGTAAAAGTTGGGTATTCATCTTTTCTGATGGCTGAGTAATATTTCATTGTATATATGGACCACCTCTTCTTTATCCATTCATCTGTTGAAGGGCATCTTGGCTCTTTCCACAGTTTGGCTATTGCGGACATTGCTGCTATGAACATTGGGGTGCATATGGCCCTTCTTTTCACTACATCTGTGTCTTTGGGGTAAATACCCAGGAGTGCAATTCCTGGGTCAGAGGGTAGCTCTATTTTTAAATTTTTGAGGAAACTCCACACTGTTTTCCAAAGTGGCTGTACCAACTTGCATTCCCACCAGCAGTGTAAGAGGGTTCCCCTTTCTCCACAACCTCTCCAACATTTGTTGTTTCTTTCCCTGTCCATTTTTGCCATTCTAACTGGTGTAAGGTGGTATCTCAGTGTGGTTTTGATTTGGATTTCCCTGATGGCTAATGATGATGAACATTTTTTCATGTGTCTGTTAGCCATTTGTATGTCTTCTTCAGAGAAGTGTCTGTTCATTGCTTCTGCCCACTTTTTGACTTGATTATTTGTTTTTGGGGTGTTGAGTTGGAGAAGTTCTTTATAGATTTTGGATACCAGCCCTTTATCTGTAGTGTCATTTGCAAATATCTTCTCCAATTCTGTGCGTTGCCTCTTTGTTTTGTTGACTGTTTCCTTTGCTGTGCAAAAGCTTTTTATCTTGATGAAGTCCCAAAAGTTCATTTTTGCTTTTGTTTCACTAGCTTTTGGAGATTTATCTTGAAAGAAGTTGCTGTGGCTGATGTCAAAGAGGTTACTGCCTATGTTCTCCTCTAGGATTTTGATGGATTCCTGCCTCACATTGAGGTCTTTCATGCACTTTGAGTTTATCTTTGTGAATGCTGTTAGAGAATGGCTGAGTTTCATTCTTCTGCATGTGGCTGTCCAATTTTCCCAGCACCATTTATTGAAGATACTGTCTTTTTTCCATTGCATGTTTTTTCCTGCTTTATCAAAGATTATTTGACCATAGAGTTGAGGGTCCATATCTGGGTCTCTATTCTGTTCCATTGGTCTATATGTCTGTTTTTCTGCCAGTACCATGCTGTCTTGGTGATCACTGCTTTGTAATATAGCTTGAAATCGGGCAACGTGATGCCCCCAGCTTTGTTTTTCTTTTTCAACATCTCGTTGGTGATTTGGGGTCTTTTCTGATTCCATACAAATTTTAGGATTGTTTGTTCCAGCACTTTGAAAAATGTCATTGGAATTTTGATTGGGATGGCATTGAAGGTATAGATTGCTCTGGCTAGCATAGACATTTTAACAATGTTTATGCTTCCGATCCATGAGCATGGAATATTTTTCCATCTTTTTGTGTCTTCTTCAATTTCTTTCATGAGTGTTTTGTAGTTCCTAGAGTATAGATCCTTTACCTCTTTGGTTAGGTTTATTCCGAGGTATCTTATGGTTTTTGGTGCTATTGTAAATGGAATCGTTTCTCTAATTTCTCTTTCTACAGTTGCGTTGTTAGTGTATAAGAAAGCAACTGATTTCTGTGCATTGATTTTGTATCCTGCCACATTACTGAATTGCTGGATGAGTTCTAGTAATTTGGGGGTGGAGTCTTTTGGGTTTTCCAGATAAAGTATCATGTCATCTGCGAAAAGAGAGAGTTTGACTTCTTCTTTGCCAATTTGAATACCTTTTATTTCTTTTTGTTGTCTGATTGCTGTTGCTAGGACTTCTAGTACTATGTTGAACAACAGTGGTGAGAGTGGGCACCCTTGACATGTCCCTGATCTTAAGGGAAAGGCTCTCAGCTTTTCCCCATTGAGGATGATATTTGCTGTGGGTTTCTCATAGATGGATTTTATGAGCTTGAGGAATATTCCCTCTATCCCTATACTCTGGAGAGTTTTAATCAGGAAAGGATGTTGTATTTTGTCAAATGCTTTTTATGCATCAATTGAGAGGACCATATGGTTCTTCTCCCTCCTCTTATTAATGTGTTCTATCACAGTGATTGATTTGCGAATGTTGAACCACCCTTGCATCCCGGGGATAAATCCCACTTGGTCGTGGTGGATGATCCTTTTAATGTATTGTTGGATCCTATTAGCTAGGATTTTGTTGAGGATTTTGGAATCCATATTCATCAGGGATATTGGTCTGAAATTCTCCTTTTTGATGGGGTCTTTGCCTGGTTGGGGGATTAAGGTAATGCTAGCCTCATAGAATGAGTTTGGAAGTTTTCCTTCTGTTTCTATTTTTGAAACAGCTTCAGTAGAATAGGTATTATTTCTTCTTTGAATGTTTGGTAGAATTCCCCAGGGAATCCATCAGGCCCTGGACTCTTGTTTTTTGGGAGGTTTTTGATCACTGCTTCAATCTCGTTACTGGTTATTGGCCTATTCAGGTCATCAATTTCTTCCTGTTTCAGCCTTGGCAGCTTATAGGTTTCTAGGAAGGCCTCCATTTCATCCAGATTGCTCAGTTTATTGGCATATAGTTGTTGATAATAATTTCTAATAATTGTTTCTATTTCCTTGGTGTTAGTCGTGATCTCTCCCCTTTCATCATAATTTTATTAATTTAGGTCCTTTCTCTTTTCTTTTGGATAAGTCTGGCCAGTGGTTTATCAATCTTATTAATTCTTTCAAAGAACCAACTTCTAGTTTCATTGATCTGATCTGTGTTTCTGGTTTCTAATTCATTGATTTCTGCTCTAATTTTAATTATTTCTCTTCTAATGCATGGCTTAGGCATCATTTGTTGCTTTTTCTCTAGTTCTTTAAGGTGTAGAGTTAGTTGGTGAATTCGGGATTTTTCTATTTTTTTGAGTGAGGCTTGGATGGCTATGTTTTTCCCCCTTAGGACCACCTTTGCAGTATCCCATAGGTTTTGGATCAATGTGTTTTTGTTCTCATTGATTTCCATGAATTGTTTAAGTTCTTCTTTGATTTCCTGGTTGACCCAAACATTCTTGAGCAGAGTGGTCTTTAGCTTCCAAGTGTTTGAATTTCTGCCAAATTTTTTCTTGTGATTGAGTTCCAGTTTTAGAGCATTGTGGTCTGAGAATACGCAGGGAATAATCTCAATCTTTCGGTATCAGTTGAGACCTGATTTGTGACCCAGTATATGGTCTATTCTGGAGAAAGTTCCATGTGCACTCGAGAAGAATGAGTATTCTGTTGTTTTAGGGTGGAATGTTCTGTAAATATCTATGAGGTCCATCTGGTCCAATGTATCATTCAAAGCTCTTGTTTCCTTGTTGATTTTCTGCTTAGATGATCTGTCCATTGCTGAGAGTGGAGTATTGAGGTCTCCTACGATTAATGTATTGTTATCAATATGACTCTTTATTTTGGTTAACAGTTGGCTTATGTAGATGGCTGCTCCCATGTTGGGGGTGTAGATATTTACAATTGTTAGATCTTCTTGTTGGATAGACCCTTTAAGAATGATATAGTGTCCTTCTGTGTCTCTTATTACAGACTTTAGTTTAAAATCTAATTTGTCTGATATAAGAATTGCTATCCCAGCTTTCTTTTGAGGTCTGCTGGCATGGAAGATAGATCTCCATCCCTTCACTTTCAGTCTGGATGTATCTTTAGGTTCAAAATGAGTCTCTTGTAGACAGCATATGGATGGGTCCTGTCTTTTTATCCAATCTGCAACCCTGTGCCATTTTATGGGATCGTTTAGGCCATTCACGTTGAGAGTGATTATTGAAAGATATGAATTAATTGTCATCATGTTGCCTGTGAAGACGTTGTTTTTATAGATTGTCCCTGTAAATTTCTGTTGTAGATCATTCTTGGGGTCTTTCTCCTTTTATAGAACCCCCCTTAATATTTCTTGCAGGGCCAGCTTAGTGGTCACATATTCTTTCAACTTCTGCCAGTCGTGGAAGCTCTGCATCTCTCCATCCATCTAAATGACAGCCTTGCCGGATAAAGTATTCTTGGCTGCATGTTCTTCTCATTTAGTACTCTGAATATGTCTTGCCAGGCCTTTCTGGCTTGCCAGGTCTCTGTGGATAGGTCTGACATTCTTCTGATATTCCTCCCTCTGTATGTAAGGAATCTCTTCCCCCTAACTGCCCTTAAGATGGTTTCCTTGGTTCTAAGATTTGCAAGTTTTACTATTACATGCCGGGGTGTTGGCCTGTTTTCCTTGATCTTAGGAGGGGTCCTCTCTGCCTCTAGGACTCGAATGTTTGTTTCATTCCCCAGATTAGGGAAGTTCTCAGCTACGACTTGCTCAAATACATCTTCTAGCCCTCTCCCTCACTCCACTCCCTCCGGGATTCCTATTATTCTGACATTGGAATGCTTCATGGTGTCACTTATTTCTCTGATTCTATTTTCATGGATTCTGAGTTGTTTTTCCCTGGCCTCCTCTTTTCCCTTTTTATCTATTATACTGTCTTCCAGATCGCTTATTCTCTCTTCTGTCTCAGTTACCCTAGCTGTTAGATTATCTAGATTGGATTGGATCTCATTGATAGCATTTTTAAGTTCTGCCAATTCACCTTTTATTTCTGCCCTTAGAGATTCTATGTTGCCATTAATTGATTTCTACATTCTAGCCATTGTCTTCACAATTGCTAGCCTGAATTCCATCTCCGACATCTTGGTTATATCTGCATCCATTTGTAAATCTGTAGCATAAGTCATAATCTCTGAGTCTTTTCTGTTTTGGGGGCTCCTCCTCCTAGTCATTCTGTTGATGGGTGTTTGAGGGAATGTATAGAGTCCAAATTATTGACCAGAACCCAAGCAAGATGCACCTGTTTTCTTGGGACCTTAGGGTTGCTGGCCTCTTGTTTTCTGAGCCTGTCTTCTGGGGAAGGGGCCTGCCGCGCTGTTACTCAGGCAACCGTGTTTGGGCGGAGTTGCCCTGCACCCCTGTGGCGGGGGATGGGCTCAGTGGGAATCAGTCTTTGGGGCTTTTGTTCTTTGGCGCCTTTTCCTGGCGGCTTTCTGCGTTTCTTCCACGAGTCAGAGCAGAAGAGACCGTTTCCAACCCTCTGCCTCAGAGCAGAGAGACCTCAGTCTGTTCTTCAGTGAGCTCTCCAGGCCACACTGTCTCCGTTTCTGTCCCTGCTGCTATAAACTGCAGCATCCTGGGTTGTGTGCCCCTCTGCAGCGCTCCCGGTCCTGCCTCCAGGTCAGGGCACGTCTCTGCCCTTTGTGCTTCTAAAACCGCCAGCCGCTCCCAGTTCGCCTGTGCGACCCCACCGGTCTGGTTTTCCACCCCAGGGGCTGCCCTAAAGTCCTTTCCCCGCTGCTACCAGTCTGCGAGTCTGTGCCCGGTCCCCAGCGCGCAAGGCTGTCATTCACTGGCGGTGTAGGATCCCCACGGCCAGGCACCCTCCCGCCTCCGTTTATCCTCCGATATCTGCCCGCAGAATAACGGCTCTCCGCTTTGTACCTCAAAACCAACTGCCTGCGATATTCTGTTTGTAGAGATCCAGATCTTCTTACATCTCAGGCTGGTTTCGTGGGTGCTCAGAGTGGTCTGGTAGATATGCAGCTCAATTCCAGGGACCAGTTGAAATAGGGTCCCCTACTCCTCCGCCATCTTCCCCCCTCCTTTTTTTTCATTTTTATTGCAATAAAATTGACATATAACATTAAGTAAGTTTAAAGTGTTCAGAGTGTTGATTTGATGCATTCCTATGTTGCAATATGATTATCCACATAGCATTAGCTAAGTCTTTATCATATCACATAATTACCATTTATTTTTTGTGGTGAGAACTTTTAAAATTTAGTTTTTTGGCATCTTTGAAGTATATAATACAGCATAGTTGACTATAATCACAGTGCTGTGCATTAGATCTCCAGAACTTATCCATATTCTAACTGCAAGTTTGTACCCTTTGACATTTTTTAAAAATTGTATTTGTTTATGAGAGAGAGAGATTGAGAGAACAAGTGGGAGGAGAGACAGAGTCCCTGCAGAGCAGGAAGCCCCAGATGGGACTCAATTCCAGGACCTTGGGATCATGACCTGCATTGAAGGCAAATGCTTAACCGACTGAGCCACCCAGGCACCCCCGTTTGACATTTTTATTGTCATTTTTAAAAGTAATAAATTTTTATTGAAATATAATTAACATACAGTGTTAATCAGTTTCAGGTATACAATATAATGATTCAATAATTCTATACCTTAGTCAATGTTCATCAAGATAAGTATACTCTGGATCCCCTTTATCTGTTTCACTCATTTCCCCACCTACCTCCTCTCTGGCAACCACCAGTTTGTTCTCTGTGGTTGTCTGTTTTCCTGTTTGTCTTTTTTTGTTTGTTTCTTCATTTGTTTTGTCTCTTGAATTCCACATATGAGTGAAATCATATGGTATTTGTTTTTCTTTGACTGACTTATTTCACTTAACATTATACTCTCTAGGTCCATCCACATTGTTGCAAATGGCAAGATCTCATTCTTTTTTTGTGGCTGAGTAATAGTCTATCACATATCTATACCACTTCTTTATCCATTCATTTATGGATGGACGCTTAGGTTGCTTCCATATCTTGGCTATTGTAAATAAGGCTGCAATAAACATAGGGATGCAGATATCTTTTCAAATTAGAGTTTTTGTTTTCTTTGGATAAATATTTAGCACTGGAATTACTGGATCATATGGTAATCTTATTTTTAATTTTTTGACAAACCTCCATTCTGTTTTCCACAGTGGCCATGCCAGTTTGCAGTCCCACCAAGAGTGTATGAAGGGTTCCTTTTTCTCCACATTCTCACTAACACTTGCCATTTCTTGTGTTTTTTATTTCAGACATTCTGACAGGTGGAAGGTGATATCTCATTGTGGTTGTGATTTACATTTTTCTGATGATTAGTGATGGTGAGCATCTTTTCATGCATCTGTTGGCCATCTGTATGTCTTCTTCGGAAAAATGTCTACTCAGGTTCTCTGCCCATTTCAATCTGATTATTGTGGGGGGTGCTGCATGTATAAATTCTTTATATATTTTGGATATTAACCCCTTATCAAATATATCATTTGCAAATGTCTTCTGCCATTCAGTAGGTTGCCTTTTTGTTTTTCTGATGGTTTCCTTCTCTGTGCAAAAGTTTCTTATTTTGGTATAGTACCAATAGTTTAATTTTCTTTCATTTTCCTTGCCTCAGGAGACGTCTAGAAAAATGTTGCTATGGCAGATGTCAGAGAAATTACTACCTGTGTATTTTTCTAAGAGTTTTATGATTTCAGGCCTCACATTTAGGTATTTAATCCATTTTGTGTTTATTTTTGTGTATGGTGTAAGAAAATGGTCCAGTTTCATTCTTTTGCATGTAGCTGTCCAGTTTTCCCAGCACCTTTTATTGAAAAGATTGTCTTTTCCTCATTGTATATTCTTGCCTCCTTTGTTGTTGATTAATTGACCATATAAGGATGAGTTTATTTCTGGGTTTTCTATTCTGTTCCATTGATCTAAGTGTCTATTTCTGTGCCAGTATTATACCATTTTTGACTACTACAACTTTGTGGTATATCTTGAAATCTGGGATTGTGATATGTGATACCTCAGGTTTGTTTATCTTTCTCAAGATTGCTTTGGCTATTTGGGGTCTTTTGTATTTCATACAAATTTTACAATTATTTCTTCTAGTTCTGTGAAAAACATTGTTGGTATCTTGATAGCGACTGCACTGAATCTTTAGATTCCTTTGGGTGGTGTGGATATTTTAACAGGATTGGGTCTTTCCATTTGCTTGTGTCATCTTCAATTCCTTTCATCAATGTTTTATAGTTTTCATAGTATAAGTCTTTCACCTCTTTGGTTAAGGTTATTGCTAGAAGTTTTATTATGTTTTGGTGCAGCTGTAAATGGGATTATTTTCTTAATTTCTCTTTCTGTTACTTCATTATTGGTATATAGAAATGCAACAGATTTCTGTACATTGATTTTGTATCTTATGACTTTACTGAATTCACTTTTTAGTTCTAGTTGTTTTTTGGTAAAGTCTTCAGGGTTTTCTATATATACTATCATGTCACCTGCAAATAGTGGAAGTTTTACTTCTTCCTTACCAATTTGGATGCCTTTTATTTCTTTTGGTTGTCCAATTGCTGTGGCTAGGACTTCCAGTACTATGTTGAATAAAAGTGGTGAGAGTAGACATCCTTGCCTTATTCCTGATCTTAGGGGAAAAGCTCTCAGTTTTTCATCATTGAGTGTGATGTTAGCTGTGTGTTTTTCATCCATTGTTTTTATTGTGTTGAGGCATGTTCTCTCTAAACCTACGTCGTTAAGAATTTTGAACATGAATGGATGTTGTACTTTTTCAAATGCTTTTTCTGCATCTATTGAGATGACCATATGGTTTTTATCCTTTCTCTTGTTAATGTGATGTATTATGTTGATCGATTTGCAAATACTGAACCACCCTTCCATCCGTGGAATGAATCCCACTTAATAGAGGGGAATGATTTTTTTTTTATTCTTATGTTAATCATTAGTTTTAGATGAAGTGTTCCATGATTCATTGTTTGTGCATAACACCCAGTGCTCCATGCAGAATGTGCCCTCCTCAATACCGACCACCAGGCTAACCCATCCTCCCACCCCCCTCCCCTCTAGAACCCTCAGTTTGTTTTTCAGAGTCCATCGTCTCTCATGGTTCGTCTACCCCTCCGATTTCACCCTCTTCATTCTTCCCCTCCTGCTACCTTCTTCTTCCTTTTTTTTCTTAACATATATTGCATTATTTGTTTCAGAGGTACAGATCTGAGATTCAACAGTCTTGCACAATTCACAGCGCTTACCAGAGCACATACCCTCCCCAGTGTCTATCACCCAGTCACCCCATCCCTCCCACCCTACCCCCCACTCCAGCAACCCTCAGTTTGTTTCCTGCAATTAAGAATTCCTCATATCAGTGAGATCATATGATATATGTCTTTCTCTGTTTGACTTATTTCACTCAACATAATACCCTCCACTTCCATCCACGTCGTTGCAAATGGCAAGATCTCATTCCTTTTGATGGCTGCATAATATTCCATTGTATATATATACCACTTCTTCTTTATCCATTCATCTGTCGATGGACATCTTGGCTCTTTCCACAGTTTGGCTATTGTGGACATTGCTGCTATAAACATCGGGGTGCACGTACCCTTTCGGATCCCTACTTTTGTATCTTTGGGGTAAATACCCAGTAGTGCAATTGCTGGATCATATGGTAGCTCTATTTTCAACTTTTTGAGGAACCTCCATACTGTTTTCCAGAGTGGCTGCACCAGCTTGCATTCCCACCAACAGTGTAGGAGTGTTCCCCTTTCTCCGCATCCCTGCCAACATCTGTCGTTTCCTGACTTGTTAATTTTAGCCATTCTGACGGGTGTGAGGTGGTATCTCATTGAGGTTTTGATTTGGATTTCCCTGATGCTGAGCAATATTGAGCACTTTTTCATGTGTCTGTTGGCCATTTGGATGTCTTCTTTGGAAAAATGTCTGTTCATGTCTTCTGCCCATTTCTTGATTGGATTCTTTGTTCTTTGGGTGTTGAGTTTGATGAGTTCTTTATAGATTTTGGATACTAGTCCTTTATCTGATAGGTCATTTGCAAATATCTTCTCCCATTCTGTCGGTTGTCTTTTGGTTTTGTTGACTGTTTCCTTTGCTTTGCAAAAGCTTTTTATCTTGATGAAGTCCCAATAGTTCATTTTTGCCCTTGCTTCCCTTGCCTTTGGCGATGTTTCTAGGAAGAAGTTGCTGCGGCTGAGGTCAAAGAGGTTGCTGCCTGTGTTCTCCTTTAGGATTTTGATGGACTCCTGTCTCACATTGAGGTCTTTCAACCATTTGGAGTCTATTTCTGTGTGTGGTGTAAGGAAATGGTCCAGTTTCATTCTTCTGCATGTGGCTATCCAATTTTCCCAACACCATTTGTTGAAGAGACTGTCTTTGTTCCATTGGACATTCTTTCCTGCTTTGTCAAAAATGAGTTGACCATAGGGTTGAGGGTCCATTTCTGGGCTCTCTATTCTGTTCCATTGATCTATGTGTCTGTTTTTGTGCCAGTACCATACTGTCTTGATGATGACAGCTTTGTAATAGAGCTGGAAGTCCGGAATTGTGATGCCGCCGGCTTTGCTTTCCTTTTTCAACATTCCTCTGGCTATGCGGGGTCTTTCTGGTTCCATATGAATTTTAGGATAATTTGTTCCATTTCTTTGAAAAAAGTGGATGGTATTTTCATGGGGATTGCATTGAATGTGTAGATTGCTCTAGGTAGCATTGACATCTTCACAATATTTGTTCTTCCAATCCATGAGCATGGAACGTTTTTCCATTTCTATGTGTCTTCCTCAATTTCTTTCATGAGTATTTTATAGTTTTCTGAGTACAGATTCTTTGCCTCTTTGGTTAGATTTATTCCTAGGTATCTTATGGTTTTGGGTGCAATTGTAAATGGGATCGACTCCTTAATTTCTCTTTCTTCTGTCTTGTTGTTGGTGTATAGAAATGCCACTGACTTCTGTGCATTGATTTTATATCCTGCCACTTTACTGAATTCCTGTATGAGTTCTAGCAGTTTTGGGGTGGAGTCTTTTGGGTTTTCCACATAAAGTATCATATCATCTGCAAAGAGTGAGAGTTTGACTTCTTCTTTGCCGATTTGGATGCCTTTGATTTCTTTTTGTTGTCTGATTGCTGTGGCTAGGACTTCCAATACTATGTTGAATAGCAGTGGTGATGGTGGACATCCCTGCCGTGTTCCTGACTTTAGGGGGAAAGCTCTCAGTTTTTCCCCATTGAGAATGATATTCACTGTAGGTTTTTCATAGATGGCTTTTATGATATTGACGTACGTACCCTCTATGCCTATGCTCTGAAGAGTTTTGATCAAGAAAGGATGCTGTACTTTGTCAAAAGCTTTTTCTGCATCTATTGAGAGGATCATATGATTCTTGCTCTTTCTTTTGTTAATGTATTGTATTACATTGATTGATTTGCGGATGTTGAACCAACCTTGCAGCCCAGGGATAAATCCCACTTGGTCATGGTGAATAATCCTTTTAATGTACTGTTGGATCCTATTGGCTAGAATTTGGTGAGAATTTTTGCATCCATGTTCATCAGGGATATTGGTCTGTAATTCTCCTTTTTGATGGGGTCTTTGTCTGGTTTTGGGATCAAGGTAATGCTGGCCTCATAAAATGAGTTTGGAAGTTTTCCTTCCATTTCTATTTTTTGGAACAGTTTCAGAAGAATAGGTATTAATTCTTCTTGAAATGTTTGGTAGAATTCCCCTGGGAAGCCATCTGGCCCTGGGCTTTTGTTTTTTGGGAGATTTTTGATGACTGCTTCAATTTCCTTAGTGGTTATAGGTCTGTTCAGGTTTTCTGTTTCATCCTGGTTCAGTTTTGGTAGTTGATACATCTCTAGGAATGCATCCATTTCTTCCAGGTTATCTAATTTGCTGGCATAGAGTTGCTCATAATATGTTCTTATAATTGTTTGTATTTCTTTGGTGTTGGTTGTGATCTCTCCTCTTTCATTCATGATTTTGTTGATTTGGGTCATTTCTCTTCTCTTTTTGATAAGTCTGGCCAGGGGTTTATCAATCTTGTTAATTCTTTCAAAGTACGAGCTCCTAGTTTCATTGATCTGTTCTACTGTTCTTTTGGTTTCTATTTCATTGATTTCTGCTCTGATCTTTATTATTTCTCTTCTCCTGCTGGGTTTAGGCTTTATTTGCTGTTCTTTCTCCAGCTCCTTTAGGTGTAGGGTTAGGTTGTGTACTTGTGACCTTTCTTGTTTCTTGAGAAAGGCTTGTATTGCTATATATTTTCCTGTTAGGACTGCCTTTGCTGCATCCCAAAGTTTTTGAATAGTTGTGTTTTCATTGTCATTGGTTTCCATGTATTTTTTTAATTCTTCTTTAATTTCCTGGTTGACCCATTCATTCTTCAGTAGGATGCTCTTTAGCCTCCATGTATTTGAGTTCTTTCTGACTTTCCTCTTGTGATTGAGTTCTAGTTTCAAAGCATTGTGGTCTGAAAATAGGCATGGAATGATCCCAATCTTTTGATACCAGTTGAGACCTGATTTATGACCTAGGATGTGATCTATTCTGGAGAATGTTCCATGGGCACTAGAGAAGATTGTGTATTCCATTGCTTTGGGGTGGAATGTTCTGAATATGTCTGTGAAGTCCATTTATTCCAGTGTGTCATTTAAAGTCTTTATTTCCTTGTTGATCTTTTGCTTAGATGATCTGTCCATTTCAGTGAGGGGGGTGTTAAAGTCCCCCACTATTATTGTATTGTCGATGTGTTTCTTTGCTTTTTTATTACTTGCCTTATATAATTGGCTGCTCCCATGTTAGGGGCATAGATATTTACAATTGTTAGATCTTCTTGTTGGATAGATCCTTTAAGTAGGATATAATGTCCTTCCTCATCTCTTATTACAGTCTTTGGTTTAAAATCTAATTTGTCTGATATAAGGATTGCCACCCCAGCTTTCTTTTGGTGTCCATTAGCATGGTAAATGGTTTTCCACCCCCTCACTTTCAATCTGGGGCTGTCTTTGGGTCTAAAATGAGTCTCTTGCAGACAGCATATCGATGGGTCTTGTTTTTTAATCCAGTCTGATAGCCTGTGCCTTTTGATTGGGGCATTTAGCCCATTTACATTCAGGGTAGCTATTGAAAGATAGGAATTTAGTGCCATTGTATTGCCTGTAAGTTGACTGTTACCGTATATTGTCTGTGTTCCTTTCTGGTCTATGTTGCTTTTAGGCTGTCTGTTTGCTTAGAGGACCCCTTTCTAGATTTCCTGTAGGGCTGGTTTTGTGTTTGCAAATTCCTTCAGTTTTTGTTTGTCCTGGAAGCTTTTTATCTCTCCTTCCATTTTCAGTGACAGCCTAGCTGGATATAGTATTCTTGGCTGCATATTTTTCTCATTTAGTGCTCTGAATATATCATGCCAGTCCTTTCTGGCCTACCAGGTCTCTGTGGATAGGTCTATTGCCAATCTAATGTTTCTACCCTTGTAGGTTACAGATCTCTTCTCCCGAGCTGCTTTCAGGATTTTCTCTTTGTCTATGAGACTCGTAAGTTTTACTATTAGATGTTGGTGTGTTGACCTAATTTTATTGATTTTGAGAGGGGTTCTCTGTGCTTCCTGGATTTTCATGCCTGTTTCCTTCCCCAAATTAGGGAAGTTCCCTGCTATAATTTGCTCCATTATACCTTTTGCCCCTCTCTCTCTTTCTTCTTCTTCTGGGATCCCAATTATTCTAATGTTGTTTCGTCTTATGGTATCGCTTATCTCTCGAATTCTGCCCTCGTGATCCAGTAGTTGTTTATCTCTCTTTTTCTCAGCTTCTTTATTTTCCATCATTTCATCTTCTATATTACTGATTCTCTCTTCTGCCTCATTTATTCTAGCAGTTAGCGCCCCCATTTTTTATTGCACCTCATTAGTAGCCTTTTTGATTTCTACTTGGTTGGATTTTAGTTCTTTTACTTCTCCATAAAGGGTTTCTCTAATAACTTCCATATTTTTTTCAAGCCCAGCTAGTATCTGTAAAGTGATGATTCTGAACTCTAGATCTGACATCGTACTAATGTCCGTATTGAGTAGGTCCCTGGCAGTTGGTACTACCTCTTGTTCTTTTTGTCGAGGTGATTTTTTCCGTCTTGTCATTTTGTGTAGAGGAGAATAGATTAATGAGAGAACAAAATGCTAGCAGAGTAACAACGTCCCCAGAAAATATACTCTAAACAAATCAGAAAAGACCTGAAGCAGTGGGAAAAGAAAGGGAAAGAGAGAAAAAAGAAAAAGATAAAGATAAAAACAAAAACAAACAAAACAAAACAACAACAACAACAACAAAAAAACCAGAATGTGATCAAATATTATTGGGCTGGTATATAGATCAGTGCCACACACTAGATTTGGGGTGTATTTTGGTCTTTTAGAAGAAAGTGACTCCCAAAATTTTAAAGAAAGGAAAACTTATATATGTACAAAAATAAGGGTTGATATGATGAAGGGATGGAATATGACTGTAAAGATGGAAATTATAAAAAATTTTATAAAAGGAATTGATAAGAAGTTGTTTGAAAAAAGAAAGAAGACGATTTAAAAAAAGAAAAAAGAAAAAAAAAGGGAGAGAATGTGATCAGGCAGGGGAATAGAAAACACCATATACTAGAGATTTAGGGTATATTTTAATCTGTTAGAAGAAACTATCTCAAAATTTTAAAGAGAGAACAACTTACATATATAAGCCAAAAATACGGGTAACTACTATGAAAGGATAGAATATGACTCTAAAAATGAAAAATAAAAATGTTTTTTTTTTTAAAAATGGATTGATAAGATGTTGGTTGAAAAAGGGAAAAAGAAAAATTCAAAAAGAAATAAAAAGACAAAAAGACAGTTAAAAAAAAATTAACTTGGGCGCCTGGGTGGCTCAGTTGGTTAAGCAACTGCCTTCGGCTCAGGTCATGATCCAGGAGTCCCAGTATCGAGTCCCACATCGGGCTCCCTGCTCAGCGGGGAGTCTGCTTCTCCCTCTGACCCTCCTCCCTCTCATGCTGTCTCTCATTCTCTCTCTTGCTAATAAATAAAATCTTAAAAAAAAATTTAACTTTAAAAGACTAAAGAATCATGGTAAAAAAGCCGTGAATTCTATGTGCTGGAGTTCTGCCGTTCTCATTGATCGGTAAACTTGGTCTTGGCTGGCTATTCTCCTTGATCTTCTGGGGAGGGGCCTGTTGCCGTGGTTTCCAAATGTCTCTGCCGGAGGCGGAAGTGCCCCGCCCTTGCCCCCTCCCGGCTAAGTCATCTGCTCGGGTTTGCTCTCCAGGGCTTTTGTTCCCTGCGAGCTTTCCGTACAGCTTTGGAGGCGGAGAGTGAAAATGGCGGCCTCCCAATCTCCGCCCCCGAGGAGCCGAGAACTCGGGCCCCGCTCCTCAGTGAGCCCCCAGAGAAAAGCCGTCAGTCACTCCCGTCTCCCTGGTCTCCGGCCACACTCCGTGCTCACCCAGCCTGTGATCGCGCGTGTCTATCTCTGGCACCAGACCCCGGGTGGAGTCTCCAAACCCAGCAGATCCCTGCGGTGCACTCCCGCGCGGCTCCTCCCGAGGGAGGAAGGGGAGTCTCCCCGGATCTGCCGCTTGTGGGGTCCCTGCTGGAGGAGCAGGGGCCCGACTGGGCCGGGGATCACGGTTTATGGCCACCCCGAGCTGAGAGCCCGTGCCTGGGCTCCGCCTCTGCAGCCGGCTTCCCTGCTCCGATACCTGGGAGCTCTGCCACACTCAGGCACCCCCGGTCTTTCTGTGACCCCGAGGGTCCTGAGACCACACTGTCCCGGAGGGTTCCACCCCCCGCTTAGCCACCAGAGTGACGTCCCTCGGCGGAGCAGACTTAAAAGTTCCGATTTTGTGCTCCGCGGCTCTATCACTTGCCAGAAGCGGTGGAGGGAGGCCCCTCCCCCGCCGTCTATCCTCCCGAATATCGCCTCGGATTCACTTCTCCGCAAGTCGTACCTCCCAGAAAGTGGTCGCTTTTCTGATGAGAGAGTTGTTGCTCTTCTTTTCTTCGATCTCCTGTTGAGTTTGTAGGTGTTCAGAATGGTTTGATCCCTATCCAGCTGAATTCCTGAGAGGAGACGAAATCCAGGTCTCCTACTCCTCTGCCATCTTGCTCCGCCCCCCAGAATGATTTTTTTAAATGTACTGTTGGATTCAGTTTGCTAATATTTTATTGAGGATTTTTGCATCTATGTTCATCAGAGATATTGGCCTGCAGTTTTTTGTGTGTCTTTATGTAGTTTTGGTATTGGGGTAATGCTGGACTCATAGAATGAATCTGGAAGCTTTCCTTCCTCTTCTATTTCTTGGAATCCTTTGAAAATATAGAAGAGACCTGAGATAGATTATTACATTTGCTCCCCTCTGTGTGTATGTTTGTGAAATAGAAAAAGACATTGTTTCAGATTCACAAATGATTCAATTTAGCTAATGCAATTATACTATACTAAATGGGTATATTAATATGGTAGTATCTAAAAGCATACCAAATTTCGAGTACAACTCATTAAGAAGAACAGATAGTACCCATTTTATAAGATAATTATCCATTTTGTCTATATTTTTGTGTTGTCACATAATTTATCTCATAATACCAGTTTAGATTTCTGTGACTGTGCTCATTTATGAACATTTCTTTCTTTTTAAATGTTCTAATCTTCTTGTAATAAAAACACGTAATATAAGATGTATCCTATTAACATTTTTAAAATTAAGTAGGCTCCATGCCCAGTGCAGGGAGCTCAACGCCAGGCCCGAACCCACGACCCTGAGATCAAGATCTGAGCTGAGATCAACAGTCAGACGCTTAACCTACTGAGCCACACAGGCACCCCTCCTGTTAGTAAATTTTTAAGTGTACAATATATTATTGGCTGTAGGTACAATGCTGTACAGTAGATCTCTAAAGTTTATTTATTTGGCTTGACTGAAACTTTATGCCCATTGATTAGTAACTCCTCATTTCCCCCTGTCCTCAGGCCTTGGTAACCACCATTCCACTCTTTGATTCTAAGAATTTGATTATTTTAGGGACTGCATATGAGTGGAATCACGGGGTATCTACCTTCCTATAACTGGTTTGTTTCACTTAGCGTAATGTCCTCAAGTTTCATCTGTGTTGTTGCATTTTGGAAGATTTCCTTTTTAAGGACTGAATAGTATTCTATTATGTGTATCTATCATATTTTCTTTATCCACTCATCCACTGATGGACACTTGGGTTGTTTCCATATTTTGGCTATTGGGAATAATGCTACAATGAACATAAGAGTACTAACTATCTGTTTAGGGTCCTGATTTCAATTCTTTTGGATAAATACCCATATGTGGACTCATGAGACGGATATAGTTTTGGGGCATCCCCAGAAAAGTTAAGATATGGAATACACAGATCAACTCTTTCCCTCTCCGGGGGCGGGGGAAGCAGGGGAGCTGGGAACTGGGATTTTTCATCAGTTCAATCTGTGCTAAGCAGGAGGGAGAATCAATGGAGAATACCAGCCTAAGCTGCCACCTCTGCTCTCCCCAGGTGCCTGGATTGTGCTGGACCCATCAGAGCTGTAAGACCCGTAAAAGAGAATCCAGTCCTCTGTGGAGCCCCCCTGAAAATTTGGGGCACTAGACACATAAACCAAACCCTTCTCTCCTCTGAGTGAACCTGGAAGCTAAGGGGTCTCTTCCTGATTGTTGGCATTGTGCCAAGGACAAGGTCTCTGGCAACAAGGTGTCCCAAATCTCACTGCCATATTCACGGAGCCTGATTTTATGTTCTCCAAGGATGTAAGAGCCTTGCAATTAATTTATTTCTCACAAAGAAAAGTGGTCCATGAATTGTTGCTGAATCAGTGTGTTTGTGGGGAGAAGGAGAATGTGGGGCTTCCTACTCCACCATCTTGCTGAGTTCCTTACTCCTGAATATTCATTTTTCATTTTGTGTTTCTTGTGCTATGTGAAGTATAATAAAAAGGGAAAGAAAACTTCTGAAATATTTTGGACCTCATCTCCCCTTTACAAATAAATACTTTGCTTTCTATGATTCAACACTTTGTCACATCATACCTGATACATTAATAACACTGGGTGTTATACGAAAACAATGAAGCATGGATCACTACATCAAAAACTAATGATGTATGGTGACTAACATAACATAATAAAATAAAATTTAAAAAAAACACTGACTGAATCCCTCAAAGCAAATCAGCATAATTCATCTACACAGGTGCATTTTAGTTGAAAAGAGAAGCTTTTGGGGAAAGATACTGAAACTGCCAAGACCCACTAGTCACTAAATGTAGGACTGCAGATCAGGGAAGTGGATGCTCAGTAGGAAACACTGTGGTGTGGCATCCCTCAGAGAAGCTTGCAGCAGCTCGTCAGTTGGGAGCTGCATGAGGGTAGGAACCAAGTAAGCCTGAGGCCCTGGGTTCTCTGACACACATCTGGGTCTTCAGCGTATCCGATCGGAGATGAAAGACAAGCACCTCGATGTCTTCACTTCCAGAGCTCTTTGCACTGATTCCCTGAGCCTCACATCTGGGTCTCTGTCCTCTAACCAACTGTTTCTTGTCAGTTCAGGCTTGGATTTCTTCTACCTCTCTTTCCCTTTTTTACTTTTTGAGGACTCCCTCCCTCTTTCCTGGATTTTAATTTTTTTTTAATTTTATTACGTTTTTTATTTTAACTCCAGTATAGTTATCATACAGTGTTGTGTTAGTTTCAGATGTGCAATATAATGATTCAACAATTCTGTACATCACCTAGTGCTCATCACAGCAAGTGCACTCCTTAATCCCCATCACCTGTTTCACCCATCCCCCACCCAACGCCCCTCTCGTAACCATCAGTTTGTTCTCTATAGAGAGCCTATAGAGTCTATGGAGAGTTAAGAGTCTTTTTCTTGGTTTCTCTCTCTCTCTCTCTCTCCTCTCTCTCTCTTTTCCTTTCTTCATTTGTTTTGTTTCTTAAATTCCACATATGAGTGAAATAATTATGGTATTTGTCTTTCTCTGACTTACTTCTCTTAGCATTATATTCTAGCTCCACCCATGTTGCTGCAATTGGCAAGATTTCATTCTTTTTATGGCTGAATAATATTCCATTGTATTTATATACTACATCTTCTTTATCCATTTATCTTATCAGTGGACACTTAGGCTGTTTCCATGATTTGGCTGTTATAAATAATGCTCCAATAAACATAGGGGTGCTTATATCCTTTTGGATTAGTGTTTTCGTATACTTTGGGTAAATACCCAGTAGAGCAATTACTAGATCATAGGGTAGCTCTATTTTTAACTTTTTGAGGAAACTCCATACTGTTTTCCACAGTGGCTACACCAGCTTGCATTCCCATCAATAGCAACAGGGTTCCCCTTTCTCCACATCCTACACATAACAGTTAGTTCATGTGTCTGTAGCTATAGTAGTATGATTTTGTTTTTAATTGTTTTTTTCATAGGTGACCCAGGAAACCCTCCGTGAAGGAAATCTAAACCTGTTTTTCCCTGTGTTATAATAGAGAAATACAGAAATCAGTGAGAAGACCTTTGTTACCATAGTCTTTCAATAAAAACTACGTACATGAGCCAGATAAGGTAAGCTTACATTACTTCCTAATGAACATGAATACAGTTCTTACCTGAAACACAGTCTAGAAAACCCAGGTCCCCAGAGATTGCCCTAATGGATGGTGGCTGCAGGCAGGGTCCCCTGAAGAAAGAACTCTCCCTTCTGGTCCATTCTCATGGCACTCACACCAGGGTGGCAGTCCCCATGGACTTAATGGGGGCCTGTCTTGTTCAGGGATTTACATGGTGTCAGGAAAAACACAAAAGAGCGTGGCTTAGCCCAGCACTCAAGAAAGAACTTTTGTTGATAAATACCTTTGTTGATAAAGCAGAGAATCAGCTAAGACAGCCCTTTTAGAAACTAAGGAAAGAAAGTTACGTGTAGGAGACAGAACCTGAATGGATGAGAATTGGGAAAGATTCCCACAGCTGGTACAGGAAAAAGACCACATACCCAGTTGTGAAGCAACAAGCAGGAGCCCATCTGAATTTTAAAGCTGAATCACGTTTTTCTGAGCACTCACTACGTGTCAGGCATGTGCTGAGTGTTTGACATTACACATTCACAACAAGTTCATGATGTAGATATCTTTATCTACAGATGGGGAAACTGAGGCACAAAGGATTAAATAGCTTCTGGAGATCACACTTCTGTTCATGGTGCAGCTGGGACACACACCAACCTGGACTTGTCAATTCCAGGACCCACACACTTACCCCACCAAGCACACTGCTCCCTGAGGGACAAGAACACAATATCGAACAGTGCCTGCAAAGGGCAAGGTGTCCTCTCTCTCATTGCAATAGTGACAAGTGGAGCTCTGATTGCTCAGGAAAGAAGAGGTCAGTTCTCTCTGAGCTCCTTTTGATCATCACAGGACAGACACCAAAGATTCCCTGATACCCACCCTCCTGGCTCTTCTCCCACCTCACAGTCATCCCTTTGCCAGAATTGTCCTCCTCCATGTACTGGGAGGCCCTCCCGTCTCTGTTCCAGGTGGCTTTTCTGATCCCTGGGCCATCTTCTGTGGATTCCTCTGTCTTCCCACGATGCACAGTTTGGTCCTGCAGTGCAAAGATCCACAGGAAACTCAAACCCTCAGACTGTAGCTGGAAGACTGATCCTGGCTTCCCTCACATCCTCAATCCTAGTGAGTGGGTCTGTGTTAGCCAGGGTTCCATCAAGGAAGCAGAACCATAAGGAATGATACAGAATGTAGGATTTACTGTGGGATTTGACCTCACACATCTGTGGGAAGTGGTTAAAGGGTTCATGTAGAGCTGCTGCTTCCATCTGGTGCTGGACTTGAAGTCACTGCTGGGCTATCCCTGAAGGACAGATGGACATGAAATGGGGAGAAGAAGGAACCCTGGCTAGAACCCTCAAAGATGACCTTGGAACAAGGAACCCTAGCTAGAACCCTCAAAAATAACCTCTTGGCTTCTCCCCATCTCCAAACCTCCACCTGCAGAAACCATCACTATGGACATGAGCAAACTCCTGACCCAACGGTCGAAGAGGCTAGAGCAGGGGAATTGGTGGGGCTGACTGCTGCAGGCCTGGCTGCTGTCCCATGCCAACGAGGTGACACAAAGCATCTGGGACAGTGTGCCTGAGCTGCAAAGCTCCTGCACCAAGCATAAACATGATGCAACTGCTACTTCCCTTCCACTTGCAGATCTTGAAAATGGGTCTGCTCAGCTCTTGCCCACAGTGGCTGATAAGACCCAAACACCTGGTTTGGAGGAGTCCTTGAAACCTACCCAGCTGTCTCTGGGATACTGTGCCTGTTATGGGGTCTTCCCTTGGGCAGACAGGGGCTTCCTGAGAGGTCAGGGAAGGGATAAGAAGGGAGGGAGGAACAATGAATAAATCCCTCTCATTCAACCAGTTCACCATTAATGGGATATTTCTTGTTAGAGGCTGAGAATAAAGAAATGTAAAAGATACATCCTGTCCTCAGAAGGTAGACCGTATAGCAGGAACACAGCAAGTAAATAGATGATCCCAGGTCTCATCATGCTGTCCCACGTCGTCTTACCTAAGGACCCGCCCTTACTACACTTAAAGAATGGTCATGGCCATACTTACTCCTGCTTTAAATGTAAAGAGGCATCTCCCACCATTAAGATGGCTACCGTCAAAAACAGAAAAACCAAGTGCTGGCCAGGATGTGGAGAAACTGGAACCCTCGTGCACTATTGGTGGGAATGTAAATTGATGCAGCCCCTGCAGAAAAAAGTATGGACGTCCCTCAAAAAATTAAAAATAGAGATGCCATATGATCTAGAAATTACACAGATGCATGTTTACAAAAATAATTGAAAGTAAGGGCTCAAAGAAATATTTATGCCCATGTTCATAGCAGCGTTATTCACAACAGCCGAAAGGTAGAAGCAACTCAAGTGTTCATTGACAAATGAATGGATAAGCAAAATGTGGTCTATAGAAACAATGAAATATTATTCAATCTTAAAAACGAAGGAGATTCTGACACTTGCGACAACAATGAAACTTGAGGACATAATCTTTTTTTTTTTAAAGATTTTATTTATTTATATGACAGAGAGAGACAGCGAGAACAGGAACACAAGCAGGGGGAGTGGGAGAGGGAGAAGCACGCTTCCCGCTGAGCAGGGAGCCCAATGTGGGACTCGATCCCAGGACCCTGGGATCATGACCTGAGCCGAAGGCAGACGCTTAACGACTGAGCCACCCAGGCGCCCGAGGACATAATCTTAAATGAAATAAGCCAGGCACAAAAAGACAAATACTGTATGATCCCACTTACATGAAGCACCTGGAGTAGTCAACTTCATAGAGGCAGAACGTAGAATGGGGGTTGCCAGCGGCTGGGGAGGAGGGAGGAATGGGGAGTTAGTATTTAATGGGTGCAGACTTTTGGTTTTGCAAAATGAAAAGAATTCTGGGGATGGTAGGTGGTGTGAATATACTTAACACTACTGAACTGTACAGTTAAAAGTGGTTAAGATGGTACCTTTTATGTGGTGTGTATTTTACCACAATTTTTTAAATGTAAGGAAGAATGTTGAAAGAGGGAGGTGTTTATTGAAAATACTTAATTTCATCAACCAAAACATGTTTACCCTCTTTGATAAGTTGGAGCAGCAGAGAGAGGCTGCCCCTGGCCTCCAGTCTCCCTTTCCTGTCTCAAGGTTCATGTCTGGAAAACTAAAATGGAAATTTACTTACACCCCAGTGTGTGCTTTCTTTTGTTCTAAGTGTGTAACGAAGCACCCACTATCTTCATCAGTTCTGCTGGGTCAGCCCTGGAACCGGCATGGTGACCCTGGAGGTGACCAAGTCCTTCCGAATGGGAGAGAACAGTGTGAGGCTGAGGCTGGTAACAGTGATGAAGAATGTCCCTGAACTTTGAAGTTCAATGAGCACTTCCTTTGGGGAGCTGGTTACCTGTCTGTGAACACTCCCACCCCAATGGGTATTGTTGGCGGCTTTATGACAATGTTTGTGATTCTATTGCAACAGTTAAAATTTATAAACTTACTTTCAGTATTTGTATCGCTGCTTTATCCTTTGTTAAATTATCTTTGGACAAAGTGTTATGAGAGAAGGTGAGGAAGGAAGGGTCATTTCCGAAACACAGTGAAAACAGGTGCACCTGCTGTTCCTCAGGAGCCCTGGGTCCATCCTCCCCTGAGCTTGCACTCAGCACTGAAGCACGGGTACCCTTGCAGAGCCAGCATCTGAACAAGGAATGGCCTGGCACCCCTTGCCCTCGTGGGTCCAAGTGTGGGGTCCTGAAGCCATGGTACTCAAGCTAAGGGCGAAGTTTAGGATGTCGCAATAGCAAATTGTGATCCAATCCAGCTTCATCCTTACAAACTTGAAGAAGTCAAGACTGTAATTCTCTCCATTTTCCAGCTGGAGAACTAAGGCTTCAAAACAACAAAATCAGTTTTGTTCAAGGGTCATAGCCAGTGAATGGGAGACAAGAGGCTTGCACCCAGGTGGTTTTCCAGACATGAACCTTGAGACAGGAAAGGGAGACTGGAGGCCAGGGGCAGCCTCTCTCTGCTGCTCCAACTTCCCTGCCACACAGCCTGGGTTTTGGTTGGACGAGGAGACAACCACAAACACCACAGTGCAGAGCTCTGAAAATCGGGATTCCAGATGGGAGGTCAAGGATGCCTTGGTGCCTGAACAGATGACTGCTTTGGGTTTTAAATCTAGAAGGTGTTGAAAGGAAAGAATCGGGTGGTTGGAAAGAAAGTCAATACAGGCTAGAATGTGTGTGTGCGTGTGCGTGTGTGTGTGTAGGGAAGGGTCTCTGCCTGAGCTCCCTCACCACACCACATCCCTCTTCCTGTTTGTCTTTGCACCTGTGGCCTGAGAATTATGATTTCTTTCCTTCCTTCCCTCCCTTCTTTCCTTCCTTCTGCATTCCTGTATTTCTTTCCTTCATTTTTTTTTTTATTTATTTGAGAGAGAGAGAATGAGAGAGAGCACATGAGCGGGGGGAGGGCCAGAGGGAGAAGCAGACTCCCTGCTGAGCAGGGAGCCCGATGCGGGACTCGATCCAGGGACTCCAGGATCATGACCTGAGCCGAAGGCAGTCGCTTAACCAACTGAGCCACCCAGGCGCCCCTCCTTCTTCTTTTCACCTGTAGTTATAATTGTTATTTTTGTACCAGTTATAAACCATGAAATATATGGGATATGAGTTCCCTTTGCCTGTCAGCACTTCTACTTATTATTCACCTTTTGATGGGTTTTCATTGTCTTGGTCCACGTTCCACAGTGACGTTCTTCAAAGATTCACATGATATCCATTCTCTCATTTCTCATTATCAAATACAATTTTAACCATTTCTAGCTTTGCTATAACAGAAAAGATGCAAGAGTTTATCTCTTCTATTTCCCGATAAAGTTTGCACACGTGCACACACATATAGACAACGTAGTATCTAGAAAACAATCTAACTCAAATTTCTGGCCATATATGAAATGTGTGGATGGTGTAACCATACATTTTCTAGGCCTTGGGCTATGTGTAAGGCAACAAGTCTCCACCTGATCAGGGTTGTGTTTCCACAAAATGTTAGATTTGTTTAAATGCTGTTCTGTCTCCAATCAGAACAGCACAGGATTTTACTGTAGCTTAGTGATGTTATTTTGGAGAACTGCGTGAGATCTAACTATAGAATCTAAGAAAATCTGTATTAAAGGGGAAAAAACAAGCATCAATATTCGCTGCTTTTTTAACTGTTTATTTGGAAATGATTGTAGACTCACAGGAAGTTGTAAAAATAGTACATAGAGTTTCTTGAGCCCTCCAATGGTGACATGGCCATAGCACAATCCCAAAACCAAGAAATTAACATTTGGCACACACTATTAACTAGACTACAGACCTTACTCAGTTTTACCTTTTTCTAACCTGCATTTGTGTGTGTGTGCACACGTGTGTGTGTGTGTGTGTGGTTTTTTGCAGTTTTCCTCTGTGTACAGATTCATGTAACACCATGTTCTGGACACAGAATTGTTCCATCATTGTCGATGAACTTTCTACCATCTCTCTATAATCTCCCCCATCTGCCCAACTCTTGAATCAGTTCATGACAACTCCTAACCTGTTCTCCAACTTTATAGTCTTGTCATTTTGAAGGTGCTTTAAGTTGACTCACCATATGAAACCATTTCAGATTGGCTTTTTTCACTAAATGTCCTGCTCTTAAGATCTACCAAGCTGTTGTGTATATCAAAAGTTTGTTCCTCTTATTGCTGAGTATTATTCCATTTTGTAGGTGTACCAGGGTCTGTTCAACCTTGCACACTTTGAAGGACTTTTGGCTGTTTTCACTTTTTTATTAACATGAATAAAGCTGCTATCAACATTCATATACACATTTTTGTGTGAACATAACTTTTCATTTCATTGCAGTTTCATATGGTTAGTGCACATTTAGTTCTCTAAGAAACAGCCAAACTACTTTCAAGAGTGACCATATCATTTTTACATTTCCACCAACAATGTACTAAAGTTTCAGTTTCTTGACATCCTTGCCATGTTTGGTGTTATCTTTATTATTATTTTAGTCATTCTAATAAGCATGTGGTGATATCCCATTGTGGCTTAAATTTGTATTTCTCTAATAGCTAATGATGTTGCATATTTTCTCATGTACTTATGTGCCTTCTGTATCTCCTTTCGGTGAAAAGTTTTTTTGTTCATGTGTTTTGCCCATTTGTCTAATTGGGCTTTTTTGTGTGATTTTGTTTTTGTTTTTATCATTACTGTTTTTACTGTTACATCTTGAGTATTCTTTATGTATTCTACATACAAGTCCTTTGCCAGGTATGTGGTTTGCAAATATCTTCTCCTTGCCCATGGCTTGTCTTTTCATCATCTTACAAGGATCTTTGACAAGCAAAAGTTTTCATTTTGATGAAGTCCAGTATATTACTTTTTTATTTATGGATTGTGGTTTGGGAGTGAAGTCTAAGAACTCTGCTTAACTCTACATCCCAAAGATTTCCTCCTCCATTTTCTTCTAAAAGTTTTATAGTTTTGTTTTACATTTAAGTCTATGACCCATTTTGAGTTAATTGTATAAGGTGTGAGATTTAGGTTGCAATTCTTTTTTTCCCCTATCGATGTTCAACTGCTGTAATATCTTTTGTCGAAAGGTTATCTTTTTTTTTTTTTAAAGATTTTATTTATTTATTTGAGAGAGAGAATGAGAGACAGAGCACGAGAGGGAAGCGGGTCAGAGGGAGAAGCAGACCCCCTGCCGAGCAGGGAGCCCGATGCGGCACTCGATCCCGGGACTCCAGGATCATGACCTGAGCCGAAGGCAGTCGCCCAACCAACTGAGCCACCCAGGTGCCCCGAAAGGTTATCTTTCTTACATACAATTGCTTTTACACATTTGTCAAAAATCAGTTGAGCATATTTGTGTGAGTTGATTTCTGGATTCTCTGTCCTGTTCCAGTGATCTATGTCTCTCCCTCTGCCAATACCACATTGTCTTAATTACAGTAACTTTTAAAGTAAGACTTATATCTGCTAGAGTGATTCCTTGCATTTTATTCTTCTTTCTTAACATATGCCTTTCCATATAAACTTTACAATGGGCTTGTCTATGTAAAAAAGACTTGCTGGAAATTTGATATATGTTGCATTAAGATTATGGAATAATTTGGGAGAGAATTGACACATTCACTATGTTGAGTCTTCCTATCCAAGAACACAGTACATCTCCATTTGTTTAGATCTTCTTTGATTTTATTCATCAGTATTTTCTAATTTTGGCACACAGATTCTGGACATGTTCTATTAGATTTATATCTAAATATTTCTCTCTTCTTTTGAAAATTGCAAATACTATTGTATTTCTACATTTTGGTTTCTGTATGTTGTTGCTTATAAAAATACAATCTATTTTTATGTGTTGATCTTGTATCCCACAACCTTACTATACTCGCTTATTAGTTCTAAGACTTTTTTTCTAGATATCTTGGGATTGTCTACATAAAGAACCACGCCATGTGCAAACAGGGCCAGTTTTATTTCTTCCTTTTTGTTCTGTATCTTTTAAAAAATTTTTTCTTGCCTTTTGGAGCTAAGAATTTCAGTACTATACTGAGTAAGAGTGGGGAGAGCAGACATTTTATCTTGCTCCATATCTTAGAGGAAAGAAATTTGTCTTCCACCATTGAGTATTCTGTATGCAGTAGGTTGTAGATGCTCTTAATCAAGTTTAAGAAGTTTTCTTCAATTCCTAGCTTGCTAAGAGTTTTTCATAAAATGATGTTGAATTTTGTCCATAACCATATCAATTTTGACCATATCAAAAATAATCATCTCCAATAGCCAAATCATCTTGCTCCATTCTTGAGTAAGAAGAACAAAGCTGGAGGTATCACAATCCCAGATTTCAAATGTATGATAAAGCTATAATAATCAAAACAATATAGTACTGGCACAAAAATGGACACATAGATCAATGGACCAAAATACAGAGCTCGGAAATAAGCCCATCCTTATATGGTCAATTAATCCACCACAAAAGAAGCAAGAATAGACAATGAAGAGAAGATAGTCTTTTCATTATTTTTTATTTATTTATTTATTTATTTATTTATTTATTTATTTTATTAACATATAATGTATTATCTGTTTCAGGGGTACAGGTCTGTGATTCATCAGTCTTACACAATTCACAGTGCTCACCATAGGACATACCCTCCGCAATGTCTGTCAACCAGCCACCCCATCCCTCCCACCCCCCTCCACTCCAGCAACGCTCAGTTTGTTTCCTGAGATTAAGAGTCTCTTATGGTTTGTCTCCCACTCTGGTTTCATCTTTTTCATTTTTCCCTCCTTTCCCCTATGATTCTCTGTCTTGCTTCTCAAATTCCTCATATCAGTGAGATCATATGATACTTGTCTTTCTCTGACTGACTTATTTCCCTTAGCATAATACCCTCTAGTTCCATCCATGTTGTTGCAAATGGCAAGATTTCATTTTTTACGGCTGCATAATATTCCATATATACCACATCTTCTTTATCCATTCATCTATTGGTGGACATCTAGGCTCTTTCCATAGTTTGGGTATTGTGGACATTGCTGCTATAAACATTGGGGTGCATGTGCCCCTTTGGATCACTACATTTGTATCTTTGGGGTAAATACCCAGTAGTGCAAATGCTGGGTCATAGGGTAAAGCTCTATTTTCAACTTTTTGAAGAACCTCCAGACTGTTTTCCAGAGTAGTTGCACCAGCTTGCATTCCACCAACAGTGTAGGAGGGTTCTCCTTTCTCCGCATCCTCGCCAACATCAAGACTATGTTTTCAATAAATGGTTCTGGGAAAACTGGACAGCTACATGCAAAAGAATGAAACTGGACCATTTTCTTACACCAAACACACAAAAAAAACTCAAACTGGATTACAGACCTAGATGTGGGACCCGAAACATAAAACTCCTAAATGAAAACATAGGCAATAATCTCTTGGACATCAGCCTTAGCAACATATTTATGGATATATCTCCTCAGGCAAGGGAAACAAAAGCAAAATTAAACTATTGGGACTATGCCAAAATAAAAAGTCTTTGCATAGCAAAGAAACCATCAACAAAACCTACTGAATGGGAGAAGATATTTGCAAATGATATATCCGACAAGGGGTTAATATCCAAAATATATACATAATTTATATAACTCCACACCAAAAACCAAGCTGATTAAGAAATGGGTGGAGAATCTATTCAGATATTTTCCCAAGAAGACATATAGATGGCCAACAGACACATGAAAAGATGCTCAACATCACTAATCATCAGGGAAATGCAAATCAAAACCACAATGATACATCACCTCACACCTGTCAGGGTGATTAGAATCAAAAAGACAAGAAATGACAAGTGTTGGCGAGGCTGTCAAGAAAAAGGAACTCTTGTGCACTGTTGGTGGGAATGCAAGCTGGTGCAGCCACTGTGGAAAACAGTATGGAGGCTCCTCAAAAAATTAAAAGTGAAAATATCATATGCTCCAGTCATTCCACTACTGGGTACTCACCCAAAGAAAATGAAAACACTAATTTGAAAAGATACATGCATCCCTATGTTTACTGCAACATTACTTACAATAGCCAAGATATGGAAGCAATATAAGTGTCTGTCCATAGATGAATGGGTAAAGAATTATCTCGAGGGCTTTTAATTGTTCTTAGCAGAAAGGAGCTGAGAGAAGTGAATCTCCATAGGCTTGTCTACAACCAGAGGCCTGACTGTTTTTTTATGCTAAAGGTTTTCCCCTCTTGTACTTTGTAGCTAGAAATTCCTGGAATTTTTAAAAGAATATTGGAATAAAGAACTTTTTTTTTCCAAACATATAAATGTCTTGTAACATGCTTATTAATATGTGATCAAGTACAGCATAGGAAATACATTCAATAATACTGTAATAACTTCATCGTGACAGACGATATCTATTCTTATCATGGCAAACATCTCATAATGTATATAAATGTATATAAATATGTTGTACAACTGGAAACTAATATAATATTGTATGTCAACTATACGTCAGTTAAAATTGTTAAAAGTACACAGTTTGCATTAGTCAACATAAGATGTATAAAAAAAAATGGGGCGCATAGGTGGCTCAGTTGATTAAGCGTTTGCTTTTGGCTAGGGTCATGATCCCAGGCTTCTGGGATTGAGTCCTACATGGGGATATATATATATATAATTATTTTAGCAACTTAATGTGAGCACTTTGAACAAAGCGAACTTTTTACTGCACTCTCCTTTTTTTAAAAAAAGATTTTATTTATTTATTTGAGAGAGTGAGTGAGAGAGAGAACACAAGTGGAGAGGGGCAGAGGGAGAGGGAGAAGCAGAGAACTAGATGTAGGGTTTGATCCTGGGACTCTAGGATCATGACCTGAGCTGAAGGCAGATGCTTAACTGACTGAGCCACCCAGGCGCCCCTGCATTCTCCTTTTTAATATCATCAATTTGGAGTCTGAAAAAAAAGTGACATAGAATTAGGTTAACAGAGAAAATTTTATTTTAGTTGAAAATACATTGTGATTTCTGTGCCAAGGAAATCATGCATTTGTGTGTTAAGTGACAGGGTCATCGAAGGAAAGATTTCTTTGGTTTGTTTCTTAACTTTTTGCAATATTGAAAAGAGAGTTTGGGCTCTCCTGCGGACCAGTGTCTCTGTGGGCACCATCATCCCGAATCAAGACCCATCTCACTCTTCTTTAACTATGACAAATGATACTGCCACAGAGTACCCCCAAGTGTTTGCTATTACAGACCACCTGTCACAAGTCTACCTGCCCATGAGCCACCGTCACAGAGGAACAGGCCCCGGAACGGTGCCACAAGAGGGGCTGGAAGGAATTGGGCAAGAGAAACACGAAATCCCCTGGCTTAAATCAGGCACTGTCTTTCACCCATCATCTCCAATATAAATACATTGCATTTGCCATTTGCCAATAGTCATCCAAGAGTCCAGCCCAACCATTTCTTTGCTCATCCTGTGTATAAAAGCTATGTGCTCCCTGAGATATGACTTACCTGCCTCGTTTTCAGAAGGTCCGCAGCCCTCTGACCCTGCCCATGCAGATTGAACATGGGCTTAGCAACTTTTACATCAGCAGCCTCTGTCCACAGCCTCTTGCAGCCATGGCCGCTGTGGGCAGGCCCCAAGAGCAAGCTGCAGATGTTGCAAGCCGTCCTGGGCACCTGGTCTGGATTTCCTTGTGCCGCTTCTATCTGTCACTTCTACCTCTGCTTTTTCCTGCCTGGTGTCTGCTTTTTCCACCTGTTCTTCAGGATTGACATCCTGGTACCTATGACACTCGGGTGGGAGATCCCCGTGGGAAGCCCAGTCTTGCAGGGGACACGGGTGACTTGGATGTGACGCAGAAAGACTAGCTGTTCTGCCCTCGGCCCATCTGGCCATCAGGAGGTCAGCTACATGGGGACGAGACTTGACATACCTGGCTTGCTTTACTCCAGGCTCCTGATTCAGGGACAGTGTCAGATATAAGACAAACATTGGCATGAGGATTGCATACAACATGAATGAATTCTGATTGCCGAATAAGTATACTTCCAGTTGGAGGAACACTGCAATGACAAACTCCCATGGGAGTAAATTCTCCGGAAAATTGCCTTCGGGGTACCCCAGGATTCTGTGACTGTGCAGAGACTGGAATCACCAACTGTCAGCTCTTCTCCAGGTCTGGATGACAGTGCATTTCAAGTCCCACTGGCGGGCCCAGCAGGCTGACTAAGCACAAGGACCAACTTTCCAAGGGCCTGCAGTCTGAGGAGGGAGTGACAGGGGAGAGTACTGATTCCAACTTTTGAAAGAAAACACAGGATGAACATTAACTTTAGTTAAATATCTGTAAGATATATTTTTAATGTCAAATAGTCAATTATAATTCAACTGATATATAGTGAGATAAAAATTGCATTTGATTTTGAAGGTGGGGACATTTTGATGTGTTTGGTATGATGGGGTGGGGGTGGGGGAGCTTCGGTGTTTTAAAAAGAACCCACAGCCAACTAGGAAAGCAGGACACAAAGATAGAAGGGTGCAGAAGGAAAACCACAACCTCAATAAGCTTATACAAAATTCTGCAATCAGAAATTTCAGAAGGCAGCCATTTTCATGTCTGTTTTGTTAAATGGGATGGGTGTTCCATTATGGGCTCAGTGGTCAGGGTCTAACCTGGGCCCTCCCAGTTGCATGGAGGGCAACTTTCTGCCCCTGGCTGCCCCAGGCTGACCATACCCAGCACCTCTGGTGCTGTGAGTGCTGATGCCCCCAAAGATGTGTTCTCCAGGAGCCCCTTCCTGTGCAACAGATATAAGTGCCCACCACAGGGGAGGGAGGAAGCCCCCAGGGCCACCGTGGAAGAGGCTTGGCCAGTTTTCCAGACTGGTGGGAGCTCAGCTCTGCCTGGAAGGCTAAAGTGTAGGAACTGCCATCATTCGATGCTGGCTGTTATATCTGGGATAAGGCCAGGACTCCACTCTATTTGTCCCTGAGCAGGCCAGGCCCCCTACCTGGTGCTGCTGGGGCCTAAACCTGCAACCCACAGCCAGCTCTGCCCACCTCTTCCCACTAACAACTTCCCCATGTTTGGAACTATCCATGGGGGTCTGTGAGCCTGGGACTCCCAGCCTCATCCATATGTGTTCAGGAGTCCTGTGCATGGAATGGGAACACAGATTATAGGGAGGAAGTTGGAAGAGCTCTAGGGCTGTACCATGTCCACATAGCCTCCTGCCACTGGGGAATAACAAGAGAGGAGGCTACCCTGAGAAGTGAAGCCAGAAGCACAACCTGGTGGGGTCCACAAGACAGAGCACCATGGGGGAGGGCCCTTCCACTGTGTGTTCGGGGTCACACTGTGCTGCCCCCTTTGGAGGGTGGTCATTCACCATGAAACTGACTTATCAAGTCTTAGCTGAGCCCTTTTGATGAGCCCACAATGTAATGAGGAATCAAAAAAGAGAAGTCTGCTCCAGGCAAGTGTGATTTATGGGCATTAATTGCAACCACGCTCATTTCCTATAAAGTCGGGATGAAGCTGCTATTGCTGATGCAAGGAAAAGATGTGTCTAAAATATTGGCTGGTGTTGTCAATACTGGGAGCTCTTGGGCCAGGTCCCTTCTGCGTTGTGATGAGGTAAGGCTATTTGGGAAGGAAAATGCCTCCAGAACATAAATCTATTTGACACCAGATGTCTACTTCCCATGGGGAGCCAGACCCTACTATGAAGGAGGCCAGAGATGCAGACATGGAAAAAGTAGAGCCGATCCGTACTTCAAGGAGAGAAAGGATCAAAAACTGCCTTGGGTTAAGGCAGGCCCTTTGCTGGAGGTCGTTACAAGCTCAAATCCTGCTCCCACATCTCTCACCAAAACTATAGCTCTTAACAGCGATGTAAAAACAATATTGTCATCTGTCGTCATTTGGATCATGAGCAAAGGCAAAGGCTTTGAATGAGCTTCTGCAGTTTGGCTCAGCACATGGGTTCTGGCCATTCAGCATGAGAATATGTCCCAGGCACTGCTGGTCAGATAAGAGGCCCTTGGAGCATGTCAGAGCCCAGTCAAGCCCCACCTAGATCAGCCAAGCCCAGTGGACCCACAGAGCCGTGCATGAAGAATCAATGCTTACTGCTGCAAGCCACTGAAACTTTGAAATTATTTATTCCACAGCATTATTGTGTCCATCACCAAACCCAGGACTTTAGAGAAGTAATGCTTCTGCCACTGTCTCAGAATTATTTTATAAACAACACAAACACCGGCATAGTTTGCTTTCTCTCGTGTCTTCAAATATTACATTACTCTCCAGTCTGACTCAGGGGTTATTTTATTTTTAAAGCTACCTCCTCAGTATATATAATTTGGCCCTAATTTTGTAAAGCATGAATATATATACAATCTCCAGAGATGAGATTGAAGTGCTAAAGATGGTGTCAGTGGTATTTCTGGGTTGAGGGGTCTAGAGTGACTTGCGTATCACCTTAAAAATTTTCTGTGTTTTCCAAATTTTCTATCATAAATAATTATTTGAGAATCAGATCGATCTGCCTGATTTTTAAACAGGTAAAGTTTAACATAAATATATTTTTTCATAAATATATTTTAAACATGAAGCTTACTTCCTCAGAAACTTTGTGTGTCTGTCAAAAGCACAAACCAGGAAGATGAGTAAATCCTCACCCACTGCAGTCACTGCTCACTTTTTTACAAAAGAGGAAACTGGCCGGAAATCTCAACAAAAAGATTTTCAAGTGTGGTGGGCCTCTTGTGCTTAGGATTTGATGGAAGAAAAAATTGTCCTTGAGATCAGATCTTGATTAAATACAATTATACTTTGGTGTAATGCCAGTAAATCATTGCAAAGATCCCATTTGGACATTTACAGTGAGCAGGGAAACAGTGAGCAAGCCTTGCTAGATCCATTTCTCAGAAGTGCATCAGGTAGCCCACTTTCTCTCCAGAAATTGAAAGTAAAATCAGATTTATCTAAAAGTCACCTTTTCCATGAATGTGTCTAAATGGGTATGTGAGGTTATGAATAATACCTTTCTGTTTTAGAACCTGCCCAAATCAGAGTGATTGTCCTTCCTAGATTAGACCAGACTCTCTTTTTCTGAAGTGCAATAAAAGATGGAAATTTCATAATATCAAGAGACAGAGAACACTGTCCATTGCAAGGCTGAGGAATATCCCAATACATCCTTTCGTCTTTGTCAGGGAAACAGAACCACCAGGATGAGGGATCTATGATGGGAACAAGACCTTACCAGCTACCAGAGGAACCAGAGAACTGAAGGTCTGAGAGGGGAAGTTGGAGGATCAGAGGGCTGACTAATAAGCCAGCCTGACCAATAAGTCAAGCACATGCCACCACCAACATCCACGAAGGGGAAGAAGGAGTCTACGGGAAGCTGTTCCTTGTGTGGGTTTTCAACCAAGCATCTAGAGGTGGTCTGGGGCTGCTGTTGGGAGCAAGAGATGGACGTGTGGCAGAGGCAAGCGAGGATGAGCAGGATCCTGCTGGGCAACTCCATGTGCATCTGTTCCCATATCTAACCATGCCAACCTTCAGAGAATAATGGTGGCTGCCCATTGGCCAGAAGTGGCTCAGTCCATGCTGTAATGAAAGATGGGGAGGTGAAAGGAAATCTGGCTCTGTCAGCAAAGAAGAGTGGCTATTAGATAGGCAGCCAAGAGTGCCTGTGACAGAACCAGATAATTTAATTAATTCAAATAATTCATGGCTGTGGGGGACTGACGTGGGTTAGCACCATCCCTGGCCTCTCCCCACAAGATGCCAAGAGCACACCCTTTCTCCCAGTGGTGACAACCAAAAATGTGTCCAGACATTGCCAAATGCCCCTGGGGTGGTGGCAGGCAAAGTCATTCCATTTAAGAAACTTCTGTATCACAAAGGATTGAACCAATATTTTAGAAGGTAGTAATGCTTATTCAATCATATTGGCCTAACCAGAAACAAGAACAACAACTTGGTTTTTAATAATTTTTAATGAGAATAAAGGTGCTTCTGTGCAATTAATAAACAACAGAGACTTTAAAAAATATTTTATTTGATCTTTATCTTTAAAAAACTTTTTATTGAAATAAAGCATATATAGAGAAAAAAGTATAAATCATGATAGTCTTCTGTTTAGTGGGTCATCACTTAGAGGACACTCTAAGTTAAAACTATGCTTTTTACATCTGCTTCAAATGTGTCAAAATGGAAAGCTGTATTTCAACCATAAGTGGTTCAAACCAGCCAACGCTGATAAATGTCTAAGAATCATAATGTGCCAGACTCTTATTGGACCTGAAGACCTGAAAGAGAAGACTCATTCCTGACCAATGACAAGAGGGACCTGTGTTTTAAGCCTTGTATGGACTTATGGACTCAAGCCACCTATTCCATTGTACAAGCTTTAATTCTTGATTAGTATAATCACAATGAACTGACCTTTTAGCAAAAAAAAGCCCTAACATTTTCCTTCAAAGAGCCACTCAGTGGCTCTCCCCACGGGTGAGTATACTATTGCTTGGCAAGTAGATAAATCCAAGATTCTATTTTCTCAGTTGCTGGGGAGCTCATTTCTTTCTTTTAACAATCCTGGAGGTTCCACCAAGATTGCATTGTAGATTCTGCTCATCTGGAGCAGCAGATAGCCCAATGCAGGGAGTGTGCCCATAGTCAGGGAATCTGCTGCTTTTTTGGTGGTGAATCACTCAACAGCAGTAATATCTTTCCTTCTTAGTCATCACTGGAGTCCTGGTCAGCAATATTCATCGCATGACACACGGTATGAGATTTTATTGTGATGCTGAAGGGTTGATTGAGTCTCCAACTTTAACTTGTAATCTCTTAACTATCTGCTGGAAGAAATGTTCATCACTGGACCTGAGAACAAGGAGTTAATTGAGCTACTGAACACCCCATCCAAACTCTATCTGCAGAGTCTCCGTAGATCTAAATCTTGTGTATTCTAATTATTGACTGTACCTTCTCATTTAAAAACACATCAACTCATAAAAACCAATGCTGGCCAGAATACTGGGCCACTTTTGACTCAGAAAGTCTGTGTCATTTGTTACACTTACCACAGTTGTCTGTGATTTGTCTCTCTGGGTGTTGTTCTAAAAATTCTGCAGAGAGTTTGTGGTTGGGCTGTGCCTCACTCCACACCCACTCAGGGACCAGTGGTTACCAAAATGCTGAACTTAGCTTGACCATTCAGTTGAGAAAGCACGGTGTTATATACGTCAACACTTAAAAGTCCTGCCTCCTGACTAGAGAAGGAATCCCTTCTGTTGTGGTTCTTTTTTAAACATTGGGCCTATGAACTGAAAACAAATAGCACTTCCCCCTGGGGGTCTCTGGATTCTTATATGTATACTCATGATAATGCTAATTCTTTTGTTTACTTGGTAAAGTGGAGGGCTTTTGCCAAGGATAATTCAGTGATATAATGATCATTATGAGGCATATTTGATTTTGTAAGATTTTATATCCATGAGGAGCACTGGAAATAAGACAGGACGAGATGCCAAGTATACAACAGCCATTTTTTAAATGGTATTCAAACATTTATAAATGCTGAAATGATCCAAATTGGACTTTTTGAAAGGTCCTTTAGCAGGAGTAAGGAGAAAGTTGATCAGGAATTTCTCTGATCCCTCACATACTCCAGCAGCTCCCCAAAGTCATGGAGTCTCTGTCATCCTGCTTCTCCATTATTTCTCCCCACTTCACTTCTCTTCCTCCTACTCCCCTGACACCTCTTGTGAGGAAGATAGCTTATGCCACACCAAATCCCTTGTTCTGTGGGTGGGTGGAGGGGACCTCCCCAATCTGACTCAAACTCTGAGATATCTTATCGTCCTATCCTGGCAACCATACTTGCAGGGCACATGATGCCATGACTCAGTTTCCCTTCAAGTCTTTATTGCACCTGTCTAACAGTGTTTATGCAGTAGTATTTAAACCTTGGGCCAGAGTATAGTTTAGAGCTATAATAAATGAATTCCCAAATCCCACTGTGGGAAAAAAGTTACTGAATAATTTAGATGTTTATTAGATACCTACACTCTAGGCCTTAACTTCAGCTGATTAGGCTAATTATCATTACTTTGGAAGGAAAATCACAGTTAGATAAGGCAAGATGTAATCCTAAGGACTCTCCAAAGGTTATAATGCCTTTGGTATTTAGAAAGCCTAAAGTGTGCTAAAGAAATTGATAGGAAACTGCTCCGGGATTTACATGAAGTTATCTTGGTTAAAATAGATTGGATCCAAATTTCAATCCATTCAGAAAATATTGGAGATGTAACGGGGCACCTGGGTGGCTCAGTCGTTAAGCGTCTGCCTTTGGCTCAGGTCATGATCCCAGTGTCCTGGGATTGAGCCCCGCATCGGGCTCCCTGCTCAGCAGGAAGCCTGCTTCTCCCTCTCCCACTCCCCCTGCTTGTGTTCCCTCTCTTGCTGTGTCTCTCTCTGTCAAATAAATAAATAAAATCTTAAAAAAAAAAAAATATTGGAGATGTAAGATATAGGTTAACTTTTCAGTTATTTATGCAAGAGTTGTGTATAACACTTAACATGGTTAAAAAGATAAATGTTATGTATACTTTATTACCATAAAACATAAATAAAATTTAGGCTGCATAAACTTAAAAAACAGTCAGGCATATACTTATAAGGTGCAACTATATCAGTGCTTAGAGGAAAATTTAAAGTTGTAAACACCTATGTTAGAAAAGAAAAAAATCTCAAATCAATAACCCTAAACTTCCACCTGAAGACAGTGGAAGAGAAGAGCAAAATAACCCAAAACAAGCAGAAGGAAAGGAAGAATAAGAATTGGAGAGGAATTTGATGAAATAGAGAACAGAAAAACTATAGAGAAAATCAATACAACCAAAAGTGAGTTCTTTCACAAGATCAACAAAATTGACCAACCTTTAGCTAGATTGTCCCAGAATAAAAGAGAATAGAATTACTAAATTCAGAAATGAAATCTTTACTACCCTTGTACAGAAATAAAAAAAAAAATCATGAGGCCATACTATTAAAAACTTGTGTGCCAACAACTTAGATAACTTAGATGAAATGGAAAAATTCCTAGAAAGACCCAGCCTATCAAAACTGACTCAAGGAAAAAAAAAAAAAATATATATATATATATATAAAATCTAAAAATACATATATAAAAAAAGAGATTGAATTAATAACTGAGAAAAACAAATACTTCCCACAGAGAAAAGCCCAGGACCAGATGGCTTCACTAGTGAATTCTACCATTTAATGAGGTCTGATCTTTCATACCTCTTCCAAAAAATAAAAGAGGAGGATAAGCTTCCCAACTCATTCTATGAGGTCAGTATTAGCCAAAGTTATCACAAGAAAAGAAAACTACAGACCAATATCTTTTATTAATACACATGCAAAAATCCTCAGCAAATTACTAGTAAATGGAATCAAGCAATGTATAGAAAGGATTACACGTCATTACCAAGCAGGATTTATCCCCAAAATGTGATGTTGATTTAATATCCAATGATTAATCATTGTGATATAACACATCAGTAGAATAAATGATAAAACATATGATAACGGTAATAAATGTAGAAAAAGCATTCAGCAGGATTCAACACCCTTTCATGATTTAAAAGAAGATAATGCTCTAAGAACTAGGAATGGAAGGGAACTTCCTAAACCTCATAAAGGGCATCTATGAAAATCTTTCAAACTAATATCATACTAAGTGGGAAGAGACTGAATGCTTTCTCCCTAAGATCAGGAATAAGATACAATGTCTGTTCTTGTCACTTCTATTCAACCTTGTACTGCAGTTCTAGCCAAGACAATTAGGCAAGAAAATGAAATAAAAGGCATCAAAATTAAAAAGAAGAAATGAAAGTATTTATAGATGATATGATCTTGTATACAGAAAGTACTAAGGAGTTCATGAAAAAATTAATATTATTAATATTAGAACTAATAATAAATGATTTCAGCAAAGTTTCAAGACACAAGATCAATATGCAAAAATCAATTGTCTTTCTATTCATCAATGAGCAATCCAAAAATGAAATTAGGAAAACAATTCCATCTATAAGAGCATCAAAAGTTATAAAAAATAGTTAGGAATACATTTAGCTAAAAAATGCATAACTTGTAATCTGGAAAAGTATAAAACATTGTTGAAAGAAATCAAAGACTACCTAGAAAAATGGAAAGACTTCCCATGTTCATGGATTGAAAGACTTAATTTTTTTTTTAAGATTTTATTTATTTATTTGAGAGAGAGAGAATGAGAGACAGAGAGCATGAGAAGGAGGAAGGTCAGAGGGAGAAGCAGACTCCCTGACGAGCAGGGAGCCCGATGCGGGACTCGATCCTGGGACTCCAGGATCATGACCTGAGCTGAAGGCAGTCGCTTAACCAACTGAGCCACCCAGGTGCCCCAAGACTTAATATTGTTAACATGGCAATCCCCAGATTGATCTGTAGAATCAATGCAATCCCTAGCAAAAGCTCAGCTGACTTATTTTCAGAAATTACAAACTGATTCTAAAATTCTTAAGGAAATTCAAGAGACCGAAAATAATCAAAACATTCTTGAAAAAGATCAGAATTGGAAGATTCACAACTGTCAATTTCATTACTTAACACACTACTGGTAAGAATGTAAACTAGTGCAGCCACTTTGGAGAACAGTCTGGCAGTTCCCTAGATAGCTGCTGTACCCTAGAGAAATAGAAACATATGTCTACACAAATACTTGTTCACTCATATTCATAGCAGCATTATTCAGAATAGCCAAAAAGTGGAAACAACTTAAATGTCTGCCAGTTGTTGAATGGACAAATGAAATGTGGTAAATTTGTACAATGGAATATTTTTTGGCAAGAAGAATGAATGAAGCACTGATACCTACTACAACATGGATGAGCCTGGACAACATTATGCCAAGTAAAAGAAGCCAGTCACAAAGGACCACATATTGTATGATTTTATTTATATGAAATGTCCAGAATAGGCAAATCTTTATAGATAGAAAGTAGGTTAGTGGTTGCTGAGGCCTGCAGGAGGGATAATGCCTAAGGGGTGCAGTTTCTTTTTGAGACAATGAAAACGTTCTAAAATGGATTGTGGTGATAAATGCACAATTCCGTGAATATACTAACACACCTTTAATAATGCACTTTAAATGGATAGATTGTCTCTTATATGAATTATTTCAGTAAAGCTACTTACAAAGAGTTGGATATAGACAGGGAAGCAAACCACCAAAGGGCTCTATCTGAACAAGTCATGATAGCATTGAGTCCCTAAGTTGCTGAATCGGTAAGAAGAAATTGGGCGCGAGGGGCGCCTGGGTGGCTCAGTCATTAAGCGTCTGCCTTCGGCTCAGGTCATGATCCCAGGGTCCTGGGATCGAGCCCCGCATCGGGCTCCCTCCTCCGCGGGAAGCCTGCTTCTCCCTCTCCCACTCCCCCTGCTTGTGTTCCTGCTCTCGCTATCTCTCTCTCTGTCAAATAAATAAATAAAATCTTTAAAAAAAAAAAAAGAAGAAGAAGAAATTGGGCGCACTGCAATCTTAGAGGGCCTGCAAAATAGAGCAGGTTGTTATCAGAGAACACTTAGAGATGAAGAATATGGAAAAGGAAAGAAATCCAGGGCCCTCCAATTTAGGGAGTTCATACCAAACCTGAACCCCAGGGATGATAAAACATGCAAGAATTCTGGTTCTCAGTTAACCCAGAATAAAGTCTAAAATGGTGAGAAAAAAAAAAAAAATAGAAATACTGCCGACGGCAGGGACTTTGAAAAAAAATAATGTATCCAGCATCAAAGGAAGACTCAAAGGCAAAAGTATCCGGGAAAGAGAAGGCCAAGTGTATGGGCCAAGAGCAAGGGGTCAGATTTTAGAAGCATTTACTCGTTTAATATAAAGCACAAGTGTTTAAAAGAATGACAACAAGAACCACACGCATGCACGCACACACACACACACAACTCTTGCAATATTGCCAAGGTTGCCACATATACTATAGTCTGTTTCTAGTGAGAAATCAGTAATTTGCTCACATGTTTCTCACTGATTGTCATATTCATAAACACCCCAATAGTTTTTTGGGAAATGCTTGATATTTTATTTATTTGGGGGGACTAGAATAAGATGTGGAGACCCTGCTTTTTTTTGGTTTATCTCAGCATGAATTATGTGGGGTTCTTCTTGACTGTGACTTGTCATAGTGGAGGTGGGACAAAATATCAGGTTTATGCTTCCACACCAGTCTCATCTTGAAAGCAAAAGTGCTAATTGTAGCCAAAAGAGCTTCAGGGACTTAATTCCAAAGCCATAAAAGTGCAGAGCTATGCTCCCTGTTTCCTCTTTCAGAAAAAAGAGAAATTATTTTATTAATTTCCTTTTGATGCCTAAAAATTTAGCAGCTTAAAACAACACCGATTTATTATTCCACAGTTCTGTAGGTCAGAAGGCAGTTGGCTCAGCTGGGCTCTCGTCTCAGGATCTCACAAGGCTGAAACCAAGATGAAGGCCAGGCTGGGTTTTTAGCTGAAGGCTCAGGGGAAAAATCCACTTTGGGAGCTTATTCAGGAAGATGACAGAATTCAGTTCTATGCAGTCGTGGGAAACTGAGGTCCTGGTTTCCTGTCTGATTGTCAGCCAGGCGCCAGGGGCCAGGGACCAGGGACCAGGGGCTGTCACATTCCTTCACATGTGGCCTCTCCTTCCCACCCACAATGGCACCTGGACTCCTTCTCATTCTTGGAATTTCTCTGACTTCCCTTTTTACCTTCCTCTTCTACCTTCCTCCTCTCTCATCAGCCAGAAAAAGTCCTCTGCTTTTAGGACTCATGATTAGATTAGGTGCAGAGAGAATCTCTGAATCCTAATGTCACCTGACTTGGAACTTTCATTACAACCACAAAATCCCAGGCAGCACCTAGATTCATGTTTGGCTGAATAACCACTGACAGGTCTCCTGGGGCATGAGGGCATTATTAGGACCCTGCCTACCACATCTGTAAACATAAAAGAGACAAAAAGGCCAATTCCTAGTTGACACAAGGGTTACCCTTTCTATCCTGAGCCCCACTGTAATAAAACAACCAGTCACTCGGAGAAATTGATGTGTTACAGTAGGTATTCCAACCCACTTCCTTTTCTACACATACTGAGCCTTTGACTACCACATTAGGACCAACAGAAGAACACCACTGATTACTCCTTTGTGCTTCCATGCCTGTCAACTACCTGGCAGAAGCCTTTTATATAAATGTGGCTGTCAGATTAAGTGCTCACCGGAAAGATTATTCTTAGAAAATAAAAAACAACTAGAAACACCATTTCACAGCATATTATTTCTGCACTTGACTTTCTTAAACTGGCCTAGACAATGACTCTTGGAACTTTAGATCCCTTACTCCAACTGGCACATGATAATTTATGAACAAAAGCTCTACTGATGGAAGGAATATGATGGGGACAGGTAGATTCTTCTCGGTCACTGTCTATGCCATTTTAATATCCTCTGAAATCAGAAGTTATTCAAGGAATAAACCGTCATAGATCCTCAGAACAGCCACAACAAATTCCTCGTACAAGTCTAAGCACAGCCTCCTTACAGACCTAGTGGAAAGGGATATCGGTTTGTGCAAGACTTCAGAGCCATTCATGGAGTTATTCCCAGGTTTCCAGAAGTGCGTAATGTTCTTCTCTTACCACTTCCACTTACAAGAAAATAGTTCACAGTACTGGCCTCGCTCACCGTCATTAACATTTCTGTAAATAGAGACAGCCGATAGGTTTTCCTTTATTTGGAATGACTAACAATATTTTTGGTCAGTAATGCCTCGGGGATTTACACAGGCCCCTTTATATTCCTTCCAGCCTTTAAGTAATAATTTAAAAAAGGTAACACTCCTAAAAGGTTAAGATTTCATTCAGTATAGAAGACCTTACCTCATATTTACCTTTCCTGGAAAACAAGGATTCCATTTACCTCTTGGAAGAGCAAGTAGCTGAATATGGTAAAGCCTGAAGGAAAAGTTACAATTTTGCCAAGAGGTGGTATATTAGTTAGGAGGTGACCTCTCCACCAAAGAGAATACTCTACCCCCAAATTGGATTACATGGATCCAGCAATATCTAAACCCAACAACTAGATGGGAATTGATAGGATTTGCAGAACTTAAGAGGTATTATAGGCAATGGGTTCCCAACTTTTCCAGACTAACTCAACTCCTTCAAGAACTTACCAAAAACAGGTAACCAGAATTTACTTGAGAAGCTGCAACTGGCTTTGTCACTTCGAAATCTAAATTACAGGTGACCTCAGGGTGCCTGGGTGGCTCAATCATTAAGCGTCTGCCTTCGGCTCAGGTCATGATCCTGGGGTCCTGGGATCGAGGCCCACATCGGGCTCCCTGCTGGGTGGGGGGGCCTGCTCCTCCCTCTCCTTCTGTCTGCCGCTCCCCCTGCTTGTACTCTCTCTCTCTCACTAATAAAAAATAAAAAATCTTTAAAAAAAAATAAATACATTATAGGTGACCTCAATCCCAGGTCTACCAGGAAAAAAAAATGAATAATCATAACCTTATGTCCTTTCAGTACATTTCCTTGTGCTGAAGCAAAAAAAAAAGGGTGTCAGGAGGGTACCAATGATAGAGGCTTTGGCTCAACAACATGGGAAACACCACCTCCTAATTAGGTATTTCTCTAGATTCAGTGGCTAGTGTCTTCCTCCCCATTATGTGCCATGACTGTGGTTGCAAAACTGGTAGATGCTCCCATGGATGTCACCCTTGCCACACCACTAATTCTACAGCATGTGGATGCTGTTCAGTCCTGACTACTAGCTAGCAACACCCAGCATTGCTCAGTAGGCAGATTAACCATGACGGCTATTGCTGGTCTCTTGTATGACCATTTGTCACTGATACAATCTCAAACCTGCAGTGCTCCTTCCACCACTTGATGAAGGAGAGCCTCATGCTTCTATAACAGCAACTGTAAAACTGAGTGTCCAAGAGGAAGGTCAAGTTGATGTTTCCCTAGGGAATGTGGAACAAATGTTCCTTCTAAAAGATCAACATCGATACCATGGAGGGTAGGCAGAGACTATGTAAAACTGGGTAAGAGGATAACCTTCCACCCAGAGCTGGGTCAGCCCAAGTTTTGGAACTAATAGTCTTGACCAGAGCAGGTGTCCAAAGAGTTAAGGCATGTAGTGAGAGCAGTGGTAAAGAAGGTGAAGGGAGGGGCGCCTGGGTGGCTCAGTTGGTTGAGCGACTGCCTTCGGCTCAGGTCATGATCCTGGAGTCCCGGGATCAAGTCCCACATCGGGCTCCCTGCTCGGCGGGGAGCCTGCTTCTCCCTCTAACCCTACCCCCTCTTGTGCTCTCTCTCTCACTCTCTCTCTCTAATAAATAAATTTAAAAAAAAAAAGAATGTGAAGGGAGTGCACCAGTAGATCATTAAACAAAATAAGTGGCACTATTGTCCTTGCTGATAGGACTTATTTCTGATGAGACAAATATAAGAAAATGAATATATTTATACATAAAATCTGTTTCAGACGTAGGATATTCAGCCTCAGGTTCCGAAAAAAAAAAAAAGAAACATTTGCTAAAATCAAGTTGTTCTGTCAATTTCAATGGGTCCTAAGGCAGCTAAGATGGCCCTTTGGTTGCACCCCCAAAAATGAGGTAAAATTGGACCAAAATGTAATAACACTGCTTTCACTATGAATAAGCATTTATGGGGGAAATTTCTCCTTGGTCGCTAGAAATGTGGAGGGCTTATGCCAAATCTGTACCTTCACACCCCAGAAAAAAAATACCCCGCAACTGTGAAGGTGGGATACATATGGGTCTGAGCCACGTCCCAGAGGAGTTTCAAACACGTAAAGATGGGCTTCATCCAATTACCCAAGGCACAAGGTTACGAATACGTGCTCGGGATCACTTGAAAATTCTCTGGATGGTGAAGACTTCTCAAGCAGAAAAGCCACTGCAAGGACTGCCATATCTACACATGTTGTTAGACAATGTTTTTTCCCATCTGGGGGGGTACTGGGACAGTCATGAAGGAACTTGGTAAGGTGTTCTCGTTCAATCAAAATCTTATTGCCCCTACTCACCACAGTTTCCAGGAAAAGTAGAGGTACCAATGAACTCTCAAAAACTTTAAGGTGGGGCTGCAGGAGCAGGAAGGGTACCGTGGTACATCTTTGTGGCAGTCTGGCTTTTTTTCATTTCAGCTGGGGCGGTTTAAAAGCTGAGGGGATATGGAAAAGAACTGCCACTTCTAGCCCTCTTTCTCCTGAGTTTGTGACTCTGAGGTCCAAGATGGGCAGTCTGCTCTGTTTTGGGGAGGCTCCCAGGGCATTGGCAGGGCAGTGCCCAATGAATGGCCCAGAGAGGCTACTGATTGGCCATCATCCCCAGAAGTCTGGAAGTGGCCAAAGCCACTGGCGCTGGTAACCTTGGTGGAGATCATTTGGCATTTGGCTATGATGATGCCAAAGAACATAAGGCTCAAAATATATTTGAAGACATGGAGAAAAATTTAGGTGGAGTTTATCTCTTGGTAAATGCAGCTGGAATTAACAGGGATAGCCTTTTAGTAAGAACAAAAGCTGAAGGTATGATATTTCAGCACATTCTAATCTCTTGGGTTCCGTGCTGACTTGGAAAGCTGCCAGGAAGACTATGATTCAACATCAAAAAGGGTCTATTATTACTGTAGGCAATTCTGGCCAGTCTGTGTACAGCTCCAGTAAAGGAAGATCTTTAGTAAGTAAAGGAGTATGTACGCAGACAGCTCCAGTCTGCATACATACTCCTGCTAAAGGAGTAACAAGAAAGAAAATTACAGTGAATGTAGTTGCACCAGGATTTGTTCACACAGATAGGATGAAAGACTTGAACATTTGAAGAATAACACCTCTCTTGGTAAGTTTGGAGTACCTATTAATGTGCACAGGACATTAATAGGTTTTAGAATCACCATATATGACACTTGGGTTGTGCACCATATATGGTCATGCCTGGTTGATTTCAGGGTCATGAGTTAGAATCACCGTATGTTACAGGGCATGTTCTGGTAGTGGAAGGGGGATTACAACTCATGATATAATTTATACAGTATTAAGTTATAATAAAGATTAGAATCAAGGGCACACTTTTGTTTGACTCTTGATTTGACAGTCATACCTACATGGGTGACATTTGCTACAAATGTTCATTTCCATTTTTATATGAATATGTGTGAATATGAAAAGAAATATTCATGAAATATTTCATGAATATGAAAAGAACGTGTGACCAATTGTGTTTTCTAAAAGGTATGTACCAATTGAACATAATAAAAAATAAAATAAATAAAAGTATGTACCTTATAGCCTGTAGCAATTTTAATAAACAGACATTTTACAAATGATATAAACAGGTATTATCTTAATTTATATATTTTCTCTCAAAATTATATAGTCTGCTTGTTTTGAGTTTTTTCATTGTATCAGACTAAATTCTCTAGAAGTTAGCCCTATGGGCCATTGCCAAAATATAAGTATTTACAAGGCACTGGTTGGTTATCAATACTTTAGCAATCCTGCTAAAGTTAAGTATTGTATTCCTTTTCCATATACCTTGGAAGATCAATTGTTATGCAGGTTAAAAAAAAGTATCAGTAGCAGTTAGGTACAGACGTGAATTTAGAGTCTGGTTTCTTTGAGTGGCATTACTTCTGACTGAGCAGCTGGGCAAAATAATCTACAAATATAAGTGTGGTACAATTGACCCCTATAAAAAATTCTCAAAGATAATGAGGATTAACCTTTGAGGTTTTACTATCTGGTACAATAATAAGCTACATAGATCTCATCAACTTAGGAAATAGAAGTTGTTTTTTTTTTTTAAACCACTAAACACTCAGTAGGGCAAACTACTTAAAAACAGTCTAAGAAGAATGCCTGGGTGGAACAGTCAGTTGAGCATCCAACTGTTGGTTTTGGCTTGGGTGGTGATCTCGGGGTTGTGGAATTGAGTCCCTCATGAGTCCCACACCCAGTGGGGTGTCTGCTTCTCCTCTCCCTCTCCCTCTGCCCCCTCTCCACTCACACACTCTCGAATAAATACATAAATCTTTAAAAAAAACTCATTATAAGAAATAATGACATTTTTAAAATTAAGAGTATTTTGCATTAAAAAATATAATAATGATTCCTAACCTAAAATTTCAGAAGGATAATAGCTAATTACTTACGATCAGTCATAAATGATAATGTAAATAAATATGCAGTAACAATAATTAAATGTCTTTACAAGGAACAGGTAAAACATTGGTCTTAAAAGAAAATATTTCCCGAGAATAAAAGATAAAGACAAACTGAATATAAAATATCAGCAACATCTATTTTGCATTGAACTCTTTGATGGTGAATAGTGTGATATTTAAACGTCATTGGATTCATGTTGATTTTTATTATTTATCATTTTTAAAATGCTTTTTCAAAATTTTATTTAAATTCTAGTTAACATATAGTATAATATTGGTTTCAGGAGTAGAATTCAGTGATTCATCACTTACATACAATACTCAGTGCTCATCACAAGTGCCCTCCTTAATACCCATTGCCCGTCAAGCCTATCCCCTGCTCACCTCCCCCCATCAATCCTCAGTTTGTTCTCTATTAAGAGTTTCTTATGGTTTGCTTCTGTCTCTCTTTCTCTCTCTCTCTCTTTTTTTTTTTTGCTATTCCCTATGTTCATCTGTTTTGTTTCTTAAATTCTACATATGAATGAAATCATATGGTATTTGTCTTTCTCTGACTTAATTTGCTTAGCATAATACATTCCAGCTCCATCCACATCATGGCAAAATTTCATTCTTTTTGATGGCTGAGTAATATTCCTCTCTGTGTGTGTGTATGTGTGTGTGTACCACATCTTATTTATCCATTCATCAGTGGATAGCCATTTGGGCTCTTTCCATAATTTGGCTACTGTTGATAATGCTGCTATAAACATCAGAGTGCATGTGCCCCTTCAAATCAGTATTTTTGAATCCTTTGGGTAAATGCCCAGTAGTGCAATTGCTGGGTCATAGGGTAGCTCTATTTTTAACTTTTTGAGGAACCTCCATACTGTTTTCCAGAGTGGCTGCACCAGCTTGCATTCCCACCAACAGTGTAAGAGGGTTCCCCATTCTCCACATCCTCGCCAACATCTGATGTTTCCTGTGTTGATAGTCTTAGCCATTCTGATCAGTGTGAGGTGGTATCTCATCATGGTTTTGATTTGTATATCCCTGATAATGAGTGATGTTGAGCATTTTTTCATGTGTCTGTTGGCCATCTGGATGTCTTCTGTGGAAAAAAAGTCTATTCATGTCTTCTGCCCATTTCTTAACTGGATTATTTGTTTTTTGGGTGTTGAGTTTGGTAAGTTCTTTATAGATTTGGTATGAGCCCTTTATCAGATATGTCATTTGCAAATATCTTCTCCCATTCTGTCAGTTGTTTTTTGGTTTCATTGACTGTATCCTTCACTGTGCAGAAGCTTTTTATCCTGATGAAATCTCAGTAGTTCATTTTTGCTTTTGTTTCCCTAGCCTCCAAAGGCTTGTCTAGTAAGAAGTTGCTACGGCCAAGGTCAAAGAGGTTGTACCTGTCTTCTCCTCTAGGAATCTGATGGTTTATTTAAGTATTTACTGCATTTTTATATATTTATTGGAGCTGAACATATTTTAAAATATTTTATTTATTTATTTGACAGAGAGAGACACAGTGAGAAAGGGAACACAAGCAGGGGGAGTGGGAGAGGGAGAAGCAGGCTTCCCGCCAAGCAGGGACCCCAATGCGGGGCTCAATCCCAGGACCCTGGGATCATGACCTGAGCCAAAGGCAGGCGCTTAATGACTGAGCCACCCAGGCGCCCCTGAACATTATTTTATATAAACATTTAATTTTATAATGCAAGTCAATGTAAAAGTATGAATAGGATATACTAAATCAATACAATATAAGTAATAAAAATTAAAAATAATAAGTCAAGTCTAAGCTCTAAATTAAGAAAAAAAAAACTTAAGTTGGTCATGTTCTCTGAAACTCTTGGACATCCCTGGCTAAGAATTTTACTCCTAATGGCCATCAGGTCAGTCCATTCTGGAACTCATAGACTATAAACTTATGAGAATAACTAGAAGACCATGCACCTGCAAGTCTTAGCACCCATCACTGATTTGACTTTGCATCATACAGAACTAGCTAAGTGTTGTCAAAAGGAAATTCAATATTACTCTTATCTTCCAGGGGTGCAAGCTGGATTTTAAAAACTTTCACCCCTTTAGAACCTCTTCTCTCCTTCAACCTAGATACTAAGTATTCTGGAAATGACACCAATTGGAAATCTTCTGTGGTGTAATGCTGGAAATGATCCTATGAAGGCATTTTAACAGATATTGTCATGAAACTACAAAGAGTTTATTCTTGGATCCATGTATCTATCTCCTACACAAAAGAAGGCCATAGAAATTGATTTGATAGTAGAAGACAACTGGGAATATATATAATTAGGTATCTCAAAATGAGCCTTATAAATACATCCAGATGAAGTAAACTACCTGATGACTGACAGCTGCTACCCAAGTAATTTGAACCAAGCTGATGAATACTTGAAGTAGAAAGCTTCTACCCAAGATTACCATAACAAGGCCCATTGCCTAATTTTCTTTATTCCCTTCCTTCTTTCTTTTTAAATTCTTTTTCTTTCTGCCTTCTACTTCTGTCTCTAATTCTTATAGATACTGACTCCTTTTTGTTGACTAAACCTTCCTGATACTTCATATACTAACTATGAATTATTTTATGTTTTTTAATCTCTTTAAGGCATGTACCCATGGAGGTCTTAGGCTCAGCATGACCTTTTTTCCCTTGCTAAGAGTGGAAATCCTCCAGGAAATCTGACAAATTGCTGGATTTTTCATCTATCACCAACCTCTGGTGTATCCCATGTAATTAGATATCAGGCATTTCATATTTCTGCTCAAGATGTCCAACCTTATGATGTTAATGTGTCTTATTCAAACACATGGATTAAACACGTATCTTCATTTGTAGGCATTGGTACCAGTTGCTATAGTTATACTCATCCTGAATATTTGACTCATCCTGGAACTGCAATCTTTTCCAAATGTTGAACTAAAAACTGAGTAGTTTTTTTCTGATTATTCTTGATGTTCCTACCCAAATTTTTGTAAATGTATACTAAATTCCATGACTAATGTAAAAATTGTTTCCTCAAGCAGTAGCATATGTGTCATGGAAAATCTCATCAAACCTCAATCAAAACTGAAAACTAAAATTTGGACCAAGAAACAACCTTTGTGCTAACACTACGTAGAGGAATGTAAATATATTTGTGCAGTTGGAGAATTCAACTATATCAAGCAATTAACATTGGTAGTATACTAAAGGTGGAACATAAACTTTGACCAGAAGACTTTATATAAAAGCTGTGCTGACTGGTAAATTCTTAATTTGTGGAAATCAAGAAATGCATTAATAATAAGGTTCAAAGATTTTCAATCCCCCATATCTTTCAGGTACCCTTTAACACCCACCTGATGCTTCCAATGAAATGCAAATCTATCTGGAGGAATTAGAGATGGTGGGATTCATATCTTTAAGAAGGTATACAAAATTTCTATTATGGTAATCATTACAAATAAAATTGTTGTGCACTACAGGCTTGAAAATGAACCTGGACTTTCTTGATGAAGAGGTACTAGATACAGAATTGCTTTATATATTATATAATATATATAAATTATATATATTGCTTTTCAGAACAAGGCAATATCTGTGTGCTGGCTAAACCTCCTGTTAAAACCGGATAAATGAGAGTTCCTTCCATAAAATTCAAGAACAAGCCAACTGGTTATCCAAATTATGACAACATGCACCATAGGATCTCTTCACACAGCTTGGGTTTGGCAAAAGGAAGAGTACTTTGTAAATATTAGTTACGCTGTTTCTAGCTTTGTTTCTAATCAATACAGTTGTCAAATTATTTATAAACAGGTTCTAAAATGCTGTTGCATACTTATTATCTCATCAAACATCAAATGATCCTAAACAAAAAAGATTCTAAAGCAACTCTAATGAACACAATTTCTGAGAGTTTGGCACCTATGATAGAGTGTGGTAATGGCCCCAATTCTTCATGCCTCTTGGTGTTCTTAGCTTCTTCCATGTGCCCTCTCTCTTTGAGGCATGGGCTCATAGGAAAAGCGTAAAGCCGAGAATATAACAGGAACATGAGAAAAACTCTGCTCACAGCCCCAATCTATGCACAAGGTAAAACTAGACAGTTTTGAAGCCAGGGGTGCACTGAAAGTAACCATAACAACAAGATAACCCAAACCCAGCTCAACTACTGCTTATCTTGACTAAACTTCCCACCTTAAAATCTAGTAGAAGATGTTCCCATGCCCATCTCAGTGCAAAATACCACTTACTTCAGCCTTTACTGAGCAACACACCACATCTGGCTTTCAACCAGAAATTACAAGACATATAAAAAGGGAAGAAAGAGCAAACTCTTCTCAGGAGACAGAGCAATGAACAGAAGCAGATTTAGATATGACTGGAGGTTGGGAGTACAGACAGGAAATTTTAAATGACTACCATTAATATGTTAAAGATTTATGGAAAAGTTGACAATATGCATGAAGAGATGAGGAATTTCAGCAACGAAATAAAAACTCTAAGGCAGACTCAAATAGAATGCCAGAATAGAGCAAACTTGGTCAAAACAAATGACAAATGCCTGAATGGACTTGTTAAGACTTGACATTGCCGAGGAAAGGATCAGTCAACTGGAAGAGAGGTCAATAGAAATTACCCAAACCAAAACACAAACAAGAAAAAAAAAAAAATGAAAAGAGGAGAATCCAAAAGCTGTGAGACAATATCAAACAGTCTAATATTGTACAATATGAATCTCAGAAGGAGAAGAGAGTGAGAAAGGGACAGAAAAAATATTTGAAGGGATAGTGGCTGAGATTTTTTACAAAAATAGTGGAAGAAATGAACCATAGACTCAAGAGGCTTGGTGAATACTAATCAAGATAAATACTGCCCTACCTCAAAGTCATCCACCTAAACACATCATATTCAAATAGCCAAATTCAAAAAGAGTGAGAGAGGGAGAAAGAGAATCTTGGAGGCCAGAAGGAAAAAAAAAAATACACAAGATAAAGAGGAAAATAAGAATTACAGTAGATTGTCATCAGAAACTACACAGGCCAAGAGACAATGGAACATTTTTAAAGTGCAGAAAACAGAACTCTCACCTCTGAATGCTATACCCAATGAAAATATTTTGCAAAAATTAAGAAGAAATAGACTTTTGCAGACAAACAAAAACTGAGGGAATTCATTACTAGCACATCTACATTATAAGAAATATTAAAGGAAGTTTTTAAGGTAGAAGAATTCTGATAGCAAATAGAAACTTGGATCAATAAAAAAAATAGAAAGATGCTGAACATTATTTGTCACTGGAGAAAATCAAACAAAACCACAATGAGATACCACTACACACCTATTAGAATGGCTAAAATTTTAAGAATTGGACAATACCAACAGTGAGGATGCAGAGCAACAATTACTCTCATATATTGCTGGTGAGAAAGAAAAATGGTGCAGTCATTTGCAGAAAGAGTTTCTCCATTTCTTATAAACACTTACTAAATGACCCAATAATCTTACTCATAGGTATCACCCAAATGAAATGAAAACTTACCTTATTACAAAAATCTGTATGCAAATGATTAAAGCTGCTTTATTCATAATCACCAAATACTAGACATATCCTAATTGTCCAAGAACTAGGGTGAATTGAGAACCACATTGTGGCACATCAATACACTGGAATACAACTCAGCTATCAAAAGGAATGAACTACTGGGGCGCCTGGGTGGCTAAGACGGTTAAGCATCTGCTTTCGGCTCGGGTCATGATCTCAGGGTCCCGGGATCGAGCCCCGCATTGGGCTCCCTGCTGGGTGGGGAGCCTGCTTCTCCCTCTGCCTCTGCCTGCTGCTTCCCCTGCTTGTACACTCTCTCTCTCTGTCAAAAATAAATTAAAAATCTTAAAAAAAAAAAAAAAAGGAATGAACGATTGATACACACAACAACAGGGATGAATCTCAGATGCCTTATGCTATATGCAAGAAGCCAGATTCAAAAGGCATATGACATGCTCGAATGGGCAAAATTAAAGGGAAATAAAATAAGTCTTGGGTTGCAATGGCTTGGCATTAGGAGTGGGGGTGATTTTTGGGGGTGAGGGGATCTTCATGTATCTTCATTGTGTGGGTGGTGGTAGCACTGGTTACACAACTACGTGTGTTGCCAAATCTCAGAGAACTGTATACTAACAGGAGAGAATTGTCCTGCGTATATACCACACTTTATTAAATGTAAAATAAATAAACAAAAAAAGTCTACTTGATACAGCACTCAAAACTGATCTGAATCTAACCTGGATCTGAAAGCTTGATAATTTTCTTATCTTTTGTGTTCAACCTTTCATCCCTGACTAGGGCAGGGCCAGGAGAAAGTCCTGTGGAAGAACAATTTTACAATCATCGCAGCACTTGCCTGGCACTTACCATAATTGAATGCTGTTCTAACCTGCCCAAGCTGATAAGTGACTCCGATAAATAAGCTCATAAGTAGACTGAGCAGCACAGTAGCAAGCTGATGACCAACCAAGAGTCTGAACAACCTCCATTAGGTTCACCCAAAAACTCTTTCCCAACTACAGAAAGAGACGGGCTTCACACAACCATGTGCATCCATATGGACGCCTCCAGCCCAATCCAGAGTACAAGCTGCAATCTTTAATTGGAAAAACCACGATGAACCTCTCTTTTTCTAGCACATGAAATCTGTGATTTTTTTTCCCTTTGGGGAACCATTCAGGGAAATATATAAATGCAGCGCTCACATTTTCAGTCATGGAGTAATCCCTCTTCCTTTAACGACGTAGTGGGATAACCACCACCCAGGTCAGGAAATAGAGCATAGCTAGCACCCCAGAAGTGATGCTTTTTCCCAAACACTGTCCTGTCCCTCCTCCCCAAAAGTAACCACTATCATACGTCTATTTTTTTTTAAGATTTTATTTATTTATTTGAGAGAGAGAGAAAAAGAGAGAGAGAACACGAGCAGGGGGAGGGGCAGAGGAAGAAGCAGACTCCCCACTGAGCAGGGAGCCTGACGTGTCCGATCCCAGGACCCTGGAATCATGACCTGAGCCAAAGGCAGCCATTCAACAGACTGAGCCCCCCAGGTGCCCCAATCACTATCGTATTTCTAACACCATGGGTTAGTTTTGCCTTTTTTGGAACTTTACAGAAATGGGATCATACCAAATCATCCAGATAATTTTATGCCTGGCTTCTTTCCCTCCACATTCCACTTGCAGAAATCCACATTGCCGCATGAGTAAGCAGTTCATTTTTATTGCTGTATGATATTCCACTGCATGAATATATCACACTACCATTATTTATGTGCTTATTGTTGGACATTTGGATTGTTTCAGCTTCGAGGTATTACAAATAATGCTGTAAGGAGCTTTCCATTATATGCCTTTTAGATAAATACCTTTTGGGTTTTTTTAAAATTTAATTTAATTTTATTATATTGTGTTAGTCACCATACAATACATCATTAGTTTTTGATGTAGTGTTCCATGATTCATTGTTTTCGTATAACACCCAGTGCTCCATTCAATACGTGCCTTCCTTAATACCCATCACCAGGCTAACCCATCCCCTCCCCTCCCCTCCCCTCTAGAACCCTCAGTTTGTTTCTCAGAGTCCATAGTCTCTCATGGTTCGTCTCCCCCTCCGATTTCCCCCCTTCAGTTTTCCCTTCCTTCTCCTAATGCCCTCCATGCTATTCCTTATGTTTCTCAAATAAGTGAAACCATATGATAATTGACTTTCTCTGCTTGACTTATTTCACTTAGCATAATCTCCTCCAGCTCCATCCATGTTGATGTAAATGTTGGGTATTCATCCTTTCTGATGGCTGAGTAATATTCCGTTGTATATATGGACCACATCTTCTTTATCCATTCGTCTGTTGAAGGGCATCTTGGCTCTTTCCACAGTTTGGCTATTGCAGACATTGCTGCTATGAACATTGGGGTGCATATGGCCCTTCTTTTCACTACATCTGTGTCTTTGGGGTAAATACCCAGGGTTTTGAACTATGGAGTGCATTTCTAATTTAAAACCAAATTACAATTTGAAGAAATGAACAAATTCAATCAGTATTTCTTTAGATTTCTTGCTGACAAATAGTACAAGTACATGCTTGCATGTAAAAGTTTGTGTGTTTTTTTGAGGGGAAGGGTGCAGAGGGAGAGGGAAAGAATCAGTTTTTTTTTATGTTATGTTAATCACCATACATTACATCATTAGTTTTTGATGTAGTGATCCATGATTCATTGTTTGCATATAATACCCAGAGCTCCATTCTGTACATGCTCTGTTTAATACCCATCACTGGGCTAACTCATTCCCCCACCCCCCTCCCCTCTAAACCCTCAGTTTGTTTCTCAGAGTCCATAGTCTCTCATGGTTCGTCTCCCCCTCTGATTCCCCCCCCTTCATTTTTGAGGGAAAGAATCTTAAGTAGGCTCCATGCCCAGTGCAAGTTGGTCATGGAGGCTCAGTCTCATGACCCTGAGATCATGACCTAAGCCGAAATCAAGAGTTGGAGGCTTATCCAGCTGAGCCACCCAGGCGCTTGGTGTATAAGTTTTTAATGTTTGTTTATTTCTGTCCTTTGCCATTAGAATGCATTTATTAAAACTATTCTGAAACATTAATGATATTTAGGTGAACTAAGAGTGTTGAACTGTGGCATTCTTTCCTTTCCTTTCTCTTTTTTTTTTTTTTTTTTTGCTGATTTGTAAGAATTCTTTTTTTTAACATAAATTGCAAACAAGGCCAAGAATGTTCTTTAGTGTTTTAATTGAGAAAGGAAATTAAAATTCCATTCAGAAGAACACAGAGAATTATATCCTTTGAGAAGAAGAAACTATATGATAGAATTCAGACACCCTCGCTGTGTTTTAATTTAGCTGACCTAATTTGTCTCTGAGATTTTACTTTAAAACCTGAGTATACACAACAAGGGCCACATAATATTAGGTGGAATATTACAATTTGGTAGAATATTTAATAAGCTATGCACATATACACAAATTTACAAGTAACCATGGCTGTAATACACAGAGGTCATAAAACCATTAATGGCTCGCAGTCTCCTTTTCACTATTAATGGTTACTCTCAGCGCCATTATTAAACTAGTGTAAAAAGTATTGCCCATTCTTGTCCATTTGAATACAAATGTGAGCAGTAACACACTCCTTAACCTTTAAAACACAGATGCTTTTTCCACACCCAAATCTACTTAAGAGACCAGAACGCTATTTACCTAATATCGATGCCTGATAAAATGCTCACAAAGCTACTCTACTTTGGGTTATTATGGGAATATGGAGCCTCTAGAAGAGTCAGAAGGGTCGAAAAGACAACCAAGTCATGGTTTTGGTTTTGCTGCTGTCTTATTGTGCATGCTTTTTGAAAATCAGATTGGTGAGGATTTTTCCCAAAATAAAAACAATTTTTTTTTTAAAGATTTTATTTATTTATTTGAGAGAGAAAGAATGAGAGAGAGCACATGAGAGGGGGGAGGGTCAGAGGGAGAAGCAGACTCCCTGCTGAGCAGGGAGCCCGATGCGGGACTCGATCCCGGGACTCCAGGATCATGACCTGAGCCGAAGGCAGTCGCTTAACCAACTGAGCCACCCAGGCGCCCAAAAACAATTTTTTTTATAATAGGGTAATATATGTCCCTGGCATAGTGATATTCGTGGGCCGTCGTCTTCACGGCGTTGTCTGGGCTTGGTGACGTTTGTGACAGGTCCACTTCTACTGGCTTAGGCCCTGCTGCCTGGCCTGACAGAGGGGAGTATAGCTTCTTCTCATGGGGGGCACCCCACCCCAGCCTGCGGGCACATTTCTCTCTGCCTGACCTCAGGCACAGCTCAGTGGAGCCCTGACACCCCCTGGGGCACTGGGTCTGAGTCCCAACTGCTCCGAGCCTCAGCCTCTCCGTCTGTCACACTCATGCACAGTGTGCTTCCCAGGGAAACAGGAAGAATGAGAGGGAGTCATTTCTAAGAGTCATTTTTTAGTAACCGCACTGGATGCAGGGTGTAGCCTTACATTTTGCCAATCAATGTCTATTGACATAAAGTAAGTCATAAAAGTATACTAAAATCTGAAGAATTCTTAAATGTGAATTCATTTATGCTCTAAAACTCAAGTGCCATGTTTTCTCAATGCTGTGACCTTTTTTTTTTTTTAAGTAGGCTCCACGCCCAGCATGGAGCCCAACGCGGAGCTCGAATTCACGACCCTGAGATCAAGAGTTGGACGCCTAACTGACTGAGCCACCCCGGCGCCCCAATGCTGTGAGCTTTTAATTTGGTGGTACGGTCTGTGCCTGGGACTAAGGACAACTGTGTTAATGTACACATGGTTGTTCTGCATCGTAGATGTGGGGGGTAGACCTCGGTTTGTGGCTGCAGCCATGGCGCCAATGACTTTACCTCTATTTGCATCTGCCAAAGCCTGCTTCGTGGCTTCTCAGTATCTTTGAACTTCCCTGCACCAAACTGGAAAATCCTGTGTCCCAGCAGGCCTGGGCAGCATTGAGGTTGGTCTTCGAACCTTCGAATACTTTTCTCTAGTGGAAAGAGATTCTTTTTCTTCTAACTCCCATGGGGCTTCCTCACTCCCCTGTCTCCCCTTGTACCATTTGGATTCCATGGTCAAGCTCATCAGCTAGCTACAGCTGGGACTGAAGCTGATGGCTAAATCTGTCTCCCCCTTTTCCCAGCATACAGCTACAATTTCCCAGGATCCCTTGCTGCTAGAGGAGGTCAGGCTGGTGCCACTTCTGTCTGATCCAGCTAAAATTACGGGACGCCTGGTGGCTCAGTCGGTTCAGCGTCTGCCTTCTGCTCAGGTCATGATCTCAGGGTCCTGGGATCGAGCCCCGCATCGGGCTCCCTGCTCAGTGGGGAGTCTGCTTCTCCCTCTCCCACTCCTCCTGCTTGTGTTCCCTCTCTCTGTCTCTCTCTGTCAAAAAATAAATAAAATCTTAAAAAAAAAAACCAAAACGGGCATTTTGATGATTAGAACAGCCTACACTCACTAGCTCCTCAACCAATCTTGTAGTCTCCTTGCCAACATTTGGAACTCCCTTGTCCACTTGTCCCTTTATCCTTTTATACTTATCTGGGCAAACTTGGCCCAAATGGACCAGCGTTCTGCCTCTCTTGCTTATGTGTGGGCACCATGGGGCACAGCCAGAGAGGAATCTCAGTCAGACATTTCCTCCGTGGGGGGTGCCCACCTACCCCGCAACCCTGGCATGTCCCCAAGTCAGCTCTCTCTCTACCACCTTCTGTGGTGACAATTTCAAGTCTTTGGTTTTCTGAAGCCCTTGATTCTCATGCTCCCTTCCTCCTTCAAAGAGAAAGTTGCAATCGTTGGTTGGAAACGTGCCACGCACCATTGCGAATACTCCTTGCCCCACTGGTGAGTCACCACTAGCCCTTCCCAGGGCACTGGATCCCAGCCCCTGACCTCGGCAGGGACACTCATGCTCTCTCTCTCCTGCATCTTCTGCTCTCTTAGTGCATTGCTTTGGCTCATTGGACTCCATATGCGGAATCTCTACACGCTGAGCCTAGTTCAATAGTAAAAACACACACAGCAGCTTTAATGCCTCAAACACCATTTACCGAGCAGCTGCTGAGGACTTTCAATCTAGCCAACATGCAAATAGTGCTTGGCTCTCCTGATCTCTCTCTCTCTTAACCACTGTACTCTCCCTAGATAAAGCGGTTCTTTCCAAAAGGGGTGGCACAGATCATTTGCTGTGGGGAGCACAAAACCTCACTTGCTTTTTTGCCGGGGATAATGGAGACCCTCCAGGGAACACTTACACCCCTCCAGCTCCCTCCTCATGGGAGGAAACTGGGTTGTGCTAAAAAACCTGCCATGAAAGGCCTACAGTATTCGGAGAAGTGCACTCACAAGCCGCAGGAGTGCTTGGCCTGATGAGCCAGCTGAGTTCTGTCTTCCCAGGCAGCACCCCGCCCACCACGCAGCCAGGCCTGACCCCCACGTCCTCCTCTCCTTTGACTAACATGATGGCTGAGCGTATTTAGAGGACCTGTTTTGAACGTCTGAATGTTCCAGAGATGACCCATCTGCATTATGCAAAGTATAGGGCTTGTGCACTTAAGAAATGCTGGGCACGTGTTTAAATCCTCTTTTGAGAGAAAACAGAAGTTGTTTATACACTTGGATGTCTAATCAGCATCTCAAACTTCACATGTCTAAAATGGAATTCGCATTCTCCTTCCTCCTCAGCCACCTCCATCTCTCCTGGGGTGTCCGGGGTGTAGGCAGAAAATCTAGCAACGAGCTTTGACCCCTCTAATTCTTGCTCACCCAACATCCCACCCATGCACAATATTGTTGGCTTGACTTTCCAGTTATGGCCGCACCGCCTCTGCCCTGCCCGTCCCCACCAGGGCCCAGAGTGCCACCATCTGTCCTGGACAGTTTCAATGGCTTCCCCAGGTCATCTTGTTCCCACTCTTGTCTCGTCAATGCTGTTCTCCATAGAAAAGCTAGAAGCGGGGGTGAGGCCCCTGGGTGGCTCAGTTGGCTGAGCCTCCCACTCTTGGTTTCGACTCAGGTGATGAGCTCAGTGTCGTGGGATCGAGCCCTGTGTTGGGCTCCATGCTCAGCAGGGAGGGAATCTGCCTCAGATTCTCTCTCCCCCTCCCTCCACCCCTCCAGCTCATGCTCTCTCTCTAAAATAAAATGAATAAATCTTTTTTTTAAAAATGTTTTATTCACTCATTCATGAAAGTCAGAGAGAGAGAGAGAGGCAGAGGCAGAGGGAGAAGCAGGCTCCCCGCCTAGCAGGGAGCCCGATGCGGGACTCGATCCCAGAACCCCGGGATCATGACCTGAGCCGAAGGCAGACGCTTAACCATCTGAGCCACCCAGGTGCCCCAATAAATCTTTTAAAAAAGAAAAGCTAGGGGGCGCCTGGGTGGCTCAGTTGGTTAAGCGACTGCCTTCGGCTCAGGGCATGATCCTGGAGTCCCTGGATCGAGTCCCACGTCGGGCTCCCTGCTCGGCAGGGAGTCTGCCTCTCTCTCTGACCCTCCCCCCTCTCATGCTCTCTGTCTCATTCTCTCTCTCAAATAAATAAATAAAATCTTAAAAAAAAAAAAAAAAAAAGAAAAGAAAAGCTAGATGGTTTTCATCATGAAAATCTGATTGCACTGTTCCCTGCTGAAAATGGTCTCTACCCCTTATGGAATCAGATCCGAAGTCCCCAAGGTGCCCGTACAAGCTGGTGGTCAGATGCTGCTCCCCCCCACCATCTGCTCCTGGAAAGTACGGCCTCCAGCTTCCCTGAACCTTGCTGCTCCCCTCCCCAGCTTTATTGTGACATCACTAATGTATAACAATGTGCAAACTCACGGTGTACAACATGATGACTTTGATTCAGGTATATATTGAGAAATGACGGCCACAGTAAGGTTAGTTAGGTCTCACCTCGCACTCCTTGCTGCTTCATGAGCCTGCCAGGCCAACTCCCGCCTTACAACTTGCGAACCTGCTCTGCCCTCAGCCAGGAAAGCTCTTCCCTGGGACGTGAGCCCGTCGAGTGGCCTGCCTTGATGTCTGTACTCGTTTGTCAGGGCTGCCGGAAGCACAAGCGGGGTGGTTTAAAACTGCATGGCTCTGTGAAAGAAATCCATGCACTCAGAGTTCTGGAGCCAGAAGCCCAAAATCAAGGGGTCAAGCCAGGCCATGCTGTCTCTCAAGGCTCCAGGGAAGAATCTGTTCTACACTTTCCCTTAGCTTCTGGGCGTTTCGGAAAATCCTTCATGTCCCTTGGCTTGTAGGTGGGTCCCCCCAATCTCTGTCTCCACTGTCACCTGGCATTTCCCCCCTATGTCTATGTGTCGTTCCCTCTTCTTATAAGGTCACCAGTCATGTTGGATTAGAGCCCCCCTACTTCAGTAATGACCTCATCTTAACTTGACTACATCTACACAGACCCTATTTCCAAATAAAGTCACACTCACAGGCACTGGGGGTTAGGATGTCAACACATCTTTTTAAGGGACACAGGTTAACTCATAACTCCCTCCTGTCTGTGCAGAATCCTGATCTGCTCTATCATCTCCGCCTGCTTTTTTCCCTATGGCAGTTTCCACTATCTGAAAATAAGCCTTTGGCATCCCAAAGGATGATGGCAGCTATTGAAATTAGATTCACTCCACCCTGTTCCTAAAAATTGTACAGATAAGCAAGGAGGGAAAACCGAACCGCACACCTAAGAGGCAGAGAGAGAAAAAAATAGCTAAAAGTGAGGGCCCGGCCCCAGCAAGATTGCCCCATCCTGAAACGTGGCAAAAGAAGATGGCGCCATTTATGAAAGAAAGCACTGTTCACTCTGACAACAGAAGAGCGAGCAGGTGATCTGCAAAACCAGGTTGACCACGCAGACCCCTGCCCCGTCTCCATTGCACCATCCCCTCTTGCCAGGCCAGGAAATTGCAACATCAATAATCCAGAAGAAGAGCCAAAGGAACCTAACAGCCATACAGAGTTACGGTAAAAATACAACCAAAAAGGAAAACCAAAACTTTGATCACTTTGGTGAACAGTTTGGCAGTTGCTCAAAAAGTTAAACAGAATCACCACCTGACCCAGCCATTCCATTCCTAGGTAGAGACTGGAAAGAAATGAAATCAGACGTCCCCACAAAAACTGGTACATGAATGCTCATAGCAGACTTACTTTGTAATACCCCCCACAGTGGAAACGACTTACATGCCCATCAAGTGCCGAGTGGATAAGCAACATGGGGCATACCCATGCATGGGAAGACTATGGGGCAGTCAACAGGAAGGAAATACTGATTCATACTTCAACATGGAGGGACTGGGAGAACCCCATGCCAGGTGAGAAAAGCCAGTCACAAAGGACCACATAGTGTATGCTCCCATTCATAGGAAATCTCTAGAAGAGGCAACTCAGGTGGTTGCCAGGGGCTGGGCTGGAAGGGGAATGGGTAGCAACCTTTAATGGGTGTAGGTTTATTTTGAGCGGGAAGAAAATGTTCTGGAATCAGATAGTGGTAAAAGTTGCACAACTCCATGATTATACCAAAACCCACTGAATAGTGGTACCCTAAAAGTGAATTTTAGGGTATGTGACTTTTTATCTTAATCAATAATGGACAAGAAGAAACATGGGAAAAAAGTTCTAATTATCAATAATAATAAATAAATAATAACAAATAATAAAAAGCTGGGGCAGATAAAAACCCACCCACACAAATGCAGTTGTTGTGCCAATTACGAGGTGATTGCCTCTCAGTTTCAAACTTGCTTCTTCTGCTCTGTTTTACTATTTATTTTTAGAGAGAGAGCATGTGAGCCATGGGAGGGAGGGGCAGAGAGATGGAGAGAGAGAATCTCCACCAGACTCCACACTTGGTGCAGAGCCCGACATGGGGCTCGATCTCACAACCGCGAGATCATGACCTGAGCTGAAATCAAGAGTCAGGCACTTCACTGACGGAGCCACCCAGCCGCCCCTTCTACTCGGCTTTCCGATGAGACCCTGTCTCTGCACCTGAGGTGCAGGACAAATAGGATGACATGGCGATTTCTGTGGTAGCAAAAGTCAAGTACCTGTTTCACTCATGTTTTATCCTTCACATTTCCAGGAACCAAAACTCTTAAATGGTTATAGTTTTGCCCCAGTAATTTAATTTCTAGGAATTTATTTCAAGAACGTACAGGAGACACTTTTTGTAAACCTGAAAAAATGGGGGCGCCTCCGTGGTTCAGTCAGTTAAGCGTCTGCCTCCAGCTCAGGTCATGATCTCGGGGTCCTGAGATTGAGCCCTGGGTCAGGGACCACCCTCAGCACAGAATCTGCTGGAGGTTCTCTCTCCCTCTGCCCTTCCCGCTGGTGTGAGCACACGCTCTCTCGCTCTCAAATAAATAAATACATAAGTCTTTTTTAAAAACATGTTGCCCAGTATACTTGGGTGGATTTCAGGACGAAGTGGCTGGAATCAGGATGCCAGGTGCCAGGCTGCTGGGCACGCTGGGGGCTCCGGCCCCGGGGGTCAGGCCCCCAGCTCTCCCGTTAATGAAACACACACACACACACACACACACGTTATATACACTTTCTCTTATACACACATATACACACGTTCTTTTATACATACAACTCCTATCTTTTTGTCACAGGCACACACACTTCTTTTTTTTTTTTTTAAGATTTTATTTATTTATTTGAGAGAGAGAATGAGATAGAGAGAGAGAGCATGAGAGGGGGGAGGGTCAGAGGGAGAAGCAGACTCCCTGCCGAGCAGGGAGCCCGATGCGGGACTCGATCCCGGGACTCCAGGATCATGACCTGAGCCGAAGGCAGTTGCTTAACCAACTGAGCCACCCAGGCGCCCGGCACACACACTTCTGCATGCTCACACACACTTCCTCTCACACACCACGCACATAATTCACACCCTCTCTTACACATTCGTACTCCATGTTCTCTCCTACTTCCACACAGACACACTCACACATTCACACTTCTACACAAACACATGCACACTCACGCTGTCCCCCACACCCACGCTCACACCCAAGCCGCACCCCTGCAGGGGGCCACCCAGCGCTTTTTCCCTGGGGCCGGAAGCAGGGTCGGGGTGCCTCTGAACAAACAAGCCTTGAGGCTCCAGTGCGCTTTTCACTAGAACTACTTGGGGAGGAAAACTTGCTCCTGGCGCACAAGGCTGGCCCAGAGGCCATGCTTGTCCGTTCCCCGGAGGCCCCCGAGGAGGGGATGAGTCCTCACTGCCCTGCTCAGCCCACGTTGGGGGGGGCAGGACCCAGCCTGTTGGCCTGTTGCGTCTCCCTCCCCCAGAAGGGCCTGCCCCACATGCATCTTATTTGTAACGAGGTGCTGATCTCAGTGATCCGCATCATGCACCCCTACCCCCCAGTGCCCGCAGAGGTAAGGGGCCGACCCCTGGGCTGCCTGACCGGCCACTGGCTGGGCTCGTGGGTGACCCTCCCGCCCATCCAGGGTTCACTGGCCGCTCTCACCACATCGAGTCAGAGCTTCCAGATGCCACTAACTGCAAAGCCCCGTCAGCTCTGCTGTCAAGATAAAGGAGTTGATTGCATCTCTTATTTGCGACAAAACTTGAGTGACACGCAGATTTTGAATATCTTATTTTACAGCAATTTTAATCTGGGTAACATGCAGCCTGTCAAATTCACCTTCCAGACAGAGCCATGGTGGGGGCTGGGGGCTGCGGGACCAGGACGGCTGTGGGACTGGCGGGCAGGGGAGAGGGGACGCAGGGGACAGGGACAGGGTGCTGAGTCCCTGGACAGGGGACCCAGAGCCAGACTTGCGCACCGGCCCTGGAGTGGGGGGCACAGAATGGGGGTTCCAGCGTCCATTCCCAGACAAACTGAGTCAAGTCACCAGAGGATTCAGGTGTCCAGGGACTGAAGGACACAGGCCGGCCCTTCGAGGCTGCATATACCCCTGGCCCACACCACTACCACTGCTTCATGAGGTTGCTGGACTGAATCACTACTCCCAAATCACAAATCCCAAGAGGATTTGTGGGACTCAGAGGTTTTGGGACTAGGGAGCACTTTCTAAGAAAAATACAAAATGATGGCTCGGAATTGCTAGGGCCCCTTTCAGGGGCCCAAGGAAGGGGCACAGACCCCTGGTAGAGAGATACACCTTTTAACATAAAAATTGGCTCCAGATATGAGTCCCTTGGTCCCCCGTGGGGTCCTCATGGACTCTCTGTTTGGACGGGAAATCCCAACAAGCCTCCGAGCTTCAGAGGCCATGAGGCTGTGGCCCCCGTCAAAGGCAGCACTTGGTGTCCCAGAGGATCCCCCCCTTCCTCAAACATCCCCCACAGTGGCATCAGCTTTGACAGTGGCCACGGCAGGCCCCCCGTGGCTTCGTGAGGTTGGGAGGTGACCTCCCCGCAGGGTCTGCACACCCTCACGGTGGCAGGCTCAGGTTTTTCTGTGAAGGTCCCGCTTTTCTGAGGAAGTCGGTCATAAGCCTTCCAAAGGGGCACTTGACCACCCCACAAGGTGCAAAGATTTCCAGGTGAAAATTTAAGAAAAACACTGCTACATTCTTCTGCTTCTTCTTTTTTTTCCTCTTAAAAATCAAATGAAATATGGGAAATTCCAGTTATCCAGAATGACTGGGGTTTTTCTCGCTCCTGGGACACTGAGGTTGACCGGAAGTTACCACACAGGGCCCACAAGCGCCATTTTGTGAAGACTTATCATTAAATGCACGCTTGCTCTTCACAGGCTGAGTTTGGGATGGGTTGACCCGCAGGTCTGTCCAATGTTCTGGGACATGGGGACCCAGGCCCAGTTGCTGTGTGTGTTCAGAGAATTCTGGTTGTGACTGCGCTATGGAATCTGGAAAAGCCAGTATGCATGGCCACTCCCCCCACTCCCCTGCAGGCCAGGCAGAAGGCTGTAAGCTGCCTGGGTGTCAGCTCTGGGCAAAAAGCATGGAGGTTGAAGGAGAAACCAGTGCCAGTGGGCCTGGGAGACTGGATAACACCAAGGGGGACCAGGAAAGCCCTCTCCTCACCCACCCGCCCCCACCCCAGGGTCAGCAAATGCTCCCCTGTCCTCCTGGCTGGGCTGAGCAGATTGTTGTTGTTGTTGTTTTAAGATGTACTTATGTATTTGAGAGAGAGACAGAGCACGTGCAAGCAGGGGGAGGAGGAGAGGGAGAGAGAATCTCAAGCAGACTTCCCACTGAGCATGGAGCCAGATGGGGCGCTCAATCTCACGGCCCTGAGATCATGAGCCGAAATCAAGAGTCGGTCACTTAACTGACTGAGCCACTCAGGCGCCCCTGGCCTGAGCAGAGTTTTAATCAGATTTTTCTTTCTTCTAAGTCCCCATGAGATAAACTGCTTTGAGGGATTAAGAATTTTGAGGAATGAAAGGAAGAATAAAAGAAGGGACAATTTTTCTTCTCATCATAGAAATATATGTAAATCTTTCAAATGAGAAACAGGAACCCTGGCCAGGGAGGTGTGGGGAGAGGGAGGGGGAGAGGAAAGGGGTGTATTTCACCAGATCTGCTTTCCTTCCTTGCACCTCCTGCCCCTTCCCTGCCCCTCACAGAACCCCCTGGTAATGGCCTCCATCCGGCCAGATCTGAGGCCAAGCCCCCTGCCACTCCTGTCCCCTGCTCTGCTGGCCTCCTCCATGGCTGTCACCTCCTCCGTGCTCCTCCTCCTCCTCACTAGTTGGAGGCTCTTCCTCAGCTGCTCTGGGTTCACTCAACCCAGTGAGGTGATGTTGTCTGTCCAGAAGATGCCCAAACTCTCATCTCCACCCTGCCATGGGGCATTCAGTTCCCCTCAGCTCCAGCATCCCCTCCTTCTCCCCGAGGCCCTTCTCTGATGACCGGAAGTGTGTCTCGGGGTCTCCAGCCCCATCACGCCAAGGCTCGCACCACACATGGCCCAGGAGCTCTTGACAACTCCCCATTCTCAGTGTGTCCTCAGTATCCCCTCTCTGCACCCCTCCGAGGGTCTGTCTCCTGGTCGTTGGCCCCCCTCCCGCCAGCCCCCTCTACAGATACCTCTGCTCCCTTACTACTGAGCCCTGTGGGTTCTGCCCCCAGCAGCTCCCCCGTCATTCCCCATTCATGCCCTGCGTGTCCTGACCTGGCAGCTGGTGTTGGGTGGCTCTGTGGACAGCTCCGAGCCTGGCTCCGTCCGATGTGGACGCAGCCATGGTGGAGAGATTTTCCCATCCCATCCGGCAGGCGGAGGGCTCCTGGCTGTCACAGCCCCCCATGCTGTGCATGCATACCGACCAGATCCCAAAGGGCACTGCTGGGCGGCCGCTGTGTGCTTTGTAATTTTGCCAGATTTTGCCAGATGGCCCTCAGATGTGGTGGTACTCCGTAGGCTCTTCTCCCTAGAAGAGGGTCTTTCAGTACAGCAAATAGTAAGTCCTCTTTCTCAAACAGGTGAAGATCATCGCGCACATGGAAAATGTCAAAGGCCTGGTGACTGAGCTATTTGTGTTAGGACAAGCCCTGCCCCTTCGTCTAGGTGTTAAAACTTGAGATGTTCTGGCCCAGAAGCCACAAGCCAGGTTATATAGTGTTTGATCATGGGGGGCTTCATGGCGGCGAAATTCAGGTGAAATTCAGGAGGCAGGGAGGGTGGCAGGGGAAGATGGGGACAAAGGGGAGGGGTGATTCAGGCTGCAGACACATTGCAGAGGGCCTGAAATAATGGCCACTGGGAATTGGGTCCAGGAAGTGCTGGTCCTGGCCCTGTCCTGAGCTATTCCAAGGAAAGAGCTCTTAGAGGAGGAGAGTGGGCAGGGGAGGAGTACAGGGGGAGGGAGGAGGGAGGGGAGGAGGAAGGGAGGGGGGAAGGGGAGGGGGAGAGATGAGGGGAGGGAGGAGGGAGGAGAGGAGGAAGGGAGAGGGGGGAAGGGGAGGGGGAGAGATGAGGGGAGGAGGAGGGGGAAGTTAAGGGGAGGGGGAGGGGAGGTAGTAGGAAAGGGGAGGGGGAGGGGGTGAAAGCTAATGAAATCTACAGGCCCAGCTGTGCTGTGAGAACAAAACTTATATTCTCGCTCTTTTAGAAGGAAAAACGAGGAATCCGAAACCCGGAGTTTCTCCTTTGAGGCTAAAAGCCAGCTTTCACCAGTAAATCGGGACACTAGCTAGATGTGTTGGACACACAAAAGAATCATTTTTAATTGTGAGAAAATACATTTCTCCCTCTCAACATGGAACTCAACTGTTTTGTAACTTGCTGTTAGGCAGGAAGGAAAAAACCCTCCTTGTTCCTGAAAATGGTGAGTTCCCACATCTCGTCTTCACTCATGACAGAGTGAGGACCATAAGTCCCACTCACCAAAGGTCAGGCTGTGCGTGTGCCCCAGGCGCAGGGAGCCCCCCCTTCCAGTTCGGGGACACCCCTATGTCGCACTCCTTGAAGCCTGGTGAATTGCAGTCTTGCTTCCAGGAGAATTTCTGGGGGCGACGTCAATGTGACAGGTTTTGCCCAGGGAAAACCTATAATTCTTGGGCAGTTGGGGGCCTGGATGGTCCCTCCCCAGGACCCAGGGATGCCGCACAATTCCAGATGCCTGGCCCTGGCAAGCTGCTGGGGAGACTGGTGCCTGAGGCCCTTTGTGTGAGTATCTCGAGAGACAGGCCGGCAGACACGGGGTCCCCAAGCAGCATGATCACTAATATGGAAGTGAGGTCTTTGGGTGGAAATCAGGGTCATGGACTGCGGGTATGTGCCCCCCTAAATTCATATGCAGAAGCTCATCACCGCCACTCTGATGGAACAAGGAGGTGGGGCTCGGGGGAGGTGATTAGGTCATGAGCGTGGAGCCCTCATGAATGGGATTAGGGTCCTTCCAGGAGACCCCAGGGAGCCCTCTCAGCCCTCCCCTGTGTGAGGCTACCGCAAAAAGATGCCTCTGTCCGACGAGAAGCAGGCTCTCCTCAGAACCCGACCACACTGCAGCCCTGATCTTGGACTTGCAGCCTCCGGAACCGTGAGAAACATTCCTGTGGTTTAAAGCCCCCCAGTCTGTGATACTTTGTTACAATAGCCCAGCAAAGACAGCCAGGTGTTTCCCGAGGTCCTTGCTCTTTCTATCCTTCCTCCCAATTATAAAAATAAACCCACCTTGTTAGGGAAAAATGTAAAATGTAGAGCCATTATGGGGGTAAGACCCCCATAATATCTGCCCCCTCTCCAGCCGCAGGGATGAGCTTCGGTGACAGTTTGACATACATTCCTCAAGAATGTTTTCTGTGCCCGTATACGGATGCGTCACAGGTAGATATGGCCATTTAACCATCTGGACTTGAGGATGGTAAATTTAATGTCAGGTGTTTTTTACCAGGAAAAAAAAAAGATCAGATCAGTCGTAAAGAAATAAAGACGCGACGTTTTCTTGCCAAACAAAACAAACAGATCTACTGTAACGCTAATATTTGCTGGAGACTATGTGCTTTCTGTGGATTTACTCACTTAAACAGTAGCGATCCTTGGGACGCCTGGGTGGCTCGTTAAGTGTCTACCTTTGGCTCAGGTCATGATCCCGGGATCCTGGGTTCGAGCCCCGCATCAGGTTCCCTGATCAGCGGGGGGTCTGCTTCTCCCTCTCTCCCCACCCTGGCTTGTGCTCTCACTCTTGCTCACTCTCTCTCTCTCTCTCTCAAATAAAGTCTTAAAAAAAAAAACCAAACAGTAGTGATCCCACTGGCTCTGTTTGAGCTCGGGCAGTCACAGCACAGTGCCACAGGCTGTGGGCTTAACCAACAGAGATGTAGCTCTGGAGGCAGCTCTGGAGGCTGGGGGTCCAAGTCAAGGCGGCTGCAGGGTTGGGTGCTGGGGAGGTCTCCCTTTGGGTTGCTGACAGCCACGTTCCCCCCAGTGCTCACATGACCTCCCCCCCTTTATGTCAGCACGCTGGGGGATCGGAGGGGAGAGAGCTCGGGAGAGCCTGAACACACCACAGCCAACATCCGTGTAGACCTGACTTGTTTTTCTGTGAGATAAATGTTTAGCAGCCGAACTGCTGGGTCCAAAGGATTTGGAAGTTTTACATTCAAGGTCTCTCACTCAGTCGTCCTCGGAGTTGGGGGGAACCACCGTCCTGTGTGAGCATGTGTTTCCCGAGGCTGAGTCCCGCTCTGAGTGTCCTCTCTCTTTTTAGTCTTCGCCACGCTGAGACCCAAGGGGAACATGAGACCTTGGTATTGTCGTTGACATTTCTCGAGTGGTGGTCACAGTTGAGTGTGTTTTCCTTTTTCTTGGCTATTAGACTTCCAGGAACTGCCAATTACTGAGCTCTGCTCTTAGATTTGTCTTCTTTTTAAAACTGAGCTGCAGGACCGCTTTGTGTATGAAGAGAAGGAGCTTTGCTACAAGGTGTTGTGAATATTTTCTTCTGCCATGAGAGAAAAGATTTACAATCTACGTTGTTTGACGTGGTAACCACTGACCATGCGAGACTATAAAACATTTGAATTGTGGCTAGAGAGAATGCACTGAATTTTTTCATTGATTTAATTGTAGGTGGTTGATATTTAAATAGTCACGTGACTAGGTGAAAATTTGTCGTTTGACTTCTGATTTGCTGTCCATAGTTTTTCTTGTTCTTTTTAAGTCAGCTCATGAGGCCTACTTTGGACATTTGCTTTTCTGTTGTCATATTTATTTATCTCTTTTCCTTCATGGCTTTTGAGTTTTAGAAAGGCCTTTTGGGGGGCGCCAGGGTGGCTCAGTCGGGTAAGCATTGGACTCTTGATTTTGGCTTGGGTCATGATCTCAGGGTCATGGGATCGAGCCCTGTGTTGGGCTCTGTGCTGAGCGTGGAGTCTGCTTGAGATCCTCTCTCCATCTCCCTCTGCTCCTCCCCCAACTTGCACAGGTGCACACTCTCCCTTGCCCTCTCTCTCAAATAAATAAACAAAATCTTTAAAAAGGCCTTTCTTGCCCCCAAATTATTAAAATATTCACCCATACTCTCCTCTAGTACTTACAGGATTTCATTTTTTTCAGATTAAAATTTTTGTTTTGTCTGGAATTTGTTTCAGCCAAAGATTGCAGTGGGGCACAACGCCCCCCAAGGGGCTGGCCGGCTGTCCCAGTATCGTTTATTCAAGAGTCCATCTTTCCTTGTTCATCTGAAATGCCACCTTTGTCATGATGTCTCCAATGATAGGGCAACAAACATATTTGTAGAGTGTGTGTGTAGATTGAGATAAAGCAAACATGGAGAAAAGTTAGCATAGCAATTGTTGAATCAAGACAGTCTATAGATCATTACCCTATTCTGGCTTTTCTGTATGCCTAAACTTTTCATAATAAAATTGTGTTTAAAATATCTAAAAGCCCATATAAGTGCAATCGTATGGAATGTCTTTCTCTTATTTCACTTAGCATGATACCCTCTAGGTCCATCCATGTCGTCATGAATGGCAAGATCTCATTCTTTTTTGTGGTTGATGTTCCACTTTGTGTGTGTGTGTGTATGTATGAGTGTGCACACACATCTTCTTTATCCATTCATCTATGGATGGGCGTCTACGGTTACCTCCATTATCTCAGGTCTTGTAAAAAGTGCTGCTGAGGGGTGCCTGGGTGGTTCAGTCGGTTAAGCGTCTGCCTTCGGCTCAGGTCATGATCCCAGGGTCCTAGGATTGAGCCCCGCATCGGGCTCCCCGCTCTGCAGGAAGCCTGCTTCTCCCTCCCCCACTCCCCTGCTTGTGTTCCCTCTCTCGCTGTGTCTCTCTGTCAAATAAATTAAAAAAAAAAAAGTGCTGCTGAGAAGCACAGCATAGGGAACGTGGTCAGTCATATCACTCTACACTGATTGGGGTGAGCTCTGAGTAACGCACAGCCTCCTCGAATCACTATGTTGTACACCCGACACCAGCATAATATTGTAGGACAACCGTGTTTCAATTAAAAAAAAGAAAATCTGAAAGAAACACGAGACCAGAGATGAAGTCCCCCCTTCCCAAACGGGCGGCTGAGCAGGAATTAACTTCTGGCAGGTGAGCCCAGGTTCGGCCAGGAGGAGGCAGAGCCGAGCCGGGCAGTGGGCGCCCACGGGGGCGGCCCTCAGACAATGGACGGGCGGAGGAGGAAGCTTGAGGGGCTGCGGGCTGGGGCTGCAATGTAGAAAAGTGCTGCGGCTCCTGCGGAACCGGAGCGGGGAGGCCGCCGAGCCACAAGGCACGAAGAGCAGCGCCTGGGCGTGGGGGCGGGAAGCGGGCTGGCCCGCACTGACTGGAGGCACGGGGAAGGAGCTGTGCCTTCGGGGGAGGTGGGGGGCGGTGCAAGCAGGACACTGGGCGCTGCAGGAGTGGGCGTCCGTGGACATGGCTCCCCTCTCCCTGCGGGGGCTGCATGTCACTCGCCGTGGCCTCTCCCGTCAGGCCACACCAGGCCCCTGCCCGTGGTCCGCAGTGTGAGTTTAACCCAACTCCCTTGCCCTGAGGGCCGAGGACGTTTGTTCATTTCCTCAGGAAGCCTGTCATGTAGGGAAGGTGAAGAGAAGGTGAAGGGAAGGAAGTAAAGAAGCTGAAGAAGAAAGGAGAAAGAAGAGGTGGAGGAAGAGAGGCCAGACCCGGGGGCCGAAGGGCGGCGGCCCTGCCTGGCCAGGGACGGCCTCTGTCCTCCTGGGGCCTTGTTGCCTCCGCAGTGCGGCTGGTGACCCCTTTTTCTTTCCAGCGCATTTCGAACTTGGAAAGTGTTCAGTAGGTAACAAGTCTGGGGTTTTTATCGCTTTCTTCCTAACTGCAAGGCTCATGAGATCAGTAGCGGGCGCCATCTGTACCGTATTCATCATCCTGCCGCAGTGGGGGGAAATGAGTAATTTTAGCATAAAATGTAGAACTGCCATGAAATTCAAATTGCAGTAAGTTGACAAGAATTACAACGTTTGCGGAAAAGCTCATGGAGGAGGCCGAAGTCATCACGTGGAAAGCAACAGCCTCCCCACCTGGGGCACGTGCCATCGCCCGTCCTGCCTGGGGCAACAGCGCGATCGTCCCTGCGCCCTCCTGCTCTCGAACATACCGTGAGACAGAGGAAGCAGGAAGGTGGGCAGCGCTCCTGCAAATAAAAGAGTTACGATTCCACAGATTGTCAGCTGAGTAGGCAGAATGCTTGCCCAATCAGTTATGCATCAGAGGGGACGTCTCATTGCCTTCTGGAAATGGGACTGTTTTCTGAAAGGGGTCGCCTGTAACACCCACGAACAACAAACCTGGCCTCCAGCCTGCGATCTAGTCACAGATCCGGGGACAGAGATCCAGCAGGAGGAAAGGAATGTTCCCCAGGATCCCAGTTGTTCACATCAGAGCAAAGGCGAACGAGAAAAGCGGCTGCCCGTTTGCAACCAGACAACTGCCCTACACACTCACTTTGGTTCTGGTAACTTGTAAGTCGCTCCTTGCCCTTGAAAGCAAAAACCATTTAGGCTTTAAATTCTTTGTGCAAAGGCAGAGCATGGGTAGATCTCTTACACTGTCCTCTCTTTCTGTGGCAGAGGGCCCAGACCCTTCTGTCATCACAACCACCAGAATTAGCACCTCCTGCGGCCTGTGGACACAGCGGTGCCTAAATTTAACACGCGGCCACTTTCACAAAGGCTGGCTGGTCCTGCGTGACTTTCCCCCAAACACTGCAGTGGAGCTGGGATGTGATTTCGTGTCCCCCGCGCAACACGGACGCTCCAGCTCCTCCCCAACGCTGCCGGCCTAATCAGCGCAGGGCCGGCAGCCACACACACTGGAGGCCCTTCCCTCCGCACCGCGGTGGCCGTCGCCTGGGTGAGCCACTGATACCCATCTGCCAATTTCCCCAAGTGAGAGTTGCAGTGCGGCCAAGGGTCGCCGGGAGATGAGTGCTGACATTCCAACCTGCCCTTGATAAGACCAGATCATGGGGTGGAACCGGCAGATAGGTTTTACTGGGTGGGGTTGGAACTAGTGTGTTGCCAGGTGTTGACCGGGCACGTGCCCCGCAAGCGCTTCCGTGCTGTACTCGTTCTCTGCAGTGTCCCAGACCATTCCCCAGGGCGGGCCCTGCGGGGGAAACTCCAGTTCGGGGCCATCGGCTATGCGCCAGGACAGACTCCCTGCTGCAGCAAGCTGCCCCGCTGAGCAGTCACTGCTCCGCCCCAGGCGGGGACTACCGTTGGGAAAAGAGCAGGGAGGACAATGGGAGGGGCTTTCTCCCGGCTGGGCTGAGAGTGTGGCACATTCAGGGGTGACAAAGGTCACTAAGAACAAGAGAGAGGAGGACGGTGTCTGGCTGAGTGCCAGGACCAAGAGGAGGTGCCAGGGCACTGCGAGAATGGCATCCTCGACCGCTGGGTAATTTCTCTGAAGGTAAACAACAAGTCAAAGTGCTGGAACCTTCTGTAACTATCACCCACACTTACCGATGCTAGCTAACATGTTCCTGGGGATCCGAGTGTTCTCTCCTGAGACATAAGGCAGTTTGTGCTTCCTCCAATGTTTTTTTTTTTTAAAGATTTTATTTATTTATTTGAGAGAGAGAGAGAGAATGAGAGAGAACACATGAGAGGGGGGAGGGTCAGAGGGAGAAGCAGACTCCCTGCCGAGCAGGGAGCCCGATGCGGGACTCGATCCTGGGTCTCCAGGATCATGACCTGAGCCGAAGGCAGTCGCTTAACCAACTGAGCCACCCAGGCGCCCCTTCCTCCAAATTCTCATCAAGATGATTTAGAAGAAATTTGTGTGTAAGAAACAGGAGTGCATGTGAAAGAGGAACTAAGTGCCATCTGGGGGGGGTGGTTCCTGCAGGCAAGAGGGTGGCTCAGTTTTCCAAGATAATGGCCACATGCCTTCATTAACCCTGCTTGCCCCAGAGCAGAACATTCCCAGCATTGCTCTGTCAACTTGTGACCCCGCGGGTGAGGGCCTTGACCTGGTCTCGCTTCTTGTGGAAGATGTTCATAAAAACTCTTTGAGGGACGCTGCGTGTTTCTGGGGCTTGAGGCCTGCCTGTGAGGAGGACTGGTGTGACCTTGTTGGTTTCCACTTGCTCTCAGGACTGCCCTGTGTCCCCACAGCATCTGCACACAAGCCAGGGGAGACAGGCTCCGACATCTGGGGGTGGGGGCGGTGGGGGGAAGGACACGTACTCCGGTGCTTCCCCGCGCTACGTGCTGTCACAAATGGGGTGTGTTAACACTTGCTACAATTGGGGGACAGGTCCCTGTCCTGTAGGGGAAGAGGCGTGAAGGCATGGGTGGGAGGCCCCAGGTCCATGGGGTACTGGTCCCACTTGGGGAGCCTCCGTTTGCACCTGCAGCCTCCTCTCTGGCTCTCTTTAGATGAACCCAATGAAACCCCAGGCCTACTGCATTACACTGGTAACTACCAGTCTGCTAAGTCAGTGTCGCTCGAAATTAACTAGGCTTCAAGGATTTCTGAAACCCTGTGGCTGGCTCTCCACTCAGGACTCCACTGCCGCCTGGTGGGCGCCAGGACTGGGGCTCCTTAGGCCTCAAGCTTCGCCTTCTGCTTGGCCTCCCCCTCACCTTCAAGTTGTCCCCATACAACACGGAAGGGACACATTCTTACAGATGCTCTGGGAAACGCCATGTCCTGAAAGTCCCCTCCAAGAAGCCCTAACACGGAGGTTCTGGCTAATGGAACCCTCTGCCCTCTGACTTGAAGCTTATTTCTGCCACAAACCAGTTGCCAAGCACTGAACAGTTGTAAGTGCGAATACTGTGCTTTTCTCCCCAACATTTAGACAATAGCAAATTGGTTCCATGTCTGTTTTCACATTTTCCTTGTATCTCAGGTTCTAGTAAAAACAAAAACAAAAACAAGAGGAGGACATCTGTGGATAAAATTTTTCTCAAAAAAAATTGTGGGGTGCCTGGGTGGCTCAGTTAAGCGTGTGCCTTTAGCTCAGGTCATCATCTTGGGGTCCTGGGCCCGAGCCCTGTGTCAGGCTCCCTGCTCAGCGGGGAGTCTGCTTCTCCCTCTCCCTCTGCCCTGCCCTCCCACACACTTGTGCTCTCTCTCAAATAAAATCCTAAAAAAAATAATTTGTGACCTCAAGCTTCACACAAATACACCAGCATCAAAGCCTCCGCACCCCCGTGTGTGTGATCTCCCCCGCACGGCACGGAGCAGGGCAGCACGATGCAGGGCCATCTTCTGCAGTCCGTTCGCTGCACTTGTCAGGTGTGAAAGCCGGCTTCATACTCCCTGCCTGGCATCCTTCCAGTAGGGAAAACACTCAGTGGTAACAGAACTCAATTTTTAGTCTTCATAGGTATGTGGTTTCTAAGACAACTGGAAACACAGTTCACTGGAAACAGCCTGACCTGCAAAGGGGGAGCGGAGACAGAGGGCTCCTGCCAGTCACACGGTTCTGCAGGGAGCACCTTCTGCACCAACTTCCGGCCAACCCGAGTGCTCACCGTGCGCTGGATAAGACGAGCTCTAGTGTGCACCGTTTGTAAAGCCACGGTTTCCTACAAGACAGGACTGGAACAAGTTTAAACTATACCTTCTCTGTGAATTCTGAAAACACTAGATTTTCTACCCTTGGGTAGTTGTCCCTTCACTGTCAAGTGATTTGAAAGGAAAGCACACTGAGAAGTTAAAAATGCCATGAACTGAGCCTACTTTCATTGTGACCACATTTATTGAGGTGACCACATGGTGCTGTCAGTCTGCACATTACAGCAGGTTTCCCCGGCTCCCTAGCTGGGGAAACTTGGTTAAGGAAGCCGAGAACAGAGTCATCCTCAGTGACCCAACTTGGGACACCTCTGTGCCCAGTCATTTCTGCAACAACAGGAGCCAGCCTCTTAACCAGCAAGTGATTCTCAAACTGCCAGTCAAGGCAAACGACTTTGTCCCCCTTTTGCCTGCATCTCCTGCCACCTCCCCGACTGGCCCACTGTGTCCCCACCTAAGGCTGGACAGCCACTGTGTCCAGATCCGCGTCCCATCGCCTGGGTCTCCACCTGTGTGATGCCTGATGCGCGCTGCACCAAGGGAAAATGCGCTAAGTCAAGAGGGGGTACTCGGGCGCCTGGGTGGCTCAGTCGTTAAGCGTCTCCCTTCGGCTCAGGTCATGATCCCAGGGTCCCGGGATCAAGCCCCGCATCGGGCTCCCTGCTCCACGGGAAGCCTGCTTCTCCCTCTGTCCTCCCCCTGCTTGTGTTCCCTCTCTCGGTGTCTCTGTCTGTCAAATAAATAAATAAAATCTTAAAAAAAAAAAAAATAATAACGAGGAGGTACTGACTCAAGTACCACTGGTGGACGGACATTCTCGAGGTGTTCTAGTACGAGAACATTAGTCATACGGCAAAGGGCAGTAACAGCCTTCTGACACCAGAACTTGACTCTCTGAGTCATTTCAGTGTCCCATGCTCAGCACTCCAGGAAGATGGTCTGAGGGAACAAAATGCCCTTATTGCTGTAAACATTACAAAGCACCAGGTCTACAAACCTTGCCCGGCATTCACGCAGTAAAGGCCAGTTACGGAGGTACAAACAACAGACTTGCAGATTATGTCCCCTCCACGAACTGATACAGACAGGCACCTGGAGTCTTGTTGAGGCCCCGTGTTTGTGGGTCTGTGTCACAACAAGGACACATTCAAAGCACAACAGACTAGTGCACCTGGACAGCCAAGGTGGCAGTGTGCCAACTACCAATGAAATAAAAATAAGAGAACAGACTAAATGGAACAAAATATATATCTCACACTATGTATAAAATTAACTCAAAATGGATCACAGACATAAATATAAAACCTAAAACTGAAACACTTTTGAAACAGAAAAATCTTTGTGCTTTGATTTAGGCAAAGGTTTCTCAGATATGACACTAAAAGCATGATCTATAAAAGAAACGATGGACTTTGTCAAAATTAGTAACTTAGACTCTTCAGAAGACACTATTAAGAAAACAGACTGAGAAAATACATTTGCAAATCACACATCTGATAATGAATCTGTATGCAGGTTATATGAAGAACTCTCAAAACAGTACGAAAACGACACAATTTACAAAAATGAGAAAAGATCCAGGGGCGCCTGGGTGGCTCAGTCGTTAAGCGTCTGCCTTCGGCTCGGGTCATGGTCCCAGGGTTCTGGAATCGAGCCCCGCATTGGGCTCCCTGCTCCGCGGGGAGGCTGCTTCTCCCTCTCCTGCTCCCCCTGCTTGTGTTCCCTCTATCGCTGTGTGTCTGTCAAATAAATAAAATCTTAAAAAAAAATGAGAAAAGATCTGAACAGATGCCTCACCAACGAATGCATGGCAGATAAATGAAATGATGCTCAACCTCACCTCATGAGTCATCAGGGAGACGCAAATCAAACCGACAAGGAGACAGCTCATTAGAACAGCGGAAATAGAACTATGAGAACGGCGACTGCCGGTGAGGGCCTGGGGCTGCCAGCCGCTCCGACACGGCTGCGGGATGCACACAGGGTGGCACCCCGGCAGGCGGGGTGGCAGTTTCTTAGAAAGTTCAACCTATACTTCAATATGAGCCAGTGATCCCACTCTTAGGGGCTTCAATCAACTGAAAGAATTTATGTTAACACAAGAACCTATATGCAAATGTTTGTAGCATTTGTAGGTATTTTATTCATCATCTCCAAACCTGGAAACCAGCCCCAAGTGCACCTGGGGCTGAATAAACAGACCAAGGCGTGCATGCACGGTGGGGCAGGTGGGACACTGCTCCGCAGTAAGAAAGAACTAATACTTGCAACCTTGTAAATGAATCTCGAATGCTTTCTGCTGAGTGAAAGGTGGCACACTCAAGGCTGCGTACTGCGGGATCCCACTCACAGGGGATCCTCAAGAAGAAGAAACTACAGGGATAGAAAAGAGATCACTGTCTGCTCAGGGCTGGAGGAATGGGGGAGGGGTATAATGGACTTCTGGGGGATGATGAAACTGATGTAGTAATAGTAATGGTTATAAAACTATATGTCAAAATCTGGAGAACTATACACTATATATATGATAGATATACACTTATATATAAGATGGATACTTTTACTGTACACACATTTTAACCATGGCAAAATAGATGAAGCAAATAGACTAAATCTACATAGATGCTAGCTTTCTAGCAACAACCTAAATGTCACTATGGTGGTGGTTAAATAAATATGGCAATCACGATGGAATATGTATAGCCATTAAAAATCATTTTCTACCCCCAAATGTAGTAACACAAGAAAATGCCCATGTTGTTTTGGAAAAAAACAGGATACAAAACTATATACAAATCGGTCCTAAGGAACACAAATGTACACCTAGATATATGTGTATTTACAGACGCTGTGGGACCACCACCGAGAATTCTACAGCCGGCCTCCCCCTCTTGCCTGGTCTCTCAAGGTTTCCGTGACCGGCGCTGCTCAGCGATCACTCTGCGGCCGCCCCACCGGCCCGAGGCGACAGGTGACTAGGTGAAGAGCGTCAGTGTGCGGGCTTTTAAACAGGATTATAAAGCTGCACAAAACTGCAAATAGTGGGCAAACAGACCAAACCAGCACTTTATTTTAAAAAGTTTTATTCTGCAGATTTAGAAATTTGAGATTTTTTAATAACTGCAAAAGAAATTCAGTCACACCTAATGATTGATTAACAGAATGTAGTGGTATATTATCTAAACAGAAATCGTGCTGATGTGCCATAATAAATTGTCTATTAGTAAAAAAATACACTTTCGGGCACAGCATGGTATCACAAATTACAGTCAGGGTACTTTGCAAGAATTTAATCAAACTAGAGAATTCTGAGTAACTGTATCTTTTAAATGCAGCACTTAAAAATGTAACAACTCTGTGCATTCTTTTTCTTAAAAAAAATGACCTTGTATGTGTCATAGAAATGCTGCTTTATTGCTGCAGAGGTCAAAGTTCAAGGCTCAAGAGGTACAGGAGAGAAATACAAAGGTAGCCTTAAGAAACTCGGTTTTGTTTATGTATAAAAAAGGTAAAGTTTATAAAAGTTAATTTACAAACCAAGAACAGAAGTGGTATGCACGCATTATGTACAAGCATCCTTAAAACGTCAAAATTTTCAAATGCATAGCCAGAAGAACAGAAAACCACCACTGCCCCTCGGAGGAGGGAAAAAAAAAGTCCCCAAATCACACCATTATTTTCTTCTGGGTGATTATACATTTCTGAAACCACCAAATCCACAATTTACTCAATCTTTTTCATGATACGGTATCTAGATGCACACAAAAGCCATAAAAACTTAGTAACACGGAGAGAATGATCTAAGAATTAAAAACATGAGGGTAAGGCATTCCTGCTGGTTAGTATGTCTGTGGTGATATGGTCAATTTATAGATCCAAAGAGGCCACAGAACCAGTCTCACATGCTTTGGTGTCCTTCCCTAAAAAAATGTGTTTTCATATACAGTAAGTAATTGTCTTCACTTGACTCCCTACCCCCCCCACCCCCCAAAAAGCTATAAATTCCCCTTGCTGTACATTTCTGTTAAATCCACTACATTGGTTTATATGGCCCAGGTACATTTTTTAAATGTGTGCATATTACCTCATGCATAATAAAATAAAATGTGTATGCCAGGCCAGGGCCATAATAAAGTTTCAAACAGTGTACTTTGGAAAGAATAGAACTCAAATGCACCCCACTTACTGGCTGGTATTTTAACGGAAATCAATATGTGAAGTAAGCAGTGACCATAAAAAAGTACAAAAATCATTACAAAGCAAACCATCTCTGACCCTCCAGCCAATGCCGCTAGTTTTTCCATCACAAAACACGCAGTCTGCAGCATGTTTTTGGACCACGGTGCAGGGGCATGCTCACTAATCTTCATCTGTTCAAACAAAATGCTTAATACTAACAAACTGCAGTATCAATTCTAAGAAAAGTGTAATACTTGATAGAGTGCTTCCATTTAGATTTAGTAAGTTTAACCCAGTTTCACATTATGCAATCAAGTTCCTATATTTTAAGAATTAAAAGTGGTCAATCAGGACAGAAACACAGTTTGCTCCCACAAGGTAATTTGGATCTCCAGGAAGACACTTGTTTTGCCAGGTTTTAGGATCACCTAGGAGAGAAAAAGGAGTGCCTGTCATTTGCAGTTGGTGAAACCCCTAGTCGTGATGCTTTGCAATCACGGGGTAACACGAGGACATATACTCAGATACAATTCTCTCCTATTTCTTCAGCATATGCACTTGTATCAAAACTCTAGGTGCTGTATTTTAGTGAGGACCCACTGGAATCTAAGGATTCAAAGCTGTTTCAGATTTCTCTTTTATTGTGTTTTCAAGTTCATGCCTTTTCAAACAATAAATAGAAGCTGGGGCGACCAACCATATATGCCTGAGGTAGTTCCAGTGCCCGGGTCCACATAATTATTAACAGCACTTTTGAGTGTTGGGACAAAAATGATATGGTCACCCATTTGAACGGAGCAGGAGAACATATTTCTCATACTCAATTACACACCAACATATGAATGCCTGAAAGTTCTGCAGAATCTGGTTCCTAAAGACTCTTCCTTCCCCTTTACAAAAAAAAAAAAACAAAAAAAAACAAAACAGTTTAAGTCTGGACCAAGAGCTTCTCAGACCTGATCTTAGCTGTACAATAAAATCACTCATGTAGTTCTGAAAACTCACCGACTGCTCACTCATGTAGTTCTGAAAACTCACCGACTGAATCGGGGCTTGGGTATCTGAATTTAACAAGCTCTTGGTGATTTGAGATCTGCAGCTAGAGCTAAGAAGCCCCAGGTAGTGGACACCAAGTGTGAAGAAGGCTGGGACGACTGTCTCTATGGCATCCAAGATAAGTGATGGTCAAAGCTGCTGACTTTTGCCTTCCTTCTGTACCCCCGTGGGACAATGTCTGGGGATGTTTTTGCCTGTCACAACTCATATCTAGTGAGTAGAGGCCAGGGATGCTGCTAAACATCCCACAACACACAGGACAGTTCCAACAACAAAGCATTATCATCTGGCCATAATGTCAACAGTGCTAAGGTTGAGAGACCCTGCCTACGGTGAGCTGTACATCATCTAAATGGTCTCTGAGTTACGATGGGCTCAGCAGTTTTAAAACAGAGTGATTAAGCAGAAGCTACATCACTTCACAAATATATATGGGCTTATGCTGTACTGCAAATAACAGCTTGTTAAGAAGTAAATTAAAAATCTTAACTTTAGGCTCAAGTTTCTTTCCAATATACTAACTTTTGTTAGGATTAAGTCAGTTGTCATCAAAATCTACCTTTGACTTTCTGAACAGAAATTTATAGTAACAAAGCATTCTAAAGCATTACAGAATTATACAGAAATACATTTCTGCTCTAGGTGAATGTACTCAAACTTAACAAAGGAAAAAGTTGTTTCAATCTAACAAAATAACTCATGTTCTGTGGCATAAAATATGGAATGACAAATAGAGAAATCATTTATGCTTCATATAGTATCTGGGGAAAAAATCACTATAAAACAAGTAACTACAACAGTTATTTTAAAGTTTCTCATCCTAATTTGGTTTAGAAAACAATCAGAGCTCATGCCACAGCCTGACTTTCAGAATATATGTTTAAAATGCAGCTTCATTAATATTAATTCAAACTACGCTAATAAAATGCTTCTCCACTAGTGGAGTCCCTGAGGAAATAGCTCCACTATCTAGTGTGTTAGAATTAATTTATTAGCTTTCTCCAGAAAATGGTATACTTGTAGATATTAGGAAATACATATTTATATATAATTTTTAATCTTGGGTAGTAATAGAGTATGTTCCTGTAATCTTTATACCCTAAAGCTCTATTTCATATTAAAACTGTATAATGCTCACCTGGTTTATTAAAAATTCAGAAACAAAACTTTAAATTCTTATTTTTCTATATGAGGTTCAATTAACGTGATCTATACCAAAAATACAGAATGTTTCAACTGGTAACTGATGTAGTCACCCAAGGAAGTGAGAAATGTGAAAATGCAATGGAAGCTTTGAAGCTATGATCTTAAGAGCAAAAAGCCATTTAAAAGTAGTGTGTATAATAGAAGATATTTAGAATTTTACACTGAGAAACCATGGCCAAGTATTGATCACAGTGGAAGGTACTTTTTGTCTTTCAAGTTTCTGGTGTATACACTTTGTAGGTTGAGAAATTAAAGAATGGTAACGAAAAGTAGAAATTACTGTATAAAGGAATCAAATCATTTTAATAAGATGAAAATGCCTGTATATGTAGAGCAGTAATAGTTCTCCCACTGCATCTTAATAATTTTGACAGAACAAATAATTTTCTTGAACATCAAAAACAGTCAACCTTTGGTCAAATCATCAATGTTTAAAAGGCAGAAACTTCTGTACCTTTCCACATTCATTTACGCATGCACCACAAGGAAATTTTAGAACAGTGGTGACGCCTACACAAGGCCACAGGAACAGAGGTAGAGATGTGCTCACAAACAGCATGGGTAGCTCCAACAGCCCAGGGATTAATCAATGACAGTCCCCAAAGCCCCCAAAGGACAGAGTGAAGACCGCATACCCGACGAGGAGTCGGATGATTTTAGAGCAAAAGACCAACCGTCAGGAGTCATGGACGCACAGTGTGGTAAGCGCAGCTCCACGGGCTTCAGGAACTTGAGGCCATGGGGCCCACACATCACTAAGGGGCTCAGCAGTGTCTCACCTACAGTCAGGGAGGGGGTAGGGGTGAGAGGTTAGAGGGCCACCTTCCTTCTAGACCACAGTTCTCCTCATGCCCCCTCCTAGTGATGTGCTTTAAAACCAAATGCAGTTAATTCTCTACAGCCGCAGTGACCAAGAAAAAGAGAAGACACAGGTGTAATTTAGAATTTTCTAGTAGCCACTTTGAAATAAAAAACAGGTGAATAAACTTTGGTATTTATGTAACCCAGAATGTCCAAAACATTATTATTTCAACATGTAATCAAGACAGTAAATCTCTGTATTCAGTGTGTATTTTTACACTTCCACACATTTCAACTCAAAATAGCCACAGGTAATTTAAGAAACAGATGAACACAGGGGAAGGGAAGGAAAAATAAGATAAAAACAGAGAGGGAGGCAAACAGTAAGAGATTCTAATTATAGAACAAACTGAGGGTTGAGACGGAGGGGAGGTAGGCTAGATGGGTGATGGGCGTTAAGGGGGGCCCTAGGGTTGCAATGAGCACTGGGTGTTATATGTAAGTGATGAGTCAGTAAATTCTACTCCTGAAACTAATACCACACTATATGTTAACTAACTTGAATTTAAATAAAATCTTTAAAAAAAAAAGTGAAAAACTGGAAAAAAAAAACATTACATGAAAACTTCTTGCAGAAAAATTAATCTGGGAATGCAATTCTGAGAATATGCATTTAACAGATACTTTGCCCCATCTTAGTAATGTTATAGTCATTTTTAGGATTTTTAAAATAATCTGTAATTTCCTTATTGTCACAACAAAGGATAATGTTAGCCCAGTAGGACTGCATTTCAAAACTGCTTATGTCTATCACTTCTTTTTAAATTTTGGTGGAATACTATTTTATTTTGTATCCTTTGTTTTCAATCAAATTTTTAACCAAGGATGTAAAAATAAAAACAAAAACAAACAAACAAACGCAAACGTAGCCAGCCACAGGTAGCTGGTGGCAACTGCATTAGATCATGGGGTTTTTGTAAGATATATTCACCAAATCCACGTTTTATAAAGTTACTTATAGGGCACCCGGGTGGCTCAGTCGGTTAAGCGTCTGCCTTTGGCTCAGGTCATGATCCCGCGGTCCCGGGATCAAGCCCCGCGTCGGGCTCCCTACTCCGCAGGGAGCCTGCTTCTCCCTCTGCCTGTCGCTCACCCCTCCCCCGGCTTGTGTGTACTGTCAAATAAATAAAATCTTAAAAAAGATGATGAAAAATAACAGCTTTCCTAGATTCCTTAAGAAGTTCAGAAACACACACGGTAATACCTGATAGGGATATGTTACTCTGTTGAGCCCTTACCAGTGCCAGGGAAGGGTGATGAGCACCTGCCCCAAGACGCTTCTATTCTACAATGAGGTGACAGGCATGGAGCAAAGCCTTTCTGAGTGGGTGTTACCTAGACCCATCTCCAGAGGTGCAAGGGGTGAATGGCTCCAAGGCAGATTTGGTGAGGTCAGCTAAGACCACCCAGCAGACAGGTGGAGGAATGCCCAAAGGCCTGGTCACCTGTCATCACTGTCACTTTCACACTGAAAGTAAAGCCCACTGTGTGGGAAGTCTAGCGTGCTTACCTCTATCACCCACCCCCTACACAGCCATGACGCCATTCCAGGGGCACCCCCCTCCACAGTGCTCATTTGAGGGGCCTTCCCTGATGGGAGGAACATGCTGGGGTTGGCAAAGTAGAAAAGGGGTCCAGGTTATCCTCTCAACTGAGCACTACAAGCTTTGAAGAGCACAGAGGGCAACTCTGGTTATTAAAACTACACAGAAAAATAAACACACTTACCTTTCTCCTTATCTAAAGGCGGGAGGATGCTGTTGTCTCGGCAGACCTTGAAATAGATTTCCTGTTCAATTCCCTCAGGAATGGCTCCTTGTGGGATAATTATACTAACGCCGGTTTCGATGGAACTTAACACCCCGCCATTGCTGTTAAACACGCCTCGGGCTGTGGCCACCACAGTATGACCATCCTCATCTTCATCTTCTTCCCCAGCTGAAGGGCTGAGAGTTCAGAAACAACTAATGAGTAAACCCCCAACAATACAAAGGAGTTTCCACTATGATTTCAACAGGTGGTGTCATTTGATTTCTCCATACGATCAAGAAGGTAAGTGTTCAGTGACACATTTTACTCACAGGGATAAGTCATATTCTTCCTGGAGAAATCAATTTCACTTTTGAAGACAACTAATCGATTTCCTTTCATTACTAATTTTTGCAACCAGAATGCACAAAGTCTGATCACCTTGCTCACCCAACTGCTACAGTTCACTGGTTTTAAGAAACACATTTTAACCACCATGAAATTCATGTTTTAAAATTGGCACTCAGGGTTTAACTGGCAGCACTTTTTCTTCTTCTTAGTGATACGAAGACAACGATGCATGTTACAAGTGATGGCACATGAGACCTGGTAAGTGCCAGTTAGGTTCTCCACCTCCCTAGGATTCTGAGCAGCACTCCCTGAGTATCAGTCCTTGCTGTCAGAGGCTTCCACAGTGCCGTGAAGCAGTATTTTGGTGTGGGTACACCTCAAGCACCCATGAAAAAAGCACAGTATATTCACTTAGTACACAAAGAATGCCCAAGGCCGAGGGGATGTGGTTTCAGTGACTGCTTCAAAAATGCAGGCTATCAAGATTTCTTGAAGTAAAACTCTGAGTCACAACCTAAGGGTGAGCAGAAAGATGGAATGACACAGTTAAGTGTATGAAGGGAGGCTGCAGCTTCGTTCCCGCACGACCAGAGCACCAGGGACAGTGCTGCTGTGTGTGAGGAGGAACAGGCTTCCCATCCCCCACTCCGGGAAAGGTTCACAAAGAGGGGAGGGCAGCACATTTCCGGGAGCATTCTTGCTCTTGGGAAGCAGACCGCAGGTGGTCCTCCTGGCCCTGGGTTCTGCCTGCTGGTGCTTCGGTTTCAGCAGGTGGTGGCTTGACAATGTAAGTGGGTTTGGGAGGCTGAGGCTGAGCTGAGCTTACGTGTGGCCAGAATGGGTCTGGTCAGTCACCACGTAAGGACAAGAGGGAAAGGAGTAGATGGAATATGGATCCAGGTAGGCTCGCTTTCTCTCGTTTGCTCAGACATCTTACTCATTAAAACTATAAAAAGAGCGGATTTTTTAACAACCATTTTGAGGTTGTTACATTTTTATTTCTAACATTACTGTTGAACAAAGAGCGGACAAGAACACAGATGCTTATGTTTTTGAGATATTCTCCAAGCATACCTCACCAGCCCAAGGTTAGAGGTTATGGAAAGCTATGGTTGGTGAAGAGTATGGGCTCTGAGGTCAGACGACCAGGGGCTGCTGAATGTAGGCCCCCTCACCCTAGCTGTGTGACTCCGCGCAAACCACAATGTCACTCAACCGCAGTTCTTAGTAAAACGCGGATAATGACAATGCCTACAGACCATACGTGGTCGTTAACTTTATTACTTTATTAACATTATCTTGTACCTCTTGTAGGACCTTTCATGTAACAGCATTCATCGCAACAACACTTTGGACAACACTGTTAGGTTTAAAGTTGAAGTTAAAATGTTCATTTTAAGTCCCTACTCACAGAAACTATGCCACACTCACATCAGACAAACCACAAGACCAAGAAAAAGGCAAAACTCTTACCTCACAGGAATAGCTTTAGGCACTGTGCTGATATTGTTCATTTGATATTTAGGTTTATCTGCATGGAGGGAGAAAGTTTCAACCCCACTGTCAAACTCAAGAGGCTGTGCTGCACTGTGTGCTTTCGCAAGGGTTTGGGGAGAAGCTGGGGCTTTTGAAGACAAGTCAGGTTTCTGTGCCGTTTCACTTGGCAGCAGATTGTGGTTGAATTTAGGACTTTCGAACTTGCGCTCAAATGGCCGGGCAGAACTCGTGTATGGTTTTGGTGTGAATCGATTATATGCTGGAGTGACTGTTTTCTGAGTCTGTTCAGCTCCATTAACTGGAGCTTTATCTGGGAAACTTTTCTGGGGATAGAAAGTAGATTGAACAGTGTCTTCTCGGTTTGGTGGTCTGAAAGTTGCTGGCTTATTCTGAGATGGAGGTGGGTCTGGTTTGGACACTAAAGAATTCTGAAAATCCAGCGACACCGAACTACCTGAAAAAATAAACACAAATAAACATTTTAAAACTTCCACAAAAAACTTTAACAGCCCCTCTGGTGTCTCTCCCATCTTAACTTGTCCCAGTGCTGGAATCATGGCCCAGGTCAGGGTTAGAGCCCTGGTGGCTGTCTTGTGACACTGAGGGACCAGGAGGGGGATGGACACATGTGGTGCTTTAGTGTATCCTGCTGTCTTGGAGTCAGGGTCATGCTTCTAAGAGTCCAGGCCTCTAGAGACTGGTGTCTGAGTATCCCCTCTCCAACATCCATAACAAATTAGAAACAGAATGCCAATACAGCTATGTAAAAAAAAAAAAAAAAAAAATCACTATAAAACTCATCTAAAGTCAAAAGGAAAGCCACAGAATGGGAGAAGCTATTTACAACCTGTATAATTATATGGAATTAGGATCTAAGACCTTTAAAGAACTCCTATACACCCACAAGAAGAGTCTACCAAAGAGAAGATGGGCAAAGCCCTGCAGAGGCAACAACGGAAGTGAAGGCCAGAATGCTCGGTTACCGTACAAGACACTCAACCTCACTACTAGGAAAATGCAAACCCCAAACAAACCCCAAATACCATCTCACACCCATTAGATCGGCAACACTTCAGTTTGGTAACACCAAGAGTTGGCAAAGATGTAGAAGAGGAATTCCCAGGTATGGCTGGTGGCGGTATAAAGTAGTATCGACTGAACTCAAGCAACTCGTTCAGGAGAAAAATAACTTCAACGCTACACAAAGTCTTTCAGAAAAAAAGAGAAAAGAGGAAACATGTCCTCGGCACTCTTTTATGAAACTAGCACAACAATGACAGCAAAACCAGACAAGGACATTATTAAAAAAAATAATAATAGGGGCGCCTGGGTGGCTCAGTTGGTTAAGTGTCTGCCTTCCGCTCAGGTCATGATCTCAGGGTCCTGGGATCGAGCCCTGCATCGGGCTCCCTGCCCGTAGGAGGCCTGCTTCTCCCTCTGCCCCTCACCCTGCTTGTGTTCCCTCTCTCACTGTCTCTCTCTGTCAATTAAATAAATGAATAAAATCTTAAAAAAATAATAATAAATAATAATAATAACCCCAAATTCCTTGTGAACCCAGCAACATATTTTACTGCATTAATAGAACAAAGAAGAAAAAGGTTATGATCATCTTAATGCATGTGACCAGATGCTTTCAGCAAATTAGAAAGGAATAGAAGGGAATATTCAAAACATAATAAAGGGTAGCTATGAGAAGCCACAAAAAAAAAAAACAATAGCTAACATGGTAAGGGTGAAATATTAAATCCTTTCTCCCTAAGATGGGGAAGCAAAGATGTCTGCTCTCATCACTTCTACTCAACATTTTATTTGAGGTCCTTGCCAGCATAAAAAGGCAAGAAAAAGAAATAAAAGACGTTTAAGAATTGGAAAGAATTAAAACTTTATCAGCAGACGTGAGAGTGTGGAAAGAAAATCCTAACATGGGGTAATGTCAATATACCACTACGACTCTACAGCTCATCTGGTTGAAGACTTGGCCCAGAATTTGATTCCTACAAAAATAGCTGAGAAATGTCTGTAGTAGCAAAAAGGCAACAGGAGAATGGATAAATTGTGGTATATTCTTAGGGTAAAACAGACAACCCTTTTTTTTGAAAGGGCCAAGTAAGACAAGGGGCATTTGGAGGTGAAGGCAGCAATCCCCCTTCTGGGGAGTATGATGGAAGGCAAAGAGACACACACAGACAGTTTGAGGGGGCAGCAGGAACAAAGCAAGGTGCTCTGAACAACGGACTAGTGAGCTGTACACATCTGAGGGCAGAGGGAAAGGGAAAGATGAAGCAAGCAGGAATGAGCGAGAGGAGCCGCACCAGTGTCCCAGGGAGACAGACGGCGTGGGTAAGGGGGTACGGGGTAAGAGTTATTGCGCAGAGACCTGTGAAGGAGAGAGTGCGGGCAAAACCACAGGGGTACAGCTGTTAAGATGAATCAACGGGAGCTGCTGGTCCCCTTGCTGGGATTTTGCCACAGTACCTAACTGCAAGCCGCTGAGGGACACATGTTCTATGGAACTTTACAGCTCTCCTATATCCACGTGTGAAGAAGGAACATAACTGATTTTTACAAACCACCAAATATTGGCTAATTTCCAGAACTTGAGCTGTGCTAGTAAAGGAGATTAAAATCTATTTAGCTAAAAGGCTTATCTGATACAATGGTCATAGTCATAAAAACAGAAGATGTACTTTACTTAGGAAAACCCTTAGTTTTCGTTGTTCCCAGGCTAAAGGTTTCAAGTATATATATTTTAATGAAAAACCCTCTTGCTTACAAACTGCAAGAATTCAATTTTGTAAGTATTACTCTATTACAGCAGTAATGACAATTTTCAAACTTCCTACCTTCACCATGTGCCCCCTTGGCATGCGTGTGGAGGGCGAGAGAGGAGCTGGTACTGGGCTGAGCAGGCTGGGTGTACTGGGAGGGCAATGGGGGAGGAGGGGGAGTGGCCTGGACCGGCTCATAGCGCTTCTCACCAAATGATCTATCCATGCCATCAGCTTCAGGAGACTTTCCCCTGTGAAAAAACGAAGACAAGGCCATCATATGAAAATGGATTTACATTTACAAAACAAGTTCTCATTCCTCTAAGTATCCCTGAGTTTAAAAAACAAAAAACTAGAAATTTCACAATTTATTCTTAGGAGTATAAATGGTTAACTCTACCCAAATATACAAACAAATTCGACCATTTATCAGCACAAGAAATGTAAGACAGCACAGATACTCGAAGAATATTAGTAAAACATCCAGAAGATGGCAACCAAAAGGCAGATGAAATTTTGGGTATACTTGTAATATTAACTGTTTTGCTTAAAAAAAAAAAAAAAACAGTAATGGTTGAGAGGTTTGAGAAAGTCTTCCAAATATTTTGAAAAATATTTACTGGCCCAAATCTTCCTTAGATTCATTTCTGATTTGGTATCTAAGGTACAAAAAAGCCTTGACTTCTGTCACGCTCAAAGCACCACAAAAAATGGTTTTATAGCCCAGAGATTGGCAAATTTTTTTATTGTAAAGGGCTGGACAATAAATGTTGTTGGCTTCTGGGGCCATACAGGTTTTTGCACAACTATTCAAACTCTGCCCCAAAGCAGCCATAATATGTAAATGAAATTGGTGTGGTTGTGTTCCAGCGACACTAAAAACTCTGGACATCTCTCACTTGGCAATTGCCCTTAATTTACTGGATCCATTTTTTTAACAACTGCTGGAGTAGCAGACATTGCTTGATTTTACAAGACTCATTTAAGTCAAATTGTGCCACATATGCTTGTTTTTTCAGATCGCCAATTGTTAACATGTAACACATAAAATTCAAACAAAAGAAATCTTTAAAATAGACCCATAATTACAACACTGCCATCTAAACCTTTGCAGAGAGCCAAAGCTGCACTGGCTTTATGTGCACAAACAAAACAGACATTTGGAACGTACTTTCACAGAAAATTTCACTGACGAAGTCTAGTCTTGTGATTAGCTTTGAAATGATGCTGTTACGTTGCTTTCAGGCTCTTACGCAGAGCATTTGAAGACTTTACAATCTGAAAGTGCACATAATGCCAGTGACGCAGTGAGGGACACCTTATGTAACAGCCTCACATTAATGCCAGTCTTACCACTTGACGCTCCTTTTCAAGTAGTCATAGCTAGCGTAAGAGCCAAGAAATCTAGGTGACGGCAAAGCAAGCGCAATAGAAAAACGAAAGGAAATGGTCAATCTAACTAAGTACATTTGCAGCAAATGGAATTCAAATGTCATTTTAAAATAGCAACCAAAAAAATACACATCCACCATTTCAGGAGAATCTGATTTATAAAAAAAATATATCACTAACTTTCATTTAAGCTAGGAAAATCACCCGTCAATTAAAATATAGTAACGTAGTTAGGTTCTGCCTGCCCGCCCTCCACATATTTTAACTGTGCAGCTAGTGAGTAGCAAGGTGCTTGAGCTTTCTTCCTCTTCCACCTCTGCCCTCTGGCTTCACTTGCCAGTGGTGAGTAAAGAAATGAACTAAATAAAGGAGGGATACCAGGAATAATCAGCAGGCTCTGAATAAGACTGAGATGCTCTATTAAAAGAGGGCCGGGCAAAAGAAATCCTCTAAGCAAAAACAGGAAGAAGCACTCCAACCCACCAGCTGTGCGGGTCCCCAGCAGGGTAATGAGGAGCGGGCGAGTGGAAATAGGACTGCCTTTGAAACATGACTGATGAATCTGTGCTCCTTCCTAGCAAGACCTTATGCATCACCAGTCCTAGAGCTAAGTCCTGGGATGGGTGGAGCCTATTTGTAAAGCTGCCATGCTTGAATCTCACAGCTTCTCTCACTGAACTGTGTCACACACACGCACACAGAAATCACCTAATATCAATCTTCCTTAGTTCTTAAAAAGTTGAAAACTGCTAACATTTGTTTTGAGACCTGGAAGTCTCATAGTAAGTAGACTCTTGAGAGGGAGAGATTCTAGTGCCAGCAAAATCCCTGAAGAAGTTCACTGAGTCTCTGGGCGGGGACAGGTACACAGACCCAGAGGGAGACTGCTCTTCCAGCCCTGTGGTGGAATCCTGGAAACTCCTCACAGGCTGTGAAGACGAACAGCTAAGCCACTATTTCCAAACCTCCCCAGTTCCGACTGGGCTCTCCAGAACTGTACGACAGGTGATACCCACTTGCTTTCTGGGATGTCTGTCTTATGCTAGCAGACTTCTCCCCTCTCTAATTCCCATCATTTCTGAGGTGTGCTTTTAAATGGAACGTAAGCACATACTATCCGGAAGAAGACAACTTTGCTATTTCTATATTTTACTTTAGAAAATAAAGGCCTGCAGGCAGTCTACTGGTGACAAAAAAACCGCAAATGGTTTTGAAATACAGGACAAAGAGGGTCGTATATTTTAAATTATTTTCCAGTTGTTAAAGTTGTCTTAATTGGGCACAAGAGTACAACAGCACTAGAAGGGGGAGACACAGAAACACCTCCTCTCTGTCATCCCATCTTATTCCTTATTCCCCTTCCCAATGCTCTACGCACCAGATATCCACATGGGGAAATGCAGCACAGCTATGAAGAGTTTTCACTTTATGCCACAAAAGGAGGGAACATATACTGGTGTCCATCTCAAGTCGCACTCTGCGACTCCCATAACACTCACAACAGGAAACAGTGAAACCAAACACTCAAGAGTTCTAGGCCTATTCACAAAGACAGATGTTATCTATTTCTGTCAAAGGCAATATATGCTTGAGGAACCTCGGACCAGCTAAGACTCGTTCTTCCCAGAACTGCATTAATGGAAAGGGGGGCAGCTGATGCACCCAGTACACTGTGCCCTGCGCCGCTGAGGCCCCACCCACCAAACACTAGGCAGCGTTCTAGACCCTGTCGGAAAATTATACATCACAAATAATGTCACTAAATCTTCTCTGCAGAAAAACCCAATTAACGCAAAACCAAAAATGCTTTGTCAGTTGATTCTCTGAAAAGACTTTACTTTTTAGACCTAAATGTATTCTTTTAAGGCTGTATTCTGTTTACCAAGTACATAAATAAAATTTAAAAAATAAGATAAATTAATAAAATAAAATCTCTCTCTTTACACTACACCCTTGGACCTGCTTCTAACAAGAATGTGGGGCGCCTGGATGGCCCAGTCGGTTGAACGTCTGCCTTCAGCTCGGGTCATCATCTCAGGGTCCTTGGGATGATGCACTGCTCTGCTGGGCTCCTTGCTCAGCAGGGAGTCGGCTTCACCCTCTGCCTCTGCCCCTCCCCCATACTCGTGCTGTCTCAAAATCTTAAAAAAAAAAAAAAGAAGAATGAATGTGTTAAATGAGCTCACTACAGCTCACTGTCTGAGTCTGGACACTCTCTCCAGATGTACCGGGCACCTCTCTAGTGCTGCGTTAGGGGAGGTTCACAACACTGGACACTGTTTGCATTTAACAACGCCCACTGCAGCACTCTGGTTTGCATTTGTAGTTCTCACAAACGGCTTTCTTCTCTAGACAAAGATTTAAATGGATGACAGTGGAAAAAAGGTTTGAAAACTTTACCTCAAATGATGTCTAAGAATAGAGTGGTAATTAAAATTAGGTTTTTAATATTAGAGGTTTTAAAGAATATTCTAAAAAAATTTCCACTCAATAGTAAATAACAAATAATAGTTAAATCCAGATAATCCCAAGCATCTAATTCACTAAATACCTGGGTGCTTTAGAACTTCGACACAAGAATGATTTGTGATGGCTTTTTGATGTGTCAGCTTGGGTAGGCCGAACTATAGTCCCCATCTTTTGCTCAAACACTACTGTAGGTGCTGCTGTGACAGGGATTTACAGATGTAATGCCTCTAATCAGTTGAGTTCACTTAATCAAAATGGAGATCTGGATGGACCCTTGTAAAGAGAACTTAGGCCTTCCCTGAACTCAGAGATTCCCAAACAGCTCTGCCTCTTCTCTTCCTGTCCTGTGAACGTACAACTTATGGCAAGGTCCCACAATGGTGTAAACGAATTCCTTGTAACAAATCCACATCTGTTTCTCACTCTTGTGGGTTTGTTTTGCTGAAGTATGAACCCACCTGTGCCTATGTGAGTTTATATATCCCACTCTCAGTGGGTCTGTATACCAACAAAAACCCCAAGAAAGAAAGACAAATCAACAAGATCCCCAACAGATAAGTCAACAAAAGGGAGAAGCACAGAATGGGGAAAAGACAACTAGGAGTCAAGAAACTTGGGCGCTAGGTCTTAAGCTCTACCCGTCATGCCACCTCACTGGACCTCGGTTTCCTCATGAATAAAACTGGACCAGAAATCCTTAAAGTCTCCTCAAGCTCCAACAATAAAAAAAGATAAGCTCTTTCTCACCTTCAAAAAAACAAAAAACCCCCCACAAAACTCTATTGTCCTCCTTCAAATAATGTTGCCCCCTGCCATGCTGTTTTCATATTTAAAAAGCAAAAACAGAAAAGAAGGAAAAGAACCAGCATTAAGTGTGTTGTGCAGAGGGGAGACTTATGATTCACCTAAAACTCAGGGTCTTCACAGTTTACTCCCTTACCTGAAAACACTTTGCTTTTAGTATCTCCCATAAGGCAAAAGTTTTGTGTTATCTGGTATCAGAGTTTAAGAACAAAACACACACATACATACTAGAGCTAGAAACCATGCACACTGCTGAATGACTGCAGGTGACAAAAATCATGTATTATGGACTTAACTGCATTCCTTCCAAATATACTGAATTTCATGTGATTAACTCTACCTTATGCAACTGAACCTTTATGTCTCCTATTTTTAAAAGGTAAGTCCTGGTGAAATAACTTACTTCGAAGAATAACTAGAAAAGTTTGGTTGATTCTGAGAATGAACTGGCTTGGCAGGCTCTGAGAGATGGCCAGCAGGAATGTGTGTAGAAGGCTTGTTATCAAAACTTCTTCGGTCAAAGTATGACAGTTGTTTTCGATAATACTCTTCATCCTCCTCAGGATCGTAATGATTAGACCGAACAATATCTTCAGGCGGCTTCATCTGAGGTTTTTGAGGTTCTGGGATCCTGACAATGAATGACAAATGGAACAACTTTTTAGATGTTAATTTTACAAAGAAAATGAATATATAAATATTTTATCTTGACCTTTCATTACTATGATTACTCAGGATCAAGCCGAGCAGTCCAATAGTCAAAATGGGCATTTCAAATCCCATGCCTTCATTCATTATACTCAGAAAGCAGCCCTCTTCTGGCTCATGAGGCCTTTAACACAATCTAATAAGCTTGATAATGATTTGGCTAGAGCCTCATGGCAGGTTAGAAGCAGTTAATTAGAAAGAGAAAAGGGAACATATAACTAAGACAGTGGAGAACTTCCCAAAGTACATACACCAATTTTAGCAACAAGTAATAACTGAGAGAATTTAAGAACTTTAATCCACGACTGATAAATGATTCTCATATAAGGAAATGAATCTATATAGTCCAAAGTTCTAGAGGGCACAGGAAGCAGTGGGGAAGAAATTAAGTTGTTAAGCAAATTAATAGAGATCTTCTTCAATTTACAATGGGATTACATCCCGATACATCCAGAGGAAGGTGAAAATATCGATAAGGCAAAAATGCACTTAATATACCTAATTTACCAAACACCATAGCTTAGCCTAGCCTACCTTAAGTGTGTTCAGAACACATACTTTAGCCTACAGTTGGGCAAAATCATCTAACACAAAGCCTATTTTATAATAAAGTGGTATCGCATGTAATTCATTGAATACTATACTGAAAATGAAAAACAGAATGGTTGTATGGCTACAGAATGGTTTTAAGTGTGCTAGTCATCTACCCTGATTGTGTGGTTGACTGGGAGCTGCCCCTGCCACTGCCCAGCACCAGGAGAGGTACTGTATCATATATGGGGGGAAAAAAATCAAAATTCAAAAAGTACGCTTTCTACTGAATGCGTATTGCTTTCACGCCCATGTAAAGTTGAACAATCATAAGTCACATCACTGGAAGTTGGGGACTGTCTATACGCTGTTATGTATGCTCTGCTTAGTGAAATTTAGAAACCTTGCCTCAAAAATAAATAGGTTTCACACCAAAAAGGGGGCTAAACTTTCAATAATTACGTTTATTTTATGTAAAATAGCTCATTTGCTAAAGATACTGGCTAAAGGAGACCCGCAGTAGTTTACATTTTCATGAAAAGCTCTAGACATCATTAAGAGGAAAATCTGTATGTTGGATAGTAGTTCCTCTTTATTACAAGCATGAGTTAGGCAGAAAAACTGTATTCAAACCCAGTCTCTCACTTACTCGCAGTGTGACAAGGACCCTGCTAGGAGAGCTGCTAGCCAGGTTTCTCTCCCAGCTCCACCAAGTCCTGTAAGCTACAGTGCATCTGTACTGTACTTCAACTCCTCTCAGCCTCAGTGCATCTCTTTAAAATGGGGGAAAGGACCATCTACCCACACTGCACTGAAGTGTATAGAGCAATGGCAAGCATATGGCACGTGCTCACTAAATGATTAATTTTTGTTATTTTAGCCAAACTGAGTCTGTTTCCTTACCCCTAGAAACTTAAGAGCTAGATCCAGCAATGAAACCCCAGTCTGTGCTCACTAGATTAGAGTTCGTGTGTCTAAAAACACGTCTAAAACTAAAGAACGTAATATAAATGAAGGGCTTTAACATTTTTATTTTAATCACTTGCTAGAAAAATATCTTTTTGAAAGACTTGATTACTAAAGGCATACCAAAGATCTGTTATAGAAGACATACTCAAGACCTTTATTTTTCTTTCTAGGGCCACTGTCTTAATTAGAAAGGTTGGTAGTTTTCATTTAAGGACAAACAAGACCCTCTCCCTTTTCCTTCCTCTCCTCTACTGACGTAGTAAGAGGCTCCATCACTGACTGAAAGGGTCAGATTCCTGGTCAGTTCCAGGCCCCAACCACCACAACGCATACCCACCTGTACAGTGTTTTGTCATGTTCACTGAACTGATTCTGAGGAGTGGCTTTAGGACCAATGATGGGAGCACCTGGAGGTTTAGATGCTCCCTCTGGAGGCTGCAAAACAGAACAAAAACATGCCCCAAGAACAGAGAATTACAAGAGAGCTTCATTTAAGCAGGGGAGGGGGAGCTGGGAAGCATTCCAAACTGCTCCTTCGCTGAATGTGCCCATGCAGCCAAGGCAGGAAAGGCATGGTTACATGCTTACCTTAAAACCAGCAGTGTGGTTTTCATCCTTCTTGCTCTCCAATGATGCAGATCTTTTGTTTTCAAACATTTTAACTCTAGTGAGCACAGACTGGGGTTTCATTGCTGGATCTTCCTCCTCTTCAGTCAGAGTTGGGGTTGGAGGCAGTGGCTTGGTATTTGAAGGCAGAACTTCTGGCTTGTGTTGAGATGCGGGTATGAGAGGAGGGACAACTGCAGCACCATGGAGAGGCTCATAGTGGCCTGCTTTAGAGGTAAATCCTTGTGATGGTACTTGCTCATAACTTCGTGGGTATTGGTCAAAATACTGTTTGGGTTCAGACGCCTTCGGGCCTGCTGAAGAATAGGACTGTGCTTCTGGTCTGTATCTATTATGCACGTCATATCCAGGAGTTGGCTGCTCTTCATGTCGTAGGGTGGAGGTTCTGGGTGGCTGGTCATAGCGTGGTCTGCTGTCATAGGACAGGGGGGCTGGCTCTTCAAAACGTGGGTAATAGCCTCGTTCTGAGGACTCCTCAGGATGTTGTCTGGAGTCAAGGTCCCGAGGGTGCTGATTATCAAAAGAAGGTCGAGGCTGGTAGGGCTGTTTGTCATCATAATATGACCACTGCTCCTCGTACGTAGGAACGCGCTCTTCATAGCAAAGACGATGGTCGTAGTTTCGAGAACGCTGGTCTGTGTAGCTTGAGGAGTCGTATCTGTATGTGGGCTGCTCGAGGTCTCTGCTGGCTTGTTTCTCTACATATGGGGGTTGGGATTCATAACTCAGATTAGGGTCCTTGTCTGGCCTCTGCCCTGGGTGACCAACAGCCGGCTGTTTCAAAACATGATTCTGTCTCATCATTTCCTCAGGATAGGGATCTTTTCTGTACACCTGCATAAAAAATTCATGTGTAAGTCCAAAGGCTTGTTTTCAAGTCTAGTCTACCTTAAGAGACGAAAATAGAATTTTATATGTGAAAATGGTATGTTCTACCACTTATTACCAAGACAAGAAAGAGATTAGTGAGAAAGCTAGTTTAAGTGAAAGCTCAAAATTTATAATGCAGGTAGGGGGGCTTTTATGTTTCAGCATGTTCTAAATGAAAAGTGAGTTAAAGATAATTATTAAATTTAGCAGAAAATCAATACACCGAACTACTGATTCCACTTGATTTGGACACCAAAAATAAAAATCATAAAGAAAACTTATGGACGCCATAATTTACAAAACACAAAAATGCTTATGACAAGGAATTCTAAAATACTGAAAGCCAAAAAATAAAAATAATAAAAACAGAAGCACAAATGCCAATTAAAAGGCCTATTTTCAAATTATCAGTATACCACTGGAAGCCATGCAAACTACAAAACTGAAATGATTCGTACGGATTCGAAAGCACTGTGGTGTGTAAGCCCACAGTAAAAAAGCCAAAGGAACACTTAAAGGGCAAAGCGAAAATGATCGTGTGCTCGACTGATGGAGAGCGACAAATGAGGCAACACTGCAGCACGAGTACCTTTGCTGGATCTACATGCGACGGCAAGGATGGCTCTTGATCTCTTAGCATTATGTGAGCTGCCTCAGTACTTGGTGTTCTTAAAGAATCAGCTTGTGGTGAGTAAGATGTGGAAGGAACTGGGGTGGGCCCCTCCAGTCTGACATTAGTTAAAGTTACATTATGGTTAACAGCAGAGGTTGATGATGCTGGGTTTGTTTCAGGCGAAAGGTAAGGGACTGGAGATGAGGCTTCTGCTTTCTGCGAAGTGTTTAAAATATTTTAAATATAGTGTTCTTGTTTACTGCTAACTTCCCACTTCCATTTATAGGGGTTGGTAGACATACATTTTAAGTGTGCTGAATAACAAAACTATGACCTCACGTCCTCAATTAAAAAAAAAAAATTCAGTATACTGCTGTGTAAGACGAACACACAAAGTTTAGAATTAAGTCCTTGGTATTCTCAAGTCGAAATTAAAGATTAGTTCTTAATCCGAAGAAAGGACAAAATATATTCTTCAACTCAATCACCACATTCTAAAATTTAATAATGCACTCTAACTACAAAACGTTGAATGCTTGCTGCTTACCTGTTGAGAGGCTGTTTTAAATCCAGGGGAGTCTATTCTATGAACTGGTTGTGGCTGCGCTTGTGGTGAATAAGGAGGATATGTTTGGTTTTCATGATGCATTCCAGAGGAGTCCTCTCTTACAGGCTCAGAGGACCGTGTAATGGCAGACTCCGGTGGAGTCCCAACCTCATCATTAAGAGTTTCATCTAGTTCTTGATCAGTGTAGGCCCCGCCTTCTGTATCTGTGTCTTCATAGTCAGAAGTGTGTCTACTGTCCGTGCTATACATTGAGTATTCACTACCTGGGGCTGACAGGTAGGACAGACGATCATCATGCAAATCAAGGTCATCACTTGTAGCACCATCCGCCTGGGTCAAATAAAAGTAAATTAAAAATTTTATTCAGTAGTTCTTTAAGAGATGGCCTTTATTTTACAAGGGAGATTGAAAAGGATATTTTTCTTAGGAGAAGTCACATCTATTTCTCAAAACGTCTGGCAAGGAAAGGTCAAGAAGACTGTACAAGCACACATGCAGACACACACAGCACCCTTTGAGATCTGAAGGGCTTGGAAGAATGAAATGGTGGCTGCTCAGCCACAACAAAGCTGGACTCTGAGGCTCAGCTCCAGAAGTCAATGAAGGAACCCTCTCACCACTCAGGTTTACAAAACCTAATCAGTCACTAGTTTATCAGCCCAAAGCAAGGTGAAGAAGGAGAATGCTACCAAACCAAACTCACAGAAACAAGGACACACTGACAGAACAGCGCATTTAAGAGTTAACTATGAAAATAAATGCCACAGTTCAAGTTGAGTAAGAGCTTACATATATTTATATATATATATTTATACACATATATATACATATATATATATATATAAAGAAAACTACTTTTAAAAAAGTTGATATTTGGTCCTCATATTTTTGTAAAACACAATGGAAAAGCATCATCACCTAAGTGCCAGCTGCCTCATTAAGAATTATTGTCTTTATTACTTTTCACAGATGCAGTACCTAATGGATGGTGAGGGAGAAATGCCATCATGTTTCTCTTTTTTAAGTAATTAAGATCTGAGTTGGTTTTTATTAGTCTACATTATCTTCTGAGTAGACCAGAAAGAAAACGAGAAGCATTTGAGGGAAAGGAATCTAAGGAGTTGCATCAACAGGCTGTCATTAGATACTAGTTTGAAACTAGTACCTGGATTAATTAGAACAGTCCCTGAAGATCTTGCCTGGACACTGTGCCCAGTTGGGCAGGAGAGCTGAAGGATCTGGAATCCAGAATTCAGACAATCCTTCTTCCATTTTAAGCACAGACTGAAGGACAAACATAAGGCCTGAGCTGCCTGAACGGAACATTCCACACAGTCCTATGCCTGGCTCTCTTAAGAGCCTGACCCTGAGTACTGCCCTCCAGATAAGAAAGACTAGGGTATGTGAGGTGTCCCAGGGGCTCTGGTTTTCAACAGAGTACCTCTTGGGCTCAGGAAGTGAGAATTCCAGGGCTCTGCTCTATGTTACAGCAGAGTCTCTCCCATCGAAATCTCAATGGCTTCTCAACTCTGTAACGGCTGCTGCAGAAGAGAAGTCTTTTTTGCTACCTACTCTAACCTTTAACTCACCAGGGTTCTGGAAGACTATAACCCAGCAGCCAGCCAGGGAAATATTTAAGTCCTTGGAGAAGAATTAACTTGCAACTCACCAATCCACCTAGCCTTTGCAGTGGTATGAAATGCACAGTGAGCAAGAACCATGGGTTGCGCTGACCAAGAAATGACATATGCCTACATGTTAAGAAAGTCTCAGGATGACTTTTCTTGGTTTAGTAGGAACACGTAAGACTGTGTCAGATCTTGCAAAAAAGAACTCTTTCCAGCAATTAGACCAGAGTAGTTCGCTCAGGAAAGTCAATGTGAAATGAAATGGTTTTGGTTTAAGAATCTATCTATTATGATAAAATATACTCGAATAGAAGGGGCAGGAGATCTATGAAGCTTGATTTAAACTTTAACAATCTAGGGCGCCTGAGTGGCTCAGATGGTTAAGCATCTGCCTTCGGCTCAGGTCATGATCCCAGGGTCCTGGGATCGAGTCCCGCATCGGGCTCTCTACTCTTTGGGAGCCTGCTTCTCCCTCTGCCTCTCTCTCTGTGTCTCTCATGAATAAATAAATAAAATCTTTAAAAAAATAAAAATAAAAAAAAAAAACTGTAACAACCTATTCTGATTTACAAAATGCAATGCAATCTATTCTAATAAATCTGTTTTTTCCTCACATAAGTTAGGGGAGTTAGACCTGTATTTTAAAATCCAAGCAAAGACAGGAAGCACACAATAGTATCACGAAAAGAAATCATAGAAAATTAAGATTTGTGGGTAAAAAAAAAACCAAAACCCTCAGGTAGGCAGATAGTATACTTTGTGCATTTATAAACTAATTTCATTTCGGGAATCACCAATGCAAGCTATTAACCATTCTACCTAACAAAGGCTGCTAACAGAATTGTGTTTTTACAGATTAGTATGGAGAGGACTGCAATCCTTTGTATCAAATGCCATATGAGTGAAAATTAGTAATAGTGTGTTTCTATAAAGTGATACAGTGGTTTTTTTCTACCTCGATTTGTCTGTCAAGTGTCCCAGCTGATATGCCAGTTATTCAAAGTGGTCTGATGATCTCATATGCATAGTCCATCCCCTAAAGTGGTACTGAGGAAAAAAACCATGATTCTGACACATTAATACAGGTGGGAATAGCAGACCAGACACGACCTCTAGATGTAAACATTTTCACATCTGTTCTTGCAGAGGCTGTGTTTTCTGGATAAAGGGCACAGTGGTCCTAAGCATGCAGCATGCACTGCTAGAGCATCTGTAGCCATAGCCAGGCAGAGGCAAGTAGGAGCCATGCAGGGACCAAACACAACAAAAACCAAGCCAACAAGGAAATATTAAAACAAAACAAAACAAAACAAGAGATATTCTCAATCTTCTCTAGCAACCAAAACATATTAATATTGTACTGAAGGTAAAAGATATTAAAAACAAAAGTTTCTTTCAGCTGTATTAACTTGCCCAATAAAATTAACAGACCTTTCCCATCAAAGACTGCTATAAAACCAGAAAGACTGACAACAGAAAGTATTTATTTTAAAGCTGGCCATTTGAATGTATATGAAAATCAAAATTTGTATCTAAAAAGGATGTATTGTTCTGTTCAGCATCTAGTATGCTATAACAATATGAACAGGTATTAAGTGGGAAAAAAATTCCCTAGGTAAACAAAGTAATAAAATAGGTTCTTTACTTACAACTTCTCAAAGCCTTTCCTATGCTGGTGGATACAGTACTGCCCCTCACTGTGCTGTCCGCCCCTCCCAGGGGGCTATGGCTACAGTATTCCCCACCCATTACTTGCCATTAAGAGTTCCTTTTTCTTCCAGACCAAGTCCTGAATCTCATGTGCAGAGGACAGCACTTTGGGGAACACGGACCCAGCTACCCAGCCCACTCAACTCTTTCAGAGAAGGGAAAAAAAATGAAGCCAGGTTCTAAGTCATTCCTCAGACAGGGGCAGAGCCAGAACTCTTGCTCTTTTAGTTAGCATTTGAGAACTCTGAGAAAAGCACCACTCAAGTGGTAATTCAATAGGTGGGGAAATTTCGGAAACTTTTACTATCAAAAACAACTTTCATGACCCCTACATACAAATTATAAAAACTTAAAAGCAAACTCTCTCCAAATTACTCTAATGTACTGATCTAATCAGAAGACAATGGTAACTCTCAAAGGCATCTCTGATTAGTCATATCATCTACTGTAAGGGTTAAGTAACAGGAAGTTTCTTACCTTTCCCTCAGAAACCCATACCAACTGGTTCTGTTGTTGCTGAATTGCTTCTTTCAATGCACCATACCAACCATCATTCATTGAGTTTAGGTTAATTGTAGCTGAAAATAAATAAATTAACAACATTGTTTTACAATTAGAACACTGTCAAAAGCCAGAATTCATTCAACCCTGAATGCATCAGCTCAATCATCATTTCTTAGTTATTTGAAGGAGAATGTCTGAGGATACACACCTTTGAAATTTCTATTTTGGCAGTGTACATTTTCTTTGACTCAGCAGCTGTTAATGTAACAGGAAGCTTTCCAAGGCAAAGGTTATATATAGCTTTTAGCATTTGAACACAATACTTTTGTCTACATATTGTTGCCTAGATATTTTAAATTACGTGAAGGCCTTTAATATACTCACTTGTAAAAAGATGGTGATTATTTTTACGAAGTTTATGAGACCTTTCATATAATTTCCTGGCACTCTTCCGAGATTCTGGACATAACCTCATCCTCATAGTTTTCACACCTTGCTTAGAATCAGGGTTAAGGAATACTACAATTGGATACCACTGGGCATAATTCAGACGATCAACTGCATTTGGTGTTACATCTAATAAAGCATGTTTGTCCTGGAGGCACACACACACACACACACAAAACAAACAAGGACACAAGATACTGTTAATTAAGAATCATCACCTTCAAAAAAAAGTCACAGCCTATGGGTGATGGACACTGGGGAGGGTATGTGCCAAGGTGAACACTGTTTAAGACTGATGAATCACAGACCTATACCCCTGAAACAAATAATACATTATATGTTACTAAAAAAAAAATAATAAATAAGAGCCAAAAAAAAAAAAAAGTCCTTTGAAAGGAGGAAAAGAAAAGTCACAGCCTAGACTACATTCCAATGGTAATGGACCTTTAATCGGGCTCCAAAATGTCTCAAGAGTATGTTAGAAAAATTTGTAATCAGAATTCAATACAATTTCTGGCCTAATTAAAAAAAAAAACTTCACCAGCTCACTTTAAGATAGCCCCAATACTTGCAAGTTGACAGTATTATCTGTGTTCTGTAGTGAAAAAGAGTGTACGAATTTAATGTTCCTGATGTGATCCTGTAGAGTCAACAATATATCCCCTATGCATATAAATATCTTTTGATGCATGTAATACTGTTTCCTTGAAAGTTATTGGAATGCCCTTCAGTAGGGGGGCTTAATCTTCTTATGGTAGACCAGTAATACTTTTAGAAAAGCTACTTTACTACTTCCAAATTAACTAAACTCCATCCCACTCAAAAATACAACATTCACAGATTATAATGAAATAGGTCAATTTTTAATAACGTACCTGATCTATTATTTGCTTTATTGTATGAAGGCGAATAATGCCAGAGCTACGTTGGTCAGTTCCAGCATCTCGTGGTTCGCTTTCTATTCATGACATCAGAGGACAAAAACAAAACATCAAATGTGTATTGGTTAGACCAGTTTCTCAACTACTGGGCACTACCACATGCTGGGCTCTGTAATACTTAGTTATAGGGGCTGTCCTGTGCTAGGGCCTGTTCAGCAGCATTTCTGGCCCCTCCTGCTACATGCCTCTTGTCCACATTATGACCAATAAAAATGTCTCCAGGAGTGGCCAGTATCCTCAGTGAGGCAGAACTGCCCCTGACTGAGTGCCACTGGGTTAGATTAACACTTCCCAACAATTCTGGGATTAGAGAAGGCAAGTAAGGCACTTGCTTCAAGAGCAGTATTCAATGAGGTGCCAAAAAAACTCAGCAATCAAGTAATACTTTGCTGCAATATGTTTGAAAGATCAAAATTAATAATCTACAATAATCTGTAAGTGAAAGGAGTAAAAATTATTTAAGACTGTCACTTGGTCAAGAAAAATTATCAAACATGGCAATTCTTTCGATTGAAAATGAGATATTAAAAAGTAAATTTAGGGGCGCCTGGGTGGCTCAGTCGTTAAGCATCTCCCTTCGGCTCAGGTCGTGATCCCAGGGTCCTGGGATTGAGCTCTGCATCAGGCTCCCTGCTCAGTGGGAAGCCTGCTTCTCCCTCTCCCACTTCTTGTGTTCCCTCTCTCACTGTGTCTCTGTCAAATAAATAAATAAAATCTTAAAAAAAGAAAAAGGTAAATTTTAAAATAATATTGATGAGCTTGCTTCCATTAAAGGAAAACAAAATTATCAATTCTATTTTGGTATAAATAAAATATTTAAACTTGAAATAATGTGAGTTTTAATATACATGTTTTTTATGTTTTCCAAAAATTTTCTAACTATGTTCTGGAAAAAGACATTAAAAAAAGATGTAAAAATATATATGAATGGACACACTTTTTTTCCTTTTGCCTAACGCTCTAGGATGGGTTGGCATGGCACTATTTCCAAATGTTTTACACATTGTAACATGCAGAGAAAATGACATTATTTGTACGGCCAACAGAGATAAACTTAGGAGGCCTCTTCTGGGTGGAGCCCCATCCAGCCACTGGGGGCTGACGAAATCAATACCTGGGCAGGTCCACAACCCATCAGCAACAATGCTGTAGCAGACTGGCTGGGGAGTTCTGGGTTAGAGGCCTTTTTGGAACCTGGGAGCAGAGAAGGCTGTTAATTTGTAACTGAGACAGCCTGTGGTTTCACACTGGCAACCTGTCCCTCCCTACTGGTATATAAAATGCCAAGTGCAGCTTGAGCCAGTTACTAACCAAAAATCTCAGAGGCCCAATTTACACAAAGTTCCCCACTAAAAAGGCACAGCAATGTTTGTGACTCTGGTCACAAAGAAAGCTTGAAAGGCAAAGAGGAGCTCTGGTGTTTCAGTTCAGACAAAATCAGAGATTTGGAAGGACAAAGGTCCCACTGAAGGACAAGATGAATGACTCGAGAGAATGAGACTATCGTAAGATAAAGCTCCACGAGCAAACAGGGCAAAATTTCAAATCTGGTGAACAGAGAATTAAACAAAGAGATCAACTGGGAGTTTTGGTTGGAGAAAATGCTACTAATTCTTTAACAAAAAAGACTCTCATTGGACTCCGAGAGGATACATAACTAAGCTACCTGAATCCTTTTTAAGAGGCTGGCTGAAGTATAGAATAAACTCAATTAAAGCAATCAATTACTCCCTCACACAGAGCTTTGTAAGTCTTCACACTTACTCTTCCTGAATTTATAAACGCTAAGTTTGGTTATGGGTGGGGTCACCACCAACTTCTTTAGGACAAATGTTACCTACAAACAATGACCCAAAAAAACCTCTTCTGAAAAAACTAACAAACTGAATGGGGAATCAGAAATAAACTTCCTAAACTTGCTCAAATTTTACTATCATTTGTCTGCAAATCTTCTCAGTTTCATAAATATCCTCATTCAACTTCACCAACAACCTAAGTGAAAAGCAATATAATAAAAAAAGGCACTGCTCTGATTCTTTAAAAGTGTTAATGCAGGTCTCATCTAGTGACGGTAAGAACGACAACTACAAATGTAGGCACAACCCTTCGGAAGGCAACAGCCATCATACACAGCAGTAACTAGAAAATGCTCATGTTCCGTAGCTTATTCCTGCCTGTATTTGGGAATTCTAAGAAAATTATCATAAATATGGGAAAAGCTATATTCCTGAGGAAATAAATCCTTTGGGAAACAAAGTAGAGCAGAAATAAGCAAATAAAACAGGGACAGATTTCTGCATCCTTTATAAAAGTAAAATATAAACTTGAAACCAACTATGTATAAACAACAGAAAACTAATCAACCAAAATTTGGTTGCAGGATGGATAATAAAAAAAATAAGGTGGTATCTATTAAAAAGGAAAAGAGAATAAAGTTCCACACAAAAGTCTGCTTACAAACAGTAGTAGGGTGGAAGAAAATACAATAGGATAAAATTTAGGATGATGATGATATATGTCAAAATTAATTTTCTAAGCTTTCCAAATAGTGAATATTTCTATAATTAGAGGAAAAAAAGTTTACATTTTTATATATAGCTTACAGCAAGCCAAAGTAGTCATAACTAAGTCTGTATATTTAAAGTACCACAACAGTTAAACTAATTAAATAATAAAAGAATCTGTAAGCAAAATCTGTTAGGCATTTAAAGCACTGTATCTTCAATATTTATATTTAACACTAACTTACTAAAAATGCCTACAATAATAACTGATGGCATGAACCATGCTTTTATTACCCTTTTTATATACTTGTCTCTGTTACCTCAATGACTGAAAGCACTGGACTGAAGCCAGGAAGGGTTGGGTTCAAAGTTGAGTTTTGTCACTCATTAGCTGGGTGTCATCAGGAAAGTTTAGAGTAAAGAGGTTGGTTGGTGATGGTCCCCACCACCCTAAGACTTAAGTTGCTCAACTTCAGCATGGATACACAAATTAATATTTACCCCATGGTGATACTGTCAGGATTAAACAAGATGTTGTACAATTTTCATATGACGCCCACAGCTTCATAAATGGTGATTCTTTGTATTATTAAAGGGAATTAACAGAACAAGGACACAATCAAATTTCCCTCCAAATTAAATAAACTGGGTAAACTGCAAATTTTCACTTACAGAAAGTTTTATTTCTATTAAGCGAATGGATCAGACCCATCCTTTAGAGGAGTACCAAATAAGGTAATACCTTCAACCTCATTTAAGTCCGTCTTAAGGCCACTTACTTGCAATCTGATAAATATCTGGTTCCTCTCTTGCCAGCTTTTCTCTGGCAACATCAGCTATGGGTCCAAAGATAGTTACAGGCCTCAGAAACCCAGCTGGGGAGAAAGTCAAAGAAAAAATAACATAGTTTATACTTTTTCTTTCTTAAGCACATTGACATTAAATGGTATTAAGGTTAATCTATAAAAAATAAACTACCTTCTCGAAGAACAACTCTTTCATAGGCTGGAAACTTTGTTTGAACTGGCTGAGCTGACAAATCCTCTCTGCTCTTTCGAAGATTTCTCTTGGAACTGCGAAGACCCCGGAATCTCCAGAAGTCAGCACGGTCTCCCCCCGCTGTTTTCGGAAGTGTGTACTGTACACTGGCTAACTGCTCAGCCCTGGACAAGACAGAATATAGACAGAGGGATGAATATATTTAAAAAAACAAAACGGAAAAAGATCCACAGATGAAACAAAATGTCAAAATACTGGACAGAATTTTACATGCAGTTTAAATCTTAATGGCTAAACTAAGATAAAGAAGTTTGGGAGCATCTGGGGGGTTCAGTGGGTTAAGCATTTGACTCTTGATCTCAGTTCCTATCTTGATCTCAGGGCCGTGAGTTCAAGCCCCACACTGGTCTCCACACTGAGCGTGGAGCCTACTTAAAATAAATAAAGAAATAACAAAAAAACAAAATAAAATAAAATAAAATGAGTTTGTACAACTAAGTCAGTCATAGAGTGAATTCAATGAAAACTGATTCTTTACATTGCCAAAATTTCCCAGTGGGATTCAAGTCTTCCATCATCATTTACTTAACTTATTCTATGAGGTATCTAAACATTCATACCTGTTCTTATTAGGGATGATGCCTCGTTCTACTTCTTTATGATTTTTGCCAATTCGAATAGCGAGCCACGAGCCTAGTTTCCCATTGTACAAGGTATCCACAACACGGAACACTTCTCCTTTGTTAAAACTAAGTCCATAGGGAGATTCCTTTTCATATTCAAAATGGGTTCTAATATAGAAAGAATCTCCTACATCTGATTCTACGATGCGACGATAAACTAAAAGGAATCAAAACAAAAACATTATCAATAGCTAGTCCGATAAGAAATTACTCTGAATAGATAATGTGAAGATGCTGTAATAACAAAACCAACAGCATTCAACATATGTTGGATCCTTCCCCTGTGTGAGGTACCACATTAGGCATTCTATTTCATGTACAGCACCATTACCTCATGAAATAGGAATGCTTAGCACCTCCATTTTGCAGATGAGGAAAGTAATGCAGAAACAGATCAAGCAACTTGTCCAAAACCACACATAGTGCTATTTATACCATCTAACTTAATTTTGTTGCAAATATTACAAATATTCCCATTTTTCTAAATAAATGGTTCTCAAATGAGGGTAATTTTTCTCCCCCAGGGGATATTTCGCAGTATCTGGAGACATTTTTGATTGGGTATGTGTGCTACTGGCATCTAGTGGATAGAGGCCAGGGATGTTTCTAAGCATCCTACAATGCATGGGTCAGCTCCTACAAAAAAGAATTATTTGGCCCAAATGACAATTAGTGCCGAGGTTGAGAAACCCTGTTTTAACTGAGAAGTGTAGCTGCCTAATCAAAGAAAATTAGGCATTCTCTTTACTTAATGCTAACAAAAATGTATTGCTTAGACAACATTAGTAAAAAAATTGGAAGCTAACTGTACACTTTTATATGGTTCTGACGGCTAATAAACAACTAGGATTTTTCTATGCCTTGTGAAGGGCTGGATAGCCTTCTACTTAAACTAGAATGTCATAAAGACTGGTTCTATAATCGTGCTTTCTAATGAGCATAGTGTTAAGACTGCCTCTGAGTGACTTAAACTCTGACATTAACAAATTCATTTATCACTCAACTTTGAATGATTTATTTAAAAATGGAAATTAAAATCCCTATTTAAGTTCTCAGAATTCTATAGATTTTCTCCATTTTCTGACAGTATCTCACCATCTTTTTTCTTCTGAGCCAATATGGTCACTTCTTCTCCTTTAGGGAGGTCAAGAAGGAAGAGGACAGCTTCTTCTCTTATGATGTTTGTGAAATCTACATTGTTTACCTGTTAAAATACATTTCACAAATTACTCTTGGCCATATTTTAAGATTATGAAAATACTTAACTACACAGAAAAAAAAGATTCTCAGACTACCTAATTTGGAACTATCACAGCTTTCAGAGGGAAAAAACTGACTTTCCTTTGGAGAAAAATAATATAATTTAAAATACGTAGAAGGCAAGTAAAATGAGTAAAGGTGTAAATTCATTCAAAGAGTAGCCACAATGCATCCTGGCATTAATGGTCATCTACTGCAAAATCTAACCAAATTAGACCAAAAAGACAACTCCTAATTCCAAATATTTATTATTATTATAAACTCTCTGGCTTTAAGTTTTGAAATCATAAATTCCACAAATGTAACTTAAAACTAAATAATATTGTATACCAATATACCTCAACAAAAAAAGATTTTCTTTAATTTCCTGTGAATTTAGTAATAGAGTCTTACTTTTTACTAGTCTCTGAAAAAGAAGTCAGAAGGAAATAAGATAAAAAGAAACGGTATGCATTGTCCCAGCTCTGTAAAAGCATCTGTATGATGTAGGCTCACCGTCTGCAAAGTCAGTATGTACTTATATCAGAAGCTCTTAAGGACCAAAGGAAACTTATCAAAATGTTACTGGTGACTATATGCAGGATCACAGGTAGATTTTCTCCATTTTACCTTTTGAAAATTTTCCCCATTAAAAAAAAAAATTAACATGCACTACTTTTATGATATAAAACAAAAGCAAATTATTAAGAAATAATTTAAAAATAATGTACATAAGGGTGCCTGGCTGGCTCATTTGGTAGAGCATGTGACTCTTGAGCTCAGGGTTGTGAGTTTGAGCCCCATGTTGGGGGTAGAGCCTACTTAAAAAGGAAAATAAGAGCTTTAAAAAAATAAAATAAAATGATGTATGTATGCCCTGAGGAATGAAAGTACAGTGTCAGATGGAAGCAAGTCAAAGATGATAGCTTGACTTTCACAGAGGTCTGAAGGGAAAGGACAGATGGAGGACAATGACCACAGCAGCTGGCACAGTGGGGAGGGGACTCAGGCAGAGCTCAAAGTGAAGATTCTGATGGTGGGCTGCCGACATGAGCCCTCAAAATCGAGATGGAGACCTGTAGCAAGAGAGAAGCAGGGAGCTGCTGACATTCTCCAAGCTTTAGAAGAACCATTAAGGAAGACTGGACAAGAATTTACAAGATTAAAAGAGCACCAGAATGACAGTGTCAGGGAATCTAAGGAAGAAAGCACTTCAAGAAACATTACTTAAGACAGTCAAAACACTGCTAGGAAATAAAGGAAAACGAGGGCTGAGGGTGCCATTAGGTCAATGATGGCTTATGAAACTTCAGATTGAGTAGTGGTTATGATGGAAGTCAGACGATAAAACTTTAGGACAGGGATGACTGAAAAGGAAGCAGGGTAGGGACTGACAACAATTTCAACAGCAAAAGGAGAGAAGTAAGACAGTGGAGGATGAACGAAGAGCCAGAGGAGAGAGAAAGAGAAAAACATGAGCAAAGCAGCAAGGTTCTGATCTGGAGACTGAATCCAGGACAGGGGGCAGGAGGTAGCCAAATGCAGGAAGACCTGAACAGAGGTGGCAATGACAGTCTGTGCTGGAGAGGTGGAACAAACAGGAACTCACATTTAATAGATGATGATCTTCTGGTTAAAATAGGACATAGTTTATCTGCCAAGAGATTTGGATGTTTTAAGGAGACAGATAAAGATGATACTGTATGACTGGACAGCATCGCTTATGGCAAAGATAGAAAAACAACAACATCAAAAGAAAAGAGACCACACCTAAGCTGGGCTTTCTGACTCTTGTAACTGGTCCTGTCTCTTGTGGGGTATGAAGCTTCAGAGCCAAGGCAGTTGACACATTTGCCCGATGGACACCCCATTTCCTTGCATGTGAGCCATCCCCAGGGTAAAGAAAGTCCCACAGAGCTATGTGGACTGCTGCAAGGGCTGCTCCCTCTCTCATGGGAGAGGAACAACTGGTGGTAAGTTGTGGCCCATGTCAGTCTTGCCAGCCTGAATGTCTAGTTGAACTTAAAAAGACTACTTGGTGGATATTATATGGATCTAAGGCCTATATATTTTTTTTTTTTTGGTAGGTTCTACGAACATCAGAGATTAAAATGAAACCAGAGGATCACACTCTGTAGTTACACATATCACAGCAATAAACAAGAGCAAATGCAGAAATGGGAAGGGACGAGGCCAATATAACCAAGACCAGACAGATTCCTCATCTGAATGGTTATTTGGTTCAAAAGACTGTGACTTAAGATTACAACTGAATTATAATAACAGGTTTGCTGTATTTGATGTCTTTCTCTAAAGATCTAAGTACTTTCAAACCATATCTCTGATATACTGACATACCCTGAGAATTTGATCACCCTCTTCTAAGCCTTCTTTGGCTGCAGGGCTATCTTCTAGAACACCAGCTACAAATATTCCAACATCATTTCCACCAGCCAGGCGCAGACCCACACTATCTCCTTTTCTGAATTTTACCAATTTCATGCTGGGCCTGTTAAAACAAATATTTTATTTGAAACGGTTAAAAGAAGCTTGAAAAGTTACAGTAAACTGCTACAATGAAAACCACACTCAGAATGAAACAAAGGACCATCATCTCTGAAATTCCCCTCATACCACTAATTTACTGAATACAATTTAGTATTAGAATTCCAAATCAGCTTTACTGGCACTTTCTTTTATTCTCTGATTAATAAGTTTTAAAAATATCTGAATTTAATATGCAATTATGGTTTTACAACTAATTTATAAAACTACTTTATAAAAACAATGTTTTCCCAACTCTTAGTGTCTTGGATGCATGTGGGGCATTTGCAATAGTTAAAAACATCTTCCTTTTTTTCCATTCCAATTCATACCATATCATCTATACAGAATAACTGAGAAGTACTGTTTTTCAAAGGTAGAAACCGAGGCATAAATTGACAAATTTTCCTAATACCAGGGAATCAAAATCAATCTCCAAGCATTGTGATCGCCACATCCAAGAGATAGTGGTTTTTAAACTTGGCAGTTGGTGCACTCTTGACACAGATCACTTACTCTGCAGTCCCTTTGAATTTGAAATAGAAAACTTATCATCCTTCAGCCCTTCTGGATTAGTCACATATTCAATCCCTGCCCTTTTCTTACTAGACAGAGAATGGAAAAGGAACTAATGTATGCACGTTCTTTTATAATCAGTGTAGTGCCAAAACCTTGCAACAGTCCTTAAAAACTAAAGGATGTCTTAAAAGAATGGGTCGGGAGAAACGGTAATTACAAACTACGCTTTAAGGTAATTAATTACAAATTACATACATAATTACAAATTACCCATCTAGGTTTCCGTAACTCTCCCACTTTTCTACTCAAGAAGACACACAATTCTGTTACCTATTCTGACATGAAGTGCAGAAAAAGTCCCTTTCCTCTTAATTCACTAAGTAACAATGAACAAATGATTAGAAGCCAATGAAAGTAAAAAACACAAATCAAATAAATGAATAAATGAGTTGAGGAAGGAGGGGAGGGGGTCTAATTCTTTTAAAACAACTAAAGACCGCCTTAAGCTTTTAGATCTTATAAGGTATTCACACGTGTCCCATTTCCTTACCTAGAATGAACATTTACCACATGTAAACATCAGAGCCTGTAGGTTAGATGAAGTCACTCACTGTCAGGGTTGATGGCACCCTTGGTCCCTCCATGAAAGTACTGGCCAGTGTTACCATGGGCCATGTGAATCATTTAGCTGTGATAGTGTCCACTTTTCCAGGTCCTCTCCCAAACCAACTGTACAGAGAGCTTTTTTAAACACTTCCTCAAGGTCCTTGAGGCTCCAGGTCCCTGGTAGTCCTTTTGTAACACGCACTGATCTAGTAAAAATCATTGATTGTAGTCTGCATCCCTTAGTAAAATCTGTCTTTTTAAAGGACAGCTTTAGGCCCAGTCTCAGTGTCATGTACCCCAGATGACTGACATTTTATAGTCTGCTTTACCGGCGTTACATCAACTACTTGCAATAACAAAAAGTAAATCCATTAACCACTTCTGTCCCAAATCCAGTCACTGGATTTGAATGAATAACCAAATGTTTCCTGGCTCAGCCCACAACCTCAAATCCTCTTTAGTGTCTGTTCTTCAGGGCTCTCTTGAGAAATAGGTCTCTGGAATTAATCATCTCAGTTTTCTTAAACCTTAAAGAGTTATAAAATCTTTCAAGCAATTCTGAAGAAAAGGAAAAAGGAAACTATTCCTTCATAATTTATAAAATTTTGAATTATCAGTTATCTGATATTAACACAATATATAATTTTAATCTTGTGTCTTACCCATCTATTTCAGTTCTTTCTCTCTATCTAGCTGGGTCTTGCAGTAACAACCCAATTTCCTTAAGCAAAGAAAACAGGTAAGAGTAGGGGTCTACTCACTTACAAGTTTGGTTATTTTGAATTACTCACATCATGTCCCTTTCACCACACAGGCAACAAAAGACTAATTTGATGATCAAGATGGTTTGAAATTTACATCTCAATCTCATTAAGTATAAAACAGAACAGTAAAAGGTGTGGAATATAAAAAACGTACTTTTGAGTTGCTAACTAATCTAGAACAGGTTTTCAACCAAGGGTGATTCTGTCCCCAAGAAACATTTGGCAAAGTCTGGAGACATTTTTGGTTGTTACAACTGGGAGGTGCTACTGGCAGCTGGTAGTCAGGGATGCTGCTCAACATTCCACAATGTGAAGGACAGTCCACCACAATAAACAAGGACCCAACCCAAAATGTCAACAGCGTTAAAATGGAGAAACACTGGTGTTTGTTTTTTTAAATGCTAGGGCAATAGAAAACTCGTGAAAATTCTGATTTCTAAGCAGAAAACAATTTTTTAATTTTTGTAATTCCCAACCTAAAAACTAGGTAGGTGACAGTGGTGAGAAAGTCAACATCCAAAGTTTCTTTTTTGTTCTCTAATCTCTAATTCTATCATATAAATAATGTGAAATAAAACCTTAATCATAGCATTAAGTGGTATACACTCTTTTAAAAAGGATATGCAATATGGTTCTCAATTGAATTCTCACTTTAAATAATGCTGAATAATGGACAGAGAAGACAACACAAGTTTATAATCGCATTACCGGAGAATCCCATCTTCATGAGTTGAATTAGGTAGGACACCATCAGACGGACTGACAGGTAAGTCCACATCTGGTTGTCCAACTTGAGCATACACAGGCTTTGGTTCTAAAAGAAAGAAAATTTAAAAATTGTGCAGGAAGCACTTTATTAAAAACTGGAATAATAATGTAAGCAACCCAGAAAATACCAAACAATAAAAAGCCCGCAAAATATATATATAAGAATTCATCAACAAAAATATAAGCTCAGAAAACCTGATAAGGAACATATATATATATTTTAAAGTACAGAGTACAGTTATAAATTCTGATGTCTTTATAGCAAGTATGCACATTACATGGTTACCTGTGCCTTCCCAAGCTTCAGCTGTTAGCGTCTGAAAAATCTGTGGGTGGGGGACAGGGAGAGGAGGAAGAAGAGGAAAAAGAGAAGAAGAGAGAATCCCTACATTTCTTTAAGACAGTCAAAGCAGCCTTCTTCACTGTGGTAAAATTTGTTTTCAAATATCTACATTCTTGCTACTGAACAAGCAGAGTAAAAAGATTTGAGAGAAAAAACTGAGAGACAATAGAACCCAAATCTCCTGGCCTTTCAAACAAATGGATCTTGTCTGGTCTCACATACATCTCTACAGTGTATAACTTATAGTGTTTATGAAAACACTTTCAACAGGTAAAATAACTTAAAAATTTTTAAGCCAATCTAATATTTCTCCTAAATAAGCAGTGGTGAAGAACAACTTTACTCATTGTGAATAGCTGCTAACTATGAATAATTTCTATCCAGAAAAATTTTTTAAAAACTCATGAAAGCCTACTGATCCATGCCAACCTCATACCCATAAGGAATATGTTGTAAGTCAAATACAGAAAAATTCAAACACATGTAGTAGAAGCAGTAGTAGTAACTGTAGAAGTAACAATAACCATAATCACTGAAACATCTTTAAATTGTCTGTAAATTCTGACAATTATTTTATTTAATCTGATTGCAAATATTTTCTGAATGTAGTATTTTGCTAGGCTTACCTGGAAGAGTGGGTGCTTGTTTCTCATTTCTCTCAACTACAACTTCTTCTACCGTTTTAGGCGTATGATCATCTGCATGCTTCACAGGAGTTGAGACAGCCCCGGGTTTAGAAATTCTCTCTTCCTCTCTGCTCCGGAGACTACACATTATTTTATAAAATTTTAAAAATTATGAGCATAAAGATGATTGTGAAAATCATTTGTAAGAGAACAGTCTAAGAACAATCAAGCAAACTTTGAAAAACAATGACAAGGGATTTGCTCTAACAGCTATCAAAATATTATAAAAACCTAGTAAAACAGAAATAGAAAAACAGATCAAAGTAACAAAACAGAAAATAGATGAATCTATCCCCAGTAGTAAAATTTATTATGGAAGTGGCAGTTCAAAATTGTCAGAAAAGAACATGTTATTTATTTAATAAATGATGTTAGGACAAATGTCCACAAATTTAGAAAGATTAGATCTCTATGCATATTAATGACAAAAATGCGATTTCAGATGGAACTTAAGTCCAAAATATATTTTTTAAAAATCTGTATCATCGGAAAAAAAAAAAAAAATCTGTATCATCGAAAATAGTGGACTGTTAAAAGTAAAACTCAAGGCACAAAAACCCTCATACACCAACAACAGTGATTACATAGAAATGCAGGTAATTAAAAAATATATATATTATTTTTTGGTTATGCCAAATGAAATGAGGTTTTTTAGTTCAAACAGCTGAAATACGAGCTATTTCATATAGTTCAACCTCAGATATGTAATGAGTTTAATACCTTCATATTTACATATTGACCAATTTATATATTGGCCTAACAACACATATATATTTGTATATATATATTTGATATTTAGAACATATAAGGAACTATAAATCAGTTTAATGGAGACAATTCAAGAGAAAAATGAGTATTAGGAAGAGACAATTTACCAAAAATATATACAAATAACAATAAACATGAAAATATGTTCACACTCACTAGTAACAAGGAAAATGCACATTAAAATAGAGCTTTTAATTATCTCATCATTCATGCGATCTTTCACACGATAATATAAAACACAGGGAAGGACATGGAGAAACAGGTACTCATACAGGGATGGTAAAATAAATATAAATAAGTACAACTATTTAAGGGCAAAATGGGAGTTACTTACTGAAACAAAAAAGGCAAACATGCAAAAACCTGTAATTCCACTTCTAAGTTTATCCTAGAGAAACTATACATACATGTCCAAGAATGCATTTTTTCCAAACTTTTTGTTAAGGAAAATTCCAAACACGCATAGTAATGCAGAGAACAGTATCATAAAAATCTCGTGTATTTCAAAAATTTTCAACATTCTATCAGCAATTCAATTTGAGGCTAACAGTACCTTAACACCCAAACCTTGACAATGACAGGACAAACAGAGAAAACAATAAATATTTTAAGCTATAAACGGAGGAAAAAATTCTAAATAAAATGCTAGCTAAGGGAATACAGTAATGTATTAAAAGATCATTTTACAATGATCACAGCAGGGTTATTTCACAAGTATATGGCTGGCTTAACATTAGGAATCTATCACATAATTCATTATTACATCCAAATATTACAAAAAAAAGTATCGGTCAAACAGGAATGTGAAAAAAAATTCATCAGCCATTCCTAACAAAAATCACAAATAAAGCAAAAATACAGGCAATACAATTAATAATGAGACTATTTTCCAAAACCAAAAGCCAAGACCATATTAAACAGGGAAATGCTGACTGTATCTACACTAAAATCAGTAATAACACACAGTGATACCTGCCAATACTATGGTTATTTACCACTATTTTGAAGACTCAGATGATATAATCATGAGATAACAGGCTTGAAATACTGAGGAGAATTTTAGTGAGTATAAAAGAATACAAAACAAATTATATAAAGAAAATTATAATTACATTAAAAAAAATCAACAGACTTTCCTCAATGTCCTCTATAATCAGAAGAAATGAAAGGGAAAAGTATGCCAGCAACAATAGCATCAGAAACTGTAAAACGCCTGGAGAGAATCTGTACAATCTTAGATTGGGGGATAAGTAAGATATATATCCAGAAGCCATAAAGATGAAAACATTTCACTTTTAAAAATGTTTAACTGCACAGGAAAAGATGTTATAAAGACTTATATTTACAACGCACTCCCCAAAAGAGCTACTGTTGACTGATGAAGAAATGAAAAAGAACAACACAACAGAAAAATGAGCAACAGAAATGAACCTGGCAATTCACTAAGGAAGCAATACTATATATAAAATACTATAATAATAATAATCTCATAAAAGATGCTCAGCTCCACTAATCAGGAAACCATCAATTGAAAATAAGGAGTTATCAATTTGCAACCATCAGATTGATAAACATGGAATTCTGAGAAACAAGTGTAGTCTCAAACATTACTTCTGGAAAGTAATCGGCATTATCCATGAAAACTTAAAAATAATACCAATATACTCTTTAATGACTTCAGAAATAAAAAGCACCAGTATATGAAATCATGGACAAAGATGCTTATACAACAGTGACTGCACAAAGACCTAGAAACAGAATTTCCATAATATGTAAAGTTTCTCATCAAAAGAATAAGATGGAAGGATGTTCACCCTGTATTGTTAAGTAAAATTAGTTAGCTGGAAAATAGTGTGCAGAGTCTGACCTTTTTTAATTAATTAAAAACACACACAGAACAACCTTCTTGGGTCCCCTACCTCCTCGGGAGCTCTGTATATCTCACTTTGCTATCACTCAATAAACCTTGCTTTGCTGCCCACAAAAAAATAATATGATATAATAATAAAATCACAAACTCTATATATGATACTTTTATTTGTAAAAGTATGTGTAACTATGGAGAAAGGTTTAATTCAAGAGCAATGGGAAATGGGGTAAGGTGGAGTTGACCTATTTTACTCATTCTAATAAGCATACATTGCTTTTATAATTGAAGACAAAAACTAACATATTAAAATAAGTTACAATGAAAGAGAGCTATATGTAAAAACATGAGAATAACTCTGAAACAAGATGTGAAGCACAAACTGCAGAGTATCTATGGTGTGACATCAAGAGGTGTCTCCATAGCTCTATACAAACACACATGCATGCACATGCCCACATGGAGAAAGACCTAGATAGGTATAACCAAACAGGCAACAGTGTTTCCCCCGAGAGGGAGAAGTAGACAAAACCGAACCCAAGTGGAATTTGAGGTTTACCTATACTATTTCAATTTTTACAACAAAGAATATGTACATATTACTTACGGAGTAAAGATTGAAATGTTTTAAAATATTGTAAAACAATGTTCATTTCAAAATAATGTTTATATTTTTAAATGTAATTAAGTCTAACTTTAAACAAAGAATTTGGTTCTATTAATGCATATTATTATTATTTTTTTTTGAAGATTTTATTTATCTGAGACAGAGAGAATGAGAGAGACAGAGAGCACATGAGAGGGGGGAAGGTCAGAGGGAGAAGCAGGCTCCCTGCCGAGCAGGGAGCCTGATGCGGGACTCGATCCAGGGACTCAAGGATCATGACCTGAGCCGAAGGCAGTCACTTAACCAACTGAGCCACCCAGGTGCCCCTATTAATGCATATTATTAGCAGTCTCTTATCAAGAAAAAGTTTCTTCAGTTACCCTCCTGAAAAGATAAAACATAGGCTTTTCATAGTTTCTATTTTCTATTCACTTAACTATTCTATGGGGGTGTACTCTAGTTTTAAATTATGTATATTAATATGAGCTGCATGTAGGTAAAACAGTCTTTTAGGAAGAACTATAAAAGTCAAGGTATTTTCTAAATCAAACCAGAATGAACTATTTTTAAATCATAAAAGGTCAAAATTTTTAGCCACTGCTTATGTAATAAAATCTCATGTACAATTAGTCCAAGAATAAATACAATTAAGCTTTATCCCCAAACTGCTCTAGGCACTTCAGAGTGTAAAGGGCAGTACAAAATAGAAGATTCTCCTTATATTCTTTATTTTGCATTAAAAAATGCAAATGATATATTACAAATACGAACATTTTAAAGAGAATGAGATTAAAGAATGCATAATTTTAATAGTTTTACAGATTTATTGCTCTGCAACAAGCAAATTTTAAACTGCTTTAAAAAGATCTAAAAACAAATATTTACAATTGATTTTCTTTCTTATAACTTAAACTTCTTAAATTTAAAATAATTGACATTAATGATAACTACCATCTTGGTAACTTAGAATCAATTACAATACTTTAATGTAAACATCCTCCGTAATGATAACCAACAAGTTTTCATTTTGTGCAATAGGGCTCCATCACATAAAACTGCCAGTATTTTCATCTTCGGTTAATTATCATCCCGTATTGCCCATCACCTTTTTTCTTCCCCCTGTAACAACTGTTATGACTTAAATAACATTTCAGGCGGATGGAACTCATATTATTCTATGAAATCTTTCATACAATTAATATTTGGAGTATTACTACTCTCTTTAGTGCATTTCTGTTATCTACCAAAAGATGGAGGCATTATTCAATAATACACGTAGATCAGGAGCAGTGTTGTTAACAGGATTATGAAGCAAGTCATCTATGTAATTGTAAATTTTCTAAAATCCGTATTAAATGAAATGAGGTAAAATCAGTGAATACACTTTATTTAACCCACTACATCCAAAATACTATTTCATTAGGTAATGAAATTATTAATGAGGTAATTTACATCTTTTTGTGTGTGCTGTCATCAAAATCCAATGTGTTATTTCACACTTAAAATACATCTCAATTTGGACTGGCCACATTTCAAACACTCAGCAACCACATGTGGTTAGCTAGTAGCAACGATGTTGGGCAATGCAGATCTACAGTTACAGTACAGGAATAAAATAATCAAATTTTCCAAACATTTAAAAAGTTCTATTATGAGCAAATGGGATCATTATGTCTACTGCAAGACAAAAACTGAATTCGTCTATAATCAGTGGCGCTTATCAAAAGAAACTGGCGAGGCTGTGACATTGAAAACGCATTTTCCTCAAATCTTCCGTACATGATTCTACCCAACTGGCTCTGAAATAATATCTAAGTTTTACCCAAAACAAAACAAAACAAGAATTTTTTTTTTTTTCTATTAAGAGGAAGGCTGACTTTATTTTATACAAAAACCACTTCTGTCCTGAGTCAGACTCATGTTTATCCACATACTCTGGCTCCGAGTAGCCGAGACGGACATTTCAGACATTCTCAAGGACCTCAAGATCCTCTTAAGGGCATTTCTGTTTTCCCCTGGAGGGTAGGAGACAGGGTTTATTTTCCAGAGTTTTCATTTGTACATCAATCTAATGGCAGTGATCCTTTTACCTAGAAGCTCTGGGCTGGTTAAAAACTCTATGGAAGACAGTTGTTAAGAGATGGGGTGGAACACGGTCTCTGAAGAGTTTTTACAGTTCACATAAATGAATTCATTGTAAACAGCCTTCTTTAAGCCTTATCCAGTCAACTGTGTAAACTGGGTAGCAGAGTAACATACACTCTTTATCAGATCAGCAAGGAATAACAAATTGTTTTAAGTGAAAAACTTCAGGTATAAGTAAAATCACAAGCGTTTGGGCCTATAGGTAGAGGGCAGGCGGCTTGGTCAGGGGATCTCCCTCTGGGTTCTGGTGTGTGTCCCCTCAGCAGGCTCCTGCAGCACATAGCAGTCAGCAGTTTTCCCCAGTGGCTCCCTAGGATGGTTTTGCAGTAAAGGTCTCTCACAAGATACTTGCCCAGGAAACTCCTGTTCCAAGCACTCTACAGGGAAAAGTTCCTGCAAGTTCTTCTGGTGACACACCACAGCCGAATTCTCTGCCATTCAGTGAGCCATGCACGGGTGTGCCTTTTCCAACATGGCTGGCTCTGAGCCCTAGGGATGGGTTGGGGAGCCTCTTCTTTGGCATTCCATCACAGCACCAGGGGGAGTGGATGTTCCTATACCCGATTCTTATATTCTTTAGTGTTCCCTTTACTTCTTACTAGCTAATCCTTTGTTACTCCAATCCTGTTATATTTAATCTCTTTACATTAAACTTGCTGGGTTCACTCCGCATTCAGCTTTCTGTCTTGACAAGGACCCCTTCGACAAAACATGCCAGACTGCCAGTTCTTCATGCAGCTTTCTTTCATGCTTCTAGCTCTCAAACACCTTCTCAACTGACTGGTCAGTCATGCCTTATTTTAAAAATGACCCTAATATAGGAAATAAACTTGAGGCTTGACCATTCACTCCAGTAAAACCTTCTTTTATAAAACCAACTTCAAACTCCTATTACATAGTAAATGACTTACCCTAAAAAAGGGATTTATACTTTTTCAGAAACTCACTTATTGCATAAAGGGAGGCAAGACCTATAGAACCTAGGATGAAAACAAAAACTAGATACTAATTCCTTTAAAGGCTACTGGCTATCTCAGTCATAATTAGCAATAAAGATATGTTTAGAAATTAACTTAACCATATCCCACAGGTTTTCTCCAGTAACAGGAGAGTTCAGCCGGGAGGGCTAGAAGAAATGAAAAAGAAAAACTAAAGGCACACTCAAGTCTGACTATTTAGACTGTTGTGACCATTGCTCAATCTTCTAAATTTTATATAGAAACAAAATATTTATACATTGTAATTCCTCCTTAATAGCAATAAAAAAATTCTCTCTTTCTGCATGGCACATACAGAATTCTAGGGATGACAAAGGCAAAGAGATGCAGAGATTCTAAGATGGTACGTGGGCACAGAAGTAAAGAGTGGTATGCTGAGAAGGCAAGGGAATAATTATACCTGTTCTGCATATTTACAAGCTAATTTCCCACAATTTAAGTTTATTCTTTACATATTGTAATCTACTTTCTAGAAATACATGTGTGTGTATATGTTTTTGAAAAAATCTGAGTATCTAACTGCTCATTATGGCAAATGGCTTTCAGGTGATAACAGAGATACAAACTTGTATGAACCTTATCATTTTGTACAGAGCTTCTCATCTTACATGTTCATTTATGATGGTGATGATGACTAACCTGGTCCATCTGATTTAGAAGGAAAACATCTGTTGTTCAAACTATGATTTTTGTAGAAATGCATAATTTTTAATAATGAGAAGGACTAAGGAAGACCTTTTTTTAATTTAAGGATAGCACCGTTAAGCCTTCATCAGTGGTATAATGATTATCAGGTACTTAGATTAATATTTGGAGTAAAATGATCTTTTTTAAGATTTATTTATCTTAGAGAGAAAGAGAACCCCAAGAAGACTCCCCAGTGAGCGCAGAGCCCGACGCAGGGATTGATCCCATGACCCTGAGATCATGACCCAAGCCAAAACCAAGAATTGGATGCTCAACCGACTGACCCATGTAGGTACCCTACAGTAAAACAATCATCTGATTCAGAGGTACATTTGGTTGATTTTACAACCAGGGGCCAATGTTGCAACACTCTCATTTTTTATGAAGATTCTCACATGGACAACACAGAAGATTGTTCTACATTATTTAAATCTGGAAATAAGAGTATTCATACATTTACTATTTTTAACACACGTTACCAAGTGGACAGTCCATTTTTAAATATCATATCTTATGTTTTATATTGTACTTGTATAAGAGCTGATGAATTAAATAAAATTCATACTTTTACTTTTTAAATTGTGGTTATAAAGTATAATATTTAAGCCTGCTTTTCTGCCATTAGATCCATAAACTCCCCTCAGGAGTTAAAATTGACCAGCAATCATTGAGCACACACATTCTTACACTTGGGTTTCTAGTTAATTACTAGAGAAAGGCACCAACTATGGTCTTTCCTCAGCCTGGCTCCTTAGAAAGCGTATCAAATACAAAGCATCAGCTTGCAATTTTAACCTGGTGACCTAAAATTCCCAAGGATTGAAAACAAGTTGGCTCTTATCTAAGTAACAAAAGTTCAGGATGGGTCATCAGTGTTCCACTCATTTTTAAATGTTAGACAAAGAATCTTACCCCAAAAAACCCTAATTCAAGTAATAAACAACTTTTTAAAAAACTTCCATATTTTTCCTACTGAAACAATTTTTTCCAAAACAAAAGAAAAACTTCTTAGAACTCCAATCACTCTCTCCTTTGCTCTTGTGATCCATCCACACAGGTCATCTTACTGTTATTCCTAGTCGAGAAATGGCATGTGCTATTCTTATTCTGTAATAATTTTCATCGAGAGAGCTCTTTCTTACTCATTTCAAGATGAGGTCACTTTAGAGAAGCCTTCTTCTCTGATCATATTATCTAATATTGTCCCCTCCACGTTCACTATCATACTATATCCTTTTTCTTTAGATGGTACTTGCCATTAAAAGAAATTACTTTTTCATATTTCAAAGTTACTTATCTGCTTTCTTCACCTGGATATAAGCCCTAAAGTTCTGTGACAGCATGGATCTTGCCTAGACTGTTCACGGCATAATTTATAACCATATATTGATAACATATACATGATATCAATAAATATTTAGCTTAGTAAGAATTAGCAGGATAATGTCAAGATTACTGGTAAAAAAAAAAAAAAAAAAAATCCTTGAACTATCACTGTAAAATGTTCACGGTGCTGCATCAACTCACAACCAACTGCCTTAGTCCAACTGGAAGGCATAGAAGCCAAGGGCAAGAAGTCATTAATCGATTCATTATTTTCACAGAGACACTTCAAGAATCGTATCTTTCTACCTGGCCCTTTTTTTCAAAGATGAAGGAGAAACCAAAAACAAACAAACAAACATGAGGGACTTCATAGTCTGAAAAAGAAAATGTAGCAGTACCTACAACAAGTTAATTACCAACATTATCACATGTAAATCTTGTTCTGAAAAAAGCATCTATCTAGGGGCGCCTGGGTGGCTCAGTTGTTTAAGCGACTGCCTTCAGCTCAGGTCGTGATCCTGGAGTCCCGGGATCGAGTCCCGCATCAGGCTCCCTGCTCAGCAGGGAGTCTGCTTTGCCCTCTGATGCTCCCCCCTCTCGTGCTCTCTCTCTATCTCATTCTCTCTCAAATAAATAAATAAAATCTTTAAAAAAAAAAAAAAGCATCTATCTATTAAACAGGAAGTAATAAAACATTTTTTACTTAAGACAAAGAACTAAAACCGAAGATCAGGAAACAAAATCTGAAATTCACCAGTCACAAAATGGGCACATCTCCACATTTTAAAAGAGTAAAAAGAAATGTCCAACTGATACATGTAAATGTCTCAATAATTTTTAGCCTGCTGGCAAAGTTCCAGAGAGAACCAAGTAGTATCTGACAGAAACTATATATACTAGAATCAAAAAATATTTATAGCTCTCTAATATCTAAGAAAACAATTATGGACAGTAACAAAAAATGTAAAATGTGTAAGTAAAAATAATGATCTTTAATTTAAAAGCTAAGACTTCTCTAAGGTATTTAAGCAGATACATTACATGCATACATAGGTGTTAGGATTTACCTGGCACTCCTGGAGAACAAGATCATGAGCTTAAATTCAACCTTGTATAGTAAAAAGCTGATAGTAAAAGGTGGACCACATAGGAAATGGTTTTCATCTCAAATGTATCAGCGTAACTAACTGGGCTAACCACTTGGATTTAGTCTAGAAATTTCTCGTTTGTAAAATTCAATTTTACTATCATGCATTTACTATATCATAAACCATATCAATACTGATACCACTATCTTCAGAATTTAGTAGAAGCATTTTCTCTCAGGAGAAACAATGAATAAAGAGAATATTTAAAAATTTTACAAAGTTTCAAACTTTTTTTTTTTTTTAAAGATTTTATCTATTTATTTGACAGAGAGAAACACAGCGAGAGAGGGAACACAAGCAGGGGGAGTGTGAGAGGGAGAAGCAGGCTTCCCGCCAAGCAGGGAGCCCGATGCGGGGCTCGATCCCCGGACCCTGGGATCATGACCTGAGCCGAAGGCAGACGCTTAAGGACTGAGCCACCCAGGCACCCCAAAGTTTCAAACTTCTTAAAACACTGCTTTCAAGCACTTCAAAAGCAATTATTATGCTAACTATAAATTAAACCTTTTCTATTTGTTAAAATACATTCCCTAAAAACTTCAGACAACAACTTAGGCCTTAAATAAACTTTGTCAGTTTATGGAATGCCTGAGTGTAAGTAATACAAAACATAATCTTTACAATGCAAATTCAACATTATCTTAGTCTGAGCTTTTACTACAATACAATTTTTTCAATACTGCACCTGCTTATGATAATCAGTAGCACCACAGTCACTTTTACTGTAACAGTTCACAGGACAGAACAAAAAGGTAAACTGTGACCCAAGGGGGAAAAGTCCTCAGACGGATCTGTTAAATTAAACGTTACACAGTAGGGGGAGTAAACTATACCCAAGCAGAGGCTTAGAACATAGCCTGCAAATCAAATACTCTCTAGATGGGCAGGGATCACAGTGAGACCAGTCAAAGAATCTTCCCACTGAAAGCTACTTGGTTATCACCATGCAGCAGTGCCACCAGCTGTGGACTCTCTCAGTATCCCCAGCTCCTGGAGTGCAAGTCTTAGCCCAGAGTGGGCTCTGAAACATCACTGAATAAAATACAAAACAAACTTGGCAACAAGCATCAAGGTATAAGGAAATCCCTGTAGTAACTCTCTCTATACACACATTGTTTTTTAGTTTAAAAACACGACTATTTTAACATTCTAGACCAGGGACTGGCTTTTTCCTTATATGGCTCTGTGAGCCATAGTCTCTGGTGCAACTTCTTAATTACGCCATTACAGGATGGGTTCCAATAAAACCTTATTTGCAAAATCAGGCAGCAGGCTGTATTTGGCCTATAGGCTGTAGTCTGCCAAACCGTGTTCTAAACAATAGCGAGGATACACTGCTCACCTAGTTATAATGATAATTATAACACATGCTAATGTGTTTTTCTCAAGAGGTCTGTCCATGTAATGTTTGCTTTCTCAGGAAAGAACATCACACAGAACAATGTAAGTAGGTCATAACAATGATGGGATGCTGTATAGGACTCATGGTGTTTTTTAACACCAGGATTTTACTCTTAAAATAACATCTAACTTGTTTCTCAACAAAGGATAATTCTCTACAACTCCACAGTTATCTGGATTTTAACATGAACTTTAGGGGAAGGAATAAAACCTTTAAGCAACTGGTACTACTGTACATCTTGCTTATGGGCAGGTCAGAGTTCTCAGGAATTAAATTCTCAGCACAAAAATCTGGAAATAACCTGAAGACTTTGGGTCTTCTGTAGTTGAAGTACTCTTTTCTTTAGTATATGCTACATGTTCTAACCATGTTCCTAAATCTGGTAGTGCACAGAAGAGAATGATACCAGGAACTTAAAACAAAAAAATCCCACTATTCCCTGCCTCCATCTGAGAACAGGGCCTAGGATTCTGTATTTTTAAAAGATCTCATATAACTGGTATTACCCATGAGAATACCTGAGGTTCCCAATTAAAACACCCCAACTGAAATATAAAAAATCTTTTTTATAAAAACCTCAACTTCTAAGTTACAGATGCCAAGTGTGAATGAAATTTAATGAAAAAAAGTAGACATCAAAAAACTTTCTAAAATTTCAAATTTGCTCACAATAAAAACTAATGGCCAAAATTTGAATCTTTCTTTCTTTTTTTTTTAAGGAAAATCATGTCCAAATTGTTTGATACCACCAGCATGGTTTCTAGGTGAGAGAAATGTGTTAAAATTACATCTGCTCCCATGAATCATCCAAGGGTGTTAGTTATATCACTGTGTATGTGCTGTGGCAGCAATCTTTTTCCAGGTAACATCTGTGCTGTGTCAGGAAGATTTTTAAAACCAGTATGTTAACTTGTAGCAGTTAAAAATAATAATCAGTTGTAAGATAAACCAGGATGGCTTGTGACATACTATTAATATTCCTTTTAAAAAAATCATTACAACCTTAAAATAAAGATCAGAGTTAATTTATAAACCTAAAATTTGAAATTTATAAAGAATCAACTTCACAAATTTCTCAAAACCAGCAGTGCACAGTCGTATCACTATGGCTTTTGACAATCTTTTAAAAAGCTTTCTTCTGGCTAGATATTCCTCCTTTCTCTGTTTACTTCTTTCTTGCCTCCTCACCTTCCTCAAGGAACGTACTCCCCACAGTCCAGTTGTTGGCCTCTCCACATTGTTTTTCTTCACAACCTTAGTGACTTCTATGGCTTGAGCTAACACCTCCATGCAATTAAGTCCCAAATTACCATCTCTAATCCTAAACTATTTCACTCAAGTTTTCAAGTGCCTCCTGAAGATCTCCATATGGATTATTATTAAACACCACAGATCAACTGGGTGGCCTACAGAACCCTGGGAATGTCCACAAATTTTATGTAAAATGCTACATGTATGTGTACATGTGCCCTTTTCTAGAGATGATGGCAATAATTTTCAGTTTCTCCAATGTACATGCAACCCCAAAGACCATATAAACTCAGGTAAGTCATATACTAATAGTGTACCAGACTCTCGGGCATAAATACAGAGTGTATTTTTCAAAAGGAAAACAAAGTCCAGATGAAACTGTCTAGGGAAGGACTGCTAGTACAGTTAACTTTCCCAAGCAATAGATTCTATCAGCCGGCTAGCATCTTCTAATTCGGTGGATCAGCAAACTGCAGCTCAAGGCCAACTGTTTTTATAAAAAGTTTCACTGGAACACTGCCCTGCCTGTTCATTTACATACTGTCTACAGTTATACTTCTGTGCTACAAAGACAGAGTAGTGACAAGAAGCTGTGTAGTCTGCATACCTAAAATATTTATTCTTTCATTCTTTAAGAAGTTTCACTGACCTCTGGTTTTCTAGATAATCCCTAAATTGATTTTTAAAAACCCAAAAAAACACACAAAAAAACATAATCAAAAGAAAATCTATCTTCTAGTTTTATTTGTAAGCAATACCACAAACATGTATCAAGCACACATAACTATATTAACAATAAGAGTGTGATTTACCTGCCACTGCTAGGCTGCTGTGGAGAGTGTCTGGAATGATCAGAAGGCTCTGACCGTTGATCAGGTGATCGTGACCGGCTGTGGCGGGGAGGTCTGTCATGTGATCGACCGGAATGATCTGATGCCAGTGACTGAATTTCTGAAATGTCTGTTAGGTAAAAGGGTGCTATTTATTTTCCCATGAAATGATTATAGTAAAACGTTAAGGTACTCCAATGATAACAGATATAAGCTACTAAATGTAATTTCATATAAAATTGTTGTTTTAAGCATTAACTTTATCAACCACTGATAAAAATGGTGAGCTGCCTACAAAAAAAAAAAAGTGTCACCATCGATGGACCCTGAATGCATATGCTAAGTGAAATAAGTCAGAGAAAGACAAACATGAAACAAAACAGAACCACAAAAAAAACCACAAACCTACACAACCACCAAACTCATAGAAAGAGATCAGACTTGTGGTTACCAGGAGGGCAGGGGGAGGGGGGAAGGGGAATTAGAGGAAGGTGCAAACTTCCAGTTACAAATAAATGAGCACCAGGGATGTAATGTACAACATGATGACTATAGCTAACAGTGCTTTATGGTATATAAAGTTGTTAAAGAGACTAGATTCTAAGAGTTCTCATCACAAGGAGAACTTTTTTCTTTTTATTTTATCTATAGGAGAAGATAACAGACGTTAACCAAATATACTACGGTAATTGTTTCACAATATACGTAAATCAAACCATCATGCTATCTATGTACCTTAAACTTCCACATTGATGTATGTCGATTTTTTCTCAGTAAAACTAGAAAGTAACTAAAAGTAAACCCTCTACCCCCAGTATAAATATTTGTAATTCTTAGATTTTGAAGGTGTCTGGCTTGTAGAAAATTATTTCGCTCAAACGTATCAAATCTTCCTACAACTTTAATAGGGCACTTAAAGGGACTTTCCAAACAGAACTGTACTCACCATCTCTCTCAGAGGCATTAGCAGAGTGGATACTGTCAGAAAGATCAGGGACGTTCAATAGGGTAGCTCGTTCATCCCTCTGAACTACCATTTTTAACTTGCCTTTAGACCTTTCTATCAATGTCTTTGCATCTGTCAGTGACATATTTTCTGTCACAGTACCATTTATCTGCAATGGAAAAGAAACTAGGTTGAAAATAAATGACAAAAATATAAATTAACTTAATGTTATGAAACAGGAATATTTAAATTATCCTTGGCTTGCCATAAGAACCAAAACAGTCCTTTTATACTTTCCTGTATTATCAAAGTACTCCTCTTCCCTGAAATAATAAAATTTTAATATACTGTTGCTTTATCAGAAAACCCAAATTACTATCACTGAGCCTGTCACTTTCTATTGCTTATAAGCAAACTAACATTTCAATAATATTTAGGGCAGTCATCAAAACACTTATTGTATAAGACTAGACATATCTACCTACAAAGTAGCTCCTACCAGTGAATGGTAATTCATTTGTAGCGATTAATCGCTCAGGATGACTCCAAGCCTAAAGAAAAACATTAGTGTTGACATGTTAATAACAGACAAACCATTTTTGTCCATTAGAAATGGCAAGCCATCCAGTGCCCCAAATATAGATTTTTAATTTTTTTGGCAAAATTGCTTTGAACATGAGCAGAAGCATTATATGATTACATTAGAATTTGTTTTCTATTTCAGTTTATTAAAATGTAAGAACAGGACTATACCTTTAATACAACATCGCCTTCTTGAATATTGCCATCTCTTGCTGCCAAACTATCTTGTGAAATTTCCTTTACAAATATATGGCTGGCCAATCGAAGACCATACTCTGAAAGAACATATTTAAATGTCTTTAGTGTAAAATGCTAAGAGACTTAAGAGTTTAAAAGCATAATAGTAATCACCACATTGAGTTTTTGTTCTTTTTAAGATTTTATTTATTCATTTGACAGAGAAAGAGACAGCAAGAGAGGGAACACAAGCAGGGGGAGTGGGAGAGGGAGAAGCAGGCTTCACGCCGAGCAGGGAACCCGATGCTGGGCTCGATCCCAGGACCCCGGGATCAGGACCTGAGCTGAAGGCATATGCTTAATGACTGAGCCACCCAGGCGCCCCCACATTGAGTTTTTAAGTACAATCAATAACAAGAAATTATTCTTGGTTACCCTGTAAAGATGACATTTCCTCTAATCATCAAAGCAATGTGAAAGCAAAGGAAGTATGTGATTCAAGCGAAGACTGACAGACCTTATTCCCATTTTACTCAGAGAAAAAAGCCCTGAAGAGCAGACCATTTCTTTCTATGTTGTAATAATACACTAGCTTCTCAGAAGATTTAACGAATACAATTCTAAAAAGTGAACTGCTTGAGGCTGGAAAAACTCTGGAAAGGTTGACAATTTTATTGATGACTTGTGTTACCAAGCATACACTGTTTTTGTTTTCCCCAATTTCCGATTCTATACACCTCTATACTGGAGAGACATATACAGAGCATTAGGACATAAACTTTGTATTAGTGCAAACAAAGGCTTCAACTAGCTGTGCAGATACAGGCAGGAGTTATAAATGCCAATCCTTTCCTTTTAACACCAACCAAGTATCCAAAAGTGAGGCAACATTAATTCTATCTATGGGGGAGGAAATGGTCAGAGTTGAGGAAGGTACCAGGAGAGTCCAGAAAACTGTCCAGGGACCTGCAAAACTGTAGAATTTTGTCTGTTTGTAAACTAGAACAATGACGACAACATAACACCAACAGTTTGAAAAGCACTGCTCCTGGTTCTCTCAGGAGAGAGAAAAGGACTGTGTCTTTCTGCATTAAGGAAAAGGGGGGAGACCCCCCCAAAAAAACCCTCTTGGGGTTTTGTTTTTAATATGGGATGGGTAGCAGGTCAGCTAACTCAAGCTTCTATAAGTTAACTTAAGGCAAAGTTAAGGCAAATATACAAAGAGTGCTCACAAGCAGGAAAATCAGGGTAAAAAAAATAAAATGACTTTTGAGGGGATCTAGGCAGTCAAGTATATGTGCTTAATGGTTGTTATATCACAAAAGAATACAGTATTGATGACAAACCTGTCCTTATTTAAGATTAAAAAGTTACAGGGGTGGGGCGCCTGGATGGCTCAGTCGTTAAGCATCTGCCTTTGGCTCAGGTCATGATCCCAGGGTCCTGTGATCGAGCCCCACATCGGGCTCCCTGCTAGGCGGGAAGCCTGCTTCTCCCTCTCCCACTTCCCCTGCTTGTGTTCCTTTTCTCGCTGTGTCTCTGTCAAATAAATTAACAAAATCTTAAAAAAAAAAAAAAAAAAGTTACAGGGGCACCTGGGTGGCTCAGTCAGTTAAGTGTCTGCCTTCAGCTCAGGTCATGATCCCTGGGCCTGGGATGGAGCCCCGTGTCGGGCTCTCTGCTCAGTGGGGAGCCTGCTTCTTCCTCTCCCTCTGCCCCTGCTTGTGTTCTCTCTCTCCTTGTGTTCTCTCTCACTCTCAAATAAATGAAAAAATCTTTAAAACAAAAGATTAAATAAAGTTATAAATGACCAATACAGAGATGACTTCAAAATAATCCTCATATGCATTTACTCCAAGTGTTTCCTTGAGTAAATATTAACTATGTGCCAGGCACTATGGATAAAAAGCAGCAAACAAAAGAAAGTCCCTGCACTCTGGCAACTTCCACACACAGCAGGGGCAAATATAAGTGTGAGAGGAGGTCAGATAAAGGCAATACAGGGTTCCGTGTCCAGTATGGAGTTCAAGAAGGTCTCTCTGAAGAAGAAATACTAAAGTAGAAATACTACTTTAGTAGTATAGATAAACCAGAAGGATGACTGTGTGTAGGTGGGGTGGGTGGTAGAGACAAGATGGTTAAAAACAAATGCATCTCTGTGAAGGTGTCTGCAGAACTGACTGGAAGGGATCCACAGACTAGTTTTTGAGACTCATTAAGTTCACTTAAGAGATGATGGTTGCTCACGAGACCAAAAAAAAACCAAACAAACCATAACTATTAGAGGATGTGAGGTAACTAAGGTATCATGTAAATGATGGCTGTGATAAACTTGATTGTGATCATTTTATAATATCAAACCATCATGTTTACATCTTAAATGTATAAATTTTTTTTTTTAAGATTTTATTTATTTTTTAGAGAGCGAGCGAGAGAGAAACAGCATGAGAGGGGAGAGGGTCAGAGGGAGAAGCAGGCTCCCCGCTGAGCTGGGAGCCCGATGTGGGACTCGATCCCAGGACTCTGGGATCATGACCTGAGCCGAAGGCAGACGCTTAACCATCTGAGCCACCCAGGCACCCTTAAATGTATAAAATTTTATACACAATGTCAGTTACATCTCAACACAGCTGAAAGAAAAAAAGATTATGGTAGCTTGGATAAGGGTGTTGGCGGTGGAGAAAGGCAGAAGTGGGATGGCTATTTAAGCGTGGTATTTAGGAAGTTAGCATGTATTAACTGGGTATAGGGAAGTGAGGAAAATAGAGATGTTAAGGATAACTACCATGTTATCCATAACCGGCATGAGAAACTGGGTAGATGAGAATTTATCAAACGAGTGACTTCATAAGAAACACAACAATTTTAAGAGGAAGATGTGAGTTTCATTCGAGATTTGTTGAGTTTGAGGGAGCTACATGAAACACTGAAGTGAGTACGCCTAATGGTCAGCTGGCTCACAAAAGTACACAGACATGGACTGGAGAAATAAGGTTTGCCATTAGCAGCAGATAACTGAGGCAATGAGTAGATGAGACTGCGTAAAGAGGTTATGTTGAAGAAAAAAAGAGATTCTGGAACAGAAATCTACCTAAGGTTAGAGAGTAGGATGAGGAGAATAAAGTTGCAAAGGATACAGAAAGGGGGTGGGAGACCCAGAAGGACACAGTATTACCATTCTCTTGAAGCTGAGAGAAGACATAATTTCAAAACATAGGAAGTCGTGCTCACTTCAGCAGCACATATGATAAAATATAGAAGTGGTTAATGCTATGTAAAATGGTACTGAAAAGGCAACTAAAATAAAGACTGAAAATTTCTACTGAATTAGTATGAATGGTTTGGGGAGCAAGGTGAAACAGATATCAGGCCAGAGAGGGTTGGAAAATGAGTGGTAAAACGAAGTAGAAACAGCAGGGCTAGGCAGTGTGAGAAGTCCACTGCAGAGTAAGGTGGGGAGCAAGAACTAGAAAAAGGTCTGTCAGGTGCCGGTAGAGCAGATCACAGTGAGCCCGAATGGTATTCTTAGAACAACACCATTTTACCAAAATGATCAGTCACAGATGCTTTCCAGCATTTGAGAGACATGTCCACAACAGGAAGATGCCACAGATTCATTCTTATCAAATCTGATTAACTAGGGGAGGCAGCTGGCTTCAGTTTCAAAAATTTTAAAGATGTCCTGCATTACGGAGAGATACCCTATCAGGGGGCTCCTTACCCTTAATCTCTTCATTTAAAAAGTATTCTGCCCCCCACCCCTCAAGCCTAAGATTTCTTCCCATGATTATGCTACTACTGATCCTAACAGCTAGGTAAAACACTGAATTTGAGCTTGGTCATGGTATGACATTTGTTAGCATAATTTGCATTTGGCTAACCTAATCACAAGGAATCCAAAATCCAACTACTGGACAATTTATCTGTTGCTACAACAAAATAATTCAAGAGAAAAGAGATGATTCCGAAAGCCTGCTAAACGGGACATGACTTACGGCAACAGGACATAACAATGAAGATAACAAAAAAGAACAAAAGCAAGGATAGGAAGGGATGGCAATTTTACTTCTTACCACAATTAGTGTAAACATTTTCATGCAAAAATGATAAACAAGTTGGTAGAGAATACCTTCATTTTTCCGGGATTTCACCAATGTGACTTTGGTGGGTTTGGCAGGCTGACTGGAGGCCACAGATCGCCTATCAGACCGTGGGGACAAACTCCTCTCTCTGCTTGCACTTCTATCCCTTGCCCAACTCTTCTCACTCCTTCTACTGACCAGACCGCCACGACTGCTTCTTGGGTCATGGACTTCCTCATCGTAACTATCTTCTTCATTCTCAGACACTGGTTCAGGATCAGGACGACTAACTGGTATCTGAACTTTCTTCTTCCTCCGAATGGTCTACAAATAAAGATTACAAAGAAGCTGACTGATTTCCATATATACTTTCATTTCTAAGAGAAAGGAAAATTACAGTTTTCTGGTCCCTTATCAATTAATCTAATTATGTATCAGAGACACACAATACACAAAAAATTTTAACAGATTACTAGGAAATACATTTCCATAATGGTTGTGTTTTCTAAACAGATCTGGTTAAGAACCAAATCTGGAATAGTGAGGCAAATGAAGTCCTTAGTTACTTAATTCAGAAAAGATTTTCTAGGTATAATAATCACAAGCTTAAAGAAAAACTAGTAATTATGGGTGGTTGAAATAAAGGATGGGGCACTGTACTCTAATACCATCAAATATACTGTAGTTGTTACCAAGCAAACTTGCAAGCCCAACTTGGCACCTTGAAATTTTCAAAATCCATCAATATCAAGGCCCGTAACTGTCCTACTGAAACCCTTAACAGAGAAATTTACTGTACTTCCACACTAACATTCAACTTAGTAAAGTTGGAGCTAGTAACTCTGTTATATTTCACCAATACAAACTACTTTCGGTTTCTGTATCTCTCCAATTTATAATTTCTCATCTTGGTATAAATCCCATCTTCTGGTTTTCTTTCCTCAATGACTCTGATAAGTGGTTCAATCTTCCCTGTTCATTTATTTCCTTCACTTTCTGTAGGTTCAAGATCTACAAGCGATACCTTTTGATTGAGTGGCCTCTTAATCCCTGGACTGTGTGCACCTCGCCTTCTCACCCTGATACACCCTGGATCTCTTCAGAGATCTGTAAGATCTTCTTGGGTTAACACTCCTTGTCTCTATTTTTGATGCCTTGATCTACTTAAACTTTTCTATTCCCATCTTCTTTCCGATTCCTTTCTCATCTGTTCTCCCAGTCCATTAATTCCTTCCTGGTTTCACCTGCCTTCCTCCCAAGTTTTCGTGAAATGTCATGCTGTGATATTTAAATGACTTTCTCTTGACCTCTCAATCACCTGCCATGACAAACTCCAGTCCTGTATTATCTTCACCTGCAGATGGCTGCATTTCCACACTTTGCTGAGTAGGTCCTCCATAAATTCATTTTACTTGACAGAATTCTTTTGCTTGTTCAGTAATGCTTTCCTCTGCCTCTTGCCTCTCTATGGAATTTGCTAACACAGGTATTTCAAAACCATTCTCCAAAACCCCAATTGCTTAGCCTGACTTACAGAGATCAGTGCCACTTCACTTCCCCTACACTCCTACGTTTTTTTAGTATCTCATTTATTTAGTCTTCCTTCGGGGCTCAAAGACCAAGTTGATCCTCTTCCTGAATGAATGAAATCCTCCCATATGAGCTCTTATTCTTATCCTTACCCATCTCTAATACCTTCTTCACAGTAACAACCCCTGAAGGTACTTATGACTTTCATCTCTCCCTCAAATTTCTCCTCTGCCTACTACTAATCTGCTAATTAATCTTCTATTCCTTTGTCTTGCTACAAGTTATCCTATCTCCTCCCTCTGTGGCTAATTTTCTTCAGAGGGCTGCTCTACACTTAATACTGCTCGCTGTTCCTTTCTACTACCAAGGGTGATCAGAGAAGGCCCTTCTGAGGAAACAACACTGAAGCTGAAGCAGCAGCAAGATGCCAACACAGGACAAGAACAGCTCAGTTCCCTGTTAGGAACTGAGAGAAGGCTGCCTCTCTTTCCACCCTCTGCGCCCCACAGCTCAGGCCCTTATCAAGTAACATTTACTGTAAAGCATTCTTAACTGACTCTCTGCATTTTAGTCTCACCTCTATTTCAATCTCCAACAAACTATTTTAGAAGTAATACTTCTGCAGTATTACTTTAAATCTTCAGTTCCCCCCCTAGCAACATACAAACAAAAACAGAGTAACCAGATGAGAACCAGGAGCTTTCCATGTCTTCCTCTAAGAGAGTGCCTGCCACCTCTTTGGAAATTTACTGTACCTGAAACTACTCTCAATGTCCGATGTGCATTATGGTTATGACTGTGTATACCCATCTATCCTATTACGATTCAAGTTCCTTGGAGAAGGTCTTTACCGTGCATTTAACTATACCTATAATGAAATATTTGCAACCAGTTAAGTGCTTAACCTATTGAAAAATATCCAATCCTGTTATAATTCTCTATGTATATTATAATTAATGGTCATAAACCTACAAGAAGATATTTAGCAGGTTTGACAATTATGCTTGATTTTAACACTGAAAATTTTGAAAGAGAAATTTGGGGGGAAATGCCTACTTCAAAACAGTTTAGCTAAATTAAAGATTCAAATGTAAAATAAAACAATGAAATTCTACAAGTACTAGAATAAAATAAAGGATATATGCTTTTATAACTCTGGTAAGGTAAAGGTCTTTGTAAGCCTGACACCAAAGGCAGAACCAACCAAGTAAACATCTGACAGACATGACAACACAAAAACGAAAGCATTTCAGTGCTGAAACGAAATGACATAAAAACAAGCCCCCAATCACGCATAAACAACTTACACTCACAAAAGCAAATGGGCAAACAATACATGTAGTATATATGACATAAGGCTAACCATCCTAATATATACAGCTCTCTAGTACGACAATCATCACCACAGCGATGCAAAGGAATAAGCAAAAAAGAAACATAAATGGGCAGTATATACACTACGAGATGATCAAACTCATTTGTACTGTAGAATATTTCATTTGAATTACTACGTTCAGACTGTTGGCCAAAGATTTAAAAACTGTTGATAAAATTGGACTCTCAATACCCTATTGGCTTTCTGAAGGGCACCGGGAATACATATATCAAGTCATTCATGCCTTCTGACTGAAAAGCCACTCCTAAGAAGTTATTCCTAAACAGTAACTGAACAGGTAGGTAGAAACACAATGATCTTCAACACAGTATTTTTTTTTAATACTTGTAGAAACCAGACACTGAAATGCCCACCCATGAATGGGCTAGGTAAGTAGCCACATGGAGATATACTGAAGTGCTCACAGAGGTCATCTCTAGGAGATGTTTCTGCCCAATCATTTATTTCATAATGCTTTTTTAGGATGGTCAGAATTTTAGTAAAAATTATACATGCTCACTGTGTCATAAACAATTTCTAACTTCACTTATTGTTAAAGCTAAATTACCCTATTTATGGTAATTACATTATCTCATAGGGTTCTACCATTTTAGTTCAACAGAAAAGAAATAATTTATTTGCTTAATACCCAAGGAGCTCTTAGTTTATGGAAAGATAATCATATAAACAACCAACCACCCCAATGTAAGAGCACAGGGAAGAAAAGAGATTAGCCGGGGGGGGGGAGCTGGTTATTCAGAACTGAAAAAAAAAAACTAAAGAAGCAAAAACAATGTATATAATGACCCTGAGGTTCTGATTATGGCCGAGGATGAATTAAAAGTTAAGAAAGACACCTCACAATGAAAGACCACAATCTAAGACAATGGGGTTTTATTCTAAAAGTCATATGGCAATGATAAACTTAACAAGGTAAGACATGATCCAATCACTTCAAATGTAGAAATGAACAACAGCTCTCTGCTGATTAAAACACCGTTCTACCCAATCCCCCTATAACCTCTCCCTATAGAGCAAAAAACACTTGCCCAACCTTCCTAAGTTCTGCCTTTCCAATTCATATAGCTAAGTACGGTCAGAGCAAAATCCACCCTTGAAGCTGCCCCAAATCCTTTTCCTATTTCAAATTCATTACAGGTTTTAGACCTACTTCTTATAAAATAATTTCTATGGGACAGGTCCAGGATGTAGGAATACAACTTTCTTAGATGCATTATTAATGTGGAGTGTATATGTTGAATATTTTGCATGGCAAACAAAATAGCTCAACATTTCAGAGGAACAGAGAGCTTAAAAAGTTGGGGTTATAGGTACTCACAACCTTATGTACAGAGATAAAAACCCAAATTACCTAAGATGCTCACCGTGGAATGTGCAACCGAAAAACACTATAAATAATAATAACAATACTCAGGATCAGCAGCTAAGGCAAGCAGGCTAAAACTCACTCAATTTTAAGATAAGCAATTATAAAAATCAGCAATTTGCTTCTGTAAACACTACAATCTCATGTTCTAAAAACTGTTTAAAAACTCTACCACCCACTAGCCAGTATGTATATGAACTGTGATTTAAAAATAACATTACAGCTATAAAAATGTAATTACAATGAAGTTGTGAAAATATATACTCAAAAGAAGATGTCTGTCATTTAGAATGCAGTAACTCAACAGTGGATCTACTGCAATTTGAGAAAACTCTCACCTCACCAGCATTAACACTGGTGTGGAAATAAACCATATGGCAAGCAGCCTACACAAGGGAAGAGGGCCTAGCAACTGTGGGGTGCAGAGTCTCAGGGAATACACCTTCTAGATCTCACCAAATCCCTAAGGTCAAAACACAGTGCAGGCCTTCCCCTCACACCCTCTCCCTTCCACTGGGTCCACTGTGGTTCTGAGTGTCTGCAAGAAAGCAGAAAATAGACAAGGCAGGGCAAACCATCTAGATGCCTACTCTGCCTCTTCTTTCTGCTCTTTATACCTGAACTAAGGCCTCAAAGCAGTGCCTTTATCATTCCTTTCAGAAGCTAGATGGGCAAAAACCTGGGGGAGGAGCAAAGTGGGTAAAAAGTAGCTAATATGCACCTAAACATGGATGTAATTTTAAATAGGACTTTTACATTAAATCCACTTTGTGCCACATTTGCTTAGTTTTACCTGTGATTTGAGGCCAGTTATCAAGAGTTAACTGAATTTCTTTTCCCTTACTTAAAAAAAAAAAAAAAAAAAAAAAGACTTCTTGCAGAAATAATGAAATAGAAGACAGATTCCAGCTATATACTGTAACAGTAACATTAAAATGCACCCTGAACAACCCTACAAAGAGAATCTTACCACTTTCTCTCTCCTCAAACTGTATCACAGTAACAAGGAAAGTGGTTGATGATGTATGTGTTCAAGGGACAATGTAAAACTTGCCCATTAAAAAAATCCTGTAACAGAAAACAGGGCTAACTATTTCAAACAGACTACATGCCAAGATTCAGTCTAACTTAAGTACTTAAAAAAGAAGGAAAGATTAAGCCATAAAAAGGTGACCATTCAATCACCCCCACCTTTCCTCTTCAATTAAAAAAAAAAAAAATCCTAGTATCTAAACTTTGAGAAAATATACACACAGTGATAAAACATACTACCAGTATTAGAAGAAACACTCTTGTAAGCTAACTTTAGAACTACTGATCGAGTTTTCATTTTCTTAAAGGGTTAAGATGAATTAAAAAACCAGAAACATACCAACGATAAAGTTGATACTTTTACTAAATTAAAGGTAAAAGATACTTACAATTTTTGCATTCTTCCCACTTTTCCTCAGTTGCTGAACAGCAAAAGCATGTTCAACATTATCCATTGAAACTCCATTAACCATTGCAACTCGGTCATTTTCCCTAAAGAAAAAAAGGTCACCAAAATAACGTTAGAAAAAAACACACAGACAAGTTTGTGAATATATTTTCAAGATGGGTACTTCCACAAAAATACTTAATTATAGGCTAGTTAACCTATTTGTCTTCAGATCAATGATACAATAATGTCAAACGATTTACTTTCTGATCTCCTACGTTTAGTAACTAACCACAGGCCATTAATTTTTTTAAATCATTAATACAATGTTTTTACAAAAGAGTGAAACAATACAAAAAATAATTTTTGGTTGTACAATTAGAGGGCATTAAATAATATTATGTTACATAGCTGGAAAAAATTACTCCCTTTTTAAAAAATAAAGTCTTTCTCCTTCTAGGTTTCTTTCAATCCTTCTGACTATACGCTCACTTTTCTGCGAGCTAGTGTATCTTTGCCTCTCTTTATCTTGCTTATCTTAACTGAACAATAAGGACAAGATTAAGGGTGAGAGGTTCCTGAAGGCTAAATCCCATCCCAAACTGAGTAAAAAGTTTTCTCTTCACCATCTTAATTTTTACAGTGACCACCTATTTAAGGTAAGGGATACTAGTTTTCCATTTATGATAGAGATAAGTAGTAGATAAGTATGTTAATTTAAAGAAATCACTAGCAGAGTATGCCAGGAACTAAGGGTAGGAACGGTGCTTGTTACACAGGTGCCCAGAAGAAACATGCTTACTGTAGCTGTCCTTCAGCAGGTCCCCCTTTCAGCACATCTGAAATTACTATGGAAGTTTCCCCACTCTGAAAATGAGGGTTGTCTCTTCCACCAGATATTGCAATTCCAAATCCAAATCCAGGAGCCTAAAGTAGTAATTACAGAAAAACAACTGTTCATTGTATCATACAATCTAAAAAAGTTTAAATATAAAAATTACAGTCTTATTATATCCATGATCCAAACACTTGCTTGCGTGGATACATATCAGAATGATCTATCCTGGTATGGGAATGCATATTCTAATAAATTAATTGCTGGACATAAAAGAATATTAAAATTTGCTGATTACATGAATGAATGCGAAGTACTAAAATACATTTAAAAATTCTAAACACTGAAATCCTGCATTTATTTTTGATTATCAGAAGAGCTCCTGAAGGTACTGGCAGTGCACTAGTGTGATCATCACAAATACAGGCAACTAATGTATAGAATGAACACTTAATTAGTATAAACATCTGGTGCCATTTTGTATAATAAAGTATCAATAGCTGTGGAAATCAAATATGTTATTTCAACTTCCTTCAATTATGCTAAAAATCTCTTTAGAAGTAGTGCTTTAGAGTAATGTCTTATATGCACATTGCAAATAACAGAAAGTAGAATCATTATCAAACCATTTAAAATATATTTTTAATTAAAGAAAGTAACAAATGATATACTTCTAAATGAGCTGAAAATCTTAATCACAATGACTAAGGGCAGACCAATACAAAGAAAATTCAAAATATTTCCAAGTTATTAAAAACTACCTAATCTCAAAAAAAATCTGTACCATTCCCTTGAAAGGAAATGAACCATTCAGAGTAGTCTAAAGAAACATCAAATATTTTCCTAGGGTTCCAGAATCACTAAAGCAGAGGTGTTTTCATATAAATTGTACTATACTACACACTACAGTCCAAACCACCTGATGATATAGGTTGTCCAGTGCACAACAAAGGAGACCACATCCGCCATGGACTAGGTATAGGTCATGACCTTCTCCTCCCACCCCAAAGCCTACTGAAGCAGCAAAAGAAAAAGAAAGAAGAAAAACTTTTTTTTTTTTTAAGATTTTATTTATTTATTTGAGAGAGAGAGAATGAGAGACAGAGAGCACGAGACGGAAGAGGGTCAGAGGGAGAAGCAGACCCCCCGCTGAGCAGGGAGCCCGATGTGGGACTCGATCCCGGGACTCCAGGATCACGACCTGAGCCGAAGGCAGTTGCTTAACCAACTGAGCCACCCAGGTGCCCCGAAAAACTCTTCTTAAAAAAGAATAAAAACTGGGGCGTGTAGGTGGCTCATTCCATTAAGCATCTGCCTTTGGCAGGGCCCTGGGATCAAGCCCCACATCGGGCTCCCCGCTCAGGGGGGAGCCTGCCTCTTCTTTTCCCTCTGCCATTCCCCCCACTTGTGCTCTGTGGCTCTCTTTCTCTGTCAAATAAATAAAAATCTTAAAAAAAAAAAAAAAAAAAAAGAATAAACACCAGTAATTCCACTCATAGGTATATACCCCCCTCAAATTAAAACATATGTCCACACAAAGACTTAAACCCAAACGTCCATAGCAGCAGCATTCATAATAGCCGAAAAAGGGAAAACAACCCAAATGTCCATCAACTGATGAGTGGATTAAAAAAAATGTGGTATATCCATACGACGGAATATTATTTGCAATAAAAAGAAATGAAGCACTAACACATGCTGTAAAAGAAGCCAATCACAAAAGACCACATATAGTATAAGTCCATTTATAAGAAATGTTCAGAAAAGACAAATCTGTAAAAGCAGAAAGACAAATCTATAAACTGGTGGCTGTCTAAAGCAAGGAATGGAAAAGGATGGAGAGACTGGGGAGTAATGGCTTAAGGTAGAGTATTTCTTTTGAGGGTAATAAAAAGATTTTAAGAAATGACGTGGTAATGGTCATACAATTCTGTGAACATACTAAGAACCACTGAATTGTATGCTTTGAAGGGTGAATTGCATGGTATGTGAATTATATTGCAATAAAGCTAATGCAAAAAAAAGGTTAATGTCGAAAAAAATAAACAGGAAAACCCTGGGTAGCCAAAAACAATGGCATCTGTATGAATCCATCTCCCTATATATACCCTCACAAAATAATACTACAAGAATAAATCACTACATAAAACCATTCCCTTGGTATAACTCAAAGACCAACAATATCCAAATTTCAAAACAGAAACAGGCTTAAAATTTCAAAAATAAGAAATGATTAGAAAGAAACAACTGTTGGCACAGAATTAGGAAACACAAGAAACTACAGAACAAATTCAAATAAACCCAGATGAACCAGGGGCACCTGGGTGGCTCAGTCAATTAAGCATCTGCCTTCGGCTCATCATGATCCCAGGGTCCTGGGATCCAGCCCCGCATCAGGCTCCCTGCTCAGTGGGTGTCTGCTTCTCCCTCAGCCCCTTCCCATCCCCCACTGCTTGTGCGCTCACACGCTCTAATTAATTAATTAATTAAATTTTTTAAAAAGGCAAAGAAAAAGAAAACCCAGATGAGCCAGATAATTCCTAGGGAAATACAGATTACTGAAATGACTATCAGAAACTAAAATTTAACGTAATTTAAACAATGCAATTTCTGGAGATGAAGGAGAGAAAATTATCCCACAAAAAAAGCACCAGCCACAGATGATTTCATAAGGGAATTCTTCAAGACATCATTGTCCAGGTAGCCTCAAAGCTCCATAAATTGTTCCAGAGCACTGAAAATGAAGGAAAGCTTCTCAACTTTTTATAAAGCAACTATAATATTAACATCTAAATGACAGTGGCTATCCATAAAAGGAGAACCTCACTCCAAATATTAAAGCCCAAAATGATTTCTATATAACTATACAAAAAGTACTAAGCAAAAAAAGAGCAAACAGAAGGCAACTTCCTACAAATACTCCATGACAAAGGGATTTATTACAGGAATGCAAGATTCATGTATAAGGAAATTCACTGGTATCATACATATATCCTATTACTAAATCTAAAGGAAAAAAAATTCTGTGATTATATTCACAGACCTTAAAAAGGCCTTTGGGGCGCCTGGGTGGCTCAGTTGGTTAAACGACTGCCTTCGGCTCAGGTCATGATCCTGGAGTCCCGGGATCGAGTCCCACATCGGGCTCCCAGCTCAGCGGGGGGTCTGCTTCCCCCTCTGCCCTCTTCCCTCTCGTGCTGTCTCTCATTCTCTCTCTCTCAAATAAATAAAATCTTTAAAAAAAAAAAAAAAGGCCTTTGAAAAAATCCAACAGTTACTAGTAAGAAATAAAAAGTTCAAGAAAATTCATTCAATCTCTTGTAATAGTTGCTTTTTATTAAAGTACACGAAGAAAATCCAGCTTCACACACATACGTGGTTAAAAAAAGGAAGTTATTTTAGTAGTCCTTTTAGGTGATTATGGATATTCATGGTTGATTTTATACCAAAACTTGGTGTGAGTTTCTTAACAGTTGCAGTGTACAATCTGAAACCTATCAATGAACTTTTTGTACTCAAATACCCATTGGCAGGTTTTGCACTTCCAATGGGTATTTTATCCATCACGGTTTTATAATAGCATGCCTTGGTCATTTGAAAAATACTTAGGCAAACCTTTCAAATGATGACATATTTCATTATATATTTTTTAAAAATTGTGTATTGTGGTGCCTGGGTGGCTTGGTCGGTTAAACATCTGACTTCGGCTCAGGTCAAGTAAAAATAGTGTTACATACACAGACATACACACAAATTGTTTCCAATTCAGTCACACAGGTACTTCAGTATAAAGTGTCTTATGCATATATCCCATTTCAATGCATAATTTTAAAACTACTCAAAAGCTGAGACGTGGTAAAACTAAAACGAGTAATTTTTACCGCTTTGAATCATTCTGAAACTTGGAACTGTTCTTTAAACTGTGAGTGTGTGGCAGTGACTGTTAAGTAACGTCTGGTGCCACTGCCTTGATTTGGGCTATGGCGGCTAGTTTTACCCACCACTGCTTCTGTACCTTTACTACAAATTTAACTATAGTGAAAAAGACAAGGAACATTTTCATACTATTAGGAAAATAATTTGCCCTGGAGCCTAAAAAGGTTTCAGAGACCTTTTGGGGTCCTCAGGCCATACTTTGAAACCACTGATATTAGGAACTACTAAAAAATAAGAAAAAGAGGAAAAAGAACCCACCAAGAACAACAATAAAACAATGAAACAGATTATTTGCACAAGATATATAAGATGTTAAAACTCATAATTAGAGAAATGCAAATGAAAACCACACAGTGAATGGTAAAACTTAAAAGTACGAAGACATTTTGTTGGGAAGGCTGTAGAGAAAAAGGTACTCTTACACACTGCGGATGGATATGTAAACTATAATTCTTTAGGAATTTGTTAATACCTAACAAAATTACAAAAGAACTAATCTTTTGACAGAGCAAACCAATTTCTAGGAATTAAAAAAAAATTTTTTTTTGAAGATTTTATTTATTTGACAGAGAGAGACACAGCAAGAAAGGGAACACAAGCAGGGGGAGCGGGAGAGGGAGAAGCAAGCTTTCCACGGAGCAGGGAGCCTGATGCGGGGCTCGATCCCAGGACCCTGGGATCACGACCTGAGCCAAAGGCAGACGCTTAACGACTGAGCCACACAGGTGCCCCTAATTTCTAGGAATTTACCCTGAAGATACATATACATCTCCAACAATATGAAAATACATACACAGTTATTCCTTGCAGATTGTTTGCTAATTACAAACACTGCGGAAAAACCTAAATGCCCAAAGAATACCTAGAGAGCAGTGGGGAGTAAGGGGTGGGATTATTCTTTTGCTTTTTTTTCCTCCTTGGAAGAGGCTCAGACTAATCTTTTATTCTATATACTTTTATGTTGTTCATTTACATCTTGCTTGGTAATTCTTTTATTTAAAAAATGTTAATATAACACAAAAATATTATAAAGAAATGCTGAAAACATCAGAAACTTTCAATGAGAAAGACAGAGATGAGAAGATAACTTTCCTTACATGTGAGCAAATCTAGGTGTAGTTTTTGGCTGCAGTGAGCCAGGGTCAAAAACCTGGCCTGCACCACTACTTCTAATGCAGCCCTGGCTCTTAGTAAGGCATGTAAATCCTGATCAGTGCTTGCTACAGTTCATTTAATGACTACCCAGAAGTCTGTGGTCCCCACATCTGGCTGGGGATGATAATCAATTGGAAACAGTTTCAAAAGTGCCTGCTGAGGTACAACCCCCGCCTCATACCAATTACCACATATATAGGTTATAGCTTTTGGAGAAGAGCATCAAAGACTTTTACTTTCACCATGTTTTAACCTTTTGAGACCATAAGCAGCCACAAGCAGCAATAACTTAAATGTTTATATCTTTGCCTGGTAGGGACACGGAATTTATGGCCTGGGATCTGTTCAGTTATTTGTCCAGTTTTACTGGACAAAGGAATGCCCATTCCTTTACATACCATTATAACAGCTTTTGCTTTGAGTAGTTGCGACAGGGAACTTACTATCGCCCAAAGAGCTGAAGCAATTTACTATCTGACCCTTTAGAGAAAAGCCCTTTGCCTACTCTTACATGTTAAAGCATTTCTTGATTCCTTAAAAAAAAAGAAAAAGAAAAGAGAAAAGGGAAAAAGTAGTTCCTAAAAGGTGATTCGTTGCAGAAATATCTGGGTAATCTCTTTTCTAAACATTCTTCTCTATTCTCTTCAAAGATGCCCAATTCTCTACTTACAGATTTCCCTGGTTGCCTTCTACTTTTTCTCCTGGTTTTCCACACTACATTTTTACAATCAGCCACCTTAATCCTAGCTTTTTTCGCCAATTATAGTTTTCCTCTTCTCCACTTAATTCTTCCAATCAACCGTCAACATTCTATGGAACTCATTCTAGCTGTTTGTTTTTGCAATGGACCCTGGGATCACTGAATTTTAAAACCAAACAGATCCTTAGCAATCAGCCGATTCAATTTCCTTTTTACAAATGAAGGCAGAGGCCTGGGGTCCTACTTATTCATTATTCATCAGGTGGTGGTCAATTATGTTATTTCTACTTTCTATTATGAGTAATGCTGCTATGAACACTTATGTAAAAGTTATTGTGTGAATAATTTTTTTCCATTTCTGTTGGGTGTAAACCTGGGAGTGGAACTGTTGGGTCACATGGTAATTCAATGCTTAACTTTTGAGGAACTCCCTGTTTTCCATCATGGCTACACCATTTTACATTTCCACCAGCCATATTCCACATCTTTACTGATATCTGTTACTGTCTTCAGTGATAACAGCCATTCTAGTGGGTGAGATAAGATATCTCACTGTGGGTTTTGATGTATATTACCCTGATGGCTAATTTCTGTATCTTTTTTAGAGAAATGTCTATTTAAATCCTTTGTCCATTTTCAATTGAATTACTTGTCTTTTTATTGTTGTTACAGGAGTTTTTATATATTCTGGCTATAAGTCCCTTATCAGATATATGTTTGCAAATATTTTCTTCCATTCTGTGGATTATCCTTTCACTTTCTTGAGGGTGTCCTTTGAAATACAAGCTTTTCATTTTGATGTGATCCAATTTATCTGTTTTCTTTCTCTTTTGTTGTTTGTGCTTTTAACATCATATCTAAGAAACCACTGCCTAAATCAAGGTCACAAAGATTTATTCCTGTTTTCTTCTAAGAATTTTATAGTTTTAACCCTTAAACATTTAAGTCTATGATCCATTTTAAGTTAATTTTGTACATGGTATGAGGTGTAAGTCCAAATCCATTATTTTGCTGGGTGTTGTCCCAGCACCATCAGTTACAAAGACTATACTTTCCCCCACTGTGTTGTCTCGGCATCTTGTTCCAAGCTTACTTCTCATTCAATCACCTCCCCTGCTGAAACACTTGACTACTCACACCCTTAGGATTATCTCCTAACTAGGTTCCTTGCTTTCAACTTCCACCGTTTAATTCTTTAGTATATACTCATTTAATCTTTTATAATGCTTTTTTAGAAAATAAAGATGACCAACTCATTCTTTTAAATTCCTAAATGAAAATTTACTTCATTTCTCAAAGGATCATAAAAACATATATGCATTTTCTAAGAGAATTCTGAAACTAAAGAAAGTGGGGATGTGTCACGGTGGCAAGAGGGATGGAACACAGGACCTTCTGAATGCACTTACCATCTCAAGCTACAGACCTGCACTTGCCAATACGATAGCCATTAGACACATGATGACTAAGCACTTAAAACGTGGCTAGTCTTACCTAAAATGTGCTGAAATTGTAAAATGTACATTGGTTTTGGGCGCCTGGGTGGCTCAGTCGGTTAAGCGACTGCCTTCGGCTCAGGTCATGATCCTGGAGTCCCGGGATCGAGTCCCGCATCGGGCTCCCTGCTCGGCAGGGAGTCTGCTTCTCCCTCTGACCCTCCCCCCTCTCATGCTGTCTCTCATTCTCTCTCTCTCAAATAAATAAAATCTTTAAAAAAAAAAATTTACATTGGTTTCATAAGACTCAGTATGAAAAACAAAGTATATCAATTTTTACATATTGAGTACATACAGAAAATGGTATTCTAAACATATTAAGTTAAATAAGATTATAAAATTAACTTCACCTGTATTTTTTAATGTGAAGACTAAAAAATTTTAGATTACATATGTGGTTTGCTTTTGCAGTGTACTGCTACTGGACAATGCTGCTATTACAGACCTCCTAAGAGTGACTTTGTTGAATAGGTGGACCTTCTAGATAATTTTTATTGGACATAACCAAGTACCAAGCACCAAGAGGATATAAAATTAAGATTCCCTACCCTTAAGAAAATTATATAATGCAGTAGGAGATGGAGGAGATGAAAACCTGAGGAAAACATTCATCTGTCACTGAGGATAATAGGACCAGAATCCATGAGGCAAGGAGTTCTGCCTGTTTCTATTCTCTGATATAATTTCAAAGACTACAACAGTGTTTATCAGACAGTGGAGCACCCCAAAATTACTTAGCCTTAAAGATTAAATAGGATTTCAATGGCTTTTAGTATTCTCAGGTGAAGAAAGTTTCCTCTAAAAATGCAAATAGAAGAATGAGGCAATACAGAAGCATACCATATATTATTCTTGACAATAAACAGGAGAAAATGTTAGTTTTAATCCACAGGGATTTTGTTGTTTTAAAAGAAATTACTTCCAACCTTTCCTATCACTGACCACCAGATGTTAGAGAATATGATTTGACCTTATTTGGCAATACTGAGTATCTATACTCCAGATTACTGCCGAAAGAATATAGCCTCAAATTATCTCCTTTACTTTTTACAATTGCCAAAAGCCCACTAGCTCACCTGAACGAGAATGACTTTCTCATTCCTCTGTCAACGTTTCTTAAAAATGTGATACCAGAGTCCATGGCCCTCCATTTCAAACTGGAACATTTTAAAAACATGGGGCCCCATTCCAAACCAAATGAATCAGAATCTCTGTTAGTTGGGGGATGACCTCATTGACTTCTCTTTACAATAAACCCAGAGAGCCACTGCTCTAGATCAGTGGTCAGCAAACTATGGCCTCCAGGCCAAATACTAAGTAAAGTTCTATTGGAACACAGCCATACCGATTTGTTGACCTATTGCCTGTGGCTGCTTCTGCAATACCACTGCAGAGTTGAGTAGTTGTGACAAATTTATGGTCTACAAGATGTAAAATGTTTACTTATCATCCAGCTTGTCACAGCAAATTTTGCTGATAATGCTCTAGTCTAAGTTTTATTCTGGATCAACTTGGAACACCAAAAGACTGACATATTTGAAAGTATTGTTCTGCAGTCTCAGAGAAAGAAGTCAATGGAATTATGCTTTGGCATAAGTCTCTCAACTTGTACTGACAGGGCTATTTTTAGAAACCTCCAAAAAACAATTCCTGAAAAAAAAAAAAATTCTGGGAGGGATGGTTATTGAGAACTTCTATTCTGTCACAGTCTCTTTGATGAGGCCCAGGAGGCAACACAGGTCTATGTTCCCAGCACAACAGTTAACACGTTTAAAACCAAAGAATTATGAATTCTATATTGATCACTATGTATCTTCTGATGACATTTTTCTGGGCTGGTACCTTTCTCATGGCAAAAGAAAACCAAAGCACAAGAGGTCAGCTACAGAAAAGAACTTACACTAATCTTCTAAATAGAAAATGCAGACTTGCCTATTAAAAACTACCATGAGGTGGTATGAGACTTCTAACACATTTAGAAAATTGGGCTGTTTTCTCAATATTCAAGATCTTTTCCTACTTTGCCTAAGCTAATGAGATACAGATCTGTAATAAATGCACTTAACATTTCCCTATATTTAAAATCCTAACAAAACCAGGCAAAATAGTAGAAAGGAGAAACAAACTTTAGCTAATTTAAGTGTCTTATTTTGCTTAAAAACTAAAAAGGTATGAGGAAGAAACAAACATAATGTGATAATGACAAATTACCTCTACAGTTGCAAATGATCTAGCTTCTACCTAAAGAAATTATATAAAGAATAGCAATTTAAACGCAATGTAAGCAGAAGGAAATATTAAAAAGACCAGAAATCAAGGAAATAGAAAACAAAATAAAGAGTAACAACGAAAACAAAAGCTAGTATTTTGAAAAGATCAATAATATTGTTAAACCTCTAGCTACACTGACCAAGAAATAAAAGACCCAAATTACCAGTATCAGAAATGACAAAAGGGACATTATTACAGATCCTACAACATTAGAAAAAGGGAATATTATTAACCATTTTATGTACATAAATTTGACAACTTAGATGAAAGGGACAAATACTTTGAAACATACAAATTACCAAAGCTACCAAAACAAAACCCCAAAAAACAAAAAGCAAAAAAACTCACAAAGTAATACACAACCTGAGTAGTCCTACGTAAAATTAAAGAAAACTAATTTATAGTTAAAAGCTTTCCCATAAGAAAGCCCTCCAGGACCAGATGGTAAACACTGGTGAATTCCACCAAATACTTAAGTAAGAAATAACATCAACTGTACAGGAACTCTCCCAGGGAACACAACAGGAAGAAATACTTCCCAACTGCTTGTTTTGAGGCTAGTAGTTTTCCCTGATACCAAAACCAAAAAAAAAAAAAAAAAAAAATACAAGAAAAAATCCTAACCCGATTCCTCATGAACACAGAAACAAGTATCTTAAGAACACACTAGCAAATTAACCTAGCAATATATAAAATGCATAATGTATGACAACAAAACAGAATTTATCTTGAGAATGCAAAGCTGTTCAATATTCAAAAATCAAGAAACTACACCAACAAACTAATTTAAAAACTCATATAATAGGGGGAGGAGCAAAACGGCAGAGGACTAAGAGACCTAAATTTCGCCTGGTCCCAGGAATTCAGCTAGATAGGGATCAAATCATTCTGAACACCTACAAACTCAACAGGAGATCGAAGAAAAGAATAGCAGCAACCACCTTCTGGAAGGTAGAACGTGCGGAGAAGTGAATCCGAGGCAATACTCCAGAGGATAGACGGCGGGGGAGGGGGCCTCCGTCGGCCGCTTCTGGCAAGTGATAGAGCAGCTGAGCACAAAATCGGAACTTTTAGAAGTCGGCTCCACTGAGGGACGTCGCTCCAGTGGCTAAGCTGGGAGTGGAACCCTCACTGGGACAGTGTGGTCTCAGGAGCCGGGGTCACAGAAAGACCGGGGGTGCCTGAGTGCGGCAGAGCTCCCAGGTATCGGAGCGGGAGGTCAGTTGCAGAGACGGAGCCAAGGAGCAGGCTCTCAGCTCAGGGTTGCCCTAAACCGTGATCCACGGCACAGTCAGGCCACTGCTCTTCCAGCAGGGACCCAACAAGCGGCAGATCCGGGGAGACTCCCCTTCCTCCCCTGGGGAGGAGCCCCGCGGGAGCGCACCGCAGGGATCTGCTGGGTTTGGAGACTCCACACAGGGTCGGGTGCCAGAGATAGAAACGCTCGGTCACAGGCTGGGTGAGCACGGAGTGCAGCTGGAGACCGGGGAGACGGGAGTGATTGACTGCTTTTCTCTGGGGGTGCACTGAGGAGCAGGGCCCCGAGTTCTCGGCTCCTCCAGGACGGAGATTGGGAGACCACCATTTTCACCTTAATCCTCCAAAACTCTACCGAAAGCTTGCAGGGAGCAAAAGCTCCGGAGAGCAAACCCGAGCAGATTACTTAGCCCGGACCCGGCAAGGGCGGGGCAATTCCGCCTCCAGCAAAAACATTTGGGAACCACGGCAACAGGCCCCTCCCCCAAAAGATCAGGGAGAACAGCCAGCCAAGACCAAGTTTACCGATCAATGAGAATGGCAGAACTCCAGCGTTAGGGGAATACTGCACATAGAATTCATGGCTTTTTTCCCATGATTCTTAGTCTTGCAAAGTTAATTTTCTAAAAAACTTTTTTATGAATTTTTTTCCCCTTTTTCAACCAACATCTTAGCAATCCCCTTTTTAAAAAATCTTTATTTTTCATTTTTCATTTTTAGAGTCATATTCTATCCCTTAGAGTAGTTACCCTTATTTTTGGTGTGTATGTATATATAAGTTGTTCTCTCTAAAATTCTGGGATACAGTTTCTTCTAACAGACCAAAATTTACCCTAAATCTCTAGTGTATGGCTTTGTTCTAGTCTTCTGCATGATCACATTCTCTCCCCTCTTTTTAAATCCTCTTTTCTTTTTTCAACCAGGTTCTTATCAATTCCTTTTATACAGTCTTCTATAATTTTCATCTTTACAGTCCTATTCCATCCCTTTATCATATTTACCCTTATTTTTGTACATATGTGTTTTTCTTTCTTTAAAATTTTGGGAGGCACTTTCCTTTAAAAGACGAAAATACACCCAAAATCTAGTGTGTGGCACTGATCTATGCACAAGCCTGATCATATGTGTTCGTATTCTGTTTTTGTTTGTTTGTTTTTACCTTTTTTTTTTTTCCCCTTCCTTTTCCCCTGGCTTCAGGTCTCTTCTGATTTGTTTAGTGTATATTTTTCTGGGGTTGTTATGTTACCCTGTTAGCATTTTGTTCTCTCATTCATCTATTCTCCTCTGGACAAAATGAAAGGATGGAAAAAATCACCTCCAAAAAAAGAAAAAGAGGCAGTACTAACTGCCAGGGACCTAATTAATACGGACATCAGTAAGATGTCAGAACTAGAGTTCAGAATGACAATTTTAAAGGTACTAGCTGGGTTTGAAAAAAGCATGGAAGATATTAGATAAACCCTTTCTGGAGAAATAAAAGAACTAAAATCTAACCAAGTTGAAATCAAAAAGGCTATTAATGAGGTGTAATAAAAAATGGAGGCTCTAACTGCTAGGATAAATGAGGCAGAAGAGAGAATTAGTAATATAGAAGACCAAATGATGGAAAATAAAGAAGCTGAGAAAAAGAGAGACAAACAACTACTGGATCACAAGGGCAGAATTCGAGAGGTAAGTGATACCATTAAGATGAAACATTAGAATAATTGGGATCCCAGAAGAAGAAGAAAGAGAGAGAGGGGCAGAAGGTATAATGGAGCAAATTATAGCAGAGAACTTCCCTAATTTGGGGAAGGAAACAGGCATCAAAATCCAGGAGGCACAGAGAACCCCCCTCAAAATCAATAAAAACAGGTCAACACCCTGATATCTAATAGTAATACTTATGAGTCTCAGAGACAAAGAGAAAATCCTGAAAGCAGCTCGGGAGAAGAGATCTGTAACCTACAATGACAGAAACATTAGATTGGCAACAAACCTATCCACAGAGACCTGGCAGGCCAGAAAGGACTAGCAGGATATATTCAGAGCACTAAATGAGAAAAATATGCAGCCAAGAATACTCTATCCAGCTAGGCTGTCATTCAAAATGGAAGGAGAGATAAAAAGCTTCCAGGACAAACAAAAACTAAAGGATTTGCAAACACGAAACCAGCCCTACAAGAAATATTGAAAGGGGTCCTCTAAGCAAAGAGAGAGCCTACAAGCAACATAGACCAGAAAGGAACACAGACAATGTACAGTAACAGTCACCTTACAGGCAATACAATGGCACTAAATTCCTATCTTTCAATAATTACCCTGAATGTAAATGGGCTAAATGCCCCAATCAAAAGACATAGACTATCAGACTGGATAAAAAAACAAGACCCATTGATATGCTGTTGGCAAGAGACTCATTTTAGAACCAAAGACACCCCCAGATTGAAAGTGAGGGGGTGGAAGACCATTTACCATGCTAATGGACACCAAAAGAAAGGTGGTGTGGCAATCCTTATATCAGACAAATTAGATTTTAAACCAAAGACTGTAATAAGAGATGAGGACGGACACTGTATCATACTTAAAGGGTCTATCCAACAAGAAGATCTAACAATTATAAATATCTATGCCCCTAACATGGGAGCAGCCAATTATATAAGGCAAGTAATAACAAAAGCAGAGAAACACATCGACAACAATACAATAATAGTGGGGGACTTTAACCCCCCCCCCACTGAAATGGACAGATCAACTAAGCCAAAATTCAATAAGGAAATAAAGACTTTAAATGACACACTGGACCAAATGGACTTCACAGACATATTCAGAACATTCCATCCCAAAGCAATGGAATATACATTCTACTCTAGTACCCATGGAACATTCTCCAGAATAGATCACATCCTAGGTCATAAATCAGGTCTCAACTGGTACCAAAAGACTGGGATCATTCCCTGACTATTTTCAGAACACAATGCTTTGAAACTAGAACTCAATCACAAGAGGAAAGTTGGAAAGAACTCAAATACATGGAGGCTAAAGAGCATCCTACTAAAGAATGAATGGGTCAACCAGGAAATTAAAGAAGAATTAAAAAAATTCATGGAAACCAATGAAAATGAAAACACAACTGTTCAAAATCTTTGGGATGCAGCAAAGGCAGTCCTAAGAGGAAAGAATATAGCAATACCAGCCTTTCTCAAGAAACAAGAAAAGTCTCAAATACACAACCTAACCCTAACACCTAAAGGAGCTGGAGAAAGAACAGCACATAAAGCCTAAACCCAGCAGAAGAAGAGAAATAATAAAGACCAGAGCAGAAATCAATGAAATAGAAACCAAAAGAACGGTAGAACAGATCAACAAAACTAGGAGCTGGTTCTTTGCAAGAATTAACAAGATTGATAAACCTCTGGCCAGACTTATCAAAAAGAAAAATGACCCAAATAAAATCATGAATGAAAGAGGAGAGATCACAAACAACACCAAAGAAATACAAACAATTATAAGAACATATTATGAGCAACTCTATGCGAGCAAATTAGACGATCTGGAAGAAATGGATGCATTCCTAGAGATGTATCAACTACCAAATCTGAACCAGGAAGAAACAGAAAACCTGAACAGACCTATAACCACTAAGGAAATTGAAGCAGTCATCAAAAATCTCCCAAAGAACAAGAGCCCAGGGCCAGATGGCTTCCCAGGGTAATTCTACCAAACATTTCAAGAAGAATTAATACCTATTCTTCTGAAACTGTTCCAAAAAATAGAAATGGAAGGAAAACTTCCAAACTCATTTTATGAGGCCACCATTACCTTGATCCCAAAACCAGACAAAGGCCCCCTCAAAAAGGAGAACTACAGAGTAATATCCCTGATGAACATGGATGCAAAAATTCTCACCAAAATACTAGCCAATAGGATCCAACAGTACATTAAAAGGATTATTCACCAGGACCAAGTGGGATTTATCCCTGGACTGCAAGGTTGTTTCCACATCCACAAATCAATCAACGTGATACAATACATTAATAAAAGAAAGAACAAGAACCACATGATCCTCTCAATAGATGTAGAAAAAGCTTTTGATAAAGTACAGCATCCTTTCTTGATCAAAACTCTTCAGAGTATAGGGATAGAGGATACATACCTCAGTATCATAAAAGCCATCTATGAAAAACCTACAGTGAATATCATTCTCAATGGGGAAAAACTGAGAGCTTTCCCCCTAAGGTCAGGAATGCAGCAGGGACGTCCCCTATCACCACTGCTATTCAACGTAGTATTAAAGTCCTAGCAACAGCAATCAGACAACAAAAAGAAATTAAAGGCATCCAAATCTGCAAAGAAGAAGTCAAACTCTCACTCTTTGCAGATGATATGATACTTTATGTGGAAAACCCCAAAGACTCCACCCCAAAACTGTTAGAACTCATACAGGAATTCAGTAAAGTGGCAGGATATAAAATCAATGCACAGAAGTCAGTGGCATTCCTATACACCAACAACAAGACAGAAGAAAGAGAAATTAAGGAGTTGATCCCATTTACAATTGCACCCAAAACCATAAGATACCTAGGAATAAATCTAACTAAAGAGGCAAAGAATCTGTACTCAGAAAACTGTAAAATACTCATGAAAGAAATTGAGGAAGACACAAAGAAATGGAAAAACATTCCATGCTCATGGATTGAATAATACTGTGAAGATGTCAATGCTACCTACAGCAATCTACACATTTAATGCAATCCCTATCAAAACACCATCCACTTTTTTCAAAGAAATGGAACAAATAATCCTAAAATTTGTATGGAACCAGAAAAGACCCCGCAGAGCCAGAGGAATGTTGAAAAAGAAAAGCAAAGCCGGTGGCATCACAATTCCGGACTTCCAGCTCTATTACAAAGCTGTCATCATCAAGACAGTATGGTACTGGCACAAAAACAGACACATAGATCAGTGGAACAGAATAGAGAGCCCAGAAATGGACCCTCAACTCTATGGCCAACTAATCTTCGACAAAGCAGGAAAGAATGTCCAGTGGAAAAAAGACAGTCTCTTCAACAAATGGTTTTGGGAAAATTGGATAGCCACATGCAGAAGAATGAAACTGGACCATTTCCTTACACCACACACAAAAATAGACTCAAAATGGTTGAAAAACCTAAATGTGAGACAGGAGTCCATCAAAATCCTAAAGGAGAACACAGGCAGCAACCTCTTCGACCTCAGCCGAAGTAAGTTCTTCCTAGAAACATCGCCAAAGGCAAGGGAAGCAAGGGCAAAAATGAACTATTGGGACTTCATCAAGATAAAAAGCTTTTGCACAACAAAAGAAACAGTCAACAAAACCAAAAGACAACTGACAGAATGGGAGAAGATATTTGCAAATGACCTATCAGATAAAGGGCTAGTATCCAAAATCTATAAAGAACTTATGAAACTCAACACTCAAAGAACAAATGATCCAGTCAAGAATTGGGCAGAAGACATGAACAGACATTTCTGCAAAGAAGAAATGCAAATGGCCAACAGACACATGAAAAAGTGCTCAACATCGCTGGCATCAGGGAAATCCGAATCAAAACCTCAATGAGATACCACCTCACACCAGTCAGAATGGCTAAAATTAACAAGTCAGGAAACGAAAGATGTTGGCGGGGAAGCGGAGAAAGGGGAGCCCTCCTACACTGTTGGTGGGAATGCAAGGTGGTGCAGCCGCTCTGGAAAACAGTATGGAGGTTCCTCCAAAAGTTGAAAATAGAGCTACCATACGACCCAGCAATTGTTATACTGGGTATTTACCCCAAAGATACAAATGTAGGGATCCGAAGGGGTATATGCACCCCAATGTTCATAGCAGCAATGTCCACAATAGCCAAACTGTGGAAAGAGCTAAGATGTCCATCGGCAGATAAATGGATAAAGAAGATGTGGTGTGTATATATGTATATATATACATATATACACAATGGAATATTATGCAGCCATCAAAAGGAACGAGATCTTGCCATTTGCAACGACGTGGATGGAACTGGAGGGTATTATGCTGAGAGAAATAAGTCAATCAGAGAAAGACATGTATCATATGACCTCACTGATATGAGGAATTCTTAATCTCAGGAAACAAACTCAGGGTTGCTGGAGTGGTGGGGGGTGGGAGGGGTGGGGTGGCTGGGTGATAGACATTGGGGATGGTATGTGCTATGGTGAGCGCTGTGAATTGTGTAAGAAACAAATACATTATATGTAAAAAAAAAAAAAGATGATAGCAGGAAGGGAAAAACGAAGGGGGGGAAATCGGAGGGGGAGATGAACCATGAGAGACTATGGACTCTGAGAAACAAACAGGGGGTTCTAGAGGGGAGGGGGTGGGGGCATGGGTTAGCCTGGTCATGGGTATTAAAGAGGGCACGTACTGAATGGAGCACTGGGGGTATACGCAAACAATGAATCACGGAACACTACATCAAAAACTAATGATATTTATGTATGGTGATTAACATAACACAAACAAAAAAGAACATATAAAGATTCCTACAACTCAACAACTAAAAACAACCCAATTAAAAAACGGGCAAAGGACTTGAACGGACAGTAATTTTATATTTATTTTACCACAACCTAAAAAAAAACCAAAAAAACCCCCACCTCAATAAAAGGAAACAAACAACCCAATTAAAAGGGGGCAAAAGATTTAAATACATTTTACCAAAGAAGATCTGTGGATGAGAGGCTCACAGATACTGAGTATCATTAGCCTTTAGAGAACTGCAAAATAAAACCACAATGAAAACACACTACATACCTATTAGAATGGCTAAAATTGAAGGGTAAAAAAAACCCTGATAATTTAAAATGTTGATAATGATACAAAAGCAACAAAACTATTGTAGTGGAGATACAATATGGTAAGGACAGTTTGGTGGTTTCCTATAAAGTTAAACATTCATTTACCATAAGACCCAGACCAAGTCCATTCCTAAGTATTTACCCAGGAGAAATGAAAAGTGAAGTTCATACAAAAACCCATACATGAGAGCAGAATTATTTAAATCACCAAAAACTGCAAACAACCCAAATTATTCTACATTCATATAGTGGAATGATACTCAAGCAGTAAGAAGAACTAAAATTAACAGCAACAAGAGAAACTATTGATACAAGCAACATCATGGAAAAATCTCAAATGCATTAGGCTGAGAGTATAAGAAGCCAGTTTCAAAAGGCTATATATTGTGTATACATACATAGTGTATGAGTCCACTTACATGACTGTGTGAAAGGTAAAAGTATAGAACAGAAAACACATCAGTGGCTGCCAAGTGCTAGAGTTAGGGAACAAAGCTGACTACAAATGGGTACAAGAAAAAGTTTCAGGTAATGGGATAGTTTTATATTTTGGTTGTGCTGGTGGTTACATGACTATATGAATTTGTCAAACTCAGAACTGTATTCTAAGGGTAAATTTTACTATATGCAAATTATACCAGTAAAAGCAATATAGGTATTAAGAAAATAAATGTAATGTGGTAAAATAAATAATACCAAAGTATATCACAACCAAACAAACAATTATAAGGTATAAAGTTATTTTACAACATGTTTAATCTGATTTAAATACTCTGCTATCTATTACCACATTTCGGAATTGGCCATATTTTAGCCTTAAAAATTAAAAGTTAAGGTCATTATTACTGAACGATTTCTTTTACCATTTAGGGAAACATAAAAAAAAGTCAAGTATATCTTATCTGAAATCACTGTTTTTTTTTAAGATTTTATTTATTTGAGAGAGAGAGAGTAAAACAAGAGAGCACAAGCCGGGGTGGGGCGGGGTAGCCCAACTTGGGGCTTGATCCCCGGACCCTGGGATCATGACCTGAGCCAAAGCCAAGATGCTTAACCAACTGAGCCACCCAGGTGTCCCTGAAATCACTGTTTTTTAATAATTAATTTACCCATTATCTATTACATACAGATTCAAACATTCACAAGATAATCATGGGCAGAGTTCAGGAACATGATTTACCTACACCTTGCCACTTTCCTAGTAATGGACACAGCTGGTAGAAACAGTACGGTGGAGTATTTAAATATTCTCTAATCTCAGGGCACCCGGGTAGCTCAGTCAGTTAAAGCAGCCACTCTTGATTTGGCTCAGGTCATGAACTCAGGGTCATGGGATGGAGGCCCATGTCAGGCTCTGTGCTGAGCATGGAGCCTGCTTAAGAGTCTCTCTCTCCTTCTCCCTCTGTCCCTCCCCATTCATGCACACACTAGCACTCTCTCAAAAAAAAAAAAAAAAAAAAAATTCTCTGATCTCCTTCTATTCATTCTTAAAGGGGAAGAGTAATCAGAAGAGTTAGTGCTCTTCAAAGGCGGAAAAGGGGAGTTATAGGAGGGGCTTATTACTTCATGTTAAACACAAACAAGCGCCATTAGCCTCATTTTAAACCTGTGAAAACCCAGGCTTTAGCAGGGGATTAGATCACTTGCCCATTTCTAAAGGAAAAGAGGCAGCACTAGGATTCAAATTCAGGACAGTCTCTCTTCAGACAGAGCTCTTAACTCTTACCCAGCTTACTGCTATGTGCTCTCTGTCCATCTCCAATTCCCTAAGCAACACCTTGGGTCTACATGTTTCAAATCAAGAATATCTTTTAAGATTTTACTGCTCACACAACCTGTTTTGATTTTAAACCCCAAGCCTACAATAAGTGCACATATACTCAGAAAGGTTGAAGCAGTTTACAATTTATACCAACACACAATGTCTTTTATCAGATAGCTCAAATTTTTAAAAAATAAATCACTTAATATCTTACTCAGGGATAAAAAAAAACAAACATACAAATAACCACCAAAAGAATATATGAAAAAGTAATCATGTTCACTTTTAACCTTAATAAAGAATTTATTGCAACTCTAAATTTTAAACAAAGGAATATAGAAAAGTTTTTCCCCTTTCTTCCGACTTCCTGACATCTGGCTTTCCTCTATTGTTTTTCAAAGCTACCAGTATCCTGAGTTATACACAGATTATTTACTGCAATAGAAACTTACCCTGTGAAGCGTCACTGTGTGTTGTTCCCATATAGCTGTTTCCTCCATTGCTGTGTTCTGATAAAGGAAAAGAAAAACAAATCATTTATCTTTTAAGAAAATGTCTTTAATAAAGTGAGAACATCCAGCAATTTGCCCACTGAAATACCAAATAGATATATTAATATTAGATATTCTGAAAGGAGTTTAATAATTACGGAGGGTTTTTTATTTGCTTTGTTTTTGTTGTAAGAGACAGGAAACTACACACAGGAACTTCCTTTGTTTTTAACTTAATTTGGACAGATGCTGCTCTATATTCATTTCATGCCAGCTGAAATAAGTATTCAAGCTAATTCTGTAACTTTATACTTAACATCAGACAGAAAAGAATAAAAGTTGGAATAGTACTATTTTAAAATATCTAATGACAAAACATTTTAAAAAGTATTCCTTATATTGCGCAAAGGAAGTTAAAGTCAAATACCTCTGAACTCAGTAATTATAAATATACATGTAACAGGAAACCAGATAAGACCATTAGATAGGTTTGGACATTGGTTGCTTTAAAATCACACAGTTAAACACTACTGCTCCACCTAGTTTCAGTTTTGCTACAGAATTATCTTCTCAAGCTTTGTTTATAACCCTAAGGAAAAAAAGTTTTTTCTAGTATATGTATCATGCACATACATGCATGCATGTACAGGCATAACAAAAAAAAAAGCAAAACAAATAACTACAAAATACCCCAAGAGTAACCATAAAATTAAAACAACACCAGCTCCAATTCAGGTACTACTCAAACCACAGTATAGTTCAGGTTCACCTCCTGTTAAGAACCTCTTACTAGTGGGCGCCTGGGTGGCTCAGATGGTTAAGCGTCTGCCTTCGGCTCAGGTCATGATCCCAGGGTCCTGGGATCAAGTCCCGCATTGGGCTCTCTGCTCCTTGGGAGCCTGCTTCTCCCTCTGCCTCTCTCTCTCTGTCTCTCATGAATAAAGAAATAAAATCTTAAAAAAAAAAAAAAAAAAAACGAACCTCTTACTAGAGAGGAAATAAGTTACTATCCAAGGCATAAGCACTAAAGAATTTTAAAAACATTTCTTAGAAACTGGGTTAATTGCTCTTAAAGGCTTAAGTAATTGAGTCTCATTTCATGGAACTGGGTTACTAAAAATATACCATACAAACAAAAAAAATTAAAAAAAAAAAAAAGGCCTTTCCAGAATTAACAAAAGGCAGGATGAAAGGGGAAAATGCTGAGCATCACATTTCAGAACATCACGGGTTACCCACTGTTATAAATGCTGATTTCACAAGTGAGATCCGTTTTCTATTACACTGCTGTCATTAGCATCACGAGAATATGCCCATCAAGGTGCCATGGACCCATTTCTCCTTTCCCATAGCATCTTTAATCGAGGTTATGCCACTTTAGAAAATGAATCCCTATAAAGAAAGCCTGCTTCCCTAAATTCAAAGCAACTAGATTAACTTTCCTGCCAGATGAATGAGAGAGGGAGAGAAAGGATCTCTCTGTTCACTCCCATAGATAAGAACTACCAACCTTACCAGAGTTTTGTTTCAATCTTCCAATCAAATGCAGCAAAACCTCCCTTTAATGAGACCTCTGCTAGAAACAAAGCTGTTCTGTTTTTTCACAAAAATTGACCAGGATTTAATGTATTAAAAAAAAAATTCCTCCATCAATGTGAAGCAACGATGATATGAGTAATTCTGCTAAACATCGAGAGTCCTACTGAAATATACATGATAAAAATATCTGCAATAATTGCCAGTTTGTCCAATCTTAGCTGACTTATTAAAAATGAGAACTGCTTGCATAGCTCTAAGCTCATCTTTTCTTGATCCACTTTAACCAGTAGCATTGCTTCACTGCCTTTTTAATCTCTTCCCTATCAGTGTAAAGGGAAAGTGATCTGACAACAGGCAAGTACCTTGGTAACACCCTCTTTGGTATGAAGCAGTTTATCATCCTCCATATGATTTTAATGACCAGCTTTTCATTTTGTAAAAGAATATTAGTCAAACAAGAAAATTCATTTAATGTTAAGGAGAGAAAAGCAGGTTATCAAACAGCTTATACATTGTTATCCTAATTATGTTTAAACATGACTAGTAAAAGGAAGGCTACAAGGACACAAAATGTTAAAAATGATCATCTTCAAAGGGAAGTGATTATGAGTAACATTTTTTCACTAGGTATTTTATCCTTTTGCTTTCCTTTCTTCATTCCTAATCAGAATAAACTACCAATATATTTTAAACCACATTCACCAAATCCCCTTTGAAACTTCAAATATCTATTATTCACTGTTTTAGGAAACCAAATAGTATTTAAGATTATTTTGTTTTATTGTTGATCATAAAAAGTATTTATTCTACTGTTGGTAAGGGATCTAATACATTAAGGTCTTAATGTACAAGCTTCAAGAGAAGTGCAGTAAGAGAAATTTATTTTGTTTGGGTAAGGGAAAAACTAAAAATACTACAACTGTTCTCGGCATTCCAATCAAAGTTGATACGTTTCTTTGTTGGAGGAATTAGAAAAGTACACATCTCAACTAATTCAATGGTTTCCCAAGAGAGGGTAATATAATAGCTCATTTTTCTTTTAAAGCCAAACATAGCCTTATTAGCTTGATTTATCACAAGGGAGACTTAGGTAGTACAAGAAGGCAATAGAGAATGAGACATTAAAAAGGCAGTTAGTTGTGCTGGCTCTTGACCAGCACATTAAACCAATTTAATCTATAATATTATGCCTTGCCAATCCTATCACTTAAACCACAAAACAAAACAAAACAAAAAACTGTAGTCCCAGTTTAAATCAGGAAGCATGTCCTCCCTCTCTACTCTCTAGCCTTTGGTTACTTCAGTGGCAAAAGCAGCAAAATTCTATCCATAGCTGTTTGTATAATAACTATGCAGACCTTATGAGGAGTTCTGAATGAACAGAGAAGTGAAGAGATGAAGAAATAGATTTGTGATAATGCAAATACAGTAAAATATAATGATAGACTCTTACTTGTCAATATTCAAGTATCCACTGTAAAATTCTTTCAACTTTGCTATGTTCTAAAATGATCATTCTCTCTCTCAAATAAATAAAAAAAAAACTTAAAAAAGAGAAAATGATCGTCATAAACTGGGGAGGGGGTTCTTACAATAAATCACTCAGAAATTGAAGGCTAAAACTGATATAAAACAGTTCTTATACTAATAAATCAAACACTATTTTCATAAGCACTACAAAAAGAAAAAATGTTCATTAATGACTGAGAATTTTTATACTTTAGAAAAGGGGGAGCAGAGGGTTTCCTTTGGAAAAATACCTAAGAATCCCTTACATTTTCACTATGACCCCTTTTATAGTGTTTTATCAAGTTCATCTATCACCTATTCAAATAAATGACTGTTAAAACTCAACATCCTTATTGTAAACTTGTTTCTCATTTCTTATTAAAAAGAAAAACAATGCATAATTGCGTAACTTGGACAAGGATCTTCTGGTAAATCTATAGTCTCATTCCCAAAGCATTTAAGTTTCTGGGAGACCCAGGAAAAAAGTGTTACTCCTTTAAGCACAATTCCAGCACTATTATTCCCTAGTAACCTGGAAAGATGCTGTTAAAAACAGAAAATGAGGGTTGCCTGGGTGGCTCAGTTGTTAAGGGTCTGCCTTCGGCTCAGGTCATGATCCCCGGGGTCCTGGGATCAAGCCCAGCATCAGGCTCCCTGCTCAGTGGGAAGCCTGCTTCTCCCTCTCCCACTCCCCTGCTTGTGTTCCCTCTCTCACTGTCTCTCTCTCTCTGTCAAATAAATAAAAATCTTAAAAAAAAAAAAAAGTTCCGTATTAAAAAAAATAAATAAAAACAGAAAATGAACTAAACCAGAAATATTGAGATCAGAGTCCAAATCCGTCATACTAGATAGGTGACCTTCTTTTTCCTTACCTGTAAAATTAAAGAACTGGATGAAATTATCTCAAGTAAAAGGTCCTTTCTGGCTCCAAGATTCTGTTAGACTTTAATTCTAACTGTAGTCCAATTATAATTCCAATTTCAAACAGGCTACATATTCAATAATTAGTGAGGTATTGCAGGCATGAAGAGTGCAATTCGTGACTACTGGATTCTGAGTTCTACATACATTTCTAAGTCAGCATCAACTGACTAGAATCACAATTTCTGAAGAAGCAAAAAGCTGCATTTCAGAATCTGCCAAGAGTTTGTTTGGTTTCTTTGTTCTAAGCTCCAGCTGGCGAAGGCACTACTCAGATCACCAACTCTGAAGGGATTCCTGCCAAAACTTCAGATCCCAATTCTAAGCAGTTCTGCTGTCCTTTAGGGCTGATTACAGATCAAATGCGGAAAAAGGCAGGAGGACACAGAACTGACAAAACAAGATGAACCTGTAATTGGAATAAAACCAAATCCAAAATAGAATAAAATAAGGCAACTGTTCTACAAATGAAGGAAAATCTTAGCTCCTAAACATTATCTAGGTATAGATCAAGATTTATAGTCAGTTAAGTTTTACCATCTTACAGCTGTTATTTTAAAAGCAACCCTTCATTTATTCACTCATTCATTCAACAAACATTTACCAGATATGCTAAGCTTTGTGGATGCCAAAAATAGATACCTCTTTCTCCCTAAAGGGCTCAAGGAGAAAGTTTATAACACTACATGAATGGTGTAGAAGAGGAGGATTCTGCCTGTTAAAGATTAGAGACAGAGTCCCAGAGAAAGCAATATTCAAGTTTAAGCTTGGAGAATGACCAGTTAAACTGGGGAGAGATGTGTCAAAGGAAACATCACATCAGCAAGGTTGTTGATGCTGCACATAAAGCTGGCTTTGAGATGGCTGAGTCGTACAATTTGTGGAAGAGGAAAGGGTAAAAAGAGAAGCTGCAAAAGTGCCATTACAACAGGCCTTGTAATATAATGCTAAGGACTTGAAACTCAATGGGAAAACACGAAGGAATTTCAGGCAATCACGTGACATAGCCCGACCTCATTCTGAAGGCTGTTACCGGGAAGATGGATCTAAGGCAGGGAGACCAGTTAGAAAGTTAAAGTGAAAAGGGGGTAAGTTAAAGATGGCGATAGGTTTCTGAATTGGGTAGCTGAGTAAAAGGCAGGAAGAAGAAAAGATTACAAATTCAGTTTTAGACATCTTAAATTGAAGGTGCCTGTGGAACTATCGAAGCAGAGACACAGGCAGTAGGGAGCTGGATATACAGGGCTGAAGACCAAGACTGAGATCTGGAGTAGATAAGGATCTAGAAGTAATCAACAAAGTAGTATTGAACCCAAGAGAAAAGATCCAATTACCCAAGGACTAAGATGACCCTGTTAAATACAAATATTTTAGGGGGGAAAAGGAAGAACCAAAGAACTTGAAAAGGAACAGCCAGTGAGGATACAGGAAAATACAAAATACTTGTTCAGAGAATACACCAAAATAAAATATAAAAATGGAAGATATCACAAAAGAATAAAATTTCCATGTTTTTTAAATTGTTGGACCTTTAAATATTAAATATATACCTAGAATGGTTTAGTCAGTACTATCTCTTAAATGAGGCAGCCTGCTGAACACTTGGTAACTTGCTGTTCTCCATTAGGAAAATCAAGTGGCGCTCTCTCTCTGGGGTCCTTATGTGGGCAGAGCTACTACACTGAATTATTTCCGAATTCTTCTGCTCTCCAAAGTGTTTTTGTTTTGTTTTGAGCTACTTTCCACGCAAAATAAAATGCAAGATTATCTACTGAGATCAGGTTGAGCCAGGAACTTAAAAAGTACAACCTAAGTTTAGTGAATAAAACAGATGACCCCTGCCCTCCTTGACTTTTCAAGTAAGTATTTAATTTCAATTGTGATCACTACTATACAAATCTAGTACAAAGAAAAAGACTAGAGTCCGTGTTAAAAGGTAGGGAAAATACGTATTTGGATTGATCCAAAGGACTGTCAAGTAAACAAGCAAAATGGAGATGTCCAAGATAAATCTAAAGTCAAATGAAGAGAGGTCTTGAGAGACACTCAGGGATTCAACAAACTTCTCAAATATAAGTTAAGAACTAACGAAGCTTAAGAATTCAAATAATGATCAAAATAAGAATGCAGCAACTACAGGATGACAGTCTCAATACAAAGTAAGTAAATTTAGTATCTAAGACCCCACTATACTCAACATCAGTTAAATTTTCAACTACTTTATTCTGTCAACTCCTTGGTTGGCAATTTAGGAGACAAATGATAAATATCAGAAAACATTAAAATACAAGTTTACAAATAAATCACTGTATTTGCCACTGCCCTTAGATCAATGTGAAAGGATAATCAGCTTAACTAAGTTACCATTATACATACATTAAACATTGAGAAATTCTCATCAGGGACAGTTATAGACACTATAGAAAACGGAGTGCTTTCCAGTTACCAAAAATCAAACCATATTTAGGTTGACTCTTTTCTTTCTTTCTCTCTCTCTCCTTTCTTTTTTAGGTTGACATTTTGTAATGGCTTCAAGATGGATAAAGGACTTTTCAAATACTTTCCAGGCAGAAAGGGAAAAGGGATTGGGGTGGCAGGGATGACTGAGTGTATCTTTTTACATAGCTCTGACTCTTAGAACCACAATATTGTTTCACCATATATATCCTTCTCATATCAAAAAAACAACCAAACCAAACCAAACATTAAAACAAAAGTATGGGGGTAGGGGAGAGTACCAAAAATGGAATACAAACAGTAACAAATGAACCTAACTCTATTACAAATGAATAAGGCAGGGAAGAAAAGAACTTTAACTGTGGAAAAGAAAAAAGTAACTGTGGAAAACAGTATTTTGACTGAATGCTGTAAGGCCAAAAACTAAAAGAACTATATAGAAATTCTGTAGCCTAGTTAAGAAGTCTTTCTCCTGGAGGTATGGGTGTAAGTTTGAAACTATTTTGTATGTATACTAGAAGTGAACCAAGCAGTAAATATACTATAATGAGAGCTGGGTTTCTACTGTTGAGAGAAAAAAGTTATAAGAAAAGGAGGAAGGCTAAAATGAACTCCATTAGACTGGAATCTAAGCATAAACCCATGGTTTTAGACATATATACAGATACAGAAAGAATCATGTAGATATGCACAGATTATTATACATATGTCTATTTTTTAGCTCTATCTGCTGAAAAAGCCTGGAAGCAAGCAAACAAACAAAAAACCCCAACTACAGTGAGCACAACCGTCATGGAGATCTAAATTTCTAAATATTATCCTCTAATAACATCAACCAGGATTCCGTGGAGAAGTGGTTGGCTTCAGGGTGAAAATATGTAAGATTAACCTGGAATATCATGTGATACCAGAAATTAAGGGATTGCTTGAAAAAAGGGGGATGTCTGCTCAGAGAACACAGCAACTGACCTGAAGGAGTTCTAACAGCCAAAGTTGGAATAACTTGAGCAACAAAGTAAATAATGATAGTATTAGATTTTAACCCATAAAATAAAATAGGTATTCATGAGTCCATACCAATATAATCAAATAAATAAATGGGAAATGAACAGCCCTCCTTACTTACAATTAACAAACATGGAAAGAAAAAGGGAAACAGAATTATCATCAGGCAAACCCCACAAATGAGACGGGGTTGCAGGTGAGATCCACCAATAGATGCTAAAATTAGTGGGTGAAAGTTTGAGTAACAGGATTAGCACATCCTCAAATTATCTCCTCCAAAATATTTATCAATTACAAAAATATAGTAACTTTACAGTGGAGAAATGCCACCTTAAACAAGTGATCAAGGTAAACACCAATAATACAAATCAATATCATGAACCCCTTGATATGATGCATCAAGGACACATTATGATTTTTATAGTTTTTGCCAAAAATGTATCATCTCATTCTAATCATAAAGTATCAGGCAAAGTAAATTGAGGGGCATTCTACAAAATAACAGATCAATTCTCTTAAAAAATATAAAGGTCATAAAATACAGAGGGAAGACTGAGAGTCTGTTACAGATTCAAAGACTCCAACCGGAAGGAACAACCAAATGCAATGTAGAATCCTGAAAACTGGCAATATTTGAATACAGTCTGTAGTTTAATATTATTTTATCAATGTTAATTTCTTATCCTTGATAATTGTTCTATGGCCGTATAAAATGTTAAGGGGAGTGCAATGAGGGATATAAGGAAACTAGTATTTTTAAAACTCTTCTCTAAGTTCAAAATAAAGAAGTTTTAAAAAATCTTTTCAATTTTTAAATAAGATACATGAAAAACCATGATACACAACAAAGCACTCAATGGAAAACAGACCAAATATGCAGACTCAACAGGTCACACTTCTTTAAAATCAGCCTTCTTACTTCACCTTAAACCCTGAAACTATTTTTTTTTTAAAGATTTATTTATTTGAGAGAGAAAGAGAGTGAGAGAGAGTCCGCATGTGGGCACAGGGTAGGGGGGGGCGCTGGGGAGGGCAGAGGGAGAAAATCTGCAAGCAGATTCCCCACTGAGCACAGAGCCCCACACTGGGCTGCATCTCACCACCCATGAGATCATGACCTGAACTGAAACCAAGAGTTGGACGCCTAACTGACTGGACCACCCAGGCACCCCCCTAAAACTATTTTAAGTGAATCACACCCTAAAACTATTTTAAACGAATCACAAAATGTGTAAGGCACAAAAGGTGACAAGCTGTGATTCAACTGGTAAGCCTCCCTTAGACACACTGTTTAGGGAGCTCCCTCCTGCTTCTAAGATCAGGCATCTTGAGGCTGAAAATCTTACCAGTAAGGTGGCTATAGTAATTGCTCAAGATTCAACACGAAGAGAGTAAATACACCAGTTTTAATGCAAGCCACGTAGGTAAAACTTGATGACTTTCCCCAAATACAACAAAGAGCAACATCATTAATTTTTATGTAAAACTGGGTTTTTAAAGTAATGCTAATGGCAGATATATAAAAGTTTAATAAACTTGATCTGTTGTCAAAAAATAAAAAATAACCTGCTAATATCTATATATCCAACATAGTGTTCATATCCAGAACACACAGAGAACTGCTATCAATAAAAGACAGTCTAATAGAACAGATGCGCTAAGGACTCAAGGAAGAAACTTCACAAAAGAAGGTATCAAAATGGCCAATAAGCATGTGGGAAAAGTGCTATATTTCATTAATGAAAAGGGGAATACAAATTAAAAACACAACGATACTAGAAATTCACACAATGAGCTAATATGAGAAAGAAAATATGTAGTGTTAGTGAACATTCTAATCAGAACTCACTACTAGTGGGAGTTAGTGGGAGTGTAAACTGGTATAACCACTTTGAAATCTGCCAATATGCATAACACTATGATCACTGAACAAAAGTGTGTACATTCACTACAAGAATATTCACAAAAGCACTATTCTGAATAATCAAAAGCCAAAAACAACCTAAGGCCCATCAGCAATAAAATAGAAAACCATTACAACATTCACTCGATGCAATATTATACAGCCATGAAATAAATAAAAGTACAACTACACGAACCAATATGGAGGAATCTCACAATGTTGTTCAAGTTGAACAAAACAAGCCAGACATTAAAAGAACACATACTATATGTTTCCATTTGAGTGTAATAACAGGCTAAAAAAACAAAAACAAAAACAAAAAACCTACCAGGGGGGAACTAGCCCTACCACTTAAAGGCCTCTTAATTAAGACATACTATAAGGATTCTATAATGAGAAGCGTGGTACTGGTACATGATTAGAGAAATAGACCAGTGGAATAGAATGGAAAATCCAGAAATAGACCACCAAAATAAATAGCAAATTAGGACATGAGAAAGGTAACATCTCTACCTGCTGGTGTAAAGGATGTACTTGTTAATCAAATGGTGCTGGAACAACTAGTCAGTCATCTGGAAAAAACATATTAGATCTGTATTTCACCATGCACAAGAATAAACTCCAAAACAATTATAGATCTAAATGTAAAAAATAAAACCATATAAATACTAGAAGAAAACTCAGGTGAATTCCACTTTGAAAAAAAAATTTCTTTGACGAGAGAGAGAAAGAGAGAGAGAGAGAGAGGGAGAGAGAATGAACAGCAGCAGGAGCAGATTCCCCACCGAGCAGGGAATCTGACGATATCGATCCCGGGACTCCAGGATCCTGACCTGAGCTGAAGGCAGATGTTTAACCAACTGAGCCACCCAGGCTCTAAAGATTTTATTTTTAAGCAATCTCCACACCCATCGTGGGACTCGAACTCACAACCCCGAGATCAGGAGTTGTATACTCCACCAGCCAGGTGCCCCGGGGGAACCTTAGAGTTTAAGAGAATTAGGAGATACACCAAACAACCACACAGGAGGACCTTATTTGAATCCTGATTTTTAAAAAATACATTTAGAAAGTGAAGTTCATACTTATGACAATTGGAAACTTTACATTGACTAAACACTGAATTTTGGATTTAGAATTTATTTTTAAAGTGTGATAATGGTCATTACTGTTCTTTTTAAAAATAATTCTTATCTTTTAGAGATATATACTCAAATACTGACAGATAAAAAAGCCTGGTATTTCCTTCAAAATAATGGGGGAGCGAGGATATAATGCCCTGGAAGTATAGATGAAACTGGCCATAATATGATAACTGTACCTGGTGATGGTAATGTGGGGATTTTTTATACTCTACATCACTTTTGTATGGATATGAAATGCTTCCACTTAAAAAAAAAGGAAGATAGGGGGCACCTGGTGGCTCAGTCGTTAGGCGTCTGCCTTGGGCTCAGGTCATGATCCCAGAGTCCTGGGATCAAGTCCCACATTGGGCTCCCTCTTCCGAGGGAAGCCTGCTTCTCCCTCTCCCACTCCTGCTGCTTGTGTTCCTGCTCTCGCTATGTCTGTCTCTGTCAAATGAATAAATAAAATCTTAAAAAAAAAAGGGAAGATAAACTGAAGGGACTAGGAAATTTTTTTTTAAGTTTTTATTTAAATTCCAATATAGGGGCGCCTGGGTGGCTCAGTCGTTAAGCGTCTGCCTTCGGCTCAGGTCATATCCCAGGGTCCTGGGATCGAGGCCCACATCGGGCTCCCTGCTCAGTGGGATGCCTGCTTCTCCCTCTCCCACTCTGCCTGCCTGTGTTCCCTCTCTCGCTGTCTCTCTCTGTCAAATAAATAAAAATAAATAAATCTTTAAATTCCAATATAGTTAACATACTGTGTAATATTAGTTTCAGGTGGGGGCGCCTGGGTGGCTCAGTCCATGAAGCGTCTGCCTTTGACACAGGTCATGATCTCGGGGTCCAGGATTGGGCCCCACATTGGGCTCCCTGCTCAGCAGGGAGTCTGTTTCTCCCTCTCCCCCTGCCCCCTGCTCATGAGCACTCATTCTCTCTCCCTCTCTCTCAAATGAATAAAATCTTAAAAAAAAAATCAAAATATCTATTAAAAAATTAGTTTCAGGTGTCAATATAGTGATTCAACACTTCCATATAACACCCGGTGCTCATCAAAAGTGTGCTCCTTACTCCCCCCCTCCCCATCACTTATTTCACCCACCCCCATCCCACAACCAACAGTTTGTTCTCTATACTTAAGAGTCTATTTCTTGGTTTCTCTCGCTCTCTTCACCCTCCCACCCTTTGCTTGTTTTGTTTCTTAAATTCCACATGAGTGAAATCATGTATTTGTCTTTCTCTGACTGGTTTATTTTGCTTCATTACACTCTGTAGCTCCATCCATGTCCTTGCAAATGACAACATTTAGTTCTTTTGATGGCTGAGTAATAGTCCATTGTATATATATACCACATCTTTATCCATTCATCAGATGATAGACACTTGGATTGTTTCCATAATTTGGCTATTATTGATAATGCTGCTATAAACATTAAGGTGCACGTATTCCCTAAGACTTAATGTTTTTGTATCCTTTGGGTAAATACCTAGTAGTGTAATTGCTGGATCTTAGGGTAGTTCTATTTTCTACTTTCTGAGGAACCTCCATAGTGTTTTCTGGAGTGGCTGCACCAGTTTGCATTCCTACCAACAGTACAAGAGGGTTCTCCTTTCTTCACATTCTTGTCAACACCTGTTGTTTCTTGTGTTTTTGATTTTAGCCATTCTGACAGGTGTGAGGTAGTATCTCACTGTAGTTCTGATTTGCTTTTTCCCTGATGATTAGCGATGTTAAGCAACTTTTCATGCGTCTTTTGGCCAGCTGTAGGTCTTCCTTGTGTTTTTTTTTTAAGCTTTTATTTAAATTCCAGCTAGTTAACATACAGTGTTATATCAGTTTCAGGTATACAATATGGTGATCAACACTTCCATACAACACCTGGTGCTCATCCAACCAGCGCACTCCTTAATGAGGGGACCAGAAATTAATTACTGATCTAGGGAAGACCCAAAGAATGCTGCTACCAAGATGCCAGGCCAGTAAGTAAATTTTCCATGGGATGGCTATTTCAGCAGCCCCCTCCCCTCAGAAAAGAAAAATGCAGCTAGATCTGGAGATGTGCTAGTACCTTCTAGGAGTCTCTAAGCTGACTTTAATCTGGTCTATTACCAGTAAGTGAGTAACATTATTTAAAAGGCCACTCTAAGTCTAGGAAGGACATCAGATATTAACCAAATAACCAGCAGAAAATATGTAGAAGTTGCCCTAGTGTTACAAAGAGAAAGTATACAGAGCTTAAAGGAGAGTTCTGACCTAATCTGGGGGCTCAGGACATGGTTCTTGAGGAACAGAACTGGAACAGGTGCTTGGTGAATGAGGGATGAAGGTAGGGAAGCTTTCCAGGTAGAAAAACAGTATGTGCAAGAGCCCTCAGGTTCTTTCTTTCATTCAAATAATATTTGAGAGTTTATTATATGTTAGACACTGTGTTAAGTTCTGTGAGTAATAGGGCACAATCAGTATTGACCTTTGTTCTCATGGAGCTTACAATCTAGTGGGAGAAAAAAAATTCACAACTAAATATATAATCACAGGCTTACGTAAGTACTACAAAGGAAAGAAAAACAGTGCCATGAGAGAAACTCCAAGAAACTTGGTGGAAGTGCAACATCTACTAGGAACCAAAAAGATGACAGCATAGTTTAAGAACACAGAGCAAGGAGGAGAAAGATGCAAGATGAGGCCAGAGGAATAGGCAGGGGTCAAATAATCCAGAGGGAACTTAATGACCATTGCATGGATTTTGGTCTTACTTCTAAAGGCAGTAAGAAGTCTATGAGTTTTAGGAAGAGGTTGTGTTGGGGTGGGGAACTAATAAAACTTGGATTTTGAAAAGAGTGAGAAAGAAGGGGTATATTATACTTAGGGAGCTATTACAGGAATCCAGAGAGACTATAATGTATGTATGTATGTATGTATGTATGTATGTATGTATGTATATGTATGTTGGGGGAGTGGAGGGGAGTTTTAGGGGTTGCTAGAAAGTACACACAGAACAAGTGGAAAACTACAAAGTGCTCAAGAGTTAAAAACTGAACAGAATTTGCTAATCACTTACCATACCAGTAGATATTCCAACTGTGCACTGGATTTGGAATGGTCTTTAATTTCTGTTCTCTAATCCATCAGAATACAGATTGCATGTCTTACTTAATGCTATTGTAATAAATTTTTCAAAAGTATCTCAGAGCCCATGGACTTCTCTGAAACCACAGCACATCTTGCTGGACTGGGACATCTAACTTATAGGCCAATCTATGTCCAGTATCAAATAAATATATACATACATAAATACACAAATTAAATGTTCATACACGGATGCACACACAGAAAACCCTAATTCCTGCATGCCTCTTCTCTAATATTAAGATGGGGGCACTTAAAATGTTTTTTAAAAAGATACAGCTTAACATAACAGCTTACTATATGCTGGGCATTGCGCAGAGTGCACAACCACCCTAGGATGGGTACTGTCATCATTATCTGCATTTCATGGATAAGAAAACAGCTATCAAGCAAGACTCAAGGTTCAGATTCCATAGCCTAAACTCATACAGCAAAGCAACTAAACTTAGGGTTACTCAAGGATAACCTTTCCCGTCCTTTCCTTGCTCTCTCTCTGTGCAGGATCTGGCCGGCTGACAGTTCTCTCTCTCGAAACTTTTTTTTGCTGCCCTTTTTTGCTGTGCCACTACCCTCAAACCACATTCAAATTAAGAACTTCTATTAATGAAAAGACCATTAAGAGAGAACCACCATGTTGGAAAATAGATCTAAAATATATGCAATCAACCAGCTTTTATCCAAAAAATATAAAGCAAATCAATAAGAAAAAGTCCCACAGAAAAGTAGACAAAAAACTTGAACAGGCAGGCTATAAACATGAAAAGTTGCTCAATCTCATCTAGTCAAAGAAATGCAAATTAAAACTACAATGAGATTGTACTAAAGACCCACCAGAAGGGCTAAAATTAAAGTGTCTAATAACACCAAGTACTGGTGAAAACACAAAGCAAAAGAAACTCTCATTCACTGATGATGAAGAGCGTAAAGGTACAACCTCTTTGGAAAACACATCATTCAATGACTATTTCAATTACTAAAATTGAAGATACACGAAATAATCCAGCAGCAATTCCATCCCTAAATACAAATCTTAGAGAACTGTGTGATCACCAAGAGAAATGTACAAGTGTTTATGGAAGCATTACTCTTAACAGCCCAAATTAGGAAATAACCCAAATGTCCATCAACAGCACAATAAATAAACTGTGGTATATTCGTGCAATAGAACACTATACAGCAATGAAGATGAATGAATTCATACACAACAACATATGAATCTTAAAAACATAAAGTCAAAACAGTGATTGCCTTGGGAGAGTAAAGGTGTTATTTAGGAAGATCACCATATGGATCTTATGGTCAAGAAAATGGCTACATTACTAGGGTAATATTATTAGGAACAGGCAAGGCGGAAAGCTTCTGAGAAGCTGGCAATATTTTATTCCTTGACCTGGATGGTGTTTACATGGGTGTTCATTTTACAGTAATTTATTAATGTACATCTGCTTTATGTACTTTTATATAGATATTGTATTTCACAGTAAAAAGGCATAAAAAAATGACATCAGCTGACATTTAAATCAAGATAATTTACATAAAAATCCAGATTTACAACCTGTTTTGAAACACTGGAAGATCTGGCCTGCCTTGCCTTTCTTCTATGCCAACAATCAGCTGGAGCTGAGCAAGAGCTACCTCCTTCAGATCCACTTGCGCTCTCTGACTGCCACAGTACCCTGTGTCTCCCAGCTTTCATGATTCATGCTACCTATCTGGTCTAAAACTCACCTAACACCATTCCACACTCATCTCTGTGACACTCCTTTAGAACACAGGAACGTATAAGCATGCGCATGTACGAATTATAAAGCATATAAGCAGGATAAAGCATCAAGCAACCTCACATTTAAAATAGAATAGTGGTACCTAACAGAGTTGTTAAGATTAAATGAAATAATGCACACAAAACACGTAACTTAGTATTTGTCACAGAATCAGTGCTCAATATTGGGGGGCTATTTATTACTGACATGCATTTCTCATATTGACAACACATGTAAATCTACTTGCATGGCCGCTGTCTTCTGATTTTATAGACAACACAGCAGAAAAATAAGGGTTGGTATAAATTTGTTTGATCAAATACTTCAACACGTAACACTGTTAAAACCAACAACCAGTAAATAAATCTTCCAAAGTTCCTTTACAGGACACCATGGGAAAGATTTCCTACAATTATACTTTGCAAAGTAGGCCTGTTTTAACTTGTTTTGTCCAAAGCATGTATTTCACCTGATTGTGGCTTTTATTGGCCTGATCAGAGTTAGGTAAATGGGTACCTACTAAAATATACTTCAAGATGATGAATTTTAAGACCTTAGTCATAAAATACCCTCAAAACTAAACACTGTAGTTTTGACTTTTGACTTTTCAAGGTGAACATCATATGAACACCAAAAGCAGCTTTCTATATTTCACATAACTGTTATACTCCAGTGACAGGCTAATCTAGGCTTATCCAATTCTTGCCCCAAAGACAGAGGAATACAATATTTTTCTCCAAAAAAACCCCCCACAAAAGTCTACTTCAAACTTTTTTTTTCTGAAGCCGATTTGGCAGTTAAGTCCTCATACAATGGATTACTATGAATCTGATCCACGAATACAATGAAAACTAATGAACTAGTTACCCACATCTCACAAAAGCAATGCTGAGCAAAAGAAGCCATACACAACAGAAGCCACACTGGAAGATTCTGTTTGTATAAAGCTCACAGGCAAAACTACAGTGTTCACAGAATGCATAATTAAGTGGTAAAATTATAAAGAAAAGCTAGAAAATGAATACCACAGAAGACTAGATAGTTGTAATCTCTGGGAGAAAGAGGCTATGATCCAGAAATGGCATGTTAGGAATTCCAGAACTTATCATCATGTACAGTATTTTATTTGTTGCTCTCTGCTCACACTGTTAAAATGCTCCATAAGTAAGAGCTATGTTCACTGTTCTATCTCTAGCATCTAGAACAGGGCCTGGCACATGCTAGGTTCCCAATAAATATCTACTGAATGTAGAATAAAGTTTCAAAACCCAAATTGTTCCATATTTCACAGCTTGTCAGACTCTAAATATACCAGTAACAGCCAGCATATTGTGCATTTTCCATGTCAGTATTCTCAAGGAGTTGTAAGTAAATTCTGACTATAACTCTTAACCTTTTTCTCCTTTTGAGATATTTTTACCAAACACATGCATACAATACTTACATGGATGTATCCAGATTCGATTAAAACATTTTTAAAAAATTAACAAAGAAAAATACTAAAATTCTTGTGTTAACAGCAAGCCCAGGCTCTAGATATGGCTCTACCACCTTCCCCAACCAAAGAAAGCACACAGGATGCTGTGTTATTATAAGATGTCTGTGAGTGTGATATTTTTTTATGGGTAAACAATGTAAAACTAAATTACACATTTCATAACTGATTATTACAGTGTAAGGCAGTTGGAAACTATAAGCTTCTAGAGGACAGGAATCCAAAACAAAATGTGTTCAATGAATGTTTCTTGGGTTAACAACAACAATTACTGAAATCCTCCTGATTTTATAATTATGAACTGAAATGAGAGGTAATCGAATTAAGTTTAATTCAGTCATCAGAAATTGTACAAACCCCAAAGATTACTAGTGACAATTCCAAAAGAGTGAAAATTCCTAAGACAACCAAGAAAAAATAATGAACTTTCACTCTTGGGGAATGTATACTATTTAAAAAAACAAAAATAATATTTCAGCAAATAAAAAAAATTAAAAGAAGCATATGCTAACCTTACGTTCCTAGTTAGTATCCATATAAAGTAATATTAGCTTCTGTTTTCACATCCATTCTGGGCACAATAAACTAGAATGACTGAGGTCATTCATCAGTCAACTCACTTCCCAGTATTTCACTTGCACAAAATAGCTTGTTCTGATATATACCTACAAGGCAAACTAATAAAAATTTATCTTCTTTTTTTAAAGTTTTTTTTTTTTTAATTTGACAGAGAGAGACACAGCGAGAGAGGGAACACGAGCAGGGGAAGTGGGAGAGGGAGAAGCAGGCTTCCCGCCGAGCAGGGAGCCTGATGCGGGGCTCGATCCCAGGACCCTGGGACCATGACCTGAGCCGAAGGCAGACACTTAACGACTGAGCCACCCAGGAGCCCCTAAAAATTTATCTTCTGATCTATCCCAAAGTTAAGGGCCATCTGAGACTCAGTATTTAAGACTACATATGTAACAGAGCTTTGTTATTAAGTCTCAAATGGTGTGTTTTATGGTACAAATTTTGGCAACACAGGTTTTCTCTTGTTCTAAAGCAGTGTTTCTGTGATATAGTTGATCACACAAGAGTCTATTATTTTCATCCATTTTTAAGATATAAAATGAAATTCCCTACTCATATACTCACTGCACTCTTCTCATTATTAAGAATTTATCTGTTTCAGAAGGAATGGAAATAAAGCACCTGGCTAACCCATAAAGCAGCAACCTGAAGCTACTCTTCTCTACAATAAATAAATTAAGGAGCATTCTAGGTCAGAGATACCAAAAGGGCTATATTTATTGCTGCCTTATACTGGAAATACTGTTCTGAAACCTACCAATTTTAGATGAAATTTAAAAAACTATAATAAATAAATAAACAAGCAAACCCTCAGTAAACTAATTCTAATGTCTCCCTCTTCCTACCAGATTAAAAGTTGTTAAACTAAAAAGGTTTTTCAAGACTGCCTTTCAAAATTCAGAGATGGAAAGCAAGTTCCAGTCAAGTATTTCAGAAATATCATAGTAGTCATCAACAACTATCTCTTAGTCTCATTTAACATTTGATCAGAAACTCTACTAATAAAAAGTAACTGCTCATTCCACTAGCCTGTCTTCAGCCACCATCCTCAGTCAGTACTGGATACCAAGTGCATGTGTGTGTCCAGGAGCCTGGAAAGAGCTATGACTGAGCAGTCAGGGATGGGTAGTCCCATACACGAATTTATAGCGACTAATGGTCTTTCAGTAGACTGAATTTTTACCATGTCAGGATTATTCCAAATTTTCACCAAAATAATTTTTTAAGACCCTTTCCTTAGCAGCATGGTGATCTGTCTTATTTATACTTTTTTATTCTTAGAACTGTACAGAGTTTACATTTGGTCTCTAAATAGAAAAAAAAGATTAAAGAGCAAGTAAAAGTCAAAGCCAGTACATTGTTTCCAGGATTGAAAAAAATGAGTGAAACCACTGTAATCTTTTTCCTTCAAGCAGGGAACAGTTCTAGCTATACAGCATTACAGCCCTCAAAGCCACAGACTGGTCTCAAACTCATTATTTGTTGGTTGTGGATGGCTGACCTCCTCTATCACTTACTGGCAGTAATCAATGAGCAGCATGAGTCTTTCTTTTAAAAAAAATTTATTTATTTATTTATTTATTTGGTGGGGGGTAAAGAGAGAACCTCAGGTGGACTCCCTGCTGAGCCAGAGTCTGATGCAGGGCTCATCTCACGACCCTGAGATGAGTCCTTCTTAAATATAAAATAAATGTTGTAAGATCCTAACATGAAAACATCAGTATCTTAAAAAAAAAAAGGGGGGGGGGGGGTCTTTCCTAACAGTGTAGTGGAGTTTGTACCATTACACAACCTGAAAGAAAAGGCACACTATGATTGGAAAAGTAGCTGTCTTACAGAGCTGTCCTAAAATGAACGTAAGAGTTGTAAATACAGTCAGGATGATCAACAAAGAACATAAATTACAGTTTTAACCATAAATGTCTGAAATGCTAACATAAATAAAAGCCTTTTGCCTTTAATATAAAAAAATATTTCTAGTGAAAAATAAGTAATGTATAAACTTAGCACATCCAGAAAAAATTACTACAGTGAAGCTCATTAAAAATTGGCAGACACAATCAACTGAATTCTCATAAAGTCCAGTGAGTTTTTCCTTTACTTTTAAAGCAATATGCAGCACATATGCATTGATCAGTAAGTACCAAAACTAAAATTACATTGTACCAGCCACTCAGGACACAATTCCTACCTGTAAAGACTAATTTTCTACAGTTCTTAACTTTCAAATGTTCAGCTATTAAGAAAAGTCCAGGGGTGCCTGGGTGGCTTAGTCAGTTCAGTCTCCAACTCTTGATTTCAGCTCAGGTTTCAATCTCAGGGTTGTGAGTTCAAGCCCTGAGTTCAAGTGCACACGCCCAGCTTTTTAAAAAATAATTAAGCAAATAAAAATAAATTAAAAATAAAGAAAAGTACATTGTGCCTCACTTGATATAATCAATTCCTAAGAAGTGATATAAATTATTTTTATACTAAACTACACCATAATTTTAGAGATAACCACAGGAAAAAAAAAGTACTGTCCCTGAAACATAATGGAAACATTTAATCAGCAAAACCTAACAAGCATTTATGATAGTACAAGCTTAAATTTTATTGCTTCCTCCAAAGTGAAACAGCTTGAAAATCCAAAAGCCACTGCAACTTCCTTCAGCCACTTTCTGTGATTCAACCAATAGGAAATGTTCCTAATAATTATCCACACCATTTTCTTCCATAATTAACTCCTTGGTTAGACAGAGAACCACCCTCAAATTCCCGTTTTCAACTCTAGAATTTTATTATCAGGCGCACTAGTAATTCTGTTTGCAATTCAGATGTACACTACACATATAAAAACCTTTTCCTTTATTTAACATCACATACAAAGAAGCCCTTTCCAGCTCAGGTGTATTTCTTAAAAAATATCCTGCACTTCCTTCTAGTATTTTATGATCCATTTTATTTGCTCTTATTCAAACAGTTCATTTGGATTTTTTTTTTTTTTTTTTGCCTATGGTTTAAAGCAGAAAACTACCATAAAAAGGGGGGGGGGGGCGGATAACCAACAGTCCCAGCACTATTTACTGAATAAATAACCCATCCTTTCCCCAGTAATCTACATTATTTTTATCATGTATTCCTAATTTTCCCTCTTGCTAAATGAATTTAGGGAAATTATTTTATCTGTGTTTCAATTTCCTCATCCATAAAGTGGGGATAATAGTAATGCTCACTTCATAGGGTTACTTTAAGAATTAAATCCGTTAATTCATGTTAAGCACTTAGAACAATAGCTGACACATTAAATACTGATGATGATAATCACTAAAAACTCATAAATACAAAACTGTTCCTGGATTCTGTGGTTCCACTGTCTATTCCTGAGCTGACAGACTGCTTTAAATTACTCTGAATTTATAATACATTAGGTTTTCTAGTAGGGGCTTCTTTATCCAAAATTTCATGGCTATCATTCATTTATTTTATCAGATAAACTTTCTCATTATATGTCAAGTTTTCTACAATACTACTGAAATTCTATTTGGAGTTGTATTACACTTATATACATGTATCGGTTTGGGGAAAATTGGTATATTCTACAATACTGACTCTCCCCATCTCCCTCATCTAATTTATTTAGGTTTTATGTCCTTTAAAATAACATGTAATTTACCAACAAATGTTGTATTTATTCCTAGGCATCCTCTTCTTGGAGAAAAATTTAGTGGAATTTATCAGAATTTTAAATGCACATACCCTTGGACCCCAAAATTCCATTTTTAAGGACTTAACACACTATAATCGTGCACAGATATAAATATAAAGCTACTTATTACAATAGCAAAATCCTGAAAACAAGTTAAATGTTTGTCAGTAAGGCAATGATGATCGGCAGCATATTCTTAGGATAACAGACTATTCAACTATTACAAAAAATACAGAATCACACGTATTGGCTTAGAGAGTTGTTCTACAAACTACTCTGCTAAAACAAAAGAGCATGCTGCAAAATTAATGTCTTCTTTTTGTTTTTTTTTTAAACTGAGGGTTAGGGTAGGGAAACAAAAGTATCACATGTAAAGTATTAAGTACACAGTCTGGCTTGTAGTAAGCATTTCAGTCACCTCAAGATATTAAATAAATAAATAAAATCTTTTAAAAAAAAGATATTAAACGTGACTTAGTGAAAAGGCGAATATTCTTTCATTTCACCTATTTTTTATGGCCGCCTGCCTTGTTCTACAGCAGATTTTGTGGTAGGCTCATAATACAGCATTTAAACAAAATAAGCTTTCAACTCACATTTTATTTATAAATATTTACGAATACACATGTCCCTACAATGTAATATTTAAATACTGATGCTTTTCAATATGCCATAAATCTCAATCCCATAATTCAGGAAGAAAAGTATTGTTTCTTCTAAAGCATCTTACTATAACAATCCACTGAAAACTTACTTCTCTCCATATTTGAAATAACCTTTTTAAAGTGTGTTGTCTTGTCAGGTAGCATTTTCCTCACGTAGTGTTGCTTTAATTACAAAAATAATAGTAATAGTAATAATAATAATAATAAAATGAAGTGTGTTGTCTTAGATATCAAGTACCATAGATCACACCTCAGGAACAAAGTGACATTATGTGTAACATATAAACAAAGCCTTTCCTCCTTGGAAAGGAAACCCCCTTAAAGGTAAGTAATGTGAACTTATTTTAAAATCTAAACAAAATTTTGCTTTTTATTCTAAATCACTGGCTCAAGTTTCATCTCTAGATTGTTCTTCATCAACATAAGGTCAAAAAGGTACAAACTAAAGTTTTCTTAAAGAAAAAATATTATATTCCTTAAAAAATATATATATATTCACTACTAAATGTAACTGCTAATTTCTGCCTCCCAGAAAACAAGGTCCTGAGTTGAGAAACTTCAGGGCCATATTATACCCTGTTCCAGATGTTATGAATAAACATTTCCAACAGAAAAATAAATACATAAAACCACTACCTTTTTAAGTACTTCGATACTGTTTGAAGTAATGAATTAATTTTCAAAGAGAGATTTTTACTCTTCACTAAATTTTTCTCCAAGAAGAGGATGCCTAGGAAAAATTTCTGTATGCCTGTAATTGTTAAAAAGAGCAGGTACTACTGTATGATGAGAAAGCGTACAATGTAGAAAAGGAAAGGAGGATTTTAACTGAGTTTACGAACTTCAGCTTTTTGATGTAACATACAAGTTGGTTTCACAGCACTGAAAAAATGCCCCAGTACTTCAAAGCACATGTAGAAATTGATAGGAAAAAACAAGTCTTTCTTAATTTTATTTTTTAGACTTCCTCTCATTGTCCATCTGTAGGAGTATTTTGTGCTACTTCTGAAAGTTTAATTCAAATTAAACTATTAGAAAGTGTTCAGGGGTTCTCGTTTTCAATGCTACCTTAAGTAAATTACACAGTGTGGAAAAAAAACTCCGCCGTACTACACACAAAACACTGAGTGTTCTGCTGCCTCAATGTCTTATCGCTGGCGCGCGCATACCACGCACACTGACATCAGATCGAAACTACACGGTTTCGCCGGTGACCAACCACTCCTCCAAAGACCGCAGCTACTGGCTTGCTGGAGGTGGCACCCCAAACCCCGACCTCCCGCCCGCCGCAGGCTCGCCCCAGAGTGCCCGCAGAAGCCCCTCCCGTCGCCGAGTTTGCCGGCGCCGGACCTGTTGCGCTTCCCAGCCCGCCGCGAGCCGAGCCAGGCACCGACGCCGGCAGCGATGCACCTGCCCCGGACCGCAGCCCTGCGCGCCCGCCGCCCCCTCCTGGGCCCCCGCCCTCCGCCGGCCCGCCCGCAGGACTCCGAGCGGCCCACCGCCACAGCCAGCCCGGCCCACCCGCTGCCGCCCGCGGCGCTCGGGCAGCAGCCCGCGGGGAGGAGGGCGGGGCGCGGGCCCGACGCCGGCTGGCGGCCGCCCTAGCTCGGAATCGGCCCTGACGGCCTCGGAGGCGCTCACCTTGGCGGCCGCGGCCCTGGCGGACATCTTGTCTCTCTCCAGCGCCGCGCGAGGCTCCTCGGACCCGAAACTCCGCGCCACCAGCCCGCCGGCTCCTCACGCCACAGACCAGATAAACATCTCCCCGGAGCGAGCGGTGCTGGGGGCGGGGGCGGCCGAACAGGCCCGGCCCACGGGGAGGGGACTCAACTCGGACAAAAGTCCGGGAAGCGCCCGCCCGCCCCGCCCGGGTCTTCTCCGCGGGGCGCGCCCGGCCGGCGCCTCCCTCCGAGTGCGGCCACTCGCTCGGCCTCCCAAAGCTCGCACAGCCCAGACACGTCGGCCCCGCTCGCTCGCCACTGGCGTCCCCGCAGTCCGCCCGGTGGCTCCTCAGAAGCCGGCTTCCGCACGTAACTTCCCTGGAACCAGGCGCGGGGAAGGGACCCAGCGTCCACAGGCTGAGCCGGCGCCGGCAACTGCGGGAAGCCACGCAAACCTGCCGGCCCGGCCCGGCCCACTGAGCATGCCCGGCTCTGCGGGGGCGGGGCCACGGTGGGGGTGGGCCCATGGTGGGGGCGGGGCCGCTGCGGGGCGGGGCGAGCGGCCCGAGGCCCGCTTCCTCCCGAGGTCCGACCCCAGTCGCGGAAGGAAAAGCCCAGTTCCCGAAGTACTTGGTGGACAGTTTCCGCTGGCATGCGAGTCTTCCTGTTTGTTTTTATCAAAGGTCCAGCAGAAATGACCCCCAAGGAGAAAGCCCCTGTGTACCAAAGCCTTTTCGACTTATAGCAGAGACTTGTCTGCTTGCTCCTCAACAAGCCACGATGTATCAGCCCCCACGCAGAAGGGCTGTTGGAAAGGCTGGTACAGCAAATACCTGACAGTAGTTTCCTTAACGTGGTAAATATCGATGGTCACAGCTGTCACCACATGCCCGGGCCTTGCTGCCCCACTGAAAGCAGAATGCGTTTTTCTGTAAAGCACGTCGTGGCTTTCATCTCTAAAGCGCTCCTACAGGGTCAAAATGATTGCTCATTCTCGACAAACCGACTGTGCTAAAACTAAAACTTCGTGGGCACTCCTGGGCAAGCAGGCTGGGAAATACCCAAGAGACCTGCAATACCTTGGCCCACCCACATTAGGCCTCAAGATATATCCAAAGTCTCTCCCACCCCTGTAGGCAGGGATCTCCAAAGTATATTTTTGGCAACCAAAATGCTGCAATTCTTAGTGGTGAGCGAAGGGCTCAGGCTGCCTTGCATTTCTGAAGCCAGTTCTCTAGCTCACATCTGGACAGACGAGGAGGTTAAAGACTTGCAGCCCATGGTCCAAGTTTAATCAGTCTCTGCATACACTTCCCACGATGCTGACCGCCTTGCTAAACGCCAAAGAATATGTAAGAAACCATTTCCAGCCTCATTATTCTACACTTTGTAAAATGTAAAGCTCTCCACAAATGTCAGAAATTCTTCATAACAATAACATTCTTAAAGTCTAACCTAGTGCCACAAAAGGTACACAAGAAAGGGGGAAAAGGCACAAACACCAGATTTTAAACAATGATTTTCTGTTTGGAACTCAACTGTATGGAAAGATCAAACTTCTCTTAGCCAAGAAATATGTTTATCATACATAAATATCTATTAAGATCTCAAAGTAACCTTTTCATATATTTTGCAACTGAAGCTATCTGAACGAGAAAAAAGCATTCTGCAAATCAAACCCTTATTCTTTTCTTTCTCCCCCCCCCCGCCCCGCCCCCCTGCATAGAAATGGTTGAAGTCACTTTTGTTTTAAACTTATGGTGTAATTTTTTTGTTTGGGGGCAAAGTATTATTTATTCTTTTAAGAATTGTAATTAAAATGTCCTTAGGGGCAAGCACTGTTTTTAAAAAATCCGGGGAGTTTTCACAGCTTTATTACTTTATTATTGGAGACCTTTCATGTCTTTATTACTTTTACCATTTATTAAGATGTGCAATCAGCATAACCTGCCTAGAACTAGGCATCATGTCTTTAATAGCACCTAAACCTAGAGACATACCTAAAAATGCACAGACTTTTCTTTTTTCTCATTTGTCACTTTTCATCACGTCTTCCGTGTATCATTTAAATGCTAGATTACAACAATTTGTCAAAGATCTAATATATTTGATTACAATTTTAGTTTATTTTTGCCATGGTATAAGACATAATGAAATCAAGCAAAAAAATCTTTACCTTGAGAATACCTTGCTTTAAGAATTACATTTATAAAACTATCTCAGTGAATAATAGTACCCTTTAAAATTTTTTCAATGGTATTTGTATTATCTGAAGTAAACTGTGTAACATGTTTTATGTATTTCCTTTCCTCTAAAGAAACAAGAGAAAGTTTTTGTCACTTGTAAAAATGAAAGTAAAACACTACTGTCAAGTCTTAAAAACACATCTCCATCCCAATGGTTTATTTTTGGGGAGATGCTCTGATAAGAAGTGGAAAGCATAGAGCATAATCTCAGATAGTTGCCCCTTTAACAATGAAGAGTTTATCCACTGAACAACAAAAATTATACCATGACTTTAATGCTCAGGTATGAATGTGGTTATAGCTCCTCTAGACTCATCACATGGGAAGAAAACAAGTAAGTTTGAGATTCTCATTTAGAGTAACAATAAAGTTTAACCAAGAATCTCTTTCGATTGCACAGATTATCTTATTTCTGATCACCTAGTGCAAACTGAACAGGAAACTAAAAAACCACAACACTCACAAAGAGAACTTCCTGTGGGATTTTTGGTGTCTGCGGCTCAGAATGAAAAAAAAGAAAAAAACTGCGCAAAATCTTCACAAATCTTAGATAGAACCATTTATTACAACACCCTTGACCAAATGAACAACTATATCCATGCCAGCATTTTATCTAGGTATATTTTGTTTCCATTACAAAAAAAAAAATTTATCCTTAGAAAAGCCATTTATTTTTGGTATGAGATGTGAGTTTACGTATGAAATGCAAAGGGGAAGTATTAGGCACTGTGGCAGAACATGAGACAACCGTGATAATGCCACAGAAGAGGATATATGAAATACTAGAAAGAGAATTGTACCAAAGCATTGTAACCACCACCACCACCACAACAAAAGTAATTCTAACCTTACTCCTATGCCATGTCTTTAAAAATTCTATACATCGGGGGCACCTGAGTGGCTCAGTCAGTTAAGTGTCTGCCTTCGGCTCAGGTCATAATCCCAAGGTCCTGGGATCGAGCCCCGCATCGGGCTCCCTGCTTGGCGGGGAAGTCTGCTTCTCCCTCTCCCTCTGCCTGCTGCAGTCCCTGCTTGTGCTGTCTCTCTTTCTCTCTCTCTGTCAAATAAAGAAATAAAATCTTAAAAAAAACAAATTCTATACATTGCTTCAGAGTTTTCCTCTGCCGATAAAGTCATAGAACAAGATTAAACAAAGAAAGGTTTCTAAGGCTCATAAAATTTCCAGACTGCACAGACCAGTAAAATTTCAAACAAAACAAACACTTCAGGGGTGCAGTATAGGATTACCAACTTTTTCACTTATTTTGCAAAGCAATGACATTTAAAAACAAACACTAATACACTTAAGGATGATTAAAATGGTAGATTTTATATTGTGTACATTTTGCCACAATAAAAAAAAATACCAAAAGAATGTTACTATCACCGACATCATTTCATTTTTAAAAGGACGTATAAACACTAAAAAGTCATTTTTATTCAGTTCAGAATAAAGAACAGTCCTTCCTCAAACAAGAGTGAGGCTATCCTTCCCTTGACTGGGGCAAGGTGGACCTTTCTCTTTGTTGGGTCCTGAATGTCACAAAAGTAGGCTGATTGTTAGCTCCGTAATTCCATGGAATCCATGACTCCAGCCGGACTGACAAGCCAAGGCTGGGACTCCTCTCTGAGCAGTTTGCCTCCCCTTCTCTCCAGCTCCTGTTTCCTATCTTCTATACTCTCCTAATGATCCCTCAAAGACCTCCTCCCCAGCCCAAGCAGTGATTCCTAGAGAAAAAGAAATTAAGGAATGGAAACTCTCTTCCCTTCCTGCCAAACCATGATAGACCTACCCTGGGCACCTGCTTTTCCTCTGTCTTCTGCTCTCCCTGGGCTCTGAACCCCATCTCCGGGGCTGGCTGGCGGGCCCTATCAGCTTTGTTCTGTCTCACCATCATCTTCATCCTCTCTCAGCCAAAGGAGTCTACATCTCAGAATTCAAGCTTCCTCTGATGTCTTCCATTTAAAAAACGGGGTGGGGCTGAGGGTCAAGAGGGCAACCCTTGACCCTACCCAGGGTACCTTCGATGGATGGTATGCAATTGGCACAGCTGCTCAGAAGGGCCCTACACTGGATTTAATGCAGCACTGTCTTGAGTCTTAACAGTTCTCGCTTTGGATTTGTGTTTTGTAAGTGAAGGTGATGGGACAATGGGGCATGCACTGGGGACCTCAGCTCACATGTGATCCTGTTTGTTTTGGTCTCCCTGGAGGGCTTCTCAGCTACCCACTCCCACAACTCCTGAAGCCCCTGCCGGTGCTCACTCTCCCTCCCTGCTCTACCATCCTCTGTCCCTCACAAAGATCTGGGAGAGGGCTGGGGTCAGGCTTGTGTACCCTTAGCACCTTGGGCTGGGCAAGAGCCCTAGGCTGACAGGAGGCCATATCTTAGTGGAGGTGAGCCTCCTGCCTAGCCTCCACTGGGGTACCAAGCTGCCAGGGGTGGAGGCTTAAGGATCCTTGGTAGTTGCTGTCTACTATGGGCTGGAGCGGCAGTCCTGTAGCCTGACTTCCCTGGGGAAGGGAAGGACCCTGTCCTCAGCTTAGGCATTTAGGTCAGGTGGCTTGTGAGAAGGGGGTCCTGGTAGGCTCAGGAGGCAAGTGGGACCCCCAGGGCCCTGTGAGGGTCACCCCAGGGGTGCTCCCCCCAGGAATGGAGTCCTCTCTCCTCCCTACCTTTCTGTGTCCAGCTGTGCTTGTCTCTTCTGGCCAGCTTGAGGGACAAACTCCAGGGACAAGCCACAAAATATGGATTGTGTAATTTAAGTGATTACTCATACAAGTTAAATATTCTGATCTTTGCTTTTAAAACTGGCACTGCTCAATATAAATGATAAAAATTATATGTACCTTTATCAGCAGTTTCTTTTGCTTTTTGAACAAAGGGTCCCCTACTTTCATTTTCCACTGGACCCCACAAATTAGAGACCACCTCTCCCTTTAGATTCTATTCTATGAGTTCGTGACAAGTTTCTCAGAAGTTCTCTATCACCTCTAGGTCTCTCTCTGGTCAAGACATGCCCAAGTCCTTTGACATTCTTTCTTTCTCACCTTAATGTCACAACTAATGCAGGCATACATTCCTTCTATGAAAGAAGCAATAGACATTTTTAAAAGTCCAACTGGACCACATGCTCCCATTCCCACTGCTATTACCCAGGAATATTAGTATTTAAACTGAACCGGAGTATGTATTTTCAATAACTTTTTTTGTATTTATTTACACATATATATGAAAACAAAGAGAATGGGGGGAGAGGGTGTGTAGATATATAGGAATATACAGGTTTTTAAAAAACAAATGATAAACAATATTTACTTTTGCAATTTTTTTCCACTTAATATTTCTGTCTTGGAGATTAGGTCAAGCAATGAAAATCTACATCATCATTTTAAAATGGCTGTCTAGTATTCCATAATATGGATATACTGTAATTTGTCTAGCTAAGATGGTTTTGATATTATAATGCTGCAGTGAAAATCCTTAGTTATGCCTTCTTGTGCACATGTGAAAGTTTCCTTTAGGAGAGACATCCAAAAGGTGATTTTCTGGGTTGAGGTATATGTTTATTTAAAATAAATTTTTTAAACTGACACTGTCTATCATCCCTCCAAAAATACCAGATCAACTTATCCTGTTTCCCCCACCCATACGAACACTTGATAATATTAATCTTTTAGATTTTTGCCCATCTGGCTGACAAAAATGGTATATTACTTGCCTGTTTATGTCATTTACTCCCCCTTTTTTTTGTTAGGTTACTTCTGTTATTGATTTGTTGAAGTTCTTTAAGTATACTTTTTTATTGAATGCAGCTGCTTGTGTGTGTGTGGGTATGCATTAAATAAAATTTATTTTGTAATAATTTTAGCTGTACAGAATAGTCGCAAAGATAATACAGAGTTTACCCACCTTCCCCTAATGTTAACATCTTATATAACTGTGGTAGATTTGTTAAAAGTTTAAAAATTAACATTGTTACAATATTATTAACTAAACTGCATCGAATTCTGCTAATTTTAACTCTTTAATTTCTCTGATATTCTTCCACCTTTGCCGATTCCTCCTCCTTTCCAAATCTTAGGGAAATTATTTTAGACATGTTCATTTTGAGCCTCTAGACTTTTCTTAAGTTCAGGTTCGTGAACAGGACTAGGAATGAGGCAGAGTATAAACCAAAAAGTCACAGTGAACAACACAGGGTACACCTGGAGTTTCACAGTTCTTATTCTGTTCAGGAACATTTTTTTCTCAGACTCGTGTTTGTAAAAGAAATGCTGTGGGATATTTTTTCAGCCTCAAGCAGTGAACTGAGATTAGAAGAAATCTCCTGACTCCACTTTAGTTTGGAGTCTGTCCTCCCCAGATGGCAGGGAGTACCAAACTCACCGGATTAAAAAAAAGAGAGATTCCTTAAAAGAATCTGAATGACCCAGTCCCCCAAAATATGTCTGCATTCTCTTTACAATGTGGTGTGATAAACCTTAATAATAATACTCTTTTAAAACAAATAAACAAAAAATATAGAAAAGTGAGTGAAACTCCATTTAAAAAAGGGTAAATATATTTTTATATTTAAAATAATCTTTAGGGGCGCCTGGGTGGCTCAGTTGGTTAAGCATTCAACTCTTGATTTAGCACAGGTCATGATCTCAGGGTTGTGAGATCGAGCCCCACGTCTGGCTCCATGCTAAGTATGGAGCCTGGTTGGGATTCTCTCTCTCTCTCCCTCTGACTCTGCCTCTAATCCCCCCAACCCACACACATGAGGGTGCGCTCTCTCTCTAAAAAATAAATTAATTGAATAAAATAAATTTTAAAAGGGAATAAAATAGATGCATATACTTGCAAAAGAAACACTAGAAGACTAAGAATAAATACAGTTACCTTTGGAGGAAGGAGAAGACATCAATAATAATTTTTCTACATATGCTCGATAATGTAGTTTCAACTTTGAAAACATAAAAATATTCTACATATTTTAAAAAAGTAAATGAAATCAAGAAGAAAAAAAATTTGTAAAAACTGAAAATGAACTGAAGCAAGAAAACATACATTAAGTTGGTGACTAACCCCACAGAGAAAAGAATTATTTCCAGTGCCTCTTGCACAAAGCACTTTGATTGTAGATTCTTTGTATAATATATTCTAAGGAAAACAGCACTGCAAAGAAATCTTAAATTTCATTCAGTAGTCTGTTAGTAAAAATATCAGCATTATTACTTTGAAACTGTTAATATATGTATGTGTGCATTAACTAATATAAAATTGTTATATATTCATTAGTTCATTAACCTATATATAATGATTAGCTGTTAATTTATATATGTGTATTAACAAATATATTAGTATATTTAATATATTAGCATTAACATTCAACAATTTATAATATTAGCATTATATTATGTATTTGATAGTTTCAAAGTTACATATAAATATATAACAATTCCAAAGTAATAATGCTAATAACATGTTAGTGTCTGCTAATAATGATAATATTATAGTGTATGCTTTTATACTGGTTATATTATTAGTTAATATATCAATATATATTAAGGTACACTAACATTCTTATGTACCAAGATTTCCTGCTTAAGAGAAAAGAGAAAAAAGTATAAAAATCGAAGAAGTTAAATAAAAATTTGGCAATTCTAATTTAAATTTTTAAAAAATCAGTATAACTTAATTTTTAAAGTATCTTTAACATATATATATATGTATATGTGTGTATATAGAGATTTCCTAGCTCTTGCCAATAAAAAAGACTAGAAAGGATGAAAACCCAGTATCAGTGAGCACATCTAGTGCCCAAATTGTAATCTCCAGCCAGGAATGACTGATTACAGATCTGGAGCAAGAAATATACAAGATAGGGGCACCTGGGTGGCTCAGTCGTTGAGCATCTGCCTTCGGCTCAGGTCATGATCCCAGGGTCCTGGGATCGAGCCCCGCATCAGGCTCCCTGCTCGGCGGGAAGCCTGCTTCTCCCTCTCCCACTCCCCCTGCTTGTGTTCCCTCTCTCGCTGTGTCTCTCTCTGTCAAATAAATAAATAAAATCTTAAAAAAAAAAAAAAAGAAATATACAAGATAATCTTGGGATACTTTGTGCCAGAAAGCAAGGAAGTTCTCAAAGAATAATGGATCAAAAGGATACAGAAGCCAACAAACAGCAGTTCCCATTGGCCAAAGATGAAACAATTTAAGCCCTCCCCAAAGAAAAATAAAGGCAATTAACTGAAAAACAATGAATATCTAAAACCCATGAATTCAAATGACAACAAAAAAGAAAGTAAGTGAGAGAGCCCCCAAGCAACTACTTATCGAACAACTCTGGATATAACTTGGGCACCAAACTCTTATTCTATAAGCTGTCGATTTAAAGGAAAGAATATATGAAGGGGGGTAAATTGGAGGGGGAGACAAACCATACAAGACTATGGACTCTGAGAAACAAACTGAGGGTTCTAGAGGGGAGGGATGTGGCGGAATGGGTTAGCCCGGTGATGGGTATTAAGGAGGGCACGTATTGCATGGAGCGCTGGGTGTTATACGCAAGCAATGAATCATGGAACACTACATCAAAAACTAATAATGTACTGTATGGTGACTAGCATAACATAAAAAAAAAAGAATATATTTTGTATGAACTCTATTTCAGATAACCGAACAACTCGGATAACAAGATGTTCCTTATAAAATAACTCCAGCTAACAAATCTGGAATGATAGAATTAGGAAACCATCATCTTGTAAACACTTGAAACGACAGACCCAGGCAATTGGTCATCAAGGGATCAACTCACTGAGCAATGTTAGCATCGTTCAAAGCTAAGACAAGCAAACATTTATGCCTCCATGTGACACAACCGGAAGCAAACAATACTATTATCTACAGAAGATGGCTGTCCCCAAAGTGGAAACTGAATGAAACTCAGTCTGTAGGGCTAACTTTCATAAACAGAAATACAGGAGATGGAGAAGCAAGTTAGAGGACTCCACAAGGAATTGAACAGATGACTACAGAATGTAGGAGGTTCTATGCAGGAAAATGGACCCAGTTTTCAAAACAAGTCAGTAGACAAAAAAGAAAAGAAAAGCAAGTTGGGACTGCTATGGACCTTCTGTGGGTGGATTCCATTTCAGATCTACCTATTATAAAAAGACATTTTTGAGACATTTGGGGAAATTGCATTATGGACTGAGTGTTCAGCGATACCAAGATGTGGTCATGGTATTGTGGCTGCATAGGAAGGTATCCCTTTGGGGCACCTGGGTGGCTCAGTCGTTAAGCAGTAGCCTTTGGCTCAGGTCATGATCCCAGGGTCCTGGGATCGAGCCCCGCATCGGGCTCCCTGCTCGGCGGGAAGCCTGCTTCTCCCTCTCCCACTCCTCCTGCTTGTGTTCCCTCTCTTGCTATGTCTCTGTCAAATAAATAAATAAAATCTTTAAAAAAAAAAAAAAAGGAAGGTATCCCTTTTCAAGAGATGCATATGGAAACATACAGAGCTGAAATAGCCCAATGTTTGGGATCTGCTTCAAAACACTTCAGCAAGGAGAAAAGTTAAAAAGTAGAGGCAGCCAATGGAGTAACGTTTTGAAAACTGGTGAATCTAGCTGATGGGCATATGGAAAGTTTATTGTATTATTCTTTCTACTTTGGAGTATGTTTGAATGTTGGTGTACATTTGAAATGTTTTATCATGAAAATCAACAAAAACAATAAAAAACAAATATTCCTGTCAGCAAAGGTAGGTAGATTATATGTAATTGTCAGACATTCCCTGTTTGGATACTCCATTGCAATGGGCCTTTGCAGTTCTTCTCATCAAGAGGTGGAACATTTTCCCCCCCATCCCTTGAATCTGGGCAGCTGTGTGACCTGTTTTAGTTAAAAAGCAAACATGACACACGAAGAAGCTTGACAAGCACTTGGGCATGGGGGGTGCACTTTCCCTAGCTGCTGCAAACCTTAAGACCACCATGGGAAGAAGCCCAGTTTAGCCTGCTGGCAAAGTCACATGGAAAAGAAATGAGATGTCCCCGCTGATAGTGTGCCAACCTCCAGACATTTGAGTGAGGGAATATTCTAGACCAGCCAGTCTCAGCCAAGCCACAGACGATTGCATCTGTATGAGTCAGCCCAGGCAAGTCTAGCAAAAGAACCACTCAGATCTGAGCCCAAGTTGCTAGCCCACAGAATCATGAATGTTTTTTAAGACCCTAAGTATTGGGTGATTTGTTACACAGCAAGGACAAACTGATAAGTCTGGCTAAATCGACAGGAGTACTACACAAACATATGCAAAAGATCAGCTTCTTAGGACTGTGGGGGTACATGGCAGGTACTCCATCAAGGGACCTGAATGGGAATTCCACGTCACTAAAAAATGGGACGTTTGGAAATTGCTCTAAAGGCGATGGAGACCTTGGTAGACCACTTCCTTTTGTATGTACAGTGAGGGCTATTGAACCAAGTAGTCACTCCACTGATAGAGGCGGGTATGACCGATGGATTACGTAGAACTCTTTTTTGAGGACTAAAAAGGTCTGGCTCTGCCTCTAGTCACCAATCCCAGACAAAACAGAACCAGTCTTTGGGATTGCTGGCAGAGAGCCCTGCCTTTCTTCCCTGACTCAATTCTGCAACCCAAGTAGCCAGTGCAGAAGGAGAGCATACATCTGTGAGAGTCGGCCTGACCCTCCCTCCCCCACGGGCCACAGCTGGGGCGACCCTAGCACCCATGAACATATCTGGGACACTCTCCAACAGGCAGGTTTCACCCTATGTACTCTAAAAACAGATCTTGTTTCCTCTTTACCACAGATGTTCACCTGCAAATGCTGGGCCTGGGTAGAAGGATTAATTAGAGAGTGTTTAAAGTGCCACAGGAAAAAAACAAGGCAGAAGTCACTGAGGTGCACACAGACGTTTTAGTCAAGGTATTCTTTTACTAAAAGAAAATATTAAAGGATTTTAAATTATGACTGCTTAATCTAGCTAAATCACATTAACTTTAAAATAATCCTCCCAAGGATTACATAGCTCATCTTAGTATCATTAGCAAAATACTGAACTTCTAAAAGAGAAATTCAAGAGAGTTAAATATTTCTCCATAATACTAGCTATTCATTTGGAACTATTTTAAAGTTCATTTGATACTTTAATTTGTGATGAATATGGCTATTTTCAGTACATTAGAATTACTGTTCACACAAATGCCACCCACATTTACATGCTAATTTATCCAACTTCTTCATTTATATTTTTAAAGGTGCAATATAATTTTTGTAAGTATATTTTTAAAAATTTTTTTTAAGATTTTATTTATTTGTGAGAGAGAGAATGAGAGACAGAGAGCATGAGAGGGAGGAGGGTCAGAGGGAGAAGCAGACTCCCCACTGAGCAGGGAGCCCGATGTGGGACTCCATCCCGGGACTCCAGGATCATGACCTGAGCCGAAGGTAGTCGCTTAACCAACTGAACCATCCAGGAGCCCGTAAGTATATTTTTTTAAAGCACAAGAATCTTGTTAAGTAAATGGCCATATTTTATATTCTTTTGAATGAGCAAACTATTACTTAGTAAAGGTTGCAAATGCCTTTTTTGGACTATGGGTTTGGAATTAACATTATAAAACAAAGTCTAACAACGCAGAAAGATCATTAAATACAGGGTTTGGGAAGACTGGACTTTAAAAGCAAAGACAAATTGGTGGCAGCTTCATTATTTGTGGAACTACACTTGAAGGGGACAAAGGAAAAACCTGAAGCTGAGCTGAAGGTTGGTGCGGCAGAAGCCACCGTCCTAGAAGGACCCCTCACTTGGGGTAGCACTTTGATCTCCTGCTCCTGATAATCCTGCTTTCTCCTTCGGAAAGGGCAATACAAAGAGCTGAGGAAAAGTCATTAGATTCATTATCATTCTACCTAATACTAAAATAAATGTTCTCTCCTGTTAACAAAATGTGGACACATATGGTGAAAGCATCAGAAAGAACATGATGGAAATGATCTGGGAAAGGTCTTCTGGGACTAAAGTTTCCTTATCTGTACAACAGAGGGGAGTGACATGGGGAGACTGGGGTGTGTTGGGGAGTGGGGGGCTCAATTAATTCTAAGACCTTTTCTAGCCGTAACTTTCAGTGATCTAAACAGTCAAAAGCTTTTCATCCCTGACACTATGAAGCTAGTGTTGGATGTGGTTATTTGTAGGTTTTACAAGTTTGGGAAAGATACAGATGATAAAACCATGGATTCTGTTTCTACAAGAAGCTCTAATTTTAAATGTGTTTAATTTTAAATATGATTAAATTTCCATGTGAGAGCACATATTATATGAGAGTGAAAAGTTTTATAAAAGCTGGACAAATTAGAAAACATGCAAAAATCCAGCTAAGCTTAAATCTGTGTGTGAGAGAGAGTATGTTTTCAAAGGGTGTGGCTTCCTGACTCTGGATTGTTTGGAAATATTCTGACAAAGCCAAATTCATTTCTCTGATATCCTGAACACAGCAAGGAATTGGAGCCTAAAATAGCATAAAACATGATATTCCTATATATATAATCAATTTAAGTCAACTAAAAAATGTGATAAACACCAAAAAATTTTTTCCTTTTTTAAGTAGGCTTCACACCCAGCATGAAGCCTAACTCGAGGCTTGAACTCATGACCCTAAGATCAAGACCCGAGCTGAGAACAAGAGTTGGAGGCTCAACTGACTGGGCCACCCAGATGCCCCAATACCCAAAAGATTTTTAGTCTGTATTCTCGTAATTCCTTTTTGAGAGATAGCCTATGCAATTACCTGGACTAGAAAATTCAGCAACACTTAAGCATACTTTTCACTCATTCATTCATTAATCCATTTTTCATCTATTCAACAAGCATTTATAGAACTCTTCCTATGTGCCAGAAACCAACTGCATTTAAAAGTTTTCCAGGTTTTGTTTGTTCGTTTAACTTCATCCTCCCTCACTCTCACCCCTGTCTTTGTTAGGGATGACGCCCTGTTCAGATTACTCAGGAGTACATGTAAGTTGTGGAACTCAAAGCAGAATATACTCTCTTACTCAGGGAAAAACACAATCCACGTGGGTCAATGCTTCACACTGTGGTGTCTGGAGGAGCAAACAGATGAGTAGTTTCGTATTCTTTACCATCCCCACCCCCACCTCAAGAGACATACAGGTCTGGCTGGACTTACTTTGGCTCCTAGCACCTATGACGTAAAGAGAAGTTTATTTCCCAGTGTGATCAACTTTTACAGAGTGAATCCAGGCAGAAATGACAGACAAAAAGACTTAATAATATAATATATAGTAAATAATTATACACATATGTAATGGCTTTAACACAAAAAAATAGGTGCAGATAGAGATTATATATTATTCTGCATTATTTCCCTCTCTGTTACATAAATGTTAAACACAACAACAGGAGAACTAGTTAGTAGTGGCAATCAGTAGTAACTAACCATAGGACTACGTAAACAATGGAAGAGAAAAATATAACAAGATTTTAAAATGCTTCTTTCTGTCCTCTGATACAGCAGTTTAACCCTTTAAAAATTATTTATTGGGTATTTAAATTTTGTAGGCTTTATACTGTGTATTTTTGAGATTTATAGATGTAAGACTTCTTAAAAGGAAACTATAAATACAACAGGGCTAAACAGATACTACTTACATTTCACCCCCACTGCACACAAAAAATAATAATGTCCTGCTTCTTTCAGCTCCAGGATACAATAGGATATTTTTATTCTTTTCCTTTTCCAATAACATTTCTCTGAACTACCTGCAGCAGTTTAGACGCCCCCCGTTTCTTTCTGTGGCCGCAAAACTGAATACAGTCATATGTAAAATTCACTTTGACTTGCAGCTCTGTTCAGCTCCAACCCACATGACACAGATCCCTGGTGTCAGTCCAATGTGATGACATTAAGCTAAATATCCTCTCAACAAAACCATTTGAGCATGGAATGCTTATGATTCTCTTTACTAGCAAGAACAAGTTTTGGGGGGGGCGCCTGGGTGGCTCAGTCGGTTAAATGCCTGCCTTTGGTCCTGGGATCCAGCCCTGCATCAGGCTCCTTGCTTCTCCCTCTCCCTCTGCCTGCCATTCCCCTAGCTTGTGCTCTCTCTCTCTCTGTCAAATAAATAAATAAATAAATCTTGGGGCGCCTGGGTGGCTCAGTCGTTAAGCGGCTGCCTTCGGCTCAGGTCATGATCCCAGGGTCCTGGGATCGAGCCCCGCATCAGGCTCCCTGCTCTGCGGGAAGCCTGCTTCTCCCTCTCCCACTCACCCTGCTTGTGTTCCCTCTCTCGCTGTGTCTCTCTGTCAAATAAATAAATAAAGTCTTTAAAAAAAAAATAGGTTTTTAGACTTGTGGGAATTCATTCCCATTTCTCCAAAAACGTCCATCCACTTTCTATCTAAAGGTTTATTAATCAGGTTGTTTGCATCTATAAATTCATCATATACGCTATTACTGTCTAAAATAACTATTGTTTTATAAAACTTTTTATTTTAAGGTAATTGTAGAGTCATAAGAAGATGCAGAGAAATGTACAGGGAAATCCCATGCTCCCTTTACCCAGCCTCCCCTGATGTTAGCATCTTGCACAACTCTAGTACAATACGGAAACCAAGAAACTGACAGTGGTACATTCTAAAGACTGTTCAAATTTCACCAGTTATGCAAGCACCTATGTTGTGTGTGTATGTGTGTGTGGGTGTGTAGTTCTATGCAACTTGATCACGCTGTCGTCTCATACAACCACCAAGATACTCAACTGTCTTTCTGCCTCAAGACTTATGTTACCCCTCACCCCCAATCTCTAACCCCTGGCAACTAATAATCTGTTCCCCATCTCTATAATTATATTACTTCATGAATATTACATAAATGGAGTCATATAATATGTAACCTTTTGGAATTGGCTTTGTTCACTCAGCATGTTTTCCTTAAGGTTTATACAAGTTATTGTGTGTATCAATAATTCCTTCCTTTGTATTGCTAGGTAGTATCCCACTGTACGGACCTACCATGGCTTGTTTAACCATTTTCCATTTAGACACTTGAGTAGTTTCCGACTTGGGGTTATCATAAGTTAAGCTTCTTTGAATATTTGTGTACAAATCCCTACATGAAAATAACTCTTCATTTCTCTGGGATAAATGCCCTAGAATTCAAATGCTGAGTCCTATGGTAAATCCATTTTTTTCAGATTTGAGAACGGTTGAAATATTTTTCAGAGTAGCTGTACCATTTTACATTCCAGCCAGTGATGTATGGGTAACATATGAGTAATTTCCAGCATTTGGTGTTACCGTTATGTTTCATTGTAGCCATTCTGGTAGGTATGTAGTTAATTTCATTCTGATCTTAATTTGCATTTCTCTACTGGCTAATGAGAAATTCACCTGTATATCTCCTTCAGGGAAATGTCTACATCTTTTGTCCATTTTCCAATGGGATTTTTTTTTCACTACTGAGTTTTGAGAGTTCTTCATATAGTCTAGATATAAGGACTTTGTTGGATATGAACTTTGCAAATATTTTTTCCCAATCTATAATTTGTCTTTTCATCCTTCCAGTAGGTTCTTTCCTGGAGCAAAGATAGTTAATTTTGATCAGTTCCAATTTTGGATAATTTTGATGAGTTCAGTTCTAAGTCCCAAAGATTTTCTCTTACATTCTTTTTTAGAAGTTCTATAGTTTTATATTTTACATTTAAGTTTGTCTATCATTTTTTAACAATCCAAATGGATAAGTTAACCTCTCTTTCTCCAGGAATATAGTTTTGAAGTAAAAAGGTAATTTTAACTTCTAAGATCAAAGCTTTAGTTTCATTGAGAAAAGCCTATTTAACTTGGTGACCCTTTTCTGATAATTTTTTTTTACCAAGTTGAAAACCATTTCCAAAAAGGACTCATTTTATAATCATATGGATTTTTGCCACAACCTAAACAGAGTATCAGATGACTCAGATACAGTCACTTTATCCTTCTCAAGGCTTCTTATGGCCTAACCAAAAATCACAAAAAGTTTTGAAGAAAGAGCATATATAAATGTCTGTTTTACTGTACTTTTTCTTCCATTTTCATCCTCAATGTATTTCCAAATTAGAGAAGGACATTCCTTTTGTCCCACACTTGAAAATATGATTTTACGCAAGCCAACACTTTAGTATCATTTCATAACTGACAACAGTGACAATATCTTGTAGGCAAATGTGCTACAGAGGCCATCCCCTTGCATTTCTATAAATTCAAACATCTCATTAAATACTTCTGCACATTTTGAGGAAATGGAAAAGTAACCCAAAACTTGCATTATAAAAGCCTCAATATCACGGGTAAATAAACAATCATGCTTCTTTTAAGAGTGTGTGTATAAGGCATACAGGTATTTTTTTTTTTAAAGATTTTATTAATTTATTGACAGAGAGAGACACAGCGAGAGAGGGAACACAAGTTGGGGAGAGGGAGAAGCAGGCTTCCCGCTGAGCAGGGAGCCCGATGCGGGGCTCGATCCCAGGACCCTGGGATCATGACCTGAGCCAAAGGCTGATGCTTAACAACTGAGTCACCCAGGCACCCCCATATAGGTATTTAATAGGTAAAATAATTTCAGTTTCTTTGGTGAGAACTTTATAGATTGAATGGAATTTTCAAAATTTATATTTGAACTGTCTGCCAGATATGCAAATAAGCAGCAAAGTAGAACAAGATATCAACAATCTTTGTGTTTTTTCATTTTTTCAGATTTCATTAAAATCTTCACAGAAATCAAGATGATGATTCAAAAGTTCAATTTTAAATCAAAATACCTAATAGCTGGGCAGAACACTTGATCTGATGAACTTGTACTATAGATAGTGGGCTGGTTGAGAAGACCAGAGAGAATCAGCTCTACACCATAAGGGGCAAACATTCTGGTATTTAGGTTTTCTCATTTGCCCACAGGGCACATTACTGCAACCTCTGAATTAGAAAATGTCAGTTCCATAGAGCAACAGGGGAATGAAACCATAATGCATATTCACTGGTGTGGTATGCCTAAGATTATTTAGCAGCAGCTATTTTTTTAAAGATTTATTTATTTATTTGAGAGGGAGAGAGAATGAGTGGGAGGGGCAGAGGGAGAGGGAGAGAAAGAATCTGCAGCAGACTCCACGCTGAGCACAGAGCCCAACATAGGGCTGGATCTCGTGACCTTGAGATCATGACCTGAGCCGAAACCAGGAGTTGGACGCTTAACTGACTGAGCCACCCAGGCGCCCCACAGCAGCTATTTTTAATTAATTATTGGTATCTTTTTGGGACATGAAGAAACTTTTGAATTAGAAGTACTCACTTATCTCAGCCCAAATTAGTGGGATTCAGCCTCCCTACGCGCTTTCACACCACCTTCTCCATGCCCAGTTCCAATGTTTGTTCTGTATGTTGTGTATTATGCTCTGCTTTGGTCATTAGCTCCCCAATCCAGCTGTATACATCCTTCCATCTGTCATTAAAATATCACAGTCAATTAGCCTTCTTTTTCAATGAGATTTGGGTCAAGCTGGCATTGCTATTGTAATCATTTTAATTATCTGAATTCTTAGAAGACACGATCAGAATATTCACAATGTTAACATTTTAACAAGCACTATCTTGATACAAAGCACAACAGTTAATCAACAGGCCAAGGCAAAGCCAGATTCTTAACGCTCCTGATTACAACACCCTTAATTACACACTTATATCTCCTCGCTCAGAGTCCTGCAACAACAGATGATCCTTTACTACGAACCGTAAATCACAGATGCCATCGTCGTGAGGGGACAAGCGGCGACAGCAACTCCAGAAGGTAAATCATCTATGCGGTATCCATCCACCATTAAAGCACCACTGCTGTCAACCCCGATTTGGGAGGTTTTTGTACTTTTCCCCCAACCTTCGGTGCCCATCACCAAAAGCCAGGGCTTCTTGGGTCCCAGGGAGTGGATTACTGCGACAGGGTTTTCAGTGCTAGAATCAGGACACCAGGCAACGGAAGACATCTAGCCACCCTAGTGAGATATGTAAAAGCGCCATTCTAGAAGGCCCTTAGAGTAAGATGGCTCCTCTTACTGCCTCTGGTCATATCTTGACCTGATTGTGTTGGTTCCAGAGGATCCGGGAGGAAAGTTTCAGAGAGCAGATATATGGGCTGGTCTCTTTCTCTTCCTCCTTCTCTGCCACATCCCATTTCATTCTTAGCTCAGAAATTAAAACTGTATATAGTCTCCTCACTTTCCCCTTGTCTAGGAAAGGAAGAGACAGAAGCTGGAGGGGCAAACTCCACAGTAGGAAGGCTGCAGTGTGAATACTTCCAAACTTGTCCAGTTTTTACATTCCAATGCCATGGAGTAAAGTGGCACATAGTTGTGAATACAAAGCATTCTTCTCCATCATTCCTAAATTGTTTCCTTATTAGATGCCACTCACCATGCTAGGTGTTTGGAATACAAGAAAGAATAAGGGGTGGGAGGGAGTGCCTGGGTGGCTCATTTGGTTAGGCGTCCAACTCTTGGTTTCAGCTCAGGTCATGATCTTGGGGTTGTGGGATGGAGCCCCACATTAGGCTCTGGGCTGGGTGTGGAGCCTGCTTAAGATTCTCTCTCTCCCTCTCCCTCTGCCCCTCCCCACCCCTGCTCGTGCATGCTACCTCTCTCTCTCTCAGAAAGAAAGAGAGAGAAAGGAAAGAAGGAAGGAAGGAAGGAAGGAAGGAAGGAAGGAAGGAAGGAAGGAAGGAAGGAAGGAAAAAAAGGGAAGGTCTCTGTCTTCAAAGCATCTGCATTCTAGAGAAGGAGATCAAATAGGAGATGAGCACCAGTAGAACAAGGGCTAAGAACACAGAGAAGAACTAGGGAAGCAGAGAATAGGAGAACTTGGATGGGAGTTTTGGGGGCAGGTGTCCCTAGGAGAGAACATGGTGGAAGTGTGACTCTCTGAAATAGAAAAAAATTGACCTCAGAATAAGAGTCACTGTATTTCAAAGTCCTTGAAGTATATTTCAAAGGGTACCACCAATTTGAGGGCTGCTCCTCTAAAAACAGGACATTGGCATTTCCCATGAGCAACAAGAAGAACCCACAAAGGGGGAATGTGACTGCATGAGGTTGACAAGAGGAAGGAGGCTGATCCCTTCCCCACTTGCCTGGAAGGCTGGGCCTTAAACGTGGTGGTAGGGCACTGAGCCAGGGTTCCAACGTAGTCTGGACTAGGCTGAAGTTGAGTCTGGCTAGTCGACAGCAAAAAGCTTACCAAGCAGAAGGGCAGGGGAAATCTTTCAGCAAAAATATTTAACCCACTGAAAATAATTTATACTTGTGTACAAACAACCTGCTGATTAAAAATGATTCTTAACTACTCATTAAAAGGAGTCCCGCCCTTCAGGACTTATACTTTGTAACACGTAGGTACTATTTAATGGGAGTTACAGTATAAGCAAAATATTAAAAGGCTGCATTTCTTTACATGCTATAATTTTACTTTTGACTAATTCCAACATTCTCTGTGCTCAATTAGTCTGACTTAGTAAAGTTTTGTCATGTATAAGCTGGGAAGTCCTGACTTGTCTCTCAACTTGCCAGCAAGAAGTAGCAGGATTAGTAAATCCTCAAGATTTTAAAAAGGTCAAAACTGTGGCCCCTCTTTATCTTTACTAATTTTAAATGACTGTAAGCCATTGAGAAAGTAATACTTATTGCCAAAAATACAATCTATATCCTTTTGACCATCACTGATTTGATTGAGAATCAAATTTGAGTCTGTGGTCTCTTTCTTCTGATTTCTTGTAGCACGACACATAACAAAGTGGATTTAACGCCATAACTGGGATTTCCAAAGGCTGGAGACCCATTAAGAATTCCCATAATCGGCGACATCTCCAGAGGTGGTAGGGTAGAGAGAGGTGTTTTGATCTTCTGGTAAACTTTTAACTAGGAAGCCTGAGATAAATTCTCTTATTTTGAGAGAGGGGTGAAAATTTGGTAAATGAGAGTTTCCAGATATAAGTATAAAGGAAGAATGAATGTATGACCAGAAGTGAAATCTCTGATTAAGAAATATGGAAGAACCATTTTGCGGCCCCCTTAATACGGGCTACCCAAGCAACAAGAATGGTAAGTGTTTTAGTTACGTTTCTTCTCCACATGTGAGAAGAAAATTTCACTTCTGAAATGCTAAATTAACCTGTGGTTTTAGACAAGCAAAACTGCATCATGGTCCTTGCTTTGCCAGATATATGCTGACTACGTATAAATAATCTGACTTCTCTGAGCCTCAGTTTTCTTATCCATAAAGATGAAAATCACTGGGGAGGGCGGTGGGAGGATGGGTTAGCCTGGTGTTGGGTATTAAAGAGGACACGTTCTGCATGGAGCACTGGGTGTTATACACAATGAATCATGGAACACTACATCAAAAACTAAGGATGTAATGTACAGTGATTAACATAACAATAAAAAATTTAAAAAATAAATTGAAAAAATGAAAATCACTGCTTTTTACAAGTTCGTGAGATGAGAATTAAATGGGCTCATGTATGAAATAGGACAGAAGCACTGAATAAATATCTGCTCATTGTTTTGCTGAATTATTCTTTGCTTCCTTTTTAAATTTTGACCTGTTATTTGATATTTACTGTTCTTATTTTTTATTTTTATTTCTGTGTAAAGTCAGAAAACTTAAGCAACCATTCTGAAGATGACAAAAGTTATTTACTTTTAAAAAAAGATTTTATTTATTTATTTATTTTAGAGATAGAGAGAGGAAGAGAGCGAGAGAGCGTGAGTGGGGGAAGCAGCAGAGGGAGAGGGACAAGCAGACTCCATGCTGAGCGTGGAGCCCATCACAGGGCTCGATGCCACGGCCCTGAGATCATGACCTGAGCCAAAATCAAGAGTTGGACGCTTAAGCGACTGAGCCCCAGGTGCCCTGACAAAAGTTATTTTCTAGCCCATATTCAATTACTGAGTATCTATCATGTTCTATATGCTGGGGACTCAGTGGTTAAGAGCAGATAAAATGTCCTTTCCTCACACAGCTTCCATTATATTGGAGAAAGACAGAACCCAATAAAATAAATAAGAAAAATATGCAAAATGTTAAATGGCAGTAAGTGCTAGGGAGAAAAATCAAGTGAAGAAGGAGAGGGAATCCAGAGGAAAGGCAGGGGACAGTTCATTTTGTGGCTTCAGAAAGGTCTTATTGGGAAGATGACAAGGAAGTGAGCCCAGGGAGTGAACCATGTGCGTATCTGAGGAAGACCTTCTGGGCAGGAGGGATAGCAACTGCAGAGTCTCTGAGATGGGAGAGGCCTCAGGGTGTCTGAGGAACAGCAAGGAGGCCAGTGGGCTGCAGGGGAGCTAAAGGGAAGCATGTCAAGGAAGTAAAGAACTATGGCAGGGTGGACAGGTCACATGGGGCCTCAGAGGCTTTTTTCCTATGTGAGATGGAGAGCCACTGGAGGAATCTGCACAGGAAGTGACAAAGGAGCAATTGTTTTAACAGAAACCCGCTGCTGCTATACAGAGAGTGAAGTGAAAGAACAAGGGTAGAAGCAGGGAGGCCGGTGAGGATGGGGTTGTGGTGGCCTGGACTAGACGGCATGGCTGGAGGTGCTGTCTGTGAATTCCAGATGTAGTCCGAAGGTAGAGCTGACAGGATGTGCTCACAGACAGATATGGACTATAGAGAAAAAGAGGAGTCAAGGTTAATGCTAAGACTTTTGATCTGAGCAACTGGAAGGGTGGAAACGCCATCAAATAAGATCATAAAGACTGGAAACAGCGGGTTTTGGAGGCTGACGTCAGGAGCTAGTCTTGGACACGTTGTATGTGAGGCAGGTGCTAGACATCCATGTAGAAATGTTGAGTAGGCACTTGGAGATGTGAAAACGGACGTTAGGGAAGAGGTCCAGGTTGGATGCATTGATAATCACCAATTTAAGATGCCTTAAGCCACAGGTGCATAAGCTCACAAAAGAGTGGGTGTAAATGCAGAGAAAGAACCAAAACCAAGCTTGGGGCCTGCCAGTGTTGCGAGGTCAGGGAGAAGGAACAAAGGCAAGTGAGAATGAGTGGCCAGTAAGGTAGAGGAGAGTGTCTTAGAAGCCAAGTGAAGAAGACATTTCAGGAAGCGACTGATTAACTGCGAACTGTGTTATATGCTGTCGTTAGGGTAGGAAGATAACCGAGAACTTTCCAAAATGGATACTCCACAATCCTCAAAAAAAAGTATATAAAGCCAGTCTTTAACTTAAAACATTTTCTTATTTGGTTTTTAATGTTTTCATAAGTCCTTATAATTAAACATGAGAGTGTGCACATGTATTTATCTCTTTTAAATCTCACTAAAATGACACTAGAGATAAGAAGGCTGTAACACACAAGGACAAAGAGACAATGTAGGTCAGAATGTGTCTCCTTCCCCTCCTGCTCCCCTAAACTCTAAACATATCCTGGAATCTATTCAAAGATGGATTTTCCAGCTACGGCTAATTGGTCTTCCCAGGAATTCCAGAAGAATGGAAACCCCAGAAACAGCAAAGAAAACACAGAAACCTCCCAAGACCACAGCAGATTTGTGAGGGGATTACAATCCAGGTGAGTGACAAGCATACATACATAAAAAGTGAAACAAAAATGAAGACAAAGCATTCTATTTAAATGGCAAACTTCAAAATAAAAAGTACTCATCATGTATTTTCATTATTATAAAACAGCAGAGAATGCGGCTCCCAGACTTCTTCTCCTGCCCAATGGCCACCAGTGGCCAGGCAGGACCATCAACATCCACCACTGGCTTCTCAAGCCCTGGACTTGCCTTATCTGAACTCCCTCTCAGTGACACATGCCCAGGGGCACACACTGGGCATTCCCATCACCCCAAACTGCCTCCTCTCCAAAGTCACAACACTCTCACATCCCAATCTCAGACATGAGATTAGGCAATGGGAACAGTGGGGATCTGAAAGGTAAATGGGAACAGTGGGGATCTGAAAGAGCCAGGGGTCAACAAGGTCAGATCCAGAAAGAGGCTCAGGGAGGAATAAAGGGGCTGGGATTAAAAAAAGTGTCTGAAAACATATAAATGCCTAAGTCAAATCAGTCCCTTTTGAAGAAATTAGTAAATATTTTTGAGCACGTACTATATGCAAAGCCACAAAATGATATGGGCCTTAGTTATCTATTGCTACATACTAAAACTTAGTGACTTGAGACAACAAACGTTTCTTATTTCATAGTTTGTAAAGGTCAGGAATCCAGGAGCAGTTCAGCTGAGTGGTTCTGGCTCAGGGACTCTCATGAGGTTGCCATCAAGATGTTGGCCAGGGATGTAGTCATAGGCTTGACTGGGCTGGAGGATTTGCTTTCAAGGTGGCTCATTCATGTGGCTGTTGTCTACAGACCTCAATTCCTCACCACACAGACCATTCCATAGGGCTACTTGAATATCCTCATGACAGGGCAGATGGCTCTTCTCAGAATGGCGGATCCAAGAGAAAACAAGGAGAAAGCCCCAGTGCTGCGTATGACCAAGTCTACATAACACACCAGCATTTCTGTCTTATTCTATTCACTAGAAGCTGGTCACTAAGCCCAGCCCACATTCAAGAGGGGAATTAAGCTCCACGTCCAGAAGGGAAGATCATCAAAGATTTTGTGGATACATTTTAAAACCATCACACTATATATCTTGTTCCGTAGAAATGACAATATAGTATACTGTTAAACAAGCACACATGTAAGTAAGTATAACATAAATTGGAATGTGGCAAATATAAGAAAGGTAAAGTGCCATATGCAAATTTCACAAAGAAAATTATAATTTAACTAAGGATCAAACCTACCAGGTGTTCCACAAAACCTACTCAAGACATTAAGTTTAAGAGACTCCATTTGACTGAATTTAAAGTTTCATTCTGGTTCTGTTTTTTTAACTTATGTATAGGATCACATTTCACAACCATTACAGTATAATTTAGAACTCTTTTACTGATGATATTAGTCAACAAGTTTATTAAATAATTATAAATCATATATTCTCTTTACTATTATATAAAAAAGACATTAAAATAATATAGCACCACCAGTTCCCTACATGTAAGAAAACTGTTAAAGAAAACTATTTAGAATAATAGTTGCTACGTTAACTATACTAGAAATTTCTATTTTTAAATTTGTCTCTAGTCTACTATAAAGGCAGTCTAAATAGATAATAATAGCTAGAACTTGAGTTCTCAACATCTTAAGATATGCTTAACATAATTTAAACTTAAATATAAATGTTAGTATGCACCAAACAACAGAGCCTCAAAATGCACCAAGCAAAAGCTGACAAAGCTGAAAGGGAAACAGATAAGTCCTCATTTATAGTTGGGGACTACAGCCCTCCTCTCAGAAACTAAGGACTTCTAGTTAGATAAAAAATCAGCAGGGATAGAGAAGATCTGAGCAACACTATCTAACAGGATCTTATTGACATATGTAGAACACAAGCCCAACCTCAGTAAAATATAAATTATTTCTAAGCACTCATGGAACACTCATCAGAAGAGACCATATGTTGGGCCATAAACCATGCCACAAAAAATTTAAAGTAACTGTAATCATGCAAGTGTGTTCACTGCCATAGTGAAATCAAACAAGAAAACAATAACCATGTGAAAATAAAATACTTATAATCAAAGTGTCAAAAAGGATGCCTCAAAGGAAACTTAAAAATACATAGAACTAAATGAAAATTAAGACACAATATATCAAAATACATAGGACGCAGCTATAGCAGCAGCTGAGAAGAAAATTAATAGCACTAAAAATGCTTATATTAAGAATGCAAAAAGACCTCAAATCAATAACCCAACTTCCTACCACAAGAAACTAGGGGGAGAAAAAGAGAGAACAAAAATCAGCCCAAAGCAAGGAAAAGGAAGTAATAAAGAGCAGAAATTAATAAAATCGAAAATAGAAAAACAAACGAGAAACAAACAAACAAACAAACAAACAAAAAAAGGCGGGTTCGGCGTGGAGGGTGGGGGGAAGGTTGAATAAAATTGGTAAACCTCTAGCAAGACTGACAAAAATAAAAAGAGAAAACAAAAAAATTATCAGAAATGAAATAAACAGGATGACTACAGATCCCACAGTCATTAATAAGATAATAAGGGAATACAATAAACAACTTTATACTCAGGAATTTGATAACTTAGAAGAAATGGACCAATACCTAAAAAACTACAAGTTATCAAAACTCAGAGAAGATGAAACAGTCAAACTGAACATCTAATTTAAAAGCTTCTAAAAGATAAATTTCCAGGGCCAGAAGGATTCACTGCAGAATTCTACCAAATATCTAAGGAAGAATTACCACCAGTCAAAATTCCTGCAAGATGTTTGTGTATATAAACAAAATTATTCTAAAGTATATATGGAAAGGCAAAGGAATTAGAATAGCTAAATCAACTCTAAAAAAAAGAATAAGATGGGAGGAATCAGTCTATGAGATTTCAAGGCCTATTATACAGCTACAGTAATCAAGACTGTGGTATTAGCAAAGATCAGTGGAATCCAGAATTAGACCCACACAAATATGCCCAACACATTCTTGACAAAGGAGCAAAGACAATTCAATGAAAGAAGAACAGTTAGGAGCAATTGGAAATCCACCCCCCAAAAATGAACCTGGGCCTAAACCTCAAACCTTATACAAAAAATAATTCAAAACAGATCAGATACTTAATGTGAAAATATAAAAACTTCAGGGGAAAAAAAAGAGAAAATCTTCAGGATCTAGGGGTAGGCAAAGATTTCTTAGACTCGACACTGAAAGAATAATTCGCCAAAAGGACTACTTATAAATTGGACATCATCAAAATTAAAAACTTTTGCTCTGCCAAAGACCCTGTTAAGAGGATAAGACAAGCTACAGACTGTAAGAAAATATTTGCAAACCACATATCTGACAAAAGGCTAAAATATATAATGTACTCTTAAAACTCAACAGCAAAAAACAAACAATCCAAGTTAAAAATTGGCAAAAACCAGACATTTCATCGAAAGTGATATTCAGATGGCTAATAAACACATGAAAAGATGTTCAACATCATTAGACTTCAGGGAAATGCAAATTAAAACCACAATGAGAGGGTTGCCTGGGTGGCTCAGTCGGTTGAGCGTCTGCCTTCGGCTCAGGTCATGATCCCAGGGTTGTGGGATCGAGTCCCACATTGGGCTCCTCGCTCAGGGGGGAGCCTGCTTGTGCTCTCTCTCTCTGACGAATAAATAAAATCTTTGAAAAAAAACCACAATGAGATATCACTGCATATCCAGCAGTTATATACCTATTTGGTGACAACACCAAATGTTAGAAAAGATGTGGGAAAACTGGATCACTCATGCATTGCTGCTGGAAATGTGATATGGTAGAGACACTAAAAAATAGCTCGGCAGTTTTTTATAACACTAAACGTGCAATTACCATACCCAGCAATTACACTCCTGGGCATTTATCCCAGCGAAATGAAAATCCATATTCACACAAAAACCTGTATATGAGTGTTCATAGCAGTTTTATTATAGTAACCCCAAAACTAGAATTGGCCCAGATTTTCTTCAACAGGTAAGTTAAAAAAAACTGTGATCTACCCATACCATGGAATATTATTCAGTAATAAAAAAGAACAAACAATTGATGTAAGCAATGGCTTGGACAGCTCTCCAGGAAATTATGTTGAGGGAAATAAGCCATTCTCAAAAGGTTCATTCTGTACTCAATGCTTGATTCTGTTTATATAACATTTTGAAATCATCAAATTTTAGAAAGAGAGGATAAATTAGCTGGGTGTGTCAGGGGAAGGGAGAAAACTATATGGTTATAAAAAGGCAATATAAGAGATTCATGGGGTATTGGAAATATTCAGTATCCTGACTGTCATAGATATGATAGACTGTCAGGTAGATACATGATAAAACTGTATAAAACTTAATACACGTGGGCGCCTGGGTGGCTCAGTTGGTTAAGTGACTGCCTTCAGCTCAGGTCATGATCCCGGAGTCCCTGGATCGAGTCCCACATCGGGCTCCCTGCTCGGCAGGGAGTCTGCTTCTCCCTCTGACCCTCCCCCCCTCTCATGTGCTCTCTCTCATTCTCTCTCACACAAAAAAATAAAATCTTAAAAAAAAAAAAACTTAATACATGTACACACATACACACAAAATAAAACAGGAAATCTGAATAAGATCAGTGGATTGTATCAATGTTAATGTCCTGGTAGTGACATTATACTGCATTTCCATAAAATGTTACCACTGGGAAAACTGGACAAAGTTACAGGGAATTTCTCTGTACTGATTCTTACAACTGCATATGAAAACTACAATTATCTCAATAAAATTTTTACTTAAAAATATATAAAGATTAGATAAGGAGAAATACACATTTAATGTGGCTCTATTATTCTCCCTCAAGCTTCATATTGAACACAATAGCCATGCTATCAAAACTGAGCAAGAGGAACTGATGCCCTGTGGTTACTTATCAATATATCAAAACTAAAATAAATACAAGTGCATTCTAAAAAAAATTCAAAGCTCAATAAAATATAATTTTACAAGGTTACTAAATGTGTTTATTTGCAGGATCATGAAAGCAATTTCCTAATATCAAAACCCAGACCTTCTGAAATGAATATCCTTTGTTGAGAATAACTTACATAATGCTATTCTGCATTACATAATAGTGAAATGATAAGCTGTTTTTTTCCACAGGAGAGATGCACAACACATCAAGGGAGCAACAATACATCCGCATTTCTAGCAGACGGTTGTTCGACCTTCACCACATCACCACTAGATTTCTATGAATCATGTTTAAGAAAATCAATACCACACAGCACTTTGACTCAGTTTTATAATACATGGAAAAATGACAAGACCATTCTCTTGCCATGCTATTTTCAAAGGAAATTACAAAATCACTTGGAAAATATACATTTTATCAAACTAAATCCATGTGTCAGATGTAACATTTTAGAAAATATAGAAAGACATGTGTATGTATATATATGTATATATATATATACATACACACACACACACACAATCTAAAAACAAGGGAGAGAATCTATGTACTAACAATTATAGGATGGCTTCTCTTTTTTAAGATTTTATTTATTTATTTGACAGAACGAGAGAAGAGAGAGATTGCAGAAGCAGAGGGAGAGGCAGAAGCAGGCTCCCCGCTAAACAGGGAGCCCAACGCAAGGCTCAATCCCAGGACCCTGGGATCGTGACCTGAGCTGAAGGCAGATGCTTAACTGACTGAGCTACCCAGGTGCCCAGGGTGGCTTCTGTAGTAGGCTGTATGGTGGTCCCCAATAAGATATGGCCACAAATTAATCCCCAGAACCTGTGAATATAACCTTATTTGGAAAGTGTCTTTACAGATGTAAATTAAAGACTGAGATGGAGTCCATTGTATATTATCCCAGTGGGCCTTAAATCCAATGACAATTGTCCTTATAAGAATGAGGCACAGGGAGATCTGACAGAGGCACAAGGAGAAGGGGACAAAGACAAACGCAAAGATTGGAAAGAAGAGGCCACTAGCCAAGAACGCCCAAGAATGCTGGGCAGCCACTAAAAACTGGAAGAGACAGTGATCAGATTCTCCCCTAGATCTCTGGGAGGAAATGCAGATAGATTTTGGCCTTCTTCTTCTTCCTCTTCTTCGTCTTTTTTCTTTTCTTTTTTTTTAGGTAGGCTCCACACCAATCATGGAGCCCAACGTGGGGCTTGAACTCAAGACCTGAGTGGAGATCAACAGTCAAACACTTAACCGATTGAGCCACCCAGGCACTCCAGAGTTTGGTCTTTTATCCTCCAAAACTGTATGGTAATTTGTTACAACAGCCACAGAAAACTAGTACACTCCCTTTAACAGAGAATACAATTTCCACACTTGCCAATCAAAGCAAAGCATGAGAATCACTATCTTTTAAATTCAGGATAAAACAGGTCTCAAAAATAATTAAAGACTCTAGCTAGCCAGCATCTAGCTTATGTAACCATGAAACCTCCAAACTGGTTTAGAATCCAGAACAAATAAGAAACACCCGAACAGAAAGGTATTATGAGGAGAAACAAAGAAGTTTAGAAACAATTTTTAATTCTGTTCAAAGGGAAGCAATATCACCAAAAAAAAAAAACCCCCAAATAAATGATTCCTGAATTAATAAGCATTCTGCAAAGAATGAGCACAAAATTGATGAGCAGGAGTTAAACTGATATCTTTACTATACACTAGAAACACTAGTTTAAATATAATTGGTAAATACTGCATTCACAAAAGTATGAAAATATGAAACACAGTATCAAGGTATAACTTCATGGTCCTATAGAAAAAGAAAGAAACAAAAACAATTATTTTATTATTATTACTTTATTTATTCAAGAAGACTTGAATAAGTGGGACATATCCAGTTGTTGAGACACAAGTTAGTCTCAAGTTTGTTGACAGGTTTAACACAATGCCAAAATATATTTTTCGAGGGAACTTAAATGACTCCAATACACCTATAGTGTAAAACTCTAGTGAGAAAGAAAAAGATTTATAAACTAATGGGTATGAAGATGACCAGACCTGCTACATACTAAAACATGATATAAAGATATAGTTATTAAAACAAGGAAGAAGCTAAATGAAGCAGAATAGATAACAGAGAAATAAACCTTATTATAGAAGAGAATTAATACATGGTAAAGCCAGCAGCAGGACAGGAAATGTGAAATCAATGAACTTTATAATTAACAGTGGACTAGCAATTGGGTGAAGTTGAGGTAGGGAAGCAATCAACTCTTTGTATCACACCATATATGAAAATAAACTACAAATGAACTGAAGACTTAAATGTTAAAAATTAAACAACAAATAAGCCAGGGGGATATAAAAGAGAAAACCGACCAGATCTGGAGGCAAGGGTGGTGGGAGGGGGAGTGAGGAAAGAGAAGACCTTGTAAATGCAATGGAATAAGCGAAAAAAGAGAAAGACTGATAAATCTTACCATGCCAAATTTTTAAAAAAAATTTTTTAAAGATTTTATTAATTTATTTGTCAGAGAGAGAGAGAGAGAGACAAAGCACAACCAGGGGGAGCAGGAGATAGAGGAAGAAGCAGGCCCCCTGCTGAGCAAGGAGCCCGATGCGGGACTCGATCCCATGACCCTGGGATCATGACCCGAGCCGAAGTCAGACGCTTACCTGACTGAGCCACGCAGGTGTCCCCCAAATTTTTTATGCTAAAAAAAAAGGACAAATGAGCTGGAGAAAATATTTACAATAAATAAGAAAAAGGATTGATATCTTCAATATCTAATAAATTCACTCAGAGTGAAAGGGCGCTAGAAAAAAGAGAAAGCTGAAAAAAGATATTAATAAAAAATATAAGAGAAATAAACCTTACAATTCAAATAAAAAGACAAATTAAAAACGGGCAAAGGAGGGTGGGGCACAAAGAAAAATAAAAATGGGCAAAGGATTTGAATAGACATTTCTCTAAAGAAGATATATAAATTGCCAATAAGCCCATGAAAAGATGCTCAACATTATTAGTCATGAGGGAAATGCAAATCAAAACCACGATGAGATACCCCTTCCCACCCACTGGGATGGCTACAACGAAAAAGACCAACAAAAACAAGTGTGGGAAGGACGCAGAGAAATCGGAACTCTCGAATATTGCTAGTGGGATTGTTAAATGGTTCAGCTGCTTTGGAGAACAGCTTGGCAGTTCCTCAAAATGTTAAATATAGTTACCAACAATTCCACACCCAAGAGAAATTGAAAACATATATCCCTACAAAACTGTGTAAACAAACATTCATAGTAGCATTATTTCATGATAGCCAAAGAGTAGAAACAACCCAAATGTCTATCAGCCAAATGGATACATGGATAAATGAACAAAAGGCAGTAAATTCATACAACAGAATATTGTTCAGCCATAAAAAGGAATGAAATGCTCGCACATGCTACAACATGAATAAGCCCTGAAAATACCATGTTAAGGGAAAGAAGCCAGGCACGAAAGGCCATATACTGCATTATTTCATTTACGTGAAATGTTCAGAATAGGCAAACCCATAGAGACAGAAAGTAGATTGGGGGCTGCCACACTTGCGGGAACAGAGCATGGGGAGCAACTACTAATTAGTAGGAGGCTCTTTTGAGGTGATAGAAAGTTCTGGAATTTCTATAAAGTTATAGTTAGTTTATATCATGTCATGAAATAAACTTCAGTTGGACTAAAGATTTTAAAATAAAAATCAAAGCCATGAAGGTACTCTGAGAAAATACAGAAAAATATTTCTATAATCTTTAATTGGGAAAGGCCACTTTTTTTTTTTTAAGATTTTATTTATTTATTTGACAGAGAGAGACACAGCGAGAGAGGGAACACAAGCAGGGGGAGTGGGAGAGGGAGAAGCAGGCTTTCTGCCGAGCAGGGAGCCCAATGTGGGACTCAATCCCAGGACCCTGGGATCATGACCTGAGCCGAAGGCAGACGCTTAACGACTGAGCCACCCAGGGGACCCGGGAAAGGCCACTTTCAAGGATGACATGGATTAAAAAATTATAAAAGATTGATGGATTTAAGTATATAAAATTTACAAACTCAGACAACACAAGAGACTTCCTAAATGGATACTGCTGGATTAAAAACAGCAGTTTCCATTCACATATCTTAGAAGGCCAGTGGAGCAGACAACCTCTAGGTAGGCCCCCAACCAACCATTCTGCCTCTTACATCACATGGATCCACCCTTGGCCTTGGTCATGTTTTCTGCCACGTGGACAAGAAAAGCAGAGGAGGCCTTTCTGCAGACAAACAAGAAGAATAAAAGATATATGCAGAGAGGATGGACCTAAACTGTGCAGAACTGAGTATTAATGTCATTCAAGTTCCCTGTTCCAGCCTATTTCCAAGGTCAAGATGCATTCCTGCCTTTGGGGATTAGGGGACACTCTGGGACTCAAACTGGTCTTTGTTGACAAGAAAAGATGTCTAAATGAATACTTTTTTTTTTAAAGATTTTATTTATTTATTTGACAGAGAGAGACTCAGAGAGAGAGGGAACACAAGCAGGGGGAGTGGGAGAGGGAGAAGCAGGCTCCCCGCCGAGCAGGGAGCCCGATGCGGGGCTCGATCCCAAGACTCTGGGATCATGACCCAAGCCGAAGGCAGATGCTTAACGACTGAGCCACTCAGGCGTCCCTGAATACATTTTATTATATTAAAATGTTTCTATTGCTTTGACTCAGTAATTCTGCTTTTCTGAATCTTAGAGGTAGAAATATCTTTTTTTTTTAAAGATTTTATTTATTTATTTGACAAAGACAGAGATAGTGAGAGCAGGAACGCAAGCAGTGGGAGTGGGAGAGGGAAAAGCAGGCCTCCCGCCGAGAAGGGAGCCCGATGTGGGACTCGATCGCAGGACCCTGGGATCATGACCTGAGCCGAAGGCAGACGCTTAACGACTGAGCCACCCAGGCGACCAAGAGGTAGAAATATTAATCCAATGATTGTACCTGGAGTCTCTACTACATACCATGCAGTTGAAGGCAATGTGGACACATGGCTTCTGAAGTCAGATGGTTGCTAACATAGGATTCTCAATAGCAGAAACCCCTAAGCTTGATCTCCAACAACCAGGGGTTGATTGTGGACTATTTACTCAACATTACTTACATTAATATTACTTAATCATTAAAATGCTACGTGTAAAACTGAGGGTTGCTGGTGTGGTGGGGGGTGGGAGGGATGGGGTGGCTGGGTGATAGACATTGGGGAGGGTATGTGCTATGGTGAGCGCTGTGAATTATGCTAGACTGTTGAATCACAGATCTGTACCTCTGAAGCAAATAATACATTATATGTTAAAAAAAAAAAAAGAAGAAGATACCAGGAGGGGAAGAATGAAGGGGGGGAAATCGGAGGGGGAGACAAACCACAAGAGACTATGGACTCTGAAAAACAAACTGAGGGTTCTGGAGGGGAGGGGTGTGGGAGGATGGGTTAGCCTGGTGATGGGTATTAAAGAGGGCACGTTCTACATGGAGCACTGGGTGTTATACGCAAGCAATGAATCATGGAATACTACATCAAAAACTAGTGATGTAACGTATGGTGATTAACATAACATAATAATAATAAAAAAATGCTACGTGTAATAACAATGAAAAGTAGGTTATTTTGTTAAGTGAAGGAAATCATATGAACACATATTGTAATAATCACAACTATGTAAGAGTATTTTAAACCTATATGTAGAACAAAAGATTGGAAGGATCAAAGTGTTGACAGTTACTAACTTTGAATGGTGAGGCTATGGTAGTATTTTTCTGTTGTAGAAAATTTGGAAATTTTCTACAATGAGCAAGCTTACTTTGGGGAGTGAAATAAAATAAAAAGCTTTAAGAAAACTGAATCAGGAAGCAAGGTAGCAGAGGTATGTGTTATCTGATTATAAAACACCTGAGGGCTCTTACCCCAAACAGTCCACCAGAAACTCTAAACAAAAGAGACAGTCCCTCCTGTCCCATGAATAAGGAAGCACCTGGAAGAACGCAGAGGGTGACCACCTTGGAGATTCCCAGTCCTGGTTCCAGGAAGTCACTTTGAATCTGTGTTCCTTAGAACCTTCATGGTTCTCTGGAGGTCATCTGGGATGGGCAGGGGAGGAGGTAAACAGGGGTCCAGCTTCCTGCACTTTCTCGGCCTGATTCTCTAAATCAGAGCAACTCAAAGGCTCTTTTCCTTTTCTCTTCCCTCGGGAGCCTCTCCCATATGACTATCAGAGATTTCATTTAAGGAAAGAGTCCCATTTACTAAAGTATCTGCAAATCACTTAGGTGATTCAGGAATTACTAATGGACGTTCTTTATGGCTCCTTCCGGTCAAGTGATATGAAGAGTATCAGGGAAGGAAATTCTCCAAGGGCAAGAAAAATTCTCAGAGACAAGCTGTTTTCATTTTACACTCAGAACTTACGGAAAGCAACCTGGGTGTTGCTCAGATTTCACTCTAGCTTGAGGGAGTAAGTGGCAGGTATGTTCACTTCTGAAAGCTGTGGAGGGGGTCTCCCTCATCTGCCCCCTGTATCTCCAGTTAAGAGGTGTTCACAACACTGTCTCACATCAAAAGTCTAGTTGCACAAAGCACATGCTACTCAAAGAGGCCAAGGAAGCACTGGACACATTTAATAACAATGTGAATTCATGAATTGAAAAAAAAATATTTTTTAAGATTTTATTTATTTATTTGACAGAGGGAGAGACAGTGAGAGGGAACACAAGCAGGGGGAGTGGGAGAGGGAGAAGCAGGCTTCCCACTGAGCAGGGAGCCCGATGTGGGGCTCGATCCCAGGACCCTGGGATCATGACCTGAGCTGAAGGCAGACGCTTAACGACTGAGCCACCCAGGCGCCCCATGAATTGAAAAACTTAAGTTCAGCGGTTGGCTGTTCATAATTCATCATTTCCTGATGACTTTGAATGACCAAAATTTTATGTGTAAATAATCTATATATAATGATAGAGTATTTCAATAGCTATCTTTTAAATATTCCTTATTCTCACAGGCTTTTGAATCTTGAAAGGAATTTAGAAGTTGTAAAGTCCAAGTCCCTGATTGTACAAATAAGGACAAAAGGAAGCAGAGGTTAAATGACTCACCCAAGGTCATGATGGGAAAGGCAAGACCAGAATCCAGCATCCTTCAACTTCTGGGCTATGCCATATTTTACCCATGTGGGATCTGGATTCTAGTGGACATGGGCTTCAACTCTGAGCATCAGTTTCCTTATCAAAAAATGGAACCAGAACTACCTACCATTTAAAGGCTATTTGGAGGATTAGAAATAAGATAGCCTCCTGGCACAAACCCTGGCATGTACATAAGAGACGGTTAATAAATGCTGGTTATCTTGATGCCATGCTGCTGCTCGGAAGGCATCCTTTAGACCCAGATATACGTAAGAGAGCCCAGTTCAATCCACCCCATCAGTCGTTAAAATATGTGTCCTTTATCGAGGAATATATCATCTTGTCAGACCTAGCCTACTTTGCTCAATTTGGTTATAACCCTCATTATATAGTGTGTGTATTTTATTTATTATTATATCATTGTAAAATATATGAATCATTTTAAAAATCTCAGTCAGTTGAGCATCGACTTTTGGTTTCTGCTTAGGTCATAATCTTAGGGTCTTGAGATCAAGCCCCATGTTATTAGGCTCCACACTCAGTGTGGAGTCTGCTTGAGAGATGTTCTCTCCCTCTCCCTTCGCCTCTGCCCCTTCCCCTACTCATGCTCTCTCTCGATCTAAACTAAATAAATAAAATCTTAAATAAAAATCTAACAGGATAAAAATGTATGCATAATATCAGAGGAAGAAAACACTGCAATCATTTTACAGACAGGGTTATTAGGCAAAGCTGCCTTAGAAAGTTTCAAAGTGCTGTAGCCACAAAGCACAGGACTATTATCTACTATGTTATCATTTAAAGACACCTTACTTACACCACTCAGGAGGAGGTTCTGTTGGGGAAGGGTACAAGATGATGGATGTGACTTGTCTACTCTTACTATACACATTAAACTATAATATGCTGCTTTTTCAAGTCAGGGGCTCTTCCCAAACATTGCTTCGTTACCAAGATTACTATTAGTAGAAACAACAACATTAACAACAATGGCTTTATTTATTTTTTTTACTCTCCAAGCCAACAATGTTCATGCCTTTGTTTTTTGTTTTGTTTTGTTTTTTGGGTTTTTTTTTTTTTTTTTTTTTGCTTGGTGTTTCCATATCAACATTCCAATTTTAACATTTCAGTTGGAAACAAATATATACAAGTAGCTGTCCACCGAGTTTCCATAAGAACTATTTAAAAGATTCTGAGAGTGTGTTGGGGGGCAGGAAACAAGCTTTAAAGTATAAGAGATACACTCAAGGCTGAAACACTGGCAGAGTTTATGCAATGACAAACAGGATGGCCAATAAAAACTCTGTTTCACGGTCAACGTGATTTTTCAATTTTCATCCTCAAGTTTTAGGTTTTATTTATAGCAACATCACAGTATGCCTAAAATGTGGAAGAAAAGAAAATGCAGTACAGCCTGAGTGGCTCTGAGGTAGAGTGTTCGATTTTTTTTTTTTTAAGGTTTTATTTATTCATTTGACAGACAGATACAGCGAGAGAGGGAACACAAGCAGGGGGAGTGGGAGAGGGAGAAGCAGGCTTCCCGCAGCGCAGGCAGCCCGATGTGGGGCTCGATCCCAGGACCCTGGGATCATGACCTGAGCCGAAGGCAGATGGTTAATGACTGAGCCACCCAGGCGCCCCGAGTGTTCGATTTTTAAGGTAAGAATGAGAAAAGGTGTCATTTTTCTAAAGCCCTACCATTAAGGTCAACTCCAACACTACATCCAAAAGGACTACCACACAGCTATTATGATGACCTTGCTTATGGGTCCATGTTGACCATCTAATTTAGAAAGCAAACTGTTTTTTGTACTGTCCATTTCTCCCTACTTTGGGAATTAAATGAATTTTATGGTTAGTTTTTATTTTTACATTTATGCCCAATGATTTTATGTCTCAAAAGAAAATATCTTGGCGGCGGGGGGTGGGGGGGTGGGAATCAATTGCAGGACTTCTCCAAAGATATTTTGGCCACCAACCAAATGAAACTATAGGCCTATGTGCCTTGCAGGCAGATCCTCTGTCTCACCCTGCTCTGCCTAACCCAGAGGCCTGTGTTGGACACCACTGTGAACATGACCATGGTACCTGTTATCTGCATCACAGTCCTTGCCCCGGAACCAGCCCCAGACCTGACCACAGCCTACACTCTGACCTCAGGAGAGGGTGCTCTTTTTCCTCACTCTCCCTGGGAGTCCGGTTTACTCTTCTGTCTTACGTGCCTCCCTTTCCTACCTTTTACATTTTATTTATTTTATTTTATTTTTTTATTTTTTAGAGAGGGGGAGGGGGAAGGGGCAGAGAGAGAGAATCTTAAGCAGGCTCCACACCCAGTGTGGAGCCCAACGTGGGGTTCGATCTCACAACCCTGAGATCGTGACCTGAGCCAAAATCAAGAGTCTGAGGCTTAAGTGACTGAGCCACCCACATGCCCCAACCCTTTCTTCCTTCTTGTTGCCTGGGTCCAGAATTACAGGACACCTGGAATTACAGGACATCTCTGCTTTCCATTCCCTCCTCAAGTCATCCAGAGGCACACTCAGATTTGCACATCTATACTTAAATATCTAGAAAACACTTCACACATTTGCTCTAGGATAACCCAAGTGTGTGCATTGTCAGAACTTTTGGTTCATAAAGTCATAAAAGAGGTATTTAGGTGGAATCCTAGATACCTCCCACTCCTACTGAATCTGAATCAAGATTGGAGGACAGTAACATATACATTTTAGAAAAGCTCTCAGCCTTATTAAGACAGAATTCAGATATCATAAAAGTCACCCTTTTAAAGTGTCCAATTCAGTGGGTTTTAGTACATGCACAAAGTTGTCCACAACTATCACCATTATCTAATTCCAGAATATTTTCAGGACCCCGGAAAAAACCTCATACCAATTAGAAGTCACTCCCCATTCTGACACCCTCCCCAACCTCCTAGTCTCCAGCAACCATTAATCTACACTTTCTGTCTCTATGAATTTTTCTATTCTGAACATTTCATATAAATGGAATGATACAACACGTAGCCCTTTGTCACTGGCTTCTTTCATTTAGCGTAACGTTTTCAAGGTCCATCCATGTTCTAGCATGTATCAGTAGTTCATTCCTCTTCGTGGCTGAATAATATTTTATTTTTGTATGGATACACTACAACTTGCTTATCTGTTCATCAGCTGATGGACACTGAGGTTAGTATGAAATAATGCTGCTATAAATATTTATGTACAAGTCTTGTGTGGACATGTTTTCAATTCTTCTATGTATCTATCCCTAGGAACAGAATTGCTGAGTCATATGGTAACTCTGGTTTTTAGGGCTGCAAACTTTTTTCCACAACAGCTGCACCATTTTACATTCTTGCCTGCACACGTGAGGGTTCCAATTTCTCCACTTTCTAGTCAATGCTTGTTATTGTTCATCTTGATTATAGCATTCCTAGTGGGTGTTTAGTGGTATCTCATTGTGGTTTTGATTTGCACTTCCCTGATGACTAAGGATGCTGAGCATCTTTTCATGTGCTTCTTGGCCACTTGAATATCTTCTCTGGAGAACAGTCTATTGCCATTTTTTAACTAGGTTACCTTTTAATCACTGACTTGTAAGATTTCTTTATATATTCTGGATACTAGGCCCTTATTAGATATGATTTGCAAGAACTTTCTCCCATTTTGTGAGCTGTCATTTCACTTTATTAATGGTGTCCTTTGAAGTACAAAAGTTTGTAATATTGATGAGGTCCAATTTATTTTTCTTTTGTTACTTGTGCTTTTGGTGCCATATCAAAGAAACTACCACTTATTCCAATGTCATGAGGATTTACTTCTGTGTTGTCTTCTGAGTTTAGCTTTTATATTTAGGTCTATAATCCATTTTGAGTTAGTTTTTGTGTGTGGTGTGAGATAGGGATCCAACTGCATTTCTTTGCATGTAAATATCAAGTTGTCCCAGCACCATTTGCTGAACTCCAAGTGATTTTGATGTACACCTCTAGTTAAGAACCACTGAATTTTTATCTAACACCTCCAACATCTTTGTTTTACAGACAGAAGTTTTAGGCTCAGAGAGATTAGGTTCAAATTGCTCTGCATTCAGAATAAAGGAAGCTACAGAAAAGAAGAAAAGTTGGGTCCTACTTCTGTGGCATCTCGAAGTCTAGTGAAGGAGGCAAACATTTCTGCAGGATGTTCAGGAATAAGAGCAGAAATATACAAAGTGGTGTGGGACCTCAGAGAAGGGACTGATCAAGTAACTGGTGATTTAAGCTAAGTTTCACAGGGAGGAGGATCATACCAGGCAGAAAAAAAAGCTCAATTACAAAAGCCTTTAGACTGGAATGTTGTAGAAAGCGTACGTAGTCTCTACTTAGGTGAGATCTTAAATTGGGGGCAAAAAAAAAGCGGGGGGGGGGAGTTATAAGAGAACAGGCCAAACTGCAAAGGGTTGAGGACCAGGCTGAGCTTGCCCTTCTCAGGTGGGCAATGAGGAGTCATCCCAGGTTTTTATCAGAAGAGGGCCATCACCAGATCTGTGCTTTAGAAATTCACTGCTGGCAACACGGATGATGGGTCACAGAAGGCGGAGCCCGGAGGAAGGCTTTAGGAGACTCTTGGAACAGTTCATGACCAGGTCCAAAGTAGAGTCCTCTGCCTACAATCAGTCTTCAGATGCAGCTGGCAGATGTGTGTTGTTTGGCTAGAAGAACGTTTTTAAAACTTCTTGAACTTGAACACTTGATCAGGGAGGAGGGAGAGGGAAGCTCTCTCTGGGGTGCCACAACCCCAACACTCCGTCTTTAGGTTTGTCTGGGTCAGAGCACCCATTTATGTTACCACTTGGCCCCTGTGAACATTTGAGTTTGCAACCTGGGCCCAAGCGAAGGTGGCAGCGATGGAGAGGGAGAGAGAGAGAGAGAAGAGAACATAAACTCCCAGAATAATTAGAAAGAGGGCTGCTATTGGTTCTTTGGTGGTGAAAGAACACGGAGAGCAGTTAATCTCTGGACTTCCACGTGCCTAACCCACACCGCATTCTCCCAGAATGGCGACAAAGCTTTTGCCGAACCTGCCACCCTTAATAGCTTGCACTGCTGGTTGCTGGCCTCTCGCGGCAATAATAAAAATACATAAAGTCTTTCAAAATGTCTTGTCTAACTGTGTTTTCTTTAAATACTGAAGGTTTAAGACAGAAAGCTTTGGCAAGTGGATCTTGCAGTTCCTTAGGAAGCAAAGGTTCTTTTTTTTTTTTTTTTTTAAGATTTTTATTTATTTATTTGAGAGAGAGAGAGCACATGAGAGGGGGGAAGGTCGGGAGGGTCAGAGGGAGAAGCAGACTCCCTGCCGAGCAGGGAGCCCGATGCAGGACTCGATCCAGGGACTCCAGGATCATGACCTGAGCCGAAGGCAGTTGCTTAACCAACTGAGCCACCCAGGCACCCGCAAAGGTTCTTTTAAACTACGGGCTTCAACTTCCAAAGTTGTCCGGAGATTCTGGTGCTAGTCAGTGGTGTGGTATTTCCTTTTATTTGCCTCAAGTTGGTATTTCTCAGAAGATTTCTCTCTCCCCAGATTAAAAAAAAATGCACCCTAGTTCCAATGTAATCCTTTTGTTTTCTTCTAACCTTTGTTCACCCCAGTCCTTGTCTCTGAGAGGGAGTTCCCTGGGGGTAGGGACCACATGTTTCATTTGATTTAGTGACACAAGAGCTTAACGAGGTTCCTGGCCCATAGGAGGTGGTTATTACTGAGAACTGTTCAGGTTTCCTATGTCAAGACTGTTATCTGTAAACTCTCATCAGTCAGCTCCAGTTACCTGCAGGCCTTCTGGGCCAGATTCAATTCCACAGGGCCTTCATCCAAATTAGAGGAATAAACGCAGGGGATGAAGGAACCCAAAATCTGACCTTTAGGGTTTCCAGATCTTTCTCTGTGGTGCTGGTATTATGTCTTTGAGTTCCTGAGTGTCTTACCACTATCTCCACACTTCTTATCAGTTAACTATGCGTGGTGTTTTCTCTCCTACAGATCTTTTATACTTGGCAGCTTTTTTCTTTGCTTTACAGAGTACTGAGCGGTAAACATTTGTATGCTGTTTTTTTTTTAATTCCTTTTAATTTTTTGCTTTACAAACACCTGTATTTTGTTTGTAAATCTCTTTTCTAAAATTAACCCAAAAGTTATATAATAAAAAGCAAACATTAAGCTAAATTTAGAAGGCTCAAAAATAACCTCTTTTTCTCCTTCTTCAGGAGTGACACACCAAGAGGGCCCTTCCAACTCTGATCTGAAGGTTCAGGAAACCATGAAGGCTCATGTGAGCCAAGGTCTTCATAATTTGCTTGTGTTGGAATCTACAAGTGTATTTTAACAGGATAAGCAATATGTAACAAGACCAGGAAACTATTCAAGGACAAGATTAGATGGGTGTTTTTCTTGGTTTTAGCTACACAAATCAACACCAATCCCTCCGATAGGGTAAAAATTGCTCTTTCAGCAGTTACGGACAGTAGCAAATGCCAAGAAGATATTTACAAAGAGCATGGATTTAAAGCCTAAGTGCATGGGGAATGAAGCGGATGATTTTTACAAAAGTCAAGGTAAAGTGTGCAGTTTATTCCACCCTACACTGTTGAAAATTTCACTCTACCAGGTTCCAGGGCAACCTCCAAACCAACCATTTTCCCAAGAGAATGGGCTGCAACTTCCTTCAACCTCTTACGTGGAGAGGAAGTTGCAGTATCTGTAAAGAACCTAAAATATCATCATGTTCAGAAGTGCATTTTTATTTGTAAGACTTGTTTTGCTAAATATTTGTCAAGCAAATGAATGAAAGAAGATGCAGACATACGTGAAGTGTCTGAAAACCTCTCTCACGTGCACGGAGAGGCATAGGAACACCCAGAGGAGCCTCAGCAGCAAGGAGGATTAGTGAAGACGCACACATGTCCAACAACGTCCCACGCCAGTACCAAGCACTAAATGCGGCTGGTCCTCAAGAGCCTCAAAAGCTGTTGGAGGAACAACTTAAAGAAAGAAAAAGAAGTGAGGGAGTCAACCAGAGAGACCAGCAGAATAGCTGAAGAAATAGAGAGAAGCAGAGTGTTTCTCTTGAGAGAAACCTATGTCCAGTCCTGTTCAGATCAATTCAAATCATCAGGGTCTGTGTGAGAAACTGGGGACACAAGACGAGAAGCTGTCTGCCCTTGATTGGTAAGGAGACAGAAATAAATCTGCAGACAGCAATTGCAAAAGCAACCTTTCATCATCGGCAGTTGGAAGAAAGGAAACACAGAGCTGACATAAACTTTGATGTAAATACAGCTTTCAGGATTTTTTCTGTTTCTTTCGGTAATCTGACACCTTCTCCTTTTCAAAAATAGCAGCATATTAATTCTCTGTTAACTCTTCTCTTTGAAATGCGTGTTTATGTCTGGCATGACTTTATCCCCGTGTCACCTAGTCCTGCCCCCCACATTCCTGTTCTTTCTGGCAACACCCACCTAAGTTTCGACACATTTTCTCTCACAAATTTGGCATTAGCTTAAGTCATTAACTATATTTAGAGCTTGCCTTCACCCTTACTGAAATATAAAGGATAGCTTCAATAATGTGTTTTGTTTACGAAGAAAAAGTGTCCATGTTTAATCGGTATGTCTAAATACATCATTTCTGTATTGGAACATGGCTTTGACAGATGCAGGGTAGGATGAAAACTCCACACTGGTCAGAAAACAAACAGGCAGCATTCTTCATTTTATTATGTGAACTCCCCACACAGTATGTCATGTGGAATTTGTGTGGGATCTTATTTACTATATTACAAAAGCTGTCCTTAGTGTATATTTTATGCAGGAAACAAACAGGCTGCTTTTATGTAAGTCAAATGTCACATCAGAAAATAGTACTCTGGAATGTTTGGAAAGCATTCCAATGCTTTTGATCCATTGAAAAATATCATTTGCCTTTCACAACAACAAAGTAACTGAAGGGGTAAGGTATGCTTAATAAAAATAAAGAAGCCTTTGGGGTGCCTGGGTGGCTCAGTCAGTTGCATGCCCAACTATTGATTTCAGCTCAGGTCATGGTCTCAGGGTTGTGGGATCAAGCCCCATGTTGGGCTTGCACTGGGCATGGAGCCTGCTTGGGATTCTCTCTCGCCCTCTCCCCCTTTCTGGTTGGAACTGAACTATCAAGGAACCTGTAGAAGGAGATGAGACCTTCCATGGGCTTTCTCCATCCAGTGGCTGCCCTAACCTGAGACACCCTGGGAGACAGCACAAGGCCTTGCAGGGAGCCCCATCAGTAGCCCTGAGCCTTCCAGGGAAAGAAGGACACCAAACTGAGCCTGAATGTGTCATCCCTCGGTTCCTGTTTTATTAACGCAGATGCTCAAAGGTGTCTCTGTTTCTTGTTGCTTCTCCATTCCCTCTATTTTCCACTGAACTGGACTTAAGAGATTTATTAAGAACAAATATGATCAAGTAGGTATTACATCAAATGTAAAACGTGGAAACAGCAATTTCTGGCTGGCACCAGAACTCTCCTGGACATAAGAAATTTCCAACCCATCAAAGCTGAACAGTGCCCAGGTCAGACGGGTTGTCTGTGGCCAATAGTAGAACTGAGTCGTTTAACTATAAAAGCAAATGGCAATTTGTGAAAAAGAAATCAACTGGGGGGGGGGGGGAAGAATGATCTATGTGATAGCCATCGCAAGGGCAAAGCCGTAAACCTGTCTATTCAAATGTTACAGCAGGTGCCCCCTGAAGAAGGTAACCTGCTTTACTTTCTCATACCTCAACAGAGCCTATGTCTGCTCAGATCAGGGGAGAAACATTTTTTTCCTTCACCACCATGTGGGAGTTCTGATATAGTTCTTCAGTCTCTTTCCACAGGGTCCATGGGTGTGTATATTCCCTCAGAAATTGTCTCAGTGTGTAAAAAAGTGTTCTAAAAACATGTTTAAGAATTAGCAGAGGATTGGGCGCCTGGGTGGCTCAGTTGGTTAAGCGACTGCCTTCGGCTCAGGTCATGATCCTGGAGTCCCGGGATCGAGTCCCACATCGGGCTCCCTGCTCGGCAGGGAGTCTGCTTCTCCCTCTGACCCTCCTCCCTCTCATGCTCTCTGTCTCAAATAAATAAAGAAAATCTTTAAAAAAAAAAAAAAAAAAAAGAATTAGCAGAGGATTAGAGCAACAGCTCCTAATTCCCTCTTTATAATTTTCCAGGAATTAAAAATAACTGGTCAGTGGTACGGATGCCAATTCTGCCCAGTGGTCATTTTGCAAAGGTTTAGGATAAAATGTAGGAAAAAACCTGCTGAAGAGTCTTCTTTCCCTTTTGGGCAATCTGATTTCTTATAAAATCACAGGAGCTCTACTCTACATGTGGCTTGGTCCAAGGACAGGGCTAAGCTATCTGCACTATCACTGAATCAGGGAATCAGGGGCTCTCTTAATCTCCCAGCCAAGCACAGTGTCCAGCACACAGCAACGTGTAATAAAGGCTGATGGAGGGCGCCTGGGTGGCTCAGTCGTTAAGCGTCTGCCTTCAGCTCAGGTCATGATCCCAGGATCCTGGGATCGAGCCCCGCATTGGGCTCCCTGCTTGGCGGGAAGCCTGCTTCTCCCTCTCCCACTCCCCCTGCTTCCATTCCCTCTCTCGCTGTGTCTCTCTCTGTCAAATAAATAAATAAAATCTTAAAAAAAAAAAAAAAGGCTGATGGAAAGGAAGAAATAAATCAAGAGAATAAAACAGCTAATCATGTCTGGCACTGGTATACTCCAGGTTCCCAGTATTTGTCAAGAAGATGACCCCTCTATGCAGAACAGACCAAATTTAAGGTTTTTTTAAAACTTCCTTTAAAGACTGGTTCTGAGGACTTATATAAGAGGCAGATTTTGCAGATGCTAATAAACTTGGTAAAATTTTGAAAAGGAAGATTTTAATCATGGGGAAAAAAAAAACCTTAAAAAAAAAAAAAGAGGGGCGCCTGGGTGGCTCAGTCGTTAAGCGTCTGCCTTCGGCTCAGGTCATGATCCCGGAGTTCTGGGATCGAGCCCCGCATCGGGCTCCCTGCTCCGCGGGAAGCCTGCTTCTCCCTCTCCCACTCCCCCTGCTTGTGTTCCCTCTCTCACTGTGTCTCTCTCTGTCAAATAAATAAATAAAATCTTTAAAAACAACAAAAAAAAGTAATGAGTAGAAATTAGTCCCAGCAGATAATAGAACATATTATGAAGCTTTAGGATCAGAACAGTTTGGAATTAGAGAAGGAATAAACAAGAAAGATCAGCAGATCACAATAAAAGATTAAAAATGCATAAGAGAACTTAATTCACTATAAAGGCATATGGTAAAAGTATATACTATTAAGGTAGCATATCAAGAAAAGTGAGTGATTCCTCAGTGTTTCATGCAACTAGGAAACAATAAAGCCAGATTTCTTTCACTCTTTATACCAAAATTAATTTCAGATGAAAGTTTCTAAGTATAAATATATAAGTATAAAATAAGGATAATTAGTATAATAATGAAATAAGTATAAAAATGAAGCAATAAGAGAAAGGTTCAGTGAACAGAAACTCACAAAGATGGACAGGATGGTCTCTTTCTATGCAGGACATAACACAAAAATCAAAAAGCAAACAGGGAAAATATTTACAACACAGATACAAAGAGCTAACTTCCTTAATTTAGAAAGTGCTCATACAAACAAAAAACAAAGAAACTTACAGAATAATGAAGCATACAGAAAATTTGTAGGAGGAGAAATACAAATTTCAAAAACAAAACAAAAATCATTTAAAAATGCTCAACTTCACACATATTTAAAGAGGTTAAATAACAGATGATTTCATTCATACGTGGAATTTAAGAAACAAAACAGATGAACACAGGAGAAGGGAAGGAAAAATAAAATAAGACGAAATCAGAGAGGGAGACAAATCATAAGAGACTCTTAACTATAGGAAACAAACTGAGGGTTGCTGCAGGGGAGGTCGGTGGGGGTAACTGGGTGATGGGCCTTAAGGAGGGCACTTGATGTCATGAGCACTGGGTGTTATATGTCACTGGTGAATCACCAATTCTACCTCTGAAACTAATAATACACTATAGGTTAATTAAACTGAATTTAAATAAAAAATTTTTTAAAAAGCGGTAAAATCAAATCAACAATGAGATACTATTTATTTTACCCATCATACAGCAAAACTCTGGGGAAGGCCTGGATCACTGACATTCTGTTAAGGGGAGTATACATTAGATGCAACATTTCTAGGGAATTTGGCAAGGCTTATCAAAACTTAGAAAACATGAATCTCAGCAATCCCTGGATCAAAAAGAATTTACCCTATAAATATACTCCTGTGATCTGAGGTTCTGCTCTAAGGTCAAGGTTGCAGAAGGAGCAGTGCTATTTCCAGGTCATCATCCCACTGTAATCAGGTTCAACCCCACAACCTACACATACTGCTCGTTATACTCACCAATGATACCCCTCGATTCCAAGTCAAATGCTCGCTGTACTGATACCGAATGATTATGAAGCTCACGGCCTGGTGCTACTGACTTGTATGTCCAGCAATGTGAAGGCAGGATGATGTCCTACCATCTTTCTTATATAATATTTATACAGCCAACGCAGGTAGGTAAAGTAACATTTACTGAATAAATGAACGAACGAATGAATGAATGAATGTGTAAATAAGCCAAATTAGCTAACTGGAAATACCAGCGGGCAGATTAGAGAGACAGGATTGAAATACAGGTGAAAGGTTAAAAAAAGAGAAAGGTGACACTTTAAAAGAGTTCTGTAATAAATGCAACATGGGTCTTGTGTGTAGAAACCGTTTATATATTAAGTATGCAAAATTATCTTACAATACATAGAGCAACACGAGTAGACAGTAATGAATCTCACGAATTTAGCATGTTGGGTTCAATCTGATGAAACCAAAGACTCTTAAGCTTTGGAGACTAGCTTGTTAAATAACCATGTTCCTGTAAACAGGCAGGCTCGATTTATTATGCCCCTGGGAAATTCTCTGGAATGAACACAGAAAATGCTTCTGTTGATTAGCCCTTTTAGCTTGCGGCTGAATGTTGACCTAAAAGGGAAAGGCTTGCCCTCCAGATTTTACATAACGTGCCCTTATCAATTCCTGTTAGGGGAACTGTCCCTCACAGGGCTGTGGGGAGGACTAACGATTCTGCCTCAGTAAAACATCCTGTGCTTCCAAGATCCCGCTGCCAAACAGAAGCGGATGTCCTACACCTGCTGGAGGACTAGAGAGAGAAATTTTACATTGAGGGCAAATGCAAAGAGGAGGACAAGAAAGGAGGGGGAAATTAATACAACTGAACAAGTTTATTGACTGAGCTGTTCAGAAAGAGAGGAACTCAAGGCTGTGCGTGTGTGAGAACCTGCCCGAGTCCCAAGGGAACTCACTTGTGGCCAAGCCAGGAGCATCAAGGGATTTCCTCCTCCAGAGGGGCCGTCTCCAGCCACCTCCTCAGACGCTAGCTTGAGTGGCCGGGAGGAGGCAATTCCAAGAGGCACGCTCTGAATACTCTGGCAGTGTTTTTACCAAAGGAAAGGAAAGACACTCTAAAAGGAGACACTGAACACTCATTGAGAGCTGGTCACTGAAGCTTCTGCCTGTAACTTAAGGCTCACTTAACCAACTTTTGGGTTATTTCCCACACAGTTCTGAAGAAGGACACAAAGCAGGAAATGAACTCAAAGAGAGATACTTCAACTACTGTGGGAGTAACAGTAAAATGAGAAGATTTTAGGGGCGCCTGGGTGGCTCAGTCGGTTAAGCGTCTGCCTTCGGCTCAGGTCCTGATCTCAGGGTCCTGGGATCGAGCCCAGCATCGGGCTCCCTGCTCAGTGGGGAGTCTGCTTCTCCCTCTGCCTCTGCCGCTCCCCCTGCTTGTGCTTGTGCTTTCTGTCAAATAAACAAAATTTTTTTTAAAAAAACCTGTAAAGGGGCGCCTGGGTGGCTCAGTCGTTAAGCGTCGGCTCAGGTCATGATCCCAGGGTCCTGGGATCGAGCCCCGCATCGGGCTGCCTGCGCTGCGGGAAGCCTGCTTCTCCCTCTCCCACTCCCCCTGCTTGTGTTCCCTCTCTCACTGTGTCTCTCTCTGTCAAATAAATAAATAAAATCTTTAAAAAAAAAACCAAACCTTTAAAAAATTTTTTAAAAATGAGAAGATTTTAATAAATGTACAAAACATTATAAATACAGGGACACCTGGGTGGCTCAGTTGGTTAAGCGACTGCCTTCAGCTCAGGTCATGATCCTGGAGTTCCGGGATCGAGCCCCGCATCGGGCTCCCTGCTCGGCAGGGAGTCTGCTTCTCCCTCTGACCCTCCGCCCTCTCATGCTCTCTCTCTATCTCATTCTCTCTCAAATAAACAAATAAAATCTTTTAAAAAAAAAAACCATTATAAATACAGAAATATATATAGTTGGTTTTCTGGTTGTCACAACTCATCTTCAAAGATGACACCCCCAACTTCTACCATTCTCACGGAGAGCAAAACCTCCCATATTGAGCCCCTGCAGCCCCTTCCCCTAGGATGCAGTAAAAGCGAGGCTGTGGTAACTTCTAAGACTTGGTTCCTAAGAAGCCTGCAGTTTCCCCCTGAGCCTTCTTGGAACGCTTGCCATGGGAGAAGCCCAACTGCCCTGAAAGGCTTTGTTATGAGTAAACGCACACCAGTCACATGGGAACGCAGCCTGAAGACAGGTGCCAGTCGGCCCCCCACGGAGACACCAAACACACACGAAGTAGCCGTCCTGGACGTCCAGACCAGGTGAGCACTCACAGGAGTCCAGCTCAGATACCACCTGACTGTAATTCCATGACAGACCCCTGATGAGAACGGCTAACTCACAGAACTGAGTCAAGAATACATCATTGAAACATTAGCTAACCAAACTGTGAAAAAACATTTGAATGGATTTCTTGCTATGAGACACGAGGAATGAAAACAAGAAAAGCTAATAAACAGTTACTGAGCTCTTGTGCCACTTCTCTGAATGGAAAGCCTTAGAAATGCTTCCCTATTTTCTGGGGTATTTTGAAGGAGGGCTGGTCTGAATGGACAGCAGCTCACAGCTGTGGAAAGGAAGACAGGTGGTTAACAGGGTTTGAGGTGGGAGAACAAGCTTTGTGGGCATGGGAAGAGAACAAGGATGACGGGGGTTGCGGGGGGAACAAAGGCTGAAGGACTCAGCAACAGCACTTAGCTTTCAACTTGAAACACGTTCAGCCCCGCTGGTTCTTTCACAAACTCTAGAATGCTCTAGGTTAAAGAGGTATTTATATGGTAAGCATAAATGTGGAATTACTTGTACTTCCCTAGATCATGGGGCAGCATCTTTTTATTCTTTATTTTCTCTAGAATTAAAAAATTTTTTTAGATTTAAACCTTATTGTATTCCAGGGCCCCGGGGTGGCTCAGTTGGTTAAGCGTCTGGCTTCGGCTCAGGTCATGATCCCAGGGTCCTGGGATTGAGCCCCAAATCCGGCTCCCTGCTCAGCAGGGAGTCTGCTTCTCCCTCTCCCTCTGCTACTTCCCTTGCTTGTGCTCTCTCTCAGATAAATAAATAAAATCTTTTTTTAAAAATCTTATTATATTCCAATCAGAAATGATTACAGAGTGCCTTGAACTCAAATTCAAATTGAAAATATAAAACAAAGATGAAAGAACAGGCTAGAACAGAAAATAAACAAACAAAACACAATTCAAGGATAGTATAACAAAAACATTTTTCAGATATGGAGAGAGCTGGTACTCTGCGATAGGAGACTGAGTCTCATGGATGTCTCATCCTTAACAAGCAGATGTGTACACCAGTCACTTCAACAAAGTCATTTCTGAGGTTCAAAGCTGCATCTGACATGAGCCTTGCAGGAGAAATGGAAGTCATGGGAAACCGTGCGGGGGGGGCATGTCATTCTGAGTACACACACCAGGGGCCACCTGGGGGTGAAGGCTGAAGCTCTGTCCTGAGAGGAGAGTGAACCTGGGGAACTTCAAGCAGCTCTGAACAATTCTTTTGATGTCTATTTGGCACACACACACACAAAAATATTCTTATTAAATAGACCGACTCACTGTATTTTGACAGATATACTAAACACTTACAAGAGATTCCCTCTCTTTCAGGTTTAAAATAATTAATTCTGAAGAAACCATTAACAAAACAAAAAGGCAGCCTACTGAATAAAAGATATTTGCAAATGATATATGCGATAAGGGGTTAATATCTGAAATATATACAGAACTTATACAACTCAACACCAAAAAAACCAGTCAGATTAAAAATGGGCAGAGGACCTGAATAGACATTTTTCCAAAGAAGACATACATGTACACATGAAAAGATGCTCAACATCACTCATCATCAGGGGAATGCAAATGAAAGCCACAATGAGACAGATATCACTTCATACTATTTTGAATGACTAGTGTCAAAAAAACAAGATATAACAAGGGTTGGCAAGGACATGCAGAAAAGGGAATCATCATGCAATGTTGCCGGGAATGTCAAGTGGTGCAACCACTGTGGAAAACAATATGGAGTTTCCTCAAAAAAAAAAAAAAGAAAGAAAATTAGAAATACCATACGATCCGGTAATTCCACTATTGGGTATTTACCCAAAGAATACGAGAACACTAATTTGAAAAGATATTTGCACCCTATGTTTACTGCAGCATTATTTACAATAGCCAAGATATGAAAGCAATCCAAGTGTCCATGAACAGATGAATGGATAAAGAAGATATGGTGTATATATACAATGGAATATTACTCAGCCATAAAAAGAATGAAATCTTGCCACTTGCAACACGGATGGACCTAAAGGGTATAATGCTAAGTGAAACAAGTCAGACAAAGAAACACAAATACTACATGATGTCATTTATATGTGGCATCCAAAAAACAAAACAAATGAACAAACAGACTCATAAATAAGGAAAACAAACTGGTGGCTACCAGAGGGGAGGTGGGTGGGGAGGAGATGGGCAATAGAGGTGAAGGGGATTAAGGGGTACAAGCTTCCAGTTATAAATCGTGGTGCTGAAAGTACAGCATAAGGACTATAGTCAATAATAACTGTAATAATGGTATATGGTGACAGATGATGACCACACTTACAGTGATGAGCACCGCGTAAGGTACAGAATTGTCAGATCACTATGTTGTACGCCTGAAACTAATACAACATTGTCTATCAACTATACTGCAATAATAAATAAAATAATTCTGGATCTTAGTTGTTCCCAAATTCAAAGGTGATATCCCTCACAGCCAAAACCAAACACCTTGGGGAAGAAGATCAAGGCCCTCCTACAGGAATTGACTCCTCCGGACCCTGCTCCCCAGGCTCCAGTATGGCCTGTCACACTTCTCGGTCTAAGAGCAACCTGTTCCTTGTCATGAATCAGGTTCTTTTTTGAATCAAGTCAGAAGTATAAAGAAAACACAGAGGACTATTCACTTCTGATCATGGCAATATTTTCTGTACTTGATATCCTTTTCGGTTTCAAGTATTAATATTCTCATCTGGTAGCCTTCAAGCATGGGCTCTCCTTTTCTTCCTTTCTTTTCTTTTTTTTTTTTAAAGATTTTGTTTATTTGACAGAGAGAGAGACAGGGAGAGAGGGAACACAGACAGGGGGAGTGGGAGAGGGAGAAGCAGGCTTCCCGCCCAGCAGAGAGCCCGATGCGGGGCTCGATCCCAGGATCCTGGGATCGTGACCTGAGCCACCCAGGCGCCCCTGGGCTCTCCTTTTCTTTCAGCTAGGGTATGAAGCTGACTCCACCTGCCTAGATGAGGGCTTTGTGGCCTTGACAGACTTCTTAGGGGTTGTACCAAAGAGGTATTTCTCTCCAGCTGAATCTAGAAATCTTTCTGGTATAAATGGAACGGCAGATCATAGCTTTACCTTTTGCCGAGAACAAGAAAAACATTTGACATTGCACAAAGGACAGCATTAGACACAGCTGCTACCTAATAGGATAAAAAATCAAAATTAAAACAAAACAAAGGGACAGAAAGAAAAGCACTTTTCCTCTCTCCCACCTCCTCCTCTTCTCCTCCTCCTCTCCCCCAAAATGTCCAGCCCACAGGGCGTTTCTCAGTCACACAGTTTAGTGTTTAGATAAAGATGATATTGCACGCTCTCCTTCAGGTTTCCCACTTACGCCTGTCACCACCATCACACCAAAATAACAGTAACGGAGGGGTGGTCACGTTCATAAAAACGACGAGGCTCTGTTCTGAGGCAATGCGGGTGCTTCGTCTCTGAGAAGGAGGGTGACAGGCGAAAGAGGCCTGCAGGGTGACAGCAGGGAGCATGGCAGGGCTGGGGCTACAGAGAGCCCTGTGAAGGCCCCACTGTGCGCTGTCGGAATCAATCAGGCACTTGGCTCACTGCAACTTGGTCCGCACAGCAGTGGGGGGAGGAGGGCAAACCTCACAAACAGCATTTCTCAGTCACAGGACACGATTGGGACTGGCTGGCATCGTCGACTGTGAGACAAGCCTGCGATAAACGGCACTCAGAGGGACAATGGCCCGGGTGAAAAAAGGAATCCGCCCTATTATGAAATAAGAGAAACCTCAGCGAATCATTGTCTATGTTCTTTCTGGGCTGATGCAATGGCATTACTCAAAAATCCATGTTAATGACATTCTCTAAATCACATACAAACTAGCAAATCCATCATTTTAAACAAAGGTAGAATTTAAAATTTTTGCCTGCAAACTTGATTGTGAGCTGTTGAGACAAAAAGTCTAGTTCCTCACCCAACGAGTAATAACTTTTAAACACCACAACTTAATGCATAGCAGTATCAATATTACAACTGTTACCGTACTTAATGCTTCTAATCACACACACACACACAAATATCATGTGAAAAGGGTTGCCTGATGGATTTTGACATGTATAAATATAAAGTAGGACCATTCAGGTAAAGACAGAGTTCATGATTACAAGAAACAAATAATACCAATTAAAATTATTTTTAGGGGCGCCTGGGTGGCTCAGTCGTTAAGCGTCTGCCTTCGGCTCAGGTCATGATCCCAGGGTCCTGGGATCGAGCCCCGCATCGGGCTCCCTGCTCAGCGGGAAGCCTGCTTCTCCCTCTCCCACTCCCCCTGCTTGTGTTCCCTCTCTTGCTGCCTCTCTCTCTGTCAAATAAATAAAATCTTAAAAAAATATATATTTTTAAAAGTTGTTAGATTTCGGGGCACCTGGGTGACTCAGTCAGTTAAGTGTCTTCCTTCGGCTCAGGTCATGATCTCGGGGTCCTGGGATTGAGCCCCACGTGGGGCTCCCTGCTCAGCGGGGAGTCTTCTTCTCGCTCTCCCTCTGCCCCACCCCCTGCTCATGCTCTCTCTCTCCCTCAAATAAATAAAATCTTAGAAAAAAAAAAGGGTTGTTAGATTTCCCTTCTCTTCCTCAGTGGAAAGTCGCATTTATTGCATATCTACATGTTTCTTGGGCTGCAGGAAGCAAAACCTCACGTGAATGGGTGATGAGGTCTAGTATATAAGGATTTCTTTTTTAAATATAGGCCCACTCCCCTCGTGCCCACATCCATGGGTCATCTAGCAGATCCTGATAAGGAGTACTAAGTCTAGCTTAGCAACTCACTGGGGACGTCATGCCCACCCTTCCACTCTGCCCCAGGAAGTGTGCCGCCCTCCGAGGCACAGTGACCACCCGCAGACCCAGAGGAAAGCCAGCCTCTAGCCCATACTTTTCAGTCAGTGCCTTGGTTTTTTTTTAAAGAGGAATTTCAACCTCATTTTTATTGGTGTGATTTTATTTTACTCAAGTTTCTTGTTGCATTTGAAAATTGCAGCTGACCTTATTATCTTAAATGAGTCCTCTTTTCTACCTGTTGTGGGAATTCCTCAAGCAAATCTATTTGTGCAAGCATCTGAGGACTAAATTTTCCTGGAGCTGCTGTGTATGAGTCCCTAAATTCTGCTCCCGGGACAGGTACATGAGGCACATCTTCCCTGTGGGCTACACCTCCAATGGCAAAAGGCAGCTCTTAACTTCAGCCAAAACTCTACACCTGTGCTGTCCAATATGGCAGCCACGAGCCCCAGGTGACGATTTAAACTAAATAAAATGATGTAAAATTAGAAATCCTGTTCCTCAGACACACTAAGCCACATTTCAAGTGACTCACAGTCACGTGTTACTAGTGGCCCCCATACTGAACAGTGCACAGAGTTCTATGGGCAGCGTTGCCCTACAAGACGAAAGGTGGGTCTGTGCACACTCCTGGTTAAGATGGAACATTCTCTACCAGGACACACACAGCAGAGAACACTGAAATGACTAAAGACTACATGCTACAGCCCTTCATTCCTCCGGAGGATTCAAGGTCAGTGTAATGCCTAGCAGTGCTGTGAATACAAATCTGAGAAACCGGCATCCTTGGGTTTGGAGCCTGAAATTATCCCAAACCTTTTCCTGTGACAGGTTAATACCACCTCCCAAGTGCTTACATCACACATTTATGAGAACATGGTGAAGCCTTAATTTAAATAACCAGAATGCTTCAGTAACAAAAGGGCAGTATTTCAGTTAATTTAAATTTGAAGTCCATGCAGTTTCTCCTCACTTTCATTACAATTTTCTGTATAACATCCGGTTACTTTGCCACCATTACGGCAGCATTCTCCAACGCCGAATTCTTACCAATTCAGATCTGATTCTCTGTTTTTATAATTTCATGAAAAGCAATAACAGATGCAAAAAGATTTTAGAAAATTTGCCTTAACATTTGACTCAAGGACACAAAATGTATGATTATTTCTTTAAAAGCTTAATATTTAGACTTTTTACATTGAAATTGGCCTGTTTTCCCTAAAAGTATAGTTTTTATTTAAATTTCACTTAGTTACCATTTATGTAATATTAGTTATAGTGATTCAACACTTCCATACATCACCCTGTGCTCATCACAAAGGTGCACTCCCTTCATCCCTATCACCTATTTAACCCATTCCCCCACCCACCTCCCCTCTGCTAACCATCTGTTTGTTCTCTATAGCTAAGTATAGTTTTTTGAAAGATGGTTAATTGTAACTAGTCAAGTGCAGTCTAAGTTAACTTGATCTCTGTCAGCAGCCTCTGGATTTTGCCCAGAACTATTATGAATTCCTTGGAAGAAATGGATATATTCTCAAATAAATACTTCATAAGTCAGATCATTCTGATATAACCTCATTTTAGAAAAACAGGCCATAGTTCACTATCTGTCCTTAGACTCTGTCCTTAGAATAGAAATCTGCAAAAAAGGGAAGTCTCCAGAGGCATTCTTTGAAAGCCATCCCTGCAATTTTAGAGTTCCATAAGCTCTGTATAATTTCTAATCATGCATGTAAACAGCTAAAATGAAAAATGATTTCCCTTCTGTATAAATTTGTTTCCAAGTTTGCTTGAATAATATTCCCATTCTGCCTGGACCCACAGGGAAGCCGATGTGGGAGGCAGGGCAGGCCTGGGATTAGCAGGGGAGAAAAGGCAACCTGAACATTAGTTAATGGCCACGGTACCGCCAGCAATCCTCTCCCCCACACACATGCATGCACAAGTGGTTGACATGGGACAAAGAGAATATCAAATACAGTGTCAGTGGGGAAGAAATCTAAGAAAGGCAGCACGCTGTCTGGAGGCTGGGAAGACATTGAGGGTAAGTCTCAAGGTTTGTTTGCCCCTGTTTTGTTCCCTGGCATCCATGTACAGAGCCATCTCCACCTTCCTTACCAGCTGCCCCCAGGGTGCACTGCCCGGGCGCCTCCCCAGAGCCAGGGCCAGATTCTCTGGTGCCCTTCTTTTTCTCTTGAATATTTTCTTAGATTTCTACTTCTAATGCGATTAATGATTTAATCCGTTTGATTTTTGCAGTGGTTTAAAAGCTCAGTCTGGGGACGGCTGAAATAGGTAATGGGGATGAAAGAGGGCACTTGTCGTGATGAGCACCGGGTGTTGTATGGAAGTGTTCAATCACTATATTGCACAGCTGAAGCTCATATTATACTGAATGTTACTAACTGGAATTTAAATAAAAACTTAAAAAAAAAAGCTCATCTGCGTCATCTAGGAAATGTCTTTCTTAGAGATGTCAATCTTGTCATCATCACCATCAATCCCACTCTTCTGCAGCTATACTTAAATAATTGAAATAATAATTTAAACTAAATTGCATTAAAAATGAGCAAAAGACTTGAATAGACATTTTCCCGAAGTACACATACAAATGGCCAACAGGTATATGCAAAGGTGCTTAACATCATTAATCATCAGGGAAATATAAATCAAAAAAAAAAAAAAGAAAAGAAAAAGGAAAAAGAGATCTCACTCCTCTGACCCACTAGGACTTTGCAATAGCATTATGACGTCAGATGTGCACTCTTTCACATGTGGTTTGGATCAAGTGATAATATTAATAAATGTATCCGAATGGCAGTGAAAATTATCTTCATCTTTTTAGCTACTCTGAAATATGTTGAGTATTGCCCTACGAAAACAATTGTTTCTCATGAATTAAAGTAAATTTCAAGATTACACAAGCTTTTACTTTATTTATTGCTTTCCTCTTCTACCATTCTTCAATAATTTTTTTTGGTGCAATGTATTGCAACAATTTATTCCACAATTTCTCTGTGGAATTCATTTCTCTGTACATTCACGGTTCTTGGTTTTTTGTTTGGGCTCTAACAACAAAGCTGTAATAATAATAATAAACGTCCTTGTCCATGGTCTGATGTGTCCTTTGGAGACAGGTAGTCCAGTGCAGTGGGTAAGCAGGAGAAGCTTAGAGCTTCATCACCTGAGTTGAAATCCTTCTGATCTCACTGTTTAACACCGGGCAAGTAATTTACTCTTTCTAGCTGGTTTCCTTCTCTGCTAATCTGGGATAATATTAACTGAAAGAGATAGGATCACATCTATTAATTGAGACCTTATCCAACTAATGTTCATCGGGTGTTATATCAGTAGATTCAAATGTGACCCATACTTTGGATAGAAACTTTTCACCTCTATTCAGGACGCTATGTGGATATTCAGTAGTAACTCCCAGATACTCAAGTACATGAAGCTGAACTACGAAGTACAATGCCCTCTCACCAGCCCAAGCAAAACTGCCCCAGTGCATGGACTAAAGAGACCAAGTAAGCCCCTCATTAGCACAGTCCCCCCAACATCAAGCACTGGGCAGAATTTGTACTGTACGTTTTGTTTGTTTTGGTTTGGGGGAAGACAGAAGAGATGTCAGTAGGCTCAAAGCAATACTACACGGCAGATCAAAAATATGAAATGATTCTCGTGTCCTCATTACCAATATCAACAATAAAAGACTCCCTGGGAGCACATGGAGATTTTAGAGACATTAATAACCTTTCTAAAAAGGATTTTGTGACATTCATTCTAAATTGTTAGGCAAATAACTCAATAAATAGACTGCAGAAAATGGGCCACAAAATGACCAGGAGGCACATGATATCATGCACAGAAGAGGGAACAGGACCAAAATTAAATCTGCAACTAGGTTTAAGTACCAAATTCCTCAGAGACGGAGATGGCTGGATTGAACATGCTGGGCCAGAGGAAAAGCAACTGTGTCGAAGCCCCTCTCTAACTACTTTTCTGAATTCAGAGGCATTAGTCCAATTCAGCTTGAGGGACACTGCAGGTTATCAAAAAAGGTTAAAAAAAAAAACCCACCAAAACCTAAATAAATAACCCCAAAAACCTGTTGGATAAATTTGGTGGAAGGTGATTTTGAGAGTAACTTAGACAAGTTAAATAGACCCAAGATTTGACCAGTTGGCTGCTTACCCACTTGGTGTTGGTGATGACTTCATTACTCTGTAATACCTTCTGACTTGTATCTTCGCTTTCCTTCTGCCCCCCCTTTTGATTCTGCCACTATACCTATGACTTGTAGATGGAAGGAGGACAAAAATGCCTAAAGCAGTTAAATTATTTAAAATGGTTGTTTGAACTAACCCTAAATTGAACCCTCTGGAGAGTTTTCTAAGCTGCAGGATACCAGGCACATACCCTCACTCTGGCCTAACCCTAACCCCAACCCCAACCCTGGCCATAAATCAAACCCTTAACCCTTCATCTGGGAAGAAAAGAAAGAAAAGAAAGAAAGAAAGTGATTAGATAGATAGATAGATAGATAGATAGATAGATCGATCTCACATACACTACATATACGGTAACTACCTGAAATTTAAATAAAACTTTAAAAATTAAATAAATAGGGATGCCTGGGTGGCTCAGTTAAGCGTCTGCGTTTGGCTCAGGTCATGATGCCAGGGTCCTGGGATCAAGTCCCACGTCGGGCTCCTTGCTCAGTGGGGAGCCTGCTTCTCCCTCTGCCTTCTGCTCCCCTGCTTGTGCTCTCTCTCTGACAAATAAATAAATAAAATCTTAAAAATAAAATAAAATGGTTGTTTGAAAGAACTGATCTAATTAATGGGGAAAAAAATGCCTCCACTTGAGTTTCAGAACTGTTGTTCCCGATAGAAATGAACATCGAACAAATATTCGTTTCATGCTAAACTGTGGAGACCTCTGATTGTATACAGCTTGGAGCCTACTGGGAATCTGCCTGCTTCCTCCAACTCTTGTCAAAGAAATTTAATTTGGAATCTAATAAAGTAAAAGATTTCCTCCAAGCTCTTGGCTTGCCTTGGGACTTAGGGTAATGCTGGGTCCATTTCCTGCAGCCTTGGAAAGCTGGTGAGGGAGGTTCTTAAGAAAGGGCTTGGTGACAGTTCTGTGCAAAATGCTCAGGGAATGCAGGGAATGCAGAATGTTCTGTGTTCTTTTTTACTCTGAGTTGCTTACACTTGCTGCTCGGTTGGGAGATTAACTCTTGTAGCATGACTGAGGCATAAAATTATAAAATAATCTCATACATTCCTTGCAGCAACTAACTCCTTCCCACACTCAAAACACAAATGTTTAGCAGTGAAATGGTATTTTTTTTTCCCCTTTTAATCCTGAGATCATTTATTCCATCACTGTCATTTAATGTTAATCAAATGACAAAGAAAAAGAGGTGTCTTTAGGAAGGGTTTCCTTTTTCATTTCTGATTTTAATTATGAAGACAGGCTACCTCCTCCTTCTCCTTTGTCTTCTTTTAAAGAGAAAAAATCCCTAGTGATAAAAGAACTGCATTTCAATGAACGGTAAGTTTTCATAAATCTTTTAGAATGTGTGGGTAGATTCTACTCACAAATTATTTACAGCTCAAATTAATGAAGGAATAGACAAATTATACACAGAGCTTGACATCCTCATGTGTTTGGTGGTGACATGTCACAACCACGCCCCAGCACTATAATGCTAGTAACAAAGTAAACACATGTTAAATATGGAAATTCCTAAAAGATAAAGATTCCTGGGAAAGTCTTTTAGGCCCAAAGCTGTCCGAGAGCAACCCTATTAAAACAAGAACATCCTGTTGACTGTTCATTCTCTCCTTCTAGAGAATTTGACGGCATACCTTTTTGCACTAAATTATCTCGCACGTGCTCATTATCTGTACTTGCCTCTGCACTGAACTCACAATAGGAAAAAGAAACATCTTTTGAAAGAAAGTAACTCTACAAATAGAGGTCTATCATGTTTTAAGTATTCTTTTAAAATAGAGCTGGAGAGGGGCGCCTGGGTGGCTCAGTCGGTTGAGCGTCTGACTCTTGATTTCAGCTCAGGTTATGATCTCAGGGTCGTGATCTCAGGGTCATGAGATGGATCCCTGCATCAGGATCCATGCTTGGTGCCAAGTCTGCTTGAGATTCTTTCTCTTCCTCTCCCTCTGCCCCCTGGGGAAACCATACAGATCACCTTGTTCGTTGGTTCTCAACAGATGCTCTTTGGAGCATCTGGGGGTTGGATTTAACGGGCAGGCTCTCAGCCCTATCCCAAGCCTGGCAAATCTCAGAGGACAGAGCCTAGCCATCTGCAAATTTTTTTTTTTTTTTAAGATTTTAGATTTTATTTTTAAGTGATTTCTGCAACCAATGTGCGGCTAAAACTCACAACCCCGAGACCAAGAGTTGTATGTTCTTCTGACTGAGCCAGCTGGGCGCCCCAAGACATCTACAGTTTTAACAAGCACCTTATTTCATTCTTCTGTCCACTAAATTCTGAGAACCTCTGTTATCCTCTCTCTTCCCTTTTCAAGCACAGATACTTGAACCCAGGTCATCCAAGAGTAGAGTGGCAGAACTACGTAGAACTTAATCCAATAATCAAAATATCACACTACTATAACGTAACATTTACGAAAAACTAAACCTTAGAAAGGCAGAATGAACACATATTTCTTGCAACTATCTTATAGTAGTATCTTAGGTCTTTCTCATTCATTTATTCAACAAATCTTTACAGAATGTCCACAACATAACGCAACACCTGTCCTCGTGGTAGGGGAATACAAAAGTGTCCTCAGGTGGTTTACAAGTGAGCAGAGATGAAACATTTACACAAAGGGGTGCAATTCAAGATAGCCTGCAATAAACCCCACAGGAGTAGATTAACTAAAGAGATCCAAGAGATCTAAGTAGCTAGCCCTCACTTCTGGTTCAGATGATAAAGAGACTTCATATAGAAAGGCGGATCTGGCCAAGTGGGAAGGAGGGCTGGGCTAGGGACTGACAGTGAAGGACTGAGGCTAAGGGCAGGGGAGAAACTCCTCTTACCATTCTCATTCACTACCAAGTGTAAACACTGAAGGCTTCCATCATACTGGGGCTGCAGCCTTCACAGGTACTCCTTTGTACAGAAGTGCTTAAAGTGAACAAACGGATAGGTGACAGAAAACAAAAGCCTCCCTCCAGGATGGTGTCTCCCTCACCTCCAGGGATGCCAGGCTGGCCCTGCTGGGACTGTTCTCCTGACTCCTGACTCCTCAGACTCTGCTCCTTTGCAGGCTCTATTGTAGATCTGGGTCCTGCCCACCCCCCCATTTTGATAAGGAACCCTAACATTCACAGTGGTTACCTGTTACAGATGGGAATCGAGGCTTCCCTGAGGTCATAAAGTGAGTGAGTGGCAGCTACCGGGCTTGGATCTAGAGATCCTGTCTCTCAGGCCAGTGTTCCTTTCATTACAAAGTTCCCTTTAAGCCTCTGGCTGTCCGCGAGCTCCCAGAGGTAGTACTAGGAAGGGGAAATGGAAATCAAAACAAAGCAGCACTTTTGAAAGCTGTGGGGAGGAGCTTCAGCCCAAGAGGCTTTGTCCCTTCTTCCTACTTTATGAGTAAATGTCCCCAGTGCGCTGAGGACTGTCAGCCCAAGACACCCTGTGTTTTCAAGCTTTACAACAAGAACAAAAAACTGATAAACAATCAGCTTTTCTTTTCAGCCTTGGGCCAGTAAATTAAAAAAAGAAGTGGGGGTGGGGGGAGGAAAGCAAAGAACTGACCTAGGATTGTCAACCTTTTATTTTGGCATCTAAGAATATTTGCTGGGGGAAAAAAGCGTCTTATACTTCTAATGTATAAAAGCATAGTATACATTTATACACAAAGTAGGAAAGCCACGATTTCAATAAAGGGCAGTTTTTAAAGGAGCAAAAATTCAGATTATAAAAGACTTTTTTTACCTATTTTTTTATGATTTTGCATGGACTAGTAAAGAATTGCATCATGTGGCCCAATCTGTAATACTTAGAAACCACTACAGGCTGGGAAATGTAAACTGCATAGGTCAGAGATTCAAAGAACACGAAGAAGATTTGCAAAAGCATTTGGGAGTTTTTCAAGACACAACAACATGCGCAAGTTCCAATGGCCAGTTTCAGATTTGAAAACCCCTCATCAACTGTAATCCAGGCTCTGCCTGTTCCCTCAGACAAGAGATCAAGCTGGATGAGATGCCAATTTAAAAAAATTGTGTGCTCGAAATAAATGTGAACATCAGCAGTGTAGGCAAACCAGGATACGTCAAAACATACTGTTTAATAAAGGTTAAAAGTCTCTGTAAGACTTAAAGGCATATCATGCCACTGTCGCCATTCTTCAATATAGTTTTACTTACTTAGAATTTTACTGTTTTATCATTTACAAATTTTTGTTATTTTAAAAATTTTCAAGAAATTCAGGCCAATGCTAAAAGACAATGAGACAGATACCAAAACTTAAATATTAAAAAGGAAGATAAAATATTTATTTTTGGATGATGTAGAATCACATGGGAAACTATTAGATTTAATTTAAAAGGGAATGTATACAAGATATTCAAAATCAAAATACCAGGTATCCTCAGTCTGAAAATATGATGAAAAAGGAGGTGAAAACACAAACTACAAAGTAAATAGTAATAACCATAATGAGAAATGTGTGTGACCTGTTTAAAGAAAACTGGAAAATTCTGTGAGAAATACAAAAAAGAAGAGTTGAGTAAATACACAGGCCATGCCACGTGCTTGACTGGGATGACTAAACATTTTTAAATGGCCAGTTCTTCCCAAAATAATTTGTAAATTCAACATAAGTATTCCAAAGTTAATATGAAAGAACAAACGGGAAAGAATTACAAAGAACATTTGCAGAAGAATCCTGAAGGGGGTTAGGCCTATCAGATACTGTATTATTTAAACAGCGTTGACAGAGGCAGAAACAGGGACAAGTAGAACAACGACCTAGAGTGGACAACCTAGAAATAAAACCTACACATATTAAGAAGATAGCACAAACTGATCAAATAAAACTGGGGAAGGATTACGCCAACTGGGTAGCCACTGGCCCCCTCATCCAATTCCATATACTGAAATAAATACTCCATGAAATAAAGAGTTTAAAATTCTTAAAAATTCTTTTAAGGTAGAAAAATATATCGGATATTTAAAATACTTCTGGAAAAGACACACCACACAGGAAAAAATATTTGTAGTTAAAAATGATCATCAAAAAAAGACTTTCCAGGGGCGCCTGGGTGGCTCAGTTGGTTAAGCGACTGCCTTCGGCTCAGGCCATGATCCCAGAGTCCTGGGATTGAGCCCCGCATCGGGCTCCCTGCTCGGCAGGAAGCCTGCTTCTCCCTCTCCCACTCCCCCTGCTTGTGTTCCCTCTCTCGCTGTCTCTCTCTGTGTCAAATAAATAAATAAAATCTTTAAAAAAAAAAAAAAGACTTTCCAATAAACAGACATACAACATTTGTATTAGATTTGCTAGTAGCCTAGTAAACTAGTACAAACTTTTGGGAAGGCAATTTGGCAACATATGTAACTGTAATCTTAACTATATTCCTACCCATGACTCAGTAATTCCACTTCTGGGAATCTAGCCTAAGGAAATAATCATGTATAATAAATACTCTCTGTGCACAAAGATGCTCATCACAGTGAAAAAAAGTGGAGACAAGCTAAAAACACATTAAAGAGCAGTTAAATAAATGATGCAGTCTTTTAAAATGATGCTTAGAAATGATGTGTAATGACGTTTACATTTTTATAATGTAACGTTAAAAAATCAAGATACTAACTGAATATTTAGTGAGGAATATAACTTTATTTTAAAATCTAGGCTTACGTATAAAATATTAAAATATTTCATTAAAATACTATATATACCCATCATTATGTGTGTGTATATATATGTAATGTGTATATATTTACATACATATTATATGTTTTAATAAACATATACACACACATATCACCGCTTAATACCTTTAATTTGTTCAAAAAACAGGGTATAAAGCCAAAAGTCATTAATGTAACATTACCATTCATTTCAGGAGTAAAATTATAATTAATTCCCAGAGTATCCTAAGTTCCTAATTTTTTTTCACCACAGTCATAAAAAAAAAACCATTATGAATTAAGCATATATTAAATAGTACTTATATTTAAAATGACAAATCACTAATGCTCAAGTATAATTAATTAGTTTCCTAAAATGGGTAAGTAACATGAAACAACATAAGAGTACTTTATTGTTTCAGCTTCCCCCAGCATACATCTGAAAACGACATTCTCTGCCTCCCGTGAGGATTGGCTCTGGCTCAGTGTTCCCAGAGCTCCAATGGCACCTTCAAGCGTTGTCACTCCTGTCATGAGAATGACACCCTGGCAGAAGCATGACAGGAATGCCGAATGCTATGGGATGTTATTAAAAGGACTATGGAATGGGGTGGAAGGCCCAGCAAGAATAACAGGCAGCTCAGGACCCAAGAAGGCAACAGAGACAGACTGGATCTCATCACGTGCTCTCGCTGAAAAATGCACAAAAATGTGCTCAGCACAAGGCCAAGGACTCCTGCACCCCAAGACCAAGAGATGGTCAATCTGTTCCCTTAGTTGCATAACCAATCCTGGGAAGTAAATAAAAGGAGAGGCCTCAAAGTAAATCAAACGCATAGCATGTATGTATGTGTACTGTTTTAATGTTAAATACAAGAAAATTTTTGAGTGACTGTCATTTAAAGTGTTTCTAATATTTTAGGAAACCTGTTGTAATGGTCTTGTCATCTGTAAACTGCAAGATGTATCAGAAAGTAAGTTTGTAAATACTGTTATGTTTGAGATAACTTATTATTATTTTTTTAGAGAGAGAGAGTGTGTGAGCAGGGAGAGAGAGAATCTCCAGCAAGCTCCATGCTCAGCACGGAGCTCAACACGGGGCTCTAAATCATGACGCTGAGATCCTGACCTGAGCCGAAATCAAGAGTTGGGTGCTAAACCAACTGAGCCACCCAGGTACCCATGTTGGAGATAACTTGAGTACTGTACTTATAAGTTTCATTTATCAGGGGCTTTTTTTTCGACAGGGATTTTAAGTTTGCGTCTCAGACATTGTATTTACCTTTTATTTTTATTTTTTTAGTATTTGCTCTTTCATTCTTTTTTCAGTTTCTATTTTTTGGTATGTATTTCATAATTTATCCAATATATTTGTATGGTGGCATATGTATATAATTAATAAATAAATGCATATATTGGTTAGATTGCATGCACTTTGTTTTTCCTGGTGGAAGGGTGAGATTCATCCATGGCTGAGAGGCACTAGGAGAAGTTCAGGAGGGAGGGACAGGATCCACCCCAGGCCACTATGGGGTCTGGAGGCCTGAAGTCTAGAGGGGAGTCTGAGCCGTGATCCACATTGACTCAGGAAGGAGCCTGAGCTGGGCCTGGGGCTGAGGGCAAAGAGGAGTGGGGAGGGGAGAACACCAGAATTTTTGGGCAAGGCAGAAGTGCAGGCTGTAGTGAGGGATGGGATGGCGAGGGATGGGGGGGTGTTGCTGGGGGGTGGAGCTTGGGAGGTGCCCAAGCTGCTGCCCGCATGCTGGTCCATGCGATGGGGGTCCCCTCCAGGCTGAGCCGACCCCAAAGGCCCAGACACTATCTCCTGCACAGCCACCTCTCAGGCATTTTCAAAGCTTAAAAAGAAAATATACTAACTAAACCTATAAATGTAGTTTAAAATGTTTGGGAGAAATCAAATTAACTAAAATTAATCAACAGTCTTACTGTATACAAAATAGTTACATTTATTAATGGAATAATAAGCTTTGTAAATTGAAAAGGAAAAGGAAAACTAGCTTTTTAAAAAGTGTAACTTCTGGGGTGCCTGGGTGGCTCAGTCGTTAAGCGTCTGCCTTCAGCTCAGGTCATGATCCCAGCGTCCTGGGATCGAGTCCCACATCGGGCTCCCTGCTCGGCGGGAAGCCTGCTTCTCCCTCTCCCACTCCCCCTGCTTGTGTTCCTGCTCTCGCTATCTCTCTCTCTGTCAAATAAATAAAATCTTAAAAAAATAAAAATAAGTAAAAAGTGTAACTTCTGGAGCACCTGGGTGGCTCAGTCGTTGGGCGTCTGCCTTCAGCTGGGGTCATGATCCCAGCGTCCTGGGATCGAGCCCTGCATCCGGCTCCCTGCTCCGCGGGAAGCCTGCTTCTCCCTCTCCCACTCCCCCTACTTGTGCTCCCTCTCTCGCTGTCTCTCCCTCTGTCAAATAAATAAGCAAAATCTTAAAAAAAAAAAAAAAAAAGTGTAACTTCCATAAACTGGATATTATTTTGAAACACAAAGTAACTACAATAGTTCTCCGTAAGGACAGTAGGCCCTCTTGGACATTACAACCTACCATTTACTCATTCCCCAGCCTCTCGCACAGCCACACCCATGGGATTTTTTCCTGAGAATGGCAAGGCAGGCCCTGGCCCCTCCTCAGCCCTCTCCCACTGTGAGGCCACACTTAGTAATTCATGCCATCCTCCAGAGAGAGCCAATGTCACAAGGCATTATCAAGTCATACTCGTCTTACCAAAGATTTCATGAGGAAATGGTTAGCAGAATGCATGCGTTCTTTTTCATATACCACAGAGAAAAAAATTTTAATTTCTTTCATTAAATATCTCCTCTCTTCTGCATAAAACTTCTCTTTCTGCCAGCTTCATTAATCTCTCTTTTCTCCTCTCCCACTGCCTCTTTTCAGATATAGTTCTCATCCTCAGCTGCATGACCCACTCAGCAAAACAAAAGTTCCACAGTGGGCCAGACAGTGGCCGAGCACCCCCACCCACCGGAGTCTGCCACTCTGAGTGAAAATGCCTGACAAAACTGGGTCTACTGGGAGGATCCCGCTGCCAAGGAAATGAGATTCTTCTCACATCATTTAAAAATGAAGTGACCATTAGAAGCCATCTGAACCAAAACGAGAGTTAAGGGAACACAGGCTAAGAAAATAGAAGTAGACCCACTTCACCATTTTGCTTAATTTGTAACACCTTCAGTAAGATCTTCAAACTTGAAAAGCTGGAGATAAGGAAGGGCACCCTTAACAACTTATGAAAAGCAATTATATATGTTTCTGTGGAGTCATTGTTGGTGTGGCTTCCTAAAGGAAAAAAATGGATAGCTGTCGGGACATGGAAACCAGAGGAATATTTTCCCAGGTTTCAGAAAAAAGCAAAGAGTAAGATTCTGGAAATTACAAATTGGTAAATTGGTAAATATGGCATCGATCTCTAACAAAATTCTAGGACAGACTGGTAGGCAAATGTTCTGTTGTGAAAGGCATAATATATACAGTGTGGTCAACACAAAATATATTGAAAATTATTAGGCCTCTTCTACTCCCTCACAGAGAATTTGATGTAATAGTAAATCTCTACAGAACTGCTAACAGAGTAAAGAGAATCCTCTTTTACTATTTCCTCATCGACTGTCAAAAAAGTAGAATCCTGAGAAAATCAATGCCACAGAAGAGTACAAAAGCTCTTAATAAGGACAGATTCTGCCGGGGAAAATGTCTGCTTGTTCTAGGGTAGCGCCACTGAAGCCGGAACACCAGACTTGGACCAATGTGTGCCCTGCACAGAGGTACCAAGTTGAGGGCAGGAACTGACCGTGTGCTAGCCTCCAGCCCAAGCTCCACCTCCATACTGCCTGTTTTGGGGCAGGGCCCATGTCAATGTCATCCTAGGGGCAACATCTTTTCCCATGATGCTCTGTGGCCCTATGCACAGGTGAAGTCCAGAGCCTGCACTTCAAATCCTACATCTTCCACTCATCAACTTGAAGCCCTTCTTGGGATTCAGTCCTCCTATGAATGGGTGTGAGTCACCCTCCAGACTGATGGTGAGGACGAAATGCCAACTGGTGTGAGGAGCACTGAAGGCAGTGCTTGGGACCATCTTGGGAAAGTCTGGGAAGGGATTACGTGAGATATTTATGGTCCCGATCTCAAATTCTGAGATTCTGTGACCAGAATTTGAAATCAGAAACTCTTGACTCAGATCCTTTTTGGCTATCACTTTCTCACTGTGGTTAAAATTTACAATGCAAGGGGCGCCTGGGTGGCTCAGTCGTTAAGCGTCAGTCTTTAGCTCAGGTCATGATCCTAGGGTCCTGGGATTGAGCCCCGCATCAGGCTCCCTGCTCAGTGGGAAGCCTGCTTCTCCCTCTCCCGCTCCATCTGCTTGTGTTCCCTCTCTCACTGTGTCTCTCTCTGTCAAATAAATAAGTAAAATCTTAAAAAAAAAAAATTTACAATGCGAACTACTGAGAAAAGAGGATTCTCTGAACAGTATTTTAGTTTTCTGTTCTCCCCATTTTGTAAACTATACTATAAAAACAAAAGCTTCCGAAGTTAACAGGTTAATTATACTTGTTCCCTTGTGAAAGAAAAGTCATCAAGTCATCCTCCGCACCACCACCCCCATCCATTTTCCTCTCATTTTAAACAGATTCTATGAAGCAACATTTATGTAACAGGTAGATTTTTGCAAACAGGAAAGAGGGGGAAAGAATCCTATCTGACCATGCCTTGAGAAGCAAGTTTTTCACTGGTGGCTTCATTAACTTCGTGTCTGGGGCTAGATGAATAGAAATGATGTCACTCGTGGGACACATAATGAAAGATGTACTCTGTCCACACACTTCATGGATGGTTGATGAGAAAAGATTCTAAATTTATAGAAGTATGTACACGAAGGAATCTGAACACAAGAAACAGCTATACAGAACCCCTTCAGATATTTTTTACAAGCAAAAATTTCTTTAATTTCAATTAATAGTTCTAATTATTATGTTTCAGAGAAAATCTATCAGATAAAAAAAATACAGCACATTTGTTCCATAATGCTAATATAATCTCAGACTGAGTAATTCCCACCCCAAATCCTCTTGAAGTGAGAAAATGATGAACAGATGATGTGTTTATTAAACATATGAAAATATGTAGGTAAAAGATCATTGATAGACTAAAACAAATTTGAACTCTTTGGTTCATTTTGATTAGGTTTCAGCTAGAGCAGTTGGTTGAAACAAAGTATGCACAGAAAAAATAAGGACAAACGTAAGTATTAGTGTTGGTCTCTGGGACGGGAATGTAAAGCATTACTGGGAAGATACAGATTATCTTATTAGGCCTCTATGTGTTATTTTGTACACTCTATCAGCAGCCCTGAAAACATGAAGGCAATATTTCATGAGGCAGAAAGTGACCTGAAGAAAGGGGTCCCCAAAACCAGGATGCTCCTAACCCAACTGTTAGGTAAAAATGGACCTCTACTAGCATGAGGAAGCAATGGTCTCTTCTGTTTTTAATTTTTTAGTTCTTTAAAAATTTTTAGTCTGTATTTTATTATATTTGGTTTCAAAGCAATACACCCTACTGCATGTCTCTTTTTTACCAGGCTCTGACTCTGCTAGGTCTAGAGCTATAAATGGGGTAAAATGTGGAAACCACCCTGCAGGAGTTCACAACTCAGTGAGAGAAGAAATATTCTGTACTTCAAGGTTCAGTAGCAGTCACAGGAATGCACCTAAGATCTGAAAGTCAGACAGGGAGGATGTGATGGCAGGGAGGGTGTTATGGACTCTGATGGCTTCCCAGAGTAGGTGACAGCAGAGTCGTGGGTGGCCTTCACGAGAGGAGAAACTACTGGAATTCTAACAGCTGGGGGGAAAGGCTGTAGAGAAAGACAGGAAGTTGAAGGAATGGCTGCCCCACATCTACTATTGAAAACAGAGACACTTTCTCCTCTGTGAGCCACAACAGCTGGTCGCTGAAGAACACAGGGCGTTCGAGTTCCTTCCAAATGTTCCTTGACAACACAGACATTATTTGGTTTGACCGTTCTTACTTTCACAATTATAACTTGGTTTGGGCTATGCTAATCAGCAGGGTAACTTTGTATTATAGACCTCCAAAGCAAAATTCTAAGAAGCATACAGCTGCCTGATCCCTAAGCCATGCCGGTGGGCTTGCCATAGATCCCAAGAACCAAAGAACCTTCTGGTGCACTCTGATCCTCTGCAGTGAATAAGTATCACTTTTAAGAACATTACTAAATTGGTGACAGATTTGCTTAGTGGTCAATCACGAGTCAGATCTTTTTACATTATACACGTATTTAGGACCAGCCTATAATTCTGTATTTCATTTGATTTTTCTTAGTAAGATGAAATTTTAAGAACTACAAAAAATTTTAAATCATATGGGAAAATAAACCACTAATTTCTGTGTTAACCTTCTTGTTCATGTCAATTCTGAACACAGCTCTATTTCCAAAGACAGAAGATAAATAGGAAAAAAAATCCAGATATTAAATGAAATTGTTGACAGTGTCACATCTGGCTCTTTAATTTCAATCACGGAGCTTTCTGAAGATTTATTTTGTAAGAAAATTGGAAAATGGAAAACAAACAAAAAGCCCATAAGGAAATGCAATGTTTAAAACCTTTCCACTCAAAGAAATGCAACATTGTATATTTTCTGCTTGCTAGTTATTTGAAAGTTACAGATTCTACCACTTGAGAAAATGTAAGCTAATAGTGTTATTAGTCTATATTTTATTCTAACTATAGTACACATGGAGGAAGAAATGTTTAGTGAACTAAGGATAAAATAAACTCAGTTAATTACATGGAAAACAATCAGGGTCAGGCTTAATTTTTAAAAGAAACTTTCTATCCAGTCATAACACTGATTTAGATTTATGGGAATAGAGTCCTAGTCCTATCTACAAACACCTTTAAGAAATGATCAGGAACATAACAACTATTCTTTATTAATGTTCCCTTTTTGCTATGAACCAGTTCAGTTAAGACGGAATTCCTTCACTTAATAAACTGCACTGAAGGACCATTTGCCCTGCCCTAAAGGGAATAGTTCCAGCCAAAGGAAACTGATAAGAACCAGAGAATGTAGAAACCAACAATTTAGCAAGTGTTAACATCTCAGTTGTTATGTGCTATTCACTTCTAAGGAAACAACACAACTGTGAGCCCCATTTATGAAAAATATCTTTTCTAACGGGTCAGGTTTTGACCTAAGTGATTTACAGGCAAGCCCAGCACCTGTAAACAAGGCCAGGCTACTCACAAACACACCTGCCAGGCCCCCTTCATCCTGTTGTCACTCATCTCCCAACTCCATACAGGGGTGAGGCTGCAGGAAGCAAAACTTTCTAACTGATCTATGTATCATCTGTTCTATATAGAGCTCAAGATGAATATTTTACAATGGCACAAACCATGCATGCCATAAATGTAATATTTAGTTTTATTCCAGGATCAAATGTGCTTCTAACAGTGTGGTATTTTTATCTAGAAAGGTCTCCTTGCCATTTGGTAAAACAGCAAATAAAGATTAAAGCCTTACTCATTGAGAAATTGTTAACCGTTCGATATTATGTGTTCAATCTTACCAAGTTTTGAAAATATTTAAAAAATCAGAAAATCTCCTTTTACAAGTCTTTAAGATATTTCTTTCCTTTCCCCTCCAGAAATCAGAGTAGAACTTCTGTGACAAGCAGCAATCTAAGTGGATCATAGCAATGGGAAATTCCTTCATGGGAACCAAATAAACACATGTATTTGCAGTAGGTAACCTGAAGACAAAATCCTCCGCTCACACAAACTGAGCTGCGGAGCTGGGAAACAGAAGTGCCTGGGGGCAGCTCCATTATCAGTTTTTTGACCGCTTATTACGGGTGTGAGGCCTAAAATAACCAGAGCAGATTTCAGCAAAGTTGAACTCCTCTGAGGCTTCAGTGCCTGAAGTCCTAGATCAGTACATGTGTTTGGATAAACAAGGGGGAGGGAGGTTGGGGGGGTGGGGGGGTGGCAGGAAAGGACGAGGAGGAGGAGGCTGCATCACAAGGGACCTGCGGGCCAGGATTCGGGCTCGGGCTTTTGTTCCACGTGGGAGCAGAAGCCATTGAAGGGTGCTGAGCGGAGGAGTGACAGGATCTGATTTACATTTGAAAAGGATTTTTCTGGCTGTTAAGTTAAAATCAGACTGGGTGGAGTCAGGAAACTATACAAGGGTCCTACAGTGATTCCTGGGAGAAACAAGAGTGGCTCAGACGCACCTCACAGGCAGTGGAGGAGGCCGAGAGAAGTGACCAGAAATGGTACACACTTAGAGGGAAGGATGCCAGATGCAAGAGGAAGATAGCTCTAACCTCTTTTTGTAAATAGAAATAAATTCCAGAGAGTTTGATGAGTTTGGATAAACCATTCAAATGAAAAACAAGCAAGGGCTACAAACAATTTACAAAACAAGAAATACATGCAAATGACCCTATCAAAAGATTTCAACATCACCAGTGATTCCGGAAATGCAAATTAAAACAAAAATAGGATGCCCCCCCCATACTGATTAGAAAAAAAAATTTTAAAGATCATCATAGTGGATTGAATTTTTCCCCCCAAAACTCATGTCCACCAGCAATTTCAGAATGTGACTTGTTTGGAAATAGGGTCTTTGCACATGTAATTAGTTAAGATGAGGTCACACTGGATTCAAGTGGCCCTAAATCCAGTGACTGGTATCCTCATAAGAGGACAGAGCACACAAAGATACACACATAGGTAAGAAGGCCCTATGATGACAAAGGGGAGACGAGACTTGATGCAGTTCTAAGTCAAGGAACAGCAAAGATTGCCAGGAGCCACCAGAAGCTAAGAAGAAGCAAGGAAGAATCCTTCCCTGGAGTCTTTGGAAGGAACCCAGTCCTGCTGACACATGACTTCAGATTTCCAGTCTCCATTAGTTGTGAGAGAATAAATTGGTAGTTTTAAGCCACTGAGACTGTGGTTCTTGGTTACATCAGTCCTGGAAAGCTAGTACAGTGACATATGGTGTTACCAAGGGTATGGTAAGTGGTCACTCACATACCCTACTGGCAGAAGTTAGCATCCAACCTTTAGAAAAGATGATTTTGGAAGGCTTACCAAACACAATTTAAAAAAATACCAGATTTTTTGACACAGCAATTCTAACCTGAGGAATTTATATCAAGGAAATGATTAGAAATGTGTGTACAGATTTCAAAAGAAGAACGTTCACCCTAGGGTCAAAACTGGAAAGAATCAAAATGTTAACAAATCTGAAATTAGTAAAGCAAATCGTGGTATAAGTAGCTATTAAAATTAATTCTGTTTGGAAGATAGTGTGGTAGCTTCTTACGAAATAAACATACTCTTACCGTAAAATACAGTCATCACACTCCCTAGAATTTACCCAAATGAGCTGAAAACTTACATCCACATAAAAACCTGCACACATATGTTTTAACAGCTTTTTTCATAACTGCCCAAACTTGCAGCAACCTGTCCTTTGGAAACAGCTGAATGGGTAAATAAACAGTGGTACATCCATACAACGACTATTATCCAGAGATAAAAAGAAATGAACTGTAAGGCCATGGAAAGCATGGAGGAAACTTTAATGTGTATCACTAAGAGAAAGAGACCAGTATGAAAAAGGCTACATTGTGTGATTCCAACTATACGACATTCTGGAAAAGGCAGTGGTTGACAGGGGTTCAAGGGGATGTGAAAAAGGATTAACAGTTAGAGCACAGGACATTTTAGAGCAGTGAACTATTCTGTTTGGTACTATAACAGTTGATACATGACATTATACATTTGTCCAAACCCACAGAATGTAGAGTTCCAAGAAGGAACCCTAATATAAACTACAGACTTTGGGTGATAATGATTTATCAGTGTAGGATCATCAGTTTTAACTAATACACCGCCCAGGTACAGCTGTTGATAGTCGGGGAGGTTATCAGAGGTGGTGTGTGGGAGGAAACAGGGTACATGGGAATTCCCTGTACTTTCTGCTCAACTTTGCTGTGAACCTAAAACTGCTCTAAAAAATAAAGTCTATTAAATTGAAAAATAATTCAAAAGAAAAAAATGATCTTGAAAAAAATACCTCATGTCAAAAATATTCGGTAAGTGTATTGTACTGTTAACAGGAAAAAGCACAGCATAAAAACAACTTGTAGTATGATTCTAATTTTGTTTTTAAAAAGTATATAGAAACATACAGCATATTCATATATTATTAGATATACCACAAAAAACACTAAAATATTAAGAACAGTTATCTCTGAGTGGGGAGATATATACACAATTTTTATGTTTTTCTTTGTGATTTCTTTCTTTCATTTTTTTTTTTTTTAAAGTAGTTTCCACGCCCAGCGCAGGAGCCCAATGCGGGGCTTGAACTCACAACCCTGAGATCAAGACCTGAGCCAAAATCAAAAGTCAGACACTTAATTGACTGAGTCACCCAGGTGCCCCTCTTTGTGATTTCTTATACTCTCCAAGACTTCTACAATAAACATGTATTACTTTTGTAATCGGGAATGAAGAATTAATGTCATTTAAAAGTAATAACAAATACAGGGGTCTGAAAAACCTAAAAAGGTTAATTTGACACAAATAACAAACTGCTTTTATGAAGCTCTCAATACCACCTGTTTTGTTGTTTTAACTTATTCATCACATTCCTGTTCATGGCCTTTGTTACATTCCTTTCAAGCTCCCCACGGTTCCTCCTACCTCCTTTTCTTTTACTAAGCAACCTGCCTACCTATTCAGGGATGCTGAGATTCATCTCACATGAACCACCTCTAATTCCCTTGCTTGCAGAACAAAGTTTCCTGGAATTTCCACCCATCACATCACATCACCCATTGCTCTTGTCATTTACTGCTCTTTGAAAAGAGCCCTAGAACAAAAGTGCTCTTGAAACTAAAAATATAGGAGAAGGGGGAAAAAAATCAATGGAAATTTGGAAGATAAAATTGAGAAATGATCTCATGTAACAAGAAAAAAATAAAAGGATAAAAAGTTGGGAAACTGAAGATTAAAAAGAAAAAGAAAGGGGTGCCTGGGTGGTTCAGTTGTCAAGCGTCTGCCTTCGGCTCAGGTCATGGTCCCAGGGTCCTGGGATCGAGCCCCGCATCGGGCTCACTGCTCAGCGGGAGGCCTGCTTCTCCCTCTCCCACTCCCCCTGCTTGTGTTCCCTCTCTCGCTGTGTCTCTCTCTGTCAAATAAATAAATAAAATCTTTTAAAAAAATAAAAATATTTTTCTATACTTTCCTCTGATTCTTCCAGGGTTTTGATTTTTACATCTCTGTCAAATAAATGAATAAAATCTTAAAAAAAAAAAAAAGAAATAGGGATGCCTGGGTGGCTCAGTCGGTTAAGAGTCTGCTCTCACCTCAGGTCATGATCCTAGGATCCTGGGATGGAGCCCCAAGTCCCTCCTCAGCGGAGAGTCTGCTTCTCCCTCTCCCTCTGCCCTCTCCCCCCCCCCAACAATGAGCGCGCGTGCTCTCTCTCTCTCTCTCACAAATAGAATCTTAAAAAAAAAAAAGAAATTAAAGGATCAGTCCAAGGGGCCCAACAAGAGAGGAAGAAAATACCACTAAATAATTTCCCCAAATTTGGAAGACATTTTCTAGTTCTAAGTGCCAATCACAATGAATTTAAAAAAAGACAGATGCTACAGCTTATCAGAACACCAGGGATAAAGAGAGTTTCCTAAATTTTTCCAAAGAGAGGGGAAGAACTAGAGCATATAAAGAACTGGAGATCAGAATGCCATTGGATTCAGTGACAATACTGGAAACTGGAAGACAATTAAGTGATACCTGCAAAGTTAGGAGAAACTAATTTCCCACCTAACACTACACTCAGCAAAACTACCCAGTGGGCAGGTGATATAAACATGTTCTCAGACATTCAGGTGACTCCCTTGTACCACAGCAGCCACTGTTCATGGCCAACCCGACAGCCTTCTTTGCTGAAAAACCCCAATTTTATTCACGTATTAAGTGTCATCTGTTTTGAAGGAGGTGGGGTATCAGCCCCAGGAGGGTGGTGAATCCTTACTAGAAGCCAGTTATGGTCACTCCATTCCCTCTGCTATGGCCTGAGATGTGAAGTGAAGGTGGCTAGGAAGTTTTCAAAAAAGGATTCAAATGGGGCTCATCAGAGAAAATCGCTCCTTTTTCACTTCCAGATAACTGCTTTCTGCATAGGACCCCTGCAGCATGGCACCCACAGAGGCCAAATCCTCACATCAAGACTCAAAGAGTTGAAAGTTTGAAACTTGATGTTAGTGATGAGGGAGCAGAAGGCTAGCTGAGGACAAAGCACAAGCTGACACCTTGCAAACCTCCCCCCCATTACACACACACACACACACACACACTCTGGGGTGGGATATGTGTGACATTCCTCCAGAAAGCTCCCAACTGTCTTAATGTTAATGCCTTACTAGAGGAAAAACTGCGTTAACTTGACAATGGCAAGGCTTCCAGTATCTTATTGATCCTCTTTGGCATATGAAAGTTCTTTTGAAAACTTCCCTTTTTCCCTCCCCCAAACTCCCAAGTATATAATCAGCCACCCCTCAACAACCCCAATGCAGCAGCTCTTTCTGCCCCACCGGTCCTGTCCCCGTGCTTTAATAAAACCACCATTTTGCACCAAAGACATCTCAAGAATTCTTTCTTGGTCATCGGCTCAGACCTCACCCCAGCAAACCTCACCTACATTCCAAAACTACATCATTAGGAGTGAACTGGACACTTAGGTAGTCAGCACCAGGGTCCCCAACAAGAAAATATGGAGTCGGGACAGCTCAAATAAAACAGCACTGACATCCTGTTCTGCAGCTTAGGCAGGATCTCACTGACATTCTGCTTTGCAGCTTTTGCAGAAATGACTTCTGGGGCGCCTGGGTGGCGCAGTTGGTTAAGCGACTGCCTTCAGCTCAGGTCATGGTCCTGGAGTCCCGGGATCGAGTCCCGCATCGGGCTCCCTGCTTGGCAGGGAGCCTGCTTCTGCCTCTGACCCTCCCCCCTCTCATGTGTATTCTCTCTGTCTCAAATAAATAAATAAAATCTTAAAAAAAAAAAAAAAAGAAATGACTTCTGCAAAACGTCCTAAAATAAGACAATTAGCCACAGGGCATTTGTCAGTATCACGGGCTGAAGGCAGTTAAGACATAAGCCCCCAGATGTCAGCAAAAAGAGACCATCAGCACAGAGACATTAACCTAATAGGTAGACAGATATGTGACCAAAGCCCTGATTGCTTAAGAAAGTTCTGCAAAAGAGCTCAACTTAGAAAAGAGCCCTAAACTTAGAAACTCCAAGGGCAACCCACTCGGAGCCCCCCTCCCTCTCCAGGAGCGTTACAGTATCACCCAATAAACTTTGCTTTGCTGCCCACCACTGTTCATTCATCTGGTCTACCTCTTTACCCTTCGAAGTGGTGTGACCAAGAACCACAGGCCCTAAGGGAACAAAAATCCTGCAATACCAGGTTTGAAAATATCACTGGGCCTACTCTGTACCATCCTACCTCCAGCCTTACCTGATGTAAGAAATGTCCTGGTTAAGTCACTTTTGGTTGGCTATCACCTGCAGCGGAAAGCATAATGAACTGATACATACCCTTTCTCAGAAAGTTAATGGACGAGGCCTCCCTGGAGCCGAGAAACGGGAGAGGTGAAGGAAATGCCCAGGATGACAGTGTAAAGACAAGCAAGGAAAAACAGCTGTGCCAAGGCCTGCAGAGCAACGTGTCCAGACCTGAGCTGGAGGGTGGGGCTCCAGAAAGGCCCCCAGGGAAAAGTGAGAAAAAGCTTGTGACTACGTGAAAGAGAATGTTAAGAAGCATTCTGTAGTCTCCTCAGTTTAAGAAGACATAATAACAGATGCAGAGAAAATTAAGCAAATTAAAAAGTGAGGCAATTTTTAATTCCAAGAAAAATTAAAATTTGCACAAGAAAGGAAGATACTACTACTATACTACTTGGCTGAGCAGTGAATAATATTTATGTAGTTACAATATATGAACTCAAAACTGGGGGAGGAAGGCAAGCATCAGGGAGGGTCAGAGCACAGGGTGAAAGGGCTGCTTCCCCATCTTCCAGAAAGTCCATGGATAATAAATATCTCAGGCAGACGAATCAAGAGAAATCAGAATATGAATGTCATGTAAAGAAAAAGTTAAAAGTTGAAGGTATTTAAATCCTGTGGTACTATCTGACTTAGTAAATTACATGAATGCATTACTGTAGTGTAAAAAAGGATTTGTATGAGGTTTCCGGCACAGAGCTTCTGAAACACTTGGAATTTCCGGCTTGGGAGGAGTGTTTTTGTTATGCTAATGAGGGAGCTCAGGGTGGGCCCCTGCAGAGCTTCAGGATAGGGGCTGGCCACCTGGAAGACAGCCCTGTGATCAGAAGTTTGGGAATTTCAGCCACCCCATCTCTAGGGTAGGGATGCTGGAGATTGAGTTCAATCACGTGACTAATGACTTCATCAGTCTTACCTGTGTAATGAAGCCCTAATAAAAACCTTGGACAACGACGCTCAGTGGAGCTTCTTAGTTGGTGAACACAGGAATGTGCCGTGACGGTCGCGCACCCTGACTCAACAAGGAGAGGGCACAGAAGCTCTGCGTTCCTTCCCAGACCTCACCCTATATGTCTCTGCATTTGGCCAGTCCTCCTGATTTGCACCTTTTATAATAAAACTTTAATTGTAAGTACAGTGCTTTCCTGAGTTCTGTGTGTTGCTCTAGTAAGTTGTGAAACCCGAAGGGGTCATGGGAACATTTATAGCCAGTTGGCCAGAAGTGCAGGTGGTCTGGGACCTCCAAAGTGCGGCTGGCATTGGAAGTAAGGACCACTCTTGTTGGGAAGCAGGGCCTTAACTCGGGGGGGGGGTCTATGCTAACTCTGGGTGGTTAGTATCAGAACGAACTGCAGTAACCTGGCTGGAATTGGTATAAAATAGCTACTTCACTAAATTATTTTTTAAATGAAAAAGGAATAAACCTCAGCATCTGAATCATCAAAGGAGTCTGTGGCATGTGTCTGAAGGCCCAGCCCAAGGGGATGGCAAGAGCGGACTGAGCACGGAGCATGTCCCTGGGAAGCAGGCACTGCGGGCCTTACTTCTGCCTAAGGATGCAGAAAGGGAGGTTTCTTGGGACTTTTCTACTAAATGGTATCCCAGAGTAGGAAGATTTCTGTCCGGGAAGACTGTCGACTTGGGACAATCATTTAATTCCACATTCTTCAAAACAAATGTCTAACAGTTTCCTTATGGTTGGAGTTGGTCAAAGGTAAAATGAGAAAAGTAAAGTTTATCCTTAGTGTCCTTTGTTCTTCAGGTTTTCCTCTCTACCCTGGAGGCACCTCAGCACCCACCTAAGCCAAACCCACTGAGCTGGCCCTCTCCAGGCTACCTCCCTCGGCTCCGAAGTCTCCCTTCTTCTAACATCCTGCTCGCCTCTAAGCTTCATAGGTCTGGTTACAGCTATCTGGTAGCAGGAAAGCGATTCGTTAATTCACAAATAAAAACAAGTGACTGCTTTATGGAGGTGTAAACCCTTTCAAAGGAAAGATAATTTTTTAAATGACATTTCAATATGATAATCCAGAGAGAAGGGAGTTCTGACGCTCTTAAACCCATTTCTGCACAAAATGCTTAGGAGTCAGAAACAGTTATCCTTCACAGTGCCTATGTCCTCCACAGCTCTGGGGGCAAGACTGGCCTCCCACCAGGCGAAGAGCCGCCCTTTCTCTCAGGATATGTCCTGGGGCACCTCCGGCTTGCGCACCATGCTTACACAAAGTTCCGTGGGGAGCCGAGCACCCCTTCCCACCAAATGTGGTGTCTCTCTACCATGGTGCCAAACTGGAGTCTGTAGTTTAGAACCCAGGTCCCCATGGAGTAGGGTGGCTAAAGCCTCCCAGGGTCAGCCTCAGCCGTGCGCTTAGCCTGGAACCCATCCATGGGTTAAGCTCTAGCGGGCAGAAGTGGGAAACTAACTTAGCTCTTTTAGTATTTTTTAAGTCATCATTTATCTCCGTCAAAGCAGAGTTTCTAGAATGATCCAAACTCATATTCCACAAAGGGCTGGGATATCTGCACTGAAATCGGAAAACACTCTAAAATGCAACGTGATATTTGTTTATTTGTACTACTAAAAACCACTGGAGAAAACGCCTTATCTGGAAAAACAATTTGAACTGTTACTCACCTCCCCAAATCTGAATTGATATCTAACGCCTACTCTCCTTGCAAAACAATAGCAGGCAGTGGAGAAATGTTATAATGTCACAGAAACCCGAGAAGAAATAAACAGTACTTATTTTCTATGTACACTCACTTTCTTCTTTAACATCAAAGCCTGCTTATATTTTTAAATACTAATGTGGAAAGAGTGACTTTACTATGTTCACTCCACCCAACTTCATTGCTACAATACCTGAATCTTTGCCAAAGTGTTTGGCCTATCGCTAGGAAGTCCTAAACACGGCCCTGTTTTGAACACTTTCACCACTCCCTTAACCTTTCCACTTCTAAAATATGTTCTGATATCACATGTTTGCTTCTACATTTTGAACACCGTTTATACGAAGAGAAGTATTTTAATTAAATCAAGCAACGGAGATTATGCCTATTACCTGCATGTAGACGATTCTGTAGTATTTTATTAAAGTTAAAAATATTTATGTTTGTACTATAGCTCTAACAAACTGTGCTAATACTACTAGTGACCAAAAAAAAAAAAAAAAAAAAATGGACCTCGAAATCAGTTTTCATGATGACTGATATGCCGAATGGCTAACATCAACCCCGGTTGAAGAGCTCTAACGACAGGAGAGTTACCACCTCCAATCCTGAAAAGAACATGCTCTAGGTACAGGGGGGCCCCAACTCAAACACAGATTATAGATGATCAATTATATGAAATGGGACAAACTGAGAGAAAGAGATTACCAGAGGTGGTATCAGATGCGCCATGGCCAGGGAAAGATAGGGAAAGGAGAGCGCCCATGTGATAGTAAAAGAGACATCGGAGATCCAAGGGTGCCTGGTAACTGGTCACTACCTGGCACCTGCAGCTCCAGATAGCTCTGTTGCATTCAGAGCATGCGAGGCAGGTAAGTTGTGCCATGACCATTTTTGAGAGGAGAGAGGCAAATAAAGAGTATGGTGATGATTAAGTTATATTCTGAGTACATTTACCTGCAGTGGTGTCTCTCTTGAAAGGTACTTGCATGCCATCAAGCCAGCAGCTGCCCACTGCCACTGAGAGGTCATCCAAATGCCTCGGGCTCCGAGCTGACATGAAGCACACCAGACCTTGACAGAGGACATCAGCTACCTCTGTTGTGACCTCCAACTTGCCAACTGATGAAGTTCTTTCCAGCTTATCTCCTAACTCAGGCAAAAGACGCTGAGGGCAAAGCATCCCCTGATGGGAACAAAAACTACCCCCCAACACAAGCAATAAGGACTGCCCTGAGCCAGCAAGACCCTGCCCATTGATGACTTGACCTCCATTGCCCACCTGCAGGTATCCACTGACCTTTGTCCCACATTCTCCTTAAATAAACCTAGAAGTATTTTTAGCACTTTAGAGACAGTCTTTGAGACATTAGTCTACCCTCTTCCCAGTGTTGGCCTCACTGAAATAAATTCCTTTCTTATGTCACCACTCCTTGTCTCCCTGCCTTTGGATTTTGTCAGCAGCAAGTGGCTGAACCTGGTCGGTCTGGGAACCCCAGAGCCAGGTGCTCTTGTACCCTCGCATCGTGGCTACAGTCTGCTCACTCTTATAACTTCATTCCCAAATCTGGAGACTGAAGGAGTCAAGGCTGATGTTTCTTCCTTTTTTTTTTTTTAAATTTATTTATTCATTTGAGAGAGTGAGAATGAGAGAGAGTACATGAGAGGGGGCAGGGTCAGAGGGAGAAGCAGACTCCCCGCCGAGCAGGGACCCCGATGTGGGACTCGATCCCGGGACTCCAGGATCATGACCTGAGCCGAAGGCAGTTGCTTAACCAACTGAGCCACCCAGGCGCCCAAGGCTGATGTTTCTATCATGACTGACTCAAGAACTGGGCAGGGCATGGGGGAACCCATTAGTAGATCCAGCTGAAGAAGGAAAAGGAAGGAAAATGAGGAGGAGGGAAGTTCACTGTCATAATTAAAGCAACCCTCCTAATTATTAGGGTTAACCATGCATTCATGTGTTGACTCAGCTAAGACTCAAGCCCTGGGAACTTAAAAGGCACCAGGCTCTATGTTAGGAACTATGGGAAAATAGCCATGGCTTGGATTCTGGGATTCTTGAAAAGTTTACAATCTAATGAGAAAGATAAGCAATCAACTCTTGTGTTTTGGATTAAATATTAGAAATAGAGACAGAACACTCCAGAGGGGCAGCATGAAGGAATATTCTGGGGGCAGGTAGTGGAACCGTTCTCTATCTTGACTGGTGATGGCTACAGAAGTTAATGCATTTGTTAAAACTCTCAGAACCGTGCAATTGTGAATTCTACTGTATGTAAATTCAAGACTGAAGTGTTAAAAGCAGCTAAATACTAGCTATTTCATATAGTTCAACCTAACCAACGCTGGAGTACAGGTAGACGGTTCTGTAGGAGTACAGGAAGCAGGGGCGGGCAGAGATTCACAAGGGAGTAACATGTGGTCGCCTGAACAGCAAATGTCACATCAGAGCTTTGAAAAAGAAAGATGCTTTCAAAAGACGAAGAGGAGGAGGTTGAGGATGTGAGCATCCTAAGTACAAGAGCAGGAGGAACAGGCAAAAAGTTATACAAACCCACAGTATGTATCTGGAGAACAGTAAATCAGGCAGTAGGAAGTTGGTGAGAGCAGGGAAGCCAAATGAAGCAGAATTAGATAATGGAGGTCCTTGGTCCTTAAAGACTATGCTGAACAGACTAGACGTTACTCTATAGTCAAAGACAAGTCAGTAAACCTTGAAGCAGGTAGTGACATAATTAAATCTATTTTGAGAAGATAAATGGTCAAAATATGAAGAATTTATTTGTTGCAGGAGGTATTACAGGCAGGAAAATGACTCTGATGAAGGTTTCTTAACCAGGGTCTGTGGATCTCTTGAGAGGATTGCAAAACTGCGTGCATGTGTAAGTGCATGCATGTGAGTGCACGCAGTTCCTCGGGAGGGGGGCCTGCGGATACTCATGGGGTCCATAACCTCATGGATTAAGGAGGAGAAAGGTAACGTTCAAGTGCACAATGATGAGGCAGAAGCAGCAAGTGCACAGAGAAGAGAATACATTCATGACACTTTATAAGGACTGACATTTCTGGACTTGCCATTAAGTAGGCAGTGAGAGAGGAGGAGGACTTAAAGAGGACAATAAAGGTTCTAGCTCGGTGACTGGGAAGTGTGGAGAGGAGAGAGCGGGCAAAGGGACAGAAGGGGTATCATTACACTAAGAAGAAAAATAAATGATTTCACTTCACAGAACTGAATACTTAACCTTTTCACCTGTGTCACTCTGAGCCGGAGGTATCTTTTCCCCCCATTTTTATGGGCCAAAGTATTTCTGGCTAAAGACAGAGATAAGATGAACTACAGAGGACCCTGTTTGCATATAAAAATAAAAAGCAGATGAGAAAACAATCTTCAAAGTCCTTCTCAGAGTGACTTCTCTCTCCACGGAGGCCTGCTTTCCGTATTCTTGTGGCATCGGGAAACCTCAGGGAGATGGCACTCGCCAATGAATCTAGCATATATGAGAGAAGTAAACTAAAGATAGCAATCCAGACAGCGATAATTTTCTCAAATGTTCAAAACATTTCCTATGACTCGAGGTTTTTACAAATTAGGAATTTGATTCACCAGCATGGATTACCCCTTCAACGAATATAGAGCTTCATCTCGCTTCATCTCTCGTTTTTATGCACATACTACGTACCGAGGAACAAATTTACATATTTTTAGTGGTGAAACACTTGTTAGGCAGAGCCTTAAAGTTCTCTTTGGTGTGTTTCCTTCTCCCTCTCCAAAGTGAAAATCATGACTGACACACAGAGGCGCTCAAAGTTGGGGCTGGAACAAGGCAATTGCTCACTTCTAGCATTTCCATTTCTAAGTAAAACAAAAATTTCTGTGGTTAAAACAAAATTTTTAAAATATCTTCTTTCGGGGGCGCCTGGGTGGCTCAGTCGTTGGGCGTGTCTGCCTTCGGCTCAGGTCATGATCCCAGGGTCCTGGAATCGAGCCCCGCATCGGGCTCCCTGCTCTGCGGGAAGCCTGCTTCTCCCTCTCCCACTCCCCCTGCTTGTGTTCCCTCTCTCGCTGTGTCTCTCTCTGTCAAATAAATAAATAAAATCTTAAAAAAATAAAATAAATAAAATAAAATATCTTCTGTTACCTAAGTAATGCATGATGAGATCTCTAAATTTTAAAATAAATCACTATTATCCTAGCATGTATTCCAATACAGGGGCCAGAAAAGCAGTCCAGGGGACAAAATGTGGGGGTGTCGTCAGAAAGGCAGATTCCTGGGTCCCACCCAGATTATTAAATCAGAATCTCTGCAGTGGGGTAGGAGACTGAACTGTAACAGTCACCCACGTGGTTCTTGCTTGCCACAAAGTTTGCAAGCACTGGTCTAAGAAATAAGTGGTAAGAAGAGAAAGAGATAGGGATGAGAAACTAAACAAATGAGTGAGTCTCAGAAAGGGACAGAAAGACAAGAAAGACTCCTCTGTATGTCTGGTGGGAGGAAACGGGGTTAGAACAGCACCAAACTTTGACTTTGGTGGTATTCAAGGAAATTGGTCCCCCAGTTTTCCTTCCAAACTGCTCTTAAGGAAATGACTCTTCTAGAACTCTGATTCCATTAACTCTGAAATGGCTCTGAAGTTTAAAAATCTCTCAAAGACTGTGAGAAGAAGCGGGAATAACAACCCATCATCCCCCACACTTCTGCCCCTCCCCCCGGGGCTCCCACGGAGATCAGGCCCTGGAGTCACTTCTCTCTTCCACGCAGTAGTGAGGAAGGGGATAGCAGAAGCCTACTGCTGTCCCAGTACCATTTCTCAAGGCCAGAGTCTGAGGCTCCTTTTAGAGAAGGCATCTCCTGCCACGGCATCCATAGGGTCCAGAGCTTCTCTTTAGAGCCCTTGGGGGCTACAGTCTGGTTGCAAAGGGGCTTGAGGCTGAGTTTACAAAGAACTTCATGCAAATCAGGACAAGTTAATTAAAACTGGGGGAGTGGAGGCCTTGTTCACTCTATGAGCAGTTCTCACACTTTAGCCTGCATCAACATCCCCCAGGGGCTGAGCCTCACCCCCAGAGTTTAGGGTCGAGGTGTGGGGCGGGCCTGAGGTTCTGCATTTCCAAGTTCCCAGAGCTGCTGTTGCTGGTTGAGGGCCAGCACTCTGAGAACCGCTGGGCCACATTATCACCTCTGTTCAAGTCTCCTTTCTGCCACCAAACAGCTTGTTTAGCAGGCAGTTTCTTGGCACGTGCTAAGGAAAATGTAGATCTAGAGCCAAAAAACCACTTCAGCCCTGAGTGCTAAAGAAGTCAGTAAGGGTCAAGGCAGCAGTGTCCAGACATAAGATTCAAGCAGAAGAGAAGGGAACAGGAAAGGAGAAGCAGAGTGGGCTAGAGATGGGTAAGAAAAGGAAAGGATGGACGTTATTAGGAGCTGCTTCTTTTTACCCCTACTGTCTTTCAACTCCCTGAAACTGGATAAAAAGGCTGTGGATCTAGGAGTATTTTTTTCCTGCTAAGAGTGCATAGCTTTGGGGCGCCTGGGTGGCTCAGTCGTTAAGCGTCTGCCTTCAGCTCAGGACATGATCCCAGGGTCCTGGGATCGAGTCCCGCATCGGGCTCCCTGCTCGGCAGGGAGTCTGCTTCTCCCTCTGACCCTCCTCCCTCTCATGCTCTCTGTATCTCATTCTCTCTGCTCAAATAAATAAATAAAATCTTTAAAAAAATATTGATCTTAATAAATCTGACATAAGAAATCAATTTTAGGGGCGCCTGGGTGGCTCAGTCGTTAAGCGTCTGCCTTCGGCTCAGGTCATGATCCCAGGGTCCTGGGATCGAGCCCCGCATCGGGCTCCCTGCTCGGTGGGAAGCCTCCTTCTCCCTCTCCCACTCCCCCTGCTTGTGTTCCTGCTCTTGCAATCTTTCTCTGTCAAATAAATAAATAAATAAAATCTTTAAAAAAAAAAAAAAGAGTGCATAGCTTTCACCACACTATCCAGGATCTGTGCCCTGAGAAAGGTTTGTACTCTTCTGCTCTGGGCCAAGCTTCCCTGAGGAGAGGACAAAGGCAGTGGCAGATCTGGCCAGCTGGCATGGCCACCAAGCCACACTGGGGACCACCCCTGCTCCTGCCCTGGGCAAATCAGAATGCCCAACCCAGAGGATGGAGGCCTTCCAGGGACCCAAAGCTGCTGGCCCCTAGGGGGCTCCAATTTAACTGTTCTGGCCATCCCTGCTTTTAAGAGTCCCCCCACCTCCTCAGATTCTCACATGGCCTAAGCTGAAAGAGGTGCTCTACAGGGGCGCCTGCCTGGGTGGCTCAGTCGGTGAAGCGTCTGCCTTTAGCTCAGGTTGTGATCCCGGGGTCCTGGCATCGAGCCCCAAGTCGGGCTCCCTGCTCAGCAGGGAGTCTGCTTCTCCCTCTCCCTCTGGTGCTCTCTCTTTCTCTTCAAATAAATAAGTAAATCTGGAAGGAAGGAAGGAAGGAAGGAAGGAAGGAAGGAAGGAAGGAAGGAAGGAAGGAAGGAAGGAAGGAAGGAAGGAGAAGGAAAGAAAGAAGGAAGGCAGGCAGGCAGGCGGGAAGAGGCGCTCTACAGAGTACTTCTCCAACGCTCCGTTTGCTCTGTGTGACTCACCTCCAGGGGACCTAAAATCCAAAAAGCTGCAAACTAGCCTCAGGAAGCCTGGAGAAAGCCACACAGCAGAAGGCCGGTGAGAAGGTATGATCAAACAGGTATCAAGAGCCAGCTGCTAGGATGGTGTCAGAAAATACAAAGGTACAAGGGGCTCTCTGTGGAGTCAAGCTCAGCCACGTGGGAGCAGCCTTATGGAGGAAGCAGCTGACTGCCTGGGCGGCCAGGGACCGCAGCTCCAGGGAGGCGATGGCTGCCACGGGGAGATGAGAGGGACCAGGAAAAGGGCCCTCAGCAAGAGCATCCGAGGCTTCCTAAACGCTCCTATCTAAGCAGCAAGGCGCTCTTACCTAACTCCACTCACGCAGCGTCGCCAGATCCACTACGGCTTTTCGTCTTTTCGGTGAACCATTCATAGCCACTGAGGACCTGCCACCTGCCCGGGACCCTGAGGCTTCTCCCCAAGCCTGCAACACACACAGGCAAGCACAAGCACGCTTGCACAAACACAAACGGACAAACCATGCACACACACACACACACACACACACACTTCTGCTCTTACCAACTGAGCTCTATGAACAATACAATCTTAGCCAACTGTACTGCTTCATTTGTACTTTTTAGTGTAACTGATGAACGGGTACCAAAAATATTACTCAATGAATGCCTTGGAAGCATTGGATGAAGGCAAATTATTAAAAAACCCAAAATGCTGTCAAATTTGGTATGGAAGAAATTAACTCTAAAAAGGAGGAAAGGAGATTACTAAAAGTCATAAAGAATCTTCGACCCAGACTATCCACCTCTTTCTACTTTCAAGAAACCCCAACTGCAATATGGCTGTGTGGTTAATAGAAGAACAAATCCGTATCAGAGCAAAGGCTTGGGATCTACAGCAAAACACTGGTAGATGAATGTGCATTTACATGTATTTAATTAATATAAAGTGTTTAAGGGATATATGGGTCATTTTTTTTTATGATTCTCCGATTTACTGTTTGGGGATTTACTGACCAACTACCATAGGAGTTCACCAAAAAGGTAGTGATTCTCCCATTCCTCCCCTATGTGAATTTCACTGGAATGGCCATCACAACCACAATCACCCACCTTCCTCCCACATGACCCATGACCAGCTGCATTCTCTTTTAACTGGAAAACCCTTGGCTCTGTGACTGGACTTTATCAACGATGATTCACAAACAGTACAGTCTCATTTACTGTGATTTGCATTTGGCTTCACTTGATGAAAAGATTTTCTAATTAAGACTTAAATGTTGGGCGCCTGGGTGGCTCAGTCGGTTAAGCGTCTGCCTTCGGCTCAGGTCATGATCCTGGAGTCCTGGGATCGAGTCCCGCATCGGGCTCCCTGCTCTGCGGGGAGCCTGCTTCTCCCTCTGCCTCTCTCTCTCTCTCTCTCTGTGTCTGTCATGAATAAATAAATAAAATCTTTAAAAAAAAATTGTAAAAAAAAAAAAAAAGACTTAAATGTTAACCACTGCCAAGTCTGGCTAATAGGATCTCATATAACTCAGACTAGAACATTTACGTAGAATAACCATACGAGGTACTCTGTCAAAGTAGTTTCTTAGTGCCTGTTATCATTTGTATTCCAGTTGCAGAATTTTAAACACTGAAGATCTCAAAAAATTTAAAATTAATTTTTGAATGTAAAATATGTGGTTACTTATTTTGTTTTAGCACATTTCAATTTGACAAACTATACAATAACAAAAACATTCAAGTTGTAACTAGTCAAATTAAATTTGACACAAAATCTGTCCTTTTATTGAATAATTGCCTTGTCCACATTTTTTTAAAAAATGTATTCAGTTGGAAAAGCCATCCTTTAAAAACTGATGCTTTGCAACTCTTGATCTCAGGGTTGTAAGTTCGAGCTCCACATGGGGTGTAGAGATTACTTAAATAAATAAAACTAAAAACAAAAACAAAAACAAAAACCGGATGCTTTAAAATCCATGCTATCAAAAGACTATTAGTGAATACCAGCTCAACAGCTGTTTCTTCATAGTGTGTTAAAATTCAATATATTATTATTCAGTACACATCTATCATATTTGTAAGATCTCGGAAGCACAATGGAATGCCCTGGATCATCTTTACACATGAGTCAATATAACAGAGCAACTTGAGCAAACAGAACTGAATTTCCTGAATGGGCAATGGGATCTCTTACATTTAATGCACTGGAAGCCAACTAACCTCGCCTTCAATTAAAAAAAGAAAAAAATGGTACTACTAAAATTACATTTACTTGGTCTGATAGGCAGCTAAGATGGAAATTATCAGAGCTTCATGAATTTTAAACCTACACAAGTGTTGTTACACAAATTCATCTTCATCTCGTCCTCAAAGTCTTGCTTACAGTCAGCTCCTGAGGTTCTGCTTCCATAATCTTTGTTGTCAATTCAAGAATGGAGTTCTACCTTATGGATCACACTGAATAGGGTGGATGTACCTAAATGTTCACACGTCGCCATCACAAGTCACGTTCAAAAGCAACTCACTAATTTATTTTCGTGTATCATTCCCTAGTGTCAATTAAGTGATTGCAATGAACCATTTTAAAACCATCAACAACACAGTGAGGTGTGACATTATGTGACATTTCCTTTCAAGCTCTCTCCTTAACCCACCTTCTAACTGCCACATGCGTACACATGCACAAAAACCACACAGACACACACACACACACACCAGTCTTTCAGGGCATATATTTCTGGTTTAAATTTTGCCAAGTTAACGTTAATTTCTTTTGACAACTTTGAAAGTATTTTTCAACCCTCTTTAAATAACTGACAAAAAGATAAGACATTTAGGAATGAACTCTACGAAGGTTTCATTACTGTAGTTTTTCTGTTTTAAGAAATGCCTCCTGTTGGGCGCCTGGGTGGCTCAGTTGGTTAAGAGACTGCCTTCGGCTCAGGTCATGATCCTGGAGTCCCGGGATCGAGTCCCGCATCGGGCTCCATGCTCGGCAGGGAGTCTGCTTCTCCCTCTGACCCTCCTCCCTCTCATGCTCTCTGTCTCAAATAAATAAATAAAATCTTTAAAAAAAAAAAAAAGAAAGAAAAGAAATGCCTCCTGCTATCAGGACCCAGAGCCACCTCAGCTATAAATGAATGGACACTACTCTGAAGGGGCCTGTGGCTCACTGGAGCCTGGGGTTAGAAGATGACTCCACATTTTGCTCATAGCTCCCAGGTTGATGACAGTACCAATGTGGACAATTAGATCAAATGAACAGCTGGCTGAAATAAGCACTTTGAATTTTCATCTGCATGTGAGTAGATTAGAAAGATTAAATTGATATATCCATAATTACATGATTAGAACTATTAAAATATACCTATGCAAACTTCTAATTAAAAAGGTGGAGAGTACATGCATGTTATCTCCTCTCCCTCTTAAATCACGGACCAAAAAAAAAAAAAGATATAAAGCCACAAGGAAAAAAAGATCCCGGCGAATGGGAGATGGCAACACTTGTGTCCCCACACTGCACTCAGATCGTATCCTGAGAGCAGAGGAGTCTCTGCATCTGCAGGTGGGGGTGTGTGAGGTGCAGGATGGGAGGAGTGGCTGCTGTGGGCCAACATGTGGAGTCAGCAGCTATGGGGCCCGATGCTCCTGCTGAGCAAGGAAATGTAGGGGTGGCCCCGTCTCCATCTGGGTCTGGCTCAGCTCCCTGAGCTGACTCAAGAATGAGTCATCACATGCAACCTGAAGTGAGGCAACTTCTCCTCTTAGCCAGATTTAAAATACTGTGTATTTCTATCGTATCTAACAGTTTAAAGGATACGCTCACATTTAATCCTCAAAACTCCTGCAGGAGAGAAGCACACTGATGTCTGCAATTTACTTGAAAGGAGTCAAAAAATGGATGGATGGATAGGGGGATGGACAGATACGTGATCAAACGAGTACAGCAAAACAATCAAGGTCAAATCCAGGTACCGGAGAAATGAGTCTTCACTCCCACGTTCTTTCAGCTTTGTGGTATTTTTGAAAACTTTCATAATAAAATGTTGGGAGGGGGCTCTCCCACCACCCTGGATAATTCAATATCCATGAGAATGATGCAGTCTCAAGCTTCCTGACCCTCAATACCTATGGGGGTCCCCTCACTTCTCAGACCTTATCCTCACTGAGAACAGTGCTGCCTGTGAAAAAGTGTTTCTTCCAGGCAAATTCCTTGTCACCCGGTTTACTGTGATCCCCAGTGCTTCTACCTCAGGAGGAAGTCCCCCTCCCAAGATAGCTTAGTTTACTCTTGTTGGGATGGCACGTGTCTTTCAACAGTTTAAATATTGTTTTATTATGAGATATTTTAAATATACTCAAAAGTAGAAAAGAACTGTATATGAACCTATCCCTCAGACTCAATGGTGTTGAGACTCACTTCAGTAATCCATTATTTTCTTTTTCTTTTCGTTCTTTGCTGAAGTATTTTATTATTTCTAAAGATTTTATTTTTAAGTAGCCTCTACACCGAACGTGAGGCTTGAACCCACAACCCTCAGATCAAGAGTTGCACGCTCTACCAACTGAGCCAGCTAGGGGCCCCTGCTTAAGTATTTTAAAAGAACACTCAATTCTTCAAATGCCTCACTAATAAATGTGGAATTGTTAAAACATAACCACAATGTCTTTATCACACATAATAAAATTAAAAGTAACTTCTTGGTATATCATGTAAGACTTAGTCCACAATAAAAATGCCCCGATTGTCTGAAAAATGTCTTTTTACCCAAATAGGCTTTAATCAAGATCCAGAGCCCACATAGGTATTACCCGTGGTTGTGCATCTTTAATCTAGGAGTCACCCCTCCCTCACCTTTATTAATCTAATGCCATTCATATGTGGTATTTGTTGCAGTTGCCCCACACTCTGGATTTGTCTGTTGTTTCCTCACAGTGTCATCTGCTTAGTTTCTTCCTCTCCCATTTATCTCCTGCAAATAGAAGTTAGCTCTAGAGGGGTGCCTGGGTGACTCAGTCGTTAAGCATCTGTCTTCGGCTCAGGTCATGATTCCAGGGTCCTGGGATCGAGCCCCGCATCGGGCTCTCTGCTCAGTGGGGAGCCTGCTTCTCCCTCTCCCACTCCCCCTGCTTGTGTTCCCTCTCTCACTGTGTCTCTCTCTGTCAAATAAATAAATAAAATCTTAAAAAAAAAAATTAGCTCTAGAAGCATGATAAAACTCAGGTTCCACTTTTTGGCAAAAACAGTTCATAGGTAGTGCTGGGTGCTTCCCACTGCATCGCATCGGGAGACCCACAGTGTCTGCTGGCCCCTCTTTTAGCAATCCATCAGTGGACTGAGGTGCTGACAGCCTGAACTCTGCATCCGAACAGGCCCCTCCACCTTCCATCTAGTGGCTTCACTCACTGATAAACATTGCCTCAATCTACTACACTTCATCAAGGGATGTAAAATGATGATTTTCTAATTCTATCACATTCTTTCCACAGCTATGAGCTGACATTCTTTTATAAAGAACAACTTTCCTTACAAGTTACAGTTACTTGTCTATCTGTATTACGGGTGATATACAAAAGGCAGGATAAGTGCGTAATTCTTTCCTTTTAATTGTTGACTTTCAGACTAGGACCCTAATTCTGGATTCCTCCAATAGGGTCCAATGAGTTTTCTGACTTTCTCTATTAAAGTGTTCTTATAAAGTAATAGGTTTGTACACATTCTTTGTGTTTCAGTTAATTTCATTTTTACATGTAATTCCCTAATCTTCCCAACTTTGGTCAATGACAGCCCCTTCATGGTGTCTCTTGATATGGTCCCAATAGTCTTTGGTAACTTCTTTGCTTTCCAGCACAATAAAATGTTCCAAGCCCATCTTGAATATTTACTGCCCCAAATCTAGAACTGGTCACTCTTCCAAGGAGCCCTGGTTATACATTACAGTCGGAAAGCTAGATAGGTTATAGTTATCACTCCTAGGACTGTTCTGTGGACAGAGCCAGGAAATATGTTTTCCTTTTTTAATAAAAAATCAGTTCATATGGTTATTTCCAATTAAGATTTAACATTAACAGGGTTTTTAACTAAGATCTGCAAACAGATTTTTTTTTTAACACTTTCTAAATTGTATGCCTCTCATGTTCCTGACTACAGAGAGAAGGCCTCCAGATTTTCCCCATTAAGTAAGATGTTCACTTTGGGGTACATATACACACATGTGAGAATGTCTAGTCATGTTAAGCTACTTTGCACTGAGTCTTATTTTACTGAACATTTTTTAAGGAATGAGTGTTGAACGTTGCTAAATGACTTTTTGGGCTCTCTGAAGATGACTATATAATTAATTTTTCTTCTTAGATCCACTGACCTGATACAAAAAGCCATACAAATGGATTAATAAGTCACATTTGAATTCCTGGAATAAACTCTACTTGATCATCACGTATCTTCTTTTTGTACCATCGGATTATATTTGTTAACATTTTACTTAAATTTTTTGCATTGATATTGGTAAGTAATACCATTCCTCAGTTTCCTTTTTTTGTAAAGCCGTTACTGGATTTTAGTATTGTTAATTTACTTCATTAAACACATTTGGAAATTTTCCTTCTTTTTCTGTGCTCTGGACCAGTTTAGGAGGTACTGGGATTATCTGAGGTTTTAAGATTTGGAAGAATTCCCCTATGAGGTCATCTGGGCATGGTGCTTAACCAAACTCTTTTGCAATTTTTCCTCCTTCATGTATTGTTGGGCCCTTTAGATTTTCTGTCTCCACTGGGCTGTTTTAGTAAATTATATTTGCATAAAAGGTTGCCTGTTTCATCCAGGCTTTCAAATATATCTGCATGGAGCTGTGCAAAGTAGTCTCCTGTTTTATTTTAAATTTCCTCTGTTTTTATGGTTATTTCCCCCTTGTTGTATCTTATCTGGGTATTTGTTATTTTCTTCCCCTGGTTTTAAAAATTAGGTGGGCTAATCTTCTCTTGATCTTTACCTCAAGAATGAAATTCTTGACTTATTAATTCTTCTTTGTGTTTACTAACAGTTAATTTCAGTTTTTATATTATGAATGCCTTATTTCTTTTAGTTTACTTTGTTGTTTATTTTCCCAGTGTTTTGAGCTTGATACTTAGTTCATTTTTAAAACTTTTTGTTTTGATTTTTATTTATACAGATATTTATGTCATGAATCTTCCTAAGCATTGTTTCAACTATATTGCACAGACTCTCATATGGCATGTTTTGATTTTTAAATTTTTTAAATTTAAATTCAGTTAACTAACATATAATATATTATTAGTTTGAGAGGCAGAGGTCCATGGTGATTCATCGGTCTCATATAATACCCAGTGCTCATTACGTCACGTGCCCTCCTTAATGTTATGGCATGTTTTTAATATTGTTTTCTCAGAATTCTGTAGTTTTGTTCATATTTTCCTTTTGCTCCAAGAACTGTTTAATAGAGTTTTAAATGTACCAGAGTTAGAGTCTCATTTTTGATGAATAAAATAAGCTTTAAGACTGCACTTTGGAGCAGAGGGGCATTCTACTCTGAAAATTTCCACATTGTAAGGAAGTTTTTGTTTTTAGTTTTTATTTGTATTTGCCTTATTGTTTTCTTTGTATGCTGTTATCTCTCTTTATTTGGTACTGTTAGTTTTACTCTGCTTCTGATACACGCTCCTGATACAAAACAAAGTCAAATCCTGGCTTTATCACTAATCAGCTATAAGACTTTCGGGGAGGCAATTCGCCTCTCTGGGCTTCAATACCCTCATCTGTTTAAGTAGGGCGTCGACTTCAAGGTTTGTTTTAGGTCTAAATTCCATCCTATAGCTGCACTGTAAGTGATAATTACTTCTGTTTTCTATCTAGAATAAATTGGCACTCAAGTAAAAACGCTACTCCTCACCTGTTCTTGAATTTAAAGCAGAGAAATCTGGAGTCTTGTGACCACTTTCTGCATTTCCCCCTGCTGTCCATATTAGTATCTTCTTTAAATGTTAATGAAAATTATGAGTTCATGTTGACTGCTTATTATAAGTTCACTTCATGGAACTATTTTAATGACAAAAACTTTGAAGGGAGAACATAATTTTTTTTTTAAACGTGAACTTACCAGGCATTTTACATAAATGCTAAATAAATCTTCACTCTAAAGGGAGGTGATATTATCCACTTGAAAATTAGGGAAGTGAATTTTAAAGGTGATTACTTTGTTTATATGTCAAGCCAATGGAAGAAACTGTATATGATTTGAACCAGGTCATTATCATGGCAAAGTCTGCTTCATTCTGCACCACTTATCTACTAAGGGTCGATCACGTATTCTTTTTGGTTCCACCAGGTAGTTGGGGTTTCTGTTGTTGTTCCTTTTCTTTTTGTAGGCCTTTCCAAAAAAACCTGAAGATAAATGTTCAAAGATCTATCCATCAGGGGCGCCTGGGTGGCTCAGTTGGTTAAGCGGCTGCCTTCGGCTCAGGTAAAATACACATAAAATTTACCATTTTAAGCAGTTTTAAGTATACAGTTCAATAAGTATATTTATACTGTGTGTAATCAACCTTTTGTTTTTATTAATTTCTAGTTTTAGTCAGAAAATGTTGATTGATTCCTGTTTTTTGAAATATTTGAAGTTGTTTATAGTTAGGTTAATATGTGACAACTTTGTATGGTGACAAACGATAGCTAGATTTATCATGGTGGTCACTTCATAATGCATATAAATGTTGAATAGCTATGCTGTATACCTAAAACTAATATAATATTGTATGTCAACTACATTTCAATAAAAAAAACTTACAATGTTATCAGTTGTATCTCAGTAAAGCTGAAAAAAAATTTTTTTTAATGGTAACAGTTGTTATGCAACATGAGTAAGTTCTAGAGATCTGTATACAACATGGTTAAGTGGGTAAATATATGAGGTGTTCTTACCACAATAAAAAAATGTCAAGTTTGTCAGTTTTGAAAAAAAATTATTCGAAGTTTTTTTTACCATCAACTAATACAAAGCAGACTGGTATAAATGATCCATGTGCACATGACATCAAGATGTGGTCGCTATTATTGGGGTACACAGATCAATATAGAACTACAGATCCCCTTATTGATTATTTTCTTAAGTCATCTATATTACTACTAATTTTTTGCACTTGATCTGTATAAACCAGAGAGCAGTATGGTAAATACCTCTATTGGTTAGTGCCTGTCTATTTCACCTTTTATCTCCTATAGTTTCTGCTTTAGGAAGGTTGCTTGTGTTATTTACAGCACAGATCTGAAAAACTATCATTTCTTCACTGTAAATTATACTGATACCTCTATTATGATGTTCTTAGTCTTCTCTTTATTTAGCTATTAACTGCTGAACATTTCATATAAATGGAATTTACATTACATTACAGTCAGAATACTCCAGATTTATCATTCAGTGCTAGAATTACCTCTGATTCCAAAGACAGGCTCTCTTCACCATGGCTACTCATGAGAAAGTAATGCATGAAATAAAAAGGAAGATTTTCTAAGGAGAATAAAAAGAATGCAACTTTCCCTTCTTCCCAAAGAAGGGAAAAGAGGGAAATTAAGGGAAAATGAAGAAAGGAATTGGGGAAATCAGATAAAAGAACTATATGGAAGTAGGGAAATTAATGCAAAGGTCAGCAAATGTTTTGACCTCTGAATTTGACATTTAGTTTGTAAATTAACAGATTAACCAATAGGCTGCCCATAAACGTTACATTTGTAAAGGGCTATGCTTTTTGTTTCTAAGAAAACCTTCAGTTAGCAGTTGAGAGTCTTCTAAAATTAGTTAAAGTAAAAGAAATAATTGGTGTGAAAATGCAAGGGTTAGCTGTGTGGGAAAATGTCTAATTGAGGGTTGTAAGTTTCTTGTAACTCGAGAAGAATAAATATTTTGAGGAGTAACACTGAAGGTGGCATTTTTAAAAGAAATTAAATGGTTATTAAAAGCCACTGGAAAAGTAGTGGAAAGGAAATGGTAATAGAACAATCAAAGGATAATAGAATAATAAACAGGTTAACAGTAGAATAATGATAATTAAGAGTAATAAAAAGATATTAAGGAAGATATTTAGAAGATATTAAAATTTTAATTAAACTTAAGGCAGTGGAAGGAAATACTGAAATACTGAAAAACTTGACTATATAGAGATTCTAAATATCTACTTATAAACTTCTAACCTTATGTATTTTAAAAGAAAAACATAAATGGCAAAATAACCAACACAAAAAACCCCAAAACGAACTGTTCAACCTGAAAAGTGCCAAGAAATGCGAACAAGGATTCTGAGGAGCTATTTTTCACTCATCAGATTACTACAAACTAAGGAGGCTGACTATTTAAGTGTGACGAAGACACAGGGAAATAAATGAATGCTTTCCTCTTCCATTGGTTGATGCATACACGCCCTTTGCCTTTCAGGAAGGCGGGTGGCACTCTGTTCAAAATGTAAATGGACCATACCCTTTCCACCACCAAATCTACTCCAAGGAGACAATCTACTTCTAGAAGAAGATAAATGTTCAAAGATCTATCCATCAGGGGCGCCTGGGTGGCTCAGTTGGTTAAGCGGCTGCCTTCGGCTCAGGTCATAATCCCAGGCTCCCTGCTCAGCGGACAGCCTGCTTCTCCCTTTCCCTCTGCCTGCCGCTCTGCCTACTTGTGCTATCTGTCAAATAAATAATTAAAAAAAAAAAAAGATCTATCCATCAGAATGCCCACTGAAGCAGTGTCCACAAAAATGAAAACCATGAAAAACTCAAATACCCATTAACAAGGGGCAGGGTAAATAAACCGTGGCACATCCACAGAATGGGCTATTGCTGCCACCGTTAAAAGCTTGAAGACGCTGAAGAAAGTCACATGACAAAGAAACTTAGTGCCACTGTAAATTCATGATCCTTGCTCCCAAATGGGCCCTATACTTCTCTAGCCACAGACTTGGAAGCCCTTCTGCTGATGCAACCAAAGCTCTTATTGGCAGTAAAAAGAATGAAGGAAGGACTGACACATGCTGCAGCATGGATGAGCCTTGCAAACACCATGCAAAGTGAAAGAAAGCAGTTGCAAAGGACCACATGGTATATCATTCCATTTATATGAAATGTTCAGAATAGGCAAATCTATAGAAACAGAAAGCAGATTACAGGTTGCATAGGGCTGGGGGCAGGGGTTGGAATGGGAGATCAAGGGGAGGGTGGGAGGCTGATGGTAAAGGGAGTGGGGTCTTGGGGGGTAATGAAAATATTCTAAAATTAGTTGTGATGATGGATGCACAATCTGACCTTTGCATTAATTTCCCTACTTCCATATAGTTCTTTTATCTGATTTCCCCAATTCCTTTCTTCATTTCCCCTTAATTTCCCTCTTTTCCCTTCTTTGGGAAGAAGGGAAAGTTGCATTGGGAGCTGCATGACCCTTTGCCACCTCAGCAGTCTCATCCTTTTTTTTTTTTTTTTAAAGATTTTATTTATTTATTTGACAGAGAGAGACACAGTGAGAGAGGGAACACAAGCAGGGGGGAGTGGGAGAGGGAGAAGCAGGCTTCCCACTGAGCAGGGAGCCTGATGCAGGGCTCGATCCCAGGACCCTGGGATCATGACCTGAGCCACCCAGGCGCCCCTCATCATCTCATCCGTAAGCCTAAGTACACCTTATTTGTTTTTTCTATTATGTGAGTTTCACCATCTGTATGCAACAAACCATCTCTATGCTCATCTGTCACTCCACCGTTCTAGAAAGCCATCTGACAATACATACCAAATCAACAGCTAAAATAACAACTCCTGTCCATTGATTCAGATATTCTCTTTTTGAAATCTATTATAAGGAAATATAAATTTAGAAGTTTATATTCAAAGTGATTATTTTCTAATTTGGGGGAAAATGCAAGCAATCTAAACATTTAACAACTGAAAAATCAACTGACTATAAAGTGCCCGATAAGGAATAGCGAAAAGCCATGAAAATGTCTTCAAAGGATATAGAATATAAAGAAAAAGTGTTCATGATCTAAACGTGAAAAAAAGCAGAACACAAAGTATGTATCCAGTGATCCCTGTTCTGTACATTATACATGGTGACAACACGGATATGAGGGACATCCACTGCTTTCTCTAAACACCATCCCCCTGAGAACCTTGAGAACCACCATGTTAGAGTAATGTGACCACACTGCCTAGCCACAGGGACAGAGACTGATCTGGGGATGCGGTGGGCAATCACAGTCCCTTCCCTAGAAATGTGCAACTGAAACCATGAGATTCAAACTGGCTGCTCTTCTGAGCTGAAGAGATCTAAGCCCAGGCCCAGTTTGCAAGTCTGCTGTGGAAGCCGTTATCTGAAGCAGGCTGCTAGGATCTAGGCCCACCAGGGCGGCTCTGACTTGCAGCTGCACCTAAATCCCACCATTCTTAACTGGCTGGAATGCAGAAGCAGGCATTCTCCCTGCACACACCAGAGCAGAGCTAATCGCACGGAAGCACTGCAGGCCATATCCACCTGTACCAGCAGCCTCCTGTAGCAACTTCTTGTTTAACCTGCTCCAAGCACAGTAAATAATCTAAGAGCTGATCCTGCTACACATGGGCCAGTCTAGAATTTCTAATCGCTGTCTAAAGCATGGTCTGTAGATCTAGCCACGGATCCTAGTCACATTACTCTGCCTCTCCTGCAGACTGAGAGAATCAAGCACGCCCTTAACCAGGGGCCGGCCCCTCAATATTTTGGGGCTTCACTCCAATATCCTCTCAGCTGCCCTCTGTCCTAGCACACAGACAACCCCACTGCAGAAACAGCAAGCAACACCACAAAACGTGAAGGGGACTCTAGCAAGCTGAATCTTCTCAGGATCCTCTGAGCTGAGCACCTTTCTCCAATACCACCCAAATCTTGTGAGGATAGAGGGGCACCTAACAACTCTGACAAATCTGCCCTAGGCACAGTGAGGGAAAGAGGGCAGATGTTCAGGTCCATTCGACCAGGCTCTCCTCCTCTCTTGTCCTGTTACTAGAGCAAGTTACTTAACACCTCCATGCCCACATTTTCTCACCTGTAATGTGGAGGCATCACAACACCCACCTCACTCAAGGCATTCATCAAGTATCACTTCTGGTACCTCTTCTGTGCTACTTCCTTTCCTGTTAAAAAAAATTTAGGGGCACCTGGGTGGCTTAGTCAGTCAAGCATCTGCTTCAGCTCAGGTCATGATCCCAGCCACATGGAGCTCCCTGCTCAGCGGGGAACCTGCTTCTCCTTCCCCCCCCCCCCCGCTCCTCCCCCCTGCTAATGCTCTCTCTTGCTCTCTCTCTCTCAAATAAATAAATAAAATCTTTAAAAAAATTTTCAAAACAAAAAAAAATGTCAATTTGCTGTTGTAAACATAATAATTACAACCTGTAAACCATGGCATTCACCAAAAGTCCATGAAATCATTCCTATATACACAAACATACGTACAGCTTTCTTCTTGTTTTTACCATGAGGTCAGCAATTTATGACACATTCTCCTTTAACTCTTCTGACAAGCTGATGTTCCTTTTTCACAGCTTTATTGAGGTGTATTTCACATGCCATTAAATTCACTTATTTAAAAGATAAAGTTCAGTGGTTTCTATTATTGACAGGCAGATCTGGACCAGCATGGAGAGGAAGATAAAAAATAAATTGGCATCCTCTGTTCTGAGCCACATTTTCTTCTTTCTTTGAGAGGAAGATAAAAAATAAATTGGCATCCTCTATTCTCAGCCACATTTTCTTCTTTCTTTCTTTTTCTTTCTTTCCTCTTTCAAGATTTTATTTATTTATTTGTCAGAGAGAGAGCGAGCACAAGCAGGGAGAGCGGCAGGCAGAGGGAGAATCAGGCTCCCCGCTAAGCAAGGAGCCTGATACGATGGGGGACTTGATCCCAGGACTCTAGGATCATGACCTGAACTGAAGGCAGACGCTTAACCATCTGAGCCGCCCAGGTGTCCCCTCAGCCACATTTTCATCTTCCCCTCCTCTATTGTGTTTTCCTGGGCATCCCATTTAACCCACAGCCACCTGTGGTCCCTCAGCAGCACTTCATGGTGGCCGGTTAAGTCTGGGAGGGAGCCACAAGCTAGGGCAGCAGGCTTAGTTCACTATGACCCCAACTCTCTCCCCAGGGGAACAAGCTCTAGGTTCAGATTATGAGATCTTATTGAAAACCAAAGAAATAAAGATAAAAAGGAGGAGAAAAAAAACATTTTTGTGTACTTTTAAACTATAGATAGCAAGTTGAGTGTTTATAAGCAAAAGCTGAGAACTTTTTTTGAAAAGAGCTTTCTTACATAATCTCTTCCCTGATTCCCAAAAATAATCAAAAGCCCAGAAGTAACCATATGGATCCATCAAATAGTAAATAATTATTTGGGACAAGAAAAAAATTCATAGGTGTGATGGACAATAAAACATCCAAAGAAATAAAAATCCTGGAAAATGCAGGGTAAACACAATGCATAGAAAAACAATATAGGAATATATCCAAATAACATCATAAATCAGAATGTAAATAAATGAAATGTCTTAATTTCATTGGATAAAAATTTAGATTGTGTAAAAAGGAAAACCCCACAGAATCCACAGAGACACACATACAGAGAGATTAAGTATAAAAACAAGAAAAATGTATCTATGGGGAGAATTTAGATTCTGGGAATGAGGGACTAAGTAATTCAGACTAAGTCTCCCTCTGAACATAACTGGAAAAATATAAAGGACATTTTCTTGATGGCATCACAGAATCAACAAAGAAATGCCAAGCCAAATCTTGGGAAGATGGAGGTCCAAGAAGTGAGCCAAGCCAAGCATCCAAAGGCCACCTTCCCTTTGGGGTGTCTCTGATTCTGGAGAGTGTGACTGAACAGCACTGTGACTCCATCCAGGAATTAAGGGAAAGAAACTTGAGTTCTGAAATTTAAGAAACTTGAATTCTTGAGTTCAGAAACTTGAGTTTTCGAGTTTCAGAAACTTTGAGTCCAAGGCCCACCAAATTCAGGGAGACTGGTGAATCCTCCTTAATTTGGATTGGAATTCTGAAGGAGTGCTCCCCACAAATAAAGATGAACCAGAATTAGTAGGTCTCTGTAGGCACTAAACCTTAGTTCTGAATCATCTCAATCCTGGAAACTGGACTAAAGTAATCCCAGATCACTACGGTTGACAAGCACCCAGCAGAAACAAATACAAAACTACTTTGGAGGAAGACAACATTCTCCTCCACCTCACTTTACTTTTATTTTTTTTTTATTTCTCTGGTACTCAAAAATAACCAGACCTACAAAAAACAAGACTCTATAAAAAAAAAAGAAAGAAAGAAACCATAAGCAACAGAATACCTATAATCACTCTAGATTTTAGAGAGTGAGACATAAAGTGTAAAATAATTTTGCTTACTATGTCAACAAGATAAAAGAAAAGACTGTTTTGGCAGAGCATTGGAAACTATAAAGAAGAACCAATAAATATACGAAAAGAGGCTCAACCTCATTAGTAATCAAAGAAATGCATACTAAAACCACAATGCTTACTACCATGTCCCAACTTGATGGCTAAAATTTTTTAAAACTGACAACATCAAGTGTTGCTAAAAATAGACTAACAGGAACTCTCAGGTACCACTGGTAAAACTATAGATTGTGTAAATCACTTTAGGAAACTGTTTAGTACTATCTAATAAAACTGCACATATGCATAGCCTAAGACGCAGCAATTCTATAGCAAGGTTATACATCCAACAGAAACTCATGCACATGTACACCAGAGGACACATACAAGAAAACTTCTAAAAGTAAAAATCACTAGAAGGAAAAATGGATAATACTATTATTACAGCAGCAGATTCCTTTTTTTTTTTTATTTTTTAAGATTTATTTAGAGAGAGAGAAATAGAGTGCGAGCAGGAGAGGGAGAGAGATCATCTCAAGCAGACTCCTCACTGAGGATGGAGCCTGATGCAGGGCTCAATCCCAGAACCCTGAGATCATGACCTGAAACCAAGGGTTGGCCACTCAATCGACTGAGGCACCCGAATAGCAGATTTTAACATACTCATTTCACTAAATTAATTGATCAAATACACAAAAGCTGAATAACAACAAGCCTAAAAGAAATACAAGATCTTATTAGAGAACCCATTATTTTCAACCTTACAGATAACATTAAAAAAAAAAACAACCTGACTCCATTAGGCAATAATGCAAATTTCAACCATTATCAAAGAATCATTATCATATAGACTACCTTATCTTACCATAGTAAAATCAGAATCACGGGGGAAGAGGTAACCAATCTGTGCCTGTCTTTTTGGAAATTTATGAACAGAGTTCTAAGTAACTGTTAGGTCAGAGGGAAAAACCATAAAGGGTATTAGAAAATACTGAAAGCTTTAGTGACAATGAAAGCACTAAACATTGAAATACATGAGATTCAGCTAAGTGACTACTTAGAGAAAAATGTCAGGTCTTAAGAGTATATTTGAAAAGAAGAAAAAGACTGGCGGCGCTTGCCTGGCTCAGATGGAAGAGCATGAGACTCTTGATCTTGGGGTTGTGAGTTCGAGCCCCATGTTGGGTATAAAGATTACTTAAAAAAATGGGGGTGCCTGGGTGGCACAGCAGGTTGAGCCTCTGACTCTTGCTTTTGGCTCAGGTCATGATCCCAGGATTGTGGGATTGAGCCCCATGTCAGGCTCCATGCTCAGTGTGGAGTCTGCTTGAGATTTTCTCTCCCTCTCTCCCTCCCGCTCATGCTCGCCCTCTCTCTCTCTCTAAAATAAAAAATCTTAAGAAAAAAACTTTAAAAAAAAAAGGAGACTGAAAACCAATAATCTAAATCTGCAACTCAAAAAATTAGAGGAAGAACAAGTAGAGGTGAGGATATGAGCAGAACAATGAAACTAAGACAATAAAAGAAGCAATAATCTGTTAGTATAATTTTGTAATTCACATTGACATGCACATGTCAATTAAGAGTAAAGGAGAAAAAACTGCATTATCTCAACAGGTGTAGAAAAGGCACTTTAAAAAATTTAACACTCATGCATTATATAAATTCTCAGCAAACTAAGACCAGAAGAGGATTTTTCTAACCTGATAAAGGTGATTTACAATAATATACAACAAACATCATACTGAAAGAGGAAACGTTAGAAGATACGGATGCTCACTATCACCACCTCCATTCCAGACTACTAGAATGCCCAACACAGAAGTAAGACAAATAGGACAGGCGTAAGGATTGGAAAACAAGACAAATTTGTTTTTGTATAAGCAGAGACTAGGAAAGTATACAGAATAATCAAGGAAATCTTAAGTTATTAGAATTAAAATGACAGGTTGCTGGTTATCACATGAAAAAGTCAATTACATATCTATATATCAGCATAGTTAGAAAATGAGAATAAAATATAAGCCATTTACAATGGTCCAAAACTATACTGTATAACCAATCTAATAAATTATACCAAATAAAACTTTATTGAAAGTAACTTTAGCATAGAGAGATGTGCTCTATCCAACTATAAGAGTCCAGATTATAAAGATAGCAATTCTCCCTCATTCTAATTTTATACTTCAATTTAATTCCAGTCAAACTCCTGATAGGGTGTTTTGTCTGGAATCTGACAGATTTATTACAAAATATATAAGGGAGATCAAAGGGACAAGCATAGGTGAAAGCAAATTAAATAACCAGGGTAGGGACGGAAGATACTTGCCCTACCAGTTTTTAAAATTTGTTATTAAGTTCTAGTAATTAAGACAGTTTGGTTACAACACAGGAATAGGTAAACAGAGCAATGGAAAAGAAAAGAGAAATACATCCACACATGTAAGAAAACTTTACGTTTGCCAAAGTATTATAGATTAATATGGAAAGATTGAAACATTCAATATATAGTACTGAGACAACTGATTATCCACCTTGAAAATAATAAAACGACCTCTGCCTCCCACCACACCCAAAAAATAAATTTCAAGATTAAAGAACCAAATGTGAAAAGGAAACCTTAAAACATTTCTAAAAATCTAAGAGAGAACATCTTTATGACTTAGAGAAAGGATTTTTTAAACAAGACATTAAAAGAGTAAAAAGCATAAGGAAAAGACCACTAAACATGACTACATTCAAATTAAGAACATGAAACAGAAAGAGAAACATAAACCACAGACAAGGATAAGATATTTGCAATGCATCTTACCATCAAAGGACTAATAACTACAATATACAAAGAACTCCTACAAATCTATACTCAATCTTCTTTCCAAATAAATTAGGTATGTGTGAAAAGTATGAAAAGTCTCCAATTTTGTTTCCATTTTGAAAAATAAATATTTAGTTTCTCTGAGAATATCCTTTTTCTCTTTTTTGTTATTTGCAACACAGAATTCTAATGCTGATTTGAATAGTATTAGAACTATTGAAAAATATTTTAAAACTAATGTATTTTAACGGTTTAATGATAATAAAATAACTAGAAATTTTGTAGAAGTATTAAAATATACATTTGAAATATTAATTAAAATGTTAAAATTAAAAAGAAACAAATACAGAGAAACAGGAAAATCATGAATAATGCTTCATGCATGCAAACATCCTTGTTAGTATTTTGGAATTTTTTCTATACTTTGTTTTCATTATTATATACAGAGATGTACATGTACACTATGACATGATATATACACACATATATATATATGTACATATGCATGACAAGTTAGATCTAAAGGGAGGGCGGGTCATTCCAGTGATCCATCAATTTGGACATGCAAACTAACATTTAAAAAGGTTAGGTCTGGGAATGCTGACTGGGGAGATCATTCTTGGAGCAACAAATGAATCACTTTTGGAGGCAGAGACTAGGAGGAAAATAAGAGTGAAAACTAAATGTCAGAATAAAGACTATATTGAGATGTTGGGTTAAAGAACTCTCTAAAAAAGAAAAGGCACAGAGAGGTAGGAGGAGATTGGGGATATTGCAGAAGGTTTTCGAGGAGAGAATACTGCTCAAATGCTGAAGCCTGCAAAGGAGAGCACTTAAGGAGAGTAAGTGCTAAGAAAAGACAATCAACAGGGCTGTGGTGAAAATATCAGACTACTGGAATGCAAAGAAAGTGAGAGATAAAGGCATGTGTGTGTGGACCATACAGTCAACAAATGTAGCAGGAAAAGAGAAGGTGACAAATCAGGGGAAATGTTTTTCAAGATGGCAGAAATTGGTTTAGCTCTAGGGAATGAAGCCCCATACACTGCAAGGCTGAAAATGCTGGGAGAGAGAAGAAAATGAGGACATAAAAACCTGAAGGCAGTGGGAGACAATGAAGTTGGGAAAGGGGAAACATGATTCACGGTCTTACACAGGAGAAAAGAATTCGGTGTTTCAAGCTGATGACGACAGCAGGAACCTCTGGGAGGTAAACCTGGTGGTTTAGTACCGAGATCTGGCAGGGGACAAAATTCTATTTAAATCAAGAAACATCTCCATTAAGCTGTATTTGAGAGCTTACTAGAAATACAAAAACCCAAATCCCTCATTACGTCTTTCCTTCAAGTCATTCATGGCATGAGAACCAAGACAAGCATTTGAATGAAATGTCATAAAAACTGATGCTAAGGGGAATTTTTAAAACAACTTAACCGCTGACCCAAATGACTGATAACTTCTTGTTTCCTCAAAAGGAGGAAAATCTTGATTATTTTAACATTATTCTTTGATATATAAGTGTCTATCCACACTACCAGTGAAAGCTGCATGTAATGAATGTTTCTAGTTGCTAGTGTTGCTAGTTTAATACACAGAATTAAAAGCAAAACAATTCAAGGTGAAATAACCCAGCTCATGTTTTCCTAAAAATCTGTGATTAAACAAGGAATGTGATGATTCATGGTACTGGTATTAAGTTATACTGAGGTTGCTCCTCTGTCTCAGAGAAGTAGGGCTGGGCTGTCACTGTGATTTTCTCAGCTGCTTCAACATCCAAGCCCCACCCTCTCCTCATCTATCAAAAGTCAGCCCCACCTTGAGCGACGCCAAGATAAAACCCGAATTAGACTTCTTCGTGCCACAAACCCAACAAACTGGAGAAACAAGAACGCTTACTGACCTCTTTAGTTACTCCTTAAAAGGAGATCTAAAATTTAGGAGTAATAAAATTTTTTTTTAAAGGTTACGTTCTAAGTCATGTATAACTAAAGCCTATGACGGAAATATTTGGAACCTCTGAAGTGGTTTTCAACTTCAAGTACATTTACTGGAGGCAAAGCTAATTAGCTTTGTTATAAGCAGCGTGTGAAGAGTTAATGGTGATTTGAGGAAGCAAAGCTGGCTAAGATTTTCATTTGACTGTGGATTTACAAAATGTTCAACAATTCCACTTTCTGAAATAGCTTTTATCTTCCTGTAGGTTAAAATAAATTAGTAAGTTAAGTGTGGAAGTCTTTGAGGTAATATCAAAGCAATGCCATTAGAGGGAACCTGGGAATTATTACTCTCAGAAGTGTCTGGAAAATGACTCTCAGAAATGAAGGCACAGAGAAATTACTATGCCCACATTCTTCCACATTCCATGGATATTTCTTCTATTTGCTTACACAAACCATTTGCTCTTTGGCACACCCCCAGCAACACTTGCAGATCTCCTAGGTGTTCTTAATATTAAGCATTTAACTCTCCAATTAGTTCAAACTGCCTCCACAAAGCATTTCTTTTCTCATCCTTCAAAGGTTCCTTATTCTCAAGTTTCTCCTCAAATTTCATTTAATTTTAAATTCTTTATCTTTACCTTCTAAACCCTGTACTCCCTTCTTCTGTTCCAATTATCAGTAACAACTTGACTCTCTTAAGTCCCTATCTTTTTCAGCAATGATTGTCAGGTATTTTCTTAAAATTCTTGTGTCTCCTGTGAGGTGCTTTGGCTTCACGAGGGCCTCCCAGAACAACACACCAGTGACCAGGAAAGGACAGTGGGGGATCATGAACACTTGAATGCCTGCTTCTTCACCCATGGCCGTGGTCATTCCAAATGACTTCAAAATTCCTGGGTTTACCAGTCCTGGAATGACCCTGACACCCTCTCTGTTCTATCAGTCCACGCCCAAAACCAGCACTGTTGCCCTGACAATTCAAACGTGCACATCCAGCATTCAGGCCAAACCTCTTGTTTTCTGCATCAAGGCCTCAGCCTCCCCAATCCCTTCTGATCTCACTTCCTTGCATCATCAGTCCGGTCTGCATGCGCCATCACTTCAATCACCCTCTCACCTTTCATCTCGAGCCTCTCCTCCCTTGTCCCACACCCTTCATTTCCAGCCAGGCCAGCTCTCACTGCTGTCCCAAGACTGAGTCATGGTCTCTGACCTCTGCTGGCCCCTCAACCGTGCCTGGCAGTCTCTACTCATGTTCCCAGTCATTTCCTCTCCTTTGCCCTCAGTAGCAATTCTATGTGGTCACCTCTCCATAGAATCTTCACTTCTCCTCAAGTGGCAATCTCAGTGCCCACTTAGAAAATGAAACTGCCTCCCAACCTCAAACTTCTCTCTCTAGGCAACTACACAGGTCGTCCTCTGGGGGGGCGGGGAGCTCCCCATTAGGGTGCTTTGAATTCCATCCCACCCTCCCCACCCTCAGCAGCAGAGCCCTCCCCATCCACTCCTCCTCCCTCTGGCATCTTCAAAGGCTCCCCGAGGCATATAAAGATGCTCAATATGTTCCCATTTTTTAAAAATGGCATATATTAAAAATTACAAATGTCTGTAGAGTACAGTTACCTCTCCACTACGTACTGAATATAGTGGTCTGCTCAGTTTTCATTATATTACTTCATGTTGTCAGTACCTGCCTTCCCTGGTCCAACTTATTGTAGACACTGATGCTCATTCCTGTTGCTTCAACTCCAGCAAGTTCCTAAGCCACCCAGACCAAGCCTCCAGCCTGCCTATGTCTGGATCTAGAGGGCCACCCGCTGGCTCTCCAAGTTGAGGCTTTCTTTCTCACATCTGCAACTCTGATCCCCCAGCTCCTGGCTTAGTTGCAGTTTGTACCCTGGATATCTGTACTCCAGGGACGTCAGTGAACACGCAAGGAACACTGGCTGCTTTGGTGGAGTCCAGCTGGGTAGCAGGTGAGTCACTTCAAGCCCCACTCCCTTGTTTATAGTTTCCTCTCATTTTCTACTAATCTCCAACCAACGTCTCATCAAATCTATGAACAAACATGCATGCTGTCACAGGTGGTTCATTTCATTACTACTTATTTTAAGTAGTTTTAAGTGTTAAAACCAAATTCTGAAATTTATACAACTCTTCCAGTGGTTAGCAAACAATGTTACAGACTCTATAATATTCCATAATTATAGATTACATATAACATGAATGCTACAGGATTTATGCTCAGAGAAGATCGCCATTTTAAGAGTAAACTATTTCTGAAACTGTTCAGTCAAAAACCAAGAAAAAAGGTTAATATCAGGTAGTAATATGCTGGAAAATCAAATCTTCAACAAAGATTTGAGGATCCTGAGGCTTCCAAATGTGTTGGTTTCTACCAGATAAGTTTTTGACTTTCTCATTTTATACCATCCAAAGGAACTGATTCTATGTTTAAAAAATGATCCAAAATGGGGGCGCCTGGGTGGCTCAGATGGTTAAGCGTCTGCCTTCGGCTCAGGTCATGATCCCAGGGTCCTGGGATCGAGTCCCACATCGGGCTCCCGGCTCAGCGGGGAGCCTGCTTCTCCCTCTGACCCTCTCCCCTCTCATGCTGTTTCCCTCTCGCTCGCTCTCTAAAAAATAAATAAAAAAATCTTTAAAAAAAAAAAAAATGATCCAAAATGAATCTGAGAAAACATACAAAAAGTAGCAGTACATTTATATATTGTATATTCTGAAATGAAAACTAAGAAACAATGGCATGCTAAAACCATCTGGTACTAAAGTATTTTCTCATGAATATACAATACAGCAGTACTTAATAACTTTGAAAAGCAGGGGCGCCTGGGTGGCTCAGTTGCCGAGCGAGCGTCTGCCTTCGGCTCAGGTCATGGGATTGAGCCCCGCATCAGGCTCCCTGCTCAGCGGGAAGCCTGCTTCTTCCTCTCCAGCTCCCACTCCCCCTGCTTGTGTTCCCTCTCTTGCTCGCTCTCTGTCAAATAAACAAATAAAATCTAAAAAAAAAAAAGAAAGAAAATGACATGCAAAACATACTTAACACAATCATCATCTGGAGAATAAGTCAAGAAGGGCAAAGCCTGACTCTGGAATCCTTTCCTAAATGACACTCTTGATAACTCAGTAGCTCCAATTAGGCTGTTCTTTTGCCCTCGTCCAAAATACACCTAGATATGAGAAAGTACAATGGAAAACATTTCTCTTTACCAGAAAAAAAAATTTAACTATCAGATGGTAAATCTAATGTTATACTAAAACAAAGTTTAGATGAATTAAAATATGGCCCTGCTTGAAAGCATGTTTTTCCAATCTTACTGTACCTCGCTAACATTTTCAAGGGAGAAAAAAATAAACATTTATAAGCCATTTAAAATTAAATAGTCCATTTTAAACATTCTGCTGTGAACATGGAACATACAGTGGAAGCCAAAGGTGAAATGGGTTTTTTTAAAATGTAAGTAGTAGCAACAGTAATATATTGAATCATATAATTTCCAAAATGTGAAAAATGAATTTTCATGCCGAAATAGTAGGAAAATATCACTGATTATGAGTTATCTACATAAAATGCAGTAACCCAAAGTATATAGTTGGATCAGAAGGAAAAAAATAAAATATGTTAAAGGCTGGTTTATGGTTTTCATTCTCTAATTATAATAAATCTTTCAAAATTTTGTTCATAACAGAGAATGGAGAAACAAAGTTAATAAATGCTTACAAAGGTGGCTCAGGTTATAACAAACACAGAAATGAATACCAAAACATAATTTTAAAAAAGATCACGAGCTAAAACCCTGTTCAGGGTACAGAAATACAGCTAGCTTTAAAGAATTTCAACTAGGTTACTTAAAAAAACAAAAACCAAAAACCAAAACCACCAACCTAAAAGCTTGACTTCTTTCTGGTAACACAGAAGTCCTTACAGAAGGGTAGAAGCACTTTTGTTTTTCATCCCAAAGAATAAAGCAGAGCCTCAACTGTCAGATATCCTCCAATCATCAAAGCTCTTGACTTAAAAATCACCTTCCAACAAGCAGAGTGGCTCAAAAGTCCACTCTGCCCAAGGCGGCACCTCTCCAAATATCCACCGCTTCCAGCAATTCAAACATCCAAAATAACTTCAAATTGTAACAGGTTTTCCTCTTTCATTTCCGCATGGAAGTCCGTGTACCACAAATTTAAGCAGAGTTACCGTGGGTGACCAGGAGGGAGCACGAAGTGAATTTTTTAGCCAAGAAGGACCCCAGCTGGATGACCTCGTTCCGGTTGCCACAGCGCACTTGCTAGAAAGTCCTGCCCCCATGTGGCCGGCTGCACTGCTGTGTAGTAAGGCCCCCTGCTGTGGGGCAGGAGTGGGGAGATTCCAGTCTAAAATAATCCTGTGAAGTGCCCACCTCGGGCTGTTCAAAGATTCAGAATGAAGCCTAGTAAGCAGAAACTATACCCTTTTCCAGACTCAGTGCCTTGGACAATGTGAACATACAATTAATTAAAACAACACATGCTGTATCTGCCTGAGCCTTACTGAGGTTCTCACATGTGGCTTCTGCCAACAGGGACATTCACGTTCTGAGACAATGCTGAGGCCCAATTTAAATGACATCTTTCCTGGTCACAATTGTATTTTGCTGGTAATGCTTCACTACATAGGATCTTTTAGTTAACATTAAAGTCATATATAAAGGTCACATATGACTTTCTTTGATCCTGGGGCAAATGGGGCATCTCAGCACTTTGGGCTCTTGGTATTCCTTCTGTGTCTGGGACCCTTCCTTCCCAGCCCCGGCTGCCTGGGGTCCATCCTGGAATGCTCCCGTCCTCTCTGGTTCCTGCCCCATGCACTTTCCAAGGCAGGGCTGTCAAGCTCTGCCCACCGAGGGCTGCTTCCCAAGCCTGTACTGTCTCTCAATCTCAGGGGCAGGCTCTCAGTGCCTCTGAAGGGGAAAGCTAGCTCCAATAATCTGGAAACAGCACTGCTGTTCAAGCTCATCATACTGACTCTCAGAGCGGGACTTCCGAACATGACACGGAAGGTGAGGGACATCCAGAACAAAGGCCACAAGGAGATCTGGAGAAGACTGGGTCTTGTGACAGCACCCAAAGCAGGCTCTAAGGAAGGAGCCTTCCTGCAAGCTATGAAGTCATCACTGAAGAGAAATCAATATTTCATGCCCCCATTTGCCGCAGGAATGAAAACAGTAAAGCACCAAGGAAATGGAAGGATTCCTTTCCTCCTGGTTTATTTTCTCAGGCCCCCTGAGAGGGTGTGAAGAGCAGGTGCACTCACTGTGTGTAGCCCTCACTCCACCTCTCCACCAGGGGTAGTCAGTCCGCACTGACCGTTAGCTACTATGACATGCACGGCTTCCCCAAAATAGAACACGTTACAGAGATGGCAAACAACACGTTCTGAGACTTCCACTTCTATTCTAACGCTCAGAAGTCACGTAATGACCAGATGAGGTAACATGCTTTCATCCAGGAACACAATGATGTCTGTTTCTAGGAGAAACGTGACCAGTTTTCTCCACGCTGGAAATTATGGGTGTGCCCCGATAAACACACAAACACTGCATTATCTGTTATGTTCCTCGGAGCTTATTTATCCTGCTCCATAATAAATGTGGAAATCATATGATTCTGTCCATTGAGAGAAAAATAATGAAATAATATATGATCATCTCTGAGAACCTGAAGGAGATCCATTTTAGATAAAGAAGAATCGTTTCCATACATTTACTCAGTCAGCACACGTGAAAATACTCTTTATTTCTATATTTCCAACCTTCTCCGGCCTGCTGGCCTGCCCCGCTGACCTTGGCTAATGTCACTAACCACCTCCAAAAGTCCCCTCTCCACCTTGTGCCTGCTCCCACCATAAGCACAGAACCTGGATAGTGAGTTCCACCGTGTGCCCTGTTCACAGATTTGAGGGGCTGGGGGCCGAAACGGTCAGAAATGCGAGGTAACTGTCAGAGTCCATGACATCAGCTCTGTAGATTTCGGAGTGCTGATGGCTCTCTTTGTTCTGTGTCTGTATGAAACAATTACATTATTCCTCCTCTCAAGATAAAAAACAAAGGAAAAGATAAGCTCTAGTTCTCGCTCCTCAAATGACCTCTGACCACGGGCAAGTCCAAGTTGCTTTGCCCTCCTCCGGCTAGTTGAGGCCACATTTATCTGTGGCTCACTCACTGCCCTTCTGGAAACTGCCCTCCTCAGCTTCTATTCATGAACTTCTTTGGCTTACTCCTCTACTTTTTGACCGCCCTTGAACTAGTGTTCTTTGGTTCTCTGGTATTAGCCCTCTTAGTTCACAAAGCCATCCTAGGGGCAGAATATTTCCTTTTTTTTTTCCCCAGATGAAATGCTCTGTGTCCCTCCTACCTTCCAGTAGAACAGATCAAAGCAGAGGTATTTCTGCTGGAGAGGAGGATGGGGGCTCAAGACACACCCAGCTCAGCCCCGGGCATCTCTCCAGAGCTCTGGGGTTCAGAACAAACTGTATTGTCCTTCCACACCCCTGGTCGTTCTCAGCTCCATCTCCACTCCCGACTCTGCTCCTTCAACCTGATGACCTCCTCCCCACTTTTCCCCCAAAGTCAGATGCGTTCTTCCCAGATCCAGGTCAAGGGTCACCTTCTTTGTGATTCTTTGCCGTACCAGGCCGAGATGAGCACTCCATATTCCCTGGAGGCACCCTGACTGCCTCTGCTGTTGTTTGTAGTTTATGTTTCTGCTCGCTCTACTAGATCGGACCACTGGAACGGCAGACAAGATGATGATGGTGGTGGTGGCGGTGATGGTGTGTGAAAGATATGAAGGAGAGGGGTCCCAGATGAACCTCAAATGAAGCCTGGATACGTTCTGGCTGTGGGGCTGGCACCTTGATCTGCATGAAGAGAAGCAAGGCTGTGGCTGGAGACGGGGAGAGGACAGTGGCTGGCTGCTCTCCAGCCCAACCAACAAGGATGGAATCTAAGCCCTAGAAAGAGAGGCGAAATCAAAGAACTGCTTTCAAATCAGACTATGAGATATGCATTAAGGTAGAATACTGAAGACCTCATATTCTCTTTTTTGAAATAAATTTCTCTATTGTTTTCTATCTATATTTTCTATTCAGTTTTGATGAATAAAATCCTGCCTAAAATCAGAGCCAACAAACCTCTCAAGAAGCAGTTGCTAGTGAAAAGAAACTAAAGAAGGGAGATGTTGGCATAGGTGTAAGATAGAGACCAAATTCTGACCTGCAGAACCAATCCAAATGCCTGTCAGATAAAGGTGGAGGCTGACAATCCTCACAGGAATATACAGCTTATAGCCATTATGCTTATAATCTTCTAAAAAAAACAAGGAGTCCTTGCAAGGCTGTCTGTAAGAGTCCCTTAGAAATATCTGAATATTCAGTTTAATGAAGACAGTAACCACTAAGGGCACACCATCTACTACTAGTTGGTTGTCAATTAGCAAATTGGATTCAGATTGGGCTCTGTAAGTCCTGAACGTATATAAATAGCCAGATTCCTTTGTTCTGCACAAGAGCCTCAAAACTCGGATTCCTCTCACTTTGGAAAATTAATGAGGGTGATAATTCTGGTAGATTCCTGTACCCTAGAGCAATGCGTATCCTCAGGGGGGTTGGGAGTGAGCCACAGTACACTCCTGTGTCCAGTTCACTGACACCCAAGCCGGCGAGGAGGCCAGACGCTCGGTGAACTGGGACTAGTAAGGGCAGGTCCTCTGTTCCTGCCAAGAATGCATGACCTGAATCTAGTCATGAGAACCACTGAATGGCTCCAGGTTGAGGATTCTTTAAAACTGTCAAAGAGAAAACAGGACTCCTAAAACCAATGCATGTTCCTGGCTGGGATCCTGCACCAGAAAGGAAAGAGAGACACCACTGGGACAGTAGTGAAGTTGGGATGGGAACTGTAGATTGGACTGTATCGTCGGGTCAGTGTTGATTTCCTGATTTGGTTACATGGTGGTTAAGTGGAGAATGACCTTGCTTGGGGGAACTAAACGCTTCAAAATTTAGGGCTTGTGGGACATCATATCTACAGTTTGCTCTCAAAAAGTTCAACCAAAGACTAATGATAATGGGTGTGTACACCTCTACCTCGATCACCACCACCACCACCAGTCTCACCACCTCTAGCTCCATCACCACCACCACCTCCACCTCCATTACCACCTCCAATACCTCTAATGGTACCACGATATCTACTTTGGCTATTCCAAAAATCTCCCCCTTATTTCTTGGTATTCAGGAATGTTTCCCATAAGAAAAGTTAACAGAGTGAGTTGGTTACTTTACCCAACTCTGTATCAGATGAGTTACATCATTTTATATCTCCTCTTACTTCTTAATACCCACTATTTTAACATTTAATGGTCTCTAAGCTTTTCCCTATTGAGCTGCCACAGTCAGCTCACGAAACAATCAGTCAACCAACAATCAACCAACAAATACTTAATGAGCATGCAATCTGTCATGCTTAGCGTTCAGGGGAAATAAAAGACATGTTCCCTTTCTCTGAGGGAACCGAAGCCCATGATACAATCAGGAACAAAACATGCACTAAGAGTTGAGGGCACAGTGAGGAGATCTGCTGGTGGTCTTGGGGCCGACATCTACAAATGACAAAGATCTGTAAAAGTGAACAGAAAGATGCCCATGATGGAAAGAACAGCTGTGCACCCAGAGCAAAGGGGCCCCCAATGCTCACTGCTGTTCCTTCTAGATTCTCATACCGACGGTGAGGTGGGCAGTGGTGACTGAGTGGGAGCGAGAAAGGGGAGAAGTGGCTGGCCCCCTCCCAACAAAATGGGAGGCAGGTTAACTTGGTGTTCAGTGTCCCTTCACATGTTCACCTTCCACCATTTTCCCACCTTGGGATGCCCAGCTCCTTATTCACCAGTCAGGCACCCAATCATGCCAAGAAGAAAGCAAACGTGGTAAGTGTTCAAAGTCAAATAGATATTTAGTTTTAAAACAGAGCTCTAGAATCTCTCAGTGTCCCACAGATCTCATGGAGAAGGTCTTGAAGGGTAGAGGGAGAAGGGGAAAATTTCTATCACTGATATCTCCGTAGGTTACAAATATTTTCTATGAGTGTACATGGAGATTCCTCTTTATCAGGAGAAAAAAGTAGCTTTTCAAATGTGAAAAATCACTGATCATTAAAAAGAACCATAGAACTACCTTATACTCAGGCAGCAGTGAAATGTGACTTATTAGCCCAGAAATGTACACAAATGTAATGCTCCAAATAGTATCTTATTATCACATATTTTTCCTCTAATGACAAAAAAATCGTCTGAAGATTTTGAAATGTATCGTTTTTGCCTAATGGTTCTTGGTGATGATTGAAACTGTCTCTCATCCAAGGCTAAGGGAACACAGCCATAAACTATTAATTGGTTCATTTTTTTCTTTATTGGGCATAAAACTTTTTGTAGTATTTGTCTGTTGGCAGAAAGAGAGAATTAGCAATCTAGATTTACACCCACAAAGCAGGAAATAAATTGCATAAGTCTATATTCAGGATAGCCTCCCCCCACTGAATGAATCCTACTCAACTGGCTCCATTTTTCTGTTTTAGAAAGGATGTATAATCAAGAGAAGCTGTAAAATTTCAAGCAATCTGTTGAATTTTTAAATTATCACTAAAAATGTTTTGACTATACACTTAGAATCTGAGAGGGAGGAAGAGACAAGAGTCGATACCACCTGATCACTCCAAAAAAGCAATGAGCCAAAGTGAAATGGAACAGCTAAGCATATAAACATCATTAACTGAGTCCAAAGACAAATGGTCACTTTTCCGTCTTCATATCGATGATCAATATATCACTCCATTACCTCGAGGGAAAAAAAAGAACTCGTCATATGGTTTTATAGCATTTTACCTATGAAAATGTGTTGAAGAAAGGCTCAGGTTTTCCAGGCAAAATATGTGTTCACAACAGACTTGTCCAGGCCAGGCCTTGCCTGAGAAAATTTTACCATGGATCTCTTGGACACTGTCTCATGGACTAGTGAGACTGGATGGATTCCAGCCTCCTCCAGTGAACTAGGAAGTCAGTCATTTATCTGTAGGGTTTACAAAATGAACTAGAATGCCCATCCCATTTAATCCCCACAGAGAAAGCTGAAACAATTACCTCTCCCCAGGAGTGAAATGGCATCAATCTGACGCCCGGGACCAAAGCCAACCATCTCAGCTGGAACCTGAGGTTTCTCAGCCAGAAACTGGGACCTTGAATGCATAGCAAGTAGACCGCTTGCTCTGTTTGCTATGTTTTTCCAAAAGCAATAAAAATTGTATTTCTTCTTAGGCAAAGTTAAAAGTAAAATGTGAAAATAAAAATATCTATGTTATTCTGTTGGTCATGCAAATTTGATATATGCACATGACTTGAGATAATAAACTAAATTTAAATCTTCCTACTTTAAGGTTTGCCAGTTACTTTGGCAATCAAAGGAAGCCATATATCTAATAAAAATTTTGACAGATTTTAAAAATTGTTTATGACAGAATTTTCAGTCTTTTTTGAACAAGAGATACCTATGGTGGCTAAACTATTTCCTAAAGGGGATGAGAAGTATCTATTCCTATATAATTGACCATCATTTACCAAGTAACTGCCCTTTAGACATTGTGGCTAAGGCTTTAAAATGTGGTTTTCCATGATTACATTACAGTCAACTGTGTGAGAGAACCAGATCTAAATCCCTTTCTCCTCCTGTGAGAGTCTTTTCTAATCTACTTTTCAAGAGTAGCACTTCCTTGTTTTATTTATTTATCTATAAAGATTTTATTTATTTATTTGAGAGAGAGAGAGAGAGAGCACAAGCAGGGGGAGTGGCAGGCAGAGGCAGAAGGAGAAGCAGACTCCCCACAGAGCAGGGAGTCCGATGCGGGGCTGGATCCCAGGACCCTGGGATTATGACCTGAGCCAAAAGCAGATGCTTAACCGACTAAGCCACCCAGGCTCCCCAACACTTCCTTCTTTTAAAAAGAAAGAACTTAAGAAGTGAAAGGGAAAACATCCTTTTCATCCCCATGCTAAAGATGCTACTTGCCCCTACGTATTTTGAATATTACAATACTAATTGCCATAGCTTATGGTAGACACAGTGGGAGTAGCCAGACTGTTAGGCTCTCCTAAAAAATTTCCCTATTGCTTGGAAACTCAGTTTATTGCTTTCCTAAAAATGGAACATGCTTATTGTAAAAATTTCTAAGAATCTAAAAATCTTCAAAGATTGCTGTCCTACCACCCATGACTGCAAAAACCTAAGAAGGAAAAGGAACTCCAATTGGAAAAAAAGTCTAATGATTGCAGTACTGTTGACCCTTGAACAGCATAGGTTTGAACTGATGGGTCTACTTATATGTAGATTTTTTACAATGTGGTACTATAAATGTGTTTTCTCTTTCTTATGATTTTCTTAATAACATTTTTTCTCTAGCTTATTTTAAGAATAAAGTATATAATACATATAACATATTGAATATGTGTTAATGGATTATTGGTAAGGCTTCTGGTCAACAGTAGGCTATTAGTAAAGTTTAGGGGGAGTCAGGTTATACGTGGATTTTCAACTGCGTGGAGGGTGGACGCCTCTAACCCCTGCAATCTTCAAGGGTGAACTGTAATTACATTTCATTAATATATTCTCATTACTGAAAGAGAATGGACCTTCCATCAACCTCAACTTTACTTCTCTTGCTTAACCTCAGTGTCAAATGCCTTCCCTCCAGGGATGCTAAAACATTTCACTTTTGAGATAAAGTCAAATAGGAAAGATCATCCAAAAGAAAGAAATTAGTTCTGCAGACGTTAACTGCACCTGGGTAGTGTTATTTTTTCCTTGCTTGAACTGTGTACTCACCTGAGCTAGATCAACTCTTGCATGGCACAAGGAAGGGAATGAATTATCAATAATTTTAAAACATATTCATCATGATAAAAAGATAGCTCTATTTGCCAACTTTTCCTCACAGCTAAATAATCTATTTCTATTTCTGGGAAACTGAAAACAATAGTACATGAAGTAAAGCTTTCTCTTCTGCCATATTCTACAGATATTTTAACCTCTTTCCCAACCACAGAGACCATGATTAAATAAGCAAACCATATTTTATGAGATGCCAAATTTATTAGTTATCAGACTACCTTCTGTAATGACAATGTTTAATACCATAAAAAGAACCTGATAAAATTCCAATTTCCATTTTTGTATTCCAAAAAGTAATTCAAATATGCTTCTCAATTCAGTGTTTTACTTTTGCAAAGCAATCTTCTTTATTTTAAACCATACTTTTTTCTTTAGTCATTTTAATCGTTAGGTTTACTTAACAAAAATTTACTGTCTTTTCTCAGTTATTGCTTTTAAGCAATAAGACATTTATGTCTTGTAATAGGTCACATTTCACCTTCTGCTGTCTTGTGTCATAAAATGGTCAAGCACACTTTTAAGCAAAATTGAGTATAATTATTTTAATAAGAATAATTAAAAAATAAAAAACCAGAGTATCCACATTTACTGAACTTCTGTTTTTGTCAATTATAGATAAAAAGTGCAGAAGTCATATCCTCAAAAAGAAAGGCTCTGTTACCACTGTTTGAAACAGGTGTGGTCAATGGTACTTTTATAATTCAGAAATTTTCAGAGCTTGAAGGGGAGAAGTGAACACATCTGGTCTACTAAACATCCTAAATATCCATTAATTTGCCATTGAATCCTACAATACATAAATTTGAATAAAATCTTCTTAGCACAAAGAAAATTCTACTACGTCCTTTATAGCACTGCAGTATCTCTCATGAACTAGGACAATATAATTATTAGCAAAGGACAGTGGGGACTGAAAGTGCCAGTCTTCCTGTTCCTCTAAAAACATGCATGAACGTATCACATATCCACATGAAAACCTCTCACTTGGCCTGGAAAAAAATAAAAAGGATATGACCACCATGTTAATCACTTAGAATAGAAAGAAAGCACCAACATTAGCTGAATTAGGATCTGGTGTGAGAATATCTAAGTAACTCTAGTTTCTGGCACTGCCAGGAAGGTGGGTGTTTGGGGTTAATCAAACACTTAGATCTCTACTTACATTAATGTCCAGATTTGTAATTTTGTAAGAAATTTATGTTAATACTCCACTGAACTTATTTCAATTTTTGTTGCAGAGTTCAGGAAGCATTTCTTTATCTTGGTCTTTGAATCTGAATCATTTATTATAAATGTTTCATGTGGATACCAATTAACAAAGCATTCTGGTTGGTAACCTATTGGATAAACCAGTTTTTATTGCAAAAAGATGCTCACGACAAAATAAGACTGTTGTGTTTTTGTGAAAATCAAAATAATGAAATCAAAATTTTCATATTCTTTGAAAAATTAAAAAAAAAAAAAAAACCTCCTGCACAGTCCACTTACAGTGAGTTCACAGAAATCGATGCTATCCAGGCTTTTGCTTCTGTGCAGTCTCCCTTTTATCCGTCTTAAAGAAGGTTTTCCTTGGCTGACGCTAGAAGTAGCACCATTCGGATTTTCAGAGGATGGCGTTACCCTGCAAGAGGTGGAAAAAAACTTAAAAGACGGGTTTGTAGGTAGATACAGTTTCTCAAGCATGAGATAAGTATTTACTTGAGGATAGCTCTGGAAATCCTGTGCTCCTTTTTCAACCAAGAAGCTAAGAACCACAGGGGAGCTTCCTCTGATCAGATACCCTAAGTATTTCTTAGCGGCTTGTTGGTTTAGAAATTTTTCTTGACAGGGTTCAAACATTTCTACATTAAGATTCACTAAAAGTCAACTCTGTGACCATCAAAGAAGCAATTAAGGGCAGACTGAAGTTTCCTAGGTAACTGGGAAGCATCTGCTCCCCTCTGGGTAGTTCTTTATCAAGCGCTCAGCCCAGTGCCTGGTACACTCAGTGCAAGTCAGCTATCACTGTGTCCAACCACAAATACCGTTCGGCATGCTTTTTTAAGCATGAAAATAACTTTTAAAGATTTGAACATGACAGTCAATGATTAATTCAGCATGATTACAGAACCAAGAAAATACAGGCAAGAAAAAATGGTAAATAATCTAAGCCATCTACATATATGCACACTGGGGTACACACTCATACACATAAACACACAATCAAGACTGTGATGTGTTCAATCATTTCTGTGCCACCACTGCTGGCAGCCTTAGAATGTGCCCTGGGAACCTGGGAGGAAACTGCTTAGTGGATTATCGTCTTAGAGAGGACAAAGACTTAAGTAGTAAGACTGATTTGTTAAGTGTGGCTTAGGAAAATCAGTTTCCTTATTTTATGATCAAATTTCCTGCTTGGATACGTTCCATGTTTGTATACTTTTCAAATTTCCTGACCTACTTAATATATTTAAAATGTTGTTGTCTGAAAGGCATAGCTCTCTCATGGGGCGCCTGAGTGGTTCAGTCAGTTAGGCATCTGACTATTTTGGCTCAGGTCATGATCTCAGGGTCATGAGACTGAGCCCTGCAACGGGCTCAGGGCTGAGCAGGGAGCCTGCTGAAGATTCTCTCTCTCCCTCTGCCCCTCCCCCTCCCTGTGTCCTTGCTCTCTCTCTAAAAAAAAAAAAAAAATAGGTCTCTCATTGCTTGAAAAGGACACACTGGACGGACTATTAGCAAAGTAAATTGGACTTATATATAATAAGATGGGAGTAAATATCATAAAATAGACTAGTTTAGGTATTGCTGCTGTTTAAAATGAAAGTACTATGTCCCTATAGTCAGAAGATTTAAAGAGTGTGAAAAGATGCAAAAATGAAAAGTAAAGCCTCCCTCTCCCGCCTCATCACAAATCCCCATCCCTTTTCCCAAAGGTAATCACCACTAACAGTTCTTTGTATAACCTCCCAAACAAATGCTCACGCTTATCTATGTATGTGTCAATCTCCTTTTGAAACTTGTTAGCAAACTGACCGAATTGTTCACATTGTCCTGCATCTCATTTTTTCCACTTAGTATCTTGAAGCTCTTCCCATAATAACCCAGATCCATGTCATTCTATTTTTTTAAAGATTTTAAGTAATCTTTATACCAAATGTGGGGCTTGAACTTACAACCCTGAGATCAAGAGTTATAGGCTTTACCTACTAAACCAGCCAGGCACCCCCTCCTCTTTTTAAAAGATTTTATTTTTCAGTAATCTCTACATCCAATGTGGGGTTGAACTTACATGTTTCATTCTTTTTAATGGCTAAAGAGTATTCCATTGTACAGATATACCACAATTTACTCAACCACTCCCCTACCCATGGGCATTTAGTTTTCAAATATTTGCTATCAAACTATAAAGCAAGGAACATATTTGACATCTCTGGGTACAAACATAGTATTTACTTAAGAAAGAGCACTAGAAGTAAAATGCAGGGTCAGGGGTTTTGGGGTGTTGCTAAGTACTACCTTTCAAAAAGGCTTTCCCAATTTACACTTCTATCAAGAGTACAAAAGAATGTTCATGTGGGGGTGGGCATGTCCTTAAGTGGAAAGGTGACTTTATCATTTTATTTTCTTTTCTAACTCAACTTCTCTGTGTCCTTCATTATATTTGTCTTGCGGAAGGGCTGATTTCTCTTAAAAAAGACGATTACAGAGTTTCTTTCCCACCACGAACATGGATTTGACAATATATATACTATATATACTAGTTTTTCCTTTACATATTTCAAATCTGTTTTATTAGATGCCTTAATGTTTATAACTCATATCTTTTCTTTTATTCTTTATTATTATGTTCAGTTAGTCAACATATAGTACATCATTATTTTTTGATGTAGTGTTCAATGATTCATTAGTTACATATAACGTCCAGTGCTCATATCTTTTTAGGGATTTAACCTTTTATCACATTAAAAGTCTCTGTTCCAATTAAAGACTTTACCTTAAATGCGATTTTGTCTAATAATTTCCCCATCTACATTTTCATATTATCCTTTCCTTGGCTTATGTTTTTCTGTGCTTGTATTTTCAACCTTTCCAAGTCCCTGACTGTCTCCACCCTTCCCCCACCCTTCTTTTAGCTGTACCTTTAACTCTTATTAATTCTTTACCAGCATGTGACTGGATGCTTTTCTTTTATATCCAATCTGAGAATCCGTATCTTTTGGGAGAAACTTAATCCATTCAAATTTGTGTGTTTACTGATATGTTTAGATTTATTCCTGCCATGTTGTTTTAGAGTTTGTGTTTTTCAAATTTAAATGCTTTCTTCTTTTTCTTTTCCCACCTTTTTAGTATGAGTTTTCTTTCTCTCTACCCACCCCTGGACTTTCTCCCCTCCAATTAGTAGTTCAAAGTTATACATCTTATTAGGGCAACTCTAACTCTAGCTAACCATACACACACACGTATTTATATATTTACATGTACATTTATATATTTACATTTATATATTTACATGTACATATGCATATATATATATGTACCCCTACATTTCCACAATACATATATACACACATATATATTTAAACTGAAATACTTCTATCAACATCTAGGGTTCAGTGGTATTCTAATCTCCTGTTACACAAGAAATGACATTTAACATGCCTTCATTTCTCTTCTTTTCCAGCACCAGTGCAACCCTACCAAAAGCTCCACCCTCTCTTGAAAATAGTTTCAAGGTCTCCTAACTTCTCTTTCATAGTTTTGATCCCTTTGTTCTTTTGTGATTCTTTGGCTTACTTCTCCAGATTGCTCACTTGCTTTCCAGTTTTGTCAATTCAGCCATTCTCTTTCACCTTAATGAGCAAAGGTTCAATTTCTAAAGTGTCTAGTATGGTGTTTTATTCATATGATGTTCTCTTGCGTATTTCTGAAAATAACCATCTTAACCCAGGGTTTTTCTATTTTCTCAGGGATTAGTTCTTTTGTTTGTTGAGTATGGTAATTCTTTTAATACTGGCTTTCTCCAACTGTTTGGTGATTTTTAATGTCTACTTATACTTGTATTAGAGAACATCTGTTTCTGCACTGTCGCATTTACTATGGCCTGCCTTTGGCAACTCTGGCAGGGAGATGGGACATGCTGCTATGAAGTAACTTCTCTTCTGGGTCAGAGGACTCAGTAGCTATCTCAGGTACAGCCCTGTCTCTCTGGCCCAAGAGCCCACATTCACTGCTTTGGTAAGCGAGCAAGCAACACTGTTGTCCTAAACTTGTGACAAACTAGCGAGGCAAGGCACCAACCAACCCAGGGCATCAGATCTGAGTAATTCCCCAAGTGTCCTCTGCTGCTTCTGTCCCTGGAAAGCCGCTGCAAGCTATCAACTTCTCTTTGTGCAGAAACGTTCTCCTGGACATTTCCTGGAAAATGGTTCCTGCGAGTCTTTTCTCTGAGTAGATCTATCTCTATCTAGTAAATACATTTCAGAGATTCTGCAAAAATGCTGATCCACTGATGGCATTCAGTATTGTTTCCTCAGACTCGTATTTTTGTTATTTCATTGAATTGCCAATGAGTGCACCTTTCAAGTCACCTCCCAGAGTAAAATTCTGATGTCACTTTCATTATTCTTAATACAAAAAAATTGTATATTGTACAGTTTTGCTCTCTTCTCTGCAGAGTAAAAGCTTCCATGAAAATAATGAGGAATTTCATTTAAGAAGAGTGGGCATATGGGGGGAAAAAAAAAACAGAGCTGTAAAATAATATCCAAGTCTTAAATTACACTTCCTTTCTCTCACTTTACTTTGATCACATTGATTATGTGGCATAACCATAAGAAATATAAACTTTTTGACAAAGACATTTTTCACAAGTTTTTCTCATTTGACTTAGAAAGGTATCACTATTTACCTTTTTTCCAAACCTAAAACCTAAAGTCTGTGATAAGAATTTATATCTACCAAATTTATAAATGACTGACAGCCAAGAAATTTATCAGACTTAACTCAATGTAATACCAAGTCCAGTGACTAAAACAGAAAAAAACATCTTAAATATAACCAGAAGAATGGATCCTCCCCTTCTTCACCAGGTTCATAATAAAAACATTTACTAAAGAGTAGAGCTGAATTGATATATAGCCGGTGAATATCAAGTCTGTATCCACCCCACCCACAGACTCCTCAGGAGGAAGGTGCCTGTCTAGGCATAGAACCAGGCTCCTACAGAGTAATTTCAGTAACTTTAAAGTTTTGACCAGGTCTTTGGAAAGCTAAGAGGTCAACTGTTAAAAAGCATATGGTTCAGTAATGACCTCCTTTTCTTTGGTGGGGGAAAAAAGAAAAGGAATAAACATGGTTCCAGATAATAACATTCAATGTTAACTCACATATAAGTAGAAGGGGTACTGAGATATAGGGGAATTTAAGATGTAGCTTCTCTTTTGTTTTACTACCTTTTTTTTTTTTTTTTAAGATTTTATTTATTTGACAGAGACACAGCAAGAGAGGGAACACAAGCAGGGGGAGTGGGAGAGGGAGAGGCAGGCTTCCTGCGCAGCAGGGAGCCCGATGCAGGGCTCGATCCCAGGACCCTGGGATCATGACCTGAGCCACCCAGGCGCCCCAATTTTTACTACTGTTTTTGAGAATTAGTGTTTCTCTTGGGGCAGGGATATGTGTATTCAAATACTTTTCTGCTGGACACTCATAAGAATACAGAGAAATATTTACAACTCAGGTAAGACGGGCTATACTGGGATACAAAAAGCCCACCAAAGACAGTTCTTCCTAACATGGAGTATAAGGAATATTTTTGTTGTTGTTGTTGTTGTTTTTTGAGACAGAGAGCGAGCAAGCTGAGGGAGGGGCAGAGGGAGTGGGAGAGAGAATCCTAAGCAGGCTCCACGCCCAGTGTGGAGCCTGATGTGGGGCTCGATCTCATGACCTTGAGATCATGACCGGAGCTAAAATCAAGACTCAAACCTTAACTGACTGAGCCACCCAGGCACCCAAGGAGTATTTTTAATCCCAAGGTCCCACTCTCCCTCAACCTGATGGTGTGGTCTGCACTGAATAACTCAGACTCTGGATTTATTTCCTAAATATTTAGAATTATGGCCTTTGACAACATGAAAAATAAAGTTAGTAACTGAGATACAAGCATTTTGGATATTTTCTCTTGAACTCTGGGGAAATCAATATTTAGTTTACAATGAAGTTTTTCTTTTCCTAATTCTTAATTCCATTCCATCATCCCTAGGGGATGATTGGGGAGAACATTTCTCCTCTCCACTCCCTTCATAACTTCCCTAATGGGACCATGTTTTTACTTGTGGGCATGGCTGGCATGCTTGAAAGGCAGAAACCAGTGTCCACCCTCTCATTTTGTTTCTAACTCAAGAGTTTTGGCTCACAATCATTTTTGACCATGGTTTACTTAGAACAAACAATTCCTAAACTTATCTACCTCACCCATCTCTAATTTCTAGTGGAAAAGATCTCAATAATAATAAAGAATTGGGCAAAAATAATCAAGATGGTAAAAACAAAGCATTTACACAAGAACAAATTACCAACAAAAGTACCACCTAACTAACAATCTTTCTACAAGATATTAATTTTATTTATTTATTTATTTATTTTTTAAGATTTTATTTATTTATTTGAGAGAGAGAGAATGAGAGAGAGCGAGTACATGAGAGGGGGGAGGGGCAGAGGGAGAAGCAGACTCCCCGCTGAGCAGGGAGCCCGATGCAGGACTCGATCCTGGGACTCCAGGATCATGACCTGAGCCGAAGGCAGTCGCTTAACCAACTGAGCCACCCAGGCGCCCAAGATATTAATTTTAAAGTCTCAGGAACTGATAGCCACAACCAACTCAAGATTAATACTAATGGGTGATAGCAAAGCATCTTTCCCCCAAACAAGGGGAATTACAAACAAGGGTGTAAGAACAGAGGCCTTGAGATACTGCTAAGTACAGCAGGGCAGATGACTTTAGAAGGATACTGAATCCTTGTGAAGGGTGCTTCGCTAAAAGCTAGTAAAATGCTGATTTTTGTCTATAAGTAACAGACTTAAGAAACCTCAAGAGTTCACTTAAAAGGTTTATATAAATGGCAGACCTTTAGTTGTACTTACAAGTAATAATGTGTATAATTGCCTATAATTTGCTCATTAAAGAAACTAAGAAAGGGATAGATGTTAACTAGATTTACTGATCATTTTGCTATATAAATACTGAATCATTATGTTGTACCCCTGAAAGTAATTATGTCGTATATCAATTATACCTCAATCAATAAAAAAAGAAAAGAAACCAAGAAAGGACTTGGATATTAGAGCCATACCCATCCCATCAGGGGAACCTCTGGGACCCATGAGGGGGCTATGCACCACTCTTGGAGAAACAACATTCTATAAGGCACTTTCCAGTCGTTTTATATCTGTTTTCAGTTGTTCTTCCTTTCTAGACTGTCATGTCCCTGCTCAAATGTGTTTTTAACCCCAACAACTGGTATAAAACTTGATGTGTGACTCTGGGCAAGTCAATGACCTCATGTGTAAAACTGGGAAAGTACAGCACCTACCTCATAGGGGTGCTGCAGGTTACATGAGGGTTGCTTGGAAAGCACTTATACTGGGCCCAGCAGGTAATAATTAGCTCAATGAATGACAGCTCTTCTTATTTCCAGAATCTGACTACTGGACAACTACTTGAATGAGTGAATTGATACCATGTGGCCTTCAATAATTACTCAAATAACTGGGATAAATATATTTAGAGGCATGAAGAAAATGAAATGACACTCTTCCCCCCTAAGATCAGTATAAACATTCCTAACAGCACTCAATGCAAAAATCAAGACTGACAACGTAAAATTATGATGAAACAGTTATTTGGGCTTCACACTCACTGAAGAGCAGAGAGTTGGCCCCAGTACCTGTACCTGAATGGTGCCCTTCCTCTCCACTCTTCCTAACCCCAGGAACCTGTGAATGTGAACCCATTTAGAAAAAGAGTCTTTGCAGATATACTGAAGGGTCTTGAGATGAGCTTATCCTGGATTATCCAGGTGGACCCTAAATCCAATGACAAATGTCCTTGTAAGAGAAGAAGCCGAGAGGACACAGACACACAAAGAAGACCATGTGAAGATGTAGAGAGAGGGGGGAGTAATTCAGCCACAAGGAATGCCTGCAGCCACCAGGAGCTGGAAGAGGTAAGGAAGCATTCTCTCCAAGAGACTTCAAGTGAGCATGGCTCTGCAGACACCTTGATTTCAGACTCCTGACCTCCAGAACTAGAGAGAATAAATTTCTGTTGTTTTAAGCTACCGAGTCAGTGGTAATGTTACAGCAGCTCTGGGAAATACAGTGGCCTTCTGCTTCTTTTCATAACCAGCAATTATAGAAGACTCCCACAGGAGGCAAGCTGCACAAACTGACATCTACTGCAGGTAAAGGTAACAGGCCTGAGTTCCAGGTTCCTAAACACTAACGATTCAGAACCAAATACTGCAAACAGTCCTACTTCCTAAATTTCTTGGAGAAGGAGACAGAGAGAAGAACTGCAGGCTCCACTGATGCAGGTCTGGCTGTTTGTCTGCTTTAGTTTTCACCTAAACCAGTGTGTATACATAATATTCCTTAAAGGATTTGCAGAGCCAATCAGAAAGAAAGATACTGCACAAAAGAAAGCTAATGAGCACAAATGGTCAAACTAGAAAGAAGTGTGGGACCAAAACTCTGGATCATTCACCCCTACCCTTTACTTCCATTGGCATAAGCTTTGCAGGCATACAGTCTTTCCATACAGACTGCAATAATTTAAAGAGAGAAACACAGACAGCATACACATTTTCATAAGCACCTTCATATAAATCTTCATATATGCCACAACCAGTTATCATAGTACGCCCTCACATCCTGTAAATGGGCATAAGCTAGGGCATTTCAAGGTCTGGCCACCCCTGCTGATGTCTGCTATTGGTTCCCACCTACCACTCTGGAGTCAGAACTCATATCTACATATCTTCTTGCCATGTAACAGTGCCTTCTGTCTCAATCCTCCATGTGCCGTTGGCTGATTCTGGCAAAATGAAATGTTATCTAGAAAATAAATTCCAGAGGATATAAGAGATAGATGAGTCAGGCAGCATAATATTCTTCAACTTAAAAAAAAAAGGACTATATATATCTATGTTTAATATACCATTCACTCTAGAGTTTCTGTAGCATATGCTCTTCATTTGCCACTATAGAAACTAGATTAACATTTGCAAATTCCCCTAACATTGAGCAGAAATTCTGAAATGCTCATTTAAGATTGTGGAAAAGTTAAACAAAATCCCCCTGCCTTTTCCAGGCTGTCTCTTAGTAAGATGGTTTTTAACCGTCGCCTCAGTTCACTGCCTGCTTGAAACATGAATCTCTAGAGTACAAAAGTTACCTGGATTTTATTTCTTTGTGTCCTCTCTTCACAAACTGTATTTTCAGAAGCGGCACCCCACTGAAAAAGAATAAACCTAGTATCCTGACTTGGTGGCCAAGCTATGATAATATTCATGCCTAATAGCTCCTCAAACATTACTCCCACATCTTAGTTTTTAAATTTAACATCAAGAAAATCTCCTTCCCAGTTATGCATTATTAAGAATTAATGTATTCAACACATATCTTTTCAGAAACTATTTTGTACCAGATACCAGTTATAGGGGACTTAGTAATGAGCTAAACAGATAAAAAGGCCTGCCCCCATGCAACTTACATTCCAGTTGGGGGGGGAGGGGTAATATGTAGGACAAGTAAAATATGTAGTGCTTTAGATATTGGTAAGTGCTCAGAAGAAAAGCAGAGTGAGGGGAAAGACTGTTGGAGCTGACCTCTTTTTTCTTCCTGTACACCATCAACCTGAAAAGCCATCTTCAAATGTTACTACTTCTTGCTTCATAGTAGTGGCCTAGTCTTCATGTATTTGCTAAAATCTTCTTCCATGGACATTGCTTAATTACTGCCAACTATTACCAGTCCAGTCTTCGATGTGTTGTCACTTGCTGCTCTTCAAATCAAAATACCTTTTGCAGAATAAATCTTTTTTTAAAGATTTATTAAATTCCATTGAGAGAAAGTGGGGGAGGGGCAGAGAGGGAGAGAGAAACTCAAGAGGACTCCACACTGAGTGGGGAAGCAGACATGAGGCTCAATCCCACGACCCCAAGGTCAGGACCCTGGCTGAAACAAAGAGTTGGAGGCTTACCCAACTGCACCACCAAGGCACCCCAAAATCTCTTTTTTAAAACAAATTGGTGGGGGGAGGGCAGTGAGGAAGACACTAATATTCACTAAGCACCCATTATTCAGTCAGACATAGTGGTAGGCACTTTGTATTCATTATCTCAGTTGATCTGGGCTATGACCCCATGAGGTAGATAATATCATTCTCACCCTACAGACCAAGAAACAGATACTCCAGTAACTTGCTTAAGGTCACACTGTAAGTGGCACAACTGAAATTTGAACTTCGCTGCTCATATTTTTTGGTCTTAACCTCCAAAATTCCCCATTATTGGCATTCTTTTTTCAAAAAACTCTTTTTCTTGGTTGTTCCATCTTTTTATTTCTTGGATCACTCATTTTGTCTTAGATAACAGAAACTATTTTCTCAAATGCCTAAAAGCAGCCTCACTTCCTTTTCTCTATAACCTTGAAATTAAATTCAATTAAAATTAAAGCGCGTAAATCTCTAAGAACCTCACCGACCACAAATTTTAAAATTAAAATAGCCACTGAACACCAAAGAATTCTGTCATATTTTTCCTATAGTCACCATCCCTTTACCGGACTATTTCTTTCGTGACAGAACCTGACACTTAAGTCTCAAGGCGATGGAGCGCCTAGGCAGCCCATGGGGATTCCATATGCCACATTTAAACGCTAATAAAATGCCATACAACCCGACAGATGATCAACTGTGTAAACCAGATCTGGAAAACTTCCAGACATTTTTCTTTTAAGGGCGATCTTTTCCCGTTACCCCAATAACAGTTTCCAGGTCAGGGGAACTGGAACGCGTGCAGATAAAATGTAGTCCCTGATAATGCCATGAAAATCTCGCAACTTACTCCCCTCACCGTGGGAGCGGCTCGCCCTTCACTCTGTACCCACAGCAGATGGGTTTCGAGAAACAGCAGAAAACGCAGAGCTAATAAATTGTTTCTCTGCCCCCAAGGAAGCCTGGCTGGAAATTCTGAGCCAGAACTCGCGGGGACGGGGCTGGAAGGGCAGTCCCGGGCGAGAGACCGGTGTCCCGGTGCCCGTAAGCCGCCGGGTCCCCACCCCTCCCTCCCGGCAGCGCGCCGCTCTACGCGTCGCGGGGCGCAGGCGAGGGTCGCGGCCGAACATGCCGGGGTGGGCGCGGGGCGCGGCGGCGCTCGGCCCTGCGGGCTCCGAAATGGCTGCTGCGCCCCCGGCTCTGCGCGCCCGTCGGGCCCGGCCGCCGGCGGCCTCGCTGCCCGCCCGCCCGGGCCCCGACCCGCGCCCGCCGCGCCCGCCGCGCCCTCACCACAGCTTCCTCTTGAGCGGCAGCAGGCTGCCGCGGTTGGAGGGGGTGACGCCGATGGCCATCTGCAGCACCGTCAGGTATTTCTGGTACTTCATCTTGTCCCCGCTCCGCTCGCGGGCAGGGCCCCGCCGCCGCCGCCGGCGCCGCAGACACAGCCCCTCCAAGCGCCGCATAGATCAGCTCTGGGCCATCCGTCGCCGCCACAGCTCCCGCCGCTCCCGCCGCCGCGGCCGTGCGCGCCCGGCTCCCGCCGCCCCCGCCGCCCCCGCCGCCGCCGCCGCCCTCGCCGCCGCGGCCGCGCGTGGCCGGGACTCCCGCTCCCGCCGCCGTGCGTGCCCGGCCGCTCCCCCGCCGCCGCCGCCGCCGTGCGTGGCCCGTCGCTCCCGCCGCCGCCGCCGCCCGCACCGTCCCCTCCGCCCGGCCGGCGCGGCCCCCGCGTGCGCCCAGGGCGGACGTCCCGAGCAGCGGGCCTTGCGGGACTCCCTCTCCAGGAGAGGCGGGAGCGGTCGGACCGCCCCCCCCCGGCCCCGCCCGCCCTCCCGCCGGCCCCGCGCCGCGCGTGCCTCAGTTTCCTTTGCGGCTGCCAGCAGCTCCTGTCAGCCGTGTAGAGTCCAAGAGAATGCCCTGACAAGCTTCCAGAAGAGAAAAAAAAAATGTTTTTAATTTATAATTACCGGTTAATGGTTTGTAGCCATCATTTATGTGTTCTAGCCTAAGTGTCTGAAGATTTTATGTTTACATAAAATGCATCTATACAAAACGCATGTATGTGTATACACGTACATACTGTATAGAATATATATGGTATATATACTATATACATGCTGTATGTGGTATGTATGCAGTCCTCGCTTGCACGGTAGTTTGGAACTGCGGGAATGACTGTGAACCATGCAAAACTATCTTAATCAATGGGAAAAATTAAGATTCTTCCATGACTTTTAACAATTTTTTCAAAACGTTCCAAAATCTCTTCACTGATGGTTGTCAATGTATAAGGAAATGGAAAAAAAAAAAAAAGGTAAAACTAATACACTGTAGTTTGAAATATTACAAACATCGAGAATTAACCTGTTTTATTTCTTTGTAAGAGAAACTTATCAAAAGTAACTTGAATAGTGCTGGTCTTCTCCTGGTGGAATTGTTATATAGAGCATCTTTTCTGTGCCTTGGTAATGCATCATGTTTGGATTACTTTCAACGGTTTATCCTCTGAGCTTTCAGTGTTGTGAAATATATCAGAGTTCCTTTAATGTGACATTTTCCAGGACATCCTCATCCATTTTGTCACAACCACTCTCTTCATTCTAGTTTATATTCAGTAAGTTCTTCTGGCTGCAAATCTAGAGTCTCTGGAAAGATGACAAGTGTCAGTATTTTCACAATTGCCTATTTTTTCTATAACACCATTTACATTCCATTCAAATTTCACTTCACTTCCATCTTTTTCATTTTTTCCTTTGCTGCACAATCATCTTTGTTGGCCGATCCTCTCTTTCAGTTACCCATTTTTATACAATGCTCTGTGGGTTTATCATTGGGAGAAAACGAGGCAACACAACTGCACACTTTGCTGTCATTACCTAAACTGTACAGCAGATGGGCAGTAACCAATCACTGACAGACTTTGAAACAACTGCTGGGATTGTTCACTGATGGTGATGCACAAGTTATTTACATAGTGATTTGTGGACTAAGGAGCTACCACGGAAGTTTATACTCTACACATTTTCTCCAAGTTAATATGCTATGATAACTGAAATTTGAACCATATTGTTGAGCTACTGGTGTTATTTAACTAAGGCACAGTAGCTAACATCAGGCATATCTGAACTGGCAAAGCAAGGACTGCCTCTGTGTGTGTGTGTGCGTGTGTGTGTGTGTTTGTGTATAATAGGTATAAATGAAGAGTATAGATAACAAGATAACCTATGCACCCACCAGGCAGAATTATTAAATGTTAGTACCCTCCCTCCATAGTACATTCCTCCTGTACCTCTATTTAAATACTGCATTTTCAAGATAATTAGTATGTAAGAAGATTAGAACAAATAAAAACAAAACAGACAAAAAATCGAACAGAACGAAAATCTCCTTCTAGTGGGCTCCCAACATGATTTCACATTCACTTTGGTAGGAAAACTCATCTGAATCTACTTTGCTTTTATGTATCCACAGAAGTTTTAGCTCTCACATAAAATGAAGAATTGGCAGATCTTTGACATTTCAAATGTATATCCACACCTGGGAGAGGACCTTGGAGCAGTACTTTGAAAAAACATCCGGGTCTATACTTAAGTATTCATCATTTTTATGGCCTTTTGTACCACCTTCTCATATCGCTTATAAGATATTTGATGAAAATACTGCACTGTACTCAAGGATTTAGACAACTGGAGGCTGAGGGGATCAATTCAGGATAATGAAAGACAAAAATAAATCTGGTAGAAGCACTTCCAGAATGGCAGAAAATCTGCTTCTCCATAAAAAGGGAACACTGGCTAAAATTGTCAAAATCAACCTTCTCAGAACTCCAGAAATTAACCAAAGACTTGCAACAATCCAGAGAGTGTATATACAAGAAAAAGTATTGAATCTTGGTTAGAGCAGTGAGCTTTATAGCATTTGACTTGTTCAGTTCGCATCTCCTCTCCAGCTCTGTGGTAGCCTTGTAAACCAACAGCCTTATAATTACAGTGGTTTTGAAAACTAGTAGGCTAGCAGCCACTGGAGGCGGCAGAATGGGTTCAGAGCTCCCCAAAAGCCCCATCCCCGGAGAACTGTCTTTATTTGACTTGAAAAGATCCATCCATGGGGCTTGTCTTTGCTTGTCCTGGCTTAGAACTAACTTTGTGCAAACAGCCCTATTCGTAGGGCGTTTGTCAGAAACAATCAGTAGCAATTGTTTAACATCACAGCTGCCTGAGGTAGTGAAACTAGTTGGGGCTAACAAGAGGCCAACCAAAAAAAATTTAAAGGACAGATGGGGAAGGAGAGTCCATAGGATAAAGGACTGTGCACATATTCAGGAAATGCCTGATAAGGCCCTAATCTCTCACAACTGGCTGACCTTAAGGTTCAGTGCCAAGCAGAAAGTGAAGGCTAAGGAAGAGTTGTAAACTACTTATTGGAATGTTGAAGGTGAGCCCTGACACAGCCTCTCAGCAAAGGCTGGGACACTTACTGGTTCAAAAACATCTAGCGAAATTTCTGTCCAATAATTGGCTGACACTAAATACCTGAGAAGAAATTTTGGTAGCCAAACATGACAAAGAATACAGACTTTACAGAATTCGTTCATCAGAGTCACTGAACAAACAAAACAACAACAAACGTCACCAATAACAAACCTCAGAGTGGGGCAGGAAGGATAAATTTCTAGAGTTGCCATATTCTTTTATTCAAAATGTCCAGGTTCCAACAGAAAATTATAGGACTTGGAAAGCACCAGAAAAATATGGCCAATATAGGGAAAAAAAGCAGTTAATAGAAACTGTCTTTGAGGAAACCCAGGCATTGGATTTATTGGGCAAAGACTTTAAATCATCTATTATAAATATGTTCACTAAAGGAAATCATATTTAAAGAATTAAAGGGAGGTCTGAGGGACGCCTGGGTGGCTCAGTCGGGTTAAGCGTCTGCCTTCACCTCAGGTCATGATCCCGAGGTCCTGGGATCAAGTCCTGCATCAGGATCCTTGCTCAGCAGGAAGTCTGCTTCTCCCTCTGCCTGCCACTCACCCTGCTTGTGCTCTCTCTCTCTGACAAATAAATAAATAAAATCTTTAAAAAAATAAAATCAAGGGAAGTCTGAGAACAATGTCTCACCAAATAGATAATATAAAAGAAGATAGATATTTAAAAATATATATAAATTTTGGAGTTGAAAAAATACAATGAAATAAAGTATTCATTAGAAGGACTCAACAGCATATTCGAAATAGCAGAGGTAAGAATCAGTGAATTTGAAGATAAGTCAATTGAGATTATCCCATGTCACAAACAGAAAGACAAAACAATGAAGAAAAATGAACAGAGTGTCAGAGAACTATGAAGAACCATTAAGCATACCAACATATGCATAAAGTTCCAGAAGGAAAGGAGAAAGAAAGGGACACAAAGAGTATTTGAAGAAATGACTGAAAAATTCTCAGATTTTATGAAATTATATTAATCTGCACATCCAAGGAGCTGAAATAATTCCAAGTATGATATACTCAAGGCAGTCCATACCTAAATACATAATAGTCAAATTATTGAAAGCCAAAGATAATGAGAGAATCTTGAAAGCAAGAAAAAAGCAACTTATCACATACAAGGGATTCTCTATAAGATTAATATCTGACTTCTCATCAGAAATCATGGAGGTCAGAAGGGAAGACATTTAAAGGGCTGGAAGAGAAGGACTACAAATGAAGAATTCTATATCTAGCAACATCATCCTTCAAAAATGAAGGAGAAATTAAGGCATTTCCAGACAAACAAAAACTGACAAATCATCACCAGCATACATGTATTATAAGAAATACCAAAAGTAGATGCCTAACTGACTGAGCTACCCAGATGCCACCAGATCATGTTTTTATATCCATTCTGCCACATCTCTTAAATGAGAGGATACAAGACAGTAACTTGAATCCACACACAGAAATAAAGAGCACTGGTAAAGACAACTGCATAGTTGAATATAAAAGAGAATATAAAATATTTAATTTTTTAATTTTTAAAATCTTTTAATTAAAATATTTTTATGTAAATTATTATTTTTTGATATTTTTTTATTATGTTATGTTAGTCACCATACAGTACATCATTAGTTTTTGATGTAGTGTTCCATTATTCATTGTTTGCATAACACCCAGTGCTCCATGCAATACATGCCCTGCTTAATACCCATCACAGGGCTAACCCATCCCCCCACCCCCCTCCCCTCCAGAACCCTCAGTTTGATTCCCAGAGTCCATAGTTTATTTGGAACTGTTTTACATTTATACATTTACATTTATAATGTATAAATATGTAATTTGTATGGCAATAATAGCACAAAGGAGGTAGGAGAGAATGAAGCTATATTGAAGCATAGTTTTGGTGTATGATTGAAATGAAGTTGGTACTAATTCTACTTAGATTATTTCAAGTTAAGAAGATAATTGTAGGGCACCAGTGGCTCAGTCGGTTTAAGCGTCTGCCTTTGGCTCAGGTCATGATCCCAGAGTCCCAGGATTGGACTCCACATCAGGCTCCCTGCTCAGCAGGGAATCTGCTTCTCCCTCTCCCTCTGACCCTCCCCCCGGCTTGTGCTCTCTTTCTGTCTCTCTCAAACAAATAAATAAAATCTTTTAAAAAAAGAAGTTAATTGAATTCCTCAGGACAACCTTTAAGAAAATAACTTTTTAGAATATAGAAAAAGAGGCAAGAAGAAAATTAAAATGGTACATTCTAAAAACAGCACAAAAGAAGGCAGTAATAGAGAAATGGAAGAACAAAAAAAGATGTAAGACATATAAAAAACAAATAGCAAAATGGCAGCCATAAATCCTACCTTATCAATAATTAATTTAGGGGCACCTGGGTGGCTCAGTCGTTAAGCGTCTGCCTTCAGCTCAGGTCATGATCCCAGTGTCCTGGGATCAAGCCCTGCATCGGGCTCCCTGCTCCGTGGGGCATCTGCTTCTCCCTCTCCCACTCTCCCTGCTTATGTTCCCTCTCTCGCTGTGTCTCTCTCTGTCAAATAAATAAAATCTTAAAAAAAAAATAATTACTTTAAATGTGAATTACTAAACATTCCAATCAAAAGACAAGAGATGGCAGAATGGATATAAAAACATGATCTGGTGGCACCTGGGTAGCTCAGTCAGTTAGGCATCTACTTTTGATTTCAGCTCAGGTCGTGGTCTCAGGGTGATGGGATCAAGCCCTGTGTTGGGCTCTACACTGGGCATGGAGCCTGCTTGAGGTTCTCTTTCTTCCTCTCCCTATGCCCCTGTCTCTCTCTCTTTCCCTTCCGAAAACAAAAACAAACAAAAATACATGATCCAACTGTATGCTATCTACGAGAGACAACTTTAAAGACACAAATGTGTTGGAACTGAAAGGATAGAAAGACCTGTACCATGCAAAAAGTAAAAAAAGGAAGATGGAATGGCTATACTAATATCAAACAAAATAGACTTTTAGAATAAATTGTTACTGGACACAAAGAAGAACATTTATACTGACAAAAGGGTCCATCTATCAAGAAAACATAACAATTAGACACATATATTCACATAACAACTGAACACCAAAATAGCAAAAATTAACAATATTGAAGGGGGAAAAATAGAAAATTCAACAATAGTAATTGAAGATTTCAACAAATCCACTTTCTGTGATGGCTAGAGCAAGGCAGAAGATCAGCAAGGAACTAGACGACTTGAACAGCACCGTAAATCAAATAGACCCAACACATCTGTATCACACCCAACAACAGCGAAATATATATTCTTCTCAAGTGCACAAAGAACATTCTTTAGGATAGATTATACATTCAGCCACAAAACAAGCCCTCAACAAATTTAAAAGTGTGGAAATCATACCAAGTGCGTTATCCAACCACAATGGAATTAGAAACCAGCAACAGAAGAAAATTTGGGAAATTCACAGATATATGGAAATTAAATGAAACATTCCTAAATAACCAATGAAATGAAGAAATCATGCAAGAAATTAGAAAAAACTTTTGATGAATGAAAAAAAGTATAACATAAAACTTAGATGCAGCTAAGGCAGTGCTTAGAAAGAAATTTATACTGTGAACACAATATTAGAAAAGATAAAAGAGCTCAAATTTATAGCTCACTCTTCCACCTTAACAAATTAGAAAAGAAGAGCAGATTAAACCCAAAGCAAGCAAAAGGAAGGAGATAATAAATATTAAAGTGCAAATAAATGAAAAGAGACTAGAAAAACGATACAGAAAATCAATAAAACCAAAAGTTGGTTCTTAGAAGAGTTCAATAAAATTTTACACGAAACTTTAGCTAAGCTGACCAAGGAAAATAAAGAGAGAAGATTTAAATTACTAAAGTTTGGGATGAAAGAGAAGGTATTACTACCAATCTTGCAGAAATAAAAAGCTTTATGAGGGAATACTATGAGTGATTGTATGCCAACAAGTTAAGTAACCTGGGTGAAATGGAAAAATTCCTAGAAAGACCAGACTACTGACACTAACTCAAGAACACACAGAAAATCTGAAAAGAACTATAACAAATAGAGTTTGAATTAAAAAAACCTTCCCACCAAAAAAAGCTCAGGTCCAGAGGAGAGAGATTATGTCAGTGTTGTTCACTGCATCTCTAGTACCCAGAACAGTGCCTGATAAATCGTAGGCACTCAATAAAAATTTGTTGAAGTTGAGTGAGGGCATGAATGTCAAGTGAAAGACTTCATGACTTTTCTTTTCTTTCTTTCTTTTTTTTTTTTTTTTTTTTTAAGATTTTATGTATTTATTTGACAGAGCACAAGCAGGGGGAATGGCAGAGGGCGAGGGAGAAGCAGGCTCCCCACTGAGCAGGGAGCTGGACGTGGGACCCAATCTTAGGACCCTGGGATCATGACCTGAGCCAGGCACCCCCCCAACTTCTTTTCCACCTGTCTAATAGATTGCAGCTGTGGCTTGTATAGCACTGTTCTAAGAGATGCCTGTGACTAATGCCATCATGCCTCTCACATCCTTGTTTACCTCAGCAATCGCCTAAAGTCCAAGCCCCTCCAGTCAGCCAGTAGCATCCAGATTTATTGTTTCATTCATCTCAGTTTAAGGTGACCCAATTTCCATCCCTCCCAAAGCTATCTATCTGTTTTCTGGAATGCCCTATCTGTGAGCAAGATAGGCCCTTAGCACCTTGTTGGAATATTCTCTTTAGCTCCTATCCTTGCTTGACGTCCAGCTATCCCCCCGTCAGAAGGTGTTTTCTTTCTTGGACCCCACATGCCTCAAGGAAGGCCAGAAGGTAAGTTTCTTCCTTGTCAATACTGCCTCTTTTAAGCCATTTCTTGCTCCTTCTCATACCAAAAACAAGACAAACAAGAAAAACCTAAAAGCTGGACCCTCTGAAGTTTATGTTCTTAATCTATACGACCTTCTCCCCCTCTCTTCATCATCACATACTGACTTCCTTTCTTTTTCTATTCTGGCATACTTTTTAATGACTTCAACATCCATGTGGATGGACCATCAAACACTTTGGCCTCTCAGTTCCCTGGCCTCATCTCTTCCAATGACTTTTTCCCTGTTCCACCTCAGGCTCCCTCTCCCATGGTCTTACCTTAGGGAACTGGGTTCACAAACTCAAAAGCCAATAGGGTAAGGCATTTAAAACAGTCAAGCAGGCCAGGTGTTAGTCACCAGGGATTGGTGGAATCCATGACTTGCCTACCCTTTTAGAAAGGAGCAGCCACTACCCAGGAACTGCCAGTTGTTGTCATGTGGAAATACTAGAGCAGTATTTCCACTCCTTCCAATTCACGTCAATACAGGTTTTCATGTGCTGTCTCCTAAATCTTAATTATTAGCAACAATATGGACTTTCAGTTTTTTTTTTTTAAGATTTTATTTATTTATTTGACAGAGAGAGACAGCGAGAGAGGGAACACAAGCAGGGGGAGTGCAAGAGGGAGAAGCAGGCTTCCTGCCAAGCAGGGAGCCCGATGCGGGGCTCAATCCCAGGACCCTGGGATCATGACCTGAACCAAAGGCAGATGCTTAATGACTGAGCCACCCAGGCGCCCCTGGACTTTCAGTTTTAAGACAGTGACATTAAAAACATTCCCTCCCTTTCTTCTCTTGAAAATCAGTTCAAAAGAACAAGCCCAAGAAAGAGAAATAAAAATACCGTCTTCATGGAAACCCCATTAGTTAGGCAACTACCTTTCCCCTATCCTGCAGAAATGGAGGTATATTCTCTGGAGAGAAACTAGAGAGTAGAATCAGAACAGTAGGGTAGACTGCCAGACTGAAAAGGGGGTGGGGTATGGGCGAGTCTGTGTATTGAGTGGTGAGACATTAAACTCTCTTCCTTCACCTAGTTCCAGAATGCTTGCAACTTCAGGCAAAAGATTTATTTATCCTCCCATGTGGATCAACGTATTTGGTTAAATCCATGTGTTTGTTTACTGTGACTATTTAAAAAGAGTTTAGTACTGACCCTAGTAGTGTATCATTATTTTATTTCCTTTCTTATACAACTTTTTATTTTATCTGGAGTTAATAATTGCCTTGTTTTTCGACTTGTTTAATTTTCCTAGAACTCATGGCTAAGTGTTCTCACATCTGCAACGGTAATATGAAATGCCTTGCAATACAGTTTTCCATACACTCAGACTGGACAGAGAGTTTATCAATTTCATTATTTCCTGGACCCAGCACTCTTGAAGCCCTCCATCCTGCTGCTCCAATCTGTAAAGATTTGCTCTCTAGGCTTCTGCCCAAATGTTGTCATGGGTATCTTCTTTGTTTCTCTCCTTTGTTGGGTCCCCTGTATTCTGGACCTCATATCTTGGTTTACTTCCTTGTTTCGATGGATAATCTCTTCTAATAACTTCCGGATGAAGAGTACATGAGACCTAGATATTTTGAGACCTTGCATATCTGAAAAGTTATGATTTTACCATCATTTTGATTTATTATTTGGCTGAATATAGAATTCTAGACTGAATAATTTAACTCAAAATTTTAGTCCTTGCTTCATTGTCCTCTAGTTTCCAATGTTGTTGTTGAGAAATCTAGTGTACTCTGTGTCCTGAATACATTGTTTGCTTGTTTTCCCAAGCTTTGGAAGCTTTCAAATCTTCTGTTCATTTCACTGTTCTAACATTTCATAGTGATATTCCTTGGAGTGGGTCTCTGGTCAGGCACTGTGGCCCTTTAATTAGAAAAGTGTATATTCTCTTATTCTGGGGTATTTTCTTATATTACTTCTTTAATATTTTCCTCTCCATTCTTTTCTTTCTTGACTCTTTGGAATTAACTTCTTATTACTTAAATGTCAGATGTCCTGGTTCAACCCTCTAATTGTATTATCTTTATTTCTTAGCTATTGTTGTTGTTGTTGCTTTGTCTATTCATTCTGCTTTCTGGGAAACCTCAACTTTATCTTTCAAACCTTTTACTGAATTTAAAATTTTTGCTATTACATAGCTTAAACTTTTTCTTGTTTTGATTGAATGTGTGTGTATGTAATTTTATTTCATGTATGCATATCTTTTATTTATTTTTAAAGATTTTATTTATTTATTTGAGAGTGAGAGAGAGCACAAGTGGGAGCGTGGGGGAGAAGGAGAGGGAAAAGCAGACTCCTCACTGAGGAGGGAGCCCAACACAGGACTCCATCCCAGGACCCTGGGATCATGACCTGAGCCAAAGGCAGATGCTTAGCTGACTGAGCCACCCAGGCGCCGCATATGCATATTTTTAAAATATCTCTTATAATCTCTCTAGGATAGTAGTTACAATTTATTCTTCCCATTTTCTGTTATTTGTTTCAGTCTCTTTAGCTCATATTGGAGGAGTTGCTCATATATTTGATAACACTTGTCTCTTCATTCATATTTAACTATGAGGCCTGCAAATCCTGGTGGGATGGGTTATATTTACTGGTGGGCTTCACTGAGGGAAATCTTTATAATTTAAATCCTCCTCCTCCCGCCCAAGATCATAATCTATAGATATTTTCTTCTCCAGGACACTTCCACTTACCCAGAAAAGGAACCTCTAAAAAGAGGGAAAGGAGGTGTGAGAATACTAAAAATGTGCATGTGCTGTAGCAGAAAGTAAATAAATAATTGAATCAAGAAATAGGAATATCTGCATATTATTTAGAAATAGGAAGATAAACACTTTTTTAAAAAGCTTAAAATTGAAAGGCTACCCTTGTGGAGTGAGATGGGACAGAGTACTGGTAGAGTTGTTTCCTTATAAAGCTTTTAACATTATTGTATGTGTATTGTGATTAAAGTTTTAATTTTTAATTTTTTTAAAGATTTTATTTATTTATTTGAGAGAGATTGAGCATAAGCAGAAGAAAGAGGGAGAGAGACTCTGAAGCAGGCTCCGTGCTGAGTGCAGAGGTCAATGTGGGGCTTGATCCCACAACCATGAGATCATGACCTGAGCTAAAACCAAGAGTCAGACACTTAACTAACTGAGCCACCAACAGCCCCTGTGGTTAAAGTTTTTAAATGATTTTTAAACATTCAAATAAACTTAAAAAATTAATCATATCTAATAACAAGGCAGCCAAAAAAGAAATTAAGAAAACAATTCCATTTACAATTGCACAAAAAATAATGAAATACCTAGGAATAAACTTAACCAAGGAGGTGAAAGACCTATATCCTGAAAATTATAAAACACTGAAGAAAGAAATTGAAAACAACACAAATAGGACAATATCCCATGCTAACGAGTTGGAAGAGTAAATATTGTTAAAACGTCCATATTACCCAAAGCAATCTACAGATTCAATGCAATCCTTATCAAAATACCAACAGCATTTGCACAGAACTAGAACAAATAATACTAAAATTTGTATAGAACCACAAAAGACTTGATAACCAAAGCAGTCTTTAAAGAGAAGAACAAAGTGGGAGTATAACAATTCCAGATTTCAAGATACACTACAAAGCTGCAATAATCAAAACAATATGGTACTGGCACAAAAATAGACACATAGATCAATAGAACAGAATAGGAAATCCAGAAATAAACCCATGCTTATACAGTCAATTAATCTTCAACAAAGGAGGCAAAATATGCAATGGGGAAAAAACAGTCTCTAAAATAAATAGTGCTTGGAAAACTGGACAGCTACATGTAAAAGTTTGAAACTGGACCACTTTGTTACACCATACACAAAAACAAACTCAAAATGGATCAAAGACTTAAATGTGACACCTGAAACCATGAAAATCTTAGAAGAAAGTGCAGGCAGGAATCTCTTTGACATTAGCCTTAGCAACATAATTACGGATATGTCTCCTCAGGCAAAGGAAAGAAAAGCAAAAGTAAACTACTGGAACTACAGCAAAATAAAAAGCTTTTGTACAGCAAAGGAAACAATCAACAAAAATGAAAATGCAACCTACTGAATGGGAGGATATTTGCAAATGATATATCCAATAAGGGGTTAATCTCCAAAATATTTAAGAACTTATACAACTCAATACTAAAACCCCCCAAATAACCTGATTAAAAAAATAGGCAGAGGACCTGAATGCACATATTTCCAAAGAAGACGTACATACAACAGACACATGAAAAGATGCTCACCATCACTAACCCTCAGGGAAATGCAAATCGAAACCAAAATGAGATGTCACCTTACATCTGTCCAAATAGCTAGTAACAAAAAGACAAGAAAATAAGTGTTGGTGAGGATGTGGAGAAAAAGGAATCCTCATGCCCTATTGATGGGAATGTAAATTGGTGTGGCCATTATAGAAAAGAGTATGGAGTTTCCTCAAAAAATTAAAAGTAGAAATACCATATGATCCAGTAATTTCCACTTCAGGATATTTACCCACAGGAAATGAAAGCACCAATCCAAAAATCAGATATATGCACCCTATGTTTATTGCAGCATTATTTATAATAGCCAAGATATGGAGACAACCTAAGTGTCCATCAATAAATGAATGGATAAAGAAAATGTGATTTTACACACACACACACTGAAATATTACTCAGCCATAAAGAAAAATAGATCTTGCCATATGTGACAATAGACCTAAGGGGTATTATGCTGAGTGAAATAAGCCAGACAGAGAAAGACAAATATCATATGATTTCATTTAGATGTGTAATCTAAAAAACAAAAAAACCAAAGCAGAAACAGGTCCATAAATACAGAGAACAAACTGGTGGTTGCCAGAGGGGAGAGGGTAGGAGGATGGGCAAAATGGGTGAAGGCGAGTGGTAGGTACAGGCTTCCAGTTATGGAATGAATAAGTCATGGGGATGAAAGGTGCAGTGTAGGGCATATGGTCAATAGTATTGTAATAGTGTTGTGTGATGACAGATGGTAGCTACACTTATGGTGAGCATAGCGTAACTACAGAGTTGTAGAATCACTGGTGTATACCTGAAATTAATGTTACATTGTATGTCAACTATACTTCAATAAAAAAGTAGTTTCGTAAAATAATATCAAAAGAATAAAACGGTTACATGCAAAAAAATTAGGTCATGTTACTCCCTGACTCAAATACTTTCCGAAGTCTTTCCATTACACTTAGAATGAAATCCACACTCTTGCCTATGGCCTAGGAGGACCTGCATGATCTGGCTACTACCCACCTTGATCTCATCTCCTATCGCTCTCCTTTTCACTTACTATAGTTTCTGTTTGACTGGCTCCTTCTTATCCATCAAATATCATCTCCCCTAGATGCCTTCTCTGAGTCCCTTATTTATATGTCTCCCTTTATATTCTGAAAGGGAAGCCCACCTATTTCCTTCTTATCACAAACTTATCACAATCTATAATTCTCTCTTTTTTGGGTTATTTTTCATTTTATATACGTGATTGCTTTTGTCTCTCTCACTAGAATATAATTTCAGTAAACTCAAGGTGGTTTGTGTAATAGAAGACTTTCCCCCATAAAAGCATGCTAGGACCCCAAATGGCTACATCCTCATTGTGAAGGTATACCAGAATTAAACCTACCCAGAAAAAATGTATCCCTCACATGAATGTTCAATCCAATTCACCTGGGTAATCTGAAGTACCTTCAAGTATGAATTTGGCTTAAAGAGGCTCTAGCGCCTGGGTGGCTCGGTTGGCTAAGCATCTGCCTTCGGCTCAGGTCATGATCCTGGGGTCCTGGGACTGAGTCCTGTGTTGGGCTCCCTGCTCAGCAGGGAGTCTGCTTCTCCCTCTCCCCCTCCTACCCCCACTCATCCTCTCCCTCTCTCTCACAAATAAATAAATAATATCTTTTCAAAAAGAAAGAAAAGAAAAGTGACCCCAGAATGGTATGCTCTAGGTGCTTGGCAGGAGCAAATGCAAATTTTTTTTAGAAGAATAGGTCTCCATACTAGGTCTTCAAAAATGACAAGTGATTTTTCCAGAACAAGTCATAGTTCACATTAAAAATTGTTTACATACTAGGAAACAAGTTACCAAGAGCGGGAATCATAGAAACAACAAATAGCAAAACAGAAGCACAGAGTCTTCAGAAATTGGAATTAACATATATAACTTGTAAAATAACTATGTTTACTCTGTTAAAAGAAAAGCTTAGAAACGTGATGAAAAGTATAAAAACAACATAATTTATGTAATCCCAAAATATTTCCCCACACATTACTTCTACATTACAAAGGATGAAAAATCTGCTTTTACAGTGGCAAAATGTATCAGTCATCTTAACTAGATCATCAAAATTAACCTCACCAAGAATGAGACAAACTGACATCACGTGCCTCCTGATATGATGGAATGAAAAAGAAATAACATCAGTTCTGTAGTATTCCTGCCAAAAATGTAGGAATTCTCATATATATTGGGATGGCTATTATCAAAAAAAATAGAAAATAAGGTTTTGGCTAGGATGTGAAGAAATTGGAACCCCCATGTACTGTTGGTATAAATATAGAATTTTAGTTAGTATAAATATAGAATTACCCATAAGATCCAGCAATTCCACTCTGGATGTATACCAAAAAGAAGGGTCTTAAAGAGATATTTCTACACCCATGTTCAATAGCAGCATTACATACAATAGCTAAAATGTGCTAGCAACCTATGCCCATCAACTAATGAATAGATAAGCAAAATATGGTCTATACAATGGAATATTATTCAGCCTTAGGAAGGAAGGAAATTCTGACACATGATATAATGCTAAGTGATAGCATTGAGGACATAATGCTAAGTGATATAAGCCAGTCACAAAAAGACATATACTATATGATTCCATTTATACAAATATTTAGGATAGTTAAAATCATAGAGACAGAAAGTAAAATGGTGCCAGGGGCTGGGGAGAAGCAGAGGATGAGGAGTTAATGTTAAACGGGTAGAGAATTTCACTTTTACAAGATGAAAGAGTTCTGGAGATGGATGGTGGTGATGGTTGCACAACACTATGAATGAATTAATGCCACTGAACAGCACACTTAAGAGTGGTTAAGATGATAAACATGTATTATGTATATTTTACTACAATAAAAAATGAGGGGGGAATGTAGGAATTGATTCATGAAGGATAGTCTACAAAACAAAAAGCCTATACTATCAAAAATTGTCAATATCATATAACAAAGAAAGACCACAGAACTACTCCAGATTAAGAGACAAAGAGGTAAAAATAAAGATACGGTGAAAGATAGCATTGTAATAATTGTCAAATTTGAAAATGAACTACATATTAGATAATAGTATCATATCAATGTTAACTTTTCTTAATTTGGCCATTTCACTATAGTTATGGATGAGAATGTCCTTGATTTTAACAGATACACACTGAAATATTTAGGGCAGGATTATTATCTCTGCAAATAACTGTCAAATGATTCAATAATACTAATAGTGATACACTGCTGGTGGGATTGCAAGCTGGTGCAACCACTCTGGAAAACAGTATGGAGGTTCCTCAAAAAGTTGAAAATAGAGCTACCATATGATCCAGCAATTGCACTACTGGGTATTTACCCCAAAGATACAAATGTAGGGATCCGAAGGGGTACGTGCATCCTGATGTTTATAGCAGCGATGTCCACAATAGCCAAACTGTGGAAAGAGCCAAGATGTCCATCGACAGATGAATGGATAAAGAAGATGTGGTATATATATACAATGGAATATTATGCAGCCATCAAAAGGAATGAGATCTTGCCATTTGCAACGACGTGGATGGAACTGGAGGGTGTTATGCTGAGCGAAATAAGTCAATCAGAGAAAAACATGTATCATATGACCTCACTGATATGAGGAATTCTTAATCTCAGGAAACAAATTGAGGGTTGCTGGAGTGGGGGGGGAAGGGATGGGGTGGCTGGATGACAGACATTGGGGAGGGTATGTGCTATGGTGAGCACTGTGTATTGTACAAGACAGTTGAATCACAGATCTGTACCTCTGAAACAAATAATGCAATATATGTTAAGAAAAAAAAAAAGAAGAAGATAGCAGGAGAGGAAGAATGAAGGGGGGGAAATTGGAGGGGGAGATGAACTATGAGAGACGATGGACTCTGAGAAACAAACTGAGGGTTCTAGAGGGGAGCAGGGGTGGGAGGATGGGTTAGCCTGGTGATGGGTATTAAGAGGGCACATTCTGCATGGAGCACTGGGTGTTATGCACAAACAATGAATCATGTACACTACATCAAAAACTAATGATTTAATGTATGGTGATTAACATCACAATAAAAAATTTTAAAAAAAGAGGATCATAAAAAAATAGTAATAGTGATACAAGTAATAAAAATGACAAATGACAAGACATATTTGAAAACCAACCAAAAACACATCTAAAATAATACATTGAGAAGTGTTCGGCTGGCTCAGTTGGTAGAGCAGGTGACTCTTGATCTCAGGGTTAGAAGTTCAAGCCCCACATTGGTCATGGAGCCTACTTTAAAAATAAATAGATAAACAAACAAACAAATGAACAAACAAATAAAATACATTGAAAATTGAAATAAAAATTTTTAACAAAAGATTAGATGTAGCTAAAGAGAGAATTATTAGTAAACCAGAAGTAGCACAAAGAGAAAAAAGGATGGACAATATGTAAAAGCAACTAAGAGATAGGCAAACCTGAGTAAGAATTCTAACACGGGTAGACACCTGAAGCAGAGGAAAGGGATATATGGGGCAGATGCCACATTAAAGGAGATATTCATGAGTATATTTTAGAACTGATGAAAGGACAAATTCATGGTTTCAGATAGCCCAGTAAACCCCATATCGGATAGATAAAAAGAAACCCACACTAAGATATATCATAGTGAAATTGTAGAACACCATAGAAAAAGAGAAAATCTTTAATAAGCCAGAGAAAAAAGAAAGTTTACATTCAAAGAAGCAGCAATGAAACTGAATCTGGTCTCTCAACAGCAGTAATGGAAGCCAGAAGACAGTGGGATGATATCTGATGTGCTGGAAGAAAATAACAGCCAAGTAGAATCTTAGAGCCACTGAAAATATCTTTTAAGAATGATGGTGGAACAAAGACATTTTCAGACATGTGAAAATGTAGTTTGTCCCTCGCAGATTCTCAACAGAGATAATTCTGAATCATATACATTAGTCAGAAGGGAAGTTTTCCCAGATGATAGGTATGAGAAACAAGGAATAAAGAGTATAGAAAGTAGTAAATATGTGAATGAACCTAAGAAAATACTGATTAATAAAACAATGATAATATTTTCTTAAAGGATTAAAAAATAGTTGAAATATAAGGAAAAATAATTTGTAAGTTTTGAAGTAGGTAAAAAGAATTAAGTTGTTCTAAGTTTCTTTTATTATGCAGGAAGAATTTAAGTGATTTATTAACTTTAGACTTTATTAAGTAAGCATATTACAATTTCTAAGACAACTACTAAAATAAATGAACAGAATGTGTAACTCTTAAACTACTCAAAGGGGACAACATTGATATGACTAATACATTTGGCAAATCCAAAATAAGGTAAGAAAGGAGAAAAAAATGAAGCAGATATGACAAATGGAAAGTACAAAATACATTTGCAGATTTAAACCCAACTATATATACAATGTGAATTGTGTCTTTAGGAGTGGTGCAATGTCCATGGCCTTAACAATGTAGTATTAATTATGTTTCATGTAAATGAACTAAATGCTCCAGTTAAAAGACAAAGACTTTCAAACTTGATAATAATAAATTCTATCATATGCTATTTATAAGAAACATGTCTTTCTGTAACCTTATAAGAAAAGTTGAAAGTTGAATGATTAAATAAGACATACCAAAACATGAAGCAGCTGCTGCGGCTAAGGTCGAAGAGGTTGCTGCCTGTGCTCTTCTCAAGGATTTTGATGGATTCCTGTCTCACATTTAGGTCTTTCATCCACTTTGAGTCTATTTTTGTGTGTGGTGTAAGGAAATGGTCCAGTTTCATTCTTCTGCACGTGGCTGTCCAATTTTCCCAACACCATTTGTTGAAGAGACTATCATTTTTCCATTGGACATTCTTTCCTGCTTTGTCGAAGATTGATTGACCATAGAGTTGAGGGTCCATTTCTGGGCTCTCTATTCTGTTCCATTGATCTATGTGTCTGTTTTTATGCCAGTACCATATTGTCTTGATGATGACAGCTTTGTAATAGAGCTGGAAGTCCGGAATTGTGATGCTGCCAGCTCTGCTTTTCTTTTTCAACATTCGTCTGGCTATTCAGGGTCTTTTCTGGTTCCATACAAATTTGTTCCATTTCTTTGAAAAAAGTTGATGGTATTTTGATGAGGATTGCATCACATGTGTAGATTGCTCTAGGTAGCATAGACATTTTCACAATATTTGTTCTTCCAATCCATGAGCATGGAACATTTTTCCATTTCTTTGTGTCTTCCTCAGTTTCTTTCATGAGTATTCTATAGTTTTCTGAGTACAGATTCTTTGCCTCTTTGGTTAGATTTATTCCTAGGTATCTTATGGTTTTGGGTGCAATTGTAAATGGGATCAACTCCTTAATTTCTATTTCTTCTGTCTTGTTGTTGGTGTATAGAAATGCCACTGATTTCTGTGCACTGATTTTATATCCTGCCACTTTACTGAATTCCTGTATGAGTTCTAGGAGTTTTGGGGTGGAGTCTTTTGGGTTTTCCACATAAAGTATCATATCATCTGCAAAGAGTGAGAGTTTCACTTCTTCTTTGCCAATTAGGATGCCTTTTTTTTCTTTTTGTTGTCTGATTGCTGAGGCTAGGACTTCTAGTACTATGTTGAATAGCAGTGGTGATAGTGGACATCCCTGCCATGTTCCTGACCTTAAGGGGAAAGCTCTCAGTTTTTCCCCATTGAGAATGATATTTGCTGTGTGGTTTTTTATAGATGGCTTTTATGATATTGAGGTATGTACCCTCTATCCCTACACTGTGAAGAGCTTTAATCAAAAAAGGATGCTGTATTTTGTCAAATGCTTTTTCTGCATCTACTGAGAGGATCATATGGTTCTTGTTCTTTCTTTTATTAATGTATTGTAATCACATTGATTGATTTGTGGATGTTGAACCAAACTTGCAGCCCAGGGATAAATCCCACTTGGTCATGGTGAATAATCCTTTTAATGGACTGTTGGATCCTATTGGCTAGTATTTTGGTGAGAATTTTTGCATCTATGTTCATCAGGGATATAACTCTGTAGTTCTCCTTTTTGAGGGGGCCTTTGTCTGGTTTGGGGATCAAGGTAATGCTGGCCTCATAAAACGAGTTTGGAAGTTTTCCTTCCATTTCTATTTTTTGGAACAGTTTCAGAAGAATAGGTATTAAGTCTTCTTTAAATATTTGGTAGAATTCCCCTGAGAAGCCATCTGGCCCTGGGCTCTTGTTCATTGGGAGATTTTTGATGACTGCTTCAATTTCCTTAGTGGTTATAGGTCTGTTCAGGTTTTCTATTTCTTCCTGGTTCAGTTTTGGTAGTTGATATGTCTCTAGGAATGCATCCATTTCTTCCAGATCATCTAATTTGCTAGTTTATAGTTGCTCATAATATGTTCTTGTAGTTGTTTGTATTTCTTTGGTGCTGGTTGTGATCTCTCCTCTTTCATTGATGATTTTACTTATTTGGGTCCTAGACACATCACCAAAGGCAAGGGAAGCAAGGGCAAAAATGAACTATTGGGACTTCATCAAGATAAAAAGCTTTTGCATGGCAAAGGAAACAGCCAACAAAACCAAAAGACAACCGACAGAATGGGAGAAGATATCTGCAAATGACATATCAGATAAAGGGCTAGTATCCAAAATCTGTAAAGAACTTATCAAACTCAACACCCAAAGAACAAATAGTCCAATCAAGAAATGGGCAGAAGACTTGAACAGACATTTCTGCAAAGAAGACATCCAAATGGCCAACAGACATGTGAAAAAGTGCTCCACATCGCTCAGCATCAGGGAAATCCAAATCAAAACCTCAGTGAGATACCACCTCACGCCAGTCAGAATGGCTAAAATTAACAAGTCAGGAAACGACAGATGTTGGCGAGGATGCAGAGAAAGGGGAACCCTCTTACACTGTTGGTGGGAATGCAAGCTGGTGCAGCCAGTCTGGAAAACTCTATGGAGGTTCCTCAAAAAGTTGAAAATAGAGCTACCATATGATCCAGCAATTGCACTACTGGGTATTTACCCCAAAGATACAAATGTAGTGATCCAAAGGAGCACGTGCACCCTAGTGTTTATAGCAGCAATGTCCACAATAGCCAAACTATGGAAAGAGCCAAGATGTCCAGCAACAGATGAATGGATAAAGAAGATGTGGTGTGTGTATATATATATAGATGTAGATATAGATATATAGATATAGATATAGATATAATGGAATATTATGCAGCCATCAAAAATGAAATATTGCCATTTGCAATGACATGGATGGAACTAGAGGGTATTATGCTAAGCGAAATAAGTCAATCAGAAAAAGGCAAGTATCATATGATCTCACTGATATGGGGAATTTGAGAAACAAGACAGGATCATAGGGGAAGGGAGGGAAAAATGAAAGAAGACGAAACCAGAGAGGGAGACAAACCATAAGAGACTGTTAATCTTAGGAAACAAACTGAGGGTTGCTGGAGTGGAGGGGGGTGGGAGGGATGGGATGGCTGGGTGATGGACATTGGGAGTGTATGTGTTATGGCGAGCTCTGTGAATTGTATAAGACTGATGAATCACAGACCTGTACCCCTGAAACAATACATTATATGTTAATTAAAAAAAAAAAGTAACATGGGCATATTAAAAAAAAAAAAAAGACATACCAAAACAGGACACCTGGGTGGCTCAGTCAGCTAAGTGTCTGACTTTGGCTCAGGTCATGATCTCAGGGTCCTGGGATTGAGACCTGCATGGGGGTTAGGGGTGGTCCCTGCTCAGCAGGAAGTCTGCTTCTTCCTTTCCCTCTGCCCCTCCCCTTACTCAGACTCTCTTTCTCTCCCTCTCTCTGTCAAATAAATAAATAAAATCCTTAAAGAAAAAAGAAAAAAAAAGACATACCAAAACATTCTAAGCCAAAGAAAATGATAGCTATATTTAAAAATATATCTTTAAAGAAAATAAAATTAAAGGAATAAAGAAGGTCACTTTGTATTGATGAAGGGAACTATATGACAGTTTTAAAATGACAGTTTTAAGTTTTAAACTTGTGCAGGAAAGTCCTCCAAGTTTATACCTATTATAGATTAAAATCTATTATTTATTTTCCTAACCCCTTTAATTCTCAAAAATTTTCCAGTTTGGGAGAGAAGCCTTAAGTCCATCCTTCCTACTTATAATAATTAAAGAAACTAAATCCATAACCCAATATATTTCCAATATGTACCCTCAAGATGTATAAGGCAAACAATGACAGAACTTCAAGGAGAAATAGACAAATATACCAAGTATCGATGGGATGTTTTTTCATATTACATTCCTCAGTTATTAATAGAAAAGCAAGCAAAAAATCAGTAAAGATGTAAAAGGTATTAATAAGATAATAAAATTGACATAGTGTGATCTCCACTTAACCACTGCAGAATACATATTTTTAGGCATACAGAACATTACTAAATATAAACAGACCATAAAACAAGTCTCAATACATTTTAAAGGTTTAAAATTATACAGAGCATGTTCTTAGATCATAACACAAACTAGAAATCTGCAAAAATTAGAATGAGGTAAAAAAAACCCATATATTAGAGACTAAAAAAATCATGCATCAAAACAAGATCATTAAAATATTAGAAAATATATTAAGCAGAATAGTAACAAAATAATTGCATAACAAAATTTATGACATGAGTACAGAAAGGGAAATTTATAACCTGAAAATATGCATGTTTAGGAAATATGAATCTTAACTAAACATTCACCTAAAAAAATTAGAGGTATACCAGAAAGAAGAAAATAATGAAGATTAAAGGAGACATTTTGAAATAGAAAACAACTATACATACAATAGAGAGACTCAACAAAGCCAAAAGTTGCTCGTTTCTTTTAAGAAAATTAAACTATCTCTTTCAAGAATGATGAAGAAAGTGGGAAAGCACAATAATCAGCATCCAGAAGGCACAATAATCAACATCCAGAAACAAAAAGGAGACACACTTACAGATACTACGTTATTAAAAAGACAGTATAAGATTAACATGATCAACAAAGTTGGAAAAAAAAACACGGAAAAGAAAAAAATTAACATGAAATCTTTATATCAATAAACTTAAAAATTTAGGCAAAATGTACAAATTCCTAAAAAACATAACTTACTAAAGTTTACTCAGGAAGAAGTAGGAAATTTATAATCAGAAATAGGCAATCTTATCATTATGGTGCCCATATATCCCATTTTGCACAGGAAGGTCCTCCAAGTTTATACCTATTATAGAGTAAAATCCATTAATTATTTTCCTAACCCCTTTAATTCTCAAAAATTTCCCAGTTTGGGAGAGAAGCCTTATGTCCATCCTTCCTACTTATAATAATTAAAGAAACTAAATCCATAATCCAAATGTTTCTCCTAAGAGAATTCCACACCCAGATTCACCAGCAAGTTCTACCCATGGAAGAAATAATTTTAATCTTAGACAAACTCTTTCAGAAAGTAGAAAAAGAGGAAACACTTCCCAACTCTTGAGATTAGTATAACCTTGATGCTAAAATATGGCAAAGACAATGCATGAAAAGAAAGTTATGGGGCATCTCACTCATGAACACAGATGCAAAAATCCAAACTGAAATGTTGGCAAACTGAATCTAGTAGCATATAAAAGGACAATACATCATGTCCCAGGAATTCAAGGTTGGTTTAACATTAGAAAATCAACAAATATAGTCCACTGTGTTACCACATTAAAAAAGAAAATCATAATATCTTCTCAGTAGATAAAGAAAAAGCATTTGATAAAATTTAACATACATAGCTCCATGAATATGTTCCATGATATGACATATCAAAGGTGTTTAGCATCATTTGTATTCATGGAACTACACCTTAAAACCACAGAGAGACACCCTTATAATCCTATTAGACTGGCCAAAATTATGAAATCTAAAATAAGTTTGAGAGAGGCTGTGGAGACTATTTTCATACACAATACCAGAAAAATTGGTATAAAAACAGGAATTTACTGTAATGGAAGAGTCCAGGGATTCTGGGGTGGGCTGGTAGGGATACTTGCTCAGTTCCTGCATCGGTGATTTGATGAGGGGCAGGGCAATTAATTCTGGCTCTTGTCAGGCTCAGTGCTAAATTGTTCAGCTACCATTTAGTGGAGGTAACAGCTGTCATATTGCTTTAATAGTTTCCTTCCACTGACGTGAAATGAGGAATTTCTTCTGTGAGGATGCTTAAGAGTTGGCAAAACTCCTAATGGCATCCTTCAGTTTTAGCCTCTTGTGGCTCCTACATTTGGATGAATTATGTAGAAAGCAGTTAGAAAAAAGGGATTATCAATCATAGGAGGCTCTCCCTCTCAAGGAAACACACCATTTTCTTTTCTTCTGAAGACCGTGATGGCATTTTTTCCCGCAAGTATGCTCAGTTTAAAACCTGCGCATTTTACCTTCTTTGGGAAGCTCTCCTAAGCTGTTCTCTGATCCTTTTTACTTCCTATCTGGTTTGACCATTATAGGCATACATGTTTTAGCTCCTTCAGTAGATCTCTTGGACAACAGGATGTTTGTCAGATCCATTTTTCAGTTCTCCACAATGCCTTTTCCAGTTTCTGGCACATAGTAGCTGCTTAATAAGTGATTTTTTTTGTCATCTCATGTGAAAAAAAGGTCATGGTCTGCCAGTCTGGTGTTGAAAAAGTGGTTCCATGAAGCCATGAGAGTGCCCTAGGCACTTTTAAATTTCTGCTCTGCATTCTTTAGCATGTTGCTTCCATCTTCAAGGTCACAAAATGGCTAATAGAGCTCCTACCAGTATGTCTGCCTTTTAGGAGAATAGAAAGGGACAAACAGGCTCTTCTCTCCCTTTAAAGAGTTTTAGACAGCACCAACCAAAGTTTTCTACTTAAATTTCATTGAGTACCCCCTTAACTGTAAGGGAGCCTGGGAAGTAACGTTTTCTAGTTTGGCGCATTAGCACTCTGAACAAAATCTGCATTAGGTTACTAAGGAAGCATAGGAGAGAAGATATTTGGTTAAGCACCTGCAATCTTTGCCATTAAAGGCTCTAATTATTTGTCAGCAAGTATTAACATTTTTTTTTTACAATTGTTAATTGTTTCTTTAAGATTTTTACATTTCTCTTCAAAATCTAAAGGTAAATTTTTTTTAAAGATTTAATTTATTATTTATTTGAGAGAGAGAGACAGACAGAGATAGTGAGAGAGAGCATGAGCAGGGAGGAGAGGGAGAAGCAGGCTTCCTGCGGAGCAGGGAGCCGGATGTAGGACTCAATCCCAGGACCCTGGGATCACGACCTGAGCAGAAGGCAGACGCTTAACCAACTGAGCCACCCAGGTGCCCCAAAATCTATAGGTAAACTATTGAAATTTATTCAGACTCCAGCTTTCATAGCCAGGGTTTTAATGCAATACAATCTACTCAATCAAATGAGCTTTGTTTGTTTCCTCTATCCCTAAGTAGGTTTGACACCATCTGGTGTTTTCAGCTTTCGACCCAGAGCCATGGCTGGCATCATCAGACTAATCAAGAGGTGGGAGGGGCTGGGGCAGGAATGAGTTAGTGACACAAGTCATTTGGTAATTAAATACTCATTGGTTATAATATTTGCTCCTTGCATAATAAAATATCCATTGAGGAATTTTAATAAAATTCTGTTGTTAATCATCAGCAACTGGAAGCTCAGAGTGTGAGTCTAATTGATAGACTGATGCTATGGCTGATATAAAATATTAAGTTTCAAAAAGACAACCAAAGGGGCAGTTAAAGAACACTTATTGTGTGCTCATCTTATTTTATTTTTTAGTTTTTTTTAAAGATTTTATTTATTTATTTGATAGAGAGAGACACAGGGAGAGAAGGACCACAGGCAGGGGGAGTGGGAGAGGGAGAAGCAGACTCTCTGCTGAGCAGGGAGCCAGATGTGGGGCTCGATCCCAGGACCCTGGGATCATGACCTGAGCCGAAGGCAGACGCTTAACGACTGAGCCACCCAGGTGCCCCTATTGTGTGCTCATTTTAGTCTACTTTTCTCATATATGTTAAATTCCTCCAAAATAATAATACATAATAAATAACAATTTAAAAAATTCTCCTGAATAATTTGGATGACCAAGGTACAAGTAATGAAAGATAATAATTGATCTAATTACCCATTCCATTCAAACAATAATTGTTGAATGTACATTATTTTCTAAGCACTGTGCTAGCTGCTAGAGATCTAAATGAGAGTTTTTTAAATGTAGACATTTCAGAGGTAAAGATAGGTTGAAAGGCTAAAATGGACAGCAGGAAACTGAGATAAGTAATCTGAAATCAGCTTCCATAGGCTAATAATTCCAGAAAGCAGCAGAAAGTAGGCTTAGACATTTTGTAATACTCTTCTAGCCACATGAAATTATAAATTCGCAGAAGATTCAGGCATAGATTTTTAATATGAGATTTTGACATGTGCAAATTAGACAATCTTAATGAACAAAGAAAAGAAATAGAGCAATTCACTTATATGGCATAATATAGAAATCATGTGTCCTAGAAGTCAACTAGTCTGTCTGAAAGATAAGAAGTTCTAACAGGTTACATCTGAGTATGTGGCTCAATGTTCTATTAGAATATTCTTAGTGGGAATTTACATGAGAGTTACAGAAAATTAAATTTAAAACCAAGACCTGGAAAGGACGCATTAATTTAAAGGCAGGCCTCTTTTTTTTTTTTTTAATCACTAGATTTAATCAGAAATTGAAATTGGTTAATCCTTTTTTTTCTTGACAGAGAGAGAGAGAGAGAGAGCAAGCAGGGGGAGAGGCAGGCAGAGGGAGAGGGAGAAGCAGACTCCCTGCTGAGCAGGGAGCCCGATGCGGGGCTTGATCCCAGGACCCTAGGATCATGACCTGAGCCGAAGGCAGCCGCTTAACCAACTGAGCTACCAGGCACCCCTGAAATTGATTAATTCTAATTGACTAATTGATACAATTGGTCAAGTCTTAGCTGAAAGTCATGAATTCGGAGACTGCTGATGCTATGGTAGACAAAACTTGCTTATAAAAAGACATCCAGCCCAGAGGTATGGGGGTCTTCTGCCCCATGCGTCTCTCATGTGTTTCACTTGGAGTTCAGGCCACTGTCCTGAGCTATTGACCTTGGAACATCAGTTGGTCTGACATGCTTGTTTTGTTCCCCTTAGTTGGATGAATTATTTATAATCTCTAAAACTCAGTGTACTCTTACATAAGTTGTGTTTAAATATAACCATTATGATGTTCTCTACACTCTGTTAATTTTTTAAATGATTTTGAAAGGCTTAAAAGGATTTCACTACAAAATTTATAAGGATGATAATTTAGTAGATTGTTAAGGGTGGTTTAAATGCTTAGGGAGCTTTTGTTTTTTACATTTGTCATCTTCCCTTGTTGTATTTGAAATGTTTAAGAGAGCCAATTATATTAAAATCATACTCTGAAATAGCCAAGAGAATGTGATTAAATATGTAAATATATTAAATATTTGAGTAAACTCAAAAAGGACAAGTGAAAATGATTATTCCTCTTTTGATTAAAATCATAAAATTTGTAAATAAAGTAAGAGCACAAGTTAAGCTTAAATGTTTATGGGAAATAAGACTTTTACCTTTGAAACTGTAATAATATAATATTGATTTAAATAAATAATTATAAGGATTTCTTTTTGTGCACAAAATCCCAACTAGGACAGTAAAAGCCCAACTCAGATTTAACCAATAGCAAAAGTGGAAGTGTGGGTTGTGAGTCAATCACTAGGATTCTTTAAGAAAGACCTGCATCCCTAGCTAAGGTCAGTGGGTCTCCACGCACACTCTGCCTCCCCATTTATACACAGCACACAAACTGGTATAAGGATAATGCCAGAGGACTGCTCTTTGTAGAAAGACAATCTGCGTGGAGAGGGGATCCAGAGGCCAAGCAAGGCTTAAGATAACTCCAAAAGTGTTTACATCAAACATTAAGGTGGACAAGAAACAGTGAGACCACTGAAGTACTTCATCTCCAGAATAAAAACCTCCTAACTCTGACTTAATGGAGTTTCCAGGCTGTCCACCTTCACCATACCTACCACCCTCAAACCTGCTGGATAATTCCCTTGCCCACTGGCACAGAGGCCACATTTAGGCCTCCTGGTGATGGGGAGGCCTTTGGGAAGCTGCAGCTTCCTTTATTAATCATCCTATTCATTTATGCATAATGATGAACTGATCCAAGAATTACTAGACACTGGACAAAACCCAGCAACATTAAAAAGACCAAAGTGGGCGCCTGGGTGGCTCAGTTGGTTGGGCGACTGCCTTCGGCTCAGGTCATGATCCTGGAGTCCCGGGATCGGGTCCCACATCGGGCTCCCTGCTCGGCGGGGAGTCTGCTTCTCCCTCTGACCCTCCTCCCTCTCATGCTCTCTGTCTCTCATTCTCTCTCTCAAATAAATAAATAAAATCTTTAAAAAAAAAAAAAAGACCAAAGTGGGGATGCCTGGGTGGCTCAGTTGGTTAAGTGTCTGCCTTCGGCTCAGGTCATGATCCCAGGGCCCTGGGATCAAGTCCTGCATCAGGCTCTTCGCTCAGCGGGGAGCCTACTTCTCCCTCTGCCTGCCACTCCCCCTGTTTGTGTGTCTCTCTCTCTCTCTCTCTCTCTGACAAATAAATAAAATATTAAAAAATAAAAACAAAAAATTTTAAAAAGAATTAAAAAATACCAGGGTGATAAAAATTATGTTAAGTGAAGTAAGCCAAACACAAACAAATATTGTACAATTTCAGTTATATGAGGCTCCTAGAGTAGTCAGTACCCAGCCTGATGCATTGCAGGATTGAAAGAAGCTCATACAAGTTTAAGAATTCCTACACAAAAGGGAGCAAGAAGTGTGGAACAGGTGTATCCATAGAAGTTCTGAGAAAGCCTGAGCATCCCTAACAGGGCTGATGGAAGGTGTTTCCCAACATCAGTCAGTAAAGTCTGAAGGAGGTGACTGCTACTTCAAATGTTAAAACAGCAACACAAGACTTCAAGGAACATGAAAAATCAAGGAAACATCACACCACCGAAGGATCACAATAATCTTCCTGTTCCTACCCCAAAGACATGGAGATCTTCAATTTACCTGATAAAAGTCTCAAAATAGCTTTTCTAAGGAAGCTGAATGAGCTACAAGAAAACATAGACAATTCAAAGAAATCAGAAAACAACACATAAAATGAGAAGTTTAACAAATATTTAGAAATCATAAAAAAGAATCAAATGGAAATTGTGAAGCTGAAGAAAACAATGTAATGAAACATGTAATGGAGAAAATCAATAACAAAGTGGATCAAACAGAAGAAAGAATCTGTGGATTAGAAGATAGAACTTTCAAAATTATCTAGTCAGAGGAGAACAAAGAATGAAAAAAGGAAAAGAAATCCTATGTGATCTGCATGATACCATCAGAAGAAACAATCTGTGAATTACTGGAGTCTCAGAAGGAGAAAAGAGGGAGAAGGGGTCAGAAAACTTTTTAAGATAAATAATGGTGGAGAATTTCTCAAATCTGGTAAGAGATTGGATATCCAAGTTCATGAAACTTATAGGTTCATGAAACTCAATGTAAAGGGATTTTTTCCAAGATAAAATTATATAAAACTGTCAAAAATCAAAGACAAAGAGAATCTTAAAAGCAGCAAGAAAACAGAAGCTCATAACTTACAAGGGAACTCCCATAAGGCTATCAGCAGATTTCTCAGCAGAGACCTTACAGGCTAGGAGAAAATGGGCGATATACTCAAAGTGCTGAAAGAAAAAAAAAAACTGCCGAGAATACTCTATTCAGCAAAGTTGTTCTTCATAAATGAGAAGAGATATTTCCCAGACAAACCAAAGTTGAGGGAGTTCATCATGAGCAGACCTGCCTTTTAAGAAATGCTGAAAGGAGTTCTTCAAGTTGAAATGAAAGGGTGCTAATTAGTAACATGAAAACATATGGAAAATATACATTATACTGGTAAAGGTAAGTATATAGCCAAATTAAAAACACTCTAATACTGTGATATGGTGGTGTGTTAAACACTGCACTCTGGTATAAAAGTCAAAGACAAATGTATTAAAAAGAACTATAGGTACAATAATTCGTTAAGGAATACACAATATTAAAAAAAGCTAAACTATGACATCAAAAACATAAAAGATGGGGGACTAAAAAGGTAGAGTTTTTGTATGTGATCAGGGTTAAGTGTTACCAGTGTAAAATAGGCTGTTATATCTATAAGATGTTTTATGTACCATTTGCTGATAACCACAAAGCAAAAACCTACATTAGATTCACAAAAAATAAAGACAAGGGCATCAAAGCATACCACTATGGAAAACTGTCAATTCACAAAGGAAGATGGCATGAGAGGATGAAAGGAAAAAGGGAACTATAAGACAGCCAGCAAATAATTAATAAGATGGCATTAGTAAGTCTTTACCCATCAATAATTACTGTAAATGTAAATGGCTTAAATTCTCCCATCAAAATGTATACAAGGGGCTGGATGGATTTAAAAAAAGGATCCAACTATATGCTGTCTACAAGAGATTCACTTCAGCTTTAAGGACACACATAGGCTTACATCGAAAGATGGAATCATGATATTCCATGTAAATGGAAACTAAAAAAGAGCAGGGGCAGCTATACATTTATCAGACAAAATAGACTTTAACTCAGAAGCTGTAACAAGAGACAAAGAAGTTCATTGTATAATGATAAAGGAGAATAATGATAAATGCATCAAAGAGAATATTAAAATTATAAATATATATGCACCCAACATTAGAGTACAGGTATCCCCCTCTTTCTGAAAACTGCATTATGCCACTTCGCTTTTACAAAAGACCTACATTGGTACCTGTTTTGCTAACTGAAAGACAGCCAAAGAGGATTTTCACTCTTACAAAAAAAGGCAAAAAGCAAAAATAGTGTTCAGTGTTTGTTTTGGAATGAGCTATGATGAGGAAGAGACCACCCTGAGCAGCGAGTCGGGCCACCAATCTACCTCCCTGGGAACTGCACTTAGCATCTCAGCATCAAGCCTCCATAGCTTTGAACTGTGAGCATCTATACTTTATCCAGTTTGTTTTGTGCATTCATTAGCAAGATGTGTCCTAAGGTAGCAGAAAGACCTAAGAGAACTCATTTTTGGAGTCTGAGTATGCTCTTAATTTTTCCATATAAGTTAATGGCAATTGCCTTTTTGCTTTATACCATTTCAGCTTATGAAAGTTTTCATAGAAATGCTCTACTTTCAAATAGTGGGAGAAACTTGTACCTAAATAAATTAAGCAAATACTAAGATCTGAAGAGAGAAATAGACTAAAATACAATAATAGTAGGGGACTTCAATACCCCACTTTCAACAATAGATAGGTTATTCAGACAGAAGAATAATAAGGAAATGTTGGACTTGAACCATACTTTAGATCAAATGGACCTACCACACATTTACAGAATAGTTCATCCAATAGCAGCAGAATACACATTTTTTCAAGCATATATGAAACATTCTTCAGGATAGATAATATGAGGGGTCACAAAAAAGTCTTAACAAGTATGAGGAGATTGAAATCATGCCAGGTATCTTTTCTTATCAAAATGGCATGAAACTGAAATTAATAGCAGGAAGAAAACTGGAAAATTCACAAACAGATGGAAATGAAGCAAACACTACTAAACAATCAATGGGTCAAAGAAGAAGTGAAAAAATATCTTGAGAAAAACAAAAATGGAAACACAACATACCAAAACTTATGGGATGTAGTGAAAGCAGTTTTAAGAGGGAAGTTCATAGGAATAAACACATTTTTTTAAAAAAGAATAATCTTAAATAAACAGCATAACTTTACACCTCAAGGAACTAGAAAAAGAAGAACAAATTAAGCCTAAAGTTAGCAGAAGTAAGGAAATAACACAGATCACAGAGGGAAAAATTGAAATAGAGACTAAAAAGACAATAGAAAAGATCAATGAAACTAAGAGCTGATTCTTTGAAAAAAGAAACTGGCAAATCTTTAGCTAGACTCAGAAAAAATGGGGAAAACTCAAATAAAATCACAAATGAAACTAGAGACATTATAAGTGATATCACAGTAATACAAAGAATCATAAGAGACTACTCTGAATAATTATAAACTAACAAATTGGATAACCTAGAATAAATGGATAAATCCCCAGAAACATACAATTTACCAAGACTAAATCATGAAGAAATGAAAAATCTTAACAGACCAATAACAAGTAAGGAAATTGAATCAGGAGTTTAAAAAAACAAAACAAAACAAACACCACCTCTCAACAAAGGAAAACTCAAGACCAGATGGTTTCACTGTGAATTTTACCAAACATTTAAAGAAGAATTAACACGATCCTTCTTAAACACTTCTAAAAAAACTGAAGAGGAGGGAAAACTCCAAATTCATTTTACAAGGTCAGTGTTATCCTGATACTGAATCCAGGTAAAGACATAAGAAAAGATAACTATAGGCCAATATCCTTGATGAATATAGGTGTAAAAATTCTTTTTTAAAAGATTTTATATATTCATTTGAGACACAGAGATACAGAAAGAGAGAGAGAGAGAGAGCATGAGCAGGGAGAGAGGCAGAAGGAGAGGGAGAAGCAGGCTCCCCGCTGAGCCAGGAGCCCGATGTGGGGCTCAATCCCAGGACCCTGGGATCATGACCTGAGCCGAAGGCAGACGCTTAACTATCTGAGCCACCCAGGTGCCCAGGTGTAAAAATTCTTAACAAAATACTAGCAAACTGAACTCAGCGGCACATTAAAAGGATCATATTCCATGATCAAGTTGGATTTATCCCTGGGATGCAAAGATGCTTCAACATATGTAAATCAATAAATATGATACATCACATTAATAGAATAAAAGATCAAAATCATATGATCATTTCAATAGATGCAGAAAATACATTTGAAAAAATTCAACATTCATTCATGACTAAAAACACAACAAACTGGATATGGGGGAACATATCTCAACATAATAAATGCCATATGACAAGCACACAGTTAACATTATACTTAATGTTGTAGGTTGGAAGATTTTTCTCCAAGAGCAGGAACAAGACAAGGGTGCCCACTCTCACCACCCCTATTTAACATAGTACTGGAAGTCTTAGACAGAGTAGTCAGGCAAGAAAAAGAAATAAAAGGCATCCAAATTTGAAAGGAAGAAGTAAATTGTCTCCATTTGCAGATGACATGATTTTAAGATATAGAATATCCTAGAGACTCCACCAAAAAAACTCACAAAACAGAACTAATCAACAAATTCAGTAAAGTTGCAGAATACAAAATCAACATACAGAAATCAGTAGCATCTCTGTACACTTACAGTGAAATATCTGAAAAAGAAATAAACAGTTCTACTTACAATAACATCAAAAACAATAAAATACTTAGGAATAAACTAAGTAGGTAAAATCTGTATATTGAAAACTACAAGACTTTGATGAAAGAAATTGAAGAGGATTTAAACAGAAGGATCTCCCATGTTCATGGATTGGAAGAACTAATAATACTGTTAAAATGTTCATACTACCCAAAGCCCCCTATAGATTCAATGTAACTCCTATAAATATTCCAATGGCATTTTTTACAGATATAAAAAAAGACAATCCTCAAATTCTTTTGGAATGACAAAAACCCCGAATAGCCAAAGTAATCCTGAGAAAGATGAACAAAGCTGGAGGCATCATACTCCTTGATTTTAAACTGTATTCCAGAACTATATTACTCAATACAGTAAATAATTGGCATAAAAATAGACATATAGGCCAGTGGAGCAGAATTGAGAGCCCCCCCAATAATCCTTCATGTATACAGTCAACCAATATTTGACAAGTATACTAAGTATACTCAATGGGAGAAAAAGACAGTCTCTTTAATAATGGTGCTGGGGAAATTGGATATGTACATGCAAAAGAAGGAAACTTGACTGCTATCTTATATCACTCACAAAAGTTAACTGAAAAGGGATTACAGACTTAAATGTAAGACCTGAAACCATAAAACCCCTAGAGGAAAATATAGGGAAAATGTTCTTTGACATTGGTCTTTGCAATGATTTTTGGGCGATGACACTTAAAGCACAAGCAACAAAAGCAAAAACAAACAAGTGGGACTACACCAAAATAAAAAGCATCTACACAGCAAATGAAACAATTAACAAAATGAAAAGGCAACCTATGGAATGGCAGAAAATACTTGCAAACTACATATCTGATAAAGGGTTAATGTCCAAAATATATAAGGAACTCTTACAACTCAATAGCACAAAAGCAAGTAATTCAGTCCAATTTTAGTATATGTGCTGCCAAAGCGAGCACAAAAAGCAAGTAATTCAATTAAAAAAATAGGCAGAGGACCTGAATAGACATTTTTCCAAAGAAGATATTCAAATGGTCCACAGGTACATGAAAAGGTGCTTAACATCACTAATTATTAGGGAGATACAAATCAAAACCACAATGAGATATCACCTTATAGCAGTTAGAATGACTACTATCAAAAAGACAAGAGATAGTAAATGCTGGTGAGGCTGTGAAGAAAAGGGAACACTTATGAACTGTTGGTAAGATCATAAATTGATTTAGCCACTATGGAAAACAGTATGGAGGTTCCTCCTTGTCCTTTGCTGGTTTTGGTACTATCTTTTCTATCATAAGTTCTTTTTTTCTTTCAAGATTTTATTTAAATTCAAATTAGCTCACATACAGTGTAGTATTCGTTTCAGGGGTAGAATCTAGTGATTCATCAGTTGCATATAACACCCAGTGCTCATTACATCAAGTACCTTCCTTAATCCCCATCACCCAATTACCCCACCCCCCCCCACCTCGCCTCCAGCAACCCTCAATTTGTTCCTTATATTTAAGAGTCTCTTATCGTTTGCCTCCCTCTCTGTCTTTATCTTATTTTTCCTTCCCTTCCTCTATGTTCATTCCTTTCTGTTTCTTAAATTCCACAGAGTGAAATCATTTGGTATTTGTTATCTATCATAAGTTTTTAATTTTGGACAAGTCAAAGATGTCTTTTTCTTTATGAACTTTAACATTAATGTTATGTAAAGAAAGAACTTTCTTCAATATAGTAGAGAGATTCACTACATTTTCTCCTACTACTTCCTTAAGGGGTGGGAGAATGGGTGAAGGTGAGCAAAAGGTACAAACTTCCAGCTAAAAGATAAATTCTGAGTATGTAAATCTACAGCATGGTGACTATATTTAATAACACTGTATTGTATATTTGAAAGTTGCTAAGAGAGTAGATCTTGAAAGTTCTCATCATAAGAAAAATTTGTAACTATATGAGGCTGAATAAGTTTAAGTAAACTTATTATAGTAATGATTTCATAATATACACGTATATCAAATCATTATGTTGTATGCCTTAAATGTATACAATGTTATATGTCAATTACATCTCAATAAAAACAGAAAAAACTCATTTTCATTCATTTAATCCATATTTTCCTATATATTCTTTAACATGTTCATGGTAGTTAAAATCCCTTTGTACTAACTCAAGTAGCTAGAATACTTGTGAGTTTTCCTAATTATCTTTTTTCTCTTGATTTATCGGTCATGTTTTCTGCATTCTCTTTATGTCTCACATTTTTTAATACATGCTGGATATTGTATATAAATGAACCATAGTGACTGAGGAAGTTGATATTTATTTTTCTCAGGAGGTGGTTCATCATTGCCTCCATGAGGCAGAGCTGGAAGGCTGATTACTTCAATCCAATCAGGAATTGAGCAGCTTTGGGCTATGTAGGTTTGGCTCTACTAGGCTTTTGACCTCCATCACCATGGTTCTTTTATATATACAATAACCAGCACACACAATAAGAGCTGCTCTCCCATACTGTATAATATTGATATTACATAATGTCCAACAGCAAAGTCATCTGATAATGGATTTCCCATATTTGTTTTGTATTCTATCTGAACATAGTATTTGCCTTTAACTTTGAGGCTACTTTTTATTTATTTTATTTTATTTTATTTTATTTTATTTTTATTTATTTGAGAGAGAGAATGAGAGAGAGAGAGAGCACATGAGAGGGGGGAGGGTCAGAGGGAGAAGCAGACTCCCTGCTGAGCAGGGAGCCCGATGTGGGACTCGATCCTGGGACTCCAGGATCATGACCTGAGCCGAAGGCAGTTGCTCAACCAACTGAGCCACCCAGGCTCCCGAGGCTACTTTTTAAAAAATATTTATTTATTTATTTATTTGAGAGAGAGAGCATGAGCAGGGGGAAGAACAGAGGGAGAGGGACAAACAGACTCTGTGCTGAGAGCCTGATACAGGGCTCAATCCTATGACCCTGAGGTCATGACCTGAGCTGCAATCAAGAGTTGGACGCTCAGTTGGTGACTGAGCCACCCAGGTGCCCCGAGGCTATTTTTGTCTCTTGGAAATACAGTGACCTATACCTGGTTTTAAAGACTGCAGTGATGATCATTAGTATGACTTTTCTTTAGAGACACAATTCATCAAGTTTGTGCTGAACAGCATTATTGGTTTTGTAAAAATTCCATTGTTTTACCAGAAAGTAGCTCACTATGCTTGCCTTGAAAATTAGATAAAAACATTGATGGATCATGTCATTATTTGTCAAATTTTCATAAATGCCGATTATTGGAGGAATAGACTGCCAGTCCAAAAAAAATACCAATTTTCAGAAATTCATCTTTGTACTTCCTATTTATTGATTGATTGATGGCACTTATTTGAATTCTCTACATCAGCATAACTGATTCACATTTTTAATTTATACTGGAGTCCTATTCACAATTTAACCTTATATTTTTTTAAAGTTTTTATTTAAGTTCTTGTTAGTTAACATACAGTGTAATATTGGTTTCAGGTATATAATTTAGTAATTCAACACCTGGTACTCATCACAACCAGTGCCCTCCTTAATCCCCATCACCCATTTAACCCAACCCCCATCCCACCACCCCTCTGATAACCATCAGTTTATTCTCTACAGTTAAGTAAGAGTCTATTTCTTGGTTTGACTCTCTCTCCCCCATGCTCATTTGTTCTGTTTCTTAAATTCCACATATAAATGAGATCATACGGTATTTGTATTTCTCTGACTGACTTATTTCACTTAGCATAATACTCTCTAGCTCCACTCACATTGCAAATAGAAAAATTTCATTCTTTTTTATGGCTGAGTAATATTCCATTGTATATCTCTACCACATCTTCTTCATCCATTCTTACATTTTTTAAGGTACATATTTTTTTCTTTTTGAATACTGCTTCTAAGCTTTCATGAACGGCTCTGAACCATTGATCTACTCTGAGAATTAGGGTTGTATTACAACACAATGCTGGTAAGAAAAACATGTAAAAATGGTCAATGTAAAAAATAGCATAGTTGCGATGAACTGTTAATGAGACAAATTACCCAATGAAGAAATACTAATAGAATTAACAAGGGATGCTTGTTGTTGGATACCAAACAGTCATCAAAGTGATCTTATGGTACCTACAACCTTGTAGGAAAGGGAAATTACCAAAAGCCTTGCAACATGATCATTGGGGGCCCACTGTCTTTAGGAATAAGTTTAGAGCCTTGCTAATACAGAGAACATATTTTCTTCCAATATGGTTTTAGATTAAAGCTTGCAAATTCATGCCCTGAGGGCTGTATTGCATCACAAACATCTTTGTTTGCTCTGTACAGTATTTTTTAAAATTTTGAAATTTCATATAAAAATCTGGTACCTTTTGAACAAACAAAAATCACTCCCTCATGTCAACCACTGGCACTGGGTAGAAGTTGTTCTTAGTTAAAACCTGCATGCTCCAAATTGCCAGTTAGCATCACTTCTTATTTTGAAACACTTATGGGATGCCTGGGTGGCTCAGTTAATTAGGCATCTGCCTCCGGCCTGGTCATGATCCTGGGGTCCTGAGACCGAGTCCCACATTGGGTTCCCTGCTCAGCTGGGAGTCTGCTTCTCCCTCTCCCTCTGCCCCTTCCCCCTGTTTGTGCTCTCTCTCTCAAATAAATAAATAAAATCTTTAGAAAGAAAGAAAGAAAGAAAGAAAGAAAGAAAGAAAGAAAGAAAGAAAGAAAGAAAGAAAGAAAGAAAAAAAAAAAACACTTGGCTTGCTTTATGCCCTAACATTACTTACCGGCTTCTGTAAGCACTTGTGGTTTTAACTTGCATTTTCCTGATTATTAGCAGAATTGAGCCTTTCCTGTTTTCTCTTTTGTGAATAGCCCATTTGTCTCTTATAATTTTTCTATTTTGTTAGTTTTTTCTTATTGATATACATATAGTCTGAATTAGTCCCTTGAGGTGTATATGTGTTGTGAAGGCTTTCTCCCAGTTTACACTGATTTTTCTTTTTTTTTTTTTAAGTTTGTGTTTTCTCCCCACTGTTTTTGCGCTCCTCTTTGTAATTATATCTCAGGTTCCTCCAAAATAAGGCCCCAGGAACCCCCAGGTTCAAATATGTCCCTGAGCTTGGTCCACTGCTGTCTTGTCTTCATGCTTCGGTATTCATTCACCAACATTAAACCCCAGGATAGAAGATGTGACACAGCAGGACTCCCTCTTCCATGGCACGAGTCCTTTGCTGACTTGAGAGGTGGCAGTGGCAGCCAACACAGAAAAAGGACTGGAACTTTCCCTTGGAACTGGACTGTGATAAGTGCCTCAGGAATCTCATCATCTTTTCCTTGAGCCCTCCCTCTAGTTTCTGAAGATAGAGTAGAAAATAATCTTCTCGGAAGGGACTGATAAACAATTCCAAAAGACAAAACACATACTTCCAATGCACTGTGCTTTCAGATATCCTAGATTTAATTCAGCTGCCAAATGAGCTGATTGAGGTATTCACCTCAATAAACAGGTAAGCCCACCTCCTTGAGGAAGCCCACCCTATTCTTGGCAGCAGGAGGGGCCCCTGAAAAATGGAAAGGACATAAGAACTCAGAGATCGTCTGGAAATTCTTCCCCGGAAAGGCAATTTCATGAATGAGGTCTTCCGAGCAAATAACACCATCCTTCCCCAGGTGCTTCCCAATCACTGTGTTGTCAGTCCGAGCAAATAACACCATCCTTCCCCAGGTGCTTCTCAATCACTGTGTTGTCAGTCAAAGGGATGGCTTTATTCTTCTTCCTCTTTTTTGTAAGTACCTCCATGCTCATCGTGGAGCCCAATAGGGGGCTTGAACTCAGGACCCTGAGATCAAGAGTCAGAAGCTTAATCCACTGATCCACCCACATGCCCCAGGATGGTTTTATTCTTGACTTTGGCTTGTCCACGTTTCCAGATGAGTTCCCGGACAGACTTCAAATTTGGAAATCCCCAGGTCACATAAGGTTCATTTTTATATACGCAGCATTTTTATGGTCTGGGGGGATCACTCTGACAAAGACACCACTGAAAATCTTCAGGCAAAGCTTTGCAGGGGTCCTCTGCACTCATTAATCCTTTGGATGTGAACAAAGGCCAAGGAATGTTTATCTGGCACTTCTAAGCCATGATGTTTCACTTCTAGATGTCTGAGGCACACCCTGTCACGTTGCTACAGCCAGGAATCGTGGGAACCATTCCAGTCGCTTAAATTTGAGCTCTTTTATGTTCTTCTGCTCCTTCTTGTCTGAAAGTACCTGCTTTGCTTGAGTGGCTTTAAGGGCCTGATAAGCCTTCCTCCTTTTCAGGAGATTTTCTGGAACCAAAGGGATCTTTTTTCTTTGCTCTTGCTCCGCCATGTTTCCAAAGCTCTAAGTGTGCATTTCAATGAGTAGGAGTTTTATATTTTCTTGTAGTTCAATCTATTAAACCTCTCCCATATAGTTTGTGCTTAGTTTTTGAAATACCAAGAACCATTTTGGCAATATTTCAACAGCTTTACCTATATGACACAATGTTTTTTATATACATATATACAAATACGTTAAAATAATAAATATGACTAAATTATACAGCTGTAACTAGCTTTAAATATTGTAATTAAAATTGTACAATTAAAATAAGCATGCCAGCCAATGGTTTAAAAAAAAGTTTCACTTTGGTATTTATTTAGCTTTTGAGCTACTGAAATCAATGGCCAGAGTGAAGCAATTATCTGATGCTTGTGGGTGGCAACCTTGGAGAATCTCAGCCTCTTCCTCCATCCCACCCTATTTTTGTCTTTCATAGCAGATATTTATCTTAATGTGAGATTATATTATTTTCTTTATAATCATAATCTTAAAAGCTTAAAATAGTACTAAATTTCGTGTGGAATAAAGCATATTCTCAGCATCTTACTGTCTTAGTGATTTCTACTTTAGCCTTAAGTATAATTATGTAAACTCTTATCTAGACTGTTGTTTTAACTTTGTGCTATCTAAAAATAATGAAAAAGGGAAAATATAGAGCCCAAATTAACCATAACTACCTCTGCTTTCTGAGGAAGGCAGAGTATTCATATCAGCGAAGAAAAAAATCTCTCTATGGCTTCTTTCTCCTAACATACACTGGTGGAAGAGAGAGAAGGGTTCGAGAAATTCCAGTTTGGCAGAGCCTTTGGATATTCAAATGGAGTCCCAGCGCTTAGTTCTTCAGGGGAAGGGCCAGAGATTTGGGGGTGGAGGACAGAGAAGAAGAAAGAGGGGAAGAGAGGGCTAAGTAATTTGGCAGAAGGCTGGAGACTGAGCTGGTAAATACGTTCAAGGAACTTTTTAAGGAAAAAGATTGGAGATTCGAGATGACTCCACTCTCCCTGGTAATTCAGATCTTTGTTATAATCTGCTTTATATATACATGCTTTGTGTGAACAATGCTTCTGAGGAAAGGAAATCTGTTTTATGTGATGCAAGGTGTAACAGGGACAGCATGTGTGGGATAGTGAGATGATCCTTCTATTGAACCAGCTCAGCTGTGAAAGATGATATGCACAAATAGGAATTGGGTGGCTTTGTGCTCCTCAAAGACATTGAGAAGAATGTGTGCCTTCACTCACCCTCAGCAAGGGGCTCAGGCAATGTTATTAGGATCTCCTGTCATCTGAGTGATACAAACTAAGGAAAAGAACAGGAAGCATTTAGCAATCACTTGTCCTTTGCAATTCTGAAGTCCAGCCAGGCACATATGTAACAGGGGGCAACAAATGTTTCCCTGGTCATTATTTGTTTGAAGCTCTTGAATTTATCCTCTGTGATCTTGGCTCTACACTTTTGTTTTTTCTTTTCATTAGAAGATGTTCTCTCAACCTGCTTCCCGCCCATAAAACAATGGGGGCCTAGAGAGCTCTATTCATTTTGAACTGTCTCTATGCCTTTTCATTAAAGCTTATGGTACTTTAGTAAGTATTTATCTTAAAAATGTTCTGGGTTCCCTATGAATGTTACTGGGTATCACACCATAGTAAAAACAAACAAACAAACAACAAAAAAAAAACTATATCCATATTTTTTTTTTCTAAAATGGGCTTCTCTTTGGGCCACAGGCAAGGCTGTTGTGGGAAAATATGCCCTTAATATTCTTAGAAAGTGCCTAGATGGGAGGGTCTACTAGATGCTGCCTTTAGTCTTATAAGGTTTTAACCAGGGATTTTTAGCTAAACCCTTGATTTAATCTTTACTCTGAGGTCATTTCTTACTTTGATAATGTTTTGCTGGCCTGAATGTCTGTCCTCAGTTTTCTATATTTCTTCTTTATCCTGCCTAAAAACTAAACAGTTCCTTGTTTAGTTAATCTCTCTCTTCCTGTATTTTATCAATGTGGCTAAGAGAAGCCAATTGTATTTTCAGTATTTTGCCTGGAAATCTCCTTATCCACATCAGCAAATTCAGAGCCATTGACTGGAGGCCTAAGAGGTGAGAAAGAGTGATGAAACCAAACAGTTCTGGAGCTGGGGCAGTTGTACATCAACCGGACAGGTGACACCCTCATTTGCTCAAATCAGTGAGTTCATTAGCTGCATCTCCTAGCTTCCATGATCCCACAGGTGATAGTGTGGCCAAAAAATTCTACCACTCTGTAACACAGCTTACTCTTTTTTATGAGCCTCCAAGGGCAATTTTCTGTTATTCCAGGTTGATCAGACAGCTTCCTCAATGAACTTTCTCTTGCCACCCAGTATCAAAACCAATGACAGGGGTTTTAGGTTTTTGTTATAGCAGCAACCCACTTCCAGATACCAATTCTGTTTCGGATATCTGTTGTTATTGCTATGTAATAAACCAGCCTAGCATTTAGTAGCTTAAATCAATATCCATTTTATTGCTCACAATTCTTTGAGTCAGGAATCTGGGCAAGGGTTTGTGGGAACAGTTCATCTCAGCTTTGGTGGGGTCAGGTGGGGCAGATAAGTTTGGAAAATCCATGCTGTCTGCCAGTTGGTGCTGGCTGTCAGCTTGGGCACCTTGGTTCTCCTCTGTTTGACCTCTTATCATCCAGGCCCATCTCTTTCCAGGTGGCCTCTCCAACAGGGTAGCCTGGACTTGTCTACATAGCAGTTGGCATCCAAGAGGGCAGAAACAGAAACTGCAAGGTGTCATAAGACCAAGAAATCACAGTTATCATTTGCACTGCATTTTATTGGTCAGAGAAAGTCACAGGGCCAGTCCAGATTCAAGGAAAGAGGAAAGAGACTTTATTTCTTTGTTGGCAAAGTCGCAAAGCAGAAGGGCATACAGGATGGGATGGATTGGTGTGACCATCTTTGGAAACAACCTACCTCACAGATAGAAGCAAAACGATCATGAATCCACATACTCTCTGAGGCCACTGTATTTCATAATCCAACAATAAACCTGATGTTCAAGTTATCCTTAGCAATCTGGCTCATTAAGCCAAGTGAGGTCAGAAGGGAGGTAAGACGTTAAGCAGCCAACACAGACTGCTTTTACAATAATCCTCTATGTACTTGTTTGAACATTTCGAGAGACAAACCACCTCAGAAGGCGACCTGTTCCCTTGTTTTTTTTTTTTAAAGATTTTATTTATTTATTCATGAGAGAGAGAGAGGCAGAGGGAGAAGCAGGCTCCCAAGGAGCAGGGAGCCCGATGCGGGGCTCGATCCCAGGACCCTGAGATCATGACCTGAGCCGAAGGCAGAGGCTTAACCGTCTGAGCCACCCAGGCACCCAACCTGTTCCCTTGTTGAATGGCTCTAAATTCTAGAGAAGTTTTCCATTTGCGAAGGTGAAGCTGCCTTTCTGGACTCCTCCAATGGTCAGTTATCTGCCCCCTGGAGCCACTCACAGGAAACCTACCCCCTTCCAAGTATGGCTGACCATATCCAGATTTAGGTATTTTAAGATTTTAAATTTAGACATTTTAAGATAGACTTCTTGACCCAAACTTAACATCCACCAATGTCTTTACTTGTCTATCCCAAATTGTGATTTCCAGAAACATGTGTTTATGTGTATAACATGTAACTCATAGAATGAATTTTGCTCAGTATGATATGTTTAAGAAGAGTATGTAAGAGATTATAGAAAATTTTAAAATATCTGACAATGGAAGTAAACAAGCCGTTTACTGAAAGTGGATTAAACCTTTGCCTGGCTTAACTATTCAGTTTGATCTTAGGGATATCCAGTGCTTGAAATTTGTCTTGTCACAACTCTTTCATAACTTATTTGCTGTTTACCAAAATAATTATCTAAATGTAGCATCTTCTAGAGCTGGTATTCAGTAGAGGGTGCAAGCAGCTGAGTAGTAATACACAAATTCTAAGAAAAGCTGAAGGCAAAGTTTGTTGTTATAACTGATAAAAAAAACAGCCCAGATACAACAAAGTTGGTTTGATGCCTTGTGTGCCAAAATGAAAAATATGGAGCATGTATGACTGGCTGGAGAATCATTTCTCTCTGTGGATGGTGCTTAAGTAAGAAGGTGCCTCAGACCCAAAATTAGGATGAAGCTTTTACTAGTCAGGGCAGGTGGCTATAAAAAGATAAGAATAATGAAAAACTACAACCAACAAGTAGAACAAGAACTTAGTCACAGCCTTGTTGACCCACAACAAGGGGTCATGTCTGATATGCCTTAGTCATGTCTTATCTTATTAAGACAACAACCCCAAATTTTCCTGACAACAGTTTTTTTTTGGTGCCAATATTTTGGGGGTTTTTTTTGCCTCTGAGTACCAGCCCCCTAATAAAATCAGAAAGCTTTCAAATGTGTGCGTCTGTTTATTTTATAAATAGAAATATATTTGGGGATATATGAAAGGAGCAAAGTATTTATTTCACCACACAGGAAAGGACTTTAAAAATATTCATTGTTGTATAATGGTTTTTAAAGCATTAAAGCGGGACAGATGCTTTGAATTTATGAAGACTAACACATATATAATTAATGACTTTCCTCTTCTATTTGTATTGTACTTGCTTAGACTTGTTTAGGCTTAGTGAAAAGGCTATATAGAGGGGAAGAAAACAGTGTGTGTAAGTAATAATAAAGATATAATGGGGACTATTAGAGAATCAAAAATAGTCCTCTGTATACAATTAGTTTGAAGATAGTTCCAGATATTTCTCTACATTCACCTTTCATCATTAGTGCATAAGTGATGTGAGAAGATCTTTTTCTTTTTTTTAACATTTTATTTATTTATTTGACAGAGAGACATAGTGGGAGCAGGAACACAAGCAGGGGGAGTGGGAGAGGGAGAAGCAGGCTTCCCATGGAGCAGGGAGCCCGATGCGGGGCTCGATCCCAGGACCCTGGGACCATGACCTGAGCCAAAGGCAGACGCTTAATGACTGAGCCACCCAGGCGCCCCGAGAAGATCTTTAAAATTGGATAAACCAAATGTGTACTGGTTGAACATAAAAAAGTGAGAAAACATAATTTTCCTAAATACATAACAGAGGATAGAAGATGGTCAGAATTACAGAAATCTTTCTAAAAATTGATTCTGAAAACAGTGGTGATGGTTGTACAACAACGTGAATACACTAAATGCCTCTGACTTGTATACTTTAAAATAGTTAAAATGGTAAGTTTTGTTTTATGTATTTTACCATAATTTAAAAAATGCCCCTTCAAAATAAAACCCATAATACACCCAAATATGCCTAAAAACCTCCTTGGGTAGGACCCTAAAATCTAGCAGATTTTACACAGAAAGGAAAAAGGATAATCTCACATTGAATTTGCTGGGATTCCCCATCCTTTTCTTTGTTGACAACTTGCAAAATGTTTGCTAACTTCTGGGCAAGTGTGAGTTCAGTTGACGCAAGCAACAAAGAAGTGATGTGCACTTGGGCCCAGGCAGACATGTTCTCAGGGTATCTTTGGAAATTTAATTGGTCTAAGTTCACTGTTGAACCAGTTGCAGACAGGAGCAGGCAAGTGCAAGGGCTACTGATGCTCAGAGTGTCCAGAGAGTCAGCTGATTGTAAACGAGACTGTCACAAATGGCCCTTTATGCGAGTCCCTGCTGGTCACACAAAAAGACAATCCCCCATTCATTTGTTCCTTTGGATGTTTATGGTCTTGGGGCCTTTTGGATTTTTGTTGCTGCAGATGACAGAAAATAGGAATGGGTGAATCTGATAGTAGGATTTTCTTTAGGAAAAAGTCAGGTTAAAAATAAAATAACAACAGCATTAAATGGGAAAGATAGACAACACCAGGCAGTGTATGTCCTGAGCAACTAATTCCAGATTTTAACTTAAAATGTAGGCTGACCTAGCATAACTCCAGGCCTGGTGACAAACTCTCTTATATGATCACAGACTGTGAGAGGAATAACTAAGATCACCTGATATTCTGGCTTTCTCATAATTACCAGACACCTCAGTTGATGTTGTTGGAACCCAGGTTGGGGAGGAGCATGATGGTTCTTTGGTAGAGAAGTTTCTACGTTCACCACAATGGGGAAGTGCAAATAGGAAGGGTTTGTATCATTGCGGGTTGGGATGCTAATCAGTTGTGCCACTAGCGGGGGGGACAGGCTAACTACAAGAAGCTATCACAAGACTGTCCGGGGTATTCTCTAAAGCACTGTCTCCAAATTTAATGTATGTATAGATTAAGTGAGGAGCCTGTCAAAATACAGTCTTTGATTCCATAGATTGTATATTCCTAACAAGCTTCTAGGTGATGCTCATGCTGTTGGTCTGAGGATCACACTTCATGTAGAAAGACTCTAAAAAACTTAGGGTCAACTAGGGGAGACAAGCATGATTCCAGTTGGATCTAGTATTTCTACTAATGGATTGAAAGTTTAAAAATCTAACTTTTGATCTAAAGAATTGATTACAAACATGAAATTCTAACTTTAACAAAGTGCTCTGAAATCATTCATGCATATGTCTTAGGCTAGAGCTAGTGGATTTCAGCTGGAAGAAGGATGACTTCCAAGAGGGCGTTCAGAAACATATAGAGGGTGTTATTGGTTGCTATGAAAACATAGAAACGCAACTGTGATTTAGTGCTTGGAGGCCCAAGACTCTCATCATCTGATAATATGTAAGAGAGTTCTGAACAAAGAATTATCCCAACCAAAATGCCAAGAGAGCCCCCATTAAGATATCTGACCAACACTAGTGGAGACAAATGCTGTACCCATTACCTGAAACCTTAGCCAATTAGTTCTTTGGACATATTTTTAAATGCAGAGCCTGGAACAGTACACCCTACCCATGTGCTTTAGCTCATCTTTTTAGAGTTTTGGCTGCCTTTAGGATTTTCCAGTGGGAAGTGAGGCCTTTCTGTCTAGTGTTTCACATGCAGTACCATAGCTTGATAAAGTCATGGCCATTCTCACAACAGAGAATGAACCCAACAGGAAGGACTTCAGAAAGTCCTACAGAGTCTGGATTCATCAACATTCTGTGTGAAAAATCAGAAAAAGGAACTTCCAGGGTCCCCCTTGAGGTGATGACACTCTGCTGCTGATGGTGCTCACCTTCCTCCAAACATGGGGCTATGACCATTGTGCCTAACTCCAAACACAAATGCCTCCAATGCTTGTGGGTCTATCAAATTCCCACCAAATTCTTCCGCAAAAGGGAGAGTCCCACAGTCCTAGATCTGTTGGCCATGAAAACCTTTTCTAAGGTTCAAAACAGATTCTGACCTCTGATCCCAACAGATATAGTTGAACATTACCATGAGTGTATTAGAAATTCTTGTGGTAACTTAGTTATGGCAAAAAAAAAAAAAAAAATACAGATAGGAGAAATAAAATAGGGAAATAAAGAAGTAACCTAGGGCAGTGTTCAGAAAGAAAAGAAGGAAAACCCAAATCAACTTAACATGGTAGAAAGGAGGACTTCACAACTGTTACTTCAGAGACTAAAAAAAAAGATGAAATAATAGATACTGCAATAAACATATTCAAACAGTATAAGGAAAAAATTATATAGCTTTTTGAGGTTCCATATAAAGTTCAAGAGATGGGCAACCTCTGAAAGGATTTGGAAGGGTCAGTCTGATTCCGTCTGGGAAAAGCTTTCTTCATCCTGGCTTGGTCTTGGGTATTGCTAGATAGATGGGAAATGTGTCTTGCACCCCAGGGGAGCAGTTTCTGTGCCAAGACACCAAGTCCCCCGTGACCACACTGCAATGACCTGAAGGAGATACTCTGTCACTGATAACTGCATTCTAAGAACTCTGAGATCAGTAAATGTTGACCCGATAAAAAATTAATTACATAAGTAAAATAATGTGCACATAACACCCCTAATCATCTGTACACATGAAGATGTTCAGTCTTTCAAGTGTTATTAAACAACAATAACAACAACAACAACAATTCTTATGGGGCACCTGGGTGGCTCATTTGGTTAAGTGACCAACTCTTGATCTCAGCTCAGGTCTTGATCTCAGGGTGGTGAGTTCAAGCCCTGCACTGGGCTCCACCCTGGTGCGGAGCCTACTTAAAAAAATAATTCCCTAATGCAGGCTCCCTGGAGTGCTGGAAAGCTGGCTGATTTTCAGGGCCCTGGGCACCGGCCCGGGATGAGGACTGGCTGCACTGAAGCCAACTTCGCTTCAAGAACTAGGAGCTCTCCATGTTGGTGAATGCTCTCTTAAAACTGCCCGTGGACGTTCTTCTGAAATGGTGCCATGAACCCCACTGCATGAGCCTTAACAAGAATTTGACAGGATTTCCTTTACAGGACAAGCTTTCACCGGCAGCTCTGAGCCCTGGAAGGAACTTCGGGGCAGGAGAAAGGCCTGCATAGAAGGCTGTGTCTGCTTTGCTCTGTTTCGTGGTTCACTTCTGTTAAGTTCTGTACCTGGGTTACAGCAGGTAGGTGCGTGCGTGCGTGTGTGTGTGTGTGAATGCGTGCACGCGCGTGTCCTTCCTGTCAACCTGTAAGCTACCTGCGATGATACAGGCCACAGTTTGGAAGTGCAGAGAACATGTCATTTCTTATTTTGTTTACATAATTTCTTGCCTCCTTTCAATACTTTCCATTTCTCGCAGGGAAACAAAGCAAACAAACCAACAGAACCCAACTAAAAGGCCCATCGAGTGTAAACCTTAGATGCACACAATACTTTTAACCATCCTGTGGGTACTGCTCAGCCTTCCAGTTTCCTTCTGACCAGGTATTCTCATCTGCTGTGGTCTTCCACTAGGTCCTGGTGATACCTGATTGGCTGTCTGATTGCTGGGCTCCCTGCTGGCTTCTGAGCTGAGGCCTGAGCTGGTAGATTTGTGGTGGGACCTGCAACCTCAAGAGCCATTCCCATGGGGCATAGTCCCCGAGGCCCTGCTTCTCCTCCATCTCACTTCTCCTCCATCTAAGAGCACATAGTGCCCTGCATGCAACCCCTTTGTGCCCTCTGCAGCCTGGCCTCATCCCACCACCACTGACTCAGGGCCAGCCCTGTGGATCTCAGCTCAGGGCTGGGATTGGAAAACTCCCTGGCTGACCACTCTGCTCAGTACTCCTAAGTAGGCTGGACCATCTCATGTTGGTTCAAAGGACCCCACTCGGCTGCTCCCTGCAGAGCCCACGCATTCTGCATCCCTTCCTGCTGGAACTTCGTGAAGTAGGCTCAGCACCTACATCAGGTTGACCATTTGGCCAGATCCTTCTTGCTCGTCTTCTATCATCCTCCTTCAGAGGGAAGGAGGTAGGCTTTCTTTTGCATCTCCTCTCTGAGAGCCTTTTTCTGCCAGACTGAACAAAGTCCCAATGCTCAGCAGAGACAGATGGTAAGACTCTCTTCTCTCTTCACTTTAGGAAATGGTTTAACCTGCAAGTCAGGTGTAGGCCATTTGAATGGCAGGCAAAAAAAAAAAAAATCAACCAAATCCACAAAGCCTGGATTTCAAGCCTAGTATCTTGCCAAAGAGGGCACATACCTGGCAATAAGCCTTTGACTCTCCTTCAAGGTGTGAGAAGTTCGAATGGAATATGGCTTAAGGATAAAATGCATTGGTTTTATATTTGTAGAATACTGTGTTTCATTACAAATGCTTTATAGGGTCTTGCAGGAGAAAACAAGACCAAGCAACAAAGAAATATATAATTCAGCACCTATAATGGACAAAGAGAACCATTTCCTAAAGAACAGGTTTTCCATCACAAATTAGGTAGTAATCATATTTTGAATATCATCTGTATGTTTGACTCGGCCTGCACAATTAGAATGTTGATTGCCACTTGTACATGCATTTGGATTTGCCAGTAATTCTCCTGTCCTCTTTTCAACCTACCATACTAATTTATGTTGACCCTCCAAAAAGAAAATGAGGACTTGAATGTCGGGGCATGTGACTTGCATTCTAGGACATATTGTAACTTCCAGAGCACTGACTCAGCAATCTAATGGTTTAGGCTTCATACTCCTGACAGCTGTTTATTTCTTTCAATGTAATTTCAGAGGAAAATATCCAGAAGGGATTTGCTGCCCTAGATCTATCAGAAAACATATTTTAAGATATTCTGTAGTTTTATAATACAAAAATTGAACACTAAACAATCATATCATAAAAGGGTTATAATTTCAGGAGCAGTTTATCTAAAATCAGGCAGAAAGGTGTTTAAAGCACACACCTGAAACTTTGCAGAGATTTAATGAGATAATGCATGGGAACCATAAAAGCTAAGAAATGTTTCCAATACCATTTGGAGGCAGTCAGGGAATAACAGAATTTGAAAGAAACTTCGAGATTATCTAGGTCAGATCTCTGTTTTCTGCACCTAGAAAAGTTTACTTGACTTTTAGTTAGAATAAATAGGTCTGCTCAAAGGTCAGAAATCCTTGGGATCACAGTGACTGCAAAAGGAAACCATATATACATATATAATGGAATATTATGTAACCATGAAAAAGAATGAAAGCTTGCCATTTGCAACAACATGGATAGATCTTTCTTTTTTCTTTTTCTTTTTCTTTTTCTCTCTTCCTTCCTTCCTTCTTCCTCACTCTCTTCCTTCCTCTCTTCCCCTCTCCCTCCCCCTTCCCTCCATTCTCTTTCTCCCTCCCTTCTTTCTCTCTCTTCCTCTCTTCCTCTTTCTTCCTTCTTTTCTTTCTTTCTTTCTTCCTTCCTTCTTCCTTTCCAGTTTAGCTTTTATTTTTTTTAAATTTTTAATTGTTATGTTAATCACCATACATTACATCATTAGTTTTTGATGTAGTGTTCCATGATTCATTGTTTGTGTATAACACCCAGTGCTCCATGCAGAGCGTGCCCTCTTTAATACCCATCACCAGGCTAACCCATCCTCCCACCCCCTCCCTCCAGTTTAGCTCTTTTAATCAGCCAGCCAGCTTGCTAGCAACAAGGGACAGTTTCTGTTGAGGAGGTCCTATGGAGCAGGAATGTGGTCACCAGTGACCTCTGTCTTATCCAGAGCTGCAGTAGAAAGTTGCTTGTTCATTTTTGCTTTAGCCTAGTTGTAATTCCCAGAATCAAAATGGTTTTGCCTGTTCTGCAATTGTCTTCTTAAGAAATTTGAACCTCCAGGCTTTTGCCCAGATGGGGATTTTGCTTTTAATTTTGCTTCTTCAGCTTTCTCTGGACTAGTCACTTTATCTTCTGTTTCCTTCTGCTTCTCCACGGAGGCTGCCTCAGGGACTTCTGTGGACATACAGCTCCTTCTTACCCCACTTCTCTGGCTCTGCCAACATGGATGGATCTTGAAGTCTTTATTAAATAGGTCAGGCCAATAAAGACAAATATTCTATGATCTCACTTGTATGTGAAATCTAAAACAAAGCAAAAAAAAGAAACAAAACCTAAAAGCAAACTACTAGATGCAGAGAACAGACTGGGGGTTGCCAGAGGTGGATGGTGTGGCATGAGTGAAATGGGTGAAGGTGGCCAAAAGATACCAACTTCCTCTTATAAAATAAGTCATGGGGGTGTAATGTACAGCATGGTGACTATAGTTAATAATACTGCATTGTATATTTGAAAATTGCTAATAGAGTAGATCTTAAAAATTCTCATCACAAGAAAAAAAATTTGTAACTCTGTGTGGTAATGGATGTTAACTAGACTTATTGTGGTGATCATTTTGTAATGTATACAAATATTGAATTATTATATTACACCTGAAATGAATATAATGTTATATGTCAATTATACCTCAATTAAAATAAATCCCAATTCTTAATTCCTGGTATATAGGAAAGCAATTGACTCAAAATTCATATATTAAGCTTATGCCCTGCAATCTTCCTACAATCACTAGTTTGTTCTAGGAATTTGTTTTGTTGTTGTTGTTAATTAATTGAGGTTTTCCTACATAAATAATCATGTCATCTGTAAACAAAGACAATTTTATTTCTTCCTTTCCAATCTGCATACTTTCTATTTTTCTTTTTCATCTTATTGCATCAGTGAGGGCTTCCAGTATGTTGTTGAATAGGAGTGGGAAGAGGGGACATTTATGTTTTTTTCCCCTATCCTGGGGGGAAAAGCATCTAGTTTCTCACCATTGAGTATTATGTAGAATTTTTATAGATATTCTTTATCAGTTTGAGGAAGTTCCCTTCATTCCTAGTTTGCTGAGAATTTTTATCTTGAATGGATGTTGGATTTTGTCAGATGCTTCTTCTGCATCTATTGATACGATCATGTTTTTTTCTTCTTTGGCCTGTTGATGTGATAGATTACATTAATTGATTTTCAAATACTGAACCAGTATTGTATTCTGGAATAAATGCCAGTTGATCATGGTGTATAATTCTTTCTATACATTGTTGAATTTGACTTGCTATTTTTTTTTTAGTATTTTTGCATGTATGTTCATGAGGGATGTTGATCTGTAATTTTACATCCTCAAAGTGTCTTTGTCTAGTTTTGGTATTAACGTCATGCTGGTTTCATAGAATGAGTTAGGAAGTGTTCTCTTTGCTTTGATTTTCTGGAATAGATTATAGAGTATTGATATCACTTCTTACTTAAATGATTAATAGAATTCACCCATGAAACCATTTGAGTTGGATGCTTTCTGTTTTGAAGTTTATTTATGAACTCAACTTCTTTAATAGATGTAGAACTATTCAGATATCTATTTCTCATTGTGTGAGTTTTGGTAGATTTTGTCTTTCAAGGAGTAGGTCCATTTCATCTAAGTTGTCAAATATCTGAGCATAATACTTTTTGAGTATAACTAACACACTGTGATAAATTAGTTTCAGGTGTACAATATAATGATTCAACAATTCTATACATTTCTCTGTGTTCATCAAGATAGGTGTACTCTTAATCCCTGTATCTATTTCACCCATCCCTCTACTCACCTCCCTTCTGGCAACCCCCAGTTTGTTCTCTGTATTGAAAAGCCTATATTTTTCTTTGTCTTTTTTTCTCCAATTAATGGATAAAGAAGATGTGTGTATATATCCATTCATCTATCAATGGGCACTTGGGTTGCTTCCGTATTTTGGCTATTATAATAATGCTGCAATAAACATAGGGGTGCATATATCTCTTTGAATTAGTGTTTTCATTTTCTTCTGGTAAATACCCAGTATGGAATTACTGGGTCATATGGTAATTCTATTTAAAAAATTTGTAGGACCCTCCATACTGTTTTTCATAGTGGCTGCACCAATTTACATTCCCATCAATAGTGCATGAGGGTTCCTTTTCTCCACATTATCACTAATTACTGTTATTTCCTGTCTTTTTGATTCTAGCCATTCTAACAGGTGTATGGTGATATCTCATTGTGGTTTTGATTTGTTTGTATTTTTCTGTTAATTACTGATGTTGAGCATTTTTTTGAGCATTTTTTTCATGTATCTATCGGCTATCTCTTTGTCTCCTTTGGACAAATGTCCATTCAGATCCTTTGCCCACTTTGATTGGATTATTTGTTGTGTGTGCGTGTGTGTGTGTGTGTGTATTGAGTTACATAAGGTGCATAGGTTCTTTATATATTTTGGATATTAAGCCCTTATCAGATATACCACTTGCAAATATCATCCAGGTTGCCTTTCCCTCTTATCTACTTTAAAGCGTATAGTTCAGCAATTCTAAGTATATTCACACTGTTTTGAAACAAATACTCAGAAATTTTCATTTTGCCAATCTGAATCCTTTGATGCACAAAGTTTGAAGTTTGATGTGGTCCCATTTGTCTATTTTTGCTTTGGTTGCCTGTGTGCTTTTGTTGTTGTATCCAAGAAATCATTGCCAAACCCAGTGCCATGAAGTTTTCCCTATGTCTTCTTCTAGAAATTTTATAGTTTTATGTCTTACATTTAAGTCTTTAATCCATTTTGAGTTAACTTTTGTATGTGGTGTAATATTGTGACTTATAATAAATATATATTCGGTTTTCATCTCCTTTCCTAACAGGAAGCTACTAAAATCCTTGGCATTTCCTAAGTGGTAAGAGTGATAAAGGTGAATGGTGCATCTTTTGTTTTTTAAAAAAAAAACCCTTTCAACCACACCTGAGCTTCTGTTAATGAGATGATTTTTGGGAAGCCTCTAAAGATGGGAGGGGTACTGTTTGCCAGGGGAATCAACCGCGTGATCAGAGGATTAGAACTGTCAGCCCTATCTCTTGACCTCCAAAGAAGGGAAAGGGGCTAGAGATTAACTTAATCAACCATGGACAAATGATTTAATCAATCATGCCTATGTAATAAAGCCTCCATAAAAATTCTAACTAAAAGGGTTTGGAGAGCTTCCAGTTTGGTGAACACATGGACGTAGGTACTAGAAGTGTAGTGTGCCTGGAGAGGGCATGGAAGCTCCACAACCCTCCCCACATACCAGTCCTATGCAGCTATTCCAACGGGCTGTTCTTGAGTTGTATCCTTTATAATAAACTGGTAAATAAAAGTAAGTGTTTCCCTGAGTTCTGTGAGCCGCTCTAGCCAATTACTGAACCTGAGAAGGGGATCATGGGAAACTTCAATTTACAGCCAGTTAGTCAGAAGTACAGGTGATAACTTGGAGTTGTGACTAGTGTATGAGGTGTGAGACTGAGCCCTTAACTTGTGGGGTCTGGGCTAACTACAGGCAGTTAGTGCCAGAACTGAGGTAAGTTGTAGGACACCAATCAATCAGCATCTGCTGAGAACTGGAGAAGTGGCTGGTGTGGAAAAACCAATACATTGGGTGGCTGGCCAGAAGTGTTGTGGGTGAGAGTAGTTGAGAAAAAAAACAAAGGGGTGTTTTAATGGTGTAAGATAAGGGTTCATTCTTTTGCATATGGATATCCAGTTTTCCAACACCATTTGTTGAAGAGATTATCCTTTCCCCATGAAGTGGTCTTGGCACTCTTGTTGAGGATCTTGTTGAAGATATATGTAAAGGTATATTTCTGGGATTTCTATTCTATTTTAGAGGTCTATTTGTCTGTCTTTATGCCAATACCATGCTATTCTGATTACTATACCTTTGTACTACATTTGGAAATCAGGAAGTGGGACTCCTCCAACTTTTTCCTTCATTTTTTCAAGATTGTTTTGGCTATTCAGGATCCCTTGAGATTCCATATGAATTTTAAGATAAAATTTTCTATTTCCGCAAAAAAATGCCACGGGATTTAGATAGGGGTTGCATTGAATCTGTAGATCATTTTGGATAGTAGGGACATCTTAACAATATTAAGTCTTCCAATCCATGAACATAGGATGTCTTTCTATGTATGCCCACTCCATTTTGTGTCTTCTTTAACTTTTTTCAGCAATGCTTTGTAATTTTCAGTGTATAAGTCTTTCGCCTCAGGTTTATTCCTAAATATTTTATTCTTTTCAGTGCTATTGTAATTGAATTGTTGAATTCACTTATTAGTTCTAACAGGTTTATTTGTTTGTTTTTTGATGGAGTGTAGGGTTTTCTACATATAAAATCATGTCATCTTTAAACATAGATAATTTTCTTCTCTTCCAATTTGAATGCCTTTTATTTTTTCCCTTGCCTCATTGCTCTAGCTAGGATTTTCAATAGTATGTTCAATAGATGTGGCAAAAGCTTTGCTTAGAGGAACAGCTTTCCATCTTTCACCATTGATTATGATGTTAGCTATAGGATTTTTATAAATGGCCTTTATTATATTGAGGTAGTTTCTTTCTATTCTTCATTTATTGAGTATTTTTTTTTAATCATGAAAAGGTGTTAAATTTTGCCAAATGCTTTTTCTGCATCAATTGAGATGATCATGTGCTTTCTGTCCTTTCTGTGAATGTGGAGTATTACATTGATTTTCATATGTTGAACCATCCTTGCATTCCAGGAATAAACCCATTTGGTTATTGTATAATCCTCTTAATGTGCTGGTGAATTTCATTTGCTAGTATTTTTAAAAAGTATTATTTATTTATTTGAGAGAGAGAGAGAGAGAGACAGAGATAGCAAGGGAGAGCGTGATTGGGGAGGAGAGGGAGAAGCAGGCCCCCCACTGAGCAGGAAGCCTGATGTGGGGCTTGATCCCAGGAACCCAGGATCATGACCTGAGCTGAAGGCAGATGCCCAACTGACTGAGCCACCCAGGTGCCCCATTTTGCTAGCATTTTTTTTTTTTAAAGATTTTATTTATTTGACAGAGAGAAAGACAGCCAGAGAGGGAACACAAGCAGGGGGAGTGGGAGAGGGAGAAGCCGGCTTCCCGCGGAGCAGGGAGCCCGATGCGGGGCTCGATCCCAGGACCCTGGGACCATGACCTGAGCCGAAGGCAGACGCTTAATGACTGAGCCACCCAGGCACCCCTTTGCTAGCATTTTTAATGAAGATTTTTGCATCAGTATTTGTCAAGGACATTGCTTTGTAGTTTTCTTGTAGTGCCTTTATCTGGCTTTGGTATAGGGCAATGTGAGCCTCACAGAATGAGTTACAAAGTTTTTTCTCCTTTTCAAATTCTTGGAAGAGTTTCAGGAGGATTGGTGTTAATTCTTTCTTAACTGTTTGTAGAATTCTTCAGTGAACTTATCTGGTCAAGGGCTTTTTCTTTGCTGTGAAGTTTTTGGTTACTGATTTAACTCCTGACCAGATACTGTTCAAATTTCTTATTTCTTCATGATTCATTCTTTTTGTGAGCTGTGTGATTTTAGGGATTTATACATTTCTTCTAGGCTATCCAATTTGTTGGCATAGAATTTTTCATAGTATTCTTTGATAATCCTTTTAATTCCTGTAACATCAGTTTTCATGTCTCTTCTCTCATTTCTGATTTAAGTTTTTTTTTAGCCTTTCTTTCTTTGTTAATCTAGCTAAGGGTTTGTCAATTTTGTTGATAAAAAAATCAACTCTTAGTTTCATTGATTTTTTTTTTTGCTATTGTTTTCTGTTCTCTATTTTGTTTATCCCCACTCTGATCTTTCCTACTGCTACCTTTGGGCTTAGTTTGTCCTTTTTATAGTTATTTTATGTGTAAAGTTAGGTTATTTATCTGAGATCTTCTTTTTTATTTTTATTTTATTTTTTTATTTTTGAGAGAGAGAGAGAGAAAGAGAGAGAGAGAGAGCAAGCACGTGCAAGTGGGGAAGCAGAGGGAGAGGGAGAGAGAATCTTAAGCAGGCTCCATGTCCAACAGGGAACCTGGCAGTGCTCAATCTCACGACCCTGAGATTATGACCTGAGCCAAAATCAAGAGTCAGATGCTTAACCAACTGAGCCACCCAGGTGCCCTGCTTCTTCTTTTTTAATATAAACATTTTAGCACTTCCTTCTTCATATTGCTCTTGCTGCATCGCTTAAGTTTTAGTATGCTGTATTTTCATTTTCATTTGTCTCAATATATTTTCTAATTTCCCTTGAGACTTTTTCTTTGACCCATTAATTGTTTAAGAGTGTGCTGTTTAATTTCCACGTATTTGTGGATTTTCCAATTTCCCCTGTGTTATTGGCTTCTAGTTTCATTCCATTATGATTGGAAAAGATACTTGGTATGATTTCAGTCTTCTTGAATTTGTTAGGACTTGTTTTGAGGCCTAACTTCATATTAGTATATCCACCCCTGCTCTCTTTTAGTTATTATTTCTCACATATTTTGATGCTTTCTTTTTAGGTACATTTACATTAAGAATTGTTATGTCTTTTGGATAATTGGCCCCTTTATCATTTTGATCCCTTTTACCTCTGAAAAATTTCCTTGCTGTCCAGTCTGCTTCGTGTGAAATTAATGTAGCTACTCCAGCTTTCTTTGTGTTAGCATGGTATGTTTTTCTCCATTCTTTTTCTTACCTATTTTTTATTATGGGAAAATATACATAACATAAAACTTGCCATTTTAAATGTACAATTCAGTGGCATTAAATACATTCACAATGTGCAACCATCACCACTGTTTCCAGAAATATTTCATCACAGAAACATTGATCACAGAAGCTCTGTGCCCATTAAACAATAACTTCTCATTATTCTTTCCCATCAACCCCTAATAATCTTTTTTACACTTTTTGTCTTTGTGAATTTGCCTATTCTAGGTATTTCAATGTTATGGATTCAATTTTTATGTTCCCTCAAAATATATATGTTAAATCCTACTTCCCAGGGGCGCCTGGGTGGCTCAGTCGTTAAGCGTCTGCCTTCGGCTCAGGTCATGATCCCAGGGTCCTGGGATCGAGCCCCACATCGGGCTCCCTGCTCAGCAGGAAGCCTGCTTCTCCCTCTCCCACACCCCCTGCTTGTGTTCCCTCTCTCGTTGTGTCTCTCTCTGTCAAATAAATAAATAAATAAAATCTTTAAAAAAAAGATAAATCCTACCTCCCAGGGCGATGGTATTAGGAGGGAGAGACTTTGGGAGGTGATCAGGATTAGATGAGATCATATAGGTGGAGCCTGCATGAATGAGATTAGTGCCCTTATGAGAGTCATGAAAGAGCTTGCTTAGCCTTCTCTGCTCTCTACCACATGAAGATACATTAAGAAGTCAGAAGTCTGCAACCTGGAAGATGGCTCTTATCAGAAACCAACCATGCTGGCACCCTGATCTCAGACTTTCCAGCCTCCAAAACGTGAAGGCTGAAAAACACATTTCCCTTGTTTATAAGCCACCTAGTTTATGATATTTTGCTATAGCAGCCAGACCTGAGACACTTACGTAAGTGGAATCATACAGTATTTGTCCTCTTCTGTCTGGCTTATTTCACTTAGGAAGTTTTCAGTGTCGTACCATGTATCAGAATTTCATTCCTTTTTAAGGCTGAATAATATTCCATTGTATGTATTTATTACATTAAAAAAATCCATTTGTCTGTTGATAGACGTTTGGGTTTTTCTACGTTTTGGCTATTGTGAATAATGCTATGAATATTGGTATACAAATATTTGTTTGAGTTCCTTCTTTCAATTCTTTTAGGTATATACCTAGAAGTGGAATTGCTGGATCAAATGGTAATTATATATTTAATTATTTGAGGAGTGCCATATTCTTTTGCACAGTGGCAGCACCACTGAACATTCCTACCAACAATGCACAAGGGTTCTAATTTCTCCACACCTTCTCCTGCCCTTTTTTTTTTTTTTAAGATTTTATTTATTTGCTTGTCAGAGAGAAAATGAGAGAGAGATCACAAGCAGAGGGAATGGCAGGCAGAGGGAGAAGCAGGTTCCTCACAGGGCAAGGAGCTGGATGCAGGACTCGATCCCAGGACCCTGGGATCATGACCTGAGCCAAAGGCAGATGCTTAACTGACTGAGCCACTCGGGCATCCTTTTTTTCTGTTTTTTGTTTTTTTTTTAAATAATAGCCATTCTAATGAGTGTGAAATGGTATCTTACTGTAGTTTTGATTTACATCCCTTTAATGACTAGTGACTTGAACATCATTTTACAAATGGCTTATTGGCCATTTGTATATCTTCTTTGGAGAAATGTCTATTCAAATCCTTTGGCCATTTTTAAATTGGATTGTTTATTTGTTGTCGAGTTTTAGGAGCTCTCCATATATTCTGGATATTATTCTTTTTTTTTTTTTTTAAGATTTTTATTTATTTATTTGAGAGAGAGAGAATGAGAGACAGAGAGCATGAGAGGGAGGAGGGTCAGAGGGAGAAGCAGACTCCCCGCTGAGCAGGGAGCCCGATGTGGGACTCGATCCTGGGACTCCAGGATCATGACCTGAGCCGAAGGCAGTCACTTAACCAACTGAGCCACCCAGGCGCCCCTGGATATTATTCTCTTATCAGATAAGTGATTTGCAAATATTTTCTTCCATTCTGAGTGTCATCTTTGCAGTCTCCTGATAGCATCATTTGATGCATAAAGTTTTATATTTTGATGTAGTCTAATTTATTTATATTTCTTTTGTTGCTTGTGCTTTTGGTGCCATATCCAAGAAATCTTTGTCAAATCCAATTTCATGAAGATTTTCTCCTATGTTTTCTTCTAAGAGTTTTATAGTTTTAGGTCTTTGATCCTTTTAAGTTGATTTTTGTGTATGGTGTAAGGTAAGAGTTCAATTTCATTGTTTTGATTGAGGATTAACAGTTTTTCAGCACCATTTGTTGATCCATCCCTTTTTTTTTAATCCATCTGTGTCTTTATATTTAAAGTGGTTTCCTTATAAGAAACACATAGCCGAGTCTTCTTTTTTTACCTACTGCAATACTCTGTCTTTCAATTGTTCTCTTTAGATCATTCACATATAAAGTGATTATTGACATAGTTAGATTAATATGTATCATACTTATAACTGCTTTCTATTCATTACCCTTGTTCTTTGTTTTTTTGTTTTTCTTGTGTGTTTTGTTGTGTGTGTGTGTGTGTGTGGTATTCCACACATTTTCTGCCTTCTCTGGCTTAATCAAGCAATTTATATAATTCCATTTTCTTTCCTTCCTTAGCATATCAATTATACTTCTTTAAAAACATTTTTCAGTGGTTATCCTAGAGTTCACCATACACATTTACAATTAATCTGAGTCCACTTTCAACTGTACTACTTCATGGGCAGTGTAGGTACCTTATAACAGTCTTTCCAACTCCTCCTTCCCATTTCTTACAACATTGCTGTCATTCATTTCACTTATCCATAAGCTCTAGTGATCTGTTATTGATACATATTATTATATAATTATTATACTATTGTCTTTTTATATTTCATCTAATCACCTAACATTATTGATTGTATTATTATATAATTATTGTATAATATATATTATTATTTTGAACACATTGTTATCTCTCTAGTTAATTAAGAGTAAGAAAAATAAAAGATTTTCTTTTAGTCTCATTTATTCTTTCTCTAATGCTTTTCTTTTCTTTAGGTAGATCCAAGTTTCTGGACTATATTAATTTCCTTATTTCTGAAGATCTTTTTGAAAATACACCTTGCAAGACATGTTTCCTGGCAACAAAATCCCTCCACCCTTTTATTTTTTTATTTTTTGGTCTGAGAAGGTCTTTATTCCTACTTCACTTTTGAAGGATAACGGCACTTGATACAAAATTCTAGGTATTTTTTTCTTTCTTTTCTTTAAATATTTCACTCCATCCTCTTCTCACTTACATGGTTTCTGAGGAGAAGTTTGATGTAATTCTTATCTTTGCTCCTTTAAAGGTAATGTGTTTTTTTCTTTTTGTTTCTGGTAATTCTCTTTGCTCTGAAGTCTACTGATATTAATACAGCCACTCTTGGAAAAGATTATTCCAATGTCATTTAAGCTATTCTAAAGAACAGAGGAGGAAAGAAACCTTTCTAATTTATTTGCCCAAGCTAATGCATTGATGTCTAAAACCTGAGTTAGATGGCTCTCACATATGTGCACATTCACAAAGCACCCTTATTTTAAAATTTTACTTGTGGATTTAGTTAAAAATGTCCAACATTGGAGCACTTGACTGGCTCAGTTGCAAGAGCATTCGACTCTTGATCCTAGGGTCATAAGTTTGAACCCCACTTTGGGTGTTGAGATTACCAAAAAAATAAATAAATTTTTAAAAAGTCCAACATATACTTAAGGAAAATGTATTACAAGAAACACTCAATTTGGCTAAGCAAAGCTTAATTTAAGAATGAAAGAATCTGGGGCGCCTGGTGGCTCAGTCAATTAGGTGTCTGACTTCAGCTCAGGTCATGATTTCAGGGTCCTGGGATTGAGCCCCACATCACTTGAGCCCCCTGTCGAGCCCTGCATAGGGCTCCATGCTCAGTGGGGAGTCTGTTTATCCCTCTCCCTCCACCCTTCACCCTGCTCATGCTCTCTCTGTCTCTCTGTCTGAAAGAAATAAATAAAATCTTAAAAAAAAAGAATCTTTTGACTTAGAAACTCCATTCATTAATAATTAAGAATGAAAGCCTTATGATCATCTTAATCAATTCTATGAAGCCATTTGAAATACATTCAATTTGCATTACTGTAAAGACTTTCAAATCCTAGTATAGCAGAATGATTTATTATTTTAATAGATAGCACCAGGGTGTGTTTAATGGTGGAATGGTCTCTCTGTTTTTGACAATACTTTGATTGGAAGGCAAAGCCTTGAGGGAGAGGTTTGTTCTGGAATGACCAACAAAGAAATAGTGATAATACTTGGCATAAAAATAAAACAGAAGTTCAGGGAAGAAGAAAAAAGATGGGAGGGAAGCAGAATAGGATTGTGTGGTTGAGCTAACTGGGTAGAAGCCTAAGACTCTTGGAAAAATTTACCAGTGAGTAATTCCCAGCTGGTGAGTTGATCAAAGGACTTTATGAACAGGATGTCTAATGTTCAGTTTACAGTTGGTGCCGCAGTGGGAAAGCTTCACCTCTCACTCTGACCCTATACAAAGGTCTTCTTTGTGTGAAACACAAAGGAAAGGATAGGTTGAGTTTCTCATCTGGCTAATGAAGCAGAGAGCAGAATATGGTGAGAGTTGGAGGATAAAAGGGATTACAAGAGTTCAGCCAGAGCAGAGAATCAGGGCCCATGGAGCCCACAAAAATCTTGGAAAGGGTGTTGAGCTTCCCTTTAGGTGTGTGATGGGGATTTGAGTCAATTTTTTGGTAAATATCCAAAGACAGAATGACCTCAACTGAAATCTGCCTTATGTTAAGAATACACATCTCTTTGTGATTCTTACTATGTTAAGATACACAAACACCTGCAAATTTAGTGCACAAATTTCAGATGGACTAAAGATTAGAGTTTTACCATGAGAATCTACAAGAAGAAAATAGAAGTAAATATTTTTTTAATTATCTTTTATACAGAAGAACCTTCTTAGGATGACATCAGATTCAAGAAGTCAAGTAGGAAAAGACTGACAAATCTGAGAACATAAAAATTAAGTTCCTTTGCACAGAAAGGGAAAAGTACAATAAAGCTATAAAAGATAAACTTGACAAAATATTTGTAATATATGATGAGTAATGGTTAAGTGTTCCTAGCAAAAAAAAAAAGAAATGTTGTAAGTCTGAAAGAAAAGAATAAACAACCCAATAGAAAAAACAGGTAAATATCTCACACAAAAAGAAACACAAAGAGCAAATATAAACACATGAAAAGATGCATAATTTCATTCTTAGGTAGGAGATGAAAAATAGAAAGAATAATGGTTGGCTACAGCATTTTAAGAATTCATTATACCCAGTGTTGGTGAGGATGCAGGGAAATAGTCACTCTCATGTATTATTCACTGGGAAATATATCAAGATTCTCTTTTTGGAGGCCATTTGGCAATATCTCCTTCTGGCAATTTATGGTGCCTGCAGGAACACATAGATGTATATGATGGTTTGAGGGTATGCAGGCAGGACAAGGTATGGTTAGGCACTCAGGCTCTGGAACCAGACCACCAGGGATCAGATTACACCTCAGCAACTTCCCAGCTGTGTGACTATGGCAAGTTACTTTACCAACACAGGCCTCATCTGTAGGGTGGAAATAATAACATATTTCTCTCAAAGAGTTGTCGTGAAGAGTAGATATATTACACACATTAGAAGTATGTTTAGCACATAGGTATCGATCATTGCAACATTAATCTAAAGAAAACATCTAATTGCTCCTCAGTAGCATGCCGCTTAAGCAAGGCACAGAATAATAGTTCCATGGGCTACCATGTTCCATTCAGGTGAATGGAGTGAACCTCTGTTTGACCAAGTGATCAATGTCCCCACTCTGTTAAATTCTGGAGCATCACTTGCTCTAGGATATCATAACTTTCCACATCACTTCCTTTATTTGTGTCAGAATTCTAGTAAGCTGGGAATAAGTGGCAATTCCAAAGAGAAGTATTTTATGAAGTGGTGGACATTGAGGGTTTGATTCTTAGGCTCTCTTTCTGTGCTTTTTGTCTTAGAGCAGAGTTTCTCAAAAATGGCACCATTGACCTTTTGTTTTTTAAGTAGGCTTCACGCCGAGTATGGAGCCCAATGCAGGGCTTGAACTCACGACTCTGAGATCAAGACCTGAGCTGAGATCAAGACCCAGACGCTTAACTGGCTGAGTCACCCAGGCGTCCTGACATTTTGGGAGGGATAATTCTTTGCTGGTGGCTGTCCTTTGCATTTAAAAATGTTTAACAGTATCCTTGTCCTCTACCCACTAAATACACATAGCACCCCCAAGTTCTGAAACCAAGGATGTCTCCAGATATTGTCAAAGATCCCTTTGGGGGGGTGGGTGTGAAATCACTGTGGGTTGCTTTAGAGGCTGGGAATGGTAGAAGGGGGCATGTCGTCCCTCTGCATAATCATGAAAATGATTCTCTCCATCAGAGGTGGAGACTATAGTTTGGATTTTGAAGCAGTTAGGAAAAGATTTCCCTTCCTAAGTATGAACTCAGAGTGCACTGCTTCTGAAAATTAATGTTCAGGGTGTGTGTGTGTGTGTGTGTGTGTGTGTGTGTGATTATTTGACCCAACAGTTATCCACTGGGCTCTTGGATGAATAAGTAAGCATAGCTTCTACTTAATCTGTAGCAAAGTCCTTATCCAGATTTGGAGTGTCTGTGTCCCATTACCTTTCACACTTCTGAAGGTCCACTTTTATTTTAATTTTTTAATTCATTAATTTTTTGAATCAGCAGCGTATCACATGGTTCAAAATTTAAAAGGTATAAATGAGTGTAGAGTGAAAAGTTTTTTTCCCCATCCCTGTTTCTGGACACCTGGATCCATCCCATGAGGTAGCCACATGAACAGTTTCTTATTTATCCTTCCAAATATATCTTATGCATGCACAAATATATACATATTTTCTCTCTCTTTTTTTTTTAACAAAAAGTGACCGCATACTTGGTAACACTGTTCTGCATCTTCATCCAGAATCTCTTATGCATGTACAGCATACAGTAACCATTTCCTCCTTCCTAACAGAGCTCTGATTTTATGCCATTCTCCCCATCCCTCCACCCATGGAACCCCCATGTGCCTTAAGAGAAGTGGATTCCAACCCCAGACTTGGGAGATTGTTGGTCAAGGGGTGATCCATTCTCCTTGCCCTAGATCAGTTCACAAATGGGTGTAAGATCCAATTCAGGCTAGTAAACAGGCTGAGAAATTTGTTAGGCAATCCAGGAAAAATCTTTTTCTTTTGAGAGAGCTATGGAAGGGAATCTTTCTCACTTCCTCTGGACATCGCTACGTAGGGAAGTGAAGATGAGGCAGACATTTTAAGCATGGCACTGGAGGAACTGGAGTGCCTGGATTAAGCCAATCCTGAAGGTTAATCTACTGCTGTCCATCCAGGCATAGAATGGAGGGGTGATGTCACTTTTAGCAGTCTAGGGTGGGGTCAAGGGGCAGCAATATGGGAGCTATAATTTTAAATGTGAAGTTTCAAATCTAAGTCTGGTGTGGCTGGTGGGCTTTTGGTTTACAAGAGAAAAATCCTCTCTCTTATGTATAGTGTGTTTTAAAGAGACATTCAGGTCTCATTTGAGCATACCCATGCAAGGCAAGGCCTATGCCCCACTGCACAAATGAGGAAAGGAAAACACAGTGGGGCAAAATGCTTGCCCAAGGCCACATGATTTATAAGAGGCAGATCTGGAATCTGACCCAACTTTGTTTCCATATCAGGGTTACTCCCTGATTTTCCTCCAAACTCCAGGCTGCTCCAGCTCATGGTATCTGTGCCCACAAACACATACTAGGGCCCACACTACCCTCTGGAACAGCAGGACCAAGAAGCTCTGGAGGGTCTGGAAATAGGTAGGAGGCAGGAAGAGCCTTGATGGGATACTGCTACGGTCACTGAGGGAGCTGCCCCCATGACAATATGACCTCTGACCTCCGACCCTGCCCAGTTCCCTGCGTCATGACACTTCAAGGTGTCCTAGGAGTCAGTGTGCCAGCCTCCAGGCTACGGAGGGGCAGGAGAGAAGGATCTGGTGCCCCCCCATCTGATGGAAGATTCCCATGGACATTGGGATGCTATGCTGGAGAGACCCCAATGACAAGTGTTCCCATTGACTCTAAGGCTCCTGCCACCTCCCAAACTGGTGGCAAATAAAATGAGTACCCTTTAGTGACCTCCTCTTGCTGGCAAATTGTCTTTTTTCTTTTTCTTATAATGCTTTAATTAATCTCAAAGAATTCAATCCCAAGGGTGAGAGTATAGTTGATGATGGGGTCAGAGATCTAACCTCAATCAAAAGTTGGGGGGGAAAAAAAAAACTGGTGTGAGCAATAATGTCCCTGGTCTCAGATGTAGTCACAGAGCTTCAGCTGGCTTTATGAATGTGTCATTTGGGCACATGCTAGGCATTGCACACACCGTTTTGTTCCTGCACGAGCCCAGGCCTGCCACGGTGGTGTGGCTGCATTTTGTTTTTTAACCCTAGGTTCATTTTTAGATCTGAAAACACAAAACAGAATTTGGGAAGTGTGAATTTACTTGAACCAAACTGAAAAAAGGTTTTCTCAGCCTCTGCAAAATGAAGCTGCCAAATTCACAACTGTTTTAATTATAACACACTAAATAAATACAATAAGCTGCTCTTTGCTCTGAGGTTGAAATCTCTTATCTATTTTTATCTCCAAGCAAATAAGAGACCAGAAGGGGAAGTTACTACATTATGAGTGAATGATTGAACCTAAGCATCAATGAATTCTTTGACATTATTCTGTACTGTTTGCTAAAGAACATAATTTCTCAGGAGCCATTACTGTAAATAAACTGAGCACAAATTTTAGGATTTCTGAGAAAAACATTTTCTTCCAACAGGCAAAGGGAAATTGAGCACATTAAAGATATTGCTCTGCATATTTGTGATCTATGAGTTCTGACACCTACTACAACATGGATGAAGCTTATGGTTCATGGAGGATATTGTGGTAAGTGAAATAAGCCAGTCATAAAAACCCCAATATTGTATGACGCCATTTAGATGAGTTTCCTAGAGTCGTCAAAGGCATAGACACATGGGTGTCTATGGTGCCAGGGGCTGGGAGAAGGGAGGAATGGGGAGTTAGCGTTTAATGCATGCAGAGGCTTGGTTTTGCAAGACGAAAGAAGTTCTGGATGTGGATGGTGGTGATGGCTGAACATCATGACTGTATTTAACCCCACCGAACTGTACACTGGAAAATGGTTAAGATGGTAAATTCTATGTTATATGTATTTTACCACACTAAAAAAAACAAAAAAAAAACCATGCTGCTTTGAAATAACTTTAAAGCGTAATTCTCATTTTGTATTTCCGAAGAGCCCTTGAGAGAGAGGCAAGACTCTCCCTTTCTCACCTCCCACAGTCTCTGGGGCCTTAGAGCTCAGGCCATGAAGATGAAGATCACTTGAGTTACTGCTACAGCTGGGCTCTGGAGGAAATTGGGGATCCAGGAACAGAACACCCTGGAAATAGTTGGCTGGGGCCTTGGTGGGCTGCAGGGTGAGGCCCTTGGCCTCACTTCCTTGTTCTTCTCCTAGAAGAGTCTATCAGAACTAATTTTGTCCCCAGTAGTGGACCTGGGGTGACAATTTTGGGCTGAATTCTTCCCCTGTACTTGGGGGTCACATCATGGAACCCGCTCTTCCATACCAGCATAAGAAAGGGATGGCAAGTGGGTGAAACTCCCTTCCAAAGAGAAGAGAACAGAAACGGATATTCCCACTTTCTTTATTTTCAAAGTAACCCATACTACAGATGAGAAAACTGAGTTGTGTGGAAGTGAAGAGGGTTGAAGTCCACACTTCGCTGACTGGCTGAAGCCAGTTTGAACCCAGCTTTGTCTGACTCAAAGCTTTAAATTACACCAAAGTCATTTCTTTTTTCTTTTTTTAAAAGATTTTATTTATTTATTTATTTGACAGAGAGAGACACAGCGAGAGAGGGAACACAAGCAGGGGAGTGGGAGAGGGAGAAGCAGGCTTCCCGCAGAGCAGGGAGCCCGATGCGGGGCTCGATCCCAGGACCCTGGGATCATGACCTGAGCTGAAGGCAGACGCTTAACGACTGAGCCACCCAGGCGCCCCTCTTTTTTCTTTTTTTAAGATTTATTTATTCATTTGAAAGGGAGAGCAGGGAGGGGGGCAGAGGGAGAGGGAAAGAGAAACTCAAGCAGATATCCTGCTGAAGGTAGAGTCTGATGAGGGGCTCGATCCCAGGCTCCCAAGATCATGACCCAAGCCCAAACCAAGAGTGGGCTGCTCAACTGACTGAGCCACCCAGGTGGTGCCTCCAACATCATTTCTAAATCAAAAGTTTGATCCTTACTGTTATAAAAAAAAAAATTAACAAGTAGCCCGACCAACTTAACTGGGAAGTTCAGTCAAATGACTGCTGGAGAAGTTTTATACAGAGGCCGTGTTATTTTGAACACTTAAACCAATGTTTACCACAAACAGTTATTAAACCACTTCGTGATGTTTCGGAACCAAATGGGATATTTCTTTATGATACATTTTTTTTTTTTAACTACACAGATGCAGAGCTTTAACTTTGAAATCCCCCAGTATATGTGTCTTATTCTTCCCCCGAACTTTATGATGCATTTTTAACGAAAGAAAACATGAACCATTATTATTCATCATAAAATATAAAACAGAAGAGATCTCGCAGCCAATAAAACCAGAGTTTAGAATTGGATACCCCTGCACTTTTCACCCCACTTGGGTCTAAGCGGCCCTCTTCTGCAGGCTTCCCCGCACCCCTGAGCACCCAGGACCGCCAGGGGGCGCTGCCTGCGTGCTCAGCCTCGGGCACCTGCAGGGAGTAGCATGGTCTTCCAGGCGCCAGGGAAAACACTGGGGCTTGTTCCCACAGCGCTTTACTTACTCTAAAGATTCATCAATTTAACAAAAGTACGTTTAAGCCGCAATGCTTGGCTTGGAGCTTTGAAGATCAATGGCATCTATTGTCAGGATAGTCGTGGGGTTTTCCGACTTCTTTTTATTTCCTTTTTTTTTTTTGGTGGTGGTGGTACTGATGCTGAGGGCTGTCTATACAGTACAGCTCACTCTGTGTTGCTAAATTTCTCTGCAGACTCCTTGCTGTTCTTGCCTCTCCTTGCCACCCTTTTGGAACTGAAGCTTGTCTGTCTTGTTCACCCCTGAAATTGGAGCATGCGACCTCTCCTCTCATCTCTCAGCAAGGTTCGGATGCCTTTTCTGGTTGAGAGCGGTATGGTTGAACCATCTTAAGTTGTCATTTTTGTCCTGGAAAAAGGACAATTTCATATCCTTCATTTTAAGGCCTCTGGCGTGGTAAACTTCCTCCTTTTGTGACCTAATACAGGGAAGAAATAGTTCCTCCCTCAAAGTGTTTTTCAGAGCAAAACGATGTTCCTTTTACCCATATTTCCTCGTTCAGTGATGTGTCTGGCACAGTCACAGGGCTTCAGTGCCAGTTTCCTGGCGGGGAAGACTGAACCCTCCCCTGCTTTCCCACGGAGCACCCCTCCGCCTCTTTGTGACTGGTTCCCTCCTCTGGGCCATGCTACCTGGATTATCTATCTCTGAGAGTGTGATGCAGGAATAATCCAAAATACTGTTCTTGTTCACTTTAAGTAGTAAATTATACTCTCTTCCATTTTCTCTTTGCCTGAAAGCTTTATACAATGTTAAATTTTCCTCTTAATTATGTAAACAGCAAAAACAATGTAACATGTGGGTTCTTTGTTTTTTGGGTGTTTGGTTGTATAAGTTCTTTATATAGTTTGGAGATTAACCCGTTATCAGATATGTCATTTCCAAATATCTTTATATGTGAAATCTAAGAAACAAAACAAAAGAGCAAAGGGGGGAGAGAGAGAGAGAGAAGCCAAGGAATAGACTCTTAACTTTAGAGAACAAACTGATGGTGACCAGAGGGGAGGTGAGAGGGGGAATGAGTCAAATAGGTGATGGGAATTAAAAAGTATACTTATCAAAAGAATGTAACATATACCCTAAGTGTTAGTTTGTTTGGAGTTGGAAACATCACTGAGCCCTTTGTTTACTGTCTTAGAGTCTCATTAAGCAGTTGATAAATCTATTTCTTCTTTAAAATGATCTTGAATAGGGGCGCCTGGGTGGCTCAGTCGTTAAGCGTCTGCCTTTGGCTCAGATCATGATCCCGGGGTCCTGGGATCAAGCCCCGCATCGGGCTCCCTGCTCAGCGGGAAGCTTCCTTCTCCCTCTTACACTCCCCCTGCTTGTGTTCCCTCTCTCGCTGTGTCTCTCTCTGTCAAATAAATAAATAAAATCTTTAAAAAAATAAAAAAATAAAATGATCTTGAATAAACAAGTTCCCACAAAGTTGGGGCCTGTGTACAGTACACAAGAATGTGGAGCTTCATCCCTGGCCGGTGCTGGCCCAACTTGGAGAAACTCAAAGACCCTGTAAGGCTAGCCTCAGCCAGGGTAGCTGGTCCCGGGGAGGGATTTGTTGCTAGGTACGTATGCTCCATTTCACCGCCAGAAAGGGATTTGGGGCACATTATAGAAATACATACATAAAACAAAATAAAAATAAAATAAGCAAAGAAATGGGAATGGAAGAGAATTAAGGTAAAAAGTTTAGGTAAGGCCATTTCTTTTCTTTTTGTCCATTCATATTTTGAGTTTTCTGTCTTATGGATTTGTACAGTTCCTTGTATATTCTAGATCTGTGCCATCCAATAGGATAAGCAGCTAGTTCCGTGCTATTATTAGAATTACAATTAATCACAGGTAAGTAAAATTAAGAATTCAGTGGCTCGGTTACACTAGTCAGTTACACTAATCACATTTCATGTGCTCAATAGCCAAAAGTAGCACAGACCTAGAACATTTCCATCATTGCAGCAGACTCTCTCAGACAGAATTGTTCTATATATTAATCCCTTGTCAATTTTATTCATTTCAAATATCCTCTCCTAGATTATTGTTTTCTGCTAACTTTGACTAAGATGACTTCACTGAACAGAAATGTTTAATTTTTATGTTGTCTTATCCGTCATATTTTATCCTTTCATTTGTGCCTTTAAGATCTTGTTTAAAGGGGCACCTGGGTGGCTCAGTCGGAAGAGTGTGTGACTCTTGATCATGACTCTTGTGAGTTTGAGCCTCATGTTGGGCACAGAGATTACTTAAATAAATAAAACTTAAAAAAAAAAAAGATCTTGTTTAAATAATCTCCTCCCTGAGGTGTCCAAGACATTTTCTGTTACCTTTTTGTAAAGTTTTATGGTTTTACTTTTCATATTTAGGCATTGAATCCAATTGGAATTTGCCTTTTTTGTACAGTGTGAGATAGGGATCCAGCTCTATGCCATCCATCTATTGAGACAGTTTTCCCAATCATTGCTGCTAACACACCAGTCTTTCCCCTCTGGTTTGCAGTCCCACTGCTCTCCTGTGCCTGTCCCAAGCCTGTGTGTGGTAGTTTGTGGGCTCACCCACAGACTGCATTTATTTCTTTGTGTTTCTTCTGCCAGAACTAGATTTCTTTTTGCTCCAACTTTGTGGTATGACTTCACGTAGGGGCAGTGCCCTACAACCCCGGCCCTTCTTTTGCCAAATTGTCACAGCTATTTGTGGACCTTACGCATCTAGACACATTTTAAAATTCTTTTTTTAAATTCCTAAAAAAAATACATATAAAATCCATAATCACTCACTAATGAAATACTGTCTTTTAATTTAAAAATAATGTCTGTGTGGGGCAAGCTCTGTGATCTACTTCTGAACCTAAGAATGAAACTCCAAGTATTAACAGTGATTTAAAATCCATTCCCCGGAGTTTTGATTAGTCTGGGGTGTCTTTAAATGTTCATTTCCAAAGTGCTTTGCCTTTGGAGGCTACTAATGCATGCAGTGTGTTGCCATGGTAACGGTTACTTTTAGTTAGTACTTTTTTTAGATTAAAGTGTTACACCCTGGAATCTCTTCATGTAAATGAAGAAATCTTAAGATGGTATGGTACTTCTTTTAATGTAGATATTTAATGGCACAAAGTCAGGCTTAACCTCCTGGAAATGGAACATCTTCAGCCTTCATATTTAATATGGACATGCATTGTTACCAGAACTATAACAGTTTCATTAACATTTCTGTTTTTTTCCTACATAATACAAGTTAACCTTTTTTATCCATTGGAATTTATCAGCATTTAATAAATAGTGGCAGAAATGTGTGTGTCTGTCAGGAGTTTGCACATGTCACTTTGTTTTCTACCCTGGGGCAAAATCCCCAGTTATTGTGGGGAGTCAAAAGACTCAGAGAACATGGTGTCTCACAATCTAATAGGAGAGACATCACGGGGCACCCCGGGTAGAAGGAGCACATGGGCTTGGGTTTGGGTATTGGCTCTCACCTTTACTAACTGTGTAGCCTTGAGCTTTGGTTTCTTCAACCATAAAATGAGGATTATTATATTTACTTTGTTGAGCAATTGTGATGATTAAATATATCTTCGGTTAGTGACATCTATGATTTTTAGAAATGATTTCAAGTCAATATTTAAGACAGGAAGAGGGGTGCAATCCAGCACAAAAGTGCTGAGGAAAGTTGAGAGCAAGCTGTCATGGTAGGTGCGAGAATCAGAGAATAGACCCATGTCCTCTGCTTCCATGCACAGAGGGAGAAGGAGCACAGGGACAGGACCTCAGCAAGGCCATGGGTCTGGGCAGAGGGGCCCATGGGGCTGGTGGCGTGGGGAATCAGTCAATGCCATGGTGACAGGAGGCCCCAAGTGTGGGCTGAGAGTTCTGTGCTTCACACAGAGAGTGACGTGGTGATAAGAAGTGTTTCAGAAAGAAGATCTGGCAAAACTAAGTGGCACGTGGAGACAAGCATGAGGATTGTCTGTATCCTTGGCCTGAGAAGAGAAGGGCCTGAACTCAGGGACCAGGAGACTGAGATGAAGGTACAGATCTCAGAGTCATAAAGAAGAGGCCTTCTCTTGGTATATAAGGATTAGCTATCCTGGGAACAGAAGGAGTAGAAGAAGCTAAAACGAATCTTGAAGGCTTTGATCTTTTCTGATACACAGTTGTTGTTGTTGTGTTTTAAAGCAACAACAATGAGGCGGGTCTGGCTGGCTCAGTTGGAAGAGCATGCGGACTCTTGATTCTGGGGTCCTGAGTTCAAGCCCCGTGCTGGGTGTTGAGATTACTTAAATAAACTTTAAAAACTTAAAAAAAATTAAAGCAACAACCATAATAATACCACTATGTGGTTTGAATATCTGACATTTGTCCTTTTAAAAAAACTTTTCAAAATGCATTTATGAACATTATTGCATTTGGCTCCCACAAGAGCTTTGAGATAGAACAGGCAGATGTTACATCCTTGTCTAAAATAGGAAGAGACCATTTCTAGAAAAGTAACAACAGCAATCAAGGCAAAACAATTTTTAGGCCTTATTCTGTTTCAAAAAAACAAAACAAAAACCCAACATCTAAATGGTTTCCTTTCCCTGTGTTTCAACACCATGGCCAAAGTCAGTTTCATCAGTCAGTTCCCTGAGAATCAGGAGGAAATTGAAAAATGCACATCCCCAGGAGGGATTCCTTAGAGTTCTCAAGGACAGACCCGATTGTCCAGAGAGCAGACCAGTTTATTGTGCAGAGGTGTGCAATGAAATTAATTATATCAGTCCTGCACATGGTCAAAATGGGATGCTGCCTAATCTAGGTCTCCAGCTTGCCTTCTTGCTTGAGCTCTCAATGCTCAAATGGCGGTGGGTTGTGGTTCTGGATGCTGCACCATTACTCACATTCACCAGGAATACAACTCAGCTCATCATCTGAGTCCCTAAATGACTTCCATCCTGACTATCCTACTGTGGTCCATGATATTTCTCCTCTTCCAGTACCCTAGTGGTAGGCAGCTTCTCACAGGGCTCCCAATGATTTCCACCTCCTGGTATTAACACCCTGTAGTTCCCTTCCTTTGTGTATCTGAGCTGAACCTAGTGAGTTGATTTTAATGAATAAAATACAGCAAAGGTGATGGGATGCCTCTTTTGTGATTAGGTTATATGAGACAGATTTTCATCTTTTTTTGTACGCTGTTTCTTTCTGACTCTTTTTGCTTGTTTGCTCTGATAAAGCAAGCTGGGGAGCTCATATGGCAAGAAACTGAGGGCAGCCTCTGACCACCTGCCAGTGAGAAATCAAGACCCTCATTCTACTATCTCACAAGGAATCCTGCCAACAACCATGCAAGTGACCTTGGAAGTAGATCCTTCTCCCATCAAACCTTCAGGTGAGACCACAGCCCTGCCTGACAGCTTAATTGCAACCTTTTAAGACACCTTGAATGGATAACTCAATTAAACGGTGCCCAGATTCCTGACCCACACATACTGAGAAAATAAATGTGTTTTTTAAGCCCCTAAGTTTTGGGGGTAACTTGTTATGCAGCAGTAGACAACTAATACACCTATATTCCAGTACTTGGAGTTATCTATCGATTATAATAAGGCACCTAGATGTTCTCTTGCCCTTTCTAAGACCCTTAAATTTTGCTTTTTTTGAGTTTGATAGAAGGTAAAGTGCTTCTTGGGTAGGAAGAGATCACTCAGGATATGGGCCCCTCCAAACATTTTTTCCTCTGTTGGACAACTGTTTCTCCAGTCTAACCCTTGCCCAGTTTTTCACTGGGGGGAAAAAAACACTCTCCTCACTCTTTTTCCTTGTATGTTCTATGTCCAAAAACATGGCTTGGAGCCAGACTGTATTTTTCTGCATCCCTCACCAATTCCACAGTCTGATTGCTGTATTTCTGAGCCTGACTTGGTCAGCAGATCTTTTATTACTGCAGCATTTGGTGGTTGGTTTCTGGCATTCCTGAGATTGTATTGCACCCACACAAATCAAAACCACCTTGGCAGCTCTGCAGGAAGGTTCGATTCCCTCCCCCAACAATATAAGGCCTGGTCCCGAGTTACTAAATCAGGACCCTGACTAGCTCCCAGTGCTCAGCCCGGTCCATAGCCTCTTGAATGCTCCTCTCAAGCTTTTTGTAAGCCTGACCTTTCCAGCTCCACCACCTTAAGGAGGCATGAACAAAGGCATGAGCCGAGTTCTGAGCTTGCACTTGCTATCTTTCCAGGGGGTGTGGGATGGGACTTGTGAATGTGCCAACCCTTCAGGGGGAGATATGGATGTACCAGACCCACGTAGAGTTTGGCAATGGGCACCGCCACTCAGTGGCACAGCGTTGACTCATGAAAGCAGTGGGGAGTGGAATGTGGCAGCAGAGAATCAGCTCCCAGCCCCTCTCAGCAATTATGAAGCACGCTGTTGACTTGGGGCCAGGAAAATAGAGCAAAAGTTCCTGTTCCTGGTTTTCAAGAACTGTCTGCCATAGGCTGATGCCAACCTGCTTGTCCAGTCTGTTCTTCACCATGAGCCCTCTGCTCCCACCACTTTCTTAACCAGAATGCTTTACTTTAAGAAATATTTATTGAATGGATGAGCCTCACGAGACATTATGTGAAGCACATAATGTCACTTCCCTTCCGGGAAGTCATCTCTTTCTGTGCTGGCTCAAGAAGACTTTCTTTTAGCCGACTCCTTAACATGGCTGACTTCCAGTCTGCCGTCTAGTCATAGAGGCTTTGTACTGTTTTAAACTGGTTTAAATTCGTGTTTTGGCTTCTTCACTGAGAATGTGTGGACATGTGTTCTTGAGGGTAGGATCCATCCTTTACTTCTTTACATTCCTCACAACACTTAGAACTATGGTGCTCAGTAGACAATTGTTTAGATTCTTATTTAAAAAATAATGGACTATTTTCTTACTAAAAATTGCCTGTATTCTTTATCTTTCTCATACACCCCCCCACATATATATGGTCTTATGGTCTCAATGCTTGTGTCCCCTCCAAATTCATATGTGGAAATCCTAACTCCCCATGTGAGGGTATTTGGAAGTGGGGCCTTTGGGAGGTGATTAGATCATGAGGGTTGGTGGAACCCTTATAAACGGGATTAGTATCCTTGTAAAAGAGAACCAGAGAGCTCCTTCTGCCATGTGAAGAAGCAGAGAGAAAATGGCTGTCTGTGAACCAGGAAGCCCTCTCCAGACATCAAATCTGTGGACACCATGATCTTGGACTTCTTAGCCTCCAGGACTGTGAGAAATAAATGTTTATTGTTATAAGCCGCCCAGTCTGTGGTTTTTTGTTGTAACAACCCAAATGGAATAAGACATATTTTTATATTTACAAATATGCCAAGAATTTTTTCTCAAGGTACTGAACTAAAAGATTGTTGTTGGGATGCATTCTTTCATGAAAGAAATAAAAATAAGTATAAATGTAGACATAACTTTTTTAGTTATTTAATTTTGGGATTTGCCAATTTAATGTTATTTCCTATTTAACAGATTTCTATCTATATTATTTTTGCTATGCATATCATTCCAGACCTGAGGTGTTTGTAGGGAAACATTTGTTCTGTGTGTGTGTGTGTGTGTGTGTGTGTGTGTTGGAAACATTTGTTCTAATGGGGTTACTGGGAATTGAACTGAACTGACTTAGGCCTTGGAGAATGGAATCATTCTTTCTTTTTTTTTAAGATTTTATTTTTAAGTAATCTCTACACCCAACTTGAACCCACAACCCTGAGATCAAGAGTCATACGCTCCATGGACCGAGCCAGTTGGGTACCCTGAGAATGGAATCATTCTTACCAGTTAACTACAAATGAGAGAGGAACTATATCTACATAGACAAATCAGCACCAGAATGACCTTCATGCATAAAAGGTGTAGAATTCTTTTTTTCCAATTAATAATGGAAACCTTCAGCAGCACAGAGTAAGGTTGGCAAATGCTGTCTGGAGTGAACCCATTGTGTTCTCCTGAGTCCACTAGTAATGTCCATCAGAGAAGTTGACAGGAACAGCAAAGCTTTGATTAAATTGGGTATTAACCAGAGCCTGATTGCCTGAACCACACTGATAAAGACAAAACTCACCATATCTACCAGAAACATTCTTTCCATGCAAGCAAGATTTAGCAATGAAAATAAACAAAAGCTTCAGCTTGTCAACTACATATATCATGAAGAGTGGTGAAGTTTTGTTTGTTGTTAATGCTATTTTGGCTTTTCTGCTTAGTTGGCTATGAAAACTATTATTTGCATTCTTTTGCAATATCGTTTAGAGCTTGAAGGTAACTGTGAAAGAATACAGGAAATTAATATCACTTCTCAGAAGCCCTCATTTTATTTAAACCAAAGAACTTTTACGTAAGAGCTTTTGTTATGAATCAAAGGCTGTCATTCCTTCACCACGGGGTAATTTAACAAATTAAAGTCAGGAGAGGAGTAGAGCTAATGGGAGTGACAAAGATGCCTTCAGAGGGATTTATTCCTTGAAGAAAAAAATCGCTGTCAACACCAAGTTTAAGCAATGCGGAATTTAACGCCTACTTTATAGTACCACCTAGTGGTGATAGAGCTCCATCCTTATGCTAAATGAGGATTGTAGTTTATCTTAGCCTGAAACTAGCAGCTCCAGGTCATTAGTCAATTACACAATCTGTGACTGTAAACTACTAAAAGTGTGCAAGGAGAAGGGTATCTTTTATCATCAGAATGTGTTTCAGAGGATAAAGTGAATGAATATAAACAAAGTATTAGCAGGTCATATGCCATGTATTAAATTTAAAGATGTTCTGGGGTGCCTAGCTGGCTCAGTTGGAAGAGCATATGACTCTTGATCTTGGGGTCATGAGTTTGAGCCCCATGTTGGGGGTAGAGATTCTTAAATAAATAAATAAATAAATAAATAAATAAATAAACAAACAAACAAAAACAGTTTAAAAAGTACATTTAAAAGTGTTCCTAGCGGGGCTCCTGGGTGGCTCAGTTGGTTAAGCATCTGCCTTTGGCTCAGGTCATGATCCTGGAGTCCTGGGATCGAGCCCTGCATCGGGCTCCCTGCTCAGGGGGGAATCTGCTTCTCCCTCTGCCTCTGGCCCTGCTCATGCGCACGCTTTCTCTCTCAGTCAAATGAATAAATAAATAAATCTTTAAAAAAAATTTCCTAGATCTCAGGTATGTTCGATATGGATTCTCAATAAACTGTGTTTTAGGATATTGAACAAGTACTGAGGTTTTTGTGGGGGTTTTTTGTTGTTGTTTTTTTTTTACAATAATTAGGGCAATTTGTTTTAGGGTTATACCATAGAATACTGAGTGCTGGTTTCTTTGTTTAGTTTTTTTTTTTTACTCCGAACAACTGTAGTTTGTGCATTTCTTCCAGTAAATATGATCTGGAAAACAAACACTTTTGATATGGTAGGTGTTGTTGGAACAGTTATCTTTATTTAATGAGTTTATAGAGGGTGGAGAAAATGATTTTTTTTAAAGGGACACTTTCTTTTATGAGAACCTGAAATCATCATTATTGTTACTGGTAATTTGGGCACTTTGAGATCAAATTCAGACATAAAAAAGCACTTGTACTTGGTTTACCAATATTTGTAATTATAAGCCCATTTTCAGTCTTCTGGCCTAATTCTAGTTTAAACACTGACAGGCGAGATTCAGTGTGAATCTATCATTTTTTCTTATTTCTTTTCTTTTTTAAATGTTTTATTTATTTATTCATGAGAGTCAGAGAGAGAGAGAGAGAGAGGCAGAGGCAGAGGGAGAAGCAGGCTCCCCGCCTAGCAGGGAGCCCGATGCGGGACTCGATCCCAGGACCCCGGGATCATGACCTGAGCCGAAGGCAGACGCTTAACAATCTGAGCCACCCAGGCACCCCTTTTTTTTCTTATTTCAAGTGTTGCTTTATTAAAGTGGCCTTGATTTGTTTGCCATAAGTAAATGGAACAATTTAATCTGTTAAATGTCGTATCTCTACAACAAAGGGCCTAAAGAATAAATGTTAATGTCTAGGCCCAGAATTATTTTTAAAAAAATTCATATAACATGTCTATTCTATTTTGCTTACTGAATTAAAAAATGTTTGAAAAACTCCTTCATATGTATGATGGTGATATGATTATGCCATATAGTGATATGTTTTATTGACTGCGAGAGAAATTTTATTGAATGTGAGAATTTCTCTCACATTCAATTGTAACTTCCTTGAAAAGATGAGGAAATGTTACCGTATCTAAATCACAAGTGCTTTTGTAAAAAAGCAGCACGATCAAGGTAAAAATACTTCTGCAGGGGCACCTGGCTGGCTCAGTCAGGAGAGCGTGCGGTTCTTGATCTCAGGGTCATGAGTTCAAGTCCCACATTGGGTGTAGAAGTTACTTAAGAATAAAATCTTAAAAAATATATACATATTTCTGCAATTTAGTCTCGTCCTTATTGCTGACAAAATACCTTTGTTTGAAGTCACAATCAATCTTATAAATACCTTTTTCTCATTATAAGATTAATCCACATCAACTGCAGAAAATTAAGAAAACAGGAAATTAGAAAGAAATTAAGAAACTTCACTTAGCGGGGCACCTGTGTGGTTTAGTCAGTTGAGCGTCCGACACTTGATTTCGGCTCAGGTCAAGATCTTGGGGTTGTGAGATCGAGCCCCACATTGGGCTCTGTGCTGAGCATGGAGCCTGCTTAAGATTCTGTCTCTCTCTCTTCCTCTGCCCCTCTTACCCCACTCACATGCACTCTCTCTCTAAAAACAAACAAAAAAACCACTTGAAATCTCAACACTCAGAAAACTACTTAAACTATTTTCCCAATTTTTAAAAACTAGCAAACTTGTTCGCCACCTGACCTCTTTCACCTAATAATAAATTGTAACTTTCCATGCCAAAATGATACTTTTTATGAAATTATCTAAAATCATTTAGTTTTCCATTGTACAGGCATATAACAATTTTCTTAATTAGCTCCACAATGTAGAATTCAAGTTGCTCACAATGCTTCTATCTATGATAAACCTTTGGAAACATCTCTGTTTATTTCTTTGGGATAAAAATGAAAATTTTTCATTTAAATGAAAGAAAATGTTACAATGTTTAAATAGTGAATGCTTTCGTAAAAGAACAGCACCATCAAGACAAGGTAGTTTTAATTTCTGAAAACTGCTCAGCTCCTAAGGCCCCCTGCATGCGAGGAAATTGGATAAAAATTTGACATAGTCCTTGCAGAGACGAGACTCTAGAAGCAAAGGCAGTGGGTGATGTCTAGTGGGTGATGCTAGATAAAATTTCCCCAAGATTTAAAATTCTTTGAGGACATGGGTCATTTCTTCTGTTTCTGTTGTTTCCTGGTCTCAGTCTAATTTTTTTTTTTTTTTTTTTTTTTTTTTTGGTTACAAGTGACAGGAAATCAGAACCTAACTAGCTAAAACACAAGGGAAAGTTGTTGGCTTGTGTAACTGAATTCTCTAAGAATAGGTACAGCTTCAGAGAGCTGGATACAGGCTGTTCACTTGCCCTGGCCCTGCTCTGGCCCTTGGCTAGCTTCCTCTCTTCCTGTTCCTTCTCAGGTGGGTCTTCCCTCAAGGAGGCGAAGCGGTAGCTCTAAGTTACATACTTTCAGTTAAGAAACCCAGCTACTCTCCTGGAATGTTCACCATTGTCCTGGCAATACTCTTTGACTCAGCCTTGAGTTAAGAGTCTTTATTTCCTTATCCTATGGTACCATCTTCCCCGGTTTATTCTTCATTTCGTCAGAACATCCCCTCTAGTAGCTGCCTGAGAGAAGATGACTAGAATTAAATATTCTCTTCTGATATTTTGTAAGGCCAGAATGTTTCTTTAGTTTACCTTCGTGCTTGATTAGTAGTTTTGCTGGAATGAGATAGGCTCCCAATGTTATCCATACCTTGTCCTCCTCTCTCTCCTGAGTACCTTTCTAGATCCTTTGAGTGAGGTGGTGGTGTGATAAATTCAGCCAGTGAATTGTGATGGAAGAAGTATATCACTTCCAGGTCCAGGGAACTGAGAGCTTGGGTGCCCCTCCTTGCTCTGTTTCCCCCACCACAGGAACTTTGGAGGACATGTGTTTAAAAGACCTCTCAAGATAGAGCCTGGATGCCTGAATCACAGGATAGAGAACCACCTGCCAACCTGCTTTTACAAGAGTAGAAAGTAAACATTGCTGTGCTAATCTAAGACAGCATGGTTTCTTTCTTCTTTTTAAATTGCAACAGCCCTCAGTGGAATAAACATTTCTTAGGTGCACCATTCATATGAAGAAAAATTTAGAACACTCCTGAAGGACACAAAGAAAACTCAAACAAATGGAAATCTGTACTCCTAGAAAAGAAGATTCATGGTCTAACAGTATCCGTAGTGGGAAGTGTATTAATTATGAAGGTGATGTCATCCCTATAAATATACCAACAGCATATTATTTTTTTTGAGGGGAAAACTAAACAATCTCATTCTAAAGTTAATACGGAAAGGAAAATTTTGACGAAAAATAAAGTTAAATTCAGATCTCGCACATGACTCCAGGATAAATTCTAGTTGGTCAAATAATTAAATGTAAAACGTGATACCATAAAATTAGAAGAAATAATGATAATTGTTTAGAACCAAGTACTAGGGAGGCTTTTTCAAGGTATGACATAAAACCTTCATAGCCATGGAGAGGATATTGGTAGATTCCATTATTTAAAGGTAAAGGGAAAAAATCTATACGTGAAAACCCCCATAAGCAAAGCCAGAAGACAAATAATAAACTGGGAAAGTATTTTCAACTCAATTCACTTCTAAAGAATAATTTCCCGAATACACAAAATGCTCCTGCAAATCTGCAAAAGAAAGACCAATAACTTAGCAAGAAAATGTGCAAATGATATGAACGGAGATAGAAGGAAACATACATGGATCTTAAAAGATGAAATGATGCTCGATCTCACCTGTAGTAAGTCATTTCACATTGAAACTACAAAGGGACATCATTTTTCACCTACCAGATACTGGCAAAGTTCCCAGAATTTGATAGCATGCTGTATTATTGAGGATACAGGAAATGAGCACTGTCATAAATTACTCGTGGGTGTGTAAATTACGACAGTCCTTACAGAGTACAATTTGACGACATCTTTGCAAATACTCTTTGACCCAGCAACCTTCTTTTAGAACTTTCTCCATATCTGCAGATATGTGAAAGGATATCAGCATAGCCTAGCAACATTGCTTGTAACAGTAGAGACAAGAGATGAGCTAAGTGTCAATGTAGGGGCCAAGGGCAGCCTGCCCCAAGATGGGCCACTTTGGCATGAATACTCTTTTGAGTTCAAAGTAATCAAAACCCAGCAGATGGAGGTAAAGCTCTCTTCCTGGTCCTCAACTGCCTAAATTTACATTGGGAAGGAGAGGCTGTACCAGGAAGAGACCTATTAAAAGATTCCCTTTTACCTGAGAAACTTATCTGCATAATAGGACAACTTTTGTTTTTAAAACATCTTCTTTCACCTTCCTGGTAATAGCCTTCCTCCCCATCTTTTCCTCAGATTCTACCCCTTTCCTTAGCTCATATAAACTTCATGTTGCATTATTGTCTTTATAATTTCCATGTTTATGTGGATTCCCCATATGTATGCTATTAAATTTGATTTTCTCCTGTTAATTTGTGTCATGTCAATTTGATTCTAAGTCCAGCTAGAAGGACCTGGAAAGGGAGAGGAGATTCCTTAAACAACACACAATAAAATATTCCATAACTGTAACAAAGAATGAAGAAACTCAAGAACAGACATGGATTTATCTCCCACGCATCTGACTGAATGAAAAAGACAAGTTGCAGAACGTGTGTGCAATATACTGTATTAATTGTGTGGGGCTTTTTTAAAAGAGGAAAATGTATATAGTTTCTACATGCACAAAATATCTCTGGAATGAAGTATAAAAATCTGGTCATTGTGGCTCTTCATGGCAAGGGAACTGGATGGGGGTGAGAGAGAAGATTTGAAGGGGAGAGTTTGGGCACTTGCAACTTACCTTTCAGTATCAATGGTCACATAACCCCTTCAGTGACAAGCAGCTCACCAGCCGCTGAGTCAGCTCATAGCTCACACATATGTGTGAGTGACTCCACCTTCAGGCTGATCTCTTTTGGAGGTTTTCAGGACACCCCTTGTACCGTGGGCAAGTGTCCACCATATGACAAGAGTGTGGGTTTTGGCTTCCTATGTTGATATAGTCCAGAGGAATGGCAGGGAAACAAAGCAATTCCCTTTTGATGTCTTCGATAACAATGGCTCTAACTAGCGAGTAATGAGAATGGAAAAATTTCCAGTTGAAGATGGCCCACCAAACACACGAATTTACTCCTCCTCCCTCTAAGAGTCCTATTGCAGTGACCAAAGAAACATTAAAGAGAAAGTCCATAGTAGCATTGGGAATCTGGGAAGGATGCTTTTAAGAGATCAGAAGACACACAAAAATATTTCCTAAGATATAAAGCAGATGGAATCGGGGTTGGTGGCAGCCCTAGAATTTGTCTCCAGGATCCATCTTCTCACGTTGCTCCCGAATAAAAGAAGAAATGTGCTACAGGTGGTGTCCAGAGTGGATATTGGGGCAGGAGTAAAGGGTCAGTGCCCTGAGTTGTCAGCTGCTTTGAGGGACAAAGAGAACCCATACTAAGAAGTCAAGTGACCCTCAGAACCTAAATGTCAGCCTGTCTAGTCACATGGCCTACTAAAAATCAACAAGTTGCTATATCCAAAAAGTCATCAGTTCTGGAAAATTAGAAATGAGTTCTTAAGTGAAAAATTGAGTAGATGTGCTTCATCCATAATGGGCCTGACTCAAGGTCTAAGCGGGAGCTGAAAGCTTCAGCAGACGATTTCTCCCAGAATGCAGTGCAAAACAAGATGTCAAGGATAAAACTGAAGGCAAGTATGATGAACACTATTCATGTGTAGTGGCTCAACATAGTCCCTGGGTTCAAATCCTGCCCAATCCTTTATTAACTCTCTGATCTTGGGTAAGTCCCATCATGGCTCAATTCCTCAGTTTTTTCAGCTGTGAACGGGCGACAACCAGAGGAACCGCTGCATAGGGTAGGTTTGAGCAGTATATAAAATAAAAGGTAAAGTGCTCAAAAAGTGCCTGAACAGAGTAAGACTCAGATCTGCTTAGCTAAGTGTCTATCGTTATTAATATTAACGGACCATCAGCTGTGTTAAAAATAAATATGCTACCACATTCCATGTTTGAAGATGTTTAAAATAAAATGATGCAGAAATCTTCAAAAGTAACAATGACAAGAGTAGTCGCACTCTTTCAAAAACAACAAAAGACAAGAAATAGTGAAATCAGAAAGATAGAATTCTAAGCCAAAAGTATTAAATAGGACATATTTTATATTTATAATAAAAAAAACTATGAAAACAATGGCAATGAGCCTTTATGCCTGAACAACATGGTATCAAACAACATGGAATCAAAATATATAAAGAAAAAGAAATTGAGTCAAAATGAGAGAATTTAGCAAATTTCTAAAATGACTGATTAAATAGACAAAAATAAATGCCATGGGTTTTATTTTTATCTTTTTAAAAGATTTTATTATTTAGTTGAGATAGAGAGCACAGACGGAGAGAGAGAAGCAGGCGCCTTGCTGAGCAGGGACCCCGATGCTGGGCTCCATCCCAGGACCCCAAGATCATGACCTGAGCCGAAGGCAGACACTTAACTGACTGAGCCACCCAGGCACCCCCGGCGTAGGGTTTTAAATATTGAAATCACAAGCTTGATCCAATAGTAACATATAGGATTTTGAACCCAGGAAAGAATACACACTCCTCGTAAGCACACATGGAAAAATTGATATAATGTTTTGTTGTTGTTGTTGTTTGTTAATTCATTAATTTATTGATTCATTCAACAATACATATTTAGCACTCACTAGTTACCAGGTTCTATGACATACATTGTGTCTACACTATACAAACAAAAAGAAAAATTGATATAGTTTTAAACTAAAAAGTCTCAAAACTTCAAAAAGTGGAAGACACTCAGGCTAACTTTCTAATGTCAATGCAGTAAAACCAGAGATCAGAAATAACACAGAATGTATGGACGTGTTGAATCATTAAATTGTACTGGACTCTAATATCACACTGTATGTTAACTAACTGGAATTTAAATAAAAACTTAAAAATAACACAGAAAAGAATACCCCAATCAAAAAAAGAAGAAAAAGATATATGTCCTTGGAGATCAAAGCAATACAGATCGGCATTCTGTTATTCTTGGGCAAAGCAGAAAGTCATGGTTGGCACTGCCCACAGTTTCTACTTGGACAATGAAGACTCAGTGTAGTAAAGTCACAGAGAAGACAAGGGGAAAGGAAATCAGCTCCAAAAGCTAGCAAATGACTGAAAATGAGAAAAGAAAAAAGAAAATTTAACAGATAAAAGAAGCAGACATCCATGAAACAGGGCAAACAATGAACTTTGGTAAGACCAAAATCAAGTTCTTTGAAAATAACGAATACTAATAACCAATACAATGGCAAACCATTCGCAGCCTTGATCTAAAAAAAAAAAAAAAAGGAATGAGAAAAATCACTACCAAGGAAGGAGAGACATTCAAAATTGTAATCACCTTTATAAATTTGAAAATCTGAATGAATTGAATATTTTTTTAGGAAAGTATAAATTACTAAAATTAACTACAGGGTCAGAAGACCTAAATCCTTGATGGTCCCACTGAAAAAAATTGAAAAGGTAGTCAGAGGTCTGGTCCTAAAACAGCCCCCAGAGTCAGGCAACGTTTGGGGGGAGTTCTTGTGACCTTCCAAGAAACACGTGGTTCTTATTATTCAAACTGTTTCAGAGCACAGGAACAGATGAAACGTTTCCCTTCTCATTCTCAAAGTCTAGCAAAGTCCTAATATCAAAACTCATCTGCATTTGAGAGGTATAGAGGTTTGCATGTGCATGCATACAAGTCATCTAGAAGGAATCCAGATCCTAGCAGGCTGCCTCCTGGGAAGGACGGGGACCAGGCTGGGTGAAGGGGGTTTTCACTTCCTACCCTACACATTTCTGTAGTTTGATTTTTCTCAATAAATACACATTGATGGATTAACTATGTAATAATTTTGAAAGCATTCATTATTTTATTTATTATTACTTTTTCAACTAAAAAAATAAGTAGGAAGTATCTGTATCAGAAGTTGGCAAATTTTTTTTCTGTGCAGGGCCAGATAGTAAATACTTTAGCCTTTTGGGGCTCATACAGTCTTTGTCACAGCTGCTCAACTTCGGTGGCTAACACAAAAGCAACCACAAATGATACATAAATGAATAGGTGTGCCTGTGTCCTAATAAAATTTTATTCACAAAAACAGGCTATAGGTTGGATTTGGTCCTCCGCCATACTTTGCTAACTCTGATCTCTATCAGGAATGGGGAAATTGGTATTTTGATGCATTTTACTAAACCTCTGTCCAATGTTGTAGTCATTTAACAAATATTTATTGAGCACCTACTATGTTCCAGGCACTGCTCTCGGGACTAGGGATATAGCAGTGAGCCGAACAGAGTCACCATGCTCAGGCAGGTTGCATTCGACTGAGGAGAAAATGGACAATGCGCAAATAAAAAAAAAAAAAAGGTCAGGGATTAATAATTACAATGAAGAAAATAAAACAGAGAGTACTGGAGGTGTGGATGGCACAGTTTTAGAAAGGGGGGTTAGAAAGCCTCCTTGAGAGGTATGTGACCATCAGAAAGAGGCTGAGGATGTGCTGTGTGATGGGGAGGGAGTGGGGACCTGTTCCCGGGAAAGAGGAGTGCGAAGTCCCAAGCCAGGAAGGAGAACCAGCAAAAGGCTGATGTGTCCCCGGCAGTGACCAGTGGTGGTGGTGCAGGCGAGCAGGAGAGACCCAGGAAAGCGTGCATCCGGCGAGCCAAGGGAAGTGCCAATCAAAGGCCAAAAGATGAGAACCATTCTCCCAGGTAACCTAAGAAGGGCGGTAGGGTCGGGGTACAGAATAGGTTCAAGCAAGGAAACGTAGCCAGGAAGCCAAGCTGGGCACCTGAAGACCTGCTGCGATTAGGCAGCAGAGCGGGTCCTCCAACCAGCAAGCTTCGTCCCAGGCTGCGCTGGGCTCTGAGAATGACAAAGGGGACCAAAAAGCTTCCTTCTGTGTGTGTGGGGTGGGGCTGGATTGGTTGTGGGGAAAGGGTGACACATGAAAACAGCCTATCTCTTCTGAGAAGTATGAAGTTAAGGGCCAGTGCAAAGGTGTATGGAAACAGAGGAGAATCCCATCCCATTTTCCCAGTCTGTGTTCCATGGAGGATAGAGGGGGCATTTTGCACTAAGGTTCCCCAGGGTCTGGTCAACTGAAGAGCCTGGACCCCACGTGCGAGGTCAGCAAGATGACCACGTGTCTGTGGGCTGAGTCAGGCCAGCAGAGGTTCAGGCCTTTCCATCACAGTGGAGGCTTGGTGGGCAAAGGTGGGCAGGAGACCTACATTTCTTTCCATCCAAGGGTGTTAAGAACCAGGCTGGCCAAATCCTTAGGTCTGTGTCTGTGAACGAGGAACACCAAGTCCTTGGAGGCAGCAGGGCTCCGGAAAGGGCACAGAACCCATGGCTGCATTTCTATACCTGTGACTTGGGGACAATCACACTTTGTGATGCCTCAGAGGTGACTTAAGATAACATGTGGAAACTGCTTGTGAACCTGAGGGTCGTGAGTGTGAGGAGAATGTACTCCGTACTCCATGGAAGCACCAGACCCATTGAGAACTTCAAACAGACAGCTGAGGGTCATTCTCCATGAGTGGAAAAGTTTTAGGTGTTTAAAAAAAGACCAGTATTCCTTTATATTTGTCCAACATTGTTCTTTTTACCATGCATTTAATGTGTGTAAATAGAAACACAATGTTGGGGCGCCTGGGTGGCTCAGTTGGTTAAGCGACTGCCTTCGGCTCAGGTCATGATCCTGGAGTCCCGGGATCGAGTCCCGCATCGGGCTCCCTGCTCGGCAGGGAGTCTGCTTCTCCCTCTGACCCTCCTCCCTCTCGTGCTCTCTCTCATTCTCTCTCTCGCAAATAAAAAAAAAAAAAGAAAGAAAGAAACACAACGTTGGCTTGACTTCTCCCTGCATCTTATAGCCTTGTCTTTGTGGAGCCGGATGCCCATGTTCCCACCTCCACCTGCCTGTCCTCAGGACCGCTGCTGCTGGCTTCTCATTGGCTGATCATAGGTCCTGGATACGGTTGCCTAGGTGAATTCCCAACATCGTGTGTGAGTAGGGGTGGAAGCTTCTCTGATTTATCCTCTGCTCTTAAAAGTTGAGGTTATCCCCAAATGAAGCTTAAAATAAATTATGACTATCCCCCTTCACTGTTTTATTTTTCTTCAATTTATGCTTCAGTGAGCAAGTAATGCTCTTTTATTGACAGCTGAATGAGCAAAAAAATGAGGAAAAGCAAATGTCTCCTGTGTCCCAGTGGTTTCCCCTCTCCAGCCCTTCCTGGAGTGGAGAGATAAAAATTACAAAGCACGCACCATCATTTTTCTGAAGTCAGCTCTCAAGGTTGAGTGGGAGTGACCCACTTTGAGAGCCTTCATTTCAGCGTGTCATGTGGGAGAGGTCATATTCCATTTCACCTTGTCCTCCATTGATGAGCGTGTGGATGAGGGGAAAGCATGGGGTCCCACTGGGAGCAGAGCAGGACTTTGATGATGACAACCACGCAGCCAACATTTGTGCCATGGAAACATCTTCTAACAGTTGGTGGAATCAAAGTGGGTTCTGACATGAGTGGCAAAACCCATTCAGGAGAGAAACTTTTCTCACCTCCTGATAAAACCCCATGGTGCATCTCTAACCTATTCATTAACTCAGAGAACCTAAATATAAATTATTTTTGCTATTATCTACACTACTGTTCTCCTCAAGAGGCAGGTTTAAGAGCTGACCGTACTGGTGCTTAATAATACCATACTGTTGTTCCTGGTGTGATACAATAACCTAATGAGGTGCATTTTTCACAGGCCTACATTTCAACATGAGTATGAGGTGATTAATTATAATTTTAGGCCAATGTTTCACAGATGCAGAACAATCTACATGTCACAGGTTGTTTTCATGAACAAAACAGGGCTTACATCATGCACCCTGTAGGTTAACCTAACAGACTTAACTATTGTTCTAGAATGTATCTAATACATACGGCAGCACGGCATGATACATTTGGGAGTGTACAGGGAAGTAGGCAGAAGTTGTTAGCCACAGACAGTGAGCTCAGAGGGAGTGGTAATGTAAGGATAAACCAACACGGATAGAATGTCCACTGATGGCCGCTGCTTGGAAGGTTCTCCACATGTTCTCCAGCAGAGTTGTGGGTATCCTGTTTAGGATTTTAGGCTAGAAAAGGACAGTGAAGTCAGAGAGAAGAAAAGTATGAGCTGTGAGGGAAGAACGGGGTGGGGAAGCTGGTGGGAGTGTAGCTCATTGCCATGCAGAGAAAGGCCAACCTAGGGACACGGGTGGGGTTGGCTGCAACTTTTCCTTGGGAAATGGAAGCTCAGGAATAACCTTAGTCTAGTCTTAAACTCAGAAGGGCCTGAGGCTGGGGCCAGGAGGCAAGGGGAGATGGCTCTCTACTCTTAGACCACTTCAGGGTATATCTTACCCCATGTGTAGAATCTGAAGGAAAGCTTGGTGGCAGATGTGGACCTTGGGAGGCTCTCCCTAGGAATCAGGGAAACCAGATGCCTTAGAAACTCAAAGAAAGCCAACTATAGCAGGGTGGCTACTTCGGAGCCCAGACTTCCCACTCTCTTCATATCTAACAGAGTTATGATCTGAGGACTATTCTTTCTGTCCTCATATGATCCCTGGATAGGGGCTGAACAAGGAAAGGGAGAGAGGAAAGAAGGATCTAGGACTTGGGGAAAAGTAGGAAGGGCCAAGAAATAATAATCCAGATACTGTGTTTGCACAGGAGACAGAAAGTCAAAATCCAGGACGATCTGCTGCCCTTATTAATGCAGCCAGGGTACCACAGGTGCCCCCGGGGCTGGTGTGTGGTCAGATCCAGAGAAACAGGGAACAAAAGTGGTGGAACGAGCTTAGTTAGCAGGTCCAGTGTGCAGGGACTAGTTGCACAGAGAAAATGCTGGTAACCTGGGACTTAATTGTAGAGAGGAGCCAAGCCAGGAAATTCAGTGTAGACTGCTCAGTCAATAACTACTTAGCATACTCTCTCTCTCAAATAAATAAATAAAATCTTTAAAAAAAGAAATAAAGAAAAAGAAACCTGCCAGAGTTTCTAGTTTGCTGCCCTGTGGAATCCAGACTCAAGACTGCAACATCAACTCTTATTTGAATTTCCACCCTGGTGGGGCTTGCCCTGTGAATTTTGGACTTGCCAGCCCAAACCATTGCATGAGTTAATTCCTTAAAATAACTTTCTCTCTCTCCTTATCTATCATCTATCTATCTAGCTAGCTATCATCTATCTATCTATATTTCTCCTTACCGAAAACAAAAACTAGAAGGGGAAAATCACCTCTTTAACAAATGCCAGAGGCACCTGTTAATGCAGAATCCTATATTAGGAAGGGCTGTGATCAATGGGGACCAGGCCTCCGCCTCCTGAACAGGGCTGGCAGGAGATCATGCTCTCCATGTAGGGGATTCACTCCAGAACCTGCAACCCCACCCCCCGCCAGAGAAAACCAGGAGGAGCCTGCAGGAGGTGCCATTATTAGAGGGAGCCCAAGACCACCCAGGTCAGTTTATGGGACCTCTGGGAGTTCTGCCTCAAGACTACATGGTTCTCCACACAGCCAGAAAAGGGACAGAGAGCGGGATGTGTATAGACTGTGATAATGGGGCCCCAAGTACATATTTGAGTTAATAAGTCTGATGAATGGAAAATCAATTATATATGCTAATTAAACACAGTAAATGTTGGCTTGTGCATTTTTCTACAATACTTTCTAATTACCATAACTTAGATATTTATAAGCAAGCCATTAAAAAATCAGAGAAAACTGATGATTTACATTTTTCACGCTTTGGAAGGGGGAAGGACATTGAATGGAGTAGGAACCATTTCCATGGTTGATTTGAGTTCTTGAATTTATTCAAGTTCTTCCGATCAGAAATGCCATAAAGGCTTACCACAGTTCAGGTTTTATTCTAGTCCATAAAATACATAATTTGTGAGCCAGAAATGAGGATGAAGGCAACTCAAATATTTGAGCAACTCTGGAGCATCCCCAATGAGTTGAGAATGCAGGTGTTTCGTGAGAGAGAAGCATGAGCATAGATTTCAGAGGACCACTAAACAATTCTTTAGGTTTTAGAATTTTACTACTGAAGTGCATAACTTTTTTTTGTTTCAAGTTTTTATTTAAATTCTAGTTAGTTAACATACAGCACAATATTGGTTTCAGGAGTAGAACTGAGTGATTATCACCTACATACAACACCCGGTGCTCATCACAAGTGCCCTCCTTCATCCCCAACACCCATTTAGCCCATTCCCTGTGTACCTCCTCTCCAGCAACCCTCAGTTTGTTCTCTGTAGTTGAGAGTCTCTTATGGGTTGCCTTCCTTTTTTTTCTTCCTTCCCCTATGTTCATCTGTTTTGTTTCTTAAATTCCACATTGAATGAAATCATATAGTATTTGTCTTTCTCTGACTGACTTATTTCGCTTAGCATAATACACTCTAGCTCCATCCACGTCATTGCAAATGACAAAGTTTCATTCTTTTGGATGGCTGAGTAATATTCTGTTTTATATATATATATATATATATATATATATATATATATATATATATACACCACATCTGAAGTGCATAATTATCTGGGACGCTGAGAAATGAACAATATCAGCCCGTTTCGGGCTCCGACAAAGAACAAAAAGTAAGAACAGTCAGGTTCACACTTGAACAGCATCACATCAACTGCCTGCAATAAAATGGTGCTTTTCAAGTACCATTCTTTATATATGGCAGAGCAAGCCAAGAAGTCACACAGTGGTCTGAGCACATCCCAGAAAATATAGGCATCAGCAAAACAGTTTGTAAGTGGCCAGAGGACACAGTGGAAAGAGAAAGGGAGGAAGAAAACAAAAAGCAAAAAGATAGGACTTTTTAAAGGTTGCAAACACACAGAGAATGTTCACATACTTGTTAAATAATTGAAGACCTCGCTCTTGATCTTCAGTCTCACGGGCATCGCTGGGTTCAAACAGAGTTCCAACCCTTGCTTTATCTTCTGCAGTGGATGCATCTTGTAAGATCCTGTGGGTTTGTTCTGCATTATAACATAAACAGGTATCACGGTTCTGGCAAGAAGCTCACCTACTTCTTGCTGCCTCTCTTTTCTTCCCTAAAGCTATATATTGCTAGGGATTTGGCTATTCCCAATTGTCTACAAAAGGATGATTATTCAGTTCCTATTTCACATTTTTCTAACCAAACATCCATTAGTTCATTGAGAAAATGGTTCATTACAAGTCATTCAAAATAAATAATTTCTTGTTTTGGCTAGGAATAGAGTGGCCATTTTTCAAAAGTGCATGTTGGTATTTTTCTAGTTATGGGGGTTGCAGTAAGTACCCCCCTTCTTTGCAATACATAAAAATGGGTTTCATGGAAAGAGTGAAAGAAGGAAAAAGAGAAAGCAAAATCCCTTTCAAATGTAGCATCTTCCTGAACTACTGGCCAATGACTTCCCTACCTTGAGTTTGGGTTTGGGTTTGGGTTTGGATTTGGTTTCTCTTGGGTTTGGGAACCAGAGTCACAGGGAATTTCTACTGACTTTTAACACTCATCAGTAAAGCTCATTTTCTTCCTCTCTAGGACTCCACCATGGACCATGACATCGGCCTTAGTTTGGGGCAGCACCTTCTCCACACACCTAATTCTAAACCTCTGAGACTCATGAGCCTCTTCACCCCACCTTGCAACAGTCACAAGGGGTGATGTTCCCTAGCAAAGGGCTGATGGCACCCTAATTAAAACCTTCTGGGGAACCCTTTATCATCCAAGTCCATCCCATCAACCTCTTGACCCACCCCTGACCTGCACTGCCCCTCATCCTTACATACACCCCCCTCTGTCATGCCCTTTCCTCCTTGAGCTTCTGGAAGGCAGCCCCCATCCTCCCATCCACATGTGCCCAGTGCTGGGTCCTGAACCTGTGAGGTGCAGACTTGTCATGATCTATGCTATCACACTGAATCACATTGTGGTGGAAAGGCTCATCCCAAGAGACAGGCTATGGGAAAGGATGACATTGGCATGGCTCTCCCTGAGGTCTCTTTGTATGCTCCACACTTAAATTGTCCATCCAGCTGTAGATCTTGCCTCCTCCCAATGGGACAGGGGTGGGAATAAGAGAAATGCAGTGGCCACCTTAAGGGGTGGGAATTGTTATGGGGATGAGCCTCTTGCCCCGGTGCGGTGGCTTCTCCCCTGTACTCAGGGACGTTGGACATTCTTTTCATCACTGATGGTACAAGTAACCTGTTGTACAACCCATGTTGTCCACGAACAGTATTAAAATGTGGACATAAAACTTGAAACACTATCGTGCTCCTGGGTCCCGTGATCTGGTACTATAGAGTGAAATGCAATAACCTCTTGCCTCTACCTTTATGCTGATTAGATCATTTTTCCTTCCACAGAGCTCTCTAAAGCATAACTGCTAATTTGGAGCCTTCCAGCTTGGTTACTCTGGGATACATTTATTTAATAGGATGTATTTCTAATGATGGCAGCTGGCTCTTTTTGTATTGTAAGAGCTGCAAGGCCTCCTTGGTGCTTACACAAGCTGAAATCTACCCCCACACAGTGAGAGGAAATGAATTTCCTTCTGAAGGTGGATGCCATTATAGCTCATCATAAAGCAGCCCCTTCTGGAGCACCCACAAAGGAGAAACCCCATGGAGCACAGATGGATCACCCAATGCTGGAGGGAAGCAACCTTTACTTAAAAGCCTGGAATTATTACCTAGGGAATCACCTACAAAGGTCAATCTCAAACTCAAAATGCTGCCCATGGATCTGATGTGCAAGTGGCAAAAGATCTGGAATATTTTAGAATTTTATTAAAAAAAAATCTAAAACATAATCTCTCTGGCTACATTTTGACAATGTTAGTGCTATATGTATATCTATTTTTTACAATTTTTATTTTTTTATTAAGATTTTATTTTTAAGTAATCTCTACACCCAGCTTTGGGCTGGAACTGACAACCCTGAGATCAAGACTTGCATGCTCTACCAAGTGAACCATCCAGGCACCCCTACAATTTTTTATTTTTAAGTAGTTTTAGGCTCATATAAAAGTTGTACAGAGAGGGGGGCGGAGCAAGATGGTGGAGGAGTAGGAGACCTGCATTTCCTCTCCTCTCAGGAATTCAGCTGGATAGGGATCAAACCATTCTGAACACCTACGAACTCAACAAGAGATCGAAGAAAAGAAGAGCAACAACTGTCTCAGCAGAAAAGCGACCACTTTCTGGAAGGTAGGACGTGCGGAGAAGTGAATCCGAGGCGATATTCGGGAGGATAGACGGCGGGGGAGGGGCCTCCGTTGGCCGCTTCTGGCAAGTGATAGAGCCGCAGAGCACAAAATCGGAACTTTTAAAAGTCTGCTCCGCTGAGGGACGTCACTCTGGTGGCTAAGCGGGGGGTGGAACCCTCCGGGACAGTGTGGTCTAAGGACCCTCGGGGTCACAGAAAGACCGGGGGTGCCTGAGTGTGGCAGAGCTCCCAGGTATCGGAGCAGGGAAGCCGGCTGCAGAGGCGGAGCCCAGGCGCGGGCTCTCAGCTCGGGGTGGCCATAAACCGTGATCCGCGGCCCAGTCGGGCCCCTGCTCCTCCAGCAGGGACCCAACAAACGGCAGATCCGGGGAGACTCACCTTCCTCCCCCGGGAGGAGCCACGCAGGAGTGCACCGCACGGATCTGCTGGATTTGGAGACTCCACCCAGGGTCGGTGCCAGAGATAGAAACGCGCGGTCACAGGCCGGGTGAGCACGGAGTGCGGCCGGAGACCGGGGAGACGGGAGTGACTGACGGCTTTTCTCTGGGGCCTCACTGAGGAGCAGGGCCCGAGTTCTCGGCTCCTCGGGGGCGGAGATTGGGAGGCCGCCATTTTCACTCTCCGCCTCCAAAGCTGTACGGAAAGCTCGCAGGGAACAAAAGCCCCGGAGAGCAAACCCGAGCAGATTACTTAGCCGGGAGGGGGCAAGGGCGGGGCAATTCCGCCTCCGGCAGAGACATTTGGAAACCACGGCAACAGGCCACTCCCCAGAAGATCAGCGAGAACAGCCAGCCAAGACCAAGTTTACCGATCAATGAGAACGGCGGAACTCCAGCGTTAGGTGAATACTGCACATAGAATTCACGGCTTTTTTACCATGATTCTTTAGTCTTTCAAAGTTAATTTTTTTAACTGTCTTTTTTTTTTTTTGAATTTTTCTTTTTCCCTTTTTCAACCAACATCTTATCAATCCCTTTTTTTAAAAAACATTTTTATTTTTCATTTTTAGAGTCATATTCTATCCCTTCATAGTAGTTACCCGTATTTTTGGCATATATATATAAGTTGTTCTCTCTTTAAAATTTTGAGATAGTTTCTTCTAACAGATTAAAATATACCCTAAATCTCTTGTATATGGTATTTTCTACTCCCCTGCCTGATCACATTCTCTCCCTTTTTTTTTCTTTTTTCTTTTTTTATAATCATCTTCTTTCTTTTTTCAAACAACTTATCTATTCCTTTTATAAAACTTTTTATAATTTCCATCTTTACAGTCATATTCCATCCCTTCATCATATCAACCCTTATTTTTGTACATATATAAGTTTTTCTTTCTTTAAAATTTTGGGAGACACTTTCTCCCAAAAGTGTCTCCCAAAAGACCAAAATACACCCCAAATCTAGTGTGTGGCACTGATCTATATACCAGCCTGATCATATTTGATCACATTCTGGTTTTTTGTTGTTGTTGTTGTTTTGTTTTGTTTATTTTTGTTTGTTTTTATCTTTATCTTTTTCTTTTTCTTTTTTTCTCTTTCCATTTCTTTTTCCACTGCTTCAGGTCTTCTCTGATTTGTTTAGAGTATATTTTCTGGGGATGTTGTTACTCTGCTAGCATTTTGTTCTCTCATTAATCTATTCTCCTCTGCACAAAATGACAAGACGGAAAAAATCACCTCAACAAAAAGAACAAGAGGTAGTACCAACTGCCAGGGACCTACTCAATATGGACATTAGTACGATGTCAGATCTAGACTTCAGAATCATCACTTTAAAGATACTAGCTGGGCTTGAAAAAAATATGGAAGTTATTAGAGAAACCCTTTCTGGAGAAGTAAAAGAACTAAAATTTAACCAAGTAGAAATCAAAAAGGCTATTAATGAGGTGCAATCAAAAATGGTGGTGCTAACTGCTAGGATAAATGAGGCAGAAGAGAGAATCAGTAATATAGAAGACCAAATGATGGAAAATAAAGAAGCTGAGAAAAAGAGAGATAAACAACTACTGGATCACGAGGGCAGAATTCGAGAGATAAACGATACCATAAGACGAAACAACATTAGAATAATTGGGATCCCAGAAGAAGAAGAAAGAGAGAGAGGGGCAGAAGGTATAATGGAGCAAATTATAGCAGAGAACTTCCCTAATTTGGGGAAGGAAACAGGCATCAAAATCCAGGAAGCACAGAGAACCCCCCTCAAAATCAATAAAAATAGGTCAACACCCCGACATCTAATAGTAAAACTTACGAGTGTCATAGACAAAGAGAAAATCCTGAAAGCAGCTCGGGAGAAGAGATCTGTAACCTACAAGGGTAGAAACATTAGATTGGCAACAGACCTATCCACAGAGACCTGGCAGGCCAGAAAGGACTGGCAGGATATATTCAGAGCACTAAATGAGAAAAATATGCAGCCAAGAATACTATATCCAACTAGGCTGTCATTGAAAATTGAAGGAGAGATAAAAAGCTTCCAGGACAAACAAAAACTAAAGGAATTTGCAAACACAAAACCAGCCCTACAAGAAATCTTGAAAGGGGTCCTCTAAGCGAAGAGAGAGCCTAAAAGCAACATAGACCAGAAAGGAACACAGACAATATACGGTAACAGTCACCTTACAGGCAATACAATGGCACTAAATTCCTATCTTTCAATAGTTACCCTGAATGTAAATGGGCTCAATGCCCCAATCAAAAGACACAGGCTATCAGACTGGATTAAAAAACAAGACCCATCAATATGCTGTCTGCAAGAGACTCATTTTAGAACCAAAAGCACCCCCAGATTGAAAGTGAGGGGGTGGAAAACCATTTACCATGCTAATGGACACCAAAAGAAAGCTGGGGTGGCAATCCTTATATCAGACAAATTAGATTTTAAACCAAAGACTGTAATAAGAGATGAGGAAGGACATTATATCCTACTTAAAGGGTCTATCCAACAAGAAGATCTAACAATTGTAAATATCTATGCCCCTAACATGGGAGCAGCCAATTATATAAGGCAATTAATAACAAAAGCAAAGAAACACATTGACAACAATACAATAATAGTGGGGGACTTTAACACCCCCCTCACTGAAATGGACAGATCGTCTAAGCAAAAGATCAACAAGGAAATAAAGACTTTAAATGACACACTGGACCAAATGGACTTCACAGACATATTCAGAACATTCCACCCCAAAACAATGGAATACATATTCTTTCTCTAGTCCCCATGGAACATTCTCCAGAATAGATCACATCCTAGGTCATAAATCAGGTCTCAACCGGTACCAAAAGATTGGGATCATTCCCTGCCTATTTTCAGACCACAATGCTTTGAAACTAGAACTCAATCACAAGAGGAAAGTCAGAAAGAACTCAAATACATGGAGGCTAAAGAGCATCCTACTAAAGAATGAATGGGTCAACCAGGAAATTAAAGAAGAATTAAAAAAATACATGGAAACCAATGACAATGAAAACACAACTGTTCAAAATCTTTGGGATGCAGCAAAGGCAGTCCTAAGAGGAAAGTATATAGCAATACAAGCCTTTCTCAAGAAACAAGAAAGGTCTCAAGTACACAACCTAAGCCTACACCTAAAGGAGCTGGAGAAAGAACAGCAAATAAAGCCTAAACCCAGCAGGAGAAGGGAAATAATAAAGATCAGAGCAGAAATCAATGAAATAGAAACTAAAAGAACAGTAGAACAGATCAACAAAACCAGGAGCTGGTTCTTTGAAAGAATTAACAAGATTGATAAACTCCTGGCCAGACTTATCAAAAAGAAAAGAGAAATGACCCAAATCAACAAAATCATGAATGAAAGAGGAGAGATCACAACCAACACCAAAGAAATACAAACAATTATAAGAACATATTAGGAGCAACTCTATGCCAGCAAATTAGATAACCTGGAAGAAATGGATGCATTCCTAGAGATGTATCAACTACCAAAACTGAACTAGGAAGAAATAGAAAACCTGAACAGACCTATAACCACTAAGGAAATTGAAGCAGTCATCAAAAATCTCCCAAAAAACAAAAGCCCAGGGCCAGATGGCTTCCCAGGGGAATTCTACCAAACATTTCAAGAAGACTTAATACCTATTCTTCTGAAGCTGTTCCAAAAAATAGAAATGGAGGGAAAACTTCCAAACTCATTTTATGAGACCAGCATTACCTTGATCCCAAAACCAGACAAAGACCCCATCAAAAAGGAGAATTACAGACCAATATCCCTGATGAATATGGATGCAAAAATTCTCACCAAAATACTAGCCAATAGGATCCAACAGTACATTAAAAGGATTATTCACCATGACCAAGTGGGATTTATCCCTGGGCTGCAAGGTTGGTTCAGCATCCGCAAATCAATCAATGTGATACAATACATTAACAAAAGAAAGAACAAGAATCATATGATCCTCTCAATAGATGCTGAAAAAGCTTTTTTTTTTTTTTTAAAGATTTTATTTATTTATTTGAGAAAGAGAGAATGAGAGACAGAGAGCATGAGAGGGAGGAGGGTCAGAGGGAGAAGCAGACTCCCCACTGAGCAGGGAGCCCGATGCGGAACTCGATCCCAGGACTCCAGGATTGTGACCTGAGCCGAAGGCAGTCGCTTAACCAACTGAGCCACCCAGGCGCCCCAGAAAAAGCTTTTGACAAAGTACAGCATCCTTTCTTGACCAAAACTCTTCAGAGTATAGGCATAGAGGGTACATACCTCAATATCATAAAAGCCATCTACGAAAAACCTACAGCGAATATCATTCTCAATGGGGAAAAACTGAGAGCTTTCCCCCTAAGGTCAGGAACGCGGCAGGGATGTCCACTATCACCACTGCTATTCAACATAGTATTGGAAGTCCTAGCCACAGCAATCAGACAACAAAAAGAAATCAAAGGCATCCAAATCAGCAAAGAAGAAGTCAAACTCTCACTCTTTGCAGATGATATGATACTTTATGTGGAAAACCCAAAAGACTCCACACCAAAACTACTAGAACTCATACAGGAATTCAGAAAAGTGGCAGGATATAAAATCAATGCACAGAAATCAGTGGCATTCCTATACACCAACAACAAGACAGAAGAAAGAGAAATTAAGGAGTCGATCCCATTTACAGTTGCACCCAAAACCATAAGATACCTAGGAATAAATCTAACCAAAGAGACAAAGGATCTGTACTCAGAAAACTATAAAATACTCATGAAAGAAATTGAGGAAGACACAAAGAAATGGAAAAACGTTCCATGCTCATGGATTGGAAGAACAAATATTGTGAAGATGTCAATGCTACCTAGAGCAATCTACACATTCAATGCAATCCCCATCAAAATACCATCCACTTTTTTCAAAGAAATGGAACAAATAATCCTAAAATTTGTATGGAACCAGAAAAGACCACGCATAGCCAGAGGAACGTTGAAAAAGAAAAGCAAAGCTGGCGGCATTACAATTCCGGACTTCCAGCTCTATTACAAAGCTGTCATCATCAAGACAGCATGGTACTGGCACAAAAATAGACACATAGATCAGCGGAACAGAATAGAGAGCCCAGAAATGGACCCTCAACTCTATGGTCAACTCATCTTTGACAAAGCAGGAAAGAATGTCCAATGGAACAAAGACAGTCTCTTCAACAAATGGTGTTGGGAAAATTGGACAGCCACGTGCAGAAGAATGAAACTGGACCATTTCCTTACACCACACACAAAAATAGACTCCAAATGGTTGAAAGACCTCAATGTGAGACAGGAGTCCATCAAAATCCTAAAGGAGAACACAGGCAGCAACCTCTTTGACCTCAGCCGAAGCAACTTCTTCCTAGAAACATCGCCAAAGGCAAGGGAAGCAAGGGCAAAAATGAACTCTTGGGACTTCATCAAGATAAAAAGCTTTTGCAAAGCAAAGGAAACAGTCAATAAAACCAAAAGACAACCGACAGAATGGGAGAAGATATTTGCAAATGACATATCAGATAAAGGGCCAGTATCAAAATCTATAAAGAACTCATCAAACTCAACACCCAAAGAACAAAGAATCCAATCAAGAAATGGGCAGAAGACATGAACAGACATTTTTCCAAAGAAGACATCCAAATGGCCAACAGACACATGAAAAAGTGCTCAACATCGCTCGGCATCAGGGAACTCCAAATCAAAACCTCAATGAGATACCACCTCACACCAGTCAGAATGGCTAAAATTAACAAGTCAGGAAACGACAGATGTTGGCGGGGATGTGGAGAAAGGGGAACCCTCCTACACTGTTGGTGGGAACGCAAGCTGGTGCAGCCACTCTGGAAAACAGTATGGAGGTTCCTCAAAAAGTTGAAAATAGAGCTACCATATGATCCAGCAATTGCACTACTGGGTATTTACCCCAAAGATACAAAAGTAGGGATCCGAAAGGGTACGTGCACCCCAATGTTTATAGCAGCAATGTCCACAATAGCCAAACTGTGGAAAGAGCCAAGATGTCCATCGACAGATGAATGGATAAAGAAGAAGTGCTATATATATACAATGGAATATTATGCAGCCATCAAAAGGAATGAGATCTTGCCATTTGCAACGATGTGGATGGAACTGGAGGGTATTATGTTGAGCGAAATAAGTCAAGAAGAGAAAGACATGTATCATATGATCTCACTGATATGAGGAATTCTTAACCGCAGGAAACAAACTGAGGGTTGCTGGAGTGGGGGGTGGGGTGGGAGGGATGGGGTGACTGGGTGATAGACACTGGGGAGGGCATGTGCTCTGGTAAGCGCTGTGAATTGTGCAAGACTGTTGAATCTCAGATCTGTACCTCTGAAACAAATAATGCAATATATGTTTAAAAAAAGAAGAAGAAGAAGGTAGCAGGAGGGGAAGAATGAAGCGGGGGAAATCGGAGGGGTAGACGAACCATGAGAGACGATGAACTCTGAAAAACAAACTGAGGGTTCTAGAGGGGAGGGGGGTGGTAGGATGGGTTTGCCTGGTGGTGGGTATTGAGGAGGGCACATTCTGCATGGAGCACTGGGTGTTATGCACAAACAATGAATCATGGAACACTACATCTAAAACTAATGATGTAATGTATGGTGATTAACATAAGAATAAAAAAAAAGTTGTACAGAAAGTTCCCATGTACCCTTCACTTAGTTTCCCCTCACAGATAGCATGTTACATAACCCTTGTATGTTAATCAAAACCAGGAAATTGATATTGGTGCAATACTAAACTATAAATTGATTGAGATTGTACTGGGTTTTATATGCACTCACTTGTGTGTGTGTGTGTGTGTATGTGTGGTTGTTGTATAGTTCTATAACACTTTATCATTGGTATAGATTTGTGCAACTACCAGCACAATCACGTGATTTTTTAAATGAAATATTTCTATTCTATTTTTACTTATAAACATTTTCAAACATGCAGAATATATAAAAAATGATATAAGAGATATCCATGTTTCTAACTCTGGATTTAACAGGTGATAACATTTTGACACATACACTTCACAATTTGTTAAAGAATTAAGACTTAAAAGAATTTTAAGTTGCATTGTAAAAAACATTCATCAAAGTTTTTTTTTAATGTATTATAGATATTAGATATTTAATAGAAATAAAGAATTTGGCAATAAAAAAATGAAGTTTTGCAGTAATCTTGTTTATCATAGTACTCTATGAAGTTGTATGGAATCAATAAATGCATAGATGAATACTTCTCTGATAAACATATTACATCACAGGCTATAAGAATGTATGACATGACAACCTAAAATAGTGTATAAATAAAAAACCATGTCTAAATATTCATTTTCACCAACTTGACTTTTTCAGTGGATGGGCCATTTTACTGAAGATTATGGGGGCTGTGGTAGGGGTGAGGTTACAATAAGACTACGATTCACAACAACTATCTTAATAACCAAGGATAATTTTTCTTTTAAGACCAATCTTAAAATACATGTAATACATGTCCAGTTGGGACCCTGATGGTTCAGGCTTGAGGAAGTGCTGCAGACCAACAACCAAACACTGCTTCGTCCTGCCCTGCAATTCTCAAAGAGGTGAGTGAGTATCCCCACACATGCAGACCACAGCATCACAGAGAGGGATCCTTTTCTTTTGCTTCTGCCCCCATGACTCCTACCACTGCCCCAGAACACCTGCTGCCCCCCAAACCCTCCTCTTGTGTCCAGCTCTGCGCAGCTTTTCTCACCCACGCTCACCTTCCCCTCCCCAACTCTTCGTTCCTTTTTCTATGGCCCAACCCAAACCCTCTCTTAGCAGAAAGGGTCCTTTCTCTTTCAACGTTAGGAGGTAGGGAAATTGAGAGAGGCAATTACAGGGTTCTCTTTGGAAGGCTAGGAGAAGAGAAACAGCTAAGAAGATCGCTGTGCTAGTTTTAAAAACATAATAGCTTTGGGGCACCTGGGTGGCTCAGTCAGAGAATCTGCCCTTGGCTCAGGTCATGGGATTGAGCCCCGCAATCGGGTTCTTTGCTTATTATGGAACCTGCTTCTCCCTCTCCCTCTGCCTGCAGCTCCCCTTGCTTGTGCTCTCTCTCTCTGTCAAATAAATAAATTTTTAACAATCTTAAAAAAAATAAAATAGCTTTATTGAGATATAGTGCACATATAAAATTCACCTTCAAAGAAATACAATTTGGTGGTTTTTAGTGTTTTCATAGATGCGCTCAACCACTAATTTCACAACACTTTCATTGCCCCCCTAAAAAAATACCCTGTGCCCCCTAGCAGTCATTGTGCATTCCCTCTAATTCCAGCCCCTGGCAACCACTCATCTACTCCTGTCTACAGATTTATCTATTCTGGACATTTCAATAGAAGGAATTGTAACAGTATGTGGCATTTTGTGACTGGCTTCTTTATCTTAACAAAAGATATTCAAGGTTCATCCGTGTTGTATTGTAGCATGTGTCAGGTCTTTATCCCTTTCTAGGGCAGAAGAATATTCCACTTAGGAATATACCACATTCTGTTTACGCATTTATCAGTTGACCGACATTTGTGTTGTTTCTACTTTGGGGCTATTTTAAGTAATGCCATTATGAACATTCTTTTTTTTTTTTTAATTGATAAACTTTTTAAAAAGATTTTATTTATTTATTTGAGAGAGAAAGAGAGCGAGAGAGGGAGCGGGAGTAGCAGACTCCCTGCTGAGCGTGGAGCTTGACTTGGGGCTTGATCATAGGACCGGGAGATCATGACCTGAGCTGAAGTCAGACACTTGACTGAATGAGCCACCCAGGAGCTCCGCCGTTATGAACATTCTTACACAGGTTTTTGTGTGGGTATATATTTTCATTTCTCTTGGGTTTATACCTAGGAGAGGAATTGCTGGGTCATATGACAACATTTGGAGGAACTATGATCATTTCCATGCGTTCGCCTATAGAATGAAAGTTCAGTCCAGCTTCCTTAACTTACTACTCTTTTCTGCCTCGTACTTCGAAGTCCTCATTAAAACAAGAAAGGTGCATATTTTTCTATTAGTCAACTGAAATCATCCCCCAGGTTGTTTGGGGGGTTACATCAGGTTTTACTTGGCATCACAAAAATTGACTTCCGTATCATGAGATTTGAGAGAGAAGCATCGGAGTTTTTAATCAAATGCTATGTTGAAGCTCACTATTACATCGTGAGGGTGGGGTGCCAGAGATTCTGCTTAGACTATCCTTAAGCTCACTACTTTCCAGAGCAAACTATGTTCTTACCTTGGTAATAAAGGAAAAAGCAGGTGAGCAGGTAAGGACAAAATTCCTCCAGGTGAGAGCAGAAAGCACAGAAAGCCTTTGGACCTTTGGAGCAAAGCTTCAGAAAAAAAGACTCCACTCTCTTCCAGGAGCAATCCCAGGAGAGGATCTCGCTGTTCTCCCTCAAGGAGAACACACCATCATACACCAAATGCAGGAGCACCTGGCTCACGTTGAAATCCCTCAGTATCCTCTCTTTGTAACTCATCAGTATTTCTGAGAGCTGCTTGTTTCTCTCCTCCTTTTCTCTCTGTGCTGTTGACTCGCAGTAATAGAACCACGACCTGGCCCCTCCCTCCCCCATCCTATATAGAGCCGGTGAAATGTCTCCCTCCGGGGCCTGGGTGCTCGGCGGCCTCCGCAGGCAAAGTCCGCACTGCACGGACATCTGGAGGCAGACTCACCTACTGTCTGGAATTATTATAGATCTGCGGGGAGAGGGAAGGCCTCGGATTAAACCCGCACGCTGACCCGCGTGGCCCTAAGAGGATTGTACTGCACTGATTAGCCCCCTGCAGCCGCTAACTTTAAAAGATGAAGAAACAGTCTGGCTACCGCCCGTTCCATTGAAATTCTTCCTCTGGGCCCCAGGTGATCATTTCCCCCTTGAGTTCCCCCAAATGGTTGTTTTTAACGTTATGAACGTAACACGCTCACCATCTAATTGCATGGTCTCATCACGATGTTGGAAGGGGTTTCAGGAACCCTGCGGCTCATCTCTTCCCACCCCCCCAGTCTGGGGTTAGACTTGGCCTTGCAGTAAAACTATAGATGGTAGAGCAAAGTAGCCAAAGCCAGTGGTTGTTTAACAGTGTTTCAGTTTTATTCAACTATCTACTGAGTGCTATTTCTTCTGGCATGGTCCCTTTCCTCCTAAGAAATTCAAACACTTCTATGTGATCACTTGGTTAAATGATTCAATCTCATGAATAACCCCTCTCCTCTGATCTGACCCTGGTGTCCACTTAATGAAGCCAGATTAGAAGAAGGGATTATTGCTGGCTCAGGGGAGGCCTCTGACATCAGTGATGCCTCACTGCAGATTCCACAGATATAATTCAATTGCTCCAAGAGAGCCTTCGTGTTTCCACCTGCCCGGAACCTCCCAGGCCCCGGAGTAACCCTGGAGTGTCCCTGGCTGGGTCTGCAGGTGACCAATTCTTTGCTTGCCCATACTCTCTCTCCATCTGTGCATGGGAGTGAATTATGGCTTTGGGGTCCTTCTCCTACCTCTATCATATGTGTCTTCTCTCTAAAAGTCACCCTAAAATCACCCCAGATAAAGAGGAATGATTTAAAGAAGTCCAAAGGTCTCTTACATTTTTCCACTTAGGAAACTGACAAAAAGATCAGTGGTTATTGTGATATTCAGTTTGGTTTATAGAAGCAATTAGATATTTTTCTATAGAATCTGGGTGGGAGATTTATTTTTCAGAAATCAGAACTCCCTTGGAGTGATGTGATTGTGGTAACCACAGGAGAAGACTTCTCCTGGCTTTGCTTCTGACCTCTTGTGTGACTTTGGAAAGCCAGCATGCTAGAGTGATTTTCACACGCAAGCCGACCAACCCAGAGCCCTAACCCCAAGCACCTGTTTTATCAGAGGCTCACATTTCAGGCCACCGTCCACCCGCCCTAATCACCCCTGGCCAGGGGCCAGATGACTAGGGACAGCTCCTATGTCCTAGAGCCCCCCGAAAGTGTGCAAACTAGCCACCCTTCAGCCTTCTTTCCCTGAATCGCCCATGATTTTCCTGCAGAAATCACAATAAAGGCTCTCTCACATTTTCCTCCCACTCCGTCCACCTCCTGACCTACCCCGGTGCTTCCCCATGTGGCCCTGCCTGGTGTGGCACGCCCCTGCCACTTGGGATCGGTAACAAATGATCTTTTCTTTCTTTTTTGTTAAGATTTTATTTATTTGACAGAGAAAGAGTGTGAGCACAAGCAGGGGGAGCAGCAGGCTGAGGGAGAAGCAGGGTCCCCCCCTGAACAAGGACCCCGATGTGGGGCTCGATCCCAGGACACTGGGATCATGACCTGAGCGGAAGGTAGAAGCTTAGCCAACTGAGCCACCCACGCGCCCCACAAATTATCTTTTCATCGGTGGTGGTCTCTTGATCTGTTGGCTTCAATATACCTGAATAACAATAAACTCTACATTTTAAGACATCCATTGAAAGTACAAATCTGGGACTGGGCTGGGACAATATCACAAAGTGCTCTGAGCCCCATGAAGAACGGGGACAGGCAGTGACAGAACCCAGCAATTTCTTCACTACCAACAATTAAGGTAAATGTGCCCCATATTGAAGCTTGGGAGGGAAAGAGTGCCATCTTGTGGTGTGTTGTGATCTCTCAGAGCATTTCTTTCTTTTTAAGACTTTTTTTTTTTTTTTTTTTTAAGATTTCATTTATTTATTTGACAGGGAGAGACACAGCGAGAGAGGGAACGCAGGCAGGGGAGTGGGAGAGGGAGAAGCAGGCTTCCTGCGAGCCCGATGTGGGACTCAATCCCAGGACCTTGGGATCATGACCTGAGCCGAAGGCAGATGCTTAACCGACTGAGCCACCCAGGTGCCCTAAGACTTTTTTTTTTTTTTTAAAGCAGTTTTAGGTTACAGCAAAGTTGAACAGAAAGTACACAGTTCTCATCCCCCCTGACCCCCCCCCCCCACACAGCCTCCCCACTGTCAACATATTCTACCAGTGGTACATTTGTTACACTTATGAACCTGCACTGATACATTATCATCACCCACAGTCCATAGTTTAGGGTTCACTCTGGGTGTTGTATATTTCATGGGTTTGGACAACTGTAATGACACACATCCATCATTACAGCATCATACGGAATAGTTGCACTGCCGTAAAAATCCCCTGTGATCCGCCCATTCATCGCTGCTCCCCACCCCCAACGCCTGGCACCCACTGAGCTTTTTACTGGTTCCAAATTTTGCCGCAGGTGATCTTTACTCTCAGATTGTCTTTATTTGGATGTCCACTTTGGCTGGTGCGTGATATAGAATAATGTGTAAGACAGACAGCATCCCACCTTGAAGAGGAGGTGCAGATAGAGATTAAAAAAAAAAAAGTCAAGTAGACAAATACAATAATTACAATATAGCTGAAAAAGAAGTTGAGGGAAAATGAGGGTAGGGGCAACCTTAAATAAAAAGCAGAGGAGGCACGGAAGCTAAAACGGCCAGGATGACAAGAAGGCAGATATTACCGCGAAAAGAAGATGCTCCCAGGACGTGTAAAATCCCAGTGTCAGGAAAAAGTGAGGGCTCCGTGAACCAGTGGATGGGGCTGTAGGATGGGGGTCATGGGATAATATTGCGGAGGCCATCAGGAGCTCAGTCTTGCTTGTGTGCTAGGTCCTGATAAGAAATTTGGATTTTCCGGGCACCTGGGTGGCTCAGGTGGTTAAGTGACTGCCTTCAGCTCAGGTCATGATCCCGGAGTCCTGGGATCGAGTCCCATATGGGCTCCCGGCTCAGCGGGGAGCCTGCTTCTCCCTCTGACCCTCTTCCCTCTCATGCTGTTTCTCTCTCTCTCTCAAATTAAATAAATAAATTAAATATTAAAAAAAAAAAGAAATTTGGATTTTCCTCTGTTCACAATAGGAAGCTCCTGAAGGCTTTACCCAGGGGAGGGATATCATCTGATGGATGGGTTCAGAAGCTGCTAACATTTTACCCTTTGCTTTGTCACTTGCTCTCTTTCTTTCTATAATATTTTTTTTCTGAACTATTTGGACATTAAATTACATATATCACTGTGACCTTTTACCTCTGAATAACATCAGCTTGTTTTTACTAAGATTGGAGATGTTCTCTTACATAGCTTTGGAACAATTATCAACTTCATAAATTCACATTAACATAGTATCACATTAGATATTTTACCTATACACCATTCCTTTTCCAATTTTGTCCAGTTGATCTAATAATGCCCTCGATAGCTTTTTTAACAATCCCACCCCCGGTCCAATTTGAGGTTTTAAAATTTATTTTTTTAGTTACTTTTTAATTGAGGTGTAATTGACCTACAGTATATGGTTTCAGGTGTACAACGTAAAGCTTCAGTATTTGTATGTCTTACAAAATTATCACTACAATAAATTTAGTTAACATCCGTCCCTGTACATAGTTACATTTTTTTCTTGTGAGAACTTTTAAGATCTACTCTCTTAGCAATTTACAAATATGCAATACAGTGTTATTAACCACAGTTGCCATGTTGTACATTACATCCCCATGACTGATTTATTTTATAAATGGAAGCTTGTACCTTTTGACCCCTTTCACCCCAAGACTATTTTTAAAACAACCATATTTGCCCAGTTACTTGAGATACCACCTTGATCATCTACTATTTTTTGTTGTTGTTGTTGTACGAAGTTTGGTCTACTTTTGGACTTTCTGTTCTGTTCTTTAGATACATCTGTCGATTCACCAGTTCCATATTCTTCATGTTAGAGCCTTTGTAGTATGTTTTAATATCTAGTAGGGCTAGATATAGCTCCTTATAGCTCTTTCTCTTCATTGTTTTCCTAGTTATTTTTTTGTGTTTATTTTTTCATGTGAATGTTAGAATTGGCTTTTCTAGTTTCCTGAAAATGGTCACTGGAATTTTTATTGGGGTCACATTAGATTTATAAATAAACTGAGGGTGGGCTGACATATAAGGATATCGAGAAAGCCTAACCAAGAACGAGGATGTTTTCCCATTGGCTCAAGTCTCCTGTGACTTTCAGAAGTGTTTTAGGGTTTTCTTCATATAAGTTTTAAGTACAGGCATACTTTATTTATTGCAATTTGCTTTTTTTAAAAAGTATTTATTTATTTGACAGAGAGAAAGAGCATAAGCAGGGGGAGAGGCAGAGGGAGAGGAAGGAGCAGGCTCCCCGCTGAGCAGGGAGCCCGATGTGGGACTCCATCCCAGGACCCTGGGATCATGGAGCCACCCAGGTACCCCTCTAGCTTTTTCATTATCATTATATTTGTTATGCTGACCTGTGATCAGTGATTTTTGATGTTACTATGACGGCAAACTTAACTGATAAATGTTGTGTGTGTTCTGACTGCCCCACCAACAAGCTGTTCCCCCGTCTCTGTCCCTCCCCTCTGGCCTCCCTGTGCCATGAGACACAGCAACATTGAAATGAGGCCAATGAAGCCAATGAATAAATTTAATTATTAACTCTAAGTATTCAAGTGACAGGAAGTGTTCATTGAAGCAACAAACTTGATTGTTGTCTTATTTTAAGAAATTGCCCCAGCCACCCCAGCCTTCAGCTACCACCACCCTGACCAGCCGGCATCCATCAATGTCAAGGCAAACCCTCCATCAGTAAACAGGTGATGACTCATTGAGAGGTCTGATGATGGTTAGCATTTTTCAGAAATAAAGTGTTTTTAAATTAAGGTGTGTACCTTGTTTTTTATTAGACATAACGTTATTGCATACTAAATAGGCTATAGTATAAACGTAAGTATTATATGCGCTGGGAAACCAAAAAATTTGACTCGCTTTATTGGAATATTCTTTCCATTGGAGCAGCCTGGAACTGAACCTGCAATATCTCCGAGATACGCCTACATTCCTTGCTGCCTTATTTATAATATTTTCTCTTTATTGCTCTGACCTTAATTGGGATTCTTCCATTCATTGTGCCTTCTGACTGGATATTACTTATGTGTGTGAATACTATTGATTTTTGCACATTACATTTAGGCTTCTTTCTCTCTTTTTTTTTTTTAAGAGCGAGAGAGAGGGGTGGGGGTGGGAGGGGGTCAGAGAGAGAGGATCTTATGCAGCTTCATGCCCGACACAGGGCTCTATCTCACAATCCTGAGATCATGACATGAGCTGAAATCAAGAGTCTGGCACTTAACCGACTGAGCCACCCAAGCACCCAGTTTTATACCCTTTTATCTGGATAAATTCTTTTTGATTTTGTGTTGGCTTTACAATTGATTATTTAGAATTTTCAAAGTATACTATCATGTCATCTTGAACAGAGATAACTTATTTTCTTTCTCCCTTCTTTTTCTTTTTTTTTCTTTTTTTTAAGATTTTATCTATTTGACAGAGAGAGACACAGTAAGAGAGGGAACACAAGCAGGGGGAGTGGGAGAGGGAGAAGCAGGCTTCCCTCTGAGCAGGGAGCCCGATGCGGGGCTCGATCCCTGGACCCTGGGATCATGACCTGAGCTGAAGGCAGACGTTTAACGACTGAGCCACTCAGGTGCTCCTCTCCCTTATTTTTCTATTGTTTTCTCAGCCAGATTCCATTTACTTGTACTTCCATAACAATATTAAATGATAGTGGAGTGAGTCGGCATCCATGTCTGGCTTGTGACTTTGGGGCAAATACCTCTGGGTCTCCCCCTTAAGTTAGAACTTAAGTAAAACTGTGGTTTTATGATTGAGGTATATATATTCATGTTAAAAAATATACACCCATTTCTGCTTTTTCACAAGCTTTTATTAAGAATGGGTGCTGCATTCTGTCAAAAGCCTTTCTGGCATCTATGGAGTAATTATATGGTTTTTCTTTTTAGGCTAATATGATGAATTATATTAATATATTTTCCATTATCAAATCATCATTGTATTCCTGGCCTAACCCCACTTGATCATGACATACTGTTTTCTTTATATAGCGTGGAACCCTGTTCATTTTCATTAACATTGTATTTAAGATTTTTGCGTCAGCATTCATAAGTGATGTTGATAAATTTTCTTTTTTAGTGCTATCTTTATCAGGTGTAGGTATGTTATACTTGTTTCATAAAAAACAGTTTAAACATTTTTCTTTATTTTCCATGCTCTGTGACAATTTATTATCACCAAGACTCTATGATCTTTAATGGTTTGATTGAGTTCCTCTGAAAATCATCTGGGCCTGATGCTTTTCATGGGGTAGTTCTTTGATATAACTTTACTTCTTCTATGGAAACTGGTATGTCTAAGATTTCTATTTCTGCTGGGGTAAACTTTATTTGCTTAAGAAATTATCCATTTCCTTCTGTTTTCCAAGTTTATTTGTAGAGGTATAGAAAGTAGTGTCTTATAATTTATTAAATTCCTTATGTATCAATAGTTATTTTCTCTGTATCTTTTCTTATCTTGCATATTTAGGCTTTTTTCCCTTTTTTCTTTGATTTTGGAAGTTGATGCTTGTCCATTTTATTTTTCAGGGTTTGGGATCTTGGTTTACTAATCTGAATGAAAGATTTTCTCTATCTCATGAATTTCTTCTTTTTTCTTTATTATTTTATGTGCTTCCTGCCTTCCTTTATTTTGTTATTTTTTTAGGTTTTGAATTGAGAATTTATTTATTTTCATTGTTTTTTTAAAAGATTTATTTATTTTGAAAGCGAGAGAGAGACAGAGAGAGACAGAGACAGAAAGTAGGGGGAGGGGCAAAGGGAGAGGGAGAGTCTTAAACAGACTCCACGCTGAGTGTGCGGAGCCTGACTCAGGGCTCAATCTCAGGACCCTGAGATCACAACCTGAACCAAAACCTTGAGTCAGTGGCTTAAGCCACTGTGTCACCCATGTGCTCCTTCATTGTTTTGTTTTTACCGACACAGATATTAGGGTTATGAATTTTTCTTTCACCATTGCTTTACATGTATCCCGTAGATTCTTATGTGTGGAGTGGGGAGTGGGAGAGGAAGAAGCCGGCTTCCCGCTGAGCAGGGAGCCCGATGCGGGGCTTGATCCCAGGACCCTGGGATCATGACCTGAGCCTAAGGCAGATGCCTAATGACTGAGCCACCCAGGCGTCCCCAGAATGTGATATTTTTTACATTATAAAGTGTCCTTTGTCTCACTGAATGTTTTTTGGCTTGCTTCTTTAGTATAAATATGTTCTAAATATTGCATGGGGCATACTTACACCCCCAATTACTTATTATTTATCTGAAATTCAAATTTAACTATGCCTCATATATTTTATCTACAACACTAAATACAGACAAGTCCTAGAAATAAGGATCATTGCCAGTACCCAGACTGTGCAAACTAAATACCAATTCTCACTAAAAGCAACTAGGCATGGCACCTTGGAGACATGACAGATCCTGTGTATACAGATGAGTCTAGAATATTTTATCACACCAGAAAGAAAGGCAGCAATGAAATGTCTCAGGAGTCAGTTTGAAGAGGCTTCTACTCCACAAGAGTGCAGAGACATCTATAAACCAGGCTCAAGTTTTTTCTTCCTCAGTGAACTGGTGATATAGAATTTCCCATGAGGCCATAGGAGCTGTGGTCCTATGGGTGATTGTGCAACTAACTTTTGCCTTTAGAATCTGTTTGAGCTTGACCTTATGCATACCACCTTTTTATTGATCATAGAGTGCTACTATACATGCCTAAATTTAGGGCTTGGTGGGTCAGACAACACCCAGTTCATGATGGACAACTTAGGTAGCTCGGTAACTTGATGGCTCATGATCAAGAAATCAGTCTCCAGGCGCGCCTGGGTGGCTCAGTCGTTAAGCGTCTGCCTTCGGCTCAGGTCATGATCCCAGAGTCCTGGGATCCAGCCCAGGGTTGGGCTCCCTGCTCAGCGGGAAGCCTGCTTCTCCCTCTCCCACTCCCCCTGCTTGTGTTCCTTCTCTCTCTTTGTCTCTCTCTGTCAAATAAATAAATAAAATCTTAAAAAAAAAAAAAAAAGAAATCAGTCTCCACTGTGGTCCAAGAGCAAACCAGAGTTGCTTCTCAGAAATAAAAAATGACATGTTTTTTTCCCCACTCCTAAAGGACTATGACTCTGATTTCCTTATAAGTTCCATCAAAGGTTACATATATTACTCTTACCTATAATGGACATTTCAAGCACCATCAAATCTGTTGCATCATTGTGGCCCATGGGTAAAAGAGCTTGCACAGCAGCTTGACCTATTTAGAGCCTTCTGCTCTCACTCCTACTCAAAACTGTAGTCTTTTGAGTAGAACAGTAATTGAGTCAGAGTAACATATGTGCTCAAATGAGGTGTATGTTGTCTCCAAAATCCAAAAAGGACCCCTAGGCATTGTGCCTCTTAGTGAGACAAGTCAAGATTCAGAAACTTTTCTTTCACTCTGGAAATGACATCTCTAGATGCCCTGACCTACTGGGCCCTTAAAAGTTTCACTGAATGGCAGTTTCCTGCAATTTTTAATTTTAGGATTTATTTTCCTCCCAAATCTTTCACGTGCCTTCTCAAGGTGACTATAGCGTAGTTGACCCTTGACAATACAGGTTTGGGTGTTGGGTGCATGGGTCCACTTATATGTGGATTTTTTTTTAAGTAAATACAGTAGAGTACTGAAAGTGTATTTTCTCTTCCTTATGATTTTCTTAACATTTTCTTTTTTCTAGCTTACTTTATTGTAAGAATATAGCACATAATACATATAACATACAGAATATGTGTTAATTGACTCAACATTATTGGTGAGGCTTCCAGTCAACTCAAGACTTCTGTTGTTCATAGTTAAGTTTTTGGGGAGTCAAAAGTTATATGCAGATTTTTGACTGCACAGGGCATAGGTGTCCCTAACCCCCGTATTGTTTAAGGGTCAACTGTGTTTGCTATTTCCTGCTCACCAAGTAGAATCAGCAGGATATTATTCACAACAGGACATTGGCATGATGTCTTTGAAATGGAGCAGCAATCAAAGTCCTTGTGGACTAGATTATGACGTGAAGCTAGAGAGTCCTAGGGTGAAACGATGAATGTATTGCTTGTCTTGGCAACTGAATGAAAACTGCTTTTGAGGGCTTTAACTAATAGGCATAAAGTGAAAGCATTAGCCAGATCAATAGCTGCATATAAGGTGCCAGAGAGGATGCTGATACACTCCACCAATGAGAGCATATCTGGAAGAGCAGCTGCTACTAGAGTCGCTATCTAATTAAATTTATGACGATCCACTGTAATTCTTCATCCATTTGCCTTCCCTATAGGCCAAATAGGGGAGATAAATGGAGGTGTTGTGAGAATCACCATGCTGCATCTTTCAAGTCATTGAGGGTGGCAGTAATCTCTGCAATTCCTCCAGGACTATAGTATTGCTTTTGGTTTACTATTTTCCATGGTCGAGAAAGTTCCAGTGGCTTCCACTTGGTCTTTCCTACCAGAATAGCTTTAAGTCCATGGGTTAGGGAACCACTGTGGATATTCTGCCAGTTGCTGAATATGTCTGTTCAAATCCTGCTTTCTGAAACTGGGGAAATAACCACAGTAACCTGATGAGCTCACCATCAGGTAAATCCTAGCCAGAACCTGGAAACAACCCAAATGTCCAACAACAGATAAATGGATAAACAAATTGTGGTATAGCCATATAATGGAATATTACCAGGGATGGATGAGGGAATGAACAACAGATACACCCAAAGACATGGATAGATCTCAAAATTATACTGAATGAAAGGAGCCAAAAAAACAGTACATGGTATATGATTCTGTTCATAGAAAACTGTAGAAAATGCAAACTAATCTGTAGCGACAGACAGCAGATCACTGGTCGCCTGAGGATTGTAGGTGGAGGCTGAAGAGAGACAAATTACAACGGAGCCTGAGAAAACTTCGGGGGCTGGGGAGGGGGCTACGCCGGGCCATAGAATTTGACAATACATGAGTCGTGGCAGAATGGGAGGAGCAGAAACCAGATGGCAGCGGGTTGAGAAGTGACTGGGAAGAGTGTGCAGACAGTGAGTCTGTGTAACTCTGTCCGGAAACTTACCAGGGAAGGGAATAATACAGTGGTTTCAGTGCCATACGTTACGGAACTTCCTCCTGGGAGCTGTTTGTGATTCCAGTTAGCTTACTCCAATTAGCTGCCCCCCTCAGCCCCTGGAATGCGGATCTGCTCCCAGAGTGGCATTCATTCGCCTCTCTACCTTTCTAATAACTGCCAGCCTTTATTTTCCAGAGCAATTGCTCTCTATGTAACTTCATCAGTCCAACTAAGCTCTCCCATTTTGGAATTCTGAGGGCATTTATTACCTCTTTCTTATCATATGACGTGTTCAATTCAATTTCACCAATGTTGAAAGGCACCATAGTGTCAAGCACATAGACGCTGGCATCAGATTATCTGAGTTTGAATCTCAGCTCTGTCATGCAGTGGCTGTGTGACCTTGGTGAAGTTGCTTAGCCTCTCTGTGCTTCAGTTTATCATTAATTTACCGGACATAATAAGAGTACTTTTTGCTATAAATATTAGAGGAGTTAGTATTTATAAAGAGCTTAAACCAGCGTTTGCCACATTCTAAGCCCTAAGAATGTTAATAAAAATCTATTTGTGTTCCTATTACAGGAAGGTTCATGCTCACAGTTATGTGGTATACAGGGATGTCTGCGGCATTTGCCTTAACCTGGAGCGAGGAGCTAGCAATTGCCCGTCAGCTTTAGATTTTCTTAGAGATCTTCTGTGCCTTGGCCCAGCGGCCTCTGCACTTGGTCAGCTTTGGCATGAAAGCCAAAGATGGTGGACTCTCAATAGTCACTTCTCAGAACCTAGCTGCAAGTTGGAAGGATGGTGACTGCTAGAATTCGCGAGAGGAAAGACAGAGCCACGCTGGGAAGGGAGATGTTAACCTTCCCAAGATTTTGGACACTTTGCGTTTCAACCAGCTCACGGTGATATTCATGGCTAGCCCTGAAGGCACGGTCTGCCTGTTCAGGCCCCAGGCCACTCCCCACGCCCTGACCACCGCGCGTGCGGGTACCCAACCGCTGCACCCCGGCAGCGTGCCCAGCCTCAGCCCCACCCCTGCAGTCGCCCCCTGCCCCGCCTCCCCCTTACCCCGCCTCCCCCCTCCCCCCGCCTCCCCGAGGCTCCAGAGTATAATCCCCGCCCTGCAGTGTGCCTCCTCGGCCCTTCTCTGTTGCCCCGCCTCTTCTCGCCCCGCCTCCCCGCGGTTTCTATGGTCCCAGCCTGCGGTGAGCCCCGCCCCTCCTCTTCTCGTCGCCCCGCCTCTCCCCGTTAGCCCGCCTCCCCGCGGCTCCTATAGTCCCCGCCCTGCAGTGAGCCCCGCCCCTCTCTCCTCGTCGCCCCGCCTGTGCACGACGCCCCGCCTCCCCGCGGTCTCTATAGCCCGGCCGCCGCCACTGCCCCCGCCGCAGCGGCTGCCCCCTGAGTGGCGTCGGTGGCTTGGGGAGCCGGCCGCCATGGCGGCGGAGGCCCTGGCAGCCGAGGCCGTGGCTTCACGCCTGCAGCGGCAGGAGGAGGACATCCGCTGGCTGTGGGCGGAGGTCCAGCGCCTGAGGGACGAGCAGCTGAACGCGCCCGACCGCGGCCAGGCCGAGGGGCCGTGCCTGACGCGGGAGGTGGCGCAGCTCCGGGCGGAGAACCGCGACCTGCGCCACCGCCTCCACCGCCTGCGGCTGTGCCTCGCCGAGGGGCTGAGCCAGCAGGCGCCGCTGGAGAGCGGGGCGCAGGCGGCGGCGGCGCAGGAGGAGGCCGGGCGCGCGGCTGCCGGCGCGCAGGTAACGGGGCGGCGGGCTCGCTGCGGGGAACGGGGGCGGGTGCCGCCTAGAGCCCCGGGCGGGCGGCGCCGCGGGCTGCGTGGTGCACGGGTGGCGGTGGTCCCGCCGGAAGGACGGCGGCGGCCGCGGCGCGCTGCTGGACCGGCGCCTGGCGGAGCGCTGCCCTGTGCACCTGCTACGGCCTGGGGAACCAGTGAGGGGCCTGGACACCCCTTGGAGCCCTGTATTTCCAGCCGTCGCCAGACTGACTTAATGGTGTCATTTCTCAGCTCTTCCAGTAAATTGCCACATATTTTCTTCAGTAGCAGAAAGAGCATTTTCCTTTGTTTGAAAAAAAAATGCTGGAGTGTTTAAAACTCACTATTCTTAGCAGGAAGACCAACAGCTACGAAAGTAAACTCATCCATTTCGTCTAATGAATGACTGGTTCTGAGCTGTTTACGACAGGTGGTTTTGGGGGCTTTTGTTGTTGTTCACTTGTTGACATCTGTATATTTAGCGTTATTATTTAATAGAGTGTTTTAATATTTTGGCTCATTGAAGGACAGATTATCATCGTGTAATATAATACGTTTTCTGAAGTTTAAAAGCTTTCTCACACTGTGGGGTGTTCTTGAGTTCTTTACCAAGGGTAACTGTGGTGCACTGGCAACATCTTCCTAAAATAGTGTATCTACAGTGCAGCGGCAGCTACACTACCATTTTCCAGTGACATTATGTTTAAAGTTTAGGGGAAAAAGCTTTAGAGAGCAAAATATGTTAAATGTACTTAGCAAGAGTGTGTGAAAATGCACAGACAGGAAGGATGGAACCCCAGAAAGTGAGTTGCTCATCTAGAGTTTAGGTGGTGGTCAGGGAAGCCCAGGCTCCAACGTGGGACACTTGCTGACTGCTCTCTCCTCTGTTTCCGATGTGTTCCTCTTTCCCGTCATTGGTATGAGTTATTTATAACTTACCTTTATTTCTCAGCCTCCTTCCAGTCAAACCCAAGAAAAGAACACTGAAGTGAAGGAGGATAGCAGGCCTGAGAGGGAGGTGAGTTGTTGCTATGGAAATAATGTAAAATACTACCTGTAATTTAAACATGCTGATACAGTTAATTGCCCAGATTTTAAATTAAAACATAGTTCCTAATTAAATTACGACACTAGTAGTATATTCAAAACCTTGCAAGCCTTAGCTACAAGATGTCTTTTTTTTAATGTTTTTTTTTTTTTTTTAAGATTTTATTTATTTATTTGACAGAGAGAGAATGAGAGAGAGAGCACACATGAGAGTGGGGAGGGTCAGAGGGAGAAGCAGCCTCTCTGCCGAGCAGGGAGCCTGATGCGGGACTCGATCCAGGGACTCCAGGATCATGACCTGAGCCAAAGGCAGTCGCTTAACCAACTGAGCCACCCAGGCGCCCCAAGCTACAAGATGTCTTAACTTCGAGCTGAGCTAGCCACACAGCTCTCTTTAAGTGCTTCTTCGTCTATTTAAGTTGAGATAGCAGAGCTTTACTTTTGTGTTAAGGAAATTAGCTACCATATCAATCATGAAAACAAACCAGAGTAGGTTTTGAGGATAAACACTTGGCAGGAGCAAAAGAGGAAAACCTGGCAACGGAGGAATCAGTCTGGTTGAGATCAGACAAACAGGAAAGACAACAGAGAACGAAGTAGGATGGTATATGGGTAGGTGCTGAATTGTGCGACTGTGCATAGACGAGTGTTAAACATATGGTGGAGGGAGATATGGTAGTTAGAAGAGGTGGGCTTTGAGCTGGACCCTAAGACCTAAGAAGGAGGTGGGAAGTGACTGGCAGGAGAGTTGGAAATGACCTGGGGTGAGCTTTACTGCAGGGTGAACAGGTAGAAAAAAGTGGGCTGTGTATGTTAACCTTCTTGTATTCTAATGACTTTCAGGTGACAAATCGACCAGATTTTGTGAAGGAAAGATTGAAGCTGTTTGAAATATTGAAGCAAGACCATCAGCTCTTATTTGCTGTTACTGACAAAAAGGGGAATACAAGCAATGTGATCACAGTGAGAGTGGCTGGTGGGAAAACCATGGAAGGGGAAGTCTGGAAAACAACACCTTATCAAGTGGCCACTGAAATTAGGTAAAACCATAGTTTGGAGAAGATATTCATTATGTAGTATTGTGCCAGAGCTTGGTGACAGTGTGTTCCCTGGGGACTGTGAAAATATTTTTTTTTCTTATTTGAATAAGTTAAATGTCATTAATTTTTTCCCTCTGGCTTCGAAATAGGGCATTTAAATACGTAGTTGAATACCAGAATAAAATCTCTTCTTCTTTAAAATGTATTTTAAAGTTGTTTTTTTTTAAGATTTTATTTATTTATTTGACAGAGAGAGAGTACAAACAGGGGAAGCAGCAAGGAGCAGGAGAAGCAGGCTCTCGCTGAGCAGAGAGCCTGATGTGGGGCTCGATCCCAGGACCCTGAGATTATGACCCGAGCCAAAGGCAGACGCTTAATCAACCGAGCCATCCAGGCGCTCCCCCCCTGCCATGTTTTAAAGTTCTAAGAAAATATATAGTAGAGGAAAATGTGTAATCCTTGACAGGTCACTTTACATTGACTGTACATCATCAAAGTATTTCCATGGGATTTTACTGATCCTTTGCTGGACTTGACTCCAAGTCAAGTCATCGTCCCACCAGTAAATAACCATGGGTGGTTCTTTGAACCACATTGGGCAGATCCCTGAAGGTTTTCAAGCCTGTTTCTTTTTATCTCTGTGGAATAATACTGCTTTTCCCATTTACCTAATGAGGTTGTAAAAATTAAATAAAATACTGCATATGAAAAATACTCTGAAAATTAAAGTGCCTCTAGAAATGTACAAAGCAACTTATTATAGATTGAAGGTGTATGTGTTAGAGCCATTATCAACCCTGGAATAAATACTTTGACTTTCCTAGAAATTAGATACCTTTAGTGAAGTTATGTTATTTTGACCAATGTTAATTCCTAGCATTAAATATAATCCTATGGAAGCTATAGCTCAAGACTGCCATGTAAATAAACTTTTACTATTTAAAAAGCAAGCTTTTTCAACAGTTGAAATCTTCAGATTTCCTTGGAAAACTATGATTAAAATTATATTTTTTTCCATCCCATCATATCTTGCACTCTAACGGCCTCTCCCAACCTATTCCCATGTTTTCCAGGAGAGAGATGATTAGATGTGCTTGGGAAAAAACGGGCTTTGAGGCAAAAATAAATTATGTTTCTTCATGGCGAGTCAGTTTGCATGTTGGCATATTAGAGACTGGTTCTGCACAGAAGAATCCTGTTCGAACTTGGGAAGCAAAGTTACTGGATTATAGGACAGGTTCTTCATTATACCCTTAATCATCTGCATTTCCACAGGGTACCAGCTTACAAATCGTACAATCAAATTTCATGATAGTGGGATTGTAGGAGCGTCTAAAAAGTAAAGTTAGCCTAAACCAAAAGATGAGCAAAGCGGGCATATCAAGCAAACCTGTTAAGAAGAGAGCCGGGATCATAGTATTACTTCAAGACACCAGAATTCAGGGCTTAAATCATCAAATTGGGAGGCTTATTTCAAAAATAGACAAACAGTGTAATCCACAATGACTATTTGTCACAGAACTTTAGGAGTTAAATGATGTAGCATCAGATCAGAAATACAAAGTTAAAGACACTCAGGAGTGGTAGGCTTTAACCTGTCTTTGGACCGGTTTTGGACCGATCACATAGGTAAACATTAGGGTTATATGTGTCTGAATAATAACACTGTGAGGGGGACTTAGTGGTTGCTCACCAGTCTCTGTGGTCTACAGACAGAGATATCTCAGCACCTGTGGTTGGGTTTTTGGCTCCTCAGAACCTTAATTACATGTGGAAGTACAGTTCACATATTCTGTAGGTAAAATGAAATCCGTTATGAACTCAGTAAACATTAAATGACAGCAAGACAAAACAAAATAAAACTTGAAAATTACGAAAATAAACACTTCAAAATAACTCAGGTAAAAGAAAATAAAAACCACAGGATTTTTAGAAAATACTTTAATGAGGAGAATATATATCAGAAATCTGTGGAATAGGGCCCAAGTAGTGATCAGAAACAGATTTGTAGTGTCAAAGGTTTTTCTTTTTTTTTTTAAAGATTTTATTTATTTGAGAGAGAGAGAATGAGAGACAGCACGAGAGGGAGGAGGGTCAGAAGGAGAAGCAGACTCCGTGCTGAGCAGGGAGCCTGATGTGGGACTCGATCCCGGGACTCCAGGATCATGACCTGAGCCGAAGGCAGTCGCTTAACCAACTGAGCCACCCAGGCACCCTCAAAGGTTTTTCTAATGAGAAAGAAGAAGAAACAGACTAAGAATTCAACTCAGGCAGTTAGAAAAAGGGGGGAGCTCCAAGGCGAATTAGAGAGGGGCACCTGTGTGGCGCAGTTGGTGGGACGACAGGCTCTTGATCTCAGCTCAGGTCTTGATCTCAGGGTTGTGAGTGGGGCTCTGTTGTTGGGCTCCTACTTAAAAAAAAAAGTGAATTAGAGAATAGTATTAACTGGAAAACTGTTTGAATAAGTAAGGGTTCAGTGAGGTGGCTGGATATAAAATAAGTGAGAAATTAATAGTTTTATTAAATTATACTGCCTATTCTCTTGGGTTACTGAGAATTGATTGCATAGATGATTATTCCTGCTCTGGGGGAGTCTAAGCATAACATGTAATGTGGAAATCATTAAGGAAAAGATGGATAAATTCAAACGGCACACAAAATAAAATGCTTAAGAAAAATGGCGATGTGTAAAAATGACACGTAAAATGGGAAATGACAGATGTAAAAAAAAAGTACCATATAAAACTAATGATTGCTCTCTAAGTGTTTTTCAAATTAATAAGAAAAAGATGAAAACTTCAAGAGAGGAACAGATTATCTTAGAAGTATAAATGAAAATTATGTGTTCTCGATTTGACCAAGGTTTATGCATAGCAGTTAACATTGATACAGTCTTGGGGAAATGGCACTGCTGGAGGGTGGATAAATAGGCCTAGTCTCTTTCAAACTTTTAAAGCCTTAAAAACATGCAAACCCTAACCTTGGACCCAGTAATTCTATACATAGCCATTTGTCCTAAGGAAATACCCCTGTAGAGGTGGGGCTCACTGCTCAATGGGGAGCCTGCTTCTCCCTCTCCCTCTGCAGCTTCCCTCTGCTTGTGTGTGCATACTCTCAATGTCAAATAAATAAATAAAATCTTTAAAAAAAAGAAAAGACCCCTGTAGAAAAACAGGGCAAAGGACAGTTCGTAGTAGTTCATGAAAGAATTGTTCACAGAGTGTGGTCCCCAAACCAACAGCATGAGCATTACCTGGGAACTTAGGAGAGCAAATTCTTGGGTCCTGCTCCATACCTCTTGAATAATTAGTCTCTGTGTTTGTAAGCCCCACCAGGAGTTTCTGATGCAAGTTCAAGTTTGAGAACCACTGAGTTAGGCTACACTGCTGTCTTAAGAGATCTCCCCTGATGGCCATTGCTTGAATAAGGTAGACCTCACGTTCGCTCATATGGCAGTCCAGAGATGACCAGTCCAGGCTAGTGGACATCCCTGGTCCATGCAGTCATTTATGGACCTGGGTTCCTTCTGTTTTGTTGATCTGCCATCTCCTAGGTCACAGTTCGTCCATGTTTAGGGGTGGAAGCTAAGTTCATGGACTCATGGACTTGCTTGCAGGCAGGGGGAAGACAGCTGAGGAATAGTAATGCTTTGAGGGCCAGACCCCACAATGGCACACTCTATCCTCTTACATCCTGTTAGCTCACCTTTAGTCACCTGGCCACCCCTCGCAGTAAGAGAGAATGGAAATGTCTTTTCTGCTGGCCAGCCACATGTCCAGCTAAAGCATTCTCCCCGTGGAAGAGGGAAAGCATGGTTTAGGGGACAGCATCTGCCACAGTGTGTCCCTGTGACATCCAGAAATCTGTGAGATCCCTTTTTCATCATCCTGCACACTTGGTCGCTCCCCAGGTGAGACAGCTGTGGGTCCCAACAGCTGAAAGCATGGGATTTCCAAGTGATGTGCAGAACACCCCATTTGTTAGGCTGGCCCCTTACACTCTAGCAACAAATAAGCTGATATACAGGGCTGCCCACCCCACATGTGTATACATACAGTGGTGGAATACACATAAGGCCAACACGATTGAAGTGTATTTGGAAAAAAAAGGAAGGAGCAGTAGGGCATCCGGTAGTGGACAGAAGCCATCAGATTCTGCTGGCAGCGATCGGGAGGCCCACAGCCTGGCAGTGGGCAGTGCTTGGGTCAGCCCATCTGGCCACCCTTTGTTTTCTGGTCCACAGTCCCCCGGAGGCCCTGGTTTTGCTCTTGGGGAGGTTCCTAGTTGTCCATCATCTAGACAATTCCATCATCTAAGAATTCTAGAGAGAGACTTCTCACCCCTTTTTTTCCTGGCTTTTGTGCTTGGCTCATTCCTCTGTGCCTCAGTTTAATGGCCTGAAGTCATATGAAACAACAGGCTGTGGGAGGGCAGCACCCTTACTCTGATCCCTGCAGTGGGCCTGGCCCCTATTGTCAGTCTTGACATTGGCCTTTGCGAAGGGCTGTCCGTGCCTGTCTCTCCTGCTGTTTGGGACAAATGACTGTTTCTCCAATCTGGCACAGCCTCACATTTCTGGACTCTTAGTCAGTTTGGATTACAGGCCACAGGCAGAGCCTCTCTTGGCAAAGTCCTGTGCCTTCCATCTTCTGCCTGCAAACCGTATAATTCTCACCCGGGCGGAGCTGGGTCTGGTGGTATTTTGCAAAAGCTGCAGTAGCTGTCCAGCGTTTACCAACATTCTGCCTTTTTATGCCTGCTTCCTTATATGCTACAAGCATTGTAAGCGCATTTGTTTGCTTTCAGGCTTTACCAAATATGATCTCAACTATTTAATCACGTATCTATCAATATTTGATACTTATCAAATACAAAATGATGCCACGATAAGGGGTGTTGGCCACATCTTGCTGCCCGTTTGCTAAGCCAGTGCGACGTGTTTTGATTTTGTTACTCACCTCCAGGTCCTTACTTTTTTGTATTAGTTAAGATACAGGCTAAGCTGCTGCAACAAAAAATTCAGTGGCGTAAATATGATCGGAGTCTCTCTCCGGTGGCAGTCTGGAGGTGCGGGGGGCCGACTCGGCAGGACAGCACTCTTCTTCATAAGTATCTGGAGACCTAAATTCCTTCCATTTGGTTGCGGGACCATCTGTATGTATGTTCAGTGTTGCGCTTGTCTGCATGGTCGGGGGGAACAGCGCACATGCGCTGTGGTGTGCAGGACGCGCAGAGGGGATGGAGAAGGGCTCTCTGTTGTCTTAAGGCTGAGATGCAGAAGTGCTACAGGCCACTGCTTCCAAACCTAGTCACATGGCCACATCTGGCTGCAAGGAAGGCCGCAAACTCCTGTACAAGGAGAGAATGGATTTGAAGAACCCTTAGCAGTCTACACAGCCAGTAAAAGTGAAAATAAAATTCTGCTTCATTAATAACAGTAGCTAGCATTTATTAGGAAGTTTTTATTGTGAGTATGCCTTATTTAATCCTTAGAATAAATGGATGAGGAAGGTCCTGTAAATCCCCATTTTACAGATGAGAGAGCCGAGGCGTAGAGTAAATTATTCAGTGTTCAAACCCAGAGCAGGTGCTCTTAACCACAGCACTGTACCGAAGCTCAAGTTACTCACAGAAATGCAAGTTAAAACATCATATTGGAAAGAGGACGTGGTTTCATAGTACCTGACATTATGAGGGGAAAGAGAAAAGGTATTCTTGCACCTTTCCTGGTCGGAAAATTTGGCAGTATATTCCAACAGATGTCATTAAAGCATATTTCCCTTGACCCAGCAGTTTTACTTCTTGAATTTTTCCAGAGAAAATGATTGGACACGAAGATGTGTGTTCAAGAATGTTCACTGCAGTGTTATTTGTCCCAAAACAAAACAAAGCAAAAAACCCCCACAAAGAAATAACCAAAATGCCCAGCCAGAGAGGGCTTAGTAAGCAAGTCTTGTTTCTTCTGCAACTAATTACTAGTGTGTTTTTCAAGTCTGTCTATTGTCAGGGAAAACGTGTGACTTACAAAGTTTAAAAAGTATGTTACCAGATAACATATACAGAATGGTACTATTATTAGATTTTTATTGTGGTGTATATATTTATCAAAAAATGTGGAAGGACATAGAACAAAATGTTAACAAGTAATCTCTGGGTGGTGGGATTGAGGGTTGTTTTTTTTTTTTTTCTTTGCTTTCCTGTGCTTTCCAGGTTCTTAATGTGTTATTTTTGTCAGTAATTTTCAAACAACAATAAATGTATGTGGGGGGCAGTGAGAGAGAGAGACAGAAGGAGGGGTGGATGTAGAAAAAGACTAGAAAGACACGTACTAAAATGCTAGGAGTAGTTATTGTCAGGGTGGTAAGATTTAGATGTGAGTTTTATTTTATTCTTTGTGTTTTCTCTGTTTTCCAAGTGTGGTGGTGGTGGTGGTTGTTTACAGTGGATGTATACTACTTTTGTATCTAAAATAAATGTACAAAATAAAAAAAAATCTGCTCTGTTAGTTTACATTTGTACTTTCTATTCACTTAAAAAAAAACAACCCTGGAAAGTATTCTAATCTTTTGTTTTAATGAATCATTGTAGCATGTGATAAAGTTAACTCCCAAGTGACTTTTCTCTTCCTAGTCCAGAGCTGGCTGAAAGCACGGTTGTAGCCAAAGTAAATGGTGAATTATGGGACTTGGACCGTCCATTGGAAGGGGATTCCACTCTAGAGCTGCTTACGTTTGATAATGAGGAAGCTCAAGCTGTAAGTATTTAAAAACCAATCAATGAAACTTTGAGTAATTGTATTGTAAACAATATTATGTACAAAGACACATATTGAAGTCAAGAATGATGAGTTTTGTAACCTTCTAAGATTTAAAATTTATTGGTGTTTAGTATTTCATGAGTTTCACCTCCTAAGATTTAAAATTTGTTTATTGGTGTTTAGTAAGTATTTCATGAGTTTCTATGGAAACTCATATGTACAAATATATATCAGCTTTTAAAGAAGCCCCTATTTATCATTTTTTAAAATAATTATTTCTTTAAGCTATAATGCTTTATTATGAAATCAATGTATATTCCAAGTGAATTTTAATAGATTCTTAAAAATGGGTCTACTGTATAATATAATATGTGTAGGAGAATTGGAAAACATTATCAAAACTCAGATATCTTTTAAATAGTTATTAATGTAATATTCTGTAAAATAGATACCAGATTTTTATGTAGGTCTCTGATATGCATCGTTACCTTAACTTTGCAGTTTTCCTTTCATGTGGCCCACTGTCCACCTAAAACCTAACCTGTGATTAGTTTAGGTTATATTAATCTTGAAACTTAGGCTAAATTTCTTGATTTATTAACCCAAACTTATAAGAAGCATATTATAATTACTTTTCTGTGTGAAATATGTGAGGTATAACAATTCAGTAGCTAAATAATACAATATTAATAAAATCACATTTAAAAGTGATCTGGAAAGAGCAATTTTTAGAAGAAATACATAGCATATATGTATTACTTAGTTTTTCTCATGAGTTGTTAACAGTGGTCACTTAACTTCATCCCAGATTTCATCCCTAGACTTTAAAATTTTATAAATTCCTTCAGTCAGCTGACCAGCATCTAAGGCCCTGGAGGCACATAAAGACACTGTAGGGCTACAGTGGACAAAGCATGGAGACTCCCACTTCCAAGAGTTTTAAGAGTTTACAGCCAGTGGGAGGAGGTAGTAAACAAGGAAACAAACAACTAGAGGTTTCAGATAGTGTCAGTTTCTGGAGAAAGTCCAATAGGGGCTAGAACCAAGAGCCACCATGACAGCTGGTGGGGCAATTAGTTTTGATCCTCAACTAAGGGCCCAGATCCTGCCTGAAAGCCTTGCATTTTCCCACACTGGCAGGCTCTTGGTTTATCTGCAGGTGTTGCTCCTGAGACTCTTTTTACATAGTTGGCTGTTGAACTTCTTCAATCTGCCAGGTACTGGGGTGGTAGGGGATGGAAGAACTACCAACTTTAATGTTCCATGGAGATGTGGGCGTCTTTGAGATTCTTCTCTCCTTGCATTCAGTGACCTCATGAAAAAGAAAACATTTGTTATCATTGGAAATCTTTCTAGAGTGCCGAACCAGCAGGCCCCTCTGCTTGCCATGCTTATAACATGGTATCGGACATCGGATTGTAGGGTTACCGTAAGTATGTGTGGTTGTTGATGAAAATGATAATAGGCAAAAACATTTACCAAACATTTACCAAGTGACCCTGGCCCCTTGAGTTCCCAGTTACCCTAGCACACATGTATGTTTTAATCCCTGTTTTACAGATGAAGTAACCAGAGCTCAGAATGGTGAAGTAACTTTTCCAAGATCTTGATGCTTCTTTTAATGTAATTTAGTAACAAAGATTTTTGTTGTTGTTGTTCCTGGAATTTATTTTCCTGTTGCTATAAACATAGTAAGATACTGAACATAAACCAACTTATGAATATTTAGCACATATCCATGAAAAAGAAACCCTATAGAAAAACGAATCTTGAAAACCCAGATCTAAAAAAATGAGAAATTAATGATTTTTTAAAAGCATTTTTTGCTTTATGGAAAAGTTCAAGACTCCTTTATATTGTAAAAGATGATTTTTTTTTAAAAGATTTTATTTATTTATTTGAGAGAGAGAGAGAGAACACATGAGGGGGGGGGAGGGTCAGAGGGAGAAGCAGACTCCCTGCTGAGCAGGGAGCCCCATGCGGGACTCGATCCCGGGACTCCAGGATCATGACCTGAGCCGAAGGCAGTTGCTTAACCAACTGAGCCACCCAGGCGCCTGTAAAAGATGATTCTATTTTTAAGAATAGTTAGAGCATAACGTAACATACAGAAGAAACACCCTCTGCCCTTTAGATAAGTTCATATAGAAAATGACAGGAAGAATATTCACATAAAGCCGATAAATATACACAACAGAAACAGGGGCATTTTATAAAATGATACAGCTTGCAAGTTTAAAACATATCTAATGGTATTTCCTTTTGTAAGTGTATTGTCCACTAAAAGAATATATGTGGGTAGATATTATTCTACTTTAAATCTTTGGGGGAAGTCCCAGGGAAACCAGTGATGTGCAGCTATGATTTCATGCTCAAGAAAACACAAGGTACTTGGTGGTACTTAGAGGTGTGAACCAGAAAAGCAGATTTACATAAGAATCAAAGCTGCTAGTTCTGTGCTTTTAGTGCAGCTCAGGGGTCTCTTCCAGTACATCAGGGCATGAGTCGGGCTTCACCCCCCATTTCAATGGCCACTTCCCCCATCCTCTGGATTCTCTCAGCAGTGACAATGAACCACGCCCTTCTTTTAAGGTCCTTTATGGTGCCACTGCTTTTCTGGTTTCATTCCCACCATCGGTTCTATCTCAGTCTCCTTTGCTGGCTTTTTCTTCTTCATCTGCCCGCAGAGTGAAGACTTCCTCGGTGCTCAGTCATGGCACCGTCTGTCTTTAGATTCCCATTCCAAGCGGTTCTATTAACTGTCCGCTGTCAATTCTTCTGTCTGTGGCTAGACGCGTCTCAGTCTTGTGTACGCTGCTGGCCATGCACTATCTCCATCCAGAGATCGTACAGAAATCCTGAGTAGGTCCACGGCGGAACTCTTGATTTTAGCCCTATCTCAGTGTACACCTCCACGACATGCCTAACTGCTCAACCTAGAGTCTCAGAGGTTGTGTGTGATTACAGCCTGCTCTCCCAGCTCCAGGCTCGAATTAATTGGTAAGCCGTTACTTTCCCGATGTATCTTGAATCTGCCCACTTCTCCCCATCTCCACTGCCACTGTCCAAGAGTCCACGATGGTGTTATTATAGCACAACCCAAGAAACTGCCCACCTGCTGTCCTATTCCCCTAAAATCCATTCCTGTACTGCTACCAAATGGTGTTTTAAAAGGTAAATTGAAATTTTTTCTGCTTAAAGCCCTTCACTGCATCTCACTGCATTTAGAATAAAACTCAGCTTCCCTCCTCCCCTGGCCCAAGGCCTGCATGGCTGCTGGCCCATTCTTCTCTCTGCAGCCTTTCTCTGGCTACCCTGCTTTCCCCTTACATGTTCCTGACTCTCTGTGAAGGTGGAGCCTTCACTGTTACTCTTCATTCCAGTGCCCTGTTCATCTCTTTTTAAATCTTCTTCTCGTCTTGTGATTATGCACTTACTAGTTTGTTTATGCCAGTCTCTCCCATGCTGCGCTGCAAACTGCAGGAGGCTGGTGACTCCTTTTTGTTCACTGTTGTATCCCCAACACCTAACACAGAGTTTGGCTCAACAAATATCTAGGTGTGGACAGAGCACCAAAGAAGAGACTTGGGTTCATGTTGGTCTGCCCTCCTGGCACCATCCGAAGCAAAGGGACCGACACTCTGGGGCCGTTGGCAGGTCCTATCCCAGCCTAATGCTGCGGGTTGGGATTACACGTAGCCTGCTCAGCCAGCCAGCCTCCCTCTGTTCCGATTGATTTTATTTGTCAAACAGCTTTCTCATTGTAACGTTTCCTATTTGATAAGGGAAGGAAAGTGCTGCCAGGGGACTCTGTTGTCTTGCTTCTTCGGCACCTATATTTATTTGGTGACTTCGGTTAGTTTTTTGGGTTTTTTTTTAAAGATTTTATTTATTTATCCATGAGAGACAGAGAGAGAGAGAGAGAGAGAGAAGCAGAATGAGAAGCAGGCTCCCAAGGAGCAGGGAGCCCAATGCGGGACTCGATTCCAGGACCCCGGGACCATGACCTGAGCCGAAGGCAGACGCTTAACCATCTGAGCCACCCAGGCGCCCCGACTTCGGTTAGTTTTAGTTTATCCGTAAACCACTGATTCCTTGCGAATTCAAAACCAGATTCAAGACCCAACTTTCCGACCTTGTAGACCTGATGAGCGGCCCTTGGATGGTGGTAAATAAACTCATGTGGGTGCTGCCCGGGGCTCTCAGGCCACATTCCCAGGCCACACTCGTCTCCCTCCAGGGCCATCTTGTCAAAAGCTGTTCAACCTGCGGAGACTGCCGTGTAGACGCAAACTACTTTGGCCCTCTGTGTTCGGCTTCGAGGCTGTCCCTGGAGAGAAAGGAAGGAAACCGGTGTCTTGTCACCCTTGGCTTTCCTCCACTCTGGGCTGAGCCGGGCTGCCGTGTGACTCCTCTGCTCAGCCTTCCAAGCGGATGGTTGAGGCTTTGACAGACAACCTCTCTGCAAGTGAAGATGGACTTGGAAGGACGTGGTTTCGGAGCTGTGCTTTAGCTGCGACTCAAGACAGCAGTTTACACTAGAACCCAGCTTGTGGCCCTGGTGTAATTGCCAGGAGCGCTCAGAAAGTGTTCTCTTTGACGTGGGCATTGAAGCGTTTCTTTTCTTTTTTTTTTATTTTATTTTATTATTTTTTATTTATTTATTTGACAGAGAGAGAGATAGCGAGAGCAGGAACACAAGCAGGGGGAGTGGGAGAGGGAGAAGCAGGCCCCCCGCCAAGCAGGGAGCCCGATGTGGGACTCGATCCCAGGACCCTGGGATCATGACCTGAGACGAATGCAGACGCTTAACGACTGAGCCACCCAGGCGCCCGAAGCGTTTCTTTTCTTTTTTTTTTTTAAGATTTTATTTATTCATAAGAGACAGAGAGAGAGAGAGGCAGAGGGAGAAGCAGGCTCCCCGCTGAGCAGGGAGCCCGATGCGGGGCTCCATCCCAGGACCCTGGGATCATGACCTGAGCAGAAGGCAGACGCTTAACCATCTGAGCCACCCAGGCGCCCCATGAGCGTTTCTTTTCAAATTGATGTTGCTCTGTGTCTTGGCGTTTGTCCCCTTAAAGGTGACCCACTCGCTTCCTTGTGTGATTGGACTAACAGTTTCCCATGCCGTAATTTCGATGGCCACTGGCCTCTGTGTTCCACACAGGTGTACTGGCATTCCAGTGCTCACATCCTTGGGGAGGCCATGGAGCTTTACTACGGAGGCCACCTGTGCTATGGTCCACCCATTGAAAACGGATTTTATTATGACACGTTCATTGGAGACAGGTAATGCCGCTGCACAGTCACTTCTGAAGGCATGCGTTTATAATGGTTACGTATTCAGTGAATGTGTATATGTTCTATGACTTGAGCATAGATTGGCTATGTTTGAAAATTATTCTTTTATGGGTTTAGATTCCAGAGGAACTTCTCGAACTTTCTTTTTTTTTAAGATTTTATTTATTTATTTGAGAGAGAATGAGAGAGAGAGAGCACATGAGAGGGGGGAGGGTCAGAGGGAGAGGCAGACCCCCTGCTGAGCAAGGAGCCCGATATGGGACTCGATCCCGGGACTCCAGGATCATGACCTGAGCCGAAGGCAGTCGCTTAACCAACTGAGCCACCCAGGCGCCCCTTCTCGAACTTTCTTTCTTGTCCCCAGAAGGAAATGATAATACTATTTATCTCACATGAGACCTGCTAGAGCCTAGTACTAAATTAAGAACAGAATCTCAAATTTAATCCCCAGAGAGTGGCTGGTTGAGTTCTGCTCCATGATGATGAAGGGTGCTATCCACCTTGGCCAGACATCTCATGCAGATAAGTACCATGCAGAGTAGGGCACAGAGGCCTCACATTCTGTAGGTCTGTGCTTGAAATCATTAGCAACAGGCCCAGCCCCAGCCCGCCACCTGTATTCCCCATAGCTCTTAAGGACTAGCTGCCAAAGCTGAAACCTGAGGGTCCTTCTAATTCCTGTCCCTCCCTCAATGCAGTTCTTCCAGTCCTATCTCCTAAATAGTTCTCCCATCCTCCCTTCTTCCTCTGTACTTCTGCCTGAATTAGACCCATAACATCTCTTGCCGGATGACTTTGGTACATTTTGTCCCTACCTGTCACCACCGCACTGCTCAAATGATCTCCCTGAGCACCCAGTACTCTATAGCTCCTGCGTACAGCCTTGTCCAGCTTCATCTCCTGTTCCCACCACCCCAAGATTCATTCAACAAGATTTTTGGACTGTGCTCTGTGCTTGGTGCTGGTGATTCAGCAGTGAACAGATTAGTCTGTTCCCGTGGAGCTAACAGTCTGGTTAGCTTAGACAATAAACAAACGAACAGCCACCTATCAGGTGGTGATGAGTGGTATGGAGGAAAAGAAACTAGGTGTGGGGAGGTGTGTGCGATGACAGGTGGTCAGGAAAGGGTAAAGTGATGCTGAAGCAGGGACCAGAATGGAGGAAGGGAGCAAGTGCTGAGGCTGTTGTGTGTGTGGGCGGGTGTATTTATGGACCTTTGGGGGTAGAACATTCTAGGCCTCTGGGACCTCCCTGGTGTGGGCCTGTGCCTGGGTTGTTTGAGGAAAGGCAAGGAAGCCAGCGTGGGTGGAGGGGAGTGAGGGTAAACCAGAGAGCAGCTGAAAGAGGTCAGCCGATGGCTCCTGGAGGTCCATTCCCTGTGAGTACCATACTGGATGCTGCAGTTCACACCCACAGATCTTTCTCCCAGCCCAATTCCACAGTCACCGAGGGCGGGGATTTGTGAGCACTTACCACATCTCTTTTGAACAAAAATGTAGATGCGTGAAGTATAAGGTCGACTGCATGAAGGACAGGTCTCAAAGGAGCTTAGTCTAACCGGGGAAGATTCTAACAGGGCTTTTCAAATTACACACCTCATTGCAGAGAAGAACTGCAGGCAAATCATTTCCTCTGTTGGGGCCTCAGGATTCTTCTTTGAGAAATGAGATTATCTGCCTTGCATGTGGACGTATGACTTTCTGAAGTCCTGGTACAATAAAACACGAAATTCCTCAGTGTCAGTGACAAGGGTCCACAGAAAGGTCAGGAAGGCTGAGAAATCTGAGTTGACTCTCACTTGCTCTTCTTTTTAGAGCAGTGTCCAGCACAGAACTGTCAGCCCTGGAGAACATCTGTAAGACTATCATAAAAGAAAAGCAACCTTTCGAAAGACTGGAAGTCAGCAAGGAAGTACTCCTCGAAATGTTTAAGGTAATTTCAGGAAACTCTTTAGAATAAGAAAACCTTTTGCCAGGAATATTAAAAATGATTCATTGACATAGCTTTTTCTTTTTTAAACAAATAATTGAGTGTTGCTTGCCACATTGTTCCAGTCAGTTTGGCAGCCTACTGTGAGGTTGTCACTAGTCACCCAATGTGATATGTCCCTACTATGTCCTGAAAATTTTAATGCAGTTATATGTAGGTGAAGGACCAGGTGATAATTTTCATATGTGTGTTTATAAATCTGATTAATTTTGAGTATTGTTAATATTTTGACTACTAAATTCAATAATACTTCTGCTTTCTCTTTATATTGTTTTGACCAGTGTATGTAAACATATTCTTAATTTAATTTTTATTTAGTGTGTGAGCAGGGGTGGGGCATGGGGGAGGGGAGGGGCAGAGGCAGAGAGGGAGAATCTTAAGGAGATTCCACATCCAGCCCAGTGTGGAGCCTGACTCAGGGCTCGATCTCACGACCCTAAGATCATGACTGGAGCTGAAATCAAGAGTTGGATGCTTAAGAGACTGAACCACCCAGGCGCCCCCTGATTTTATTTTTTAAATCATATCAAAGAAAGCACGTAATTTGAACACAGAATATTGTTAATTTTGTGGGCTTGAATTAAAAAATAGGTTTGGGCTTGGTAAACTTGCAGGTACTCGTGTGTGTGTGTGTGTCTGTGTATGTGTGTGTATGTGTGTGTGGTAAAATACACAAAATAGAAAAATTTATTATATTAACCATTTTTAAGTATACAGTTCTGTGGCATTTGGTACATTCATATTGTGCAACCATCACCACCATCCATCTCCAGAGCTTTTTCCTCTTCCCCACCTGGAACCCCAACCTAGTAAACACTAACTCCCCGTTCCCACTTCCCCTTTTTCTGCCTCTACAAATTTGACTACTCTAAGAACGATATAAGTGGAATCATACAATATTTGTCCTTTTGTGACCTCCTTATTTCACTAGCATAATGTTCCCAAGGTTTGTCCATGTTGTAGCATATGTCAGAATTTCCTTCCTTTTTAAGGCTGAATAATATTCCGTTGTATGTATAGACCACATTTTGTTGTTTTTTGTTTTTTTTTTTTTAAAGATTTTATTTATTTATTCATGAGAGAGAGAGACAGAGAGAGAGAGGCAGAGGGAGAAGCAGGCTCCCAAGGAGCAGGAAGCCCGATGCGGGACTCGATCCCAGGACCCTGAGATCATGACCTGAGCTGAAGGCAGACGCTTAACCACCTGAGCCACCCAGGCGCCCCACATTTTGTTTATTCATTCATCTACTGATGGACACTTGGGTTGTTTCCACCTTTTGACTATTGTGAAAAGTGTCGCTGTGAACATTGCTGTACAAATATCTGTTCTAGTCCCTGCTTTCAATTCCTTGGGGTTTATACCCAGAAGCTGTTGGATCATATGGAAATTCTCTGTTTTGTCAACTGCCAGACTGTTCGCCACGCAGCCGCACCATTGTACATTCCCACCAGTGGTGCACGAGGGTTCCAATTTCTCCCCATCCTCGCCAACACTTGTAGTTTTCTGTTTTGTTGATAGTAGCCATCCTAATGTGTGTGAGGTGGTATCTCATTGTGCTTTTGACTTGCATTTCCCTAATGACGAGTGATGTTAAGCACACTTTCATGGACTTATTGGCCAGTTGTATGTCTTATTTGGAGAAATGTCTATTCCAGTCCTTTACTCATTTTGTAATTGGGTTGTTTGTTTTTTGTTGTTGAATTATAAGAGTTCTTTATATATTCTGGATATTAATCCTGTATCAGATATGTGATTTGCAATTATTTTCTTCTATTCTGTGGGTTGCCTTTTTGTAGCCACTCTTAAGACCTAAACTTAATGAGATCTCTGTGAAGAAAAATGATTTGATTTGAACATGTAAGTATGAAACAGTTAAATCATACAAATCTATTTTTTTCTCTCGACAACTATCCTCTTTAAATAGTTATTTAATAAAAAGTACCTGGCACCAAGGTAGTAGTGATGAAAGCAGGAAAGAAAAGTGTCTGCTGAGTTTTTAATGTAACGATAGGATCATTTACTATAAACTTTGTTTTTGTTTTATGCAAATTAATAATGCAGCTATGTCCTCAGAATTTTATTTCATGTTAATGAAATAAATGAAATAGTTAAAATTGGAATCTTCAGACCTAAATGTGAGACCTGAAACCATAAAAATCCTGGAGAGCACAGGCAATGTCCTCTTTGACAGAGGCTGTGGCAGCTTCTTACTAGCTATGTTTCCTGAGGCAAGGGATATAAAAGCAAAAATAAACTATTGGAACTACATCAAAATAAAAAGCTTCTGCACAGCAATGGAAATAATCAACAAAATAAAAGGCAACCTACTGAGTGGGAGAAGAGATTTGCAAATAACATATCTGATAAAAGGTTAGTATCCAAAATATAAAAAGAACTTATCAAACAACACGCCCCAAAAAGAGTAATCCAATTAAAAAACAGGCAGAAGACATGGATAGACATTTTTCCAAAGAATACATTCAGATGGCCAACAGACACATGAAAAGATGCGCGTCATCACTCATCACCAGGGAAATACAAATCAAAACTGCAATGATATATCACCTCACACTGTCAGAATGGCTAAAATCAACAACACAAGAAATAACAGGTGTTGACAAGGATGTGGAGAAAGGGGAACCCTTTTGCACTATTGGTGGGAATGGAAACTGGTGCAGCCACTCTGGAGAACAGTATGGAGGTGCCTCAAAAAGTTAGAAATAGACTACTCTATGATCCAGTAATCACACCACTAGGGATTTACCCAAAGACCACAAAAATACTAATTCAAAGACATACTTACACCCCAGTGTTTGTAGCAGCATTATCTACACTAGCCAAAGTATGGAAACAACCGAAGTATCCATCAACTGATGAATGGATAAAGAAGATGTGGTATAATCTACAATGGAGTATATTCAGCCATAAAAAGAATGAAATGTTTCCTACCAAGACATGGATTGAGCTAAAGAGTATAATGCTAAACAAAGTAAGAGAAAGACAAATACATGATTTCACTCATATGTGAAATTTAAGAAACAAAACAAATGAGCAAAGAGAAAATAAAAGAGAGAGAGAGAGGCAAGCCAAGAAACAGACTCTTAACTATAGAGAACAAACTGAGGGTTACCAGAGGGGAGGTGGGTGGGGGGATGGATGAAATAGGTGATGAGCACCAGGTGATGTAAAGAAGTGTTGAATCACTATATTGTACACCTGAAACTAATATTACACTGTATGTTAACTAACTGGAATTTAAATAAAAACTTAAAAGAAATACATTCTGAAAATGAGATGAAAAAAATCGTAGTCTTCTAGAACAGTGCTGTTCAATAAAAATATAATGTGATAATGATGTACTTAACTGTATGTTGGCTAATTGAATTTAAATAAAAATTTAAAAAAAAATAAAAATATAATGTGATCCACGAATCTGAGCCCCATATGTATTCTTAAATTTTCTGGTAGCCACATTTTAAAAGTAAAAGAATGGGGGAATGAATTTTTATGACATTATATCAAAAATATCACTTCAACATGTAACCAACATAAAAATAATTAATGAGCGGGCGCCTGGGTGGCTCAGTTGGTTAAGCGACTGCCTTCGGCTCAGGTCATGATCCTGGAGTCCCTGGATCGAGTCCCGCATCGGGCTCCCTGCTCGGCAGGGAGTCTGCTTCTCCCTCTGACCCTCCCCCCTCTCATGTGCTCTCTCTCATTCTCTCTCTCTCAAATAAATAAATAAAATCTTTAAAAAAAAAAAAATAATTAATGAGCTATTTTACATCTGTCTTTCACAGTATGTCTCTGAAATCCCGTGTGTTTTGCACTTAAGCTCATCTCATTTCAGACTGGTTCCATTGCAAGTGCTCAGTAGCGACTCGGGCTCGTGGTTCCTGGTTTAGACACTACAGCTCTACGCTGTGAGCTCGGGTATTCCCCGGGTCTCAGTACCTAGAACATATAAGACACCCATTCAGTATTTGTTGAAAAAAGTAAAAGTTTTTTTTCCCCCATTTAACACTTTATGTAATAATATGTAAATATATTTTTCTTTGTAGTACAATAAATTTAAATGCCGCATCCTGAATGAGAAAATTAACACTCCAACTACGACAGTTTACAGGTAACGTGTGTGTAAATTTTAAGCCCTGCTCTGTGGTAAACTTGAAGGTGTTAGAAGTAGAAGCAGTTGGTCTTTGGGTGGGTGGTGTATTTATAAATTTGCGTAGTTGATATACTACTTTAGTTTGGGACTCTGAAATGTTATCAGCAAAGGGAACTTATTCCCCTCTTCATTTGTATTTATCAGGCTGGTGCTAAAACCCGAATTTTTGTTTTCCAGACATTAGCTGTGACAGCATCTTTCCCCGTGTGGGTGAGACTGTTTGCCCAGTGCCTTACGTTTTAGTGGGGGCTGTTAGGGAAGAGAATTTTATTCTGTCCTCCCACGTTCTTATTGATGTAGCAGTGGGAGTTGCTATATGTCATCTGCCTCCTACAGTGATTTTCTGCCTCTTACTATACTCCCCATTTCCTGGAGTCCAGGAGCATTAACTTTCATGCATTAGCCAGATATTCATCATGAAACACAATGAAAGACAACCTTGGGGAACCAAAGGCAAATCAAATGGTAGGAAGAGGCAAGTGAAGTCAGTACCACCATGACTTAGTTCTGTTCCTTTAACATTTGAGCCCCTTTTTTTTCGTGCATCTTTTAAGCTGCCTGACGGGTAATTGCTGTTCCTCATGTCTGTGTGTTCTGGCTGCGTCTGTGACTTTCATGGTCCCATCTTAAAAGATCTGCTGTCTGTGTATTTGAAATCGCAAATACTCCCCACAAGGGCATTTACTTTCCACAGTCAAGTACTTATGGTTCTGGGGTTTAATGGTGCTGTAAGTAAAGTCATCTCCCCTCTAAGCAAAGCTATGCACAGGTTATGTCTTACGTTACAATATGAACTCGTTGCCCTTTGACATTGAAGCGGGGTAGATACTGTGCTTACCTTATTTTTGCCATTCTCCAATGACCAGATAAGGTTTTATTATTCATTACCTGTAATTCAAATAATTGTTAGTATATGCATTTTAAAGCTTAAAAATACATGAATAAATAAAAAAGATATGCTGTTTTAAAATTCTGGCTTCTAATACTTGAGCCTTTGTGGTTTTTTTTTTTTTCTTAAGATTTTATTTATTTATTTATTTGACAGAGGAAGACACAGGTCAACACTGATGCTTCTTATTCTGTCAGTTTAATTTTTGGAAAATGAATTGCTTTTCGTTCTATAGGGTTCAAAGATCAGAGTATTGAAGTCTTTTGTGCTAATTAGGCATTCCTTCCACTCCTCTGAGCGTTGATTTACCGCTTCCATCTTGGACAGAGAACAATAAAGCCTGGTCATTTGAAGAAATGATATTTTCATCTTTTTTTTTTTTTAAGATTTTATTTGTTTATTTGACAGAGAGAGACACAGCGAGAGAGGGAACACAAGCAGGGGGAATGGGAGAGGGAGAATCAGGCTTCCGGCAGAGCAGGGAGCCCGATGCGGGGCTCAATCCCAGAATGCTGGGATCATGACCTGAGCCAAAGGCAGACGCTTAACGACTGAGCCACTCAGGCGCCCTGATATTTTCATCTTTAAAGCTTATTTCACTTTGGTGAATAAACCAGTCCCTTTATGTATTCATTGTAATTTTTAACTTTTTAACTAGTGAACTTCAAAAATATTTAAAATTGGTTGGAATAGTTAAGGAAACTTACTTTCTTTACTAAATTTTCCTTAAATTAGTTGATGTTAAGGACCTTCCCTCCAACCAGTGTCATTAGTATTTTAACTTTTTAAATGTTTCTGTACTTGAAAAAAACTCTGTGCTTATTAAGGTTTGGGGGTCCATGTTTGTTAGAGGTGCAAGTGAATCCCCAGCAATAGTATCATGTGTTTTTTTGTTTGTTTTATTTTTTTTAGAGAGAGAGAGAGAGCATATGCAGACAGTGGGGAGGGGACAGAGGGAGAGGGAGAGAGAGAATCTTAAGTAGGTTCCATGCCCAGCGCACGATGTGGGGCTCAATCCTAGGACCATGAGATCATGACCTGCTTGAAGGCAGACGCTTAACCGACTGAGCCACCCAGGCGCCTCCAGACCTGATTTTTTAGAGCAGGTTTAGGTCCACAGCAAAATTGAGAAGGTACAATGATTTCTTCCGTACCCCCTGCCCCACACATGCACAGCCTCCCCCACTATCAACATCCCCCGTAGACTGGCGCATTAGTAACAATTGATGGATCTACACTGACACATCATAGTCACATAGAGTCCAGAGTTTGCATTATGGTTCACTCTTGTTGGGGTACATTCTATGGGTTTGGTGAAGTTTATTTTTAAAGTAAGGTATGAAATTAGTGCATTTTGTATAAATTGGAGATAATTTTGGTTTTGAAAGTTAGTGTAGAGCAGAGGAATGGCTTTTTGATTTTATGAAAGTAGAAGGTTTTTAAGAGCCTTGGGATATGACAGTGAAAAGTGATGTCTTTATGTACAGTTACTTTCAGAAGATTCTGTAACTTTTGAATTTGAGCAAAGGAGGGAAGACTGGGATCTAAGGCTAGATAGATTGCCTCTTCATCCTAAATTAAAAATTAATTTAAATTTTTTTAAATTGTCCCCAAATCAAAAGTTGACCTAAGATGTATAAATAAGTGAGATCCTTCACTTGAAACATATGAAAACATGGTTTGTAACGAATGGTCCAAAAAGCTATAACTATATCTGGGCATGTCTGAAATATTTCATTATAGGTGCGGTCCGCTAATTGACCTTTGCAAAGGCCCCCATGTAAGACACACTGGAAAAATTAAAACCATAAAAATTTTCAAGGTAAGGATTTTTTTTTTTAATACAGCAAACTTAAGATGACCCAGATAATGAGGAATTTCAATCACATCTTTTATAATCTGAATATCACGGTATTGTAAAATACTTCATTATTTGATTTTTACAAAAACTTCTAAAAATACTATAATTTTTTAGATTTTTTGATAATTAGGACCTTACATGTAGTTTTGTTTATTATCTAAACTCACTATACATGTGACAGTGCCTTTCTTTCTCATATGCTATGTTAACATGTTGTTCTGCGTATCATGGTTTTCTCGAATCACCCTAATGTGAACAAGAACACTTGACTGGGATCTTCACGTCCCCGATCCTGCTTCCTCTGCTGCTCCTCCCGTCGGTGGTGCAGTTACTCTTGGCCCTGCTGCCTTCCCCTTCCTCACTTTCCTTTCCCACAACCCACAGCAGACTACATCGCTTTCTGATGAATTCTGGCTGGGCAGGTTTAATTAGAATCAATTTCAAAGTCTTTCCAGTGTTACAGAAAGTCATCTTTAAGTAAAGTTATGTTGATGATGTAGCGGAAAATTGTGCACATATTTAAGAGCAGTTTTATTGATCACCAGATGTTTGGTGTGTTGACCCAAATCTTGTTTGGTGCTTAGAATTCCTCAACATATTGGGAGGGCAATCCCGAAATGGAAACACTGCAGAGGGTCTATGGGATATCCTTCCCTGATAACAAGATGATGAAGACCTGGGAAAAGTTCCAAGAGGAAGCCAAGAACCGAGATCACAGGAAGATTGGAAAGGTACGCTGTGCGTCCTAATCCCCAGCAGGATGGGGACGTTCTTTGGCCTATGATCAAATTGTTTGGTATTTTTTCTGCACTTGTCCGGTCTTCTGTTTTGCTGGCACTCAGAGTTTGCTGTTGCGTTCTTGTATGCTAATCCCCCAAATGTCCTCTCACCTCTTCCCTTCCCGTGTCTTTTATTAAATTTAGAAATCACACCATTCTCTCATTCTTACCATGATATAAAAATAATGTTTTAAAAAATTGTATGTACTTAATAACATACTTTGTATTTGGGAAACAGAGCAGAAAGAAAGAATGAGATTTGAGAGCAAGCAGATTTGGGTTTTAGTCTCCCATCTGGCCACTTACAAACTGTGTTATGTGGTGGGCCAGGTATTCGCTTATGGGACTCCATGTGCTGGTCTCTTACTTGGTAGCCTTTGCAGGGCTGATACGAGGACAGATGCTGGATCTTGGTGGCAGCCTGGGGCAGGTGTTCAGTAGTGACAGCCATGATGATGATCACCACCAGTTAGAGCCCACCTCCCACCGTGAGCTTTTCTGATCTTTGTGATCTTTTGTTCTCTCCCCATGAGATACAAACTCCCAGGTGCCAAGTCAGAAGTCAGCAGTAAATAAAAGGTGAATGAAAAGCTAACTAACCATAAAAATGGATTGTAATTTTACATGTGCTAGTACATATAGTTAGAGGTAAGTATTGAAGGGCTTTGGGAAGTCAGTTATTAGAAGATGGAAATTGTAACTGAGTCATTCCTAGCATATCACATGCATACAGTAAATATTGATCTATGGCAGTGAGATTTGAGATGCACTTATTGTTTTAATCTAGGAACAAGAACTGTTCTTTTTCCATGATCTGAGTCCTGGAAGCTGCTTTTTTCTTCCCAGAGGAGCCTTCATTTATAATACACTTATGGATTTCATACGAGTAAGTTAACTTTTAAAATCTTTTTCTTATTCAGCCCCATTTTACATTTTACTATTTTCTCTCATAATAAAATTGAATGAAAACGCCAAGTGTTTTCATTAACTTTAGTTTAGTAATATTAATAAGAATTTTGAACCTAAAAGAGAAATACTGGGTTGCACCTCAGAAAAAATTGAGATAAATCCTATATTCCCTAAATAAAATGCATTCTTGGGATCTCAGTAAGTGCACCTATTGTCCATATACATTTCTAGAGCATGAACAGTACAGAGATAAGCATTAGATTAAGTGTGGAACTCTCTGTGAAGGAGAAGAAAGGAGGAAGTACCCTATCTGGTACACAATGCTAAATGATGAAGGGTTGTTTCTCAAAATGTGGTCCATGGTCCCCCTCCATTGACTCCCAAGTGACTTGGCAGCTCCATCCAGAGCAAAAGGTAAAGACAATTGTGTGAAATACCTTCCTGTAATAAAGTTTATAGATTAGAAATTCTTTATTTTACATCATTTGAACTATAGATACTGTCCAAAGATGATCCATGTAGACTATTAGGATTACGTTTCCTTTTTTGTGTTTTTTGTCTTCCTGTAATTAATAATTACCTAAAATTTTCATACACTCAGTTTTATTATCACTGACTTATTTAATTCTTATCACTTATTCATCCTCAAGTTTTTCCTCAAAACTGCAAAACTCCTTACAGTGTATTCTGATGATTCAGGTAATGTCTCAGTAATTTAAAAAATGTGGTCCTCTTGTTCTAGAATTAAGTTGCTACAAGGATTCTTGCTAACTGATGTGTTAGGACCTGTTTTATTCATCATTCTAGCTACTCCCCTCATGTCTCTGCTATGTTGATTCTCCTCTTTCCTGATACCATATCTTCCTCTTCCTTATCCATCTCATCTGGGGAAGCACTTTCTTCAGTAACTTCCTGAGAAAAGGTTAATGGCGTGAGCTGTTTTTTCTCTGTCCGCCTCACCAGTCTCATTTCCCTTCCTTCTCTTGTGCTGTGTCCCTGGAGGCTAAGCTCTGTGGAATCTACCACCTGGGCTACCTATTTTCTGGTAGGGATCGGCCAGTGTGAAGCCATGGTAGGCCAGAGGGCCTTGAAGAATCACTGAAGATTATCTGAGACTTCAGCAGGTGGTGATGACCATGACGCTGCTGTTTTGGATGGGCTATGCTGGAAAATCAACACAGCCCCTGGCGCCTTGAACTCTTGAGGTTGGAGGTCGAGTTTTGGAGAATAAATAGAAAGGCTCTATGGTGGCCTGAAAGGAATCTCTTATCTTTATAGATGCAAGACCCACATGGCTGATGATTAGGCCTGATTTATATGGCCTGATTTGTACAGGCTGCACAATTATAAAGGCATTTAAATTCACAACCCCAGTGGTCTCTTATGCTAAGGTAAGGGCACCTGTGGGAAAGAGTGGGTTCCTGAGTTTTGGACAAGAATTTTTGGCAGACACAGATGAGGCAGAAGACTTTGAACTCCCAGATACCTTTGTCTGAAGAAATTGGCCTTTCCCATGCAAACAAAACAAAAATAAAAAACATTCAGGGACTTTACCTGTTTTTTCTCTCGATTTTCTGTTATATGGTCTTGCCTTTTTCCATATTTAGTAATTTTTTTATTATATCTGAATATTGTATATAAAAAGAACTTCAGAGGCTGTAGATAACGTCATCTCCCACTAGAGCATTTACCCCCTGCCAAGACTGAAGACTAATTGCTCAATCCAGTTAAAGATTGAGCTGAGGGACACCTGGGTGGCTCAGTCAGTTAAGCGTCTACCAAGCACGTCTACCAATGTTTAGCTGAGAGAGTCTACCAAGCACAGTTTTAAGACTCTCAGAAGCCCTACCAGCTACTTGCGTAGATCATTCTGAGGTCTTCCCAAGTGGTATATAGCCATACCCTCAAGAGCTTTACCCTAGGCCATGCTTTGTGGGTGGTAACCTGTGTTTTTTCTTTGTGCTGAAGTCATTCTTACCTTGTGAATCTAAGGATGCAATAGTTTTATTTATGAAATCAGCAGGTCCTAGCATTTTGATATTTCCTCTCAAAAACTTAATAGTACCCAGTTTAGTTTATATCTCTTTTGTATTTTGTCATAGGCAGCCATAAGAAGTCAGTTGTCCCTTTCTTCTTTCTGCCTAGACACATCCCTAGCTACGGTCCATGAATTCTTTGAGTACCCTTTCTGTTTTTCATCACCTCAGGTGATAGTGTTACCAGTGTTCTGGCACCACATAACAAGAGTCCCCTTTTCTTCATCCTCCAATATATTTTTCTCACTGTCCTTCCAAGTCCTCGCAGACAGTCTCTAGCCTTCTAGCTCCCGCCCACCACCTGGCCCCAAAGCAGCACCCACATCCAGTGCATTCTGTTCTGGTTGTCTATCGCAGCATAACAGAGTGTCCCGAAGCTTAGTTAACTTAAAATGGCCATTTTTTGGATTATTATCTCTAGTGGTCTATGCATTAGGCTTATCAAGGTGGTTCTTACATTGAGTTCCTTATATGACTGCATTCAGATGGAGGCCAATGCCAGAGTTGCTGATTGAAGTTTAAGTTACATTTGTTAAAATGCATAAATCTCAAGCTTACAGCTCAAGAACTTTCCACACGTGTGTACATGTGTACAACCACCACCCAAATCAAGACATAGATCAGTTCCATCCTTTTTTAAAAGATTTTATTTATTTACTTATTTGAGAGAGAGCAGAGGGAGGAACAGGGAGAGGGACAAGCAGGCTCCCTGCTGAGTGTAGAGCCCAACGCGGGGCTCAATCCCACAACCCTGCGATCATGACCTGAGCCGAAATCAAGAGTTGGATGCTTAACTGATTGAGCCACCCAGGCATCCCTAGGACAGTTCCATCCTTTCATAAGATCCTCTTGTATCTTCCCAGTCAATACCTGCCTCCCCTTTGCTCACCTGAGATGATCTTGCTGATTTCTTTTTTTTTTTTTTTTTTAAAGATTTTATTTATTTATTTGACAGAGAGAGACACAGCGAGAGAGGGAACACAAGCAGAGGGAGTGGGAGTGTGAGAGGGAGAAGCAGGCTTCCCGCGGAGCAGGGAGCCTGATGCGGGACTCGATCCCAGGACCCTGGGATCATGACCTGAGCCGAAGGCAGACGCTTAACCATCTGAGCCACCCAGGCGCCCGATCTTGCTGATTTCTATTAACCATAGATCAATTGTGCCTAGTCTTAAACTTCATGTAAATGGACTCATACAGTATTAGCTATTGTGTTTCTGGCTTCTTTTGTTCAACTTAATGTCTGAGACTCATCCACATTTTATGTATAATTTTTTTTCTATTGTTTGAGGTATTTCATTTTGTGACTGTAGAACAGGGTATTTATTTGTTCTCCTGTAGGTGTACATTTACATTTATGTTGTTTCCACTTTGGAGCTATTATACATGCAGCTGTTGCAAACATTTTTGTACATGTCTTTTGGTGGGCAAAGTACTCGCTTCTCTTGGGCATATACCTAGGAGTGGAATTGCTAGGTCATAGGGTGGTAATGACTAACTTAAGAAAATACTGAATAGTTTTATGTGGTTGATGCATATAATGTTCCTTCCAGAAATGTATGAACATTCCAGTTACTCTGCATCCTCTTCAACACTTGGTATTATCAGTTTGCCATTCGGGCAGGTACCATGGTATTATTCTGCATTTCCCTGATGAACAATGATGTGACAACCTTTCCATATGTTTGTTGGTCATTTGGATATCCTCTTTTGTGAAGTTCCCTGTTTAAGTATTTTTCCCATTTTAAAAAACTGAGTTGTCTTTTTATGATTGATTTTTAGGGGCTCTTTCTTCTGATATGAGTCATTTGCTAAATGTGTATATTGTGAGTGCATTTTTTCAAGCTGCAGCTTATTGATTCACTTTCTTAATGATGCCTTTTAACCAGTAGTTCTCATGTTTAACAAAGTCTGGTTTATTATTTTTTTCTTTTCTGGTTAGGGCTTTTCATGCCCTCTTTAGGAAATCTTTGCCTATTTCAGAGTCATGAAAATATTCTTCTTTGTCCTATTCTAGAAGCTTGATTGTATTTGTTTTTAGACTCAATGCTGTGATCTATCTTGAATTCATTTTTAGGTTTTGTGGAAGAGAGGGGTCAAGGTTGATTTTTATCCAGAGTTATCCAGTAGCTTCAGTACCATTTATTACTGCAGTAGAATCTTTGTCCTAAACCATTATATATTTCTGGATGTTTATTCTGTTCTTTTGGTCCCTTTGTTGTCTGTCCTTGCATTAACACCACACTGCTTTGATTACTGTAACTTACTGTAACTATGTATTGTCTTAATATCAGTAGTTTAATTAAGTTTTAAAATTTTATTCTTATTCAGAACTATTTTGGCTATTCTAGATTCTTTGTACTTACATATAAATTTTATATCATGCTTTTCATTTCCTAAAAAATAACTGCTGGGATTTTGATTGGAATTGCATTCATTCTATAGATTAATTTGCAGATAATTGACACCTTAACCACATTGAGTTTTCTAATCTATGAACATGGAAATTTTGTCGGTTCATTTAGTTCTTTCTTTTCCCTCGGCAGTATTTTGTAACTTCTATTTTAGAGGTCTTGCACATCTTTCATCAGGTTTGTCCCTAGACATTTAATTTTTTGAGTGGAAATGGTGGAGAAACACAGACAAAGGTGCTCAACACGCCTCGGTGGCTCAGTTGGTTGGGCCTCTGCCTTTGGCTCAGGTCATGATCCTGGGGTCCTGGGATCAAGCCCCTTGTCGGGCTCCCTGCTCAGCGGGGAGTCTGCTTCTCCCTCCCTCCCTCCCCCTGCTCGTGTGAGTGCATGCTCTCTCTCTCTCTCAGATAAATAGATAAAATCTTTAAAAAAAAAAAAGGTACCCAACATCATTAGTCATCAAAGAAATGAAAATCAGAGGCACCTGGGTGGCTCAGTCAGCTAAGCATCCAGTTCTTGATTTTGGCTCAGGTCATGATCTCAGGATTGTGAGATCGAGCCCTGTATTGGTCTCTGCACTGGGTGTGGAGCCTGCCTAAGATTCTCCCTCTCTCTACCCCCACTGATGCTTGCTCTCTCTCTCTCTCAAAAAAAAGAAAGATACGAAAATTAAGGCTGCAGTAAGCTACATGTCCACTAGAATATCCCCCCACCCAATGGCAAAACAACAACAACAACAACAACAAACCTGAAAATACCAGAGACTGGCAAGAATGTGAAAATTCTAACTCCCATTGGTGGGAATGCAAAATGGTACTGCTACTTTGTAAAACAGTTTGGGCAGTTTCTTACACAGTTCCACTCCTAGTTTTTTACCCAAGAGAAATAAAAACATGCCCATACAGAGACTTGTATTGGAATGTCCACAGAAACTTTATTTATAGTAGCAAAACTGCACAAAGTAAGCTGTAAAATAATAACATTTCCCATCATAGAGCATACTTTAAAATCATTCCCAAATACATGAAATACTAACATGATTAGCAATATTATCCAGAGTGGATTAAAAGTCCATTATTATTATCTTCTGAGCCAAGCTTTAAAATAGTCTCAGTCAAAACAAACAAGGAAACACAAAAAATTCTTCAATTTCTAGGTCCTTGTTTAATCTGAATATATAGAGGCATCTGACATAGCCGCAGAATAATTACTGCCATTTGTAATGATCTATAATTTTGTTAAAACTTTCTAATTTAGTAAATTTAGTAAAAATGAGGGATAGGTAAAGCAGCTTACTGAATGGCCGAGACCCAGCTATCCACAACTGGACTGAAAACATGCTCTGCCAAAAAGTAACAATGGCATCCCTTTAAGTGATATGACACGAATGTTGTTCATAATTTTAAAACATTATGTTTTATACTTTTTTTAATTGTAAGAAAATTTTTTTTTACTTCATTAAAATATGCTGGTCTAGATCTGTGCCAGATACCCCTTAAATGATTAACAAATGGTAAAAACCTAAGAAACCACCAACAGAGATCATCTGATCGATATCTTAAAGGAAAAAAAGTTTAAATAAAATAAGACCTTTGTTGAAAGACTCTGTTTTCCGGTCCCGAGTGATTGAATTAGGGAAGCTGTTGATAGGTAGGGAGGAAGAGAAACCAGCTTATGACTTTATAGATACCAGCCACTTAATGTGTTATATATTAAAATTCTCAGCTTCATTTCTGTTTAAAACTAAATAGATCAAAACTAAATTTGCATGCAACGTAGCATTCAGGCTTATTGAGTTATAAAGTGATTCTCCCTCTTAAGTAATAGAAAAATACCTGCTGTTTATCTAGAATGTAAAGGATTTTGGAATTTGTAGTTATAGGAAGTTTATATATACATAATATTATATGTGATATATATTATACATATAATTTTAGTTACTAATTTTCAAAGAATTAACAGATTATGTACTATATACTATTATATAGTATAAAATAAAGATACTTAATGTGAAAATGAGATAGAGTACATTAATCTTTCTTTCATGATCCAGAACACCCCACCTAAAACTGAGGGCACATTAACCACAAATTAATATGAGATGTAATCCCAAATTAAGAAATATTCACTACTAGTGTTACTTTGCATGGAATTGTGATCTGTTGTGCCACATTTTAACATTAAATGTGTTTATCTTAAAGGAGGAATATCACCGACGTAACTTCACAGAAGTGCTCTCTCCCAACATGTACAACAGCAGACTCTGGGAAACCTCAGGTCACTGGCAGCATTATAGTGAGAACATGTTTACCTTTGATATTGAAAAGGACACGTTCGCCCTTAAGCCCATGAACTGTCCAGGGCACTGGTGAGTATTAAAAGTGAAGCAGATCTTTGCATAAGAGCACATACACACTTCATCACAGTCAGCTTTGAATATTACTAGTTTGCTTTTTTGGAGTTAAGGGATTCCTTTAATCTGAGGAGTGGTGGCTACCAGTTATCTTTACCAAATTATTTCATTCTGGAGAATACATTTTAAGATATGTTTGATCTTGGGCAGGTGTAGAATGTTAACTGGAAACCATTTAGTTTTTATGCCTCTTAGAGATAGAATTATATATCAATTTTATAAATTATTATATTTGTTTTTGTAATAGTAATACACTTCAAATACACATATTTGCAGAACATTTAGTTCTTATATACTGTTTGGGTTGATTAAAACAAGACCGGTGGGGCGCCTGGGTGTCTCAGTTGGTTAAGCGACTGCCTTCGGCTCAGGTCGTGATCCTGGAGTCCCGGGATCGAGTCCCACATCGGGCTCCCTGCTCGGCGGGGAGTCTGCTTCTCCCTCTGACCTTCCTCCCTCTCATGCTCTCTGTCTCTCATTCTCTCTCTCGCAAATAAATAAAATCTTTAAAAAAAAAAAACAAAAAACAAGACTGGTGAAGTCATAATCAATGGGTTACTGGATTTCATTGATTTTTTTTTTTTAAAGATTTTATTTTTATTTATTTGACAGAGAGAGGCACAGCGAGAGAGGGAACACAAGCAGGGGGATTGGGAGAGGGAGAAGCAGGCTTCCCACTGAGCAGGGAGCCCGACGTGGGGCTCGATCCCAGGACCCTGGGATCATGACCTGAGCTGAAGGCAGACGCTTAATGACTGAGCCACCCAGGCGCCCCTGGATTTCACTGATTCTAAGATAACTTCCCACCCACTCCCATTTCAACATCCCTGAAATCAGAATGCATCATATTATCGGGGGCATCTTAGCATTATGTCATAACTTAATGGTTATTTCCTTTCTAGTGGTACATAATATAGTGCTACATCTTACAGTGTTGTCTTAGATTCTTTGAAAGAATGTAATTATCATAAAGCTGGTATGCAAATTCAACCTTGTAAGACAAGCATATTTCACAATAGGTTGTGAACAGACATGAGTATCCACCAAAAAATTTCCCAAGTGTTGTGGTTTTATATCATCAGCATACATAGTTTCAAGTAAATTGGCCTTAGAAGGTAACTATAAAACCTCAAAACAAACTGAAGAAAACTTTTTGCCCTTTACATTAAAGACTAAAAGAAATTCAACTTTATGATGACAGCATGTAAAAAAATATGTACTTTAATTTTGTGAAAACTGGTGTGTAAACATTCTGTTTGCTCTCTTTTTAAACAGAAGGTGAGAGCCAGGAGTGGTTTTATCCTCCCCCCCTGCCCCCCGGAAGAGAGGTCTTTTATTCAACAGGGAAAACTTGAGCGCTTATGGCTCTTGGTGCTAGGAATGCAGAGGTGATTAAGACACCGTCCATTTCCTTAGGGAGCTCATGAGCAGAGTGGGACAGAAGCAGATATGTAGACAATCAGTTTTGAAAAAGTAAGTTCAGTGTCAAGTTAGTGGCATGTTCCAGGTGATCTCAGAGCCTGAGGAGAGACTGCCTAGCCCCATCTAGGGAAGTGTCCAGGGGGCCTTCACTTAAGAAGTAGCCTTTGAAATGAATTGTACACAGTAAGTGGAAATTCCCTGGGTGAAAAAGAATAAGGAACAGAATTTCTGGAAGAGATAACAGACAGGGTTCTTTCTCAGAGTGCTGCAGTGATATAAATTCAAGGTTCAAAAATTCCTAGAAGTTTTTTTTTTTTTTTTTTTGAGGGAGAGTGAGCACAGGGAGGGGCAGAGGGAGAGGGCGAGAGAATCTTAAGCCCCGATGTTGGGGCTCAGTCTCACAACCCTGAGATCACGACCTGAGCTGAGATCAAGAGTTGGATGCTTAACCAACTAAGCCACCCAGGTGTCCTTGAGGAATTTTAGCTGTAACTTATTAACATTTAGATAATTACTTAATCTTTTCTGTGCTAAGTAAAAGCTGTGTGTTGTTGCATCTTTTCTAGTCTAATGTTTGCTCATCGTCCACGATCATGGAGGGAAATGCCTATCAGATTCGCTGATTTTGGAGTTCTTCATAGGAATGAATTATCAGGAACTTTAAGTGGTTTGACTCGAGTTAGGCGCTTCCAGCAGGATGATGCCCATATCTTCTGCACAGTAGAGCAGGTAAACAGTAATACAGGGTGAAGCATGGTTGACATAAATTCAGTGTGTTGCGTTGGACACATCTCTTAGTTTCAGAGTCACTATAAAATAAGATGTCTGTTCTCATCTCTGAGGTCTCCTTCAGCTCTAATATTTTTGATCCTCTAATTTGGTAATAGATCAGTAATTTCTTGTCATGAAATTTATTATCTTTTTCTATCAAGTTTCTTCCAGTTTTATTAACTTAAATACATTAAGTGGGATATTTTAAGGGACTTGGTAGAATTTTGGTTTTTGTTTGTTTGTTTTTCAATATTGCCTAGAAGTGAGAGCTTACTTTTTCAGGTTTTCATGTCAGTTCAAATAAAAATTGCCATGAAATAGTATGCCATCAAATGATTTGACCTAATTGACACTCATAGAACACTTCAACCAGTAACAGCAGAGTATGCATTCTGAACGTGTTATCAGAGGAAACCTAGTGGGGAGCCATAAATCCCACTGTCATCATCAGTAATGAGGGGTTCCTACTTCTTTCATGGGTCCTCAGTAGAAAACCTAGACCATCTATTCCTACTTTGCAGTAACCAGGAAGTACTTCACCCTCCCTGTTGGAGCAGAGTCTATGGGAGTCAGCTAAAACAGAGGTTTAAATAAAATTAAAGGTCTTATACTACCCAAATTTTAAATTTTATAAATCAAAAGTCATTCATGCCAAGAATTAGGAAAATCTCAACTTAATGAAAAAGGACAATCTACACTAATGTGGAGATGACAAGGATATTGCATTATCTGACTAAGATTTTAAAGAAGCCATCATAAGAATGTCTTACCAAGCAATTACAAATACACTTGAAAACAAGTGAAAAAATAGCCTCAAGAAAGAAATAGAAAATCTCAGGAAATAAATAAAAGAGGGGTGCCTGGGTGGCTCAGTTTAAGTGGCCAACTCTTGGTTCTGGCTCAGGTCATGATCTCGGGATCCTGGGATCGAGCCTCCACCTCACATGCTGGGTGTGGAGCCTGCTTGAGGGTTCCCTCCCTCTACCCCTTCCCCTGCTCTCTTTCTCTCTCTCAAATAAGTTTTTTTTTTTTTTAAAGAAATAAAAGTTATAAAGAAGAATCGAATGGAAATCTTAGAACTGAAAAATAAAACAACTGAAATAAAATAGTGGATGGATTCATGAGTAGAATGGAGGGGGCAAAGAAAAGAATCAGTGAACTTCAAGGCAACAATAGAAATGACCCAGTTTGAACAACAAAGAGAAAAGAGACAAAGAATAATGAACACAACTTCAGAGACCGATGGGACTAAAACAGAATGTCTAATATTTATGTCACCAGAGTTCTGGAAGAAGGGAATAAGGGTGGAGATGAAAAGTACTCAAAGACATATGGCTGAAAACTTGCCAAATTTGGCAAAAGACCTAAGCCTACAGATTCAAGAAGCTGAGAAAACTCTAAAAAGGATAGGGCCAAAGAAATCCCCACCAAGATAAAGCATAACCAAACTTCTGAAAACTAATGACAAAGAAAATTTTTGAAAGCAGTGAGAAAGAAATCAACATTATCTTTAAGAAAAGGTGTTTTGTTTTGTTTGCACAAGAGATTTCTCATCAAAAAACATGGATGTCAGAATGAAGTGAACAACACTTTTCAAATGCTGAAAGAACTGTCAATTCAGAATTCTATATACAGAAGAAATATTCTTCAGGGATGAAGGGTAAATCAAGACATTAAGGCTACCTTAAAATAATGGCTATTGGAAGTTCTCTAAACAGAAAGGAAATGATAAAGAGTCTTGGAACATGAAGAAGGAAGAAGGAAAAATTGTAAAAGTGAAACAGAATTTCCTTTTCCTTTTAAGTTTTCTGAATTATGCTTGATGGTTGAAGCAAAAATTATAACACTGTCTGATATGGTTCTGAGCATATGTAAGAGGAAATGTATAAGAAAACTATACTATAAATCGAGTAAAGGAGGTTAGGTTTCTATACTTGAACTGGCAAAATGATGACATCAGTAGGCTGTTATGCAATACGTAGAGAAACCACTGAAAAAAAGATACATAGCTATATGCTTAAAAATAGGTAAAATGGAATTCTAAAAAATATTAAATTAAGCCAAGGGAAGGCAGGAAAAAGAAAACAGAAATGAATAATATGACAGTACAAGAAGGAAACAATAAAAACAACAAAAAAGACAAACAAATCCTAACATATGTTAAATGTAGATGGTTAAAATGGAAATATATAAAAATGTATGGGGCACAGCAAAAGCAGTGCTAAAAAGTAAACAGATAACACTAAATGCATATATTATAAAAGAAGAAAAGTCTCAAATCAATATCTAGGCTCCCACCTCAAGACCTAGAAAAAAAGAAGGGTAAAATAAACCCAAAATAACAAGGAAGGAAGCAGTAAAGACCAGGACAGAAATCAATGAAATTGAAGACAGAAAAATAATGGAAAAAATTAATGAGACAAAAAACTGGTTCTTTGAAAAGATTAAGAAATTGGCAACTTCCTTCAAGACTAACAAAGAAAAAAGTTGGGAAGACACAAATTAACCAGTATCAGGAATCAATAGGGGATATCCCTAAAGACCTTGAAATCACCAGAAGCATAAAAAATGAATATAATGAACAACTGTCCATGAATTAGTTTGATAACTTAGTTGAAATGTACTAATCCCTTGAAAAGCACAAACTACCACAATCACCTGATAGGAAATAGATCATTTGAAAAGCCCTATCACTATTAAGGAAATGAATATGTAATTTAAAAACTCCCCAAAAAGAAAACTCCAGGCTCAGATTTTTTTCACTGAAGAATTCTATTGAACATTTAAAGAATTAGTACCAATTCTATACACTCTGTTCTGAAATAGAAGAGAACACTTCCTAGTTCATTTTATGAAGCTAGTATTAACTGATACTAAAACCAGACAGAACTACAGACCAGTATCCCACATGGATACAGATGTAAAAGTCCTTAACATAATATTAGCAAATAAAATTCAACAATATATTAAAGTAATTACACATCATTAGCAATTGAGGTTTAGCCTTCAGGGATATGAGGCTGATTCAGTGTCAGAAATCTGTCAGTGTAATCCACCATATGACAGGCCCGTTCGTGGGAATATAAAATGGTATGGTCACTTTCAAAAACATTTGGGCAGTTTCTTAAAAACTTAAACACACACCTACCATATGACCCAGTCATCTTACTCCTTTTTTTTTCCCGGAGAGAAAAAGAAAGCACACGTCCATACAAAGACTTGAACACAAACGTTCATTGCAGTTTTATTTGAAATAGCCAAAATACAGAAACAACCCTAAAGCCCAATAACAGATAGATGTAAAAAGTAACTGTGGTACATCCATTCAATGGAAAACTATTCAACAATAGGAAGGAATGGTCTATTGGGACACATATAACATGGGTTTATCTCAAAATAATTATGCTGAGTGAAAAAAGCCAGCCAAAAATAGAGCATGTGCTGCATGATCCCACAGATAAAAATTCTGAAAAAGTCAAACTGATCCATGGTGACAGAATGCAGATCCTTGCCTGTCCCCCTCCCCTTCCTAAAGGGCTCTAGTTTTGTTAGCCCTGTTCTGTTTGCATTTAAAGGTGCCCTCCTTTCCCCCGCCCTCACAGCCCCTAGCTCTGATCTCGCTGCACTCTCTGGGAACCTCACTTATGTTCTAGGCTCAGCTGCCAGTCTCACCTGCATCTCAGCTCTCCTTCCTGAGCTCCAGATCTCAACCTCACAGGGCCTGGTAGACCTGTCTGTTTCTGCCTCCCACACCACTGCCTCTGCCTTCCCTGTTCACTTTTTCAGGGGATGCACCAACATCCTCTCCAGTGCCCAGGCCAGGGGTCCAGGTGCCTGTTACTCTTCACTGCTCGTGTCCAGTAAATCACAAGCCTTATTGAAAGCTCTTCCTAAATGTATTATCCGTTCCTGAATAATTTTGTTCATTACTGGATTTCCAGTATCCAGCACAAATTCCTTGCATTCCAGCTACTTCTTTCTGGTTCAAACCACCATCACCTCACTCCTAAATGACTCTACCAGCTTCCCAATGGGCCTGCCTTCTAGTCTTACCAATCTATTTCCCGTACTTGAAAGGAACAGATTGGACTGTGTTAGTCTCTTGCTGAAGAACCCTTCATTGGTTTCCCATTGCTCTCAGGCTAAAAAGTACAGACATTATATTAGCTTTGAAGACCCTTCATTTTTCCCTGTCCCCTGCCTGCCTCTAGCCTGATCACCTGCCACCCTTCTGTGCCCTCTTCCTTGTCATACACAGCTCGGCCCCATGGCAGCTTCCTGTGGCTCCCCTGCCCTAGCCTGCTCCTCTGTCCTCTGGGTCCATACTCTCAGTATTTCCTCTGCTTCAAAAGCTGTGCCCTAGCTTTCCACGGAGAACTCTTACTTACCCTCTGGCTGCAGCCTGGCTCTCACTTCCTGTGGACAGCCGCGCTTCCCCCTATTGTGTAGCACTGCTCCTGGTGAGGTAGCCTTGCCTGCTTCTTGGTCCACCCCCTACACCTGAGAGCTGCTGGTAGCCTGCTCACACCTGGCATGTCGTGGGCATTCCCTGAATATTTGGGTAAGTAGTGGAGGAACAACCAAAACAGTGTCATCGACTATGTAGTAAAAACATACTTTATTTTTTTTTATGTTAATTACCATATATTACATCACTAGTTTTTGATGTAGTGTTCCATGATTCATTGTTTGCGTATAACACCCAGTGCTCCATTCAGGACGTACCCTCTTTAATACCCATCACCAGGCCAACCCATCCCCCCACCCCCCTCCCCTCTAGAACCCTCAGTTTGTTTCTCAGAGTCCACAGTCTCTCATGGTTCGTCTCCCCTCCGATTCCCCCCTTCATTTTTCCCTTCCTGCTATCTTCTTTTTTTTTTTTTTAAACATACAATGTATTACTTGATTCAGAGGTACAGGTCTGTGATTCAACAGTCTTTTTTTTTTTTTCTTTAAAGATTTTATTTATTTGACAGGAAGAGACACAGTGAGAGAGGGAACACAAGCAGGAGGAGTGGGAGAGGGAGAAGCAGGCTTCCTGCAGAGCAGGGAGCCCGATGCGGAGCTCGATCCCAGGACCCTGGGATCATAACCTGAGCCAAAGGCAGATGCTTAACGACTGAGCCACCCATGCGCCCCTGTGATTCAACAGTCTTACACAATTCACAGCACTCACCATAGCACATACCCTCCCCAGTGTCTGTCACCCAGCCACCCCATCCCTCCCACCCCCACCACTCCAGCAACTCTCAGTTTGGTTCCTGAGATTAAGAATTCCTCATATCAGTGAGGTCATATGATACATGTCTTTCTCTGATTGACTTATTTCGCTCAGCATAATATCCTTCAATTCCATCCACATCGTTGCAAATGGCAAGATTTCATTCCTTTTGATGGCTGCCTAATATTCCATTGTATATATATATATATATATATATATATATATATATATATATATATATACACACACACACACACACACACACCACATTTCTTTATCCATTTATCTGTCGATGGACATCTTGGCTTTCCCATAGTTTGGCTATTGTGGACATTGCTGCTATAAACATCGGGGTGCACATACCCCTTCGGATCCCTACATTTGTATCTTTGGGGTAAATACCCAGTAGTGCAGTTGCTGGATCGTATGGTAGCTCTATTTTCAACTTTTTGAGGAACCTCCATACTGTTTTCCAGAGTGGCTGCACCAGCTTGCATTCCCACCAACAGTGTAGGAGGGTTCCCCTTTTTCTGCATCCCCGCCGACATCTGTCGTTTCCTGACTTGTTAATCTTAGCCATTCTGACTGGTGTGAGGTGGTATCTCATTGAGGTTTTGATTCGGATTTCCCTGATGCCAAGCGATGTTGAGCACTTTTTCATGTGTCTGTTGGCCATTTGGATGTCTTCTTTGGAAAAATGTCTGTTCATGTCTTCTGCCCATTTCTTGATTGGATCATTTGTTCTTTGGGTGTTGAGTTTAATAAGTGGTTTATAGATTTTGGATACTAGCCCTTTATCTGATATGTCATTTGCAAATATCTTCTCCTATTCTGTCGGTTGTCTTTTGGTTTTGTTGACTGTTTCTTTTGCTGTGCAAAAGCTTTTTATCTTGATGAAGTCCCAAGAGTTCATTTTTGCCCTTGCTTCCCTTGCCTTTGGCAATGTTTCCAGGAAGAAGTTGCTGCGGCTGAGATCGAAGAGGTTGCTGCCTGTGTTCCCCTTTAGGATTTTGATGGACACCTGTCTCACATTGAGGTCTTTCATCCATTTGGAATCTATTTTTGTGTGTGGTGTAAGGAAATGGTCCAGTTTCATTCTTCTGCATGTGGCTGTCCAATTTTCCCAACACCATTTGTTGAAGAGACGCTCTTTTTTCCATTGGACATTCTTTCCTGCTTTGTCAAAGATTAGTTGAACATAGAGTTGAGGGTCCATTTCTGGGCTCTCTGTTCTGTTCCATTGACCTATGTGTCTGTTTTTGTGCCAGTACCAGACTGTCTTGATGATTCTAGCTCTGTAATAGAGCTTGATGTCATCTTAAGAACACCACAGATGGCAATCAAGATCTCAAAATCAAGATCTCACCTTCCCCAAAATGGAGACACAACACATATTAAAAAAAAAAAAATTTATTTGTAATAGAGCTTGAAGTCCGGAATTGTGATGCCACCAGCTCTGCTTTTCCTTTTCAGCATTCTTCTGGCTATTTGGGGTCTTTTCTGGTTCCATACAAATTTTAGGATTCTTTGTTCCATTTCTTTGAAAAAAGTGGATGGTATTTTGATAGGGATTGCATTGAATGTGTAGATTGCTCTAGGTAGCACTGACATCTTCACAATATTTGTTCTTCCAATCCATGAGCATGGAACATTTTTCCATTTCTTTGTGTCTTCCTCAATTTCTTTCATGAATATTTTATAGTTTTCTGAGTACAGATTCTTTACCTCTTTGGTTAGATTTATTCCTAGGTATCTTATGGTTTTGGGTGCAACTGTAAATGGGATCGACTCCTTAATTTCTCTTTCTTCTGTCTTGTTGTTGGTGTATAGGAATACCACTGATTTCTGTGCATTGATTTTATATCCTGCCACTTCACTGGAGTTCTGTATGAGTTCTGGCAGTTTTGGGGTAGAGTCTTTTGGGTTTTCCACATAAAGTATCATATCATCTGCAAAGAGTGAGAGTTTGACTACTTCTTTGCCGATTCGGATGTCTTTTATTTCTTTTTGTTGTCTGATTGCTGTGTCTAGAACTTCTAATACTATGTTGAATAGCAGTGGTGATAGTGGACATCCCTGCCACATTCCTGACCTTAGGGAGAAAGCTCTCAGTTTTCCCCATTGAGAATGATATTCGCTGTGGGTTTTTCGTAGATGGCTTTTATGATATTGAGGTATGTACCTTCTGTCCCTATACTCTGAAGAGTTTTGGTCAAGAAAGGATGCTGTACTTTGTCAAATGCTTTTTCTGCATCTATGGAGAGGATCATTTGGTTCTTATTTTTTCTTTTATTAATGTATTGTATCACATTGATTGATTTGCAGATGTTGAACCAACCTTGCAGTCCAGGGATAAATCCCACTTGGTCGTGGTGAATAATCCTTTTAATGTACTCTTGGATCCTATTGCTAGTATTTTGGTAAGAATTTTTGCATCCATGTTCATCAAGGATATTGGTCTGTACTTCTCCTGTTGGATGGGGTCTTTGGTTTGGGGATCAAGGTAATGGTGGCCTCATAAAACGAGTTTGGAAGTTTTCCTTCCATTTCTATTTTTTGGAACAGTTTCAAAAGAATAGGTATTAATTCTTCTTTAAATGTTTGGTAGAATTCCCCTGGGAAGCCATCTGGCTCTGGGCTTTTGTTTATTGGGAGATTTTTGATGACTGCTTCAATTTCTTTAGTGGTTATAGGTCTGTTCAGGTTTTCTATTTCTTCCTGGTTCAGTTTTGGTAGTTGATACATCTCTAGGAATGCATCCATTTCTTCCAGATTATCTAATTTGCTGGCATAGAGTTGCTCCTAATATGTTCTTGTAATTGTTTGTATTTCTCTGGTGTTGGTTGTGATCTCTCCTCTTTCATTCATGATTTTGTTGATTTGGGTCCTTTCTCTTTTTTTTTTTTTTTGATAAGTCTGGCCAGGGGTTTATCAATCTTGTTAATTCTTTCAAAGAACCAGCTCCTTGTTTCATTGATCTGTTCTACTGTTCTTTTGGTTTCTATTTCATTGATTTCTGCTCTGATCTTTATTATTTCTCTTCTCCTGCTGGGTTTAGGCTTTGTTTGCTGTTCTTTCTCCAGCTCCTTTAGGTGCAGGGTTAGGTTTTGTATTTGAGACTTTTCTTGTTTCTTGAGAAAGGCTTGTATTGCTATATACTTTCCTCTTAGGACTGCCTTCGCTCCATCCCAAAGATTTTGAACAGTTGTTTTCATTTTCATTTGTTTTCCATGAATTTTTTTGATTCTTCTTTAATTTCCTGGTTGACCCATTCATTCTTTAGTAGGATGCTCTTTAGCCTCCATGTATTTGAGTTCTTTCCAACTTTCCTCTTGTGATTGAGTTCTAGTTTCAAAGCATTGTCGTCTGAAAATAGGCAAGGAATGATTCCAATCTTTTGGTACTGGTTGAGATGTGATTTATGACCTAGGATGTGATCTATTCTAGAGAATGTTCCGTGGGCACTAGGGAAGAATGTGTATTCTGTTGCTTTGGGATGGAATGTTCTGAATATATCTGTGAAGTTCATTTGGTCCAGTGTGTCATTTAAAGTCTTTATTTCCTTGTTGATCTTTTGCTTACATGATCTGTCCATTTCAGTGAGGGGGGTGTTAAAGTCCCCTACTATTATTGTATTGGTGTCAATGTGTTTCTTTGCTTCTGTTATTAATTGGCTTATATAATTGGCTGCTCCCATGTTAGGGGCATAGATATTTACAACTGTTAGATCTTCTTGTTGGATAGACCCTTTAAGTAGGATACAGTGTCCTTCCTCATCTCTTATTACAGTCTTTGGGTTAAAATCTAATTTGTCTGATACAAGGATTGCCGTCCCAGCTTTCTTTGGTGTCCATTAGCATGGTAAATGGTTTTCCACCCCCACACTTTCAATCTGGGGGTGTCTTTGGGTCTAAAATGAGTCTCTTGCGGACAGCATATCAATGGGTCTTGTTTTGTTATCCAGTCTAATAGCCTGTGTCTTTTGATTGGGGCATTGAGCCCATTTACATTCAGGGTAACTATTGAAAGATATTAAATTAATGCCATTTTATTGCCTGTAAGGTGACTGTTACTGTATATTGTCTCTGTTCCTTTCTGGTCTACGTTACTTTTAGGCTCTCTCTTTGCTTAGAGGACCCCTTTCAATATTTTTTGTAGGGCTGGTTTCGTGTTTGCAAATTCCTTTAGTTTTTGTTTGTCCTGGAAGCTTTTTATCTCTCCTTCCATTTTGAATGACAGCCTAGCTGGATATAGTATTCTTGGCTGCATATTTTTCTCATTTAGTGCTCTGAAGATATCCTGCCAGTCCTTTCTGGCCTGCCAGGTCTCTGGATAGGTCTGTTGTCAGTCTAATGTTTCTACCATTGTAGGTTACAGATCTCTTCTCCCGAGCTGCCCTCAGAATTTTCTCTTTGTCTCTGAGACTCATAAGTTTTACTATTAGATATCAGGGTGTTGACCTATTTTTATTGATTTTGAGGGGGGTTCTCTGTGCCTCCTGGATTTTGATGCCTGTTTCCTTCCCCAAATTAGGGAAGTTCTCTGCTATAATTTGCTCCAATATACCTTCTGCCCCTCTCTCTCTTTTTTCTTCTTCTGGGATCCCAATTATTCTAATGTTTCATCTTACGGTATCACTTAACCTCTCGAATTCTGCCCTCTTGATCCAGTAGTTGTTTGTCTCTCTTTTTCTCAGCTTCTTGATTTTCCATTATTTGGTCTTCTATATTACTAATTCTCTGTTCTGCTCATTTATCCTAGCAGTTAGAGCCTCCATTTTTTATTACACCTCATTAATAGCCTTTTTGATTTCAACTTGGTTAGATTTTAGTTCTTTTATTTCTCCAGAAAGGGTTTCTCTAATATCTTCCATGCTTTTTTCAAGCCCAGCTGGTACCTTTAAAATCATCATTCTGAACTCTAGTTCCGACATCTTACTAATGTCCGTATTGATGAGGTCCCTGGCAGTCGGTACTGCCTCTTGTTCTTTTTTTTTTTTTTTGAGGTGATTTTTTCCGTCTTGTCATTTTGTCCAGAGGAGAATAGATGAATGAGAGAACAAAATGCTAACAGGGTAACAACATCCCCAGAAAAATATACACTAAACAAATCAGAAGAGACCTGAAACCAGGGGAAAAGAAAGGGAAAGAAAGAAGAAAGAAAGAAAAAAAAGATAAAAAACAAACAAACAAACAAAAAAACAGAATATGATCAAATATGATCAGGGTGGTGCATAGATCAGTGCCACACACTAGATTTTGGGTGTATTTTGGTCTGTTAGAAGAAAGTGCCTCCCAAAATTTTAAAGAAAGAAAAACTTACATATGTACAAAAATAAGGGTTAATAGATGAAGGGATGGAATATGACTGTAAAGATGAAAATTATAAAAGATTTTATAAAAGGAATTGATAAGAAGTTGGTTGAAAAAAGAAAGAAGAGGATTAAAAAAAAATGTGATCAGGCAGGAGACTAGAACAAAGCCATACACTAGAGACTTAGGGCATATTTTGGTCTGTTAGAGGAAACTGTATTCCAAAATTTTATAGAGAGAATAACTTAGATATATATATATACCAAAAATAAGGTTAACTACTATGAAGGGATAGAATATGACTCTAAAAATGAAAAATAAAAAAAAGATTTTTTAAAAAAGGATTGATAAAATGTTGGTTGAAAAAGGGAAAAAGAAAAATTCAAAAAAAAATAGAAAAAGAAAGTTAAAAAAAAATAACTTTGAAAGACTAAAGGATCATGGGAAAAAAGCCATGAATTCTATGTGCAGTATTCCCCTAGCGCTGGAGTTCTGCTGTTCTCATTGATCAGTAAACTTGGTCTTGGCTGGCTGTTTTTGCTGATCTTCTGGGGAGGGGCCTGTTGCCGTGGTTCCCAAATGTCTTTGCTGGAGGCAGAATTGCCCCGCCCTTGCTGGTCCAGGCTAAGTAATCTGCTTGGGTTTGCTCTCGGGAGCTTGTTTCCTGCAAGCTTTCCATACAGCTTTGGAGGCGGAGAGTGAAAATGGCGGCCTCCCAATCTCCTCCCCGGAGGAGCCAGAGGAGCTGAGAACTCGGGGCCCCGCTCCTCAGTGCGCCCACAGAGAAAAGCAGTCAATCACTCCCGTCTCCCCGGTCTCCGGCCACGCTCCGTGCTCACCTGGCCTGTGACCAAGCGTTTCTATCTCTGGCTCACGACCCCGCATGGAGTCTCTAAAACCAGCAGATCCCTGTGGTGTGCTTCCGTGCCGCTACTTCTGGGGGAGGAAGGGGAGTCTCCCGGATCTGCCACTTGTTGGGTCCCTGCTGGAGGAGCAGTGGCCCGACTATGCCGTGGATCATGGTTTGTGGCAACCCTGCCCGAGCTGAGGGCCCACTCCTCGGCTCCATCTCTGCAGCCAGCTTCCCTGCTCCAACACCTGGGAGCTCTGCTGCACTCAGGCACCCCCGTTCTTTCTGTGACCCCGAGGGTCCTGAAACCACACTGTCCCCGAGGGGGTTCCACCCCCCACTTAGCCACTGGAGCGACGTCCCTCAGTGGAGCTGACTTCTAAAAGTTCTGATTTTGTGCTCCGCGGCTCTATCACTTGCCAGAAGCGGCCGACGGAGGCCCCCTCCCCCGCCGTCTATCTTCCCGAATATCGCCTCAGATTCACTTCTCCGCACGTCCTACCTTCCAGAAAGTGGTCGCTTTTCTGTTCAGAGAGTTGCTGCTATTCTTTTTTTTGATCTCCTGTTGAGTTTGTAGGTGTTCAGAATGGTTTGATCCCTATCTAGCTGAATTCCTGGCACCAGACGAAATTTAGGTTTCCTGCTCCTCCGCCATCTTGCTCCTCCAAACCATACTTTATTTCTTAATTTAATTTAATTTGGTGTTAACTCTCTAATTTAGAATATTTCTTTTGCTCTCATGTCAGATTGAAGAAGAAATAAACGGCTGTTTGCAGTTTTTGCAATCTGTTTACTCAACATTTGGCTTCTCCTTTCAATTAAATTTGTCAACAAGACCTGAAAACTTCCTAGGAGAGGTTGAGATATGGGATGAAGCTGAAAAGGTAGGGGGAGACAAAGTGCACACCTTCCTTTCTGTGAGTGTGGAAACCACCCGAGTGACTGTAGTTACTTTGCATGAGGAGGATGCCATGCTTTGCAATAGAAAGGTTTAAATGGGAAGTTATGGGATAAATACACAGATTATAGAATGTGGTTGTCTAGTTTTCTTCGTAACAGTGATAGTAACAATATATTTGTTTCAAATAGTTTAAAGTTTATATCAGGTTTTTATTTATACTCTTTCAGTCTCAGTCACTAATAACCAATTTCCTAAGTTTTTAAAGGAATCCTCTGATTTGCAGGCACTCTTGGTGTGTATTCAGCTTATTGTAAACTGTTGCCTGTTGAGCCAGCTTAGTGTGATTCATAGATGTAGACGCACACACCCGATGCTTGAATCCTCTCCGAGTCTGGGCTGCTGCTTCAGCAGACCTGATCTGGCCTCTGCCCCTAGTGCTATCCTCTATCTAGAGGCACCTAGAGACTCACATGTCACATCTCAGCTTTGGAGAACAAGATTAAGGAGCTCATGATGCTTCTCTCTCTCTCTCTTTTTTTCCTTCTTACTAAACATGAAAAGAATACAGTACATTTCCTGTGTCAGTTTTTATTTGAAATGAGGATGGTATTATGGCCAGACACTCCAGGAATGCCTAAACCCTGACCTGCCTGTTGATCCACCTTTTCATAGAATACTCACAGACGATGATCATATAGATCATTAAGGAACTAAGAATCAGAGGAACACTATATTGATAGTGTTAGTTTTCTGTTCGGTACTGAGGCAGGCAGAGACTGGGTAGAAGCGGTTTAGGCTTGAGATCTAATTAGGGCCTTCTCTTCCCCACTGTCCCATGCCCATCCTAAATGCACCTTTTTCCGTATCTGTTGCATAGAGGAAGACAAATTAGACAGCCTGCCCCTGCCTAGCCACATGGAGGTAGGAAGAGGAAAAGAGGGCACAGAGCTTGACTCTGGAACACGTTTTGCCTATTTTCAAAAAGGTTAGCTCCATGAGTGAATTATAGAATAAGCATTAAGGTCTGAAATGATGATGATGATGACAATGATGTTGATAACACCTAAGGTTATGGTGGGCTTAAGTGGAATAATTTATGTGAGGAATTTGTCATAGTGCCAGGCATATGTAAGTGTTCAGTAAATGTTACGTGTTGGCATTATTAATAGTAGTAGTATTATCATTATTATCACTCCATATATGGCGTTCAGGGGGCCAAAAAGTGGGTGGACCAGGTGTGGGCCTGGCACGGGGAGAATGGGCCGGGCTGTCCCACCAACATTTTGCTCTCTTTTAGCTCACTGATTGTTCCTTTAGAAGACGGGAATCCTTCCACTCTGGGGGAATTTCTCCCATGATGTCTACCCCTGATCTGGGAATCAGTGAGATGAATATATTTTTTTTGTCTTCAGATGTCTCTGAAATGGTTTGAAAGAGACAGTAGTTAAGTCAGCTCCAAGGCCACATTGTTCCTGGGTCATCAGTTCACCATTACCTTATTTCTTATCTCAGATTGTGTGTAGTTATGGAACCCAGCAGAACTCACTGGAGAGCTATGCAGTGTAACCATCAGATGACAGCTTGTCCAAATAACCAAAATGTCAGGAGCAAAAAATACCCTAGATTTGAATGATGTGAGTCCTGTTTTCTATTAAGTTTCCTCACGAAATCTGTGACCTAAAGAAAATCTACTTTTTCTTGTGAAAATTAAAATCCAAAAGAAATAGGTTAATGTTCTATATGTCCAATTTTTTAATTTAACCTAAGCTCAGCTCTGGGGTTCCCACTCAGATAAATGTGAAGGGAGTCTGGGCTGCTGCTTCAGCAGACCTGATCTGGCCTCTGCCCCTGGAATCTATGTAAATCCACCTGCTCCTTGGAGCCGGAATAACCCTCTCCAAATCTCTCCTGCATCCCACTTTTCCAGCATTCCAGTGAGCCATTGAGATCCCTAAGAACATTCCAAGCCCACACCCACAAAATTCCAAGCAAATTGATATGGTTTAGAGCCCAGCCTGTACCACAGCATAGGCCCACAGTGCTATTGGGAGCCAGAGATTTGGTTTACCTGGAAAAGAAGGATAGCCAGCCAGTAGGGGAGAAAAGGAGATCTTGATTTCTCCTCTACCAGGGTGCAGGCAGTGTCCACAGATGTGAATTACAGTGGTTCAGTCTCCCCTCAGACATACACTTCCTCCCATACCTTGCATAAACTGAAAGCTTTCTTAGCTTTGGCTGTCCCTATTAGGCCGTCTGATTACTGTGTCCTCAGAGGCCCAGTGAGGATCAGTGCCCTCTACTTTATGCTTTTTCCCCCCAAACTGGCCCTTTTTTGGCTTTTTAATTCCCTGGGAGCCCCCTAAATTCTCCCTGTCACTTAGTTCCCTCCTGCAGCAGGTCCTCATTTTCTCTGGGAATATATTCCAGTATCTCTTCTTGCAGAAGCAGAGTAAGGCAGAGGCTAGCCTCCCAACCTGTGAAATGAATCTGTGGTGGTGGCCTTCTCCAGTCCTAGGTAGAACGCAAGCTGCTCTAGGAAGGTCAGGCCCATGAGGGAGCCTCCTGGGATGTCAGCCAAGACCAGCACCTGACGCACTCTAACTGAGATCCTAGAAAATCCTGCCAGGACCCCATGAGTTAGCTTTCTTGATGACTCTGGCTTTGGACCCCAGCCACCACCACTGCTTTGACTTCCCTGTTAGCAGTTTATTCCCAAATGTCAACCCCCTCATGGGCACCGATATATTGAGGTGATGACAGGACTTTGGATGCTGGTATGGCAGTATTCTGGCCAGGGACTTAGGAATGCCCAGGTGCTTCCCAAGGAAGCTATATCCATAGGAAATACCCAGAAGACTCAAAGACACTTATATTAATACTTATACCCAATCACCAGCAGTTCTGAGGGTTTTCACTACAGTCTAAAATCAAAGAATTTATGTGGCTTAGGCTGAAGATCAAAGTGGGCCTCCTCCTCCCACCCACTATAAATCATAAAGGACACCCCTCCCTAGCTACATGTACAGAGGTATAGAAAAGCAAGAGACAGTGGCAAGGCCCTTCCCCTTGACCTTACCCATCTAAACACAGAGCAGATGGGGAAACACAGGGTGGATAAAGGAGAAAGATCAAAGTTTCATGCCTTTTAATGAGTGGAGGCATCACCTACTAAGAGTTGGGAAGTGTGTAGGCAGAGGGGGCCTGCATTGGCTTCCCTAAACACTTGCCTGGAATTCACTGGAACAGCTTAGTACATTGTCTTTTAATTTTTCCAGTTACAATGTGTATGAGAGCAAGTACCATCTTAATCATCTTTATGTAGCCCCTGCTCAGTAATTTATTGGAGATAAAACATGCCCAATAAATATATGTTAAGCTAAAATAGAATATAATTAAGATTTGTAATAACTTACTTTTTTGAGCTATGTGGCAAAAAATAAAAAGTACAATGACATATAAGTTTTAAATGTTCTCTTCTTTAAAAAAAAAATAGCAACTACAGAACAGCTTGGTGGAATTTGGAAAACCATGGAAGATGAACCCAGGAGATGGAGCATTTTATGGCCCTAAAGTAAGTAGACTATATGCCTCAAAAAGAGTAAAAATTTAAAGGAAAAATAAAAGCTGTCTTTAAGCAAATATCATTTAATTTACAGATTGATATAAAAATCAAGGATGCTATTGGCAGATATCATCAATGTGCTACAATTCAGCTGGACTTCCAACTACCTATTAGATTTAATCTTACATATGTTAGGTGAGTAATTGAATATGACAAATAAAGTATTACTAATATGCCAATCATTTGTCATTTGAACATTAGCAATACAAAAATAAACATCAATACATGGACTAGTAAATGTCTATTACTATATGTGTGATATACTCATATATTTTTTATATATGATTTTTTCAAGTTTTTATTTAAATTCCAGTTAGTTCACATACAATGTAATATCAGTTTCAGGTGTACAATATGGTGACTCAACACTGCCATACAACACCCAGTGCTCATCACACGTGCACTCCTTAATCCACATCACCTACTTCACCCATCCTCCCACCCACTCCCTCCTGGTAACCATCAGTTTGTTCTCTATAGTTAAGACTCTGTTTCTTGGTTTGTCTCTCTTTCTCCCCCCCCCCCCCCACTTTGCTTGTTAGTTTTGTTTCTTAAATTTCACATAGGATTGAGTTCCACATATGAATGTCTCTCTCTGACTGACTTATTTCGCTTAGCATAATACTCTCTGGCTCCATCCATGTTGTTGCAAATGGCAAGATTTCATTCTTTTTTATGGATGAGTAATATTCCATTGTGGATATATACACCACTTTTAAAAACATTTTTATTTGAGAGAGAGAGAGCAAGAACACAAGAAGGGAGAGGGACAGAGGGAGAAGCAGACTCCCCACTGAACAGGGAGCCTGACATGGGCTTGATTCCAAGACCCTGGGATCATGACCTGAGCCAAAGGCAGACACTTAACCAACTGAGCCACCCAGGCACCCCTGTACTACTTCTTTATCCATTCGTTGATAAGTGGACACTTGGGCTGTTTCCACAGTTTGGCTATTGTAGATAATGCTGCTGTAAACATCAGGGTGCATGTACCCCTTTGAATTACTATTTTTGTATTCTTTGGGTAAATACCTAGTAGTGCAATTGCTGTATCATAGTGTAGTTCTATTTTTAACTTTCTGAGGAACCTCCATACTGTTTTCTACAGCAGCGGTACCGGTTTGCATTCCCACCAGCAGTACTAGACGGTTCCTCTTTCTTCATATTCTCTCCAGTACCTGTTGTTTCTTGTTGATTTAGCCATTCTGACAGGTGTGAGGTAGTTTTGATTTGCATTTGATTTCATTGTAGTTTTGATTAGCATTTCCTTGATGGTGAGTGATGTTGAGCATATTTTCATGTGACTGTTGGCCACCTGGATGCCTTCCTTGAAAAAATGTCTATTCATGTCTTCTGCCCATTTTTTAATTGGATTACTTATTTTATTGTGTGTTGATTTGTATAGTTCTTTATGTATTTTGGAGGCTAACCCTTTATTAGATATGTCATTTGTAAATATTCTCCCATTCAGTAGGTTGCCTTTTAGTTTTGTTTCCTTCACTGTGCAGAAGCTTTTTATTTTGATTTAGTCCAATAGTTTATTTTTGCTTTTGTTTCCCTTGCCTCAAAAGACATATCTAGAAAGAAGTTGCTATGGCCATTGTCAAAGTTACTGCCTGTGTTCTCTTCTAGGATTTTTATGGTTTCAGGTCTCACATGTAGGTCTTTAATCCATTTTGAATTTATTTTTGTATATGGTGTAAGAAAGTGGTCCAGTTTCATTTTTTTGCATATAGCTGTCCAGTTTTCCCAACACCATTTGTTGAAGAGACTGTCGTTTCCCCATTGGATGTTATTTCCTGCTTTCTTGAAGATTAATTAACCATATAATTGTAGGTTCATTTCAGGATTTTCAGTTCTTTTCTATTGATCTATGTGTCTGATTTTGTGCCAGTACCATACTGTTTTGATTACTCCAGCTTTGTAATATAACTTGAAGTCCAGAATTGTGGTGCCTCCACCTTTGCTTTTCTTTTTCAAGACTGCTTTGGCTATTTGGGGTCTTTTGGGGTTCCATACAAATTTTAGGATTGTTTGTTCTAGCTATGAAAAATGCTGTTGCTATTTTGATATGGATTGCATTAAATGTGCAGATTACTTTGGGTAGTATGGACATTTTAACAATATTTGTTCTTCCAATCCATGAGCATGGAATGTCTTTCCATTTCTTTTTGTCATCTTTAATTTCTTTCATCAGTGTTTTATGGTTTTCAGAGTACAGGTCTTTCACTTCTTTGGTTAGGTTCGTTCTTGGGTATCTTATTGTTTTTGGTTCAGTTGTAAATGGGATTGATTCCTTAATTTCTTTTTCTGCTGTTTCATTATTAGTGTATAGAAATGCAACAGATTTCTGTACATTGCCTTTATATCCTGTGACTTTGCTGAATTCATGTATTAGTTCTAGCAGTTTTTTGGTGGAGTCTTTGGGATTTTCTATATAGTGTATCATGTGATCCGCAAATTACAAAAGTTTTACTTCTTCCTTGCTAATTTGGATGCCTTTTATTTCTTTTTGTTGTGTGATTGCTATGGCTAGGACTTCCAGTACAATGTTGAATAAAAGTGGTGAGAGTGGACATCCCTGTCTTGTTCCTGACGGTAGAGGAAACACTCTCAGTTTTTCCCCCATTGAGGATGATATTAGCTGTGGGTTTTTCATATATGGCCTTTATGATGTTTCCTCTAAACCTACTTTGTTGAGGGTTTTTATCATGAATGGTTGTTGTCCTTTGTAAAATGCTTTTTCTGTATCTATTGAAATGATCATATGGTTCATATCCTTTCATTAATGCGATGTATCATGTTGATTGATTTGCAAATATTGAACCACTCTTGCAACTCAGGAATAAATCCCACTTGATCGTGGTGAATGGTTTTTTAATGTATTGTTGGACTCAGTTTGCGAATATTTTGTTGGGGATTTTTGCATCTATGTTCACCAGAGACATTAGCCTGTAGTTCTCTTTTTTTGTGGTGTCTTATCTGGGTCTGTTCTCAGAGTTTTGCTGGCCTCATGGAATGAATTGGGAATTTTTCCTTCCTTTTATATTTTTTGGAATAGTTTGAGAAGAATAGGTATTAACTCTTTAAATTAAAGTTTGGTAGAATTCGCTGTGAAGCCATCTAGTACTGGACTTGTGTTTGTTGGGAGTTTTTCATTACTGATTCCATTTCTTTGCTGGTTATCAATCTGCTCAAGTTTTCTATTTCTTCCTGTTTCAGTTTTGGTAATTTAGAAATAGAAACATATGTTTCTAGAAATTTATGCATTTCTTCGAGGTTGTCCAACTTGTTGGCATGTAGTTTTTCATAATATTCTCTTATAATTTGTTGTATTTCTGTGGTGTTGGTTGATATTTCTCCTCTCTCATCTGTGCTTTTACTTATTTGGGTCCTTTCTCTTTTTGATAAATCTGACTAGAGGTTTATTAATTTTATTAATTTTTTCAAAAAATCAGCTCCTGGTTTCATTGATCTGTTCTGTTGTTTTAGTTTCTATATCATTTATTTCTGCTCTAATCTTTATTATTTCATTCCTTCTGCTGGCTTTAGGTTTCGTTTGTTTTTCTTTTTCCAGCTCTGTTAAGTATAAGGTTAGGTTGTTCATTTGAGATTTTTCTTGCTTCTTTAGGTAGTACTGTATTACTATAAACATCCCTCTTAGGACCACTTCATTGCATCCCAAAGGTTTTGGACCCCTGTGTTTACATTTGTTTCCATGTATTTTTCAATTTCTTCTTTTATTTCCTGGTTGGCCCATTTATTTTTCAGTAGCTTATTATTCAACTTCCATGTATTTGTGGTCTTTCCAGATTTTTTCTTATAGTTGAGTTCTAGTTCCATAGCATTGTGATCAGAAAAGGTGCATGGTATGACTTCGATCTCCTTAAATTTGTTGAGGCCTGTTTTGTGGCCTAATATGTAATCTGTCCTGGAGAATGTTCCACGTGCGCTTGAAAAGAATGTGTATTCTGCTGTTTTAGGATGGAATGTTCTGAATATATCTCTTAAGTCCATTTGGTACAGTGTGTCATTCAAAGCTATTGTTTCCTTCTTCTGCTTAGATGTCCATACATTGATGTAAGTGGAGTGTTAAAGTTCCATAATATTATTGTGTTATTATCAATGAGTTCCTTTATGTTTGTTATTAATTATTTTACATATTTGGGTGCTCCTATGTTAGGTGCATAACTATTTACAATTGTTATATCTTCTTGTTGGATTGTCCCCTTTATGATTATATAGTGTCCTTCTTTGCCTCTTGTTACGGTCTTGTTTTAAAGTCTAGTTTGTCCAATGTAAGTATTGATTGTTACCCTGGCTTTCTTTTAACATCTATTTGCATGATAAATGTTTCTTCATTCTCTCACTTTCAATCTGCAGATGCTTTTAGGTCTAAAATGAGTCTCTTGTAGACAGCATTTGATGGTTCTTTTTTTTTTAATCCATTCTGACACCCTGTGTCTTTTGATTGGAACATTTAGTCCATTTACATTCAAAGCAATTATTGATAGATATGTATTTATTGCCATTTTATTACTTGTTTTGTGGTTGTTTCTGGAGATTTTCTCTGATCCTTTCTTTCATCTTTCATGTTTTGCTGATTTTGTTTAGTGATATATTTGGATTTCTTTGTCTTTATTCTTTGCATGTTTATTAGTGGTTTTTGATTTATGGTTACCATTAGGTTTATATATAACCTTTTCTGCATATAGCAGTCTGTATTAAGTTGATGGTTGTTTAAGTTTGAACCCATTCTTCTCCTCTCCTCCCCATGTTTTAGGTGTACATTATTGTATTTTACATCCTTTTTTGGTGAATTCTTTGACTGATTTTTTACAGAAATATTCATTTTTACCACGTTTGTGTTTCCTACCTTTATACTGTCACTTTTGGTCTCTATTTTCCACTCAGAGAGCCCCCTTTAATATTTCTTGCAGGGCTGGTTTAGTGGTCACAAGAACTCCTTCAGTTCTTGTTTGTGAAACTTTTTATCTCTCCTTCTATTCTGAATGATAGTCTTGCTGGATAGAGTATTCTTTGCTGCAGATTTTTCCCATTTAGCCCTTTCAATGTATCATGTCACTATCCTCTGGCTTGCAAAGTTTCTGTTGAAAAATCTTCTGCTAGCCTTATGGGTTTTCTCTGGTGAGTTACTGACTTCTTTTGTCTTGCTCTTTTTAAGATTTTTTCTTTATCACTATACTTTGCAAATTTAATTGCAATATATCTTGATGTGGGCCTGCTTTTGTTGATTTTGATGGGAGTTCTCTGTGCCTCCTAGATCTGGATACCTGTTTCCTTCCCCAGATTAGGGTAGTTTTCAGCTATGATTTTCTCAAATACAGTTTTTGCCCTCTTTTCTCTCTCTTCTGGGACTCCTATAATATGAATGTTGTTACATTTGATGGAGTCACTGAGAACCCCAAGCCTATTGTTGTTTTGCATAATTCTTTGTCACTTTTGTTCAGCTTAATTACTTTATATTACTTTGTCTTATAGGTCATTAATTCGTTCCTCTACCTCTTCCAGCCTGCTGTTCTTTGCATCAAGTGTTTTCTTAATCTCGTTTATTACATACTTCATCTCTGTGTGATTCTTTTTTAATTCTTATCTCTGTGGTAAGGATCTCACTGATGTCTTCCTTTCTTTTCTCAATTCCAGTGAGTATCATGATCATTACTTTAAATTCTCATCAGGCATGTTACTTACATCTGTTTCACTTAGATCTCTGGTCGTGGCCTTATCTTGTTCATTCATTTGATATAAGTTCCTCTGTCGTCTCATTTTGTCTACATCTCTGCCTGCTTCTGTGTGTTAGAAAATCTAGTTATGTCTTCTACTCCTGAAAGTAATGGCCTTATGAAGAAGAGGTCTTATAGTGCCCAGGCCTGGCACTTTAGGGAGTGTCTCCATTGTGTGCTGTGTGCTCTGCTCTTGTGTTCTGGCTGCTCTTTCCTTCAAGCTGGTCATCTGCAGAGGCTCTCCTTGCCTGATGTGGGCAGTGTTTGGTCCCTGGGCTGAGTGTGGTGAGTTTTAACTAGGGGTGCTCTGGTCTGCTTCTGAAATGAGACATGTCATCACCTCCACTAGAACTGAGGCCCTATAGAACTCTCTGATTGGGAGATGTGTTGTGGGCAGGGGTTTGTAGTCTTCTGGGGGAGAGGCCCACTGCACTGGGACTGAGGTAAGTGTGACCGAGAAGGGCAGTTCCATTGGAGTGCGGGGGTGGGGAGGTGGGATTTGGTGTGAGCAAGTTAGGCAGCCAGCGTCCACACTGCGCTGCTTCCCAAAGGTGGCTCTGTTTTTCCTGAAGGCTGGGGGAGGGAAATGACGCTGGCTAGCTCCTTTGTTCCTGGAGAGGCCTGTCCATGAATGCTTCCTCTCAGGGACTCACTCCAAGAAGAGCAAATATTCTCCCCACTGTGTGCCCCAGGTACTCTTCAGATTGCTTTTTCCATGCTGTCTGCCCCCCGGCTTGTTTGCCTGCCTTCTCTCTAGGACTAAGGCAGTGCCCTCTAGGCTCTATCCCAGCCAAGCCTGCTGATTCTAAAATTCTAGGCTTAAAGCCCCACTAGTTGCAAGAACTCATGAAATTCAGTCCCTCTATTTTCTAAGCCAATGGCTATGGGGAAACATTTTCCTTGTGTGTTCCCCCGTGTGCTCGTCTCTCTCTTGCCTTCAACATGACCATGGCTCCCTCCACACCACAGCAGCTAGGATCCTTTTCTCCCCTAAACCATGTCTCTGCACTTTCTACCTTCTTTGATGTGTCTTCTTCTCTCCCTTTAGTTGTGGAGTTTGTTCTTTCAGTCTTCAGTTGAATGTTTTTGATTTCTGGGGTATTTAGGATGATTTGATAGTTAGCTAGCTGTATTCATGGGATGAGGCAAGCCTAAGGTCCTCTTACTTCACCACTATCTTCCTGTCCCCAGTTCCCAATATACTCATATATTTATGTACCTGCTTATAATGTATTTGGGGATCAACGAGAATTTTCTGAGGACATGATCTAGTGGGGGAAGGAAGATAAGTAAGTATAAGATTAGAGATATGAACAAAGTACTTTAAAACAATCAAAGCTGCTAACTCCCTGATGTGAGGAGGGATGACTTTATAAAGAGTGAACATTGGGTCTGTATCTTGAGGGTGAGGTATTTGCCAGGGAGAGCAGAGTAAAAAGGCAATTTTGTCACTGCACACCAACAGCTTTTTAAAAAAATAATTCTTAATATACAGTAAAGTTTCATATGTGTGTGGTGTATGTATGTGTGTGTACAGTTCTATGAATTTTCACACCCATATGGAGTTGTGTGCCACCACCAAATTATGATTCCATCATTCCAGTAAACTCCTGTGCTGCTCACCTGTCATCATATTCTCCTCCCATCCCTTGCCCTTAGTAATCATGAATATGTTGTCCGTCCCTATAATTTTGCCTTTTACAGAATGCTATATATATATGGAATGATATAGTATAAACGTTTTGAGACTGGCTTTTTTCACTCAGCATAATGTCTTAGAGATTCATCCATGCTTTTGCATGTATCAGTAATTTATTCCTTTTACTGCTGACTAGTATGCTGTTATATGGATGCACCACAATTTGTTTTTCCAATCACTCATAAAAAGGCATTTGGTTCATTTCCAGTTTTGGGTGATTATGAGTAGAGCTGCTATAAACACTAATGTATAGGCTTTTGAGTGAATGTAAGTTTTCATTTCTCTGGGGTATAGACCTAGGAATGGGGCATATGGTAAGTGTGTGTTTAACTTTTAAGAAACTGACACACTATTTTCCAGAGTGACTGTGCCATTTTGTATTCTCACTAGCAATATATGAGAATTCCAGGTGTTCTGTATTCTTGCCAGCCCTTGGTTTTCTCAGGATTTGTTTCTTTCTTTTTTTCTTTTTTTTAAGCCATTCTAATAGGGGTGTAGTAGTATTTTCCCTTGGTTTAATTTTGTATTTCTCTAGTAGCTAATGATGTTAACATCTTTTCATATATTTATATGCCATTCATATATTCTCTTTGATTAAGTGTCTGTTCAAGTCTTTTGCTCATTTTTAAATTGGGTTGTTTTCTTACTGTTGAGTTTGAGAGTTCTTTATATAATTCAAGCCCTTTGATAGATACGTGATTTGCAAACAGTTTCTCCTTATCTATAGCTGTTGTTTTTTCATTTTTTACAGTGAAAGTCTTAACTCTCCCTTCAATCTTGAGTTTTTAATTTCAATGAATTCTAATTTGTAAATTTTTTCTTTTATGGATCATGCTTTTGGCATCATGTCTATAAACACTTTGCCTAAGCACAAACCTTTGCCTAAGCACAAGGTTTTCCTTTATGATTTATTTTAAAAGTATTCTAATATTAGGTTTTACCTTTGGATCTAAGATCCACTTTGAGCTTGTGTTTGTGTATGATGTGATGTTTAAGTCACAGTTCATTGTTTGCATCTAGATGTCTAATTGTTCTAACACCATTTTTGTAAAAACTGTTCTTTCTCCACTGACTTGCCTTTGGGCCTTTGTCAAAAATCAACCGGACACATTTGTGTGGTCCTATTTTTAGATTTTCAGTTCTGTTCCACTGATTCATTGATTATCCCTTTATTAATACCATACTGATTCAATTACTGTAGCTTGATATTGTTTTAAAATTAGATAATGTGAATCTTTTATTCTTTTTCAGAGTTGTTTTGGGTTTTCCAACTCTTTTGCTTTCAATAGATCTATTAAAAAAAACAACAAACAACAAAACAAACAAAAAACCCTAGTGAGAATTTTGATTGGAATTGCATTAAATCTAAAGATTAGTTTAGGGTAGAAGTGACTTAACTGTATTGAATCTTTCAATCTATGAACTTCTTTGATTTCTTTCATCAGTTTTTATAGATTTCAGCATACAAGTCCTATACATGTCTTAATAGATTTATACGTAAGTATTTCATTTGAGTGGAGCAGTTGTAGATGGTGTATTGTATTCTTAATTTTGGCACCTGTGTGTTCATTGGGAAATACAGCTGATTTTTGTATATTGATCTTGTTTGCTGAACTTACATATTCTAGGAGTTTGGGCAGGGTTTTTTTTGTTTGTTTTTGTTTTTTATTTTTATTTTTTTGGGTAGAATTCTTGGGATTTATGTAGACAGTCATGCCATCTGCAAATAGAGACCGTTTTACCCTTCCTTTCTCATCTGTATGCTTTTTATTGCCTTCTCTTGCCTCATGGCATTGGCTAGAACTTTCAGCTCTAGGTTGAATAGAGGGATGAGGGTGGAGATGCTCACCTTCTTCCCAATCTTAGGAGGAAAAGCATATAGTTGTTTCACCTTCAAGTACAATTGTTAGGTGTAGGACTTCGTAGGTGCTCTTTATCAAATTAAGGGAGTTTTCCTCTACTCTTAGTTTTCTGAGAGTTTTTATCATAAGTGGATTTTTTAAAAAGATTTTATTTATTTATTTGAGAGAGAGAACACAAGCAGGGTAAGTGTTAGAGGGAGAGGGAGAAGCAGGCTCCCCACTGAGCAGGAAACCCGATATTGGTCTTGATCCCAGGATCCTGGGATCATGACCTGAGCCAAAGACAGACACTTAACTGACTGGGCCACCCAGGCACCCCCAAATTGATTGTGAATTTTGTCAAATTCCTTTTCTGGATCAATTGATGTGTGACTTTTCTTTTTTAGCTCATTCATATGGTGGATTACATTGATTTAGAATGTTGAACCAGCTTTGCATTGCTGGAATAAATTCCACTTGCTCATGGTGTATTGTTTTTATATATTACTGGATTTGAGCTCCTAATAGTTTGCATGTATGTTCATATGGGATATTGGTCTGTGGTTTTCTTTTCTTGCACTATCTTTCACTGGTTTTGGTATTTGAGTAATGCCGGCCTCACAAAATGAATTAGGAAGTAGTCCACTGTCTTTTATTTTCTGGAAGATATTATGTAGAATTGGTTATTTCTTTTTCAAATGTTTGGTAGAATATACCATTAAAACCACCCATGGTTTTAATGGTATATATATATACCAAACCACTGCTGGAGGTTTTCTTTGGGAAGGTTTTTAATTATGAGTTCATTTTCATTGAGATAGAAGATGTTTATGTTACCTATTTCTTTTTGGTTAAATTGAGATAGTTTGTGCTTTTCAAGGGATTGATTCATTTAAGTTGTTGAATTTATATGCAGAATGTTCATAATATTACACATATTATGCTTTTAATTTCTGTGAGACTGTAGTGATATCTTCTTTCATTCATAATATATCTATCTTTGTTCTCTTCTTTGTCAATTTTTCTAGAGGTTCATCAATTTTACTGACCTTTTCAAAGAACTGACTTTTAATTTCATTGATTTTTCTCTATTATGTTTTTAATTTAATTGATACCTGCTCTTTATTATTTTCTTCCTTTTGCTTGTTTGGGGTTTTCCTATCCTTTTACCTTTACCTTTAATCTTTAAATTCACTGACTCTTTTCTGTCATTGCCTTTGCTGCCATGTCCATCTAGTGAATTTTGTTCATTCCCATCATTGTATTTTTTTAGTTTCACAGTTTCTTTTCTAAGACTTTTATCTTTCTAGTCCTTTCAAGTGTGTTCACCTTCACTTGGAGTATGCTTATAATAGCTGTTTTATAGTCTTCAGTAATTCCACCATCTTTGTCATCTCACTGTTGGAATCTGTTGTCTTTTCCCCTTACCTATTGAGATTTACCTGATGATTGATATGCCATGTAGCTTTGGATTGCATCCCAGACAGTTTGAATATTAGGAGATGCTGGGTTTGTTTAAATCATAAAGAGATTGTTGATTTCTTTCTTTCTTTTTTTTTTTTTTAGCAGTCGATTTGAAGGGTTAATTAAGTTCAGGCCTTAATTTCCAACATGCCTTCTGTGGGCTGTTGTTCCAATGTGAGTTCAATTTTCAAAGCCTTGGTAGTGCTATTCAGATGTGTCCTGTGTGTGTGCCACCTAGTGGCCAAGTCCCATACACGGTTCAGTTCTCAAGCCTGGTGTGTGCTATTCAGGGTCAGACCTATGCATTTGCAGTTCAGAGGTGAGGCCGGGTGAGTTCATACACTGCTTTATGGGATAGCTCTATTGCACTCCCTGTCTCTGATTTCCCTGGCACTTTTGATTCCCTAGGGTACCTTTTTACAGTCCTATGGCCAGAAAGCTGGGGCTTTAGCTCCCCCTCTTCTCCATGCTCTTTCTGTGACTGTATCTGTGCTAGAAACCAAGCATCAGGAGGTGAGAGAGAGAGAAAAAAAAAAGCAACTGTGATTCATCCCTGACATGTGGGACCATAGCTCTTCTGGTCAGAGAGAAGGATCCCATTTCTTAGAGTTTTAAGTGCCAGTTTAGTCCCTGCCTCTGTGGGAATGCCTGGGGGCTGGACAAAAGAGAACAGAAAAAAGAGAAAAAGAAACCCTAGGATTTCCTCAACCCGTACTCTTTCTGAAATTTAGGAGTTATTTGTTCTGACTCCTGACCAGGAAATGAGGATTTCTCTTGAAGCTGCTTCCGGTGCATACTTCTTGGTTTGGGGCTGCCTTTTAGTCCAGACCATCAGGCCACACAATACTGGAAGACAAAGTTACAGGAAACTGACTGCTGGTTTGGTGGTACTTCAAATTCTGGTCTCCTTTAGCAATCCACCTGGCACCATTTACTTTTCAGAGTTCTCGGATGGCTGGTTCCATGCATTCTCTCCAGGGTGTATGTTTGTATTCAGTGAGAGAACTAGGATGGAGCATGCTTACTCCATTTTGCCTGGAACCAGCATCCTGATCTGAGTTAGACAAAATGACAACATCCCTTTAAACTCTTCTCTTACCAGCATGTCTAAGTTTTGGATATAGTGTTGATTAGATAATGTGCTGAGTTGTCTTTTTTTTTTTTTAAAGATTTTATTTGTTTATTCATGAGAGAGAGAGAGAGAGAGAGGCAAAGGCAGAGGGAGAAGCAGGCTCCCTGCAGAACAGGGAGCCCAATGCAGAACTCGATCCCAGGACCCTGGGATCATGACCTGAACCAAAGGCAGACGCTTAACCAACTGAGCCACCCACGTGCCCTGAGTTGTCTTTCATTCAACATTAATAAAGACAAAAAAGGAAAAATTATTGGCATGTTTCAAATCCAATAATTTTAATAGAATATTTTCCTAATAAGATTCTTTTTTTAAAAAAGATTTTATTTATTTATTTTTGCAAGAGAGAGAGAGTGTGCATGAGCGGGAGAGGGAGGGGCAGAAGGAGAAGCAGACTCTCCACTGAAAAGGGAGCCTGATGTGGGACTCGATCCCAGGACCCTGGGATCATGACCTGAGCCAAAGGCAGACTCAGCCAAAGGCTGAGCCACCCAGAGCCCTTCCTAATAAGATTCTTTTTTTTTTTTTTAAGATTTTATTTATTTATTTGACAGATAGAGACATAGAGAGGGAACACAAGCAGGGGGAGTGGGAGAAGGAGAAGCAGGCTTCCCGCCGAGCAGGGAGCCCAATGTGGGGCTCGATCCCAGACCCTGGGGCCATGACCTGAGCGGAAGGCAGCCGCTTAACAACTGAGCCATCCAGGCACCCCCCTAATAAAATTCTTATAATAAATGAACAACCACCATTTTCCCAGTATGATTTTATGGATTGATCTCAATTTGTGTCCAAGCCTCAAAAAATCTTTTATTTTGTATTCTTTATCTTGTGTTTTGATTCCTAGTTACAGAGCTACACTAAGAGTTATAAGTTAAAGAGCTGAAGGAATAGTCGAAGTGTTACATATTGAGAGTTACATCAACACATGAAAATAATAAAAATGCTTAGGAGAATGAGGGAGAAAGCACAGACCTTTCAAAAATAAATTTGGGCCTTTTAGGAAAGATGGTATCTTAAGTTCATGTTTACAAAACCCATCTTTTCCCAGGAACCTACTAAAATGATCAAAAAGAATGAGGAGTGATGGCACTCTGTTAATCCTGAAATGACCCAACTTGTTCAACAAAATTTGAGCATTAATGGGCATTCAAGGAGGATGCGGAGGAGAAGCAGATCAGCTAAGGCAATTTCCATCCTCTATTCATCTATCAGTCCGTCCATCCATCATCCATTCCTCTTTCCATTTGTCCATCGATCGATCGATCCATCCATCCATCCTAGGTGTTGGGTAGAAAACAGAGTAGGAGAGCAAGAGTGGAGGCAGTGGTCTGGAGGCCAGGTGAGAGATGATGACAGTTAGAATAATGTGGTAGTAATAGAGATTTTTTTTTAAAGAGATACTTCGGGTATATTTTGAAGGTAGAACCAGTGTGATTTGTTCATAGCTTAGATATGAAGGGAAAAGGAGAGAAGAGCATCAAGGTCATCGTCATGGTCAAATAAGGTTTTTTCTAAGAAAGCAGGGCTGGTTCAGCATTAAAAAGTATATTATTGTCATTCATTAAATTCAACAATGCTGAAATTCAATCAACAAAATTTAACATCCATACTCGTGAGATGAACACGAGTTCACGTGAGATGTGAGAAATCTCATCTCATACACATGAGATGAAAGAAATTTCCTTACTATTACGAAGAATATTTATTAGAAAATAACAAGAACACCTCAACTTTTTTGGAAAGAAGGGGATTATGTCTACTGTTTGTACTGTTACTTAGAATTGTTCTGGGAGTACAAATATTTGAAATAAAAAGATAAAATTGTTATTACTTGTAGATGTTAAGATGTCTTGAAATCTACCAGAATCAAGTGGAGAAAAATGGCAACTAATGATAAAGTTAAGTAAGGTCAAAATGCAGAAATCAATTTGCTTTCATATATATTAGCAATAACCTGCTAGGAAATGCAGTGGGGAAAAAAAATTTCAGAAGCAACAGTACTGAAGTAAAATACCTAGGAGTAAACTTAACAAGAATTATAAATGTATAATATTTATATGGAATATACGCCATAAAATTTTATCAAAAACTATTAAAAAAGCATTGTTTATTTATTTTGTGTGTGTGGTTTTCTTAATTTAAATTTTGTTATTTAACATACAGTGCAGTATTGGTTTCAGGAGTAGAATTCAGTGATTCATCACTTACATCAACACAGAGTGCTCAACATGACAAGTGCCCTCCTTAATACCTATCGCCCATCTAGCGCATCCCCCACCCTCCTCCCTCCATCAACCCTCAGTTTGTTTTCTCTCATTAAGAGTCACTTATGGCTTGTTTCCCTCTCTCCCTTTTTTTCTTTCCCCCTTCCCATATGTTCGTCTGTTTCTTTCTTGTATTCAGCCATCAAAAGGAATGAAATCCTGCCATTTGCAATGATGTGGATGGAGCTAGAGTGTATTATGCTAAGTGAAATAAGTCAGTCAGGGAAAGACAAATATCATATAATCTCACTCATATGTGGAATTTAAGAAAAAAGAGTTGTTTAAATGAAAATTCATACCACACTCTTGGAATGGGAAGAATCAATATTCGGAAGATATTAATTCTCTTCAGATTTATCTATAAATCTAATGTAATGCCAACAAAATCCACTGGGATTATTTTTGGGGATGCTGGCATTAATTCTCATGTTTATCTGAATGTATAGATGTGTGCATATAGGTTATGTCACTATTTGCCCTTCTTACGGCTAGACCTGATTTTAGTTCTTTTGATAGAAATGATGGGACAGAAATTTCTGGTACCTGGGGGCCTGTGAAAGAATCATCCTGCTTCTCTTTCATTCCCTATAGAAAAACAATGTTATGTAACATTCAGGAGTATACCATACTGATTATTTTATGGAATGAATTATTTCTTCGTATCTGAGCAGGACAGGACTCAGCTACCTACCTCCACCCCAGAGCTTTCTGTGGGATCTAGATAGGATTTGGCCTACAGTCAGGTTGTAATGGCTCTTAGCAGAAATGATTGGCAATGATGATATCCAATTTTAATGTTTGAAGTGACTCTAATGAATGGATTTCTCTGTTTTTATTTGTTTTGTTTGCCTTGTATGTGTATATTTTAATAGTAGCTAGCTAATATTTTTAGATACAAATTTCTCGTAAGAAATTTGTAAGCATAGCATATAACATTTATTGCAATAATGTGAAATTTATGTTTCTGAGAAAATTATGCACAGATCTTGGGGTAACTCACTTCATTACAGTTAACAGTCATAATTTGTTTTTTCCATCTTTTTTTGGAAGGGAAGGAGGGAATCATTAAGTGTAAGGTACATGTCATCAAAGTTTCATGTCTATTTAAGGAATTTGACCAGTGGACTTTAGGAACAATTACCAGGAACATTTTCATGAGGCTTACAATGGGAGCAGTGGATAGTGTCAGGAATGGGTTGCATTCAGATCAAATAAAATTAGCTGTGAGTTGACATTTGGGTGAAGCTGAGAGAGGGTTATGTGGGAGTTCATTATACTAGTCTCTTTACTTTTCTATATGTTTCATGTTCTCTAATAAAATGTTTTAAAAATAAAAGAACAGAGATTAGCAAACAGAGCCGTCTTTTGTTTTAAGAAAACAAGACAGTCCCAAAACCAAAGAAATAAGGTTCATAGGAGAGATATCCAAAAATACTCATCTAAATCTGTAATCAAAACACTGTGAGAAGAACCCAAGGCACTCTGCTCTGCCCCCACCTCTTGAGATTTAGAGATTGCTGAAGATCTTAGAAGCAGAGAGTACCGATGGCCACTTCCCTGACTGCCCTACTGTGGGATGACCTGAACCTGGTCCACACCAGCTGCTGCCAGGTGCCTGGACTGTGGTGAACCTGTGTTCCCCTGGACTCATGCTGACTCCCGTGGAAGGGGCTCCTGTAAAGTCTTTATTACTCCTGTAAAGAGTTTATTACTTCATTCTAAACTCGTTAGGGCTTCTTCTTTAAGGAGTCTTCCCTCACCACTGGTGGTCCCACCCCAGCATTACACAGCTACACAGTGTGTGTTGCTTGTTGGTTTTCTTAGAAACTCAGTGGTAGTAAAAGCCCCAAGAAAAGCAATGATGGGAGGAAGGGGAATATGACTGAGGAGGGGTGCATGAGAGGTTTTTAAAGTACTGGTAATACTGTATTTCTTAACACAATTTTAAAAAATTATTCTTGAAAGTAGACATAGGGATTTCTGGGTGGCTCAGTAGGTTAAGTGTCTGCCTTCGGCTCAGGTCATGATCCCAGGGTCCTGGGATCGAGCCCTCCATTGGGCTCCCTGCTCCACAGGAAGCCTGCTTCTCCCTCACCCACTCTCCCTGCTTGTGTGCCTGCTCTCACTATCTCTCTCTGTCAAATAAAGAAAATCTTAAAAAAAAAAAAGTAGATATAAATGTTTTAAAGAGTCTTCACCACAAATTGTACATGTTAAATTTTTCAAATAAAAAATAGTGCTATATATGAATGAAGCAATACCATCCAGATAGAGACTTATGTGAGGATATAGTACATGGGAAATGAGGCATTTCAAACCTGTGGGGAGGGGGCGGGTTCAATAAATGACATTGGGACAATTGGCTGGGCTGTCCATTTGGAGGGAAAATGTGAAATTCTAGATTGCACACTAGATACAAAAATTAATTATAGCTGGATAAACTATTTTTTAAAAATTCATTAAAGTAGTACTAACATGATACTACCTAGAGAAAACCCTAAAGACCACCAAAACATTACTAGAACTGAAAAATGAATTCAGTAAGGTCACAGGATACAATATCAGTGTACAGAAATCTGTTGCCTTTCTGTACATCAATAATGAAGCAGCAGAAAGAGAAATTAAGAAGACAATCCCATTTATAGTTACACCAAAAATAATAAAATACCTAGGAATAAACTTAACAAAGAAGGTGAAATACCTGTACTCTGAAAACTATGAAACATTGATGAAAGAAATTGAAGGCAACACAAACAAATGGAAAGACATATCATGCTCATGGATTGGAAGAACAAATGTTAAAATGTCCATATTACCCAAGGCAATCTGCACACTGAATGCAATCCCTATCAAAATACCACCAGCATTTTTCACAGAGCTAGAACAAACAATCCTAAAATTTGTATGGAACCACAAAAGACGCTGAATAGCCAAAGCAATCTTGAAAAATAAAAACAAAGCTGGAAGCATCACAAATCCAGATTTTAGGTTATATTACAAAGCTGGAGTAATCAAAACAGTATGGTATTGGCACAAAAATAGACACACAGATCAGTGGAACAGAACAGAAATCCCAGAAATAAACCCACAATTACATGATCAATTAATTTTTGACAAAGGAGGCAAAGATATGCAATGGGAAAAGGACAGTGTCTTCAATAAATGGTGTTGAGAAAACTGGACAGCTACCTGCAAAAGAATGAAATTGGACCACTTTCTTACACCATACAGAAATATAAACTCCAAATCACTTAAGGACCTAAATGTGAGACATGAAACAATAAAAATCCTAGGAGAGAACACAGGCAGTAGTTTTTCTGACATTGGCCATAACAACATCTTTCTAGATATGTCTCCTGAGGCAAGGAAAACAAAAGCAAAAACGAACTATTGGGACTACATCGAAATAAAAAGTTTTTGCATAGTGAAGGAAACAATCAACAAAACTAAAAGACAGGGCGCCTGAGTGGCTCAGTCGTTAAGCGTCTGCCTTCGGCTCAGGTCATGATCCCGGAGTCCTGGGATCGAGTCCCACATCAGGCTCCCTGCTCCGCGGGGGGCCTGCTTCTCCCTCTCCCACTCCCCCTGCTTGTGTTCCCTCTCTCGCTGTGTCTCTCTCTCTCAAACAAATAAATAAAATCTTTAAAAAAAAAACAAAACTAAAAGACAGCCTACTGACTGGGAGAAGATATTTGCAAATGATACATCCGATAAAGGGTTAGTATCCAAAATATATAAAGAACTTATACAACTCAATACAAAAAACCACAAATAATCCAATTAAAAATGGGCAGACATGAACAGACATTTCTCCAAAGAAGCCGTCCATATGGCCAACAGACACCTGAAAAGTTGCTAAATATCACTCACCATCAGGGAAATGCAAATCAAAATCACAATGAGGTGTCACCTCACACCTGTCAGAATGGCTAAAATCAACAACAAACGGTGGGGATGTAGAGAAAGGGGACACTCCTCCACTGTTGGTAGGAATGCAAGCTGGTGCAACCACTCTGGAAGACAGCGTGGAGGGTCCTCAAAAAATTAAAAATAGGACTACCCTGTGATCCAGTAAGCACGCTACTGGGTATTTGCCCAAAGAATACAAAAACACTAATTTGAAAGGATATATGCACCCCTATGTTTATTGCAGAATTACTTGCAATAGCCAAACTATGGAAGCAGCCCAGTTGTCCATCAATAGATGAATGGATGAAGAAGATGTGCTGTATATATTACAATGGAATATTACTCAGCCATAAAAGGGGATGAGATCTTGCCGTTTGCAACAACCTGGGTATAGCCAGAGAGTATAATGCTAAGCAAAATAAGCCAGTCAGAGAAAGACAAATACCGTATGATTTCACTCATATGTGGAAACAAAACAAATGAACAAAGGAAGAAAAAGAGACTAACCAAAAAACAGACTCTTAATTATTAGAGAACAAACAGATGGTTACCAGAGGGGTGGTGGGTGGGGGGATGGGTGAAAAGGTGAAGGGCATTAAGGGTACACTTGTCATTATGAGCACTGAGTAATATATGGAATTATTGAATCACTATATTGTACGCTGAAACTAATATAACACTGTATGTTAACTACACTGGAATTTTTAAAAATCCAAAGTAGTAGAAGAAAATATATTGAATATCTCTATTATGTTGGAGAAAGTTCTTTCTTTATATAACATTACTGTTAAAATTCATGAAGAAAAAGACAGCTTTGCGCGCCTGGGTGGCTGTTAGTTAAGCATCTGCCTTCAGCTCAGGTCATGATCTTGGGGTACTGGGATCGAGCCCCACGTGGGGCACCCTGTTTGGTGGGAAGTCTGTTTCTCCCTCGCCCTGTGTCCCTCCCCTCTGCTCATGCTCTCTCTTGCTGTCTTTCTCTCTCTCTCATAAATAAATAAAAATTTAAAAAGAGAGAGAGAGAAAGACAGCCTTGACTTGTCCAAAATTAAAAACTTACGATAGAAAAGATAGTACCAAAACAGGCAAAGGACAAGTAAATACATGTGCTTGGAAGAAGTATTTTCAATTTCCCACATTAGAAAAGGAGTTAATTTCCTTAATATGTCTTCATATATTTGTTTACTGTATATATATATATGTGTGTGTGTGTGTGTGTATGTGTATACTATATATAGACACTTTTTCACATATATGTATAAAGATTAATTACTCGGGCGCCTGGGTGGCTCAGTTGGTTAAGCGACTGCCTTCGGCTCAGGTCATGATCCTGGAGTCCCAGGATCGAGTCCCGCATCGGGCTCCCTGCTCAGCAGGGAGTCTGCTTCTCCCTCTCCCGCTCCCCCCTCTTGTGCTCTTTCTCTCTCATTCTCTCTCAAATAAATAAATAAAATCTTTAAAAAAAATTAATTACTCCCGCATTCCCAATAGACAATGGACAAGAGGCACAGTAGGCAATTAAAGAAAAATTAGAAATATAAGCAATCGTTAAACATGTAAAATGACATTCAGCTTAACTAATTACAGCAGTACAAGTTTTTTTTTTAAATTTCATTTTCTATCTTTATAACTCACAAAACAATTCATCCCATGATTCATCTTTAGTGTTTATGAGAAAATGAGAATTTAAAATCTATTTTTTTAAGATTTACTTATTTTAGAGACAGAGAGAGTGCGGGGGTGGGGGGAGCAGAAGGACAGGGAGAGAGAGAATCTCAAGCAGGCTCCCCGCTGAGTACAGTGCCTGACCTGGGGCTCCATCCCAACACCCCGAGATCATCAACTGAGCCGAAACCAAGAGTCAGTCCCTCAACCAACTACACCACTCAGGTGCCCTGAGAAAATGAGAATTTAGAAACAAATCCATTTTCTTTATTTCTTCAGTGTCTGACAATTGTTCAACATAGTACTGGTGAAGTAAGCCATAGTTAAAAATAAAGTTAATTTTTTAAAAATTATAATTTGCAAGATTGCCCATCAATATTAGTAAACTGATCACAGCCAATAGTTTAGAATCAAAGATGATCAGTAGACTTATAGTAGAAATAGTGTTCTAATATTACCTGGCTTTTTCCTACATATTTCATTTTCCCTTGGTTTGTATTATTATTTCTAATACATAGCACATTATATGCTTAAAGATGATTTATAAGGAATCTGTTGTTTTTCCTAGTTCAGGAAAATAACTTTTAAATAGAAGGCAAGAAGATAAAGTTATTATTGAATCTTAAGAGAATACATAAATCTATAATTTTCATTTTTTAGTAAGGATGGAGACGATAAGAGGAACCCTGTGATCATTCATCGAGCCATTTTGGGGTCAGTGGAACGAATGATAGCCATCCTCTCAGAAAACTATGGGGGGAAATGGTAAGTGATATGGAAAAGAAAAGCTGTATGTCTATCATTTTGAACATTTTGAACAAGATAGGATTACTGCAAAAAAATTCGTGGCTCTTGCCATATAACTAGCAAGTATCCAAATAGCAAGTAATCAATTCTTATTGAATCTGCCATGTCAGGAAACCAAAACAAAGAAGACAAAAGCAGCACAACCTAGAACTGTATCATTTACCTTTTGGGGAATGCAGTAGAATTGAAGAGTTATCTTTTCACCTATTTCAAGTCCTTTAAAGATCTGGTTGCGTCTGGTGACCCTGGGAGTACAGTTCAACCCCTTGCTGAATGGCCATCCCTCCTTCAACCCTTGTTGTTCACCTCCTGGGGGTGCCCAATCAACATGGGGAGAAAAACACGTAAACCTGGTTCACAAATGGCTCTGAAAAATACTTTGGCACAAACCTAATGGGGAGAAGTGTGGAAGGGAAATGCCCCCGAGTGCAGGAATTTGAGTACATCTCATAGTCCTCTTTCCTTGGAAGGAAAAATGGCCAGACATATGGAGTTACAGCCATGCCTGGGCTCTGGTGACTGCTTTGGCCACAAGGTCAGAGACCTAGAAGTAATTAGATTGGAAATAGATGACAAGTAGATATGAGGGGGAGGAACATGGATCATCACTCAGAATGGGCCATGACGGTGACGTCACCCACCCCAAACCCTCACCGTTGGGTGTTTTTAAAGATTCAAATACAGGAGGACCCATTCTGTGGTTACCATCAGCTTCATTCTTCCCCCAGTGGCTGCTCCGTGGTTCATGAACAAAGTGGCCACTTGGGGATACGGGCTCAACAACATGGGCCTCCCCATGTTCCTTCTGGCAATGCCTCTTCTGAGGCCTCAATCTGCCATCAGTAGGGTTCAGTCCTGGTCCCTCCTGTGGAACCATAATCCTGGGGAACAGTCAGCTTTCTGGGTCCTTCTCATCATGCAAGGGCCAGTGACTTGTCCTCACTGGAGAAGATATCAGTTCTGGAATTTGCTTAGCTCTTCCTTCCTCCCATGCATCTGTCAACAGCACCATGTAAATACTTACTGGGCTTCAATGGTCAGAAACACGATAATGCTTCTGACCATGGAAGTAATTTTTTTTTTTTTTTAGCAAAAGAAGGAAGGTGCTGAGCTGACATGGTGGGATTTGCTAGTATTACTGTGCCCCCAGAAGCAACTGGCCTTACTGGCAGTCAAGGCACCAGGTGGCAGATGATCCATCTTGTGATGGCGCATCCAGTGGAGGTGGAAATGCTGCAGCCCAGCAACCATGTGTGACATCTTTGTCTCCCATCTCATTTTGAAGAAATTGACTGAGATCTGCTCACGCAGTTTAGTTGTCATTTAGTTCTGTGTGGCTGTCGATGGGCACAGTCCCTGCAGCTCCCATTGTTGACCCTGGGGCGCTCCCATTGTTGACTCACAGGTCTCCCCCAGAGCTCCATGTCTCCACACCACCCCTGCCAGAATTGATTCCATGTAGTACCTCCCCCCAGGTGCTACTCTGTCCCAAATCCGTGCACCATGCTTGTACATGCCAGATCACGTGCCTGGACTCGAACATGTCTAGGGCAGCTGGGGAGAGCAAATTTCTCAGCAGGCACTACAAGGTGGGAAATTCCCCAAGCAGAGGGTCTCTAAGAGGTCCTGGGTAGCTAGAGTCTGTGTACATCCCTGAAGTTTGATTTGTGATCTTAGAGAAATGTACTTAGGTATCATGGGTTGTCCAAGCTGTTAAAGTTACAGATAAGCCAAAAGAACATGCATGCTACCTAAGTATGAGTTAACACGTTGACATTTCTTTCCGGTTGATCCTGTTTTAAATAGTTTAATGTAGGTAAGAGATGGTGGTGTCTCGCCCGAGAGTGGTGGCAGTGAATGTGCTAGAAAAACTAAAAAGAACTAGTGGAATCAGGAGATGGAGCGGGAGACAGGGGATGGTGCTGTGCACTCAATGGGCTGTCCCTCACCGTGCAGACTTAGGGCACAGGCTGTGCAATCCATTTATCCACAGTTCAGACGCCTGCCAGAGTTGTGGTGGACACCTCTCCAAGAGCTCAAAATAGAAATTGTTAAAATGTGGCTCCCCTGGGGATGGGGTGAGGACAGAACTCAAAAGGAAATGCTTACTTTTCACTTTATCCACTGTATTCCCGTGTTTTATTATACGTATTATTACTTTTATCATATGCGTTATTTTGCTTTTGTAATTTAAGACTAAATTTCTAAGTGTTCATAAGGTGCCGCCAGGTAGTGCCCACGGCATTTCCTTTCACCTTCAGACAAAGTACTGATGAAGAAATATTTCCTGCATTAAACATTGCTTATACCCAACTTCCCATCTTTTTTTTTTTAAATTTCATTTTGAGATAATTTTAGATTCACATGTAGTGGTAAGAAATCATGGAGAAAGGTCCAGCATACCCTTTACTCAGTTTTCCTCAATGGCAGCATCTTACAGAACTCTATACAATATCATGACCGGAAAATTTTTGATACAATCCACCAACCTTATTTAGGTCTCACCAGTTCACATGCACTTGTGTGTATGTGTGTGTTGAGTTCTATAAAGTTTGAGCACCTGTGTACCCACCATCAGTTAAGATAGAGGACAGTTCTGTTACTTATGAGGACTCCTCGTGCTACCATTTTATTGTCACACATCTCCTACCCCACCCCCATCATCCTCCTCCGACAGCACTCATCTGTTCTCCATCTCCATAATTTTGTCATTTCAAGAATGTTACATAAATGGAATCACACGGTGTGCAACTGTGTGGGATTGGCTTTAATCACTCGGTGGAATTCCACTGAGATCCATCCAACTCGTTTCAAGTCTCAGTGGTCGGTCCCCTTTTATTGCTGATAGTGTTCCATGGTGTGGATGCACCAGTTTGATCATTCATCCATTGAAGGACATTTGGAGTGTTTCCAGTTTGGGGCTGTTATAAATAAAGCTGCTATGAACATTAGTGGGAAGGTTTCTGTGTGAACATGTTTTCCTTTCTCTGGGGTAAATACCCAGGAATGCAGTTGCCCTGTGGTGTGACCCAGTGGCTGACATGTTCTTCCCTCCCTTTCCTCCCATAATTCCCAGCTTCCCCTTTTGTCTACCCTGTTGCTTTTTAGCTCTCAATGTGGTTTGGTTTACTTCCACACCACTCTGCTGAATCTGCTCTCTTGTGAAGTCTTACTTTAAAAAAATCTTTGGCTATGTTTTAAATCACATAATACATAATCATCATTAGATTTTGAAAATACATATTTTATATATTTTTCAGGCCTTTCTGGCTCTCTCCTCGTCAGGTAATGGTCATCCCTGTGGGGCCAACTTGTGAAAAATACGCACTTCAGGTAAAATCAGAGATAGAAAAGTACATAATAATCTCGGCATGTCATCTGTGAAGGTTATTGACTTGGAATGTTATTTGTGCCTTAAAATATTGCATAACTAATACATTACTTTAGCAACCCACATTTTCAGTAATTGAGAGTAACATCTGAGTCACGTCTGTGTAGCTGGATCAGGACTATTTTATTTCTTAATGTTTTTGAGAAATGGGGATTTTAAAACATCTCATACTTAAGTTATTCTTTTCCACATGGCTCTATTAAGGAAGAATACTTGTCTATTGCTGTATAACAGATAACTCCAAAACTCAACAACCTGGGACCACAAGCATTTATTATGTCACAGTTTCTGCGAGTCAGAATCTGGGAGCAGCGAGGCTAGGCGCTGCTGGCTCAGGGCCCCTCAGGAGCCTCTGGTTGTGCCGCCGGCCAGGGCTGCCTTCCGCGGGCTCACTCACCTCGTTGTTGGAGGCCTCAGTTCTGCACCCCGGGTGCTTTTTCAGAGGTTCCCTGAATATCCCTCCCAACGTGGCAGCTGGTTTCCCCAGAGGGAGTGATGTTAAAGATGTGGAAGCCATAGTCTTCTAGCTTCATCTCAAAAGTGACATGCCATCACTTCTGCCCTTCTCTGTGGTCACAGAGAGCTACTTGGTACAATGTGGCAGAGACGACACAAGGTGTGAATACCCTGTGGGTCATCTCAGAGGCTGGCTACCATAAATATCGTCATAATGAAAGTGTTTTATTTTCTTGTAGGTGTCCAGTGCATTTTTTGAAGAAGGGTTCATGGCCGACGTTGACTTAGATCATAGCTGTACATTAAATAAGAAAATACGAAATGCGCAGCTGGCTCAGTATAATTTTATTTTGGGTAACTTAAGTTTATATTTTCTCAAATGCTTGTGTTTTTTTTTCACTTTAATTCCAAAAACTGGTCTATCTGAATATCTGAATATAGTATAAACTACATGAGTATGGTATAACTATGTGAGTGGTGAATGGTGTAACTACATGAATATGGTATAACTATGTGATTATGACAGTTTATTACCTGTACACAAAGAACAGTCCATGGTGTTCCTGGTTAGTTGTTCTTAAATACTCTTTGTTATTTGCTGGAATAAGAGTTATAAAACCTCACGTGAATCCTGTGGGATAGTATCACTAGCAGTAGTTAATATCTCAAGCCAACAAGGAAAAAAATGTGAAAATGATTTCATCAGTAGAATTATGCTGTTTATGTTTCAGTCATGTGACAGGCCTCAAATATTCTCCCTTGCTTTTCTGATTTATTATTAATCTTTGGGATTAAATTAATCAGTGGGAAAGATGCCGAATTTAAGGTGATCAGAAGAAAAGAATTTAAGTGAAAAAGTGTCCTTAAAACATGAGTACTTGGATGCAGTATCTAAAATTTTGACTTTAAAGTGATTCAGAAATCAAGAGAAGCTGATCCTGGATGCCTCCAGGCATGATATTGTTATCTCCAGTAAGTTGAATGATTCTGTAGGAGGTAAAATAAATATGCATAGGGTTGTCCTATCCGCAATTTGTCATCGAAAGTATTTGACTGTGTAGTAGATATTGTGATGTTTCAATCAGGCTCCTTCTGGTGACAGAACTCTCACATTGACTTAGACAAAGATGGAATTTATTGGAAGGGTAATGGAGTATCTCCTGACATGGAAGGTAGAATTAAATTAGACGAGTATTAGAAGAGTAACTGGAGCAAGCTGCTCAACCCTTATCAGGACTGTTTCTCCTCATTTCTAGCTCCTACTTTGCTCTGGTTCTTTGTGCTTCTCTTGAATATCTACTTTATTCCCCTTACCTGGTGACCAATTTCTTCCTTCCACATGGCAAGAAACAAGCCTGCAGATTGCTGCATCATCCCACAGTAAGGGGCACTAGAGAGAAACTTTCTACCTACTTTCCAGAAAATTTTGATTGTCTGGTTGGGCATGGGTCTGGTGCCTACCCATATTGCCATATGGAGTCAGGGGGTCTGTCATACCCATATGCCATATGGCATATGGAGTCAGGGAGACCTTTCTCCCTGTTCCAGTTTGTGCCCCAAGACTACAATATGTGTTTGTGCAAGTGGACAATAAGGAAGAGGGGATTAGAAGTCATTCCTTCTCTCAAGAAATTTACTGTCAGAGGCTGACTTCATGGCCATTAGATTAATAATTAGTGATTAATACTGAAGAAGAACTCAAGACATGTGTCATATGACTATTGACTTAATATTTAGTAAATCACTTATTTAAGATATGTTTATTACCCTTTCTTTTCCACAGTGGTTGGAGAAAAGGAAAAGACAAATAATGCTGTAAATGTTCGAACAAGAGACAACAAAATTCATGGAGAGATTTCTGTAACTTCTGCCATTGATAAGTTGAAGAATCTCAAGAAATCACGTACACTAAATGCTGAGGAAGACTTTTGAAGTTCTTCCTTGTACTTGCTTCTATGTAACCTTGTTTTGACCCTTAAAAATGCATTTTTCTTTATCGCTAGTACTTCTAAGAACTTTTGACTCACTGATGGGCACAGTGAGAAAGGAGACAATAATTAGCTGATATAAAAAGTTTAGTTCATTAATGTGTCTGAAGAGAATACGAGGACAAGCTTGGGAGATTTTTAATTTCCCAAATGCCTTGAAAGACTTAAGTGGGAAATGTTATTTATTGAAAGAGGGAAATACTAGGATATGAAGATTTGGAGAGGTTATTGCTGAGATTGTGGTTTTCAAAAGACAGACTTCAGATTAAAACCTGCAAAGCTTGTTTAAATATAAGGGAAAATCTTATTTTCTAGGACAATACATCTCAGGTATTTTTATGATTGTTTTACTAAAGTTCACACTGAAATGTTATCTCCAAAATTGGAATCGTCACTTAATTTGTTTTAATTAACCAACAACCACAAAAGAAGCGACTAGTACTAAATACTGGATTATTGACAAAGGACTCAGAACCTCAAATTCAGTATTGTGGAATCTACTGTTGTTTGCGGTGTAGGTTAAAAGTTGCTGTTTTAATGCTTCTAATTGACAACTGTTCATCTGTAGAAAAAATAAATTCCTAAATAAAAGACAACACACAGTGTTTCCAGTATTTCAGCCATGGGCTTATACCACAGTAAGCTGCTCCCCTAGAGTTAAATTACTTTTTTCATGAGATGACTTTCTACTGATTTACAGACTCTGTTAACCTTAAAAATAAAACTGTCGATTATTTTACCAGCCAAAATGGATTCATTCGGGAATAGCAGATAATTTTAATTTGAGACATGTAAGCTATCACAAAACCATAGACAAGTCTGGAGAACAAAGGAGAGGGGGCTGCTTTTTTATAAAGGGGGCAGGAGGGAGTTTGGAAGGGCTGTTACAAACAAAAAGTCCACTGGAGTAAACTGGGAGTTGAAGTGTAGCGGCTTTTCATTGGCTGGGTTGTGACAGTTTCTCGATGGCTGGACCGTCCCCAGGCAAAGAGAAAATCTTTCTTCTTTTTGCTGGGGTAGTAAAGTAGAGGTTCTTCCTGTTGGGAATGCAAGGTGCCTCTCTTGGAGTACAATTCTGTAGTCCATTAGGAGTGGTAGGGCATGAGAGCTCCCCCTTCTGGCCTCCTGGCTCCATCTTAAATGAGGTTCCCTTTATTCAGTTTCACAATTCAAATGGATTTCTGATTTTAACTGAGAGGAACGCCTTACTGCTCAGAACCGAATTGAAATAGCTTTATGCCAGTAGAGAATTTAGCTACCAATCAAGAAGTATTTATTGGGTGTTATATGGCTAGATGCTGTGGAATTCAAAATAAATTTAAGACATGCTCTCTCTTCTCAACATCTTTATTATTTAGCATCCTGAACAGTTAGTAAACAAAACTGTATTATGTATCAGACCTGTATAGTACTAAGAGGTGCAAATTGTGTGATGTAATTTTTAAGGTAATATTTATTGAGGTCTTATTGTGTGCCAGACAGCATTCGGTATATTCTTTTCATTTATCAGAACTGCTAGTGAAGGAGTGGGGAGTCAGAAGGCCCCCAAAAGAATCTTGTGGCAGGTGGGTGGGAAGGAGGAACGCACGTCAACAACACAGGAGAAAGTATGCTGAGACAAAAATAGGTGCAGTCTGCCATCTGAGCACACAGGGAGCCAGAGGCCCGGGGGTGCAGCTCCCCTCCCCAAGGCTGGCCTTCTCCAGGGAGGGGCCCATGCTTTGGACCCCCCTTTCACATCCCAGGGTTCTTGTCCCAGTACTTCTGGACCTGAATACTTGCCAGGTATATTTACTGCCCTCTCCCAATCTCAAAGGAACTTTCTGGAGTGTCTTTAAAGAGTTGGCTAAAGGTGAACCCAAAGCTGACCACACAGAGATGCTAGCTGGGCACTGATCAGATCAGCAACGCAGGAAAGGGTGGCGTCCTTTGAGGCTGCCTGTCACACCTTGGCGTGGGGTGTCACTTCCCCTACTGGGTTTGTGCCACAGTTTCTTCATTTGCAAGTAAGTACCTTTTCGGTATGCAATCAAATACGTCATCAACACCTTCGCAGAGTACCGAGCAGTTTTTAACCTCTAAACATACATGTCCATCCACATAGAGATAGATGATGGCCAACTTCCCCAACCTGCCCGCCTCTGATTGCAGCCACTTCAGGTGTGAATTTCGGTCCCGGTGACCCTTCCCGGTCGCTAGCCATGGAAGGAGAAGTGAGCGCCTCGTCCGTGGGGAAACCTGGGAAACCAAACAACCTCACAGGTCGCGGCCACCCCACGTCCACCCCAGCAACGGGGAGGGCGGCCCGCGCGGTTCTGCAGAACCCACGCGGAGCCGGCCCGCGCCTGCGCCCTGGGCTCCCCGGGGACGCGCCTGCACACGCCCCTACGGCGCGCGCCGGCGCCCCGCCCCTCTGCCTAGTCCCGCCTCGCGGGCCGGAGGTGCGCGCGCCGGCGACATGGCGGCTGCGGCGGTCCCGCGGCGGACCCTGCGCCGCCTCTGCCGGGTGTTGCTCTTCCTCTTCCAGTTCTATGTCTTGTCTGGCGGGGGTGAGTTAAAGGCCGGGGTCCACGCGGGGTCGGGCTGAGCGGTAGCGAGGCCCCCGGGAGCTGCGGGAAGCGTCCGCGCTAGGCCCGCGGGCGGAGGGCGGAGGCTGAGTGCCGGGCGCGGGGCAGCAGGTCTCTGCAGCCGGGTCTGGGGGTTCCTGACCGCCCGCTCCGCGGCCGCCCCTCCTCTCAAGAACCCCAGAGGCTCCGAGCGCGGCTGATGAGCCCTGGAGCGGGTGACCGAGGGTTGGGGTCTCGGCCGGGGAAGCGGACCTGGAACCCGAGACCACGCTTTGTTCCCTAGTTGCCTATCGATCCACATTGGTGTCGACCCCATTGGCGTTTCTTTGTTTAGTTTTCTGGGCAGTCAAGCTGTGATGTTTTCATGCGCATTTATTGGCCTGGTGTGGACCTTGCGTCTTAACCACGCAAACCAAGGTTTTCATATCCCAGGATAACATGTTTCTCTAATTGTAGGATCCTTAAATTTAGAGCAGTCGCAGCCGCTGGCTCAGTCAATAAAGGATCCGGGCCCAACACGTACTTTCACAGTAGTTCCCAGGGCAGCAGGTACTAGACATTTTCTATTCTAGTAAATGTGTATATTTATATCTAGTGGTTTCTTTCTTCCTTTTTTAAGATAAAATAACTTTACAATTTTTTTTGAAATTTTTATTGTATTTTAGGTTATGTGAACTAAAGACGGATACACAGATGTTTTTCTGTAGACTGTCTTGATATTGCAGTACCAATTCCAGCCTCATCTCTTTTTCCAGTTCCACATTCCTCATTTCTGTCTCTTTATTATTTTTCCGCCTCGTTCATCAAGATCACCTTCAACCAGTGCTTCTTTCCCTTCAGAAATTTTCTTTTTCTTCTTAAGCCCCATTCCTGATGTTGGACATTAGAGGCTCCTCCCAGCGCTGTGTGAAATGGAAGGATCACAGACAGATTAAGACTTGGACAGTAGGTCTGGTTGAGCTACTGGGAGCTTGAGCAAATTATTCACCCCTTCAGCATCACTTTCCTCATCTTTAAGGTGGTGAAGTTAGCCTGGCCCTCTAAAATCATTTTGGCTTTGTGATTTCTAAGTGTCCAACTTCCAGCCACAAGAGTAATCAGAATAAAAGAAAAGTAGAATTGATTACGTAATCCAGTGACTTTAAGTAGGATCAGTTTTAAATGAGTCTTAGTGTGTTTTGCTAAACAGAACCCTTGTCTCTATAGTTCATCCCTTTAAAGTTCCATTATTTCAATGAATTGAAACTGGCAGAGGTATTTTACTGATTGTTATTTGGATGTTAAGACTACTACAAGACAGGAGCATACTTGAATTTAAAACACAAATTATAGAGAAAGCACAAGAATTTTTTATTCTTTTGGATGTTATTGAAAGCGTCTCTTCCTCCCCCAAGTATACTTGCAAATGAGCCTCTCTTAATTGATAAAAATATATTGTACTCCTGGGAAGGTTGGCTGGGAAAAAAATTATAACCCACCAAACAAGCTATTAATATGGAGAACTATGTTGAACTTGGGTAGTATAAAACTGTAAGTGGTACTAGCAAATTATGGCTTTTTGAAGTACCAGTGTGGAATAATGACAGAGAACATTTTCTACAGTTGGTACCCTATTGTACTGATTGATACAGTTGGAGGGTCAGTGTTGTAATTACCAAATCAATGAATTCAGATGAAAAGAATATTGGATTAGAAACAGAGATTTGGGTCGTGGTTCCAGTTTTGTCACTCTGTGATCATGAACAAATCTTACCCTCTCTAAGCCTTAATTTTTCATCTTGTTACAGAGTAGATTTTTTTGAGGCCCAAACTTACACCTAGCTTTGTGTATACGTTGTATGTACATAAGTACCTTTGATTTTCATGCTCATCTGGGGGGCAGTAATTAAATTCTTTTTACTTAGCTGTTGAACTCTTGGACCAGGTAACACAGCTTGGTGGCAGAACCTTGCTTTAATTGCAGGTGTCTCTGATTCCAGCCCTGTCATTTTCCATTCCAGTGCAGCATTTCATCGCTGGCGATCGTGTCCCTTACCCTCAGGAAATTGTTTTCTCCTGTGATGCTGATCAATATTAGAATAAGCATCCCTCTTAATTTTCACAGAAAGTACTGATATCCCACCTTATGTGATGAAGTGTCCAAGTAATGGTTTGTGTAGCAGACTTCCTGCAGACTGTGTAGAATGCAAGACAAACTTCTCCTGTGTCTATGGCAAGCCTGTCACCTTTGACTGCACGGTCAAACCTTCCGTCACCTGTGTTGTAAGTACTGCAACTTACTAATTTTAAATGAACTCACTGTAAACCTCAAGTTCTAAGTACAGTTTAGACTTGACTGTGGGGGAAATCCTGAAAGAAAGCGCTCTGCATTCCGTAAGTCATATTTTAGGAACAAAGACTGTGATCAGAAGACTGAAACTTTCCTTTCCAAGGGAGGTTTGGTTGCCAGGGTTCAGATGGCAGTTTCTTGACAAACGAAATTGGAGCAACTATCAGACTCCTTAGAGAAAGTCAGAAATAGAAAAGGCTCACGTGCACTGTTGCCTATTAGAAATGACCCTATTACAGTCATCACACCTATATCCCATCTCCTGATATTTTGACAGACAGGAAGAGGCCTAGGAAGGCTTTCATAGTTGGCTGTTCCATAGAGTGCTCTAGGGATACCTGCTTCCAAGCTGCTTGACTCTGGCTGCCATTAGAATCACTTCTGGAGCCAGCCCCTGGCCTGCTAAACGTGAACAGGGCAGGGAGACTTAGGTATCTGCATTTTTTAACAAGTGGACCAGGTTAAAATTATTGCACACTCCCTTGTTTGGGGCCACTCTCTGGGTGAGAGGAAGAGTAGAAACGAATAATGAAGTAGTGTTTTACTCTTGGCCCTGCCGTAACTAGCTGTGTGGCTTATTAATCTGTCTCTTGTCAAATGAGGGAAATGAGCAGATGGGCCCAGAACAGCTTTTCCTAAAGTGTTTCTGTGGAACCCTACTTTTGGGAAATGGTTGAAGAGGAAGAAACAGATTCCATACCATGTCCTCTCTTGCAGATCTCTTTTGACTTGGCAGTCCTAGCATTTCTGTCACTTGAACAGGGTACCTTCCCCCTTCAATCTTTGGAACTTGGTCTGTGGAGGGCTAGACTGGAAAGTTTCTTACACCCCTGCACTCTTTCTGTAATTTTCTTGATGAAGTCTAGTATCAGAGAGGGAGCAAGGAAGGCTTCTCTTCAAAGAGGAAATAAGATTTTGTGCTCTCGGGGCGCCTGGGTGGCTCAGTCCTTAAGCGTCTGCCTTCAGCTCAGGTCATGATCCCGGGGTCCTGGGATCGAGCCCCGCATCGGGCTCCCTGCTCCGCGGGAAGCCTGCTTCTCCCTCTCACACTCCCCTTGCTTGTGTTCCCTCTCTCGCTGCCTCTCTCTCTGTCAAATAAATAAATAAAATCTTTAAAAAAAAAAAAAAAAAAGATTTTGTGCTCTCAGTGTCTCAGTTTAGTTTTCATAAACTTAAGTATTGCCGTTTTATATCTTGTATCAGCACACCGGAAAATTGAGCGTAGGTGCCAGATAGTGTTCATGACTGCCCTTGAATTATTAGTCTTTGTTGCTGAATCTTAAATACAGTATTCTCCCTAATTACCTAATGGTGAAACTTACTAATTTGAAGGCTTTGAAAAATGTTCTCTCCACCTGAAACTAACATAACATTGTGTGTCAGCTGTACTCCAATGTAAAAATAAAAAATGTTATCTCATAGGTCTGACAGATAGTAGGTACTTCGTGAAAAATGGGGGAACTCTTCCAGAATTAGCCTCCTTTGTGGTTTGCCTCGGAGGCTTTGATGTTCACTCCAAGCACTGGTTACTGGGTGAGACAGGATACTCGGTTTCTTCCTTCTTTAGATGTTTCCAAAATAAACTGTTTCATTTAGTAGGAAATAGCAGAAGATAGGAAAAATAACAAAGGTGTAGAGAGAAGTTACAAAGCTTAAGGGAAGTTTCTGAACTCCTTGGTCATGGTGCCTGGTGCCGTGCTCAGGCCCTGGCTGAGATGTGTCCTGGGCGGGATTTTTTTTCTCTCCTCCTCCTCCAGGAGCTTTCACATCACCTGCCTCCTCCCTTGGCCAGTGACCCTGAGTCCTGTCAAATCACAGGTGCCCCGTCCTCAGGTGTAGGACTTGGAAGTCTGCCCCAAGAGAGTGTGGTCTGTTCTTGAAAGTGGAGAGCAGTAAAAACATGAATTGACTTCCTGCAGACATGGGTCCTGGGACCACTGTTGCCTGGTGAGCCAGGGCAAGTCACGTGTGTTTATTTGTTTTACGAAGATCTGTAGGGTCCCTTCTTGGTAAATAAGTTACCATTTCAGGAAGGAATCATCCACGACCATCCCCGTGTAAGCATGCAGATGCTTATTTTCTCTCATCTGCACATGCTTGCACTCAGGTGCCTCCCTGCCCCCTCTTATTTTGAACTTACTGGCCAAAAAATGAACTCTTCTAGTCCTTCTCCAGACATGCTGAATAAGAACTCCCAGGCTAAGGGAATCTCACCTGGATTCTTTTACAGAAATAAATGTAAAAACCCTGCATCCCCTGCCATGTCCTATCACTCCTGCTCCAGTTGATGTCCGCTGGAAGTGTGCTTGTCAGAAATGTTGTTTTGCATTACTTGGAGAAGCTATCAGACTGCTAGTGTATCTGAAGCAGGTGTAATTTCTTCCGATGGGTTCTGGGCTCTTAGTAATGACAGCTGTTTCACAGAGGGAAAGGTAACATCTTTTTACTATATATAAGCTTTTGAGGGGGTCTGTACTTATCCGGAGAGAAGATGGATTCAGTCAGTGCTGGGATGCCCGGGTTGCTCTGGGGAGAAAAGTGGAATCCCTCTCTTGTCCAAAATAAATTCAGAAAGATCAGAAATTTAATGTAATAAAATGAAGCCACAAGGTAAGCAGAGAAAGCTTGATTGTTATGCTATAATCTCAAAGTAGGAAATATTTTTCTAAATATGAAATAAAACTTAGAAGCCGTAAAAGAAAGAATCGATACATTCGACTGCTAAAAATGACCTTAAAAAGCATAAAGGCAAAGGATCAATGGCAAACTAGGAAAAAGTATTTCTCACACCTGTGACAACTAATGCACTAATATCTATAATATGTAAAGATTTCCTAAAAGCCAATGAGAAAAACATGACAGTGCTATAGAAAAATGGTATGAGGACATAAGTAGATGGCTCAGAGGAAGGGAAATACAGATGGGCTTTCGACATATGAAGAAATGTTTAATTTTTCTCATAATTAAAGAAATGTAAGTGGATGTATTTTTAAACCTATCAGGCTGGCAAAGAAATAAAAAAGCTTGGTAACACTCTGAGTACATGAAGACAGAAGGGACACTGTCTTGTTAGTGGGTGGGCAGATTGGTCAGCCTCTTGTAGGCAATTGTCACATCCGTGAATCTTACAGATGTATATATCTTTTGTCCCAGCAATTCCACGTCTAGGAATTTATCTTACAGATACTGTACGTGGATGCAAATAAATATGCCTAAGGATATTCTTAGCTGCGTTGTTCACCCAGACAGAGATTTAAAACAAGCTTAATGTCCAGGAGAGAACTGTTTATGATTCACTATGAAATGAAATAAATAGCAGCTATTAAAAAGAACTAGGCAGCTCTCAAGATACTTACTGATAGCTACAGAATTCAGTGAAAAGTGAATATCAGTGGGAAAGTTAAACTAAAAAAAAGAAATATATCTGACATAAACACGCTCATGCATAGAATAGATTCCCCGGAAGGCCAGAGACTAAGCAGGGCTTGCTGCTGGGGAGGGCAGTGGCTGCTCATAGCTAGACAGGACTGACCAGCTTCCCCCTTGCTCCTGTCTCGTCTGGGAATCTGTACCACGTTCGCCACATTTAAACGACTACGATGTTTAAAAAACAGTTGATAAGAAGCGTGCATTATCAGTGCATCACTAGAGATACACAGATGTTTCAGACGATACTGCCTAAATCAAATGGTGCCTTCCCCAGTTTTGGATGTTACTCATAAACCGCAGTTTTGCATTGATCAAAAAAATTAGTAAATTTATACTTCCAGAGATGATTGACCATTTAAAAATGATTTTGAAAACTATGTATTACATTATAATGTCAAGTGGGGAAAAAAAGGATACAAAATGCTTTCAGTATAATTGCACTTACATAAATCTGTATTATAGGAATTAAAAATGAAAGATTAAAAGTAGTTCTCTCTGGAGAGGTTACCGGTTTTTTCCTGTAATTTCCAAAGGTGCAGCACACAACAAGTGCTACTCTTCCAAGAGAAAACAAAATAATGGTTTTTCTAAATTGAAGTGAAAAAAATCTACAGTCTTAAAAGCTTAGCGCCAACAATGAACACTTGGCTGAATCTCAACATGTGGCTCTTTCAAAGTTAAGAGTGATTTTCTGGGGCGACCTGTTGGTTGATTATACTGAGTAGAGGTGTGAGCAGCAGTAACAGCCCGGAGGTCCTGGGCCCAGGTGGAGATATTCAGGAGGATTTGAGACTCAGCAGCCAGTCCATGTGTTGTACTTCTAGGAGCATCAGACTGGGGTTTGGGACCATGGGTCCTGCACATAACTTGCAGCTCAGTGACCTTGAACAGATGTACTCATCTGTCCTTCCAGCTCCCTGTGACTCTGTGGCTTGATAAAATACATTTTCCCTTTTTTCTTTATGTATTATAAAAGTACCCATGCTCAATTATGAAAAATTTAGCTGTGAAAGTGGTAAAATAATCTTACCATCCTGGAATAACCTTTGTTATTTTGATGTAAATTTATGTAGGTTTTTTTCCTTAGGCATATATTTTTGGGTGTATATTTTTATGACGAAAGGATCATACTGTGTACGTTTATTTTGCGTACATACTGGTTTGGTACCTGTTTTCCTCCCACTTTCTGCTAGTATTATTCACAGGTCTTTTAGGAGTTTTGTGCCTTGTATTTTTATTGACATATTAACGAACTGTTATGATAGATTCATTCTTTGTCCTTTGGCATACAGGATCAAGACTTCAAATCCCAAAAGAACTTCATCATCAACATGACTTGCAGGTTTTGCTGGCAGCTTCCAGAAACCGATTATGAGTGTTCCAATTCCACCAGCTGCATGACGGTGTCCTGTCCCAGGCAGCGTTACATTGCCAACTGCACCGTGAGGGACCACATTCATTGCTTGGGTGAGTTGGAGTTCAAGGAAATTCGTGAGCAAAATACTTTTCTTTAAGCTTACATGTGGAACTTTAATTAGCAGTTTGAGAATTAAATTTAAATTATTTATTTATTTATTTAAAGAGTTTATTTATTTGAGAGAGAGAGAGCACGAGCAGGGTGAGGGACAGAGGGAAAAGCAGGCTGCCAGTGTGGAACTCGATCCCAGGACTCTGGGATCATGACCTGAGCTGAAGGTAGACGCTTAACTGACTGAGCCACCCAGGTGCCCGTTTATTTATTTATTTATTTTTAAGATTTTTATTTATTTGAGAGAAGGGGAGAGTGAGTGGGGAGGGGCAGAGGCGGAAGGAGAAAGAATCTGAAGCAGACTCTGCACTGAGCACGGAGCCCGATGCAGGGCTCATTCCCACCACCGTGAGATCACAGCCTGAGCCGAAACCAAGAGTCAGACGCTTAACTGACTGAGCCATCCAGGCGCCCTAAATTTAAATTGTTTAATCAGAAACATTTATTAGCACTTTCTAGTTACAGCAAGCCCCATTAATAAACTCAGTGATGACAGATGGTAGCTACGCTTGTGGCCGGCATAGCATAATATAGTTGTTGAATTACTTCTTGTGTTGTTCACCTGAAACTAATGTAACATTGTGTGTCCACTGAAAGATAAAAAAATAAATTCAGTGAACTAAAAAAAAAAAAAAAAAACCAGAAAATTTGCAATTCTCTTATCTTTTTTTTTTTTTTAAGATTTTATTTATTTATTTGAGAGAGAGAATGAGAGAGAGAGAGCACATGAGAGCGGGGAGGGTCAGAGGGAGAAGCAGACTCCCCGCTGAGCAGGGAGCCCGATGGGGGACTCGATCCCGGGACTCCAGGATCATGACCTGAGCTGAAGGCAGTCGCTCAACCAACTGAGCCACCCACGCACCCCATGCAATTCTCTTATCTTTTAAAATGTAGTATATGATAACCCAAGAAACAATGTGTAAGGTATAAAGCATAATGTACAGTAATAACGTTTTGCCCAAATTACCGACTAAAGCAGTCAGATGCCATGACAGCTAGCTGAGTGCTTCTCCTGCACCTGCTTGTCTTAGCTTCTCTTGAGAGCTAACCACCCGTAGATGAATTTTCTTATCATCCCGCTTGCTTTTCTTTACATTTTGTGTCCTTCTATCACATGTAAATAATAAGTTAAAGGATGATAACATTATTCAGTAGTGCCTATTTTAGACTTACATAAAATAATAGTCTGTTTATGGTCTTGTCCTTCCTCTTTTCCTCTCAACATTATGGCTCTAAGATGATCCATGTGTCTTATTAACTTATTTTTTTTTACTTCTGTATAATAATCCACTGTAAGATTGTATCATAGTTTCTCTGTTCTATATATTTGGATTATTTACAGTTTTTTGCTCTCATAGGTTGTGCTATTATTTTTTGCACATACCTACTGGTTGCACGTGTGCAGGGCTGTGTCTAGCAATATACTCTCTAGCGTGTATTATTGTCCAAAATGCTTTTAACAGTTTACATTCCCACCATTGGTACATAACTGTTCTTGATGCACATGCTCTCCAATACTTATTATTCATAAATGTTGTCTTTTTTCTTGAAGATTTCTGGGAATTCTTTCATATTTTGGATAATAACCTTTTGGTGTCCTAAAATCCTTTCCCAGATTTTAACTACCCCCCCCCCACTTTTGGGGGTATCTTTTGGATAGAGCTTGACTTTTTTTTTAATACAACTTATAGCCCTTTTATTTCCTATATTTTCTTTTAAAAGTTGAAGTTTGACCTTTCACATATAGGTCTGTAATCCACCTGGAATTGGTTTTGGTATATGGTGTGAAGTAGATTCAGGTTTACTTTTTATCCCACATGGATAGCTAGTTGTCTCTGGACTCTTCCAGGCCAATCTGTGTGTGCCCTGCGTCCCATAGGAAGTGTTTCTGTGTGCCTGGGCTGGGCTCTCTCTCCTTTCCCCGTTGCTTGATTTACCTGTTTGATAAATAAGACCACACTGTCTTATTTGCCCTAAACTTCATCTAAGTCTTGATAGCTTCACATACTTAAAGCTGTAACCCTTACTTAACTGATTTAAACATTAAATGTATGTTTGTAGATGGTAAGGGCTTTCTTTTTACCAGTCACTGTAGCAAACTTTAATTATTGTAGAGAGAGCTGACTTTCAGATTTTAAATTACAAGGCCACTAATCTCTGTGTAAGAATATTTTTATACCCGTTTCTATGTAGAGTGTTTTCCCCCTTTTTTTTTAAGGTAACCGCACTTTTCCAAAGATGCTGTACTGCAACTGGACTGGAGGTTATAAGTGGTCTACTGCTCTGGCCCTGAGGTAAGCTTGGCTACTAGTAAGTAAAGGATGCCATTCGGATTCATTGGGATCAGTGGAATCTTCCATGCATTGAGCTCAGCCAAGTTCCTCCTTGACTTAGATTCTTTCACATGTGTTAGGGAGGCCCTAGGAAACGTAGCTGCAGGGAGTTACTTAGATGATCAGACCAGGACCTTCGTGGACATTAATGGCAGGATGTTTGCTTTTCTCCCAAGATGTCTGCACATCCTAGAGATGCCTTACTGAGTTATTATTATAGATTAGAACCAGTCAGGGTTTTCCATCCTGAGTGTATGTGAGTCGGTAAAATGGTATATACTATTTGAAATAGATAGGTTTATGATTTGTAGTTTTAATTTTTCGTAACTTCCTCCTTTATTATAAAAACTAACATATACTCCATACTAAAAATAGGAAAAATTGAGATAAAACATTAAAAATCACCTCTAATTCCACCATCCAGAGATAATTATGGACTTATAATTTTAACATAAAAATGTGCTTGAATTTGTTAAAACTTTTCAACAGTTTGGGGGAAAAAATACCAATTCTTACTCCCAGACGGAAGGGCAGGTGTGATGCCGATTATTCACTGATTAAAAAGTTGGAGCATCTACAGTTGAAGGTTTGGCACTAGAGACTGAGACCCTGTGGCCTGTAGCGTGACACGTCAGGGGATTCTCACCCTCGTCGCTGTTGAAATTCAGGCCAAATAATTCTTTGCTGTGGGGCGAGCAGGGCGGTTAGCAGCTTCTCTGGACTCTATTTACTAGATGCCGGTAGCACTCCACGGTGTGATAAGCAAAAATGTCTTTAGAGACTGCTAAGTTGCCCCTTGTTGAGCAGCACTGCTTTAGGGTTTGGGCTGGGGAGGGACAGAACAGAGCCTGCCTGGCGGGAAGCCCCAGCTGGAGAGTAAAAGAATAGTCCAAGGTAGAAAATTCGATACAACAAAAATGAGATTTGATAACTGGCCATCATCTTTGTCAGCAGTGGTTCAAATGAAAATGAACAATGGACTTTTTTTTTTTTTTTAAATAACCTTTTTATTTTGAAATAACTTGAGACAGAAAAGTTATGGAGATCGTTCCTTTACACCTGTCAGCCACCTCCCCCTTGATTGTTCACATCTTAAGTTACCGTGGTGCATTTTACAACTTGACTTTTAAAAAGTTAGCATCATTTTCTTTTCAGAGCTCAACATAGTTTCTTTCAGAATATTCACTGAATGGGATAATGTCCAGGGTTTGCGTCCCCGTACTCCGGCATGGGGGCAGGGGGGCTACGGACGCAGCAGGACTGGCCACATGCTGATCAGTGGTGGAGCTGGGTCGGGGCTACTGTTGTCTTCAACTTTCTTTTATGTGTTTGGAAATGTTCCTTAATAAGCTTAAAAGAAGTACAATGAGAAGTTGTCTGAATATTGTTATATCTTGGAATTTGAAGGAACCTTAAGAGTCATTTGTTCTTAAGACTCCATTTTTGGAGATGAGTGATAGAGTTCAGACGACTTGATCTGGGACGGCCTCACAACCCCACCTCCTGACTCCGTGTTCGTGTCCTTTCTGTTGGACTGGCTCCCTGCTTTGTTCCCCCGCATGTGCCATTTTCAAGACTAAAAAGCAATGAGATGGATTACTTTTCTTTAAAAGAGGAACCATTAGATTTCAGCACAGCTAAAAATTGTTTGTTTACCTTTGACATTTAAACAGACTTCTTGCCCGTGATTATTTGGTGTCGTGAATTTGGGAAGTAGGCATTGTGTCCTCACAAAGGATTGTGATCATTTGAGGCCCTTTCACACGTGTGACTTCGTGCCAGTATTGAGCCATAGCTGGCTGTGGCTGGAGGGTGACTGATGGACTCGCACCCCATAACCCGTTTGCTCTTGCAGCATCACCCTCGGCGGGTTTGGAGCCGACCGTTTCTACCTGGGCCAGTGGCGGGAAGGCCTTGGCAAGCTCTTCAGCTTCGGCGGCCTGGGAATATGGACGCTGATAGACGTCCTGCTGATTGGCGTTGGCTACGTGGGACCAGCAGATGGCTCTTTGTACATTTAGCTGTGGTTATGTGCTTCAGAGAGGAGCAGTGCTTAGCAGTCTCTTTGCCCGTAGGAATTGATGTGCTGTGAGTAATGTATGTTTTTATGTACAGCATCTGTACTTTGCCTGCCTTGATGAAGGTAAAATTATAAAAAATAAATAAAAAACAAACCATGTTTATCTGGAATTTGTTTTTATTTGCCTGAAATTTATTTTTTTCTGTGAAAAAATTTAAACTTACTCATCGCTTTCGGCCTTTTGGCTAAGATCAAGTGTAAAAAATATGAACTTACTTAAACTAGAACAGAAGCTGCAGTGATTGAAAATCTGCGTAATTCCTATGACTTTAGTTTTAGATTAAGTCAGTATGTCACTTGGATCTCCAGCCTTGAAAAGATTTTCAGTTATGTTTGCAGAAAGTGGAACGTGTTTTTATTCTCTAGCTAAAAAAAAGTTCTGTACCTAACTTCCCTCTGTACGTTTCGCAGTGTACTATCTCCGTAGGCTGGTCTTTATATATGACGCTTGAAGTAAACGGCAGAACTTTTGTGTGTAGTTGCTCTGGTTTGAATTTTGTTAGTAACATATTTGCAGGAGTACTGGAAAATTAATAAAACTACAGTTTCCTTTAAGAAGTACATAGATCTGTTTTCTGTATTAGGATGGAATCGAGTAATCGTAATAACTCTTACTGGGGTAAAAGTCTTATTTTTCAGAGCCTTGCTCCATTTCAAGAGATGTATTCATAACTGGCTGGCTCATTGACACACAGTGGAAGTTAAACAGTGTGTTTCAGTGTGAGAAATGTCTTCAAGTCTTTATAAATCTGTTGTAGGCCCTTTCGTGGAAAGAAAGACCATTATTTCAAATTAGAGTATCTGAGTATTACTTTTTAAACATCTGTGTTAATAGCTAGAAGGCTCAACCAGCCTAACAGATCCAGAAGCTATAAAATATTTCTCAGCATGTTCCCATAAATCTCATGGAAAGAAAAGGCATCTTTTCTTCACAAGATTATTAATTATAGTTTACCTGTAAACTACAGGGGAATTGAACCACCTTGGTGTAGTAACCTGCCAGTTAAGAAGGCCTGACGCTCAGAATCTCTTCTGCAGAGGGGTTTTTTCGGTCTAGTTGTGTTAACAGTTCTAGCCATGGTCACTAGGTGGTACATTTCCATTATATTTCTAGAAGCTGCTGAGGTTAACTGGTTCTTTCCTAGGAACATGAGCAGAGGCACAGGGCATGGGCAGTGCTTCAGATGGGAGTAGCCTAGTTTGCATGGACCTTTCTTTTCCAGGGCAAACACACATTCTCGTCTGTCATGGGTACACGAGACTCTGGCTTGAGCCACTATTTCTTGAGTAGGCTTCTGTTCCTACAAGGAAGCAGCTCCTTTGCTAACTATATAAAACTTTCCCCTGAATCTCCTCCGTAGTTAGCTCTACGCAGAAGAGACTCGCCAACATTTCCCTGTTGAGCTAGCCCACGAGGAGCCGGGGAAGTGATGGGAATCACCAGCTGCACTCAGTGCTCTTGGAGGAAGTAGGGAGCTCCTGCTTTGCCAGTTGAGCATCTTTATGGCTTTGGGATCTGAGCTCAGTCATGAAGTTCCAGTGTTTGAAAGGTTCAAAATCCGTGAAAGGAGATGTATAAATGAAATTGCTCTAATTCCTGAGAAACTTTTAGAAGGGGATAGTCTTGGGGACCTAAAAATTATAAGCAAATCAGGGATGCTTCCTATCCAGGATTTGGTGGAGCTGATGACCTCCGCGACAGAGAACTAGCAGGAAGAGGAAAAGATTTCCAAATGCAGTTTAAACAAATTTGTGAATGATGAGCTCATACATGGCCCCTCAAAAAAAAAAAAAAGGCCTAATAAAACTAGACTTCCCAAGGGCACCAGAGAGGGTGGGTGTGATCTCTAGAAAAGTCCATGGGCCTCTGCTGGCAGCAAAAAGGTCATGTTTGGGTCTGACCTTCAGGCTCTAGGCCTGTGTGCTGTGAGCTCTGACTAGGGACCGTTAAGTCCCTATCAGGTAGGACCGTATCAGTCATCACCCTCTATTGACAGTTTTCTGGAAATTCAGAATTTATCACAGCAGCGTGCCGTATGTCACTACTTCGTCCTAGGAATCTCCGCCTTGCTTTGGCAGGGCTCTTCCACTCGCCTTAGTAATTCTGCCCGGGCAGGTGCCGTGTCACTTATTTCTGTCTCCCCCGTCGTCCAGAGCACAATGTCTTGCCCCCGTGGCTCTGATTTTTTGCTGGCTGAGTTAATGCCATCGCTGCCTTAGAGGTACTGGAGGACTTGAGGTCTTCCGGGGGGTGCAGCTGAGGTGGCTGCTGGGAGGCGATGTGCAGCAACTGGCTCTAGCACCGTGTTAATCTGGTTTCTGCAAATTGCTGAGGAACAGCTCTGGTTTATGGTGCTTATAAAAAGAGATTTTTTTTGAACATCTTAATATTTCAAGATCTCAAGCTGTCTTCTCTTTGCCACAAGTCTTTAATACTTTCTGCCAGAATTGCATTTATTTTTGGCATATCATCAGCTAAGGAATTTGCAAATGATTTTAACTCCTCCCATAAGCAAAGAGTGGAAAACGAGCTGTATCTGATGCAGCTTTTCACATACAACATCAGGACCTTAAAAATGAAGGCAGATTCCTTCCCTTCTGCTCTGAAGCTTCCTTTCTGGCCATACTATATCTGCTGGAAGGGTCACAGAATGTTGGAGGGTATGTAAGTTAATTTGTAACCTAGATGAATTGGGTATAAATCCTTCAATTTGGAGTATTGACATTGTCTTTTACAAACACATTTTTATGCAAAATAAGGAAGCTTTGATTGAGACACTTGGACGTAATTTACTAAGTAGGAGGTTCCATGAGGGCAGGGCTCTGGTGCTGTGCTGTAGCCCCCTTTGAGTTCCCTACATGGCACACAGTAGGTGCACAGTGACTTTGTTCAAAGAGTGAATAATGGGGAATCTCCAGAATTAAGCTAAATCTCTAAAAGTATTCCTAAGGATGTCTGGATAAAGTGGCTTACAACAGCTCCCTTGCAAAAAATGCCTGATGACACAAACACGATATAGTAATACTGGCACTTCCTTCCTGCAAAAAACAAACAGAAAGAACCCATCAGCAAACAAGGAAGAAGACAACCAAATGTCAAAAATGTCAAAAAATGGTCAGAGAAGAAAAAAATTTTGCTCGGGTGTGCCAGGCTACTCCCGCAAATGGTCCTGGTGAATCTGCCAAATCCAGCAACTGACTCGCAAGAGGAACAGACTGGTCCGGGGAAGGGGCATAGCTTCATCCTTCCCGGGTTACTGCAGCGGGGAGCGGAAGGGGCTGCTGGGAACAAACAGGGGAGGGGGCTTCTGGACCAGCAGCACGGATTCTCTGATGGATATGGGGGTCCCACACTAAACCAGAGAAAGGCTCCAAAGCCCAAGGTGACCTCCGTGGGTCATGAAATGCACTTCCTAGTGAGGGGAAGAGAAACATGTTGAAAATCTCAGTAAAGAGACCAGAGACTAGGTATTCTAGGAAAGGTAGTTCCAGCTGAGCTTTCCCTGCCTTCCCTCTGGCTGTCAGACCACACAACATTAAATAGAACACAAAATAGGACTTCCAAACGGGGCTTTGAGAAGAAAAATAGGGGAATTTATTCACATGATAACATGAAGTTGCCCACATTACACAAGAACACAAGAGGGGCGCCTGGGTGGCTCAGTCGTTAAGCGTCTGCCTTCGGCTCAGGTCATGATCTCGGGGTCCTGGGATCGAGTCCCGCATCGGGCTCCCTGCTCCTTGGGAGCCTGCTTCTCCCTCTGCCTCTCTCTCTCTCTCTCTCTGATGAATAAATAAATAAAATCTTTAAAAAAAAAAAAAAAAAGAACACAAGAAATGACACACCACTTTATACCCACTAGGATGACTATAATCAAAAAGACAATCAGGGCGCCTGGGTGGCTCAGTCGGATCAGCATCTGCCTTTGGCTCAGGTCATGATCTCAGGGTCCTGGGATCGAGCCCCATGTCAGGCTCCCTGCTCAGCGGGAAGCTTGCTTCTCCTTCTGCCTGCCGCTCACCCTGTTTGTGCACTTGCACTCACTTGCTTTCTCTCTGTGTGTCAAATAAAATCTTTTTTTAAAAAAAAGACAATGATAGGTATTGGTGAGGAGGTGGAGAAATTGGAACCCTCTTACACTGCTGATGGGAATGTAAAATGATTGCAGCCACTTTGGAAAACAGTTGAGAAGATCTTAAATTTTTAAAACAGTTACCATGTGACTCAGCAGTTCTGGATATATATGCCCAAGAAAAATGAAAACATGTGCCCATACAAAAACTTGTTCATAGTGGCATTATTTTTAATAGTCAAAAAGTGGAAACAACCCAAGTATCCATCAACTGAAGAAGAATGCATACACGAATGTGGTATATCCATACAGTGGACTATTAGTCATAAAAAGAATGAAGTGCTGATACATGCTATAACATGGATAAACCTCAAAAACACTGTGCTAGTGAAAAAAGCAGGAGAACTTTATGATATACAAATTATATCTCAAGAAAGCTGTTTTTTAAAAAAATGGAAACTGCCTGGAGTGTATATATGGGAGGCTGCTTCACACAAAATTGCTTCTGATCAAAGAACTCATTTCACAGCAAAAGAAAAGGGGCAGCCGGTGTGAGTTTATCCTGAGAAAGGGAAAAATGTCGTAACCAGTACTACATCTAGTAGCCAGGCTGTGATTTTAACCCCTAGATTAAAAAAAAAAAAAAAAAAATACAGAATACAAGCAACACTCCCCCACTTTTTTCTAGTTTCTTAAGGTGGAAGTTTGGGCCATTGATTTAAGACATTTCTCATTTCCTAATAGAAGTATTTAATGGTGTGAATTTCCCCCTAAACTTTAGGTACATCTCACAAATTCTGTTGTGTCCAATTAAAAGTGTTTTGTAAGTCTTCATTTGGCTTCCTCTTTGACCCAAGGGTTATTTTTTAAATTTTATTTATTTATTTTTTTAGAGACAGCATGAGCAGGGGAGGGGCAGAGGGAGAGAGAATCTCGAGCAGGCTTCCTGCCCAGGGCAGAACTGGGTGCAGGGCTGATCTCGCGACCCCAAGATCATGACCTGAGCTAAAATCAAGAGTCAGACGCTCAACCGAATGAGCCACCCAGGCACCCTGACCCTAGGATTATCTTTAAATATATCATTTAATTTCCAAATATATGGGAGTTTTCAAGATACAGTTTTGTAATTTCTAGTTGAATTCCACTGTGGTCAGAGACTAAAATTTGTATTTTAATTCTTTTAAATTTGTTGGTTTGCTTTATGGCTCAAAATATCATCTGTCGCCCAGTGTCATATACTCACTTGAAAAGAATGTGTATTCTATTGCTCCAGGTAATTGTTTTATTAATGTCAATTAGGTCAAGTTGGTTGATACTGTTTTTCAGGATTTCTACATACTTGCCAATATTCTATCTACTTGTTCTATCAATTATTGACAGAGGAGTATTGTGGTCTCCAACTGTAACGGTGGATTTATGTATTTCTCATTTCAGTTCTATCAATTGTTGCTCTATTGTTAAGCATACACATTGAGGATTGTGATGACTTCTCTTTTTTAGTTGTAAAATGTATGTAACACAAAATTTACCATTTTAACCATCTTATGTGTATAATTTGGTGGGATTAAGTAAGTTCATATTGTTGTACAACCATCATTACCATCCATCTCCAGAAGTTTTTCATCTTCCCAAACTGAAACTCTTCCCCATTAAACACCTCCTTAGTCTACCTCCCCCAGCCCCTGGCAGCCACCACTCTACTTTCTGTCACTGTGAATTTGATGACCCTAGGTACCTCGTATAAATGGAACTAGACAATATTTGTTATTTTGTGTGTCTGTTAACATAATGTCTTTGAGGCTTACCCATATTATAGCATGTGTCAAACTTGTATTCCTTTGTAAGTCTGAATAAGATACCATTATTTGTATATACCACATTTTGTTTATCCATTTATCTGTTGATAGAAATTTGGGTTGTCTCTGCCTTTTGGCTATTGTGAATAATGCTGTTATGAACATGGTTGTAAAAATATCTGTTTGAGTCCCTGCTTTCAGTTACTCTGGGTAATCTCAGAGTGGGTTGCTGAATCATGTGGTAATTCTGTTTAATTTTTTGAGGAACCTGTGATGTCTTCTTGATGGATTGACCCTTTCATTATCATGAAATGACCCTGGTCACATGCCTTGTTCTGAAGTCTACTTTGTCTGATATTAGTATAAACACCTCCCCTTTTATTTTATTAGTGTTTGCTTGGTGTATCTTTTTTTATCCTTTTACTTTTGTAACCAGCCTGTGTTTTCATATTTAAGCTGATTTTCTTTTAGACCGTATATATTTGGTCTTGTTTTTTCCCTGTAATCTGACAATCTCTTCTGTTTAATTGGGGGGGTTTAGACCATTTACACTTAACATCACTAGCGATACGTTTGGATTTAAATCTGCCATTGTGTTAGTTATTTTCTATTTGTTCCATCCATTCTTTTTCCTCTTTTCCTGCTTACTTTTAGATTTGTTGAATTTTTAAAAATTATTTTCAGCCATTTTTCTTCAAAAATTTTTTTCAGCCCCATACTCTTTCTCCAATTCTTCTGAGACTCTAATGATACAAATGTTAGATTTTACTATTTTATTGTCGCATAGGTTCCTGAAGTACTGTTCTTTTATATATATATATTTTTTTTTATTTGAGAGAGAGAGAAGCAAAAGAGAGAGAGCACGAGCAGAGGGGAAGGGCAGAGGGAGAAGCAGACTCCCCACTGAGCAGGGAGCCTGATGTGGGACTTGATCCCAGGACCCTGGGATCATGACCTGAGCGAAGGCAGACACTTAACCAACTGAGCACTATTCTTTTTAAAAAAAATTTTAGTCTGTCTTCTCAGGTTGTTCATATTGGAAATTTCTATTAATCTCTTTTTGAGTTCACTAATTCTTTCCTCATTCATCTCCAATCTACTACTGAGACTGTTCAGTGCGTTTTTAGTTTAAAATATTGAAGTTTTAGTTACATGGTTCCTCTTTGGTTCTTTTTTATATCTTCCATTTATTTGCTGAGATTTTCTATTTTTTTATTTGTTTTCAGAGTGTTCATAATTGAAGCATTTTTATTATTGCTGCTTTAAAATTCCTGTCAGATAATTCCAAATCTGAGTTATCTCAGTGTTGGCATTTTTGATTATCTTTTCTCACTCAAGTTGTGATTGCCCTCGTTATTATATAACAAGTGATTTTTTATTGTATCTTGGGCATTTGGGGTATTGTGTTGTGAGACCTGTTTGATTTTTTTCTTTTTTTTTTTAAACCCTTCTGTTTAGGTTGGGGTGCATGTTCAGCTCCCTGCTGGGCTTCATTGACTTCTCCCTGACAGAAGTGGACCACTGATTCACATTGCCTTGTTGCAGATGGGGGTAAGCTAATCACAGGAGTCCTTGAAGAAACAAGCTGCTATGATATGAACATATTTGGGGGGCCACATGGCAGGGAACTGTAGGCAGCTGTAGGAGCTGAGGGTCTCAGTCCTACAATTGCAAGGAATTGAATTCTTCCAACAACCATGGGAGCTTGGAATAAGACCCTAAGATCCAGAAAGGAACACAGACCCACTGACACTTGGATTGCTGCTTGGTGAGACCCTGAAGCAGAGAAGCCAGGTAAGCCATCCCAGACTCCTGATCCCCATGTGCTGTTGCAAGCTTCCCAGTTTCTGGTGATTAGTTATATAGCAGCAGAAAACTAATACACACTTTCTGTTGCTCTTTTTCTTTCTTTCTTTTTTTTTTTTAAAGATTTTATTTATTTATTTGAGAGAGAATGAGAGACAGAGAGCACGAGAGGGAAGAGGGCAGAGGGAGAAGCAGACCCCCCGCTGAGCAGGGAGCCCGATGCGGGACTCGATTCCGGGACTCCAGGATCATGACCTGAGCCGAAGGCAGTTGCTTAACCAACTGAGCCACCCAGGCGCCCCTAGAATATTTGGTTTTCCTAACACTGAGGAGAAGGACAGAGAGTAGAACTAGCTATTATTTTTTTTAAAGATTTTTATATATTTATTTGAGAGAGAGAGAGCACAAGCAGGGGGAGGGTCAGAGGGAGAAGCAGACTCCCTGCCGAGCAGGGAGCCCGATGCGGGACTCGATCCTGGGACTCCAGGATCATGACCTGAGCCGAAGGCAGTCGCCCAACCAACTGAGCCACCCAGGCGCCCTTGTTGCTCTTTTTCATTCCTAATGTTCCAGGTTTCCTTCTGTTATCACTTTCTGTCTGAAGAACTTCCTTTAGCTTTTTGTATGTGTGTGTGCAGGTCTTCTGATGAAATTTTTAATTTTTTTCATATGAGGATACTTTTCTTTCACCTTTATCTTGGAAAGATAGTTTTGCTGAATACAGAATTCTGGGTGACAATTTTTTCTTTCAGTGCTTGGAAAATGTTATAACACTTCCTTCTGGCCTTCATGATTTTTTTTTTTTAGAGACAGTGTGTGGGAGTGAGGGGGAGGGCAGAGGGCGAGGGAGAGCAAGAATCTTAAGCAGGCTCCATCCACCCTCAGTGTGGAGCTGGACATGGGACTCAATCTCATGACCTTAGATCATGATCTGAGCCAAAACCAAGAGTCAGATGCTGAACTGACTGAGCCACCCAGATGCCTCTGGCCTTCATAATTTCTGATGAGAGATATGTTGTCATTTAAATATTTTACAGCTGCAGGTAATACTTTTTTTTTTTTCTGGCTGCTTTCAAGATTTTTTCTTTGTCTTTAGTTGTGAGCAATTTGATTATGATATACCTAGGCATGGATTTCTTTGAGTTTATCCTTTTTGGGGTTTGCTTAAGTTCTTGAATCTGTAAGTTTGTCTTTTGCCAAATTTGGGAAATTTTCAGTCATTATTTAAGTATTTGTTCAACACCACATTCTTCTCTTACTGAGTTTCTGATGACATGAATGTTAGATTTTTTTTTTTGTTATTGTCCCACATGTTTCTGAGATTCTATTCATTTTAAAAATCGATTCTCTATCTGTTCAGATTAGATAATGTCTATTATTCTATCTTCAGGTTCATTGATTCCTTCTAATGTCATCTCCATCTGCTATTCAGCCCATTCAGTGAGCTTTAAAATTTTGCTTACCTTATTTTTTAGTTCTCAATATTTTATTGTGTTCTTCTTAAGTCTTCTTTTCCTTTGCTTAAGGTTTGTATTTTTTTCTTTTTCCCCCCAGAGTCCTAGTACTTGCTTTTGGGAACATTTTTGTGGTAGCTCCTTTAAAATCCTTGTCCCATAAAATTATAGCATCTGTGTCATCCTGGTGTTCATGTCTGTTGATTGTCTTTTCCCATTCAAGTTGAGATTTCCCTGGTCTTAGTATGATGAGTAATTGTGGGTAACGAGGACATTTTGAGTGTTGTTACAGAGATTCTGGTTTCTATTTAAATCTTTCTCAGCAGGCAGTCAACCTGTTTAGGTTCAGAGGGCATGTTCTGGCACACTTTTGTGGGCTGTGGTTCAAATGTCCGTTTAGTTTGCTGTGCTATTCTGGCCTGCTCATCTTGTATGCTGCTCAGAGGCCAATCTGAAATAAGAGCAGTATTTGATGTTAAGTTAAGTTCTCCAATCTCTTGATGTTTTGATTCTGGTTGGTCATGGGTTGACTGCTTTGGGGTCTGCTCAGGATATCATACACAGATGTAAAGTGTCCCTGTCTCCAGTTGTTTGTTTGTTTGTTTTCCTGTAACCGCCCTACCCCCTCACTCACTTTCTGATTGGAGGGGAAGGGTACTGCCTCTCTGTTGCTGTTTGCTTAGCACACAGGGGAGTAGTTATAGTCCCTGCAACTGATACACCAGTAGGTGGTGGAGGAGCACCACCTTTTGCTGACATTTGCTTAGTGCAGGACAGAGATAGTAGACAGGGATCCCTCCATAGTCGCTGCAGTGCTAGGAATGGAGGAGGAGGGGTACCACCTCTGCTCATGTTAGTGTAGGATCAGAAAAGTTAGTGGGGGTTCACTCCAAAGTCTGCCCCAAATCCCACTGGATCTCCTCATTAGTGCAGGCATGGTCAACAGGTCTCTGCGTATGGTCCCCATTGCCATCCTCCCAATGGGAGGAGGGAGGCTGCCTCCTCATTAGTGTAGGGCAGGGATGGTTGACAGCCCTGACTCCAGTCCCTGCCGCTGAAGGTTGGGAGTGGTGGTGTAGCTTTTTGTGAGGAGTTCCATCTGGAGTAGAGTGGGTTCCATCTTGTAGGACTCCCCTTTGTCAAAGCTTTTGGCCAGAGAGAACAAGGTTTCTTTGGAGCTTTTGGGTTTTTTGGTCTGGGTCTGTTGACATTTCTGGGTTGTGGGTGTCTCTAGCACTCAGACAAGGGTATGTAGGAGGCTAAACACACACACACACACACACACGCATGCGCACACACAAAAAACCCAAGGAAATCTCTGCCTGGTTGTTCCTCAAGGTCTCTGGTCAGCCCAACTTCCCATCTCCATCTCTTAGAGTTTCTGATGGTGGTTTTATGTATTTTGTTCATGGTTGCAAATAGTGGGAGGAATTAGGTGAAGTGTGATTACTCATTTGTCTGGAACCAGAAGCTGTGAATTTATCTTTTACTATGATTAAAAATAATGCTCTTCATTCCTGTTTAAATCCAAGTTTCCACCTGCTATCACACTACATGTAATAAAGAGTAAGACTCCACTTCTGATGTTGGACCATTCACAGCTTGCGAGGCCCACTCCTCCTTCTTTCCTTTTTGCCCCACATGTGGGGCAAAAGCCATTAAGAAAGCTGATAAGAAAACCTGAATACTCCTTCTCGTGGTGCCCACAGGAAGTTCAAACCACACAAACCCCAGCCCGAGTGCCTGAACCCTTTCCTCAGCCCTATCCTCAGTCACAGTATAAGCCAAAGTCACTGGCCCCACTTTGCTCTTGCCATTTGGACTGGCTTTTGCCTGCCCTTCTCTCCTCAGGAAATTCCATGAATAATAAACCTTTCCATATCTTCTTGGTGTATATGGCATTATCAGTCTCAACATCTCAACTATTCCAGGATGGGGGGTGTGGTGGGGGGTGGGGAAGGCTCATCCTGCCCTGCTTGGGGTGACTATCAAGCACTCCTTCTGCCTCAAGAAGTTCCTTTAACAGTTTTTATGATGCAAGCCTGCTGTCAATGAATTCTCTCTGGTTTTGTTTGTTTGAAAATGTGTTTTACCTTAATTTCGAAAGATATTTTCACTGAGTATAGAATTCTGAGTTGAAAGGCTTTTATTTTTCCTTTCAGCACTTTTAAAGATGCCATTCCATTGTCTTCTGGCTTGCATAGTTCCTGATCAGAAGTGTTCTGTAACTCTTTCTTTGCTCTTCTGTGTGTAACTTCCCGCTTTTCTCTGGCTGCCTTCAACCTTTCTTCTTCAGCTTTGAGCAGTTGGACAATGATGTGTATAGATGTGGGGGGGGGGGGTTGGGGGAGGGGTTGGTGGTATTGGTGTTTTTTTTCTTTTTCCTGTTTATTTTGCTTAGAGTTCTCTGGATTCTTGAATCTGTAGTTGAATGCCTATTATTATTTTTGGGGAATATTCTTGACTATTATCTTCTAATATTTCTTCTCTTCACATTATCTTAAAATTCTTTTTCATCTGTGACTTTAATTACATGTGTGTTAGACCATCTGATGATGTCCTACCCACAGCTCTTGAATGCTTTGATTTGTTTTCACCACTTTTTTCTCCTTGTGTTTCAGTTCACAGCATTTCTATTGACCTATCTTCAAGTTTGTTGATTTTTCCAAAGCTATATTCATTTTACTTATGCACTAGTCACAAGAATTCTTCATCTATGGTATCATATACTTTATTTCTAGTATTGCTATTTCACTCCTTGTTATAGCTGGCATCTCTCTGGTGAAATTCCCCATCTGTTCATGTTTGTATCCCCCCTTTCCACTAATGCATTAACATATTAAGTTAAGTTCTTTTTATAGTTACAGTTATTATAAATATTTTTTATTATAGTTATTTTTATAGTTATTTTTAGTTATAGTTATTTTTAAATCCCTGTCTAATAGTTCCAACCATCTGGGTCATCAAATCGATTTCCTACTGATTGCTTTATCTCTAGATTGTTTTCTCTTACTTTTTTTTAAATTGTAATTTTTGATTATATGCCAGACACTGTGTGTAGAAGAACAGTACAGACTGAGGTAAATTGCATTTACACCTGCAAATGAGCATGCCTCTTCTGTCTGGATTTTAGTATTCAAGGTTCAGTGCATCCAGTTAGGAGTTGAACCAGGTTTGGGTTTTGTTGTTGCTATTTCTACCTGTAGAGCAGCTGACACTTTCAATTTCTCTAAATGTGGGATGCTTTTACCTGTGCTGATAGTGGGGACTGGGGCACCAGATGGTTTCTCTCAGTGTTTCTGATAATCCCTTCACCTTTCAGCCTTTCCTTTCATAGCTGTGCCACTGGGAGGCTCCTTCTATACTCTTGTCTCTCCATCAGGGATTGTGCTATGACTTGTTTCTCAACACTAGGCCTCTGGTGAGAGGGGCCACTCTCTTATCCTGGTCCAGCCTCACTCTGAGACAGATTGTAAACCTCAGTGCGGGGCTTTTTTCAGCATTCCTGCCCAACCTTCCCCTGGCAACTCAGTTCTGCCTTGTCTCTAAATTCTGCTTTTGAATGGGAGTTTCCTGACCTTCCCCCATCACTGGTAACAGACCTCTGCTTGTATTGGTGTCAGATCCTAGGCCCAAAATGATTTCTTGCCTTTCACTCCCACCATAGCCATGGGTTTTTCCCTGGGTTCTTGGGGCAAGAGGTTTCCTACCTCTCTCCCAGAGGCAAATGGGGTTTGCTTCTAGTCTTTCTTGAAAAGCAATGGACTTTTACCTGTGCCCCTCCCTCTCTGTCTCTGGCTTTTCCTTCATAGGAGGGTTGGATCCGGGAAAGGGGCAGGGCCTTGTGCCTATCCTCCAAAAGCAGCTTGCCTCTTCCTGCATCCTCACATGCCTGTCACTCCCCACACCTCTGCTCTGCTCCTAATATTTCCCTTGAGAACAAGTGGGTGCTGATTCGCCTAATCTGGATTCCTCAGCCTTTCCAAACTTACATCTAGGCCCACACTTGGCTTTTAATGATTTGCTAAAATGTTACCTAATGTCTTCATACCTCCTGATGGCCATGCTTCTCCTGTGCTTGGCCAAAGGGGAAACAGGTTGTGCACTGCATTTCCTCTTGCAGGAGGGTCTGCTCCTTCACTGGAATTCAGCTTATTTGGTTCCCTTGTAACCTTACATCTCTGGTAGATTCAAGAAAAATTGGGCACTCCTAATTGTAAACTATCCAGATTTTCTCATTGTTCCTTGCAGCTTTCTACATCCTATATGGAAGCAGAGATTAGATGTTTTAAATTAAAATTACGAACTCATTCTAATTTGTCTACAGTCATCTATCAAGAACATTTCATGAACTTTTTATTCAATTATATCCTTCTGTTTTATAAAAAGGCTTTAAAAGAGTTTCCCAGCCATATTTAAAAGCTAAAAGCTGTGAATAATGATCTGCTTTTATTCTTATTTTGTAACCAAGGTCATTAATGAATATCACAGTTAAACTCTTTCCCTTTGAAAAAATTTGAGTCAACCACAAAACCAATGGGTGAATTTTTTTCTCTTTCCTTTGGAAGTTCTTGAATTGTCTACTTTTAAATTTATATAAGCTCTCTATAACCAAATAGGACAGTATCTCCTGTGGATTTTAAGAGACCTTACAACCTAGTTTATTTTTCTTTTGTGTTAGGTTTGTTTGCCTGAGTGGTTAGTTCTGGAGTGTGCACATAATGATAGAACATTTTTGTGATTATTTAATGTTAGAATTTCCATGGCCTGGGGTGCCTGGGTGGCTCAGTCGTTAAGCGTCTGCCTTCGGCTCGGGTCATGATCCCAGGGTCCTGGGATCAAGTCCCACATCGGGCTCCCTGCTCAGCGGGAAGCCTGCTTCTCCCCCTCTCCCACTCCCCCTGCTTGTGTTCCCTCTCTCTTTGTGTCTCTCTCTGTCAAATGAATAAACAAAATCTTTAAAAAAAAAAAAAAAGAATTTCTATGGCCTGTGTAACAATTGCCTCAGAGCTTAAAGGTATAAAACAATCACTTACTTTCACAGATACTGTGGATCAGAGATTTGGACACAGCACAGCAGAATGATGTGTTCTGTCCCATGATCACTAGGCACTGCAGCTGGGAGACTCCAAGAATGGGGCCAGAATCATCTGATGGCTCATTCTTCACCTGCCTGTGCTTCCTCTCCATGTGGACCCCTCCATGTTGTCTCTGCATGGGTCTCGTTGGGCATCCTTTACAGCATGGTGGTTGACTACACAGAAGTTGAATTGCCTCTTCTAGCCCAGCTCCAGAAGTCATTGCAACGTGACTTCTACCCCAGTCTAGCCATTAAATCAGTTACAAAGGCCCATTCAAGCTCAAGGGGAATGGACATGAACTCCATCTCCTATTGAGGGAGTAGGTAGACTCAGGAAAAGCATAGGAAACTAGGAATACTGTAGTAGACATTTATAGAAAATACAATCTATTGCAATTAATTTCCAAAGTTTTTCATGAGATGGAACAAAAGAAGGAAGAGGGGGTGGAAAAGAAGAGGAGAGGGAACTGGCTGTCGTCTCCCTTAGAGCCCCTTCAGAATACCTCAGAACTTTTTTTTAGACATAGATGTCTTTTTTTTAATTTTAATTTTTTTATTTTTAAAGATTTTTATTTATTTATTTGACAGAGAGAGAGAGAGTGAGAGAGGGAACACAAGCAGCGGGAGTGGGAGAGGGAGAAGCAGGCCTCTGGCGGAGCAGGAAGCCCGATGCGGGGCTCAATCCTGGGGCCCTGGGATCATGACCTGAGCTGAAGGCAGCCGCTTAGCCAACTAAGCCACCCATGCGCCCCTACCTCAGAACTTTAGAGTTGCTGTTTCTTTGTGGCTAGGGTGGGATGATTAACTGCCAGCTACTCTTTTGTTTGCAATATTGACAAGTGTCTCTGTTGGCAGAGTTCCTACTTTGTGTTTTTAAGGATTTGTCAGCCTTGTGTGCAAAATTTTAGGGTCATGCCAACTAGCTTCTCCCATGCAAGGCTTTCCATCTCCTGGCCCAACCACACATGGACTGGCCAGGGGAGGTCAGAAAAGCCTGGGGTGTATGTGCCGGGCATGAGTCTGAATTCATCACTGAAGTTTTTCCTTTCTCACCTGGGATTTGGGAAATCTTCTAGGTAGACAGTTTTAGAATTTGAATTGAGTTTAGAGGTCCCCTCATGCCAAGTAAAAGAATGTAAGCCATTGGATATTCAGGATTATTGTTTTTTTCTACTTGTTTTCAGATGCCAATCAAAATAGCAATCCTGTCTATGTCAAAAGTTACCCAAAATGGCCACTGTGACTTCCGATTGTCCTTAGGGAAATAATGGCATTTGTATGAGTAAGACTTGTAATGTAGAGGTATGGAATTAACAGGTATTTGGCCTGGTTGGGGCACAAATTCAGACTAAAGTGATCCCTCAAGAATTGTGGTGGTTGGTAGAATGATGTGTATGCAGTCTAATGTCTCCAGAACGTGGCCCAGAACCAGCTGTCCTCAACTGTGGAGCCAAGGACCCTCCTGTGAACTATGTGCTTGTCCACGTCTTGAGTGTTGTTCATTTGTAAGAAGACATCTATAGAGCAAGGGCAGACGTAGCCCTTGGAGGTGGCTTGAGGAGGGACTTACTCAATCCACATCTGCCCTCTCCTTGTCGACAACCCCTTACAGACAAACAACACTCAATTCCCTGAAGGGCTTAGTGAGATATTTGGAGCTCAGACTGACACTCACCTTGCTGTCGCAGGCAGGATGTGGCCTCAGACAGAAGGTGACTCAAGGGGTGTGCACGCAATCACTACGTCAAGGACCTGGTCTGCAGGACTGAGGGTCTTGGCTGGATCATGCTGGGCCCTCCACCTGTCACAGCCCACTAACCTAAGACCACCAGGGTTACATCAATGGCCCAAAAAGGTAAGCTTTATTAGCTGGCTGCAGCAAGGGAGAAACTTCACTCCTGGTGCCTCTCAACCCTCAGTGGTTCTGATTTACTGGGTTGCTGTAATTTCCCACATACGGCACAGAACTTCCCATTGTGCGCACACTCCCTCATTGCGCAGTGGAGGACAAATGAGCCTTTGCTCCCTTGGGCTCTCCCAGCGTCAGCCCTGCTGCTCCTTCCGAGGTGCGGCACAACCCTCTTCTGAGCTGCGAGCTGTGGCCACACCACCTCTCTCCTTTGTTCCCCCGCCCTAGCTGCAGGGCTGCACGGGCTGGCTGGTGACGTCACCACTATCTAGGCATCCGTATTTACTCTTTATCCTTCCACCTTCCAGCTCCCTGTGTTGGCCTCCTTTGGATTGACGTACCAAGTGTAGTTTCTGGATGTTTTGTTTTGGGGGCCGAACCCTGACAAACACAACTCCTTAAGAAGGAGCCTGTGTCCTTTCTGCCTGCTCTTTTTTTCCTCTTTCTTCTGGCTGGGACAGGGATGTGATGACTTTCGTGATAGAGCCACACACCGAGGAAGGCAGAGCAGAAAGACAGAAGGTCCCTGAGGACACAGCGGAGCCTCCACCCCACCTCTGCCTTCATTTCCATGAGGGAGAAACAAAATGCTCTCTCGTTTACACCACGGTCCGGTCCTAGCAGCCAAGTGCTGTTCCTCAGTGACCTGCCCCTGTAGGACCTGATACAGCGTCTAATGCAACCAGAACAGCTGGGGTGTGGGCTACATAAGGGAGGAAATTGCTCGACGAAGTAAATAATTCAGCTAGTTTTTTGTATAATAATCATGAAAACCTTTTGAAAGTAGATGATGAAACTGGAGATTTATAAATACTTTGCTGGTCTGTGACACTCAGGAGGGAGGCAGGCAAGGGCCAGTGGGCCAGCCATCCCTGTACCCCTCTCTCTCCTGAACCAGAGTACAAGTGATGTGGCAGAAATGGTCAGGCGGTGGGTCTTGATGAGGAGGCAGGCAGCAAAGCTGCGGAAAGCTTGGGCTGCAGAGCTCTTGAATACTTCAGTGTGGTCTTTGCTCGAGGCCTCCATTTCTTCATCTGTAAAATAGGGGTATTATTGGTTGCTACCTCATTGAGTTGATGTGGACACCAGATGAGACAATCTGTATGAAACAGTCAGCATAATGCATGACCGCTATATTTGATATTTATAAACCACGCTAATTTACAAACAAGAAGATGGCAAACTTTGGTTTACTTTTACTGTTATCAGTCGCAGTGACTTGTGACTGTTCTCACAGCATGCTCGGGCAACAGTCACCATGAGTGAGGGTTTAGCCTTTAGTTGGTGATGGTGGGCAGAGGGTCCAAGCTCAGGGTGACAGGTGGTTGCCACCTCAAATCCTCCATGGAACGTGCTGGGGTAAAAGCCAACCAGTAACAACAAGGCCGGATGGTCTTGAGCGCTGTGGTGCATAAACTGCCAGAGCTTGCAGATCGGCCCCAGGGGTCACTCCCAGCACCCTGGGGTTATGAGATGGGTGCGTGTGCCTGCCTCCCAGCATCAGCTCCAGCCTCTGTTCCCTCGGCAAAGTCTGGACGGATGGCAATGCAATCCATTATGTGTCAGCTCAGCCCGAGCATTTCAACCGATTATGATGATGTTAACCTTGGCCATTTTGCTATAATTGATCCCTATGGTCCTTTGTCAATTGCTTCAGCCACATGGTAGATGCGAGGCAAAAAGATGCGGTGACCTGGAGCCCTTTCCTCTGGGGCCAAACAGTCGCCCTTACTCCTGAAGCCGTCCTGATCACAGCCCGCAGAATGACCCATCTCCCACAGGCGGCCCCGAGGAAGATTAAATTGTGGTCAGAATACTTCGGTTAAGGATAACAATGTTTCTGATAAAATGCTAATTTGTAAGTTTGAGTGATTACAGGGGTAACCCAAGTTATCTTAAAAATTAGATTTCGTTGTTTCCTGCCAGGGCTGAATCAATGAGATGTCACTGCCGTGCACTCACTCTTTTATCAAGATCTCCTTTATGATGTATAATCCAAGGTTGACAGACCTACGGTGCCCAGAGCCGTTCATCCTCCAATTAACACATTTGTCAGTGTTTCTACAAATCATGTGCCTTCTGATACAGGATAAGGGGCCCTCACGCCATCCTGTGTCATCACCAAATACACACGCACACACACACACACACACACACTTGCACACTCGCGCCTCACTGTGGTTGTAAGTTAGATTTTATTTCGCCCACCTAGTAGCGACCGACCAGATCCACCTGTTGTGCACATGTGTGTCTTTGTTTTCCAAGACCCCGCCCCACCCACTATTTGGACGATGACAATGGCATGCATTTAGAGAGCCGTGGGGATTATATGAAGGGCAGGGAACATGAAGGGACGTGGGAAGTGTGGGTAGGGAGTGGAGACCATTCCTGATGGGAATGAGATGCTACTGGTCCTCCCTGAGTGACTTAACCATGACTTTTAGTTGTAGCTCCCGTGTCCCACATGGGGTGCTCAGTCCAGGACTCCGATATGACCAGGGGCACCTGGCCGGGCTGCTTGCAGCACGTTCGAATGCTAAATGATGACTTTTGGCACACGTCTGTTTAACATCTGGCTTCCCAATGCAATGCCTGCCTTGTGCTGCCTGCTTGGAGGTTGGGACATAATGACGGCGAACAAGCCAAAGTGGACGAGAAAAGGGTACTTCTGGTGACTTGTCTGTTCTGCATATGTTAATTTGCGTAATAATTGATCTCTAGCTATAAAGCTAATTTTGTCCCCAAGGCCCCTTTGTGAATCTCTGTCCGGTGGTCCCAGTGGAGATCGGAGGCTGGAAGACGTGGAGTCACTTGCTCTGCGAGTGGCAGAGCCCCCGAGGCCTCACCCTTTGCCCTCCTGCCTCTGTGGGTGGCATTGTCAAGGCCTCTCCACGTCAAGGGGGGTGGTTTCCCAACACGAGACCTCCCCCCCCAACCCAACTCCACCCGTTCAGCTCTGCAGGACCGGTATGTGGCCCAACCCTTCTTCCATGGTTCTTGCCCTGGAAGGCGATGACCCTCCCAAGCCCCCCGGGGGTCATGTCCCTTGCCTTTACTGCACTGCCCTGGTGGCGTGTCTGCTTGGTGGCCTCATCAGGACTGCTCTGGCAGCCAGAGACCTGCCCCACAGGTGGCCTCAGGGACCGAATGGCTGATGGATTCTACTGACATTACGTGGGCCCCAGGGGGGTCTGAGCTAGGTGGGGGGAAGCCAGACTGAGGGCTTGGGGAAGGCTGAGTTACCCCAGGCTGGGTCTTGGGGCGCTGGGTGGGTAGGGAAGGTTTTCAGGAAGTTGGAAGCTTAGGAGGACCCAGGACCAGGAAATGCCACGTTCAGGGTGTAACAGAGGGCACACGTCTGCTGTGAGGGCTGTACCCAAAGACCAGATAGCTCCTTGCCTTCCCAGACTCTGGTGAGACGGTACTTAGGGTCTCGTATGACTGGGGCCCACACCGTGGTCATCGGGTACAGTTAAGCTCTCTCAGGAGGTGTTTGTGACACTGCGGGGACCAAGGCCAGGCTGAGGGTTGTAAGCCCAGGTGAGCCACGACCCGAGGGCCCGAAGGACCCAGGGGCCACAGGGCTGCCTATCCCCTCCTATGTGTCCCTCCCTCGACATCAGCCATTTCCTCTGCTTCCTCCACCACCACCCCATCGTGGCCGCCCTGGACCTGCCTTCTCCCCAAGGGGTCTCTTACACTTCGCAGGTCACCCTTCACCCTAAAACCCCTCCTGGCTCTCAGGAGAAAGTTCAGACTTCCCGATGGAGCCAGTGCGCTCTGCTGCCGGCCCTCCCACCCTCTCAGGAGTCTCAGTGGCCTGCATGTTCTGCCTCTGCCTGGGCCCCGCTCCCTGCTCAGCTCCGCTCTAACTGCAAGTGGTCGCACCTGGGGCCCCTGCCTGAGCGTCCAGGTGTACCCACCGCCCAGGACCTTCCTCCGTGAAGTCAGTCATGTGTTACTGATGTGGTGGCCGGAGGGCTGCTGTCTCCCCTCTACCTGTGCGCCCCCCTTCCCCCCCCCCCCCGTTTTCCAGCAGATTCCCAGTGACTGCCACCACGCCCTGCTCACAGCAGGTGCTCAGTTGACATTGGATGGCTGCGGAAGCCCGGGGGCGTGGGGGGGAACACTTCCAGCTGACTGTGGCCCTTCTCCAGCTGTCACCGTGGTGTGCACACAGCAGTGTCACCTGCCTTCTAGGGTGGGCAACGCCCTCGCCATGGTCATGATCAGGATGGTCTGGGTGTACCCTGGAGCAGTGAGAAGGGTGGAATGGAGGAAAGGGCAGAAAGGGTGGCTCTGGAACCCTGCAGCATTTCCCAAGCCTGGGGGCCTGCTGTCCCGCTACAGGACCTTGGGGTGACTTCTTTCTGGGGAGCTCAATTCAGCCTGTTGGCAGCCTTGAAGCCCAGGACCATGGGATCAGAGAGGACATTTCCACCCCCGGGTCTGCCTGCCCGGATGGTGTCCTGGACCACGCGTGGGATCTCACAGCCAGGTCTCTGCTGGGGATAGGAACCGGCTCTACAGAAGAGCATCCCTTGGTGGATGTTCTCCACGTTTCCTCGCCTGAGCCAGGTGGGGCGGGCCCAGCACTGTTCTGCTTTAGGCTTAATTAATTCACTGCCTTGCTGTTGCCACATACAGATGAAAACCTCCCGAGGGGGCCCCATGTTGTCTGATTTTCCGAGACTCCACGTGTCGGAACCAGCTGTGAGTCTCGAGAGTTGAAAATTCCCTCCCAGAGGAATGGGGGGGAGGGGGGTTGAGGAAGCAGGGCCCTGGGCATGCCTGGGACCTCAGGGAGTCCAGGGTCTCTTTCGTCAGAGGAGAGTTGGCTCAGCCAATTCCAAGCACCCCCGGCCCGCTCTCCTCTGAACCCCACCCCGCACTGAGCACATACACCTGTCACCGCACCTACCTCCGGCTCTCCAAGGCATCAACTTGACATTACCTTATGGTTGCGCTGCCCCAGTTGGTGGCTCAAGCAGTTGGTTCCAAACACTAATGCTGATCTGGCTGCTGCCTTGGGGCCAGGCCCAACTCTCCCCACCCCCAGGACCTTAGCCTAATGGAAGAAGGCTATGAATTCCTGGTGTCCTCATTACTACCTGGAGATACTGGGCAAGGGATGCTCTTCTGCAGGTGTCCTCCTCTCTCAAACGTACCTTGGGGCTGCGAAATAAGCAAGGTGTCTCGTGCTGTCATGCACAAACATTGACAAATGCTCTTTGCCAGGGTGCAGGACAGGATGGAGCCTGGCACCGTGGAGGGCAGACAGGTCAGTGAGGATGGAGGCTATTGGCAAAAGGACACAGCTCCAGCTATGTGTGGGGACGGTGGCGATGGTAGGGACCAGGAGACAGCTCTCAGGTGGACCCCATCCCCACCTGCCTGCTTTGGGCTCTGTGCCTCCTAGGCCTCGTGCTTGCTTTGGACCCCCATGGGGCCAGATCCTTCATCGTGGCTCCCTGGGCCAGCGGCGTGCTCACAGTGCCCTGTGAACCAGCACCATGCTCTCTACCCTCCAGCTTGTGCCCTTGGGGACATCTGGGTGTGAGCCCGGGCACCAGCCCAGCCAGGGTTTCAAGGGGCCTCACCTGCACCTCCTCCCTGCAGGGCCTCCGCCTCCCAGGCTCTGGGCTCCCCCAGGGGGCACGGGCAGCCCTCGCCTGCCAGCCAGATCTTGCCCCACACTTAACCTCCAGTCACAGCCTACCATGTGCAGGAGCAGCTCAGCCAGGGGCCTGGCGGCCTCTGCACCCAGAACCAAAGCCCTTGCATGCACGGCCGGCCTCGGCGAGGGCTCGCTGCCCGTTGTCATGCTCCCCAGGACCGTCTTCACCTTGACCTCCAAAGGCCTGTGTGGTGCCCCTGAGCTTGAGTCTCATGTTTTGTTCAGCTGGCTCAGTATTTTACCCAAATTTAAATTTGTCGCCCACATTTAAATATTGGAAGAGTTAAGATAAAACCTGGATTTTCAGTGCCGCCTCCCTCACTCTTTCCCCCCACCATTGCTGCACACCTCAGCCCTACATGATTCAGTTTTGCATCCATCCCCCCACACCCCTACATCCCTAATCCCTGGGTCCTCACTGGTTACCTCCCTGCACCTGCTTTCCTCAACACAGCTTCTCTCCTCCTTCCATCTCTCAAACCTGCATCCTGTATCCCTTTGCCTGCATCTCTGCAGCCCTGTATTCTGCCTCCCAGCATGGTTCACACTGTCATCCCTCATCCCTGCTTTCCCCGTGACCCCCACCATCCCTCCATCCCCTCCTCCTTGCATCCTTGTATTTCTGTACCTCTCACCCCTGGATCCCTCCATTTCTGCATCCCTCCATCTCACACCCCTTTCTTCCCCTTTTCCTACTCCTTCTCTTCTTTGGGCTTCTCCTCCTCCACTCATTAGGCTCAAAGCCATCTCTTTCTTTCCCGGTGCGCTTTTAGGGGTTCTTTGGGGACCCCTTTCCTGCGTCCTATGGCACACATAACCTCCTGCTGGTGTCCCTGTCCCTGCGGGTCATTTCTTGAGCAAAGTCTGGTCAAGATGGCCTGAACTCAGACACGTTCTGCATTGTCTCCTTTGTCCTGCTAAGGTGGACGAGCAGGTTGTCCGTACTGTAGCCCTTCTGCCAGCCAGCTTCCCTCCTGCAGGAGGGCCAAGGTGAAGTCCGGGTGCCCCGATTCCGGGTCCCCTCTGCAAGCTTTCTGAGTCCCTCTCCATGCTCTGCTCCCTGCCCTGGGTGCCAGAAGCCTCAGAGCCTCTACTCTGGGCTTGAGGTGGGGCAAGAATGTCAACCCCCTCCTCCACTCCCCACAGTGGGAGCAGGGACAACATCATAGAGCTCCTGCCAAACTGTCCCCAAAGCTCTCTAACCAGAAACTCTCTTTCTCAGCTTCCTTGATCAAACGGCCTTCTAGAAGGGCTCAAAGTGGTTTGGGGACCTCTTGGCAAGTCTGCCCGGAAAGGGTAGCCCCCCTTTAGGGTCTGACACTCACGAGCCACCTGCTGAGGTGTATGGCTCAGCATCCTTAGGATGTGGGGCACTCAGCTCTTCTGGCTCTCGGTGTGGTGGCCTCAGTGGGGACCGCATCATGTGCTGCTAGACAAGCCACACGCTCTTTCCTGAGTCTCATCTCTGAAACAGGGTGGGTCTTAGAGACCACTCACTGGCACGTTCCCAGTGCACTCTGTGTTTTCGGGGCTGGGTCGGTCTCCACTGCACTGTTCCTGCTTTACTTACCCAGGCCCCAACCCCCAGCCCCCAGCCCCTGACGGAATGTGCTTTTGCCATCACAACTCACAGGGATGAGAATCCTGTGCCTCCAACTTTGTGCACAGGTGTGAAGAGACCTGTAGGAGACAGTCCTGGGGGTGGGTCCTTATTTTACTTACACCCCCAAGTTACCGCAGTCCACATCCATGTCACTGGGCGGGGCTGGTGAGTTGGTGACCCTTGGTGGCCCGATTCTCTGGCACTCTGCGGGAGAGTCCTGTGAAACGGAGTGACAGTCACTAATTTGGCCGAAATCAGGTTGGACCAGGCCCGTCTCAGGAGTCAGAAGAAGGCTATCAGGGAGAAATGCAAAGGATGGTAAAGGATGATGCAGTCGCCTGGGCCAACCTGGCTGAGTCCCGAGTCCCCCGGGGAAGGGGGGACGGGGGAGGGGTAATTAGCATATGGTGCTGCCTTCACGGAGCCCTGCTTCTGCTCCCCTGGCTCTTGCAACCCTGTTTGTGTGGGAATGGTCCCAGATTCCCAATGCTAGATAATTTCCGAGAGCGTGGAAGGGAAACCCTGCACCTGGGGCCTAGAGCCCTGATGGGTGGCTCCCCGGAGACAGAGCACGCAGGGGCCCAGGCTTGTGGGGACCGGTTGCCAGTAGCAGAGCATTTGTGGGGACATCTACATCTTCAACTGATACTGGGGCCCTTCCGGCACTGATATTTTTGGGCATCCTCTTGCGTTCCTACAACGCCCAGAAGTAAGTCGGCCCCCCTGCCCCTCTGTCCCCCTCCCCCCGACTCCTGTGCCCTGCAGGAGTGTCTCTCCCCAAGCACTGCTGTGGCCCTCTGTGGCCGAGGGGTGCATGCCCTTCACTCTCGTGCTCTGCTGGGTGGCTCCCCAGCCGTATTGCTCATGCTCACACCTCTCTGTAGAATCTCTGGTGCAAAAGCCCTTTCGGTTTTCCTCCCCTAGTGACCTGGCTGTCTGGATAGATGTGGCTGGCCAAGCCTGACATCTCTGTCCTAGCAGATGCCTCGGTCTTTATGCAAATAGGCAGAGACCCCATTAGCACATATGGCATCTTCAAGGGAATTAGGAACAGGTGTCTCTACTGGGTAGGCTGCCAAACGTGCCCCTTCTGTCGGGCAGGGCGGAGCTCCAGGGCTGGGCATGTGTACTTTGGTCCCCTTCTTCGGGAGCCCTGGTGTCTGGTGGCCACGAGCAGGTATGTCTGCTCCTCAGCTGGGATGTGCCGAGAGAGGGACCGGGCTGCACAGGCCCTCTGGCTGAAGCTTCCAGCTCTTTTGGACATGAGGTGAGGAGGAAGAGGGGCCAGCATCTCTTTAAAGCTGGATCCCTGCTCCAGACACACTTGGGTGGTCTCGGGGCCTATTGGCTGCTGAGGAAGGCTGGAAGAGCCAGGAACTTCTGGAATGATAACGCATGTCAGGGACACCCACAGGGAGGCCCCGCCAGGCCTGGGAAATACACTGGAAGGGAAGCCAAGAGGGAGCTCCCCCAGCCCTGTGGGCTCCGGAGGTGAGAAGGCAACCTCAGCGGGCAGGAGCCGCCGGCCTCTGCCCCGGGGGGCACCCACAGCCCGATGGGTGCGCATCCCTGGAAGAGGGAACCGGGGGCCGAGCCGAGGCCTCAGTGCTTCTGCCACCAGCCCCTGCGACCGGCAGCCCCCAGCCTGGCTTTGGAAATGGGGACCGGAACTGGGGGAGTGCAGCATAGTCACCCACATCAGCGACCAGTTATCCAAAGCTCGTCTGACATCAACGACTTTATAGCCACGGATGCTGAGCAAGCTGCCCGAGGCCACAGTGAGGGAGCGGTGAGGAGGGGGCCCCTCGGGGGGAAGAGCTGAGTGCCGCTCTGATTGCATAGGGTGTGGGGGGACCATCCCGGACGCTGGTGCCAATGCTGGAAAGCGAGGGATCCGAGGAATCGTTGGGAGAGACGACTGAGAAAACCCGGTGATGGATGGCCGTGGGGTGGGAGAGGCCGTGGGGTGGGAGAGGCTTCTGGCGGAAGGGACGATGCTGCGAGGCCAGGTAGCTCCAGGGCAGGTGTCAAGCGGTGGCTGGGTCTCTGGGTCTGGAACCCAGGAGCAGACCCTGGACATACAAGCCAAGGGTCCTTGGTGTCTCATGGTGACTAAAGCCACGGGCATAGCCCGCAGGGCGTATGTATGTGTATTAGTGTATATATATATTTGTAATATATATAATATATTACAGTGTATAATATATATACACTGTAATATAGTGTATATATATATTTGTAATTCCATTCTCTCTCTCTCATCTCCCTGCCTTTCTCCAGAATAACCTTCTAATCAATGAAACTTGATCCTTCTTTCATCGACCTCTCACTAGTGAGCCCGGGCAAGCAGCGCGTGGGTGCCAGGCTGCTAGGCACGCCTCTGAGCTCCGTGACTTGGCGGCGCTCTGTATCCGCAGAGGGAGCCGCGGGTCCAGCAGGTGGAGGGATGGCGGCAGACCGGGCTCCTTGCAAGCGGATCACGCCGCTTGGGCCCTTCCTGCCCATCAGCTGGCACCTTTCTTGGACTAGGTCAGACTTCAGAAGCTGCGAAAGGGTGACCTGAAGGAAGGTCTTTGGTTGAGGCACGGAAAGTGAGGGAGCAGAAGGGGCAGGTGGCCAGAGAGGAGCAACTAAGACAGGGGGGACGGTTAAAGGGGGTTGTGGGAGCCATCAGGTCAAAGAAAAGAGCCCTTTCTAGGAAAGACTTTCTGGGACTCGTTTTGAGTTGCCAGAGTAAAATCTCTCTGAGAATGCAGCGTGGAGCTTTGCCAAGACCCCGCCGGCTGGACCGGGGGTGCTGGCCCCGAGCAGGAAGGGGAGCGTGCGGATGGGAAGGGCAGGAAAGGAAGGACCGCAGCTGTTGGCGGGGGGCTCTACAGGCTGGACCCTGGGCCGGGGATTTTTCTGGGCCCGCCCTTAGGCCCTTGGGGCACCTGGCATCACCCCAATGCAGGTGTGTCCTGGAATTACTATTTAGGATTTCCATTTCTCCCCTTAACTGTGGGGGACGTTGGTCCTCTCTGATATTCCTTACGCCGACCCCTCCCCAGGTTGTTCCCCACTCTGGCGAAGTGCTCCAGAGCAGAGGGGAGCTTCGTTTCCTTACTGTGTGGGTTCCAGGCAGCCGTCCCAGCCTGGCCTGGCCCCGTGGTGGAGAGCTCTCGGGGCTCCCTGTCAAGCCCCCCACTGCCCCAGAAGACAGCCAGGGAGAGGGTTTTGTTTCTGAGGAGGGTCCGTCTCCGCTGGGTTTTGTTACAGAGACTTCGGTCCCTGGGAAAGTGGGAAAGGAAGATCATATGTCTTGCCTGTGTTTTGTTTTCTCTGGATGAAGGCTGAGCTATCTGACAGCAGGTCCTGTGACCTGGGCCCTCGGCCAATTCCCAGGGATAAAGTTGCCCAGCAGGACCATGCCACCTGCAGATGCTGCTGCGGCTCCCGGACACTGTGGGGGTCCACACATTGTCCTGCCGTCAAGGTGGACCTGAAGCGACGCTTTGTCCTGGAGCCGGAAGGAAGCTCAGGCCAACCCTCACAAGCGCACCCCGGGCCTGGCAGTGTGGGCAGCTGGCCCAAGGCCTGCGACCAGCCAGTGGTGAGATCAGAACCAGACCCCTGGCTCTTGGACCCACGTGCCCAACATCAGTGACTGAGTATAAAGTAGGGGCCCTGGAGGTCATTCCTTGGCACTGCTCCCTCAGAATAAACCAGTTAGAGGATTTGTCCAAGTCACTAGCCTCCCTAGTCAGAAAACAGTCTGAGGATTGTGAAGGGCGCCTGTGGCCAGAGCCCTTGTGCTCTCCTTTGGCACATCTGGGCATGAGTCTCTCTCCCCCATGCTCTTGGGAGTCCTGGAAGTTGGGACCCTGCCTTACTGACCTATCTACACCTGAACCCCCATGGATTTTTGTCATGCAGTAAGTGTAATGGACAGTCGGCATTGGAGATGCTCATAATATTGTCCACCCCCTCCAGACATTTTCACAGCCCCCTGCATTGTGAGTCCTGACTTCCAAACTGACCTCCTTTTCCCAACCTGGTTTGGTGTCTGCCCAGGAGACACCATGTGAGTGTGACCTAGAGGGGGATCTTGAAGCATCAGGCAGGCAGACATCCATGGAGAGCATGCCAAGGGCAGCTGAGGTAGCTGTTCCAGAGTCAGTGGCGGTGGGGGCAGCAGCCCCAGCGTGGTAGAGATGGGTTGGCATTGTGGTCCGCAAGCCCAGCTCTGTGGTTCTGTGGTTTTGGAAACTCAGCCAGAACTGACTCCTTCAGTCTTCATGATGGTGCCATGAGGCTTCTCATGCCCATCAATAAATCCCCTCCTGACTAAACCAAACTAAGTGGTTCTGTGGGTGTTCTCAAGCCACAAGAATGGCCTGCATCCAGGCAGATCCAGATTCATGGGGCTCAAAGCTTACATATTGGGAAGCTTTTAAAAAAAAAGAATATGAAATAATGCAAACAAAACTAAGTATGATGTAAAAGGTGAATATTTATTTAATGAGAAAATAAATCACAAGAAGTTACAAATTTTAAACATCAAATATCACAACATTCTGAAAAATGTAATTTTATTTATTTTGGGGGGGTTTAAAAAAGATTTTATTTATTTATTTGAGATAGAGCGAGCAAGAGAGAGAGCACGAGTGCGGGGAGAGGTAGAGGGAGAAGGAGGGGCAGACTCTCCACTGAGCAGGGAACCTGACACAGGGCTCAATCCCAGATCCTGAGATCATGACCTGAGCCAAAGGCAGATGCTTAGCTGACTGAGCAACCCAGGTGCCCCAAATAATGTAATTTTAAAAATTAATTTTCTATTCTAACTTACCCTTAGGTATCTCTTTCCTGTGTTTCTTGATGATAATTTTGTAATAGTATTTTCTACAGAGAGAATTGAAAGATAAATGGAATTTTCTTTTAGCATTGATGATTAAAATTTGATTTCCTTACTGATAGGTTAGAAAAGTTATTTTCAACTTCACAACTTGTCATTACTGAAATGTCTGAATTCAGTAATGTCATCACTGAATAAAGTTCTGTATTATTTCCAGTCTGGGAAAAATCTTATAAAATTCCCATCATATGTGAGCATTGAGATTACAAGGCATCTCAAGTCTTCTTGTGCAGTGGCCAATCTGAAATATTCCTTCAACTGATGACATTTGTTATTCAGTTAGTCCCAGTCTTTTCTTTTAACTTTCCAGGGCTCAACACAGTGGGCAATAACCAGATTAAGATGACTTCCAATAATTTAACTATACACCGAAGTAACTATAATCATATAAATATAGCACACTGAACTCATGTTAAGTGTATTCCCCAGTTCACTTTCTCTTAACAGTCTGCAGCACCCCAAAATATCTGTAGCCACCCCCAAAATCACCCAACAAGAGGAGACATGTAATGGAGGGGAAATCAGAGTGGAAACAAAGTCATCATAAGCAATTACAATCCACACCTCTATTCTTGTAAATTTTATAAAATATGCAACCATTTGGGGCACTGCCAGGGTCCCTCCTAGGGACTCAAAAGGACCCATGCAAGTTGGGGGTAGGAGAGTGTCCAGATATGCAGCATGACTGACATCACTCTAATTCTGTCTCAGTCTCCAATAGTAACAGTAATAAACAAACAAATAAATAAATAAATTTGGTTTCAGATTTATATAAAAGTCAAACCACAAAGAAGTGAATTAGTATCCCGAAATCCTTGGTAAACTGTCTGAACATTTCCATGGGCTTTACACAATTATACTACATCCTAACACTAGAGTAGAATTAGGATAGTTTTTGTTCTGAAAATTCTCCTCAGAACCAAAGCAATATAATGTGGTCTTGGAGATTTGCAAAATTTTTAAAGGGTATTCCTCTTTGTACTGTGATAAACCAACTTAAGTTCCTGATCTTGAGTAAATAAAGGAAAATTGACATCTGAAAATGCAAATTGCCCAGGAAAGGTGGCATAGACATGCTTCTGCTATTTCTCTCACTAAATAAAATTAAAACACCGGACATTATATATTGAAACAATATAAGGAGCCTCTGAAAGTTTGAGAGAAGAAGGCAGATGAGCTGGGGACTGTAGGACCCAAGAAACAACATGGTGACGAGTTCTCTGGGTTCTCTTTCCACCTCACATATCCAGGCATGGAGCTAAAGAAACAGGTAACTTAGAAACACTAACAAGTGCAAACAAAAAAAGTCCCAACAAAAGCCTGCTATCTCTAGCCAAAGGACCAGGAAGGGAATGCCCAGTAAGATAGAAAACTTTTAGTCAGTAACTGTTCTAGTCCAGCCAAACACTCCAGGATAAATATGGCACCACCCCTACCCATGCCAAGTAGGTGAGCCTAGACTTCCATCCTTGCCAGATTATAAAGCAAAGTGCTCCAATTTCTCTGATGAAATGGTGTCAGAGAAGGCTATGTAGGGAGCTGGGACTTTAATCCATGCCAAGCAGTTATGAGCACCACACCTCCTGACCTGTGGTGTCAGCGGAAGCCATGTGGGAAACAGTAGTGAAGCATTTCTGCCTCTCCCAGCAAGTCCTATTAGAGAGCCAGAATTCTCACCCCTGGTCAGCAGTAACAAGGAGTCCTTCCCCTCCTTGGTGCCAATGGAAGCCGAGTGAGGAACCTGGACTTCTAGCCCCACTTGGCAATAGTAAGGCAGTACCTTCTGTTCACCTGCCAGAGCGGTGTCAAAGAAGCCATCTAAAACAGAAGGTTTAAATAATATCCAGAGTCTCATAATATAATACCCAGGTATCCTGGTTTCAACTGAAAATCATTCGTTGTACCAAGAGCTTGGAAAAATCTCAACTTGAATGAAAGAGACAATCAGTACATGATAACACTGAGATGACAGAGATATTAGAATTATCTGACAATAATTTTAAAGCAGCCATGATAAAAATGTTTCAATGAGAAATTAGAAATACATTTGAAACAAATGAAAAATGGAAAGTCTCAGGAAAGAAATAACAGATACAAAGAAGAAAATGGGACTTTTAGAGCTGAAAAAATATGGCAATAGAAATAAAAATCTCAGTGGGTGGGCTCAACAGCAAAATGGAAGGGAAAGAAGAAAGAATCAGTGAACTTGAAGACAGAAGAATAATAATTACCCAATCTATCCTACAGAGGCAGAATAAACTGGGGGAAAAATGAGCAGTCTCAGGGATCTGTGGAGCTATGAGATTTAACATTTGGGTCATTGGAGTCCCAGAAGAGGGGAAAAGGGCAGGATTTGAAGAAATAATGGCTGAAAATAGCCCAAATTTGGCAAAAGACACAAAGGTACAGATTCAAGATATTTATCTACAAATAGGATGAATCTAAAGAAATCCATGCCAAGACACATCATAATTGAATGTCTGGAAACTAAAGACAAAGTAAAAATCTTGGAAGCAGCTGGAGAAAAGCAACACCTGACCTACAGGAAAGAAAATCAATTCAAATGAAAGCAAATTTCCTCTTTAGAAACCATGGAGGCCAGAAGGAAGTGACACCACATTTTCCAAGTGCTGAAAGAAAATAACTTTTAAGCCAGAATTCCATATTCAGAGGAAATATTCTTCAGGAATAAAGGGGGAAATCAAGTCATTCTGAGATGAAGGAAAACTAAGGGAATTTGTTGTCAGCAAGCCTATTCTAAGAGAACAGCTAGTGGAAAATCTATTAACAGGAAGAAAATAATAAAAGAAAGCCTCACAAAACATTGGGAAAGAAAATGAATGAGTAAAGATAAGGTTAAATATAGTACATTTTGTTTTACCTCTTGCGTTTTCTATGTTTGAGAATTGAAATAAAAATTATAACACTGAAGAAATTCTAAATGTATGTAGAAAAGTGTTTAAGGCAATTATATTATAAACAGTAGAGGGAAAAGGGATGTAAGGGAAGGTAAGATTTCTATGCTTCATGCAAACTGGTAAAATGTTCACATCAGTAGACTGATAAGTTATGCATGTATAATTTACAACCAATAAAGATGCTATACAAAGAGATACACTCAAAAACACTATGGATAAGTAAAACAGAATTCCTTTTTTTAAAAGATTTTATTCATTTGAGACACAGAGAGATACAGAGAGAGAGAGAGCATGAGCAGGGGGAGAGGCAAAGGGAAAGGGAGAAGCAGGCTCCCCGCTGAGCCAGGAGCCCGATGTGGGGCTTGATCCCAGGACCCTGGGATCATGACCTGAGCTGAAGGCAGACGCTTAACCATCTGAGCCACCCAGGTGCCCCATCAAAACAGAATTCTAAAAAAAATTCAAGTAACCCACAGGAAAGTAGGAAAAAGAAAACAGAGAAACTAAAAACAGAAATGACAGAAAACAAGGTAAAATGACTAATTTAAACCCTAACATAGCAACAATCATATTAAATGTAAATGATAAACACACATTGATTAAAAGACAGAAATTTGAAATGGAAACTATATGCTAACAGAAATTCATTTCAAATATAATTACATAGGTAGGGTAAAAGGTGAAGGATGGAAAAAGATATTACATGCAACATTAATAAGAAGGCATGAGAAACTATATTAATATCAAATAAAGTGACTTCAGAGAAAAGAAAATTACTAAGAACAGATAGAGAAATTATATAGTGAGAAAAGGGCCAATCCATCAAGAAGACATAGCAAATTGAGTGTGCATGCACCAAACAACAGAGCCATAAAAATAATGTGAAGCAAAAACCTAATAGAATTGAAAGGAGAAATAGAAAAATTCACAGGTATAGCTGGAGACTTCAACATCTCTCTCTCAACAATTGATAGGAAAACCAGAGAGAAAATCAGAAAGATTACAGAAGAACTCAACACCATCAACCAACAGAATCTAACTGACATGTAGAGAACACTCTGCCCAACAACAGTATGGTCCACACTCTTGTTAGTGCCCATGGAACATACACCACCACAGATCAGATGTGGCCAATAAAAACCAAAACTCAACAAATTAAAAAGAATTGAAACCATGTGGAGTGTTTTCTCCATCTGCAATGGAATTAAACTAGAAATCAGCAACAGAAAGAAAACAAGAAAATCTCTGGACAGTTGAAACTGAACAACATACTTCTAAATAATCATTAGGTTTTTACCAGAGGAATTTACCACAGAGGAATTTACCTGGGAAATTTTAAAAATGTTTTGAACTGAATGAAAATGAAAATACAACCTCAAAAATTTGTGAGATGTGGCCAAGTCAGTGCTAAAAGGCAAATATAGTACTGAGTACTTACATTAGAAAAGAGGGAAGTCTCAAATTTATCACCTAATTCTCACTTCAGAATCCAGAAAAAGAAGAGCATAATAAAGCCAAAACATGTAAAAGGAAGGAAATAACAAAGACATTGGCAGAAATCAATGAAATTGAAAACAGAAAAAGAATAGAGAAAAACAAAAAGCTGTTTTTAGAAAAGATGAACCAAATGCCTTTTTTCAAAGAATCAATAAAACTAACAATAGAATTGATCCAAAATTCAAAAAAAGATCAATAAAATTGACAAAACTTCAGCAAGACTGACAAAGAAAAAAGAGAAGACAAACATTACCAATATCAAAATGAAACAGTGGGTATTACTATAGACTCTGTAAGACATCGAAAAGAAAATGAAAAAAATACTGCAAATACATAACTTTGACAACTTAAATGAAAAAGACCAATTTCTTGAACTACACCCCAACTACCACAATTTGCCCAATATTAATTAGATAATTTGAATAGACTTATAGCTATTAAGGAGTTTTTAAAAAAATTAATAGACTTTCATTTTTAGAGCAGTTTTAGATTTATGAAAAATTGAGCAGAAAGTACAGAGATTTTCCATGCACTGTCTGCCTCGAGTTTCCCCATTATTGACATCTTGCCTTAATGTGGTACATATGTTACAACGGGGGAACCAATATTGATACATTATTATTGACTAAATTTCATAATTTGCATTAAGTTTCATTCTTTGTGTTGTACAGTTCTATGGGCTTTTTTTTTTAAATAGACTTTCAGTTTTAGAGCAATTTTAGATTCACAGAAAAATCAAGCAGAAAGTATAGAAAGTTTCCATATACTCCCTGCTCCCACAGTTTCCTCCACTATCAACATCCCAACCAGAGCAATATATTTGTTATAATTGACGAACCTACAGTGACATATCCTTATCATCCAAAATCCATAGTTTATATTAGGGTTCACTCTTGGTGTTGTACATTGTGTGGGTTTGGACGAATGCATAATGACATGTATCCACCATTATAGTATCATACAGAATAGATTCATTGCCCTAAAAATCCCCTGTGCTCTGCCTATTTATCCCTATCTCCCCCCACCCTTTGGCAACCACTGATCATTTTATTGTCTCCAGGGTTTTGCCTTTTCCAAAATGTCATATAATTGGAATTATACAGTATGAGCCTTTTCAGATTAGCTTCTTTCACTAGTAATATGCATTTAAGATTCTGCCATGTCTTTTCACGGCTTGATAGCTCATTTCTTTTTAGTGCTGAATAATATTCCATTACATGGATATAGAACAATTTGTGTTCCTATTGACATGTTGAAGGATATTGTGGTTGCTTCCAAGTTTTGGCAATTATAAATGAAGCTGCTGTAGACATCTGTGTGCAGGTTTTTGTGTGGGCATAAGTTTTCAATTCATTTGGGTAAATACCAAGAAGTGCAATTGCTGGATTGAATAGTAAGGTTATATTTAGCTTCATAAGAAACTGCCAAACTGTCTCTCACAGTGGCCGTACCATTTTGTATATCCACCACTAATAAATGCTCACATGCTCACCAGCATTTGGTATTGTTAGTGTTTTGGATTTTGGTGATTCTAATAGGCATATAGTGGTAACTCGTTGTTGTTTTACTTTGAAATTAATGACATATGATGTGCATCTTTCCATATGCTTATTTGCCAGAAGTGTATCTTCTTTGGTGAAGTCCCTGTTCAGATTTTTTTGCCAACTTTTTGATTGGGTTGTTTGTTTTCTTAGTATTGACTTGGAAAAGTTTTTTGTATATTTAGATAAAATTCCATTATCAGTTATGTGTTTGCAAATATTTTATTTTAGTCTATGACTTGTCATTCTCTTAACAGTGTCATTCACAGAACAGAAGTTTATTTTATTTTAATGAAATATATCTTCTCAATATTTTTATTGTGCTTTTGGTGTATTTAAAAAGTCATTGCCAAACCCAAAGTCACCTAGATTTTTCTCTTATGTTATAGCCTATAAGTTTTATAGCTTTGTGTTTTACATTTAGATCTATAATCCATTTTGAGTTAATTTTTATGAAAGATGTAAAGTCTGTCTGGATTAGTTTTTTTTATATGTTTGTCCTGTTTCTGTAGCATCATTTCCTGAAAAGACTTCCTTTTCTCCATTAAATTGCCTTTGCTGCCCTTTGTTAAAGGGCAGGTGACTGTATTTGTGTGTATCAATTTCTGAGTTATCTATTCGGTTTCATTTGTCTCTCCCTTCACAAAAACCATACTGCCTTGATTACTGTATCTTCACAGTAAATCTTGAAATTGGATAGTGTCAGCCCTCTGACTTTTTTCTTTTTCTTTAAGATTGTATGCACTATTATAGGTCTTTTATCTGCCATATAAACTTCAGAATCAGTTTGTCTGTATCCAAAAAAATATCTTACTAGGATTTTTATTAGGATTGTGTTGAATCTATACATCAACAATAGTTGGAAAGAAGCAACATTTTAACAACATTAAGTCTTCCTATACATAAACATAGAATATATCTCCTTTTATTTGGTTTTCTTTGATTTTGTTCATCAAAGCTTTATAGTTTCCATATATATATATATGTGTATATATATATATATATACACACATATATATCATATACATATTTTGTTAGATATATGCCTAAATATTTCATTTTATAGTGCCAATGTATGTGGTGCTATGTTTTTAATTCAAATTCTTATTGTTCATTACTAGTATATAGGAAAGCAATTGTTTTGTTTTGTTTTTTATATTACCTTGTATCTTGCAACCTTGCTCTAATCAGTTATTAGTTCCAGGGATTTTTGTTTGTTTAAAAATTCCCGAGAAAGAAATCACCAGGAACAGATGGCATCACCAAGCATTTAAAGCATATTTAAAACCCATTCTACACAATCTTTCCAAATATAGAAGAGGAGGGAACACATTCCAACTCATTTTATGAAGCCAGTATTACCCTAATACAAACCCAAAGATAGTACAAAAAAGGAAACTACAGACAAATATCCCCTTTTAATATGGATACAAAAAATTTTAACATGATGTTAGAAAACCCAATTCAATAACATATTTTGAAAAAAAAAGATAATAAATTATGACCAAGTAGTATTTTTTCGGAGGGTGCGAGCCTGATTCAATATTCAAAAATCAATCAATATAATCCAATCCTAATCCTGTTCAGGTTAAGCAAAAAAAATCATATGATCATATCACTTGATGCAGAAAAGCATTTAACAAAATTTAACACACATTCATGAGTTAAGGTTTCCCGGAAAACTAGGAATAGAGGAGAACTTCCTCTACTGGACAATGGCCATCTACAAAAACTTACAGCTAACGTTGTACTCAATACTTAATTGAAACACTGAATACTTTCCCTCTAAATTTGGGAATAAGGGACAGATACCCATTCTCACCACTCACTCAACATAGTAGGGAAGGTTTAGCTAGTGCAATAAGGTAATAAAAAGAAATAAAAATTATACAAATCAGCGAGGAAGAACTAGAAGTGTCCCTATTTGCAGATGATATGATTATTTATGTAGGAAATCCCAAGAAATTTACCCCCAAAACGCTGGAACTAAGAAGTGCATTGTTCAAGGACTCAAGAACATCAACACACAAAACTCAATTGTATTTCTCTCTACTATTAATAAATATATGGATGCTGAAATCTAAAATAAAGTATCATTTACAATTGCTAAAAAAAGAAAAAGAAAAACTTATGTGTAATTCTAACAAAACATGTATAGGACTTGTATGCTGTAAATTACAAAACACCGATGATAGAATTTGGAGAAACTCTAAACAAATGGCGAGACATTGTGTCTATGGATTGGAAAACACAATATCGTAAAGATACCAATTCTCTCCAAATGTATCTGCTGGTTAAATGTAAATTCCTACCAAAATCCCAGGAGGTTTTTTTTTTTTTTGTAGGTATATACACAGATACAGATATAGTTTTTAAAATTTATATGGAAAGGCAAAAGAACTGGAAGAGTTGAAACAATTTTGATAAAGAAGAATAAATCAGGAAGAGTAAGTCTATCCAATTTCAAGATTTATTATTTAGCAGCAGTAATGAAGACTCTGTGGTATTGGTAAAGGGAGAGACACATAGACCAATGGGACATAAAAGAAAACCCAGAAATAGACGCACACAAATATGCCAAACTGAATTTTTACAAAGGTGCAAAAGAATTCAATACAGGGAGGATAGACTTTTCAGTTAATGGTGTTTGAGAAACTAGGCATCTGGACAGTGAAAAAAAATGAACCTCAGCCTACATTGGACACTTTACACAAAAAGTAAATCGAAATAAATCATGGATTTAAATGTAAAATGTAGAACTATGTAATTTTAAGAGAAAAAGTCATAGGAGACAAACTTCGGGATTTGGGACTAGACCAGAAGATCTTAAACTTAATACCAAAAGCACAATCCATAAAGAGAAAATTGATAAATCTGACTTCATCACATTTTTCTCTATGAGAGGCCCTTTTAAGAGGTGAAAAGACAAGCTGCTACAGATTGGAAGGAAACATTGCAAACCACGTAAAGGACAAAGGACTAGTATCTGTAATAGATAACTTTGAAACTCAACAGTAAGAGAAAAATTAGAAAATTGGGCAAAAGACATTTCACTGAAGGGGATATACAGGTACAGAGGAGCATATGAGAAGATGTTCACCACCACTAGCCATTAGAGAAATGCAAAATAAAAACCACAATGAGATATTGCTACACATCCATCAGAATGGCTAAAATAAAAAGTAGTGACAACACCAAATGTTAGTAAAGATGCAGAGAAACTGGAGCACTTCACTTCACATTGCTAGTGGAAATGTAAATGGAACAACGACTGTGGAAAAGAGTTTGGCAGTTTCTTAAGACATAAACGTGCAACTACCATGCAACACAGCAGTTGTGTCCCTGGGCATATATCCTGGAGAAATCAAGACTTAAAAGTTCATGTAAATAACCTGTACATGAATGTTCATAGCAGCTTTATTCATGGTAGCCAAAACCTGGACACCAACCATTCAGATGTTCTATGAGCAAACAGTTGAACTGTGGTACATTATCCCATGGAACACTGCGCAGCAATAAAAAGGAATAACTCCTGATACATTAAACAAGGTGGATGAATCTCCAGGGAATTATGCTGAGTGAAAAGCCAACAGACCCAACAGGTTTCTTGCTATACGAGTTCATTTCTGTACTGTTCTTGAAATGACAAAATTACATGAATGGAGAACATGTAATGGATTAGCAGTAGCCAGGGTTTAAGGTGGGCGTGGTGTGGGACAAAAGTGAGTGTTGCTATAAAGGGTCACAAGAGGTATTCTTGTCATGATGGAAATGTTCTGTGTCTTGATGGTACCTATGTCAATTTCCTGGTGTGACAGGATACCATAGTTTTGCAAGATGTTATCCACCGTTGGGAGAAACTGGGTAAAGGGTATATTGTATCTCTCTGTATTCTTCTTACAACTGCAGGCAAACCTGCAATGATCTAAAAATTAAAAGTGTAAGTTTTAAAAAGCAAGAGAAATACAAATGATCTAGTAGTGCTGTGAGATACAAGGTTACAGTGGCTGTCAGTAACAATTCGCCCTGACAATTCCAGATGGGAGTGGAGATATGACCCCCATGCAAGTGTATATCAATCATTCTGTACATGCTTCACATGGGGGTGGAAAACGTTTAAAAATGCAATTCCAAGTAGGTAAGATGAGCACTAGCTTGGCATCTTATTCAGGTTCTATTTCAAGCCAGCTGGCTAACTGGGAGTATAATATTTGGTTGCTTTGAGCAGCAAGAAACAGGATATAATACCATTTCATGCAATACAGATCTATTACCTAATCCAACAGGAAGCAGGGATAGGCAACTACAAGGTGGTTCAGTGCTTGTGAATTGGCCCTTCTGAGATTCACTAAGATGGCTGCAGCAACTCAAAGCTGTACAGCTTGAGACCATGTGTACAAAGCCACAGAAGTGGGATCAGCAAAAAAGGAACCTTTTCCTCTTATCCCTTTCTCTAACTGGGGAGGAAAATGACCCCACAATTTCCTAGCAGACTTCTTATGTTTCGTTGGCCAAACTGGTGACATGCTTGCTTCTACCCCCTCCATCACCAGTGGAGGGACTCATGATTCATTCCTTGTTGCTGGGCGAATTGCCACCCAGAAACACCTGGAGTTCATCAGCAAGAAAGAATGGAGAAGAGCTGTTGGATGGGCAAGCAATAGGCCAGCCATAGTTGAAATTTGGCCCCTGCCCCGTGGGACGTTCTGAGCCTTCTAGGTGTAGGGTCTATGCTGCTCATCGTCTTCTCCCTGCCATCTTGGAGAGGCTCTCCATGAGGGGCAGTGGGGTGGGGGGGTGCTAGGTTTTGTGGCCAGCCCTAACCATGGCCCCTTATCCATCCAGTGGAAGGAGAAGGGTCACATCAAAATAGAATGGACCATCCTTGGCAAGACATATGGCCCAAATATTTGCCCCATTGCCTGCATCTCTATGCCAAAGAAACAGTTTGGCTTCCTCAGAACTTTTCTGCAGCAATAATGGGCCTGCCAAGGTGGCCTGAGGACCCAGTAATGGATGAGCATCAATGAGATTCGCAGAAATAAGAAAGAGATGAGCTGATTGTTGGCAAGTACACTTTCTCTCTATCTCAAGTAAGATCTTTGAGACATTCTTCATCCATTCCCTGGGGAGCTAGAAAATGACCAAGACTCCCCGCTGCATTTGTGCGGTTTAATGTAAGTGCCCGTTAAATTTCTCCTGCAATTTAGGGGACTATATCTGGTTGGCTGTCTTGGTCAGCTTTAGGATATTGGTTTGAAAAAGGGTCATAAATTTTATTTTCAATTTTGTTTCTGTGGCTTTTATACTTTAATATGCCCCTGCAGACTTGCTGAGCCTGACGGTCAGGTGAAGGAGAGAAATGGGTATTGGAGAAGAGTCCTCCACCCCATGAGAGGATTTTCAGTCTCAGAAAGAGTCCTTCCCTCTCTTTGTGGGTGTCAGGCCAATTTAGGGCTTAAATTAGCATATGGTGTAGGGTTGAAGGTACATATGTTTTGTCTGACCAGCTGTCTTGAGGAGACAACCACTCCTTCCTTCTCTCGGTTGGGGTTGACCCCATCTTCTGGCTACAGGATTAACATGTGACCCAGATCCAGCCAATTAGAGAATTCCATCCCAGCGGACCGGGCAGGAATAACTGGGCCAATCATAGCTTTGACTAGAGCTGCCCATCCCCTGGGTCCAACTATGCCTGAAGCCAGATGCTTCTATGGCAGTCCCCATTTCACAAACCAGTAAGTACCCCACCTGCCCTTGAGTTGGTGTAGTCTCTTGCAACGGAAAGAGTCCTGAATAATACATGCGTCTTCTGAATACTAAATCTGGGGTAACCATTAGGTGTTCCCCATGACATCAACATTGGCCTCCACCCCCAGTTCTTCCTCCACAAACATTGGCATTCCAACAGTGTCAGAAGGCTTGCAGCCAGTTTTCAACCTCACTACTGCGCACCTGCCAGGACCACATGAGGGCAATCTTTCCTGCCCCTAGCTCTGGTTTTCTCTGCTATAGAATGAGTTGCCTACCTTACAGATGTGTGACACCGAAATGAGAAACCAGGGATAGCATGAAAGTATCATGTCTGACAATCCTTGACCTGTAATTCCCAAGTCCAATGAGCTTTGAAACTGAAGGTTTTTCCTAGCTTTTTTTTTAAGCATTTTTTTTATTATTATGTTATGTTACTCACCGTACATTACATCATTAGTTTTTGATGTAGTGTTCCATGATTCATTGTTTGCATATAACACCCAGTGCTCCATTCAATACATGCTTTTTAATGGCCAAAACCTGACCTGAAGTGGCACGAGATTGTCTAAATAGAGTCTGTGATAGCCCTCATCGCTACTTTGGGGCTGCTTATGTCCTTGCTTCTCCCTTAAAAGTACCTCCAGCTTGATCTGCTCCTGTGCACACTTAGCGTCATCTGGTTCCCGTGGCTTCTGTGTCACTCACCAGACCTCACGCCCTGCTCAGGGAAAGCACATCAGTCCCTTTCTTCAAGGTGGTTCTAATAAGACTTTTTTCTCCTTCCTTCCTTCTCTCTCCCATTTTCTCTTTCTCTCTCTCTCTCTCACACTCCTCTCTCTCCCTTTCTCTGTCTCTCCTGGGAAGGGGACAGTAAAGCACAACACTATTATTTATGGATCCAAAGGAATGAACAGTGATGAGGAATCGCGACGGGGAGTGGGTCGCAAGCAAGGCTGAGGGCTGTGGTGGCTGTGGCAGATAATGTTTGGCCACTTCTCTCATCTCAGCTTCCTTAGAGATGCCTTCTTGAGGCCAGAGAGTTCAAACCTGCATTTCCCAGACTCACTTACCTCTGGACTATCAGTAAGGGTGTGACAACCAGACAATTAGGTGCAGAATACCTGGATATGCTGCTGCTTCTATTCTGCTCTGCCGGCAAGTACAGTGGAGAAGGCATTTGGTTTTTCTGCGGCCATGGAAATAAGAGGCAGAGGGCATCTGCGTGGCTGGTGTGGCTTGTGGCTGAGAGCTGAAAGGTGGGTGGGCTTCCTGAGCAAAGGTCCAGTTCTGCAATGGGAGAACCAGTCCCAAAGCCACATTTCCAGCCCACATGATTTTGTGCATCCCTAATCCCTTCTATAACTCCTTTTCTGCATAAACCTGCAAGGTGGTTTCTGTGATTGCACATGAGCCCTGACCATCATGGGAACATGTGAAGGACGGTGCAGAAATCATTTAGAATCAAGGCAAAGAAATATTCTAGATGACTAGGAGCTCTGAAGGACATTTTGTGAGGAAGAGTTGGAGTGGGTCTGGCGGGGTCTTAGGTAATGCTGCAGAGAGGGTGGATGGTGCAGCATTTCTAAGAGAGATAACCATGATGCAATGTTTTGGATGCAGCTCCAGGATGTGTGGATCCTTCCTGCACCTTCTGGGCCATAATACACACCTTAGCAAGTTTAGAAGAATAGAAATCACACAACATCTGATCTCAGACCACAATGAAATTAATTAGAAATAACAGAAAGTGACGGGAAAATCCTGAAATACTTGTAGATCAAACAACACACTGCTAAATAACACGTGGGCCAAAGAAGAAATCTCAGGAGAAATTGTAAAATATTTTAAACTAAACAAAAATGAAAACACAGCTTATAAACTTATAAAATTTGTGGGATTTGGGGGGAGACAGCAGTCCCACCCAAGAGGACAGCTCAGCATGGAGAGCCTGGGGAGACCTCAGGCTTGTTTAGATCCAGGAGTTAGAAGCAAGCTTATTTACCACAGAACAGGACTTATTCAGCCCAAGAAGGGAGGATTTGTGAAAGACCCAGCTAGGCGCTGGGAGTGAGGACAAGTGAGTCTGGGGCACCCCAAAGTAGAGATGATAACAGGAGAATGAAGACAGGTGGCATCATCTGTCCCTGGGATGATACCTACTCTCCTCTCCTTGTTGCTGGATTGAAAGTTAATTCCGGGACTGGGAATAAGCCCAGCCATCCGTAATTTGAATAAATAAGCCGTCAAATAAAATGAAATTGAAGTGGTTTCATTTGCTGTGCTCCTATGATTGATTATAGATCATTAAATTGGTCCATCATTTTCCATTTGTCATTAATTTTTTTCCTGATGAATTTATAGTGACTGTTTTTTTAAAAAGTCTTTAACAGGGCAAAATGTGGGGGAAAGAAATGGTGGTGTTCCTCTCCCACCTCTGTTTTCTCCATCTGCTGTTGCTCTGGTAGAGGTGTGTGTGGTGGGGCGCTGGGTCAGGACTCAAGAGAGCTGGGACACAGCAAAAGTGTAGGGTTTCTCTGCCTCTGGATGGGGGTGGTAAGGGGCAGTGTGGGCAGGGGTGAGAGGGAGGAAGCCCAGATGCTCAGTTTTCTAACCAACCTTCACCATCCACCCCACTTGATCACTGTCAGCTGCCATGGTGGGATTAGCCCTGGGCCTTGCACCTTGCATTTCCCACCAGCCTTCCCTGCTGGGAAGGCTCAGACCCCACAGCCTGGTGCTGACCTGGCAGGACAGCAAGGCAAGCTCTTCAGCTCCCCTCGTCTTCCCAGGAGGTCTCTTCTTGCTATCCCACCCAATCCCACTGCCCTCCAGCCGTCCTGTCCATTTAATTTTTACCCATTCTGATGGGTCTCTGTGTTCTGCTTACATTTTGATACTGAGCATCTTTTCACGTATTTATAAACAGTTGGGAGTGCTTCCGTGAATTGTCTGCTTATAGCCTTTGTTCATTTTCTAATAAGCTGCTGCTTCTTTTGACAATACACACAGCCCTTTTATATGTAATGGATATGAATCTTTTGTCTACTATATATAATGAATATTATTTCTCAGCCTGTCCTTTACCTTTTTTCTTTTCTGTTAGGGGCAGGTTTTGTTTTGTTTTTGTTTTGTAGTAAAAAGGTTTATGTTTTTATTAATTATATCTCTCCATCTTTTCCTTTTGTGAATCCTGGGTTCCGGTTCTTGGTTAGGAACTCCTTCCCAATCCCAAGACTATAAAAATATTCTTCTAGGGGCACCTGGGTGGCTCAGTCGTTAAGCGTCTGCCTTCGGCTCAGGTCATGTCCCAGGGTCCTGGGATCGAGCCCCGCATCAGGCTCCCTGCTCGGCGGGAAGTCTGCTTCTCCCTCTCACACTCCCCCTGCTTGTGTTCCCTCTCTCGCTGTGTCTCTCTCTGTCAGATAAATAAATAAAATCTTTTAAAAAAATAAAAATATTCTTCTATACTTTCCTCTGATTCTTCCAGGGTTTTGATTTTTACATCTACATCTTTAATTGATCTGGAATTTACATTTGGGTGTGGTGTGTGAGAAAGGAATCAGTTTTTTTTTTTCTCCAAAACATCCAAACACTACTTCTTGATGAGTCCATTTTTCTCACTGTTATTAGTCAATATTGGAAATCTATTAATGTAATTTGCTAGCATGTTAAAGGGAAGATACATATTCATCTTGGTAGATTTCCTAAATTTAAAAACCTGACACAGAGCCTGAGCAAAACCCTCAATAAACTAATAATAAAAGGAAACTTTCTCAACCTAAAAAAAACAAGCCACAGAATCAGTATTTCATCAATTGTAACAAACAATTGTAACAAATGTCCCACACTAAGCAAGGTGTTAAAAATAGAGGAATTAGTGGGGGGGGGGGCGGGGGTTGGGTGGTTTATGGGAATTCTTTCCACTTAATTTTTTTCTGTAAACCTGCTCAAAAACAAAAAATAAAAAAATGAAATAAAATAACACACCACAGCAAACATATTTGCTGGTGAAACTTTGTAAGCATTCTCATTAAAATCAGAACAAGGACATTTAAAAGATATAAATATCTTGTCCTACATTATTACTTGTTCCAGCATAACCATAGTCCATGTTTCTTGATTCCTTATTCTGTGACATGGGGACATTATACCTCCACTGATATTCAACTCTGCTTGCCAACATCTGTCGACACATCTCTACTCTTACACTGTCAAGATTGATAAGGTTTATCTGTAGTTTTATTTATAGATTGATTCTCAAAGATGAAAACCAACACACAAGCAAAAACCAAGCTAATGTGATTTTGACTGCGTAAATTTTATCGCTGCTGAGCCAAGTCACATGCCAGAATTATATTTCCTTCTTTGTGGATCCACTGTCAGTATCCTCCAGTCACTGAAAAAAAGTTTCCCTTGGACTGCATTTCACATTGTCAATTACTCAAAATCAGGATCTATTTTGGTTTGTTTCATATTTGCATTGTATCTTTTATGTTCAGTTTGTTTTTCTTTTGGAGAGAAGAAGCATCCATCTTATTCAACACATGCCTGCTAGTTCCCAGCTTCCTACCATTCTATATTGCTTAGAATCCATTTTCTTCTTATTCTTGAATCCCACCCAAGTCCTATGCTTCATATATAGATTGTGACTCAACCTCTTTTTACTTTTCATGGAATGCCTGGATGCCTTTCTGCTTCCATCTTATAAGGAATACCCTTGTCATTACTTCCTGTACCAGGGGCACGTGGTACTCCACGGAGCCCATTTCTTTCACGGGTCCTCCCTCTCAAGTCTCTGACCTCCTCCTCCAGGGTGGAGCCTTGCTTTTCAGTTGCAGACCTGGGGCTTCTCCTGACTGCTATTCTGGGTTTGGAACTATTGTTTCCTGGAGTCTCAGTTTTCCCATTTGTTGGTTCATTCCCTTATTTTGTTGGAGTATTCTCTTTTGTTATTTCCTAAGAAAAAAATGCATGGGATGTGAACTTTTTGAATTCACAGGAGTCTGAAAGTTTCTTTAGTGTGTCCTCACACTTGCTGGTTATTTTGGCTGGACATTTTTAGACTGAAGCCATTTTCTTTCAAGATTTGCAGGCTCTGTTCCATAGCATTCTAGCATCCAGCAATGCTGCCAGTCTGCTGTTTGTCTGATTCCCATTTCTTGGAGAGCTGCCTTTTTCCCTTCTGGAAGCTTTTTAGGACTTTCTCTTGATCCTGTTTATTCTGAAGATTCACTGTGTGTTTAGATATGGGTCTTTGTATCATTCAGGATGCTTTTAGTTGGAAGTAATACAACTCTTAATACAAGACAACTTAAAAGGTAAGGAGACTGATTGTTGCAAAGAACTCCCAAAGAAGGGTAGTTCCAGAGTTGGCTCAACCTTGCCATCAAGGCTCTACCTTCTCTCCACCTTCTCTGTCTGCTGACGTACACAGGTCAGCTAGCTGCAGAGGGCCGCAGTGACTCCAGGTATCACATTCTTGTGGTGTTCAGGGGGAGTCATCTTATCCTGGTGTCTTATTTTAAGAAGTAAGAAATCCACCACACAGTCTCTCCTGAGAGACTTTTCTAATATCTCATCAGTTAGAATTGGGTCACATGACTTTTCCTATGCCAGTGACTAGAATTATCATGACTGGATCGGAGCCAGTCTCTGGGGCTAAGGCTGCACAGAGGAGCATGAAGACTTAAAAAACAAAAAAAAAATCAAGGTTCTGTAATTAAAAAAAAAAAAAAAAGAGGGTACTGTTGAATACTAGGCCATTTCTTCTTTTATTTTTTCGATTTTTATTTCATACTTTGAACTATAAAAGCTCAAAATTCTGACACAAATCATCCTGAAATGATGCAAAACAACTCAAAATGTTTACAAGAATTTCTCTTTCATTTTTCCTCTTTCAACAATGGTGTGATCAGCACAGTATGGCTTTCTTGGAGGGCTATCCGAACAGTTAGGCAGGCAGGCAGACAGACAGAGAGATAGTAGAAAGCCAGAACCAATTCACTAGTAAGTATATCACTATTAATTCTTCCAACCCATCCTCTACATTTTTAACAGGAAAAGAGTATGGCTTTTGCCCAATGGGAAGAGCTGTCTGTTTTCAAGGAAAAATTAGAAGTTTGATGGATGAAGCAGGAAAAGATTCTTCTGAAGCAAATGTTTTTAAACGATTTTAGCTGGGTTTTTTTTCTGGCATTTATATACATAGTTCTTTATAACTTGACTATACTTCTGTTTCTTGAGTTTTCAATTTTAGATACTGTCTGCTGATAATCCCTTTCCCTTTCCTGTCTACAAACATACATGTGCTTCCCCTCCTGACAATATTGTTATATCAGTTTTTAAGTGTGTATGTATTTATGTTTACATTATGAACAGGCAGCTGTTATTCATGCGAAGTTACATCTTTGTTATTGTTACTTTGCTCGGCTTTTTGTCTTGTCTAGTTTCAAATTTAAAAAAGTTTCCATTTGTTTTCTATATATTAATCCCTACCTTATCACCAAATTTTTTTTTAATATGTTCAAACCCATCAACACCAGCTTCATCTTTTTTTCAGTGTTTTTAAAAAGTTGAGTAAAGTTGACATACAACGCTACATTCGTTTCAGGTGTTCAACACAGGGATTCCACAAGTTTACACATTGTGTCATTCGCCCCAAGTGTAGCTACATCTGTCCCAATATAATACTATTACAGTATCATTGACCTACTTTCCTTATGCTGTGCTTTTATTCCCATGACTTATTAATTCCATAACTGTATCTCCAAACCTTCACCCCTTTTACCCAGTCTGTGCCCCCCACCCCTGCCCAACAACCATCAGTTTGTTCTCTGTATTCATAAGCCTGATTCTGCTTTTTTTTTTTAATTTCTTCATTTGGATTTTGGGGGGTTAGATTCTACTTGTGAGTGAAATCATATGGTATTTGTTTTTCTCAGTTGATTTATTTCACTTAGCATAATACCCTCTAGGTCCATCCATGTTGTCTCAAATGGCACGATCCCATCCTTTTTATGGCTGTGCAATATTCCTGTGTGTGTGTGTGTGTCTTTTACTTTTGTCTATTGATGGACACAGGTTACTTCCATGTCTTGGGTATTGCAAATAATGTTGCAATAAACATATGGGGTACACGTATCTTTCTGAATTAGTGGTTTTGTTTTCTTTGGGTAAATACTCAATAATGGAATTATTGGATCATATAATATTTCTATTTTTAATTTCTTGGGGAACTTCTATACTGTTTTCTGATAGGAGAAGATATTTACAAATGATATACACAATAAGGGGTTAATATCCAAAATATATAAAGAACTTATACAACACTAGCTTCATTTTTGAATCTTTCTCAGAGTCCCTTACCTGCTGGTCTAATCTGGCTTTGCTACTTCCACTGCTGCACAGTGTTGTCCTAGGACTTTAATACCATCCTTGGCATTCCTTTTGAGCCTGTCTCTTATGTCGAGGCTCTTATTTTCTGAATCTGCAGAATTCAACTTTCTCAAAGTATGTATGCAATTTTAACTGAAATAGAATTCATATCCCATACAATTCACCCCTTTGAACTGTACAATTGAGCGGTTTTATTATATTCACAGAATTGTGCCACTATCTAATTCCAGAACATTTTCATCACCCCAAAAAGAAACCTCATCTCCATTAGCACTCATTTACCCATTCCTCCCTCCCCCCAGGTCCTGGAAACTACTAATATACTTTCTGTCTCTATGCATTTGCTTATTCTTGACATTTCACATCAATAGAACCATACAATATGTCGCCTTTTGTGTCTGGCTTCCTTCACTTAGCATAATGTCTTTGAGGTTCATCCATGTTATAACATGTATCAGTACTGAATTCCTTTTTATGGCTGAATAATATCTCATTGTATGTATATATCACATTTTGTTTATCTACTTATCTGTTGGTAGGTACTCAGATTGCTTATACTTTCTGGCTATTATGAACAATGCTGATATGAAATTCATGGGCAAGGTTTTGTGTGGACATGTTTTTAATTCTCTTGGTTAGGTGTAACTAACCCAAGTACACTTGACCCATATGGAAGTATAAGTATATCACCTATTCATTTTGATGAGGCTCATCCTCCAGTAGCTTCTTGAGAAAGGATACATGGTAGCACATTTTGGGGACCTTGAGTGTTGGCAAATGTCTTTATTATATACCTACACCTTGAGTATAGACTTATTAACAGGAGGAAATTGTTCTCTCCAAATGTTGAAGGCATTTTCTCCATGGTCTTCTAGCTTCCAGGGTTGCCTATGAGAAGTCTAATGCCATTTTTATCCAGATTCTTTTTATATGACTATTTTTTCATTTCTGAAAGTTTATAGGAGTTTCTCTTTTCTCCTAGTACTCTGAAATTTCACAAAGATGTCCTTAGTGTAGGATTTTTTTTCCCCACACATTAGAGTGGAAATTTGGTGGACTCTTTTAATATGGAAACTCATCTGTTAGGCCTGGGAAATTTTGTTGTACTATGCCTATGGCAATTTCCTTCTCTTTTTCTCCTTTGTTCTTGCTTCTTGATACTTCGGTTATTGAAATTTTAGTCTTCCTTGACTAATGGTCTATATCAGTTAGGTGTTGCTGTGTAGCAAACTACCCCCCACTTTAGTGGCTAAAACAACTACTTACTTAGCTGAAGATTCTGGAGGTCAGTACTTTGGTTTGGGCTTAGCTGGACAGACTTCCTAGTCTTGGCTGGGCTCATTCATGCATCAGTGGTCAGCTGTTTGGCTTGCTAGTAATTGGCTGGTATAAGGTAATGTCAGCTAGGATAGTTTATCTCCCTTATATGCTGTCATCTTCCAGCAGGCTAGTCTATGTCTATTTACATGGCAGTGGATAGAATTCCAAGAAAGCAAGCAGGAATGTACAAGGTCTCAAGGTCTTGACTCAGAATTTGTATGTCACTTCTATCATATTCTATTGACTACAGCAAATTATAAGTCCAACCCAGGTTCAAGGGGAGGGAAAATTGACTCCACTTTCATAGGCAGGAACTGCCAAGTCATATTGCAAAGGGCAAGCATCATGGACTGAATGTCTGTGTTCTTCTAAAAATTCATATGTTGAAACCATAATACCCAACGTGATGGTATTTGGAAATGGGACCTTTGGGAGGTGATTAAATCATGAGGGTGGAACTCTTATGATGGGATTAGTGCTCTTCTAAGAAAAATCTTGATTCTACTCTCTCTCTGCCATATGAGAATGCAATGAGATGGTCATCTGTAAGCCAGGAAAAGGGCTCTCACCAGACTGCCAGCACCTTGGTCTTGGACTTCTCAGTCTCTAGAACTGTAGAGATAAGTATTTGTTGTTTAAGTCACCCAGCCTGTGCTATTTTTTATAACAGCCTGAAATGACTAAGACAGAGAAGGGTGGAGATTTATGGCCACTTATGCATCAACAACATGCTCCAGTTAGTGTCTTTTTTTCCCCTATTTTTTATGCCTTTGTCTTTTATTCTTCTTGGAATATTTCTCTACTTGCTCTTCCAAGCTTTCCATTGAGTTTTTAATTTTTGCAATGCATTTGTAATTTCCAAAAGTTATTTCTTGTTTTCTGATATATATATATTTAAAACAATAGCATTATGATTCTGGCTTGGGATAAGTCCTTCCCTTATATCCTTCAGAAGTAACCAACCCAGCTGGCACCTCGATCTTGGGTGTCCAGTCTCCAGAACCAGGAGAATATAAATTTCTGTTGTTTAAGCTACCCAGTCTGGCATTTTGTTATGGCTGCCCTAGCAAACTGATACAGCCATACCTTGGTTACCTGAAACATGCAGTGTAGTCTGTTCTGTGGTTATTAGTAAGCTTTAGCTGACACCCAGCCCTACACACTTATCCAGCATCTCTCTGACAGATGAGAGAGCCATCTGCTGAGGCCCTTTGCCTGCCTTCAATTCTAGTCCTTATAACCCCACCATCAGCAGGGAAAGGTGATGTGGCAGACAGAGTCAGACATGCAAATGCCCTGTGTGCTCCCATCCTGTGTCCGCCTCTCCCATCTCTTACCCTGGCTTCTCTCTGTATGTTTTAAATTGGTTCAATACAATTATGATTTGAGCAACATAGTATGGTCTGTGAGCCTTTCTGTTCCATGGCCTCTGCGCTGGCATCCCTAGAGAGTGTTTGCAGACCTCAAGACATGTTTCCATCATGAAAGATTCCCTATGCCTCTCATCTTTTTTCGTAATTCTGTGTCTCTACCCCTTTGGTTCTGCCTTCTCTTCTTTTGTTCTTTGGGCAATAAATCCTGTTGTTATTTTATGTTTCTTCTACCCGATTGCACCTCAGGCTCACCCTGTCCTTAGAAATAGCATATATATTGCCAGAGACCATTAGGATCCTTTGCTGGTGGCCTGCATGGTTGTTTTTTCCCTTGGAGGTTCCCCTTCATGCCCCATCCCTCCTGCCCATGGCCGGACACATGGTCACCTGTCCAGCCTGCTGGCTTGGAGATGGGGTCCAGTAGTATAGGGAAAGCACCTCCATCCACTGAGGGGAAGAAGTCAAAGTAGGCAATATGGCTTCCCATTCCTACATTAGTAAAAAATGTTTAGACAAGGCTACCAGCAACCATTTGAGAAAGGACACTTAAAGCAAAACTCTTAGTTTCTGCCACCTTGGATCTTTCTGGCAAAGATAAATAGGTGGTTAAGGTTTCCATTAAAGTGTGAGATCCACTGCTTCAAAAAAACCCAAAAAACAAAAAACCAATTCCAAGACCTTGAAAGGCTGTTGAACTTGGTGTTATTCCTCAATACATGACAGAGAACTTACATCTCCTGGATCTGACGTTGTTACTGTTTTCAAGTCTGGAGAGAATTAAGAAAAATCTTGGGTAGCTACTGTTATTTCAAACACTGATTCATTTCCTGTTTGGTTGACTCCATGAAATACCATCTATCTCCAGAAGACACATTAGGTAACAAGCAGCCCTTCTCATTTTTCAGTGATTTGCTCATGACAAAGTCATTGCTTCTTTCTTTTTCTTCTACTCTGATGAAGACTTTTGCTTCTCCTCTGAGTGAATTTTCAGTAGCGTTTGTACCAGAAATAGCCACCCTTTTTGGCTGCTTGCTGACCTCATGTACACTTCGGTTCTTGTAAGCACCAGGCAGGAGTCCAGAGGCAGGCTTCTACCCTGTGTGCCTGCACCACCTCTTAGAGGCACCACAGGAAGGCCAGTCATGACTTGAGCCTGCCCATCCATTTCAGCAGCACCTTTCCCTGCCATGACAAATCTCTATTTATAATGGTTGCTGCAGACTGTTATCATGCATTGTTTAAAAAAGAAAAAAGCCTCTGTTGGAGTGTCTTTAGGAAAGAAGCAACATTTCTTTCAGCAGAAACTTCATGAAACTTTTGGACACGTTAGTCCGATCTGTGTGAAGGGCTGCGTGAAAAATCGAGGCACAGCTCATCCCGTGTGGGCAAGGTTGGCGATGGGTAAGAGGGAAGAAGGGGCATGAACTTACATTCTTCCCTATGAATTGATAACTCCCTTCAGAAAAGGAATGACAAACAAGGATTCAGCCAAATACATCTTTCACAGATCCATTCTTCTGACTTCGAATTCTGCTAGCATGGTCATAAATAAAAAATATGTGATAAGGCTCTGTTCTCTTTTCTTCTGTTGTTTCTGGCTCAGCCACAAGCTCTGACTCTTAGCCTCTGGAGATACCAGTGCCAAGTGATACAGGGCTTCTCGTTCTAATCCTGTTACTCTCTGTGTGTTCTTGAGTAACTCTCTGGGCCTCATGCCCTCAGAACTCAAGGAGAACATTAGAGCTAATGACCCAATAAGAATGAGTTTTATTTTATTTTCAATATTTTTTATTTTAAACCTTTTATCAGATAAAATTGCAACTATTCAGGGTTCCCCATAGTTGATTAACTTGTATCACTCACACATTTCCCATCCTACAAAAATGAAATTTCAGATGTTTTAACTTAGAGAGTACTGTCAAAGCTACCTGAAAATGGAGACATTTATTTGGATAAAAGGGTTTTTCAACCTCTTTTAAAGTTTTGTTTTGTTTTTTTTTAAACAGACAATATGGATAATGAATTTGGCTATTGTATTGATTAAGACTATTTTGCTTGCAGGTAACAGACACCCAAGCCAAACTATCAAGAGGAATCTATGATTGTTGTGTATGAATGCATTCTTTATAAGCTGCAGACTACCGAATCCACAGGTTTGTTCAGAGAAAGGAATTTATTGCAGCATATTATGTAGTGGATAGAATTTCTGGACAGGTCAAGGACCCAAGCTTAGATCCTACAGCCAGAAGAGATGCCTGACTAGACCACTGACTCATCTTCTGCTACTTCTGCCCTGCCACTGCTTAGGGTTGGGGCAAAAGACTCTCCAGCTCAGCTGCTCAGAGAGCTGAGCCCCTGGGTCCACTCTACTTGTAGAAAGTCTGATCCCCCTGAGTGTTGTCACCACTCTGGGGTGCTCTTTACCAACTTCTATGTGTTCCGCAGGTGTGTGTGCCTGGTGGGACCTTGGTCACATGTGAAACCTTCACTGCAAGGGAGTCTGGGAAATCTAGACATTAGTTTTCTATCCTCTAGATAACAGGATAGGAGTTGGGTGGGTTGTGAGGGTGCTAATGTGCAGGGCTTGCCCTAGCAGCAACCTGGGGCACTCTTCAGAATCCAGGGGAAGAAGGAGCTGGGCCTCAGGAACATCGCCTCACATGGACACTATAAGGGAGTGAGAAAATTCTATCCCCATGTTTCCTTTGCCTCTTTCTCGGGCTACTACCTTGGGGTAACACAACTTCCAGTAGCTTAAGAATTTTACATGTTAGGATCCAGGTCCCAGAAGGGTCTAAGTTCCAGTTCCAACCTCCTCAGGAAGGTGATGAGTTGTCCCAGCCAGGGTCAGCTGCCCACCTCTGACAGGAGCAGGGCCACAGTCCTGCAGGGAGCCATTCATTTGAAAGCAAAGGAAAACAGTTTTCAGAAAAGGATGAGCACTGAGTGTTATACACAAGTGATGAATTATTGAACACTACATCTGAAACTAATGATGTACTATATGTTGGTTAATTGAATTTAAATTAAAAAAAAAAAAAAGAAAAAAATGGTTGCAGAGTGGAGAGGTGGGCCGGGAGTGTCTGGGCAAATGGATGGTATCAAGAAGGCAAGAATTCTTGCTGAAGCAGTGTTACCCTTCAGTTCTTATCAGCTGTGCTCAGCTCGGTCTCCCTGCTGGATAGAAGTGTGGTTTTCTTGGACTGGTTGCATGCTCTCTGTTCTTCCACATTATAGCTGCTGGGAACAAAGCAGAGTGGTGGGCTGGGCAAGCTGACATCCAGCTCCACTGTTACCCTGACAAGTGGCCTTGGGCAAGCCACTTCAGTTCTGCCTTCTTTGTCTGCAAGATGAACTGGCAATGACTGCTCCTCTAGGTACCATGGAATTTAAAATAGAGATGCGGTGACCTCCCTCCACGGCATCCTGAGCTTGATAAACAAGGACCCATTGGAAAAACAGCAATGAATGAGTCTAATCGAGCACCCAATTAGTAACTCAAGAGAGGAAAAGATAGTAAAAGAACACCTAGAGCTTCCAGATGACCTTGGGTCTCCAGACTCAACCTCACTCCTGAAACTTTAAAAATTTAGGAGAAATTTACATAACAAAAAAGTAACCATTTTAAAGTGACCAATTCAGTGGTGTTTAGTACATTTACAATGTTATGCAACCATTACCTCTACCTAGTTTCAAAATATGTTCATCACCCTAAAAGGAAGCCTGTTATACCTATTAAACAATTGCTCGAATTCTCCATTCCCCCATCCTCCCAGCCCCTGGCAACCTTCCACCTGCTCTCTTGTCTCTATGGATTTACTTATTCTGAACATTTTATATAAATGGAATCAATCCATGAATGGGATATGTGACCTTTTGTCTGGCCCCTTTCACGTATGCTTTCATTCAGCATAATGTTTTCAAAGTTTATCCACACTGTAGAGTATATCTGTGCTTCCTCCCTTTTTTTTTAAAAAAAGATTTTATTTATTTATTTGAGACAGAGAGAATGAGAGACAGAGAGCACGAGAGGGAAGAGGGTCAGAGGGAGAAGCAGACCTCCCGCCAAGCAGGGAGCCCGATGCGGGACTCGATCCCGGGACTCCAGGATCATGACCTGAGCTGAAGGCAGTAGCTTAACCAACTGAGCCACCCAGGCGCCCTGCTTCCTCCCTTTTTATGGCTGAATAGTATTCCATCAAATGTACATAACCACAGTTTGTTTATTCACTTATCCATTGATGGACATTTGGGTTATCTCCCACTTTGGGCTATCGTGATTAGAGCTGCTATGAACATGAGTGTGCATGCACATGTTTGAGTATCTGTTTTCAATTCTCTTGGGTCTATACCTAGGAATGGAATTGCTGGGTCATATGGTAACTCTGTGTTTAACTTTATGTGGAGCTGTCAACTTTTTCCACAGTGGCTGCATCAGTTTACATACTTGCCAGCAGTGCACAAGTGCTCCAATGTCTCCACAACCTTGCCAACACTTTTTTTCCTTTTAAAAAAATTATAACCATCTTAGTGGGTATGAAGTGCCACTTCACTGTGGTTTTGCTCTGCGTTTCTGAGAACTTCTTGAACTTGTAAACAGCACTTTGTCCTTGATCCTTGAGGAGAATCCTGGCAAACAGAAGATGGACTAAAAGCCTGGTAGCAGAGCAAATATTATCCCGATTCTCAAAACAGAGGGAAAGGTGGACTCCAGAAACTCTAGCCTTCAATTCCCAGCCACATCTGCGAAGCATGAGTAATCAGAGGGAAAACAGGAAGAGCACAGGGACCCTGTTTCTCTGGTGGACGTGTGCGTGTGTCATGGCAGTGGTGCATTTTGACTTCAGTGTGGAGGAGATCCTGAAGCTAAATTTCACAAAATTGAGGAGGACCCCCTGTGGCTGGGTCCCCCAGGGTTTTAATCTCTCAGACTTGTCCACACTGCACTGGAAATGTTCTGCACCATCAGACAACCACATTCTGAGGGTATTATCAGAGTCTAACTGACCTCGGAAGGGGTATATCCAACTCCAGTGAGTTCCAGCTTTCCAAGTAGAAGAAGAGCAATATCCAACCCCAGCACACCCTAGTCATCCTGTCCTACATAAGGGGGAAGATAGTAACTGAGAAACTCTTGTGAAGTCAACAGTCCAGAGGCACAACCTCACTAAAATACTGAGACCTAATCAGAGGACTATAGAACACTTCCCCTCCCCTTACACCTCACCACCACATTACTAAAGGCCTATTTACAGCCATTCCTTTTGCCTGGTACATCACGTCTGGCTAACCAGAAAAAAAAAAAAAATGACAAGGCATATAAAACGGCAAAAACAAAAACAAAAAACCAATAATCCTACAATATGAAGAGACAGAGCTAGCTTCAGAATGAGACATGGCAGCAATGTTGGAATTATCAGACCAAGAATTTAAAACAACTATGATTAACATGCTAAGGGCTCTAATGGATAAAGTAGACAACACACAAGAAGAGTTGGGCTTTGAAAGCAGAGAGGTGGAAATCATAAGAAAGAACCTAAAAGAAATGCTAGAGATAAAAAACACCAATGGAGATGAAGAATGCCTTTGATGGGTTTGTTAGTACACAAGACACAGTTGAGGGAAGAATCTCTGAGCTAAAGCATATATCAATAGAATCCACAAAAAGCAAAAAGCAAAGAGAACAAATACTGAAAAAAATAGAACAGACTATCCAAGGACTGTGGGACAGATACAATAGGTATAAGATATGCATAATGAGAGTACCAGAATGAGAAGGAAGAAAGAAATGGAAACAATATTTAAAACAAAAATGACTGAGGATTTCCCTAAATTAATGTCAAATACCAAACCACAGATCCAGGAATTAAATTAGAGAACCCCAAGCAGGATAAATGCAAAAAACAAAAAACAAAAACAAAGCCTGCTCATAGGCATGTCATTTTCAAACTACATAAAATCAAAGATAAAGAAAAAAAGCCTGAAAGCAGCTAGATTAAAAAAAAAAAAAAAGACTTTTCCTATAGAAGAACAAAGATAAAAATTACATCTGACTTCTCAGAAACCATGCAAGTAAGAAGAACATGGAATGAAATATTTAAAGTGTTGAGAAAAAGGCTCTCAACCTAGATTTCTGTATCCTGGAAAATTATCCTTCAAAAGTGAAAAAGAAATAAAGACTTTCTCACACAAAAATTGAGGGAATTTCTTGCCCGTGAATCTGCCTTGCACAAAATGTTAAAAGAAGTTCTTTAGAGAGAAGGAAAATAATATAGTCATAAACTCACATCTACATAACATAAGGAAGATGTTGAGAAAAAAATAACTGAAGGTAAAATAAAAACTTCTATTTTTCTGAATATTAATTGAACTAGCAGATAGCAGTTTGTTCAAAATAATAATGGTAGCAATGTATGTATGTATGCTTGTGTATATATAATATATATGCTTATATACAAGTGAAATGAATGACAGCAATAATACAAGGTATGGGAGGTAGGGATTAGGATTATTTTGTTATTAGAAAGAACTCACACTACCCGTGAAATGGTATAGTTTTATTAAAAAGTGGACTTAAATTAGTCATAAACATATATTGCAAATCCTAGGGCAACCACTGAGAAAGGTTAAACAAAGATAGTATAACTCGTATGTTAAGAAAAGAGAGAAAATGGAATCATAAAATAATCAATTAAAACCACAAAAGGCAGAAAAAGAATGGAATAGAAAAATAGGAGCAAAGAATAAGGGCAACAAAAATAAAATAGTAATAAATATGGTACATATTAATCCAACTGTTTCAATAATCACTTTGAATGTCAATGGTCTAAATGAACCAATTAAAAGACAGAGATTATCAGAGTAGATCAAAACATAAGACCCAATTAGAAAGACAAATACCATGTGATTTCACTCATATGTAGAATTTAAGAAACAAAACAAATGAGCAAAGGAAAAGAGAGAGAGAGACAAGCCAAGAAACAGACTCTTAACTATTGAGAACAAACTGATGGTTAGCAGAGGGGAGGTGGGTGGGAAGATGCATTAAGTAGGTGATGGAGATTAAGGAGTGCACTCATCATGATGAACACTGGATGATGTATGCAATTGTTAAATCACTATATTGTACACCTGAAATATAACACTGTATGTTAACTATACTGGAATTAAAATAAATACATAAAACATAAGATCCAACAATATATTGTCTACCAGAAACCCACTTTAAAGACACATATGTAGTAAAAGTAGGTGGCTACAGAAAAATATACAATGCTAACACTAATCAAAAGAAAGCAGGAGGGGGGTGTCTGGGTGGCTCAGTCGTTAAGCGTCTGCCTTCGGCTCAGTCATGATCCCAGGGTCCTGGGATCGAGCCCCGCATTGGGCTCCCTGCTCAGCGGGAAGCTTGCTTCTCCCTCTCTCACTCCCCCTGCTTGTGTTCCCTCTTTTGCTGTCTCTCTCTCTGTGTCAAATAAATAAACAAAATCTTTTTAAAAAAAGAAAAGAAAAAAGAAAGCAGGAGTAGTTACATTAATTTTAGGCAGAGCAGACTTCAAATCAAGGAAAGTTATGAGGGACAAATAATAATAAAAGAGTCAAGTCTCCAAAAAGACATAACAATCTTAACATGTATGTACCTAAGAACAGAATGTCAAACTATGTGAGATAACAACTAATAGAACTGCAACAATAAGTAGTTGAATCTATGATCATATTTGGAGACTTTAATACTCATCTATCATAAATGGATAAACCCATCAAACAGAAAATCAGTAGGATGCAGTTGAACTCAACAACACCTACAGTCAACTGAATATAATTGACATCTATAGACTATTTCATTTAACAACAGAGAATGCACATTCTTCTCAACCTCAAATGGAATATTCACCAAAACAGACCACATTCTGGGCCATAATACATCCCTTAACAAATTTGAAAGAATAAAAATCACAACATCTGATCTCAGACCACAGTTGAATTAAACTAGAAATCAATCACAGAAAGTAACTGGAAAATCCTGAAATATATGTAGATCAAACAGCACATTTCTAAATAACACATGGGTCAAAGAAGAAGAAATCTTAAAATATTTTAAACTAAGTGAAAATGAAAACATAAAAGAATTTGTGGATACTGCTTTTGCTGTACTTAGAAGGAAATTTATAGCATTGAATGCATATACTGGAAAAGAAGGAAGATCCAAAATCAATAATCTAAGCCTTCATCTTAGGATACTAGAAAAAGAAGAGCAAATTAAAAACAAAGTAAGCATAAGAAAAGAAATAATAATGATTAGAGCAGAAATCAATGAAATTGAAGATAAGAAATCAATAGAAAAAAACTCAACAAAACCAAAAGCTGGTTATTTGAAAAGATTAATAAAATTAATAAGCCTCTAGCCAGGCCAACTCTCTTTTTTCTAAAAGAGAGGATACAAATTACTAGTATCAGAAATGAAAGAAGGGGCATCACTGCAGATCCTATGGCCATTAGAAGGATAATAAAGGAATACTATGAAAAAAATCTGTACTTACAAATTTGATAACCTGGATGAAATGGACCAATCCTTGAAAGACACAATCTACCAAAAGTCACACAAGAAGAAATATATAGTCCAAATAGGCCTATATCTATTAAATAAATGAAATTAATAACCTTTCAAACAGGTTCACTGGTGAATTCTACCAAACATTTAAGGAAGAAATGATACCAATTCCCTACAGTCTTTTTGAGAAGATACAAGCAGAGGGAATACTTCCTAACTTATTATAAAAGGTCAGTATTACCCTAATGCCAAAACCAGACAAACATATTACAAGAAAAGAAAACTACAGACCAATATCTCTCATTAACATAGATGCAAAATTCCTCAATAAAATATTCACAAGTTGAATTCAACAATGCATTTTAAAAATTATATACTATGATCAAGTGGAATTTATCCCAGGTATGGAAGGCTGCTTCAAAATTTGAAAATCAATCAATGTAATCTACCACATCAACAGGCTAAAAAGAAAAATCACATCGTAACAATAGGTGCAGAAAAAGCATTTGACAAAATCTGATGCTCATTCATGATAAAACTCTCAGTAAACTAGGAATAGAGGGGAAATTCTTCCACTTGATAAAGAATATCTAAAAACCTATAGCTAACATTATATTTAATTGTGAGGAACTCAAAACATTCCCACTAAGATCAGGAACAAAGCAAGGATATTCCCTCTTACCACTCCATTTCAACATTGTACTAGAAGTTAAAGTAATGCAATAAGACAAGAAAAGGAAATAAAGGCATACAGTTTGGAAGGAAGAAATAAAATTATCTTTGTTCACAGAAGACATGATCATATATGTAGAAAATCTGAAAGAATCAACAAAAAAACTCCTGGAACTGAGTCACTGCAGAACCAGAGGAGGAGAGGAGAGGCCTAGAGAACACCAACATGAGCAAGTTGAAATCATTGCAGAAGGATAATTTGTCAGTTTATGATCCTCACACAATCTAGTGAAAAAACAGCAGTAAGTTTTCTCTCTCAAAATGACTGGAAGTTTGTGGTTGCAACAGACATTTTTTCCCCCAAATCCTGAACTTTATATATGAGAGAGTGTAAAAGGATCATTGAACAGGAAGAAATAAGGAAAACTATACGATAGATACAAGGATCCTCAAGATGAAAATAAAATTGGAATAGATGATATACAACAGTCTTGTGATGACCTGGCACTCGATCCAACCAGCATTAGTGTGTTGATTGTTGCATCAAAGTTCAGAGCAGCAACACAGGGCAAGCTTCCCAAACAGGAGTTCATGGATGGTATGACATTGAAACCTAAAGGCCCAGATACCCAAGATGAAAGAACCAGGATGATTTAAGGATTTTTACCAGTTTACTTTTAATTTTGCAAAGAATCCAAGACAGAAAGAATGAGATCTAGAAATGGCCATTGCCTACTTGAATTTAGTGCTTAAGGAAGACTTAAATTCTTAGACTTATGGAATAAATTTTTGTTGGAACATCATAAATGATCAATATCAAAAGATGCTTGGAATCTTCTTTTAGACTTCAGTACAATGATTGCAGATGACAGTCTGTCTAATTATGATGAATAAAGAGCATAGTGTGTTCTTATTGACAACTTTGTGGAATTTGCATGCCCTCAAATTGCTGGGACAAAAAGTACAACAGTGTAACACTAAAGGAATCTTCTAGAATGTACGTAGTCTGTACAATAAATACAATGGAAAATTGCCTAGTCAATTTCTGTTGGCTGGACTGAACTGAAGATCAATCTTCAGAGTTCAGACTGAGGGTTGTGTCAAAACTTTAAGGATACATCTTGGATTATATCATATTTCATTCTGATGGTGGTTTAGGCTTGTCTTCTAGTCTGGGCTTATCTAAATATTTATAATCCCAACATTGTGGATTTCATCTTTTATCTGTGGACCATACTCGTTTATTCTCCCATAAGTCTTAGAAGCTTTATGGTGACTATTCTGAGGTTTCCAATCTTGCATAAAGCACAATGCTGTCTTCATCAGAAAACAGTGGTGTAAGAATTAAACATATGAATATTTAAAAAAAAACTTCCTGGAACTAATAAGCAATTATGGCAAGGTTGCAAGGTATAAGACCAATATATAAAAGTCAATTACTTTCCTAAATGCCATCAATGAACAAATGGAATTTGAAATTAAAACCCCAAATGAAGTACTTAGGTATAAATCTAACAAAATATAAATCTAGCTGGGTGATGGATATTAAAGAGGGCACATGTTGTGATGAGCACTGGATGTTATACACAACTAATGAATCACTGAACACTACATCAAAAACTAATGATGTACTATATGTTGGCTAACTGAACATAATAAAAAAAATCTATATGAGGAAAACTAAAACACTCTGATGAATTGAATTAAAGAACAACTAAATAAATGGAGAGATATTCCATGTTCACAGACAGGAAGACTCAATATTGTCAAGATTTCAGTTCTTTCCAACTTCATCCCTAGATTCACTGCAATTCCAATCAAAATCCCAGCAAGCTATTTTGTGGACATTGACATACTGATTCTAAAGTTTATATGGAGAGGGAAAAGACCCAGAATAGCCAACACAATATTTAAGGAGAAGAACAAAGTTGGAGGACTGACGCTACCTGACTTAAAAACTTAATATAAAGCTACAGTAATCAAGACAGTGTGGTATTAGCAAAAGAATAGACAACTAGATCAATAGAACAGAATAAAGACCCCCGAAATATAGCCACATAAATATAGTCAACTGATCTTTGACAAAGGAACAAAGGCAATACAATGGAGCAGACAGTCTTTTCAACAAATGGCACTGGAACAGCTGTATACCCACATGTAGAAAAATAAGTCTGGACACATACTTTATAACCTTCACAAAAATCAACTCAAAATGGATCATAGACCTAAATGTAATATGTAAAGCTATAAAACTCCTAGAATATAACATAGGAGAAAACCTAGATGATCTTGGGTATGGTGATGTCTTTTTAGATGCAACACCAAAGACACAATCCATGAAAGAAAAATTGATGAGCTGGACATAACGAAAATTAAAAACTTCTGCTTTGTGAAAGATAACATCAAGAGAATGAGAAGACAATCATAGACTGGGAGAAAACATTTGCAAAGACATATCTGATAAAGGACAATCAAAAATATACAAAGAACTCTTCAAACTCAACAATAAGAAACCAATGAAAAATTAGGCTAAAGACTCTAACAGAAGATATGCAGATGGTAAATAAGCACTTGAAAATGTGCTCCACATCATATAGCATCAGGGAAATGCAAATTCAAGCAACAATGAGATACTACTGCACACCTATTAGATGAACAAAATTGGGAACACAGACAACACCAAATGCTGGTGAAGATGTGGAGCGATAGGAACTCTCATTCATTGCTGATAGGAATTCAAAATGGTGCAGGCACTTTGGAAGGCAGTTTGGCAGTTGGATGTTGCTTATAAAACTAAACATATTCTCAACCATACAACTCAGCAATTGTGCTCCTTGGTATTAATTTACCCAAATGAATTGAAAACGTGTTCACACAAATACCCTGCACATAGATGTCTATAGCAGCTTTATTTATAATTGGCAAAACTTGGGAAACAATCAGGATGTCCTTTAGGAGGTAAATGGATAAAGAAACTGATACATCCCAGACAATAGTATATTATTTAGCACTAAAAAGAAAGGATTTAGGAAGTCCTGGAAAGACATGGAGGAAACTTAAATTCTTGTTACTGAGTGAAAGAAGTCAGTCTGAAAATGCTGCATACTGTATGACTTCAGCTATATGACATTCTGGAAAAGGCAAAACTATTGGAGACATTAAAAAGATCGGTGGTTGCCAGGGGTTGAAGGTAGTGGGAAGGATGAATAGGCAGGGCACAAAGGAATTTTAGGGCAGTGGAAATAGTTCTGTATGATTCTGTAATGGTAAATACAAATCATTATACAATTGTTTAAACCCATAGAATGTAGAACACCAAGAATAAACCCTAATGTAAATTATGGAATTTGGGTGATAATGATGTGTCAGTTTAGGTTCACCAATTGTAACAAATGTACCACTGTGATACAGTGATAGTGGGGGAAGCTATACATGTGTAAGGCAGGGGTAATAGGGCAACTCTCTGTACGTTCCTCTCAAAATTTCTTTGAACCTAAAATTGTTCTAAAAATATAGTCTTATTTTAAAAAATATTTAACGTGGACTCTGGAATCAGATTTGCTGGACTTCAAACCAAGCTAATATGGCCTTGTAACCTAAGGCCTCAATATTCACATCTATAAAGCAGAGATTATACCAGTATTGACCCACCGAGTGGTTGTGAATGTGAGTAAGACAATGCATGAAAAGTACGTAGTCTCAAGCCTGTTGGAAAAGAGAGACAGATTAGAGTTATTTATAAATGGTCTGCTGAATAGTCTGAACCAGGGAGGAACAAACAGAAAGTGGCTTGATCTTCCATCCATGCTGGCCGTCAGGTAAGTTCTTTCACATCATCCTTCCCTTGACAACATCTTAGTGAGCCAACCCACCTCAGCTTCCAGGCATTTTTTAAATGATAAGAATAAGCCTTGTTTCTGTAAAGATGGCTCACTTTCAGGTATTCAGTCCAGTCAAGTCTCAATCAAAATTTGAATCTCACATCCAAGCCAAGCTCTGCCCTGGCCCAACCAGGTGGCGGGGAGGGGCATCGTGTATCTTTTTCCCAGTTTTCTCTCTCCCTTCCTCTCCCTTTCCTGGCTTGGGGCAAGGGAAGTAGAAGATTAAAGGAAGGGAGCAAAAATCTTTTTTCTTTTTCACTTAACTAGTTCTACTGCCATGACCCTCAGGTGGCAATCCTCTAAATGCTGGCTCTCTCAAGGACCACGTTTTGTGGATTCTTTAGAGGCTCCCTGGGGACATACACACTGCATAGTGTCTTAACCTCAGAGATAAAGTCTTTTAGGCAATCTTTTGCACCTTCTCTTTGCTGGTTAATCTCCATTGCATCCCCTCCCCTGATCCATGCCTCCTCCTTCTCTGTCTTTGTCTGTGATCCAGAAGCTGACTACTAGGGACTATACCTTTTGGGCTTCCTTGATGATATCTGGGTTCAGCCAATGGAGGCCCCGACAGGAAAAGGGAAGGTGAGAGGAGAGGGGGATTTCCCACTCATCTTTGCCTCAGGGCTGCACCTGGCAGTAGTGTGATTCTCATGACCATAACTCCAGCTGGGCTGCCCCACTTCCTCAGCTCCAGCCCTCACTGGGCTCAAGTAATATAATTTCATCCCCTTGAACTTCATCCATCACCAGCCCCAGGTGCCCAACATCCCAACCAAAGTAGTGCCTTCAGAGAAATTATTCAAAAAACAACACATAGAGCAAGGTATCAGAAATAGCTATCGGCAACATAGAAGTCTGACAAAGGACTTGTATACAGAATACATACTTAACCCCCACTCACCAATAAGAAAAAGATATAACCTAACATAAAAAATAAACAGAACACTTGAATTGACACTTTACAAAAGAACATATCAAAATAGCCTCTTTCATGTGTTTCATAAACATAGAGAAAGGAGTTCAACCTTGTTAGTCCTCAGGAAATGGCAAATGAAAAACTGTGCAGTGTGATATCACTGGATATCACTAGAATGGCTAAAATAAAAACAGTGGAAAATGCCAAGTGCTGGTGAGGATGTGGAGCAACTAGAACTCTTCTACACTGCTAGAGGGGGTGTAAAGTGGTGTGAACACTTTGGAGAAGTCTTTGGTGTGTCTGATAAAATTGAACATACAAAAAACCTATACCCCTGCAGTTCCATTCCCAGAAATACACCCAGTTAAAATGTATGTTTGCTATTCATAAAAGTCCCAACCTGGACACTACACACATGAATATTAACAAAAGAATGGATAAATGAATTGCAGTATAGTCATTCAGCAGAATACAGCATAGCAGTGAGAATCAGTGATAATGGTAGGCAACAACATGTATGAATCTTACATATTTGTGGGGATGCCTGAGTGGCTCAATTGGTTAAGCCTTCAACTCTTGATTTCGGCTCAAGTCGTGATCTCATGGGTTGAGAGATCCAGCCCCACACTGGACTCCCCACTCAACAAGGAGTCTGCTTGAGATTCTTTTTCTTCTTTCCCTCTGTCCCCCTCCCCCGCCATGCTATCTCTCTCTCTCTCTCTCTCTCTCTCTCCATCTCTCAAAATAAATAAATAAATCTTAAAAAAAAAAACAACTTTCCTTCAGAAAAACCCAAATATAATGTTGAGTGAAAGAATATAGATTAAAAAAAGATGTCTTATATAATTACATTTATACAAAGTTTAAAAATAGGCAAAACTAATCTTAGCTGTTGGAAGTCAGGGTAGTGGTTATTAAGGATAGGATGGGGCCAGTGCATAATGACTGGAAGGGAAACAGACTAGAAATGGTCTGTTTCCTGATCTCGGGACTGATAACACATCTTTTCAGTTTGTGAAAATTCACTGAGCTGTACACTTAGAACATATGTGCTTTTCTGCAAATATTTTATTCTTCAATAAAAAAGGATTCTGTTCTTTTCGGCAAATGATGCCCTAACAATTGGGTATCCATTTGGAATGAACCTCAGCCCTCACCTTACACCATATTTTAGAATTAACTTCAAGTGGATTATAGACCTAAATGTAAGAGCTAAAACTATGAAGTTTTGAGAAGGAAATACAGGGCAATACCTGTGTGAACTTGCATCAGGCATAGATTTATTAGCTACAACACAAAAAGCACCAAGTACAAAAGAAAAAAGACTGATAAATGGGACTTCATCAAAATTTTAAGACTTTTGTTCTTCAAAAGACACTTTAAAAAATGAAAAGACAAGGTACACACTGCAAGAAAATATTTGCAGAGTACATATCTGACAAAGGACTTTTAGGATTTAAATTATGCAAAGAATTCTTTCATTCAATAAGAAGATATACAATTCAAAAATTGGCAAAATATTTGAACAGATAATTCACCAAAGATATATGGATGGCAAATAAGCAAATGAAAGGACACCCCACATCATTAGTCACTAGGGAAATGCAAATTAAAACCTCATGAGATACTACTACACGCTTATTAGAATGGCTATAATTCAAAATACTGACAATACTAAGTGCTAACAAGCATGGGGAAGAAATGGAACTCTCATACTGCTGACAGGAATACAAAATGATACAACCACTTTGGAAAAATATTGGTCAGTTTCTTAGAAAATTAAACATACACTTACCTTACAACCCAGAATTTCCACTCCTAAATATTATACAAGAGAAATGAAAACATACATATACACAAAGATCTGTACTGAATATTTATAGCCATGTTATTCTAAATCACCAAAAGTAGAAACAATCAAGAGTCCTTCAACAAATGAATGGATAAACAAAGGTACATCCATACAATGGAACGCTATCCATTGACTAAAAAGGAACGAATACTACTGACACACCCAACAATATGGATGGATCTCAAAAACATTATGGTAGGTAAAAGAAGCTGGATACAAAAAGCTACATACTCTATGACGTCTTTACATGGTGTTCCAGCAAAGGCAAAACTGTAAGACCGAACACCTGCCAGTGGTAGCCAGGGACTGGAGGTAAGAGAGGGGATTGGCTGCAGAGGGGCATGAGGAGCTTTTGGGGACAATATAAATGTTCTATGTGGTGTTTGTGGTGGTGGTTACACAACTGTAAACATGTGTGAAAACTCATTAAATGATGTGTCTAAAGAGGATGAATTTCATTGTACATAAATTTTACCTAAGTAAACCCGATTTATACAAATCTCTTCATGCTAACCATCTGGGGTGAAATTCTGCTGGGACCCTGACCAACAAACACAGTCCCCTTACCCCCTGCACCTGGTGGGCTCTTCGAAGCTTCTACTGGAGTCCCCTTGTCCCAGGAGACCACTCCCTGGGACAAGGCACCTTCAAGATTGCTCGAGCTGGACACCTTCTGTGGCTACCCACAGTACACCATTGTACCCAATGGCCTGGGTGTGGACTGTCCCACCACTGCCATTGCCCTCGTCCTGCAGTCTTGGGCTGGTCCAGCCAGTCTCTCAACCTTGGAGTTTTCCAAGAGAGAAGCAGGCATCATTTCCTCTGCTCATTTCCATTTTCAGACACCAAGGCACACTTATCAAATATATCAGAAAATCTTCCACCAGGTACAGCTTGATTAATTGCACCCAGCGGGCAAACATTTAACCAGAAAATGCAATGGCCATCTCCCCTTTTGGCAAGCACCCTGATCTCTAAAGAAGTCTCTTGGCACCACTTGACATGGTTTGAGGGACTCCTCTCAGCACCACCTGACCAGGTCATGACCCCACCACTCCTATCAAATCCCTCCCTGACCCCATTTCTCTCAATTCTCTGCAGTTTGTTGGCTGGTGCCACGGGGACAGGGGCTGCAAAACCAGTGTAGACTTAGCAAATCCCAGAATGGATTTCTGGTAGCTCTTTGGTGCTCTTTTGAAATATGGGAGGTGCTTCCTTCCTTTTGTCCCCAGCTTTGGGGCCTTAGCCCAAGTTCAACACTCCAGGGATCATCTTCACTTAATGGTGGGTTGTGTGCCCTCATTTGCTCCCACCTGTTGATACGTGCACAGAGGCTGGTATTACATAGTCAACAAATGTTAACCAGTTTTCAAAAATAGCTGGTTGGTTGGTTGAATCAGACCGGACAGCTTTTTCTGGAGGGCTTGCAGGGAGTAAATAACCACAGTGCTCCTGAATCAAATCCTCCCCATTTCCTGCCCAGCCTGTGGGGCTCTGCGAGGATGAAAGAATTTGTGTAACATCTCTAATGCACCCACAAGAGAGATAAAGAGACCCCTGATTCATGCAGAGAATACTCTCCTAAGATTATTTATCCTTTGTGGTCACAAGATTATAATCCTGGAAAAGTTGGCTTTTTATGCCATGGCAACATTCAGGGAGGAGTGACATTTTTAAAGCTGAAGACATCTGACCACTGGTTCCTCAATAAAAGCTGCTTTTAATGGGTCACTGGAAAGAGAGAATGTACCAAAAGCTGGACTTTGTTACTTAAAATCTTTGTCCCTTGCCATAGTGCCAGAACCAATGCTTTCTCTAGTGGGATTAGGCATCCAGCTTCTGGTCATAAGCCCAAGGATTGTGGCTGAGCCAGGAAGAAGGCTGAGAACAGGTGTGGCCCCTCAAAGAAGCATCCATTCGGAACCCAGATGCTGGAGTTGGGGATTATGAACTGAATGCCTGCATCTTGGGGAGCAGCGAAAGTTTTTCTCAGGACCATACATCGGCACGGTAACCCAGCTGCCTGGAGAACCCAAGAGGCTATCAAGTGAGTGAGAGAAGCCCCAGTGGGATTCACAAAGTGGCTGCTTCTGTGCACCGGACGCACTCTCCTTCACAGCTGAGCTGGAAGTATCTGTTTTGTTCTTTCCAGGTATGACCATTTGTCAGATATACACAGCATCCTCAAATGCTTTTAATGTTCATTGGTAAACTGATCCATTTAAAAACACACTCCCATTTTAAGTATTAATGGAGAGCTCATAATGACCCAAAATAAAATTTCCTCCTTGACCAACTCCCAGCTCCTCTCGGGCTCTTCCTGGAATTGGAGGCTGCCTGTTGGCAGATGGGACAGACTCTGCCATTGTTGCTTGTCCTCAAAATTCCTGCTGCTTCCTCCCAATTAAGACCTGGGCTTGTCCCATCAACACATTTGCTAGTTAACCAGTTCTTGACAACCTCTTGTATGACTAGCCATTATGATATAAGACTGAAGTTTCTCTTTCAAGTGTAAATACTTCCTAATAGGAGAATTCCAAATGGCATGTAAAATCAAATAATTTAAACCCATAGGGATTTTAGTCCAATTCGGTTTCCATTCCTTAGTATTTCCAAAGCTGGGGAAATGAGGACCAGGCCAGGGAGAAAAATGACACATTACCTCTCAGGCAGCTGACACAAAGCCCTCCGTGCAGTCCTCCCCTCAGCTACTGGAGCTGCTTTCTGTTTGGTTTGTTTTTTTATCACTGGTCTGGTCACACCCCGCCCCCTCCATCCATAATTTTGGAACAAAGTCCAACTATCTCAGCAGGGCATTTGAAACTGTTCACAAGCAGACTCAGGTATGCTGATCCAACCCAACCACTCATCCATGCCCTGCTTGCATCCCCACACTTGCCAGCAGGCTGCACGCCCACCAAGGGAATAATATGCCACTCAGGAGCTGCCCATGAGGCGAGTGCTTTCCTGGGTCCTCTGCCTCGTGACTTCCCCCCCACCAACTCTCTCTGTCTCCCTGAGCCCCGCTATTAGTTCCTCTGACACCCTGCTTTGAAAGGAATCCCTTCAAATCCCCTTGGGCATAGAGTTATGCCCTTCTTTGTGTGCCTACAGCATCTAGTACATTCTTCTGTGAAGCCTGAGTGTCAGTTGAGGTCATCCTGTCCTTTGAGGTTCACAAAAATTCTCTTGTGCCCCCATCCCACATTCTACCAGACATTGGATGCTCTCCCCGAGGGGTTGTGTCCACACCTGCTTTATTTATTTATTTATTTATTTATTTATTATTTTTATTTAAATTCAATTAATTAACATATAATGTATTATTAATTTCAGAGGTAGAGTTCAGTGATTCATCAGTCTTATATAACACCAGTGCTCATTACATCACATGCCCTCTTTAATGCCCATTACCCAGTTACCCTATCCCCCCCACCCACTTCCCTTTCAGCAATCTTCAGTTTGTTTTCTATGATTAAGAGTCTCTTCTGGTTTGTCTCCCTCTCTGATTTCATCTTGTTTTATTTTTCCCTCCCTTCCCCTGTGATCCTCTGTTTTGTTTCTTAAATTCCACATATCAGTGAGATCATATGATAATTGTCTTTCGCTAATTGACTTATTTCGCTTAGCATAATACACTCTAGTTCCATCCACGTCATTGCAAATGGCAAGATTTCATTTTTTTGATTGCTGAGTAGTATTCCATTGTGTATATGTGCCACATCTTCTTTATCCATTCATATGTCAATGGACATCTGGGCTCTTTCCACAGTTTGGCTATTGTGGACATTGCTGCTATAAACATTGGGGTGCACGTGCCCCTTCATATCCCTACATCTGTATCTTTGGGGTAAATACCCAATAGTGCAATTGCTGGGTCGTATGGTAACTCTATTTTCAACTCTTTGAGGAAACTCCATACTGTTCTCCAGAGTGGCTGCACCAGCTTGCATTCCCACCAACAGTGTAGGAAGGTTCCCCTTTCTCCTCATCCTCACCAACATCTGTCGTTTCCTGACTTGTTAATTTTAGCTATTCTGATCCACACCTGCTTTATAACAGGGCCCTGATTTCCTGATCCTGAGCTATGATTCCTCCTGTCACCTGCTGGACCTGTTCTTCCTCTACTCTGCGTGGCCCCAGAAGTGAAATACAACCTCCTCTATCTGGTCCTCACTCGGGGGATCCATGCCATGTAGCTGTCTTTGCTGAAGCTGTGGACCAAGCACAGGTTTATACTTCATTGTTTATCTGAAATTCAACCCGAATCAAATGTAGCCAGTGTCCTATTTCCCCACCCTAAATCTGGCAACCCTGCTCCCAAGGGATGCCAAGATCCCCTCATTTTAGTTCCTCTGAGGATGAGAAAGTCCACCTGCCCTGGAAGCACCAGGAGGATACTCAGACTTGTTCCTTTTATATTTCTTGTATCCCCCTTCTGGATGACCAACCCACAGGTCTGAAGGCATATGATTATTCTCTCTGGAGCCTGCGTTCCAGTCTCCGTTGTGCTGTGGCTAGGGCAATGAGCTAAACTCCCATGTCCACAGACAGGAGACTGTTGGGAAGCCTTTCCGAAAGCTGAATAAGACCCATCTCCCTCCAACAGATGGGAGCTGAGTCACTCAGCCCCCTCACCCCTCTTTAAATGACGGCCTAAGTGCAACCTAGCAGCTTTCACAAGCATTAGTTCGGGTCTTTAAGTCACACAGAGCCATGTCTGGTTCCATGGACAATATACCAGTCTTGGCAAAATGGTGGCCCAAACCCCTGCCTCAGTGGTGGGGTGACTTCAGGCCTGACCCAGCACAAAAGCTTTTCAGAAGAGGATTTCATAACCCTTTACCAACGCTGTGGATTAAAAACGGAGTTGGCCAGCTCAGTGTTTATAAACAGAAATTCCGTAGAAAGTTCTGGGTCTATGTTGAAGTTTTAATGTTGTCTTTAAATAAACAAATAAGGAAATAAATAAGTAAATAAGTAAGTAAATAAATACATAAAGCAAGAAGACTCACAATCCTCACTGACTTGTGTTACTCCTGAGAATTAGCCTTAACTTCCAAATCATTATTCTTGGTCTCCGTTCCCTCATCTGTCCAATGAGGATAAATCATAGTATCAGCCTCATGGATTAGGGGCTGGGTTAAGTGTGATAATCCCTGTAAAGTGTTTCATTTAGCACTGACAATAATAACTACTCAACAAATTGTAGTGGTTGTCAGGGGGTGGACAGAATAAGGCCCGCCACCACCAAAGATGTCCACACCCTTATCCCCGGAACCTGTGAATGTGTTAGATCACAGGGCAAAAGGGATGTTGCAGGTGCAATTAAGGTTAAGGATGTTGAGACAGGGAGATTATCCTGGATTTTCCAGGGGGACCCAATGTAATCACACAAATCCTTAGAATTGAGGACTCTTTCCCAGTTGTGATCAGAGAAAGGAGGCACAGAGAGGTATAATGCTGCTGGCTTTGGAGATGGAAGAAGGGACAAAGAACTAAGGATTGTGGCCGGCCTCCAAATGCTGGAAAAAGCTAGGAAATACATTATCCCCTAGAACCTCCAGAAAGGAATGCAGCCTGCCAAATCCTTGGTTTTAATCCCCTGAGACCCATGTTGGACTTTGGACTTGCAAAACTGTAAGGTAATAAATGTGTGTTGTTTTAAGTCACTTTGCTTGTGACAGTTTGTTACAGTATCAAAAGGAAACTAATACAATCAAAATTATTATTAATAAGACTATTATCTCTTTAGAGATCAGAGCCACATATCATATGTCTTTTGGGCCCTCCAAGAACTATGGATGTGCAGTGAATATTTATCTGCCTGAAAGAGAACAAATGTCATAACACAGTGGTTGGGACTACAGAGGTGCCAGGAAAATGAAACAATCAGAATGTTTATGACAATTTTTAGAAATATTACAGAAAAGACTTACACGTGTGTGCACACTCACACTATCAAATAAATAAAATCTTACAAAAAGAAATATTACGGAAAAGAGTAAAATAATTGAGTGTCAATAGCAAAAGAATTTTCAGAGCAATTTTCAATTTAAATGCCCACCAATAGGATGCTTGCTCAGTTGTAATAATCCAGAAAATAGAACACTGTGTTGTCAAAAGTATTAATTATAACTCATCCATGTAATAACACGGAATTCTCATGATACTGAATGACAAAAGCAAAATATATGACTATATGTTGGAAATAAGCTCATTTTTCTAAAAAAAAAATAAAAGCTAAGTATAGGTATAATACATATACAGGAAAATCTCTGAAAGCATTGGGAGGGATTTATGTTTTAGCTTGTTGCTTCCTCATATTTAAAATGTTTTCTCCTACGATCTGTAATACTGTAGATTTAAGGAAGCACTTATTACAAAGGGGCCGTCCCTAAGAGCTACAAATGGAGAGGGTGGAGCAAGGTCCCCCGGTAGGTGGTGCAGAGGAGGGGTCCTGCTGGGAGAACTGTTGGAAGCTGGCCCAGAAGGGAGGGGCCTGGAGCGTTCCTCTTTGGGACCTCTGTCCTGGGTCCCTTGGGTTGGAAAAAGGAAATGATGGAGTGTCTGTGGCGCCATCTTGCTTTAATTGGTTTTATGGATTGTTCTAAACCTTGAGCAGTAGAATCTCTGAGAGAAGGTACATCTCTGCTGCCCCTTTTGGAGACCAAAATGCTGCAACAGGGGTGCCAGGCTGCAAGAGTGCGTCCCTGAGGCTCAGGAACAGCCCTTGGCTCTCAAGCTCAAGGGCCTCACTCTGAAGAGCTTAGTTTAGTGATTTTCCCCTTAAAACCTGCATATGTCCTTTTGTTCTTCTCTTCTCTATATTCACTCCGTCTCTTTTAGCCAATACTTGGGTCATCTGCTTGGTATTCATATCCGTTCTCCTGGACATTAAGTTCCCCGTGGAAGCAGTCTGATCTGCAAATTGTCACCATGTTCCTGCTCACAGACAAGGGGACCCAGTGTCCCCCCCCACCGCCCCCGACACCCAGAGATAGGAGCCAATGCATTGGGGCACTGAATCCGGTCTTCTCAGGCTGTTCTGAAGGAATAAAAGGGACCCAAAGTCCCGAGGCAGAGCTTGTCCAAGGGTAAAACTCCCTCTTCCTTTGGTTTCAGAAGATCCCTGCAGCAGCCAGGGGATTTTATAGTTCCCTCTGCCACAGAATTCAGCAGCACAACATGGACTCTCCCTTTATTCAAAAGATGTGCAGGCTTTACTTGTCTGAGTTGCCTTGCCCCCAATAACTACCGCCAAGGCAGGTGAGCAGTCTGGTGTCACTTAGATGCCTCTCCCCATCCCCAGGGTCAAGAAGAGCCCCTGGGGTGGGGGGCATGCGGGTGGGGTTTGTGAGTGTAAACAGATGGCTGCTCAGGCTCCTGGGGACTTGCTGAGTGGCCACCCCATGCTGCTGTTGATTACTGTCTACCACCACCTGCCTGGCCCCGCAGGATACCCAAATGGGGCTACAGCCTGGCCAGAAGCTCAAGCCCTTGGCCTCACTCAGCTGAGGAGGCTGTGCTGCCTCAGAGTCACCATTTGCACAAACTGCAATCTGCTGGGACCTCGTTTGTCCTGAGCCCTGTGCTCCAACAACGTCCTGGGGTGCAGTCACTCCCCCCTTGAAAGGCCAGCCGTGTCAAGTATGGGGAGAGTCATCACCGCCTGCCCAGAGCTCACTCTTTATATCTTAGCTGTGTCACATCCCCTGACGCTTCTCACAGATCTTCTGCATCCCCTCCTACAGCCAGAGCGCTCCTTTCCACCACTGATGTGCCCCCCCATGACCTCTGAAGTATGGAAGAGTCTACCTGTCCAAAGGCTGAGTGGGTATCCAAGCTGCTCCTCTCTAGTCCAGATTGTGTCTCCTAGGGTCTCAAGGGGGAAGCTTATAATATCTCATGGTTAAGTTTGATGTTTGCAGTAGGATTTTTTTGTGAATACCTTTTATCTGATAAGAAATTCCCTTCTATTCCAAGCTTATATAGAGTTTTCACTAGGAATAGGTGTTGGGTTTTATGAAATGCCTTTTCTTCAGACAGTGAGATACCCACAGGACTCCCTCTTTTATTCAATGTGGTGAATTACATTGCCTTCTTAAATGTTAAACCAACTCTATATTCCTGGAATATCTTTTTATATACCATGGACTTGGTTGACAAATAATTTGTTTAAGATATTTACACCTATGTTTATGACAATGATTTGTCTGTAATTTTACTTTTCTGTAACAATATTGGCAGGTTTTTGTTATCAAGGTTATGCCTGCTTGATGGCAAATTGGGTAGTATTTCCTCATTTCCTATTCTCTGGAGGAATTTGTGTGAGATTGGTATATTTCCACCTTAAATATGTGGAAGAATGCACTGGTGAAGCCATCTGGACCTGGAGGTTTCTTTATAGGAAGGTTTTCTAATTATACATTTAATACTTATAAGATTATTCATATTTTCCATTTCTCCTCATGTCAGTTTTGAAAAGTTATTTTGGGGGAGGATTTGTCTATTTCACCTACATTTCCAAATCGATTGGCATAGTTTCATCCATAAAACCCTCTTGCTTTCTTTTCAGCTCTCCTCGGGATCTTTAACACTGTTCCCTGTTGCATTCCTGACAATGGTAATTTGTGACATTCTTCATCTCTTGCTCACAAAGCGAAGAGCAATCTAGAATCCCCCATCAGAAATGAAGTGCTTTATCCCCCCCGCTGCATTGAGTCCTGGTGGCACACAGCCCTCTACTGTCAGCCCCCTCTGAGGGTTGCCTTGACTGAAGAGAAGCACCTTACCCAAGGCCACACACCCTTACTAGGGTGGCCGACAGGCCACAACTGATGAACATGGGATAGAAAGGTCTGGTTCCTAGTCCCAACTTGGGACAACTCTTCAGTCATTTCAGCTTCAGACTGGCCTGGATGTTTGACTGAGGACTCTTTTGAGACTAAATTGCAGCTCAAGTTTTCCCTCTGCCTGATCCTGCTTTCCTGCTGGCCCTTCCCTTCCCCCAGGCCGGGTTCCTGGGAGCACCCCCTAATAAATCTCCCACGTGCTAATCTTCATCCCATATATATATGCTTCCTGGGAAACCCATCTTGCTAGTGATTTTATCACTCATTAACAAACAAAAACAAAAACAAACGAACAAACAAAAAAAACCAAACTCTAGCTTGTTAGTCACCTCTAATTGTAAATTTGTTTTCTGTGTAGTTAATTTCTGCTATTATATGTATTATCCCTTTCTTTTTATCATCTTTAATGCTTACTTTGGCTTTTTTTTCCCAACTCCTTGAGATGGCTGCTTAGCTCATTAATTTAAAACTTTAAAAATTGTGGTAAAATATATATAGCATAAAATGTACCATCTTGCCGCCTAAAGTGCACGATTCAGTAGCTTTCTGACATTGACGTTGTGCAACCATCACCACCAGCCATCCACAGAATTCTTTTCCTCTTGCAAAACTGAAACTCTGTACCTATTAAACAACACCTCCGCCTTCTGTTCCCAGGCCATGGCAACCACCATTCTACTTTCTGTCTCTATAACTAGGACTACTCTAACTCTAGGTGACTCATAGAGGTGGAATCATGCAGTATTTGTCCTTGGTCATTAACTGCTAGCCTTTTTCCTTCTCAAACATACCCTTTCAGTATAGCTCCAGTTTCACCTCATAGGTTTTGTTCTGTCCTATTAATTATCATTCCATTCAAGTTATTTTCCAAGTTCCATCATGAATTCCTCTTTGTCCTCTGGGCTATTTAGAAGCATATTACTTAATGTAAAATTGTTTGGGGAGTTCTACTTATTGATTTCTGGCTTCATTTACCGTGGTTAGACAATACACTTGACATGATTTCAGCGACAGGAAATATGTTGGGATTTGCATCGTGTCCCAGAATATGGTACTATTTCATGTGCCATTAAAAAGAACACACATTCTGGGCGCCTGGGTGGCTCAGTTGGTTAAGTGACTGCCTTCGGCTCAGGTCATGATCCTGGAGTCCTGGGATCGAGTCCCACATCAGGCTCCCCACTCAGCAGGGAGTCTGCTTCTCCCTCTGACCCTCCTCCCTCTCATGCTCTCTGTCTCTCATTCTCTCTCACACAAATAAATTAAAAAATCTTAAAAAAAAAAATTAAAAAAAAAAAAGAACACACATTCTGCAATCTGGGAGTGCAGAGTTCTGCATGTATTGATAAGATCATTTGTTAAATGTGTTGTTTCAATCTTGAAAATTATTACTGACTTTTTTTTTTTTTTTAGTCTACTTGTTTTTTCAGTTACTAAGAGAAGTGTGTTTCTCTCCCAGTATTGTGGGAGACTTATCTGGCTTTCTGTTTGTTTGTTTTCTTTCATTTTTGCTACAAAATTTTAAGGCTATGTTAGAATTATTAGGTCTACCTGGTGGATTGATCTTTCATCATTATGAAATGTCCTGTAGTTTCCCCCAAAACATTATTATTATTGTTTCATACAGTTGGTCTTCATTTACCCACATTCTATTTCTTCTCATTCTTTCGCTGAATTTCTATTATTTCATTTATGATCATTTTCTTTCTGCCCCTTAGTAGTTTCTTTAATGCCAGAGCTCTGGTGAAAAACTTAGTTTTCACTTGTCTGAAAATGTCTTCATATCACCTTCACTTTTGAAAAGTATTCTTACTGGACACAGAATTCTAGGTTGGCAGAAATTTATTTTCAGTACTTTGAAGATATGCTTCCATTGTCCACTAGCTTTCATTGATTCTTTTGAAGGAAATAAGGCTTTTATCCTTTAGCAGCTTTCAGGATTATCTTTATAAGAAAATATAAGGCTTTATAGCTCTTCTTAATATGTGACTTTCTGTCTTTCATCAATTTTGGACAATTCTCACCCATTATCTCTTTAAATATTATTTCTTGCCCTCATTCTTTCTCTTTCCTTCTTCTGGGACTCTAATTATATATATATATTTCTCTTAAATTATTTTCTATATTTTTATAGGAATTATATTTCTATATTTAAAAATTTTTTTCCTCCTCAGTCTGTATATATTTTTTTCTAACCTACCTTCACCGTCACTTATTTTTTTTCAACTGTGTCTAATTTTTAAACTTAACTCATGCCTTAATTTTAGCTACCATTTTTTAATGGCTATTTTTAAGTTCTAAAATTTTCATGGATTGGTTCCAGGATGCTACTGAAAATATTCACCTTATCACTTAATTTCTAGAACATATTAATCTCAGTTATTTTAGTTTTTCAAAGCCTGACAAGAGCAATATTAGAATCTCCAGTGGATCTGTTTCTGTTGTCCACTTTTTTTCTCTTGGTGCAACCTTGTCCTTTTCAGACCCGGTTATTTTTTATTGAATGTTGGACATTGTGAATGACAAATTGCAGAGTAAATTTGAGTTCCTGAATGGTATCTTTCTCCTGAGAAGATTTAACTTGTGCTTCTGGCAGACATCCAGGAGGGGGCAGATTACTTAATTGAATCAGGGACTGAGTTGGTTTGAAGCTGGGCTTCAATATTAGTTGCAGGATGAATTGAGAGTGATTGGCCATCCGAGTTTGCCTTGGACAGAATGGCTTCCTGGAGCAAGAGACTTTCAGTGCTAAAGCTAGACAGCCCCAGGCAAACCAGGATGGTTAGTCATTCTAGGTAGCTCTTCAGAGCTCCAAAATGAAAGCCTGGGATGCCCACCTGGACTCCTCCTTTGCATACCCTCTACTGCATTTTGTCCCCCTGTCCTATGAGACTGCCAATCATTCTGCTCCATTTCTTACCTTCTCGGTCACTGTTGATCAGCTTTTCAATATCTGAGCTGCTTGTGAATTGGCAAATTTGTCAAGAGAGAAAGAGGCACTAAATGTCAGGTTTATCCTCCTGTGTTTCCTTCTCTCCAAGATCTTGACCTTACACGTTCTAACTATCTTGGGGTCACTCCAGTGCTTTCAAGCAAGTGTTTTATATATTTTTGTCCACTTTTCTAGTTGTTCTTAGTGGAAGACTTAGTCTGAAACAGCTAGTCCAACACTGTTAGAAGTGTAAATTGGTGTGCATATTTTTGAGCCTTTTAAAAACACTTCCAAAATGCCTTCCAGAAAGATGGCTACAATCTTTGCTCATAGTTGTGGACAAGAAAGTCTGTTTCTCCATATCTCACCAGCACTGGGTGTCACCAACTATACCAAAGGCACCTTATCTTCGACTCTTTGCAATATGCTACTGTTAGAATGGCATGGAGTTTTAGATGCCACCTCTCTTTGACCCCTAGTGAGGTGGAGCCTTATTTCTTATGCTTATTGGCCATTACTCAAAAGAATGTTTTTAGTGTAAATGTTCACTTGGGCCATATATATTAAAAATTGCCAAACAGAACTGATGGATGGAAATTGGAAAGCTGTTGATGAATTTACAGACAGTGATCCCTCTGTCACAAGTTCACCCAGTGACCTGATTCATGAAAACATTTCCAAACCATCAGTGTTCACTCCTTGTTAAGGACCCCAACATCGGTGTCCCGACAGACTGATGTGAGCCACTTCATATTTGAGCCTGTTGGGCCCAGTGGAATCCTGACCACAAAGACTGGGTCCTGATATGAGGGGGTGCCTGATTCTGAAGGAATCAAGGACTCTATTAAATGTAGTGGCAAAAGGAAGAAGCAGGGTCAACACTCAAAATCTTGTGGGGAAATAAGGCAGGCTCAGAGTGGCAAGCATTGTGGTTTCCATGGTTTTCCACTTCAGTGGCCATCATTACAATGGGCAAAGGAGAGCGTTGCTTTTGTGAGAAGATTATTTTGACCCTGACTGCTTCTCGTGCCAAGCAATGAGCATATCTGGAATATGTTGTCTCAGAAGCCCCAGTTTCTCCCGGCCCCTCTCATGTAGAGGGCAGTGTAGGCAGCATCTCCTGTGGCAGAGGAATTTGTGTCTAGGCTTATTTTAGGTGTTTGTTTTCTAAATAATTCCCTCGGCATGTGCCAAAGCATTTAATTAGTAACTTTTAAAATAAGGGGGTGGGGCAAGGCATTCTTCGTTTTGGAGGAGAGAAAGAAACCTTTCTGTCCTCAACCCCACAGCAATTCTCGTTGGGCTCCCTTGTGGGCACAGAGGCAGCAGTGCTGGGGCCAGATCTGGGCATCCCACAACGGGAGGTTCCAAGAGGGATTTTCACAGTTAATGACCCCCCAGGTAGCTTCCATATGTTTATCCAGTCAATGTGTAATTGGGAGTTCCTGCTTGGGGACTGGAGTCTCTGTCGACAAGAACTTGAAGACCAGCTTCCCACTGGTTCTAAATGGGCTCTTATAGCGAAAACTCCAGATACAGGGCTTTTTCAAAGGCTTTATACAGCAATTAATGGCTGCAAGCAAATACCCAAACCTCAGATCCTGACTGAGTGCCAAATTCTTCACTGCTAGGGGAAACTCTAACAGCAGTGTTTGTTCTCTTAAGTTGCCCTAAACAGGGAATATTTTACTGCCATAAATAACTGCTTTTGGGGGGGGCAGGGGGGGGACAGGTGAGTCACAGTGAGATATTGTTGTTTTTGTTGTGTTGTTTTGTTTTTTTTTAAGAAAAGAAACAGTAAACTTATTATGCCTCAAGAAATTTCCAAGGATGTCCCATATATTCCTTGCAGGAAATACTCTGTAATTTTCCTTACTTCCATGCCAATTTTCCTTACTTTTTATTTTAATGAAAGGCTTGCAGTGATGCCATGTTAGTGCGCGTCTCTTTAACATTTTTTCCATATTGTTATTTGAAGACTGGCTTTCCCTGCAGACTTCTTTCCACCCACACATATGGTTGCTTGAAACTGGCCGTCCAGACAGTCTCCATGGGCAGGAGGGTCAGTGACACCATGACACTGGGGCGGGGGGTGAGGGGCGGGGGGCAGGCCTCTGGCCACAGTGGCCAAGCCATGCAGCGCAGTACAGACTCCCATGGGCCTGAACCCACACGGATGGCCATGGGATGGGATATCAGACCCCCACAGTCTTCGTTATTCGATAAGGCTTTCTTCTTATCTTGCCAGGAAGCGGAGACTGTTCTGTGCCACCCAGTCCTCAGCCTGTGTGGTGGCCACGTCGGCGCATAGGCAGGGCTGGGGGAGATGGTGGGGACAGATGGGAAGTAAAGAGTTGGCGGAGGGTTGGCGGTGTGACTCCTGGATAGTGACATGTTGGTATCCACTGAGAACCTCGTCGGAAATCCTTCTGGCTTCAGGCACTGCTGTGGACCGGGGCAGTGAACGTGGATGGGAGCTTTGGCCAGGACTGAGTGTTGCAGGGCTCCGGGTCCTTGTTAGAATCCTCAGTCCCTGTTGGATACCGAATACTGTTGGCTAGACTCCTGGGGGCTCCGGTGGGGAAGTCTACCCAGGACCACACTTAAAATAAAAAGGCTACTTGTCATGGCCTCTAGACTGTTTCCTTTTTTGAGCTAAGTAAGAAATAGCCAGCCCCAAGCTCTGGGGAACATAGGGTGTGGGCTCCAGTGCCCTCCCCTTGGCTACTGGGCTGTTGGCCTTCCTGAACTCGGTGTCCTCGCCTGTGAAAGGCAAGGTGGCTCTGCCCACACCGAGGAGTGAGCCACCGTCAAGGAAAGAGCCCAGCCCGCCCTACGTGGCCAACACACGTCCGCTGTTGCTACTGGTTCACTTCTTCGGGTGAGAATCACGAACATGGCCTTGATTGGACGAGACTCCTCAGAGGCAGGAGAAGGAGGGAGGCTGAGGGGCAGAGGACGTGGGGAAGTGTGGAGGTGGGACCAACACCGAGGGGACTGGTGAGGCCCCTAGAGGCTGCTCCCCGGGAGCAAGAGGGAGGAGTGAGAAGGGCCAATCCTTCCTGCCAGGTTGGTTCTGGGTCCAGCTCTGAGTCCTCACTCAGGTCTACTCCTTTCCACCCCTTATCACCAACTCCTGCCCTTCAAGCCCCGGATGGGAGGGGTTGCCCTCCATGCTCTTCGCTCTCATGGGCAGAGTCCTTCCAGAACCAACCTGGACTGGCCTGACAGATAGATACTTGCCCCTGGGCCCTGGCTGCCGGCTCAGGTGAGGCCCCTCTGTACAGGGCAAGGACCCTGGGCTCTGGCAAGGGGACCAGCCCCACAGCTGTGCTACGTGAGGTGGAAGCTACTGGGGTCTAGCGAGTCTGACCTGAGACCAGAGCCACCCCCCCTTGGAACGCCCAGCAGCTCCCAGACACACCTCAGATGCACTGGCTGGGGAGGGGGCTGTATTTAGAGGAAGACCGCCTCCCCCTCAGGACAAGCGGCAGAGCATGGCCAAGGCCACGTGATGACCAGAGTCCCCCTCACACCCCTCCTTGAGACCGCAGACTGCAGCCACCTAACCACCTAAGCAGGTGTTTGCCCTAGTTGGTCTCCTCAGCTCAGGACACGGGTTTGGGGGGCTGGGCAGCACAGAGGAAGAAGGGAGGAGTACCGGCGGTGAGATGGGCTCAGGCGAGGTCCTTCAGCCTGAGGCATGGGAGGAGGTGGGATGAGAGGCTGGGCCATGTGCTCGGACAGTGACCATGGTCAGGCCCCAGGGCTGGCGCAGCAGAGAAGGGCGCTCTCCCTGCAAACCTGGGGTTGTGGGCAGTGGGGCTGTGCCCACGTGGTCCTGGACAGAGCACAGCCCCGGGGTTTCAGGCACAGGCCAGTGCCCAGCAGAAGGAGGGGGGTCGGGAGGGGCAGGGAGGGGCCCGGGGAGGAGCAGCAGGGCGTAACAGGGGCCTGAGGTGTGCAAGGAACCCAGCGATGGAAGGAAGGAGGCCCAGATAACCCCAAATCTTGGCAGGTGGCCTCAGCCTGCCCTATAAGGGCCCCAGGTGTGCACCGGGCCGTCCCCCCACCTCCTTCCTGCCCATGGAAACCCTACCCAGAATCTCTGTGTGTGGCCCCCTCACACCCCACGCCAGAGGCCCATTACGCGGCCAGCAGAGACACCCCATGCCGCTGAGCGCTGCAGACTGAAGCTGGCTGTCACATGCCCGTGGCTCTGAGCCCGTTAGGACTTTTGTGGCTGGATGCTATTTGTCACCGCATCAACAGCACCCACCCTGGGGCCTGGGTCACTCACTTGCTCTGCCTCCCCGTGAACAAGGGTGGTGTGAGTCCTGCCCAGCAGGGGGCCCTGAGCTGGGGGGTGGGGGGGTGGCAGTGGCTGTGGCTGTGGACAACAGGTCCCTGTCCCTGCCAAGATGACAGCCTAGAAGGGAGATGGATGATAGCAGACAGGTTCACCAGACAATTTCAGAGCGTGGGAAGAGCCATGAGAACAATAATAAACAGGACAGTGGGGTGGGGGTGACCTTGGCCTGAGGTTTGGCCTAGGCTAAGATGGGCATGGTGGGAAGCCAGAGAAAGTGCTCCAGAAGGGGGTCACGGGGAACTGGTGACAAGGGGCAGGACTTGGAGCCTCAGCCCTTTTGCAGGGAAATGGCCTTCTCCACTTGTGCCTGCCTCCTGGTACCCACCAGGCGCCCCCCTGCAGGGGCTGGCCAGCATCCTGGTCCAGGACACAATGATCTCAATCACAGGGGAGTGGTAGGTACTCTCAGGAAAGGACGAAGGGAGGACGCTCAAGTCCTCCAGAGAGCCGTCTCAGTGATCTGATCGATGGGGACAGGAGTAGTGGATATGCAGTGCTTGAGGCCTCACCCCCTCACTGGGGTCCCCAGGGCCCGATAGAATGCACGAGGCTTCACCTGTCTCCCCCGAGGGCCCAGATCTCTGCCCTATGGGGCATAGAGACGCCAAGAATGAGGTGCCAGACACAGAAGGAGCTCTGGGGGGGGGGGGGGCAGTCATCACGAGGACACCACCTGCCACAGGTGACCCAGCACCAGCATGGGAAACTCCTCCCAGTCTTCTCCCTGGGGAGGGGCCCAAGAACATCCCGGTGGTCTTGTCTTGGAGACCCCCAGCCCTGTGCAGGCCTGCCTCTTCCTGTCCTGCTCTCTGCTCCTCAGCTCCACAAGGGTCTGGTGGTCTCTCTGCCTGGGGAGATGCCTGCTCCATCGAGCTCTTCATCCCCAAAACACAGCCTGGATCCTTGGGCTTTCATCCAGGCTGTCCTCAGAGACCCCAGGCCACTTTTTTAGGACCGTTGGTGGGCATTTGGGGATGCTCCAGGAGCCCCGCTGTCAGAGTCACTGGACTTTTGTGGTGCAAGGTAGGAGTGGGTACAAGGGTCCCTAGGATTCCAGTTCTGAGTGGGCAGCCATTGGTGGGCTGCCCCCAGTCAGCCAACTCCTCCAGTTGTCCCCAGAGCCCTCCTCCCCTTGCCCTCCTCCAGCAGGCCAGCCCTGTTTTGGTCCACTCCGGTTTTCTAGTTTCTGCCCTGGAGTACTACGACCGATGCAGATCCAGGCCTACTTGGATATGGATCCCCAGCCCCTGAGCTGGCCCTGGGCCCACAGTGAGCTCCAGCCCCGCTGCTTCTCTGCCAGGCCTCTGATGCCCTCATGCCTCAGCATGTCTGTGCTTCGGCCCCAGGGTGGTCCTGACGCGGCCCCTGCCTTGATGAGCTGCAGGGCAGGCTCCAACAGTCCCCTGCCACAGTCTGTGCCCTCAGCCGGAGAGACGTGATCCGTGGCCCTTCCACTGACCCCCCCTTCCCCCCCTCCATCGGTGCTCTTGTGAATAGCACTCCTCCCAGCCAGCTGCGAGTTGCCTGCAGCCAGAGGTGGACATTCTGGTTAGGCCTCCCCTTGAGCCCCCACTGCCCTTCCCTCTGCACCCCACCCCCCCAGTATCATTCCCTGTGACAAACTTGTGGAGCCTCAGGTAGAAACCAAGAGCAGGACAATCCCCTGGACTCCATGTCTCGTCAGGTGTGTAGATCAAGAACAAAACCCACCTTGACTGGTTCAGGGTTTTCAGAGAGTCCTGGTAAATAGATAATGATGGGTAAAGGAGGGAAAGAAAAGAAAGCCTTAAATAGCCTATTTCTACTGAAGTCTGAATCCTAAGCCAAGCGGTCTTCCTCAGTTAAAATCACTTTGAATGAGGAGCTATCTTGAACCGTAAACACTGAAGACGGAGGATGTTTTAAGGGGATTTCGGAAATGGGAAGTGGGGGGAAGGGGAATGGAAAGGTGCACACCACCACCTTGGTTTGGGGGAGGGGAAAGAAAGGGTGAGGGTCTCTCTGTCTCCCTTGTTTCTCCAGACACTGCAAGGCAGGCCTGACCTTGACGTTCTTACTCCGTGGCCAGGGACGTGCTGAGCCCACCGAATGTGTATTCAAGTCTGCTTGGCTCATCATCTGGCAATATACATTCCTACCATTCAAAATGTGGGCGTTTATATGAATATTTTAATATTGTTCTTAGATGCAGCATTTGAAGCAAGCCTCCTTAATTAGCTTGATTTTTGGAAGATGCTCGGAGAGGAAGTGGTTAGCCAGGAATGCATCATTGGCCTAGCGGGAGCCCCGCCCACCTCCACGCGCGCCATCCCCTCCCTTGCAAGCTGAGCGCCCGCCAACAAACACAGGTGCAGAAGCCTCTCCTCCTGGAGCGCAGGCTGCTTCTCTTTAACTGGAGCTCATTCTACCCTTGGCCACTGGACTTGCCCCGGTGCCAGGAGGGCAGGAGGGTGCTGGCTGACCTGGCATAACAGCCTTGAATATATGCTGCAGTCCTCTTTCCACTTGAGAAATTCATCCATATTGTTTTTTCTTTTCATAACATGAATGATACCAGCTTATTACAGAAACACTAGAAAATAGGAGAAAGCAATAAATGAATAGCAGCTCCCATCCCTCTATTCAGATATCCTGAAATGTCCTCCAATTATAACACATACACCTGACCATCCATTTCTAGCTATGATGGTTTTGGTCTGAAAGCTTGTGTCCGCTCAAATTCCTATGTTGAGACCGAATCTCCAGGGTGATGGGATTGAGAAGCGGGGTCTTTGGAGGTGGAGGTGATTAGGTCGTGAATGGGAGTTGTGTCCTGACAAAAGAGACTATAGGGAGCTCCCTCATCCCTTCCACTGTGTGAGGACAGGGTGAGAAGTCACCATCCGTGAGCCAACCAGGATGTCCTCACCAGACACTGAATCTGCCAGCACTTTGATCTTGGACTTCCCAGACTCCAGAAATGTAAGAAATAGCTGTTGTTTATCAGCCACCCAGCTTGTGGTATTTTTTGTTATAGATAGCTTGAACAGACTAAAACAGCCATGTAACAAACGGTTCCCCAAATTTAGTGGCATAAAAGAGCCATTTATGATCCTGTGGGTCAGGAAAGGAATTTGGACCAGGCACAGTGGGGATGATACATCTTTGCTCCATAATGTCTAGGGCCTCCTCCGCTGGAAGACTAGAAGGCTGGGGGTTGAAAAGTCGCAGGAAGGCTCATTCCCCCGCGAATAGCCGGAAGCTGGTGCTGGCAAGAAGTTGCTGTCGGCCTCTTCAAGTGCCCAGGGCTTCCTCACAACATGGTGGCTGTGTTCCAAGGGCTTGTATCCTGAGAGATGGAGAGAGGCAGGTGAGAACAGCTTTTCTGACCTGGCCTCAGGAGCTACTGTTCCAGCGCATACTATTAATGGAAGCAGTCACAAAGACCTGCCAGGTTCAAGGGCAGAGGAGATAGACTCTAACTCCAGATGGGGCCCTGGAAGAGCATGCAGGAATATTGCTATTGCCATTTTGGGAAAATCCAATCTGCCACGTTGAATTTAAAAAATACTCATACTATACATACCATTTTTGCAGAACATTTAGTTTGCTACTTTTTTTTTTATTGAGGTATAACATTTGCACAGTGACGTGCTCTAATCTCAGCTATGCAGCTTAATGATTTTATAAGTGTAGAAACCCATGAACCCAGCACCCAATCACGACAGAGAACATTCCCAGCAGCCTGAGGCCTCCCAGGGCCCCTTGCTTGTCAATACGTCCCACAAACCCCCAAGAGGTATTCTTTATTCTGACTTTATCACCAAAAATAAGCTTTTTTAGCCTGTGTTTTTCCCAAATGTATTATTAATGGCTTCCCATGCCAGTCTTCACTTTGGATGGCTGCACAGTTCACAAATTTATTGAAATATTATGGTTTTTTTAGCCAGTAACTTGTGGTTGACCTTTAGGGATTCTATGATTTCCACCAAGGAAAATCAAATGATCCTGGGCTGAGAGCCTGCTCAATGCACTATTACCCTTGACCCACCTCCTAAAAACAACTGGATGCCTTCACCCCAGCCCCGGACTTTTTGGGAGACCTTTCTGGGGCAACCAGAAAACACTGGTTATGAATGGAGAGAAGACTTTGGCCATGTGGATCGACCATCTTCGGGTTGGCCCAAATGACCTAGAAGGAGGATTTATATCTCTGTCACCATTTTAGCATCTAAAGACTGAACATACAGATTTCCACTGTAGCTTGCTGGTCCCCCTTTCATACATTCTCTCCCCTGTTTCTCTGCTCGCTCATAGTGGATGGCATTTCCCACCTGTGTGCATCGCTTTCCGAATGCTTATGCTGAAATCTGCTTTGTAATTAAGTGGCAGTGGCTCTTGCTTTATAGACTGTCACTGTCTGAGTGTTTTAAGTGTTTCCTGTAAGATGTCATCTTATTGCCCACAATCACCAAAGATGAAAGGGAGGAGAAGAGAGGACGTGAAGAAGAGGGAGAAGCAGGGAAGCCTTGGCAGGAGGAAGAGGGGACCGTTGTTCTCATTTTGCTGGGAGGGAAGCGTGGGTGCGTGGAGTCATCTATCACCATGTTAGGTTTACAAATAAAGACATCAGAGGCCACGGGTGCTCAAACACAGGATGCAGACTCTCTGTTGGCAAGTCGTTCTTTTTTTTCCTGAGGAAAATTAAATTCCAAAAATATTTGCACTGACTTTAAAAAAAAAAAGTTACTCTTCATATCTCCCATTTTTAGCTACATTCCTCATTTGTATTCGAGTTTGAGCTTCTCTTTAAAAAGTTGAAATAGGAACGGAAGCGATCCACTAACGCTGAAGCCAAAATTAGAGAAAACATCAGGTAAATGCAAAGAAAACACTACATGGGAAGACAGGAACAATGGAAAGGAAACCCTTCTCTCGTTTGAGTGTCACTGAAGGCAGCCCCTCAGAAGTCCCCCTCCCGAGTGGGGCTCGTCTGGTGGGTGGGAATGGGGCTACAGTCCGAGGGGTGCGGTGCTGTCTTAGGGACGCAGGTAGGGCCGGCATGAAAGGGAAGCCCAGGGGATAACTCCAGAATGGGATGAGAATGCTCCCCCACTAGAATGTCCGAGGGGGCAACTAGGGGCCGACAAGAAAGCAAGCCTGCAGATTTTCATCCTGACCCTGGTCCTTGCAGATTTGCAAGAAGGACGTCACAGGTAGCACCTTTCAGAAAGGCGTGGAGCAATGAATCCAGTGAGTATCCAGAGCAGGGAAGAAGAGCAGGAGACGATGCCTTTGGGATCCAGGGACTGGACCAGCTGGGCTCCTGCCTACCATTAAAGATACTGTCACACTGGGGGTGCCTGCTGGAGTTGTGCAAGGCCACGGTGCCGCCGTGACAGGACCCACCACCCCTTCTGCCACCTCCGCCACGCTGGGCAGTCACCAGATCCCTGTGTCCCTGCAAGGGGGACCCCGACGTGGGCACCACCTGCCACGTCCCCCTCGGTTCAGCAGAGCCAAGGTTTGCCGTGAGCCCCCAGGTAGCACCTTGCTGCCCAGTCATAGGCAGCTCCAGGAAGGGTCCGTAGCAGGCTGCACAGCAGAGAGGACTGGGCTGCACGAGAGCTGAGGGACCCCGGCACTGGGCCCGAGCCCTCCACTCCCAAGTCGGGGCACATAGGCTCTACCTCTTTTTCTGTCCACCCTGGGGGTGGAGACCAACACCTTTTTTTGGCCTGAGACCCCACTTCTTCTTGGCTGCTGGAGGACACCCCTCCAGCAGGCCTCCCTCTCCAGCCACAGCGATTTTGAACTCCCTCCTGGATCACGTTCACCAGCTGGAAACACGTGGTTATTCCTCTTTTTCTCATGTCTTAAAGACCAATGTCAAAACAACAACAACAGGGGGGCGGAGCAAGATGGCAGAGGAGTAGGAGACCTGGATTTCGTCTCCTCTCAGGAATTCAGCTGGATAGGGATCAAACCATTCTGAACACCTACAAACTCAACAGGAGATCGAAGAAAAGAAGAGCAACAACTGTCTCAGCAGAAAAGCGACCACTTTCTGGGAGGTAGGACGTGCGGAGAAGTGAATCCGAGGCGATATTCGGGAGGATAGACGGCGGGGGAGGGGCCTCCGTCGGCCGCTTCTGGCAAGTGATAGAGCCGCGGAGCACAAAACCGGAACTTTTAAAAGTCGGCTCCGCCGAGGGACGTCACTCTGGTGGCTCAGCGGGGGGTGGAACCCTCCGGGACAGTGTGGTCTCAGGACCCTCGGGGTCACAGAAAGACCAGGGGTGCCTGAGGGCAGCAGAGCTCCCAGGTAACGCAGCAGGGAAGCCGGCTGCAGAGGCGGAGCCCAGGCGCGGGCTCTCAGCTGGGGTTGCCATTAACCGCGATCCGCGGCCCAGTCGGGCCCCTGCTCCTCCAGCAGGGACCCAACAAGCGGCCGATCCGGGGAGACTCACCTTCCTCCCCCGGGAGGAGCCGCGCGGGAGGGCACCGCAGGGATCTGCTGGGTTTGGAGACTCCACCCGGGGTCGGGTGCCAGAGATAGAAACACGCGGTCACAGGCCCGGCGAGCACGGAGTGCGGCCGGAGACCGGGGAGACGGGAGTGACTGGCGGCTTTTCTCTGGGGGCTCACTGAGGAGCGGGGCCCCGAGTTCTCGGCTCCTCCGGGGCGGAGATTGGGAGGCCGCCATTTTCACTCTCCGCCTCCAAAGCTGCACGGAAAGCTCGCAGGGAACAAAAGCCCCGGAGAGCAAACCCGAGCAGATTACTTAGCCGGGAGGGGGCAAGGGCGGGGCACTTCCGCCTCCGGCAGAGACATTTGGAAACCACGGCAACAGGCCCCTCCCCAGAAGATCAGCGAGAACAGCCAGCCAAGACCAAGTTTACCGATCAATGAGAACAGCAGAACTCCAGCGCTAAGGGACTACTGCACATAGAATTCACGGCTTTTTTACCATGATTCCTTAGTCTTTTAAAGTTAATTTTTTTTTTTAACTGTCTTTTTGTCTTTTTATTTCTTTTTGAATTTTTCTTTTTCCCTTTTTCAAACAACATCTTATCAATCCCTTTTTTTAAAAAAAACATTTTTATTTTTCATTTTTAGAGTCATATTCTATCCCTTCATAGTAGTTACCCATATTTTTGGCTTATATATATAAGTTGTTCTCTCTTTAAAATTTTGAGATAGTTTCTTCTAACAGATTAAAATATACCCTAAATCTCTAGTATATGGTGTTCTCTATTCCCCTGCCTGATCACATCCTCTCCCTTTTTTTTTCTTTTTCTTTTTTCTTTTTTTAAATCCTCTTTCTTTTTTCAAACAACTTCTTATCAATTCCTTTTATAAAATTTTTTATAATTTCCATTTTTACAGTCATTTTCCATCCCTTCATCATATCAACCCTTATTTTTGTACATATATAAGTTTTTCTTTCTTTAAAATTTTGGGAGACACTTTCTTCTAAAAGACCAAAACACACCCCAAATCTAGTGTGTGGCACTGATCTATATACCATATAGATCATATTTGATCACATTCTGGTTTTTCTTTTGTTGTTGTTCTTTTGTTTTGTTTGTTGTTGTTTTTATCTTTATCTTTTTCTTTTTTTTTCTTTTTTTTTTCTCTCTTTCCCCTTCTTATCCCACTGCTTCAGGTCTTTTCTGATTTGTTTAGAGTATATTTTCTGGGGACGTGGTTACTCTGCTAGCATTTTGTTCTCTCATTAATCTATTCTCCTCTGCACAAAATGACGAGACGGAAAAAATCACCTCAACAAAAAGAACAAGAGGCAGTACCGACTGCCAGGGACCTACTCAATACGGACATTAGTATGATGTCAGATCTAGAGTTCAGAATCATCACTTTAAAGATACTAGCTGGGCTTGAAAAAAATATGGAAGTTATTAGAGAAACTCTTTCTGGAGAAGTAAAAGAGCTAAAATCCAACCAAGTAGAAATCAAAAAGGCTATTAATGAGGTGCAATCAAAAATGGGGGCACTAACTGCTAGAATAAATGAGGCAGAAGAGAGAATCAGTAATATAGAAGATGAAATGCTGGAAAATAAAGAAGCTGAGAAAAAGAGAGATAAACAACTACTGGATCATGAGGGCAGAATTCGAGAGATAAGTGATACCATAAGACGAAACAACATTAGAATAATTGGGATCCCAGAAGAAGAAGAAAGAGAGAGGGGGGCAGAAGGTATAATGGAGCAAATTATAGCAGAGAACTTCCCTAATTTGGGGAAAGAAACAGGCATGAAAATCCAGGAAGCACAGAGAACCCCTCTCAAAATCAATAAAAATAGGTCAACTCCCCGACATCTAATAGTAAAACTTACAAGTCTCACAGACAAAGAGAAAATCCTGAAAGCAGCTCGGGAGAAGAGATATGTAACCTACAATGGTAGAAACATTAGATTGGCAACAGACCTATCCACAGAGACCTGGCAGGCCAGAAAGGACTGGCAGGATATATTCAGAGCACTAAATGAGAAAAATATGCAGCCAAGAATACTCTATCCAGCTAGGCTGTCATTGAAAATTGAAGGAGAGATAAAAAGTTTCCAGGACAAAAAAAAACTAAAGGAATTTGCAAACACAAAACCAGCCCTACAGGAAATCTTGAAAGGGGTCCTCTAAGCAAAGAGAGACCCTAAAAGCAACATAGACCAGAAAGGAACACAGACAATATATGGTAACAGTCACCTTACAGGCAATACAATGGCACTAAATTCCTATCTTTCAATAGTTACCTTGAATGTAAATGGGCTAAATGCCCCAATCAAAAGACACAGGCTAACAGACTGGATTAAAAAACAAGATCCATCGATATGCTGTCTGCAAGAGACTCATTTTAGACCCAAAGACACCCCCAGATTGAAAGTGAGGGGGTGGAAAACCATTTACCATGCTAATGGACACCAAAAGAAAGCTGGGGTGGCAATCCTTATATCAGACAAATTAGATTTTAAACCAAAGACTGTAATAAGAGATGAGGAAGGACACTATATCATACTTAAAGGATCTATCCAACAAGAAGATCTAACAATTGTAAATATCTATGCCCCTAACATGGGAGCAGCCAATTATATAAGGCAATTAATAACAAAAGCAAAGAAACACATCAACAACAATACAATAATAGTGGGGGACTTTAACATCCCCCTCACTGAAATGGACAGATCATCTAAGCAAAAGATCAACAAGGAAATAAAGACTTTAAATGACACACTGGACCAAATGGACTTCACAGACATATTCAGAACATTCCACCCCAAAGCAACGGAATACACATTCTTCTCTACTGCCCATGGAACATTCTCCAGAATCGACCACATCCTAGGTCATAAGTCAGGTCTCAACCGGTACCAAAAGATTGGGATCATTCCCTGCCTATTTTCAGACCACAATGCTTTGAAACTAGAACTCAATCCCAAGAGGAAAGTCGGAAAGAACTCAAATACATGGAGGCTAAAGAGCATCCTACTGAAGAATGAATGGGTCAACCAGGAAATTAAAGAAGAATTAAAAAAATACATGGAAACTAATGAAAATGAAAACACAACTGTTCAAAATCTTTGGGATGCAGCAAAGGCAGTCCTAAGAGGAAAGTATATAGCAATACAAGCCTTTCTCAAGAAACAAGAAAGGTCTCAAGTACACAACCTAACCCTACACCTAAAGGAGCTGGAGAAAGAACAGCAAATAAAGCCTAAACCCAGCAGGAGAAGAGAAATCATAAAGATCAGAGCAGAAATCAATGAAATAGAAACTAAAAGAACAGTAGAACAGATCAACGAAACTAGGAGCTGGTTCTTTGAAAGAATTAACAAGATTGATAAACCCCTGGCCAGACTTATCAAAAAGAGAAGAGAAATGACCCAAATCAACAAAATCATGAATGAAAGAGGAGAGATCACAACCAACACCAAAGAAATACAAACAATTATAAGAACATATTATGAGCAACTCTATGCCAGCAAATTAGATAACCTGGAAGAGATGGATGCATTCCTAGAGATGTATCAACTACCAAAACTGAACCAGGATGAAATAGAAAACCTGAACAGACCTATAACCACTAAGGAAATTGAAGCAGTCATCAAAAATCTCCCAAAAAACAAAAGCCCAGGGCCAGATGGCTTCCCAGGGGAATTCTACCAAACATTTCAAGAAGAATTAATACCTATTCTTCTGAAACTGTTCCAAAAAATTGAAACGGAAGGAAAACTTCCAAACTCATTTTATGAGGCCAGCATTACCTTGATCCCCAAACCAGACAAAGACCCCATCAAAAAGGAGAATTACAGACCAATATCCCTGATGAACATGGATGCAAAAATTCTCACCAAAATACTAGCCAATAGGATCCAACAGTACATTAAAAGGATTATTCACCATGACCAAGTGGGATTTATCCCTGGGCTGCAAGGTTGGTTCAACATCCGCAAATCAATCAATGTGATACAGTACATTAACAAAGGAAAGAACAAGAATCATATGATCCTCTCGATAGATGCCGAAAAAGCTTTTGACAAAGTACAGCATCCTTTCTTGATCAAAACTCTTCAGAGTATAGGGATAGAGGGTACATACCTCAATATCATAAAAGCCATCTATGAAAAACCTACAGCAAATATTATTCTCAATGGGGAAAAACTGAGAGCTTTCCCCCTAAGGTCAGGAACGCGGCAGGGATGTCCACTATCACCACTGCTATTCAACATAGTATTGGAAGTCCTAGCCACAGCAATCAGACAACAAAAAGAAATCAAAGGCATCCAAATTGGCAAAGAAGAAGTCAAACTCTCACTCTTTGCAGATGATATGATACTTTATGTGGAAAACCCAAAAGACTCCACCCCAAAACTGCTAGAACTCATACAGGAATTCAGTAAAGTGGCAGGATATAAAATCAATGCACAGAAGTCAGTGGCATTCCTATACACCAACAACAAGACAGAAGAAAGAGAAATTAAGGAGTCGATCCCATTTACAATTGCACCCAAAACCATAAGATACCTAGGAATAAATCTAACCAAAGAGACAAAGGATCTGTACTCAGAAAACTATAAAATACTCATGAAAGAAATTGAGGAAGACACAAAGAAATGGAAAAACGTTCCATGCTCATGGATTGGAAGAACAAATATTGTGAAGATGTCAATGCTACCTAGAGCAATCTACACATTCAATGCAATCCCCATCAAAATACCATCCACTTTTTTCAAAGAAATGGAACAAATAATCCTAAAATTTGTATGGAACCAGAAAAGACCCCGCATAGCCAGAGGAATATTGAAAAAGAAAAGCAAAGCCGGTGGCATCACAATTCCGGACTTCAAGCTCTATTACAAAGCTGTCATCATCAAGACAGCATGGTACTGGCACAAAAACAGACACATCGATCAATGGAACAGAATAGAGAGCCCAGAAATGGACCCTCAACTCTATGGTCAACTAATCTTCGACAAAGCGGGAAAGAATGTCCAATGGAACAAAGACAGTCTCTTCAACAAATGGTGTTGGGAAAATTGGATAGACACATGCAGAAGAATGAAACTGGACCACTTCCTTACACCACACACAAAAATAGACTCCAAATGGTTGAAAGACCTCAATGTGAGACAGGAGTCCATCAAAATCCTAAAGGAGAACACAGGCAACAACCTCTTTGACCTCAGCCGAAGCAACTTCTTCCTAGAAACATCGCCAAAGGCAAGGGAAGCAAGGGCAAAAATGAACTATTGGGACTTCATCAAGATAAGAAGCTTTTGCAAAGCAAAGGAAACAGTTAACAAAACCAAAAGACAACCGACAGAATGGGAGAAGATATTTGCAAATGACATATCAGATAAAGGGCTAGTATCCAAAATCTATAAAGAACTCATCAAACTCAACACCCAAAGAACAAAGAATCCAATTAAGAAATGGGCAGAAGACATGAACAGACATTTTTCCAAAGAAGACATCCAAATGGCCAACAGACACATGAAAAAGTGCTCAATATCGCTCGGCATCAGGGAAATCCAAATCAAAACCTCAATGAGATATCACCTCACACCAGTCAGAATGGCTAAAATTAACAAGTCAGGAAACGACAGATGTTGGCGGGGATGCGGAGAAAGGGGAACCCTCCTACACTGTTGGTGGGAATGCAAGCTGGTGCAGCCACTCTGGAAAACTGTATGGAGGTTCCTCAAAAAGTTGAAAATAGAGCTACCATATGATCCAGCAATTGCACTACTGGGTATTTACCCCAAAGATACAAAAGTAGGGATCCGAAGGGCTACGTGCACCCCGATGTTTATAGCAGCAATGTCCACAATAGCCAAACTGTGGAAAGAGCCAAGATGTCCATCGACAGATGAATGGATAAAGAAGATGTGGTATATATATACAATGGAATATTATGCAGCCATCAAAAGGAATGAGATCTTGCCATTTGCAACGACGTGGATGGAACTGGAGGGTATTATGTTGAGTGAAATAAGTCAAACAGAGAAAGACATGTATCATATGATCTCACTGATATGAGGAATTCTTAATCGCAGGAAACAAACTGAGTGTTGTTGGAGTGGGGGGTGGGGTGGGAGGGATGGGGGGACTGGGTGATAGACACTGGGGAGTGTATGTGCTCTGGTAAGCGCTGTGAATTGTGCAAGACTGTTGAATCTCAGATCTGTACCTCTGAAACAAATAATGCAATATATGTTAAGAAAAAAAAAAAAAGAAGAAGAAGAAGAAGGTAGCGGGAGGGGAAGAATGAAGCGGGGGAAATCGGAGGGGTAGACGAACCATGAGAGACGATGGACTCTGAAAAACAAACAGGGTTCTAGAGGGGAGGGGGGTGGGAGGATGGGTTAGCCTGGTGGTGGGTATTTAGGAGGGCACATTCTGCATGGAGCACTGGGTGTTGTGCACAAACAATGAATCATGGAACACTTCATCTAAAACTAATGTTGTAATGTAAGGGGATTAACATAAGAATAAAAAAATTAAAAACAACAACAACAACAACAACAACAACAACAACAACAAAATCCCCCCTTGACTCGCTTCCCTTCAGTTACTGCTATCTTTCTCCTTTTTCCAGAAAATTCCTCAAGGAGTTGTGTACACCTGCCATCTTTGGTTCGCTTCTCCATTCTCTCTAGAAGGCAGTCGGGCTCTCAACCCCCTGCACGCTGCCAGCGGCGCCGGGCCAGGGGGTCGCTGCCATCCAGGCTAACGCATGGGTCCGCGCCATCCTCATCCTGCCCCTTCACACGGAGGCCGACCTGTCCCCCTGCTGTTCCAAGTCCCCCGCGGCTCCCTGGCTCATGCAGAGACAGAGCCAAAGTCCCTACAATCATGTGAGCTGACATGACCTGGCCCTGCTCCCCAGCGACATCACCTCCCCTGCTCTGCCGGCCTTGGGCACCCTCCCCCCAGCCTCGATGGCCTCCTGGCTGTCCCCCGCCTCACCACCTTGCTGTCCCTCTCAGGGCTCCCTTCACAATCTTAGGGAGCCCCTACCCACCACCCACCCGCCCACCAACCCTATTTAAATTGCAGCTTCCCGGGGGGGGGGCACTTCCTATCCTCTTTTCCTGCTTCATTTCTCCCTGATCATGTATCTGTGTGTTTCACTTAAGTGTCCTGTTTCTGCCTGCCTGCCCCGTTCGAGTGTCACAGAATGTCTGCTCCATGAAAGCAGGGCGTTGTGTCTGTTCTGTCCACCCCTGCGTCCCCAGGGCCCAGATGGAGCAGACACAAAGCGGGCTCCCTCTGCAAGTGAGTGAACAGCACCCCTCCCACCCTCACCCTGCCCAGCCACCGGCACCCGGGGTGGCTCTGGCTCTGGACAATTACGGGGTATCAGGTGTGGGAGACTACAGCGCAGCTCAGGGCGGACCCCCCGAAGAGCAGATGTGCGAAGTCTGCGGGGCTCTCGAGTCACACACAAAACCGTTCAGGCTGAAGTCCAAGAGGCAGGCCGGCCACCATCAATGAGGAGAGGATGGACAAAGTGACAGACAGCTCCGCAAGCCCTTCCAAAGGGAACAGTTTCAAGGACACTGTGTTCAAAGAGGCACGAGGGGGAACTGGTGAGACGTGTGAGGTTTTGCAAGGCCGACACTCTTCATGAGCCTGTTGCAGAAATCAAACAGGAAGTGAAGGGCGCAACCGAGTCCAGGTGGGGACATGCTGGGACTGCGTCCTCCTACCATGGGCTGTGCGTGCTGGCAAGTAACTTAGCCTCTCTGCACCTCAGTGTTCTCATCTGTAAAATGGGGACAGCAATGGTATTTGTCTCCTATGATTATTCTTTGCATTAAATGAATATATATACATAATATACATACGTGTATATACATATGTACACATACTGTAGATTGATCTATCTATTCTCTCATCTATCTGCCTACATCCATAGTTTAGACAGTGCCTGGCATGTAGTAAATATTGAAGTATTTGCTATTAATATTATACAAGCTTGCAAAATTATGCCAAAAAAATTAACAATAGATGCCTTCATCTTTCATTTTAAGAAGTAGCTCATAGTTGCCAATCAGGTAATTTTTAAAAATATAGGACAAAATGAAATTTTCACTTACAAATCTTTAGAAATGGTCACAATTGTTTCCAATTTAAAGAAGGTTCCGGGGCACCTGGGCGGCTCAGTTGATTAAGCGTCTGCCTTCGGCTCAGGTCATGATCTCGGGGTCCTGGGATCGAGCCCCCCGTCAAGGTCCCTGCTCAGCAGGGAGTTTGCTTCTCCCTCTCCCTCTGCCCCTTTCCCCCGCTCATGCTCTCTCTCTCTCTCTCAAACAAATAAAATCTTAAAAATAAAATAAAATAAAGAAGGTTCCCGGCAAGCCTTTTCTCCACTATCGATTGTGGAATGTGGTCTGCCTTTAACTGGATTCACGTTAGGTGACTTTACCCAGACCCTGTCACCCCCTGTCTGGCCAGGTGAGTCAGGACTGATGGGGGGAAATGTGTTCTCAGGAGAGGGACAGAGCCAGGGCAGAGGGCAGCAGGGGAGGGGGCTGGAGGAGAGCCCAGGAGTTCTATTTCTGTCCCTGCCCCACTTTTCCTTGGGGGGCGGGGTCCGCCCCTCTGAGATAGAGACCTGTGAGACCAGCAGCCCAGGCCAATAGCTTTGTACTGGGGAGGGTCCGGTCAGGACTGGCCCCAGTGCTGCCGCGTGAGGAGCTGATGAAAGCGGGTGCTGTCCGGTCAGCCTTCCTCAGACACCTCCTCACCTCCTGCTCTGCTCCCGGCACCTAAAAAGCCCACCTCCTCCAGGGGCCACTGACATCTAGGAGTCAAAGAAAATTCCAGAGGAGCAACAACAATTAAGGGTGGTTGGTAGTAATGTTATGGTCTCAGGGCGCATCCCTCCCTCCCGCCAACCACTTCAGGAGGGACACAAACACCCAGATCAGGGCCTGGGTGGCAACTCCTCCCCATTACCTGTCCCCAAAAGAAGAACAGGAGCTCAGAGGCCAAGGGCAAAACGAAGTCCAAGAAGTACAGCATCTGTCACATGAAGACCGTGCCCCAACTGCCATCACCCAATGGAGCAGAACTTTCAGGCAGATCCACAATTTTAAATAAGTGTAATACATATTCTCAGCCAAGGGAGGGTATTAATAATATAAAGCAGAAACAAGGAGTCATAAAAAGAAGCAGAGAGAAAAATATAAACACGGAAAAAAGGATAATGATAGATGGGACTCGTACATAGATGTTTTTGGCAGGATTGTTTGCGGTGGGGAGGGGCCGGCATCTGTTGGCATCTGTCTCAGGTGAAGGGGTGAGTCAACCGTGGAGGTGCACCTGGGACTCTAGGCCCTGGGCCCACTAGAGGCAAAAGCCTAGATGTGCACACAGAACCAGAATTAATCTTAAGGACAAGGTACTGAGTGAAAGAAACCAAACAAGGCCAACAGAGTAACTTTTCTTATGTAAGCTAAAAATTCAAAACAATGTTTTGTGTCAACAGATGAGCAGATGACCAAAACGTGGGCTAGCCATGCAATGGGGTATGATTCAGCCTGAACAAGGAGGGAGATTCTGACACTTGCTACAACACGGATGAGCCTCGGGGACATTAGACTGAGTGACCTAAGCCAGTCATGAAAGGACACCTACTGTGTGATCCCACTTACATGAGGTGCTCGAGTAATCGGACTCATAGAGACAGAAAGTAGGGGGGGTGGTGGCCAGGGGCTGGGGGAGGAGGGAATGGGGAGTTGGTGGTCTAATGGGGACAGAGGTTCTCTTTGGGAAGATGAGAAAGTTCTGGAGACGGATGGTGGTGATGGTGGCACACCAACATAAATGTACTTAATGCCCCTGAACTGTATACTTAAAAATGGTTAAATTGGTAAGTTTTATGTTAGGTGTATTTTACCACAATAAAAAAAATAAAATTAAAAATCTAATGAAGAGGGCACCTGGGTGGCTCCGTCGGTTAAACGTCTGCCTTCAGCTCAGGTCATGATCCCAGGGTCCTGGGATGGAGCCCCGCATCAGGCTCCCCGCTCAGGGGGGAGCCTGCTTCTCCCTCTCCCTCTGCCCCTCCCCCCCTGCTCATGCTCGCTCGCTCTCTCTTTCTCAAATAAATAAAGAAAATCTTCAAAAAATAATCTAAGAAAGGTAACCAATAAAAAAAAATACTGCGTTACGCACCGACACACGCAAATAAAAGGACACACATTGATCATCCTAGGATGTGGAGGGCATAAAATGTTAGAAGCAGTGTAGAGGGGCAGTAACCCTCAGCCCAGTCCAGAGAGTGGCACCTACCTGCTCGCCAGGCCGAGAGCAACCAGCAGACGGGAGGGACAGGATCATCTCCAGCGCAGCCTCAAGAGGCCTCAGGGTGGCTCATGCGGGATGGAAGTGGCTCCCATTTGTCCCAGCACACCCAGCAGCCCTTTCAGACTCAGTCCCCACAAACACCTTTACCTCTGTCTGGGGTTCCCCTTCTCCCCTGCAGGGCCTGGCAGCCTGGAGCGCAAACAGCGGCTGCGCGGGAGGCCATCTGGCCACGCCCCCTCCTACACCTGTCGCCAGGCCCGTGCGCACTCCTCTCCGCTGGCTGGGGGCTCACAGCTGGGCTTGCGTACTTGTGCTTCGCGTGCTTCTGGTGAGTGCGAATGAATGACGGGAATCAAAACGGGAGAGACCTCCGTTGACCTAGGAAAATGACAGGATGTTTTCCATTCTGGGAGCCCCAGTGAATGACTCCTCCCAACCCCAGCTGGATAAATCTCACTCCCAAACTCAGGAGCCTATGAATTCCCACTTTTGCTATTTTGCCACACCTGAACTTGGTTTTTATTTTAAACCTTGATTCCACCTGGGGATGGGGGGCTTCATCTCAGCCAATGGTGACCTCACACTTGGCTGGGACAAAGTCGCCCTGTGTAACCATGTGTATCCTTAGTCACTCAACAACGCAAGAGGACTATTTGCTGTGGGAGCCGTGCAGCCTGGCACTCTGGCCCCGACTCAGCCTTCAGAAAAGCCCTTTGCATATGGTGGCTAAAAGAGAAGTTCACTCTAGCCCTTCCAGGCTTGGCATCCCCTTTCTAGTCCCCTGTGACAGACAGACAGGAGTGCTACCCAGCCAGCATGAGCATGCTGTCAAATTCTGATCAATCAGAATTTGTGCTGTTTTTGTATCAAGTGGGTCCATCAGAAGGCCCAGGAGGGAGGGGTGGGAGGAGGTGCAGGGCACGTTGTGTCTCCCCCGGGCAAAGAGATGAGAAGGTGAGCATTATATCAAGGAGGCCCCTGGTGGTTTTGAGTAAGAGGCTGCCAGGACACGAGGGGTCCTCTTCCAACAGCGACGTACGGCTGAACCGTGGCCGTACTGATAAGGGCTCCTGGCTGCCCATCAACTCTGGGTAGTCATCAGGAGATGCATTTATTAAAAGAAGACCAAGTGGCTGGAAAATCACTTTGGGAAAATGGTCAGGAACCCAGAGGTGCTGGGTGACCACACCGTTTGTCCAAGTCCCTCTCCAGGATGTGTGATTGGTGCCAAGCACGCTGCTGCTCCCTGTGGCCAAGTGCACCTGCTGGGGCATCTGCTGGGTCTGGCTGCCCTGCCAGGGGATGGGGGTGGGGGAAGGGCACATTTCTGGCCTTTTAGGTTTCTGCAGAAAGAAGCAGTGTCTTGCCCTCTGCCAAAATGGCTGATTCCTCAAAAGTGAGAAGGCCATCCTGGTGCTGGACCACTATAAAATAACGATCATCCACAAGAATGATCAAGTGACCACTCTGCGGTCACTTAGATGTTTCTAGACCCCGTAGGCCTGTCTTTTGCTGAGAGAGAATAATTATTGACCGTGTTAGTGTTGTTTTGATTCGCTTTATCCCCTTCCAGTGTTCCAACAGATTTCTAATTTTTGGAAGTAGGCTGTGGACACCGAAAAGATTCTTCCAATATCTCAGACAGCCTTGTGCCCCTTGTTCTCTGCGTATAAAAATATATTTTTGCTGTGAAACCCATGGCCAGGTATCTACCTGAACATTTGCTCTAATAAACTGAAAGTTATTTTTTTTTAAATTTTATTTATTTGACAGAGAGAGACACAGCGAGAGAGGGAACACAAGCAGGGGGAGTGGGAGAGGGAGAAGCAGGCTTCCCGCCGAGCAGGGAGCCCGATGCGGGGCTCGATCCCAGGACCCTGGGATCATGACCTGAGCCGAAGGCAGACGCTTAACGACTGAGCCACCCAGGCGCCCCAAACTAAAAGTTATTTTAACAAGGATTAATGTGTGGGGCCCCAGTTCTTGTAACAGATTTGCCAGAGTGAGACACTGGTCTGCATTTCACTCTTTATAATAAATGGCCAGGTGTGTAAACAACCGTTTGGAGAGTTGTCCATGGGTCAAGGCCAACTGTGGTTTGGGCAGGAGGGCAGTGACATGCCAGGAGGTGCCCAGGCTTGTGGGTTTATGGTTGGGCAACTTCACAATCGATGCCCTGGGTGATGAAACAGGGAGTGCTTCTTTCAGTTAGACATGGTGTCCACCATGACACATTGGAGACCAACATCCAAATTCAAGATGGCAGCATTCCTTGGTCCTGAACTGGAATTTCACATCCAGTTGAACCCAAGAGTGACTCATGTACAGGGGTTCCATGAGGCTCCATGGAGGGTGTTGGGAATGATCAAGCAGTGGGAAAATAGGCCCAGTGGGAATAAGGTTTGAGGTAAGTGGACTATCCTTCCCTTCTGGCCTGATTTATCTAGACTAGGCAAAGCTAGTCCGGTTCATGGAGGCCTGGCGCATGAAAAAGACTCCCGTCCTACGGTCCCCGATAATAGGCTGGCTGTCATCTCTGGGAAACAGTCTGACCTGGTGTCCCTGAAGGCTCAAGTGTGGGCTGGGGGGACTTTTAAGCAAGCCTGTGATTCTTTCCACAAGTGAGAGCCTCTCCACTTGTGAGCACCTGCCCCTGGCTGTCACGTGGTGTCCGCGAGGTGGCCTTCTGGGACAGTGCCTGGGGCCAGAGACACAACCTAGCCAGGGGCTCCGGGGTGCAGCTGCCCAAGCGAGGGGCTGGCCAGCTAGCCTGGAGCCACCTCCCAGGCCCAGCTGCAGGGCTGGGTTTCCGGCAAACCACGATTCTGGAGCCCGGCAGCCAACCCCATGATGCGTGTTTATGGTTTTCACCGCACCCCAGGGATGGTCAGGCGCCTCCCCGCCCCTGTGGTCTCAAGGTGGAGCGGGCCCAACATCTAGAGTTGCTATGATCTAGAAACACCAGCAGCTGCTTGTCCCCTAAAGTGTCCCAGCAGCTTTGAGCAATCTGGGATGTTTGTTCATCTCTCCTGTAAACAGTTGTTTTCCCAGTGACTGCCCAGCCGGAGTTAAATATTAACAAAGACCCGCCTCCACAGCCGCTTACAGAGCGTCTGCTTTAAATATTTAAGTGACTGCTATTCTGTCCCTGAGCGGCTGTTTGGCTCAAGCTGGTCTTGCCTCCCTGCGTATTGAGTAGTGTGAAATGTCAAACACTTGGCTCCACTTTCTCTTTGCTCTGCTTGTGCCCTCTCCCCTGCACCCCCCACCCCATTTCTCTCTTTCATTCTCTGGTGCGTGGCTGCCTGTCCCACCTCCAGGAACCCTGAGGGAGTCAGTGGGTTCTAGGGCATTCTTCGGTGAGGTTCTGTGGGGGCTCCCTGGGCTCCCTGAGGAGCAGGATGCCCTTCAGCGTTGGCATCTCTCAGGTGCTGGGAAGACGTGGACAGCCAGGGTGCACCCTGCTGCCCCCTCTCCAATCTGGGCGTGCCTGAGTGTGGCGTGGGCACGCGTGTGCACCCCTGTGCTCGCCCGCCCCATGGGTTATGGAAACACCATCACTGTGCATACAGTGCCCTTCTAAGCCATTCTCCCCGTTTGCCCTCTTCATTCATGGGGGGCTTGTGTGCGACACGGCAGTTTCTTCCAGAGGCTGATCATGAGCTCAGCAAAGAGGATTAAGAGCTCAGGTGGCTGATGAAGCACACAGGGAGGGCTACGTGATCTTGGCCCCCACGGCTGCAGAAGCTCGGAGGCCTCCCCACGAGCAGAATGGGTGAGACTGGCCGACCTCGGGCGGGTGGGCATGGAGCACTGGGGGCCCTTGGGAGCTGGTCCTGTGCTGGGTGTTCCTGTCCCTGTGTGGCATTTGGTCATAACTGCAGACTCCGGAACATTCTCCTTGAAACCACAATTTTACCTGGACTCAGCTGTGAAAACTGGGGATGTAGCCCCAAACTGACACTATGTGGGCGGCGCAAGGCAATGAGTGTCTTCCGATTCTGCATTCCTTGGTTGAGGGTTGGGATGAAAATAGCACTGTAGCTCTCTATAGAGATGGGCAGGAAAACCAATGGCCTCCCTTGTCCCGAGGAAGGGACAGGAACTGGCCTCCCTCGCTGAGGTCTGCTCTCCCGGCAAGGAGCCTGAGGAACCTCAGGTGGAAGACGGGAGAAGGGAAGACAGGGAATTGTCTTTCGCCGGCTTCGGCCAGAGATTTCCAACCTAGGTTTGTGAGGTGCCCAGACAATTATGCATATCCTAAAAGCTACTGAGATCTTCTCAAGGCTAAACTAATTTAAATTCCCTTTCGTTTCTCTCAAGAGCTACGGGCAAAGCTAAGAGCTTTCTCAGAATAAAACGAACTTCAGTGCACTTTAATTTCCAAAAGAGATGTTCTTTCTTTTTATGTACACCTTTTTAAAACAAGTACCTTTTTGTGAACAGGGAGAAGGGGTCTCAGTGGCCAAGTCGCAGTTCCCGCTTGGGCCAGCTGTGGCACCACCTGCGTCCTGGGGCCACTTCCTGTGGGAGGAGCATCCTTCTAAGAGCACAGGTGTCACAGGCCTGCTTGGGAGTCCGGGGCTACCAGCTGTGTGGCCTCTCCACATCTCACGGTCCTCATTTCTAAAGGGAGAAAATGGTACTGCTATCTCACAGTGCTCAAAGACATTGCCTTAGACCCCGTCCGGGAAGCGCGGGGCCTGGACACGGGAGGCCAGCTGCATATATGCTCTAGCTACAGCCATGCCTGCAAGCCGGAAAGCAGCCTTGTCTGGGGAAGCGGGATAGTGTCCAGGATGCAAAGGGGGATCAGCGGTAGAGGATGAGCGGCCTTCTGTGCAGGCTGGCCTGGACTCAGGGTCATTAGCAGTCAAAAGATTTGAACATATGATTCTCTGTGCTGATAAGCCAATGGATGGGTATGGACAGAGGAGGAAGAAAGGCAAAGCCCTCAGCCCAGAACATTGTCAGATGGAGGCTGGGGGCGGGTGGGCCCCATCCCTCCCTGAACCCCAGAGGGGCACAGACTGTGAGCTGGCAGGCTTGGGAGGGTGGTGGAGAGAAGTGCTAGAAAGGGCAGGACTAATCGGAGATCTGTTTATGAAGCTGCTAAGTCAATCAGCCTCCCTGCCCCCTCAAAGCACAGAGCAATTATGACCTCAGGCCAAAAAAGGGCTCCTTTTTAGATAAACTGAAAAAACTTCCCAAGAACTAGATTTCCAGTGTGGGCTGATTAGCTCTAAGGCTGTGCTTCTCAAAATATGTTCCTCCACCAGCAACAGCATGTTGCTAACTAGAAATGTAAATTCTCAGGCCCATCCCAGAACTTCTGAATAGGAAACTCTTTCCATTGGGGTCCATCCATTCCTGTTTTAACAACCCTCCAGGAGACTGTGTAGAGAGTCACTGATCAGAGTAGAGCTTCTCAATCTTAGTTGTCTATTGGAATCCTGGGAAACTTTTTAAAATGCTGTTGCCTGGGCTCCATCCCCCATCCCACCCCCCCACACACACCCCTGAGATTCTGATTTAATGGATTCTACATGCAGTCTGGGCATTAGGATTTTAAAAAAATTTACCAGGTCCAGCCAGGATGGAGAACCACTGGTCTAGAATAAGGCCTTCCTCATTTAGCACATACTAGCCATCTACCCAACTGCTCATCCCAGTCAACAAGCCCTATCTACTTATACAAAGCTCCCTGTCACTTACCCCAGGCAAGGGAGAGGTCTCATGGGGTACAGACCAGCTACAACCCCAGGGGATCCACACACCAAGCACCCAGAACAATCAGCCTGGAGCTTCACACTCAAATATAAAAGAAAGATCAAGGATCACCAGAGACATAAGAAGACCAGCAGCGTGAAAGGGAAATATGAACATTAGCAAGCAAAACAACCAACCCCATAGGAAAAATAAATAATTCAGGGATCAGAAGATAATTCCTAAAAATTCTAATATCCTCAGCGAGATATGAGAAGTTATTGAATCTGTAAAACAAAACCTGGATGCTGTGAAAAAAAAATAATTACATAATAAAGAAGAAATCTTAGAAATTAAGAATATGATTCTTTAAATAAAACTTTCAATAAAATTGGGAAGCTTCCCAGATTATAGGACAAAGATAATAAAGGAACTGAAAACATGAAGGAGAGGGAGAAAAAAAGGAGTAGCAAATCAGTCCAAGATGGCCAGCATTTGACTGTGACAGTTGGAGTTTGGAGCAAGCAGAGGACACTGAGGAAAAGGAAATAATCTCGGATGTAATAGGAAATACTTTCCCAAAGGTAAGGGGTGGAAGTCTTCAGACTAAAAAGGCCTATCAGGTGCAATTCTGTATCAATAATAAAATGTCCACATTCAGACACAGTCTCTACTAAGAAATTTGAGAATACTAAGACAAAAAGATGCTAATAGCATCCAGGGAGGAAAAAAAAATTAAGATGGACTGCTTGTAAAGAATTAAAAATCAGATCTCCTCAGGGAGAGAGGGTTCTAGAAGACAATGGAGCAAGGCCTTCAAAAGTTTGAGGGAAAGTATTTTGAAGTTTAAATTCTATACCCAGTGAAACAATTTTTTAAAATACTTGAACTAACAAGCAAATTTTTCAGGTGACTAGGAAGTCAAAATCTGCAACATTTTCTTATAGAGTTTCTTGAGGAAGTACTCCCAACAAAACAAAGAGAGAAACCAAGATGGAAGACACAGTATCCAAGAGCTCTACCCCAAAAGCCCAAGGAAGGGAAGTCCCCAGGCAACAAGGATGCAGCAGGCCTTGAGAACATGGGGTCTGGATTTGAGCCTGATCCCAGGAGGCTCTGATATGGATGTCTCCAGGCAGGGACAGTCAGTGCAGTAGGATAGCGTGTGGGTCAGTGTCCAGTCAGGAAAACAAAAAATCCTCTAGCTATTTCCAACAGAGGGGGGTTTGTAATCAGGGAATTGCTCTAAAAAGTATTGAAAGCAACTTAGGGTTTCCAGTCTGGCACATAAGGAGCTTGGAAGTCATCACTTCCATCTTCACAACAAGAAAAAACTAAACTGGAAAATCAACAACTCTTCTTAGATCTGTAGGAGTATTGGGGTCACAGGCAAACCACTGCCCCCAAATACTGCAGAGACAGACAGGCATATACAGGGAATCACAGTATATTGGAGCAGAAGGCCAGGAGTGAAACCTCCATGGAACCAGTACCCAGCTAGAAAAACCTAAACTGTCACGAATGAATTGCTGGAGACTCCATGTGGATGGATTTGAGAGTTAAAAATTTCAGGAGTCCTGGTCTTAAGGAGGCTCCCACGCTTTTATGAGTTTTACCTCCAAGGTTCTTTATAGGTTCTCACAGTGAAGATCAGAGAAAAATTCCCTTATGCTTCCAGCAGGACAATTGGGAAAGTAACCGTTCTGAGATATTCCCAGAGCATTCTGTTCTTAACAAGGCCTGCCCTCAAGAGAAACCATTTTGCTAGAGCCTAACCAACTGGGGTTCTACCAGAGCCTAACCAATATGGGATGAAGGAAATACCCAATTCCAGTCCCTTCAGCCTTTCTGTTTCACCTAAGGTGGGGGGGACTGAGAGGCACTCAAGAAGGTCACAGCCAAGGGGCATAGGCTTACTAAAAGACTGAAACTTGACCATAGGACTATGGGATGCTTCCCCTCCTCTACACCTTACCACCACATCAGCAGAGCTCCTGGATAATAACCAAGGAATACAGATGAAGGAATTGCACATCTCAGACTTTATTTCAGAAGTCTCCAGGGAGACCCAAAAACTACAAGAGAGACAAAAACAAGGACACCAGAAGAAATTTTAGCCTCTGACCCCTACAGCTACAGCAAGCAATAAACACAACCTAACTCCTAGCCAGATAAACATAAAATCTCCCGGTAAAAGCCTACCCATCTCAGTTCCGTTTATCCCATACATCATGTCTAGCTTGCAACAAAAAATTACAAGACATACTAAAAGACAAAAAATAGAATTTAAAGAGGCTGAGCAAGCATCAAAACCAGACTCAGATATGGCAGAGGCTTTGGAATTAAAAGACGAGGAATTTAAAACTACTATGATTAATATGCTAAAAGTTCTAGTGGAACAAGTGGACATCATGCAAGTACAGATTGGTAATGTAAACAACAGGATGGGAGCTCTAAGAAAGAATCAAAAAGAAATGCCAGAAATCAAAAACACCATAACAAATGAAGAATGCCTTTGATGGGCTCATCAGCATACTGCACATGGCCAAGGAGAGAATTAATGAGCTTGAAGAAATGTCAATAGAAACTTCAAAAACTAAAAAGTAAAGAGAAAAGAAAATATTGAAAGTTAGAGGAATAAAAATGGGAAATTGATATTATTCAATGTATTACTTTGCTTAGACTACATAAAAGAAACCCCTCAGACTGGGTGGCTTAACCAGTATTTTCTCAGAGTTCTTGAGGCTGGAAGTCCAAGATCAGGGTGTTGGCAGGTTTGGCTTCGGGTGAGAACCCTCTTCCTGGCTTGCAGATAGCCACCTTCTCACTGAGTCCTCACAAGGACTTTTCTTTATGCATTTGTGCAGAGAGAGAGATTTCTGGTGTCTCTTCCTCTTCTTATAGGGACAACAGTCATATTGGATAAGGTCTCCATTCTTATGACCTCATTTAACCTTAATTACCCTTTTAAAGACTCGATCTCCGAATACAGTCACATTGGATGTTAGAGCTTTAACATATAAATTTTGGGGAGCCATAATTCAGTCCCTAACTCCCAGAGATCAGTAGGCATAGGCCTGAAATGGAAAGTGGGGTTATCTAGAGCTTGTGAGTACTACTGCCACCCATCTGGAAGCCAGGGGCTAGCCCTCTGGCTGCTGCTGCAGAGCATGGAACCCACAGCTCCACCACTATTGCCACACCTCTACCAATCCACAGACTGTGGTCACATACAGTTGCCGCCACCAGAATAGAGCAAGGGAAATGCTTTCTCCCATCCAGCCTCTAGTGCCTTTTACTGGCAAAACCTTCCTGGGAAATAGAGCTCACAGACCTCCAGTCCTGGCAGTGCAGATGGGAATAAAGAATGACAACTTTGGAGCTGTGCCCATGAACAAATAAACAACACAGATGGCAGGATTGAAAAGCTTGAGAATTGGGAGGCAGGTATTCTTTGTCAACAAGAAAAAAGAAAAGCAATTAGAATATTTAGGAAAAAACCATAAAGTTGTTTACAGAGGGGACAGTTTAATAATGAACAAACTAAAAATGTGGCGTGATCTTGAGCAACATGAATGCACATAAGAAAAATAATCCATTTGGGGCGCCTGGGTGGCTCAGTCGTTAAGCGTCTGCCTTCGGCTCAGGTCATGATCCCAGGGTCCTGGGATCGAGCCCCGCATTGGGCTCCCTGCTCGGCGGGAAGCCTGCCTCTCCCTCTCCCACTCCCCCTGCTTGTGTTCCCTCTTGCTGTCTCTCTCTGTGTCAAATAAATAAATTAAAAAAAAAAATCTTTAAAAAAAAAGAAAAATAATCCATTTGACCTTGATGTTCAAATCATTCTCCTTTGTGTGGTCGGGGAAAGCCATCAGGCCTATAGAGAAGGAAACAACTTGTCTGCTAGGAATAGCACTTACAGAGTTATTAAAACTGCAGATGTCATTTACTTGTTTTGACACATAGATAAAACTTAACAAAGAACAGAAAACTTAATTACGGTTGTCAAACAGAATATTATAAATCTTTGATATTGTAAAAGGAGAACCCAGAGGATGGAGGGAGAGAGGGAAGCAGGAAAGGAGAGATGGGGAACACTCAGCATTGTCTACAGTGGGCGGGAAAGCAATACGTGTTCAACACTACGTTTAGAGCTGTCAGTGTCACAAATATAAAAACTAAAATTCATGATTTGGAGGAGGTGGGATTAGGGGAAATGAATGAAATGCTTATTTTTTAATAGTGGAGAATCAGAGGAGATTGAAGATGACAAATGAAGAATTAAAGATAAAGCATATTACTAAGAGTCATGATGGTGAATAAATGAGTTGTTTTCAAGAGTGGAGACAAAGCCAAGAATCCCAGAACTATGTCACAGACAGCTATTGGTCCAGAGTCCCCTAGAGGGGGTTGGCTGCCCCATGGCCTCTGAACAGTTTTGTGCTCTACTTGGTTTTTATCCTTTGCCATTTGTTTCCAAAGGTATTTACACAGAGTTTTTGTTTCCTTGAGCTGTAAGAGGCTGCTAGGGATTTTTCTGGGCCTGTGTGTCTTACAGTAACCACCACAAGGCTGTGTGTATCTTGACAAATTAGATGTTTGTTTTACTTCTCAAATTTACACTTTTGGCCAAAGGTACGTTTGCCTTCTCTTTCTCGCTCATTCAGGGCAGGAAAGTGAGGCTGGGTACAGCTTCAGATGCCCTGAGAGGAGCAAGCTGGCTATTCCTCAGACTCGTGGCAGCTCTCTGCTGGGCTGTGACTAGTGCGCAGCTGGGTGGCCCTGGGCCTTGTCTAGCTGACCACAGAAGCAGGACAACAGGGGTGCCCCTAGTAGCCCATGGCATGTCTGGTGGCACCAGCAGGAGGGGCTGGCCAGCCATTGCCAGGCACTCACATCCCTGTTGGTCCATAGCCATGTGACCCTGGACAAGTTTCCCTACCCAATCAGTACCCACTTCCCAGTTTGATGGGGGTTGATGGTGCCATGTCCTGCACAGTCACCTAGTAGGCAGCAGCCCCCTCACTATCCCTTGTTTGGGGTTTCCTTAAGCCCTCCACCTCCACCAAGAACTTCCAGGGGCTCAAGGGCTCCCTGTTTTACCCTCTGCCAGGGAGCTGGCTGCTGGGCTCCACATCTTTTCACCTCCAGGTCCTGTTTGGCAGGACTTGCAGACACCTATCTGGTCCTCCAACATCTGAGTTCCAGCCCATCCCCTGGCATTTCCACTACATTGTGTATCCTGGTCCTGACTCTGTACACACTTTGCTCTTGGCTTTTCTTGTCTAGCTTTGACTCTTGAACTTGCTATAACTCCAGATACTGGGGCTTGGTCTTTCCAGCCTTGTGTCTATCCATTTTTGCTTTAAAGCAGTCCATTAAGTGACCCATTGTAGCTGGGCTGTAAACAAGGGTACAGACAAGACGTCTAGGACATGACAACCTTTGTTCTCAGCAAGCACTCATTGTGTGCCAGATACTGTTCTAGACATTTTACACATGTTAACTCATTTAGTCCTCATCACAACACAATTTTATTTCCTTTATCTATAGACGAGGCTATTGGGGCACAGAGAAGTTAAGTGACTGGCCTAAGGTCACACAGCCAGTATAGGGCAGAGAAGAGTTTGAATTCAGGCTCTGGAGTCCAGGCTCTTAACTCCTCCACCACCAGGGTTGCTGGTGACGTCGGCCTACGGTAAAGACAAATTCCATTGCATTGTTCTCCTACCTGTTTCCTGGAATATAGAGAAGGATACAGACAACCCCTCAGTGTCCTGCTAAGGCCTGGATATTTAAATATTATTATCTGTGTTAGTTTCTGAGGGCTGCTGTAACAAAGTACCACAGACTGGGTGGCTTAAAACAATAGAAATTTGCTACCTGATAGTCCTGGAGGCTAGAAGTCCAAAGTCAAGGTGTCAGCAAGGCCACGTTCCCTCTGAAGCTTCTGGGGAGAATCCGTCCTTCCTCTTCCAGCTTCTGGTGGCTCGCTCCAAGTGTTCGCTGACTTGCAGGTGCAATACTTGAATCTCTGTCTCCACTGTCATTTGGCCTCCTCCCTGAGTGTGCCTGTCTTCTCCTCTTCTTATAAGGACACCAGTCATATCAGATTAGGGCCCCCCCAACTCAGTATGTCCTCATCTTAACTTGATCACATCCGCAAAGACCCTATCTCCAAATAAGGTCATGTTCACAGGTAATGGGGGTTAGGACTTCAACATATCTTTTTCGGAGACACAATTCCACCCATAGTACAACGATCTTTGTACTGCGTTGTTCTTCTTTGTGTGTTTTAGACAGCTAACATCATTTCCAGAATATGCAGCAATGCCACCTCCAATGCATGAGCTATGTTCCTAGAAAAATTTTCTTCACAGGCCTGTCATTTCAGAACAATCTAACACAATTCCACTGGGGCATCTCATCCAAGAAGAGGGGACAGAAATACGGAGCCTTGACTTTCATGACTGGGAAGGATTTACTGGTTCTGCTGTCCAGCTGTGCCGTTGGAACGAAGAGGAGGTCAAAATCTCAGGTGACCTGCTCAAGGACACACAGCAGTCCTGGCCCTTGGGCTCCTGTGTTCTTCACTGAATGGTCCACATTGGCTCTTGGAGGCACTGAGGCAATGCCCAGAGGCTCTCAGATGTGCTGACAGAATCTAATCATGTCCCTTGCACCCCCAAAGATCTGGGGAGAGTAGCTTTTGAGAGTGACCAGATCCTCCCTTTCCCAGCCTCCCTGTAGGTCAGGTGGTCATATTTGCCAATGAGAAATAGGGGGACGTTTGCTTTTCCCTTCCTGCTAAAAGCTGAGGAGCATTTGATGACACGATGGATATCATGTCTTTACTGGGGCACCAGCAGCTGAGGGGACAGAGTGGAAGAATGGAAGAGAGGCCTTCAATACATTGCGGGGAACTGAGCACACTTGGGAACGGCCTACCTCCCGAATTCTTGTTTTGTGTGTGTGTGTATATGAATTAACAAAATGTCTTTATTGCCCAAGCCAGCGTTAATTGGGTCTTCTGGTAGCCAAAGTCCCTGGTAGGTCCAGGAGCCTCACCTTGACCACAGCTCCTCCTTGAGCTCTGTCTGCAGTGCAGCTGGCCCCATGAGAGGGTTACTCAGTCTTCCTGGTCCTCAGATTGACCACTCTTTTGCAGGTCAACCCAGCTGAATGTCAGGCTTGTTCCTGGTACAGGCAAGATGAGAGGTGTTCTGTTCATTCATTCGTTCATTCATTCATATGATGGTTCACTCAGGAAACATGTGTTGAGTAGTTATAGTAATACATAGACAAACAAGCCCTTGCAGTGACCTTTGTGCTTGCCCATCACACATGCCTCACCCTGCACTGGGTGGTGTTGACCCCATTGCCTATTTGTCTTCCCAACTTGACTCTAAGCTTCCCAAGGACGGGACTGTGGCCTGCCTAGGGAGTCGCTCACAGTCTGGGGTTGGAAGGGGCAATGGGCCATAGTCAGAGCTCAACAGGGTCCTATGATGGTGTCCAAGCAAGATACATTTGCTGTCCAGCTGCTTGCTGAGCCAGATAGCTAGTGGCAGATTGAGACATGAAACTCTGAGGCTGTCACCTCTACCTGGTGTCCCCTCACCCTGCCTGGCCCATCTGACCAGGGGAGACTTGACATCCTATGGGGCTCTGCCTCTTCCATACCGTTTCCCTCATTCCCCCTTTGCTCCTCTCCTTCCCCCATCACAAAGCCTTCACCTATCCCGGGGGAATGCTGAAAGAGATCCTTGGGGACATCACTCCTTGTCATGTGTGGGCTTTGTGTCCTCAATTCCAGTACACTGACACAAAGTTGCACTTAATTTACTTCATCTCATTTCTGGAACTCCAGTTCCCATTCAAGAATATATGTAAAAAAGGATGCCCAGAGAGTGGTCACCCTTGGAGCAGGGGCAGGGAGTGACCTTACGGGGACACGAGGAAGACATGAGCCTCCTTGGGAGCTGCTCGTGTTCTGTTTCTCAGTCTGGGTGCTGTTTACAGGGCTGGATTCAGTTTATGAACGTTCCATCCAACTGTGCACGTATGAGGTGTATACTTGTCTGCATATAGGTAACATATCAGTAAAAAAGTGTTTTGTTTCTGGTTTAAATAAAGAGAACAACTAGATTTGCATTTTGCTTTGGTGAATAAAGGGAACACAAATGAGTAGTTTCCTTAGGGTCCTGGGTCCTGGGTGCTTATTGCCCTTGACGGGTTCCCGGGTGGCTAGAGGTAACCTGTGGGGACCCAGAGGTTTTTGCGATTGTCCTTGCCTTGCTTCCTGGTGCTGCCTTCCGAGACTGTCGCTGGATCTGCCTTCTGTCTGGTTACTGCCTGGGAATTTCTGTTTTGATGATTTTGTGGGGTAGTTGCTGGAGGGCCCCAGGGGCTGTTGGGCGTGGGTTTCATCAAGCACAGTAATGTTAATATCCATCCATAGCTCTGCAACATTTATATGAAGAGAATTAAAATCGAAGTAACTGCCATGATAAACGTCCATACCCTTGGCTCCTACCAGACCTTCTGGTAGAACTGGAACCTGGATCAATTCCAAAAAGGATAAACTTAATATTAATGATAATAATACTTTGCACTTGGTCTAGTAAAAATATTTTGAATACAGCGGAGGCAAGGATATGAATGTTTGCTTGGCACTATTTATCAGGAAGTGCTTCTGCTTGTTTATTATGTTAGGGCTTTGTATACAGAAACTATTTTTTCCTCCCTCACCACCGGGGGCCATATTTCTTTCTGGTTGCTACATCCAAAGTTTAACAGGAAGTTGCTGTTCATATTTAAATGGTATGTTTTTGAAACATATCTGTAAATAGCTGAAGACAGAACAGCTGAAGGTGTGGACTTGTTTAATATCCTCCCTGACAGATATTTTTGCACTTAAAATTACATCTCAGGAGTTGTGAAACAGGAAATTTAAAAGCACCAAGTTCAGGAGATTGTGACATTTTAATGCTTATCCATCTTTAAATCTGTGGAAGTTCAGAGATACTCAGGAAATAAGGATTTTTTTTTTCTTTAATTGGAGGGTGGACTGAAGAATTACTCTTTTACTTACATCTAAACATACTATACAAGAGCAGGAGATGATCTGGGAGAAGGGAAGTGAGTATCTATATTCTCTCCCACTTGACGGGAGGGAGAGGGAAAGACTTTTTATATGCAGCATGGTAGCTATTTTTTTTCTCCAGTAATTATTAAGAGTTTTCTTGCAGATCTTTTATTTCCTCCAGGGGCCATCCCCCTGTTGTGTGATACATCACCTGTGAGGACTCTCTGGCATCAGTGAAACCACAGCACCTGGATGATGGGTTGGAACTGCATACACCTGAGCAACAGGTCCCTTAGACAGATATTGCAGCAATCCCCCTCCAGCACAGGGCCTCAGATAATGTATTATTTGTGAGATAGAATCACCCTAGGACCAATGTGCCAGGCTCTAACTCAGATTCCAAGATGCAGCTTCAGTTTCCTTATCGGGTCTACATTGTCATAATTCAGCATTTTGTAATCCTTGGGAGTCACAGATCTTGGCACAGCAAATCTGGCTTTAGATCCATGCCAGGTGACTGCTCTACCCCCATAAATTGGTGGACATAAAGTCTGTGCATCACAGAGACATTGCACTGGTTGGCTCAAGAACTTGGAAGGTTCATTGACTCCAACTTAGACATTTTCCTGGGTTAAGGAAAAAGCAATTGTGTGTTTATTCTGTGGAAGCTTAAGGGCTCATAAAACTAGGGGAAAACAGACTTCTGATTTAAGATGGTGGATTTTACACATGGATTTTTCTTATTTCTTCCAAATCCCAATAAAGAGGTACAAAATGAAATAATCTCCCAAAACAGGAAAGGGGGTTAAAGAAGGGGTTATAGGTAAACAAGACATTAAAATGGATACAGGGAGAAGGAGAGCAGAGGGCACAGATAACCAATGGGACAGAGCCAAGCATGAGTGCTCAGAGAACATGGCGGTAGGCTCAGAGCTGTGGCCAACCCTCCCAACAGAACATGGAGAGGCTGTAGAATATCACAGCTGAAAAGTGAAAAAAAGAAATCAACCAGGATGTTTAATTAAAGGTTTGTTAATAAAACAGTGGTGTCAATCAGTCCCTTCCCCAAACCCCTCCCTACTTCACAGGGAGAAACTGACAATCGGATGTTTATCCCTAGGCAAACTGACAAACTAACAAAGCAGAAGGCTCTTCCTAAATGTCCTAAAGACATTTGACCAAGGAGATCCATGGTGCTTAGTGTAGGTATTGGTGCTTCCTATTCTAATATCCAGAGATGGTCCCAAGAGCACCAAAATGCTTTTTGTGAACCTTAAAGCAAAGTCTGCTGATTCACAGGGCCATCCCTACACAGATTGCCTCTACTCAAGCCTTTCCTTAACTCAAGAGTATGGCCTGTTAACAGACATATAAAAAAATGCTCCACATCACTTGGCATCAAGGAAATACAAATCAAAACCACAATGAGATACCATCTCACGCCAGTCAAAATGGCTAAAATTAACAAGACAGAAAACAACAAATGTTGGCAAGGATGCAGAGAAAGGGGAACCCTCTTTCACTGTTGGTGGGAATGCAAGCTGGTACAGCCACTCTGGAAAACAGTATGGAGGTTCCTCGGGAAGTTAAAAATAGAGCTACCCTATGACCCGGCAATTGCATTACTAGGTATTTACCCAAAAGATACAAATGTAGTGACCTGAAGGGACACCTGCACCCCAATATTCATAGCAGCAATGTCCACAATAACCAAACTGTGGAAAGAGCTGAGATGTCCATTGACATATATATATGTACATATATATACACACACAATGGAATGGAATGGAATATTAGCCATCAGAAAGGATGAATACTTACGTTTACTTCAACGTGGATGGAACTGGAGGGTGTTATGCTGAGTGAAATAAGTCAATCAGAGAAAGACAATTATCATATGGTTTCACTTATATGTGGAATATAAGAAACAGGGTAGAGGACTGTAGGGGAAGGGAGGGAAAACTGAATGGGAAGTCATCAGAGAGGGAGAAAAACCATGAGACTCTTAACTATAAGAAACAAACTGAGGGTTGCTGGAGGGGAGGTGGGTTGGGGCATGGAGTATTAAGGATGGGCATTAAGGAGGGCACATGACGTGATGAGCACTGGGTGTTATACACAACTGATAATTATTGAACACTACACCTGAAACTAATGATATACTATCAGTTGGCTAATTGAATTTAAATTAAAAAAAAATTTTTTTTAAGTGTATGGCCTGTTGAAGAGACACAACATGCCAGCTACTGTAGATATGGTCCTTCATCCTAAAATATGAAGAGAAGACCAAGGATAACCAGGCCCATGGGAAAGCTGGCCATTTGAAAGAAAAAGACCAAGAATACTGAACAAAATATCTGGTCCCGGGCGCCTGGGTGGCTCAGTTGGTTAAGCGACTGCCTTCGGCTCAGGTCATGATCCTGGAGTCCCGGGATCGAGTCCCATATCGGGCTCCTTGCTCAGCAGGGGGTCTGCTTCTCCCTCTGACCCTCCCCCCTCTCATGTGCTTGCTCTCTCTCATTCTCTCTCTCTCAAATAAATAAATAAAATCTTTAAAAAAAAAAATATCTGGTCCCATAGGAAAAAAGAAAAAAAAGATAACCCAGGAAACAGAGACACCTTGACAAATCAAGTTAGTATCCTCAGAGAAATTTAGGGGTTATTTTCCATCCACATAATCAGAAGCTGGGGGGCATCTGGATGAGTGGTAACTGTTAATAGACCCAAGAAAGGTGAAGCCTACATTAGCTCTGGGAAAATTCAGAAACTGAAGAGAACTCAGGAGTTGTAAGCATCAGTTAACTCTCAATGAAGGGGTTGAGAGAGGTTCAAATGAGGAAGATTGGTTGAAAATCTATACAATAAGTAGATAGACTTTCAAGGATCCCCTCCCTCACCCTGTGCATTCAAGTCACCATCACCCTCCCTTCCCAGAAGGTCAGAGCTTTCTACTTTGAGAAACTGAACCATGGAGACTCTAGACTCAGGAACACCAGGCACCAAGAATGTAGGGTTCCAAAACTAAAGAGGAGAGGTTAGGACAGAGTCAACATACTGAAGGCTGAGACTTCTCAGTTCCTTTACTTGCCTCTGCGCCAGAAACACTGGTAACCTAGATGACGCAAAATGCAGGAAAATGGAGACTTTTTTTCCTTTGGGGACTCTGAGCAGGAAAAAAGATAAACTCTCCACTATTGACAACTGGGGCTTCCCCAATAAAATAGCTCAACCAGGTCACCCATTGTGAATCCAAGTACTTGGCAAGCCCTGTAGGTCAGATTCTTAGGGCCTCCCTCACATGTGCAAAATATTATTGCAAGCAAGCAAGGATCACTCCACATGTGAGGAAAGCCTGTAACAGGAAAGAAGACAAGCAGAAACAGAAAGAAAAATGAAACCTGGAAAAGAAAACATGCAACGGGCTGAAGAAAGCTTAAAAATAATCATTGAAATCTCAGAAATAAATTTATCCTTCAAACAAGATTACTGTATGTCTGTTTTAGCTGATGATAGTGTAACAGGAACAAGATTTGTCCACCCTCCTGAAGCAACTAAAAATCTGAAAAGATAGATGAAACTGACCTTTAGACATTAGACATCAAGCAACATTGGGGATGATAACTGAGAGAGGGAAAACAAGTGAGCCTTTAGGTTGGCCCAGAGTACTGACTGGAGAGAGTTTGCAGGTCTCAGCACAGGGAGGAGGAACTCAGTTTGGGCCTGGTGGCCTCTCTGAGTTGAAGAGATAGGGCTGCAAGCCTGGCAAGGTCAAAGCAGCTAGAGTTCACTGGGCAGATACTAAAGAAGAGAGAACTGCAAGAGATAGAGAGCTTTGGAGATCTTCAAAGACCCCCAGTAGTCTTCAGTGAGTACTGCTAAGTGGATGCCTGTGAGGTAATGATATGAGCCTAAGGAAGAACTACCCCCAAAAGGCAGAAAGACCAACTCTGGAACTTACTCAGGGCTGGAAATACTTCATATAGTCACCAGCCAGAGTAGAAAACCTCATGATTCATGGGGAATTGGGTAGAGTACTCAAAAAGGTATTGCCTTAGTAGTGGGACAAAGATTGTTCTGGTGCAGCCTAGCAAAATATATCTCAAAACCTCAAAAATATCAAACTGTTCCCAAGTAACTTAACTGCATGCAAGAACAAAGTTTAAGAATATTTATATAATGGGCACCTGGGTGTCTCAGTCGGTTGAGTGTCTGCCTTTGGCTCAGGTCATGATCCCAGGGTCCTGGGATTGAGCCCTGCATCGGGCTCCCTGCTCTGCGGGAAGCCTGCTTCTCCCTCTCCCACTCCCCCTGCTTGTGTTTCTGCTGTCACTAGCTCTCTCTCTCTGTCAAATAAATAAAATCTTAAAAAAAAAAAAAGAATATTTATATAAGTAGGACAACATTCATTGCCCAATAAGGTAAAATTCACAATGTCTGGAATCATCTAAAAACTTATCAAACATGCAGGAAAATATAACCCATAATGAAGAGAAAAATCAATAGAAACAAACCCAGAAATGATCATGATGATAAAACTAGACAACAGTTATTATAGCCATATTCTGTGTTCAAGGAGGTAGAGGAAAGATGTAACATGCTAAGCAGAGATATCAGAGACATAAAAGAACCAGTCAAAATTCAAAAGATGAAAAATATAGTATATTAGTGAAAAAGAGCTTGAGAACATAACAGAAAATGATCCAAATGAATAAATAAATAAAACCCTGAATATAGCATCAGTGAACCACAGAACAACTTGAAGATACTATTATATATGTAATCCACACTTGAAGAGGAGATGATAACAGGGTGAGGTGGGGGTAAGAGACAGAAAAAATATTTGAAGAAATAATCACCCTAATTTCCCAAATGTGATGAAAATTATAAATCCACAGGTGTAAGGAAGTCACTAAATCCCAAGAAACATAAAGAAAACTACACAAAGGCACATAATAAACAAACTGCTTAAAATCAGAGACAAAGAGAAAATCTTAGGAGCATCCAGAAAAAAATACATTGCATTTCAATGAAAGTGTTAACAACTTCTTTTTGGAAACAAAGCAAGTCAGAAGACAGTGGAGCAACATATTTAAGTACTGAAAGAAAAAAAATAGTCAAACTAGAATTCTATACCTAATGAAAATATACTTCAAAGACAAAAGCAAAATGAGGACTTTTTTGGACATATTAAAGCAGAAAGAATTTATCAGCAACAGACACACTATAAGAGTTTTAAAAGAAGTCATGTGGAGAAAAAGAATGGTCCTAGATGTGAAACTGAACCTGCATAAAGAAATAAAGAGCACCATAAATGATATATATGTGAATAAATATAAGACTTATTTTTGTTTTAAAAATACTATTTAATTTTTAAATATGGAAATGGTAACCATAGTTGATAAAGTTTATAACATATATAAAATGTAGGAGAACAATGGCACAAAGTTCAGGTGAGGGAGAATGGAATTATACTATTATGAAGTTCTTATCCTATCCATAAAATGGTATAATATGACTTTAAGTTAAACTATGATAAAGTTAAAGATGTATACTATAAACCCTCAAGTAACCACTAAAATAAGAAAGCAAAGTGTTATAGCTAATAAGCCAACAAAGGAGATAGAATTAAATAATAAAAATACTCAGTCCAAAAGACAGAAGAAGAAAACAGGGACAAAGGAATGATGGAACAAATAGAAAACAAATAAGAAGGTGATATATTGAAACGCTGTTTGGGTTTTGATATGTTTTATCAATAATTACACTAACTGTAAATGTTATAAACACCCCCAAACAAAAGGCAGAGACAGTCAAATGGATAAAAAAGCACAATTAAGCCATATGGTTCCTATAAGAAACCCACTAAACTATAGACATGAATGAGTTAAAAATAAAAGTTGAAAGAAAGCATAAAAGGTGAAAAGCAGACAGAAAAATACATTATTCTAATGCCAATGTAAAGAAATCAGGAACGGCTATCAGATAAATATCAGAGCAAAAAATATTATCAGAGATAAAGAGAGTAATTTCATAATAATAAAGGAGGCAATTTACCAAGAGTATACAAAACAAACATAAATATTAATGTACATTACAACAGAGCTTCAAAATATATAAAGCAAGAGTGGATAGAACTGTAAGGAGAAATGGACAAATCCAAAGTATAGTTAGATATTTCAGCATCTTACTCTCCATAATTTGCAGAATAAGTAAATGGAAAATCAGCAAAGATATAGAAAACTTGCACAAAACATTCAACCAACATGATCTAATTGATATTTATAGAACATTACACCTAATGAAAGAATACACATTATTTTGTAGTGCAAAATTTTGCTAATATAGGCTATATTCTTGGTAATTAAAAAAAACTCTAGATTTAAGTCAAACAAAGTATGTTCTCTGACCACAATGGGATTAAGTGAAAAGTCAGTAATGCAAAGATGGCTGGAATATGCCCAGCTATTTCAAAATTAAATAACATATTTAAAAATAACCCATGGGTCAAAGAAGAAATCCAAAGAGAACTGAATCAAAATGAAAATGCAACCCATCAAAGTTTATGAGATGCAATGAAAGCAGTATGCAGAAGGAAATTTTTAGCACCAAATGCTTGCATTAGAGAAAAAAGTCCAAATAAATTACTTCTGTTTATACCATAATAAGTAAGAGAAAGAAGAACAAATTAAACTCAAAGCAGAAGAAAAGAAACAACAAAGGTAAGAGTTTAATTAAATTAGAGAATAGAAAAACAAAAAAATCAATGAAAGCAAAAGTTTGTTTTTTGATTCAGTCAATGAAATTGAGAAGCTTCTTGCCAGAAGTATCAGGAAAAAAAGGGAGAAGGTACAAATTACCAATATCAGAAATGAGAGAGGTGACATCACTACAGACTTTATGGATATTAAAAGAAAATTAGGAAATCTTACATTAATCAATCCAAAAATTTAAAGAAAGAGACAAATCCTTTGAACGACATAAGCTATCAAAACCCTCTCAAAGAGAAATAGATAGCTGTAATAAGGAATAAAATTCTGATACATGCTACAATGTGGATGAACCTTGAGTATTTAATGCTAAGTGAGTAAGCCAAATACAAAAGGGCAAATATTATATAATTCCACTTGCATGAGGTACCTAAAATAGGCAAATTCATAGAGAGGAATAGAGATTACCAGGGAGGGGGGAAAAGGGGATTTACTGTTTAATAGTTATAGAGTTTCTCTTTGGAATGATAAAAAAGATAGATGCATAGATAGACATAGATTGTGATGACGGTTTGAGAACATTATGAATGTGCTTAATGCCATTTAATTATACACTTAGATATTTAAAATGGTAAATTGTATGTTATGAATATTTTATCACAATACAAAATTTTAAAAGAAATAATCTGAGTCTGAAACAGATCATCTGACTCACAAATACATATTCTGAATATGAGTAGACCTATTAAAGAAATTTCATTTGTAAGTAGAAACCTTCCCAAAAAGATAACTGCAGGCCCAGATGGCTTCACGGGTATATTCTGCCACACATTTAAGGAAGAAATAATACCAATTCTACACAAACTCTTCTAGAAAATTGAAGAGGAAAAAATACTTCCCAAATCTTTCTATGAGGCCAGCACCACCCTGATACCAAAACCAGACAAGGATGTTGCAAGAAAATAAAACTGCAGACAAATACCCTTTACAAAAATACTTAACAAAATTTGGCAAACTGAATCTAACAAAAAAATTGAAATAATCCATCATCGCCAAATAGGGTTTATCCCAGGAATGCAATGTTTAACACTTGAAAATCAATCAGTATAAGTCATCACATTAGCAAACTAAAAAAGAGAAATCACATGACCATCTCAGTTTATTTAAAAAAAAAAGTGTTTAACAAAATCCAACATCCATTCCTGATAAAAACTCTCAACAAACTAGAAATAGCAAAGAACTTCCTCAATCTCATAAAGGGCATCTATGAAAATTTGATAGCTAACATGAAACTTAATGGTGAAAACTGAATACTTAAAACGAGATACTACTATACACCTATTAGCATCCAAATTCAAAATGCTGAAAACATCAAATGCTGGCAAGGATGTGAGGTAATAAGAATTCTCATTCATTCCTGGTGGAAATGCAAAATGGTACAGCCATTTTGGAAGACATTTTGGCAGTTTCTTACAAAACTAAATGTACACTTAGTATATAATCTAGCAATTTCACTCCTTGGTATTTATTTACCCAAATGAGTTGAAAAATTATGTCCACACAGAACTTGCACATGGATCTATAACAGTTTTATTCATAATTCAAGACTTGGGAGCCACCAGTGTGTCCTTCAGTAGGTGAATGCAAAAGTAAACTGTGGTATATTCAGACAATGAAATATTATTGAACAATAAAAAGAAATGAGCTATCAAGACATGAAAAGACACAGAGGAAACTTAAATACATATTACTAAGTGAAAGAAGCCAATCTGAAGAGGATAATTACCATATGATTCCAACTATACAACATTCTGGAAAAAGCAAAACAATGGGGACACTAAAAAGACAGTAACAAATGTGCCATTCTGGTTCAGGGTGTTGATTGTGGACAAGGCTGTACATGCGTCAGCACAGGAGATTTGGTGAACTATGTACTTTCTACTTATTTTTGCTGTGAACTTAACACTGCCCTGTCTATTTAAAAAAGAAAAAGGAAAACAGGCACAATGTAATGTTTCAGTATGTTGTGTTTTGTTAGAAGACTTCACCTCACCCTCACAAAGTTGCTTTCCTTTGCTTTTTTTTAGAGAGAGGGAGAGAGAGAGTGGGGGCGGGCAGAGGGAGAGGGAGAGAATCTTAAGCAGGCCACACGCCCAGTGTGGAGCCGGATGTGGGGCTCTATCTCACAACCCTGAGATCATGAACTGAGCTGAAATCAAGATTCAGATGCTTAACCAACTGAGCCACACAGGCTCCCCACAAAGTTTCTTTGATGATTATTACTTTGTGCTTCTAATAAAATAATCTTTTAAATTTAAAAAAAAATGAATGCTTTCCCTCTAAGGCTAAGAACAATTCAGAATGTCTGCTTTTACTACTTCTATTTGACCCTGTCCTGGAAGTTCTAGCCCATTTAATAAAGCAAGAAAAAGATAAAAGGCATCCAGATTGTGGGAGGAGGGGGGGACTGTCTTCCTTTGCAGAAATGATCATCTACACGAGTCTACAAAAAATCTTCACAAGTCTACAAAAAAGCTACTAGAGGTAAGAAGTAATTATACAAAATTGTAGGATGTAAGATCAACATACAAAAAAATTAAATGTGTTTCCATATACTAGCAATGAATAGTTAGAAATCAAAATTCCAAAAACAATACCATTTACAATAGTATCAAGAATATAAACTATTTAGGAGTAAGTTTGAGAATCCTGGGCAAGACCTTTATACTGAAGACAAGAAAAACAATGCTGATGAGAAATTAAGGAAGATTGAAACAAATGGGGAGATATGCCTTGTCCGTGGATCAGAAGACTCAATATTATTAAGATGAAAATCTCTCCAAATTGACATATACATTTAACACAATCACAATAAAAATCCCAGAAGATTGTTTTGTAGATATTGATGAGCTATTTCTAAAATTTATATAGAAATGAAGAGGACCCAGAATAGCCAAAAACAACGTTGAAGCGAAGAACAAAGGGCTTTCACTACCTGATTTTAAGACTCATGATAGAGCTACAATGATCAAGTAGTGTAGTGTTCGTGTAAAGACAGATCAATGGAAGAGAGTACAGAGTCCAGACATAGACTCACACATACATGGGCAATTGATTTTTGAAAAGACTGCCAGGATAATTCAAGGGGAAAAGGATATATTACTTTTATTAAATAATTAAATATATATATATGCAAAAAAAGAACCTTGATTATTGGTTCACATAGGATCATAGACCTAAATGTAAAACCAAAAACTACAAAGTTAGATGAAGAAAACATAGGAGAAAACCTTCGTGAGCTTGAGTCAGGTAAAGATTTCTTAGATAAGGCATCAAAAGCATAATCTATATAAGAAAAAACTGACCAGTTTTATTGCATTAAAGTTAAAAACTTCTTTTCTTTGAAAGATGTTAAGAGAATAAACAGATAAGCCACAGACTTGGAGAAAATATTTGGAAGTCTGTATCTGATAAAGACTTGTATCCAGAACACATAAAGCAGTCTCAAAATGTGATAATAAACAAATAATCCATATTTTTTTAAATGGGCAAAAAATTTAAGAAGACACTTCACCAAAAAAAAGAGAAAATATATAGATAGATAGATGATAGATAGATGATGATGATAGATAGATAGATGATAGACAGAGAAATAGATAAATAGATAGATAGATAGATAGATAGATAGATAGATAGATAGATAGATAGATATAGATAGAAAATAAGCACATAAAAAAGATGTTCGGTACGGAAATGTATGTTAAAATCCCTATTAGATATTAATACACACTTTTTAGAATAGTTAAAAATAGAAAGTCTGATGATTCAAAATGTTGGTGAGGACAGGAGTAACTAAAATTCTCATATGCTTCTTTTGGGAATGTAAAATGATACAACCACTTTGGAAAACTGTTTGGCATGATTTCTTTTTTTTTTAGATTTTATTTATTTATTTGAGAGAGAGAGAGAATGAGAGACAGAGAGCATGAGAGGGAGGAGGGTCAGAGGGAGAAGCAGACTCCCTGCCGAGCAGGGAGCCCGATGCGGGACTCGATCCCGGGACTCCAGGATCATGACCTGAGCCGAAGGCAGCCGCTTAACCAACTGAGCCACCCAGGCGCCCCTGTTTGGCATGATTTTGATAGGGCTCCAAATGATCCCCACCTCCTAGCTGTCTGGCTTTGTGTAATTCCCTCTCTTAACCACTATAATGTAACAGCATGGAAGGGATGTCCCTCCCATGACTAGGTTATAAAAGATTGTGACTTCCATTTTGTTAACAGACTCTCTCCTTTGCTGGCTTTGATAAAGCAAGTCATCATATCAAAGAGGCCTATATGGCAAGGAACTAAGAGAGATCTCCAGCCAACAAAGAGTTGAGACCCTAAGTCCAACAATCCTCAAGAAACTGAATCCTTCCAACAACCATATGAGTGAGCTTGAAAGCTGGTCCTTTCTCAATGAATCTTCAGATGAAACTTCAGGGCTAGCTAACACCTTGATTGCACTCAGCTAAACTATGCTTGGATTCCTGACCCACAAACATTCTGGGATAATAAATTGTGTTGTTTTAAGCCAGAAAGTTTTGGGGTAATTGGTTACATAGCAATAGATTATGAATACTGGCAGCCCCTGAAAAAATTAAACACACACACCTACCCATATGGTATAGCCATTCTACTCTTAAGTATTTACCCAAGAGAAATGAAAGCATATGTCCACATAAAGTCTAGTACATGAAAGTTCATAGCACTTTATTTGTAATAATCTCAAACTGGAAACAAACCAAATGTCTATCAACAGGTAAATGGATAAACAAATTGTGGTATAAGCAATATACAATTGCTAAACCCTTACACATAGAGTAATTAAGAATGACCTATTGATACATAGAACATGAGTGAATCTCAAAATCATGAAATGAATGAAAGGAGCCAAACAAACAAACAAAAGAATACATTCTGCATGATTCCATTTATATAAAGTCCTAGAAGATGAAAACTAAACTACAGTGACAGAGAGCAGGGTAGTGGTTATCTGAGGATGGGATGAGGGGGTGCAAAGGGCAGGGGGAAAAGGATTACAAAAAGGCATGAGGAAACTTTCGAAAGTGATGGGTATGTTTATTATATTGATTGTGGTGATGGTTTCATGGGTATATACATTTGTCAAAATTTATCACAATGTATACTTTAAATGTGGACAATTACATAGTAATTGTACTTCAGTAAAGCTGATAAAGGAATGTTGCTGTAGAAATGAATATTTAGAAAACAAAAAAGATTTTGGAATTTAAAAATTAAAAAGCAGAAATGAAAACTTTAGTAGAAGCCTAGAAAGAAGGCTGGGAAATCTCCCAATAATTAGAACAATTACAACAAAGAAATGAAAAATAGAAGCTAAAAAGTATTTTTAAAAAAATCAGACTAGACGGGAAGTAGAAGAACTTAAATAATAGGACTTTCAAAAATAGAGAAGAAAGAAAATGGGAGGGGAGAAATTTACCAAAGAAACAATTCAAGAAAATTTCCTGGACACAAAGGACGTGAATTTCTTAACCAAGTGGCTCACCAAGTGCCCAACACAATGAATGAAAACAGAGTCACACAAAACACATCAGTGGGAAGTTTCAAAACACTGGGAACAGAGAGAAGGTACTAAACCTCTGAGAGAGAAAGAATAAGTCACATACAAAAGGCTTAGTATTAGTTCTGCGTTAGACTTCTCAATAGCAATGCTAAAGCTAAATGATAATGGAGCAAGACCTTCAAAATTCTTATTGAAAATAATTTCTAACTTAGAATTCTATATCCTCAGTCAAACTCTGAACATGCTCTTAGGATAGAATAAGGACTATCAGACATTTTCAGACATGCAATATCTCAAATTTTTTACAATTGCTCATATTTTCTTACTCAGGGAAGAGGAGATTTTCTCTTCCGTTGAAGAGCTTGAGGATGGATTTGTGACAGGTACATTAAAAAATGAAGTGAATTAAAAAACACTGCAATGAAAAACAAAGAATGCATAAGAAGGGAAAGAAAATTTTAATGTACTATAGGGTTACAGCCATAACAGTATAAATTCTAAATATTAATTTGTCCAAAAATTATGACATCATTCTTTTAGAAGAAAAGGAAGGGAAAAAAAATATGCTTAAGGGTATGGAAGTGGAGGAAGAGAGCTAAACCCTTACTGTCCATTGCCTGAAGTAAATATTTTTAAAACAAACAAATCAATAAACAGCAGTTTAAGTACGTTATTTAGAAATATGGAAGCAAATACCAGAAAGCTAAAAGCGTTGAAAGTAGTGGCTTCTGGGGGTAGGAAGGAAACTGAGCTTAAACTTGTGGAACTATTTAATTTTTTTAATCATGTAAATGTACAGCTTTTATTAAAATTAAAAGAATAAAGACATCATAGAAGAAAGTTTCCCTGAACTGAAGAAAGATAGTTATTTCCAGACTAAAAGACCCTCCAAGTTCCAAGTAGGTGAAGAATAAAAGAATTATGCCTTGATTCAGACTCAAGATATTTCAGAACATGAAACATAAAGAGAAACTCCTAAAACTTCCAGAAGAAAAGAAAAAGTCACCCTCAAAAGAGCAAAAATAATACTGGCCTCAGGAACTTTGGATAGTAGAATAAAAAATTCTGGGCAATATAATTTAAAACCCAGTATTCAATACCCAGAAAATTGTTATGCATGTAAGCAAATAGAGTTTTAGATTTATAAGTATTCAGAAAATTTGTGTCCAAAGCAGCTTTTTTTCTGTTACTGCAGGATATAGTCCAGCAAAAGGCTTCAAGAAATAGTATGATTAAGAGATTTGTAAATCATGAAGATCTAGTAAAGGCACGTTTCTTTTCTTAACAAACAAAAATAAAGGCAAATAAAAATCCCAAGAAAACCAAAAAGTTATGTCAGAAACTCATGTTTGTCTAAATATGAAGGAAACAAAAATGTGACATGAGTTTAACAACTGACCCTTCGTGGGACTTATAGTTAATGACACTGGACCCACAGAGAAGGAAATAAAATCCTACTGTACTGATTGACTTTGAACAAACAACATTTACAAAGTCATAATAACAAAAACAGTCTTTATTGTTTTTAGGTTTTTAGAACCATCCTGTGAACAAAACATGAAAAAGCTAATTATGTTCATAAAATAGTACATAAAATGATCAACTCTAGTGAAGTAAAAGTTGTCATGGTACTGGTGAAAGAAATTAATATATTGTCTGAAAATAATAGAACAAGAAATGAGATTTAGGTGTGAGATTTAAACAAAGGTGACCAACAGAAAAACTAAAAATAATAATTGTTAAAATTTAGGGAGGATGTAGTGTAAGTCAACTAAAGCCTCATGTTTCCTAGCAAGGAGTCCATAGCTAGTGCTATGTTGAATATCAAGATAGAGATATAAGTATGCCATTTAGAATTAGGATGCTAACCATCAGAAAAGCCAAATGCAGGTTCATGGTGGACTATATTTGGTAAAAGGGCTGGGAGAGGGTGATTTTTTGTTTTTAATCCAATATCCTCTTCTACTGTGCATATTCAATAAAACATTTTAAAATGCTTTAAATGAATAAAATAAATGTTGAATTATGAATATACATCCATGTTCTGAAATGTGTTGATAGTGAAACGCTATTTCTTAGACCATTAGGACACGAGTGTCTTCGGTATCTGTCATCTACTTGCCATCAGTCTCCAGGATGGTGGCCTTGCTGTAGGTAGAAGGGACAGTCTCTTCTTCATTAGTATTTCTTACCCCCAAATTAAGGATAAACTTACAGTGGGCATGAGGTATTGCTCTGATGGCGGTGTGTGTGTGTGCACACACACGCAGCAGGGGGATTACATGAAAAGTGAAGTGTCCAAGTTACCAATCAAAATTGCCAAGTTGTTTTTTAATATGTAATGTGGTTCAGAAGACCTAAAAAAGGCTCAGTGTAAGTGAAAGTCCATTATTATGACTTATCATGATACAGCCAACTGCCACCTAGGACCCACCATTCTGACAAATTTCTGCATTGACCTCTGGTCACAATGAGAGTCTCTTGTGTGCTGGTCTTATGAGAGAATCATGTAAGAAAGCCCCCTTTAGTTCAAGAGACTTGGAGACTCTTTTTGTTTTCTGTTTCCATAACCATGTAACCACCTCTGAGTCCCAACAGAGAGACTCCCTGTTGAGTTGGCTGTTTGACCTTCCACTTGGCAGATGCAAATGGCTTCCTATTCTCCCAGGTCTCCCTCCCCTTTAGTTGTGGGAGGAAGTTCCTATTTTGTATGACTTCTTACATGCCACGCAAAACCTCCCATGGACCATGTCTAATAGCCCAGATCTTGGGCACAGAGTCCCATTGACTCCGAAACTTCAGGCACATGGGCAAAAGCCCCCAGAGTGATCTAACTCCTCATGATCACACTTACCACCCTGATAGGCAAGTTGCATAAGGATGGTGTGGGTCACCTGGGGGACCCCTGACTCTCAGTATCAGTGAATGCTCTGGTATTTCAATCAAATCTGGTGTTTTAGGATGATGGCAGAATTCTGAAGATCACTTATATATTACACTAGGAAAAATTCTCACCTGGCCAAAAATTGCAGGCCATCTTACTACTAATTCCTTCAGGTTCTTTTCAGTGTCATTGTCTTCTCTACTGACACTTAGAACTGTACTGTGATTGCATTTTTCTTGGTTTTCATGACCACTTGGTTATTCTTCCCTTTGGGACTGGGGGCTGGACATTTTGCCTGGCATCTATAGGAAAGGCCCCGGGTGAAGTGTATTTGCATGGAGGTCAGTGTGCATTGCTGCATCACATAAACTAAGAAGCCACACTGCCTTTATGCAAAGCATACTAAGAAGGTAAGAGCAGAATCACAACAATGTGAGAAAATTATTGGGGCCATCGTAGGCTATTAATGCTTGATCTAAAAATTGCCCAGACACCTACTGACATGACACATCTTTTTTTTTTTTTTTTTTAAGATTTTATTTATTTATTTGACAGAGAGAGACACAGTGAGAGAGGGAACACAAGCAGGGGGAGTGGGAGAGGGAGAAGCAGGCTTCCCGCTGAGCAGGGAGCCCAATGCAGGGTTCGATCCCAGGACCCTGGAATCATGACCTGAGCCGAAGGCAGATGCTTAACGACTGAGCCACCCAGGCGCCCCCTGACATGACACATCTTAACTATTCCTCAGGTGCTCAGGAATAACCCACCCTGTCAGAATTTAGTCCGTGTCCCCGGTGATGGTCAGCAGGGAGTCTCCCTTTGCCTGATGGAGCTCAGAGAGGGGAGAATGTCACTGCAGATGCCCTTGTCTGGAAAAGCATTCAAATGATGGGCTGGTAGCAAAAGTTTGTGACATTTCGATAACTCTTTGTCTTTGAACGTGCTTATTTGGGGATGGCCCGTTACCTGCTTCTCTGCCTTGATCCATCATTTTTCTCTGGGCAAAAGCACAAAATAATCGAGAATAGAAAGAATTCTCGGCCCAGAGATGGCAGGTACAGCCAGCCTTCTGTAAACCTGACAAAGTACAGATTATTCAGACCGTGTGGTTGGCACATCACTGTGTATGGCAGACACGAATGACCAATTTTCAGGTAATTAGAAAACAGTTCAGTAAAATACTCTGTCATGGATTCTATTTAACCCATGACTCAAGACAGCCCTGGGAGTGCTTACAACCTTGACATTGTTGGCTTGAACATTGTCATTATTCTATAGACCCTTAAATGGGCTGGTTAATACGGAACTACAGTTAATAGTTCGCAACCTAAAAAGAAAAAGAAAAATTGTCCATAACCCTGCCCTTTCCCACTTTACCTCAACAACCTAACATTTGAAGCTAGAAGACAGTGTCGGTGACATTTTCTCCACCGTGCTGGACTCCTCATTGCAGAGGGCAGTGTGTGTCCCCATGGCCTCCTGCCTGGTGTCTGAGCTGCCCTAACAAATCGGTTCTCACAAGCAAAGAGTATCTCATGCTATGGTAGCACACAGCTGCTGCTGAGCCCCCAGTGGCCATGCTGCTCTTAGCTGCTCCATCCGAATAAAGTTCACGGAAAGGTTCTGCCTTACAGGCCAGATAGGGCGACGGACTGGGAATCCACCTTGTGTTATACAGAGAGACAAGGGTCTCGCTGACCATCAGAAAACCATTTGGGGGTGGGAGGAAAGGGAAATAAGCAGCAAGCAAGAAAGGAAAAACATCTTTGAAAAATCAAGGAGGACCGATAAGACGTTAAGGGAAATGACAAACTAGAAGAAATAAGAACTGTCTGGGATGGGTGCTTGTGAGTTGGACAAGTGCCCATTTGGCCGAGGTAGCGGGGGAGTTGATGGTGAGAGCAGAGTGGGGCGCAGAGAGGAGGCTGAGGAACGAGCATAGCAAATGGTGCTGGTGCTTTGGTGTTCCTGGCCTGGGCCCTTCCAGGCTCTGGAGAATGGGCCCTTCTCAACTCTGCCGTTCCCCACCACAGAGCCCACTTAGGCCAGGATGCGAAGGCAAAGGGGTTCTTCCCCAGGTCACCCAAACCCTTCCAGATATACTAGCTCACAAAGCTTCCCTAACGTGTGCACGCTCTGAGCCACCATTTCTCCCATGGATCCTGCTGCCTGAGGCCCCCGGGGTTATTAGGATGGTCTCAGATGTCCCACCTAGTTGTGAGCTCTCTTCCTCTCTGTCTCTTTCTTTGTTCTTACTTATTTTTGTTTTATTTTAATCTGTCTAGATGCCTAATGGGCCACACCTGAGCTCAGCAAGCCACCCTTCAGGGTTTGGGTTGCCTTGCTTCCTAGCCCCATCAGAAAGTGTTCTGAATTTTAAAACCAAAACCTTAGCTTGACATTTCTTTTTAAAATGTTAGCGATACACTGCCCTCCCCAATTCCAGTTGGAGTATTTGACCCCCATCAAGGGTTGCTGGATTTAGCAAAGAAAAGTACAGGATAGCCAGGTAAGTTTGAAGTTTAAATTTTAAAGTTTAAAAATGTTTGAATAACAAATCATTATATTAATATAAGTATATCCCGAGATTGTGTGGGATATATACTCAAGAAAATTTTTTTTCAGGGTGCCTGGGTGGCTCAGTGGGTTAAGCGTCTGCCTTCAGCTCAGGTCATGATCCCAGGGTCCTGGGATTGAGCCCCACGTCTGGCTCCCTGCTCAGCGGGGAGTTTGCTTCTCCCTCTTCCTCTGCCCCTCCACCCCGTTCATGCTCTCTCTCTCACTCACCCTGTCTCAAATAAATCAATAAAATCTTTTAAAAAAAGTTTTTTTTCATTGTTTATCTGAAATTCAAACTTAACTGGGCACCTAGTATTTATCTGGCCACTCTATGAAAACATGTAACCCTATTCTCATATGCAATAGACTCATGTAACCATATTTATGGCCTAGCAATTATCCATGTTATTCATTCATGGTGTGCATGTCCAGTTATGTCTCAGGCAGTGAGCTCCCACGAGTACTCTTCTGAGGGGTACTTAAAATTCTGCCCTCATAGTAGGGGGTTAATGGTACAGATTGTTCTTGGAAGGTGGTGAGTCCACGGCTGTGTGGGGCGGGGAGGATGTGGGGCAATCACCAGCTTCATCGAGGCAGGGTTGGGGTCCGTGGGAGCAGGATTTGCTTACACGGAATTCTGGATTTATGCAGCTGGCCCTGGAAGTCCCTGTGAGTTCACCTTGGAGTTTAGGTAAAGGAAGCCTCTCTCAACGTCTCCCACAGGGTCCCCCTGGCCCTTTGTGAGCCCCTCCCAGCACAAGAGGCAGACTACCTCACAAGCAGCGCCCCAGCACCCCACGTGCGGAAGCTGAGCTACCTCTTGCCTTGCCCTTTCAGCCCCACTCCATCTTCCAGCCAAGGAAGGCCCAGCTCAGAGAGGCCAACGGAGTCTCCCTCGAGGCGGGGAGTTCTGCTGAGGCCTCTGGTCTGGAATTCTGCTCCTTTTCCACTGAACTCAGGTCTTGCTTTCTTGCTTTCTTTCTGCCTGCTAGAAGACCATATGCACTTGTTATTTTTTTCATGTCAAAAAGGACATGTGTCCTAAAGACGTGAGTAGAGACCACACAAGGGCTCGCCCGGGAGTATTGGGGGGTGAGCCCGGAGAAGCAGAATGGGGCAGCTCTCGCAGGTAATGGGCATATAATTCTGACTGCCCGCTCCCAGCAGCCTGCTGGACTGTCAAGGGAAGAGTGCAGTGACTGACAAGAGGCTTTATTTCTGCCACTAAGAGAATGGCTCATAATTTACAGCTCGCTGAGCCAGCTTCCCCCACATCGGTTGAGCCTTCTTTTTGTAGACGGTAATAAATTGTCTCATCACCAGTGCTGACATAACATGCTCCTTTTTTAGTGCACCATAATTTTTATTTTTAAGAGAATATTCATATTTGATGGCCGAGCTCATGGGCATCTGAATGCCGGCCTGGAGAGAAGACTTTTCCTTTTTCTTTTTTTTTAAAGAAGGTATAACTCAATACCCAAATGCTACTGGCAAGGGTAGACTTGACTTCTAAACAGACATTGGGGACAGGAAGAAATTTCTAGACCCTGGATGGAAAGAATGACTTATCCCTCAGCAGGGAGGTATCAAAAGGATGAAAGTGAGGCACTTTTAATGGTTCGAGTTACCTTGATTCCTGGCCCCATCAGAAGGTATTCTGAATTTTTTAAAACAAAACTTCAGTCTGGCACTTCTTTTTAAAATATTAGTGATTGCCCTCCCAGTTCCAACTTGAGCATTCGATTTGTTTATCTAACAAATAAAAGCACAAGACAGCCAGGTAGGTTTGAATTGTAGATAAATAACAAATCATTTCATTAGTATAAGTATATCCTACTGGGATAAAAAAAATTTTTTTTAAGTTGTTTATCAGAAAGTCAGATTTAACTGGGCATCTAGTATTTATCCATCAACCTCACCAGCTAATCCCTCAATTATTCTATGAAGACATTTAACCCCAGACTCAGACAATGTATGCCCTCCAATGTGGCCACATCCTTGCTTCTGCAAGAGGGTGTTGGTGTGTCCCTGGTCTTTCTAGTCCAAAGGGGCAGTTTTGCCACCACCCAAGGGACTCACTTTTTTGAATTCTCCCTGACAGGGGGGTCTGAAGAGTGACACAGATAATCAAGGCTGCTCCTGGGTTGGCAGCCACCCAAATTGTTCCCACCTCAGATACTCTGGCCTCCCTCAGGGGCTTCAGTGGGCTGGGGAGTTCAGGCACGGCTTCTCCCTCCTTCTGTCTCCTCTAGGGGGCAACAGTGCAGCCTCCTGATCCCCAGAGAGCAGTCCTGGAGGGACTCCCCAGGCCCCAGGAGCACAGCCCCTGGGCGGGGATGACACACATGACCAGTGACTCCCCCACGTCTGCCCTCTGTTTCAACTGACCCATGGGTAGGCCAGCTTCCCTTTTCCTCAGGGCTTCTCGTGCCTTGATCAGCATCCAAGGATTTCCCTTGCTGTTTGGCAGGAAGAGACAGGGACCTCTAGGCTACAACGCAGCTTCCTCCCTCTGTCTTTTGTGTCCTGCCTTCACAGCCACCCCCTCCGCCCCGATGAGAACATTTGCTAGCTCACTTAAACTCAGGGGGTGGGAGGCCTTAGGCAAGGCCCGTCTTCCTTCTGAGTCCTCACTTTTTTATCTGTAGAAAGAGAAGAAGGATCACCACTGCACGGGGTGGTTTTAAAAACAAATGAGATGCAGATGTACACGCAAGCCTTACAGAGGCCTCAGTAAATAAATGTGAGTGTTTTTCTCTTCCTCGACCCCTCCCTACTCCTCCCTTTCCTCGCCTGGTCCCTTCCTTCTTATCAGGCACACATCGGCAGGGAGCTGATACTGCCGGGGTTGTGCATCTGTTCTGGTGGAGATTCGAGGCTAGCCCCGTGGGGCTGGCCAGCCCAGAACACATCTGTACTAACCACAGCTGCACACGCACACACTTTTCGCACCATCTACATTTGCAAGGAGCAATCAGTTATCACCAAACCTCTGGTCTTAGAATCATAGCTCTTACATGATGCTGTCGAAGTGCCAGGCCCAAGTCAGAGAACTTGATCTACGCTGACTCATTCTAGGCGAACACGAATGTTATGCCCATTTTATGCTCGGTTGGAAAAACTGAGGCCCAGAGAGGTTAACCGATTGGCCCAAGGTCACACAGCTAGGAAGTGGCAGAGCTGGAATGAAAACTGAGATGGTCAGTTCAAGAACCTCTGCTCTAACCGTAGTGAATGCTGCCTCTCATATACCTGCCTGGGCTCTCCTATTCTATTCGGACCCTTCCTTACCTAGTCTGTGGGACAGAACCTGACACCATGACCTCCTGTCACGTGTCCTGCTGTGTGCCGCGAGTCCTCCATGAACTTCGAGAGGCACAGTTTGGCCATGAGTGAGAAGGTTCCCAAGGGTGAGGAATGAATTAGATTTCCCTCTTCACGACGGTGACCCCCTGTGACCCGCGTTGGCTACGTGCTCAGGAGGAATCACGCTGCTTCATTTGGTTTCTAATGCAAGATCAAGTTTACAGGATGGAGGGAGAAAGGGCTTATAAGGAGGCAGAGAAAAAATAAGAATAAGGGACTTGGCTCCAATCCAGAAGAAGAAGAGCCGGACACAAAATCATCCGAGCCACAGAATGTTGTTTGCTTACCAAATTTCCCACCTTTAAAAATGACAGTATCAGATGGCAGAAACTGGTATGGCTGCTGGAGTTCACCTCCGTGGGGGGAACTGGAGGAATGGCAGGCTCCCCCGAGCTGTCAGTGTGGCCGAGGCTGCGAAGGGCAGAGGAATCCCACAACTCTCTCCTCGAGGAAACAGAGTAAGGGGCTTGTTGGGGCCACGGATCACATGGCTGCCAGTGAGCTTGGGTGGAGAGAAAACACAGCGGGAAGGATTTTGGCTGGGTTGGTGATTTGGGAGAACTTAGACTATAAATAGTGAGGAGGATGTAAAAAGCCTCGAGTGGATTTTGGAAGCCCTAAATCTACCACGTAGATCCAAGCAGGATACCAGGGACCATTTAGGTTTTAGTAACATCTAAATGTAACTCGGCATGGTGCCCACCAACCCCACGCTTCTGCTGTCGCCACAACCCCTTGCCAGTGTCTGCCAGACCGAGGACACACATCCCGGGGAGGTTCGTTGCCAGCTTGCGGGCTGCAAGGTCTGTCCTAATCTTGCACGGATCACCTCACTTGCTCTCCAAAGGACATACATACCACTTAGAGTATCGCGAACGGCGGAAGAAACTGAGGCCTGGGATCAAAAGCGAACTGTCGGAAGTGACACAGCCAGCGAGGGCCAGGCTGGTTTCCATGCTCAGCCCAGAGCCCACACCCCTCATCACTGCCCAACTGGGCCGCAGAGGCCCACCCTCAGGCAGTCTCATAGGAAGTTACACTAAAATCAGCAGAAAATCAAAGCGGCATGTGGAAAGGAACGTGAATGCCTTTGTGAGTCTTGCTTCTTGGAGCCTTGTGGTCACCAGCCTTCTCTCGTCCACACGGACCCTATTTCGCTTCCGCATTGCCCCTTTGCACTCCTGTGGTCCCAGTTCAGCCAGCCGAAAGTCTGCCCTGGTCACAGGCCCGTCCAGCAGAAACTGGGACCCAGCTCTAGCGCCCCTGGCCCTGTGTCTTCTGTGGGCTCCTGGATATCTACAATCGGTCTTCCGTTCTTGACTCTTTCAGGAAAATCGCTGTCACGTAATATTGAGGGAAAGATAACCTGGAAAGGGTGACATTTAGGATTATAGCTGGCTATCACATTTGTAGGAAAAAAATCCAGGACTCTAATTGATTTTTTTTTTTTTTAAACCTATTGGATTCCCTTCACTGCAGTGCCTACCCACATCAGACCAGCCAATCCCCTCCCCAAGGTTCTGGAAGAGGAAAATACTAGATCCGAGGTCCTATCTTATTTAAACAGGCATAGAGCAAGACCACCAGGGCTAAAGATTCATCTTAGCAGTGAGGAAAGGGTGGCCCAGGGAGCCCCGAGAGATGAGAAGCAGCTACTGAGACCAAACACCCAGCTGAGCACTGAGCCGGGCGTGAGAGATCCCGTGACCAGTCATCATGGTTGGGCCACAAAGCATAAGGCAATTTAGCCAGGGTGAGCAATTCTGCCTGGGGACAAAGACGGGGAGGGCTGGCACGTAGGAGGGGTACTTTCGGTTAAGGAAGGCTTCACAGAGGAGGGGACCTGTGGTGTAGGCCTGTGAGCAGGAATCTGAGCATGCGGAGAGCTGAGAAAGGCATGCCCAGGGAGGAAGTGGTGAAAGCCAAGCCGCCCGGGCCTGAATGGCTAGTTAGCTGGGAACAGCATTTGGCCCCATGGCAGGGCAGGACGAGCAAGAAAGATAGCACCGGCTGGTGAAGGCTGTGAGGGCTGGGTCCCTGAGCTTGGGTTCCACCCTGATGGCTGCAAAGACTTGAACTGGTCTAAGGGAGGGTGCCTGGGTGGCTCAGTTGGTTGAGCGACTGCCTTCGGCTCAGGTCATGATCCTGGAGTCCCGGGATCGAGTCCCGCATCGGGCTCCCTGCTCGGCAGGGAGCCTGCTTCTGCCTCTGACCCTCCCCCCTCTCATGTGCTCTCTCTCTCTCATTCTCTCTGTCTCAAATAAATAAATAAAATCTTAAAAAAAAAAAAAAAAGAAATGGTCTAAGGGAACTAAGCCTCGGGTCAGTGGGCTGGGGGGACGGTAGGCTGGAGCCAGATTTACCACGTGGGAAGTGATCACGACACCCCGCATGTGCACGACGAGGACCTCGGCAGGGATAGGGGCCATGGGGAAGGGGAAGAAAGACGGGACGAGAGGCCAGAATCAGGCAGAAACTACTCGGTGTCACTGAGGGATTGGCATATCTGTGAATGCCACAGGGGACCTTCAAGGGCAGGGTCTGGGCAGGTTGGAGGTGAGAAGGCTGATGTAGGTCGCTCTGGGTTTAAGAGGCCTGAGACAGTGAAGGTGTTGGGTACGGAGAGAAAGTTGTGGGAACCAGGGTGTGGCCCTCTGAAGACAGAGTAAGGCTGCAGACAGATACAGGTTTGAGAACCACTGAGGAGAGGCTGATTGGAGCGGTGGGAGCATTCCTCCGCCGCCTTCACTCCCCTTGGGATCAAGTCCAAATTCTTGCCGGGGTTGATGAACTGTAACAGCCTAGCCTCTGGCTGTCCTTCCTGTCCCCTTTTATTTCCTCCTCTCTGCCTCGCTAGCTTTTCTACCACACCACCTTCCTCCAGCCTCAGGGCCTTTGCACACACTGGTTCCACTGTCGGGTGCCCTGCAGGGAGGTGGGTGACACCTGGGTAACCCAGCTAGGGATGGGGGAAACGTGCTAATCTCAGCTTCTCTCTCTTGCCGGTGTCCCCAATTCCCTTACTGTGAATAATTGGTGTGGTTTCTAGTTTCCCACTTAGACCTGACTGATGGTCCCCTCCTTTGGGTCCTTACTGTTTATTTCTTTGAGCTCAGCTTAAAAGTCACTTCCGTCAGGAAGCCTGAACCTCCTAGGTCAATGCTCTTCTAGGATCTGACAGACCCCACGGGGTGTGGTGGGGGGAGATCATAGGAGACCTCGGGGGCTCCAGAAGGACTTTGATTTTTGCTATACATGAGACTAGAGGCCTTGGGAGAACTCTGAGCCAAGGAACAGCCTATCTGACCTTGGTTTTCACGTGATCCTCTGTGTTGAAGCTTGTTTCAAGGGGGCAAGGGCAGAATAGGGGGGCATTTTAGGAGGCCACTGAGTTCTGCCAGGCGAGGGACAAGAATGGTAGCAGTGAGTGGTGGGAAGTGGTCAGACTCACCTCGGATTTCCAACATCGAAACATCCAGATGCCCTTTACTGTGATGGGGCAAAGTAGGGGTGGGGAGGAGGGGGGAAGATCAGGAGCTCGGTGTTTGTGATGCGTCTTAGATACCTCAGTGGAAAAGTCGTCGGCTGCCTGGAGCTCAGGAGTGACGTCCAACCTAGCGACACACAATGGGAACTGTCAGCATGTAACAGGTCCCCGCAGTTATGGGAATGGTTAACATCACCAGGGGAGTGAGGGTCGAGGAGAGAGAAGAAGCCCAAGAACCGGGGCTTGGGCACTGGAGGCTAAGAAGGAAACGTCAGTGGGGCCTGGGAGGGGCAGCCACTGAGCTGGGAAGAGAAGCAGGCAGATGGGGAAGGGTGTCCTGGGGGTCGCAGGAGTAATGCTTGAGGGACAAGAGGGGCTCCACCTGCCAAACGCTGCTGGTGTGGCTTCTAGGACGAGGCCTCAGAATGGACCACTGGATTTAGCAGCTCAGGGGGTGCTGGTGACCGTGACAGCACATGGGGGTGTGGCCTGATTGAAGTGAGTTTAAGACAGGGAGTTAGAGAAGCTGAGACAGTGGGTGAAGGCAACTCTTTTGAGCATGTTGTTTTGCTATGAAGGGAAGAAAGGAAATTGAAGGGTAGCTTCCATTTTTTCCCAAGGTTTTTTAATTTTTAAAAATTTTTTAAAGATGGATGGAATAATAGCATGTTTGTCATGAACCAGAGATAATTCTGCAGGAGAAACTCAGCCAAGAGAAGTGCACAGAGATAATTCAGCAGTTGGCGCAGGGACACCCTCTTGAGATGGGGTGGGGTCAGGGGAAACTGGAGTAGAGATGCTCGAAGGGAGCAGGGTGTGCCCACCTACAGCAAGGGCAGGGGTGGGGTGGGGGGCGAGGCAGAGCCGCAGGGCAGGTGTGGGGCGGGGAGGTCTCTCCTCGGAAAGAGTTAAGAAGGAAGCAAGCAAGGGGGGGGGGGGAGCGGGTGGGAGTTGCAGAAAGAAGGTAGAAACAGCCATTGAGAACAGTGGGTTTGGGTTTTCAACATGACTGCGGAGTTGTGTGATGAGGAACACTCAGGGAGACCCAGGGTGGTCTTCTTTCTTCTCCAGCTGTGGTTGGTTGGTTGATTGCCACTGCGCATGCAGCTGCTGAGTCAGGAGGGAGCTGGGTCCAGGGTGACACTCAGGTGAAGACCGAAGTGACTTTTTCCAGGACCTTGCCTGTGAAGGAAGGAGGAGGGCAAGAGAGATGGTATGAAGGGCCAAGGGGGTGATGGTGCCTGTGTAGGGTGAGGAGCTCCGGTAAATATGCTGCTGAGGGAACGATCTGGGGAGAGGAAAAGATGAACGGGTCAGGAGTGTGGGCAACCAGCAGAGCAAGATCCCACAGAGGGAGGGATGCCATGAGGACCAGGCAATTAAGGGAGGCATGGCTTTGGAGAGGGGCAGGGAGACCCCCTTCCCCAGGGGCAGGAGGGCAGAAAAGTAACTGTGTTTGTGCCTTCTGGCCTTTGTGTCCTTGGAGGAAGAGAGAAGCTGGAGGGTGGGATCTATTTTCCAGGAAGGGGAACTTTCCAGAAGGAATCCAAACAGCCAATTCTGCCACCCTCTGCAGCCAGGCTACTTCATTTATGTCTACTGGCATGCACTCTCCCCACTATCTATTTATAAACCTTGGTTCCCAAAACGATTCTTGTTGAGAAAGGACTCGTGTCTAGCTCTTCTTCTCCCTGGCCTGTGACTGCAAACCCCTGACTCCCACCTCATCTTCTGCCTCGCCCCATTTGCCGTGACTATGAAGGGAGCCAACTTCTAATTTATTCTCACTCGGGAAGAGTACTTAGGCAATGAACCCGAAACTCAGCCTGGAGTCGGAGTGATGTCTTCACACAGGAATAAGATGTATATCCTGCTGCTGGTATGCCAAACTTGGGTAAAGTGCAATGTGATCCTGAGGCTCTGCTTGGCATGAGGGTGGGGGGCTGGCTTCGGGGCAGCCTCCCTTCCCTTCCTTCCTTCTCTCCCTCCTTTCAATAAATATTCATTTGTAGTCCGCCCTGTGCCAGCAAGATCTATAGAAAGGCGATATAATAGAAACAGAGAAAAGATGGTAGAACCTGCTGGGTGCCCACCCAACAGCCTTCCTAGAGCAGCCCCTCGCAAACAGATCTCTGGTTTTGCTCACTCCGGGGCAGTAATGTTGCCCCAGGAGAAAAACCAACACCGCTACAAACCAACCTGGGTAACCCATTCATGTGGTCAATGACGACTTGGCAGATGGGGTGGGCTTGTGACCCAGTTCTGATCAGTAGGGCCTGAGGGGAAATAAGCTGGGTGTCCTGCCTTCTTTCCTTGGATGCTATCTTGAGAGAACAAAGTGCTCCAGTCTGAGGGAGTGATTTAGGCGCAAGAGGAGAAAGCCAGGCAAAGTACAGAAAAGCTATCTTTTTTTTTTTAATTACAGATTTTATTTATTTATTTGACAGAGAGAGTGTATGTGCGTGTGCTCACACAAGCAGGGGGAGTGGGAGAGAGAGAAGTAGGCTCCCCACTGAGTAGGGAGCCCGATGAGGGGCTGGATGCAGGGCTCGATCCCAGGACCCCAGATCATGACCTGAGCTGAAGGCAGACCCTTTTTCCCACTGAGGCACCCAGGCATCCCCAGAAAAGCTATCTTGAGCCCTGACATCACTGAGCTGCTGAATTAGCAACCCTGGTTCTACCTATCACCAAATTCCATCTTTACTGTTCATGTTCATTTTAGTTGGGTATTCTAGCACTTAAACTCAAAGGCATTCTAACTGCTGTGGGGAGGAGGAAATAAACAATTGTGATTTTCTATCACATGTGGCTCTGAGCCTCCTGGAAGCCAAGGCAAAAAGGGAAACCAGATAAATTGCAAAGCTCTCATTGTTAGTGGGGAAGAGCTTCTCAGGGAGTTTCTGCTTTTTTGCTTCTTAAATTCCTTGTTTGACACTAAATTTCCATGTGGGAGTTTATGAAAGGAACACTAAGATACATAATTGCGAGATAATTGTTTTGCAGGAGAAGCAGTTTTTACAAGGCTCTTTCTTAAGACAATGAGTATCTAGATATAAAGGGAAAGTCTAACCAGAGAGGCAAAGAGTGGGCAGGAGTGGAGTGGGCTTTGTGCTGCTCAGATGGTCAAACAACCCCCACCCCCCGCCCCCGACAAAAGGAGTAGAGTCCAACATGAAACAGAGCCCACACTGGGGAGACATCAAGATCTATGGGCATTAACACAGTGTGGAAGGCAGAGCTCCGAGAAGGACGGAGAAGGGGAAGACCCCTGACCCACCACTCAGAGGGAACAGCTTCGGGTGGGATTTGGGATGGATGAAAAGGAGAGAAAAGAGAAGTGTGAATGGGAGAAAGAAAGCTGGGGAACCCCTGGTTTGTAAAAACCTGGGACCAGGGAAAAGTTTCTCGGGGACTGGGGTGAAGGGGTGGGAGGTAGGGAGAGGTCCTATCTTTCCTAGGACCTCCCTTGTCCGAGATGTTAAAATTTGAGAAAACGTGCAACTAGGCGTGGCTGAAGGGTTGAATGTTCACATGCCCGTGAATCCCACAGAGGGACAGAGCGTGCAGCCTTGCCCATCCCATCCTCCTCACTCTAGGGCTCCTGGTGCCCAGCAGCAGCCTGGTTCCCGTTGTCACCACTGTTGAGTGCTTACTCAGCAGTAGCAGGTGCTGGGCCAGGGGTCTGTATGCATGAGCTCCTCTTGGCCTCCCAGGCCCGGCCCCGGGGACAGCACCATGACTGCCGTTTCCAGCAGAAGATACTGGAGCAACGTGCCAGAGGTGGCACATGAATCGTGGTGAAGCTGGGCTTTGAGTGCATGTTCTTCTCCAATATCCTGAAGGTGGTGCTCATCAGACGTTCTTTGAGGGAGGCCCCCCCTGGCCCCCTGGACCGAGCACAGCTCCAAAATGCAATTTCTCAGTAAAGTGTTTGTTGCTTAAACGGATGCAACTTCTGCATCGAATTTCTGTTTCAACACACCCGAGGAGGCTGTGTGATTCCTTCTGCTGCCCAGCGGTCCTGGCAGTGCTGGGCATTCCTTGGCCCCAGCTGTGCCATGCTGTACTTGCTGTGAAGGGCTCAAGTGTGGGCCCGAGAACACGGAATTCAATAACATCTTCCCAGTGCTGATCCCTCCCTCCTCTTGTCTGATTTGGGAAGATTTTAGTATAAATATCACATCTCTGTATTAGCATTTTCTAAAACTTCTGAAATATGGGGGCACCTGGGTGGCTCAGTCGGTGAAGCATCTGCCTTCGGCTCAGGTCATGATCTCAGGGTCCTGGGATGGAGCCCCGCGTCGGGCTCCCTGCTCAGCGGGGAGTCTGCTTCCCCCCCTCCCTCTGCCTCCTTCCTCTGCTCATGCTCTCGCTCTCTCTCAAATAAATAAATAAAATAATCTTTAAAAAAAACTTCTGAAATACGACCAGACTCCAATCACCTTTCTGGCCCATGTCTTTTCCCCCCTAGCCCTCTCACCCTCATCCACCCTGGCCCCTGCCCCGAGCTGTGGGACCCTCACAGGCCATCTGGAGAGCTGGAGCCTCAGGAAGGAGTAAATCTCCCTCCCTGCAGGAAGACCAGCCAAGTTTTATTACAGATCCTATCACAGTGCAAGGGCTGGTACTTCTGTGATTGAGCTAATCCTGTCACCGAGTAAATCAATAGGAAACCCACAAGAGGTGATTTGACTTAGGATGTTCATTTTGGGAAGCTGGTCTTCCTCTAACATTGTCCAATGTTAACATTGTCCAATTGCCCAGCCAAGACAGTTGTCCAGACACTTCTACAATAAATGCAAAGTTTAGCCCGAAAGGACCAGATCTGTTAATAAAATAAATTCAGATCCCACCAAGTAAAAATTCTAATGCATTTTTGGCTCCTCGGTTCAGTGGGCTGAATCCCTTAATCTACCAAATTATTATGGAAAAACCCTTATCTCTGCCTGTCAAAATCACTGCTGTCTTGGGGGGACCCTCTTGGGAGGGACGAGTTGCTTCATAATAACTTAGATTATGTGCAGTGTAGCATTATTTTGAAGAGGACCACCTACCTGAAGAAGTACAACACAGGATCTGGGACAGAGCCGAGACACAGTCCAGGGGACAGGGGCCAGAAAGGTGACAGGTGTCGCCCAGATGTGTTGCTGGTAAGTTACAGAGTGGGGCCTCTAATCCAACCCCCTGGCTCAGTCCAGCGTCCCTTCTCGGGGGACAGGTAGGGTGACCTCAGGAAGAGACAGGCTGAGGGTTCTGGCTATGTGTCTGCCTGATAGGGCAGCCTCGCTTACCCCAGGGCCTGCTGTCTCTTAAGTGGGTAGGGGTGGGCACATGTCTAGGGATGCAAAGGGCCTGCATTCTGCAGTGTGGTGCAGGCCTCGAGTGTCTGCCCAGGGAGCTGACCACACTTGGCCAGGGGAAGGAAGGTGGGAGAAGTTGCATCTAGTGCAGAAAAGAGAAAAACGTGTGGGAAATCAATCCCTGGGTTCCAAGAGGGGCCCCTGGTAGGAGCCCTTGTGAATAAGGATTTGGCTTGTCCCTGTTGGGCCTCCCACCACACCTCCCGCTCTCCCACCTCTATTCAGGGTGACTCACGCCTGCAGAAAGGATGAATCATGTGAGTTACGAAACCAAAGGGCTCCTGAGAGGGAGGCTGGAAGGGACGTGGGGAAGCCACCTCCATGGATCCTGCTGTCTCCCCACCCCTCCTGCCCCTCATTGCCTAACCTCTGTGTGCCAAGCCACAGACTCAAGTGAGCTCTATACAGGAATTTCTTCCAGGCACTGAACATCAGATCAGTGGTTTTGCCTTCCCACCTCAAAGGCCTCCTGGGCCTATGTTTTGTTTCCTCTCCTGTATTAATCAGGTATAGGCTTGCTTTCCACATGAGGCCAGTTGGGACCGATAGGTCTTGAAAGTAATGGGAGAAGAGATCCTGAAGGGGTCCTCGCCTCTCACCATTTGCTCCTTCACAGTGTGAACATTTCTGTAATTCTCCGGGGTGCACCAAATAATTAGCTAGTGCATTCTAGGCTGCTCTGGGCAGCAGGGGCAAGGATGATTCAACTCACTTTCCCACTGACTGGTCCCAGCTCAGTGGGAGCTTTTAAGAGTCTACGCAAGTGAACACCTACCGTGTGGCGGGCCCTGAGCTCATAAACACAAACGTCTACGGGCAGCTTATTGCGTCGCGAGAGCTCATGTCATCCTCAAAACAGCCCTACGGGGTAGATACTATTGTCATCCCCATTTACAGGTGGAGCCCCACGCTCAACAAGGACAGCAACGTGCCCGAGATCACGCAGATACGACGTGGACAGCTTGGGGATGCACGTGTGCCACCTGCCTCCCGAAGTGGGCTGTAGCCTCGGGGCTGTACCCCTGGGTTTCTCCTGCGCACTCACTGAACCCGGCTAATCTGCCGACTGTCTTTGCCCCACGTAACGTAACGTGCCTCTTCAATCAGGCCTCCTCCTGAACCGGGCCATGACTCTGCCTTTCCTTGTGGCTTCTTTCCCTTTCACACGGAGATGAGCAAGGCCACCCTTAAAGGAGATTAAACTCGACCTGGTGAACGAGGCCTCCAGGATGCCCGACGGGCGGGAGGGCGCCAGGGCCTCAGCTCACCAGTCTGGACTCACCTGAGCTGCCCCGGGGCCCTCGGGGCTCCTGGTAGAACACGCGGGGCCAAGGCCGCCGCTCGGGGCCGCCCTGGCCCGCCTGTCCAGAGAGCCCCAAAAGTCTGCGAGAAGTTCCCGGTGGGGGTGCGGGGCGTTCCGGGCCTCCCGCGCCGCCCGGCCCGCAGCTTGCGCCGGTCCCGCTGCGGGCCGCACGAGCGCGGGCCCAGGGGCGCCACCGGGCCGCGCGGGCGGGAACGCGCCGCGGCCGCCTCCTCCTCCCTCGCTCCCGCCCGCAGCGGCGGCGGCGGCGCTTCCCCGCCGCGGAGCGGCTTTAAAAGGCGGCACCCCACCCCCCGGCGCACTCGCCGCTCGGGCGCCGCGCGAGCCTGCCGCTGCCATGCCTCCGCGCGCGCCGCCTGCGCCCGGGCCCCGGCCGCCGCCCCGGGCCGCCGCCGCCGCCGCCGCCGCCGCCGCGGACGCGGGGGGCGCCGGCGGGCCCGGGCTCCGGCCGCTCGCGCCGCGCCCCTGGCGCTGGCTGCTGCTGCTCGCGCTGCCCGCAGCCTGCTCCGCGCCGCCGCCGCCGCGCCCCGTCTACACCAACCACTGGGCAGTGCAAGTGCTGGGCGGCCCGGCCGCGGCGGACCGCGTGGCCGCGGCGCACGGCTACCTCAACTTGGGCCAGGTGAGTGCGGCCGGCCCCGCGCGCCCAAAACTTTCCCGGCCGCCGGTGGGCACGGCGCGAGGGGGCGCCTCCTTCCGGCTCGCGGCGCCGCCGCGGCCGCGCGCGGGCAGGGGTCCCGAACGGCTCGGCCCGCGCGGTCGAGGGGCGGGGGCTGGCTGAGCGAGGCGCCCGGGGACGCTCGGCGGGGCCCACCGGGTGGCGCGCGGAGGTGGGGGGGGCGTCCACGCAGGCCTGGCGCGCCCCGGGGGGCAGTTCCGCGGGGCCGAGCGGCCCGGCGCGGGCACCTGCCCGGCGGGGCGGGAGAGGGAGCCAGTCTCGGGCGCCGCGCGCTCTGCCCGCGAGCGCTGTCCTCAGTGCCCGCCACGCTCTTCCTGGCCTCGGAGCCCCGGCTCCGCCACGCCGGCCCCGCTGCCCTCGACGGGCGGCGCGGGGCTCCAGACCCTGAGCGCGCGCCAGGGCGGCCGGCCGCCGCTCGGCGCTGACAGGCGCATGGCCCAGAGTCTCGGTGTCCCGTGCTCCCTCGGTGTCCGCGGCTCCCGGAGGGGAGGGAGGGCGGCCCGGTGCCGGAGCCTGGAGGCAGCCGTCAGAGGCTTTGCCGGCAGCTCAGGACTCTGCAGCCGGCGCAGGGGCCCTGGAGGCAGGGGGGTGGGGGGGAGGGGGTCCTGCGTTGAAAACCCCTCCAGGCCCCTAGAATTTGCTTTGGTTCTCGGTTTCTGTCGCTGTTCCAATGGCAGCTGTCCGCATACTAGCTGTATGACCTTAGGCAAGTCACTTCCCCATCTTCTTCATCTGTAGGGGCGGTGTCGGTCATACCGGCTGCAGTTGCTGGGAAGATCCAGTGTTGGCCGGCAGCAAAACCCCAGGCCAGGGCTCGACCCTGCTCAGTGAGCCCAGAGTCCTCCCACGGCCCGGGCTGTCGCTATTACTGGGTTAGCAAGAGAGGACAAGCCCTGGGCGCGAAGGTGGCATAACTCCAAAGGACCCCCGAGGCAGATCCCTTTCCCCTGCCCCAACCCCACAGAGTGGCAGTGGGGCAAAGGGTTGGTTTATGGCCGGTGGAGGGGCTGCAGGGGACTGAAATGTGCTGTCCCACCAGGGGACCTTTCAGCGCAGTTAACAAATCTCCTACAAACTATACACTTAGAGGATCAAGCGAAACGGCGGGGAAGCGCCAGCTCATAACTCAAACTGTGGTGCCAGGCAGTGTTAAATTTAGTTTCATCATTATCCGTGATAGAAGCCAGCAAAGTGTGGTGTGGCCCTAATGTAAATGACATTTCTTCTGCATCCAAAGTCCCACACAGACACTGCTAATGTGAAATGTGTGGCCTTCTGGAAAAGTAGAGTCTGCTGCTTGCTCTGTACCTACATGGCGGGTCCGAGTGTGTCTGGGAGGATGCCGTCCTGTCTTTTGTGTATCTATATCTGTCTATCTATATGGACTGCTCAGGTCTCTGCAAACATCCTGTGATTGAAGTTTTTGCCTTTGGGCAGCACTGGCTTCATTTCTGCCTGTGGTTCCTAAATCTCCCTGGCTGATGGTCCAGACAGAGGAAGGTGGTCCTCAGGCTTCCATCCCCATTGATTGCTAAGGCCCCCCGGCTCCTGATCCACCTCACTGCTCTGCCCAGGTGGCCTGGCAATTTGTCTTCAGCTAAAAGTGACTCTTGAGCTGCATGGTAAATTACAAAGTGCCTGGGTTTCTGGCTCCTATAATTAAAGGAGCGGGGGTGGGGTATGGAACTTGAACTGTAAGGCTCCCGGACATTTCCACGAGAGGCACGCACGGTGATTCCCCCTCATGGTTCCTGTCCACCGGAATCAAAAATGCCAGGGCTTTGAAACAACTTCTGTCCGACCCGCCCGAGTTGAATTTCATACGCAGTCTGCTGTTCTCATTTTGCCCGTGGGGGAGGTTCCTTCAGGTACGTACCTGCCCTGACCTGGGACATTCTGGGGGAGTCTCTCCACGTCTCCCCAGCTCTGTCCAGTGCAGCCAGGGTGGACTGCACGTAGCCTGGTGGCTCAGCTTGGGAGGCAGGGTGCTGGGGGTGGGGGTGCCACTGTGGAGACCTTTGCAAACGGAGGGGATTAGTTGGTTGGGGATCCGGGGCAGTCTCAGAGGTGTGTGTGTGAGAGATTACTCAAGGAGAGCCTATTACTCTTTATTCCAAAACCAGCTTTTCTCCCTCCCTCCCCCAAGTAAACTACTAATGTGGAAAAGGCCTGGAGCATTCCACCCCACCCTCTACCTACTCAATAAGAACTCTTTAAAAACCTTATTTGCCTTTTTCAGCCGGGAAAATTTGTGACTCATAAATAAGATGTAGATATTATTAGCTTTGATTTATGGATAAGTAAACTGAGGGGAAGCAAGGCATGGAAGCTGTTTGTGTCTACACAGTGCGTGTCGCCTCTGACAGTTATGCTCCCCGCTCTTTGTCTCCTGCTACATTCTCTGGTCTCAGTGTCCTCTGTGTGACTCTTTCCCCAAACCCTTAATGGGCAATTAGTGTTATGCCCGGTACCTGCCCTGACTCACAGCCCTGCTTTTCTCGTGGGCCTTTGCGATGCTCCGACGGCTGGTTCGAATGTTTTACTCCCTTTCATGCAACTAATAACCCGATTCCGTGTATTTTACATGGTGCAAAGGTAATTGAGATGGTTATTCAGGTGAAAGGTTATTCACCTTTCTTGAACATGGAAGCCTTTCAGATTGATCATGGCTGTGGATCTTCTTTGAAAAATGTGCATCATCAGGAACCAGACAAACTAACCTCTTTTTTACTTCTTTATTCATCATGATACTTGAGGTCCTAGGTAATGCACCACAATGTGAGAGAAAGAAAGAAAGAAAGAAAGAAAGAAAGAAAGAAAGAAAGAAAGAAAGAAAGAAAGAAAGGAAGAAAAGTTTGGAAGAGTCAAATGTCATTATTGACAGATGGCATAACTATGTGGATAATCCAAGAGAACCTAGAGACTATTATAAGTAGTCATAGAATTGAACAGGGTGCTTGATCGACAGTAGCAGCTGTTGAGAAGATAAAAGAAAGGATAATACACTCTAGCATAAAAGCCGTTAGATACCTAGAAAAAATGTGAAACTTACCGGGAGAAGATTATAAAATATTTGAAAGATGTATTGAAGAAAAGGTCTGAATAATGGAGGTATAAGCCATATTCATGGACGGGAGGACTGATTATCACATGCCCCCCCCATTAATCTCTAAATTCAATGTAATTTCATTGATGTGCCAACAGGGTTTTATATGAGATATGAAATCATACAAATGTATGTTAAAATTCACATGGAAGAGTAGGTTCCCAGAATCCCTGAGATGACCCTGAGAAGGGAGGGGAGTGTGCTCTGCCAGAGCGCAAAACTTCCCATGACGCTGGGGTGGTCATGACAGTTGGACGTTGGCCCTGGGGATGGTCCCATCCAGCAGTGGAATTGGCTCAAACCCAGGCAGGTGTGGGAACTTGTATGTGCGAACAGAAGAGTTACAGATGGATGAGGAAGGATGGGCATTTCAATCAGTGGTGCTGAGAGAAATGACTCAGGAAAACAATCAGATCCTGACCTCACCACACACTACCCGACAGTAAATCCAGCTAGAAATAACCAGAGTGGAATACCTTTATGATGTTGGGACAGGAAAGGATTTCTTAAAGGAGACATGAAAAGAACTAATAAAGGAAGAGATTGATCCATGAAGAGTCTGTATAACAAACACATCATTACAGAGTTTAAAAGCACATAATAGAATAGAAAAAGTATTTATGGCATATAACACACAGGTTAGGGCATAGATTATTTAAAAAGCTTTAAATTGGGGCACCTGGGTAGCTCTGCCTTCGGCTCACGTCATGATCTCAGAGTCCTGGGATCAAGCCCTGCATCAGGCTCCCTGCTGGGGGGTAGGGTCTGCTTCTCCCTCTCTCTCTGCCCCTCCCCCCTCGGCTTGTGCTCTCTCTCTCTCTCTCACTTACTCTCTCTCACATAAATAAAATCTTAAAAAATAAAATAAAAAGCAATCAAATAAGTCAATAAGTAAAAGTGAAATGCCAGGTAGAAAAATGGAGAAGTGTATGCATAGGGAATTCAATGCCCTATGTGAAGCATCCACCTCAAGTTCAGGTTAGTAGTAGCCTCTGAGCAGGGAGGGGGAAGAAACTGGGAGAGGGACGTCAAGTGGCCCAGTAAACTCGAGAAAAACCGCTCAGCCTTCCTGGGAGTTATGGGGACAACACAACATGAGACAGTAACGAGAGAGAGACCGCTTCACGCCATCAGATTGGCAGATGTGGAGAAGTGTTCATATCAAGCGTTGGCGAGGATGTGAGCACACGGAGCTTCCTGATGCTGCTGGTAGAAGTGGGGATCGGTAGAACTACCTCGGAGAGCAATGGGGCACTTAGCAGTGAGGTAGAATTATATCAGCGGGTCCACCTCTGGGCTTCCACTAGAGAGAAGATCTTGCACGGGGGCGCAAGGAGCCTTGCAGAGTGCTGCCCAGAGGCATTTTTTAAATGAAGGGAAACACAGCCTAAATATATATCAGTAGAAGAATGGAGAATGAAATCAAAATAGTCACATAATGGCATGCTGTACAATAGTTAGAAAGGCATTAACCGGATACGGATCTACATAGATAAATCGCAAAAATGATGGCGAGTGAAAAGGCACGTTGCAGACGCACGGTGCGGTAAACTCTAAAAAACACACTAAGTAATTCTGTATTATTTATGAGCGCTTACACATGTAGGAAGCATCCACATCAAATTCAGGTTAGTGGTAGCCTCTAAGAAGGGAGGGCTGGGGAAGGAACTGGGAGAGGAAGGAAGAAACTTTATCCACATCTGTAGGTATGTACATCTGTATATGTAACATACAAATTATATACAAAATTGTGTCTCAGCATTTTGTGCTTTTCTATCAAAATTTATAATGACGTACACGTGTGCAGATATGCATGTACGTATGCACATACATACACCTACGCACATGCACGTAAATACACATATATGTAGGTACATGTGACCTGTGCAAGGGCGAAAAAAAGGAAAAATGCACATCATACGCACACGTCATGGTGTTCCTGGATCATCTGAAGCCTGTCTGTGTGGGCACACAGGTGCCTGTGGGCCTGGGGTCAGAAGCCCCTGCTTTAGACGGCCCGAGCTGGGCCGGTTGGCTTGTCAAGCAGTTGGTGACTCAGGGAACCAGAAGGCCTTGCTCGGATCACAGGGCTGTTTGGACAGAGCCAGACCCAGAGCGCTGGAACCCTGCTCTCCTACCAGGCTTCTTTCTCCTTCAAAGCATCTTGGGGCCCACGTGGCCCTCACTCTAACCTATGTACATTGCAGCCTTTGACACTGATAACTCCAAGAGCAGAAGAGGAATGGCCACAAGAAATTCTCACAGACCAAATCGCAACATCTCAGCATCTGTAGCTTTTGGAGGTGATGTTTATCTTAAAAGTGGCACTTAGACACCATACTTTCCCTTGCATTTTTGCTTTGCCTGGGGTATTGAGCTAATTTGTTGGTTCTGAGTCTGAACATAAAAAGGCAGGCTGGCTGCCAGGGCTCCTAAAAAGATCTAAGAGCCTTAAATGATTTTGAACTTGCCTTAAATAGTTTTGCTTAAAATAGCTACCGAGTGGGACATACCTGGCTCAGAATTTCAGGTGGGCCTGCATAATTCACTTGTCAGCAGGGGAGTATTGTCATGCTGCAGACAGCTGTTCTACGATAAAAAAACAAGCTGAAGCTTTAGCCAGGTGTTAAAATAATGGGCCAGCATTTGTTTCCATCTGAGTGTCAGGAGCTCAAGGTGGACAAGGGGAGGCCCAGAGTAGCAGTCACCCGTGACCTTGTTATCTGGTTTTGATTTTTGGTCTGAGGCTGTCTTGCATTTATGGTCCGAGCCGGGAGCCATGTGCATGGCTGGCCTGGGAGCAGAAAGGGAGAGGGTCTGGGTGTGACAAGGTTCTGGGTACAGACAAGATTGGGATTATAAAGCTCGTGGTCTCATATGCTGGCATTTGACATCTTTCTTCAGATGGTGACAGTTTTAAGTGGACGTGGTTTTAGTTGAGTGGCCTGCCCTCGGAAGCCGCCGGGGCTGTGATGCCTGAAGCTGAGTGACCGTGCGTGGAGCCAGGTGGCCAGGAGGAGACTCAAAGTCAGACCAGAGGGATGGCTCAGCTGCCTGGTCCACTGGAAGAGTTTGGGTTTCTCTAGACAGAAGCCAAGGGTGCACATGACAAACAGAGTGGTAGATGGGGTGGGGAGCCTCATCTGAGAAGAACCTGTCTGAGGCCTCTGCCTGGCCTTGGGCTTTGGGTGGCAAAAGGGCCACAAAGGACTGTTCACACTGGAGAACATCCTGGGCTCTTTTGGGTCTCTGAGCCTCTGCACAGATTTTGCCTCTAAAACGTAGTTCCTCTGGTCTTCCACAGCCCAGGCCAGGTGGCTGATGTGTCCCCCCGCTCCTTCTCCCAGGGCCTGGCACACAGAGAGCTTCTGAGTAATATTTATCGCGACTGCCTCCCCCTCCCTTCTGGCTCTCGGACTGTGGCTTGGCCTTGGCATTGACCAAAAGCCCTGGCACGTGCTTGTGCCCAAGCCAGTGTTCCTTGTGTTGGGTGTTCTCGCTCATGGAGCCTTGCACCGGGCTTGTTTAACCATGAGGAGAGCTCAGGCCCAGTTAGGTTCTGACTTGTGCAGGTCACAAACCGGTGCCTGACAGGCCAGGGCCCAAACCCATCCCCTCTGACCCCCCTTCCACCATCATCACCTTTGGCAGATGGCCCTCATCCCTGTTTCTCAGCTAAGGGTGAGCCACCAGGCCAGAAAGCCTTTCAGCAATCCACTGCCATTGACAAAGAGCCTATGTGGACCCCACTAGCCACTGTTTCTCCTTCTTTCCACCTGGCTCACATGCGTGCACACACATACACACACACACACCCCCAGTGCTGCATGTCTGCATTGTTCTTTCCAGAATAGTTGTACTGGCGCCTTCTCATCAGTATTGAAACTTACATCTCTCCAGGCACCTGGGTGGCTCAGTCGGTTAGGCGTCTGCCTTCAGCTCAGGTCATGATCCCAGGGCCCTGGGATCAAGTTCCGCATCAGGCTCCCTGCTCAGCGGGGAGTCTGCTTCTATCTCCCTCTGCCCCTCCCCCCACTCGTGCCCCCCCCCCAGATAAATGAAATATTAAAAAAAAAGAAAATGCCCCAATCCCTCCAGTCATTTTAGGATCGATGCTACACTCAGTTGCTCAAACTTTGCACATTATCAACCGGACTAGTCATCCCTTGCTGCAGACCTTCTCCTCGCTGTGCGGTCCCTGTCTACAGAAGGGATCATCTACCTGGGTGCCTGAGCTCGAGGCCCGGAAGTCACTGCCACCTCCCCCGCCCACCCCTCTCCTCCATGCCTCCTGTCTGGTCTGTACCTCAGCTTGTGTCATGGGTCTCATGAACGGCTCTCAGGCCCCCCTGCCTTCCTGTGGCTGTTACCCAGCACAGACTGGGGACTCTGTCACCCCTCACCTGGGTGTCCTGCTACAGGGCCTCTCTCCGCCCTGCCCCCAGCTCCAGCTCTGCCAAACCACTTCATGCTCCTGCTTCCATTCAGGTTTCCTTACACTGTTCTTTCTACCTAGGATGCTTTTCCCACCCCCTGGTCAGTCCCTCGTCCTTCCCAGCCATCTGCAGGCCTGCCCGATGTCCCCAGCCCCGTTGCCCTGACATTGCCTGCTGGCTTGTCTGTTTCTGCCCCTGGGCGCTGGGCTTCCCGGGGAAGTCAATCCACTGTCGGTCCTCCAGGCTGTTCTCAAAGATCGGTTCCAGTCCTGCCATGTCTCTGGTGGCGGAGGGGTCCCTCCAGGGCGGCCAGAGGACACGCACTCATTTACTCAGAGTTTGCTGCTGGCCCCTCAGAGATAAGAGATGTGGCTTCTGCCTCGCAAGAACCTCTCAGTGGAGGAGGTGGTGAGCACTGGCGAAGGAGCAAGGTCGCCTCCTATGTCTCCACATCAGTTGGCTGAGCCATCGCCACCCGCGTTTTTTACATTTTAATCCCTTTCTTTTTGGAGTCACCCAGCAGACGGGCCTTTCCCGGGTTTGTGCTTGTGTTCGTGCCTGGGGGCGACCCTCTGTGTGATGCTCTAGTTTGCGTCTAGGTCAGGTCAGCGACAAGGGGAGCATGGCCCAGCCGTGGCCTGCAGCCCACCACGGCAGCTTCAGACCCGATGGGTCCTGTCATCCTGTCAAATCCCAGATCTTCGCCATGTCCTTGTGCCTCTGCTGTTGGAGGATTTGGAAGACCCGGTGGCAGGCACAAGGCCCTCTGTCCCGCGCGGCGAAGAACAGGGATGAATAGCCATCAGCTGTTGGAAGGGCGCCTCATGCTCCATGGGATGGGCTCGGCAGCTCAGGTTCCCATGGTAACCAGCCCATCAATGCCCTCAGTGTCAAGACGGTACCACTGCTGAGAGGAAGAAACAGTCTCATTGTCTCCCCTTGGGTTGCTTGGGTGCAAACCAGCCATGCTCCCCACAGGGTCCAACAGCCTCTGGCCCGACGGGTGGCGCCCCCCGGCGGTATACGACCTGCTCGCAGAATCGGGGCCAGAAAGGGGGCCGGCAGCTTCAGTTTCCTACCCCTCCTTTGGGCCTTTGAACTGCCGTCACAGGCTGACATCAGTCACTTACAGAGTCCTTGTTGGGTGAATCTGACCTCGCAGTGGGAAGAAACAGCCCAACCGGATCAGACTCCTGCAGCGCTGGGTGGTGAGCCAGACTACATTTGCCACAGGGGTGGATAAATCTGTGTCCCATGGTGGCAGGCGGGGTTTTGGAAGGGCGCTTGATTTCCAGACACTCTCCCCTTTGTTTCAGAAACTTGTGTCAGCACCTCTCAGAGATGATTTCCTGTGATCATTCAATCAGAACCTCCTCCTTACCCATTGGGGCAGGGGAGGGGGCGAGTCCACTCCCACGATCTTGTCAGACTCTCCAGGATGGACAGTCTGGGAGGGTGGACAGAGGGGCAGGTGGGATACTCACTTGTCAGGGAAGGGCCCGCAGCTCCCCCTGACTAGGAGAAGGCTCGCCCTTTTTCATCCTCTGTCCTCTGAGCTGGAAACTGGGACACATCCACTGGCCATGGCCCTGTCCCCTCTGGCCTCAGCCCAGAACCCTTCCCTTTTGTCAAGGGTTCCAGCCACTCCTTTGACGTTCTGGAAACTTTCCCTATACTTTTTTCTTTCTTTTGCACCTGCTATTTGTTGTAGTCGTTCTAACCTGGGTGCCCACTCCCTGTATGGTCCACCTGGAGAATGCTGCTCTTCAGAATTAGTCAGAGTGGTGTTTCCTGACTTGTCTGCTCCCTGACAGGCCTGAGCACAGTATTCTCGGAGCTCCACGGAGGGTCTCAGCTGGACCCCTGCCACCCACCACATGCACAGACACGGCATGGGAGCGTCTCGTGGCCCTCATCTTTGTTCATCTCTGCTTCCTCAGGCCCTTGTCCCACTCACTGCCCCCACACCACCACCTCTCAGATACCTGGTGACTGTGTTTCATTAGAAGGGGTATAACCGGGTCACTGCGTTCCAGTACCCCCAGAACAACTACCACTACCACCGGCCAACTCCTATATTCTTGGCCCTACAGATGAAGAAGCCCTGCTCTGATTATCACCCCAGCGCCCTAGGAGTGACCCAGATGAGCCAACGGAGACTCCGAGCTGGTTGAGTGACTTACTGCAGCTTTAGTAAATTTCAGAGCAAGGCTTTCAACTTGGACCACTTGGATTCCAGGCCTTACTCACAGACCGTGCCTAGAGAGCTGGCGGCACCTGAGCGGGCCATGGAGCTTGAGGTGGGGCTCTCCAGCTTGTAAGTCCAGGCAGATGGAGGGCTGAGCTAGAAGGGGCACCTGGGGAGGTGTCTGCGCAGTCCCGTCCAGAAGGACCCTTCCTTCTCATCAGGTCTCTGGCCTGGGGCTTCCCTTCAAATGTTTACCTCTGCAGGAGTGAAGGCTGCCCACAGCATTCTTGACTTTGGAGTCCAGGAGTGTCAAGGGCAGGGAGCTGTCCTTGGACACCCTCCCCCCAACCTACCAGAGACCCATGTGTTTCCCACCCCAGGAAGAGAGTGGAGCACTGTGCAACCAGATCTCCGACAAGAAAGCTAGACCCCCATGAGGAGAGAAGGGGCTTAATGAGGGCCCAAGGATATGCAGAGGGTGGCACAGCCCAGTTATAAAATTGTGTCATTACTTAAATTACTTAATTGTCATTACTTAAATTGTCTTGGTATTATATAAGAGGAATACGCATAGGTAAAATATTTGGAAAACATGAAAAAGAACAAAGAGAACTCCAAAATCATTTATAAGTCCTCCCACCCAAAGATAGTTACCGTTCACAATTTGGACTATGTCCTTTCATTATTTTTGTTTTTAAACCGCACGTGTGCGTATGTGCGTGCACGCGCATGTATGTGTGAGCGTGTGTGCACGCATATATCTGTATAGGAGTATGCACATATGTGTATATGTGTGTGCACCCACCCGCACACATCCATGAATGTCTTCTACGTATAGGAGTGTACAGTTTGGTACCTTGCACCTCCCAAGCCTACACCTACTTTATGGTATAATTATTTTTAAGATTTTACTTATTTATTTAAGAGAGAGAGAGAGAGCACGAGGCGGGGGGAGGGGCAGAGGCAGAGGGAGAAGCAGTCTCCCCACCCACCACTGAGCAGGGAGCCCGATGCCGGGCTCGATCCCAGGACCCTGGGATCATGACCTGAGCCAAAGGCAGATGCTTAACTGACTGAGCCACCCAGGCGCCCCTCTATGGCATAATTTTTAACGGCTGCTCAGCACATCATTTAGTGGCTGGCCCATACTTACTTCATCTTTCCCCTGACATTTTAGGTCAGTGGATTCCTTACAACTCGTTGGGGAGTCTGGTCTGGAATGTGAGCACCATGCGGGGAGGCAGAAGGGGTTCTGCCACTGCCTCGTCTCCCACTGACATGTCTGGCCCCCCCACCGGGTGCAGTGGCCCAGCACATTTTCCCACGGCTCCCCATCCCACCTCACTGGCCTTGTGGACGGTCCAGGACTTGATACCATTTGTTCAAGTCACAAGGATTTTATTGAGCATTTTTTTCTTATTTTATAAAACCACATGTGTATTATATATTCTCCCATCGTAAAGGATTCAAACAATGCGGAAGTATAAAGAGCAAAACTCCAAAATCTTCTTCCCCCAGACGCCGCCACACTTTCACATGGGAGTGTCTGTTTCAGAAACACACATGTACGTGAAGGTTTTATTGTTTTATATTAATGGGGTCATGCTAAACATGTTTTTCTGCACCTAGCTTTGCCTAAGTCTAACCAGATATCCTGGAAAGCTTTCTACTCTAGTACATAGAGATCTACTCCATTATTTTATTTTTTATTTAAAAAAATTTTTTTTATTGATGTATAATGTATTATTTGTTCCAGGGGTACAGGTCTGTGATTCATCAGTCTTACACAATTCACAGCAGTCACAATAGTGCATACCCTCCCCAATGTCCATCACCAAGCCACCCCATCCCTCCCACCCCCCTCCGCTCCAGCAACCCTCAGTTTGTTTCCTGAGATTAAGAGTCTCTTACGGTTTGTCTCCCTCTCTGGTTTCATCTTATTTAATATTTCCCTCCCTTCCCCTATGATCCTCTGTCTTGTTTCTCAAATTCCTCCTATCAGTGAGATCATATGATACTTGTCTTTCCCTGATTGACTTATTTCACTTAGCCTAATACCCTCTAGTTCCATCCATGTTGTTGCAAAGGGCAAGATTTCTTTTTTTGATGGCTGTATAATATTCCATTGTATATATATACCACATCTTCTATATCCATTCATCTGTCGATGGGCATCTTGGCTCTTTCCATAGTTTGGCTATTGTGGACATTGCTGCTGTAAACTTTGGGGTGCACGTGCCCCTTTGGATCCCTACATTTCTATCTTTGGGATAAATACCCAGTAGTGCAATTGCTGGGTCATAGGGTAGCTCTATTTTCAACTTTTTGAGGAACCTCCATACTGTTTTCCAGAGTGGCTGCACCAGCTTGCATTCCTACCAACAATGTAGGAGGGTTCCCCTTTCTCCGCATCCCCGCCAACATCTGTCGTTTCCTGACTTGTTAATTTTAGCCACTCTGACTGGTGTGAGGTGGTATCTCATTGAGGTTTTGATTTGGATTTCCCTGATGCCGAGCGATGCTGAGCACTTTTTCATGTGTCTGTTGGCCCTTTGGATGTCTTCTTTGGAAAAGTGTCTGTTCATGTCTTCTGCCCATTTCTTGATTGGATCATTTGTTCTTTGGGTGTTGAGTTTGATATACTCCATTATTTTAAAATAGTTTTAAGCTATTTTACCAGTGCAGCTATTAATGTTCATTGATTTGCCTCTGGTTTTGTGTTTTTGTTTTTGTGTTTTTTTTTTTTTATTCTTATGTTAATCCCCATACATGGGTTTTTTTGGTATTATAAACAACATTGTGGTGACCATCCTTATTCATGCCTCTCTGTGCCCACGTATGAGAATTTCTGTATGGTGTATAATAACAAGACCAAGTAATAGTTATAACAATAAGTAATAATCGCAGACACCTATCTGGCCCTTATCATGTGCCAGATAATTTTCCAAGTGTTTTCGTGGTATTGACTCATTTAATCTTCTTAGAAACCCTATGAAATAGATGCTGTTATTGTCCCCATCTTATGGTTGAAGAAACCAAGGCACAGAGAGGTTGAGTAATTCATCCATAGTTACACAGTATGGAAGTGTTAGAGTCAAGATTTGAGCCAAGATGATCTGGCTCCAGAGATTGGGGAACTGTGGAGGCAAAGTACATAGGCATGTTATGTGGTGTTAGACATCGGCAGGTGCCTCTTCAGGCAGGCGGTGCCAACCCCCCCTGCCCCAGCAGCACATGAGGGGTCCTCACTAATCTTGGGTGGAGATTATCAATTGTCGTAGTATTTGCCTCCAGGTGAAAATGAGGTCTTGTGGTTGTTTTTTTTTTTTTTTTTAAAGATTTTATTTATTTATTTGAGAGAGAGAGAACACATGAGAGGGGATAGGGTCAGAGGACAAAGCAGACTCCCTGCCAAGCAGGGAGCCTGATGCGGGACTCGATCCTGGGACTCCAGGATCATGACCTGAGCTGAAGGCAGTCGCTTAACCAACTGAGCCACCCAGGCACCCTTGTGGTTGTTTTAATTTGCTTTTTTCTGATTCCTGTTAAAGCTAAATGCCTTTTCATAAAGTTATTAGTCATTTTAATTCTCCTCTGAATTGCTTATTTGCATTCTTTGCCCATTTTTCATTTTGGTTATTTTTCTTTTATCTTAATGATTTGTAGGTGCTGTCTCTATAGTGTGGATATTAATCTCTTGTTTGTAAATACATTGCAGATATTTCTCCCATCTGTCACTTTTCCTTGAACACTATTTAGAAGGTTTTGCTTGCTTGTTTTCTGAAGTAGAACCTGAAGTTTTATTTGTTTGCAAGGCTTTGGGCTCATCACTTGATATAATTCAGTGAGTATAATTTGTTCAGTCGGGGTCCTTACCTACAACAGACAGGCACTTAAGTGAGGAACAGTGAACTTAATGTAGAGACGGGGGCTAGATGCTTTAGGATAATAGAGGAGAGGAGAGCTGCTTTTCACCTGGGAAGTTCAGGGAAGGCTTTGAGCCACACTTTGGAGGGCCCACCGGATTTTTACAGAGAGAGAAACAAGGAGCGGTGTTTTTACAGGTGGATCCCGACTGAGCGCATCCGTTTGCATCCTGTTGGAAAACAGCTCACCTTGTTGGCTTAGGTAGAGACTCTCATGAGGGGCTAGTTACAGAGGTGCAAATGGGGAACAGGGTACCAACAAAAGGTGTTGAGGCACCTGGAGACCAGCAGTGGGGGTGGGGGTGGGGGTGGGAGGGTGGGGAGCTGCTACTCACCTTGAACCAAAAGGACCAAGGGAGAAAACAGGCTAGCAGAGCACTGTCAGGAGCTGGAGCTGCAGAGGAGGCAGGCTCCATCGGGCTCCGCCCACTGGCCAGACCCTCAGGATGTGGGGTCCAGGTGGGGTTGTTGGAAGGGCACAGGGTAAGGCAGAGAAGGGACAATAACCAGCACAGTAAGGAAAAGGAGAGGGGAAAAAAAATGGGGGCATAGCAAGAGCTCAGCAAGCACCCTGATGCCTTTAGAGGGTAGAGGAATTCATTTGCCACTTCTTTTATCCAGGCTGTTTATTGGGGCCTGGCTCCAAGCCTGGCCCCGTGCACGGTAGTGAGCAGCAGAGATGCGTCGGGCTGGCTTCGCCTCCAGCGATGTGTGCCTTGACACCAGCTTTAGCTTGCCACGTGTCCTCTAGGAGGGTCACAGCACAGGCGTGTGCTTTTGTAGCCGTTAGATCCCACGCACCTGGATCTGTGCCTCCTTGGTCCAGCCGGAGTTTATTTAGGTGTGTCTGTCGGAGGACAAGACTTGAGCACGGAAAAATAAGTCCACTTCTGGCCACCATTGCCCTCGGTCTAACACACATCTTGATCTTCTGCTGTTTTCTTAAACTTGAACAAACAAAAGAAAAAACCCCTTATTTGTGTTCCCCTTGATAAAGCTAATTTCTGTAAAAAAGAAAAGAAACCTTATTTCTATCCTGCTATCAAAGTAACCGTTCGCGACTGAGCTCATTAACCGTCTTTTTAACACACATCTCTTAATTTCTCGTTTGCAGGAACATGACACGATTAGCCACGAACAAGAAGCAGGATTTGTTTCAGTGGCTTAAACAAGTTTAGGCGCCACAACTTTGCCAATTCAGGACCCTCACAACCCTTTCTTTTTTAGCGCAAGGTGCAAAAGCCCATTTATGGGAGTGAATGCTTTCTGTTCCTGCAGTTTCATGTTCTCATACAAACTGAGCTCATTTGTCCTTTCTGGGATTACTTTTGTGGGGCCGGGGCCGGGGATGGGCATGGGAGGGTGGGATTTACTTTTTTTTTTTTACTTTTACAAGAAATGTGGTTTTCTACCTTCCTCTGATATCTGGCCACACCAGGAACATTGTGAAACCAAATTGATTCCTTCTCACATTAAATAGTCTTCAAATCCAGACAACCCCCCAGAGGTAGATACGGATCCCCTAACTCTAGAAGCCTCTAACTGTCTTTATAAGGCTCATGTTGGGGGGCCATCCACATAATGGTGAGCCATGTCTTAATGGCGTTCCTATTCTAAATAGGTACCTATCCAAAACCTAACTAGGAGAATCTTTCTGCTTTTCCCTTTTGATATTCACTCACAAAGACCGCTAGATATGGTTCTGTTTTCTAATTGTGTCAGAAATTCAGTGCTGCATAAAACTACAGAAAAGCCTATCTTCAAGCCAATTTGTTTGCGTTACTGAAAGTTGGTTTTACCTTCCAGCCCTTGCTTCCTTTCTTGAAGTTAGTCACTTACAGTGCCTTGGACTTGGTCAGTGCCCATGGCTGTGCCTGCCTGCATTTGTCTTCCTGCGGGGGGCTACTCAGCGTCCTCCCTGAGTTGCTCCTGCACACTGACCTCCTGGGAGGAGTCTTTCAGTGACCGGGTGCTGCCACCAAGAGATCTTTCTCCCCCCAAGCCCGGGGGCACCTGTGTGTGCACTCGCCACCACTTTTCTCCCCTCAGTGTCTAGATTTTATTTGAATCGTGTGGTCAGGCTGCGGGAATTGAATTGCAAGTCTTAAGGCAGGGCTGTGTTTCTGTCTGCACTGTGGGCACAAAAGTGATGCTCAAAGATCATAGGGATGATGGGTGCCGCTGGGTGGGAGTAGCCATCTTACCAAACCTGACAAGTCCATTTCACATGGTGTGTCCGTGTCCTGAGGTCTTTGGGGGAGGTTCCTTACTGTCAAGCTCAGTTTGATTTCCGCATCCACTCTTCATAGCAGCAGACAATGTGTTGACTGCTATGGCCGGTGCTCTGGCTTTCCTGGCAGGTCATGGTGTTTTGGTAAGAAAATCAAATCAACAGGTGCTTCCATTGACCCAAGCATGTCCCCGGTCTGCCTGTCCCCCTGTCCAAAGTTTCTCTGTAATCTGAGGTTCTGTGTCTGTTGGGCTTCCCCCCCACCCAGAGGATTATGAGGTGCCCTGGAACGTTCAGCTTGTTTATCATAATTTTTTAAGTTCTTTAGGTCCATCAGTAGGAGAATGGATAAGTATATGTGACGTATTCATGTAATGGGCCCTCTTTACTCAGCAAAAAGAGGAGCAGACAACCAGCAGGGACAAGCTCATAGACATAATACGGAGTAAAAGAAACCATGCACCAAAGAGTTATCTGATTCCATTTACAGCAAGTTCTAGAACAGGCAAAACCCATCTGTAGTGGAATAAAAAACTAATCTGTAGGGGTGGAGATGGGCTGAAAAGGGGCATGGGAGAGCTTTCTGGGGTGCTGGCTAAGTTGTATAGCTTGCTAGGGCCTTGGGTTACGTAGGTATAAACATTTAGCAAAACTCAACAAATGTACAATGAGCTTTTGCTCATTTTATCATATGTCAATTTTACTTCAAAGGGGAAAAGCCATAAGCGAATACTGAACCCTTCATAATGATGTATATGTTGAAGTCTTTAGGAGAGAAGTATATTGATACTGAAATTTACTTTGGAATGCACCAGAAATAAGATGGATGGACAAATGGAGAGAGAGACATGGATAGATGAAGAGAAATGTGATAGAGTAATTGTAGTAATTACATTAATGGTAGAATCAAGGTGGTGGGTATGTGGGTGTTTGCCGTACAATTCCTTCTCCTCTGCTGTATGCTTGAAAAATTGCAGAAGAAAATGTTGGGATAAAAAGATTCCTAGGGTAGTGGTGGGGATAGGATGGATTTGGGAGAAATCTACTGTCCTTGGAGACATATACTTATAAATTTGTGTTTGGAGATGAGGATTAAAAGCCTAGAGATTTAATGGGGCAAATGAGGTCATCAAAGAAAGCCCCATGGAATCTGACTTGTTGGCGGGGGGGGCATAGGCTTTTGTAAAGTATGTTCTGGTCATGCTGGCATCTGCAAGGATGACTGTGGCTCCCTGAGCCCCTCGCTTCTTCATTTTCCAGGGACAGAAAGATTCAGCCCTGGGGAGGAGCATCCCAGTAAATGTAAATGAGCAGAGTCCTGCAGTTTAAGAACCTTCCTGCAGAGGAAAGATAAGCCCGCCGCAGATACCCCTGGCACGGCCATGGTCGTCTGGGTTGCTTGCCTGCTAATTATCTTCTCGTCTTGCTCTGCAGTGTTTTTCTAGTTCCGGGATTTGAATTATTGACTTTATGTAGAATTTTCAGCCTCCCTCATGCTGTCGAACGAAAGAGCTAACAGGAGTTAGCAGCCGTTCCGTACAGAGTCCTCATGGATGGCTGTCCTAAGCTGGCCCCTGGCCCCTGTGCTCCCCCGGGGATTTGTCCCAGGCCAGGTGCAGCAGAGACTCAGCCATCAGTTTCTCTTGCCGGAGAACCTCTGGGAGAGGAAGCTCCTGGTCTGCTGGTAAATTTAGGGCACGTGTGAGGAGTGGGGGTAGGGAGAGAGGAGAAGAATGAAAGCATTATTCTAAGAAGCTGCTTTTATTTATAGATTCTCCTAATTCTATTAAAATGAATGCCAGAGGGATATAAAACTTGGAACACGTAACACATAATAGAAATGAAAGGATGTTAAGCTAAAATAGAGAACAATGGTAAAATGAGAAGAGAGTCTCAGTACCGAGAGGAAGATGTGACATTTTTCTGAAATAAAATCGTCTTCGAGCACACGGCACAGGGAAAGTGAATTAAAAGAAGGACTTGGTGAGGAGAGGACTTGGAAGGAAACATAAAAATATTTCATAATGAAAAGGAGAAAGTGTTAAACTGACTCAAGGGGAAAACAAAGACAGAGATTACACTAATTACATTATAGAGACAAATAAATAAAATGTCACTGTTGTAAAAGGAAATAAAACTAATTAAATACTTAATATGCGTTAAGAGGAGTTGGCTAAGTAAATATCAAATATGATAAAATATGTAAATAGCCATAATTTGCCTGCCCCTTATTTCCTGCATATAAAACGGGAGATTTTTGATCCCCATGATAACACATTAATAGGACAAGACACAAAGGAAGCGGCCACATATATTAGACAGCCTGGAATCAAACAAGCGCTTTCAAATGAACGAATTGATGAATGAGATGAATGAATGAGGATTCCTTAAAGTAAGGAGTTTAAAAACACACACTCAAAAGGGAAAGCAACGCAACTACCCTCGAAGATGAAAATCTAATGCATTAAGGCATGAAAGAAGGTGTCAGTAACTCAACCTCTCTGTGCCTCAGCAATTTCTACTGAAAAAGTGGAAGTTATCAGCACCTCCAACAATCAAACGCTTAGAATGGCACCAGGCCTGAAGCGGACACTCAGTGCATATTAATGCTAATAATATTATCATTGTGGTGATTATTAATACCAAAAGGGAGGGAAATAACATGTCCTTTCAATGTGAGGCATTGGAGGCAGACTAGGGATTCAGAGCTAGTAAAAGGTGACCCGGAGAAGATTGCAAATAGGGTGCTTCTTTTAACCTTTCATCTTTTGGCTGGCGGGGGGGGGTGGAGAAGATTCACTGATGCGAAAAGTTTAGGATGGGAAGGGCAGAAGTGAAGCCAGGCTAAGAAAGAGCCAATGAGGGGCGCCCAGGTGGCTCAGTCGGTTAAGTGTCTGCCTTCGGCTCAGGTCATGATCCCTCAGTCCTGGGATCAAGTCCCACATGGGGCTCCCTGCTCAGTGGGGAGCCTGCCTCTTCCTTTACTCCTCTTCCCTGCTTGTGATCTCTCTCTCTCTCTCTCTCTCTCTCAAATAAGTAAATAAAATCTTAAAAAAAGAAAGAAAGAGCTAATGAGCCATAGTTTACAAAGCCAGGACATCCCAGGCTGCAGGGCGTGCTCACGGGCTCACTCCCAGGGAGGTGCCTGGCCCACAGCATGTGGAAGGTGCCCTCCTCAGCTCCTGGCATGCTCGGCTGGGCCTGTGCCTACCACCACTGATGCAAAAGAGAGCCCTCTTGCTTGGAACTAATTAATGATCCTCTCTTGAGGATAAATAAAATAAGACTTGGATTAACCACAACTTTCCATGTCAGTTAGCCTATGTGGGCATCTGGGAGCCGCATAGAGCTTATGAAGGAATAGTCTGTTGCCCAAACATGGCCAAAGAGGGCCTGGAGCCACTCTCCACAATGCACATTTGCCTACTAATTGTAGCTGACACATGTCCACGATCATTCCCAAAGGAGAACTGGGTGCCTGGAGATGCTAGATTTTTTTATGCATTTTTCCAAACTTTCCTTAGTCTGGGCAACCACTCAGGATGGATTGCACAGAACACTGACTCTCCTAATTAAATGAGCCAGAGGCATAATGGGACTCTGGGAATAAGGAGGCAGGAGATAGGTTGTTTTTTCTTCTCTTGCTCCCCACCCCCCCATAATAGCCAAATTTCCCCATGATGCATGAAGACATGCGTGTTTTTCAGCTGTTTTGATCTGGTAGCCTACTCTTGCAGACAGAGCCAGTGGCAAAAATACAGACTTAGGAATTAGAAGAGGCGGATTCTAATTCCAACACTTTTTGTCTACAAATTGGTCAACATTTGGCGAGTCACTTGTCTCCGGATGTAGAGTCATATATTCATCCTGTAAAGTATGATTGTAATGATCATTACCCAAACAGTGTTCTCATCTGGCTGTTGGATCGCAGTGTAGACATAAGCCTCTGTGTAACTGAGGGGGGTCAGTCATTATCAGGGCAGGTGCGAAGTGGGCCTCCTTTGGTGACAGACACTCCAGGCTCACACCATCCACGCCGGGACCACCAGCCCAGGGCCCAGAAGGTGGGTGGCCACCCCCATTTCCAAGAACCCCCTTCAGCCCTCTCCCCCACATTTTGCCTGGGTTGATTCCATATTGGATTTTGGAGGCACTGTGCAACGCTATGTACTTGAAGAGCCCTGGAGTCACAGCCCACCTTCTGATGGGAGAGCTGAAATTTGGGACGATCAAATTGCTGTAATCTAATTTAACTGGTAATCTACAAGCTCCCCTTCTGAGAGCCGATAGTTTGCATGCTGCTGGGGAATAATACACCCTGTGCCACCAATTTCGGGGCATTATCAGATGGTCACAAGGAATGTGATGGTGAAGATGGTGGCCAGGGTCCTTTCTTTCACACAGCAGATCTGGAAATGGGCCCTCCTGGTTGGCGCTGTGCCTGGTAGTGTCTTTGTCTACCCGGCCACACTCAGCAGGAGGTCTCTGCCTTGGTGGCCGTGGCATGGTGGTTGGGGCACCTTCAGGCCTCATGTCCAAGTTCCAGGTAGGGTTGGGGGGCAAAAGGTCAAAGAGTGAAGGTCTTTCCCTCTTTGTTCAGGAAGGGTCACCTTCCCCGGACACTTGTGCTGACATCTCATGTGGCAGGACTATATTCTGCTAGCTGCAAAGGAGTCTGAGAAATTAGGATTTTACATTCTACGATCTCTCTAGAAGGGTGGGCAGTGGAGAAGTTGTTGAGAACAGGCAGGATCAGCCAACCACGCTTCACAATGACTGTAGTACGCTCCCACTATCTTATGGATGATCAGGAAGGAGAGGGGGAGGAGAGAGCCTTGTGTTATTTATCACAAGAGAGAAATTACCTCTTAATGGTGCTCAGATGAAGCAGCAATTCGGTGAGGGGCAGGCCCTGGCCTAACTGCTATGAGGAATGCAGAGGGGCCCAGGACAGGCCAGATGGTCCCATCCCTTGATGCTCTCTAGCAAGGGAGATGCCTGTATCAATAACCAGATGCCAGTAGAATGTGGTGAATTATCTAGCAGGGGTGCAAGTGAAACTGGAGGACTGGGCAGTGGGGGATCACTTCCACTTTCCAAAGGAAAATAGTGAGGAGAAGGCTGAGGAGAACCATGAGGATAATGTGATGAGGATGGTGAGGGTCATGATGATAATAGGGATAATGATGGTGAGGATGATAATATTGACAATGACAAGGATGGTAGACTCTTACTGGGCCAGAAGTTCTCATTTGCTCCTTATAGCCACCCCACAAAGTAGGTACCTCTCCCTGCCCCCCCAGGTGGCAGATAAGGAAACTGAGGCACATAGAAGTTGAGTTCCTCAGATTAGACATGGCAGAACCAGAGCTGACACCACACATACTTCTACTTCATTATCTTTAAAATATGTTATTTGAGGGGCGCCTGGGTAGCTCAGTCATCAGGCATCTGCCTTTGGCTCAGGTCATGATCCCAGGGTCCTGGGATCGAGTCCCGCATAGGGCTCCCTGCTCAGTGGGGAGTCTGCTTCTCCCTCTCCTGCTCCCCCTACTTGTGTTCCCTCTCTTGCTGTGTCTCTCTCTTGTCAAACAAATAAATAAATAAAATCTTTACTAAAAAAATAAAATATGTTATTTGATACATAGAAAATAGTTCCCATATGTTATTTATAAAAAGCATAATAATAGCACTTGTGAAGCCACCACCTAGCCCAGAAACTAGACGATCGTCAGTATTACCTATATATTTCTCTTCTATCTTACCACTGCTAAAAGATTAACCGAGGTGGGGCACCTGGGTGGCTCAGTTGGTTAAGCGACTGCCTTCGGCTCAGGTCGTGATCCTGGAGTCCCGGGATCGAGTCCCACATCAGGCTCCCTGCTCAGCGGGGGGTCTGCTTCTCCCTCTGACCCTCCTCCCTCTCATGCTCTCTGTCTCTCATTGTCTCTCTTGCAAATAAATAAATAAAATCTTAAAAAAAAAATTTAAAAGATTAACCGAGGCATATTAAAAATTTTAAGAATTCATTTGAGCAAAAATCTATTTGAATGGAGCAGCACCAAACCAGAAGTGGTTAGGAGTGCCCTACTGATAGGAGCAAGAGAGAAGAAGATGCCAAAGCAAACCAAGGAAATGATTTGATTGGCTGTAGCCAAAGTTGTTGCCTTGTTGGCTGTTTGTGATTGGCTGTCCTTGGGTTTTGATTTCTTAGCCTTGAGGCATTTACAGGCTTAGGTTTTGGTTTGCTTATGTAGGCTGCTGAGGAATCAGAACCACCTCAGTCTAATGGCCTCCTGTTTAATTAATTTAACACCACCTGGCCACTACCTGTCCAGCTCCATAGGGTGACCGCTGTCCAAATGGTGCATCGCAGGTGTAGATACACTTAGACGATGCGTTGCTCAGTTTTGTTTTTGAGCTCTATAAAAATGATGTATGAGGACCTGTGGCCTAGGCCTTGGTTTTTTTTCCCTCCCTGAACATCATGTTTCTAAGGCTCAGCCACATTGAAGGTACCCTGTTTAACTGTGGTTCATTTATTTTCACTACGATACAATAGTCATTGGCCAACAAATCACAATCTGTCTGTCCATTCTCCTGGCAGTGAATGTTTGCGATTTTTATTAAGAACATTGTTGCTAAGAATAATCTTGTACATGACCTCTGGTGCACCTATAGCAGACTCTTGGGTACTTGCCTAGAATGGGATGACTGGGTTTATATACTGGGGATACCAACCCTTTGTCTGTTACAAGTGTAGGAAATAGCATTTTCCAGCTTGTGAATGTTTAAAAAAACTTGTATAGGTGTCTTCTGATTAAATTGAGTTAACTTTATGTAATTGTATTTTCAGTCTTTTCTCTTTTTTATAATAGTTTTATTAAGTTGTAATTCACATACCATATGATATACCCATTTAAAATATACACTCCAGTGGCTTTTAGTATGTTCACAGAGTTGTGCAGCCATCTCTGCAATCACTTTTAGAGCATTTCATCACCATGGAAAGAAACCCCATGCCCATTACCAGTCATTCCCCATTCTGCCCCACACCCCCAGCCCCAGACAACTCTACTTTCTGTCTCTATAGATTTACCTATTCTGGACATTTCATATAAAGGAATCACACAATAGGTGGTCTGGCTTCTGGAAGAAGACTGGTTTCTTCCACTTAGTGTGTTTTCAAGGCTCATTCATTTTGTAACATGTCTCAGTACTTCATACTTTTTATTTCCGAATCATATTCCACAGTATGGATGTACCAGTATATGGATGCTTTGTCTGTCTCTCAATCGATGGACGTTGAGGTTGTTTCCACTTTTTGGGCCATTATGAATTAGGCTGCTATGAACATTCATGCACAAGTTTTTGTGTGGATGTATGTTTTTACTCCTCTGGGATTATACCTGGGAGTGGAATTGCTGAGTCATATGATAACTCAGTGTTTGACCTGTTGAGAAACTGCCAGGCTGTTTTCCAAAATGGCTCCACCATTTTACAGTCTCATCAGCAGTATACAAGGGGTCCGATTTCTTCATATCCTCATGAACACTTGTTATTATGTCTTTTTTTATTGTACCCATCTTAGCGCTCATCGTGGGTTTTTTTTGCATTTCCCTGATGGCTAATGTTGTTGAGCATCTTTTCATGTGCTTGTTGGCCTTTTGTATCTCTTCTTTAAAGAACTGTCCAGATCCTTTGCCCACTTATAATTGGCTTGTCTTTTATTATTATATATTCTAAATTCAAGTCCCTTTTCAAATATGTGACCTGCAACTATTTTCTCCCCTTCTGTGGATTGTTTCCATCTATTCTTCCATTCTCTTTTAATTGGCATATTTAGACCATTCACAGTTAAAGTGATTGTTGGTATCATTAGATTAATACCTACCATGTTTTCTGTTTGCATTTGTCTTCCCCCCACCCCAACTTTTCTACCTTCTCTAATTATAATGGAGACTTTTAGATATTTTCATCTTATCTCCTCTCTTAGCCTATCAGTTATACTCCATCATTGTATTCCACCCTCCTTGCTTCTGTCAGTTGTACCTACCACTGGCCTCTGCCTCTTAGGATCCCATGGTTCCCATTGACAGTAGGGAAGGAACCCAGGACCATTGGAGCATCCCTTGGATAGAAAGGGCAGCCACCACAGAGCTCTTTGGAGATGCTGCTGTGCCTTACCCAGGAATCTTCTTAATTTCTTGGTAAAGGGACAGTTGGTAGGGGTAGCTTAGCACGTTTCACATAAATTGCCCTCCAACATTCCCATTCTCCCGATTCCCACCTGACCACCAGTGGCAGCATCATTTAGGACCATGCCAGGGATGCCAATTCTTGGGCCCTACTACATGCCTACTTCCTTAGAAACCCCGGGGATGAGTCCAGAAATGGGGGTTTAACATGCCCTCCAGGGCATTCAGTGCTTGCTAGAGCTTGACGAGCCATTGCTCCACAGGGATCAGAAAGTTCCAGCAGGTTGGCCTCACCAGCTATTGGTTTTTGTTCATTCTTAATGTCGGCTAGCCAATCTTATAGATGGTAAACCCCTCCTAGGTATCTGAGTTACACATGAAATACTCTCATGGTGGGGAAAACACCCATGTCCTCAAATTTCGTCCAGATCTGGGCTGTTTACATTCATCCTCCTTTCTTGCACGCTCATCGAATTTACTCTGACACATATTCCAGGCTCCTGCAGGGCCCACTAGCCTTCTCCTCCCAAAGCAGATGCTGGACCTCTAGGATCCAGCTCATTTTATGGGTCTGGGCAGTGAGGGATGTGGACTGGGTCATAAGGGAAAAGGGCAGGGGCCTAGTAGCAGCCGTTGCAAGGCTTTTTCACAGAGGTCTTGTCCCTCACAGGTGGCATGAGGGTTATGTGTGCCGACAAAAGAGGTCAGAGTTCTCTGTTGCAGCCCGTGTCTGCCTGTGTCTGATGGGCCCACTTCTTCCCCATCCTTCCTACTTATAAGAGACCTAGGACTGTCGAGCATTTCCACAGCTTTTTGACTCTGGAACTTTAAAATCACACTCTGGGGGCTGCCATGGGGGCCCTCTGGTTCTCTGAGTGTGCTCTTAATTGATTGTTTTTAGCTTATTTCTCTTTTCCCCCTATATATGCTCTGTAGGGCCATATGCAGAATCTACCTGACCTTATAACCTTTGCAAGTTGCTGTTGCCACACCCCCTGTTCTCCCAATGCCTCACCCTCCTCCTGTATTTCATTCCCATGTATCATTATGTGTAATCAAGAACGCTCTGGTTTTGCATATAATCCATATGCTGTGGATTATCGTTATTCACACACACACACACACACACACACACACACACACACACACCCCTGCCCTCAGCAAGGTGATGATCCCAGTGCTCTTGGAATATATGCACAACCCAATCCCAGAGTCCAATTTTGAGGATCTGTCTTTTTTTTTTTTAGTATATGTGCTGCCGAAGCGAGCACATTGAGGATCTATCTTAAGACCACTTCTAGTAATGATGACTTTATCTGTCAGGGTCTCAATAAGAAAGGTAGGACACACTCAAATTAGGGTAACCCTTTGAGGAGGAGTTACTAGGTAGATTAACCTTCTTCAAAGGTGTGGGCATTGTTCCAAGATACTACCGGGGACTATTAATAGCAGAGTTTTTTCCATCCCATGGCCCCAAAAGAATAAAGAGAAGAGACTGTATTGACAAGGTGCCCTAAGAAGTGCAGTGGCCTTCAGGGAGAGATACAACTAGCCTGAAGTAACCCTGTAGGGAGGGTCAGGGGAGTAAATAGGACACCTTCACTCCCCTCTGCCCTCCCTTTGATCTCTTCCCAGGGTAGTTCATTACCAAACCCAACCCACAGCAGAGGGCAAAGGAACCCACGGCTGGAGTCCATGTTCCTGGGGCAGAGAGCCAGGAGGAGGAAGTTGAAAAGTAGATTTTGAGGGGCAAATAGAGCTATCTGGCCCACTTCCATATGTCCTAAAAGTTTTAGTTTTATCACACTTAAGTACCTAATCTAGCTCAAATTTGTTTTTGTGTTTGATGAAAAGTAGGAATTTTTTTATTATTATTATGCTATGTTAATCACCATACATTACATGAAAAGTAGGAATTTTTTTCCCCATAGGAATTTCCCAGCATCATCAGGTGATAAGTCCTTCCTTTCATTTTTGATGTTCCAGCATAAATCAAGTTCCGTATTTGCATGGGTTTTATCTCTCTTTTCTGTGCCATGGGTTAGTTTCTCTGTCTCTGATGCAGTGCCTCACAAACTTTAGTACTGTAGCTTTATAATAAGGCTTGATATCTTGTAGAGCAAGTATTCTTTTTCAGGAGTATCTAGGCTATTCTTGGCCCTTTGTTCTTCCATATTAACTTTGAGTCCATTTTACAAGTTCCACAAACCAGACAAAAACTCTGTCAGAAATTTGACTAAAATGCAATCAGAGAAAGACATGTATCATATCACCTCACTGATGTGAGGAATTCTTAATCTCAGGAAACAAACTGAGGGTTGCTGGAGTGGTGGGGGGTGGGAGGGATGGAGTGGCTGGGTGATAGACACTGGGGAGGGTATGTGCTATGGTGAGCGCTGTGAAGTGTGCAAGACTGTTGAATCACAGATCTGTACCTCTGAAGCAAATAATACATTATATGTTAAAAAAAAAAAAGAAGAAGAAGAAGATAGCAGGAGGAGAAGAATGAAGGGGGGGAAATCGGAGGGGGAGATGAACCATGAGAGACTATGGACTCTGAAAAACAAACTGAGGGTTCTAGAGGGGAGGGGGGTGGGAGGATGAGGTAGCCTGGTGATGGATATTAAAGAGGGCACGTTCTGCATGGAGCACTGGGTGTTATATGCAAACAATGAATCATGGAACACTACATCGAAAACTAATGATGTAATGTATGGTGATTAACATAATAAAAAAATTTGACTAAAATGTTATTTAATATATAAATCTATTTGATATATGTTATATCTTTATGATATGAGGTCTTCATATCCATGAATATGGTATATTTATTTGCTTAAGTCTCCTTTAATATCTCTTGGTAAAGTTTAATAATTTACTATGTATAGGACTTACACATCTTTTGTTAAATGTATAGGTACCTTAAGCTTTCTAACAGTTGTTGCTAGTGTATAGAAATGCAATGGATTTTTTTTTATATTGGCCTTATATCCAGCCACCCTGCTATAAATGCCCTTATTTTTTCTAATAATTTGTCTATAGATGTTATGGTTTCCTATGTAGTCATTTCACTAATGAATAATGTTAGCTTTGTTTCTTCCTGAGCAATATTTAAGCTAATTTAATTATTATTAGCTTAATTATAATATTAAGCTAAAAATTAAGCAATTTATTGCTGGTGGTGCTGGTTAGTACCTTCAGTATAATGAGCAATAAAAGCATTGCTTATAGATAACGTTCTTGATTTTACAGAGAATGCTTTCAGTACTTCCCTATTAATATTTGCTATTTTTTTTTTTATAGACAACTCTGTAACAGGTTAAGGAAGTTACCTTCTCTTTCTACTTGCTAAGAGTTTCTCATATGGGTTTTTAATTTTATCAAAAACTTTTCCTGTATTTCTAATTTGTTAATGTAGTTAATTACATTTATTGATTTTCTAGTGTTAAAATACCCTTGCATTTCTCAATAAATTCAACTTGGTCATGGTGGATTATCTTCTTTACTCACTGCTGAATTTGGTTTTCTGATATTCTAGTTAGGAGTTTCACTTTTATATTTATGGGTAAAATGGACTTACAATCTTTTCTTATACTGTCCTTGTCTTGTTTAACACTAAGGATAATCTGGCCTCACTAGATTTTACCATTTCTCTTCTCTAGAAGAGTTTCTGCAAGACTGGGATTATTGACACCTTGACATTTTGGTAGAGTTTACCTATAAAACTCTCTAGGCCTGTTTGTGGGAAAGAGAAAAGATGTTTAGCTAGTGCTTCAGTGTCTTTAATGGAAAGTCTGACTAGTCTTATGAGCATTTCTTTTTAGTTTTCATAAGTTATATTTTCCAAGGATTCATGTTGTCTAAGTTTTCAAATTTGTTAGCTTAACATCATTGATAGTGCTTCCTTATTATTTTTTAATTTTCTGCTTTATCTGTAGTTGTATCTCTGTTTTTATTTATAATATTCTTTGTGCCTTCTCATTTTTTAAATTAGTATTGCCGTGGGTCTGCCTATCTTGCTGGATTTTTAAAGAACTACTTTTGGCTTTGTTTAGTCTTATTATTATAAACTTATTTTCTGTTTTATAGAGTTTTCCTAACTTTATTATCTTTTTTCTTCTCTAGTTTATTTTTTTTAACTTTTTTGTTAGATAATCTCATGAATGTTCAGCATGTCTACTCCTAATATGAACACCTAAGGTTGACCCTTCCCTTCTAGTGTCATGGTCATTAATGCCCATGAGTTGTCATATTTAGTGTTTTCACTCATTACATTTTAAGTATTTTTAAATTTCCAAAATGATGCTTTCTTTGACCCATGAATTATATATACACGTGTTTGTTAATTTCCAAATGTGTGGGATTTTTAAATCCCTCTTTATATTACCGATGACTCACTTAATCACACCATGACCAGAGACCTATGCTGTCCTGGAAACCAGTTATTTGAAACTTTGAAGAAATATGCTATTTGCTTTAGACCTGTCAGTTTTTGAAAATGTCCTGTATGTCTGGAGAATAGTATTGTCCTCTGATATTGGGTGCAGAATTCTAAGTCTGCCAGAGTACACCTCTGGATAGAGCTGCTCAGATTCCATCCGCCACCGTGGACTTTTTCTCTGTGTAACCGTCTGTTGGTTAGGAATACCTCTGTGCCTTATGGCCTCTGGAATCTGATGACTCCTTAAGGAGGAGCAGGTATTTGGGCTGTCCCTGGAAGAATTAGTGGGTAGGAGGAGGGCCTAGGCAGAGGGGATAACATAAATACTCTTGAGAAAAGGGAGGGGTGTAGGCTCTGGGGAGAGGACCAGAGGGAAGGGAGGTGACTAGGGCAAGGACAAGAGACCCTGGGAAAGGCTGTTCTTTAGAAGAGAGCCAGGAGAGAGTTGTCTGAGGGGTGAAGATAGGAGAAGCCTGGGTGATTTGAGCTGGGTGACGCTGGCATGGTAATGGTATGACTGAGTGGTAAGGATGTCCTCAGACATGCCTGGGGACTGGAGAAGCAAGGGGACCAAAGGTGAAGGGACAGGCAATCTGGGGTTCTAAAGAGAGCTTGGTGGAGACAGCTGCCCGAAAGGCCCAGGACTAGGTAGGGCAGGATGGACCAAGAATCCAGAGTGCTCAGGTCATAATAGGTGGGAGGGGAGAATCGTGGTGAGGGAGGAGACTGGCTGGGGCCATGCTCGCAGTTGCTGGAATGGAGGGGTCAGGGAGAGGATAAGGGTGGTCAGGAATTTTGAGGCCAGGGTATTAGGAAGGTCATTTACCTGGGTGTCAGTCATGTGTTGGTGGCAAAATGGTGACAAAGGAGGAGGGTGAGCTCCTTGATAATGGTAATAAGGAGTATAGCAAGGGACAAGAGTGGTGACAGTAGGTCATGTGGACTTGGAAAGAAGAAACACAGTGAACCTTGAAAGCATAGAGATATCATTTCCTGGGAGGATGACCATAGAACTTACCATCTAACCCATATGTTTCTAAGAGTGAAAATAAGAGCCATGAATACTTATGTAGGAAAACAAGGGTGAGAAAAACTGGACAAGTGCTATTTATTAGGGAAAGTTATCAGGTAAGTGGGAATTTTCAACTAAGACAGGCGTGTATAAGCAAATACCAAAGGGGTAGAAGAGTTTTATATTTGTTTGAGTCCTTTAAAAAAAAAACCTGTATGCAAAATACATACAGCGTAAGATTTATCATCTTCATTGTTCAGTGTACAGCTCGATGGCATTAATTATATTCACATTGTTGAGCAGCCATCACCACCATCCATCTCCAGAACTCTTCATCTTGCAAAACTGAAGCTTTTTATTAAGCACTAACTCTCCCCACTCCAAGCCCCTGGCAACCACCATTCTGCTTCCTGTCTCTATAAATGTGACTACTCTAGGTGCCTCAAAGAGGTGGAATCATGTAGTATTTGTCTTTTATGACTGGCTCAAATCACTTAGCATCATGCTGTCAGAGTTCATCCATGTTGTAGCAAGTGTCAGAATTTCCTGCTTTTTTAAGGCCCAATAATATTCCGTTGTATGTATATATCACATTTTGGCTATTGATTCATGTGTCAGTGAAAACTTGTTGCTTCTACCTTTTGGCTGTTGTGAATAAAGCTGCTATGAACATGGGTGTACATAGATCTCTTTAAGATCCTGCTTCCAGTTCTTTGGGGCATGTACTCAGAAGTGGAATTGCCAGATCATATGGTAAACTTATGTTTACTTATGAAGAAACATGTTGCTGTACCATTTTACATTCCCATCAGCAGCACACAGGGTTCTGATTTCTCCACATCCTTGCCAACACTTGTTTTCTGGTTTTTTGGATAGTAGCCATCCTAAGATGTATGATATGGTATCTTACTATGGTTTTGATTTCCATTTCCCTAGTGGTTAGTAATGTCTTTTTTTTTTTAATTTTTTTTTTTAAAGATTTTATTTATTTATTTGAGAGAGAGAATGAGAGAGAGAGAGCACATGAGAGGGGGGAGGGTCAGAGGGAGAAGCAGACTCCCTGCCGAGCAGGGAGCCCGATGCGGGACTCAATCCTGGGTCTCCAGGATCATGACCTGAGCCGAAGGCAGTCGCCTAACCAACTGAGCCACCCAGGCGCCCCATGGTTAGTAATGTCTTATGGGCTTATTGACCATTTGTATATCTTCTTTGGGGAAATGTCTATTCAAATCTTTTGCCCATTTTTAAATTGCTGTGGTTGTAGTTGTAGGAGTTCTTTATCTATTGTGGATATTAACCCCTTTTCAGATATATGATTTGCAAATAATTTTTCCATTCCATTAAAAAATTTTTTTAAATAATAACAATTCCCATAGGTTCAGTAGGAGGAGCTAGTAGTGGGGCTGGGTGGGGCTCTTTGGAGGTGGTGGGTGGAAGAGGTGACCTGGAGAGGATTTGAGTGTGTGGGATGAGTGAGGAGCAGTTGGTGTTTGAATTTGGGACTCACATGTGGGTAGCTGGAGTGAGGGAAGTCAGGCTGTTACATTGGACAGGCAGAAGAGACGGCTGGCTGGATGCAGCAGGTGCTGGCTGTGTGAGCACCTAGGCAGCCTGGGGGGGCCCCCAGCATGCTGGTATGACTTGCAGGCCAATTAAGCTCTGGGATCTCTGGTTGCCGGGAGCAAGGTAGCGATGGTTTCTTTGACTTGGAGTCAAGACAACCCGTCAAACAAGTTGAGTTTTAGGGTTTTGTTCCCCTGATCTTTTCTTCTATCCCAAAGCCTTTCTCCTTGGCTAGGAGAAACCACATGCACAACTCTTCTGTTTGAAAATGTGGCAGGCAGAACCACAGCAGCAGAACTGCCAGTAGTAAATAGCTAGGTGCATAAAAATTCTCGAGGAAAGATTACATGGGCTTGTAGGGGTAATCAAATGAAATGGAAGGCAATTTGTGCTTTTCCAAGTAAGGTGGATATGTGGGAATTATGTAGATGCTGACAGAGGTATAGGAAAAGCAGCTAAACTTAGCCTGGATTTGGAAAAGAAAGAGGTTAGAAAGGCGGCGTGTGGAGTAGTTAGACCCCTCACTGAGAAATCCGAGTGATCGTTTGACTAAGTTTGTGTCTGCACTTGTCACTGGGGAGACAGAACAGAATGGAAGTCTTCAAAAGGAGGCCATCTACAGAGAATTCTGGAACCTTTGGTACTGTGAAACACACTGTGGGATCTGGAGTCTGTGTCTGGCTGAGCAGGGACCCTGAGGGGGAATGGCTTGTGAAATGCTGAGCAGGGCATGGTCCCTGGAAATGGACGATGGTCCGTAGATGGGTGAGCCAGCACTAGCCAGGAGCTTTGCTGAGGGCCATGTGGAGGGCCCTCCAGGGAAGCCAGGCCCCGTGGTGATCCAGGGATGAGTAGAGCCAGCCCCCCAGGTGTATTTTATGTTGACTAGAATGTTTTTAGAAAGCTGGGATAGCTCTCAACATTTAAACCTTGGCAGATTTCAGATAGGATATTTGAATTTCTAGCTTCTCTTGAAAAACAGGAAGAACTGGCCCCTTCCCTACAGGGCCACAGGCAGGGCAAGGGGGAAAGTGACCACAGATTGCTGGTGTCCTGTTGGGTTTCATGACACGCATTCCCTCTGCCACACCCTAGCTCAACCTCCCAGCAACATCTGGTAGAAATAGCATTGAATGAGGGTGGGGGCAGGGCAGTGGGAATTTGCCGGTCATTCCCGGGAAGGGAACGGACAAGCAGCCCAGCCCTGTCAGGTCCTCACTGATCACCCAGCTCATGAAGAACAGCCACTAAGCCCTCTGAGAGCAGGTGTGTAGCCATTGTGTTGCAAGTCGCCAAAAAAATTGCTGGATCCAGTTCCACCCGTTAAGGGGATGTGTCATCGGAGTGTCTGTAGGTAAAGGTATGCGTTAGAAATGCCAGTTCTCAGCTTTAGCAAGTGGTGACCATAAATCAGACAGGATCTCACAGTACCTAATGAGCACGTCTCTCACTTGAAGTGAATTTATCTTTGCAGACTTGGGTACATGAATGATGACATAAGGCATGAATTCATTTTACAGAATCAGAAGTCTAGAACCTAAAAAAAATGTGTCAGCCTGGAATCGATCATTTATTGGCAGCCGCATTTTATAACAGTTGAGAGGAATGAAAGGGGTGAGAGAAAAGTTAGTTTCAGGGAACTGAAAAACCCCTGGACCGGCCGACATGGGAGAATATCACGCGCCAGGACGGTAAGAGCCGCATGCGTGTGGCGCTGCGTCCCCACAGGTGTGCATGCCCCTGAGTGCCCAGAGCACAGCTGCTCTTCCCACATGCCCCACAGGCCTGGCCAGCAGGGTGATACCATGCATGCTGACCTTTTTGCTTCCATCTAGGAGAGATTATTTTCCCCACAGGAACCCCTGATAAAGAAGTCCACTTTTTTTTTTTTTAATTAGAATCAAAGGGCAAATGGGATTTGTTCCTGAACCGACTTTGCAACTGGCTTTGTGGCAAGTGAGATGCGCTCATGTTCTTTTCTGTAAGAAATGAGGTGAAAAGAGCGATCTGCATGACAGCTTGCCATGTGCCAACCGCATTTACCCTCCCAACAACCATGGAGGTGGGACAGTTAATCCCCATTGCACAGAAAGGGAATTAGAGGTGCAAAGAAATTAAGACACTCGCAGTAAATATACAGCAGGGTCACTGCAGAAGAGCTGGCGACTGGGGTGGGGGGGAGGGGCTGTTCATCCGGTCCCCTGTCCACAGGGCACTGTTGCGTGCACTGTCTCAGTGAATCACAGGCAGAGGTGAGAGGGCTGGGTATGTTTTCTTCCACTCTCCTTCCCACAATGACCTCTCGCTTCTGAAGTTTTACTTTGAATACAGAGGTTCTGTCGAAATTTTTTGTTGCCAAATATTCCATAAACCATCATGTTAGCGTGAAAGGGAGAGAAAAGTGAATCCAGTCCCTCCCTTGAGAGAGGAGAAGCTGGGGGCCAGTGACGGGCAGCCCTTCTGGGTCCCTGATTCCTTAGCACAGCGGCTTGCACAAAAAGCCCCACACGCCGCAGGAAGAGGGCTAACCTGAAAAGGATCGCAGCAAGCCCCGTTTTTAGTTTACAAACGAGGATGTGCTTTGCAACCGGGAAAGGGTATCCCTCGAGTTGTGTTTTGGTGAAATCATGACAGCTGCCTCATCAGTGGCTTCCTCATTTTTAATCACTGGCTTGGGGTTGAGTCACAGAAGCCAAATGACAGAGCATGTTTCTCTTTACGTCTGTTTTTAATTGGCATTATTGAGCTCGGGCACCAATGCAACTGGACTAAAGTTTTCCGTATCTTCATGTAACGTAAGCTGCCTGTCTCAGGAGGGCAAAACCCCCGAGGTCAGCCTAGGAGGTTGGTATGGGGCTGTCTGGTCAGCAGACCTTCAAGGCCAACCCTGGGGTTGGACATCTGGATAAAAGGAAGCTGGGGTGATGGGGTCAGGTGAACTTGGCCCGTCTCCAAGAGTGTTATCTCCTCCCCGGTATCCTTTTCCCCTGGAAGGGAAACCACATAATAGAAACACAGGAGGGGGATGAGCTGCCTGGAACCAAGAGTAGTTAGTAATTATAGCTGGGCAGCTTTGTTGTATCTGCTCCTTGGGGCTGGTTGCACCCTCTCCTTTGTGCGTCTCCAAATGCCTCTGTCACTGGGGCTGAGGTCCCCAGCACCCCGCGTGACACAGGACAGGAGTCAGTTTTAGGAGAGGTGCGGAGAGAATGTGGAAGAGATATATTTTTTTACTGTGGTAAAATATTCATAATAAAATTTGCCATCTTAACCATTTTTAAGTGTAGAGTTTGGTGTCATTAAATGCATTCTCATAGTCACTCAACCATCACCACCATCAGTCTCCAGAACTTTCTCATCCTCCCAAACTGAAACTCTACCCAGTGAACACTAACTCCCCATTCCTCCTCCCTCCGCCCCTGGCAGCCACCGTTCTACATTCTGTCTTTATGAATGTGACCACCCTAGGTGCCTCATCAAAGGGGGATCATACGATCTTCATTCTTTTGTGACTGGCTTGTTTCACTGAGTATAATGTCGTCCAGGTTCACCCATATTGTAACGTGGGTCAAAATTTCCTTGCTTTCTAAGGCTGAATAATAATCCGTTGTATGCATGGACCACATTCATCCATTGATGGACACTTGGATTGCTTCCTCCTTTTGACAATTGTGAACAGTGCTGATATGCACATGGGTGTACAAATATCTATTCAAGTCCTTGCTTTCACTTCTTTGGGGTATAGGAGCTATTTATTTTTAAAGTGAAAATTTTGAAGATTAATTTCTCTAAAATCCTTTTTAATTTCCCTTAGGATAACTGCTCTCCAGTGAGAGTGTTTTAGATATTAAAGTTTGAATTTTAAACATATCTTTCATAAGGACAAAAATCCTTTCTTTTTTTTCCACCTCCCCGAACCTTGCAGCCTTCTGACCTTCCTCAGTTAAGCAGCCCCAAACGACAGCCCAGCGCTGGCCTCTCTTTCTGGAGATCCCCAGATGGACCCCACCTGGTTTCCTTGGGTTCTTAGTGTCGCTTTGCTCTTGGATCTTCGGTGTAACCAGCCTGCTGGGTGTGCTGTGCATGACCATTGGTGCCGAAAGTCACATGCTTCATTCCATTCACAAGCCGAGGTGCTTTTTGCTAAGAGCAAATCTGAGCATGTCCCTGGTGCATTTTCCAGGTGAGACTTTCTGAGGATAAGGCCATGCCCTTATGTCTTGCATACTCAGAAAGAGAAAAGTAAGCAGCGGGTCTCCTAGAGTCAGGGAAGTCTAGACCACATGTCTGGGTCCCTCCATTGCAGGGACCACGGGATCCCTGAGGCCTGTAGGCTGCACAGTGGTGTTCATGTTTTAAAATTAGTTTCCGATATTAAAAACTTGGGAGAACTCTTGTAGAATCTGAGTGTTGGCTTCTCTGGAAGCTTTCAGGAGATCTGGCAATTAAAATATTCTTTTTTAAAAATAATCATAATAATCACGGACTCTCAAAAAGAGTTGGGAGTGCAGTATACAACTTTTTCTGAGGCGCTTGAGAGTACATCACTGAGCTGACCTCATCACACCTCATCCTTTGGTACGTCTTTCTTCATAAACAGGGCCAGTCTGTACAGGACTGTGGCATCATGGAAACGAGGGGATTGCGGATGGTAACTTGCACCATCTGATCCTCACACCTTAGTCACTGTTGCCAACTGTCCAACAGTGGTCTTCACGGGAAAGGGTCCGGTTCACAGTCAGGTGTGACATACATCTGTCAGGGCTCTTTCGTGGGGTCAGGCCTAGGATGAGGAGGGGTGAGGTACTCACCTTGGGCACAAAGTATAAGGGACAGATGCCAGGAGAAAACTCAGTAATCGAGGTAAATAACATTTTGATGCAATATTTTAAAATTTGAAATTAATAAAATCCACAGTGAACAAAATCTCAGAAATTTAAGTAAAAATTAAATAAAAATCAGCATTACTGATTTTTCTTCGGCCTTGGGCTCCAATATGGCTTCACACAGCACTGTTCCTTACTGTCTCAGGGTCTAGAGTGGTTCCCTCAACGTTCTCTTGACTTTTGTGACCTTGGCACTTGCCAATGTCAGGCCAGTTATATTGTGGAAGGTCCCTCCGTTGGGGTTTTGTCTGATGTTTGCTCACGGTGAGGTTCAGGTTCTGCACAAGAGTCTCACAGAAGTGAGTCACTGCATCCGACCCCGTTTCAGTTTGCCTCTGGGCTGGTGGTGCGCCTGTTGATCACCTGGTTAAGGGGCTTTGTCTGCCTGTCAAGTTTCTCCTTTCCCCTTTATAAATTAGTAAATATTTTGCAGAGAGATACTTTGAGACCATGTAAAAATAGCCAATTGGTATACAGCTTGGGATTTGTTATTAAGTATATCTGTATGGACTCATGGTTTCCTATTTTATTCTTGGACTGCAACCTACGAGAGCAAAGCGGTTATTTACTGGCCCCTGGTTTGGCCTGTGGGTGCCTTTCAAGTCTGCTTCTCTATACTAGTGATGTGTCTCCAGGGTTCTTGGAACCCTTTCTTGCTCTCTTCCCAAAATGTGGTCTTACAGATTCCCCTTGCATTTTCCCTGCCCTGACTCTGGAGTCAGCCATTTCTCCAAGAAGCCCTGGTTCCCTTTAGTACAAAATGGTATTTAGAAGCCAAGATCCGGGCTCTGGGTGGGTTCACTGCTATTGGGTGCTGCTGCTTGCTCACAGGCCTATCCAGTGAGGAGAGGTTGTGTGTGTGTCTGTCTACTTATCTATCTTGAAAACTAAATTCACACGGTTATCCAATTCCAATCTAACACCACAGAGTTCTTAACAGTTTTCTTCTCCAACAGTGAGAAAATGCTCTCATTGCCCCGGTGTGTTAACCGTATTTGATCCTTCTCCCTGTGGGTAACCAGTGTGCATGTGTTCTGTCTACATCTCACCATGTGGATGTGCTTCTCACCCACTTGGGCTCTGACACGCAGACTGGGCTGCCCCCTCCCAGCGTGAACACCTCCCCCCACACCGACCTGCTCTGGGCTGCCCCAGGTCTCCCCCCATCAGTCTCCAGAACTCTCTCATCCTCCCAAACTGAAACTCTAGAAGTTTCATGCACCAGAAGCCGTGCTGTGCCCCACATGGCTTTAGGATTGAATTTTTTCAGGAGGAGGAGTCTTACTTTTTATTTTTCAGTCAAAATGAAGCAAAAATAAATACAAAAGGAGGGTTGGGTTTAGAAATCTGGTAAAATGACTAATTCCAGACAGCTGTAAAGAAACCTTTAACCAGTAAATGGTTTAAAAGGAAGATCTTCAAAGTCAAGATTGTAGAGTTTTTCAGATGGCTCTTTGTGGATGTTAAAGGTAGAGGTCGAGGCCAGATGTATAAATTAAACCTCCTCATAGGAGGCCAGACCATTTGGTTTGGCAACTTCAGGGAAGAGAAAAATGAAGGTTGCTAAGTAAAACTTAATGGTTTTTCAGGAATTTGTAGGAAGTTGAGCAGCTTAATTGCAGGCTCTGGGTGGATATGTGTTGAAGAAAGCAATTTGAGGAGACTAGGAAATTGTGCAATAATCTTAACTTGGGTCAGAATTGTAATTATTGCAGTAACAGAATGTCGCTATGTGTATATGTGACCGAAATGGGAAGCAGGGTTTTTTTTCTTTTTTTAAGGCTTTAAAAAATAACAACAAAATGTTCATTCTCCCTCTCTGGACTTCCTTAATTATGAATGCCAGGTAACTCAGTGCTGGCTAAATATAGGTTCAGTGGCCATCTATATTTATAATTTTCTTCAGGTAGGGGAGTCACCAGAGCAAGACAGAATTAATTTGGTGTGTAGGGTTTTATAGGCTCTAATTAGTTATGTTTCTCGTAAGCAGATCAAGTGGGATCAATAATATTATATAACTGAACTCTGACGCCCGTGACTTTGAAACATAGACTCTTCCCCCAAAGCCAAGGGCCCCCTGGAAGATGCCAGCCATAAAGACCAGCAGCTCCAGAGGCCGGCACGCTGCACCCGCAAGTGGACGGGGCTTGAAACATCTGTTTCCAGCCAAGGGCAGGCTCTGGGAGTGATAAAGTGAAGAGGGTTTGTTTTTTTTTTTTTTTTGCAAAGTCAGAAGTCTCATCTACAGCCCATTCATTTCTGAGACCTTGAATTGTGACATTTCGTGGCTCCTTATCAGCTGTTCCCGTGAGGCGGATTTAACCGTGGGAGCCTGGGGAGGTGGGGTGGCATTTCTGTGCACTGACCAAAGCATGCACTTAGCCAATCCCCACCCCCCCGGCCCCCCAGCCCGGCTTGCTGACTTGAGGACTTAGGGAACTGCACCTGCATCTGAGGTCACGTTCATTGGAGGGCCGAGTGGGCGGGTGGACCTTTGGAACAATCCGATGTCATTTGGGATGGATTTGGCCTGCTCATCAGTGACTTGCTGCAAATCAAATGTAATATATTAGATGGGGCTCTACACCGTGCCTTCGGAGCTGCAAAAAATGACAGGTCATCTTTTTGTTCAGGAAGGCAGTGTGCACCCCAGCTGCTAGCACCCGCAGATCCCCTGGACCTCACGCCTGCCCTATATAAGCAGTGATTTGAAGCTGGATGTACTCAGATTTATGGGGGGCGACGGGGGAGAAAACAGGACAAGAGAGGCTCTTCCTGTAAACATCCCCAGCCCAGGCCTCTCCCCCACCACACTTGGCTTCTGCCCCTTCCTTATTTGGCTTTGCAAGCTGTTTACACTCATCCCACCTGTAGTCCTCGAGAGGCTGCCTCTCCAAGGCCGGTTAGCTCGCCATGAATGAGGGGTGTCAGGCCACTTGGATGGAGTGCAGAGTCATGGCTGGCCTGCCTCGCTCTCCCTGCACCCGTGGGAGCTCAGAGGAGCTGCATGGGGCCCGGCCCAGGCCACACAGCTGGTAGATGGTCTGCCTGACCCCACAGCCTCAGGACTGTCCTGGGAGTGGGGCTAGAGAGAGCCCTAATGGCAAAACAACAGTCACAGGGCTGGGGTCTTAGTTGGCCCCAGGGCCGCACTGGACAACTAATATGTAGGGGGAAAGGGGAAGACGTGTGTGTCCTTCCAGTGTCACTTGAAGTCTGTTCATTTCACCGAACATTTTTGAGCTCCTGCCACGTTCCTGACATGGCCAAGGCCTGAGGATTTACAGACAATTCCTGTCTTTGAGAGCTTACAGTGGAAGGATGGAAGGAGGGTGGTGACAGCAACCAGGGCAGACCTGGGCCTGGGAGGTCTAGGAGGCCTTCCTGGAGGCAGTGGTAGCTCAGAGGACGGTTGAAAACAGAGTGGGAAGTGGTCTTATTTGTGGGAAGGGGCTGGTATAAGCAGGCTCAGAGGTGTGAAATAGCAGGTGACAGCAGAGTCCCCCGCACACAGCATCACCGGAGGACAGAGGTGATGCAGGCGGGGCCAGGCCCGTGGCCGAGAGGTGGCATGGCCCAGTGGTGGAGATCTTTATGTGCCCCATGAGGGGCTGAGGCTTCCTCCACTGAGAGGAGGCAGAGCTGGAGTGGGAATGGCAATGTAATGGTGCAGAAGAGAGTCAGAGGCCAGGGACCTGCCTTGGTTCAAGCAGGGCAACGGGGCCACCTCTGCTGGGGCGGTGGCGATGGGGTTCAGCCAGGCTTGAACCCTTCAACAGGTCACTTGCAGAGGGTTCGGTGGCACTGGACACATGTGGAGGATATGGTGCCATTCAGCAAGACAAGGGACTCCTCGGGAGGAGGAGCAGATCTGGAAGCAAGTGAGGGTGGCAAGAAGACGCCGACCCCAGGACGGCTGCTCTGGTTGAGTCATCTGGGTCACGCACATCGCAGGGGCTGCTGCCCTCCACTACACTCTGCCAGGAAAAAGGAGAGAGATGGCTAGGGTATGGCCTGGGCCCCCGAGGACTCAGCCTGTAGAGCACAGCTGTGCTCGGCGCCCATGCGGGTGGGACAGGCTCCACGGAGGAGCTGGTACTGAGCCGAGCCTGGAAGGCCAGCGGGGATTGGCCGGACGAGGGAGGGGCAGCCTCCTGGAAAGGGATTCAACACGGCCCCTGGATGCAGTTCCGTGTCTGCCAGGGAGAAGTTTCAGAATCCAGATGGGCAGTGGCGACTGGGACCCCTGGAACTGGAACCTTCATCTGGGGGGTGCAGGAGGCTGGTCCACAGCCGCTGTGCTCATGCTGTCCACGGACTCTGACCAAGGTGGAGGCCACAGACCCAGAACTTCTGAATTAGGGCAATTAGCAGTAGGCTCAGGAGGTCCACGTGGCTATGAGGGCTGTGGGAAAGCCGAAGACTTGCCTGGTTGTATTTCAGAGCCATTTGTTGGTGACTCTTACATAAACACCCGCACACAATTGTATACCTACGCATGTGGATATACACACATATCTGAATACACACATACACGTATATATACACGCTCACACACCTATGTGTACATACGTATACGCTCCTACATCCATATACCTACACACGTATGTAACTGCATACACACAAATATACACTCATAAACATTTGCGCTTCCATATACACACATGCATGTGTATACACATGTGAATACATACATTCACATCCAGACACATATATGCACGTATAAATACATAAACACATGTCCATATGTACATATGCACACATATGCTCACGTATGGATGTAATGGGATAGATACGTGCATGGAATATAATATATGGCTCTCATGATTTCTGCTGGAAATGAAGGGGATTGGACACTTGTTGAGCCGCTTGGCCCTCTGTGAACAAACCTGCTGCTAAGGGTGAAAACCAAGGTGAATGGGGTCCCCCGTGGCCACTGATGCCGGAAATGTGTCAAGAGGCGAAGGGGTGATGGTTGTGAGTGTGAGCTCTGAGCTCAAATCCTGATGGTGCTGCTTACTAAAGATGTGGTCTTACTTAACCACTCGGTGCCTCAGTTTCCCCAACTGCAAGATGAGGATAATCATAGCATCTACTGCATTAGGGCTGTTGTGAGAATCAAACAGGTGAATGCATCTAAACTGTGAGTTTCCTGCCTGGGGATGCAGTGAGCGCTCAGCAAGGGTCAGCTGCTCTTATGAGCCAGGGGCAACCAGTAAAAGTCAGGGACCCTCAGTGGCTGGAAGGCAGGAGAAGGAGGGAGAATTGCCGTTCCCTACAAACTCTATGCACCTTTGTATTGTCCATATTTTGTACCGTATGCATCCATTATCTAAATTTTTTTTAGAGGCTAATAGAGTACCATGTTAAGGAGAAACCACGCTCAACTCTTTTCACTGTGGGTTCTTTGATCTCATTTCTTGCGGTGCTCTGGCCCAGAACACTTAGCAGGGTTTTTAATGATGTTTTAATGATGTTACCAATTTTATCAACTAATGTGTATAATTACATATCACTGTTGAGTAAAGAGACACGAGCGTTCCATATTCAGCAGATTGTTCATTTTCTTGGATGGGGTACTAAGGGACTGGCTCTAATTAATGCATCGTGAAAATACATGGACAAGAAAGAGAAAAGGCACTTACTGAAATTTTATGTTATGACTTGAAAAAGAAGACACCTTGTAGACTAGAGATCAGCTTCATCGATGGAGAGCCAGTTGAGGTAGGTTCTGGAAGTGCTCAGAGCTGAGCAGGACGGGGAGGCAGCCTGGGATGCTGGGGGAAGAATTTCTCTTCCGTTCTCAAGGAGGGGAAGGAAGGGGAGGCCACCAGGGCCCTCAAACAGCAGGATTCCGTGGGAGCCCCTGCACCCCGTGTTCATAAAGGTAGGCTGCTTCCATCCTGGCTCGGGACGTGGTGCACAGAGCACATGAGTGGTGACCACAGGAGCACAGGGGGGCCTGGTGTAAACACCACCCCGGGCCATAGCGCGGGATGGCATGGGATCGCCAGGCCTGCCAAGCCGGGAGGAGAAGCTACTTAGTGCAGAAAGCAAATCAAAATAAGGACATTTCCTCACTTAGGAGATTACCTTGAATTCAAAAAGTCTTTATGCTGCCCCTGTTTTTCTATCCATTCTTAAGATTCCGGCTCTTGTCAGTTTGACCCTGAAGGTGTACCAAATGCATTGCAATCATCCTAAACCCGAATTTGTGTACTGTAGGTCATTTGGTGTCAGGTCTTGTCACCTACTCATCTGTGGGTTGAGAGGGGAAATTGCTGGTTCAGGAATTGGGAAACTCTGAGGGTAACAATGGGGCTTAACTCCCTGGGCCTATTTTCTTTCCCATCTGTAAAATGGGGCCATGCCCATGCTTCTTTCCCATACCCTCATCTGTAGGTCAGGGCCACGGAACGATCAGGTGTCCCTCATGTTTAACCAGGCCAGTGGCCATGTCTCCAGTGACCCTGCTCGAGAACGGGAGCTTTCCAGTCGACAACCATACCACCCTGAATGTGCCCGATCTCATCTGATCTCGGAAGCTGAGCAGGGTCGGGCCTGGTTAGTACTCGGATGGGAGAATGGGGGCTTCCCAGCCATCCTGTCCTCTTAGCTCCCGTAGGCACCCAGAGATCTTAAGGAGCAACTCCCTGAGTTGGGAGGGGCATACCTGGGGTTGACGCTGCTGTGGCAGGCGAGCTGAGGACCAGCGAAGGACTTGTTCATCGTCATGAAGCCATGTTCATCATCAGAGCCTTTGCTAGACTCCCAAAATACGCCCAGCAGCGAATGCTCTAAATCATAGGTTGGTAGACTCTTTCTGTAAAGTCCACATGTGAAATGTTTTAGGCTTGTGGGCCAGAGGGTCTCTGTAGCAACTCCACAATTCTGCCATCTTAATATGAAAACAGCCACGGGCAGTAGGTCAATGAATGGGTGTGGCTGTACTCCAGTAAAGCTTGATTGAACAAAACACCAGGTGTATCTATAGCCCAAAGCACTGAAAACAGGGTCATGAACAGATATTTGCATACCCCTACTCATAGCAGCATCATTCACTACAACCAAAGGGAAGAAGCAATCCATGTGTCCATCAGTGGGTAAATGGATAAACAAAATGTGGCGCACACATGCAAGGGAATATTATTCAGCCTTAAAAAGGAAAAATATTTTGACAAATGTCACGACATGGATGAACCTTGAGGACATCGTGTTTAGGGACATAAGCCAGTGACAAAAGCACAAATGATTCTACTCATACGAGCTATCCCTAGCTATCAAACTCACAGAGACAGCAAGTAGAATGGTGGGGAGTGGGGAATGAGAGTTAGTGAAATGTGCAGTTTCAGTCTGGGAAGATGAAAAAGTTCTGGAGGTGGATGGTGGTGTTGGCCACATAACATTGTACTCAGCGGTCTTGAAGCTGTGTGCAAGCTTAAAAATTGTTAACATGGGGGCGCCTGGGTGGCTCAGTTGGTTAAGTGACTGCCTTCAGCTCAGGTCATGATCCTGGAGTCCCAGGATCGAGTCCCGCATCGGGCTCCCTGCTCGGCAGGGAGCCTGCTTCTCCCTCTAACCCTCCTCCCTCTCATGTACTCTCTCTCTCTCATTCTCGCTCTCTCAAATAAATAAATAAATCTTTAAAAAAAAATTGTTAATTTAACATGGTAAATGTTATATTATGTGTATTTTACCTCCAAAAAAATAAGATAAATAGGAGGCAGACCAGATTTGGCCCATGGGCCATAGTTTTCCGCTCCCTACTCTGAATGAATTGGTATTTTATTAACCACAGCTTCTCTACAGGCTTTGGGAGGACAGTTGTAGCCCTACCTCGGGGGCATCACGTTAATCTGGTCTGCAGACTATGCGTGCCCACCAGGGAGTCAAGGCTCTCCCTCCTGAGGATCTGGGCTCTTCTTCCTCCCCTCACGGTAGTTCCAGTATCGGGTGACGCTTTCTGTCCCATGCTGCCCTGAATTACACTATCTGGCCTCAAATCTTTGGTTGTGAGGAAGGACTGTGGCTGCTTCCCTCCCCCTCAACCCTACTCCATAAGGACCCAGAGGGTGGACAGAGGTACCCAGAATCTCAGCAGGACCCTTCAACTGCTTTCAAATTTATGAACAGGCAATGCCCTGACCCCCTCGCCTTTTTTTCTGAAACACATTCCAGCTTCTTCTGCAGCTAGCTTTGTAGGGGCAGGAGGACAACCTGGGCTGGTGTCCCCTTCTCCTCTGCACCGGGAGTGGACCTTCGCAGACCCTCAGCCCCCATGCTGGGCTGGACAGAAGTTTCCAAACAGATGTGGCATTGGTCACTGATGCCACTCGGTCAGCGCTATGGGGGAGCATCTCTTCTTCCAAAGAATTGCTCAAGCAGAACAGCTCTCGTTAGCTCAGACCCTTTGAGCCGTTGCTAAGGATGGTCATGGTGGCTCAGAGGCAGGGAGCTGGATGGCCTTGGGGTTGGCTGCCTCTGGCCCGGCGTGGCTGCCCTAAGGCCAGGTGCTGCCCTGAAGGGCTTTCAGGGCCGCCCTGGTATGGGTTTGTTTAGGGTCAGCAGCTCTGCAAGCCATCCATCCATTTGCCAGCAAATTTGATTCACCTCTTAGTTTCTCCATGTCCCTGAATGGGAATTGACTTGAATGGCCAGAGTTAAAAGACCAGAAGTTGTGAAACATCGCCCAGGGATGGTGGCAGCTCAGAAGCAAACAGGCTGATTAAATACGGCTCGAAGTTAAGACTCCATTATTGCTTCTGGTTCTAAATCACAGCTCTGGCGTGTGTGAGGAGGAGGCTTCGACATATATGACATATATGGCAATGAACTCTTGTTGAAGAAGTGAGCAAGGTGACTTATCTGTAGGAGAAATAAAAGTGCTTTTGTGCAAAATAGGGCCAAAATCATGAGGTTTATGGTCGTAGGAAAAAAACGCCTCGAGGTAGAAAATGAACTGAGAATGTTCATTGTGGAAAACCATTTGTTGAGCACTTACTACCTGCTGGGCACTCTGCTTGCTCTCTCTAGATTTATGTAATTTAAGTCTTAGAGCAACACTTCAGTGTTGCTGAACAGGCAGTAGTTCCTGTTTTCATGAGGAAACTAAGACTCAAAGAGGGTCTTAAGCCCAGGTCACCCCTCAGGAAGGGGTCGAGTTAGAATGCAGACCCAGATTTGGCCAAAATCGAAAGCATCCTGGTCCCAATGAGGAGAATGGAGTTGCCGTGAAGAGGAGTCAGACAGAGAATCCCACCCAGCTCCCCACACCAACCAGCACTGGGTGACACCCACCAGGTTCTAGACACAATACAGAGGAATACCTATTTAGTCCTCACGACTATCATAGTATTCAGTGTTCCATAGTCGTAAGCGACAGGAACACACGGGAGCAAGCTTAAGTGAAAAAGGAGGATTTTAATTTCAAGGACAAACAGGGTATCTCCTGCCACTCAGGAACAGGAGGGATCCAGGCTGCCTGGAATTGCTGGAAATGAGGATGGGAGTGCTGGAGGACTCTGGCCTTGTGGAAAGATGTGGAAATGGCCACTCAGAGCATCCACATCCATCCAGGTCTCTCCCCGGGCCGGTCAACCCTCCTGGGATCAGGTTGCAGCAGACAAAATGGCTTGAGTGAGGTGGGTGTAGCTAAAGGTTGTTGTGAGTTATGCAGACTTTAGTTATTCTTAACTCCAGTGGTTGGGTAGTTTGAGCCCCACTTTACACAGAAAGAATCAAGATTCACAGGGGGCGAATGCCCTTGCCCAAGGTCACATGGCCAGTGGTGGTGAAGGGGGAAGGCAGGGTTTGAACCATGTTTGTATCAGAATCACCACATATGTGCCACTCTAGAGTACAAATTGTCCTAAATTCGTCCTTTGATCAGAAACTGGAAAAGAAACTAGGATAGTTTCGGCTGAGAAGGGCAGCTCGAAAGTCTGTGTAATATTCGGTCCAGTCTCATTTAAAAAGCTCTGCTTTCAAGGACAGTGACCAACAAGCTAGTTTCAACAATGAGTAAAAGTCAGAACAAGAAACAGGTCTTCTGAGAACAACGTCCTGATACTTAAGGGTCACTGAGGCACGAGGGCCCGCCTGTCCTGAAGGCCATATCCATTGCTTCTCTTGGTTCTGTCCAGCCCTCAAGCTGAAATCTGTCTCGACAAACCACCCCTGGCAGAAAATTGGGACACCCTGGGTGTTTGGCTGTTCTCATCTGACCTTTTCACAATCCCCAAGCAGATGGACCCCGCATGTTTTCTTTGGCTCCCTTGTTGCGCTTGGGAGCGAACGTTCGTTCTTAGATATTTCAGTTTACCCATGGGGTGGAGAGTATGGAGTTTGTTTATAAATGAATATTTTGGTGCAGGCCTGACTTGACACTAACTTAGCTATTTCAGGGATGCTTGACCCTAAGTGAACATTAATTCTTGTCTATAAAACTTGGCCAAGAGAATACAAATTTTAAAGGCTATGAACTTACCACAAGATCTGGAAGAGCATGTGCTTCATTGGAAATACTACCCTGCATTGTTTGTCCCAAAAGGAGTATCTAAATCCACCTTCGTGTTTGTAAACACTGAATATTGGCCAGAGAGATGAGTGGGAAAGCGTAATGGAGAGTGTGTGTCCTTTGGGAGCAGAATGAGTCTCTCAGAGAAGGAGAAGATTTTTGTGGGATGGAGGATTTTTGAAGCTGGTTATAAGACTATTAACTGGGGGCACCTGGGTGGCTCAGTCAATTAAGCGTCTACCTTTGGCTCAAGTCATGATCTCAGGGACCTGAGATTGAGCCCTGCATCTACTCTGCTCAGTGGGGAGTCTGCTTCTCCCTCTCCCTTTGCCCCTCCCCCCTGCTCGTGTGCTCTCTCTCTCTCAAATAAATAAAATCTTAAAAAAATTTTAAAAAGACTGTATTAACTGATAACATCCTGCTTCTTGTTTTGCAGATTGGAAACCTGGAAGATTACTACCATTTTTATCATAGCAAAACCTTTAAAAGATCGACCTTGAGTAGCAGAGGCCCTCATACCTTCCTCAGAATGGACCCCCAGGTACAGATCTCTGCTCCCGGGACAGGGCCCTTTCCTAAGGCCTGGCGTGTTGTTTGCTTTTAGTCTGGGTCTGTGGCTCTAAAAATAACTGAGTCTTGATTTTTAACGTGATGCTACATAGTCATTAGTTTTCCTTCTCTGCTTTGAATAAAGCAAGACAGATGTACAGCAACACATCAGACCATCTGAATGCTCGAAATATGTGGTCCCTTGTCAGACTGGAGAATTTCAATTCTGGACTTCAGTTTCAAGCAACAATCAAATGAGTATAGATCTATTGATAGTTTAAATCTTTAAAAATGACCAAAACACACAGTAATCAGAGGAGATAAGTATATGGATATTACCCACAAAAGCAAAAAGACTAGGCAATTCAAGCTAGTGTTTTAGTAATGAAATCAGAGATTGGGCTGATGGATGTTTTTGTGGCTGTTGTAACACATGTCTTAATGGTTACCATGAATTTAAAAACTTGGGCAGTAAATGTAACTGTTTTCCCCTTACAAATTCATGTGATCTTTGAGATTAGAACAAGTATAATTTGCCAAGAGGCTAACAGTTTGTTTTCACATAATTCATGTTTATTGGGTCATGAATTATACATCCTCTCTGAATAGATTTGAGACTAATATTTCACAAACGCCAGTCAACAGATACTTGGTAAGCTTAGCAATTCAAGATGGTCAGGTTAGCTTTTGAGGACTTCATTTCATTCAGCAGGTGACGTTGGAATACCAGCCATGGGTCAGGCTCTGTCTATAGCAGCACCATTGGAGTGGGTGGTCAGGCTGATAGAAAATGAAGCAGTAAGTAGAAAAATAGGTGATCTGTCACAGGGTGATGAGTGCTAGGAGGGAAGATGAAGTTCACGTGAGAAGCAGTAGCAGTCCCAACAAAGAAACGAGGCCGTTGGTAAATCATAGTTTTCAAACGTGGAAATTGCCTTCTCTTAAAAGCACTGTGCTAAATCTTAGTTTGGGTTTCCAAGCTGGTACACAATACTATTTCTTTTTTTTTTTTTTTAATTTTTTTTAAGATTTTATTTATTTGCGAGAGAGAATGAGAGACAGAGAGCATGAGAGGGAGGAGGGTCAGAGGGAGAAGCAGACTCCCTGCTGAGCAGGGAGCCCAATGTGGGACTCGATCCCGGGACTCCAGGATCATGACCTGAGCCGAAGGCAGTCGCCCAACCAACTGAGCCACCCAGGCGCCCCCACAATACTATTTCTTTATTTCCACATAATATTTATAATAAAGTTTCCATGGAGAAATGGGTTCTTGGTGTTGTCCCAGGTCACCCCACTGACCGTCGTGGCTCCTTTTATAATGGTTGAGCTGGGGGGCGGCAGGGCGGGTGCGCGGGAGAGATGGTCTATCCCTGGGCACAGTACCTGAAACACTCTTCTCCAGAGTATCACTTTGTGGTGTTCTGATTTCAAGCACGTGAGAAACTGGTCTTCGTGGAACTCATTCATGTAATTGGGCTGTGACGAGGCAGACGTGTCCTGTACATGTTTCTGAATTGATTTTATAGGCGGGTGGACGAATGGATAGGTGGATAGATAGAAGGAAATAGATATGAAGCGTTATGCTGATCCCATTATTCCTTCTTAGCAGGGAAAAAGAAGTCGATGTTCCTTGAGGGACTACTGTGTGCTTGAGCACTTTAACGTACATCAGCTCACCTGGTCATAGGGGGCTATGATTATACCTACGTGCATTCACACCGTGGAATTGGAAGGAATGGTTTTTCAAAGGGGCTGGTATATTTTTTTCCTCTTGGAAGCAGAACCAGATTGTGGTTGCTGGTTCCCACAGAATGGGACAATTGGAGAAGGATGAGCAGACCCAATGCTTCCGTCAGCGTAAAACTGAGAGGCAGGGGTACTCTGTGCTGGTCACCAAAGAAACGTGCATTCTTTGAGGCTGCAAGGGGGGTGCTGAGATTCATAGCAGCATCGGTCAAAGCGTTGAGAAACTTCAGAGCTAGGAAGAGAGTTGCTGCCAGGCCCTCCACAGTTTCACTTCCAAGCAAACAGTGTGCTCAGTCTTGTGAAGACGACATGCTTATTCTTCGTCGGAAGTCTTCAGAGTTACTAAATTGTGACCGCACAGATAGTTACAACAAAGGGCAAGCCATTTGAATGGGGGCGCCCCATCCCCCAACAGAAGCATGCAATGAGAAGATAATGCATTTCTTCGCCCCTTTTCCACAGGGTGTTCTGAGAATTAAGCTGTTTCTCCATTGTTAGAACTACGGCAGAGTTCAAATAGGCCCTGGGTTTTATAGACATCCTTTTCTTTTTTTTTAAGTGACTAAATTTTAAAGCATTTAAAGGTATCTGGGGCACCTGGGTGGCTCAGTTGGTCAAGCGTCCGACTCTTGATTTCAGCTCGGGTCATGATCTCAGGGTCCTGGGATGGAGCCCCACGTTGGTCTCTGTGCTTAGCACAGTCTACTTGGGATTCTCTCTCCCCTTTTCCTCTGCCCGTCCCCCCACTCACTTTCTCTCTCAAAATAAATAAATAAATGAATCTTAAAACAACAACAACAACAGGGGTGCCATGGCTTAGTCGGTTAAGCATCTTCCTTCAGCTCAGGTCATGATCCCAGGGTACTGGGATTGAGTCCCATGTTGGGCTCTCTGCTCAGTGAGGAGTCCGGTTCTCCCTCTCCCTCTATGCGCTCTCTCTCTCTAGTAAATAAATAAAAAAACTAAAAAACCAAAACAAACAAACAAAACACCTAACCCCCCCCCCAAAAAAAAACCATTTAAAGGTATTCAACTTGACTGCACTTCCTTTCCTTCCCCAAATATTGATTGTGCACCTGCTGGGCACCAGGTCCTGTGCCCCAGGGGAAGCAGAGATGCCCACCCAGCTGGTGTCCGCCCTGGGTGAGCTCCCAGCAGAGCAGGGCACGGGAGTCGAGCATGAGATTGTCCGAGGCAGCAGAGAAGGAGCCCCGGGAAGGCTTGAGGGCGCGGGGTGAGTGTGTCCAGACCCGCCTCCACTGCAGCATCTAAGGTGCGGAGCTTTTGAGGTGCATCCAGAGTACTCCATTCCGTTTGGGACTAGGGCAAACCATTCCCAGCCATCAGCCGTGTCCTTGAAGGGAGGAGAAGGAAGGATAGACTTTCTCTTAGCAAAGACTGTGGCAGTTAGGCTTCTTTCAAATAAAAGTCCTTTTTATACAAGAGCTTAATAAGCTCCTGGCACGGCTGCTATCAAAGCATCGTTCCACTATAGAAGAAAGAGAGAAAAGGTAAACAGCCTGCACATTCCAGCCCTGCCTGCGACTTCCGCGCCATTGGAAACTGCTTTCTCGCAGCACTAATTAAATGTGTAGCCGCGGGGAAAGCAGAGAGACATCTGACCCAATTATGAATTCAGAATTGCAAGCGAAATCCCCCTGTTTAAATCAGTCTAGTTGAATACAAACCACATCAATTAGCTGTCAGTCTGACTGACTAATATTTACTCAGCCTCGTCATTCTGATGAAATATTGGGCAAAACTAGCTGTTTTACCCAAGTGTTTCGTGTCCCCTCTTCTTGCAGCGCTCCAGAACGCTTTCCTACACCAGCGAAGCATTTCTGCGACACCTAGGCACGTGGAGATTGTGTGATTAGTATTATTAAGGGAAGGACAAGATGAGTTAATATTATTCAGAGACACTGGAATGCAAAGTCGCCGTTAGGTTCGAATGACCACACTGGAAATGAACGTTACAGGGCTTCGAGTACAGTGCGATCGAATGCAGATGGTATTTTATTGTAATTAGCTCCAGCCCCTATTGTATAAAAGGCGCTTTGATAAGGGATGGAATTTACAATCCACCCCTACCTCACAAAAGAGCTGATGGAATGTACGTTTGTTAAAACAAAACAAAACAAAACAAAACAAAACAAAACAAAACAAAACACAAGTGGGGAGGGAATACTGGAGACTGAAGCCTCCTTTTCACATGCATGCGTACAGACACACGCATTTATTCAGCATCTTTTTTTTTTTTTGCACGAATCCCGTCCCAGAATTGTGCTGTCATTTTTCTTTACATTCTTAATTACCTTTACTCGATGCTTTTTCTAACCACCCTCGGAAAAGGGCCATTTTGCTCCAAGGGCTTTGTGGATCAGCCCTCTCCTTGGGAGAACAACCCGACTGTTCTCCGTGCGCTCAGTATCAGTCACTGGGTTTTTCCAAGGGCTGTCATTTAAGCAAACTGAAAGCATTTGTTTTTAACTTGTTCTTTTGCCAAAAGTCTGGAGAAGGGTGGATGTTACAGAAGCATCAGCCAATGGCTGTAAGGGCTCACAAATTTTTTTTAAATTACTTATTCTGATTTTGTTCCAAGCTGGCTTATAGTTCGGCGTGGCTGGCTGCATCTTCCAACCCTTACATTTTAGTGTGATGACTGTGGCCCAGCCCTTCCCTTCCTTTCCGTTCTCAGCCAGATTGATGACGGAAATGGAAGGATAAAGATGTTACCAGGCAGGCCCTCCCTGGCTCCTTCTGGGGCGGTGGGAGCCTTCGGTTTGAGGCTGTATGTCAGTGTTTTAAGCTCAGAAGTTGGAAATGGTTTCTACGACCAGAGTAGGCACTCTGTTTTGTAGGATGGGACTTTGCCCCCAGAGTTTAATCAAAGCTCAGGTTTCTTTCCAGCAGTGATGCAACATTTAAGCAGATCTTTCCATTAACCACAGATGGAGTTTTATCTGAGAGTTTTGTGTGCTAGAGCCATTCGAAGTGCAAACAAAAAGTTCCTGGCAAATTCAAGCACATAGACAGTAAGTGACCACGTTGCTCTCAGGGTCAATGAACTTGTAGCTGGGGGCCGAGGGCAGGGGAGGGCCGCCACCCGGGGTCCGATGGATTTGTCCATCTGGGGACAAGAGACATCTCCAGCTGTCTCTTCATGTTTTCAGGACGACCTGACTGGGTCGAGTGGAATGGCTACTCTGAACTGGTAAAAAAAAAAAAATTTAGAATTTTAAAATATACTTCAGAAATACGGAGCTTTATTATTCCACCAGCACATTCGATGCTTCCGCCTAGATGCCTCATAGACATGTCAAAGTCCACGCGTCCCCGACCCAGCTGACCACCTCTGACCCTGCCTCATATGCATCCACGGCATGAACAGCAACTTCCCTCACACCACACTTGTTCCGTCTCCTATACAACTCCGTGCTCCCCTTGTCCTGTGTCGTTCCCTGCACCCCGGCCCTCTCTCACCTGGACCACTGCCCTGACCCCCTCACTGGCCTGCCCTGGGCTTCCTCACCTCTCACCGGTCTGCTCGCCACCCTCCCAAGAGATCCTGTGAAACACATATGGGATGCTGCCACTGGCCCTTGGGAGGTCCTTCCCTTCTTCCTCCGGCTTCTCTGTGGCCCCTGGACCCCAGCCACACTGGCCTTTCCAGCCCCCCTCACATGGCATTGGCTCTTTCCCCCTGCAGACCCTGTCTCTTCCTTGCTCGTCTCAGCTCCTGCGTGCCTGCCACCAGAAGTTAGCTCAGCGTCCTCCGATTTGACTTGCTCTCCCTACAGTTGTATGTTTATATTCTAGACTTGTGGGACTTCCTCACTGGATTCCAGGAGCGGAGGGGTCATGTCTGTTTATCTCACTACTCTCGTCCCAGTCGGACACTTGAGCGTGGCAGGGCCAGAGAGGGTCTAGGTGGGGGCTCCACCTCCAGCCTTCATTCCGAGCTGCCCGCGGTCACAGGTGATGCACCATCTTGAAGGGTTTAGTGGTCATGTGGACGCAGGAGAAATTGTGCTGTCCTCCTCTTTGAGGCTCTTGCACACAAGAGCAGGAAAGAAGCCTATCCAGCTTGGCAGCTGTCGGATTTACTTGACCACGGCCTCCTCCCTTTTGTTCCTGTAAACATCTGTTTCCTGGCCATTTTGGAAATAGTACCAAGATCAAGGGCCCAGGTGGGAGCACACAGGAGTGCACGGCAGTGTTTGGTGGGAGTGATGAGTGGTTTAGTGTGCTTGGAATCTGGTAAGTGACAGGGCCGAGGTTGATGGGAGCTACAGATGGTTCCCAGGGGGCTGGGAGCACGAGGCTGGGGATAGTGTGCAGTTTTCCAGATCCCAAGGAGAGGCAATGGGAAGGTAAGACGACCTGAGGTGGAAGGGCTTCCTGGTAGAAGCATGTGAGCCCATCTCTTGCCAGTGGATTATAAAGTTCTTGAGGGCCAGGGCCACATCTCAGTTGTTTTATTGCCTTACGAGTCTAGCAGATTACCCAGGAAATAGTAGACAGACACTTAGTCAATGTTTATTGAAACATATCTCAGTTTGCACAGAGTAGGTTCACATAATCAAATTGTATCTGTTATCATTTGCTTATCCCCTTCTTTTTAAATAACGACATTAGAAGTGAATCGTGGCCCGCCTTTGTAACATGATGACAAAAATCCGAAAAAGGGCTTGAATGAATTATCACACTGCATTGTGAATGGCAGTAATGATGGTGCTGACCGGTGTTGGCTTGGTGAACACTGTGGGGGGGAGGGGCGCTAGGCTCTAGCCACCTGCCCTGTTGTCCCTGAGTAGAGGCAGGTGATACTCAAGGGGGGACAGGACTACCTTCTCTTTCCTTTCAGCAGAGTGAGAACTAACTTACAAATGAATGAGGAGAGTCCATTTCCCAAAGTACTTTCACACTTCCTACTCTCCGAAACAGGCAGAATGAGTACTGTCGTTTCTCACCAACGTGAAACAGTCGTGGCCCGTGTGGTTTGGCTTGGATGGCAAGGGTTGGAGATGGGCTACACGTTGTTTCAGCTCTGGCTGTGGGTGAGGAAGTGGACTGGGGGCTAGGCCCAGTTGCCTCTGCGACGTGGGAGGAGAAGGATGGTGGGTTTTTAAGCTGAGTCAGGATACCATCAGGATACCCTTTATTTTGTTGGTTCATCTTCCTTCTCTTCTCCCTCATCGACTGCCCTGGCTCCTGGGTTTCCAGCTGAGCAACTGCCAGAGCAGCCCAGCATCCCCCACCCTGCCCCAAGGTGATACCCTCAGAAAGGGTAATGAGGCTGTCCAGTCATTGCTTGCTTGGGGGACTGGCCCCTCTGCCCCACCCCCCCACCCCCAGGAACATAAGTGTGACTGTATTTCTCAATTCCTCATATGGAAAGCCCTGATCCACTTTCTACTCCGTGAGCCTAGCTGAATTCAATGGTTTATACCCATTTTGGAATCACAGGCCCCTTTGAAAAGCTGATGAAAGTTCTGGATTCTTTCTCTCTCTCTCTCCAGAGGAAAAAAGAAATCATGTCCTCATGTTCACACTACTTTGCCTATAGTTTCTGGGGCTCCCTGGGATGTTCGCCTGTCTTTTCATTCCTGAGGGACCCTAGGCCCTAGGGGAAGAAGGCCCCAGCTTAGCTCCTGGCTCATTTCATGTGTGCATTAACCGTTGCCCATCATGGGACAGGAGCCACCTTGCAAGCTGTAAGGTGACTTGCACTTGTCGGGGAGTATTATTTTTCTTTCTTTCAATTCTCCACTCCATAGGTTAGCTTCTTAGCTCTTTACCTGGTTGAAAGTTGCCCCAGTGAACGCTGGGCCAAGGTGTTGAGAGGAGTCAGTGTTGACAGGAACCAAGATCTTAAGCATCAGAGACTATGGAGTACAAAGGCATCTCAGATATGGGCTGACCCGACCCCCTGACCTTACAGCTTGGAGGCTGAAGCCCAGGCAGGCCACCCAGCCTCCCACAGGCAGAGTGAAGACAGAGGTTTATCGTCTACATTCCTTCTGGTGAGCTTGTTCTCTCTTAGGATTTGGTGGCACCTGGCCCTCGGGGGTCTGGCCTCTGACTTCTTCCACAGCTATTTCCTGGCCTGCAGTCAGGGCTGGCTTACTCACAAGCAAGCAGTAGAGGGAATTCCCTGTCCTTCAGCAATTACAGAAGAGGTTGCCCTTCACTTTGATGATGCTAAGGGAGAAAGAAAAAAGCGAGCTGGCAGGAGCTGTCTCCCACGCTCTGGATACAACCGTGCATGGAACACAAAACCTATACAGAATTAACTCTCAATAAACTGAGCGTACCAGTGGGCACTTCAGGGGAGTTTAGCAACTCAGTTCAAATGTGTGCCCTTCCCCTGGAGGTAGCGGGGTCCTGAGAGGGTGTGGGAGCAAGGATCTCTGTGAATGGCCTTTGTCGCCTTAGCTCAATCTCAGGGCAAAGACCCTGGAGCCCCCTTCTAGGACTTTCTAGCTCCTACCAACTTCCTGAGGCTTCTGAAGCCATAGTGGGGCCCCCATGAGCCATTGAGGGCTTTGCAGCAGGGCGTGAGCACATGGTGGCTTTGGGTGGAATAGAGCTGGGCTTTCATGCTCTCACTGCCGACATGGGCTTATGGGAGGAAGCTACAAAACAAACCGTTTGTCACTTGTCGAGCCCATGACTGCTGTGCTAGGCCAGCTTCGGGTCTGGCAGCATGCCTGTGGCCCACAGGGAAGAGGATATGCCCAGGGCTGCCCAAGCTACGCCTGCCAGAATGACACTTGGACACTCTTACAGTTCAGTAAGCATTGATCACCCGTGACACCCACAGGCCATCTAGTGGGATCCTGCTCATTTATGTCACCTCTTTATACACATCTTTACATTTTACCTTCTCTATAGAATGGCATTCCCAGATGACTAATTTTAATTTGACTTCTCAAGAAGAAAGATGGGGTGGGGGCATGCCTGGCAAAAGAAAGCATTGCTATTCACAGTAACCTTGGGAAGATGAGGAAGTCTTCTGCGTGCCTAGAATTCTCTTCCCCAGAGCAAATAACTTTCTATGATAAATATGCTGTAGGTTTAGCAAGAAACATACCCCCAAAAAAATAGGTAAAAGGAAAAGGATCAGCGTGAAGTTCCACCTTCAAAACATGACTTTGAAGAAATCAAGACATTTTATACAGGTTTATACAGGTGTGCTAGGAGAGCTGATTTGTGTTTGGGCCACATGTCTGGCAAACCTTGCTCTTGGCCCAAATCATTTATGGTTGATCTTCCACAAAAAAAAAAAAAAAAAAAAAATCAATCAAGGTCATCGGGTGGTCATTAAGACTCAATTACATTTTCTCCGCTGAAATGTGTTTTTAATAGTCTACTTGTGGTTATATTTGTAATCTGAAATGTATTCATTGAACTTCACTCCTGCGTTCAAGAAGCATTTAGTGAACTCCTTCTATATCCCACACATTGCCTGGCACACTAAAATACAGCGGTGAGGAAAACCCAGGCCCGCCCACAGGCCAGTGGGGAGCAGAGGGCAATCAGACGGACCCCCAGATACATCCAATCATGGACTGGCCAGTGCTGGAAGAACAAGGTGTGGGACAAGCCCTCGACCTCAGGCAGAGACTCACCGAAGTTTGTATTCATCCTGTGTCAGTTTTCATTTTGCCTTTTCCGTAAGAAAGAGGATGATACTTTGGTCCAGCAAAGCTTTCCTGAGCTAGTACCTGTTACAGGGCAGATGTTTGCTGAGAGCTGGGGAAAAAAGGGTGCCCTCAGTCATCCCTCCTGAGAGGAAAGAAGGGCTCCTGAATAACAGTGTGCACACTGGGGGGTGAGGGCAGTGGTAAAGAGACATGCAGGGGAGCCTAGGAGCCCCGAGGGGGACCCCTTCAATGGCCAGCCTGGATGTCAGAAAAGGTTTCCAGCACGTGTGGAGGTCAAAAGATGAATATAAGTAAGTGGCCCAGGGAGGGGGGAAGGGCACGCCAGTCAGAAGGCACAGAGCCTCGTGGCACAGCCAGGCCTGCTGGCTGTGGAAGGCCAGGCGAGAGTAGCCTGGGGGTAGAGTGAGGTTCAGAGGGGAGAGGTGAGGAGGGCCGTGTGACCTGTCAGGCAGGGAGTGGTCAGGGCGAGAGCTACAGATCTGTATGGGAGGTGGTTCTAGCCAGAGTTGGCCCCAGTGGGAACACCAGGGTAGCTGTTCTGGGGTTGAAAATAGTGGTAAAGAGCGGCTGCCTCGAGCATCTCTCCCTGGCCCAGGGTACCTCCCAGGGCAGCCTCAGCCACAGCAGCCCCTCCTCTGGGGTCCCATGTGTTCTCATCACCAGCGACGAGAGGGGAGGCCTGGCCGAGCTGGGAATCCCAGATCCTCCATTACCAGGACAGCCTCATGGGTTCTTAAACATTGAAAAATCCCAGCCCTGATTAAGGCCACTATTTAAAGCTGTATTACTCTCTGAGGACAGCTTGGCCACACACTGGATGCCTTAAAATAATAGAAATTTATGATCTCATAGTCCTGAAGTCTAGCAGTCTGGAATCAAGGTCTCCATAGGGCAGTAACTCCCCTGAAGGCTCCAGCTGAGAATCTTTCCTTGCCTCTTCCAGCTTCTGTTGGCTCCAGGTGTTCCTTGGCTTCTGGCTGCATCCCTCCCATCTCTGCTTTTGTCTCCATCTTCCCGAGGGCTGTCCTCCTGCCTTCTTGTATGGGGACATGTGTCATTGGAGTTTAGGGCACACCCAAATAATCCAGGGTAATCTCATCTGGAGATCCTTAATTTAGTTACTTCTGGGTGGACATACCTTTTGGGAGGCCACCATCGACCTACTATAAAACCTATGGAGGGGCCTGGGTGGCTCAGTTGGTTCAGCATCTGACTCTTTGATTTCAGCTCAGGTCATGATCTCAGCCCCACATTGGGCTCCGTGCTCAGTGTGGAGTCTGCTTGAGATTCTCTGTCTCCCTCTCCCTCTGCCCTTCCTCTCTCTCTCTCAAATAAATAAATAAGTACAATCTTAAAAAAAAAAAAAAAGCCTGTGGGGAGTGAAGTAGAATGAGCAGGCACTTTCTTGTGCATAATATTCCCTCTTCCTTCAGTCCAGTGATCTGAAGGTTTGATGCACGATCCATTGTCTTCATAAGAAGGTTGGGCTCAACCCTTACCAGGCATACTTAGGCCCTGAACGTATTTTAGTATGCTCCAGGCCCACTCCTTTGCAGACTTACTTGAGTTTAGGACTGATTTTCTGAGTTCTATGTCTGTGGCCTTGAAAGGTAGATCGTATGTACAGTACACTGTCTCCTCCCCTGCATTTTTCACCAAGAGAACGTCTGAACGCCTCCCCAGGAAGCTGAGGGATCTGGATAGACCATGAGTGAATCTTCAGTGTAAAGGGGCCATCCAGGTGAACTGCCAGAGAAATAGTATGAAGAATACTTGAAACCCCACAAAGGATCCTGGGTTGCCTTTTCTAAGAAAGATAATCACATGCATCAAGGAAAATAGCCTCAGTCGGGTCTCCCTCCCAGCCTCGACACCCACCATCAGGACCACTTCACTGTTTCGCCCTATTTGTTCCCACGTTCTGCAGAAGAATCATTCCATGAGTGACACCTCCTTGGAGATCCTAAACTACCCATCCCTTTCTCATAAATCACATCAGTGTTCATGAACAAAGACCCTCAGACATGCCTGTGGGAGCGTCACCCCTTTAACAAGGACAGGCGCAGATACTATTTGATGGGAGAGCTAAAGTTTTAGTCACATGGTTTTGGGTTAGCCCCTGTGACCTTGCTGGACAGGCCAGGTGGCTCCTGGGTTCCAGCCTGAGGGGCCTCTGCAGAACCCTGTATCTGAGCTGGGGGTGCAGCAGAGGGTGCCTTGGTCCTGGATGGGACACAGTGGTATTCAGGCATCAGACATACAGTAACACTCAATGCAACTTTGTCAAGCGAGCAACTGAATATGCAACCAGAGGGGCCGTACCGTCCAGAGGAATGAGGCCAGGTAGACTGGGCAAATGACGAGATACAAGCGTCTAGGATCCCCTTGTACTTCCCAGCACTTGGCTGAGAAACAAGGCAGTGACTGGAGCCCAGAGAAAGAAAATGGCAAGCAAGCCCAGACCCAGGGATCACTGGCCCAATCAGCCTGTGACAGTGAGGTCACCTGCGATTCCATCTGAATAATTTGTTATATTTGGTTCCATTGGCCTGACAGCGCCTCGCTGGTTGTCAAAGACTTATCATGACCTGTCGCAGGAGAGAGGGTTTCCGTTGAGACCATGCTAGAGGGAGAGCCCCCAACTGTGCCACGGACCCATGCCATGACTGCCTGCCCTCAGCATTCGGTGTTAATGTTGGGTTCTTACCCAGAGTCCAGCCATGACTGGGGGCCAGGATGCCCATATTCTTTCATCCCACTACGGGACTATCTTGTGACTTAGGGCAACTTGCCTTCCCATGTCACCTCCCTGATTTGGGCGAGTCACCCACTTGGGCTTGCAAGAGGAGAGTTCACCTCTGTAACTGGAAGTGGGGCCTAGTGTCCACAGTGGACAAAAGATGCTGGATGTCAGTAAGATGGGTGGTAAGTCAGTGGGGCAAGATGGATTGGGAACATGCCGGGGAGCTTGGGGCCATTAGTGGTATACGTAACTCTCTATTTTGTAATTAGTGTTTAGCAGATTAGGAAATATTGTCTTAAGCGTTTTATACCAAGTAAATCTTTCTGGTTCAGGCAGTGATGTATGGGGAGGTTGCAACATGCCATCAGAGGGTATTGTGAACAAAATGTCTCATTGTCTAGTTTTATTTTCCATGGAAGTATCTATCCACAGCAGTCATAAATTGTCTAGGACTTGGGGCCGAGGTTAGTTTTAGTGCCTAGCCCAACATTGTTTTTGAGCTGTTTGTGGTGTTTCTAAGGAACCTGGTCTGTCTGCTCGTGTTTCAGGAACAAAGCACATTGGCAGTGGGACAGGCTGTGATACTCCTTTCTAAGCATTTTGTCCTGTTGACCAGTGTTGCCTTTCAGATCAATCCTCACCCTTAAATGTGAGGCTATATGTGGGGCTGTTCTGCATACCCCCTTCAGGACAGTGTGGGGAAGTTGAGGCCAAGAGAGGTCTGAGGGAAGACATCTTGCCCCTCTGCCCTTGGGTGCCTTTTATTCCCTTCCAGAGTTGCCTCGGGTGGCTCCCACGGGTGGCTATGCCAGCCTTGGGTCTGAGCCTGGGGTCACCAGCCGTGCCTGGGCCCCCACTGCCCCCACCCTTGAGGCTCCCATCCCCCCTTCCTTCTCCTCCTCGCTCCACCTTCCCTACCTGTCTGCCACTTCAGAGCCTGCATCACACTCCGGGCTGCTTGGTGGGAGCCCCCACCTAGAGCACAGACTCCCGAGAGCAGAGCCCCAGTGCCCTCATCCTGCCCATCTCCACCCCAGAGCCAGACCAGGCCCCAAAGGGAGCCATTACTGAATCAGGTGGGACCACGGCAGCAGGACCAAGAAAATGCTTTGCTTCAGGGCATGGGAATTCTGTTCCCCATGATCTTCTAAAAGTAAAAATAAAAACAAATGTCTTCTACCTTGAAAAACTCTTACATGCACACACACACACACACTGAAGTGAGTGCTTTATATACACCAGTTCATATGCCAGTGCCCCCTCATGACAACCCATGATGGTGCCCATTGTACAGATGAGCAAACTGAGGCCAGGAGGTTATTGGACCACTCTCAGTCTCACAGCTGGTTGAGTGTGGGCCTGGGTTTTGAATCTAGGCCGCTAGACTCCTGGATTCCCGCTCTTAAATATCATGTATACTCCCTCTCAGACTATTTTCCTTGGTTGTGAAGGCAGATCACGCCAATGGAAAATTTATAAAACCCTAAATTTCTAAAATAATTTAGAAATTTTTAATTAGCAATAATGTCACCACCAAAAAATTGCGGCTATTAACATTTTGCTGTGTCTCTTTCTAGATTTTTCTCTGTGCTTATTTTGGTACCATGTTTCCCGTGGCTGCTAAAAATTCCAACGTCTGGATTACTATAATTTACTGATTCCTGTCCTCTCTGTAGAACATCTTGCTTCCAACTTCCAAGAACCATTTGATCAATTTCTCCCCTCTTCACACTCTTTCCATTCTCATACATGTATTTCCTTCATATTCGGGCCAAGGATCACCAGACAATTCACTGGCAACTTTACAAGCTTTCTCTCTCTCTCTCTCTCTTTTTTATTTTTTTAGTAGAATGATTTCAAAACCTATTTCCCCTGCCGTGAGTTCTCATCTTTCAAATGTGGTCATTTTGAAGTGAAAAATGTCTCCTTGGTATTTACTATCCAAGACTCCTGTGAGACAGATATTCATGAAAAAGGACACTTGTGTAGCTCCTACCGAGAGACAGCAGACACAATCATGAGATCCCCTTTAAAATAAACAGTAACTGTAAAAAAAAATAAAAATAAAAATAAATAAAATAAATAGTAACTGCTTTTCTCCCCGCCAGGTGAAATGGTTCCAACAACAAGAAGTTAAACGCAGGGTGAAGAGACAGGTGCGAAGTGACCCTCAGACCCTCTATTTCAACGACCCCATTTGGTCCAACATGTGGTACATGGTGAGTACGGCCTCACTGCCCCCAGGGCATTTGCATTGCTGTGTTGCCGAGATGGCTTAATTTCCCCCCAGCAGAGCTAAATCCTCACAGCAACCCGAAACAGACACACTTCCTTCCTATCAGTGTGAAACCCCTACTTCAAGGCTGTGTAGCACAGATGTTCTTGTGAACGGTTTAAGAATGAGGCGAAATGGGGGCGCCTGGGTGGCCCAGTCGTTAAGCATCTGCCTTCCGCTCGGGTCATGATCCCGGGGTCCTGGGATCGAGCCCCGCGTCGGGCTCCCTGCTCGGCGGGAAGCCTGCTTCTCCCTCTCCCACTCCCCCTGCTTGTGTTCCCTCTCTCGCTGTGTCTCTCTCTAATAAATAAAAAAATCTTAAAAAAAAGAATGAGGCGAAATGCCCCAGGGGAGTGGTGGGGGAGTCTCTGGGCAGAGGAGTGATTTCATGCAAGCTTGGGACTAAGTAAACAGTGAAGACTGAGAGCCCGCACAGGAAGATGATGCCCTAGGAAAATGATAGATTGCCAGGTGTGGGAAAAGCACAGGGAGCACTTCACATTTACTCTTCCTGAAAATGGGTGGGAGAAAGGGGTTGTCTGCTCTGTAGGGCACGGGGAAGTGTTTCCTCCTTACACACTTAGGAACATCCCTGCTGGGTTTATGCGGTACAGTGTGTCCATCCTACGGCACAGTGTGGCCTCAGAGAGTCCGTGCTGGGGGGCGGGGGGGTGCCTTGTGTCTTCTGTGCATACAGCACTGTGGTGACAAGAACAGCCGCTGCCGATCAGAAATGAACGTCCAGGCAGCGTGGAAGAAGGGCTACACTGGGAAAAACGTGGTGGTCACCATCCTTGATGATGGCATAGAGCGGAATCACCCCGACCTGGCACCAAACTATGTAAGTCAAGCCTGGAACGTGCAAAGATATTCAACCATGCTAGTCATTCAATAAGTACAAATTTTAAAAACCGTAAGGTGCCATTTCTCCCCCACGCCCCCCTCATTATATTAAATGGTGCAGAAAACCATGATGGGGAAGGTTGGCGAAACACACTTCCCTCTGCCATCCTGGAGCCAGGGGTTGCCCAGAAGGATTGGTCCAGATGTTTGAGGAGTCACATGTACTCCTGAGAATGGGTCCTAAAGAATTCAGAAACTTGGGTGGAGCTGGTCATTGGGCTAACACGAGCAGCGTGAAACATGACATCGTTAAAGCCTGGGCTCTGGACCCAGCTGCCTGGGTTTCTATTCTGGCTCTGCAGCTCACTAGCTCTGAGACCTCAGGCAAGTTGCTTCACCTCTGGGCCTCAGTGTCACCATCTGTAAAATGGTATCTCATCAGGTTATTACGAGGATCGAATGTCTTTGTAAGTGTAAAGAAGAGAGCCTAGCACATAGTGCATAGGATGAAGGCATTCCAATATTCTAATGAGCCTATGTGTGTAACAAAGGTTAAGTTCACCCATGTCATGTCTGTTTGAGAGACAGTTATGCAGCCCTTAAAAATGACAGTTTTGAAGTCAACAACTCAGGAGAGCTTTTCTGAAGTGTTTTAAGAGGAGGATGTGAAATGATATGAATACCGTGACTATGAGTATATAAACAAAGACACGAACATTAGAAATATAAGAGAAAGGACATTCTGACACATACTACAACATGGATGAACCTTGAGGACATTAAATGGAAGATGCCAGTCATGAAAAAACCCAAATACTGTATGATTGTGCTTATCGGAGGCACCTAGAAGAGTCAAATTCTTAGAGACAGAAAGCAGAATGGGGGGTTGCCAGGAGCTGGGGGACTGGGGAGTGGGGAATTAGCGTCTGATGGGTGCCAAGTGTCAGCTTTGCAAGATGAAGGGGTCTGGGGATGGAGGGTGGTGATGGTTGCACAACAGTGTGAATGTACTTAATGCCATTGAACTTTATACTTTAAAATGGTTAGGAGGCTACATTTCGTTGGGTACATTTTACCTCAATAAAAATGTATGTAAGAGGATAGTTACAGGAAGAGAGTACCAAGTATATGTTTTTCTCTACTTTCTAGTAGAGGCATAAAAATCATTTAAAGCATGCTATGCCGTTTCTCTTCAGTCACTGAGATTTCTTTCTTAGGATTCCTATGCAAGCTATGATGTCAACGGAAATGATTATGACCCATCTCCACGCTATGACGCCAGCAATGAAAATAAGTACGTCACTTTGTCTCCTCCTTCCTTGCTTCCCTGGCCCTCTCCCTGCAGAATCACTATTGAACTGGCTCCCAGTAGGGATCCCAGAAAGGTGATGGGGCTGCCTGGCCGGTGTCTGGGGCTTACCCAGGAGCCAGAAGCCAGTCTGGGCACAGCCCTTCAGGCATAAGACGGCCTCTGTGGGTTTTGCCTCTTCCTGAGGGGTGTCACCTCTGCTGGTCAGCTAGAAACGGATATTTGACTAACATTGTTCCTGTTTCCAGCCTTGTGTCCATGACCAGCTGTGTGAAGACAGCAGTTTGGGGGCACCTGGGTGGCTCAGATGGTTAAGTATCTGCCTTCAGCTCAGGTCATGATCCCGGGGTCCTGGGATGGAGCCCCACATCGGGCTCCCCCCTTAGTGGGGAGTCTGCCTCTCCCCTCATTCATGCACTCTCTCTCTCTCAAATGAATAAACTCTTAAAAAAAAAAAAAAAAAGACAGCAGTTTGGCCTATTTGAGCACAGAGGTCACATGCCTGAGCTCTCTTGTCTCCGTCTATGACCTTATGAGAGAAGTGGAAGGGGCATGAGTGGTGTTGGATAAATTTGGATAAATCTGGGTTCAAATCCCAGCTCTACCATCCCTGGCTGTGTGGCTCCATCTCAGTCTTAGAGACTTTCCCGTGGAGACCATGCTCCCTATCTCCCAGGGTTGTGGGAGGGGTGAGCAGACAGGTGCAGAAACTATGGGGGTACAGTCTAGATAGTTGTTTTCATCACTTTGCAAACGAAGGCAGTGGGGTCTGGAGAGATGAGGTGACTCGTGTGCTGTAAGTGACAGCCCTGGGGGGGTCGAGTCCAGCTTCACAGACCTGGCCTTGGACGTTCATTCGCTGTGTCCTGCCTGTCTTTTCTCTGTTGGCATGCCCTGTGCCCCAAGCTCTTACCGTTCCTCCAGAAATATTTAGAGGAAAAGAACAAAAGCCCCTTCTTTCGTCTCCCAGCTGACACAAGGCTTGCCAAGGTGCCTTCCCCCTCCCGTGTAGTGTTTTGCTTTTCTGTAGATTCCATGGTGAGGTTCAAATACTGGTACTCACGCTGTGCAGTGCAGGGAGGCTCAGCCAGGCTGATGTGTTCAACACAACAGAGCCCAGAGCTCCCCGGAGCCCGTGGAGGCCCCAGCCCTGAGGCCTGCTTCCCTGCCTCACATCCCAAGGTCATGGCCCAAGGTGCCCTTCCTGCTCAGCGACGAGCACGCCTCGGGTGCAGGACGCCTCATTTCCCAGTCACACATCCAGGGGGCAGGGAGGAATGATCCAGACAGGACACAGTGACCCATGAAGGGCAGGCTTGAATCTGGGTGACATGGAGCTCCGTGACACTAGGGACAGCCCTGCCTGGGGGGCTGCACGAGGTCCACAGAAGGACAGATGACTCCCTTCCAGAAGGCTAGCACGCAGACCTGGGACTATTTTTAAAGGTGGTTTTAAATTTAAATCAATGATTCTAATCCCCGTGGACTCTTCTCAGAGATGGGCTGTTTAAACTTGCCTGTATTTTGGCCTCTCTGCTAGAGAAATTACCTCGATACAGCACATTGGAAAATGGGGTCATTACTGAGGAAAGCAATTTGTTTTACTGGTAATTTCTTCGTAGTCCCCCCACCACTGGTGAGTGTTCCAATTTAGAGCGTTCTTCCTCGGCTCCTGCTTAAGTGGCCATGGAGGTGAGGGGAGGGCTGTCCCGAGGTGAGCATGGGGGTGGCAGGTGCACAGGGGACCCTTTAGTACTCCTTCCATCCTGTCAGCCCGGCGGATGTCTATGCTGCCCCTGCAGCGTGCCAGGTAATGCGCCGTCAGTGACATGAATACATAGCTCGGGAGGAGTCCCGCCCCAGCAGAAGCCCCTCACTTCGTCCTGGGGTCATGGGGACGAGACGGCCCTGAGCAAGTGCTTGCCCTGGGCAGGGTGGCCCGGAAGGCCTTGTTAGCCTGCCGGTGTGGGGTGTGGCAGGGGCAGGACTGCCCAGGGCTGGGCAAAGCCGGGCCTGAGGCTCCCTGCTGGAGGAGCGAACCTGCAGGGGAGGGGTGGCGATGAGAGGGGCGGCCGGACAGAGGCTAACTGACTCTCCTCGCAGGACACCTGAGCAATGCCCCGGATCCACTACCGATTGCTGGGCCGAGCCCTAACTTTGTTTTCTGCTTTGTTCAGACACGGTACTCGTTGCGCCGGAGAGGTCGCCGCTTCAGCCAACAACTCTTACTGCATCGTGGGCATAGCATACAATGCCAAAATAGGAGGTAAGGTCCGGGGGCACGCGGCCGGGGAGCTTCGGGGACGTGGCAGGGGTGCTGGACTGTCCCGTCCCGCCAGGCTCAGCAGCTTCACCTCGGCCGGCCTTGGCCCTCTGCATCAGACACCACCCCCACCCCCCCACCCCCCGCACCGGCCTGCAGCCTGGTGCCAGGCAGCCAGCACCCCGTGACCCGGGGCCTCGGGGCAAAGGAATTGCTCACTGTGTTGCCCGAAAAGCCGTCGGGAAGTCGCCGCCTTTCTCTTCTCTGGCCCTGCTAGTCTGAGGCCCCACTGTCAACCAAACCACCCCTCCGAAAAGGCCACTCTGGTTCCCTCCTGCTCACAGCCCTGCAGTGGCTCCTTGTCACCTCCACAACGGAAGTCCCCGCTCCAGCCTGCTGGCCCACTTCTCCTGCCCCCGCCCCTCAGCTTTTCAGGGGGACCTTTGTCGTGGTGTCCCCCAGTCACATGTGGTCCTCCCAATTTAGGCCTGGGCTTGCAGCATTCCTTCCATCACCCCAAAGCCTCTTCCCGCCTCTCTCCCTTTGGCTCCATGCCCACTCCTCCGCCCCCTGGCTTGTTCACCCCAGCGGGTGGGGGACTGGGTCTGCCGGGTCCCTGTAAGGAGCAGTGCCTGACCCCAGGTGTTTCTGCCTCTCCTGTTTAACTTCTCCATTTATGAGTCAGGCTTCTCTTGCTAGGATAAGGCTTTAGAGCAAACAGTTACATGTCTTCTTCCCCATCTGAGCCTGGCAGTTTGACTATCCAAACTGGCGATCAACAGGTACTTCGGAGTATCATTTAGGAGCATTTTGTTGAGCTGGGAGCTGAGCAGGTGCATGCCATGGGCATGAATGGTCCTTGAGCATCCAGGTGGCTTTGGGGCACCCGTGTCCTCACTTGGGACTCTCGGTTTGGAGGTGCTCATGCTCACTCAGTGGGTGTGCCAGGATGCTGCCTTCCCTGCTGCTTTGCCTTTGCTGGGGTGACTGTAGCCCCCTCAGGTCTCCTATGAGCTACACGGGGGGAGAGGCTGGGTTCCCTGCATCACTCTGGAGGTTTTGATGAATAAATACCCCTAAGAAGTCTCTCCATAAACTGTAGGACCAGGCTGACGTGGGTACCGATCCCAATTCCGCCACCCGCTAGCTGTGTGTCCCTGGATAGCCAGTGTAACCTCTCTGAGCCTTCGTTCCTTCATCTGTGGAGGAAGAATGGCAGTAATTCAGCTGACTCCCTGGGTCTGTTATGACCATGAATTGAGACACTGTGTGTGGAAAGCATTGGCTGAGGGCTAAGTGTGCAGGGGGACTCCTACCAACTCCATCCCTCCTGCTGAAACTCAGAGGCAGAATAAAAGTGATTTGTTTTGCCTTGCATGAGGGGTAGACCCCACCCTTGGGATTGTCTGAACGCTGCTCCCCAAAGACCCTGGACTAGCACTGACTTGTCTACGAGCTGTTAGAAGTGCAAAAAATCGTAGCCCCTGTCCCAGACCTACTGAGTCAGGATCTACATTATAACAAAATCCCTAGAGGGTGTGACAAGAAATGTCAGTTTGAGAGGTGCTAGTTTAGAGGGTTCTGGAGTCAGGCAGGTAGGTAACACCCACATGTGGGCCAGTGCAGTTATGGAGGAAAAGAACCTCCAGAGAAAGTGCACATGAGTGTGGTTGGTTCTCACTCTATACTCCATGCAAAATTGTTACCCCAGTTTCCCAGATTCTGAAGAGGTCACTTCTACGACCAGGGCTTGGGAACAGGAATATTTTTTTAATTAATGTATTTAATATCTCTGAGTATAAACTATACATATAATACTGTGCCAGCCACTGAGGGGAAGAATAAGGATAAGACAGACACAATCTGGGACCTTCTAGGAGCTCCGCATGTCTTTGGGATGAACAGTGCAAAAACATGAAAGATAGTACAAGACCAAGTACTGAAATGACAGAGGCAGACAGGGGGTCCTAAGTATGGCAGGGCAAGCACTCAGTGAGGGCAGAAGCATGAGGATAAGGCATGAGCTCAACGTGAGAGAATTCGACTGGGAACAGAGAAAGTGCTGAGGGAAAAATAGGATCCACAGCATGGAGGCATGCCACGTAGGGTGTGCTAACACACGGCAGAAATTTCTGAGATGCCAATGGAACTGACTATGAGCTTACCCTTTAATTTTTTCTCTTTTTAGCTGTTGCTCAAGAGATTAAAGTGTATTTCCTAACTTACTTCAATCTCTCTGGAATCATTCTTGTCCTACTTCACGTATTACATATGAACCTAAAACAGATTATTTGAATTCACACTCACTCTCATGCTTTGTGCTATTGTTATTCTTGCTTTAAACAGTTGACCTTAAAATATTATTGGAAAAGACTATATTTACCTACATATTTACCATTCCCAGTGTTCATCCTTACTTTCTAGCTTCGGATTTCTATGTGGTTTCCATTTTTCTCTAGCCTGAGAATTTCTTTTTGTATTTTTTGAAGTGCAGGTGTACTGATGACAATTTATCTCAGCATTCATCTGAAAGTGTCTTTATTTCATCCTCATTTTTGAAAGAAATTCTGCTGAACATAGAATTCTAATGTGACCTGTTTCTCTTTCAACACTTTAAAAATGTTCTTCCATTCTCTTCTGGTGTCCATTGTTTCTGATGATGAGTCATTTATAATCCTTATTGTTGTTCCCCATTTACATAATGTGATTTCTTTTTTTCTATCTGTGCTTTGCCTGTGACTATAATGTCCTTTGGTGTAATTTTCTTGATGTTTATCTAGCTTGGGGTTTGCTTGGCTTCCTACTGGCTTGTTCTTATTTTTTGGTCTAAGTCAAATGTGGAAAAATTTCTGTCGTTATTTAATTTTTTTCAACCCTATTTTCTTTCTCCTCTCTTTGGGCACCAGTTATAGTTGTTAGATTGCTTGATGTACCTTACAGGTTACTGAGGCTGTGTTCATTGTTTTAAGTCCTTTTTTCCTCTCTGTGCTTCGTGCTTCAAAGTATATGATTTCTATTGCACCGTCTTCAGGTCCATTAGTACTTTCTTTTGTTGCGTCCAATGTGTTGTTAATTCCATCCAATGAATTTTTTTTTTTTTTTAACTTTTCAGATCTCCTGCCTTTCTGTCCTGTGATTTCCACTTGACAATTTTTTTTTATTGTTTCCAGGTCCTTCCTGAGATTCTTCTTTTCTTCACCCATTATTTCTATCTTTTGTTTTAGATTCTTTAACATATTTGTAAGAGTTAAAGACTTGTACTAATTCCAGTATCTAGGTCATTTCTGGGTGTTTCTAATGATTGATTTTTCTTTTTACAATGGGTTATGTACTCCTCTTTCTTTGCAAATGGCTAGTAAATTTTTGCTGTACACTAGACATTGTTGTGCTATTGTAGAGACTCTGGATTCTGTGATCTTTTTTTTTTTTTTTTAAAGATTTTTATTTATTTTTTAGAGAGCGAGAGAGAAACAGCATGAGAGGGGCAAGGGTCAGAGGGAGGGAGAAGCAGGCTCCCCACTGAGCCGGGATCCCGATGCGGGACTCGATCCCAGGACCCTGGGATCATGACCTGAGCCGAAGGCAGACGCTTAACCATCTGAGCCACCCAGGCGCCCTGGATTCTGTGATCTTTGAATGCTGTTGAGTTTTGTTCTAGCAGTCAGCTCAAGTGGAACATGTAGAGGTTTGATTATTCATTTTTTATGGTTGATCTCTTTCTGATTTGCCCTTAGCCTTAGGGAAGATTCTTTATCCCCACCACATAGTCTTTACTTTTAGATCATGACCCTTTTGGCGTCTCAGTGGAAAGATTGAAATGTTTACCAAGACCTCTAACTTGACAAGAGTCAAACTCCAAATTGACTCCCCTACAATAGGCAGCAGCTGAAATATCCACTCTGCTCATTCAGCCTCCAGCTGGTCTTTTCCTCCTGAACTTCTTAAAGTTTTGCCCAAACATGTTTAGTTCAGGGGTCAGCCAAGTGTTTGAGGGGAGTTTATATGTCCTCTTCTGTGGCTCTCTCCTTTCTGGGATTTATCTCAATTTCCAGCTGCTCTAGCAGTCCCAAACTCCATCCCATGCCTCCCCGGGAGAATTAGATTGCACTTTCCTGCTTAAGTTCTAGTCTCTCCATACCAAGAGAATTGGGGAGTTCCCTCAGAAGAAAAGTTATTTAAACTTGCATCATACCCAATATGGTTCCCTTCTTTCAAGAACTGAATCCCCTGCCTGCTTCTGCCTTCTTCTTGTTGCTTTCCAATGCCCTTGTAAAGTCGTGTTTCTATTCAATAAATCTTTTGTTGAGAATTTCATTATTATCTTTTAGAGGAGTTAGCGTGATGGAATCTACTCTGCTGTTATTAGAACTATAACTTGTGGTTTCTTTACCGAATAGATGATGTATTTGGTATTATTGCTGCGTAACAGTTACTGCAAAATGTAGCTGCTTAACCAACAAACATGTGTTATCTAGCAGAGATAGTGGCTCAGGGTCACTCATAAGGTTGCCATCAAGCTATTGGCTGTGACTATAGTCTGAACACTTGACAGGGCTGGAGGATCCACTTCCAAGATGGGTCACTTATTTGGCTATTGGCTGGAGCCCTCCATTCCTTGCTGGCTGGTGGCAGGAGCCCTTCTTCCTTGATTCCTCACCATGTGCAGCTCTCCATAGGGTTCTTAGAGCATCACCATAACATGGTAGCCAACTTCCTTTTTTTTTTTTTTTTAATTTTATTTATTTATTTGAGAAAGAGAGAGACAGACAGCGCGTGAACAAGTAGTGGAGAGGATGAAGCAGGCTGCCGACCAAGCAGGGAGCCCAATGTGGGGCTCGATCCCAGAACCCTGGGATCATGACCTGAGCCGAAGGCAGACACTTAACCAACTGAGCCACCCAGGCGCCGTTATTGGTAGCTAACTTCTTTCATTTAAGGTGATTCAAGAGAGAGAAGGAAGAAGCAATGTTTATGACCTAGTCTTAAAAGTCACATACCATTACTTCAGAGAAATGGATCATTAAGTCTAACAAACGCTCAAGGGGAGAGAAATTAGGCTGCACCTTTTGAATGGAAAAGTGTCAAAGAATTTGTGGACATGGTTTAAAATCACCACGGATGGGCTCCTAAAAATTTGATTACATATTTATACAAATGGAGTAATTTTTTTCTACCCACTTGCTTTGTAAAATTGTACATTTCTTATATGTTCTACTACATTAAAGTAATTAAATCAAATGAAAGAATTAGTATCTTTACTATCTTTAGTAAATCCTATCTTTAAAGTAATATTCTTGCTGGAACATTACTAATAAGTCAAGATAGCTCCAAAATACATGTAATGATTTATCAAAGTATGAAGGAGTATGGAAAAGAAGGTAAAATATCTAGAGCCTGGTGAAAATAAGAATAACTAGTACTTACTAAATGTTTGCTAGATAATAGGCACTGATCTAAAGTCTGTATATGTATTCTTATATAATCTCCATAAAACACTATGTTATAGATGCTGCTATTTTCCCTGTTTTAGTGATGAGGGCCAGAGAGGTTAAGTAATTTGCCCCAAGATCAAACCAACCTATCTCTGGCCCCAGCTCTTTACATCTACTCTTTAACAGAAATCTTTAAACCATATATACAGATGGATGGATGGATATGTAGATGGATGGATGGATGGATGGATGGATGGATGGATGGATGAATGGGTGGGTGGATGAATGACTATTATTTCATTGACATTTGATCATACCATACTTGTTTTTAGTAAAATATATTAAGCTTAATTTTATGCAAACTTAACACGAGAAATCAAATCAAACTGAGTAACTGCTGAACTCCAGATTTAATTTTATGTTTAAACTTTACATATTTGTTTAATGTTTAGTTTCATGCTTAATTTGATTTATGTGAATGTAACAGAAGAAAAAGAAACTTAACTTGAAATGAAGACATGGCTGAACTTCACCTAAATATTTCATTGTAATGAAATATTTTCTCAAATAGTCCTTTAAGGTTATTAAAAACAAAACAAATCCCAAGATTGTGAAAATCTTTCAGAGGCCAAGGTTACTTTTTTAATGTCTAATTTGACTTATGTGAATTTAACAGAAGAAAAACAAACAACTTGAAATGAGGGAATTGCTGGGCTTCACATAAATATTTCACTATGATGAAACATTTTCTCAAATACTCCTCTAAAGTTATTTAAAAAAAAAAAAAAAAGCACCCAAGATTATGAAAATCTTTAAGAGTCTACGGTTACTTTTTTTTTTTTAATTACATGTTTTCCATAGAGGATCATTAGATAATTAGCACCTTTTCACCCTCACACCTTGATTTCAGACTTTTGTCATTGTCATTACCTTGTCAGGGTTCAATGGTAATCATCTGTCATGATGGTTCTCGCACTTACTTAGTCTTGGTTCACCACCATCGTTTTCAGTACCGCTTTTCTATTCCCGAGTTGTTTATTTTGATTCATCTCTTAGTTCACTGGATTTCATCACTGAGGAATCTTCTTCAGGAAAGACTAACAGGTGCTGTATTTTCCTAGTTCTTTCATCTTTGAGAATGTCCAAAGGTTGCCTTTACACTTGAATTAGATCTGTGTTATCTGTTATATCCTTACAAAACTTAGCAAACATCACCTTGTTTGTCCCCTGGATTCACTGTTGCTTGGAAAAGTTTGAGGTCAACCTGATTTTTTTCCCCTTGTAGGTGGCTTGACTGCTTGGCTTGTGTAGAATTCTTCCTTTAAACATGAAGTCCAGTAGCTTTGCTGGGCCACCTGTGGGTGAGGATTATTCTATAGCAGCTGTTTTGGGATTCAATACACTTCAAAAGATCTGGGTTGGTTTGTTTTTGTTTTTTTTTTTTCAGGCAAATTTTCTTCTGTTATTGTTTTGAACATTTTGGGTTCCATATATGCAGTTCTAGTCTTCGTGCGTACCACTTATACATATATTGGATTTCTAGTTCCTGACTTCTGTATTTCTTTCTAATCATATTTAACTTTTCATTTCTTTCCCATTTTATTTATTTAGTTTTTTCAGTTTTTCTCAAGCCTGTCCTCCATGTCTTTGGCAGTTTCACCACTGTCTTTTTTCCTAGAGAAAACTCTAGTAAGGCTTTCATTTCTGAAATTGTTTAATGTTTTCCTTTTATTTCTGTCCTGAGGATGAACACACTTGGGGCCTCTTTCTGTTGCCTTGTCATCTCTTCATTGAACACTTGTGTATCTTTGATCTCTTGCTTCAGAGAGAAATTATATTTTCTTTAAATTATGCAGAAATGTTTGTTTATGCTCTCATCATTCTCTTGTATTTGTTATGCCCCATTTTTCTTTGTTTCTTGTAGCGTTGTTGCATAGATGTCATGCTAATCACTTTCTGGTTATTATTAATGACTGGCTGGAGAGCAGATGAAGGCTTTCTCTCTAGGCCAGTAAGATGCTAAAATATGGGGGGTTAGGGGTGGGGAGGATCAGGGGAGGGAGCAAGGCTGCAGGCACCGAGGGCTTGGGTTTGTGGACCCAGATCCTTCTCTTCTGCCAGTCTAGTAGCTTTAGGAGCTACTGAATTAGCATTAACTTCTGTTATGCTCACAACAGTGGGGATGGGGCAGAGCTGATTGTCACTTACTTTTTCTCCTCCAACAAACCATGTCACAAAAAAATGCCTGTTCTTCTTTAAGGAAAAAAAAAGATTTTGTTTATTTATTTGAGAGAGAGACAGAGAGCACAAACTGGGGGAGGGGCAGAGGGAGAGGGAGAAGCAGACTCCCCACTGAGTGGGGACCCTGATGTGGGGCTCAATCCCAGGACCCTGAGATCATGACCTGAGCCAAAGTCAGACACTTAACGAACTGAGGCACCCAGGTGCCCCAAAATGCCAGTTCTTGGAAAGATAGTGTGTCTGTATAATTCTTGGTCAGACCTCACTGTTTCTAAAATAATAGACTTTTCACTTTTGCTGTGAAAGCAATGCAGTGTGGCAAAGAAACAAACCCTCCCCCCAACCCCCAGCCCCCTGTGCCCTGGTCATAAGGTCCTCAGGTGCATCACCTACTTTATGGAGAAATTCCACACCCTAGGGAATCATAGAGCCATGTGTCTTCTTCATTATTTCCAGAGAGGAGAGTGTGGGATACTCTGTGTTTAGCTGGAAGTCTCTTTCACTTCATAGGAATTTTAAATTTTTTTATTAAGTTGTAGGGCTGTACATTGATGATTTATTCCTTTTTTTCTATGTGTAATATTTCAATAAAAATCTGTTTAAAATTTTTTTATGTTGTTAGATTAGTTCATCATTTTCGTGACTCTTGGCCTTGGGATCTTGCTTAGTCCAAGATAATAAATTGATTGTCCTATATTTCTTCTAAAAACTTAGCTTTAGAAGAGTTCATCTTAAAGCTTTTATGGTTTTGTCTGTTGCATTTAGCTTTTTAATCCATATGGAATTTATTCCTGTGTATGGTGTGAAGGAGAGATCTAACTTTATTTTTCCCTGCAGTTTATATTTAGTGATCTGCACATGCCACCCTTATCCTCCATTGTTTCATTAGCTTATTTGTTTTCAATCCCTAAACAAGACTTCACTATTAGTTATTATTAGTTTAAGAGGATTTTTTGGATAACTTATAGGACAAATTTCCTCTTAACGGTTTTTTTTCAAAAATTTCTTGGCTATTCTTGCACATTTTCTCTTTCAGATGAACTTGAGAATCCGCTTGTCAAGTTCCATAAAAAATCCTGTTGGGATTTTGATTGGGATTGCATGGAAATTATAGATTAATTGGGGGAGAATTGACATCTTTACAATATTGAGTCTTCCCACGCAGGAACATGGTATGTTTTTCTTTATTCAGGTCTTCTTTGACATCATTTAAAAGTGTTATCACTGTCTTCATATCAATCTCATGCATTTCTTATTAGGTGTGTATCTAGGTCAGTTTTTTAAATTGTATTTCCAATTGGTTATTATTGAAGTGGATATAGGGAAGCTATTGATTTTTGTGTGCTGGGTTTTTGTATCTGGCCATCTTAATGAACTCTGTTGGGATTATAATTTTTTGTTCTCTTGGCTTTTCTGGACTGATGTAAATAAAAGCTCTCTGTAAATGTAATGGTGGTTTTTATCTCTTTAATAACTCTCATTTCTTTTTCCTGTCTTATTTCAATGTATAGGGACTCCTGCTGAGTATTAAATAGTGGTGATTTATAGGTTTTGTTGTTTTATTTCCTGTTTATACAGGAGTGTTCCTAGTATTATACCATTTGTAGATGTCTTCTGTAGTTTTTCTGTAATTACTTTTTACTAAAGGAAATTTTTACATTCCTAGATTTCTAAGAGGTTTGATCGGGAATGGATTTATTGAACTTTATTACATGCTTTTTAAAAAGCATCTATTGAAATAATTATATTGCTTTTCAAGTTTACTTTTTAATCTGTTTGCTGTAGTAAATTACAGTCATAGATTTCCTAACAGGGGAAACTTCATTCTTCCATTCTTAGAATAAGTTCTATATGATTATGAGTATTGTTCTTTTAATACACTGCTTGCTGTGTTCAGTTGTTAATATGTTATGTGTGGTTTTTGAATCTTTGTCTATCTGATAGTTTGAACTACAGTTGTTGTGTTTTGTGATGTCCGTCTCTAGTTTGGGTATCAGAATTATGCTGGTTTTGTAGGATGAATTATGAAGTTTTCCATCTTTTACTGCGCTCTGAAACAGTTCGTGTACTGGGGACATTGCCTGCTTTCTTAAATGTTCATAGGGCTGATAAATCAATTTGACCAGACAGGATGACTCTTCAAAGGGCTAAGTCTATTCAGGATTTCTATTTCTCCTTGAGGAAATTTTGGTCATTAAATTTTCCTACAAAATTATTCATTTCTCCAGATTTTCAAACATATGACCTATAAATTTAATATTGTATTCTTATAATTAAAAAGATATATCCTCCACATTCATACTTATAATTGTTCCTAATCTTATTTGTGGTATCTCTCCTTTCCTCCTTGATCAGACTAATGAAAAATTTGCTATTTTATGAAATAGGTTTTTTGAGAACAAGATTTTGATATTTTTTTATTATTACTATTTGAATTCTTTTGTTTTCTAACTCATGAATTCTACTTTCCTTTGTTTATTAATTTCTTTGGCTTTTTCATTTTTATTATTGTTGTTTTTTTCCTAGCTCCCTGTAAAGAATGCTTATTAGTTCTTTATTTTCAGGCTTTGATGTGCTCTAAGTGAATAAATGTTCTATATACTTTCCTCCCATTACCTATCTCTGGCTTAATTAAACAGCGCTCTTATTGTTATTCATTTCTGAATAATTTTTATTTGAGCTTTGACTTTTCTCTTTAACTCAAGAGTTATTTATATAAGGGATTTAAATTTTTTTTTTCCAACTGGGTAGATTTTTTTGGTACTCCTTTTGTTGCTAATTTTTAACTTCATTGCATTGGGATCAGAGGCTGTGTTCTGTATAATTTCTGCCTTCTGGAATTTGTTGAGTGTTTCTTTGTGGTCTAATGCATGTTCAATTTTTGTAAATATTCCAATGGGTTTTTGAAGAATATTTTTATTCTTTGCTTATTGAGTACAAAAATCTATCAGAGGTCGCAACTGGTGGCCCACAGACTGCCTTGGCCTATAGATGTGTTTTGTGTGACCCACACAAATGTTTTTTTTTTTTTTAACTTACACAAACATTTACAAATCAAGGAATTTCTTACGAGAATACGAGTTTATCTTAAAAAATCAGGAGGTCTGGCCATGCTGGGCCTCATTCCTTCATGGCAACAGTTAGCTGGGGCTGCACCATGACTGCTCCTTCAAAGAGCAGTTCATCCATCTCCCTCACTGCCTGGTTCAATCGACATGTCCCTTTCAGCCATTTGTCCCGCCTTCCCGGTACCTGAGGGATCCGTGTGTGTCACCTGTGGGCCTGATCAAGCCCTTTCAAAAGTTTGGGAGTCTTGTGTTCTCTCTGCCTGGTCAGTTGCTGAGAAGGGATGTTGGTCTCCATGATGATTGTGGATTTGTTGATTTCCCTCAAGCTTTGGTGTATAAGTTTCATAGCTGTGTTACAAGGGGCACAAAAGTTATCATCTCTTGTTGGTGTAATGAATCTTCCTCTAATCAATATAAAAATCCTCTCTTTGTTTCATTCTCTTTATGCCTTTTGTTGTTCTTCTTATCATCATTTTCCTCATATATTTTTCATTCCTTTATTTCTAGCCTTAGTTTTATAAGCAGCCTATATCTGGCTTTATTTACTTATTTTTCTTGTACAGTCTAAGAATTGCTTCAAAGAGGGAATTTGATATGTTCACATTTGATATATTTAGGCTTATCACTGTGACCGACCCTATTTTGCTTTCCCTTTTTTTTTTTTAGTTTTTATTGTTATGTTAATCGCCATACATTACATCATTAGTTTTTGACGTAGTGTTCCATGATTCATTGTTTGTGTATAACGCCCAGTGCTCCGTGCAGTACGTGCCCTCTTTAATACCCATCACCAGGCTAACCCATCCTCCCACCTCCCTCCCCTCTAGAACCCTGTTTGTTTTTCAGAGTCCATTGTCTCTCATGGTTTGTCTCCCCCTCTGATTCCCCCCCTTCATTCTTCCCCTCCTGCTGCTATCTTCTTCTTCTTCTTCTTCTTCTTTTTTTAATTAACATATAATGTATTATTTGTTTCAGAGGTACAGGTCTGTGATTCAACAGTCTTACACAATTCACAGCGCTCACCATAGCACATACCCTCCCCAATGTCTATCACCCAGCCACCCCATCCCTCCCACCCCCCACCACTCCAGCAACCCTCATTTTGTTTCCTGAGATAAGAATTCCTCATATCAGTGAGGTCATATGATACATGTCTTTCTCTGACTGACTTATTTCGCTCAGCATAACACCCTCCAGTTCCATCCACGTCGTTGCAAATGAATTTTGCTTTCTCTTAATTGACTTAGTTTACCGACTTATTTTTACTGGTTTTTTTTTCTTTCTGTTTCTTTTACTTCCCTGCCCTTTGCTCTCTTCTTTGTTTTCTTTCATTCTAATGGCTTGAAATCTTTATGTTCTAATTCTGTCTTTCTAATCCTCTGAGGCACACATACTAGAATTTATATTTTCCTACACTGTGTAGCATTGCTCAGTACCTATCCCCTTCTCCTGAGCAAAACAAGAACCTTATCATAGTTTCCCTTCCCTCTGCCATCTTCTCTTCTCCTTCATTACCTCCCAAAATTGGGGCCACCCAGGATTTTCACTCCATATTGTTATTAAGAGTTTTACATGATGCAACAACAGTTACGTCGGCTTAACCATAAAGGTGGACCATTTTCTTTGGTCACCATTGTTTCTTTGATCTTATGTCATTCTTTTTGTTAAATTCTTTATTTTACAAGATTGTCTTTTCGATTAAATCATTCATTCTTCTAAAAGACATTTTTGAGTGTTCCTATAAGGTGGATGGTTACATAGGTAATAACTCTTCCGAGTTCTTGAAGGCTTTATTTTCTCCCAACAAATCTGGCTGTGTTGAGATTTTAGGTTCAAAATAATTTTCACTCAGAATTTTAAAAACATTGTCCCTTTCGTCTTTGGGCATCTAGTGTTGCTGATGAGGGGTCCAATGCCAATATTAATTTTTGTTCCTTTTCAGATAACTTGTTTTTATCTTCCAGAAAGCTTCAGGATTTTTCTTTTTCATTGTTCTCAGACTCAACCTCTTTGTGTCTGGATGTGAGTTTGTTTTCATTTTCCTGCCTGGCTCTCAGTGAGCCCTTTAGGGACTCCATATTGTTATTAACAGTTAAACATTACACTTCAATAATTATGTGAGCTTAACTAAAAGGTAGACCAGTTTCTTTGGTCACCATTGTCTTGGGTGTTGGGAGAATCCCTAGAGTCAGTATTCCAGCTCTCTAATACCCTATCTATCCAGTTTGTAAATTCTGAAAATATTTTCTCATCTAGTACTTCTAGTTGATGTTTTCAATTAAATTTTTATTTGAAATAATTTGTAGATTCACATGGATTGTAAGAAGTAATACACAGAGATCCAATTTTCCTTTACCCAGTTTTCCATAATGGCGACATCTTGCAAAAGAATAGTACGATATTACAACTAGGATGTTAACACTGATACAGTCAAGATATAGAATAGTTCCATCATCAAAAGAATCCTTCATGTTGCCCTTTTATAGCAGACATACTCCCACCCTAACTCCTTCCCTAATCCCTTGGCAACCAACCACTCATCTGTTTCCCATTTCGATAATTTTGTCATTTCAAGAATGTTATATAAATGAAACCATATACTATGTAGCCTCTGGAATTGGTTTTTTCACTCAGCATGATTCTTTGGAGATTCATCCAGGCTGCTGTGTATACCAGTAGTTTGTTCCTTTTTATTAAAAAGTAGTACTCCGTGGATGGATGTACCACAGTCACCCATTGAAGGACATCTGGGTTATTTCTAGGTTTGGGCTATAATAAAAAATATAATAATAATATAATAAATATAATAATAAAGCACCTAGAAACGTTCTTGTATAGGTTTTGTGTGAATGTAAGTCTTCATTTCTTTGGGATAAATATCCTGGAGTGCAGTTGCTGGGTTCTATAATAGTTATGTATTTATTTTTTTAAAGAAACTGGCAAATTGGGAGTTCCTGGGTGGCTCAGGTGGTTAAGCGTCTGCCTTCCTCTCAGGTCATGGTCCCAGGGTCCTGGGATCAAGCCCTGCATTGGGCTCCCTGCTCAGCAGGGAGCCTGCTTCTCCCTCTCCCTCTGCTCCTCCACCTGCTTGTGCTCTCTCTCTCTCATTCTCAAATAAATAAATAAAATCTTAAAAAAAAAAAAAAAGAAAGAAATGGGCAAATTGTTTTCCAGAGAAGCTGCACCATTTTACATTTCCACTAGCAATGTATGAATGATCCAGTTTCTTTGCATGCTTGCCAGTAATTGGTAACATCACTTTTTAATTATAGCCATTCTGATAAGTATGTAGTGATATTAATTTGCATTTCCCCAAGGTTAGTGATGTTGGAAATCTTTTCATGTGTTTATTTGCCATCTATATATTCTCTCTTTTTTTATTATTATTGGGTTATGTTAATCACCATACATTATTAGTTTTTGATGTAGTGATCCATGATTCATTGTTTGAGCATAACACCCAGTGCTCCATGCAGAACGTGCCCTCTTTAATACCCATCACCAGGCTAACTCATCCTCCCACCCCCCTCCCCTCTAGAACCCTCAGTTTGTTTTTCAGAGTCCATAGTCTCTCATGATTCGTCTCCCCCTCCGATTTCCGCCCCCCTTCATGCTTCCCCTCCTGCTATCTTCTTCTTTTTTTTTTTTAACATATAATGTATTATTTGTTTCAGAGGTACAGATCTGTGATTCAACAGTCTTACACAATTCACAGCGCTCACCATAGCACATACCCTCCCCAATGTCTATGACCCAGCCACCCCATCCCTCCCACCGCCCCCCACTCCAGCAACCCTCAGTTTGTTTCCTGAGATTAAGAATTCCTCATATCAGTGAGGCGCCATGTATATATTCTCTTTAGTGAAATGTCTCTTCCTATCTTTTGCTCATTTTCTAATTGTAATGTTTGATTTTTAACTGTTCAGTGTCGTGGGTTTTTTATATATCCTACCTACTAGTCCTTTGATGATTATGTTGTTTGTGAATATTTTCTCCCATTCTGTAGCTTGTGTCTTCATTCTCTTTAACAGGGACTTTTGCAGAGTAGAAGTTTTAATTTTGATGAAATCCATTTATGAATTTTTCTTTTTATAGATCAAGGTTTTTGGTATCAATCTAAGAACCCTTTGCCTTGTCTTCAATTCTGAAGATATTTTATGTTGGTTTTTTTTTAAGTTTTTTATGGGTTTAAATTTTATATTTTGAATTCCATCTTGAGAGATCTTGAGTTGATTTTGTATAAGGTGTGAGACTTAGGTCAAGGTTTTCTGTTTTGTTTGCCTATGGATGTCCAATTTTTCCAGCACCGTTTGTTAAAATGCCCGTCTTTCTTCCATTGAGTTGCTTTTGCACTTTTGTCAAAAATCGGTGGGAGCTTATTTCTGGGTTCTCTGTCGGTCTGTTCATCTGTGTGTCTGTCCCTCTGCCAGTGTGGCATGTCTTGATTATTGTAGCAATATAAAAGTTGTGAAACAGGGTAAACTGATTGCTCCCACGTTTTCTTTTTTCAAAATAATTTTAGCTGTTCTAGTTCTTTTGCCTTTCCATTCAACTTTTACCATTATCTTGTCAATATCTACAGAAAAATCTTGCTGGGTTTTTGGTAGGGATTGTGTTAAACCTATATATCAGTTGGGATAATTGACATCTTTACTACGTGGAGTCTTTTAGCTCATCCACTGTGTCTCTCCATTCGTTTAAATCTTAGATTTCTTTGTCAGCATTGTGTAGCTTTCACTATACAAGTACTGTACGTGTTTGCTTAGATTTACACCTAAGTGTTTCATTGTATTTTAAGCAATGATAAAGAGCATTGTATTTTGAATTTTGATGTCCATGTGTTAATCATTAACATATAGAAATGTAATTGTTTTTTGTATGTTGATCTTGTATCCTGCAATCTTTCTGAACTGGCTGATTTGTTCTAAGAGAGATTCCTTGAGATTTTATACTTGATAATGTCATCTGCAGATAGGGGTAGTTTTATTTCTTCTTTCTGATCTACATGCCTTTTATCTTTTCTTGCCTTATTGCCCTGGCTAGAACTTAAAACCTAGAGTAGACATCCTTATCTTGTTCCTGATCTTCAAGGGAAAGCAGTAAGACTTTCACCATTTCACCATTATGTATAATGTTACCTACAGGTTTTTGTAGATGCTCTTTAGGAAGTTGACAATGTTCCCTTCTATTTCTAGTTTTTGGAGAATTTTTAAAAAATGAATGGGTATTGAATTTTGTCACTGCTTTTTTCCTCAGTGAGTGATGTAATTATGTGATTTTTCTTCTTTAGCTTGTTAATATGGGGTTAGGTTGGTTGATTTTTGAATGTTGATCCAGCCTAGAATCTGTGGAATAAACCCTACTTGGTAATGGTGTTTTCTTTTTATATGTTATTGAAATCTCTTTGCCATTATTTTGTTGAGGATTTTTGTGGATATATTTATGAGGAGTTTGGGTCGATTATTTTCTTTCTGTCTTTCTTTTTTCCTGTACTGTCTTTGTCTAGTTTTTGTATCAGGGTAATACTATCTTCAGTAAATGAAATGGGAAGTGGTCCCTCATCTTGTATGTTCTGAAAGTGATTGTGTAGAATTGGTGTTAATTCTTTAAACTTTTAGTAGAATCCTCCAGTGAAATCATACAAACCTGGAGATCTTTGGGAGAAACTTTTTTTTTTAATTACAAATTCTATTTCTTGAAAAGTATTAGAGCTATTCAAATTATCCATTTCATAGTGGGTGAGTTGTAGCAGTTGGTATTTTTTGAGGAAGTGGTCCATTTTGCCTGAGTTGTCAAATTTATGTGTGTGGAGTTGTTTGTAGTATTATCTTACATACACTTTTGATGTTTGTATAGTCTGTGGTAATATTCTCTGTTTCATTCCTGATACTGGTAATTGTGTCTTCTCTTTTTTTTTTTTTTTTCTTTGTCATTCTTACTAGAAGTTTATCAATTTTGTTGATCTTTTCATAAAACCAGCTCTTTGTTACATTATTTTTTCCAGTGTTTTTCATTTTCAGTGTCATTGTCTTATGCTCTTATCTATATTATTTCCTTCCTTCCTCTTGCTTTGGGATTGCTTAGCTTTTCTTTTTCCAGGATCTTGAAGTGGATGCTTAGGTTATTGATTTGAGACTTTTCCTCTTTTCTAGCATAAACAATAGTGCTATAAATTTCCCTCTCACAGTAGTTTAGCTGTGTCTCCCATATTTTGATATGTTGTCTTTTCATTTTTGTTAAATTTCGTGTATTTTTTTTTCCCTTGAGACTCCTGCTTGGACCCATAGATTATTTAGAAGTATTTTATTTTGTTTCCAACTGTTTGGAGATTTTTCTGTTATCTTTCTGTTACTGATTACTAGTTTGATTCCTTTGTGGTTGAGAACACATTCTTTGTGAGTTCAGTTCTTTTAAATTTGTTGAGGTTTGTTTTATGATACAGGATCTAATCTATTTTGGTATAAGTTCTGTTGGCACTTGAAAAGAATGTTTATTCTCCTGTTGTTGGTTGGACTGTTCTAAAAACATTGATGACGGGGCACCTGGGTGGCTCAGTTGGTTAAGCATCTGCCTTCAGCTCAGGTCATGATCCCAGTGTCCTGGGATCGAGCCCTGCATCAGGTTCCTTGCTCAGCCAGGAGTCTGCTTCTCCCTCTCCTTCTCCCTCTGCCCACCCCACTCATGCTCAAGCCCTCTCTCTCAAATAAATGAATAAAATCTTCAAAAAAACACACACACAAAAATGTTGATGAGAACATTTGTTGAGTTGTTGAGTTCTTCCACATACTTACTGATTATCTGTCTAGTTGTTCTATTAATTGCTGAGAGAAGAGTATTGAAGTCTTCAATTATAATTGTGGCTTTGTGTATTTCTCCAAGTTCTACCAGTTTTTGTTCACATATTTTGCAGCTGTATTGTTTGGTGCTTATACATTTAGATTACTATATCTTCTTGGTGAATTGGCCCTTTTATCATTATAAAATATCTCTTTCTGTCTATGGTAATTTCCTTTGCTCTCTAGTCTGTCTCATATTAATATAGCTACATCTGTTTTCATTTGATTAAGTTTTTATATTAGTGATATATTTTTTCTATCCTTTACTCTCATCCTGCCTATATTGTTATATTTGAAATGAGTTTCTTGTAGACAGCATATGTTTGGGCCATGTTTTTAATTTTTTATATTTTTTTAAGATTGTATTTATTTATTTAACACTGAGAGAGAGACAGCGAGAGAGGGAACACAAGCAGGGGGAGTGGAGAGGGAGAAGCAGGCCTCCCGCTGAGCAGGGAGCCCAATGAGGGGCTTGATCCCAGGACCCTGGTACCATGACCTGAGCCGAAGGCAGCTGCTTCACAACTGAGCCATCTAGGCACCCCGGGCCATGTTTTTTAATCCACCCTGCCAATCTCTGCCTTCTAATTGCTATATTTAGACCATTTACACTTATTGTAATTATTAATATGTTAGGATTGAAGTTTGCTATTTTATCTTTTGTTTTCTGTTTGTTCTCTCTGTTTTTAGTTTCTTTTCTTTTTCTTACCTTCCTATAGGTTATTTGAATACTTTTTAGAATCTATTTTGTTTATCTATAGCCTTTTCCTTTTTTGAGAGAGAGAGCAAGAGCAGTGGGGAGGGGCAAGGGAGAGATAGAAAGAATCCCAAGCAGGCTCCACACTCAGTTGGAGCTTCCACTGAGTGTGGAGCCCAACATGGGGCTCAGTCTCACAACCCTGAGATCATGACCTGAGCCAAAATCAAGAGTTTGACGCTCAACCAGCTGAGCCACCAGGCACCCCTATCTATGGCCTTTTTTTAGTGATTGCTCTTGGTATTACATTATATATACACATCACAGTCTTTGGGTGTTATCATTTTACCCGCTTGAGTGAGGTATGGAAACCTTATTTCTCTTACATCCTATTACCCTCTCCTGTTTGTAATTGTCTTAAATATATCTCTACATACATTCAGAACCACATCAGACAGTATTATAATTTTTGCTCCAATCATTAAACATTATTTAGAAAACTTGAAAGAAGGAAAGCCTATTGTAGCTGAAGGTTTGTGTGTCTTGTCAAATTTGGATAGAATTTGGCCATTATATCTTCTAGCACTTTTTCAGCCCTGCCCTCTTTCTCCTCTCCTTCTGGGACTCCAAGGACATGAACGTTAGACCTTTTGTTATAGTTCCAGAAGTCTCTCAGACTCTGTTCATTTTTATTGAGTTTTGTTTGCTGTTATTATTTTGTTTTATTTTTTAGTCTGTTTTCTCTCTGTTGTCAGACTGGGCAATTTCAGTTATTCTGTCTTCCATTTCACTCTTTCTTTCTTCTGTCCACTGCATTCTGTTGTGAAATTCATTCATTTAGTTTATTTTGATTATTGTATTTTCAATTCTAAAATTTCTACTTGTTTCCTATGTATATCTTCTATTTCTTTGCTGAGACTTTCTTTGTTGAGGTTTTATATTTTTTCATTTGTTTCAAGCATATTTGTAATTGCTCAGAGAAACATTTGTATCATCGCTGCTTTAAAATCTTTATCAAATAAATCTGATGTCCCTGTTACCTCAGTGGTTGGCATCTATTGATTGTCTTGTATCATTCCATTTGAGGTCTTGCTAGTTCTTTTTATGATGTGTGACTCTCAGTTGAAACCTGTATATATTTGTATTATATTATGATGCTCTGGATCTTATTTAAACCTTCTGTTTCAGATGGCTTTCTCGGACACTGCTAGGTGGGGGAAGGGGACTCCACTGCTTCATTGTTGCCAGGTGTAGGTAGACATCCAAGTCTGCTCATTCACTCACTGTTGGCATCTAAGAGTGGAAGGGCTTTTCTCACCAGTGCTGAGCAGGGTGGGAGTTCCAGCTCCTCATGTGGCCTCCATTGAGGGGTCACCTTCTTACTGTGGTTGATGATGAAAACCCTGACTCACCACCAGGCCTCCTGAAATGACTCCAGCGGGGAGGGAGAGAGACACCTTTTCACTGACAGGTAGGGTGGAAGACCAAGCTTCCCCACAGGACCTTCACTGACACCATGGGAGTGAGCCTCTTTTCTGGTTGGCAGGGGGAAAGCCCTGCTTTTGTTCATCTAGGACGGGTATTGGAGTTCCTCATTATAGCCTGACAAGGGTGAAAGTCTAGGCTCCCACTTGGTCTTTGCTGCTGTGGGTTGGGGTAATGCCACAATCTTTTCTGTTGTGCTTGGCTAGAGTGGTGATTGTGTAAAAAGTTTCTGTCTTGCTGTGTCTCTCTTTGTTGGTGCTCTGGCTAGAGGGAACAGGCTTTGGAGGACTTTTTTGGGGGTCTGCTCCCATTGGTACTTCTAGGTTACCAGCATCTCCATTTCCAAGTCCAGCATATGTGAGACAAAAAGAATCCCGGGGAATTCACCACCATGTTGTTCCTTAGGTCCCAAGATCCCAAGGTAGTCTGCCTTCTTCTCTCTACCTTTCAGAGTCTTACGTTTGTTTCTTAGCAGAAAGAATGGGGAGAAGTGCTTCTAGTTGTCTTTTTTTTTAAGATGCAGTATTTTCTTACATCATATGAAGGATATTAGCGATACTTACTTTGAAGTTTTCTTCACATTTGCTTCATTAACCATATCTCCTTGGGTTCTTCTTATTATTGTCGTTTTGTTTCGCTTTTTAATTTGGTGGTGGTTCTCTTTCTTGACATTGGTTTTTCTCCTACTTGCTGATTACTGGTTATCGACTCGCGTTTGTGCCCACAGGTTGTGGTGGTTGTCAGGCCTGATGGCAGCGGTCTGTCTCTGATGTGGGAGGGGAGGGACCTGCTGCTGGATAGTGTCACTTCTGGCAGGGTGGTGGGGGGACTCCCTCTGCCAAGGGAGGCACTGTCCCACCTCTCTGGCCGCAGTCGTTGCATTGCATTAGTATCTGAATAAAGCCTGCTGCGACTCCCTGCTCTCAGCCTGGAGGGGGCAGCTAACCTGCTTCTTCCTTAGCTCCTCCCACCAGGCCTGCTCAGGGGCTCCTCCTGTCCTGACACACCAGGCCTTGGGATGTCAGGCACTTCTGGAATTGCTCCTGCTGGCTGATCCTATCTGCTTGATGTCTGTCCACCATTCCTCGAAAGATCTCCTCTTCTGATCTTGTTTTCCAGAGCTGTTCCTGATTTGCTTTTTTTCTTCTCTTTTTCATGTTATTTCTGACGATTTGGGCCCCGGGGAAAGGGAGATGGAGCACTCAGTTTTCCGTCATGGTTCAGTCTCCTTAGTGTTTTTCTTGCATCTCGTGCTCAGAACGATCCTGAGTTGGAATTTTTACAGCCGTTTCATACCTGGGGAAAGCGATAATCAAGAGGTCGCGTACCACGCGTAGGCTCACACAGCTGCTAGGAGGCAGAGCCCAGATGTGAACTCAGGCCTGCTGACTTGAAGCCTGGCTTGTCCCTTGCAGTGGTGTCTCTCTAGTGCTGGGACATAGCGGGGACCAAATGAGGACAGCTGCCACCAAGCCCTGTGAGCAGGAACAGAAGCAAAAAGGAAGGTTCCATGGTGTGCATGTGTATTCTTTTCCTCGACCAAATTCATATTCTTTCCAAACATAATTCTGGCCTTGTTTCTCTTTCTTAGCCTAAAATATAATAAACGAGGCTTTTCAACCTTCAAATGATAATGGCAATAATATTGGAGGGCAGAGACAAAGGATAGTGGCCATCATTCCTAGCCTCTCTTCTCACTTAACCTTTTGTTGTGTGCCCAACTCAGCCCATTGATAGTAATGCTATCATTTGCTGGGGGCCCCAGGTGAGTTCGCACAGACTTCTCCCCTTTCCAAACCAGTGTTACAATTGGACCAACCCTCGTGGTTCTTAGACACCCTTCAGCAACAGGCATCAGGAAACTGATAAACAGAAGTTTATTACTGACAACCTGGAAGTGACACAACACAGCTGGGGTCACAGAGCAAGGTCATAGGTACAGAGAGAGAGAGAGAGAGAGAGAGAGAGAGAGTGGGTGCCCAGGTGGTGTGTTTAGGGGCGGGGGCTCTGTTTTCATTAGGGGTTGAGGGTTGGGACCTAGGGTTTCATGGGCTCACTCTATCAGTGAATTTAAAGTGCTGGGAAGAGAAAAGACAAGTGGCCCAAACGGTCCCTTATCAAAATCAACCAAGATCTTTAAAACAAAGGTGCCTCGGTGGGGGGAGGTGGCCTGGCCCTTTATCTACTGTGGCTCCCAATTTGTTTGTTTGGGATAGATAGTCTTTGAAGTGGATGCCTCTTTGAAATGGATGCCTCAAGCAATTAAAAGCTTAATCAGGCACTTGCATTACAAAAAAAAAACTCCAACCAAACCAATGAACAACAACGAAAAAAAATCTGTCAGAGCTTTACAGTACACTTTTCTTTACTCTTCTTCTTTTTTTCTATTTAAATCCAATTAGCCAACATATAGTACATCATTAATTTTTAATGTAGTGTTTGTTCAATGACTGACTCATCAGTTGCGTATAACCCCCAGGGCTCATCACTTTAAAAAAAAAAAAAAAGTCAGCCCCATGCAGCCTTTCCGTCTTTCTTGTTCAGGGTAACGCTCCGACCCTCTTAGCCCTTCTGCTTCCCGTGGGCATCGGTGGTGGGCAGCTCTCCGACTTGGCTGCCGGCAGCAACACCAGCTCACCTACAAGATTCGCTCCAGGGGATGGAGCCTTTCCTCCGGTCCTCAGAGGCCCCGCCCCCCCAGACCGTGGGCTGAGGGTCCGAGCCTGGCCTGAGCTTCAGCCTCAGATCTTAATGGCTTGGCGGGGGCGGGGCCTGGGGGGGAACTCCCAGCATCCTGTGGGGCAGGTGAGTGAAGCCCCGCCCCATTAGCTCGCGGAGGTGCCTCGCTTGGGGCAAGCTTCCCACCCGTGCTGATGCTTAACGAGATTCAGGCGTTTTCCTGAGGCCCGACGAGTGTCACCTGGGACACAGCGTGTTTGGTACAGCCCATCGTGCTTCCAGAAGTGGAGAAGCACCCCTGGCCTGAGAGGCAGGTCCCAAGGCTGCTCCGGAGCGGGCAGCAGGGGCGAGCAGGGCAGCTGGAAGCTGCGAGGACTCTCCACCTCCTCGGGCCTGGCAGATACTTAGAAACAGAAAAGCGCCCCTGCTCGGGCCTCCAGAAGTCCGCGCATCTTTTCAGCCTGTGTTTGCTCTGGTTCTGGGAAGGAAAAGTAAAAGAGCAACTGCCAAATTTCCTTTGGTGTTTTTGTTCCATATTTTGATTGGGGAGCTGAATCATGTTTTTCCTTTCATAAGCATGAAAATGTTAAGTACATAACAGCTAAATTAATCCGGGCTCATAAATTAGTTAATTAGGTTAATTCAGAGTCACAGAATTCTCAGTCTCATTAGCGTTTCCATTAGGCAGTTTAGGCTTGTGAGCCTGTTAAGAGGACAGTTTAAGCTACAGATTAATCTTCAAAGGCTCCAAGTAGATACTCAACTGCAGTAGGATTTAAAATGCGTTGGAGAGGTGTGGGGGGATTTAGTGAATGTGGGCAGCTACTACTTAGGAGCTGTGCTCTCAGGGACCTGGGGTTCCCCCCCTCCCTACTCCTCACCCCCATATTAGCATCAAAGGTCCCCACCTGCTGGGTCTGAGCATCCATAGGTTAAGCAGGAGCCACGGGAAGGAGGAGATGGACAAGAACCGGCCATCGCTGCCTCACCCCTGTGTCTCCTAGACGGCCATGCCCTCCCAAGCCACCCTCCTGCAGCCCGCCCCCCCAGGACAGATAAGACTGGTTCTTGAACACCCTGGGGTGCACCATCTGGGCTCCTGAGATTGCCCTCACAAAGGCTGAATGAGAAGTAGCTGCTTCCGAGGGTATGTGAGAAAGACAGGGAGGGGGCACGCTCAAGTCTAAGTGACAGGCTGAGCCTCAGGCAGCCTTTGTTCATGGCAGCGTGAATGTCTTACTTCTACCATCTTCAGAGGCCAGTTCAGGGCATGTGCTCCCTTACTCTATCACAGGTGCACATCCCACCAGGGTCCCTTGCTGTCTGTCCCCATTTGCCGAGTGGATATATGGGTGCCCCATCTGGCTCAGAAGCATGCTGTCATGTCCAGTGCCGCCAGCTCTCCCTGAAACTCTCTGTGCTTTCAGGTGATCCACTATTATTCTCTGGCCCCTGTTCCCTGGGCTGGAAACCAAGAAAGCCCGTCTAGATTTCAAATCTCAAGAGAGGGACTGAGGCTCTTCTAGTTTTTACCATTCTTTGAAAAATCAACAGAAGCTGATTATGAAAGAGTGACCTGTTTTAAGCTATAGCTTTCATTATTATTCAGGCCTGGTGAGGCCAACAGATCAGGAGACAATGGCCATCGAACAGAGTTGGTGACTCACAGTTCCCAAGAGGAGAGAGTACTCTAAGCCATGGAGGCCAGGAGGGCAAGCACCAGGGTTGGTCAGGAGTCAGAGGGAGCAAGGGAAGTCTTGGGCTGAAGGCTTTCTGGTTTCTGCCGGAAAGAGTGGGCATGGAAGAGTAAGCGTGGTTCGTTTGAATAACTTCAGTGGGCTCTGGGGCTGAGGGGCTGTCCTTAGTTGTCTGGTTCCTGGTTATGGGGTAATTAGGGCAGGTGGAGGGTGGCCCAGAGCACCAAAAGCTCCATAAAGGAGATGGTTGGAGGTGTGGTCTCTAGATTGATTAGTTTGTACATGGAAGACATGCCTCCTGGGAGAGTTCTTTACTATTTTGAGGAATTGGCCAGCCCTGGGGCGTGAGGGTGAGCAGTCCCTCCAGAATCAACAAGGCCCCAAGGGGTCAAAGCATCAGAATCACAGAAAATAAAAGACGTGGTTAATGCAAGACCCTCGCTGCCATGGGCCTCATCTCATTGACCCTGGGTGATATGGTAGGACATGCCCAGGGGTTTAGTGGTTTACCACTGGTATACAGCTGCATTTCCACTTTGGAAGGAGATGGCCTGGCTCCATCAGGAGATCAAGAACAGAGCAGGAGACCAAGAGAGACTTGGCTTGGTCGTCAACCAACGGTCTTTAAACATTTCATGTCACAATGGCGAACGTAGATGTGCTTGACACCTCAGCAGACCACAGCTCCCTGGGGTTCATAGAACAAGGCTGTCATGCGTGGGCACATTTAGAGATTGGAGAGCCCTGTTACGGTCTTAGGCAATAAGTGGAGTTGACAGAAACCTTTTAGATTTGTAACATTTCTAAACAACTGTTGAAACCTCACTTGGCCCAGAATGGCTGCTGGTAGAACAGAATGTCCTGTAGTCTTAGTGGATAAAACCAAAAAAACAAAAAAAAAAAACGAAAAAAACAAAAAACAACAAAACCCCCCCAAAACCAATTCCCTATGGATTTACTAAAATAAACTCAGGTTTAATGAGCAAAGTTTGTTGGGGAGGCCTATTTGTCACACTCAGGAAGCTACAATCTAGTTTTACTTTCCGCTGTTCATTGCTCTTACATTGCCATTCATTTGCTGAAGGCAAAATACATTACTTTTCAATAAACAAAAGTGGGCCCAGCGTGTCCTGCTCCCCCACCTTCCTCCAGACGTTAACAACCTGGGCTGATAACTGACTTCTTGTATTGGGTGTGTGTGTGTGTGTGTATTCGTTCTTCTCCTTCCTTCCCCTCCCTCCCCTTTATTTTTAGCTCACTGACAGAAATTTACTTTCACTCCATTCTGGAGGCTACAAGTCCAAGATCAACATGTTGGCAGGTTGGGTTTCTTTGGAGGTGTCTCTCCTTGGCTTACAGATGGCTGCTTCTCGCTGTGTCCTCATGTGGTCATCACTTGGTCGGTGTGTTGTCTGGGTCTGAATTTCCTCTTATAAGGATACCAGTCATCTTGGATTCGGGCCCACCCAGCTGGCCTCATTTTCCCGTAAATACCTCTTGAAAGACCTTATCTCCAAATCCAGTCACACTGACCTTGCCATGCCTTTTAACATGGAGCTTCCTCACAAAGTTCAGAGGGAATGCTGTGTCTCAGGCTGCTTTACAGGGTCAACGGCAGGTCCATGGGCCTGTAATTTGGAAAGTTGCACTATAAATTAGTAGCGGGGGGAGAGGAGGAAGGACAGGTCACTCTGAAAAAAGGGCTGCTGGTTATTGACACTGGACCAAGAGACTTGTAAAATCATCCTGAATTTCAGCAAGTTCTCCAGGGCATGTAAAATATTATTGGGTCCAGGCAGTTTTATAGACACACCTAAGTGGGGTTTGCTCCTGGACGCAGCTTCTGTGCAAACCAGAGCTGCCTGCTGGGGGATTGAGCCCCCAGAGCACTCTGAGCTGTTCCCCCAGACACAAACTCGTCTGCTCCTGAGAAGCACCATCTTCCTTCTCCTCCGTGCTTCTCTCACAGACTGGTCCTCATAATGGACAGTCGGGCACGTGTTTGTCCTGCCACCGTGAGCGTGCCAACCACCCGGAGCTCATTTGCCAAACCAATGCCTGGCCCCAATTTTTTTTTCTGTACCTGGGTCTTTCTTTTTTCATCAGAGAAATGATGATTGTTTTTCTTCGATTTGGCGTTTCCAGAGAACCATTCACGTTTAAAGCTAATATTGGAACAGCAGGTTTCCACTGAAAATATTTACCTTTTCTTTGTTGGCAGCTTGTCAGTGTTGGGGGAAAATAGATGCTTCATTAAAATCTAAGTATGTTATACTTTCTTCCTCACACATAAGTTGCTGTTCTTCCGAGATGAAAAGCATCATGAGAGGTGTTAAGAAATTATTCTGGTTGTCTGTTTTTACATATTTTTGATGTCTTCTAGCATCTCTTTCTTCTTGTTCAAAAGTAGGCACTGAGCACTGACCAATGCATAGTATTGTTGAATCCCTATATGGGACACCTGAAGCAAATATAATACTATATGCTCATTATACTGAAAAAAAATTTTTTTAAAGTAGGCATTCCCACACCTATAACTTGCATGGAGAAGTCTAGAATGTCAGGTTACATTTCAGCACTAGAACATCAGAATTGATTTTGGGTGCCTTTGTGGCTGGCAGGGCCTTCTCCTGCCCTGGCAAGCCCATTGTGGAATATAAGGGTACATAGAACAAAGCCACCATTTCTCCAACAGCACCAGGTACTATGGCCTCAACATATATTTAATCCTCTCAACTACTCTGCCAGGTAAATATTGTGGAAGACGAGGCCTCAGAGAATTTGAGATCCTGGCCCAAGATTAGACAGAGCTGAGATCCCACCCCAGGACTCTGTGACCCCGGTTCCATTTCCCCCTGCTGTGAGTTGCTCTTCATCTTGCCAGAGGCCACACCTTTTGCCACATCCTGTGGCCAACGTCCTGTGCTGGTTATGGCCCCTCTCTTTGGGCTGATGGCTGAGCGAGCACCCGGGCCCAGTGTCTCTGACATAGAGGGAAGCCCTGGGCTCACAGACCAGTGACTGGAGAGAGATAACATTTCAAATCACCCTGATTCTCCTTGTGCAGCCAGAAATCAGAAAAGAGGAGGTGCACTGAGCGGATGGGACAGCCCCACCGTTGAAAGGGAGAAAGGCCCCCACAAGAGATGCCAATAAACTCTGACAAGTTTGACCCCCATTATAACTCCTTTGATCTTCAAAGGGAAGTTGTTGTTACTCTATTTAAATTAAGGATCTCTGTCTATCAAAAGGCACCATCAACAAAGTGAGAAGACAAGGCATCAACTGGGAGAAGATATTTATAATGTGTATAACCAACAGAGGATTAATTCCCGGTACCAGCAAAACTTAGCCATATATAGTTTAAGCAAGCATGCAATTGTATTAACCCACTAGTTTTTAAAAGGCAATGAAAGGAATCATCCAAAATTCTGAGCAGTTTCCTCTTTGAGGGGCAGGGCATGGGTAGAGACCCCAGTGGGTCATGTTTATATTTGCATTGAATGGATGGAGGGTTCATGGGTGTCAATTATTTTTTTAGGCTTTATCACTAACATGTATGTAACATATGATCCTTCATACATATTAAAGAGTATATGTTTTTAAAATAAAGGTAAAAAGGGATTAGTTACTGTTAACAACCCCTGGAAATTGTTGTCTTTATTCCTGTGTTTACAGATGGGGAAACTGAGGCTCAGTGGGTTCCCACTAGCCACTAACATGCACATTGGGTCCTTACTGCCAGGCACTTTACCTGAATCACCTTTTTCAGTTTTTCTGGCACCTCTGTAGACGAAATAACTTTCATCATTGCGACCTACAGGAAATGGAGGCCTGGTTGACATGAGGTAAACTCCCAGAGCCACTGGTTGGTGGTCACGGCAGGGCTGTCACCTGTGGCATGCCCCATCACCCTCCTGCCGGCTTGATTCAAGGCACAGTGTGGGTGAGAGTTTTGTTCCACGGGCCTCTCCTTGGGAGTAGTGATGAGGGGTCCACATCCAATTGCCATGTGGCGCCATCTTAGTGCCTAAACAGGGGCCATCCTAAGCCAGGCAGTTGAGGTCTTATCTGTGTCAGCCTGGGCCACCATCACAAAATTCCACGGACTGGGAGCTTAAGCAACAGACCGTTATTTCTCACAGTTCTGGAGGCTGAAAGTCCAAGATCAAGGGACCTGCCCGTTCTGTTCCCCTGTGAGGGCCCACTTTGTGGCTCACAAATGGCTACCTTCTCTGTGGCCTCACATGGTGGAGACAGAGATGCAAGCTCTCTGCCGACTCTTCTTATAATAGGCACTAAGCCCATCATGGGGGCCCCACCCTCATGACTTCATCTAAACCTAATTACCTCCTAAAATTCCTACCTTCATCACACCGGGGGTTGGTGCTTCAACATGTGAATTTGGGGGCTGGGGGGACACAAACATTTAGTCCATCACAGGTAATAAAGAGAGGAAGGGCAATAGATGGGGACCCGGAAGGTAGAACAGAGTGTTGAAGTTAAAATTTATTTCTACTTCTCATTTTTAAGGCCTTGCAGCCATAAAGAAGTAGTTCTTCTAACGACTCCAGCACCTTCTCTCACCGCCTGTGCCTGTTAGGCTGACACTTCCGAGGGGCTCTCAGCACTGTCATTGAACTCCTGATGTCTCCCAGACCTCAGTCTTACTGTTGTTTGGCTATAAATTTCTCTGACACGGATTTGGAGTACAGTTTCCAGACTTTGGGAGCAGGAGTTTCCAGTTTGCTTGTAGCGTCCCACCCAAGTGGAGGGCCAACCTGGCGCACCTTCGAGCAGCTCCCCCTCCTCCTACAACCACGACTGTCCTGCTCAGCCTCCCAGGGACCCTGCCCAGGGCCTCTGACCTTTTCTCTCTCAGCTCACAACAGGGCAGATGTTAAGGAGAACACTTCAGGGCAACCTGAACTCTCAAATCCGGGCAGCATGAATTGATAGGGTAGAAGAGTTTACTGCATTTCAGTCATCTTCACATGCTCTGTCAGTAGGAAGTCGCTCACCCTGACAAATCATAAAGTGCTTTTAGTTGTTTGTCTACAACTCATGTGTTACTGGGTGAGAGATTGGGTATCATTTGAAATTTATGTGTTCGGGATCTCTGCCTCTCAAACCATTCATCAAAAGTGACAGCAGAACATCTCCACAATTACAGTGTACTTTACATAAAACATCTGTCCCTGAGCACCTGGGGAGGGTGTCCCCTCAAAGAGTCTCCTTCCCATGGTTCTTCCTGCCTGAGCCCCGTACCATCTCTTTTCATCCTGGGGATAAGTCACTGTTCTGTCTTTTAAAATCATTTGTTTTCAGAGTTTCTATTCTTGGCATACCCGCCGTATGTGGACGCAGATTCTGGGATGTGGCATGAATAGATCCAGCCCAGGCTGGGAGAGCTGGGGGCCTCTCTGCTCGGTGAGGGGAACCTCAGGGAGAGTGCTGCCTGGGCTGGGGTGCACGGGAGGGGAAGCTGCAACCATTTACAATCGTGTCTTAGAAGAGTCTTTAATGGTGCAGGGAAATGTTCTGTATGAAGTTCTGTAGTAAAAAAAAAGAACTTGGAGAGAAAGTGCGTGCTGGGGCCAAAGAAAAGTACTGGAAGAAAATAACCAAAATATTACCACTAGTTATTTCTCTATTTTCCAAACTTTCTGCAAAGAGCATATGTGATGCTTCTAATCAGAAAAAGTCCTCTTTTCTGTTATGTTTTAAATAGCTCAAGATTTAAAATTCATTGGCATGGCCACCGCACACATGGGGCTGGGCCTGGTGGAGGAGGAGCTCCTGGGGGCCTCGGAACGGGGTGGCTGTGGGGACTGAGCAGTCACCTAGAGCGCTGGTCTGGGGTCGGCTGGTCCAGGTTTACTGAGTCTCCAAGAGGTCCAATTTTACGTATCTGCTAGTGTCCAGGCAGGATGTGCTGGTGGCTGTCATTACCCCTGCTTCCCAGTTAGTGCCAGCATCGCTGAGACCCCCTCTCTGGGTGAGGCCTGGGGGCACCATACCTACTAGATGCGGAGTGTGATCCGTAATGGAGACAAAGCTTGGGCCTGGGGTGTGCGGGAACCCCCGGCCAAGAACATAGGCACTGGGAGAGGCTTGTGGCTCCCTCCCTCTCCTTCTGGGGTGGTCTTGAGGAAGGGGTAGTCCCCACCACCTAAAGACCCCTCTGGGACACACAAAACCTGAACACACGCTGAGATATAAGAAGCCTGCTCCTTGAGAGACTACGGTGTGGCCCTCTGTCGTCCAGGTTAAAAACTCCTAGTTACAAATCAGAGATGGGAGTGATTTTTTTTTTTTTTTTTTAAAGAGAAATAAGACAGAGAAATAAACTGTTGACAGCAGGGAAAGTGGAGCTCTATTATAGAAATAATCATCATAATCATTCTATTATGTTCCACTTTTCAATACCAGAGTGACTGCATGCTACCAAGGAAACAGTTTACAACAGTTTACATCCTATCTTTTCCAAATGGTTCCATTTCCTTTGTTGCTGTCCCATGCTGGGGACACCACAGCGTGGCCCCAGATGTCATTTGAATTCCTTCACATCAGCACAGGATGGGGAAAGAGGTTTTCCAGAATGAGGCTGGAACATTCCTGAGCTGGGGGGCGGGGGTGGGGGGGTGGAGGGCTCTCCGGCTGCACCCCAGGGTCACAGTCTGTGCGGCCCCAAAAAGTGCCGAGCGGGCGTGCACGGGGCCTCGTTGTGTGCTTTCAGGCATCCGCATGCTGGACGGCGACGTGACGGATGTGGTTGAAGCCAAGTCACTGGGCATCAGACCCAACTACATCGACATTTACAGCGCCAGCTGGGGACCAGATGATGACGGGAAGACGGTGGACGGGCCTGGCCGACTGGCTAAGCAGGCCTTCGAGTATGGCATTAAAAAGGTGTGAGTCTTCCAGGGCTACGGTGCATCTCGCCAGGGTGGGGAGGGAATAGTAAAAAAAAAAAAAAAAAAAAAAAAAAATTAGCAATTAAAAATTAGAGTGACACAAGCCAGAGCCCCCAGAATGGGGCCAGGAAGGCCCTGCCGTGCCACGACCAGTGTGAGGGAGAAGGCATTTCAAGGCTCAGGGGAGTGGCTGTCTACCAACCAGAGCAGAAGGATTTCACCTTGTCATAGAGAGGCTATTCTAGCAGGTGCCCGCTGGTCACCCACCAGGCCCAGGACTCTGTGCCTAGAAGCCTGACAGCTCCCAGCTGAGAGGTGTGGGCAGGTGGGCCCTAGGGGTCTTAGTCTGACTACCTGGCTTGTTACTTGTGGAGGTGGAAGGGGGTGTCCTGGGCCTCAGTCCCCCTGACCACAGAAACACCCAGCCATGGAGTTTCCTGTGTCCATCACGGAGTGTGCACTCATCCAGCACCCCCACCCCCACCCCCACCACCAAACAGCAAGTCTTGGCCTTGTTGCCCTCCCTGCCAGCACACAGCCTAACATGTTTAGGATTTCTTGGGTAGAGCCTCACGAGGGACTAAACAGAGCAAACATCCAAGCACAGGTTCTCTGCTGACCAGCTGAGGGGAAGCAGAGGAGACTTGCGGGCTTGTTCTCCACCGGCCAGGAAGCCCACCCACAGTCACTCTGGGATCATTAGTCCTGGATCCTTGGGAGTCAAACATGCAGGGGAGGGGGGGCGGCGGAGAGGGACCTGGAGATGACTCAGTTCTTATAAGCCAGCTGGTGAGGCAGATTTCTGGGCAAGGACAGCTTCTTGGAGCAGACAGATGGAGCTGCGGTCAGTGTCCGGGTGGCCCTGGGTGGCCCAAGGCCCAGCCCAGAGTACAAGGTATGGCCTGGTGATGCTGGTGGGGGGTTGGGCAGGAAGTCCAAGCATCCCTGGGCCAGCATTTGTACTTCCGACTTCTCCTATGGGAGGCAGGACAGTAGGGCTGCAAAGGCGGGGGTGGTTCCGGTCCCTTTTATTATTTATGCTTTAGAACGTTTTTTAAAAGTCCTTATTTTATTATAACCTATGTGCCATGATTAAAATGTGATTAATAAGTAGTTAATGAACAAATAAAATATTATCAGAGGATCCTATTAAAAGCAGCCTTTCTGGGGCGCCTGGGTGGCTCAGGCGTTAAGCGTCTGCCTTCGGCTCAGGTCATGATCCCAGGGTCCTGGGATCGAGCCCCACATCGGGCTCCCTGCTCCACGGGAAGCCTGCTTCTCCCTCTCCCACTCCCCCTGCTTGTGTTCCCTCTCTCGCTGTGTTTCTCTCTGTCAAATAAATAAATAAAATCTTTAAAAAAAAAAAAAAAAGCAGCCTTTCTTTGTCTCCCCCCCCATCTCCCCCCACCAGTCCTGCCCTATAGAGGACCAATTTTTTTTTTTTTTTAACTCTGTTCCCTTTTTTCTTTCTTCTAAATAATAGGATTTGACTGCTTTTTTGGATAAATTGAGTTTGGTCATTTTCTATGACTTTTTTATGGGGGTTGAGTATTTATCTCTTAGCATGTCCCCAACCTTGGCATTTGACCTCATGGTCATGCTTGGGACACCACCCAACTGCCTTTGTCCCCCGTGACTCGAAGAAAATGCAGAGGCTGCTTCTGTCAGGTTGCTGAGCCCCTGAGCTGTGCTAGGTGCTGGTCCAGGGATGCTGGAAGGTTCAGGTGTGACCAAGGCAGCTGCTGCCTCCAAGGGGCTGCGAAGTAAAACTATCTTATCTTCTCAGTGCTCGGCTCCTACCACCCACTAGATCACATGGATCTCACTCTTGATGACAAGCGGGACATCCTAAAAGTTAAGCTTTAATTTAAGCTGTCAATTAGAAATCGCATCTTCTGTGTGGAAGTTACTGCTTGGAATGGTGTTAATCCTTAACGTGTCCTTCTCTGAGATGATTTCGAAAGATCTGAGGTCTCAGGACAGGGCCCCCCCATTTCCTGGAGAGGTCAATGATTGTTTTCAAATGATTGTTGGGTGTCGCAACTTCACTTAGCTTTGCGTCGACTGAACCTGTGCGGGGCTTTGGAAAGTCGGGAGCTGCAGAGAGGGGCTCTTTGCATTCCAGAGTCTGAGCAGCACTGGCTTTACTAGGGCTGTCAGGGGAGTGAAGAAGGTGCAAAGGGGACCGTGTGGCTCCCCGTCATTCTTGTCACAGTTTCTTGAAATACTGAGGTCATTCCATTTTTTCCCCAGTCATTCTGAAGTAAAATATGTCATATAGGGATCCTTAAATCGTAGCTGTGTGAAGTTGTCACTGAAAATCCTCCTCGTAATTTGATGATCTCAAACCAGACCACGTTTCCCCCCCATCTGTTTTTCCTCCTCGATGCCCCATTTGTCAGCTACAGTCTTTTTCTGTCAAGTCTCTGACTTCATCTCTGGTAGATGATGTGGTTTTGTGGTAGGAGACTTCGGAGGCCATCATCTGGCACAGAGATGTGCCTGATGTCGGTCTTTAGGAAGCCTTACCCCTCGCGTGGCTTGTCATCCCAAAGGGGAGAGGCAACATCACTGAGGCTGGAAACACTGGCCTTGTCCAGATGCCAGGCATTTGCAAGCCCTCAGGCACAGTGCTTTGGAGTTCACAGATGAACCCTTCACCCAGGCGAGGGGCTGAAATACGTTTGGATCAGGTTGAGGTTGTGACTTTCCTTAACAGAAACACCCGTTCACGGCTAGGGTAGAACTGTTCCCTAGAGCTTCTGTCCTATGGCTTCCAAGACATGGGAAGTGAAAATATAATCCTCAGAGACAGCTAAAACATCTCATCACACCTCAGATCTGGGTGTTTCCTCCACCTCATTCTTTGCAGGAGGGAGAGAGGTGTTTGATGCCTTGACAAACCTTGGAGAATGGATTAGTCTAGGAATAACTACGCAGCGTAAGGTGGGAGATGGGGGCCTTTGGCATTTTAGGCCCTTGTTCCTCAAAGTGGGGTCCAGAAGCAGCCATGCGGGCATCACCTGGGAGCTCATTAGAAATGCAGAATCTCGGGGCACCCCCAGACCTACTGAGTCTGAGTCTGCCATGTAGCAAGACCCCCATGGGGTGACCTGTGTGCACACTCACGTATGAAGAGTACTCTCTGGGGACATTCTCTGTGCTGCTGGAACAATAAGGTTCTAGGCTCCACTTTGCAAAATGACAGCCTTTCATAAATAATTTAGAGTGGGGTGGGGAGCGTCTTAGAGATGATTCTCATGCACTAAAGATAGGCTCCGTTGGGTTAAATACCTTTCCATTTTGATTTAAGTTTCTTTGAACTAGCCTCCAATTAATCTCTCCCTGTAGGTAATTATATGCACAGACACACCCATTTCTACAGTACTTGGTGCCTTTTTTCCAGAAGGTTGACCTTTTGGCTAAATGTGAGTAACCTTTCTGTGGAGCTCTTAGCCATGCGGACAGGTCCACCAGGGAGACGTGGAAAGCAGTGTGAGTAAGGCAGCTTTGAGCAGCGGGACTGGGTAACCACGAGGGACCTCCCGGGGGCTCCATTGAGAGCCTCAGGTTAGAAACTGGAGGAAAGGTCAAAGTCATGACAAATGGGCACAAAAGGGCAAGGAACTGTTGTCCACTTGGGCTACAGAGTGGAGAGTCATGGGGCTTTCCGAGCGGGTGGGTCCGCTCAGCCCGGGGTGGACTTGAACTTTGGGTGAGTGTAACGCATCCAGTCAACAGCAAGGCTTCCATTGGACTCTATGGGGATCACAGAATTTTGTTGCAAGTTTTCTTTAAATTGGCCAGTTGTTGAGCATAAGTATCAATTTCTTCCCACATGTTTGGAAAGGAGGGTCCTTGACAAGGACACCAAAGTAACCAGTCCTGTGGGTCTGGTTTCATGGAAATGGGTGTTGGCGCTGTTCTCTCAGGCTGGCTGTGCATCACCAGCAGGTCCAGCCACTCGGACAGAATGGGTCAGGTCCGTCTTGGGTTAGTTAATCTTAAACTAGTGTTTGGGACTGGGGCGAGCACTTGGTTGGGTCAGAAATCCTTGATTCTGTGGGTGTGGGATGAAACAGAGCTGCAGGAACCGACCCTGATGGCCAGTCTTTCAAAGACTTGCTTTCACATGTATGTTCTGAAAAATAAAGACCTACATATAGGTGAAGCTGCTGGCTTTGACTGGCGTTGACCACCTGACTACTTTATTTTTTTTAATATTTTATTTATTTATTTGAATGAGAGAGAGAGAGCATGGGCAGAGGGAGAAACAGACTCCCCGCTGAGCAGGGAGCCCGATGTGGGGCTCAAGCCCAGGACCCCGGGATCATGACCTGAGCTGAAGGCAGATGCTTAACCAACTGAGGCACCTTGGTGCCCTACCTGACTACTTTAATGTGTACCCGTGGGCAACTCATAGGATGGCCCCAAGCGGCTATGGATTCTGGACCATGACCCATTTACCTGTTGAGTCTTCACCCAGAATTCATGGTCCCACCCCCTCTTTTCAAAACCTTGCTCTCCAGGACATGTGCTTCTTCCACTGGGTTTTCAGGAAAATTCGCCCTCTGCCCCCACAGGACCAGCTCTTTCATTCCCCACAGCTTTCGATCTCGAACAATTAATGTTATAAATAAGTTCAGCCATCAACTTTCATCTCAATCATACTTGTGGCACCGCTTGTCTTTGCAATGCTAGGTCGTCAGGATGGAAATTACAGGCATGGCTCTGGAGTAGAACAGCTCATACGAGGGCCCTTGATTTTCCCCTGAAGAGCAGAGAGGGCTTTCTGGGCCATCGTCCCAGTGCAATCCTGTGATTTTGCTGTTGTAAGGCTCTCGCCAGAGGCAAAAATGCTCTATTAAAATGAAACAAGAGCCCACAGAACCATGTGGCATCCCTATGGTCTGAACACATCCTTCTCAGACCCTTGGAAGGGACATTCCGAAGGGAGGACTCCAGGCCGGCGCGAGACCCCGCCTGCCCACGAGGTTCTGGCTGCCGGGGCTGACGCCTTGTTCTCCTTCTGCCCCTCTAGGGCCGGCAGGGCCTGGGTTCCATTTTCGTCTGGGCCTCTGGGAATGGCGGGAGAGAGGGGGACCACTGCTCCTGTGACGGCTACACCAACAGCATCTACACCATCTCCGTGAGCAGCACCACCGAGAACGGTTACAAGCCGTGGTACCTGGAGGAGTGTGCGTCCACCCTGGCCACGACCTACAGCAGTGGCGCGTTTTACGATCGGAAAATCGTGAGTTCTCTTGGCCAGGTGGAGAGCCTAGGACGCACGCCTTCGGCCCTTTGGGGGCAAGTTTCTTTCCCTCTTCACAAAAAGAGGAGCCAGGTTGAGGCCAGTCTGTACCGGGTCCCAGGGTACTGACTTTACCCATCGGTGAACTGGTTGTGCCTTGAGGGAAACCCCAGTCCCTTGGCAACCACCCTCAGAGCCTGCCTTTCTAATTTTTGCACAAAATACCAATTAAAACCCTCTCTTGGCTTTAGGGATCTAAAAATAGCATTTAAGAATGGGGTACCTTCTCAGCACCATGCCTCCTTTTAGCTCTCTAAATTTCTGTGGTCACATTGCTGGGGATCCAACTGACCGGTTCAGTTTCAACGTGCCAAATAGAGTAAGAGAAAATCTTAGTTTTATACTGAAACCTTTTAGAGATCCAAGTGTTCTTCCAGGCGGTTCTTTCCCCCCAACAAAACGACTTTCCCTGGACACTTTGAATTGAGCAGTGGTTTCTGTCTGTTCCATTCACTTCAATGAACACCAGCGTGATTTATCCTTTTAAAAAGGGACTGTTTTCTTTCAGCATATGGGTGGAATGTGTGCTTTCTTCCTTCCCCACAGGCTTTCCTACTTTAAGAAAAGTAAAGAGGGGGAGGATTTTGAGCCGAAATTAATGCAGAATTCAAATGCACAGTCATCAAGTTGGTTTTTAGATGTTTAAAAAAATGAGACCGTGGAGCTGGCCAGACATGGTTTAATTTTAAAGGATGCTCACTAGCATCTTTTTATTTCTCCTGCTGCTGAGCCACATCTCTAGAAATTATTTGTAAATTTATTTTTTACATTCTTCAGCGGGAGCATGCAGGCTCCCTGCTCCCCGCTTTTCCCCGCACCTGCTGAAAGGTCAGCCACACGGCTGCTGGGCCACCAGCCTGGCAATGGCCCGGGCTAGTAAACAGAGGTCTTAATTTGTTTTCCTTTTCTACCGAAGCACGCGCCCCTGGGACAGGCGGCCGAGATTCTGAATGGTATCCTGTTCATTTAGGAATCTAGCTCATTTGAACACAGGCTTGCTGGAGTCTTGTTAAACAGGCCTGCTGGCTGGAGGCGTTCAAGGCGGAGGTCTTGTCATTGAACGCTTTGTACCAGAGGCTTCCTGCTGGGACTCCTATGTCTCCCATCCCTGGGAGCAGGGCTTGCTGCTTTATTTGCTTAGTTAATCACACTGTGTATGCACACACCTTAGCTACAAAATGCCTTAATTCTTCTTTCTTTCTTTCTTTCTTTCTTTCTTTCTTTCTTTCTTTCTTTCTTTCTTTCTTTCTTTTTTCTTTCTTTCTTTCTTTCTTTTTCTTTCTTTCTTTCCTTCCTTCCTTCCTTCCTTCCCTTCCTTCCCATCCTTCCCTTCCTTCCTTCCTTCCTTCTTTCTTTCTTTCTTTCTTTCTTTCTTTCTTTCTTTCTTTCTTTCTTTCTTTTTCTTTCTCTCTTCTCTTCTCTTCTCTTCTCTTCTCTTCTCTTCTCTTCTCTTCTCTTCTCTTCTCTTCTTTCTCTTCTCTTCTTTCTCTTCTCCGAGCAATAACATACGGGCCAGAAGGGTGCAGTTAAGAGGAGGGTAAAAGAGAAAATCACTTAGTGTACTTCCTGGGCTAGGCTTCTCCTCTGAGAGTATGGATGGCATTTTTGCTGGGGTTTTTGTTTTTGTTGTTGTGGTGGTGGTTGTTTTCAGTTCAACTAGAGCCGAGCTTTTGCTCTGAGTCCTCCAGGAGGACCTGCAAGGGGATGGACTTCTCTGGATGGTTGGCAGCTTGTAGGCTGTGCGGTTCAGGCAGGTGTCAGCTGGAAATCAAGGCTCTGTCCCATCCCGTACTCTCTGTTCCTCTCTGTCCAGCGAATGCTGAGCCATATTCGCCTGGAGGGAGGGATTGCTCGGGGCTGACATATGACTTTTAATAAAAGGAGTAACGCCCGGCAGAGCATCGCTCACCCATTCATTCCTTGGCTTTCTTTCATTTGCTGTCCTGGAGCAGAGTTCCACGCATGACGTTTGGTCTCAGGAAGCAGGGACTGCCCACCTTGGTTGAGCCATCCCCTCCCTGCAGGGGAGGGGGGCCCTCTGCTCACTCCCCAGTTCTCAGAGGTTGGAAAGCCAGCCATGGGCCTCCCCTGCTCTTGGGAGCGTGGCCGCCTGCCCAGACACCCTCAGTGTCCCTCACTGGCCACCATTTACTGAATGTAAGTATGTTTCAGGCGCCAGCTATGACTTTCACCAGAAAGAAGCCTGTGAGGGACGCATCATTAGGCCCATTTGCAGATGACGATCCTGGGGTCAGAGGTTGCATCCTTGTCTGGACTTCCCTGCCCTCAGCTTCCCTTCCTAACAGCAGGATGCCTCCAGGGGGGTAGGAGAGGAGGAGGCTGGTCTCTGCCAGGAACCTGCATGTGCATGAGACGGGCTGGATCCTGTCTCCTGGGTGATTGTCAGCCGGAATGTGATGAAGGAAGATGCTCCGTTGGGGAGGGGATCTGGATTGTTATGACTGGGGAAATTCATCCTCTAGGGTTATGTAGATCAACTCCTAGAGCCTTGCTGTTGGTGTGGCTATCAGTTTCCTATTTCTCTCGTAACAAATTATCCCTAACTCAGCAGCCTAAAACAGCACAGAATTATTATCTCAGAGTTCAGGAGGTCAGCAGGGCAACAGCCTCGACTGCGTCTCTGTTCTGAGCCTCCTGAGGCTGAAATCCGTGTGCTGGCTGGGCTGTGTTCCTTTCTAGAGGCTCTAGTGGAGAATTCATTCTGTGCTCATTCAGGTCGTTGGCAGATTTTAGTTCCTTGTGGTTATAGGACTGAGCTCTGGTTTCCTTGTGGGCTGTCTGCGAAGGGCTGTTCTCAGCATCTCCAGACTGCCCACATTCCTTGGCTTATGTTCTTCTATCTCCCTCGTCAAAGCCAGCAAAGATGTTTTGGGTCCCTCTTCTGCCTCGGCTCTCCGACACACTTTTCTGCCTCTTTCCACTTCTCAGGGCCCGGTGAGGCCATGGGGCCCACTGGACAATCCAGGATAGTCTGGCTGATTTAAGGTGTGCTGGTTAGCAAACTTAATGCCGTCTGCAGCATGCACGGGTGTAGCTCGAGGGCCAGAATCCCATCTAGCACTGCACGTGTGGCACAGCTGAACCCATGTGTGGTGATTCCACGGTGCCGCTTCTCCGCATCAGTTCAAAGACAAGGGACAAATCAGGCTGTGCGCTAATGAGGTCCAGAATCAATATCCCCACCCGGCCCGGAGTCAGTGCCTCAGAGGAAGGCACGCAGAGCCCCCTCGGTTTGCAGTCAGCTTTGCCTTCCCAAGGAGAACAGCCAGCTTCATTGTCCCACAAAGCAGGCCCTGTGAAGGTCACGAACACTCCAGGTTCATCTGCTGCTGCAGATGGAACTGGGTGCTTTAGGACACTGTCAACTCTCTGAGGAGGACATCCTGGTAGAGAATGATCTGTGACCTTCTTTGACCGATCTCTGATCTTCTGGGTAAGGGCAGGGGTGGTCTCTGGGCCACCTGGGCACCCCCCGCCCTTGTTTCCAACTGCTCTGATGTCAGGGGTGACTTGGGGGTCGTTAACCTGGGCTATGGCAGGTGGGGACTCTGCCATGGAGGGCCACTCTTTGTGTCCTTCTCTTACCTTTGTGTCTCAGCACACACATCTGCAGCCATGAGGTTGTGCGGTTTCCTGCTGCTTGTCTTCCCGCCGCCTTATCTCCCTGTCCCCACCTTGTGATTAGCTCACTCCTGCCGCAGGTCCCTGTTCTATGTTTGAGAGCAAAGCAGATTAGCAGCGAGGAGCAGACACAAACCTTGATTGGGGAGATGCATCTGCCTAGTGCCTCTTCCGTCCCTGGGACCGGGGGCCACACCTGTCCAGGTGCAGCATCTTGAGTAGCCTCTGACCTCTGACATCTTTTGAGAGCCTACTTCGCCTCTTGCCGCCCTGTCCCCCAGGTCACCACGGATCTGAGGCAGCGCTGCACGGACGGCCACACGGGGACCTCGGTTTCAGCCCCCATGGTGGCGGGGATCATCGCCTTGGCTTTAGAAGCAAAGTAAGTTCCCACTTGCCTCCCCTTCTTTTCCTTTGTTTTCTGTACGTTTTTATTACAGTAAAATACACATAAAGGTGACCATTTTAACCAATTTTTTAAAAGATTTATCTATTTGAGAGAGAGAGAGTGCGCACATGGGGGGGGGGGGTCGCAGAGGGAAAGGGAGAAGCAGACTCCCCGCTGAGCAGGGAGCCTGGCGCGGGACTCAATCCCAGGACCCTGAGATCACGACCTGAGCCGAAGGCTGATGCTTAACCGACTGAGCTACCCAGGTGCCTCCTCCCCTCGCCCCATTTTAAGCATTTTTAAATGTACATTTCATCAAGCACATGCACCTTGAGTAACCATCACCACCGTCCATCTGTGGAACATTTTCATCATCCCAAACTAAAATCCTATACCCAGTAAGCAGCAACTCCCTGTGCTGGTCAGCTAGGGATGTCATAACAAAATACCACAGACTGGGCAGTTTAAACAACAGAAATGAATGACCTGACAGTTCTGGAGGCTGGAAGTCTAAGATCAAGGTGTCAGCTGGGTTGGTGTCCTCTGAGGCCTCTCTCCTTCGTTTGTAGATGGCCACCCTCCCCCTGTGTCCTCATACAGTCTACCCTCTGTCTATGTGTGTGTCTAGATCCTTTGACCTTTGATCCTTTTATGAGGACACTGGTCATAGTGGATTAATGATCCCATGTGACCCTAATGACCTCTTTAAAGACCCTATCTCCACCTACAGTCACATTCTGAAGGACTGGTGGCAAGGGCTTCAATATATGAATTTGGGAGGACACAATTCAGCCCATAACACTCCCTGTAACCCCTCCTCCAGGTCCTGGCAATCACCAGTCCACCTTTTGTCTCTATGAGTTTGACTGCTCTAAGCACCTCGTGTAAGTGGAATCACATAGGATTTGGTTTTTTGTGACTGGCTCACATAGCAGTGTCCTCAGGGTTTATCCACGACGTAGCACGGGTCAGGATTTCCTTCCTTTTTAAGGCTACCCTTAATGGATATGAAGAGACTCCTTCCCTTCTTTTTCCTTTTTAAAGCTCACTGTCTCCTGCCCTTCGTAGGACCACAGAGAGCTGGGGGAGCCAGAACCCCAAGCCTCCCTTCCATTCTGCATCACGCTCCAAAATCCCACTTCAGGCCGCTACAGGTGCCCTTTTTAAACTTTAGTTGATAGGGCGCCTGGGTGGCTCAGTTGGTTAAGCGACTGCCTCCGGCTCAGTTCATGATCCTGGAGTCCTGGGATCGAGTCCCGCATCAGGCTCCCTGCTCAGCGGGGAGTCTGCTTCTCCCTCTGACCCTCCCTGCTCTCATGTGCTCTCTCTCATTCTCTCTCTCTCAAATAAATAAATAAAATCTTAAAAAAAAAAAAAAATTTAGTTGATAAACTGACAAGGCAGTGGTGATGTTTTATCTGTCACAAGCCAGATAAAAACTCTGGAGTTGTTAGTGTCCGGATGGGTCAGAAAGAAAAGAGAGTTTGCTACACATGCAATCATGGTGTCAAAAACAAATTTAGTTTAGACGTCAAAACGGGCTCAGAACAGCCCCGCCATTTGAAGTAGTCCGTTGTTGTCATTGAAGTTTTTAAATGATTCAGAAAATCCTCTTTGGGTTGCTTCGATCCTTATAATTATGGATATTTGCATGTTGGTTTGTCCAAGGCAAAAGAGCATGCAACTCAAACGTTACCAGTTTAACAAAGGATTAGCTAAATATTTTTTAATTTTCAGGCCAAAATGTTGGCTTCTGTGTCCTGAGGCTCTTTAAAAAAAAAAAAAAAAAAAAAAGAATTCTAAATAATTACTTACTTGTGTGGAAAGTGGCATTCACATACTTAGCAATTCATTGTTTTATAGTTCCTTCCATCCCTTATTGGAAGCATGCAAGGAATTTTGTTAGTCAAAACTAAATAGAAAGCAAGCTTCATTTCATGCTGGCTTGTTCCATTAAACTTGGCCTGTGGACACATGAAAACTCTGGTAGTCATCGTCCTCGCCCTTTTAGCTCCTCCATAAATTCACAGGTGGCTAGTCTGAAAACAGCGTTAGCTCAGAGCCTTTAAACCTGCAGGACTGGTCAAGGAAGGGACAGGTTATAACAAGGGCCCCTGCGGGCCTGAGGTGAGGAGATTGGAGACTGGGATAGTGCACGTGTCCAGGGAGCAGGCCTGGTGCTCCTGCGCCTAGCATTGCCTTCAGACCCTGTTCACTTGTACGTGAAAGGCACCCCAGCAAAGCCAGATCGTCCTGGGTGGAGGAGGTCTCAGGGGGTCAGGGAGGGCCTGTGGATAGCATGTAACAAAAACGAAGAAAGACCCTCGTGGGTACGAACTGTGCATAGGTTGTCCTGGTTTGTGGCCGTCCTGGGATTTCCCATCAGTCCCATCTTTGCTGAAAAACATTTCCAATGCCATTTCTTAGCTATGTTTCTCATACAACTATATTTCTGATTTTATTACCAGAGTCCAAAATAAAATGATGTCTTCATAATGAGACAGTTTCTAACATTCTCCTTTTCTTTGCCCACTCTGTCCTGAGTTCTGCGGCTCCTGCTTCCTGGCACCTTCTGCTGGAGCCATCCTTGATAGGCCCCGCAGTACCTTGCCGGGTCACACGGGAAACAAGGGGTGCAGCCCCATCTACTCTGGTTGAGTTCTAAAGCCTGTGTCTATACGCAAGAGGGCGAGGCCTTGGGCCATGTGGGGCCTCAGAATCCCCCCTGAACAATGACGTTGGCCATGGGCCCTCAGGAGGGGCAGTAGGGCAGGGGAGGAAAGCCAAGCAAAGGCCTGGAAACTGGACTGATGGACACAGTTGGGGGGAGGTGGCCAGGAAGCCAGTGAGGTTACTGGCACAGAGGCAAGAACATGCTGGAGAAATCAGAGAAGACCGGGCGGGGCTAGCACCTGGAGAGTGAGTCCCAAGGGAGGAATGTGTGTGTGCCCCAAGACTCAAACCACGGTGAGGTCCCAGTGGACAACAGGCAAAGAGGTGGGAACGTGACATGGTGCAGCCACTGTAGGATCTACTCTAACCATAAAAGGAGGAGATACCTCCAGTACCCATCAGTAAGTGAATGGATACACACAATGTGGTCCATACAAGCCATGACGTATTCTTCAGCCTTACAAAGGAAGGGAATTCTGATACCTGCTACGTACAATGTGGATGGACCTGGCGGACATCATGCTGAGTGAAACAAGCCAGTCCCAACAGGACGTACTGTGTGATTCCATGTATATGAGGTTCCCAGAGTTGTTACATTCAAAGAGACAGAAAGCAGAATGGTGGTGGCCAAGGGGCTGGAGGCAGGGGGAAGCAGGCAGTTAGTGTCTAATGGGGACAGCGTTCCACTTGGGGAAGATGAAAAAGTTCTGGAGATGATGGTTTGTGATGAATATACCACCACGTGCAGGTCCTAATGGCTCTGCCCTGTGCACAGAAAAATGGTTAAGGTGGTAAATTTTCTGTTACGTATATATATATATTTTTAAAGATTTTATTTAGATTATATAGATTTTAAATTAAAATTATATAATTTTAAATTAAAATTATAAAGATTTTTAAAGATTTTATTTATTTATTTGAGAGATCAAGTAAGCGAGAGAGAAAATGAGAGAGGATAAGCAGGGGGAGCAGCAAAGAGAGGGAGAAGCAGGCTCCCCACCGAGCAAGGAGCCCTACATGAGGCTCGATCCCAGGACCCTGAGATCACAACCCGAGCCAAAGGCAGATGCTTAACAGATTGAGCCATCCAGGCGCCCCCTTTATGTATATTTTTAAACACACACAAAGAGTGGGTGCCTGGAAAGACAGTTGTAACCACTGTGGGGGTGGGGCAGGCACTGGGTCAAGAGGAGGGGGTGCAGGTCCTTCCAGCCTCTGTCTGTGACCTGGTCTTGATGCTGTGAACAGAGGGGGTTATGATAGAGTATCATCAGAAGATGCATCCTGGTTTCAGAGGTGTTTAAAAAAAAGGGGGGGGCGGGACAATATATCTTAGACTCACAAAACTCTGATCTATGCATTTTTATTAGTGGGCATGTGTTCTTTCAATGAAACGTTTCTACTTTGCACCAAAACAAATGTATTAGAAATTTAGAGTTACTAAAATCTTGAATTACAGTAGGTAGCAGGTGGGTCCACACCAGGGGCAGGGAGTGGGGGGTGTGGGGTCTGGGCAGATGAAGGCTCAAGCATGCTTTTGTGCACCATAACATTTGCTCGTCCTGATGAAGAATAACCCCCAGGACTTAGAAACATCAGGATGTCCCTCTCCCCCTGCCACAATTTCTTCGGTAGCCCTTGGACACACTCAGGTACCTTGGCAGCAGGGCTGGGTTTTTAACGCTATGGATTTTAGGTCACCCGCTGCACTGTTTTATCTTAGGATTTAATCCCTGGAAACCATTCTTTACAAAGAGGTTATGAAATAAACCCTCGCTGAGGAATGGAGCCTGCAGGGCTCACTCAAGTCCCGACTCAGGGCTGGCCGATGGGCCTGGGCAGCCGTCATTTTGACCCGTGAGGGCTTGGGCTTCACTGGTCTGTCATTGTGTCGTTGCAGTAACCAGTTAACCTGGAGGGACGTCCAGCACCTGCTGGTAAAGACATCCAGGCCGGCACATCTGAAAGCCAATGATTGGAAAGTCAACGGTGCCGGTCATAAAGGTGCGCTGGCAGCTCCCATTGGGCTGGGCGGGGACCGGACAGCCTGTCCCAGAGGACCCACTGGGTGACCTGCTGGAATCTCTATTAAAGGGGTGCCAGGAGCTTCTCCAGAAGAATCCCCAAATCCTCAAAGAATCACAAGAGTGAGAAATACGTAGCTAGAGAATTAAGAAAAGTAACCTCACACTGACGTTAAGAAAAAAGCCTAAGATCAGTAGAATTCAGGGTTCCCTAAACATCACGACTTTTGCCATCCAGAGACCACCTGTACCAAGTATTGATGTAATAGTTCTCTTTACATGGACTTGCATTTTTTTTTACATAAAGAAATATATTTTAAAAAGAAACTTTATTATATCTAGTTAATCACGGGTTTGAGGTAGATTTTTATTTTTTTTAATGCACATCAAAACAAATCCATGACTGTTAAGATACATACTGTTTGTTTGTGTGCCACCTAAGGGCATCTTGCATTCTTAGTCCTGAGTAGCTCTATGATTTGGAAACGGGCCCTCAGTTTCCTTATCTGTACAATGAGGACACTGAGATAGTTATGTTTTAAGTTATTTTTTTTTTTAAAGATTTTATTTATTTATTTATTTATTTATTTATTTATTTAAGAGAGAAACAGCATGAGAGGGGAGAGGGTCAGAGAGAGAAGCAGACTTCCTGCTGAGCCAGAAGGCCTGATGTGGGACTCGATCCCAGGACTCCGGGATCATGACCTGAGCCGAAGGCAGTCGCTTAACCAACTGAGCCCACCCAGGCACCCGTTTTAAGTTATTTTCTTTTTTTTATTTTTAAAGATTTTATTTATTTATTTGAGAGAGAGAGAATGAGAGAGAGAGAGCACGAGAGGGAAGAGGGCAGAGGGAGAAGCAGACCCCCTGCTGAGCAGGGAGCCCGATGCGGGACTCGATCTAGGAACTCCAGGATCATGACCTGAGCCGAAGGCAGTCGCTTAACCAACTGAGCCACCCAGGCGCCCCGAGTTATTTTCTAACCATAAAATTTCTCTCTGTGTTATAGAAGTAACTCAAGGCTTCTTTCCCCAACCCAGTCTGACAGACCTAGGTTCCATGAAATCAGCCCACAGTCAGGGCTTGTAACCCAGGTATTTGGGGCCTCTCGAGCAGATAATTATAGGACTGTGCCACAAGCTTTATTTGCCTGCTTTCTACCAGAGCTACTTAAAAAAGATTTACATTTGGCCCGGGTATGTTAGGGAGGACTTCTTTTTCCTTTTCTGAAGCTCAAGCCCAACTATTTCGACACGGAGCCTGATATTACTCTCTGTAAAATATAGGACAAGTGTTGTCACTCTAAGTTCCAGGGGACATTCCTTTTAATAAGAAAGCCATTGATCAGGCCTAATGCATCCTTGTCTTGCAAGAATGTTGGTGCTAGTGGTGTGCTATAACAAGAGCTAACCTACATTTCAGTGTTGGCCTAATTAAATAGGAAAATAGATTGTACCTCGTTCTTGACCCTGCCTCTTAAATTAAACTTTGAAACTCTCCTGCCGTGGCCAATAAACACTGGATCCGGCCCACTCACAAGCACTCACGGTCTGAGTTCTGAGCCATACCACTTTCCCAGAATGCCCTGGGAATTGCGCAGGCAAAGAAAATGGTAAAAAAAAAAAAAAAAAAGAGCCCAGCCTTGCTTTCCGGTTTATTATACATCATGGCCGCATGAACCAAAGGGTTTCAGGTTTTTGTTTCTCTAGTCCGGTTTATGATTCGAGGAGCTTCTAATGCCGACAGGTCCCTTCTGTAGCGGGGGGAACCCATCCCTGTCTCGCAGAAAGAAAGTACTAGGCCCTCTCCACGCTTCTTTTCCGGCCCTGCACCAAAATGAGCTACGTTTTGGGGGCCGCACTCCTGACCTGAAGGAGTACAGGTTGGGGGAGGCTAACGCAGCTGGGATCTTGGAGCAGGCCTCAGAAGGGCCGCAGCCTGGGCTTTCCAGGAGGTAGCCCGCGTTCCTGCCCTGCCATGAGTAGTGCAGGTGGTCTGGCCCAGGACCGTGGCAGCCGTGGGTCCGGTGCCCTGCGTGGGAGCCGAGCGGAGTGCGAGAGCTGGGCCTTGCTCCATTCCGAGGGGGGCAGGGGCTTCTGAAGGCTCTGTCTTTCCAGTCAGCCATCTCTATGGATTCGGCCTGGTGGACGCAGAGGCCCTGGTCACGGAGGCGAAGAAGTGGACAGCAGTGCCCGCCCAGCACGTGTGTGTCGCCACCACAGACAAGAGACCCAGGTGAGGCTCAGCTCAGGCACCAGGTGGCTTTTCAGGAATGTCAGTGCGGAGCTGACTGTGCTGTAAGGTACAGCGTAAGGTGTAAGGGTGTTCACACATGCGTTCCTGTGCACATCGTGGGCACACGTGTGGCGGGGGCATTGTGTGCACATGGTAGTATGTGTGTAGACGTGTCTGTGTTTTCTCTTATGGATTCTGGAGCTGGAAAAGAATCACTCCTTAACTCATGACTCTTTTGAGGCCTTTTGCTGTCAATTATAGACGCCCCATAGTAGGGAGTCAGATGCCCCATAGTCCCTCGTACTGGAAATTCTTACCCAGAATATTTAGCAGAGCTGGCCGGACCGGCGATCAGGCCTGCCCAGTGGGGTGAAGTGGGCAGCAGTGATGAGTGTCCTTTCTTTCAGGTGGGAGCCCTAGCTCCAGCCCAGCCCTTCTTGTCCCAAGAGCCCCCAGTGTGATTCCATCAGCCGTGAACAAGAGAGGCGGCATCTGCCCCTTCCCCGATGCAGAAGGCAGTTTATTATCCAAAGTGCAGAGCACTTCTCCTCTGTGTCTCTTGAATCTGGACTTTCATAGCCTTCTTGAGGTTTAAGCACCAGGATTTTTTTAACAAGCCTTGAGCGGTGTGCTGTAGGACCCAGGCTTCTCCTTTTTCCAGAGTTAGGACACTCCCAGCATCGCCCTTTGTAGTGAGTTGTTCTAAATCAGACACATTTGTTCATTGAAATTTTTGTTAAAAAACAAACAAAGACAGCTGCAAAGTAAATCAGATAGCAGGAACCCTACTCCATTAGGAGAGGACATCAGATTCTTCTTCTGAGTTCTGCCACTGCCGCTATACTTTTTAAGGAGGAGAATGGTGTTTCTCTAGGCCTCAATATCTGATAAAGAATGGAATGCTTTTTTTTTTTTTTTTTCCCCCTTCCTAGCTGTAACTATTTATTACCTTTGGGGAAATGTGTGTTTGGAAAAAGAAATGTTGGAGTGATTAAAAGTGACCCTTGCTTTATCAGCCCATGCAGCTCCCTCCCTTTGATACCGCCTCCCTTTTGAAAGCATCTACCTCTTACAATATGTTCTTTTGCCGTGCAATGTTGAGAAAAATGTTTCTCGCTGCCACCTGGCCCTGCAGTAGGAATTCAGAAATTGTTTGTTGTATGAGTAGCCAGGGATGGCGCTTTTGAAAAACTACATTTGCATCCTGCTGCTAATGAAGGCTGACGGCTGGGTGAGGCCTCCTGGGCCTGATGGGCTGGTAGGCAGGCAGCAGATCTCCATCTTGACATTTTCAAGCATCCTCTTCTCCGGGGAGCCTTAGCCTGTCATTTCAGAAGAAAGTGGGAGGTTCTCTGAGATCAAGAAGGCCCTTTGCTTTGTTTTGTTTTGCTTGTCGGAAAATGCCCGGCACATGGAGAATCAGACTCCAGGTAAGGTGATGCTGGGCTCCTGGGAGCTGCGTCCTGCGCCATGAGGCCACCACGTCCAGGCCCGCCTCCCTTCCACTGGTCTCCCCATCAGGGCGGCTCCTGAATGAAGCATTCTTTTCCTGCCAGAAATAGTTTTAAGATGGTAGAGTGGTGCCTAGGTGGCGAAGGGTGGTTTTTATTTTTATTTTATTTTGTTTTTTAAGTGAAAGCACACTGAGTCTAGACAGCTGAGGCAACTGGCCGTAACATACAGTATGACATTGTTCCTGTCCTTGGAGGGAAGAAAGGACTCTGCAAATTCCAACAGAGGGGATGAATCAGACTTCTGTTTCAGAAGCAAATTTATCTTTACATTTAGCAGTTTGAGGCTCTTTCTAGAATATTCGGCCAGCCCGCTCTCCCAAAGCACTTGCTTCACTGTACGCTTGATTGTTCCCAAGGACGTAAGGGCCTCCAGACAGAGAAAGAGAGGGGGACGGGGAGATTGAGAGAGACAGAGACAGAGAGAGAGAGAGAGCCTCTTTATGTGGCCATCCCGTGTGTACCTGTGTGTAACATATGTAATACGTTTACCTCTTTCCTCTTGGGGAGCAGAGAAGGGCCACCCTGGCGTGATGAAGGTCAGGGAACTGTGTTCATGGAGCATCAAGGATGGACGTCCTAGAGGAGGTCGTGTCCACACCTGCCGTTTCTACAGTAATGTCCTACCCGGGGTGCTAAGTCAGAGGACCTGGGTGTTGGTGGTCACGTGCCAGGGCAGGAACGAAGAGTAGTGATCTCTCCGTCTTCTCCTGCCCTTCAGCCTTCTGCTCCTGGCACAGGTCATGGCTCAGGGAGATAGTCTTCATGGCCACTGCAGGAGGAATCCGTGGGCCACCCTCTCTGCAGAGCCCCCCCTGCTGCCCAGTGGCAGCCACTGGGCCCCAAATGACCACCCAGGCCCCGTTGGTGTTCCTCTGTTGGACCGTCCTGTCCGATGCCACCCCCACCCGAGTCACACTCAGTCTAAAAGGGGGCAAAAAAGCCAACAGCACAGGAAAGACCACAGTGGAGGGAAGTTGGGCTGCCCCTGCAGACAGACAAGAAGAGCCCCATCAGGAAACAAGTACGACTGATTCTCTTTAATTTAAAGAAAAGCCGTATACGGACCCCGAGCAATAGGTCAGCATTTCTAGTCCAGACACTGTACATCTAAGGACTGTGGGGTTTGCAGTTTAGCCTGTTTCTGTCTAGATCCTCCTCCTGAGAGAATTAGAAGTCCCTTGGAGCCTGGAGAAGGTTAGGGAGCCTGCCTGGAGAAGCAGGGAGAGAGGGGACCACAGGGGTGGGGGTGGTGAGGAACGAGAGGGGCCAGGCCCCCTGCTCCAAGGTGCAGCCAGATCTCGTTGAGCCATCTCTTCACGGCCTGTCACCCCCTGACCCCAAAACAGAGGCCATGGAGTCTGGCCCAGCTCTCCGGCACCTACCTTGCATCACAGGCACTGTCCATGAATGCTAAATCTTAATGCAACAGCAAGGGGGAGATCACTGCAACTTGGCAGGTAACTCTTGCAAAAGAGAATGCCTTGTAACATTCCAAGACGTGTAGGAGAGATCCTTGCCTAGTCTTGGGCAGAAACGGATTTCAGTCTACTTAGAACTTTTCTATTGCCTGTGCCAAATTATTTACGTCTGTGTGTCAGAGTAGGATAAAATTGATACTTTTAGAACCTTTCTAAAAGTGAGAAAGAAAATCAACATCAGTATCATTCCTATGAATGAAAAAGAAAAAAAAAGAAGGCCCAGTTATTAAATATCTTCGTTGACCCTTAGGATGTTTCTAGCCGGCACTTCCCTTGTGTCTTTAAAAATCCAGGCTCCCAGGAAAGATTTTCTTTTTTCTTTTTCTTTTTTTTAAATTTTATTTATTTATTTGAGAAAGAGAGAGAGCATGAGAGGGGGTAGGGTCAGAGGGAGAAGCAGGCTCCCTGCTGAGCAGGGAGCCCGATGCGGGACTCGATCTCGGGACTCCAGGATCATGACCTGACCGAAGGCAGTCGCTTAACCAACTGAGCCACCCAGGTGCCCCTCCCATGAATCATTTTCTGACATCCCTGACTCTCTACTCCCTGCTGCAAAGACAGCAACAACAGCAGAGTCTCTTCAAGCAGTAAGACCTTATCTAGTTCTCTTCAGTTTTCATAGGTTTTGGAAGGTTACCGTCCAGACAGAGTTTACAGTTTAGTGTGGTTGGTCTTTCATTTAAAGAACTCACACAACCCCAAAATATACTTCGGTCCTGAAGGCTTTGAATGTTAAGAATCATCTGTAGGCCAGGCCGTATATTTGTAGATGTTCAAGAATTAATTATGGATTAACCACATTAATTTCGTTAAACCAGACCACATGCGGTGGTCACTTTATAACAACTCTACTTATAAATACATAGGTAAGCATAATGGATAATGACTATCAGATACTTACTATGGGCCAGACATTGTTCTCAGCACTTTCTGTGTACTCATACATTCAAAACACCCACCAAGGGTGTGAAGTTTGGGAACGATTTCCACCCCCCCATTTATATATTGAAGAAACCGAAGAGTCGAGGAGTAGCCTGGGGCTGAGCTGCGGCAGGGCTGAGCTGCAACCCCAGGCTATCTTTCTCCAGAGCCCACCTTGCCTCCCCTGGGAAGGGACACATCACGGGAACTCAGGCAGGACCCAACCAAGTGGAGTGTGACCTGCACATTCTCCAGGGGACACTTCCCCTGTCTTCCCTCTGCATCCCCAGCCGGCTGGGCACACTGGCCCCGAGGACAGGAAATCACCTTGACTCTGGCTCCTTGGAGGTTCCTCCAGCCCTGACCAGCTGCCAGCACCCCAGAGGCCAGGCCCAGGTGTCTTGTCTGCAGCAGCTTAGCTAGGCAAGCGGGCAAGGCCACATGGCTCCTGTGTCCCGATAGGGAATACCTGTGTGGCTGGGACCCATAAGGGCCCAACTTCACACAGCCTGGTTTAGCATCTTTTTAAAGCCTAAAACCCCCTCTTACCTTTGGGCTCGGTCTGCACTGTACAGTTTGCCCCCACACCCCACCCGGCAACTCTCCCCAGGACATCTCACGGTGTGCACTCCTGGGTACCATAGGAGGGAGGCCCTTGCTTCTGGCTTCTCCCACCGTGTCATTCTTACGTAGGGCATGGCTGGGTGTCCTAAGAAAACTCGTGCTCTGCTGTCCTGCCCTGGGGGGGTGACCATACCTGGGTCCTGATATTTGTCCTGCTTCCTGCCACGCCTGGAGACGCCTGAGAACGCTGGCAAGCTGCCTGTTTTCCTACAGCCCTTTTGCCCTGCCAAGCTTATTTTTTGCCACAAACCTGTTTTCCCCAAATTATAAATGCAATTTACTTCAAAAATTCCTATTCGAATTTGAATAATACAGCCAGTTCTCGTTATGCACGGTAGTGATGTTTTGTGACATCACCACAAATACCGAATTTGCAAATACAGAACCGTCGCTGCTAGGGGACATCCAGGGCCTCCGGTCACAGCATTTTTGTCAACTGATCTATATGTAACTTTGCTTTATGTGTGTTTCGGTTTAAAAGCATTTTATTTAATATATATTACCGATTCATTATCATTGACCGTAAGGCCAATAGCGCTGTAACTCATGTCTGAACAAAACTCATCCAGCAGACGTGTTTTCTCTATAAGGCACATCTCAGCTGTCCGACACTTAGGAAACCAGACGGCTCCTCAGCAGTATGCTTGGGGACCATTTTAAGCAATAAAACCACCAACAAAAGAAAGAAAAATGTGAAAAACATGGCATTAAAAATAGATCATAGGAAGGATACTTGTTCACACTATGAGAGCTGAAACCAGAAGGCAGAGCGTCACCTTGTTTGGCCTCACCTGGGAACATGTTTACCGGGCAACTCAAATATTTTGCAGTTCTGCATATATCCACAAGTGATCACAAAAGCACCGCAAGTATTGATTTAGGTGGATTTGCAAATATGGAATCGTGAATAATGAGAATTGACTATATCGTATTGTCTTTTTCACTCCCCATCAGATCGAATCTCAGGCTGGAAGGGATGTTTAGAGCCAGCTAATTTAGCTCCTTGTTTTGCACAGAAGAAAAATAAGCACTATAAATTGAAACACTGTGTATTAAAACACCTTACAAATTAATCATGAACAGCATGTCTCGAGTAATGTACTGGATTAGCCTCTTTTTCTTTTTAAATATTATTTCTAGGGCGCCTGGGTGGCTCAGTTAGTTAAGCAACTGCCTTCCGCTCAGGTCATGATCCTGGAGTCCCGGGATCAAGTCCCACATCGGGCTCCCTGCTCGGCAGGGAGTCTGCTTCTCCCTCTGACCCTCCTCCCTCTCGTGCTCTCTCTCATTCTCTCTCTCGCAAAAAAATAAATAAATAAAAATAAAAATTTATAAATATTATTTCTAGCCTAAATGATGTACTGTGGTTTCATGATCGAAAGGGATTTCATCTAAGGAAAACCCTAAATGTCAGTGAATATGAATAAGAAGTATACAGAATCTATCTACCCTAGACTCTATGACCATTCTATCAAGAAGGTTCCTCCTAGAACATAGATCTAAGAAGTGACTCTGAAGCTTCTTACTGTCCCCATTCAGATGACTCTGTGTCCTCCAACAGACTGAGTTGCTCTCATACAGCTTCATTTAACAAGTCTGTCCCAATTAACCCCTCTCCACTCCACTCATTACCCTTTAGAAGGTCTGCGAAAGGGTCTCCTGGTTGACCTTCTGGTTCTTTCCACTGTAATGGTCCTGGGCTCTGCAGCAGCCTCATCTCCCCAACACAGGTACCAAATACAACAGGGGGAAAGGCACCCCTGCCTTCCGATTCTGGTGGGTGTCCCACTCGGCAGGATCTCAGAATTGTCCAATGGGGAACTGGGCTGCTCTCACCCCCAGCCCTGCAGCTTGGGAAGGTGGCATTCCCCTGGAAATGCTCTGTGCCAGAGCACGGATCTGCCCTCGTAGTTGAGCTGGAGAGAGGTATTCAAGGTGGGAGTGAGAAATACTGGCTTGTCGTGGGTTCCCAGGCAGGGCAGAAAGACAAGCGCAACAGTGGAGGGTTTCCACCGGTAAGCTACGGGTCCCCCTCCCCCCTTGCTTTCCCGGCCACTTGGTTTGTAGGTATCTCGCACTTCTGAAGGCTCACCTTAGACCACTTCGCTTTTACAAAAGCCTTAGTACCTAGAAGAAATCGGAAGAGGATTTCTGCTTTTACCCAAAAAGGGGACAGAAAGCAAAAATAACATTCAGCATGGGTTTTGCAGCAAGTTGTGTGTGATAAAGGCAGGATGCACCCTGAGCAGCGAGAGGGGGCCCCCCAAACTTCATCCCCAGGAACTACACTCAGCAGCTCAGCATCAAGCTGCCTGAGCTTTGAACGGTGTCTTTGAGCATCTATGCTTTATCTCAATTTATTCTGTGCCTCCATTAGCAGGATGTGTCCTAAGGTATCAGGAAAGCCAAAGGTTACTTTTTGGGGTCTGGGAATGCTCACACAGGTTTGTTTTTTTTTTTTTTCCCCATATAAATGAATGGTAATTGCTTCTTTGCTTTACGCCTTTGCTCTCAGCTTGAGAAAGTTTTCATAGGAACACTCTACTTTCAGAGAGCAGGGAAAACCCGTCCTTGAAAATATTTATCTTTGGCTCTGGATTTCACTCTGATGTCAGAAGAGTCTGAGCTTTGTGATTTGGCGAGGGCCTTGGATTGAGTAGATGGGGATCTTGTTTCTACACATTTACAAGATACAAGATGCTGTTACACATTGGAGAGAGGTAGGAGGTCGAAGGAGTTGTGGTCTGGAGGTACTAGGAAGTCATTGTCAAGGCTGCCTGTCGCTGGGAACCCTCCACCCCCTCAGGAGAAGGGAGCTGTTTTAAGAGACTTCAGGATGAAAGAGGAACATCTGGAGTATCAGTAATTAAGTCTGAAATGTGGTTCAACAGGAAGTGACAAGTCTGTCCTCAGAGATCGGTTCGAAGTAGGGCAGTCTCCATAGTTTAAATATCACTGGTTCTGGAGGTAGGTCTTATGGGATTTTTTAACCCCTTGGGGTCCTTTAGGGTCCTCGGAGGATGGCCTTGCATACACAGACAGCAATTACAGAATTTAATCACAGCACAACATTTTTAGTTACTTTGGGAACTTGAAGATCTTTCTCAATTTTCATGGTTAAAGTACAACCTAGCCATGTTCGTGGGACAAAGATAATCCCCACACGTTTAAACTAAGAAATAAACTGGCTTTGGAGTCAACTTGCATTTTCTGTGTTATCTTTGAAATAACTGTAGGATGGGGAATAACTTCCTTTTATTCCCCCCGTTGATGGTAAGAGTTAATCCTTACAAAGTAATGGCTTTTGATATTTGACTTCCCCTCTTCTACTTGGAGTTTCTATCTGAAAAACAGAAAAATTTCAGCTTGACTATCCTGAAACATAATTCAAGTCTCTTGCCACCCCCCACCCCCTTTTTTAAAGGAAATGGAAAATCTCCTGATTTGGAATATTAGGTTATTTGTTCCAACGGGAGCAGAAATAAAATGTGGGGAAGGCTAACTGCACGTAAGGAGGGTAACAACTCGCTGTTCTTGAGTGGCTGTCTTGGGCTCCCCACCCTCCCCTAGAACTTGCATAAATGAGGGGGTCTGGTGCTCTATAACCGTGCCATTTCGTAAGAACTAATTGTTGTAATTAGCCTTGTTCCCTGGAGGAAGGGACTCCTAGCCCCCCAGCTGGGGGTAATGTCTCAGCTTTGAAAATCTAACCAGGCTAGAATTTAACACCCGAAGGAGCTGTGGACCGCTTACCCCCAGCCAGCCCCCCCACCCCGGGACAGCTGCGAGGCAGCCCCTGTGCATTAGACCAACCAAGCTTTCTGACCTCAGGGGTGGCCTAGCAACTAGAGTCCCTTAGCAAGAATGAGAGAGTCAAATGCAAGAAGCTTTTAATAATCTCACAGAGTATTTAATACTCCTTGAGATGTTTTTTTTTTTTCCTCCTCTCCATGTCGACACCACAAGCCACAGGGAGGTGGGCAGGTGAGGGTGGGGTTGGGTTGCGGTTTCTCATACCCTGTTCCTGTTCTCTGAAATCCTGTGCCTTATCCTTAAGATTAAGGATTCCTCGATGGGATTTCAGGTCTATTTCTAGGTCAGTGATTGTTCCTCCCCGTTGGCCAAAGGTGTGAGAGGGATGGGGCAGGTTTTTTTTAAAACTTTGTGATGGCTTTTGTTTCTGCTTTAACTTGATCTTCCTCTTGGGCCCAGGAAAGGTTCTGCATCTGCCGCAGTGGGGGGCCTGCTGACTTGTAAACACAGGCAGGAAAATTTGGGAGAAGGCAGTGAAAGAAGTCAGCATCTCTAAATCAATTTATGATGCATGCAAATCATGTTTTCAAATATTTACAGAGTCTCCGAAGGAATTACATCACTGTTTATAGCTGTTTTGATTGTTTTTTATGACTCAGGCCCAGGAGAGCCAAGCGATGTAATTCCTGAGAGATGCTGAGCCTATGCTTCGAGCCTCCCCTCCTGAGCGGAAAGTCGAGGCGAAATGAGCAAAGCGCTGCCCGTAATAAACCGCGCACTGGCTGAGCAGTGGGGAATTAATGTGCTGCTGGGCGGTGGGAGATCTTTCCTCAGTTTGCAAGTGGTGAGGGCGAGCTGCGGTGGCCCAGAATAGATGGGGGTGCCCAGCCTGGATGCAGGTGCAGCCTTTGTATCTACCTCCTCCAGGGAGTGTTAGAAGATTCTGGTGGAACTAACTCGTGAATGATTGGGACTTGATGCTTATCCTCAGATTCCATCCCATGTGGTAAAACTGCCTTGACTTTGTTAAGAGAATTGTCATCCATTCCCATCAGAGGACAGGAGAGGGAGGGGAACCTAGTCTCCAGCACGACAGGAGGGAGGGGACCAGATCCTGTCCATCCTCCATGACCCTGGTCCAGTCACTGCGGCCTTGACTGGTGCATTTAGCACAAGAGCCCAGCTCTGGCCCCGGGTACCTTGTCGATCTCCTCTTCCTCGGTATCTTGAACACAAGTATGGATCCACACCAGCATCCTTGCGGGACAGTGTGGCACAGAGGTGGAGGCTTGAACTTGACCTCATATCCCAGCTCTGCTTCTCAGTAGCTGTGTGTGACCTCTTTCTGGATGTAATGGATCAATCCTTGTAAATTCTCAGACTAATGCTACATCTAGTGCCCAGCATGCAGTCCGCTCAGGAAATGTTTGCTGTTATTATTCAGCATTGTGACTTATATTATCAAGGCCAGTCTTTGAAACAAAGTAGTCGGGTTTGAAGTTTGAAAGCCTTGCTGACCCCCAGCAGTTGAGGCAATGAGCTGATCAAAGGCTACTTGGAGAGAAGCCGGCTCCTGGGCACTGAGGGCGCTGATCACTGAGTATGTTAGCTGAGTCTGTATGCAAAGCCATTCTTTATAAATCTCTAAGCAAGTTCCAGAACAGCAAACATCTTCTGGCTGGCAAGATAGCTCCAATGAGAGCATCCAAGAGGGGCTGGTGCTGTCCCTGGGGGTCCCTGGGAGGGCCTGAATCCACTGCCCCGATGCAAGACCTGGAGCCTCTGGTGTGGAGACCTGAGCCCCTTCCTCCTCTTCCAGGAGCATCCCCGTGGTGCAGACTCTTCGGACCACCGCCCTGACCACTGCCTGTGCTGACCACTCAGACCAGCGCGTGGGCTACCTGGAGCACGTGATGGCTCGCATCTCTATTTCCCACCCGCGCCGGGGAGACCTCCAGATCCACCTCATTTCTCCCTCAGGAACCAAGTCTCAACTATTGGCCAAGAGGTAAGGCCAGGCTGGCCTAGCAGGGCTGGGGCAGGGGCTGGGGCTTAACAGGAGGGCCCATCCAGCCCGAGGTCACAGCATCCCTGCGGGGCATCCAGGCTGGTTTGTTCTTCCTTCCAGCAGCTTCCTCTTGGTGACATTTACACGTACCACCCCCCCTCCCCCAACCTGAAACTTGGCCTTCAACACTGTCCTGGAAAACTTTCGTTTCCAGGCAGGAGTGACAAGGGTTTGTGGTTGCTTTGTTTAACGGAGAGATTTATGGAATCCTGGCTATGACTTAATTGCTCTTAGAAGTGTGCTGAAGATCATTTTTCTCATATTCATTCGGCATCTGAAGTGAGAACGCGTATCGGAGGAGGACTGCCTTGCCTCCCGAAGCTTTGGCACGGTCGTCCAGTTGTACGTAGCGTGGTTGAACTTCTGTGGGCAGGAGGCTCCGCTCTGTGGCTTGCGTGGGGCGCCCGGAGGCTGCTCTGGGGCAGGATTCTCATGCAAGGGCCTGAGGGGGTCCCTGTTAAGCCTAAGGCCCGAGAAACAGGCTCTGAATTCTGGGGTTTCACGTACAGTTCATGGAAAGTCATGGAGCCACTTCTTCCATGAGGTCAGAAACAAGGAGAAGTGCTTTAATGCATTTGTGTCTCTAGCAGGTCACTGGTGTGAAGGGATTTGTGGGAGCTGGGGGGAGGTGGAGAGGGATTGGGGCTTCTTTTCGGCTCCCTTAGCTAAGAGGCGGAGGGAAGAGAGAGGTTTCAGGACAAGCGAGCATTTCTGGCTTCTGTTGAAAAAGAGCTGGCAACTGAACTGTGTCCCCCACCACCTCAGGAGGTACCCTGCGATGGCCCGTCCCCGTACCCTGGGCTGTGGCCCCACTCCCTGCTTGCCCACGCTGGGCCCGCTTGCCTCAGTTGGGTTACCTGTCTGGGGTGGCAGCCCGAGTTGGGCTGTAGGGTTCAGAAATGGGGGTCGCGAGAATGCCTCCGTTCGGGGCCGGGCAGGAGTTGCCCTTTTTCTTAGCCCCCTTCCACCCCACCCCTACTTGGCAGAAGACACAAAGATTGGCCTGCTGCAAGGACAGGCAGATGCCGGCCTTTGTGTGAAGGGGTGGGGAGCTGTGCCCTGCACTTCGTACCCCACTGCAGAGGGGGCTGACAGGCAGCGCCCAGCGGGCCAGCACTGAGTTTGTGGTTGGTGCCCCGGAACCAGCCCTGAGACCAGATCCTGGCTGCATGGGTTCCCAGGGCTTGGCCATCCGGCTCAGGCCCCACCAGGTTAGGTTCCACCCTCGTAGCCCAAGAGCCACAGGGGGCATCTCTCCCCGCTGGGGGTAGGCCGGGGCCACCCTCTGCCTCTGCCCGGAGGAGACAAGCAAGGCCGTGAGCAGCCTGAGAGTACCAGCTGGTCAGCCACAGTGTTATGCTCTTTTGCAACCAGAGTTGCAAATTACTATTACTGGGACTTTGAGAGATTCCATAGAAAAGTCTAGATTTCTAGCATTCCTTGGAAGATTGGAAGTCCTCTGCTGCGGGCTCTCGTTCCCCGTGCGAACTCCAGACTGGAGCTGGGCAGACGGGCGGGTCGGCTTCAGGCACCCGAGGCCGGGCAAGGCTCCGCTTCTCTGGGCTCCCGCGAGGTCACCTCCCTGGAGCCCCGTTTGCTGCAGGCTGGACACAAGGAGGCATCCGAGGTGGTGAGCCCTGACTTCGGGGCAGGAGCTGGGTACGGGCAGCAGAGGGTGACCTGGGTTGACCGAGAGCCACCGTGAGGCCTCGAGGTTGGGGCAGCCGTGACCTGCAAGGACCAGGGCCAAAGATGGGCTTTGGAGCCCAGAGAGTCGAGCTGCTTCTACCCCTGCTCCTTCACTTCCCAGCGGGGTACCCAGCAGCCAGCCATTTCTCCCCTCTTTACCCCTCACCTCCGGAAATGTCACTTTACTCCTGTTGCAGGCAGGATTGCTACAAGAACTGGATATGATGATGCAGAAGAAAATACCTGGCACGTGCAGCTGGCTTCCCGTCCTGTCCTGCTTCCATCCATCTACCTAACCTGGAAGAACTTTCCAGGCCCCCCCGTCCCCCCGGCATTCCCCCCACTGGCTTGCTTGCACTCTGTTTTTCCGACCTCCATTCTGCTCAGGCCCAGCGTGAGCCCCTCAGATGAAAGAGAGTGGGTCCTGCCAAGTTCGTTGGGTTCACGACGACCCGTTTGCTGTTCCTGTGCCATCAAGCACATTAAACCTGCCTGGCGGCCACTTGGCACTCTTCTCTGTCTTGGGAATTTGTTTTTTTTTCCAAGGCACAGATTTTGTGATTATATCAAGTGTGTGTATTTGCGGATCTATTACCTTCACCTTTCCTTCACATCTCGCTCAATTTGGCAGCTTTTTCAGGTAGCAGTATTTTTTTTCACGAAGAGTTAAGTGGACATTCATTAAGTCTTTCAGCCCTTAAAAGACAGTTTGTCTTTGTTCTGTCCCAAGTGTGTTGTGTTCGGCTTGGCATCATGTGTGAAAATCAGCCTTGACCTTTGCAGTTTCTTAGCAGAAAGGACAGGGTGTGCCCCTTCCCCTCACTCTTCTCCACGCAGGGAACGTTCTCTCTATAAGCATGCTTATACGTTCGTTGGATGTTTAGAGAACACCCAAATCAGGAATCCAATCTTACATCACACAAAACATGCATTTGAACTTCTGCCAAGCAAAAGAGCCCTCGGATTAAGACCCTCTTCCAAGAGATGCGAAGTTAGATGGGGAAGGAAGGGGAAGGGAGAAGAACTGGGTATTGGAAGAAAGAGGGCATCCGTGAGTTGCTTCCTGTTTCCTGCTCAAGTCAAACAAGAGAAAATGGATCTGGGCTGAAGTCCCAGTCTGGGAAGACCTTGGGGTATGGAGGCTTATCAGAACCCCGGAGGGGGAGGCTGGCTGAGGGGAGGGAGCTCCTGCGCCAACCCCACGCTGCCCCCAGGGGTCCCTCCTGCACACACTGGAAAACAACCAGGCCCATTAGTTATGTCATCTCCCCCAAATGCACCTGTTGAAACTCCATTAAGCTCTGGAGAGTCGCAGGCACATTTTTCCTTCTTAGTATCTTTTGGAGAAGAGCACACAAGATCTGGCTCCATGACAGATGTGAAGGTTTCATTCATTCCACAGGCCAGCATTTTAGAAAGGCTTCCTTTGGGATGCCCCCGGGGCATGTGGCCTAACCTCCATCTGCTTTTGTGCACCCAGGCATTGGTGTCTGGGGCTCTGGAGGATCCCTTACTGGGGTAGGAAGGAATCACACACCTTCTGAAGGAATATTTTGGGTGTGGGGGTAGGTTTGAAGGCCTTCTCTGGTAACGTCTTAAACACTTCTTGGTCCTGGAAAGAACAAGGACAGGGGTCAGAATGCCCTCGAGGGAGTCCCAGCTCTGCCGGTTACTGGCCGTTGGACCTGCCACTAATCACGACACTTGGGATCTCTCGGTCTATAAATGAGGATGGCAGGAGGGAGACCATCGCTGGCTGAGTCCCTGTTGGGCAACAGCGAGTCCTGCCAGCCTGCCTGCCTCTCAGAATATTTGGGGGACCCAATGGGATAATGGAGGGGAAGCTGTTGGCCAGGGCTCGGTCGTCATGCAAAGGTTTGAAAGCAGTTACCTGCTTTTACCTCAGCTGAGGGCCAGGTCTCTTTTTCTTCCGTTCTCAAAGCTGCTGCCCTTGAGGTGGTGTTCAGAGGGATGATTGTAGCGGTCACCCAAGGAGTAATTCCGAGGTGGGAGACGGCCCTCCTCGGACCCGGCCCCCTACCCACCACTCCTTTCCCGACCCTTTTGTGTTCTCACCCCGAGTCTCCAATTGCAGATTGCTGGATCATTCCAATGAAGGGTTTACAAACTGGGAATTCATGACTGTGCACTGCTGGGGAGAAAAGGCTGAGGGGGAATGGACCTTGGAAATCCAAGACATGCCGTCCCAGGTCCGCAACCCAGAGAAGCAAGGTCAGTGGCTCAGAGGAATTTCACACTCCACTTTGTATCTCAACCCTTTTGTCAACTCCAGACTTTTATTTAACTGTAATGTCTCTGGTAAGTCTTTTTTTTTTTTTTTTTTTTTTAATGGAGGTACAATTCACCATGGAAATCCTTTTTATTTAAAGTGTGTAACTAAATGGCCTTCAGAACATTCACAGCATTGTACAACAATCACCACTTACCTAAATCCAGAACTTTGTCATCACTCCAAAGGGATGCCCCATACCTGTGAATCAGACAATCCCCATTCTCCCAGCCCCCAGTAACCCCTAATCAACTTTCTGTCTCTATGGGTTTGCCTCTTCCGGACATTTCACGTCAGCGGAATCACACAATATGTCGCCTTTCGCAACTGGTTCTTCCAGTTAGCATATTGGTTTCAAGGCTCATCCATGTTGTGGTATGTATCTGTGCTTCATTCCCTTTCCCGACTAAATACGATTTAAGTGTATTATATGATTGTGTATATAATATTTGTTTTATCCTTTCATGAGTTGATGGACAGTTGGGTTGTTTCTACTTAACAGCTACTGTGAATCATGCTGCTTTGAACATCCACATGTAAGTTTTTATGTGGGTGTACGTGTTCAGTTCTCTTGGTTGTATACCTGTGAATGGAATGGCTGGGTTGTATGGTAATGCTCTGTTTGACTGGTTGAAGGACTGTCAGACTGTTCTCCACAGTGGCTGTGTGCCATTTTACTTTCCTACCAGCACGATATGAAGATTTTAGTTTCTCTCCATCGTCATCAACACTTGTTTTATTATTTTCATTTCCTTCTCATTATAACCATCCTAGTGGGTGTGAAGTATATCTCATTGGGGTTTTGATTTGCACTAATTTCCCTAATGACTAATAATGCTGAGCATCTTTTCGTGGGCTTATTGAACACTTTTACATCTTCTTTGGGGAAATGTCTATTCAGATCTTTTGCCTGTTTTAAAAACTGGGTTGTTTGTCTTTTATTATTGGGTTGTAAGCGTTCTTTAAATATTCTGGATACTAGATCCTGACCAGATACCTGATTTGCAAATTTTCCCTCCCATTCTGTGGATTGTTCTTTCACTTTATTGATTATGCCCTTTGATGCACCGAAGTTTTCAATTTTGATGAAATTCAGTTTATTTTTTCTTTTATAGCTTGTGCTTTTAGTGTCATATTTAAGGAACTATCGCCTGATCTAAGGTCAAGATTGAAATCTATATTCTTCTAAGAGCTTTATAGTTTCAACTCTTACATTTAGGACTTTGATCCATTTTGAGTCAGTTTTCTATATGCTGTGAAGTAAAGGTGCATATTCATTCTTTTGTATATGGCTATTCAGTTGCCCCAGCACCATATGTTTTAAAAAACTGTTCTGTCCTCCACTGGATGATTTTGGCACTCTTGTTGAAAATTAATTGGCCATAGATGTATGAGTTTATTTCTGGACTCTTGGGTCTATCCCGCTGGTCTGTTCACCTGTCCCTAGGGCAGTACCACACTGTTTTGATTACTGTAGCTTTTGTAGCAAGTTTCAAAATTGGGAGCTATGAGTTCTCCAGCTTTGTTCTTCTGTTTCAAGATGGTTTGGGCGATTCTGGGTCCCTCGCAATTCCGTACAAATTATAGGATCATCTTGTTGATTTCTTGCGGGGGTGGGGGAGTAGTTGGAATTTTTATAGAGATTTCACTGAATCTAGTTCAGTTTGGGGAATATGGCCATCTTAACATTATTGAGTTTTCCAATCCATGGATATGAATGTCTTTTCCTTTATTTCGATCTTCTTTCATTTCTTTCAGCATTATTTTGTGGTTTTCTGTCCACATGTCTCGTACTTCCTTGGTGACATTTGCTCCTAAGTATTTTGTTCTTTCTGATGCTATTGTAAACAGAAGGGTTTTCTTAATTTTGCCTTTGGATTTTTTTTTTTTTTCCCCCCTCTGGGAAGGTAGCCTTTCATCACTCTCTTTTTGGTTCATAACCATTTCTTGAAGTGATCTTTATTGAATCCCTACTTTGGGCCAGGCACTGCTGGAGGTGATGGGGCTACACCAGGAGAGAAAATGAGAATAATCATTACATCTTCTGCTGTGGTCACCGAGAGTGGTCTCTGATGTCTTCCTATCTCTCTCTGTTGGATTCGGACTCAAAATGAAGGGCAGGAACTAGGCTCCAGTCTTGCTTCTCTGTGGAGACCCTTCTCTGAGGTTTGCTTTCATTTTTCTGTTGTTCCCAGGGGCCTACTTCTCAATCACCCTAGAATCTTCTCCTGCTCTGGTCCTTTTCTGAATTTTTCATGAAGCATAGTTTTGGGGGATTTTTTTTTTAACCAGGGAGAAGAAAAGAGCATTGACTTGCCTTATGTAGAAAATTGACTTTAAATGATCAAGTCATCTATAAGGTTCCCAAAAATCTATATCTATATAGGTCATCTATAAGGTCCACCAAAAATCACTTTCTTTCTGCCTTTAGGATAATAAATGACCATCTTGAAAAGACATTACTGTAACAAAGTCTAAAAATACAAAAATGCAAAATTTTAGATCACCTGGAATTCACATATTTTAAAAGTAGAAGCTCCTGAATTCTTTTTAAAAGCCCGGGAGTGCCCTGGCCTGCTGTTAAAAGTTAAGGATTAACGTCTCCTGCCGCCTGCATCCTCAAGCATTCCCCCCCCCACCCCAGACTTCCCGCGCCCGTCAGCACCGCCCCTTGCCCTGGGGGCCAGCACGACCGAGACCGGCGACCACACCCACACAGATGCATGCATCTGTGGGGCTGTGTGTACAGACAGCACAACTTGTCTGTCCAAGGCCCATATCTGTAGCGCGGAAGAACATGCGCACTGTTGTGATTCTGGTAGATGTTTATTTACACCTCCAAGAACTTTGCAAGTCAGGTCGCTCTCTGGGCCTTGGTGTCCTTGGCTGGCTGGGAAACAGAGCTGAGCGAGATGCTCTCTGAAATCTAAGAGAGGAAGTGCCTCTCTCCGAGGCCGTGGCCCATGTGGCTCATCCACATCCTGGAGGGGGTCTTGCTGGCCTGAGGTTACCCTTTCCCCATTTCTAGCCTGCCCACATCTCACTCCTCTTCCAGACACGCTGGGGCTGTCCTTCTCCTGCAGGGGTGGGGTGGGTGGTGAGATCGCAGGCACCTAGGAGATCCCAGACGCCGGGACCAGCACTTCCCGTGGGTGGGTGTATCAACATGCAGGTGCTGATGGGGTGTGTTGAGTGGTACCCCAGATCCTGCAAGACCAGATGGCGCCGGGCTTTGTAGGCCATCGCAAGGATTGGTGAGAAACCACTGGGGGATTTTAAGCAGAGGAGAGAGATGATCTGAACTTCTGGGTTAATAGGCTCCCTCTGACAGCTTGGTTACACTACCCTCAAGTGTGGTTAGAGGGGGGAAGAGGCAAGGAGGCCAGTGAAGAGGTTATCACAATAGGAGAGAAGGTGACTCAGACCAGGGTGGTAGCAATAGAGATATTCAAAGTAGTCAGATTCCAAAAGCAGTGTTGAGAGGATGTGCTGACATCAGATGTGGGCTATGAGAGAAAAGACGAGGCGTCGATGACTCCACAAGTTTTGTTCTGTGCAGTGTATGAATGGACTTAATAGTTTCCCGGATGTGCAACATTGCAAGAGAGGGGGCGCTGGAGAGAAGATCAGGAGCTCAGTTTGGGGTGGGGGGTTACCTGTGACAAATCCAGGTTCAGATGTGTACTTGGCCATCAGGGCGGAGGTCCAGGCTGAAAATACACGTTTAAGTCTTATCAGCAAGTAGCTGGTAGTGAAAGCCACAGTGTGGACAAGCTCTCCCAAGGGGCAAGTGGGGATACCCTGGGGTCCTCCAGGGGTGGGCACTGGGAGGAGATCTATTTACACCATGATGATTCTCACAAGTGCAGGTACCGAGCTTGGGGGTTGCCATGGTACCCAGCAGAGAATCATATGCTGCACGCCTCCCCACACCCCTTCCCACCTCCTCAGCTCCCTGCCTCCTGCCCTCATCTTCCACGCTCATCTCTCAAACCTTGCTTCTGGCTCCTGTCAGGTTCCCAGTGCCTCTGCTGTGTGGGTCATCCCAGGTGTGCAGTGGTCATTTTGGTGAATGAATCTGTGATCAGCTGCTCTAAGTGCGACAGCGGACGCCAGCTTAGCAATGCAAGGGTTACCTCCCGAGGGGGGCCCCCCTGCATGAAGTCCCAACACAGGCCAATGTCCATCCTCGGGCCTGATTAGAAGCTGGGTCTCTGGCTGGGTGAGGCAGGACCAGAAGAAGCTCTTCTAGCTCTGACCTTTGGTGGTTTGTTGGAATTTGGGGGGATGGGGACACACTGTCACAGAGAATCTGCATGTTCCTGTGGCTGTTCCTACGGCGGTTCGTTCGCACGAGATTTACCCCGTAGGGAGGTGCCACTCCCGAGCCGGCCTTTACAGAAACAAGGGCAGGCAAGTGGCCTCACCACTGCTCTTTACTTCAAGCCCTTCTTTCCGTGCACGAGCAGGGTGGGTGCCTCTCTCTGGGCTGCACGCTCAGCACACCCAGGCATTAGCGCCTCCTCCCTCTGCAAGAGGTGGACTTGGTCTTGGTTCCAGCAGCATCTCTCCAGGGTGAAGGGAGGGAGGGGAAAAAAGAAAAAGGAGTGAGAACGAGCTTTCAACCAGTCTGCCTTTCACAGCAGGGCTATCCGCAACGCTGACACGTTCAGCCACAGAAGGCGACTCCAGTTGACCAGTTTCCCACTGAGTCCAGTGTTCTGGGGCCCAGGAGAAAGGTGGGCCTGGGAGCTGCTTGTCAGTGTTGTCGGTGCCCAGGGCATGATTGGGCCCAGAGCACATGTCTTTCTGTCCCTGGTTGTCGGGTCAGGGAGGCCTCTCGGTACCAGGTCACCGCCAGCCTCAGTGCCAAGAATAATGCAGCAAATACAAAGACAGGCTGGCCAGAAAGAGCAGGGCTGTTCTCGTTTCTCTACACTGCTTCTGGGACCCTGTTTTGGGGGCAAGGTGCTGGTTCATTTCAATATCCTTCAGATCTCTGCAACGCACTTAATTGCTTAAACCAACCCACCAACCACCAACGCCCCTCCAGTGGAGTGCTCTGGAATAGTACTTTAAAATCTCAATGAAGACCAGGGTTTATTAAGTAACCGAGTCTTCTGAATATGCCAGCTCGAACAATCCTCACCTCCTGGCAGACTGAGCCTGATTTATGTCATTCACTTTAAAACTATTCTTTGAAAACTGCGTAGCAGATTAGTCATTCCTGCTCCTCTTCAGTTCCTGGGCCAAGGGAAGGGTGTGTCTGCTCCCAGGATCACTCTCCTCCGGGAGACAAGCAAGGAGTGGAAAGGAGTGCGCATCCTGATTCACAGCTGTGTTGTCTTTACAAGTGGCTTTTCATTCATTCTTGCATTCAGCATACCTTTATTGAACTCTGAGTGCTAGATCCCAGCACACTAGGACTTTGCCCCTCACCGGGAAGCAGGCGTGGGCCCGGGGGTGGGAGAGTGGACTCCACAGGGAGCCCGGCATCCAGGGTGGGTGTGTAAGCCGAGCACCCCGCAGACCACCCCAGTTGCCATCCACAGCCTGCAAGGGGCCAGAGCAAAGGTCCCACCTTGCAGAACATCTTCTGGAGAAGTATGGCTGCATTTTAGAAGGTTTCCATCTAGAATGCTCAAAATTTTAAGTCTGGGTCTTTCTTAATGCAAGAAGTTTCAGTCCTCTGGGAAACATGTCGGCCTCAGTCCCCAGCATCTGGTTTGAAACAGGCCTGGGATCGGTCGGATCCTCCTGCCTCCGCTTTTCCCAAATCTGTGATGTCTTAGTCCGTTCAAGCTGCTGTACCAAAGTGCTGGAGACTAGGTAGCTATCGACAGCATAAATTCATTTCTCACAGCTCTGGAGGCAGGGAAGTCAGAGATCAGACTGCCATCGTGGGCGGGTTCTGGGGAGGGCTGTCTTCCCCTGCAGGTGGTCGCCTTCTCCTTGTCTCCTCCCATGGTAGAAGCTCAGGGAGCTAACTTTCTGGGGTCACCTTTAGTAAAACGCTAGCCCCATTCACGAGGGCTCCACCCTCCTGACCTAATCACCTCCCTAAAGCCCCACCTCCTAATACCATCACATTGGGGGCAGGTTTCAACATGTGAATTTGGGGGGGCGGGGTTGCGCCTGGGTGGCTCAGTCGGTTAAGCATCTGCCTTCGGCTCAGGTCATGATCCCAGAGTCTCAGGATCAAGCCCCGCATCGGGCTTCCTGCTCAGCAGAGAGTCTGCTTCTCCCTCTGCCGCTCCCCCCGCTCCTGCTCTCGCTCTCTCTCAAATAAATAAACAAAATCTTTAAGAAATAAATACATGTATGAATTTGGGGGAATACAAGCATTCAGTCCATAATGACACCTGACCTTACTGCTGTGCCTTTTCTCCTGTAAGATGAGAATGAACACACTTGGCTAAGGATTTGTGTAGAAGGTACTGACCCAGGCCAAGTAATTTAGGATCGGGGCCCCACTGCCCCTCCCGCCCTCCTCACCTCAGAGCCCACATTGGTGGTCACACCTGGGGCACAAGGCAGAGCACCGCTCAGGCTAACCCCCTGTCCATGTAGGCATCCTGCGTGGCCCCCTCGGGCACGGGGAAGCCCCCAGCACCTCCTTGTGACCTGGGGCTCCTGTAAGCACCCGGATGCACGTGACACTGTGGGTCCTCCCCTGCTCAGCTGGAAGTGACTTTGGCCTTAAGGGGCACCAGGAATACCTGTGCTCGGCGCGCTCTCATTCATTCAGCATGCACTTACTTAGCCTGCATACGGGCGACACGCCAGATTCTCTGGGCAGGTCCAGGTTGAAGCATGCTTCTTCATTCTTTGCCTCTGCGCCCTACTCCACCCTGAGGGTTCAGCTCCATGCCCTGCACGGAGAGCTTCACCAGTGCTGTGGTTTGTCCCTGTCCCAGGCTCACGCTTCCTTCACAACCACCTGAGGAGCTTGGGCACCTCCCACCCTCTTCCCCCGTGAGGGGAGTTGTGAGGCATTGACTTGAAATGGAAAATATCATCAGGCGTGCTTTCCAATCCTCTTTCTGTAACCGACACCATGTATCATATCCCAGGGCTCCGATGGGCTTTAGTTTCACAAAGTTGGTATTCACAGAGTCGTAAATAGACTGTCTCAGACAATTGATGGCATTTTAAAAACTTGTCATTTCTTTTGAATGCAGAGAATTCACTTTTTCTCCCTGATTGAAATTTCTCTTTCTTTTTCCCCTTAGTCTTGCCTCTGATTCCAAAAGAGCAGCAACCCACATGGGCCAGGCTTTTCTTGGTTTCACCAGCATTTCCAGATTCCCACTGACCTAGGGGAGCAGTAAAATGTATCAAAGAGGGGAATGGAATGATAGTCAGGGCTTCTATATTCTCCATCAGATACTGTTGTCATTTTATCTCATTGCTAAAAGTATAGAATCAGAGCAACCCAGGAACCCCTAGGATTTGCTTTAAAATACTTCAGGGGAGGGGTGCCTGGGTGGTTCAGTCAGTTAAGCATCTGCCTTCAGCTCAGGTCATGATCCTGGGGTCCTGGGATGGAGCCCCGCATCGGGCTCCCTGCTCAGCGGGGAGCCTGCTTCTCCCTCTCCTCCCCACTCGTGCTCTCTGTCACTATTTCTGTCTCTCTTTCAAATAAATAAATAAAATCTTAAAATTAAAAAAAAAACTTCAGGGGAGGGGCACCTGGCTGGCTCCCTCAGTAGAACATACGACTCTTGATCTTGGTGTCAAGCCCCACGTTGGGGGTAGAGCTTACCTAAAAAAATTTAAAAAATAAAAAATAAATACGTCAGGGGACGTGGGTTGGGGGCAGTGAGGAGGGGATAGAACTGAGAAAAATGGGCAGAATGGTGATTGTTGGCCCTGTGTGATGGGGACATGGGAACTCACTGTATTGCCTTCTCTACTTTGTCTTTATTTGAAAATTTCCATCATGAAATTGGGAAACAAAAAATATACCTAGGGGGAATATTTCTTCCCAAGAGGTCAAAAATGAAAGACTGTCCTGGAGATTTAAGTTGCACAATTAAACAGAATAACAACGATAAAGTTGCCTGGGTATATCTTAATATATATCTTAATATATATTAAGCAAATATATCTTAATTCCCCATTATGTGTGTGAGGAACAAAAAGGTTCAGTATGCCATGGGAGAGCTAGCTTCTTTGGACTAGATTATTTGGATTTTCTTTACCCTGAAATCTATCTAGGAATAAGGCAAGGCATCAAACTCTGTGTGTGTGTACATGGAATGGAGTGGGTATCGCGTGTATATATGTGTACATTCAGGTATATATGTATTGTGTGTGTGGGTGGTGTGGGTGTAAGTGGGTACATATGTATGTATGAGTGTGTGTGTGTGTGTATTTACTTGTTTTTAAACCCGTATACCATAGAGGTTCAGCTCTGGAACCAGCCTGCTCCTCAGATCTATATTCTGCCACTTGCCTGCTGTGGCCCCGGACAGGTCATTGCCATTCTCTGAATCTCGGTCCCTCTTCTGCATAGGGCTGTTGGAAGGATTAAATTTAGAAGTCCGGGCCAAGTGCTTAGTGTTATATTATTAACATGACTCCTCGTGGCAATCTTATTATGAGTGTTTTGATCCTCATTTTGTGGGAGAGGAAGCTAGTTCCAAGCTACCCAGAAGACCTTGACCGAGCTCACGCAGCCTCAAGGGCAGAGCCTGGACTCGGTGACCGCGGGCAGCCTTTCGTTGATGTTTCTCTTTTTAGCCCTGTGGCCAGTAGTTTTCCTATATCTGGGCATTAGGATATTTTTGGTTGGATTTTTTAATTTTAAGTGTTCTAATTATAAGATAAAGATCAAATCAAATATTGAAGTCTGACAGGTGCCTTGTACTAGGAGCATCTGCTGTGTGCTATGGGTATGACTTCTAGAAAGGGTTTCTCCTGAGAGACTGCTTCACCTGGACTGAGAGTCAAGCAAGCATGATTGCGGGCACAACCCTTTATTTTTTTTGACCCACCAGAGCGCTTGAAACATAATAGGCACTTAGAATAGATGGTTATTGATTTTTAAAGGGTTTTCCTCTGCACTATGTTTCAGGCTTCAATATCATTGAGATAGCCATTTTTCACAAGTCTAACATTTATTTTTCTTTTAAAGATTTTATTTATTTACTTGAGATAGAACAAGAGCGAGAGAGCGAGAAAGAGAGCGAGAGAGCATAGAGGGAGACGGAAAAGCCAACTCCCCGCTGAGCAGAGAGCCCAACGCAGGGCTCGATCCCAGGACCCCAAGATCATGACCTGAGCCAAAGGCAGCTGCTTAACTGACTGAGCCACCCAGGCGCCCTACAAGTCTACCATTTAAAGACAATCTCAATCAATATTACCATAAAATGAAGGAAGTGGGAGGAACCTAACTGAATGAATATAAAGCTCATCTGGAAGAATGAGCACAGAGAATCACAAGAGAACTTCCCAAAAAATTAAATGCAGGTATTCAAGTGTACAGTTGACCCTTGAACAACACAGGGTTAGGGGTGCCAACCCATGGCACAGTTGAAAATCCACATGTAACTTCTGACTCGCAGGGCGCCTGCGTGACTCAGTCAGTTAAGCATCTGACTCTTGGTTTCGGCTCAGGTCATGATCTCAGGGTTGTGGGATCAAGCCCCACAAGGGGCTCTGCAGTCAGTGGGGAGTCTGCTTGAGATCCACTCCCTCTGCCCCTCCCCTGCTCTCTCTCTCTCAGATAAATAAATCTTAAAAAAAAAACACAAAGAACTTCTGACTCCCCAGAAACTTAACTACTAATAGCCTACTGTTGACCATAAGCCCTACTGATAACATAAACAACACATATTTTATATATGTATTATACACTATATTCTTACAGTAAAGTAGCTCGAGGAAAGACAATGTCATTGCCTGGGTGGCTCAGTCGTTGAGTGTCTGCCTTCGGCTCAGATCATGATCCCAGGGTCCTGGGATCGAGCCCCGCATCGGGCTCTCTGCTCGGCGGGAAGCCTGCTTCTCCCTCTCCCACTCCCCCTGTTTGTGTTCCCTCTCTCATTGTGTCTCTCTCTCTCAAATAAATAAATCTTTAAAAAACAAAAAAACAAAAACAAAAGAATAGCCTGGTGAGGGGCGCCTGGGTGGCTCAGTCGTTAAGCGTCTGCCTTCGGCTCGGGTCATGATCCCAGGGTCCTGGGATTGAGCCCCGCATCGGGCTCCCTGCTCCACGGGAAGCCTGCTTCTCCCTCACCCACTCCCTCTGCTTGTGTTCCCTCTCTCGCTGTGTCTCTCTCTGTCAAATAAATAAATAAAATCTTAAAAAAAAAAAAAATAGCCTGGTGATGGGTATTAAAGAGGGCACGTACTGCATGGAGCACTGGGTGTTATACGCAAACAATGAATCATGGAACACTACATCAAAAACTAATGATGCAATGTATGGTGATTAAAATAACATAATTATAAAAAAATAAAATAAATAAAAATAAAAATAAATTTAAAAAAAGAATATCATAAGGAAGGGCGCCTGGGTGGCTCAGTCGGTTAAGTGTCTGCCTTTGGCTCAGGACATGATCCCAGGGTCCTGGGATCGAGCTCCACATCAGACTCCCTGCTCAGTGGGGAGTCTGCTTCTCCTTCAGTCTGTGCCTGCCACTCCCCCTGCTTGTGCTCTTGCGCTCTCTCTCTGTCAAATAAATATTCAAAATCTTAAAAAAAAAAAAAAAAAAAAGAATATCATAAGGAAAAGAAAATACTTTTACAGTACTGTATTTATCGAAAAAAATCCATGTATAAGTGGACCCATGCAGTCCAAACCCATGTTGTTCACACCTCAACTGTATTTTTAAACTAAAATAATTAAAACAGTATGACCCTGGTGCTGGTATAGACAGATAAATCAGGGGGAACAGAAAAGAGAGTCCACAAGTAGACCCATAGAGAAACACTAAGTATAGCATTTCAAATTGGTGGCTAAAGAATGAGGTATTGAATAAAAGCTCTCAACAATTGGCTAACCTTTTGGAGAAGAGAGCATTATTTTGGTAGATTTATACACATAAAATTAGAAACTTCTGCTTGGCAAAAAATACCGTAAAATTAAAATTAGAAAAATATTTAGGAAATATTTTGGATGAACTCAAGTAATCCACAGATGGTCTCTTTCACTTCACTCAAGCCTGATGGTTGCTAACTTTTTCTGTAAGGGCCAGATAGAAAATATATTAGGCTTTCTGGTCTCTGTGACAAGCGCTCAGCTCTGCCATTATAATATGAAAACCACCATAGAAAATATGTAAATGAAAAAAAAAAAAGAAAATATGTAAATGAATGCATATGCTGTGTTTCAGCATCACTATACAAAATCAGGTGGTGGGTCCATGGCCATTGTTTGTTGCTTTATGCTCTAGCCTATTTACAAATTGCAGTTGAATGGAGTACTCTGTTACCTTGTAATTAAGGGGCCTGTTTATTTGGGTGTTGTTTGAGGCCTGGCATCCTGTCCCCATTTACCCACCCATGGACCCCCATTGTCCTATGTGCACTCCAGGGGGCAAGCGTGTGTGCCCGCGTGCACGCAGTATTATAAATTTTGCTGATACAAAGTATGTGTGGCACACAGTTTGCAAACAATAATAAAATACACTGTTCACATTGTAAATTACATATAGCCCATTGATTCTGAGAGAATGCATTCATTGATTTTTGCCAAACTCTTGTATCTATAACCAATCTGTGGTTGCAATTGATGAACAACTGTCCTTTGGCATAAATATAAGTTAGAACTTGTTTGTCAGTGACGTGGGCAACCTTATTGCTAAATTGGATGATAGTTTTCAAACACTGGAAATATATTGCCTCAATTTTTTAATGCTGTCGCCAATGTAATGGCTGGCTACAGATATAATGCACTTTTTTTTTTTTTAAGATTTTATTTATTTATTTGACACAGAGAGAGAGTTAGTGAGAGCAGGAACACAAGCGGGGGAGTGGGAGAGGGAGAAGCAGGCTTCCCGCGGAGCAGGGAGCCCAATGCGGGGCTCGATCCCAGGACCCTGGGATCATGACCTGAGCCGAAGGCAGACGCTTAACGACTGAGCCACCCAGGCGCCCCGATATAATGCACTTTTAAGTTTAATCTGCATTATGCATATTTCCTCCTCCATCACTTTCTTAAGTCTAGAAAATCAGCAGTAAATCAAGCCCTGTTTTGTAGTGTTTATCAATTTCCACGTGTAAATGCTCCCAGCATGGCTGATTTCAAGCCTCCAATGGGTTGTCAGTGATACAAAGTAGCCACCTGTAGATAGTATTTCTACTGTATAAGTAGAGTAAATGTAAGTAACCCTCAAAGCATGGATAGTGACAAAATCCAGTAAAATGATTAGGAAGTGATGATTTTTGAGTATTTGTTATCTTTATTTTCAATATGATTTATTAAGTATAAGTTTATATCATTTAGGTTTTTAAAAAATTTTTTTAATTTTTTAAAAAAGATTTTAGGGCGCCTGGGTGGCTCAGTTGGTTAAGCGACTGCCTTCGGCTCAGGTCATGATCCTGGAGTCCCGGGATTGAGTCCCGCATCGGGCTCCCTGCTCGGCAGGGAGTCTGCTTCTCCCTCTGACCCTCCCCCCTCTCGTGCTTTCTCTCATTCTCTCTCTCTCTCTCAAATAAATAAATAAAATCTTAAAAAAAAAAAAAAAGCTTAAAAAAAAAAGATTTTATATATTTATTTGTCAGAGAAAGTGCGAGAGTACAAGCAGGGGGAGTGGCAGGCAGGGGGAGAAGCAGGCTCCCTGCTGAGCAAGGAGCCCGATGCGGGACTCAATCCCAGAACCCTGGGATCATGACCTGAGCTGAAGGCAGACATTTAACCGACTGAGCCACCCAGGCATCCCATATTTTTAATAATGGCTATATTTATCAATCAGTTCACAAAGTTCCTGAAAATGTTGACAATCAATACATCAATGCAAACCTGCCCTGGCACACCACTGCTTATTGGGAATCATATAAGTAAAGGACTATCTTTTGGAATGGGTATCTTTAAGAGAGGTGCATTCAATGTATGACCAAGGCTCAGACCCTATAATGTGCTCTGCCCCCCAACCCCCAACTCTTCGTTATCCCAACAGAGCCAGCCCATCTCTGAGTAGAGCCTCGGTCCCTCCCTCAGGACTAGACATCACAATCAGGGGCTCTCATTTCCTTGGTTTATTTTTTCTCAAGACCCACTCAGAAGGATAAAGGTCTAATTGCTATTGGTTTAACTGCTTATTTAACAAATCAAACTATTTTTCTGCCTAAATGTTGCTAATCAGTAAACAGTTATCGTTTGAATTCTCAATATGCTAAAAAGTCACTTTTCCAAGACAGGGAGTTAAAAAACAATATTTGGTATTAAAAAATTGCAATACACAGGCAGACACCTTCTTTATCTCTAGCATCTCAACCCCCATAGTCAGATGAAAGCAGACAAAGCTTTATACTATCATAGCCTTTATATATGAAGAGTGCTTACAAATCACTAAGAAATATGCAAAGCACCCCAGTAGAAAAATCAGCAAAGAGCCTAAAAAGACCATTCATAAAGAAAAAATACAAATAACCAGTGAACAAAAAATATTCAGTCTTTGTAGTAATTGAAGAAAATATAAATGAAAACACGGGAGGGTAAATACTGTGATAGCAAGCCAACAAGCAGAAGTTCCAGAGATTGTGAAACAAATACCAGACTGTCCGTGGTATTCTGCACTTGGGATCACGGTGTGATTTGGTGAAAAGAACATGAAATGTAGAAGTAGTATGGCCTGAGACCCAAAACTAGCTCTACCAGCTACTGGCTGGGGGACCTTGTGAGAAATAAGAATTCTCTCACAGTCAGGTTGTGAGCACCTGATGGGAGTGAACTTTTCTAGCACAACCTGGCATATAGTGGGTTGTCATGGAAACTCAGGTTCCTCACCCCCTCACCCCCTGCCCCCATTCGCTTGCTGGAAGCATATGTTCTAACCACAGTCTTTAGGAACTGGTCCATTTGCCCTCTGGGGAAGTTCCAGCCTAGAGGTAACTGGCAGAGACCAGTCTCAGTGCCTTTGAGGAAGATTAAACTGGCTCTGCTTTTCTGGAGAACGCAGGAACTGGGAAACAACAGAATCCAGGATTGCTGTGCTGAGGGCAAGCTGGCTCACCATCCAGTCAACGGACTGAATGGAAAACTCTTTCAAGCCTTGAACTCAGCAGGTACATGTCTATTCTTTATTCTTCTTAAGCAATTTTTCCCCAACCAAAGAAACCAAAGCTTGCTAACCAACAGCTTGCTTTTGAAACTGCTGTGAGGAGATCCTGCCCCACCAACGGACTGGCTTTTCAGTGGCCTTTGTGTGTGTGTGGGTGCGTTCCCCAGGGCCAAAGCCATTTACGAAGTTCTCACACATCTTGGCTTTCTTTGGAGCTCAGCCCAGTTACACCCGACTCCACCTGCTCGCTTCTGTGGAATCCCATCTTTGCTTCTCTCCTTAGCACAAATGTGAGAGTTGAAGCCGGGGCGAGATCAAAGAAGTTTAGGAAGAATTTTGGTGCGTTTGCCAAAACCTGCAAAGTACGCTATAGGGGCACAGAGAAGCTATGAAGATCAGTCCCGAATCACAGTCCAGTTGACTTGACCGTGACCCTGTGGGTGGCGGGAGGAAGACCAGGCTGCCACCTAACTGGAGTCGGGGCACAGGATTCAGGTGTTGGGACCTGTTTGGGGTGAGCCCCGAGCAGCGTGTCTGGCAGGTGTGGTCCGAGTTCCAACAAGGCCACTTGCTGGCTTGGTCCCAGAACCTCTCTTGGTCCCCATCACTGCACATGTGTGACGGGAATTATAGTACTTACAAATACTCTAGAATTATTGCTTCCTGGGCCTGGATGAGATTCAAATGTAGGAAGATTTTATATGAGAAAAATACTTCCGGAGGATTTTTTAAAGGTTTGGATCAGGGACGCCTGGGTGGCTCAGTTGGTTAAGTGTCTGCCTTCGGCTCAGGTCATGATCCCAGGGTCCTGGGATCGAGTCCCGCATCAGGCTCCTTGCTTGGCAAGGAGCCTCCCTCTCCCTCTGCCTGCTGCTGCCCCTGCTTGTGCTCTCTCTCTCTCTCACTCTCTCTGACAAATAAATAAATAAAAATCTTTATTTAAAAAAATGAAGTTTGGTGTTCGGCCATAGAGCCTGAAATATTAAAAGCGCCAACACATGTTTCTCGGTGATAAGCCATCTTGGAACCTACGTGTGTGTCTCAGGCGCCCAATTTTGCAAATCTGCCTTTTACTGTTCTCTAGTATCTTACAAAGGTGCTATGCTCACTTGAATGGAAGACCAAAGAAAGCCTAGGGGAAAAGGTTCTTTTCAAATACTGCTCATGCTATTTCATGCCTGCTACCTCCAAGCACGTGTAATGATTGCATTTTACCCCATAAATGTCACACTGGACCTCTTATGTGCCTCTCCAGAATGGCTCAGCCCCTGCGCCCTTGGGCCTGGCCTCTTGTGCAGCGGAGAGGTCTGGCCCCCAACTTATCTCCTCAGTGCCCCCAGGTGAAGGCTGGGCTAGGGCACAGTTGTCCCAGGAGGTCAGGTCCTTCTCAGCAGGACTTGGGGAAGCCATGCTGCTCCCCAGCATCCAGCTGCCTGGAGGGGGGCAGGGGGCATACCGGAAGTGCTCAGGAGGTTCGCCCAAGGAGAGACAGGAGATAAGCTCCTGCCCTTCCCCTAGAGTCCCACAAAGCCTCTGTGGGAGATGTCCCCTGGCCAAGAGCCCTGCTCTTTGGTTATGAAACCTGAGCCAGCTTGGTGTTCCTGTGGTCCCTGCCTTCCTGCTTTCCCCTGGCTCCCATTGCCCTGGGTCCTACCTCCCAAAAAAGCCTCAGCCCTCAGCCCCTAGGCTTGGCCTCAGACTCCCGTTTTCAAGGGAACCTGGGCTAAATAAAGCACATTTTCAGGTAGCAACCCAAACATGAGTTTCAGTAATCTGTAGGAAATAGTGGAAAGGGAGAGATGATCAAAAGGATCGTATTTAGAACGGGTGCAGTGTGATTCCTGTGTTGGCAGACAGACGGAGTTTGCGTTTGGGAGTGCAGTGCTAAGGCTTTGGTCTCACCCCGCCCCCGGTGCTCAGCACTTGGAGCAAGGTCGAAGAGGATTTGTTGAGTGACTCAATGTGCGGGCATCCATGAACCTTGTTTAAATCAAGAGCTCGTATAATTTTAATCAGCTCTGTTTTCGGCTGTGCACACTCAGTAAAACATTTAATAATAGGTTAAAAGTGGAAGAAATTAGTCTCTCTTGTGTGACTGGGTTCCCCCCCCCCTTTTTTTAATCATAAAAAGCTCCATGGTTTTCTGATTTCCTTTCAGTTAGCTCTTTCATGCATTTCTTTTTTCCTAAGAGCAGAGCTGTTCTCACTTTATTGTTATTTTACTGACTTCTCTTTACTTGACATCTGTTTTGAGCTCATCTCCGTTGGTGGGATGAGTTGAAATTTTGCAATCTGTGATCAATGGCTCAATCTCTCTTGTACTGGCAGCTAGAAAGGAAGTCAGATTGAAATCACGAGCCTCCTGTGCTGGCTTTCAAGTTTGTCACTGAACTCTCTGGTTTCTGGAAAGTGCAATTAGAGAGTATCGCTCCTGCTCCTCTTGAAACAGAAGCTGAGAGCTCAGTACGGTTTCCAAAAGGTCAGCATACGCACGGCTATCCCGAAGTCTCACTTCTAACCCCTTTTGCTTTGATAGGACTCAGTATTTCAGTTGGTCTTTTTGCCTCCCTTCTACTTGTCTAAGGGACCACAAAGAGTGGCACCATTCCCCAGGTGTCCTAGCCCAAGGAAAAAAGAAGTATCGATTCCTGCTTAGCTGGTGAGGGCCCAACCCCACTGCTGTGGTGCGTGGTTGTGAACCATGGCATTTGCCAGTCGGTTCTGTGTCTCCCAATGGTGAACATAACAGAAAGAGGAGATTTTTCTTTAATATTTCACTGTTGCAGATAAAATTCTAAATGTGGCTGAAAATGAAAAATGAAATGATGAAGAGAAGAGAAAGAGCTCTCCTGAAACCCCTTTTTTTGGTTTGTTTGTTTATTTAACAGAGAGAGACAGAGAGAGAGGGAACACAAGCAGGGGGAGTGGGAGAGGGAGAATCAGGCTTCCCGCTGAACAGGGAGCCCGATGCGGGGCTGGATTCCAGGACCCTGGGATCACGACCTGAGCTGAAGGCAGACGCTTAACCAACTGAGCCACCCAGGTGCCCCTAAGTGTATTTAATTTTTAAACATATGACTTTATTCCTTTTTTTCAGAAACATGTCATGTTCAAGAATATATCTATATTTCTACTTGGTCTTTTTTTTTTTTCCTGACATTTTACATAGTTCTAACCATGCTGCCTTCATAACTCTGTATTTCTTTTTATTATTTGCATATCAAGCACTTTTTTAATGTCATTATATATCCTTTGTAAGCAGCATTTTATATTTTTTTAAATAAAACTTCAAGTAGAAATGCCATAATTTATTTAAGCCATACATCTATTGTTGGACATGTAAGCTGTTTTCCATTTTTTTGCTATTATAAATAGACAGCAGAGTGCAGAAAGCTTTCTCCTAAATTTAAAATTATTTCCTGGGGATCATTCACCAGAAGTAAATCACTCGGACAAATAAGAGATGGAAGCATATCTACTTTTTGATGCGTATTACTGATTTTCTTTTCAAAATAATTGAACCAATTTACAATCTCACCAGGCACACTCACTGGCCAGCTCTAGAGAAAATCAAGGATATCTTCCCTTAATTTGCATTGTGATAATTACTAATGAGGATGAACACCTTTTCCAAATGTCTGTGTACAAAGTGTGTTTTTTCTTTGGAAAATTGCCATTTCCGTTTTTGTCACAAGAGGTCTAAGTGCTGTCGTTATTAAGCTGAGATGTACTCAAGGTAAAAATACAGATGTAATAGCCCAGGATGTGTCATGGTTCCTATAAATATTTTTTCTGGTATGCTATTTGACCTTTAATTTTTTACAGATAATCTTAAATTTTTCCTCCAGAGTTTTGATAATTCTTTTTTTTTTCATTCCCAGTTTGTTTAGGATTTGATTTTCTCCATAATGTTTGAATTTCTTTTTAGTATAAGGTAGATATTTTTTCTAAATTACTAACAAATTACCCCAAGTCAAAAACAGAATTGAAATATTAAAAGATGTTCTAGAATCCTACCTCCGGCCATAGGAAGACCAAGTGTTTGCCTGCCCACAGAAGAGAATTTTAAATGCTGTTTGAAATGTTGACGGTCAGAGAGGTCAATGGAGTAATAATGATGGTGGCTTGTCCCTTAGGGTATTTGCTGGATCTGGGGAGCCTACCCAGAGAGTTTTATAGCACCTGCAGAAAGCTGGGATCTCAGAGGCACAGAAAATTAAGGAAAAAAAAAGAAAAGAAAAGAAAAAGAAACCAATGCAGAACACACAAAACAAGTCCAACTCTTCAGTAGTTTCAATCAAGGTAAATAGTCCATTGGCTTCATTTTAGAAGACAAAAATTGTGTTTCTCATGCCCACCAGCCCCATTCTCAATTCTCCTCCACTCCACCCTATCGTAGGAGGCTGGCCTCATCACAGACTCTTTGCCTGTGGCTTACCGTTGAGTTCAGCCAGGGGAAACTCCACAGGAGAATGGAGGGAGGAAGGAGATATTTATTTATGAGGTTTTATTTTGTTTTGTTTTGTTTCCCTCTAGCTTCCCCCAGCAGCCAGCATCCCTCAGGGTCTCAGCCCAGCCCTCCTGATGCCAGTAGAATATAGTACGCCTAAGGGCTTAACACACCTTCTGTTACTGGCCCCAAAGAACTTCACTCTCCAAAGTTGCGGCTTTGTTTTGCTCTGCTCACACCTTTGTAAATAGCCTCTTTATTAAAGCCTCCGTGGATTATCCCAGTTTAATTATGCTGTCTGCTTCCTGCTGGGACTGACCCATAGAACTCTAAAGAATGGTATCTAAAACAGAAAACACACATACACACAAAACCCAGAAAAGTTAAAAACTAAAGCAGATGGGCAAAGACATACCAAGCAAATACCAACCAAAAGAAAGCGGGTATAGTTGATTAGGATCAGACAAGCAGAAATGTCAGGACAATAGGCATCACTAGAACTAAAGAGTATTGGGGCGCCTGGGTGGCTCAGTCGTTAAGCGTCTGCCTTCTGCTCAGGTCATGATCCCCGGGGTCCTGGGATCGAGCCCCACATCGGGCTCCCTGCTCAGCAGGAAGCCTGTTTCTCCCTCTCCCACTCCCCCTGCTTGTGTTCCCTCTCTCGCTATCTCTCTCTGTCAAAAAATAAATAAAATCTTAAAAAAAAAAAAGAACTAAAGAGTATTATTACACCTTGATAGAAGATTTGGTTCAATTCTAACATGGCCTCAAAATACAGAAAGCAAAAAGCTGTTAAAACTACAAAGAGAAAAAAAAACAAACTCACACACAAGGTAGGAGATTTAATATGCCTCAAATATATTTGATGAGTAAAACAGTGACAGTCAGTAAGAATGCAGGATTTGAACATTGCAACTGACAAGTTAGGCCTAATGGGCCTGTTGGAGTACTGTACCCAGCAACAGAAGAATACAATTTCTTTTCAAGTGTAAACGGAATATTTATGAAAATCGGCCACACAGTGGGCTATTTGGCAAGCTTCAGCATATTTCTAAGGATTGGTAGCATATAAACGCTGTCCTCTGACATTACACTTAAGTTAAAAATCAAAATAAAAAGATAACTAGGAAAAGCCCATACACTTGGAAATCGCAAAATGCTTCTAAATAACTCATGTGTCTAAGGAAAAAGACTAATATAAATTAGAAAATATGTAAAACTACATGATGATAAGAATAGCACATATGCAAACAAGTGGGATGCCAGCGTGGACTAGTGGAGAGAGAGAAATTTGATGTGGTTTTGGAATGCAGGTGAGGATTGGTGGGGTGAGGTCCAGAGCCAACGACCAAAAAAGAATTCTTGAGACGTCTTTGGTGCAAAATGCTGGTTTTATTAAGGCACCGGGACAGGACCCCTGGGCAGAAGGAGCTGAGGCACCGGGGTTTATGAGGGGTGGCTGATTATATACTTGGGAGTTGGGGGAGGTAAGGAAAAGGGAGGTTTCAAAAGGATTTTCGTACGTTAAAGAAGACTCCCAGGTTATCTGGAGCCCTTACCATCGTCAAATTCAGGTTGTTTTTCCCTCTAGCAAGGCGTTAACATTAAGATAGTTGGGAGCTTCCTGGAAGAATGTCCCACCTGTCCCACCCAGGAGAGGGGGGTTGGGGGGAGGTTGCAGGGTGTCAGCGTGTGCTTGGTCTTCAGCTTGCCTTCTCTCTCATCAATTTATGGCCCTAACCGCATGTATTAGGAAGGAGGAAAGCCTGGAAATGAATGTGCTAAGCATCCAACTTAAGATGGTAGAGAAAGACCAACGTCAATGCAAAGAAAGCAGAAAGAAGGAAATGTTTTTAAGAGCAGAAATTAATAAAATAGAAAGCAAAGATATGGAAGAGAGAATCAGGAAAACCATAAATTGGTTCTTTGAGGAAACGAATAGAATTGATAAGCCTCTAGGAAGACCAATCAAGGGGAAATAATGAGAATATATCATTTTAGAAATGAAAATGATGACTATTATTATACATCCTGTATACATTAAAGTTACTGGAAGAAGGTATTATAAACAACTTTGTGACCAAAAAAAAGAAAGGAAGGAAGAAAGAAAGAAAAAGAAATTTTAAGTGAAATAGGCAAATTCCAAGAAAAAAAAAATACAACTTGGTAAAATTGACACAAGAAAAAAATAAGATTAAAATTATCTGCAGAAATTGTTTCTATAATTTAAAAGGAAGGTCAAGGCTGGATAGATGAACTGGCAAATTCCACTAAACACTCAAATGGAAGAAATAACATCAATATTCCATAAATTCTTTCAGACAGTAGAAAAAAGGGAAACAGTCCCCAGTAGTTGAATGAAGCCTGTGTATCCTTGGTGCCAAATCCCAGCAGCACATTATGGAGAATTTTCAGCCAGTCTCACTCAAGAACATAACTACAAAAATTCCAAGTTCAGTGTTAAGCAAAATCCAACAGTATTAAAAAGGTTTCTCTTTGGGGCACCTGGGTGTCTCAGTTGGTTGAGTGTCTGACCCTTGGTTTCAGATCAGGTTGTGATCTCAGGGTCGTGAGATGGAGCCCCGTGTCGGACTCTTGCTGAACGTGGGTGGAGTCCGTAAGATTCTGTCTCCCTCTCTCTCCCTTCCGCCCCTTAAGAAAAAAAAGTTTCTCTTTTCCTGCCTTTTTTTGGGGCGGGAGAATTAAATAATTTTGAATATTATATTTTATTTCCTTTATTGAACTTTTAACCATGTTTGTGTGATTGCTGTAAGGATTACAATATGTATTCTTAATACATTACAGTTTACTTAGAATTACTATCACATGGCTTCACACTTTACACATGTTAAGAGCCTAATGACAGTGTCTTTCTTTCCCCCCAACTTTATGCTATGATTATGTCATATATTTTACTTCTGTATATATTACCAACTCCATTTTATAGTGATATTTTTGCTTTAAGCAGTCTTTGTCTTTTAAAGAAAGAAAGAGAAGGAAAAAAGCTACTCTTTTTTGTGTATCCATGTATTTCCATTTCTGGTGCTCATTATTCTTTTCTGTAGATCCAGTTTTTTATCATTTTCCTTCTGGCTGAAGAATTTCCTTTATCATTTCTTATCATGTTGGCCTGCTGGCCATGAGTTGACTCCGGTTGGATTTACTTCAAAATGTCTTTATTTCAACCAATTTGATTTGTTTGTTTTTAAAAATGTGTATAATTGTTCATTTGTTGACACATTGACTTTGACTCTGATTTGGGGAAATCCTTGTGATGTTTCCATGACTCCACTCAGTCTTGAATGGAATTTTCACTGGATATAGAATTCTGGGTTGGCAGTATTTTTTTTTTTTTTAATTTTTTAAAAGATTTTATGTATTTATGTATTAGAGAGAGAGAATGGGGGAGGGGTAGAGGGAGAGGAGAGAGAGAATCTCAAGCAAACTCCATGCTGAGTGCGGATCCTAACCCAGGGGCTCAATCTCATGACCCTGAGACCATGACCTGAGCAGAAATCAAGAGTCAAAAAAAAAAGTCAAAAAAAAGAGTCAGAGACTCAACCCAGGTTTCCCCGGGTTGGCAGTATTTTTTAAATTTCAGATTTCAGGGGCATCTGGGTGGCTCAGTCAGTTAATCATCAGCCTTTGGCTCAGGTCATGATCCTGGAAAAATATATCAGATTTCAGCGCTGGAAAGATAATACATTTTCCTCTGACCTCCATTGTTCTGAGGAGAAGTGTTAACATTTACTATGTAAGCCTTGTTTACGTCTGAGCCACCTTATATGCTATGATAACATTTCTTTTCTCATATTGTATAAGCTAGCAAGTGTGCCCTATACAAAATGAATGAACAAACAAAAAGTATGTTTCCATATTCCAGCACACACAGCTTCCAATCAGCTTTTGAGTACCTTACTACTGAATATGAAAAAACCCCCTCGAGGACCACCAGACATTTGAGGAAATTATCCAGTGTTAAAGCAGAAATAAACCCTAACAGAGAAGAAACTTGGAGAAGAAAAAGCAAGTCAGGCAGCAAAAGAAACCTTTAGAAAAACTATAATTGGTCATATAAAATAGAAAAATTTAGTTATTCCTCCCCTGTGTAGGGAAAACTCCAGTTATTTCCTACTGAGTTTTCCTCCTGTGTATATCCTCTACTGTTCATACAGAACATTTCACTTCTGACACTTCTAGTCACCAGGTTTGTGGGTTTTTTCCCCCCACAACAAGCAATTCTTAGTCACACCCGTCGGGTGTCCTACAACTTAATTCTGCCACCATCTACCCAGAGATAGCGTCAGATCCCACACCTTAAGGGCTCAGTCCCACAGGACTGCCCTCCACACCTACACACTCACATACATTTCAGATACCAGTAGCAAGTTCAGGTTTTCACTGGTGCTTTTGACCCCCTGGTCATAGATTGGTGTTCTAAAGAACTCCTCTTGGGAGTCAGTTGATTTGCTAGGACAGCTCACAAAACTCATGGAAGCACTTACTTACACTCAACCAGTTTATTATTATTTTTTTTAAGATTTTATTTATTTATTTGACAGAGACACAGCAAGAGAGGGAACACAAGCAGGGGGAGTGGAAGAGGGAGAAACAGGCTTCCCGTGGAGCAGGGAGCCCAATGCAGGACTCAATCCCAGGACCCTGGGATCATGACCTGAGCTGAAGGCGGATGCTTAACGGCTGAGCTACCCAGGCACCCCAACTCAACCAGTTTGTTAAAGGAAATGATAAAGGATACAGATGAAGAGATGAAGAGATACATAGGGAGGGTGAGGTCTGGGAGGGCCCCCAGAACAGGAGCTTCTGTCCCTGCGGAGTTGGGGTGTGTCACGCTCCTGGTGTGGATGTGTTTGCCCACCTAGAAGCTCCCCAAACCACATACTATTGGGATTTTAAGGAGGCTTCCTCATGCAGGCATGATCAGTTACTGACTTTATTTTTAGGCCCTCTCTAGAGAAGTGGGGGACAGGGCTGAAAATTCCAAGCTTCTAATCATAGCTTGGTCTTTTTGGTGACCAGCCTCCATCCAGGAGCCCACCCAGAGTCACCTCCATAGAACAAAGGATGCTTAGGAATTTACAAGGATTTTAGGAGTCCTGAGTCAGGGACAGGGTCAAAGACAAATATTATAACAAGAGAAGCTCCTATTGCTCTTCTCAATTAGGAAATGACAAGAGTCTCAGGAGCTCTGTGCCAAGAACTGGAGCAGAGACCGATATATAAATTCTATTATCTCATAGGTGTCCTCAGGAAAGATAAGAGAAAATATCTCATCTATAAAACAAGAACAGGTTTCTGCATTTTGAGAAAATTGAACATTGGGAGAACCAGATCAATGCCTTGAAAATTTTAAACATGAGGCAAAAACTAGAAAGTCAATAGGTTAGAAGACCTGAGGAAATCTCCCACAACATGAAATGGGAGTGGGGTGGGGGAGAAGACATTGAAAACCTAGTAAGAAATGGTGTTAACAGTGTTGGGGATATGGGGGAGGACGTGAGTATATGATGGATGGTGTGAGAGTGGGGCTTCTCCATGTCCTACGTAGGTTGTCATTGGATGGTGTCTAAAACTGAGAAACGAGGACATAGCATATGAAAATTTAATCAAGCTCAAAGTGCGAAAAGGTGATGTAAAGGACTTCTGTCTTTGGTCTAAACTGTGTAGCATTACCTGACTTGGCAAACTGTCGATGCATGACTTTGAAAAAAGTAAAAAATGTTAAAAAGGTGGTATTTAAGCATTTCCTATCTCACCTTATTGGTGCCATTAAGGAAAATGCTCCTTTCTGCATTGCCATACAGGACGACGATTGTTCTTCTCCAAATGTAGATTTGTTTCTACCCTTCGCCTAAATGAACACTGGAGCTTGGATTCTCAGATCCTTTTCCTGGTCCTGAAAATATCGTCTTGAATGGTTTTTATGACTACAAGATCATAGAGAAGGTTCTCCCATCTCCCTGTCTTACATTGGGCTCTGAGGGTGAGCACGCACACGTGTGCATGTGTGCGCACACGCGCGTGCACACGGGGGGCCCACACACGTGTACACTCTTCCTTGTCCTTTCCAGGTCATTTCCTATATTCCCTTTATTTTCCTCCATCTTTGTTGCCATAATGTGGACCTAAAATGCATTTTTAATTATGTGTTAAATTTATTGAGTAAATGTTGGGGTTTCTCTCCATGTGTATATAATACACATGTGTGTGTGTGTTGTGTGTATTTCATATAATAGCTTTATTGCAATATAGTGGAATATAATCCACATACCGTAAAATCCCCCCTTTAAAGTGTTTTTGTATATTTTTATAAACAGGGAGGTGAGCCTTTTTTATTCCTTCCACCAAGACCTCTTCATTAAACTTTGTAAACTTTGTAAGTCAGGTTCCCTGGCCCTCACAAGGAAAAAACTTCCACTGGGGGGGGGGGTGAGACTGAAAAGTATTTCTTGATTTTTTTTTTTTTTCTTTTAGACCTCTTTCTTTACTACGTTTTGACTAAAGAGAATTGCTCCCTGTATGTTTTCAATATAAGGGTGGGGGGGAGGATTAATACGTTCTTTATTGTTAATAACTTCTTATGGCCAAAGAAAACCCAAGAATTCAAAAGTATTAGCTCAGAGTCCTTAGCCTAACAAAACCTTGCCCCCACTTCTACCCTCTTTTGTCTCCAATTGTAAATTCCCCTCTCAAGTATTCCTAATGCTTGATTCAAAATGCCGGGCAGAGAAAAGCTTCATGACTGCTGATACTTTCCTGTTGGCAAATCCAACCCTAGTCTCCCTTAATGCTGGCTCTTCCTTTGAATAATAGGAATAATCCTGTTTGTTCATTACCAATTCAACCCTTCGAGGGGAAATGCTGCACTGAAGATAGTGAATGATGATAAAGCCATTTACTGGCATTAGCCAGGATTACCGTCCGCCTCTCACACAATTATTGTTGCCTGGGCTTTGCTGGTGACATCTGGAGGCAGTCCTGGCAGTGCCCGCCCCAAGTGGTTAATAAGCAGGTGGATTTGTCATTCTTTCTTCTACAGTCTCAGGAATCTGATGGAAAGAAAAAAAACAAAGAATTTGGATTTGGATGTCTTTGAAGACCGCCCCCCGCCCCCCCCCCCCCCGGAAATTAAGGAATTAATGGTACTGGTTGGGGTTTTAGCAGGGCAAACTTGAACAGGCATGCCGAGTGTCTTGAATAGTAAGTAATACGTTCTGGTTAAATGCTTTGACCAAAGCAAGCCGACATTTTTCAGTCCTCCTGCCTTTGCAGGGCAGTTCTGTTGAGGATGGACCCTGTCTCTGGTCCGGCATAGTTCGCCCCTTCGCCGCCCCCCCCACCCCCGCCGCAGATAGGTTCTCCTACTTTTCTGTGCTTTTCTATACCCATGTGTGTCATCTCCCCAAAGTGAGGGCAGACTCTGGGGATGGTGAGCATAGAGGGAGTTGGCACTGGGACCTAGTCAAACACTGGAACCTCTTTCTACCTCCCTGGATCCCTTCCCTCCTTATGTGGCCAAGATTATAGCACTGTTTGTAATTGCAAACTGGAAACAACCTAAATGCCCATCAGTTGGGGACCGTTAAGTAAATGACTCAGCATCTCTCTGATGCAGTGATGGGAAGGTCACCAAGATGCATGGTTAATGGAAAAAGGAAGGAGCGGAAGGTTCTACCAGGTGTGTTAATAAAGGGGATAGGGCAGAATATATGCTCATATTTGCTTGGCTCAGTCAGTTAAGCTCCTGCCTTCAGCTCAGTTCATGATCCCAGGGTCCTGGGATCGAGCCCTGCATCGGGCTCCTTGCTCAGCAGGGAGCCTGCTTCTCCCTCTGCCTGCCGCCCCCCTGCTGGTGTGTGCTCCCTCTCTCTCTCTCTGACAAATAAATAAATAAAATATTAAAAAAAAAAAAAGAAGAATAAAATGCCTCTGGAAGGATACATAAGAAACGAGTAATGGGGTCGCCTGTGGTAAGAGAGATTGTGGCCAGGGGACGGGGCTGGAGGGAGACTCTGCTGTATTCCCTTTTATACATTTGGATTTTGAACTATTCGTATTTATTACTTATTCAGAAACATAAACCAAAAGCTCTGAGTACCACAGTTTTTTAAATGGTTTTTCTTTGACTATACAACCACTTTTTTTCATTAAACTAAATTTCTTCTTAAATTATATATGCTGAAGCTTTAAAAAAAAAAAAAAAATCAAACAGTCCCCAAGGGAATACAGTAAAAATGAAGTCTCTTTTCTATTCCTGAACCCTAGCCTCCCCCCAAGGCAGTTCCTACTGCTGGTTTCTCGAAATTCTTTTTGTTTTTTGCCTTTCAGTTTTATTGAGCTATGACTGACACCCAGCAGTGTACAAGTTTGTTGTTTTATTATAATGTTTTATTATTTATTGTTTTATTACAATGACCTGACTTGCCTATATATTGTGAAATAGTTACACACTTATAGAAACAGTAAGTTTGGAATATCCATCATCTCATACAGATACACACTCACAAAAAGAAAAAAAAAATGTGATTTTTTTTTTTTTTCCCCCTTGTGATGAGAACTTTTAGGACCTACTGTCTTGGTTTCTTGGAATTCCTTCCACTCTCCCTCCCCCTGCTGGGTGTGTGCTGATCCTGAGCTCAGAGTGGCCTCTCTTGTTTGTCCTACCAAAGCTATATCTGAAAATGCGAATCTAATTTTAGTGGCAACACCCTTTGGTGGGTGTTTTTGGAGACATGATACAGGGTGGAAACAGATCTGGCCTCAAATGACAGCTTACAGATCCTTGCTCCCTATCGTGTGGTCCTCATGCTCCCCCCTTAATCAGTTCCTTGCCCTGCAGTTAACGTGCCCAGCTCCTGTGTGGTTTGGAAATCTGGCTCTAATTTGGTCTTCGGAGGTTGAGAACAGATGATAATTCATAACCGGGGACTGTGTTTTCTGCACTTGCACCCATGCCAAGTACTTCCCGTGGCGCCATCAACTGTGTGGCCTGTTGTTAGGAACGCGTTAGGGGAATGGCCGTGGAGCATCTCGAAGCACCAGGCCCTTTGGAAGTCCTTGGTGTCCTAGGAGGTAGCTCAGGAATATGTTTGCAAATTGAAGGACCTGCATCCTCCAGCCCTGGCCAGGCCTGGAGAGACCCATGTGGATGCAGGGCCTGACTTGGGATAGCTTGAGGGCTACAGGCTTTGGGGGCCTGGGACCTCAGTTGGGTAGGGCGTGGCTGTGTGCCACATGGTATAACCGGATCAACATCCCACACCACTAGAACAGCACCAGAGTGTGGCCTGGTGCGTGCAGGCCGGTTCTGCCCCTGGCCTCCACGTAGCACCTCGGGCAGGATGGATTACAGCCCATAGGCTTCTGGAGTCTGTGGGCAAGCAGGAGCCTCCTGTTCTAGGATTTCGGGAGAGTCAGATATTCCTGGAATTCAAACAAAAGATCAAGTTAGCCCAGCAGAGCTGCCCATGTTGCAAAAATAGTGTATAGACAGATATCTAAGGACAGATGGCCTGCCATGCAGAGCCAAGAAGGGGAATAAAAGGAGCAGAAGTGACAATAAAAACACACATCAATAGCGAAGAATCGGAGCACTCGTGTCCCTCACCTAAAGCATTCTGATGGCCAAGAACCCCAGTGATAGAGAATAAAGAGGAAAACAGAGATTTGTCTCTGTCTGACACAGCGATGGACCTGCCAAAGCCACTGTCCCCAGCTTGGGTCCCGGTGGCCGGTCACGAGGCTTCCTCGAAGTGGCTCACAGCTGGATGACTGTGTGTTGGGCTGGAGCCACGGTGAGTCCATGAGCATGAGCAGTATGTCCCCTGCTGGTCACACCGGACCTCGGCCCCTCATTTGCACAAGAAGGACAGCAGTGACCTCCTCTACGTGATCTCACGGCTCTGACCGCCCAGGGACACAAGAGTAAAGCAGGGAAGGCCGGACCTGTGGCCTGCACCTGGGCTGGCCGCCATGCCTGTCTAACTTGGCTTCTGATGCGTTTTTTTTAATATTGCGGATTTCACGGGCAAATTGCAGTTGAGGTTTCTCACTTCTCTTTACCCCTGGGAAGAGCTAGCAACACGGGCCATCATTCCCACGTGGAGGCGGACGGTGGGGTGGGGTCCCTGCCTTCCCCCTTCTCCGCCCTGCGCATGGCTGGATATGCTCCATGTAGCCTGTCCTCTCCGTGCCTCTCCCCTCCCCCCACATAGTCTGGCATCCGTGCCATTCATACTGCCATTTTGGAGGACATCCTCCCTACACCCAGCCTCTGGGGCATTTGGGTTTGCATTACCACTGTCACCCCATCATACTTCCCTGCTCACCTGGGCCAGCTACACAGGAAGGAGCCCAAGGTCAATCTTCCCGTGGTCTGGGGTGAGGGCTTCTAATAGCAGGAGTCCTTGGTAACCCAGCTGTCCCGTTTGGAAGCAGATGGGGCAAGGCTCAGGGCCAGGCCTCAGATCTGCTCTCTGGATATTCCAAGAAGGGGAGGAGGCCAGTCGAGGGAGCTGCAGTGAGACTGGGGGACAGGGAACACGGCCTGGGCAGTCGCAGTGCATCCCTGGTCCTCAGGTGCCTAGGAAGGGAGGTGGTGGGTGCGGAGCCCTGCAGTGGGAGCCCTGCACCTTGCACTTCTGTGAGGGAGGGAGGGAGGCCTTGGGCCAGGCGCCTCAAGAGCTTTCTGGGGGAGGTTTCGTGGCTGTCCAGTGAGTCTGGGCTTGGCACCTTTCAGGGAAATTGAAAGAATGGAGCCTCATCTTGTACGGCACCGCCGAGCACCCTTACAACACCTTCAGCTCCCATCAGTCACGCTCTCGGATGCTGGAGCTCTCGGCCCCCATGCTGGAGCCCCCCAAGGCTGCTCTGTCACCGCCCCAGACCGAGGTTCCTGAGGACGAAGAGGACTACACAGGTAATGAACTTGTCGCCAGAGGAGATGGCCAGGCCAGCCTCTGAGTTTTGGTTTCCCACTGCGGCTCTTAAAATGTGGGATCGCTCCTGGCAAAAGATGGGGATTATGACAGTGGGTCTGCCTTCTTTCCTGGAAGTTGTAATAATGATGGTAATTTGCACTCACACAGCTCCTTCCACCCACGGCTCTCCTAATATTTTACAGACCAGTAAGTATACTTCAAACCAGTAAGTATTCTCCAACCTTCCCAGGCTGGGAAACAGAAGGTTCCATATGCCCAACCAGAACTGGGACTTGCCCCCTGGCTAATGAGCCTTCTCCTGAGGCCCCGTCTTATCCTCAAAATCTCTCGTCTCATGTCTCAGGCTCCCGACCCTCTCAAGTCCATCCACTTTCTGTCCCTACAGCCAGAAGGTGGGAAGGATGTGGGTCCTAATGGACCCGGGAGGGTTGGGTTGAATGAACATAGCCAGGAAAGGAGCAAGCAGTGGAGGTCTTGACCGCCCTTGAAGGCTGGGACGATGGCCCAGGAGAAGGTCTCAGGACCTTACGTCAGTAGATAATGATGTCACCACGAACAGGTTAAGCATCTAACAGGAAATAAAGATGCCTTGTGGGAACCCCTCTTCTCCATTGTCAGCGGGGGCCCCGGCTCTAGACCTCCAACCCCCTTCCTAGAGACAGCAGCCTGGGGAAGAAGGGCTTCAGACATTTCCAGCCACTGGGCCGGGCACAGTTGTAATTAGCATGTTAGGTCCCTTTCCCTCTGAACCATCCCACGGTGATTTGTGAGAAACCGAGTGTTTCTGGTTGGGCATATTTCCCTGAGCTAAATATTACAGCTGCTTGATAAATGATGGGTGATATCTAAGGATATTGATGTTTGAGTTATCTAATAGCTTCTGAAAAAAGAAAAGTAACAAAACAGAGAATTCCACTGATACATATCGAGCATAAATTATGGTTGATTCAATTTTAAATTTCTTCTCCCGTTCCTTTAAAATGGAGCATTGAATTATGGATGGACTAATCCGCTCTGTTTCCCCCTGTGGTTTATAAGTGGTGGCAAGATTCAGTAATTATTAATAAAGGTCTGATTTTTTTTTTTTTCTTAAAATCTGCTACTGACTCTAAACTTATACTATCCTGGAATCTCACAAAGAGACTGCCCTGCAGCCCAAGTGACTTAGTCTTGCCCAAGCCCAGCCTAGATGGATAGAGGGTGTCTCCGTGGGAAGAGGATGTGTTCCTGACTCTCAGGGAAGGTCCCTACAGTCTTGGGGCAAGTGGGACAGGCAGACCAGTCACAGCAGGAAGAGCCAGAGACAGGGAAAGAGTGGGAGAGGAGTGAGATCAGGAGGGTGCTGTGGTGTGGAGGGCGGTGGGAGAGAAGAGGAGGAGGAGGAGGAGAAGAAGGAGAAGGGTGAGGGGGGTGTGGGGGGAGGAAGAGGGAGCAGCCATGTTAGATAACACGGTCAAGGGCTTGTGGGATGGGGCTGCTCGTCCATGGCTCTCATGGAAGCTCAGTCACAGATAAGCCCCCGTACGGAAGCTCAGGGAAAGAGGGTGATTTTGAAGTGGCCCCATGATTATTAGCTTTCTGCAGTTTTAGCAGAGGTAAGGCGGGTTGAAGCAGGAGTGGTCGCATGGGGGAGAAGGTTCTCAAGAATTCTGAGAGCTGACCACGGACATAGAGGTGCATGGGGATGATGACCACAGCCTGGTGGTACCCCACCAAGGGCCTGTGCATGGTGAAGGGGTAGGGGAGTCTGACGCAGCTGTGGTCCCAGGAGACAGCAACAGGGGGCGTAGACAGCACTGCACCGGGGGCAGAGATGGGGGGCCAGAGCTCCAGGGGACAAGAGGTAAAGGGGAGGAGGGGAGCAAGGGGCAAAGACAGACTCCCGTGTGAAATGTCTGGGGCCTCACAAGAGCTAGCAGGAGAACCGTCCTGGGAAAGGGTGATGCAGACAGGCCGAGGTCAAATTCTCAGCCAACATTGCCCCTGGGAACAGGGACAGAGGAGGTGGCCACAGGTTACTTCCCCAGGGCCATGGCAAGTGGAAATCCACGGTAGTGGTGGAGTCTGTGGTTCCTGAGGTCAACGAAGGTGTGGAAATCCAACTGAGGGGGTAGGGCTGGGAGATCGGGAGGCTGGGGCGTCCAGCAGGAAGGTAGGGCAGTAGCCGCGTGGCTGGGTAAGGTGCCAGGGAAACGTGAGTGGCTGAGGTGCTGAAGATGGAGAGCCTGTGGTGACGGCCTGCCTGCTGGGACACGAGCTGGAGGCCACTGGAGAGCACCAGGCATGGCAGTGAGTGAGGCCACCCCAGTGACCCACCTCAGATGCTTGGTTGAAGAGCCCCACCCCAGAGGCAGATTCAGCCGGTCTGGGGGTGCTTGGAGGCTGTGCTAGGTGATTCCAGGTAGTGGGGCTGGGGAGCTAGGATGGTGGCAGGCCCCGGGGAGGTGCTTAGGCTACTCCAGGAGAGTGGCCTCGAGGGAAGGACAGAAGGTCACAAGGATGAAGGGAAGCCCAAGCTTCAGGAAGGGAGGGTGCGTGGGCTGAGGACGGCTCAGGACAGTGTAGTCAGCCACACAGAACTGAGGGGAGCCAGGAGCCCCCAAAGCCTTGGCCTGGACATGTTCCAGGACAGCTCAATGGGCCCAGGGGAGTTGATACACAGGACACGTGCCATGTCCAGTGCAGGACTGCGTCGGGTGACAGACTTAGGGCCCGTCAGCGCCTACCTGGCAGAGCCGAGGCCCGGGTCCCAAGCTGTCAGGAGGGAAGACCAGACCTGCAGTGAAAGGGGTCTGTTAGTCTCGTCCGCACTCCTGTCTGCGGTCGGCCACCTCTGTCCCTGCATTCCGCCTCATGTCCAGTGGTTTGCCGGTGAGGTTCTAGCATGCTTTTCCTGGACAACATGAACGGCAGGGGAAAGATGGAGATACTTAGCAAGTCTTCCCGTTCCTCCAGATTCTGGTCTAAGCACCACCTGATGACAAAGGCCTTCTGGAACTCCCAGGTGGCTTTCTAACATTTTTTGTGGGGCTTTTTGATGCCTTGGATTTCCTTCACAAAAGATTTAAGGTAGAGATTTCAAATGAGCCCATATCATTCTAACGCCCTGTAGATGGGAGTCCGTGGCTCATCAGTGCATGAGTCACACTCCCCTTGTATCCGGAGCCTTGGGGTTATATGCTCCCCCAGGCAATGTGCTGCTCCACTCTGAAAGAAGCACGTGCAATCTTAGGAGTGATGGAGTGAGTGGGATAAGACAGCCAGCCAAGTAGATTGAATCTACGAACACTTCCTCGAGAGGTGAATCTCGATACTGGGCTTTTTGAGACAACTCAAGTAGACAGCCATACTAGAGGGTGCTTATCGATACTCATCCAAGCGTCCTGCCTTGGGCAGTGTCTTACCAAGCTGTTCACTGGGGGCTGCACGTGGCTGGTTAGCTAGACGCCCGGTTGGGTTTTGCTGCCTTCACTGTTGGGTGGACCCCATCCTTGCACGGGGCTCCCTTTGGGTTATTAACTAACCTCTCCGCCACAGAGAGGCCCTGGGAGGGAGCAAGAGGGTGAAGTCCAGTCCACACAGCATGAACCAGGCCTTCCCCAAGGCTATCCCTCTCTTGGGACATCATAGAACTTTCTGTTTGTGGATGTTTCCCAATTTCCACCCACTCTTCTTTCATCCGTTCTCTCACCCTTGAGCCACTCAGCAAATGTTTATTGGGTATCTGCCCTATGCCAAATGCCTTTCTAGGTGCTGAATATAGCAATAAACACCCTAGTCCAGATCCCGCCTCCTGCAGCTCCTGTCTCCCATGTCAGGAAAGAGTGGGGAAATTGTCCTCTCTCCTCCCTGTCCCCCCCAAAATGTCCTTAAGACTGAAGAAATTGTTTACTTTATCAAACAAGACAGACCTGCTGCTTCTCTTAGATTTCTGGGGGAGAGATCACTATGGAAGGCAGTGGTCCTTAAGGTGATGTATCCTCGGGGCCACTGCAGGAGGGGCTGGGTGGGAAGGTCAGAGCCCAGTAGTCCAAATCCTCTGTGTCTTCAGCGCAGTGGGTCATTAAAAACAATGTGGCAGGCAGCAAGGCTTTCTGAGGCTGTCCCCCATAGATGGCCCGGAATAAGGCGGACAAGAATCAAATCAAATGAGAATTGACTGCAAAATAGCCCAACAGTCTGGAGCTGGGGAAGGGGGTGGGGGTGAGGGGAGGCTCAGTGATAAGCTTTGGGCCCGTCAGGCCGAGTGCTAGCACTCAGACTGGAGGCACGGACTCCAGAGCCCTCCCCAGCCCAGCCCAGCCCAGCGCAGCGCGCTCCCCGGGACGAACGCAGCCTTGAAAGGGGTTCACAGTGGGACCCACAATGAAAACTTTGGAAATATCAACAACAGTAAACCTTCGGGGAGGGAAGCAAAATAAACCGGGTCTAACACTAGGAAGGTCTGCAGGCCCTTTAAGGACGAATGAAGAGGGCTTTGTGCACCTCAGCAAAGACCCATTGTGGGCAGCAGAGAATGGGGACTTTTGTCTCTGCCTACATCCCCATGAAATGCTGGTGGCCAGCAAATCACCTCTTCTTTGCTTCTGAACTCGCTCCCCACCCCTTCCAACAACTCAAACCTTACAGAAGGCTTTTTTCTTCTAAAGACTCAAAAGCCCTCATAATACCCCGCTGGGCTCCCCCCACCCCAACATGGGGAGGTTTTCTGGAGCCATTGCCCAGAGCGGGAGGAACAGGGTCAGGGGTAAGGCAGGCGGAGGGTCCCACCGCAGTGCTTGTTCTTCTTCGGCACGCTGTGGTCACGTTCTTGAGGCCAGGTGAACGGGACACCTGTGGCCCTGCCCCACCCGGGCCTGAGAGCACTAGACATTTCCTGATGGGCCCATCCGTGTGGCACCCCCGCAGGGCAGCCCCGCAAGAGTGAGGCTTGCTGGAGGCCGCCGAGCTCCCCGCATTTCTCTCCACCGCAGGCCCCAGAGTCAGAATGTGGGGATTGCGGGGGACTTGGGGGAAGATGGGGTGGCCCACAGCAGAGGCCGCGAGGGAAGGAAGCTGCAAAGGTTTGCAGAAAAGGGCCCATCCCGTCCCCACTGAGAGATAGCCGCACCCCGTGGTGCTGAGCTTGCAAATCCATCCTGTTCCCCCTCCCCCCCCCCCCACTGCACGTAGGGAATCCTCTTCTCCACCTTTCCTGCTGAATTCCTGTCGGATCATCACTGCCTAGCAGCAGCTTCCCTCATGCCCTTGACACCTCATACTGCGTTGTTTTGTCCTTCATGCTGGGAATCAGGAGCGATGGCCAGTCCCGGGATCACGACCCCTTCCTCAGGGCAATGCCCTGAGGAAGGGTGTTCTCGGCCTCTCTCCTGCCATCGCACGCTGCTCGTCTCGTGCATGTGGGTCCCCACCTACCTTGGGCTCTTTTCCTCTTCCTCGGGCTGCCATCTGAGTCATCAGACCCTCTGACGCTGGAGCCCGGGGCCAGGCTCAGCTCTCAGCGCAGCCAAATTGCCGTGGGGGCGGACGCTCCGTCCAGCCCCGGCAGCCCCACCACTCTCTCGGGAAGCTCCTCTGGCCCCTAACACAGGCTCTTAGGGCACTGAAGTGGGTTGACAAAGCATCTCTATGGGTGAAAGGAAATGCTTGTTTCTTTAAGGTCTGTGCCATCCGGAGTGTGGAGACAAGGGCTGTGATGGACCCAAAGCAGACCAATGCTTGAACTGTGTCCACTTCAGCTTGGGGAGCGTGAAGACCAGCAGGTAACGGGCTGCGGCTTCCGATCGCGTGTCCTGGAGCCCCTCAGAGGACCAGCAAGGTGACCTGTTCCTGGCTGTGTGCTTAGCACCCCCGCAGCCTGGTGCCCTACTTATGAAGTCATGTCATACCCCTCCCAAAAAAAGGAGATTCCACTGAGATTAACTATTTGGGAATTGTGTAAGTTTTAGTAACTTCTCGTCCTCATCACACAAGTAATTCACGCCCACGACAGAGAAATCGGAGGTGGTATCTGTGCTCCGAAACTGTCTTCTAGCCATTTTGTTAAACAGAAATGGGTCAGACTGCGTAGGCCAAGGCTGACCGCTTGGGAACTAGAGACAGATGTCATTTTAGAGGCCGGTGCTGTTCTAAAAGCCCCACGGGCCAGGCCTGGGGAGCTCCCACCCCCGAGTGTCCAGTCAGCCGTGCGGCCACGCGGGGCTACGGGCGTGACTCTTGTGGGGTCCCCGAGCTCCCAGACACAGCCACACTCACCCTGCGCCGTGCAAAGGCAGTCGGCCTGCTTGCTGCCTTTACTCGCTGTCCTCGAGACTAGCTCCCCAAGGGCACCAGCGGTGAGGTTACAGCAGAGCTACGAATTCCAAAAGTCAAATACCATCATCCAGGTGCCCTGGAGCGCCCCCTCTGGGGAGACTTGGAAAGGCAAGCAAGCTCGGTTCTTACCCAAGTCCCGGCCGTCTCCGCTGTACTTAGGAACCTCTCAGCTGTGCTCACCAAGTCCACGGGCATACATGGTTTAACCTTCACCCCGGGGCCTTTGTTCCCCTCTGAGTTTTGCTGACTTAGGGGGCGGAGGGACAGCTAGAATTTCCTCTCCAGCTAGGTGCCCTGCCTTAGCAGGACCCAGCAGTGCTGCAGGCTTCCAGGGTGGTGGCGGGGCGGGCTTGGAAAGGTCCTCTGTGGCTCCTGATCCCACAGGAAGTGTGTGAGCGTGTGCCCCCTGGGCTACTTTGGGGACACAGCAGCAAGACGCTGTCGCCGGTGCTACAAGGGGTGTGAGACCTGCTCGGGCAGGAGCCCGATCCAGTGCCTGTCCTGCCGCCGTGGGTTCTATCACCATCAGGAGATGAACACCTGTGTGACATTCTGTCCTGCTGGATTTTATGCTGATGAAAGTAAGTGCATGTCTGTGTGCCCAGGAATGATGAGTCAGCCCCCCTCTCTGGGCTGGGGTCCCTTCTCCTGGGAGAATTTCCCCAGGGAATCTGGCACCAGCTTATGGACCTGGTAGTCAACATTGGGAGAAAGCCCTTCCTAGCAAGCACTGCGGAGCTGAAACCGGGATTCAAGTATGGGCAGAAGGTTTTCAGTCCTTTAAAGACAAAGAGGAGCCTCTGGGCCAGTGTTAATTGGGCTCAGAAAAGATGGGCTAGTCTTTGTGGCACATTTTACAGGTAGTGACCACACCCCTAAGATGTGGGTGATGCTTTCCTGGCCTTGCAGATGAGAAAACGAAGCTGAGAGGCGGCACAAAGCCCATAGCTAGTAACGGCACAGGTGGGACTTGAACTCAGAGCCGCAAAACCAGGGGTCCGGCCGTTCCACCAGGCCCAGGAAGGTGGGTGGATGGGGGGATGGCTCTGGGACTCAGGACCCCAAGCCAGGGTTTCACCAACGCACCTCGCCCCAGAAGAGGCAAAAGACAGGGTCTGGGTTAAACAGATGGAGGATAGTTCTCAAGTTCAAAGAAGCTACCGTTTTGACGTTGGCGATTTGTGTAGGTCAAAGCCTTCCCACAGAGGCCCTTGCTATGCAGGAGGGATCATTGATCCAGCCTGTGATGGCATTACAGTTCTTCCTGTGGAGAAGGAGCCAGGAAATCTTTAAAGACACATAAAGCCACCGAAGAACCAGAATCTCTTTAGAGGAAAAACCCATTATCTTGCAAGATGCATTTCACTTCCTTTGCAAACACCTGCCCTGGGCTACCAGCCAGGCCTGTTTTCCTGGTGGAGTTTCCTTCATCTCCACCCTGCTTCCAAAGCAAGAATCAGCCACCCTCACTGATCCAGCATCCTCCCTGAACAGCTGCTGCCTGTGTGTAAGGCCACCTATGGGGCCCAGAGGAGGAGGCACGGAGGTGTAGCAAATAGCCCTGAGCTTCCAGGCCCAGACGCAAGGTGGCGATGATGAGGTGCCAGAAGGAAAGACCAGATAAGAACAGGCAAACGCTCGCGGGGTTGTGACCCAGCATTTCCCCAGGAGGTGTGATGGGCGTCCTAGATTTATGTCTCAGTCTTTGTAACTACCAAGTCTTCAATAAGGTCCCCTATGAAGGCACCAGTGGGCAGCTCTGAGGCCTTTGTAGGCTCCAACCCTGTCACTTTTTTTTTATATATATATAAAGACTTACACCTGATTAATCTCTGCTCAGTCAGCCAGGAATTGGTTTCAGTCCTGGTTGAAACAAACAGAAGCAGAGCGTGTCTCCTCTGGAAAGGGTCCCCCCTCCAAAGCCTCAAGGTTGTGTAAGGGCTTTCATTTACTCCCGAAAGGAGAGGAGAGAGACCTGTGATCCCACACGTGGGCCTGCGGTCTGGACGTGGCCTCTGGCTATTTGATCACTCTATCATCCCTCCTGGAGGCTGACACCAGTGACGAGCTGTTCTATCAACCCCGCTTTGAAATGCCAGAGTCTTCTTTGCCCAGGATTGAGTCACATCTCCTCTTCTCCTTCCTCTTCTCCTCATCTTCTTTTTCTCCAGGTCAGAAAAATTGCCTTAAATGCCACCCAAGCTGTAAAAAGTGCGTTGATGAACCAGAAAAATGTACTGTTTGTAAAGAAGGATTCAGGTAAAACCCTCCCTTCAGACCTGAAGAACGGCAGAGCATTTGTGCTTTTTTGTTGTTTGTTTCTGTCATTGGTTTACCAAGTTTTGGCAACTTTTTCCTAAAAGGTAAAAGCAGAGGCCCAAAGCCCTTCAGGGTAAAGATTCTGAGTCTAGAAACCACAGTTCCACTTGGAGATTGATGTTTAAAACAGAAAGTTAGGGGGCCCCTGGGTGGCTCAGTCGGTTAAGCGTCTGCCTTCAGCTCAGGTCATGACCCCAGGGTCCTGGGATCGAGCCCCGCATCGGGCTCCCTGCTCAGTGGGGAGTCTGCTTCTCCCTATTCCTCTGACCCTCTGCCTGCTTGTGTTCCCTCTCTTTCTCTCTCCAAATAAATAAGTAAAAATCTTTAAAATAAAATAGAAAGTTAGGGGAAAGGTAAAATCTCTCCCTTTTATGCAGTACTTGGGGAACTAGTGAAAACAGTAATCAGCCCTACCATGTAAAGCAGAGTGGCTGCTGGGAAGGTGAGGATTCTAACAGAGCTCCCGCTTTCAGGCACCAGGAAGGGCATCCACTCCCGTGCCCCTCCCATTGCAGGAGGCATTGCGAAGCCCACCCTCCCTCTCTAGTCTCTGCCTTCTCTTTTTTCCCAGCTCCGGAATCTCCTTCCCTGCTCTGGAAGCTTGCTTCCTGGGGTTGCTTTTTAGATACCTGGATTTCCCTCTCCCCACAAGCTCAGGACACGTCTGCTTTAAAAACATTTTACTGGGTTAATGATTTTTATTGGAATATTTTGAAATGTTTGTTTAGCCCATTGAACACAACCAAATTGCATTGAATGCAACCCAATAAACATTACGTGTTCCTCCAAGTTACTGTCTAGAGCTTAGAAAACATTCTATTCAAAACCATGCTATGAACACTCCCATAGTCCATGGACTAGAACCAGGGTCCGCATGTTAAGGAAGAAAGGGAAGGGTCCTTGAGAGAGATGCCTCCCCCCTGCAGTGTGTGCACGGAATTACCAGGGCTCCTGTTCAAATGCAGATTCTGGTCTAGCCGGCTTGGAGCAGAGCCCACTGCTCTACATTTCTAACAGGCTCCCAGATGATGAGGATGCTGCCAGGACTGAAATTCACCAGTAGAGTTGAATGTTTTTGGAGTAGGTACTGATGAGAACAATTTTACAAGCCCTTCTTCCAGATGCTTGTAAATAGTGCCTCATTTAAATCTTCACAGCAGGGCGCCTGGGTGGCTCAGTCATTAAGCATTTGCCTTCGGCTCAGGTCATGATCCCAGGGTCCTGGGATCAAGCCCCGCACTGGGATGGAGCCCCACATCGGGCTCCCTGCTCGGCAGGAAGCCTGCTTCTCCCTCTCCACTCCCCCTGCTTGTGTTCCCTCTCTCGCTGTGTCTCTCTCTGTCAAATAAATAAATAAAATCTTTAAAAAAAAAAATAAATCTTCACAGCAACCTAGGACATAGATATTATTTTTTTTTAAGATTTTATTTATTTGAGAGAGAGAGTGTGTGTGTGTGTGAGTAGGGGGAGAGGCAGAGGGAGAAGCAGGCGTGACGTGGGACTCGATCCCAAGACCCTGAGATCAGGACCTGAGCCGAAGGCAGACGCTTAGCCAACTGAGCCACCCAGGCGCCCCTAGGATATTGATAATATTACTCCCATTTTACTCACTGGGGAGAGAAACTGTTTGCCCAGGAAGTGCGACGACGCTGCCTTCGTGAGGTCCCCCTTAGCCTGCCCTTACTCTTCCAGATCAGGGAGAGGAGAGAAGCGGGTCCCCGGCCCAAGCTCCCGGGAGTCTGGGGAGAGGCAAGGGAAGCAGGACTCCCAGAGTCACACATCACGCCCGTGGTCCTGTAAACCTGTTGGCTGGACAAGGCAGGATTAACAGTGGAAGGATGAAGTGGTCAAGGAAGGAGGTCCCCAAAGGGGAAAGGTGGCATTGAGCTGGGGGCCACAGCTGGGGGCCCCGAACAGGCACCTCCCACCTGGGCTCCCAAACCCCAGGCAGGTGTCAGCGGTTGGGAGGAGGCAGGGGAAAGGCTCTGTGGGTCCAACTCACTGGAACTTGTTTCCTGCCTTGGGAGCACTGGGGGAGTCCCAGGGAGCTGGTTTCTGGGTCCTGTGAGTCCCGTGGGAGAGAGGAGGTCAGCTGCTCAGGGCAGGAATAGGGTCACGTACAGAAAATGCCCACCAAGGAGGAGCCACCCAGATGGAAGCAGCGGTTCCAGGCACCACAAGCATGCAGAGAGGCACGCAAACTCGGAAAACATCGTCAGCCATAATCCACAGAAAGCTTCCTTTTATTGCCCAATATCCTTTTAAGCTGTAGCTTCAAACCATCGCTGTCACGTTAAAGCGGTGCGAGCGGCCGAGCTGCTGACTCGCAGCCATCCATCTCTTTAGGGGATAAATGCTGCAGAGGGTTCGAGGGGAAACATCAGTTACTAAAGACTGGATTTAACCGCCAGTCTCGGTGGCCCCGGAGCCCCGAGCCGGCATCCGCCATGGATGCGGAGAGGCTTCCAGACCCCCTGACACCTCCCCACGAAACGCAGGATTCTCTGGATCTCGCAAACACGCCAGAGCACTTGTCCCCCGTGCCTGGTGGCAGACAGCTTAGGACATGTGCATCAAACGCAGTGTAATCTTGCGAACTGAAGAAATCCTTGTGGCAGACACACTACCGTGTGCCAGATGACCATTGCAGGGTTTCACGAGTCTTTGCTCATTTAGTCCTCAAAACAAGCCTTCCGATGCGGGAGCCATGCTTGTCCCAGTGCACGGGAGAGGAGACAGGTGAGGGGACAGCCCATGCTGGCTTACCCGGGGTCGGGGCGGCACAGCTAGGAAGTGGCCAAGGCAGGATCCCGGAATGGGCGGTCCAGCTCCAGAGAGGATTCCAGAATCCACACACTCGTAAGTTCTGCTGCATCGTGAGCAAGGTGAAGTAGGCACCCACGGGGTGAGACAGGAAGGAAGGAACGGTATCAGGCGGGACCCGTCAGGTCCCAGGAGCGGACGTGATTTCCAGTTCGTCGTGAGGTACCGAAGGTTTCAAGCAGGGTAGAGTCAGGCATGGATCGGGCTTTTCGGACCTGTCTGGCCACCACCACCCCCATTCACACGTCATCAGTGCTCACACTTCGTGGAGGGCCGGGACTGAGCCAGCCTGCCTCCAGGGGTGACCCACACAAGCTCACTTTCTCCTCTCGGGGTTTGGCTTCCAGTTTGGTTCATGTCGGTAAAGAGAAGCCAGCACAGACCAAGAGAGAGCCTGAGCCAAGAGAGAGCCCGAGGATTCGGCCCCGGGGATTTGGGGATGGAGCCTGGGGCTTCTGGGTCCGGGGCATCCCTTCCTGCTGGGCCTCGAGCTGGCTTAGGACCCCTCTTTCCCTGCTTTCGTTAGCTTGGAACCTCAAGCGACACAAAGAGCCGTGCTTTAGCAACTTCCCTTCCCTCTCATGAAAGGCGATTGAGAGCAGATCGTAATTTCATTAGAATTTTGGAAGGGATATGAAAACAAGCTTTCTTTTTTTTTCTTTTCAACAGCCTTGCACGGGGCAACTGCATTCCAGACTGTGAACCAGGCACCTACTTTGATTCTGAGCTAATCAAATGTGGGGAATGCCATCACACCTGCCAAACCTGTGTGGGTGAGTTCATCACGTGCAGGGGCCTTGCTCTCATTATGCCCGATGGTTGGAACCTGGGTCACTGACTCTGGGCGAACTGTCTCAAAGCCAGGAAGACCCCAAGACTCCCTGGGCTTCGCTGGGTATTGCAACATTCAATCACAGGGGCCCTTCCAGGCCACCAGAGTGGGGGAAGGGGGAAGGGGGAAATTAGTGTTTATTTTTTTTAATTTTTTGAAAGATTTTATTTATTTATTTGAGAGAGAGAGAATGAGAGAGAGAGAGAGCACATGAGAGGGGGAGGATCAGAGGGAGAAGCAGACTCCCCGCCGAGCAGGGAGCCTGATGTGGGACTCGATCCAGGGACTCCAGGATCATGTCCTGAGCCGAAGGCAGTCGCTTAACCAACTGAGCCACCCAGGCGCCCCGGAAATTAGTGTTTAATGGGGACAGAGTTTCAGTTGGGCGGGGAGATGAAAAAGTTCCGGAGATGGATGGTGGTGATGGACAGCTTCATGCCAGTGCAGATGTATTTCATGCCACTGAACCGTACCCTTAAAAATGGTTGCTACGGTAAATTTGATGTTCTGTTCCTTTCCTCACAATTTTAAAAATTCAAAATAAAGAAAACCCATAAGACCTCACTTTGAATGAGCCAGCCTGGGTTTCCCCGGCATGAGAAGCCCAGCCAGGCGGCGGATGCTCTGGGGGCCGCGGAGGGAAGCGAACCGCTCAGGAGCTGCTTTCGCCTGGAGCTCAGCCCTCCCCGCAGAAAGGCAAGAATATAAAGCTTCCGAGAGGTGGGGGCAGATTCCGGTGGTGAAGCCAAGGAGGCTCTCTAAAAAACATAGCCTTCCTTCTTTGTACCTAGCTTCCCTTATTTTGAACACTTTATTCAAAGAGGAAAAGGCTTCTATAAACGGTTTTATGTGTATTGTAATTCCCCACAAAGATGATAGCACAGATGTCTCCCAGGCACTGTTTTTATGCAGAAGAGCAGAGAATGTGCTCGTTTTATGGGGTTTCCTGTTGCAGAGTTATTTGCGCTAGATGTTGAAGTGCATCATGAGTTTTGTGGGCTCGGATACACTACAGGTTAAGTCTTCTCCTCCTGACCCTCACGTGAGCCCCATGTGGGCATCAGCTGTGCTTTCCAGGTGTGGACAGGAAGCGAGGCTGTGGCCAGGGCCGGCACCCCAGAAGCCTGCAGGGGATGTGCATTCCTGGGACACCCTTCCTGGGACAACCCCATAGTAGCGGGAGCTCAGCATTTGGAAGCGTTCTCCACCCCTGGCAGTTGAGCTGTTTTTCCTAGCCATTTGCCCCCTTATTTTTTTGCTCTCATTCTTATTCTTTGTTTTCTTTGTCCCCTTGTTTAGCCCAGGTTGATTAAGGAGCATCGCCGATGTCACTTATTTAAATTTCAGAGTCACCGTATCCATGAAATTCAGAAATGTGCCTTTACACCGCTTTTGGTTTCAATAATTCAATTTACTTTTCTTTCTCCGCGGCCCCAGGCTGCCTGTTGGCAAACAGCTTTATAGAGATGCTCCTAGTTTCTCTTATCTCAACCCAGTGACTTTTCTGTCACTTCAGGCATTTAATTCAAGGGCGTGCGGGGCTGGGCTGTCTGGGGGGGATGGGGGGTGTCTCCCTTCCTCCATGTGCCCGCCTGCCTGGCTTCCTTCTGAGCTCCTGACATGCACGCATCCACTCCCTGGCAGCTTCCTCGGGAGAGGACCGACTTCTCTGCTCTGAGTTGCCTGGAGGTTTTTTGCTCCATGTCAGATGTGAGTCTGCGTCAGAAGCTGCTGTTCTTAGCTGTCAGCTCCCCAGCCCCTGGAAGCCCCAGGCCCACCCACCTAGCCTTCCCTTCCCTGCCCCAACTCAGTGATCACTGCTGCCCATCACCGATACAGGGGTATGGTCATGGGCAGGGTGGTGGTCGGGGACAAGTGCAGGGTGGGACATGGTGGCATCTGTCTCCACCCAGGGCTGGCAGTGCCCCAGGGCATTTGGACAAGCCTCTTGCCTATCCTGGTCCAGATACCCAAAGTCCTGGTATAGAGGATGTGACCCCTTGGGGTTGCTTGACAGCTGTGGGTTGCTGTAGAGGACCCGTGGGACGGGGAGGTGCCTGGCTCAACTTGTCCCCAGCTGGGGCATGGCACACTGGTCAGGACTGTGCAGCTGGTAAAGTATATGCATGACGAGTTGAGTGGTGGTGACCCAGGTCTGTGTGAGGGTCAGCCCTCGCCCATGGGCATCCCTTCCTCAGGTCTCTGCCCAAGGGAGAAGGGCATGAAATAGCAGATAAAAGCTCCAAGACAGCTGGAGAGAGAGATTGCAGAAGCAAGGAAAGCACATTATATGTTAGTACCCTTAATAGCACATTTTTCCTGCATTTGGAACAAGGACCTCACGTGTTCACTTTGTAGTAGGCCTCACAAATGATGTATTGGGTCCCGAGTAAGCAAACCCCATTTTGCTCTTAGTGTTAGGATCTGTGGATGCTTTGCAAGTATCTGAAGCCTGTAAAGACTTGTGACTTAATAGAATCCTTAAGAGACTTTGGGTTCTCAAGTTCATAGATTGTGGTAATTGTGAAAATAGTTGGTCCTGAAAATTTGTGTTTAATCAGCTTTTTTTGTTGCGGCAAAATATCCCTATCATCATTTTGCCATCTTAACTGTTTTTAAGTGTACATTTCAGTGGCATTAAGTCATTCACATTGTACCTCACCACCATCCGTTTCCAGAATTTTCTCCTCTTCCCCAGCTGAATGTGCTTCGTCCACTTTCAAGTTTAGTAAATTGAACTTTTAAAAATAAATACAATTGACCCTTGAACGACGTGGGTTTGACTGCGCGGGTCCACTTAGACATTGATTTTTTTCAGTAAATACAGTAGAGTAAATGTATTTTCTTTTCCTTATGATTTTCTTAACCATTTTCTTTTCTCTAGCTGACTCTATTCTAAGAATGCAGTATATAATACGTATAACACACAATATGTGGTAATTGACTGTTTATGTTATCAGAAAGGCTTCTAGCCAACAGTAGGCTCTTAGTAGTTAAGTTTTGGGGGAATTCAAAGTCATATGCAGATTTTTGACATCACAAGGGGTTGGGGCCCCAACCCGTGTTGGTCAAGGGTCAACCATACAAACACAAACGGGGGTTCTTTCCCACCACAGAAGCTCTTTAGGCATTAAGGACCCTAGTGACCGAGGCAGGAGAATGTGGGTAACAGGGTTCAGCAGGGGAGGCCCCCAGCAGGGACAGCCACAGAGACCCCGTAGCTCCTGAGGCCCTGGGCTTCCAAGGGCCAAGGGGCCAATGCCGAATGCTCCCTGGAGATAAATGATGGGGGTGGGGGGTGGCCAAAGCACAGGAGCAGTCTTCCATCTACAATGACATAACATAACTGGACAGAAACCCTACGCGTTTGTGGGGCATTGCGGTGAACGAAGGGGGACATCCCACATGGGCACTATGGGTGGGTAGGCAGTTGTTCATTATGGAGGCCCTTGACCCCTAAGGGTTCCTGCTTCTGCATCCCACTCACAATGCTGGATGAGCTCAGAATTCCCTTTCAGGCCTAAAGTTGTGGTTCTGAGAGATGAAACCAGCTGCCAGAGCACTGAGCCTTGGGGCTGGTGGGACCACCCTGCAGACCCCTGTCTGTAAGGGGGTTTTCCCTTGACATAGCCAAGAGGCCCCTTCTAAGTCCAGAAGCTACTCCAGGAAAAGAGCCCAAGATCACTGCCTTAGCTGCCAGGCCTCAACCAAAGACCGCAGTGGAATTAAAGGAAGAAGTTTAACAAGGGTCTGTGGTCACCATACGCATCTAAGATGACTTCTTCCCCATGTTCAACCCCCTAAGCTATCAGCCAGTGGCCACCTTGCTGTCTCTGACACCCCATCAGGTGCTTCTCAGTGACATTTGGCAGAGTAGACTCCTGTGCGTACTGCTTGTTAAGTGAGTGAATGAACAAATGGACACATGGATAGCAGTTTCTTCATTCTAGACCAACATCTGCCGCAGGCTGATGAGTCCACTTGGTTGAACTGCAGGTTCTCCCTCTTGGTCCTTCCTTCTGAGCTTTGTCTCTTGGGGTTGCCATTCCCCACTCCATAAGCCCTTAGTTGTTTGTTCTCTGTTGTCAAAAATGGCCTGGTTGTCCACACGGACTTCCTGTCCACACCATCCCCCCCCAAATCTCTACCTTTGCTTTTCCCACATCCTACAAGGTGATCTGTCCCAAAGAAATATACGAGCTGCAAACGTGAGCCGTTGATACGATGTTAAATTGCCTAGAGGAACAGGCAGAAATAAGGATAATAACATAGCTTATTTAACCCAGTGTACCTAAAATATTATCATTTCAATATAGAATGAATATCATTTCAATATAGAATTTCTATGAATATAGAAAAAGAAAAAGAAAAAAAAAAACAAGCAAACAAAAAAAGCCTTACCTTTTTCGTTCTGTTTTTACGCTAAGTGTTTGGAATCCAGTGTGTTATGGATTCTGCATTTCCCGCACGTCTCAGTCTGGTGCAGCCCACATTTCAAGTCCTCCGAGCCACACGGGGCTGCCTCCAGCAAAAAGCAGTAGGACCGAGGCCTGTTGGCAAGGAAATACTTGGACTCAGGGCCATCAGACATGGCACAGGCAGTGCGAAGTATGCTGAGCCTGGCTCATGCCTCCACATCCTTCCTTATGAAATGGGGACGTGGGTGAAGATGGCCTGGTGCAGACAGAGGGTGGGCACCCGGGAACCCCAGCTGCGGTGGTGGACATGGGGCATCCGGACCGTACTCCAGATCTCCAGGGCACTGTGGCAGGCCTGGAACGCGGTCACAGGCAGGCGGTCCCTGACATCTGCTTCTGTCCCACACCCCCCAGGGCCCAGCAGAGAAGAATGTATTCACTGTGCGGCAAACTTGCACTTCCAAGACTGGAAATGTGTGTCAGCCTGTGGCGAAGGTTTCTACCCAGAGGAGATGACGGGCTTGCCCCACAAAGTGTGCCGAAGGTACGCAATCCTTTCAGACGGTCTTCCTGGCTCAGACCAAGATTGCTGGGGAATGGATGGGGCGCCTGGGTGGCTCAGTCGGTTAAGTGTCCTACTCTTGATTTCGGCTCAGGGTCATGAGATCGAGCCCCACGTCGGGCTCCACGCTCAGCAGAGAGTCTGCTTGAGATGCTCTCTCTCTCCCTCTCCCCCTCCCCCGCTCATGCTCTCTCTCTCTCTCTGACAAATAAATAAATAAATACATCTTTAAAATAAATAAATAAATCTTAAAAAAAAAAAAAGGATTGCCAGGAATGGTGGTTGTCTGTGCAAGTGAAGTAGCAGCCAGAGGGCCAAGTCTGGTGGCCTCTTCCCTGGGGCTGGGGGAGGGTGCCACATCACAGCACTGTAGAGGGTGCCGTAGGTATGGTGGGGTACCGGAACCCATTTAGAGCGGAGGGGTCCCCTGTAGCTGGTGATTGCCAAGGCCACAAGTTTGCTGGTGGCTTTCATTCCTTTGTTCATTTAATGAGTTTTGAGTGCCGGGTGCTCTGTAGCTGGGTCGGGGCAGGAAGTAGAATAACAAGGTGCCTGCCTGGTGGTACTCACACCCCCGTGGCAGACTCCACGGGAGCTCCCCTGTGCCACAGCCCAGGATGCATTCACACTGGGGATAATTAAGGAAACCGTGTGTTGGTTTTGTTGTTGTTGTTGTTGTTTTTCATTTTACATTAGAGAAAATTTAGGTTCAATGTCCTCATTCTAAAACCATTCCCTATGCAGTCAGTGAACATAGACTGTAACCCCTCTCACTCTCCTTTCCATGTGTGTCTGCGTTATGCACCATTCTTGTTTGGTGGCTTCCAGCCCTGTAGTTTTCCTTCTCTTTCTCATTGGACATGAGCCGTGGAAGAAGAAGCCATTTGCTTGGGTGTCCTCTTGTCTTACTGAATAGTTACTGCCTTTCCTCTGGACTTCATAACTTAGATCCCAGGACAGGCAGGGCAGCCCATCTTATTCAGGGTGAGAGCAATAATGAGGTGGTGCAAGGCGGACTGGATAATAATGATGATGGGGGTGGAGGAGGGGCCTTCCCTCTGAAATAAACTCAAAACTAGGGAACCCTGGAGACGCATACTACGGCAGGGTTGGGGAGACCTTGCCCTGTCTTTCCGGCTCACAGATGGGGACACACAGTGGGGTTGCCTCCCCAGGCTGTGTTTGAGAACTGCTCTGGGTTCTAATTTATCCTCTTAAAAATAAGTGGGGCGCCTGGGTGGCTCAGTCAGTTAGGCATCTGCCTTTGGCTCGGGTCATGGTTCTGGGGTCCTGGGATCAAGCCCCGCATTGGGCTCTCTGCTCAGCAGGAAGCCTGATTCTCCCTCTCCGTCTGCCTGCCACTCCCCCTGCTTGTTCTCTTTCTCTCTCTCTGTCAAATAAGTAAATAAAGATTTTATTTATTTATTTATTTGACAGAGAGAGACATAGCGAGAGAGGGAACACAAGCAGGGGGAGTGGCAGAGGGAGAAGCAGACTCCCCACTGAGCAGGGAGCCCGATGTGGGCCTTGATCCCAGGACCCTGGGATCATGACCTGAGCCGAAGGCAGATGCTTAACAACTGAGCCACCCAGGTGCCCCGTAAATAAAATCTTAAAAAAAGAAAAAAAAAAAGCAAACAAAAAAAAACCTTACAGTCAGCCAATGAGAGACCACCAGGTCCTTGTACTTTTTTGACTCACCAAAGAAGGTCCGGAGGGATTATGTATCTGGGCAGGAGTCAGCCTCCTCTTTTGCGCTGATTTGAAATAGGAAACTTGCCACCTTCATCCAGCTTTGCTGAGTCCTGTGTAGGGTCCTCGGCGTGGGTGTCTGAAGTAAGCCTTTCATTTTAAAGAGCCTGCTGGTTCAAGGGTAATTACACTAAGTACGGCAGCCTGGGGAGAATGTGGAATTAAACAGTGATAATCACTTTCGTTCATCAGATGCGCAGGATCCCACAGGATGCTGGGCATCCCCATGAGTGTGGCCACCGGCCCCCCGTGGGGCACCCAGAAACTATGGCCTCCCCAGCCCAGGAGGCGGGAGGTAGGCAGCCCCCCAAGCCCCTCCTTGACATCAGGGGATAGCAGCTTCTGGGTGCTTATTTCCACAGGAGGGAGAGCGTTCAGGCCTGGAGGGGAGTCCAGTGCTGGGGCTCTCTGGGGCATATCTGGGAGATACACACCCAGGAGGAGCCCCACACAAGGCGCTGAGGTGGTGAAATGCCTGCCTTTTGGGAAGCTTCCATCTGTAGAGTCCCCTGGCTCCGAAGACCCCTTCCATGTGGATTCCTCCTGAAGGAAGAATAGACTTGGGCTGCTTGGTTGTGCAGCTTTTAGGGTTTGGCCTCCTCCAGGCCCCAGGATGCTGCATGGTGCTGTGGCTAGCCCTGGCTGGTGGGTCCGGGACAGCTCCGTAGAAAAGCCAGGCCAGGAATCAGGCCTGCTGGGTTGGCAACCAGGATGCCAAGAAGACCCGCAAAATGAGGCCCAAAGTGGAAAGAGTCCATGATAAAGATCTCAAGAGTCACTGGACACCCCCAAGGCTTAGTAAGAGGACCCAGAGGAGCAAGCAAGGACCTCTCTGAAGACAGCAATTCGGTGGGGTACGTGCCTGAGGGGTGGTTAGCCTCTCATGCCCCCAGGCCTCCCCACTGTCCTCTGCTCCCTCTGCCCCTCGCGGGTGATCAGTGGGGCAGACTTCAGGCCTGCCTTCGGCTTTGTCCTCTGCTCAGACTGAAGTGTGATAAGACGAGCTGACTCTCACCCGGAACAGCCTAAAGGCGAAAGGAAGGAAGAGGACCTGGCCCCCACAGTGGAGCGGGGAAGAAGGGAAGAGGGGCTACAGTGGGCAGGCCCACTTCCAAAGTTTGCCAGAGCAAAGCTGTCATGGTGTTTTGTGGGGGAAGTCGGTACCATAGAAAGTGACAGAATCAGAGGTGTTTGAAAGCCCCCTGCCTAAGAGGACTACCTGCGGGGCAGAAGGGAGCCAAGAGGGTCTTTCAGAGAAGCAGGGACCTCAAGGCAGTTGGTGTGGTGATGGCGGGGGGGGGGGGGGTTACCTGGAGGGGCATCATCCCTCCCCGGGAACAGCATGATGCTGGATTCTTCCCCTGAGCTGGGACCTCCACATCCAAACCCAGGCTAGCCGACTCCGTGACCTGGGCCTTGTGAGCCCCCAAGCCGGGAGCTGCTCGGAGCCTGCCCAGGATTCTCTGCCTGCAGAGCTGGGAGATACTGAATGGGGTTGTGTTAAGCTGCCAGGTTTGTGGTAGTTTGTTACACAGCCATAGAAGACTGACCCACCTGCGTTCCCTTGGGGCTGGCAGGGAGACCCCTGAGCTTGGCGGAAGAAGGCTTACTTCTCCAAATCCAAGCAGGTGGATTCCTCTACCTTAGCCTGCGCCACTCACCATTACGTTGAAGCAGGCCTCAGCCACAGCCTGGGAGTGCTGGCCCCAGGCCTTTGAGAGGACTGATGCCCCATTGAAGAGTGAGGTGAGGCCCTGGTTCTGGTCCTACAGGGGTGGTGGTAAAAGAAGCCAGGAATCCCCAGGGGGAGTCATCCCTTGTGCTGTGGCATCGGGTCTGTGGCTGGGCCACCCCCAAGGCGCAGCAGGACGGGGGCCAGACCCTAGCGGCTTCCCCAAAGTGCATAGAAACAGGGTCCCACCGAGCAGGCCCCGCCCTCCCCTCCAGGTTGTCTGTGGGGGGCGGTGGCCAAGCTCTTGCTCTCGGAGGAGGACATCAGAAGGGCAGGTTTGCCTTCGGGATTCACCCATTTAGGAATACAGACTGCGGGCCTGAACTCCAGCGTGGGGGCCATCCTGCACCAGAAGAACAAAGCCCACCTCTCATCCGGGCCGAGGGCGTGACCCACCAGGGGCTCCCCGCAGGCAGAATCAAAGGTGCAATCAGAAGCCAAGGCTGCTTCGGGGAGAGGCCTACAGGAGCCTCGTTGATGGCATCTGGTCGCCGACTGGGCAGGTGGCATGCGTCCTCAGCAAAGACCGGGCCGCGCAGGGCCGAGGGGCGGGAGCCAGGCTCGAGCTCCGGGTGCCCCGCCCACCGGCCTGAGCTCCGCCTCCGGGGCGGTTCCACCGGCGGCGGGCCTCCGCGGAGAAGGTGGGCGGCAGGCTGGCGCGCCGGGAGACCCAGTCACTAGGAGCTGGACTCAGAAAAGGCAGCAGGTGCGGCTGCAGGCCCTGGGGCAGGGACGGTCGGCTCTTGCTGTGGAGGGCCTGGTGGCCAGGAGTTTGGGCTCGGCAGGCCCTGTGGTCTCCGCCACAGCCGTTCGGTTCTGCCACGGCGGAAGCAGCCACAGCTGATGTAGAGATGAGCGGGTGACTGTTGCAGTGCAGCTGCTGGATGTGGCTTGCGGGCCGCCGTGTGCCAGTCCTCCCCCGGGGTCACGGAGCTCTGCATTCGAAAGAGCCCCGGGTTCCATCTCTGGGGCAGGAACTGGAAGAGCCTCCCCCTGCCCGGCGGCCCTGCGGGGAGGTCGGCTTCACTGTGAGGGACGCTCAGCCTCCTGGGCCGCAGCGGTCCCCCAGGCCCGCTCCGGGAACGGGTTTGCCATATGCCTGTCCCTGAGTGCCAACCCTATGGCCGTCCGAGGCGGGCAGCTGCCCAGGGTGCATGTCCTGATGCTGCTTGAGGAGCCAGCTGTGGGGTGGGTGCCAGTGTCCAAGAAGGTGTCCAGGTGAGCCACAGGGAGTCTGGGCCACCGGGACCTGGGCCCATCAACCCCCCCCCCCCCACGAGCAGGCTCCTGCCGACTGGCCGTGACCGACTGTACGCCCCGCCCCCCCCCCCCCAGGGCAATAGTGCGGTCAGTCAGGTGCAAGGATGTGCAGATGCTTGGCTGGGGTTTCACGCAGTTGCAGGGCGGGTGCTGCGCAGGAGGGTAGGGGGGCTGCGGGAGGGGTGCCTGGTCCCTTCCACCAGCAGCAGCATGAACCTGTGTCCTCCTCCCGCAGGTGTGACGAGAGCTGCCTGAGCTGCGAAGGCTCCAGCAGGAACTGCAGCAGGTGTAAGACGGGCTTCACGCTGCTGGGGAACACGTGCATCACCAACCACACGTGTAGCAACGGTGAGCGCCCGCGGGGCAGCGGGGGCACCTCAGTTAACCTCGGGGCTGCCCTTGCAGGAGCTCAGCTCCCTGGCGTTTGGTCAAAGAGAAAGGAAAAGGAGATGCAGGACAGCAGACTCTCTGAACGGGTGTGCAGGCCACTCCTCTGGGTGACCATCAGGAACGCCTCTCACCCTCCTTCTGTCCCATGGAGCCGTCACTGGCCCCGACCCGGCCGAGCACAAACCCGGCGTGCCCTGCCGATCTCCACATGGCCTCCTTGCCTTGGTGTTTGGTCATTTCTTTGGTTTGCAGAATTGTGTGCTTTCCAAAACTAGGAAGCACCCTCGCTAGGATGACACCTGCTCAGGTTATATATCCAGCCCGAGAAAGTGGGGCGGTCACAGGAGGGTCTCCCAGGTCCCATCACTGGCCAGGCAGCTTCAAAAGCCAGCAGCCAGCTGGGATGGGCTGGCCCCCCTCCCTCTTCCCCTTCCCCTTCCCCTTTCCATCAGCCTTGACATTCCTCTCCCTCCTATCCCATCCGGTTTGGGGTGCTCCCAGGACGCAGGAGCAGCCTCCATGCCTGTCCCTCCTAGCCTCCCCCCACTCCCAGAGTCTTCCTACTAGTTTTCCCCCCACCACAGTTACCTAGAAAGACAGGTGCACAGGAGCCCTGAGGCCCGACTGGTGCAGCGCCCCCTCCACCCTCCACACTGCCTCGAGCCCCGCCCCCGTCTATCCCGGCATGAACCCCTGCGTGCTCGGTGCTCCCTCTGCCAGACTTTGCATGTCACGGGAAGGTGGTGAGGGCCACTCTGGCGCTGTCCCCACTTCCTCTGTGACCCCCGGTTCCGCGCCCCCGCCCGGTCCATCATGGGGGCCAGTGAAAAGGGGATGGTTGGAACAATCTTAACAGGCCCCAAAGTCTGACATGTCCCCCCTTTCTCTTTCCTGGTGGGACCCCAGCTGACGAGACGTTCTGTGAGATGGTGAAGTCCAACCGGCTCTGTGAACGGAAGCTGTTCATTCAGTTCTGCTGCCGCACGTGCCTCCTGGCGGGGTAGGGGCACCCGGCCGACCGCAGAGGGCCGGGCCCCTCCTGTCCGTCCGTCCACCCGCCTCTTCTCCACACTGTCAGCCCGAGCCTGTCGCAGGGGTGCCCCGCACCCGACAGCTTTATCTCCCCAGGAGCAAGGTCCTTCTGCGGCATCCCTGAGCACTCGGCCCAGATGGGTGGTGGGCCTCGAGGCGGTGTCCCTCAGACAGCGGTCGCCTCTCAAACTCTGCTTACCGGCTCCGTTCTTCTGGCAGACCCCCCAACGGGAACAACAGGAATGCCGGGAATCCACAGCTCCAGCTTCGGAGCAGCTTCTGGGACCATAAGTTTACTGAATCTTCAAGACCAAAGCAGAAAGGCAAGATGCTTGGCTTCACACATCACTCTTCGCCCCGTGCTTTCGTGCAGCCTCAGTGAATCTCACCTGCCGGGCCCGGGCCCCGGGCTCCCGGTGTGGGACGCCCGGCCCAGCGCGTACCTCCTCCCCCGCTGGCCACAGAGCACTCTGGGGACGGTCTGGTCAGACTGTAAATAAGATAGACTTGGGGGTGTAAAATATATGACCACTGGGGAGGACGTCTGTTTCTCCACAGTCGGCTACTTCTGGAGCTGCAGCGAAGTCTTAGAATGTCCCATTCCACATCTGGATGGGAAGACCCTTCCTTTCGCCACCGCACTGTCCTGGAGGTGAGCCGAGCGCACCTTGTCACCGCGTTCTGTCGTGTCTCCAGGAGTCTCCTGGTCCGAATGAACACCTCGACCTGACACAGAGCCTTCTGAGGAGGGTCCCCAGGAGGCATCTGGGGGGCCAGCCACAAGGAGCCCCAGTGACTTAAGCAATTCCTCTTCCCCAAATGGAAACCCAGCCCAAGAGTCATTAATCCTATCGCTGCCCATTTCGTGGAATTGCTTTTGAAATACCCTTGGCCTCTGCTCGCTGGGAGACTTGTTCCTGAGGTGGATGCTCCTGTGTCTGTGTTCTATGAGCCTAACGACACGGTTGGATTGATTTCTGCCAAACCTGTGTAGGCATTTTATAAGCTACATGTTCTAATTTTTACCAATGTTAATTATTTTGACAAATATTTCATATATTTTCATTGAAATGCAGACCTGCTTGATCAGTTCCCTTCAATATGGGAGTGACATTTGCCTTAAATTTTTTCGAGCTCGTTCTCCATTTTTGTCCTGCTCCCCTCTTTGACTGTAATGCATTTGCCTTGTCCCCTAGGAGCTGGGGGAACTCAGCTATTGTTTTTTGAATCCACAACTTCAAAAGAGAAATTCACAAAGCAAATACAATGTTAACCCTAAGTTAATAAAAGAGTTAACATCCCATGACAAAGAAGCCTGTATTTCTTTCCAAGGCACAATGATGAAACGATGAAACGTGGAGGTTGACCCATGTGTGAAATGGCTTTATTTATGGTTTTGGATCTCTTTGATGTCATTAAGTGGAAGGTCTTCGGGCTTTAGCGAATGTTCGTGTAATGAAGTCATGGGAGAAATCCCAGAGTTCCAGGCTCAGGGTGTCCTTTGGTAACCGACCTTCCTTGGGCCACAGAAGCCCGGTTGGGTGGTGGGGCTGGATATAGGGATGCCCGCCTCCTGTCAAGGGGGCGCCCCCCGCAGCCCAGACCACGTACGTGCCTCTTCACCTATAGCTGCCAAGTGGGACTTAGTTAGGTCACAGCTTGTCTTTTGCACAGTGACCGAAATCCCTGTACCCACGGGTTTTTGTGCTGCATGGGATTTTTACCATGGCCTCTCTTTGAGCTCAAAAGCTTGTACTTGCTGGGAATCCAGCACATTTTTGGCGTTTATCTGCAGCCTTTATGGCTACAAATAAAGGAAATGCACCAATTAGAACTGACTTAGGGAAAAACAAAAGTGGGTGAGGGGCCCTGTTTTAGGACTCCAGGGTTGACTCAGAATTTCAGGAAGGGTGCAGCTGGGCCTTGGGACCCCTGGGGCCAGCATTAAATGTGACCTGGACCCTCATTGCCTGTAGTCTGTCCTCCTGGCCTCTCCAGTTAGGACAAATGACAAGACCACTGACATCTCCCAGGCAAAACTGGTACGGATCAAACTCCCTAGGTAAGCTTTCTGAATCTGCTTCTTGGCCCCAGTTATCCTGCTTCGTATCAGTGTTCATCCAGCCCCACCAGCTGTGGCCACAGGGAGTTTGTATAGTAGAACGTGGCTGCAGGGAACTTTCCAGCAACCTCAGAGCCAGAAGAGGGGAGCACTGTGTAGCTCTCAGAAGGTGGGGGTCGGCCACACAACCTTGACATCTACCCACCATGAGCACGACACCAGGAGTTGTCAATGTGAGGCAACGAAGGATTGAGTGAGTGTGTCCGGGAGACAATAGCCAGGACTAGGGCAGAATATTGGTAAGGGTTCAACATCCCCCATGAGACCGACATGGAATCAAAACCAGCAATTGCTAAGTACCTCTGGTGCAAGGCACCATTTTAGCCCCCTGGAGCTCTTTAGCCACTGAGAGCTATGGTCTAACATGTTTGGGACTGAATCAGAAATAAATTCCTTTTATTCCCAAGGGATACCCGCCACTATAAGAAGCCAACCAGGCAGCCTCAGAGTGCACGACCCTCGTTGCAGTGGCGGGGCCGGCCGGTCCTGGGGCTGCTGAGGGTGGTGGCAAGCTGATAAGCTGTTCACAAAGTCCTACGGACAAAACACCACCTTGTTAAAAAGGACCAACCATAGAAAATGCCTGTTCACACATGGCCCAACCTTAAGGATATTTGGACTCAGTAAAGGCGGGGACATATTTATTGATTTTGCTTTATGGGATAAAGTCACGGGTCATCTCCCCTGAATCTGTTGTTTCGTAGACTGAGGCTCATAGAGGTAAAGTGACTTGCGTTGGGCCATACACTGGCAAGGTGGCTCCCTTCCTGTCTCTAGGGAGGGGGGCTGGCTCTCTATAGGAGGGGGGTTAATTCTGCAGTTGGCCAAATCCAGCCACGATGCATTTGTTTTAACCTAGCTTTATTTCCAGGAGATGATAGTCCTCTGACCTTGTCCCCAAATTCTTTGGCACCTCCCAGTGGTCCCCACAGGCTCATCTCCATCCCTCCCAGGCCACTGCTGACTTGACACTTTGTAACTCTCGAAAGGGTTGGGGGAAGCTGCACTTTTTACAGAAGCTATACCTATAACGGAAAGGGGAAGAATTGAACTTTAAAGAAACCAGGAGGGCAACATGGAGTAAAGGGGGCCAGCCGTAGGGTGCATTGGAGTCTGGGGAGACTGCTCTCCACTGCATTTGAATCACCATAATATGGCTGAAGAGGGCTGTATGCTTGAATGCTTGAGGTATGCTGGGGCCCCTGGGAGCAGGTGAAGGGTGGAGGTCCAGATCAGAGGATAGAAAGGGAAGGAGGTGGAGAAGTGAAGCAGAAAGGACATTTTAATGAGAATAAACAAGGATAATGGAAACCAAGGCCATTCTCCAGCATCTTAAGGTTCTGCCCATTAAGCTGGGAGGCATCTGGGTTCTGCCCACCCTAGCCTTCTCTACTGCTTTCTTTCCTTGAGCCCAGGCCTTATCCTTCCTGGCTCGTTGCCCAAGGCCTTTCCTGACACCCCAGGCTCTTTGGTTTGTCTGTGCACAGAATAGCACCCCTAGGTGATACAGCACTGAGCACCCACCAGAATCCTGGGTCCCAGGGTTCAGTTCCCACCACCCAAAGTTTCACTCTTCCCCGACACACACATACACAATGTACCAGCCACACTAGAAGTGATCAGATACTTCTTAGGCTCCCTGTTGAGCAAAGAGGAACCAAAGCGCTCAGAGCAGAGAACACTCTTGCCAAAAACAGTGGTTCTCAACCTGTTGGAGATTTCTGTCTCCTAGGGGATATTTGTCAATGTCTAGAGATATTTTTGGTTGTCAAAACAGGACATCTAGTGAGCAGAAGCCAGGGATACCGTTAAACATCCTGCAGTGCACAGGATGACCCCACAATAAAGAATTATCTAGCCCCAAAATGTCAACAGTGCTGAGGTTGAGAAAACTTACCCAAAAGAAATGAAATTTAAAAAGGTAATCTCAACTTCATAGGGATGTCGTACAATGAATAAAACCACCTATAGTTTGATTTATGTCCCTGTTCATGTACTGAAGCAAAGGAAATCCATACAACTTTCCTTTTTCAAAGTAAAGAAACCCCTTCTTTTAACCCAGAAAGAGAAGGGACAAGTAAAACTAGTTCTCTGGTCTAAGGACTCCACCTGGTGGTCCTCTCTGGAATTAAGTGTTCTGGATTATTTTGATTTCACTTTTTTATTTTGAGACAATCTCGAAGTAAAATTATAGAAAAGTTGCAAAGAGAGTACAAAGAAATGTTGTCCTGAACAATTTGAGAGTAAGTTACTGATATGATGCCCCATTACCTCCAAAATACTTTAGAGTGTTTTCCTATAAACAAGGACCTTCATATAGCCACCAGGATCAGGAAGTTAACACTGATGTATTATTACCATCTAATCCTCTGACTGCATTCAAGTTTTGTGAATAGTCCCAATAATGCCCTGAACAAAAGGATCTACTTTAGGTCACTCTTTGCATTTAGTCATTATGCCTTTTTTTTTTTTTTAAGATTTTATTTATTTATTTATTTGAGAGAGAGAGTGAGAAACAGCATGAGAGGGGATAGGGTCAGAGGGAGAAGCAGACTCCCCGCCGAGCAGGGAGCCCGATGCGGGACTCGATCCCGGGACTCCAGGATCATGACCTGAGCCGAAGGCAGTCGCTTAACCAACTGAGCCACCCAGGCGCCCCATTATGCCTTTTTAGTCTTCTTCAGTCTAGAACAATTCATCACTTCTCTGACTTTCATGACCGTGAACGTTTTATTTGTTTAATTTTTTTAAAAAAAAATTATTTATTTGACAGAGAGAGACACAACGAGAGAGGGAACACAAGCAGGGGGAGTGGGAGAGGGAGAAGCAGGCTTCCTGCTGAACAGGGAGCCCGATGCGGGGCTCGATCCTAGGACCCCAGGATCATGACCTGAGCCGAAGGCAGACACTTAATGACTGAGCCACCCAGGTGCCCCAACCTTAAACCTTTTAAAGACTACAGGCCAGTTATTTGTAGGCTGTCCCTCAGTTTGCATATATCTGAGGTTTCCTTACATTTCCATTCAGATCATGCATCTTGGACAGGAATCTCCCAGAATTGATGCTGTGTCCTTCTAATCACATTCTAGTAAGTGAATCATGATTTTGATTTGTTCCATTATTGGTGATATTAACACTGATCACTTGATTAGGGTTCTCCCCTCACCTCTCCACCTGCTCAAGGATATCTGTTTTTAGCATTGTCCACAACATCATGCTGAAGATCCCAGCCAAAGAAACAAGGCAAAAAATAAAGAACTAGTATAAGAATTGGAAAGAAAGAAATAAAACTGTCATTATTCTCAGCATGGTTATGTACATAGAAAACCCAAAAGAATGGTTATGAACTATTAGAATTCTAAGAAGTGAATTTGGCAAGACTGCTGCATACAATGCTAGTATTAATTGTATTTCAACTAGAAATTGTTGAAATTGTATTTCAACTATACTTCAATGTAGCAGAAACTAATAATTAGAACATAGGATTTTTTTTTTAGCTTTTGATGCTTTTTTAGATTTTGATGTTACAACAGTAGCAAAAACTATCATATACCTAGAATGGGTCTAGTGAAAGATGTATAAGACCTCTACACAAAAAAATATAAAACACCAAAGAAATTAAATACAGTCTAAATAAATATAAGGTTACACCATGTTCATGGATTGGAATACTCAATATTATAAACACATGGATTCTCCAAACTTATCTACAAATCCAGTACAATATAAATCAAAGCATGTGTTCTTTCTTAGATGCAAAACGGACCTAAGATTTATACTAAAATGCAAAGAACAAGAATAACCAAGACAATCTTGAAAAAAAACTGTGAGCCCTTTTTAAAGGCTAATGTCAAGTTTGTTTTTTTTTAACTTTTTAAAAGATTTTATTTATTTGACAGAGAGAGACACAGCGAGAGAGGGAACACAAGCTGGGAGAGTGGGAGGAGGAGAAGCAGGCTTCCCGCGGAGCGGGGAGCCCAATGCGGGGCTCTATCCCAGGACCCTGGGATCATGACCTGAGCCAAAGGCAGACGCTTAACGACTGAGCCACCCAGGTGCCCCTAACGTCAAGTTTTTAAATGACATTATGATATTATGCAAGAATAGGCAACTAAACCCATGAAACAGAATAGCTAGTCCAGAAGCAGAGCTTCACATATTTGGACACTTATTTTATGAAAAAGGTGGCACTGCAGAGCAGTGGAGAAAGGATGGTCTTTTCCATAAATGATAAACTGGGTCAAATGAATATCCATATGGGGAAAAAATATATTCTTAATCCCTACCTCAGACCATACACAAAAATCTATTCCAGACAGATTGCAAATCTAAATGTGAAAGGTAAAGTAACAAAACTTTTATTTTTTTAATTTTTTTTTACGATTTTTTATTTTTTATTTGATAGACAGAGATAGCGAGAGCAGGAACACAAGCAGGGGGAGTGGGAGAGGGAGAGGTAGGCTTCCCACCGAGCAGGGAGCCCAATGCGGGGCTCGATCCCAGGACTCTGGGATCATGACCCGAGCTGAAGGCAGACACCTAACGACTGAGCCACCCAGGTGCCCCAAAACAACAAAACTTTTAGAAGAAAATATTCATGATTTGGGGGTGGGCAAATTTCTTAAAAGGACTTAAAAGAGCAGTAACCACATAGAGAAAGGTTCATAAATTACACTATATTAAAATTAAGACCTTCTGTTCACCAAAAGACACCATTATGAGGATGAAAAGGCAATCCACAGAGAGAGGGAACATATTCACTATACATATCTCACAAGAACTCATATCCAAAAAATATAAAAATCTACAAATCAGTAAAAAAAGAACAGCCCAATAGGAAAATGTGCAAAATACCTAAACAGACATTTCACAAAAGCAATGATCCAATGGACAATAAAGATATTTTTTAAAGTTCTCAACTGTGTTAGTACTTAGGAAAATACAATTAAAGCCACAGTGCAATACCACTACTGACCCAACAGAATGGCTAAAATTAAAAAGACAAACAATACCAAACGTTAATCAGGAATGTAAATTGGTACAACCACTTTGCAAAACTAGTAGAACCTACTTAAGCTGAATGTAAGTTAACCCTATGACCCAGCAATTCCATTTCCATGTATATATTAGCATATGTGTTCACTTAAAGATATGTATTATAATGATAATAGGTGCACCACTTATAATAGCTCAAACTGGAAATTACCCAAATGTTCATCAACAGCAGAATGGATAAACTGGAATATTCACACAACGAAATACTATATAACAATGATCGTAGGTTAACTACATCTGTACGCAAATACAATGTTAAGCAAGAGACACATAAGGTACAATTTTATCTGCATGAATATAAAATTAAGCAAAACCAATCTATGCAAGATGTGGTTACTATTGGGGCAAGCATGTGACTGAAAGGACAAGAAGGGGGCTTCTAGAATGTGGCAATGTCCTGTTCTTGACCCGGATGTCAGTTACTTGGGTGTGCTTGGGTTGCATTCTGCTGTAGGGACTATGTCATAATTCAATAAAAAGTTCAAAAAGAATCAATTCCAGGGGGACTGTAGAGCTGCGTGTGAAAAGAAAAATGATTAAGCCGCTAGTAGACAGCAACAACAAAATGTTTGGGGGCACACAACCCTCTAACCAGAAAGGAAAAGATGAATTGAATTACATAAAAATTAGAAACATCTAGTCATCAAACAATACCAAGAGTGGAAAGGCCAATAAGCAGAAAAACTTTTCCTGTCCCAGACCTACACGACCACAGTGAAATCGCCCCCCCCCCCAAGAGGACAAAAGACAGTCAATAGGTAGGGCTACCTGAGCTAAGTTCTTCCTCTGATGACTCCTCTTGAATTGGACCATGTGAAAGCTTGTTCCCGTTGCAAAATGAGTGAGGAGGCCACCTTCGTAGCCCTTTGATTTGAATTGCAGTCCAGATTGACTTGGTGATTTGGGGGATAGGATGTTATCCTAAACAGAACAAAATGGATTACAATTTGTGTTTTGCAGCATTGGTGACTTGTACGAGGACAAGTCTGTGAATTCTTTTGTATTTAAGCAGTTTTAACCAAAAAAAAAAAAAAAAGTGCAAAGGCAAGCCACAGAGTGTGCTCACATCCAGAATATATAAAGCAATCCCATAAGTCAATAAGAAAAAGGCAGACAATCCAGTAGGGGGAAAAAAAATGGACCAGAGACTTGAATGAGCACTTGGCAAAAGATACCCGAATAGACAACATACAAGAGAAGGTCCTCAACCTCATTACTTATTAGAGAAAAGCTAATCAAAACAATAGTGCAATACCACTACACAGCCACCAGAATGTCCACAATTATTTTTTATATGATTATTATTATCATTAATTGAGAGAGAGAGAGAGAGTGCACGCACGTGCACATGCAGGAGCAGAGGGAGAGAGAGAGAATTCCAAGCTGGCTCCATGCAGAGCCCACTACCTGGAAATCATGACCTGAGCAGAAATCAAAAGTCCCATGCTTAACTGACTGAGCCACCCAGGTTCCCCTGAATCACCACTGACAATACCAATGAGGCTGAGGTTGAAAGCATGGAAACCCTTACGCACAGCTACAGTATGTATATTATTTCAGCCTCTTGGCCTGTTAGACATTTTTACCATACCCTATGTCCCAGAAGTTCTACTTCTGGAGAAACTCAGGCACGTGTGCATTGGATCCATGTACAAGAAAGTGCATAGCAGCATTATTTAGAATAGCCCCAAAAGGAAACAATCCTAATGTCCATCAACAGCAGAATGGCTAAGTCATGGTATAAGATATACAACGGAATTCTATACAGCCGCGAAAGTAAACAAATCATTGCTGCACGCAAACAGGATGGTTCCAGTCATAATACAAAACCAAAGAAACCGGGCAGGCAAGCACACTGCATGATGCTATTTGTATCAAAAGCAAGCAAAAGTTGGGGAGCCTGGGTGGCTCAGTCGGCTAAGGGTCCGCCTTCCACTGGGGTCATGATTCCAGGGTCCTGGGATCCAGCCCATGTTGGGCTTCCTACTCGGCAGGAGTCGGCTTCTCCCTCTCTCTCTGCCCCTGACCCCACCCCCCTTGTGCTTTCTCGCTCTCAAATAAATAAGTAAAATCTTAAAACAAAAACAAAAACAAAAACAAGCAAAACTAATCTATGGTGTTCGATTCCTGGTTGCCTTGGGAAGGGAGGGAGGCTTTCAGAAAAGTGTTCATTTTCTGGACCGGGAGGCAGCAACGCAGGTGTTCTCACTCTGTAGCTATTAGTCACGTTGCAAATTCCTGGTCTGCGCACTAAATATTTAAATGTCTGGAGATCACTGGCCTAACAGAAAACTGAACCTGGCGCAGAGCCGGGGCTGGCGCGCGGGGCGGTAGGACGATCCCAGTGAAGTGGCCCTGTGATTGACCTTGCCCTGGTTCTCACGTGGTAGCCCGGGGGACCAAAGCACCCGCCCGGAATGAGAACCTGAAGTCCTGGACCCTTCACTGGATCCCACGGGTGCCCGCCCCTCCTGGGTGGAGTGAGGACAGACACCGCGTCTCCTCCCACCTCAAGCTGCAACGATGCATGGAGATAGTTCCACTCGGGTGCCTTCACATTTTGCTTAACTTGCGGACACAAACATCTGGAATCAGGGGCCCTCCTCCAGATACGCCCCAAGGAGGATCCCAGAGCCTGAGACAAGCTCAGCGCTCGCCCGAACCTCCGAAGAGAACGAGGTCGGGGAGCGCCCGAACCTCCGAAGAGAACGAGGTCGGGGGCGTGGCTCTTCGATTGCTTCGGCCTGGATGTGGAGCTGCACGCGCATGCGCCGGCTGCGATTGGTGTTGCCTGGCGGCGGGGCGCGGGGGACGCCGGGAAGTCTGGCGGGCGGGAGGCGGCGGGAACAGCCGGCGGGCCGTGGCACCGGCAGCGGGAGGCGGCAGGATGGTGAAACTGACGGCAGAGTTGATCGAGCAGGCGGCTCAGTACACCAACGCCGTGCGGGACCGCGAGCTGGACCTCCGGGGTAAGTCTAGGGGGTGGGCGGGCCTCCGCGCGCAGCCCCGTGGTTCGCACCCCGCCGCGTGCGCGGAAGGCCGGCGCTTGGCCAGCAGGCCTGCATTGTGGGCGCCAAGCCGGGCGGTGCCAGCACCGCCCGGGGCTGAGTCTTGCCGTTGCTGCCCCAAAACCATCCCTAGGCCCTTCTGAGGCTTCAGTTACCCCCGCTTGTGCTCACTCGCCCAGCCGATTGATTGATCGCTCCCTGATCCGCACCCGTGGGCCTCAGCTAGGCCTCGCTTGGCGTATTTCGCAGACTGAACTGTTTGAGAGCTGGGGAAATGTTAATAGCTGTAATCCTAGTGCTCAGCGGCTCGTTGGTTCTCAGCAAATACGTTGAACTGTTAATGTGGGAGTATAGATAGGATACGTGTTAATTACCTATAATTTGCGAGGGAGGAAATGAAGTCTGAGAACAAAAGCGATTGTTTCCGCAAGATTTCTTTGTTGTTAGCGTCAGTTGTCTTATATGTCCCTTTCATCAAAACATTTTAGGGGCATCTGGATGGTTCAGTCGTTTAAGCGTCTGCCTTCCGCTTAGGTCGTGATCCCGGGGTCCTGGGATTGAGCCCCAAATCGGGCTCCCTTCTCAGCGGGGAGTCTGCTTCTCGCGCTCTCTTTCTCCGTGCCGCTCCCCCTGCTTGTGCGCGCTCTCTCGCTCTCTCAAATAAATCTTTAAAAAAGATTTTTTTAAGGAGGCTTGCACTACGAGTGCCCTGTGTAAGGTGGTGGAAGCTTTGAACTACTCAAATTCATGCAGCCGTTTAAACCTTAGGCTTGCGGAGAAATTGGGAGTGCAGCTGTCTAATCAGCATTTCAAGGAAATGACTTTAGGAAGGATGTGAAGAGCAATTTCTCTGGGAATAAGACGATACAATTTAGGCCTGAGATTTGGTTCCACAGGGACAACATCGGCTGAGGTGCGGCACTACTTCGGGCTCTGCTTTCGGTTTGGATTCCTTGCTGACAAAGCCCAGTGCTTTTATTTTATTTATTTATTTATTTATTTATTTTTAGAATTTCTTTCTTTCCTTCCTTTTTTTTTTTAAAGATTTTATTTATTTATTTGACAGAGAGAGACACAGCGAGAGAGGGAACACAAGCAGGGGGAGTGGGAGAGGGAGAAGCAGGCTTCCCGCCAAGCAGGGAGCCCGATGCGGGGCTCGATCCCAGGACCCTGGGACCATGACCTGAGCCGAAGGCAGACGCTTAACGACTGAGCGCCACCCAGGCGCCCCAAGCCCAGTGCTTTTATTTTGTTGAAATTAAGTTTAGAGAAAAGTTCGATTCCAGAAGTAACTGACCACTTTCGCTCTCGGCACAGATTGATCTTTGCTGTCTCTGAAGTGCATTGAGTGTTGAGGATACTTGTTTTGGTGTAACCCTTGCAGCTTTGAATTATGTACTTTAACTGTGGCTTGGGCTCATTTCTTTCTTCTGCCAGCACCTAGAACAGTAGTTAGGCCCATTTTAACAAATCCGTGAGTATTTGAGTGAATTGTTCACAGGGTGGTTTATTATTGTGTATAAACCATTGACCTTGAAGTCTGAATTGGATCTGGGAGAGGTGTAGAGGATATCCTGATAAGTTCTATGAATCTGGCCTGTGGGAATGCAAGAGGTTAAGAACTGTCTTCCACGATGTATGAACAAGACTTGGACACTGACAATAAGCAGCTTACAGTGTAAATTCTCATGCCATTTAACTATTTCTGGGGCTTTGATTAGAACAGTGTGAGGGACCCTGTAAATACTCTTGCAAATGTTAGCTACCCATATTACTATTACTAAGTGTCCTCATTACCATAGCCCTTGCCCTTGTTGTCTTGACCATCTTCATGTCCACTCCCTAGACTGTAAGCTTCGTGGCAGCTAGGACATGTGACTCTTGTTCCTCATGTTGTGTACCAGTTACTTGCACAGTGTCTGGCACAGTGTAGGTGTTAGGTAAACACTTTCTGAATAAATGGAAGCTTTGAATCAAATTACTATGAAGTACTGCTACGGTTTTAATGCACCCTTTGACCATATTAATACTTGTGTATTTTTTTTCTTCTGTTTTACAGGGTATAAAATTCCTGTCATTGAAAATCTAGGTGCTACCTTAGACCAGTTTGATGCTATTGATTTTTCTGACAATGAAATCAGGAAACTGGATGGTTTTCCTTTGTTGAGAAGACTGAAAACATTATTAGTGAATAACAATAGAATATGGTAAGTGTCTGTTAGTGGAAAGTAATTTTTTTCCCCTAGAGGAATGTTGCAGTGTTCCCTGATGAAGCCATAGTACTTAACTGCCAGTTGAGCCTACATATTTCTTAAAATGAGAAACAAGCTGCACTTTTCCCATATAGGTCCAGAGATTAACTTGGTATTGGTCTCATTTTAATTGCATCTGTTCAGAAATACTTATATATTCATGGTAATAGATACTTAAATTACAAACATGCTGTTTTGTACATATTTTGGCTTCTAAAACATAATTGTAATTATCAGAGGGATTATATTAAATAGATAGGTAAAGTTCAACAATTATATATATGTATGTGTGCGTGTGTATATATGTTTGAAGATTTATTTATTTATCTGAGAGAGAAAGTGCATACCTGAACATGAGAGCAGGGGGAGGGACAAAGGGAGAGGGAGAAAAATCCTCCAGCAAACTCCCCGCTGAGTGTGAAGCCCCATGCGGGGCTCTATTCCTGAGATCATGACCTGAGCCAAAATCAAGAGTCAGACGCATAACTGACTGAGCCACCCAGGTGCCCCCAACAATTATATTTTTGACTGAGTGTCTCTACCTCATATCCTCTGCCATTTGTTTTTCTTTACAACTGAGTTTTAGAATATTACTTACTGAAATTGAGGGTTTTCTTTAACCCCTTTTCATCACCTCTGAGTAAAGCTTATCAAAAAAAGTTATTGAAGGGGCGCCTGGGTGGCTCAGTCGTTGAGTGTCTGCCTTCGGCTCAGGTCGTGATCCCAGGGTCCCGGGATCGAGCGCCACAACGGGCTCCCTGCTCAGCGGGAAACCTGCTTCTCCCTCTCCTACTCCCCCTGCTTGTGTTTCCTCTCTCGCTATGTCTGTCTCTGTCAAATAAATAAAAAATAAAATCTTTAAAAAAAAAAAAAGTTACTGAAGGTCTGTAGACAGTGTCTTTAGTACTAGGTAGTGGCTTGCTTTTTTTTCTTTTTTTTTTTTTTAAGATTTTATTTATTTATTTGACAGAGAGAGAGGGAACACAAGCAGGGGGAGTGGGAGAGGGAGAAGCAGGCTTCCCGAGGAGCAGGGAGTCCGATGCGGGGCTCAATTCCGGGACCCTGGGATCATGACCCGAGCCGAAGGCAGCCACTTAAGCAACTGAGCCATCCAGATGCCTCGGTAGGGGCTTGCTTTTTAATTTTTTTAATTTTTACTTTTAAAAGATATGTTTGTTTATTTTAGAGAGAGAGAGCGTGCACTCAGATGCAAGTGGGGGGAGGGCAGAGGGAGAGAGAGAATCTTTTTTTAGAATTCCTGCTTTTTGAGGGCAGGGATTTTTTTTTTTTTTTTTTTTTACGATTTTTTATTTTTTATTTGAGAGAGAGGGAGAGCACAAGCAGGGGGAGCGGCAGGTAGAGGGAGAGGGAGAAGCAGGCTCCCCACTCAGCGGGGAGCCCAATGCGGGGCTCGATCCCAGGACCCTGGAATCATGACCCGGGCCAAAGGCAGCCTCTTAACCAACTGAGCCACCCAGGCGCCCCGGAGAAAGAGAATCTTAAGCAGACTCCTCGCTGAGCAGGGAACCTGACTTCAGGGCTCTATCCCAGGACCCTGAGATCCCAGCCTGCCCAAAATCAGGAGTCAGATGCTCAACTGACTGAGCTACCCAGGCGACCCAGTGACTTGCGTTTTTAAAGTAGGCGTATTTCTCGTGAGTTACCTGTTCCCTTGTAGTGTGGTTGTTTATCGTGCACCTGAGCTGTGAATGCAGAGTCACTTGTATTTCTGTGCTACCCGCACAAGAGTCATGAAGTAAGCTAAGTAGTTGGTTCTACACAGTTGCTTCTGCGCGTAGCTTTCACTGGACAAAATGGTAATGGAAAGAACCCCAGGCAATCCTCAGGAGGCATGTGTTCTAAAATCATCCCACTTCTGCCACTAACCCTGTGACCCTCGATAAGGTTTCTTCTTTGTGCTTCATTTTCCCTCTGTCAGTTAGGGTGTTGGAAGAAAGATCTCTAAAGTTCTTCCACCTTTGGAGTCTGAAATCTTCTGTACAAGGACTTAGATAAAATTGTTAGCTTACCTACTTTTCACTTTTATGAAGTCTTTTCTTTTTTCTTCCCCCATTTTAGCCGTATAGGTGAGGGGCTCGATCAGGCTCTACCCTGTCTGACAGAACTCATTCTCACCAACAACAGTCTTGTGGAACTGGTAAGACAGATGGGGGGTGCGGGGAATGCATTTGGGGGGAGGAATTAAAGGTGCTACATGCCTCTTACAGTTTAGAAAACCCAGAGAAGGATCTCCTCATCCTTTGTCTTTTTTGTAATTCAGGATCTGGGCTTCTTTCAGTTAAATAGCCTTTTCCACTCTGTAGCTCATCTTTTGACAGTCTGAGGGTGTCTTGATAGAAAAGTTCCTAATTTAAGCGTAGTCCAGTTTGTCAGTCTTTTGTTGTGTTGCTAGTATTTTTGATGGCCTGTCAGGCTTCCACTGCAGAAAGAGTTGTTTTCTGTAAACCTAAGTTGTTTTCTAGAATTGCAGTGTCCCATATGGTAGCCACAAGCAGGTACTCTGAATCGCGATGTACTAAGAACTAAAATCCGTATCAGGTTTCAAAGACTTAGTACCCCCAAAAATGTAAGCTATCAATTTTTTATATTGAAATGCTAATGTTTTGGATAATAGGTTAAATAATATACTACTAAAATAAGTTACACTTGTATTTTTCTTTTAATTGGCTACTAGAAAACATTCAGTTACATATGTAACATGTTAAATTTTGTTGGACAGTTACATCCTGGAAACTTGTTTTACTCTTCACATTGAGATCAGTGATCCACTTGGAATTGGTTTTCCTGTGAGCTAAGGGGCAAGTTTTATTTTTCTATTTGGGTGTAATTATGGTGGCCTATTTCTTCTAATGCTTTTTAAGTTTCTGCTCTGTATGTATAATTTTTAACAGAATTGAGCTCATAGTATACATTGTTTTGTAACCTAAATTTTTCACTTAAACATTGGATGTGTAAGTCTGTATTATATAACTTGATTTTGTGTTATTATGACCTTACCTCCCTTCCCTGTTTCCATGATTGTTTCTTTCCTGGTGGACTGGGTCCAGAGCTTCCTTCAGAGTCTCAAAGGAGTACTTGACTCCAGAAGTAAGAAAGCACTGGTCTGAGGCCCTGTCTTTTCTAAAATATATGAGGTATTCAACCCAAAATGCACATTCATAGGAAATGTGTGGCATGATAGAAGCTGTTTCTATTTTTTTTTTTTAAGATTTTATTTATTTATTTGAGAGAGAGAATGGTGAGAAGAGAGCACGTTCCGGGGGGACAGGGAGAAGCGGCCTCCCTGCTGAGCAGGGAGCCAGACATGGGGTTTGAACCCAGGACCCTGGGATCATGGCCTGAGCCACTCAGGTGCCCAGAGCTGTTTGTATTTTTGTGTATGTTGTAATTATACTTAAAATTGTCTGTAAAGATGAAGGCTGAGTTTGTGCTATCAGTTACTGAAGTAGGTGTATTAAAATCTCACATGGTAGTAGATCTGACAGTCTCCCTAGAGTTCTGTCCATTTTAGTTTTATGTATATTGAAATTCTCTTAGTTGATATACAAGATTTTAAATTGTTAATACCTTCCTGATGAACTAACCTTATTACTGTGCCGTGCCCCTCTTTATCTCTTTTAGTGCTGTTTTACCTTGTCTATTTTATCTGCTATAATATGCCAAAACAGGCTTTCTTTTAGTTAGTATTTGTATGATCATTTTTTTCCATCCAAAATTTACTTCCAGCTTTTCTGTACCTTATATTTTAGATTAAAACAGCATATGATAAGGTTTGTTTTGTTAAATACAGTGTGAAGTCGTTTTTTTAAATGAAGTATTTGGTCTCTTTACATTTAATTTAATTACTGGTGTATTTGAGTTTGTCTTTTTTTCTGGAGGTTATTATTGATCCAGCCATTCTGCATTTCTTATTCTCTCCTTTGCTGTGTTCATTCTCTCTCTTTGTCTCTGTCATTTTTTTTCCTACAAATAGTGTAGGAATTACTTATTCCTATTGTTAGCATTCTGGGAATTAAAAATTGATATTAAAGTTTCAACTTAACCAATACCTTTAGTTTCTTTTTTTTTTTTTACCTTTAGTTTCTTAAACAATAGTGACTTAAAAAAAAAAACATTTCATACCTCCCAACATATTTATTTATTCTGTCTAAGGAACCCATCAAGGCATCATCATTACATTTTACAGTTTGTGTGTGTCTGCGTGTGAGTTTAACAAAAGTTGCCTTTCTTTCCTTTTTGTTTTGGTTTTTTTTGCAGCTTTATTGACGTATGGGTGATGAATAAAAATTGTATGTATTTAAGGTATACAATGTGATTTTTGATAGATGTATACATTGTGAAGTGATTACTGTTACCAGACTAACATACCGATCACCTCACTTATTTACTTTTTTGTTTGTATGGTAAGAATACTTGAGATCTATTCTCAGCAAATTTCAAGTATACAGTAGTATATTATTATTAACTACAGTCGCCATGTTGTACATTAGATCTCCAGAACTTACTCATCTTATAACTGAAAGTTCGTACTCTTTGATCAATAGCTCATTTTCCCTTTCCCCCCACCCCTCAGCCTCCGGTAACCACCAGTCAACTCTGTTGCTGTGAGTTGGTCTTTTTTTTAGATTCCACATACAAGTGAGATCATGCGATGTTTGTCTTTGTCCCTTTTTAGGTCCTCCCGTGTAGTTCTTTGAGTGGTGCTATGCAGGTAGCGTGCTCTGGAGCTCCCTCTGATGGGTGTTAGTGAAGCGTTTAAAAATGGCAGCTGCTGTTCTGAACTCCTGGCTCTGTTCCCCTCTTGCTTTTATCGGTACTTTTTCCTCATTGTCCCTCTTGCCCCTGTCCGGCTCAATTTCAGTCTGGTCCGAGCAGTTTCTCCTCCTTGTAGGGCGTTGTCCTGGAAAGAATACCATTTGTGGTTAGTATTAAGAGTGAGCGCCCAGGGGCACCTGGGTGGCTCAGTTGTTAAGCGGCTGCCTTCGGCTCAGGTCATGATCCCAGGGTCCTGGGATCGAGCCCCACATCGGGCTCCCTGCTCAGCGGGAAGCCTGCTTCTCCCTCTCCCACTCCCCCTGCTTGTATTCCCTCTCTCGCTTCTCTCTGTCAAATAAATAAATTAAAAAAAAAAAAAAGAGTGAGCGCCCAAATTGCCGGGCCCCTCGGGCCTTGCCCCAGCCTTGCTGCTCTCCTTCCTGGCATGTGCCCATCTGCTGGTGGCTGCTCTCACTGCCTCTTGGTCATTTCGGAGCACTCGGTTTGTCCCGTGCATCTCCGCTTTCCCTCTGCTGCGGCCTGTGCACACACTGGGCCCGTGCGCCTCGCACTGCCCTCAAAGTGCTTTCTCCCTGCGTCTTCCTGTTCCAGGCTTCCTGCCACAGTGCCTTTTCCTCTCCGTTAGTTGTAGCTGTTGACCACAGGTTTTGCTTTTGCTGTCCTTGTACTGTATTTTATGGGATGCTTTGGGAAGATTCAAAAACTAACCTGCCCTTGTCCCATAATTGGGTCCTTTTTTTTTTTGAACTATACTCCTTGTCCTTGACGCTGAGGCAGTTTGAGGGAGGCTGGAATAAAGGTGCCTGCCCGCAAGACGATGTGCCGCCTGCACCGCCACGAGGCGCGTACAGGTATTAGTGGGGGGACCATGTTACCCCAGGTTCCAGTTTGAGGTTCCCTGTGTGAAGAACTTGGTCTGAAGTTGCAGAAACGTTGACATCTCTTTTCTAAATCAGTGGTTTAAATTCTAGCCCTTTGGAGGTTGCTACAGGAAATAAAAAATTTTTTGTCTCTTCTGCTATTGAGACAGAAACTGTTAGGACTAAGATTGTAAGTTTAAGAAGCTCCAAACTACTTGCCGGTTTAGTCAGTAGGAATTTATTACGCATCTGTGCTGTGTTAGTATTGTGCTAGGTGCTCGGGCCGTACAAAAATAAAAGGTAAGATAGGAGTCCTTGCTCCAAAGGCATCTGCCGTTTCAGGGTCTCAAAATAGCCTGTGGTTTCTGTGTTCTTAACCTGTGGCCATTTCTTTTACAGGGTGATCTGGACCCTCTGGCATCTCTCAAATCACTGACTTACCTAAGGTATGGAAACGATTTGTGGTGGTGACAGTGAAGTCCCTTATCATAACCCCATTACCAGCCTTGCTCTTAAAGCAATCAGTGAGTAAGAAGGACCTTTTAAAAACAAGGAGTGAAAATATTTCCTTTAGGTCCAGTGCTCTATTAAAGCTTCCCTAATGTTAACAACACCGAAATGTGCAAAAATGTGAACTTTTCCTTAGTTTATGGACTCATCTGGTGCTATTAAAATGGACCTCTTGTATGCTGCGCTATGAACAAGGTTGGCATTATGTTACTCCTTTTCTTGTAGTATTCTGAGAAATCCTGTAACAAATAAGAAGCATTACAGACTGTACGTAATTTATAAAGTTCCGCAAGTCAGAGTACTGGATTTCCAGAAGGTGAAACTAAAAGTAAGTATTGTTCTTTTGGTTGTAAGTCATTATAGTTTCGTGTGTTTTATTTTATACTTTTGTTACTGATTTTTTTCAATTGCCTAATGAGTTTTACTATTGGTTTGTAATAAAAACGTGGCAAAGAAAATGTTAAATCATGTATTTTGCATAGCAGAGTTTATAGTAGGACTTGGGGCTAACGCTGTCTTGGCTGGTAGTGCTGGCTGTTCAGGCAGCCTGCGATCAGCCACCGGGAGCACTGTCAGCAACAGACTGTTTAGACACATTCCCCGCGGGGAGCTAATATAATCCATTTTTCAGCAGCTTTAATTGTTAGGGTGATTTTCCCTTTACTGGGAGTGTTTTTGTTTTCTTTTTCTTTTTAAACCTTCTTAGTTCCTCCAGAGCCCCTCCTTAAAACTAGGAGGGGGAACTTTCTTCGGGGCGCCTCACCAGAGAAGGCAAGGCCTTTGTCTCCTTTTACTTGAAATTGGCTTTTGGTATTTTTACCAGCCCACAGTATTTCAGGAGAGTTTTCTTCCGTGTTTTCTGAGGAATGCATCTAAATGCATGTGGTATTCCTATTTCCATTAACTCTGTGTGTGGTGTTGCTGTAGGAGCGTCAGGAAGCAGAGAAAATGTTCAAGGGCAAACGGGGTGCACAGCTTGCAAAGGATATTGCCAGGAGAAGCAAAACGTAAGATACGGATATCCAACTTCACTCCACTTCACCTTCAGAAACACTATCTGTCTGGCTTTTTGCCTCCTACAGAATTAAAACACCTGTGCCTAATAACAGTATTGAATTTGTGTGATGATAGCCCGTGACCAACAATGGTCCACACATCACATGAGATTTCTACCAGGTTAGCAAATCCTTTCGTGTTTAGTCTTACTGCAACATTGTATGCTTCCTGCTTTTTGTCTAGAGGAAGATGAGAACCGGGTGGTGTTTCTGAAGGAGAGAGTTTCTTGTATCAGTTTGTTAACAAAGATAAGATACTACACTGGTTGAATTACTTTCAAAAGCTGTTTTGAAAGTAAAAGAGAAGCAACTTCCATTGGTCCGGGTTTAATAGTTGCATTCTTCCCTCCCCCTCCCAAGTTTCAACCCAGGTGCTGGTTTGCCAACTGACAAAAAGAAAGGTGGGCCGTCTCCAGGGGATGTAGAAGCAATCAAGGTAATAACGTGTTAGGACTCTTGGACTGGAGAGAGTTGCCATGGGTTTAGGACATGAAATATGTAATAGACCAAGTTCTAAACATTGTAGTCCTCCCCCCACCCCCCCAGCAACAGTTAGATTTCTGCCTGTATTCTGTGTAAGAAGGAAGTAACATGAAGTTATTGCTTGACTTTGACTTGAATTACTTACATGAGCCAGTCAAAGCAGAGGCAGTTCTAGTTCTTTCTCATTTTCCCAGGGTATGTTTTATTTCGAACAGTTAGTTACCTTAGTATGTTGTCTCAGTGTTTGCCTTAGTTTTTATTTTCAAAGATTGCTGTCTGCAAGATCTGCTTGATGATCAGTGGGAAATCCTAATTTCATAATAATTGCTTCCTAAATTACCCAGTAACATAGTTCCAAATAGGTGCTTGAATTCACTAAAATTTTAGGACATTTGCAGTGATTGTTGGCTGTCTTGTAAGCGGGTCCACACCCTTTTACCAGTTTTGGGAATTTATGATTCGGCTTTGGGTTGATTTCAACGTGACAATAAAATTCTTGCACCAACACAACAATTTAATATTCCAGCTCCCAAAGTTGCTGTGGACTTCTGTAGGGGTTTCTGGGTGATTGATCGTTAGATGCAATTAATGGTCCGTCTCCGTTGTTTTCTGTCCTCCAGAATGCTATAGCAAATGCATCCACCCTGGCTGAAGTGGAGCGGCTGAAGGGCTTGCTGCAGTCTGGCCAGATACCTGGCAGGGAGCGCAGACCAGGTCAGGACACAGTGTTCTTGTCTGCGGGCTGCCCAGTTAATGTTATACTTGAAGTGATTCCAGAACAGTTCAGATGCCATGACCCAGGAATGTTAGCCTCTGACGGATGCGAAATCCCTTTATATGATCTTTGAGGATAAATTATTTGATGGAGAATATTCTGGCATAGGACCCCGAGGGTTTTTTATGTAAAAGTTGAAGCATACATTATTCCCTAGCCATGCAGTGTAACCAAACACCAGAGGGAACCGTGTGGACTTTCACCCGTGTGTGTGTGTGTGTGTGTGTGTGTGTGTGTGTGTGTGTTAGATACCTTAGTAGTTGGTTAGAAATACAAGCCTCAGAGCCAAACAGCATGAAGCTCAGATCTTAGCCTCACCAGCTCTGTCTTTGGGTGAATTTCTTCAACCTCACTTAATCTTAAATCCATTTCCTCATCTTTAAATTTAAGATAACATACAGTACCAACCTCAAAGGGTGTTTGGGAGGATAAGTAAGAGTTCATAGGTAGCACTTAGCACAGGGTCTGACATGAGCATACATTTTTGCTAAGTGTTGGCTATTCTAATTTTTTTAAGATTTTATTTATTTATTTATTTGACAGAGAGGGAGACACAGTGAGAGAGGGAACACAAGTGAGGGAGAGGGAGAAGCAGGCCTCCCACGGAGCAGGGAGCCCGATGGGGGCTCGATCCCAGGACCCTGGGATCGTGACCTGAGCCAAAGGCAGACGCTTAACGACTGACCCACCCAGGCGCCCACCAGAAGGAAATCTTTTTTTTTTTTTTTTTTAAGATTTTATTTATTTATTTGACAGAGAGAGACACAGTGAGAGAGGGACCACAAGCAGGGGGAGAGGGAGAGGGAGAAGCAGGCTTCCCACGGAGCAGGGAGCCCGATGTGGGGCTCGATCCCAGGACCCTGGGATCGTGACCTGAGCCAAAGGCAGTCGCTTAACGACTGAGCCACCCAGGCGCTCCTATTCTAATATTTGAATGCCAACTTTGTGTCCGGCAGGATGTTGGGCGCTGGAGGTGTAAAGTAAAAACTACCCAAAAAAATGTGTATTACGAGTTTTGATATGAATGTAATTGGGTGCTTCTATCTAGACTGGCAACTCAGGGAAAGTTCCCTTGGGCAAGTCATGTCTGAATGGAAGCTAAAAATGAGTAAGACATTAATTAGATCAGCGGTTCTCACTGTATAGCCCTTGACCTCTGGGCATCTGTGAGGTCAGAACTTTGTATGATAACACGGAGGTGTTACTTGCTTTTTCCGCCGCTATTAACATTTGCACTGATCATGCAAGAGTAACGGTGGATAAAACTGCTGGGGCCTCGGCACAGGTCAAGGCCATGGCCTAGAAGGTATTAGGAGTCCTCATTCTAAACTGCTGTGCACTCTCTTAGTAAAGTGTTTCACTTAAGATCATCCTTCATGAAGCAAAGAGATTAATGTTACTAAATATCACCTTTTTAAATGCATATCTTTTGATATCCTGGGTGACAGGATGAGGGTATGCACGAATGCATGCCCTGGTTGGTTGGTTGTCTCCATGCACTTGAACATTTGTTTCATTTGAGAGGCAGGCATCTTCTCGAACATGAAGCAAACTTGTCACTTCAAAGAAAAGGTAGATCTATGGATTTTTCAAGTAAGAGAGTATGAAAAGTTCATTGATAAGGTTTCAGACTCCACAGTGCAAACTAACCCTTAAGAAACTACCACTTTTGTCAAGTTTTAGCATAGCATCAAACAGGAAAAGCCACAAAAAGTCTACGAAGACCGTTAGAATACTCCTGCCTTTCCTAGCTGCGTGTCTATGTGAGGCTGATTTTCCTCATTTCCTTCAGTGAAAACAAAGTGTTGTAGCAGGGGGACTGATGAGGCCAGTCCCAGGGTCCAGCTGACGGCTGTTCGTCAGACACGATAGAGAGAGGCAAAAATAGAAGATAATGCCAAGCTTCTCACGAAATATTTTTGTTTTGGAAAATGTTATTTTTTTTTCCTATAAAAACATAAACGTTAACATGTAATGGAGACTTTTTTTAATGAATTACTATTTTTTTTAAATACTTGATCTTAATTTCTAATACAGTATTGATGAATCTAATATGGTATTGGTAAGTGTACATAAACAAAAGCTCTTTGGGTCCTAAAACTAAAGTGTTTGCAAATTGCTGAACTAAACAAAGGCAGAGTGACATTCTAGGGAGGAAGTGGGGACCACACAGGCAAAGCACCTGTGGCAAATAGGAGCCTTGCCCACTTGAACTGGAAGAGGCCAGTGGGAGTGAAGTTCAAGGCACAGGGAGAAGTGGTGAGATGAGCCAACAGAGGACGCAGGCAGTAGGCCACACAGGGCCCTGCAGACTGATGGATGCAGTCTTGTGTCCTGAGAGCATTAGAAGTTTGTCAAAGGTTTTCTTTTCTTTCTTTCTTTTTTTTTTTTAAAGATTGTATTTATTTATTTGACAGAGAGTTAGAGAGCACAAGTAGGCAGAGCGGCAGGCAGAGGGAGAGGGAGAAGCAGGCTTTCCGCTGAGCAGGGAGCCTGACGTGGGGCTCGATCCCAAGACCCTGGGATCATGACCTGAGCTGAAGGCAGACACTTAACTGACTGAGCGACCCAGGCGCACCATGTCAAAGGTTTTCAAGGCTCAGTGGTGACAGGTGGGGGAAGAGGCTGTATCACAATGGCTTATTGTGACTGTCATATGACAGAATTACTGAGCTGATTTGTTTCCCCTAAAATGTTTTATCTGGGCCTTAGGATCTCTTGGATTTTCACTGTGATCTGGCGGTTCACTGGGAAGAGGAAAGGAGACATGGTTCAGTGTACTCCATAGATTTCAGTGGGCCAAGGCTTCTGAGTACACTGAAACTTGACTGACATTCTTATCCTGGTAGTTTTGTATCTAGAAATCCGATGTTGGGGCTAACTGTAGAAGCAATAGGCTTAAACAAGAATAATTTTCCCATGCACTGAGTTAAAACATTTCCTTCTTCAGAATACATTGACCCAAATATCTGTCATAAATTGATGAACAAATGTAAGACTTTTGGTTGTTGCCATACTCTAATTTAGAGACAATAAGTCACTGAGTATTCCCATTAACTGGCATGTAGTAGGTATCCAAATCTTTTTTGAGTATTCCCACTTTCTTTGCCTACGGTAGCAGTAAGAACAAAACACAAAGTATAAGCTTTTTGCTTTCACAAAAAAGGAATTATCAGTGCAACCAAAATGGGTTATTTGAATGTCAGACAGTGAGTTTGACTTTTATAAAACACCTTTGTGACCCTTTGCCTAGGAATTGACCATCCCTTCTGATACTTGCCAAAGACAGGTAGTCTCTGGACGCCAAGCTCCTGTGGTTGGGTTTGTACCTAGTCCAGGAACTAGCATGCAGTAGCTTCACAGAAGGGCCACTCGCATCCAGAGAAGCACATGCTCTGAACTCAGTATGACATCTGGCTTTGTGTTCTTCTTTAGGCCCCACTGATGATGGTGAAGAGGAGATGGAAGAAGACACGGTCACAAATGGGTCCTGAGCAATGTGGCCTGAGTATCTGCAGGATGTATAATACACCTCCTTGGGACAAGTCCTGCTTTTTGAACTGGGAATAATAGCCTTGTTTGGGTCAGCAAAGTGGAGTTCATAAGCATTGTCGGAAGGCTTAAGACTGCTGCTGGTAATTTTGTAATATTATTAATTTTGAAACCTAAATGCCAGTTTTCTACAAATAGTAAAAACACAGCGACATTCACTGTGCTGCCACGTTGTCTGTCATGGGGGGTGGGGGGCGGTGCGCAGTGAGGTATACGGACATGTGGAAGTTGGAAATGCCTGAGGGCGGTGTTTCTAGGTAGGCTTCCCAGGCCTCTATAAAATGTTTAGATTTTTAAATTCTTAATAAAACTCAAGATTACCTGTGTGCTACCAGTGGTTATTGGTAAGACTCTGCAATCTGGTGCATTTTTTCCCCCATGCAAAGAATAACAGCTTCATTAAAGACAGCCAGGCTTTAATTACTGATTTGAAAAATTGTAGGGGAATGCAACTCCTGCTTGTTGGAATCTGAGCAGAGGGGCAGCATGTTCCAGCATTTAGGACATGGTTAGGGGTGTGGGGGGGTGGTCTTGCCCAATGAGCAGGCTACGGCAATGTCCTCTCACAGCTCCTGGATGCTTCGTTGCATTTCTCACACCCTTTTACGGCCAATTTAGGCTAATCATAAAAACAATGTGGAGGTGAGCACCGTCACCATCCATCTTTTCATCCGCTGGTGTTGGTCTGGGTTTTCTTTTTAAACAAAATGTGAGAAACACTCTTGTCAGTAGACCCCTGAACAATTGTGGGTGATTGCTGCTGGGCTGATTTTGTCATTCTTGTAAAGTGTGCATAAGATGTGTAAGCCATGAAGGAACTCGACCTTCGAGGAACTGGCAGTCTAGCTGGGAAGATGGAACCGTGGGCAACAGTGGTGCTAAACCTCCATGTAGTAGAAGAGAGGGCAGAGCGTTCAGAAAGGACATGGAACTTGGCTATCAGGAGAACTTGGCCTGCAGATTGCCTCAGTATGACCCTAAACCAGTGCTCTCCAACCCCAGTGTGCTATGAATTTCCAGGGCACCTTGTTCAAATGCAAGATCCCGTGGGGGCTGGTGCCGTCCATGAGAAGACAGGGCTTCTCAGGATTTCCAGATTTCCCTCTCACCACTTCCTCAGTGTCTACCTGACACCTTTCAACTCCCTCAAGGACAGTCCCCCGTAGTCCATTTACTGATGGCCCAAACCAGGGTGCATTGCTCTGCTGTTTTACCCTCACTTGGACAGATGGGGAGGTTGATGTTTTTTAATGATTTCCTGGGACATTTAGGCACCCAGGAACTAACTCAAATAGACAATAGATGGATTTATAAACTAGAAGTTAATATAATTTGAGAGGAAGATAACTCTGCAGTTGATGCTCTGCTGTTCCCCTCACCAAGGTGTTACTAAATGTACATGGAATCAGAACAGAGGGCCTTGTGGGTGGGGGTGGGGTGGTCTTAGAGATCGTCCTGGGCTGGATTAGAATTTAGCTTTGACAACATCTTTCATGACAGAAGCCATGAGGCTGCCTTTTCTGCTTGTCAGGACAACTAAAATGAGCCCAGTTTCCTCCATGCTTAAGATCCAGGGAAGCTATTGCCATCCTAGTCAAGAGGCTCCCTGCTGCCATCATTTATGAGCTACCGATTAAGGGGACTCTGAATGAGCCTCTGGTCATTACCCTGAGTAATAACCACGTGGTTGCCGTTCATTTCCCTCCAGTCACGTTCCCTCCCTCTAGCTTACTTCGGGTCCTGGCTTCGACTGTGGGCAATCCTTAGCAATAATACAAGACTTGGGTGCCATTGCCTGAGCGGATCTGGCCTAAACGGGATCACTTTGGCACCAGTTTAATGATGCATGGTTAAGGGTTTGAGGGCTGCTAAGAAAAAACAAAAGGAGCCCTTGCTCCAGTATTTATGCTCTTGTCCCAACTGAGGCTTTTGCAAAAGTTGACAAGATGAGTGCGAGAGCTCCTTTGCTCAGAGCTCCGCTAATACCCGTGTGTCTCAGGACCTGAAAAATGGGGATTGCCTCAACCTGGTTTTTCCCAGAAGCCCTGTGGTTTCAGTGTGCAAGTTCTGTAGAACATGAGGTTCAGTCAGAGATAATAGCTTCTGTCATGTTCTAGTAGAAACCTGTACGAGTGGCACGGTCATGGCAACACTCAAACTTTATTTCTGTGGAACTACATTAAGATGTTGATTTGAATATTAATAGCTTTGTAATATTGGTGAAGGGTAGTTGCAAGAAAGGCAGGCTGGGGCAAGGTGCCCCCCCCACCCCCCCAAGAAGAAAGCACTCTTAGAAGGATTTTACACCACCCTGGAAGGGGCCCTCCACCCTTTCCCACGTGACAGATGACAAAACCTGATTGAATGACAGGCACAGGGAGGGTTAATCAGATTAAAACAGCCCTCCCACAAAGCCCATAAAAACCCCTAGACTTGGAGAAGTAGATGGCAACCCTCTGGGATCCCCTCCCTCTTCGGGAGCTTTGTACTATCACTTTATCACTCAATAAACTTTGTTTTGTTGCCCACCACTCTTGATCTTGTCTACCCCTTCATTCTTTGGAGTGGCGTGATCAAGAACCGGGGCACCGAAGAAGGAAATCCTGTAACAGCCTTTGTAATTAGTAGGTTTTGAGATTCTAAGAACTATAAATTTAGGAAATGTATGTAGTTATATCTATATCTATATATTTACATATGTAGATATTTAACATAATTTAAATGCTACAGTAGGGGGTGCCTGGGTGCCTCAGTAGGTTAAGCATCTGCTTTAAGCTCAGGTCATGATCCCAGGGTCCTGGGATCAAGTCCCGTGTCAGGCTCCCTGCTCAGCGGGGAGTTTGCTTGTCCCTCTGCCCCTCCCCCCCCCAAATAAAATCTTTAAATGCCACAATAGGAATCTACAAGAATGTCATTGAGGGCGCCTGGGTGGCTCAGTTGGTTAAGCAACTGCCTTCGGCTCAGGTCATGATCCTGGAGTCCCTGGATCGAGTCCCATATCAGGCTCCCTGCTCGGCGGGGAGTCTGCTTCTCCCTCTGACCCTCCCCCCTCTCGTGCTCTCTCTCATTCTCTCTCTCTCAAATAAATAAAATCTTTAAAAAAAAAAAAATGTCATTGAAAGGGACAACCAAGTTTGAGAAACACTACTATTTGATTGCCATCTCTGTAATCTCCCTTGGCTGCCAACACCCTTTAATCCTGTCCTGTTCCATATACTTTTGTGAAAAGGTGAGGTTAGGCAGTTTGTCAGTTAGCTATTGCCACGATAATGCTGCATAACAAACCACTCCGAAACTCAGGCTGTTAAGTGACAACCACCATTTATTCTCACAGCTGGCTTGGCTTTTCATTGCAGGTCTATGCGTTAACTAGGGTGGCTCAGCTTTGCATTATCATTCTTGGGCAAGTCAGTTAAATGGGCAATGGCACAGGGAGGAAACGCTAGAGGCTTCTTAAGACCTACCTTCAAAACTGACTCACTGTTACATCTGCCTACTTGTCATTAACCCAAGCAAGCCATCTGGCCAAGTCCAAAGCCAAAGGATGGGCAAATAATAGTCCTTACACCTTGAGGCTATTGCAAGGATACGGTTGTTAGGAGGAATGATGAACTGGGGCCAATCATTTAGTCTGCCATGGTCTGTGACTGGTTGGGAGGTCTTTGTCCTGTTTTCGCAAATAAGCCCTGAGCAGTTATATTGAACAACGTGTGTGCTGAAATAACTTTATAGTTCTAGATAAGCTAGGTGAGATGACACACCCAGATTAAAGGGACAAAGGTAACGCATAAGCCTGACTAGGAAGAATAACTTCTATCAATGGGAATTTAAGAACAGCATTGTGCTAGGACCTGAAGCAAAACCCCTTTATCCTTGCATCCTAGTAATTCAAAACCTATTAGATTTTAGGTGAATATACTATTCATCATACTGTGAATACGTATGTCAACCAAGACACTAGTTTATAATAGTATGCAAAGGTACTTTATTCTTGGTGTTTAAAAATATGCATTATTTTCATTACTGTTGTGCTGGTTTCTATTTTATATCACAAAGTCCTCAGTGACAGGAATTATTCACTATTTTTGTTTAAATGATAGAAACTGAATGTTAAATTTATTCCATCTTCCTGCCTGCAGACACTGCAGGGCAGGGTGGGTAAACAAGGCAAATAAGGCAAACTCTTCTCCCCCATTTTACCACATGCAACATTTTGGCATTTTTATGATATGCAGGTTGACTCAATTCATTGACTTGGTTTGAAAGCTGGCAACAGTAAGGTAGGATCTCTGCGAGGTGGGATCTTCCTCCATAGCTACTCCAAATATCCTAATCCTGGGAGGATTCACTGGGAGCTCTGAAATGATGTTCACTGCAACATTCTTGAAACTTTCACATCTTGAACCGACACCTTTTGTCAGGGTAGGGAACTATCTGTTAAAAACCTTCTTAGCCAACCCAAGCCACCAGCAATCTTAACCACTAAGTTACTATAAGAAAATGAACTTCCCAAGCATTAATCGAAACTTGTGCCATATCCCTTTTCAGGATATTAACGCTCTGAAGGGAAAAGAGGTCCTCACCCACTGCTTCCGTGAACAGTGACTCTCCTACAGTATAGTGTACCTAATGTCCAGAGCATAACCAAACAAGTGGGGCAACCCCCATCTCTTGACTAGGTTATCAGTACTTATACACAAGGTGTATTTAAAGCTGATCCCAAATCAACTATTGCAGTCATAATCCCAAGAAATAGTTCAGTTTTAGCACATCGAGTTCCTGCAAGATGCCAGATCGAGGGAGAAACCACTTCAAAACAAAGAGTGATGGTTCATCACCTTTTACAAGTGAGAGGAAAACAACAAGGAGGGACTAAAACTTCTCCCTCCTAAACTCATCAATGGCTGTCTTCACAGCTTTAATTGACAAAATCCAGAGTCCTCCATTTCCCCATTTCTAGAGCCCATTTTCAAGGTGAAGAAAAGCTCTGACGTCATCCCGTTAGCTGTCTTTTCACGACCGTATTCCTGATTCTCAGCTCTCCTTTAGAGACACAGCTAGGTGTGTTCACGTCAAAGCCTCCTCTAAAAACACTCAAGCTCAAATTTCTAGTAGGGGGGTGAAAGTAGGCTCGGGAGCGGAGTGATGGGAGAGGAGTGGAGGCGGTGGAGGAGGGCTTTGCAGGCGAGCAAACAGCCAGGAAACTATCATAAACAACTAATACTGCCTGTGACACCCAGTAGGAGTCGATACGTGTTGGCGCCCCCGCTTTAATTCTTTCCCAAGAGGTTTTGGCTCAGGAGGGGAGGAGAACCGTGAGGGTCGGCGGGACTTCTTAGCCTGAAATGCAACCGGGGCAGCTGGAGGAGGAGGCTGCCAGGGTTTCATCTGCACGCCTTGGGGGCGGACCCTGGCGGCAACCCTCATCTGCCGGCCGAGTTCTGTTGCCCAGTGGGCCCGGGGCAAGGATGTGGGCGCAAATCCTGTTTCCAGGCGGCCCCTAACCCCCCGTGACCTCGGTGCGCAATCAGTACAAAAGTAAACAGGCCGGACGGAGTCGGCCCGGAGATCCGTCACACGGATTCAACCCCGCCAGCAGCGACGCCGCCCGCCTAGCCAGCGCGCTGCAGGCCCCGGGCCGTCTGCCACCGCCCGGTCCTGCTCTCCCGGCCCCGCCCGGCTGGCCACGCCCTCGCCGTGATTGGCCGAGCCTCAGGGCCGGGTCGCATCACGATTGGCCGGGACCCCGGGTCGCTGGTCTCGGGCGCGCGCCACGTGTACGGAGGGGCGGGCCGGAAGGCGAAGACTCCAGCTGACTCGGCCTGGCCGCGCGGCTTGGCGGCGGCCATGGAGCGGGACGGGCAGCTGCTGTCCGCGCGGCCGGCCCTGGAGACAGAGGGGTTGCGCTACCTGCACGTCACGGGTGAGTCGGGCCGCGGGCCACGGGCTCGTACCGCCAGCTCCCCCGGGCGCCGCCATGTTCGGTGCGTTGTCCTCTGCTGCGCGCCCGGCCGGGCCTGGGGAGGCCTGGGGAGGCCTGGGGAGGCCTGGCCGGCAGCCGGGCGGCGCCGCACGCAGGCCCGGGAGGAGGGCCTGGAACGCGCGCGGAGGCCCTCCCGGAGCCGCCCTTCTCCGGGCGGCGCCGTCGGGCCCTTTTCTGCGTGAATCCTTTACTTTATGCGAAGCGAGCCCCTCTGGGCTGCGGAGACTGAGGCCACTCGGCCCTGGGCATTTTCCTCCAGGCCTCGCGTCACCCTCCCGCTCCATACCCGGCGCTGTGTCGGCCCCCCCGGCCACCCCTTTCTATCAGTTCCTGAGGTCTGAAAGGCCTCTGCCCTCCTGAGTTGGATAAACTTCCCTTCACCCATCAAAACCCGCTTTGCGGCGCCCTCCATCCTCCGGACTTGCCCCTCAACTCCCCGGATGGTTGAGAAGTCCCTTCTCGGTGACCCCCGAATTGTGCTCGCTTCTATTTTAACTGCCTACTTAGAAGGCCATTTCCGCGGCTGACCCGGAGGGTTTTGAGGGCAGGAGCTACGCTTCCTTTGCCTTCGTTGAATTTGATGGACAAGTCTAGTAGTGGTACGACTCAGTTTCCTGAGAACTGTTTTCTCCTTTTCAGTGGGCTCCCTGCTAGCCACCTACGGCTGGTACATCGTCTTCAGCTGCATCCTTCTCTACGTGGTGTTTCAGAAGCTTTCCACCCGGCTGAGGGCCTTGCGACAGAGGCAGCTGGACCGAGCTGCGGCTGCCGTGGGTTAGTGCCTGGTAACAGAAGAGAAGACAGTGGCTTTACGCCTATTTCTTGTAGTATTTAAAAGTTAGTCTGTTAGGAAGAGTAGGAAGTTCATGATTCTGATCTGTATGAAAGGAAAGCCATTTTATGCTTCTGGAATTGATTTTGGGGAATGTGCAACAGCTTTTTTTTTTTTTTTTTAATTTCAGAGATTTTAATGAGATGGAAAACCTGCTCGATGGTGTGTAGAGCACTCACTGCATATCTTGTGAGATGGTTTTTCATTTGTAGGATGGATTGAAAGGAAAACTTGACCGCTTCTCCATGCTTGTGGGTCTGCCTGTTGAATCTCTAGAACCATTGCGAGTGACAAGAAACTCAGCCTTGGTTCTTTATATCCACCACATTTTGAGTTTCACAACTTCCTCATCAGATCTGATTTCAAATTACTCTTGGCTGTTTGGAAAACATAGTCCCTCTGAAACAGTAGCCTTTTCGTTAGGTAGAAACTAGTTTCTGAGGATTATCTAAAAGAAATGTCAAGCGTTTTGAGAATGGCGGCTCAATTAAATACAAATCATTCTTGGGGGCGCCTGGGTGGCTCAGTTGGTTGGGTGACTGCCTTCGGCTCAGGTGATGATCCTGGAGTCCCGGGATCGAGTCCCACATCGGGCTCCCTGCTCAGCGGGGAGTCTGCTTCTCCCTCTGACCTTCCCCCCTTTAATGCTCTATCTCATTCTCTCTCTCAAATAAATAAATAAAATCGTAAAAAAAATAAATAAAATAAATAAATACAAATAATTCTTCTGACTCAGCACACTTACTGAGTTTGGGGAGAAAAGCAAATGTCGTAACACAAAAGGAGTAACTAGTGGAAAGACTTAAGAAATGTCCTTCACTCAAACATACATCTCCTCTCTCCCACAAAACTGTGGTCCTGCCATTCTGTCATTCTTTTTGATTGTTGGCTGTACCCATGACAACAAACCACAAATTACAGTTGTACATTTGCGTAAGATGCAGGATTTCAAGAGGGTGGTAGTGTTAGTCACCTGGGGAAGCCATCTCTACGAGTGAAGTGCTCGCAGGGGGAGACCCGCCCTTGCAACTGAAGAGTAGGCTTGTAAGATGATGCTAGACTGGACATTTTTAAAGAGGCTTAATTGTTTTCGTGAAGCACTGTGAAAAGTAAATGTGCAGTCAAAAGTGTTATCTTGTGCTGTTCTACAATTTTGTTAGGAACATTTGGTTAAAAAAATCGACCCTTGATTTTATTCTAAGAATGACCCGATAGTTAACACACGTTACCAAAATTTACATTTCTGTGAAGTGGAACTGTAATTTTGTTTTGTTTCTAAAGATAGAGTTCCAGTCATTTCTCCCGCTACACACACACAGACACACACCCGTTGCTACCTGCACAACAATACTTTGGCCCAGTTTATGTGGATTCAGTTACGTGCTCCTTTTCCACCACCGTGTAGGTAGTGATGCTTGCTTATACTTTTGGAGAGTGCTGATGTGAACATGTAGTTCTACTTTGTTTTCTTCTTTAAAAATTAGCCACACCACTGTAGTTGCCCTGTGGTGGTTCTTAACATGGTGGTCGGAATAGATGAGCAGATAGAGAACGTGACAATATATTTATATAATTCTGCTTTGTTTTTACAAAGCAGATAAAACGTAGATAAAGCTGGGGAGCTAGTATGCATTAATGCTAACTGGAAGGATTTTCCTTTTCTGTAGAAACAAGGGCAAAATGCCTAAGGATCTTTACCTCTGTGGTATGGATCTGGGCTAAATACGTGGTGGCTAATAGTCAGAAAACTTTATCTTCCCTTGTTGTCTTCTCGAATTCTGGTCAGCCTGGAGACTGGATGTTAGATGTCCAGGTTGTGGAATGGAGTCTCAGGGTGCCCCTCAGACCACTTACATGTCTGTCACGGGGCTATGCCAGACTCTCTGAATTGGAATTGCTGAGGGAGCCCAAAAATGCATGTTTCTAATAGGGATTTCTGGTGCCCTGGATCTTTAACTAGGGCTGAGAACTACGGCGGTAGGACAGTCTTCTGCCCCCATAAGCAGTAGTATTTATGCACAACAGGAGAATTTTCACGTAAAGTACACGTTTTTGCATTGCCTGACATCCGTACTTCTGTATCCTTCTCATAATATGGACCCTCAAGAGTTTCTTTTTTTCTCCCAAATTTTTCCGGACATTTTAGAACCCGATGTTGTTGTTAAACAACAGGAGGCTTTAGCAGCTGCTCGTTTGAAAATGCAAGAAGAATTAAATGCACAAGTTGAAAAGCATAAGGAAAAACTAAGACAGGTATGAGCTGGTTTTAGTTTGAATACATAGTCTTAAATATATTGCTGCTTTGTGGGTAAAAGAATGTGTGTGTGTGTGTGTGTGTGTGTGTATAAGCACGCTTGCCTGCATGTCCTCCCACCCCCACCCATTAGGGCAGGTACTGGAACAAATAATGATGGCAGAATCGATTCCACTTAGCTCAGTATCAGTCCGCACGCTTTCCTTGTGCAATATCTTAACTGTTTATGGGGAAAATACTCCTTTAAAAAGGTGTTCTTTTATTTACCTTTTTGCTTTTCAGTGGTTTCTTCGCAGTGTATTCTCACCCAAAACTGTGTGTGCCGTTTGCCATGCCCCTGGGCACACAGAGTACACGTTCAGCTTCTTGCTCCATTGTTTGTTTCAAGCCATGTATCTCATGATCTAACTTGGTGGGGCTGTTCTTCAGTGGATTGAAGGAGAGCCAGGGGGAGGGCAGCAGTGGGCTCAACCCAAGGGTGAGACGGGGAGCAGGAGATTTTGAAAGATTTTTTAAGGGCACATGGTTTGGTTGGGGAGCGGTAGGAGGGGTGGGGGGAAGAACCAAGGACAGCTGTTGGAAATGACCTGAGCATCTGGTGGGTTATGCTGCTCTTCACGGAGCAAGACCACCCACCAGATTTGACCCAGTCTGTATAACTGAAACAACCAAGTTGTAGTCTCTGCTCTCTTAAGTTTCAATCCAGATGTTTCTGGGCCCTTCTTCATCCTCTCAGAAGAAAGCCTCTGCATGCTCTTAAGGCAGCAGAGAAATTGGTCTTCCTGTTGGTTTTGCCTGTGTCTCTGGTGTTTCCAAGGTCCTGTGCCTTTCTGCCATCACTGGAGGCTGTTGTGATTTCTGCATGGTCATCCAGTACGTGGTTGGTCTCCCCAGCTTGGTCGGAGCCCAGGAGGAAAGGACAGAATAAGACCACACCTACTCTACACATTCATCCTCCTTGGTCACCCTGTCTCAGCAGCCTTCTTCACTGTTCAGTTGCATTTTTTCAGTCTAAACGCAATCACTAACCTAGAATGCCACATTGCTGTTACTTACTTAATTTTTTAAATCCTACGAAGTAAAAAAAAAAATTATTATAAAAATCTGTACCATGAAAATTAAGTCTCTGATCTCCTTGTTCCTCCACCTCCTGCTGCCCAAGCATTCCATCTTAGATTTTTAGGTATTTTTCTAGAAATATTTATCTGTATATAAACACACATAGAAATTTTTCATTGGGGGCGGCTGGGTGGCTCAGTCGGTTAAGCGTCTGCCTGCAGCTCAGGTCCTGATCCCGGGGTCCTGGGATCGAGCCCCACATTGGGCTCCCTGCTCTTCGGGAAGCCTGCTTCTCCCTCTCTCACTCCCCCTGCTTGTGTTCCCTCTCTCGCTGTGTCTCTCTCTGTCAAATAAATAAATAAAATCTTTAAAAAAATTTTTTTTTCATTGAAATGGCAACATAGTATACACAGATGCCATTTTTGAGCCGTTCTATTTTAGTTTTTTTCTTTGCTGATCTCCAACCATTTAATTATTACTGCTTTGTTCCGAGAGCCATAGAATAAGTTGGGTTCCTTCTCCATGTCAGAATTGATGACTTCAGGGTCTGAGTTTTTTGTGTGTGTTAGTAAAATAGCTTGCTCATTTATGCAGTTTGCTGATGTAGCTGAAAATAATCTTTTTAAAAGATCACTTTTGGGGCGCCTGGGTGGCTCAGTCGGTTAAGCGGCTGCCTTCAGCTCAGGTCATGATCCTGGGGTCCTGGGATCAAGCCCCACGTCTGGCTCCCTGCTCAGTGGGGAGCCTGCTTCTCCCTCTCCCTCTGCCTGCCACTCTGCCTACTTGTGCTCTCTCTCTATCTCTCCGTCAAATAAATAAATAAAATCTTAAAAAAAAAAAAAAGATCACTTTTTAAAATTGTAGTGTGAGCCCCCCAAAATTGGGAAAGGGACAAAAGCCTGTTTTCGGTTTTAAGATTGTTACAGGACATGGGGTTCTGTCTCCTATACTTAGAAGCAGAGCAATAATAACCAACTGATGGAGGCCGCCCAACCCACAGCTGAATCAGCTCTCCCGTTTGCAGTCCCAGGATTTGTCTGCCATGTTCCATGTCCTGGGGTTCTGCATGTCAGCTAGGAGTATAGACTAGCCTTCAAGTCCTGGGCCTCTTGTCCTTGCAGACAGTGGAAGCACGAGGTGCCAGGTATTGGGGGTTAGCAGCGGCAGACCCTGAAACCCGTGGACAAATTTTCTGGAAATGTGCTGACTAAGGCATCTCCTCATATCCCAGTGACATCGCAGTTAACTGGCACCAGAGCGAACAGCAGTTCGGGTCTGCCTTCCATGGGGAATGAGAAACGTACTGCACGGAGGTTTGTGCTCATGTGAGATACGGCACCTGGTTGCTGGCAGACAGGTTGCCCTTCGAGGAATAGGAAGCAGAGGCAAAGGTCCAGTGCACTGGGTCTCCCTCCTGCCTTGGGAGCCTGCTCACCGTGTGCTTACAAGCTTTCTTGGGTGCTCATTGTTGTGCAGTTTTCTGCTGAGATTAATTTTCCTTTATGTTTCCGGTAGTACTTGACTTTCAAAACACTTTCACATCTGCCCTTGTTGGATCCTCACAGTCTGCAGAGCAGAGGGATTAAGCGGCTTTGCTCGGGTAGCTCGGCCACGCGGCAACAGAGCAGGCCTGCCAGCCACGCTTACCCATCCCAAGTCAGAGTTCTTCCGTGTTACAGAAATGCCCTACTGTGGGCAAGTTGCCAAAGAACTGAATTGGTACTCTTTTTTCCGTGACACTTTTTGCTTTCTTTAATAGTTCACAAAAACACGGGCACCTGGGTGGCTCAGACGGTAAAGCGTCTGCCTTCAGCCTCTGCCTTCGGCTCAGGTCATGATCCCAGGGTCCTGGGATTGAGCCCCAAGTCTGGCTCCCTGCTTAGTGGGGTCTGCCTCTCCCTCTCCCTGCTCATACTAACCCCCCCCAATAAATAAAATCCTTTTCTTTTTTTTTTAAGATTGATTTATTTGAGAGAGAGAGAGACAGAGATTGCAAGAGAGAGCATGAGTGGGGAGGAGAGGGAGAAGCTGACTCCCCGCTGAGCAGGGAGCCTGATGCGGGGCTCAATCCCAGGACCCCGAGATCATGACCTGAGCCAAAGGCAGATGCTCAACTGACTGAGCCACGCAGGCGCCCCAATAAATAAAATCCTAAAAAAAAAAAAAATGTTTCTGTGAGTTAAACTCATTGCACTAGATGACAGCAGTGTTACTAACTAAAGAAAACGTAGGTTTAAAGGACTTTTAAATGAAAAAATCATCAGAATTAGCATTTTCTTTGAGAAAAATGGTAGCTTATGAATTCATTCTGTAACACGTGCAATTCTTTTCAGCTTGAAGAACAAAAAAGGAGACAGAAGATTGAAATGTGGGACAGCATGCAAGAAGGGAAAAGTTACAAAGGAACTGCAAGAAAGCCTCCCGAAGAAGACAGTCCTGGGCCTTCTACTTCATCGGTCCTGCCAAAACGAAAATCGGACAGGAAGCCTCTGCGGGGAGGTGGTGAGTACCAGACACTAAAGTATTCCGAGCAGTTACAGGGTAGGTTTACCTTTTAAAGATAAGATTCTGTTTCTTCCTTTTATTATATATAAATTGAAGCTAATTCCTAAGTTTGGGATTATGAAGATAAATAAAAGGAACACATGCAAAACACCCCTTGATGGCTGGCAGTCGCCAACCTGGTGAGCCCAATGCCCTTGTTGCCCAGTGTCCCAGGGCATGGATGTGGGTGTAGGTCCTGCTTCCAGGAGGCCTGTAACCTCCTTGGCCTCAGTGTCCCATCAGTGTAAAAAAAAAATAATAATAATAAACACTGAATAAGAAATTGAAAAGGGAGGTCAGTCATTGCCCCGGTGCGTAACTGGCATGATGACCCTCAGATTTAAGCAGCTCACCCTAGTCCCACATGGCCCTGGAAAGGAAGCGGTAAGCAGGGTGAGGGATAGCTTGCCCATCTTTCAGATGAGCGTCACAGGGCTAGAACACAGTGGTTTTTGTCCTCTTAGCCAGGGCCACCTTGTTTCTTGCAAATAACTTTCTCAAGGAGACATGGACAGATGTTCATTCAGCGCTTTTTTCTGTGTGCAACCCCCACCCCTCTGCACGCTAGGTGATATGGTCGCTGTCTGTCTCCATCCCATTCTTTTTTTTTTTTTTTTTAAAGATTTTATTTATTTATTTGACGGGGGGGCACACAAGCAGGGGGAGTGGCAGGCAGAGGGAGAAGGAGGCTCCCTGTAGAGCAGGGGGAGCCCGACGTGGGGCTCCATCCCAGGACCCCGGGATCATGATCTGAGCCGAAGGCAGACGCTCAACCAGCTGAGCCACCCAGGCGCCCTCCATCCCATTCTTGAGGTCTTTCACATCCTTTTGGGAAGATATGACTCACACACAAATGAAAATAAGTCATGTCTGTGATCTGCTAGCAGTTTCACGTGAATCCTGAGGGAGGAGGGGGCAGAGGTCCCAGAACACTTTGTGGAGGAGCCAGTTCTCGGCTGAATACTTTTATTCTCCATTGGAGGAGAGGCCTTCTGTGCGGGTGCTGCGGAAGCATAGGTGTGGAAAGCTGCTGGCGTCCGGGAGGACCATGGGGAGGCCCGAATGTGGGTTCTAAGGCAGCACGGACACAGGCTGGGCCGCCCTTAAAGGCTGAGCCCCATCCCCTCTGGGTACCTGGGTGGCGCGGTTGGTTAGGCATCCGACCCTTGGTTTCTGCTCAGGTCATGATCTCAGAGTCGTGGGATCGAGCCCTGCATCCGCCTCCTTACTCAGTGGGTAGTCTGCTTTGAGATTCTCTAGTCCTCTCCCTCTGCCCCACCCCCCCACCCCCATACACATGTGCTCTCTCTCTTTCTCTAAAGTAAATAAATCTTTTTAAAAAAATTTGCTGGAAGGATATTTTTTAGAGCAAAGCAGTGATACTTAGGAGAGGAGTGGACATTGTAGAAAATGTTGTTTTTGTTTTGTTTTTAAGATTTTATTTATTTGACAGAGAGAGAGACAGCAAGAGAGGGAACACAAGCAGGGCGAGTGGGAGAGGGAGAAGCAGGCTTCCTGAGGAGCAGGGAGCCTGATGTGGGGCTCAATCCCAGGACCCTGGGACCATGACCCCAACCGAAGGCAGACGCTTAACGACTGAGCCCGGGCGCCCCCATTGTAGAAAATGTAATGCATGACTTGCTTCTGTGCATTGTCTCTTTCAGTGTTGCCAGCGATCCTGAGCAGATACTCTCTGACTAGCTCGGTTTTACAAATAAAGGAACTGAGGCACGGGGAGTTATTACCCAGAGATCCCACAGCAAAACCACCTCAGTTAAGGTCTCGCTGGCCTAAAGCCTAAAGCCTAAAGACCACTCAACCTGGTCACCAAATGTCCATTAACTTTGGGAAGCTAACGAGTGGGTGAGGTTAGGAGTGAGTGCAAGGGCACATACATGACCCAGGTCTGACTGACAGAAGGGGCAAGTTCCATTCTGTTTTGATTTTTTTTTTAATTTACTTTCTGTAGCTTGCACAGTCCTTATTTGAATGTATGCATTTTATTTATTAAGCACTGTAGCAGAAGCCTTCATATGCTTAAAACCAGCCATCTTGCGAGGTTTTTTGGGGCAAATTTCTTGTGTGTTTTGGGGAGTTTTTACGTTTCTGAGTCGTCGAGACCAAGAAGCTAGATGGCTTCTTTTATTCCCACCAGAAAGTAATTCAAGGTGCAATCACAGAATCAAGTATTGTTTTCACATGGTAGCGACAGGTTTTATGAAAAGGTCTGTGAGAATAGAATCCGTATCTTCATAGTGCTTCGCATGTCAGGCTCACGATTTTATGTTTTCTACAGAATGTTCCCAGTACTGGTTTGCTTCCTTTCTCTCATCCCAGGTTACAACCCATTGTCTGGTGAAGGAGGTGGAGCCTGCTCTTGGAGGCCTGGACGCAGAGGCCCGTCATCTGGTGGATGAGGCTAAGAGTCTTGTTAGCGTCGCTTTCGACGTTAGCAAGAGGAATCGGTAACCCTCAGTTCAATTGCATCACGCACACTTTTCACAGTGACTAGCCAAGGGGAGCGGGGTTTGTGTCTGCTCTTCAGTGCGCTGCATCGTTACCAGTTGAAGCCCGAGTAGGGTGTAGACATCACCAGTGGTGGTAGTGACAGCCGGTCACACCTCACTAAAGCCAGTGACTGCAGTCATTGATTGCAGGGGTAATTGCTAGTTGGTAGATAAAGCCCTCCAGGTGATTAACAATCTTGATAAAACAGACCCAGTGACGGTTCTTCACGTTAGAAGTCCTTGCTGGTAGGACAGTCTCTGTGACAGGTTGCGTTGAATGATGTCTTCCTTGTAAATGGTGAGCCCACCAGCGAGGATTACTGATGCAGACAGTTGATGGGGTTGTTTCTGTATATTTATTTTTATGTACAGAACTTTGTGAAAAAGAAACTGTAAACATTAAAAAAATGCAAAAACCATTTTTAGCATCTTTATTAAACTCAAGGAAACTTCTTTATGACCTTGAATTCCTCCTATTGCTACTTCTTTTCCCTACTCACTGTTTCTCACCTGTGGCGAGCAAGGTGAGTGACAGCTACAGTGAGTCCCAGAGTTGTCAGATCCCTTGGGTTTTGTCCACAGAACCGGGTGCTTGGAGCTGAGTTGCTAAATTAATAGGATAAACAAACATCTTTCGAGAGGTGTCTCGAGGGCCAGCCGGGTTTCTGAGGGCCCTGTTGGTCATTCCTCTCGCAGCGTAACTCATTTGTTACATTCTTGTCTAGAGGCTCTGTCAGGAGTACACTCTCCAGGGCCAGAGAGTAAATATTACAGACTGTGCAGGATTATAGTGTTGGGTTTGCATACTTTAAAAAAAATTTTTTTTACTTCAATTAATTAACATAAAATGTATCATTAGTTTCAGAGGTAGAGGTAAGTGATTCATCATTTTTTTTTTTTTTAAAGATTTTATTTATGTGATAGAGTGAGAAAGCACAAGCAGGTGGAGGGGCAGAGGCAGAGGGAGAAGCAGGCTCCCCCTTGAGCAGGGAGCCCAATGTGGGGCTCGATCCCAGGACCCTGAGATCATGACCTGAGCCGAAGGCAGATGCTTAACCATTTGAGCCACCCAGGTGCCCCGATTCATCAGTCTTACAAAACACCCAGTGCTCATTATATCACGTGCCCTCCTTAATGTCTATCATCCAGGGTTTGCATACTTCTTTAAGGAATGTTGAAAACAAAAGATTCTTAGCTCATGGGTGGGATTCGGCCTAAGTGCTGTAGTTTACTGATCCTGCTGTCAAGTTGAAATCATAAGAAGAAACTAAATTAACCTGCAGAATAGTAGTAATTAGCCAGAAAAGTATTCTAGAGTAGTCTCGTATGTAAATTAGCTCAACATTTGTTGAGTATCTGGTATGTGTTGAAGTATTCTGAGGTTGTCTTCTTGATATATATAAAGAAAAAATACAGTTTGGTCCTATGGAACTTACAGTCCCTTGCGGAAGGTTGGAGAGAACAGAAACAGGACACTTGAAGAACTGTATTTACAAATAGGTTGGAATAATCCAGACTAAGAATTTGAGTCTGGAGACATTTGAGTTTAATTTTGTGCGGGGACCGCGGGGGTTCCAGACAGAAGAGAGGGTCAGGGAAAACAAGGGTGGGGCTTGTGAGGTTTAGGAGATCCCAGTTTCCAGTTTTTAACTAGATTGGCTTTTAACCAGCATAGAAGGTTTACAGCATGGGAGGTTTCAGGCTTAAAGTATTTCATCCAGATTTGTTGTTTACATTGAGAGATTCCCTGGTGGGCTATAAAGGAACTTTTTAATAATTCTTTCCTTCATGTATTTTCTGTAGCTGAAAATGTGTGTGAAGTTGCTCTCTCTGATTCATTTTAGAAGTAGAAGGGCATGTTTTAGTATACTCTGAGATGTGACTCACTTCCCTCAAGCCTCATTTTTTCCATAAATCTAGAAATTAGTGAGTCATGAGCACATGGAAGAAACGATGCTTGAATTCTGATCCTTGATCACCACGGTCGGCTTCACCCTTGTGTTCCTAATAGCCAAGGGCTATGGATAACCAGGGTGGGAAGCTATCTGGCTAATGAAACAGTTATGTGGGATATTAATACTATTAATATAATATTAATAATTGATTATTAATATTACTATTAATGGGTGAAAATTGTGTGCTACAAACCTAGGGCAGAAAGCATTCCAGAAGGGTGGATGGAGGTAGCCAGGGAAGGTGAGTCTTGCTCTCCTTTTGAAACGATGAGGAAGTGGGGCCAGAACCTGAGGCCTGTGGGGAAGAAGGGAGCGGGCCGTGCCAGAGCCTTGTGCAACTGGCAGGACACTGCCTCATGCCTCATGCCTCATGCCTCATGCCTCATGCCTCATGCCTCATGCCTCATGCCTCAGCGGAGGGGCTGCAGCTGGGGTGGCAGCTGGGAACTGCTGTGCTAGACACGGGAGGGAGAAGCGTTCAGTGATGAATGTGTGACCCAGTCCTTCCTGGTCATGGAGCAATGTTAGTAGATTCTTGTGAGTACGTGTGAATCATCAGCTGAAACTCTGGTGGCTGGAGTTCCATCCGTGGCCAGTGCACCTGCCTCTGTACGTGGGGAGAGAGAGTCATTTGGATCCCGTCCCCTCTTCACGGACCCCAGTCTTGCCTCTCCTTCCTCTGCCTTCCCCTCTGCCATCTCTGCTAGCTCTTCACCAAATAGTCACATGCTTTGCATGCAAACCAGAACAAGGCCATGTTGAATAAACAAAGCCCTGGCTCCCTCTGGTGCCCTTCCCTGTAGCACGAACTTTGAGTTGTCCCCGCCTGTCCTCTGCCTCTCACCCTACCCTCTGCTTCACACTGACCAGGCTCTCACTAGGTCATCAGATTTCAAACTGGGGAACTCTTGGTCACACCTTGTTTGGCCTGGTAGCACTTGACTCCTCCCTGCTGCCCTCCCTTCCTTGTCTGCCTGCCTTGCCTGCCGTGGTACCACACACTGGGTTTTGCTCCCACGACTGCCTACTTCTCCCTTTGCCAGTTCCCTCCCTGAAAAAGTTTTTGCATTCTCTCTCCTGTTCCTCTTCCTCACCAACGCTCTTCTAAAGGTCGCCTGTGGTATCAGTTCTGATGGATCATTCTCGATACTCCACTTAAGCGAGCATCATTTGCGATAATTGAGCACTCCTTGAGAAACACTGTTCTCTTGACTTCTAGGACTCTGCACGTGACTGGTTTTCTCCTACCTTTCCAGCCACTCCTCAGTGCTTTTTTTCTCGCCTTCTGACCGCTGAACACTGGAGTTAGAGGAAGTTAGAAAAGGCAAGAAGGTAACCAATGTCAGTGGTGGTGTGGAAACCACAAATGTACAAACACCTAACTCACTGGTTGGCCGGCTCTCAGCTGGGCAGCAGGTAACTGGGCCATGTGTTTCTCAATCTCCGGCAGCCCAGCTGGGCTTGTTCACATGGTGGTTTAGGTCTAAGAATAGTGTGCTTAACCTTTCCAAATCTGTTTGCTTCACATTTGCTACCATCCCATCAGCCAAAACATTTCCTAAGTCCAGGCCCAGTCCAGTTGGCAACACTGGGGAGCTGTTGATGCCCTCTCCCCACCCCGCAAGCCTGAAGTTGCACAAAAAGAATAGCTACCAGAGCCTGTAGAGAGAGAGGGCCTGTGTGGAGAAAGCTGCCTGACAGAGACAGGCCTGCAGTAGAGCGAGCCAACTCTCACTTCCCAGTGAGAAGGAACCAGAATAAGTCCTCTGACCCCATTTTCCCACCCACCGGTCTCTGCCAGTGCCTCTCACTGGCTGAACTGGGCTGAAAGCTGGAGCCTCTGGGGACAACATACCCGCTAAACTGGCCAACTGATCCCCTGGTGGCTATTATGGGTTGAACTATGTCCCCCAAAAGGTACGCTGGAAATCCTAACCCCCAGGACCTATGAATGTGACCTCATTTGGAAATAGGGTCTTTGTAGATGTGATCAAGTTAAAATGAGGTCTGGGGCGCCTGGGTGGCTCAGTCAGTTAAGCGTCTGCCTCCGGCTCAGGTCATGATCCTGGAGTCCCGGGATTGAGCCCCACATCAGGCTCCCTGCTCAGCAGGGAGTCTGTCTCTCCCTCTCCCATCTGTCTCTGCCCCCCTCATGCTCTCTTTTGCTCTCTCTCTCGGCCTCTCTCTCAAATAAATAAAATCTTAAAAAAATCATTCAAGGTCCTACTGAATTAGGGTGGGCCCTAATCCAATGTGATTGTGTACCAGTCTGCTAGGGCTGCCCTAACAAACACCATAGGCTGGGTAGCTTCACAGGAATTTCTTCTCTCACAATTCTGGAGACTGGAAGTCAAAGGTGTCTGCAGGCTTGCTTTCCTCCCATCTCAGAGATGGCCACCCTCGTGCCTCTTCACGTGGTCTTTTCTCTGTGGATGTGCATCCTTTCTTTATCTTTGTGTCCCGATCTCTTCTTTTAAAGAGACCAGTCGGGTTGGATTAGGGCCCACCCTAAGGCCTCATTTTAATGTAATTATGTCTTTAAAGACCTTCTCTCCAAATGCAGTCATATTCTGAGGTACTGGAGGTTAAGGCTCCAACATGACTTCTGGGGAACACACTTCAGTTCATAGCAATTGATGTCCTTATAAGAAGAGGAGACTGAGAAAGACAAGGATCCTCCCCCAGGGGCATTGGAGAGAGCACGGCCATGCCCACACTTCAGTTTTGGACTCTACCTTTAGAACTGTAAAGAGAATAAAACCCAGTTTGTGGCTATTTGTTACGGCGGCCAGAGGAAGTTAATACAGTGGCCTATGGTGCACCCCTTAATGATGCCCTTCAGAGGTGGGCCTGAGGACATCCCTTCATCGACACATTAAAAATGGTGCTCATGAGGAGGCCTCAGTGTTCATCCCTATCAAGGATAGAGATAGTGAGAGTGCTGAGTAATTTCTGTTTACCCCCCCTACCCACTCTCCATCCCATTCTTGCCCAAAGGGGCTGACCCTGTATGAGCTGCAGGGAGTCATCACCCGCAGTCCATTCAGGCCAGCATCTGGGGGTGCTGACTCCAGGCCACTTTGACCACAGGCTTCAGATAAGGAGTCTAGCAGATTTGAACACCATTCCCAAGGGCTCCAGCCAACACATTAAACCCTGGATTCCATTTTGAGAAGTTTGGCTCCAGCGATCCTTTTATAATTCATTGTCCTTCTGACACCCTTGGAGTCCATTACTGTGATTCTTCCCAGACTCCTGCCAGCACAGATAGACAAGGTCCTGCCACACATATCCGTGTATAGCTCTGCCCTCCCACTGCAGGCCTGGTAACTTCCAACTGGGATATGTTGGGATCAACCTCTTCCTGGGGCCTGGCGGGCCCTGAGGAGGGTGAGGGGTGAGTCCTGAGGCTGTAATGTCCCAGGTGTGTTCGTGGAATGATGTTTCTGCAGGGGAGGCTGGCTGGGGCTGAGGCAAAGGGATTTAGAGGTCAAAGTTTTCAGCCTCCTCTGTGTCAACACATAGCTCAGGGTCCCACTCTTTCCCATCAGTGCCCTTAGCATGAGAGACCAGACAGGGCTGAGCAATTTTTTTAATTGGCAGTGCAACTCTGCAAGCCCTGCAGTCAGGCCCTGGACAGCCATTTCTCTCCCGCAATCACAGACAATGCAGGAATTCCATCAGGGCTTTCTCATTTCCCACTTGGGTTCGGCATTGACCATAAATAACTATCTTTAGTTTGTCCTTCTCCCTGTCCTCCCTATATACTCGGGGGCCATCAGAAGTGGCGAGGTGACCTCACTGTCTTTCCAGTCCTCCCCCCCCTTTTTTTTTGCCACAGGGGCTGTTTCTCAGCCCTTGGAGCTCCTATTGCTTTGCTCTGCTCTCCTATGACGTTACCAGTGACACCTTGAATGACTGAGATGCCCCTACATGCGTGGCTTACCAGTGTCCCATTGCTCACTCCTTCAGTCTGGGAGCAGTGCAGCATTATCCCCAGTCCCATTCTGAGGATCTGTTTCCCAGACCCACTCCCAGGACATTCACTGTAGGTAGCAGACAGGGTCTTGGCTAGAAATGAATGGCCTGCATGAAGTGGGTAATCAAGAAGAGCCTAATACAAGGGACTGCATTACAAAAGCATGGCAGCGTTTAGGGAGCTGAAGAAGGGAGGGTTTGGTGGCCCAGGGCTGGCAACACTCCGGAGGTCATTGTCACCACCCGGCCTGAGACAGCAAGGGAGAGTACCGAGCTGGAGCCTTCCATAGAGCTAGGGGGCCATCCCGTGGCGCGTTGGCTGGGGGCCCAGATGGTGAGGCCTGTAACCATGAGCTGCAAATGCTCTCTGGCTCGGGGGTGGTTTACAGTAAAGGATATGTGAACAGTGAGGTTAATAAAAGAGCCATATAAAACGACGACAAAGGAAGGAGGAAAAAGACCTCATAGAGTTCCTGTTATTGAGCATTTAATTTCGTTCCGAGTGTCTCAGTAGCCAAGGCAAACAGGGAACCACAAGTTGTTTGCTTCTCATTACTAGAAAAAAGAGAGATGCCAGGCATTTGGAGGGGAGAGAGTTTATCCCGGCACTAAAGTGTAAGGACTTGAACAGAAGAAAAGCAAATGCTAGATAGAAGGCATAATAAATGTGCCTAAGAACAGGCGTACAGTAAATTCAAATGTGGTTTTCAAAAACAAACCCAGAATGCTGGTCTTTCTTCTAAAGACAAACAGGAAAAGTCAAGGGTATCACATTAATGCATAATTCAGTGGAGGCAATATTTGTAATGGGTCAAGCCCAGGATGGCCAGTAGGCTTCATCTGGTATTGGTAGGTAGTAGCTACCTGGGGCTTTTTGCGTTGAGAATCACCTCGCTCAGAGGGCTCTGGTGGATTAGACGCTACCACAGGCAGGGGGGCAGGGAACGGAGGTACGAGGAGAGGAAATCTGCCAACCTTGGCCTAAGTTGATATGGGCCACTGGTCACATTTGCTCTTAGAATCTACAATGCCCAGCAGAGTGATGGATAGCTTATCCTTTTATTTCAGCGATTTTCAGTCTTCCATCGCCTTCACCTCAGCATTGCTTTGCCTGCAGCCCCCATGAGCATGCCCAGGGTCACCCACAGTCCCCAGCAGAGCGGTTGTTACTATGTGCCTTCTGCACTCACCCCAGAAACCAGAAGTGAATGAGGTGCTGGCACAGTAAGGAGAATGCCGTATCTATCTTAATTTCTATTTTTACAAGTAAATTTGCAGATTCTGCGTTTTAGGTCATGCTTAGAAAGGCTTTTTCTACTCTAAGATTCCCTCATTCTCCTGGTACTTCTTTTAAACCTTGGATCAAAGGTTTGTTATTTGGAATTTACTTTGGTATAAAAAGGAAGAATGTGGATCCAACTTTTTTTTTTTTTCCCAAATTGCTATACAGTTGTTCCATCTTTCCTTCATTTTTATAATATACCAAGTCCCCAGATATATCCGGATTTAGTTTGGTCTCCGTTCTGTTCTGTGGACATCTATCTATGCCTTCAAAGTAGGGGTTGAATTGAGTCCATTCCCTTCCACTCTGCCAAAAGATATGTTAGAGTTAGAACCCACAGGACTTCAGAATATGACCTTATTTTTACATGGGGTCATTGCAGATATAATTGGCTAAGATGAGATCATGCTGGAGTAGGGTGGGTCTCTAACCCAATATGACCGGTGTCCTCAAAAGAGGGAAATTTAGATGCACACACGAGACGCACAGGGAGAATGCCATGTGTTGACAGGGGTGGAGATTGGAGTGATATAACCACAAGCCAAGGAGCAACAAAATTGACAGCCACCACCAGAAGGTAGGAGGCAAGAAGGGATTCAATCCAGAGTCTCAGAGGGATCATGGCCTGTTGACACCTTGATTTCACACTTCTAGCCTCTAGAACTGAGAGAGAATTAATTTCTCTTGTTTTAAGTCACCCAGTTTGGGGTAATTTATTATAAATTTAATTAATATAGCTTTGTAATATTTTAAAATGTGTAATGGGTACAGTCACCACTTGTTAAACTTTTGTGGAGTTTTTTCTGATTATTTAGGCATTTTTAATTTTTCCATGCAAACTTTAGAAACAGCTTGTCTACTTTCAAAGAAAGAAAGAAAGGGAGGGAGGGGAGAAGAGATGGAGGGAGGGAGGATGGAAAGAAGAAAGAAAAAAAAAAGGAAAGAGAAAAGAAAAAAAAGAAAAGGAAGGAAGGAGGGAAGGAAGGAAGGAGGGAAGGAAGGAAGGAGGAAGGAGGAAGGAAGGAAGAAGAAAGACTCACTGGTATTTTTATTGGGTTTATATTCATTTTTTTAAACTAGTTTTGTGAGCATCAACATCTTTATACTATGGAATCTTTATGTCTAAAGGCAAGATTAATAAATATGGCCACATAAGAATAAAACGTTTCTGTGGCTAAAACAACCACAAAGTGAAAGGACAAATTAGCAAAGAATATTTGCAAACCACAAACCAATAAAAAGAAGGCTAACAGATCATTAGAAAAAATGCACTAAGAACACAAATGGTAATGTTCAACCTCACCCATATAAAAGGAATGCAAGGAGATATCTTTGTTTTCCTTCTTTTTTCCTCCTATCAAACTGGCAAATGGAAAGAAACTGAATAACTTAAAGAAGCTTAATATATTGGCTAGGGTATGGGGAACCAGACACTCTCAAATCTCATGCACTGTTGATGGTCATGTATTTTAGTACAACCTCTACAGAAGGCAATCTGGATATATCAGAATGTTAAATGAACACTATTTTTTTAAAGATTTATTTATTTATTTTAGAGAGAGAGTGAGGGAGAGAGCTTGAGTGGGGGGAGGGGCAGAGGGAGAGAATCTCAAGCAGACTCCCTGCTGAGCACAGAGCCCCACACAGGGCTCGATCTCATGACCCATGAGATCATGACCTGAGCCAAAATCAGGAGTCGGACACTTAACCAACTGAGCCACCCAGGCGTCCCTGGACATACTCTTTAAATCAGCAGTTCCTCTTCTAGAAATGTATCCTAAAATACATTCACACAAACGGCGTGTAAATAATATTCTTGGGTACATAGTACACAAGAGTGGTATATCTAATATTAGTACACAAATTATGGAATATCTACACAACAGAATACTAAGTAGCTGTACCTGTAAATGAGTCTGTAAGTAGGGCTACAGAATGATTTATATTAAGGGAAAAAAGTGGGTTGCAGAACAACATGTATAGGTTGCTGACACTGAGTTTAAAAAGGGGGATCATGTATGTACACACAGCTGTACACAGCTGTATGCACACACCTGTATACACACACCTGTACACACACCTGTACACACAGCTGTATACACACACCTGTACACACACCTGTACACACAGCTGTACACACACCTGTACACACAGCTGTATACACACACCTGTATACACACCTGTATACACACACCTGTACACAGAGCTGTATACACACACCTGTACACATACCTGTACACACAGCTGTGTACACACACCTGTACACATACCTGTACACACAGCTGTATACACACACCTGTACACACAGCTGTACACACACCTGTATATACACACCTGTACACATACCTGTACACACAGCTGTGTACACACACCTGTACACATACATGTACACACAGCTGTATACACACACCTGTACACACACATGTACACACAGCTGTATGCACACACTTGTATACACACACCTGTACACACACACCTGTATACACACACCTGTACACACAGCTGTACACACACCTGTATACACAGACCTGTACACATACCTGTATACACAGCTGTATACACACACCTGTATACACACACCTGTACACACAGCTGTACACATACCTGTACACACACCTGTATACACACACCTGTACACATACCTGTACACACAGCTGTATACACACACCTGTACACATACCTGTACACACAGCTGTATACACACACCTGTATACACACACCTGTACACATACCTGTACACACAGCTGTACACACACACCTGTATACACAGACCTGTATACACACACCTGTACACATACCTGTACATACAGCTGTATACACACACCTGTATACACACACCTGTACACACACCTGTACGCACAGCTGTATACACACACCTGTACACACACCTGTACACACAGCTGTCTACACACACCTGTACACACAGCTGTATACACACAGTTGTATACACACACCTGTATACACACAGATGCATCGTGTATGTAATCCCTGGAGCAATAGAAAAGAAACCAACAGCGGTGGTTGCTGAGGAGTGAAACTGAAAGTTTGAAGATCAGGATAAAAAGAAAAGCTATTTTTACCCCTTTCTACCTTTTAAATTTTACCCCATATGCATACATTACCCATTCAAATAAGATATAAATTTTTGGTTTTTAATCATTTTATTGAAATATAAAATTATATACATAAAAATGCCCACGCTGGGGATATAAAGCTCAATAAATTTTTAGAAGCTGATCACATGCAACTAACCAAGAATCCCAAACTATTTTAAATATAGATATAACCCATTCACAAACTTCAAGAGCTTGACTATTATTAGTAAACATTTTATTTATTTGAAAAATATATTTCAGCCACTTACAAACTTCTAGAGCTTGACCTTTATTAGTAAAAAGCAAAATTACATTTGGGAAAATACCAAAATAATAATGATAATATTTGTTTTTTTGCCTTTGTCACAAAGCAATTTCACACCCATCATCTGCTCTAACACTGTGAAATAGGGTTAGAATGTTCCATGAAGAAACTGAGACTCAGGAAATCAAAGCGACTTGCTAATAAGTGGCAGAGCCACTTGAATTAAAAAAAAAATCCCTTGTGTATGCCTCACAATTGGTATTAGCTACTGTCACCCTCAAATGGAGAATAGACTAGACCCTTAACAATAGCACCCTCTCCCTTTTCTTGAATGTATTCCTGCAATGGGAGACTGGATGATTGAGGCCAGGCTTCCTTCTAAAAGAAACTTGAAAAAACTGTACAAGATAAGTTTAACATTTTTTTTTAAATCATGCAATTATTGGGCCAAGATCTGGGAATAAGGTGCGGTAACACAGAAAGGTGTCCAAAGAGCGCTAGTACCCATTTTTGTCCTGGGACATTTGTCCCCCTATAAGAGATATCTGAGAGGTTGAGCTGCATTCTTTTCTGACCTCTCAAGACTAGAAAACATTGTCCGAATCTGGGGCCTGCCAAGGGTGAGAACCTGGGAAATCCCTCACCCTGACTTAAAGGCCTGAGCAGAGATTGCAGCCTGGCTTCCTGTCATCTTGGTGGCTCAGAAAAATCTCAGCCTGGCACCAGAATGAAGGTAGTCATGGACTGTAACTGTTCCCAGATGCCTGACAGAAGCAATCACAATCTTCTCTGAAGGAGGGTAAGCCCATCCTACACTTCAAATTATTTCCATGCATAATTTTTAAAGTACTTTCCAGCATACAAAGATAATTAGACACATGAGGGGACAAGACCATATAAGGGAGAATTGGAAAAATAGCAAGCACTGGACTCTCAGGGATCCAAGACATTAAAACTCCCAGTATAACAACCATAAAACATTCTGTGAACAGTGATGTTTATCTTTTTTTTTTTTTTGAAGATTTTATTTATTTATTTGACAGAGACACAGTGAGAGAGGGAACACAAGCAGGGGGAGTGGGAGAGGGAGAAGCAGGCTTCCCACGAAGCCAGGAGCCAGATGCAGGGCTCAATTCCAGGACTCTGGGATCATGACCTTAACCGAAGGCAGATGCTTAATGACTGAGCCACCCAGGTGCCCCAACAGAGATGTTTATCTTGTACAAGGAGATAAAAAAGCAAGATTGAAATGTTTGCCATGGAAGTAAAAAACGTTAAAAAATGACATAGGATTTAAAAAAAAGTAAATTTTAGGGTTGAAAAGTTGTAGCTGAAAATAATAGCTCATGGACAGGTTTAATAGCTGATTAGTCAAAACTAAAGACAGAATTAGTTGGAAGATAGGTGAAAATAATCTGGAATGAAGCAAAGAGAAATAAAATTGCTGAATAATACAGAAAACAAGGTAAAGATTGTAGTTGATACACAGTAGATATAGAGAGAAGATCCAACATATTTGGAATTGTAGTCACAGTAGAAGAGGAGAGAGAAAATCAGACAGAAGTGTTATTTGAAGGAATAATGGTAGACACTTTTTCCAGACCTGATAAAAGATATCAATCCACAGACTCAAAAACCCAACAGATTGCAATCAGAATCAATAAAAAGAAGACACTTAGATATAATATAGTAAAACCACTGAAAACCAAAGACAAAGAACTTAAAAAGCAGCCATAGGAAAAAGACATCTTTATAGGAGCTTATCCCTGATGAGCAGTCAGACTGATAGCTGGCTTCTATCAGAACAACTACTGGAAACCAGGAGACACTGGAATGATATCTACAGTGACTTGAAAGGAAATAACTGCCATCCTAGAATTCTCTACCCAGGAAAACTATTTTTCAATGATTAAGGCAAAATAAAGACATTTTTAGACAAAAACTCGGGAAGTTTACAATCAGCAGAACTGTACCAAGGGAAATTCTAAAAGTTTTTCTTCAGTACAAAGGAAAATGATCCTGGTTGGAAGTTGGAGAAGCAGGATGGAATAAAGAACAAAAGAGGTAAAAATATGAGCAATTTCATGACTGTAAAAATAATATATCACAACATAATATATATTACAAAATAATATTGTAGTATCCCATTGTTTGTCTTTACCATAACTTAACCATTTCCCTATTATTGGATACCTAGGTTGTTTCCAACTTCTTGCGGTTATAATCAGACCATGATATATCTTTGCAGTAAATCTAGCCAAGCTTTTGCCAGCCATGGCTTGTGGATAATTTGATGACACATTCTGATAATGCCTGCAGTGCAGGATGTTAACATTAAGGGCTGATTCATACTCTGGAAATGAAACAAGTATGTAGAAGAGTTGGCATTCTCCACCTAGTTGAGAGGTCTATTCCCTTGGTTGGCATGCTGGTTACTAATTCTCTCTTAGCTTTATCCCACTCTCCTGTGGGTGGTGTTTGTGATGTGTGGATCAGGACTTGGCAAAACACATCTCTGCTGACCCGGCAGCTCCTTGTTAGTCACTGCCAATGGTGGGGGTGCTAGAGGGAGGATGCACGGTTGAAGGTGGGGGTGGTGGTGAAGGGACTTTTCTCTCCTGTCTGCCTCTTTTTCCTATGAGCATTACCCCAGCCACGCTTCTTCATCCCAGCAGAGGCAGTTCCTTCCTATAGCAGCAGCTCATGTGATTCAGTTTTCCTTGACACAGGTGAGACCAACACTTACTGTCCAGGGTCCCATCCTCTGATGTCTGAGTTTCAGCTCTGTGGGTCCCCACCTCTAAGATTCCAAGTCTTAAGAATCCCAACCTCCTCCCATTGTTCCCTCAGTCTTAGGAATAGTAGCTGCTTCCATAGCTGCCACTTCCATGATATCTTAGTGTTTTCCCTTACCCTTTGCTTAACAAGTTAACAACTTTGTGCCCAGTTAACAAGTCTTTATATTAAGTTCTCTCTTTTTGGATTTCCACTTCCAGCCAAGATGGGATAGCAGTGTCTGCTTTTACCCACCCACCTGAAATAACCAAATCAAACAAATAATAGTTTCAACATACTCGTCACCAGGTAATGAAAGACAGTGATCCTAGATAAATGAGAACATGCAAGATGGTCATATGGCTGGTCCAGTTACTGCTTTCAGAGAGTTTCCAAGATACAATATAGAAGAGTGAGCTCAAGAGGTGCCTGGCTGGCACCTTTTGATATCAGGTTGTAAGTTTGAGCTTCACATTGGGTGTAGAGATTACTTAAAATAGAATCTTTAAAAGAAAAAAAGAAGAGTGAGCCAAGTGGGACCTAGCTGACTCCCAGAGTTGAATAGACTGAACTGAAAGTTGGGGGAGACCCAGGTGGCTGGAGTTTGCAGGACAGAGTACCAGAAAAAAAGATAACTATAGACAGAACTCTTAAAATCTGCAAAGGATCCCCCTCAAATATTAACAGAAGGCCTGTTCCTACCAGTCAGAACAGAAAATGCAATAATTAATAGGACATTGGTTAAAGTACTCAGGAAAGTCTTGCCTGAGTGGCAGAAAATAATTAGTCTGGACTGAGCACTGCCCTAGACTTGCCTAACAAACCATAAAGGCAAGACCCAAAAGGATCAAATTGCTTCCAAGGCACTTAACTGCTTCCCAGGCCCAAACTCAAGATTTACAGGAATCCAAAAATATTCAGGACCCAATGAGGCAAATTTCATAATCTCTGGCATCCAAAGGTTACCAGGCATGCAAAGATGCAGGGAAACAGTTGAAAATGAGGAAAAAACAGTTGAAAATGACCCATAATTGACAGAGATGTTAGGATTAACAGGGAAGAACATTAAAACAGTTATTATAACTGTATTTTATATATTCAAAAAGTTAAGTAGAGACATGGAAGATTTTACATATATGAGATACATAATATGTATATATATATCTATAACTCAAAATATGTGTATGTATATATCTATCTAATATATATATCTCAAATATATATATATAACTCAAATAGAACTTCTAGAGATGAAAACTACAATGTCTGAAAAGAAGCATACCTGCATGGGATTAACACTGGGTGGAATTAGACATTGCAGAAGACATGATAGTGGTCTTGAAGGCAGGGCCATAAAAACTCCAAAATAAGACCCAGAGAGAAAAAAAAAATCCTTTTGGGAAAATGAAAAGAGCATAGAGCTTTGGGGCAAATTCAAGCAGCCATAGTAATATGCACAATTGGAGTCCTGGGGCTGGGGGAAGACAGAAAAGAATAGGTGAAGGTACAATGGCCAAAATTTTCTAAATTTTATGAAAAGTATAAAGCCAGGGATCCAGCAAAACAAAACAAAACAGACAAAACAAAAACACACGAAGAAAGCTATACCAGCACACATCATAAATAAATTGATGAACACAAGTAATAAACATAAAATAAAAAGTAAAAATGAGAAAGTCTTAAAAGCAGCTGAAGGGAAAAAGACATAATACATGCAGAAGAACAGAGATAGGGAGGACAATAGATTTATTGTCAGAAACAATTCAAGTGTAAAGGCTCAATTAATGAAAAGGACATAATGATCCTAAGTATGCATCTAGTAACAAAGTTTTGCAAGAAAAACTGATAGAGGGGCACCTGGGTGGCTCAGTCATTAAGCGTCTGCCTTCAGCTCAGGTCATGATCCCAGGGTCCTGGGATTGAACACCACGTCGGGCGCCCTGCTCAGCGGGAAGCCTGCTTCTCCCTCTCCCTCTCCCACTCCCCCTGCTTGTGTTCCTGCTCTCACTGTGTCTCTCTCTGTCAAATAAATAAAATCTTTAAAAAAGAAAAAGAAAAACTGATAGAATTGCAAAAATAAGTGGACAAATCCATAATTGTAGTCAGAGCTGTCAACACTTCTTTGTCAATAATTGATTGAACAAGTAAAATCAGTAGATGATATTTTAGACAACACTATCATCCCAATTGACCTAGTTGGCATTTATAGAACATTCCACCCCAAATTAGCAGGACATACTTTTTCAAGTATACACAGAACATTTACCAAAATAAGCAATATTCTGGCCATAAAATAAATCTCAAAAATGTTTAAAGATTCAAATCATACAACATATCTTCTTCGATGCAATAGAATTAAATTGGAAATTGATAACAGAAAGATACTTGGAATCCACCCCAAAATATTTGGAAACTAAATAATACATCTAAATAATCAATGGTCAAAAAAATAAATCAAAAGGGGAAATTAGACAATATTTTTAACTAAATAAAAATAAAAGCACAACATTCAAAATTCATAGGGTGCTAAGTAACAGTACTTGTGGAAAAATTTATAGCATTAAACACCTATATTAGGAAAGAAAAAGGTCTTAAATTGGTTACTTCTCCTAGCTTAAAAAACTAGATTAAGATTAAATAACAGCAAACTCAAAGTAAATAGAACAAAGTAAATAATAATAGATCAATGAAAACTGAAATCAATGAAAAATAAAACAAAAAATAGAAAAAAAATCAATGGAACAAAAAGTTGGTTCTTTGAAAAAAAATCAATAAAATTGAAAAATATCTAACCAGACTAATCAGGGAGGAAAAGGAGAAGACATGAATTACCAATATCAGGAGTGAGGAAGATAATAACACTACTGATTCTATAGATATTAAGGGTAAAAGGGAAATATTTTGAACTTTATGCCAATAAATTTGACAATTTAAGGAAATGGACAAATTCCTTGACAGAGACAAACTACCAAAGCTCACTCAAGAAGAAAAAGATAATCTGAATAGCCCTATATCTATTAAAGAAATTGAATCTGTAGCTTAAAGCTTTCCCACAAAGAAAACCCCAAGCTCAGATGACTTAACTGGTGAATTCTACCAAACATTTAAGGAAGAATAATACAAATTCTACACACACTCTTCCAGAAAATTGAAGAGGAGGGAAAATTTTTTAATTCATTCTATGAGGATAACATTACCCTGATATGAAAATCACAAAAACACACAAAAAAGAGAAACCACAGATCAATATCCCTAAGACACCCCCCATGGACAAAGATCTAGAAATTCTAAACAAATTTTATGAAGTTGAGTTTTACAAAATCCTATAATTTAAAAAAGTAGAGTGTTCATGATGTCATAATCAAGTGGGCTTGATTTAACATTTGAAAATCAATCAGTATAATTCACTATATTAAAAAATAAGAAAAAATCATATGATCATCTCAATAGGCACTGAAAAAGCACTTAACAAAATTTAACATCAATTCCTAATAAAACTCAACAAACTAGGAATAGAAAGAAACTTCAACTTGATAAAGAACATCTACCAACAACCAATGGCTTACACGACACTTAAAGGTAAAAGACTGATTGCTTTCCTCCCAAGATCAGACACTTCTAGTCAACATTGTATTGTAGGTTGTAGCCAGTGTAACAAAACAAGTAAAGGGAATCGGTGTTATCCAGACTGGAAAGAAAGAAGTGAACTATCATTATGTGCAGATGACATGGTCATCTACGTAGAAAATCAGATGGAACTACAGTTATTAGAACTACTAAATAAATTTAGCATGCTTGCAGAACATGAGATCAATATGCAGATGTCAGTTGTATTTTTATATACTATCTATAAATAGCAGGAAACTGAAATTTTAAAATTATATTCTCATTATCAAAAATAAGATATCCTTAAATCTGACAAAACATATGAAAACCTGTATTTTGAAAACTATAAAACATTGTTGAGGGAAATTAAAGACTTAAATAAAGAGATATATATGTTCATAGGTCAGAAGTTTTCATATTGTTAGGATGACATTTCTATCCCAATTGAGCTAAAGGTGCCATGCAATATCAATCAAAATTCCAGCAGGCATCTTTGTTAAAATTCTAAAATTTATATAGAATGTAAAGTTATCTAGAATACCCAAAACAACTTAAAAAAAAAAAAACTAAGTTGGAGGTCTAAGATTACCTGATTTCAAGACTTATTATAGGGGCGCTTGGGTGGCTCAGTCATTAAGCATCTGCCTTCGGCTCAGGTCATGATCCCAGGGTCCTGGGATCGAGCCCTGCGTCGGGCTCCCTGCTCAGCGGGGAGCCTGCTTCTCCCTCTCCCACTCCCCCTGCTTGTGCTCTCTCTCTCTCTCTCTGTCAAATAAATAAATAAATAAATCTTTAAAAAAAAGACTTATTATAAAGCTACAATAACCAAGATAGAGTAGTGTTGGTATTGAGATGGATAAATAGATCGATAATAGATCGATGGAACAGATTAGAAAATCTAGAAATAAACATATATATGGAAAACTAATTTTAATAAAGTTGCCTATGCAATTTGGCAGAGAAAAGATGGTCTTTTTCAATAAATGGTGCTGAAAATACTTGAAGTTATTTAGGAAAAAAAGGAGCTTTGGTCTAAATCTCCTACAAAAATTAAATCAAAATAGTTCACAGACCTAAATAAAACCCTTAAACTATAAAACTCCGGGCGGGGGGGGGGGGGAACAGAAGAAAAACCTTTGTAATCTTGAGTTAGGCAAGTTTTTCTTAGTTACAAAAGGAAAAGCACAATCTATAAATGTCTGCACTTTGAAAGATATTGTTAAGGGAACAAAAAGATAATCCACAGACTGGGAGAATATATTTGCAAATCATATTTATGATAAAGGACTCTCCTTCAGAATATATAAAGAACTCTCAAAACTCAAGGAAAAGAAAACAAACAACGAGCTGGGAAGGTGGTGGAGTAGGAGGATCCTGAGCTCACGGCATCCCATGGACACACTGAGATAACAGCTACATATGTACAACTAAGTCTGAAAATGACCTGGAAGACTAGCAGAACAGACTTTCCACAGTTAATTGTAGAGAGGAGGCCACAACAAAAAGGGTAGGGGGACAGAGATGTAGCTGAGAACCAGACCCCTGGCAAGACTAATCACAAACAGAGGGATACCACAAGCATGGAGAAGTGGGAAGATTAGATCCTACACCAGGTACCCCAGGCATGGGGATCTGCAGTGGGAAGATGAATCCCTGTAACATTTGGCTTTGAAATCTAGTAAGGCTTAACTTTGTTGAGTTTTCACAACCAGTGGTGCTTAACTCTGGGCACTTTAAAAATCAGCCAGTCTAACTCACAGAGTGCTGGAGGACAACAGGATACTCAGTCCCCACCCTTAAAGAGCCAGCATAATAAATAACCCAGTTGAGACAGCATAGAAGCAGCAGTTTGAAAAGTACCTATGGTATACATAAAGATGATTTATTTACTAATTTCAGAATGTGCAGTGAAGGGGCAGGGATGCATAGGAGACTTCTTCAACAACAGAAGTGCTAGAGTGGGTGCCATTTCTCTCGCCCCAATCTCCCCAGGTCTAGACAGCTGGACCGTTGCAGGAACCAACCAGAAAACTACATCTATCTTGCTAGCACCATGCACTCCACCCCCATATTCCCTGGTGGATCCATTCCATACAGCCTGCTCCACTTGACAAGCATCCCTCCAAAGCAGTTCTTGCCCCAAAACACCCTACAAGCAACCCCATAGGGGATCGCCAGCACAGAGAGAGTGCCCTGCCATCAGTGACTGCAGCCTGGCAGACGGACTGGGGGCAGACATCTGGTCTGACTGCCATCCCTGCCTATAACAAATACCTGTCTGAGGACAGCACAGGGAGAGCACCATGATCTGTGTGACTGCAGTTCCAATAGACAGACTGGTGTGGGGTGTAGGCATCTGGTCTGACTGCTGGCTCTGCCCACCACTAAAAACCTCAGTGGGCAGCCCAGGGAGAGTGCCCTGCAGTTGGGTGTGACTGCAGCTCTAACAGATGGATTGAGGGCAGGCACCTGGCCTGACTACAAGCCTGTGACAACCCCAGACAGGGGCAGTGTGCTACAGGGCACCACAGAACCTCTTCTTCAGGCTACTACTTTCAAGATCAGGAGACACAGCTGACCTTTCTAAAACATAGAAACATGCACAGAGAGTCAGATAAAGTGAGGCAGAGGACTATGTCCCAAATGAAAGAACAAGACAAAACCATAGGAAAAGAACTAAATGAAATGGGGATAAGCAGTATGTCTAATAAAGAATTCAAAGTAATGGTCAAAAGATATTCACTGGGCTTGAGAAAAGAGTGGAGGATACCAATGAGATGCCAACTGAGACAGAGAATTTTTTTTTTAAAGATTTTATTTATTTATTTGACAGAGAGAGACACAGCAAGAGAGGGAAGACAAGCAGGGGGTGTAGAAGAGGGAGAAGCAGGCTTCATGCAGAGCAGGGAGCCCAATGCAGGGCTCGATCCCAGGACCCCGGGATCATGACTTGAGCCGAAGGCAGATGCTTAACGACTGAGCCACCCAGGTGCCCCGAGACAGAGAATTTTTTTAAAAGAACCAAGAGATGAAGAACTCAAGAACTAAAATAAAAAATACACTGGAGGGCACCAATAGCAGATTAGAGGATGCAGAAGAATGGATTAGCAATCTGGAAGACAGAGTAATGGAAAGCAACCAAGCTGAAACACAAAGAGAAAAAAAGAATTAAAAATGAGAATAGGTTAAGGGAATTCAGTGACATCATCAAGCATGATAACATTTGCATTGTAAGGATCCCAAAGGAGAAGAGAGAGAAAAAGGAGCAGAAAATTTATTTGAAGAAATAATAGCCAAAAACCTCCCTAATCTGGGGAAGGAAACAGACATCCAGATCCAGGAAGCACAGAGAGTCCTCAACAAAATTAACCCAAGGAGGTTCACACCAAGATACAATGTAAGTAAAATGGCAAAAAGTAAAAAAAAAGAAAAAGAAAAAGTAATGATAAAAGAATTTTGAAAAGTAAATAGCATAGGGAAGAAGACAGTTACATACAAGGGAAAGCCAATCAGGCTGATTTTTCAGCAGAAACTTTGCAGGCCAGAAGAAAGTGGCATGATACATTCAAAGTGATGAAAAGAAAAAAAGCCTGCAATCAAGAATACCCTATCCAGGTAGGTTATCATTCAGAATAGAAGGAGAAATAGAGTTTCCCAGACAAATATTAAAGGATTTCATCACCAATAAACCAGACTTATGGGAAATGTTATACAGAATTCTTTGAGTGGAAAGAAAAGGGCATAATTAGCAGTAAGAAAATTATGAAAGGGAAGAATTTTACAGGCAAAAGCAAACATGAAATAAAAGTGGTACATTAATCATTTATAAAACCAGTATGGAAGTTAAAGCACAAAAGTAGTAAAATCAATGATATCTACAAAAATAAGTCAAGGGATTCACAAATAAAAAGATGTAAACTATGACATCATATACATAAAACTTGGGGGGGAGTAAAAATTTAGTTCTATTATTTTTATTTTTAATTTTTAAATTAAAATTTGATTTTTTAAAAAGATTTTATTCATTTGAGACACAGATACAGTAAGAGAGAGAGAGCATGAGCAGGGGGAGAGGCAGAGGGAGAGAGAGAAGCAGGCTCCCCACTGAGCAGGGAGCCTGATGCGGGGCTCGATCCCAGAACCCTGGGATCATGACCTGAGCCGAAGGCAAATGCCTAACCATCTGAACCACCCAGGCGCCCCTAAAATTTAGTTTTTAAATTAAAATTATTTGAGAGAGAGAGAGCACAAGCAAGGGGGAAGGGCAAAAGGAGAGGGAGAAACAGACGCCCTGCTGAGCAGGGAGGCCAACGTGGGTCTCGATCCCAGGACCCCAGGATCATGACCTGAGCCAAAGGCAGATGCTTAACCTATTGAGCCACCCAGGTGCCCCCAAATTTAGTGCTTTTAGAATGGGTTCAAACTTAAACAACCATCAACTTAATATAGACTGTTATACCCATAAGATATTATAAATGAACCCAATAGTAACCACAAATCAAAACCTATAATAAACAACAAATGAAGAGAAAGGAATCCAAGCATAACACTAAAGAGAGCCATTGAACCACAGGGAAGAGAGCAAAGAGAAGAAAGGAACAGAGAACTACAAAAACATCTGTAAAACAAGTAACAAAATGGCAATAAGTACGTACCTATCAATAATTACTTTAAATGTAAGTGGACTAAATGCTTCAATCAAAATACAACAAATAGATAAAAAAGCATGACCCATCTACAAGAGACTCACTTTAGACCTAAAGACACATGCAGATTGAAAGTGAAGCAATGGAGGGATGCCTGGGTGGCTCAGTAGGTTAAGCGTCTGCCTTCAGCTCAGGTCATGACCCCAAGGTCCCGGGATCGAGTCTCACATTGGGCTCCCTGCTCCCCGGGAGTCTGCTTCTCCCTCTACTTGTGTTCTCTCTCTGTCAAATAATAAATAAAATCTTAAAAATAAATAAATAAATAAAAAAGAAAGTGAAGCAATGGAAAAAATATTTACCATGCAAATGGAAGTGAAAAGAAAGCTGGGGTAGCAATACTTATATTGGACAAAATAGACTTTAAAGCAAAGAGTGTAACAACAGACAAAGAAGGACATCACATAATAATAAAGGGAACAATCCAACAAGAGAATCTAACAATTGTAAATATCTATGCACCTAAGATGGGGTTTAACATTTTAAATACATAAAGCAACAATCAACAGACATAAAGGAAGAAACTGACAGCAATACAATAATAGTAGAGGACTCTAACACTCCAATTACATCAATGGATAGACTATCCAGACAGAAAATTAATAAGGAAACAGTGGCTTTGAATGACACATTAGACTAGATGGACCTAACACATGCATACAGAACATTCCATCCCAAAAGAGAATACACAGTATTTTCAAATGCACATGGAACATTTTGCAGGATAGATCACATGTTAGGCCACAGAACAAGTCTCAAATTCAAAAAGTTTGAAATCAACCACAACAGTATGGAATTAGAAATCAATCACAAGAAAAAGTCTGGAAAGAACACAAATACATGGAGGGTAAATAACATGCTACTAAAAACTGAATGAGTCATTCAAGAAATCAAAGGAGAAATAAAAAAAATAGATGGAGACAAATGAAAACACAAGGGCCCAAAATCTTTGGGATGCAGCAAAAGCTGTTCTAAGATGGAAGTTCATAGCAATACAGGCCTATCTCAAGAAACAAGAAAAAATCTCAAAAAGCCTAACCTTATATTTAACAGAGCTAGAAAAAGAAGAACAAACAAATCCCTAAGCCAGTAGAAGGAAGGAAAAAATGAAGATTGGAGCAGAAATAAATAAAATAGAGACTAAAAAACAATAGAATAGATCAATGAAACCAGGAGTTGGTTCTTTGAAAAGATAAACAAAATTGTTAACCTTCAGCCAGACTCATCAAGAAAAAAAGAAGACCCAAATAAATAAAATCAGAAATGAAACTGACACCACAGGAATACAAGGGATTATAAGAATATTATGAAAAATTACATGCCAATAAATTGGATAACCCAGAAGAAATGGCTAAGTTCCTAGAAACATACAATCTTCCAAAACTGAATCAGGAGGAAATAGAAAATTTGAACAGACTATTACTAGCAATGAGATCGAATCAGTAATCAAAAAACTCCCAACAAAACAAAAGTCCAGGACCAGGTGGATTCTACCAAACATTTAAAGAAGCATTAATACTTATTCTTCTCAAACTATTCCAAAAAATATAGAATAGGAAGGAAAGCTTCCAAATTCACTCTATGAGGCCAGCATTACCCTGATACCAAAAGCAGATAAAGACACCACAGAAAAAGAGAACATACATGCAAAAATCCTCAAAATATTAATAAACAGAATCCAACAATACATTAAAAAAACCATTCACCACAATCAAGTGGGATTTATTCTAGGGATGCAGGGGTTGTTGTTTCCAAGTACCAAAAAGGTACTTTGAGACTGAAAAACCAAACACGTCACCCCATGCCATTTACACAGAATTTTATTCAGGGTAACTAATGACGGGGGATCAGGTAGATGACAACCCAGGGGCTACACAGCTATTCTCTGCTTCCATCTCGACCCTAACCCACAGCTTTTATAGAGTGGGGGGATTATGGTGGTGAAGTCAAAGGATAGTTATCTACAGTGGTGCCTTCTATGTATCATTTCAGGGATGATCAGAACAAGCCTCCCCACGTTCTGGTCAGGGCATACATTAACCTTCACAGGGCTTGGAACACATAGCCCCAAGGGACGTAAGTCATGGCCACGAACAAGATGGAGGGCCAAAGATGGAGTTAGTGTTGGCAGCACTCCTGTGCTCTACCGCCGCCATCTTTATGGCTTGTATAATCTTTACATGCCATTCTTCCATGATGACCATAGAGCCAGATATCAGGAGGGGACTTGCATCCCTCTGCCACAACAGCAATATTAATATACCTATAAGACAAAGAAAATACTTAGAACTATGGTTCCTCAGCAACCTTTTAAAGAGGTCCTCTCTGCAGCCCCGACAGCTGGCGCGATTGTGAACTTCAATGTAAGTGATGGCCCATGCCTGGAACATATGTCCTGATGCAAGAGGAACATCAGCAGTGTGAGGCTGGGGCGATAAGACAAATATTTTACAGGCAGTAAATATGGCAAAATTTCATTTAGCAACTACACGGTAGCAGTTCGGTCTCCATGAGCCAACACCACCCTTGGCTTAGGTATTTTCCCTTGGGCATGATACCATATATTTTGCCCCTTAACATCATCAGAAGGTGTGCCCGTATTGAACATAGGCGTTTCAACTGGCACCCATACCAACAACCCTACTGCAGTACCAAGGGTCAGAGGTTCAGAAGCAGTTAATTGCATGGGTGTTGGACCCTGATCAATGTAGAACAAGGGGTTAAGAATAATATTGGATGTGAGCTCTTAGTCTCAAGGGATTAGGACACTGGGCCACCTAGGGGAGGAAGGGTACTCCAAGTCAGTTTCCAATGAGTTAAACTCTTACCAGGTGGGAGGCCTTGTGGCAATCACAAAAGGAGTCCCTCTTCCCACCAGATAAGCCTCACACCTCATGACAGTATCTACACTCATTGCACCTGAGCTGGGGGGGTGTGGTTCATTAGGTGTTCACGAGCCAATGTCTGTCCTGCTGTGGGCGTGGCATCAAGGAGTTGAATTGCCTCTGTTAGTCGTGGAGACCATCCTTTGAGACAGCCATCTGGTGACAACGTCTTTAATGTGTTCTTTATTAGTCTATTCATCCTTTTGATTAGACCTGTAGCAGGAGGATTGTATGGCAGGTGGAAAGTCCATAATATATCCCAGTCCTATGCCCATTCTTGGACATGATGGTCAGTAAAACGTGTCCCTTGATCACTATTGAGTTGATCACTATTTGAGCAAGTTCCTTACTTGCTCTCTAGTTTCGTTAACCCCTTTATAATTGCAGCCTGATTGGCTCTTCTACAGGCGAAGGCTCTTCTACCACTCTCAATCCTGCCCACTGACTACTTCGTTTAGTTCCTTCTTTGAACCAAAGTACATCAGAATGAAAGAGGATGTCAATGACCTCCATTTTGACCTGAGTCTGTACTTTCAAACTGATTCAGTTCTTTCCAGCCTATCTTTAACTCAAAGACCTGGTGGGCAAAGCATCCCATGATGGGAACAGCAATCATCACCCTGATGCCTGCAAGACCCTGCATGATTGACCCCAAGACAATGACCCTGCTCTTCACCTCCCCCTTGCATGCACCCACCAACCTTTGTTCCCCATTCTCCTTCTATGAACCTAGAAGTATTTTCAGTACTTGGGACACAGTCTTTGAGGTGCTGGTCCTCAGTCCTCCCACTGTTGGCCTCACTGAAATAAATTCCGTCTTCTTCCTTCTCCTTTTGTCAGCAGCAGGTGGTCAAACTTGGTCTGTTAGACCCATGGAGCCAGGAGCTCTGGCACCCTTGGGCCCCAGTTACAAGAATCCAGTCAGACAGCAGAGGAATGCCAAATAGGGGGGCTTCCCCAGTAACCGCCATCTGTGTACCATGTATCCACTGGAGGCAAGCCTACTCCTTCCTTTACTTGGGGAGGGGGAAAGCATCATGTCAGCAACTTCTGGAAGTTGGGCTGGGTCAACGTGAAATGACTGGCTTTAGTAACAAGTGCAGTTCATGAGACAGCAGGCTGGTATTATAAGCACTCCTCTTCTGTAGGTAAGCATGCCTTTTCTGTAAGGTGCTTACCTGGGCACAGGTACTCTTAGGTTTGCTGAACCTGTCCTAATTCTATCTTCCTACTGGCGGGGAGGTTCGTATCATCATGGGCAAGTCAGTCAGTCTTTCTGTCTGTTGCCATGCAAGATACACAGCTCCAAGTTGTTTCTTGATGGAACTATACCTGGTTTCTGTTCCCTTCCATAACTGAGACCTTAATCCTAAGGGGATTTGTTTCCCGTTTTGTCATTGCCACAAGTCCAGCCAAACCCTTTTGGATATGAATTTATGTCTAATTCACAAGTCACATCTGGTATCAATACCCCCAGGGCCTCTACTTGTTTAAATACCATTTTTGCCTTCAAGAAGGCTTCCTTTTGGTTAGCACCCCAATCCCATCTGCTTCCCTTCCAAACCAAGGCATATAAAAGTCTTAATATCTGTGCAAATGGGGAATAAAAGGTCTCCAGTAACCCAATAAACCAACAAAAGCCTGTAATTCCTTTACCGTTTTAGGGATTGGGAGGGCTTGTATTTTATCAATGACCACCTCTGGCATCACTTTTGTCTTACCTGCCCAGATGATGCCCCCAGAACTTTACTGATCGACCCAACCCTGGATCTTGTTGGTACTTACCTGCCATCCTCGTGACTTTAACTATGCCTATAATGACGCAGCTGCTTGAGGCAGGGAGGGTAAATCATCACAAGTTAACATCACATCATCTGTATAATGATAAAATATCATGTCCTCTGGCAAAATTTTTTTCCAGTCTACCATCCCATGACAAACTGTGGGACTATGGAGATGCCCGTGGGGCAACACCTTCTATAGGCTTAGCAAGGACCAGTTGGGTTGTTTGTCTAAATTTTCTCTTGGCATCCCAGATAATACTAGATCTTGCCACAGTTATTTACGAGAGACCTTGATGGGCCCCCTTTCTGCCATTCTGTCATTGGCAGGATCCTTTGTTTTTCTCTGTTTTTCAACCCATCTATTTCCCTTACAACAAATTCTTTCAATTTCATTAAATCAGCCACCATAGCGGCTACTGTAGCCATGGGTTGATTTAACCACAGGGGCAAGGACAGATACTAAAGTCCCATACTGTGCCTCCAGGGCTGACCGTAAGATACAGTCTTTCATACCAGAGGAAAGTAATTCTTCATCTGGGCCTCTAAAATGCTGGGCATAAATGGCATGTTCTATTCCCAGTTCACATATAATTTCTATAGTTCTTCCATAGAGGTCCACTGTAATAGGGGCAGGGGGTAGGGGGAAGGCAACATCCCCTTTGTTATTCCAGGTTATCTTAATGCTAGCGTTTATCCAGTCCATCAAATTAGCTAAATGCCCTCGATTCTCACCAATGCCTGCAGCATATATCTTTGGCGCAAGGCAGATTAAGCAGTGATGGAGGCCATTTTTGACATCTCAAACCCACTTAATATGCCATCTCCTCCAGTATTCCACAGTTGTAACACGCAAGCTGCCACCCTTCTTGGTCCTTTTGCTTAAAGAGGCTAGTTAGCGCCACTAATTCAGCGGTCGAATATTCCCTCATAGTCATTTCCTGCTGAGTGGGAATTTTTTCTCGGTCACCCCCAGGCGAATTGAAGGGCATGCCTGTAAATCATTTTCCTCCTCTATGCTAATATCTTCCTCATCAGAGGAGTCATCATCCTGGGGATCCCATGCTTTAGGGTCCCAATTCGCTTGAGATAATAATAATTCTCACTTTAGTGCACAGTGGTCTGTACCCATTACCCATGCATCTTTAGCATCTTACACGCCCTAATTTCTAAGTGTTCCTACTGCTGTTGGATTCTTTTGGATATAATTGTTTCAGGATTTCTTTTCCTTTAGTTTCCAGGGTTCTTGGTCACACAGCTTCGAAGAATGAAGAGGTAGACCAGATGAAGGGTGGTGGACAGCTAAGCAAAATTTATTGAGCAATAGTACAAAGCTCCCAAAGAGGGAGGGGACCCAGGAAGGTTGCCCTTGGAGTGTCTAAGTCTAGGGGTTTTTATGAGATTGCTGGCAGGCTGTTTTAATCTGATTAACCCTCCATGCGCCTGTCACCCAATCAGGTTTTTGCCCATGCACTCATCTACCGATCAGGTAGTTGTTCACATGGGAAAGGGTGGCGGCCTCCTTCCAGGGTAGTGTAGAATAGCAGGATGGGGTTTTTTCCTTTTATGGGTAGTTTCCTCTTAGGACAGGGGTCCTTGGCCCCTGCCTGCCTTTCTTCCAACTACCCTCCGTTATAATGTCCATATTAGAGGAATATGCCACCAACTAAGCTACCCAGGCATCCCTAACTGGCGCACAGAAGGTGTGGAATCAGAACAAGCTTTCCCTCATTCTGGTCAGAGCATACATTAATCTTTAAGGGACCTGGAGGACATAGCCCCAAGGGAGGTCATTGTATGGGTATGAACAAGATGGAGGGCTAAAGATGGAGTCAGCATCGTCATCACTCCTACAAGTTGTTCAATATTCACATATCAATCAACAAGATACATCACATTAATAAGAGAAAGAATAAAAAGCACATATCATCTCAATGAATGCAGAAAAAAACATTTGACAAAGTACAACATTCAGTCATGATAAAAACTCTCAACAAAGTAGGTTTAGAAGGAACATACTTGAACTCCTTAATAAAGGCGATATATGAAAAACCCACAGCTAATATCATCCTTAATGGGTAAAAACTGAGAGCTTTTCCTCTAAGGTCAGGAACTAGACAAGTATGTCCACTCTCACCACTTTTATTCAACATAGTACTGGAAGTCCTAGCTGCAGCAATCAGACAGAAAAATAAATAAAAGGCATCCAAAATGGTAAGAGAGAAATAAAACTTTCACTATTGGCAGATGTCATGATACCATATATAGAAAACCCTAGACTCCACCAAAAAACTACTAGAACTGATCAATGATTCAGGAAAGTTGTAAGATTCAAAATTAATATGCAGAAACCAGTTGTATTTCTATACACTAATAATGAAATAGCAAAAAGAGAAATTAAGAAAATAATCCCATTTATAGTTGCATCAACAAGAATAAGATACCTAGGAATAAACAACCAGGGAGGTGAAAGACAAATAAAAAAAGAAGAAAAGAAGGAAGGAAGGAAGGAAGGAAGGGCAAACAAACAACCCAATATTTTATTTTATTTTATTATTTTTATTTTTTTTTAAAGATTTTATTTATTTATTCATGAGAGACAGAGAGAAAGAGAGGCAGAGGGAGAAGCAGGCTCCCAAGGAGCAGAGAGCCCGATGCGGGACTCGATCCCAGGACCCTGGGATCATGACCTGAGCCGAAGGCAGACGCTTAACCATCTGAGCCACCCAGGCACCCCAAACAACCCAATATTTTAAATAGGCATAAGCTTTAAACAGTTCACCAAGAAGACATATAGATGGCAAACAAACACATGAAAAGATGCTCACCATCATTAGTCATGAAGAAAATGCAAATTAAAATCACCATGAGGTTCTACTACACACTTATTAGAAAGGCTAAAATGACTCATATTCCAAGTGTTGGCAAGGATATGGAAGAACTGGAATTCTCACACAGTGCTGGTAGGACTATAAAATGGAAAACCGTTTGGAAGTTCCTTAAAAAGTTAACTCACACCTACCATATGATCCAGCCATTCCACTCATAAGTATTTGCCCGAGGATAATGCGAGCATATATCCATACAAAGACCTGCATGTGAATGTTCATAACAGCATTATGTGTAATAGTCCAAATCTCAGTCAATGCAAATGTCCATCAACAGTTGGATGGATAAACTGTGGTATGTTCATGGAATGGAATGCTACTCAGCAATAAAATGGAATGAACTATTAGTATGTGCAGCAACAAGGATGGTTATTTTATTTTATTTTATTTTTTAAGATTTTGTTTATTTATTTGACAGAGAGAGACACAGCGAGAGAGGGGAACCCAAGGAGGGGGAGTGGGAGAGGGAGAAGCAGGCTTCCCGCTGGGCAGGGAGCCCGATGCGGGGCTCAATCCCAGGACCCTGGGATCATGACCTGAGCCGAAGGCAGACGCTTAACCGACTGAGCCACCCAGGCGCCCACCAGAAGGAAATCTTTTTTTTTTTTTAAGATTTTATTTATTTATTTGAGAAAGAGAGAGAGAGCAGGGGTGGAGAGAGAGAAGCAGACTCCTGGCTGAGCAGGGAGGCCGATGCAGGGCTCAGTCCCAGGACCTGGGATCATGACCTGAGCCCAAGGCAGATGCTTAACCGTCTGAGCCACCCAGGCACCCCGATAAGTCTACTTCTTGATTGTAGTTGTCTTATTCCATTTGAGCTTCTATAACAAAATACCACAGAATGGGTGGCTTATAAACAACATTGATTTCTCACAGTTCTGGAAGTCTGAGATCAGGGTGCAGAATGGCTGGCTGTGGTTCTACCTCCACATCTCAGACCTCTCAGTATGTCCTCACATTTCCTCACTTGGATGCTAGGGAGCTTTGTGGGGTCCCTATTATAAAGACACTAATCCCACTCAAGAGGGCTCCACCCTCATGACCGGATCACCTCCCAAAGGCCCCACCTCCTAATACCATCATTTTGGAGATTAGGATTTCAACATATGAATTAGGTGTTGGCAGGGACACAAACATTCAGACCATAGCAGTGATGCATTTAATACATACATCAAAACTTATCAAATTGTACATTTAGAACATGTGCAGTTTGTTGTATATCAGTAGACCTCAATAAAACTGTTTTTAAAACAGAAGTTTCACTCAGGTCCTGATCCCAGGGTCCTGGGATCGAGCCCCACATCGGGCTCCTGGCTCAGCGAGGAGCCTGCTTCTCCCTCTCTCCCTGCTCATGCTCTCTCTCTCTCTATCTCTGTGTCTCAAATGAATAAATAAAATCTTAAAAAAATAAAACAAAACAGAAGTTTTAGAACTTCTTTTTGTTCAAATAACAGCCAAGTTTTCTGGGCCCTGACTGGCCCCTGATGGCCAGGTGGTCCCAGTGCTGGATCAGAGCTTTCTGCGGGATCTTTGAGTTTCTGTCAGCTTTGCTCTCTTGACATCAGAAAATTTCACTAAGGAGTAAAACAGAGGTGGTTTGGGCCTGCATATGTTCCAGGCAAGTGTCCGAGCCTAAGTTACACAGCTTCTCACCCTTGCCTCTGATGTTGGCCCTCCTTTAACCAAGCACTTGGCTCTATTACTAAGAAATATTTAGAAATAAAATGGATTTTGCAATGGCATAGATTTTTTTCTCATTTAATCAAATAACATATTTATTGGAAAATGTCAGGAAACACAGAACATGTAGAGAAGAAAACAAATTATACTAGGTCAGTAGAATTTCCCCATTCTTTTCTTTTTTTTTTTAAGATTTTATTTATTTATTTGACAGAGAGAGAGAGAGAGAGAGAGCACAAGCAGGGGGAGAGGCAGAGGGAGAAGCAGGCTTCCCGCTGAGCAGAGAACCTGATGTGGGGCTCGATCCCAGAACCCTGGGATCATGATCTGAGCCAAAGGCAGATGCTTAACGACTGAGCCACCCAGGTGCCCCTCCCCACTATTTTCAACTTCATTGAAATGACTGAACTATTCTGTCTGGCAGCAGGGCTAGTTGAAACTTAAGACCATTTCTAGCCTACAAGAGACTCATTTCAGATCAAAAGACACCTACAGACTGAAAGTGAGGGGATAGAGAAACACTTATGCAAGTGGATGCCAAAAGAAAGCCAGGGTAGCAATCCTTATATTGGACAAAATAGACTTTAAAACAAAGACTATAACAAGAAACAAAGAAGGACACTATATAATAGTAAAGGGGACAATCCAACAAGAAGATAGAACAATTGTAAATATTTAAGCACCTAACATGGGAACAGCCAAATACATAAAACAGTTAATGACAAACATAAAAGAAATGATTGGTAGTAATTCAGCAATAGTAGGGGACATTAACACCCCGCTTACACTGATGGACAGATCATCCAAACAGAAAACAAGGAAACAGTGACTTTGAATGACACACTGGACCAGAGATTTAACAGACATATTCAGAACATTCCATCCTAAAACAACAGAATACATGTTCTTCTCAAGTGGACATTGAACAGAAATTTTCCAGAATAGATCACATGTTAGGCCACAAAACAAGCCCCAGCAAATTCAAAAACGTCGAAGCCATACCATGCATTTTTTTCTGACCACAACGCTATGAAACTAGAAATCAACCACAGGAAAAAAATCTGGAAAGAGCACAAATACATAGAGGTTAAATAACATGCTACTAAATAATGAATCAACCAGGTCAACCAGGAAATCAAAGAAGAAGTAAAAGATTACATGGAAACAAATGAAAATGAAAATAAAACGCTCCAAAACTTTGGGATGCAGCAAAAGTAGTCCTAAGAGGGAAGTTTATAGGAATACAGGCTTCTCTCAAAAAAGCAAGAAAGATCTCAAATAAACAACCTAACCTTACACCTAAAGGAGCTAGAAAAAGAAGAACAAACAAAATCCAAACCCAGTAAAAGGAAGGAAATAATAAAGATGAGAGCAGAAACAAATGATATAGGAACTAAAAAAACAATAGAATAGATCGGTGAAGCCAGGAGCTGGTTCTTTGAAAAGATAAACGAAATTGATAAACCTCTAGCAAGAATCATTAAAAAAAAATGAGGACCCAAATAAACAAAATTACTAATGGAGGAGGAGAAAGAACAACCAACATCACAGAAATACAAACAATTGTAACAGAATATTTTGAAAACCTACATGCCAACAAATTGGACAACTTAGAAGAAATGGATAAATTCCTAGAAACATATAAACTACCAAAACAGGTAGAAATAGAAAATCTAAACAGACCAATCACCAGCAAAGAAATTGAGTCAGTAATAAAAAAACTCCCAACAAACAAAAGCCCAGGACCAGATGGCTTCATAGGCAAATTCTACCAAACATTTAAAGAAGAGTTAATACCCATTCTTCTCAGACTATTCCAAAGAATACAAGAGGAAGGAAAACTTCCAAATTCATTCTATGAGGCCAGTAGCATCCTGATTCCAAAACCAGATAAAGACACACAAAAAAGGAGAACTACAGGCCAATATCTCTCATGAATATAGATGCAAAAATCCTCAACAAAATATTAGGAAACTAAATCCAACAATATCTTAAAAAATCATACACCACGGTCAAGTGGGATTTATTCCCAGAGTGCAAGCGTGGTTTAATATTCACAAAATGATCAGTGTGATACATCACATCAGTAAGAGAAAGGATAAAAACCATATGATCATGTCCATAGATACAGAAAAAGCATTTGACAAAGTACATAATTCATGATAAAAACCCTCAACAAAGTAGTTTTAGAGAAAACATACTTCAACATAATCAAGACCATATATGACAAACCCACACCTAACATCATAGTCAATGGTGAAAAACTGAGAGCCTTTCCCCTAAGATCAGGAACAAGACAGCGGTGTCCACTCTCACCACTTTTATTCAACATAGTACTAGAAGTCCTAGCCACAGCAATCAGACAACGTAAAGAAATGGAAAGCATCCAAATTGGTAAGGGAGAAGTAAAACTCTCACTATTTGCAGATGACATAATAATATATATAGAAGACCCTAAAGACTCTACCAAAACACTATTAAAACTGATGAATGAATTCAGTGAAGTTGCAGGATACAAAATCAGTGAGCAGAAATCTGTTGCATTTCTATACACTAATAATGAAGTAGCAGAAAGTGAAATTAAGAAAACAATCCCATTGACAATTACACCAAAACCAGTAAAATATCTAGGAATACACTTAACCAAAGAGGTGAAAGACCTGTACTCTGAAAACTATAAAACACTGATAAAAGAAATTCAAGATGACATAAAGAAATGTAGGGACATTCCAGGCTCACGGATTGGAAGAAGAAATATTGTTAAAATGTCCATATGACCCAAAGCAATCTACAGATTTAATGCAATCCCTATCAAAATATCAGCAGCATTTTTCAGAGAACTAGAATGAACAATCCTAAAATCTGTATGGAAGCACAGGAGACCTTGAATAGCCAAAGCAATCTTGAAAAAGAAAAACAAAACTGGAGGTATCACAACTCCAAATTTCAAGTTATATTACAAAGTGTTAGTAATTAAGACAGTGTGGTACTGGCATAAAAATAGACTCTTAGATCTATAGTATAGAACAGAGAACCCAGAAATAAACCCACAATTATATGACCAGTTCAGGAGGAATATCTAATGGGAAAAAGACAGTTTCTTGAACAAATGGTGTTGGGAAAACTGAATAGCTATATGCAAAGGAATGAAACTGGACTACTTTCTCACACCATACACAAAAATGAACTCAAAATGGATTAAAGACTTAAATGTGAGACCTGAAACCATGAAAATCCTTGAAGAGAGCACAGGCAGTAATCTCTCTGACATTGGCTGTAGCAACATTTTTCTAGATCTGTCTCCTAAGGCAAGGGAAACAAAAGCAAAAATAAACTATTGGGACTACATCAAAATAAAAAATTTCTGCACAGTGAAGGAAACCATCAGCAGAACTAAAAGGCAACCTACAGAATGGGAGAAGATATTTGCAAATGACATATCTGATAAAGGGTTAGTATCCAAAATGTATAAAGAATTTATACACCTGAATACCCCCCCAAAACAAATAATCCAATAAAAAATGGGCAAAAGACATGTACAGGTGTTTCTCCAAATAAGACATCCAGATGGCCAACAGACACATGAAAAGATGCTCAACAACACTCATCATCAGAGAAATGCAAATCAAGACTACAATGAGAGGGTGTCTGGGTGGCTCAGTTGGTTAAGCGACTGCCTTCGGCTCAGGTCATGATCCTGGAGTCCCTGGATCGAGTCCTGCATTGGGCCCCCTGCTTGGCGGGGAGTCTGCTTCTCCCTCTGACCCTCCCCTCTCTCATGTGCTCTCTCTCTCTCATACAAATAAATAAAATATATATAAAAAAAACTACAATGAGATATCACCTCATACTTGTCAGAATGCCTAAAATAAAAAACACAAGAAACAAGTGTTGGCGAGGATGTGGAGAAATAGGCACCTTCTTGCAATGTTGGTGGGAATGTAAATTGGCGCAGCCACTGTGGAAAACAGAAGGGAGGTCCTCAAAATATTAAAAAAAGGACTAGCTACAATCCAGCAATTGCACTACTGAGTATTAACCCAAAGAATAAAAAAACATGAATTCAAAGTGATACATGCACCCCAGTGTTTATAGCAGCATTATTTACAATAGCCAAGATATGGAAGCAGCCCAAGTGTCCTTCGATAGATGAATGGATAAAGAAGATGTTATATATATTATAATGGAATATTATTCAGCCATAAGAAAGAATGAAGTCTTGGGACACCTGGGTGGCTCAGTCGGTTAAGTCCTGGGATTCAGTCCCGCATCGGGCTCCTTGCTCAGCGGGGAGCCTGCTTCTCCCTCTGCCTGTCACTCCCCCTGCTTGTGCTCTCTCTCTCTGACAAATAAATAAATAAAATCTTTTTTTTTTTTTTTTAAAGAATGAAGTCTTGCCATTTGCAATGATGTGGTTGGAGCTAGAGAGTATTATGCTAAGTGTAATAAGTCAGAGAAAGACAAATACCATATGATGTCACTCATATGTGAATTTAAGAAACAAATGAGCAAAGGAAAAATAAGAGAGAGAGAGAGACAAACCAAGAAACAGACTCTTAACTAGAGAACAAACTGATGGTTACCAGAGGGGAAGTCGGTGGGAAGGTGGGGAAAATAGGAGATGGGGATTCAAGAGTACACTTGTCATGATGGAAACAAATAAAATAATTTTTTAAAAGACCACTTCTAGTTTGTGATAATAAAGCATGTTGTCTTTGAGTCTTCTTTTCCATTTGCCAGACGGGAGGGCACATTTTCAGAGTGCCCTCTGAATTCAGGTGTGGGTCGGGGGGCCGTTCTTGGGGGGGGGCACAACAAAGGCAAACATTATGTGCAGACAACCACATCACCCATAGTTCATATGAGTGCAAACGTGTTAAAGGTGGCATTTGGAGGAGAATCTCAAAGACAAGGTTTGGACCTCAGACATCTGCTTCGAGAGCCAGCAGACAAGCCTCTCCAGTGTGAACTCCTCTGCAGCTGTGATCCCAGGCAGATGCAGGAGGTTAAAGATTCTCCCTTAGCATCGACTGCCACGTGCAATCAGTTTACACTGGCTGGTCGTTTTCATTGGTGGGGGAAATCGACCCATTTCCCACATGAAAGCAGAGATCCATGGCTCTCAAAACTCTCTGAGCAACAGAATCTCGCGGGGCTCTTGTTAAAACAACAGACACCAGTCACACTTGCAGTGTTTCTCATTCAGCTTCAAGATGCAAGGGGTGGGGGCACCTGGGTGACTCAGTCGTTGGGCGTCTTTCTTCGGCTTGGGTAATGATCCCAGGGTCCTGGGATCGAGCCCTGCGTCGGGCTCCCTGCTCGGCGGGAAGCCTGCTTCTCCCTCTCCCACTCCCCCTGCTTGTGTTCCCTCTCTCGCTGTGTCTCTCTCTGTCAAATAAATAAAATCTTAAAAAAAAAAAAAAAAAGATGCAAGGGGTCGATTCTAACTGGCCCTTTAGCTCAACTTCTCTCATTTTACAGTTTCACCAACTGGTTAGCCGCAAACCCAAGACCAGGGTATCACCTTGGAAAATTCTGGTAAAGGCGGGTCATTAGAAACAGGTTATTAGCAACCATAAAATAAAAAATCTGACCATTCTCTTTGAGTCCAGGATTATAGATAGACCTGCACTTAACAGGAATAGCTATACACCACAAGAGGGCGCCATTGTCACAACGTTCTGGTACTGCCCGATTCCCCTTGTGTTTAATACTGTGTTAGTCCAAGACAACTTTAGAAAGATTGATTCTTTCTTTTGTATGCTTAAAGGTACATACACAAAAAAGACATGATATGAGGCCCTAAGATTATGGAAGAACCAGGAATAAGTACAAGGAGGAACCAGGATGAAAAAAAAAAAGGTGGAGAAATAGATTCTGAAAGAAGTTTAGGCATTTTGATGGTTTGAGAAGGCTCTTAATGACTTTTCCATGCTGGTAGAACACTTATCATGTGTTAGGGAAACTACCTTCTAAAATTTTGATTAGATCTCTGAAATTTCCATTTTAACTGATTGCTAAGGGGTGGGAGACAAAACTTGGGGGATTCTTGCTTAGGATCTGAGGCCTTCTGGGCTGGGGTACTGGCGGATTGATTGGTGGCGGCACCCACGTGGCTAAACTCGTTTCATCTCTCTGGGTTCCAGTTCCCACTTCCATTAAACAAGAGCAGTTACACCAAATAAGGTGTCAGAGGGAACCCATGGTCTTTAGTCATCAATGCTCTGCTTGAACATCACCTTAGGGCTTCGACTGGTGGGAAATTGGTACCTTTTCTTGGAGGGTTCGATAGATAATACAATCACATAACAAAAAACCAAATGAATATTTAAGTCTCCACTGGGAAATCTCACTCACAGTTTTCCTTTCAACTACCAAGCCGCATACCTGGAGGGTTTTTGTTTTGTTGTTTTTTTAATTTTTAAAAAAGATTTATTTATTTTAGAGAGCAAGAGAGTGAGCACATGAGTGGGGGGGGGGGGGTACACAGAGGGAGAGAAACTCAAGCTGAATCCCCACCAATGCAGGGCTCGATCCCACGACCCAGAGAGCGTGACCTGAGCCAAAATCAAGATTTGGACGCTCAACCAACTGAGCCACCCAGGCGCCCCTCCAAACCTGGAGATTTTATTCTCTTATTTCTTGTGCCTCCTTCTGGTGTTTTGTTATGAAGACACTACCAACATTCGTATTCTGTCTGCTCTCTGTTCTGTCCGCCTTCCATCTCAGTGGGGAGGGAGCGCTTCCTTGCTCTGCTTTGCGTCTGCAGACTATTTCATTCTCTGCACTGTTGTTTATTTCTCCATTTCCCATGAAATGAAATGGACACTTGGGTCTCATCTTTTAGTGTCACAAACACTGTGGCAGAAAGTAACCATGTACGAACGTCATTTTGTACTGGTATGGCTGGAGGACAAATTCTCAGAAGTGGCATTGCTGGGTCAAAACTCAACGCACTTATAACTTGCAGTTTTGACCAAACTGCCCTCTAAGTGGGTTGTATGACTTTGTTCCCAGGCTGTTCAAAAGCCTCTTTCTCCAGACTCTCCAACAGAGTGCATCATCATACCATTTTTATTTTGAACTCCTGTAGAGACCTTAATACCAGGTCTGGATAATCATCGTTACAACTCATCAGATGGGTGATGGGAGTGTTTTTGACCCTGGCATGGGCATCCTGGCGCGATAACAGGGCGTGTGAAAGGCCAATGACCCGGGGTCATTTGAGCAGGTTGATGTTTTCCTATTTATTCTTGCTTTGCCCTTTACGTGTTTATGGATCTGAATTTCTGCTGCCTCAATTCAGAGCTTAAACCTTCTTCTGCAACTTGAATATTTTTTTCCCCAAGCAATTTTATGCTTCATTAGGCCATGAGTAAAACAGAGAGAGCCCGAGCTGCACGTGGATCTGGAGCATTTCCACAAGGCGCCCAGGCCTGACCACTGTATGTGGCCCTCAGGTGGCGATGCTGCTGACCAGGTGACCAGTGCTTGGGTTCTGATAGTGTGTGTGTGTGGGGGGGGCACTCCCTCCCTCCTGTGGAATGGAAGCTTTGTCTTTGTGCAAACTTTCCAGCTGTGGAAACTCGGTACCGCTCTAAAGATTAACGGCATTTCTTGGCAGTGGATGGGAAAGGCAAACTTGTCTGCTATTCAAGGATTAAGTCTTAGACTCAAGCAAATTGTCCCCGGCCTCTGCAGGGAGGTTATCTCCCAGAGAACATTCAGGCAGTTTCTCAATAGCGTCTGTGCTGGCGTCAGGCTATGTTTTCTAGTTGGTAAGATTACATCCCATCCGGCCAGCACCCAGAGCCATGCCGAATTTCTTCTGTCTCTCAAACACACACATAATGACTCAGTATCTGACGGAAAGAATGGACAAAGCTGATAAGCAGACCAAGGAAGCACGAAGAACATTCTAGCACAAACCGGTGTCGGATCCACTCCCGTCTGGAAGCCAGAACATAAGCCGTAGTCGCTTGCCCTTTCCTGCATCTGCCTGGAAATGCTGCAAACAGAAGGAAATATTGAGAGAAAGTAATTAGCTAATGAGGACCTTAAATGCCCGTTTAATAGTGCATTAATAATAAAGCAAAGTTTTATTGGGTTAATAGAGGTTAAGTGGCAATCTTAGTAAAATGGTCATTATAGATTTTCTTCTTTGCAGGCAATGAACAGAACCTTCTGAAAAGACGGATTATTACAACTCCCTCCGCTGCATTTGCTGTTTCTCAAAAGAGGTATTTCTAAAGGTTTTAAAAAATGATTACCGCTTTTTGCAGGGGCCCCCCGTCTGCGGCAGGAGTCCAGGGGCTGCGTCTTTAAAGAAGCCCTTACAGGGAACTCTGTCAGTTGCTCAAGGCTTGCTGCCAACAAACAATTGAGGTATTTACCAAGGGTTTCCAAGAAATTGCTGCAAATTATATGAAATGTTATACCTGTTACAGGCGTTCAATGTATTAGCAACAGAAAAAAATGTAATGCATGTGGGGACAGTGTTGCAATTTGTGAGAAAGTATTCAGGAACATAGGTGGAGATGAATTTTAATTACGTGTCATAGAGAATCACCCTGCATGAAAGCAGAAAGGAAGTTAGAGACAATGTGGCGTTTTTTGAACAAATTTCTAAATGTCAGTCTACAATCACTGAGAAGGGACTTTTAAAACGTGATCCGTGGAAAGACCCACTGGGACACCAGAACACTGAGACCCCGGTGGGGGGGTGCGTGCACAGCTTGTCCCGGTGGGACTTCCTCCTGTAGAAGGAAGGCTGGAACCCCCACTCTGTACCTACCCAGCACTGGTCCCCATCTCAGGTGGGGTGTGTGCCGTGAGAAGCCTTCATCCTTCAATAACTTTCTAGTTTGGGGTTTCCCTTACGTTTTTTCCGATTGTGGCTAACACCACTCCTTTTATTTTTCTTTTTAAAGATTTTATTTATTTATTTGAGAGAGAGAGAGAGAGAGAGAGCATCAGTGGGGGGAGGAGCAGAGGGAGAAGCAGACTCCCTGCTAAGCAGGGAGCCCTTCACAGGGCTCGATCCCAGGACCCTGAGATCATGACCTGAGTGGAAGGCAGATGTTAAATCGACTTAGCCAACACCACTCCTTTTTTAAAAGAGAAAAAATGGTCAATGAGTCCCTTAACTTAAGAGAGAGGGCTCCTAGTGCCGTGAAATTGAGAAATAATTCTTTCCTCAGTTTACTGAGGTGAAATGCCTATGAAATCTGATCAACCTGACTTCTCACCTTTAAAAATAAATTAGGGACACTGGGTGTTATATGCAAACAATGAATCATGGAACACTACATCAAAAACTGATGATGTAATGTATGGTGACTAACATAATAAAATAAAATTAATAAAAAATAAATAAAAAATAAATTAGGGAGAAGGAGACAGGGAGTGCGGAGCTGCCTGGTCTGGAGGCAGTTTTGAGGAGGGTGCATCGGGAGGCAGGAGTCTCAGATGCACGCCATCCTCTCTAGATCCTTGCTGGTGATGGCTGTGCGGGGGCCGATAGGGCTGATGTCTAGACAGGCAGGCCTCCATACTGGACTTACTAACCGTCTTTGGCCCTTTGGCCTCTGGCTGTCACTGAAGTCTTTGGTTCCAGGCATTGGCCTCCGGCTATGAAATCCCCACCTAGGACAGCTCTGCCTCCTGATTCAGGCCTCAGTAGGGGCCCTGGATGGGTGGGACACCTTTAGATCCCTCCCCAGGGGAACTGCCTCAGCTTGACCATTCAGTGGCTGCTTCCCGCTGTGTTACAGCGTCCCCTCCCTGTCCCCAGGCTGCATTTGGGAAATGGCCCCTGCCCCAGTATGGAGGCTCCTGCGGCCCCGGGGCTGACTTCTACAGGACCTCGGCTCTCCTCCCCCCCCACCATCCCCCGGACTGGCATTCCCCTGCTTTTCCTGGGAGACTTCACCTATGTCATATTCTCCTGGTCCAGATTGTTCTAAACCTTCAGGCTGAGGCTTTACGGGGAATAGGGAATCCTCTAAATCATGAACGAGACCCTCCCACTGAGTCTGCCGATGAGGCAGGTGAGGATATGGATCTAGGGACGCAGGGACAACTAGGAACCAAGGAATTGAGGAGGACAAAACATTTCACATTCTCACAACGTTAAGTCCCATTCACGTTTGTGTACTTTTCATCGGATTTCAGTTTAGAAGATGAAATATAGAGATGTTTAAAGCAGGTTAGAAAATATTGAACTCATTAGGTATGTCACCAAATTGAACATCTGTGTCTTGCCAGATTCGTGCTTTATGGAAATCATTGTGAATTATGGGGCTGTTGCTGAATTTGGGGCATCTGGTGACTACTTGGTATTTGTGGCTTATGGTCTTACTGAAAACCCCTTTGGATGGTTTTGAGTCTATAATTCATGGTTACATGTTCTGTATTTTTCCCAAGACTACTGCTGGAGTCCTGTGTTCCCTGCATAATGAGTATTTTATTTTTAGATGTGGATCACCTCTTAGGGAGGGAGTCTGTGGGGAAGGTGGGTAATGAACTATTTTTGACATAAATAATAAGTGCCAAAGAATGTGGTAATATTCAAAGAATAAAACAACAGTGACCGCCATTCAATTGCAGAGACCATATCTGTATCTCCCACAACTTGCCACTTTCAATTGTGTAATACTGCAAACCTTTGGTCATATTAACAACAAGGAAAGATCCAAAGGATTACCCCAAGCATGCTTACTTTCTGTTCCTAATTCCTGGGTTCATTTGGTGAAATGAAGGGAATCTGTCAGGCCCAGGAAAACACTCTGCTCTCCAGGAGTTTCATTAGAAAACCCCAACATATTGGCGACTAAGTAACAAGACTAATATTTACTCTATACAAACATGTGTTGTATGGACACTTTCTCAGCTTTTGCAGCTTTAGCTGAGTGTTTTTTTTTTTTTTTTTTTAAAGAGGAAATGTATAACTCCATCCTAGAGAATCCGTCATTCAAAACCTGTCTTTAGAAATCCACGGCACTTTTATGGATGAGCTATGTAAAAATACTGACAAAGATTCAGGTAGCTTAGGGGTACTAACTGACTATCTGCCCACAAAGAATGTAAATAAAAGTAGTGTTTACCATGCACAGTATTAACATCACCTACCATTTCTCCAACATCCATTAAATGCTAGCACTGTTAGGAGCTTGGACATTAAATACGGCTTTTTTTTTTTTTTTACTTAGAAACTAGGGGCAGGGAACAAGGTAAGTGAATTCACGGTTCACTCTGCAAGCATGCACGTCTCAAACGGCTCCTGAACTGTTTATTCTATATGCGCTCGCTCCTGCCCACATAACGGCGGGAACAAAGGTACAGTGTGAATCGGGAAGACGCGGAGAGGAAGACGGTCAGGTCAGCCTGGCTGGAGGGCAGGGCGTGGGGAGTGGGGTTTATCTGAGGACAGTTTCAGCAGAGGGAACGAGCGCTTCGCGCAGAGTTCGGGGACCAAGAAGCCCCTTCTTCAAAAATCCCTCTTCAGGTTCACGTTAGCAGCGCATCTTGCAGCACGGGGCCGCCTGGCGGGCACGGTCCCCGGGAAGGGACAGTGCGGGGCCGGTGCTGGGCGCCGCCGCCAGGAGTCGGAGCGCGGACCCACGGGGGCGTGGTCGCCGGGCGGATAACGGGCTGCAGGGCGCCGCGGTTCGGGCCCCCGCCGGCGCCCAGCCCAGCCCCACGCCCCCTCCGCCCCGGCAGCCCAGCCGCAAACCGCGCGGGCGGGGCGGGGCGGGCGCCGCGCGCGCCGGGAGGCTTTTTTTTTTTTTTTTTTTGTCAAACTTTGGCCACGTGAACCGCCCCCCATTCACTTTTGCGCCAATCCGGCGGCGCGGACGGATCCCGAGAGGGGCCAGGCTCCGCCGCCGGGGCCCCTTCATAACGCGCCGTGCGTGACGTGAGGGGCTCCTGTTGCAATGGCGAGCTAAGCCGGAGGATGTGCAGCTGCAGCGGCGGCGCCAGCCACGAAGAGGACGGGGGCGGGCGCAGCGCGAGCGGAGCCGAGCCAGCCGAGAGACGCGCGCAGGGCGGGACGGGGGTGCGGACTCCGCCGCTGCCACAGCCGTCGCCGTCGCGCTGGCCCCGCGTCCCCGCGCGCCAGCGGGAAGAGCCGCCGCCGCCTCGCGCTCGAGCCGCCGCCGGCGCGCGCCGGGCATGGTCCGCTCTTAAAGGCGCAGGCCGCGGCGGTGGGGGTGGGCGTGCGGAACAAAGCGGCGGCGTGGGGCCTACGGGCGGCTCGGGGGCCGCGATGGGCGCGGCGGGCCCGCGGCGGCCGTGGCGCTGCCCGGGCCGGGCCTCGCGGCGCTAGGGCGGGCTGGCCTCCGCGGGCGGGGGCGGCGGGCTGAGGGCGCGCGGAGCCTGCGGCGGCGGCGGCGGCGGCGGCCCGGCGGGCGGAGCGGCACGGGCATGGCCGCGCGCGGCCGGCGCGCCTGGCTCAGCGTGCTGCTCGGGCTCGTGCTGGGCTTCGTGCTGGCCTCGCGGCTCGTCCTGCCCCGCGCCTCGGAGCTGAAGCGAGCGGGCCCGCGGCGCCGCGCCAGCCCCGAGGGCTGCCGGCCAGGGCAGGCGGCGGCGGCGGCTTCCCAGGCCGGCGGGGCGCGCGGCGATGCGCGCGGGGCGCACCTCTGGCCCCACGGCCCGGCCTCGGATGGCGGCCCGCGCGACAGGAACTTTCTCTTCGTGGGAGTCATGACCGCCCAGAAATACCTGCAGACCCGCGCCGTGGCCGCTTACAGGTGAGTCCCTGCTGCCTGGACGCCGACTCCTGTATCCAGCATCCCGGCGGGCGGCCCTGCCGGTACTCCCTTGGCTTGAGTCTTTGCCTGCTTTCCAGACCCGAAGCTCCCGGGGTTCCTGTGGGATCGGGGTGCCCCTTGGGCTATGGATGTCAGACATTGGAAGCAGAGGTCAGAGGCGGGGTGGTGAATGCGACGCCCAAGAGAATGGGCTTTGGGGTCAGGTGGACCAGGTTGGCTCCCGTGGGTGTGGTCCTCAGCCTGACTTTGTGTAAGGCACTTTAGCTTTCTATGTCCAAGCCTTCTTCTTTGTTAAGTGGATCTGACTGAACATATCTCCCTCATAAGGTTGTTGGGAAAACTCTTAGCACACGGTATCTGTGACAGTGGTGGCACGGATGGTTACCGTTTGATTCTCTGAACTAGGCACCTTTGCTCTTGCAGAGCAAGAGCCAAGGTAAATTAATCTGGTCAGAGCCCTTCCAGAGTATACTTGCAGATACCACTGGTAGAAGCACTCTTGTAAATGAAAGGGGATGCCCCCTACACGCTCGACCCCACCAGTCTGTTGAGTTAATGGAAAGAGAACCTTGGGAAAAGTAGTTCTTGGCCCATGGTAGGTTGGGGGTTAACTAGCTCAGCTTAGGGATGTGTGTGTGTTATCCAGTATCTGGGTCCTGGTTGGCCATATGAGTCATAAAAGTGGCTGGAATCATGTTCAGGATTAACAGAGGGATTAACTAAAACAACCTTTAGACGGGCGATCATTTTGGAATAGCAGATTTGTATTGGAGTGAATTTGAGGTAGAAGGGTGTGAATCCAATAAAGGGATGGAACCTTGTACGTGTGAAGTACAGAAATGCTTACTGTATGGACAAGATTTGGGATTCATCCAGCCACAGAACAAACCAATGCAGGGAGGTCCTCTGAGAAGGAATTTGCAGAGCAGTCAGTGCTGAGCAAGGCCAAGCTGGTTGCTGTTGGTTCTTAATTTATAACCAGTACCTTTGAAACTTCGGCTTTTAAATTTAGTCCTGGTGTAAATGTCCAGGCATTAAATATGAAGGGAAAAACTTCTATGGATCTTTATTCCTCTAAGGGAGGAAGTACAGGCTTGAAAAAGAAGACGAAAGAGCAATAAAGAATGTCAGCACTCTCAGTGCATCGACTCCCCATTCCTACATGTTTCTGTGAGGAACTTATTTAAGTCCAGAGTCCAGGTTCTGCCAGGAAGGAACCTGAAAACCTTAGAATGTAGCCACTTACTATAAATTTAGACTGTGTTAGTGATTGAGGGATCCCCAGCTGAAGATTTACTCCCAGATCTCCCATGATTTACCTGGAATTTTATGCAGATTGTTCTTTTGTGCCAAGAGAAATGGCTCCATCTGAAATTGGGGATGAGCTGTATAAATTGTTTACAGAATGGTTTTGAAAGTAAGTCCACCTGACTGCCACTGGGTGACAAGCCCTGTGAAATCACAACTTTGGAGACAATTTTCAAAGTAGTTTGGACAAATACTAGATTGCCCACCAAACATATATTTTCTTGGGTTCAGAATGCGTATACACAAACCAGTAGGGGTCCTGGTACACCAGCAATACTCAGAAAATGTAATGCAAACTGGACCTACTCTTTTACACTTGGAGATGATCTTTTCCCTAAGCCCATGCTTGACACTCTTACTTTTGGTCTCCTTTTCCAAATCTCCTGCTTCATCTTTTTTGGGTGTAGGATTTTTATCTCATTGTTTATTTTCTTTTAGACACTTAATGGAAAGTAGATACACAGTTTGTCCTCTGGCCCCAGTTCTTTCTTCTTTGTGACAACTCTGTCTTTCTGATAAAGGGAAAAACCCTTATGTGGAAACAGTGTATCCTATCCAGGCATTCTGTCAGCTTTCCTGCAGCTCTTTTATCTCTTTAAGTCCCATTACTTGAAGCTTGGGGGTGGACTTAGCTTTTCCGTTAAGATCCTCTGCTTCTCAGCCCGACAAGCCTCTGTTTAGACCGTTTGCAGGAGATGGCACAAGACGGTTTTAGTCTTTTTTTTTTTTTAAGATTTTATTTATTTATTTGAGATAGAAAGAATGAGAGATAGAGAGCATGAGAGGGAGGAGGATCAGAGGGAGAAGCAGACTGCCTGCTGAGCAGGGAGCCTGATGCGGGACTCGATCCTGGGACTCCAGGATCATGACCTGAGCTGGAAGGCAGTCGCTTAACCAACTGAGCCACCCAGGCGCCCCAAGACGGTTTTAGTCTTAAGGAACTTTTGGGGAAGGGCTGAATTGGGATGGAGGTTACAGTGTGTAACTTATGATTATGGCTGTGCTGTGCTTTGCAGCCCAGGCCGAAACTCCACACTCAGCTCTTAAAATGGAAATTGCACGCCGTTTGGCATAAAAATCGGCTTGAATCTTACAGCACGAGGTAGAACTCCAGTTTGGCACTGGGTGTGCTCAGTTTTACTTCTCCCCTAGAAGGCAAATTCATTCTTTACCTTAAGAAAAACTTTAACGTTTTTTAGTTTAGTTTTTTTTTTTCTTTTTAAATAAAATTACTGTTTGGCTTTATGGGTTTAAGGAGATGCCAGCATTTTTAGTAAGATGGCGGTATGGTGTACTTTTATGCTAAGGTACTGAAAATGTCAGAATTTAGGTTTGGGGACTAGTAATTGTCTGAGATCCAGAAAGGAGCTATAAAGCCTTTGGGAAATTCAATGAGATAGGCCTGTCTGCACTAAAGTTAGTGCATTTTAATGCTGGAACAGCCCCATCATTGCAGACTTTTATTTTCTTAACCTGCCAAATGATTGAAATTGGGAGAGGAGCCACCAAGGAATGTTAGTGCAGCGACAGCTGATAGCATGCAGGAAACAGATTTTAAAATGCAGGCAAAACAAAACTCAAAAAGCGTAGCTGATCAGAGACTGAGCAGGGCTAGCTTCTTGCAAAGGCCTGAGCAGACACCATAGCTGTGAAGTTCATAGTAGTGATCCTGCTTCATAAAAATACTGTTACACTTAAGATTCATCCCTTTGTTCAACAAATACATACATGGCTCCTCTGGGTCCAGACTGTCAGGGACACAACGGTGAAGATGCTTGTTCTCATGGTGCTTGTGTTCTAGTGGGAGGCAAGATACTGAAAGAATTAATGATGGGTACTATGGAGAAAATAAAACAGGGTAGGGAAACGGTGGGGTGGTGTCTAGAGAACTTGGTATTTGGGCGGCAGTCTGATGGTGAGGAACTGGTTGCATGAATATCATTGATGAGCGAGGGGGCAGAGGGAAGAGCTGGTGAGTTACAGACAGCAACCAACTTGGAAGGGAATAAACGAAGGCCAATAAGAGAAAGTGGACGAGGCCCGATAATGTCTGGTCTCATGGAATTTTATCCTAGATGAGTAAGAAAGCCTTTGGAGGGCTTAGACAGGAAAGGGAGGTGATGGCATTATGTCCTAAAAGTTAATTCTATCCATTGTGTGGAGACTGGATTGTAGGGAAGCAAGGAGATTTTAGGAGGTGGTCTGGCTGGAGGTGGGGGTGGCAGGGGGTGGCACAGGGTGGCTGTAGTAACAGTCACCATGGAGAGTCATGGAGAATTCCAGGGGATCTGCTGGAGCGGAGGTCAGGATGTGCTGATGGAATGCTGGTGAGTGGTGAGGCAAAGAAAAATCAACAGTGCCTTCTAAGGTCTTGCCCTGAAAGACAAGTGTGAGTGGGGAAGGAGGTGAGTCAGCAGGTCTGGTTTTGCACAGGACAAGTTTGAAGAAGGCTTTTAGACACACAAGTGGATGTATCCTTAGCTTTATGAATGTAATGAATTTACGAAGAGATTGAGAAAAGATTAACATTTGAGGTGGTTCCAGTGCTGGAGCTCTGAAGCTGTCTGAAGCTAAAATTGCCTGAGGGTTCTGGGTAGCTGGGGTTCTGCAAATACATAGAGAAATTGGTTTTGACTCATCTATAGAGTATTTGTATTCTCGGTAATTTCACTTCAAAATGGTACCTTGATTCCGCCAGAGGGATTTATTATGCCAGTTAGTAACAGATCATCAGAACCCCTGTGTTTTTGGTACTAGCCACAGTTCATATTATTTCCGTATTTTTTTCTTTGTTCTTAGTTTGATAGACAGGAATTCATGTAGTTCAGTTTTTACTTTTCTGATTTTAGGGTTACCCCCCCCCCCCCCCCCGCTGCCCCAAGCTCAGAAAGTTAATGCCCTGGAGAGATTTTTAAAAGCAACATTTTTTTTTCTCTAATTCTGGAAGGGGTAGAAATCATCTCAATCTCATTTTTTCCCCCAAACAGCACATTGTCTCAGCAGCATCTGTTGAATAAGCTCCCATTTCCCTACCAATATGAAATGCCATCTTCATCATACTCAAAATTCCTGGGTATGTTTTTGGACTTCTTATTCTGTTCCACTGATCTTTCTCTCTGTTCTTATGCCAGTACCACCCATTGAAATTATTGGAAGTTGAATAATTTTTTAATATCCGGTAGACAAGTTCCTCTTTGTTCCGCTTCTGCTTCAAACATTTCTTGGCTACACTTACCTGTTCTTGCTGGGAGAGTTTTGATACCATTCAGGTTTTCTTTTTAATTAATGGTTTGATAAAAAAGAAAAAAAACATGCTTACTTTGCTTTTTAGTCCTTTCTTATGCCCAGAACTCTAAGCTAATCCAACACCTTTCATTTGTCTTGGTTCTTACCTCCCCTGGGCTGAAGATGGGGAACCGTTTTGTTCTTTCTTTACTTTCTCAGAGGAAAGCGGTGGATGGTTTCCCTTCTTTGCCCTGGGAGTGATAAAGGGCACCGTTAAAGATTAGCATCAGTCTATAGGGAACTGTGGGAAGAAAGTTTGAGAAACACTAGCTGTAGCTATAGGAATCTCACTGCAAGATGTTGTAGTAGTTAATGGCCTTTTCCGAATGCTTTCAATGAAGGCACACTGTTTTTTTTAACCAACCTTAATGAGCAAATCTCAGAGTTCCTTTTCTTATTCTTGAACTCAGTAAACCATGCTTATCTTGAAAACAGTTTAGAGCAGTACTTTCTCAGATGGAATTCAGTTTGGCAAAAACTTACTGACTGCCTTCTGTAATCTGAATAATCGACCTGTAAATGAACTTTTGGAGCATAACCCAGTTCACGTTGTGAATTACCTGAGATGACTGGAGGGCTATGTGGTCCTGAACGTGAGTTTAGTTTTCTGTGTCATGGTTCCAGATCTCTTGATGCCCTCAAATAGTTAGAATATTCCAAGGATAGCTGTGGTTGTAAGCAGAAGTTTATACATGGTTGTGTTTTCATCACATGGCTGTGTTTTCATCACATGGCTAGTTTCACTTCCTTTCATTCATTAAGCTGCTCTGTATTGAAAACGGATTAATAATTCTGTCCTGGCAGGGTTTGTCTTCTAGGGAGGGAAAGAAATGGTAATACTGATGATGAGGGCCGACAGGGTGCCTGCACCAACTGCTGTGGGGACACAGAACAAAGAGGCCCCGCACAGTTTACAAGGGGATCAGGAAAGGCCTCACCCACACTCCCGCCCCCTCTCCCTCACTTAGTCTTGAAGGATGAATAGCAGTTTTCGAGGCAGAGACAACAGATTCCTGGAAACATGGAATAGCAGGAAGTAGTGAAGGAACAAGGGGATTGTGCGTTTTGCGCCTGGGATCTGAAATTTAACATTTCCTCTAGAATTTTTCAAAGGGATTTAAATATGTGCTCAAAGATGTATGTAGGAAGTGGAAATTCCAAGTATCTTTGGTGTCCTGCATTAGGAACTGTGGACCATAATTGATTTCACTGATTTATCCATACTGTGATCTGCTTCTCTAGTCATAAAAAATGATGTGGCTGAAATATGTTTACTGAAATGAAGGGAGATTCACAATATAGTTAAATTAAGCAAGAGTAGGTTATAAAATTGTATTCCGGGTATGAAGTTACTCTTGTTTAAAATCAAACAAAATAAACTTATGTGTTTGTGTAGCATAGAAAAGAAACTATGAAAATATACACACAGTGATGCTGAATTATTTTTCGTATTCTTCTTGGCCCTTTTCTATACTTTCGAGTTTTTCTGCAGTGAACAATTATTTTGTAGTAAAGCTAAAGAACTAGGTTTAAAAAAAAAAAGGAGGAGGAGGAGAGGACAGCTCTTGGAAGGAAATGGGAGTGCAGTTTTGAGTGTGTTAAATTGTAGGTAGCCACCCGCAACACTGCTGGTGCCCTGAGGCTTGGGTACGAGGTCATTCTTGTTTCAGTAAGTAACAGTTAATCCTGTTCTGATAAAGTGTTATTTTTCCTTAGTTCCATAACTTCACAATTCCAGGTAGTACTTGGGAGAATCAGGTGACAGCATTTTTAATGTGAGGGCCCTGGCTTCCACACACGAATGTAAATATTCACTGTCTCCATCTGTTGTGCATGGGGATGGAATTGGGGGGAACAAGACATTTAGGTATGATTTAAAAGTAGTGAAGCTGTGCATCTACTCACCTTAATTCAGTGTCCTTTCTAAAACCTGCATAGCTATGGTATTCGTTCTGTAACCAAGTACCTTGGTTTGTGGATGATTAAAAAGAAGAAGGTGGGGACACAGAACGGGCACCTGGGTGGCTCAGTGAGTTAAGTGTCTGCCTTTGGCTCAGGTCATGATCCCAGGGTCCTGGGATGGAGCCCCACCTGCGTGGAGCCTGCTTCTCCCTCTCCTTTTGCCACTTCCCTGCTCATGGACCACCGCCCCCGAAAATAAATAAAATCTTAAAAAAAAAAAAAGGTGTATTCTGTTCTGATTTGATGTCAACCCTAGGTTTGCAAACCCCAAACCTGAGGATTATTGAAAATATAGTTGCTAATGGCATTAAAACAGTTGCTTTGTAAGTTGAGCCTAGGTGTGAAGGCTGCTTTCTTGTTGGGATTTTTTTCTGTGTGTTCCTAACCTACTGCTGGAAAGTGATTGGGCAGAATTTACAGTAGTGAAGGGACCCAAAGGGAATGAGGGTTTCAGAAGTTACCTTTGGAGTAGAGTCTTCCGACCTTCAATTAAATCCAGCTTAGACTCTGAAGACGTGTCCTCAACAGACAGGTTTCTGCAAGGAAGAGACACAGTGGAAGTGGCTGAAGTGGGTGTAAAGCTGCTCTCCTCTTCTGGGATGACTATTTTCTCAGCCTTCTCAATGGAGGAGGGACTGCGAAGGAAATGTGGGTGATAACCTGGAAATAAGTGTGCAGGATGAAAAAGCCAGCGGAGGCTTTAGAATCAGATCCCGTTTGCGTTCTGGCTTCAACATTTATTAGCTTTATGATCTTGGGAAATTATTTACTTAGGCTTGTGCCTCAGTCTCGTCTGTAAAATGTGGGTAACAATACCTCACACCCTGCATAGAACTGTCATAGGCTGAGTTTCTTATTCCCTCAGTGCAGTACCCCGCACCAGGTAACTGCTCAGTTGAAGGGTGGCTATGGGCTGCTCTTAAGTGGGTGGATACCAGGAAGTGCCTTGATACAGAAAGACTGACACGCAAAAGGGGTTGGCCAAAGTAGGTTCAGGGTGGTTTTATTGTTTGCGTTAAACAACACTTTTTGTTGCTGCTGTTTTGTGTGTGTGTGTGTGTGTGTGTTTTGCTTAGAATTAAATTAGAAACGAATTTTGTTCATGCATGATTTAGTTGCATATTTACACTTTTAAGTGTACAGGAGCAAAAAAGAAACTATATAAGGTTGCTCTCCAACTTTGGAAAAGTATCATGGGACCAGAATTTGCCTTCTATTATTAACACTCCAAATTTTAATTTTTAGGTTTCAAAGAGGGCGTTTTTGTGGTCTGTACTGTTGTTGAGTATTTCCACTGTTTGCTGTGAATCTGGGCTCAAAGGGCAGGTTGCTGGTAGCCCTTAATACCTTGGAACTGCCTCTTGGGCTAGTGCCCAGGCCATTGTTGAGGTGGGAAGCTGTAATCCACCCGCCAGCGGCTTTATTGAGGGGAAAGAAGTCTTAATGCTTGCTTTCACCTTAAGTCCACTTTTTAGGATTAATGGTAAAGAGTATAATTTGATTTTTCTTCAAAAATTTTTTTCCGCACCATTTGTGATTTCTGTTCTATTTCCCACCTACTTCCAAAAAGAATTGAGATTGTTCACATCATAAGGTTACACAGTAAGACAGTTAAAGACTTTAAAAGAGGAAACCATGTATCCGGAAACCACATAAGGGGAAGGGAAACCAGCTAATTATGCTCGTTCCTCATACCAACACAGGGCAGAGATAATGAAGTGAATAATGCTTACAGCATCCTGCCAGAGGGCATTCCTTCGGCTCCAGGAGAAACCTTGAGTCATCACTTGGTAGCCTGGGAAGACCTCTTGAGTTTTCCCAAGGCCTGATCAAGTTCAAGTGCATGGCTGCTCCGACTGGCACCAAAGAACTGTCCTCCATGTACTTTTTTGGGAGGATGATGAGCTCAGACTGCTGCTCCATCACATTTGTGCTTCCTATAAGGATGCTCACTACATGTGCCCTGCTTTCCCCATCATGGACCCCGGGGGAGAAATTTCTGTCAGGTCTTAGTATCTGGAATAGTCCTTTCCCTTAACCCTGAGCAGTGGGGCATAGTCCTGCGACATCTCTTGGTTGCCTGCTGGTGGGGGCCCACCATTAGCAGACGGAGAGACCACGTGACAGCTATTGGTCTCACCGTGTGGGCGCCCTCCTTCAGGGTGGCATCTGTTCAGAGGACTCCAGTTGGTTCCGTGTTTCTTTCCCATGGGCATAGAGCTGAGCAGGCAGCCCCTACCAGGATTTCGTCCTCCCTGGGACCCATACTGGGACCCTGCTCTGATTTCTCTACTTTTGTTTTTCTTTGGCCTTATTTTCTTGCTCATGTTTTTGTGCTGTATGCCTTTTGGTTAAGTTATCTTAAATCTTTTCTGTTACACGGAAGAATATAAATATATACCTTTAATTCCTGTTATCTATCAGTTCTACAAGGGGAAAAAATGATATTTTCCCTTCCATGACTCCAAATTCTGAGATGATTTGATCATATGAGTCCTTTCGAACTGTCTGACAATATATTTAATTGTGATTTTGGGGAAATCACAGCAGATCTCCCCTTTTTTACTTGTAAAAATCACTGTAGCTATTAAAATTCAGAAAATGTGAAAATACTCAATCTTACTCCTTTTTTTTTTTTTAGTTTTTGTCCATTGGATAGAAAAAAAATGTTGATTACAAAAGTAGAATTTTCTGATGTCAAATCTTTTCTTTGGGTGCTTTTTAGCGTAAAGTTTTTCTACAGATTAAAAAAAATTTTTTTCCAGCTTTAAATATACCTATCTGTTGCAGAAAATTTAGAAAATGTAGAAAATAGGAAGAAAATTAGATGTCTTCTGATCCTCCGTCCAAGAATAACCATAGTAAACACTTTGGGGTAAAGTTGTAAAATATTTTATTTTTGTATGTGTACTTTTGTTCCCTTAATAGCACACATCACAGGGATGTACTCTTGCTTGCTTGTTAAACTTAGCCATGTATTATGAACGTGTGCTTAGGACAGGAGTCATGCTGTAGATGCAGTTTTGTACGGAAACGTATTTTACGTAGTTTTTCTTAAAATGATAACTGAACAGAAAGGGAGACTATGTGAAGTCCTGAGTCAGCAAAGGCATTCCTTAGCGAAGCTAATCTTGTCCAGCTGCATCTGTGATTTAACTCGGTGTAGGGATAGCGTTTAGAGGCCTGGAGGAAAAGATGATAGCTTGCTTGGCTCTCTCAAATTTCAGTTGTCTTATCTGTGCTTTAGCAAGAGTTGGTTATCAGTGCACTGAAAATTGGGCTTGCTGGCAAGGCCTCTGCAAATGTTCTGCGGTTTCCATTAAGGGAGAACTCTTTGCTCCCGGTAACAAACTTGTCAATGGCAGAGTTGACATTTGCTTATGAAAATAAGGGGCTCGACCTGTTTCTGTCACGGAAGGAGGGCCAGCTTGCTTCTTCAGCCGTGTCACCTTTACTTCTTTCCCATTATTAAGCCACTCCCCCCGGTCCCCCAGGATGGTGAATCACGATTTCTGTTCCAGAACACTCTAACTTTTCTGGGAGCTCTTGAAGCCAAAGGTACCCTACACGAAAAGATCATAATTTCTTAAGATTGGAGGATTTACAGAAACTTCATTTTGAGAGATTTCCCTCAAACCACCAGTCATTTAGAACAGAAAAGGGCAGCTTGAGGTTTTTCCCTGGGTTACCTAAAAAGGAAAAGATAATAACTGGGTGGAGTTACCATAAAACTGCAGAGAGGCTTTTAAGGATGGTTTGAGGTTAGATTGTCTGTTTTTAAAATTAATTGGTTTCTCTTCTTGGACAAATTACATGATTTCAAGTCACAGTTTAGGCATTAATCGCCTCCGCGATGGCGGTTCTGTTAGCACTTGCTTTGCATGTTCTGTCTGCTGGGCCGAGGAGGGGCCCAGACGAAAATGCATGTCGATGCTCAGTCTAATAGGAAGGATTCTGGTGTTTAGAAGTGAGAACAGTTTTAAAAGTTAAAGTCTCACTGGACTTCTTCTGCCCTAACGTTGTCTAAGATGGACCGTAAAACAGAATTCTCAGAGATCGCTTGAGGGTCAGGTTTTTAGCCAGACTTGGGAGGGGTGGCCTTCTCCCTGATGCCTCCACAGGCCGGTGTGTGAGCCTGTGACCGACCGCTGCAGGTTCAGCCCACACTCCCCTGCACCCTTCGTTTTCTCTTTCACTGTCTTACTTCATTTGCACGCTCCTGTCTTCCTTAATAAGTCACACTCACATAAAGCTTCCTGCATGCCGGGTCGACGTCTGAGCACTTTAGATAGAAGAACCCACTTGGCCTCACAGCAACCCTGTAAGGCAGGTACCGTTATTATCCCCGGCTTATGGACAGGGAAAGGGAGGCACACAGTGGCTTATCCCAAAGTGGAGCCAGGACTCTCACCCCAAAAACCTGATTCCAGAACCAAGCTCTTAACCATCACCCTGTGTGTTGTCTCTTGAGTAGGTTGTTCCTTTGAAGGCAGACATTGTTTTACCCAACCCATGTCTCAGGTAATGTCATGGTGCTTTAATAGCTTAATGGCTTCTGGGGTTGGCTACTTCTGTATTTACTGTTTCGAACTTGGTCTGTTTTATTGATCACATTTTAGTTCAGGAGCAATTGGGTAGAAGCTAAAGTTAGGCTGATGTTACTCGCTATTCATGAATAATCAATTATGAGACTATTTATAACTTAGATTTCAGGAGTACTGTGAATGGTAGTATATTTTAACTCCATCATGCCTGTGAATTTTACCTCTTAATAATTGTTTTCTGGTTGTGGTTTGATTAAGTCGGGTTCTTTCTGCATGTAGGAATGGTAGAAAATGGTAATGTGTCTTATGGAAAGTGATAAGAAGCTCACTTGGAAATGTCTCAGAGACAAATGATTTCTGTGTGTGTACGCACACATGACACTTTAAGTCACTTTTTTCATGCGAGTGAGCAGGATGTATTGACTTACTGTATGTGCCAACTACTGAAATTAATTACTTTTTCAAAGAATTGTTGTGACTGCCAAACACAAATCATTTCTACTGAAGGAAGGAGTCAGAGGCTCCTTGACCTGGTTGGGGGTCCTCTTGGTACATCTTCATTGTCACCAACTTCCTGGGGCTGGGAAGCCCTCTCCCCTCTAGATTACCACGTGAGAAGGGGGTCTTTAGGTTATTACACATTCTGTGTAGATTGTAGTTCATTCTCATTTTTAAAGAGACTTGTCTCTTTATGGAAAGGGTTGGTTTCTCTTTAAATTGCCCCATTCCTGCCACGTTTACCTTTCATCCTTTTCTTTCAGGAGCTTATCCTTGGTGAAAATGAAGTATAGTACGTGGTGTAGCATCTGGAGTCCCATCAGGTTCCATACATGCCGAATTCTTCGTTAGAGAGTTTTGTGAAAGGCATAAGACTCCATAGGTCCATTTTAAATCCATAGGCATTAAGGGAAAAACATTACTGCTGCTGGCTTACATCATTCTAAGATGTACATTTTCCCCCCAAATTTAACATCGCTAAAATCAGGAAGCATTTTACAGTTGCTGGCATTATGTGATTATGATTGGCACTTTTTTCCTTTGTTATTGGTACAAAAAACAGTGGTGTATCTTATAGTCATCCTACCTTTAATGAAAAACGATATGGATGTAGTCCTGAGATTTTTCGAGAAGCATGTTTGGCAGAAAGTTCATCGAATTCTTCCTCTACTCGAATGAGAGAAGTTTGAAGTCATTTTGTATTCTTTACATTTGGGCTAGGAATTGAATTAAAAGCCAGTAATTGCTTTTCAAGTGCCTCGTTGTAGATCATTTATAAAATTACAAAAATAATACTGTGCTTTAGAAATTTAGTTTTGCAGATGAAAAAGTTCTAGAGACAGTGGGTGGTGATGTTGAAGAACAATGTGAATGTGCTTAATGCCACTGAACATTATGCTTAAAAAATGGTAAAATGGTAAATTTCAAGTTATGTATATTTTATCACATTAAATTTTTTTCCAAGAGAAAGTAATATTGTACTTATAAAAATTTTCCTCAATTTAGAGAGAACACAGAATAAAGAAAGTTCTCTTTATGCCCTTCCCCGCCCTTCCCATTTCCCTACTTCTGTACCCCTTCACCAGAGGTTTGGTGTGTATCTTTTTCAACTATTTCTCTCCCTAAGACTTTCCATTTAAGAGATGTGTGGTTTTCATTGACCCGTCAAGTTCACTTTTCACCACAGTACATGTAATTGTAACAGATAAGTAAAATAAAAACATATTGGGGAGAATATCACCTGGGAAGGGTCCTTTTTTGATCTTATTAGGGCTAAATTGACTGCTTCATTTATATTCTGGGATGTTTTTCCTAGAAGTGGTCTGTTAAGTGCATTTCGGAGCCAGACTACTTCTAGTATAAAGAAAGCGTAGGGACAGATGTAACATGATGGCCTTAAATCAGTTGTTCAGCAGCAGGTTCCTGACTTTCTTCTCCCGCCGTGGGGCGAGCAGTTACCCTTGATGACTGTCGTGTCTGCTGCACAGCAGTTCCCTCCTGGAGGCCTCAGCCGGCTCCTCACCCCTGAGGACTGTGGAAAGCACGGCTGCTGCCCTATTCCTTCCTAGCTTGTACCGCGTGAGGGCCCCCGCTCTAGGGGGCCTGCTCCCCTCGTGGCAACCCACCCTGTCCCCAGATACCGCTTTCTGGGCCCGTTTCTCATCCCTGACGTTCACCCCTGTCTCGGGGAAGCATTCTCTGTGCTGTGTGTCTAGTTGGTTCTTTCTGTATGCTCTCTAAGTAAGGCTGGGCGCCTTTCTTTCAGGGTGCTTGTTTTAGTTCATACTGATAAGCACCCTGGTGTGTGACTGCCTTGATAAACGTCTCTCTCTCCTGATGACAGCTCCATGAGTTGGCGTCTGTGTTTTGCTCACTCTGCATCCCCCCTGGCCTTGCACATACTTGGTACTTGATGTGTGTTCAAAGAGGCTTTGTTGAATGAAGAATTTGATTTTTAAAAAATTTAATTTTATTTAAATTCAGTTTAATTAACATATAGTATATTATTAGTTTCAGAGGTAGAGTGCAGTGATTCATCAGTTGCATAGAACACCCAGTGCTCCTTGCATCACGTGCCCTCCTTAAGGCCCATCACCCAGTTACCCCTCCCCCTGCTCTCCTCCAGCAACCCTCAGTCTGTTTCCTGTAGTTAAGAGTGGTTTGTCTGCCTCTCGGACTTCGTCTTATTTTATTATGCTGAGCAAAAAAAATCCATTAGAGAGAGACAGTTATCATATGATTTCACTCATATGTGGAATTTAAGAAACAAAACCAGAGGATCATAGGGGAAGAGAGGAAAAAATAAAAAAAAGAATTTGATTTTTAATTGTCTTATAGAGTGGAGGAGTTTGGGGGTAGGGACTTGATAAGTATCAGAAAATTAACGTGGAGATCTAGACCTTGGTGCCCTGCCAATTTGGTTTTCAGCCACGGCTAAAACTTAGTTATCCTGGAAATATTTTAACACTTCATCATTATTTTTTGTTGGGGTTCTTTTGAAAGTGAATTTGGGCTTTGCAATACCCCGTAGCCTGGGCTTCTGTTAAGGGGAAGCAAGCAGATCAAGTAGCTTTTTATCATTCCTTTTGAACACACAGTGATTCAGCATGAGTAGATATGTGAATTTCTGGAAATGAGAAGCTTGAAATAAACTGTTCTCTCACGGATACTTATTTTAATTCCAGAACATGGTCCAAGACAATTCCTGGGAAAGTCGAATTCTTCTCTAGTGAGGGTTCAGACACATCGATACCAATCCCGATAGTGCCGCTGCGGGGCGTGGACGACTCCTACCCACCCCAGAAGAAGTCTTTCATGATGCTCAAGTACATGCATGACCACTACTTGGACAAGTATGAATGGTTTATGAGAGCAGATGATGACGTGTATATCAAAGGAGACCGTCTGGAGAATTTTCTGAGGAGTTTGAATAGCAGTGAGCCCCTCTTTCTCGGGCAGACAGGACTGGGCACCACGGAAGAAATGGGGAAACTGGCCCTGGAACCTGGTGAGAACTTCTGCATGGGGGGGCCCGGTGTGATCATGAGCCGGGAGGTTCTCCGGAGAATGGTACCACACATTGGAAAGTGTCTCCGGGAAATGTACACTACTCACGAGGACGTGGAGGTGGGAAGATGTGTCCGGAGGTTTGCAGGGGTGCAGTGTGTCTGGTCTTACGAGGTAAGAACAGGAAAAAAAAAAAAAATCTGTTAATCACATTATTAGTTCCAAACCAATCATAGGAAATGATTGAATAGCAGTGAGCTCAAGCCTTCTTTAAGGCTTGAAGTTGATATGAAGATATTGTACATTTTTACCTGAGTTTTTTAAAATTTGAATTCCCTCTTCGTATCTTACATCCTTCATTTTTAGGACATACCTTCGATACTTTTGTCCTGATACCTTAGTTAATAAATAATGGCATTTGGAGCCCAAAGAAACGATATGGTTCACTGTAGGTAACAGTGGTATTTTCATGATTGTCCAGAAAATTCATCTAAACTGACTTCTGCTGATCTGCAGGTGTGATTGCAAGTGTGTCAGCTTTCCCTGTCCCTGTTCTCCCGAAGGCCTGACTTTTCTCATCTGGTCACGATGACCCACACAGTTTTGAAGCTCAGCATGTTTAGAATTCATAAAATGAATAATGATTAAAAAAAAAAAGCGCCAATTGCATTTGACTTTGCATTTATTTTAAACGTTGACTTTTTAGACAGTTATTTGTAACCTGTAAGTTTGCAACATGGTTGTTCTTTTCAGAATAGTTGGTGGGCAGTCTCTGAGTTATCTTGACACCAAGTGCAATTTTTTGTAGGAAGTCTACTTGGAGATGTTTTCTCTTTAAATGTTCTCAAGAACATGAGTTAGCTTTTGACTTTTCTCTGTTTTTATTGGCAGATGTGCACCTCTTGCCCGCAGTTACAAGATCTGATGTTAGAGTGGAAAAAATTATTTAGGTTGTGTTGTGTTTAGACTGATAAACTACCGATAGTTGTGAGGAACAGAGGGAGTTTGCAGACCCTTGCCTAAGAAAAAGAAACACACTTTCTATTGTAAACTGTTAGCTTTTGTTATGAGTTAATTTTCTAAAGCGCTTGAATGAAGAAAGAGTATTCTTGCCAGTACTTGCCTTCTCCCCACAGACTTGCTTTTAAAGGTTTCCTAATAACTGTTTCTTTCGTTTGAACTCTCAGAGAAGTGGACATTTTCAAGAATACAGGAAGTAGTTTTCATGTTCATTTCTAATTTTATAAAAGATACATTTTAAATCTCAAATGTGATTTGAGTGAAACCTCTGATCTCTATGGGTCTCTCCCCCCCCCCTCCCGTGCACGGAGGATTGGTCACTGGATTGGGGGGCGGGGGCGGAATCTCTGTTGTCACGGCTTTTTGCAGCGAGGAAAGCTCTTTGGGGATGTCATGCAGTTTCCAGCAGAATACAAAAGGCAGTGTTTCTGCATTTTCCCCATTCTTAATTTAGTAGTTAAAACCTTAACATGTTTCATTATGGTTAAAACATGCAGTGCCTTGTGTATTTTGGAATGTTTTACGATATCCCTGATCTCTGCGAAGCTAGCCCTCCTGATGGAATTGTAGAGGATAGGCCTAACCTTTGAGAGAGAATTAAAAAAAAAAAAAAGTCTTCGCCTTGTAGTGCCGTTACATCTTACATTACATACTGCTAGATGGACAACAGCAGAGCCGGTATCTTGTTTATCAAGAACTCTGACCTAGCGTTAGCACCCAGATGTTGTCAGAAAGTATTGTCCTGGGGCTGCCAGCGTTGGGAGATCGTTTTAGGGCTGTTTTCACCCTGTTATCTTGTAATAACCGAAATTCTCTCAGGCCTGAAGTTGGGATGCTGGAAATCATCCTTTCCGGACACTGGGAGCCACCTCTTTGTCTGGAGGCACCTGGCAAAGGGATCTGGTGGAGGAGGGAGCTCCCTCCCTGGGTGGTTCCCATCCCTGCCTAGGATCTCCCGAGAAGTGTGGAGGAGCGTGGGCAGTGTGCGGGCGGTCGGCTTTGGGTGGTGTCCCTGCTGCTTTTCTTCCGTTTAAGTGACTGATGATGACGGAGCTTTTCCTAGGTACTGCCCTTTTGGGAGCTCCTTTTGTGGGAGATTATCTTTTCCCAGAATGTGGCTTGGCTTTTCATTTTAAATGTGGTATTCACATGCAAATTGTGAATTTTAAGCGTAGCCTCGTCTCTTTCTTATCCTGTATGGTTTGTGTTTTCTGTGTCTTGTGTAAGAAATTTTTCTCTTCCTTGGGTGACAGGAATTGTCTTCTAGATATTTTTCTGCAGATTTAAAATTTTGTCTTTTGTGTGCAGTTCTTCCTCTTTCTCATTTTTAAGAATCACATCTATGGGCACATGTACCATTTTATTAGACCTTTGATTTCTTTTTGCTTTTTTGGTAGGGCTTTAAGTGCTCTTAACCTAAGTCGTTATTAGGATTTATCATCGCGTTCACCACTCAGGCGAGATTAATCCCTCATGTGGATGAGAACTTTTATTAAACTTCCTGTAAATCTAGTTTCTCCATTAAGGCTCACATTATGAGAAATGATTGAGGTGTGGAGTCTTGTATTAAAGACAATTATGTTAAGCTTTGAGTCTCAGAAGGTGCTTATTTAAGCTCTTACAAATCTAGCTGGAAGGTGTACTTTTTTTTTTTTGCAAGTTTGAATAATGCCTTGGGATTACACTTAGATAATTAAAATGGCTCGGGAGAAACAACCATCATAATCAAAATCCAGATTCATTTCTAAGCTTGTTTTGATTATTATTGGTGGTTATTTATTAATATATGGCTTTAAAAAACTTTATTTGGAAATAATTTTAATTTCACAGAAAAACAAAATAGCCCAAAGCACATCCATACACCTTATACTCAAATTAACCTGTTAACATTTTACACCACTTGCGTTATCATTTGCCTCTGTTCCTGAGTGTCTCCCCCCATCCCCGCATACAGGGACATAGAGCTGTCCCTCATTTAAGAGTAACTTAAACATTGTGGCTCTTTACTTTAACTAACATCAATGTATTTTGACTAAGAATGGAGAAATTCTCTCATATAACCACAGTACAGCTTAAGTTCAACATGGAAACTTTATATTCTGATTTTATCTGTTGACGCGGTACAGTCCCACCTCACGGGACCCAGCCCAGGGTCAGGGATTACATTTGATCGTCATGCCTCTAAAGCCTCCTTCAGTCCAGACCCTTTGCACAAGCCTCTTTATTCGTTTTTTGTGACGAAGGCATTTTTGATAATTGGCTTTAAATACTTCATTTTCATAATAAAAAAATGTGGTTATCATATAGTAAACCATAAGGTGGTTTTTAGTAATGAGCGCTCCTCAGTGCTTACTGAAACCTCCCAGCCCAGAGCGAGAATGTGGGCCTTGAGGCTGTTAATACTGTAGGGAAAGTGGAGCAGGCAAACCTGGTTCCCCCTGGTCTCGTGGGCCCAGCCTTATAACTCAAGTTACATGGGATTTTTTTGAGAAACAGTATTATTATTATTCTTATTTTTAAAAATTTTATTTATTTGAAGGGGGGAGAGTGAGCGAGAGAGAGCAGGAGCGGAGGGAGGAGCACAGGGAGAGGGAGAAGCAGACTCCCTCCAGAAGCCGACTCCCTCCCCGCTGAGCAGGGAGCCGCTGAGCAGGGAGCCGGGTTGCTGCTAGATCCGAGAACTGCAGGACCATGACCTGAGCCGAAGGCAGAAGCTTAACGACTGAGCCACCCAGGCGCCCCTTGAGAAACATTATTGAAAAATTTGAAACAATTTATTTAGGTACATAAATGAAATACTATACAACTCTTTTAATAAGGGACTAAAAAGACAACTGACCTAAGGAATCTTTTCATTTTATTTTTGACTTTTTATTGAAGTATATCATACCTATGGAAAAGTGCACAGATCATCAATAAGTGTAGAGCTCAGTGGATTTTCACAAACAGAACATGGCTGGCTAACCAGCAACCAGATCTTGACTTTTCTTATTTTGATTCAACATTTGACTAGTAATGAAGGTATTTTGAGTAGAAAATAATCATTACTAATGAAAGTGGGAGGTAGGCATAAGTAGATTTGGCAACTTTAAAAGATTTATTTCATGCCATCACATGGCTTAAAATTCAGAAGTTGAAAGAGTTTATCAGGACAAATTTTCCCGTCTCTATCTACCAGGTTCCCTTCCGAATTAGCCACCATGGTGCATCCTTACAAGTGTACCGTATGCAGATATAAGCAAGAAAGTCTATATATCCCCCCCAACCCCTTTTATGTGAATGGTAGCATGTGTTATATAATATCGATATCTTGCTGGTTTTCACTCACAAGCCTTGGAAGATTTTCCGGTTGGTATATAAGAAGCTTCATCTTTTTTTATAGACATTCAGCCTCTTTCCAGTTCTTTTCAGCGGTGTTTCTAATCAGTCCCTTAACCCAGTGTTTCGCTGCCTTTTTCACATCATGATACACACATTGAGATATGTGGGGACCCCCAAAGGGCTCCTGCTACCCCACCCTCTACCCACTGCAGCCCCCACCACCCCCAGACCCGAAGGGATTTTATCTTGGCACAGCTAGAAGTTGTTTGGGAAACACCAGGATACTGAGACGCACCAGCGTGACGCTCGGAGTTAACCAATATTTGTTAAGCAAGCATTAGTGAGCCCAGCACTGCTCTCTGAATGGGTTGGAAACTACGAAAGAATAAAACACAAATGGCCTTTTTTTTTTTCCCTCAAGGGCTGTCGTCTAATTGAGGAGACAAAAACATGTTTATGAAATAGTTGAGAAAAATGTAAAAGTGTAAAACCCTGTGATAGTGATCTTAAAGATAAAATAGTACAGAGAAGGGGTAAGATCAGTGATGTTCTTTTTAAAGAAGGCATATATATCTTTAAGGGAAATTGGGAGTTTAGAGCAAAATATGTAAAAAGAGAAGGTTTTCCTTGTTAGTCTGACTGGCTTAGAAAGGGATGTTGAACATCTTTATATCAGAAGCCTGGGAGTTTTTTTCTTTAATAATGGAAGAGGTAATGTTTCAACTGCTGGTTGTCATGGAGCTGGTTTGTATCTAGTGATGCCTTCCTCACACCTTTAGGCTGCTTGTTAACCACTTGGCTGAGAACCAGGCAGGCCCCTAAATGGCTAGAATAAGATGCTCTAAATACTGATCACTGATGCCGCCTGTTTCTTCAAGGCAGAGTCCCCCGTGGTTTTATAGGGAGCCTTTTGTTCTGGTTTGATGGTTCAGTCTCCAAGCTCTTAATAGATAAGGGCAAATTATCATCCAAAAAGGGCGCTACTATATAAACACTGTGTCAGCAGTGAGTGGGAAGGACAGAAGAAGAAGTGAAAAATAAGATAAAATGAGACTGTGAACACCACAGCAATCTAAGACCCACCACTGTGTTAGTGATTTTTAATTTCATTCCATATGGTTGGAGAACATACTTTGTATTATTTCAGTTCTTTTCAATTTTTTGAGACTTTTTTATGACCTAACATGTGGTTACCCTGCATATGCACTTGAGAAGAATGTGTTCTGCTGTTGAGTGTTCTGTGGATATCTCTTTGGTCTAGTTGATTTGTATGTTGATTGTTTTCTTTTTCCCTGTTCATCTGTCCATTTGTTCTACCCATTATTGAAAGTGGGATATTGAAGTCTCTGATATTGTTGGATTGTCATTGTCTCCCTTTCAGTTGTGTTGGTTTTTGCTTCATGTATTTTGGGGCTCTGTTGTTAGGTGCATATGTGCTTATAACTGTTATATCTGCAGTTATGGATGGATGAACCCTTTTATCATTATAAAATTCGTTCTTTGCCTTTAGTGACAATTTTTGCTGGAAGTCTATTTTGTCTGATAGTATAACCATTCCAAAACTCTTGTAGTTACTATTGCATGCTATATCTTTTTCCATACTTTTGCTTTCAGCCTGTTTGTGTCTTTGGTTTTTTTTTTTTTTTTTTTTAAGATTTTATTTTAGAGAGAGAGAGGTGTGTGTGCACAGAGAGAGGGGCAGAGGGAGAGGGAGAAAGAGAATCCCGAGCAGACTCTGCACTGAGCGCGGAGCCCAACGTAGAGCTCTGTCTCACAACCCTGAAATCATGACCTGAGCCAAAATCCAAGAGTCGGATGCTTAACTGACTGAGCCACCCAGGCGCCCCAGTGTTTGTGTCTTTGTTTTTAAGATTTAATTTTTTGAGAGAGACAGAGAGAATGAATGAGTAGGCGGAGGAGCAGAGGGAGAAGCAGACTCCCCACTGAGCAGGGAGCCAGACATGGGGCTCAGTCCCAGGATCCTGGGATCACGACCTGAGCCGAAGGCAGATGCCTAACTAACTGAGCCACCCAGGCACCCCTGTTGGTGTCTTTGAATCTAAAGTGTGTCTCTTGTAGATAGTATGTAGTTGGATCAGTTTTAAATTGGGGTTTTTAATCCATTTACATTTAATATCATTACTGATAGGGTAGGATTTGTCTTTCATTTTGCTACTTGTTTCCTAGGTCATGTCTGTTTTTTTTCTCTGTTCCTGCAATGCTACCTTCTTTTGTGTTAAGTGGTTTTTATACATTTTCACTCTCTTGTCATTTCTTTTACTTTTTTTGAATTATTTTTTAAAAAGCTACCCTAAGTGTTACAGTTAACATCTTAACAGATAACAAGATAGTTTGGATTAATACCAGCTTAATAACTATAGTGTACAAAATCTTTGCTTTGATAAAGCTCCATTTTCTTTTTACTCCTTCCTGTTATTGTAACACAAATTATATCTTTATACATGATGGGACCATCAACACTGATTTATAATTACTGCTTTGTGCAGTTGTCTTTTAAATCAGATTAGAGAAAAAAGCGTTACAAGCAATATATTTATACTGTCTTTTATATTTACCTATGTATTACTTATTGGGCTCTTTATTTACATGTATTTGAGTTAACATCTTGTGTCCTTTCCTTTCAGTCTGAAAGGCCTCCTTTAATATTTCTCATAGGACAGGTTTGCTTGTGATGGATTCGCTCAGCGTTTGTGTATCTAGGAATGTGCTAATTTCTCCTTCACTTTCGAAAGATGGTTTTGTTGGTAGAGAATTCTTGGTTGACAGTCTTTTTCTTTCAGCACTTTGGATGGAAACTTTCTGGTATCCATGGTTTCTGGTGAGAAATCAGTTGTTAATCTCACTGAGGATCCCTCATATACGATGAGTCTCTTCTCTTGCTGCTTTTGAGATTCTGGCATTCAGTAATTTGATGATGACGTGTCTAGGTGTGGCTCTCTGAGTTTATTGTACTTGGAGTTCGTTGAGCTTCTTGGGTGTGTGGATTGTTTTTCATCAAATTTGGTAAGTTTTCAGCTGTTATTTCTTAAAATATTTTTGCTTTTTTCTCTTTCTTGCTCTTCTCCTTCTGCGACTGCCATATGCATATGCTTAGGTTCTGTTTATTTTTCATTTCTTTATTTTTTCTTTCTGTTTCTCAGACTGGGTAATCTCAATTGGCCCGTCTTCAAGTATACTGATCCTTTCTTCTACCTATTCAAATTTGTTGTGAATTTTTTGTTCTAATTATTATGACTTTCAAGTCCAGAATTTCTACTTAGCTCTTTTTTATAACTTCTACCTCTTTATTGGTTACTTTTCCCCCTCTTTGCCTGTCTCATAATTTTTTGTTGGAAACAGGACATTTAAAGTAAAGATAGAAACTCTGGGAAATCAGATTCTGCCCCCTCCCCAGGGTTTGATGATGTTGCTGTTGTTTGTTTAGTGATTTTTTGGAAATTTTGCACAGATACAGTATATCTGTATTTTTTTGTGTGTATAGCTACTAAAATCTGCTTGGTTTGCTTAGTGGTCAGCTACTGATTGGACATAGATGTCCTTAGATGCCTGGAACTAAGAAGTCTCCTGGTCTTTGTTTAGGGGCTCTGTGTATTCGTTGGTTCTTGCCTTCAACACTCACCATGCAGTTTTCAGCTCTTCCTTATTAGACTCATTTCCTGCTTATGTAGAACCTCAAGGTCAACCAGAGATGAGAGCTTAGGGCCTTCTCTGGTCTTCCCTGGGCATGTGCACAGTCCCATGCATGTTCATAGCCTTCTAGGTTTGCATGAATATATTAAAGCTTTTCAAAGCCCCATGGACATGTCATACCTCAACTTTTCTTTCTAAGCTTTTTGGTTAGCCTATGTTTTGCCCATACTGTTAGCTGCCTCCTCAGGCAGCATGATATTCAACAATTGCCTGTGACTGTTTTTAACAAATATTTCCTCCCTCCCTCGCCAAGAGCCTTTTTGCAATAGGAGGGCTCTGAGTCAGGTCAAATAAAGACAGCCTTACAAGTAGGGTCTTCTAGGAAACCACTATGCAGGTCAGATAATGACAGTTCTCCAGTCCTGCTCGGTCCCCTTCCAGTGGCTGCCAGGCTGCTGGTTTTCACCATGATTGTGGACTGTTGGTTTTCAAGGTTACCACATTGCTGGGGAATAGGGAGTAGGAACGGGCAAGTTAAAATGCCACAAGATACACTATTCCTACTAAAATTTCACTGTTTTTCTTGCATAAATACTTCCTGGGTTACTCTGAGCCTTTGGCTAATATCCAGAGTCCTGAAAAGGTTGCCTGAAGCTGTTTTTGCCCATGTTCTCTTTGCTTTTATGGAGGAGAGAATTTTGGGGTGTTTGTACTCCACCATTTTCATTGATGTCACCTAAGACCATCAGTAATGGAGCCTTAGCTTCACAGTTTAAATTTTGCCTTTTCCAATTATAGAAATCACTCTGAATATCCTCTTATCCTCTGCTTAAGAAGTCAGGGAATTGTGCTCTGAAAATTAGAAAAACTTTCAACCAATCAGTTAGAATATTCATGCATATTTATTTTTCAAATTTTGAACATCCGCTATGGTCAAGACACTTCTAATTGGGGACAGAGCAGTGCAGAAAGTAGAGACCCCAGTCTCTCCTGTTCTTTTGGGGCTGGGCTGGTGTGCAGAGAGACGGATAGTAAAGAGTAACATGTGAGATGTTTAAGACATAGCAAGGGGGCTCTTGGAGTGGGGTGAGCAAGGGGTGAGAGGTGTTAAGATGAGGCCAGATGGCAGAAATGTTGAGGGAAGCAGGGGACTGAGTGACATGCTCTAGGGCATAGTAGGCCTGGGCTTGAATCTCCACAATTCATTTGTCATTCTTCACCAGCCGTGTGATCCTGGGCATCAAGTTGCCTCACTTCTCTGGACCTTTATCTCCTTAAAAAAAATGGCATAAGAAATTGCCTACCTTGTTAGGATTGTTTCAAGGATAAATTGAGATGCTGTGTATTATCCTAAGTAGTGCTTGGCACAGAGCGAGGGCTTATGAAATACTTTAAGTATCTGAAAAACTAAGCTGTTCAGAACTCATTCCCTGAGGACTTTGCATAGGTTTTGACCTGTATAACAAGTACTTGAATATGACTTGTAGGAACACTGTGGTGTTGGACTGCTTGGTTTTTGCTTTTAAAATTTAGAGAAGACTATTCTGACAGAACCAATCAAAGTTGACCTAAAATGGAGAAGTTAGTTGCCTTGCACCTGTAGTTACTGGCAAAACAAAACCTTCCGTAAGTACGTAAACATCTCTGAAATGGTTTCACCATTTGGGATATGAGTCTTGGGCTTGTGAGGGAGGAGGTGTGGACCTAAAGGCAAAAGGCTTTGTCTTCATCATGTTCAAGTTCGGTAGGAATGTGTTAAAGATGTTCTAGGCTTTACATGTTAATCACCTTTCTTGTTATAAGGTCGCCACTAGACATATTTAATTTAGGTTGAGTTGACAGGAAAGGGCTCCTTAGCCACATTATCAGGAGGTGGGATCAGTATATCATTTTCTTTATCTTAAGCTAATAGCTGAATAGTATTTTCTGTATAGTTGAAAAGATTGAGATCACACATGTCATCGACTCATTTCCTGTAATAAACTGACAGTCTACCTTTTAAATCGTGTTAGTATTCAGAGTGCTCTCTGAGATATTTTGAGGTAATAAGAGTAAAATGAGCTTTAAGGACTTACTATCAATATGTGAAAATGGACAAATGTATATGAAAAATACCTCACTACCTAATAATAGTAGTAAACCAACAAACCGGGGCAAAGTAGTGTGAGCAACACAGGAAAGTGTGGAGGGCTGTTGGAACCACTAGAGTGGGGTGGGGTGGCCTGGGAGGATAGTGCGGAGGAGGCTTGCATTGTCTGGGTCACCCCCTTCTCTAGAAGTGGCTGGATTTCTGGACTGTTCTGCCCAATGAGGATGGTATCCCTTTACATTTGTAAGAGGTCTAGGGATGGCAACAACAAAGCTTTGTAAAGTTTGTCATTCAGTATTTAATCATCCTTGTTGAACTGAACCGGAAAGACTGCTTGGCACCTGCAGAGTGACCAGTGAGGGAACAAAGGCCAGAATGAACCTTGACGGTAGCAGTGTTTTCTGGGTCAGGAAGAGACAGTTGGAGGTAAAGCTCCTTAAGGCAGAGGAGGGTATGTTGGACATCAGTTTCCCAAACCCAGTGACATGGGAATTGTGTGTGTGTGTGTGTGTGTGTGTGTACTTCAAGCATTAGCATGGTCCATAGGTCTTCCACTAGGTTGCTCTTTCTCAAAGGGAAGCTATTTATAAGAGAACCACTTGAGATGTTTGTTGTAGAGCCAATTTCCAGGCCCAAACCCAGAACCAGACTCTTGGGAGGCGGAGTCCAATGCTCTGCGCTGTGTGTAGGCTTCTCTGATAGTCCTTCTTGCTCATGTGTAAGAACCATCGATGCCATGAGTGCTCAGCAACACTTCTTAGGATCCAATGACGTTTTGGAACTAGGTAGAGACTGAAGTTATGATTTGGTTAATTGGCATCTCATTTAGCTCCTGTCGTACGCAGAGCATTGTCCTGGTAGTGGAGAAGACAGCAAAGGGAGTTTGGACTTTGGTCTTTCCAGTAAGAGACTTAACAGTCCAGTGGGAAGGGAAGCGAACTTGGCGTACAGTGTTCCCTCATCATATATGTTCAACAGACTAATGCTTTATAATCTTTCTTCCTTTCTTCTCTCCTCGAAGCCATGTTAATTGCAGTGAGTTATGTCGCCAGATGAACGTCAGTGAGGATGAATGCTGGTCAGCAGTAAATCTTGAATATGACAAGGGAAGAGGCTCTATTTGATGTGATGATGAAAACAAAGAATTTTTGGCCAGAGATTAAACTGAAAAACACTTTAAAACTAAAACTAAACAATATTTTTAAAGATCTTTTTGTCTCTGCAATTGATGATTTCACAAATCTGTTTATATGGTCTGGTTATAAATCTTCCTTGAGCCTTAGCTTGCTTTTTTTTTTTTTTTGCCTCGGCTTTTGTTAGTTGCCATGAACCATAACTTGAGATTTGTTTAATCAAACAAATTTCGGTTAAAAAAAAAAAAAGAGTTACAAAGTCTTTATTAATTACTATGGTGGTTTTAACATTCACAGATATTTTGAATAATCTTCTCTCCTGGTGGTGGAGCTTAATTTCCCTCCCCTTGACTGTAGGCTGAATGCAGCAGGGAGTAGGAAAAATAGTAACTTCACAGTAGAAAACCTGACAGACACCCCCTTAACATCAGTATTAAAATAGTCATTTATATCATGTACTCCCAGATGTCATGGGATGAGACGGCTCTTCACCTGTGCCTTAGTCCTCCCCAGGCTGTAACTCCAGTCTGGTCATGAGAAAACATCAGACGTACCCAAGTTGAGGGACATTCTGCAAAATACCTGACCATTGTCCTTCCAAATGCCAAGGTCATGAAAAGTGGGGAAAGACTGAGGGACCATCACGGGTGGGCAGAGACCGAGGAGACAAGATAGCTGAAAGCATTGTGGGGTCCTGGATTGAAAGGGAAGAGACATTTGTGGAAAAACTGACGAAATCTGAATAAAGCCTATGGTTTAGTTAATAGTGTTGTGTGAATGTCAGTTTCTTAGTTTTAATATGCGTAGAGTGTAGTTACATAAGATGTTGACATTAGAGGAAGCTGGGTCAAGAGATGGGATCTCTCTCTCTACTATCTTTACAGCTCTGCTATAAACCTGAAATTATTTCAAAATAAAAAGTAGTTAGGCCCCAGAGATGATCTAATCGGACCCACAGAAGTGTAGTGTATGGTGTTGACCGCTCAGTGCCCTTGGGAACCAGGGCAAAGCCACAGAAGACTGGATCTTCTGTGAGTCTAAGTGGATATTGTGCAGGATGTGATTTTTAGCTTATTGACTTCTAGGAAATCGAAGACAGAAAGGTCTTTGTTTGAGAGGGCTACAGACTTCTAGCCCTCATAAAGAGCTTATCATTTGAGCAGGCTTACAATGTCCCGTGTTATTACTGTGAGCAGTTTGTAATGGTACCATTACAGCTAAACGTTTCCCCGGCTAAGAAGAATCTTCCAGCACTCACTCAGCGATTTAATGCTAGCGCTCCTGCTAACGTCGTCATGGTTAACCCTGTCGTGTTTTGTTCCTGGGTTTTCTCTCAGTGAGCCCTTGTGAGGATAAGGAAATCAGTACAGGATTGTTTTCTTTGCTGTCTGGCACTTATTTTCAGAGATTTTTCTTTTGAAAAATACTGTATTTAACTTTTCCTTTTGTGTACGTTAACCCCTGTGCATTCCCCTTCAACAGGAATATTCAATTTAAAGACAAAAGGCTTATTTTTATTTATAATTATGTAGTTTACTTAAGGCAGAAAGATGAGTTCATCCTTGTTTTTTACCACCCGAGGAATGCTTCTTTGCTTTTTATGTTGTTATGAATTGATTCTGCAATAATTTAGAATTCTGGTTGTCTCATTAGGGGAAGATGGATATGGAAACTGAAATATCCCAGATGATATAAACACACTTAAAGTTTTTATAATGGTTAACTCCTTCAATGAGCTATCTGTATGCCTGCTCCCTGACGGGCCCTGCTCGAGACACTGGCTGCAGCAGTGAGCACAGCAAAGCTTGCTCTCATGATGCATTTACTTCTTTATGGGGACGTCAGAGGAGACGAATATGTACTGGCAGGTGATGCTAAGCTCTTCTGCAGAAGTACAGCATGGTAAGGGGATAGAGGGGTTGGGGAGTGCCAGCCCAGCTGAGAAAGTGAAAGTGAACCTTGTTTATTTCCAGGGAGGACCATCTCTAGCAGAGGGAATGAGGCATGCAAAGGCCTGGAGGCAGGAAGTGTGTGCATGATGAGGACAGCAAGGAATCTGGGTGGAAGGGGCCAGATCCTGTAAGGCCTGTCCCCAATGAAGGCTCTGGGTTCTCTGCTGAGTGAGCGGGGCAGGCACTGGGGGTTTGGGGCAGAGGAGTACAGGAAGCTGATTCAGAAGGACCCCTCTGGTTGGTGTGTGGAGAAGACACTGCAGGGGAGCAAGAGTGGGAGCAGGGGTGTGGGGAGCAAGCGCTTCTGGTAACTCAGAGGCAAAGGTAGCTTGGTGCCTGTGGCAGCAGTGGGAGTGATGAGAAGTGATTAGCTTGTGGATGAATTTTGAAGGTAGAGCTGATAGGACTGGTTGAGGGATGAGATGTGGAGAGAGGAAAATTGCCTGAGCAGCCGGAGGGATGGAGTTACAGGGACGGGGAAGACGAGGAAGTTCAGGCTAGAGATACCGGTGTGAATCACCTGCTTTTCCACGGTATTTAAAGCCAGAGGAGCAAAGACATCACCAAGGAAGCGAGGCTAAGGGGGCAGCCAAGGAATTGTGGACCACAGATGGCTGGTGGTCCACACCTGGGCAGAGGCTGGCTGGAATATTGTTTGCTTGGAGTAAGAAGCAGTGAGGCTTGTGTCCATGTGATTCAGAGGTCGTATTTATCATGGAATTTGACATTCAGGTACGTTCATTTAAAACTGTATGGTTTTGCTTATTTAATTTAATTTTTTTTTTTTTTTTTTTAAGATTTTTATTTATTTGTTTGACACAAATCACAAGTAGGCGGACGGGCAGGGAGAGGGAGAAGCAGGCTCCTTGCTGAGCAGGGAGCCCGATGCCGGGCTCGATCCCAGGACCCTGGGATCATGACCTGAGCCGAAGGCAGACACTTAAATGACTGAGCCACCCAGGCACCCCTGTGAAAGATAAGCCATTCACTCCATAGAGTTTGCGTGCATGATCACGCAGTTGCTTTACATCCATAACTAATTGATAGAGAAATGTACCAGGGACTTAGCCTTTCTGTTATAATCTTTGCCCTATAAAATTCCTAATAGACAAAGAGCTTGCTGATGACCAAGTGATCTAAGTCACTTCATAAGAGTTACAGTAGATCAATAAGGTTTCCAAGTGCGCACTTACCATGGAAGGCAGAAATCACTATTAACCTCTGGAGAGAGTTATAATTGAACATGGATTCAGTTAAGCCTTGGTAGTAAATAATCTGTTTTTGGAGAGGATGAGGTTTAAAGGACATCCTACACTTTTGCTGTGGTGAGAACATGCGTCTAAACTCTGCTCTCCCAAGCCTCTGTTCCCTCTTCTCTGAAATGGGCTTGTTGAACGCATCCTGGATTGTGCAGACGGTAAAGTGCCCAATTCAGAATTTGAATCCAGGCAGTCTGACTGCAGAGCCTACAGTCTAACTCCAGTGCAATTACGTTTTCTTTTTCTGTATCATACTGCGCTGCCACTCTACCTTTTTATTGTAACTGTTGCCCATAGTTGTTTGAAAAGAACCAGTAAATTTCGATTGTTGACAATTTTAGACAAAGGGAAAATTTTCATGCTTCATACCTTTCTTTGGTGGGTTATTTTCAGTACACTCATCTGTTTAAGATGATATTCAGCTGGTAGCTGTTAGACCTCATAGTACTCTGTACGTTTTATTTGTTAGACCCTCGCCAAGCTAGTGTAAATGTCTAGCTGAAAAGCAGTGGTTTAAGTGGGTTTAAAGTGGTAGACCTCAGCCCAAGAACCAACAAAAGAAGTGTTTGATCTCTAATCCCTAGATTTACCCTTAGGAAGTTTTTAATGCAAAAAAGAGGAGTAGAGCAAACATTCCTGGATCAGTTTCTCAAGTCTTTAAGCTAGTCTTAAAATTTCTCAAAAGTCACTTTAAAGATGCTGGTTAGTCATAATCTTCTTAAACAAGTCCTCTGAATTCTCTGGCCATGATGAAGGTGTTTATTAACTGTATAATTGAATTTTTAGGTAATTTAGAAGATGGTAATATTCCACATTCACAGTTGATTTTATGTGGTATTCTGCGGTCATCCCTGTATGAAGAAAAATACTGCCAGATCCTTGGTCAGAAATCTTCATTCTCTGCTATAATTTTGTAGGGGAAATCCATTGATGTCATCTAGACTTAGAGTATGCGTAGTAAGTTGAATAATGGCCACCCAAATATCAAGTCCTAATCCCTTAAATTGGTAAATATTATCTTATTTGGAAAAAGGTCTTTGTCCTGGAGAGGGCAGGACAGAGGTTCCACAGTCCCATCATGTCTCTGTGGCCCGAAGAAAACCACTCTCTTCCTCTGATGTGGGGCTGTTTCTTAGGGTTATGTTGTGGTAAGTACCTCACAAATGGTAAGCATTCACTAATGGCCATTCTTAGTGTTGGGTTTGTCTAAAGCAGTGATTCTCAAAGTGTGGTCCCCAGGACAGCAGCCTGAGCATCACCTGGTTCTGAAGTCCCACCCATCAGAAATCAGAACCTCTGTGCGTATAAACATTATCATGTGTCAGAGTCACCTGTGGGGCTTTTTAAAACACAGACTGCTGAGCCCCATCCCTGGACCTGATTCAGCAGGGCTGGGGCAGGGCCTGAAAATTGGCATTTTTTTTTTTTTTTTTTTAAGATTTTATTTATTTGACAGAGAGAGACGCAGCGAGAGAGGGAACACAAGCAGGGGGAGTGGGAGAAGGAGAAGCAGGCTTCCCGCGGAGCAGGGAGCCTGATGTGGGGCTCGATCCCAGGACCCTGGGACCATAACCTGAGCTGAAGGCAGACGCTTAATGACTGAGCCAGCCAGGTGCCCCAAAAATTGTCATTTCTAACAACTTGCCAGGTGGTTCTGATGCTGCTGGTCCAGGGATGACACTTTGAGAATCACTGGTCTAAGGTTTGCTGGTTTAAAGAACAGTGAGTAGAAAGAGATTTTGGTTTGTTTGTTTTAAAATAAACTTTTGGCTTTAGGGGACTTTGGATTTACATAAAAACCACAAAGATAAAGGCCATACTTTATTCAGATGTTTTTAGTTTTTACTTACTGTCCTTTTTTTTTTTTTTTTTTTTAAATCATTGTGTCTCCTTAGACCCCTCTGGTCTGTGACCATTTCTTCAGCTTTCCTTGTTTTTGATGACCTTGACAGTATTGAGGAATACTGGTTAGTTAGTTATCTTGTAAAATGTCCCTCTTTAGTAGGATTTATCTGATGTTTTTCTCATGAAAAGGAAGACCACAGAGGTGAAGTGCCATTCTCCACACATCATGTCAGGAATAAGACTGTCAGCATGACTTAGCACCGTTGATGTTGGGACACCTGGTTGAGGGAGTGTTAGGTTTGTCCTCTGTAAAAACTCTCTCCTCCCCTTTCCAGAGTATGCTTTCTGGAAGGAAGGCATTGAGCGCAGCCCACACTTGAGGAGTGAGGAGTTATGCTCCCACAACCTGAGGTTGGACTGTCTACATAAATTATTTAGAATTCTGCACAGGAGATTTGTCTGTTCCCTCCCCTTTATTTGTTAGTTGTTAATTCATATCAGTATGGACTCATTGATATTTAATTTATATTTTGGATTATATACTACTTTATTTGGTTGCTAAAATTGTTCCAGCCCTGACCATTGGGAATTCTTTGAGTTGGATTGCCCCCCTTCCCTTCCCCTACTTCCCCCGCTCTTCCCTTCCTCTCTCTTGAGCACTTCCCTTACTCTCTGGCACGAGAAGATACTGCAGGCTTATCTTGTAAATTGTCTGCCAAAGTCCTAGAATCAGCTATTTTTTCAAGGAGCCCACTGTCCTTCTATTGGAAAATGGCATTAGAAACCAAGATCTGGGTGCTAGGTGTGCTTGTTGCTATTGGGGTGTCAGTTGCTTCTAGGGTCCGCTCATATGACGAAGCAAGGAAATTTATATGTGTATACTGGCCCATGTGTATACACAATTCTAGAACTATTTCTGTGTATAACGACCTGTATCTATATGAAGCTAGGCACATGTTGATAATGATGTCTCCAGGTCAGATCATCAGCACATGGGTTGTTCTAGCCTCCTCCGTTTGCTTGACTGTAACCTCGCACTTGAGCAGTGAGAAACCTGTCTGTCTCCATCCACTATTCCTTTAGTTAATTGTTCAGTCCCAGTGTACATGTAAAGTGGTTTCTGAATCTTTAACATGTGTCCCCGTGAGAAACTTTATCTCAGAGTACAGCACTCTTGGACAGTTTCATTTGCCTTTAGTTTTAGTTTCTACTCATTTCCATACTTAGGTCAGCAACCTCTTCCCCTTCTCCCCTTGGTGTGATTGTTACCTACGTTTGTAAAACACTTTGTTTTGTCATTGGCTGCATTCCATCCTGGAGTCTCCTGACCTCTTAAATGTCTTTTTTTTTTAAAAATTATGTATGTTAAGGTTCACTCTTTGTGCTATAAAATTCCATGGGTTTCGATAAATATGTATCTAACATTACAGTATAATGTATCCATCATTATACTGTATATTACATACAGTATAATGTGTCCATCACTGTATCCATAGTGTCATGTATCCCTCATTACAGTATCATACAGAGAATAGTTTCACTGCACTAAAAAATCTCCGGGTTCCAACTACTCAGTGCTCCTCCCCCACACCTTCCACCCTCAAAGTCCTTGGCAGTCACTGATCTTTTTACTGTCCCTATAGTTTTGCTTTTTCCAGAATGTCATAAAATTGGAATCATACAGTATGTAGTTTTTTTCAGACTGGCTTCTTTAGTTAGGAATATGTATTTAAGGTTCATCCACCTCTTTTGTGGCTTGATAACTCATTTCTTTTTATTACTAAATAATACTCCATTGTCTGGATGTTCTACAGGCTGTTCATCTGTTGCAGGACATTTTGATTGCTTCTGGTTTGGCGATTACGAATAAAGCTGCTTAAAAACATTTGCGTGCGTGATTTTGCGTGGACATATGTTGTTAAGTCAGTTGGGTAAATATCTAGAAGTGTGATTGCTGGATGTACTGTAATAGTGTGTTTAGCTTTGTAAGAAGCCGCCAAACTGTCTTCCAGAGTGGCAGTACCATGTTGCCTTCCCACCAGCAATGAATGGGAGTTTCTGTTGCTCTTAGGCTCTCAAGCACTTGGTGTCATCAGTGTTCTGGATTTAGCCATTTTAATAGAAGTGTCATGGTATTCCATTGTTGTTTTAAGGAGGAGGTTTTTCGTACCCAATTATAGTTTAGTCCAGGCTGATGTGCTTTTATTTGGTACTATTCTGTTTATAACTTGGGCAAGGGGCTCTTTCCATTTTTGTATTTGAATAATATTAAACTTGGACAGGTTTGTGCTTGACTATAATGAGGATATGGAAAATTGTTGAATTGATCTTCTCTGAGGTTGGGTTTGATTTTTTTTTTTTCTCCTCCCTGTTCTTTTTTTGGTTATTCATGTGCCTTAGGCATCTAGAATATTAATGCAGAGCACTTAACCTTAACGGAAATGGCAAAAGTTTTCAGAACAAGTCTGAACAACTTACAGAAGATGATCACATTCTGTGTTTCATACTGAGGTGAATATTAACAAAAGCTGAGAGCGATTTTGAAGAGATGTACGTGAATTGTTCATCATTTGTTCATTCAACAGGTAGTTAATAAATGCCTCCCATGAGATGGTGATGTGGTGGGGCTGGGGTACCAAGCTGAGTAAACTTGTACCCATCCTTGCTGTTGTGGAATTTTTCTAAAGGGAGAGACAGAGGATATATAAACTTCTGTGATTCATTCAACACTCAGCAAAATCAACACTCAGCAAAAAGTTGTGTGCTTGCTATGTGCCTGGCACTGGGAAGTCAGGGGTGAACAATGGGGAGGTCCCTGCGCTCTGGAGCATACATCTTTGCTTTCCTTCTTTACAGCATGGGTTCTCCGTAATAGAAAGACAAAGTACGGAGAGCTGTTAGCACGAAGAGCAGGAAGGTCTGCCCTGGGATGGTGGGGCAGGGCCGCCTCTGTAAGGGAGTGTCTAAAGGACGAGTTATGAATTCAGTAGGTTCAGGCGGGGAGTGGGGAGATGAGGAAGGTAAGGGGTAGAAGGAGCCAAGTTGAGAGTAGTCAGGTAGTAGTGCGTGGGGATGTTCTATAATCAGCTTGCTTTCATTCTGATGATTTCCTCCAGCAAAGGCTGTTATAGTGCTTCAAACCCCAACCCCTTCCCCTTCATAGGTAATAGAGTGCCAGTGGTATAATTCAAAGTACTTCTCGCAGAGACTGGATTTTTTTAGATGATATTTTTACCATCTGATAGAAACAGCACAGACTTACGCACGAATAAAAAGCATTCCCCTCCTTTTAGCCAGGCAGTGGATCGAAGATGAATAAGACAAGAACTTACTGTCAAGGAGCCTGTAGTCCTGCAGGGGAGAGATGGTATATAATCACACATCTCCTAGAGAAGTGGTACCAACACAGCCAGGAACAGGGTGTCCTAGGAAACCAGTGACAGACTGCTCGGGGTGGTGGAGTGGGTGGCGGGGAGAAGTCCACGTGGGTGGGACTCTTGCCCAGAGCCTTGTTGACTGACCCAAGAGGATGGTCCCAACCTTACAAGGACGGGGCATCCTGTCAAAGGGAACAGTAAGTGTGAAGTCATAGGGATATGGGACAGTCCCACCTGCCGTGAAAACTACACATGGCTTAGTATGACTCGGATGGACAAAAGTGGTTAGTTTTTGTTTTGGGGGCTGAGGGCATCCACCATGCAGCCTGCTGTATGTGGACTGCCTTGATGTTTTAACAGATTTTTTTTTTATTTGATTCCTGTAACACCTAAACCAACAGGCCTTCATAAAGAAAAACTGAGCCTTCTGTAACCTGCAATAAGGTCATTACAATGAAGAGATTAAAGATTTCCACAAATAAATTTGTTCAAGGGAGGTGTATATGCTCAGCTTTACATTGCCTGATCCATCCAAGTGAACTTGTAATAAAAATCATTCCAGGGGTGCCTGGGTGGCTCAGATGGTTGAGCATCTGCTTTCGGCTCAGGTCATGATCCCAGGGTACTGGGATCGAGCCCTGCATCGGGCTCCCTGCTTGGCAAGGAGCCTGCTTCTCCTCTCCCTCTGCTGTTACCCCTGCTTGTGCTCTCTCGCTCTGTCAAATAAATAAATAAAATCTTTAAAAAAAAAAAATCATTCCATGATGTGATAGTAGAAATAGGGACTGCACATTTTCTTCATGATCTCGACAGTTACAAAACCAGGTGGAAAAAGTCAATGCAGAATAAAGCATATTTTAGTGGAGTGGAAAAGCTCTGTTGTAGTCTTATGGAAGTTGTTTTCTGAGCTACTTCTGCTCAAAGAGGACCCTAAAATCTGTGTCTTAACCTCCCAAAGTGAGTGGATTACAAAATTATTTTTTCACGTGAACTCAAAATTTGAAAAAGCTGTGGAGAAGGAAGCGGACTTACGATTTGTTTAGTGAAGTACAAGAATTCAGACTCACTCGGAGCAAATGAATCAAGCAGGTGGCACCCGAGAGTGGAACTTAGCCATAGTTCGTTGATTGTAAGATGCCATCCATTTATAGGACACACCACTGTTCTGTGTCCCATCGGGAAAGAAGACACTGCCACCGAATAACTGTGCCCGAGTGCTTTCTTACTGGTAATAAGTCACACCCCAACGGCAGAGATGCTGAAATGGGACAGACTTGAAATGGGGTCCATTCTGTATTTCCTACTGCTTACCAGCCTATTGGCTTAACTGTAGAATGAGAACAGTCTGTGGACACCAAGTTGTGTTCCTCATGCCCTCAATTCTTAGTACAGTCCCTGGCACGTAGTAGGTGTCTGGTAACTGAGTATATACATACATGGAGGAAGGGATAGATGGATGGACAGATAGACGGGTAGACAAATGTGAAGTAGGGGTTGAAGTTGGTGGTTAGCTTAGAGAAGGTTTGTGTGGAAAGGGGTTCTAGGCCGTTTGAATTCTTAGAAAAATTATTAAAGTAGCAAATTTGACAGAGGCTAGTGTTGCTTATGTTATGGTAGTAATAATCACAAAGATTTATTTAATGCTTAAATAAGTGCTTGACCCTTAGAACTTTACATGTATGAATTCATTTTGTCCTCATAACCATTCAAGGAGGTAAGGTGCTGTTTTATTTTCCCCATCTTACAGATAAGAAAACTGAGGCCCAAGGTCATATAGCAGTGACTTAGAAGCGTGTAATAAGAATGCTGGCATCAGAGGGGTGCCTGGGTGGCTAAGCGCCTGACTTCAGCTCAGGTCATGATCCTGGGGTCCTGAGATCGAGCCCCGCGTTGGGCTCCCAGCTCAGCGGGGAGTCTTCTTCTCCCTCTCCCTCTGCCCCTCCCCCTGCTCATGCTCTCTCTCTCTCTCTTTCTTGTGCTCTCTCTCAAATAAATAAGTAAAATCTTTAAAGAAAAAAGAATGCTGGCATAAGAATACTCTAAATCTGTTTACCAAAGGAAATTATTTTGATTTAAACAATTATTTTGAAAGAATTTACTTTTCCGTATATTTTAAAATGATGTGAGAGTCTGGGCCCTGGCAGCTCCTTAAAGGGCTTGCTCAGTAGCCCTATACATTCTCTACTTACCCTTCATTTTTTAATGGCCTTTCAAACTTAAGTTTGCTCTGACATTGTAGGCTTCGTATACTCCAGAAAACCTTTTAAATTCTTGGCTCCATGAGTGATGGTCTTCACCTAGTATTTTCAGCTCTTTGTACATCGTTTAATGTAGTGAAGTATATAAACATTTATTAAAATTGTAGAGGATGTACCCGATTGAAAGTCGTCATTTTTTTTTTTAAGATGGCGGATAGAGACACAAAGAACTTTAGGGGTGAGGCTGATGCAGACCTTGCTATAGCCAGTGTCTCCCTGAAAAAGGGACATAAAAATTATAGTGCTTTTATGATATAAACAGGCCCCCGTAAGTCTGTGTTGAGTGCATGTGGGGATGGGGGAAATATGAGGTGCCTGGTGACGTGAAGTTGCCGCTCTCCACCGCACCCCTGTGCTTGAGATGCAGGACTCGCCCGTCCCTCCCCCGCCTCTCTTCGCAGTCTTCGTAATTATTGTGATATTCGTATTACAACTTAGATCCCAGTTTCTTGTGACTCACAGAAGCTACTTCTGATTTTAACATTAGAGGATTTGAGGTTCAAAGCAGTACTTTTCCAACACCCATGTAGGTATCTTTGTATCACTGCTAGATTGTTACTTACATCAGAGTGCATTTTTCTGTCAAATGCAGTGTTTTTGCAGTGACAAGAGCATGGTCTCAAGAGGCTGATGTTGAAGTGTGGTCGCGCTTTCAGCCTCCTTTCCTCCTGAGTGCTCTGCGGTGCAAAATCACCACTAAAGTATGCCTGTGGCCACCTGTTTAAAAGACCTGACCAATAAAAGGTACCATCTAATGGCAAACTCTTTAATGAGTAATTACAGTCAAATCTTACACCAACGTTAAAAACAGAGCTCGGTTTTTAGCTCTTTTTCCCCTCCTCTCCTTTTTTCCTTTGCATGCTTTCTATCGGAAGCATTCAGAGAGTTTCACCAGGGCTAGTGGGTGGGTGTGGTGGTGGTGGGGGAAAATACTAGACCAAAAGTCAAAAACAAGGACTTGGAGAAGCTTGATTAGCATTTTAACAGCACTAACCTGTAAGAATCTTAAAGAGTCGAAATTACGAAGTTGAAGGCACTTTTTATATTTTCTATGTTGTTCTTGCCATTTAATTGTCTTTTAGTGCAGATCAATCACATGCCAGTAGCCTTGTCTTTAACATAGCCCTGTATCTGCCCAACCTTCCAGTAAGCTAGACTGTGCTACTGTGCACATTCTAAACAAATACGTCTGGTAGTGGAGCAGTTTCCTATTTGTTTATAGCCGAGCCTGGAAATTTAGCATATAAAATATAGAAAGATTTCTCTGCATTGCCTTCTCTCCCCCTTTGTTGACTTCATGCAAACCTACTTCATTATTGTTGCATAGCAACTGACTTTGTGTTTGTGATTTTTGTTTAGCAGTTTTTTTTCCTATGGAACATTGAATTTGTATAACAATTTCCAGTCTTGAAGCATCAGTGGTGAAGATTTTTAACTTAACCCCTTTCCCTTGAAACAGAAAACCTACATGGCATTCCAGGTATATATTCCTTTGTCATTTCTCTAAAATCCGTACGAATTGAAGTTCTCTTAAAACGGATGGCATTTTCCATGCTCTGAGTGTTCTCTTTTTTCCTTGATGTTTGGACCTTGACACTTTGGGGGATTACAAGCTGGTGGAGTTTCTAGCCATTTGGATTTGTTTATTGTTTCCTCATGATTAGATCCAAGTTGTGCATTTTGGGCAGGAATATTACCAAAGTGATGCTGTGCTCTTCTTTTATTCCAGCAATTCATGATTTTGATTTGTTCTGTTATTGGTGGTATTAACCCTGATCACTTGATTGAGCTGGTATCTGCCAGCTCTCTTCACTGTAAAGTAACTTTCTTTTTCTAATTAAGAAGCGTCATTGTGGAGAGATGCTGTAAGGCTGTGTAAATACCCTGTTCCTCATCAAACTCACAGCCGCTAGTTTTAGCAACCCTTGATGTCTCTTGGCTGAATACAGTATTACTGTAATAATTGCCAAATGGTGCTTTTCTAATTTCCTTCTTTCTGCTTTCATTAGGAAAAGCTTGTTTCCCATGTATCTATTCATGTGTATGTTTGTATGAGTGTAGACTCTTGTACCTCTGTTTTATTCAGTGGGTTATAATCCTTTATTTATTTATTTATTTATTTATTTATTTTTCCTATTTCAGTCCCCCCCCCCCCACCCCCTTTCCACTCACCTCCCTTCTGGCAGCCACCAGTTTGTTCTTTATATTTAAAAGTCTGTTTTTTTTGTTTCATGCTCTTTTTTTTTTCTTTGTTTTCTTTCTTAAATTTCACATGTGAGTGAAATTATATGGTATTTGTCTGTCTCTGACTGACTTATTTCACTTAGTATAGTACTCTCTAGCTCCATCTGTGTTGCAAATGGCAAGATCGCATTCTTTTTTATGGCTGAGTTATATTCCACTGGATGTGTGTGTATACACACACACACCCCACATCTTTATCCACTCATCAAATCAGTGGACACTTGAGTTGCTTCCATATCTTGGCTCTTGGGTTATAATCCTCTACTGTTAGTTTTCTGTGTTTAAATCATCCCAGATTCATCCAATGACAGCCCTTTCTTGCCGGTTTCTATGTCTTTCTGACCTGTCTCTGTCAGTCTTGGGGCGATTTCTTGCTTCTTGGCACAACAGAATATTTCAGGCTTTTTTATTTTTCTCTGCCACAGCTTTGCAGTCTGCCATTTCTCTAAGAGACCCTGGTTCCTTTTCATGAAAAATTTCTAGAAGCCAAGATCTAGGTTCTAGGTGTGCTCGCTGCTGTTAGGGTATTGCTGCGCTGTCCAGTGAACTAAACTGGAGAAAGTGTGTGTGTGTGTGTGTGTGTTCACACTGATAACCCCAAATCCCATTTCACTAAGGAATTTATTCTTGTTATCTCCCTTTTCATATTTTTATCTCCTTTCTTTGACAGTTGAGGCATCTAACTCCAGTTATCCTCAGATAATATTTACTCATTGGATAAATTTCCATTGTATGCGATCAGTCTGCTATTTCTGCGACACTCGCATACAGATAGGTACCTTAGCTTCAGGCTCCAACAGCCGGTGCTGGAGCTACCCTCCCCCCATGATGGGACCCTGTCTTGCTGACCCCACTAATGGCTTTTATACTTTTTACTTTTACTTCAAGAGAAAGGTAGAGGGTGGGCAGGAAGCCTAACTCCGTCTTGAAATAGCCTCGTATAATTGTAGTTACTGTAGATAGTACCTGGCCATGTTACCTAGCAGCATAGTCTGCCTTTTAAGAGGATTTCTACAACCTATTGGTAAATTTAATAAAACAGTATTCTTGTTTTGATAATATGTTCTTTAAAGAAGATTGATTTTCTTTGAGTGTTTCTTTACACCAAATGTTTGACTTGGTTTTTTTTCCTAGTAGATTGGGTCTTGTCTTAATCATTTCTGTATTTCTCTTAGAGGCTTCTGTATTTAAATGTTTGATAAATTAGCATAGATAGGGAATACGATAGGGGTACCTTGAGGTGTAAGAAAAGTATTCTGTTAACATTGAAATGAAATATTGTATAAAGTACTAGAGTGTATAGCTCTGGACAGCTAGCCAGCGTCATGAGTTGTACTCTCAAAACTGGAATGAATAATTTTTAAAATACTGTTGTTAGTTGGCAAACTTGAGAAGCACTTGGTGATACTAATTCTTCCCATTCTGAAGTTTTATGTGGGTGTAACTCTTTCCTCTTCTTTTAGCCAAAGATTTTTTGTTGTTGTTTCCAAAAAATGAGGTATAGAAGAAAAGCCTTTTATTCCCATTTTAGGTAGTGAGTGGTTTCTTTTTCTTTTTGACTGAAAATGCTTTGTTAATATAAAAAACATTTGTCAGGAGTGGAGTGTTCCTGAGAAATGGACTAGACAAGATTTGTTTCAGATAACCCATTAAGATTTCACTCCCCCTCGAATTTTGTCTCTGCTTTTGGTTTTGTTTTGTTTTGTCTGGTGTTGCTTTTGACATAAAAAATCAGGTTTCTCCAAAAGGGTATCCAGGTGTGTGCTGATCTGCGCTGGGAGTAGTGAGTAGCCAGAGGGTGATTGTGGCCTAAGGCCCCTGAACACTAATGGTGTACCAAGTTTGGGAGAGGGAGAGACATTTTTACAGTGACACAGACATGGGTATCAGACAGTACAATGCAAACTTGTATGAATTTTTAAGAGTAGAAATGAGAAAAGAAATTTAATATTTATTGGAGGACTGCTCAGGCTACACCCCCAAACTGTGGGAATATGCATTTAGTCTTCCCCGCCCTTAGGGTCCCTCCGTGTGCAAAAAAAAAGAAAAAACTACATTTGTTTTCTCATAGGTCGTATAGTACATTTTATTTTATTTTATTTTTTTTAAAGATTTTATTTATTCTGCTGAGCAGAGAACCCGATGTGGGACTCGATCCTGGGACTCCAGGATCATGACCTGAGCCGAAGGCAGTCGCTTAACCAACTGAGCCACCCAGGCGTCCCCGTATAGTACATTTTAGTCCTTGCTTCTTTTCTGTAGCCGGTTTATTGATGTGGTCTAACACCACTATCTTTCCTAGCTTCCATAGTACACTAACTTATATAGGGCACCATATTCTTTCAGTGAATAATGTGGTAACTGTTTATTTTCTGAAGTGTTACTTGAATGTAGTTAGCCCACATAAATGCTTCTGTTCCAAACCATGTTCATAGGAAACCAATCTCAATTGTGACCACAATGCTTAGCTTACCTCCATCTTCAGAGCCTGGTGAGTTCATAAACCAGCTGATGAGGAGCTGCTTACTCACTGTCCGGGATGTCGTGAGGTGTCCTCCACCCCACTCCTGTCCCCCACCCTGTTTCCGTGGCATAGTTGCTGTCTTTCATGGACTGTGTGACTCTTTAAAGACAAACACCCGGGGATTGGTGCTCCTGGTGCTCTGAGACCAGCTAAGTTTTCCACTGTCTGTCTGTAATGTGGGTCTGACCATGCCCTTGGGGCCTCAGTCTGTTTCCTGGATTGTACCTCTGTGCTCAGAGACTGCCTGCAGGACAGAACGGAGGGCAGGCTTGGGTTTGGGTTTGAAATTAACTTCTCATTTAGTCATGCAAACTCTATTATGTAACAATCATCAAAAATCAAATGCCCTTGAATACTATTATTTTAACAGTGGAACATATTACTAGCTATAGGTACTTGAAATAGAAAACAAAACCATACCAGGGACATGGGAGACAGCAAATTATTATGAAACTGTCATCAAAATTAAAGTTCTCCCCTATGAGCAGAGTAAGTGTATGTGAATTTGTGTATCTGAATATCAGAGTGGCTGATACTAATAGTCCTCAGTAGAAATGTCAGATTCCTAACGTTTTGTTGGCACAGGACCCTTTAAGTTTGAATATATATCTTTCAGCGAGTAGGTAAAATAGTATCTGGTAGAGCTGTATATTTTTTTTTTTCCTACTTATGAGGAAACTTCGTAGAATCCATGTAGATTGATGGCTACTTTATATTAAGGGAAATACAAGAACCAGTCTTTTTCTTGAACAGCTGATGAGTATGCTGGTTCTAGTAGTATATTCTGGGTTTTTTTTCCCCTCTGAATCTGCAGTGTGTATGGTGGTTATTTATTTATTTATTTATTTATTTAAATATTTTATTTATTTATTCATGAGAGACACAGAGAGGCAGAGGGAGAAGCAGGCTCCCAAGGAGCAGGGAACCCGATGCGGGACTCGATCCCAGGACCCTGGGATCGTGACCTGAGCCGAAGGCAGACGCTTAACCATCTGAGCCACCCAGGCGCCCTTTATGGTGGTAATTTAGTGACTAGGAGGCACTGTAAATTATTGGTTATAATAAATTGATGTCATCTCACAACACAACAGGCAAAAAAGGATGAATTAGAGACAGAAATAGTAACAGGTTTTTGTCCAGGAAACCTCAAAGAATATAATGAAGTATTGCCATGTTGATTATTTAAAAAAAAAAGAAGAAGAAAGAAAGAAAAAGGGGAAAAAAAGATTCAAGATAAAATATTGAAACCTTTGGCTTAATAAAACAGATTATATAAATCAAAAGCTTCATGCTTTATACTGCTAAAAATTTCTTTGAGCTGCTAAAGAATGTTTAAGAAATCTCTTACCGTAGTTCGTGATTTATTTGTGGGTGGATAGAGTATGCAGTATTGCAAAAAACTATCACTATCATTTTTAACCTCTCTTTTTGGTAATATTTTTAGATTTTGAAATAATTTTAGCCTTAGAACAATTTCAAGAACAGTACAAAGAACTCCCATATGCCCTTCACCCAGATTCCCTGATTGTTAACATTTTCCACATCAGCCATACCATTTTTTCTCTATCTGTGTATATTATTCTTTCTTGAACCATTTAAGAGTAATTTGTAGACATAATACTCTTTTTTGCCTCTAAATACTTCAATGTGTATTTCCTAAGAAGAACACTGATTTATATAAACACAGTATGATCGTCAAAGCCAGGAAATTAACATTGACATAATACTGTTATCTAATCCACAGACCTTATATATCACCAGTGTCCTAATAACATCCTTGATAGCAAAAATAAAAAACAAACTAAAACAAAACAAAACAAATACACCCAGAGTGCAGTTCAGGGTCACATACAGCATTTACTCAGCATGTCTCTTAAGTGTCCTTTAATTTTGACCTCGTCTTTGCCATTCATGACCTTGACATTGTCAAAAACTACTGGCCAGTTATCTTGCAGTGTCCCTCAGTTTGGGTTTATCTGCTAGGTCCCTGGCTAAATGACGTGTGTCCTCCTCAGTGCGTCATATCGGGAGGCACAGGATGTCATGATGACTCCACTGGGCAGGATTGACTGATCTCTTGCCAAGTCTCCACTGTAAGATTACTGTTTCCCCTTTTAATTAATACATATTTTATAGGGAGATCTTTTGAGAACCATCCTATTCCTCCTCTAGCAGCCATCCATTAATTTTAGCATCCATCGATGATTCTTACCTGAATTGACTACTCTGTCAAATGGCAGTGTTCTTAACTCCATCAAACAGTAGTTTTTATGCCCAGCAGGTTTACAGAGGAGGCTTTTGGAAATTGTTTACTTTCTTAGAAGTAGTTTGAGTGACTCTAAATTTGGGAAGTCTTTGTACTGAAATTAAGTGGTGTCTCTCTTGTCCTGTTCTCTTGGGTGTATGTTGTCCACCTGTGGAATGGGTAGAGATGGTGTGTGGCCTGGGGGGACTGTGGACTGGATCTACCGAGTACCCTGTGGGTGCCTGAGCTCTGCTGTTCTATATTCTGCCCTCCCCCCCCCCCCCCAGGGGCTTATGGCTCTGGAATCCAGCACATTCCACTTTAAAGCTTGGTTTTAGGTATACAGTTCTTAGTACAGTTGATCTGTGGCTGTTTTCTTGTTTACTTGAAAATAGCTGTTACTGAATCCTGTTACCACATTTTTTTATATTTATTTATTTATTTATTTATTTATTTATTTATTTATTTATTTAAAGATTTTATTTATTTATTTGAGAGAGAGAGCATGAGAGAGGGGAGGTCAGAGGGAGAAGCAGACTCCCCGCCGAGCAGGGAACCCGATGCGGGACTCGATCCTGGGACTCCAGGATCATGACCCGAGCCGAAGGCAGTCGCCCAACCAACCTGGCCACCCAGGTGCCCAACACATTTTTTTATTTTTATATGTTAAGTGATGCTATTAATGTTTCCTTCTAGAAACAAGTGGCCTTTCTATGCAGTGCAAAATAGATTGAAAAAAAAAAAGGGAATCTAGGTCTATGTATAATATAAACGCGGACCATGGCATTTCCTGAGTTATAGCTGGTTCATGCTGGTAGGAAAAAAGCCATCTAAAACATAAAAACAACCTGTGTCACTTTGTTTTTTTTTTTTCTTTTGCCTTATTTGATTTCTGTTAAATAGCTTCTTTTTAATTACTGGTCCTCATTTTATAATCTTTAGCCTTAACTACCTCTCCAAAATTCCCAAACATGCAAACTACTATCTATGAATCAACCTTTTTAAAGTATATGTAAAAAAAAGCCAACATCCTAAATTGGGGTCCCCCTTGTCCCATCTGTACCAGTGAGTGCCGCCAGCAGTCACCGATGCCCTGGTCCTTCACTGCAGACTGTTACCCCTAAGCCTCAGGCCCTACTGCCCCCTCCTTCCTCCCTGGCAGGCACACTGGGTAAGAGAATTTGTCAGAAGCAGTCTCTGAAGTTACTAAAGCTCGTGGAATGCCGTCTGACCCGTCACTTTAGCTCAGATTGGAAGCTCCAGTGCAGGCAGAGGGCTGAGCCTTGTCCTCTGCTGTGGTGATGGGCCCGGCTGGCTAGCTCCTGACTTGAGATCACCTCTAACCCCTTGTGTCGCAGCTAGGCAGGCGTGAAGGCAGCCTCCAGTTCTCTCTTGGGCTCAGTTCAGGAAAGGTGGAAGGTGACAGTCCTCCTTTCTTCCTTTTCATCTGGTTCGCTTGGTCTCCCTGAGAAGACATCCCTCATATAAAAAGGAAAGGGCAGTCCCTACCAGCCCAGGGCCACCAGAGCTGCCAGGGAACGCCTGTCTGTGTTTCTTCCCTGCTGCTGGTACTTTGGACCTCTTGTAATCTCTCCATCCTGTGACTCACAGCTGTAACCTTCAGCTGAGATTGAGCTCCTCTGACTTGGTGCCTTCCTGCCTCCCCTCCCCACTTGCCCTGCGGTCTGCTGGAAAGGAGCCCCACTTCTCCACTCATTAAATGCAGCAGGTTGGCCCCAAAAGGATGTTAAGAATTGAGGCAGGAATTGCAATCACCCGTGTACCCATTCTTAAGCATCTTTCTTATGTAGTGCTTTCTAGTTTATTTGTCCCCCACCTTGTTCCGTAGGGTTTGAGAGATGGTCCTTCCTGCCAGAGTGCCTGCTTGTTGGTATTCATGGAAGGGATGAGGGGAGGAATAGGCAACTCTTCCCGAGGTCCCTTTGTCCAAACACCAGCCTCATTATATTCTTTATGTGGTGGGTTTTGCCAGGGATGTGCATCAGAATCCCAGATGGTGGCAAATCTGTGCTCACGGGGAACCAGGGCGCTGTAAGGAGCATAAAGGAGACTGAGCTTCTGTCTCTGCTCCTAAGCTTTCCTGATACACACGGCTCCCTTGTAGGAACACCTGTGAGATCTGGGAGGGAACGGGGTCTTGTGTGACAGAAAGTGCACAGGCCCTTTGGGGCCCACAGATCCGGGCTGAGGGAAGCGCTGAGTCCCAGCGAGGCTGACCATGCCTGGAGACTGATGTGTATGGAGAGTGGGAACCTGCTGGCCCAGCCACAGAGCTGCCATGGAATTGGGCCTGGGGGTGGTGGCGGCTGGAATGTGAGGGGACCTAGCGGTTACACAGAGAAGTTCTTTTGGTGGATTGAATTACTCCCAGCAAGCCAGCAGCATGACCGGGGTTCTGTATTTGGTAGAGTACCCCTTCAGGCTTGGAGGAAGGTAAAGCTGGGGGCAGGGAAGACAGGAGGTTTGTGCCACAGCCAGGTGAGAAAAGAGGAGGGTCAGGATGAACTAAGAGCCTTGCTGATGGGCTGTGGGAGGGTGGATGCTACGGGAAGACTCCGGGTCTGCATTGCCCAGAGTCTGGTCACTGACTGATTTGGGAGTGCAAGTGGGAGGCAGGGAGCAGCCAGTTGCCCTTATCAGCGCCTGTTTTTATTGTACTGGAGAGCAGTCTTCAAATGATCCTTCAAGTCTTGTCCATACTATTAATTTGCCCTAGATAGTAACCCTGAAAGGGATTTTCGTGTTTAGCCCCCTTATCTCACAGTTAAACTGAGATTTGCTTAAGGTCAGACTGCCTGTGGTTTGCACAGAGCAGGCTCTGGTCTCAGTGCTTTCCACACATCATACTTACCATTCACATTTGATATTACAGCACAGCAAGCCCTAATAATCTTATTTTACTTTTTTGGGGGCGGTGGTCACAGGATTTTTTTTTTTTTTCATTGAACACTGCATCAAAAACTAATGTAGTATTCCTTTTTTGTTGAAATGTCTCATTTTTTTTTACCTTGAAACTTATAATAATCAAAATCAGAAAAGAATTCTAGAAGTAAGCTGGCTCATGAAATGACTCTAAGTGGTGAAAGCATTATATCTTATTCAACGTAGGTTGTCACCTGAGTGATGATGAGTATTTGGAATTCAAAATAGTTACTTCAGGCTTTGGAGTGTTGCACAGGTGTACAGCTCTGCCTGGCATGCAGTGGGTAGACACAGAAGACTGGTATGAGATGAACTGTGTGTATGAAGTCACTTTTTCACGTACCTTATTCACAGAAATGCTTCCGAGAGCTTTTGTGACTCATTCATATCCAGTTGCTGATGCAGCTGGAAAGCTGGTTAGAAACAGGGATAAAATGAACGTACTCTGCTGGTTCATGGTCTTTGAGGGTTCTATTTTGGGGAGTGCTGTGTCTGTTTTTAGTTTCTCGAAACTGCCTTTTATGCACAAAACCAAAGTAGAATGATTGTATACCGCAAAGTATAAGGCATGCAGAATTTGATTCATTGTGTTTTCTGCTTCTGGTGTTATTACTTTCAGGTTTTTAATTTAGCTTGAATCAAATATGTTGGTTTTTGAACAACTTACATAAAATTTTAACTTTGAAATTACTTTTTTTTGAAGGAGTTCTGTTAGCACCGAGAAGGTGGGAAACCAGAGGTGTTGACTTCCACAGAGGTAACGCGGTGTGTTGGGGAGACACAGCCTAGCACTGGTCAAGAGTGGTAGGTCTGGGGTCAGGGAGCAGAGAGCAAGGACACGTCAGCTGTACAGGGGAAGGTGAACCACGTGGGGAGAACACCGCATTTAGAAACGCATTTTGTTTAGACAGAGTCTGCACGTGCCTGGCCTTCATCCATGGGTGGAGGTGCTGTGATGGTGAATGGCCCTAGGTCAGGGGTCAGTGGGCTTTTTCAGTCAAGGGCCAGGCAGTAAATATTTTAGGCTTCTGTGGGACATAAGGTCTCTGTCTCCACGAAAGCAGCCAGAGACAACAACTAAGCGAAGGTGCATAGCTGTGTTCCAGTAAAACTTTTAACAAGTAGCAGGCCAATTTCAGAGTTTGGCCTGGGGACCAAAGTTGCTGACCTCTGCTCTAGTTACAGACATGAGGGTTTTGGTTCCTGACTCTGCTCTTACTTTCTATTTCCTTGTCAGTTCAGCCAGTTTCTCAAAGCCCTTCTTCCCCTCTGTAAAATGGGAATAATACATTTGACCTTTAAACAATGCAGGGGTTAAGGGCACCCTAACCGTCCAAAATCCACGTGCAGTCGAAAATCCGTGTATAACTTTTAACTCCCTCGGAACTTACCGGTTAACACCCTGCTCTTGATCAGAAGCCTTACCAAAAGAGTCGATTGACACTTATTTTGTATGTTACATGCTGTATATTATATGTATTATATACTGTATTCTTACAGTGAAGTAAGCTAGAGGGCAGAAAACGTTAAAATCATCAGGAAGAGAAAATATATTTATAGGACTGTTCTGTATTTATTGAAAAAAATCCACGTGTAAGTGGACCCAGGCAGTTCAACCCGTGTTGTTTGTAGGTCACCTGTACCTAAGGCTGGCATGAGAGTATATGAAATAATATGTAAGATATTGCTCAGAAGATTGCCCTGCACTTTTTGTGAGATGTCATCCTGTCAAGTTGCATTTAAATCATAGTTTATTCATTGGCTCATGCATTGACAACAGAGGCAAATTTGTAACTTCTCTGACTTGCAAAAGGGCTAACCACTAGAACAGACACCTGAGGAATGCAGTGGAGAGAGACGCTAATTTCTCCCTTGAGTAACAGTCACTATTCCAGGATAGCAGGGACTCTCTTCCTTACGGTCATTTAGGGACTGAGGTTATTCTGCTGCTTCTCTGCCATCGCCTGTGGTATCATTCTCAACCGCATGGTTACGGTGCTCTGGGCACAAGAGCCACAGGAGGAGGGGACAAGAGCCTGGGGGGACAGAGCCAGGCCTTGAGGAGGCACCGGCTGGAAGGGGAGCACATCGCTTCCATTCATACTCCGCAGGAGAGAACTTGGGTGTGTGGTCACTCCTAACTAGGTGGGCAGGCGGCTGGAGCCAGGCCACAGCCTGTCACCACGGAGGAAGGGAGGATGGATCCTGGCAGTCAGGTCACAGTCTGTGCCACGGGACTGAAAGCAGTCTTTACGTCCTGTCGTGAACCTTTACATCCAGGGTGGCCTTTCCTCTCTTCTGCGGGTTTGTGGATTTTCTGTTTCTCAGGTTATAAGTGCGAGGCATTGGAATCTATATTGAATGCATATACTGGAAATCATGGCTGTGTACGGAGGCCAGACATTGAAGAGATGCAATTGTGCAGCGGAATTTAGTTTTTAACTTTTATATTAAAAAGCTCCTAATATGAGATCCAAATAGGAAATAGGCTTCTCCCGGTCATTTCCATTGGCAAGAATAGTTTGCCTCTTATGAACTGGTCATCAGTATATTTTCTTTGTAGTTTTGGTTTTATGTTTGTTGTATTGTGTGATGCTCTTATAATTAAAGTTTATGTAAATGCCATCGTTTGGGGTATCTGTGGATATTTCACCTAAGTTTATCTCTCCTGGAAAATCATTCTGGCTGTAATGGTAAGGGTAGAAGGACCTGGGAGTATTCTCAAAATATAGTATGAAACCAGCAAATCAGTCCGAATGGGAAAGTTTCCCTTAGGGTGTCTCCTTTTAAATTTATAGGATGTCGCTTTTAGTTTTGGCCCTACCATAACATGGACACTGGGAATGTTTGTGATTAAATTTGCGTTTGGGGAATGTGGAAGTGCCTTACTGGTAGTTATCAAAGCTTAACCTGATGTTTAAAGAAGGAATATAATTAATGGGCTTGCAGTCAAATTTATCAATAAATAAGGAAAATCTCTAATTGGATTAATGCCACCTTCTGTGGGAAGAAATAAATCACAGTTTGTGATTCTTTAGTATTTGCTTAGTTATATACTTGTGAGTAAGGTAAAACAGAGTAAAATGATTAAAAGTAGATGCGCACTGCTCCTTTGTATTCTAGGAGTAAGCCTGTTGTTCGTTGTGAATTGCGAGGCTTACATAGACCCAATGCAACACTGTAGGGCGGTAGACTAATGCATTTGAAAAGAACCCCGAGTATTCACATTTAAATTTATTTTGACATCAGTTGGACCCTAAGATAGTAACAGTGGTTATGGCTGGGGATTAAGAATAGAATTCTTGTTTCATTTTACCTCTCTGAGTTTCCTGGTTTTGACCAGTGAACGTGGGCTGTGTAATAAACCTCACCCTTGTCCTTGCTGCCGCCGCCGCCGCCGCTGCACTGACCGTGTACTGTATACTCTGACGCCCGGCCTTACCATCGGGGTGGAGTACCAGCAAATGCCTGGCGGAGAGTCTTGGAAAGAAAGGTTTTCATGTCTTCCAGTGCAATTAAGTATTTATGGAGTTTGATGAGGAGTATATCGTTTAGTTAGAGTATGCTTATGTCACATACACATCTACTTTGTATATTTCTAGGTAATTCATGTTGATTAACTTGGGTCACGATAATATGCAACTTGAATTTGATTCTATGTGAAATTCTCCTGTTACCCCCCCTTTTTTTAAGAAAAAAAATTTGTACTTCTACCCTTTGGTCGACAGATGATTTATTCCTTTACATCAGCCTTTCAGCTTTCTCACTTTTGTGAAATGTTTGCTTTTCTTGTAGCTTATAATTTTAGTGTCTCCTTTTGGTTACAAAGTTCTGATTGACAAATAGAATAGCTTGATTTTATTTTATTTTTTAAAAGGTTTATTATTAGCAAGAACTTGAGTGCAGGCGGTGGGGGGGGGAGGGGAGAATCCCCAGCAGACTCCCTGCCGAGTGCAGAGCCTGATGTGGGGCTCAGTCCCACGACCCTGAGATCATGACCTGAGCCGAAATCAAGAGTTGGAGGCTCAACCCACTGAGCCACCCAGGTAGCCCTGGAATAGCTTGATTTTAGTTAGCAGTTAGTATTGTTAACTATTTCAGGAAAGTAAGATGGTCAGAAGTAGAATTATTACTCAGATAGGATATACTTATTAAGTATATATATACTGTATAGTTTACAGAGTATATTTGGTTTTGTTGCCTTATATACGTGCATTGGAACAAATATTTTTCAAATGTCCCCGAGTAGGTTTATAAGTGATTCTCCCTCTTTTCAGTATTTTATATTGAATGCATACTGCTTTATAATCGTAACCAAAAAAAGGTGTAAAAATAGTAATCATAGGTGATTTAAGTATTTCTACAAGATGGCATTTTAAGAATCCCGTGGCTTATGGCGCAGAGCAGAAATACTGTATGCATGACTGTGCTTCATCCGTGAAGTCCCCCTTTATTTCCTTGTACTTGATCTTTATTATAAGGTACATATTGTGGAATCTGATGGAAAGTTTGGGCGAAGAAGTAGATGAGATCTTATCTTTTTGGCACCCTTTTCAGAAGTGCACTTTTGAAAATAGGATTTTGACTTTCAAAGCCCCCAGTGGTTATCCCCCCACCCCCTGCCCGTCACAGCTCTCACTGCCTCTCCTTTCCCCAACCAAACACAGGTCCACACAGGGGCAGGGGTTGCGATTTGATTTAGAAGTAGACGTGAGATACGAAAGTGGGGGTGTGCAGAGACTTGGGGACTGGGCATGTGTGGTGGTTCTAGCAGCAGTAGAAAGTTCTGGGTGTGAGTGGTTAATGCCACTGCCTTTGGCCTGTAGAATTAGATCTCCCCTTCTCTTTGTAGCACTGGATTATTAGTTATTTTATGGTGCAGGATATTAGCTAGGAAACAAGGACTGGAGGAGCAAGAATGACAGCTAGATAAAGTTGTGTTGGCCACGAATTCAGAGCAAAGTTAACTTAGCCATTATCATTTAAAATGCAGTGGTGAAAGTGTATTGTCTTGAAGTACTTTAAAGTGTTACCTACCCTGCTTAATGGTTTTTTGCTGAGGTACCCCTGCAAAATGTGTCCGTCCGTATGAACCGGGCAGGAAAGAAGCAGGGGAGTAGGCCATTTAATTAGTTGAGATAGGGTTACCTTGCATGAACTTTTTCATTCTCTTCTCTTTCAGCTTAGAGTACTGGAGGCCCATGTGTAAATAAATGTCAATAATAAAACCAGTTAGCCATTCTTATTTTTAGGAGTGGTTTTATTTTCATTTTTTTAAGTTCAAGATCACTTGATGACTATCGCTAGTAATGGCTTTCCTGCCAGAGACTCAGTAGCTACCATCAAGTTGCCTGGGGGGGGTGGGGGAGGGCGGGCTGCTTAGTTCTTTTGAGGCACTTCCACTTTAAAAGACAGCTGGGCTGGCATTTGGATCCCACTTCGTTCTGGGGCCGGGCTAGGGCAGGGCAGCTAGCGGCTGCTGGCTGCGGTAAGTGAGGGAGGAAGTGGGTGGAGAGAGAGGTGTGGAAATCCGTGCAGAATGCCCGTGACGCTGTCCCTGGAATGGTTCTCCCTCCCCTGGCACCCGCCCCCCCCCCCCCCCCCCGCATTGTTGAGACTCGGTGCCTCCATCCACTCACAGAGTGAAAACGATCCTGTTGTGCTCTCTTTTGCCGAGAGAGTGGGTTTTCTTAGAAAGTGAAGGTTCCTGAAGGTTCACATCATCTTGGTGTAGGAGATTGGTACTGTCACCGGATCTTCCTTAGCACCAGGAATGTTGGTGTTGTGACTTTTCCACTCTTGTTTGCTCTTACGCTTCATCTGACCAAAATTTGGTTCCATGGAGTTTACATACCTGGTCAGAAGGTTTGGGATAGCTTTTAAGCCTTAATGATGATACCGTTAAAAATGCCTGCCCCGCAGAAACACACACTCCACTACCTAAACCCCAGGCTTATAATGAGCCCCACCGCACACATGAATGAGCCTTGCCGTGAGCCGGTGTGGAAAAGCTGGCAGAGAATGAGTGGTTTGGGAGGGACCTGCCATCCTGGCTCGAGAGCTCCAGGGTGGACGGTCAGGCCGGGTGGCCCAGCCATGGTTCCTGCTATTTGCTCCCAGATGGGGCCCTTGCACAGAGTAGGTGAGTCCTTTTTGCTGACGAAATGAATGTTCTAGAGGGAGTACCACCTATTCTGTAGTCTTTGACCCACGGTGCCCTTTGGAGCACTTCCCTCCGCCTCGCTTCTGTCAGGTCTCTGCTCCGATTTCCCCCTGCCAGAGAGGCCTTCCCTACCCAAGCTGATGAGATCGTACCCCTCCCCTCAACGCTGCCTCCCCCCTCCCCACACTGTATGTTTCTTCGGGGCTCTGGTCTCAGTCTCCCATGTTACCTGCCGGCCTACCCCTGGAGTGTGGGCTGCAGGAGAAGGGGGCCTGCCACCCCCTGGCCTCTGCACGTGCCCTGTGCCCAGAGTGGTGCCTGCAGGAGGGCACCTCTGCTTGTCAAGTACTAGCCCTCCAGGCAGCTGCGACAGTGGGGCACCGGGCAAGCTGCTGCCCGCGTCCGCGTGGGTCTCCGGGTTTGCACCTGCGGACAGTGAGAGCACCACCCTGTAGGCTTGAAGGAGTGAGTGCATGGTAAGTGCCCGTAGAGCTTCCAAGAGATGTTGCTTATCAATGTTGTAAACTCAGAAACTGTTTAACTTCCATTAGGGGTGGGGATAATAAGGATTAAAAAAATATCAAGTACCTCTGAAGGGTTAAAGGACAAGCTTTCAGTTCAAACATGTTGCCTAACATTTAACTAACAGAAAGGTTATGTTGATGGCTGTGTAAGTCAGGTAGCTTATTTTGGAAGTACGATTATCTGTTCAGTACACTAAAATTCTGTTATTAACATTTTATCCTTTGAGTAAATGTTTATTGAGGGATTCTGTTGCATGCCGGGCTCTGGTGCAGGCTGGAGCTGCAGAAATACGTCTGAGGTCTTCCTTCAAGGGCCCTTGGTCTAATGGAGCCTAGTTAGGGCTAGTAAGTGAAATTTTTGAGAATTCTAGATGATTCTCTTCTATGCTCTTTCATGTCTCTGAGGATAGAATCCATATTTTAAAGGCCTGTTTCCTGAGGTCTTGCTGCCATATCTATTGGGAGTTGGGGTGGAGGTTGACAGGATGTGTGTCTTGCCTTGGGCCGGTCTGCCCGCCAGACCCCTGACAGTCTGCCTTGGAACATGAGGGGCCGGGTTGGGCAGGGACAAGGGATGGCTTTACTGGGCAGGCGCTTGTGGTACGCTGAACGTCTTCTCTTTTCTAAAGTGTTAGCTCTTCCACGGGGTATGGTGCTTCTCCTTCACTGTGATGTTTAAATATTGTCTGGAGCCACTTACAGTGTTAAGTGATTAATCTTTTTTGTCCTCATTTGAAAAATAGGAGAAATAATATTCATTTATTCAGCAGGTACTTACTGGGCAACTACTTATGTTAGGCACCTAGGACAAAGGTAGGTTTTACCCTTAAGGGGTTTAAAATTTGTGAGGATTCAATGAAGGTGTGCTTGGATGGGGGGAAAGGAGAGGGAGACGGGGAGAAGGGCAAGGATGGTCTCATGGTAGATGCTCAAAGACTCAAAAAAATCTCTTCTCCTTTTTATATAGGGCTTTTTACTTTACTGTCTTAAAGACCAAAAAATCTTACTCATTGTGAATTGTTAATCACTTGTGCTTCTTTTCTACCCATCTCTTTGCACGAAGGATCTGAAGTTTAGAGTATTTTATATATTCCTCTAAAGGTTTTGTTTTGCTTAGAGCAGGGAGTGGATAGATGAGTGAAGAACAAAAGAATTGATTATAAATAACAAGTCAGACAAAAAGGATTAACTGTTTTCCCCTAGAATCTACTGTAACATAGAGGATTTTTTCCTAATAGGTTGCCTGTGGGCTTTTAAAACTTAACTATTTTTTAGAGCAGTTTAGGTTTAAAGCGAGATTGAGCAGAATGTACCGTGTTCCCATAGACCTTGACACCCCACCCCGTGATCACCCGACCAGCATCCCCACAGAGCTGTACTTTTGTTAGTCTCCAGACTCACACGGACGCATCAGCATCACCCAGAGTCTCTAGTTTACATTAGAGTTCCCTCTTGGTGTTGCACTTTCTCTGGTTTTGACAAATTTTCAATGTCACGTATCCACCGTGACAGTATATTGAGTAGTTTCACTGCCCTAAAAATCCTCTGTGCTCCACTCATTCATCCTCCTCTCTCGAGCTGTAACCCCTGGCAGCCACTGATCTTTTTACTGTCTCCATAGTTTTGCCTTTTCCAGAATGTCACACAGTTGGGAGTCATACAGTGTGTATGTAGGCAGCCTTTTCAGATTGGCTTCTTTCACTCAGTGATAGACATGTGAGGTTCCTCTGTGTCTTTGCTTGGCTTGATAGCTCATTTCTTTTTAGTGCTGAATAATTTTCTATTGCCTGGATGTGTCACACTTTATCCATTCACCTACCAAAAGGACATCCTGGTTGATTCCAAGTTTGGGAATTTATGAATAAAGCTGCTGTAAACATCTGTGTGCAGGTTTTTGTGTAGACAGAAATTTTCAGTTCAGTTGGGTAAATACCAAGGAATACAATTGCTAGATCTTACCGTAAAAGTACATTTAGTTTTGTAAGAAACTGCCAACTGTCTTTAGAGAATGTGCCATTTTGCCTTCATGAATGAGAGGTCCTATCGATCCATATCCTTTCCAGTAGTTGATATTGTCAGTATTTTAGATTTTGGCCATTTTGTGGTGGCTGGTTTTAATTTGCACTTCTTTAATGTAATACGATGTTGAACATCTTTTCACATGCTTATTGGCCATCTGTATATCTTCTCTGGTGAGCTGTCTGTTAAGGTCTTTTGTCATGTTTTAAATCAGGTTGCTTATTTTCTTTTTGTTGAGTAAGTTCTTTGTATATTTTGGACAACAGTCCTTTATCAGGTACGTCCTTTGCAGAGCAGAAGTTTTTGATTTTAATGAAGTCTGGCTTCAATGATTTCTTTCATGGATCATGCCTTTGGTGTTGTATCTAAAAAGTCCTCTCCATACCCGGGGTGTTCTAGGTGTCTCCTGTTATCTCCGAGGGCTTTTATAGTTTTGTGTTTTGCATTTAGGTCTGTGATCCATATTGAGTTAATTTTTGTGAAGGGTTTAAAGTCGAGGTCCAGATTGATTTTTGTTTGTTTTTGCACAGGAATGTTCAGTTGCTCTAACAGCATTTGCTGAAAAGACTCTCTCTGCTTCGTTATATTGTCTTTGCTCCTTTGTGGTTGCCTGTTTAAAAAATGTTTATTTCTATCACTACTCTAGAAACCTGATAGTATAGAGGTTTTTTTAAAGATTTTATTCATTAGAGAGAGCGCATGGGGAAGGGGCAGAGGGAGAAGCAGACTCCCCACTGAGCAAGGAGCCCGATGCAATGCGCGGGGCTTGATCCCAGGACCCTGAGATCATGACCTGAGCCACCCAGGTGCCCCAATACTATAGAATTTAAAGCTTTAAGAGCTACCCCTCCCCCCGAAACACTCCCTTTACTTCCATTTTCCCCTTTTCTTAAAGCTGTAAGAACTCAAGCCTTTGTATGGTAAATGTGGAGTGAGAGTCATTTCTCAGACTTACATGGAGTTAACTGCAGGTTTATTGGGGTACCCAAAACGAGCTCTGTCCTCCATCCCCACGCAGACGCCTCGCCACCGTGTCGTGACAGAAATGCTGGCTTGAATGCGTGAAACAAAGCTATGATACCTACCATTGGCCTCTAGAGTAGAAGCTGGACTTCCAGAGGCTTGAGTGCACAGGAATTGGGCTGTGCTCTTGCCCCCCTCGTCACTGGCCTTGCTGCCGTCCGCTGGTGGCCTTACCTTGTGACTGCAGCTCTGCCGGGTTGCCCTGACTCAGTAGACCTTCATCATTTAAAGCCTGCTTGAATATTTAGGTGGTGTGTGGGTGTAAGATATTATACGGTAAACGTGGTAAGTTAAAATGGTTCAAAATGTCTTTGTTTAGAATGGGATTCCACAACAAATCAGGAATCTTGACTAAAAAAACCTAGAAGGAAATGAGCTTGTGGGCCATATTTGGCCCACAGATTTATTTTGGCTCATATTTCTGTCTCTAATTCTAAAATTTGGATTAGTTGCTAACATTTAGAAATTAGGAGACTCTACACAAAAATAGCCCTTTTCCTCACTTTTCTTAAAAACTAGAAGATCTGACCCCACTGGGCCTGTATTCCTCTGTGTCCTTCCCCAACCTGGCACACTTCCCCCATATTGCCCCCATAAGTTTGTTTTTCGTTTTATTTTTGTTTTGGTTTGTGTTTTGGCGATCTGTCAGACTGCGGCTTACGTCGGTTTTCCTATGGATTTGTGCTGCACTGTGAGAGCTGTATGTGGTCACGCTGACTGGCACTGGGAAGGAGCACGGTGCGGGGCTGTGGATGTGGAGGCCTGCGGTGACGATACCCGGGCACCTGCTGGGGGACACCTTCAGAGAGAGCCCTTCCTACCCTTCCCCTGCGAGCAGGCCCAGGGCTGTTCTTGTAATGCTGCCCACTCAGTACTTTATCTTTATGTGCAGGCTTATCTTTTCTTTGTTCTTGACCTTTCAAATTTTCCCTGCCTGGTAGAGTGCCTTTAATGTGAGTGTTCAGGAGGTATTTGGTATCACATTTACATAAGACTTTGTTCATTTAAAGATAGTCGTGCACACATTCATTCTTCCTAATGCTGCCACGTTTGCTTCTTTGTCTGTGGGGGCCGAAAGGGGGTGCCTGGAAAGCTTAATTGACTCCCGCAAGGTCAAACGTTATTAAAGGGCAGCGACGGAGTTTAGATCCTTTGCTGACTGCAGATAAGGGTGTTCTCTTTCCACGGCCACTGTTGCCCATTCAAACCGCCAACTGTCCACCCGCGGACTCTTGGTTTCAGCTTGATCACTTTGCTTATTGTTTTACGTACAGGTATCAAATTACTACCAACAGTTTTTGCTATACTTTGCCAAGCTTAATTCTCAGTTCTTTTGAAATGCGTCCGACTTCTCAAAAAGGCATTTAGATTTCAGAGTTCGACACTAATGGTTTGAGACACATACACACAGCTCTCATTTTTTACCACTAGAGGCCCAGTGTAATTCCCATGAAAAATCTGCTTTTTTGAATGGACTCTTTAAAATACAAAGCACCTAATCCTCGAACTTAATTGGATGAAAATCAGCAAAGCCTATACAAAACGAATTAGGAGAGAGACCTAATATGGGATTGTAGTGGCCATATGTCCTGAGAGCCAGGGTCAGGCCAGTGTATGCTGGTGATCTTGGCCTAATTATTAACACATTTTCTCTTTCATCTCAGAAGGTCCTGCTCCAGACAACAAATTCTCTGGAAACCCTACCTCCAGGTATATGAGAATGTTAATTTAAATATTTAAAACTTGTGAATAAGGTTATTTTTGAAACTATTACCAGGTATTAACGTCTCTTGACAGTTAGGCAACCTGTATTTTCTTTGAACCATTCTTCAGCACAAAAGGTTAAGAAAAATCCTCTGCAAAGAACTGAAATGCTGCACAAATCAGTATTAAGAAATAGCTGTCGATATGGAGTAGTGACTGTCTGTCGATGTGGCTGAAAGACCTATTTAATGATGTACATAAATGTAAACAGTTACCAGGAAGAACCCTGACTTAAAGAGAATGTTGGCCTTCATTGCATCGCCAAGGACATTTGCTAATGCAGACTGTAGACCGTACTCATTAACTCAAGATTCGGTGTGGGTAGTTGATGGTTATTCCCAGCTGGGCTGGAAGTTCCTGGGAATAGCGTGACCTTGATATTTATTAGCCCCTCTCAGATTTACCATAGAATGAGTCACAGTCCTGAAGCATGTCACAGTGCAGGAGATGGCTTTTCTGGAGTCCAGGATTATGGGGGTACTTTTTAGAACAAAGATTAGGGGCTGTTCTACGGACACTGGAAATTAAATGAAACACAGGGGTACTGTATGCATCTTAAAAGGCTTCCTTGAGTGTTTTTAAGCCAAGGAATGACCTTGTGATTATGAAATAACCCATATGCACACCGATTTAGTGTTTTCTTCTGCGGTACTTTTTAACTTTCCATTTTATAATACTCTTTGAAAGAATGTGCTAAATTATAGATTATTGAAATACTTTAAAATAATGAAGTCCTTTAGGGGCGCCTGGGTGGCTCAGATGGTTAAGCGTCTGCCTTCAGCTCAGGTCATGATCCCAGGGTCCTGGGATCGAGCCCCACATCGGGCTTCTGGCTCAGCGAGGAGCCTGCTTCTCCCTCTGCCTCTGCCTCTCTCCCTGCTCATGCTTTCTCTCTCTCTCTCTGTATCTCTGTGTCTCAAATGAATAAATAAAAATCTTAAAAAAAAATAAAATAAAATAAAATAATGAAGTCCTTTAAATTTAAATTTGATAGTATTCAAAATATTCTTTATAACAAAAAACCTCCATATTTGCTACCGCATGGAATTACTAAAATGAACTATTATGAATCTCCTATCCTTAACTATTTTTATTTATAGCGGAATTGGAGGTTTGTTTTTATAAGATGGAAACAGTTAACTGGTTGCAATGTGGTGTTCTCTTCTAATGCTCCAAATACAGTTTGACTCAGTGAAGGTAGAAGCCTGTAACATTCGAATACTGTACCTTCGACCATATCAGGGTAGATGGATAGAAGAACATCAGGGCATGACTTTAGAATTATATGTGACTGTTTTATAAAACTAGCACATAAGATTTTTTTTTAAAAAACATAAGTTTTATAAAATTAGCATGTAAGATTACATAAGATCTTAGAATTCTTCATGTTGAAGGAAGCTCTTGTACAATATAGTCATTTTATAAACGAGAAAACTTGAGATCCAACAAATTCAAGTGATTCCTCCAAGGTCTTACAAAACTTAACTAGTAGCATAAAGGCAATAATGTCTCCGTATAGTCTTATTTCTTAATGTTTATTTTACATTGTTATATCTATACTATCCCCTAGGGAAATAGTAGTTTTATTTCTGTTACCTTTAACTTGCTAAACACTTACTTTAGTCATGCAGTTATATATCTTAAGGGTAGGGGACTTCATTCCTGTTGAATCCAGGAAATTACCTGGAGTCCAGAAATTAAATCTTAACCTGTGTCTTACTTGCTTAATGGAGAACATTGTAGTGAACAGAAAATTGGCCATAATATGGAGAAAAGAGGTATAATGGATAGAAGACGTAGATGTTCAGCATAACGATCCAGCTGTTTCTCATTCAAGTGCCCAAGAGCAGAATGGTCCAGTTTCCTCTCACCTACAGCATACATACCTTCTTAAATGCAACAGGCTTCTTTAAAGGGGGGAAAAAAAAAGTAGCAAGGAAACTAGGAACCAGTCAAGATAAAAACAAAGATAATTTGAGAACTTTGCAAAGGATTTGAAAAGCAAAAGCAAATGCCTGCCATACTACAAAGGCAGAAACGAGGTCCAGAAGCACAAAGATCACTTGATGTGAACAGGTGGAAAAGGTGATTTGGGGTAAAAGTGGAGGGGGGTAGATGGCGGTTGGGGAAGGTGTTGGGAGCTCTTGCCCAGGGCCCGGCCCCTTAGGACCAGCACCCAGCCTTCCCTTCTGGCGTTTCCCTCCACACCTCCATTGCAGGAACCACAGATGATTTCTGGATCATTTGTCCCTAACTTGGCCTTAATGTCTGTCTCATTGAAATTTTTGTTCTGAATTACACTTTATATTCCCTCTTCTTAATTCTGAGAGTGCTTGTAACTCACATATAAAAAAAAAAAGTTTCCCTGAAATCTGCATTTCCCCCTTCCTCTCCTCTCCCACCACATTGAGGGTAAAAAGAAAAAGTTTCCTGACCTTTCCACCAAAGCCATATATAATAAGTTTTTGTATAGAAGTTGACAGAGATTGGTAAATGTGCTGAATGACCAAAAGGTACCACTAGAAACCGATTTGGGCAGGGTATTAATATCACCATTAATACCCTTAGCTGGAGGTGCACAGCCTCCCCTGTAGACATTCTGTCTCCTCACCTGTACGGTACCTGTGCCCGCATTTGCCCTTTTAGAAAAGGAGCTGTTCACTGGCATTTATTGAGATTTTTCTTAGGATCATAGCAGGTGTATATTCCATCCAGTCTGTCAGGTGCGTGACTTCCTTGTCTAAAATGTTTATTTTGTAGTAATATTAGGATGATGCAGGAGGGGAGGGCACCAGCTAGTCTGGACATAGACTTGGCCTTATTTTTAACAAAATAAGTGCTGTCCCCCAAACACCCATGTGCTTGCACTGGCCTGCGCCTGCGTGCTCTCCGCCCCTCTCTCTCGTCTTGCAAAAGATTTCTTCATTAAAAAAAAAAAAAAAAAAAGATCTAACACAACGTATTCATTCAGACTTGGAGAGGTTAGCCAGAAGGTGCCTACGACAACTTTACTATAGTTCAAATTCTTGGTCTGTTATGGTTCAAGGGGGTTTTAAGGCTTCCATAAAACCCCGTTAGTCAATGTCAACAATTTTTTTTTTCTTGGTGTTTATGCCTTTAGCACACACATGCTGTGTTTCAGGTAAAGCTTACCTAGATATCAGTCATGATGAAGGTCATGGCCACAGCCTCTAAAAGATGTTGAGAAACGTAGTCCTGAAAATGTTTGGGGATGTGGTGTCCTGGTGAGCGTGTAAGAAGAACCAATCAGGCATGGAAGACCACGCACTCCACAGGACTCCCCTGGGCACTCGCTCTCCATGGGTAGGGTTTTGATAGCTGAGAGTAAGATGTGCAGTTATGTATTTGGTTTTCTAGGGAGTAAAGGACAAATAACTACATCCTTTGTCTGGAAGGATCTTTATTGTTCCTCAAATATACTACTGATTTTTACATTTAAAAATACATTCTAGCCAGAGGACCCCAGCCCTGTCCCGGTATATTAGTGACCAAGTATATCCTGTCCATCAGTCCTCATTAACTGTCCTCTTCTGCGTTGAAATCATGCAGCAATTTCTTGATACCCGCTGTGCATAAAGACTTTACGGTCCATCATAAATTTACCATATACCTGCTGAGTGTCTTGTGTCAGGCATGAGCTCGACTCCGAAGGTAAAGGTAGCGAACGTGTGTGCACTGGTTCCCTCAGCCTGCTCCAGAGCTCTCTGTCTCCTCCGTCTGTTGGGGCCGCCAGAACAAAAATACTGTCGCCTGGGTGGCTGAAGCAGCAGACATGCATTCCTCACGGTGCTGGGGGCTGGAAATCCCAGATGGAGGTGTCCGTAGAGTCAGGGCCTGGTGAGGACCCTCTGCCTGGTATACAGACCTGCTTTCTTGCTGTGTCTTGCCATGGCGGGGGGGGGAGGGGTGCGGAGAGTGCTCTGGGCCCTTCATTGAAGCCCTCATCTGGGTCCCCATCCCACCGTGGCAGCCGCACCCTCACAATTTCCTCTGAACTCAGTCCCCTCCCATAGGCCACACCTCACCCTCACATTGAGAGCGCCTCAGCGTGTGAATTTGGGGGGCACAGACACCCAGCCCGCTGTACTCTCCTTATGGGACTTCCTTGCACTATCATTCTGGGGCCTCTCTTTCTTCTCTGCCATAGCCCTTGTTTCCAGGATGCTGGATGATGATCCTTCCAGATAGATTCCCTCATTCTAGGAGGGCACATCCTTTCATAGCTGGGAAAGACTGAGTATGAGGTAAGACAGTCCTCGACTGCTTGAAAATCTCTCTTCTGCCCTCCTATTTGATGGATCATTTGCTTGGGAGGAGAATTGTACGTTGGGAATAATTTTTCACTCCCACCTCTTATTTCTAGATGGCCTTTTTTCCTTGTCTTTGGAAGTTTTCAGATTGCTTTCTCTGTGGTGTTCTGAATGTGTGTTCTTTGTACCAAGTAGTCGGGGTTTGATTCAGGCAACTGGTCCTTTCATTCTGAACCCATTTTCTATATTGTTATTTTCTCCCCGGTGTGCTTTCTCGTTATGGAATGAATACTTTTCTGTTTTCTGGTTTTTTTGTCGTTCCTGTTTTCTGGGATATTCTTCAACTTTATCTTCGAACTCTTCTCTTTTGTGTTGCTATTTTATTTTCAAGAGCTTTTTCGGTTTTCTGATTTTCTAACAGTATTCAGTTTTTGTCGCATGGGTGTATTATCTTCTGTGTGGATGCCTTTTAGGTTTGTCTTTTGTTTCTCTTGTTGAGTTTTCCTTCTGTTCACTACATTGTTTCTCTTTCCAGCAAGCTTTTGTTTCTTTGTCTCCATCTCTCCCATTGGAACAGTCTTTCAGCTGCCTGATGGTCCTTGGCTGTTGATCCTCATGGAAGACTACAGCAGGGAAAAAGCTAACTGGAAGCTGTGTAGGGCAAGATTTCTTAAACCAGTATCTTCGCTGTAGTGATCCAGCCGTTTGGGTGGTGCTTTCTGTGGGAGGACTCTAGAAATGTATGGCACTTTGTAGTTGATCCAGTCTCCTGCTCGGGATGGACAGTGGAGGGTAAGTATTTTGGGACTAGTTGGGAAAAGGGCTGGGAACCTTCCTCTTCAGACGTTCGTTTCCCTCCAGTTGTCGGCCTTGATCTCACCCCTACCCAGGTGTTCAGATCGCATTTCTGGAGAAATTGAAGTTCAGGTTTACGTGCTTACCAGTGAACTAACCCAAGAGGAGTGAGGGGAAAGGACCTGTAGACAGTTATATTCAGGAATAACTGCCATAAATGATATGATCATGTTAAGAAACCTCCAGTATTTGCTACTTGCCCGTCCTGATCCAGTTACAGTTGGGAGGCAGTCCTATATGAATTTTGGCAACACCCCCATCATCTAAATGGCAGAGAAACTCGGAGCATGTCTTTGAAGATGCTGGACATCTGCTGCCACCCTCCTTACCCCACTCCTGTGATGGGGAGAGGGGAGTGTCCCCTGGCCATGTCGGGAGGGGTGAGGGGGTGTCACTGCTCCACGGTCATCCAGTCCCGCTGGGTGCGGTACTGGGCCTCACCCCTGCCTTTCATAGCACCTTTCCTGGGGTTCTGAAGGGCGTAGAAGTCCTCTTCCTTTGCTCAAGTTCATTTCCTCCGAATTTGGGGGCATCTCTTACCCCCTCCCTGTGTCTCCTCTCCCATTCTCTTGGTCCTTGTGAGTTTATTCCTTTCTTCTTTCTTTCTTCAGAGACATTTGGGAAGAGAGAATCATGTGGGTTCTACTACTTCATTTTTAGCCACAGGCCTCCAATTTGTATTTTAAGAAGACCATTCTTGCTACTGTGTCGAAGGGCCCTGAGGGAAGAACAACAGAATTCTGCAGGGAGCCCCATAGGGAAGCCCCCTTCTGGCTGGGCTGGGCAGTGCTGGCTCTCTGCAGGGGTGGGTGGGGTGGGGTGGCGGTGGGGGCAGGAAAGAACACCTCCTGCTTTCAGGTTGTTCTGACCTAATTTTGAGAAGCAACCTGTAAGGTTCAGTGTGTTCACTGGAAACGGAGGGACCTTTCAAACAAGTCACGGTTCTTCATGCCCACTGTTAGAAATTTGGAAGTTATAGGTGGACAAAATGGAACTAATAGGTATTATAACAAATGTATATGAAATGATGATGTAGCCTCCCATCGTCCTGCATGCGGTTGTTATTTTACTAGTTCCCAGCCCTGGAGCCCTGGCTGCTGCTGACTTGGCTGTGATGGAAGGAGCACTGCTGTGGCCTTTGCTCCTCCCCCCCCCCCCCCCCAGGTGGTGTCCTCAGGCGGGTTCGGCGTCGGATCGCAGGCCTGCTGTAGGGTGCATGTCATGAAGGCTGACCTTGCGAAAACTGGAAGAAGGGCCTCCAGGCTCCGGCTGGGGCACGCAGCGGTGAGGGGGGAGGGCCGGACAGGCTGTGCTTGCTTCATGTCCTTAGTACCTGCGGACAGGATGCGTTTTTCCTGGCTTGGCAGCCTCCCAGGACACTTTTGTGCCCATGCTGTGCAGTTGGCGCCCAGGACACAGCCCGGCTAGGCTAGATGAACGGGAGCACGCGGGGCAGGAAATGCCCGAAACCTCTTTTGTTGTAACCCATATGAAAAGAAAGGCAAAAGATCAGGGTCCTAGGCCAGCCCCTGCCTCGGGCGTTTAGGTTAATGTAGTGTTTCTCCTCGCCCACTCTGTGGCCTTGAGCTGGGCCTTGGAGGAGCTCAGGCCTCCGTTGCTTCACGCTCTCCCCACTAAGCAGGCCCTAGACCGCTGCTTTGCTTCCGGCCATGGTGCAGCTTCCCGTGGCTCACGGGGGCGAGCGCAGCTTGCGCTGGGTCGGACGCACCCTGCGTGGGCCCGCTGCCTCCTGGCCCGGGTGCTCTCCAAGGCTGCGTGTGCTCTGCTTCTGCTCTTGCGTCTGTTCAACTTCGCCTTTGCTAATTAATTGTACAGCTTGGAAATGATGTCAATGGCTAATTCCATTTCCCCATGTCCTGTGTTGGTCACAGACCATGTGGGAAGCGAAGTTGAAAAGAGTGAGAAAAAAAAAAAAAAAAGAGTGAAGGCCCTTCCGAGATGTTGTCATTCCGTGCTAAGTCCCCCTCTGTGGACAGACCTCGTCCAGGAGAGGAGAGCTGAGTTTGAGAAGGTCAGCGTTCACCCGACTCGCAGCTCCCTGAGAATTAAGTGAGCGAGTGGATGTGGGTGGAGGCCTTGCACAGAACCCGCCTGCATTCCTCGCCCTCTCCCTCCCTCTCTTCTCTCTCTCTCTCTCTCTCTCATTCTTTGGAAGTGGTTCCCTTCTTTTTACTCTTACTGGCTTTATTTATTGGTAGCTTGTAGTATTGTACAGAAGAAAATGGGATGTAAAAATGCTAACCTATGTTTTTCTGTTATGGTGATTGCCATGTGTCAGGAAAGAAAAAAGTAACAAATAAGACTTTCCAACGGCAGAGAAACTGCTTGGTTCAAATACATATCACCCTATCAGGAGTTAGTATTTAGCGTATGAACAAAACCCAAAAACGAACCACAAATGAAACAGGACTCATTGATCACATACCGACTTCAAGTGTTACTAAGATGTTTTTTTGTAGGTTTTTATTCTTCGTTCCAGGAGGCATTGTAGACACTCATCATCTCGTCACTTGGACGTACAGGGGAATTAAGTACATTCCCTGTTTGATTTGAGGGAACATGCCCCATTTGGGCTGATGGACCTCCAACCTTTGTCCTCCTTGCCCCCAAACCTGTATCAAAGGACAGGGGGTGAGTTGGTGGAATAATGAGCCCCTTTGCATTGCCTGCCTCTTAGCTCAACATTCTGAGCCTGCCGGAGACCTGGTGCTGAGCAAACAGGACCCCCCCACTCCACCCCCCCACCCCCGCCTGCACAGAGGCTGTGGGGGGGCGCACTTGACACAGGGAACAAGCAGGCATTGAAAGGATTTTCAGCGTGTGCACCTTGCAGCATCTTGGGCTCCCCGACAGCATGCCCTTCCCGTCGGCCGGCCGCCTCCTCTTTCCTTCTCTTCAGCTCACCGGAAGTGGTATTAATCCTGCATCGGGTCATACTTGTGGAGTTTTCCTTTCACTCTGTCGATGCAGTTCATTCCCAGACAGGGGTAGCCGCAGGGCCTGCTGTTCCAGAAAGGCAGCAGCTCCTGTTGGGTGCCAGTTTTCAGTGGGGGGGACTTTGGCGCTTGGGTTCCTCACATGGGCTTGGTGGGGACCCAGCCTTCTCTTCCAGTTACGCTGACTTGGGGCACTGTGATCTCAAGATCACACTTTTTCTGTATGAAAACTTTCTCATAATTCTGTTTGCCTGCAGAATTATATGGGCCAACTCTGGTTATTGACGAGTCTTCTTTCTTGAAGCAGTTGATACTTATTCTTCTTCTAACCTCCCTGGACTGCTGGAGCTTGGGCTTTACCCTAAGGACTCTGGTATGCTGCGGCTCCTTTGCAGAGATTTCTAATACTTCGAGTTTTGGGGGGTTTTTTTAAGACTATGCAGGTGTGTAAGGAAAGGCGAGAAGAGAGGGACAGAGTCACGTGATACCAAAATAGCCATATTTTTTTGTTGTTTTTTTCTTGACAGATGCAGCAGCTTTTTTATGAGAATTACGAACAGAACAAAAAGGGGTACATTCGAGATCTCCATAACAGTAAAATCCACCGAGCCATCACGCTGCACCCCAACAAAAACCCGCCCTACCAGTACCGACTGCACAGTTACATGCTCAGCCGGAAGATCGCCGAGCTCCGCCACCGCACCATCCAGCTGCACCGGGAGATCGTCCTGATGGGCCGGTACAGCAGCACCGAGATTCACAAAGAAGACCTGCAGCTGGGAGCCCCCCCTTCCTTCATGCGGTTTCAGCCCCGCCAACGGGAGGAGATCCTGGAATGGGAGTTTCTGACCGGGAAGTACTTGTACTCGGCCGCCGAGGGCCAGCCCCCTCGGAGAGGGATGGACTCCGCTCAGAGGGAGGCCCTGGATGACATTGTCATGCAGGTCATGGAGATGATCAACGCCAACGCCAAGACCAGAGGGCGCATCATTGACTTCAAGGAGATACAGTACGGCTACCGCCGGGTGAACCCCACGTACGGGGCCGAGTACATCCTGGACCTGCTGCTGTTGTACAAGAGGCACAAGGGGAAGAAGGTGACCGTGCCCGTGCGGAGACACGCGTACCTGCAGCAGACCTTCAGCAGGATCCAGTTCGTGGAGCACGAGGAGCTGGATGCCAGGGAGCTGGCCAACAAAATCAATCAGGAGTCCGGATCCTTGTCCTTCCTCTCCAATTCCCTAAAGAAGCTCGTTCCCTTTCAGCTCCCTGGCTCAAAGAACGAGCACAAAGAACCCAAAGAGAAAAAGATAAATATCTTGATTCCGCTGTCCGGGCGTTTCGACATGTTTGTGAGATTTATGGGAAACTTTGAGAAGACGTGTCTCATTCCCAATCAGAACGTCAAGCTCGTGGTTCTGCTTTTCAATTCTGACTCCAACCCCGACAAGGCCAGGCAAGTTGAACTCATGAGAGATTATCGCATCAAGTACCCCAAAGCGGACATGCAGATTCTGCCCGTGTCTGGGGAGTTCTCAAGAGCTCTGGCCCTTGAAGTGGGGTCTTCCCAGTTCAATAACGAATCTTTGCTCTTTTTCTGTGACGTTGACCTCGTCTTTACTACAGAGTTCCTTCAGCGGTGTCGAGCAAATACAGTTCTGGGCCAACAAATATATTTTCCAATCATCTTTAGCCAGTACGATCCAAAGATTGTTTATAGTGGGAAAGTTCCCAGTGATAACCATTTTGCCTTCACTCAGAAGACTGGCTTCTGGAGAAACTATGGGTTTGGCATTACTTGCATTTACAAGGGAGATCTTGTCCGAGTCGGTGGCTTTGACGTTTCCATCCAAGGCTGGGGGCTCGAGGATGTGGACCTTTTCAACAAGGTTGTCCAGGCAGGTTTGAAGACGTTCAGGAGCCAAGAAGTAGGAGTGGTCCATGTCCACCATCCTGTCTTCTGTGATCCCAATCTCGATCCTAAACAGTACAAAATGTGCTTGGGGTCCAAAGCATCCACGTATGGGTCCACACAGCAGCTGGCTGAAATGTGGCTGGAAAAACACGACCCAAGTTACAGTAAAAACAGCAATAATGGCTCAGTGAGGACAGCCTAACATCCAGCTCTGCTGGAAGAGACGTTTTTAATTATCTAATTTATTTTTCAAAAATTTTTTGTATGATCAGATTGTTTTTGAAGTCCATACAAGGATATATTTTACACATGATTTTCTTACAAAGGACTCCTTGATGATTGAGCTTTTTGAACAAAAATGTGATCATGTTTGCCTTTGAACACATTTTCTTGCTGAACGTTGGTGTAGCAGACCTGCTTAATGATGACTTGAAATGTACCTGATGAACAAAACTTTGTTGTTTGGTTTTGTTTTTTTACGCATTTCCTTTTCAGAACCCCCGCACCCCCTTGCTACAGTCGTCTGGCTGAAAACATGAACGTTCCTGCAAAGTATTATTGTAACAAAACACTGTAACCCTGGTAAATGTTTTCTTGTAACTGTTAACATTGCACAGATTCTACCTTTTGTCTTTTTTTTTTTTACGACGATTTATTTTTTTTTTTAAGCCATTTCATGTTCCAGTTGTAAAATAAGGAAATGTGATAATAACTGTATCATCACGGTCGGGAGAGCTTTCCAAAGTTGATTCTTTCCCCCAAACTTGTGCTCATCGTGGTCACGTAGTTTTAAAAACAAGGGGAGGAGAGGGACAGTTAGATGTATGGCTGTTCTTGTGGTCGTTCGTGTGGCTTAACGGACCTGGCATTAAATTCCAAGAAGGATTTGGTATTTTTTTTTTTTCCCTCTTCCTGACCCTTCTCTTTAAAGGGTAAACTATTATTAATATTTAGAATGGCAAAGAAGAATTATTGTAATAAATCTAATGTACACAAGCTAAAGCAGAAGCAAAAACCCGCCCTCATGGAAGCATTGGGGGAAAACGTACTTTGGTTTTGTTCACTTCATCGTGTCTGCGTTACATTATTGATGGCAGTGGTTGTTTCATTCTTTAATTACTGTTTTGTTTTATTCTTTGTATCCAAAATACCTTTAATTTATTTAATATCCATTGTTTAGAGTTCTGCCGTTTCTCCAGTACCTGTTAGTTATTAGTATTTATGTGTATCAGGAGTGTGTTTAGTGTTCTTTTATTTGCAGTAAACTGATCTCCAAAGATTTCCTTTTGAAAACGCTTTTTCCCTCCTCAATTTTTACATTCCTTCCTGTTTTACTAAATACTAAGTGTTCTATGACAATTTTGGTGCTCGCATGCTTTGGGGACAAAAGTGAAATGCAGTCTGTCATGACACCAGAACGTTTGTTTTCAACTCACAGATCCAATGTGCCTTAATAAATTGTTTTTTTTTTTCCATTTAGATTTCAGTCAGTAATAGACTTGCCATTTTAATACACATCGTTGGAGATCTGCTTATTTGTAAATAGTCTGTTGCTCATTTGGGAAAATAAACCAGTGAACAGTATTTTTCTATTGTACTTTTCAGGACCATTTTGTCTCATTACTCCTGTTTTAGCTAAGAATTGTATTACATTTGAAGAGTAAAACTCTGAAACACTGATTTCTAAAGGTTTCCAAGTTATTTGAGGGGAATATTTTGTGTAGACTGCAGTTTGGGAGTGATGTGAAGCTTTCAAGTGCCTCTTCCGCTATTGTCCCTTAGAATGAATTTTTTTTTTTTTTTTAAGATTTTATTTATTTATTCGACAGAGAGGGACAGCGAGAGAGGGAACACAAGCAGGGGGAGTGGGAGAGGGAGAAGCAGGCTTTCCATGGAGCAGGGAGCCCGATGCGGGTCTCGATCCCAGGACCCTGGGATCATGACCTGAGCTGAAGGCAGACGCTTAACGACTGAGCCACCCAGGTGCCCCACCCCCCCTAGGATGAATTTTACTTTTGTTCCTCTTCAGCTTGCTGAATCTGTGTTCCCTAGAACAAGGGTCTTCAAACCCATTCTAAGCCTCATCCAGCTTCTTGGTACACGTGCACCTTCCTGGCCCCAGAGTGGGACCGACTGGGCCCATTAGAACCTGCATTTTAACAAGTGCCCACATGAGGCTGTGTGCACGAACATTCTCGGGGTTTTGGGATAGATCTAACTACAGGATAAATTGTGTATAGTTGCTATGTAATCGAAGAATCAAAAAAAGTAAGACCTTTGATGTCAAGGTAGCAAGCTTTGTGGAAGCCAGTCCCACTCCCAGGACAGGTATTTACCATGTAATGACAGTTAAGACCCAGTATAATAACATTGTGCTCTCAGTAGGAATTGCTGTCATTCAGCCTAATTGTCATTTACTTTGTGGGAATGTTTAGTTTTTCTTCGGAAGAAAGCACATTTTTATTCCTCAGTAAGGAAGAGCACAGTATGCACCTTGATGACAAAGTAATTTAAATTCTCTATCATGATAGTGAACTGTCAGGATTTTTGATGGGGGTTGTATGAGCAGTGACCTTGTCAAGCTTGAATGTCTGTCCAGCATCATGGTGACCCTTTGTTAAAGTTCACCATTTCCTTCCTACTCCCACTCCTGCTCAAGTCTGTTCCTCTTCCTGATGCCCACGTGGATGTTTATGGAGGTGGCGCCCTCCCTCCCTCACGAGTGCGCCTTTAGAAAGGCTGCGAAGGGAAGCCTGGGTGGCTCAGTCGGTTAAGCGTCTGCCTTCACCTCAGGTTATGATCTCGGGGTCAAGCCCCACATTGGGCTACCCGCTCAGCGGGCAGGCTGCTTGTCCCTCTCCCTCTGCTCTTCACCCCTGCGTGCTCTCTCTCTCTCTCTCCCCCCTCTCTCAAATAAATAAATGAAATCTTAAAAAAAAAAAAAAAAATAGGCTGCTGGACCTCTTCTGGTCCCCCTCTCCTGGTCGTGCCATGCCCAGAGTCTGCACCCACTGGCCTCCCGGTTCACTCTCCTCCTGGCCTCTCCTCTTCCAGCAGAGCCAGGGTCCCTCTTACTAAAGTGCTCTTCCAAATTGGCAGTTCCAGTGCCTTCCTGCCCAGAGAGCGGGCCCTAGAGGTCCCCTCCTTAGGAACCTCCTCCAACCAAACTGGGTTCCAAGTTTGTGGGGACATCAGGGTCTTTCCTGCTCGGACCTCAGTCTGAAACTCTCTCTGCACACCACTGTGCTGGCCAACTGGGCTGATCCTCCAAGAGCCAACTGAAACTCTCCCATTGTCCACTCTGGTGTCACCCCGGACCCTTCCAGTGTAGAGGTGGCACAGCTAGACTTAATTCTATGGTCATGTGATCATAGTCTTCCTCACTGGACTCTTGGCTGTGGTACCCCGGCATGTTGAGCCCTCTTGTCAAGAAGGACCGTGTCCTCCACTGTCCCCAGCCTTGCCGTTAGCACACGGTTCCCCATCTTGTGTGTTCCTTGCAGTGGAATATCCACGCGGCCCGCCTCCCTGCCACTGCATTAGTCGTGGCCCCGTGGCCCACCCACACTCGTGACCTGGAAATAATTGCTGCTTCTCTTAGAACTCTGAGGGCTTTCTAGTTCTACTCTTTGTTTCATTTGTTACTTTATACTTAGTGTGCATTACTGTATTTTAAATACAGAAAAGTATTGAAATGGCCCATAGCCCCACAAACCAGATAACTCCTGTTAACAGTACTTAAAAATGAAGACTCCTAGTGAGGATGGTTGGAAGGGGGAAGGTCACAATGGTACACAGAGGCATGAAATGGAGCCTTCCTCTTCCCTCCATCCATCCAGCCCTGGGGGCCCTCCCACAAAGAACCACCAGGTCTGTGGCCTGGTGGGGAAGGGGTGGTGTGAATCATAGGTGAATTAGGTCGGTAGCATTTTAAACAACTCATTTACACCAGTGAGAGCCACATGCTTATTTGCTGGGGCACAAGGGCCCAGGTGAGCCTCTTGCTGCAGGACAGAGAGACCTGGTGCTCTGAGGACTTGGCAAACATATTTCTGGAGGGCAGGGCAGGGCTGAGTGGGCTTGTGGGTGCGCGTGGGTGCACGTGTGGGAGCAGAAGAGCCCTGTCTCCTGGGACACACACTGACTGTACTCGCCTCTGGGAGGTGGGATCGCTTTCCCAGCACTGCTATTCTGGGCCAACATGAGACCACAGTATGCACATGGAGCCCTGGCATTCCAGGACTTCGATGTTTGGAGACAGGGCCATGGTCACAAAGTGCACGTCATGTGACAGTCCCTCTTGGCTGCAAAGTAGGCAGCCCGGGAGCGAGGGAGGCGCATTCCCTCCCACCGGGTCTGAGAGCAGAAGGGGCAGGTGCTGCTGGCGCGCCCACGGCTGGGGCCCTTCCCGAGTTCAGGGCACGGAAGTAGCCCTGACCCTCCGAAACGGCCTTCCCTAGTCTCCCCGAACTCCATCAGCCCGGCGGATCAAGCTCTCGGTCTCTGTGTCCCCTTCCTGCCCAGCCTTTAGACCTGTCCCCTTCACGAAGCTCGCCAAGCCTCAGCCCTGGCTCCGCGGACTTGTGCTCTCTCTGCTGCTCCGACCGCAGGCGCGGGGGACGCGGACGACAGTCCCATTTTGCCTCAATCCTGTGCCCTTGAAGGGTCGCCTGGAGGACAGTGAAGGGGACTGGTGGGTTTTCAGAGGCATTCTGATGCCGGCTCTCTTGCCCTTTAGTAAAAAGTCTGTCCTCCTGGAAGGTGAACGCCTGCGGGACTGCCTGCCCGCTGGACGCTCTCAGCAGCTCCGGGGCTCCGCCCTGGCCCCAGATTTCAGCCTCTGTCCTTGTGCTTTCTTGTCGTGGAGGGAAATGAGCGCCAGCCCGCCTGCACCTGCGCTGGCGCCCGCCCTGGGGGATTAGGCTGTGTTACTGCGTATAAATTGCTGTAATCTCTGCTGCAAAGGAGCTTATGTGCCCCTGTGACTGGGGGCCGGCCGGGAGGGGGGTCTGTCTGCTGAAGTGGCTGCACAGGGCTGTGCCTACCTCAGTGGGTCCCACTGTGCTTTTTCAAGCCCTCGAAGGATGGGCTTCTGTTCCACTTGAAGGAAAAGGCTGCTCACACCAAGTCTGCTTCGTCAATGTTGCAATGCATCGGATCGGATTACAGCAATGACTTCCAGTAGGAAAAAACCCTCCTCCTGTTAGTTTTGCAGTGCTTCAGGGTTTTGGGCTTTCTGCAGGGATGTAGGGGGGTGGTGGGGAGAGGGGGGTGGTGGGAATATAAAAATCTCCAACCGGAAACCATAGGGCCAACCAGATTAGGGGCTGGTTTGTCAACAGGGCAGTTAAACCACTTAGGTGCCTGCCGTCAGATACTTTTTCGATGCATTAATTTGCCATTTATTCTATTCCAGTTATGAGGGTTTTCCTGTCTTACTACAACAATCAAAACCAAAATTTTGTCCTTTAAAGAACATTCTAGCTGCATTTTCTTTAAAACAGTAAGAGTTGTTATGCCTGACTGATTTCTAATGAGAAAATATAACAAGAAACTGATCAAGTCATTTAATAATGCATATCAGGCAAGCTCTGGAATCTACCTAAACGGTTCTCTCCATCCAGCAGTTTGTCACAATTAAGCCAGCGAAGCCTCTGGGCTGCCACCTTCCCTTTCCTCTTGCTGATGTGCCACGACTCAACACCGCATGCCTGGCTCGATGCGACCTACACGTTCCCACTGGAGAAAGGAAAACGCTTTTAGCCAAATCCCTAAGTGACCTTCACATTTATTAATTCTGAATTAAGTTTGGGTCTTTCTTTAGGCAAAGGCTCACTGCCTGTTACAAAACAACAGGGGAACTCTCAGCCATAGGCTCAAAATGCCTTCGGAAAGCTAGAAATTTCCTAAAATGCACATTCAAGGAGTTGGGAAGGAAGCATTTTGCATTTTTTAAGTCTGTCTCCCCTTGTGGATAACACTGTCATTAATCACAGTATGAAAATATGCATACTGGGCAGTTGAGTCAAGAAGGAAAGACCTTCTCCACCACCCTGTTCCCACTTCGGTGAATTCCTCTGGGGTTTTGGTGACATATTTAGAGTTTGATGCAGTGGGGAACATACGGTGTAGCCACTTGCTCCCCTGCTCCTTTACCGCACGCTTGAAAACCCCTCTTTTGGTCCTTTGAAATCATCGTTAATGGCTGCCTTCTCTGGTAGAGTTGAGAACTTTCCCAGTGTCCACCGCCTTGAGCGCCCCACATTCTACCCCGAATAACGCGGCAGCGAGCCCACAGCCCGTCTTGTGCTTGGACCATCAGATTTCCAGAAGTGAGCCATCTACCTCTAGGGCTGAGGGACCTGGTGTTGGCCTTATTTCTGACTTAACAGGAAGCCATTTGGTATTTGACGTGGTCAACGTTGACGTTTTGTGCCTGCTAGCAATTCCAATAAAACCTTTTAAAAATAAACTTGAACTCAGCCAAATGACCTTCCAGAAATACGAGGGGAATATTGCACACGGAATCTGGGTTACACCATCCCATGAGAACGGCAGCCCCACAAACCCAACTCTGGGACTGCTGAGTCACTGAGTCACTACGAAGTGAGAGAAAAGGCAGATGGGTTTATGGGTGAGTCAGGGAGTGAAGAGAGGCAAGTTCCAGACAGACGGCCTGTTTGGGCACAAGGTCCGTTTCTCGGCTCCCGGGCCACAGGCATCCGTCCCAGGAGACGGGAGGGCAGGGGTCAGGAAGGGGCGTGGCCGGCTCGAGATAAGCGCCGCTCTTTCCAGACTTCACAAGGCAGTGGGGGTGCGGGGCGAGGTGTGGACGTGACCAGAGGCACCGGGCATCCCTCCTCGCTTTCAGTGTTCGAAGCTGGAACTACCAACCACGCTCCTGTGTTCTCAGCAGGTTTGGAGGACTCCCTAGGTATTATATCATAAGTATAGCTTATTGTCACTTCGCATCTGTAGGTCTTGGAAGCCAAAGCGCGTGACTAGATTGGAAGGTGGTTTCGGCTGTGGGCTGGTTAAGGCCTGGGGCCTGGAGAGCAGACGATGAAGGAAGATGTGGGGCATCTCCTGGTTAGCAAAGGACAGCTGGACACCCCTGTTGGGCCCCAGTGAGCCGGAGATCTCTGAGAGCTGGTCTTGGGCTCAGGGAAGGCCGGGGCTAGCGCTTGTCCACGGGCTGGAGCGGGCAGAGGGCTGGGGGGGCTCGCCATGCGGTCATCGGTAAGGAGCGCTTGAGGTTATGATTCACGGGCCTTCTTTAAAATTAGGTCTGGGGATGGGCCTTTCCTTCTCCCAAAAGGATGTGCCTTCTGGCAAAAACTTGCCAGGCCCAGTTTCTCTGATGCGGATTGTCAGGGCAGTCCCTGGCTGGGCCACATCCTCAAGAGGATGTGACTTTTATGGCCCGCCGGCCTGGCGGGATGGGAAAGCCCTGTCCAGCCCCAAGACGGTATCCCGCGGGCCTGGGGGGGGGGAGGGTGGCACGGGCGGGTTGCTGGACAGTCTCGGCCGCTGTGCCTGCCCAGGAGCTGGGGCTTGGCTGCCAGGTCTTCCCCGAGCTAGGAGGATGCTTGGCTTCCATTACCTGCCCCACTGGGGACCCTCCAGTTAGCTCATGCCCTGCAGGGCCATGTCACCACCCTCACCTCCTGGCTAAGGGCCTGACGCTGCCCCCCTTTGCCCCCCAGTCATGGCTGTAGCAAACGGCTGCCCCCGTGTTGCTTTGGGAGGTGAGTTTATCACAGAATCTATTTCGCCCCAAAGTCTGTCCCCTCGCCACCCACTGAAGTGCATGCACGGTTGGGGTTAGGGTGACGTTCTTTTGCTTGCCCTATTTCTGGCTCCGTGTGTTTGCTTTTTCTGCCTCCACACAGTCAGTCCCAAATTAGGAGGAAAATGTCCACAAACTGCAAGATTGGGGAGAGCATGTGACACATACAGACTAGCATAGACTGGCACTCCGATGCTGCAGATTGTCTCAAAATGACTTGTCGGAGAGGATGTAGAGTTGCCAACTTTGGAGACAGATGCTGTGCAAACCGAAACCCTCTGCGGACTGGGACGGTAGCAACACAGTTCCTACCTGGGGCGAGGAGTCGCCGTGGCGGGGTTCTGAAGGGCAAGCAGCTCTCCGTCCTGTGGATGTAGGGGTGCCGCCAAGTGGGGCTCCTCAGGCAACATGGAAGCCAGATTCGAGGGGTGCCCCACAGGATGTCCTGGGCTCTCTCAGCAAAATGTCTCTCTGTGGGAGATCGATTCGCTGCTGGAATACAGCTCCAGGGGATTTCACAGACCTGGGTCTCCCGAACTAGCCGGGGCTGGGGGTGGGGACAGATGGGGGACAGTGAATCCATCATGCCATTCCTTGTAACCCACCTGATGCCCCAGCCTGTGGTTATACAAACCCGGGAGAGTTTGGGATGAAGGGCAGGGCATAAAAATACAAAGAACTGGGTTTGGAAAGTGTTTGGTTTGGCACTGGGGGGAGAGAAGCGGCCCCAGAACCAGGCAGACGTGGGTTTGGGTCAGCGGTGGGCTGGAGTGGGCAGCTCTCCCCAACCCTGCATTCGGTGACCCCACGCCGGTCCAGCAGCCTGCAATCGGCCGAGGTGGGAGTATTTATACCCCCGGAGAGGGTAAATGCTTCGAGTCAGGACTTCTTTTCTTTCCTTGTCTGTCTGGAGTTGGCCTTCCCAGCACAGCAACTGGTTCGCACTGGTTGGGCTCAGGCCCACAGACGATGGGCCAGGCCCTGTGTGAGTCTGCCAGCCACCGAGTGACCTCGGGCAGGTTCCCGGTGGTGCCAGGGCTCGGCTTTCTGCTCTAAAATGGGCAGTTATGACGACCTCGTGAGACTGATGAGAGAATCCACAGAACCTGGTTCTTTCAGCGCCTGTCCCTGTGTTTCAGTTAACGTGTCCCCCCCCACCCCGTGTCCCCACCTCGAAATTGCAGTTGCTCCAAACTCTTGCAGACCCGTATCCGGTGACTCATCAAATCCCACAATCCCTCCTGGATCTAAAGTCACCAGGGTGGCCCCTCCTCCCACCCCATCGTCTCCCCACAAAACTGCCTGGATCGGGCAGGTCCTGCCCATTTCCTGCTCCTCCGGTCCAGCTGCTTCTCGGCCATCGGACTCTTCTTTAAAAAGACAAACCGTATTTGTCCTCTTCTGCTTAGACGCAACCCCGGTTTCAGTCCAGACTTCGAGCAAGGCCTGACTGCCCCGCGGCGGCTCTGCTTGGCCCGCCTCTCCCCCTCCTCTATCTTTCCAGCCGCATCTGAGCTCAGCAACCCCTGCCCCCATCACCACGCCTCCCTACCCAAGAGGAGACAGGAAATCCCTCTTAAAACTGCAAGCGGGGGCCCATTCTGGGCTTGGGAGGCCGGCCCCGTCTCTCCTGGGCAAATGTGCAGGTTCCGTGGCAGTGTGACCCTCTCACTCTGGCCTGTCTGGGCCCGGTAGGTGGAGCTCCATCCTGCCGCCGCCCCTATCCGAGGCCCCCTTTACTCACCTTTGTAGGCCCTGGCTCCTCCCTGGGAGCTTCTGGTCTCCATCTGCCCGTTGTCTGGCTGTCACACCAGGCTGGCCCAGACGGAGCCTTGCTCACCTTTGTGACTCACCAGGGGCCTGGCCGGCCCTGCTGTGTAGCCAACGTCAGTTTCCCTTGACTTCTATTCTAGGCTCTTGGCTGGCTTTCTTGCCAAGGGGAATTAACAAGCGAGATGAAATATTTCTATACAGACAGCCTGGGACATTCAGTTTTTAGGTGAAAACAATCGAACAGCTTTCAGTAAGAACTGCAAGAACAAGAACCTTACTTCAGAGACGTGGAATGCTTTCCCTCTTGAATCATGAAACTAACATTTATGGAACAGTTACTAAGTGCCAGGCACTTTGTATGTTACTTCATTTACTGTTCCCTCAATCCCTGTGAGATCAGTATTCTGACTTCAGTTTATAGGGGAGGAATGGAAGCTCAGAGAGTTTAGGTGACATGCCCAAGGTCACAGAGCTAATAAATGGCAGATCCAAAATTCACACCAGATCAGCCTTTTTTCAAAAGCCACGTCTCGGTTGGGGGGGGCGGTGGGGGGGTGGGAGGGGAGGGAAGGCAGTGTATCTACTTGTCAGGGAATTTACTGTCCTCAATTTAGAGCACTCACAGAGTACCAGGATGTGGGAACCCACTGAATGAGGGTGTTTTCAGAACCATAGAAAAGGGCAGAATGCATAAATACTTTATCTTTTACTCTTCCTCTCCCTTTTTAAATGCTGAATTTTTTTAAGACTCCCCAAACACACAATTCAACATAGATACAGTAAAAAATATTTTTTTTTCAAAATACACAGTATTCAGAAGAATTAAAGTTCCAGTAATGGTGGAGTACCTTGTATCAGACTCACTCTCCCACTGATAGTGATGATAAACTACGGACAAAATAGCTAACATGCGCGCCCACACACACACCGCCAGAAAAAAAAATTTAAAGATTTGAAGGCACTAGAGTGACAAAAATCAGACAGATACCAGAGGAGATTTGACCCTTGAATGATGGGAACTACATATTGTTATAATTACACATGTTATTTATCCTGCTCTTCCCTGAAGGGCACCTCCTGGCCACAGAGCACGGGGTGGGGGCGGATAGGGACGCAGAAAGTTCCACTGTTATTGGCTTGAGGTGTCAGAGGATGAAGTTTAGAATTAACAGAGTAACTGGCACTGGAAGAAGGAAATCCCAGGGAGATGTGGAGGAGGGACGCTCCAAATCTGCATATCAACTCTGTTCCCAGAGTCAGTTCCTCCTGAACTATGCTTGCAATGGGGAGACTCCAAGGAGTACAGTGTAAAGCAATAGCTGTAAGGCAGGAAAAGCTAATTGAAAATTTCAGCTGCTTCCCATTGCACTGGAGTCAGAGTGTGGAGTTAGGATCCCACTTAGTTGGAGGAGCTTCACAAACACCAGGGGGTTTCTACTGAAACCCCAAAGGCGCTGCGTATTCAGAGCAAAGACTGTGTCTCAGATTTATCCTAACACCAGTGGTGAAATCAAAACAGACTTCTCCCAATAAGTGTGAAAAACAAGCCTCCACAAAATCAAGATGATAAGCAGGGAATTTAATAGGTATTCACAAAAATCTACACTCTTCAGAGGAAGATAACAGGATCCAGAGTTTGTACAATCTCATTTATGAGGTCTAGAATTCCCCTCTTAGTCAAATCTTTCTTAGGGCCTTGGGCAGAGTTTTAGGCATGGCTCCCCATTCCCATTCTGGACCCCCCTTTGCACCACACCTTGGTAAGTTCTAATACTTACCTGAGGGCTTCTTGTCAAGATCTGCTGGTTGTCTGGCTGCCACACCAGATTGGTAACTTTTGATTAGTAGACGTGTGTGAAAAAACAGAGAAATGTGACCTATGGTCAAGAGAAAATTCAGGCCATAGAAACAGACCTGAGATGAGCCAGATATTCGTATTATCAGATAAGTCTTTAATAAAGCAAGTATAAAATATTCAAGGAGTGACTATAGGGAATCTTAATTGAGAAATAGAAAATAGAAAAAAGAATTTCATAGGTATTCTGAAAAATACAATATCTGAATGAAGAATTCACTGGATAGACTTAACAGCATATTGAAAATTACAAAAAGTTTTGGGGTTTTTTTTGAGATTAAAGAAATTAGCAAACCACTGCAAAACTGATCAAGAAAACAAGAGAACAAAACACAATTTACCAATATCAGAAATGAAACAGAGGATATCACTACAGATCCTGCAGCTATGAAAAGAGTAGTAAGAGACTATTAACTTTATGCTAATAAATCCAATAACAAAGATGAAATGGACCCATTTAAAAACACAATTTACCAATATTGATATGAGATGAAATAGCTAATCTGAATAGCCTTTCATACAATAAGAAATTTAATTTGTAATTAAAAACCTGGCCAGAGGAAAAACTCCAGGCCAGATGGCTTCACTGGTGAATTATATCAATATTTTATAAAGAAATGATAACCAACCTCACAGAAACTGTTAGGAGGTAGAAGAGGAGAGAACATGTCCCAATTTCATTTTTAAGGCCAGCGTAACCCCAATACCAAAACCTGACAAAGATACTGGAGGCTTTGTAGAGGACTTTGGCTCTACAGAGTGGGCCCCACTATCATGTCCTCCACTGCAAGGCCTCTCTTCATGGGACACCCTGTCTCAGTTCCGATAGTGCCACTTGCCATATTCAGGAAACATTTGTTACCTGCTGGGCCCCTTCTTCTCCTTCTTCCTCTTCTCCTTCTCCTTCTCCTTCTCCTTCTCCTTCTCCTTCTCCTTCTCCTTCTCCTTCTCCTTCTCCTTCTCCTTCTCCTTCTCCTTCTCCTCCTCCTCCTCCTCCTCCTCCTCCTCCTCCTCCTTCTTCTTCTTCTTCTTCTTCTTCTTCTTCTTCTTCTTCTTCTTCTTCTTCTCCTTCTCCTTCTCCCTCTTCCTCTTCTTTCTTCTTTCTTCTTCTTCTTCTTCTTCTCCTCCTCGACTCCTTCTTTCTTCTTCTTCTTCGATTTATTTATTTATTTTAGAGAGAGAGAGTGCAGGGGGTGGCACAGAGGGAGAGGGAAAGAGGGTCTCAAGCAGACTCCACACTCACTGCAGAGCCCCATGTGGGGCTCGATCTCACAACCTCCAGATCATGACCTGAGCCGAAATCAAGAACTGGACACTGCTGCTCAACCAACTGCACCACCCAGGCACCCCTGGGCCTCTCCTGCTTCACTGTTCCAACGCTGCCAGGCACAAAGATAAACCCGGGGTCTTGCTAATATCCCCAGTCTGACTCAGGATGGGGGCATCAGTTCCCTCTGCTCTTAGATTCCCAAGAAACTAAGGGCTCAAGAAAGATAAGCCAGAGACAGGAAGCCCACCTCAAGCTCTGCTCTGCCCCTTGCTTCTCCTCCTCCTCATCTAAGGGATCTTTATGTCATCTCCTGGGCATGAGATACTAGCTCTGACTTATCTGCATCCTTTTGAAAATCAAAAGTCAAGAACCTTGGCTATTTATCATCTATGTTCTACTGCAACAACCATCCCTTGAGGAAATGGATGTCTCATAGGCCTGCTGTTTGATTGAGGGAACAACGTGGGGTAACAGGAGATAGTGGTGTGGAGGAAATACTTGTCTTCAGAACATGATTCTGCCATACTTTTCTGTAATAGGGACTGCTTAAATAAAGCCTGGGCAGACAGAGAGATAGCTTGATGGGACAGGCTAGAGAGCTCAGAAGCAGGTCTGTGCACATGGACATGAGATGTTACAGGGTGGCCTGAGGATCTGCGGGAGAGGACTGACTTCTCAACAAATGGTGCTGGGACAGTTGAGTAGAATGAGATCCCAACCTTATGCCATAAGCGGAATGGATTAAAAACCTGAATATGAAAAGCAAGACCATACAACTTTTAGAAAGTAACATGGGATGATATCTTCTTGATCCTGGGGTTAGGAAGGGTTTCTTAAACAAGACCCAGAAATGTACTAACCATAAAGGCAAAGACTAATACATTCATATCAAAAGGCATCATAAAAGGAACAAAAAGATAAGCCATAGACCAGGAGAAGATATTTGCAACACATATAAATGACAAAATACTTATATTTGGAATACATAAGGCACCCCCTATAAGCCAATAAGAACAAGACAGACCACCCATAGTGAATGGGCAAAAGATCTCAACAAGAATTGCACAATGAAGGGAATTCAAAGGGCTAATAAACATGAAAAGATACTCAATATTGTTAGTAATCAGGAACATGCAAATTAAAACCACAGTGAGATACTCTCACACATCATTAGAGGAGTAAATCATTTTCAAGTCTAATGAATGATCCCTAGTGTTGGTGAACACAGAGAGGAATGAGGGCTCATCCACTGTTGACAGGAATGTACATTGGGATAGACACGTTGGAAACAAGTTTGGCATTATCTCATCAAGTTGATGACACACATATTGTCTTAGGAGCAATTCTTCTCATAGCTACGTATTCAGAAGAAATGCATGTGCACTAAGATTCATATATAAGAATGCTCACTATAATATTCATTGCTCATGATAGCCAAATATTGGAAACAACTCAAAGGTTTCCAAACAATAAAAGTAGATGAAGAGAGTAAGTATATATGGATATAAGGAATACTATCTAGCAACAAAAGCTAATAAACTATTCTTACATGCAACCCTGGGTGAATCCAACAAAAGAATGAAAAAAAGTCAGCAGAAGGATATTACTGTATGTTTCCATTCCTATAGAATTCAAAAAACAGCCAAATTAAACAATGTTGTCTAGAGATGAATCCAAAGATGGTAAAACTGCTAGGAATAAAAGGGAAATAATTATCATAAAGACAGGCTGGTTGTTGAATCTGTCAAGAAAAGGGTTTCTGGGGTGCAGGAAAGATTCTGTTTCTTTACCCAAGTATTCATATTATAATTACTATTTAAACTGTACATATGCTAATGGCCTTTTTTATATTTATTAGCCATCTCACAAAAGAAATGAATGAAAAGAAAAACTGAAAAAAAGAAAAAACCATGGCACTCTATGCTGGATCCACTAAAACTCATCTTCCTGAAGACACTTCTACAACATGGGACGTTGTTCATATACTAATAAGAATAGGAAGCAAGTTACAAAACCATATATGCACGACATGAACTCAACTTAGAGGGGAACCCATGTATTCGCGGAGAAAAGATCTGATGGGAAAACCTCAAAAATGTCAACAGCAATTCTTCTCCTTTGTATACTCTTAAGTGATACCCCAATTTTCACAATGAACAGGTGTTAATTTTCTAGTTTTAATAGGAAACCAATATATGTTATGTAAATTCTCTGCAGAAAGGTCTGACGTAAGACTTACCATGTTACTTCCAATAATCAGGATCGGGTGTGGGAAACGGAAGCCCCTCAAGGCACTTCCAGGAAAGGTATCACATAGAGGGGATTAGGAGTCTGCTGTGCTCTGGGAAGGCTAGAGGAGCCGGACCCATTTGTAGGAGGGCACACCGCTGTGGCTCTGATTCAAAAGTCATGTCGAGGCCACCACAGCCACATGCACCTGTCACACCCATGAAGCATCTCGAGCTATTGCTATAGGTTGTGGGGGGCCCCAGACAGCTACAGCCTCCGTATCAGTCCCGCCTCGTAGATCACACGAATGCCTCTGCTCTGTGCACCCAGGTGTAGGAGTCTGGTGAGTGGAGGTTAGAGCATTGTGGCCCCTGCACACCGTCCCTGGGGATTCTGCTCCAGGGGGTTGGAAAGGAGGTGACCGAGAGAGCCAGCTTTCCCTTTGTACTTTATACCCTGCGGATGTAAAGCCAGGGCTAGCGTAACAGACTACTATAGACCGGGCGACTTAAGCAACAGAAACGTATCATCTCAGCGCTGGAGGCTGGAAGTCCAAGATCAAGGCATCTCGGCAGCATGGGTCCTTTCTGAGGCCATAGGGAGAATCTGTTCCGGGCCTCTCTCAGTGGATTATAGATGGCTGTGCCTTCACGGGGTCTTCCCTCTGTGCGTATCTCTGCAGTCACACTTTCTGTTTTATAAAGACATATATAAATGTCTTTTATGGATTATGGAGTGGATCAGGGGCTACCCACTCCAGTATGACCTCATCTTAACCAAGGACACCTACATTGACCCTGTTTCCAAATCAGCTCACATTCTGACATACTGGGGATTAGGACACAGGAATCTGCGAGGGGAACACAATTCAGCCCATAACCATGCGTTCAAGCTTCTTACTAAAAGCATGTATAATGGAGGGCAAAAGGAACCCCAAGATTCTCTGTGGATAAATCATGGAGACTTTGACAATGTGCTGTTCTGGGATGGGCGTTGTGGAGGCTGGGACGCTGGGGAAATGGGCAAGGCCAAAGGCCACAGAGGTCAACTTTCTGAGAATATTCTTCCAGGTGATCGCTCTGTTGGCAGCAGAACGGAAGAACTGACATAAAACCCCATCTGCCTTCTGCACCGCCAAGGGGTTTCATTTTGTGTGGGGGGACCCCCCGCACTGTCTGTCCTGTCTCTTTTTACCTTCTCTGGTAGAATCCAGCTGCCATCTGGCTGGACTCACATTGGAGGGGGAGGAGGGGGGCCAGTCCCTGGGGCCTGGGGCTCCCACATCCCTTTATTATGCTGGGTCTGGCTTTGAGCCTAGGAAAGCTTTGGGAGAACAGGCAGAGGCCCTGCAAGAAGGTCCCGTCTTGCTCTGATCTGGCAGAGACCCGGCTTCGGAGTGGGGACACATGCCTGCCTTCCTCGTGGAGCTGCCGCAGGGTCGCTGCTCCAGGGGCAATGGGATGTGGCTCCCGAGAGGCCGACCTCGGGAGGGCCCAGGCTCCCTCCACCCTGCTGGGATCGTCCCCTTGAATGATAAGCGGTCATCCGTGGCCAGAGGGTCGGAGCGGAGCCTTGTGGCTCCCAGCGAGAGTTTCTGGTTTCCCTTCCAGCGGGTGTTGGCCGGGACTGCACGGATGCCTTTGTCCCTGCTGGTTGCTCCGAAGCTTGGATTCCATCCCTGGCCAGGCCCCAGAGATGCCGGCTGGTTTTCTCCAGCAGAAGAAGCTGTTCTTTCTGTGTCTGCAGATGGTCCTGTTGCAAGCACCTCGGTCAGGCTGGTTCTGGAAGAGCAAGCTAAAATGAGCAGACGTTCGCCTTCCTTTGAGAGGGTGCTGCTGGCTGGGTTGGAAATGGCCTTGGGGTTAGTGGGGGTCTGTTCAGCACTTCTCTGGGGATCGTACATCCTGTCCCCTCCATGCCTTGCTTCTCTCTCTTCCTCCCCCTTCCTCCTCTTAGCCCTATGGACACCGCCACACAGCCTTCCACTTGCCTCCGGCACAACCCTGCTCCAAAACCTTTGATGGCTCCCTCTTGCCTAAAGTGGTGTTTCTCAAACTGTGTGCCTCGGACTTGTTTGTAGCTCATAAAAGATCACCCCTCCCAGCTCTCATCCCAGACCCAGCAATCAGGTCTCCAGTCGGGGAGCCCAAGAACTTTAACTTGCTTCTTAGGTGACTTTTGTTTTAAATTTGTATATTTAAAAAATATTGTGGTAAAACACACATAATATACAATTTACCACTTTAGCCATTTTTAAGCGTACAGTTCAGTGGACTTAAGTACTAGTATGGGCTGAATGTTTGTGTCCTCCCCGAATCCAGATGTTGAAGACCCAACCTCCGTTGGGATGGTATTTGGAGGTGGGGCTCTTGGGAGGTGCTTAGGTTTAGATGAGGTCAGGAGGGTGGGGATCTCATGATGAGATTAGTGCCCTTCTGAGAAGAGAAGAGAGGATCTCTCTTTCTCTGTGAGCACCCACCAAAGAAAGGCCATGGGAACGCACAGTGTTAGAAGACAACTTTCACCAGACCCTGTCCGCTCTGACACCTGCTCTTGGATTTCCATCCTTCAGAGCTGAGAAAGTAAGGGGCTGAGGTTTGCGTCACCCAGGCTGGTATTCTGGAATGGCAGCCTGAGGGCCTGAGACAAGTCTGTTCACACCCCAAGATGTTGCCTCCATTGCAACCAGTCATCCCCGGAACTTTTCATCTCCCCCATCTGAAACTCTGCCTAGTAAACACTCACTCCCCCTTCCCTCCCTCTGCCCCTTCTTCTTCCTGTCTCTATGAATTTGACAACTCGAGGACCTCACATAAGCAGAACCATACAATCTTTGTCCTCTGTGACTGGCTGATTTCACGTATCCTTGTGTTCTCCCGGTTCATCCATGTTGTAGCCTGTGTCCAAATGATCTTTCTTCTTAAAACTGAATAAGCTTCCACTGTTTGTAGAGACTACATTTTGTTTATCCGGTCATCAGACGATGACACTTGGGTTGCTTACACATTTTGGCTATTGGGAATGATGCTGCTGTAAACACGGATATACAAACAGTTCTTCCAGACCCTGCCTTCAGTTCTTTCGGGCAGATATCTGGAAGTGGAATTGCCGGATCATATGGTAATTTTATTTTTAAGATTTCCTACAAACTGTCATTCCGCAGTGGCTGCGCCATTTTGCATTCCCACCCACGGTGTGTGAGTGTTGCAATGTCCCCACATCCTCACTGATACTTGTTATTTTCTGTTTAGTTTGTTTGTTTGGTTAGTTGGTTAATTATTTGGGGTTTTTTTGGTAATAGTGATCCTAATGGGTATGAAGTGATATCTCACTGTAGTTTCGATTTACATTTCTCTGATGATGAGTGATGTTGAGAACTTTTTCATGGGTTTACTGTTCATTTGTATATTTTCTTTTTTTTTAAGATTTTATTTATTTGAGAAAGGGAGAGAGAGAGCATGAGAAGGGGGAGCAGCAGATGGAGAGGGAGAAGCAGGCTCCTGATGAGCAGGGAGCCTGATGCAAGGCTCCATCCCAGGACCCTGGGATCGTGGCTTGAGCCGAAGGCAGACGCTTAACCAACTGAGCTACCCAGGTACCCCTATTTGTGTATTTTCTTTGGAGAAATGTCTACTCAAATTTCTTGCCCGTTTTAAAATTGGATTTTGTTGTTGAGTGGTATCTATAGCCAATTTAATATATATATATTTATAGAGTGAGCAGGGGCAGAAGCAGAGGGACAAGGAGAGAGAGAATCCCAAGCAGACTTCCCACTGAGCATGGAGCCCGATATTGGGCTCGATCTCATGACCTCAAGATCATGATCTGAGCCAAAATCAAGAGTGGGACACTCAACCAACTGAGCCACCCATGTGCCCCAAGTTGTATCTATTGGTGATTTTGATGGAGGGTAAAGTGAGAGACCATTGGCGAGCAAATGAGCCCTTTGTAGGGCATCCAGGGCCCTCTGTAGTGGGGCCTGCCCTGCCTTCCATCTCATTTCCTGCTGTTCCCAGCAAGAATGCTTTGCTCTAGCTGGACATTTCCATCTTCTGGCCTTCATTTATACCATTCCAAAAACGTGGACCTCTGCAGCAGGCAAACTTTTTCTTATCTGCATAAGAACCACCCTCTTCCATCTCCTACTGAGATAGTTCTTGTGGGACTGTGGGTCACAGGATCCCTCCCCGTCCTGGCTGCATCAATGGTACATGACCCAGGCTCGCCTAATCCTACTGCTTCCGACATCTTGGCTTTAGGGGGCTGGCCCAAGGGCTGGACATTCAATCCAAGCCAGTCAGGTTTCTATGTGGCTTGTAGGGAGTGTTTTTTTCTGCTTGGCTTGCCAAGCCGGGATGATATAAGCCTGGGCCCTTTGTGGCTTCTCTGCAGGAATAAAAAAAAAGGTCAACACACAATGTAAGGTGAGTCAAGACAGGAAAGCAAAAGAGAATGTGAGTAAGAGAGAGAATGATATTGTCTGAGCCCCTGGATCCAGCCATACCTGAAACTAGCAATCCTTTGATTTTCTAAGTCCATAAGCCAATAGATTCCCTTTTTGCCTAAGCTGGTCTGAATGCAGTTTCTGTCACTGGCAACAAAAAGTTCTGATGAATGCAGAGCGCCCCGCCCCAGTTCTTCCATCTGTGCCACAATGTGGCCACCCACCCATGTCCCCACCCAGCTTAGATCCGTGCTGTTCTCTTTTATGTCTGGGTGAGGGGCTGCTCCCTCTAGGGATCTCCAGCAGTCAAGGGGTAAGGAGATGGCTTTGTAGGTGTTCCGATTTTCAACTCTGCCTGCCCTGTCCTTTAGAGATCTTCTGTATTATATACTTGCTGTCTGTGCCTTGTGTAATAGGGTGAGTCTTTACGAGAAAAACGATCCTTGTGGTGGCTGGTGTGAACTTGGAAGGGAGACATCTAGCATCCCACATTCCCCACCCACACCTTGGGGCAGCCTTGGGCAGAGGTCCAGCCCCAGCCAAGGAACGTGTCCTCTGCAGGGACTTACGGAGGGAGGGTGTGAAAAGGTGAGTAACTGTGGAAAACATGAGCTGGTGTCTCCCTGTTGTGGGTTTCAAGTGTGTGGCTTTTTCTTTTCGCAGCTGTGCTCTCCCTAGAGGGTTTCCCACCCCCAGCCCAGGAAGGGGAAGCCACCCCCGGGTGTCAGAAAGGGCTGGGTCGCTCCCATGGGGAACCACTGGCCTTTATGTTTCAGTCCCTTAGAACAGGATGGAGGGTGGTGCCTTGAGTCAGAGGTTTTGGGGAATGTCCTGGCCACCCTGAGAGAGGGGAAGGAGATGGAGTCCTGTTTAGTGGTGAGTCCAGCACCCTGAACAAGCCACCCCCAGACAACATTTCCTCTGGGTAGTGGGGGTTCAGGGGGACCAAGTCCCCACACCTATGTAGTTGGGGCTTGTACCGTATGAACGAGTTCCGGTGTGACTTTCTCAAAGACAATTTTTTTTCTTAAGTGTAAAACTTTTTATTTGAAAAACAAGGAAATGTCTCTTGCACCCAGGTATTACGGAGCAAGTTCTGAGGTGCTACACGTTAATATGCCAGGAGATCATGTGGTATCTTTCACTGCTTTGCGACCACTTGCTATGTACTTGGGCCATTAATTTGGGGATGTTCCTGTCCCATCTCCCCAGTCGTGCTTTTCGAGTCCTGCTTCTGCTGCTCTGAATTGCCCACAGCATCGAGAGTCCAGCCTAGGAGAAGTGCTCACAAGGGTGAAATTAGCAATAATAGTAATAGCTAATAACATTTATGGTGGGCTTTGTGTGAGTCAGGGGCTAGTTTATTTTTTTTTTAAAGATTTTATTTATTGGGCGCCTGGGTGGCTCAGTTGGTTAAGCGACTGCCTTCGGCTCAGGTCATGATCCTGGAGTCCCTGGATCGAGTCCCGCATCGGGCTCCCTGCTCGGCAGGGAGTCTGCTTCTCCCTCTGACCCTCCCCCCTCTCATGTGCTCGCTCTCATTCTCTCTCAAGTAAATAAATAAAATCTTAAAAAAAAAAAGATTTTATTTATTTATTTGAGACAGAGAGAGCACGTGAGAGAGAGAGAGAGAGAGAGCACAAGCAAGGGGGAGGGGTAGAGGGAGAAGCAGATTCCCTGCTGAGCAGGGAGCCCGATCCGGGGCTTGATCCCAGGACCCTGAGCTGAAGGCAGACGCTTAACTGATTGAGCCACCCAGGCGTCCCAGGGACTAGTTTAATAAACACTTTGCTAGTATTATTTCATCAATAGTGGATACTCAGAGGGATCCTGATTTTGTGATCTACGCAGATGTGCACGGGCTGTGACCACTGCCCCCCCTGCCCTGCACAATGAGCCAGGGCTCACCGTCCCCTCTGGAAAGCATGCTGAGCCACGGTGAGAGCCTGTGGGTTTATTCCCAATGTTGTTCATGCCAACTGCACGTGTTATAATAAGGAAACAATCTAATTAAATATGGTGCAAACTAAAGAGATATGAGGGTAATTAAGAATGGATTGTTGTTTTTATGATATGTAGGTTGAAACACTTGATAAAGGTGAGTCACCTTACGACAAATGCTCGTCCAATGAGATGGGGACAAGACAGCTGTGAAAGATCAAGAAAACCCAGTCACAGGGCCCCTGCCCGCAAGTAGCTTGCTTCACGCTGGTTTGCAAGGTCTGGCTCCACTTTGGAGGAAACAAGTTGAAAATCATAGAAACATTATGGTTATGACTTATATAAGCAAAAAGCAAACGTGGAATTCTACCCAGTGGCTCATTGTCAATTAGGACTTGAACCTATAGCAAATTGCAGTTACAAAGTATGTTTTCAGTTAGAAGGTTTAAATTGTAAAGAGTGGTTTTATGATTCCCCACTTTAACTTTTTAAATTAGCCCACCTACGGCGGGTCGGAGGGTTTGGCTACAGGTGTGTATGAGTGTGGAAGAAAGGTCACGTGTCCACCACCGTCTTTCTTAGGAAGATCCCTGAGACACTCCCTGGTTTGGTTCCTGTCCCCTTGTTGGATCAGGGTCTTTCCTTCACTCCCAACTGCTCCAGGTATCCGGGACTGCTGGACAGCGGGTCACCTGCAGGCCCAGGTCATGGGAGAGTCCCTGTCCACCTCCACCCGTCCCTTTGACGACCCCAGCTGACCTTACCTCTCCCTTCTCCCCAGTGTCCAGGAGATGACATCTCACCTGACCCTGCGAGCATGTCCCCAGATCTTTCTGTTTCTTGCTCTCGCACCTCCTTTGAGACTTTGTCTTGAGTTGGGAGAGGGGAATGGCCCTCAGGACACCAGTAAGTGTCCGAAGGGAGAAAAGTCTGCAGAAAGCACTCAGCGTTTGGATGAAGGGATAAGCAAAATATGGTCTATTCATACAGTGGAATAGGATTCTGCCTTAAACAAGTAAGGGAATCCTGACACCTGCTACAGCATGGATGAACCTTGAGGACATGATGCTGAGTGAAAGAAGCCAGTCACGAAAGCGCAAATCGTGCACAATCCCACTTAGATGAGGTCCCTGGAGTGAGCAAATTCAGAGTCAGAAAGTGGAGCTGTGGTTACCAGGGCCTGCACTGTGGGGAAGAAGGAACAGGGAGGCGTGTCGAATGGTGCAGAGTCTCAGTTTGGGAAGATGACAAATGTTCTGGAGATGGACGGTGGTGATGGCTGCACAAGGATGTGAATGTATTAATTCCACTCAACTGCGCATCTACGAATGGTCAATTTTGTGTTGTGTATAGTTACACACACACATACACACACACGAGCCAGGCCCTGGCCCTCAGTGCTTCACCTCAGCGGGAAACCTTGAGGTTGTTTCTGGTGGATGGGATTCTGGACATCTTCATGTTTTTCCTTAAGCCTTAATATATTTTCCCAATTCCCTGCAAAGAGCACTTCTTACTTTAATAATTGGAGGGGAGAGAGAAGGGCACTTCAAGCATCTAAAAGAAAATATGAAGGGAGGGAGCGGGGAGTTACTTGTCTGGATCTCATCCTCCCCCTGCCCAGGGCCTGGGTCTTGTCCCGGTGGGCAAAGTCACAGTTGATGAGCCCCAAGGATGGACTAGAGTGTCAGGGGGCTTATCAGAAGACCGGGAAGGTCCACACTGCTCCTCCAGCCCCTGCCCCCAAGAGAGGTTGGCAGGGCCTCCCACAGAGCCTGCTGGAGGTGCTTCCGGGAGATGGGGTCCCTTCATCCAGAAAGGATGAAGGGACCTGTTCTGGTGATGGGACAGTCCAGCTATCAGCCCTGACAATGGCCCTTGATTTAACAATTAGATAAAGAGATGCTACAAATTTTATTTTACTTTGAAAGATTTTATTTTACTTTTAAAGATTTTATTTATTTATTTGAGAGAGAATGAGAGAATGTGAAAGCAAGGGGGAGGAGCAGGCTCTGCGCTGAGTGCAGAGCCCGATGCGGGGTTTGATCCCACAGCCCTGAGATCATGACCTGAGCCAAAATCAAGAGTCGGACGCCACTCAACAGACTGCGGCACCCAGGTGCCCCAGATGCTACACATTTTAGAGCACTGATTCTGGTCCAGTCACAGAGGAGAGCTTTATATGCATTGCTTTTTAAAGATTTTATTTATTTATTTGAGAGAGAGCGCACGCACAAAAAGTGAGACCGCAAGTGGAGGGGGGAGGGGTAGAAGGAGAGGGAGAAGCAGGCTCCCCACTGAGCAGGGAGCCCGACACAACATGGGGTTTGATCCCAAGACCCTAGGATCATGACCTGAGCCGAAGGCAGACACTTAACGGACTGAGCCACCCGGTCACCCATATATTGCATTATTTTAAAAATTCTTACAAGAATCCTGTGGTTAAGGATTTTTATTTTAAATAATTTTCCCTTTAAGATATATGCTACAGATAAAGAAGCAGGTGCAATATATTTGTACATTTATTTTGTTTTTTTTAAATAAGAAATTAATTACATTCATTAGGGTGGCCTCTAAAACACATACACCCCCGCATGCCTAGTGGCTAAAGCACCAATACTCTGAGTTCTACTCACCAGAGCAGTCCGGGGGCAGCAGAGGCAGGGGGAGGAGGGTGGGCTGTCAGGGATCCAGGCTGTGGGGGGCTCTGCTCTTTTTAGCTCAGGGTCTCTGAGGCTGCCCTTGGCATTGACACCCAGCTGGTTGGCAAGGAACTCACATGGCAGAGTTTTACAAGGCTGGGCCTAAGAGTCATAACATAACTTCTCTTCCACTTTATGGGCTAGAACTCATCTCATGGCCCAACCTGACTGCACGAGAGGCTGAGACATACAGTCCAGCCGTGTGCTCAGGACAAAGAAGAAACGGCTATGGATTTGGATTAGGGTGACTGATGGAATGTACTGTTCAAACTGGGACCTTACCACCAGGGAAAGGTGTCACCAAGGTTTGCCAGGACAGCAGGACAAACTAGACTGGGCACGGAAGGTCGTTTGATTTTTGGGAGCAAGATCAGGTAAAGACAAGCCCACGAAAATATGCTTTCTTATTTTCCTTATTTTCTACAGAAAAGGGAAGGCATGGCTCACTGCCTTGTCTATGCTTTGGTTTTATTTCTCCTACTTTGCAATATATCCTGGAGATCTTTCATGCAGAGATCCCGTAGTTGCTTTCTAGCTTTGGCACAGTGACACATGGTGCCCCTTGACCTACTGAACCAGTCCCTATGGATGGACATGAGTTGTTTCAATCTTTGGCTATTACAAGCAATAGCGCAATGAGTCATGCCATGCAAACATCATTTTAGCGACATCTTAAATAGTCGTAAAATGAACACTGAGGTGGGTAGCACCCTCGTATATGTGCGTCTCAAATCAATGCATTGGATGGTTTTCTTTCATTTTGTGCTTTCTAGAAATAAGATCAGATTAAATATATTCTTTTTAAATTCTATGACTCTTTCCCCACTTCTGTCCAAAATGTTTTTGAGATTTAGCCATATAATGAATGTTGGGTGCCACTGAGTGAATGTGCCACATTTGAAAAATAATTTAGTCTACATTTGGGGGTGATTTGCATCGTTGCCAGTGTTCTGAGCTTTGGACTGCTTACACCATCATAGGGCAGGTATGTATCCCCTCACTAGATGCTTCCAGACTGTCCTCCAGAACCATTGTGCTGAACTGCACTCCGATTTAACAGATTCCCATCACTCTACATTCTTATCTTGGTTTCCTTTTCCATTTGAGGTTAAACAATGTTTCTTTCTTCGTGATTTGAGTTCCTGCATTTGCAAATGCCTCTTTGTGGCTTTTGCTCATTTTGCCATTGGACGCGTGTCTTTTCCATGTTGGATTGAAGGCGTTCTTTCTAAACTTTGCATACCAACTCCCTGTTGGTTAGAATTGCTGTGAATCCTGTCAGTTTGTGACTTGTGTTTACCCTCTTCATGATATCTTTTGATAACGGATGTCCTATTGCAGTGTGGTCAAATAAATCTTTCCCTTAAGATTGGTGCTTCTTTGTTTCCTGCTTGAGAAAGCTTCCAAGGCTGAAGTCTCAATCCTCACATTACATGGGCACAGACAGTGGTTCAGATGTTTGGATAATGTGTTGTGGGCCAAGAACTGGTGCCCAGGTTCCACCTAGTCTGTTCCTCTTGAGGCATTGCCAGCTCAAGCCTGGCCACCCAAGGTCACAGTGAGCCTGGGAGGTGTTTGCCCCTTCTCGAACTTGCCAGGGATATGTTGGGCTCCAATGCTGCTTGCTCTGCTGATCACCCCAGGTGGGGGCTCCTCATCTTCACACACCATCATCAGCTCCTCCTTTGGGCTTAGAATTTGATTTTTCTGTCTAACAGGCTTTCCCATAGTGGGACTGGCCTGTATTCCTTGGGATACAATCCAGGATCCATCTATGTGACTGCTACATGTTGCCTTCCAGGGGGTGGTCTCTCTGGGGCTGGAGTCTCTGAAACTATGGATTTACTGGGGCAAATGTGATTTAGCGTGGTTCTGGCTTTGAGGACAAGAGCAGTGGTGATGATGATGCTATTTTTGTTTGGATTGTACATGGGCTGAGAGGTAGAGCAAGGATTTCCCCCTCTCTTTACCGGCTAGGAGGAACCCAGGCTGCGGGCTCTGGTCTCCGCCTCTTGAGGGCAGGCAGAAAACCCAATGGCCTCCTTTAAAGGCAGGAAGAGGAAGTGGAAGAAAAAAAGGAAGGAAGGAGGGAGGCAGGGTCCCCTGCAATCCCAACATCCCAACACACAAACTCCTTCCAGGTCATGGGTGGCGGGCACATTTCATGTCAGTTACTCCACATGCCGTTTCCTGTTCCTTGTTTGTCCCTGTGAAACAGGCGCCATTTTTAACAGTCGCACGGGACGCCATGGAGTTGACAGCCATGCACGATCACAGCCATCCTTCTGGTGTTGGACAGACGCGAGGCCATTTCCAGAGTCGCCTTAGATGTTTTAGTCAAACCCTGCCATGGATAGCTTCAACTATGACTTTTTTTTTTCCCTTCCTTCCTTTTAATTATTCCCTTGAGCTACATTCTCAGAAAATGAGATTTCTGGGTTAAAGGGGATGGACTTTTTATGGCCTTTTAAAGATCGTGGCAAATTTCTTTTCTAAGATGCTGTGCTAAAATAAGTTTCTTACAATTTCTGTAAAGATAGAGCGAGCATGTCCCTCGGGCACCCTGGACGGCGCTGGCCGTAGCGCTTTGGAAAGGTCCTAATCAGTGGCGCTATTTTTGCGTTGGCCAGGCTGTAGCAGACAGGAAGGCTCTGTGGTGCTCTGGGACTGATAAAATTCTTTGAGGACTGTTCCTGGCCAGGGTGAATGCCTGCTGTGCGGGGCTCCGGTCGGGGGACCTCGGAGGGGGTGACAGGGCCCCGTCTTCCCAGAGCTTGCATTTTTAGGTGAGAGGTGATGCAACCCAGAGCACTGCCACCCCAGAGGGAGACCAAAGCCCCAGCGGGGGCCACAGTTCACTTCCCCTCGGGGAGCAGGGTGGGAGGCTCGGTGGGGACAGGAACCCGAGAGGGCTGCACGCTCAGAACAAACGTCATACAAAACCAAACCGCTTCCTGGGTGGGCGGGGGAGGGTGTGCAGTGCCTGGGGTGTCAGGGCCTGGCCCCTGCACAGTGGGCTTCGGGGGCTTCTAGGGTCGGCCGAGTCCAGGACGCCTTCCCCTGTTACTGCCCCAGCCCCACAGTTTCCCGGGCCCCTCCACCCCCTGGCATTCTCTGCAACAATAAAAATCAGAAAATAGCAAAAGCAGATACTCAAGGCCACCCGCCAGCCACAGCTCTGAGCACCTTACAGGGTTCTAGCGTGTGCTAGATGCTACTCTCGTGACCCCCATCCTCCAGATCGGGGAACTGAAGCACAGAGAGGTTAAGAAACTTGCCCCGGGCAAGACTCCACTGCACCAGGCTGGTGCCTTCTGGAATTCTCTAAGGAGCTGGGGGAAGGATAATGTTTTCCCACTTCCCTGCCCACCAGAGGACGTGTGGCTTAGCTGCCTGATGTCCTGCTCTCAGTGTCATCATTTCATCAGATGGTCACTGGGGACTAGCCAGCCTGCAAGCCCAGGGTGCATGCCCCCACGCGGTAATCAGTTTCTCCTTCCAGATTCACCTCTGAATTCCAAAAAGGGCCGTTGGGGAATTTACACATCTTGTTGACCTCCCTATTCTACAGGAAAAGTCAGCCTGCCTGGCCATAAATACATTTATGAGTGCCATAAAAATTTAATGCTGATTTAGATTGTGGTTTGACTTTTCGATTCCACTTAAATAGATTGGGAGAATTGCAAGTGTGTAGCTCACTGCACCGTGAATATCACCGATGGCATTCTTCCTGTTTCAGGTAATGGATGGTATTAGAAAACGCTTGGCAGGGTCGCTTACTCCCCTGGGCTGCACTCTGCCTTCCCCTCCTTGTCCTTCTCCCTTCTATGTTCCCAGAGCGCTGCGTGCTCCCCTCCCAGCACCTCCTGTCTTGGTTCCTTGAGAGTGAGGTAGTATCTGACGTTCTTGGCAAGCTTGCTCTCCCACCCACCACCATTTCATGTCTCTCCTCTCTCTCCTAACCTCCCACATCTCTCTGGCTCCCTCACACTGCTTGATGACCTCCCTTCACACCGCATCGTCACAACATGGCTGCTGGCTTGCCCGCATCACCTCTCCTTCCTATGCACGAAGAGGAGGAAGGAAGGAGAGACAAAGGAACAAAGGTAGTCTTTCTTCCAGCAAAGCTTTGACTTTTTATCTAAAAGGGGTTCTTCTCCCTCAGAAACCTACATTTCAATGGCCAGACCTGCATTCGTGGCCACCTCTAATTGAGAAGACGAGTATTTTACAAGGGCACGTTTATACTTCCTTCCAAACCAGGACTCTGTTAGCAGGAAAGAAAGGGGGGATGGACACTGGGTAGGCAGCTAGCAGGAACCGCCACACAGCCTGCCCCTTTACTAGCCAACACCTGTCATACCCTTCCACCCACACAGAAAACATGCCTGTGTCCGGGGCACACAGCCAAGCTGTCATCCCACTCCATCTGGTCAGCCTTCTCCATAAGGCTGCCCATGGTCTTGCGACCTTTAACTACAAGACAACTTATCTGTTCCAACGTTCTCAGTACCAGTGATTGGTTAGACACGGGAAGACTGCAGAAACAGCGTCCATTCAGAAAAAGGGAGAGTGCGGAGCATGCGATGTCCTGCTCTGAGCAGCCACCCTGCTCCTTGCGTGGCCACGTGGCACCCTGCTGTGCTCCTGGGAGGCTCTGCCATAGCCATGGCCCCCTGTGGACTCGGTTCTGCCCCCCAGAGGGGTCCTCCTTGTCCATTATCCTCCATGGCCACCTGACAGGCAGGTCTTAGGGGGTATGCCATCTCGGGGGGCCACACAGCTTCCTGTTGGTGTGAGGTTGGGGTCCTGGGGGGTTGCTTCAGGGATTGGCTGTTACCACCAGCCTTGGGTTGATTATTTTGGGTAACACATTTCACTCAAAAACTTGGTTGGCTTCTGGTCTTTAGGGAGGGGTCAGTTCCATTGACCACAGCCAAAGAGCTGCTCTAGCCTAAGCCTTACACATGACCACTCCAATTATTGACCCACTGGCCTCTGCTGTGCCCTCACCGTAACGGAAGGGTCACTGTCTTGAGGTGATTAAACCAGTGACCTCAGCGGGAGACATCCCCTTCCTATGCTCTTTTCCAGGGGTCCCTCTCTTAGATGGAATTCTTAAGAGAAGGTTCTGGAAAAAGACCTCGTGTCTCAATTTTATCTCCTGCTATGGCTGTCATTTGCAGGCAAGAACTTGCTTTTGTCTGGGGTAAAGAAACTGTGTGTGTGTGTGTGTGTGTGTGTGTGTGTGTGTGTAAAATCCTGCAAGACTCTAAACTCTGGGACTTTCCATCCATTCTGATGGCAGGCCACTGGGAGTGGGTCCCTCCCTCAGTGCTGTCACTTTCCCTTCTGTCACTGCTACTTATCCCCATCTGTCACTGGTCTCAATCCTTCCTTTCTTGTAGAACGTTGCCCAAAGTAGCCAATAATGCCCCCATTCTGGATTTTTCCTCGCATTTTCCCAATTCTATAGCCTCAGTTGGCATATGGTTTGTGTCCCACCTTGTAGCAGGTGACAGTTGGCCAAATGTCTTGCCACTGCACAACTCCATGGAGCACGAGATGCGACAGTGGGTCCACTGCCTGGAGCTTGACCTTACTGCAATGGCCCTGCTGCCACCACCAGCGTCCCTTTGGTGCTTGGAGCTCAACCGCTACTATCCTCTGGAGCTTCCCTCTGCACTGATGCCATATGTGCTTGAATCTGATTGGTGGAGCTCAGGTCACATGCCCGTGCCCTGGCTGCAGAGGAGGCTGGGAAGGGATTTTCATGTCTCACGAGGTTGAATCTGATTGGTGGAGCTCAGGTCACATGCCCGTGCCCTGGCTGCAGAGGAGGCTGGGAAGGGATTTTCATGTCTCACGAGGTCGAATCTGATTGGTGGAGCTCAGGTCACATGCCCGTGCCCTGGCTGCAGAGGAGGCTGGGAAGGGATTTTCATGTCTCACGAGGTTGAATCTGATTGGTGGAGGCAGGTCCTGTAATTGAGCCCTGCATGCAAAGGAGCCCAGGAAGAGGATTTTCTCCACTGTACCGCAGGGACGCAAGACTTAAGGTGGGCAAGTCTCCCAAACAGAGCCCGAGTGTTCTCAAGGTATGGGGCAGCCAGAAACTGTGACAGGTGTCACCCCATGGGCCATGTCCACTTCCTCACCTCCTCCTTCTCCTCGCTTCTATATCTGAGGGGGTCCTGTTTCAACTGTGAGTGGATGGTGCTGCATTTCTATCTCTAGGCCAGACCCCTCCCCTGAGTTCCTAACGCCCCTAGATCCCTTGTGTTTGCTTGTTCCACAGGTCTCTCTAAACTTTCTGTATCCACCGGAGAGCTCCCAGTTTCCCTTTTAATCTATCTATCCACTCAGTCGGTGTACCCCATCTCAGCCACTGGAACCACCGTGTTAAAGCCTGCAGTGTATGAGATATCCTTGATTCTCCTTCTTTCCTTCCAACCTCAGATCTACCCTAGCGGCAAGTTGCCTTGGGCTCTGTGTTCAAAAATATCCCAATTCTCTCCACTTCCCTCTGTCCTGCTACCATCACTGTCAACCAGGTAGGCCTCAGTTTTCAGCTGGAGAGCTCCAAAGGCTTCCTAATAGGTCTCTCGGCTCCACTTGTGTTCCGTGCAGTCCATTCTCCACACAACAACATAAGAGTGGCATTCCTTAAGCCTACATGGGAACGCATGGCTCCTCTGTCTCAAGCCTTCCAACAGCTTCCTATGTATCTAAGAATAAAATCTACACTCCTTATGGCTTATGTGGCCTCAGCTCTCCGTTCCTGCTTCTCTTTTCCTGCTCCAGCTGCCTTAGTCTTTCAGGGGGTTGAGCATGGCAACTTCTTTCCTGCCTCAGGGCATTTGCACATGCTAGTCGCTGTCTGTCATGTTTTCCCTTGCATTCTTCCCACGACTGGCTCACTCTCCATCCTTCCTATCTCAGTTGAAATGGCATGCTGTCAAAGAGGACTCTGATCACTTAGTGTTACCGTCATCTCAGTCTGTTTATTTTCTTTGCAATACTTGAACACTTACTGGTCTGTAATCGTCTTATTTATTTGACTGTCTCCTTATCTGCTCCTCAAATTGAATACCAGGCCCATGAGGGGGAGACCAACCTTGTCTTATTCACTGACTGGCAGAGTCCCTGGGAGAGTAGGCACGCCATAAATTCATATTGTTTGAATATTATCTGTCTGTCCCTCAAACATAGCCCAGCACCAGGTGCTCCAGAAATATTTCTCGACTCATCTGGCCTGAACGCTTGGGCAGATGTTGCCTGTAGGAGATGTTCCTGTGGGAGAGAAATGGTTTGGCCAACCCTGTGGCCCACTCGGCTCTCAAGCGGCACTCACAACAAATGGATCTGATCTTGAACCTTTTAAAAACCAGCAGTGAAATGCCGCCAATCAGCTGGCCCTCAGGTGTGCACAGGCCCCGTCTCCCGCCCACGATGAATCAAGGCTCCGTGGCTATTCCCACACTTGTAAAAGGCGGGCTCCCTGGAAGCCTCAGACCTCCAGGTTGTTTGGCACATTGACATGAGTGATGAAAATTCTCCAAAGACTCAGGTGAAGTGTGTGGGGGAGCAGATCTCCCAGGCGGGTCAAAGTTGTTTTGATTCATGATGTGTTGCCCTTTTCCTGTTGAGTACAGGCGGGAGAGCATGTACAGGATGGTTTAGTTCAGGCTTGTGAAGTAATCCTGTGGGCTCAAATCTCTAGTTTATAGTATTAGAGTATGTGAGAGTGGAAAGGGAACGCTTTTCAAATGGTAACCGTGTGTATGCCAGTCACCAGATAGGCCTTTGCACACCGTCTGTAATTTTCACACAGTACTGCAAGGCAGGTGGGTCTGCATTTTGTATTCGGAGCCTCTGAAGCTCTGAGCAGCCCCCCAGCTCAAGAGTGGGAGAGCTGGGACTGTAGCCAGGTCCACCTTTTCCAAACCCTTCCCTTCAGAGGCCTGAACCAAAAAGGCAGCGTTGGCCAGGCTCCTCTGCAGGTGAGGTCACCCCTTGGGGGTTCCTGGGTTTGTTCCCCTTGTGGGGGTGGAGACTTGGCAGCCTGGGAGTGGGAGCCACAGGGCAGGCAGGTGGGGGGCTGGCACAGTGGCCGAGTGGCCTGTCCAGAACAGGTCCTGGGAGGTCACTCAGCCTCCCACAAGCTTCCTTTAGGGTGTTGGGGCCAGTCCCAGCATGTGGATCGGCAGCCTCGGCCCACCTTGGGGAGCACCTTCTCCTAGGGGAGGAGGGCCCTGGACGGACTCCTCAGTGCTCATCAGTGTTTACCATTTACCGTGTCTCCTCCATGTGGCATTCATTCCACATTTATCAGAGCACTTGTCCCATTACTGACAATCCACCCACCACCCATGACTGACCGCCGTGCCATTGTTGTTATTATCTTGCCAGTTGTTTTCATATTAAGGTAGGAGTTTGGCTCATTTGGTTTTGTATCCACAATGCTTGGAAGCAGGAGTATGGAACAGATGGATAGATGGATACACAGATGGATGAATAGATGGGTGGATGGGTAGGTGGATGGATGGGTGAATGAGTGGGTGGGTGGATGGGTGGGTGGATAGATGTATGGGTGGATGGGTGGAAGGGTAGATGGATAAGTGGATAGGTGGGTGGATGAATGGATGGGTGGGTAAATAGGTTGGATGGGTGGGTGGATGGGTGGATGAGTGGATGGGCAGATGAGTGGGTGGGTGAATGAGTGGGTGGGTAGATGGGTGTAGATGGTTACATGGGTGGATGGAAGAGTGGATAGATGGAAGGGCAGATGGGTGGATGTTTTGGTGGATGGATGAGTGGGTGGGTAGATGAGGAAGTTGACGGCAGAGAGGGGATTTGCTTCCACTTGCCCAGTCAGCCATCACAGAGGCCAACGCCACCCCGATCCTCCTTGACTGTCTTCCTCCTGTCCCTGCTGGTCTCTCCTTCCTTTGGGCCCCCGCACCATCCCATTGGTCGGTGTGATGGGGCCAAGGTGTGGCTCTGGTCATCAGAAGCGGGGATTGTGGTGAGGGAAGAAGCAGGAGGGGTGAACGGGGCCCACTGCTATGGTTCCCCAAGTGGAAACTTGAAGACTCTGAACCCTCATCCCTCTGGGGTAGTGCTGTCAATAGACCTTTCTTCAATGATGGATTGTTCGGTGTCTGTGCTGTCCAGTATGGTAACCACTAGCCCCATGTGGCTATTGGACACTTAAAATGTTGAAATATTAGTGTGATAGAGGAGCTGACTTTTTTTTTGTTTTTGTTTTTGTTTTTAAAAAAAAATTTTTTTTTTAAGATTTTATTTATTTATTTGACAGAGAGAGAATGAGAGACAGAGAGCATGAGAGGGAGGAGGGTCAGAGGGAGAAGCAGACTCCCTGCCGAGCAGGGAGCCCGATGCAGGACTCGATCCAGGGACTCCAGGATCATGACCTGAGCCGAAGGCAGTCACCTAACCAACTGAGCCACCCAGGCGCCCCAGAGGAGCTGACTTTTTAAATTTATTTAATTTTCTTGTTTATTTTTTACTGAGATATAATTACACATAACATTATATTAGTTTCAGGTGTACACATAATGATTCGATATTTGTATATACGGAGAAATGATCACACAGTGCATCTAATTAATATCCATCACCACACGTACTTATGAATACTGTTTGCTCATGATGAAAAGTTTTAAGATTGACTGTCATAACAACTTTCAAATATGCAATGTAGTATTAATTATAGCCACCATGCTGTGAATTACATCCCCAGGGCTTCTTTTATAACCGGAAGTTTGTCTCTTTTGACCACTTCTCCTATTTCACCCACCCCCATCCCCACCCTGGCAACCACCAATCTGTTCTCTGTATCTATGAGTTTGTTTTTTTTGTTTGTTTGGTTTTTGATTCCACACATAAGTGAGATCATACGGTATTTGTCTTTCTCTATCTGACTCCTTTCACTTAGCAGAATGCCCTAGAGGTCTATCCATGTTGTCAAAAATGGTAAGCTTTCCTTCCTTTTTATGGCTGAGTGATATTCCGGTGTGTGTGTGTGTGTGTGCGTGCGTGCCCATGCGTTTGTCTGCCACATTTTCTGTATCCATTCATCTCTTGATGGACACTTAGGTTGCTTCCATGTGTTGGTTCTTGTAAATAATGCTGCAGTAAACATGGGGGGACAGATATCTTTTGGAGTTAATGTTTTCCCTGCCTTCAGGTAAATACCCAGAAGTGGGATCGCTGGATCATATGGTGATTCTATGTTTAATTGTTCAAGGAGCCTCCACACTGCTTTCCATGCCAATTTGCATTCCCACCAAGAGTGCACACAGATCTCTTTTTCTCCACCTCCCTGTCAACGCTGGTCATCTCCTGTCATTCTGACGATAGCCATTCTCGTATATGAGAGGTGACATCTCATTGTGGTTTGGGTTTGCATTTTCCTGAGGATTCGTGATGTTGAGCACCAAAATTTATTTGATTTTAATTAATTTAAATTTCTATGCCAATAGCCAAAGATGAGTAGTGGCTAACAATTTGAGGAAGCACAGCTCTGGTGGGCTGGGTCAGCTCTTATTGGTAAAATGGCCTCGTTCAAGGAAGAGTCCCAGACCAGAGAGGCCCCTGCCTCCTAAGCCTGAGAACCCGGGACGGAGCAGGGGGAGAGATGTCACTAGGGCAGAGATGTTGACAGGCACAGCCTTGGGGGCTCAGGTGCACCTCACTGTGCGGCATAGACTGGAGCCTCGCAGGCCGGGCTCAGAGCATCTCTTGATGGCTCATGGCCTCCTGAAATAAGACCCCACATGGGCTCAGCTTCTGTGACACTAAGGTGGGTGTCTTTGTTCTCGTGGAAAGGGTAAAAGCAGAAGTCCTGTCGGGCAGTGATTGCGGAATATCCTGAAGACATGTTTGTGGGGTGGCTTTTTGCTCTCCTTCCCCTTTTCTCCATCTGCTGCTTAGAGCACCCCTCACACCCCACCACCAGGAATGATGGAGGAGAAAGCCAGAGGTGGCCTAGGCCCCATGTTTAAGCATGCTAGCTCACCTGCTATGGTGGGAAATCCTGGCGGGGCAAGGCTTACCAGGCCTGACTCTCTTCTGTCCTCTCCGGACTCCACGAAGCTCCAGCCATGCGTCTCCAACACGTGCACCATCTTGACCTGCGCCGAGGGTCTCAGAGTCGCCGCCACTCCTGCTTCCCACCTCCCCGCTTCTGCCCTCCTGGACCAGCTTCTTCTAGGTGGCAGGACTGGCTTTGAATGCATTCTTTCCTTTTTATGGTCTAACCCTTGTCCTCTGGGCCTTTTGGGACCAAAGCCAAAACAGAAAACCAAAACCTTCTCTCTCAAAAGAGCTGGGCTCTTCCAGTGTTAAGCTTTGGCTCCTACTGTTCCTCTTCCTGAGTCTCAGCAGCCTGCAGTGGATGCCAAAACCTACCCACGCATGCTCTGTTCTCTGCTGTGTGGCCCCCACCCTGAGGACCCCCAGTCTAAAATAACCCTCTGTCTGAATGGGCTAAATGACGGAGTAGCATAATGTACAAAAAGCCCCCAAACAGAAAACAAAGCCCTTTGATTAATATGTCAAAGTAGTATCCTGTCACAAACAGAAATAGCTCTGTGTGAATTGAAAACAATTTTCCAATTTTCCTTTTCCTCATTCTGTTAATGAGAAAGAACCTTCTTGGCCTGAAATGTATTTGGATCCCACAGGGAACAGGTGGGAAGGGCAGAGTGGAGGGTGGGGTGAGCCCATCTCAAAGGTTATAGACCCTTTGAGGTCTTTTGGGGCCTACTCCTCAAAGTAGATGCAGCGTGAATCAGGCCTCCTAACACACCCCCCTACACACACACTCACACACACACACACACGCACTTGCACTCCGCCTACCACCACTCTTGGCTGGCTTGATGTTTTCACTCCCTGCCTCTCTACTCTGTCAAAGATTTACATTTCCTTTTTTTTTTTTTTTTTTTTGGTGCTTTGGTAGGCCCTGAAGACTAAGGGGTTACCAGGGAAAAGAAAACACATGGATTTCTTCATTGACCATCATGAGCTCAATGTATTAGAGCCATAAAGCTGGGGGTTCTGCATCTAGCCCCAGGAGCCCTGTGGGGATCTTGGAGGTTGCAGGGGGTGATGTACTTTTTTTCTAGAGCAATGGGTGGGCGGAGGGCTGGGGCTGCCAGATTGTGACACATGTCTGAGAAGTGGGGCCCAGACCTAGACAGTCCCCAAAGTCTGTGTAAGTCCTCAGGCTCCTCCCCAATGTAGCGTGGCCCCTCTTCCCAACCTCAGGGCCCAGGCACCTCAGGGTTGTCTGTCCCATTGGTGATGTCAGGAACACCTGAACACTTAAAGTGAGCTCCTCAGGGAGGTTGTACATAAACAGGGATCTACTCTACGTTTAGGAATGAATGGTGGAATTTCAGGCATCAGCTAATGGGTGGGCAGCTCAATTTCGGTGTCTGGCATTTTCCAGTGCCCTTGAAATTACTCGTCACCTGGGTTTAAGGCCCTGACTGCAGGGCTGAGAACAATTATATGAAGAGGACCCTCATGAGGCCTCCCTGGGGAGGACCATGAGCTCCATGTTGTATGCTTGGAACTGACCAACCTAGCAACCTCTTCCCACCCCAGAGAGTCTGTGGAGAGTTGGGAGGCTGGAAGCTTAGTCCCCGCTCTGCCCTAGCTATCTGTGGGAAGTGGCAGGCCCCAGCCCCTCTCTGCTGTCAGATCTTTCTTCTGTAAAGGAAAGTGGGTCACCTTCGAAGCAGTGAGCACATGGAGGGAAGGATCTTGGGTTCTAAATCCCGTTCCCATGCTGGGGACCTGAGGCTCTTTGGGAGACCAGCTGATTCTAGGTCTGGGGCAGGAGCAGCATGAAGCAGACCTGGGACATCTTGTGCCAGAAAGCAAGCAAGTGCTCAAAGATTTCTGGGATAATTGGGACATCGAAAAGCACAGTGACCGTAATTGAGCACAAAAAACAATACATACAAATCATAGGCCCATTGTGATCATCAAAAAAAAAAAGAAAAGAAAAAGACAAGGAAGGAAAGAAGGGGGAGGGAAGGAAAGAAGGAAGGAAGGAAGGAAGGAAGGCAGGCCTATTTCCCACCTGAGAGGAGGGCATGGCACTTTGGAGAAGCACTTATCCATCCCAGGGAGTAAGGGAAGTTCTTCTTCACAGGAGAATGTCAGATAATGTAGAAAGAGGGAGGGAATCAGAAAGTCACTGACCTGCAACCCTCAGTGTGTAATTGATTCAGGCCAGGACCATTGGTGGAAGCTGAAACCATTTAGTGAGAGGTTACTGGGGACTGGGGTATTCACAGGGCACCAAAGTATCAACTACTGTTATCTTGGCAATCACAAAAGCACACCAGCCCTTTGGGAAAGAGATCAAGCCCTCTTTGAGCTGATGAAGAGCTGCCCTGGTTGAGGGTCCCTGCCCCAGCTTCCCAGACCCCTCTGTGGGTCTTTGGGAATGGAGGACAGTAAGTCTGGTTATGCATGTGGCTCAGGGGTCCAGGGGCAATCCACAGTGTCGGGGACTGGGTTCCTGAGAGATGCCTTCCTCCGAGCAGAGATGATTCCTTTGATAGTGGCGGGCAGGACCCTGGAGGCTGACTCTACCTTCTGGCGGGTGGCCATGGTGTGGCCTCTGGACCTCTCAGTCTCCGAACCTGGAAGAACATCCCTGCCACCTCTGGACAGTTTATGAAATAAAGATACTATAGAAATCTGTCATTATTGTTTCTCAGTCTTTCTTTGTCTTGAGTGAGGTCTGAGATAACCCAAACACCGCTCAGCGGCGGCGTGGCTCTGTGAAGTTTGGCACCTGCCTACAGAGGATGTTCTGAAGTCTGGTCGGAACAAGGTCCTTCCTAAGTCCTGGTGTTAGGTGACAAGAGCAAGTTGGAGCAACACATATGCTGAGAACTGATCTCAAGGGCACACGCGCACACACACCCCCCACACTCTTCACTTGGGGCGCTGAGCATATGGGTACTAAGTGTACAAGAACAGGACCCAGTGCACTCTGCTACTGAAGGCGGGGAGGAAGCAAGGGTTTGGGGTGTGTGTGTGTGCGTGCGTGCGTGCGTGCACGTGCCTGTGCATACATGTGCACGTGCGCATGCCTGGCTTGGTCTGTCCTTGTATGTTACCTGTGGAATCAGAAACATAAAACAGGAGGTCCAGCAATCTGGAATGTGTGTGGAGCAGGGAATCATATGAAGGAGGTGCTGCGTGTGCCAGGGTGTTAGATGTTTCTGTCCAGATGGGTCCCCATCACATCCCTGCACGTTCCCTTCCACCTTCACTGGCACAAACGGGGGGACTTTCTGCATTGCGTCCCCTCCTGGCTCACACAGCACGTCACAGCTGTGGGCTACTTGACTCCCAGCAGGCTGGCTTGTGAGTCCCACTTCACAGAGGAGAAAAGCCAGGCTCAGAGAGCCTGGGGACTTGTTCAAGGTCCCACAGCTGGGAGTGGCTTCTCCTGAACCCACGCATTCTTTCCATACTCCACCCCAGGCCCCATGCTGCCCCTCCACCCCGCCCCTGCACTGCCGCCCAGCTGCCTGCTCACGTCCTCTCCTGTTCTGGCCCAGAAGGAGACCCAAGTCCTCTGCTTAGCGGTTCGGCCCTGCCCTCTCTGTGTCCTCTCTCCCGAGCGCTATCCACCCTTCCTGGTGCCAGCTAAGACGGCTGCTCCCTACTCCCGAGTGCCCAGGCCTTGTTCTCTGCCCCACATTCACTGACCACGGACACTACTCAGGAGATGCTTGACCTAGGAGTTCAGAGGAATGACAGTGACTTCTTCTTGGAAGATGCATCTGGTGCATCTGGGATGAGGTGGTCCTCCTTGAGGGACAGACACATGAGGCCCGTTTGTGTGTGTGCAGGATGGAGGACTGCTTGAGGCTGCTAGAAGAGGGCAGGTGACACCAAGTGACACCAACAGAAACCCTCAGAGTCCTGCTGTGGGAGTGGGGAGCATATCCTGTGGGCAGTGCGTGGGAGCTGAGCCCCACTCTGCAGAGACGGACAGGTCTGGGGGGCTTGTGACACCTGAAAGACCTCCTCCCAGCCTTGGTCTCTAACTTGGGGGCCTGGACTTCAGGTTCAGTGAAATCCTGAATTAGTAGATTATAATAATGACAAACATTGACACTTAATGAGCACTAGCAGTTTGCTTGGCACTGACTCAATGCTTTATATGTATGTCCTAATTCATCTTTTTAAAAAAAGATTTATTTATTTTAAAAAGAGAAAAAGCAAGTGGAGGGGCAAAAGGATCATGACCTGAGCTGAAACCAAGAATCAGATGCCTAACAGACTGAGCCACCCAGGCATCCCCTGTCCTAATTCATCTTTATAGGTACTATTATTTTACTTTTTCAGGAAACTCTGCATTTCTCCCCCTCTGGGCCCCTGTGGGCATTGCCCACCAGAAGGGCAGGGCATAGCCTGTGGCAGGATCTCACTTTAGTACAGCCTGTGAGGTGAGTTTGGGGGTCAGGAGAGAGCATGACATGTGGACACTCACAGCCCTGAGCTGAGACCCCTCTGTTGAATAAACGGGACCTTCCCTGGCCAGTGTTCAGAGCTGTGTTCATGACACAAGTGTGCTCATTTCCCCAAATGCTAGAGAGTCCTTTTGACAGTTTTACAAACCTTTTAAAGAGTGGGGTACAGGGGTGGGGGGAAAATTTGAACAGATACCTCATCAAAGAAGATACACAGATAGCCAATCAGCACATGGAAAGATGGAACATCATTAATTGTTAAGGAAACACAAAATAAATCCATGATAAGATGCCACCATACACCTGTTAGAACAGCTAAAATGAAAAACACTCACAGCACTCAGTGCTGGTGAGGATGTGGAGGAACTGGAACTCCCATGCATTGCTGGTGGGAACATAAAGTGGTAAAACCACTGTAGAGATCAGTTCGGCTGCTTCCTACAAAGGTAAACATATACCTACCATATGACCAGTAATCCTACCCCTAGGTGTTCACCCTGGAGTTGAAAACATATGTTCTCAAAAAAGGGTATACATGATTGTTCTCGACAGCATTATTTGCCATGGCAATGAAGTGGAAAAACCCAAATGTGCATCAACTGGTGAATGGATGAACAAAGCACGATGTATCCACACAGGTGAATGCTGCCCAGCAGTAAGAGAAGGGCACTCCAAAGCACGCAGTGATATGGATGAAGCTCAAAAACATTAAGTGAAAAGAACTAGACCCACATGTTCTATGATTCCAATTCTATGACAGTCTGGAAAAGGCAAAACTCTGGGGATGGAAAAGAGATCAGCAGTTGTCAGGTTGGGGGATGGGGGAAGGATATTGACCACAATGGGACATGGGAAACCTCTTGAGGCAATGGAGATATTCCTTATCTAGATTGGGGTGGTGGTTACACGACTATGCACTTGTCCAAAAGCATCAGGTTGTAAACCTAAAAAGCCAAATTTTATTATATATAAAGTGCACCTCAATAAATTTGATTTAAAATTAGTTCAACCTGGGGGCGCCTGGGTGGCTCAGTTGGTTGAGTATCTGACTCTTGGTTTTGGCTTAGGTCGTGCTCTCAGGGTCGTGAGATCGAGCCCTGTGTGGGCTCCACGCTCAGCACAGAGTCTGCTTGGGATTCTCTCTCTCTCTACCTCTCCCCCTCCCCCTGTTCACGTTCTCTCTCTCTCTCTCTTTCTCTCTCAAATAAAAAAATAAACTCTTAAAAAAAAAGTGCAACGTGAAGGGCCACTCCTCACCATACGATCAGCTGTCAGGCCATGCCAGTCCGTAACCACTTCCCCTACAGATGTCCACCACTGAGGAGGTCACAACGGAGAGCCGAGAAGGGGAATCACGTTCACAGAGGAGTCCCAGCCGTACCTCCCAGGGCTCTGGGGAAATGGTCTGGTCGTCTTGCTTCTCTTAAAGGAACACTGGGCAGGCCCATCTCTGGGGAGGGATTGTGTCGGAATCTTTCAAGGCCAGATTTTAGAAACATCCGGCCTGGGAAAGGCCCCTTCCAGCCCTGGCCCTGCTGGCCACTCCTCGCTCCTCTGGCAGCTCTGGGCACCCTGCAGGAGCTCCCTGGGGGCAGGCCAGGCCTGAGTGGGCAGCACCTCCCCATTCCTCCCTCCCCCCAGGTGGCCTGGGAGCCCGCAGTTGCCGGGCACCAGCTGCCCCCTCCCACCTCATGGCCCAAGTGTCAGGGAATTAGAAACATGTGGCTGAGAGGCCCTGGCAGAGGGTGAGGTGTCAGAGGCGCCTGGCAGCTGTGGCTCAGCCAGACCCAGACCCTGGAACACTGGGGGCCTGTCAAGCAGGAGCATGAGGCTGGGGTGGAGGAGGGCAGAGGGGAAAGGTCAGGGAGCACAGGGACGTTGAAAAGAGCAAATGGAGAATATTTCATGAATAAAGGAAGAGTTGCTGCTGGTGGAGCAGGTCCTCTGCAGTGCTGGGTGGGGCCTGGGCTGGGCCGGCCAGCCTGGCTGCTTTGTGGTGGGGCTGGCCAGAGCCTTTCTCTAGGACATAGTGACCAGGTTTGGGCTGCTGGGATGTGGAGAGTCACTCCCTCGTCAGCCCCAGGTGTGGGGGTCTGTGGCCCCCCCCATGTCACTTGGACCCATGGCCCTTATCTTTAGTGTCCTTATCCCTGACCTCAGGGCTGCCATGAGGACCAAGCCAGGCAAGGTGGTGGGAGGTGAGGGACAGTGAGGGTGGGGGTCTGGGATCAGCACAGACCCTGGAAGCTGTGACCTGTCACTTTGTTCCCGTCTCAGTGGGGGTACTTAGGTGAGAGAGGCTCGGCGGCCTTGGCTGAGGCTCGCCGGCATTTCCTTGATGGACAAGGCACAGCCACAACACACCTTCCACGAGGGGCCTTCATGGAATGACATGGCCTGATGAGGGGGAAAGGGTTGGAGCTGATGAGCTTGCTGGAACAGGCCAGGGAAGGACACTGCATCTGTCCCCTCCCTGCCTGCCCCCAGCACTCACTTCCCTTCACGTTCCAGGCAGCTCCAGGAGCTCAGAAGCAAGGGGAGCTTCTGCCTGGGCATGGAGTGGGGACCACAAAGGGAGGAGAACAGGCTCCATGTGGGGAAAGACAGGAGGAAGGGAAGAGGGGTCATGCTGGGGGCTGCAGCTGAGTCAGGCCTCCCTAACCGGGCCCAGCCGGGCCAGCCAAGGGCATCTTCATACACGTTCAGAGAGACTTGCCCACTCCTGAGTGTAAGCCATCTGTTCCTTTGAATGAGCCTTTACGTTTTAGTCACAGGGGCGCCACCGAGCAGCTCTGTTGGCCTCTCTGGGCCAGAGCTGAAGCCGAGGAATAGCAGTGGTCAGCATTTACGAGTCCCTCTGTGCAGGCCCATGCCATCCCTTCCAGGGGCTGTTTCCCCTCCGGTCCCCACAGCACCATTTGGAATGGACCAGGCTTGTCCCTTGGGACAAGGTTAGACACAGGCAAGGGATGGACCAAGCCAAGCAGGGGCTCCAGAGCCCACATTTCTACCACTCTTACTGACCAGTAGTACCACAGGCCTGGTTCTCCTTCACGTGGAGATCAGAAGTGGCTTTCCTGTGGATGCCTTGTGGGGGGGGTTATAGAAGTGTCTGGTTTGGGGTCCAATCTGGGCCACACTGCAATGAGCACCTGCGTCCCTGCCTCACTTGGGAAGAGAGCCCAACTCACACCTGGGTTTGTGCATTCATGCATCAGTTATGTGTGTCCCCCCCAGGCTGGGTGGTCACACAGGAGGAGACTGACCCATGGGGATGAGTGACTCTCTCAAGGTCAGAATAGGCCCCAGGCCCCTGAGTGCCACGAAGTCCAGAGTTAATTCCCTCAGAAAAACAGGCACGTAGGGTGGTGCTCTGATTCTTCCAGCCCAACCTCTGCTCTTCCCTGGCCAAATATCACATTCCCATAGCCAGTGTATTACATTTCTGCAACCATTTAAAAAAAAAAAAATTTCTAAATTGGCAATAGTTGTACATTGGTACAAAATTCAAAATGTATCAAAAGGCATATAGTAAAAATCTCCTTTCCCATCCTTGCTTCCGGCTACTCTCCGCTGGAGGCCAACCCTTTTCTTGGACTCATTTTCTTGGGTATCTTTCTAGAGATAATTTCACTTAGTTAAGTAAGTACATTTATAGATTCCTTTGACCACTTTTAACCTGAATGGCTGCCTACCATATACATCACGATTTGTCCCTTCCGTTTTCCATTTATGTTAAATGATGCTTCTAGAATTGCCTCTTTCATTTTAATGGTTGCATAGTGTTTCAATGTAGGAGAGAGTATTGCTCTTTGCACAACTCCTGGGAGGTACCAGTGTGGTATTCAGTGTGGCCCTGGAGAGATACACTATAATTTATTTGACCCGGTCCCTAATAATGGACATTTAGCTCATGAATTCATCTGCTCCAGCTGCTGTAACAAAATACCACAGACTGGGAGGCTTAAACAGCGCTCATCAATTTCCTCTCAGTTCCGGAGCCTGGAAGTCCAAGATCCAGGTGCCATCAGGGTTGGTGCCTGGGGAGGGCTTTCTTCCTGGCTTGCAAGCAGTCACCTTCTCAATGTCCTCACAAGGCAGAGAGTGAGTGAGCTCTGAGTCCCTTTCTCTCCTTATAAGGACACCAAGACTACTGGCTGAGGCCCTCACCCTAATGATCTCAGTTAACCTTAATTGCCTCCTTAAAGGTCCCACCTCCAAATACAGTCCCATTGGGGATTATGAATTTTGGGCGGAATGCAATTCAGTCCATATAGCTTATTTCCGTATTCAGTTATGATAAATAAAAGACAAAACCAAGGATTAGGCAACCTGCACGTTCCGCATCTTGGAACCAGAAGGTCGTGTTGGCCAAGGTGACAAAGCAGGACCTGATTGCTTGGCGCTCCGGTCTGACCTCTGCTCAACATGCTTGCTGCCCCCTCGGGGCTCACTGGCCCTCATCCAGCTCTGCGGGGCCACAGAACTATGTAACTGTGTGTGTCTAATTAACAGCCACAGATGGAGGGTGTCTTGGATGTGTCTCCTGTTATTTCTGATGAACAGCTGGTGTCTCCAGAAATGGCCTTAAGATTATTGGGCCTGGAATTTCTTTGGTTGCGGCCGATACCGAAGTGTCAATGATTGTGGTAAATGAAACCGTAATCTTGCCTTTATTAGCTGCCTCTTTTCCTAATGAGCGGCTTATGCAAACCTTCTTTCCCTGCTGCAGATACCCATCAACAATTTCCAAACCCTCTCTGAACCAACACACTGTTTTGTCACCTTGCCGGTTCCCTTGCTGGGAGGGTAAAAAACTTCGACGTATGCTCAGGAGCCATTTGTGCTAAGAAATTTTGCTTCAACACAATTACCAACAACCCCGCAACATCATCAGTCATATGTCATTTCACACATGTGCAAGTTTACTGGAGGGCACCTTCCCGGAAGTGTGGGTGATGGGTGGTGGCTTGGCAGGGAGCGTCCTTTCCACCTTCCCTTTAGTGCTCTTTCAAAGGCTGGAAAGTGAACAGATGCATTTCCTGGTTCCCTTGCAGCTAGAGTGGTGTGCTGGTAAATACCTAACAACCAGCTCTCTAAATAAATAAATAAATAAAATAAAATAAAATAAAATAAAATAAAATAAAATAAAATAAAATAAAATAAAAAGTGCACTCTGGCTTGTTGTGGTGCTTGCTGATTTTCATGGTATAAATACTCCCGGCATGGTCAATTTCAATTAAACTATTTTATGATGCCACTGAATGTGAAGGTGGGATGGCTGGGTACCCCTGACTCTTGCTGGTGTGAGCTGGCTGCAGCACATGCCCAGTTCTGCCACTTAGCTGCACGCTTCTACAGTTCAAGGCCAAGAGCATCCCCTTGCTGCTTTTGGCTGTTCCTGCTGGCAAGCAGAGTTGTGGCAGTTGTTTTGGGTGCAGCGGCATCCCAGGGTCCACTTAGTCCTTTTGTGGGGTCAAGAGGCAGGTGTAGAGGCAGCAGTGGTGACCTCCTAACCCCCACCTGGCTGGCAGGGCTGAGGCACCAGCCCCGGGCCGGCTGGTCCCCAGGCACTGTTCCGGGCAGCTCTCCAACAGACTTGGCCCACGCCTGCTCCTCTAGCCCTTTCAATAAAATTGTAAGCCCATAATTTCCTGTCTAAAACCCCTTTTGCTTAAAATTGTTTGAGTGGTTTCTATTTCCTGTAAGCAAACCCTGGATGATATAAAGTGGAATCTGAAACTTTTTTTTTTTTAAACAGATGTACATTTTTCTCGAGCCTGTTCCCTCATCTGTCTGTGCAGAAGGATTGTAACGAGTCGTAAGGTCTCGGAGGACAATAATAAAAAATTGACATGTGTTAAGCTTGGTAAATCTGGCAACTCCGGAGGGAAGCATCTGAGTGCGCTGAGAAGGACAGGACCCACTCCCAGAGTGTGTAAGGCTCTGTCCTCCCACAGCCTCTTCTCCAGGCCCTGCTGAGGCTGTCTGTGCTCACGAGGCAGAGACTGAGCTGTTGGATGCTAGTACCAGTTGGGGGAGAGGCTAGACTTTCTTGGCTCCGTATAACCAGACACATGAGTATGTGTCATGTAACTGTTCCTTTAACTGCACTTTGAGGCTGAGCTGATTTGGGGGTCTCTCTCTTGATGTATCCTCAAGCAGAACTCATGTTTGGGGAGCCAACTACTCCTGAGGTAATGTGGAGGAAGAGGTAATGTGCAGATGGATGATTCTAGCAACCTAGTAGAGGTATTCTTTTGGCTAATTGGGAAGTACTCCCTTTGTTAAAGGCAAATGCCTCCCAGGAAAGGAGCCTGTTATCAGCTCTGGGCACCTTAGTGTGAAGGAATTCCCAGGTTCTAGCCAGGCCAATAGCAGTCACTGAGCTGAGGACAGTTTCCTGGAGAGCATGGCTCAGCCTGGGGGAGTCTGACAGTGGAAGTGTGGTGAGTAGACTGATCAATGGCAGCAATGAGAGAGGCCAGTCTGGGTGGGGTGCCACAGGTGGGGAGCTAGGCCCTGAACAAAAGTGGCTGAGAACTGGGGTCTAGCAGAACTGGCTTCAGGCTCTGATCCCTCCTAGCCCCTGCACAAACCACTCACCTCTCTGGGCCTGTCGTTCCTCATTTGTAACACGGGGATGATAATATCTAGCTCATGAGTTTCTCCTGAGGGTTGACTAAAATAAGAACTATTAGGGAGCAGAGAGTATAGGCGGTGAACCAAGGGCAGAGGGATGGGGACTGTCTGTGTCTGCCTGGGTTTAATCAATAAAGTCGGGAGGGGGATATCTGTAGAAAACAGGACAATAATGAAATCCACCAAGTCGGACTGCTGTTTTTATAACCTGGTGTGATAAAATAATCCTCCCAGGGAAGATATTTTATTGGTTGAATTCTAAACAATGATTTGTTAGTGAGTATATATGCTACATATTAGTGTGATTTTATTTCTTATCTTTTCATAAATTTTGTATTCTACATGAAAGTTCATTTGGAGAACTCCTACGTATACCGTTGGCCCAGAAATGGGCTTTATAAAGTAAGTCGTGAGAGGGAAAAGGCCACTGTGGGCATAGCTCATGTCTCTAACCCTGGGGTACTATGAATTCCTTCATTAACAGGAGATTTGACAAAATAGTGATAGTAGAGTGATTGGAAAGATGAAGATAATAGAATCTGAGTTACTTTAATTCTGCCATTCTGGGTGACCACTATTTTATTTGTATTTAAAATTCAAAACAGTATAACATAAGTGCAAACTGCAAGGAGAGTGCAAACTGCAAGGTGAGTGCAAATTTTAGTTCATATATGAACTATTTTGCTAAATTGGAATAATATCTTTAAAATTCAAACATCTTTTTAAATTATTAATTTAAAACTAATGAACAGGGTTCCACAGGTAAGGAGTTTGGAAGTCACCACTCTGTCTTCACAAGTAAAAAGTTGAACAAAGGGAAAAATCAACAACTCTTCTTGGATCCATAGGAGAGCGGAGGGCATAAGGCAAATCGCTGCCTCCAAGATTGGAGAGACAGAGGTGAATACACAGAGTCACGGCTTCCCGGAGCAGAGACTTGTCACTGGAAACCATAGCGGGAACCCGTGCTGGGGTAGGAACATGTGAACTGTAATTGATGAACAGCTGGAGGCCCAGTGTGGACAAGTCTGAGAATTAAAACCCCCAAGGGCCACAATCACAGAGCGTCCCCCACAGTGTTGACCTGAGACTGACCTCCAGGAGCTTGAGCAGGTTCCCACAGAAAGTATTAGAGTAAAAATCCCCTCGTAACTCTGGCAGGGGAGGGGAAAAGGAACCATTTTGAAATATGCCAGAGCACTCTGTTCTCCTTAACGAGGCCTGCCTTCAGGGTAAGCTAGTTAACCAGAACCTACGCTGTTGGGGGCATTATCAGAGCCTAACTGCTCTGGGGGAAGGGAAGTAGTCAACTCTAAGAAACGATAGTCATCCTGTCCCACCTAAGGGGGAGAAAAATCCTGAGACACTCTTGTGAGGTTCACCGTCCAGAGAGACAGGCTCACTAAAAGACTAAGACCTAATTCTAGGACTATAGAGCACTTCCCCTCCCCACACATCTCACCACATTACTAAGGTTTATTTATGGCAGTTCCTTTTACCTGGTACATCATATCCAACTACCAAGAAAAGTGACAAGGCATACCGTCATTACAAGAGGAGAAGACTACAGACCAATATGTCTCACGAACAGAGATGCACAATTCCTCGATAAGCTATTAGGAAATTAAACACAACAATATATAAAAAGGATTATACAACATGACCAAGTGGGATTTATCCCAAGTAAGCAAGGCTGGTTCAAGACTTGCAAATTAATTAATGTAGTCCATCACACCAACAGGCTAAAAAAGGAAAATCACTTGATCATATGAAGAAAAAGCGTTTGACAAAACCCAACAACTATTCATGATAAAAACTTAGTAAACTATGAATAGAAGGGAACTTCCTCAACCTGATAAAAAATATTTACAAAAACCTACTGCTAACATCACACTTAATGGTGAGAAACTAGAAGCTTTCCCACCAAGATCAGGAAAAAGACAAAGATGTCCCTTCTCTCTACTCCTTTTCAACATCATATAGGAAGTACTAGCTAATGCAATAAGACAAGAAAAGGAAATAAAAGTATATAGTTTGGGAAGGAAGAAATAAAACTAAAGAACAAATCAAGAAAATTAAATATTACAGAAAATGTAGTATTTGCCCAAGTTTTACCTTGTTCACACGTTTTGGGGTTTTCTGCTGAGATATAATTTACACACCATAAAACTCACCATTTTAAAGTGTACAATTCAGTGGTTTTCAGTATTATTCACAACGTTGTATAGTCATCACTATTATTTAGTTCTAGAACATTCTTAAAAAGATTTTATTTACTTTGAGAGAGAGAAAGAGTGCGTGAGCTGGGGGAAGAGCAGAGGCAGAGGGAGAGAGAGAATCTCAGACTCCACGCTGACTGTGGAGCCCAATGTGGGGCTCAATCTCACAACCCTGAGATCATGACCTGAGCCAAAATCAAGGGTTGGATGCTTAACCAACTGAGCCACCCAGGCACCCCTAGAACATTTTCATTACCTGAAAAATAAACCCCATTTATTAGCAGTCACTCCTCATTCCTCCCCTCCCAAGTCCCTGACAACTACTAATCTGTGTCTCTATGGATTTGCCTATTCTGGGCATTTAATATAGATGGAATAATGTAATATATGACTTTTTGTGTCTGGCTTTTTCACTTAGCGTATTTTCAAGATCCATCTATGTTGTAGCATGCAACATTTCCTTCCTTTTTATGGCTGAATAATTTTCCATTTATGGATATACCATATTTGTTTATCCATTCATTAGTTGATGGATGTTTGAGTTATTCCTACTTTCCGGCTATTATGAGTAATGCTGCTATGAAGATCCATGTACAAGGTTTTGTGGGGACATGTTTTCATTTCTTTGGGGCATATACCTAGGAGTGGAATTGCTGGCTCGTATAATAACTCTATGTTTAACTTTCTGAGGAATCACTGAACTGTTTTCCAAGGTGGCTGCATCATTTCCCATTCCCATTAGCAGTGTAAGTGTTCCACTTTCTCTACACCTTGCAAACACTTATTATTTGCCTTTTACATTTTATTTATTTGTTTACTAAAGATTTTATTTTTAAGTAATCTCTATACCCAACATGGGGCTTGAACCTATGACCTGAAGATCAAGAGTCTCATGCTCCACCAACTGAGCCAGCCAGGCGCCCCTGCCTTTTTTAAATTATAGTCATTCTAAAAAAAAAAAAAAAAAAAGTTATAGTAATTCTAATGTGGAATTTCATTGTGGTTTTGATTGCATTTCCCTAATAATTAATCATGTCGAGTATCATTTTGTACGTTTTTCTACAAATACTCATTATCCAGTTGTATGTCTCCTTTGGAGAAATATCTATCCAAATTCTTTGCCATTTTAAAATAAGATTGTCTGATTACTGAGTTTTTAGAATTCTTTATGTATTCCAGAAACAAGCCCCTTATCAGGCATATAATTTGCAAATATTTTTCCCTTTCTTTGGGTTGTCTTTTCACTTTCTTGATGGTGTGCTTTAAAACACAAATATTTAATTTTGATGATGTCCAATTGATTTAGTTTTTTATTTTGTTGCTTGTGGTATCATATCTAAGAAACTCTTGCCTAATACGAGATCAAGATTTATGTCTATGTTTGCTTCCAAGAGTATTTTAGCTTTAGCTCTCACATTTGGCTTTTAGATCCATTTTGAACTAATTTTTTTACTTGGTGTGAGTTAGGGGTCCAGTTTCATTTCTTTGCTATGCATATACAGTTGTCCCAAAATTATTTTTTGAAGACTTTTCCTTCCCCCATCAATTTGTGTTGGCTCCCTTGGTGAAAAATCCATTGACCATAGATGTAGCTATTTGACGCTTTATTTCTGTTGGTCCCCCTCTTCTTATTTTGAAAAATGTAAGTTGTAGACGTTAACTCTTCTCTCGTGTTTCAGTTAAAAATTCTTCCTAAACGGGTCAACAGGTGGCCCCATTCACAACCCTGGTAGTTGGTTGGGCTGTTGGCTTGGTGCCTTGGTTCTCCTCCACATGCCCTCTGCAGCAGGTGGGCTCAGCCTTCCTCATAAGGAGTTCCAAAGGAATGAGAGTGGAAGTGGCAAGGTCCCTTGAGTTCTTGCTTGGAGTCACATGGCTTCCCTTGTGCCACACTCTACTGCTCAAAGCAAGTTTACAAGTTGGCATCTATTAGAAGGGTGTGGAAATAGACTATGTCTTTTGATAGAAGCTGCAAAGAACCTTCAAAGAATCTGTAACCATTTTTAATTCACAACAATCTCTAACTACACCAGTGTGTATCTTCTAAGAACAAGGAAATTGTGGATTACACATGGATTACACATGGTTGTAGAGTAAGGCTTTTCAGAGAAGGGACATTTGATAGAGGCCCGAATGAAGGGAATACAGCATGGGGAAGAGTATTTAAAGCAGGAGGAGGAGCATGTGCAAATGTCCTGCAGCAGGAAAGCATTTGGTGTGAGAAGTGGGTCTGTTGTGAACATCAAATGGGATAAAATATGTAAACATGTTTTATTATGGGATGAGAGAGGTGTACTATTGCCTGTCACTGCAATTCTCTCAAGATGTTCTCAGAGGGTGAACGAAGACAGAAAAAAAAAAATGCCTTCAGTAATAACATCCAGCTAGATCAGGGCCAGGGACAAGCAACAGGAATGCCACATTTGGCGGGGGGGGGGACTGGGTGGCTCAGTTGGTTAAGCATCTGCCTTTGGCTCAGGTCATGATCTTGGGGTCCTGGGATCGAGTCCCAGAGAGGCTGCTTCTCCCTCTGCCCCTCCCCCTCCTTGTGTTTGCTCTCTATTTCTCTCTCTCTCTGGCAAATAAATAAATAAAATATTAAAGAAAAAAAAAAGGAATGCCACATTTCCCTTAGTGTCCAACTCCTGCTCCCCAAAGCGGGCTCTGCATTGGGAACCTGGGCCAGTCCATTCAGGTGGGCGGAGCACCGGCTTTGGATCCCCTTTCTTCCTGGCTGCTCAGCCCCAGCCAGGTGGACCTCTCACGTGCCATAGCCAGCTGGCTCCCCGGGCTCCCCTGCCATTCAGGGTCCCTGATTCCAGTGACTTCTAAGGAGCAAGAGGGCTCAAAGATCTTAGCATTTAGGGGTACAGGGCTTTCCCTGGGGCTACCCTAGGTCCCGGGGCCTGTCATACTCTCAGTGGGGGGGGGGAGGGGCGTATTTATAGAAGCCACACTAGCCTCCAGGTGACCTCCGGTGGAGGCAAGTCCTGGTCACTCTTGCTTTTGGAGCCTTTCAATATATTAAAAAAAGAAGGAAGGAAGGAGGAAGAGAGGGAGGGAGGGAGGAAGAAGAAAGAGAGTTCAGACAAAATAAGGTGTGCAAGCATTGTTCATACTCTGAGTGTATGAACAAACTGATAGGGTTTTTGGTTTTTTTTTTTTTTAAGATTTTATTTATTTGAGAGAGAGACAGAATGAGAGACAGAGAGCATGAGAGGGAGGAGGATCAGAGGGAGAAGCAGACTGCCTGCTGAGCAGGGAGCCTGATGCGGGACTCGATCCAGGGACTCCAGGATCATGACCTGAGCCGAAGGCAGTCGCTTAACCAACTGAGCCACCCAGGCGCCCAAACTGATAGGGTTTTAACCCACACAAACACAGTGGAAATCATTCGTACTATTCACAACATAGTCACGGACTTACCGAAAGCCTTATTTCATAGCGCAGACCAAGGTTATAGGAACCCGGGGAGCAGTAGCTTCTTTGCATCCCCTGTGTGACTCTAGGTCCAGCTTCATTTGGAGAGAAGGTGGCCCTGGATGCCCTCCAGAGCACGGTCAGCCGAGGGGAGGGGAGCCGGGCCTCGGAAGCGGGGAGCTCTGCTCACACGCAAGCGGGGGAGCCTGTCCAGCAGGAGGGCAGCTCAGGAGCCCAGGAGTTCAGGAGGGAGCTAAACCACCTGACCGTGCTCTGTCACCAGAGAGATCTGGCTGCCCTTATCCTGTCTGAAAGTTAGAGGTCTCTCTCTCTATCTCTCTGTCTCTCTCTTCTTTGTGTGTCTTTCTTTGCTCTGTCTCTGTCTCTGTCTCTCTCATTCCATCTCTCATTCCAGCTGCTGACGCGGGGCCTTCCCGCCCCCACCGCCAGGCCTCCTAACAGTAAAGCTGCCTTTGGACATCCCAGAGTTGGAAATCAGCAGAAGGTTGCTGGCAGGGTAAGGACTTCCTTCTCTCCGGGGCTGGCCTTGTCCCAGCTGGAGGGCCCGGCCGGCCCTGCCCCCAGGACCCCCTGCCGTGTGTGGTTTGTGGCCTGGGCTGTGGCCAGGGCCGTGGTGTCTGGTGTCTCAGCGGGGCCCCGCGCCGCTGGAGCAGACCAAGGATGCGGTGGGCCGTGAGGGCCTTTCTCGCAGGGCCGCCCACACTCCAGTGTGGGGAAGAAGGCTCTGGAGAGGCGTTTCCTCTCTTGGTCTCCTTCTGACCTTCTTTCCTCACCAGTCACTGTTTTCCCCAGATGCTGGGAAATGTGTGTGGACATCACAGGGTTGGTCCTCCTTCTAGGCCGGGCCTGGCCCTTCCGGTGCTGGGGGGCACGAGAGTGTCATTGTCCCAGCCGGCCGAGGGCGACGGCGTGCCTCTGAGGCCCGGGGCGGGCCTGGCTCAGCCACACAGATGTGGTGTTTCAATATTTATTTTTAGTGGCCACTGGTTAAAACGAGCCTTCCCTTTGATGGGGGCAACCCTGAAAAGTAAAAATAAATGAGATCATTGCCTTGTCAGGAAGTCCCACCAGCCCCCGCTGGGTGGACCCTGAGCCCAGTCCCCAGATGTCCAGGACAACCAGCAAGACTCGTGATTTGAGGGCTCCTCAGGGAGCCAGGCCGGTGATGACCGTGGCCTCTCACCGGGAAGACCGCGGTCCTTCTCTCCCCAGCCTCCTGGCCCGTGCCCAGCTCACCTGCCTCACCCTGGGCCCTTCAGTGGCTGGCAGGCTGTCGACCAGGGCTGGGGGCTTGGGTGTCGTGTGCGCACTCGCGGACCTCTCTGACCTCAGCTCAGGTCAGGAGGTCCTACCTGCTCTGGAAGACACACGGGAGTCTGTTGGCTTAAACGTTCTGGAAATTCATCTATGTGACTCAATAGCCTCAGCTCTCTCCAGCCCCAGCTGGAGTCCTTCCGCTTGTTCAACCGAAGCTGGTGTTGGAGGTCAAGGACAGTGAGAGCTCTTCTTGTGCTAAAGCATTGGAGGGCGCAGGTGAGGCTGAGTTCACCCTTGGGTTTGGATTTGAGAGTGTCGAGTGGTCGGGTCCTTGTCCCACAGTAGAAGGGGCAGCTGGCCCTTGGGGGGCACTGCCCCAAAGCCCCCAGCCAAACCCTCTCCTATCCTGCTTGTCAGGGGCCTGGCATCCCCACTGGAGAAAGGCTTTTCTTGGTTCAAGGTGTTTCTCCAAGGGAGTCTGGGTGCAGCCGGTCCGCCTTGGGTAGGGTGACGCCCAGAGGTCAGGGACCACCTAATCTTTACTGGTGTTCTGGTTTTCAGCTGTGAAAACTGGCTCAGAAGCACCAAGTCCCTTTCTCCAGGTCAGAGTTCATACAGGAATGTGGGTTCAAACCCAAAGTTGTTTCTGTGTTTTTGACCCTTTTCCAGGCTACCTCCTCATTGGCTATTGTCCCTTTGTCCCTTATTGGCTCTTGACACCTCAGACGGGATTATTTTATCACAGTGGTTCTTAAACCCAAATAATGTAGGACCCTTCCCCCGACCCCCACCTTTTAACCATCTGAGCCACCCAGGCGCCCCGACCCCCACCTTTTAGAGGAAAAAAATTATCTGGTTCCCTAGTACTGATCTAAATTATTTTCATTATAACTTTACTTAAATACATAAAAACCATGAAAACAGGCATAACCCTCTTATGTTTGTAGCTGTTATGGACCCAGTTCCCCAAGACCATTCAAAAATTACCGACAAAATGAAGAGAAGAAAGAGATTCCGATGAATGCCATCAACCTCATGAGGTCGGGTGACACCATCTTGCAGAAGTGAGTCCCCGCTTGCTGACAGGGTGACTGCTTTGGAACTCACCGGGCCTGCGGAGTCTCCCCCTGGTGCCTCTACTTGAGCTGGGAAGCCCATTGGAGCACGTCACGCGGTGGTGTCACTTGGTCCTCTGCATGTTAACGACAGGAGCTTACTCACCCACCCGGACCTGGTCCGCAGGACAGAACACCATGGGGATGAAGTTAGGGTCTGTGTCCTGGTCGCTGAGCAAAGCCCCAGAGACATGTGGTGCTTGCCAGGGAGGTACTGGGGCAGGACCGGAGCAAGGGACCTCAGTGCCCAGTGTGGACTGGGGACGTCCCGGGCTTGGAGCAGAGCAGAAGCAGGGACATCTTTCGGCCAGAGTGAAGGTGGCAGGAAAATCTCAAGGCTTCCAACCAGGAGGTACATGTGGGGGAAATCAGAATGACCTTTTTGTCCTTTGTCCCAGGGAAGAGCAATTCTAGAACCTTCCTAGGCAGGTCCCCCTGTGGCTGCTGCCTGGCCTGGGCCCCCTGGAATGGCCCACTTGGGCCACTGGCCATGCTACTGTCCTGTTGGACCCTCACTGCCCCCGACCAGTCCCTGTGTGTCTCTGAGAATGAAGGGTCAGCGCAGCATAGAGCCAGGCCCCCAAAAACGACTGCCAGACAGGGTAGGGAATCCCGGTCCCCGACCTGAGAATGACTGGCTGGTCAGGAATGGCTGGCTCATGGGTCTGAACCCCACACCGAGGGACAGAGTTTGTTCTATCTCTGCTCTTGCTTACCCTCTTCAGCCCCCTCTCAGACTGAATGGAGCTGCCAACAAGTGTGAGACCCTTGTCTCTTGGGCCTTCTGTTTAGAGCCTCTCCATGTACTAGCTGATGGCCCTTGGGCTTGTCAGTCGATCTTTCTGGGCAGCAGTTCCCTAATCTGTGAAATGGGTCCATGTGTGAATTCCATGAGGTGATAGGGATCTTCTGCGTTAGATTCTAGCTCACTTACATATACCTGTAATATATGTGTGTGTGCAATTGTACATATGTGTATAGACAGAGATATTACTTTATAAGCAAGCTAAAAACAACAGCAACAAAAATAACCACGAGCTCTCTCCAGGGGCCTGGGGCACCAGGATTTGCCTCACTAGAAGACCTGGAGCCGCGTGACCCCGGGAGGAAGGAGCTGGAGCAGAATGGTAGACATGGACAATAGAAACACAACAACACAACACTTTCATTGTGTCTGTTCCTGGTTTCATCGGGGAGCAGGAGAAGGAAAGCAACTCAACTTCAGTTGACCTTGGTCGGGTCACAGTGCATCTCAGGCAGGGCGTCCTGCTCACTGGTGGCCCCCACTTCTCTTGGCTTCCATTGCTCACTGTGGGCACCCAATGGAAGCCCCTTGCAAGGATTGCAAACAAGCCAAAGCTACACGGTGGCCCTGGATCTCTTTTGGAGGTAGATGACATGTAAATTATTACTCAAGGAGATGCAAAATATTATATTAAGGGTTTTCATGCCCAGAACCGTCCTGGGGAGCACAGTGAGAGGCAGAGTAGAGTCTTCCATGTCTCTGGAAACAGCCCTTTTAGATCTCTGCTTTATCAGAGCTGCTAGAGCTTTTACTTTCCCAGGAAAGAGCCTGCTTTTAGACCCCCTGAACTGGATGGGGACAGAGCATTGACTTTGCCCAACCATGAGGACCGAGGGGCTGTCCTTCCATGGGGTTGCTAAGCTGGCAGGACATACATTTCCAGCTCCCCTCATAATGGGAGGCCTGCCTGGGATAAGGCCGAGATGGAGAGATGCAGAGGGAGACCCTGGATCAAGCCATGCCTGAAGCCATCTACTCAGATATCTGTTATACGAACCTCCCTTCCCACCAGCAACCCCGTCCCCGCCCCCTCATCTTTTCCTTTAGAAGGTGATTTTTAGCCAAAAGCATCTTGTCCACCACTGTTATGGAGTAAGTAGTATGTGGACCTGCTCATCCCTCCACTCAGAGGCTACCATTGTGCCAGGCCCTGAAACAGGTGCCAGGGGCACAAGGACAAATCATATCCTCAGTTAGCACCTTGGTGGGCCTAGGGGGCAGATGTGAGACAAATCCATGCTGCCCTGTGTTGAGTATTAGAGGAGGGGAGGAGGGGGGAGAGGACCCGAATCCGAGAGGGCTTCCCTGAGGAGGCGACATGTGCCTCAAACTTGAGGGAGAGATGGGGTTTTGCTAGAGAGAGAAGAGGACCTGTGGGCACAGAGAAAGCAGCTGACCGAGTACGGAGTCTGTGAAGAAACCACAGGCCAGGGGCTGGCAGCCGGCGTTCCCTGAGCCAGGAAGGGAGGGGAGACAGCTGTAGCCTCCGCCTGGCTCCTTGGGGGGCCCCGGGGCCAGCCCTCCGACCCCATCCCTGCCTGCAGCATTGGCAGGAAGAGACTGAGGGAAGCCTGGGGAGACACGCATGGCTGGGAGAGGGAGGGATGTGGCCACTTTCTTTCCAGCTCCTCACGGTAAAGAAATGACTTCCCTCCTGCACAAGCTGGACCTCCTCTGCAGCTGGAAAGAAGATATTAATGCTGTGTCTGATGATGTGTCGCCTGGCGGGACAGGGCCCCAGCAGCCAGGTGAGCTCACTGCCGACCTGCCGCCCTCCTTCGCACCGCGACTGTCCCACTGGCCCGGAGGCCCCCAAGTCCAGGCCGAGAGAAACTTGGCTCCGCTGCGACTCTCAAAATAAGTGGTTTTTATTTCATGTTCACCAGGGAGGTTACAAAATATAATTGGGGTTGCCGCTCCACATATTATTTCTGCAATGTTCCCCCATCTCCCTTCCCAAAAGCCACTCACAAAGGGGTCTTTGTTCTCTGTAGGTTCAAAGTCAGCTTCTCCAACGGGAAACGGATTGGCGATTACAAGGAGACTGAGTTTTACTGGCTGTCCAACCAGAAATATGGGACATATCAGGGTTCCGGCAGGAGCCAGGGCGAGTGCGGTTTGCAGGCCACAGAAGCCAGTGTGAATGGATTTCCAGTGTGAGCTGAAGGCGGGCTGTGGGGGGCAGCCCACATCGGCTCTCTCCCGGGGGCCATGGTCCAGACGTGGCCTCCACTGCCTGGCTTTCCCCACCCATAGCGTGGGGTCCTCAGACCCTGGACTAGAAGCGATCAGAGGGTTTCGTTCAGTTCCTGGGCCCTCCGGGGCTTTTCAGAGGGTCTCATAACAGGGTGGGCAGGGCTCGGGGCACCCACGCCTGCTACTACCCTTCTGGAGCTTTGACTGATCAAATGAACGTCCAGGTCAGGCTTTAAGGAAGAAGCCTTTTTCAAGGAAAGTTTGCCAAGGGTTGACCTGGGTGACCTTGTAGGCCTAGGAGATGCTGGGCCCCAGGAGACAGTGGGGGGAGGAGGCTCAGAGCCCGGGGATCCTGTGTAGCCTCGAGTAGCGAGGCTAGCCTTTCTGGGCCTCATCTGTCCCTCTGGAAAGTGGAGTCACAGCGGCCTGATGGGAGTGCAGCGCAGAGCTGGGGGCCCCCGGCTCAGAGGTGCAGAGGTGGGCACCTACTGGCTGGGCACCCACTGCTTGGTCGAGCCAGCCTTTCGAAGGTTGGAGAGCCTTCCCGTGGCACCTGCACCTTGTCTAGCGTAGGCCCAACCAAGGTGCCCCTCACTGAGAGCAGGAGGGGCAGGGGCCCAGCACTGGAGGGGGCGGCCCCTCCGCTCACACCGGCAGCAGGAAAGCGGGTTTCCGCAGTAACGGCTTCCACATCGAGGGAGAGGCCACCAGCAGGGGGTGCAGGGAATTCTCTGCAGTTGTGGGATCCTGGCCACCCCAGACTCACCCCACCTGGGCTGAGACTCTGGCTTTCACCCCAAGGGGACACTCCTATGCACAGCATCCTGCAGTGGGGGGCTCCTTCCCAGCATCCTGGAGGAAACTGAGTAGCAGCCTCTCCGGAACCTCAGCTCAGCTGGGCCTCCCCTCACCGTGGTGGTCCCAAGGAGGAAGCCAAGCCACAGCAGCGTCAGGGGCTTAGGACACAGCAGGCCCACAGGGGTCCCTGGGGAGGAGGCCGGCCACGCCCTCAGACCCACTCCCTGGGGCCTGCCCTCCGTGGAGCCTCCCCTCCCTGCCATCCCCTGCCGGCCTGGCCAGCAGACCTGGGGCTCACAACACGCCCGCTTTTGTTCCAGCAACAACGGCCTAGGAATTTGGGGGTGGGGTAGGGGCAGTGGCATGTCTCAGGCCATGGGGCTCTTCTCCACCCCGGGGTGGGGCTGCTGGGGTGATGGTGAGGGCCACCTGCCCGCCCCTCTGCCAGGAGCCAGAGCTTCCTCTGGGAGGTCACCCATGTGTTTCCATGTGTTTCTGCAGCTCCAGGGTCTTGCAGGGACAGAGCCGGGAACTGTGGGCGGGAGTGCTAGGGGCTTTAGGAAAACAAAACCTCCCTCCAGCCCCCCTTGGAAGAGACGCTGAGCTCCTTGGGGGAGCGGGGAGAGGAGACCCCTGGGTGAGTTTTACAAAGCTAGGAGGAGATGGAGGGTCTCTCATGCCCCCCGTCCCCCCAAGCCTGCTCCAAGATTCCAGATCTTTCCAGAGCACTGCTCTCAGGGCATTTCAGAGCAGAAGCCAGGCCCAGCTGGAGGCCGATACAGAGGCCCCTCCCAGGGCTAGGTGGTCCCAAACTGCCTCCTAGGTGGCCCCACTGTCATGGCCACCAGCCGTTGCGTTCACTGATAAACACTGGCTCTGGCCGTTGAGCCCTCAGGGCCCTGGTGAACTTCTGGGCAGGCTGGAGGTACTCCGCGAAAACCACATCTCGGGGGCGGCCCCTCCGCTCACACCGGCAGCAGGAAAGCGGGTTTCCGCAGTAACGGCTTCCACATCGAGGGAGAGGCCACCAGCGGGGGTGCAGGGAATTCTCTGCAGTCGTGGGACCCTGGCCACCCCAGACACAACTCACCGAGGGAGGCAGGACGCGTGGGCCGGCTCGCCCTGGGAGCTGCTCTCATCTACCAGAGGATGGGTCGGGATTCTCCCCATTTTATAGCCAGGGAAAACCAAGGTTCACAAAGTCAGGAGGGCTTAGGATTGGGGTCTGCTTGCTCCAGTCCCGGGGTGCTCACAGTAGTTCACACTGCTTCGTGGGGAGCAGGCGCTGCGCTCTGTGTTTCCTCATTAATACTCTCACCACACCTGGACTGCAGGTATTGACCCATTTTACAGATCGGAAACTGAGGGTCTGAGCAGTTAAGTAACTTGGGCTAAGTGAGCTGGGATTGAAACTCAGGCCTACTTGACCCCAGAGGTTTCACCCACTCCACCCCTGCGGGGCTTTGCTACCTTCATGTGCTTCCTCCCCTAAAACTCTCCTTAACCATCCTCTGGGGAGCTCCCCAAAAGGGCCTTGTCTGGACTCCAGCCCCGGAGATTCTAATCTACTGGCTGGGGTGTGGCCTGGGTGTCAGGGGTTCTTAGAGGTCCCAGGCCCTTCTGAGATACAAAGACCCCTGGTGGCTAAGCCAGTCTTGGGCAACTCTTGGCCCAGGGGGCTGAACAGGACAAGCCCCTTGCAGGAGAGTGGTGCCTGCTGTCTCCACCCCAAGGGCCCTCTCCCCGTCTCTGATGACCCCTGGAACCAGCCCAGCCAAAGGGCCAGACCCTCTGAGAGCCTGGGGTCCTGTCCAGGACAAAGAGGGGCTGGCAGACCCCAGACTAGCACCAGGTCAGCTGGTGCGGGGCCCCAGGGATCCAGGATGCCTCGCTCACCCTAATACCCTCCTAGGTGGCCCAGGAAGGGGTCTGATGTGCATACCCCTTGGTGAAATGAAAACAGCTCAACCTGAACATCGAAGGCTTTGCTCTTTTTTATTTTTTTAAAGATTTTATTTATTTATTTGAGAGAGAGAGAGCACATGAGAAGGGGGAGGGTCAGAGGGAGAAGCAGACTCCCCACTGAGCAGGGAGCCTGATGCGGGACTCGATCCTGGGACTCCAGGATCATGACCTGAGCCGAAGGCAGTCGCTTAACCAATTGAGCCACCCAGGCGCCGAAGGCTTTGCTCGTTAAATCGTGCCTCCGCAGCTATGAGGGAGGGTGTCCCAGATGTCCTTTTCTGGTTCCCAGCACAGCTGTGTTCGGTGTGGGCAGCCCAGGTCCCCAAACAGGGAAGCCATCGGTAACCAGGGATCTCTTGACTGGCCTGGGGAGGGGCTCACCCGGGCCTAAGCTAATGCCCCTTCCCTCCTCACTCCCCCCCGGCAGGTGCAGGGCTGGCTGGGGACGAGGCTCAGTCCCTGGGCCCCAGCTCCTGATGCTCCCTGAATCTCGGCATGGGAGCCTCTGTGAGCTCTTCAAAAGCCCAGTACCCATGTCTCCCCCAGGTGAGTCATTCCCAGGTGGGACCTGGCTTCTGGGCTTCACGGGAAAAGGGGCTTTTCTCCCAATAACCGAGGGGCTCTTGTTTCTGCTGTTGGCCCGTTTTCATTCTACTCTTATGGGTGTGATTCACTCTGTTAGCGGTTAGGTTAGCAAAGCCCTGCAATTTCTAGGACATTTGGATGACACGTGGGACACCAGGATGGAGTCTGTGATATCGGATTATCTCAGGAAAGTTAGGGTGTCTGGTGATCCCCTGATAGATGTAAATGACGTGAGTGAGGAGAAGGGAGAGGGGACCCTAAGGATGAGTGAGAGGAGTTTGGGGAGGCCGTGATGGGGGAATGGGGATTGAGCCGAGAGGGAAGGTATGTAGGTTCTGGAAGGGAGTAGGCTGCATTCTAGGCAGGTGTGAAGGGCTAGTAAAAGTGGAGAAGTGTAGATGGTGCGTCCCAGGAGAACCCCCAGTGGAGGCAGGACACGGTAGGGAGCTGGAATTTTAGTTTGCAGGTAAAAGAGAACAGGAGCATCTCCCCTGCGGCACCCCTCCCCCGGCCCATGGTTAGGACCCAGAGAATGATCTGGGTGCCACACAAATGTTAGAAAAAGTCGGTTTTTGTGAAAGAGTCCTCTCCTTCGACATCCTGTGGGGTGAGTTCGATCCAGGTCCCTTCTTACCAAAAATACTATTTTCTTGGGCTACAGCAACTAGTACCTTGACTCCTGACTTCCCTGGGCTGGAAGCAGTGCAGCAATATTTAAAAATCACATAAACGAGGGGCACCTGGGTGGCTCAGTCGGTTAAGCGTCTGCCTTCGGCTCAGGTCATGATCCCAGGGTCCTGGGATCGAGCCCCGCGTCGGGCTCCCTGCTCAGCAGGGAGTTTGCTTCTCCCTCTCCCTCTGCCCTTTGCCTCCCCAGCTTGTGCTCTCTCTCTCTCTCAAATAAATAAAATCTTTTTAAAAAATTACATAAACAATGTCACAGCACATCATGAAGACGATAAGTGCCTCAAATGTTTCTGTCGTTGTTGTCATAATGTCCTTTGTGCAGTAAAGATCACCCCCCCCACACAAATTGCAGCCCCAACACCAGCAACCATCATGCACTTTTCCTCCTTGTGATCTCAAGCAGATACATCATAAACATATACATGAAGAAGGGTCATATTTTCAGGACAAATGCCAAATATTTTTTTTCAGATTTGTAAATTTGTTATAAATATTACAAAATCATTTTCACAAATTTATTCTTTGCAAAAAACATATACATAAAATCGAAGTATGGTTTGTTACTCAGTCAACCAAACCACACAAAGAGTGACATTAAGTGAGCAAAAATTGGGACTATTGCCTAGAATGAGTCTGTGAATGGGATATTTGAAAGTTTGAAGTGGAAACTTCCCTCCGCCCCGCCCCCAGCTCTCACAGCCCGGATAGGCTGAAATTCTCTTTTCTTCAGATTAATCTGTGGGTTGCAGGGCCGTGCATGGACGCCGTAATGGCAGCCAGAGGATGGGCTTGGGGAGGGGCAGGCTCCCGGGCTAGGGGTGGGGTGCAGACCCCTTTCCTTTGTATCTCCATCCATCCTTCTGAGACTCTGCACCAGGCCACGTGCCCACCGCTGCCCTGGCGGGATTCCTTGCTTAGCAGGGAAAATGCCCCAGGGAGTTCAGCCAAGGTGAGAGCACATTACATTCCTCCCCTGGTGGCCTGAGTCCCCTGCGCCTGCCCCGAATATCTTCAGGCTCCGAGGCAAGGGCACAAAGGGACACCCACATACGATATGCAAAACTATTGACAAGTTATACCTTACGTTATTTTTTTTGAGAAAATATTTTCTCCCCTCCTACCTGGGTAGATATATTTTTGTAATGACATGAAAGGCCTGGTTCACATTAGGGATTTTAGTGCTTTCTAAATTTTTCTGCATGAGAATGGGATAGAGAGGAGAGCCCTGGAGCCCAGCCGTGGCCTGCCCCCTTCTCCTCCCATCCGAGACTCTGTCTGTGAGGGGCCAGGAGCCCAGGGGTTCGAGCTTTATCCAACCCCCTGAGTGCACCATAAGCGTGTGGCCTCCCTAGAGCGGACAGGTCTGGCAAGAGGCCCAGGCAGGCCTGTGATGGTAGGGTGGGGGGTTCTGGGCTCTGGGGTGCGGGCTTTGGGTGGGCCCACGTGGGCCCACCCCTTGCACCCCCTCACTCCTGGCTTCGCTGGGAGAGGGCCTGAGCAGGCCCTGTGAATAGTGTGGGGTGGACTCCTCCTCCAGGGCAGGTCCTGAGGTCCCCACACTGCCTTTTCTGCTCGCTGCTGTTGTTCACGGAACGCCGGGTGGATAAATAAAGAGCCCAGAGGCCTCTTGTGAATTGGTTCGGTTTCCTGGAACCCACGGAGACGGGACATCCACGTCCCTCCAGGTGTAGCTGGTGCTGACTCACAGGTCTTCTGCTCTGGGGGAAATAAAGAAGTTTCTTTCAGCTCCTCATTGGGGAAGTCGGTGCTCGGGTGCAGGGCATGCAGATCCTCCACCTACGGGGGCAGGACGAAGGACCGGAGAAGCGTCTGGGTCAGGACGGCAGAGGGGGCTGGCAGGAGGGGTGAAGAAGCTGACAATCAAGGGAAGACTAGAGCCTAGAACAGGTCTTGAGGTCGGGGCCCGACTAGGGGGCCTCCATCCTGGCAGCACCCAGGGCCCCCAGCTTTGTCTCTGCTCCTTTCTCCCATATGGTTAGATCTGAGGGGCTTCCTCCTCTGTGCTCTGCGCCTCCCAGAATGACTAAAGTGGGCAGGGCCTCCTGGGTGGGGGCGAGCCTGTCTGTGCAGGAGGACAGAGGGGGAGGGGGCTCATCCATGGTGTAGCAGGTGCCAGAACCTCCCCGCTTTTTAAGACTGAGTAATGTTCCATCGGATGGATGGGCCACATTTTGTTTATGCTTTCATTCGTCAGTGGACCCTTCAGTTTTTGCCACGTCTTGGTTATTGTGAATAATGTTATTGTGAACATGGGTGCACTGTTTTTGGGGAAAAAACAAATCGTATCATGGATATTTTCCTTACTGGTATCTGGCTGCAGTGGGCATCAAAAAGCAGAGGATGTGCCCTGAGAAGGCCGGGGAGGGGTTGCGCGCTTGCTAAGCCGCATTTCCAAAGGGTCACTGAGTCAGGAAAGACGTTGCGATGAGCTCGTGGCTCCAGAGTCTGGTCCCAGCATGAGTGTGTCAAGGGGAGTGGAGTTCTGCTGTCGAGATGTTAGATCCACTGCCTGCAAATGGATAATGACTCTATCACTTGGCTGATACGACCCTGAGAACATGGGAGGTGGGGGGCATAAGATCAGCCATCTTTGAGCAAACACTGAGTGCCGGGAAATGTGGGGATTGCTTCTCAGACCTACAGTAACGAAGGGGAAAAAGTTGGTCCCTGCATTGGGTTGAATGGTGACTCCCCAAAACATGTGTCCCTGTCCAGATCCCTAGAAACCTGTGCATGTTGCCTCATTTGGAAAAAGGGTCTTTACAGATGTAATTCAGTTAAGGATCTTAAGATGAGATCATTCTGGATTACCTGGGGGGGGGGCCCTCATCCAGCGACAGGTGCTCTTATAAGAGACAGAGGAGGAGACACAGGTGCACAGAGGAGAAGCTCATGTGATCGTGGGGGCCGAGACTAGGGCAACCGAGTCACCAGGTCATCCCTAGAGCCTCCGGAGGTGAGCATGGCCCTGTGACCCTTTAACTTGGGACTTCTGGCTCTAAAACTGCTAGAGAAGAAATTTCTATTGTGTTAAGCCACCAAGTTTGTGGTAATTATGGTGGCAGCCCCGGGAAACCAATACAGGCCTTGAAAATGGAATCATTAAAATCTGCTGACAAGGGGTGAGTGGTTAAGTTGAAGTGAATTCTGGGATTGTTCATTGGTTTGACATCAGCCAGCACTTGAGCTGGGTGAGGCGGGATAGGAGAAGGATGGGGGATTAGTAGGAGATTTGCGGAACGGAGTGGCGGCAACCTGCACAAGGCAGGTTATAGAATCCTGAGGCTCTGTGGGAGGTGGCTCAGATGTTGGATTCGAATTTCATTTATCAGATATTTCTAACTACAGATGACCCTTGAACAATGTGGGTTTGAACAATGTGGGTCCGCTTATATGTGGATTTTTTACAATACAGTCCTGTAAATGAATTTTCTCTCCCTTATGATTTTCTTTTTTTAAATTATTATTTTTATTTTTTAAAAGGTTTTATTTATTTATTTGAGAGAGAGAGAGAGAGTGAGCGAGAGAGCACAAGCAGGAGGAGGGGCAGAGGAAGAGGCAGAAGCAGACCCCCCACTGAGCAGGGAGCACAATGCGGGGCTCGATCCCAGGACCCCGGGATTATGACCTGAGCCAAAGGCAGTTGCTTAACCAACTGAGCCACCCAGGCGCCCCTCTCCCTTATGATTTTCTTAATAGCATTTTCTTTCCTCCAGCTGACTTTATTGTAAGAATACAGTTTATAATACATATAACACACAAAATGTGTGTTAATCTATTGTTTATGTTATTGGTAAGGCTTCTGATCAACAGTAGGCTATTGGTAATTAAGTTTTAGGGGAGTCAAAAGTTATGTGTGGATTTTTGACTGTGGGGCAAGACAGTTGGTACCTCTAACCTGTGTTATTCAAGGGTCAGCCCTTGTATTTGTAAATTGTTTTGAAAATCTCTCCCTCTCTCCCTCCCTGCCTCCCTCCTTCTCTCCCCCCGCCCTTCATTTTCTCACACACACACTCACACACACTCATTCAGTGTGACCAACTATTTACATACCAGGGCCCACCAAGACATTGACTTGTACTTCTGGGTTCACTTGATTTGGTGTAAACCTTAAAATTAAGCTTTTGCCATCTCTCTGACAAACTTGTTAACAACGGTTACCATTGTCTTTGTGAATCAGAATTTCCTTAAAATCCTATAGCCAGGAAAAAAAAAAAATGGAAAATAAGGCTGATACGGAGCCATCAACCATAACCTTCGATTTTTAATTGCATCCAGACCCGAAGCTGTGTTTTGCTCATACTTAAAGAAACACAACCCAGATAGTAAGTTCCAACTTTATTTACATCTTCCAAAACATTTAAGAATTTGGCCCATAGCGATTTTTACTAAAACCTCCATGTGCATTCCGTTTTTTTTTTTTTTAAGATTTTATTTATTTATTTGAGAGACTGAGAGAGAGAGAGAGCAGAGAGGCAGATGGGGAGGGAGAGGGACAGGCAGACTCCCTGCTATGTGCAGAGCCCGATGTGGGGATCCTTCTCACAACCTGAGATCATGACCTGAGCAGAAACCAAGAGTCAGACGCTCAATGGACTGAACCACTCGGGTGCCCCATTATGTATTTAAAGAGGCGGTGGTCCCTACTAAACACACCTTGGAAAGAGAAATCCAGGGAGTGAGTGCTTGTTTGGATTTATCTTTCAAGTCTGAGGGGTTGATGCTTGATTGGGCCCCAAACTTCACGAGGTCCCCCTTAGTCCGGAGGCAGGATCCCCCACAACTCCTCACCCCTGTGCACACCGAGCGCATGCTCACCGGCACTCCCATTCCTATGACTTGGCTTTCTAGAAATTCCAGCCAGAAATCCTTCTGGGCCATCATTTAATGTCAACACCTTGAAAAGAGCATCCCATCAGTGTGAATGATCATTTAGCAGTTCTGTTTAATCAAGAGATGGCTTCCCCATGTCGACTAGTTGTGACACATGGACAAGACACTGGGCCAGCCAAGAACCATGGGCCATTTGCATGTGGAAGTCCACGCTGGGGTTTCCTGGTAAAAACCCGTCATTACCACCCCTTGTCAACTTTTGTCAAAGTGGAATCAGATGATAAACAACATAAGCGTCAGCATTAGTTGGTCAAGAGTGGGACACTTTGGTGCAAGACACGCAACATCAGGCAAACCACCACCAGGCACGGATTTGTGTGGCATGGGACGTGCTCGAGAGACTCTGCCCGTGGGGAGCTGTCCCCCATGATCCCAGCCTGAATGTCCTAGCTCTTCTTCATGGATGCTTGGCAGCCACTCAGGTTCTCTGATCTGTGGCATGGGTCTTGAGGGGGGCTTTCTAGTGTGTCTGGAGCCTTGGAAGAGTTTCTGTGTCCAGGTGTCTGAGAACAGGTGGTTGAGTCCCCTTAGAGGAGGGCTTTTGGTTGAAGCTTGGACGTCTGCTAGTCTCATCCCAAACTGTCTCCATTAGGGAGCTGAATTCTACTCCATCTGGTGGTGGGGGGCATGGTTCTGGGCGTCAAGGGAGTGAGTCCTGGGCTTGTCCACGAGTCTCCTGTGTAGGCATAGACTCTGTAAATGAAGTCAGACTGCGGACAGGTGATGACCCCCGGCTGCCCAGCTTCCGGATTATGACAAGAAAACAAACAAACAAACAAGCAAAAATCATGCATTTTTAAAAGGTTGGGCTACCCGCACGTCCTCTTCTACCTTTTTGGCAATGACAACATTTGTTGCCTAACACCTGGAGAGGGGGCCACCCCGGTGAGTGCACTCAGAGCTCTGAAGGTTGGCCGGGGAGGGCGGGAGGGGGGATGGGGGCGGGTGGGGAGCTGTGTCCTGCAACAGCTTGCACATTTGGCTTTGAGATTGGTTGGCAACTCCAAAGTCGGTCTGAAAGTGAAGTTGCCTTTAATTTGGAATTGACGGAGCATGCCTCCTCAGTTCCTATTAGCATGCGGGGCTTTGAAAGGAGCTTAATAAATCCCCTAATGCTGGCGGAAAATCAATGTTCTAATTAACATTCACAGCAGGCAGCCATTTCCAAGAAAAACCTCCTGTCCCAGCAAAATCAGCGTGGATTTCCCATTTCAAACCTCTTTGGGAGACTAATAACAACACATGCTTTAAATTTATCAGGCCATCTTTCAAACAGTTGAAGGCAGTTTGTGGGGATGGGGAATCCCAGTGGGGAGAATGTTCTGGGCTTTATGGTTTGAAGATGGTGGCTCCGGGAGGACTCTAGATGCAGACACCTGGACCACCTCCTCCCAGCTCCACGTCTGTGGCAGACATCACCGACTGATCACAGCACCTCTGTCTGGCTCACATACCCTTGCCGACAAGGTAGTTCAGCAAACACTTGCGGTGAAGCAGAAGAGATAAAGTTCTAGCTCTAGTGGAGTTTACAGTCGAAGAGGGGACTGGTGTGGTGAGGGGCCCCCAAGAAAACATGCACAGTTACACCAGTGGTAGAGGGAGAGAGGGGTGGGTCTAGAACCTCTTATCCTGGGGATGCTGAGGAAGAACAGTTGAGCTCTGGAGGATAGGTAGGTAGTGGCTGGAGGAGGAAAGCATGTCCAGGGCACAGAAAGGCCAGAGTAGTGATAGCAGATGGGCTATGACTCCAGAGAGCTGGGAGGACCAGACCACATGGCCTTGCAGAGAACCGTTGTCTTCATGGAGAAAGAGAAAAGAGCCCCTGGAGCCCAGGTGCTGGCCTGGCCCCTAGAGCGGGGGCCATGGCTGTGGGGGGGCTGGCCTGGCTCTCCCAGCCCAGCCCTGGTGTCCCGTGGGCACAAACAGCCTCATGGAGCACCAACGCCAGGCCAGACACCCCCGAGGCCATGGTGGAGTGCAACAGAACAAGGCCGCTTCCTAAGCATGTTGAAACACAGACGCGCACCACAACACAGCAGATGTCCCCCTCTCAGTTAGAACAAGGGACCACTGCTCCCTCGCCTTGCTCCAGGCTGCCCTCCCGGCGAACAACATTTATTATTGGGACACCCCATCACCGCACCGCACCTGCTTCCCGACCACACCCAATCTAGAGCGAAGTCCGGCTCCCTTGGACCAGCCCCAGAGCCACCACACAAGCCAAGCCCTCTGCCCTTTCTGACACCCTCTGCCCAGATGGCCCTTGGTCACCCTGGCTGTCCGGCCTGTCTCCCTGCTTCAGCGAGGTGCTCGTTTCGGGCAGAGTTGGGGAAGGGGTGATGTCTGTGTCTTCTCTTCCTCCCGCTCCTCATCTTGCTCAGGTTCTGATGCCCTCCTGCTCAGAGGGCAGAGGGGAGATGAGGGGAGGGCAGTCAGGAAGCTATTACTTGGCTCGTACTGTCATTGTGATCTCAGATGGGCTCCCCCTGGACCAGTGGGCCTTTTTTTTTTTTTTTAAAAAAAAAAACCTCTCTTTCCAGAGCACTGTCTGAATTCTCCAGGGAACCCTACCCTCACGCTCTCTGGGGTAGGCTTTGCAGAGTGCCCTTGGCCTCAGTGAGCACATTTCCTCAGGATTGGCATGCCCAGCGTCTCTCTAGCTGGGCCTCTCAGCAGCTTTCCATCTTACCCTTTGGACTGACTTTGGGGGTGTGGTCTGCCCTCACCCTCACTCTGCCATCAGAGCGGTGGGCCGGCCCACTGCGTGTCTCAGATTGTCCAGGGGGGTGTCGACCCATTGTGTGCCCTACGCTACAGGGGACAATATGAAGATTCGGAGGGTTCCTCTCAGGGCCCTGCTTATGAGATGTAAGGGGAAGGGGGAAACACCCTTGACTCTTCTTCCCTTTGGGGGGAGCAGAGAGGGGACTCATAAGACATCAGTGGCTCTTTCCAAAACTCTGCTCCTCATTCCCTGCTATCCCTGGTGATTCTGACCCTCAGTGTGGGTGAAGAGTTTAGGTGCTTTCACACATTCCTCTGGAATGTGAACTCGATTGTCCTGGTGTGTCAGAGGAAACTTCTACAATATTCAGATGGCCCCCCTGTCCCTGCTTTCTGCCCTTGCCCCTCAGAGGTAGCCTGGCTTGGAATGAATGAGTTCTCATCTCGTACAACCTCATCCTAGGGCGGCTACTGATTCTGGCCACACTCCTGAGGACCAGAGGGTTTGCATCTGTCCCATAGCCCGCGGTACCAAGGCCCATGGCCATCAGGGTGGAGTGGAACTCCAGAGCCAGTGCTGGGGGGTGGGACCCGGCTGACAGAGGAGCCGATGGACCTGTGCCAGACGGCCTCCCCTCATGAGGAGAGACTGTGACAGCCACCAATACCCCTTGGAGTCTGTGTCAGACCTAGTGTGAGCTGAGTGGACCCCGGCTGTCCTCCTGAAAAGCGTGACCATTTAGTTTGAGGGGACAGTGGCATCCCAACCCCCAACAGTGGCTAAGAAGGCTTCCAGCTTCTGGGGCGCCTGGGTGGCTCAGTTGGTTGGGCGACTGCCTTCGGCTCAGGTCATGGTCCTGGAGTCCCGGAATCAAGTCCCGCGTCGGGCTCCCTGCTGAGCGGGGAGTCTGCTTCTCCCTCTGACCCTCCTCCCTCTCATGCTCTCTGTATCTCATTCTCTCTGTCTCAAATAAATAAATAAAATCTTTAAAAAAATATTGATCTTAATAAATCTGACATAAGAAATCAATTTTAGGGGCGCCTGGGTGGCTCAGTCATTAAGCGTCTGCCTTCGGCTCAGGTCATGATCCCAGGGTCCTGGGATCAAGTCCCACATCGGGCTTCCTGCTCAGTGGGAAGCCTGCTTCTCCCTCTCCCACTCCCCCTGCTTGTGCTCCTGCTCTCACTGTCTCTCTCTCTGTCAAATAAATAAATAAAATCTTAAAAAAAAAAAGATTTTATTGGGCGCCTGGGTGGCTCAGTCGGTTAAGCGACTGCCTTCGGCGCAGGTCATGATCCTGGAGTCCGGGAATCGAGTCCCGCATCGGGCTCCCTGCTTGGCAGGGAGTCTGCTTCTCCCTCTGACCCTCCCCCCTCTCATGTGCTCTCTCTCTCTCAAATAAATATATAAAAATCTTAAAAAAAAAATAATAGCTAGTTCTACTCTCTGTCCTTCTCCTCAGTGTTAGGAAAACCAAATATTCTAGGGGCGCCTGGGTGGCTCAGTTGGTTAAGTGACTGCCTTCGGCTCAGGTCGTGATCCTGGAGTCCCGGGATGGAGTCCCGCATCGGGCTCCCTGCTCGGCGGGAAGCCTGCTTCTCCCTCTCCCACTCCCCCTGCTTGTGTTCCTGCTCTTGCTGTGTCTCTCTGTCAAACAAATAAAATCTTTAAAAAAAAAAATCTTGGGCGCCTGGGTGGCTCAGTTGGTTAAACGTCTGCCTTCGGCTCAGGTCATGATCCTGGAGTCCCAGGATCGAGTCCCGCATCGGGCTCCCTGCTTGGCAGGGAGTCTGCTTCTCCCTCTGACCCTCCTCCCTCTCGTGCTCTCTGTCTCTCATTCTCTCTCTCGCAAATACATAAATAAAATCTAAAAAAAAAAAAAGGCTTCCAGCTTTGGGGCACCTGGGTGGCTCAGTTGGTTAAGCGACTGCCTTCAGCTCAGGTCATGATCCTGGAGTCCCGGGATCGAGTCCCGCATCGGGCTCCCCGCTCGGCGGGGAGTCTGCTTCTCCCTCTGACCCTCCTCCCTCTCGTGCTCTCTGTCTCTCATTCTCTCTCTCGCAAATACATAAATAAAATCTAAAAAAAAAAAAAGGCTTCCAGCTTCTCATCGGTCCTCTCTGCTCTGCAGGGAAGCCTTGCCAAGCGCCAGTCTGCAGCCCCCAATGCCATCCACTTAGAAAGGCTCTTGGCGCAACCAGGGACTGGCATGACAGGGAGCGAGAGCCCAGTTTTCTTTTCGGAAGGTCCAGCCAAATCAGTCTTGTTGAAGCACTTCACTGAGTCCCAAGAGAAAGACCCTTTGCATCCGGCTCTGAATGCAGGCTTCCCGCTCTCCTGTGGATTCTCTTCCAGTGGAATTTGGAGAGAGGCCTGGGCTTGGAGGCTGCGACTCATTGCGTGATCACACGCAAGCCACCCAAGCTCTGTGAGCTTTGGTGTTCTTGCTTGCACAATAGGCAATAGGAAGCACATGTATGGTGAGCTGTTTCTCAACCGGATCACAGAGGTGTCTGGCGTTGGTCACAAGCATCATGGCTGCCTCATAGGTGGAAACTGCTGGGGGCCAGCACCACGGGTGGCTGGCACCACGGGTGACTTACTCTTTTTCTTCTGGTGCCGTATCCCCAGCCCCTCAACTGCAGAGACTATGCTTTCCATTCCTGGCACTCAGCTCTGTGACTACCACACGGAAGGTTCGTGACTAGATGTGGCAACGATGCGTGTTAATTGGGAGGGAGTTGACTTCCGGCTTTCACACAGAAAATGAAGTTTTCATAAACTCATGAATCAACAAAATGAGTAGCATTTTACTGAACACCTACTATGCGCAGTGATTTACATATGTTTTATCATGTGACCTTCACAATAGTCCTGTGGGGTACTCTTCCCCATTTTACCGGTGAAGAAATTGAGGCAGCTCAGGCTTGGTTAAGATTAGTCAATACGTAAGAAGGAGGGGCAGGATTTGTATGGAGTCTGATCCCTCAGACTCTGTTCTTTGAATTCCTTTAGGCTGCCAACAGATAGACATCTGGTAGACCATGCTTGTTACAAAGTAGAAACCTGGTCTGGCAGGGAAATAATGAACTCCAGACCCAAGGCTGAAGGAGGTGACAGCAGAAGGCCCAAGTCTCCCATAGCTTGTGGGGATGAAGGACCAGGATCGGAGCCTTCCCAGGGAGTGCACGGAGACTCCTCCACCCTGACTGACTTGGCTCCAAACTCAGGCCCGCCCAGGGAAGCAGCAAGGGAAGGCTGGGCCTTGGTCTGCCACTTCTTAGCCCCTTGACCCTATAGATGCTGCATTTTGCAAAAACCACACTATTTTGTTTTGACTTTCTCTTGGGTTCCCAGAAAGTTTATTTACAGAGGTGAGATTGCCTCATAAGTTAAATTTTTTTATTATGGTAAAATATACATAACACAAAACTTACTTTTTAAACCATTTAACTTAAAAACTGTACAATCCCATGGCTATAATTCACAATTATGCATGTATTCCCAATGTTGCAAAACATCCCCACCATCTGTCCCCAGGACTAGCAAACTGAAACTTGATACCCATTTACCCCTCTCCCCAGGCCCTGGTGATCTCTAGTCCATGTTCTTTTTTCTTTTCTTCTTTCTTTTTTAAATTTTATTTATTTTTATTTTTATTTTTTTTTTAAGATTTTATTTATTTATTTGAGAGAGAGAGAATGAGAGACAGAGAGCCTGAGAGGGAGGAGGGTCAGAGAGAGAAGCAGACTCCCTGCTGAGCAGGGAGCCTGATGCGGGACTCGATCCCGGGACTCCAGGATCATGACCTGAGCTGAAGGCAGTCGCTTAACCAGCTGAGCCACTTAGGCGCCCCAAGATTTTATTTACTTATTTGACAGAGAGAGAAAGAGAGCGAGGACAAGCAGGAGGAGTGGCAGGCAGAGGGAGAGGGAGAAGCAGACTCCCCACTGAGCAGGGAGCCCAACGTGGGCCTCGATCCCAGGACACTGGGATCATTACCCAAGCTGAAGGCAGATGCTTAACCGACTGAGCCACCCAGGCACCCCCCTATGTTCTTTCTTTATGAATCTACCTACTCAAGGTGCCTCATAGAGGTGGAATCATACAGTATTTGTCCTTTCGTGACTGGCTTATTTCACTGAGCATAAGATCCCACAGGTTCATCCATGTGGCAGCCTATGTCAGAACTTTTCCTTTTTAAGACTGAACAGTATCCCGCTATACTTTTTTTTTTTTTATCACATTTTGTGTGTCTATTCATCTGTCGATGGACACTTGGGTTGTTCCCACCTTTTAGCTATTGTGAATAATGCTGCTATGAACAGGGTTGTACAAATACCTGTTCGAGTCCCTGCTTTCAGATCTTTGGGCATATACCTAAGAGTGGAATTGCTGGATCATGTGGTAATTCTACATTTAATTTTTGGGGGAACCGCGATATTGTTTTCCACAGTGGCTATGTCATTTTGCATTCCGACCCACAGCGCATAGGGGTTCCCTTCTCTCCACGTCCTTGCCAAAACTTGTTATTTTCAGGGTTTTTTTGGTTTTTATAATAGCTATCCTAAAGGTGTAGTTTTGTGCCTCTTAATTTTCTAGAACCCTCATATCCAATTTAAAAAATTTTGTTTGTCCTATTTTACCTTATTCATCATTATTTTTTTTATTACATATGCAGTGCCTTGACATATTCTTTAGAAAAAAACATATGAAGGGGTGCTGGGGTGGCTCAGTCAGTTAGGCATCCAACTCTTGATTTCAGCTCAGGTCATGGTCTTGGGGTCGTCGGATTGAGCTCCATATCGGACTCTGGGCTGGGTGTGGAGCCTGCTTGGGATTCTCTTTCTCCCTCTGCCTTTCCCTGCTCACATGATCTCTGTCTCTCTCTAAAAATAAAATAAAATAAAATAACAAATCTTTAAAAAAAAAAAGGAAAGAAAAAAACCTATGAAGAAATGGAAGCGTTGGGTCCAAGGGTACGTGGATTTGAATGTTTAAAGGCTTCTCGTTCCTACTTACCTTTCTTTTTTTTTTTTTTTAAAGATTTTATTTATTTATTCATGAGAGAGAGAGAGAGAGAGGCAGAAGCAGAGGGAGAAGCAGGCTCCCCGCGGAGCAGGGAGCCCGATGCGGGACTTGATCCCAGGACCCTGGGATCATGACCTGAGCTGAAGGCAGACGCTTAACCGACTGAGCCACCCAGGCGTCCCAAGATTTTATTTATTTATTTGAGAGAGAGAGAATGAGAGACAGAGAGCATGAGAGGGAGGAGGGTCAGAGGGAGAAGCAGACTCCCTGCCGAGCAGGGAGCCCGATGCGGGACTCGATCCAGGGACTCCAGGATCATGACCTGAGCCGAAGGCAGTCGCTCAACCAACTGAGCCACCCAGGCGCCCCCTACTTACCTTTCTGCTGGTGGTATACAAAGGGTAAAATCCCCTTACATCCTCACTAATATTTGGTATTATTAATCTTTTAAAAACGTGACAATCACCTGGGGAAAAAACGGTGGGTAATGACTAGATTGCCAAGGTCTCATCATTAGCTGCCTCTGGGATCCCTATGATCGGCCCTTGGCGAGGACAGGAAGCAGTGTGGTCATGTTCCACCAGCTCCCCTCCCCTCTGCTTGGCTGCCCTGTCTCCCAGTCTCACTCAGCCCTGCAGGTGGGTGCCCAGCAGCTGCCTTGCGATCCTCCTTCAGACTAGAGGTGCCTCGGTGGAGGGCGCAGTGGTATTTGGAGACTGGGGGTATGAGGAAGCAGGGTAGCCCTGTGAAGGGGGATGGAGGCCTGGGGCGATGGCCAGAAGTTAAGAGAAGGTGGTGGGGCCTGGACAGTCTGGCTGGCTTCCAGGTTTGTCCCAGCAAAATGCTCAGGATGTAATGAGCGGAAGGAACCTCCAGCCGGTCGATGCTGACTTGATTTCTTTTTGAAATGAGGGAAGCTGGAATTCTGCCATGATTATCTCCATGACTCACAAAGAAATCTGGAGTCCTGTCCCACACAGCTGGATTAGCGCTGCTTTTTGGTCTGATGTGACAATGAATCAAATGTGTGTGACAACATGAAATCATGACAAATGACCCCTGCCCTTTGAGATTTCTAACTGTTCAGAGAAGAGAAAATACGGCAACTGCATCAGATCACGAGCAAAGAACTCAATCTTTTAACTTCCTTCGTGCATAAAAGTTGCTGATGGAATGAAAGGGACAAATACCCGGAGGAGGCTTTGGTCTTGGGCAGGAGTCGCGCACGGGTGTCCGGGAATCTGCGAGGGTTTCTGTTGGAATGTGTCCGCGCTCTGCCTGGATCAGCCCCTTCAGGCTGTCTGCAAGTGGGGCTGGGTCCTGGAGCAGAATTTTAAAGAGCTGATTTGGTTTAGGCTTTTAACAAATCAAAACAAAACAAATACCCGCCCTCACTGGGCCGGACAACAACTTTTTCCCAGGCTGGGGAGCAAGCAAGCCCCTCGGCCAGGTTGCCCCTGGTGACAACACATTTTGGGTTGGCTGCTCCTCTGGGCCTTTGATTCTCGTGTGCACAGTGGGGGTGGGAGAAGGTCAAGGTTGTTTCCGGCTGCACAGTCTGGGAAGTCAAACCCATACCTTGGGGCCTCTCTCCTACCCCCTGGACCCCTGGTGGGCATCGGCGCAGGCAGAATAAAGGCATCTGTGTTGCTGGTTTCCCCGAGGCCTGGGGGGAGCAGATCATCTGTGGCTAACGAAGGCGGCCATCTTGGGGCCCTGACTGCTGTGGGCCACTCGGGTCCCCGGGACTGGGAGCACTTGTCCAGGAGACCCCACTCCCTGCCCAGCCCCACCTCTGTAGCCCCGGGGAACCTGACATCCTTTTTCCCTTTCCTGGAAACCTCCACTCATCTGTCCACTCCCAAGCAGTGAGAGTAGCTGAGGGAGAGGAGGGTGGAGCCCAGGCCTACAGCAAGGAGCATAGGGAAGGCCTGTTCCCTCTCTAAGGTCACCAGTCAGTGGCGGCAGGGGTTTGCTCTCCACTCGTGAGGACGTGGGTGCTGCATTCATCCATCAGGCTCAGAAACATTGAGCACAGCACGGCAAATCCAGCCCTGGAGCTCGGCCAGCGTGAACGGCCAGTTCTCAGCTACCCCTCAGCTCCACCTGACGGGACCTGCCGACTCCGGTTCCCTGGGCCTGGGGCCTCAGGGGCTTATGGGTAAGCTGTGACATAGGACGCAGCTCCCATGGCCCAGAGCCCAGGTCATGAGCTGCTAGAGAGGGGGAGGGGCAGCTCTCCAAGGGATCCGTGGCCTCTTGGGACCCGGCGGCCCTCACAGAAGGGAAAAAGGACAGGAGGGTGGATTGGCCCAGCTTTCGGAACGCCTTTCTTGGCCCCTGTACCAGGTTCTGTCAGAAGATAACCAGCTACGCCCAAACTTCGTAGCGTGCAACAATCTTCCGATGCTCACGGTTCTGTGGGTCCGGAATTTGGACAGGGCACAGGAGAGGCTGGCCTCAGGTGACAGCTAAGGGCGACCAACGGCTGGCAGTCGTCTGCAGGCACCTTCCTTCATGTTTCCCCCACACGGTGCTGGCTGCCGGCTGGGACTACAGCTGGGGCTGGAGGTCAGGGCACCGCCAGGAGGCGTCTGCATGTGGCTTGAGCTTCCTCACAGCATGGCGGCCTCGTCACAGTCACACTTCTCACCTGGTGGCTCAGGGCTCCAGAGGTGAGCATCCGGCTTCATTGCCTCTTCTGACTGAGCTTTGGAAGTCACGTGACATTATTTCTACTGCAGTCCTTTGGTTGTAAACACGTCACCAGCCCCCCAGATTCAAAGGAGGGGGCACAGGCCCCCCTCCCCTCCTTGACGAGAGGGATGTCAAGGCCAGGTGTGGTAAAGCACATGGGGTGGGAGGCTGTTGGGGCCATCTTTGTGAAACACTCACTGGTTTTCCTCGCACTCTGCCCCAGCCATGGTCTAGCTGCACAGATAGCCTTGACCAGGCCTCTCCCAGGCCTTCTTCCCTTCTTGACCCCAGTGGTGGGGCAGGTCCTCCACAGGCCCATTTGTGAGCCGGGCCTCACCGTACCGGGGAGGTCCCCGCACCTCTGCCTTCCTCACCGTGGCTGCACTAAAGAGGCACGTTTGGGGTTCATTGGAGCTCAGAGGGTCATTTGGTTTCATGGAGGGTCCCGGGCTGCCTGGGCTTGTTGGCCTCCCTCGGTATCTGTGGCCGTTCGTGTGGCTTTGGGTCTTGTGTTTTCTTGGCTCTTTTTTTTTTTTTTAAAGATTTTATTTATTTATTTGAGAGAGAATGAGAGCACGAGAGGGAAGAGGGTCAGAGGAAGAAGCAGACTCCCTGCTGAGCAGGAAGGCTGATGCGGGACTTGATCCAGGGACTCGATCCAGGGACTCGATCCAGGGACTCGATCCAGGGACTCCAGGACCATGACCTGAGCCGAAGGCAGTCGCTTAACCAACTGAGCCACCCAGGTGCTTAACCAACCTGAGGCTCTGGAATGAGGGGAGCCAGGCAAAGCCTCACCCTGGAGCCAAGCGGCCTGGGGGCTCAGGAGCCTTCCCGTGGTCCAGAGGCTCCTCTGTGGATGGCCGCCCCTCTGTGGCTGTCGTTCTGGGGCCTTGGGACTGAGCCCTTGCCATGCCCTTTCCTATTTGTGTAGAGGTTGTTTTTTGTGGAATGCAGTGTCTGTGGGGCTGAGACGGAGTGAGCTGCAGAGGGGCTTCCTGCTGCCTTTGGGGTCTCAGAAGCTGCGGACCGTGAAAGGACAGTAGGTCCCCGCTGAGAGAATTGTGGCATCTTTGTCGTTCCAGAAGCTACTTTTTCTGGAGACCCTCACAGGAATAGTTTTCTCTGGATTTTCCAGACTCCCTCTCTACCCTTCTGTCTGTTCCGCATGTGCTGCTGACCCTCAGACCTGAGCAAACCCCAGAGGGGCCACAGGGCCCGACTCAGGCCTGCGCCTGGCCACGGGCCACACACCAGCGAGGAAGCCTGTGGGTCTGTACCTGCATGCACACACTCGCACACGCGGACCCCCACGCTGCACGTGCATGACAAATGAACGGATCCACGCCTACTACACCACACACACCTCATGCCTCGCACCACACAGCCCCGCACCACACACATGCCGCGCACATCGCCACACATGCACATGGAAACACACCACACTCTACACACCCCCGCACCACACACCGTATATCACACAGACACCCCCCCAAACACCACACACCACATGCCGCATACGCACCCACATCCTCCACACACACGCACACGCACCACACACACACAGAGAAAAGACTTCACAAGCCTGCGGCATATGCAGCAAAGCCAAGTCACATTCTTAAAAATTTCTATTACACAGAGAACGCAAGATGTCGATTAGAAAGTTCCAAGAAGGCCAGAGGAGAAAATGGGCGCCGCCCCTCCTGCAGCGGGCCCCCCAGGCACGCCAGGGCTCCTCTGGGTCTCCGCTCGCCCCAGCAGCTTGAGTGTCGGTATTTACACACGTCCACACACAGCCACAGGGTTCCTTCTTCCCCAGATGGGATCATACTTGGGAATACTTGGTAAAGTAAACTCATCAAGCCCACAAACTCTCCTCAGAGGGCCAGGAGCCGGGAGGCATCCATTTATCAAGCAGGCCCCGGCGAGGCTGGGAGGGCAGGGGCTGGGCCTCCGGGAGCAGGGCGCCCCCTAGCCGCGGGTGGAGGAACCACTGCGGGGAGTCTCAAACCTGCAGGGGGAGCTGGTGGCTGGAAGGAATGGGGGTGGGGAGGCCGCATCCACTCCCTTCCTCCCCTGGGCTCCAGGGAGGGAGAAGAGCTCTTATGTTTTGGGAAACAGCATATCCTTTGGCTGAGCACCCAGCAGCTGGCCACCAGGGTCTGCCGAGTTCCTTCTGTGCTGTGCAAGAGGCGGGGCCCAGCCCCTTGGCCTCCCCAGAGGTGTTACGGGCACCATCTAGAGGCTTCTCATAACTGGGGCGGACTGGCTTTCTGAGAGGGCCCACGTCCGGAGGTGCCACCCTTGCTGGGGTTCGGAGGAAGCCTCTGCACCCCAACCTCTATACTGCCCTGGCTCAGAGTCCGCCTGCCTGTCGCCCTTTAACTGGTAGGTCCTCAGGGCCTGGCCCCTGACCTCCGTGCAATCCCTCCTGGGCCTGAAGGGAATGTTCAGGCATGATTTTGCGCACAGCGGGCCCTGCCTTGAGCGACAGGAACTCCTCTATAGGGCCTTGTTGCCTGAGGAGCTGGGCCCCTCAGCTCTGGTGCTTGTGACAGGGACATCGTGTGCAGGAGCTGAAGAGGAGCATGCCCAGGGCCAGGCCTCTAGGTCGGCTCTCCTCCCGGGCTTGAGCAGATTGGAGGACAGACGGGCTCTCCCACCAGGGGCTGACACAGCCCCTCAGCCCTGATTGTGCCACTGTGAGGAAAGGTGTATGTGTGAGCACACACACACGTGCACATACGAATGGGTGACATGGGTCTTCAGCTCGGGTCCGTGGGTGTCACACGAGCAGTGTCAACAGGAAAGGTCCAGAGGCCTTCGGCAGGCACCTGACACAAGCATTGGGCACCAGGTGGCAGCTCCCTCAGCCCCCGGCCCCCAGAGGGGTGCTGTGCCCCAGGGGGTTTCACGCGCCTCCCTCCTTCCACAGTGGGAGGTTGGCCTAGGAAACTATCCTCACAACCTGTTGTTCCAGGCCTGTGTGCGGCCCAAAACCAGCCAATGCCCCGGACACACACACACACACACACGCACACGCACACACACACGCACGTACAGTTAGGCGCTTTGCTGGGTCAGAGACTTTCACTGTAACTGACCCTATTTTTAATTTTTTGAGGAACCTCCATACTGTTTTCCACAATGGCTATACCAATCGAAATTTCCACCAGAAGTGTAAAAGACTTCCTTCCTCTCCACATTCTCACCAATATTTGTTATCTTTTGACATTTTTATAATGGCCATTTATGTGAGGTGATATCCCATTGTTTTGATTTGTACTTTCTAATGATTAATGACATTGAGCATCTTTTCGTGTATCTGTTAGCCATTTGTGTATCTTTACAAAAGTGTCTATTCAGGTTTTTTGCCCATTTTTAAATCAGGTTGTTTGGAGGGTTTCTTTTTTTTTTTTGCTATTGAGTTGTACAATCTCCTATTAGTATATTAACCCCTTATTGGATCTATGGTCTGTAAATATTTTCTCCCATTCCATAGATTGCTTTTTCACTTTCTTTCTTTCTTTCTTTTTTTTTAAAGATTTTATTTATTTATTTGACAGAGACACAGCGAGAGAGGGAACACAGGCAGGGAGAAACAGGCTTTCCGCAGAGCAGGGAGCCCGATGAGGGGCTCGATCCCAGGACCCTGGGATCATGACCTGAGCTGAAGGCAGATGCTCAACGACTGAGCCACCCAGGTGCCTCAGCTTGCTTTTTTACTTTCTTATTGCTTCCTGATTCCTGTGAAGAAACTTTTTACTTTGATGTAGTCCCACTTGTTTGTGTTTGCTTTTGTTGCCTTTGAAGTCAAATCCAAGAAACCATTGCCAACACCAATGTCAAAGAGCTTTTCCCTTTTGTTTTCTTCTAGGAGTTTCATTGTTTCAGGTCTAATATTTAAGTCTAAATCCATGTTGAATTGATTTTTGGGTATTGTGTAAGACAAAGGTCCAATTTCATTCTTTGTGTGTGGATATTCAATTTTCCCAACACTATTGATTGAAGGGATGTTATTTTCCCCTTTGTGTATTCTTGGTGCCTTTTTTGAAGACTAGTAGACCATATATGGGTGGGCTTATTTCTAGGATTTTGATTGTATCCCATTGGTTCATCTGTCTGTTGTTATGCCAGTACCATACTGTTTCGATTGTTATAGCTTCGTAATATCATGAAGTTTGGTATCAGGAAGATGACTGCAGCTTTGTTCTTCTTGCTCAAGAGTGCTTTGGTTATTTGGGATCTTTTCTGGTTCCACAAAAATTTAGGATTTTTTTTTTCTATTTCTATGAAAAATGCCATTTGAATTTTGATGAGGGTTGCATTGATTATATAGATCACTTTATATAATATTTACAATATTAATTCTTCCAATCTACGAACATGGGATATCTTTCCTTTTATTCATGTCTTCTTCAATTTCTTTCACCTGTGTTTATAGTTTTCAGTGTACAGATATTTCACCTCTTTGCTTAAATTTATTCCTAAAGTATTTTTTTAATGTTATTGTAAATAAGATTGTTTTCTTAATTCCTTCTTGGGGGAGTTCATTTTCAGTGTATAGAAACACAGCTGATATTTGCATGTTGATTCTGTATCCTAAAATCTTACTGAATTTGTTAGCTTTAACAGTTTTTGTTTATATGTGGAGTCTTTAGGGTTTTCTATATATAACATCATGTTATCTGTAAAGACAATTTTACTTCTTCCTTTTCTATTTGGATCTCTTTATTTATTTTTCTTGCCTAACTGTTTTGGGTAGGATTTCCAGTACTTTGTTGAATAGAAGTGGTGAGAGTGGGATCTTTGTTTGTGGTCTTTGAGAAAAAGTTTTTAGCTTTTCACTACTGAGTATGATGTTAGCTTATTATATATGATCTTTATTATGTTGAGGTACATTCCTTATATATCAGATTTGCTGAGAATATCGTTTTATCATGAAAGAATGCTCAATTTTGTCAAATGCTTCTATTGAGATGACCATATGATGGTTGTCCTTTATTCTCTTATATGTGATCTATCGATATTGCATATGTTGAAACATACTTGTATCCCAGGGATAAATCCCACTTAATTGTGGTGTATGATCCCTTTAATGTGTTTTTAAATTAGGGTTGTTGTGTTTTGTTGGGGATTTTTGCAGCTGTGTTCACCAGAGATATTGATCTGTAATGTTATTTTCTTGTAGTGTATTTGTCTGGCTTCATAAGGGTCATGCTGGCTTCATAAAATGAGTTACAAATGCTCTCTTCTCCTGAATGTTTTAGAACAATTTGATAAGGATTGGTATTAATTCTTCTTTAAATGTTTGGTAGAACTCACTAGTGAATGACTTTTCTTTGTTGGGAGATTTTTGATTACTGATTCAATCTCTACCCATTATTGATCTGTTCAGATTTTCTATTTCTTTATGATTCAATCTTGGTAGATTGTATGTTTCTAGGGATTTATCCATTTCATCAAGGTTATCCTATTTGTTGTGGTATAATTGTTCACTGTAGGCTCTCATGATCCTTTGTATTTCTGTGGTATCAGTTGTAATCTGTACCCCTTTTGTTTCTAATTTTATGTATTTGAGTATTTTTTTCTTAGTTTAGCTAAACACTTGCCAATTTTCTTTTTTCAAAAAGCAAGTTCATTTTCATTGATGTATTCTACTGTTTTTCTAGTCTTGGGTTTCTTTTATTTCTGTTCTGATCTTTGTTATTTCCTTCTTTATGCTAACTTTATTTTTTAGTTTATTCTTTTTCTAGTTGAGGTGTAAAGTTACATTGCTTATTTAAAATTTTTTCCCTCTTCTTATTGTAGGCATAATCTCTGTAAACTTCCCCCTTAGAATTGCTTTTGCTGCATCCCATAAGTTTTGGTATATAGTGTTTCCATTTTTGTTTGTTTCAAGATATTCTTTGATTTCCCTTTCAGTTTCTTTTTTGATCCAATGGTTGTTCAGGTGTGTGTTACTTAATTTCCACATATTTGTGATTTTTCCAGTTTTCTTCCTGATATTAATGTTAGCTTCTTACCACTGTGGTCCGAAAATATACTGATATGATTTCAATCTTCTTAAATTTGTTATGACTTATTTTGTGACCTAACATATGATCTATCATGGAGAATGTTCTGTATGCACTTGAGAAGAATGTGTATTCTGCTCCTGTTGGATGAAATATTCTGTATATGTCTGTTAGGTTCATTTACTCTAAAGTGTAGTTCAAGTCCAGTGTTTCTTTAATGACTTTCTGTCTGGGTGATCTGTCCATTGTTGAAAATGGGGTATTGAAATCCCCTACTATTAGTGTATAGTTATCTATTTCTCCTTTTAGAAATGTTAATATTTATTTATTTTGGTGCTCTGATATTGGGTGCATATATTTTTGTAATTGTTATACCCTTTTAATGATTTGACCTCTTTATCATTATATAATGACTTTCTTTGTTTCTTGTTACAGTTTTTTTTTTTTTCTTGTTACAGTTTTTGAAATAAAGCCTATTTTATCTAAGTTTAGCTACCTCTACTCTCTTTGGGTTTCCATTTGCATGGACTATCATTTTCCATCCCTTCACTTTTAGTCTATGTGTGTCCTTAAAGTTGGAAGTAAAGTCTCTTGTGGACAGCACCTAGTTGGGTCTTGTTTTTTATCCATTCAGTCATTCATTGTCTTTTGATTAGAGTATTTAATCTATTTATATTTAAGGTAATTCTGGATAAGGACTTACTATTGCCATTTCATTAATTGTCTTCTGCCTATTTTGTAGTTTCTTTTTTCCTTTCTTCTTCTCTTGCTGACTGCTGTAATCAAAGTCTAAAATATTAGTTTACCTTCAGTGCTTTAAACACCCTAAGAATCAGATAAAACATACACAAAATGCTACATCTGTTACAAAACTGAGTACTCACTATAAAACTGACCCAACCCCTACACCTTGTTTCACATGAACCCCCTTCTTACTCATAGCCATAGTTCTTCCAAGTGTTTCTGAGCCTTCCTAGATTGTAATGACAGAGGAGAGGGTAGTCATGACTGGGGGGCAGGGAGGGCGTCCTGGCCCTGGGGAGGGGGCTGGGCTGGGTCTATCACATACACTGTCTCTCCTGATCCTGACAGGGTGAGAGTTGTCATGCCATTTCACAAAGAAGACATCAGGGCCACAGAGGTGGGGTAGCTTGCTCAGAGTTGAAGGTTTAAACTTGCAGGACATCAAAGCTGGCCTTTGGGTGACTAGGATGCAATCCTGACCTCTTTGTAATTGTGGTTGTTCCAGGGAAAAGAATCTAGAGACCATGTCCACTCTTGGGGTGGGTCTGGCCACAGAATGTTCCAGTTCATCATTGCGCAGGTCCCTCTGCCTGAGCTTGTTAAGGACAGCCTGAGAGCATCACTTGTTTGCCTAGGGGCTCGGGCTGTGCTAGTGGAAGATACACCCGAACATTTAGGAATCGCACTGGGCTGCTAGTAGTGGAGAGCTGGAAAATACCGGTTTAAACAAGGAAGTGATTTCCTGGTCCATGAGGCAATGAGGAGACTGGAGGTCAGCATCCAGGGCTGGCATGGAGGGCTGCCTCTCCATCACTGTTCCAAGGTCTTCCTGGCATCCCTAGAAGGCCCTGCCTTCATGCTCTGTTGAGGACCGGGGAGGCAGGGGCAGGGCTGAAGGGGCTCCCACTGAGTCAGCCCTTTGATGGTGCTTCCCTGAAGCTGTCCTCAGCCATCTCCACATCATCCCTGGCTGAGCTCCATCCCAGGCCCACCCCTCCCTGTAAGGGAGGCTGAGAAATGATGCACCAACAAAAGCAGGGCCTGTTACTGAGCAGTTTCTGCCAGTGGTTCTCTAAGGGCTATTTTACTTAACTGCCCCCACCTCCCCGCCCCTATTCCCTTCAAGGCTGCTCCATTCTGCCCAGGATGGGAAATATCACTAGGCACTCAGGGAGGCAGAGGGTTTGAGGCCCCAGGCCCTGACAAGCCAGAAGCTGTGGCTTCTTCCGGGGCATCAGTCTGCCGGCATCTAGAGGGGGTTCACGATGCTGTTTTTCTGTAGCCTTAGTGGGGGGATTTTGTGTCCCCATGCCTCCTTGGAGGTTCAGCAGATACTTTCTGCAAGAGGAACAGCAGAGAAAGCAGGACCCATTCCCATTGTCTGAGGGGCTGTGCAGGGAGGTGGGGTCTAGTGCACCTCCAGGTAGGGGCATTGCAGAGACTCCGAGTAATCGGTGGCCCTGGAAGATGGTGACCAGCCGGTGACCGGTCGTAAGAAAAGCTGCTGCTTTCCCTGGTGCAGGGTGGTGGCGGGAGGTGGGAGGAGGCTGGGTGTTCATCTGCTGGGGGCGGGGGGTGTTGACCCGGCAGCTGGGCTGCACGTGTTCACAATACCAGGGCAAGGGCAGACCAGGGTCAGAGTCCATTGGCCTTTGTCAACTGTCCCCAGTCCCTCCCACCTGTCTTCCTCAGCCTGGGATTCTCTGCCTACATCCCAAAGACAGCCAGGGGTGGGGGTGGGGTTTCTGCTTGAGCCATGCCATGAGGTCAGACGGATGTGACAGATTATTGGCCCCGCCCCTGGGTCTGATACCCTCCATGGGCACTTCCCATGGCCTCTGCACACCAAGGCCAAGGTGTGTCCTTCCTGGGGTCCAGGGGAGAAGTCCCCTCCCAGCCTGGCTTACCATCATGGAAAGGCTTATATATAATTCAAATAGTGCAGCAAGGAAAGTATAAAGCAAAACCTAAGGACCTTCCACTCTACGCCAGCCCTCAATTCTCCTTCCCAGAGGCAACCAAGGTCTACCAGACTCTTGGGCATCCTTTGGGATATTTCCCCTGTGCGTGCCCACGGAGCTGTACAACATTTTTCACTCAAATAGACACACCACGCTGTGAGTTGCTTTTTAGGAAAACAATGCATTTATTATACCCCGGAGATCATGTCGGAGCAGGACCGTTAGCACCGCCCCCTTCTCTGACCGGCTGCAGAGTATGGCAGGGTTGGAGGTTCAGGCATTTTTGACTTTCCTCCTGCTAGAGGTTTAGGTTGTTTCCTGTTTGGGGCCACTTATAGGCGATGCCACAATGACATTCTTGTTCTGCTGCATTGGGCCCTTTCACGGGAAGTTCAGGATCAAATGCTTAAGTGGGCCTGCTAACTCTAAGGGGTGGCCCAGCTGTCGGTTAACTCCCCTTTAGCCCACTTTGCACTCAGTGAAGTGGTTTTTAAAGACAATTAGGTCATCAAACATCCCTGCTTAAAACTACCAGTAGCTTTGATGGAGATCCATGCCTACAAAGCCCAAAGCCATGCCTAGCGGGCCTCTGAGCTCCCCCTTCTTCCAAACGCTCCAGTCCCACCAGCTCTTCATCTGTCCTTCTAGCACAGCAGCTCATTCCCGCCACAGGGCCTTTGCACATGTGGATCTTCCAACGTGGTGCCTTCAGGTCTCCGCAGGAGTGCCAACATGAGGATAATAAATGACATTTTGTTGCTGTCCTCATGACTACTTCCTAACTGTTGGGTGAGGTTGAGTGCTATTTATGTCCTCTACCTGTTTTCCTTTTGTGTTTTCTCTTTCTTATCGATAGGCACGAACTCTCTGTATATAAGATAAATTAGCTGTTTTTTCTCTAATTTGTCACCAATATTTTTTTCCCAGTTTTTGACTTTGTGGTAGTTTTTCCATTTAAGTTTCTAATTTTTATGTAGTGAAACCATTTCCTGCATGGTTTCTTTCTTTTTTTTTTTTTTTTTTAAGATTTTATTTATTTGTGAGAGAGAGAATGAGAGACAGAGAGCATGAGAGGGAGGAGGGTCAGAGGGAGAAGCAGACTCCCTGCTGAGCAGGGAGCCTGACGTGGGACTCGATCCTGGGACTCTGGGATCATGACCTGAGCCGAAGGCAGTCGCTCAACCAACTGAGCCACCCAGACGCCCCTCCTGCATGGTTTCTAACTTTTGTGAAGAGCTGCCCTAAGCCGGCTCCATGAGGCCGTGGGCTAAAGGCCTGGCCGCTCCTCACAGCAGCTTGGGCCTCACGCTGGGAGGAGGCCAGGTCAGAAATGTGGGTTAGGACGGGACCGTGGGGGCCCTGAGCATCAGCCTGGCAGTCTGGCTTCAGGTTGTAGAGGGCGGGATGGGGGCAGGAGAAAGACAGGACCCGGTTTGCATTTGGGGGGCAACTGGGCAGCTATGGGGTGCTGGGATGGGAAGGGAAGGAGAGCGGTGAGCACCAAGGCCCAGCTGAGGGACCGGGGCAGGACGTGGCGGTGACTTGGGCAGGAGGCACGGGCCCGGAGCCCCTGTTGGACTCGATGCCCAGGCCAGCGAAAGGAAGTGGGGCGGCTGAGGCTGACAGAGCAGCTGTCTCTGCTCACGGAAGCTGCTAGGGGGCTGCTTGCATGGGGGCAGCTGTGGGCAAGGGGGGGCTGCCCATTCCACCCCGGCAGCGAGTGGGCCTGGGTCGGATAGAGCCTGTCCCTAACTACTCACTCTACAGACACAGACTGTGACATCATTCTCAAGAGAATCTGTTTATTTTCAGATAAAAGGAACCACATTTGCCCGCATATCCCAGCCAATCTTAAGTTTGATTTTTATAACTTAATTTTAGGAAAAGGTCAACAACTTGAACTGGAGTATGACCTCATGTTCACACCGCCGTTCTGGGGTCAGCAGCCTTAAGTGATTCCTCTTGGGAACCATGTGGTACGTGTGCATGTGTGTGTGCGTAATTTATAAAAACGGTCGCTGTAAGACCCATAAACCCCCCATTAACAATTTTGCTCTTTAGACTTTGCTGTACCTGTGTGTAGTCAATGCTGATGCATAATTCGGTAGAAGCCCCATACGATGTGATTTCACAACCGGGGCCTAACCACTGAGCTATTACTTAATTTGTTAAAGTGATAAACAAGATTATTATGTGCAAACAGACAGGGCTTGTGCTTCAGCTGTGTCCAAGTTTACTTTACAAAGCTATAAACACACGGCCCTTTCTTAAGTCCTGATGATTGAGTTTCCCCTGCCTTTTGTCGGCGGGAGAAGAATGTAGAGGCTGAGTGGGTGCTCTGAGCCCTGCGTTAGCTCTTGGCTTTCCGGCTGGGTCACTTAAAGGAACTCATTCATTCCCCCAGACTGGGCAGCGCTCCTCCCCGACGGTCCTTCTGAGGGCTTCTCACACAGAGTCTTTCCTGAGCGGGAGACATCTGATCTCAGCTTGCCCAAGCGGGGCCCTGGGGCACTGGAGCCCCCAGGGGCTTGTGAAATGTGCTGAGAGCCTGGAGGCCACTCGGGGAAGGGGCAGAGGTCACGGCCCCCTCCTCCCCTGCCCCGAACTGCTCCCCAGCTGAGAGCCTCTAGTGTAATGCCTCCCAGACCTAGGGAGGGAACTGTGCCGTGAAGACCCAGCCCCGCTTTGTGTGACCCAGTGTGGAGTGGGATCCCCGTCCCCTGCTCCTGGAAGTGGGTGGAGGAGGCAGGGGGAGTTGCTCCCAACTGGGCCCCACCGTCTTCTCTTGGGTTGTAAAACCAGCAATGGGAGAATGGAGGTAGGCAGCTAACTCTGCTCTGGAGAACCGGGGAGCCCCCCAGACCACGGCCAGGGTGGTAACTTCTCAGCACTTCTAGCAGCAAGTGGTTCATGGGCGAACCCACTCCATCTTCTGGGTCCTCAGGGGGGCGGCAGGCTGCAGGCAGGGGGGTCAAGCCATTGGCCCGGGGCAGCCGGGTCTCCACGACTGTCATTCCACAGGAATCACCTTCTCTTCCGCATGCAAGCCTCCATTCGGCCCAGCTCCTCGTAGGACTGGTAGAAAACGTCAAACTCCCTAGTGCCCCAGCCCCTCCAGACAGCTAGGCACCACTCCGTGTTTTCGTTCTCAAAGCCGCACACGACTGTGTCCTTTGCCACCACGGCTGCATCCACAAGCACCCTACAGAGAGAGGGAGGGGGGGTCTGAGAAAACCTGCGGGGGTCCCCACTTGGTCGGGGCCAGGCCCCTCAGTCTGCACCTTCTTGGGAGCCTGGCTTGGGGGGGAGCATCTGGACATCCTGGCCTGGCAACAGGGATGTGCTCTGATGCACCTGCTTCCCCCCGGGGGTCCTGCCTGTGGGCAGAGGCTTCCTAACTGAAGGAGAGCCTAGTGCATCCCTCCATGGGCATGGGGACCGTCTGTGAGGCACTCATTCCATGGAAGGCCACAGATGCTACGAGAACAGATAGCCTCCGTCACGGGACCCCGACCCCCAAGTGTCCAGAAAGCACTATACTCTGACTGCTGCTTGTCATCGGCCCCCAGTGGATCTGAAGCACCTACTCAGCTCCCTTGCCGTCAGCTCAGGCCCCGTTCTTCCTCCCACGCCGTGTTCCCAGTGCTTTGGAAATGCAGGGCAGTAGGTCCGATGGAAACCCGTTCCAACGTGCCCTAACTGGAGGCATTTGTTTTTTTTGAAGCTGTGGATTGTTTTGCTGATCTGTGCACACACCACACGTTTCCTGCTGGGCCTTGGTCGGACCGGGCAGCCCCTGTCCCAGCACTCCCCGCCTTGCCCCGGGGCCAGCACGCAAACCACTATGACGTGCAGGGCCTCTGGCCTCCTCGGGGCCTTGCACGCTACGGACACTCACTAGCTATCTGCCGCGAGAATAATGTCTCAGATGCACGGCCAAAAGCTGGTGGGATCGGGCTACGGCCCTCCCGTCAGCTGGCTGCCTGGGCTGCTTTCTCCCTACAAAGAGTGTGCCTGGCTCCCGGTAAACCTGCCTTTGGGGGCTGAATAGGAAAAACACCACCAGTGAAAAATTCAGGGACACTAATGATGGGCGATCTGAGGTCCACAGGCCTAGGCTCTACAGACCCGCCTCTTCCCCAGAACGCCACCCCCCCCCCCCCCCCCCGTGCCCCCGACCTGTGATCTGGTAACTACTTCAGCCCACAAACCCAGCCGGGGCTCAGCAAAAAACAAAAACAAAAAACCCAGATCGTGTTTCTGGAATCACTGGCAGAGCAGGGGTCCAGGGATCCGGTGACTCTTGGAGAACACTCGGTGCTTTCGGGCAAGGGAGGGGACCTGCCATAGGTGTTTCCCCTTTCACCGTCGTCCTACTCTGGGGCAAACAGGCCGAATGGGATTTCTCCATAAAGGAGATTTGCAGGATGGGGCTCAGTAGACCAAGTGAGGCGTGGATCCTGCTGGCTGCCAGGGGATACTGGGAACACCAGCCTCTCATGCCCACAGCCATGCACCCCTTATCCGGATAGGCTGCCTTGCCCCAGAATGACCCGCACAGTGGAGTCTGGCCTGCCTCCTGGGAGGACCCCCCAACAGGTGGGTATGGAGCCATGGCGGAGCCCGGGCTTGGGCATGGGGAGTGGTGGTACATGCTAGGTCTGTGGCTCCCCTAGGGGCTATCTGGGCAGGTGGAGCACCCCAGGAAGGGCCCTCCTGCTCAGTGGGAAGGACAGTGAATCACCCGGCTCCCCGTTTCAATTGCAGCTGGACTCCGGCCCTGGAGACATATACCCCAGGCAGGACACTCGGTCCACAGGTGCACTGGGAACCCCAGAAACAGCCTGCCATGACCCGTGGCTGATGCCCAGTTCCGCTGGTATTTGCTGAGCCCCGAGGAGCTGCCTGGAGGACCCCATCTTGTTCCTTCTCTGCCTTATGGCCACTGTGGCATTTATCTGTGGAGGACAGAAGCGCGAGAAGCCACTGTGCTGGGGGTGGGGCGCGGGTGGCCTGGCGGAGGGGCCTCGATTCCCCAAACCACAGCTCGGGGCCTAAAGGAGGCGCCCCCAGGCTTACCCATGCGGAGTCAGCTCCCGGGCTTTTAAGACGGCGATGACGCGGCCCCGCTGGCTGCCGGCCTCCTTCTCCAGGCCAATGACAATAACGTCGCCCCCGCGCCTGCGAAAACCGAGAAGGGGAAGCGTTTGTCCAGGGCCCTGCTCCCCAGGGCACATGGAGCTGGCGGGCACTGAGGCAAGGCAACCAGCCTGCCGACTCTGCGAGAGTGGATTGAGTTACTGGGAGGCCTCCGAAGCCGGTGCCCACCCCCCAAGGCCTTTCCCAGGGGGAAACTGAATCACAGCTGCCCGGGGGTGGGGGTGGGGGTGGGGGTGGGGGGACTCTGCCTTGTGGTCCTGGGCGGGGGGTGGGGGGGTAGGAGGGAGGGAAGCAGGTGAGCGCGCTCACGCCGGCCCTTCTTGGGTTTGCCGAAGCGATCCCTCCGGGCTCCAGCACAGGAGTGAGCCCCGCTCGCGGGAACCGTACCTGGGGACCCAGATGACGTCTTTCACGGCTAGGATCCTCACGGCCTGCAGATGCTGGCTGAAAGCCTCCCCGTCCATGGGGGTCAGGTCGTGCTCAGACCTGTCGGAGCCCGCGGCGGGCTCATGCAGCCGGTCGGAGTCCTCGCAGTCGGTGGAGAAGGGCACGCTGGAAGAGCTTGCTGGGGAGCAGGGCAGGCTGGAGGAGGCCGCGGGGGTCCGGTGGGGAGAGGAGGGGGAGTAGGAGGACATGGAACAGTAGTCGGTCAGCGAGTCCTGGTGGGTCAGGATCTGCGTGCCCAGCTCCTCGCTGTACATGATGCTCACGTCCGCGATGGAGTCCCCCTCGGGCTCTTCGGAGCCAGCTGCGTGGCTGCCCAGGGACTCCGGGCCCAGTGGGTGCACAGGAAACATGTCTCTGAGCGGGCTGGGGTCCCCGCAGAAGTACCGGGCGCACAGCTGGTAGGTGGCTGCGTGGTACATCACCAAGGAGTTGGCCCTGTCATCCAGGCACCAGACGACCTCCTCCCCTCGGCACTCAGAGCTGCCCACGACTGAGGTGACCACCGAAGGGGCCGAGTAGGGCTCCAGCCTCCTGCTGATCTCCAGGGCTGCACAGTCGATGACCAGCAGGCCTGGCCCGTTGCTGTACCAGACCTCGGACCCGCTGTTGACCACCTCCATGGCCTTCACGGGGTAGGGGTTCTGCCGCGTGTCTTCATCTGGGATGTTGAACTTGGACCTGTTGGCCGTGTGTGAGCACAGGTAGGAGCAGCTGTGGTCCGGGGCACCCCGCACCACGGAAAACACCGCCACAAGCCCGTCATCCAGGCCTGCCAGCACCAGGTAGGAATTCTGCGGGGAGAAAGACAGGACGGCCTGTGAGGCTCACGCAGGCCAGGAGAGAAGCAGAGTGGGCACAAGACTCATGTCCGCACCGACACCATCTCACCCAGAGGAGCAATGTTCCCAAAGAGGCGGGGGCCGCCAGCAGGACCCAAAGCAGGTGCAACTTAGGCCCAGAAGAGCCACCCACCCACCCTTCCTGCTGTGAGCAGGAGAGCAGTGTGCTGGGGAAGAGCGTGACCCACGGCACCTAGGGGAGGGGCCCTGCTCAGGCTGGCTTCTTGCAGTGTGATTGGGAGGCGGCCGCCTTCTCCCTCGGGTCACACCGGCCTCCTTCAGAGGCAGGACGTGGTTCCCTCCTTCCCGGGAGCTCTGCTTGTTACTGACGTGACAGCAGTCGTGGGTGGCGGGCAGCTGTGCTTGCCAGCGCTGCCTGCCGCCCCCACCAGACAGGGGCTCCGTGACAGCAAGGTGCGGGCCTGCCGCACGGAAGGGCTGAGTCTCGTCCATCTCTGCGACTCCACCCGGCGTTCTGCACCAGCAGACGATGCGTGCCTGCTGAGCCTATGCTTGAAGAAATCGCTTCCAGCTTAACCCTCTCACGGAGGCGCTTCTTGGACCCTGTGCCTACACCCCCCGCTTACCACACCTACTCTGAAATGCCTAGCTGGCAGCGCAAGGGTCCTGGGGTCGCCCTCCGCCCCCGCAGTGAAGCATGCCATCTTCTATAGCCAAAGTTGCAGGGACGGTGCTGGGTGCTGGGCCCACCCCAGGCCCGGGAGGACATGACGCCAAGCGTTATTTAAGGTCACTGCTGGCCAGAGCCCCTCAGCCAGGGCACCACCACCCGCACAATGCTCCCTGGAGCATCTCTGCAGAGCCAGGAATAGAGGGCAGCTTCGAAGCCCGGTTGCCTGGCGAGGGCTGAGGTGGGGCAGGAGGAGTTCAGGAGAACAAAGCCGAAGCCCTGCCAGAGCGGGGACCCAGGCCTCGTGAGAAGCAGAAAGCCACCTTCCTGGGACCTGGAGCTGCTTGGGAACTGGGGAGGCCAGGCTGTCCAAGGTCACGAGCGAACCAGCTTCTAGCTCAACAGCAAGGTCAAGAAGCCCTAAGAACATTTATCAAAATCCATCCTCAGAATTTTAGGAAAGAAAGCAGCCAAAGCAAACAGAGGCAGCGTCTCTATCTGAACCCCGGCTCTGGGCCCCAGTCAGGGCGGTGAGCCCCACGGCCCGGCTGGGTGTGAACGTGCGCATGCAAGAATGCAGGGGCCTGCTGTCGCGGCCACGGGGCAGCACCCTGACAGGGAGGCTCCGCACAGAGCCGGCTTTATTCCCTCTGGTCGTGCGGGTGGTGGTGCCCTGGCTCAGGGGCTCTGGCCAGCAGTGGCCTTAAATAACGCTTTGTGTCATGTTCTCCCGGCCTCTGGGGTGGACCGGGTCCCGAGCTGCCCAGCCTCGCCCGTGGGGCATGGTCCTAAACGACTCCAGGGTTGATTTCAGACTTTTTTTTTTTTTCCTAAAAAAAGGTTCCTCGGGCGCCTGGGTGGCTCAGTTGGTTAAGCGACTGCCTTCGGCTCAGGTCATGATCCTGGAGTCCCGGGATCGAGTCCCGCATCGGGCTCCCTGCTCGGCAGGGAGTCTGCTTCGTCTTCTGACCCTGTCCCCTCTCATGTGCTCTCTGTCTCTCTCATTCTCTCTGTCTCAAATAAAAAAATAAAATCTTTAAAAAAAAAAAAAAGGTTCCTGAAAAGGCTCTAATGATGACCTGTCCCCCTAAGGCTGACTGTGACCTGACCCGGGCTTGGCGGTCCAAGAGGGCCTGGCTTTGCTCCCATTCCTCGTACCCCCTCCCTCCCCCAAGCCGAGGGTGGGGGCCCCCCCAACAGAAGAGGAAGGGAGAGTCAGACATCTGGGCACCCCCCTCCCCCCTGACCTCACCTTTTTAATAATAGGCACTGCCAACAAGCAGGTGACGACCGCCGGGGTGTCCAAAGCCCGTTGGGGTGTGTTTAAGGGGCACATGCCCTTGAGGTTATAGATGTAGATCTTCTGGTCCTGCAGAGGAAGACGAGCCAACATGAGACCCAGGTTGGAACATGCCTGCCATTTTCTCCCAGGGTCCCTTCTGCCTTGGGAATCCCTTTGTGCCTTAGGAACCAACATGCGTTGGGGCTTTCTGGTTCGTCGTTTGCATATTCCTATGCTTTGTAGAGATGTTGAAAATGACAGAAGAATTTAAAGAAGAAACATAAAATCGCCCCTACCCCATTACTTAGAGAGGGTAATTTTCACCTGGGGATTTGGGGCCCAGACTCCGTTTCCCCAGGGTGTTTGTGTGTGTGTCTCCGCGTTCCTGGCAAAGTGGGACCACCTGACTGTGCTGTTTCCTCACTTTTCTCCTAACGATGCACGGCGGGTGGAGGGAACCGTGTGTGAGCCCGTGAGGGAACCGTGTTTGAGCGCCTCCGTGCTGCCCATCGCCCAGGGGTGCCCACAACCTAATCTGCTGTCGGAGCTCAGACTGTTTCCAAGTTTTCACTACTGGGGGTTACACAGGGATGAGCATGCTTACAGACATGTCTGTCTGCTCTCCACTGTGTGTCTGGGCGGGCGGTACCATCTCCTGCCCCTGCCCCGGCCCCCACAGCTCCGTAGCTTTAGAGCATCCATTGGGGCAGCCTCTCTGGATTTCTCAGAAGACAGCTCCTTGGGCCTTCCGCTGACTTCCTTGACGTGAAGGCAAAATGCCTTCAGAGCTGAGTGGATTCGCCAGGTAGACCCGGCAGTGTTATGAGAAACCCAGTGGCTTTACCAGCCTAATGGGGTGCTCCTGCTGGGATCCTGCACCTGAGACTTCTCCCGACTGAGTCCCGATCACCCGCCAGGGACGAGGCAGGTTGTTACCCCTGGGGACATGCTTCTGCTACTTCACAGGGCTACTGGCACTGCTCTGGGGGTCTCACACGTGCGGGCTGGGGTTATCTGGTAATCACATGTACCTGGGCATGGTGTGTTCCTATTTGCTAAATCTGGCGCCCCCGCGGACTGCGCCCTGTGTTGCCCACCTCGATGAGAGCCCTGCATGGAGGCAGTTACCTCGGTGGCTGTCCACAGAGAGTTCTGGACCTTGAGCTGGCAGCTTAGCTTCATTCCCGCACAGCTCATCCGCTGCACTTCCATAAGGCCCTTCTCCGTGTTCACCACCGTGTAGTTCCTAGAGTCGGCGACAATCGTGTGGTCAGTGCACGGTGGCCAGGGGCTGCCTCCCTTCTCTTGGCTTGGCCTGAGCAGCCTTGGAGGAGGACATCAGCTGCCTCGTCCACCCCCTCGAACCCAGGGTTGAATTTGGCCACATTCTGAGAGAATCGAGGACCGTTCACGGCACTGGGCACAGGTGGATTCTGCCTCAGGCAACGAGAGGACATTCCCAATGGGAAGAAAGGCTCTCTTCTGTCTGTGACGTTGGAGGGTCCAAGAAGTTGCCCCCCAGTGTGAAGAAGGGGCACAGTGGCCACACCTCCACCAAAGCCTCTCACCCCTCCCACTGCCATACGTGCCTCACCCCAGGAATAGGGGAGCCCCTCAATATCTGAGTAAACAAGGTCAAGGCCAAAGATAGATGGGTTCATTTCAGAGTAGGCTGGGGTCCTGGAAACACATCCCCCAACACAAGTGCTCTGAGAACTAACAAGCTGTCGTTTATGAGGGCCGCTGTTTGCTCCCTGGAACTGGCCTTCCCTTAGCATTTCTGTCCCCCCCCCCCGCCCCCGTCCCCCATGGGCATCCAGTGTCCTCACTGTCTGAGGCGGAGACTGAAGTTATTTACCCAGGTCACACACATCTTTTGCCCACACTTCCACGGGTCTTTATGTCTCTCAGTCTCTTGACTGGCTTCTCCCCTTCCCCTTTCTCTTTTTTCTCTGGTAGGTTATATGCTGAGGATTCTGGGGGTGTCCTGTGTGGTCCCCACATACCTGGGGTGCCATTTGCCTCATCCCCCTGCTCCCAATCTCGAGTCTTGATCAGATTCTGTTTGCTTTTTTTTTTAAGGTAAGAACATTTCCTCATTGGGGGATTGGGGGTGTGGATTTCTACTGGGAATGTCCCATTCTCACTCCTTTTGTGACCATGAATGATCACTGCCTTATATCCACTATTTCAGTAGAGATTGCAAAAGGCTGACATTCTATTTCTGGCATTCCCTCTTCATTTATTAGCTTCATTTATTCTAAAAAGAGAAACTTCCTCCTTTTCTCTCTTTTGCGACCTTGGGGTAGAGTTCACATAGGAAAGGCAGAATAAAACCTTGATTCTTTCTGTATATACTAGTTTTCAAAATAATGGGTTGGTTCTCTAGGAGCCTTCAATGGTGATCAATGAGGGGTTTTTGTTTTTAAGATTTTATTTATTTATTTATTTAGAAAGCATGAGCAGGGGGAGGCGCAGAGGGAGATGGAGAGAGACAGTCTCAGGCAGACTCCCTGCTGAACGTGAAGTCCGACGCAGGGCTTGATCTCAAGACCCCGAGATCATGACCTGAGCCAAAATCAAGAGTTGGACACTTAACTGAGCCATCCAGGCGCCCCAGTTTGTTTGTTTTTATTAAGTAGCATTAGAAACGCATGAATTTTAAAAATTTGATGTGTCTCAACCCACTGCAATTCTTCTTACTAATGGCCGACTGCCTTATCCTTGGCCAGTAGGAACCTCTCTGGGTTGACTCCTAAAACCCTTTAATCTACCCTCACGAGTATCTGATGGCATCCTTGATTCTGGTGTGTCAGATATTCTGGCCATCTTCCTGTCCCAGACCTGGAGTCATCCACTTCTCAAATAAGCCCTGGTTCCCTCTGGCACTTAGAGACCACCACCTGGGTCCCAGGGGTCATCACTTGTAGGCGGTCATTATTGTTAGGACTTTTCAACGGGCAGGACTAGGAAACATGAGTTTATTTTTCTTAAAGATAAAATCTATCATGAATCCAAAAATTTAAATTCAGGAGTACAGGTTTTTTTTAATTTAACCTATCTTTCATACTTTGCATGCCAAATATCACAATGTGCAATGCCCGGCAATGTAATTACTGAAAACATATATATTTACATATATAAATATTAGTAAAAGTAAATAAATATACACATGCACAAATATACATATTTCTTTAGGACATGGTTTCTTAGACCATGTCTTATGTCAGAACACTCAGTCCCCGTGACTCTCGTGACTCTGAAGATGTCCCACTAGGGGAGAGACCTCATACTCTGACCAGGACTGAAGGATCTCACCAGATGGGTTTTTGGAGATTGCAAAGTCTATCTTTCCAATACCCTGGCATCTTGGTTCTGTGACTTCCTGTTCGTTTCCCAGTGATCTTATTCCCACTTTACCCCAGCCACCCTCTCCCTAAGTTGCACATCGGATCCCGGCTTTACTAATATCTGCACCCCTCCCACCTACTCAGTGTCAAGGACCTATTTTCTGACCTCTACCTCTGAGTTTTCCAGAACATTCCACCTACTATCATAACTCAACACAGGGTTTTTGGTTTTGTTTACACTCTGCTAAGATCTAGGATTCTCTGGTACTTTCCATTGTTCCTTATCCACTTTATGGACCCACTTAGGTTTCATGATCCATCTCTGTCATAACCCTCTTGAAAATACCTCCACCACCCATACCCTTCTCTCCCTCCTGCCAAAAACCCAACTCTGCTTAAAACCAACTGTTGCCTATCTTGCAATCTGCGGGCAGCAAACCGTGCTGGGGACACATAACCCTGTGGATGAGCCTCATTTCCAACACCTGACCTCCAACCTCCAGCGGGCCTCAGTGCTGTCCTGCAACCACCCTGGTCTCATGCGCTAGTGCTCATGTCACACGTCATCTTCTCGAATATTCAAAACCTCTCCCATGCTTTTGTCCTTCCTGCCACTTCCCTGAGAAAAAGATGCGACTAGAAGGGAAGGCCCACAAATTCTCAGGTAAGGGCCCTAATCCTGCTTGGCTCTGGGTCCCCCACCCCTCTCACTACTCAGCAACTCCACCCCAGTCGCCGTCCTCTCTCCCTGACCCCCGGCATCATTTACTTCTTCTGCCATCAAGCTGCAAATAGCACCCATCTTAAAACAGAGTCCTTCCAGGATGGGAGAATTATTACAACTAATAAATGACTTCGGAAAAGTTGCAGGGTACAAAATTCATATACAGGAACCTGTCGTGTTTCTACACACTAGCAGAAAGAAAAATTAAGAAAACAATTGCATTTACAGTTGCACCAAAAAGAATAAAATATCTAGGAATACAATTAAACCAGAAGGTGAAAAGCCTGTACTCTGAAAACTTAAGACATTGATAAAGCAAACTGAAGAGGACACAAATAAATGGACACATGTATATGGACTAGTTGAATCAATATTGTTCCAGTGTCCACACTGCCCAAAGCAGTCTACAGATTCAATACAATCCCTATCAAAGAGCATCAGCATTTTTCACAGAACTAGAACAAATAATCTTAAAATTTGTATGGAGCCACAAAAGACTGCGAAAAGCCAAAGAAATCTTGAGACAGAAGACTAAAGCTGGAAGTACCACGGTCCCTGATTTTTAACTATACACAAGGCCACAGTAATCAAAACAGGAGGGTATGGGCGCAAAAACAGACACATAGATCAACAGAACCAGAATAGAGAGCCCAGAAATAACCCCAAACTTATGTGGTCAATTCATCTATGACAAAGGAAGCAAGAATACACAATGAGCGGAAAGACAGTTTCTTCAATCAGTGGTATTGGGAAAACTGGACAGCCACATGCAAAAGAATGAAACTGGACCACTTTCTTACACCATACACAAAATAAACTCAAAGACCTAAAGGTGAGACCTGAAACCATAAAACTTCTAAAAGAAAACAGAGGCAGTAAACTCTTGGGCATCAAGCTTAGCAGTATTTTTTGGATCTGTCTCCTGAGGCAAGGGCAACAAAAGCAGAATGAAACAACTGGGACTACATCGAACTAAAAAGCTTTTGCACAGCAAAAGAGACCATCAGCAAAACGAAAAGGCGACCTACTGAATGGGAGATATTTGCAAATGATAAATCTGATATGGGGTTAACATCCAAAATATATAAAGAGCTTATACAACTCAGCACCAAGAAAAAATGAGCGGAGGGCTTCAAAAGACAATTTTTTCAAAGAAGACATCCAGATGTCCAACAGACACTTAAAAAGATGCTCAACATCACTGATCATCAGGGGAAAGCAAATCAAACCCACGATGGGATATCACCTCACACCTGTCAGAAGGACTAGTATCAAAAAGACAAGAACCAACAAGCGTTGGAGGGGCTGTGGAGAGAAGGGAACCCTCGTGCACTCTGGGTGGGAGTGTAAACTGGCACTGCCACTCTGGAAATCAGTACGGAGGTTCTTCAAAAAAGTAAAAATAGAAATAGCATATGATCCAGTAATTCCACTTTTGGGTATTTACCTGGAGAAAATGAAAACACTAATTTGAAAAAATATATGCATCGCAGGGCACCTGGGTAGCTCAGTCAGTTAAGCGTCTGCCTTCGGCTCAGGTCATGATCCGGGGGTCCCGGGATTGAGCCCGGCATCGGGCTCCCTGCTCAGCCGGGAGTCTGCTTCTCCCTCTGCCCCCCACCCCCCATTCGTGCTTGCTCTCTCTCTCTCAAAGAAATTAAAAAAAAAAAAAAAAGAAAAGATATATGCATCCCCCTATGCTTATTGCAACTTTATTTACAGTAGCCAAATATGGAAGCAACCTAAGTGTCCATCCATATGGATAAAGATGTGGTACACACACACGTAGAATATTACTCAGCCATAAAAAAGAATGACATCTTGGCCTTTGCGACAACATGGATGGACGTGGAGGTGTTATGCTAAGTGAAATAAGTCAGAGAAAGACAAACACCATATGATTTCAATTACATGTGGAATCTAAAAAACAAAAGAAAAAATAAAACAGAAACAGACTCATAAACACAGAGAACAAACTGGTCGTTGCCAGAGGGGAGGGGGGTGGGGGGGATGGGTGAAATAGGGGATGGGGATGAAGAAGGAAAAAAACAAGTACAAAAAGCAAAGCCCTCTGTTGACACCATGCACCCTGGCAGACCCCACCTTCTCTTTGCTTCTCTTAACCACAAATGCCTACATGCCTATCTATTTGTGTGGACTCAAGTTTTCTCTCTGGAGCGAACTCCATCAGGCTTTTAACCCACTGTCCACTAGACATTTCTCACCATGGTCATCCCTGCCTGCTCCCCAATTCCACAGTCCGCCCCCCGATACTAGCAGGGCACAGCCAACCTTGGGACATTACCTGGACTCCTCTTTCCCATCCCAGAACACCACCATGTACTCCTGGCCTTGGGAGGAGAAGAAGGTGGTCTGCTTCCCGCAGGGTAGCTGGTACATGAATGTTGCAAAGGTCGGGTCCTTCATCTGGCTCACCACCGACAGGGCCAGCGGTCGCTGAGGGAAAGAGGCCACCAGAGCTGTGAGCAAGAGTCATTAACGACCAGACGGATGCCTATCCTGCCCGTGAAACCAATGGTCTTGAACAAGGGAGGAAGGACTAGGAACTGCTCAAAGCAAGAGGCCAAGACAACTGCAGGGGCCAGAGTGTCTGGCAGCCTGGGTCATCACTCTCCTTAGCAACCTGAACTTAGGTTGTCAGGTTAGCTTAAACTCTGATGTTCCAACCCCCGTGCCCACGGATGTACAACCTTACGGGGAATTTTTCTCAGACCTTATTTTACTCCCAGTTCATTAAATCCGCACCCTCTAATTTGATAAATGCCTTTTAACCTTGAAACCACTGGCCTCTTCCCCCCAAACAGCTAAGCTTTAAAATGATATCATGATTCCTGCTCTCACAAGCAAACCTGCTCCCCATTACTCTAGACAGAGATGCGTACATTCTCTCTGCTCTCGCATGGGGACTCTACTGCTATAAAGGGGTTGGGATGCTATGCTTGCCTGATGGTGTGACACAGAGGCTGGGGAGGAAAGGAGAGCTCATTTTTCCCGAGAGTAACACGCATGCAAAGAAAATAAGCTGGATGTATGAGGAGCAATATCTATCTATCTCTTTCTAGAAGAGGAGAGCAGAGAAAGGTTGCCCCCTTCGTTCTAGACCCTTAGCGAGGATGGGCAAGTAGACATACACATGTACTCTGGAGATCCAGAGCCTCCACCACAGGGGCAGGAGGTGCCAGGCCCCCAGGCCCCGGGCCCTCAGGTACCTTCTCAGGCTTCGTGTCCCAGCACTCCATCATGAGGGCCTGGAGCCGATGGAACTGCACCTCCTCTGGTTGTCCCAGGACAGGGCGGATGCCCTTGGACAGCTTCTTGGCAATCTGAAGCTGGTGGTGGCCCAGTGCTGGCCGCTGTCCCGACAGCAACTCATAGAGCACCATTCCATAGGAGAACATGTCTACCTGGGCAAAGAGGCAAGCCAAGTCAGGTCCCCTGCCTGGGCCCAGCAGCTTTCATAAGCTGGCCTTGTGATGGAGGGAGCAGAAGACACAATCGGACCAGGGATCCTGCCCAAAGGGAGACGGTCATCAATCCATCCATGAATGCATCCATCACTCCCCACCTGTCCAGACATCCAACCAACCATCTGACCATCCATTATTCTGCCTCTTTAGCCTTCCACCTTCCAGTCCTTCCCTCCTCCCTCCCTTCCCCCTTCCCCCCCTACTTTTCTTCATCTATCATCCATCTATCCATCCATGCACCCATTTGCCTACCCTTTTGCATATTTATCCATCTATACTCCCGTCCACCCATTCATCCAGCCATCCGATGATCTGTTCTTCTGTCCATATGCCTATCCATCCTCCCATACTTCCTTCTTTCCATCCATGCATCCAGCCAGCCAGCCACCCATCCATCTAATAAACACACACTGAGACCTTGCTAGCCATCAGGCACTGGGTAAGGTCTCCAAGGATGCCATGCTCCTTATCCTTGAGACTCAAGAAAAGGCAGGAGAACATGGACCCTCAGCTCAATGAGCTTGGCACTAGAAGGGCAGTGTATGCAAATCATAAAGGGGGAATGTCTCCTAAATCACAGCATGTTGACTCCTCTAATTTTAATGTCATCAAAGGGCCCAAAAAGGAGAAGTTAGTTTCGGCCTCCATGAGGGCCGAGAGGTAACGTTTTAGCAGGAGAATGGCCGACATAGGCCTGAGAGCTTTCAATGTGAAGGTTCCTGTTATAATCTTAGTTTCGAGGTGCCTGGTCTGTATCACCTGCTACTTAAGAAGCTCTTATTTTTATTACTCTGATTTGCCTTTTCTATTTTGGTTAATAGCCGCAGGTGATGAGTTAACCCATACATGCTAAGGTCATTCTTTTTCTTAGAGGGATGGAGTAGGGGCAGCGGGAGAGGGAGAAAGAGAATCCTAACTCAATGGAGCTCAGTCTCGTGACCCTGAGATCATGACCTGAGCCGCAACCAAGAGTCAGATGGTTAACCGACTGAGCCACCCAGGCACCCCCACTAGGGTCATTCTCTTTCCTTTTTTATTTGAAGGTGGTCAAAAGGTACAAACTTCCAGTTATAAAATATCATGGGGACGTAACGTACAGCATGGGGACTACAGGCTGTTTAGGTCATTCTTGAAGCAATTAGGCAATGACTCATCTGCAAACCACCAAATAATGAAAAATTATAGACCAGGGGAGTTTCAGGGCTGGGTGACTGGTGAACCAGGGCTAACACTAGCTGGAAGCTGGTTCCAGCTTGTCTGCCTGCCTGTATCTACTAAACAGCTTTCAGGGAAGAAGGTAAACATTCAGCTAACATCTTGGCCGAGGCTGGCCATGCAGCTGCTCGGGGAGTCCACGCTTGTCCTGTTAGAATTCACTCTCTTGGGCGCCTGGGTGGCTCAGTTGGTTAAGCGACTGCCTTCAGCTCAGGTCATGATCCCAGAGTCCTGGGATCGAGTCCCGCATTGGGCTCCCTGCTCTGCGGGGAGCCTGCTTCTCCCTCTCCCACTCCCCCTGCTTGTGTTCCCTCTCTCGCTGTGTCTCTCTGTGTCAAATAAATAAAATCTTTAAAAAAAAAAAAAAAAAAGAATTCACTCTCTTTTCCTGGCTTTGGCCATGCTGTCTCGGCCATCTTTGCCACTGGGGACAGCACCTACGGGCCAGGAGGCTTTGCCATCCTTATTCTGACTGCTCCGCATGAGCCCGCAGGAGGCTGGTCCACTGTCCCCATTTTATATGTCTAAATGGCAGAGCTGGGAGCCAAATGCAGACCTATTTCTGTCCTGGACTCATTGTCCGCTGTGTATCACCTTGACTTTGCCTCTGAATCAAGGTTAGAGACTTCAGAGTTCGGAGACTTCACTGTTCCTGAAGCTAAGGAGAAGTTAACCTTGACATTCGGAGGTGGGCACAGACCCCTGTGCATTTCTGGTTCAAGCCAGAGCCCCCCTGGTCGAGCATGGGAGAGGGAGAGGGAGAGGAGAGTGCCCGGGGAAACAGAGCTCAGAAGCTGCAGGTGCCATGGGGCTGACAGTGGGCCGGGCTGTGGGTACCTTCTCATCATACACGATGCGAGGCCTGATCTCCGGGGCCTGGTAGCCAGGGGTGCCCTCCACGCCGAGGGCACCCTCATGAAATGACTGCCGTGAAATCCCGTAGTCCGACAGCTTGATGTTGATGTGCTCCTTGACGTCAAGAGACCAGACGAGAATGTTGTCCGACTTCAGGTCACAGAAGATGATGTTTTTCTTGTGCAGGTAGGCCAGGCCGGAGGCAATCTGGTAGGCTATTTTTTGGGTGAGCATGTGTCCCAGGGGCATAAAGGAAGAATCTTTGCAAAGAAGAAAAAAATACCAAACTACCATTACAACAGCGGTCTTTTCTCACCTTCTCTCTCCCCAGATACTTTATATTCTACGGACACTTCTCATCATTCCCCATGCTGGATGCCAGTGGAGATAGAGAATGACCTTCTGAAATAAAACCGTATTTAGGAGAGAGATGCTTATTGTTATAGCTTCATTCATGGTATTTCATGCCTGGAATTGTTGGTGTTTTTACTAAAAGGGCAAGGATTCAAAATTCATCGCAGGCCAAGTTTGCTCTACTGTCAAGCGGTGGGTTGCGGGGATAAGAGCTTCATTAAAAAAAAAGTTCTCTTCCGTTGAGGGAGAAACGATTTGAGTTTAATGCGTTTCTTCTGCCTGAGTCAAGAGCCTGCTACCCCTCTCCTTCTGTCAGCTCTTTGGAAGTTAGTTCCCTATTCATTTCCTGAGGAAAATTATTTTAAAATTTCATTAAAAAATAAGATAGGGTGCCTGGGTGGCTCAGTTGGTTAAGCGACTGCCTTCGGCTCAGGTCATGATCCTGGAGTCCCGGGATCGAGTCCCGCATCGGGCTCCCTGCTCAGCAGGGAGTCTGCCTCTCTCTGACCCTCCCCCCTCTCATGTGCTCTCTCTCTCTCTGTCATTCTCTCTCTCAAATAAATAAATAAATAAATAAAATCTTTAAAAAAAATAAAAATTAAAAAAAAATAAAAAATAAGATAAAACCGACCCCAGGGTCTCAGAGTTTGAACGATGGTGGACACGCGTTGTGCGTTCCGGGGAAAGGAGAGCTTTACGTGGCTGGTGGGCTTGGGGGCACGAGGCTACTGCTCAGGCCCCCTTGGGCTGCCTCATTTGAGACCCTCAACCGCCCCCCTCAGTGGGACTATCACCATCCTCCTTTTACAGGCCAGTAAACGAGGTACTGATTTACGGGATTATGGCAGAGAACCAGGACTTGGAAGGCGGTCCCGTCTGACTCTAAACCATAAGCTCTTCCAGCCTTGCCAACACCACCGTTCAGGGTGTAGACCTGGTGAAGTGCCTTTCTTCGCCCATAGGGAGTTGGCCAGGGGAGCCGTGGGGCAGGTGTGCTCTGCCCCAGTCGGCCAGGCCAGGCAGGAGGAGGGAAGCCCCAGGGATCCCGCTTCCCTGGGGCCTCTGCCGCCGGCCATGGGCTCCCTGGCCTCCCGGGGCTGTATCTGGCGGGGCCGGGCCCCGGGCAATCCCTTTGGAATGTTCTCGGCGCGACTGGTACCTTTGGAATTCTCAGACAGCACAGTGTTGAGGCTGCCCAGAGGGGCGAGCTCCAGGGCGAAGCAGAGAGGGTGGATGCTGATGCCTATGAGCGACACGATGCAGGGGTGCTGCAGGGCGTGCAGCATGCTGGCCTCCTGCCGGAACTCCGAGAAGTTCTTCATGGCGTCCGTGGCCCGCAGGTGCCTCAGCATGGTGTCTGCAGGGAGAGCATGGCCATCAATGCTGCCCAGGGACCCTCTCTAGGGCCACTCGGGTGGGGGTCCTGCCACACGCAGAGCTGCCCCACGGCGACTCGAGGGGCTGCGGGGGAGCCGCATTTAAGCCTATTCCAGTTCTGCATCCCTGAGTGCCACCCAGAGCCTGGCTCAAGCGGCAGGACTGGAAGGTGACCAGGCCCCGGCTGCCACAGGGATGCTGAGGGCATGCTCGCCCGACTCCCCGCCAGTAGCCAAGAGAGAACCAGCACTCTCTCCTCAGCCAGAGAGAAACCTGGGGCCACCACGGGCCTGTGACACATCATCTCAGGTCAGAGGAGCAAGGTCTATTGGCAGGAGGGGGCAATTTCCAGTCTGCGCTGTAACCCCTGCAAGGTGGCGGCCCGAGGCCCCCACCCCCTCGCAAAGGGCCTCTCCTGCCAAGTCAGTGGGGGCGGGACACCACCCACCGGTCTGTGGCTGGCCCTGAGGTCACCAAGCGGGGTCCACCAGGCCCTGCTTGTCCTCTTGCATCCCAATCTACTCCTCCCCTACGTTCAGGTCTTCAAATCAGGGATTTGTGGACACGGAGGTTTAAACAGCATGAAAAAAAAAAAACCCTTGGCAGTTAAAATGCATCAGTTGTGCCAGATCTGTGTGTAGGCCAGCCAAATTTGTTTTTTGAGTATAAAACTTGTTTTTCACATTGGCTCTTCAACCCATTATGCATTTATTTTTTGACTATGGCGTAAAGTCTGACCCAAGGGTCTGCCTCAATTAGCGACCGGTCCGCCTCTCCGCTCTAAGTCACGATGTCACCGCCGCTATGTACCAGCTTCCCCCCCACACGCACGGCTGTGTCTGCGCCCCGGCGGGCCTGGCCGAGCCCCAGAGCACACTGCCTTCATGTCTGCAGGGGTGTAAGTCATGACATCTGCTGGGCAGGCCTCTTGCCTTTGCCTCCCTCTGTAGGACTGTCCCAGCTGTTCTTGGGATGTTGTCACTTTATACGCATTTAGAATCAGTGAGTGAGATCTGTCTCTCTCTCTCTCACACACAGGCACGCACATCCTCGCTAGGATTTAAATGAGAACTCAACTGAACGGTATCTATTCACTATCCCTCCACACCTTACAGTTTAATTGCTGCATTCTAGCAACGGGTCTTTGCCATACACGAGAACGCTGCTGAATTCTGAGGCTGAGCTCACGTCTGGCACCTCCGTGAAACTTTTACTGGCTCTCATATTTGTCAGTAGATTCTCTCGGATTTTTCTGTGCAGGAAGTCATTCTCTTCGTATAGTAACAATTTGTCTCTTCCTTTCTGATCTGCTTTCTCTACCTCGCTCTATGATTCTGATTTTTCTACCAAGAGTGTAAACGACCTTAATGATCATAAGGATGAACATGCTAAGCCAGGGGGTAGTGAGAAGTGTGATATTCAGCCGGCTGGGAGTGAGGGGGCCGCCCAGTACCCGCACTGGCTGGCTGTGGAGCCTTGATGGGTTGTTCTAGGTAGGTAGCAGCTCTGAGCTGTGCTTGGTGTGCAAGAGGGTGTCTCCTTCCTCCTCCATGTGGGTGGCAGAGAAGGAGGGCGCATGCTGGCTTCCCCATCCGTTCACCTGGACTGCCACCTTCCTTCCTTCAGTGGCGATGGCTGAGAGGGGTCCTACGGGGTAAGGGGTCCACCTGACGTCTGAGTGTGTACCCACCATGTGCCAGGCCTGTGACGGCCACGAAGCAGATGGAAATTGTAGGGATGGCCCGTGCTCTTGGGGGCTCGCATCTAGACAAGAAAATAATCTCCCCAAACAATTTCCAAGCTTTGCTCAGCCTGACGTTTAGGCCTATCCCACATCCTGCCAGGAACAAGGCAGGTCGGCTGCCCAGGGCCCTCCGCTAGCCTCGTCCCCCCTCCTCTCCTCTTCCAGTCTCCCCAAGTCTTCCGTGGGAGCACGTGTCTGAAAAGAAACAACACGGGGCCCTGTTTACCCGCTGGGGCATTGGCCAAGTTCTTGAATTTCTTGATCTGGAACCGTTTCACCGCCACAGGCTGGCCTTGGTACCGGGCCCGGTAGATGATGGTGCCGCTTCCGCCCTGGCCCAGGACGCTGCTCTCGTCCTCGCTGTGCTCCAGCTTGCTGTTTTCCAGGAAGAGCCTGCCAGAAACACAGCACACGGGTCAGACCTCCCTAACCGGTCCCTTACCGCTCCCCGGAGAGGTTGGCGGTGGGTGGATGTGAGGACACCCTTGGTCATTTCTTCCACTGCAGGGAGTCATAGTTCAAAGCCACCCATGGGGTCAGACAGATCCAGGATAACCCATGGCTGTACGCAGGTTATGTGGCCTCAACAAGCCTGGGTTTCCTCCGTAAAGTGGGCTCATAATGCAAACTGCCTCGTAGGCATGCATGGTGGCTAGCACCGGGGGAAGCCAGGCCAAGTGGCCCTCATAGACAGAAAATTCCTTTGGATGTTTTCTTCCCAAAGATTCTGTGCTTTGAGAGCTAGCATCCATCAGACAAGCTGCATTTATTTACTGCTAGGTTGGTTGTTTCCTTATTTCTTTTTATTACGCGAGGAATGATGTAAGCGGCCGCGGAGGCCTTCTGACCGGCATGAGCCGTGTGTGCATAGTCGATGGCTAGGATTCCACCCAAGGGCAGGGAGTTTAGACCTCCCTGGTCTGTGTGTTCTAATCCTAGGTAAAGGGGAGATTTCTTTTGGGCTTTTGGAAAGACCATAAGTCACTCCTGGGAAGGAGGGAGCGGGAAGGGGATGATAGGAGGCAGGGAGGGAGGGGCGGGCAGCCCAGAGGCCCTCCCACTTCAGGACCTCCCCCTGCTCTGCTGAGTCTCTCTGGGTCCCTCACCAGCTGCCTATGAGGTGCCTCCACTGGAGCCATCCTGGCCCCATAGGCTGACCCCACCAGGCAGTTATTTTCCATGCCTTCCAGGAACAGATTCTGCAGCTGCTCAGCCTTTGCCCAGCTCCACGTCATGCTTTGCACTCCCCTGGAGCCCTTGGTGGTGCTGCAGAGGAGCCGGGCTCTTCTCCAAGTGCCCTCCCCTCAAACCACACTTGGGCAGTGTGGGCCCTTGGGAGCCTCCCCAATGGGCACGGGGAGCAGCAGGAATGCTGGGGATCCCTCAGGCCATTCTGTTAGGACTCCCGTAAACTCGGGGCCACAGGACAGGGCTCCCTGGATACTTGGTAACTCCCCCAACCCTGACCCACCGAAACTCCTGGAGCGTGATGCTTTAGGGCCCCAGCTGGGCCCCAGCTCAAGTTTCCAGGGACCCTCTGCTGGGCTGGGAATCCTGTCCACATTGTCAGGCTTTTCAACTACCGGCCAAGTACCTTCAGTGAAGAACCATGCTATGGCCTGCCATTCGATCCAAACCAATCTGACTTTCCCGATTTCATACAGGAGATGCCACAGCCCAGATTTAGTGGGGGCATAAAACCCAACAAGGTTCAGCAAATAAATGAAAATCCTAACATTTGACGATGCCTCATTGGGCCCCCCTCTCCCAAAAATCTGATTCATGCATCTACACAACTCGGCACGTGGTCTCCGAGAAACGATAGCCCTCACGTTAGAGTTCTAGGAATAAAGGGAGCCCATTTTGCAGAAGAGCGGTGTTTAATTATCATTTTGACCAGCGAGGTAACTGGGGTGACTAGAAAGGGCTCTGGGGGGACACCATCCAATGTAGGAAGCAATTTCTTAATTTGATAGACCGACCCCAATCCTGCAATATCTCAGAGGACTCCACATGGATTCTTTGGGATGGGGGGCAATTTGGAAAAATGAGAATATAAATACTCTTACTACTGCCCCCCAAAAGTTTACTTTTCTTTAAAGAAGCCAGAGATAGCAATCCTTTGACTAAGACAACAACAGGACTTCATAACTCCAAAACAGTTGGTAACTGCCAATGTCAAATTATCTCCGGGGACACTGAGTCATAGCTTCTGGTTTCCATGACTATAGAACCGTCCATCTTTTCCCCAGCACTCGGATTTTGTGACCATTTCCTGTTGGGTGGGACCACAAAGCATTCTCTATTTCTCCAGCATTCTCTCCCCAGTCATTATCTGAGGTTAGAGGTTGACTCACTGCAAGAACAGATGTAGGGGATCCAAATGCCCACCCTGAGGGCAGCAGGTAGGAATCAGCATTTGCCAAGAGAGGAAAATGAGGCTGTAGGCCTGGGAGCGCCCCCTTCTCGAACACGAGGAGAATCCGCCTTCTCGTCCTTGAGCCGGCAGGAAAGTAGGAATCAGAGGAGGGGCACGGTGGCCTACCTGGCTGGGAAGTCGGTCATGAACAGCTCGGGAACCAGCTCCTGGAGAGGCACGGGGAGGTCAGGGTGTCTGGGGCAGAAAATGAAGTCCTGCTCAATGGCTGTGAGCACGCAGTCTTCCATGTCAAAGTACTGCACGTCCTCTGCTTTCTCATTCGGGTCCGTGTGCTGGGCCCAGGAGGTCTCGCACACGGGGCAGGGAACATACTGCTCCATGAGCGGGGTCCCGTCGCTCTCTGTGGCCGTCAGGGCTAAATGGGGACAGAGCAGGAGATAGTTTACATGAAGGCGGCCGCAGGTGGGTCCCTGAGCAGCACCCAGGCGGGGTGGGCTTTTCATAGGAGGGGGTCTGGGTGCTCCTGCCTGGACCCTAGGGAGTGGCTGAACCATGACTGTATCCTTGGGTTCTTTTTTTGGAGAGCAAGATCCTGAAAGCCCAGCACCGGGAAAGGTCAGGGATGCACTGGACAGCCGGTGGGTGGTCTAGACCCTCGGCGGGCTGGCTGAGGAGGGGCTGAGAGGTTGGGGATCCCTCCTGCACAGCTGGGCCCCGGCAGGATGCTGCAGGCTGCGTCTGAGCTATGCCATGCTCCAGAAACTGAACCACAACCAATAAGGAGCTAAGCTTAAAATTAGAAACATAAGGCTTGCAATTACTATGATCCCTCCTAGAAGAGCAAGGCAGGGGGGAGAAATGAGTACAAATTATAAGATAGACAGAACCTAGTCATTTTACCTGTGTTCCCCGGGGCAAAAGCACACAGCTTTTCCACACACTCTGAAAGGAGGTGCAAAGAAGTAGCCTCCAAGGCGCCTCAGGGTGAGCTGATGGCCTGCCTTGTGCAGGGTAGGAGGGGTCTCCTGGAACCTTCTGGGCGCATCTGCTATCTGCAGGCCCGTGTGTCACACATCTTGCCAGTTGCCATCCTGAGCAGCCCTGTCTCAGGTGATGATCGAATGCCCCCCCCCCCAACAAGCTGTCAAATCTCCCCAGCACCTGCTATGGGGCTCACTGGTTGGCGGGGCATCACAAAAGCCCAGGGAGGCTCATATGGGTCTAGAGGCTTCCTTGGATGACCAAACATACCCAAACTGCCACAAGTCACACACCAAACTGCCTTCTCTTGGGCCCCTTTCTTTCTTTCATTTTTAAAAAAAGATTTACTTATATATCTGAGAGAGAGAGAGAGAGAGAGAATCCCAAGCAGACTTCCTGCTGAGCACGGAGCCTGACACACAGGGCTCTATTCCAGAACCCCGAGATCATGACCTAAGCAGAAACCAAGAGTAGGATGCTTAACTGACTGAGCCACCCAAGTGTCCCTGTTGGCCCCTTTCTAAGCGTTTTTCCTTATAGGTCAGCTTTCCCATCAGCCCTGGAAGGCCCCCAGGCCCCGGTGTCCAGACCATGCATCTGGAGCACGGCCTGCCATGCTCCTTAAGCATCTCCTCTGACGCTGTCCTGGGACACAGTGATGTGGCAGGAGAGACGCCAGCTCAGGGAGGTGAGGGCGCTGGCCAAGCAGGTCTTGGAGTCCAAACCCATTCTCTGCTCTCTCAGCCGCCAGCCTTCAGAGGCTGAGGGCTCATGGGGAAGAGGCTGCCTGGTCTGCCCCTCACAGCCTCCTCCCTGCAGAACACCCCACGGGTTTGTTCCCACTCTGGTAGCAAAACAGAGGGCCTCAAAAGCTTCACTCCAAAAGGTGTTTTTTTGGGCGGACTGTCAATGAAGAAGCTGATCAAAGGGCCATGTGGGTGGTTGGTCACCTCTGGGATTTGGGGGTGGGGGCAGGCAGGAAAGGAAAATGGGGGTCCTCGACAGGTGTGGCTCCCTTGCCTTCCCACCCCGCCCATGGAGTCCCCTCAGATTTCAGCAGTGTCCTCACTGTGTAAACAAGACCCGTGAGAAGCTCACACTGAGGGTCTTCCTGGACCACGTGGGGCACCCAGGGCTTGTCTGTCTTCCCACACACTGTGGGCAGCCCCGAGGCTAAGGCCTGCACACATCCTGTGGGGTCTGGGCCCATGTCTTCCCCGTAGCGCCCAAACCCAGGTCACAGCCGGATGCCCCCAGGGATCGGGATTCTGCCAAAGGGCCAGTAGGACCTCTCTGGTTTCTGTGCGCTGAATCCCAGTGAGACTTCTGCTCCCAAAATAATGAGCCCCGCCCTGATTCGTAAAGAAATGTTAACATGACCAAAGACTTGGTTCAAGAACGTTCTCTTACCGGGAAACCACTGATCAATCAGGGAGTTGACATGGTCTGTGATAAAAGCCATGGCAGAGAAGTCCCTCATTTCTGACTGGCAAATGATTTTTATTCCTCCGCTTTTTTTCTTTTTCCAGTTCACATCTGAGGATTCCACACTGCAACCCAGAAACGAAGAGCCCACTGTGATCTGGCCTTGGAGGGCCCCAGAATGATCTCCTTGCCTCCAGGCTGAGACCCAAGCCCCAGGGACCACCCCACCCCCACCCTTACCCCAGGACCCTGTGCCCAGGCAGGACAGTGAGGGGGACCCCTGTGTTTGTGTACTTGTGTGTGTGACCCTGCCTTGTCCTCCCACCACTTCCCAGCCCTGTGATGTGGACATCACGGGGACTTTGCAGTAAGGGATGCTCAGGCAGGGATCGACCCCTAGGTGTGACCTCAGGGAAGGTTCTTGCCTTCTCTGAACTACAAGATTCTTGTTTGCCAGGTGGCAGCTGTGAGCTTTAAGTGGGTACATCTATATGAAAGTACCAGGCACCAAGAACCGCTCAAGTCAGGCCCTCAAAAGAAGATCCTTTCTCCTTCTCCTTCTCTTCTCATGGAGCTGATGAATATTTTGAAAAATCCAATGTAAATACGAAATAATCTTTTGTGTTTATTAAAGCCGATTAGAAGTCACTTATTAAACCTCTTGAGCTGTCTTTCTCTTTCTCAAAAAAGGAAAGAAACCAGGAAAAGGGAGCTAAGTTATGGATCTTGTTATGTCACGTGGAGGATCCATGGTGTCACCTGGGCCATCGTCATTTAGGACACGGGACAGGGCCAGATGGCAGCAAGGCCCCTGTAGGTGTCACCTAAGTGACCACGGAGGTGCCAGAGGCTTTCACCCGGAGCTCAGTGGCCGCCCACTTCCCTCAAGTCCTGGGCTGTGGTCACCATACCCTCCCTCATCTCTCCTGTCCTGCCAGGGGAGAGGAGGAGCGGGGAGGAGATGAGGGAGCTCTGGACATTTGCAGGGGAGGGTCTCCTATTTCTAGCAGGCTGCCGTGATAAGCCACTCTTGGGAGAACTCTGGACCCCAAGTGGACGGTCTTCCGGAGGAGGCCGCCACGCGGGCTGTTCCCACGGCACCATGGTGACCCCGTCAGGTGCATTCCCGAGTATTCCTACCTGAGGTAGCCCCCATCAAAAGTGACCAGGAGCCCTTCCTGCCAGTAGATGGTCTGATTTCTTTTCACTCTGAATGTACTGCAGCGATTTCTCTGGCTTCCTGTAAAACTATAAATGGTGACTTTCCTGTGTCTGCTTTTAGTATTCTTCCTGTTTTCAAAAAGCTGAAAGACAGAGAAAAGACCCTGCTTAAGTATTCTAGCCTCCTCGCTGGCCCCGGGGCAGAGCTATGAAGAGGCTGGCCTGGCCCCGTCGTGATAAATGACCCCTGTCTTTCCCACCCCCTTCCCCCGCACCACGCATCCTGCTGCCAAATTAAACACTGCATCATCTGGAAGGGTCCCCACGACACCCTGGGAGCACATTTTTCCCAAAGGATTGATACTAGGCTCTTCTTTTTCAAACCTTTTCCCTCCCTGATTTGACAAGCAAAAATTCATGTTAGAAAATGTAGAAATTACGGAAAAATGTACAAAAAAACCCCGAAACAACTTAACACTAAGCAGAGAGACTTTGGTAACTTTTATTCCAGGATTTTTTTTTTTTTTCTGTCTATGTATACATTTGGAAAACAGCTGAAGCCATATTTTCTATTTCTAATTATCTAAATTTCTCATTTTGGATGCTTTTAAAAACTTCACTGTTCTTATGCCATTAAAAACTCATATAAAAGCCATTTTTCTAAAGCTCAATATTTTGTGAAATACAGTGACTTCCCAATCAGATCATTCATTTCTTTGAATATTTAGGTTGTTCCAATCGTTCGCTCCCTCAAATGGGCCAATGAACCATGAAAAGTCACAAAGTGTTCTCTGATTTCGAATGATTTCCTTTGCTCACGTTTTTAGCAGTAGGAGTATTGCGTCAAAGGGTCCGAACTTTTTTAGGATCTGGATATGGACCGAGGAACCGCTTTTGAAACAGTTAGACCATATATGCACTGACCACAGTATGTGAACACGTGAAGCTCCTGGGGCCGGCAATGTGGCTTTAGTCTGCTGATTTGAGAGGTGCGAAGTGGGCAGCATCTCATCTGTTGCTTGAATTTGTATGCGTTTGATTACTCCTGAAACTGAACTCCCTCTCCTCATCTGAATTTCAATGGGACTTTTCCTCTCATTCGGAGGGAGGGATGCTGCCTGGAAGGGCGCCTGCCTCCACGCCCGCTGGGCCCCCCACCCCCCACACGGAGCCCACTTGGGAGCTCAGGCCTCACACGATGACAACCCTGTGTTCTGTGACCTCCCACTTAGAACGCGGCAGGAGGACAGTTCAGAGGGAGGGCAGAGTGACCGAATCAGAACTGTAGACCGGCCAGCTCCTGTACCCACTCTTCCCATCATCAGTGGGCCCCCCAAGCCTTGCAAACAAGTCCCCGCACCCCAGCATGGGCCACAGCAGTTAGATTTTCAGACTCTCATTTTTGTTTTGTTTTTTTTAAACATTTCAGTAAAATGGGAAGATCAAAGAATATCTTTATCTAGCCACGGGGTTGTTAATTCCATAAGGGCCTTTTCATTAGAATGTGGCAAAAATAAACCCATGCTGAATTTAACATCAATTATTCAACAGTCCAAGTTTACGCCAGGGGTGCTCATATTGTAGAGTGGGTCAGAATCCCCCGGAAGGTTTGTGAAAAACAGAGCGCGGGGCTCCATCCTGGAGTTTCTGACAATAGTGGGTGTGGGGTGGGCCCACGGATTTGCATTTCTAACAAGTTCCCAGGTAAGGCTGCTTTTGCTGGTCCAGGAATCCCACTTTGAGAAACACCACTCTAGCCAAATACTATTTTCATGTTACTGTTTTGCATGAAATTAACATTGACAGCCAGGACTCCTTTCAACCCCCCAGGTGAACCCACAAGAAAGGAACTCCTGGGGTCAGGTCTTCATTGCTTCCAGATCAAGTTAAGGATCTACACCTGTGGTTCTCGAGCTTGACTGGACGGTGAAATCACCTGGCAAGCTCTAAAAACTCCCAACGCCCCCAGAAATCCTAATTCAGGTAGCCTGGGCTCTGCCCATGTCTGTTAGAAGCTCCCCAGGGGAGTCTGGTGCACCGCCCGAGTGGCAAAACCACGGTTCTAAAGCCACGGTTCTCCATGTGTGGTCTCTAAACACGTGGCATCACCGGGGACAGTGGTTAGATACGAAAAATGCTGGGTCCCAGTCCAAACCCACTGCATCGGAACCTCTGAGGGGGCCCAGCCATTTCTGTTCTAACAAGCCTTCCAGGGGATTTTTGGTGTGGATTGCTTTACAACCACGGCTCCTAAAACGCGTATTCGGAACCAGCTAGGTGCTGGTCTGGTATTCACAGGATGGCGCAAAGGGGTCTGCCGGCCGACAGAAGAGAAGGCAGCTATGCTCATGCCGGCCTCCGGGGCCTAAGGCAGCAGCTTTGCTGCAGGAAAAGGGGTTTCGGTCAAGATCTTCCAGCAAAGGGCCTCTCCTCGTGAGGGCACGACTCCAGGTGCCCTGAGCGCGCACCGCCCCCCCACACCCAAGCAGAAACTGCGGCTACCTGCAGGTCCATCTCCGCCAGGCTGATCAGCATCCGTGCTATAAACCTTTGCCAGAAGCCGACAGGAACAAAACTCATCTTAAACACTCTCTGAATGGTGTTGGCCTTGGGGTGCCGCATTCCGTGAGTGTCCAGGCCGGGTTTGGATGGAAGGAGGTGTGGCAGAAGGTAGCTGGAACACAACAATGGGGACAGGTAAACAGTGCCACCTGGCCTGGGCCCGCTGCCCCCGGTGCCTTCCCCCTCCTCCGCGGGGCCTTTGGAATTCTACTTTTATGTATTTATTTATTTCTTTAAAGATTTTATTTATTTGACAGAGTGAGAGAGCGGGATCACAAGTAGGCAGCGTGGCAGGCAGAGGGAGAGGGAGAAGCAGGCTCCCTACTGAGCAGGGAGCCCGATGCCGGACTTGATCCCAGGACCCTGAGCTGAAGGCAGACATTTAACTGACCGAACCACCCAGGCGCCCCTGGAATTCTACTTTTAGAAAGACAGAGTAGTTTCTGGGTTTGAGAATAAATGCTCCAAGAGGAAACGAAGATGGGGACAGCAAAGATACCTCTCAAGGAAGGCCTCTAGGACAGCGACTAGAATATGCTAAAGGAAGACATGAAAACGTCTGTGGTCATAAACACATCAGACCTAGTAAATCTCGGTTCGCTCTCTGTGATCGGGGCTGTGACCGGGGAATCGCTTAAAAGTAACTGGATGGTGAAGGAAACGCAAATACAGCTGTAGGGTTCCGAACACCAGGAGTCATGTTTCTGGCCTTCGAAGCTATTTATTGTTCTTGGACGGTTGAGACAACCCCAACGCCTTAAAAGTCAGAATGAGGCTGTTTGTGCACGGAGGGATGTTTTATGAGGGCGCTCTTGCTCATCCTAAAAGTGCTGAGTCACCGAGTCAGCTGAGAGCAGCCGAAGCTGAGGAGGCCCCTCCAAGAGTGCGCCTGAAAATCAGCATCTTCTGTGTGCATGGAGCTGCCGGGCAGGCACAGGGCAGCTCTCCGGTGGGCCCTTTTCTGAACAAAGGCCGTGCCTTCAGCTCCCCTGAGGCTTTTAAAATACATCAGTTTAGCTCCAATAAAATGTCATTAGAACGTTCTGGAAGAGACCCCTGAAAATACCGCAGAAGCGTCCATCCCGGCTCTGTGTCTTCAGCACACGGTGTAACCTTGTGCAGATCCTGCTTCCTGACATGGGAAGAGAAAGGACTCCCAAAGGGTTGGTGGACGGGAGGCCCCGAGGGGGCAGGCCAGTGACGTTTTAGGTCCTTTTCAGCCACTTCAGATCTGGGGTAAGAGGAACTGCTCAATCACCCCAGCTAGAGGGTCCTCCTTCCACCCCAGGCCTTTACCCAGGGCTGATTTATTCCTTCATGTTCTGCAAAGTCCTTGTTGACTATGTGTTCCGTGTCCCTCCCCGATCTGGAGGCCCTCGTCAGTGCCTTGCAGTGATTTATTCGGCTTCTTCTGCCCACACCACACTCAGCTTGGAGCTTACACTGGCCAGGTCCTGCAGCTTCCCGCTCTCCTTGTAGGTGCTGAGTGAGGGGAGGGAGCGGGCTCTGCGCCCAGGTGCCCCAGCAGGCTGCTCGGTGCACACACAGCAGGTGCTCAATACTGCCAAGGGTAGAGCCCACTCCGAAGCCCCCCAGGGAAAGGAGGAGATTCAAACTGACTGGCAACAGAAGCTCTTCTCAAGACCACTGACACCTGCTAACCTGCTGGAAAGCAATCACTCGTGGCGAAAGGCTGAACCAGGGGGATGACCAGAGAGTCAGCAAGATGGGGATTAAAGAGGTGCATTCTTCCCGGGTCTGCTGAACAAAACCTGGGGTGGGGGGCACCTCGTCTATACCGAGGAGCTGGCTCATGCTACACCACCTTGACTGTCTCAGTGGGGTAGGAGTGCTCAGAGATGCTGAGCAGCTTTGTTAGCCAAATACAAGTTCATGTGCAAGGAGATGGAACTTGCCCAGGGCACAAAGGAACCATTATGCCCGTGCTGAAATGGAAAATGCCCCGACATTCGCGACATCGTATGGAACCAGATGTGAATGACTTTGAGTACTTAACACAAAGTAAGAGTAATAATAATAATGCTGATAACACCTGATATCTTTGGGGCTTTTTTTTTTTTTAAGATTTATTTCAGAGAGAGAGAACAAGTGTGCACGTGTGGGTGCACAAGCAGGGGGATGGGCAGAGGGAGAGGGAGAGAGAGAATCTCAAGCAGACCCTGTGCTGAGCGAGAAGCCCGAAGTGGGGCTTGATCTCAAGACCCTGACATCATGACCTGAGCTGCGATCAAGAGTCAGACGCTTAACCGACTGAGCCATCCAGGTGCCCCATCTTTGGAGCTTTTAAGTGCAAGAGACACTTTTCATACTTTACATGTATTATCTGATTTAATCCTCACAATAATTATAATACTAGTCAGTAACAGTATTGTTCCCATTGTACAGATGAGACAAGAAAGGCAGCTGGGATTCATACTCAGGCATTCTGGCTCTGTGGTCTCACCCGCTGTACTATAAGCCTCCCAGAAGACTCGGCCGTGACCTGGCTGATTTCATGGTTCAACTGGTCATACATGTGTGTATTATAACCGGCTTGCTTTTACTGAGTGCTGGTAACCCCTCATTCCTCTACCCTGTCAATAAAATAACTGGAAAATTGTCCCATTTTGGCAATGCGGTCAACTCAGAGGCTGCCTCACTTTCCATGGACCAAAGTCAAGGATACCCCTAGGTCATGGTATGAGGGATCATGCGGACTTTCAATCCCTCTTTGGGGTTTCTCCTTTTAGGACTCACTCATGGCTCCCAGGGGGCTGGAGTGACAAGAAGCCCTCTCCCATAGTTACAAGATCTAGCAGAAATCTGGGTGGTGCCTCTGGCACAGTGGCCCAGGTCTGGCTCCCAGTCTATGCACGTGGAGTCTCTGGGCTGGCCATACAGGGTCCGGGCCAGCTTCCCAGAAGTCTCCAATGGGCATGTCCCAGAGCTCTAGGACTGGGGGCGGGTGGTGACACAGTCTATGGTAGGTGCGTGGAAAAGGTCTGCGGATTTGGGGTCCTGGCTACTGCCTCGTGGGCAACATCAGCATCAGACCCAGGAAGCGGCTGAAACTGGAATTAGGGCACAGAGGCCTTACATGCCCAGCTGCATCGGACCCACGTGCACCCCCCCCCAACCCCTGCCCTCCCCCCCCGCCTCATTCTGAAGCCAGGCCGTGTAATTAGCATGTGCATCCTTGTCACTTACCCCATTTGCATTTACCAAATAACCAAGCCATCCACCCTCTAAAACATGAACCCCACCCCCCCAAGATATTTCTAATGCCCTTCTTGCATGTTTTCCTGCATTTTTTTTTTCAGTGACTGCGTTTCTTTGAACCCCCCGAAAAGAGATACCCATGGCACAGGAAGGAGCCGCCAGCCCAGGCAGGCAGGCCATCCCCACGGCCCGGGCCTGGAGCTCTTGCAAGCCACCAGTGACCCTGGTCTCCCCTCCTTCCTCCTGCATGCAGCGTGAGCAGCCCAGCCCGGCCGTGGCCTCACCTGTCGTTGGCCACAGGCAGGGCGATCTCAAACTTGGCCAGGAACTGGAAATACTGCTCCTCCGTCTGCTGCGTGAAGCCCGTCCCCACCAGCAGCATCCTGAGGTCCTCTGCCCGGATCACCCCATTCTTGGCCACTGACCGCGAGCCCTTGATGTTGAAGATCCTCTGCAGACATTCGGACAACCAAATGGGGTCAAGGAAGTAGAGGTTCCTCAGGCCGTGGCTGGTGTCCGGGAAGTGCAGCAGGGTACCGGTTTCTATGAGGAAGCTGATGGCTGCCCAGGGAAGGGGAGGACGAAGCAGCATCAGACAAAGGGTGACAGGGACTCTGGGGTGACCTAGTCCCATGTTCTTCTTAGGAAGCAAGCAATGCTCCCAGCACCCAGGGCCCTTTTGACGGCTCTGCTGCCCAGTCCCGGGTTCCCTAGCAGCACCCTGTAACTCTTGCCAATGCGCTGACCTGACGGCCAGCCAGGGGGCTCCAGTCCGCCCATCTCCAGCATTCGCGGACCCCATCTCTGCAAATGTGCCTACTCATTGAATCTGTGACCCCCCCCCACATCACAACCACCCAGAGTGCTCTGACGGTCATTTGCAGACAGGCGCAGAGCGGTGAGAAATGGGACTCACCCCCCCTTCCCGGGGGCCCTCGTCCCGCCCTCCCGGGCTGCCCACTCACCGGACTGCAGGTCCTCGTAGTCTTTGATGTCGTTGTTGGCCATCTGCTCCACCAGCTGCCCCAGCTGCCTGTCCGTCAGGTACTGCACGTCGTCGTTCAGGCTGCGGCGCTGCTGCTCGGTCAGCACGGCCTCCTGGAGGCTCAGGTAGCTCCTGGGGATCTGGGGGGACAGGTGGGCTGGCTGGGCCCCCACAGGTGGCAAGGCACACCCCACCCACCCAGCCCTGCCTGCTGCCCCCCACTCTCCGGAGGCCTGAGTACGTGAGCGTCTCCTCTCACCCCCGCCCCATCCCCGGCCTCCCCCCGGCCCGGTCCCCAAACTGCTCACGTGGGGACCACTGAGCCTGAGCACACGGCATATGTGTTGGGACTCCTGGCGGAAAGAGAGCGGGCCCCCCTGGTTGCAGCCGGAGCCTGAGGTACGCACCAGCCTCCCCGCAAGTCTCTGACAGCCGATGGTGCTGCCCACGTCCTTCATGTTGCACGTGACGTGGAAAATCAGCTGCCGCAGCCCCTCCTGACCTTCCAGACTCTTACAGGAGAGCTCGCTGTGAGTGCAAAACAGAACGTGATCACTCATCACACCGCTTCTCTCTGACGAGCGCTGTAGCATCTCTGTGTCCCAGGTTTTGTCCCTAATGCTGGCAAGTTAAAAGAACCCGTGAAAGGTGAACGCAGAGACATGTATTAAGGTCTCACGTGGTGCAGAGCTCTGTGCGGGGAGCGATGCAGTATGTGTCCTGAGCGCGCCCATTTTACAGAGGAGGCATGTGAGGCCCGAAGGTGCAAGGTGACCCCCAAGGACACAAGCTGGAAAGGAGCAGACTCGGGTTGGACCCAGGTCTGGCCCAGAGCCAGTGCCCCTGCTGTTACAGGCCTCAGGGGTGTTCTCAAGGGCACACGAAGAATTTCTGAAATTCTGCATCAGGATCAGCCAGATCCTGCATTCTGAGGCAGGCAGAAGTGTCCCCAGGCTGATCCCTGCACCGAGGTCTGTGGCACTCCACCCAGAGGGGGGGAACCCAAGAGCCCCCAGCACAGTGTAGCAACCCATGCTTGATTCCTAAGAGAGAAGCCTTACTTAACTTGCTGAGCTCCTTCCATCATCTGTGAAGTGGGCACAACCCACGGGGCTGTCGTGAGTCCCAGGACAGGAGGTGAGAGAAGCAACAAGCCCAGGGCCCCGGTCCTGCTGCCACTGGCCCGGACCACTCAGACCCAGTGTGAGGACCAGGACCATGCCGGGGGTCTGTGATTGGTCGGAGATCAGCAAATGTGACAGGGAGTACACGAGTTTCCATCTCCTGGTCCCAAGGGGGCCGTGCATGCTCAGCACTGGCCACAGGGGAGGAGGGGACCCACACACCCGGAGAGGGTGTGTCCAGGCTCTGCCCTGCCAGTCCTCTGGCTCAGCAGCCCCCTGCAGGCAGACCCCAGCGTCCCCGGGCAGACGGACAAGCGAGGTAGCCGGAGCCTCAGCCCCAGCGGGGCACCAGGTACCAGAGAGCAGGACACTCACTGCAAGTGTTTGAAGCTGATGTCCGGGAAGCCGGTGGCCCGGGACCCAGAGGGCGAGCGGCAGAGTGCCAGCACGTAGGCGCGCAATGTTGCGATTCTCTCCACTCGGAATTTGGTTTCGATTAAGTCCAGGTGCGTTCCGACCACCAGCACCACCGAGTTTGGGGCCTTGGCCTGCCGGAGAGAGCCCCACAGCTGAGCATCGGCTCCCTTCACTCCAAGAAGGGACTGGGAAGCGGCTCCCAGGAAACCCCGAGGGCATGTTGTGCATAGAGGGGTTCCGGGAGGCACCCCAGAAGGGCTGGATTTCCCATCCCTTCAGCCAGTGCATCAGCTACCTGTGACCTGGCCTGCATCCAGCCTCTTATCATCTTTACTTGTGAGAGGGGAGCTCTGTCTTCCTCTTGGGCCCAAGAGTTGTGGGGGGAGGGGCTGGCTCTTAAATTTAAGGTACAAGGAAATTAGGAGAGCTCGGACAACCATCTGGCCGAGGAGGGTTTTAAGCGCTCCACGGTGACCTATGCTTCGGGGGTCCTCTGGACGCCCGCCAAGATGCCCAGTGTTCCTCCCTGACTGTTTCCCTTGTTTTTCCTCAGTAAAGGGGGATGCTTCAGAGAAGAGGCGCCCCCCATCCCCCGTGATGCTCTGAGGCCTGGGAGCTGCAGGGCTGGCGTCTCCTCACCTCGATGTTGAGCAGCCAGAACTGGAGGTTGGCCACAGCCTCCTCCCCCAGCGCCAGGTTCCAGACCACCACATACAGGGCCTTGTCTGTGAAGAAGCACTGGTTGACGGTGGCCATGCTCGCGGGGCCGCCGATGTCCCAGACGGTGAATTCCACAGACTCCACCTGCTTGAGCAACAGGGGCAACGACAGGAGGCATTTAGGGACCACGGTTGCAGCGGAAGAGCTTGGCCCGTCCTGCCGTTGGTCTCGGGAATCAAGGAACCCAAGAGAGGGAAAGGGGCCCAGCAGTGCGGAGGTGGGACTTCTGGAAGCTTCTATCTACTGCTCACAGAGCAGGGGGCCGGGCCCTGGACGGCGGGCTCCCGGGGGGCTGGGGTGTTTGCGTCCACCTGTGTCTGCAGAACATTGGGGACACGGCCCTGCCTCTGCTGCAGACGGTTAGACCTCCCGCTGGAGGGGGCCCCGGGGCTGACGCCAGAGCTCATGCCAAGGCTTAACCTCCATCCGTGGGAGGCCGCGGCCCAGGAGACGGGCCTCCGCACTTGTGTAGGCTGGAGGGCGGCGCCCACCAAGGATGATGGGAAGCCGCCCCGACGTGGGAATCAACACAAAAGATTAGCTGTTTGCGGGGAAAGGCTGTGTAAACGGTGGTTTCTCCATGGTCCTATGAGCTAAGAGTCTGGCCCGAGCAGCCAAGACTGCAGCTTTCTGCAGCAAAGGATTGTTTCTGAGATGTTGCACGTTGGCTGCCGAGATGAGGCGTGCTGACCTGCTTTTGCAAGGGAGTGAAAATGGACAGCCATTCTAAACTGGCTGAGGGCCCAGACACACGGGCAGGGATGGGGCTCCGCGTTCGAGAGATCAGGTGGTGGTTGTCCTTCGACAAAGGAGGGGAAATTAGAATGCTGGCCAAAAGGAAGTGGGGGCCAAAGGACAAGAAAGATGGAAACAGCAATTCACCCCTCAGAGCTCGGACCATCGTTTGCTAAAGACCAGCTGGAAGAAAGTGATACTGAGTAACTGCTTTAAAAAACAAAACAAAAAACCAGGAGAGAATCCAGAGATTCTGGGTGACTTTAGAGAGCTCCTGGACACGAGTTAGTGAGATTCACTCCTGGGGTGTTCTGGGGTGGTGGTGGTTCTGCCGGTATTAGGTATTTGACTGTCCTGGATTCATTCAGAACTCACTCTGAGGCGGGACTCTGTACAGGACCAGTTTCCGAGTCTGTTAAAATATACAGCTTAAATGCCTCATGACCCAAACTGGAATGCCCAACTTGGAAAGTGATTTTTTGTAAAAGACTTTGCAAGGAAACCGGTCTCTAGTTGGCCCTGTGCTGGGGGCTGTAGGGGGACATCGTGCAGCCTCTTCCCTGAGCGTTCCTTCCCTGAGCTGGGAGAAACAGCTAAGGGCCTATCCCTCCAACTCTTCTGCAGGCCCTTTCCTCTGATTCCAGGGCAAGACAATGTTCATTTTCCTTCGTCTCATACTGAACAGAATACAAGATGATTAAGAGTTGCCAAAGGATTCGTTTTAAGTAGGGGCTCAAGAACTCGACTTTTCAGAACTTGGGGTGAAAGCAGGTGTCAGGGAGGCCAGCGCATTCATTCCAGGAGTGCTCTCTCAGCCTCCCCATCAGGGGCAGGTGCTGCTGTGTCTCACTGCCTAGAGTAGCAGTTTGCTCTCAGCTCTGGGGGGCAGCTACTCCGGACCATTTGAAATGCCATCCTTAGGGCCAGGAGTGGAAAGGCCTGGCCACTGCTGTCTTTAGAAGTTCATCAGAGAAATCTAATGGACAGCCAAGATTAAGAACCACTGGCCCGAAGCCTCAACTTAACTATAACAGAACAACCACTAGGTCATGTTAAGAAATTATTAAGAAATTATTCACTGCCCTTGGCAGGAGAGGCCCTTGTAAATATTCTGGGCCTCAGACAGCAGGCTGTGAAAATCCCAGGCTCTCTGGAGAGGAGAAAGAAGGGGCCCGGGGAAGCTCCCTCCCACCCCTGGGGGGACTCTGCACGCCGACCATCCTTGACCTTGGCTCTCGAGCCAGCTGGCCTCTGGAGCTCCCACTTGGTGGTCCTGATGGTGGCCTCGCTGTGCACCACCTGGGGGGCCCTCCCCGTCTGTAAGATCTCCAGGAGGGTGGACTTGCCCTGGCGCGGAGGACCCACGATGATCATCTTCATCAGCTTGCACTTCTCTGCTTTCCGCAGCTGAGCGCGCAGGTAAGACAACATTGCTTTGGGGCCTACGCAAAATCACAGAGCGGGGAAGGTAGATGCTGCTGACATGCGGGCGAGAACATGCTCACAGCTCTTGGGAAACAAAAATCCTGTCTTGAAGGAACACTTTCTGTGTGTTCTAATGGGGGGAAGTGGAGAAGGCGATTGGGTCGGATGGAGGGGGGGATGTTGCGGTCATAAATACCCCAAAAGTGAAGTCCAAAAGTCAAGGGCCTAAAGACAATATCCTTCCTGCCCAGAGAATCATAGATAGTTTTATCGTATGGTTAATTGCAATACAGTGGTACCCAGCCACGGGAGCCCAAGCTGCTTCCAGCCCAGGTCCTTAATGACCGGACTTGAGTCCTCTTTCCCCAGGGGAGGGGGGAGTGCCTCAGAAGCCCTACCTTCTTTTTTGATCTCTGTGGGCACGTTGCTGATGTTCAGGTCTTCAATGTCCAACTGCCAGAGATTGCTCAGCTGCCCCAGCTCAGGAGGGAGCTCTCGGAGGCCAGGATTGCTGAGGGCACACGTACACCATGGGAGGACACCGTGGGAGGACACACGCACACACACCCCCACACCCACACACGCAGCAACCTCGCAGCCTGGCAGCCTCTGAGTCCTGCACCCAACCCCAACATTTCGGGCTTTGCTTTTGAGCGTTCTATTTAGACAATAACTCCAAAGCCTTTCTCGCTAGAAAGCCAGCTCTGTCTTCTGCAGATCCCTGTGGCTTAGAACTAGATTTCCTTCCTCAACGTCCTCAGCTCTTCTATTTATTACGATGCCATAAAGATTATCAGTGTCTCTTCTCAAAAAGGCAACGCAATGGAATTATTTGATATTTTCATTGTTTCGCACGCTGCACCCCCTCCGCGGCGCCTGGTGGCAGGTTTTCAGTAAATGGAAGGATGACTGACTGAGCAGTTCTCACGGCCCCTGCCTTCCCCTCGCCCACCTCTTTGACTAAGCCCTGTTCTGCAAGTCCCCCTGCTGCCTCCCGGTACATAGATGGCTTCTTCCCCCAACCCCCTTCCCCAGCAGTGTCTGGGTCCTCAGATGGGTTACAGAGGACACTCTGCCTCCCTGCGCTGGCTGGGTACTCACTTTCCCAGGTAGAGCTCCGATAAACTCTTCAGGAGGCAAACCGAGGGAGGGACGGCATCCAGGTGATTGTCATTCAGACAAAGGACTTCCAAAGACTCACTTAGGAAGGCCGGAAATTCCAGCACCCCTGCTGCGAAGAAATGGCAAAGCAGACTGGATGTTTGCAGATGATTCTGGACCATCCCAGCATGCAGGTCAGCCGGGTGGACCTGCGGGCGCAACCTCCAGAGGGCATTTTGGCAAGTCGCCCCGAATAAGGTGCTCATCTTCCTGACCGAGGGATTCTAATTCTAGGGGATGGCCCTACAGACATCCGTGCACGTGTGTGGCAAGGATGTGAGGGCAGGACACTCCATGGCACACTGTTTGTAACAGCCAAAACAGAAGACAGCCTACCGGGAGGTGGCTGATGAGTAACGAGAGAATATACAATTATTGCAAAGCATGGGGCAGGTCTACATGTGCGGGTATGAAGTGATACTCAAGAGCTACTGGTGGGGGGCACCTGGGTGGCTCAGTTGGTTAAGCGACTGCCTTCAGCTCAGGTCATGATCCCAGAGTCCTGGGATCGAGTCCTGCATCGGGCTCCCTGCTCTGCGGGGAGACTGCTTCTCCCTCTCCCACTCCCCCTGCTTGTGTTCCCTCTCTTGCTGTGTCTCTCTTTGTCAAATAAATAAAATCTTTAAAAAAAAAAAAAAAGAGCTATTGGTGAACTGAAAACGTGGGTGTGCGGGCATGTGAGCAAACACACACCCCGTGCATTTATGTGTGTATGTTTCACGTACATGCGCCGTAACGCACATAGATGCTCTGCGATGCTCTTTGTGTTTAGGCCACACATGCACACAGGTACATGGTGTTATAGACATGCACACACATCACACGTATGTGTGCATGTTACATGCTGTTCCAGGCATGTGAACACACAGGCGCCCAGGCACGGACATGTATGTTAGACACAAACATAATGATTACTACAGACGCATCAAATTCCACCGTCGTCTCTGGGGAAGGGAATTACTAGGAGGCTGGATATTCATTCCACACCATTTGCCACTGCTCAAAAATTCTGTTTACTGGGGACCTGCCTTCTTCAATTAAAAGAAAGCCAGTCTATTAACAAATAATACAATGGGCTCGGTTTTCAGGCTGCCTGAGATGCCACCCTCTGAAAGCCAGCCAACTCTCTGGTATTTAAGCGACTTAGTTAATGAGGCTAATTATGAGATTCCCATTAAGATCATGTTGTATGTGTTCCTTCCTCGGGCACCGGAGTGTGGGAGCTGAGAGCGACTGGGGTTGGGAGCTTGGACTCGCGCACTGATGGGGATCAGAGGCTTAGGTTTCAGCACAATCTTCGAAGTGCCTTATCCTCCCTGGTAAGGCAGGGAGTGGTGGGGGGGTGGGAAGGGGCAGGACTCCACGCCTGCAAGGGTCCCTTTCAGCTCCAGCTCCCAGAACTCAAGATAAAAGATGGCCCCAAAGCCCTCTCCTCTGGCCCTCTGCCAGCCCAGCGAGATAGAGAAGCCAGGATTCTCTTGTTGGGCTGAAGTGACTTTCCTGCCCTTGATCACAACTTTCTCCCTTTGCTCTGGCTCTTCTCCACACGTGTCGCCCGCGGTATCGATGGTAATGGGGTAACCTAGGATCAGAGAATGTTCTGGGAGAGACGATAACGGAATCCCGAAATCGGAGCCCGGAAAACCAGCCTAGCGGGTCCCCATGGGAAGAGGACTCAGGGCAGTACCTCCTTCAGTGTAATGAAGGTGCAATAGACTTTTAAAGACGGCTTTGAACGTGAGGAAAATGCTCAAAAGGACTTTTTCCCCCCCCCAGTGAAAAAGAATGATTCACTTTAGCCTGCCCCGGCACACACTGAAAGAACATGCACGGGAAGAAAGAAAGGCTCACTTTCTTCCCTGAGAACACATTCAGAACACCTGGCCTCTGTGCCTTCTGATTTTCAAGTCGTACCTCGGTGTTTATGAAGCCTAAGTAACGGGCGGACGGAATAAGGAACTACCACGGGGAACAGAAGCAGCACCTGTCACAGAGCTCCTGGCCCCGTGCAGAAGCGGGTCTGGGAGAGCACAGCGCCAGGTATTTATGAACTGTAATTATGCCTAGAGTTATTTATGACTCTGCTGGTCTGAGTTTTACCGTAAAAACGGCTGTCCAAATTATTTTTGGACGAGGCCGCCGCACAAATAGGACTACTTGAATGTACATAAATCTCCTTGGAATTTTACTATCCATCTGCAAACAAGTTAGCTTTTATAGATAATTCCTTACCGGAGGATCAACAGCCCCCAGAGAATAACCTCCCCTCCCCCGCCCCCCCCCCCCCGGAAGAATTTTCAACCGGGTCTCCTTCTTTTCATCCAGGGGTGGGCCTCAACATTCGGGACGAAATTAGCAAACTCAAGAGGCCTTTGTCATGTGCCAAAGCCACCGTCCACCTCTGCCAGGGAAACTTCCAAGGGGTGTGGCCTCCTCACCTCGCTCTCCAGCCGGGCTCCTGCGGGCCACCAGCAAAACCGTTTTCCAGAACATTAGTACACGCTCCTGTTGTGTTTTTTGTGGCATGCCTTTGGCCTTGTACTCTGATGGCTCCACAGGGAGTGTCTGGTCCCACTGAGTGTTGGGCCCTACCTCCTCATGCCCTTCTGCATTTCTAAACTGGAGACACATTTCTAATCCACTCAAATGGACGAGGCTCAACCCACAGCAATAGAAGCCTGACCGAGGTCTATCCCAGCTACACTTTTCAAGGGTATTACACCGTTTTGGCATCAATGAGAAGAAAGTGTTTGTCCTTCCTTCCAAGTGAAATCCCCATGTCTGGACTCAATTTCCAAAGTCCTAAAGGCCCCGCATTTCAAAAAGGATGAGTTATGAAATTCCTCATTGTGCAGCCCCATTAGTGTGGTTCGGGGCCTTCTCATTTGTTTCTGGGCCATTTGGACTTCCTTTTCTGCAAACTGTTTATATCCTTTGCCCTCCCCTATTTTTTTTTCCAACTGAGTTATCCTTTTCAAAAAATTAATTTGTAGGGCGCCTGGGTGGCTCAGTTGGTTAAGCGACTGCCTTCGGCTCAGGTCATGATCCTGGAGTCCCTGGATCGAGTCCCGCATCGGGCTCCCTGCTCGGCGGGGAGTCTGCTTCTCCCTCTGACCCTCCCCCCTCTCATGTGCTCTCTGTCTCTCTCATTCTCTCTGTCTCAAATAAATAAATAAAATCTTTAAAAAAAAATTAATTTGTAAGCAGCCTTTGTATATTAGGGAGTTAAGCCAATTTATGTCGCAATGATTTGCGTTGAAAATATTTCTTCTCAGTCTGTTTGCATTATGACTTGGTTTATGATGCTTTTTACTGAACAAAGCTTTTCAATTTTTACAAAGCCCAAGGTTTTGGTCTTTTTCTAGTGACTTCTGGATTTCCCACCTAGTTTTTAAAGGACTTCTCCATCCACAAATTTTACCTATATTCTCTTAAATGTTTATAGTTTTCTTTTTCTTTAATGTTTAAAAATCTGAAATCCACATGGAAATTTTTGTAGTAGATGTAAGGTAGGGAATCCAGTGTTGTGATTTTCCCCTTCCAACTGGACAGGCAGGTATAACACAGTATTTATTAAAACAACAGAACATGTTTCCCCCACTAAATTGAAATGCCACCTTGTCATATGCTAAATTCCTATTATTTACTTAGGTCTGTTCCACTGATGACATGTTACTTTTTTAATCACATGTGAACACACACACTCACACATGACTGATGCATACGTATGTGTGTATATACACATACCAGTTCATTAAGAAGTGTAACAGATGGACAGACTATTTAGGTCATCTCCTGCAAATGTGTCCTGGCCTCTGGCATTTCTCGTCCCCATCTTACACCATCTGTACTAAAAGAGCACCTGCCAACATAAACTGAGCCAAAGAAGAAAGTTATGTTACATTGAGAATGACCTAAATATTGGTTCCTGTTCTCCGGGACAGCATCCTGAGGGATATTTGTGGGAGCATAGCTGGCTTTAGAAATCTTTGCTTTCAGGTTAAAAAAGAGGGCTGGCTGAGGAGCTCAAGGGACAGGTCCACACCTTACCCCCATACCTCCCGGAAAATGATGAATGAGAAGAACTTGTTTTCCTGGAATGCTGTCTGCTGAGCTGGCTTGGTTGTAGACCCAGTAAGAACACTCTAGGAACAGTTCTGTTTCTGATGAGTTTGGGCGAAAACAGAATCTCAGGCTGGCCAGGGCAGTGGGGCTATGCTCCCATGTGGTCTTCGTCAGACGCTATATATTGTGGCCATGAAGACCTCACGGTGCTACCCTTCCCAACCTCGGGGCTGGGGTCCCTCAGTGCTGGGCTGAAACCTGGTTCTGTCGCCGAGCAGCCACGTGACCTGGGCAAGTCAGTCAGTCAGTCCCTGTGCTGTGGACTGAATTGTGCCCGCCCCCCCTTATACGTCAAAGCCCTAGCCCCCAACGTGATGATATTTGGAGTTGGAGCCTTTGGGAGGTAATCAGGTTTAGATGAGGTCATGAAGGTAGGGTCCCCATGAGGGGGGATTAGTGCCCTTATAAGAAGAGATACCAGAGAGCTTGCTCTGTCTGTCCGTCTCTCTCTCTCTGAGAAAACAGCAAGAAGACCCTCACAAGGAGCCTGACCTCAGACTTCCAGCCTCCAGAACTGTGAGAGCATACATTTCTATTCTCTCAGCCGCCCAGGCTGTGGTGCTTTGTTATGGGAGCCTGAGCTGACTGCAACCCCGTGGGAGCCTCCGCTTCCTCACCTGCAGAGTGGGGAACCCCAAGCCATACCCCATTCCGTAAGCCTTACAGAAAGGCGCTAACAGGTGTACCATCTCTAGGGCGGTGCTCACTCACGGCAGAACCATCCACACCATAGCTACCAGTCTCATTGGATGGCAAGCAGGAAAGAGGGTTTCGGGATACCTGCAGGCCACACCTGCCTGATGAGCAAGGGGCACAGTGCGCGCCCAGGTTTCTCGGGGAAAGCCCCGTGTAAGGGCGTCCCCTGGTGGTGGAGCAGAGAACTGCCCGCCCGGTGGTCTCATCTGCCCCCAGGGACTCACACACCTGTCTCGGTCCCAGGACGCTGGCGCCCTCTGGTGGTGAAAAAGGAAATACGCTTTGTTTTCAGTCCGTCTTCATTTCTGCAGGGGCCAAAAAAAAAAAATCAGATTTTGAGGAGAGCATGACAATTTTTGCTGTGACACTATAATGCCGAGCCATGCGGAGATAAGGGAGAACATTCCATCAGCAGGGTGTTGGGGCCCCCTGCAGCTACTAGGTAAGCACCCACACTGCTTAAGCTCAGCATGACCAATGGTGATTTCGATTCTTGAGCTTTTCCATTTCAGGCAGGTGTGAGCATTTCTGTGCCTGGCAAGATGGCCCATTCCAGCAGCTGTTCCATATCACACACTCTCACTGGGGTGGGGGGATTCTCTTTCGGGGATCAAGTCCTGCTAAGAAGTGGGTGGGCTTCAGCAAGTGAAATAGGGAGGCTGGTCTCCAGGACCCCAGGGGCCAGCTGTGCTCATCCCCACATTTTCATCTTTTATTAGAAGTCTTTGGGAGTGATTTTTATTCAATGGATGTGCATTTGGTGAGTGGCTGGCCAAAACTTTGGAAAAGAATGACAGGTTAGGCGTGAGAAGATCCTCCAGGAGCCTTTAAAATTTAGAAATGGGAGGATGCTGTTATGGGTGAATTGTGCCCCCCACCTTCCAATTTATGTTTCGAAGTCCTTTTTTTTTTTTTTTTTTAAAGATGTTTTTATTTATTTATTTGACAGAGAGAGAGAGAGCACACAAGCTGGGGGAGTGGGAGAGGGAGAAGCAGACTCCCTGCTGAGCAGGGAGCCAGATGTGGGGCTCGATCCCAGGATGCTGGGATTGTGACCTGAGCCCAAGGCAGACGCTTAACTAACTGAGCCACCCAGGCGCCCCTATGTTTTGAAGTCCTAACCCCCAGGACCTCCGAATGTGACTATAATTGGAGGTAAGGTCTTTAAAGAGGTAAACAAGTTAAAATGAGGTCATATGAGTGGACTCTAATCCAATCTGACTGGTGTCCTTCTAAGAAGAGATTCAGACACAGGTATGCACAGAGGGAAGATCATGTGAGACACAGGGAAGAGGGGGTTCTATGCAAGCCCCGGGGAGAGCCCTCGGGAGAAACCTCAGACTCACCCCGTCCAGAAGCGTGGGGGGGGGATAGACGTGTCTTTTGTAAGCCCCCCAGCCTGTGATGCTTTGTTACTGCAGCCCTAATAAACCAACAGAGCCACCAGCCCCAGGGGCTGCTGGACTGTGGTTACACATGCGTTTTAGAACTTGCCAGGGTAAAGAGCCCCCATGCTTACTTGCCAAATTGGTTTCTGGAAAGATCCAGGGTTTTGAGCTGTCTGCAGGTCCACTTCTCTTGAGGCGGCAGGGCCATGAGCTGGTTTCCCTGTAACCTTAGGAACATGAGGGCCTGGAGAGAAAGAGAGAGAGATGCAGAGACACCATCAAACACCACAGGGAGGACAGACTGAGGAGAAGGATCAGCTCCCTGACAAAATGCAGCAAAATGATGATAACCGATTCACCTTCACCAAGATTCCAATAGTGTTGGGCTCAACAGCCTCTTAGAACTCATGAAATTACACCCAACGCAGCCAACAGGACGGTCTGAACACGGTCCTTCCCTCCAGATCAATGGGAGGCAGTCATTCCAGAACGAAAGGAGTCCAAGTACGTCTCAGCGTTGGGCCTTCTGAAGAGCAACAATGACTCACGGGCCTGCCTGGGGAGCAGTGGCCGGTGCTGAGGGTCCTGGAGGCCAAGGTATCACACGGCGGCAGGGCGCCCCTGCCTCCCGTGACCTCCTCGGGGGATGCCCCGTGCAGGGGCAGGGTGGCGGGGACACGGAGGGTCACCCGCCCCAGCCAGGCCCCCTCTGCTGGCCCGGTGCCCCCTGCTGGCCCCCTGGCCATCGGCCCTCTGTCTGCCCACCAGAAACTGCGGGTGACAAGCTCCGCCCTTGGACTTGTAACATGTTTTACTTCAGTGGGAGTACAGGCGGAATGTTGTAACCTTTCTCAAAGCCTTCACTAGGGACAGGGACTCTCCTGTCCTCGGTGGGCAAGGCTCAGGAGTGCAAACGGGCTGCCCCGCTTTATACTCCCTACTCCATGCCCTTGCCTCCTCCCTTGTCAAAGAGGGTCCAGGCCGCCCCCACCATCACAACCAGCATGTCACCGAATGCCTCGTAGGGCCGTGCATGCACCAAGCCCCAGGACCCCAGGGTTGTGCAGGGCCTCCCAGGACCCCCATCCGGAGGGGGAGACTGTGAGCAAACATGAATTCCCACAGGGCTGAGTGGTAAGGTCCTGGACAAAGTTCTTTCCCTCCTGATCTGCTGCTTCTGGCCTTGGTGGGAACCAGAGAACCCAGTCGGCATGCTGCCGGGGAGAAATGAGGATACCGACTCAGATCAGGGGACTAAGCTAATAAGCCAGGGGTGCCCCTGAGGGGAGCAGTGACCTACGCCCTCACCGACCAGGGCCCCCATCAAAGTGTGCAGGCCCCGGGGCCTGAGACTTGGTGGCCCTCCTCCCTGAGAACACACAGATAGAAGGTACCTTCCTGGCCCTTTAGGGGTCCCTGAACATGGGGGGAAGCTGTACTTCTCCCGGCACGAGACCCTGTGGGGGCCCAGGTGGCTGGCCTGGCAGGACTGGGTGGCGAGGCCCGGGCCCTGCCCGGGGCTGCCCTGGTGCCTTCAGCCAACACTGGTCAGGCCCCAAGCTGGGGCTGGCCCCGGGTGCCAAGAGATGCATATGAGCTCTGCTCTGCCTTACGGGGCTCCCATTTGAGTGGGGAAAACAGAGACAGGTGGGCAAACCAGCTAAGATAAAGCAGCCCCAAGTGGATGGGTTGGGGCAGGGGGACATGGCGCTCTGGCAAAAGGTACTTTCTTGAGTTCACATCCAAAGAAGCTTCTGACCCCCAGGAATTCCAGTTCTGCCACCTCTGGGGAGGGAGACGGGCAGGAAGGCCCACCCTGCAGTGCTCCCTCGGCTTTGCACAGTGGTAGGCCTTGGCCGGGGGGGGGGGGGGGGGGGGGGGGCAGGGGCCCGGAAGGACAGAGGCCAGAGAAGGCCAGACAGAGGGCTGCTGGGCTGTGCTTTCATGTTGCTCACTTCCTCCCAATCTTTGCTCATAAATACGCACATTTTTGACAATTGAACTTTTTTTTTTTTCATCTCAGAAGTTCAGGAGAAGCCTACAGATTGTACTGCAGTGTGGACTGATTCCCTCACAGAAGCCAAAAATGAGAAAGAGAGGGCGATCAGACTTACATCAAGCTGGAAAAGCCCCAGGGGAACTTCCTTGAGAGCATTTTCTGAGAAATCCACATCCCTCAGGTGGTTTTTCCAAAAGACAGCCATCTTGTCTGGTAGAGATTCCAGGGCATTTTTGGATGCTTTACAACATTTCTAGGAGTTTGACGAGAAAGAGAAGGAGATATCGATTAGCTTCTTAAGTGCATTAAGCTTATGAGAAAGACCATTTCCAAATCTGATGTGGAAAATCAGAACGCGACAATAAGGCTCTGTTATAAATACAACTTGGCTAAGAGGCTATAAACTGTCATTGTCCCGTGTTGCTGTCCTTGCTCCAAGGAAGGGACGGGAATGGTTTCCTGAGGGACACAAAGGTGGCTCATGCTCCTATCCCTTCATTCCAGAACATCTGGCCCATTGTCCTTGGAAATAACAACATCACGCCGGACCAAGCTCTAGAGACGAGCTGGTTTCCCACACACATATGTTTAAACCAGAACGCGAACGCTAGCGATGGAGAATTTCTTGGTTTGAAACCAACAGCAATAAAACATAAACATTCTTTATGCTAGTCCATCTCTTTTAACAAGCAAACTTCCCAGAAACAAAAACACCATTTAATTGGCAGTGCGGTGGACGCGGATTATTTCTTCTTCTTTTCTTTGTTCTTATTTCACAGCTAGTTGAAAGGAACCATGTCCTCCTTTTGGGCAGAACTCCCCCATGCCAGATGAGCAAGCTGTAACTGTGGAAAGTTCTATGGGTGTTAATGGCACGAATCTCAAGCCCGGAGCCGGGGCGGGGCAGTTGCGGAGGGGGCTGGCTTTCAGGTGAGTCACCTGAGACACTCAGTGGCCGGATGCTGAGTGACACCGCTCGGTGGTAACAGGAGAACAGAAATGCTGCTACCCAGCCCGGTCACCAAGGGGAGGAAGCGAGACAGAGCCCTGAGCAGTGTTCTGGTTCACGTGAGATGTCGGGTTGACTGGCCTTTCATGATTTCCAGGAAAATACTCACCAAAGGGCAGGCCCAGGCATCTGGAAACACCTTCAGGTTATTTTTGGAGACATTCAGAGAATTGAGCGACTTGAAGCAATGAAGGAAAAGTGCAGGGAGTTCTGTCAATTTATTGTCAGAAATATCGAGCTCCTGTAGCTTCCGCAAACCAATCCAGTTAGTGGCTAGGGAAAAAGAAAATATTAAATTGGTAAAAAGACTGCGGTCAAGAACAAAATGACAAATTAGGTCAGGGTGTCGATGATACAACATACCACCTTCTTCTTCAAACAATTTTTCTAAGTAATTTTTGGAAGCTGTCAATTTTTGAAGTTTTGAGAGGTGCAGGAATCCCGGTGGGAGGTGGGGCAGTTTATTGCTGGAAATGTCAATCTCGAGGAGCCTGCGGTTGGGGAGGGAGGCAGTCAAGGCATCAGAAGAAAGAGGAAAAGCATCTCTGTTACATGTTTCTCTGTGGGCGTAATACTCTTTTCCCCTCACGCAATGCTGAAGAGCGTGCGTTGAAAACATTGCGGTAGGACTTCTATTCATCGCATTAACTATTACCATGTCCCGTGTAGACGAAGAAAATCACATGTCTCTTTGGTGGGCCCAGGTCTCACTGACCCATAGGGATGTAAACCTTTCTCAATGTATGATAGCAAAGTCAGCTGGTGTCCCAGAAACTGCTGGAAGGCCCTAGGGCCGTGCTTCGAGCCAGCTGGACCCCCGAGTCTGGCCCTGGCTAAGGACCCCCACTCAGAAGACACTTGTTCTTGAAATGTTTGTGTGGCGCCTTCTTCCCCATGGCTTACTTCTGCCCCTATGTGCTGTGGGACATTCTCTCTTACTTCACTCTAGGTGAAGCCTTAGCTTTTGAAATCGGCTTATAGATCCTTATAGAGTGAGGATCACTGCCCATCAGTGGAGATAAGGTCCCGCCCTTCCCAGGCAGCCTCGGGGGGAAGGCTCAGGCCTCTTCCCAAGGCCCCCTGAAAAGGGAGACCAGGAGCTGCCCACGCCATCCACCTGCTGCTGGAGCGCTTTAGGGGCAACTCTTTCTCTGAGGCCCTTCCCACTTTCCCTGGGAGGTCAAATAAAAATGGGTGCCCCTGGGCCTCACTGTTTCCCCCCAGCCAGGAAGCGTTCAGCCTTCTCAGATTTCTGTCTGCAGGACCAACACCAGACATCTCGGGCGAGCAGACTGCATGGCCACCATGCGCAGTGTAAGGTGGGCCAGACAAACCGCTCCCCCCCCCAGACTTGTCTGCGTTCCCCTCGGAAGGAGGGGGGCACCGTATTCCTCAGAACTGTGTAAGGACAGGCAGAATTTCTCTCCTTTTACGGAGAATTGGTTTTCAAAACCACAAACTCCGATCAAGGAGTACGTAGCAGGAGGAGGACTGTGGGGGTGGGGGTGGGGCAGGCGCTGAGTACAGAGGTCCCTGTGCACACCCCAAGGGGCCTGCGTGGGGCGGGTGCCCACCTGGAGCAGATGATTTCATCTGATGACTGCACACCAGGCAGCTCCCCCAGGTGGTTCTTGGAGAGGTTCAGCTTCCGGAGGTTGATGAGTCCCCAGGGGATGACGGAGGGGAGGGAAGCCAGGCAGTTGGCAGAAAGGTCCAGCTCTGTGATCTGGCAGGAGATGTCTATGAGCCAGTCCAGATCCACCCAGGGCAACTTGAGGTGGGACCATTTCACACGAAGAGCCTGGGTTTGGAGAAAGGGGAAAAGCACCCTCGGGGAGCCCGGGGTGCCAATGTCAGCTTGGAATAGAGCAATGATTTATGTGACCGTGAGTCTGTCTGTCCATCTCAGCTGGAGTCCCAGGGCGTCAGGACCTTGGCCAGCTGTGGCTGGCACTGCGTCTGTATCTCACGGGTGATCTCTGCAAGACCCCACCCCGCTCTGCAGCCCCTAGGGGGAGCCCGCGGGGGTGCGGGGCTGAGTGTTGCCACTTCCAGGGCCGGAATCAGCAGGAATGGCACCTGCTCTGTATAGAGGAGGCCAGCCACACTTGGAGGGGCCTCCCCAGACTGGAGAAGGAGGCTGAAGACCAAACCTGGGTCTCTCCCCTGCAACACAGCGGGCCCCACACTGGGTGCTTTGTGGACGGGCCGCTTCCGGAGTGAGAAAGACCGAATATACAATGGCCAGGCCGCATATAAAAAAACAGAACTTTGACCCATCACCTGTCAAACTGCCTGGGAAACTAACCCCCTTCTCTACAATAACCAGCGCGGGGAGCCAGCCTGCCAGACTTGTGGGGAACCACATTGCCATGCTACCATCAATCCAGTAACTTCTGTAACAAACAGCCCCAAATGGCCAGGACTTGATTAATCATGGACAGCCTCCCCAGACTTTGTCCCCACATCCCACTTAAATCAACCAGAGAGGGGCGCCTGGGTTGCTCAGTCGTTAAGCGTCTGCCTTCGGCTCGGGTCACAATCCCAGGGTCCTGGGATCGAGCCCCGCATCGGGCTCCCTCCTCAGCAGGAAGCCTGCTTCCCCCTATCCCACTCCCCCTGCTTGTGTTCCCTCTCTCGCTATCTCTCTCTGTCAAATAAATAAAATCTTAAAAAAAAAAAAATCAACCAGAGAAAGCCAAAGTGCTCCCCCAACCAATCACACAGGACAGCCCCCATCTCGTGAGCTGCCTCCAGCTTCCCCATCGATAGCCTCCAGTGGGGGCACACCTGAGGCTTTCCCTTTCTCCCACGAGAAAGCTTTCCCACTTCTCTGCCAAAACACAAGTGAAGGTAGCTGACTCCCTTGCTACAGCAAATTCAGAATAAATCGTCTTTGCTTTTCTCATTTGGCTGGCCTTTGTTTATTTCCACAAGAGGGAGTCAGAAGGGCCAACCGCTTGCTGGGGTGTGGTGGTTAAATACACATGAGCAAGGTTTTTCTCTTTTTTTCTGGATTATCAAAGGATTTGGGGCTTGATTCAGTTTCCGGGGGGAGGAAATCAGCTTTTTGGCTTGTTTCTCCAAAGCAACTGGAAATCCATACGAGAAAATTAGAGAAACAAAAAATCAGTGCTTGGCAAACAGGAAAATGTAACAACCAAGCCAATGGCGGGAATGACCAGTAACGTGGGGTAAGTTTGCTTTCAAAATTGGCAGAACCAGACACACTTCCTTATGTGGCCATTAGATGGCGATGTGTGTCTGGTCTTTATCTCCTTAGCGAGGCTGCCAGGATTGGGAAGACCCTCTCAAAGCTCTGATCTTTGACCCAGGGGATGAAAGTCTCTGTCTTGTCTCTCCATTCACCTGGATGAAGAGGGACAGGTGATGGTCTGCTGGATTTGGGATCAAGAGAATGGAGTTTTAACTTCAGCTGATTTTTTTTTAAAAAGCCAAGTAAGTCACTCTATTGCTGTTTCTCTTGTCATTACTGTTTCCCCCAACACTTTTTTATTTTGAAAAATTTCAGACCTGCAGGAGAGCTGAACTTGGATAGTGAATATGCATGAAATGCCCTTCACCTAGATTCCATTGTTAATCCGATGCCACATTTGCTTTCTCTCCTTTCCTTCCACACATAATTTTCATTTTTTAAAAAATATTTATTTATTTATTTTAGAGGGAGAGGGGGAGAGAGAGAGAGAGTCCCAAGCAGACTCCACTCTGAGCACAGAGCCCAACGTGGGGCTCGATCCTACGACCCATGAGATCATGACCTGAGCCGAAACCAAGAGTCGGATGCTTAACCGGCTGCACCACCCGGGTGCCCCACATTTTTCATTTTTTGCTGAATCATTTCCAAGTAAATTATAGCCATCATGGCACTTCACTCCTAAATACTTCAGCATATATCTCTACAGAACAAGAATATTTTCCTACGTGACCACTATATATGGATCATTTTCAAGAAATGAAATCAATACAGTATTATCAAATCCACGGTCCACGTTCACATAGTCTCAGTTATCCCAGAAGTGTCTTTTATAACTATTTTGTGTCCTGATCCGGGATCCCATCAAGAATCACACATTGCATTCGTTGTCATGTCCCCCTGCTTTTCTTTAATCTAGAAGAGTCCTCATGGCTTCTTAGGTCTTTTTCCACATTGGCATAGCAATTTTTCAAGTCCGCTGTCTCATAGAATACCCCATAATCTGAATTTACTCAGTTGTTTCCCCTTGTGTTCAGATTCAAGGTAAGCATTTTTGGCAAACATCTCAGACAATGAGGAGTCCTCTCAACTGAACGTCAGCAGAGGGCACCTGCTGTCAGGTAATTCCACTACTGAGAAGGCCAAGTCTGCTCTCTTGTTGAAGGTAGTGTCCGTCGGACCCGTCCTTTTGGAAAGGTGCATTTTACTCTTTGTGATTCCTAAGCAATCTGTGGAGTGATATTCTGAGACTGGTGAATATCTTGCGTTCCTACATGATTTCACCCAGTGGTTTCAGCAGCCATTGTTGATCCTCGCCTGGCTCAGTTAGTACGCTGATGGTTACAAAGCAGTGATTTTTGTAAAACTACCATTCCTCCTACATTTGTTACTTGGCATTCTTCTGTACAGAAGGGGGGTCTCCCTGCCCCATTTAAGTATCCCTATGGACTCATGGATTCTCTCTTTATTCAAAGTGTTATAATTATTATTATCATTATGTCTTTTGCCACTCAGGTCATCCCCAATTTGGCCAGTGGGAGTCCCATCAAGGGGGCTCCTGTGTTCCTTTGACATATCCCTACCTGTTTGGCATACTTCCTTACTTCCTGGCAAAGCAGGATGCTCCCGTCTCCTCTGGTGCTTTCCAAACCCCAGCCCTGATTCCCTTTAGCAGAAAATGGTATTTAGAAACTAGAATCTGGGTGTTAGGCGTACCCACTGCTATTGGGGTGTCACCGCTTCTCAGCCCATTGATCCGACACAGCTCTGTATTTCACAGGAGGGCATCCTGATGCCTGCAGTTCAAATCTAGCCACATGGGCCTCTCCCTAATCCTTCTAGAATTTGTAATTGCATCACCCTTCATCTGGTTATTGTTGGGTTTCATCTGTTAAATAAGCGGTTGGGGCCAGATGATGTCTAGGTTACTTCTGGACCCAGGATTCTCCCTGGCTTGGGTGCTGAGAAGGACAGAGTGCTCCTGTGGGGAGCCTTGGGATCAGCATGAGAGCTGGCCCAGGAGTGAGCTGAGAGCAAGGTCACCGTTCCAGGCTTTGCAATGCCAAGTCAAAGAAGGTACTCCAAGGGCCTGAGGCCTCCTCTTCCTGGGTTCTTGGAGACACACACTGGTCCCGGGCCCAGGACCAGACAGCTGGACACAAAGCCAAGAGGCCCAGATTGCAGTCTGACTCTCCACTCACCCTGTGTGGCCATTTCTGGTCATCCATCACCAAGTGGATTTGTCTTGGACTGACAACGGCAGCCAAATGGAAGCTGAAAAAGGGGTGGTTTTGGTTTTGATTTTTAACAACAAATCTTAGGTGTCTATTGACAGTCCTATAACTCAAACGACAGGACCATCAAAAATAACTAAAAAACCAGAAATGATTCTGACTGTGCTTGTGACACAAACGAATGATGGTACAAAAGGATCAGGGAGACGTTCTGTCCTGACAATTCAGTCTCCCTCCTGCATCTCTTTCACGTTCTGTGAGCCCAGAGCTGCAGCCTATAATCAATCCCATAAGGAGCAGGGGCTCAACCTCAGGAGCCCCAAGCCCCGCCATGTCCGCCTGACTAACTCCATGGGGGCCTCGGGCAAGTTTTGGTAGACGTGGATACCTTCTAGGGCTCTGTCTGGCTCAACTCCCCTTAGATGAACCTGCCTGCTGATTTTGTACTGCACTAACCCAGACCCCAGGGTCATCTCTTATGCCCCAGCAGGCAGTGCGGCCGTCCAGAACCCGGCCCGTGTGCACCTCAAGCGCAGAGCCTTGACGGACGGGCTCGGCTGGTCAGCAGCCCGTCCCGCATGCAGCAGACACTAAATAAATGCTTGCGCCCTGACGAGAATCAAACCACTGAGAACTGCAATCCGTCCAGTCACACCTCCAACCGGATCGATCATCCTAAAATGTCAAGGTCTGCTCAAAACCGTTCAGCCTTCCCCCCAGCCCCAGGCTGCCTGCAGCAGAGCATCCCAACTCCTTCCCTGGGGAGCCCACAGTGCCAGTCTCCCCAGCCACTTTCCAGCTTTAGGCCTCACTGTCTCCTCCCTGCCCTCTGCATTCCCGTTGCTGTAGGTAGAAGCACCTGGGGGATGGGCATGCTCCTAAGAGCAGAGGCTGCAAGGCCAAGGAAAAACCATGCCAACCAAACACAGAAACTGCCTATTCACGAATGAACCACAGGGCTCAGAAAGTGGACCCAACGCTGAAATTCTTAGGTAGGCTGTGGGGAGCCAGGGAGTGTGGCCTCGTTGTCAGTAACTGACTGGCCCATCTGCCGAGGGGCTGCTGGGGAGCCCCGGGGCTGCCAATACTCCCCCTGGAACGCGCGTTGCTTGGTAATGCTTGGACACTGCGGAAAGCACAAGGTGGGTGGGCCTGGGAGCTAAGAGAGCTTTTGTAAAAGCGTATTCCTAAAAACCGGCCTCGTTTTGACGGGGGGTGTCATGAGGTCACTGGAGGATCCGAGATTCTGCAGGTCTGGCTGGCCTCTGCCTTCACACCGTGCTCTGTCACCACATTGGCTCGCACCCTGCCCCGGGTTCTCTGCCCTGGAATTCACAGCCCTCCTGCCTCCCGTCTAAACCCTACTAAGCCTGCCAGCTTTGCGGCCAGAACTGTCTTCCTCATCGCCCACGAGGGTCTGTGTTACCACCTGTAGCTACGTTACGGGGACACCATCTGGAGGGCGCCGTTCTAGCAGAAGAAAATCATCAATAAGAAGAGAGAGGCTGTATGTGCCGCTGATTTCACTAGACACGCCAGATGCTGCCAGTTGCTAAAATTGAGAGTTCTTTCTAGGTCTTACCCCACCAGAGTTTCTACAGGGTGGAAATCTGCTAGACTCACGACGCCCCAGGAGAACGAGTCAAAAGCAGAAGTCTGAAAACAGGACAACACACTCAGAGTATAGATATCCTTGTGAAAAGACTTCTGAGCTTGGCTCAGAGTGTGTCACTGCTGGGGAAAAACAAAAAACATGTGAGATTTCTACCTGGGCTTGGGTTGGTTTGAAAAGTTTCATTAACAAAAGTGATTTTCCTTTCGGCGCCCAAACATGACAGGGTGCCCGAGTGTTTATAGAGTGGCAGGAGGGAAGTGAACACGCACACAGTTAAGCAGATGACAGGACCCTTGACGTGGAAACCAAGCCGGGTGAGCCCCGAAGCCCTTGTTACTTATTTATGTTTGGCCCAGGGAAGGATCACAATAAACAAGGTTCGGAGAGAGAGAAGCCAGCGATCGCCTAATGAAACCCATGCACCCTGAACTGCAAAATCAGAGACAGCTGGATGCGGAGGACCCCCCCCCACCACCAATTCACCAGTGCCGTGGCTAAGGCACCCCCGCTCCCGAGCAAACAGACGGAAACACGCTCATGTTTGTCCTCGAGCACGAGCCCTTTAACTTTCGGGCAAAAGAGAAGGAAGTACTGCTTTTCCAGAAGGCACAGGGGGATGACCTAGAAACTTCGTTCCCAAGGCAGTGGTAGTGATTAGGACCGAATCAAGAAGGCCTAGATGTATTTAAGGGCATGCCTCAGCGCAGAGTGATGTTTGGGGTGCTTCCGTGTATGAAAGACCTCCCTGTCCTGTGGTGGGGGCTGTGGTCCGGAGGGCAATTACCTGCCTTTACACAAACCTTCCTGAAGCCACTGGACATAAAATATCACACTGAAAGAGCCGGTAGGCCACAATGACATCACCTAGGCTTGCTTTTATGTCAGCGCAACCCTCATTGGTGGAAGAAAGATAATTGGTAAGCGAAGGGCTGTGGTTTACAATGCTTTCAGCCTGGCTTTCAACCTTGAGAGTTGTGGGCTGGTAGGGGGCTGTGTGCCTCTTCCACAGGCTAGGTGGAGAAGAGCCTCACCAGAGTGGGGGTTCACTATCACCTCCTCCTGGTCTCTACGGAGCCCTCAGAGCAGAATTCATACCTGTCCTCCCTGTGTTGCCAGTTCATTGTTCCTATCAGTTGGTCCGTGTTTGACCTGTGACCTACGGCTAACTGTGTAAGAATCTTCCCTCCTCGGGGCTGTCAATCCCTTGAGGGGACTGACTAGAGCTCCATGACATTAGGGCATGACAAGAAAAGGCAGCTTATATAATCAGTCTATTCCACCAAGACACACATGTTCAAAGGGCACGGGAGAGACAGAGAATCTTCTAAAATGTATTCGTGAATTCTTGGCCAACATAAAACCCAAGCCTTTCTTTTGGGAGTTAAGCAAAAATTCCTGGGATGATGGCGGGGGGTGCCTTCCCCTTGTTGGGCCAGCCAGAAAGCCAAGAGCCACCTTCTGATACATGAAGGAGCGGGCAGAGCCCCCAGATGGCTGGAGACACAGCGGAACCCATGGGTCTAATCTAAACAGAACGAACTCGGCAAAAAGCCCGAAGAACAAGTCAAAAGAAACCCTACAAACGAAGATGCCTGCAAATGTTCTCGGGGAACCCAGACTGTCCAAGGAGGCCAGGGAGGACAGGGATTGGGCTGGACAAAGGATCAGCACGTTGGAGACAGCGGCTCTGTCCCAGCCTCCTCGTGCATGTGAGGACTACGACGCACAAGACCCGACTGATGGCACCTGCCACCGTGCCTGCCTCCTTGCCCCCTAGGAGAAACCCTCTAGATGAGACTTCCAAACACCTGCTGCTCAAGTCCCTGCACTCTGGCAGGGGAAGGCTCTCAAGAAGAGATGGGACATTCAGCATGTAAGGATGAGCGGGAAGGAGACTGGACGTCCGTCCGTGCATGGGAGGTGGCCATGACCGATGGACCCGGCCAAGGGCAATGAGGCAGCGGCCACAAGGATGATGTTATGGGCTGAACTGTGTTCCCCACAAAAGATATGTGGAAGCCCTAAGCCCCAGTACCTCCGAATGTGACCTTCATTGGAAAGAGGGTCTTCAGAGAGATAATTAAGTTAAAATGAGGTCATTAAGGTAGGTCCTCATGTAATATGACTGGTGTCCTTATGAAGAGAGGAAATTTGGTCAAAAGGCAGGTACATGCAGAGACAGGACGTGTGAAGACGCACAGGGACAAGATGGGATGTGGCTGGAGTGATGGGTCTACAAGCCAAGAACACCAAGGACTGCCAGCCACCACCAGAAGCTAGGGAGAGGCAAGGAAGGACCCTTTCCTAGAGCTCAGAGGGAACAGAACCCTGCTGTTGGCACCTTGATGTCAGACTTCTAGCCTCTAGAACTTGAGACAGTAAATCTCTGCTATTTTAAGCCAACCAATTTTTGGTACTTTGTTACGGTAGCATTGATACAGATGGTAACAAGTCAAATGAAGATGAGAGAAGTCAGGACCCGAGAATCTGGAACATTCCATGGACAGAGGCCCACACATTAAAAAAGGAAAAGAAAGAAACAGAGATTCTTTTTTTTTTTTAAAGGTTTTATTTATCTGACAGAGAGAGATACAGCGAGAGAGGGAACACAAGCAGGGGGAATGGGAGAGGGAGAAGCAGGCTTCCTGCCGAGCAGGGAGCCCAATGCGGGGCTCGATCCCAGGACCCTGGGACCATGACCTGAGCCGAAGGCAGATGCTTAATGACTGAGCCACCCAGGCACCCCAGAAACAGAGATTCTTAAAGGCCAAAAGGATGCCTGAGACAAGTAGATTAGAAATATAGTGAACAGGTAAGGAAAAGGACAGTAAGATTGGTCACTAAATTAGCCAAAAAGCCTGTGAAGTCTCCATAGTGTAAAGGAGAGTTTCAAAAACGACCTGAGAATAATTACAGGGAGTAAAGGAAGGGAGAGATAAAGAGAAAGGGGAGGTCAGCCTTCCTCTCAGACTCAGAAAGAAGATTAATTCAATGACTTAGTTAATGAAATGACTGAATGAGAAAAAAATGTAATCAGCACTGAAAAAGCATGTCTGCTCAAAATATTTTAAGTATCAGGATTGGTAGTGGTTAGCTGCCAATCTGATTTAAGGCGAATAAACAAAAGGAAATATTACCATAGAAACCACATCAAGGGGAAACATAAGTACAAAAATAACTTACAAGCAAACCTAGGATGGCATTTTAAACAGTCTGTTGTCTCCAAGGGCACACTCAAGGTCAGACTGTAGGGAAACCCTCTGGAAATTGAACTGTGATCACATGATGACACTGTGTCCATGACGCTTTGCAATGCATGCCCAGACTTCCGTGCCTACCTTTTCAGCTGACCCTCACAGTAACCCTGTGAGGTCTCGCACATAAAGAACCTCAGAGTTCTTGCTCAAAGGTAACAGAACCAAGATGGCGATTCAGGTGCCCGGTGCTCGGGTCCCTTCCTACTCGACCACCATGGTCCTTTCCTGTGGCCGTGGAAGAGTTGACAATTTCAAAGGCATTCGGAGAAATAACCAAGGCTCCTTGATAGTAGTAAAGATGCTCAATCATAACCCCAAAATATGACCATGCTAAATCTTTATGTTCCAACCCTGGGCAAAATAGGTAAAAGAAAAACTAAGGTGTATTCAAGATAAATGCCAGCATACAATGATAGATCAAATATGGAATGAATCAAGGAATTATAGAGTTACGTACTGCCATAAAAATGGGGGATCACCAATAGGAGGGGGCAGGAAAATGAATTCTGTGTTCAAACAGATATGAACTTGCACATCTGATTAAATTCTGAGTATGAAGGAAAAGTAAAGCAGAAAAGGGAACAGGGAAAAAGGGTGGAGGGAGAGGCAAACATCTGCTCTATCTTATCTGAGGACAAAGGCAAAATAGAGGCAGAACCAATGAGAGAAGCAGAATTAGAAGGTGGCCAGTCCTTTGAACATGAAAACATGACCTTTTAAGTCATGCTTGTGTAGGAGAGGAAAACCAAGTCACAACAGAATATATTTTTAGAACAACAAAAGTATTACAAGTAATGGAAAAGACAATGCACAACTCTGATCGCAGTTGCAAATAGAAAAAGTGAAACATAATAAAGCAACTCCGCCCTACTTAGAGTAGAAAGCTAAAAAAAAAAAAAACCAGGAAAATTAAAACAATTAGACTAAGCATAGAGAAACAAGAGTGAAGTCAAAACAAGGAAGTTGATAAATAAAGCCAATTCAAGGGTCTTTGAAAAAAATAATAAAGTCAATAACCAATTGACTAAATTAAAAAAAGATTTAACTGTAACTTTAATAATCTAAGAATGAAAATGATAATCTGATGACCAATGTAAAAACAATGTTTAAGTTATGGGAGGTGTTGTCCTTGGCCACAGCTAAAAACAAACCAAATAACGATGTTGAAATGCAAGATTTACTTACAAAATAAAAATTCTGGAAGTGACATAAAAAGAAAAAAACAGAATAATGTATATAAGACAAATAAGTAAAATAACTAGAGACTCACTCCCCAAAGGCTCCTAATTCAATATAATTATTTTTTAGTATTTTGTCCCAAAGTTTTTCTTTATTTTTATTTTTTAATTAATTTTTTTTTTAATTAATTTTTTTTTTTAATTCCAGTGGAGCTAACATACAGTGTTATAGTAGTTTCAGGTGTACAAGATAGTGATTCAGGATTTCCATACATCACCTGGTGCTCATCACAAGTACCCTCCTTAATCCCCATCACTATTTCCCTCATCCCCCACCCACCTTCCCTCTGGTAACCATCAGTTTGGTCTCTATAGTTAAGAATATCTGAATGCCAAAAAGTGTTTAGTAAAATTTGTCATTTTTTCTTCACTAAAATATTTTAAAAGTAGATAGAGGATTTCTCCTTAAAAAAATCATTATGCTTCCCGCCCCCATAGTATTTCAGTCATTCCTTTTAAAAATAGGAAGCTTACAAGAAATATTCCACCACTAGTTCCAAGTTAATTTTGCCAACATCTATTTGAGAAAGAGGAAAAAAAAAAAAGCAGGAAATAAAATGTCTGCAGTTAACTAAACTACTTAGCTTACTGTTGAGAGAAACTCCAGTTTCCTCAACTTTTAAATAAAGACAAAAATTTTTACCTTATAGGACTATATAGGTGATTAAAGTAGTTGACAAAGTTCTCTGCCAGCTATGAAGTCTTACGTAAATGGGAGATTTACTGCATATATAAAGTTTCAACCATCCATCCATCCATCCTTCCATGAATGCATTCATCCATGCCACATCTAATCATCCTGTTCCAGCCCTACACTGGGCGGGGGGGGGGAGGTCAAACACAGGGTAAGCAAACTTGTCTAAATCCCCTGCTTTTGAGAAGCTTCCTTTCAAATGGGGGAGTTGACATTAGATGAGAATATCACCCAGACAACCTCAAACTTTGTTCAAAGTGTATAAATAAAATGGACAGGAAGCTCTGGGAGATAGAAGGGGGATCTGACCAGGTGTGTGGGTCAAAGAAGACTTCCTGAGGATATTGTGTGGGGTTCAGATTTGAAGGGTGTCCTGGTCAAGGAGCAGTGATGTGCTGAGTGCTGAGGACACAGGCATGCTTCTTCCTGGCTATGTGCCGTCCACCCTGAAGGTGGAAGCACGGATGGTACAGTTTCCTCCTACAGCTGGATATGTCTGTTTCCTTCCCCTAACTTCTTCTTATTCTTCTTTTAAAGATTTTATTTATTTATTTGACAGAGAGAGAGAGAGCACAAGCAGGGGGAGTGGGAGAGGGAGAAGCAGACTCCCTGCTGAGCGGGGATCGAGCCCCCACATCGGGCTCCCTGCTCGGCGGGGAGCCTGCTTCTCCCTCTCCCACTCCCCCTGCTTGTGTTCCCTCTCTTGCTGTCTCTCTCTCTGTCAAATGAATAAATAAAATCTTTAAAAAAACCCAAAACATTGGCTGAATCAAATTCAAGGATCAACTGACATGTACATTGTATCCATGATCTATTTGTGTTTTGGTGAGTTTTTTTTTTTCAAAAATCTTCCATTGCTCTCTCTTTTATATTTCTTTTTTTTCAAGACCTTATTTATTTGTCAGAGAGAGAGAGAGCACAAGCAGGGGGAGCGGCAGGCAGAGGGAGAAGCAGGCTCCCCCTGCCGAGCAAGGAGCCCAGCATCCCAGGACCCTGGGATCATGACCTGAGCTGAAGGTAGGCGCTTAACTGACTGAGCCACACCCAGGCGCCCCCATATTTCTTTTTAAAATTATATTTTCCTACAAGTATTTTGCTTTAGTATATAAAGCATTCGTCTTATTTCTGACGATGTATCTTTATATCTATTTGTAAATTTGTAAAAAAGATAATGCAATCTCCCTTTTCCAACTGGGATAAATGCCCTTTTAAAAATATATTCCGATGAGTTTCTTTTCTTTTTTTTTTTTAAAGATTTTTATTTATTTAACACAGAGAGAGAGCACAAGTAGGCAGAGCAGCAGAGAGAGGGAGAGGGAGAAGCAGACTCTCCACCGAGCAGGGAGCCTGATGTGGGGCTCGATCCCAGGACCCTGGGACCATGACCTGAGCCGAAGGCAGCCGCTCGATGAGTTTCTGATGCTTAACCCTTACCCGTTTGAAATTTATTTGTATGGTTACCAATGTCTATACTGATTGATAGGCAATTGTCTATACCGATATCCCCGGTTGCACCATTTGACACGGTTCTCATTCTTTCCTGGCTGTATTTTTCAGTTTGTCATTTAAGCTCAAGTAATAGTTTGACTCTTCCTGCATCTCTGTTTCATTCATGACTTTCTCCATTTGAACGAAGTACCAGCGGTTTCTATCACTGCTGTTTTGTATTCTGTTTTAAGAAGACAGGAGGAAGCCGGTCACGAACACCTTGAAAGGTCCCACAGCGTACTCGCTCGTTGGTTCTACCGCATCATCTGGCTACCCGACTTCAGGCTCTCAGGAGAACTAACAGCATGGAGAGGAGCCACGGGGAAAGCATCCAAACGAGGAAGGCACAAGGGCAGGGAAAGATTCAGTATTTGGAAACCAGCAAGAACAGACGCGTGTGGGATAATCAGCTAAATTCCCCACCAGGGCACAAGAAAAGCTGAACGGATGGGCAGAGGCCCGAACAGTCCCAAGTTTGCTTTCACAACTTTTGAGGGGCTGGTGAAAGGCTCTCTCTTCGTCTCCCACAAGTGAGTGGTGCCGAGGCCAGGCTCCGGGCGGTGAGTCGGCCCCTAGCGCTCTGTCTTACCCACTGGGGCACTGCTGCCCAGAGACTGCATCCTGGGGACACCGGTTCAGACCCCTTCTACACTGGCAGCTGTGGGCAGGGCGTGCGGGACCAAGAAGGTGGGGATGTGTGTACGTCCAAATGCTCTGGAAAGCATAAAACTCTGGAATAAAGACTCTTTGCACCAAGCGTTAGGCCGAACCTAAGACAAAGGTGCTCCCCAGAGCACTTGGGGTCCCCCAGGAAAGGCTGCTTGCCCATATGGTGCCTCAGGGGCTCTCGGGAGCATGCAGCCCCTGCTCTCGTTTCCTTGCAACTCTCACAACAGCCCCAGAAAGCCCTCTAACTGCTGAATGGAGACAGACACCATGACTATTCCAGGACCTGCTGAGACGGCCTTTCCTGGCATTTCTGAGTTTTCCTGCTCCTTTCTGGGCACGCCAACATCAAAATGTTGCTATTTCTCATGGCAACAAAGCAAACATTGACAGGGCTCTCGCCACGAACACGGCCGTCTCGTTAAAATGTTCAGGCAAGAGTCTGGCAGCTTTTAAGAGGGGCGCCTACCAACAGGAGCCAAGGAACAGCTCCGGCCAGGTCCGACTTGGCTTTGGGTCTGCTCTGCTAAAAGTTGTGTCCAGACCACGTGGTGTGGGCTCTCGGAGACCTTCCTTACCAAACGCCAACAAAACCGAAGCCACCTGTTCCTGCCAGGGGAACACTGACGTGGGCTTCTCTGCAGTTCCCCCCGTTGGTGGGCAGAGGCAAGCTCTGGGCAGCCTGGGGACCAGGGGATGCCTGACCCAGAGGCACGCAGGAAGGTTCTGAACCTCCCTTGGCGGTGGCTTCCACCGAAGCAGCAATTACATTAAAAAAACAAAAAACAAAAAACAAAAAACCTAGCTGGTGGAGGAGGAGGCTAGAGCATAAACACAGCAAAGACAAGATGACTAATTCAGCAAGGTCACTGCCTCCAAAGCCAGCCAAGCCAAGGGAGCTCTCAGGCTGCATACACAGGGCAGCAAATCACCCTTTGAATGACCGCCCTTGTCTACTCTTCGGAACCCAAATGCCGGGTCAGACCCACCGCACACCTGGGAAGGTAACAGCACTCACCTCTGGTTCCTGAGTCATCGTTCCTGACGGCTGGGTCCCTCTGGGCTGCCTGAGTCCCTGTCTCCTGCCAGCCGCAAGGAATGTGCTGTCACAGGTTCTAGATCACAGGCAGCCAGACACACCCACTGCCAGGCCCTTGCCTTTGAAATTCACGTGAATAATAAAAATACCACCTGCTTTGGGGAAGCCCAAAAAGGCCTCATGACTCAGCCTGCCTGTAATTTCATTTTCTCTTCTAGGCCAAGGAGAAGAAAAGTAACATTGTCTTTTCTTTGTCTTCTCCTTCTAAAATGCAATGATCACTCTTATGCTCTATCTTGGCAAACGTAGGAGGAATTGCCCTGTGGAAAAGGTGGCAAACAGAGATGCCAATCATTTCTGCTTTTAACCTTTAGCCAAGAAAATCAAAGTCGCCGGCTCTCAAGCTTGGGTGTGCACTGGAATCACCGGGGGAATTTTTTAAATGAAACTGAGGCAGGTCCCATCAGAGATTTAGATTCAGTTAGTGTCAGGTGTGACATGAACATGGGTGTTTTTAAAAGGTCCCAGGGAGTCCGTCACAGAAAAGTGTGACAACCACTGATGTACTTGGGAGGGATAGTTCAGGAATCATGAAATGGGAAAAGCCCTGAGTTCAGGAGACTCAGGTTCTGGGCTGAGTATAACTGTTTAGTAGTTGCTGTCCTTGGACAAGTCACAGGATGTCTCTAAACCACAGTATTTTCATCTGGAAAACAGATTCTATTGCCTGCAGTTCTTACCGAGGGTCTTATAGCGATCAAGTAGGAAAGAAAGTGTTGGGAAAAAACACCAAGCACAATATAAATGTAAGGGCTGCACGATCACTATTTCCTTTTACAAAGTGAGGCGGATATTTATTATTTATTGTATGTTTACTATCAATAAGAATGACATGTATCATATGACCTCACTGATATGAGGAATTCTTAATCTCAGGAAACAAACTGAGGGTTGCTGGAGTGGCAGGGGGTGGGAGGCATGGGGTGGCTGGGTGATGGACATTGGGGAGGATATGTGCTATGGTGAGCGTTGTGAATTGTGCAAGACTGTTGAATCACAGATCTGTACCTCTGAAGCAAATAATACATTATATGTTAAAAAAAAAAAAAGAAGATAGTAGGAAGGGAAAAATGAAGGGGGGGAAATCAGAGGGGAGACGAACCATGAGAGACTATGGACTCTGATAAAGAAACTGAGGGTTCTAGAGGGGAGGGGGTTAGCCTGGTGATGGGTATTAAAGAGGGCATGTACTGCATGGAGCAATGGGTGTTATACGCAAACAATGAATCATGGAACACTACATCAAAAACTAGTGATGTAATGTATGGTGATTAACATAACATAAAAAAGAAAAAGGTTTCCCAGATCAAAAAATAAAACAAACAAAACACCGCAACTTTGCATGTTCAGTGTCACTTGCAGCTTCCAAGGGATGCTGGGGTGGAGGCTAGAAGGATAACTTCACAAGATACGCTGAACCTGCCCTTGTTCTCTTTGGCCACCTTGCTTCCAAGATGATTGTATATTCTCCCCTAAATAAACTAGGTATTTAATCTAAAAAAAAAAAAACTTTAAAAACTTTTCTTTAAAACTAGGAAATTCTAGGGGCGCCTGGGTGGCTCAGTCGTTAAACGTCTGCCTTCGGCTCAGGTCGTGATCCCGGGGTCCTGGGATCGAGCCCCGCATCGGGCTCCCTGCTCCGCGGGAAGCCTGCTTCTCCCTCTCCCACTCCCCCTGCTTGTGTTCCCTCTCTCGCTGTGTCTCTCTCTGTCAAATAAATAAAATCTTTAAAAAAAAAAACTAGGAAATTCTTTAAAAACTAGGAAACCGGCAAGAATAAGAGAACAGTTAAAAGGAAATAGCAAGGGGCGCCTGCATGGCTCAGTCGGTTAAGCATCTGCCTTCAGCTTGGGTCGTGATCTCAGGGTCCCGGGATCAAGCCCCACATCGGGCGGGGCATCCTCCCTGCTCGGCGGGGAGCCTGCTTCTCCCTCTCCCTCTGCCTGCCGCTCCCCTTGCTTGTGCTCTCTCTCTTTCTGTCAAATAAATAAATAAAATCTTAAAAAAAAAAGAAATAGCAATAAATATAATACAAAAAGATGGAAGTAATAGATCAGTATGGCAGGTCCCACACAAATGTGAATTGAGTGGACTGCTCAAAGACATACTCTCAGATGGGATGAAAAACTAAATGCTGTTTATAAGAAATACACCTAAGATAATGAAAAAACTGAAGATGAATGTCTGGGAAAACCTGTACAACACTGATGCAAAGAAAAAGAATGCAGTGTGGCCATATGAAGAGCAGACAATTCTAATTCTAAGGACAGAAGCATGATTAAAGCAGGCATTTGACATCATGAAATAAGTCAAAATGGGGCATAAAGCCATTAAATAGGCCTATAAAGCAAAAACTTATAGAACAATGTGAAGAACTAGAAAAAGAATCAGAAGTAGGAAATACATATGTATATATATACATATATGTATATTTATAAATATGTATATGTGTACATATTATGTGTGTGTGTATTTCAGATTCTGATAAAGAAAGCTAGCACAAAATGACAACATATGAAAGACCTGCATATGCAACTGACAAGATAAAATTAGAGGAAAAAAGAAAAATGTTTAACTCAATAAACCTAAAAAGAACTCCAATAATAATAGCTATCATCTATTAGGTACTTATCATGTGCCAGGCATTGGTTTTAGAATGTTACAACTATTACCACATTTAATTGTCAAGTATCCTTCCAAGACAGATACTTTCTCTCTCTTTATTTTTCTTACCTCTCAGATGAGGAAACCAAACTCAGAGAGGTAAAGTTACCAGATGAAGGTCTGGAGCCCAGATGAGACTGTGAAGTCTCATGCCAGGGCCTTGCCTTAACCACATCACCCAAAAATACTCAGAGACAAATAAAATACTCAAAGAAGAAAACATGAAGGTTTTAGTACAGATAAAAGCTAAAGTTAATGAAATAACAGACAGAACAAATCATAAAAAAGTAAATAAAATCTAACAAGTCCTTTGACAAGACCACTGGAACATGTAAATCCCTGGCTGGTCTGATTAAGTTCAAAAGAGAAAAAGTAAAACTGTCCAACATCATAAATGTAAAGGGAAATATATCATCATCATTCATTATATCAACACATTAAAGTAGAAAAGCTAACTGAATATATCAATAGCTGCCAAAGAGAAATTTGACAAAATCCAGCAATCTTTCCCAATAAAAACTCTTAAGCAAAAAAGGAATACATGGAAACCACCTAAATCTAACAACAGTCTACTTACCAAAAATCTACAGCAAATGCCTATAAATTGCTGAGGTCAAGACCTTTAAAATCAGGAACAAGAGAGATGCACCTGCTATCCTCATGATGATTCAACTTTTGAAGTTTCTAGTGATACCATGAGACAGGAAATAAAATAAGTTATATAAATATTAGAAAAGGAGGGACAAACCTATTTGGAATTTGCAGATGACTTGATCATATGCCTAAAAGTCTCAAGGAACTCTTCTAAAAACTATTAGAATTAATAAGAGAAGTTGGTAAAGGGACTGGATAAAATGTAAATAAACAAAAGAGCTTTTCTCCATACCAGTAACATTGGGTTGGAAATAGAAATGGAAAAGAATCATAATCCATTCACATAGCGGCAAAAACAAGAAAGAGGACACAAATAAACATGGCAGGTGCAGGTTCTTTAAGAAGAAAATGATAAAATCTCATTAAAAATATGAAAAATAATATAAGATAAATAAAATACAAAATCTTATGAAAGAACATGGAAGCTGCACAGAGTCATCATAGGAAATGCACAAAAGTTAGAATAGATGTCTAGTAACAGTCAAGATATTTTCAAAGAAAGAAAGCAAACAAGTAGAAAACATGCATTAATAGGCTGTAAAACTTAAATGGAACATCTGTTCTCAAAACAGTATGGCATTTACCTAGAAACAGATTAATAGGCCAGTGGGCCAGTACAGAGAATCCCAAAATGCATACAGATAGATACTGGGGAAAATAACATGATGATATTTCAATTCAGAAGGGAAAGGAAGCTAGAAAGTGTGCTAGAATAACTGATCATCCATCTAGAAAAGATGAAAGCTAGATTCTCTCCCTCATACCTCACATACAAATAAATATCAGAAAAATTAAAGCTTAAAATGTAAAAACTAAAAGAAAAAAAATATTGTGAGATACTCCAGGAGGAGAATATTTCTATAAAATTGAGGGGGAAATGACTTTCTTACATAACCCAGATGCCATAACGAAAAAGATGTTTGATTACATATTCTTATATCTTTGTTATCACAAAAGATAGCAGACAAAAGAAAAATAAGGGGTTGGAGAAAATACTGGAACATGTATGATAAAAAACGGTTTAAAATCTGATATACAAAAAGACCCTCCAAAATGAGAAGGAAGACATGACCAATGCTTCAGGAAAATAACCAACAAACAGTAACAGGCAACTCACATGAAGGGAAATGCAAATAGTTCATGAAGATAGGACAAGATGCTCGATATTGTTAATAATAATAGTGTGGACATCAAAACAAGAAGATCTCATTTCCAGCCAACAGACTGATAAAAATTAAAAGGCTCCTGGATATCTAATGCTGGCCAAGGTGTGGGAACAGAGATTCTCACATAATGTGGCTGAAAGTGTGAATCACCACAGCTTTTTGGGGAAGTGATTCCCAAACAATCCACTTTGGGGACTTTGATCTACAGAAGCAAACAGCCTAGAAAATCAGGCTATATAACAAGGGGCAAAACCCAGAAATAATCCAAATGTCCACCAATGGGAAAAGGACTAAGCTACGTTCCCTCTATAGATTTAAGGCATGTATTTAAAGAATGAGTTGTAGCCACAGTGACTGATCTAGAGGGAGTCCATGATAGAGTGCTAAATTTAAAAAGCCTAGTTAAAGATGATGTAAATAACACAACACTCTTTTTGTTATTAAAATGGAAAACTAACTAAAACTATATCCTGCATATTTTTCCAGTTTTATTCAGATATAACTGACATATAATAGTGGGTAAGTTGGGGGGCGCGTGGGTGGCTTAGTTGGTTAAGCATCTGCCTTTGGCTCAGGTCATGATCCCAGGATCCTGGGATCCAGGTGCATCTGGCTCCCTGCTCAGCGGGGGGGGGGGGGGGGGGGGAGGTCTGCTTTTCCCTCTTCCTCTGCCCCCCTCCCTGCTTGTGTTCTCTCTCTAAGAAAATCTTAAAAAAATATTGGGTAGGGGCGCCTGGGTGGCTCAGTGGTTAAGCGTCTGCCTTCGGCTCAGGTCATGATCCCAGGGTCTTGGGATCGAGCCTCGCATCGGGCTCCCTGCTCAGTGGCAAGTCTGCTTCTCCCTCTCCCTCTGTGATCTCTCTTGCTTTCGCTCTCTCTCAAATAAATAAATAAATAAATAAACAAATAAATAAATAAATAAAATCTTAAAAAATATATTGGGTAAGTTGAAGGTGTACAACTTGTTGATTCAATACACTTATATATTGCAAAATGATTACCACCAGAGTGTTAGCTAACACTGTATAATATCATCTAGTTACCATTTCTTTTCTGTGGTGAGAATACTTGAGATTTACTCTTTTAGCAACTTGCAAGTATATAGCACAGTATTATTAACTATAATCACAGAGCTGTATATTAGGTCTCCAGAATGTATTCATACCCTATGACCAACATCCCCCCATTTTCTGCCCCCTCCAGCCCCTGGCAAATCATCTACTCTCTGTTTCCAGGAGTTTGGCTTTTTCTGATTCCATGTAGAAGTGTGACCATACGGTATTTGTCTTTCTGTGTCTGACTTATTTCATTTAGCACAACGCCCTCAAAGTCTACCCACGTTGTTGAAAATGGCAGGACGCCTTTCTTTCTTGTGACTGAAAAATATTCCATCGTAGATATGTACCACCTGCTCTCTATCTCTTCATCCACAAGCAGTGGCTACTCACCATTTTCCCTGGACAACTGCTGGACAAGGCACTAGCTTCGATGAAATACTTCCTGAGGAGATGTTTGCTGGGGTCAGGACTGTCCAGTAAGATGTAGGAACAGAAAAAAGCCCCGTGCCGAAGCAGGAATATGGCGATGTCTTCGTTTCCTAAAGGACAGAAAATGGCATTCAGATGTAGAGTGTGTCACTGCTGTCCAAAATGGCAGACGCTAATAGGCGAAACCAGGAAGAAAAAAGTAATTGTGCCGGTGGACCTTCTCTAGGACTTCCCTTGAGGTGGCAAATTCCTGTTCGTGACTTTTTGTGGGACTCTGCCCTGTGGAGCGCCTCCTACTGTGGTCCCATTTGCCACAGTTTGCCTGTCACTGAAATCCCCTTGCAGGGGCGAGTGGGGCCAATGAAGGAAGGTGCAGACATTTTGAAAGAGAGACAAATAACAGAATTTGCAAGCGTCTCCACACAGGCACTTTAAGAGCTAGGGGTGAGGGGGAAGACAAGGTCCTCCATCTCCAACGTGTGAGGGTTCCCATGGGTGGGGCTGACGGGGGGGGGACCCACCTGACTTGATGGCCGCGTACAGGGGTAAGCGCACGATGACAGGAAACTCATTCTTCCTGACTGCGTAGCTTTCCGGGTCGGCCCCGTGCGTCAGGACGAGGAGCTTCACCAACCCCAGGTGCCCTCGCTGACAAGCCAAAGCCAGCATCCAGTTCAGCAGCCGCTGGGGGCTGCAGGGACCTGGCAGGAGATGACAGGACAAAGGGAAGGTGCCACTCAAGGGTTTTGGTTGTTCCCATTCTGCTCTCCCCTCAGACTGTCCCATTTCCAGCCACAAGTCGCTTCTGTCAAGTTGGTAGTGTTTTCTGGAATAGTCCCTCTGAATTGCATATGCCATTTTCCCACATCGTTATAAACCCACTTGCTCATCACATAATGCCACGTGAGGAAAAGCAGCATTCACAACAGCATATGCGGTACGACTGTAACTGGATTAAAAAAAAATGCACGTGTGGAAATAAGACTAAAAGGTACTACCCCGTGTTGCAGTTATATTATCTCTGGGTAGTGGGGATTGTGACTATTCACCTCACCCCTTTCCCCATCCCCAGCCCTGACCTCATCCCCAGAGTAGCATTACATACAGGGACATGGCCTTTGGAGACCAGCAGCTTAGGGTTAAAATATTTTAGCTGTGTAATCTTTTAAAGATTTTTTTTTAAATTTTTATTTATTTGAGACAGAGAGAATGAGAGACAGAGAGCATGAGAGGGAGGAGGGTCAGAGGGAGAAGCAGACTCCCTGCCGAGCAGGGAGCCTGATGCGGGACTTGATCCAGGGACTCCAGGATCATGACCTGAGCCGAAGGCAGTCGCTTAACCAACTGAGCCACCCAGGCGCCCCTTAGCTGTGTAATCTTAAACAAATTTCTTAACTTCTCCCTAACTCAGTTTACCTATTGGTAAAATGGGACTAATAGCATGCATCCTCCCAAGTTTAATGTGAGGATTGCATGACATAATGTATGTCAAGTGCCTGGCTCAATATATTCTAACTCATTATTTGTCGTTATGTTTTTAGAGTACTAACACTTTAATGCATTTCTAAATTATCTGTGAGTACATATATTACTTTCAAAAATGAAAGAAAAAGGCTTTGATGAAAGAAATAGATCTAACTACCCAGCCTAAAACTTTGCAAATTACTCCCTGCAAGAACCACTTACTTAATTCCAAGAGGAAATAACACTTAGCACACTGAAGGAACAGGGACAATGTGGGCTGAAGTATTACAATATCTTCAAGTTCAAAGTAATGCAACATCTTTTGGATGTAGCAGCCATGGAAAAATGATCTCATCCTCCATGCTGACACTTCCAAATTGCATCATAACATTGTCTCATTTCCAGAGGCTGAGAGTCCTTAGGAACCAAAGTGCTCCCAAGCACGGAGAGAGGGACCCTCCCCTCCATGGTAGGAAATTGACTAGGAAACAGGGGTGAGGTCAGGTTGGAAGAAATGAAAATCCAGCACAGAGGGTGCCTGGCACAGTGCCTGGGCTGCAGCAGATGCTAAATAAATGTCCCTTCTTCTCCCTCTGATTACTAGAATTAACAACTGAAAGGAGGTGGTGCTCAAACAGATATTAAAAAGTGATCCCCAACTGGCTTACAGCAACAATACCTAGAGAAGAGAAATCCAGTCACCATGCTGTAACTTCTGTTGAGGTTGGATGTATACCCGTCTGAGAAGGCTGTATTAGGCTATATTTCATAGCCATGATTTTAATGTGAAGAAATCAGAGCTCAGAGAGGTTTGGGAACTTGCCAAAGGTCCCACAGTTGGTAAATGACAAAGTCAAGACTTAAACCCTGCAAAGCTAAAGGATTTAGACACTTGAAACCAAAGGGTGCTCTCTTAACCATATGAAACCCCTACATGTATTTTCTGAGGCCCGAATCCAATGATACTCTGAGAGAGCCCCATTAGGGTCTCCATCTTTCTCTTCCTCCTTTGCTCCATCTCCGCTCAGCTACAGAGACCAGACATTACATAATGACGTACCTTAAATGACGTCCACAACTACACAGTGATGTGCCTACCTCTGTGAGCTTCTCATCTCTCTTCTCAAACCCTCCCTTGTTCTCTAGTTGTGTCTCATACGTCTTCTGGTCTCAGACTCCTGACAGTGGCTGCCTTCCCTCCGGTTCGGGAATTCACAGGGGCACACACTGTTTTGTCCATCTCTGCACTTCCTGCAGAGTCCAGAACAATGCTCTGGACTCCTTTGGTCCTCAGTAACTCTGTCCCGAGTTGAGGTGAAGATAGGATGCCCCAGGAGCATGCTCAGGTCCAGCCAAGCTCCCTGCTCTGCAAAAGTGGGCAACCTAAGCCCTTTCCTCTCTTGTCTGCCAAGTAAACTCCTATCCACCCTGCAAAACCCAGCTCAGATGTCAGCTCCTTATGAAGACCAGACAAGACCATTCTCTATGTGTAAATACTTCACTGTGTAAATACTTCAACCTCAGCATGGTTACACTGCATGGAATTACTCCTTTCTGCTTTGATTTCTCTGCTTAACCAGGAGCTATGCAAGATCTGGGATCACCTTTTTAAAAAGTCTCCATGTCTCTCAAGTTCTGCAGAATGCCTGGTAAGGCATTAGTGAGAGACTCATATGGTGAATGCTCAATAAATGTAAACTGCACCAATTAGGTCATGAGCCAGCTGGTGCAGACACTTTGGGGCTACAACAGAGCTAATCTTGGGGATCCCTGAAGAGAGGAAGTCTGCCTTCAGGGGCACCCAGGCTCCTCCTTGCCCTCCTAGGTCTGGCTGCACCCAAACTACACCTGTGGACCATAACACGGTCCTGATTTCTATTCTCCTCATTCTCCTTCCAGACACATGAAGAAAGCACTGGCTTAGAACCAAGTCTGAGCATAAATCTACTCAAAGCACACTGTTGGACAACCCCCCGACAGGACGGCTACATAATCGGCTACAGGCCCAATGCAAAATACAAAGGTGAGCCCCTTGTTCAAAAAAATATCAAAAATTTCAAGATGGCGACAGTGGAGTGTTGAACCAAGCGTGGGCCTTCTGAGTGCAGGGCCCACACCGTTGCACACCAATGAAGCTGGCCTTGTTCAAATAAAACCCTAACTCCCAAAGACCACCGCTAAGGTAATGCCTTATGAAGAAATGAGCTACCGAGCCACAAAAAGGCACGGAGGAACTTTAAATGCATATCGTCAGGTGAAGGAAGTTAATCTAAAAAGACCACAAAATCTATGAGCTCAACTATATGACATTCTGAAAAAAGTCAAAACTACAGAGACAGTAAAAAGATCCATGGTTGCCAGGGCTGGGGGTGTGGGGGGCGCTAGGGGAAGGGAGGGATGACTCAGTGGAGCCCAGAGGACTTTGAGGGCAGTGAAACTGTTGGGTATCATACACTAACGGTGGATACATATTATACATTTGTCAAAACCCACAGAATGTACAAACACAAAGAGGGACCCCTAATGGAAACTCTGGACTTTGGTTGGTAAGAATGTCTCAGTATTGGTTCCTCAATTGTGACAAGTCTATGATACTCATACAGAATGTAAATAATGGGGGAACTTTTTGGGAGGGGAGGTATACGGGGGCTCTCTGTACTTCCACATCAACCTTTCTGAAAATCTGTAACTGCTTTAAGGATAAAATCTATTAATTTTTTTTTTAAAAAGGGACATAGATCCATATTCTTTACCAAGTAGGGTGTGAAAGAATTTACCTCCTGAGCTCAAGGGAATGAGATGTGGGATGTGGCTCGACTGTCAGTTTGATGGCCCAGATTTCTGGTTCTCCTGCTTGGTGAGAGTGTAAAGAAACAAGTATTTTGAGGGAAAGCCGCCCCCTGCCCGCCCCCACAAACATCTGTCTGTTTCCCAAGAAGGGGTGATTCCTGAGAGGTGGGCAAGGAGCTCACGTCCTGGGATTTACCTGGCAAAGACTCGAGCAACTCCTGCACAACGTCAGTGTGCCCAAAATGTGCTGCCACCACAGCTGGATTGTCATCGGTGGGCTCGGTGGGCAGCTCCACCCGTCTCTCGGTGAGAAGGTACCGGACGGTCTCCAGATCGCCATAGGCCGCCGAGATGCTCAGAAGCTGGCCCTGGTCAACACAGAGCAGGGACAGGACTTCAGTGAGATGGGTGCTGTTAGGAATGGCCCAGAGAATCAACTGGACATGCTTCACCAAGTCCACAGGCGAGCCTGGAGCTGGTACCACGTGCGGCTGTCGAGGACTTAAAATGAGGCCCATGCAAAGTGAGAGGGGCTGGAGGTGTTAAATGCCACGCAATTTCAAAGACTTAGTGCAAAGCTGTCAACTCTCTTGTCAATCATTTTTATATGGATCACACGTTGAAGTGATCTTTAGTATATTCAGATCAAATAAAATATACTAATATTTCATCTGTTTCTGTTTACTTTTTGAATGTGACTGCTAGACCATTCGATATAGATGTGGCTCCCGTTCTATTTCTTCGGGACAGCACCGCTCATGCCCTGAGCTTCATGAGGATGGAGATCACGTGAGTGTCCCCATCTGAAGCAGTATATTAATACGTGGACAAGGAACATGGAGGTTCAGAGAGGTGTCGTGACTTGCCCAAGATCACACAGCTAGAAAATGGCTCTTGACTGTACAAATGACCCTGACGTTTCATGGGCTCGCTAGGTCTGCAAAAAGAATGCTGGGTTGGCACGTACAGAGTTTGACTGCGTTACTGAAACTTTAAGTCCTCCTGAAGCTTGGCTATTTCCGATGGACTCGGGCATCCGCGGCGTTCGAGGCGGCGGATGCAGAATCGATGCACGTTGGAATGAGGCGACCTGTGCTGTGGCATTGACGGAGAACCTACTGTGTGAGGATGCCAGGGGCAATCATGACCTCCATGAGTTTACAGGTGAGTCTGGAATCTGCATGAAACAGCCACAAGCAAGCATATTTTACTCCTGATACAGGTGTATTAGGAGTCACTTTCGGGTGAGACAGGCAGGGATGGGACAACAGAATCCCAGGGATGAGAACTGATATATTAAGCTCTTATCATGTGCCAAATGCTGCATGGAACATTTTATTTGCATGGTCACACTTCATCCTGATAACAGTCTTAAGAGGACTGTATCTGTTGTTGATTAAAAAAAAAGAAAAGAGCTAGTTATTTTACCTGCAAAGCGAGTCTATTTGGGAATAGCAGAGGAACTGCAATTCAGGACAGGGAAACTATGGTGAACCATAGGCAAGTCTGGAGAACAGAGTCGGGGGGCTTGCTTTTGTAAGGGAAAGGAGGAAGCTGGGAGGGTGTTTTACTGAGTTCCTTTTGGCTGGGCTGTTGCTGGGCAAGGAGAAATTCTTCCTTCCTCCTGCTTGGGTATGGAAAGTAAGCTTCTCCTCCCTGGGGAATGCAAGGTTTGCTTCTTAAGGTGAGTGGTAATGCATGAGAACTTGCCCTGCAGGGCTTCCAGACTCCCATTATATTTATTTATTTTATTTTAAATTTTTTAATTTTTTTCAGACTCCCATTTTAAATGAGGTTTCCTTTATTTATTTTCACACTGTGTTTCCATCTTGTGGGTGAGGAGGGATGGGAGGGAGGGAGTTTACAGTCTGCAGAACTATCCAGGATTTGAACTGGGGTCTGTCTAGCCAAAGCCTAGGCTCCATTCTGTCCAAGACTTCCCAGGAAATGTGGGACTTGGAGGGAGGTCCGGGTTGTGCAAGTGAAGTGAATGAGCTGGCCATGTGAGGTATGCATTCAATATGACCAGAAAAGAAGAACCCACTGGCCTGCCAATCTGCCCAGGGTGTGGCCCGTTAGGCCTGCCATTCCAGGAAAGCACTTGCATTAGGGAGAAAAGCCACAAGGATTGATTAAATGATTCACCACACACAACCAACAGTTGTCTAGACTCTAGTGGGTAAGAGGCTTAAAAGCCCCATCCTCACAAAGTGGTGATGCCATAAGAAGTAACCCAGAGGCCAAGAGGGACCAGAGGGCAGGAAGGGTTGGGCTGGCACCTGGCTAGAGACAGCCCAGAGGCTCCACAGCATGTAGTTATTTTCATTCAAACAGCATAGAAAAGTATAATATAAAAAGGAGGCCTCACTCCATGCCTCTCCTTCCTAACGCCCTTTTGCAAAGGAAACTGCTCTTACATAGCCTTCTAGAATGTGTTCATCCATATTGACACATGGGTAATCCCATGTGAAACCACATGTTTTCACTTCATTCATTACAACTTTTATTGGCATATAGCAACCCTACAGAAAAGAACACACATTGTGTGTTCAGTTTCATGAACTCTTACAAAGTGAACACATTCATGTGATGGACACCCAGACCAGGGACGCAAGATGATCTGTTCCCAGAAGTCCCCTTTCTGCCCCCTTCCGGTCACTGTTCTACCTGGAATAACCACTATCCTGACTTCTAACACCATTGCCAGTTTGTATATATTATTAAAGTGGAATTATACTTCACTTACTGTTAAATTTAAGTTAAATTTTTTTTTTTTTTTACTTTTTGCTCTGAAATGGAGATTCATAGGAAGTCACAAAGACATTCCTGAGGGGCATCCGTGTTTCCGTAACTCTGTTTCCCCCAACGGTGACAGCTTACACAATGTAGTTCAAGATCAAAACCAGTAATCTGACATTAGTATAATGTGGGTATATCATTCTGCCATTTTGTCACATGTATATACATTTGTGTGATCACCACCATGATCAAGATGCAGAATTCCTCCATTGCAAGATCAGTCTCTCTTGAACCCCCCCTTTATAGTTACATTCACTCTACTGCCCTCCACCATGACTAACCCCAGAAACCATGAATCTCTCTTCTATCTCTATAATTTCGTCTTTTTGAGAATGTTATACAAGTGGGATCATACAGAATGTGACCTTTTGAGACTGTTTTTTTTAAATCTCCTGCTCAACATAATGCCCTTGAGATCCATCTGAGTGGTGGTATATTTCAAAGAATTTCTTTATTTTTTAAAATTTAAATTCAATTAATTAACATATAGTGTATTATTAGTTTCAGAGATAGCATCCAGTGATTCATCAGTGTTATATAACACCCAGTGCTCATTACATCATGTGCCCTCCTTAATGTCCATCACCCAGTTACCCCACCCCCCTACCCTCCACCCCTCCAGCAACCCTCAGTTTGTTTCCTATGATTAAAAGCCTCTTATGGTTTGTCTCTCTCTCTGATTGTCTTGTTTTATGTTTTCCTCCCTTCCCCTGTGATCCTCTGTTTTGTTTCTCACATTCCACGTATGAGTGAGATCACATGATAATTATCTTCCTTTGATTGACTTATCTTGCTTAGCATAATACCCTCTAGTTCCATCCACATCATTGCAAATGGCAAGATTTCAGGGTTTTTTGATGGCTGAGTAGTATTCCATTGTATATACATACTACATCTTTATCCATTCATCTGTAGATGGACATCTGGTCCCTTTCCATAGTTTGGCTATTGTGGACATTGTTGCTATAAACATTGGGGTGTGGGACCACTACATTTTATCTTTGGGGTAAATCCCTAGTAGTGCAATTGCTGGGTCATAGGTTAGTTCTATTTTAAACTTTTTGAGGAACCTCCATACTGTTTTCCAGAGTAGCTACACCAGCTTGCATTCCCACCAACAGTGTAGGAGGGTTCCCCTTTCTCAAAGAATTTTATAATGCTTAGTATTATATTTATATTTGTAGTACATATTATGTATTTTATATATTTACAATTTATATCTATATTATATTATATTCCATTGTATGTTCAACCATTCATCTGCTAAGAATTTTATGCTTGCCTTACTGCACTGCCCAGAACTTCCAGTAATATACTGACTATAATTATGTATAATTATTCTCAAATTAAACTGCTAGTATTATATTGAGAGTAGATATCCTTGCCTTATTCCTGATGTTAGGGGTAAAGCGGTCTTTCACCATCAAGTATAAAGTTAGTTGTAGGTTTCTGTAGCTATTCATCAGGTTAAGGGAGTTCACCTCTATTCTTAATTTTCTAAGAGTTTCTATCATGAGGGTATTAAATTTAGTCAAATGGTTTTTCTGCATCAACTGATACGATGATGTGATTTTTCTTCTTCAGTTTATGGCTTAATCCATTCAAACTGCTATAACAAAATACCAAAGACTAAGTGGCATAAAAACAACAAAAATTTATTTCTTACAGTTTTGAGGCTGGAAGTCTGAGATTTGGGGTGCTGGCCTGGTCAGGTGAGGGCCTTCTTCCTGATGGCTGATCTTTTGTTGTATCCTCATGTGGCAGAATAAGGCTAGGGAGCTTTATGGGATCTTTTATAAGAGCACTAACCCCTTTCATGAGAGCTCCAGCCATATGATCTAATCACCTTCCAAAGACCCCAGCTCCAAACATCATCACATTATTCAACATACGCATTTTGGGGGGACACCAACATTCAGTCTGTAGCAGTCTATTAATAATGGAGGACTATATTGATTGATTACTGAGTACTGAACCAGTCTTGTATCTCTGGGATAAATCCCATTTGATCATGGTGTATAACTCTTTTTATATATGGCTGAAATCTATTTGTAATATGTTGAGATTTTTTGCATCTATATTCATGATGGACAGTGGTCAGAACTTTTCTTTTTTGTACTGTCTTTGTCTGGTTTGGGTATCAGGTAGATTGGACTCATAGAAAAGTGTTGGGAAGTGTCTGTAGAGTTGGTATTAATTCTTCTTTAAACATTGGGTAGAATTCTCCCACGAAACCATCTGGGTCTGTGGATTTCTTTTTAGGAGGTTTTAAATTATAAGTTGAATTTCCTTAATAGTTAAAGGGCTATTAGAATTATGTATTTTATATTGGATGTGTTATAGTTTCTATTTTTCCAGGATTGGTCCATTTCATCTAAGTTGTCAAATTTATGTGAGTAAAGTTGTTCATATTGTTCCCTTACAATCCTTTCGATATTTGCAGGGTATGTACTGATATTCCCTATTTCCTTCCTGATATTAGTGATTTTTCTCTTTTCTCTTTGTTAGTTTTACCAGAAGTTTGTCAATTTTGTTGATCTTTTCAAAAACAATACCTTTTGTTTCATTGATTTTCTCTATTGTTTTTCTGTTTAAATTTCATTAATTTTCTACTCTTATTTTTGGCATTTCCTTTCTCCCACTTGCTTTGGATTTATTTTGCACTTCTTGTAGTTCCTTTAGGTGGAAGTTTGGATTATTACTTTGAGACTTTTCTTCTTTTTTAATGTAAGTATTTAGTGCTATAAATTTCCTTCTCAGCACTGGTTTAGCTGCATCCCACAAATTTTGACATACATTTTCATTTTCATTTAGTTCAATGTATTTTTTAAATTTCCCTTGAGACCTTCTTTTTGACCCATGGATTATTTAAAAGTTTGTGGTTAGTTTCCAGGTGCTTGGGATTTTCCTATTAGCTTTTTGTTATTAATTTCCAATTTGATTCCTCTGAAGTTAGAGAACATATTCTGTCTGATTTTAATTCTTTTAAATGTGCTGAGGTTTATCTTATGGCCTAGGATATGCAGTCTATCTTGAGATATGTTTTGTGGACACTTGAAAAGAATGCATTCTGCTGTTGTGTGGAATGTTTCATAAATTTCAGTTCAATTCTGTTGGTTGATGGTGTTGTTAAGTTCTGTATCCTTGCTGATTTTCTGCCTGGTTGTTCTATCACTTGTTGAGAGAGGGTATCAAACTTTCCAACTATTATTGTGGATTTATCTAGTTTTCCTTTCTGTTATATCAGTTTTTGTTTCACTATTTTGCAAGCTCTGTTGTTTGGTTCATGTGCATTTAGGATTGCTATGTCTTCTTGGTGGACTGACCCCTTCATCATTATGAAATATCCTCCCTGTCCATGGTAATTTCCTTTACTCTGAAGTCTACTTTACCTGATATTTAGCCACTCCTTCTTTCTTCTGATTAATATTTGCATGGTATATCTTTTTCTATCCATTTACTTTCAACCTACATATAGCCTATTTGAAGTGAGTTTCTCATAGGCAGCATATACTTGCTCATGTTTTCTTTCTTTTTTTTGTTGTTGTTGCTCATGTTTTTTAAATCTACTCTGGAATCTCTTTAAGTTTATGTATTTGGACTATTTATGTTAATATAGTTATTTGTATATTAAACCTAAGTCTGTCATGAAATTTTTTGTTTCATTTTCTGTTTGCTCCGTCTTTGATTTTTTCCCCTGCCTTCCTGTGGTTTCTGAGACATTTTTAAAATTCCATTTTGGGGGCGCCTGGGTGGCTCAGTCGTTAAGCATCTGTCTTTGGCTCAGGTCATGATCCCAGGGTCCTGGGATCAAGCCCCACATCGGGCTCCTTGCTCAGTGGGAAGCCTGCTTCTCCCTCTCCCACTTGTGTTCCCTCTCTCACTGTGTCTCTCTCTGTCAAATAAATAAATAAAATCTTTAAAAAAATAAAATAAAATAAAATTTCATTTTGATTGGTCAATAGTGTTTTGGAGTGTATCTCTTTGTATTGTTTTTAAAGTGGTTGCTCTAGGTATGACATACATGGCTTAACAAAGTCTACTGGTTTCAATGTTTTATCAATTAAAGTGAAGTGTAAAAACCTTTCTTCTTTTACAGCACATACAGAATTTATAATCAGATGGAAAATGCTTGATATAATATTATGTAAGACTAAGCAGCATGCAAATATATATATCCAATATGACTCTATCTATATTAGAAACAACACATGCACAGATCAGCAGACGGAGAGAAAATATAACGAAATTGTTAAGTGGGACTGTTTGGATGCATTAAGAATATGGTTACTTTCTTTTTCTCTTCCTCTCTACTTTTACATATTTCTAAGTTTTCTTTTTTTGAGCATGTGCTATTTTTATAATGGAAGAGAAACGTAAAAGAATACAGTAACCTGAACCTTCAGATCGGCCTTTTGTTGTTCACATTTCAGTTATGCCTCCCCTGTCCTCTGGGAAGGTGAAAGGGTTTGCGTAGATGGTGGCAGGTTGAGAAGTTGGCTTGAAAGGACCAGAACCCATGAGTTTACATGTGAAATGAGGTAAAAAAAATCCCCATTATGATTATGATGATAACAAGGAGATAATCTGAATGGTAACCTTCATCCAGGCCAGGTCCCCAGTCTGGCTGGAGGAGCCAGCATCAACCCTACCTTCTCCAGATGGGACGTGCTCTCATCACAAGCCTCTCTGAGCAGGTGCCGGGCCCTGCTGGGGTTTCCTTGCTTGTATGCAGCATGAATGCCTTCTGTCCCAGGGCACTGTGCTGTGGGGTCACCGCCTGGTGTGGACGGTTTGCTGCCCATGTCCTCAGCACCTGGGTAGACAGAAGCACACACACAATGTCACCATCACTTGCCAGGGCTGCTCATGGGGACCACTGGAAAGGAGAGCAGGATGTGCTCTCTAGGACATAAATGTGAGGATTCAGGTGGCCCTGAAATAATGCCAGTGTCACCAAGGACAGCAGACCCCGGGACCAGCAGCCCTGGGGGAGGGACTTCCTGTGTGGGGCTGGTGCTCAGCCAGGCTGTCTCTGCAGCCACACCCTGCCGTAGTGGAGGGGGTCCAGGACACCTAGGGCCGCTGTCTGGCTGGGAACAGCCAGGCTGATCTCATTGACAGCAACAGAAAAGCCAGGGCTTTGGTGACATAGCGGATGGTCCAGCCAAACTGTCCCCCTGCTGTTTCCCTCATGGGGACTTAGTATCTAGTGGTAGAAGAAAGAAAGGCCTAATACTAGGGATTTGGAAATCTATCCCCTCTCTGCCTAGAAAACCCCACTAAGGGCATGGGATTTAGAATCAGCAGCCCTCATCCATACCTGCCCTTGCACAAATATGCCACAATATGATCTTGGCAGTCCCCTAAAACTCTGGGCCTTGGGATACCCTTGGACCACTGATGTGACTGGTCCAGGGTATCCCTAAGAAATCGCGTGACTCTGCCATTCTGGTTATCTGAAATATTCCATTCTGGTTATCTGAAATGTGGCTCAGCCATCAGCCAGTATCTTGCTGTTCTCTAATAGTGGACACTGGCTGTCCTGGGTGGAAGACGGTCCAGGCTGCTCCAGGACAACTGAGGACCTGGTGCTACTTAGGAGGAGTGGTCAGCTTTGCAGGAGGCCATGACGCAGCAATGCTGGGGCATCCACTGAGCAGCTGTGATAGGCCGAGCACTGTACTGGGTGCTGAAGATGCAGACATAAAGGAAGTCAGCTCCTACCCTCACTGAGCTCTCCCCTTAGAACAGGGGTTTTGTGGACCCTGTGGCTGATAAACAGGTTTCAGAGGTTGCCTGAACATCCTAAGTTGGACACAAAGCTGTGTGAGCATGTGTGCGCATGTGTACATTTTTTCTGAGGAGAAAAGTCAAGGCTTCTACCAGATTTCCAAATGTGTAAGTGAACCAGAGTTAAAAGTTTTACCTCTATAAATGCTACTTAAAAGACTGCAAAGAATGAGGAGTTATGTTCTGATTGTGTTGAGTGAAATAGGGAGATTTTCCAACCATCCTTGGCCAAGTCCACACAGTCAGTAAAAGGCAAACCTGAACAGAAGTTTGGTCCCCTAGCTCTCAGGCTGGGGTGAACCCCCTCCATCTCTCTGTTGCCTCTTTGAAGACATGAATAAAAAAGAAGCTTCTTCTCATGTGAAAATAATGCTGAGAAAGGTTGGTTTCCAAATATTCTTATCACAGAAGTGAATCACACTATAGCAGCTAACTTTAGGAAAATTAAAAAAAATTATTTATTTACAATAGCATAAAACTACATGCTTAGAAACAAATTTAACAAAAGATGGGAAGACCCATATAAATGTAAAGACATCCCATGTTCATGGATTAGAAGAATCAATATTTGCAACATGTCAATTCTTCCCAGTTTTATCTATAGGTTCAATAAAATCCCAACCATAATTCTCATAGGCTTTTAGGGGATAGAAATTAACAATCTAGGGGTGCCTTCGTGGCTCAGTCAGTTAAGCGTCTGCCTTCGGCCAGGTCATGATCCCAGGGTCCTGGGATTGAATCCCACATTGGGCTCCCTGCTCAGTGGGGAGTCTGCTTCTCCCCCTCTCCCCTGTTTGTGCTCTATTTCTTGCTATCTCTCTCTCTCTCAAATAAATAAATAAAATCTTTTAATTAAAAAAAGGAATTAACAATCTGATCTTCAAGTCTGTATGGAAATTCAAAGGATTTTAAATATCCCAAGTAATCTTGAAAAAGAAGACAACTGGAAGATGTACACCACCTGATTTCAAGACTTACTATAAAGCTACAGTAATCAGGGGGCACCTGGGTGACTCGGTGGGTTAAGTGTCCAACTCTTGATTTCAGCTCAGGTCATGATCTCAGAGTTGTGGGATCGAGCCCCACATCAGACTCTGCACTGGGTGTGGAGCTTGACTGGGATTCTTTCTCTCCTCTCCCTCTGCCCCTCCCCACTTACGCTCTCTTTCTCTTTAAAAAAAAAAAAAAAAGCTACAGTAATCAAGACATTGTGGTACCAGTAGAGACAGATAAATCCATGGGACAGCATAGAGAGTTGAGAAATACACCCATACTTGTAATACTTGTATATCCAATTGGTTTTTGACAAGAGTGACAAAGCAATATGATGAGAAAAGCAGTCTTTTCAACAAATGGCGCTGGAACAGCTAGACATCTACAATGAATAAAAAGAAACCCAGACACCCACTTCGTACCACACACAAGCATTAACCTGAGATGGATCATGGACCTAGCATAATGTTTAAAATTAAGGAACTTCTAGAGAAAATACATGAGAATATCTTTATGCCTTGAGAGTAAGCAAAGGTTTCTTAGATGGGACACAGGAAACAATAACTATGAAAGGAAAACTTGCTAAGTTAGACTTCACCAAAAATTTCTACTCATCAAAAGATTGATCTACCATTTAAAAATGAAAAAGCAAGTTAGATACTGGAAGAAAATATTTACAAAACATAACCCCCCACCCCCAAAAAGGAGAGAATGGTATCCAAAATACACAAAGGACTCCTATAACTCAGTAATAAAGGACAGTCCAATTAAAAATGGGTAAAGATTGGAACAGCAGAAGATATTAAAAATGCTCAATACCGGGGCACCTGGGTGGTTCAGATGGTTAAGCGTCTGCCTTCGGCTCAGGTCATGATTCCAGGATCCTAGGATCGAGCCCCACATCGGGCTCCTGGCTCAGTGGGGAGCCTGCTTCTCCCTTTTCCTCTGCCTCTCCCCCTGCTCCTGCTCTCTCTCTCTCTGTATCTCTGTGTCTCAAATGAATAAATAAAATCTTTAAAAAAATGCTCAATATCATTAGTCATCAGGGAGATGTAAATTAAAACCAGAAGGAGACACCAGTCTACTCCCAGCAGAATTACTAAAATTTAAAAAGACTTACAGTACTTGGTGAGGATACGGAGCAACCAGAACACTCATATCTCATTGGTTGGAGTGTAAAATGGTATAACCATTTGGAAATAAGTCTGGTGGTTTCTTATAAAACTAAATATACAGCTACCCTATGATCCAGCAAGTCTATTCTCAGATATTTACCCAAGAGAAATAGGTCTAAAAAACTTATCCAAGAATGTTAATAGCAGTTTCATTCATAGTATCTCCAAATTGTAAATAGCACAAGTGTCCATCAACAGAAAAACAGATTAACAACTACTGTGGTTTAGTAACTATTCAGCAATAAAAAGGAATAAACTACTGATCCATGAAATGAGAGACAGGAAATCTCAAAACATAATGCTGAGTGAAAGAATGATTGCACAAGATGACTCCGTTTATATGCTGTTCTAATCTAATCGATGGGTGGGGGAAAAAATCAGTATAGTTCTTCCTGGAGGCAGGGACAGGCATGAAGTTTACTAGGGAAGGGGCATGAGGAAACTGATGTTTTTTTTCATTACATTGGTGTTATTTGTCAAAACTTATCAAATGGTCTAATGAAGAGTTGTGCATTTTGCTCTATACGGATTTTATCCCCAAATGCTATAAACAATATTGAACTGTAGCCAATAATATGAATGCCGAAGATTTTGAGGGTGAAGTATATAGACCCTTCTTTGAAATGCACTGTTGACGGATGAATAGAGGGATGGACAGATGGATAGAATGTGAGAGAGCAATTTTAGAAAATGTTAATGGTAGACTTTAGGTGGTGGGTAATGAATGTATATGGTTCGATTCTTTCAACTTTATGTTTCAAATTTTTAGTAAGAAAATGTAGAGAGAAGTGAATCAAAATATCATACCCTAAACGCAGGGCCCACCATATGGCATCCTGAATGAGATCCACCAACAGGGCAGAAAAAAAAAATCCTGCTCTATAGAAAGGCAAAGACAATCTGCTTACAGTAAAGGCCCTTGAAACCGTTCAGGGTCTTTACAGCTCATTCTAAGCCATGACTTTCACTATTTCAAAGGCAACCGTTCTGAAAATCCATGTAAGTGGATAAAGCATCACACACGCTCTGCATCATTCCCGAAACACCAAAGCAAGATTGCTGTGTCTGAGTGGAGATTACTGGGGGTTTTTTTGGCTGTGTATTTTTTGCAAAGAGGAATCAGAAAACGGCTTAGTGTGTAAGTGGTTGCACTTGTGAGTAAGGCAGCTTCGCTCCCCATCACATGCTAACAGTCCCATTAATTATTTACTGTCAGAGACCCTAGGACATCGGAGAGCTGGCTGGAAGGAGAAAGGCATTGGCAGGTTTCGAGAAGAGGGTAGAATCAACAGCAGCAGCATCCATCAGAAGAGACACTTAATTATGTCATCGCTCATCTTTCAAAATTAAACAAATATTTCCCTTATCTCTGTAAAATACAAGCATGTGTGTGTGTGTGTGTGTGTGTACAAGCAAGTATGAAGTGACCTCTTCTGTTTACTGTAGGAACGTAAATAAAAACAGTTCACCTTCAGTCCCAGTTAAGTGACACTGAGAAGGCAGAACCTAGGGATTAGGGTGCATGTCAATTTACAAGGCGGGGGGCGCCTGGGTGGCTCAGTTGGTTAAGCGTCAGCCTTCGGCTCAGGTCATGATCCCGGGGTCCTGGGATCGAGCCCCTCGTAGGGCTCCCTGCTCAGTGGGGAGCCTACTTCTCCCTTTCCCTCTGCCTCCTGCTCTGCCTACTTGTGCTCTCTGTCAAATAAATAAATAAAATCTTTAAAAAAAAATTACAAGGGGGATTTTACTTTAACTTGACTTTTAAATAATGCAGCATATGTGCGGTAAATGATGTAATCAGAACCAAGACTCTGCTCGATTCTATTTATATATTTTTTAATATAGTGGTGTTTTCAGTTTTGGATCTGATTTTCTTAGGTTGCATGGACAACGCATGTCCACCGTCACTGATGCTGAGAGCTGGGGATTCTAGTGCAATCAAATTGTTGGGAGGACATTATGGGGAAAGATCCACTAATGCACATACATTTAATTTAATCTGCCAACTCCTTTTAATTTCCTGAAATTACAAAGAGAAGGGTTAACATGTATTTACATTGAAAGAAAAAAGACCACAATGCCAATAGTTAGTATTAAGGATGGGCTGGCGTAGAATTAATAATGGAATTAGAAAAGATTTTTATTCTTTATTTTTCAAGTCCCCCATAATGGAATTAAATGAGTGTTTTATTTTAAACTTTAAAGAGATTACACAAGTAATAAAAGAACACATTCTCACTGAAAAAAAAAATACAGAACTACATCATATAAAAAGCAGAAACCTCTCCTCCCCACCATCAGACACCTTTTCTTAGAGGTAAATATTTACTTTTATAGTACTTTTCCCCCAAATACTACAGTTTTGTAGTTGACAACTGGTGACCTCTGATTTAAACTTAAAGTGGAGGGATGTATTTACTTCAAGCGAGATTATTCAGAGATTTGTGCTTATTTATCAACCATTGTCCCTATTTTATTCCTGTACACAGTAAAATATGACAGTTCTCAATATTTTCCTCCTATGCTGTAAAATTCATATTAAGAATATAAACACTCAAAATGTATTGTATTTCAATACAATATTAATGTACCAAATAAGCCAACTAGAACCAGTAGGAAAACAATCGTAGAACATTAGAATGACTCAGCTTCAAATTTAAAAAATTCATTTTAGTTCCCATTACAATGTCATTATTTTCTTATATAGCAGCGAACATTCCATATATATATAGATACACATCTATATGTGCATCTCGCTTGCTTTTAATGCAAAATATGCTTAATGAAGTAAGTTACCAAGTAAAGGAGTAGAAGGGAAAACCAAGAGCACAATTTTTTTTTTTTTTTTTTTTTTGGTGGTGTGACTTGTTTGATTTTAGGAGTCAGTTTATTAGAAGTAGGAGCTAGTGAGGGGAGACTGCAAATATAGTGGATGGCTAGGGTTATGGATTCAGCCCATGTAGAATTATTAAGACAAGAAACATCTACAGTAAGCGGGGTGAGGCGATAAGTGGACAACACATTCGTGGCTGGTGACAAATGTTAATATATACACAGCCTGGTATTTAACTATGCTGGACCTGGACACTAATTAAAGTTCATTATGTGAAGAAGTACTGGGTTAAAACAATATTTAAAAGCCTGTGCAATGAGAACATTATTTAGTCCTCAATAATCACTTTCAACTTAATATTCTATTTATAAAGAAATACTTTTAGTAACACTGTATGTGTTCTAGATTTGGCCATTTCGAGGAGAAATGGGTTTGGTTGCCAATGACTTGGTATCTAAATACCGTTTCTGTAATTCAGGTTTTAGGAATACAGAGTATTTTGACTACAGAAAAACTAATGGAAATTATTCTCTTCTTTAGGGGAAACGGTAAAATAGAATTCCATGAATATTATAGTGATGTCCACCGTAAAACCCATGTCCCTTGCATGAATAGATCCTTCATGTGGATGTCCCCCCTCTTAAAGAGAGTCCTCCTTTGTTTGTCAGTTCGGAATCTGTTCTGTTCTTATATCCTTTTTGTTGTTGCTCTGTCCTTATACCCTAAGGAGAGTCCTACCTTTTCTTCTAGAATGGTATTTGGTAAGTCATCTCTCCCAACCCAAAAATCAGAACAAAATTCTCTCTCTACTGTGTTTTTCCTACAAATCTAGGACAATGGAGAGGCAATATGAGAGTGACTTTAATTCTGTAAGTTCTAAATTTTGGCCTCTCATATATATATAAAGTCATACGATTATATATTATATATAATTATATTAATATTATATAATTATGTTATAATTATATATATTATATTACAGACATATATAATACATATTATATTTAATTCTCTCTTTCCCACCGAAGAAAACACGTATGATGGAATGAGAATGTTGTCTGTCAATTCAAAATCTGTTGCATCCTCTGCATATCCTAGAAAAGACACTCACATTTTACTTGCACATCCATGAATTTTTTTTACTATGTTCATCTCTATCATTAGAGTAGCAAAAAGTAAAAACATAGCACTAGAACAGACCCCTAGTTCACAACAAAGCAAACAAAAGTAAACTTTAGGATGCTACTGACCTGGTCATAACTGCTTAAAGACCATCCTCCACCGAGTCCCTGTGCAGCCAGAGCACGGGGGCAGGGGTCGTCCCTCCCCGGAGGGGATACCCTCCTGGCCCTGCAGGGGCTCACCTGCTGTAGCCCCAGGTTCACCAGCCTTCAGCTGGAAGGATGCTTCTTTCTTTGCAGCTATCACTCTGGGATTTTAGCCTCAGTAAGCAGTTTTCATCTCTGGGTCGAATTACGGTGAAATCCAACCCTTTATTTATTCGGGGAAGAGGCAGAGGCTGGGGGGCTGTGGAGGACGACATGACCCCCAGGGTGACCCCCAGTGATAATTCCTCACCAGCTGCAGATGGCCGGGGCTCAGCCCCATCACGCGGGGCCACTTGGATCGACCAGCATCAGAAAAGAAAGCGCAGGGAGCGAGGGCATCCTGGCTCATGGCTCATGTAGAACAGCGCTCAGCTCCGGCAATGAGGCTGAGTGCTTCTCATATCTCAGAGCCTCGCAGCAGACACACAACTTCTCTGTGGATCGTCTCACCAAATGGATTTTTGTTAATAGAAGGGGGATGTGCAGTTATATATACAAACAGCTCACCCAAGGGAAAATCGCAAGTAAAAGTGCTATTTTCTTTAGAAATTTTAAAAAATACAATTAAGCGTAAGATGCCCTGGTATGCCCACCTGGCACAGTGAAAAATTTAAGGAATTCTAACCTTCATTGCTGGCTAGAGTGTGGTGACATTTGTCATTGTGGGAGGCCGGGCAAATTGTATGGCTGTTCCAGAAAGCAATAGGACATTACTATATTAACAAGACCCCATTCTCCAAGGAATTTATCTGAAGAAATAACGGGGCACACCCAGAAAGATCCACTCCTAAGGTATGACACCGCCCTGCCGAGAAGAACCCGCTAACCACGTAAATGGCCAATATCAGGGAATTAGGGAATGGCTTATGGTAAAGGCAATGTCTAGCTGCCCAATAGTGACTGGTGCTCGATTTTTGTCCTTTAATCTAATGCTCACAGCAACACTCTGAGTAGGTGTTATGGCTGCCATTTTACAGATGAGGGAGGCCAGGATGCAGACTTTGTTCATGGTGATGGAGCTGGCTGGGAGCTGGGCAACAGCAGAAACAGGTCCTTCTGACCCCAGAGCTCAGAATTACTCCGCTTTCCAATTTAATGCCTGTTACGGATTGCATATTTGGGTACCCTCAAAATTCATGTTTTAACCCTGACACCCAGGGTGCTGGTATTAGGAGGCGGGGCCTTTGGGAGGTCACTGGGTCATGAAGATGGAGCCCCCCCACAGTGGGATTAATGACCACATAGAAGAGACACAAGAGAGCTTACTTCGAGGCTCTCTGCCTAGTGAGGATCCAATAAGAAGATGCTGTCTGCACACCAGGAAGTGGGCCCTCACCACCGACGGAATCATCTGGCACCTTGACCTTGGACTTCTAGCCTCCAGAACTATGCGAAATGGGTGTCTGTTGTCTAAGCCACCCAGACTGTGGCAATTTGTTACGGCAGCTGGAGCTGACTTTTCAAATACTGCCTCAAGGTAGTTCAAAATGAGCAACTACCATGCAGCCGTTACAACAGATAATAATGAAGACTAAGAATGAAAAATGCTTCCATAACGTTAACCTAAGAGTGTAGGATATGAGTCTTAGGATAACCTAAGAGTGTAGGATTCCCAGACTGAAGCATCATGGGAAAATACCTAACAGAACACTGGGTGACACCATTTGAAAATATGCAAAGTAACAGAATTTACTCCAGGTTGGTAGATTATATGGGATTAAACTGCTTTGAAAGAAAGGTTTCTAATGTGTAGAGTCTATTATTTTCGTTTATAAAAATTGAGTCTGTCTCTCCCTCTGTTTAGAAAGAAAGCCTGAAGAGCACACATATGTGACCTGCCTTCAGCAGGTGCAATGAATGGAGATGTTTTCTTTTATTTGGGTTTTTCTGTCTTTTCCATTATTTTTTTTCCCTCACCAAGTGTGCATTGACTTTGAAATGAAGAAAAAGAAATTACAAGATGAAAGATATCCAGCCCAAATTTGACTACTTTCACCCTGGCTTCATGAACTAGTTCTTTGATGGCCTTATCTAAACTGAAGGAACCGACAGCTGGAGAAACCAATTGTTTCAGTTCTGGGAAAAGCCAGAGAACAAGAAAATCTCTTGGGACAATAATCTGCAAGTACGTCACAGATTTTGAAAGATAAAATAAAATGGTCTAGTAATAATAATAATAATATTTAGTATGCCAGTAATTGGTGCCATTTATTGAGTTCTGCCTGATGAGGTAAGAAATGATGACACCACCTTCCATGAGGTGACCAGTGCTCTGAGGCATCAGAGAAGCTCCCCCTACTCAGCTCCCAACAGCAGAGCTAGGACTTGGACCCTTCCCCAACACCTGCCACCAAAATCCGACCCCTAACGCCTCAGGCTGTGTACTCCCAGCCAAACATATCATGCTTATCTGGAACATAATGTGCTTGGCAAACACATAGGAACTAAAAGGTGAGATGATCCTATCTCATTAGATGCAAAAACCAGAGAGGAAATGATGGAAGTCAACTCCTCCATGAATTTTCTGGGACAGCGGAAGAGAAATACAGAGCTACAAAGATGAATTCTTTCCAAAAAAAAAAAAAAAGATGAATTCTTTCCTGCACTTAGTTCCTCTTCCAAAAATTCACTTATTTATTGCTCATTCATTCTAGAAATATCATACACCCAGTATATGCTGAGCTAGACCCTTGGGACACAGCTTGATGAAACAGAAGGAAGAGGTAGCATGTGAGGCTATCTTCTTCCCAGATTTTAAACATCTACCACAGAAACCATGCTCAAGAGACTGCCCTGGTAAAGAAAGAGGAACCATCCTTCTGGGGAAATAAGAATCACAGAAGTAAAACAGTTCCTTTATTTAATACTCAAATATAAAACAGCACAATCTAAAGACAGAAAAAGCAATCAGTCACACCGTGGGGAGGGGATTGTGTTTATAAACACGGAGGGTGAAGACCACCCTTTGTCACACCAGTCCGGCTTCTGGGGAACTGATTTCCAAGGGAATAATTCTATGCATTTAAAAACACGATGCAAAAAAAAAAAAATGCATTAAGATGCTGATTGCAGTACCGTTTCGTGGGGCAAAGAAGGGTGGCTATGCCAAGGACCTAATGCATTATAAATGCTTACGGTGATGAGCACACGGAGGGACACCGCAGCACCAACAGACTGACAGGAAGGAAAGACTCCAAGACGATAACACTGGTTTTTCTGATGTGGAATTTGAGGCGACCCCTTCCCTTTGCTCCATTTTCCAGTTACTTCTGGTACTGCTGTCATGGAAAAGTAGTTTTTAAAAATACACTTTTCAGGTTAGCAAAGTAGAACTTCTGGCTGAATCCACCTTCCTCTTAGCAAAGATGGCGCAAGGGAAGAGAGAAAAGATCTCAACCTAGAGGGAAGTGAAGCATGGGGCACCCAGATTTTTCCAGTGGCATCCCAAGAACCATGAACTATGCTAGAACGTGGTGATGGAAGTGCCATTCAACTCAGATGATAAGACTTGGGTTCAAGTCCTAGCTTGGTTGCTTAATGGCTGCATGGTCTTGGCAAGGATTTATGTCCGAATCTTGTCACCTCTTGTAAAAACAACAAAAAGACACATTAAAAAACTACTGCAAAATTCATGACCCCTCCCCCCCAAAAAGATGAGCATACAAATAGGGATTATTTGCAGGGAGCCTACCTTCTTCCTCCCCCTTCCCTTCCCTACACTGAAGTCTCCTTCCCACCGTGGACCCCAGGCTCCCTCAGCCTTCACTCCGGTGTGTCTCCCACCTGGAAGGAGGCCCACCCCTTCACCATTTATCAAAATTCTCCTCCTGCTTCTAGGCTCAGCACAGATGCTACTCCCGAAGGAAGACCTGGGGGGTGCGCTCTCCATGGGCTCCCTTCTCCTTCTTCTTCCTGGCCAGGACCATCCTCTTGTGAGGTGTCTGTCCCCCTCCTTTCTGCCCAGTAGTGCTGCAGCCTGGGCCCTACTTCCTCAGAGTCACGTGGGCCTCGCACTGTGCCACGCACACAGTAGGTGCTCATTCAGAGTCACGTGGGCCTCGCACTGTGCCACGCACACAGTAGGTGCTCATTCAGAGTCACGTGGGCCTCGCACTGTGCCACGCACACAGTAGGTGCTCATTCAGAGTCACGTGGGCCTCGCACTGTGCCACGCACACAGTAGGTGCTCATTCAGAGTCACGTGGGCCTCGCACTGTGCCACGCACACAGTAGGTGCTCATTCAGAGTCACGTGGGCCTCACACTGTGCCACGCACACAGTAGGTACTCATTCAGAGCTTCTTGCATTCAATCAGTTGAACCTCCAGAGTTCTCCTCGTGTCAGTGAAGGGTTCACCTATAATAATCTTGCTCATCTGCAGTATCATTCAGAATGGGCACGGAGGGCACCGACTTCTCCCGGTAAAAGAGGAGAAGGATGTCTTCGGGCCCTTCTGGATTTACTTTTCCGTGAACGACTTCATTCGGGCCCACAGCCTTGCCTCCACCCCACCCACCTGCTCCAGCGTGGCGCCTTCAGCAAAGCAGCAGCCGGGTTCATGTCAGGTCAAAATCTAGACTGTTTCAAGATAATACTCTGGGGCTTTCCAACTCATGAAAGGATCCCAGGACTTAGTCATACACGCTGTGAGAGAAGGAGGCCCCAGAGCACACGGGGCCCCGCACAGGAGCGGGAGCGGGAAAGGCCATGGCACCCTCCTTTTGTACCCAGCTGGGCGCGTGTCTCTCTACATCACCCCCTTGTGCCTCTTGGAGGTAATGGCAGCACTTACCCGACAAGGGTGGTGATATGGTCAAATGAATGGAAGTAGGGAAGTATGGAAAGTGCTAGAACACTATGTGTCCCTTAGCGGGCTCTGGTAAGGGCTAGCTCTTATTATCCTTATTTGAAATTAAGTTAAATGTGGCGTGTGTCTAAACACTTGTGAAGTCTGAGGTTCTTCTGTCTTACTCCTCAGGCATCTGAGATAAATCATGGGAATTCAAATGGACAAGCTGGTGGTCTTCTACTGACCTCTGGGTAAGATGTGAGTGGGGGCCAAGCAATGGAAGAAAAGAGCTTGCCTCTAGGACCCTTGCTGAGCTTGCAGGGGAGTAGAGCTATGCGTGCACCTCAGATGTCTGGGCACCCCGAACTCCAGACAGGGCAGTATGTGCCCGTGGACACAGCCAGGCCCATACACACTGCCTGTCACACACAGCGGAAGCTCAATAAGCACGTGGATGAATGCTACAGGCCAACGTAAGGGGAGTCCATTGTTTGTTCCGACAGTGACCTTATCTAAAAATGCTGCTGAGTGAGATCAGCCACGTTCAAGTAAGTGGCTTTTGAGTTCATCTTGATTAATAGCTCTTCTTTCAAATTGTATTAGCCCATTAGAGCTGCTCTAATGAAATACCACAGACCAGATGATTTATAAACGACAGAAACTTATTTCTCCCCGTTCTGGAGGCTGGAAGCCTGAGATCGGGGTGCTAGCATGGTTGGTGAGAATCCTCTTGTGGGTGGCTGACCTCTCATTACATCCTCGCATGGCGGAAGGGGCCAGGGAGCTCTGCGGGGTCTCTTCTGTGAGAACACTAATCCTATCATCCTTGTGACTCAGTCAAGGCCCAAAGGACCCACCTCCTAATACCATCACCTTGGCCGTGAGGGTTTCAACATACAAATTTTGGTGGGACACAAACACTCAGGCCATGGCAATGATCTTACTTAAAAGCATGGGAAATGCCCAATAATATTCCCATGTAGGAGGTAACCTTACAGTTTATATAATTTTTATCCTGGAGGCAGTGTTCCGAGTTAACTGCTTGGTTCATCACTGTAAAATCCTTGATAGGAAATTACTGTGATTTAAAAAAAAGAAAAACAAAACCCCAAACCAGAAACTGGTTGTAATCAAAAGCCTGACCAGCAAATTGATACTTTCTCCAGGGAAAGGTGTTAGGATCCAATGCTCACTGTCCCTTCTCAGAGGAGAGAGTGGCCAAGGACAGGAGTCAGGGCACCCCCCCAAAAAAGAGCATGCTAATAAATGGTGTATGGACAACTGGGGGGCCACATGGGAGAGATACGGTCAGATCCATTCCTCACTGAGAAACCAGGATGAATCCACATGGATCAGACACATGAATGTAAAAAATGAAACCACATAAGCAATAGAAGAAAACAGGTGAATTCCCTTTTAACCTAGGAGGGTATAACCCTCTTAACTGTGACTCAAAACCCAGTAGCAATAAAAGACTGATAAATCTGACCACATTTTAAAAATAAGGGTTATCGAGTATAATTCACACAGCATAAAACCCAACGATTCCATTTATGTGAAATGTTCAGAATAGGCAAAACTTCAGAGACAGAAAGTCAGTGGTCGTGGTTGTTAGCAGCTTGGGGAGGGACAGGTAGAGAGGGACTGCTCCTTGGTACAGGGTCTCTTTTCCAGCAATCAAAGTATTTTACCTTTAGAGGACTGATGACTGTTGCACAATTCTGGGAATATGCTAAAAACCATTGAACTGTGCAAACTGAAATGGTGAATTTATGATGTGTGAATTTTTTTTGCACATGGATATCCAATTGTCCCAGCACCGTTTGTTGAAAAAATTATTACTTTCCCTCTGAATTTTATTAGTGCCTTTATAAAAATTCATCTGGCCATAAATGCCTGGGTTTATTTCTGGACTCTTAATTCTATTCCACTGATCTGTATGTCTACCCTTACGCCAATACCACACTGTCTTGATTACTCGCACTCGGTAGTACATTTTGAAATCAGGTAGTACGAGTCCTCCAACTTTGTTCTTCTTTTTCAAGATCATTTTGGCTATTGAGTCTCCTGTGTTTCCACATGAATTTTAGGATCAGCTTGTCAATTTCTGTGACTATTTCAGCTGGGATTCTTTTTTTTTTTTTTTAAATATTTTATTTATTTATTTGACAGAGAGAGAGACAGCGAGAGAGGGAACACAAGCAGGGGGAGTGGAAGAGGGAGAAGCAGGCTTCCCCGTGGAGCAGGGAGCCCGATGCGGGGCTCGATCCCAGGACCCTGGGATCATGACCTGAGCCGAAGGCAGACGCTTAACGACTGAGCCACTCAGGCGCCCCATCAGCTGGGATTCTTATAGGGACTGCATATGCAGACCAATTTTGGGAGTACTGCCATGTTAACATTACTAAGTCTTCCAACCCATGAACACAGGATGTTTTTCCATTTATTTAGGTTTTCTTTAACTTCTTTCAACCATGCATTATAGTTTTCAGTGTATAAATCTTGCACTTCTGTTGTTACATTTATTCTGTCATTTTATTCTTTGTGGTACTACTATAAATGTGTTTTAATTTCATTTTCAGACTGCTTATTGAAAGTATATGTAACTGCAATTGATTTTTACATTTTAATCCTGTATCTTGAAAACTTGCTGAACTGCCTTATTAGTTCTACGTTTTTGTAGATTCCCTAGGATGTTCTATAGAAAATATTATGTCATCTACAAATAGAGATAGTTCCACTTTTTTCTTTACAATCTGGATGCCTTCTATTTCTTTTTCTTGTTTCATTATGCTGGCTAGACACTTGAGTATAATGTTGATTGATGTTGTGACACTGGAGATCCTAGTTTTGTCCTGGTGTGAGAGAGAAAGCATTCAGTCTTTTATAATTAAATATGATGTTAGTTGTGGATTTTTAATAGATGTCCCTTATCAGGTTGAGGAAGTTCTCTTCTGTTACTGATTTATTGAAAATTATTATTTTTTTATCATCAAAGGGTGTTGGATATTGTCAAATGCTTTTTCTGTGTCAAGACGATCATGTGTTTTTTCCTCCTTTTTTCTGTTACTATAATATATTATATTGATTGATGTTAAACCAAGCTTGCAATCCTTGGATAAATCCCAGTTGTTCATGTTATATAATCCTTTTTATATATTCCTGGATTTGATTTGCTGATATTTTGTTGAGGATTTTGCATCTGTATTCACAAGAGATATTGGTCTGTAGTTTTCTTGTGGTATCTTTGGTTTTGGTTTTAGGGTAATCCTGAGCTCATAGATTGAACTGGGTGGGGAGTGTTGCCTCCTCTCCTATTTTTGGAAACAGTTTGTGAGGTTGATGTTAATTCTTCAAATGTTTGGTAAAATTCACCAGTGAGGCCATCTGGGCCTGGCTTTTCTTTTGGGGAGTTTTGGGATTACTAATTCAATGTGGCTACTTATTATAATTCTGTTCGGATATTCTATTCCTTCTTGAGCCAGTTTAGATAGTTTCTCTTTCTAGGAATTTATCCACTTCATTTAGGTTATTGAATTTGTTGGTGTACAATTGTGCATAGTATTCTATCATAATTCTTTTTTCTTTTTTTTTTTTTTTGGACAGTTGGTAGTGATGTTTTCATTCCTGATCTTAGTAATTTCAGCTTTGTCTCTCACTTTTCGTGGTCAGTTTAAGCAAAAGTTTGCCAATATTGTTGATTTTTTTAGAAGCCAACTTTGGGTTCACTGATTTTTCTCTTTTGTTTTTCTAGTCTCTATTTCATTTATTTCTGCTCTGGTCTCTATTTCATTTATTTCATCTTTGTTCTTCCTTCCGCTTGCTTTGGGTTTAATCTGTTCGTCTCTTTCTAGTTTCTTATGACAGAAGGTTAGGTTATTGATTTGAGAGATTCCTTTTAAATATAGATGATCATAGCTAGAAATTTCCTTCTAAGCACTACGTTAGCTGCATCCCCTAAGTTTTAGTATGTTGTGTTTTTGTTTTCATTCACCTCAAAGGATGCTTTAATTTCTCTTGTGATTTCTTCTTTAACCTGATTACTTAGGAGCATGTTGTTTCATTTCCACATACTTGTGAATTTCCCAAATTTCCTTCTGTTACTGATTTCTAATTTCATTCCATTGTGATCAGAGAACATAAGTTGTATGATTTCAATCCTTTTAAATTTGTCGAGGCTTGTTTAAAATTTAAGCATGTAAGGAAAAACCCCCACAAAACTCTGTGTGCCCCAAAACACACAAACAGGGGTACCAAGACAAATGACAAATAAGAAAAAAAAAATCGCAACTTATAGACAAAGGGTTAATATGATGAAACAGGCATGTTCTTACAGTGCTGGAGGGAATGCAACATCCTGCAACCCCTATGGAGGGGAATTTACCAATAGCTAGTCAATTACATCTGCATTTCCCCTCTAAGCCAACACTCTGGCTTTTAGAAATTGCACCAAAGGTACAATGTCAAAAATGTAAAATGATAACTACACAAGGCTATTCACTGCGCCATTATTGTGGACGAAGCAATCCAGATGTCATCTGCAGAGAAATGGCTAAGTAAACTCTGGGACGTGCACAGAATAGAATCCTATGCAGTGGCAAGAAGGAAAGAGGAGGAGTTCTATATACTCTGGAGCCATCTCCTATTGTTCTGTGATTCTCAGGGAAGCTCCCAGTACCTCCTTCCCGGGGTGGGCAAACAACATTCCGGCCCCTAGGGCCCTGGGTGCTGGGTCTGCTCACCCCATCCTAGAGCTGGAAGACAGAGACTCAGCAGAGGGTCGATGAAGAGCCTGAACTTGGCCTCCAAGTGGCAACTCCAGCACAATGCAAGGGAGGAACCCAGCACTCACGCTTGGTTTGCCCTGACCTTCAAATGACACTTGTTCCTGGAAGGAGAGACTCGCTCTCTTCCTCCCTGCCACCGTGCCCACCGGTCACTCTGCTAAGGATTCTATTGAAGCCCCTCCATAATCTCCATGCATCCATAAGTACTGATGGTGGGGACAGAACCTGTAAGGAGGTGTCCCCCCTCCCCACCCCCAACCTCCCAGGCAGGGTCTGAGTGCACCTTCCTTCCGGACACATACACTAAGACAAGCCGGCTTCGGGGGAAGCACCTGGGGATCTCTTGAGAGAATGAGATTAGAGACTGAGGATAGAGACAGTATTTTGTGAACGTCTGAGGAAGATCTGAGCAGAGGAGTTCTGAGGTTTTGGCGTGTGCTTTAAGTGGAATTCTCCACGGATGCCTTGTCAAGAAACTTTCGTAAAGATTTAAGCTGCTTTGTGATTTTAAGAATCCAGGCTAGAGTTTCCTTGGAATACATCACTGTATTGTGATGCCAGAGGCCACGAAGTGGCTCAGATTCCCCTTGGATCTCACATAAATATTCATTTATCTTCCACTTTTTTTTTTAAGATTTTATTTATTTATTTATTTATTTGAGAGAGAGAAGGAGAGAGAGAGCGCACACACACAGGAGGAGGGGCAGAGGGAGAGAGAGAATCTTAAGCAGGTTCCATGCCCAGCAAGAAGCCCGATGTGGGGCTTAAGCTCATGACCCTGAGCTCATGACCTCAGCCGAAATCCAGAGTCGGACGCTTCACTGACTGAGCCACCCAGGCGCCCCTTCTACTTTTTTTTTAACAAATAGATTATACGATGATTATGTTCTGCAACTTGCTTTTCCCACTTAAAAGTTCTTCTGGATCTGCACATGGAGACCCAGACATCTTATTTCACGGTAGTTCTTTGTCCTCACCAATGGACTTTTAGGGCATTTCTAGTTTTTTTTGTAATTCCCTTTCATGCTGTGCTGAACATCCCGTGTGTGCATTTCTGCTCACCCGTGAACTGTATCTTCAGGTTAATTCAGAGCAGTGGGAAAAGAGGATTTATTGAGCCTTAATTTTTATAAAGATGGCCAATTTACAATTATAGCCTTAGTTATCAACTCAAGATTAGTTAAAAATATGAAAAATGGAAGAAAAATTATATCCTTGCTATATTACATAATATCAAACTTTCTGATTTTTCCCAATCTGAAAAGCAAAATAACATATCTCATGGTTGGCTTTGGTTTGCATTTCTTATTCAGCATATTTTCATAGGTAGACCCACCATTTCTATCTTTTTCAATGAACAGAACTCTCTACTTCTATTTCTTGGTTCATTTGGAAAGTGGAATGTTCTTTTTCCCATTGATCGGCAAGTGCTCTTTGTGGTATATGTTGAAAATAGTTTTTACCTGCTTGTTTGTCATTTGAGGAGAATTTTCTGCAGAAGAGTTCCAACTGTTACAAAAGCACGTTTATTAATCTCCTCTATATTGAAAAGGTTTGTGTTGTGATGTTAGCTTTCATGTACAAATGTATGAAAGAAACAGGCAAGGTACAGACCAGTGGCTGTGATCAGCTACATTTTGTGTAAAGGAGGGAGAAAGAAGAATCTGTTTTGCTTGTATGCATACATATAAAGCAATTCTGGAATGACATAAGAATCTAAGAATTGTACATTGATACTTAGGGTTTTGGAACCATGTGATCCCATAGTCAACTGAAGTTTTTGAATCTTGGCAAGGGGAAAAAAAATGAGGTCATTTGCTCTTCCTTTTCCTCTGCATGTCTTCAGGCAGAGATACACACCCTCAAGTTCAAACAACAAAAATTGACTCCAGCTGATTCGCCTCAATACGGGACTGCCATCTGCCTTCCAAATCCAAGAACAGGCAGACAGACGCAAAAGAAGCAAAAAGCCAGGATTGGGGACCCTCCGTGGCTCTCAGAGTTCTAAGTCGATGTACTTAGTATGTGGATTTCAGGGGAGCCCCATGGGTGATTAGGGGGGTTACAACGTGGCCTCTGAACAGTTAAAAGCCAAAGCCACGAACGTGTACAAGATAATGCTTAACAGAAGCGAATGGGAGCGGCCTCTCCCCTTTGCCCTAAGACAGAAACGTGGAGGAGATCTTCAGTCTGCACAAGAGCTGACATTCCTGGGAGCCGTGCTCCTCGGGGGCCGGGTTTCTAGGGTGGGGCTGAGGGGCACCCCGCTGCTCTGTGGCTGTCACCTTCTCGGCCTCTTTTCCTGGATGGAAATGCCCACGCACAGTACAAGCTTTCCTCAGCGCAGTATTAACCCTGCTGCATGACAATAGGGCTCTTTGTTTTTATGAGTGATATCCTGATCATTAATGCGAGGAGCTCCGTGATTCTCTGTAACCGCAAACATCCCAAGAATGCCTGGGCTCCGCTACCATGGCCCCTGGCCCACCGAAACCTGACTCCCACCTCCCTGCCCCGTTCCTCTGTGACCTGTGTTCGAGGCATTCCCTGTGGACAGCTGGAGGCTGAACACTGAAGATACACAGTGTTCAGCCTCACTAACAGTGTTCTTCCATGAGACATACGCATTTTGCTAATTTGGCCAAAAAAAAGATCCTGAACATGATGGAAGGAAAGATTTTGACTTTAATGAAAATGTTTTGGATTTAAAACTTTAATCAAACAACTTTTAATTAAAATAAGTTTTAATTAAAACGATTCTATTTTGAAGATTAGATTTGGGCTCGTCGCTTTTTAGTTCTACCCACATTTGAACGTGAGGACCGGCCACATTTTTAATCCTGTGCCTTCAGATTAAAATCAAAGACACCTCCGTTTTTAAGAACTCCCATTTTAATCATCAATAGTATTTATCATTTTCACTGGCAGAAATCCAGTCCAGGGGAGGCTAGATAATTTGCCCAAGAGGGAAAGAGAAAGAAATGAACACAAACTGAGGGGCTATGGATCACACAAGCAGGGGATTACACCAGTATGGTGCTAAGCATTCTGTGAACATATTCTAACAATGCCTGTGTTACAGGTAAGGACTAGGCTGTGGAGGGACCAGGATATACATTTTTTAAAGATTTTATTTATTTATTTGAGAGAGAGAGTGAGCATGAGCAGGGGGAGGGACAGAGGAAAAGGGAGAAACAGATTCCCTGCTGAGCAGGGAGCCCGATGTGGGGCTCAATCTCAGGACCCCGAGATCATGACCTGAGCCGAAGGCAGATGCTTAACTGACTGAGCCACCCAGGCACCCCAGGGGCAGGAATTTGAACCCAGCTCCTTCTGACTGCAAAGCCCACATTCTTGACATTGTCACCCACTTTTTCCTACAAACTACATACTTCAGAGATATCAAGAAGATGCTAGAAGATGGAATTAAGACAGCAGACTGAACCCTGATACAGTCATCACCTCCTGCCCCAAATCCTCGGAAATTTTATTTAAAAAAATATTACCTGAGGCACCTGGGTGGCTCAGGCGGTTGAGCATCTGACTCTTGGTTTCAGCTCAGGTCATGATATCAGGGTCCTGAGATCCAGCCCTGCGCCGGGCTCTGCGCTCAGTGGGGAGTCGGCTTGGGATTCTCTCCTTCCCTCTCCCTTTGCCCCTTCCCCCCAACCCCTAGCGTGTGTTCTCTCTCTCTCTCTCAGATAAATAAATAAATCTTAAAAAAAAAAATCATATTAGCACAGGAAAACAAAAAGGAGACCTAAGAGGATAGGAAATCACGGTGCACAAGGTGGAGAAGGTTTGAGGAATGCTCCGAGGCATAGAGGAAGGGGGAGGGCCACCAAGGTCACCAGCAGGGGCATTGCAGGGAGGGGAAACCACAGTGAGCCCCAGCCTGTGCCAAGCAGTGGGGGTGGAGGGTGGGGGGCAGGGTTCTGCCTCTTCTGTGCCAGATGGCAAGTATGGCACTTCAGGTGGGAGGTGGCACCCGGAGGCACATGGAGCCCCCTCTCCCCCAAGAAGACACGCTCTAGGCACACCGCCGGGACAGCCACTGCAGTCTCTCTGTCCTCTCTCTGTAGGCTGCAGTGACTGATGCCGCATTCACAGACAGCTCCGGGGAATCCGAGCCTCAGAGATCAGCATCCAACTCCACACCCACAAACATTTGAGGAAGATGAACACAATAAGGAGAAGCACTCGGTTTCACCGACCGAGCCCACAGGCAGATGACAGATTAGCAGGAACAGACCTCCCTACCTCTCACTCACACGCACAGGACGTAAAGCTCCCTGCTTATAGCCGAGGACCCAGTACCACTGGAAGCACACGGGCCACTGGGGCCAGAGAAGGTGGGGGCGTATCTCCTCTCAGCCCTCCTTGGGCCTGAGTGTCCCCAAGGGGAAGTGAGCAATACCTGCTCAGGCAGGCTCCTGCCACGTCTGAGAGCCTGCATTGCTTCCTGTACACTTACATTACTGCCCGGGGCTGGGGGGCTAGACAAATAACCTAGTCACTGAGATAAGGGAGTGTGGGCAAACTCTGGACTCTCCCAGTCCCCGATACAACAACCACCACCCGCATTCAGGAGGAAAGGATGAGTCAGTGCCTGAGCTTCTCTAAGCAGCATCTTGGGCTCTGGCTTTCTCGCATCTCAGGGACCCATCTCCACCCAGAACCAGTGTTCGCAAAGCAAGAACAAGGCCTCCGACTGAATATGAATGATGTCTTGGAGAGACACAGGAGGACCTGGCACCCATAAACAAGGCTCAGCTAAAAAGCTCAGAAATGAAAACTAAAAGAGCTGCACAGTATAGCACATTACGTGGATGGCAGAGCAGAATGGACAGGACTGGAGGACGCCTCGGTCATCTGCAAGAGCAAGCAGAAGGTGCAGCATCCAGACACAAAGAGAAGCGACAAAAAATTAAGAGATATGGAAGACGATGCTCAAAGCTTTCCAAAACGTGTCTAGTAAGAATTCCAGAACTATATCCTCAAATAAATAAGAACAATTCTCGAGGTGAAAAAGGATGAGTCCCCAAAGTGAGAGGATATGACTCAAGAAATTGGAAAGGGAAAGTAAGTTTAGAAAACAAGAGAAAAGGAATAGAAAATCAGAAATTATATAAAGAGAAAGCAGAGAAATAAAAAAGAACAAGACCCAGAACTGATTCTTTCAAAAGACTCATGAAACAATCTCCCTGGAAGATTGACCAACAAAAGATAAGAGGGAGGGTGGGTGGGGAGGGAGAGGGGGAGGGAAGGAGAGAGAACAATGGTGTCTTGAACGAGAAAGGAGACAAAACTATTCAGTAGAGAATCAAATCATGAGACCACCACAGGAAACGGGACCCCTTAAAGAAATGGTGGATGGCAGGAATTAGACAACAAATTCCAAGGCTGGAATATCTTGTCACATCAGAAAGCAAGGAGGGCATCAAAGACTCCTGGAGTCACGTCCAAAGACAGAGGAACCAACCCAAAGGAGCTTCTACTGCCCAAAGATGAACAATTTTAGCATCAAAAATCAAGTAAGTTAAAATCCATGAGCTAATAATGGTACTAAGAAGAAAGACCCCCCTCACTGGTGACCTTTGAAAGATACTAGGGAAGCAACTCATTTTCAGAAAAAGGAATAAATAAATTAAGGGAAAGAATCATCCATTCATTCTGACTTTCCCCCCAAAACTTTAACTCAAGTTACCACAGAGGTGATGGGAGAAAGTCCTTCAGAGATAGACTGCAGCCAATAGATGAAGAAGGAATGACAGACTCAAAAGATCACCACTTTGCAAGCCCAAATGAAATAACTGGTCTAAGCAATGATCAATGACTAATAAAACCATTAGGACCTTTGTAGTGGATTATCAGGGTAACAATACCTGAAATCACTGAAAAATCTTACCACCAAGGAGAGACCATTAGACATCATTTAACTCCCACCACTGATGAAACAGAAAGTACAAAACACCAACTGCCTAGCCTTCTTGCCAAAACATCTTACTGAATCTCAGCAAGCCTCTGGATCTATGAAAACACAGAGAGGAATGTGTTGAGCAACACACACCAGATGCAATCACCAAACTCCAGACTGTGGGAGATGGCAAGTGTGGTTTTATCAACAACTGAATCACAAGGAAAAGGTAAAGGAAGAAAGGAGAAAGGAAGAAATTAAGAACCGTATCACCCAACAGAATGCAGAGACCTTGATTCAAAAAACCGGATTCAGACAAAGCAGTGATAAAAACACATTATGGGCACAGGGACACCTCGGTGGCTCAATCAGTTAAATGTGTGACTCAGCTTGGGTCATGATCTCAGGATCCTGGGATCGGGCCCTGTGTCGGGCTCCTCCAGCTAGGTGGGAAGAATTCTTGTCCCTCCCCCTCTCCCTCCACCCTTTCCCACACTTGTGTTCTCGCTCCCTCTCAAATAAATAAATACAATAAAATAGAACACATCATGGGCACAATCAAGGGCATTTGAACACTGACTAGATATCTGATGTTATTAATGAAATGTTTTTATTTTTTAAAAAATATATGTGAAATATACTGTGATTTTTTTTTTTTAGCCTTTTTAACATGGAATTGGGTTCTAAAATAATCTTGGGGGGGGACAGGGATATGAACAGATCAAGATTTGGCTGTGATAGTTATGCAAGTTGGAGCAATGGACACAAAGAGATCCATGACAGCATTCTCTCTACTTTTGTAATATGTTCAAAAATTTTCAAAATAGGGTCACCTGGGTGTCTCAGTCGGTTGGGCGTCTGCCTTTGGCTCACGTCATGATCCCAGGGTCCTGGGATCGAGCCCCACGTAGGGCTCCCTGCTCAGCGGGGAGTCTGCTTCTCCCTCTCCCTGTGTCCCTGCCCTCAGCTTGTGCTCTCTCTCAAATAAATAAATTTTTTTTTTTTTTTTTTTTTTTTACTTTAACGGAGACAGAGATAGCGAGAGCAGGAACACAAGCAGAGGGAGTGGGAGAGGGAGAAGCAGGCTTCCTGCCGAGCAGGGAGCCCGATGTGGGGCTCGATCCCAGGACCCTGGGATCATGACCTGAGCTGAAGGCAGACGCTTAACGACTGAGCCACCCAGGTGTTCCATAAATAAAATCTTTTAAAAAAAAGTTTTCATAATATAGAAAATAAAAAATAACTAAGATAAAAACATAACACTTCAAAATTCTGCCTAAGCTAAAGATTTGTGAAAAGAAAAACAGCTGTTTTAAATCTAGGCCAAAAAACTGTGGTTTCTGAGGAAAAAAAACCAAGAGGGGGTACTTTTTTCTCTGACTTTTTGGGAGAGGAACTGAAAGACTGGGGCCCAGGGTAGGAGGGAGTACTTTTCATTATATTCCCTTTTGTACTTCTGAATTTTATATCAAGTATATGATTTATCTGTGATAAATTTATCTGTGAATAAAATAAAAAATATATTTTAAATATATTTTTAATTTTAAATATATTTTAAATCCCAAAGCCGCTATGAACTTTATGCCAATACACTTGAAAACCTAAATTAAATGGACGCCTATCTAGAAAAATGTATTGCCAAAATTAGCTCAAGATGAAATGGAACATTTAAATAAAGCTACAATCTTTAAAGAGGTGGAATTGATGGTAAAACATCGACCCAGAAAAAAAGTACCAGGTCTTGATAGTTTTATGGGCAAAAGGTTTTATCCAGCTTCTTGGAAAATTCAGCCCTTATCCTGTGCAAACTTAAGGTGGGTTGAAAAAGCAAGTTACAAAAAGAGTGGCACAGTAGGAAAATACTTCTTTTAAATGTTTACATATTTAAACTGTTCGGAAAGGAGCAGGATTGCCAAAACGTGAGTCTGGTTGCCACCCCCCCCCACCCCCACGCTGCACACGGGGACAGTGAGCCAGCAGAGGGATGCCCCCCTTTCTCTCTGCTGAAGGGCTGGCACCCGAGCTCAGTATCCCCTGAGTCTGATGGCTGAGGGACTGTGGCATCCCCTGGTTCCAAGATGTCCTCTTTTCACACCAGCATGCACACCACTGACAGGCTAGTCTTCTGGGGGGGGGGCATGCTAGACCCTTCGCGGGACCGCAACCCACCTCTCTGAAGCCCTGGCATGGCTCCCTAAAAGAGGATGAGAAACTGGGGACCACACGCGATCCATCTTGCAGACCCAGGCTTTGTGCCTGCCTTTTCCTCAGTGAAGCCTCTTCCTTAACTCAGGCAGGTGATGTGGAATTTATGGCAGCCCTGAGGGGACCCACCTGGCAGGACGGAAATAAGACTACATATTTATGGACTCCCATATATTTAGCAATGGTATAAATTAGGGCAAAGGGTTCCAATTATCTTCAAAATAACAGTTACCTTTGGGGGCTGATGGAGGGCAGTGGTCAGGGAGAGGTCCTCAGAGGGGGCTCTAACTACACCTGTCATGTTTTACATCTGAGTCCCCTTTCTTTTACTCCTCACCTGTAACCCATTACCAAGTTCTGTGGTATATTAAAGATGGCCACACCTTTTTGCTTTCCCTCCCTTTAAGAGGTGTAATCTCTCCCGTCCCACCGTGAATCTGGACTGGCCTTCCCCCTGTTTTGACCAACAGGGGGCAGCAGAAGTGATGAAGAGATAGTGCCCTGCCTGAGCTTCAAGAAGAGCTTCTGCTTCTGAATTCCCCCCCCCCCCCCCCCCCGCCACCTGCTCTGCTGGAAGGAAGTGGGGGCAGGTGTTTGATGACGAGAAAGCACGTCAAGAGGGAGAAGGCACGTGGAGGAGCGTGGGGGGTCAGATGTGGGAGAGATGCAAGAAGGGCCGCCCCGCGGAGCCCTGCAGCATCCTGATGCACAGAATCCTGGGGAGTCACAAATCGTTGCTTTGAGCCAGTGGGTTATGGGCTGGTTTGCTACATAACACTAAACACCTAAACAAGTCGTGATAGCTTTTGCTTCCGAACAGATCCCAGGTCCCTCCTCTTCTTCCTGCTCCTGCCCCACCCACCTGGGCCACGTCCCCATCCCCTGGGCCTCCTCTGACTGCTTTAATTACTCTCAGCATCAAGCCCGAGCCCCTGCCCTGGCTGGCCACGGAGGCCCACATGTGCAGCCTCACCTGACTCTTCTAACACTCTGCTCCCGCCACACTGGCCATCTCGGGGACCTTGGCCAGGAGAGCCCTCCCCCAGCCCTTTATGGGACTGACTCCCTCCCTCCATTCACCTAATTCTGCTTCAATAATGCCACCTCGCCCTAGACGCCTTCCCCGACCTCCAAGCTAGAAGAGTGCCCTCTGCCCACCTGCACACTGGTTGACTTCCTTTGTGGCCCCTTTCCCACTCCTGGTGGTGGCGCACCCAGCTTATTTCTCGTGTTCGCCCCCTGGAATGTATCATGAGGACATTTTCTTGCTTTCCCAGTGCTCGGTCTGTAGAAGGCTCGGACACAACGTGGAGTGAATGAAGGGGCACAGGAAGGAGAGCCGGGCACATCATCCTATCTTGTTTTCAGGATATTTACAAAAACTCTCTTCTTCCCAGTCTTCGTGTGGCTCCCTCCTTCTGGTCAATCAGGCAGACCTGAAATTTAAAGTCACCTCCTCAGAGAGCTCTTACCCAATAACAGTGAAAAATAGCCCCCTGGTGTCCCCTGAGCACCTCCTCTTGCTGTAATGCTCTCTTCGTCCAGCATTGCTCTCTCATTTTTCCTGTTCTTTGTTGTCTTTTTCTTCCTGCCAGAATTACAAGCCCTATAAGAGCAGAGGCCACACTCCTGCTATGTCCTAAGTCTCTGGAACACTGTCCACCACAAAAGGATGCTTGGTTAACTGTTGACAAAATCATGCTGAATGAATAAGACAAACAGAAAGTGAGGCCTTAGAAGAAACACAGATAACAAAAAAACTCCCATAATAAGTGACAACGGAAAAATACTCTTCTAGCAGCACTTTTACTGTCTTTTCTTGGCATCATGGGAAGTTGCTTCCCGTGTCATTTAGACACATGCTCTGCCTATCGAGTCCACTGACTGCAAATTTCCTTAATAAGGCTCTGAACCATATAATTATTGGTTTATCTGGAATTCACTGCAAAAATATTGATCTTAGGGGCGCCTGGGTGGCTCAGATGGTTAAGCGTCTGCCTTCAGCTCAGGTCATGATCCCAGCGTCCTGGGATCGAGCCCTGCATTGGGCTCCCTGCTTAGCTGGAAGCCTGCTTCTCCCTCTCCTACTCCCCCTGCTTGTGTTCCCTCTCTCACTGTCTCTATGTCAAATAAATAAAATTTAAAAAAAAATCTTTAAAAAAATATTGATCTTAATAAATCTGACATAAGAAATCAATTTTAGGGGCGCCTGGGTGGCTCAGTCGTTAAGCGTCTGCCTTCGGCTCAGGTCATGATCCCAGCGTCCTGGGATCGAGCCCCACATCGGGCTCTCTGCTCTGCGGGAAGCCTGCTTCTCCCTCTCCCATTCCCCCTGCTTGTGTTCCCTCTCTCACTGTGTCTCTCTCTGTCAAATAAATAAAATCTTTAAAAAAAAAAAAAGAAATCAATTTTAAAAATTACCTGAGAAGGTAATAAGACTGGCATTAAAATAAAATAAGATAAATGCCCACTGGGATCCTCAGGAGAATTCAAGAAGACACCTCAGACATAACACAGGCACAGAATGCCCTGAAAGAAACGACCAAGAAAAGGAAAGAGCTTTCTGGAACTCACAGATGAATGCCGAAATGAAACAGTCAGTAGAGGGGACGGAAGATGAGTCAAGAACATCTCTCAAATTTTCAGAAGAAGAAGAAGAATCGGAAAATGTGGGAGAAAAGATGGGCAACATGCATCATGACTACAAGGAGTTTCAGAAAAACAAACAAAATCAAACCCAAAGGAGAAAAAGCAGAGGAGGAAGATATTATCAAAGGGAATACAAGGAATTTTCTGGGCCTAAACAGTTGGCCTACCCAGTGCCAAGCAGCAGGAATGAAAAAGGACCCTCACCCAGGTCTTGTGCTATGAAGACCAAGATTTCAGAAGACCGAGCATACAGGGAAGATTCTAGAAGCTTCCAAAGAGGAGGAAAAAACCCAAACAACCCCAAAGGTCACCCACAAAGCAGAGGAATCAAACCACATTAGAGGACAGCAGAGTGGACTCTTCCGCGTTCTGAAGGCAGACGATTTCCAAGCGGGACCCCGGGGAGGGCAAAATGAACATGCTTCCAGGAATGTCCAGTCTCTTCCGTGTGCCTGCATAAGCCCTGGGCTAGGAGTTTTCTTGATGATGTGCTTCAGATAAATAAGGGCCCAAGACTTCTGAGTATGAGCCAGAAACGGGGGATGGAGGTAAAAAGAAGGGAAGGGGTGCTCACCCCTTGACCCCCACAGGACAAGGATGACCCTGAGTCCCCAGGCCAAATCACCGTGACGGGAACATATCACTGAAGACACGAATGCGACCCAAAGATGAGTCTACACTGATCGAATTCAGCATGGATGGAGCAGCCAGGAGACACGGCACGGAAGTGAAGGAAATCATTTATTATGGCAGGCAGGCCATGGACATTGGCTCGGCTGACGGAGCAGATGTGCAGGCATATATTCTCCAAGTAGAGAAATGGTAATGACGGGAAGAACTAGAATCAGACACAGGAAGTAGACCCTTTTGGGAGCTGACCCTGGTGCTTTGCCTTAGAGTCTGTTCTGCATCACTTGCTTCTTTAACCAGGGGTGTGTATTACTTGGGTAACGTTTCATATGTTTATTCTTGGGTCCTGCAATTGTGCTGGGTCATAGGCAGTGCTAATCAACTCTTACGATAATAAGCAAAATGTAGAAATCATCTAGAGGCACGTTAATGGAAGGCTGATTGGATAAACATTATTCTATTCACGCTATCGAATTTGGTGCACGTGAAAAAGCCCACAAGCCAACTCAAGGGAAAAAAGTTGCACAACGTATGTACAATTGACTATCACGCACGTAAAAGCAGAAACACGACAAAAGGACTGTGTGTGTGCACGCATGGGCATGGGCATAAGTACAGGGAGAGGATGGGAAGGAAACACTCAGCTACCAGTGAGCACTTGGAAAGGATAGGAAGGAGCCAAAGATCACAGTGGCTTTCTCTATATCATGTGACGCTTCTATGAGAACGTGTACAATTCTAAGTCTCTGATAAATTCAAGATGCCAAAAATAAGTTATTTGGGGTCTTGGTTCTCTTGAAATGACCAGGCAGGTAGGCAATTTTATTTTTATTTTTATTTTTTTTAGATTTTATTTATTTATTTGACAGAGAGAGACACAGCGAGAGAGGGAACCCAAGCAGGGGGAGTGGGAGAGGGAGAAGCAGGCTCCCTGCCGAGCAGAGAGCCTGATGTGGGGCTCGATCCCAGGACCCCAGGATCATGATCTGAGCCGAAGGCAGACGTTTAACAACTGAGCCACCCAGGCGCCCCAGGTAGGCAATTTTAAACCAACACCTGGAGACATGCCCGGCCATTGGATGCTGGGCGGGGGGAGGGAGGGTAGATGGGATCAAAGCTGCTAAGGACGACCCTAAAAGAATGAGCAAAATGAGGTATAATCCAAAAAAGTTGTTTACAGCTGAAAATATCATTTCTAACTAATGTGTGATTTCTTCTCTAACATCAGGATTATGGGCTCAGGATGCTTGAGATACATGTTTCTGGGGTTTTTTTTGGTCTTTTTCTCTTTTCTTCTTTAAGACAAATGTCAATAAATAACAAGATGTCTAAGTAGAACCTGGACAAACTGAACCCTGGGGAGGCCAGGCTGGTGAAGGACTTCGAAGGAATATTGGAAGCCCCCTATTTTCATTCATCAGGGTTCCTGAAAATGTGCGTGAAATTCATTTACTAAAGTTTGGATTTATAGGTTATGCCTGAGGAGGGGTCCATACCCAGAGAACTAAAGAATTTCATAAAAATCCCTAAATACGGCTGCTTCGAGGTCTAACTCATGTGGACCAGGAAATCAGACAGGTGGAAGAAAATCCTCGTCCTTCTGCCCCGGGACCTGGGGATGTCTACACAGGCACCTTCCTGCTCACAGGTGTCTCCGTGGGGGTCCGGGTGCAGGGCTGGAAAGAAAAGCCCCTCTCTTGGCCACTGCATGCATGCCAGGTAGACACAGAGGCTACCAGGTGGGACTGCCCTGCCCACCCCTCAGAAGGGGAGACAAGTAAGGGCCAATGTTGGGTAAGGGGAGGAAGGCCGTGGGTCAGGGCTGAGGGCTTGGGTGAGCTTCAGGCTCCTGCCCCCTAGAATGGATGCTCCCAAGAGCCGGCATGTGGCAAGGTGGAGGGAGCAGGGTGGGGGGAGGGGAGAGGCAGGAAGTCAGCTCCTTCCCTGAGCCCAGCTGGCCATGGCCTAATGGCTGCACAGACCAAGGAGTAAAAAAAAGCTCAGTGATAACCAAGGAGAAGGCTGCTTGCTCTTGAAGGCAGTGGGTGGTTTATTCAGCCTGAGAAGGAATCCACAGAGAGGGAGGGCAAGGCATCTGCTTCTAGTTATTTCAAGAAAGGCGGAGCGGGGTAAGGGATTCTTATCAGCCCAGGTGGGCGGAGCTAGATGCCACAAAGGCAGGACTGGTCTTGCAGCATAAACTTCCTAACACTGTCGCCCTTTGACAGACTGGCTTTATTCGAGAGGGAGTCAGTTCCCCATTGCTAGAAGTAAGCAAGTACATTCTGGAGAAATAATCAGAAGATCTGAGCCTCCGATTAAGGGTGACATTAAAAGCCCCATCGAAGCCAGAGCTTCTGCAGTTGGGCAGAGCTCTGCGGGCATGAAGCGCAGCTGAGCTAACTGCTCCCCTCATGGATGGATGCCCGCAGCCGTTTTCCCCACCCCCGAGGCCACTGCTTGGCCTCTCTTTGCTTCACCTCCCTCAGTAAGGGATTCCTTATTGGATACTGGATACGGTCCCTGGAAGGTCCAGGGCTGCTTCTGAGGCCAGGCTGGGAGGGGAGCGGGGGGGGGGGGGGGTGCCCTATGGACCACAGTCTCCTTTTTTTTTTTTTTTAATTTTTTTTTTTAAGATTTTATTTATTTGCGAGAGAGAGAATGAGAGAGAGCATGAGAGGGAGAAGGGTCAGAAGGAGAAGCAGACTCCGTGCTGAGCAGGGAGCCTGATGTGGGACTCGATCCCGGGATTCCAGGATCATGACCTGAGCCGAAGGCAGTCGCTTAACCAACTGAGCCACCCAGGCGCCCCCACAGTCTCCTTCTAAGCAAAGTCCTGCCCACCCTCCTCGCTCCAATGGTGTGAACCTGGCCCAGCAGGCTCGAGCAGGACATGGGCTCCAGGAACAGGTTAGAAACATGGGCTGGCAGTTCCGCTCGGAGAGGCCCACATCCACGCGGCCCTGCTCCCTGTAGGATTTCCTACAGCGGTCCTCCAAGAAAGCACACTCCCACCGGAGGGGCACTTCCTATTTCAGCCTATTTCCTAGTTCTATTTCCAGAAGGCAAGAAGAGCCCCTACTTGAGCAAAGCACGTGGCTCTTGGGAAGTTATTTTTAATACAGATTTGAAAAAGCCAAAAGAAAAAGAGAAGGACACTGAAAGTAGCTGTGTAAAAACCTGGGATTTGAAGACCTTCTGGAATGTTCCTTGTCCTCCTTTGGTCCATGCTGGTTCAGGGGAGGATAGCGCTCTGAGAGGCAGGCAGCTGAAGTCAGGGCGGCTCACAGAGCAGTGGGGGACCTGAGCCACCCCCCGGTGACCTACGTCTCCCTAAGCACCCCTCATCCCCCAGAGAGTCTCGCCAAGAGTTCTAGGCCTGAGTTATTTAGACGTTTGTTCACCTTTCCATTTTCCAGGGAGCCTCACCTCAGCTGGCAGGACAGGTTTTTCCACTCTGAGGAGTGTCAGACGCCAAAGAATGTGTCTCATGGTGTGTTTGTTCACACAGATTGCCCGGCAGCCCCGGCCCACTATCTCACTGACCCTCGTTCTATCAGCCCGTGCTCTCCGCTCATCCAAGCTTTCTAAATGTTCCTCTTGCACCACAGGCCAGCTGACTGCTGATGGTGCCAATAAGGTTGCACGGTGCCTTCCTGGGACACAACTGTGCCACACAAACACAGGACAGGCCCACCCAGACCCCCTGGCCCCACCGGCAACTGGTGAAGTGCTTGCACCTTCGTGGGCTCTGGAAGGGCTAGCCATTCTAAGCACGCACAAGGTGAGTTATCCGAGCAAAACAGGTTTGGGCGCGAGAAACACCCCTAGGACGCATCGGTACGCAAACAAAATGCCACCACCCCAAAACCCCAAAGTAAAACATGAGTTCTTCCCTGATTTTCATTAACGTTTGGATCTTTTTCTAAATATGTTCGGAAGCCCAATAATAACTTTATCGTTTCCAAAGCATGCGGTCTTCCAAGCATTGTTAAAAAGAAAGAGCTTCTAAAAGTGAGAGAGAGCTGTTCCTACATTGACTATAATTTGAGTCTTATCGGTTTACTTCCTGGCAGTCAATTTTCCTTTGGTGATGCTGGGCGTTGGGTGTGTGCTAAGCTTCCCTGGGGTGAGGTGGGTGGATGGGGGTGGCGGGAGGGGAAGCAGGGCTCCCTGGGAACCCAGGAGGTCTGGGGAGAAGGTGAGCAGAACAAATCTGGCTCATCTGCTGGGGTCACAGCCCGGATGGTGGGTGCAGATATACCTCCATTGGTTCCAGAAAGAAATGAGGAGATAAGAGGCCAGTCGGAGCAACGCTGGCCTTAGAAGTGAGCACTGAGATGTGCCGGTTAGATCACCAAACATCGGTATTTAAAGAGGCAACACTGTTAAAAATAAATTGCAGTGTTATTCTTCCGGTTGCAAATGTAATGCAAAACAAAACAAAACAAAAAAGGAACACATGCTCAGTGTAAAAAACATAAAGCCGGGGCGCCTGGGTGGCTCAGTCGTTAAGCGTCTGCCTTCGGCTCAGGTCATGGTCACAGGGTCCTGGGATCGAGCCCCGCATCGGGCTCCCTGCTCCGCGGGAAGCCTGCTTCTCCCTCTCCCACTTCCCCTGCTTGTGTTCCCTCTCTCGCTGTGTCTCTCTCTGTCAAATAAATAAATAAAATCTTTAAAAAAAAAAAAGAAGAAAACATAAAGCCTACGCATGAGCAAAGAGCAGTGGTTGTAATCTCCATGTGACTGTGTTACCCTCTGAATGTGCCCTGCCCCCAGGCTGTGGTCTTGGTGTGCAGATTTGTATTTTGTGAAAATAAAATCCAAACATGCGATGTTTCTAAAATTGGGCCTGCAGAGCTTTGGGGTCAAGGTGAAGGCCAGCGGGTGGGACTCACCAACCCTACCTCTCACGACTGCCCATCAAAGCAACTCCACTGTTAACTGCTACATATGCTCCAGGTAGGAATTCATGCAGGCCGCTTAAACAAATAAATAACAATATATAAATATGACACATTATGTTTTTCAAAGGGCTGAAGCCCACTAACTCCCATCATGGCAGATGGAAGGACAGGCACCAGTCCTTCACCTCTGTCTGCATCCACAGCCTGGGCGTGGCCTCCTCGTGGATGGAGCTCTTCATCTGCGGGGCCCCCATGTGACTTGCTTTGGCCAAGGGCAACAGGATGCCATTCTGGGCCTCGACCTTAAGAGACCTGGTGTGTTTCTGCTTTCTTCACTTGCATCTCTGCCGCTGGCGGGCGGGTGGGGGTGGCGGGGGAGAATGTCATTGACATTCACGTTTATCACTCTAGCTAACATGCAGTCAGCAGTGACTCCTTAACCTGGAGCCAGAGGTAACAGGTCTGTTCATTGTCCATTGGCCCAGCTCCCAAGGATCTGTAAGACTCGGTGGGGATCCCCGGGCCCCTCAGAAAGCCATCATCTCAGCCTTGCAACTCTGTGGGTAGACCAGAACATCAGCGTGACCTGGGAGCCTATTAGAAACACGGAATCTCGGTGTCCCCGGACCTACACAGTGAGAATCTGCATTTCATCAAGATCCCCAGGGGGCTTGAGTATATATTGCAATTTAGGAAGTTCTGTTCTAGGGGACCCAAACATTTTAGACCAGTTGATTCTCAGCCCCAGCTGCACATTAGAATCATGGGAAGGGGGTGGAGAAGTTTTTAAAAATGCCCATGCCTGCCCTTCCCCCAAAATGCTGTTCCAATGGGCCTAGGGGGTGCCTGGCATTGGTAGACATAGACACCCCAGTGTTTCTGGGGGCCAGGGTAGAGACCTACTCATTTAGATCACCAACTCTTGACCAGGAAGGGGACAGGGCAGATCCCCTCTGGGGCCTTTTCATCTGACACAAGCACCCACCCAGTGAGCCCCAACATCGCCATTCTACCCTCATTCCTCAGGATCGCTAAGAGGAGAGACAGGTGGAATAATGGAGCTGGAAAGGACTGGAAAGTAGATGTACTACTCAAAAACTGGATAACATGTTCTACTACAGGTCACCTTGATCTCAGGCTAATAAGGCAAAGCCTTTCTAATGAGTAATAGAAAACAGACATATGTCTGTTAAGAGAGAAATACCTTTTCGAGAGATGCAAGTCGAACGTTCTGAGAACGTTTAGTGCTGGGCAATGTCGAGAAATGAATTCTTTTCCCATTTCATAATTTGATTTACGTGCAAAGCAATCTTCCAGAAACATCACCGTAATTAGCTTTGGGACATCTTCAGCGGAGAGAGACACGCAAGTTACTGAACAAAGTGTCTGCTGAGCCAGGTACAACGCTGCGTCGCTAACTTCATGGAGGGTACAAACACCCTGGCCCTCTCAAACACAACATACGGGCCCTCTCAAACCCCACACGATGGCCTAGACTCTATGGGCGAGAATTCTAGAGTGAAGACAGGGTTCAAATAGCAGTTCTGCCATTTACAAATTTTTGACCTTCACCGAGTTTCTACGTATCTTTTACTCTCAAGTTCCTCAGCTATAAAGTGGGGATAAGTGACCATTTTCTAGGTCGTTGTGAGGATTAAATGAGATGATTTCCCAAAGCACTGAATCCAGTGCCTGGTATGCACTCAGGGCTTAACAAATATTTATCGTTAACAACAGTGTCAATGCCAACCTCTTAACTTGTGTTAAAAGTGGTACAACTCTAGCGGAAACCTGCCAATACATAGAAAGAGGCTTAAAAGTGTTCAAACCTAATAATCCCACTTCTATAAATATATTTTATGGAAACAGTCTCAAAACCATGTATAAAAAGATGGGAATGGGATGTTCTCGGTAAGAGTCAGCAACTAGAAGCAACCCGAACATTCCCACACATCCAACAGGGGAGCCAGGACTAGGTCGATCACTTTATACAGTGTTCCCACATAAGATGATCATACAAGCTAGGTGACTGGCAAAGTTAGGAGAAAACAGTAGGATACTAAACTGTATACACACTATAAAATTAAAACAAAATCCCTGAAGCCTAGAGAAGCAGACTGGATGAGAACAGACCAAGCTATTAGCAGTGCTGTGTTTAGGCCAGGGGGACTCCTGGAGATTTCTTTTCCCCTACTTCTCTCTCTTTTTCTTTTTCCTTTTTTCAATTTTTCTTTAACAAACATGTATTATTTTTATCATGAGAAAACAAAACCAAATCCCCATTAAAAAATCTTTTTAACCAACATGAAGTAATGCCCTGATTCTTAAGATCTTTGCCTCCATAATAAATTTTGTCCCCCAGCCCCTTGATGTTTAGAATTTAAGTGAGAATCCCAAGATATACTTTATAGTGAGACTTTCACCAAGTAATTGGCATTTTTAACCTTCCGTCAAAAACCCTTTGTCCTGGACTCCCCACAGGACGGCAGGTGATGCCCAGCGTGCCAGGCTGGCCCTGCTCTTACCATTACGGGTCTCCATGGCACGTTCCGGACACACAGCTGAGCCCTCTGGCCCCACACACCAGTACATGCTGGGCAGTCGCCGAGACATGCCAGCCATCGACTCTTGGGTGGCTGCTCTCCAAGTCAGTCCCGGCCGGGGTCACCGCCGCCACCGCTCCCCAGAGGATGGACGAAGGCACAGACACACAGTCATGGCTGAGCAGAAAGCTGTCTCGTTCTGGTGCTGAAAAACATCATAAAATCAGAAAGTGTGTTCTTAATTGTCAAGTCCCTTCCTGTACCCTTGCATACATTTATTATTTATATATTGCACCTCGGTATTCTTCTCCTGGGCAACATTCCTCCTCACATTCCATCTGTCTAACCACGCCCAGTCTGGTGGGGGCAGTGAAAGGACAGAGCTCCCCCCACCTCACCTTGCACCCCATGGGTCATGTCTACTTAAAAAACAGTCTCGAGGGGTGCCTGGGTAGCTCAGTCAGTTAAGCGTCCGACTCTTAACTCTGGCTCAGGTCATGATCTCAGGGTTGTGAGATCGAGCCCCACACTGGGCTCCGCAGTGGGTATGGAGCCTGCTTAAAATTCTCTTTTCCTCTCCCTCCGCCCCTCGTCCCTGTGCATGCTCCCCTTCTCTCGCTCGCTCTCTCTGAAACAAAAACAAAAAACCAGTCTCGAAGCAATCCCAACAATTGCAGACACCCACTGGTAAAGGGTTCATTGTTCAATCAACACATAAACGTTGTCTGTTGCCCAGCGACACCAATACAACTAAATGAGGTTTCTGCTTTCAGAGGCTCACACTCAAAGCTAGGGTGGGGCAGACACACCTAATAACTGATCACGATATAAGGCCTTCCCTTTGCCCAGGACAAAGTCTTCTGGAAGCCCAGAGGCAAGATTATAATCGCAAAGAAGCAAGCAGGCGACCATCCCGAAGAGAAGGGGTCTGGAAGGCGTTGGTACTGGTTATGAAGACAAGTCCGTCTGAGCCCTGGGGGATGACAGGAAGGAGCCCCACACATTCTGCCTGCCTGGGTACATCTGGCCATGGCTGAAGGCATTTCTGGTTGTCACCGCTTGGGGTCTGGGGTTCTACAGGTATCTAGCGGGTAGAGGTCAGGTTCATTACTGAACATCCTACAATACACAGAGCAGCCACCCACAACAGAGAATTATCTGGCCCGAACAGTTCCAATCATCTGGAGAAACTCTGAGTTAGATTAAGATTTATCTCCCCAAACAAACAAGGCTGTGATAACTGCTGAACCAGGGTGTTGCTCTCTTATGCCGGGCTCCCACTGAGCCTGGGGCAGGGGGTCCCCAACACAGGTACCCATCCTGCTATGATGATTAAATTTCCAGAACTGCCTTGAGGGCAAGACCCAGGTCCAGCTCAGGCCTGGCACGGGATAAATCGCACAATGGGAGGGGATTACTATGTGAAATGCATGTGTTTCTACTAGTGTTTGCAGAGAGTCTATACTATAACTAAGTACAGGGTCATTAGCAACTATCCTCTGAGACAGATAACTGAAATGGAGAGTGATACAAAAAAAAAAAAATCAAGGTCATGTAAATCATGCCCAAGACAATACGGAAAGGAAAAAAGCACAGTCTGGACATCAAAGGCTTGGCCTGTCTCTATCACATGTCAGCAGTGTGACCTCAAGCCGAAACTTACGTGTGTCTCAGTTTTCCCATCTGTTAAAAATAGACATGCACCCTCTCACACAGACGACCTCGCAGGGTTGCTGTGTGATTTGAAATAAGGTAAATTTTCCGCAGTCACTTTCTATAATAGGGGCCAGAGGTGGTTCTCACCTACGGTACCAGTGGGAGGCCTGGGAGACTGATTAACAAGCTCAGAGTATCAATGCTGGAGGGCAGACACACTGTCTCCCCACCGAGCAGGTTTTAGAAGGTGCCCTGAACAATGTGGGCACTGAGCAAGCTACAGAATAAGGCTGGGAGAGCACTGGAACTTTCTCATCTTAGATCCTGGAAATCAGGCCCAGGTAGGCTGTACTCCTATAGGCAGGGGAAGGTCAAGGAGCTAGGAAACCCCTCCCCCAGAGGCCATGTCCATTACGACCCCCCACCTTTCTGAACTAAAGAGTGAGAGGTTTCAGCAAACCATACATAGAAAAACCTGTGTTTGGAGTATGGGAGCCTGAACAATCCAAGGAGGAATGATCAATCTGGACAAAATTTAGGAGACCATCAGAGCTCTCTAAATTGTAAAATCTGATTAGGAAAACCAGCTTGAAACAAGTACACGGAAAAGCAGCAAAACCATCTCTGTTTTAAACTAAAGGCTCCAAATCCTACAGTAACATTCAGAAACCAAGGAGCACGGTGGCCATCTGCTTTTAAAACACCTCCTAAAATCAGCTACCACATCTACCTAACAACCCCTTAAAAAAATCCAAATGCTAGTAGACGTTCCTTCTGAAAACAGAAGTGTCTTACCATAGAATGCTTTTTTTTTTTCCCCCAAAAGATTTTATTTATTTATTTGACAGAGAGAGACACAGTGAGAGCAGGATCACAAGCAGGGGGAGAGGGCGAGGGAGAAACAGGCTTCCCGCGGAGCAGGGAGCCCGACGCGGGGCTCGATCCCAGGACCCTGGGATCATGACCTGAGCCGAAGGCAGACGCTTAACGACTGAGCCACCCAGGCGCCCCCCATAGAATGCTTTTAAGTTAAAAAAAAAAAAAAATCTTTAAAATATTTTAGGCCAACCCTTGCCCAGCACTTTTGTTCCCCTTTTCATTTTCAGTTTCCTTTTGAAAATCTCTTTTACCAATGGAGGATTTTACGACTGGCGCAGTTTTTCAATTGTAATTTGTATGTTGGCTGAGACTCTAAGGTAGAAGTTTTAAAATGAGGTGACTCAACTTTTGCTTAATCTTTGCCCTCCAACGGATCTTTGCTTCCTCGGGCTTCTTTTGGGTTCAGACCAATGCAACAAATCCTGGTTGCAAGTTACATGTCTTGTTTTCATTACGGTGGATACATCCTTAAGAGGACTTCAAGAGGTTTTCTGTCATGATTATTTTAATACCTTTTAAAACCTCACCCATTTTTCGTTTGCCAACTCTGTATACTTGCATTAATGAATAAACCTGAATACTTAATGAAAAATTAAAAAAAAGGGGAACCTGACATTCACTCGCAAATGTTTCTATTGGGCCCCTCCTATGAGGACTGAACTCCACAAGTTCATGAAACTTACAGCTGGTGGGGAAGGCGCAGTTAAGTAAGTGCTTGCTACAAAGTTTCTGACAGAGGAGAAATATAGGAGACCCAGGATCTGCTCACCTCTCTTTTCAAGAGGCTTGGAAGGGATTGCCAGTACCAAAGGGCTGGAAGACGCTTGCAAATGAAGCATGTTAGCCACGCTCATCTTCTCCAGTAATTTTTTGAATGAAAAGCATGGTAGAGATGGTTGATCCACAGTCCTCGATATCCCTTTGGTACTACTAGCCTCCCCTGATCAGGTACTGGCTTGTCTACAAAATGTGTTTAATGGATGCATGGACATCAAAATATCGAGGAGCTGCAGACAAGAGAGATGTGCAGGTCTCAGTCCCAGATGAACACCCAGGGGTCTGGGAACAGAAGCCCTTCACGAGTCTGAAACCAGAAACAAGTTACGACTGTCCATTAGCCATTCTATCCCTGTGCCAGTGTGTACTAGGCACCTCTTAGTTCTGGGAGTGAAGATGCAGCAGTGAGCAATGCTGGTGCCTAGGAATGGTCTCCGGACCCTGGAGCTCCAGTCGAGACTGCCAGGCAATTAAAGGAGAGAGCAAATCAATGAAGAGGGACCATAATACCATTGGAGACTCCAGAAGGAGAGTGAGCGAGGGATGTGAGAAAGAGGCTGGGCTTAGAGGGGGGGTGGCTGGCCATGTGAAGAATCAGGGGTCGGGCGCCTGGGTGGCTCAGTTGGTTGGGCGACTGCCTTCGGCTCAGGTCATGATCCTGGAGTCCCTGGATCGAGTCCCGCATCGGGCTCCCTGCTCGGCAGGGAGTCTGCTTCTCCCTGACCCTCCCCCCTCTCATGTGCTCTCTCTCTCATTCTTTCTCTCAAAAAAAAAAAAAAGAATCAGGGGTCAACACTGCAGAGACCACATGCTGGAGAGCAAGATGGGCCAGGGTGGCCAGTGGCGGGGGGTGGGGGTGGCAGGGGCACTGGCCAGCTGGTTGATGATGCCAGACCCCATATCAACCGAGGGAAAGGAGGTGTCCTGGATTTCATGCCAATCACAAGGAGAAATTATTGCAGAGTTCTAAGCAGAGGACTGACCCATTCTGATTTACCTATTTTAAAAAAAAATCACTCTGGCTGTCAAATAAAGAACTGGAGAGTGGAGAGGGAAGGATTGTAATCATACCGGAAATGGATACTGGTACCTTGGACTAGGATGGAGACTGTGAGAAAGAAGGGTTGGACCCAGACACACAGGTAAGCCCAACAGAACTTGCTAACAGACTGAATTCAAGGGATGAGGGTATGGGATAGAGGAAAATTCCCAGCAACTGAGTTGACCATGGGCCTATTCCCTGAGATGTGGAAGCTTGGGGGAAGGAACGTTTCGCTGACCCCAAAACCTCCTTTAGGGACAAGTCAGGTGTGAGGTTTGTATGTTTTTAACTTTTTTTATTCTTCAGGGACAGAAGCAAAAATAAGTAGTCAAATGACAAGAGGCATTTAATGTTAATGTTTTCCAAAATCATGCCTATTTCTAGGTGTCCCTTTAATGTCTGGGCACTTTGTCACAATGCTGAGTGGCTTGCAAACTCTAAAAAGAGGGTATTCAGTGAGAGCCTTGCTAAAAACTTAACCGCAGGCTCCTGTTTTCTCTACCTCTCTGACCCCGGCTGATGTGTCTGGGGAGAAAACTTCCTGGCCTCCAAGTGTGCAGGGACAGGCTGGGCTGGCCAGAGGTCCCCCGATTCTCCCTCACCATCTCCCTCTGGCCTCCAGCCTTCCCAGGCTCCCCTCCTTGCCCCGTCCCGGACCTCACTCATCTCTGCACCCCTGCCAGGCAAGGTGGCAGAGATGGCGGGCTTTACCGGGACCTGGCCAGAGCCGCATCCGGTGGGCAGAAGCCCGGCCCAGGCTTTGCGGGGGTGGGGTGGGGTGTGCAGGCGCCCTCGGCACCCCTCAGAAGCAGCCCCCCACCCCCGCGGAGGCCAGAGATCCCGGGCAGTACCTCCCCAGGCACACACGCACTCACGCTCACCCGCACACTGGCGCGCTCACACTCGCCCCCCGCCGGGCTGAAGGAAACCTGTGGACGCCCTGGTGGATCTTCCCGACTTTTGTTTTTCTCCCCTGCTCCCCCGGCTCCGACCCCGGCCCGCGCGGGGTTTCGGGGGTGGCCCTCTGGGGCCCCGCACCCTCCCCCACTCGGCGGGCCGGGGAGGCCGCGGGGCCGCGAGACGGGGGCCGCCCGCGCCCTCGGTGCTCCCCCCACCCCACCGGGCAAGGGCCACCTCGGGGGAGCACGCGGCCGCCCGGAGCGCGGGCGTGGGCTGCGGGGGGGGCGCCGGGGCTCCCCGAGACCTGGCGCTGGAGGCAGCCAGGCCCCCAGGCGGGGCGCGGGCCGGACCGGACGGGCGCTTACCTGCGGCGGCGGCGGCGGCGCAGGGCCCGGGGCGCCTGGGACGCGGGGCCGGGCGCGCGGGGCCGGGCGCGGCGGACTCCAGCGGGCCGGGGCCTGGCCGTCCCCCTGCCCTCCGCCCCCTGCGCCTCCGGCCGCGCGCGCCGGGGCCGGGCCGGGCCCAGCCTCACTTCCTCAATCCTGCGGCCCGCGGGCGGGCGGCGCGGAGAGCGCGCAGGGCGAGGATCGGCCGCGGCTGCTCCGACCGGCGACGGGCGCGGGGAGGGGGGCGGGGATCCCTGTGGTGGCCCGCCTCAGTTTCCCTAGCCGAAAGCCGGAGGTGCCCAGAGGCACCGCGCCCGCCTCGGGGAAGCCGGGGCCCGTGAGCCCTTGTAGCGCGAGGTCTCCTCCAGGTTTGGGTACCCTGCTCTGTCCCCGCGGGGCAGGCGCGGCGACAAGATTGGTCGGTTCTCAGCTCAGCCCAGCTTTCACTGCCCCTCGGCTCTGCTCGGCGGGCAAAATCCAACGATTAACCTCTGACTCGTATTAGGCGTAGACTCGCAGTAAATATTTAAAAATCAGGGAATATTCATTTATGTACGATTCCGTATAGGGCAGTATAGAAACAGATGTTTGTAAAGCTTTCGTATTTTGCAAACTGTGCCCCTCCCGTCACATGAAGTTATTTAATTATGGATGTATATAGAGAGATGTCACTATTTGGTGAATCATCTTAAATTGTGTGGGGTGTTTTGGGCGGGGGAGTAGATAACCCAGGGCGGAATGTTGGCAATTGATCATGTTTCGACTTCAGGTAAGTACGTTCATCACGCCATTGAGGCCATTATCCGAAGGCAGATCATAGGGACGCACGTCCATGCCGCAGGCAGCCATCAGATCTGGCTCCACGTGCCAACCCCAGAAGAGAAGCCTGCTCAGAAAAAAGCAGATGGTTCTGCAGCCTGGCAGGACCCGCGCACTGGACTCTTCTCACGTAATGTTAGGACTGGAACCTTCCCAGATTTAGCGCAAGACGGAGACAAATGCCCACCACCCTCACTGCCATCTCACAAAGGCCCGGCAGACGCAGGGCCCCCGCACGACCTCGCGGGCGCTCTGAGCAGTGGCCCCTCGGCGAGGGCACCACCGGGCGGCTTTGCTTTGCTCCCAAGAGGCCTCCAGCTCTCCCGCCACGGAACGCCCTTGCAAAAGGGTGGGTGCGGTTTTGCAATCCTGTCCTCAATACTTCGGCCCTAATTCCAGTACTCAAAAGGCAGCAGTGTGATTGCTACCGAAAAGTCCCTAATAATTCGCAGGGCGTGGCGTCGCAGTGCTGAGTGAGCGGGGCAATCGCGGCGCGGCGCGGCGCCTCCAGGGAGCGCGGCCGCGCCATCTAGCGGCACCGTGAGGAACAGCAACCCAGTGCCCGGGCGGACGCTGAGCTCCTCTGGCCAATGAGGCTGGGGCAACTCAGCTTCCCTTTTACATGAGTTTGGGAATAGGCTAGGGAATGTCTCCAATGTAAAAAAACAGCCGAGTGGACTGTTTTGAGCTGGTTACATCCCAACATTTAACTCTATTCATTAGGCATTAGTTAATCACAGGTTTGCATGGGAAGGTTATTACAGGTCAGTTAAGATCTCTTCCTGCTGCTTCTTGCCCCCCACTCGCCCCCCCCCCACCAGCCTCCCCCACCCGTGGTCCTCTAGCTTTTGCTCTGCGTACCCAGGTTCTCAGCATCTCATGTTGGAATGACCCCTTCTAAGGTGGAATCAACTGGAAGCTACCTCCTCAACCTAACATTTCTGCCTTCTGAAGGCCTAGTGGCTGATTGCTACCCTCCCACCCCACGCCCACTGCCTTCTAGTCATTTCTTCAGCTGGGAACTTAGTTTCCTCAGACATTCTTCCCTGACGCTTTATTAAAAAATCCCTTATCATCCACGTTTAAGCTCAAGTCAGATATATGTAGGAGCAAGGACAGTAAAAATTCTTTGTCCATTATAGGGAAAAGCTAAGGCATTCAAAAAGGTCCACTGTTAGAGAATGTGCCCACCTCCTGTGCCCCCCACCACCACAAGCACACAGGTGCACGCGTGCACATGCACATGCATGACAGCCAGTCTGTGTCCCCAGAATGGTTCCCTTCAGAGAGTAAACCAATTGAAGGAAAAGGCCATTTTCCTAGAATGTTCTGCTCACATTTAGATTGAGAAATGAAAGTTTTCTAAATAAATAAGTACATACGTAAGTGCATACATTAAGAGAGATCTGATCCAAGCCTCCTTTACGTGTTCTCTTAAAAGATGGCACCTCGCTGCCCCATAGTCAGAGTGATCATGGATGATTAACATCAAATACACAGGTGCAACTCGATGAACCTAACCAAGTACAAGGGATATTCTTGATCCAACCTCAGCGTCAGCTCACGGCTTGGTGATTGAGGCTTCTTAGAAACTTAAGGTAGGCTAAACCCAAACACCTAGATCCCTGTGACAAAAATGGAAACGTGTGCACACAATAGCAGGATGCAATATTTTCCCTAAAACCCTGTGCAATCCTCCCCACCATTTTCCGGACTCACCCGCTCACTAGTAAAAGGACACTCGGGCAGCTTAGGTGACAGCTTACGCTTCACCAACTAAGATGCGGAGCCTCTGAGGCCGAGCTCCCTGCCTGCTCAACCTTCAAACCAGTGGGTTTCACGCTCAGACTAAATGCTGAATTTGAATCCTCAGCTATCAATACTGCTTTATTACAAGCCATTTTGTACAGAAGCTCTGAGAAAGAGAAAGGTCAGCCACAGAATTACAACGAGTTTCATCGTTAAGTGAAAAAACGTAATGTTTGTCAAATATCCGATTTTATTTTATCATTGTTGTATTGCCAGACGCGATCTGTAGTTGGGGTCAGAATTCCGAGGCCAATAGATTTTTTTTTTGAAACCATACCACAGGAATAAACCTTAAAAGAAGTGAAATCTAATACTATATAGATTTCCATTTCTAAATACAGTATATTACAGAAGGTTAAATATACCACCTCTGTTTACTTACAACTATAAAAAGATACATTAACTATACCAGTTATAAATAATGTAGCATTTCATATTAAAGGCAGCATTGTACAATGAGAGAATAAGAACCCTCTAATGTATTTATTACTATCAAGGTTAATGTCTATAGTTGCTTGAGATAAAATCCCGAAAATTCAGTGTATGAAGTCAACTCCTGACTTAGCCGACAGTTTAAGTGATAAGTGTTAACTGATGTAGAGAAGGTGAATTGCATATTGCCTATTTCTGACAAGAATGACAACCCCATTCCATGTAGGACTTTCTTTCATCCATACACTGGTTTTGATGTTTATTTTATTATTGCCCTCCCCCAATTTAATCCTATAAACATAATTTAATTCCCAAATATAAGCACCATCAGAAAAGTAACTAGTTAATAACAATGAAAGTATCCAAATAACGCAATTACGTTTGGTTTTGTTTTTTAAAAGCGTGATCAGGGGAGCACTTTAAAACTTGGGATTGCACAGCGTTTGCACATATAAAGAGGAAAAGAAAAATTCACAACATGTTAGTGCAGTACTCAGGCCACTTTAGTAGGAGACCCAGATCTTCCATGGAGTCTGGGTGTTATTTGTTAATTAATCATTGACATCAAAATAGGACTTTAAAAAACCAAGCTGTATTAAAACAACAGCCTTTCCAGTTGCGTATGTTTTGCTAATCTAAAATAGATAACCAAACTGGAGACAAAAAGAGCTACACAGGCTGATCAGAAACCATTAATGCAAGTGGTAGAAATTCATAATTTGTAAAAGCGAATTATGGCTCTGGTTTGTAAAACGCAGTTGCCAAGCTGTTGTCATGTCAGAGTACCGGGTCCTCAGCAGTGATGGAAACACTAGGGATGTTCTCTGCCTGAGAAAGTGCCTTGGTTAAGGTAGACCGTGACATAGTTTTAGATAAGCAAGCTGGCCGTTGATTCGGTCATATTCCAAAAGGAGTTTTGGTTTTAAGCTGAGTCCTGTGGTCAATGTCAAGAAGCAGTCCTTGAAGACCCACGCCCTTTCACACCCAAGTCCTTCAGTACCTTTCCATGGTACTTGCTTCCCCAAAGCTCCCCACACTGGATCCTCACAATCCTGTTTTTGTTTTGTTTTGAACTTAGTCCTGTTTCTTTCCCACTAACTGGTAGGAGGGGCTTGTTCTGTGGGCAGGTAACCCCGAGGAGGCCACAGATGCAGGGCCCTGTTTGCAGAACAAGCCGGGCTTTTTTCCAAGTTCTTATTGGAGTCAGAGTCGGCAAAACATTTTTAAGTGACCGCTGGAGACTTCAAATACCACTTCCTGTTGGCCTCGCCCTGAGCCTCTTCACTGTCCCTGGGGGACCTGGTTGGAAGGGAAAAACGGAAGTGGCCCCTAGCTCCATCCCCAGGCAGGACTTCAATGCCACATACACAACATATTGGTCAATGAAACAGGAGTGTGAGAGGAAAACTGAAATCGTTCAAATCCAGTAGATTTAAAGTCTCCAGAGCAGAGTAACCCGGGGAGGCGGGAAATGCAGGTGTTCTTCGGCAGAGTTCCATCTGCCACATTCAGCTGTCAAAGGTTTGAGGAAGGAGCCCACCTTTCCTTCAGGGGCTCTTGTCATCAAGTTTGATGGTGACAGTTTTCACTTCTGTGTATTCAGCCAACGCATATTCACCACTGCGATCACAGGAAAGAGGAGAACGTAAAACGGGCATGTCACCTCGCCTTTCGTTGCCAACTGTGGTCTAACGCTTGATTGGTCAATTACTCTGTTGGGCAGTTTGGAGTCGGTGCAAAGAGTCAGAATGTGATGACTTAATAAGGGAATAGCCACGAGCATCACACCGTTAGTGCATTTAAGTAACTTCAGTTTAAATATCAAGTGTTTTGATGTGTGATGCTTTGGAAATATTCAGAAGGACTAAGTGTTTGCCTTTAATGGATGAAAGGGATGAGGGGGGCGAGAAAAAGAGGTGGATTCCCTGGGTGGGGAGTAGAGAGTGAGAAGAGGGCCCACGTGGGTGAACAAGGAGGGGAGCAGGGGATGTGGCCAGAGGATCCACAAGGAACAGGGACACGGAGGGCCTGGAGTTGACCTCAGAGCCCACAGCTGGCGACCAGTTGTAAAAGGAGTAAGCCAGCCCAGAGCAGCGAGGGGGGCAGACATTAGCACAGACCGGACACAAGTGGGGGACCACGACCTTTGAGTTCGCCTCTTTGGTATCTGTCCCTTCTTTACATCTTGCAGAGCCCAGTGACCCTTCTCAGGTGTCATGGGCCATCGTCAGGGCAGCTCCCCTTCCCAGAACTGAGATATGGCTTTGGGTATGTTTAAATGCCTCCGTATCGTGGGGAAAAAATAAATAAATAAATAAATGCCTCCACAACACTTGCTCTGCTGTTAAGTAAATAAAAATGTGTCCTTGTTGGGGAAAAGAGGTAGAAATTGAGGTGGCCACTGGAGGGTCTGTAGAGTCCCATGTCATCCCTTCAGTCCGTGGTTCTCAAGTGTGGTCTCAGAGCCTCAGCAACATCTCAGACCTTGCACAAAATGCAGATTCTCAGGCCCCTACCCTGCCCCTGAGGTACTGGGGTTGACAGAATAATGCCTCCTCGTCAATCCTCCGAACCGGTTAGGTTACACGGCAAAGGGGGATTAAGGTTGCAGATGGGATTAAAGTTGCCAATTAACTGGCTTTAAAATACGGAGGTTATTCTGGATTATCTGGGTGGGCCTGAAGTATCATAAGGATCCTTAAGAGGGTAAAAGGGAGGCAGAAGAAGAGAGTCAGAGGGAAATTAGACTACAGAAGCAGGTTTGGAGAGCTGGAACAGTGTTGCCTTTGAGCATAGAGGAAGGGACCACCAGCCAAGGAATGTGGGAAGCCTCTAGAAGCTGGAAAAGGCAAGGAAACATATTCCCTCCCTAGAGTCCCCAGAAAGGACTGTAGCCCTGCGCATGCCTTGATTTCAACTTAGTGAGACCGTCAGATTTTTAGCCTACAGAACTGTATTAGGTAATACATTCATGTTGTTTTATAAAAAACTAATACACCTATTGCAGTGGGGCCCAGAAATCTGTGTTTTAACAAGCCAGAGGATTCTGATACAGCTCAAATTGGAGAACCACTGGCTTAGACCTATGTAGGCAGGTCCTTAGCCTTCCCTAAGCCTCCAACTCATGATCTTTAAAATGGGCGTACCATCACCTCCTTGTCGTTATAACGATTGGAGATGATTTATTATAGAGCTGTGTGTACAGGTAAAAAATAAAGAGTAGAAAGTAATATTATTATCTCTTAATTAATATGTCACTGGGATTTTTTTTGGTAGTTCCTTAAAACAAATAGTTCAAGAACCCGTGAGAATGAGTGAAGTATTTTGTAATCTTTTCTAAACATAACACAAAATATAAAAGCCATATGCAGAATGGTGAATTCAACTTCTGTGGAGCGGAAAATCCATTTCAAAACCCCCCCAAAACAAATGAGAAACTAGAAAAAAATTACATTCACAACACTGTGTGAGAAACAGTGCCGTATTCCTTCATATACAAAGAGCTCTTAAAAACCAAGTAAAAAACCCCACAATCAAAAGGAAAAATCAGCAAAGGGCATGAATAGTCAGTTCACAGAAAAACAAACACAGATTACCAGTAAGTGTGAAAAATATGCTCAACACCCTCACAATAAAAGACTTGCAAACCAAAGGAGTGGGAGCTCATTTTTCACCTTCTCTCTTTTTTTATTGTTATGTTAATCCCCATACATTACGTCATTAGTTTTAGATGTAGTGTTCCATGATTCATTGTTTGTGCATAACACCCAGTGGGAGCTCATTTTTCATGCGGCAGATTACCCAATTTTAGGAATTTATTCTGAAAACAATCTCCCACTAGTGCATAAAGATTTATGCACAAGGAAGAATCATGGTTTGTAATAGCAAAAGCCCTTGGAAATAACACAAAAGTCCATCACGGGAGACCCTTAATAAAAAGAATAGAGGCATATCCAAAGCCCATTCTCAAGACCACAAAGTAGTTTGCTCCCATTTCATTTGAAACAGAAAAGAATGCACATACGTACATCCACTGTATGCAAAGAAAATGCCCAGTAATTCTAAAAGTGAGCATCTAGTGTGCGCTGTTAAAAATTCAAGGTAGTTAATGATTTATCAACTTCCTAAAGAAAAGTAAACCAAATGATGAAAGCATGTTCGGCGAATTAGCCCATTAACTAATACAGTCCAGTCTTAAACCATTCCTGTAAGATGAAGTACACGAATCACCTTATTCTTCCTATTCTTGCAATCACTGCCAAAGTTCAAGTTCTTGCTGCTCTTACTCGACCCACTGCGGTGTCTCCTAATGGGTTTCTTGCCCAGTCATGACGGTCTTGGCGCTCAAGGCCATCCATGAGCCCAGCCCTTCTCCATCCGACCTCACCAGAATGTTGGAAGGGGGAGGGGTGATCACTGCTCTGGGCTCAGAACCCAGCATGTGCCCTAAAGGTCCTCATTAAATATTGGCTAAGTGAACAAATGAACAAAATGGGTGATGGAACAGTGGTTATCTCTAACAAACGGGATTGAGGATCCGTGAAGGGAGGCCTCACTTCCCACACATCTTGTGTGGATTGTGTGGATTTTTGTTGTTGTTTGTTGTCATTGTTACCGCAAGACCAGCAAGAAAAGTGTCCAGGAGGAAGAGAACTTGGAGGCTTCCGCCCGAGACGTGCGCAGGAGCAGATGCCCGGAGGGGCCTGTGGGTGGGCGGCAGAGAGCCAGCCGGGTCCAGGCGGCCTGGGCTGGGGAAAACCACGGAATCCCCCGCACCGTGCTCCAGCATACAAAAGGAGAACTGGATGCGACATGAAGGCATTAATCAGAGACCAGTGAGAATGGAAATTGGTTTTCAAGTCAGTGTCCAGGCTCCGTGTGAATTATGTTAAAGTGCTTTATGAAAAGCCTTGGGGAAATATATGCCAAGGGTAAAAAACAAAAAACACATTGAAAAAAGTCCCGGCTGTGGGGATGAGACCCAGGCTGTGCTCTGCGCCAGGTGGGGGTGCTGAGGCCCTGGAAGGGCGGTCGGGGCGGTCGGGCGGGGAAGGGAGACAGAATGACACAGGTGAGGAAAGCAATAAACCATAGGTGGTGTGAGTCAGTACACACTGGAAGTCAGGCGGGCCCCAAGCACCCTTCCTGCAGCTTGGACCTCCAAGGCCGTCTGTGTGCGGCCCAAAATTCTTGCTGTAGCAGGAGGCCACGCCTGGCCTCTGGGAGGAGGACCGTGTGGGGTTCCGGGTCCCCCTCGAGCGGTCATGACCTGCCTGGTTGAAGGCAGCTGATCAGGAGAGACAAATGACCACGTATGCCCTGGCTGGCTTCAGTCCACGTGGCTTACAGAGGTGACACCCCCGTTTGGCGAGGTGTTATGGTGTGGTGGGTCCAAGGATTCAACCCCACCTCTGTCACTTACTGGCAGTGTGACCCGGGAAAGGCATGGAACCTCCCCGGCACCCCTGGGTTTCCTCACCCAGAAACAAGGGCAGTTAGTGGTAGTAGCCATCTACTATGGACCGAATGTTTGTGTCCACCAAAAATTCATGCACTGAAGCCCTACAACTCTCAATGGGAAGGTATTAAGAGGCAAGGCCTTTGGGAAGTGGTTAGGTTAGGAGAGTTGGAAGCCCTCATGAAAAGGATAAGCGTCCCTATAAAGGAGACCCCCAGAGAGCTCCCTCAGCCCCTCCACCATGCGAGGACATGGTGAGAACAGCCTTCTGTGAACTAGGAGGGGAGCCCTCGCCAGACCCCACATCTGCTGGCACCTCGACCTCAGGCTTCCAGCCTCCAGAATTGTGAGGAACCAGTGTCTCTTGTTTAAGCCACCCCGTCTGTGGTATTCTGGTGGAGCAAGCAGAACAAAGTAAGACACCGTCTCGTGGACTGTCGTGAGCGTGGCATGAATGGACACATGCAAAGTGCTCACACAGAGCCTGGCAGGGTCTGTGCCCAGCACGTGCCAGTGGTCATGAGTACTACAGCTGTGGGGAGGCTCTGACAGGGACCCAGGTGACCCCAGCCCAGGCCTCATGTCTCTCTCAAGCAGGAGGATGTAAAAAGAAAATGAAGCAGAGGCTCCTAGAACAGAACACAAACAAGCCATCTGGGGATGAAACATGATTTCTGCAAAGGGTTTTCATGGCTGAGAATTTACTGAGGTTCCCTGAAAGGGAAACGAGTCATAGGAATTAGAGGGACACCAATGGACATATTTTACTCAGATGTTCAGATGTTTCTAGCATATTTGCCATGACTCAGGAATGGATTAGAAAGAAAGACCAAGATGGGGGAAGGGACCCCAGTTCCGTGGAGACGGGTCAAAAGCATTTGTTCAGGGAGGGAAGCCAGCCCCATTCTCTCATAACATCTTTATGAAGAATCTGGAAGGGGAGCTGCCCAAGCCGAGGGGAAGCATCTGAGTGCTCCCACTGGACGACATACAAACAAGAACGAGGTAATGCATTTGTATATAAATAACACAAACTGTTTAACTAAGAGTAAGAGCTCGGGGCCCTCTGAGATGTTCCAGGAGCAGTCTGCAGTTGTCACAGATGGTCCTCCTGGGAAGATGGATCCCACAAGCTGTTTGCCACAAAGGCTAATAAAACGCCAAGCACCACCAAGAAGGACGTGGGAGAGAAGGCCTCGTCCAGCTGGAAACTACAGTGTGTCCACTCCCGGAACGCTCTGTCCAGCTCTGTGCCTGGACCTTTTATCTTGGGCCAGACACAAGAAGGCCTGTCCATGAGTCTACGCCTACGGAGTTCATCTTCCCAGCGGGCAAGATAGAAAGCGACCCTTTAGGAGTACGCGGTGGATTTGATGGGGCCACAGAGGACATGGCAGTATGTCTCCCACAGAGGCACCGAGAAGGAGTCAGAGTAGCCCCGAGTCTGTCCGTAGAGCTTCTGCTAGTGGGGCAGCCAGGGCCAGAGCCCGACCTGGGAGAGAGCCCATTTTCCTTGCGGAGGGCTGGGGTTTGTGTGAGCCTAGCAAAAAGTGCACTTTTCCAGTTCCGCCCCTGCCCTCATGTGGGAAGCCTGTGCCAGATGTCTACTGAACACCCCCATGTGTGGTAGCTGCTGGGGAGGACACGGAAGCTGAGGCTAGAAGTTGGTCCTGGGGCTGGAAGGAGCGCGGTGTGAGGATGAGGGTGGAGGGCGGCAGGAGTGGGAAGGCGGGAGGGAGACAGGGGATGAGAGGGATCCCTCGCAGCCCCAGAGGGAAAGGGCCACCCGCCTTCCTGACATGGCCGATCTGGCCTGACAACACAGGGGCGCGGGGCAAGGTCAGTGGCCTGGCGTGAATGCCCCCCGCCCACCCTGCGAACGTAGTGTGTGTTTTGTTCACCTGCCGGCAGGCATGCGGTAACAGATACTTACAGTTCTCTGCCGTTTCCTGACATTTTAAAGCCACCAAAGGGTGCTTGTGCGTAGATGGCATTATAGCAGTTGATCCTAGAGGAAGAACGACAGATGCTCACGATTACCTGGGGAAGACCCACCCGGGTCATGGGTGTCCCGGCTCGCAGGGGCTTGAAGCAGACCCTCGCCTAGAGAATGACTTTTCGTCAAAGTTTTAATAATGCAAACAGCGCGTTTTCAACTTCTGCCTTCTCATTCTTCCCACCAGAAGCTAAAATTTGAATATTCCTAAGCATAAAACTTTTCGCTGGGATAGGAGGGAATGTCAAGGTGAGAAGAAAGGAAAGGGAAACTGCGGCACTGGGGACTAAGATTTAGCTTTGAAATGCACCAGACCTGACCTCAAAGCTCTCCTGCTTCTTGGCTCTAAGGATTCTGGGCTTGCTACTCAGCCTCTCTGAGCCCCGATTTATATTTATCAGCATTATCATCTTTCCAGGGAGGATAATGTCATCTGCAGGATGCCTGGTGAAGCAGGGACTTGGGTCCTCACTTTGAACAAGACCAGGCACTGCTTTTAGAGTCAGAATAAAAAAATAAAGGTGGAGGGAGTGGAGTCCAAGGGGCAGCACAACTCTCTGGTCCGGAGCAGGGGTACCAGAGCTGGCTGGCTGGCTCTGGGCTCTGCTCTGCCACGTACTAGCTGTGTGACCCTAAGCCAATCACCCAGTCTCTCTGTGTCCCCATGTCCTCCCCTGTAAAATAGACACAACGATGGTGCTTATCTCAGAGGTGGTCATGAGGACGGAGCACAGCTCTAAGGCAGCCCTTGGCCCAGATGATGTGACTGGAAGCTGTCCGTAGAAGGGCCATGAGGCTAGCAAGCCAGAAGCTCAGGAGAGCCGAAAGACACACATCTGCTACTCACCAGACAGTTCCGGACTCCAAGGCAGAAGCCAGCTTCAGGGCTTTGTCGAGGTTTTTTGTGAACACGGCTGCCGTGAGTCCATATTCAAGGCTATTTGCCCTTTTTATCACTTCTTCGATATTTTTGAACTTTAGTATTGGCTGCACCGGTCCAAAAATCTACGAAGAATTGCAAGAAGGGCAGTGAGAGGTGCGTCTGAAGGAGGGGCATCCGCTCTGAGCCAGCACCGACTTCGTTTTACCCAGAGTGCTCACACGCGTGAGGAATGAGGACTGGGGACAAAAGAACCTCCAGAGATCTTTTAAGCTACTCGACGGTTGACATCTGAAGGGAAGGATTACGATTAAACCAAACTTAAAATACCAACTGAAAGCACGTTTCAGGCTTCTCTCTCTTAGTGTCATCAGGGCTTCTGAGAAGCCCCAGCCCTCTGACGTGCACACAAGACAAAACTTTGCAAGTTTTCCTTGGAAAGTTATTGCTGAGGGTGTTTGAGGGGCATAGCTGTAGGACCGTGTGCCCCGACCTCTTGGTGGGACGTTTTCCATCAACGAGGATGCCTTAAACTGTCTCCCTAACAACTCCCAGGGGAGGGAGGGAGGGAGACACTGTTCCTTGCTATGTAAAACAAAAATAAAAACCCCATAAAAGTCTCTAGGAGAAAGTCTATAAAATACCCACACAGGAAGTACTCAGCAGTGATTCACTTTCTCTCGAGTCCCAAAAGACCACAGCCCAGCGTCCAACCACCCGGGGCCCTAGGTGGGAACAAGTGTCCATCCGGATTAACGGTGAGATTGAAAGACAGAGTTAGAATCCCACTCTTATGGGGGTCTCCTCAATTTCCACCATTTTCAAGGATGCTCCTGATGGAAAACTTCAAAGAGAATTCCAGCCACAATGTGTTCTTTGAATGAACACACCCGTTGTTTTAGTTCAGTCTAGGGGCCGTGAAGGCAGCCTTGGGCCGTGAATCCACTGGTATAACCCACTGGTGGCAAGAAGCCTCCACGATGCGCCACCCCAAGAATGTGTTAGAAGACAGAAGAGGGACTGTCGCTCCTCAGAGATGCATGGAAAATGGGGGGTTTAGGACAAACTCTGCTATACAGTGCTTGGGGTTCCCAAAGGCAGATAGGCAAGATGGCTTCTCTCAGGACCCCAAAGGAGAGGAAGAAGGCCATAGGAGAAAGGAAAACACTCCCCTCACAAAGACTTCTGGGGTCCCTGAGCCCTAGAGAAGACTTCTGTTTGTGACACCCACTCCTCTCACCCCCCACACCCCACAAGAGTCCCCTTGGGATGAAGCTTTTCCTGCAGCCCCCAGTACCTCCTCTTTGGCAATGCGCATGGTGTCAGTAACTTCTGAGAAGACAGTGGGTTTGATGAAGAGCCCCCTGTCTTCCATGGCTGAACCCCCACATTCTAGCTTGGCTCCCTCCTTCTTCCCACTCTCGATCAGATCAAGGATTTTGTCGAACTGCTTTTGGTCAATCTGCAAAACACAAGGAGAAGTACAGCTTGGGTTCCTTCGGGGCAGTGGCTGCCATCTGATGGGTCCAGTGGGCTTTCCCATGATCAGCTGTCCCGCCCCTAAGTGTTCTTGCCAACTCATAATTCATGGGACAGATGTGCCTTGCATGCAAATATTCCTCCGATGCACAAGTCTAGGCTCTTTGGAGCAGGGGAGAGATGGGGAGATAGGCTCTCCTCATCCTCTCCAGGTGTACGGTCTGTTCATACCACTGCCCTCTTCCATGCTGTTAAGCAAATCCATGAATGAAACAAGAACTGAAGTGGTCACTTTGCTCTCCCAACTCTTTGCATCCTTCCAGGGTTGCCAGATTTAGCAAATAAAACCACAGGGCACCCAGTTAAATTTGCATTTTTGAAAGACAAAGACTTTTTTAGCATAAGCATAGTGTTTGGGATACGCTTATGCTAAAAAGTCTTTCCTTATTTGGGATATGCTTATGCTAAAAAAATCTTCTTTGCTTATTTGAATTCCAATCTACTGAGTGTCACAAAGGTTATCTGGAAACCTTGCTCCCTTCTCATAGGGCACGATGGATGAGGGTGCTAGTTACTGGAATTGTCCATCCATGGTGCAGAGGAGAAGGGAGAAGGAAAGCTGACCATCTTACCCAGCTGCCCTGGAAATAGAGTGGCGTGAGCTTGAAGGTGAGATGGATGAGCTTTCCTTGTTGGTGAGGAGCCAGATCATCAGGAAGGCTCTGCCTTCTGCCATCTTGTCTAGGGATCTCCTGAGCCAGAGTGCACCCTGTACTCCCCCTCCCCCTGCCTAATACTCTGCTTATAGACAAGGCACTCAACCAGCTGTCAAAGGGCACCCTTTTGGGGAGACTGTACTCAAGGGAAGAAGTGCTCTCCCCATCCCCAATGGTCCTTCTTCCTGAATCCATGAGTGCCCTGTTCTTGACCATGACCCTGTTGCTAGTCCCCTCCCTTTGGCTGAGAGAGACAGAGTTTTGATAGGTTTGCTATAACTGAGCTTTTTAGATAAAAAAAAAACAAAACTGGTTTCATTAAAACAACTTTAAATAAAATTAAAAACAAACAAACAAACAACCAAGCAAACCCAGTGGTGTATTTGGATGCCTGTCTGTTCCTGAGGGGCAGGCTAGCTTTCTCAGAACCGGTGGGCACAAACCATACAAGTCACTGGACCAGTCATCTCCTGACGTGTGGATCCAGTGTTGAAATTCCAAGTTGGATCCATACCTCACACCTGTACCAGCATAAATTCCAAACAGATCAAAACTTTAACCGTGAAAAATGGAAGTTTTCAAATTCTCTCATGTGGGGAAAAAGCCTCTCTAAACATGGGGTGCTGATGGTCTTTTTATGACGTGAAATCCGGAAACCAAAAAGAAAAGATTGATAAATTTGAGTGTGTTGTAAAGAAAAAGGCAAAGGCGTCGTGTAAACAAAGTCAAAGGCAAAAGCACAAACTGGAGAAAACCTGACGAGTCATATCATAGAAAGGGAGCTAATCTCCCTCACATTTCAAGAGTTCTTGGAAGTGTAAGAAAAATGACCAGCGATACAAGAGAAAAATAGGCACAGCACATGCGCAGTTGATAGACAAGAAACTACCAGTGGCTTTTAAACGTGATACGATGTTTTGCCTTAGTCATCATAAGACATACATGCATATATATATTTTTTTAATTTATTTGACAGAGAGAGACACAGCAAGAGAGGGAACACAAGCAGGGGGAGTGAGAGAGGGAGAAGCAGGCTTCCCGCGAAGCAGAGAGCCCGATGCGGGGCTCGATCCCAGGACCCTGGGATCATGACCTGAGCCGAAGGCAGATGCTTAATGACTGAGCCACCCAGGCGCCCCAAGACATACATGCATATTAAAACCAAGTGATCGGATGGGCATCAGATGGGCATCAGATGGGCAAAATCCATGCTCTGTCAGTATGGCTGGAGAAACAGACAAGCCCATACGAAGCTGGTAGGAACATAGGTTGGTTGATCCTCTTGTAAGGTAATTTGGCAACACTTAGAGAAATTACAAATGGGCTCCCACTCAGGAATCCCACTTGAGGACTGTGTCCCACGGATTTCCTGCGTGTGCAAAATGATGTACTCCGAGACATTGTGCATAACCGCACACACCCACGCGTTTATCAGAACATGTTATCTGAATTCTGGTGAATTCGTAGGGCTGAACTCTGTTTACATATGAAAAAGAATGAGGCAGGTTCTCATGACCTGTGGTATGGAAAGCTCTTCCAAGTTTCTAACGAGGGCACAAAAACCAAGGTGTAAAACAGGATAGATATCACAGTTATCTTTTGGGTAAAAACAGGGGAAATGAGAATACATATTCATATTTGATTATATATCCATAAAGAAGTTTTGGAGGGATACATGAGAAACTACGACCGTGGATACCCATGGAGGGAAGGTTAAGAACCAGGCTTATGAATGGAGGGGGGAGGATGGAAGAAAGCCTTTTCTCGACTGACCTTTCTATGTGTTCTGGGTTTTAACCCCTGTGAATGTACTCCCACCTAAAAAAGTAATTCAAACAACACCACAGATTCTAGTAATATCTCAAGGTTCTCTCAACTTCTCTCTGGGTGAACCAAGTCTTGGGTTAAAAGTTCCAGGACTGCCCTTTCCTCCTCCCTGGAGGCCAAGAGGGCTTGTAGGGCTTCACCAAATACAGGTCCTGAGTGGCTGTGACCATTTTCTACCTGCAGTGCTGGGTCCCCGTGGAAAGCCTGCATATCCAGACTCCACTCTTCCTGATGAGTCCATGTGAACACATTGTCTCAATCTAATAATCCCCCAAGAAAAGTCAGCTGGTGCCTTCCAGTGCTGGAAGGAGAACCTTCCAGAAGTGAAGGACACGGCTGGGCACACCACCAGGGACAGAGTCAGACAGACCCCAAAGGACAGGTCGGAAGCTGCACTTGGCTCTGCTGAAGAGGGCATCGGATCCTGCCCCCACCCGGTGGCTTGCGCAGCGTTTATGCGCCTCATTGCTCAGTTGCCAAATAAACCTGAAAGATTCTGGAGCATTCGGCTGGCGACTGCCTGCAGTGGACACCGATCTAGGTCAGCGAGCTGTTATACAGGCAGGAGACAGACAGGACTATTTAGACAGCTGTAAATCCTCTCTGAGTAAAAATCTTATTACCGTAGATGAAAAAGCACTTTGGGAGAAAAAGACCCAACAGCGTCCTAAAATAATATGCTGAGGTTAGGCGGCTTAAGTGAGCTTTCAAAAGGACTTCTAGCTGCTGCATGAAAAGCACCGATGAAATCAACACCCATTCGGCTTGGATCTGCTCTCTTGGAAGAGAGTTCTGTATCTGGCTTCAAAAGCCAAGCCCGGAGCCTTGGAAAGAAACTTCTGAATAATGATGGGGTGAAAGGTTTCCTTAGTATGCGATCAGCTCGCATATTTCCCACGGAGTCTGGATTAGCTTTACAATCACGGTGGATTTGATAATGGCTTGTGGCCATGTTTGCATTCAGACCGGAAATCCAACCAAGGCCACTAGACAACTTCGTGTCACTGGCCACTGGGTTTGGAGTTGAGGTCTGGCAGGGGGGGGAGTTTTGGCCACAAGAGGGGATGCTTCTCTCCACCAGGGTCACGTGGCATCGGAGCCGCAGTGCATGTGGGCTGGGGCAAGGCAAGGATGGGCACGGCGGCCAGAAATGCACCTTTTCCACGTGGTCCTCCCCCTTCCCCAGCCAGGACATCCCCATGGGATGGTTAAGCAAGACCTGATCGACGTGGCCTGAAGTCATGCACATTTTTGGCCACCTGGATCGGGGAGCCTGTCATTGAATGCTCCCCCCTACCCCGCCTTTAAAAAATAAAGACTTATTAGGTGCCTTGAAATATTCGCAATATTTATCCATCACTCCCATTTTCCAGACGAGGAAAGTGAGGTTTGGCAGGAGCTTGGGACTTTCACAAAGTCACAGAGCCAAACTTGCGTGGCTTCCCGTGTAAACATGTGGTGCCAATGCAGCGGGGAAGCAGCGAGCTCCCGAGATGGACACAAGTAGGTGAGTCTGGACATGTGATTTGCAACTTCGTGGCTGGGGCAGGACTTCAGCTCCAAGCAAAGTGGGTTGCTGTCGAGCTCCATTTCAATAATGCGTGGGATGGTCAGGCTGCCCTCTTTTAAATATTTATCCATCCGCTGCACTGCATAATTAGTAAGAAAGTGATACAGGATGTGCCCTTTTAAAGAGGTTATTAAACCCCGCGGTTATAATCATTTTCATCCCGTCGTTAGTTTCGAAATCCAGGCCTCTGGAGACGTGTTCCTCCTGCCCAGAGATGCAGCCCTGTTCCCTGAGCCCTCCCCACTCCCTCTCCACTGGGATTCTTTGGTTTCTGACGGTCACCTTGTCCTATAGCGCACGTGAGCTCCAGGGAGGGCCTGAAGGCTGAGACTGTGGGCTCGAGGTACTTAGCCTCCGCCTTTACTTCGCTGCCTTTCGGCCAAGGTTACAACCCCTCTTCTGCAAGGAGACTGGCCAGGTAAGACAGCCTCTGCCTGAGTCTCTCTTCTGGGGATCCTAGTGGCTCAGAGACTGGACGGTCCTCTTGGCTGGAGGGTGCAGGCATAGGGCCTTAGGAACTGGGAATGCCTCCCTCCTGCCGAGGCCCCGAGCTTGGCATTATCAGCTGCAAAGAGCAAAGCCTCTGTGTCCACTCCCGCTTCATAACCCCATCGAGACCCAGTGGGACCCGTACCGTTGATGGTGTCTAAACCAAAGCAAGGGGCAAGGCGAGGCAGCCTCCCCTCTGCTTTGAGAGGGACCCCGAAATCAATCGAAAAGCAGCAGAGCTGCAAGGGGCCAGGGCCAGAAGGGCTGCCTGGTTCAGCCCCCTGCGGGTTCTGACACATCAGTAGGTTACCTGCGGCCCCTGTTCCGTTCTGACGTCGAAGGGGTCTCCGACGGGACGCTTCTTGGCGTACTCCACGCTCCGCCTGACAAACTCGGCGTAGATCTGCTCCTCCACGAATACCCTGGAGGCAGCCGTGCAGCACTGACCTTGGTTGAAGAACACCCCCTGATGGGCGCACTCCACTGCCAAGTCCACTGGAGGGAGGGGGCGGCGGGGGCAAGAGGAAGCATGAAGTCGTTAGGGCAGGACTGGTGACGGCCCAAACTCTAACTGCCCGCACCAGCAAACAGGCCCTGGAATGGCCGCGTTTCAGAAGTTCATTTTATTCCCGGCATTTCCCAACAGAGAGGGTGGGAAAAAGCAGTGTAGGGTGAAATCAGTGCCCCCCAGTGCAGGACTTCTTTACTCTGCTGAGGAGCACAGAGAGTTGCATTCCCGGTTCACCTGCTCCTGGAGCCCTCCCCTCTCCCTTTCTGGAGGACCAACGTTCTATAGAATAAACCTTCTGTAAGCATTGATGAGGCCAACTGGTGAGAGCTATTCCACCTTGAGTTTCCTTCATTATCAAGTCCTATTAAGTCAGCTTCTTTTGCTTATTAAGTCTTATTAAGTAACATTACTCCACGTAGGATGTGGTTAAAAAGGAAGCACCGATTCTGCCCGAGGAGGTCTGGATCTGAACTAGACAGTGGGCATCGAGTTAAAACTAGAAGGGTGCTTAGTAAGGAAAACCTTGGGGGCTGTGCTTTGCAGCGAAGAATGCTCAGTGGGCTATCGCCGACAGCTCACAGTGTGGTTTCTAGTGCTCCGCAGTGAGCTGCTTTTCCTGCACCCCCACCGCCCTCCTACACGCACACGGCAGCTTAAGAAATGCAGCTTTCCTTTGCACGGGGCAAAAAGCATCCCTAGGGGGCATGGGCAGGCGATCCAGACACCCAGCATCGCTTTTGAGCACCTCGGAGGAATGCTGCCCTCCGCTTGGAGGACTGAGACATTGCTTTCGAGCTGGGTCTCCCATAGAAAGTCCCTGTAGTAGTCGATCGCGTCATAAGGATCTTGCCCGCCCTGCACCTGCCCCCCTTCTCTGTGCCAACTTAAAACTGCCCCTTCTCCAAAAGAACTAATTTGTTTCCTGTGCCCTGATGGGAGCCAGCGGTGGTGGCTGCAGTGGTGGGTCGGGGGATGGGGGCACGTTATCACTGACATCATGCATGGATGCCAGTTTTGTCAGAATTGGATTCTGTGGACTGGCGCTGCCCGGAGGAGAAGCAGGACACGGCTCCGCAGGGCGTTTGTGAGCCTTATAAAAACCAGCCCCCAAACAGGAGGGAGTTTTGGGGTTTAGCTGCAGTTTTTTTCACTGGTGGGGGGAGAGGATGAGCTGAGGTGGAGACCGGGCACCCAGACATGGTGGCGCAAGAATGGGAAACGGGTGCTGGCTCTTTAGGACTGGAGTTCAGGACCCCAAATGTGGCAACGCCCAGAACTGCTCTATGTGGTTCCAGAAACCAGTGGCAACACCATCGATGCTTCTACAAGGGAGCACCAGCCCAGGCGACAAAGGAGCAGTCTGTCTTCATGCCCGGCTTCCTTCTCCTTCCCTGAAGCTGGCTTCCTCACCCAGGCCACTCACTCTCCCGTGGAAAGCCAGCTTCCGAGACAGGAAGTGATATCAGTCCTTTACACCTTAGCAAGAAATTGTGTAGGGTTGTTTTTCTCAGGGATATTTGCAGCGCCCGCCTTATCTGAGTGTGGAATGGAAAGCTTTGTTCTCCACGAAAGGGATTTCTGGCACCAGGGGACAGGTGGGGAGGCTGTTCTAGAAGGTGCTTCAGGGTACCTGGGAAGTCACGCCTTTTGGCGGCTGACCCTGTCCGCAGGTGAATGAATGCCCGATGTGGCCCCTTCTTCCTTCTTCTGGACATGGCAGCCAAGAATAGCATACAGTTTCATGAAGCTCTAACAAGACACAAACTGCCCCCAAGCCACTGGGCGGGGGTTGCTTGCCCAGGGAAGAGGTGGTGGAGAGAGAGACAGGATCCAGACTAGGGGGGTATGTTTAAGGGTCCGCTGCCACTGTCCTCTCATTTGTCAGGAAGGAAGGAACATCTCGAGTTTCAGAGAGGCAAAAAGCACTCTAGGAAATACTGACTGGGAGGGGGGAATGATTAATGCTTGTGAGTGGGGAGCACTCGCCCTGCTCCTCCCTCTCCTGGCCGTCTCCCTGCATGGGGGACTCTGGGGAAGGTCTGGATCTGCTCCTCATGGCCCCAGCTCTGCACGGACAGGGAACGCAGACTTAATCTTGAAGGGCAGAGACAGGCAGCCTCTCGGCCCCCACACAGGACGCGTTTATCTCCAAGGCAGCTTTCTATGAGCAATAAGGCTGGTGTCTTGCTCTCCATCTGCCTACTTACGGCTGGACAACCCAAGGTGGGAAAATCATCGTCATTTTGTGTGTGTGTGTGTGTGTGTGTGTGTGTGTGTCAGTTGGTTCTGAGCTTGCTCAAGGCAGCAGGGAGAGATTTATGGACTGTCTGAGCCCCAGCAACGCCCAGAAGGGGAGAGACTCACGGTCAGCATCAGCACACACGATACAGGGGTTCTTGCCCCCAAGCTCCAGTGTCACCCTCTTCAGATTGCTCCGAGAGGCGGCTTCTTTAACCAACTTTCCAACCTTCGGGATAAAAAACAGACCAGATGAAACCTCAGGTGGGGCCAGACCTGGCCGGGACGTTCTGGACAAGCCTAGGGCTCCCCTGCCTCTTTGCCTAGGTGCCTTAGGCCTCTAAGGCTGCCTCCCCACCCCCCGGCCTCCCCTGCATCTCCTCATGGATCGGACCTGGACATCACTGGAATCCTTGGTCCGCGCTGCTCCACTTACAGGGGCGGAGTGGGAGCCCTGGAAGGCTCAGCGATGCGCCCATAGCCACACTGCTGGCTAGTGGCAGAGACTGCTCCTCACTGGTCCCGGTGCCTGTCCCTCCTGGAGGCAGGCTGGCCCAGCTAGTCTGGTAAAGGGCTCAAGGGGATCCAGGGGCGGCTTGGGGGACGTGGTTTCGCATGGCTCTTTGGTATGGCTGAGGGAACCTCCAAAAGTTATGGTAATAGAGGAGCTGACCTTCAGGAGGAGAAGGAGCCAATTCTCCCGTAACAGACTCAAGACTGAGGCTTCCCCAGGGCGAAGGGAGAGGACCGCTACACAGTGCGGGAACAGGACCCCTCACCAACCTCCTTCGCGTACCTGGAGGGTCTTTCCTATCATTCCACGCACTGCCAGAGGCGAGGCCTGGCCCATCACACAGCGGGCCCCACAGACTCAGAGCTGGGGAGAGACTCTCAAGAGACCAACGTGCACACGGACGCTTAGAGCAGACATCTAGCCAGAGGCAGGGCCGGGCTCTTCTCGGGCTGAGGCTGTTTCCCCAAAACTAAGGTGCGAGCGCATTTTAACAATTGGCCAGCTCCCGGGTGATGGACTGAATGACCTTTGGAATAGTTCCACCGTGACAGGGATTGTCCCCAGAGAGCAACAGAAGCAACACCAGTCTACCACAAGCTGGCGATTCCTTGTGGGGCCGAGGTGTGTTCTCAGGGCTGGATGCAGCAGGGGGACCTAGGGTGGGAAAGCACCCCATCCCCTTCTGGAGATGCCTGCCGGCTGAGCAATCCCTGGGACCACAGAGGCCACTTTCTTGTCCCTGAGGTTGGCTGCCCAGTGAGGGCACCACCCCACTGGACCCATGGGCAGCCCTATGGACACCCAGAGAAGGGGATTCAGGAGTCTCTGCAGAGACGGGATGAGTCGGCTGTTGGGGGAGAAGGCAGCTCGGGCTCCTGGAGGGACTAAATTTGTGGGGAGATGGGGACACTTGCTGCTTGGGAAGCATTTATTCATTTCTTTCTCAAGCACAGAAGATTAGAAATAATTCCACACAGAGCTGTGTGTCAGGGCAGAGGGGGCAAGTGTTCGTCTCCCTTCCCCCTGTGCCCCAGGACCTGCACAGAGGTGGCCACGGGAAGAATTTCTTGGGCATCCTTACAGACCATTTCTATTTCTCTCCACACACACTTTTCCTCGTGGGATCATTCTGTAGCTACTTTCCCGCAGCTTACTTTTTTTGTGAGCTTCAACCACAGATTGTGGGCATTTTCCTTATTGTAATGGCTATAACACCCCGTATAGAATGGATACTGTATACTGGAAGACGGGTCCTGGAGGGCTCGTGAGAACCTCTCTCTGACTAGTTGCTTTGAGATGGAATTTCTGAATCAGAAGTTTGACACTTTCAAATTTGGGATCAGTAATACAATATGGCCCTGCACCTTGGGACTGCTGTGGGTGAGTGGCCCGTTGGTTTCCCACAGCTTCCATTATACCAGCTATCAAGTTTTACCAATCTGGCGGACAAAAGAAGACTCCAACTTTCATTTGAATTTGCATTTCCCTGATGACCAATGAGCTAGGTCAGGCTTACTGGACATCGGGTGTTTCTCTTCTCTGAATTACCCACTGTCCCACCATTCCGTGTGCTCGTTTTTGTTTTTGTTTTTTTTTCTTTTTTCCTTCAATTTTGGGATATTACGGATTTTAAGCCTTGGAGAGCTGCATAAATTCTGACTGTTTTTCTCCCAGCTTGCTATGCATCCTTTAACTTCAATTATGATGTTGTTTGTCCTATGGATGTTTTACATTTTTATTTTATCTTACCTACCAATCTTTTCTTCTAAGGCTTCTGAGTTCTGCTAGATATTTATTTAGTTTGGAAACTGGACCAGTGACTTTATTTACTTTTTTTTTTTTTTTTTTACTGATTGTTTTGCACTGAAGCGTGGCCATACTTAGGATAAATAAATCATAGTTTAGCTGCTCAAAGGAAAAGTTCCCAGGTCTCGGATCATACAGTGGCTGCCACATTGGCCGACAGCCGTGAGGAGGGTTACCTCTGTGGACCCCGTAAAGGCGATCTTGCTGATCTGAGGGTGAGAAGAAATTGCTGCTCCCACCGTGGGCCCAAATCCTGGCACGATGTTGACCACTCCTGGAGGGAATCCGACCTGGATGGAAATCGAGGTGGCATTCAGAGGAGGAGAAGGGATCACACAGATGTCTACCACAGACCACACTCAGGCCGATAGAGCCAGGGCTGTAGGATGTCCCCCCTCATTGGGAAGCCAGGGCCAGGGTCATTGGGAAGCCAGGGCCCAGGGTGCAGGCTGGGCCAGGGTGAGGCCCAGCTTCCTTCCAGGCAGCACCTCATAACCCAAAGCCTCTGAGCAAAATGGCGGTGAAGCTTCACAGCCCAGCTCCATTCTGCGCATGCATGTGCGTGTGCATGTGTGTGCATGTGCATGAGTGTGTCTGTGTGGATCTATCTACACATATGTATTCTCAGGGAGAAGAGAGATACCTTGGTTACATCCTCCAAGGCTCAGAGGCCCCTGCAAAATATCCTCTCCCTGAGCTTCAGCTCCCATTTTTTAAACCCCTCCCACCAATGTTCCAAATGGCAACGCTCCCTCAAATCTCCACCTGTTGAACGTGGGCCACACCCAGAGCTGGCATATCCTGAAGGTTGGGGACAGTCACCTCTCTCACATTCACGCCTCCTGCTTTGCACCTATGAGTGCTTCTTTATTCACCAAGAACACCACAAATGAAGGCGGTGGCGGGATGCTATTTAGTGAACAATTAATAAATTTACCATCTCATGTGATTAAAACACACTATTTTAAGAAAGGCAGGATTTTAGGACACGGCGTTCGAGTCTTTAGGTTTCCTTGGTGCTGTGCGTTCATGGTTGTGATTTTAGAATCTGTCAGTCTCATTAATATGATGTAATCATGTCCTACCTCCCCAGTCAAAGGAAAGTGGGAAACGGGCCAATTCCTGGTGGTTTCAGCCTGACTTCTGAGCAGTAAGGGTCCTGCTTCCCGATCGTATTAGCCCAGCTGAGAAGTGAAATGAATGGATCCTTCCTCCCATCCCTCTTTCCTTCCTGTTTCTTTTTTAACCTCTTTTACAACACACAAGCTGGACTCAGCAGGGCTGAAGCACATTGCCAGGTGTGTCTGGAAGGAGGTGTTTCTTTGGGCCACGGGTTTCCCAGCACGGTGGCTGTGGGGCAGGGGGGGTGGGGACAGGACAATGGCCCGAGCGTGGAACACTGGTGAGGAGGCTCGGGTGAGTAAGCCCGGCTTGCTGCAGCCCCCTCGGTGGGAGCTTGCAAGATGTCCCCTCCAAGAGAACAACGGGGCCATTTCCTACGCCACAAATGCAAGGCCCAGAGACCCTCCAAATACTTGGCTCCCTCTCAAGTGACCTTCCTGCAAATTCTCCAGACAAAACATTTGCTCCTAAACCATGGGTTTGAACCCATAATAAGAGTTAAGTCTCTCATTAGGATCAGTGGGAGGAATGGAGGTTCTTCTAGCTCAGTGACCACAAGCCGGAGAAAGAGAGCGCACTTGCCAAGTGAAACCCAGGAAGCCATTCCCTTCCCACTCAGCTGTGAGCAGGCTGGCCCTGTCACGCACGGCTCAGCTCGACAGGGCACTTTATCTGGTGATGGTGGCCTGGTTCCTAGGAGTGGGGAGTTATCGATGACACGTAATATTTTCTTTCTTTCTCGGATGCCTTACCTCTTTGATCAGAGAGCCCAGATAAAGGGCAGTGAGGGGGGTCTGCTCGGCCGGCTTCATGACAATGGTGTTCCCACAGCAGAGAGCAGGCGCCAGTTTCCACACCAGCATCAGCAGAGGGAAGTTCCACTAGGGACAGAACACAGAGGAGCTTGGGGGACCCCGAGCCACCCCGCCACCCTGTCCCAGAGGCCCAGCAATGTCTCCAAGGAGGATATTTGCTTTGCATGGTCTGGATTTGGGCCGTCAGAGGTAATACAGGAGTGTGCAAAGCTCAGACCTGCATTCCTGCTCTGTGCTTAATGAACTGCATTCTGGGAGATGTTAATAAGTAGTCTTTGCAAAGAGGATTCTGCTGTAGGCGCACTACCTTCTCTTGGAGGATTATAATGCCATCAACGTGTTAAAGGACCTGAAACATACTGCAGGAATGAGGCCCGCCTCTCCTAAACTCAGATGTCACAGGATCTTCTTCTCTTCTTACAAAATACATCCTAAGCCCCCACTGAATTGCCGTTTGGTGAAATTCATGTTGGGAAATGGCGTTTCTTGTCATCTTTCAACTACAGAGGCAAGGATTCAAAATCACTGTGACAAGAAGCCTAACAAGAGGTAACAGCCACTGAGCGTTCACTCCGTTCCAGGTGCTGTTCCAGGCACTTCACAAAAACTTAACTCATTTGATCCCTACCAACCCATATGAGATAGTCCTGTTATCACCTCCATTTACAGATGGGGCACAGAAGGGAGAGGTCACTTGCCCAAGGTCACAAACTAGCAGGTAAAGGCCGGGATTCATAGCCAGCCTCGTGTCCTCTACTACCCTGCCCCTCCGAGTATCATCTCTGATGAGGCAAAATGAAACCAAGCGTCTCCAAGAGAGCAGGTAGCTTGATTCTAGCTGTCCCTCAACCACCCCCATCCCAAAGGAGTCCCTTTGGCTCCTTATGTTCCAAGGACGCCAAACAGAAGAGCTCTCTGCAAAGCTATACCCGCGGGGCTGGCCAAAGGTGGCCACCTTGTGGTCTGGCCACTATGATTTCTCTCCCAGCTCTGCCTGGAATTCCTACCACTAGACAACAAACCTAAGATCCCAGTTCCCAAGGGCCAATATGCTCGGCTAAATTATGGCAGGCATTGTTTTGGGGTGCCCCCTAATGATTGGGATCCCCTCTTCTTCCTGGACCCCCACTCCTTAGCACACAAATACCATCATCTCTCCCTCTGACAAGCAAATGGGCACCTTGCCTTAGCTTCTGCCACTTCCCTTGAAGCTTCTTGGAAGTGCGGTGCCCATATGCCTAGGTCCCCTTCTGTAAGCCCCAGCAAAGGGGTTTCCACTTGGGGTTTTCACCCCAAGCCTCCCACACCACTGTTGGTGAGCAAATCTAACAGCTGTGTTTCTGTCTTTTTTAATTCCTATGAAGGAGAGGACCCTATAGACCATAGTCTTTTTCTGGAAATGTATTCCATTCCTGGGATGCCCCCGATCCTAGCTGCTCAGACTTCTCAGTGGGATCCCCTGATAGTGTATGGGATTTGGCCCAGGCCCTCTTCTTCTCTCACTCTGCACCCCTCTCTGGATGGCCCCCCTCTCAACTTGATGGGCAGAAACACCTCTGTCCTGACCACTGCCCGTGGGTAGCTCCAGCCCTCGCCTCTCTCGAGCCCCCCACCCAAATATGCAAATGCCTGATGGGGACCCTTTGCTTGGCTTGTCCACTGGCCCCTCTATGACATCTGCCCAGAATGACCTTCATGTTTCACGGCACTCCACCCTAACCCACTTCTCTCCCAGTCTTCCTCAAATCCCCCAGCAACACCCTCCACCCAGTTCCAGCCAGGACTCACCCCCAACCTCTGATTAGACACTAAACTCCACCAACTCGACCTCCTTAGGAGCTTTCAAATCCATGCTTCTGCTTGGTCTTCAAACAGTTCCTGTCCTAGCATTTTTCTTCGCGGGGCTTCCTTCCTCAGCCTTTTAACTGACCTGCAAGTTCCTCAGGGGCAAAGCCTGGGCATGTCTTCAGTACCTGGGACCCTGGCGCCGTGCCTGCCACACAGCGGGCTCTCAGCGGTTGGTGGAAGGGACACACCTTCCTTGTCTCCACGGAGCGCACTTCCAATCCTCTCCCCACGCTGCCGCCTGTCTGCCCAGCCTCCCACCCCGGTGTTGCAGTGGCCTGGGGCTTTCTCCAACAGATGGGCAGGATCAACGCATTCCCTGGCACCTGCCGGGCTCCCCACTGCCCAGTGAATAAAGTCCAGGCTGCCATGGCTCACCGGGTGCCCAGCCTGGACCACCGGACATGCACTCGTCCTCTTCCTCACTTTGTCCCCATCTAAGTGTGGCCTCACCAGCTGTCTTGCTATTGCGCCCCTCTCCCCACCCCAGTTAGCCCAGGCACCTCGACACCCTCACTGGGGTCATTCCTACTGCTTGGAAGACCCATTTTCCTATTGAAGGATCCTTCCTCATCCTTTAAGGCCCTCTTAAAAGACCCCTGCCCTAGAGAAGCTGGGCATTCCTGAGCCCTCTGGCTGGAATCCCCGGTGCCAGGAGTCGGCCCCCTGAGAGCAGGCATGGGAGCCAAGCCATCCCGGTGACGCTCAAGCACCCAGCCCCAGGCCACAGAGCAAATGCTCTGTTAATGCCGGTGTGATCGAATCAAAACACACCAGAAACTGGTTCTAGAGGCCACAGGGGAGCGGGGCAGGAGTCACACGGATCTATCTAGAAAAGTCACCATACTTACAGGAGTGATGGCCCCACACACACCTATGGGCTCATGCCTCGTGAAGCACACCACGTTGTCATCTGGAAGAGAGGTGACGTGGAGAAGAACACAGTGGGATTAATCTCGGCTGAGGGTTTTATGTCGCAAAAACACAAGAAAGAAACCCAGAAGCCCACAGAAGTGTCAGCTCCAAGTCTCATCTAGTCCACAAAGAAGAGATCTTTAGCTCAATGTTAAAAGCAAAATTCCTTAGGAGAAATCAGCACAGGGCCACTTCCTTTGGCAACAAGGAAGGGGGCCCTGGGGAGGGGGGGCAGGGGTGCTGTGGAGAGGCTACCTGGAACAACGAGAAGACAGAGCCCCCGAAAGCTGCCCCCCCCACCCCGATGAGGCTGCGTTAGCTCACCTGTGGGGATGGTCCTGCCCTGTATTTTGTCAGCCCACCCTGCAAAGTATCTGAGGGTCTTAATACAGCCCTCCAGGTCGATGAAAAAGGCGTGAAGGAACGGCTTCCCCGTGTCCATTGTTTCCAGGGTCTGCAGGAAAAAGACAACATCTGTGTCAGACGCAGTTTCCTTCTTCGACATCAGGGGGTTAAAGCCAGGGGGCAGGGGGTAGAGAGCCCAGTCCTAGGACACTGCGTGTGCCTTGTTCCATGTGTCCCCTCAGAAAGCAAGCCACTGCGTTTCCCATCAGACCTGGCTCAGACTGTCAAGGATTACTCTGCTTTCAAAACAGCTCAGGGGCACCTGGGTGGCTCAGTCGGTTAAGCGGCTGCCTTCGGCTCAGGTCATGATCCCAGGGTCCTGGGATCGAGCCCCGCATCGGGCTCCCTGCTCAGCAGAGAGCCTGCTTCTCCCTCTGCCTCTGTCTGCTGCTCTGCCTACTTGTGCTCTCTCTCTATCTCTGTTAAATAAATAAAAATCTTTAAAAAAAAAAACAAAACAGCTCAGTCGGGGGGGGGGGGGGCGTTGGCCAGGGCATGGGCAAGCGTCCCCGTGAAGGATGGCAGATGGAAGTCTGATGTGGAGCCTCCCTGGGAAGGAAGACACGGTGGCATTTGGTCTTCTGTCCAGAGCACAGCTGGGTGACCTGGCCACGAGGGTGTGCGCCCTCTGGGGAAGCTCTCGGGAGGTTAGCTGCCTTCAGGGAGGCTGGAGAGAGGGCTCGCGTCCTCTAACCAAAGGGACGCTGCGGGCTCCTCCTTCCTGCACAGGCTGACCAGCATGGCTGCGGAAAGAGCGACGGAGCCCCGAAGGGGAGAGCCACCAGCACAAAAGGCACCGTCCTCCCCAACCGGGCTGCCCAAGCCGGATGCACAGTGGGAAGGGAGCAGGCTCGCCCTTGGTGGTGAGGGAGGTGATTACCCAGGGCGAGTGGGCAGCCACTCAATGGCAGGGATTCTTCTCTATTTCCAGCCCGGGGTTTAAGAGGACCCCTTTGTCCCTCAGACAAGCGGCCCCAGTGGAGTCTGGCACTGAAACCGCCTGTCATCCATCTCTGCAGGAAGTGGCCACCCGGACATGTAGCCTGGGGCTGGATTCTCCTTTTAGAGTCCATGTAGTGAGATGGTGACTCACTGGGGAAGAGAGGCCCCTCCGCGTGCACCTGCATCGGCCTCATCTCTGACCTTGACACCTCTGTTGTCACGTCAAGGTGCCCACACCAAGGCTAACAGAGCCGGGTGACACCTAAGGTCACCCAGCGGGGCACTGAATTCGGGGCATCTGACTTCCAGCCAGCACAGTGACCACTCCTTAGGCTGCTGCCCCAGGACATTTGCATCTGGGAAGACTGTAGAATGGCTACACAGGGTGCTCAGGGCGACTCTCAGAACTTTGCTTCAGGGAGGAGCTGAGCATTCCTAAACAGGAGTGACCACTTCCTTCACTGAGCGGCAAGCCCCCAGATCCCTCTCTGACTCAGTTTCCTCATCTGTAAAATGAGAATAATAATAATAAGAGTGGTACTTGCCTCCTGGGGCTGGGGTGAGGGCTAGGACGGGGCCTGCCCACAGGAAGTGCCATGCTAACTGCTTCATGATGACATTAATAACCGGGATGACTATGATCATCTCTCTTTTTGGCAGCTTCCTTTTTGGCAATCCTTATTTGAGGACACCGAGGAGACAGGAGTGTGAGTTGCTGAAGAGGACAGGGCCGATCTGGGTCTGGGATGGATCCCACCCCTAGAGGATGCTGCTCAGGGACCAAGTCAGGCCAAGGTAACATCCAGAACACTGTACTTTGGCTCCTGTTGAGTTACATTCCAAGCTGAAACTTTTGTTTTTCCATGGGAAACCCAACTGTTGCAAATCATGCCAAAAGGTCCCGGACTGGGCTACGCTGGACAGCATCTGCAGATCTCTCAGTGGGACCAGTTTATTCTTGGCCCTTTTCTGGGATGGGACAGGAAGAGAAAGGCAGAGGACCTTGGCATAGCATTGTGGGGCAGTCCTGCCTCCAGTCCTGGCTGGATAGCCTTAGGTTACTTAACCTCTCTGGGCCTCAGTGTCCTCATCTCTGAAATGGGATAATAAATGTGCCTACGATAAGCCTGGTCCATGGTGAGCATTCAGCAAGCGTTGGCTATCTTTCATTATTAACTTGGGCAAGTTTGCCTCCCAGAATGACAACATGAATTTGCCAGGTTGGTTCCATGGAAAGCTATCCAAGCAAAACTGGGGTCATACTAGATTTAGGCAGGAAATTCTTTTTAAACACACAAAAAAAGATTCACAGATGAGCAGACAGGGCTGGACGTGAGAAATCAAGTGTTAGCTACTGATGGGGACTTTTAAACAGTTATTGGGGCTGGGCCGGGAATAAACCACAGCTGCTCCCCAGTTTACTTCCCTTGACATTTTACGAGAAAAAATAGGCCTTCTGAAAAATTAACACACTGTAACCTTCAGATAGGAAAGAGTGAAGAAAAGGGCTGAGGGAACCTGCCCCGAGACTCAGTGAGTGTGCCAAAAGCTTAAAACAAGAAGGCCCAGAAATAGGGCTTGGGTTGGAAAGAGAGTAAACAGGGAGGGCCCCAATTTGGGGGCTTCCAGAAAGGGCACCCACAGAGCTAGAGTCTGGACCCCAGGTGCCTCAGGAAGGGGGAGAAAGCTGGGGCTGCCGGATCCCCCACATCTGTTTCTAAACATCGAATACAGAAGTAAAGACCTAGCTCTGTCAAAACCACTGAGCCGGCAAGAGAACATGATGGAAAGAAGCACTTCGCTGCAGGAAAATGCAGGAAAACCGTATCAAGGTGGAGGGTGAGGGTGCTTTCCTATCATGTGGTCCTGGTTTGAAAAACCATATTTGCCAGTAATTCTCTTGTTCCTTTCATGATGTGGCAAAGAGCCGGATCTTATTTCTTGTGGGCAGCAAGGTCCTGATGGCGAGAGGCAACTCGCTCCATCTGCGATCGCAACACAGCCCCGCCAGGACCACGGGGCGGGCTCCCACAGATGCAGATGATACTGACACTTGAGGACAGGGTGGGGAGGGGTGCCCAGGGCACATCCTCTCCCGCCTGCTATTAGTCCCCACGGACATTGCAGACTGATGAGCTCATGCTGGGTGAAAACAGAAATGTTTTTGAAAAAGCCAGTCTGGCAGCTTGAGAGTTGAGGCTGGCTTTCGTTGCGGGAAGAAACCAGAGGCTCCGAGGACAGAAACGCTGACCCCGAGAGGGAACCACCCTTGCCCGGGCTGGGGGGCAAACATGCCGGACCTGGCTGGCGGGGTGGGAAGGAAGGAGGGCTGAGCTCTCTGTGCAGATGCACCCTCAGGGCGATGCAGCGAAGAGTGGCACCCCAGACACAGGGTTCCCCCACTCTCCAGCCCCGAAACACACATTAAAGCACAAAAACAATTTTGGCATCCTGGATGATGTGGTCTCCACGGAGGTAGCTACTCTATTGCTCGGTCCAGACATCAGATCAAGAGGGGAAAGAACCATTTGTTCAAATAGGAGGCTGAAAAGGAGATTTAGTCCCCTACCAACCGGGCCTCAAGGTTTGGAGCAACTTCTAAACAGGAGTCGGAGAGCCGTGGGAGGGCGGCGTGTGTAGGTTGGGAAGGACCTCAAGGCAGGAGGTGGCCCTGAGATTTCCTCTGCTCACTCACTGCAAGACCAGAGGAAGGTCTTAGCATCCCTGTAAATCATGCATTTACAACCTATAAATGTCTTCACAGCCCGGTCTGATGGGAGCGACCCCATGTCATGGAGCAGGCTGAATTCACACGCCTATTTTGCCGCAGAGGAACTAAGATGCCTAGAAATTACTGGCCAGGACGGCATGCAGCTGGGCGCGCAGCATTGTTACGAGGATTGCTGTTCCTAATAATAGCTATCATCTACTTAGTGCTTACAGCATGCCAGGGACTCTGCTAAGGATTTTAAGTGGATCATCCTCACACCATTTAAGTACCATTATTATTGGTATCTCCCATAAAGAAATATATGCTCAGAGAAGTAAAGCAACTTGTCCAAAGTCACACAGCTAGTAAGGGGCAGAGCTGGGATTTGAACTGAGGTCTTTCATAGCCTGAGGTGCCCCATAACCAGGTTACCCTGCCCTCACCATCAGTCCGCGCATGCTCACCACTGCCCAGTTCAAGGGTGAAACAGGGGTGATTTTTAAGTTCTATGGGAACAGTGTTTTCTATGTTAAGGGGTGGCATCTATTTTAATAAGAATTCGAAAAAAATATACCAGCACACTAAACCTGTAATTTCATGGATCTTGTCACTTAGGATGAAGTGCAATTTAACAGTAAAAGAGATTTCATGTTTAAAAAAAAAAAAAAGGTTAATTTCGTAGTACAGGTAGGACCAGGATATGGCCTAGCCTCAAAGGACCTGACACATACACCTCCACACAAAACCAGCGCCCTGGGCCTCCCAAGCCCCGCAGGGGCCAGGCGGTCCCACACGTGCCTGCCCATGGGCGTGTACTCACAGCCAGGATGGCGCGGTCCCTCTCCACAAGGTCAGCCAACTGATGCAGGAGCCAGCCACGGCCCAGGGCATCCAGGCGGCGCCAGGGCGAGCCCCTCTGGAAGGCAGCGTGTGCGGCCTCCACTGCCTTGTCCACGTCGGGCTGAGAGGCCAAAAACCAGAGAGTGTCACCTTTTGTCGCGACTGCGTTTTGGGAGAGCTCAGCCGTCAGTTACAGAGAACGGCAGAGAGCTGCGTCCAGCACGAAGCAGGGGAAGGGGGGTTGGTGGCGGTCAGTTGGAAGGTGGCAGCTAGGTTCGAGACGGCTGGACCACCCCCCCCACCCCGTCTGGGGCTTTCAAGTGACTTTTTCCTTCTTTACATCTTGAGTCTTTTCCAAGATTTCTACAATGGCCAAGTATGAGCTTTCCTTCTGATTATAAAAGCGTTTTAAAATAGTTTATAAGAGTACCAACCTTAATTATTTTTCTTGGTGACCCGAGTAGGAAAAGATTTTCCACTTGCTCGCTCAGTTTGGACACACACACACACTTCCACAGTTCATCAGTTAGGTGGGAAATGTCTGTCTTGGCATTTTATTCAAGCTGAGGACTGTGGTCCCGTAGTGAGAATGGGGCAGGAGTGCTTCTCGGGATCTCGGAACTGACCGCATCGGAAAAGTCCACAGACAGGGAGGATCTGGAACTTTTTCTCTGTCTTCAGCCTCACCTCCAACCCCACCCCCCACCTCCACCCACCCCACCCCCTGCCCGGGGGGGCAGAAGTGTGGCGCCATTCCATGGGCAAGGAACTGGATTTTCTGTGCACCCATACAAGAATTACAATGGAACCTTCTTCTTAAAAGGCAAGAAGTTCGAGCTTTTTAGAGCTGTTTAATGTCACCCATTCTTACTGCAGGAACTTGAGTTCAAGGCTCTGGTTGCTGATGAGCAACGGGTCATCCCCCAGACCCCTCTGAGCCTCACTTCCCTAGGAGAGTACAACAGGCAAGAGCTGCCCGATGCAGTCAAGAGGGACACTCCACCAAGATTCTGTGTCTCCAAAGCTTGGAGGCAAGTGAAAGCTTTGGCAAGGGAGATATTAGCACTTTGAATTCCTTGTCCCAGGCTCTGGGGTGGAGGCCAGGGCCTCTCCAGCTGCAGGGGACAGGACAGCGTCTGTTTCCAGGTGCTCAGAGCAGGTCCTCAGACCAAGGGAAAAACCAGAGCCTGGGGCAGGGATCTCATTCTCCTCTTTGATACCTGGGTCCTGCACCTGGGAATCACCCGCTGGGAATCCTGCTCCACATCATGTCTCCCACGCCCCAGATGCCCCACATCCTCACGTCATAGAAAGATGAGCTCCTCGATGCTATTACCTTTGCAAACAGAGCTTAGCTTGAGGCACATGCGCACGGGAGGTTCTGGATGGGTAGAACCACTGTGTGTTTCCTGCCTGTCAGAGAACTCTCACTTGTGGGATCCAATTCAAGCCTATTTTAGACATGTCTTCCACCCTGTCCACATTCAACATTACCCCTACATGTACAAGAACATCAGATGATTACTCTAGTGGTGGAGGAGAGGTTTAGATTTCCCTTCTCTCCTTAGAAAAGCTTTACCTTCAAACTTTCCTCTAATGCCACGTATATTTAAAAGCGTCTGCCTTCGGTTCAGGTCATGATCCCACGGTCCTGGGATCGAGCCCCGCATCGGTCTCCCTGCTCGGCAGGAAGACTGCTTCTCCCTCTCCCACTCACCCTGCTTGTGTTCCCTCTCTCGCTGTGTCTCTCTCTGTCAAATAAATAAATAAAATCTTTAAAAAAAAAAATAAAAGATACTTTCCGGCTTTGAAATGTATCAAGGACACAATCAGAAGTCCGTTATATATATATAACTACATATATAGTTATAAAGACTATAGCTTTCCGTGATCATTTCAGGTTCTGGTAGAAAGGAAATCTGGTGATTGCATGATATTATTACCCCTGCATGACTTGGTTAGCAAGTCTTTTTCCCTGCGAGCCTTTCTCTTTCAAGTGTCTCCTGCCAGAATGCTGCATTTGGTGAAACATACCAGCCGGAAATGCTTTCTGGAAAGAGGGTTTCATGCCTCCAGGTTCGAATCATTGATAAAAACCTTTCCTTTAGCCATGTGACGAGGATAGCTGAGGTCATCCTTATAGATGGGGAAACATCTATCAAAGGAGAGTGACTCTCTGCAGTGGATCGCCCCTAATTGATCCCATTCTGGGCCGTGTGTGTGAGAAGCAGCAAACTCAGGTCCTACCCTGAGTATGGGCCAGGTCTGTCTTACAGTTAAGCCAAACGGCCTCCTTATCCTCTAGTTATCTGTAATTTAATTACTTCGGGGGGGGGGGGGGAGTTCGGGGCAGCACTCACCTTATCTCCTTCTTCTACTTCACATATTTTTTCTAGAGTTGAAGGATTATATGTGGCAAACTTTTTTCCACTCTTGGATTCGTGCCATTCATTGTTGATGAATATCTAACCAGGAAAGGAAGTTGTAATGCATTAGGGCTTAAATCAAAATCATATCATTCCAACATGCTGAGGACCTTAGGTAACGTCTTGTCCTCCCCCACCCTCCACCTCCCCCCTCCCTCACACTCTTTTACAGATGGGACCTGGAGGGGAGATGGAATCACATGCCTAACCAGGAACACACTCAGAATTAGAATCCAAGGCTCCTGAGTTCTAATACATTTACAGAGAACTACTTTTCGTCCTAATGAAACTAAAGTCATTTAGAATTTTTCTAAACATCGTGTCCTCTTTTTATTTATTTATTCACTTGACACAGAGAGAGAGCGCGCCAGCGCACAAGCAGGGGGGAGGGGCAGAGGGAGAGGGAGAAGCAGGTTCCTCGAGCCAGACTCGATCCCAGGACCCTGGGATCATGACTTGAGCCGAAGGCAGATGCCTAACCGACTGAGCCATTTGAATCATTAACATGGATTCAAGAAGGAAGAGCCGAGTTAAATAGTTAAAGAGTATAAGTTAAATCCTACACCCTCATTGGGAGGAAGACCAAATAGGTTTATACATATAAAGTGCCAAGGGATCTTCCTGCCCTTGAAGGGTAGGTCAGCAGTGAGCACTCCCTTCTGTCTCCTCCCTGTTGAAGAAACCCCCAGCCAGATTGCCAAGGAACTGGCTTTCTACCAGGATCTTCCTATATTCCTTAATCTTGGTTGGTGTATATCGGTACTCCTCCCACAGTCTATTTAAAATGCCTATTTTCATGCTGGCTTTAATAAAAGCCCGTGTTGGAATATAAAGATAGATATTTGGGCTGGGAAGTGTTCTGGTTGTATGAACAGATGTAGCAAATAACCGTTTATATCTAGAACCAAAGAACCTACAAAAATCACTTCGGAGTCTCAATTATCTAGAACACAGCTGAGAACAAGGACGTTAAAAATAAAAAGACATCATGAGCAAACTAAAAGGAATTCACAGAGTGCCCACGCTGAAAGGTGTGTACTATTTACTCTTAGTTTACTCTAACTGCTAACTGCCTTAAAAAAGTACCGCAAAGAGAGGGCCTTCAGAAAAGAACCAGGAACAGAGGTGACAGATAATACACAAAACACGTTCTGACAACGTGGAGGTCCCGGCTATCCAGATGATCTGCTGCTGAACCGGCATGGGACAGGCTGATCATCACAGCCCTTCATGGTGTCACAGAGACCCCAGTCACAGACACAAGGAAGACACTTTAGAAGCATTTCCATCAAACAAAATGCCACCAATAATTTCTAAGTACACGCCTAGCTCATCGAATTCCATTTCTGTATCTATAGGCATATCTTTTATCTCTCTTTGAGTCATGTAAAAGAATCGTGTCCCTCCGAGGGCTAATTTCAATTACTGTGAATTTTATTCATTTAGAACACTTGACTCCCCAGTGATGATAGACAAGAGGGGAGACATCTCATCCAGAGTGCGGCTTGGTTACGGTCTCTGCCCTGGGCTCTCCTGTAAAAACTCCAAAGCTCACTGGGAGAGAAACTCGCTCTGGGAAGCTACTGGGGGAGACCGTTTTGATCACTCTCCCCAGAAAGCAGGGAAGGCTCAGTAGGGTGGGGACAAAGCACAGAAGGCCAGATCTTGTGGGGCAGGTGGGCAGAGGCACCCTGTCCTGCGTGTGGAATCCAGAGCTGAGAGCATCCCTTGCCTGTAGGATGTGTCCATCCGACTCTGGAAGCTCAGTGCCTTCAACAGGAGGCCAGGCCCCCAGGGAAGCACGTGGAATCGGCCAGGCTACAATTACAGGTTTATTCTTCCAGCTGAAACCAAATCCAAGAGTTCACTCTTGCCATCCAGCAAGCAATCACTCGGTAACAGCGAGAAATTAATAAGTGGAGAAGAGAGGTTCAGTTAGCATGGGGAGGGAAGTGCAGCCAGAGAGAGAGTCCCATTTGTCGGAAGATGAAATTTCGTGGGTTAGAAAATACAGACCATCAGTGAAAACTGCTGATTCGAGATCCTTCCTGGTATCAATTCCAAGGGGGAGGGAAAGTGAGAAGATGGTAGAAGAGAATATAAATAAGGAGGATGGAAACAGATTGCAACGATCAGATGTCTGTTACACTTCACCTCCAAGCATGGTCTTCCAAAAAAAAAAAAAAATTACTTGGTCGGTCATGACATTGATCCGTAGTCCCTCCTAATGAGCGACTTAAAAAAAACAGTCAGACTCCTCAACTCTGACCATATTTTCCCATCGCGAGGTTGCCAATTTAGCAAAAATTTTTTTCTGTATACTACGCTAGTAAGTAATCTTGTAAGTGGTTTCTACTGTTGATTTTCTCTCCGCTAAAAACAAAACAAAAACACAAATAAAGTAGGGGTCAGTAAGTGTGGTCTACCAATTATGCTGTCTATACTGTTTTTAGCCCCAAATCAGGTTAACATGTCCAGAAAAAAAACAAAACAAAACTGTTCTCCTCGACTTGTGAATTGGTATCAGATAAACCTTATGGAGGTATAAAAATTAGGTTCCGGGATTCACATTTTACTGAAGGAGTGGAATGGCATGTCATCCGGGCTGAGCTGGAAACCACAGCGGCTCTGAGGAGCCGGGTGCCCCGGGGTGAAGGTGAAGATGGTGGCCACGCAAGTGAGGTCTGTTGATGCCATTTACAGTAACCTCCACTGGACTTCAGCTAAACTCAAAGGAGTTATGTTTTCAGAACAGGAGATCGGAGCGAATTGTAGCTTTTATAAAAGAGATCAGAAAATCGGGTGTTTGAGTGAACCAGAAACTCTTAAAGAGAATCTGTTACTGGAAGGCATTTTCTTTTTCTTTCCTTTTTTTTTTTTTTAAGATTTTATTTATTTATTTGAGAGAGAGAATGAGAGACAGAGCACGAGAGGGAAGAGGGTCAGAGGGAGAAGCAGACCCCCCGCTGAGCAGGGAGCCCGATGTGGGACTCGATCCCGGGACTCCAGGATCATGACCTGAGCCAAAGGCAGTCGCTTAACCAACTGAGCCACCCAGGCGCCCCTGGAAGGCATTTTCTAAAGAAAGGAAAGCCCCCCCCCTAAAGTGAAAGAGACTGCTATCCTCTGAGATCTGGTGGAAGGGGGATGCCGAAGGGGATTCCCCCCCTCCACCCCCTATCAGAGTCCCATAGCAGAGCCCAATATGCAAATGTGAGAATAGGGGCACCTGGGTGGCTCAGTCAGTTAAGCGTCTGCCTTTGGCTCAGGTCATGATCTCGGGGTCCTGGGATCCAGCCCCGCTTTGGGCTCCCTGCTCAGTGGGGAGCCTGCTTCTCCCTCTCCCTCTGCCCCCCCCCCGCCATGCTTGCTTGCTCTCTCTCTCTCTCATAAATAAATAAAATCTTTTTTTTTTTTTAAGATTTTATTTATTTATTTGACAGAGAGAGAGACAGCGAGAGCAGGAGCACAAGCAGGGGGAGTGGGAGAGGGAGAAGCAGGCTTCCCACTGAGCAGGAAGCCCGATGTGGGACTTGATCCCAGGACCCTGGGATCATGACCTGAGCCGAAGGCAGACGCTTAACGACTGAGCCACCCAGGCACCCAATAAATAAAATCTTTTAAAAATGTGAGAACAAATGAAGAAGTTATGACAAGGTCGTCCTTCTGGAAACTGGACTTTTGCTGGGAAATGTTATCCCCAAGGCTGGGGCTCAGACCCACCATTTCCGGCATGTCCTCCATTAGCAAGAAGCTCCATGAGTCAGGTTTGAAAACTAACAGGACTTTAAGGGGCTCTCACACTCCACCCCTCCGCACTGCCTGCCCCACTGCGGGCCCTGGGCCTCGGTTCTGCGGTTCTGGCTCTCCTGCTTCTTTCCTAGGCCCTGTCTGTCGCCGCTCCAGCCAGAGGCTCCCTAGCATTGCTGGCCGGGCTTGCTGTCCCTCAGCCACCACCCCGCTGGCTGCCTGGGCCCCACAGCTGCTGGGGTAGGCCTCTGCGGTGGTCAGCCTGCGGGCCGGGAGCAAGGACAGAGCAGCTGGAGGCCTCACCCTCCACAGGGAAGGAGGGTACAGTGGCCTGGGGTCAGGCCCTAGTAGCCTTCCTGGCCTGGGAGCCCCTGAGCATCTCAACGCCTCTCCCCAGCCTTAATCACACAGCCGGTTCTGCTCCACCAGGAAGAGGGGGCACCCAGCAAGACAACAGACACTGGTCACTCTGTGAATCCGCTAAGATCCTCCTCTCTATCCACTCGTGAAGGGCCATAAAGAACTGCAGAGAAAGAAGGAAACTATCCATAGGTGGCTGCATTGCTCTGATAGGATTCAGAAAGGTAGAAAGGCAAAGGACAATAACATAGCAATTTCCTGCTTCTGTAGCATTAAAAAACAAAAACCTTACAAAACAAAAATAAAACCAAACGGCACCACCACCACCACGAGGCCAGCACCAACAGCCTAACGATCTGAAAAGAGATAGGTACTATTCTGACTGTTCCCAGAATGGGTGATGGAATTTTTGCTCTGAAGCGGATACCACTAGGGAAACTACGGTAAAAATAATCTCCAGCGTTTCTGGTGAAGTGTCTCTGTTGATTAGGGAGCCCTCTGAAAACAGTTAATTTAAATGTCATGTGATCAGAGGCAGAGCCGACATGAAGTGCCAAGAGACCAAGATCTGAAGGCCACACATAGTGGCCTGCAACTTTCTCCGCTTGATTAAAACTATTTGAGAGACATAATTGCTACTTTTGAAAGTAAAATTGATGGGGAAATTTTCTCAGTGCTATGTCAGCTGGAGTTGGGGGGAGGGTATGGATAAGATGCAAATTTAAAAAAAATTAAAAGGAGGGAAAGTTGGGGAAAGAGAAGCCAGCCGAGACTCTCGGCCTGCGACCCTGCCGTGCTCCCCACCCCAGTCCACAGGCTCCGAGTGTCCTCCCACGGGACGCGCTGCCCGCAGCCCTCCTGAGCCTGGGCTCCAGGCCTCGCCATCTTCCTTTCTGCCCTAGGCAGGTGATCTCACCGCTTTGCCAACGCTCCAGCCTCCCAGCCCAGCGCAAAACAGCAGAGACTCCAACGGGCCGCGGCGCGGTGGGGCCTGGCCACCCGCGGCTTCCCAGGCCGGGTTCGGACACCATCGGGAAGCATTCTCTGTCGGTCAACACCAGGGCCGCGGGCCTCCAGGGCAGTTTCAGCAGTGCTCACCTTCCTACTCCCCCGGGCTCTACTGGAAAGCTAGGTAGGCCAAGCACCGAAGGAACGACGTCTCGCCCTGTGCTCCCGATGACACATGACACGGTTCTGGAGTCTCCAAGTCGCAGCTCCCCAGTGCAGACCGAGCTCTCAGACCAACTCTCGGTGTTCTCGGGCACCCTCTGACCCTCCCGAAGCCCGACCCGCTGAGCCCCCGAAACCGTGCCGCAGGGCCTGCGGGGAGACCAGGGGTACGGCGGCCCGCACCTCGGCTCGCCTTCCAAGCGGGCCCTGCAAGGGCACGTCGGGGCCGCGGCGCGGGCGCTGCGCAGCGTCCCTCTCCATGCTTGGAGGCTTAGAGCGCTGAGCCCCGCCGCCCGAGAGCCCGTCCCGGAGTGCGGATCGCGGAGTCCCCTTCGGGGTGCGGGTGGACGCGCTCCCGCCGGCAGGTCCTGCGCCGCGGGACGCGGCTTCGAGAGGGCCGGACCCAGGCGGAGAGGCTCCGGTCATGGGAGCGCCGGGCGAACTCGGCTGAGGGCGCGCCGCCCGCAGCGCCCCGCACCCTCGGAGCGGAGCGGCTTCCCCGCCTGCTGGCTCCTCGTCCCCGCCACCCCGGCCGGACCAGCCCAGGGCGGAGCCAGGCGACCGTCGGGTGGGATGGGCGCCCGCCTCACCTTGGTGAACTTGACCTCCAGGTTTCGGACAGGGCGCGGCAGGGCAGGCGGCTTCCTGTCCGGCTGCCCGTTCTCCACGGCCCCGTTGGTGGTGGCCATGGCTCTTCTGCGCTCCCCGGCCCGAGGCGCCCGAGTCTGTGGCGCTGGCTCCCGCCCGGATGGTGCGCAGCCTGCTCGCGGGGTGACAGCTCCGCGCCGCTTTATGGAGCGACCCACGCCTCCCGCCCAAGGGGGCCGTCTAATTGGCTGCAGGACGGGAGGAAGGGAGGGCGGGCGGGAGGGGAGGGGGCCGGCCTGCCTCACCCCACCCCGCCCGCCGCCCCTGCGGGAGCCCGGCCACCGCGCCGCGCGCTCCCCCGCCCCCCGGAGGCTGCCCTTGGAGGAGCTCCCCCGAAGCGCCGCCGGGCCCCGGAAGTGCCAGGGCTCGGGCAGCGGGCCAGGGTAGGGAGCGGGGGCGCCGGGGCCCACGGCGCCCGGCTCTCTCCCCGAAGTCCGGCGAGCTCGCCCCGCCGCACCTGCCGCCCCCTGCCCGCCGCCGCTCCGCGCTCTCGTCTGACTTCGGTCGGCGCGCCGCGCTCCGGGAATGCGCTCCTCCCCCCCACCCCGCCGGGGGCCCCCCCGAGCCGCGTCAGGGGTCGCGGCGCCCCGCTGGGCGGCCCCCGCTCCGCAGCCCACGTGCCTGGGGGCCTAGAGTCCCGCCGCCCGGTCCCAGCTCTCAGGACAGACGCCCGCCCAGCGCCCCACTCGGCCCCTGCTGGGACGGCCGCCTGGGCGCGCCTGGCCCAGATGGCCCGACTTTCCCCGTGGCCCTGGGGCTTCACACGCCGAGGGCGCAAAGGCCGGGAAAAGCGTTTGGCCCTTCCTGTGCGGCGCTGGGCCTCTGACCTCAGCAGCCGCAGCCCGCCCTGCTGCCGGGGCCCTGGGTGCAATTCTTTTGACTTTTGAAAACGCATAAATTACACCTCAATTTAACCGAATGAAAAAAACAAAGAAAGCACGTGGGATCTTTGCAGCTTTGTGCTTTAAGAGTGGACGCTTTTGTCCCTCCGGTAGGTTGCTCATCATTTCCCAGGGAAGCAGAGGCCTGTCCAGCGCCTCTCCTTTGCCCTTTGGGAAACGCTACGCCAACCCCAGGGACTTGCCCCGGGTCCCATCTGAGACATGGAAGTGGCTTCTCATGCTTGTCATACCTCAGGTTTCTGGAACAAGGATGTGGGGCATGAACTCCGCAACAAAAGCAGGGGTTTAATCCCCAGTGAGGCTCAGCCCCTCAGCCTATTTCCTTCTGTGAGTAATCTCAATAGCGAGACGGGAAACGGAGGCACTCCTTACTGTCCCGCTGATCTTTCTGTTGGTTTTGCCGTCCAGGTGTCGTCCCGGTGTCCATCTCTGTCTCCTCTCTCCCTCCTCACTGCAGTGCTACTGGGTGTCCTTCTAGAGAGTGGAGTAAGTACGCTGTTAAGCTTGTGCAAACCCTTCATCAGATCACCTGCCCGCTGGGGGTGAAAGGGTCCTATGCTGTATGGGTTAGAATGCACAAGTGAGGCAGGGAAAGGGGATAATGGGTGCCCTCCTTCGGTTAGGGACTGACCCGCCTCAGTGAGTCTGCCTTCCATGCCAGGCTCACTAACAGAGCAATGCTGCCTCTTTCTTCCGCTGCTCCTACCAGTGCCTGGGCTCCCTGCCCCGCCTGACCGGCCCTGTGGCCCCCATTCAGCTCTCTTGGAAACACGTGGGCACATGTCTCATGTCAGGGCCCCTGGCTGGATGCTGAGCCCCAGCGTCTGGGTGTCTGGGTCCAGGAAGGCCTGCAGGGTCCTGCAGCAGATTCTCCCTGCCCTGAGCGCAGGGCCCCAAGGCTGGCGGGGGCACCAAGCATGAACAGGCTGTAACTGGACAAGCTTTCTAAGCTGAACTCCTATTCCAAGAGTTTCTGGGGGATCCTGGATGGTTGAACTTACGTCACTTGTGCCAGGCGTAAAAACAAGTCTGAAGATTTGCGGAGGAAATTCTGTTACCAGCTGCTGGATGGATGGGGAGAGGCAAACAGGGCGGAGACTTAGAACCCTGCTCTCCTAGAGAGCGGAGCCTGTTTGCTCGAAGGTAGACAGCTGCCACCTTGCTCATCATGAAGTAAGGAACAGAGGCCGCCTCAACTCACACCCAAAGACACGCTTGTGACCTGCAGCATCGGGGCTTGGGGGCCAGCGGCAATGACACCGACCAAGTCACCTGCAAATCCTCCTGCTGACAGCCACCTGCACGGTCCTGGGAGCCTGGGATGGGAGCAGGGCCCTCGGCCATAGCAGGGAGCTCCCAGCAACAGGTCAGGAGGATGAGCCGGGTGCCAGACTTGTCTAGACCAGCAGGCTACCACTGCTGCCATGTCTGGCCGCCCAGTGGGAGGGATGAAGGCAAGATGCTCTTCTTCCCATTTTACAGGTGAGTAAACAGAGGCATGCAGATACTTGCCCCAGACGGCAGCAGCTGTGGAGGAAGCAAGGCCAGACTGTGCGGGGGTGGGTGGGGCAGACTGTGGAGGAGGGATTTCTCTCGCCTTCTGCTGTCAGCAAGGTGAGCGCCTGTGTCCCGTGGCCGCATGTCTCTGGAGCAGCGCAGAGCAGAGTGAAGGTACGGGTACAAAATGGTGGCAGCATCCCTGGAGACTGTGCCTTTCTTTCTTTTTTTTTTTTTTAAGATTTTATTTATTTATTTGAGACAGAGAGAATGAGAGAGAGAGAGCACATGAGAGGGGGGAGGGTCAGAGGGAGAAGCAGACTCCCTGCCGAGCAGGGAGCCCGATGCGGGACTCGATCCAGGGACTCCAGGATCATGACCTGAGCCGAAAGCAGTCGCTTAACCAACTGAGCCACCCAGGCGCCCGAGACTGCGCCTTTCTTAGGGACCAGACCTGAGGTCCTGGCCTCCGAGGTGGTCACCGCCGTTGCTAAGGGAGGAGGAAGGACCCTTTCCTCCCGCAGGCTGCCGCTGGGTGTCTGGGGGCCAGAGAGAGTGCCGGAACACCAAGGCACCAGAGGCCCAGCCCCTTCTGCCCACATCCCCGGTCTAGAGTCCAGCTGTGTGTTCTTGGGCCGGACATTTCATCACTCTGAGCTTCGCTTTCTTTTTCGATAAAATAATCTCCTTCCCACTTCAGTGATTGGGAAAGCTCAAGTGAGAGAATGGTGCAACGGAATGCCTTATAAACTGTAAAGTGCTGTCTAGATGCCCGGTTCTTCATTTCGCCATTCTTCTTGGAGACTGATTTCCTCTCAGCAGACTTTTCTTCTGGGACATCAGTGAGCTCCCCTGGCTTCTCTGACTTGTGGAAACTTCTCTGATCAGCAGTCACTCTGCTAATGTCATTGTGAAAATATTCTTTTTATTTTGTATTCAGCTCTATGGTGCTGCTATTATCTGGCTTCTTGGCATGTCTAATTAGGGGTCCGAGACATTGCATGGTGAGGGCGTGTTTGTTTGATGAACACTCAGTAAAAGTAATCATGAAGAAAAAACTAAGGTAAAATCAAAGTTAGATTACCTCTCCACCCCTCCCCCGGCATTGAAAGCCCCTCCTAATTCCATTGTAAACTCATAAAACATTGTGGGAGATACGGAGAGTCTGTAGCCAATGTAATTAATGACGATGGCGATAGTCATGGATCCCGCATTTGTTATACTTTATTTCAAGTCTGGTACCTAAGTCTCAACAGGGTGCCCAGAGATCTCCGGAAGGTCCTCAGCATCCCCACAGCTGGTGGCCAGCTGCAGAACTGCCTCTCGAAGACCACTCACCTCACCCAGCATCTAGAAGTCAGGGCCAGGCTCTGGGGCCCCTGGGTGTTCAGAACACTTTCATGGAAAGCCAGGCTCCTCTGGGGAGGGTGGTTCCCTGAAGTTGGGAAGCAGGGTGCCTCAGAGCAGGCGACTTAACCTCAGTTTTCTTGGCTATAAGATGGGCTGAGAGGTGCCCTCGAAATGAGGGAAGATGAACGTTTCTGCAAGCATCTCCCCGCTGGTGTCGATGAGGTAGATTCCACCTTTCATGTGACTTGTTCAATGTGGCCTAAACTTGACTTGAGTAGGGAGCTACTTGGCTTTCACACTCACTGTAAGTCAAGGTCCATGAAGACCACTCTGTGCTTCTCCATCATTCTGTCCTCAGGGAACATGCGAACCGAGCTGTTTTCCTGTGAGTTGTCATCAGTGATTACTCCAGAGACAGGAGCATCCAGGCCTGAAGAAGAAGAGCTAGTGGACACCCAACCACGTCAAAGCGGAAAGGGCCACGGCACCACTGTCTCAGCCACTTCCTTCTCAGGTCCTTTCTAGACCTGAGGGAAAATCTTCACACACAATATTGGTCTGAGGTAAATCAGGTTCAGACCACGAAGAAGCAGAGAAGCAACTACATAAAAGCAGAGGATCCATCAAAATATTTGTGGGTCAGGCCTTTGGTTAGGCCCTACACACACTCAGTTTGACAGTTTACGGGTGCTGGAACTTTCCCCCTGAGGGTCCATCTTCCATCAGTAACCCCAGGGATTAAGAGTTGTGACAGGGCCAGGAGAGGGCATGGCAGGTAAAGCAGAGACAGCTGGTTGATCACCCAATTCTTTCCTTCCTGCCTGCCAGTAGAACTTCATATTATTGCAGACAGCGCTGTGCTTTGATAAAACATACTTTCCAGTCTCTCTTGCAGACAGGAGTGGTTAATGAGATATAAGCCAAAGTCTTTGGTTTTGGCTCCTGAAGGAGCTCTTTTCATGGGGCTGAGTCAGCTGAGAGGCTCTTCTTCTTTCCTGCTGCCTGGAACATAGATGTGAGGGCTGGGGCTCTTGCAGCTATCTTATGACCATAAAGCAATTCTGAGAATGGAAGTTATATGATAAGGAACTTGGAGCAGACACACAAGAAGAGTCTATGACCCAAGAACCAGGCTTTGTGCCTGGGATTTCCTCCCTTGGATCTCTTTCACGTGAGCACAGGGTAGATCCCTGTCCTATTTCAGCCTGCTTTTTGGGCTTTCTGTTACATGTGGTTGAATCTAATCCTAAGTGATGCAACTGGCTACTTAAATCATGCTATATCAGCAAGACTAAAAGAAACAAACTTCTAAACCCTGGTGGAATAATTATGTTTTCTTTATATGCAATAAGCAGCACATTTGAAATCTTATCACCATCTCTACTTTTCTGGCTTTAATTGAATGTTCTGAATACCTGTGCTCGGGTTTATAGTAAATTAAAAAACAAAGGTGAAACTAACCCTGGGATGGAATAAATGAAGCTAACTCACCCACTCATCCACAGTTTTGATTACCTAAATTGGATGCTGATGTCCTTCCCGGGGAAGAGAATCTTTATAAGGCTGGGCAGGTAGCCCACCATCCTATGGTGCCCATGGGGATTAGCTGTTGGACCTGCACCCTCCAGCCTACTGAGTGAGTAAGGTACCAATGGCTAGAGAACAAATGTGACTGAACAGGTCCCTGGGCCACCCAGATCTGGAAGATGCTTGGCCAGGCCAGCACTCAATCCAGGCAGCAAGAAGTCAGACTTCCGGTTTTAAAGTACACAAAATGTCACTACATGTAATCATTGCATCTCCCTCATAACATTCCACACTTCTCAATATTGCCACCGGACTTTCTCAGTGACACGAAGAAAGTTTGTTGTTCGCCAAATTTGCAACCCTCTTCGAAATTCAGGGATTCTGAGTTTTGAACCAAATTTGAATTATTCGGGGGGTGAGATCAATTTATTCTGGAAAAACACACTTCCTGGTTAGAAGGAAAGGTATTTAAGGGGCTTATAAAAGGGATCTGGAAGATTCTTGGACAAAAAGTGGCTTTTGCTAAACAATTGTGCTGAGTTAAGCCTCAGTGAATCAGAAACATACATATTAAATTTCCCCTGAAATCCACATGGGTATAAAAATGTTGGGAAAGGGGGCTTAGCAAGATGCGGTTTGCCAAACCCGAAATGTTTGAAAACTAATTTGAGTGTGTCAGTTTGGCGAATCACTCTCGGACTCATCTATCCTAGCCCCACAGTGACAAGATTTTCCTCTTGCCTTTCGGCCGTACTCCCTATAAAGGAGCATCAATTACGGAAGAATCTTCCTTTGGATGTTTGCCATTATTTGAATCCTGGGGTAGAGATGGGGGTGGAGAGTGGAAGAGCTGTTAAAGTCTGTGTTCTCAAGAAATAGCCTGGGGATCCTTTTGTGCCTTTGTGGTGTGAAAGTTACTCAAGCAGTACTCTGGAGGTTCCCCTATAATCAGGAAGTCTCTGTAAAGCACATCAGGTCTTATAATACGTTTAGGCATAACAGATGGGAAGCCTATTTATGTATATTCCAATGTAGTTTTCTTGATAGGGCATTATGGTGATCCTAAAACACTCCACACCCAGGGGAATAGACTAATTAGCCACCTATAGCATTTTCAACTTTATAATGCTTTTCATTATTGAGCATAATGCAAGAATTGAGTTATATTATATTATATTATATTATATTATATTATATTATATTATATTATATTTTAGTATACCATACTATATAATTATAATCATTAAACATAGTTTATCAGTTAAAAGACAATGGGTTGGATAAGGTGTATTTTCCACCAGTGATGGTAAGCAAGCATAAATATTAGGAACAAAAACAAGAATTACAAATTCTACATGGCTTAAATGTGCATTTTATAAATTCCATGGATATTTCGATTGTTGTGAATTTCAGCCCCTCTTTTATCCCGGGAAGTACCAGCATTTGCACCTGCTAGCCAATGTCCTGTGTGGTTCCACTGCACTCCTCCGGGTGGCCACTAGATGTCATGGGACCAAGTTCAGTAGGAAGTTGCCATATAACGTTTTTTCCACTGTGAGAAACAGGAATTCCCCAACTTACAAATAAATGGTGTTGCAAAAGCTTATTGATAGTACCCAAAACGTCACCTGCATCACAGACACGATGCTAGAAATGGGGATTCGTGCCCAGGGGAGCCCACAAAATCCCACTCGCTTCTTCATGAGCCTGAAAAGGGGTCCCAGCTTTGAGATCAGACACGTGTGGGTGGGTGTGACTCTCTGTCCAGGGAGCACTTTGGACCTGGCACATGAGCAAAGCGCTTGGCACCTCTTTGTCCACTTCCTCTTCTGAAAGCGAGAGTAACAATTCCTTCCCAGCAAGGTCATGGGAATAAACAAGAGAGCAGGTGTGACACGCCAAGCACACGGGTGGTAAAACAGACAGGAAGACATCACTGCTGCCCACTTCGGAACTGACTTCACACCAGAGCCCTGTCCTGCCTGCCCTCAGCTCCCAGGCATCACTCCCTTCTGGGTGCTCCCTGATCCTCAGCCTTTCCTGCCCCTCACACAGGCAAGACAGCCAAGGACCCTCTAATGGAAATTGGCCAAGAGACTGTAGGAAATAGGTTTTTTTTTAATGCCAACGGATAAATACATATAAGCCTAAGAGGTTGGCCTTGCAGAGAGACAGACTGGGTAGGATTCCCACTAAGGCACTTATTAAGCAGCATCTTGAAACTTCCTGGATTTCACTGTCCTCGTCTGTCAGAAGGGGATGGTGGGACCCCCCCATACTGGTAGAGAAACCTAAGTGACATCACAAAGATGTGGCAGCATCAGTCTCTGCTTGGGGTATGGTGAATGCTCCATGTATGCCACCTGAGACCCTCATGCTAGTGGGACAGACCCCAGTCCCTTCCTTCAGCCCTGGCCAAGAAACACCCAGCCGGGTGGGCAGATTTCCAGCCCTTCTAGAACCTTCTTCCTAGTTTTCTCTCTGATGGATGTCATAGGTAGCTTTCAGCGGCTCCAGACACCAGTGGACAGAGCCCCTTCTCTGGCTGACTCCAGGTCTGCTCCCCCTGAAACACATCCCCTTCACATATATTTATGCTTCATCCTGACATTGCAGCCGCTTCCTGGGCTCCTTCTAGAAACATTTGGGTTTGAAAAGCCTAACTTTCCCCTAACTTGTTTTTCTCTCCCCTGTTTCATCAGTCATATGTGAGGGCTGATTCTTCCCAATCTTTCTAGTGCATTCTGGCCCCAAGGTTTCTTTCCCAGACTGACTTTCAGGCAGTACTGTGCAGAGAATGATCTCAACTCATCATCAGTGTGGTGATTGATTAGCCATGTCTGCCGTGGGCACAGCATACACAGAAGCTCTAGAAACCAGCCTTCTCACACTGTACCATGCACAGGAATCACTTGGGGTCTCGTTAATGTACGGACTCGATTCACAGGTCTGAGGTGGGCTCAGGATTCTGCACTACGTACAAGCTACTAACAAGTATCTAAGAAGTGTGCTCTCTAGATTGACAGCGTCAGCATCTCCTGGGAGCTTTTTAGAAATGCCAACTGCCAGGTCCTGCTCTAGACCTGCAGAGATAGAATCTGCATGTTAACCAGAGCTCCAGGAGTTTTGTATGCATAGCATGGCATGAGAAGGGCCACCAAGCTCTGGTGTCTGCTTGGCCAGTACCCGGCCTCTTACGAAAGGCCCCTCCTTCCCCCACCCCAACCTGAAGCCCATCTTGTCAGGATGGCTGAAATGAGTCCTTTTCCTCTCTCTAGTTCTCTGTTTCTTTTCAGAGTGGAGATTCACCTTTAGACTCACATTTCACCATAAGCCTAAGGAAAGTCTGATACCCATCCCAGCCAAGAGCCAACTGCCCCCCACTCTTCAGAGACTCCCTACATCTACCCCCAAAGGAATGGCTTGGCAGAGTTTTAATCAATACAGTTTTACAAGATCAAAGCCCAGAAACACCAGGGCAATACTATGAAGAAGAGGTTATATTTTCATTACATGGAATAAAAATTGTTCTTTAGACTGATGTCGAATTCTGGGGCTTGAGGAAGGCAGGTTTAATGGAATGGGATACAGACTCGGGGAAGGTAGGAGCAACTTTAGGGCACTTCAGGGGTTAGGTTCTGTGCCACTGGAGAGGCTGGGATGGATATTACCAGGTCAGGAGGCCCACTTTGGGACATGAGACCTCCCTTCCCCCAGGGGACGGCAGGGCATGACAAGGTGATTGCCCAGAATGGTTCAAGTAATGACATCACAGGGACAAGTGTGGACAGTGGACAGTCAGTGCAGGAAGTGAGAGGCCAGAGCAGGGAGATGGCATCAAGCCTCAGTGTCTTTGTAGGTAACATTTGCCATTGTACATATTCCGACTCATGGGGTAGTTACATTATAATAGACGTATGATTTTGTATACGCAAAATTATAATTACACATCTATTTGTGTAGTCATTGATTTGATATTGGTCTTCCTTTTGTTTTACAGATTTATTTTATTTATTTTAGAGACAGAGAAAGTGTGTGTGCGAGCAGCGGGAGGGGCAAGGGGAGAATAAGAAGGAGAGAGGCAGACTCCCCACTGAGCGGGGAGCCCGACGTGGCGCTCCATCCCAAGACCCCGAGATCATGACCTGAGCCAAAATCAAGAGTCAGATGCTTAACCGACTGAGCCACCCAGGCACCCCTTCTTTATGAGACTGAACTCTGAGGGCAGGAACGCCGTCTAGTTTCTCCCCCCATTGTCCAGCCAAGGGGCTAGCATAGTGGATATGCAAAAAAAAAAAAAAAATCACTCACTAAATTTTGCGTTTGAGTCCATGCATTGCTTCCATCTTATGCTATGGACTTAGGCCAAGTTAGTAGTCTCTAGCATCCTGACACAGCGGTTGTTGGCCGTGTGACCTGAGGTGACCTCTAAACTCCAGCTTCCTACTCTGTAAAGTAGGACAGTTTAGCAGCACACGGTTATGTGGATGGGTGCTACTAAGGTGCTGGGCTGTTCTGGAAATGGGCCTCTCCAGGTGAGGGTGCCCGGTCAGGCTGGGAGTGTGGTTGCTCTCCATCCTCTCAACGAGGGGTTCTCCAACGCCACAGGGCGTGCATTGGCCAAGGGCAGGGTCATTTTGCTCTTAATGGGATGGAATGGAAGGCTGATTAAGGGAAGAGAAATTTTTTCTGAGATACTTAAACAAAGGCTGGAATAGAAAGAAATACTGTCTAAAGTAGAATCGACTGAAGTATGAGGACTGGGCAAGAGAGTGAAGGCCTCCAGCGTAGGAGTGCCACGTCACTGTCCTTTCTGGTTCCCCACCCCTCCCACTCAGAATCAACTCCTCACACCTGACAAGGCCTCTCCTGATCTGTCCTCCATCTTGTGCCTCATCCAGGCTACACTGCGTGCTCGCCCGACACCAGCTGCACAGCCTTTCTGTTCTGAAAACGCATCCATCTCATTTCTACCTCGAGGCCTTCGCAACTGCAGTCGCCTCGGCCTGGAATGCTCTTTTGTGACCTCTTCTGTCCTGACAGTCTCAGCTCAAACACTGCCTCTTCAGAAAGGCCTCCCTGACTAGCTCATACAACACCCTTCCCCCCACAGCATTGCCCTTATAGCACTTACCATCCCTTTCCAAGTTGGCTTATTGTCTGGACTCCTGCTTCTATTTATTTAAAAAAGATTTTATTTATTTATTAGAGAGAGAGAGAGCGAGAGAGCACTCACAGAGGGAGAGGGAGAAGCAGACTCTCTGCTGAGTGGGGAGCCCAATGCGGGGCCCAATCCCAGGACTCTGGGATCATGACCTGAGCCAAAATCAAGAGTCAGATGCTTAACGGACTGAGCCACCCAGGCACCCCCGGACTCCTGCTTCTAGAATCCAATACTTAACCGCAGAGACACGACCCACATCGGCCACCAGGGAGCGTCATTGACCCAGGACAGCTTTGTACTAGATCTCTAAAGGGACCCAAAATACTCAAAATGCAATTGGTCATTTACATATTCGACACTTTCATCAACTGTGAGTTGGAAAACTTATTCATCGGCCTGCAGTGAATGCATCACCATCGATTCTCTTTCTAGAACAAATTAAATGCCTTGAGTTGGGAGTAATACAATTAAGTCCTGCTTGTTTTCCCACCCATTCCAGGGACGTTAATAGATGAAATGCTATTCTCAATGGTTAGCTTATGTTGTAGACCTGATAGAGACCACGGAGATGTCTAAAACCTATTTCTTTACTTCACAGGCAAATCAGCTCTGGACTCGGAGGGCCAGCATTGTCCAGGGGCATGGCATTAGTTGTGACTGAGCCAGGACTAGAAGGCCCAGCCACCTGCCTCCCAGCCGTATGATGACTTCTACACCTGGTGGAAAACCAAGATCTCCTGCATATGCCAAAGCACCCTCCTGGTTTTTATCTTGGAAGAAGTAAAAAGGTCAATCCCGAGTGAAAGATTTTATGCTTTGTTTAAATGTGGGCATGATGACCACAGAAAAATGGGACCCGGTTTTTGCTTTCAAGGAGTTTCTAATTTAGTTGGGAAAATATGTCCACATAGAATAATGCATTATATTCCATCCCGGAGAGATAGAGGTAAGAGATGGTACTCTTGGGTATAGGGAAGGTCTTTAAAAAGAGAAATATTCACGATTCTATACTTGGGCTTTTGTGTCGTCACCTCGCTTTGACAAAATACTAGCTGGCCGCATTGGCTCACCTGCATCGAAGGTGCCAGAACCCCAGCTTCACCTCTGCGCAAGGTGTCAGGATCACACTGGGGCCACGGGGCTGGCAAGCCTTGGCCCAACGTCTGGCCTAGGCACCCTGTCATCCTTCAGGCCTGCCATTTCTGCCCGGCTCCCAGCATCCCCCACACAAAGGCATTTCTGGGGTGTGCTTTAAAGACGAACAAGCCGCTCAGGGCATCCCAAGTGGCTGCAAACTCAGAAAGCACCCAAAACAGGCCTGATTTGGGCTGTTACTAGGTAGTAACAGAAATAAAAGCCACCAACTTATAGCAGAGCTTTTTTCCAAACGAGAGGGAGGGAATGCTGCCCACACCCGCAATCCATCTCCCTTCATCCTGAACTCAGGAAGCCGCATCGTCAGGCTGCTTGGCGTGGCCATGTTGGGCTCATGGCATTTGAGATGCTGGTTCTCAAGAGGGAGAACATTTTTCATTGCTATTTCGTAAAACATCACACACAGCTGGGAGCTGTCCCATTTAGCTATTTGGGCTCTACCCCATATTCAGGAACTAGTAGACAAACTTACTTTTTCTCCTCCAGTTATGCCGGATTTACCATCTATTATATACATGAAGTATAAAAAAGCTGGAGTGCAGGGGGTCTGGCATCCTGTTGTCTTTAACAGCTCTTTCTTACCTATAGTCCTCTCTCATCTTTCAAATGATCGAGCAACTTCCTTTGTGCTAACCTCTGTGATTGAAGAAACTTATTTTTGGTAACTTTCCCAACCCACAAAACCAAACCCATTTTAAGGTGGAAAAGTACAGTGTAACAATGGCATTACTGTTTTTTGGTGGGTGACATGAAAATGTTTAAGCCCGACCCGAACACCAGTCACTGTTGAAAGGTACTGCCTTGTACAAAATAACAAACCAGATCCCAAACTGTCTGTTTATGGTCATCACGGTTCACTTCATTAAGCCATAACTCTGATTACATTCTTTCTTCTGCCCTACCCTGAAGGCTGAGCTCTGAGGCCAGGGGGCCTGGCCTACTCTTCCGTGGTAACTGTTTGCCCCAAAGCACATTTGGGCAAAATAGATGCACGGTGGACAAAGGAACCTCTCAGGCTCTGTGGGGACCTTACTTCAGGGGCTCCGGAGTCATGCTTCCGTTCACCACCTCCTGAGCACCCCACCCCGGGAGGCCCCTGGTTCCTGTTGCACCTGCAGAGATTCCTTGGGGAAAATTCCTGGCTGAGAAGGGAGAGGGTGAGGTAGGCAAGGTGCATGGGGGAATATGTTTTAATCTGCAATAACAACGCACAGGCGGAAATCTTAAAAGAACGGGGTGAAGTGGGACAGAGGGAGTCAGTATTTGGAGCATATAGCAGGTGCTCAGCAATAACCACTTTGTTGTTATAAATAAATATAAATAGCTGGTTTTCTCTCTTCTGAGTCCAAATTAGCCCAAATACGGACTTCTCATGGGCTCGGCTCCCAATATCTTGGAATCTTGATTAATTCCATGGAAAGAGCCTCCAAGTGTGCCCACCCACGGGCAGAGCCATATTTCAGGGGCCTGTCCTTCAACAAACATGTATAGCGCTGCCGTTATGTGCCAGACTCCCAGGTGAAAGTTCAGAACAGATCATGGTTGACCTCATAGCTCTTACAGGCTGGGGAGAAAACAGGCTCAGAATGAGAAATTGGAAGTGTAAACAGCCATCTGAAGAAGTGCGGAAAGAGGAGGACTTAGTTCGGCTTAGTTCAGCTAGTGACAGAAACTAGAAACCATGGTGACTTAAAGAAGATGGAAGTTGGGGCGCCTGAGTGGCTCAGTCGGTTAAGCATCTGCCTTCGGCTCAGGTCATGATCCCGGGGTCCTGGGATCGAGCCCCGCGTCAGGCTCCCTGCTCCGCGGGGAGCCTGCTTCTCCCTCTCCCACTCCCCCTGCTTGTGTTCCCTCTCTTGCTGTCTCTCTCTGTCAAACAAATAAATAAAATCTTAAAAAAAAAAAAAGAAGAAGAAGATGGAAGTTCATTTTCACATAAAAGAAATACAGAGATGAAAAGTCAAGGGCTGATAAGACAGCTCCACGCTCAGTCACTAGAAAGCTTGACAGCTCTGTCTTTCTTTCACCTCAGGCATCTTAGCTTGTTAATTCCATCCTCAGGTTGGTCTCAGAATGGCTGCTGGAGCTCCAACCATCACGGCCACATTCCAAGGAGAAAGGCAAAGAAGAAAGCTGGCTTCCTGGTTTAATATTCCCCCTTTGAAGAACTTTCTCTGAAGGCTCCCTCCGCCCCCAATGTCTTCTGCTTACATCTCCTCAGCCACAGATATCTGCAAACATAGGAAATGCAGGGGGTTTTTTGTTTGTTTCTTTGGGTTTTTTTTTTTCCAGCTGGCCCCATTGCTGCTCCCAACAACACAGGGGTCTGTTAGTCAAGAAGAAAGGGGAATAGATGTTGGTAGGCAACTAGCAGCTTCTGCTACAGACACACTCGTAATCACAGAAGACCATTCTGGAGAAGTGTGTCATCTTTAAGCAGAAAGAAAATATGAGTCAACTACGCAGAAAGCATTGCAGATGGAGAAAACCAACTTCTGCATAAAGCCTAGAGGTAAGAAATTTCATGGAGCCTTCAAGGAAAGCTCACAGGAGTCTAGTATGGACATTTTGCCCCTAAATATAATTCCCTCATCTGCTTAACAGCTTACTTTAGCTTAGGACCTGCGAGAACATAAGCCTTCCTATCCATCCAAAGAAAAAGTTGGGGTTGCCATCACATTACGGTATAAGCAAGTCTCCATTCTTTACAGAAGAACAGACTTGGGGGATGGGGGAGGCAAGGAGCTAAGGTCCTGAAACATGAATGGGAAAAGAAGAACTCTGAACGCAAGGGGACATGCACCCTTCCCTCTGGCTTCTGGGCTTAGATGGCCTCTGGGGGTAAGGGGCACAGGTGACCCTCCTAAGCAATGGCTGACGAGGTTCCAGCTGTGTGACTCTGGTAACATCCAAGAGGACCCGGCATGCTGTTACCTGTTTGATGGTTTCACATCATAAATGCATCCAACAGTATTTTAAAATTGCAGCCTCCTTAGCTCCGGACCCTATGGCAAGCACTTCTCTAAATTCCTTTTGTTCTGATCTCACACATCATTTCAGCATGTGAGGGGGGCCTGGAGGGAACTGCAGGCTAGACAAATATAAAACATGTTGATTTTTTTTTCTTTTCTAAAAATTTATTTTTATTTATTTATTTATTTTGCCTTTCAACAACTGGGCCCGCCAAGCCCACTTCAAGGAAAGGAGCTGCATTTTAAGTTAGCCCCATTTTCTGGCACTGGTGGGAATGTCTTCATTTTTTTCTTAGCTTTCCGCCTGTGGTCACCTTGCAAGGCTTTGCCGTCCCTCCATGTCTTCTCTCCTGCCGCATCCCCGGCTCCTCCTGGCTTGATTTCCCATCACATCTGCTGTGGGCCAAGTGCCCAATAATTTTCCATGAACGCCTCTGTACAGCGAGGTTCCACAGCTGCACGGCTGGAGGTGCAATACACCGAACGCACATACGCCCTGCCTGCCCCCCGCCTGCCCCCCAGGCTTCCCGGCCAGAGAGTCACTGGACACGTGTGTTTTCTGGGAAGAGCTCTGACTTAGCAACTCAGGGATCACACAGCCCTGGGCCCACACAGCCCCACAGACTCCCCTCCTCCCAGGAGCTTCCTGGCCCTCACGCAGTTGCTGTTGGGGAAAGTGCAGCTCAGGAAGGGAAGTAGAAGGTGGGAGCATCATCATCTGGGAACAAAAGGACACTCGCGTACCTTCCTTCCAGGTCCTGGCTGCTGTACACATTGGGCAAAATGTTTATTGTTGCCTTTGTGATAAGCGAGCTGTAACTCTTCAAATGTGTCCAAGTCATCACTTTTAGGATCTGATTCTCGTCTCTTAGAAGGCATTACATTGCTTTAATATGCAACAGTCTAGGAACATTAAATCATTTTTTAAAGTTTCATCTCGTTGAGCCTGAGCCAAGGTATTCTTGGGTTGGGTTTGCACATCCACCCTTTTTTTATATAGTTAAAAAGAAACACACGACAAAATACCTATCGAGTGACTTCACTCTTGCCAGCATCCAAGAGCGATCTGCATAAGTGGGCCCTTTCGGTTTCCAGGGGCCCCACAGTAGGGCTTCACCCCCAGGATCGGCAAGTATTCGCTGAGGGCCCACCACACTCGCTAGACGGCAAAATGAGAGGCGAGGAAGACGCGGTGGGCTGGCCGCAGGCTAGCAAAGTCCCCATTTTCCAGGAATGCCAAAGACTTGGCTGGAGAGACAGGCTAACCCAGGGCTGAGAGTGAAATTAGTGTCTGAGCCACCTTTATGAGCAATGCTTCAGCAAAGACTGAGCCTCACCTAGCTCCACAAACTCTCTGCAAAATCCCGCGGGGGCCATGAGGCCTGAGTGAGGACAGCCATCTCGGGAAGGCTCCCTTCCTCCCGCACCAAACCTTCCTCTTTCCTCCTGGTTCAGGCCACCTTCCAAACAGCCCTCAGTAAACCCTGCCTTGGGTTAGGTTTCGCTGTTCACATGTCCATCTCCCGGCTGGTAAGAGAAGGGCTTGTCTTGACCCTAGATCAAGGGCTGTCTTGATCACCCTAGAATCTTGGTGCCTTCCAGAGTTCTCTGCGACCCAGTGAATGTGGCAGAACCCCCCCCCCCCCAAACACAGCCGGGAAGATGGGGAGCCGTAGCTTCCATTGCAATGTCCGGCCTCCTAGCCAGCGCTCCGCAGAGACCAGCACCCACACCCTACCCAGGTCCCCCCACTTTTGCACTTCGCCCCAACCCCGGTCTTGCCCCAGGTCCTCCTCAGCCCACGTTGGGGCTCCCCCAGCCCATCTTCTCCCTGCTTGGGTTCTTCGCAACACGCAGCAGGCGGAAGCGAGAAACGTGGGGATATCCGGTGGGTGTGAGGAACTTCCGCCCAGTGTGGGCCACTTCCGGGAGCGGGTCCACGCCCCCGGGATGGGCCAGAATTAGAAAGGAGGGGTGGGTACGCGGTGGCCCGGGTGGGTACGCGGTGGCCCAGGTGGCTGCCCAGAGACCCAGCCACATGCTGAGAACCTTCTAGAAAATCCCTGCTCTGTCCTCACCCAGGGCCCGGCCCCTCCACGGGGCTCTTGCCGGGCCCGGCACGGCCTTGGCCTCTGCCCAGATCCGGGGCTGCTTCTAGAGACCCTGAGACGCCTTGAGCCGCCAGGGTCCAGTGTCGCAAGCCCGGCCTCTTCCCAGGGCCGGGAAGACAGTCTCCCTGGGTCTGGCTTCTCCTCCCCAGCCGGCTTGGCCAGTCTGGAAACAATGACTGCGGAGAGAAACTGCTTCTCACGGGGGTTTTGGAAACCGCGGCTGGGCCTCAGCAAACAGCTTTTGCAAAGGGCTGTGGCTCCGGAGTAGATGCTTCCACGCCAGGCGGGTGCAGAGGAAGTGACAGAGACAATAGACAGCATTGTGTCTTCTCCCAGGAAGCTCTGCTCTGCGTTGCTTTCAGGGAAATTGACTCTGGGGCAGCTCGGTCTGTTCCAAAGCAACAGCTTTATGTGATTATGTTAGTCCCAGGCTAGGACGAACCGCTCTTCCTACCTCATTAACAGCAAGGCCAGCAGGGACCGGCCATGCCATGGGGGGCTCTGTGCCCTAATTCGTGGGGCAAGGGCTGAGCGTAGGAAGTCGTAACAACAATGCATCTTGGAGCAGAAGCCGTCTGTGGAGGGAGCCCAGCTTTGATGCGGGGCCCTGTCCTGATTAGGGCTGACGGCTGGGGCCCCAGCAGTGCTCTGGAAGGTGGCGTAAGCCGGGATGGTGTTTGGGATGTGGGCTTTTGCACCTGGGTCTGATGAAGTTTGATGGGGTTTAACACATGCAAACAGCAGCTTTTGTTCTACAGGACAATGTCCCTCCCCAGCCCGGACCCAGCCCGAGACCCCCGTGGCACCCGTTTCCTCCCCGTCACCTCTTGTCACTCTGCTCGTTGAAGTTTAATTAGGACAAGGAGCTTTCACAGGCTCATTTCTCACTCCAGCAACTTTCTAACACTTCCTAACAAGGAGGCCACAGCCTGAGGGGGTGGGGGGAAGGAGAGGAGGTTGTGGGGAAGGAGAGAACGGTTGAGGGGGCTGGGAGGGGCGAGTAGGGGGTGTGTGGAGAAGATCAGAACAGGCACAGAGGAAGCTCAAAACCACACTGGATCCTTGGGGAACTGGGGATTGATCTGGGAAGAAAAGAAAAGTAAACAAATCCTAACTGGCCTTTGTTTTCTGGGTGGCCAGACAGTAACTTCCCCCAAATTCTCCATGGTTCCGGAAAAGAAAGCAAAGGATCAATCAGTGTTGACTTTGTGACTTTCAGAACTGGATCACATGGGCCTTTAACACCTTAAACTCCTCTAACTCACACACAAGCTTTTCCCATTCGCTGGCTTCTGAACTACAGGAGTCATGGTGACTGTGCCCAGCGTCCCAACCCACTCCTGAACCAGGCTCCCACAGGGGAGAGAGTGCTGTTTCCTGTGCAGATGGTAGGAATCCCACACTGAGGGTACAATCCTGCTGACCTCGATGGAGGTGTTGGCAGGAAGAAATGGAGGGTGGAGGGATAGGGGATCCCTGTGTATCCTTGCCTGTGTTAGTATAGTTCCGGTCTTGCTGCGGTAACAAACACCCGAAATGGAGGTGCTTAAAATCTGTGAACATTTTTTTTCTTCATCTGCTACCATGTTCATGTCCATGGTGAGTTGGCTCAAAGCTCTGCACCCCATCACCCCCACTCTGGGCCCTAAGCTGATGAAGCATTGTACCTTTAGGAGCAAAACCGCCCATGGGTTTGGTAGAGGGAGAAAGAGATGAGGACAGGGCCCTGGTTCTTGAGGTGCCTTCACAGAGGTGACCACATCAGTTGTTGACATTTCATTACCAAAGAAAGTGACACATACATATCTAACTTCCAAGGAGAGGAGACTTGTCCTTTTTTTTTTTGAAGATTTTATTTATTTATTCATGAGAGAGAGAGAGAGAGAGGCAGAGGCAGAGGGAGAAGCAGGCTCCTCGCGGAGCAGGGAGCCCGATGCGGGACTCGATCCCAGGACCCTGGGATCATGACCTGAGCCGAAGGCAGACGCTCAACCAACTGAGCCACCCAGGCGTCCCATGTCCTTTTTGTTATGGTTCTAGAAGGTAGACCAGAAATATGTGGTTGGGAGTCCCAATAGCCTTCTATTTTAGTTATGTACTGCTGTGGAACAGATTCCTCCGAAGCTTAGCGGCTTCAACCAACAGATACTTATTTTCTTACTCAATCTGGGAAGAGCTTAGCTGTGAGTCCACCTGGCCCCAGTTCAGCCCCCCTCACTTGTAGCCGGGGCCTCTCCATCTAACCCGGTCCCTCTCCAACTGGGAGGAGGGTGAGAGGAGAGGAGTGCAAGCCTTTCAAGGGTCTCCTGGTGAAGACTGACAAAGAGAGAGAAAGAAAGGAAATACTTAAGTCCCTGAAGTTGCCCTAACCGCTTCCCTGGCTGACGCCATCTCTGCTCTGCCACTGGTGGGTATGGCCTGTTGGAGTCAGGGGTCTCTGTCCAGGCAGACTGAGATGCTCCTTGTGCAGAAGGTGAACAGACAGCCGGACCCCCTCACTAGCTAAGTATATACTAGGTACATAAGCTTCCCAGGGCCTGGGTTCAAGTCTGTGCTACAGAGAAATGACAGAACACTGTGTGTGTAACCCTTTGAGTTATGAGTGCAACTTCAAGGCCCAGGGCCTGTGGAACATCTAGGCCCCTGTGAAACTCCCAGCGGAGATTTCAACCAATCAGGGCTCCAGACAAGAGGAAAGAGCAGAAGCTTTGAGAGGAAACCCAGTGGGAAGTCAGCAAACGGAGCGATGGAGGCGGGGAGTGAGGCGGGCAAGATGTGCCCAGCTACGGGCCTAGACCCAGAGACCCTGACCTCCAGTGGTAGGAGGGCCTCGCAAGTCACCCTTTGACAACCCACACAGCTCCTGTCAGAGGGGGATTCTCAATTTGGAGAGGGAATGGCAGGAGTATTAAACTTTTAAAATGACATCATGGGGGCGCCTGGGTGGCTCAGACGGTTAGGTGTCTGCCTTCAACTCGGGTCGTGATCCCAGGGTCCTGGGATCGAGCCCCGCATCAGGCTCCCTGCTCAGCAGGGAGCCTGCTTCTCTCTCTCTCCCTCTGTGGCTGCTCACCCTGCTTGTGCTCTCTCTCTCTCTGTCAAATAAAAAATAAAATCTTAAAAAAAAAAAAAAATGACATCATGGTGCCTGTTTGGAAAAGTTGTCAGTAGGGGCAATGGCCTCTTGTGAACCTCCATCTCCTTTATTTCTAGAATCGCTTGGGGGTGGTGGTTAGGATTCTCACCTCCCCTGGGATTCTGGGCTACTCAGAGCTCAGAGCCTGAAGTCACCCTTCTGGGGAGGGTCTGTGTGTAAGTGGAGACGATGAGGTGTTGTCCCCAGAAGGCAGATGGGACCCAGAGAAGGCAGCAGGGCCCCTGTGGGTTGGGGTATTACTGGCCTCAAGGACTATTCCTTAGACAGTCCATTCCGTCTTTGGTCAGTCATTAGAAAGAGTACTGGAAAAAGAGAACACAAGGAATTTGGTCCAGATGAGAAAGACTCAGGTAACTCACAGGGTTGAGTAGGCATCTGGCGTGAGTGTCCCTCTTCAGGGCTGGGAACCAGGCTGGCTGGGGCTACAGGCAGCCTCATACTGAGAAAGTCTTATTTGTCCAGGAAGAGCCTTGGCCGTGTGCATGTGGCCAAAAGCCCTGAGGATGTGAGCTGCCTGACCAGTGCCACAGGACCCCAATGTCCCACCAGCGTGGGTGGGAAATGGTTCACCCAGAGAGGCCCTAGGACCCGGGCCAGAGCCCACGTAGCCCGGGCCAACTTCCTCCCTGGGGAGTAGCTTTCATTTTGTGAATTGTTTTTTCCTTCTCTCTTGTTGCTCACTCCCAGTGGACTCCCTTTAGGACTTCCCTTCAGAGACGACTTGGGACTTTGATTTCCATGGTGAGACCTTACCCCTGTTGCCATTCCAAAAGGGTTCAGCGGGCACCCGGTGGGAGGGAATGACTGATAAAACCTCCTTGGAAAGCGGTTGGGCACAATCTCCCGACGTTGTACATCCTCGAAGCCCCAGGATTTCCGCTCCTCCCCAAGGGAAACAAGTGTTTATCCTCACTGAAAGACATGGCCAATGTTCATAGCAGTTTTCTTGCTGGGAACCGGGACACCCCCCAAATGTCTGTGACAGGTAGAATCAATAACGTGTGCATATCCACACGAAGAAAACACCACCCTGCAATGAAAATGCACAAAGCCAACGTATACAGAACCATGGGGCTGAATCTGATACATAACGGAAGGAAAGAAACCAGACAGAAAGGGTCTATGCTTCACAGCTCCATTTATGTGAAATCCAGGGATAGGCAAAACCATTCTGGGGGATAGGAATCAGAGTGAATGGGGGCTCCCTTGAGGGATGGGTATTGACAGGAAGGGGTTGAGAGCCTTCAGGGGCTGGATATGTTCCAATTGTTGACTGTGGTGGTAGTTACTCAGGTGTATCATGGAAAATGAAAAAATTCATCAAGATACACTTTTTTTTTTTTTTTTTATTTTATTCTTATGTTAATTCCCATACATTACATCATTAGTTTTAGATGAAGTGTTCCATGATTCATTGTTTGTGCATAACACCCAGTGCTCCATGCAGAATGTGCCCTCCTCAATACCCACCACCAGGCTAACCCATCCTCCCACCCCCCTCCCCTCTAGAACCCTCAGTTTGTTTTTCAGAGTCTATCGTCTCTCATGGTTCGTCTACCCCTCCGATTTCCCCCGCTTCATTCTTCCCCTCCTGCTACCTTCTTCTTCTTTTTTTTTTCTTAACATATATTGCATTATTTGTTTCAGAGGTACAGATCTGAGATTCAACAGTCTTGCACAATTCACAGTGCTTACCAGAGCACACACCCTCCCCAGTGTCCATCACCCAGTCACCCCATCCTTCCCACCCCACCCCCCACTCCAACAACACTCAGTTTGTTTCCTGCGATTAAGAATTCCTCATATCAGTGAGATCATATGATACATGTCTTTCTCTGTTTGACTTATTTCACTCAACATAATACCCTCCAGTTCCATCCACATCATTGCAAATGGCAAGATCTCATTCCTTTTGATGACTTCATAATATTCCATTGTATATATATACCACATCTTCTTTATCCATTCATCTGTCGATGGACATCTTGGCTCTTTCCACAGTTTGGCTATTGTGGACATCGCTGCTATAAACATCGGGGTGCACGTAGCCCTTTGGATCCCTACTTTTGTATCTTTGGGGTAAATACCCAGTAGTGCAATTGCTGGATCATAGGGTAGCTCTATTTTCAACTTTTTGAGGAACCTCCATACAGTTTTCCAGAGTGGCTGCACCAGCTTGCATTCCCACCAACAGTGGAGGAGGGTTCCCCTTTCTCCGCATCCCCGCCAACATCTGTCGTTTCCTGACTTGTTAATTTTAGCCATTCTGACTGGTGTGAGGTGGTATCTCATTGAGGTTTTGATTTGGATTTCCCTGATGCTGAGCAATATTGAGCACTTTTTCATGTGTCTGTTGGCCATTTGGATGTCTTCTTTGGAAAAATGTCTGTTCATGTCTTCTGCCCATTTCTTGATTGGATTCTTTGTTCTTTGGGTGTTGAGCTTGATGAGTTCTTTATAGATTTTGGATACTAGCCCTTTATCTGATATGTCATTTGCAAATATCTTCTCCCATTCTGTCGGTTGTCTTTTGGTTTTGTTGACTGTTCCCTTTGCTTTGCAAAAGCTTTTTATCTTGATGAAGTCCCAAGAGTTCATTTTTGCCCTTGCTTCCCTTGCCTTTGGCGATGTTTCTAGGAAGAAGTTGCTTCGGCTGAGGTCAAAGAGGTTGCTGCCTGTGTTCTCCTTTAGGATTTTGATGGACTCCTGTCTCACACTGAGGTCTTTCAACCATTTGGAGTCTATTTTTGTGTGTGGTGTAAGGAAATGGTCCAGTTTCATTCTTCTGCATGTGGCTGTCCAGTTTTCCCAACACCATTTGTTGAAGAGACTGTCTTTGTTCCATTGGACATTCTTTCCTGCTTTGTCGAAGATTAGTTGACCATAGAGTTGAGGGTCCATTTCTGGGCTCTCTATTCTGTTCCATTGATTTATGTGTCTGTTTTTGTGCCGGTACCATGCTGTCTTGATAAGATACACCTTTTTTAAATTGAAATATAGTTGACACACACTGGTACCTTAGTTTTAGGTGTACAGTGTAGTAATTGGACAAGTCTATGCTCACAAGTGTAACTATCACGTGCCACCATACATCATCCACTATTACAACACTATTCAACTGTTACAACTATTACAAAACTATTACAACTATTATAAAACCACTGACTATATTCCCTCTGCTGTGCCGTCAAGCTATACTTTCAAGACCCATGCACTTTACTATATGGGTGCTGTGCCTAGAAAGGAAAACAGTTAATGTGGTGAGTAGGTTTCCTGCATGTTCTGGCTCTTTCTGAAGCTTTTAGGGATGTTTCCTTAACAATGAAGAATTGATCACTCCATAGAAAACAAACAAAACACAGTACAAACGTCACTTTCCCTCCCAGACTTCAGGGTCTTTCCAGGAAGAAATAATTTTGGAGGAATGACATTCAAGTGGTAGAATTTTCTCTCTCTAAGGAGACGATGCCTGCCCCCTCCCCCTTGTGTCGAGGTTGGCACGGCAAATAGTTTCAATTTTCAGATGTCATCTTCCAAGCAAAGAGTTCTCATTATGGTCTAATTACCTGGGCTATTGGAAACAGGAAACGGATAGCTGAGCTATTGAACTTGGGGGAAAAAGAAAAGAGAACCGCTTCCTACCAATATTTTTAAAGTTTCAAAAAAGATCGCTGCTTAGTCTCCTCAGGGCTATTAGGTACATTAAAAATCAGCCTAATTATATATTTTAACAAGAAACCAAAGAAAGGGCCAGGAAAGCGCAGTTTCAATCTTTTGGATAAATAAAAATAAATGTGTGGGTGTGAGCTATAAATAAATACGCTTTCCATTTTAAATGGCCTAATCACATATTTGCTTAAGGAATTTCTGCACACCATGATAAAAATAAAATATGTCACATATTTTCCTCTGAAAGATAAAAATATACAAATAAATATAAAACACTCAATTTTTTTAAAAAAATTGTGTAATGCATTCTGGTCAATAGGGTTCCTTTTTCTTCATGAATTTTTATAGTTTATGTGAACAGTCTAGGCAGAAGAACTTTGTGACAGAGAATGTAGTGATAGAAAATCTCAAGAAATGGCGGGGGGGGTGCTTGTCTTTCTGGTGAGGGCTTTAGTTCAGAGCTGCTTACCCACCACCCCCACCTCTAGCTCAGAGAGCATTCCTTCTATGGGGACGTGCAAAGCGGATCCCTCACTGATTTCTCATTGTTTTTGTAAAATATATGTTATGCCTGCAAGCCCAGAGAATGGGCCCTCATCAGAAGCCTTTCCATGTCATTTTGCTCCCAGCCTCTGTGATATTGGATACTACATGAAAACTAACAAAGCAAGGAAGATCGACATGGAAACAACGGGAAACAAAATCTGTATATTTTATTTCAAAGGGAAAGTCTTCATGAATGTCTCTCCCTGGCTCTTTGGAGACACGATGAGCGTAGGCGTACTTTTAATCGAGTAAATTAAACTTGTTTTAAAACAAGAAGTAGCAGCCGAATTGCATTTTGCTGAAGAGACCAGCTTAGATGAGTGAAAATATACCAGGTCCCTTGAAACAGAACCCTGGGAGGGAAATAATTAATAGTCGCCCTACCATTTTAAGGGAAACAGTCTGCTAACTGATAGAGCCCTTTATCAACAATTCAGAAGTAAAAGAATGCGACACTTTTTAAAGTGTCCACCAGGTATAGACTCCCAATGACTTTTGTGCAGAGGATAAAGCCTTCAGAGAGGCTTTAACTGGTTTTCTGTCCCTGTCAAAACACACCTGTGTCTTTAGCAAGAGTTAATGGTTTTTATTAAAACTTATTTAAAATTATTAAAAATAGCAATAGCTCAATGGCAAATACAGTTCCCACCGTTCTGTAAAAAAGTCTCAGCTTTGTTTTCCTGAATCCTCATGTAAATTGTTGCGAGTTAGGGGGCTCCTGGGTAGCTCAGTCGGTTGGGCATCTGACTCTTGATTTCGGCTCGGAGCATGATCTCAGGGTCATGAGATTGAGCCGCGTGTTGGGGTCTGCACTGGGCATGAAGCCTGCTTAAGATTCTCTCTCTCTCCCTCTCCCCCACCCCCAAAAATAAAGAAATAAATAAAGTGTTGTGAGTTAGGTTGTTGATGAGTTGCTTAGATTTGTTCTCGCCATTCACATGTAAATGGCTGAATTAATGACACAAGAATTAATACAGAGACACAATTACACGTTGTTGTTATTTGGTTGGTGGGGGGGGGAGCTATGTTCATACAACTATCTTAGATACTCAGTCAAAGATGGCAATTTCACCGGATGTGGGAAATTGCCTGTTCAGTAGGCAAATAACTGTCATTAGGACGTCTCTTAACTCAGTGTGACCTGAAACCAGCAGCCCCAGCATCTCATGGGAACTTGCTAGAAAATTTGCCAAGTCAGGCCTGCCTCTGTCAATGACTCAGAATCTGCATCGCCCCAGCCCCCAGGGCACTGCTGTGCCCATAAGGGTTTGAAAGACTAGGTCTAGTCATGTGTATTGATGACTACACACCTCATCCAAGCGTCTTCAGTGAGGGGCCCCCGAGATGAGTAAGAGCGAGTACCTTCCAGCAAGGACCTGATATTTTATTAAGACTAAAAGGTGTGAACAAAGATGGGATATTATCTTCAAAAAGTTAGCGTTAGTGTGTGGATGGGTGTTTGCCTTACAGTCGCCCAGGTTCTCCACACTGAGGAGCGGCCCCATTCTCCTCTCAACAGGTGAGGTCACGGCTTTACATCCTGACCCCTACCACACCAGCCCTGCTTCCTGCCCCTGCACTGGCCCCAGTCGGATTCCTTTCTGCGGCTGCTGGATCAGCCATGGTGTAAAGAGAAAAGAGGCAACACCAGGTTTTCTTCTGGAAAGTAAATGTTTGGAGGCCAAGGTGGAAATGTGGGGTTTCGTGGGTTTCCAAGGGAAGCCACGCACAGATGCACACCTGACTGATCCCGTGCCAGATGTCTGCCTGCTCTCTCCGAGACACAGCCGGTGTTCTTAGTTGGTAATTGCTTTGCGGGGTGGTGGTGGGGGTGCGCAGCGTGGCCTGGGGGCAGGAGGAAAGGTTCCACGCTTCCCATCTCTGAATCCTGAGCTCTTTCTCCTCTCTGTCTTGTGGAATGTTGCCTCGGAGTTCTGTGGTCCTTAACAGTGTCATCCTCCCATTTGGATGCAGGGCTCCCTCTGCCATGTGGCCCCAGCCAACTGCAAGTTCCATTGAAATTGGGCCACATGGAGCCGGAGCCGGGAGGAAGATTCTCGAGTGGCTGGCCTTCAGCAGGCAGGGATGTGATTGGGTCCTGGGAGCCCCCTCTCCACTGTGGGCCCGGGGAGCAGCCCCCCCACCACTGGGGATAACTTCTTCCAGGTGTTCAAGCTCAAAACAAAGAAGCTTTTCTCTGTTGCCTGAGAATGAAGAGTCCTCGCTAGTTGCATAAAGTTTTTCCGAGATGGTAATATTTGGTTACAGTAAGATCTGTTATTTCACAAGAAACCCAGCAGAGTTGCCCGTAATTTGATTCATGTAGTAACTGGGAAAACTCTAAGTGGGGAGCTGGGAGCTGGGGGGAATCGAGATCCAAGCTCATTAATGCAGCGTTCAGTGGGGTCAGCGTTTCGCCCTTGGAGCTGAACCTTGTACAATAGGCTGCCAGGTCCCCAGCCACCTTTCGAGGTCAGGGTCATGAGGGAAGTTTTGCTGGCATTGCTCTAAGTACAACACCCCAAACAGTTTCCATGACCCACATTATTCCATCTGACTTCATCTTCATATAGCCCAAGCAAATAGCATTATGCCACCAAACTAAATCCAACAGGTAGACATGTCAAAAGTCAATTGCTACAAATTTGTTGGGGTGCTCTAGTATTTGGTACCCAGAGAACATAATTTTATCAAGTACCCAAGGTGACTTGAAACAATACCTACAGATTTTTCTAAACCTGTTATATGAGTGCGTATTTTTCCAGGAATTTTTATGTATAGAATCACTGTATCAATTAAACAAATCTGTAAGTTAGTATAAATTTAAAAAGAGTCATATCAATTAACAAAGATGAAACTGAAATAATTAGATATTTAATTTATGACATGTATGAACGGCTTAAAATCTAATTTATTGGAACATATTTTATCTAAGATCAAGAGCATGAAGAAATACATGCATATAATGTGACTCAAATTAGATGAAGATTTTGATCCATTCCCAGATCTGATGATGTATTTATTTAAGCATGCTTAAAAAGTTGGTTCTTGCTGTCCAGGGCCAGGCAGCAAAATCCTAAGGAGGGGAAACCTTTCTGGAGCAGCTCTACAAGCCCTCAGGTACATCCTTGCTCCCGATTCCAAGAGGTACCTATGGCCAGTTTCTCAGGTGCAGAGCAAGGACAACATCTGGAGAATTTTTAAATACCTGGGTGACAGGTATTCCAGTAAACCAACAGTTCCAATGATTATGTGTTTGTTTCTCTCTCTCTTTTTTTTTTCGAGTACATGTGTTGGGGACCGAGAGAAGATGAGTGGTGGACCTTCCCAGTGACTTGCAGTCACTGATTTGGGGGATGGAAGAGGACAGTTGAGGTTGGGGATGGTGGACACAGGGGCAGAGGAGGAGGGTGAACACCATGAATGTGGGGACTTTGAGTTATTGATAACTTCCAGACCCATGCTGCTGTCCTCCCACCTCTACCCTGGACCTCCAGCTGGGCACACTCCATACTGGATGCAGATGCGTACTGCAGTGGTCCGGTTAGGGAGCGATAGTCCCATCACAAAGTTGTCATCTGGAAATACCTGGCTTATGACTCCTGAGATGTGCTTGGGTCCCTTCATGTTGGACCTGGCTTCCTAGAGTTATTTATTGTACCATGTGTTGCCTGGTTAGTATAAATAAAGTAGAAGTACTTGGTAAAATTATCACATTACACCCTCTCTTCACCCCTTTTCCTAGGTTTTAGTATGTTCATTTTTCCTCCATTCTGCTTGTTTGGAACCAAACCCGGGTCTGCCTGCCCCACTCCCTCTTCTGGTCAAGTCCCGGATCTTTCTGTCCTTTACTCTTACTTACAACATGAGCCAAATATGCAAGTCACTGACGTTCATGCTGCGTGATTATCCAGCAATATTAACTTATTAAAATGTTAAACATTTAAAAAATAATTAGCAAAAAATAATTAGCAAAATTAGCAATGTTTATTTACATTTTAATTTTTTCCAACTTCAAGAATGTGAAAATGGTTAAAAGGATAAATAAACACTTGATGGAAATATTGATAACACTATATTTTAAATAGCTTCTAACTATTAAATGTGCTCGCCTTTCTCATCTTTAAAATGGGAGGAGCTCAGTGATATCTCAGGTTCCTTCTTCCCTGTAATTTTATGTTCTAAGATTTTGGCTGTGGCTCTCTTTTCAATCAGCACACTCCGAGATAAGTCTAGCCAGATCTATTTTTTTCCAACTTAAATTATGAAAAGTTTTAAATACGCGGACAGGGTGATAGAGCAGTATGATGAGTAACTGTGTACTCACCACCTGGATCCCACGGTTATTAACGTTTGGCTTATCTGCCTTGTCCCTGTGTACGTGTGTCCTTGTAAACCATTTGAAACTAAGTTGCAGGGTGCCTGGGTGGCTCAGTCGGTTAAGCGACTGCCTTCGGCTCAGGTCATGATCCTGGAGTCCCGGGATCGAGTCCCGCATCGGGCTCCCTGTTCAGCAGGGAGTCTGCTTCTCCCTCTGACCCTCCCCCCTCTCATGTGCTCTCTCTCTCTCATTCTCTCTCTCAAATAAATAAATAAAATCTTAAAAAAAAAACAAACAACTAAGTTGCAGACCTCATGATGCTTTACGCCTAAAGACCTCAGCATGCATTTCTTAGAAATAAGTGCATTCTTCTGCATGACACAACACAGTAATCACCCCTCAGAAAATGAGCAAGACTGAGATATCATATAACTATAGTACCTGTGATTCTGTAATATCATCTGAGAAGACACATGATGTCTCCTTAGTTTCTTTTCATCTAAAACAGCCATCTTGTCTCTGCTTGCTTTTTGCTCTTTCCCCCATGGTATTGGGATGTGTGTGCATGTGTGTGTGTGTGTGTGTTTAAGAGATTAGGTTTAATGCTGTGCTTAAACAGAATGTCCTGTTTCCTTGTGGCTTTCTTGAACTTGTGCTTCTAGAGTTCCATCTAAAGGTTGGCTTAGATGCAGGTTGCATTTTACGGGCAGGAAATGCCTCCTGGGTGAGGCTGTGCTCCTACATCTGTCTGGAAGGCACTCACAGCTGCCTGAGAGCCTGAGCCAGGACACTGTCCACTAGAAGAGGTGGCACAGGGGGTGCCTGGGTGGCTCAGGGTCCAACTCTGGCTTTCAGCTCAGGTCATGGTCTCGGGGTCGTGAGATCGAGCCCCGCCTCAGGCTCCCAGCTCAGCGAGGAGTCCGCTTGGGATTCTCTCTCTCCCTCTGCCCCTCCCCCTGCTCGCTCTCTCCTTCTCTCTCTCAAATAAATAAATAAATCTTAAAAAAAAAAAAAAAGATGTGGCAAAGGCTTGGCAGAGAGGGTAGCCTCAGAAGCCCAACCACCTGGCTTCAGACCGAGGCTCCTGCCCCGACTTGGGTGGGTTACCTGCCTCTCTGTGACTCAGTTTCCTTATCTGAGGAGAGTAGCAGGATCTTCCTGTAACTTTGTTGAGAGGACTCACTACATGAATCCCAGGAAAGTGCCCACGACAGTGTGGCATACAGCAAGCACGGGTTAATGTGGGGTTTGGAAAAACATGTATTTAGCCAGAGAAGGTCAATCATCAGAAGATGTAAGCACCATTCTAACAGTCTCCGTGAAGAGAGCCCCAGACAGCCACAGTGGGGTTCATTGAAGGCTCTGTGTTGGACACAGATGCTGTTTCTGTATTTCCAGCACTGGGGCAGTGTGCACAGCCCTGGGAACACTGAGGTCATCTTGTGGGACACGCTGCTCTCTCCATCACATACAAACTCCACACTCACCGGCAGCATGATTGCAAATGGCCAGTACTCATCATCCCTGAGTTACATCACCGAGAACCACGCAGGTACATATGATACGGGGAACCTGTTGAATACGGTTAATTATGTTTCATTAGCCCTATCCGCCTGCTGCCAGGTTTACAGTACTTTTTCTCGAATGGCAAATAAGAAAGCTTTTTATTTTAAATGACAGCCGGGGGAAGAATCAGGTTGCTAATTTCCCTGAGGGTGTAATGACTGATAGAGGCTGGAGACCAAGAGTCATTTTCCTTAAAAGATACGACTTGAAAGTCATTCTTTAAATTGCTTGGATCTGACCTAGTGAGTTCCAAGGGCCTAATTAAAAACAGAAAGCAGGAGGGTAGAAGAGGGAGGGACGGTGAGATCCAAGTGGGTAGTGGTCCGGGACACGTTGCTCGTCGCAGTGACTTTGGAAATGCTCTAACATCCTGATTCCAGTCCCCAGAAATCACAGGGACATGTTCAGATTTCCCTTTCCGAGGCAGTGGCGGACTCATTCTGGGGCTTTTGCCTGAGAGGGAGGTGGAAGGGGGGGCGTCTCCTCTTTGCTCTGGACTTCTCATCAAAAGCCTCAGGAGGTCTCTGTCGATTTGTCCATCCTATTTTGTTACTCACCTGATTTGTGACTTCAGGCAAATGAGTCTCAGATTTTTCGTGTGTTAAATAAAGGGTGAGCATGAATTGTCCCCAGCTTTTCCCTCCTCCTGAGGTCTTTGTGAGCTCTAAAATTCGGTAATTAGAATCATACCTAAATTCTGTTTTATATTTCTTTTGAGGTTTTATTGTTTTCCACTGTAATCATTTCAGAAAATACATGACATCTTGAATTGCTAATGATCATGCAAATCTGTTAGTATTGTCTGGAAGGTTTGCCCACCTGGGTTGGCAAGGTTGTAATAAAAATAGTGCTGTTTATCGTGGTTGTTGTGATGGCACTGTGAATTGATCCTATAATTTTGAGAAAGTGCTATGTATCAGGAGCTATAAAATATTCCATGCTGCTGACTAACATCCCCCTTGGGAATTTACCTTAGGATAACAACAACAAAAAAATACCCTGTATGTGAAGGTGTTCATTATAGTATATTATATAGTAGCAGAAAACCTGAAAATAATATATATCTCAACAGATCAAATTCATACTATGGTACTTAGCAATTAAAGTTATGTAAATGCTAGACATGGGGAAAATACTTATGATATAACTTTTTTTGAAAGAGAAGACAATAAAATTATATATACACATGATCACAATTGTGTAAGCGTCTGTAAGGGGGGCTATAAGTATACGCAAAAATCGGAAGTGCCAGGAATTAGGGTAAGATCGTGAAATTATGGGTGCAGTTGTCTTATTCATGTATTCTAATTACCTTTTTCATTTTAAAATCTTTTTTTTTAATTACTAGGTTTGTCCCAAGTTTGGTTCATAATTCTGTTCAGTTTAGGGCATGTGTTAGGAGAGTTATTTACTTTTTAAAATGCTCGGTAACAAGTGGCATAAAAATAAAATCAGAACCATGTCACCGATAGCCTGTTTTTCCCACACATGGCCCAACTCAAAGCAGGCACAGAGGGTGGCCAGTATGCCGACTTTGGGTCACACACCGCTGAGCCTCAGTCCCCGCTTAGACCTTTCTCACCTGGCTGTCTTGTTTGACCCAAGCCTCCGTTCCTGCATCTGTGCGACAGGAAGCTAGCACCTGCCAGCGCAGGACAGAGGTGGGCGTGGTGATCATGGGCCTGGTGAGGATGGACTCTTCCCAAGTAACAACTTTTATTTAAAATTTAAAAAAATTTTTTTCTGACATCTGTCACCAATATATAGTTACAAACATTTCCCTTGTGATGAGAATATCTAAGATTGGCCCTCTCAGCCGCTTTCAAATAAGCAACACAGTATTATTAGCTATAGTCCCATGCTGTTCCTTATATCCCCAGGATTTAATTTGTTCTCTCTCTCTTGCTCTCTCTCTCTCTCGAAGGTTGTAACTTTTGACGACCTTCACTCATTTCGCCCACCCCCGACCCCTTGTCTCTGGCAACCACCAATCTGTTCTCTGTACCTCTAAGTTCAGGGGGTTTTGTGTTGTTGTTGTTTATAAATTCCACGTATCAGTGAGATCATATGGTATTTATCTTTCTCTGTCTTATTTCACTTAGCATAATGCCCTGAAATTTCACCCATGGTATCACAAATGACAAGATTACCTTCTTTTTTATGGCTGAATGATTTTCAGTGTGTGTGTGTGTACCAAACTTTTCTTTTTGAGCAATTGAAGACGTTTACTTTTTTCCCTTTATTATCTTTGAAAACGATATGAACAGGTACAACAGGTGGTATGAGACATGGGTGAGTTATAAGGCATCATAATGACGACAGCCCACGAGGCATGACTGATCGCTTGATGTGTTTCTGCCTTGTCCACTGCTCCCCCGCACCCCACTCACCTGCTGAAGGGACTCCCTCTTTTCTCTTCGTAAAAATAAGGGTAAAATCCCAAATGTTCATATGCCTTAACCACATTGGAATGCATTGCAAAGCATTTTGAAATGTCAATTCTTGGAGTGATGGCAAGAGAAGCTATTTCTGAGTGAGGCTACTTCCCGAAAAGTGAATGGCTTCTAAGTTGAAATGTATGTCATTTTGTTGTCTATGCACTGGATTGAGCTCGCTTAGGTAAATAAAAAGTTATTATTTTTTTAAAGATTTTACTTATTATTTTAGAGAGAGGGGGAGGTGTCCAGGGGGAGGAAGAAGGAAAGAATCCCAAGCAGACTGAGCGCGGGGTGCAGAGCCCAACTTGGGGCTCGATACCACCGCCCCAAGATCATGACCTGAGCCAAAAGGAATGCTAATTCGTGTTGCCGGTTTCAGATTGGACGTGTACGTGTTTGGGGGAATATGCAAGCTTCCATCTCGACTGTATTTACGTACAATATTTATGCCACCTGAGCGAAGTGGTAAGCTCGCTAGACGTCTTCAAAAATGCAGGCAGGATTGCCACTGCTCTTAAAAGAGCAGTAATGATGGTAGTCAGGGAAAGATGCTCTCGTCATAAATAAAGTGAGACACAAAGAGTTTAGCCAAAGCACAGGAAGTGAAATATGTGGACACAACTTGCAATAGCCCAGTCCAAAATTAACTCCGGCAGGAGGAAGGCTTTACAGCTTGTGCGGGGTTTAACGTCTTCATTCCCTGATTGTTATCTGCTGCTGATTACCTGGGTTTGAAGGTAAAAGCAAAATGTGCTCACGCCTCCGAGGATAATATTAATCCCCTTCGCAGAGAACCTAGCACCAAATCCAACGCGGGCGCTCTGGTTGGAGAATTTCACTTTTTGCTTTATCTCTGCCGTCCACCTGGCCTGTCAGGCCTGTCGCATACCTGCAGCCTACAGGCTGGAAATCAGGGACTTTGATGTTCTAAAGGACGCTTTATCTCGGGTAATTTTCGCCAATTCTTATGTTATTGTGTAGGATGCTCAGAGATTCAGGGAATGAGCGATGGTTTTGTCTACTAAGATCAGAGCAATTTGCAAGCTTTACTGAGGGACAAGGTCTAATAAAGGGACTTTTGAGCTGAAGTCTGTCAACACCACTGGGAACTGGCATGACATCAAGCTCGACGATTATTGATAGCTTAAGCATCAGTGGGCAGAGAGAAAGGCTGTGGGCATGTGGAATTCCTCCTAGCCAGAGCAGAAAAACTTTCAGCTGAGGACTGGCTTAGGACAAGATTTATTTTTTAATTAAAAAAGGAATTCATACACATAGGGGGAAAAAAAGTCAAACTGTGCAATGAAAGGCAAGTCTCCCTCCTGTCCTAAATTCCCAGTTGAGTTCTCCTCTCCGGAGGAACCATTATTGCCCAACTTCTGTGGGCGTAAATATTCTAGGAGTTCACAAAATGTAGTTCTCCCCCACCTACTACACCAAAGGGAGTGGTCCCTCACCTACTTCTGCCTCTTGCTTTTTGTAGGTCCTTCCTTCGTTGCAGTAATGATCGTGTTCAGTGCTGGTACATGTATTTCTAATTCCCTCAACACTCTTAGGAGGTAGCTACAAAGATTAAGACCATTTTACAGATATGGAAACCAAGGCACGACTTGCCCAAGGCCATCAGTGTGAGGGGCCAACCCAGGACTCTGAACCAGAAGCTGTGTGTGATTCCTACTGATGTTGAAAGACAGCTCTTATTACATAACACTTGGTAGATACAAGAGAACCAATAAGGAGTATATAGTGTTAAGCGCAGTAATAAAACCCAGACCCTTGAACCCACCACCCCAGCTTAGAACCAGATCTTGTCCAAAACTGCAGGGGTTCAGGCACACTGTCTTGCTTTGTGAAAACCATTTTACTCCCTATGTAATAATATCCAAACAATATCTCATTTAGGTTTGCTTTTTCCTCATTCATTTACACAACCGTGTTGTGCTCCATTGGCTAGATGTACCATAATGGACTTAACCAGTCTTCTAACTGATGGCCATTCGGGGTGTTTGGATCAAACATTGTCACTGTGCACCTCCTTCTAAGTGTGTCTTTGCACACCTCTGTGAGTGTAATGAAGGATACAATCCTGTGTCAACTGAGTCGAAGGGTAGATGGTGGCAAATTTACTTCCCAAGAAGTTGTACCTGTTTGTGGCTGCTGAATGGGAGTCCTGCTTCATCACGATAGTGTAAAAAATTAAATTTTTTTTATCACTGCCAATTTGAAAGGTAGAAGTTTTACTCTTTTAAATTAAATAAAATTTATAATTACCATTAAGTTTGGGCAGCCATTTGTATTCCTTTTTACATGAGAATAGCCTTACTTATTTCTTTGTTAATTGTCTTTTTTTTTTTTTTTTTTTTTTACTCTTGACAGATCGTTGCATCTTATGGAAATCAGCCCCTTCCCTAGCCTATCTGTAACAAATATTTTCCCCCAATCGTCATTTATTTTTTGACTCTGTTTATGATAAGATTTCCTAAACAAAATTTGTGTGGTCAGATTCATTACCACATGATGTCAGGATATTATATCTTGTGTTGAAAGACCTTCCAAAAACATTCAGGCCTGACAGACATTTATTTGTCTGCTTATTTATTTATTATATATAACAACTGCTTTATGTATTTTTATGTTATGCTATAATATCTGTTTTTTAGTTCTTTTCTTTGTTGTGTTAAGAACACTTAACATGAGATCTACCCTCTTAACAGATTATGTGTACAATATGCTATTGTTATCTACAGGCACAATGTTATAGAGCAGATCTCCAGAACTTATTCATTTTGCATAAAAGAAATTTTATACCCATTCATTAGCAACTTCCCATATCTCCCTCCCCCCAGCTCCTGGCACCCACCATTCTACTCTTTGCTTCTATGAATTTGACTATTTTAGATACTTCATGTAAATGGAATCATACCATATTTGTCCTTCTGTGACTGTCTTATTCACTTAGGGGAACATCCTCCAGGTTCATCTATGTTGTTGTATATGGCGGGATTTCTTTCTTTTTTAAAGCTGGATAATATTCCATTTTATGTATAGACCACATTATCTTTTTTTTTTTTAAAGATTTATTTATTTATTTATTTTAGAAGAGTGAGAGAGAGAGAGAGTGTGAACAGGATTGGATGGGCAGAGGGAGAGGGAGAGAATCTTAAGCAGACCGTGCCTGATGTGGTGTTTAATCCCACAACCCTGAGATCATGACTTGAGACCAAATCAAGTGTCCAACGCTCAACTGACTGAGCCACCCAGCCTCTAGACCACATTATCTTTATCCATTCATCCAAGGGCATTTCTTTCAAATGTCCTTGAGTTTTATTCTAATATTTTAGCAGTTTCATCTTGTATGTGTTTAAATCTTTCATCCATCTAGAAGTTTTTGGTTCAATGGAATGAGATAAGGATTTCCATGTTATATTTTGTAGATAGCTATGCCATGCCCCAACTCTACTTTTGAATCATCTACTATTTTACTCACTGATTTAAAAGGCAGTTTTGATCATATGCCAAATTGCTTTATGCATTTAGCCTGTTTCTGTACTCATTACACAGTTCCATTGCTTTTTTGTCCATTTGTGCACAAAAAACAAACTACAATTTTATAGTATTTTAACATGTGGTAGGCCAGATTCCCTCTCATTGCTCTTGGGTTTTAACCATTTTTCTGGAAATAATCAAATGCTTCTTCTTTTTTTTTTTCTATGTGAATTTAGCATTAGCTTATGCAGTTAAAAAAAAACAGGGTGGGGCGCCTGGCTGGTTCAGTCGGTAGAGCATGCAACTCTTGATCTCAGGTTTGTAAGTTCAAGCCCTACATTGGGTGTAGAGATAACTTAAAAATAAAATCTAAGAATGAAAAAAAAAAAAAAACAGGGAGATCTTGTTGGTATTTTTATTGAGATCACATTAATTGGGGGAAATTACTATCTTTATAACATTTTTTTTCCTACCCATTAAGGTAGTTTCTCTCATTTTAAAGTCTTCTCTTATGACCACTGATATAATTTAAAGTTTCTTTATATAGGACCTGCACATTTATTATGAAGTATGATTCCAGACATTCTCTCTCTCTCCTTTTTTCTGCCCTTTATTTCCATTTTATTTTCTAATGAGTTATTGCTTGCACATAAGAAAGCTATTGATTTTTGCATAATTTTGTCATCAGCCATTTTACTAGATTCCCTTATTGTTTATAATAGCTTTTTCTCTTGTGTATGTGTATGAATGTGTGTGTGTGTTTGTTTGAGGCATACTATTCTATCATCTGCAAATAATGAAAAATTTACTTCCTTCTCAATTTTTTTTTTTGCATTTTGTTTCTCTTGCCTAATTACATTGGCTAGTAATTCCAATGCAGTGTTTCATAACTGTAGTAATTGTATCTCTTTCCTGACTTCAGTAGAAATACTCCCAATGCTTTGCCTATAAGCAAAATGCCACTGCTGTGTGTATGTGTGTGTGTGTGTAAAATTGTGAGTTCCTCTACTTTATAAAGATATTAAATGATGAATTATGTTGAAATTAATAAATGCCTTTCCTAAAGCAATAGATAAATTAATTTAATTTTTCTCCTTTGACGTACTCTGTGTTATATTAATAGATTATGTAAAGTGAAACATTCTCACATCTTGGAATGAACTCCATCTGACTGTGGTGTATTTTTCTTTTAAAGCATGGTTGGATTATTTAGACATTTTGGAGTTTGTAAGCAAAATTGATCTATATCTTTTTTGGGGGGAGGACTTTTCAAGTCTTGTTATGGGTATATAACTTTTTGCCTCATAAAAATAAGTTATCAAATGCCCACACAGTATGTTGGATTGGATGCTGGAATTTAAAAAATGGTCATTAGTGAGAAAAACTGGTGAAATCCAAATAAAGTCTGTAGTTTATAGTTTTATACCCATGCTAATTAATTAGTTTTGACAGATGTTCTCTAATTATATAAGACACTAACATTAGGGAATGCTAGGAGAAGGATATATGGGAACTTTTTTTTACTACTTGGCAACTCTTCTATAAAATCTGAAAGTATTTCAAAATAAAAATTCTGGAATTAAAGTGGTTTGGAAGCTTTCTTTCTTTCTGATCCATAGCAGTTTAAAGAACATTGAAGGTATCTGTACTTTGGATATTTGACAGAATCCATTTACAATACCAACTGGGCTGTTTTTGGAGAGTAACTTTTTGATAACATAAAATTTCTACTATGCAAATCACTTTGTTTCTATTTCTACCTCTTCTGGTTTCTATTTTTTAGCAATTTATATTTTGTTGGAAAATCATTGAGGTTTTCACATTTACTTCTGTAGAACTGAGCAGAGTAGTCATTTATCATTTCAAAATTTTCCCTTGTAGATGAGAATTTTCCCCATTTTCATATTTGTCTTTCTTTTTATGGCTTTCTCCCTTTTCCCTCCATTTGGTAAATTGTTTATTTTATTTATAATCAAAATTTTATATTTTTAATAACATTTAGCTTACTCCTTTTTCCTTAGGGTGGGAGGCATCTCTTGGACTTATTTGGCAGTTCTACCATGTTTTCCTCTTATCTCCTTTTATTTTTACTATTTATCTCCCTGAAATGTCTTCAGATTTAATGCTCTCTCCCTAATATTTTTGAGTGCATACACTATTAATTTCAGTACTTAAGGGTATGAAATTTCCTCAGAGTATTGTTTTAGCTGTAATATGTAGTTTCTGATATATATTTTTATTATTTTTATTTTCTAATGTTCTTTTTTTTTTAAGTTTTATTTATTAAGTAATCTCTATACCCCACGTGGGGCTCAAACTCACGACCCTGAGATCAAGAGTCGCATGCTCTTCTGTCTGAGCTGGCCAGGTGCCCCTTTTTTCTTATATTCGGAAGTTCTGTTTTCTATTTAGTTTTGGGCCTGAGATTTGGAGAAGAGAAAGTTATTAAAATTTGTAGGAATCAGTTGCTTTTAAGAACAACACTTGCGGGTGCCTGGGTGGCTCAGTTGTTAAGTGTCTGCCTTCGGCTCAGGTCATGATCCCAGGGTCCTGGGATCGAGTCCCGCATCGGGCTCCCTGCTCTGCGGGGAGCCTGCTTCTCCCTCTCCCACTCTCCCTGCTTGTGTTCCCTCTCTCGCTGTGTCTCTCTCTGTCAAATAAATAAAATCTTTAAAATAAAAAGTTTAAAAAAAAAAAAAAAGAACAACACTTGCTAGATTGCTTATATTTGTGAAAAAGTCCTTATAAGATGATTAGTCGTTAATTTTTTTCTCTATGAATGCTGTTTGATCTTGAATATTTATGATAAATCAAAAGCAAATGAAGCAAAACTCTTTATCTTCATTTCTGCCATGTCTCCCCACACCTTGAGAAGTTCAACTTTGTTTTCCTTGTTTATTTAACTTTACTTTCCCAATTTACCAGCGGTAGGATCAAGCATTCAGTTAAATAAAAGGGCCTACACTGTTAAATTATGTCCTTTTGAGAGGTTGCATACTTTTAGAAATTTAGCTTCTGTGAGGATAGAGACGTATAGGACATAAAGGGGAGAAAGGGGTGTTGAAATATACTCCTAAACCTGTGGATTTCATACCAGGGGAAGCTAAGTGATTCCAGGCCCCAGTGCTAACGTAGGATGCTCTTGGATTCCCTGCCAGAAATCATCCAGGCCTGTTGGTACCGTGCAGAAGGAGCGAAATTGAGAATCTAGTCAACGACCTCAGAACAGATAAGCATGGCCCCCTGTGGGGCATCACCTTCCCAGATGGGCAGTGGTTCGAACTCCACCCCTGGGCTTTGGGAGTGGTCACACTTCATCCCTTATCTTTTCTATGTGCCACCATGGACATCAAGAGCCTCTTCAACAGATGCCTTCCTCCTCTGCCCTGTGTGTCTCCAAGGGAAGACGTTGCTCCTAATCATTCAGAAATGCGGCATATAAAACCCAACATTGGTTTTCTGAATATTCACATACAACCTATAAAACTGTGCCTTTAGGCCTGAATGCTCCCTTAAGTAATGGATTTTGATTTGTTCCGCCCCAATTTTCCCACAATGACTCAATCTGATGAAAATGATATAATTCTCAAGCATTTCATTCGGTTCCATTGCCCACACCATCTGCCATTTTCCACCCTGTCCCAATGTGGTGGGTCTTTTCTGGTTGTTTCATTTGGCTGATTGCTGTCCACATCTTCCGTGCCAGTCCTTGGGTGTGCATTCTTTCTCGAGACACATCACCAAATCTGATGACTGTAGTGAGCTTCCCCTTTCCCCTGGGCATTTATTTATTTAGATATAAGGGAAGATGACAAATGTGTTTTGTATTATATGCTATCAACTATAGCAAGCCGAGGGGTGTTTTCTATTATGGTTTCTACGTTGCCCCTGTGAGCCAGGCTTTCCTTCTCTTGCCAGCTGGAGAGAATGGCCTGGGTCCCCCTAGTCAGTCAGCTCAAAATAGGAGAGAGAAGACATTACCTACTAGTTCGCCCCTCATGCTTTGCCTTTAATGTCTTTTTGTTTCTTTCTTTCCACAGCTTCTTTTTCTGTTAGAGCAAACACAGCTGTATATCAATCTCAGGGCAGCTCCCTCATGTTCCTTATAAATTCCACCAGTACTTGACTTCAGCCCCATATAGTAATAATTGTTATTATTTTAAAGTAATTACTATTGTTTTATAATTAGGAGCCGAAAAGAAACCAAGCATTCTAATGCTTAATAACTTATACTTAAATTCAGTTCTATGTGGGGTGTGTGTGTCTGAGAGAGGGGGGGGGGGGAGAGAGAGAGAAGGCGAGTGAAGGAGAGAAGAAGAGAGGAAGAATGCATTAGTTTTGCCATGGATTGGGTCAGCCATCAGCTCACGAAACGATGCAATATCTCCCAATTTAAACATCTTCAAGGTCTCATCAACTAATAACCATGAAAATAATGATACCAGCTAAATGTTGTTGAATCTTCATTCTATGTCAAAGCAGACTTTGCTAAGCACCTTATGTATCTTACGTCAGTTCTCACAACAACTCTGTAAGATGGGCATTTTAATTTCCATCTTACACATGAGGAAACTGAGGGTTCTGGGTGATTAATTCATCTCTGGTGGGACTGAGATAAAGCCCAGAACATATAACCAAACAGTGGTTGGAATGCCGGGAGGAAGACAATAGCCATTCTTGCTTCCATTTTCGATAACTTCCGAAGAGTCTTTTTCCCCAAAGTGGCAGTAAATCCCTTTCTAGAGCCAGCTCAGGAGTTTGAGGATTCAGGACAAAGTCAAGCAATGTTTGGAACAGAAAATCCAGTCCTCTTGTCACCCGCCTGCAATTTCTCCTTCTCAAAAGGGCTCTCCTTTCCACCTGATCTATTTTTAGTGAAACAAATTGATATAATTACAGGATTTTAAGCTATTCCTTCTTGTTCTGAATGCTAATTTCTGTAACCTGTCATTCCTTATTTTGTCTCATCAAAACATAGTTTGGTTTATTTCTCGTATTTATAAAGTGACTTCTAAGTTTTAGAGTGTGACATTATTTTTCAAAGTGAAATTTCTTTTCACAGGCAATTTATGTTTTCCACCATTTCATTTCCTCAAAAGTCATTGTTTACTGAATAAATAGTAGGTCAAAGCTAAGAAATATTTCTTAGAATGCGTCAACCTGTAAGTCACCATATGTTTCCTTGGATGTAAGCCCTTGAATGTGGGTCCCGGGCATCAGATTTTTACCTTTTTACCTTACATTAACCTTACAATTAATGCCAGGGTGGCAAAAATCTCTTAAACCCATCTGATAGAATTTTTGGTAGGTGCTAACCCTGCCTAATTGGCTGTGCTCTGAGCCTGGAAATGTTCAGAAGCAAGTTCGGGGACTCCTGTTTGTGAAATCCTTGCCGTAACTACTTTCATCCCAAAGGGTCATTATCGAAAAATGATCTTTCATAATACAGACATTTCCAAGCACGCCTAGGAGACAGGATTTTTTTCCCCCTTGAAAACAATCAAGAAACATGGACTCTGCTCCTTGAGAAAGAACTACAGGAAAGACATTCTGTAGTCCTGCACATGTGCAGTTCTACGTTCAGAATAATATTTCCTGTGGCCGAAAATCCCAGGAGACAGTGATCTGGAGTGACAAGGGGGTGCAAACAAGTCCTTTAATGGGAGCTGAGGCCTGCAGCTTACGAGAAGGGCTGGAAGCTGAGTGGAGCCCCGAGCTGTGTGAGGACCACGCCGCAGCTCCCGGGAGAGGTGCCGTCTGAGATCCTGCAGTGTAATTGCCTGGGCTGCCCTATAATTTAGGGTGCTGAGTGTGATATAAGAGGGTCATTAAATCAGGACATTAACCATGTCAGAAAGTAAATGAGCTCCTTTGTTGGATGAGTTCTGTGGTCTTGGAGTCACCGGGGTAAATAGTTCCCATGAGGACGGCTCCCAGGAGCAGGCAAAATCTGTGGGTCTGCAGTCTGCCCGGAAGGAGTGGGTTTTGTACACACCCGCGTGTGTGTGTGCACCTCTATGCACGATCGCGTGCAAACTACAGGCTGTGGCTTATGAGGACAGTTTTCGACTTCAGCTTAGGTCAATGCCTTTTAACAGCGAGCCTGTCTGACCACGAACTGGAATGGACAAGGGACCTCACGTCTACGGGAAAGCAAGATGTTCTCCTCGGGAGGGTCTCCACAGAGAGGCCACCTTGGAGCCAGTGATGGGCTCCTCTTTAGTGGCTTTGAGTTCGAGCTGCAAATGTTACCTTGTGATTTCAGAATTTAATCTCAGGTGATGGATCTTAATATTTGGCCTCATTTGCAGTTGTTTTTTTCTAGGAGTGTGTGTGTATTTTAGACCGATATTTATTTATTTATTTTTCCATGAACCACATGCCAGACACTGGATTAAGCCCTTATATATATATATCTTCTTATTTGAGGTAGGAAAAAATGATCTTCAATTTATAGGGAAAAAAACTGATATGAAGAGGGGGTAAAAATTTGTGTTAATATTGGCTAGTAGTTAAAACCATTGGACACCCAGAAGCAAAAACAAAAACAAAACAAAAAACCTTAAAAACTAAAAAAATCCTTGACCTCATACCTTATAAAAAATTAACTCAAAATAGATCATGTAAAACTATAAAACTTTTAAGGAAAGCAGGAGAACATCTTTATGACTGGGTCAGGCAAGAAGTTCTCATATATAACTTCAACAAGATGATTAATGGAAAAAAGAAAAACTTCATACATTGAATTTCATCAAAATTAAAATCTTCTGCTCTGCAAAAGGCACTATTTAAAGAAAATAAAAAGGCCACAGACTGGGAGAAAATATTTGCTAATCATGTTTTAGATAAAGGACTTATATCCAGAATCCATAAAGAACTCTCAAAACTCACCTGTCAGAAAATAAATGACCTGATTTTAAAAATGGGCAAAATACTTGAATAGACACTTCCCCAAAGAAGATATAAGGATAACAAATAGGCACATAAAAAGATGCTCAATATCATTAGCTACTGGAGAAATGCAAATTCGAACTGTTCTATGATACCACTCCATACCTACTAGAATGGTTTAAATGAAAAATATTGACAATACCAAGTACTAGCAAGAACATGGCAACAAGCATTCGCCTACACTGTGATGAGAATGCTATGTATGTATGCTATTCTGCATGACAATTTGTCAGTGTCTTATAAATGTAATCACGTACTGACCATGGGACCCGATAATCTCACTCCTAAGTATTTGTTCTAGAAAAATGCAAACATGTTCACACAAAAACCTGTTCATGAATCCGTAGAGAAAAAATCTTCATGACCGCCCCAAAGTGAAATAACCCCAGTGTTGTTGGATGGATGAATCAACAAACTATGGACATATATGTACACCATGGAATACTATTCAGCAGTCAAAAGGAATGGACTTTTGATACACATGGCAAGAGAGATGTTTCCAAGGCATAGTGCTAGTGAGAAAAACCAGTCTCTGAAGCTTCCCTCCTGTCTAAATCCACTTACATGACATCTTGGAAAAGGCAAAACTATAGAGACGGGTAAACGGATGGGTGGTTTCCTGGGGCTGGGGTGGGGGAGGAGTTTTGACCGTAAATGGACAGCAAGAAGGATTTGTTTGGGACAATGGAATTTTCCATAACCTATTGGTGGTTACACAAATCTACCCATGTGTGAAAACTCATAGGACTGTACATCAAATTAAAGTCAATTTGAATGTATATAAACTTAAATATATATTTTTTAAGATTTTATTTATTTATTTGAGAGAGAGAGAATGAGAGAGAACACATGAGAGGGGATAGAGTCAGAGGGCAAAGCAGACTCCCTGCCGAGCAGGGAGCCCGATGCGGGACTCGATCCAGGGACTCCAGGATCATGACCTGAGCCGAAGGCAGTTGCTTAACCAACTGAGCCACCTAGGGGCCCTAAACTTAAATATTAATAATAAAAGTGAATAAGCAAAAGGAGAGGCTAACATTTATTGAGCACTAACTATGTGCCAAGCCCTATACGAAGTGTGGTTTGTTCAAGGTCATGTAATTCACTCATTTCACTCTTGGTCTCTCAGACTGCAGCTTTCTACCACACCTCCGCCACCTGCCTTTTCAGCTCAACTGGCATAAATCCCAAATCCTAGAACAATTTAATGCTATCACTGGTGATTGCTCTTACAATGACTTTTCCACTTGCTTTTTTACTTTCTTATTTATTTTCATGAATTGGTGCATGGGGCTTGGTCTCCTACCACGAGACCTGGGTTTCTCTATTTGGATGGGAGCTATGAGCCAGCTGAGATTGGCAGCTAGCACCGAGGTGGGTTCAGGTGTGTGCCAGGAGTCTGAGCCGATGGTGACCATCCCCAGGAGTCAATCCTCTGAGCACACAGAAAAGCAATATAGTCTGATTCTTGATACTCCTGTAGTATGGAAAAGGGCCACCCTGGCTCATGGGAAGGCGCTCCCATTCAGGGCTGTCCGGGTGCCTGGCACTAGTCAGCGCACAAGTTAGGGTTCAGTAAGATGAGCCTTGCCCTGACATAGATAGAAATTAAAAACATTCCGCACAAAGTCTATAATTCTTCCTGCAAACAGGGCGGGGGGTGGGCTTTCTTTGGCCAGAGTCAGATGTTGATTTTAGAGCCTTAATGTGATTCAGGGAAGGTTCTGGAGTTGATTTGTGGCTGCAGGTGACTCTGCTGGGACTTGCTGGAACGTGGCCAGATGAGGCATGCTAGCAGCTGCCTGGACCATCCAATCCTGAGGGTGGGCATCTGTGCTTGCCCCCTGCTGTGTGTTCTCTGGCCTTGCTGGTTGTAACCCCAAGCTCTCCATGGTGTTCTGTGAGTCTCCCCAGTCTGCCATGAAGGTGGTGGGGCCCCGGCAAGGTATGTGGGGAAGGCTTTTGTTTTGAGACTGGCTGCAAGCTTCTTCCCTGGGTGGAAAGACCACTGTGTGCAGACCGATCGAGTGAGATGTATGAAACATAAAACAGCTTTTGTAAATTGGGTGGGATTTCAAAGGCCTAAATTCCAGAAATAACCACCCAAAGACAGAGACATGTTTAAAGGGTCTTGAGATGCAAGGACTGTTTCTCAGGCAAAGACTGCGAAGGCAGGACAATTAAATGGCTTGCGGACAGACAGCCCTGCTTTAATTTATTTTCTCAGGGAAAGGCTGCAGTGGATAGGATTCCTGCCATCACACAGAGCAGAAGATGATGTCATTAGGTGAACAGAGAGCCTTTTGGGTGGGCAGGGGGTGCTCACCCACACTCCTGGTAACCTCTAGAACTTCCGGTCCCCCCAACCCCAACCCTGGGGAGGCAGGAAGTTCAGCAGAGCATAAGAGCAGGGCTGCATGGTGAGGCAAGCTTATGCTGTATGATTTTGTGGGGCATAGGAACCACTGAAAGTCTCAGCTTCCACGTCTGTAAGTGGGAGATTATAAGAATAGTGCCTGTCTCATTGTAAAAAGTCTATAAACATGGGCACAGTCTATGTGCATGTTAATGGTCTATGTATGTGCTAACTATCTTTTTTTTTTTTTAAGATTTTATTTATTTATTTGTCAGAGAGAGAGACAGAACACAAGCAGGGGGAGAGGCAGGCAGAGGGAGAAACAGGCTCCCTGCCGAGCAAGGAGCCCGATGTGGGACTCGATCCCAGGACCCTGGGATCATGACCTGAGCCAAAGGCAGCGGCTCAACCGACTGAGCCACCCAGGCGTCCCATGTGCTAACTATCTATGTGCATGCCAAGAGCCTATGTACATGCTAATCGTCTATGTGCATGCCAACGGTCTATGTACATGCTAACAGACTATGTATGCACTGTCTGTGTACATACTAATGTCTATGTGCATGCTAACAGTATGTACATATTTACACATGTAACTGTAATGCAAAAAAGGTGGACCAGCAGAATAACTGGGGCCAACTGCCCCAGGTTCTTCTCTAGGCGGCACTGCAAGCTAGCTTGCTTGTCCTGGGTCAAAGCGCATGGGAGCGGACATAAAGAACTTGTAGAAGTTACAATTTACAATTAACACTACAACATGCGATACTCTATCATAACACCCACATAGCCATTCTGTTCTCATGGGAAGCTTTCACTGCTTTTTGCCAAACTCTTACGTATCCATAATAAACGAGCATGGTTCTTACATGATTATTAGTTTGTATTTTCATTTATGTTAACAAGTAAGACAAAAGTGAAGACGAGAAAGCATTTTTTTGGAACTTCATATATTTTGTTCAAATGATTTCAGCAACTTTTTTGCTGCATCCAATATTAGTGTTCAAATGCTGGGAGAATAAATATTTCCTTGCTTTCTTCCTGCTATTTACAATATAAAGGCCTCAAACACAGCACACTTTAAAGTTTAATCTGCATTACTAGCCACTTCTTCATAATTTTCATAAGTACAGACAATCAAAATAACAAACCAAGGCCTGATTTGAAGCTTTTGTCAATTTCCATAGTGTAAGTACTTTCATCCTGGCCCATTTCCAGCTACTAAATGTGACATGACTAAACACAGAGCTGGGGAAACATGTGTAATGGCATCCACTATATACTTCTACCATCCAAGTGCAAAAAAACATAAATACCCTCAAGAACATAAATATTAGTAAAATGAGGTGAAATAGAGATGAATTTTGAATATTTATTACCTTCATTTTTTGTACGATTTATTTATTAGTTTGCATAACTTAATTTTTCACAGTGGCTGTGTTTAACAAGTTGCTTGCAACATTCCTGAATATTTAACAATTGGCTTCCACATGCTGATGCCAAACAGCTCCCTTGGACCACCGCAGGAGACAGCCCTCCTGCCCAGATTCCCCACCCTGCACCAGTTTCCACAGACAGTTCTTGAAGCCTGCTGTACAGACGTTGACCTCTGAGTTTTCTTCATAGCTGTCTTATACATTCCCTTTGCCTTCTTCTTCGTTGGATCTCATTTCCTAGAACCCACATCTTTCTCTTTCTTGGCTTATTCTCTCATTTTTGTGGAACACATCCTGTAGTAGCTTTCTGAGAAAAGGGAGACAAGATTTTTCCATCAGATCATCTGTGAACATGTTGAGTGAAATTTCACTTGTCTCAAGTGTTAACCATTTGATCGAGATATGCTTTGTAATCATCATTAGTTAAGACCATCACTTACTGTAGCTTGCATTTCTCGTCATTTGTTCAACAAATACTGAGAATCTACTATGTTGTATTATTTCTACTCTCCTTATTGTAGTAATGGATGTTCTTTTGCTACTTAAAGTCTTTCATCTGGAGTACTATGCTTTTAAGTCTCTGATATTTTTACCTTGCAAATTCCATCATCAAAACAACAGTCATCTGAGGTTTTTTTGACTTCTTTCCTATCCCTGTCTCAAACCCTACACACCACACTTCACTCACCATAATGTGTCATCCGTGTGGTAACTTCTTTAAAGACAATGCTAATATCTGACTTTGCATGTGGCTTGTGTGCTGGTTTTTAAAATGTGTTCAGCTGAGACAAGGCATTGTTTATTTGCCCTGTATTCTTGATTTGTACCCAAATTTCTTCCTTTAAAATGAAGGCATGTGACTTAATGATAGTTTAGAAACTTCTGGAGTTCTGTTTTATGAATAATCTTTGGATGACTTTATTCGGGGAAATCCGTGAAAATGAGGGAGGTGTGGGGGAAGCAAGACAGGGGAGAAAGAAGGAGGGGAGAGTAGAAGGTGAAGGAAAGGTCATCAGAAGCCAATTGCTTGATGTGGAATCTGCAAAGAAAAGAGCCTTTCAGAAAGAAGGTAAAGGAATCTTTATGGATTTCCAAAAATTGTAGAATAAAATCCTCTACATTTCAGCAGGTCCAGTCTGGGTCTGTGATCTGTTCATGTACTGAGTTTCATCCTGAAGATTGGAGGTCAATGAGAAGCATTTAAAATACCAATGTCATTGGAGATCATCCTTCAGGAATATCCAAGAAGTATTAAGCCTGGAACTCATACCAGTTTCCTGTGCTCTTAGGGATCAGAGCCACCCCTGGGAAGAAGCCACCTAGGGATGGATGAATTTCTTGAGGGCATTTGCCTCCATGCTCTGTGAAGCTGGTGGAGCTGGCCTTCAGAGACCTGAAAACTGGCAATTTCTTGTCCCCTCGTCCCTTACTTACCACTCTTCCCTTCCCATTGAACCAACCAGCTGGCCTCCTCCGTGTGTGCTCTGGGGCAGCCTGATTGCTGGCCTGACTCCCTCCTGCTGCCTGTTCCCACAGGTGTTCAGGGTTTCTCCATCTTCCCCAGGATGACAACACCTGGATTGTGTTTTTCCTGGCTTCTGGGGCTCTCCTGGCTCTGCATCCATCATCTCTGCTCCCTGTCCCATTCTAAAGCACCCCAGGTCTCAAACCAGATCCCCAAGGATGGAGCTGTGTCAGAATCAGTCTGAGGCCTGTGGGCTCTTGTTGGGGGAGTTGTGTTGCCCAAGGAAGAGAAGGTCCTACATTTCCTCGTCCCCTTTCCTGTGCTCCTCTGGTGGCACTCCCAAACTTAGAGCTCAGCTGTGGGCCTTGCCCTTCCTACTGCCACTCCTAAAGCCAATCATGGGACACAGAGGTGGACCCATGCCAGAGGGAGATGGGGCACCCCCAGGGCTGTTGGGAGTAGGCAAGGCCAGAAGGTGAAAACTGATGAACATAGGCAGGGCTAGTACAGAAAGAGGACAGGTGAGGGGAAGGTAGTTCAGGTGCCATGCTGGTGCTCAGACATGTGGCCAGGCCTCTTCCAAGTGCCTGGGGAAGCAACCTAGCTAAACAGTCCAGCATTGGGGCGGACAGATGGGACACCTATCCTCAAGAGTGTCTGTGGTCAAGGCACCAGGGAAGAGGCTTACTGGGGCTCATGCCTCTCCCCCCCAACAGGGCACATGGCATTGCTTGCACTTGTCCCCAAAGTCTGAGCTGGAACCCCCAACCCCTCCCAACAAGAGCTTCACAGGAACTGCCTGCTGTCCCAGGGAAAATCTGCTCTTCCCGTCATTGACTCCAGGGGCAGATTCTGCTCTGCACAATTCACATGGTAATTTTTATCACTCTGAGAGATCTAGGGTGGCTTTGAGCCATGATGTGGACCTCTGATTTGTATATAACTGTTCACACGTGGCTGTCAAAGCTCCTCACTCATTCCTGCCACATCGCAGGCTCCCATTGGCTCTTACCAAGGGTCAGTCACCCTTAGAGTTGGCACATGTGTGTGCACCTTGCTAGCTAAACAGACTCTTTCAGCCTGTGCAGCTCTTCACCCTTGGTGTTGTCGGGCCCTGGCTCCCAGCTTAGCCTGAGGTCCCATGGCCCTGTTGTCCACACACAAGGGTCCACACATTCCCCTAGAGTGTGCTGCCTGCCTGGTGGCAGTGTTGCTCTGCCAGCCACCTCCGGCACTTGCTTTCTCTGCTATGGTCTGACTGGGACAGAAGAGAAGGTCCCTCTCCGATCCAGGTCTCAGGTTGTCAAGAGGCTCCTTGTCTTGCCTCAATGGGCCCAGGAGACAATTCTCAAAGACCACAGTAAAAAATCAGGACATTTCCCAGGGTCTGGCTGCCCAGCTTACCCGTGGCCATCTGATTACATGCTCTATGTCATTACAAAGGCAAATTATCCGTATCACCAGCCTGGTGCTGGAATTCACTTTTTGGTTGATGGGAACTCTGCAGTTTTACATTAATTATAAAAGGAATTCAAAGTTGCTTATGAGAGGCTTTGCCCACGAAGAAAAGTTGGGGAACCATTTATGCTCTCAAAATGAAGGATGAGAAGGGTGGGTTCTCAACTGTCAGCAATTTGACTTGATTTCCTATTAATTAATTTTCTTCATCTCTCTTTTTTTTATTTATTTGCGAGAGAGAGAATGAGAGACAGAGAGCATGAGAGGGAGGAGGGTCAGAGGGAGAAGCAGACTCCCTGCTGAACAGGGAGCCCGATGTGGGACTCGATCCTGGGACTCCAGGATCATGACCCGAGCCGAAGGCAGTCGCTTAACCAACTGAGTCACCCAGGCGCCCCTTCTTCATCTCTTTTGAATTTCATCTTTAGTTAAAGAGGAGCAGATGGGTGAGCCAAACTAATGAGTAGAATCAAGAAGGAATGGGAACATTTCCACCAAAATGAAGGCTTTTCCTCTGAAAGCCCCCTGCCCTTCACATTCAGAGGCAAGAGGAAAATTCCAGGGATGAAGGAGAGACAAGGGGGTGGTTAGAAGTTGCCCTGGACTTTAACGGTAATTTTAGAAAGGATTCCAATCTTGATTTTATTCTGCCCCAAAGAAGGACACATTTTCTACTTCCACCTAATGGTAATGACCTAACTTTTCTAAAGAGAGGGTGTAGAACATATGAGATCCTGCATAATCCCATATAATCTAAGCCACAAGCTGAGGCCTCCTGAGTAATCACTAATACTCAGGTAATAGTCGCTTTGGGGAATTGCTGAGGAATAGACAGAGTAAAAGAAAATGGATTTCCATAAAAGCCAGAAGTGAAAGAGGTGTGCTTCTGAGGAAGCAAACCCAGAGAGCCCATTCCTGGAGTCACATCCACCAAGGAGGATGTCGCTGGGAGGCTGCAGGCATTGCCTCAGTGAAAACTTGCAGTTTCCTGATATGTTAGCCTAGAGGTAAGTGCTTCTGAGATCTACGAATTATAGGATTTAAATTCTACAGATTTTTGGATATCTGATATGGAATGTTTGGGGGAAATAACTTTTAAATCCTACAACTAAAAAAAAAGTTGAGATGTTAAAGATTGCCCACAGCAATAGGATTGCTGTTTGGCAAGAGTTTCTTCTGAGAAAATATGATTATTGGAGTCTTAAATGACACTTTCATTTTGAAAAGAAATACTTCACTACCTAAGTGTGATTTTTCTGCTCTGGGACAAAGGTAGAGATAAAGAAACACTGCAGGCACCTGAATTTGTAATGGTCTGGGGAGTTTGTTGTAAGTTAGCAATTGCTCACAGGGTTGAAATGGCAGCTCTGGACTGATTTCTTTTCCTAATTGTTGGCTTTTGTGGTCTCCAGATAACTGAAGATGGGATGATTCTGTGGCACAGATGTGAAGTTCAGGGAACAGAAGTCCTGCGGTGAGGATACTATGGTTGATCCTTGACTCTTATCTCCCCAACACAGCAACGGGCAGGCAGGGTGCACACAGGCAAGCCAGGATGCTTCTTTGGGCTGACATTTTCAGCCATGACTGTGGAATCCAGAAAGAATTCCATGATGGCTCCAAGATTCCCAGGGGCCTTAAACTTTTAAGAGGAGCCATCCCAAGTTGGGAAGCAGTTCCCTGACCCTGGAAAAGGCAGAGAAAAATGCCCACATCCAAGGCATAGGCAAACCAGGGTGTTGTTCCTCTCACTCAAGTGGTGCCACTTCTGCCTGGTGCCAGAGAGTCTTCTGAAGGTGATGAGCCAGACAAGATGGAGTAGGCTCATTTTTTCCTATTCCTCTCATATGGACAATTAAAAACCCTGGTTATAAATACAATAAACAATCATAGGAAGCCTCTGACTAGTGGAAAAAACAGAGCAGACTGGCTAGGGATCTTGGGCTTAAGGAATGATACGATAGTGTGTTCCTGGATTTTCTTTTTGTCTCCCGTATGTTCTGGATTGGGTGCTGGAAAAGTTTTTAACTGAGAAACATCAATAGGTCCAGATTTTTTGAAGTCCCAAGAAAAACCTTGTCTCTCTAGCCAAAGGACAAGGAAAAGGGCTGCCTAGCAGAACAGAAACCATTTTGTTAATGCCCACACACTTCCAGCTTCTCCCAGCCCCCAACTGCCAATGGAGGCTGAGAGGTGAGCCTTGGCTTCCACTCCCTGCCCAGCAGGAGCAGAGAGCCCTTTGATTCCTGAGCCAGGGTGGTGTTCAAGAGGCCAAGTAGGGAGGTGGACTTCCATCTACACTCAGAAGTGGCAGATTGTATTCCTCCTTTTCCAACTAGAGAGTCAGGAGGATTTCAGAGTGAAGGGAGTAGAGAAAGGAACTTTTTAAACCTGTATATGAAATGACTCCATGTAACTCACATATAAAACTTAATAATTACCATGACAAAAGGTTTGAGTGCTCCAGCAGCAAATAGCACCTAGGTTTTCAGATTAACCTCAAGGGAACACAAATGAAGCAGACTGGACCTGTGTGCTAAGTCTAAACAGATGATTGCCTGGTAAAATGGAGGATTTTAATAGAATCCAGAGGCTCATAATTCCCAAATGTCCAGGATATAATTTTTAAAAATCGTTTGTTATACCTAGAACCAGGAAAAATCACAGCTTGAGAAAAAACAATTAACAGATGCTAACACTGAGATGATTCAGATGTTGTGATTTTCTGACAAGGATTTTAAAGCAGCCATCATAAAAACATTCTAATAGGTAATTAGGAACACTCTTGAAACAAATTTAGAAGAAAGGAAGAGAAAATATAAAAAGAACTAGGTGGAAACTGTAGAACTGAAAAATATAAATAACCAAAGTTTTAAAATTCTGGATGCAGTTGATATTAAAAAAAAAGAGGTAATAGAGGAAAGAATCTGTGAACTTGAAGACAGATGAATAGAAATTACCAACTTTAAAAAAAAGACAGAAAATAGACTGAAAAAAAAAAATGAATAGAGCCTCAAGAACTAACATTCATGTTATCTGAGTCCCAAGAGGAAAGGAATGGAGATGGAAAAATATTCAAAGAAATAATGCCTGAAATTTCCCCAAATTTGGAAAGGGGCATAAATCTAGATTCAAGAAGCTTAGTGAATCCCAAATAGGATTAAAAAAAAAAAAATCCATGCCCGGACATATCATAATCAAACTTTTGAAAACTAAGAACGTGGGAAAAGCACATAGAGAGAAATGACATTTTATTTATAGGGGAAGAAAATTTGAATGACAGTGCATTTCTTATTAGAAATTACCAAATCCAGAAAAAAGTGGCACATTTTTCAAGTGCTGAAAGAAAAGAACTGTCAACTCAGAATTCTATATCCAGCAAAAACATCTTTCAGGAATGAAGAGAAAATAAAGACTTTCTAAGATAAAGAAAAAATAGAATTTGTTACTAGCAGACCTACCCTGGAAGAATGACCAAAGGAAGTTCCTTTTTTTTTTTTTTTTAAGAGAGAGAGCTCACGAGTTGGGGTTGGGAGGAGGGGCAAGGGAGAAGGGAGAGAGAGAATCTTCGGCAGGCTCCATACCCAGCGCAGAGCCCCATGCGGGGCTTGATTGCATGACCCTGAGATCATGACCTGAGCTGAAATCAAGGGTCAGACGCTTACCTGACTGAGCCACCCAGGCACCCCAACAAATCATTGTCCTCAATGATTACTACTGTCCTATGATGTTGTGCTATTATCCCATTTCACTGATGAGGAAACTGTCATTAGATCTTGGCCCAAGACCAGGTAGCTAATAAGTAAGAGACCAGGGTCATTCACCGAACACAGGTAGTTTTTCTATTCTAGACTTAAAATAGAGCTGAAAGACAAGGAGAGTGGACCAAATCAAGGGGCTTGAAGGTTAGAACAGTGGGTTCTAGCATGGTTGTCAGATTTCTAGGATAGCTCCATCCTGGGACTCAGAGCCTGAGCCCTGACCCACAGCTCCAGTGCTCACACTCAGGAGAAATCCCACATATGACACTAAGGACTTTTTGTTAAAAAATTAAATGTGGTAATGATATTGTGCTTATTTTTTTTTTCCAAAATGAATCTTTAACTTTTGGGGTATTCATATTTCATTATTTACTGACAAAATGGTATGATGTCTGGGATTTGCTTTGAAATAATCCAGTAAGGGGGAATGGAGGGACAGTCAGCATGTAGATTTAACAAGCTTATCCATGACTTAATACTTTGTTGAAGCTGATGATTGCTATGTGTAGGTACATTTGTCTAGTCTTTCTGCTTTGGAGTATATTTGAAATTTTCCATTATAAAATGCTTTTTTAAAAGTGGTCCCCAAAGATAAACTGGAAAGGAAAAAGAAGTCATGTGCCCAAGGGAGGAAGAGAGGCCAGGTCAAGTTCCCACAGGTTTGGGTGGGGGGCTTGTGGGGGGGTGCTGTTGAAGGGCTGACTAGGCATAAATGAGTTTTGAGTGTTCTTGGGCATGAAGCTGCAGAGTTTCTCCAATCTCTGTTGCTAGGCTTGTCCACTTCTCAGTCCAGGATGACTGGAAACGCAGGCCCAAGGTGAGTTGTGTCTGCCAGGGGGTCCTTCTAAGAGGCTATCAACTTTGAGGAGCTGGAGATCTGACATGGGCACCCCAAATCTAGTGGACATCAATGGGACAAGACAAAAATCTGTCCCACACTGGGCTGCATCGTTTTCAAGTTTTGTCCTTTACCCCCACCCCCACCCCCACATCTTTCTCATAGCCAGCTGGCACTTAAATACTCAAGCCCTTTATCTTTTAACATTCCATTTCTGTTCCATTCTTTCTCCAAAGCCATGTCTGTGCTGGAATGCCCCCTCTCTGCCAGCTCACTAAACTACTCTGCTTCCCAGTTCTTAAAACATTTCTGATATATATTCCCACTAAGAAATTCCCCCAATATTTAGATAAGGGGTGTTGATTTCCTACCACAATTCCTTCCTCCCACATTCCTCCACCAAACACATTGACCCATTTGCTTTTCATTAATATAAAAATGTAAACCCTCAGTCTATTAATTGATGTCTGTTTCTAATATTTTGATCTGGCAATGTGGTCTGTGCTGATGTGTTAGCTGCCAGGGTGTAGGAATCATACCAGTTTTCTTAACTCAGTGCAAGAAACTCAAGGAAAGGCACACACCCAGGCACCTGACAGAGGCTCTGGGAGAGGATGGTCATCTTGGTAAAAGGAATGATGAACATGGTGAGATGTGGGGTGTGCCCTCACCTGCTCCTTCTCTCAGGGCCCCAGTACCTTGATGTAACCTCCTCACTAGAACCACCCTAAAGTCCTATATTCTAAATGTTTTCTTCTCTGATGTCAAAACTTTTCAGTCCTATCTCTCCAGGGCTCTCCTTCTGGATGGAATAGCCAGTCACTTGTGTGATTACTCCATCCTGGTTAACACTTGTATGTTAATAACTTGGTCCAAAGGGTAAATATTATAGGCATTTGAGGCACCTTTGGAGGCCAATGGAGGAGATATTTCAGAGAGTAGGGTGATTTCTAGAGCCCTTTATATCAATCCATCTGGGCTGCTGAAAGAAGTTGGCACAGTGTTCAACTTATAAATCACCCAATAAGTGGTGACAAAACAAATCACTGGCAAGTCATCTCCAACTAGTTGGTGACGGCTTTATAAAAATAAGATTCATATCCACTCATAAAGAATATGGGAGCCTTCCTGAAAAACCAGAGTCTCAGGTTGAACACCATCCCCGGATACAAGTGGATTTACCTCTGAGGTACTAGCAGGGATGGAGGTCTTTTACATGGAGGGCTCCACAGTTTGGGAGGGATTTCACTGAGACTTTGTTGGGGAGCAGAAAGAGGGTAAGACAGAAGTCTTCTAGCTCCATAATCTTGGCATCCTTCTAAAGTATGCACTGAGATTCATGAGTGAGCTCCCACATGCCATATCATAGTGAGCTAATTTGAAAAGGTAAAATTTCTTATCCTGAACACTACCAGTCAAATATCTCCTTCAAGGCAGATGCAGATTACTAGAGGGTCCCTCCCTCCCTTCCTCTCCAGTTTCGGCCTCCTGACGTCAGTGAAGGCTCTTCTGGCCTAGCAGCCTTGGCCTTAGGCCTAGAAAGCACCATTGTGGACAGCTCAGACTTGAGTCTGATGGCTCAGATAATTGGACAATCTAGGCCCAAATGCCAGTTTCCAAAACCAGAGAGATTTCTGTGCAGTTTGACCTATCATTTAAGCCAGACAGGAAAGCTTTGACATTTCTCCCCCACTCCTTTTTAAACAATGTAAAATGCTATTCCCTATCTAATTATACCCAAGGAAAGTGACAACTGTAATTTTAGGAATCCAATGTCCACAAAACATTTTATAAAACCTACAGACTCTGTTCATCAATAAATTATGTATAATTAAGCATTCTAAAATGATTTTTTTCTTTTCTCCTCATTTAAAAGATTTCTAGCCCATTGGTGAATTTTCATATTACATAATGACTTTTAGAGATTTGAGACATATATATGTGTGTGTGTGTATTAAATATATATAACAGATATATACAACTTGAAACATAAAAATTTTTATTGCTTTAATTCATACACTCTAAAACTTACTTTTCTTTGTCAACAGTTCTGGGAGTTTTTACATATGCATAAATTCCTATAACCACCACCACAGACAGGACACAGAACAATTTGAATACTCCAAAGAAATCCCTTGTGTTCCCCATCTGTAGTCAAATCCTCCTTTTGCCCTTAACCCATGGCAACCAATTGCCTGTTCCCATCAATACAGTTTTGCCTTTTCCAGAATGTCATATAAATGGAATTATATGGTGAGTACTATTTTTTTTTTAAGATTTATTTATTTATTTGAGGGGCAGAGGGACAGAGGAAGAGAATCTTCAAGCAGACTCCCTGCTGAACATAGACCCTGACGTGGGGCTCCATCCCACAACCCATGAAATCATGACCTGAGTCAAAACCAAGAGTTGGATGCTTAACTGACTGAGCCATGCAGGCCCCCTCTGTGAGTACTTTTTGAAAACGACTTCTTCCACTACCATAATACCCTCGAGATTCATCCAAGTTGTCATGTACATCAATAGCTTGTTATAACAAACTGCCAAACTATTTTCCAGAGTGACTGTACCATTCTGCATTCCCACCAACAATGAATGTATGAGAGTTCCAGTTGCTTTTCAACCTTACCAACACTTGGTATTATTCACATTTTTATTAATTAATTAATTTATTTATTTATTGCCATTCTAATAAGAGGTATGTCATTGTGGTTTTAATTAACATTTCCCTAATAGTTAAGGATATTGAGCACTTGTTCATGTATTCATTTGCTATCCATATATCCTCTTCATAATGTATTCAAACGTTTTGCTCATTTTGTTATTATTTTCTCTTTGTTGAGGGTTCTTTATGTATTCTGGATACGAGTCCTTTCATATGTGATTTGCAAATATTTTCTCCCAGTCTATGGTTTGTCTTTTTATTCTTTTAACAGTAGCCTTTGCAGAATAAAAGCTTTAAATTTTGATTAGATTTAATTTATCAATTTTTTCTTTTATGGAAAGAAAAATTTCTTTTTGGTTTTGTATCTAAGAATTCTTTGATTAAGCTAGGTCATGAGGATTTTTCTCTGAAAAGTTTTATAGTTTTACATTTTATGTTTATTTTTGGTCTATAATCTTACTTGAATTAACTTTTTAATATGGTGTGAGGTGAAGAGCAAGGTTCTTTTTTTGCACATGATGTTCAATTGATCCAGAATCATTTATTGAAAAATCTGTGGAGAAAAACCTTATCCACTGAACTGCTTTTGCAACTTAGTCAAAATTCAGTTGGCCATATTCGTGAAACCTATTTCTGGATTTTCTATTCCATTCCACTGATGTGTGTGTTTATTCTTTTGCCAATACTATACTGTATTGATCACTGGAGTTTCATTATATGGTTTAAAATCAGGTAATATGAGTCCTTGAACTTTGTTCTTCTTTTTCAAAATTGTTTTGGCTATTCCAGTTCGTTAACCTTTGCATATACACTTTAGAATCAACTTGTCTATCTGTACAAAGAATCTTGCTAAGATTAAATCTATAAATCAATTTAGGGAGATTGACATTTTAAGTAATTCTTTCAATCCATGAGTACGGTGTGTCACTCTGTTTATTTAGGTCTTCTTTGATCTTTTTAATTGTGTTTTGTACTTTTTAGCATATAGATCCTGCACATATTTTTTTCACATTTATATCTATTTCATTTTTGGAAGCTATTGTAAATATTACTATTTTTTAAAAATATCCATTTCCAGGGGTACCTGGGTGGCTCAGTAGGCTAAGCATCTGCCTTCAGCTCAGGTCATGATCTCAGGGTCCTGGAAGATGGAACCCCACATCAGGCTCCCTGCTCAGTGGGGAGTCTGCTTCTCCCTTTCCCTCTGCCCCTCCTCCATGTGCTCTCTTTCTCTCTTGAATAAATAAATAAAATCTTTAAAAAATCAGTTTCCAATTGTCTATTATTGTATGGAAATGCAAGTGATTTTTTACTTTGCTCTTACATGGTATGACCTTGATAAACTCAATTATTAGTTCTAGGAGCTTATTTTTAAAATAAGTTGTTTGAGAGTTTCTACATAGATAATAATGTTATCTCTGAATGGGAATCGTTTTATTTTTTCTTTCAAATCTGAATGTCTTTTAACTCTTTTTCTTGCCTTATTACATTTGCTAGCATTACAGTATGCTATTGAGTAGGATTAGCAAAAGTAGTCATCCTTGCCTAGTTCCCAATATTAAAAGGAAAGCATTTAGTCTTTTACCATTTAGAATTATGTTAGCTGTAGTTGTTTTGTATATGCCCATTATCAGATTGAAGAAATTCACTTCTATTCTTAGTTTATCAAGTTTTTTAATTTTATTTTTAATTTTATTTTTTTAAAGATTTTATTTATTTATTTGACAGAGAGACACAGGGAGAGAGGGAACACAAGCAGCAGGATTGGGAGATGGAGAAGCAGGCCTCCCACCGAGCAGGGAGCCCGATGGGGGGCTTGATTCCAGGACCCTGGGATCATGACCTGAGCCAAAGGTAGATGCTTAACTATTGAGCCACCCAGGCACACCTAATCATCAAATTTTTTAAAAAGTCATGTTATAGAAATATATTTTTATTATTTTTAATTTTAATTATTTAATTATTAATTATTATAATTAAAATAATAATATAATTATATGATAATGATCATTGTTATTAATGACTTTATTTCTGGTAGTGAACAGAGCACTGAAAGTCTGTGGCAGTATCTGGCAATAGAGATATGCAAAATATCACCACTGGATATTCCTAATCAAACACTTACGAAAAGCAAGAGTCTGGAGTATCATATATATGACACCTTCAAACATTTTTATCAAACTAATGAGTATAATGAGATTGGCTCTTTGCTCCTATCACTGGGCAAAGTGGGAAAAGAAAAGGATGAGCTCAGGGATTCCAATTTCTAGCTCAAGTGTTGAATAAATGACCTAAAAACTTCTATATCTACCCTGAAAAAGACCCTTATCTCCAAGAACTGCAGAACTGAGATTGCTAAAAATCAAAGGTAGAATCTCATCATGTGAGCGGCTGACTTTACATTGCAAATTTAATTTCCAACATTGCAAAGTATTTCCTGTTAGAGTAGTTTTCATTGGGAAGGAAATGTTTTCTTGAAAGTTGGAATGGGGATATGTGGGAAGACCCTGATGAAACTTGGGACATTGAGTCCCTAAATTCTGATAACTCTTTTTTGCCAGTGGAAGCAGCCCTTCCACTCCCAGTTGAAGCAGCCTCTCTACCCCCCATTTCAGTGGATTAACCATATATTGCCAGAAGGTGTAATGGCCTCCCTAAGGCAATTGCCATGCAAGACAATGTCATTCTTTTCAGACCTCCCTTCCCCTGGCCCCCCAACACACATGTGTGCACACACATGCACACACACACTCCTCTTTGCTTCTAGAGCTATGAGTCAAGTTTGGAGCAAAGGCTTTTCACCCACTGCAGATAACTACTCCCCTTTTGAGAAACAACTCTTGGTCTGATACTGGGCCTTAGTGGACACTGAACACTTAACCATGGGCCACAAAGTTACCATATGACCTGAGCTACCCATCATGAACTGGATGTTATTTCACACACTGAAATAAAGTTGGTTGTGCACAGCAGCACTCCATCATCAGATGAAGTGATGGGTCAGAGCAGACCCTAAACATGCAAGTAAACTCACAAAGAAGTGGCATAAATGCTCATCTTCCCTATTCCTGCTATTCTACCTCTCTTTCCCAGTCTTCACCTATGGGTTCATGAGGAGTTGGCCACAATTAGTTAACAGAGGAAGAGAAAAGTCAGGCCTGGTTTACAGATGGTTGGTTTTTTTGTGTGTGGGTTTTTTAAGATTTTATTTATTTATTTGACAGAGAGAAAGAGACAGAGAGAGCATGAGAGCAAAAGCAGGGGGAGCAGCAGGCAGAGGGAGAAGCAGGCTCCCTGCTGAGCAAGGAGCCTGATGTGGGACTCGATCCCAGGACCCTGGGATCATGACCTGAGCCCAAGGGAGCCACTTAACTGACTGAGCCACCCAGGCATCCCTATAGATGGTTTTGCATGATAAACAAGCATCACTCAGAAATGGACATCTACAGCACTATGGCCACCTTCTGGGATATCCTGAAGGACAATAGTGAAAGGAAAGCCTCCCAGTGGGCAGAACTTCAAACAGTGCACCTGGTTGATCATTTTGCTTGAAAATAGCAATGGCTGGATGTATGATTATATGCCAATTCATGGACTGCAGCAAGTGGTTTGACTGGACAGTCAGGGATTTGGAAAGAACACAACTGGAAAACTGGTGATAAGTAATTCTGGGTAAGAGGTATGTGGACAGATATCTCTGAATAGATGTGAAGAATAAATGTGAAGATATTGGTGTCTTATGTCAATGCCCAACAAAGGGTGACCTAATCAAGTGGACAAGATGACCTGTCTGTCCTGTGGATACCAGTCAGCCTCTTTCCCCAACCTGTAATGGCTCAATGGCTCATGAACAAAGTGGCCACAGTGGGGATGGAGGTTATGCATGGACTCAGCAACATGGACTTCCATTTGCCAAGGACAATGGCACAATCTTCTAGCAGCAGAGGCCAACACTGAGTCCCCCATGTGGTGCCATTCCCTGGGGTAATCAGCCAACTACCTGGTGACTGGTTAATTTCATTGGACCACTTCCATCATGGAAGGGGTAGCATTTTGTTCTTACTGGAATAGACACTTAAGATACAGATTTACCTTTCATGCACACAGTGCTTCTGCTAAAACTGCCATCCAACTGTGAACTTACAGAATGTTTTATTCATCATCATGGTATTCCAACACAGCATTGCTTCTGATCAAAGAACACACTTCACAGCAAATGAAAGGCCACAATGGGCCCACGTTCATGAAATTCACTAATCTTAGCATGTTTCGCCCATACTGAGTTGGCTGGCTTTATAAAATGGTAGAATGGCCTTTTGAAGACTCAGTTTCAGTGTCAGTTAGGTGGCAATACCTTGCAGGGCTGGAGCAGCGTTCTTCAGAAAGTTGCATATGCTCAGAATCAACATCCAATATGTGTTACTTTTTCCTCCATAGCCAGGATTCACGGGTCCAGGAATCAAGGGGTAGAAATGGAAGTGACACCATTCACTACTACCCTTAGTGATCCAGTCGTGCAAGTTTTGATTCTGTTCCCACAGCTTTATACTCTGCTGGCCTAGAGGCCTTAGTTCCAGAAGAAGAAATGCTTTCCCTAGGAGACACAACAATGATTTCTTTGAATTGGACCTTAAGACTGCCATCTAGCCATTTGGTCTCCTCATTTCTCTGAATCAGTAGGTAAAGAAGGAAGTTACTGATTGGGATGATCAATCCTGAGTATCAAGGGGAAATTGGGTTCCTACTCTACAACGAAGGTAAGGAAGAGTATGTCTGGAGTACAGGAGATCCCCTACAGTGTCTTAATGCCACTCTGGCCTGTGATTAAGTTTTTTTGTTTTTTTTTTTTAAAGATTTTATTTATTTATTTGAGAGAGAGAGAATGAGAGACAGAGAGCATGAGAAGGAGGAAGGTGGCCTGTGATTAAGTTTGATGGAAAATTACAACAACCTAATCCAAGCAGGGCTACTGATGGTCCAGAGCCTTCATGAATTAAGGTTTGGGTCACCCCACCAGGTAAAAAATACACAGCCAGTGGAGGTCATGACTGGCTGAAGGTAAAGGGAATATGGAAGAAGGTAGTTATGATTCCCAGCTATGGTCACATGACCAGTTACAGAAATGAGGACAATAACTGTCATGAACATGTTCTCTTTATTTTGTTATTAGTGTGTGTGTGTGCATGCGCATGTGTGTGTATACTATTCTTTCTGTCGCTCTGAAGAATCCTGACTGATATGAGCTGTTCATGTGTGAATTATATGCATTACTTTTCAAGTGTTGATCCATCTTTATTTCAGGGTAAACTCTGCTTGGTCATGATGTATTATTCTTTTTAGTATATGTGCTGCCGAAGCGAGCACGATGTATTATTCTTTTTAATAGTCTATGTTCAATTTGCTAATATTTTATTGATAACTTTTGTATCTACATTCATGGGGATCTTGGTTTATGTGGGGTTTTTTTTCTTATATTTGTCTTTACCTGGTTTTACTATGAGAGTAACATAGTCTCTTCCTAAAATGAGTTACGAAGGGTGCTCTTTTTTTAGTTATTATTATCTGGAAGAATTTGTGAAGGATTGCTGTTCTTTCTCCTTTAAATGTTTGGCTAAATTCACCAGTGAAGCCATCTAGGCCTGAGGTTTGCATTTTTTGGAAGGTTTTTAAACTACAAATTCAATGTATTTATATATTCTATTGGGTTTTTTATTTTTGGTACCTTATGGCTTTTAAGAAATCAGTCCATTTCATGAAGTTGTACATAGGGTTGTTCATGGTATCCCTTAATTATCCTGCTGATGTCTTTAAAAGCCCCTTTCCTTCCTGACATTGGTATTTTGCTTCTTCTATCAGATTTTTCTTGATCAATCTGATTAAAGGTTAATTGATTTTATCAACTTTTTCAAAGAATGATATTTACATTCATTGATTTTATCCATTGATATTCTGTTTTCTGTTGCATTGGTTCCTGCTCTTATTTATTATTTCTGCCCTTCTCCAGCTCCCGTGGCAAGACTAAACACTACCAAATCTCAGACTAATCTGCAAAAGCTCTGCTTTTCAGCACAACCTCATTGCCGGTAATTTTGAAACAGGCTTTGGGATGCGTTCCCCAAAGTGGGCAAGCTTAATGTGTGTTTGTGTGTCAGCCCTGGCAGGGACAGGTTGGAACGAGGGGAGGAAGAAAGGAGCTTTGTGCCCTGATGTCGGGTTCCAAAAGTGAAATTTACAAAAACAGACCAAGTAAGACTTTTTTTCGGAAGAGACTTTCTAAGCGTTGTCAGAATCTGGCTTGGATACAACACACTTAATAACATTTTACATTTCTTCATATTATGCCAAAAGGTTGTAAACTAGGGAAGGTGATGCTCTGGGTAGATTTAAGGCCCAACGAGTTGACCCTTGAGTGATACTTTCCTGCTCTAGTCTACTGGGCCTTCTCCACTTTTTTCAGCCTCCATGGCCAGAGGCCTCAGAGCTGTCATCCACGTCCTCTTCACAGTGGACATCTGCTTCAATTAAACCACTCCAATTAAAGGGCAGGCAACTCCCCGGTGGCTGCTTACTGGTCCCCTACGGGCCAGGGAGTGAACATCTGATACCTGGCCTGGGGAGGAATAAACTCACTTTCGCCCACAGTTCTGTGTTTAACAGGTCCCTGTGTGTTTATTCACAGTGTTCCTGGTTGGCTGGATTGGAGTTTAAATCGTTGACAGGAAATAAGGCCTTCCGGCCTGATATCCCAAGTTCATCCCCAGCCTGAGGGTGGAAACTCGGACTACTGTACTTTCCAGGTTGGTTTACCATCCCTATAAATAAGTATAATGTCTTTATTCATAAAGTATCCACCGCCTCCAAATAGCTGGAGCTTGAAGTGATGTCCTTCATAAACACCCAACGCAGCAGAAGCAGACCTCTTGGGCCTGCGGGCTCTTCGTGACCTCTGGGTGCCTTCAGCTACTGGTGACCCAGGGTGGACAAACAGGTCCGTGGCTTGGCCATGGGGGGTGGGTCACAGGAAGCTTCGAGCTCACAAATCCTTGCCTATGTGTCATTAGCCAGCCTATTCTGAAGCTCTGCTTAAGGAATGGCTTGGGAGAAATGTCCCTGAAGAGCTCCATTCGGCCCAAGGATGGGAACCGCATAATGAAATCAATAGGTCTTTTGTGTGGTAGGGAAAGAGAGGGGCCGGGGCCTCGAGAGGCTCAGTGCTGACCTGCTTCAACGCTTGCTGGGACATCGTGGATGCAGAGCCACTCCTGAGAGGATCCCCCCGCCCCCCCAGACTGTCCCCAGGATTCATGGCCAGGGCCATTGTATCCATGCCAAAGCCATACTTGGCAACGTGGCATCTGCAGGCCCAGTCAGAGCGTAGCCTGGTCGTGTTGGGAATGGCCAACCCCGGGGCCCAAATTCCATTGCGCTAATCTCTCCTGCACTCTGTCATGTTTCCAGAGACAAGAGGGGGTCAGAGCACCTCCTGGCCCGCTGAGATGCATTTGATCTATTGTCGCCAACCCCAGATGAGAAGGCCACCAGCCCTCACCCTGATGACATGACAGGGCCACCCCGCTGCGCCACCCCCACCCCAGCTGTGGCGACACCTTTCAAAGCAGACGGACCAGGGAGCGGCCTTCTGTTCGCTGCTAGCTATCTAGACACGTGCTGTCGGCTTCAAAAACAAGATTTCGTTTCCTTGACTGTGTTTTGTTTTCTGCTTGGCCGTTGAACACATGCCTTCACTCGCTCTGCCTTTTCCGGTATCCTAGGCAATGCTGTGACCTATTTGTGGGGATAAACACAAAAACAAACAAGCAGGAGGGGACAGCCAGGGACACCTGAGACCGTTTAACTTGTCCCTGTGACTAAGGGGAAGTGGGTTCTAACCTGGCCACCTCTGATGGAGGCAGAAAGGGGCCCTGGGCCGTACTGGGGCCGGTCACACTAGGACGTCCCTGCAGGCCCCACGCCGCCCTCCCTAATTGGGCCCGGGAGACGGCATGCTGGGAAGGGCTCCTGTTCCGTGTCTGGCATCGGCCCGGGCAGGCAGCCGAGCACCCCCCAACCCCCCACTCCCCCTCAAGGGGGGACAGTGGTCGATTGTCTGGCTGAAAACAAGCCTGCCGGATTGGGTGTCCTAGGGAAGGAGATTGGTGTCTAATCTCCGTCCACGGTGACCGGGGCACCTGGAGCCCTGTCAGACAGAGTCACTGCTCCCAGATTTCCAGCTGAATGGCCCAAGAGCTTACATCTCCTGTGCCCCCGGGGGGCAGGTGCTTGAGAGGCCCAGACACCTGAAAACGGGGCTCAGGCCATGTTACTAGACCCCAGGCTGTGGGGCCCAGCCTGTCCCAGGCAGGCTATGGGCAGAGATGCTCCCAGAGACACCCAAACACCACACAAGGGGGTGGTGGGACCTACACACACACACACACACACACACACGTATGCACACGTTCTCCTGGGCCGTGCTCTTCACAGGTACAAAGCCACTTGCCTGGAGGAAACTTTTCACATCTGCCAATAGTGAAAATCATGAAGATAATGCTAAAAAACAATTCACAGGTGGCTGGGTTTCTTGTCAAAGGCAATGAAGCTCAGTCCAGGGCACCAACACCTCTGCAGTAGGTTTGAAGCGATCCAACTCCAAAGACCAGTGATCTTTTGTAACATGAGACTATTCTGGAACTTTTCAGTGTCATGAGGGCCCACATACAACGGCTGAAATGCATGGACAGGGCAGAAGACACTCAACCTCGTGGATGGGACCAGGAGTCTGGGTCTGGGAGCATCATCTGAGGATGCCAGCAAGGCTTGAATCCAACCCCAAGCCCACTTCCGTGGGGCCACTGCCGATGTTGCCAAATGAACACTGAGCTCTAACAGATGCTTGGATTTATAGCTGTTGCTCCTGGACCCTGGACAGCCACCGGCTCCTTTGTATTTTGCTCCAGAAACCCCAGATTTTTGTCCGCAGAATGATTCATGTCTCCAATTTTCAGTTCACGGTCCGGTAGCCCGGTCCTGCCCAGCTAGCCAGACGGATGGGAGGGAGCCCCAGGCTCATGCCCCTTGCGTGCACCAAAGCCCAGAACCTCCTCCTTGCTTCCTGCCATGTTCCTGTCATGCTCGCCTGCTTCCCTACTCGCTGCTCACCCCTCAGATATGATCCCTGACGTGGTTTTGCTGTCAGTCACTCCCTGGCTTGACTCTCCTTGGCTGCATTGAGTCACATATCAACCCCCCCTCCCCAAATCCGCCCAACTGTCCTCAACCTGCTTGGTCCAGCCCAAGCATGGGGCCCACCCCACGTGGTTGGTTCTCCCTTTAGGCATGCAACCCAGGTATCTTCTCATTCCTTTTTATACTGTTTCATTTGGTTGGTTGGTTTTAGAGCTTGAGATGAATGACCAGTAAAGAGATAAGCAAGGCTGGTTTAATTGGCAGAATCATATTTTTACAGGTCCCACCCACGTTAAATCAAATCTACCAAATGCACCTCACGCCTTACTGGAGGCATTTGCGTTTTACTACATGTGAGCAGAGTTGCATGGCACACATTGACATACTCTTAACTGGGTAGACTTTTGACAGAGTGCATAGTGATTACTGTGTATAGCATTCCTCCCTTAGTTTGGTGCTGAGGATCCCCTCCTTGGTCCTTGTCCTGGAGGGGCAGCCGCTGGTAAGGTCTCTGAGTTTGACCATCACAGCCAGGAAAGCTCCCATGGAGTCTCTGCTTACCACCTATCAGGGTCCTAAAACGTAGATAGGCTTAGTGTACCAGGGAAATTTACATGGAACAGCGGTGAATGGAAACACAGAAACTCCCTCCTCTTCCTGGGCCAGATATGCAACTTGCTCACAGCTCAAGGTCTCCAGAAACTGATCCCAAGAGACCACCCTTTCCCTGTAGTAAGCTCACACTCTGCCTCTCACCTGTCCTTCCCATCAACTTCTTTTGCACTCAGGTCTCTCTCCATCAAAAAGAAAAAAGGAAAAAAAGAAAAAAAAACCCCATAACAAAACAAAACTGCCTTGTTCCCATGGCTCCTTCCAGCTAGTGCCCCTCTATCCTTTCCTTCACAGCAGTCATCTGGAGTTTGATTTTTTGTATCCGAGCAGCTATTCCCCGGGCACCACAATGCTGCCTCTATCATGAACACTGCATTCTGATAAATGTTCACGCCTGTCTCTGAGTGCACCATTGTATTCCATCGCGCTGTCTGTCAGTCTGGACTCAAGTGCCACACTATTTTAACTACTCTGGCTTTGTAAAATGGCTTAATGTCTATAGGGTGAAGTTTTCTTTGATGTCAGCATTCAGAGTTGAGTTAGCTATTCAAATTCCTTGATTGTTTCATATGAATTTCAGAAACAGTTTTCCGAGGTGAATCAAAGAGCCAAAGAATTTTAATTGGAATCACGCTCAATGTACACGTTTACATGGAAGGATATTGGCAAGATCTCTATGGTATTGAGTCCTATGTATGAACAGAAAATATCTAATTTTTTGTTTGTCTCTTTTATGTCTTTCAGTGTCTTCTAGTGATCTCCATAAAGTTTGTACATTTTTGTTAGGCTTATTTCTGGATGCCTATGTTTCACAATTGTGAAATTTTTAAATATTCCACTTCTAGTTACTTATTGCACATATAAAGCAGTATTACTGATTTTTACAACTTTGTGTCTGTATATCTTTCTTCACTGTCTTACTAATTCTATTATTTTATCCATTTATTTTCTTTTCATTTTTTTATGTAGATGATCATGGCATCATTAATTTTGTCTGTATTTCTAGTTCTTATTCTCAGATGAATGCATTATTTAGGAACTCCAGTATAATCCTAAATAGTGGTGGTGATAATAGGCATTATTTTCATTATTAAATATGTTGTTCCCCTGGGGCGCCTGGGTGGCTCAGTTGGTTAAGCGACTGCCTTCGGCTCAGGTCACGATCCTGGAGTCCCAGGATCGAGTCCCGCATCGGGCTCCCTGCTCGGCAGGGAGTCTGCTTCTCCCTCTGACCCTCCTCCCTCTCATGCTCTCTGTCTCTCATTCTCTCTCTCGCAAATAAATAAAATCTTAAAAAAAAAAAAAAAATTTAAAAAAAAAAAAAATATGTTGTTCCCCTATTAGATATGCTGTCTGCAGTAGGTTTTTGATAACTAACTACCAATTGTTAATTTTAAGACATTTTTTCTATGTTTACATGCTGTTAACTTTTCTTATGAAAGAGTTTTACATTTTTTCAAATACATTTCTCTGTATCTTTTGAGAGTCCTTATGATTTTTCTCTTTTAGCATATTAATAAGATGAATTATATCTACATTTATTCTAATGGCAGAACCATCTTTGCATTCCTGGTATGAAATCCTGACTTGGGAGTGACAAATTATTTTAATACACTATTGGGTTAAAATTGATAATATTTCCTATAGGGTTTTTACAGTTATATTCCTAAGTGACATTGGCCTGTAATTTTCTTTTCTTATGGAGACTATCCAGTTGTTACTTTATCTAGAGTATATTTGCCTCAGAAGCAGCTTTACTTATTTCCCATTATGTGGAATAACTTGTAAAAATAAAGATTTTCTGTTCTTTGACAATTTGATAAAAATATACCTAAATAATTGCTTCCAGATTAAAAAAAAACTGAAGGGAAAAATGAATGCTTAAAAGGGAATATGGTGATCTGCTGGAAGCAAGCTTTCCTTCCCAGACATTTTTCCTGGGAGCATTCCAAGCACCAAGCATTTTCAAGTACCCATGAAACAAGCATTGATATAGATCATTTCCTGGGCCATAAAACAAACCTCAACAAATTTAAAAGAATTGAAATCCTACAAAGTATGTTCTCCAACTATAATGAATCAATAACAGAAAGGCAAAAGGAAAATCTCCAAATGTGGGAATTGAAATATACACTTTTTTTTAAAGATCTTTATTTATTTGAGAGAGAGAGTGTATAAGCAGTGGGGAGGGGCAGAGGGAGAGAGAAACTCAAGCAGATTTCCTGCTGAGCTTGGAGCTGATCAAAGTAGGGCTCTATCGATCCCAGGACTCTGAGATCATGACCTGAGCTGAAATCAAGAGTTGGAGGCTTACCCAACTGAGCCACCTATATGCCCCTAGATAATACACTTCTAAATAATTCATGGGTCAAAAGTGAAGCCTTAAAGGAAATTTTTTAAAAATATGTATAATTGATTGAAAACAAAAAGACAATGTATCAACATTTGTGGGATGCAGCTAAAGCTGAGAGGGAAATTTATAGCACTAAATGATTAATGAAGCAAGATCTCAAATCTATAACCTAAGTCTCTACCTCAGGATGCCAGAAAAAGGTAACAAAATGAACCCAAAGTAAGAAGAAGGAAGGAAATCAATGAAATCAATGAAATTTAAAAAGTAGAGAAACAAGAAAGAAAATCAATGAAATAAAAAGGTGATTTTTTTTGAAAATAAAATTAATAAATCTCTAGAAAATAAAAGAGAGATAAGACACAAATTATAAGTCTCAGGAATGAAACAAGGGCTATTACTACAGAATGAAGCCATTATTAGATTATCTGAGAATACTACGAACAAATTTATTCTAATAAATTTGACAATATAAAAGAAATGGACCCCTTCCTCAAAAACCAAAAACTACCAAAAAACGAGATGAAAAGACAATCTGAATAACCCTGTAACTATTGAAGAAATTGAATTTTTCACTTAAAATTTCCTGAAAATGAAATTTCCAAGCCTGGATGATTTCACTGGAGAAATCTAGCAAACATTCAGAGAATTAAAATCAATTTTGCACAGTCTTTATCAGAAAATGAAAGAGAAAAAGAATACTTCCCAGCTCTTTTCAATGAAGCCAGTACTACCTTATACTAAAACTAGACAAAGACAGTACAAAAAAAGAATATGAGAGACCCATATCTTTCATGAACTTAGAAGGAACGATTCACAACAAGATATTAGCAAACCAAATCTAACAATGTATAAAAATAATTATACACCATGACCAGGCAGGATTTATTCCAGATAGGCAAGGCTGGCTCAACATTTCCAAACCAATCAAAGCTGAAGAAGAAAAATCATGGGATACTATCAATTGATGCAAAAAAATCATTTTACAAAATCTAAAACCTATTCTTAATAAAGTTCTCAGAAGTTGGAGCCCACATGTCATCTGGCTCAATCCCATCAATTAGAGAGCAGGAAGATGACTGGCCCAGAGTGACACAGCCAGCTGAAAACTATTGATGCAAGGGTTTCTTCTTGCTTCCTATATGAAAATACTACTGTTAATGGACTAGTCGGTTACTAGCCCTGATGGGTACTGAAAGAGTGCCATTGCCAGGATCACAGTATGAAATTGGAAAGGTGCAAGGGTGAATGGGAGGCTTGATGAAGGGAAAACAGCTAGATGTGGGTCTACCACATATGTGGCCGGGTGAAACTACCTGGTAGCATTGCTACCTTGCATTTGCCCAGACAATCACTTTGCACTGCAAAACTCATTTGCATCTCATCTGATTCTCATAAGGGATGCAAAGCAGCAATTTTCAACCCCATTTCTTTTTTTTTTTTAAGATTTTATTTTTTTATTTGACAGAGAGAGACACAGCGAGAGAGGGAACACAAGCAGGGGGAGTTGGGGAGGGAGAAGCAGGCTCCACGCAAAGCAGGGAGCCCGATGCGGGACTCGATCCCAGGACCCTGGGATCATGACCTGAGCCGAAGGCAGTCGCTTAACCGACTGAGCCACCCAGGCGCCCTCAACCCCATTTCTTTATGAGAGTGTATAGGCTCAAAGATAACACCGAACTGGTAATAAATAATAATATGATAAAAGAATAAGCTTGTTTAAATAATAAATGATAATAATATTGTATTAAACAATTAACTATATTCACACAACAAGTAAGTTGTGGACCCTGAGGACCTGTGTCTCTGGGGGGGGTGCTTCCTACACAATCATAGTCAGGATGATAAATACCATTTGTTTAGCATTTACTGGGTACAAGATACTGTTGTTTAAAAATATATATATGGAGAGAGGCCAAAGAAAGTATATTTAAAAAAAAAAGGTAGGAAGAGAAGGAAATTATTATAACTTAATTAAGAGCATCTATTTAAAAACTATAGCTGACATCATACTTAATGTGGAAAGACTGAATGCTTGCCCCCTAAGACTGGAAAAAAGGCAAGGATATCCATTTCCACGACTCATATTCAATATAGTATCAAAAGTCCTAGGCAAGAAAAAGATATACAGATTGTAAATGAAGAAATAAAACTCTTTCTATTTGAAGATGACTTGATTGTCCTCATAGAAAATTCCAAGGAATTTATTAAAAAAAAAAAACCCTAAACCCACCCATCCTATAACTAATTAGTGAGTTCAGCAATGTGGTAGAGTGCAAGATTAGAATGGAAAAGTCAATCACATTTTTATATACTAAAAATGAACATACAGAAACCAAAATTAAAGCACCATATCATTTTTATAGTCAGTAAAAAAAAAAAAAAAGAAAAAGAGAAGAAATGTTTAGCTATACACTTAAGAAAACCTGTGGAGGATTTGTATGATGAAAATTACCAATTCTGATTAAAAGAATCAAATAAAACCTAAAAATTTGGAAAGACATACTTTGTTCATGGATTAAAATGCTCAACATAGTAAACATGTCAATGCTCCTCAAACTGATCTATAAGCTTAATGCAATTCCTACCACAATCCAAGCAAGATTTTTTTTGTATCTATAGATCAACTTACTCTAAAATTATATGAAAAGGAGAAGTAATGAGAAAATAATCCTGACACAGTAGAATGACGTGGGATGCCTTGCTTTTCCTGATGTTAAGGCCTACTATTGAGCTACAGTAATTAAAACAGTGTGGTAATGGCAGAGGTATAGATTCATAGATTAATGGAAGAATAGAGGACCCAGAACTGAGGTAAAGACATCCACAAATATACGCAACTGATTTTTGACCAAGATGCAAAACCAATTTGTTGGAGGAAGAATAGTCTTTTCAGCAAATTGTGCTAGAGCAATTGTACAGCCTTTGGGAAAAGAGAGAGGAGGAGAAGAAGAGGAAGAAGAAGAAGAAGAAGAAGAAGAAGAAGAAGAAGAAGAAGAAGAAGAAGAAGAAGAAGAAGAAGAAGAGAGGAGGAGGAGGAGGAGGAGGAGGAGGAGGAGGAGGAGGAGGAGGAGGAGGAGGAGGAGGAGGAGGAGGAGGAGAGGAAGGGGAAGAAGAGGAAGAAGAAGAAGGGGAGAAGGAAGAGGAAGAAGAAGAAGAAGGAGGAGGAGGAGGAAAACAAGAAGGAGAGGAAGAGGAAGAAGAGTAAGAAGAAGAAGGAGAAAAAGAAGGAGAAGAAGAAGGAGAGGAAGGGGGAGGGGAAGAAGGGGAGAAGAGGAAGAAGAAGAAGACGAAGAAGGAGAAAAAGAAGGAGAAGAAGAAGGAGAGGAAGGGGGAGGGGAAGAAGAGGAAGAAGAGGAAGAAGAAGAAGAAAGAAGAAGAAGAAGAAGAAGCAGGAGAAGAAGAAGAAGGAGGAGGAGGTGAAGGAGGAGGAGGGGGAGGAGAAGGAGAAGAAGGAGAAGGAGGAGGAGGAGAACAAGAAGGAGAGGAAGGAGAGGAAGAGGAAGAAGAGGAAGAAGAAGGGGAGGAAGAAGAAGGAGGAAGAGGAGGAGGAAGAGGAGGGGAGGGAAGGAGGGGAAGGGAGGAAGAAAAGAAGAAGAGGAAGAAGCAGGAGGAGGAGGAAGAGAGGGGGAGGGGAAGGAGAAAAGGACTTTGACCTAAACCTCACATCTTATGGAAAACTTAACTCAAGATTCATATCATAGACTTAAATATAAAATATAAGATTATAAGTTTTAGAAAAATCCTAGGAGAAAAATCTTTGGATCTAGGGCTAGACATAGAGTTCTTAGATTAGTTCTTAGGCTTGACACCAAAAGCATTATCTTTTAAAGAAAAGATTGATAAATACACGTAACATAAAAATTACCAATTAAACTTTTTAAATGTACAGTTCAGTAGCATTAAGTACATGAACTCTTTTCATCATTCCAAACTGAAACTGTCCCCATTAAACTACTAACCCCTCCCCCCACCCTCCCCCCAGCCCCTGGCAACCACCATTGTACTTTCTGTTTCTATGATTTTGACTACACAGGGAACCTCATATAAGTGGAATCATACAGTATATGTCTTTCTGTGACTCGCTTGTTTCACTTAGCCTAATGTCCTCAGGGTTCATCTGTGTTGAAGTGTGTGTCAGAATTTCTTTCCTCTATAAGGCTGAGCAACATTCCATTCTATGGATAGACCTCATTTTGTTTATCCATTCATCCATTGCTTCATTTTAAAAGGTGACCCATGAAGGTCTTAAACAGTAGATTATATGAGAGGTGACATATTTGATTATGAGGCAAAGGAAGTCACTAGATGCCTGGGGCTTGGGCCACATTAAGGGGGAGAGAAGATTTAAGAAGGAAGCCTTGTATAAAAGGCTTGTATAAAAGGAATATTCCAGGGAGCCTGTGCTGTGAAAAATGCCTGCCTGAAAACAGACACGACATTTCATCCCCTTAATAAGTGCTGCTTCTGGGAATGTGCGCGTGTGCGTGTGCTTGTGTGTGTGTGTGCGTGTGTGTGTGTGCGTGTGTGTGTGTGCGCATGTGCGCGCGCTATCTGGGGTCTTTCTCTTCAGTTCTAACAGTGCTCGGATGCAGTTATGGCTACCTGCATTTTGCAGATGAGGAAACAGAAGCATGGAGATTTTAAGGGACCTTCTTGCCAGCTGGCCTGGCCCCAAAGGATGGTCAGGACATCATCAGGTGCCTCTCCTGGAAGGCACCTTGGCCACTCGGGATCCATTCACATCCACACAGCCAGGCACAGGGAGGAGGGATGGAGGAAGGAGCACAAGGTATGGAGTCCAAAGATCCCAGTGTGATGTGACCTTCTTGGTTAATTGGGCCATGGACATCCTTTCCCTTCTCTTGCCTCTGTTTCCTGGTCTGCAAAATATGGATGAGCATTCTTCCCTCAGTAGCTGTGGAGGGTGTCACAATGCACACAGTGTGGGAAAGCATCTAGCCCAGGGTGGGCAGGGAATAGCCATGCTGGGATTTGAGGCAGACCCCACAATATTCCTGCATCCTCCTCCAACTGGAATCTAAGATGTAGGAATGGGAGCTCATCTCTTTCCCTTCCCCTGGGATTTCCCATCTTCTCTCAGGGCATGGGGGTGTGCTAAGCGGTGAGGGCTCATTCACTTCTTAGTCCAACCAAGGCTCACAAGCTCTGGAAGCCAGGCACAGGGGGCGACTGAGAGCCCAGACACCCATCAGGGGGGTCACCTGCTGAGGGCAGGCTTTCCTGGAGAAATGAAAGCCCATTGTGTTAGTCAGAGCCACGGGTAGACAGCTTGGGGTGTGGAGAGCAGTGGGTGAAGCAGGAGTTCTAGAGTCAATCTGTTCGGGTCCATTCTGGTCAGCCACTCTTCTGGGCAGGGCCAGGCCTGCAGCCCTGACCATCACAAGATTCCCTTGGCCGGCTCTGTGACCCTCTTGTTGCATTGCCTGGCACACGGCAGTCATTCACAAGGTGAAGGTTATATTTCTCCCAGAACACCCCCTTTGACTAAATTCCTTCTGCCTCTGTCAGTTGGGAGGATGGCTCCCGCTCTAACCTCTCCGCCCCCCATGGTATGCTCCTCCAAGCACACAGAAGGTGCTCAATAATTGCTAGCAGATTCAATGAATGGATGGGGGGCAGCACAGCCAAGAGGCTGGAGGTCAACGGGATGAGAAAAGAGTTCCCATGTCAAGGGGTTCTGAGGGTAAAACCGTGTGACATCCTGTGCAATGGACGCATTCACAGGTATCTCCTTCTGGAGTTATGTCCATGGCAGCTGGAAGTCCACTCTGGGGACCTCTGCCTTGCCAGGACTGTGCCTGTCCTCACCTTCTCTCAGGTCCTGTGCATCTGAGGTGACTGACTCAGGACTGTCCACAATTTCAGCGTCACTGGCTCCATTCTCCATATGGCAGAGAGGGGACCCAGAGGGGAATCACAAGGCCGTTGCCTCCCTCAAGGTGTTTCCACTCCAGACATAGTGCCAGGAGGGAGGGAGGAGGTGGACCCCAAGCCAGGCTGTGGAGCAAGCTCGAGTTCCGCTTGCTGGAAATGGTTTCCACATGGGGCCATTAAATGTCAACTACCTTCAGAGTCCTCCTGTTCAGCTGCGGAGCTGTGTTGTGCCAGGGGCGCCCAGCTGGGAAGCAAACCGGACCTGAAATCCAGCCCGGGCCCCACCTGCCAAGTCATGCCCATGGTTGCACCTTCTGTGATCCCCACAAAAGTGCTATCCAGCTCACCACGCCGACAAGCTTCCTTTTCCCCAGGGCGTCCTGACAACCAGGGGACAAAGTTGCAAGGGATCCCACAGCAGCTGCAGGGGATGCTCCAGGCGGCCAAGAGATGGCTGCCCTAGCTGCCCCTCACCACCTCACCCCCCCAGCATGTCGGGCCCTCCAGCCACAGGGCTCCCTTCCCACCCCCCCATTCCAGCCCAGGAGCAGGCTGTGGGATTGGCAGATACTGGAGGCTCTCAGAAGGAAATGCAGGAGAGGGGGTTCCCAGAGGTTGGTGGGGAACTGCCAGGGGTAAGCCCTAGGAGGACACCCTCCGTAGCCAAAAGGGTGCAAGGCAGGGAAAAAAAATTAGGAGCCACTAAGGTGTCGTGTGGGCTTTCTGCTGCCTCCCCCAGGCACACAGCCCACATCTCGTTTGTCCTTGGAACTGGGTCTTTGGAGGAGTAAACCGAGGCTCACCCGTGTGAGCCACCTGACCCAAAGCACACCTTTAGCTTTAGACCCTGCTCTGCCTGTCTTCCCCACACCACCCCTCCCTTTGAGCGGCCCCACCCAGCCCAACCCTGCTTTCTGCCCCATGGTGTGGGGGAAGCTGCAGCCGGGCAGGTTCCTCTTTCCGTCTTGACTCTTGCATTCCCAGAGCAAGTGGCTGACCTCATACCACCTGGGTGTGTGGGGAAGGAAGCAGGTGTGGTGCTGGGAGGGACCCAAGCCCGTGTTCAGTCTGCCTGGAGAAATCGGTTATGACAACAGAAAGGGCACACGATTTCTACATGAAGAACCAGACCACAGAAATGTTTCTATGGAAAAGTCACGTTAATGAACTGATTGCCAAACAAGGATTTAGCAACAGGATGGAGGGAAGCCCACACAGCGGGCATCAAGTAGCATGTTCAAGTAACACAAAAAGTGGCACCAGGAAAACAGAGTGGCAGCTCTGGGAGTACCTGTGATGCCCCTTTGGTGGGGTTCTCAGCTCTGGCTGCCTACTAGAGCCCTCTGGGGAGATTTTAAAAGCAAACACATGCATGCAAGTCGGGGCCCCACTTTCTGATATCTTTCTGTAATTGGTCTGGGTAGATCCAGGCAGGGTATGTTTTTTAATTTCATGATTCTGATTGGATTGAGGACTGTGCCCTATAGGATCACACCGCCCACCCCACTCCTGCTCCAGCTCCTTTCCCTGTGGGACCCCCTGCCTCCGTGGTGGCGGCAGATCAGCTAGGAGCGGTGTGACCTCAGGCAAGCCGCTGACCTTCTGGTCTAGAGAGCAGAGGTCTGGCCCAGGTGAGCTGTGAGGTTCTGCCCCAGGAGAAAAATCCAATGAGACGGCACCTTCATGGTGTGGGGGGTGGGGGGATGATGAAGATGAGATGGCCTCACAGTACCAGAGGCTGGAGGTCCAAGATTGAAGTGACGGCAGGGTTGGTTTCTCCTGAGGCCTCTTTCCTTGGTGTGCAGACGGCTGCCTTCTCCCCGTGTTCTCCTCTGGGCTTTTCTCTGTGGGTGTCTGGGTCCTGATCACCTCTTTTTTTTTTTTTTAAAGATTTTATTTATTTGACAGAGAGAGAGGGAGAGTACAAGCAGGGGGAGGGGCAGGCAAAGGCAGAGGGAGAAGCAGTCTTCCTACAGAGCAGGGAGAGCCCAATGTGGGGCTCGATCCCAGGACCCCGGGTCATGACTGAGCTGAAGCAGTCGCTTAACCAACTGAGCCACCCAGGCACCCATGATCACCTCTTTTTTTTTTAAGACACCAGTCAGATTGAATTAGGGCCACCCTAATGACCTCATTTTAACATAATTACCTCTTTATGTGAATCGAACAATTTCTTCACCTCTTCTGTTATGGGTGGACTGGGAATGGTTGCTGGTCTGGCTCTTAGGAACACTGTCCCCATGAACATCCTTGTGCTTGTCAGTGGGCACAGCTGTGCACAGTATCTGTTGGCAATGGGCCTGGGAGTGGAATTGTAGCTACAGGGGTGCATTTCTTCACCCCTGTAGTAGGTACTGCAGGTGCATCTCCAGAATGTCCACAATGCTGCTGTGATGGGCAGTGGGAGAGCCCCCTTTGCTAACTCCTCACCCATACTCAGGTTGGTCAGACCTGCAAACAATGTGCCCTGGGCCCCATGCACCCCGCTGAGGGCCTTGAACTTCTTGGGATCAGAGGATGTCTCGGTCTCTTTGGGCTGCAATGACGCAGGTTCCATAGATAAGTGGCTTAAACAACAAACATGTATGTCTCACACTTCTGCAAGCTGCAAAGTCTTGCTGTGCTCTCCACGGTGGCAGGGGTGAGGGAGAGTTCTCTGGGGTCCCTTTTATAAGGGCATGAAACCCATTCATGAGGGCTCCACCCTGCTGACCTAATCCCCTCCCAAAGGCCCCACCTCCTAATGCCATCACATCAGGGGTTAGGATTTAACATTTTGGGGGGACACAAACATTGAGTCTAGAGCAGAGAGCCTGGGGCACTGTATCTTCAGTGTAGTGACCAAACGGGAGCCCAGCTGCCCACTCCCTTTCTTCCTCCCTCTCTGGCTCCTGAGGACTTCCTGCAGGCCCACCTCATCCATCACAGGCCATGGAAACTACTCTTCCTGCCCTCTTGATGGCCTTGAGTGTAACCCTGCAGTTCTCAGGACTCCCCTGTGGCCACATGGAGCCCTTTGCAAACCTCCCCTCCCATCCACACCTTCCGGGGGCCTGTGGGCACCATCCAGGAACATCAGGGTTCATTGCCTTAGTGAGCCACACAGGGAAGCTCTGCATGGGACAGCAGCTGTGTGGGACCAGGAGCCTGAGCTTAGAGCCATGAGCTCAGTGACTGGGCCAGGCACTAGCCTGAGCTTTCACATGCTCATCCACACAATGAAAGAACTGTCAGGATTCAGGGAGATCGTATCCATGAGGATGTTTGGGGTGATGTGCTACATGGCTCAGAATTCACTATTATCATCAGTGATCCTTTCTAAGGTAACATCAAGCTGAGACATAGGTAGCACTGGATACATGCGGGAGAGTATCTCATCCTATCCCATGGAATGCTTCTAACCTCCCCATAGGAGAGGACACTGAGGCTCAGGAAGCTGGCTGGCCATGCTTGAGATTGCACCACTGGGAAGGGTCAGAGCCAGGAACCTTACCTGTCATCCGCCTCCAAACCCCATTGTGCATAACCCCCTGGAGTAAAGGCAGTGTCGGTGGGCCAGTTCACTGCCACTGTGGCAGGAAGGTAAAGAGGATCAGAAGATGCCACCCCAAAATGTGCCCCTTTGGCCTAAGGCTTATGTGGAGGTGAAGACAATTGAAAAACAGCAGACCCCCCAAAAACTCTACCCTTCCCCTATCTGCCTCAAGGAAAACTCTACCCTTCCCCTATCTGCCTCAAGGCAGGGCATAAATTTCCCTTTGTCGAGGTGTTCTCCCTTCTCCCATACCAGGAAGAGGAAACCACTCATGACTGAGACTGCACCAACTTGAATCTGCATAAACAAACCTTACTGAAATATCCCTTATGTTCTAGGAGTTTCCCACATATGCTGACCTTCCCACACCTCACCAGCCCCAGAAGCCCCAAACCCTTCTCCTGTGTCTTTTCTTTTACTCGCTTTTTGTTAAGATGGTATACAAGCTCCAAATTCTAAGTGCTTGAGTCACATTTCTTTGAGGAGTCCTGTGCCTACAGATGTATTTATATCTATTCTTTCCTCTTGTTAGCATGACTTTTGTTAAGTTTAATTTGCAGGTCCCTAGGCACTGAACATATAAGGGTAGAGGAAAAAGTTTTTCCTCCCTACAAAGGCAAGAATCCAGAGGAGGTCCTGATGGGCCTTCTTATAGCACACCATTCCTCAGAGGGCAGAGGCCCCTGGGAATAGATATCCACCCCCCACTCCATGCCATGACATGTGAGCATTGTGTTGTGTGCTGAGGGGATGACTCCCAGCCCAGGTAAGCAGGCACACACTGAAAAAACCAGTCACACCCATTAAAGAGTCCCCAGTGTCTGAGTCCCGTGAGCAGGCTCAAGCCCCGTGAGCTCCTCAAGCTTGTCATGATAAAGGCATCATCAGTAGGAAGTCCAGCATGGAGCCAAAGATTCTGGAAAGCTGCCCCTTGGCAACGAGAGAGGAGAAAATCCTAGAAATTACCTTCGGTTTCCATGCTGTATTTTTCCAGGCCCAGCTCAGCAGGAGTCACTCAGGAGGGTTTGAAACCTATTCATCCATTCTTTAACACCCTCCTATCAAGAGCCAGAGCCCATTGTCCTCTCTTGAATCTGGGCTGGGCTGAATTCCTCCCTTCTGAGGAGTGCTTGAGGGGGCAGAATCAGTGCCTCATGACCTGGGAAGAAAGATCATAAAAGGCAAGACGGTTTCTGCCACCTCTCTCCTGGGCTGCTTGTCCCTGGAAGCCGGCTGCCATGCTGTGAGGAAGCCCATGCACATGGAAGGGACACATGAGGTGTCCCAGCTGAGAGCCCCGCTGATAGCCAGTATCCACTGCCTGACCTATAAGTGGAGAAGCCGTTTGAGAGGACTCTGACCCCAACTACTCACTGCAACCCCATGAAACATCTTGAGTGAGAACAGCCAAGCCAGAACTGCCAGGTCAACCTCCAGAACAACAGAGATATTAGCGGTAAGCGTAGGGTGGTTTAAGCTGCTAAGTTTGGGGGTGGTTTGTTAGGAAGCCAGAGATAGATAGTCACTGAGGTCAATTCCCGCAGTTTCTGTCCAACACCCTTCTCAAACACCACTGCCAATTCTGGACTTCATACAGAGCAGCGCAGAAGCCCACCGGGGCCTCCAGCGCTGCCTGGCGGACAGGTGCCGGGGGCCAGCCGGGTCCTGGGCTGCCAGCGAGCTGCCAGCTTTGTGCTGTGGGGCCAGTCCAGTCCATACCAGCAGGCTCTCCTCCCATCTGTCTCACCTGTAGGCCGGAGTGCAGCTGTGGGCATCTCCTGCACTGTCCTTTGCTCCGGAACTGAGTCCAGAGCCAAGCGGGCTTGACGGGTGGTCCACACCAGCTATGGGACTGGCTGCATCATGGTCTATGAGGGCAGCAAATGTTCAAAGCAGAGAGGTGGGTCTCAGAGTCAAGTCCAAGAGGAGAAAATGAGTCCAAAGGTGGGGAAACAGGACATGCATGGGGCACAGGGTAGGCTGGGGGTGATGTGCCTACCTGTATGATGAGTGGCTGGGTGCACGGATGGGACAGACGACCTGAGAGCAAGGGCAGGACCAAAGGATCTGCATCTGCACCCAGATCTCCCGTGCCGAACGCTGCTGGCTTGGCCAGGTACTGCCAGGCCCTTGGTCATCCTCTTTTCCCCAAGACCTCAAGGACGGCACCCACTTCCTACACTTTCGCCTTTTGATTAGGATACTGTCCCGTTGGAGCCATGGGCTGTCGGGGCCTGACTCTTGATCCTTCCTCACCCCCACCCCCGCCCCCACACCCTTTGAGTACCACTGGGGTGGCCAGAACAAGGCCACAGACATCCAGCTCCTTTGGAAACAGGGTACACGATGGATGCCCCCTCCCCTAAAGACATGTCCTGCGTCAAGATCAGTCCCTCTGGCCTGTAGCCTCCCACAGTGGAGGTCCCAGCATGCCTTGCAGCGCGAGCCCAACACAGGCTGCCCTGCTGCAGGAGGGACAAACGGGCCTGGAAGGCACTGTCCCTGCCTTCCTGGGGGCTACTGGGACTGTGGCAGTGGGCTTTGCTCTCCTCCTTCCCCACTGGCCCACTCCTCCCCTAGTTACATTGTGGGCAAACAAATGCTTTCCAGCAGAGTCAGAGTTCATTAGGGAGATGGAGAGCAGTGCTCCCCGGGCTGCCCACACTAATGGGAATGGAGAGGCCTGCCTGGCAGGCCGACCACCCAAGCTGGTCCACTGCCTGCCCTCCTGGCCTTTAGAGGAGCTGAGTGGGCAGGAGAAGGAGGAAAAGAGTACTCAGCACAGTGATGTAAGGCTGCTCATTATTATTTCTTTAGATGAACTATTTGGTAGACATTTGTTTGTACGTTGTGGGCTTCAGCAAAGGCAAAAAGACAATGCTGAGGGCTCCCGGAATGGCTGCAGTGGGATGGAGGGCCTCTCCCAGAGGACACGGGCGGGCAGGGTGCAGAGGCAGAGGGTGTGGCCCCCCATGGCTTTCAGCCTCAGAGAGGGGCCTCTGGGGTGCAGAATCTGCTGGGGGGCGGGGCTGGTCCTCCTCAGCTGAGGGCTGTTAACACCCACCAGGGACTGGAAGAACACTCCTTCTGGGGGGGGGGGCGGCAGGGAGAAGGAAGCCCCAGGAGGGGACCCCTGGGGGGGTGCAGTGGGAACAGGTGGGAGAAAGGCGGGGTTTTCTGAGGGTGCCCGGACCCATCCTGGCCGCTAGACCTCTGAGCCCTGGGGCCCTCACTACTGACCCGCTCTTGCAAATGCCCAGCACGCTGTCCAAACAGGAGTCAATGGGCTCAGTGAAGTGTATGGTTCCATGCTGAAGCCATTTACCTTTTAACTAAATTTAAAGGGTGCTTCTCGCTTTTTTAAAAAAAGAAACAAAACCCAGCTTCATTGAGGTATAATTGACATGTACTAAGCTGTGCCGATTTCAAATGCAAGTTCGAGAACTTAGATTCAGAGAGGCCCCCGGAGAAGCCGACACCACAGTCAAGAGAGTGAGCACATCACCACCCCCTACAAGTTGCCTGGAGCCCCTCAGGAATCCTCCCTCCCTCCTCCACCCCTCCACCCCCAGTCTGCGCTTCTTGCCGTAATTTACTGATATTTTTTAACTAAAAAAAATTGCATTTCGTTATAGGAACAGAAGTTGGTGGGAAGTAAAAATGGGAGAATAAGCTTGTCTAGCCTGTGGAGGGAATGCTGGGGGGACAGTCACAACCTCCACATACAGGTGGGGTCGGGCCTGTCGAGAGAAAACCCAAGGCTCAGATTCCCGGCAGCTGTGGGGATTGCTCTGAATGACCCTCTGAGGTCTCCTTTCCTTTGGGGAAAATAAAAGGCAGCCCTGGGCATGATTTAAAATCCTAGTCAGGCCCTAAGTAAAATCTGGGGAAGCGTTTCTTCTATCCTGCAAGCCCCAAGGCAGGCGCCTCCCAGCGGAGACGGCGGGGGGCAAACTCGATGCCCACTGGGCTCAGGGCAGAAACCAGCAAGGGAAAAGGAGGGCAGACCATGGCTGGCCATGGGGGGAAGCCGCCATCCAGCTCTGGCCTCTCTTGCTGGGACCGGCTGAGTTTTTTAGTAGATGCCGACAGATACCTGGATTTTTAAGCACAATCTCCTAATTCTTAAGGTTGACCCTGTCATGGTTTTTAAATCACCTTAGGGGATGCAAGCCTAGGGTGCCCTAATTGCAGGCACCCAGCTTGTGGCTTCTGCACCATCAGATGACCTCTCTCCTTCCTCTGTGCTCCTTCTTGCTAACTCTAGCACCATCTTGTTGCCATCCAACAGATTCTCCTTTTATTTCATGTCCATAAACTTCCACTGGGTTCTCGTGATGCTGTCCCGTTCTGGGCTCTGGGCTGGGGAGGAAGCTATAGAGAGGGATGGTCCCTGTCTCTGTCCTTGGGGACATGCTGGATGCTGAATGCTCCCATGGAAGTGCATCCGCAGCTCCCCGGCCTATGAAAGAGATGCCAAAGGCTCTACTGGGGTGCTCACTGATGGCCACAGGGAGAGGACACTGGGGCTGAGCTGGAGCCAAGAAGGATGATGAGGATTCACAGGCAGCCAAGGGAGGAAAGGAGGACAGCGGAGGGCATGGTGTGCTCTGGGAAAGGAAAGTGCTCTGTCCAGTGGGTCAGATGGGGACCCCAGGGATGCTGGCCAGTTGGGAGAAGAGTGATATGAGAGAAGAAAAGAGACTCACCAGCATCCCCTCTGGGACCTCTTGCAGCTCTTGTCCTCTCTTGCCCAAGCCCTCTTTTTTTTTTTTTTTTTAAAGATTTCATTTATTTATTTGACAGAGAGAGACATAGCGAGAGCAGGAACACAAGCCGGGGGAGTGGGAGAGGGAGAAGCAGGCTTCCCGCCGAGCAGGGAGCCCGATGTGGGACTCGATCCCAGGACCCTGGGATCATGACCTGAGCCGAAGGCAGACGCTTAACGACTGAGCCACCCAGGCGCCCTTGCTCAAGCCCTCTTAAGGAAGAACCTCCTTCTGCGTTCTAGGAGAGGGGAGGGTGTCCGTTGAGCTTGTTTTATTGTCCTAGCAGCCTAGAATGGAGATCGACCTCAAAGATTGTCTAGTCAAATCCCCGCAGGACACCCTGTCCCACAGCACTATGTCATCTGGACCCCCTTCCCACCCTTCCATCAAATAGGCCAGGCTCCTGATCTCCCTCCTTCATAGGGGGGTTGGGGGTCCTTGGGGTTTTTCCCAGCATAAGAATGGCAGGAAGCTGCCAAAAGTTTGCTGCGATCAGAACTCAAAGCACACTCGAGCCGGCAGAGAAGGAGTGAATACAGATGAACTTCCTTTGGACAGCTGTGCCTACACTCTATAAAAAAGTGTCAGATTCAATCACTCAGGTTCAGGGGCCATCGACGCCAAACATCTGGATCTTTGGACAGGCCCCGAAGACGCCCGGATGTTGCACTTCCCACCTGGAAGCCTGCTGTCATCTACGGGCCGTGCTGATGTGGAAGAGGGACGCACCTGGCCAGGCCCAGCCCACTTCCTCGGAGGGGCCTCAGCCCGGCTCCCTGTGGACAGAACGAACGTGGCAGGTGGGAGGGGGAAGCAGGGCCTGTCCAGCCTGTGCTGGGCCTTTCTGGGCTATGAGGCAGCCCCGTGCCCACCGGACACTGACAGCCCAGTGGCCACTGCTTGGCGGGGTGTCCCTGCCATTCTCCTGGACCATTAGTGGTGGCCAGTGACGAGCTAACTGGTGAGTTCGCCTTGACCCTGGGAAGGGGCCGCAAAGCTAGTTAGCCTTGGCTTATGAAGGAAGAAATTCACTTTTCTTCCATTTTGACCCTCTCCTCCTGCCAAGAGCAAACCAAACAGCTAATTCCTAGGGTCTGGCTCCCAGAGGTGGGACGTGTTTGCAAAGTTACTGCCTCAAGCCACAGCGGAACGATGCCAACAGTTTGTCACCCCAAAAATACTTTTTAGTAATGAAGTGTCATTAATCAGAACCCCTCGCCCCCAACAATTTGCTGAGAAAGATGCTCCTGACTGTCTAAAAGAGAGGATCAGGGAAGGCCAACCAACTTTTGTGAGAACCAGCGCCTCTCCCTCCCTTGGGCTGGTTTCATGTGCACCGTCAGGGGTGAGCGCAGCTGCTGGACGGAAATGATCCAAGAAGAGTAAAGTTGCACCCCTCGATAAAGCTCCTCAATTGCTTCATGTGGAGCATGACCATGGAGTAGGACCCACCAATTCCACTCCCAGGGATATACCCAGGAGAATGGAGAACACAGTCCATGCAGAAACTTGTGCATGAATGCTCATAGCACTATTCGCAATAGCCAAAAAGTGGAAACTACCCCATCATCCATCAACTGGTGAATGAATAAATAAAATGTGGTGTAGCCATATCACGGAATGTTATTTGGCAATAAAAAGGAATAACGTATTGACATATGCTATAACATGAACCTTGGAAAAGTCATGGCAAGTGAAAGAAGCCAGACGCAAAGGGCAAATTTTGGATGATTCCAATTATATGAAATGTCTAGCATAGGAGAATCCATAGAGACAGAGAATAGATCAGTGGTTTCCTAGGTCCCCAGGTAGGGTGGGGGAGGAAATGGGGGGTACCTGCTAAAAGGTACAGGGATTCTTTTTGTAGCGAAGAATACGTTCCTATGTTGATTGTGATGGAGGCACAACCCTGTGAATACACTAAAAGCCACTGGCTTGTACATTTTCAATGGCTGAATTGTATGGTGTGTGAATTATATCTCAGTAAAACTGTTACTAATAAAAAAGGATAAGAAAACTGCATCTTCAACATATTCCAGGATCCAGACTTTCACAATTCCCAGCTGGTGGCCCACCCAACCACCCACGTATGGGAGGGGTTGTACTAGGATTCAATAATTGGCTTACCTTTGTCAATTGCATCCAGACATTTGGAATTATAGCAAAACAGGATTGATCCCATCACCTATTCCAAAGGAGACAATAGAATAACATCACACCCCTAGACATTAAAGGCCTGGCTATAGTCTTATAATTTTATAGAGGAAGGATTGAATGTTTATTACCCCTGAATCCAGTATGTGGGCCCATGAAATTTAAAAAGAAAATAGATTGTTGATTTACTGTGTGACCTTAGGCAAATGACTTACCATCTCTGGTTTGCAGTTTCTTCATTTATGAAATGGGGATAGTGATAGCACCTATCTCCTAGAGTTGCTATGAGGATTAAACAAGTAATATATTTAAAGCACTGAAAACAGTGCCCAGAATACTGTAGAATGTATGTGCTATTATTTGATTTCTGTCTCATGGCCTTAGGACTCTGCTTGCATCACCTAATGTCTTTCCCTGAAACTCTCATATAGCTCACCCCACCCCCCAATCAGGTCGCTGCTTATCTATCGCAAGGCAGATGACATAGCCCCTTGCCTGACCACCCTAACCGAGTGGCCCTTCCCATCCCACCACCCTGCTTTAGTTTTATTCACAGCACTTGTATGACCTGAAATTGCTATGTCTGTATTTGTTTACTATCTAGCTACACGGCGTCTTGTTCACACGGAACCCTGCCTGGATCCCAGAGGCATTTGCTAAAGGGATGAATGAAGCAGTGAATGGATCTCTCCTAGGTGTGGGATAGATGCCAGAGACCTGTGGCCCGACCTTAGGTCCACACTGAGCAGCTGGAGGGTCCTTCATCCATCGTGTGTATCTGGAGGGCTCTTAGTTCCAGAAGTCCTGGCAATGGAGTGGCCAGAAAATGGAAGCCACAAAAACACTTCTCCTTTGGGCCAGAGGCAGAAGCCAAATTGATTTTGAGGGAGAACTCCTTCCACTTTGGGAAACTAAACCGTCAGTGGCTACGACCAGTGAAGGCAGGTCTTGCTCTGGGTGGAGCCCCTGACAGGTGCAGAGCTGAGCACCCTGAAGCTCGTTGTTACTTCGCAGGCAGGAAAGTGGAGGAGGGACAAGAGGCCAGGGGCCATTCTGGCTGAGCTGGTCACCTCGTCTCTCCTCCCGATCTGGACCACATGCTGCTGAGCTTCGGGAGAGCTAGGAAGTGGTGTCGCTTTGCTGGGTGGATGGATACCCCCATCAAAATTAGAATGGAGTGAAGAAAACTAGAATAGTGATTAACAATGGAGAAGACTAGCTATTGGATGGGTAACCAGCAGTCCCTGCCATGGAGAAGATCAAAGAGCCAGGTTCCTTTCACCACTGGTCACAGATGGGAACTCTCAAGTTGTGTAAAGGCTTCAGCACCATTCCCCGTGCCATGTTTACAAAAAATCCGCTCTGCTGAGTTGCCCCTTCATCTAAATCATCATTTTTTTTTTTTTAAACGTAAGGCCCTCAGCAGCTAATTAAATAACAAGCCTCGGGTTGGGATGACTCACAGGGAACTGGATGGACTCGCTCATGGAAACACCAAATGGCCCCAGCCCAGGGGCCTTCAGAGGGGAGCAAAGACACAGCCCTGTCCTCCTTTTCTGAGGCAAGCAAACAATGTCCCCCACCCCAACTATAAACAAAACACCATGTCTGTTCATCATCGAGCATTTGGAAAATTCAGAGAACAATAAATAAGAAAATGAAAATCTCTCCAGCCCTACCACACAGAGATGAGCACAGTTCACATGCTGACCTAATTCCTGATGGCGTGGTTGGCCGGGGACCCCCTTTAGAATTTCGGACCCACCTTACCCCCTGGGTGTATATCAACCTTACCTCTGTAGAAAATGTTTTGAATCTCAAGAAACCAGCTCTGGGGTTTAAACAGAGAAAACACTACTCCTCCACCCCCCGGCTTTCCCATCAGGTGTGTACCCCTCATGATTTCCAAATCTGGGTGCGGGAATTGTGTGTTTCTTAAATTACACTGACGGAAGAGCCACGTGGGAAACAAGTGATTCTCCAAATGGGGTTTTTATATGCCTTGTGTGGCCAAGTGAGCCTCGGGCCTGGGGGAGAGGAAGTATGCAGAGTTTGCTTCTTGGAGAGACCAGCCATCTTCAAGTATTTTTTTTCTTTTTATTCAATTAGCTTTGGAGGGAGGGGGGTCACCAGCTGCATGGTTTGTGAGTCACTCGGATTTCAAGCTCTAAACAGCCTATTTTAGGCAATGGATGTTTAAGGTTTGAGAGTTTTTACTATTATTATTCTTAATTATTCATTTTCAAATCTGGCCCTGGAGAAGACTGTTTTTTTCCCCTCAAGGTTTCAGCATTAGATCTGGAAGTCGGTAAATAAGAAGGTAATCTGAGGTACCTATGACCTAAATGGGGGGGATTAAAAATGCAATTAATGTACAAGGAAAGAGTGATCGGTGCTTGGGGGGATGGAAAAAGAGACGATGAAAAGTCTGTAAATCACCCATTTATCTCAAAGGGGCCCCCTGCTTCCAACGTTGGCTCTGAAACCTAATTGGGTCCTCTAGCCTGACCACGGGAAAGAACAGTTGCATTGAAACCATCCTGGAAAGTTTGAGGAGCCCTATAGCCATAAATATTGAGTGTGCTTTACCTTGTTTATTAAATATACATTGATGGATTTGAGCTGTGTGCTGAGCACCTTCCACATGGGAGGTGTGGGAGGACCTGCACTCTTAGAACTTGATAGTAATGAATAACCAGCACTCGGGGGGGCGGGGCTGGGGAGGAGCCGGTGAGTTCTTGTTTGATAGCGTTTGCAATGTCTACATCATAAATACTCCCGCCGCCAAGACAATCTTTGAACTCGGAGCTGGGGAGGGATGTACGGCAGCACATATTATACAGTATTTCCACCATATAAGCACCATATAGATTGTAAACAGGTATGAGTAAACTCAATTGTACAATAGAGTGAATTAATTAGGAAGTGATGAGTTGGATGGGATTTGAGTATCACCTTTGTTTTGGATACGATGTATTTAATTGTAAGTTTCTAATTTGATTTTTCATAAAAGCTGTGTTTAACAGCCAGCTCACAACATTTCTGAAAACGTCACGCCATTCTCTCTGATTAGGAATGAGCCAGCTCCGGGACACTGCTGTCTAAGGGGGCGGTTAGGGAGTAAACAAACGTTGATCGTTGGCTGGCCAGGTCTAGGAAGGCTTCCGGCTACTGAGGACAGCCTGCCACTACCCAACGGATCATCTGATGGTAGCCCAGGGCCACTCCCTGGTTTCCAGGTCTGCTGGATTTGGAACCCATCTCTGAGCCTCAGACCTGTCTGACTCCTCCTAATTCTGAGATCATCTGTCTTCAGATGATGCTGAGCATCTTCAGAGTAAAAGCCTGGCTAGTAAGACAGGGCTGCACTCTGGTTTGCGCTATAATGTGCTTCTCTCCCTCCTCTCTTCCTCCATCCCCTTACCTCCTCTCCCCATCCTCCTTTTCCTCCACCTTCATCTCCTGCCCTCTCCTTCTCTGTCTCTGTCTCTGTCTCTCCTTTAGTCCAGCACAGTAGCCAAGTTAGCCCACTGTGTGCCCTTATGGAAAATCCTTTGTTAAAAAAAAAATCATTTGTTGGGCGCCTGGGTGGCTCAGTCAGTGAAGCGTCTGCCTTTGGCTCTGATTATGATCCCAGGGTCCTGGGATGGAGTCCTGCATGGGGAGCCTGCTTCTCCCTCTGCCTGCTGCTCCCTGTGCTTGTTCTCTCTCTGTCAAATAAATAAATAAAATCTTAAAAAAAAAAAAAAAAAAACCTTTTATTGAGTGAAGGGGCTAAAAAGTGCGAACTCCCAGCTGTAAATGAGATAAGCCATGGGGATGAAATGTACAACATGGGGACTATAGTTAGTAAGACTGCGCTGTATATTTGTAAGTTGCCAAGAGAGTAAATCTTAAAAGTTTTCATCACAGGAAAAAGAAGTTTTATAACTATGTATGGTGGTGGATGTTCACTAGACTTATTGTGGTGATCATTTCATATATACAAATACTGAATCATTATGTTGAGCACCTGAAATTAACATAATGTTATATGTCACTTATGTCCAGAAAAAAATCATTTGTGGGGAGAGTCAGGTGGGGACATTGGAAAACCTCACGAATCCTTGAAAAAGAAGGTAAAGACAGAACACAGGGTCTCTGACCCCAGAGCTACCATCTAGAGTTTTTGTTTCCCTGGCCTAACTGCCGGAGGGTCATCTTACCCTCAGGCGGAGGTAGGTGACCAAAGAGCACTCTGTTCCTGGTGTCACCAGCCAGCCAGAAATGCAGCCCCGGCTACACGGAGGAAGGTCACCCTTTGGTTGAGTTATTATTCCACATCTCTCTTTGCCTGGCTACTGCTTAAGATAAACTAACCTTGACTCAGGCCACCTTTGACCTTGACCCATCCTAGTCCTCTGGGCACGAGGGCACACGAGGGCAAGGACAAGGTGCCCAATCTACACGGAGCCGGTCCCCTCACCTGGCCGTGCACACCCATGGGAGGGGCGGGTTCAGTGTGGGAAGGAAACGCCTGGCGGAGACTAGCCCTTCAGGAGACACACTCGACTTCAGAGACACAGTAGTGATGGCAATGAAGCTGTCATTAACTGGATTTTATAGGACAAAATCTTGGGAAGCTGGCCAAGTAGTGGAAGGAAAAACGAGGGTGGGGCGGAGTCAGAAACCTAGAATATTTATTTTTATTGGATAAATTTGACGTGTAAATGGCATGTAAATTTCACATGTAAATTTAAGGTGTAGAGCATGAGACTTTGATACACATATATTGTAATATGATTGCCATTGTAATGATATTTATCACATTCCATAATTATAGTACGACATTATTGTCTATATTCAATACACTGTACATTAGATCTCTATGGCTTAGTTAAATGTTTGTACTCCTAAACCCCATCAATCTTACTTCCTGCCCCGCCCCTCCCCCTGGTAATCACCGTTTTATTCTCTGGTTGGGTTTGTTTTTTTTTTAATAGGTTCAACTTTTTAGATTCCAAATATAAGTGATATCATACAGTACTTGTCTTTCTCTGACTTATCTTGCTTAGCAGAATGTGCTCAAGTTCCACCCACGCTGTCCCAAATGACACGATGTCCTTCTTTCTCATGGCTGAATAATACTCCATTGTGTCTTTGGTCCACATCTTTTTTATTCATTCATAAGTTGATGGGCATTAGGGTTATTTCCATATTTTGGTTATTAAGTAGTTGCTTTTTGATTACTTTTGAATATTTTTGAAAATGTAAAGTAACTTGAAGGACTTGGACTATGGGTTGCCAAGTAGCCTCACTTAAAGGATTGCTTTAAAAAAATAAGGGGGCACCTGGGTGGCTCAGTCATTAAGTGTCTGACTTCGGCTCAGGTCATGATCTGTGGGTCCTGGGATCGAGTCCCACACTGGGCTCCCTGCTCAGCAGGGACTCTGCTTTTCCCTCTCCCCCCGCCCCCGCTTGTGCTCTCTCTCTCAAATAAATAAATAAAATCTTAAAAAAAATAGGAATAGTGTGCTATTTGCATACTGAAGTGTTTGTAAGAAACTCTATCTGCTAAAGTGCTCAGAGGGTGGGTGGGGAGAGTCGGGGAGGAAGAGCCAGAAGGAAGATAGATTTAGTGACTGAATTCGAGGCATCTTGAATCTACCATCTTAATGGACTTTTGACGCTATGTTTATGAATATAAAACTATTAGCCAAAAATGTTTCAATATTGTTTTTTATTTTAGGGAAGAAAGTATTTTCTAGAATCAATTCCATCACAGTAATTGCATTTCATGATTATTTTCCCATGAAGGAGTTTTACAAGATCCATTTGTCCTGTTGTTTTTACTTGACTGAAACTCTTTTCATCAGAACGAATTCTTTTTTCCAGACCCCCTGACACCTCCTCGCCCCCTGCCCACCACAAAGACTCTTCGCTCTCCTCTCTGCTAGTTGATTTTTCTCAGAAACACACTTGGCCACCGGCAGCTTCACCCCACACAGCTTCCAGCTTCCCTCCAGGAGACAGACTGAAGCTCTCTCTGGTCCCAAGTTAAACATTGTGGGGAAGACTTGGATTGATCCAGCCTGTGTTCCCCATCCAGTCCTGACCCAATGGGGAGAGGTACAATGGTTTTTCCCCATCGATCACAGAGCTGGAGTGGAATCAATAAATAGATGGAAGCCCTGTTTTAGCTTCGAATTGTCTAGAATGGGGTTGGTGTTATGGGCTGATGAAAAAAAGCTGTCCTATTAGTGCTCAGTTACTTTTTTTTTTTAACACATGACTGCAGTTCAATTACAGGGACCTTGCTCAAGCTCCAGCCCTACATAGACATGCGTGGGTCAGCTTGGTGACATCCCAGAGAAATGAGGAGGCACAGAAGCATCAGAGAAGAGCCCCCACTCTGTGCCCCGATGGGTCGGCCAGGAATCAGGTGACCCTGGGTCCTCCACTGCGGAGCCGGATGGGCGCAGTCAGAGCTGTGAGTGGCCTGGCGCCTCTCCGGGACAAAAGCTGTGGCAAGAGGAGGTGACAGGACTCAGGAAGGATCTCCTGATGTTTGGCCCACTTGTTGTGACCTGCTCATTGGCCCCAGGATGGCAGGCACCCATGCACGATGCCACGGACTCTTATCGGCTCCTGTCCCAGCTCTTGGTGGATTGTGTTGGGGGCAATGACAGCCCCTCTCCTCTGGGCTCCTGCTAGGTCCCAGCACCCTGCCAGAGGCTTCCTGATCACCTCAGAAAATGCTGCGAGGGTGTATTTCTTACCTGCTCTGGGCCTTGGTTTCTTCTTCTGCGAAATGGAGATATCATGAGACCCGTCAGACAGGACTCTTGGGAGAATTAATATAAGCCCTTAGAGCAAGTTCCTGGCACCGAGGGACAGTGACACATAAGCAGTTATGATCGTTGTCAGCTCTCGGGAGCTGGGACTGACACTCAGGCCCGTCCGGGGCCCCACTCACGGGATTGCCACCCGGGGCTCCATCTTGGGGGCTGGGTAATGCACAGAAGGATGAGGATTTGATCCTCGGGGACTCTGGGTTCCTCCAAGGAAGCCTCCCGCCTGCAGGAGGGGAGACCTCCGTACCCCAGGCTGGACTCCGAAGGACTGGGCGGGTCATTCTGGCAGCCCCTGGGAAGGCGGACTTGTGGGGGCGGCCATGGGGCAGGGCAGCTGCCGGCCATCCCAGGAGGGCAGTGCTGTAATGGACTTGGCCAGGCGGCCCGGGCTGAAATGCTGATCTAATGTCTCCATGCCGGACTGGTCTGGGCCATAACAACCCACAGCAACGATAAAGCAGAAGAGACTAGAACAGGGTTGAATCCCCTTACAACCCGTATGCCAAGCTTCTGGATAGTGGAAGACTGGCCGCTCTGGTGGGGGAGGCAGGGGGAGCTCAGTCTGATGGGAGCCCAGAGACCCTCTCCAAAGGCTTCCTGCAGACCAGGTCTTCCCCCAAGGTGAGGGGAGGACCCTGGGGAAAGCAAAGTGTCTGCGTATGGAAAGATAGAAAGTCTCACAAAAGTCCTGCTAAGCCCTCCGGGTGCAAGACTGGTTCAGCTTGGTCAGTGCTGTGTCTTGGGGTGTGCACTTGGAAGGGGTGGTGGCCAAGGAGGAAGTGTGGGTGCCTCTGGGTCTCACTGAGAGCCCTCACTGCTCTGAAGGGCGATCAATTTCCTCCCAGCTGCCCTGGTTCCTACCCAGCTCAGGTGGCTCCGATCTGGCGCCCTCACTGATGCCCAAGGCCGCACTCGGAGCCAGAGGAGCTGCCATTTTCCCCCAGAGGGGCTTCCCTGCAATTCCTCTGTGTCTGCAGCCTTCTCTCCTCAGTCAACAGATGACTGGGGGAGACACAGATGAGTGAAGGACGGAAGCCCCAAGGTGAGGGATAGGTAGGGAGGGGGAGGGGGAGAAGCCAAGGGAGGGGTGGGAGTGAGCCCATCTGGTTTCTGTTTCCTGGTCCCTCTTCTCACCAGCTGAGAGACTTTGGCCAAGACGTTCAGCCCCTCTGAGCCTCAGTCCTCTCGTCTATAAAGCAGGGTAAGCGTCCTCCCCTCAGGGATGTTCTGAGGAACAGGCAGCAAGCATCTCACTTCATCCCTGATCCTCAGGGCGGGGTGGGACTGGGCTCTCCCCAGGGCAGGGGCAGGGTGGGTTCTGGCCTCAGTGGCCACCCACTAAACGGGCCACTTCGGAGGTCTCCGGGAAGGATGGGTCCAGGCCTGGGCCTTCATCAAGCTGCAGCACCTGCCTGACTGCAATGCCCTCCCCAGCCTGGCCTCCGACCTGGGGATGGTGCAGAGGCCCTCACTCCCTCTCTGACCCCACGCTCCTCATCTGCGGGGGCGGCTCTGAGGAGGTGAGATGGTGAGGCCCTGCCGGGTGCCCAGCCCTGTGCCTGCCTCAGAGAACACAGTCCACGGTTGTTTCCAGGTGGGGAAAGGAGGGGTGGGACCCAGGCCAGGGCCTGTGGCCTCCTTGCCCAGCCTGCCTTGTGCGTCCCAAGGTCTCCTGGACCAGAGACCCCCAGACTTCACCTGGATCCTCCTAACTGCCACAGTCTTCTTAGTTCACCCCTATCACATGTGCCCAAAGCAGTCAGGCTCCCTCTTGACTTCATGGCTGTCTCCGGTTGTGTGTCTCTCATCGTCTCTGTGTCCCTTTGGCTTTCTCTGTTCCTTCTGTGCCCGTGCACCGTTCCTCCCCCACTCCCTCGGGCTCTGCCTCCCGGCCTCCCTGCCTCCCTCCCCCCTCTCTCCATCCCTCCCCCATCTCTCTCTGGGCCTCTCAGCCCCCCCTTCCTGCCTCATACTCTGGTCCCTTCCCCCACCCAGTTGCCTCTCGAGGGGACAGCTGTGAAAAATTAGGAACTCGACAGTGAGTATCAGTCCCGAGTGGCACGGGATGATTTATGTCTCCGTGGGAGATCAGGCAGGTTTTCTCAATTATTTCACCCAATAGCACATGTCCTGGGGCTCTTGGGGCCTTTCTTTCCTTTCAAAGTCTTGACTCTCACCTGAGTCGGACAGTTTGTTTTTATTTTTAGAACAGCTTGAGGCCCCTTGAGTCCGGCCGGGCCGGGCCCCCTCCTTCCAGAGAGCATCATCTGGGCGGTGCAGCTAGCCTGCAGCCGGGGGGGGGGGGGTGTGGAACCGGGGGACCAGCCTCCGCTCCTCCACGCGCCGCCCTGCTCTGGCGCCCTGCGTCCCCGCACCCCCACGCCGCCCCGGACCCCCAGATGGAGGACCAGCTGCGAAGCTCAGAGACCATCCTCCGCTGTGAGCGCAGAGCACACGGACAACAGACGTCCTGCACTGCTTTCCCACGCAAGCTCCCTCCCTGGGCGCTGCCATCACGCAGACCACCTTGGGCCCCTGCGCGCCCCTTCTGAGCCTCCACCTCCTCCTCTGTACAGCGGCGGTGACAAAGGTGCCCGCCTCGTGGGATCACTGCCGCAGCTAGAATGAGCCACTGGGCATTGCGCATGCGCCAGGCACCGCGTTCCCCAACCCACGTGGATTATCTCCTCCCTCTCCGTGACCACGGGGGCAAGTGTTTGTGTGTCCGTTTTATGAGTAGAGGGACTGAGGTTTAGAGATGTCAAATTATTTCCCTAGGGCCCAGGGGTCACTGAAGCAAGTGGTGCCTGGGACCCAAACCCGCAGCCGGGCTGTGTTTCCCCTTAATCCACACACAGGAAGCCCCCGATGTCGCCCTCCTCCAGCCACCCCTGGTGATATTTTCCACGTCTGTGGAAGTGTGCCCACACGGCCTCCCAGCACACACAGGAGGAGGGAGCCAGGATGCCCTGGCAGTTCTGCTCGTGGTTAAAGTAGGGGGAGCTCACATTTCAGTTCTTTCTGGCTTGGAAAAGGCCATTGGAAAAAACAACCCTCCCCCCCTCCACCCCCAGCAACATGTGTTCACAGCTTGTCAGTCCTGGCAGGCCCCAGAGCCTCCCGAGAGGCAGTGGGGGGACCTGGGGCAGTGGGCGGGGACCAGGCTGTGGAACTTGCCCAGTCCATCCTTCCTCTGTTCAAGCCACTTGCACTGCAGGGTCCAGGGGACCACAGGGGGTTCTGAGGCTGGGTAAGCACTGGGCCCCGGGAATTGGCAATGAGTCCTCCACGCAGTGGGGGCCTGATAAATGTTGCTAGAACTACGGAAACAGCAGGGCCAGGGTTGTGCAAATAAGAGAGATTCCCTCAATCGACAACCCCCTGATGGCAGATTATAGATGAGTGGTGAGGCTCCACACTTAGGGAATAGTCTCAGGAAAGCTCCATTCTTTACACTGGCCAAGGGCAGAACAACGAAAAGGACGGCCTGGCCAGGAGTGCTAAATTAGCCAGAATTTGTGAGGTTCAAATCATAGGAACACAAGTCAAACTGTCTTGAGCAAAAAAAGGAAACTCATTGATGAATGTGATTAAAAAGTCTAAAACATAGCTTCAGGCCTAGCTGGATCCAGGTGCTCTAATGATGCCATCAGAAAACTGTCACTCTCAGCTTACCTTCCTTTGGCTTGGCTTCACTTTCAGGCAGATTATTCCAAGGAAGAGTCTTCCAGCAGCAACCGGGCTACATCATGGTCTTGAGGCTGCTTCTTATTGGCCTGAATTCGTCCATGTGTTCAGCCCTGAACCAATCACGATGGCCAGGAGGTGCACTGTGCTGATTGCTTTGGCCTCAGGCACACCCCTCCTCTGGAGTGCAGGTGGCATGCCAGACCACAAAACCACATGATGGAATATAGTAGTGGTGTGGTTGGCACCCCAAAGGAAGAATGGGGAGCTGTTATCAGGAAAGATAGTAAGAACAGGGCTAGGTCCACTCTGACCCCGCACCCAGTGCCTTCACTTCCTCATCGGCAAGATGAAACAGGCTTCACATCCAAGTCCCCGTGGCTTGGTGGTCTTGGCATTGGCTGAGCACCTACCCTGCACCAGGTGTGAGTCATGGGGAGTTGGAAGTGATAGAAGGACTGTGAGCAAGTGCTCCGGACCTTCTACCCTTCACCCTAAGTTCAGTGAACAAGACAGAAAACAAAGTAAGGACCAAGGCCCTGTCAAGGTTGTGGGGCAGCCCTGTCTATCCCCCAGCCTCCCCCCACACCTCCATCTTTCTGCCTCTTCCTTCTGGCTTTGGGGCCTACAGTCAGGCTGGTGCTTCTGCCTGGAGCCTCTTCTACTCTGGGTACTTCGTCAAGTTCCTGCTTGTCCTTTAAACCTCAACCCCAAAGTGCTTTCTCCAGGAACCCTCTGTGGTACTCCAGGCCAGCTGCAGGTAGGGCCATGCACTCTCGGAGTGCCCTACACTCCTCCCGGCCTGGGGACATGGCCTTTTAACTGCAACCATGGGTGAGATCACTTGCTCCCATTCTGTCCATTATCCGGAGTGGAGCCGGTTCTCCTGTCCTCAGGGAGGTGCAGGGAAAGGTCGCCCATCAAAGCAGAGGAGAATGAGCAGAACTGGCAGGTGGTTCTCTTTCTCTGTCATTCCTCTTTGCCCCTTGGAGCCTGACCTGGGGGCTGAGGCTGATTGTGCCAGGGAAGAAGGACCTGGAAGCATATACTGAGACCCAGGAGAGGAGGCTTCACCGTGTAAACTCTGATCTCAGAGGCACGTGCAGAGTTTAGCTTTAAGAAAGCAAAGGTATGCTGTGTTGCTCAAGAAAGACTCAGTGTATAAGGGTTTGCCCCAGAAGAGGAGGGAGGGGTGGGATGGCATCACGGGGTTTCTCATGGGCTGAGAGGCCTCAGGACCATCCCGACTGTGGGACGACTCGCTCCATTCTCCAGGGTTCAGGGAAAGACACCTCCCATGGGGTTGAGGGGTGCCAGGTCAGAGGTACTATGCCCCCCCCCCCCCATCTGGGACTCTGAGGGCAACGGCCTGGCTGGTGTCAAGAGTCCTCTCTGGTGACTATCTAGAGACACATAGTGGTGGAGGGGGCCGGGACAGAGGCATCTGCCCTCTCCAGAGCCAGAGTAGCCCTGGGAGAAGCAACAGTTTTCCCAGGACTCCCTGGAAGGGTGTGGAGATGGCTAAGAGGTCAGCAGAGAGGATATAGGTCTGGCCCTTCTGCAGGGCAGATGGAGGCCTGGGCCCAAAGAGGGAGAGGGGGCATCACAATTCAGAGAGGATGTCCAGAGGGAAGCAGGCATGCCACCCAGATGACCCTTGGCCCACACCAGCATTAGACCTCCCCAGGGGGAAGGAGGAAGAGAGGAGAGACTCCAGAACCTGTGGGATGGGTCAACATTCAGCAGTCAGGGAATCCCAAGTCCTGGGGCCTCCTCTCTGTTCCAGTGATCTACAAGTCAGCCCCTTGGCCAATAGCATGCTGTCTTGATTTTTGTCATTCTAGGGTAAACCTTAATATCAGGCAAATGATGCCACCCACATCATTCTTCTTTGTCAAGATTGTTTATTCTAGAGTCTCCCTTTCCATATGAATTTTAGAATTGGCTTTTCTGGGTCTGCAAAAACCCTGTGGAGATTTTGATTGGTATTCCATTGAATTTGGGTAGACATTGACATCTTTACGATGCAGGGCCTTCTAATCCATGAACACAAATGCTTCTCTGTTTAGTTAGGTCTTATTTGATCGACCTTTGTAGTTTTCATCATACAGACCATTCTTTTATTATTTTTTAACTCCAGGAAAAGGCATAGTGGAGCTTTCCAGGGTCACTGTGGCTTTCCTTCTTTGTCTTTTTTCTTGATCTCTTGCTGAAGTCAGCACCGCATTCCATCCAGCATCTCCTTGAGCCCCCAGTCCATGTGATCCTGGCCAAGTTGTCACCATGCGCAGACTTAAGTACCTCTGGGGACAGGAAGTGCACCCCACCAAGGCAGCTCACCCTCTGCTTGTGCCTACTGGAAAGTTCTTACATATACCAGCTTTCTGCACTCTGTGGTCATGGTTCTACCCCCAGGTAGAGCCCCCCACCACAGTTCTAGTCCCTAATCATTTATCTGCTTTGCAAACCTTTCCTCTCTTCCCTAAGCCTCAACTCAGAGGACTCTGCTAGGTATCCCCCTGCCCTGCCCTGTGCTCTCATCTCCTGCATCAGACCTGGACTGTCTGTCTCTCTGTCTCTCTGTCTCTCTCTCTCTCTCACACACACACACACACACACACACACACACTACACACCTTCCTCTCTTCTTCCTTCATCTGACGCACACCTGGTGGGGGCCCAAGCACCTGACACCTTGCTACTGCCCCAGGTGTCCCAAGAGAACCCCGAGATGAATGGAAACAGGCCCCCACCGCTCTTCTCTTTCAGACTATCATAAAGGCGGGGATCATGATAAAGGGAGAGAAGCTGCCACACCTAGCTATCTAAACCTAGGTCCTAGTTTATCTTTGCAGGCTATGGTGATGAGGCTGGGCTCTAAGGGAAGGAAGGGTCACTGAAGCGAGCCTGACCGGCGGATTTGGTTAAAGTTTTGGACCCTGTGGTTGGCCTTGCCCTCTGTGTCTAGTAGCTGATACCCGGGAAGAAGTTCATGGCTTCACTGCCCCGGCCACGAGGCCCTGGGCAAGGTGCTAGCATCTCTGAGTCTCGGTTTCTTCCTCACAAAACGGGGTGCTAATCCCTCCCTCCCACAGAGCGGGTGCATGCTGTGGAGATCCGATCCAGCGCCAAGCACCACGCCTGGGATGTGGTTGTGGCAGTTGTGACCACAATCGTCATTAGTGTTTTGGAGGGAGGCCACCCAGCTCTGCGGTTTCCCACCTCTCTGAACTTGCTCACTTATGTGGCTCCCTCAAGAATGGTCTGCAGTGGTTCCTTCCTCAAATGGGAACAGCACCGGGTCTATTTGCCTTCTGTCTCACCAAAATACTGACTCTTTCAGTCCAATATACCCAAGACTCTGGGCTGAGGGATGAGTGGTGGGGAGGGTGGCGCTGGGGTGGGCAGGGGCTCTCGCCTGCTTGTGCTACTGTCTGGGACCCCCAGTGCCCATCTGCACTTCTGTTCCTTCAGAGACCCAAGCCCAGGCTTGACTGCCCCAGAGAGAGGCCTCACCCTCAGCTCAGAGAGAGAATCCAGATGATAACCAGCAAGATTCTAGAGCTTTCCTGTCCAATATGGGAGCCAGTAGCCACGGGAGGCTACTGAGCCTTTGAAATGTGGTTAGTCCTGATTGAGATGTGCTGAAAATGTAAAATCCACACTGGCTTTCAAAGACTTAACACCAAAAAAGAGAGTAAAATATCTCATTAATCATTTCTGTATTGATGATATCTGTTGAATGATATTTTAGTTATATTAATCAATTATATTATTAAAATTAATTTTACCTGTTTCTTTTTACTTTTTAAAATGTGGCTACTAGAAAATTTGAAATGACACATGTAGCTTGCCTTTATCACTCATATTATGTTTGTGTTGGATAGTGTCCCTGGAGACAGTATGGCCAATATTACATGACTTGCTTCAGGGGCATGTTCCCAGGTGCCAGTGGCCTCCTCTCTCCTAGGTCCTCACCACTTTAGCCTCCTCCATCCTGGTACACAGACAGCAAAACCCAGAATCGTGGAAGCCTTCTTTGTCCCATGCAGTTTTATATTCCCACCATCCAGAATCATCTTCCCAGTTCCTCAAGCATAGATAGCACTTTTGTGTAACTTGGAAAAAAAGCATTCCTCACTCAAGATTCTTTATTGTTATCCTCCAGAAAACTGGCACAAGAAACATTTCAATCTATGATATCCACCATGGGAATGGTTCTCCTTGGATAGATCATGCTTGTGCAGTGTGCAACCTTCTCAGCTGTATGTGGCAGCCCTGCCAATATCTGTCTGATCCACATGTATTAGTTGGAGGAATTTATGAAGAGAAAGAGTAGCAATCATCCCCACCCCTGCCACCTTGATATTTCCAGGTGAAGGCTCCATCTCTTCTTCAACAATTAGCACTGAAAGACTGGTCACATCTTAGAACTACAGTCTCAGCCTCATTGCTCTCCATATGAAAACCATGTCGGTGTAGAGCCCTGGCCCCAACATTTATCCAGGAAGTTCACAGAGCCTTAGACCGAAGGTAAACTCCAACCAATGCTTCAAGACCCAAGCTCAGGGACTCCTCTGTGAATAATATCCCCCCTCTGAGCTATTGATGTCACAGAGGTCCTCTAGGTGAGTGTAACCTGGAGTTGTTACCACCTTGGTTGGGGGACCTACCGTTGTTTTGTTGAAGGATGGGTGCTGGTACAGACTAGTATAGGATTCTGGCATGCTTTTATCAAGGAATGTTGACACACATCTGCTTAAAATCATTTAAGTTTATCATCTCGACTGACTCATAGGGCAGCATACACAGAAAAGCGGGAGGATGAGGTAAGCAGGGAGGGTTGGGAGTATTGCCTCATGACTTTTGATGGTCATCTCTGTTTTCACCCCCAAATGTCCTATTTGCTCTCAGTAAGTTCTGTTGGTTGGTTATATAAGCATGTAGATATTTATTTACCTGTGTCGAGGTTAGTTCTAATCCTACACTGCATTAGTTTCTCACAATTGTGGAGTACAGATTTTATTTATAATATGTTTTATTAACATCTAACATTTATGATTTCTCCTCACTTTTACGCTTCTCTGTTATATGGAAATTTATCCGCGGTCCCCAGAAAAATGTAAAAGAATATATTTCATTTATTTGTTTATTCTTTTATTTTAAAAATATTTTATTTTTTCCTCCAAATCTGAGTTTGATCGCTTGTGGGGAGCAATAGGAAGTGAGTTAGGGGCCAAACCAAAAGGATAAAAACAACTCGCAGCCCAGTTTTCCAGATCTCCTTGTGGTTCCTTTAACTAAATGGCTGTTTTGTGGACAGTTAGGTTATTTTGTACAGTAAACAATTTCTTTTCTTTTCTTTTTAGCCATTTAATGTGGTATCATGAAAGGAAGATCAACTTCTTAATGAAAAAAAGCTGAAATGGGAGAGGGAGGCGAGTACATGAGGAGCACTTCCAGGCTTACATAAGTAACATTCCCGCTGCATAAACATCTTGGCAAACCCAGAGACTAAATCCCCATCCCACACTGCTGGCCTGAACCAAACACTGTATAATATTTTTTAAAAATCCTGTTGATGGTAACATTTTTCTGTCCAGAAACAAGTCATTAGTTTGGACAAAGGAATCCAAATGCATCTGCTTTGTTCCCCAAAGTTCTAGTGGAAAATATTGTTTAGAGAAAAAGTAAGTGAGGAATAAGAGTGGAGGATTGTGATTTCTTAGGAGTGAAACTGAGAGAAATGGCACTTAACATCTCTGAAGTTCCTCTCAGCACAAAATCACAAACACCAAACTAAATTAAACCATCCTAATTTGGCAAATGCCAACCAGAGTCCAAAACAAGTCATTTTTAGTGAATTATTAATTCTATTGGAGATTTTAACCAAAATTCAACCTTTACATATTTATCTAACTTCTGCATTGACATGAAATTGAAATGTGCAGTTGGTGGTTTGGGGTCCCCAGCTCTACTATGATAAGTACACACCAATGTATTCATACAATTTTTTTGTTTTAAGGAAAGAAAGGTCTTAGAGAATGCTACTGGTTTCACAACATATCAATGACATTCAAACTCCAAAAAGATTTAATGCAAGTTGTGAGGAAGAACTACTTCTTTTTTCTAAGTGTTTAAATCATAAAAACAAGTAATATTCCAATAAAACTGGTATCCATGGTCCCTGAGCTACAGAGAATATTTGCATTTCTTTCTTCAGTCCCTGCATGTCATAACACAATAGAAATGGCCCCTTTATTTCAGAAAGTCTGAACAGACCAATTATCATAGAAGTAATAGAGAAAGTAGTTAGAGCCCTTCCCCAGCACCCAAAAACAGCATTAAGTCCAAATAATTTCTCAGGGGAATTCTAGCAAACCTTTAAAAATCAGATACTCCCAGTGCTACTTAAACTATAGCATAGAAAGAGAGTGAAAACATCCAATTATTGATAAGAATATCATCAATTTGAAAATCTGATAAGATTCTATAAAAAATTAAAACTACAAACCAATCTCACTTACTAATATTGATATGAAAATGTTAAAGAAAAATCTAGGCAAATAGAATCCAACAGCACATTAAAGGTAATACATTTTGAGCAAATAGTGTTTATTCCATGAATGTCAGTGTGCAGAAAAGACATTTGAGAAATGCAGCACTCATTCATACTAAAAATGCTTTCTCACTGAAGTCAGAGCCAAGACAAAGATATCCACAGTCACCAATACTATATAAGTTTGTGTCGGAAATATTTGGCAAAACAATGAAACAAGGAAATATTTAGAAGCAAAAGAATTTGTAAAGAAACAATAACAAAAAAAGATATCTCTTTATAGATAATGTGATAATATATTGGGAAAACCCAAAAGAATCTATGGAAAAACTAACATAAACAATAACAAATACAAAAGTAGCAGGCCATAAAATCAATAAGCAAGAGCAATGACCTACATATCTATAAAGAAAAGCCATCTGGAAGAAACAATGAAAGAGAAGATTTCATTCATGATAGGGAGGAAAAAAAAGACTGCGGGTATGAACTTCATGAGAAATGTCCAAATCTACTCAAGAAAAATAAAAACTTTCACTTTTGTGAAAGAAACAAAAGAAATGGGGAGCTAGACCATGTTCATAGATAGACTGAACATCAAAAGATAGCAATTCAATTCAGCCTAAAATAATTTATGAATTTAACATAATCCCAATTTTTTTTTTTTCCTGGAGCTAGATAAGTTGACTCAAAAGTTCAAGCAGAAATAGCCAGGATAACCTTGAAAAGAGCAATGTGGAGAAACTACCTTTACCAAATATTAAAACATATTACAAGTCTTTATCACTTAAAAAAACCCAAAAAACAAAGTAGAATTAGTACATGGATAAACAGAGTGATAAAACTGAATAAAAAATCCAATAGTAGAAATTGGTTATAGAAATTTAGTATGTACGGGCGCCTGGGTGGCTCAGTTGGTTAAGCGACTGCCTTCGGCTCAGGTCATGATCCTGGAGTCCGGGGATTGAGTCCCATATCGGGCTCCTTGCTCAGCAGGGGGTCTGCTTCTCCCTCTGACCCTCCCCCCTCTCATGTGCTCTCTCTCTCTCATTCTCTCTCTCAAATAAATAAAATCTTAAAAAAAAAAGAAATTTAGTATGTACTAAAAGGGGCATCTCAAAAGATACACTTTTAAAATAAGTGGTGTTGGAATAGCTGCACAGCTCTAGGGAAAAAGAGAAAACTGAATCTGTCTCTCACTCTGTATACCAAGATACATTCTAATAGCTCAGAAATTAAATGGGATATTTAATAATATGGAATAATGATAGAATAAATCATATAAAATACAGGAAAAAAGGATGAAATCCTGAAAATTCTGAATAGTAGGGAAAACTACTAAACTATGACTTGAAAACCAAAAGCAATAAGGAAAAGTCTGATAAATCTGACAGCGAGTAAATAAAATTTCTGCATGGCAGAAACAAACCAAACCAAACCAAACAACATAAATGAGTGGAAAAGGGCAAATGACAAACTATGGAAATCAGATTCTAAAAAGAAAAGAAAAAAATCCAACAATCCCATAAAAAAACAGGCAAGAGCTATAAACAGGTAGGTCAGAGAATAAATGCAAATGCCCTCACATACATATACAGTGCTCAACCTTCTTTATAATAAGACAAATGTAAATATAAACTATACTATGTATCACTTCTTAACTATTATGGGACAAAAATCCAAAAGTTTGATGATAAACTTATTGCTGGTGGGAGTAAAAAAGTGCTACAACTCTGTGGGAAGAAATTTGGAAAGTTTAGCAAAATTACATAAGCATTTGACACAGAAACCTCTTCTGTATTAATCTATACTAAAAATATAGTGCCAAAATATGAAAAAATATATTTATACACACAAGGCTATTCATAGCAAAAGACAGGAAACAACTCAAATATCCACCAATGGGATTGTATAAATTAAGTGTATAAACTATAGTACTTCCATTCAATAGAGTGCTATGCAGGTGTTAAGAGAAATGAGGAATATTCTATACATTGCTACAGATAATCTCCAGAATATATGATGATATGAAGAAAAAATATTGAGTAAAATTTTACAACTAATATGTAACTAGATTTCTCTGAATGTACCATTTCCAATATTTGACTTTGCAGCCATAAAAATGTTTTACATAAGCATAAAATGAAATGAAAGTAACATTTATGAAGTAATTTATAAAAATAGAACAGCAAATTGGAACAAATAAATCTTTGTATTGGGCTGGTGGCCCATTCATACAAAGGGGTATGACTGCAAATGTTTTTTTTTTTTAATTTATTATGTTATGTTAGTCACCATATAGTACATCATTAGTTTTTTTTTTAATTTTTTTTATTCTTATGTTAATCCCCATACATTACATCATTAGTTTTAGATGAAGTGTTCCATGATTCATTGTTTGTGCATAACACCCAGTGTTCCATGCAGAATGTGCCCTCCTCAATACCCACCACCAGGCTAACCCATCCTCCCACCCCCCTCCCCTCTAGAACCCTCAGTTTGTTTTTCAGAGTCCATCGTCGCTCATGGTTCGTCTACCCCTCCAATTTCCCCCGCTTCATTCTTCCCCTCCCGCTACTTCTTCTTCTTCTTCTTTTTTTTTCTTAACATATATTGCATTATTTGTTTCAGAGGTACAGATCTGAGATTCAATAGTCTTGCACAATTCACAGTGCTTCCCAGAGCACATACCCTCCCCAGTGTCTATCACCCAGTCACCCCATCCCTCCCACCCCACCCCCCACTCCAACAACACTCAGTTTGTTTCCTGCAATTAAAAAATCCTCATATCAGTGAGATCATATGATACATGTCTTTCTCTGTTTGACTTATTTCACTCAACATAATACCCTCCAGTTCCATCCACGTGGTTGCAAATGGCAAGATCTCATTCCTTTTGATGGCTGCATAATATTCCATTGTATATATATACCACCTCTTCTTTATCCATTCATCTGTCGATGGACATCTTGGCTCTTTCCACAGTTTGGCTATTGTGGACATCGCTGCTATAAACATCGGGGTGCACGTACCCCTTCGGATCCCTACATTTGTATCTTTGGGGTAAACACCCAGTAGTGCAATTGCTGGATCATAGGGTAGCTCTATTTCAACTTTTTGAGGAACCTCCATACAGTTTTCCAGAGTGGCTGCACCAGCTTGCATTCCCACCAACAGTGTAGGAGGGTTCCCCTTTCTCTGCATCCCCACCAACATCTGTCGTTTCCTGACTTGTTAATTTTAGCCATTCTGACTGGTGTGAGGTGGTATCTCATTGAGGTTTTGATTTGGATTTCCCTGATGCCGAGCGATGTTGAGCACTTTTTCATGTGTCTGTTGGCCATTTGGATGTCTTCTTTGGAAAAATGTCTGTTCATGTCTTCTGCCCATTTCTTGATTGGATTCTTTGTTCTTTGGGTGTTGAGTTTGATAAGTTCTTTATTGATTTTGGATACAAGCCCTTTATCTGATATGTCATTTGCAAATATCTTCTCCCATTCTGTCGGTTGTCTTTTGGTTTTGTTGACTGTTTCCTTTGCTTTGCAAAAGCTTTTTATCTTGATGAAGGCCCAATAGTTCATTTTTGCCCTTGCTTCCCTTGCCTTTGGCGATGTTTCTAGGAAGAAGTTGCTGAGGCTGAGGTCAAAGAGGTTGCTACCTGTGTTCTCCTTTAGGATTTGGATGGACTCCTGTCTCACATTGAGGTCTTTCAACCATTTGGAGTCTATTTTTGTGTGTGGTGTAAGGAAATGGTCCAGTTTCATCTTCTGCATGTGGCTATCCAATTTTCCCAACACCATTTGTTGAAGAGACTGTCTTTGTTCCATTGGACATTCTTTCCTGCTTTGTCAAAGATGAGTTGACCATAGAGTTGAGGGTCCATTTCTGGGCTCTCTATTCTGTTCCATTGATCTATGTGTCTGTTTCTGTGCCAGTATCATGTTGTCTTGATGATGACAGCTTTGAAATAGAGCTGGAAGTCCGGAATTGTGATGCCTCCGGCTTTGCTTTTCTTTTTCAACATTCCTCTGGCTATGCGGGGTCTTTTCTGGTTCCATACAAATTTTAGGATTATTTGTTCCATTTCTTTGAAAAAAGTGGATGGAATTTTGATGGGGATTGCATTGAATGTGTAGATTGCTCTAGGTAGCATTGACATCTTCACAATATTTGTTCTTCCAATCCATGAGCATGGAACGTTTTTCCATTTCTTTGTGTCTTCCTCAATTTCTTTCATGAGTATTTTATAGTTTTGTGAGTACAGATCCTTTGTCTTTTTGGTTAGATTTATTCCTAGGTATCTTATGGTTTGGGGTGCAATTGTAAATGGGATCGACTCCTTAATTTCTCTTTCTTCTGTCTTGTTGTTGATGTATAGGAATGCCACTGATTTCTGTGCATTGATTTTATATCCTGCCACTTTACTGAATTCCTGTATGAGTTCTAGCAGTTTTGGGGTGGAGTCTTTTGGGTTTTCCACATAAAGTATCACATCATCTGCAAAGAGTGAGAGTTTGACTTCTTCTTTGCCGATTTGGATGCCTTTGATTTCTTTTTGATGTCTGATTGCTGTGGCTAGGACTTCCAATACTATGTTGAATAGCAGTGGCGATAGTGGACATCCCTGCCGTGTTCCTGACCTTAGGGGGAAAGCTCTCAGTTTTTCCCCATTGAGAATGATATTCGCTGTAGGTTTTTCATAGATGGCTTTTATGATATTGAGGTATGTACCCTCTATGCCTATACTCTGAAGAGTTTTGATCAAGAAAGGATGCTGTACTTTGTCACAAGCTTTTTCTGCATCTATTGAGAGGATCATATGATTCTTGTTCTTTCTTTTGTTAATGTATTGTATCACACTGATTGATTTGAGGATGTTGAACCAACCTTGCAGCCCAGGGATAAATCCCACTTGATCGTGGTGAATAATCCTTTTAATGTACTGTTGGATCCTATTGGCTAGTATTTTGGTGAGAATTTTTGCATCCATGCTCATCAGGGATATTGGTCTGTAGTTCTTTTTGATGGGGTCTTTGTCTGGTTTTGGGATCAAGGTAATGGTGGCCTCATAAAATGAGTTCAGAAGTTTTCCTTCCATTTCTATTTTTTGGAACACTTTCAGAAGAATGGGTATTAATTCTTCTTTAAATGTTTGGTAGAATTCCCCTGGGAAGCCATCTGGCCCTGGGCTTTTGTTTTTTGGGAGATTTTTGATGACTGCTTCAATTTCCTTAGTGGTTATAGGTCTGTTCAGGTTTTCTATTTCTTCCTGGTTCAGTTTTGATAGTGGCTACATCTCTAGGAATGCATCCTTTTCTTCCAGGTTATCTAATTTGCTGGCATAGTTGCTCATAATATGTTCTTATAATTGTTTATTTCTTTGGTGTTGGTTGTGATCTCCCCTCTTTCATTCATGATTTTGTTGATTTGGGTCATTTCTCTTTTCTTTTTGATAAGTCTGGCCAGGGCCTTATCAATCTTGTTAATTCTTTCAAAGAACCAGCTCCTAGTTTCGTTCATCTGTTCTACTGTTCTTTTAGTTTCTATTTCATTGATTTCTGCTCTGATCTTTATTATTTCTCTTCTTCTGCTGGGTTTAGGCTTTATTTGATGTTCTTTCTCCAGCTCCCTTAGGTGTAGGGTTAGGTTGTGTACTTGAGACCTTTCTTGTTTCTTGAGAAAGGCTTGTGTTGCTATATACTTTCCTCTTAGGACTGCCTTTGCTGCATCCCAAAGATTTTGAATAGTTGTGTTTTCATTGTCATTGGTTTCCGTGAATTTTTTTAATTCTTCTTTAATTTCCTGGTTGACCCATTCATTCTTCAGTAGGATGCTCTTTAGCCTCCATGTATTTGAGTTCTTTCCGACTTTCCTCTTGTGATTGAGTTCTAGTTTCAAAGCATTGTGGTCTGAAAAGAGGCAGGGAATGATCCCAATCTTTTGGTACTGGTTGAGACCTTATTTATGACCTAGGATGTGATCTATTCTGGAGAATGTTCCATGGGCACTAGAGAAGAATGTGTATTCCATTGCTTTGGGGTGGAATGTTCTGAATATGTCTGTGAAGTCCATTTGTTCCAGTGTGTCATTTAAAGTCTTTATTTCCTTGTTGATCTTTTGCTTAGACGATCTGTCCATTTCAGTGAGGAGGGTGTTAAAGTCCCCCACTATTATTGTATTGTTGTTGATGCGTTTCTTTGCTTTTGTTATTAATTGCCTTATATAATTGGCTGCTCCCATGTTAGGGGCATAGATATTTACAATTGTTAGATCTTCTTGTTGGATAGATCCTTTAAGTAGGATATAATGTCCTTCCTCATCTCTTATTACAGTCTTTGGTTTAAAATCTAATTTGTCTGATATAAGGATTGCCACCCCAGCTTTCTTTTGGTGTCCATTAGCATGGTAAATCGTTTTCCACCCCCTCACTTTCAATCTGGGGGTGTCTTTGGTTCTAAAATGAGTCTCTTGCAGACAGCATATCGATGGGTCTTGTTTTTTAATCCAGTCTGATAGCCTGTGTCTTTTGATTGGAGCATTTAGCCCATTTACATTCAGGGTAACTATTGAAAGATAGGAATTTAGTGCCATTGTATTGCCTGTAAGGTGACTGTTACCGTATATTGTCTGTGTTCCTTTCTGTTCTATGATGCTTTTAGGGTCTCTCTTTACTTAGAGGATCCCTTTCAAGATTTCCTGTAGGGCTGGTTTTGTGTTTGCAAATTCCTTTAGTTTTTGTTTGTCCTGGAAGCTTTTGATCTCTCCTTCAATTTTCAATGACAGCTTAGCTGGATATAGTATTCTTGGCTGCATATTTTTCTCATTTAGTGCTCTGAATATATCCTGCCAGTCCTTTCTGGCCTGCCAGGTCTCTGTGGATAGGTCTGTTGCCAATCTAATGTTTCTACCATTGTAGGTTACAGATCTCTTCTCCTGAGTTGCTTTCAGGATTTTCTCTTTGTCTATGAGACTCATAAGTTTTACTATTAGATGTCGGGGTGTTGACCTATTTTTATTGATTTTGAGAGGGGTTCTCTGTGCTTCCTGGATTTTGATGCCTGTTTCCTTCCCCAAATTAGGGAAGTTCTCTGCTATAATTTGCTCCATTATACCTTCTGCCCCTCTCTTTCTTTCTTCTTCTGGGATCCCAATTATTCTAATGTCATTTCGTCTTATGGTATCGCTTATCTCTCGAATTCTGCCCTCGTGATCCAGTAGTTGTTTATCTCTCTTTTTCTCAGCTTCTTTATTTTCCATCATTTGGTCTTCTATATTACTGATTCTCTCTTCTGCCTCATTTATTCTAGCAGTTAGCACCCCCATTTTTGATTGTACCTCATTAATAGCCTTTTTGATTTCTACTTGGTTGGATTTTAGTTCTTTTACTTCTCCAGAAAGGGTTTCTCTAATAACTTCCATATTTTTTTCAAGCCCAGCTAGTATCTTTAAAGTGATGATTCTGAACTCTAGATCTGACATCGTACTAATGTCTGTATTGAGTAGGTCCCTGGCAGTCGGTACTACCTCTTGTTCTTTTTGTTGAGGTGATTTTTTCCGTCTTATCATTTTGTGCAGAGGAGAATAGATTAATGAGAGAACAAAATGCTAGCAGAGTAACAATGTCCCCAGAAAATATACTCTAAACAAATCAGAAAAGACCTGATGCAGTGGAAAAAGAAATGGAAAGAGAGAAAAAAGAAAAAGAAAAAAAGGAAAAAGAAAAAGGTAAAGATAAAAACAAACAAAAACAAACAAAACAAAACAACAACAACAAAAAAAACCAGAATGTGATCAAATATGATCAGGCTGGTATATAGATCAGTGCCACACACTAGATTTGGGGTGTATTTTGGTCTTTTAGAAGAAAAGTGCCTCCCAAAATTTTAAAGAAAGAAAAACTTATATATATACAAAAATAAGGGTTGATATGATGAAGGGATGGAATATGACTGTAAAGATGGAGATTATAAAAAATTTTATAAAAGGAATTGATAAGTTGTTTGAAAAAAGAAAGAAGAGGATTTAAAAAAAGAAAAAAGAAAAAAAGGGAGAGAATGTGATCAGGCAGGGGAATAGAAAATACCATATACTAGAGATTTAGGGTATATTTTAATCTGTTAGAAGAAACTATCTCAAAATTTTAAAGAGAGAACAACTTATATATATATGCCAAAAATACGGGTAACTACTATGAAGGGATAGAATATGACTCTAAAAATGAAAAATAAAAATGTTTTTTTTTAAAAAAAGGGATTGATAAGATGTTGGTTGAAAAAGGGAAAAAGAAAAACTCAAAAAAAAAAAAAAAGCTAAAAAAATTAACCTTGAAAGACTAAAGAATCATGGTAAAAAAGCCATGAATTCTATGTGCATTATTCCCCTAGCGCTGGAGTTCTGCCGTTCTTATTGATCGGTAAACTTGGTCTTGGCCGGCTGTTCTCGCTGATCTTCTGGGAGGGGCCTGTTGCCGTGGTTTCCAAATGTCTCTGCCGGAGGCGGAAGTGCCCCGCCCTTGCCCCCTCCCGGCTAAGTAATCTGCTCGGGTTTGCTCTGGGGCTTTTGTTCCCTGCGAGCTTTCCGTACAGCTTTGGAGGCAGAGAGTGAAAATGGCGGCCTCCCAATCTCCGCCCCGGAGGAGCCGAGAACTCGGGGCCCCGCTCCTCAGTGAGCCCCCAGAGAAAAGCCGTCAGTCACTCCCGTCTCCCCGGTCTCCGGCCGCACTCCGTGCTCACCCGGCCCGTGACCGCGCGCCTCTGTCTCTGGCACCCGACCCCGGGTGGAGTCTCCAAACCCAGCAGATCCCTGCGGTGCACTCCCGCGCGGCTCCTCCCGGGGGAGGAAGGGGAGTCACCCCGGATCTGCCGCTTGTTGGGTCCCTGCTGGAGGAGCAGGGGCCCAACTGTGCCGCGGAGCACGGTTTAGGGCAACCCCGAGCTGAGAGCCCGCGCCTGGGCTCCGCCTCTGCAGCCGGCTTCCCTGCTCCGATACCTGGGAGCTCTGCCGCACTCAGGCACCCCCGGTCTTTCTGTGACCCCGAGGGTCCTGAGACCACACTGTCCCGGAGGGTTCCACCCCCCGCTTAGCCACCAGAGTGACGTCCCTCGGCGGAGCAGACTTTTAAAAGTTCCGATTTTGTGCTCCGCGGCTCTATCACTTGCCAGAAGCGGCCAACGGAGGCCCCTCCCCCGCCGTCTATCCTCCCGAATATCGCCGCGGATTCTCTTCTCCGCAGGTCCTACCTTCCAGAAAGTGGTCGCTTTTCTGATGAGAGAGTTGTTGCTCTTCTTTTCTTCCATCTCCTGTTGAGTTTGTAGGTGTTCAGAATGGTTTGATCCCTATCCAGCTGAATTCCTGAGAGGAGACGAAATCCAGATCTCCTACTCCTCCGCCATCTTGCTCCACCTACATCATTAGTTTTAGATGTAGTTCCATGATTCATTGTTTGTGTATAACACCCAGTGCTCCATGCAATATGTACAAATTGTTTTAAAACACAGTAACTTGATTGAACATTTCTTTTGGGATATACTCCAAGGACAAAAAGTAGCTACAAGGAAACCTTAACTGTTACTAATCATTATATTATAAATAATTTTGGAACTGATATTCTGAAGGTAATATATATATATATATTTGGATGAAGTAAATAAGTAATTTTATGTTAATCTTGTTAGGAATCAAGATTTAATGTAAAATTTTTGTAATCCTAAATTTGGATTTGAAAATAGCATAAACCATGATATATATATATATATTTATATATATATAGATATATATAGATATATTTTATTCTTATGTTAATCCCCATACATTACATCGATATATATATTTTTAAATTATTTCCTAGTTCTGTTCATTAGTTGGCCTAGAAATAATGGCCAGCTAAGGAGCAGTGAATACCACTGATGGCCACATTTTGGTGTTTGAATTCCATTTTCCACCAGAAGAAGCCAGGCTCCTTGAAGAAAGGGCTGAATTCTGGTCTGATACAAGAAATGTATGAGAGGAACTTAGAGCAGCTGGTCAAGTCTGAGAACAAGGAAGTGACCGTGGACTACTAGGGTTGGGCTAAAAGGACTCAGGAGCCAACTTAAGAAGGCTCCCATTGGCTAAAGATAGTACAAATTGAGCATCAAAAAGAATAGTGGTTACAAATATCAATGAGACATCAAACATGTTTAATCCATGAGTTCATCATGATAAGCAGACAAACAAGACAAAACTCCAAACTTATTTTACCTTTATAGCCTGATGGAATGCCAATTCATTATTCTGAAATGGATAAACAAAGGGAAATAATCAAACATTTATCCTCTGTGTCCTATATGAAATGTACCTCATTTCATAGACATTCTGCATGGCAGAAACAAACCAAACAAAACACCATAAATGAGTGGAAAAGGACAAATGACAAACTATGGAAAGCAGATTCTAAAAAGAAAAGAAAAAAAATCCAACAATCTCATTAAAAAAAACAGGCAAGTGCTATAAACAAGTAGGTCAGAGAATAAATGCATATAGCCCTCAGAATAATCAAGTTGTTGATGAAAGAGATGAATCAAAGAGATGAATCTCTTTGTAGATTTATTCCAGCTAATAAATGAATGAATGATAGAAGTAGATCACCATTTTGCAACCTCTGATGATCATCAGTGTCGGATAAAACTATTAGGTGAAAAGCTGATGGAGAACTTTATGATGGATGGATCAGGCTAACAATATCTGAACCCCCACTGATCATTTACAATAGTATAGAAAGAGAGAACCAGACATTATGTACACAGCACCGTCCATGAAATATTCTTGCTCAAAAAAGCCAGTATGTTTATAATCCAGTCATCAGATCTACCATGTTACAAGGAAGACTGCAGATGGAAGAGAATGTTAAATGACATCATGGGGATGCAGTCAGCAAAATCTAAAATATGACTAACTATATGGGGTGAATAATTTAGATATTTTCAACAGATAAATTAAGGGAGAGGGGAAGATTATAGATTAAAAGAGGCTTAGGAGACTCATCAACCAATACAGTGTGTGGACTTTATTTGGATCCTGACTCAAACAAACCAACTGTGAAAGAATTGTGAGATATTGGAGAAAATAAAACCACTGATTATAATAATAAGACATTACAGTTAATATTTTTAGGTTTGATAGTAATAGTATGGTTATTTTTAAAGTTTTATCTTTTAGATATACATACTGAAGTATTTACAGATTCAAAGACCTGATATCTGGGATTTGCTTCAAACAAATCCACTTAAGGGAAGGAATGAAGGAGAGATGAAACAAGATTGGTGATGAGCTAATGATTGTTGAGACTCAGTTATGGGTGTTCTTTATACTCTGTATGTATATTTGAGTACGTTCAAAATTTTCCTAACAAATAAAGTTGTTCTTGATGTCTCAGCAGTGCCCAGTTGGCTGGTGGGAAGCCACAGAGTCTCCATCTGCTTATACCACTGGTATGGCCTACAGCAAGAACTCAGCCATCTGGTCACCTGCCTTCTAACCTCCATGCCAGACCCGCATGGTCAGAACTACCAAAAATAGAAGAAGCATCTATATGGTTCACATAGAAGTGAGGATGATACAGTTGGGGAGAAGGACTCAAGTAGCTAAAGCCATAGGCAAAATGAGGGGTGAAGTCTAATAGTATGATGGAAAGTAACCATAATAAAACTTCTTTTGAATAATGGGAGGGAAATTCTTATGTAGCTTTCCATCTGAAAGTCATTGTCTTTCTACCAAAAGTCATAGTACCCAACAGAGCTAAATTCATCACCCTCATCCATAAAGTGCCATGCTCTATCCAAAAGTGAATCCTAAATCATCCACAAATTGCCATATTAATCATCTTCTCAGACTAGCAACTTAGGTTATGGTTAGCATTGAATAGATCTGTGCAGTTTTATATGCTAGGAAGTTAGAGCTACAGAACTAAGATTGAGGGAGACAGAAGGTAAAACCCCTGGTGCACAGAGTGAGCCCAAAAGGTATTTGATTGCATGTTAGAAGAGCAACACTGATATTTACCATACTCTGTTATACTTAGAGATGGAGACAATGCATATTAGATGTAAGTCACAAAAGTAGGCACTCAATAAATGGTAACCATAAGAGAAAGACAACCTGTGGGACAAAAGAGAGACTCATGACCAAGAACCACTAACCAAAGAGAAATGAATAGGCTCTTGGATAACAGCCTCACTGAAGTCCTAATGAGGAGGAGGGGACATGCCATTTAAATGTTGACTATATATATATATATATATATATAATCATTTAGTTCATTCCATAGGGTGTGATCATTGGATCATTGTCTTTATTAAATCCTAAGCAAGAAAGCACATCAAGAATCATTCCAAAGAAGGACTTGAACTGGAGAACCAATGGACCCTGAAAATCAATATTCTGGTGCACAGAGTAGTAGCTTGGATGAGTGGTACTCATACAAAGTGGTATCTGATCCACTCCTGCTCCTTTTGGTGTATATAAATAAGAAACATTCTACCAAACATTTAAAGAAGAATTAATACCTATTCTTCTGAAACTGTTCCAAAAAATAGAAATGGAAGGAAAACTTCCAAACTTGTTTTATGAGGCCACCATTACCTTGATCCCAAAACCAGACAAAGACCCCATTAAAAAGGAGAATTACAGACCAAAATCCTTGATGAACATGGATGCAAAAATTCTCACCAAAATACTAACCAATAGGATCCAACAGTACATTAAAAGGATTATTCACCACGATCAAGTGGGATTTATCCCTGGGCTGCAAGGTTGGTTCAACATCCTCAAATCAATCAGTGTGATACAATACATTAACAAAAGAAAGAACAAGAATCATATGATCCTCTCAATAGATGCAGAAAAAGCTTGTGACAAAGTACAGCATCCTTTCTTGATCAAAACTCTTCAGAGTATAGGCATAGAGGGTACATACCTCAATATCATAAAAGCCATCTATGAAAAACCTACAGCGAATATCATTCTCAATGGGGAAAAACTGAGAGCTTTCCCCCTAAGGTCAGGAACACGACAGGGATGTCCACTATCACCACTGCTATTCAACATAGTATTAGAAGTCCTAGCCACAGCAATCAGACAACAAAAAGATATAAAAGGCATCCAAACTGGCAAAGAAGAAGTCAAACTCTCACTCTTTGCAGATGATATGATACTTTATGTGGAAAACCCAAAAGACTCCACCCCAAAACTGCTAGAACTCATACAGGAATTCAGTAAAGTGGCAGGATATAAAATCAATGCACAGAAATCAGTGGCATTCCTATACACCAACAACAAGACAGAAGAAAGAGAAATTAAGGAGTCGATCCCATTTACAGCTGCACCCCAAACCATAAGATACCTAGGAATAAATCTAACCAAAGAGGCAAAGGATCTGTACTCAGAAAACTATAAAATACTCATGAAAGAAATTGAGGAAGACACAAAGAAATGGAAAAACATTCCATGCTCATGGATTGGAAGAACAAATATTGTGAAGATGTCAATGCTACCTAGAGCAATCTACACATTCAATGCAATCCCCATCAAAATTCCATCCACTTTTTTCAAAGAAATGGAACAAATAATCCTAAAATTTGTATGGAACCAGAAAAGACCCCGCATAGCCAGAGGAATGTTGAAAAAGAAAAGCAAAGCCGGAGGCATCACAATTCCGGACTTCCAGCTCTATTACAAAGCTGTCATCATCAAGACAGTATGGTACTGGCACAGAAACAGACACATAGATCAATGGAACAGAATAGAGAGCCCAGAAATGGACCCTCAACTCTATGGTCAACTCATCTTTGACAAAGCAGGAAAGAATGTCCAATGGAACAAAGACAGTCTCTTCAACAAATGGTGTTGGGAAAATTGGATAGCCACATGCAGAAGATAAAACTGGACCATTTCCTTACACCACACACAAAAATAGACTCCAAATGGTTGAAAGACCTCAATGTGAGACAGGAGTCCATCCAAATCCTAAAGAAGAACACAGGTAGCAACCTCTTTGACCTCAGCCTCAGCAACTTCTTCCTAGAAACATCGCCAAAGGCAAGGGAAGCAAGGGCAAAAATGAACTCTTGGGACTTCATCAAGATAAAAAGCTTTTGCAAAGCAAAAGAAACAGTCAACAAAACCAAAAGACAACCGACAGAATGGGAGAAGATATTTGCAAATGACATATCAGATAAAGGGCTAGTATCCAAAATCAACAAAGAACTTATCAAACTCAACACCCAAAGAACAAAGAATCCAATCAAGAAATGGGCAGAAGACATGAACAGACATTTTTCCAAAGAAGACATCCAAATGGCCAACAGACACATGAAAAAGTGCTCAACATCGCTCGGCATCAGGGAAATCCAAATCAAAACCTCAATGAGATACCACCTCACACCAGTCAGAATGGCTAAAATTAACAAGTCAGGAAACGATAGATGTTGGCGGGGATGCGGAGAAAGGGGAACCCTCCTACACTGTTGGTGGGAATGCAAGCTGTTGCAACCAGTCTGGAAAACAGTATGGAGGTTCCTCAAAAAGTTGAAGATAGAGCTACCATATGATCCAGCAATTGCACTACTGGGTATTTACCCCAAAGATACAAATGTAGGGATCTGAAAGGGTACGTGCACCCCAATGTTTACAGTAGCAATGTCCACAATAGCCAAACTGTGGAAAGAGCCAAGATGTCCATCGACAGATGAATGGATAAAGAAGATGTGAGATATATATAGATATATATAGATAGATAGATACATATATATATATATAGATATATATATATAGATATATATATACACACACAATGGAATATTATGCAGCCATCAACAGGAATGAGATCTTGCCATTTGCAACGACATGGATCGAACTGGAGGGTGTTATGCTGAGCAAAATAAGTGAATCAGAGAAAGACATGTATCATATGACCTCTCTGATATGAGGAATTCTTAATCTCAGGAAACAAACTGAGAGTTGCTGGCATGGGGGCTGGGGTGGGAGGGATGGGGTGGCTGGGTGATAGACGCTAGGGAGGGTATGTGCTATGGTGAGCGCTGTGAATTGTGCAAGACTGTTGAATCACAGATCTGTACCTCTGAAACAAATAATACATTATATGTTAAGAAAAAAAAAAGAAGAACATAGCAGGAGGGGAAGAATGAAGGGGGGGAAATCGGAGGGGGAGACGAACCATGAGAGACTATGGACTCTGAAAAACAAACTGAGGGTTCTAGAGGGGAGGGGGGTAGGAGGATGGGTTAGCCTGGTGATGGGTATTAAAGAAGGCACGTTCTGCATGGAGCACTGGGTGTTATGCACAAACAATGAATCTGGAACACTACATCAAAAGCTGATGATGTAATGTATGGTGATTAACATAACAATAAAAATAAAAAAAATAAAGATAAAAAAAGAAACATAATAAAACTGCTGATATTTGGCTATTTTGACTAGGAAAACAGCAATATCATAGGATCCTAAATATCTCTGTAACTTCAGCATGCAGAACGTTGGGGAAGTAGGTCAGACTGAGGTTTCTCAAAGGTGGTGGTTCTTACCTACCAGATAAACAATAACTAATGTTGTGCAGTGTCTCCTTCATTTTCCTGAGCGTCAGGTAACATCACCCAGCCACATTTATTTTTCAAAAATCAATAATATTCTTCAACTTTATTATAAGGGAGAAGTTAGATGAAATTGCTTTTTAATAAGGTAATATTGTGATGGTTAGTTTTGTGTATCAACTTGGCTAAGGCCATGGTATCCAGGTATTTGGTCATATACCAGTCAGTCTAGATGTGGCTGTAAAGATACTTTTTGATGAGATTAATATTTAAATCAATAGATTTTGGGTAAAGATGATTACCTTTCATAATGTAGGTGGGTCTCAACCAATCAATTGTAGACCGTAGGAGACAAAGACTGAAGTCCCCCAAAGAAGAAAGAATTCTGCCTCTAGCCTGCCTTTGGACTTGCATTGCAACATTAACTGGGTCTCCAGCCTGTCCGCCTGCCCTACAGATTTTAGACCTGCCAACATCCACAATTGTGATGATCACAATCATGTAAACCAATTCCATAAAATCTCTCTCTTTCTCCCTCCCTCTCTCTCCTTCCCCATCACACACATACAGCACACACACACACACACACACACACACACACACACACACACACACACTGGTTATATTTCTCTGAGAACCCTGACTAATACATTTAAAAAATAAATTTGGGAGTCTTCTGCTTCTGGGAGATGGAATAGAAATAGTTTCCCTATTCTTCACACTAAGTGCAACTAAAAACCAGACATTATATATAAAACAAACAAAAGAAGACTTTGGAGGGTGAAAATAAGAAGGTAGAGTGGCTCAGTGCCTTAAGACCCAAGGAATGACAGCAAGGTAATGAGTTCCCTAGAGATTCTTCTTTCCTCACATATACCAGACTTGGAGCTGAGGAAGCTGGGAACCTTGAAATACCAATGGACACAAATAAAGAACATTAATAAAAGCCTTCTCTCTCCAGCCAAAGGACCACAAAACGGCAGCCTAGCAAGACCAAAAACTTCTACACAATAACTGCTCTATTCTAATGAAAAACCACAGAAAACATTACCCATGCCAGTAAAGACCAAATGGGGAGCCTAGACTTCTACATTTATGAAGCTATAATGACATGTCCCAATACCCCCACAAGGGTAGTGTCAGAGAAAGCCAAGTAGGAGCCTGGGATTTTTATCACACCCTGGTAATGACACCTGAAACCCCCCAGTTTTACTATGGTCAGAGTGGTGACCACATGGGAAGCTAAAACTCCCACCTGCATGAAGCAATATTGAGAGGCCTCACATTTCAGGTGTTTATAGAGACTGAGTGGAGATACTGGACTTCTACTTCCATCTGATAATAATGAGGCAGCACTTCTTTCCTTCCCCTACAGAGCAGTGTCAGAGAAAGCCAGCTAAAATAGAAAATTTATATAAGATCAGTTTCATAACATAATACAAAAATGTCCAGTATAAAATTGAAAATCACTCATCATATCAAGAACCTGGAAGATTTCACATTGAATGGAAAAAGACAATACCATATGATTTCATTCATGTGCAATTTAAGAAACAAAACAAATGAACAAACAAAGACAAAAGAGACAAACAAAAACAGACTCTTAAATATGGAGAACAAACTGGTGGTTGCCAGAGGGGAGTGGGTGGGGGGATGGGTGAAGTAGATAAAGCGAACCAAGAGTACAATTATGATGAGCAGAGTAATATGTAAAATTGTTGAATCATTATATTGTACACCTGAAACTAATATAACACTGTATGTTAATTATACTTCAATAAAATTTTTTTTAAAAAAACAATCAATATGCCAACATGAAGATGAAAGAGGTGTTGAAATTATCTGAGAAGGATTTTAAAGAAGCCATGATAACAATGTTTCAGCAAGCAATCATGGTCACACTTGAAACAAATGTGGAAAAAGTGAAAAACCTCAGCAAAGAAATATAATATGTAAAGAAGAACCAAGTGGATATTTTAAAAAATGAAAAATACAATAACTGAAACAAACAGCTTGGTGGATGGGTTCAATAGCAGAATGAAAGACCCAAAGGAAGGAATCAATTGAACTGGAAGACAGAAAAATAGAAATAATCCATTCTGAACAAAGAAAGAAAATAGACTAGAAACAAAATGAACATAGCCTCAGGGACCCAAGGGATTATAATAAAAGGTCTAACATTTGTGTCATCAGAGTCCCACAAGGAAGAGGACAGGGATGAAAAAGTACTTGAAGAAATAATGGCTGAAAATTTTCCAAATGTGGCAACAGATTTGGCCTATAGATTCAAGAAGTGGAGCAAATTTCAAGGATGATAAACCCAAAGAAATGCATGCCAAGACACATCAAAAGAACTTCTAAAAACTAAAGACATAAAAATCTTGAAAGTTGCCAGAGAAAACAACACCCGACCATTATGAGAAAAACAATTTGAATGACAGCAGATTTCTCATCAGAAAGGATGGAGTCCAGGATGGAGTCCAGGAGGAAGAGGCGTAATATTTTCAAGTGCTGAAAGTAAAGAACTGTCAATCTAGAATCTTGTACCCAATAGAGATATTCATCAGGATTGAAGGGGAAATCAAAACATTTTCAGATGAAGGAAAACTAAGAATTATCACCAGAAGATCCACCCTAAAATAATAGCTAAAGAAAAATCTTCATATAGAAATGAAATAATAAGAGAAAGAATCTTGGAGCACCTGGAAGGAAGAAAGAACAAAAACTGAGTAAATAAAATAGATTTTCCTTCTCCTCTTATGTTTAATGGTGGAAGCAAAAATTATGACACTGTGTGATGTGGTTCTAAATGTATGTAGAGAAAAATTTAATACAATTATAAATGGAGAGGGTAAAGGGATGTAAAGGAAAGCAAGGTTTCTATGCTTCAATAAACTCGTAAAATGACACCAGTAGACTGTGATAAGTTATTATTTATAACATAATACTTAAAGTAACTATTTAAAACTACCCAAAAAGACACACTCAAAAACACTATAGATAAATCATATCGGAATTCTAAAAAAATGTTCACAAAACTCATAGGAAGGCAGAAAAAGAAAACAGAAAAACAAAAACAGAGCCAACAGAAAACATATAGCAAAATGGCAGACTTAAGCCCTAACATACCAATAATTCTATTAAATGTAAATAATCTAAACACACCAATCATGAGAGAGATTGGCAGAGTCTATTAAAAAACACAAACCAACTATATGCTGCCTAAAACAAAATCACTTTAAATATAACAATATAGGGGTGCCTGGGTGGCTCAGTTGTTAAGTGTCTGCCTTCTGCTCAGGTCATGATCCCAGGGTCCTGGGATCGAGCCCCACATCGGGCTTCCTGCTCGGCGGGGAGCCTGCTTCTCCCTCTCCCACTCCCCGTGCTGGTGTTCCTCTCTCGCTGTGTCTCTCTCTGTCAAATAAATAAATAAAATCTTTAAAAAATATATAAATAAATAAATATAACAATATAGGCAGGTTAAAGGAGACAAATAGAAAAAGATATATCATGCAAACATTAATTAAAGGAAAGCAGGAATGGCTATATAAATATAAGATAAAGTAAGGTCAAAGCAAAGAAAATTGCCAGAGACAGAGAGAGCATTATATAATAATAAAAGGGTCAATCCACCAAGAAGACAGTAATCCTAAATGTGCATGCACAAAACAACAGAGCCACAAAATATGTGAATCAAAAACTGATAAAAATGAAAGGAGAGATAGACAAATGCATAATTATAGTTGGAGACTTCAATAACCCTCTCTCAGCACCTGATAGAAAAACTAGGCAGAAAGTCATCAAGGATAGAGAAGAACTCAACAAATAATAGGATCTAAATGACATTCATAAAACACTTTGCCAAACAACAGAACTTATCTTCTTTTCAAGTGTCCATGAAACATGCACCAAGATACACCATGGCATAGGCCTTAAAAGGGAAAAATCAACAAATTTAAAAGAACTAGTCATACAGTTGTTCTCTGACCAGAGTAGAATTCAACTAGAGATCAATAGCATAAAAATAACAGGAAACTCTCCAGAAACTAAACAACACACTAAATAATCTATGGGTCACACAAGAAGTCTCAAGAAAAATTTTGAAAATATATTGAAATGAATAAAAATCAAAATACAACATATCAAAATTTGGGGGACACAACATGCAGTGATGAGAGGGAATGTTATGACACTAAATGCATACATTAGGAAAGAAGAAAAGTCTTACATCATTAATCTAAGATCCCACCTCAAGAATCTAGAAAAAAGAGAACAAAATAAATCCAAAGCTAGCAGAAGGAAGGAAATAATATAGAAAAGAACAGACTTCATTAAAATTGAAAATGGAAAAGAAAAATCAAGAAAAAGATCACCAAAACAAGGAAGTAGTTCTTTAAAAAGATCAACAAAATTGAAAATTTTCTAGGAAGGCTGAAAAAAAAAATAGAGAAGATTCAAATGACCAATATCAGGAATGAAACAGAAATATCACCACAGACCCTACAGACATCAAAAGGATGATAAGGGAATACTATGAAGAACTCACATGCAATACATTTCACAACTGAGATGAAGTTCACCACTCTTCTAAAATATGTAAACTATCACAATTCACCTAATATGAAATAAATAATTTAACTCTTAAGGAAATATAATTTGTAATTTGAAAGTTCTCCCAAAAGAAATTTCCAGGCCCAGATGATTTCCCTAGAGAATTCCACCAAGATAATTTTTTTCTTAAAGAAGAATTAATACTAATTATAAACAAACTCTTTCAGAAAATAGAAGTGGTGAGAACACTTCCAAACTCATTTTATGAGCCTAGTATTATCCTGATACCAAACACTGATAAAGATGCCATGGGGGGTTTAGTCTCCCCATATATGAAAGGCTGTTTCAATACAAGATAACTAATCAATGTCATCCATCATATTAACAGCCTAAGGAAGAAAAATCACATTCATTTGATCAGTGCAGAAAAATCATTTCACAAAATCCAACCCCAATTCATGTTAAAAATTCTCAGTCAAAATAGATAGAGGGGAAGAGATAGAGGAGAAGTTGTTCAGCTTGATAAAGAGTGTCCCCCAAAAAACATACAATGAACAATTATACTTATTGGTGATTGATTTTAAAATTGAATGCTTTGCCACTAATATTAGGAACAAGACAAGTATGTCTGCTCTCACCACTCTTGTTCAACATAGGCTGGCAGTTCTAATTAGGGCAACAATGCAAGAAAAGCAATAAAAAGAAAAAATAAAACTCTCTTTTCTGATGACATGATTATCCACACAGAAAATTCAAAGAATATTAAAAAATAACTCCTAAAACTTACAAATGAGTTCAGCAAGGTTGCAGGACATGGTATAAATATACAAAAATCAATTGTAGTTCTATGTATGCATAGACTAGCAATGAACACACAGGCATAGAAATTAAAAATACAACACCATTTATAATCTTTCAAAAAATAAAATATTTAACAAACCATATACAGGATTTGTAAGCTGAAAACTACACAATGCTGATGAAAGAAATCAAAGAAGATACAAATAAATGGCGAGGCATATCACGTTTGTGGACTGGAATTCTCAACATAGTAAAGACTTTCAAAGAAAATTCTTTAAAATTTATATATAGGATTAAAGCAATTCCTGTCAAAATCCCAACAAGATCTTTTATAGATATGCACAAAATTATTCTAAAACTTATATGGAAAAGCAAAGGAGCTAGAGTAACTAAAGTTTTGAAAAACCTTTAGGATGCACTGGAAGAAATAGGGCTCTGCAATTTCAAGACTTCTCATATATGTATAGTAATTAAGACTGTGTGGTATTTGTAGAAGGATAGATGTAGATCAATATGGACTGGAATAGAAAACCCAGAAATAAACCTATACAAATATGATTTTTCACATAGCGAAAGAAATTAAGGGGGATAAAGATAGCTTTTACAATGAATCGTACCAGAGCAACTGGACATCCATAGACAAAAACATGAACCTTTGCCCTACAATACACAAAAATTAACTCAAAACAAATCGTGGGCATAAATGTGACATGTACTATTATAAAACTTTTAGAAAATATAGGGGAAAGTATCTGGGTCTAGGAAGAGGCAAAAAGTTCTTAGACTTGATACTAACAACATGATATTAAAAGGAATAATTGATAAATTAAATCTCATCAAAATTTAAAACTTTGGTTCTGCATAGGACCCAGTTAAGAGGATGAAAAGACAAGCCACAGAGTGGAAGAAAATATTTGTAAACCACGTCTATGATAAAAGGCTAACATTTAGAGGATTTTTAAAACTCTCAAAACTAAGCAATAAAAAAACAAACAATCCTTAGAAATTGGGCAAAAGCCATGAACAGAGAGCAGACATTTCACCAAATTAGATATATGGATGGCATATAAGCCCATGAAAAGATGTTTAAAAGATAATTAGCCATTAGAGAAATGCAAATCAAAACCATACTAAGCTCTCACTGCATACCTATCAGAATGGCTAAAATAAAAATTAGTGGCAACACCAAATGCTGGTGAGGATGCAGAGAAATTGGATTACTCATATATTGCTGAAGGGATTGTAAAATGGTACAGTCACACTGGAAAGCAGTTTGACAGTTTGTTTTAAACCTAAACATGCAACTGGCACTGCACTCCTGGACATGTATCCCAGAGAAATGAAGGTTTATGTTCAGACAAAAAACCTGCATATGGATATTTATAGTGGCTTTATTTGGCAACAACCAAAAACTGGAAGCAAGCCAGATGTCCTTTAGTGGGTGAATAATGGAACGAGCTGTGGCACATCCATGCCATGGAATACTACTGAGCAATAAAAAGGAACAAACTATTGGGGTGCCTGGGTGGTTCAGTCGGTTAAGCCTATCTCTTGATCTCAGCTCAGGTCATGATCTCAGGGTCCTGGGATCAAGCCCTGCATTGGGTCCACACTCAGTGCAGAGTCTGCTTAGGATTCTCTCTCTTCCTCTCCCTCTGCCCCTCCTCCTGCTCTCTCTCTCTCAAATAAATAAATAAATAAATCTTAAAAAAAGGAAAACCATTGATTTACACAATATCCCAGATGAATCTCCAAAGCATTATGCTGAGTGAGAAAAGCCAATACCTAAAGGCTACATACTGCATGAATCCATTTACACACTACTTTTTAAATGATAAAATTATAAAAATGGAAAATTAAATGGAATTTTAAAAAATACCAAAGCCACATAAATAATAGTAGATGAGGTTCTTATATCTAGGGGACAGTCAGGTTGACAGCAACAGACCCAAATGCAGGCTAATTCAGGAGTTCGTGCTGGTAACTCGAATACCACAAACAACATTGCCATTAATAAGGTGTTTTCCCAAAGGATTAACAGCTCTTAGTAAAGTTCTGAACAAAACAACATTCGATCTTCTCTCAGTTGACATGGTAATTGAGTTCTTGGAAAATACTGAGTATATTAAAACCATACAAACATTATTTTGTGTTTATATGTAAAAGGGAGTTGGTCTCAGCTCAGTTAACAGTGCCCTCCAACTAATATGACAATCAAAAACATCTCCAAGGAGCAGTCCATTTTCTTGACATTAATGCAAGGAGGCACCAGGAGTAATCTCTCTGCACCCTAGTCACCCACCCACTGCAGACTCTGTAAGGTCAAACCCATAGGTCGGGGCCAGTCAAACTTCACTGCGATCCAGGGGTATTTGGCTGGTCAGAGGCTGGCCTAGGTTGTCTGAACCAGACAGAAGGTAGCTCACACCATGGTCATTTGTGAGCAAAGACTGTGACCTCCCCCTACTCTCATTATGGCTACCAGGTAGCAAAGAGGACCTGCCTCTGGAACTTCACTGCTGCCACCACCCAGCCCAGAGTGGCTTCTCTGTGGGACCAGGCCCATTGGACAAACGTGTTTTCATCCACCCAATGCCCCTCATCAACAACTGGTTACTGGGGCCTAGAGTGGGTCCAAGCAACACTGTGCTAAGTGAGAGTGAACAAGGCAGGGTGGATGATTTCAGAGACCCTCCAGGGGGGCCCTGGAAACCCAGCAGGGAGGTGGTGGAGGCCTGAAGCCAAGCTGCTATTTTTACCCTCTTGCTACCTCTCCATCCTCGCATGGAGGAATTCTCTTCAAGGCTCTGTGCCCCTCCAGGCTTCATCGGTGATGGGAGGCCCAGGTTCCCATTGTGCTCAGTGCCCCCAGAACTGCCCTGCTCTTTACCTTTTTACCCCCCTTCTCAGAGACCCATGCCCAGATGTGAGGCTCTTTCTCTCCCCACCTGTCCTCCCTCCAGCCCATAGGAGTTTTACCAGTTTGGATGGTGGGAAAAACTGGCCCCGACCCATTCATGTCCTTCACACCAGGCCTCAGCTGGGATGCTCAAAGGATAGACTTTGTTTCTGTTGTTCTCAGTGATCCTTGGTACCTTCCCTAAGGTGACAGAGGCCAAGGTAGAGTGTAAACAGGATCATTGGACAGAAAAGGCATTGAAGGGAAACCAAAATAAAACATTGGTTAATGCCACTCAGGAACAATGCCGTCACTCAAGAAGTTGTGACGGGAGCACCCTGTAGGGTCACAGAGATGACCTGCAGGGTGGACATATGCCTTGAAACAGATAGGACAAGTGCTCTGGGCATTTGGTAGGCTTTTGGTCAGCTCTAAGCCTTGGCCACTCTCTCATGACAAACAGATCTGCTCCTCCCTGAGTGTTTCTGCCTCAGAAGGAGGCACTGCACCAGGCCTCCAGGCCATGCAGAAAACCAAGGTCGACATCCTGGTTTTCCTGGGAGCTTGTGTTATGCCTTCTTGTGTGCCGCCTGGACACTGTCATCATTAGCAAGATGGCCCTGGGCATGGGGCAAAGCATGCCACCAAACCCAGGTGTGAGATCTGGCTTTAAAACCTGAGGAACTAGAATATCAAGGGAGATGGGTGAGGGCTCCCCACAATTCAGGACCTCCCAGGGCTTGGCAAGAATTTCCCTGGCCCAGGACACACCTTCTTTGCTTACCAGCCTCCTGGGAGGCCCACTCCCCGACATCAGCCAGTTCATACCTGTGATGGTCACATTCTACATGTCAACTCAACTAGGTCATGGTACCCAGAGATTTGACCAAACATTCTAGATGTTTCTGTGAAGGTATTCTTTAGATGAGATTGACACTTTGATCAGTAGACTTTGAGTAAAAGAGATTTCCCTCTATGAGGTGGGTGGGCCCCATCTAACCAGTTGAAGTCCTGAGGAGAAAAATGACTGACCTGCCCCAAGGAAGAGACATTCTGCCTTCAGATGACCTTTGGACTCAAGCTGAAATATCATCTCTTCCCTGGGTCTCCAGCCTCCTGGCCCACCCTGCAGATTTGGGACTTGCCCGCTTCCACAGTCATGTCAGCCAATTCCTAGAGAGACAGAGACAGAGAGAGATATGCACATCCCATTGGTCCTGTTCCTCTGGAGAACTGTGACTAATACAATATCTTCTGGTAGTTCCTGCTAAAATGTGTCCTTTGAAAGTGTCACAGTGACAGTTCTCCATCAGGTTAGCGTGCTGAGCATGTGTTTTCACCAAGCCTCAAACTCTCTGACTTCAGGGCCACCTGAGACACACACACAGGACAGGAGCTCGAGTTAAAATCTTAAATGTTGGGGCGCCTGGGTGGCTCAGCTGATTAAGCATCTGCCTTCGGGTCAGGGCACGATCCCAGGGTCCTGGGATCGAGCCCCGCATCGGGCTCTCTGCTCAGCCAGGAGTCTGCTTCTCCCTCTCATCTGCCCGTCACTCCCCCTGTTTGTGCTCTCTCTATCAAATAAATAAATAAAATCTTTTAAAAAAATAAAAAATAAAATCTCAAATGTTTACACAGCTTTGCCATGTTTTTAAGGACGTATTTGCCTCTAAGACTATCCTTTGTAGTTTGAAGTGGCAATAATGTCTAGAAGAAACCCATTGTCAATTTCTTGCAGCCCTATTGATGGTCCTCATCCAGGGAGGAGCTGATCTTCTGGGCACAGAGTGACAGTGGTATGAGCATGTCATACCCCCAACTACGGGTATGTTAATGAATGAAAGTTTCCCTCCGCTTCTTTATATTAATGCAAGCCATAGCAACCTTAATCTTCAGGCCTAGAAACATTCTGCATTGGACCGACCACTAGGACCTTGCAAAATGAGCTAGAGAAACACTTCATTCTGAAAATCAAATGAACCAAGGCAAAAAAAAAAGTGTTTTAATTCAGCAGTTTTGTAAACTGGTTTAATGATTGACTTCCGCACAGCCTACGTGATGGATCTCGAGGTCTATTGAGGTCAGGTAGGACGCTGTCCCAGCCCCGCGCTGGCTGGTTGTGTGTATGATGGGGATGGGGAGGTAAACTACAATTTGGCCTATTTTGTGTGTTTTCTTCCCTAGGTAATCCTCACTCAACAGAAAGTACAGCTCGAAGACCCCCAAAGTCTCGATAAGCTAGATACGCTCAGAGCTATGAACAGTCTGGTTGCTTTTGCTGTTCTGTTGTAGGATAAGAGAAGTAGGGAGGGGAATGGCTGGACGAGGCCGGTCCCCAGGCTCAGGGAGCCGCCTGCACAGCTGGCCGCAGGCCGCCTTTCGAAGCCAGATGTGCCCTTGGAGGTGCGTGCTGCTCCGCCCTCCCGGGCCTGGGGAGGGAGACACTTTTACCTGGACCTGCGCTCAGATCATCTTATGTCTTCGGAGCCTGAAAGCCAAGCTGACTTTCCTGGGGCTATTGTTACGGGAGAAGCCTGTCAGTCTCCCCCTTGGCAGAGCACCCCTGGCTTCTTGCTCAGCCCAGTCCCCCCCTCCCCCCGCCGTGGTACACGACCTGAGAAGTCTGGGCTAATCCTCAAAGGATGGGTGGCCTCTGTGTTCCCTCTCACGGCTGAGGCTCGTGAGACAAACCCGGCAGTCTTCATTGTTCCGTAGGTAGCAGGGACAAGGGCGACGCAAAGGTTTCAGGGAGGCTCTGAGCTCCCAGGGAGCACGTGGCAATAGTCAGGAGCCCAGGGGCACAAATAACAAGAGCCCAGGAATTAAGGGGTCTCAGACCATGGATGCCTGCAAACACACAGCTCACCAAGCGGAAAGCTGTGAATCCAGTTCCACCTGTGGATACAGTTTATTTAATCCCCAACAGTGGCTCATTTTTTAAAGATGTAGTTACACGTTTTTTTAAATCAGGAAGTTTTACACTAAAATCTGCACTTCTGGCTTCCTCGGAAAAAACCGGGAGACCTGGCGGCATTGGGTTGTAATCCCCAAGGCAGCTGCAGGCTGGCACCGGGGAGCCAGCGCCCCCTTCAGGTAGGGCAGTGGTCCTCAGAGCGCCCTCCCCAACCGGCAGCCCGGCTTTACCTGCTAGTCTCGCACGTTTTCAAACCCAGACCTGCTGCATCAGAAATGCAGTCGGCGTGCAGACAACCCTCCAGGGGATTCTGACGCCTGCTAGAGTGAGGACCGCTGAGGTAGGGCCTGGGCTCTCCATTTCCCACAGTCCCCCCCACGCCCTGCTGCCCCTTCCCAGCCCACCTCCCGCAGCGACGTTAAATGCTCCTTCCGTCGGCCTCTGTGTCTGTGACCACACGCATCACGCTGCTTTCGTATCTGGCATTTGGGGCATATTCCCCCGCAGACTGGCTGCAAGGCGAGGCGTCCTGTTCTCTGCACGCACGGGGGGTGGTGTTTCCTTCAAACAAACAAACAAAACCCAAAAACTTAAGTTTTACACAGAAACATTAATAAACAATCAAGTTCTTAAAAAGGGGGGGGACAGTGGGGAACGGTGAGGGCCTCCGGGCCAGCCCATAAAGCCAAGAGTCACAGAGCAGCACCTAAGACTCCAAGAACAAAGACCCAAGAGGAGCTGAAAAGGGGCACGTGAGGGGAGGTGGGAGGAGGGGACGCTGGATCAACATCACCTGGATCTAGTAACCTTATTAACCACCCGGGGCTCCTTGTTGCCCTGGTGGACATGGCTCAGCACAGCCGTAAGTGGTTATGTGTGTTTAGATGTTTCTGGAGGGGCGCCTGGGTGGCTCAGACGGTTAAGCGTCTGCCTTCGGCTCAGGTCATGATCCCAGGGTCCTGGGATCGAGTCCTGCATCGGGCTCCCTGCTCCTTGGGAGCCTGCTTCTCCCTCTGCTTCTCTCTGTCTCTCATGAATAAATAAATAAAATCTTAAAAAAAAAAATAGATGTTTCTGGAATCTGTTCCGGTTTGTGTATTTTTCTGTGCGCTCACCCTGTCTCTGCTTCAGAAGACAGCTTCCCTCCCTACCGCCCAGGACAGGGAGGGCCCCTTAGCATCTCCAAGACCAGGGGAGCCTGGGCACACTCAGGGTCACCACAAAGAGGGGGTGGAGCAGAAGGAAAGGTGGACAAAGACCAGGAAGGATGGCTAATGGCTGTCATGTCCCTGCCTGCCCCCCAACACCCCAGCGGCCTGGACTCCTGGCTGCCTTAGGGAATCTGGGCAAAGGATCTGCCCAGGGTCCTGGAGGAAGGAGTGGGCAGGCCCAGAACTCTTGACATGAGCTGCCAAGGTCAAGGGCATGTGGGATTTGTCTTAGTGCCCCAGCCTGGCACTGTGCATTTCACAGAGCAGACACATCCTAGGGTTTGCTGGGAAAAAAGGAAATGAAACCGTGCTGAGTGGACGTTGGTTGGGAGAGGGGTTCCTCCTCTCACTTGGTCATTCAATCCTTCATCCATTCATTTACTGTGGGTGGCACAGAGGTAGAAAGCCCTGCTCCAGACGCAGGTGCGGCAGGTGCTCAGGGACGGACCAGTCTAATAGAGGAAGCCAGGCACGCCTATCAGCACCCGCGCGCCCCAGCCGGGAGAACGAAGGGCTGGGGGTGCCAGGAGCTCTCAACCATTTCACCCATGGACCTACCAGCTGGCTTCTCCTGTCTCAGAATGGGGGTTCCTTCCTCGCCAACCCCGTATGATGTGGGCCACCTCCACTTTAGGAAAGAAAAAGGAAGACAGAAGGTCTCTAGCCTGTGCAGGTGTGGTGCTAAGAGCCTTAGACCCTCACCACCCGGAGGGGAAGGTGTCGCTGCATTGGAAAGAGGATCATAATTACAGCGGGGACAGCTACTTATAATCAATATTATTATGACAGCAGCAGCAGTAAGAACAGCTACTTCATTTCTCATGTTCTCACTAAGACCCCGGGTCAAGGTCACATTTTCTGCATTATGGGATTTACTCATCCCAGCCAATGGAAGTAGAGAGTTTATCCTGAATTTATAGGTGAGGAACCTAACATTAGGGTGTGTAGGTGTCAGGCGCCTTTTCAAACTCAGTGAGGTACTTCAGAAGGTACCTCAGCAAAGGAGAGACAGCAGTGGAAGAAAATGGAATTCGAGGCCAATGTCCTGAATTTCATCTGGCTCTGTTAATGATTAGCTGCCGGGCCACTATGTACAGCTGCCCAGATAGTGCACTGCACAACTCCAGGAGGTGCCACATTACAGTGTGAATGTACAGTGTGAATGCTCCAAGTTGTGCAATGTGGTGGCTCTGCTTAGCTCTGTGACCACCTAACCTCGCATAGTTTTGTGAGGGCTCAAGCAGGTGTCTGCGCAAAGACTTTGTGAGTCAAGCCGGGAAGTGCAAGTCAGATACCTGGAGCTCTAAGGGTTCTGTCCCTGCCTTTCCACAGGATGTCCCCTTGATGGAGAGTCTTCCATGCATCACCAGGATTAGCCAAGACCTGGCTGGCAGAATTGAACACTCTCAGAAGGGCAGTTTTCGGCCCTTTTTTATATGATGGGGCTCATCATTGCCCTGTCAAGAAGTCGTATGGATGCTGGGCTCCCTCCCCCATCCCCAGAAGCTTCCAAACAGTCTCAGAGGACGCAAGCCTCTTAGCGATTGTTCTGCATCAGGGTTGGACACGTGGGTAGACAACTTTAGGGGTGTTCTGGAGGCCCTGGGAAGGGTGGCTGACGCAGCACGCCAGGGCCGAGCTGGGACCCTCCTCAAAGCTGACTGGTCTGGGGGTAAAGCCCCCCCTGCTGGGCCTGGGGATTTGGGGGTGGGATTTGGAGATGCCTCATGATCCCTGTTGCTCAGTTGAATTGAAGACATGTCAGCAAGGTAGCTCAAGGTCGGCTGCCTTCTCCCGTGGGCCTGGCCACAAGTCTGCTCAAAAGGCCAGGTGGAGCAGGAGACAATGAGAGAAGGGAGCCCAGAAGGAAAGAGGGGGGTTCTCTGTGGCTTTCCCATTCCTGGGTCCCGGTCTTCCTGAACCCAGATATTTTGGGGGGTTCTCTGTGCCTTATAATAAATGCACCTCATTTGCACACCTTCCTTCTATTTTTTTCCCCATTTGAGTGGGTTTCTGCTAATGGTGACTGATAGCAATGACTGACAGAGCTGCCGACTTGACCCCCCAACTCCTCACCCCTCTTGGTGCGGGAGAGAAAGATGCGGAAGCCAAAATATCAGACTTGATTCCCCAACCTTAGGATTAAAATATGGGGTGCAGTCATGGAAACTCACAGGGCTGCCTAGTAACTGCCGGACATGCATGTTCCTCATCTCAGTTAATTGTTACAATCTCCCTTTGAGGCAGTTATTGTTGCCGGTTTATAAGTAAAAACATTGAGGCTCAGAGAGGCTCAGCAACTTGCCTGCAGTCACACAGCGCCTGCTGAATCCATGCATGTATTCCTCATCCCGCTCAATCCGTTCCCCAGTGCTAAGGACCCCTGGTCAGAAGAGCTCACGGAATTCAAAATATTAGCCAGAGCAGGACTCTGAGGAGTTTACCGCTCCTATTAAGGCCCTGACGCATGTTTTAAATTTCATTTTCCCAAGCCCTGGGGAAGACTTGCTAAGACAGCCGAGTAGACAGCAGCTGTGGACACAGATCACTTCCTAGGGGCCCCACTCGGTGACTCTCCTCATCAGCTAGATCCTCTGTGCTGCTCTGGCCATTGCCTAGAGAGGAGACGGCGGTGATTCTCAGAGCCCCCCTGCTCTGCCCCCCAGGCCAAGTACGGTCCCAGACCCCCAAGTCAGAACCACCAGGGGCATTTGCTGGACGGCCGTTCGCCGGGTCGTCCCCCTCCCCGACTGGGCTGCATTGAATCAGAGCCTGCTAATGTCAGTCCCAGGATCTGCAAAGAGTCGTATGCAGACTTGGGCACCGTTTGGGGCGTTGAGGACCCCATGTCCTCCGAGTGAGCCAAGAGTCCTCCTCGTGGGACCCTCCCAAGTGTTTTGCTTACATTCCTTTCCTTCATTAGTGCTTTTGGTTTCCTTTGGAGCCATTGTCTGACTCGGCCAGGGAGTGCTTGGGAAAGCAGATGCGGTTCTGCTGGCCCGCCATCCTCCAAGAACGCGGGGGGTTCGTCCTGGGTGGCTCTGGGACGTTTGCTGTCCTGCTGCCCGAGAGAGTGAAGACCCCCAGACGCAGGGGGCTGATTTCCGGGGGCTACAGAGGCCTGGTGCCCGAAAGCAGCTTTCCTGGCTGGCTGGTCACTGCAGAGCAGCAGAACCCCCTGCAGAGAACCCCCCACCCAGAGCAGGGTGCAGGGAGGGGTCCCCTTTAGCATCTTTACAAAGGAGGGTCTGCAGCAGTCAAGCTGGACAGGACAGAGGAGCTGAGAGGTCAAGATGGTCTGGTACTTCATGCAAGTTTGAGAAAAGCTGAATCACCCATCTCGGATGTGGGGAGCAGGTGTGCAGACTAAGAGGGTCCCTGGTGGTCAGGGACTGAGCCCCCCCTCAGCTCTAACCCGTGGAGCCACACGGGAATGCAATGTGAAAAGAATGTCTGATCTTTCCACAGAAATTGGAAACGCTGATTTTATGTGGCGTCTCCCAATTTTCAATAAAATGGTCGCGACGAATTTGATTTACAAAGTACATTCTATGCTGGGCAGATGAATATATCTGCTGAACAGATGCGGCCCTCGGGCTTTGTCTAGGAGGCCATGATTCTGCAAGGGGCGAGCAGAGCTGGGTCAGACGGGTGCCCTCTGGCGGGCAGCCTCCCAGGCTGAGGCTGGAGGCCGTGGGAGGCAGAACCACCAGGGACACAGGCGGGGATCTCGATCGGGGGGGGGGGGGGGGGGGGAGACGGGGAGGGGTCTTGGCATCAGGTGGGCCCAAGCTGGCCTGGGGAACATCCTTGGCGAGGAGCCTTCATTTATTCTTTCAACGAATATCTGTGGACTCTGCCATGCGCCAGGCCCTGGGATATGGTAGTCTATTTACTTTCTGTGGCTGTCATAACAAATCACCACAGACTTGGTGGCTGAAAGCAGAAGAAATGTATTCTCACAGTTCTGAAGACCAGAAGTCAGAAGCCAGTGTCACCGGGCTAGAAGCCAGGTGCGGCCCAGGCTGTGCTCCCTCCGGGGACTCCAAGAAGAGGATCTGTTCCTCGCCTCTTTCAGTTTCTGGTGCTGCCAACATTCCAGTTTGTGGCCCCATCCCTCCCATCCCTGTCTCTGTGGTCACACAGACCGTCCTCTCCTGTGTGTATCCAAATCTCCTTCTGCCTCTCTCTTTGAAGGACACTCTGGATTTGGTGTAGGACCCACCTGGATAATGCAGGATAATCCCCCATCTCCAGATCCTGAATCCTATTTGCAAAGACCCTTTTATCTTAGAAGGTCCCATTGAGAGGTTCCAGGGACTAGGACTTGATAGCATTAGGGGACAAAGATCGTTCAGCCTGTCATAGGTGGTAAAGGAGAAAACAGTGAGTCTCTGCCCTTGTAGACCCGACTTTCTAGTGGGGGAGGCAGGAAAAAGCCACGAGGCCAATAACTGCCTAAGATAATGTCACACTATGCAAGTAGGAGGAAGAACAATCAAGCTCCTTTAGGTACCCTCAAACCTCAGGGGTGCTCCAGGGGACAGGAGGGGAGCCTTGCCCCATCGGGCCTGCCCTGGCCTCCCTCCAGCCAATCAGGCAGACCCAGCATGTCCCCGAGCTGCACCCCTGCGTCTCTTAGCTCACACCTGCTGCAAGTGTGTGCGGGAGCCCTTGAGACGTGGTGAATGAGAATGTCATCTGGTGGGGACTGAGAGCACAATAGGGACGGGACCTTTCCAGATGTGGGCCACAGTCAGCCTGGTTGCTACCAGGCTCCTGCAGGGCTTACCCTGGTGGATAAGAACAGACTTCCTGCAGCACACGTGCTTTCTGAGTTCCAAGCCCCACTGGGGAGATTTTCTGGGCTCCCAGAGGTGCGCATCAGGGATTCCAAACCTGCCGCTCATTGGGCAGGGAGCAAGGCAGGCATAATGGCAGCGACTTCCACTGAGGGAGGACTCCTCGTGGGAGGGCCTGGCAGCCCCCGTGCAAGCCTCCCAGAACAGGCACCCGCGCCTTGGGGTGTCTGACCAGGTGGAGCCATTTAACCGGCAAGCCCAGCCTGGGAAGCACACGTTGGAAGAGCCTGCTGAGAAAGGGCCAGAATGGGGAGAGTCTCCGCCACCTCAAGGTCACATGATGCATTTCAACGTCTGCTTTCTCCTGTCCCACTTGATCTCCCCTGCCAGGCACACGCCCTGTTTGGCACATGAATTTAAGTGCAATTCGTAGACAAAACCTCACACCACCCCCTCCTCCCCTACCTCCACCCTCTGTCACCCCGACATCTCCCCTCCCGGCCATTGGGAAACTCCGGATGGGGGCCGGGTCTACCCATCCCCAAGAGCAGCGGGAGCTGAGCCTCTCCCTCCTGCCCCCAGGAGCGTGGGCTCCTGACAAGTCAGGCGCTTGCTGTCTACATGGTGAGACATTCTTCACCCTCTCTCAGAAGGGAGGGATGTTGGGGCAGGTCCACCGAAGCCAGGGAAAGCCCGAAGCTCCAAGCACCCTGGGGGACAGGGAATCGGTCTGGGAACCTTTGGGACCTGGCCGCAGTGCTGGGAAGCAGCTGGGCATGGTGGCTTCAGAAAGAGTGGGGACAGCGGGACCCTGCTTACTCACCTGACCTTGACCAAGAGCCCTCGTGGGGACTCTGGAGAAATAAGAATAAGGCCACCTCTCTCACCTGGTTGTTATGAAAATTAGATCTAATTTCAGCATAGCCCCTAAGACATACTAGGCACTCATTAAATGGGAGAATATTATTGTTATGGTTCATACGACATGACCTTGAGAAAGTGGTTCTATCTCTCTGGAATTGCTTCCTCAGCTGTCAAATGAGGCATGCTCAGGCTCTTCGGGGTGTTGTCATCTTTAAAACGGGAACAGTCATAGCTCATCCCCCATCGGTTATCACGGGGGTTTCACAAGTCAGTGGGACACAGAGCCCAGTGCTACTCTGCATGCCGGGACACGCCATCCCCCCACGTCTTCCCAAGGGACGGCAATAGGCCCAGGATTAGAGTCCAAGCAAAGGGAATGGTGTGCAGGAAGCCCAGTCCAACCCAGCCCTGAGCCCAGGGTCACAAGGGCCCCACCCCTGGCAGCCACCCACAGGCCCACTCCTGCTCAGGCGGTCCTGCTGTTTGTTAGACTCGGGGTGGGATATTCGGGCAGGACACATGCACAGGGATGAGACAGGTTCTCATTTCAAAGACAAGCAAACTGATGCCTAGGGAGGTTCAGTACTGTGCCTGGGTCCAATGGTCGATCAGTGAGGAGCGGAAAACTGGACAGCTGGTGTCCTGAGACTCCTGTGTCCCACAGGATGGGAGTCCCAGCATCACCTAGGGAGAGGGCATTAGACCGCCCCAGCCCCTGGACCTGGAATGCTGGGGCAGCTGGTGAGTCACTTCCCAGGGCACCACCAGCACAGCCCAGGCCGTGGCGGGCACGCAGAGGCCTGGAGGCCCAGGTGCAGGTCCTGGTGACGCACTGACCTGTGGACCACACAGGCAGGAGGGAGCACCCGGACCCCGCCAACCCTGCCAGACCTCCCAGGACCTCAAATATCCAGGAACCTGGAGAGGAGAACCCAGCCCGAAGCAGAGCATCTGTGAGGAGCTGCTGTCCCCAAATTGTCACCAGGGATTCACGAAATGGAGTTATTTCAAGAAATCGTGACGTCTGATACGTCCTGGACTGGCCCGGCTTAGGGAGTTAAGTTCCATCCCCTTTTGAGGTCCGTAGCCCACAGAAGGACTGGTCCGAGGCCACCTCTGTCCCCTCCTGCTCCTTCCTTTTCTCCAAGCATCACCTGGAAAGGGCTGGTCGGAAAAACGCTTATTGATTCTGTTGGAAGAGTCCACTGGGCATAGCTGCTCTGACGTGGTCTCTGCCCCCACCATTAACCACTCCCCCCCAGTCCCACTCCCCTTAGCCTGCCCTCCGTGGACTGTGGCTTCCCCACGTGACGGAAGAGGATAGCACTGTGCAGAGGTCATTTCAGCAATGACCTTGGGCGTCCAGGCCCAAGGACAGGCTGCAGGGCCACAGCATGCAGAGTGCCCAGGGCGTGGGATGCACTCACAGGCTCACCTGTTCCAAAGTCTCCTCCCCCAGCAGACTGGTTTCCAGTCTTGCGCCGTTAAAGCAGGGCTGCAGTCTGGACACATGTGTGAACATGGTGTGTTATTTGATTCATGAACACACTGCTCTGTGGTCACCGAGCCCCTGTCCATTCCCCCGCACCCCGGGAACACAGCTAGACCTCTTCCCTGTCTCTCCTGCCATCTGGAGCGTGCTGACTTGGGACCAGTGGAATGTGGGAGGAGGTCATGTGAGCACCTCCGGGCTGCCCAGGAAAAATGCCTGCAAATCCGCTCTGCCCTTTCTCCACCAGGGAGGAAGTAGAGAAGGCTCCAAGGTCTGGAGAGGGCAGAGCCCAGGATGGAAAGATCCCTGATCTCGGAGAAGCCACTGGCAAAGAGCCGCCCAGGAGGGCCTTCCAGCCAGGAACCCTGATGTTGGATCCCTGCCTCAGGGAGAGGAAACTTCCAGAGCTTCAGGCCAGGGCCAGGCAACTGCAGAGCGCAGGCCAAATCCAGCCCGCTGCCTCCTTTTCTATGGCCTGTGAGCTCCACATAGTTTTCGCATTTGGAAAAATGGTTTAAAGAATAGAATTTTGTGATGCACAAAAATGACGTGACATTCAAATTTCAGTGTCCGTGAATAAAGTTTGACTGGAGCACAACCCGCCATTCATTCACATACTGTCTGCAGCTTCTTCCACAAGGACAGAGATAAGGAGTTGCAACAGAGATTGTATGGCCTGCGAAGCCTCAAATATTTACTCTCTGGTCTGCAGAGATGGTTGGCCCAGCCCTGCTTCCTCTAACCAGGATTTGGGGGCTGTTTGTTAGGAGAGTTAGCTCACCCTGGCTGACCCAGCTAAGGGACTTTTCTAAAGAGATACATTGAATCCTTTGAAGACTGAGGTAAAAGGCAAAATTGGCTTTTGGAAGATGAAGCTAATCCACAGTCCCATTGAGGCTCAGGAGCAGGACCCTTTCCCGCCACTCCCCTGGCAACCCTGGGAATGTGATGCGCCCTTACCTGTGAAATCAAGTAAGAATTCCATCCTCCTAAGATTGTGGTAGTGCTGATACGACATAATCAATTCACATCACCTGTAGTTGATAGAGTTGGTATCTACCTTTGGGTGCCTGGGGGTCCTTCTCAAGACTCTTATAACATGTGGATGTTCTTAGTGCCTAAGGCTAGCCCTGGGAGGAAGAGCTCCTTACCAGGTCAAATTTTACTGTCTGGAGAGTATCTGTGGAAGGTGCTTTGTCCTTCGGACATGCATGCTGTCACATGGCCCTGTGACAGAGTATCAGAAGTCCTGTGCTTTTCTTTTCTTTTCTTTTCTTTTTTAAGATTTATTTATTTATTTGAGAGAGCGAGAATGAGAGAGAGAGAGTACATGAGAGGGGGGAGGGTTAGAGGGAGAAGCAGGCTCCTCACCGAGCAGGGAGCCCGATGTGGGACTCGATCCAGGGATTCCAGGATCATGACCTGAGCCAAAGGCAGTTGCTTAACCAACTGAGCCACCCAGGCGCCCCAGTCCTGTGCTTTTCTCCATTTGCTAGGTTTCTATAGCGCCTCCAGACTCTGTTGCAAGTAGAATGCAATCAGATGGCATGATATTGTGACTTCTAATGAGACCTATGTATTTGGCCTTCCCCCCTGTTTCTAGCACAGAGCTCCTAGGACTCTTGAAAGGAGAGCAGTAAAGTTGTCTCTTGTTATGTTAATGAGGTGACCTTTAGACCCCATCTAAGGCTGGGGGCTGGTTGCCTGAAGAACCAGCCATGTGATTAGAGGCTTGGAACTTTCAGTCCCATCCTCCAACCTCTGGAGAAGGAAAAGGAACTGCAGGTCATGTGAGCACCTCCAGGCTGCCCAGGAAAAATGACCTTGGGGGTCCAGGCCCAAGGACAGACTGCAGGGCCACAGTCATTCACTGCCAATGACCAATGATTTAATCGTGGCTAGGAAATGAAGCTTCCATCAAAACCCAAAAGGACGGGTTTCAGAGAGCTTCTAGGTTGGTGAACATGTGGAGATTTGGAGAGACTGGCCGACCTGGAGAGGGCATGGAAGCTCATACCCTTTCCCCATACCTGGCCCTAAGCTTCTCTTCCATCTGGCTATTCCTGAGTTATATCCTTTTATAATCAGCCAGTGATCTAGTAAGTAAAATGTTTCCCTGAGTTCTGTGAGCCACTCTAGCAAATTAATCAAACTCAAATAGGGGGTCATGGGAACCCTTGACAGTTGATCCAAAGCACAAGTGATAATCTGGGCTTATGACTGGCATCTGATGTGTGTGTGTATGGCAGGGGCAGTCTTCGTGTGGGATCTGATGCTCTCTAGGTAGATAGTGTCAGAATTGAGTTGAATTGTGGGATACCCAGCTGGTGTCAGAACTGCTTGATCATTTGGGACTCCCCACCCCCCAACACACACCCAAGTTGGAACTGGGTCCAGAATCATTGTGGGTTGGTGGGAAGGTGGGGGAGCCTGAGCACTTCTGCAATGGAGAACTCTACTGGTAAAAGATCAGTCCTCAACACCAGTAGAATGAGGACACCCAACTGCAAATTGGCAGATCTCTACAGAAAATCAAGAACCCTCTGTCTCCTTTGAAAATTCGTACTGATGAGAGAGGGCCAAGGAATACTCAAGATGATGCAAGGCAATGGTTAGACAATCTGAATTCTATCTAGCACATGAGCTGGTGAGGAACTGAAGGAAGGGAACTATATTTGGAAGCTGGTTAAATGTACAAGTCAGAGACACAGATGGAAATTCTATCTGGCAACATCCACAGGTCTATCAGGAAAGTACCAAGAAAGGAGAGAGAAGGTGGCAGAGATATGCTGCGGGCAGCTCCTACTATCCATCATGACCAGTTATTAAATACTTAGGAACTTGGTGAGCCTGTTGGTAAACTGTTGGTAACTTAAACTCAGCCATGGTGGAAGTATTTATACCACAGAAATTGGCAGAAGCCACAAATCAAAGCTTTGTGATTACTTACCAGAGAAATAATTTACCAATACATGACTGGGTAGAGGAAATAGAGGAATGAAGAGTCTGGAATGAAGACAATGTCCCAGCAGGGAAAGAGCCTCCCCTCGGAGGAGGAGAAGCAGCAGAAAAGGAGTCGAATAACCTTAGGAGGTAAATATTTTTCCTTTAGGGAAAATTTTCAGTTAAAGCTCAATGGTTAAATAATTTGCCCAAAGTCACATAGCTAATAAGTGCCAGAGTTGGAATCTGAAATCAAGGGTTTCTGGCTCTGACCATTTTTTTGTTTTTTGTTTTTTCCACTCCACCAATAATAGATGAATGAATGGTTAATATAGAATTACCTGTTTTAAAGAGTCTTTATAGAGCCAGTTCTAGAGGCTGTCTAAAACATTCGTAATTCATGAGTTAGAATCACAACTTGCTTTTGGCTTGATTTTCAATGGCTTTATGCTCACAAACCAAATACACCCTCAGTGGATCCAAGTTTGCTATAATGAGAGGTTTTCTGTATGTCTAATTCTTCATGTATAGTCCTAGAAGCCAACACCGAGAATGTGTTTTGAGAATGCTTTGGTGTTGTCCCTGGAGTCATGCCTAACCTCTCAAGGAAACCAACTTTAGAGGCAAAAATCTGGATATGGTCACCACATCCAGGAACTGGGTGGTGACTTTGAAGAGGATGACTGCCATTGAGAGTCTAAGTCCTGCTGGCTGTCTCATCACACCCCTTGGGGAACCCTTGGCAGTTGTCTCCAATGGGGCAGGGGGTTGGGGAGGTTGGAAACTCACTTGACTTCTGTTTGCATTTCTTTTGGCAGGGATGGCTACGTGTGTGGACAAGAATTATTACGATGACTTACCTGGATTTAACTAGTCAGGATAAATTAAAAATCTTCTTGACTTTCAGAAGTAATTTTGAATTTTATAGTAAGATCTTGGTGCTTCATCTGCAATCAGGATTCAAACACCAAAACCCAGTAGTTGGAAGTGATGATTCATTCAAACAGCACATTCACAGATTTTGAAATAGAACATGGCTCTCTCTGCTCCCATAAAATTCATTTCATTTTCCTTTCAGAAGTCAGAGCCATCAGACAACTTAGGAATGAATGTCAGCTCATTCTGGGCTGTGCTCAGGGTTTTGTTTATGTCAATGTGAGGAGCAGGACAACCCTTGACATTAGCACTGCTCCTCATTCTCTGTATGCATCGATGCTACACCTGGCTTGACTCTTGACTGCAAATGATTCTCCCCACTTAGGGAGGGCCTTTCTTCTGCAAGGTTTATTAGGGCCAATTAGCTCTTCAGAGGAGTATTGCAAAAATACCCACAAAGTAAATTCAGGAGACACCTCCCTTTAAATGGACAGTGTTCTACCAACAAGCTGTAACACATCCAGAGCAGTGATGTTAAATTTTCGGTCTTCGGGACATAGCCTGCAGCCCTCCTTCATTTCCCTAGCTGCCTCTGGATGCATCCTTGCCACATAGACAGGTGACATACAAGCAGAAGAGCTGCAATATAGTGAGGCACCATGCCATCTGTGAAGGAGATAACTGGTGTGGAATTACCCACTTCTTGTGTCTAATCTAATCTGGACAGGCTTTCCAGAATACTATTTACATATTGAAACCCTCTCAATAATTTATAGACACTCATCTCTTCTGGAAGGCTCATGAGTAATTTGTCTCAGTATCTCTATGTAACTGAGACAGAAGACTTGGCTCTACCCATGAAAGGATTAGTCACCTGTATAAATAAGGATAGAAACAGCTTGAGGAAATAGATTCTGTGAGACTCAAAACAAGATCACTGAGCACTGAAACGTACAACACAGAGGCACACAACATATGTCATTTCATCCGCCCACCAACCCACCCCACCAGCAATATCAACAATGAACAATGGAGAAGAATGTGCAAAGTGCAGTACCATCGACAAGGTATCATCAATTTTCCAGCTAACCAGCTTGGCATCACTCACAGATTCATTTATTTGAGATTCATTCATTCTTTAATCTGACCTGATTCCCCATTTCCTCCCCACCCCAAACCCTTCACCAGGTTCTCTGGAACTTTCCATCTCCTCAATTTCTTCTCTAAACTTTTCCTTAACTCTTTGCCTTAACTGAAATGGGGCTGTCCCTCCTGAGAGGATTCCACTTGCCCTGCTGCCCCTGGGGGAGAGGAAGGAGGGCTGGTGTAAGAGAAAGGTGGGGGCAGCTCAAAAGGTGAGGAGCTCCCACTGCTGCTTGCATACCACTGTCTTTCCCCTCCTGCTCAACTGGCTCCCTATTCTTGCTGCTGTCATCCATCAACCCACCTGGCTGAACCTCCAACCTTGAATGGACTCAACAGTTTGTCTTTTCCACATATTTGTCATTGCCACAGAAAGTCTACCAACCCAGTGGACAGATTCCACCTCAGTCCATTAGGACAAGCCTCAGAGACACTTAACACTGCTCAGCACCCAGACTCCTTCCTTTGGGGTTGATATTTGGGCTATTTGAGATGATTTCATGCTCTTTCCCACCCCACACCCCATTTTCAGGGGTGCCCTTGTTTCATATTTCCTACGTGGAAAACTGAAGCCATTAGAGGGGCCATCCCTCAACTTTCCCACCACCCCATAAAGATGTGTACCTGCATGGTCCCAATCTCCCTGTCCTCTCCCCAGTGCAATGGGCAATATGTCCCATTCCCCTCCTTACCCTTGCATAGTTTCCTGCTTCCCCATCCTCTTCCTCACCATCGCCTTCCATCTGGCCACTGGATTGTTCCCTGCAGCATACAAACATACTCTGGCACCCTCTGACATGAAAAACCACTTTCCAAGGATTCTGAGCCCCTCTGCGTCATCTCTCTGCTTTCCTCCACAGCAGAACATCTCCAAATGCTGTCTTTACTCTCTGTCTCCATGTCCACACCCCTGCAATCTACACCTCTTCAACTCTCTCCAATCTGACTGTTGTCCCCTCACCTCAGGTCTTCAATGTCTCCTTGTGAAAAAATCCAATAGACACATCCTTCCCTCATTAGCATTGCTCACATTTGTCCATTCCCTGCTAATCAAAACACCCTCCTTTTTCAAAGTCTTGGGCCTCTCCCCAACCTGGTTTCTTCCTGCTGCACTTCACACCCATGTTCTCTCACTCTTCCTTCACTTACCAATACTCAGTATGACACCACCCCAGGCTTGGGTCTGGGACCTCTTTTTCTCCATCTCTACTCTCTTCCTACATGATCACATCTGGTCAATGCTTTAAATACCTTCTATATGCTGAGGACTCCAACAAGACCTCTCTAGCCCTTGCCCATGATCCTCATGTTCTTATATCCAGGTGCCTCCTTGGAATTCCTAGGAGGCATCTCAAATGGAATAATGACCAATATGGAGCTGCTAAACCCCTCTTCCCACTGGGAAAACAAAAGCAAAACAAATAAACACATTTATTTCTTTCCCTTTTACAATTCCTCTCTCATGGCTGAGTGCTCACAGGTGCCTACAGCCAAGAGGACACCCCTGTGCTTGGCAGCCTAAATCACACTGTTCTCAAGCCATTATGCCCTTTGATGGGAGAGATTGAGAGGAAAAGTGCTATGGTCCACTAAGTTGCCATGCTCAGCTTTACTCTCACCCAAGACTTCAATATCTCTCTGGTCTCGCCTCCAGCTACCATCCACTGCCATGTGGAACTGATATTCTTGCCTGCCCTGCAACCTTCCACCCTTCTCTGTCAGTAGCACCCCCATATTCCCATGGGACCTCACCTCTCCTCCAAATTCAGTCTGCCTGTGTCAGCTCAAGGTTGACTCTACTCCCCAGCTCCCTGACAATGGGCAGATGACTGAAGTATGACCAATCAATCTATTCCATTTCCTTGGAAACGTGACCCAAGTCTGGGCAAAAAGACCAAATTCCAGACCTTTGGAGTTACTGGAAAAGTAAAGCTACCCAGCTAAGAGAGTGCTGATGACATTTGAACCCCTGGATCCAGCTAGGCCCCAAGTTATTTCTAAATCTGTCCATTATGGGAGCCAAAAAATGCCCCAGTTTTATTTTTACTTAAGCCAGTTTGAGTTGGGATGATTTTACTCACAACCCAAAGAGCTCTAATTAATGCATCAATTCATTCATTTTTTTTACTCACTTACATGCATAGTAAGTACAAGGCATTAATCCATCTACTAGTGACTTGTCTAAATCATGTCACTGAAACCACAAATGCTCCCCTCTCCCTGCCCCGTTGCTTATGGGATCAAGCTCTGGCATTTACAATCCATAATTGGGCCCCATCTGTTCTCATTCCTCAAGACTCTTCTTAAAGGAGCCCACTACACCAAGGAGGCCAATTATAATCCCCTTAAAACGCTGTATGTATTCTACTTTCAACCCTTTCTTGGCACTCTCCATATGTGATCCATCTTCAAGATCCATCTCCCAGTCATGGCCCCTGCGAGGAGTTGCCTATATGACTGGCTCAGGCACTGTGGATCCTTCTGCAGCAGCTCCTGGGCCACATCCCCTCCTGGAGCCTAGCCTCCCTACCTGTGTGTCTTATTTCCTAAAGAGCAACATGAAGTCTGGGGCTGGGTGTCCTGCTCCTTTCGGGTTCTTGAGACCCTGAGACAGAACTGGATATGCTCACCGATGACAAGAACTGACACTTGGTACAGGGTCTAGTATTTTCCAGACCTAGTTCTATGCTAATTCTGCTCATGCTCCCAATAACAACAGTTGGGAAACTGAGGCACCCAAGAGCTTACCCAGCGTCACACAGCAGATAGGTGATGGGGCCAGAATAAGAAATTAGTACTATCCCAACCCACACTGGGATTTCATGGGCAGGAGACCGATGCTTCTTCAGTGAGGAGAGGCAGAGGAGACCTGCAAGGAACATGCATTTCTGAAGCTACCTTTTCCCACCCAGCACCTCTCCCACCATCTATGGTGAAGGGCCAGCTTGAACCCACGTATGCCCTAGTGGTTCAAGAAGACGAGTCCACAGATCACTTGTCTGACCCTTGCAGCAGTGTCACACTGCTTTAAAAATTTCTTAGTCTCCACATCTGTACTTGTAGCCTTGCAGAGAGTAACAAACAGCAGACCAGGCATTGAGCAGCAAATTGAACCAACTACTTTCCCAGGGAACATGGTGCCTTTCTCTCCAACCTGTCTTTCTCAACCCTTCCTATCTGATGCTGGAGTCCACGTGCCTGGAGAAATGAGCTGGGAAGCAGGGAGCCAGCCCAGAGGAGACACCAGACTGACCAGAGCTTGGCAGGGGCACTGCTGAGACAGCAATGGGAAAGCAACTCAGCAACTCAAAAAAAGCTCAGCCTCCCCCTCCCTGAGCCAGTGGCCACAGGCCAGGTCAGCTCTGTCACTGACCAGCAAGAAAACGTGGAGTCAGCACCAAGGGCCATTGGGTCTCTTCAGAAGGACTAATCAGACCACTTAAAGACAGAGGTCAGGCTGATGCACTCGAACCAGGGGTTAATGGCTTCTGTCCAGTAAATTCTCCAAGTTTGATTAATTCTTTCAACAAATGTTTATTAATTGCCAGGCCCCACGCCAGCACTGGAGATAGAACCAGGCCATGTCTCCTGCTAGCTGGAGACAGACGCCTGAACAACAGCTCACAGGGGCAGTAGAGTGTGGGTGGACAGGGAAGAAGAGGGGAGGCCAAGAGCCTGGTGGCCTCTCTTCCATGCTGTGCCATGAGAAGCTGTGGGAGAATTGCCTTTCCCCCTGCCTGGCCCAGCCCATTTCTTGGCATCAGGCAGCAGATCCCACCAGGTGCCCCTGGGTTGACAAGCAAAGGAAAGCCTGGGGGTCAAGCACCATGTCTGGCACCTAAGGAATTAGAACTGAACCAAGGGGCAGCACCGGCACAGGAGCCCCCTCCCCACTAAATCCTTGTCCTCTTCCTGCACCCCTTCCACCCGCCATTCTTTCTTGTAGCAGGAATCTTGATGCTGTGAGCCGGGATCTGTCACTTCACCAGCAGACTTTGGGAAGCAATTAGGAGAACCGAGTTCTTTCTCGAGGCTGAGAGGCAGCATGATATGCTAGAGAAGGTGGTCTTTGACCTCAGAAAGATCTGGGTTCCAATCCTGAGCTGGCCACTTTGGAAGGATGATGTAACATGGGTGAGAGCTTAGACTCTGAGCCAGACTACCTGAGGCCAAATACCAATGGTGTCAAGTCCTAGCTGGGTCACGTTGTGTCACTTGCCATTTCTGTACCTCAGTTTCCTTCCTCATAAAGTGGGGATCCCTGCCACAGGGCTGTCAGCAGATCTGGATGAGTGAATTCACATAAACAGAGCTTAACAGTGCTTAACACAGAGCTGAGCTAACAGTAAGCACTTAGTTATTACTAGTTAGTTATATGTTAGATATTGCTAGCTACTCACAAGGATACTTAAAAGAATTAAATGGACTAATCACTGAAAAATGGTGAGTAGGTGCCTGACAAATACTAGTGTCCTCTCTTCCACATTTTTCTGATAAGTTGAAGAACACATGGAAGGCGGAATGTGCCGGCCCCACCATCCTAACAGGCATAGGCCTGCTGTAGAGGGGACTGTCCCAGGGATTGTTCCTGCTGTCCCTCGGATGTACACGGGGCCCCAACTCCTCTAAAGGGGTTGTGACGTTCTTGAGAAAAGATCCATTTGAGTTCATCTTCATGTTTACATGCAATTTGCTTGAACGAAAGAAGCAGGAAGGCAGAGAAGTAGAAGACGATGGCAGAATCAGGCCTGCCACAAGTCCAGAGGAGCGCCAAGGACGTCCCCAGCACATCTCTGCTCTTGACCTGGGGTAGATGCCAAAGGTCCCTCTCCATAGAACAGAAACTTCACCTTTGCAGAGAAGGAAGCCAAGTGCTGCCCAGAAAAGTCAAGGCTTAAAAATGCTTATTCCTCCCAGAATGTGAGGTTTCTTGCTGCCTTTTCCTGGGTGTTTTTGTGACAGAAGGCGGAAAACCGTCAAGGGTCCAGAGCTGAAGTCTCAAGGCTAGAGGTGACTAGGAGGAGGTGAGAAGGGTAGGAGGAGGACCCCCAACCACCACCTTCCACTGGAAATTGCCACCCCAAACTCTGACTAAGGGACTTGGAGAGAGGGCAGGCTCTGCATGAAGTGTCCCCAGAGCCCTTCTCCTCTCTGTGGCCATCGTGGGGCCCAGCCCCTGGAGAAGGACTAATCAGACCACCTGAAGACAGAAGTCAAGCCAATGACCTCATCCTCTTCCTGCCCCGCCTTCCACCCACCATTCTTTCTTGTAGCAGGAATCTTGATGCCATGAGCCGGGATCTGTCACTTCTCCAGCAGACATCAGGAAGCCATTAGGAGAACCGAGTTCTTTCTCGAGCCTGAGAGGCAGCATGGCACACTGCCTGCCCAATGCCGGAAGGAGGGGAGTCCCGCTGAGGGCCTTTCTCTACATAACCCCAGAGACCCTAGAGTCACCCCCACATATACTTCCCGGAGGGCGGGGATGGACCTGGCTTTAAACCCCTGTTCCTGAACCCAGACCGGTCTCCCCTTGTGCTGCCTGGACCTTCCATCCAACTGGTTCACACCAGCCCTCCCCAACACTGCCCTGCCATGACTTGGGGCCGATGTCACCATCCGAATGGTGACCCAGTCCCTGACTTGGGCCTCACAATGGGATTCGGTTTCCCCTCGCCCTCTGCCTCTGACCCCCGGCCTCTGTCTGCCTCTCTAGCTGGCAGAGTCCGGTCACACCTGAGCTGAGGGCACCGACAGGCACCTCTGGACTGGGCTAGCTGAGGTGAGACCGGGGGAGCCCAGGGCAGAAGCCAGCAGGCAAGGCAGGAAGCGTGGGATAAGGTCACCCTGGGATAGCCGTGTGGCAGGTGAGTCACCCCTGAAGAATCCTCTAGCTTATAAATAGGCCAGGCTGGCAATGATGAGAAGAACAATAAGGGACCATTGTCTTTCTTGATAGGCTGTTACTAAACCATGAATAATCCCTCTGAGGAATTAGATTCTATAGACAGCTCCCGAGCCGAGCCCTTCCGTGCCAAACTCCAGCATTGCGGGGGCCCCAGGTGCCCGGGAGCGTGCTGGGGCTGTAAGTACATGCCTGTCCCAGGGCATTTAATGAGTCAGCACACCAACCTACGAGCTAAGTATGCCCATCCTGAGTTAGAGATGGATCAACAGGTTGGAGGGGTTTCCTTCCCAGGCCCACGGTTGAGTCACTGTTAGAACCCAAGTCTGTCTGCAGCGAGGCCTCAGTGACTTCAGCCTGACCATGGGGCTTCCTGGCCTGACATAGGGTGGGAGGGCCGGGGGGCCCCAAGTCCTGTGCTCTGACATAGTCCCACCAACCAAAGAGTCCATTGACACTCGAGTATAAGGCTGGCAAGGGGAGAAGTGGTTGGAAATCCAGTCAAGCAGGAATGGATCTATTAAACTTTTTTCATCTTTATGTCCCTTAAAAATATTAAGTAAAGGCCAGAGCCAGGAAAGGCTTCCAAAATGAGCAAAGCAAAAGTCTGTTCTCAGCTACAAGGTCATCCGGAATCCATTTGCCAATGAAGGTCAGGTCTCTATCCTTGCAAGAGTTCTGAAGACCATTCCAGCAATTCCCTGGCCCACACCACCACACCCACACCTGCTTGTCCCACACCGCCTGGGCTGGAGCAAGGCTGGGCCTGGCCGGGTGGGCATCGGAGTCCTCAGGAGACCAGGATCAGATTGAGACTCCACCCACTTCCTTGAGCCTCAGGCCCAAAGTGCAGGACCGTGCACATTCCCAAGCTGCCTGGGACGTGGAGATTGGGGGCAAAGGTCACCAGAGCCTGAAAAAGCTTCCTCCCAGTCGGCCGCAGACTCCTGGGTCTGCTGGGGACAGAGGTTGGGAAAATTGTACCTGCTCTCTCAGGCATGGCGGGAGCCAAGCCCTGTCTGCACCTGCAAGGTTGGAAGGGTACATTTTAGCACTACTAACGCAAACTAGGAGGGAGGTTAGTTTGCTTATTTTTGTGTTTTGCTCTTTTTTTTTTTTTTGCATAAACACCAAGCAACCATCTTTCTTTCCCTTCCCCAAACCAGCCAGTGACCTTGTGAAAGCTTTCAGTGCGGGGTATATTTCAGGGAAGAAACCAAGTCTGTCTGGGTGTCTGCAGGTCTGGAAAAGAGATTTCTAAACAGGGTTTCTGGGAAGATCCTTCCTCTAGGAGTTCCTGGGTGGAGCAGGCAGCAGCTGGGATACAAGAGCTTTCTCCATGGACACGTGCAGACCTCGCCTTTTCCCCAATACCAGAAGATGACCTAATCCCTAAGCCAGGCCACAGGGCTGCTTCCTCCATTGATTGTCAAGTCCAATGGCTTCCTTGAACCCTGGACATCTTACACACAAATTAGAGCCAAGGACAACTGCTTTAGGTCAAAACAGGCTTTGACCTCAACAATGAGGTAAAACCTCAATGAAATGGTTTGATTTCAATGCATATTTCAACGAAATGTTTGTGTACTAGATGTCATCTGTGTATCTGTCTGTGGACCTGGGGGCTTGTTTCCTATGATGACTCCCAGTATGGGCACCCAAACTCACAAGCCAAATGCAAACCCACAACAAGGATACCCCCTACCCACCCCAAGCCTTCCCTCCTAACATTGGCACCCAAGGTTACGACAAAATGTGGGTATGCCTCCAGCCTTCAGCTCCGCTAGATTTGCCAAGGCATTTGTCCAACAACCCAACATGGCAGACCACGGACACCATGCTGAAGTCAGTGCAGCCTGAAGGGCTTGGAGGAAAGGAATCTGTGTGATCTGAGCACACGCCCAGTTGGCATACAAGCAAGACACCCATCACCAGAGTCATTGTTCACTCCTGTGCCAAGCCCAGCTCCCTTAATCTACCAGCCAGAGTCTAGCCAAGGAATGGAGAGGTAGGGCTGTCACTTCCAAATGGCACACAAATCCTTCCCCACCAATTGGCTACCTCTGAGTAACTGGACCCAAAACATAGACACAGTCCCTTAGGTCTGTGACGAACAGGGCAGGGCACGGCAGGCCCATCCTGGTCCTGATGGAGCTGGGTTTGGCCCTATTGCCTGTGAGAGTAGGACCTGCACTGGACCCTGGGTCTTATGCTCAGGAGTTTTCTGGTAGATGGAGCACTCAAGAGACATCGCTGCCCTTTCCCACTGGAGCTCATCTAGGAGACCATGACCCAAGCCAGTCACCAGCCAGTCCCCTTGTCTTCCCTTCTGCTTGTTTTCCTATGGGCCCATCCACTTCTGTGGCTGTTGACCCATATCCGCACTTATAGCCCAGAGTCCTTTCCTGAGTTCCAGCTGGTAAAGGGCCAGTTCTTTGGGACACCCTGTGTCTGCTCTGCAGATGCATCAAACTCACCATGTCCATGATGAGCTGACTTTATTCTGCCCCATTCCATCCTGGCCCCAAACCTACCCTCCTTCTACATTCTCTGTCTTGATAAAATTCACAAGGGCAGGTATTTCTGCTACTCCTCATCATCGCCATTTCTATCACGACCACCACCACCACCTCCAGTTCTAACATCATCTCTATGTCCACTTCTAATTGCACCAACACCCCCATCTCCACTGCGTGCACACACACTCATGCTCACACACACCCCTAATGACTCATCCAGTTCTAGCAGTTCTTTCTCCTAAATTTCTTGGAATCTGCCCCTTCAGTAGATCTACCCAAACGCTGCCTGAGCTGGGACCAGTCCATGTTAGTCTTGCTATAACCAGCTCTTCATTGTTCGTCTCCTCCCCCTCTCATCTGCTTACACGTAGCTGTTAGGGGAACCTTTCTAGTGGCTCAAAGCCCTGCAAAGGCTCCCCTGTCCCACCTGCTCCCAGACTTCCCCAAATGTGCCCTAAAAATAAAGAGAAAGTTTTGATCAAATATGGGAAATGTTGGATTCGAATTTTAAGTGCTTTTCTTTGTTGTGAGATTTGTCAGCAGTGCCTCTGAGATGAATAGCATGGAGACACTTAATGGGGAAGAAAGTACATGTGATTTTCTGAATTTCTTTAATCACGTAAGTTTTGCTGAAGTTTCTCAGGGTGGGAGAAGCAAAACCAAGACACCTGTTTTTGGCTCTGGCTGCCCCTTTTCACAAATCCCTCCCTGCTGTTCGGTCTGCACAAAGGTCCTTTCTCTGCTTCACAACCTCCCAGGTCAACGTAACCATCACCCCCCACACACTCCTACCTTACTCGATTTCTAATATTATAATTGTTTTAATTTCTGATATCTCCCCTGTTCTAGGAGCTCCCTATGGGCAGGGAATAATGGGGATCCCCTCAGCCAACACAGCACCTGAGAAATGGTGGTGCCCAGTGTTTGTGACCAACTGTGGAATGCTTACTGGTCCGGGCAGGAAAAGTTGAAGCAGACCAAGTAGTGTCTTGGGCGACTAGCCCACCCCCTGCATCTCACTCCCTCTCTGTCTCCCACTCCTCAACCCACTGCTCCCTGGACTCTGCCTCAGCAGCACCCCCACCGACGTAGCTCTTCCTCATTTGCCAATGACCCAATTCACTAAATTCACGCTGGTGTGTTGCAGTTTCCAATGGACTCAACCTCTAAGCAGGAGTCTACACAGCTACCCCTCTGTCTTTCCCAAAGCCTCTCACGCACAGCCCCACCTGGTTCTCCTCCCACTGGCCGCTCTGTCCTGGTCTCCTTTCTAGGTCCAGCCTTATCCACCCTTCTAGTCTTGCTGGCATTGCTCCTCCTCAGGCTTGGCCTGGTTCTCGTCTCCTGCCCTGGGCTCTTCCTCAGTGGGTTCCCTTTGCAGCTGCTCCTGGGGCTTTGGCCACACCGCATCCCCTGCTAATTCCCTCCTGGTGTGCCTCCCTCAGTCCTCTCCTCTGAGCTTCCAGTCTGATTCCACCAATTGCTCACTTAACAAATACACTTTGACATCTCCCTGGGGCCTCAGATTCTGGAGAGCCAAAATATTAACTCTTGATCTGCAGGCTCAAGCCTCATCTGCCTCCAGGATTTTCCCCATCCACAGATGGCACCACCATCCACAGCCATCTGCCCACTCCCTCACCTCCCCAGCTTGGCCAACAGTTAGTCCCCATAAATATGTCTTTTTTAAAAGTCTTTAAAATATTTTTTATTTTATTGTGATAACATTTAACATGGCATCCACCCTCTTAACAATTTTTTAAGTGCTTAGGGCAGTATTGTTAACTCGAGGCACAATGTTGTACAGAAGACCTCCAGAACTTCTTTATCTTGTGTAATTGAGACTTTATGCCTTTTGAGTCCATTCCTCAGGTCTCCCTCCCTCTAGCCTCCGGTGGCCACCCTTCTACTCTCTGCTTCTATGAGTTCAACACTTTCAAATACCTCACAGAAGTGGAATCATACAGTATTTGCCCTTCAGTGACTGGCTTGTTCTACTTAGCATAATGTCCTCAAGGTTCATCCATCATTCCCCATAGTGCAGGATTTCCTTCTTTCTTAAGGCTGAATAATACTCCATTGTATGCAGAGACCACAACTTCTTTATCCATTCATCCACTGCTGGACGTTAAGGTTGTTTCCACAACTTGGCTATTGGAAATAGTGCTGGAATAAGCTTGGGGGTGCTACTGTCTCTTCGAGATCCTGATATCAATCCTTTTGGGTGGATACCCGGAAGTGGGATGGTTGGATCATATGGTATTTCTATTTCTAACTTTGCGGGGAACTGCCATACTGTTTTCTACAATAGCCACATCATTTTGCATTCCCCTCAGCCATGCACAAGGTTTTCCATTTCTCCACATCCTGGTCATCACTTGTTTTCTTTTCTCTCTCTCTCTCTCTTTTTTTTTTTTATAATAGTCATCCTGACAGGTATGAGGTGATATCTCACGGTGTTTTGGATTTGTGTTTCTCTGATGATTTATAACACTGCACATTTTTTTTTTTAGTTCCCTCCTTTTCTCTTGGTCCCCACTGCTGCCACCGAACCTAGATGCCATTTTCTCTTGCTCGGCTTCTTACAAGAGCTTCCAAACAGGCCTCCCCTTACCCATCGTCACCTCCACCCATGCTCTGCACAAACAGAAAGGTCCTTCCAAATACAAACCATTCCCTCACTGAAACCCTCCAGTGAATTTCCTCCATCAGCTCTTGGGATAAAACGAACATCCCTAGTGTCGACCCTCCACTCATCAGTGTGTTCCCAGCTGAATCTGTGGCTTCCCACAAGTCAGCCACGCCAGCTTTTGTGGTTCACTCTCCCCACCCTCTCCCTTCCTGTGTCACTTAGCCAAATTCCTCCATCTAACTCCATCATTCCTTTGGAGTTCAGTTCAAATATCACCTCATCACAGACATCTTCCACGGACCCTTCTACATACATGTCCTTGTGATACCAGTGGTTCTTCATAAACTCATTGCAACAGTGATTAAATCCAAAACTGTATTTAGACTCTGTTTCTGTTGGGTTTCCCTTGCCAGAATGCAAACTGCAAAAGGGCAGGGAACCCATGCTTCTTGTTCTCACTCTGTCCCCAGGGCACACAAGTGGATTCAGCCCATACTTCTTAAATTTAATGTCTGGTGAGCTTGACTTATTCAGAGGCAGTTTCTCTAACTAAGTTAAAAGCAAAGGTTTCAAGAGGCTTGTGGGCGACTCAGTCAGTTAAGCATCCAGTGGTTTCAGTTCGGGTTATGATCTCTGGGTCTTAGGATCAAGTCCTGCATCAGACTCCACACTCAGCATGGAGTCTGCTTGAGATTCTCTCTCCCTCTACCCCTCTGCACCATGTGCTCTCTCTTTCTCAAATAAATAAATAAATCTTTAAAAATAAATAAATAAATAGAAGCAAAGTTTTCAGAGTCAAACATGGCTCTAACCTCTCACTAGCTTTGGGACTTTGGGACTCAGTTTCCTCATTGGTAAAAGAGGGATAACTGTGCATAGGACCTGGCATAGAGAACGAGCTCAAGGAATGTCAGCAGACTTTTCTTTCAGCAGAGGAACAAAAATCTCTATTCTTGCTTTCCTGAAGGTTCAGTGCTTGTAGACATCTCCCTCACATCACACAGAATGGAGACAGTATTGAGTCGTTTCCTAGGGCACCATAACAAAGAACCTCAGACTAGGAGGCTTGAGATACAGAACTGTATTGCCTCGCAGTCCTGGAGGCCAGAAGTCTTGATCAGGGTGTTGGCAGGGTTGGTTCCTTCTGAGGGTGATGAGGGAGAATCTGCTCCAGTCCTCTCTCCTTGGTTTATAGAAGCATGACGACCATCTCTGCCCTCATCTTTAGGACTCCCTGTGTGTGAATGCGTGTGTCCAGATTTCCCCCTTTAAAAAGATGCCAGTCATATAGGATGAAGGGCCCACCCTACTCCAGTATGATTTTATCTTAACTACTTATATCTGCAACAATCCTATGTCCAAATAAAGCCACATTCTAAGGTACTGGGGGCTTAGGACATCTACTTCAGTTTTGGAGGGATACAATTCAACCCATAACAGAGCCTATCTATGGGGTCTGAAAAGGAGCCCTGGACAGGCTGGCAGGGCTTAGGCAGGGGTCCCTCTGTGTTTGGTGGCATGTGCTAGCCTAAATGTCCAGTGTGATGAAGCCCTCAGACTCTGCCTGGCCCAGGAAAATACTTTTTAAAAATTTATTTATTTATTTTAGAGAGAGAGAGGGCTCAAGTTGGGAGAGGGAGAGTAAGAATTCTCAAGCACACTCCCTCCTGAGCACGGAGCCTAACATGGGGCTCAATCCCAGGACCCTGAGATCATGACCTGAGCCAAAATGAAGAGTCGGATGCTTAACCAACAGCAAGCTCCTGGTTGATCTGACCAGCCAGTCACCCAAGGAAGGTCACGGGTCCCACAGCTCCCCTTATCTGCTGACAGAGAAAAGCACCCACCCTCCCCTCCCTTTTCCCCTCATTACCAAGAACTGAGGCCAGAACCTTCCCAGAACTTGCAAGACAAATGAGAGTAGGCAAATATTTCTGTGGCTTGCTTCAGATCCTGTGGCTCTGTGGCCCAGTTCAATGTCCGGGATCTTCACTCCAGAAGGGCTCCTCCTGACTCCAAGGAGTACCCAAGAATATACCTAGGACAAATACACCGGGTTGTCTAGACTCCACAGACTGCATGACCCCCAGCAGCTGGAAGGCAAGTAGGCCCTTCACAGAAGGCATTTTGTCTACATCGAAGGTGGCAGAGGGATGCCCGCTGAGGCCATCCCTTGAGGTTAGCTCGTCACAGCCATGATTTCCCTCTTTTGCCTCCCATACATGTCCAGGATCTTCAGATTTAAACTAGTGCCTACAGCTGATTAGTGACATGCCAGGCACGTAGTAGGTGCTTGATAAACATGCCCCAGACTAGCATTTCCAGTTTCCAAATGGAATTATCTTCAGCTGACATCCCCTTCAAATTCTCCTTTGGTGTCCCCTGCCAGGACTCCAGCTGTCCAGTCACCTCAGCTGGGCTCGGCAACCCTTCTCCCAGCCTGTCCGCTGGAGGCCTCTGGGGTCTGTCTCCCCGTTTCCCTCAAGCTCCCCTCACTTCTCCAGCCACACAACCTCTAACTAGGCCTGCGCTTGTCTTGCCTCCAACTTGCTGACTGTCTTCGTTCTCATCTCTACTCCAGTGGTCTCTCTCTGTCCTATCCATCTGACCTCTGTCTCCAGAGCCCCAGGACAGCTCAGGACCCAACGTCTGATCATGCACTGTTTGGATGGACACTGTCTGGCCTCCACCCATCTGGTCATCTTCCCCTGCCAGTCCTTTCCCATGTCCCTCGCCCTCTGCCTCAGCCCCACCAACCCCTGTCTCATCCCAGACCATGCCATGCAGTTCCTCCCTTGCTACAGGGCCCTCTTTCCCCAATTCTCCAGCTGGAAACACTCCTATTCATACTGTGAAACCCAATGCCAACTCACCCTCTGTGATCACCCTACTCCTTCATCTCTCCTTCCAGAATAGGTTGGATACACGTCCGCTATTGGATTTGTCACTCACATTGTGATCCTCTGCCCATTAGTCACTCTCCCATAAGCGTCCCAGAGGTTCCCAAACCCCAGTGTGCACAAAATCAGCAGGCAGCATCATAAAAAGGCAGGTTGCTTGGCTCCATGCCCAAGATTCTGATTTGGGAACACAGGAATGTGCCTTTTAATAAACATACTGGGCGGTCTTATTGCAGGTGGTCTTTGGGGCCTACACTGAGAACCACTGCTCCTGTGGGTTCCAGGCTAGGGGATCTTGTCTTATTCAGGGCTGTGTGTCCAGCTCCAGCTCAGCCTCCATCACATGGAATGACAGGAGAGCTGGAGTGGGGGCCTTGGCTCATGTAGCTACCCCCTTCCACAGCCGACGGACAATGGCAAGTGCCTCGGTCCCCCTAAGGCTGGCCCCTAACTCCATCTGAAAAAGGGAGACCTCCAGGCCTGACTCACAGAGCCTTGGGGAGAATCGCAGAATAAAAACCTGAGGCGCAGCTTTTGAACCTGATACGCTATCAGTAAACACTGCCAAACCTATAGCAACCCATGCTTCTCATAATTTTCCAGGAGGTCCAAGAGGTCTCTCCAGCCCATTCATGGGCAAACAGTTCTGGAAGGAGAAATCCCTCCTTCTTTGGAATTGATAGAGTTTAAAACCAGTCCTGAGTTCCCCTAGGTCTCTTGCCAAGTTTTAGGAGGGTGGGTGTTAATGCATAGAGATGAAGGAACCGACACTTCCCGAGAAGACAAAAGGTGGGAGGTGTTGCCAACACACTGTGTGCCTCTGTGATGGGGATGGCCCCAGTGACAGGGAACAGCAATGGCCAGCAGAAATGCAGGTAGCCAAGGGCCAGGGCCTGCCCAGAATTCAGCACCCTTATTTCTGTTTAACTCAACTCCAGTTGGATTTGTTCGTGCACCCACCTGTGTGCTCTGTCTCTACCCACACACTGTGTCATTCAATCACTGATGCACAAATATCTATTGAGTGCCTGTTACCTGCAGTTGCTGCGTTAGCCCTGGGATTCAGAGACAAGAGAAGCCTCTACACAAGAGGATTTACAGCATTTGAGGACACAGATAAGCAAGCAGGAGTGAAGCAAGATGGTAATTGCTGGGATGAAAGCAAATGGAAAGTTCTGGAAGCACTTGAGAGAAAGACGACCAAGGTGGAGTCCTGCCTTTGCCTGTGAATTGGGATGGAAGAGGCCAATGACACAGGAAGCCCTCATTTCAGAGTCAAGGTCCATTGGGGTGTCCCATGTTGTCCCACCTCTCCAGGTGCAACCCAAGGTCACTGCAACCTCATCCACCAGTCCTTGAGGCCGGGGGCCTGCAGGCCGGGGGGTGGCTGGCCAGGAGGACTGAGCAGAGAGGGCAGAAGGAGCACGGAGGAACCAGTGTGCCAAGAATCAGAGATGGGGACCCTGCCAGCCCTGACAGAGACTCAAGGCAGCTACCCTGGTCTGTAACTGATCTCCTGCACTAGTTCTTACAGCATCCGACTTTTTCAGGGTACCTCTTCTTGGATTCCCATGAGCCCTTTGTAGTCTTATTTTAAGAAAGCATTCTACTTGAGCCAGATTTGTTCATTCATTTGTTCAAGAGTATTTATCAGGCATCAACTAGGTGCCAGGCATAATTCTATGTTTTTGGGATATATAAGAGAACAGCTTTAACAAAGACCCCATTTTCACAGAGCATGCATTCTAGAAGGAGGAAACAGACAATAAGCAAGAAGCATAACAAATAGGTCAATGATATAGTATGAAGAGAGTTGTCGGTGCTAAAAGGCAGAGAGTAGACTAGAGTGAGGAGATTGGGGGCCTAGAGAGTGGGGGAGTAAGTTGTAATATTAAATAGGGTAGTCAGGTGAGTCGTCAGTGGATTAAGGGGATGGAAACAGCACTATCTAAGGGAAGGCTGCTTCTGGCAGAAGGCAAAACCCCACATGGCAGCACTTCCAGAATGTTTGACGCACAGCAAAGAGACCAGGGGGCTCGAGCAGAGTGAGCAAACGCAGAGCTGTGGGGGAAGGAGGCAGGAGAGGTAAGGGGGCCTGGGGCCCCGGGCACCCCCTGCGGGCATGAGCAGAAGAATATCACCAGCTGAGTTATGCTCTTAAAGATATCATCCTGGCCACATTTTGAGACTAGATGGGAGAGAAAGAGGAGACCAGCTGGGATGCTGTTGCCATATTCAGGTGTGTTATTGATGCCCAAAGGGGAAGCAGAGTTAAGTGGGGAGCAGCGGCAGTTCTGGATCCATCTATCCTGTGGGAGGACCAGCTGGGCTTCCTGACGTTGGATGTGGAACGTGAGAGAAAAGTCAGGTGTGAGCTGAGTCTTGAAACTGGTCTCCTTTGCTCTCGACCAGGCTTCCAAGTGGGCTCCCCGAGCCTGACTTGCCACCGGGCCCAAGGCCTCGGAGACACTGCCTTAGAAACCACCCATTGCCCTGTGAGGAACTAGGGACGATGACTCAGCCAAGGGATTGAGCGCACTAGGCGTATTTACACACAGACGCTAGAGTCAGAAGGAACAAAGGGTGTGAATGAGAAATACAGGAAATAGACCATGGGCCCAGGAGCTTGTTCGGGCTCAGCACAGTTTCCCACACACAGTCAGCAGCTGCAAGGCCAGTCCTCTGTGGCTGAAACTTCTCAGTGAAGGCACGAGACCACACACATCAGTTTATTTACGGGGACTTGGCTGGTGTCATCGAAACTGCTGATGCTCACCTACTCCCATCCATGAACTTCCCAGCATTTCCCAGCCTCTCTTGCTAGGAAGTCCGGTCACATGACTAAGTCTAGCCACTGGACGGTGAGCACTAGGGAGGTGCTTTCCTTCCAGGACAAGCACTAGAAAGACTAGAAGGTCCTCCATCCCTCTCTTCCCCTGCTGCAGTGACCAGAGACAAATGCAGGGATGTTGGATCGCTGAGTTTCCATGGGACAAGAACTACCACCAGCTCTCAATGGACCTCATATGAGCAAGAAATAAACTTGTGTTTGTTACAGGGTTAATTTATTGTCACAGCATGGCATAGCCTTCTCGGATCACTACAACTGGCCATAGACTTTTAGACCAATTGAAACAATAACAGGAATAAGTAATAGTCACATACTATTTTACAGCTTGAAAGAGCTTTTGCTTACTCTTGATCCTTATCTACTCCATGTAAGATTTTGCTTACTCTTGATCCTTATCTACTCCATGAACTAGGTAGTTCTGTGTGAACATTTTCAAACAGACACCTTCTAACCAGCTGAGAAAAACAATTACAGAGACATCAGTAGCTTTTCTTTGTAGAAGACAAAATAGAAAAGAGTGCTTTACCACACTGTCAAAAATTACGGATGTATGGTGATGGATGTGAGCTAGACTTACTGTGGTGATCATTTCACAAAACAAATGCTGAATCATATGATGATGGGTGTTAACTCAACTTACTGTGGCGATCATTTTTGCAATATATACAAGTATAGAATCATGTGGTATCCCTGAAACTAATATAATGTTATGTGAATTATACCTCAATAAAACAAAAGCAAGGAAAAAAAAGAAACATGTAGCACCCACTTAAAATCTGAGACTTTTAAATTTTTTCCAAAATCATAAACAAATGTATCCTAACAAGTTTCCTTTTTCAAAATGTCATGTTGTTTTAAATTCCAGTGTAGTTAACATACAGTGTTATATTAGTTTCGGGTGTACAATAAAGTGATTCACCACTTCCATACCACATCCTGTGCTCATCACAGACCAGTGCCCTCCTTAATCCCCATCACCTATTTAACACATCTCCCCACCCCCAACCCCTCTGGTAACCATCAGTGTGTTCTCTATAGTTAAGAGTCTGTTTCTTGGTTTGACTCCCTCTCTTTTTTTTTTTTTTCCTTTGTTCATTTTGTTTGTTTCTTAAATTCCACATATGAGTGAGATCATACAATATTTGTCTTTCTCTGACTTATTTCACTTAGCATTATACTCTCTAGCTCCATCCACATCATTGTAAATGGCAAGATTTCATTCCTTTTTATGGCTGAATAATAGTCCATTGTATATAAATACACATCTTCTTCAACCATTCATCTATCGATGGACACTTGGGCTGCTTCCATAATTTGACTATTGCAAATAATGCTGCTATAAACGTAGGGTGCATCTATCCCTCTGAATTAGTATTTTTGTAGTTTTTGGGTAAATACCCAGTAGCTCAATTACTGGATTGTAGGGTAGTTCTATTTTTAACTTTTTGAAGAACCTCCCAACTGTCTTCCAGAGTGGCTGCACCAGTTTGCATTCCCACCAACAGTGCAAGAGGGTTGCTTTTTCTCCACATCCTCAACAACACTTATTGTTTCTTGTGTTTTTGATTTTAGCCATTCTGACAGGTGTGAGGTGATATCTCATTGTAGCTTTGATTTGCATTTCCCTGATGATGAGTGATATTGAGCATCTTTTCATGTGTCTGTTGGCCATCAGTCTTCTTTGGAGAAATGACTGTTCCTGTCTTCTGCCCATTTTTTTTTAATTGGATTACTTGGTTTTTGGATGTTGATTTGTATAAGTTCTTTATATATTTTGGATACTAACCCCTTATCAGATATGTCATTTGCAAATATCTTCTCCCATTTGGTAGGTTACCTTTTAGTTTTATTGTTTCCTTCACTGTGCAGAAGCTTTTTATTTTGATGTACAAAGATTCCTTTTTACAGACTCTCAGAGAAGCCCTATTTTTAGATTCTGAAAAAAAATTAACATGCACACAGGAACAACCTTACCAAGAAAAAGCAGGATCTGATGAGAAAGCTATGAACTCTAGTACATGTGCTGTTGAAGCAAGCATGCAAGCTATGAATTCTAATAAGGGAAATAAAATAAAATTTTAACAAACAGAGAAAGATACTGAGTATCTTGACTGACTGTAAAGCTTCAATATTGTAAAGATGAAATCTCTTCCCAAATTAATTTACAAGTGTAATGTATTTTCAATCAAACCTCAAGATGACCTTCTGAATGACTTGACAGCATTAATATAAAATTCTTCCTGAAGAATGTAAAGCTAATAATAATGGAGAAAATTTTGAAACAAAAAAAGTATAATGCATTGCCAGGTATTAAAACAAAGCCTTTCTTAAAGCTACCATCATCAAGAAAGTGTGGTGTTGGTGGAGAAATAAATCTACCAATGAAATGGGATTAAAAGAAAACTACCAAGAAAACCAAGTATTTCAGTGATACAAGATAAAATTCCAAGCAATAAGTGACAAGGGTTTAATGATTTTCAAACTCCTAATCTCTGGAGTATTCCACACACTCCCAGAGTAACAGTGGTTCTTTATGGCAAAGATTGTCATTGGGAGGGCCCAAGATGGAAGGAAAACCATATTAAATTGTCTCTCTGTGCGGGGTGCCTGTGTGGCTCAGTTGGTTAAGCAACTGCCTTTGGCTCAGGTCACGGTCCCGGAGTCCCGGGATCGAGTCCCACATGGGGCTCCTTGCTCAGTGGGGAGTCTGCTTCTCCCTCTGACCCTACCCCCTTTCAAGCTCTCTCTCTCACTCTCAAATAAATAAAATCTTTAAAAAAATATCTGTGTGTGTGTGTGTGAATTTGGAAAATTACCCCAATATATACATGTGCAGTAAAGTGATAAACAGCTCAAGATGTTTCTTACTTCTTCAAGAGAATAAAGAGAATGAGATCAGAAAGAACATCAAAGGGTCTTCAAAGACTTGAGATATTTTGTTTATTAAAGTGAGTGGTGGATAGAGAAAGGTTCATTGTATTATTTTTTGTTCTCTCTATAGACATTATACATATTCTTTGTATGTGTGAAATATTTCCTAATATATTTTAAAGCCTCTGAGGAATATTAGGTATCCCTCCTGGGAAGGTGTACCCACACCATCTCCAGTTATGAATCACTGAATTAATAAATGATAATAAAACAATAAAAGAACTTAAAGAATTATCAGTAGTACCCATGATGCACCAGAGTTTGCCAAAAAAAAAAAAAAAAGGTCATGAAGATGAGGTCTAAATGCTTTCGTAAAAGCAAATGAGGGAAATAATGTTTAGCCATTCCCTTCTTTTGCTAGCACCTCACCCTCCGTACCCTGCCACACACAAAGGCATAGACTTCCCCTACATCAGGAATCACCATTTATAATTGTAATGGGGGAATATGCCATTCAAAACAACAAATGAAATATTTTAAAACTCCCATAGATAAAAGAGTATAAATTATAGATGAAAAAATGTACACCAATTTACTGAACAACATTTAAAAAGCCTGAGTAACTCCATGAGCCTCACTAGAAATGTTCGATTTTATAAAGGGGTAGAGTCTGCCCCCAAATAATGCACAAATTGAATAAAATCCCAAGCAAAATCCTAAAAGGTTCCTATGGAATGTGCAAAATGGATTTTATTTAAAATATAGAATAGCCAGACGTGTTTGAAAAATAAGAAAAATGACAGGTTTTTGATATACTAGATATCAAAATATTCTATAAAGTTACAGTAATTAAAACATTGTGGCATTGGCATATCAGAATAACAAATAGATGGATGGAAAAGGACAAGTCTTGGAACAGACTCATGATTTTTCAGGAATTTATTACATGATAGAGGACCATCACCAACAGAGACTAGAATGTTCAATAAATGAAGTTAGGATGACTAACTACAATTCAAAAATAATATACTTAGTTTCCTAAAATACCACTATATACAAAAATAAAATCCAACTGTATTAAAGAATCAAATGCAGAAAAATAAAATTATTAGAAAAATATATAGGGACATATCTTCATATTTGATATGCAAAAAGTCTTTCTAAGCAGAATACCAAAGCCAGTGGCTATAATGAGAAAATTTAACAGATTTAACCAACTATCACTTTTAAAACTTCTATATAATCATAACATCATTTGCAAGGTTTGATGACCAGGGAGACTTAGAGAGAAAATATTTGTAATATGTACACAAGACTATGTTCAAGTTACAAATTGTAACAAATTTATAAAAGTTAATCAAAGAAAAAAGAACAGCCTGATAGAATAAACGGACAAATTGTATTTAAAAACAATTCACAATGGATCCTGGATCACCACGTCAAAAACTAATGATGTATTGTATGGTGACTAACATAACATAATAAAATTTAAAAAATTTAATAAATAAAAATAAAAATAAAAACAATTCACAGAAGAAATACGAATGGTTGGTAAACCATGAAGTACTGTGCATGAAAATGCAAATTCAAACAATGAGATGACATTTTAGAATCTATCAGATTGGCAAAAATTTAAAAAGATTGATCATATCCCATGTGGGTTAGAGTGTGGGATAAGGGGACTCATCAAACACTGTTGGTAGAAGTGTGGCACAGGGACATGTTGGGCAGGGCATTGAGTGGTGTCCATCAATTGATCACCCTCTGACTCAACAATCTCACAGTTAAAAACATAGCTGACCCAAATCCTTGCACCATGCACAAGGCCACATGTTCAGGAACATTCCCTGCAGCATAGCGGGCAACAGCCAAAATTGGAGAAATTTAAATGTCTGTTGGGATAAGACTGTAAAAATAAACAATAGTGTATTTCTACTGTAAAATGTCATGCAGCCCTTTACCAGAATGATGTGGTTCTGTATGTGCCAAAGGAGAAAGAGACCAAAGATCTATTCTTAAATGCAAATAATAGAGCCTCAGAACAATACATTTATTATGACCCATTTGTGCAAGTGCAAGACATATATACATATTATAAAACAAAGAACTAGAATGATCCTCACCATTCTATTACTCTGGCAAGAGAGATGAAATTGGGGGTGAGATGGGGAGATGGGCTCTGCAATGAAAAACTTTTAATAATCTATGGTTCTGTTGGATTTGACATTTTAAAAAGATTATATTTTAAAAACTGAATAATAATAAATCCAGACTTATTCCATTTTAGTTGTTAAAAGGCAAATAATACCTAAACACATATGCAGGATTCCTTATTTTGCATAATAGTATAGGACCATAAAAATGTGTGATCTGAAATCATGCAAAGGAATCTTAAGATTCAATGGAGAAGACACACTCTAAACTTTCTCTGGGACTACGAATGGATCTTGAAGAGGAACTTACATGTTTTTCTCAATATACTTCTGGGTTATTGAGTACTTGAAAATGATCCTTGGAATTTTAAAAAGAAGAAAAACACATGCAGAAAAATAAAAAGTCATCTGACAAAAATACCATTGTTTTTCTAAAAAGATATGGAAAGTGCATACAAATAGAAAGATTTCATTAGATTGTTTTTAAATTGCCTTTATTAGATTTTTTAAAATTATGAAGTAATACATGTCTTTAATAAAGGAAGTAAGCCAAAGACAATAAGGAAAATGTTAATATTTCTGGACTTTATTTTGTTTCATTTGTTTCTGATTTATGTCATTTTTATGCCAACTCTTAAAGCAGTTTTAAAGTAAATTGTAATAATCTGGTGAGGCAAAACACTTGCTCTACACCATTTTTTTTTTTTTTTAAATAAAACGTTCTGGGGTATTCTTAAACTTTATTCTGTCATATTACCTGTAAAACACATTTGTTCTATTCTGAGACATACCATTGAAATTCCATTTAGAACTGCATTTTATTTTTGTTCCTATACAATTTTGTGTTTATATCTAGAAACATGGCGTGTCTCTCCAATGTTTTAATATTTTTTAGTTCCTTAAACAAAATTATAAAATTTTCTTCAATAGGCATTGTATCACTTTTGCTAGATGTCTTCCTATGGCCTATTGAATTTTTGTCACTAGCATGAGTAGGATCTTTTCATTTTAATTTCTAACTAAATTTGTTAATACAAAGAAAAGCTATAGATTTTTATAGATTTACTTTGTATCCAGGAAGTTCATTAGATATTCTTATCAATGCTAATATTTAGTCTCTTGGGTTTTCAAAATATCCAATCCACTACAACTGCATATAAAGATAATTTTATCTTTATTTCTGATGTTTATGCTTTTAAATCAATTTTTTATTTTTTATGATAGTCATAAAAGCACATAGTTTAAAAAGTCAAATAATATACTAGAAGACTTATAACTAAAAACAGCAGTTCCTTACCATGCTCACTTTTGATTCTGAATTCTCAGATGCAATTGATTTTATTTTTTTTTAGTTATTTCTTCTAACATTTTCATAATATTTATACTTCCAAATGTCATGCTTATATTAGTATCTTTTTATTTTTATTTTTTGGTTTAGATACTATCTATTGACTTCCTATAAAGGAAAATAAGAATTTAGCTGTCTTATACCACCTCTCACCCACAAGTATATTCCCCATTCTCCTAGTACAGTTTTGTCACAATAAACCATTTTTTCATATTCATATGTCATATTATCTATAAATATTATCTATAATATCTCTATCTAATAGTAAATATTATCTATAATATCTCTATTTAATAGTAAATATTATCTAGAGCTGAGCTATACGCATAATGGCTATGACCATCTTTCCTTTACTGTACCACTTTTCTTTCCCTGAAGTTACTTTTTTTAAAGATTTTATTTATTTATTTGTCAGAGAGAGAGCCCAAGCAGGGGGAGCGGCAGGCAGAGGGAGAAGCAGGCTCCCCGCTGAGCAGGGAGCCAGATGCAGGACTTGATCTCAGGACCCCAGGATCATGACCTGAGCCGAAGGCAGACGCTTAACTGACTGAGCCACCCAGGCATCCCTCCCTGAAGTTATTAATGGCTTTTGTTTTTTATTTGTTTCTTTGTTTTGCATGTGTGTTGTTATTATCTTGTTTTGCTTAGTTATTCACTAGCATTGCTCTGGATACATTCTCTCAATACATTTGAACACATCCAATGATCTATTGACTTTGTTTCTTTTTTAGAGATCTCTTTTCTGTGGCCCTCTTCTTTCCTGCTTTGAATGGGACCAGCTGCTCCGCTAGGCAGCAACACAGCTGTAATTCTGGACTTCGTTCACATTAGCCTTTCACAACAGCCCTTTGCCTCTCCCCTTGTTTCCCGTGCTTCATTTATTTCAGGTTTTTCATTGTCTTTCTCTTTCCTGCTGTACCCCTACAGTAAGCTAGATAGAAGATAGATTTTGATAAAGAGGTCATTCCCATATGCTGGAGAAGTATTCCAGTGAAGAGAGAAACATGAACCATTAACCAAAAAAGGGAGGAAGAGAAGGAGTAACCTGAAAAAGAAAAAATTGTGTCACCTGAGAGAAGGAGATAATATGTAGGAGGAAGTTCGCAGAGAGTACATGTGGATGAGCTGAGTTTGGAGAGGGAAGTCTTCCCACAACCATCAGCAGGAAGAATCAAAAGATGGACTCCGTTTCTGGGAATTTGGCAGACTACATTATTTGGGCCAACCCTCCTGCTGAGAAAAATTTTAAATGCTGGATAAAATAGAAGAAGCATTTTTTAAGCATCCAAAACTTAGCTAAATATTACATTTATTATATTTGCTTTTTGACAGTCAAAAGAGGTCAACTAGTAATAATTTCATGTTTCAACCCTAATAGTGAAGAATTAACAGGACAAAAATCTAAGGGAAAGAGGAAACCCCAGAGAGGTAAGAGCAATACTGGAGTTGCTTTTGCTTTGAGGGCATTTGTTGACCCAGGCAAACTTGAACTCTGATCATTCTCTTGATGTTGAGGGGGCAAACGTCAAAAGTGAGCAGTATAATAGGAGAATCTTCCAACATTAAGCTATGAACCTGAAAATCTATACTCTCAGAATAAAGATGAAGCAGGGAACTAAATGAGAGTTGCTGAGACACTGAGCAGAGTGTGGGGGCCACTTCTCTGAGAACTTGTAATCCTAGGTAGGCTATTGTGGAGATTTGCATCCCAAGTTCACATTTCTAGGGTAGTCTCGAAGTAATCTCAATTGTGAGTTTAGTTTAAAGTGGTCTTTGTCTCCCTCTCTGATTTCTTCCAGAGAGGGAAACAAACCATGAGAGACTCTGGACACTGGAAAACGAACTGAGGGTTACAGAAGGGAGGGTGATAGGGTAACCAGCTGATGGGTATTAAGGAGGGCATATATGATGAGCACTGGGTGTTATACGCAACTAATGAATCGCTGAGCACTACATCAAAAACTAATGATGTACCATATGTTGGCTAACTGAACATAATAATAAACAAAAAAGACTAAAAAAAAAAAGAAAAGAAAGTGGTTTTTGGCTGGTAGTGACCCCAGGCAACTTGCAAAAACAAATGCAAATCCTGTGGAAAAGCACTTTATCCCACAAATACTTTTTCAAGAACAATGAGCAGCATACAATTAAAAAAAAAAAAAAAAGGCAAGTATATAAGGAAAAAGGCACCACAAGTGAGATCCAGTAGAAACAATGGGTAACAGAAAACAGACCTGAAAAAAAGGCAGGTATTAGTTTATAAGACACAAGTTACAAAAAACAACACTTAGAATGTTAAAAGGTATTTAAAGCTTAAAAAATATCCGCAGAGAATAGGAAACTATAAAAAATGACATAGAAGATTTGAAATAGAACCAAATAGAACCTCTAGGAATAATTTAAAAGGAATAATCAAAATTCAAAACACAGAATTTTTTTACTTCTATTTTTTATTGTGTTAAAATATACAAAATATTTACATAAAATTTTAACAAATTTTAACTATGTAATTCAGTGGCATTAAGTATATTAATATTGCTATGTAGCTGTCATCTCCATCCATCTACAGAACTTTTTCATCTTCCTGAACTAAAATTCAGTACACTTGAAACATTAACTCCCCATTCCCTCCTCCCCCAGCCCCTGGCAGCCATCATTCTACTCTATGTCTCTATGAACTTGGCAACTCTACCCACCTCATATGGATGAAATCATATAGTATTTTCCATTTTGTGTATGGGTTATTTCACTTAGCATAATGCTTTCAAGTTTCATCCATGTTATAGTGTGTATCAGCATTTTTCTTTTTTAAAAAAAATATTTTGGTAGATACACAAAGCAAAAAATTTACCATCTTAACCATTTTTAAGTGTGCAGCTCAGCGGTATTTAATAGATTCTCATTCTTGTGCAACCATCACCACCATGCATCCCAATATCTCTTTCTATACTATAGAAATAAAGCTCTGTACCTACTAAACAACTCCCCATTCTCCTGTTCTGCTATCCCTTAGTAACCTCCATCAACTTAACTAAGTACCTCATACAAGTGGAATCATATAGTATTATCTTTTTGTGACTGGCTTATTTCACTTATAATACTACCCTCAAGATTCACCCATGTTGTCACATATTGCAAAATGTCCTTCTTTTCTAAGGCTGGATGGTATTTTGTTGTATGTATATACCACATTTTGCTTGCTCATCTGTCCATGGACACCTGGGTTGCTTCAACATTTTAGCTATTGTAAACAATGCTGCTATGAACATGGAGGTTCAAATGGCTCTTTGAGACCCTGCTTTCAACTCTCTTAGGTATATACCGAGTAGTGGAATTGCTGAATCATATGGTAATGCCGTTTTTATTTCTTGAGGAACTGCTACACTGTTTGCCACAGGGACTGTCCCATTTTAAGGTCCTACTAACAGGGCACGATGGTTCACCCCATCACCAACATGTGTTGTTTTCTGTTCTTTTACTAGTAGCCATCCTAATGGGTGATATCTCATTACAGTTTCGATTGCATGTCCCTAATGATTGGTGATATTGAGCATCTTTTCATGTGCTTATTGGCCATTTGCGTATTTTTTTAAGTTTTTATTTAAATTCCAGTTAGTTAGCATACAGTATAATATTAATGTCAGGTGTAAAACATAGTGATTCAACACTTCCATACAATATCTGGTGCTCATCACAACAAGTACACTCCTTAATTCTCATCCCCCATTTTTTAATTTCTTATTTAAGTTGTCGTTTAAATTCCAGTTCACATAAAGTGTAATATTAGTAATAAATGGCTAAAGAAGATGTGATAAATACACACACACACACAATGGAATATTACCAGACCATAAAAAAGAATGAAACCTTGACATTTGCAAAGATGTAGATGGAGCTAGAGAGTATTATGCTAAGTGGAATAAGTCAGTCAGAGAAAGACCAATGCCATATGATTTCACTCATATGTGGAATTTAAGAAACAAAACAAATGAGCAAAGGGGAAAAAGAGAGAGAAAGACAAACCAAGAAACAGAATCTTAATTATAGAGAACAAGCTGATGGTTACGAGGAGAGGTGGGAGGGAATAGGTTAAATAGGCGAAGGGGATTAAGGAGGGCCCTTGTGATGAGCACAGGGTGTTGTATGGAAATGTTGAGTCACTACATTGTATACATTAGTGTATCTTCAGTGAATTGTCTATTTAACTCTTTTGCCCATTTTTGAATCAGGTTGTTTTCTGTTTTGAGTTTTAAGAGTTTTATATATGGATATTAATCACTTATCAATTAGATATACGGTTTGCAAACATTTTCTCCCAGTTGGTGGGTTGCCTTTTTGCTGTTAATAGTGTCTTCTGATGCACAAAATTTTAAAATTTTCATTAAGTCCAATTTGTCCCATTTTTCTTTTGTTACCTATGACTTTATTGTCATATCCAAGAAATCACTGACAAATTCAATGCCATGAACTTTTGTCCCATATTTTCTTCTAAGAGTTTTATTGCTTTAGACCTTACACTTAGGTCCTTCATCCATTTGAGTTAATATTTGTATATGGTGTTAGGTAAGGATCCAGCTTCATTATTTTTGCGTGTGGATATCCAGTTTTCCCACCACCATTTGTTAAAAAGACTGTCATTTTACCATTGAATAATCTTGACAATCTTGTCAAAAATCATTTGACCATATGTGCAAGGGTTTATTTCTGCGCTATTTTATTCTATTGGTTTATGTTTGTCTTTATGCCAATGCCACATTGTTTTGATTACTAGAAATTTGTAGTAATTTTTGAAAATAGAAAGTGTGAATCCTTTGGTTTTGTTTTTTTTTTTCAAACATTGTTTTGGCTATTCAGGGTCCCTTGAGAATCTACATGAATTTTAGGATGTTTCTATTTCTGCAAAAAAAAAATCATTGGGGTTTTGATAAGATTAACAGTGAATCTCTAGATTGTAGTGTTGATATTTTAACAATATTAATACTTCTCATTCATGATGTGTTTCCATTTACTTATATATCTTTGATTTCTTTCAGCAATGTTTTGTAGTTTTTATTGTACAAGTTTTTCAACTCCTTGGTAAATTCCTGAATATTTTATTCTTTTTGATACAATTGTAAATGGAATTGTTTTATAATTTCCCTTTCAGATTATTCACTGTTCATATATGGAAATGTAACTAATTTTTGTTTATTGACTTTGTATCTTGCTACTTTGTTGAATTCATTTATTATTTCTAACATTTTTGTATGGGTGGCATCTTTAGTGTTTTCTACATGTAAGATCGTATCACCTGCAAACAGAGATAATTTTACTCTTCCTTTTCCAATTTGGATGACTTTTTTTCTTTTTTCTTACCTAATTGCTCTGGATAAAACTTCCAGTACAATGCTGAACTGAAGTAGTGACAGCAAGCATTCTTGTTCTGTTCCTGATCTTAGAATGAAGTTTTTAGTCTTTCACCATTGAGTATGATGTTTGCTGTGGATTTGTCATATATGACTTTTATAATGTAGAGGTAGTTTCCTTCTATTCCTAGTTTTGCTGAGTGGTCTTATAATGAAAGCATGTTGAATTATATCAAATGCTTTTTCTATATCAATCGAGATAATTATGTGGGTTTTTTCCTTCATTTTGTTGATGTGACACATTACATTGATCAATTTTTGTATGTCTATCCATCCTATATCCTATATTTCAGGAATATATCCCTGTTGGCCATGGTGTATAATTCTTTTAATATGCTGCTGAATTCTGTTTATTAGTATTTTGTTGTGGATTTTTGCATCATTGTTCATAAGGGATGTTGGTCTGTAGTTCTCTTGCAGTATCTTTGTCTGTCTTTGGTATCAGGTAATGCTGGCCTCATAGAATTGGTTTCAGAAGTATTCCTTTATCTTAAAATTTTTTTGGAAAGGTTTGAGAAGGCTTGGTATTAGTTTTTCTTTGAATGTTTGGGAGAATCTACCAGTGAAGGCACCAGGTCCATGGCTTTTCTTTGTTGGGAGATTTTTGATTACTGATTCAATATCCTTACTAGTTATAGATCTATTCAGATTTTCTCATTCTTCCTGATTTAGTCTTGGAATTTTTTGTGTTTCTAGGAATTTGTCCATTGCATTTAGATCATCCAATTTGTTGGCATACAGTTATTCATAGTACTTTCTTATAATCCTTTTCATTTCTATAGAATCACCAGGAATGTCCCACATTCATTTCTGATTATAGTAATTTGAGTCTTGTCTCTTTTTTAATTAGTCCATCTAACTAAAGCTTTATCAGCTAGTTTTGTTGATCTCTTTTTAAGAACCAACTTTTGGTTTCATTGATTTTTCTCTATTGTTCTAGTCTCCATTTCATTTATCTCTTCTCTAATTTTTATTATTTCCTTCCTTCCACTAGCTTTATCTTTAGTATGTTCTTCTTCTAGCTCCTTAAATTATAAAACTAAGTTGTTGATTTGAGGATCATTCTTGTGTTTAATGTGTTTATAGCTTTAAATTTACCTCTTAGCACCACTTTTACATCATCCCATCAGTTTTGGTATGTTGGATTTTCCTTTTAATTTATCTTCCATCCATTAGTTGCTTAACAGTGCGCTGTTAAATTTCCAAAATTTTATGAGTTTTCCAGTTTTCATTTTGTTAATTTCACGTTCTTTAAGAACATCTTTAAGATAGTTGTTTTGTCCCATTTTGATCAGAGAATATACATTGTATATTTAAAATCACATCTTTTTAAAATTTTATTGAGACTTGATTTGTGACCTAACATATGGTCTATCCTGGAAAATGTCCCCTGTGCACTTGAGAAGAATGTATATACTGCTGTTATTGGGTAGAGTGTTCTATATATATCTATCAGATATAGTTGGGTTAATGTGTTGTGTAAGTTCTCTATTTCTTTACTTATCTTCTGCCCAGGTTTCCAATCCATTACTGTGAATGCAGTAGTGAGGTCTCCAACTACTATTGTAGAAATATCTATTTCTCCCTTTAATTCTGTCTATTTTTGTTTTACCTATTTTGATGGTCTGTCATTAGGTGCATAGATGTTTATAGTTGTTACATCTACTTCTGTATTGAGCTTTTACTAATATATAGTGTCCTTCTTTGTGTCTTATAAACTTTTTTGGCTTAAACTCTACTTTTTTTTATTAGTGTAGCTATCCCTGATCTTTTTTAGTTACTATTTGTATGGAATACCTTTTTCTATCTTTTCACTTTCAACCTGCTTATATCTGTGGATCTCAAGTGAGTCTCTTATAAATAGAATATACTTGGATCATATGTTTTTATCCATTTTGCAATTTTTCTTTTAATTGGAGAGTTTAATCCATCTGCATTTAAAGTAATTTCAGATAAAGAGGAACTTACTTCCATCATTGTGTTATTTGGTTCCTGTATGCCTTATAGATTTTTGTTTCTCATTTCCTGCATTACTACTTTTTTAGTTTAGTTTTTAGTTTTTTCGTTTTGGGTTTTTTTAAGTAGTGAAATATATAAATTCCTTTCTCATTTCCTTTAGTGTATGTTCTATAGCTATTTTCTTTGTGGTTACCATGGAGTTTGCATTTAACATTCTAAAGTTCTAACATTCCAGTTTGAATTTATATCAGCTTAACTTCAATAACATAAAAAGATATTTCTTTTCCTTTACAGCTCTGCCCCCACTTCTTTTGGTTGTTGATGTCACAAAACTACATCTTCATACATGTGTGTCCTAAAACATAAACTAATAATTTTAAATGCATTAGTCTTTTAAATTATGTAGAAAGTAAGATTTGATGTTACAAACAAAGGTCACAGTAGGTTACGAAGTTTATTCACTTTTAGACTACTGATCTTTTCTTTAAATATATTAGACTCTTCAATCAAGTAGAAAATAAGATTTGAAATTACAAACAAAGGTTACAGTAGGTTACAAAGGTTACTCACTTTCACACTAATAATTTTTCTTTAAATATATTAGACTCTTAATCATGTAAAAAAAAAACAAAAAAAATCATGTACAAACCATAGTTTCAATAATATTTGCTTTTATAATTCCCAATATATTTTCCCTTGAGACTTTATTTCTCCATACTGCTTAAGTTACTATCTAGTGCCCTTCCATTTCACCTTGCAGGAATGCCTTGAGCATTTCTTGCAGCACAGATCTAGTGGTCACAAATGTCCTTGGCTTTTGTTTATCTAGGAATGTCTTAATTTCTCCCTCACTTTTGAAGGACAGTTTTGCTGGATATAACATTCTTGGTTGACATTTTTTTTTTCTTTTAGCACCTTGAATATATTAGCCTATTGTGTTCTGTCCTTCAGCATTTCTGATGAAAAATCTGCTGACACTCTTATTGAGGATCCCTTCACTTTCTCTTGCTGCTTTGCTTTTAAGATTCTCTGTTTGTCTTTGACTTTTGAAAGATTGATTATGTGTCTCAGTGTGTTTCTCTTTGAGTTTATCTTACTTGGAGTTTGTTAAGCTTCTTGGATGTTTATATCCATGGCTTTGATCAGATTTGGGAAGTTTACAGTCATTAGTTTTAAAAAATACTCTCTCTCTTCTCCTTTGGGACTCCTACAATGCATATGTTAGTCCACTTTATAGTGTCCCACTGGTCCCTTAAGCTCTGTTCACTTTTTTTTTTTTTTTTTAGATTTTATTTATTTATTTGACAGAGAGAGAGAGATAGTGAGAGAGGGAGAGCACAAGCATGGGGGAGACGGAGAAGCAGGCTCCCCACTGAGCAGGGAGCCTCATGTGGGGCTTGATCCCAGGACCCTGGGATCATGACCTGAGCCAAAAGCAGATGCTTAACTGAGCCATCCAAGCACTCCTGTTCACTTTTCTTCAATCTCTTTTCTTCCTGTTCCTCAGATTCAATAATTTCCATTTTTCTGTGCTCAAGCTTGCAGATTCTTTCTCCTGTCTACTTAAATCTGCCTGTGAATATCTCTAGTGAATTTTTCATTTCAGTTATTGTATTTTTCAGCTCCAGAATTTCTTTTTGTTTTTGTTTTATTTTGGTTTTCTATTTCTTGAGCATTTCTATCTCTTTATTGATATTTCCATTTTGTTCACACATTCATTTTCTTGATTTTTTCCCCACATCTTTCTTTAGCTCTCTCAGCATCATTAAGACATATTTATTTTAAAGTCTTTGTCTAGGGGCACCTGGCTGGCTCAGTCAGTAGAGCATGTGACTCTTGATCTCGGAGTTGTAAGTTCAAGCCCCATGTTGGATGTAGAGATTACCTAAAAATAAAATCTTTTTTTAAAGATAGAAAAAATAATCTTAAAAGAAATAAAGTCTTTGTCTAGTATATCTACCATTAAGCCTTTTTTTTCAGGGACAGATTCTGTTGAATTATGTTTTTCCTTTGAATGGGCCATTCTTTCTTATTTCTTTGTATGTGTTGTAATTATTTTGTTGAACACTAGACATTTGAATCTAATAATATGGTAACTTTGGAAAGCAGATTCTTCTCCTTCCACAAGCTTTGTTTTTTTAAATTACCTTTTTTGTTTATTGTTTTTGCATTTTTGTCTTATTGCTATAGGCTGTCTCTGTGTGGAGGATCAGATTGAGTTATAAACTTAAGATCTTCTCAGGTCTTTTCTGAGCCTCTCCCTGGGCATGTGTGGTCATTTTCTAATTTTCCTCATTTATGCAGTTGTTTTTGAAAGTTTTGGTCTCTAATGTCTGGCTCCCAAAAGGGGAAAAAGCAAAAAATGAACAGAGGGGGAAAGGACAGTAGCTCTTTAAGTCCCTGGATGTCACTTTAGCCAAGTAGGGAGGAGCTTCCAATAATGGGGAAGGCATAACAACAATGGCTGTCTGCCTCTTTGACTACATATCTGTGATCAGAAGCAACAAACAGTGACCACATATGGAGAGCAGATTCCTGGTATTTGGAGGCCAGGAGGACAGAGTCTTTTTTGCCCACCCTGGCTCCTGTAAGTTGTATGCAAGCTGCTCCATGAACACGTGCGCGGCTGCCTGCCACATGGCTAGGGATGGGAGATGGGTAGTTGCTACTGTGCTAAGAGCTGAAATTGACCAAAATTAACCACATTATACCATCCAAGTCTTCCCCTAGAAGTTATAAGCCTTCAATAGGCTCCAGAGTTCCAAAACAGCTACATCAAACATATCTTGCCAGTACAATGGTTGTCTAGGTAGGGAGACAGATTTTGGGGGCTTCCTACTCTGCCATCTTCCCAGGATCCTCCTCTAAACTCAGACCTTTTAATATAAGGTTAGAAAAAAGCTAAAGAGAGAATATGGGAACTGGAAGTTAAGTTAGTAAAAAATCATTCAGAATGAAGCATTGAGATACATAAAAAAACGGGAAATAGGAAAGAAAGTGTAAGAGACATGAAACATGGTGTTAGAAGATAACCATGCATTTAATTAATCTGAGGAAAGCACAGGAAGAATGAGACAAAGTCAGTATTTGTAGACATAATGGCCAAACACTTTCAGAACTGATGAAAGTTTGGAATGTGTTTCTGGGTGGTGTTCCTTGATAAATACATAACAAAATTCGCACTGCTATTATATCATTGTGGATGTTAGAAGGACTTGGAAAATTTTAAAATTTTATTAAACAGTATCACATCACCCCACCGCCTGAGCTAAAATCCAGTTTCAGTGTGATAATGCACTGCAAAATCAGCCCTTACTCTGAATGGGAATGAAGATTTCCAGCCCAGCTGAAATGGAGCAGAGGAAGTCCTTCAGAACACCAATCTCAGGTTAGGATCCCTTTGAAATCCCCCCAAAGAGCCATGACATTTCATTTTTAAAAATCAGTGTTATTGGGATGCCTGGGTGGCTCAGATGGTTAAGCATCTGCCTTCGGCTCAGGTCATGATCCCAGGGTCCTGGGATCGAGCCCCACATCGGGCTCTGTGCTCAGCAGGGAGCCTGTTTCTCCTTCTGCCTGCCTGTCTGCCTACTTGTGATCTCTCTCTCTCTCTCTCTCTGTCAAATAAATAAATAAAATCTTAAAAAAAAATCAGTGTTATTGGTGAAACAGCATAACTTCATCAGAGGATGAAAAAGAAAATCCCACAAGGTTCTACATCAACAACCTACGCCAAGGCGCCAGAAAAATTTCACATGCCGTCTTGTCATGAGTTACAATCATTGTTCTGGGAATTTTCTCAGGGTTTGGCATTTTTCCTTATAAACAAAACTACATATCACTCTTGAAACTGTCTGATAACTGGAATGCAAGCAATTGCAGCATCTTTTTCAGGCCAAAGAATGATACCCGGTGGCTCCCATAAACCAGAAGTTTATGTCCCATTCTTCATTCTGCAGCAGAGCTGCCCCCACTCGGGACACATGTGGAGAGAGGCACCCCCAGATATCTTCAATCTGGCCCCAGGCATCTCACACATGGACCTCAGAGGTCCTTCCTCCTTTACCCCACAGAGCCCATGCTTTTCTCTGCCTGCAGATAAGGACTAAGTTTTCTGAGGATCTATTAGTGTGGACATGAGTTCCTTAAGATCTCTGGATTGAGTACTCATGGTTGGTACAGCATGTCCTTTGTTTGTAAATTAATTCTGGGATAGAGTTTGATGACCTCTTGGATAAAGGGATGTCAGCTCAGAGATAGTTCAAATAAATCAGGCCAAAACAGAAAAGAAATCATCACTAGCAAGCCTCCTAGTCATCTTTTTTCTAGTTTCACTCACTGTTAATATCAGGGTCGTGTAACACTTTTTATGTAGTTTTGATCCCTACATGCCCTGAACAGAGTTCCCTGATTCTTTTGGAGATGGATAAAGGAGCACCCTCCACTTCTGTCTTGTTGTCACTTCTGCTCATTGTGGTGCTGGACCCTCTCCCATGGGCACACAAGACTGACCACAGTAGGATAGGCAGAGGATGACTCACAGGTGTTCTTAGCTACCTTAACAGTCTTCTCTCATTTGAGTCTGGGATCTCCCTTCCCCAGCTTCTCCACTCCAGCTCCCTTTACTTCCCTACATACTCTTTGCTTGTAAACCTTCGGTGATTTCCCATTGTCTTAGGGATCAAGGCCAAATTTTTCCCTTTGGTTTTCAAGGCCTTCCTCAGTCTGACCCCAAATCCCACCCTGGTTGCCAACTCTTGTTTATTCTAGTGGTTCTCAACAAGGGGTGCCCTAGAGGGTGTTTGGAAATGCAATGGAAGCATCATGGTTGCCATCATGGGGGTGGTGACTGGCATTTAGTAGGCAGGGTCCATGCATGCAAATTGCCCTCAAATGGGACTCCAACAGTCCCACACAGTGAACAATTATCCCAACCTGATGCCAGTGGTGCCCCTGTTGAGAAACACTGCTTGATTCTGGCCAAACTTGTTCATTCTTCATCCATCAAACCAGTTGTGTGTGTTTGTCTCTGTTGTTCCATCCCACCTGGAATTTCCCTCCTTTCCTCTTGGCTTATGTGAGTTCTCTCGATTTGTAAGGCCGGGCTTGCTCGGATACCCTCCTGAAGCCATCATACCTTCTGAACCCTCAAAGTGACCATCATCTACCACAGACAGGCTGACAGGGTCACGTGAAGGATGTAAACTCTGGAGTCACACAGACCTGAGTTGGGTCTCATTCTGCCACTCTACCCATGTGGCCTGGGGAGGATCACTGCCCCTCACCAAGTCTAGTTTCCTCATGTCCCAAGTAGAGGTGATAACAGCATCTACCTTAGAAGGTTTTGTGAGCATGAGATGCTACGTCATAGGGTAAAGTGCCCAGCGCCACCTGGCATGCAGTAGTAACCCCATTGATGCTATACAATTTTTAATTTTTTTCAGCATAATCTATGGATTCGATAAACACATGTGGAGTTGACATTTACCCCTAAGACTGTCTGTGGAGTTAAAGCACTAGGTTCCGTCATTCTAGACAGGGATTGTTTAGGCATAGACTCATTTTTATTTTTATTTTTTTTAAAGATTTATTTATTTATTTATTTGAGAGAGAGAGAATGAGAGACAGAGAGCACGAGAGGGAGGAGGGTCAGAGGGAGAAGCAGACTCCCTGCCGAGCAGGGAGCCCGATGCGGGACTCGATCCCGGGACTCCAGGATCATGACCTGAGCCGAAGGCAGTCGCCCAACCAACTGAGCCACCCAGGCGCCCCGGCAGAGACTCATTTTTAATCAGCCACATAAAGTGACTTAGAACATGAGCCACTGAGAAGTGACAAAGGAAAAGGGACCCCTAGGAGGCAGCACCCCCTAATTTCTGACTTTTCACTAACGCTGAGTACAGAGCCAAAGCGCAAGAAGCTGACTGCCTGAGGTATGTGCACAGCCCAAAGGAGACCTAAGAGGAGAAACAGGGGCTCATGCATCTCTCTGAGAGCAGTGCCTATGCATAAGTCATGGGCATCAGAAAGGGGGCAGGGTGCTCTCTTTCTGACATGGAAGGCCACTGCCAAGCCACCTCCCCAGCTTCTCGTGGCTCCTTCCTCCTTGCTCCATGTACTGAATACCCACAGTTACCTTGGAGTCTTTCCAGCTTGGCTTTGCTCATGGCCTGAGAAATGTCATGTCTCCTAGTCAAGGAATGACAGATATGGTGTCAGAGAACAGCTTCACCCTAATTACCCAATGATGTAGGGCATCACAGATAACCAGGGAGGTTGGCGAGGGTGGAGGTCAGGCTGGCCCAGGCTTTCTGGGCTGATCTGAAGCCCGAGTCCCCACAAGCCATGCACTGCCTCTTAGCAAGTGTTTGGGGGCTAGCTGATGAAAGCTGAGAGTATAACTCACTTAGTACCCCTAAGAAGTGTAAGTTGATGGAATTCCTGATAAGAAATGACCAAGAGAGATATTATCCAATTCCTTCTTATGATTTTCTATTTTTAAAGTTAGCAACACCCCAAAAGTCTAAGAGGGCCCATCAAGAGTATCCCAACCACCTGCTAGAGAAATAGTTCAGATACAGGGCACTGAATTTGCTATGATTTGAAGACAAAGAAGTGGTCCCAACCAGACACAGGTCAATGGACTGATGGAACATACTGCACTCTCCTGTGTAGGGGAAGGAGTGAGGAGGACTGGAACAGAAGCCTGGCTCTGCCACCAAGTGGCCAGAAGGTTCTGGGCACCTGGCTCATCTTCTCTGGGTGTTTGTCTCCATATCTATTCCATTAGAATGTTGGCCTATGAAGATGACTTCTATAATGATGATGATTTAGTTAAACACCCAATTGACTTTTTTTACCCAAGAGGTTGGTAAGTAGTTGGAATGATCATGATCATGTTGTTTATTTGGCTGCTGGCTCTTCCTACAGAAGACTTCCCACCCACCACCCATAAAGGCACTTTGAGGATGCACCTTGAGGAGGTCACCCAGATCCACCTGAGGGGCCTCCATCTGACCAGGTTATATGTTCCTGGCTTTGAGTCCTGGCTCAAGCTCTGCTCCTGACACCTGTCATCCATCATTTAACACCCCCGACTGCCCTTTCTTTGTGTGTCCACTGCTTCTGCCCCCAGGCCTGGGGCAGGGCAAGCTCCATCAAGACTCCAGGCTGCAGGGGAGGGGTCAAATGGCAGCTGTGACCCAAAGACCAGACTCAAGAAGATGCAGTGACTTCCACTGCCCATGATCCACTAGCAGTGGATGGTGTTCAGCCAGAACACTCAGGTGAGAAGTGACAAGCACTAACTCGGGTTCTTAATCTCAGAGGGAAGGTGCTGTGGTCACCCTGAGCAGAGATGGAACAGATGATTATGCAGCATGTGCTTGTAGAAGCCCCTTTCAATGTAAGGTCCCAGCAGAAGTTATGAACGGAGAACCACGATCATTTGCACTCTTGGGGAAGCTGTCCAAAAGAGCAAAGCTGGGTAGTCTTCCCTGGCCAAGGACAAGTGCAGCCTCCCTCTCTGGGAGCTGGAGAAGCCTCAGCTTCAACATGGAGAAATGTGAGTCCTTCTCAAACCCACCTCCAGCGGCCACATGTCAGGGGCCTCCCGCCAGCTTTCATGCTTCTGGCCTCTTTAACTCAGAGGTTTTTCTGGAGGACAAAAACCTTAAGGAACTAGAGCATCATCAACACTCTGAATTCACCAGATCATTTTTGTAAGATTTTCCTGTAACAGGGAAATCACATGATAGAGAAAGAGCATGTCTCTGGTGTCTCTTCTTCTTCTTATAGGGACGCTAATACCATCCTGAGGGCCTCACCCTAATTACCTCCCAAAGGCCTGCCTCCTAATGCCCTCACACCAGGGTTTACGACTTCAACATCTGAATTTGGGGAGGGGGGGTCACAAATGTTCAGACCATAGCAAACATTCAGGTTCTATGATATCGGTGTCACTGAGACATGTCTTTCTGCTGCCCCTTTCTGCTCTGGCCACAGGCTCCCTCCCTGTGCAGGAGCCAGGGAAGCAAGCCACGTGTAATTCCCTTTTCCTATGGTTTCCTGGGAGGAGTCAGAAGGGTAGGGAGGCAGTGAGGGGGTAGTGAAGGGAGGCTAGCATTAGTTTTGAGATTTGGCATTTTAGACATAGATCTTGAAGTTCCATCCCAACACTTTGTCTATGGCTGGGGGCGGGGAGGGGGGCGCGGGTGAGACCTGTACTTGGTCTTCATGCTCTGGACCAAAGAGTAGAGCAGAGATTGTTCCTGTATCAGTGTCTCTGTAGGGACACATAACATGGCAGCATTTAAGGCCTGTGGCAGTGGCTGAGCTAGGGCCCTGGGTGGGAGCCCTGCTGAGAGGGGCTGGGAGCTGAACCTCTGCCCAGGTCTGCGGGGCTGGCTGCCTCTCGCTTCCACCTGGCTTAGGGCTTTGCTTGATTCATTCTCAGGGGGGCCGTGTTCCTCACCCATCCAGGGACTCTTGTCTATTCCCCTGATGGTCTCTCTCCTGTGCTCCCTCCCTCACTGCTGCCTGACATGAGCCCCCTGGGAACCTGGCTGGCAGAATCCATCATTCCCGCCAACCCGGCTGGCATGGGGGAGGAACTGGAAGCTTCTGTCGGTAATAGGCTACCTTCTTCCCCTGCAACAGCATTAAGAGGCTGCACAACCCACTTTTCCTGTAATTTGCTCTTCTGCTCTTGTAATCCTGGGCTGGGTGATGTAATGGATGCCTCTATGTCCACCAGTCCCTGTAATGATTTCTTTTACAGGCACGTTGAAGCTGGAGGCCCACCAGAAGTTTCCATTCAGTTCCTTGCCTTTCTCCCTTTCTATCACCCTTCCAATCCATCCTGAGGCTTTCTGAATAAAGCCGAGCAGCAAATTCTTGTTTTTGGCTCACACTTTGCTCCAATTGAAAGCTCACTGTGTTTCCTTACAGAGAAACTTCGTGTTGAGTATCTCTGAGAAAACTCTTACTCAGTTGATTACAACATTGCTGAACTTTTGGCAGAACATATGTTTATCCATTTAATTATCATTATTAAGTTTCTCTCCCACTCAAATTTTTGGCTTTACATATTATATCATTTTTGGCTGAGTGTCTGTGACTCGGGGGAGGGGGTCTATGGAAGGGTAAAAAGATACAATTACTCCTATTGACTATCATGCAGTGTATTTAAACCTTCATTTTATCCCAAGGATAAATAATTAAGAATTATCCATGCCACTAAGCAAATATTCCTTTCTTTACACCGATTTTTCTTTTCTTTCCTGTTTCCCTTCTATTGTTTCTGCCCTCACCAAGGCTTACTCATGCCTCAGTCACTTCCTACTTGGGTTAGAGATAGTTTTTGTTTCACCATTGGTCTAAGATGATGTCTTTTGAATATTCCAGCAGCCAGCCAGACAGCGGAACGACTGATTCTGGGCTCATAGTTTTTTTTTTGCCACTCATCTAAATGATGTCTTTTGAATATTCCAGCAGCCAGCCAGCCAGCGGAACGATTGATTCTGGGCTCTGGGAGATAAATTTTTTTTTTTAAGATTTTTTTATTTATTTGACAGAGAGAGACACAGCGAGAGAGGGAACACAAGCAGGGGGAGTGGGGGAGGGAGAAGCAGGCTTCCCGCGGAGCAGGGAGCCCGATGCGGGGCTCCATCCCAGTACCCCGATGCGGGGCTCGATCCCAGGACCCCGGGATCATGACCTGAGCTGAAGGCAGACGTTTAATGACTGAGCCACCCAGGCGCCCCTGGGAGATAAAATTTTAGTCATCTGCTTTACTCACCCATGAAGCAGACTGAAGGATTGACATCCAAATCATTCATTCAGATTTCCAAAGTGTTCGTTGTTCCAGTAATTACCATAATTCAAACTTCACCTGTTACGCATGCCTCCCTTTCCTCGGTGTATTTGTGGGCGACCATTTCCAAGTCACTGGCAGACACTAAAGGAGCTATGGATGATCCCTTTGTAGGAGCCCCAGGCCTGTCTGCTTTCCCACCCAGATTCAGGGCTCACTCGCCCACAAACCCATCTGTCTCCAGGGCAGGATCTGTGATGCTATTGCAAGCACTCTGACCCCCTCAGGGTGCCCTGGCCTGAAAGGACCCCACATTTTCTCTGCTCTAACTCCCATTCCCTAACAACGAACTCTCTCATTTGCTCCCCGCCATTCCCCACCAAGGTTCCCTGCTCTAAGCCTGCTTCCTAGGCTGTAGGCCCTGACCCAGAAGGCTGGAGCCAGAGATAGTCCATCATTCTCAGGGGGGCCACGCTCTCCCTGAGCCTGGACCTACAGCTGTTGACATGTCTCCCGGGGACTGGGATCCTGAGAGTCTCTTCCTTCTATCTCTCCTCCAGGAAGTGGCCCTCAGCCTTTTCCTACCATTACCCACTTCCTCCTGGGCCTTGTCCCTGCTGTGGTGGGCGGGGCTACATACACACCAAAACCGTGTGCTCCCCCGCCCAAGTGTGGGATGTTCACTAGGAGACAGTCCCACCAGGACTACATCATCTACCTCCCTGGAGTCCAGGTGAGGCCATGGGACTAGTTCTTGCCAACACAATGGAAGCAGCCGAGCAGAGCATCACTTCTGGGTTGGGATCCTAAGAAGCCGAGGGGAGTGCCCCATCCTCTTCTCTCCATTTGCCGACTACAGAAATAACGAGTCAAGGGACTGGAGACAAGGGGGGAGGGTCCCAGCCCTGATATCACATATGGAAGAAAGTCACCCATTGACCAAGAACGTCTGCCTTGGACCATTACATGAGCGACACGAAGTCCCCTTATGCTAAACCACTGGGAAGTGAGGGGTTGCTTGTTACAGCTACTGATGTAAACTTCACTTCTCCAATGGCCATCTTCGGCCCCTTCCCCTCTGGAGCTGCCAGAGGGCTAATTTCCCCACAATGGTTGAGAGACCAGCGCCCTGAGGGCGAGGGGTAGATCCAGTCTGGAGCTTCTACATTTTTTGGTGAGGTGACTTCTCCTGTGCCTCCGGGGTTATCCCCACTCAGTGCTTCTCTCCCCACACAGATGCCTGGTTGGTATTGCTCCGGGTGCTGTGAGGAGGCTGGGGCTCCTTCCCCACTAGGGGTGTGGCGAGGCTATCTTGGAGTCAATGTCCCAGGTGCAAGTCTGCACCCCAGCTGCAGAGGTTCTTAGCCTGTCTCCACCTGAGTTTTTCCGCCTGCTCCGTGGCATCATGATGTCTACCCCGCAGGGAAACGGTGAGGCTTTCAGAGGACAAACTCCGCAAAGTACACAGAGCAGAGCAAGGGCTTGGAAAATGTTAGTGCCCTTCCACCCTCCACCCCCCTTTCCCACAGAGGAGAGTCAGACACAAAACTTTGTGTGGCTGAAAATCACCCAGAGAAGCAAAGAGGGAAAACCCCCTAAGAACCCAAGTTGGCCAAGCCAGATAGGCAGGTCACTTCTGGCTGCACCCTTTCTGCTGGGGAGTGAGCTCAGCAAGGCTTGTAGCATTCCAGGGAAGTGAGCTGTCAGGGCCAGGGGTCCAAACGGCCTGTGCCTTGTCTGGAACGCCATCCCAGGCCCATCGCGACTGCTCATCAAACCCCCACACCACGCCAGGAGCCTCAGAAGGGGGTTGCAGGTGCTGCCGAGAGCCCGTGGGACCCCTTCGCATCCCACCCGGGCCCACCGCAGGACAAGAAGGAAGCTGTCCAGAGGGCTCTTTAAAAACAGCCCCACGACGAAGAAGGAACGCTCGTGCGCTGTTGGTGGGAATGCACACTGGTGCAGCCCCCATGGAAAACAGCAGGGAGATGCCTCAAAGAGTTAAAAATAGAACCACCCTATGATAGGTCCAGCAATCGCACCATTGCCAAAAACCCACCCCGGTGCTCCGGAGCCGAAATATGTAAGTCGGGGACAGAGTTTGGTAATAAAGAGGAAAGATAGTTTATTATTTTGCCAGGCAAAGGAGGCTGCAAGCCTGCCCCGGATAAAAGGCAGAGGGGTTTTATAGGAAAACACAGGATCTGGGCGGTTTCGACAGGAATCTGCTACGTGCTGCGCTTAGGTCTTCAAGGTGGTCTCATGACTAGGGCTGGCTCGGGATCTGAGTCTCGTTATAAGTATCAACAACAATACCCAGTTCCTGGAACAAAGGACTGTACAGACAAACAAGTGAAGGGGAGGGGGAGGCTTCCAGAATGAGGAAGAAATGTATTCCGTCTAAAGTCAGGACTTGCTGAAAGATTAGTGTGCCCATCTTAATTTCCTTCCATTTTACATTTCTATAGCAATTTCAGGACTACTAGGTATTTGCCCCCAAAATACAAAAACACTAATTCAAAGAGATAGCTGCACCCCGATGTTTCTAGCAGCATTATCTGCGATAGCCAAATTATGGAACCTGCCCAAGTGTCCATCAACAGATGAGTGGACGAAGAAGAAGCGGTATATATATACAATGGGATATTATTCAGCCATAGAAAAGAATAAGGTCTTGCCATTTGTAACAACATGGATGGAGCTAGAGGGTATCATGCTAAGTGAAGTAAGCCTGGGCAGCCCAAATGGGGTGTCCCAAGGAAGGACGCCCCATGCCCTGCACTCGGTCAGCGTGTCCACTGGAGTCCAGGCACAGACGCCTGCTTGTTATCTGTCATCATTTCAAGCCTGTGACCTTCGTGGACATCCTTCCACCTGCATGCTGCTTTCTGTAAGTCTGTTCCCTCCTCCAGAAGGGTCAGCCATCAGTGAGACACAGCCAAGGAACCGAAGCCCACCGGATGTGACCTTGAATACTTAGTGACCTTGAAGAGCGATTCAGGACCTCTCATTGAAAATGGAGTCAGGTACTGTACGATTATGTTGGACCTCCACCCTCCACCAGACCCTGACCGCCTTGGAATGTCAGCCAAGGGAAGCTGGATTGGGGGGAAAGCTGATTAGCGTTTGGAAACCCTGGCACTCACTAGTGAAGTCACCATTTCTTTATATATAGAGTCACTTGGGGATCTCAGGGTGGCCATCACCCCTCCCTTCCTAGCAGGGTGGTCGGTGTCGAGGAGTGAGGGGATATGTAAAAACCTCCATTCTTGCTCCACGTGGATGCTTCGTCTTCCCCAAAAGACTGGCCGGGGTCTCCCTCTGGGGCCAGGCCCTGAGAACCTCCTGAGGCCAGCTTCTAAAGATTTTCTTTATTTGACGGAGAGAGACACAGCGAGAGAGGGAACATAAGCAGGGGGAGAGGGAGAGGGAGAACAGGCTTCCCGCTGAGCAGGGAGCCCGATGTGGGGCTCGATCCCAGGACCCTGGGATCATGACCTGAACCGAAGCAGACACTTAATGACTGAGCCACCCAGGTGCCCCCTGAGGCCAGCTTCTAGAGGAATAAGGGAGAAACTAACTTCTGATGCCTCTTTTCTGGAAAGATGAGCCCAGACTCTATTCCAGATCCGCATGGCAAAATCATGAGCATTTGTTATGTATGACTAGAGGAAACCCTTCCTGTCCCTTCTTCTCTGCGAGAGGTGCACTATCCCTTGAGCCCCAACACCTCCAAAGTGGCCCACACCCTAACCAGCTCCCCCAAATTAAAGGGGTAGGTCGTATTTTCAGCAGAGGAAAGGGAGAGGTGAGTATGTGGGAACTCTGCAGGACAAGGGTGGGGACAAAAGGGACTACCAGGAGTGGAACCAGGAGACCTGCTCCCCCAGGACCCCTTAGTAAAATGTCAACTGCAGCAGGGTCCACAGCAATCCGACCCTGCCTGCCCAGCTGCCCCCCGCCAAGTGACTTACACATTTACAAAAGACTCTAATAGTATCCACAATAAAAGATTCCACAAAGAAATAAGATTTGGGGGGCGCCTGGGTGGCTCAGATGGTTAAGCATCTGTCTTCGGCTCAGGTCATGATCCCAGGGTCCTGGGATCAAGCCCCACATCGGGCTCCTGGCTCAGCAGGAGCCTGCTTCTCCCTCTCCCTCTGCCTATCTCCCTGCTCATGCTCTCTCTCTCTCTGTGTATCTCTGTGTCTCAAATGAATAAATAAAATCTTTAAAAAAAAAATTAAAAAAAAAAAGAAATAAGATTTGGGGTTTGAAGCCAGTACAATTCTTAGTCTGGAAATGTCAATTGCTTCTAGACCCAATCCTTCATTACAATATCCTACCCTGCCTGACAATAAAATGCAAATGGAAAGCACTCTTGATTTGTCGATGCTGCAAAACAATCAGATTCAGAGTTTTTTGACCAAGGCAAAATGCTCAGGTGGTCCCCGGCTAATTCAACGACACCAAAGGCTGCATTACCAAACAGCAGTGAAGGAGAAAGGACTGAACTTGAGTGAGCGAATCCATTGCTGGGGATTCCCCAAGGAATCCTGGCTTCTCCTTCCCCCAGGAGGTACGTGTCCACCCTTGAAGGCAAGACACTTGACTGGAAAGTGCCTCCAGTTATGGGTAGGAGTTTACACCCCGGACAGCTCTCGGTGTCCCTGAGTGCAATGTCTGGCCTCGTGCCTCAACTTTCTCAATTTGTAACCGACAGAGAGCCAACATTCGGGGAGGACATGCCACGCAGTGTGGGAAAGGCGGGGCGAGGATCCTGTGGGCATCCACGCTGTATGAAGCTCGGCAGTGGGAAGGTAAGCGGGCACAATCCTTTGCTTCCGTGACAGCATCCTCACCCCCACTTCCTGGGCAGCTTCTCTGTCCCCCCATAATCTGATGATGGTATGCGAAGGCCTAAAGAGAATGGGTTGTGTTGCTGCCAGGAGACTTTGCAACATTTTAATCATCACGTACTCACCAAGTGTTGCAACACGATGGTCATTATTCATTCATTCTCTTAAGGACTGCTAAAAAAAGAAACAGCTAGCCCCAAATGGAGTCTTTTGCCCCTCTACAACAGCAAAGGAGACTTCATTACAGTTTCGACTGATCCCAGGAATGCAACCTTTTAAGAGTCAATCTGTTAAAAGTCTCCTGATCAGCACTAGTGAAGTCAAATGCATGATTAAAAAAAAAAAAAAAAAAAAATCCCGCTGTTGCCTTCTCCCCCAAAAGAAGATGATCTGGCCTGGCATAATCCTTTCTTATCTGTTGCTAATAACTCCTTGCCTTCCATTTTGCATGACTCGTGGGAGCATCTCTCTGGTTGCTAGATGGGATGCGGCTGGATTCATGAATCCCTTAATAAAGCCAATTAGATCTTCCAGTTTACTTGGGTGAATTTCCTTTTTTTTTTTTTAGACCTTCGTGGTGAGCACCAGGTGCTACATGAACAAGACATATAGGGCCCATGACCATGAAGTACCTAGTCTGCGGGTGGTAGAGTCCCACGAGCAGGGAATAAAGAGACCCCACCGCATCTGGGGGTCAGAGGAGGCTTCAGGCGGACCGGGAGGTCTCCGCTGAGGCCTGCAGAATGTCCAGCATTGGGTGCAGGCGGAGTGCGAAGTGGGGTGGGCGCCCAGGCCACCCTGTGTCGCAGGCACCCGGGGAGGGGGCCGAGCACAGGCCAACACGGAGTTTGAACTGCACCCCAGGGGCAACGTCAGGACACAAAGCTGGCATGGGAACGCCACGTGGGTCGGCTACGGGTATCGTGGAACCTAAGACAATATCAGTTTGAAACCATAATCCATTTCAGAAATGTTAAAATATGGAAAAACGAACATATTAGAAATACGAGAAAAGGAAGATCGGTCCTTTGCACGAAGCGAAAATAACGTCAGTTCAGGCAGCCGGGGTGTGGACAGCCCCCCCAGGGAAGTCAAGGCAGGGGCTGGGGAGGAAAGGGCACACGTATGGAGCACCACTCGGGGGAGGTGACCTTGGCCTCCTCATTCCCTTCCCTCAGCACTTTTGCTCAGGCCAACCCAGATAAAAGTAAACCTCAAGAGGGGACTTAAAGTAAGAAATAGATAAATAGGGCGCCTGGGTGGCTCAGTTGGTTGAGCGACTGCCTTCGGCTCAGGTCATGATCCTGGAGTCCCGGGACCGAGTCCCGCATCGGGCTCCCTGCTCGGCAGGGAGTCTGCTTCTCCCTCTGCCCCTCCCCCTGCTTGTGCTCTCTCTCTCTCAAATAAATATATAAAAATCTTAAAAAAAAAAAAAATAGCTAGTTCTACTCTCTGTCCTTCTCCTCAGTGTTAGGAAAACCAAATATTTTAGGGGCGCCTGGATGGCTCAGTTGGTTAAGCGACTGCCTTCGGCTCAGGTCGTGATCCTGGAGTCTCAGGATCGAGTCCCGCATCGGGCTCCCTGCTCGGCAGGGAGTCTGCTTCTCCCTCTGACCCTCCCGAGCCTCCCCCCTCTCATGCTCAGTCTCTCTCTCTCAAATAAATAAATAAAATCTTTTAAAAAAAAAAAAAGATAAATAAATACATAAATAAATAAATAATCCAGAAAAGGTTTTCTGAGCACGATGTGAAAGCAAAAGGAAGTGTGTTTTCTCTGAGAGGGGCATTTATGTTTATGAGGCCTCCCACGCTCCCACCATGGAGCTGCCTTTCTAACCCCCAACTCAATAGCACTCCTAAACCATCGCCTGCTCTGTCTCGCCCCCGCCCCCAGCAGCTGTCCTGCCCTCCCCTGGACACTGGGCATTCACACACCCTACTTCCCTGTTGGCATTTTACCCCCTTTGTTAACGTCTCTGAAATCACCATGCCTCTTACAATGGATGTGTATATACATTGAAGGTGATGGTGTTTTTCCCCCCTGAAAAGTCATTAAACTGATGGTGCACCTCATAACCATTTACAATGTGGAGCCTTGGGCTCTAGAATATTCAGTAATCCACAGGCCAGGCAGATCAGGCCATAGCAACTGTGTGGTTTATTTAAAAAAAAAAAAAAAAATAGGGCACTTGTGCTTCCTGTTTTTAAATCCTGCTATCTCCAACTGTCTCCCCTTTTTGCTGATGTGCACAATGAACCACTAATAAACAAACTCCAACCTCTATTGGGTAATTCCTCTTAAAAAGAAAAACAAAATGGGGGAGTATCTGGATGGTTACAGGAATTGGAGACACAGATATTTTCGGGAGTGGCTTTGCATCCACACTTCATACGGTTTTTGCAGAGCGAGAAATGACCTCCGCAAAGCAAGGTCAGGCATTTGGCTAGTTGTGGTTTGCTCGCCTGCTAGCCGTCATTTGATGATGCCTTTGACACACAGCGTCTTCATCGTCTTCACTGAGACCGCTGTCCAGATGTGGAAACTGAGTCTTGGGGACGGAGGGGGCTACCTGAGGCCACACAGCACGGAGGTGTGCGATTTGGACTGGAACACAGGTGCATCTAACTCCGCGCAGAGCCCAGAGACCCCCGAGGGGCACAGCACCCTGGGGCTTTAACCCACGATGCAAATCAGCTTTCCTCAACCCCCATCCCAGGAGAAACTGGCATGCATGTGTAGGGGATAAAGAAACTTCCTTCTTTCCTGCAGGATTCTTCCAGCTGGTTTTGGAATTAAATTGACATGAGACAGATTAACAGGAGAAAAAACCCCAAGTTTTATTATGTGCACACAGAGGCGCAATAATAAAATCGAGACCCAGAAGAAAAAACCAGTGCAGGCAGTTTTTATGCATTTTAGACAAACAGACAATATGCTGGTGAGGAACTGACAGGATAAAGAAAACAGATGTTTGGGAGCTTTAATTAGTAAGAAATTCTAAGCGCAATTTGGACTGAGGTGGTAGTTTAGGGGGGAAAAAATCCCAAACAATAAAAAACAAGGTTTGTTTCTCCAGCTTTCTCGGTTTTAAAGTCCTTGTGTCTGGTCATAAGGATGTCTTTTTCCTTCTTAGTACAAAAAGGGTACTTTTTTAAAAAATTTTTTTAATTTATTTATTTGACAGAGAGAAACACAGCGAAAGAGGGAACACAAGCAGGGGGAGAGGGAGAAGCAGGCTCCCAGCTGAGCAGAGAGCCCGATGCGGGGCTCGATCCCAGGACCCTGGGATCATGACCTGAGCCGAAGGCAGACGCTTAACGACTGAGCCACCCAGGCGCCCCCAAAAAGGGTACTTTTTATATGGGGGATTTCTTGCCTGCTTTCAGGGGAACAGAGGAGGGTCTGAGTGTCCTCGGGCCGGCTGTTTTCCCAGTAGCTTCAATTCAAAAGAATCAATACGCCATTGTGGCACATTTTGGGACAGTCTGCTCTGGGTCCCTACGCATGATTCACTTCCCAGCTGCACAGCAGTTCTGTGTTCAAGAGGGGTCCCTGGGTGGGGGTCAGATCATGAGACTTCTCTTTCTTTCCATGTCTGCCCCCAACTGTGTGCTGGGAATGGCCCCTTGACAGAGCTCATCACTTTCTGGTGCCTTCCAGATACTAAAACAGTTGAGATCCAGGCTAAAAAGTCAGCCTCCTGCCTGGCTCGCCTCGGCCCAGCCCAATCGGTCCAGCCCAACTAACACTTCTTCCCTTGGAGGTGGAAAGAGCAGGAGCCGTCTTTCCTTCACCCCATCATCTGTCCCCCTTCTCCAGCCCCTGAGGCTGAGGCTGGGGCGATGATCAGGGACGTGTCGGGATCACACTCTGGTTTGTTCTGCTTCTGTCCCATTCGAGGACCTGGAATGGGGCAGGGGTAGTGTCCATAATCCTGTAAATCCCCATACAAATCTCAGGCAGGAACAGGTTCCAATACCTGGGTCCGGTGTTCCCCCAACTCCATATCGTGCCATGGGGGCTGGTGGTCCTACGGCGCAGCAAGCAGCCAGCTGAGCAGACAGGGACAGGCCCCCTCTCTTGGGCACCCTGGACTCCAGGAGGAATATACCCATTTCCCTCACTTGGCTGGGGTGGGAGAAAGCACCAGTGCTGCCCCTCCCCCACGAAGCTGCCAATACAACTTTGACCTTTCCCTCCTGCCCTCCAGTCCACTCTTCTTACAAACTGGGGGGCAGGGTGATTACAGTGCCAGAGAGCTGATGGTTCCCTGTGGTTCTGGCAGCTGTTAGGAAGCCCTCAGGGAGCTCCCTTTCTAATGTCCTCCATTTGTGGATGTGGCCTTGAGCCAGAGCCCAGCCAGGGCCTGTGGGGAAAGCCTTCTGACATGTTGTTAAAAAGGAGGGGATTGGGGGGTGCCTGGGTGGCTCAGTCAGTTAAGCGTCTGCCTTCGGCTCAGGTCATGATCACAGGGTCTTGGGATTGAGCCCTGCATTGGGCTCCCAGCTCAGCGGGGAGTCTGCTTGTCCCTCTGCCTCTGATCCTCCTCCTCCGATTGTGCTCTCTCTCTGTCTCAGATACATAAATAAAATCTTAAAAAACAAAAAAAAAAAAACAGCAGCCCTGCGACGTCAACAATGCCAAAGAGCCCACCAGAAGCTTTTGTGTCCCTGGTCTGAGTGGAAAGAATGACTCCCAGTGAAATGTGCCAAGATGGCTTCCATCAAAACCAAACCCCCAGGGGCCTGTCCATTGAGGCACATCTCCTGGGCTCTGCATGAACCATTTCGAAACACCACAGTAATGCCGGCCAAGGGCTCAGTTAGACCAAACCTTGGCCCAGAAAGGAGACTCTGAGAGTGTCCTAGATGGACAGACATGGGCCACCATCCCACCTTCACCGCTTCCTCACCATGTGACTTTGGGCAAGTCACTTAGCCCCTCCATGCCTCGGTTTCTTCATCTTTACCCTGTGGTGCTAGAGTACCCACCTGGTAGAGTCATGGTGCAGGGTTAAATGAAGTGAAGAATATATAGAGACAGACATGCTGTACCCACGCACGTGCACTGCAAAGAGCTTTCAAGAAGCACACTTCCGGGCCATTGGCAGCCCCGTGAGATCATCTAGTGCTGGGGAGGAGATACAGTGCAAGGGGAAGGCCGTACTTCGAGAGCTCAGGGCAAAGCAGATGCCAGCACTCAGGCCTCTTGCCCCTCCCCGGGGAGCTCTGTACCCTCCCAAGGAGCCGGGCACAGTACACACCCTCATGCTTTCTCTTCAGTAGACCCCAATACTTCTCATTGTCAGGAAAGATGATTTTCTTTCATACATGAGCTTCTTATTTCACAGAAAGGAAACAATTGAAAAACGGTATCTAGAAATGGCCACTTAGGTGGGAGCAGAGATATATAATGATCCTCCATCCTCCACTTTCCCATCCATATTTCTGAGATAGTGTGTATGTGTGGGGGGGGGGGGGAGCGGGGTGTGTGTGTACGTGTATGTGTAAATGCAAACAAGTCTGAGTCACAGAATTTAAAACCTAAGGAAGGGAATTTTCAAGAAAAGGCTCCTTAGCTCCAACTCTGTGGGACTAACCAACGTGGGCCGTCTATTTACTTTGTTATTCAGCTGTTGGCCTGAGAGATGAAATATGGGATTAAAGACGGGGAGGGGGGCGGTGCGGGGGGCAGAAAGAACCACCATGTTGTAATGACATAAAGAACAAACAGGGCTGGCCAGGCCTTGCCTTCCATGGGGCGTGTAGGTGGCCTCACCTCTCTTCAACTGATGTAAATAGACGGGCAAAGAAATGCCAAGTCGGTTAGAATGCCCTGAATCACCAAATACTGGCTAATTCCTGGAAGGGACCCCAGCGTTTCCCAGCCTCTGCCGAGTGGCCAGATGTTTTCCTCATTAAGGCTTTCCTAGGGTAGAAATGATTCTTGCCTGCTGAATCCTCAAGTAGATTAGCAGTCTTTCTGCAAGGCCTGGGAACTGTCTACTTTCAACTGCCTTCAGAGACGAAACTTTTTAAATGGATGCTACTACATAACATTGTCAATGCAACACATTTCCTGAGAATGTTTACCCTGAATCCAGCCTCGCTGTCAGGCTGGCTTTGAGTTTACAGGAAATTCCAAAAGTAGATGAACAAGCGAAATGACACCAGGAATAAACAGTCATGCAAATCCTGATTATGGGACATTCTCCCCGGCAGCTCCTCTGTATTCTTTAATGTCACGAGATTAAAAATAAATCAATAATAAGGTAGGGGGTATTGTTCTAGACCCAAAGAGACCACAGGGAGACGATCAGATGCAACGTGTAAACCTCGATTAGATCCTGATTAAAAGTAATACCAAAAGAATTGGGGCGCCTGGGTGGCTCAGATGGTTAAGCGTCTGCCTTCGGCTCAGGTCATGATCCCAGGGTCCTGGGATCGAGTCCCGCATCGGGCTCCCTGCTCCTTGGGAGCCTGCTTCTCCCTCTGCCTCTCTCTCTGTCTCTCATGAATAAATAAATAAAATCTTAAAAAAAAAAAATACCAAAAGAATTATAACAGACATTCTTGTGGCAATTGGGGAAATTTGAATACAGACTGGATATTACATTAGATTCTGGAATTACCATCATTTTCTGAGGAATGATATTGGGAGCATATTTATGTTGAAGAATGTCTGTAATCTTGGATACAGGGTGAAGTATTTAGGGGTGAAGTGTCATGATGTCTACAACTTACTCTTAAATGGCATGAAAAGATACGTATGTATAGCCACGTAGAGACAAAGCAACGATGTTCAATCTTCACAAGTGTTGGACCTACATGGAGCTATTTCATTATACCATTTCGCAACTTTTTTGTTTGAAAATTTCATATTTAGGGGCGCCCGGGTGGCTCAGTCATTTAGCGTCTGCCTTCGGCTCAGGTCATGATCTCAGGGTCCTGGGATCGAGCCCCGCATCGGGCTCTCTGCTTGGCGGGGAGCCTGCTTCTCCCTCTCCCACTCCCCCTGCTTGTGTTCCCTCTCTCGCTGTCTCTCTCTCTGTCAAAAAATAATAAAATCTTTAAAAAAAAAAAAAGAAAATTTCATATTTAAAGGCCAGGGATAGAAACAAAGCAAGCAAAAGAAAAATAGACAATGGAGAAAACAAAAATAAATGAAAGGAGAACTGTTTTCAAAAGTAGAAAAAACAATTGTTTTTTAAGTCGGGGAAAAATACATTGTACTTAGAAGCCATGCATTCCACTCCTCTGTCTTCTGAAAAACACAGTGGAAGACCATTGCCAGCACGTACAGATGCACAATAACACTCCCAGCAGCAAAGCGAGGAAACAGGACCATCATAAAATCCCCGTGCGGCTCGTGGTGACTTCTCAGGAGGATGGGGGAGCACAGATGCCAGTGAACGTTCCCGTCGCTATTCCAGTTCTCGGGCTGCGTGGAGGCTTGATGACTGTAACATACTATGAATAAATGAATAAATGAAACAGAGGCGGGCCATGCACAGACTGACGACGACAGGTCAAGCATCCAAGTAAAACAAAATACTGCCCAGTGTACGGGAACAGTAAGAAAATGCTCTCATGGTGGAGTCTCTTGTCCTCCGGACACTGAAGCAAAATAATTGTACTCAATAAGTAATATTTCCATTCATCTGCTGATTTATCCAGGTATATGGTGTGTATATATGGATAAATAAATATACATAGAAAAATATATACATAGATCAATATATATATCTGTATATAGATATTTGTGTGTGTAAATATATACATTGTATATGTGTATATATATATACACACACACACACTGAGGATCTGCTATATTCCAGGTATATAGTATGTGTGTGTATTTACTATATATAAAAATATATTTAATGTATTTATAAATATATATATAAAATATATATATAAATATATTTCATGTATTTATAAATATATATAAATATATATATTTATAAATATATATCATGTATAATTTAATTTATATATAAATATAGTGTCACATATTATATATTTATGTATAATTTATTGAGGGCCTGCTATATTCCAGATATATAGTATGTGTGTATTTACTATATATAAAAATATATTTCATGTATTTATAAATATATATAAGTATATCTATTTATTTATATATAGGTGTGTATACATTTATCACATATAATTTATATATATAAACATAGTATTACATATTATATATAATTTATTGAGGGTCTGCTATATTCGAGGAATATAGTACAGTATGTAGAGTTATGATATATGCAAATATATGGTATATACTTACTGAGTAATATATGTATAGTAAGTATACATATGGTATATACTTACTGAGGCTCTAGGCATATATATGTGGGTCAAATGCTATGAAGAAAAGCGTAAGACATATAAAGGGGCTTGGGGGCAAGGAGCATGACCTTCTGGCCAAGGGGCTGGAGGCGAGCTCTCTGAGGAGGTCTTTTGGCCAGGCCTGGAATGACTGAACTAGCTGCCCTGTGTTCTCGGAGGAGGAGTATTCCTGGCAGAGGAACAGTTAAGTGCAAAGGAAGGTTCTAGGGCAGGAGTGTGCTCTGTGTGTCGGGGAACACAAGAGGTCAGAGCAGCTCCAGTGAAGTGAAGTGGGTCCGAGAAGGTTTGGAAGCCATGATAAACACCTCAGAGTTGTGTTGGAAGCAATCAGTGGGTCTCAAGCAGGGAAGTGATCTATCTGATATGTGTTTTTAAAGGTGAAAGCTGAGTGATTCCCTTGAACAAGTGAACCAGAACAGTATTATGTCCATGAAGGCAGGCGTGATATTCAAAACACTGAGCAACTTGCAACTGTGCTGACCAATCAGAACGGACCCTGGTCCTGGCACAAACGCCAGGTGCTTGAGAGCCCCTGTGGGCCAGGTGGCCAGTCCTAGAGCTGCTGGATCTGGGTGAGGTCTCTGCGGTTGAGGAGGAGGGGACTGGAGGGCCAAGAGAGCGCTTGTTTGTCCATCTGTATGGAAGTAGTCAATATTTTAACAGAAGAACGGGTAAATACACACTGTATAAAGGTACAGTGAATAGCTAGGATTGAGCTGGAAGTTTAAGGAAACACAATCAAGGTCATCAATGAGCAGATCTACTTCCCTTTATCCAAGGTAAATAAGAATCACCCATCCATCCATCCATCCATCCATCCATCCATCCATCCATCCATCCATCTGTCCATCCAGCTATGCAAGAATTTGTAGTTTTTGAACTACTGGTAGATGTCAAATACTGTTTTCGTGTTGGGATCTGTCCGCAAATAAGACAGGCAATGTCAGCAATCTCATGAAGTTTATATTTTAATGTAGACAGACTATAAACAGATATGTGTCAAGCAAATTTCAGCCTGAGAAAATAAAAGCTCTTGATGATATAGTGGTTGGGAAGCAGGTGGGATATTTTAGAGTCAAGAAAGAAATGAGTAAGAAAGAGACAACATAAAAGAATTAGTTCCTGCTATCTCTCCAACTCCTAGGAAAGTACTCCATACATGGAAGTTGCTTGATACACATTGGTTGGAAGGAAAAAATGAATGTGGAATTTATTTAGCCATTAACAAGAATTAGGCATAACTACACATGGTAACATGAAAGGGTCTCTACTTGTAGAGATGAGGAAGCTGCAGAGTGGTTACTTTGTAAAACTAAATGCACATATAGATGCACAGACTTGGAAGAATCCACACAACACGATCAACATTGAGAGGGAATGAGAAGGTGCTTTCACTTTTTACTTAATATGTCGGTTTATTGTTTGCATTTTAAGAGTAGATAATTCGTTTTGAAATAACAAAGCTCTTCGAAGCACGCACACAATGATTCTGCGTATCAGAGGGGTGACCTGGAATGAGGCATGAATACTGGTGAATAATTGATCCAATCAGGAAACCTACATAGTCACTTGACAGGTGATGATCCTTGTATGGTGTGGGCAAAGCAGGTTCACTCACACTCAATGCCATCAGCCAGGCTCCCTGATGCTCCGCAGGGCCTCTCCACGCCCAAGGAGATACAGGCATAGAATATGTTACAGTTTCTAATGCACCTGTGTGCTATGCAGAAACAAGAGGCAGAACGGAGTTAAGAGCAGAAAATAAAGAAGAAAAAGTATTGCAAGTTTCAAAGGACAGCATCCTGGTGGCATTGCTGAAATGGATGCCAGGAACTACTGGCATTTAAACAATCCAGACCTTCACCTCAGAGGAAGTTCAGCAATGCTGATCCCACGAGACCTCTCAATCCAGGTGAATTTTGTCGCTGGCTTACAACGAAAAGAAGAACAACGAAGGGAAGAGGTCTCACCCTGGAGAGACCTGCTGCATGGTGGGGATATAAAAACCTTAAAAACAAAGGCACCTCGTGCAGATTTTTGTGGAAGGATTAGAGAACAAACAAGCATGCCCTCCCTAAATTCTCCTGGGCAGTGCTGGCCCGAGAGCCCCATCTCAGAAAGCTGCACACAAAACATGGGGAGGCGGGATGCCGGCAGGAGAGCGTCCAGGGGTGAGGGCTCCCTGACCCTAGAGGCTGAGCAGGCGAATCACGTGGCTCCTAAAAGACCCTGTAATTTTCAGTTGACTAATGGGGGGCGGGGGGAGAATCAACATGTGAATCACCTTTCAAGTACTTAATTTAATTAGACAAGGAAAATGAGGCTTCTTTAACATTCTTCCTTGGCATTAACTTCTGTCACAAAGCAGCGTAGCCTAATTGGTAAAAGTGAAAAAGTGATTACCGAGGCTTAAGCTTATTTATCACAGCTGCTGCACTTTTACAAAGTGAGTTTTATGGTGCTAAAACCCTCCACCAGGGCAGTACGGACCCCGGAGCATGGATTCCAGTCTTTTCATAAAGCACCTCTAATAAGCCGCGGTAATAGGATGGGTGGGTGGGGAGGGGAGTATATTAAACACACAACCCGGCTGGGGCTCACAGCTTGGTCTGCTGCCCTAGGTGCCCATTCTTTCTCCTCCTGTCTTCTCTGTCCCTTTAGAATCATACATTATGGCAGGTCAGGGAGTCCTTAGCTCACCTCCTCTCATCCCGGGCAAATGACTTGCCCTGAGTCACACTGCCCTTTACCAGCAAAGCCAGATCCACCCAGGCCACGTGAGTCCCAAGTCATGGATCTTTCTGCCTTTAGCAAGCTAATCAGAAAGAAGGCGGAGCTGGATCTCAGGAGCTAAAATTAAGGATGTTCTGCAGCAGCCCCTTATTCGCTGTTCTTCTTGGTCCTTCCAGTTTTCCATCGTGCTGGTAATTTTCGCGCACCGTCTCTTCTCTCCAAGGGCCTAAACATTCGGAAGGCAGGCTCCTGATCCCACTCCTCTTGGATTACTACTGTAGGGCACCATCTTTAGGAGGCACTGGATACAACTGTGGGAAAGAAGGAAACCTCTCCCTGTTAATAGCCACGCTAACTGATGGACTATAGGAGTGTTTCCTCAACTCCACGGACTAAAGCATGAGAGTGGATGTTTGCAATGTGTCAAGATCTTGTGTCGGAATCCAAGATCTGAGGGAAAACTAGAGCCAGCCCACAAAGAACTTGCGATCAAGCTGGCAAGATGACAATTTTTCTTTTTGTTTTGGGGGAAAATATCAACACGAAGACTCAGAGAATACTAGCACAAACACCCATGCACTCACGACTCTAAATTCTGCACATCTAAATTTTGTTGTATTCACTTGGTCTTCCCACCCAAACCGGACAAATAAAACCGATAGAACAGCAGGCCAGGATTGTCTGTGTTCCTGGACCGAAGGCCAGGGATTCAGCTGCACGTTCCTTTAGAAAAATACTTAGTTAGGCAAGCAGGAGATACAGGGATTGGAGAATAGCAATGCTGCAATCCTTCCAAGGGTTTGAAGACCCTGAATATTTTATTAAACACCTCTGCCTGATGAAGGAGTTCCAGCCCCCCTCTACCTTACATTTACATGGGCTGCACCATTGTCAGGAGGAGGCTACGTAGCGGATGGACAGGGCAAGTCACCTGCAGCCACTGTCCCAAGACCCACTGCGGCCAGGCTTTGGAGCAAGGGGTAGGCTGAGCCTCCCTCGAGAACCTCCCTCAGAACACCACTATTGTCCTTGCTGCCTGTGTCCCAACCTGCTCCCCCACCCCCAAGGCCATCTGCCCCTCGAGACTGGCCCCTTGAGAGTGATACTCATTACTTGTCCCAAGTCCTGGGTTGTGTGTAGCAGCCTATTGTTCTGTGAGGATCAACTTTGGACACCGCCTTTCCTTCACGCTGTTTTTCCACTTTCCGATGGGAATCATCAAACATTACCTATGTGCAGCTTTTTGTATAACAATTCTAAACTCAACCGAACTGTTCCAAAAACACGGTGGGAAGGGGGAAGGAACAATGCGGATTCTTCGTGTTAGCGGGTAGATGCCATAAAGAGAAGACTTCATTTTGGTGGCCCTCAGAGTGGCTCCTGGACCAGCAGCATCCCACACAAAGCTACACTCATCTGAAGATTTTTTTTTTTTTTTTTTTGTCTTAAAGCAGGTACCACCAGCTCAGTCCCCAAGAAACCTACGTTCCCTCCGGGGCTAGGAAAGGATCTGTGGGTGCTGGCGCAGGCTGCACCCAGCCTCGACCTGGCATCTGCCGTCAGCTCTTGGGCCAACCCGGCCGATGCTTCTTTCCATCTTCGGGACACGCCACCCACAGGCTGCCTCGTGGGTAGTGCCAGGCGCCTGGGGGCCGAAGCAGCGAGAGTCACTGTCTCCCCCACCCCAGAGTAGGCTAGGACTGCCATTATCAATGTCGGGCAGACATACACTTCACGGGCTGCTGAACTAAGTTGAAGAACAATAACAGCAAGACCCCAGAACTACAGGCTACTGGTTTTGTCTCTGCCCAACTTGCAAAAGATCACTGGACACATAAAGGCCCAGACGTAGAGTCAGCTTGTAATGCGGCGGGGGTGGGGTCGGGGGCTGGGTGGAGGTGGGATTTGTGTTCTTTGTTAGCACAACACACAGACAACCGTTCAGGCTGGCCCATAAAATAAGGCGACTTGGTGCACACGTGGTTTCTGAGAATCTCTAGAAGTACATTAGTCACAACTCATGGACAAGGAGGTAGGTGGTTTCTATAACAGCTCATGGTGACTTCTGGAGTTTTCTCTCTTCTCTCTTTTGCCATGCAGAAAGCCTGAATACCCACCTGCAGGGGATCTCAGTGAGGTCTCTTGACCAGCAGCATCAGCATCTCCTGAACTCTTGCTGGAAATGCAGATTCTGGGGCTCTGCCCCAGACTTGCTGCATCAGAAACCCTGGTAATGGGGCTTAGCAGTATCTTAATGAGCCCTCCAGGGGATTCTGATTCTCACTCAAGTTTGAGACCCACTTGGACTGAGGTATACAGTGGAGTTCCATAATTCCACACTCCCAAGAATGGTGCACAGCTTGAATTTAGAATATGGATGTCCTTGGCCAGGCAGAGCCCTACCTGATTTCCACACAGTGTGGCCTCCCCACACCAGCCTTGCTTATTTCTCCCCACATCCCCACACCACCCTGTTATCTCTTATCCATCCCCTGGGCTCTGACACCAGCTGGCTCCTGAATGCTTGCACGATGCTGGCCCCTCAGCCTAGGCATTCCAAAAAATACGCATTGAATGAGTAAGCGGTCCTCAACTGGATCATTTTTGAACTTTCCCAGGACTTTGTGAACAGGCTCAGTAAAGACCACGGGGGTGGAGTCTGAACGTTACATAAGGGATCTCCCGTGCAGAACTCAACTGGGTTCCACTGTTAGGAACACCAAGGAAGTCCTCTTAGGAAGGAGCTTTTTCGTATGGTTTCCAGGGGTGCGGTCTGGCTGGAGGAATATCTCAACTTCGGTATCATGAGAAGATGAGCTTCTACTAAGTAGGCATTTTATTATTATCCACTAAAACACAAGGCGATTAAAGCACTTTTTAATTTTAAAAATTATTAAATGGGGAAGGAAGTAAGAGTATCGGTTAATCTCAGGTCAGTTTTTTTTTTTTCTTTTTCTTAAACCCTCTAATAAGTTCCTAAACATCAAGCATTTCCATGAAGCTAGCCAGTTACTTAATTATAGACTTGGTGAGTAAGTGCTTCTACAGAATTCTCAAAGGGATTGCCAGGATCCTCGTATAATATAGGGTTTAGATGTTCCACACCGGAGCCTATATACTAGCCCTTTTATCTTAAGGCAAAAAGGTGCCCGGGAGAGGATGCAACGCGGGGTTACACACCTTGGGGAGCCAGCCCGGCTCAAGGGTGAGGCAAGCCACCGAAGGCTGCACACCGAGGCACCAGCAGCCCCGCCCTGCTCGCCACGGGCCACAGCAGGACCCACTCTGGTCCCACTGGCCCTCCGGGGCCCTCGCAGGGCAGGGGAGTCTCTTCAGGGCAGTAACCTCATGCCTCATCATCCAGGACAGTCAGCAGTGCTGGTGCTCCCCTCCCAGCTCAGAGCTTCTCTCCGGGGTAACGAGCCTGTAGTGCCGGGTGGAGGAGGGAAGCACAGAGGGCGGCCAGCATGAAGGGCCCGACACCTGGCTGGCACCATGATCCCCTGGGAGGCCACGGGCAAGCCCTCCAGCCTCTTCTGGCGGGGGTGTCCTCTCCTCTCCCCAGATTGCAGCGTGGGGATCCCCCAGGTCCCTTCTCGCTCGAAAACTCCCTGCTCATTGAAGCCAGAGATTCAGGGCCCATGTGGCAAAAGTGAGGAAATGAGAAGAAAGGTGGGGGGGCAAGGAGGACCAAGGCAGCCGACTCAGACCCCAGCCCAGTCAGGGCCAGGTGGGGACTCCAGGCCCAGGAGGCTGGAGGGGGTGTGCGCCATCACCTGGCTCAGGGGGGAGCACTCAGGACTTAGGCTGCGTCCGTGGGCAGGGCCCCAGGGGTGGTCGGGGAGCTGCCCTTGGTCCTGGGCTGGCAGGGAGACATGCTCGGGAACGACCACAGGGTCCCTCAGCATGCTGCTTCCTGACACTAGGGGATTACAGAGCCCTTGGACAATCTGACAGCACCCCAGACTCTCTTCCCTGCAAAAGTCACATGTGCACCCATAGGGTATTTTGCACACTTAGAGGGATTTTGTAGGTTCTGCATGAAGAACCCGCAGGAACACCAGCACACACAAAGAATAGGACAGTGGTGATATGTGGGATACGAGGCATAAAGATGTCTGCAGGAACCCAGAGAAGGGCGGGGAAGGCCCGTTTGAGGGCTTGGGAAGCATCCCTGGTGAGGAGGCACTGAAAAGATGGGTGGGTGGGTGGACCAAGGCTGGGCAGAGCCTGACAGGCAAACCGGATATGCGGGGGAGACCCAACCTCAGCTTCTTCATTTGTGAAAATGGTCAGGGTACTACCTTGCAGGGTACTGATGAGAAGGGAATGACAATCATTGGTAGCTTAAAAGGGAGTGCGAAAAAAATAAAACCACCAACTCTAGTCTAAAAAAAAAAAGGGAGTGCGTGCGGGCAAATCGAACGTTGGCTCCCTTCCGGTTTTCTTACCTGGCCCCAGAGCTTTCGAGGGGGACTATTACACCCACTCCCTCACTCAGCAAACATCTCCGAGGCCTGTGACTACAGACAGGCACTGTTGTAGTTGTCGGGCCACAAAGCCTGAGGCCGGATCGCTGCCTTCCAGTGGCTCCCAACATGGCGGGTGGAGACAGAGCTACAAACCAGTTTCCCCCTTAGGAAGAGGAACGACAGGACAATCCCCCCAGTTAGGACTTCCCAAGGGACATGGACACGGCCAAGGGATGGGAGCGGAGGGAAAGGGCAGCCTCGCGACTGGAACGGAATGCCTTGGAGACGCCATCCCAAGAGGCAGCCCCAACTACTGCCCTGGGTTCGGGCCTAGAGCCCAGCAGGACAGGTCACTCGTGCCCTGCTCCCGCCACCGCCCAACTCCCAGCTAACACTCACGCCTGAGCACCAGCCCCTCCACCTTAGTTTAGCTGCCTTAGTTTCTCATCCCCTTCCAGACCCGAGGAACCTGCTACTCTAAATCCTCGGACCCTCCACACAGAAGCCCCGCTCACGACACCCAATCACAGCTGATCTCTCTGAGGCACCACAGGCCCGCCCTTCCACCCAGGAGAAGACAGCCTGTTTCCTGTCCAACACAGTTCCATGAGCACAACCTCATCCCTGTTCATCTAAGGCTTTAACACACACACACACACACACACCCCTTTGGGGGTGGGTGGTAACACACATTCATCACTTACACGTACAGGACAGACACACCTGAGGGCAGATTGAATAGGAATCAGGAGTAAAGGCAAGTGTGAGCAGGGGCAGTAAAGGTGCTGCCTCCCGGGCCCACAGCTTCCGTGGCCCAGGTGAGGCCGTCCCTCATTCTTCAACAGGCTCCAAGGGAAGGAAGCGCCTGCTACCAGCTCGGCCTGTCTCAGTTCAAGGCTCCCGGTGCACCGTGAAGCTTGTCATCAGACTGTGGCCATGCGTCAGGCCCATCCCTCCCAGGGCCTGCTCTCCCCACGAGGAGAGGCGTGAGGCGAGGGACTCTTCATGCTGTGGTCGTTCCTGAGCACGTCTCCCTGCCACCTCCACCACTGGAGAGACCACCCAGCAGGTGGAAGCCTTAATGACCCTGCATCTCCTGCCTTAGAAATGCCTGCCAGGGGTGGGGAGGTGGTGGGCGTGACTTTCAAATCTACCCTGAATTGGGATTGACAGGAAGTTGGAAGAGAAATGACCGCCTTATTGACATGTCCACTGTGGTTTTAACCACGGGACCTCCACATGTTCTACGGATAGTAACAGAGTCGTCAGTACTTTCTGGAATAAAGCATCAGAGTCTCAAGGGCTGATGAGTTCGGGTAAACTAACATGACACCTTCCAGGTCAGCAAAGACACTCGGCCCATCCCATCTAAATCTGCAAGTTTTACTTTTTAATTGCTAGAGGTAATGACGTAAAGCTTGAAGAAAATTTATCAGCATCTTCCATAAAAACTTCAGAAGCCTCCAGATAAGAAACATCTATTTTTTTATTTTTTATTTTTTAAAGAAACATCTATTGTAAAGTATACACAATTAGTTGCTATCTGATACAACGACATTTATTCCAATTCAACCTTAGTTCTAAAATGAAATATCCACGTCCCTCCCTCTACTCCTTGGCAGGGCTCCATTAACTCTCAACGGAATTGCATAGGATGAACGTAAGGGATCATAAAATGTGATGCAAGGATGGTGGCATGGCATTCTCTTAGCTGCCCGTATAAAAGCTGAAAAGGGGAGAAAGAGCTGAGTGTGAAGACTACGGGCATCCCCGTGTAGGGTCACGTATCCAGTTACGGAACCCATCTCATCAACCAGCACTGCAAAACAAACACGGTGGGCCCAGAATTCCTATTGGCCACCCCCACAAGGAGGGCAGTGCACTTCCCAAGGGCGTCCCCAGAACCTTTGCTATTTCTCTTCGGTTCAGAGCATCCAAAAGTCGTGGTGGAGGCTAAGACGGAACTCTCAGAAAACGTTCTGTAGGCACTTATAGGCAGCGTATGGATGTGTCGGCTTTCAAACTAGGAAATAGCTGTAGAAGATCCTGAGCTCCGCCAACTCTTGCCAAAATGTATTTCATCCCATTATTGCTCCGGGTCAATTTCTGTTCATGGGAAACTGCTGGTAACAGCAAGAGCGGGGCCGGCTGGGCTGGGGACAGCCAGAGAACGTCAGGGCTGAGATGGCCTGGCTTCTGCACACTATCGACCTGTCACTACATGCAGGACCACAGCCACTGAATTGCTTCCATTCTCAACTGCCCAGCTTTCCCACCTGCAGAAAGAAGGGTTTGGATGAGATTAAGTCCTTGGAAAAATACTGATTGTGTAGGACTACGTGAGGCCCTGGGCCAGGGAGGCGCTCAGAAGGGGTTAAAGAACGGAAGGGCCAACTATGCTGGTGCTTTCCTGCTGCAGAGAAAGTGATCCGATTTGCGCTGTACGTAGAAAAGTGGAGAAGAGCATGGGGGGTGGTGGTGATGGGCCAGGGGCTCTGCCTTGGTCCCCATCTAGCTGCCCCAAGAACGGCGGAGAGCTCTGTCCAAGCACGGCTGTAGCCCACGGAGACACACAGGGAGTCGGGGCTCCCTGTCCGCACGCTCTGAACTGGACATGCATGGAGGGTCCGCTGCCCCAACAGGAACTAGAATCCTTCAGCTCAATGCACTGTGCCCGCTCAGGGGCAGGCAGTCCCCAGGTAGGCAGAATTCCCTGCAGAGTCCGGCAGTCTCGTTGGCAGCTTGCCATCCCAGTGCCACGCATGGTGGTTCATCATGTGGGTCCGCTGCCCAGTGCTGACGGTGGAGGGGAGGGCCGGAGGGATGGGGACAGAGGGTAAGAGGAAGGAACAGCAAAAGGCAATGCTGGTAGGAATTAGGACTGCACTTATCTGAGATTTGGTGCTGAGAAATGCTGATGCTGGCATCCACTTGGCCCTCGTTTCCCTAGAGGCTTCCAGGAACTATTTGAGATTCAGGCAAGTAAGACCTGGGGTTTGTCCTCCAAGGAGCTCGCTGTACAGTGGACTTACAGCCAATGATTTTTTTTTTTTTTTAAGATTTTATTTATTTGTGAGAGAGAGAGAGAGAGAGAACAAGCAGGGGGAGCGGCAGGCAGGGGAAAAGCAGGCCCCCCGCAGAGCAGAGAGCCCGATGTGGGACTCGATCCCAGGACCCTGGAATCGTGACCTGAGACAAAGGCTGAACCACCCAGGCGTCCCATAGCAAATGATTTCTTAAGAGCCTCGGTAATAAACCAGGAAGAAATGCAATCTGTTCCTCTCTGGTGCTACCCAAGATGGTAGATGGATGTAGCCCTGACTAGTTTGCTAGAACATTCTTCCCAAATGATATTCAGCTATCATTCCGCCCAGGTAAGGCAGCAAAAAACAAGCAATCTGGGAACTCTAAAATCAGCACACAAAAGCAACTCGGTGAGGCCAAGACCACACCCTGTGCACATGTATGTACTTCACCAAAGGGTTAAGTGGCCAGAACTAAGAGAGAAAACCTAGAAGGTCTCTAGAGAAATATAAAATGGTCATGTACAGTAAGCCTGTGCCCCACAAATGTTGTTTTTTTTTTTTTTTTGTAAAGAAAAAAACTGAGCAGTGACCAGACCCAAAACTATCAGAGGAAGAAAAGCAACATTAGCTCAAGCCTGAGCAGCAAGAAAAATATGATTCCGTTTGCCAGATAAAATAGGAACTATCTGCAGCTGGATTACCTCTGTGTCAGTCACAAAGGGTCAGTCTACTCATCACATGACCAAGTCTCTCCACTTCAACTAAGTCCCATTGTCCAAATTAAGCCAGCTCTTTTCTGATTCGTAAAATGCCATTTCACAGAAAAGTGCATCACTTCGTTACTACTTCATTACTACTCAGTGTAACGTAAAAGAAGTTACATTTAACTAATGTAAAAACAATTTCCTAATTAAAAGGAAACTTAAAACAATGTTCTAAGTGTGATTTTTAAGATGCTGGAACAACCCAAGATTCAGAATATATTTATAATAACCACAAACATGATTATATGAATTTTTCTTAAGGTCCTGTCTGCAACCGAAGAGAATCATCCCCTTGAATCCGATCCTTTACCCCTAATGGGTCTTCAGAATTGCTAAATCACTTAGTTTTTGTGGATGCACAACAACGACCCAGCACAAGGCACTGTGGGCACCAGTGAATGAATGAAACGAAAGAGCACATCTCACTACTGAGTGTGGCATTCCTTTAGGACAAGAGACAGAACACTGCAGCCAACAGCCCTAAGGGTTCCAGGCCCACATCGATGAGCTCTTACGGGGCCTTCTGCAAATCACCTCAGTGTTTTCAAATGGGATTCAGAATGTTAACTGTGGCTCAGGCATCACAGAGTTCTTCTGGAACATAGAGAGAGATCTATAAAACACATCATGATCTTCGAGAAATAGATCACAGAAGTTTGAACGCTGTTTACCAGCAGGATACAAGAAAAGTCATGAGATGCAGCTTGATGATCCGTTTTGGTTATCGAAGACTCAGGACACCTCAATGGTAATGACAAAACAACTCATGATAGAATAAAGACAAATGACTTCTGTATCTTAGGAGTCTACAGCACCTCGGGCCTGCAGATCAGTATCTGGCAGTGGACATTTAAAATCATTTTATTGGTACTGAACCTCATATAAATTCTAACATCAAAATCTGTAAGACGTTAAGAGAACACAGTTAACATGATGTGACATAAATACAGGCAGATGATAGAAATTCATTTTCTTTCTTCCCTGAAACCCAGCTACAGAGAATGTGGAAATATATATATATTTTTTTATCAAGGAGATAATCTGTTTTATCAATAGCTAGGAAGCCATTTTTGTAAATTGTCTGTCAGCTGAAAAAACAATACACTACTTACATCATATTGGAAAAGGAATGACCTCAAGATTTCCAAGCAACACAGCTATTTTTCACATCTGAACTCCCCTGCTGATCATCAAGAATTGTTTCAAATGTCCCATTCTTGGCCTTCAGTTGTGCCAAAGCCTGGACAAGTCCACAACAAAGTGAGTTGCAAAATACTGAACATTTCTGCATGGGGTGCTCAATCTCAAATCGTCTGGCCTCCCTTTCCCTTAGTACACCATCACTCATAGTAGTGTGAAGTCTCTCCTGAATCAAGCTGTGTTTATATTACATAAAGGAAGTGTGAAATCAGAGTTGTCTTGCTTCTCTCTCCTGCAGGCTAATAAACTCCCTCCAACTCATTGTTCTACTGTTCTGTGCTTAGAAACGCTGTGGTCCAAACTCTGTGCTCGGTCAAGGTGTGGCAGGCAGGAGGCAAAGGTGAAATTGGCCTAAAAAGGCTCAGGGCTCACTCAACACACTGCAGGATGCCATCGTCTTCTGTTGTGGGTGTATGAGGGATGCAGCGAAAACTGCGATTTGGGGAGGGGCCAAGAACTGTCTTCTCTGATCTAAAATGGTGCTGTTTTCTCTATCATGCTCTCGACGCAATTCCCAATGATCTAAAATGCCGACGAAGGAAAGAGAGCTCTTCGCCTCTTTTCACCGAACAGCCTGAAATACTAAAAAGCTAAAGGCAGACTAGAAATAAAACACAATTCCGATAGGTTTAAACCAGATTTAAGTTTTTTTTTTTTTTAATTCAAATCGACCCAAAGCAAAACTTACATTACAAAGGAAGAACAAAATACATTATGATATAACACACTAGGAGTTACATGAAAGCTAAATTTGTGGGCAAAGGGCCGCATCCCAATCACATTCCGGGCTAATGAGCAACTCTGCAGGAAAAGTTAGAATCTCCACTTGCGTATGGTCCACTCTGGTAATGAAACTATACATTCTTGTCTCTTAGGGTGCGCATCTGACAAATCACTCTAGGCTCCTCGTGCTCCAGATGTGTACTTCTGCCGCTGCCAGAACAATGAATTCTCTAGCGGAAATGTTGTTCCAAGCATTACGGATAATGAATTAAAAAAAAACCAAACAGTCGAGTCCTCCAAACTAACAAGCGTGGGTTATTTTGTAGTAAATAGTTTAGAAATATGGGAATTAAATAATCTAAAAAACACTCTTAGCTCTGCTGTACATTTATAAACAAATATTTACACACAAAAAAAATCTTGTTTTCAAAAGATGAGGTTTGCAGTTCATTAATGGTCATAATCTTTTATGAGCTGGTTTCTTTGGTGTACTTGCCAAATATACTTTCATAAAGGTTTAGTAATAGGCTCAAACAATAAATTTCAAAAGGAACATGGAAGGGTCAGCGACAAATCTGATGATATTCGGAACATTTCAGTGAAGACTCTGGAAAAACCAGTCAGTCGATTTTTGGAAAATAACTTGTTCTCTCTACTCGTTACGTGACCACCAAATGTGTCTCTGCCAATTAAATTCAAATGCGGACCTGCACGTTGATCCCTATGTTCTACTGGTTACCACCTTTGAGACTAAAATTTTAGTTATGGTTAAACAGGATATGTGACTGGGATTTTACTAACAAAAATAAAACATTCTTTTTAAGTTTCCAGGTTAATCAAACCTCCAACAATAAATAATGGAATTATACACTTCTTCATTAAATAGAAATTTCAATTCCAAGGAAGAGCTCTCATAATTTTTTTTTCCCGAAGTCGCAGCAGCAATGCAGAACAAAGAATTTACCTTAGTCTCATCTTTTTACTTGGAACTCCCTGACTCAAACTCAGTGGCTAACTTAGTTTGGACACCTCTGAATGGCTGGGGAAAGAAAGTCATTTTCATCTACCTGAATAAATGAATACACACGTTTTGAGGAATTAAGCCCTGCGTGAAGGTAACGTTACTAGCACTGCTCTGAGTGCAGGGTCCCGGGCACCCGCCCTCCCAGCTCCTTGTCTCCCTGGGCCTGGGGTTTGACGGGGAAGTAACACTCAGTACATTTCTGGCCATGCCACGTTCCTGACACTACGAGTCTCACTTCTGACTTGGGTACTGGTAGGAAGGATGAGAACACAGCTCAGCTGCATGAGGGACTCTCTCTCGGAAGATGACATTCTGGAGATGGGAGACCACCCATTTCTATCCATCAGGCTCCGGTTAGTCTTGGAATGGTTACCAAATGGGCCACACCGTCACTGGCTCCCTGCAAAAGAGTCTATGTACCCCATCAGCAATCCCCCCGAATCATTCTTTTTCCGGAGCTGCCCGTTCTTCAGGCACCTGGGCACTGCGTAGGCGCGAGCAGATCCAATACACCAATGCCAAAGCTACTCGGGATCCTAGGGAACTGACTCTGTGCTTGAGAGATCGATATCCCTGCTGGCTCTCTAAAAAAAAGGTAAAGCCAGAGTAGATGCTCAATTCTGCTTAGTTATACTTTCCAGGTGAAGGAGTTTTATACTTAATGACTCAAAACTAGACATTCAGACAAAAGAAGCCCTTTATCTTGTAAACGTCTGATAACAAATTTATTTCTAGCGCGTAAATATTTTGAAATCGCCCAAAGCACGGAGAACAATACTGGGATATTTGAAAAGGTTCTTCTGAAACTAAAATGATGACACGTTAATAAGCACAGAACACATTTCCGAGGGCATCAGCGTAGATCCCCAATGTCTCTGGAACCTTTCCCACTGTTACTGACACTTTATCATAACTGTGTTTACACTGCAAACATATGCCCAGTCAACCCAGAAAATAAAACGACCGTCCAGAAGAGCTTCACTGTGCATAACCTTAAAATAGATAGGAAGTGTTGAATTAGCCTATTAGGAATTAACCAGACTTACAAATGTGCACCCATTAGAAATTGTACCCTTTAGAAATTTTTTTTTTAACTGGGAAGAAGGAAAAAAAACAAAAACAAAAAACACCATGAAACCACCCCCAAATTATTTAACTGTTAAAGCCAAATGGCTTAACAATATTTTGGGTTATTTTTAGGGAAGACTCTACCACCAGGATATGAAATTTTCTGCGTAAAGTGAAGTAAAAGACAAAGCTTACAATGGAAATGGCACCTGACATCCTATGGTCCTGCAATTAAAATTAAAGTGGCGGTTCCTGTTCTCACGGGCATGTCAAAGCTGGCTGTGGAATGAGAAACACTGAGTGAAATAATGGATAAAATACACCAGAAAGAGTATTGCACGGGAGGCACTGTTTTAAAAACAGAACACACTGGCTTTATAAAGTTATTTTTGTTTCCATTAATTGTTTTAAAAGCACGATTCAACGAGAGACAGAAGTTGAGACCCAATGTCTCTGGGTAGTGTACTACAGTTGTTAAAAAAATAAGTTAAAAACAAGAGCACACCAACAGGAAAGCAGAGGTACTGGATTTATGTCATCCAAGAGCTACATTAATTAGGAAAGGAACAGTTTGAAACAGCCAATTTGTACTCATTAAAAATGAATGAGGTGACAGCGTTACTTTAAAAATTTCTTAGGGCATTTTCCAGTAGAACCCAGGACCCCCCCCACCCCCACCCCGGGTGAAACTGCGCCTCCAAACCTTAACAAGTGCTCTGCTGGCTTATAATGTTGTGCACGCCCATGAAACCATACATTTGGAAAGGGGAAATTCTCCACTCCAACGCTGCTTGTGTTGTTTTGGAAAAACAATTTTCGTAAATGCAATATTGTATAGAAAGCTTGGACCTCTGAAACTTGGACCAAGAAACCAAATTAAGACCTTCAAGCATGTGGTGTGTGTGTGTGTGTTTATATATATAAAAAAATCCCTCCCCTACCATGAAAACCAAACAAACAAACAATCAAAAAACCTAAAAGTGTATACCTGCTTTCTGACTTCACAGCAAATCAGAAATTGCATAGGATATACTTTGTGCAAGGCAAAAAGCCTTTTAAGTATCTGGAATATAACTCCTAATCTTGCTCACAGTTCTGTGTACATCAGATATCATCGAATTTGTGTTTTAAGTAGTCTTTCATGACCTTGGCAATTGGTAGTTCATCAAGTAGCTTTAGGTTTTGAAGGCCTATACATTGTCGAATTTTAATTCGGCACAGGTCCTGCAAGTTTCTGGGCTGTCCTAAAAAGACAGAAAAAAGAAACTGTTACAAAGCTACACAGTACAATATTTAAGGCAGGCTTTTCAGTTCTGAAAAGAATTATTTGTTTCACCGGGACACGTCTTTCTATGGACTTCACATGCAAAGGACCAGACAGACTTACTGAGAGGACGCACCCTGGAGACCTTCATGTGAGGTTTTATCTGATGCTTTTCACAACCCTGGGATGATGGATATTTTCACCTCCATGTTACAAATAAGGACTCAAGGGATCAGGGATTTGAGCAAATTGCTCAATGTCAGATGACCAGTTAAAGCTTTTTGGACAGAGACTAAAACCAGTTTTTCTGAGTCTAAGCCTGGTATTCTTTTCATTACAAATCAGAATGCCGGTTTTCATCCTGGGATGCCTCTAATATGCTGAGTGAACCTGGGCGAGCAAATCAAAATTTCTCTGTCTGAAAAGTGGGGGAACCAAATGAGATGCTGTCTAATGTGGCCCCTCCTTCAGCTCACCACTGAGGACACTGGAGCCTAGACATGTAGCATGATCTCCAGGGAGCTTTCCCAAGCGACATCTGCCCACCTGTTCGCCATGGTTCTGGACATAGCAGACGCTTGGCTGTGGGCACGAGGGCATAGACTGGGGGGGGCAGGGAGCCAGGCAGAAAAAACACCCCAAGCTATTTTGAATCTACGTGTCTTCAAACCTCACACCCTTACCCAATGTGCCAATAAAAACCACTGCTGTAACTCAACTCAGAAGAAAATTTACAAAATTCAATTTCGTTCACTTCTGAATATCGTATTTTACCAGAACAATTTAGATGACCTCAAACACAAGCAAGAATTCTGAGCAACAGTGCCTCAGTTGCTGGACTCACATAAATTTTGCTCTCATATTAAATGGTAACAAACAGCAAAAGCTAACATGTTGAATGCTTACTCCATGCCATGGGTCCTTATAAGCTCTCAACATACACTAACTCGTTTCATCCTTTTATGAGGGAAGCACTACTTTGATCATCATCCCCATCTTACAGACTCCTTGCGTCTCAGAGAGATTAAGTAACATGCTCAAAGTCAAGTAGAATGCCATACCTCAGCGAATCTCAAACTTCTTGGTCTCAAAACCTCTTTGCATTTTTTAAATATATCAAGGACCCGAAAGAACTTCCACTTATGTGGGTTATATCTATCAATAACTACCATATTAGAAGTTAAAGCGAATTTTAGAAATACTTATTCATTAAAAAATAAATAAATAAAAATAAACCCACTACATGTGGCCACAGACAACACTGGTACAAAAAAACAGTATTTTAAAAAACAGTAAGAATGACATTCTTTCACATTTTTGCAAAGTTCTTAAAGGGCTGGCTTAATAGAGGACAGCTGAGTTCTCATATATGCTTCTACACTTAATCTGCTGTGATAAAGTCATCTTGTCTCTGGACAAGATGAAAGAAGGAGCGTGAAAAAGGCAGATCATGTCTCGGTATTATGAAAACTGTTTTGACCTCAGACAGGGGAAAGGGTCCTGTGGAGCTCCAGGAGTCCCCAAGCCATACATGGAGAACCACTGCTATCTATAATTAGTACTTTACCCCTTACTTGAACTGCCCTTGTTTATAGTGATCGCCATTATTCAAAATTAAGTAATTCTTCATAAATGAAAAAGGCTCCTTTTAACTCTCTGTAAGGGCCTGTGTGAACATGTGCTTTCCAAGAGTTACTTAACACACGGTCTTCTCTGAACAGAACTGCAGAAGCTACTGCTTTCCTAGAAACGCCTGTAAACCTGGGGCATGTCTATCTATGGATACCTGCACGCAGATCAGTGTGAGTCTGTGATACGCTCACGCGTCTCTCGCCAAGATGTGTCTTCTCCATTTTCCAGATCTCTGCTCAGAAGCACTTCATTAGGGGTGACAAAGGTTCCCCATCAGATACTTCAGAGTTCCTTTCTACTACAGCACTTAATAAGGCTGTGATTTTACATTTATTTGGTGATTCTCTACTAATGTCCACCTTCTTCACTATCTGACATGTTCCATGAGGGCCAGACCACATCTGGCTGCCAATGTGGCCCAAGGCCTGACACTGTACTCAGTAAAAACGAGCTGAATGAATGAATACTTAACAGGCTTGTCCATAAGGGACAAACCAGTCAACTCACTGCAAAACCCACCCGTGTCAACAGCAAATCATTTTCTAACCTGTTTTGAATTATTTTTCACCACCCTTCATGGGCTACCATTAGGAAGGGAATAAATTATCATTGTCATTTTTTGATAAGCGCTTACAGTATTTGATCTGCAAATGCAAACCAGAATATGAATTAGATATGAACCTTCTTTTTTCAGAGTAAAGAATCTGATTTTCCTAATAGATGGCAGGTTCTTTTCAAATGTAGTATTAACAAAAAGAACAAGCACAATGTATTCAGACAAAAAACAGGTGAGGATAAGGCTGACATGTAAAAAACATACGCACACTTAAATGGAAACATATCATCCAACAAAGTAGAAAACCTGTATTATTGGGATTTGCTTAGCTAAGGGGGAAAAAGAAGGGATCGAGGCAAAGGGTTACAGAAGGGGGGATCTTCTGCTCATCCTATTTTGTGTCAGACTGTGCTCTCCAAAAATAGCCACAACCTCTCCTGTGCCTCATGTTCTTTTTTACAGTGTGATCCATACGCCCACCTCTAAGAGATGGAGCCTCGGTTCCCCTTCCTTGAAACTGGGTGCACTCATCACTATGGGGGAAGTGAAGCTATGTGACTGCGATGAGTAAGTCACAGAAGGGGACATGCTTTCACCTGGTTCTTGGGACATTCACTCTGCCAACACAGCTACCAGCATGCCCTGAAGAAGTCTGAGCAGTCTAGAAGGAAGAACTGAGGTCACTGCCCAGCAACCCTGGCTGAACGGCTGAACTCCCAACTGCCAGCACCCAATTCCAGCCATCGGAGCGGGCCATCTTGAAAGTGGAGAGGCCCCAGTCAAGAGACTCCAGATGACACTGCGTGGGGCAGAGAAGCAAAATAATCCACCATTACTGTGTTAAGCCACTAAAATTTGCAGCATTAGATAACTGAGATTCTGGGACCCTGAAGTAGGGTGTTGCCATTAAAAAAAAAAAAAAAATTCTAAAATATGTGGCTTTATCACTGGGACCAGCTGGTGGGGAAGGGCTCTGAGGAGTCTGTTAGGGCTTAAAAGAAAGTTCTAAAATGTTACTAGAAGCTGGGAAAAAAAATGTTACTAGAAGCTGGGGTGGGGGGGCTTTTATTAGTAGCAGAAAGTTTGGCAACACTGTCCCCGGTTGTAACATAGAAAAGTAGTAAATATATCCTAATGATCTAGTTAAGAAGATTCCATGGGCCGACTATTGGAGGGGCCACTGGCTCTCCTGTCTATGATAAAATGCAAGAAAGCAAAGATAAGCTGGCACCTGTAATCCAAGGGATGTAGCTACAGAAATCCTATCATCCTCTGAAGGCACCTCCACAGGGCCTCTCCCAGGGAGAGATGAACTTTCTATGTCTACACATCAGAGTTTTACTCGACTTGCTACTGATTTTTCTTCTCCTTTAATTATTAAGTGGTGTGTTGTGGCAATCTTTTACTATTTTGGGAGAATCTTATCTTTTAAAGAGCTCTTGGCCATGTATAATCTGCAGAATGACCTTTAATGGGAGAGGCACATCTTAGTGGTTAAAAGCATCAAGTCTGGAGCATGACGGCCCGGGTCTGACTCCTGGCCCCACCATTTACAATCTGCGTGATCCTGGGCAAGCTCCTTAGCCTCCTGCCTCAGATTCCTCATCTATGAGCCAAGGATAACAACACCTCCATCACAGGGTTTACAAGCATCAAAAAAGTTAATTTTGCGGGCGCCTGGGTGGCTCAGTTGGTTAAGCAACTGCCTTCGGCTCAGGTCATGATCCTGGAGTCCCTGGATCGAGTCCCGCATCAGGCTCCCTGCTCAGCAGGGAGTCTGCTTTGTCCTCTGACCCTATCCCCTCTCATGTGTCCTCTCTCTCTCAAATAAATAAATAAAATCTTTAAAAAAAAAAAAAAAAAGTTAATTTTGCTAAAGTGCTTATGGGTATCGTACCAGACACACAGTAAGGGCTATATAAGTATTTGGTGAATAAAGGTTAAAATAGTGATTTTTCAATACTTGTAAGGATAACGTTTGCTTCTCCTTCCCAGAAAAGTGGAGGGTGCTTCCTGGAAGTTGAGGTCTCCCCTCTTCCCGGTGTTAAGAGAGGAAGACAACTAGTTGGCAGCTTACAGCAAAGGAGCCACTTGGTAATCGGTTACGGGGAAACGGTCCTGGGCAAATTGATGGGAATGACACTGTGGAAATTGCCGCATGATTTAGGGCAGGCAGAGATGTAAGAACCTTAACTATATAAGAACCCGTGCGGTGATGAAGGGAGGGGTGTCTTTACGTTACTGCGCTGCCAACGGAGACAGGGACTCATCTTGCCATGTCGGAACACGGACCGGACAGCAGGCTTTAACAGGCAGGAGTGTGGTAAGGACTACTCATTGCCATCCCTGCTATTTCTAAGACTGACTAGGGAGCTATTTTTTTTCAGGAGTATCATTTTAGGAACAGAAAATGATTGAAAAAGTACTTACTTCCTAGTCAACACATCACTCAAAAAAGATTTACTGTGCACCTATGTACCCCCAAAATGCACTATGCCATGGATTAAAGGGGTGAGGGGAGAGAAGGCGGCAGAAGAAAAGAAGGCAGAGAAAGAGAATAAACAGAATGAAACCAAAAACACTCAACACACGCATGCACAAGGTTTACTAGGTGTCGCAGAAAATTACTCCTAGCCTGTTAAGTAACAATTGCCTTGTTCAAGGGATTGTAACAGGAGAGACCTGGGGGGATAGCTCACACAAGAGTATAATTTCAGCAATCATAAACACTTTGGGGGATGCAGGAACACTACAAGGTATTCACACTAACAAACTACAATGGGATTGCATAATAGTTCAAAGGGCTATTAATCTCTCCATTTGGTAAAGGAGCCCATCATTAGTAATAATTGGGCTTGCATAAAATAGGAAATCAGCTTTTGAAGGGTCTGGTCTAAGATAAATTACAAAACCAGGGCAGCGGCATAATTTAGAAAATCAAATATCCTAAACCACCTCCTTTTGATACCACCATTACCAGGTAATGACAGGCTAAATTTATTTATTTGGGTAAAATATTTGTAAAGGTAGACAGAGAGGCAAAACATCTTTGTATAGCCAGAGAAAAGAAAATGAAAGCAAAACAATGTTCTGGGTCTTCTTTGGGGGAGAGCGGAAAGAGACCGGCAGTAGAGGGTGTAAAGAAACACAAAGAAAGATTTAGCCTCCTTTGACTGCTGTCTACAATCTGACTTGTTCCTTTCAGCTACCTCCCCATTTTAGGTCAGCATCTGGAATGGTCTCCCAATACCTCTTTGTTTTATTTCAGCTTCCCATTTTAAAATCCTACCATAAACACGTTTTATTCCTTTGCTCTTGTCTCTCAATTTCCTTCACACTCAAGATGAAATGGGTTCAACAAATCTTTATAGGACAATGGCAGTTTCTAGCTCACCTTAATATAAAAATCGTGGTATTATAAAATAATTTAACTTAGATCCAAATATATACAGTTTCAGCCTTGATGACATTTATCCATTGGTTACATTTGTTTCCACAGGCTAATGAGCTTTGACCTATATTCTTCATTTGCATTAAAACTAAACAAAATCATAGACTGCTTCTTAACAAATAACAAATCTCTAGAAGCCTATATTGAAAACAGAAAGCAATATAAATATCATGAAAAAAGTGAAGAATAAGGCAATGCTTTCTAGATCAAAGGACCCTAAAAATAAGTGACTATTTATTTCTAGAAGTGATTTTAGTAATTGGGACCCAAAGGCCTATCAAGACTATAATGCAGATGTCTGGCAAATCCCCTATTACCCCCCCCCCCCCAAAAAAATCAATAATAAAATATCACCATAGGTAAAATGTGCTACACAAATTACTTCTCTTAAAGAGTTACACTAGGTGGGGCGCCTGGGTGGCTCAACTGGTTAAGTGACTGCCTTCGGCTCAGGTCATGATCCCGGGGTCCTGGGATCGGGCCCCGCATCGGGCTCCCTGCTCAGCCGGAAGCCTGCTTCTCCTTCTCCCACTCTTCCTGCTTGTGTTCCCTCTCTCGCTGTCTCAATTAAATAAATAAATAAAATATTAAAAAAAAAAAAGTTACACTAGGTAACCCTGTTTTGATATCATCCTACCCCCCCCCCAAAAAATCAAAGTGATTAAAGAAGCATTTGAAAGAAATACAGAAATAAGGGCACCTGTTGTAGAGGTGTTGTTTTATGTGATCATCTGCTCACATGCTTGCCGTTGTACTAGATTTAGCTGAGAAAGCCACAGCCTAAATTTTACCTTCTTAAAATTAAAATAAAAAAAAGATGACTTGTATTCTTACTTTTTAGAGTTTGAAACTGTTCTTGAAGTTTAACTCCTGCCGCCAAAACATCATATTTGACTATTTTTAAATAAAAACACATTTCAGGTTACTGCAGTGTTTATAAAACAGTATTTTTAAACACCTGTGATGCCATTCTGGAAAGCAACACGCTTAAGTACTTGACAGATTAAGTCTCCCCCAAATAGTTTACCCAATTCAATTCCCATCTACCTAATCTTTTTTTTTTTTCTTAGAAATAGGAGCCATTTAATTTCCTAAACTGTACAAATCATAATACAACCCAGTCCGACCTTTCACACACCACTGATGCAAACTGGGTAGTTGCTTCAAGTCTGTGAGCAACATCTACTCGAAACACAGATTGCAACTTCGCCTCCTTTTGGATAGTAAACACAAACCCAAATTGCATATTCCCGGCCTTAAGAATAATCTAGACCAGAGCTTGCCACAGGAATAGAATATGCTTGTGAAAGTTGGCTGTTCAGTGAACAAAAATTAATGGTTAACTTGCTCAAGGACTTCTTGGCACCTTGGATATGCTGGTACTCCCTGAAACTGGGATCTAGAATGCAGGGTACTGGTCTTCCAAACTAATTTGAATAATGTATCCGTTTACCCTCATAGCATCTGACAGAACCACAATTTTATAGACACACTTCAGGAATCACTGATCTCTACAGATCCTAAGTTGTAAATACACTGGCATAGGGCAAGTAGTAATTTAAAGCATTTCATTTGGGACGCCTGGGTGGCTCAGTCGTTAAGCGTCTGCCTTCGGCTCAGGTCATGATCCCAGGGTCCTGGGATCGAGCCCCGCATCGGGCTCCCTGCTCCACGGGAAGCCTGCTTCTCCCTCTCCCACTCCCTCTGCTTGTGCTCTCTCTCTCTCTCTGACAAATAAATAAAATCTTTAAAAAAATAAAGCATTTCATTTTATCCAGACTGTAGTAACTGCAAACAGAAATATATTAGAAATTCACCATATCTGAAAACACCAGGCTAACAAGCTGTCCTTAAAAATTTGAAGGTAGAAGTTGTACATCACCAGGGTCTCAATCTTTTAGTTTTATGACCTCTTTGCACTCTCAAAATTGGAGGACCCTGAAGAATTTTTGTTTATGTGGGTTATCTCTATCTGTATTTGCCATACGTAGAAATTAAGGTTGGGAAGTTTAAAACATATTTGTTGATTCATTTAAAAATAACAGTAATACAGGATGCCTGGCTGACTCAGTTGGTGGAGCATGCAACTCTTGATCTCAGGGTTTGGAGTTCAAGCCCCACACTGGGTGTAGAGATTACTAAAAAAATAAAATCTTAAAAAAAAATAACAGTAATATAAATTCATGATCAGTTGAAGTAAATTTTGGGAGAAAAAAGAGGCTGCTTTCTAAAACAAAAAAGGTTTCACAAGAAGAGTGGCACTGCTTTACATGTTTGCAAATTATCTCTTAAAGTCTGGCTTCATACAAGATAGCTGGATTCACGGATCTGCTCCTGCATTCTGTTCTAATATGCTGTCTTGATTGAAGTACTTCAAGAAAATCCAGCTTCATTCACATAGTTGGAAAGGGAAAGAATATTTTCATAGTGTTTTTAGATGATCATCGTCTTCTTTGATACTTCACCAAAACTCGACAAGTGGTATTTTTTTAAAGGTTAGTTGCAATATGCGATCCGAAACCAAATCAATGAACGTCTCGTCTCGTACTCTTTCACATTCAAATCCATTGGTCTACTTTGTCCTTTGAATGGATCTTTTACCCATGCATGTTTTTGTCAAATTATGCATTAGTCCTTTGGAAAACATTGGCTCACTAGGTTATGGAGATCTTCCAAATGTTGACCCATTTCATTAAATAGTATCAAAAAAAACCACTTTTGTTAGTATTGCCGCTTATCTCAAAAAAGTCTTTGCATATTGGGAACCTGCCAATGTCACAGTAGCAAATACAAGCTTTTCAAAATTCTAATTTTCACTTGAAAGCTCAAATTTTATGACTTGTCATAAATACCGTCAATTGTTTTCCTTTAACGTGACAAGAAAGTCTGCCAAATAGCCAAGACTAAATAGCTATCGTTTGGCTGTCAGTCAATCTTCCAGGTAAAAATGGGTGCTCCACAAAAAAAGCTGCTGGTTCAGCTCAAACAAATCGAAGAAGTGCTTTTTGTCAATTCAATCACAGCACTCTGGTATGCAGTAAGAATACTTTCAATTTCCATTCCACAGAATATTAAAAAGGCATGTACTCAGAGGGATCAGATTTAATGGGATTAATTTTACTGCTTTGTCAAAGACATCCCTAAGTGGAACTGGAAATCTTCTTTAGTGAGATTGCCTGGTGGTGAAGAACTCAAGAACTACGTGTACCATTTGGGGCTACTGCCTCGGTTAACACTGAGGAGCCAGCAGTTTGACCCACCATTGCTCCTACCCCATCAGTCAAATGACAGCGCAGCGAAAGAGGCGAATCACATCTCAGCGCTGCTATGAAATCTGTTTTGACCTCATGGGCACCTAAAATGGTCTTGAGGACCCCCCAAGAGGCCACACTATGAAAACCACTGTTCTACATAAATCATAAAATAAAATCACAAACGGCAGGAAATCATCCCCTTTAAGAGTGGTTACCGGCAAGAATTTTAAAAAGGAGGGGGGAGACCCCAAGGACTGTGGTCTAATTCCCTCATGTTTCAGAGAGGGTAACTGAGAATCAGGGGGAGCTGGGAGGCTAAGCGGCTTGCCCAAGGTTTTCAGGCATGTCAGACTCGGGGTCAAGAGCCCATTAGCTGCTCTCTCTACCACTAGACACAGCTAATTTAACAACACCTCTGACACAGGCAGAGCTGAGAGATCTTCAGGATCGTATACAGGAGAGCTGTGCCTCTGAATTCCAGGGGGCGAAATGCTACTCAGCCCAAATGACCATGAATAGGCTGTTGTTCACTTTTTACGTAAAAACAACAAAACTAATGAACTGACTTCCAGTTTTAGCTCTTGAGCATGTAAGGAGCTTGGAAGTCATCACTCCTGCTCTTGTAAGAAGAAAACACTGAACAAACGCAAAATCAGTGACTTGCCTTGGACTCGCCCACCAGTGAACAGACCTCACAGCGCAAACCACCACACAGTCAGGAGAGAGAAACAAATCCAGCGAGTGACCGCTAAGATGTGCGAACCTGGAGCACAAGCTGCTGGAGCCATAAACTCGTAGGAACACTTCAATGGTAATTTTGACGAGTTACCTGAGGCTGTGTGTGGACTGGCCTGACAGTGAGGGTCACGGTCTTAGGAAGCAACCCCCCCCAACCTGCCACGTTCTCTCCATTTTACTTTCAGGAACCCCACCAGGTTGTCATAGTGAATAGCTAATAAAAACCCCCTTGTGGCTCTGGCAGAGGGTTAAGAATAATCATGGGATCTACACCCAGAACCTTCTCCATAACAAAGGCCTGTTCTCTAAGGGTAAAGACTTGACCAGAGTCTTATCCCACCTGGAGAAAGACTCTGGGTGCTGGAGTCAGAGAACTGTTCTAACTGTCTCACCAAGCTGTGTGAGGGAAGAGGAGGAGGACAGAGAGAAGCCCAAAGTCAAGAGGGGAGACAAGACCGAGGACGCAGGAGGGACTGAAGTTTCCAGGACCTACAGCTCCAGCAGACATGGCACGCAGCCCAGATCCCGGCCAGGTTCACACAGAACCTGACATTTAAAGGCCTATTTACCTCTGTTCCTCTTACCTGATCCATCCTGTCTGGCTTCAATAAAAAGTTACAAGACATGCTAAAAGGCAAGAAAAAAAACAACAGTTGGGAAAGACAAAGCAAGCATCGGAACAGACTCAGCTATGACACAGATGTTGGAATTATCAGACAGGCAATTTAACTTATGATTGCTCTGTTGAAACTGATGAAGATGGTAGACGGTAACAGTAAAATCTTGCCTCTCTAATGCCTCGATGAAAGAGCAGCCCCACAGAGATAGATTCCACACAGTGAGTTGAGATGTGCAGGTCCCTGGCAAAGGGAGGAATGGTGACAAGCCGACCCCTCCAACAGCTTTTCACCTTGCTGCTTGTCCAGGTCTTGGATTCCACTTTGCCTTCTGAATGCTTCCTTCTTGTGCAGAAAGAGTAACAAGCCTTACAATCGAAGGATTTCCTGGGCAGGCAGCACAACACGGCACCTGTTTTGCAAAGAGGCTGGCCAATCAGACATGGAAGCAGCCTCCTTTCAAGTGGCACTCTCCAGCAGGAAGCCGTATCGTTTTCCGCCCTCTCTACTCTGTTCTCTAAAACCCTCCTCTGATTTCCAGACCCTTGGACACAAGGAACTGCAATTACCAGAGATTTTCAGGCCTAAGGCCTTCTCCTGCAGAGGTGGCTGGCTGAAGAAAGTCCGTCCCTACCACAGGCATAATCTGTGCCTGAGAATTCAGAAGTGGGCTTTGCCCCCAAACTTAAGTTCTACGCTGCTTGTCTCCGAACAAAATTCCAGGCATGCAGGTCATTAAAATGCCTTCTGTACCCCCCGTAAGTTTAAAAGTTCTTGCTAGTCTATGCCCGAGGTTCAGCTTTCTTGTGGAATTTCTCTCTTAAAAGATTTTTCATTCTGGATAACTCCTTCATCCATACAGTGACTAGGGGAGTTCACATTTGGCACAGGGGAAGGTAAGGGGAATAACAGTCCACCAAGCTAAAAAATAGGAGGCTGGGGGAGAGTAAGAATCTAAGGGATTCACTCTATTGGCAGCAAGCCAGGCCTTGCTGTTCATCCACTCTCATATTTTAAAAAACATATATAGCACTTAAAATGTGCCAGGTGCTATTTTAAGCACATTACAAACATTAACTCATTTAACCCACACAACAAGCCTGTAAGACAGATATAATTATCCTAATGCTCCCATGAGGACACTGTGGCAGAGCAGTTGGGTAACCTGCCCAAGGTCACAGGGGACAGGTGGCAGAGCTGGGGCTTGAGCTTGGGCAGCCCAGCTCTAGTCGATGCCTTTAACTGCTGAGCAAAATATTTAACAAAAGGGGCTGAGGCAGTCACATTAATTTAACCAGGAGTCTCGAGTGAGAAATTAAAACAAAAACGAAAGCAACAACAAGAAGATATTCAGAATGCCGAAAGAGTAAGAGATACTTCACAGGCTTTTTCCAGGACAGAATCCTAACCTGAAGTTTCAGAGTAATATCCTCTCTCATAACACCAATACCCCTCCCAGTCTACGAATGAAGACTGCTAGAAAATTGGCTGAGAGAACCAGCACTGGAAATGTCACGGCACACTTCTCGTTAGATGCGGCCTGGATCTGAAGAGTCAGAGTAAGCTGGTGAGGAAACACCACAGAGGACATCCCCTGTGTCTCGGTATGTCGTGTGTCTCAAAAACTTTCTTTGAGGGATCACCCACCAGTCAGCCCAAAACCCTGCTCCCAAGGCAGACAATCTGTGTAGAACACAGGAGCCACCAGGCCCTTGTAGCCATCTAAATTTCAATTAATACAGATAAATGACCAACTCCGTTCCTCAGTGGCATTAAGCACATAACACGTGCACACTGGCCACACGGGGCCAGGGCTGGCAGCTACCATACTGGACAGTGCGGACAGGCCGTTTCCGTCGCCACACACAGGCCAAGTGGACAGCCTAAGTTAGATGCTGAGGGTGATTTCTTTTGAGGCTCTGGTCTGCAGACACCCAGTGGTAACAATGCCATCTTTTCCTTTTCATAAGCACACAAAATCCAAATTACACTTCATTTGTTCATAAGATTTCCACTCCCAAGTTCAGTTTCAAGCAGGAGGTAGATTATTTATAGGGTCGAGTCAACTCCTTACCCCTCAGTACCCGGTACCCACAGTGTATTTGTTCTTCCATGATAATGACTGAAAGGGAAAAAGCAGGCGAGGAAAAGGGAATTCATGAAAGAGTGCAGCAGACGGTGAAATCAAGCATGTCGTTTACCGACTTGAGCCTCGGGTTGGATGTTGAGCTCCGAGACGCACCTCGACGAGCTGCAGAGGAAGCCTGAAAAGGGAGGGTGGCTATACCCACACACAGACCAATACCCCTACCAGAGAAACAATGCAAACGTGCACCACCACGCAAGGTGGGGCACACATTCCCAGGCTTTCAGAAGCGCCCGTACCAAAACAGGTCAGAAGTGGAAGCCACAAGGGTCCGGGGCCGTAGTACCAAATCTCCCACTGACGACAAATCTCATCTTACAACAGCTTCTGGCATCTGTAACCTGCATTACTAGGATCCCTCGCTCAGGAACACTGCTGTTCATCCCATGTGGGGTCACATCCCGGGAAGCCAGAAAAGCAACAATAAGACGTGGAGCAACAGCTTAGCACTGAAGCACCAATTCTAGAACACTTCCACAGCTATGGAACCTAAAGTCCAACGCTCTCCTTCTAATTCTTCAATCAGAAGTCCATGAAAGCCCGAATGACTATGTGTATGACCAGTAAGAACTGTCTTGTTCTAACAGAGATCTTTGTGAATTTAACAATTTCTCCTTTCTCTGTCCCTTCCTACATTTCCACTCTCAGCTTATCTATCCCTATTACTTTTAGTAACACAATTGAATTTGTATGAAATCTTGTGATACAGAGCTTTCTTTTTATTTCAGATGAATGAGGCATGAGTCACATTATTAATAACTTATTAATAAGCAGGGCTGATAGGAATCATTAGCGTCTGCTCATTTTAAGTTGTAAACACATCTGAAACACGCCCCCAGAAGATGAAAATTTCTTAAAAATGCAGTAAGATTAATAATTAAATTACATACTTGTGACTTCTTGTAAGAAATCCAAACACGGTCGACTACTTCCAGAAATACTTATTGAAACAGCCAATGGGGTCTGTCCTTCATAGTTCCTTGTGTTTGTGTCCGCTCCATAGTTATATAACATCCGTGCACAAAGCACATCATCCCTAAGGGCAGACAAATGCAAAGGAGTCTGTCCATCTTCTAAGCGACCCAAGTTTGTGTCTGCTCCTCTCTGAAGGAACATTCGGCAGTAAGAGTGATTGCTTTTGATCACAGCGTATCGCAACAGAAAACCGTTCTGGATGTCGATGTTGGCATTGTGGTCCAGGAGGATCTTCACGCAGCTTGACCTCTCTCGGATGATGGCGAGCTGAAGGGGGGTGGTGCCTTTATCGCTGAGTGGGTCGACCTCAGCCTTGAACTCCAGTAGGAGTCGGACAAATGAGTCCCTACCATAGTGAGCAGCCACATGGAGGGGAGTCCAGCCATCATTGCTTTTGGCATTAATAATGTCGCTCCTGTATTCAGATTCTAACATCAGGCGTGCAATCCGGGCCCGGCCGTGCATGGCTGCATAATGAAGAGCAGTGAAGCCTCCGATCAAGTCCTTAACTGTTGGATCGGCTAGGGTTAAAACCAAAATGAAAACATTAGCAGACTCGAAGACAAAACAATGAACTCTACCACGGCACAGAGCATTTAAGCCCATTCCCAGGAAAAAAAAATGTGAAATGACTCAAGATTGTAATGGACATCAAGTATTTCTTTCTCAGTTTAATTGAAGCATAGTTTTCACAGAAAATAAATTTTGATAGAAAGTCATCAAACCTGGGTTAACAGAACGAAAATGACCTACAGAGTATTTAAGAGATAGGCAAAAACAAAGTGTTCAGATGGCCACAGCCCCTCTCGGTCTTAATTTAACCAACTGCTTTTGGCTACTCGGCTCTCTCATCTCTGTATTGTTTCATGTTTCTCTTCAGTTTTGAACTTTTTGTTTTCTCTTGTGCTTCTTGGTCTTAAAGAGAAGCATGTGTAGCAACATCTGCTGCTCTAAAGGACGGATGTACTGTGGTCTGGCAGGCTGTGTTGTTTTAGGGTGTATTAGGTAAAAAAAACAAAACAAACAAAAAAAAACCTGTGGTCTGTAAAAATTCCAAAGCACGTAAGATATATGTTAAATGATCTTGATAAATCATTTTTTCCTAAGATAAGAGACTATTCTGTGGATTCTTAGTTTTATAAGAATTTTGGAGTTTCTAAGAATTAAGTAGCATGTTGTGTGAAAAATTGGGAGAAACCTCAGCCCTGTAGAGATATTTTCTATAACAGTTGCAAAATGCTCTCCTAAATGGACTGATTTCTGGAAAGAAAGTTAAAGGAAGAAAGAGAAGCGACAATCGGCTGTGTGACTCTTCATCACAGACTTTTGTCACCTGCCCCGATCTTCCCTGAAGCCAAGGGTCAGTTCTGTGTGGCTCTCATCCCACTGGCCTTCCTGGGCAGTGGGTAGAAAAGGGGCAAGAAGTGCTCCCTCCTGTTATGTAGGTCACGTCTTGGGGGCCAACAATCTCAGGTGAAAATAAATTGGTCAGGCCTAACTACCTAGGGTTAAAATGCTCCCTTAATTTCTAGTTTATTCATGGAAGAGAGAAATTCATGAGTGTTTTCCAAATAAACAGAAAGTATCCAAAGTTAAAGGATTAAAACACTCCTTTATTGTTTACCTAAACGTTATTTAGTTCTAAACTATATGATGGTAGCTGGGTCCCTTAGAAAAATCTATGAGGCAGAAAACTCCATACAAAATATTAATAATACTATAGAGAATAAAAAATACAATTAAGAAGTAGTTGCTAACAAAACCTGTAAAAAGTTAACATTTTTAGGAAAGCTGTATCAGTTGAATTTCTAAAATCATTTAGTATAAACTGATACTACCCAGTGGTCATATTACAATTTAAAGAAAGTAAGAGTATTCTATCTGCCTTGGCCGTCTCTAAAAAAAAAAAAGATACAGTACCTATACACTGTGAGACTTTAAAGAAAGCAAGAACGTTTAAACAAAGCATTTTGCTGCCATCTACTGGTAAGGCACGAACTTGAGCGACAAATGTTTTCACTTGGACAGCTTATGCTGAGCCCTCAAGTCTCAGACACCCACCTCCCTTATGTATGGAGACTAAGACAGGCATGAAATCTAAAAGAACCCCTTTTATTCGAATGAAACGATGAATCTTGCCAAGACTTCCATTTCTAATCTATACCTGACCAATCAGCTGCTTCTTTCTTAATCTGTGGGGTTTCAGAATACCTTCTTTCATTTCTCCCACCTTTGAATCCACCAGGGGTGTCTTTAAAGGTGCCAGCAAACAGTCTTACGCGCATCCTATACTCGCTCCATTTGACAGTAAGATTGAAATTATGTTACATGAAATTGCACCAGCATCTTTGGTTTTCCACTTTAGGCCTTTTTTTAGGTGCTACTTGCATTTTGGTGCTATACTGAGCTAGGAAAAACAAAGATTAACAGATACAACAAGGATCTGCTTAGTCTCAGTAAAAACCATGAAAACGCAGTACCGAGGACATGCTGTAAACACAGCACAGAGGTAGAGCTATAAATTAACAGTGCGTAAAAAGTGTATACTTACTGTCCTCAAGGCATTAACAAATAGGAGACAAAAGACAAATGAAGATGAAAACAAAGATTAATTTAAGGATTATTATAGCTAATGCAACAGATAAGGAAAAGATCTCATTTGTAATTAGTAACAGAAACTGCAAAACGCCTAGATACAAAGTGAATAAAGATGCACAAGATACATGTGAAGACACTTCTTTGATTGAACTGAATTCACTTCATCTGTATCTGCTCAAATGTCCCTTCATCAGAAAAGCCTTCCCTGAACACCAACAGCAGTCCCGGCCACCTCATTACTTTGTCCTTTTAGCTCGCTTCTGCCTTCTCACAGGTGCAACTTATTTGAAACAAGTTACAGTATAGTTTCGAGAAATCCATTTAAACCTACTGAAAATTTTTAAAGTATATATAAATAAAAGTATTTCCTACCAATATGATTTTTTTCCAACTGCTTTAGTGAGGTATAATAAAATTCACCCGTTTTAAGTGTAGAGGTTGATGAACTTGGACGAACTATAGACAGCCATGTAACCACCACCACAATCAACATACTCCCATCATCTCCGAAAGTTCCTTCCTGCCTCTTTACAGCCAATTCCTTGCCCAGACTGTGAGTCCCAGGCAACCACTACAGTTTTGCCCTTCTAGAATTCCATATGACTGAAATCATACAGTATGTAGACTTTTGTGTTGGACTGATTTCAGTTAGCATGATGTTTCTGAAATTCACCCATGTTGTTGGTGTGTATATATCAAAAGTTCATTCCTTTGTATTGCTGAATAGTATTACATAATATGTATATACATTTATTTATGGATTCACCAGTAGATAGATAACTGCGTTATTTCCAGTTTGAGGCTATTATGAGTGAGGCTGCTGTGAACATTCACATACAAGTCTGTATTTTTCATTTCATTTGGGTAGATACCTAGGAAAGAACTGCTAGGCCACATGTTAACTGTACATTTAACTTCCCAAGAAATTGCCACACTGTTTTTCTAAGTGGCTATACAATATTATGTTCTCTCACCAGCAACACTGTATGAGAGTTACAGTTCTACATCTTCACTAATACCTGGCATCATCAATAATTTTAATTTTACTGCTCCAGAGAGTATAAAGTAGTAACTTACTGAGGTTTTAATTTATATTACCCTGATGACTAGTGATATTGGGTTTATTCATGTATTTTGTCAAGTGTCTGTTGAAATTGCTCACTCATTTTTACTAGATTGTTTTTCTCATTACTGAGTTTACAATTGTGTATATATTCTGGATACAAGTCTTTGTCAGCTATGTTTTGTAAATATTTTCTCCTAGTCTCCTGATTGCCTTTTCATTTTCCTTTTTTTGAAGAGCAAAATGTTTAAATGTTGAGGAAGTCAACTCATTTGTGTCTTTTATTGCTTGCGCTTTTTGTATCCCATTTAAGAAATCTTTGCCCAACACAGTGTCACCTAGAATTTGTGTTTTCTTCTAGAAGTTTTATTTTTAACTCTTACATTTAGGATAATGACTTATTGCTAGTTGATTTCTGTGTAAAGTGAGATCAGATCAAGGTTCACTGTTCCATACAGATATCTAGTTGCCCAGCACAATTTGGTGTAAAGACTACCTTTTTCCCAATGATTTATCCCTGTGCCACGGTCGAAAACCAATTTACCATACAAGTGTGGGTCTTTTCCAAACTCTGTTCTAGTCTATTGACAGAAAAGTGTATCCATACACCAATACTGGATTGTCCTGATTACTTGCAGCTTTACAGAAAGTCTCAATAGCAGGTAGTACATAACCTCAAACCTTTTAAAAAACTGTTTTGGCCAATAAATTTTAGAATCAACTTGTCATTTTCTTCAAACAAGCCTATGGGATTTTGATTGGAACTCCAATGACTCAAAAAATGGAAACCATCCCCAAATACTCTAAATAATATTGATTCTTCCAAACATAACAAAGAGTATCTATCTATTTAGGTCTTCTTTAATTTCCCTCAGCAATGTTTTGTACTTCTCAATGTAAAGGGCTTGCACATCTATCATTACATTACTAAATATTTTAAGTTTTGTTGATATAACAAATTGTTTTAAAATTTCATTTTCCAATTAACTGCTGATATAGAGAAATAAAGTTGATTGCATACTGAGCTGTGTAAATAACTAAATTCACATTTTTGTTCAAGCACATTTTTGTAGGTTTCTTATGCTAATCTATATACACAATTACGTTCTCCGCTAATAAAGAGAGCTTCACTTCTTTCTTTCCAATCCACAGGACTCTTATTTAAACAAGTGTTAAATAAAAATGGTAAAAGCACATACTCTTGCCTTGTTCCTGATCTCAGAGGAAAAGCATTCAGCAGTTCACCATTTACTATGATGCACATTGTAGTTTTTCCTAGGTACCTTTCCTTAGGTTTTGGAAGTTATCTTATGCTTCTGGTTTGCTGAGTTTTTATGATAATGGGTATTTTATATGGTCACATGCCTTTTCTGCCATCTATTGAAATGATCACTTGTTTATACTTTTATTCCATTAATAATGTAAATTACCATGTTGATTTTCAAATCTTAAACCCTGCACTCCTGGGGTAAACAGTACTTGGCCATGATATAATATTCTTTTTTTGTACACTGATGGATTAGATTTGCTGGTATTTTGTCAAGGATTTTTGCATCTATCATCACGAAGGATACCGGTATGTAGTTTTCATTTCTTTCAATGTCTGTTTGGTTTTGTATCAGGGCACTGCAAGCCTTAAGCAGTTACACAACCAAAGAATTTGGGTAGTGCTGTGACTGGTATTCTTTCAACATTTGAAATAATACAAGAAAGAAGACAGCTGGGCCTAAAGTTTTCTGAGTGAGAAGTTTTAATTATGAACTAAATTTCTTTGACATAGGGCTGTTCAATTGTTTTATTTCTCCTTGGGTCAGTTTTGGCAATTTGCGACTTTCCAGAAATTGGTCCATTTCTTCTAAATGGCAAAAAGGTGTTTGTTATATTCCTATTACCCTTTTAATGTCTACAGGATCTGTAAAACAGTTTTCCCATGCTTAGTACTGGTTATGTGTTTTTTCTCTTGCTTTCTTCATCAGTCTGGCTGGAGATTTACCAATTTTGTTGCTCTTTTAAAAGAGTCAATTTTTGGTTTTTTTGTTTTATCAATTTTCTCCATCATTTGCCCATTTTCAATCCCACTGATTTCTTTTCTCTTTATCATTCATTCCTATTCTTACTTTGGGTTTAATTCCAGCAGTACATAGAAACTGTTCCAATACAGCCCTCTTCCCTCTCCCCTTCTTTGTGCCACTGCTGTCATATATGTTACATCTTTATATAGATTTTTTAAAAGATTTTATTTATTTGAGAGAGGAAGAGAGAGAGAGAACAAGCAAGGTGAGGGGCAGAGGGAGAAGCAGACTCCCCGCTGAGCAGGGAGCCCGATGCGGGGCTCGATCCCAGGATGCCGGGATCATGACCTGAGCTGAAGGCAGACACTTCACTGACTGAGCCACCCAGGTGCCCCCTAACAGCAGTTTTATACTTGTGTTATGTTGTTGTCTTTAAGAGATGAAAATGGGGAGAATATATTTATACTGTCTATGGCAGAATGATTCTAAGGGGACCCCTCCCATAATCCCTGCCTCTTCATGTCCATGCCTTTGTGTACCTCTCCCCTTGAGTTTCAAGCAGGACCTATGACTTCCTTCTAAGCCAACAGAATTCGGCAAAGGTGATGAACTGTCACTACTGTGATTGTGTCATGTTATATGAGGCTCCACCTTGCTGGTGGACCTGCTATAGTGACTCTCATTGCTGAGCTGAGGTAAGGAGTGCTGGTGGGAAAGCCCATGGGACAAGAATCTGCAGGCAGTCTCTAGAAACCGTAGGAACCTCCAGCCAAAGGCCCACAGGAAGCTGAGGCCCTTAGTCCTACAAGCACAAGGAAACGAACCCGGTAACAACCTGAGCTATCTTGGAAGCAAACTTTTGTCCAGTCTAGCCTACAGATGAGAACATTCTGGCCAACACCTTAAAAGTACAGGGTAATAAATGTGTGTTGTATAAAGCCATATGTCCGCATAATTTGTTCCATGGCAATAGAAACAAATACACTGTTTTTTTAGCTATATCTGAGTAATTACTTTTACCAGTGATCTTTATTTTTTGTATGAAAAACAAAGGACAGTTTTGCTAGATACAAACTTCTTGACTGACAGTTTGTTTTTGGCAATTAGAATATGTCATCCCACTGCCTTCTGGCCACTGCTGTTTCTTATGAGAAATTAGCTGCTAATCTTATCAAGGAATTCTTATACATAATGAATTACTTCTCTAGGTGCTTTCAAGATTTTCTCTTTGTTTTTGGCTTTCCGCAGTTAGACTGTTTTGTGTATAGATGAGTTTATCCTACTCAGAGTTCACTGAACTTTTCAGATGTGCAGTTTAGTATTTTTCATCAAATATGGGAAGTTCTGGCCATTATTTCTTCAAATATTTTTTTTCTGCCTCTTTCCCTCCTCTCTTTTCTGGCTCTCCCATTAGGCCTCATGCATATGTCAGTATTCTTGATAATGTCCCACAGGTCTACTGGGCTCTACTTTTTTTTTTTCTTTAGTTCTTTCTTCTATATATTCCTCAGACTGAATAATGTCTGTTTATCAATTTTCAAGGTCACCAGTTTCTTCTGCCAGTTCAAATCTGCTGTTAATTACTGTAATGAATTCTTGATTTTAGTTATTATACTTTCAACTGGAGAATTTCTAGAGACATACACATATATTGACATATATGTAAATTCTCTCTCTTTATTGCTAGCTTCTATGATGAGTCACTGTCATCACGTTTTCCTTTAATTCTCTGGACATGGTATCTGTCCTTAGTTCTTTGAACACATAATAGCTGCTCTGAAATTTTGTTAACTGAGTAAAGCATCTGCGCCCCTTCAGAAATGCTTTCTATCAGCTGGTTTTATTTCCTGTGTATGAGCTATACATTCCTGTTTCTTAGGCTTGTCTCACAATTTTTCTGAAAACTGAAGATTTTAGGTGATACTGTAGCAACTCTGGATTAATGAGGAACACCTTAAAAGTGAGGATGGAGTGAAATGCTGCTACTGTTTTAGTGAAGTGCTCAGACTAATTATACAAAATCTGTCTCCTTAGCACTATGCAGCCACTTAGGTCTCTGCTTAGTTGTTAATATTATTAAATTCTGGCTTCTAGGTGCCACTCCTAAGACTAATTTATGTTTGGTTAAAATAACTATTTTTGACCAATGACTGGTCAGAAGTTGTGCTTAAACATCTTGAACCAGCAAGGCTCCCACACTTTGCCAAGGTGGTATGTATATAGGTTGAGGTGTACATTCAATCATCAGGGAATTTATGAGTGTGCCCTAGCTTTCATTCCCTGGTCTCAGGTTCAGATGAGGATGAAGAGATAACTGGGGTCTTCTCTGGCCTTTCTTAAGCATGCATGTAGACTTCCAAATTCCCAGGAATACACAGAAGCTTAACGAAGCCCAAATGGCTGTCTCCGTCTCTGGGTCTCTATTAAATGTGAGGGTACTATGTTGCTTGCCCCAACCAGTATCACAGCCTCCGGTAGCTGTGTTGTTGGCCTTTTCAGACTGTTTGCCACCTAAACTGACACCACTGTTATTTTCAACTAGGCTCCAGGCATAGGGCATTTTCACTGAGCTCCAAAAGCAGGTCAGCCCAGTGGCAGCAAGGAGAGCGCCGGCTCTCATGATAATTGCCGCAGAGACTGTTGGGGGCAGGAAGGGCAGATGGCGGCGGCCACTTTGGTTTCAATTTCTTTTTTTTTTTTTTTAAAGATTTTATTTATTTATTTGAGAGAGAGAGAGTGAGAGAGCGAGCACAAGAGGGGGTAGGGTTAGAGGGAGAAGCAGACCCCCCGCCGAGCAGGGAGCCCGATGTGGGACTCGATCCCGGGACTCCGGGATCATGACTTGAGCCGAAGGCAGTCGCTTAACCAACTGAGCCACCCAGGCACCCTGGTTTCAATTTCTTATTCAAGTTACTTATGGTAAAATTTAGATAACTGATTTAAGATCATTCTTCTTTTCTACTATAAGCATTTAAAGTCACAAATTTCTCCCTAAACACCACTCTAATACATCCCATAAATTTTGATATAGTGGACTTTCAGTAGCATTCAGTTCAAAACACTGTTTAATTTCCAAACATCTGAGGCTGTCCTAGATATTCTAATAAAATTCCATGATAGTCAGAGAACATATTCTTATAATTTCATAAAATCTACTGAGACTTTATTGCCAGCATACAGTTTATCCTGGTGTCCTATCACGTACACATGAAAAAAAAAATGTATATTCTGAAGGTGCTGGGTGCAATTTTCAAAAATATCAATTAAGTCAATGAGCTTGATATTTTTCAGATTTTTCTCTAGTTATTGATTTCTTTATCTAGTTGTTCTATCAACTGCTGAGAGATGTTAAAATTTTCAACTGTGATTGTGAAACTGTCCACTTTTCCCTTTATCAAATTTTTGCCTCAAATTGGGCTCTCTTATTGGGTACACATTCTATGATCAACCTCCTCTCTAATATTTCTGGGCATTATAAACCCCTAACCCTGATGAACTGTCCCATCTGTCACTGTCTTTCTTTAGTTCTGGTAATAGTATATGTCTTAAGATAGATTTTATGTTATTAACATAGCCACTCTGGCCTTCACTTAATTATCATTTGCATGGTATATCTTTATCCATTTTTCTACTTTCAACCTATCTGTCTCTCTGTACTTAAAGCACATCTCTTGCAGGCAGCATATAATTGAGTCTTGTCTACTCCTTTTAGACAATTTCTAGCTTTTAACTGGAGTGTTTTGTCCATTAATGTTTAATATAATTATTGCTATATCTGATTTTAGATTTACCATTTTATTATTTGTTTTCCATTTGTTTCCTCTATTGTGCCCCTTCTTTACTGCCTTTTTTGTACTATTAGGCCATTTTTTAGCATTCCATTTTAATGTCTCTATTGACTTTTTAGCTACACATCTTTGCATTGTTGGTTTTTTTGTTTGTTTTACTGGTTGGTCTAAGGATTGGAATGTACACTAACCTGATTAAAATCATAATCAGGATTTATACAAATGTACTATTATATTATATGCATCCCATTTGCATTTAAAAGGAAAATTCTAAAATCAGGAAAATACAGGTATAAGTACCATACTCTAGTTCACTATACATGTGATTACTCTTTTTTTTTTAAGATTTTATTTATTTATTTGACACAGAGAGACAACTAGAGAGGGAACACAAGCAGGGGGAGCGGGAGAGGGAGAAGCAGGCTTCCCGTGGAGCAGGGAGCTCGATGCGGGGCTTGATCCCAGGGACTTGATCCCAGGACCCTGGGATCATGACCTGAGCCAAAGGAAGACGTTTAACAACTGAGTCACCCAGGCACCCCTACATGTGATTACTCTAAAAAGTTTTGGGAAGCACCAAATGCAATTAGCTAAGTTGCACAGGAACAGACATTGCTTGGAGGTCTAAAACATAGTTATGCTTCATGTTGTAAGTATTAACACAGGAAAGAGAGGCAACAGTGATGGAGGAAAGCAAACTAGATGAACACCTAAAACTTTGCTAATAATTCACCACAGAATAAAAAGCTGGAAGGTAAAATGGTATAATGTCTCCAAACAGGATTTCGCCCAGAAACCATTTTTTCATTAATGAAAAACTGCAAATTTAGTAAAGCAGCAGTGCAAAAAAAAAAACCAGAACAGCATTCCCTGATAACTACTCTCAACACTGATGGTAGCCTTGCAGCTTTTCTTCTACACCTTTTAAAAAATTACAAGTAATTGTAATCATAGTCTAATAATATAATCTTTTCTCTATGTTTGGGCATGAAAATTTTAAAAATTATGTGAAATGAGGGGTGAAATTTTCAGAGAGAAAAAATTCCTTCATTAAGGATGGATTTCTTAGAATAAATTAATTAGAAGACAATTTATTGGACAAAAAGATCTCCCAATTCTAAGGATCTAATATATGCTTCTAAACTGCTTTCTACAAGTGCTTTCATAAATTCCTACCATTAACATTTCTGTTTTATCACACTTGGGATATCATTTGCAAAATCTTTCATTTTTGAAAAGCTAAAAATAATTTCTCACCACACTGCTACTGATTTCTTTGATTTATCCCTTATCTCCCTAACTTACTTTCATGTGTTTCTCCACAAGGATTTTACCTACTGTATCAAGAGGAACCCTGAGATGCTCTTCTCAGGTTCCTATGGGGATTTGCTCTATGGATTTAACTTCTAGAGCTTCAGCTGACTGCCTTTCAGGTCAGTTACATGAACACTGAATCTGAAGATAAACATACCTAAGATAGGTCTCTTAATGTTATTTTCTTAAAATGTCTTAATGTTATTTTCTTAAAACAATCTTAGAATTTTTAGAGTGATTCCAAATGGGACAATGAAGAGGATAATAATAATGGGATTTTTATGATTCCCACTATTATAATACAGACTCCTCTGCATAACTTTAACAGCATACTAACCTGGTCAGAAAGATTATCAGGATTTGTACTGAGGTACTATTATATGCATTACATTTGTGTTTAGAAACTCTATTATTTCTGGGCATTATAAAACCCTAAGTGTTCGCTTCAAAGCATGATGTCTGAAAGCACAGGTATACCTTGTTTGACTGTGCTATGCTTTATTGCACTTTTTACAAATGGAAGGTGTGTGGCAACCTGCATCATCGAGCAAGTCTATTGGCACCATTTACCAACAGTTATCTGCTCACTTCATGCCTCTGTGCCATATGTGAGTTACTCTCACAGTATTTCAAACCTTTTCATATTGTTCTATTTATTCTGGTGATCTGTTACCAGTGATCTTTGATGTTACTATTGTAATGGTTTGGGGGCACAATGAACTGTACCCACATAAGAAGTGAAACTTAAGCAATAATGACCGGCCATTATCCCATCTCTCCCCCTCTCCTCAAGCTTCCCGATTCCTTGAGACATAACAATACTGAAGTTAGGCCAATTAATAACCCTACAATGGCCTCTAAATCTTCAAGTGAAAGGAAGAGTCATGTGTCTCTGACTTTAAATCAAAAGCCAGAAATGATTAAGCTTAGTGAGGAAGGTGTGCTGAAAGTCCAGATGGGCTGAAAGCTAGGCCTCTGGTGCTAAACAGCCAAGCTGTGAACGCAAAGGAAAAGTTCTCAAAGGAAATTAAAAGTACTGCTCCAGTGAACGCACGAATGATCAGAAAGCAAAACAGCCTTACTGCTGATATGGAGAACATTTCAGAGGTCTGGATAGAAGACCACACCAGCCACAACATTCCCTTAAGCCAAAGCCTAGTCCAGAGCCAGGCCCTCACTCTCTTCAATTCTGCGAAGGCTGAGGGAAGTGGGGAAGCTGCAGAAGGAAAGTTCGAAGCCAGCAGAGGTGGGTTCATGAGGTTTAAGGAAAGAGGCCGTCTCCATAACATCAAAGCGCAAGGCGAAGCAGCAGGTGCTGATGGAGAAGCTGCAACCAGTTATCCAGAAGATCTGGCTCAGGTGGTTAATGAAGGGGAAGACACTAAACAGTAGATTGTCAGTGTCAACAAAACTGCCTTCTACTGAAAGAAGATACCATTGAGGACTTAACATAGCTAGAGAGGAGAAGTCAATGCCTGGCTTCAAAGCTTCAAAAGACAGGCCAACTCTTGTTAGGGGCTAATGCAGCTGCTGACTAAGTAGAAGCCCGTGCTCATTCACCATTTCAAAAATCTTAGAGCCTTAAAAATCATGCTAACTCTACTCTGCCTATGCTCTATAAAGAGAACAACAAAGCCTGGATGACAGTACATCTGTTTACAACAGGGTTTACAGACTATTTTAAGCCTACTGTTGACACTTACTGCTCAGGAAAAAAAAAAAAAAGATTCCTTTCAAAATGTTACTGCTTGTTGACAATATAGCTGGTCACCCAAGAGCTCTGATGGAGACGGACAGTTGTCTTCCTGCCTGCTGACACGACCTCCTCCATTCTGCAGCAGATGGATCAAGAAGTAATTAAGTCTTATTATTTAAGAAATATCTACGTAAGGCTCTAGCTGCCATACACAGTGACTCCTCTGCTGGACCTAGGCAAAGTAAACTGAAAACCTTCCAGAAAGGATTCATCATTGTATATGGCACTAAAGACATTTGTGACTCACAGGAAAAGGTCAAAGTATCAAGAACAGGAGTTTGGAACAAGTTGATTCCAACCCTCACGGATGACTTCGAGGAGTTCAAGACCTCAGTGGAGTACATAACTAGAGATGTCGTGGAAACAGCAGAACTAGAATGAGAAGTGGGGCCTGAAGATGGGACCGACCTGCTGCCATCTCATGACCAAACGTAAATGAATGAAGAGTTGCTTCTTAGGGATGAGCAAAGAAAGTGGTTTCTTGAGATGGGATCTACTCCTGGTGAACATGCTGTGAAGACCGTTGAAATGACAGCCAAGGAGTTAGAACGTGACATAAACTTAGTTGATAAAGCAGCTGCAGGGTGTGAGAGGACCGACTCCAATTTCGAAAGTTCTACTGTGGGTAAAATGCTATCAAGCAGCATCACATGCTACAGAGAAATGGTTCGTGAAAGGAAGAGGCAATCGATGTGGCAAACTTCACTGCTGTCTTATTTTAAGAAATCGCCACAGCCACCCCAACCTTCACAACACCACCCTGATAAGTGGGAGGCCATCAGCATTGAGGCAAGACCCTCCACCAGCAAAAAGATTAGGACTGGTTGAAAGCTCCCATGATGGTATTAGCATTTAGCAATAGTCTTTTCTAAGTAAGATATACATAAATATATGTTTATGTATATACATACATACACGTGCGCCTCAGTGGCTCAGTCGGTTAAGTGTCTGACTCTTGATTTTGGCTCAGGTCATGATCTCAGGGTCATGAGACCGAGGCCCGTGTTGGGCTCTGTGCTCCGCAGGGAGTCTACTGGAGATTCTCTCCCTCTCCTTCTGCCCCTTCCCCTGCTGGCCTGCATTCTCTCTCTAAAATAAATAAATAAATCTTGGTTTTTTTCTTAAGATTTTATTTATTTGACACACAGAGAGAGATAGCAAGAGCAGGGACACAAGCAGGGGGAGTGAGAGAGGGAGAAGCAGGCTTCCCAATGAGCAGGGAGCCTGATGTGGGGCTTGATCCCAGGACCCTGGGACCAGGACCTGAGCCGACGCTTCACGACTGAGCCACCCAGGCGCCCGTAAATAAATCTTTAAAAAGAAAGGTATGTATTACTTTTTTAACATAATGCTATTGCACCCTTAACAGACTACAATATAGTGTAAACATAATTCTTATACGCACTGGGAAAACCAAAAATTCACTGACTTGCTTTACTGCGCTATTCACTTTATTGCTTCAGTCTGGAACAGAGCCTGCTACATCTCCAAGGCAGCCTGCAGAGCAGCAAAATGTAATTCATCTGCACAAGCTTATGTTTCACATCTGTGCAGTCTACCATGGTAGCTACTGGTTAACATGTAGCTACTGAGCCCCTGAAACATGGCTACTCTGACTGCAGCACTGAAGTTTTAAATTTCATGGAAACATAAATAGCCACTATGGATGGCCCAAGTTTAAACCAGAAAGAGAGCCTCCCTTTTTAATGCTTTCCCTGTTTTTGGAATATAGACAGTATCAGCTAACCAAGTCAAACTCGCTCATTTTCTCACTGAAACTGGGTTCCTCCCACAGGGGCAACCAGTGTGGCTTCACCCAGCCACTCCCTGACCAGGCTTCCCCGGGGGTCACACCGCGGGCGCCCCAGCACCATCACTCGTGGCCTGTTATCTGTGAGTTTTGTTAGTGCCATGTTAGTGACCACTCATTGGCGGTTTTACTATGCAGATTTAACAGTGGTGAGTGGTCTTACTAAACATCTCTGTCCTGCTTTGTTGTTATTGTTGTTGTTAATTGCATTTTGTTAACTTTCCCCTGCTCCTTCAACCAACGGCAACCTTTTTTCTCCCTCAGACCCCAAACGTCCGTTATCTTGATTCCCATTCCCTGCCACTGCATGTCCAATCGATCTATCCGCAAAGCCTGTTGGCTCCCCTTTCAAAGCCTATCCAGAATCTGACCACTTCTCAACACAGAACTGCTACTGTCTAAACTGAGCCACTCGCATCTCTCGCCTGGACTATTCCAAAGCTTCCTGACACGTCTTCCCGTTTATCCTTTGCCCCTCTACACTCTAGCTTCCTCAAGCCAGAGTGAGCCCTTCAGTAAGGTCTCCTCATTCTTCAGTTGAGAAGCCTGCGATGGTTTTCCATTCTCAGTCGGAACAAAGTCCAAAGTCTTTTGAACCTTCAAGGATCTATGGACCACGTCAGCTGATCAGATGGTCTCTCTAACCCGGTCAGCCCTCTCTTCCGTTGCTCTGCTCTTGCTGTCATCCTCCCAGCTTTTTCTTCAAAGTGCAAAGTACGTTCCCATCCCAGACTGTGTGCAGCACTTGCCTGTTCCCTTTACCTTTAACATTTTTATCCCAGATAGTCTCACAGTTGGTTGGGTCTTCCTTTCTTTCAGGGCTCAACTCCAAGGGCACATCAGAAGCCTTCCCTAAACACCTCAATTAAAACAAAATCCTGTACCTCTTTATCCCTTCCCTGCTTCATCTTTCCTCACTGTGCTCATCCCCACCTGACGTTGCACACTTCACTGTCAATTTCCTCCACTTAGAAATTAAGTGCCATGACAGCAGGGACTTTATGTGTCGCTGTGTTCCAGCCCTCAGAACGGTGCCTGACACATAGCAGGTGCTCAATAAATTATGTGTTTAGGGTGGGGTGTAGGGAAGTGAGACCACAGTCCTGATCAGGCAGCAAGAACCCACCTGCTCTTGCCTGAGGCCTCAGGCTCTTTCCCTAAGAGCCCACCAGTAAGCTTGCTAAAACACAAATCTGTCTCCACCGCTCCTGTCAATGGCTCACCACGGTCCCTAGACTCAATTTTGGATATGCTCTAATTGTACTGAACTTTTCTCAGTTCCTAAAACCAAATGTGCTCCCTTTCTTCTTCTACCCTTCACACTCAGTGTCCTATGTATTTCCAATAAGCCCACATCTCTATCCTTCCAGTGCCCCATCCCTGCCTCGCCTTTCAAGCTCTCAAGTCAAACCATGCTTTCTCTAGGAAACCTCCTTCACCGCTGCCCCCACCTCCACCCCTGCAACAGTGGGAACCCTTTTATACGTGGCACTTAGGCTGCTCTGCTGGAACTGCCTTGTCTCCTTATAGGCCATACACAATCACGGTTAAGACCATGGGTCTGAACCCTAGCTCCAGTGTTTATGGGGTGAATGGTCTTGGGCAAATTACTTCCCATCCCTTGGCTCAGTTTTCTCAATGGAAAAACTACTGCTGACCCTCACAGAATGGCTGTGAAGAATTACACTAGTATTAAGTGCTCAATAAATGCTGGCTATAAATCTATCCACCCCACTAATCTATGAAGTGCCAGACGGCTAGCACAATGTTTGCTCATTCTGTATCTCAGTGCCTGGCCCAGAGCCTGGCATATGGTAGGTGCTCAATAAATATTTTCTGACTCAATATATGAATAAGTGATTTATAGAGGACCAACTGGCCACTTCATCAATCTATATGAATCTTCTCTCCACTCTCATGGAATGGGGGGGCAGTAAGGGGAGGAAGTGAACCTTTGTTTCCTGTGGGTTATTTTGCTCACTTATCCTTTTGAATCTGACTTCATTTCACCTTAATATCCATCATAAAAGAAGCTTATTAGGAGGAGGGGGCCAATCTGACTGGAAATTTTCAAGCTCTTGAAGAAACTGTGGTTTCAGGAAAAGAGCAGTCGTGATGAAGTCAAGCACTCTTCTGATCCCACCACAAGGCTGGCCCATGTTCAATCACTATTTTTCAAGAAAGGATTATTAGTCTTATCTCCTTAAGGCAGAGAAGCAATTCTTTTAGATAGCTGACATTTGTCTCCTCGCTCTCTCACTGAGAATAAACTGGGTATGGGTTCTGCCCTCAGGAAGCTCCAGACGAACAGGAGTTAAACAGAATACTATAAGAATAAATCATCAGCATAGGAGCTGCAATAAAAAGGTACAGAGAATAATATCCCATAACAAGTCCGGATGGCAAGAGATTTCCCTGAGAAAGGGGTGTGACAGAGCAGTGGGGGTGAATGAGGGGAGGGTGGCAGCAGTGGGGTGAGCTGGGGGACCCAGCAGGTCCTGCACAAAAGCCTCGGAGCTCAGTGAACGTGAATGAACACAGCAAGGCTGCGGCTCAAAGATGAAGCTGGAAAGATACTGCAGGGGGGGCCAGACATTGCCAGGCCAAGGAAGTCACAGGGAGGGCTTTGACTATTACCCTAAGAGAAGTGGAAAACTTTCAGGGATGGATTTTAAAAAGGAAATACCTGAATTTTCATTTTTTATCACAGATCACTCTGTTCGGAGACTGGCTGGGAGGGGGTCAAGATTGGAAGCAGAGATGGAGAAGAGCATCATGGTCCTGGTGAGGGACAAGGTTCCCTTCCCTAGAGGTAGGGCAGTGCCTCCGAGGAAAAGACAGGAGATCTGGCAACTATTTAGGGGGAAGAAAGTCAAGAGTGATTTCTAAATTGCTGGCCTAACAGGCTGTGGTGTGAGCCATGAAGGTACAGTCTTAACCAGCAGTTGGACACACTGGGCTCGAGGTCAGAAGGCAGGCTTAGACCAAACACAGAGCACCCCGAAGCATTACGTGTGACCAAGGGGACAAGGGAGGAGGAAGTTCCTTCTCCTGTTAACGTTTCCAAGTTGATACATAACCTGCTAGGAAAAAAATACACCCCAACCTCCTAATTCTGCTACGGTAATAGGAACGAGTAAAAGGTGGTACTATTCAAGAACCAATGAGCGGCTTCTCCAAAATACTTAATTCTGTTGTTTTAAAATATTATACGAAAATGTAAAGGGCTAAGACTGGCCAAAACATCCTTAAAGAACAAGAAGAGGAGATTTGACGCCCTCCCCCCACCCCCGTCCTCCAGGAAATCAAAACTTATCATAGAACGATATTAATTACAACAGTATTACAGGGACTCAGGGTTCCACCAACAGACGCTAGACTCAGTGTAACCACACACACATGAAGACTTTATATTTGAGTTGGAATGACATAGCAATGGGGACAGAAGGAAAGATTTAGGCTACCTTTATGGGGAAAAAATATGAAATTGTACCTGACCATCTCCTACTACACACCAAAACCAATTCTGGATAGATTAAGGACCTAAACACCACAAAACTTTTTAGAAGAAAATACAGGCAAATAATGACCTTTGGGTATGATATACAAGGTATAAAAAAGCACAAACTAGGGAGCCTGGGTGGCTCAGTTGGTTAAGCGGCTGCCTTCGGCTCAGGTCATGACACTGGAGTCCCGGGATCGAGTCCCGCATCAGGCTCCCTGCTCAGTGAGGGGTCTGCTTCTCCCTCTGACCCTCCCCCCTCTCATGCTCTCTCTCTCTCAAATAAATAAAAATCTTTTAAAAAAACAAAAAGCACAAGCCATAAGGCGAAAGAAAAATAAAATTCACCTACGTTAAAATGCAGGCTTCTGCCCAACAGCATACAAACATGACCTCAGAAATGTGAAAAAGCTAAAAACTGAGAGAGAACTGTGCCACGTAGATCTAACAAAGAAGGATATGTGAACAATTCCTACAAATCAATAAGAAAAGGACCAGCAAAGTAGCCCAGTCGTGCAATGTTTTGTTACTCAAATGTCATTCGGGGACAAAAAAGAGAGAGAGGCCAGCAAATCACACAGAGGAAGAGCAAACCATCTGGTGACAGATTCCTGACAAAGGTGAGAGAACAGGCACTATCCCACTCGATCAGTAAGGACAGAGCCATCCTAACCTTTAGAGGACAATCTGTCAAAAAGCTACCAAAAAAAAAAAAAAATATATATATATATGTAACATGCCTTTGATTTGGCAGTTACGCTTCAGGAATTATACAAGAGATAAACTCTCACATATGTTAAAAAAAATGATTCAAAGACATTCTCTGTAATACAGTTTCTAGGAGCAGAAAAATGAAAAATAAAAATGTCCAACAATGCAGTATAAGTTTAAAGAAATTACATCCATGCAACGGAATCTGAACGTGTCAGTACAGTGACAAGAAACTCTCACCCAGCTAAACTGCTCCGTGAAAAAATCAAGATGCAGAAGAGACTATTAACGAAAAAGGAGCAGGCTAGAAGATGGAAGATGGAAAATTATGTACACCTATGTACACAGATTATCTCTGCAGTGACACAAAAGAAACCAGGAAGAGGGACTGCCTCTGGGAAAGGGACTAAGGGACGGGCACTAAAGGCATTTTCCCCTCGTTGAACAGTCCAGAATACCTTTCATTTGGTTTTTAACCACATATATGTACATATTATGTTCTCAACAAATAAAATCTCCTGCCATTCTCAAAAAAAAAAAAAGAAAAAAAACAGAATGATTTTAACAAATAATAGTATGCCCATACTAGTAAATATTATATTTAGCAGCTAAAAAGAACAGAGTAAATCTACATTAATATAAAACAGGCACAGGGTTTTTTTCGGGTAATGAAAATGTTCTAAAATAACTTGTGGTGATGGATGGCCAACTCTATAAATACACTAAAAGCCACTGAACTGTATGCACATTTTAAATGGGTGACTTGTAAGGCACAGGAATTCTACCTCAATAAAAGCTATTAAAAAATATCTACACACACACGCACATATATACACGCGTGCACACCCCCACAGCCACACAGAGGGGACGGTGAGTGAGAAACAGGGTTCAGTAAACTAAGGCCCACAGGCCAAATTTGGTCCACCACTGGTTTTTATAAAGTTTTATTGGCACACAGACACACTCCTTCGTTTCCAAATTGTCTATGGCTGCTTTCATGCTACAAAAGCAGAGTTGAGTAATTATGACAGAGACACTAGGGTTTGCAAAGCCTAAAATATTTACTATCTGGCCTTTTACAGAAAAAGGTTGCCAACCCCTGATATTAAAAAACAAAGACAAAAACAAAAACAAAAAAACTTAAGTTCTATAGTTGAGTGAAAAACAACTGTAGGAAAATATGGTCAATATGATATCATGCATGTTCTAAAACCACACACAACACAATATGACATATTGTCTATGAGTACAAGTAATAGTGTCAGGAAATGATCCCAAACTCCTACCTATGGTTACTTCTGAGAGGGGACAGGCAGAAAGGACTGGGAGTTGGACAAAGGGGTCTTTAGCTTTATTTGTAATTTATCTGAAAATTGTTTTATTTAAGGAGACAATATTACCCGAGTAATTGCACTTTTTTTTTTTTTTTTTAGTTAATTTTTTAAAAGCAAGGCTGTGGCAGCAGAAAGTAACAGGACTAGGTCGGATTAAAACTGCAAACTCTGATCTTGGTAAGCACTGCCAGAATTTTAAGTGTTCTTTTTTTTTTTAAAGATTTTATTTATTTATTTGACAGAGAGAGAGTGAAAGCAGGAACACAAGCAGGGGGAGTGGGAGAAGGAGAAGCAGGCTTCCCGCTGAGCAGAGAGCCCAATGCGGGGCTCGATCCCAGGACCCTGGGATCATGACCCGAGCCGAAGGCAGACGCCTAACGACTGAGCCACCCAGGCGCCCCAAGTGTTCTGATCCTACACCCCACCCTTCAGTTTTTTCCAATCTTTCTCCAGTTCCCCTTCCATTTTCCCTTCATTAACTTTGGAAGTGAGCTTTCCCAGGTTTAAGGTGAAATGAGGTAGGAGCAAGAGGAACAGGAGGGCTGGAGAGCGGCATGGGACAGGGAATGGCTGGGCCCTGTCCACAGTCCACTGTTCCGGGGATCCAGTTCCTATTACAGGGCCCCTGGGATGTGTGAAGACTCAGTCTCAGGCTTAGCAGTGCCCTGCAATTAGTTTCTGCTCATAGCCTTCATATTCCTAGCTTCGCATGATTCACACAACCCTCACCAGAGCCCTGGGGTTTCTAGAGTTTTCTGTACTTCAAGGCGGTTTACCCGTTTGACTAGTCTTGTAACACAGTACACCTTAAAAATGAAACTAACTGATTGTCAAAGAGCAATTCAGGCTCCAGAAGGGTGCGTGTAGAACTTGAGTCCCAATTCTGCTGCTTACGCCATCATTACAAAGATCAAATGGGTACAAATGATAAAATACATATAGTCCATCTCTGGAAAAGAAAATAAGTAGAAATTCAACTGGGAAAAAAGTAAACTAGTTTAGGGCAATTATGAGTTATTGTTAATTATGGAAATTAACTATGGGAATGGGCAGTTTTTCGAAGCAAAAGCATATAGAATGTCCAAGGTGGTTTCCAATTGTGTGTATGTATACAGAATGAGACCTCAGGTAACCTGTCTTCAGAAACTATGTACAATTCTGGAAAAGGCAAGAGCTCTAAAACAGCAATAAAAGAAATCATCCAAAAGTTTTTTTAAAAGAGATAAATTCAAAAGACAGGCTACTGGGGCACCTGGGTGGCTCAGTCGTTAAGCGTCTGCCTTCGGCTCAGGTCATGATCCCAGGGTCCTGGGATCGAGCCCCATATATCGGGCTCCCTGCTCGGCGGGAGGCCTGCTTCTCCCTCTCCCACTCCTCCTGCTTGTGTTCCTGCTCTCGCTATCTCTCTGTCAAATAAATAAATAAAATCTTTTTAAAAAAAAAAAAAGACAGGCTACTATTAAGGCCATGATATTTAAAGGGACCTGTGCAAGGTCTCTGTTTGCACGAGCAATTACCAAAGGGGAAACTTGTGTAACTCTCTAATTTTGGGTCCCAAAGCCACTTCTGCTTCTGAAACAAAAGCAACTGGGCAACATGAAGGGTTGCTGGGAAAACCTGGCTGCATTTAAACTACAGTGACAGGGGGAGAAAAGCACATTCACCAGACTGCTCTTTTAAACAATCTGATTTTGAACAAAACTCAGCATAATTCCAACAAATCTTCACGAAGGAGAGAATAAGAAGTTGGGTGTTAACCAACGAGAAGCATTAAATGTTTCATATACATGGGCACATATATTTTAAACTAAATAGAATTTAAGTTTCCCCTTGGCAAAAAAAGGTTTGCTTCCGGTAAACTCACCTCCATGTTCTAGAAATACTCGAACACATCTTTCCTTCCCTCTTGCTGCAGAGAAATGAAGCAGGGTCCAGCCATTAGCATCCCGGCCATTGGGAGAATAGCCTTGTTCTAGCATCTTCCGTACTGTGTGAACATCCCCAGCGGCCACTGCAGCCTGAATCTGCAATTCTTCCTGGAGTTCAGGGTTCCTTCGACAATGGTGGTGTAACATCCTAGCTGAGTCCGCTTTTTACAAAGGATTCATTAGGTCACAGGGAACAGCCTTTGAGGGGAAGCAGAATACACGAAATTTAGAATACGTGGCTCCTCATGGTGTGTCTGTTAAATAGTACAGAATTTTCCACTGTTAAATCATGTAAATCTTAGTAATGACAGTTCACCCTACTACAACTAATTAACATGCATCTGTTATGACCAAATTTCCCTAAGATTATAAAAGATTTCAAACAAAAAGCCAGGCATAAAGCTCTAAATTGCTGAAATAGATCAGTTCTTTTGTAGTCTTTTGAAAACTCAAAGCAAAGATCCCATGGACATAGCATTATTTCAGGTATAATGGAAGATGAAGCTGGGCAGCTAGAAAATGGGAGACAGCAGAGGAAGAATTGGATGAGTTTGAGTTCCCTAATGCACACAGTTATAAACAATTTCAAGGATTCTATCAGATTAGTGAGTGAATATGGAGTATCAAGTGGACAATTCACAGACTATGAAGACTACAGACCTTTAACTATGAGAAGTAGTTAAAGAAAAAAAAGTAAAAAACTTTTAGGTGAGTCCCCTAAAAGTATTTCAACAGTATTTTATTTTTAGCCCCAAAGGGTGAAAGGTTTGGGGAGGGAGGGAAAGGGGAAGTGGGTAGGGTGAATTAAAGTAAAATGCAAAGACAACATGTATTTTCCTTTTATTTCTTTTTCTCTTTCTGTCCTCCCTACTTTGTTATTAACCACCCCCCTTTTTCTGCCACATCTTTTCCACTTTTCTAATTCGTTTTCCAGAAGTTTGACTCTATAGGCATACAGAATACCAAGAGCACACAAAATACTTAAACACTGTTAAGAACTGAAACAACCTGTTGATTCACCACATGAAAAAAATCATTTTAAAGCAAAAGGAGTATACTGAATTTCTGCACTCTCTAATAGGTCACAAAAGAGGTGTGGACTCAATATAAAATGAGATCTCCTTCCTGTGAAGAAGAAAAGTCCAAATTGAATTGGTGAAAAGTGGCATCTTACACATGTGTATGCAAAAACTTTTGCAATGCATTTTTAAGCTTTACAGAAGCTTACAGAAGCTTAAACTAACATGCTTCTAAGAAGCCATTCCATCTGGGCTAATTTTAAGGAATAGATTAGACTCATCTCCTAATTAGTAGGCTTCCATTTCTAAAAATAAAAAATTATGTGATAAAGTCCTTTAAAGACATTATGGTCTCCTATGTAGGTTAGACATCTTGGGATAATCTTGTTACCAATAATAATTTATCTTGTAAAACTTCTCGTTATAGATTGTACAAAGGTAAACTTAAGCCTGAACTAGGTCAAATCGTCCTATCTTAGAGTAAAATCAAATATCTTATGTTGTTTTGTACATTGAAAATAGTTATTTTAAACTCTTCCGTATTACTATTAAGTAACATAATTTAAATTGAGAAATTTCCTATTTGTTTTCTTAATAAACATGATTTCCCCCTTATCTCTTCACTTGACTACTTTTTCAATCAACACTATAAAATCAAGTCCCTGGTCTTAGAAATTTTAAAACTGAGAATCCTTTTGGATGGTTTTTGCTTATTTTTAGAGTTATAAGAGAAGATGTTGAAGACCATTAGAAGAAATTAATAATTATTATTATGTGCTCAAAACAATCAGCTTCAGATTTTTTTTTTTTTTAATGAGACAATTATCTTGGCACTTAAATGAGGTCTACTATGCAGGATCCAATCAATATCAAAGCCAACTTGGATTTTCTTTTAGCAAGAGTTGTGTTTAGTATACATTAGCTGATTTGAAGGAAGAGAACTGCACAGACGACCAATGACCCTCAGTCACTTACCTTATGGAAGAATGTCCCTTTTCCTGATATGTGGATTGCCTAATAACCATTGTGCACATACAGCATTGTGAGGAGGAGGCTCAGAGTGTGTCCAGCTTGCAGCGTGAATGAGCTTTAACCTAAAAACAAATACCAATTATGGGAAGATTCCTAGCAATAATAAAGAATCAGAGTTGCCGCACAGTCTACCTTTTGACAGGCTTAAATTTTAGCACTTTATGATAAACTTAACAGAGCAAAGAACTCAGATCAATTCTTAGAGAAAATCATCATAGTACCTACGCTAATCTCCACCCTGGTATAGAATATGGTTTATTTTCAGAATTTTTTTTCCCCCTAAAAGGACAGTTTTTTGAAAAAGAATAAAGACAATAAAAAAAAAAAATCACACATTTGGAATTTGGATACAAACACAGGTTCCTTTTATTTTTTGGTCTATTCACAACAGAGCAGACTTGCTTCATCTGAATTACTTTTTAACTGACACTGTAGGCGCTTGCTCTTTCTAAACAGGACAAAAATGAAAGCGTGTGTCTATTCAATACAGTGGGTGGCCAGGGCCAAAATGGAATCTATGACAACTAAAAGGAGATTATGTCTTTAAATGCTGGTACTTCATATGCCCAAAAAGCATTATGTTAACCATTTTGAAATTGTTATTCCTTTATGCCTACGTCAAACTAGCTAAAAGATTTAACAACATTTCTTGCCAGCTTCCCCACATGAATTTTGAAAAAATTCTCTCTACAACTATAAGAAAAAGGGTCTTTCTCTAAGTAAATTAAATCCTAGGTCTGTGAATTCCACTAAGGTTAAAAGCACATGCTAAGGGACTTCCACACACTACACTAGAATCACTCTAGGAATTACTCACTGGGAAAACGGCCACCCCTTCCCCATGGCGTGGGTGTGCTAAGCCCTGTGTCACTTAAACAGGAAGGTCGGGCCACGTGGTAACCTGACATGCTTTCAGGAAGAGTGGCAGTCACAGGTGCTTCTGGGTGCACACCAGAATTTCCAACCCATCCAAATCAGGAGAGTCCACTTGGACCCTTTCCTTTTCCCATATCTTTTTTTCCCTTGTCAAACTTCTTCAAGGAAGGCCAAGGAGTTGGCCAAGAGGCACTTGGAAATAATATCTGACTTAAAACTGCCTACTGTTTCTAAAAAAAAAAAAATGAATGAGACATGATCAGAACAACTCCTACAAGGCAAGCTACAAAAAATGCAGAACTATCCTTACAAAAATGCCCAATTCTGAGAGTGGGGCAAGGAAAGAAATATGCAAGATGAGCCGGGAGTATCCCACTGTGCCAAAAAGGAAGTGCTCAAAGAGAAATGCAGTGATGGGGGTATGTCAGAAGAACACAGGAGCCAACGACTAGAGCTCTCAGTAGCCAAGATGGAACAATATGAACAAGATAATTCAAGTACTACTGGATTCTAACCCAAAGTATAGAATACCTATATGCCCATGTTGCTATCACTGGCTGAATAAATGACTGACGGAGGGGAGGAGAAACAAAATCTCCTGTGCATAATTCCGAAGAGTTGTGTAGATTCTCCCTCCTCAAGGAGGTAGAGCATAACTCACCTCTCCTTTAGTATGGGCCATGCATAGCGACTTCCTTCCAATGAGGATAGCACGGAGAGGGACGGAAAGAGCAACTTTAGGGTGAGAAACCTGCAAAACACTGTCTCAGCCCAGTGATCACAGTGAACAGCAACAGTGCCAAGTCATGTTATTAGTATGGATATGATGAGAATGGCAATTTACCCTGGTGATCTTTCTCTCCCAAGCCCATAACCTCAGTCTAATCGTAAGAAAAAATACCAAATTCCAAATGAGGGGCATTCTACAAAATACCTGACCGGTACTCCTCAAAATGTCAAGGCCATCAAAAACAAGGAAGTCTGAGAAACTGTCACGGCCAAAAAGCACTTAAGGAGACAAGATGACTAAATGTAATGTGGTGTCCTAGATGAGATCCTGGAACAGAAAAAAGGTATTAGGTAAAAGCTAAGGAAATCTGAATATGATTTGGATTTTAATTAATTATAATGCTCACTGTTGGTTCATTAACTGTGACAAATGCATCTATTAATAGAAGATGTTACCAGAAACTGGGTATGGACTATGTGGACATTTTGTACTATCTGTGCACATTTTTCTATAAATCTAAAACTATACTAAAATAAAAAATCTGTTTAAAAAAGGCAAACTGAGGTCTCCAATGATGAGCCTCCAGCATTTTCCACAAAAGAACACGTGATTATTTTCTACATGAGCTACATCTACATTTCAAAAATCAACACCACTGGATGCCTTATTTCCAAGGGTGTCCTTGGTATCCCCTGCCTCCCAAGAGAAGTGGAGATGGCCCTGCATGGTTTCAGGCCTTTAAGAATCCTTGTTCTTACTGTCTTCCATCTACCCATGGTCACTTTCATGGAGGCGGGGGGGTATGTGTGGAGGAGGACATGCAAGGTGGGGGTGGAGGAGAATTTATGAAATGGTATTAATTTATTAATAATATCAAGAAAAGCCTGGGTTAAAAGATGAAGTGACTATTTTTCTCAACAAGAAAGGTGCACGAACCACAGTAACTTGTGATAATGCTGTATGGACTCCTTCAGTCAGACAAATGAAAGTCCACTGAGTGCCTGACACGTGTTTGGCACACTGCTGAGCCTTGGCCACTGGTGTTACCTCTTGGTAGAACTTTAATAGAAAGTTCTCGGGGCACCTGGGTGGCTCAGTCGGTTAAGCGTCTGCCTTCAGCTCAGGTCATGATCCTGGGGTCCTGGGATTGAGCCCCACGTCAGGCTTCCTGCTCCACGGGGAGTCTGCATCTCCCTCTCCCTCTGCCCCTCTTTCCGCCTGTGCTCTCTCTCTTTCGCTCTTGCTTTCTCTCAAATAAATAAATAAAATCTTAAAAAAAAAAAAGTTCTGCACACTTAAATCAAATACACCTAGAAATATTAGGATCATTTTTCTCTTTTCTGACAATACTAAGTGCTATAAATAATAACCATAGGTTTAAACCAAAAAAGCACACTTCACATGCCTCAGTCTTCCCCGGAAAAAACAGACACACGTACCATGCAAACATAATTCCTGTCAGCTGTATCCCTCAAGTTATGAAGGGCAATGACTTATTACCAAAATATCCATTATAATAGTTCAAGGCATGAGACAAGTAATAAATTTTATCTTGGTGTTATGCGAGTTTGCACTTAACAGAATTTAGCTATCCACACGTGAATAAATTTTTTTAAAAAGACTACTGAACTGAAAAAGGAAATACACCATCAGCGCTAAAGGTGTCTATTAAAAATCACAGAGGAGGGCACCTGGGTGGCTCAGTTGTTAAGCGTCTGCCTTAGGCTCAGGTCACGATCCCAGGGTCCTGGGATCGAGCCCTGCACTGTACTCCCTGCTCTGTGGGAAGCCTGCTTCTCCCTCTCCCACTCCCCCTGCTTGCGTTCCCTCTCTTGCTATCTTTCTCTCTGTCAAATAAATAAATAAAATCTTAAAAAAAAAAAAAAAAGTCACAGAAGAAGTCCGGAGATGAGATTGGAAAAAAGTCTACTTCCCCTCAAGGGGAAGCTCAAAAATCTGAGAGCTCCCAGAAGTCACCTATAAAATGAAAGAATATGGCCACAGAGGCAATTTTCTAAAGAAATACATGTAAATGTGAGTTGTTTTAAATTAATGACTCAGAATGACTAAAATTCTGAGGGTGGAATCTTAGAAATTCCATTTCAGGTTTCAGTCAGAAAAGAGAAAAAAACATACAAACAAGGAAGACTTCAGATTTACGTATCAAAATGAGCCACTTCCCCAATGTATATCATTTTGGGGAATGTGTGTTGGGATTGTTTGGGGAATGTGTGTTGGGATTGTTTGGGGAATGTGTGTTGGGATTGTTTGGGGAATGTGTGTTGATAATGGGATAGTGTGTTGAATAGTGTGTTTAAATTTTATGAATCCATCTTTTTCTATTCTACATGGTGTCAAAAGAAAACCATCCAGGCCTCTGAGCTTTTACACTGTTGATCATATTAGAAACTATAAATGTAGGAATTAAAATGTTACCACTGAATTCCATAAAGATGCCAAGTGAACTGCATTAAGTTGAAACCAAATTTCTTGCTTCACATAATTAAAAGAAGTCTATATTCATAGAACAGAGCGCAGCGTAAAATAACTATAAAACAAAATATATTTAAGACCTGTCTAAAATTGTATAAAACTTTCACCAGATCTGCCACATGTCCCCACTTTCCTTTGGAATAAATGATTAGTCACTAATGGCTTTTTGCATATTATTTTCACTAAAAGTCCACACATTTTTGGATTAAGTGATACAAATTAGAACTGTGCTTTCAGATTTCACACCAACCAGAAACAAGATAACAGCTTGCTACTCAAAAAAGGAAATAAGCATTTCTTTGTAGAGCAAACAGAGATACAGGCTGGTATGAATATAAAATCAGCAACTCCAAGGATAGTGGCTCTGAGGGAAAAAAAAAAAAAAACCACTGGCTCAAGGGTCCTAGATGGCTGCAGGAACACAAGGCCTAAAGTGTGCCATACGGCTGAGGTCTACACTGACCAGCACTATTTGTATTATCAAGAGCCTGGAACCCAAAGTAAAGTAGAAGTGTTTTTTAGTATCACTCCACATAGTTAGCATGGTGTTTATGTTCTAGAACAAGTAAGGGCATTCATATTTCCTCCAAATTGCTGGGCCTCCGTGTAACACAAGGATGTATTATCATGCACGACTTATCTACAATTCTCATCCTTTCCAGCAGAAAAACCAACCATTTTCACGGAATGTGGAGGAGGCAAGAGAGGACACTGTATAACTCACTTAATCCAAGCTCAACTCAAGGATTAAATCACAAGTACTGTAAAGGAGGAGGTCTTGTCAATATTATCTTAGTAACTCACGTCTGGCATGATCATCTTAGCAGCCTCAAGTTAGTACTGAGTAAGTTTGCAAGAAAGGAGGAAATCTTTCTCTACTTAGGGAGCGTCTTCAGTTGGGAATGAAATGAAAGGCTGTAAGTCTGATATTAGGTATGCTTATATAAACTTTACCTGACTTTAGACTTTTTACAAATCATATGAATTTCTACATTACCAAAGTTAAATACGAAGAAAATAGATATTATATGTAGCATAATATTAAGCAATTGTGAATGGTATCACTTCAGGTATAAAGACAAAACTATGAAGCCACAGCATCCTCAAAATGCATCTTTAGTTAAAATCAGTTATTCTCCCTATGTGACTACAAATCTACATTTGGTTATTAAATAAATCAGGTTCTTTACCTTTTTTTTTTTTTTTTTTTTCTGTAAAAACCCATGTACCTGGCAAGAGAATTAACACAAAGTTAACTACCGGGTTGAAAAATATAAACTATCTAACTGTCCATGTTAGTAAATGATTACCCAAATTAAACATTTTAAATGTTCAGCATAACCTAGACCAAACACTCTCAGTCATGCTAATATCTGGAACCGATGCCAACAAGTTTATATATATATTCCCTAATCTTAGAAGAACTGTTAAAAGCAGAGAGGGGATCAATGAAATATTATTTAAGCAATGAGAATGAGCTGGCTGGCAACCAGGAGAAAGCAGGGTCCTTCCTGTATCTTCCATGCTTGACTTGCCACAGACCTGCTCTCTTACCATCTCAGGTGATAACACCCCTTGCAAATGAAAACACGCTAGAGTTACATCTAAAGTAGAAAAAATATTTAAGTGAGAAGGCCTGAATAGAAAATACATAATTCAATTTTACCTTAAAAATGTACTTCAAATATGTTAGCATTTAAAAAAAAATTCCTAAAGTCATCATTAGGCATCTCTCTGGTGATTTGCATATTTAAAAAAATAAAATTGCCTTTAACTTGATAGACTTCTGCCTAGCTTTTACTGAAATGAAGTGGACCCTATATAAAGGCTGCCCTAAATATTCACCATGGGAACAGTCACTGCTAGATACTGATTTTCAGTCTCATTCAGTAGCATACACTCTCCCTTTGGTGTCCAGTTCCAGGTCTCAAGAAAACGCAAACCCTCAAAGCACTTGAAACTATCTTTAGCAATGTCTTTGCAATTAAAAGAATCAGGAAAGGCATTAATTTATTTTTGTAGAAGGCAGAAAGTCCAGTGGAACAGAGTAAATCAAAAATTTCCTAACAACTTCTGCTATTTTAAGTACTTCTTTGTACCTGAAATTCCCTAAACAATCTGAGATATTAAAATAACTCTGAGATTACCCAGTCACTTTATACCCCTGTTATTGGACGGCAGAGAAGTCATTCACTTGACTAATTTCTGAATCAACTTTTATATAATTTCCCTGATCATATTCCCTCTTTAGGAACTACATGAATGTCCTAAACTTACCTTTAGTGCATTTTCAGAGGCAGCAACAAAATACAGTGGCAGAAATGTGATCACATGAATGAAATACTTAAATTTCAATCTAACAAATTATCTGTAAGGGTTCTGAAATGAAAAATCTTATCTCTGAAGAGTGCAAAAATAAAGCCCTAGATTCTAAACACACCAAAACATTCCTGTGTTTGCAAACTCTTAGTGCCAAATGATTAACAATATTGTATAAAGTTTTGTAAGTTCTTCTAGAAAATCAAAGGTGTAACAAATATTACTTATCGTTATAACAGTTTCAAAATCCATCCACATCTGTCACACAGAAGCACGTAAGAGCCACATGAGTTAATTATATTCAAGTGCGTCAGGGGCCAACACTGCTTTCAAACTATCCACACTATCCAGCTACACAGATTCACTTTTCACTAGAAAAAAGTCACATTATTTTCCAAAAGTCACAAATTTCAGCCATTACTGTACCTTCCTCTACCAAACCCTTGTCAGTTAACTCAAAAGATTTTCTGACAGAGGTAGAGGAAAGGTGATAGGAAGACATAAGGGGAAAACAGAAAATTGTGGTTTAATTAAAAAACAGTCATTCAGAATTAACAAGCAATTAACAAGGAATTGAGAAATTCCTATGAGAGTAAGGTGGGGGGGGGGAGCTACAAAAAGGTCTCAAAGTCTCAGAGCAGGGTAAATGGCCCAGTGTACCGAAAGATAATGCAGAACACGGAAACGCAACGTACAGAGAGAAAGGGGAAAATACATTTCTGAGATAAAGAAGTTATTAATTAAAATCTTAAGGATCGGGCACAGGCAGTGTTTGGTTTTGCTGGGAAACCGGGTGCCAGGAAAGAGTTACATTTCCAGGTAACTACGCTGAAAATAAAGCAATGCTTAATGAGATAGGGGCCAGGAATAAACAATGGGGGAGGGGAGGTCTGGCTCATTACCTTTACAGAGGATGCTGGTCAGAGGCTCTCTGCTGCTTCTCTGGTGGGTGGCTTGACCCCTCCCTGCTCTCTCGTCTCCTCTAGCCAGCTCAAACCTAGAAAGCAGAAACCAGTGAGTGGTGCAGTGACCCAGGGGCGAGGAGGAGGGGGCTCTGAGGAAGGGGTAGCAAAGGAAGAGTGGTAAGGGCAGACAGGAAGAAGCAGTGATTCTCTCTCCCAGCCAGCCCCCTTCCCCTGGGGGGGTAACTGACTTTACCTGTCTCCTCAGCTGCTGCTTCTCTTCCTCCTTTCAGCCTTCTCCACACTCACCAACTTCTCCATTGAACAAACACTCCAGGCAGGGCCGGACACGGGTGTTCCTGATCCTTCTCGGTGCCTCACGGCCCCAGCCCAGCGAGCATCCGGACAGTCGAGCAGAACTGGGGCGACGGTCCTGACCGCCGGGCAGCCTCGGGGCAGGGGTGCAGGGAGGAAGTCCCGGCTCGAGGGGGGGGGCAGCCCGGGTCTGAGGGCTCGGAACAGGGGCTGCCGCGCTCCGGGCCGGAGGCTCCCGGCTACGGGGGCACACAGCAGGTCTCGGGGCAGCGAGGTCCCGGGTCATACAGGGTCCGAAGTGCCAGCCGCGGGGGCTCCAGGCAGGGGGCTTTCGGGATGCACTTTGCACTGGGCCACCCCCGCCCCCTCCCTCCAGCACTTTGGGGTCACTGGGATGGGACCAAGCCTTCAGCAGCCAATCAGCGGCCGCATCGGAGCCTGAGCCCGGAGCCGTAAACCAGGTCCGGGGTGGGTGGGGGTGGGGGGTGGGGGCGACTTGGTTGGTTGGTTGCTTCCTTCTCTCCTCCTTACCCCCGGCAGCCCCCACCCCTCGCCTGCCGTAAAGCCGTCTGCGCATTCGCGACAGTTAGAGGAGGCGTGCCGGTCGAGGTTGGGACTCGTCTCCGATTGGTCTCACTCACTTCCCCCTCGGCTTCCCCCCTGTGGCTTCCGATGCTCCGCCCCTGGCGGAGGGACTCGATGCGGTTGCTAAGATACACTGTACGCCGAATGGGATCTCTGCGCATGCGGAAGGAGAGATTGGCGTGTGCTTTCCGCGAACTACGGTGGCCCGGAAGGTGCTGCTGTTCGTTCGAATGGCGGTGAGAAGGCTGAGTCTCCCAAGGCCGATCTCCCGCAGGTAACTAGGAGTGGCAGCGGAGCTCGGCGGCGGGGAAGGCGTGTGTGCGGCCGACTGAGAGGCTGGTCCAGGGGTCTAAGGTTGGGGAGGCGGCAGTCCCCAGGAAGCGAGGAAGGGGACGCCAAGTGCCGCAGCTCCGCCTCAGCGCTCTTAAGACGAGGGTGCCGGGTCCGCGGCTCATCTTTCGGTCCCTGAGGCCCATTAGCTACCAGGCTGGGCTTGCCTCTCCCGGTGAGGAAAAGAGGACTTTTTGGGATGGCGGTGACGCTTCAAGAGCTTTCCTGCAAGGACAGCGACCCTCACGGATTTCTGACGATGAAGGGGAAAGGAGAATGGAAAATACGCGAGATGGACAAGCTTATTGAGTGCATGTATTCATTTAGCAAGTGTTTATTGGCCGGGCACTGTTTTAGCCGTTAGGGAGACAACAGTGAACAAGGTAGTTGCAATCACTTGTCCTCGTGGAGCTTTCGCTTTAACAGGGGAGACAAAATTATCACGTAGGGTTAGGTTATATAAAGGAAGTCAAGGAGAATAAGAGGATCGAGTTTGACTAGGACGTGTTGGCTGTTTTAGATAGGTAGTCAGGAAAGGTCTCTGAGGAAGTGACATTTGAGCAGCGATCTGAATGAGGAGGAACCAACCAAGGCGAGATCTGGGGTGTGGGGGGAGGGGAGGAGGAGGGAAGAATTTTGCAAGCAGGTAGAATCAACAGGGCGAAGCCTCCGATGCTGGAATAACCTTTGCTGTTTAACAGAAACTGCAAGAAAGAAGACCAGCGTAGTCAAGCGGAGTGAGTAAGAGGGAGAATGATTGGTATTAAGATTGGGGATGTTGGGACAGGTGGCCGATCTTTGCAGGACCTTGTAAGCTATGGTAGAGAAGTTACAGTATCGTATTTATGTTTTGAAAAGATCACTGGCCGACTGCTCAATAGAACGTACTAGCTAGAGCCGGGGTACTGCAAATGTGGAAGGCTATTATAGTAACCCAAACAAGCGCTGCCATTATTTTAAACTGAGTCATCCAATACACCAGACATTTGGCTACCACCAATGTCCACATGGAATGGCCTACTCAATTATGTAAAGGAAGTAATTTAATGTATCCATTGCTTTTATGTAATGAGATATGTTAAGATGTTGTGTGGCAGATGGGGGTCACTGCAAACACTTTCAATTTGTCCCTCTGATGTTTTCTTTTACACTATCACTCATTCAAGAATACATGTTTTGGTGCTTTCCTCATGTGCTACCTATTGGCCTATATAAGCAAACAGCTCAGTCCTGCCCAGGGAAGCTCATAGTCAAAGTGTGGGGAAACCAAACTAGAAAATAATTATAGACAATGCAGTGAGATAAATACTGTAGTATAGGCTGAAGGAGCACTTGGCAGGGCCCCCTAATCCTGAGTTGGATATGTAAAAGGCTTCCCTGGGACTGCAGGTTTTCAAATTAGAGGTTGAGAGTGGGAGGGAGAAGGTTGAATGTGGCTTCGAAAGAATGTGCCAAGAAAGCTTGGGAACCCTTAAAGTGCACAGTTTCTGAGGACTTTAGAGAAAGCCTGTAGCTTAGTTTGTGGGGCAGATTAATGAGGGAATTCCAAGAGGCAGATCTTGAAGGACTTGCTGTGTCCAGGGGGTTGGACTTTATCCTAAAGAGAGTGAAGAGGTTTTTCAGAAGAAAGGGGGTGTAGGGTGGGCTAAGAAACAACCATTTAGCAAGAAATCTGTTGGTTGTCTGGGGTAGAAGTGGTGTACTGCAGTAGTACCAGTGAGGGTGGAGAGAAGTGGGCTGAGGAAGGGTCCAGAAAGATGTCCAGATTTCTAGCTTCGGTGCCTAGGAGATAACAGTCACCATAAACTGAGGTAGAAGAAAACAACATGGAGATAGTAATTGAAGACACAGAGAGTCCATGAAATTGCACTAAGAAGAGAGAGGATATGGAGGATTGAACACTTAAAGATCCCAACATTTTTCCCCCTTATTGAGAAATAATTGATACACATCACTGTATCAGTTTAAGGCATACAGCATGATGGTTGATTTACATTTATTGTGAAATGATTGCCACAGTAGGTTCAGCTAACATCCGTCCTCTCCTACAGACATAATAAAAAGAAATGAAAGAAGAAAAAGGGAAAAATTTTTTTTCTTGTGGTGAAAACTCTTAGGATTTACTCTCTTAGCAGCTTTCCTGGGTATCCTACAGCTGTGTCAGCAATAGTCGTGTTGTACCTTACATCCCTAGTACTTATTTAACTTATAGTTGGAAGTCTGTACCTCTTGGCCACCCTCCCCCAGGTCCCCCACCACCCCACCCTCTGCCTTTGATAACCACAAGTTTGATCTCTTTTACTATGAGTTTGGGTTTGTTTTTTGTTTATTTAGATTCCCACATGAAGTGAGATCATACAGTATTTGCCTTTTTCTGACTAATTTAACTTAGCATAATGCCTTCAAGGTCCATCCATGTTGTTACAAATGGAATGATTTCCTCATTTTTTATGGCCGAATAATATTCTATCGTATGTACATACCACAGCTTTTTCATCCACTTAGGTCGTTTCCATGTCTTGGTTATTATAAATAATGCTGTTAGGAACATGAGGGTGCAGGTGTGTTTTCAGGTTAGCGTTTTTGATTCTTTTGGATATATCCTCAGAAGTGGAATTGCCGTTATCATATGGTAGTTCTATTAATTTTTTAAGGCTCCTCCATATTGCTTCCCATAGTGACTGCATGAATTTACATTGCCACCAGCAGTGCACAAGGATTCCCTTTTCTCCACATCTTTCCAGCATTTGTTGTCTCTTTTTGATGATGGTGACTCTTAACAGGTATGAGGTGATGTCTCATTGTAGTTTTAATTTGCATCTTCCTAATGAGTGGTGCTGTTGAGCATCTTTTCATGTACCTTGTTGGCCTTTTATATATCTTCTTTGGAAAAAGGTCTTTTTAGCTCTTGTGCTCATTTGGATTATTTGTGGTTTTTTGTTTTGAGTTGTATGAGTTCTTTATATGTTTTGGGTATTAATCGCTTATCAGATGTATGGTTTGTGAACATTATTTTTTCTATTCCATAGGTTTTCTTTTTATTTTGTTGATGATTTATTCAGCTGTGCAGAAGCTTTTTGGTTGGATATAGTTCTACTTACTTATTTATTTACTTGCTTATTTATTATTTATTTCTGCCTTTAGAATCACAGCATCTTCATTAATGGGGCAATACACATTAAGTGACCAGTTGGGCTATGATCAGATTTGAACCTATTGTTGCATTAGGCCAAAGCCCAATTTTGAGTTTCTAGCCGACTGGCAAACTGTAGTAGCTTTTCATATAAAGAAAAGCATTTTTTCATTGTAACATTGACCATGGAAGTAATTATTTTTCTGAATTTTCAATATATGGGTTATCTAAAGAAAATCTCGTAAAAGAGATAGTGGCATCTTTTTTATTGTTGTTATCTGCATACAAAGAAGGATTAAATTACTAGCAATTTGTTTTTTAATAATTTTGAAATTGGGTGATGGTAGAATGCCTTCTAATGAATAGATCATGCACTTAAAATTTCTACCTAGTTATTACTTAAGAATATTTTTTAAGAAAATATTTTTTAACATTTTTTTTTTTAAAGATTTTATTTATTTATTTGACACAGAGAGAGAGTTAGTGAGAGCAGGAACACAAGCGGGGGAGTGGGAGAGGGAGAAGCAGGCTTCCCACGGAGCAGGGAGCCCGATGCGGGGCTCGATCCCAGGACCCTGGGATCATGACCTGAGCCGAAGGCAGACGCTTAATGACTGAGCCACACAGGCGCCCCATTTTTTAACATTTTTAAAATACCATTCTGCTCAGTTTTCCGTCTAGGGATTTTTAAAATCAAAGTCCCAATACATTTACATATATATTTAGTTGATGTTAGTGAAATCCTAGGCATATTAACACTTGGGACCAGAAGGCTGATATCTATAGCTGCAATTATTGTATATTTTTTAAAAGATTTTATTTTTTTATTTTAGAGATAGAGTGCAAGCAGGGGGAGGAACAGAGGGAGAGGGACAAGCAGACTCCTTGCTGAGCATGGAGCCCGCCGTGGCTTGATCACAACCTGATGATTTCACAACCCTGAGATCATGACCAGAGCTGAAATCAAGAGTCAGATGCTTAATCGACTGAGCCACCTGAAATTATTCAGGCGCCCCTGAAATTATTATATTTTTTAATTGAACTGTTAATTTTGAGAAATTATAGATTCACGTGCAGTTGTAAGAAATAATACAGAGATATCTTATATACCCTTTGACTCATTTTCTCCAATGGGGCATCTTTCACAACTATTGTACAATATTGTACAATATCACAACCAGGATTAGTATAATCCACTGATCCTGTTCAGATTTCCTGTTTTTACTTCTGTTCATTTATCTGTGTGTATATTTAGTTTTATGCAATTTTTATCACATATGTAGGTTAGTGTTGCCTTCACTAGTTCCATGATCACAAGGATCCCTTGTATTGGCCTTTATAACCCTACCCACCAAGTGGCGGGGGCGGGAGGGGGCTCCCTAACCTCTGGCAACCACTAATCTCTTCTCCATCTCTCTAATTTTGTCATTTCAAGAATGGAACCACACAACATGCAACCTTCTGAGACTGGCTTTTTTCTCTTAGCATAATCCCCTAAGAACTATCCAAATTATTGCATGCATCAATAGTTCTTTCCTTATTGCTGTGTAGTATACCATTCATGCACTGAAGGACATCTGGGTTATCTCGTTTTTTGCTATTATGAATGAACCTGCCGTGAACTCTCATATGCAGGTTTTTGTGTGACTGTAAGTCTTCATTTTACTGGAATAACTGCTCAGGTATGTAATTACTAGGTCATACGGTAGTTGCATATTTAGTTTCTTATTTTGCTTTAAAGATTTTATTTTTTTAGAGCAGTTTTAGGTTATTGTAAAATACAGAAATTTCCTGTATATTTCCTGCCCCTCCACATGCATAGCCCTCCCCTGCGTTATCAACATCCCCCCACCAGAGTGGTAACATTTGTTACAATTGATGAACTTACTGTTATCGCCCAAAGTCCATAGTTGATGCTAGGGTTCACTCTTGGTGGTGCACATTCTCTGAGTTTGGACAAACATACAGTGATACATATCCACCATTATAGGATCATACAGAGTCTTTTCACTGCCCTAAAAATCTATGCTTCATCTGTTCATCCCTTTCTAGCAACCATTGATCTTTTTTACTGTCTTTATCGTTTTACCTTTATCAGAACCTCATATAGTTGGAATCATACAGTATATAGCCTTTTCAGATTGGCTTTTTTTACTTAGTACTATGCGGGTGCCTGGGTGGCTCAGTTGGTTAAGCAACTGCCTTCGGCTCAGGTCATGATCCTGGAGTCCCTGGATCGAGTCCCGCATCGGGCTCCCTGCTCAGCAGGGAGTCTGCTTCTCCCTCTGACCCTCCTCCCTCTCATGCTCTCTGTCTCAAATAAATAAATAAAATCTTTAAAAAAAAAAAAAGGAAAAAATACTTAGTACTATGCATTTAAGGTTCCTTCATGTCTTTTCATGGCTCAATAGCTCTTCCTTTTTAGCACTGAATAAATATTCCATTGTCTGAATATACCACAGTTTATCATCCACTGAAGGACATCTTCACTGCTTCCAAATTTTGGAAACTGTGAATAAAGCTGCTCTGTATATCTGTGTGCAGGTTTTTATGTTGACATAAGTTTTCAGCTCCTTTGAGTAAATACCAAGGAGTGCAATTGCTGGAACATATGGTTAAGAGTATGTTTAGTTTTTTAAAGAAACTACCAGACTGTTTTCCAGAGTGACTATACCATTTTATAATCTCACCAGCAACGTAAGAGTAGTCTGGTTCTCCATATCCTCTGCAGAATTTGGTGCCAGTCATTTTTTTTTCCATTATAGTGATAGTAGTATTTACTGTGACTTTAATATACATTTCCCCAGCGGCTAATGTGATTGAACATCTTTTTTGTGCACTTTTCTTGCCATCTGTATTATCCCCTTCAGAGAAAGGTCTGTTCATGTCTCTTGCCCATTTTCTAATTACTACTATTTTTGAAATACTGAGTTTTGAGAAACCTTTATATATTGTAGATACTAACCCTTTGATTATGTGATTAACAAATATCTTCTCTCAGTCTATAACTTGTCTTTTCATGCTCTTTATAGGGTCCTTCACAGAGCAGAAGTTTTTAATTTTGTTGAGCTCTGGTTTATCAATTTTTACTTTTTAGAGACTGCTTTGGGGGCCAAGTTTAAGAACTTTTTGCCTAGCCTTGAATCCTAAAGATTTTTCTCCTGCTTTTTTCTTTTCTCCTAAAATCTTATTTAAGTTTTAAGCCCATGATGCATTTTGAGTTAATTTTTGTAAAAGGTTGAAATTATTTTAAGTGAAGTAAAACCAAGGTCTTAGTCATGCCTTTAAACTGTTGGTGGGCTGATAATCAAAATATGATCTGTGGATAGTTTGGCTTTTCATCCAGGGTTTGATGTAGCTTCTAAAAGTAATTTAATATAAAAATTCAATCAAATAGGATGGCCTGATTAATGTTTGAACCTTTGGTTGCTGAGTGTCTTTTGAAAAAATTGATTTGGTTTGCATTGGGAAGTTGTATAGTAATTGCCTTGAGTTTAGATGTTGTGCAGCATGTGAAAATTATTCTAAGGATGGGTATTCTGATTTACAGTACTATGGGAGAAAATCTAGAAACTGAAAAATTAGACTGTGTGAGTTACTACTTTCACTTAGGAAGCTTGTTAGAAGTCCTCTATTCATCCATTTTCCTGAGACTTAGAGCATCAGAGGAAATTTGAGGAGGACCACAAGCTTTGATATTAGACTTTGTGGGTTCAGATCCTGGCTCTGCCACTTACCTACCTCTGTAACAATCTCTCCTTGCCTTAATTTCCTTATTTGTAAAATAGGTATGATAATTATCCACTTCATAAAGTTGTTGTGAAGCTATTACTCAGAACGGTGTCTGGTACATAGTAGGCACCCAAGAAAGTTTAGCAGTTCTTTTTTCTTTTTCTTTTTTAGATTTTATTTATTTGAGAGAGAGCGCGCGCTCGCCTGTGTGTATGCATGCGAGTTGGGGGAGGGGCAGAGGGCGAAGCGGACTCCCTGCTGAGCAGGGAGCCTGAGGAGGGGCTTGATCCCAGGACCCCGAGATCATGACCTGAGCCTAAGGCAGACGCTTAAGCATCTGAGCCACCCAGGTGCCCCTAAACTTTAGCAATTCTTATTCCTGAAGCATCGACTTTGTGTGAAGATGAGTCGGAATATATTACTTTTATATTAAGACACGTATGCTTCTATTAGGAAAAGAATACACAATTCAAATCATTTATAGTCCTTAAACAGTAAAAGAGAGACTTGAGGTAAATTTTATGTTGTATTGGGTACCCCTTTTGGCTACCTAGTACTCATTCTCCTCTGCCAAGAGGTATTTTCTGAAAAAATCTCTTTGAAAGCGCTACCCATTTCTTATCCTAGTTAGACCTTTCCTAATATTTGTTTCCTTTTCAGGCTAGACAGATCTCTCCCATATATCCAGTGTAGCTGGTTTCAAAACTTGTCTGAGAGGTACACCTTCCTCCAGACCAGCACAGAAAAGAGCTTGAGATCTACTACCCTTGTAACAGACACTTCAGGAAAAAAAGGTGTGGTTGGTCAAATACCCTCGTTCATTTTTTCAGGATTTGTCTTTTCCTTTAATACTTTAATTCCTTTAAAAAAAAAAAAAAAAGCTACAGTTCTCAATAGGCTACCCACAGACATTTGTTTCAATGTAGATTTCTTGGGCCAAAATCAGTATTTTAAAAGATACTGTAATGAGGAAAGATTGATGCTTAGTCATAGTAGAACCAGCCTAGCACCTATCTGGTACCTATTTGGTACCTGTGAAGGGAGGGAAAAATTCTTCCTCTACCTTTCAAGGTCTTCCAGTTAGACTAAGACTTACATCTATATGAGACAGATTAACAGGGAAAAAAAAAAAAAAAAACAGTTTTATTACGTGCGCAAGAGGCCCAGTAATGACAATTGACACCTAAAGAAATGACCAAGACAGGCAGTTTTTATGCTTTTTAGACAGACAATAAATCTGTGAGGAATTGACAGGACAGAGAAAACTTAACTTTGGGTGCTTTAATTAGTAAGGAATTCTTAAGAGAATTTGGATTGTGCTAGTAAATCAGTAAACAGTAAAAACGGTTGTTTATACAGCTTTCCTGGCTCTGAATTTCCTATCTGTGGAGATCAGGTTGTCTCTACCTCCTGATACTGGGAGGACACCTCTTGCATGGGAGATTTATTTCCTGTTTTCAGGGGGACAGAGGAGGGTCTGAGTGTCCTTCCTGCACAGGCTGTCTCTGAAGTAAATTTTATTTAAAATAATCAATGTGCCAGAGTGACACATTTTGGGGCAGCCTGTCCTTGGCACCCTACACCTGCCTGGCATTTGTGGGCCCCAGCTGATGCTTTTCAATCTGATTACTCACAACCACTCTTATCAAAGAACCTGGGTCCTACGATGAAAGAAAATGGCCCATTTCCCCCCTGTAATGCTTGCTTACTTAACTTGCTTGTCTATATATCTATTTATTTATTGGTATTCACTTTAGTCTTGCATGCTGAAATGTTTGAACCATTTGAAATGGCCCTTTTTATAGGTCAAAATTGTTGAATATCCACAGTCTTATTCTCATTCATGGTAAAATTTAAGGACTTAAGATTTATAGAAATACTATTGAAAGTGTTGTGTTTTGTTTTTTTTTTTTAAGATTGATTGATTAATTGATTTGACAGGGAGCACAGGGGGAGGGACAGAGGGAGAGAATCCCAAGCAAACTCCATGCCAAGTGTGCAGCCCTGTGTGGGGCTTGATCCCACAACCCTGAGGTCATGACCTGAGCAAATACCAAGAGTCAGACACCTGACTGACTGAGCCACCCAGCTGCTCCTTAATGGAAGTATTGTTACTGCCATGGCATTGAAATAAAAAGAATTCCATTTGCAGCTAAAAATTATAATAGGCTTGTACATGTGATATTAGTTAAAACCTAAAACAGTCTATTGTCACAGAATATTTGACATATAAAAATGAAATAGTTTATGTCAACTTCAATAAAAGATGTCAATAGTTTTATTGGGAAGAAATGTTACTGTTATAACCAAAATATAAAGTGAAATAAATACACTGGAAGTGGACCCTGAAGTAGAATATGAAAGCTAGTTTCTGTTTGTGGCAGATAAAATTCACCAGACAGGGCGCCTGGGTGGCTCAGTTGGCTAAGCAGCTGCCTTCGGCTCAGGTCATGATCCCAGGATCCTGGGATCGAGCCCCGCATCGGGCTCCCCGCTCAGCGGGAAGCCTGCTTCTCCCTCTCCCTCTGCCTGCCACTCTGCCTACTTGTGCTGTCTCTCTCTCTCTCTCTGTCAAATAAATAAATAAAATCTTAAAAAAAAAAAAATTAACCAGACAATTAAGATGATTTTATTCAGGTTATTGCAACAGGTAGAATGTTCATTAATGGGACACGTCTCAAGAAGGAGGAAATGTGGGGGTTTGTGAAACAAGGGGAGTCAGTGTGGAAGCGTAGAGGTGAGGCCTAGCTGGGAATATGGTGAGCCGTTTCTTGGAACATTAATCATTCTTGCTTTCTGGGAGCACAGTGTTCAGGTAACAGATAACATTGAACACTATCAGATGGAACAAGATTCCCGATAATTAGTTATGTTTCCAAATCATGTGGGATGTTCACAGTTTCAAAAGAGGATTCAGAGAAACTTTACCAGAGAAAGTTTCATTCTTAACTTTAAGTTACAATCTATAGGTTTCTTAAAACTTATTTTTACACTATAGGACAAAAACAAGGCGGTTTTGTCCTGTGAGGGTGATCAGGAATTGAAATTCCTTAGAAGCTAAGCAAGGGGGAAGAGAGGGAGGGGAAAAATAAAGACCAGGGGCAGGTCAGTGGGCCATACTGTAGAAGTGAGACCCAATGTAAGTGACAGCCCTCCTAGGATTCCTCCAGTGAGGACCATGGTTAAAAGATGGACTGGGCATTTATAAATGGGCCGGAGTAGATGGGGAAAGTCCTTGGACTTTATTAAAGGATAAATTGGAAAGGGACAAAGTCATGACCCATACAAAATGAACTTGTATCAGCAATTTTATTTAACTCATTAACTAATGAAAGAACTAGGCAGATGTCACAGCCATTTTAAAGGAAAAGTTAAAGAACCATGAATTTACATGGAGTAAAGGAATGTTGAACTGAGTTTACAAATAGAAGCAAACCTGGCTTTTCCCGCTGAGAGGAGGGTTGACCTTCCACCAGACAATTATCTGCATGTCTATAGACAAGAATTATTTGCATTGCCATCAGCAATCAACAAATTTACAAAGGTGTGAAATAGCTCAAAGGCAATGAAAGGCCTGAGCCCCAAAGGATCATATAATTCCCAGAGGCTCAGCATTTCAATGGAAGGATATTCAGTAATCTCTAGCTTCTGCCAGTCTTAAATTTCTCCCAGCCACGCTTGCTCTATAGTAACTACATTAATACTTGTATGACCTATAATATTTCCTCTAATACTCATCTATCAGTGATTGTCCATATTCCTTGCTTTATAAGCCACGTCTGACCGTAAGCGTCCTTTCCCTTCTCCTCACTCTTGCTGGTCTCTATCACGTCAGAGTCCGTCCGGGACAGCGGGCGTATCTAAAGTTGTATCCAGCTACGAGGACAGTGTGCTCACGTTTGGATTATTTTCGGTTAACATTTTGTCTTTTTCTTGGCGTTTTTCATTTTTTATTTAATGTTGAAAGTGCTGGCAAAGGATCTTCCTATTATTTAATTTTAAGTTGTGAATTAATCATCAATAAGCACAGTAGTTTGACCACACAGCCATCTAACTAGGTTTTCATCTGTAAGTTGAAGGTGAAGGTTAATTAATTGGAGGTGGCCCTGTGGGTGTCAGCCTGCATGGTTATGCCCCCGACCCCCGCCAAGGGAGGTATTCCTGGCATCTAGTGGGCAGAGGCCAGGAATGCTGCTGAACTTCCTACAATGCACAGGCCAGCTCCCCCACAACAAAATTACCCAGCCCCTAAAGTCAGTAGTGCCAAGATTGAGAGGCCCTCATGGCCCATCGAAAAATGTTAGAGGAAAGGTAAAGTTTCTGCTCTGATAAAATTAAAAATAAATTTATGGTCTTAAATCTGTATGGAAAACATCCATTTCATTTTTACAGTCTTAAGATAATGTTCTTATTACCAGTTTTCCATTTTAGAAATTAAGCAATCAGTATTACCTTTATTTAACTTGAGGGCGAAATGATTAAGTGAAAATAGATGCCTTTCCCCTGTAATATGATGTATATGATGCTAATTTTAAAATTACTGTTCCTATTTTAGGTTTTACCGAAGAAATATCTTACAGATTTGTTGCATTTCTGAGATTAATATTTACAGTTTGGAGTTGTCAGCTTTCTCATGAGATATATTTTGGCAGTCCCAATGGAAGCTTTCTTTGACGTTTTAGAACAATTATACAAGAAGGTACTTCTGGGAGCCACACTTGAAAATGAGAACCATGATTACATCTTTTATCTCAACCCAGCATCTTTGGATCAAGATTGCTCTACAGCCGCCTCTTCAGAATGCCCAAACCCCCATGGAGTCCAGGACAAGCATCAGCCATCCTCTGCCAATTTGGCTACCATTTCTGCAGTGCCTGTGTGTTTGAAGAAACACTCGCCGATACGCAGCGCCCGGGAAGTAATGCTCCTTCAGTTAACAGTAATCAAAGTGATGATAACCAGAATATTGTCTGTTGAAACTGACTTCCGTGCGAAGGAGAAATACAGAGATACAATTAAAGTTCTTTTAAAATCATCTGACATCGATTCTAAATTAGTAAGCCATTTGTTTTCTGTGGGTTTTTTGTTGTTGTTTTGGGGGTTTTTCTTTAGATCTAGGTTTTTAAAACAAAAGTTTTAAAAACATTCAGTAATAGTGGGTAAATTTATTTGCTTTCCCGTAGACCTGTATGTTCCAAAACTCGGATAAATTGTTATCTCACATGGCTGCAAAGTGCCTTGCACTACTTCTGTATTTCCAATTGAGAGAAAAGGTAAGATAAGTAATCAAGTTATGCTGTTTTCTTTCATAGTTTCTTTAAAATTGTTCTTTGGCATTCAATTTTACCCTTCAAATGTTTGTATCAATAAAATGTTCGCTCTTTTAATAACGTATAAATCCATAAAAGTGTAAGAATGGAGTAGTAATATATTAGTGACTTGTATCAAAGATTAGAGTCTTAAATATGTCATAAGTCATTATAAATCAGATTCTTCACCTGAAGGATGGGTTTCAAGTCAGTCTATAACTTCTTCAGTTTCTCAAAGGAGCAGGTAGGCCTGCTTCCCTTTCTCCAAAAAAAGATTTAGGAGCCTCTGCTGGAGACCAAGACCATTTTTACAGGTTCAATATAAATAAATTCTAAGAATGGTCCTAAGCGTGATGAAAAAACTACAAACAAATTGAGCATCGGATTTTTCTCTTATCTCTGCATTAGTTAATAAATGTAAGCATCTACCGATTTATTTAAGCTATAATTACTTATTCCTTTCTCAAAGTAACATTTTTTTCTAAATACAAAAAGATGGCATTAGTAGTGGAAAATTTGGGAAATGAGAGAAAGTATAAAGAACAAAATAAAAATCACACGTCTTTCCACCACCTAGAAATAATGACTGCTAATATTTTCATGTTCCCTGTTGAGCCTTTATTTCTATGGCACATTGAATTTTTTTACTTATAGAATATTAGGATATTTGTGTCTTTCTTGTTTTACCAAATACTAGACTTTTTTTTTTTTTTTAAGATTTTATTTATTTATTTGAGAGAGAGAGAATGAGAGACAGAGAGCATGAGAAGGAGGAAGGTCAGAGGGAGAAGCAGACTCCCTGCTGAGCAGAGAGCCCGATGCGGGACTCGATCCCAGGACTCCAGGATCATGACCCGAGCCGAAGGCAGTCGCTTAACCAACTGAGCCACCCAGGCGCCCTAGACTTTTTTTTTGCAAGGGAGTAAACAATGTTATATAGAGTTGTACTGTATATAATAGGTAATTTGCAATTGTAAAGAAAATTTTCTATTATAACTTGCTACTTTTTGTTTTCTCACTTGTAGATAACATTTAGTAATTCCTGGATTGCTTTTTGCCAAAAAAATCTTTCTGAATACCCTGAAAATGAGAAAGCAGTATACTGCCTCTGGACCCTTACTGTTATAATAAAAGAAATCTTTAAAGATACATGTTCACAAAAAACAGGTACAAATTATGGTTCCCCATAAATGTCATTCTTTTGCTCCCAAGGAACATTATGTTTCTTTTTTTAAGATTTTATTATTTGACAGAGAGAGACACAGCGAGAGAGGGAGCACAAGCAGGGGCGGGTGGGAGAGGGAGAAGCAGGCTTTCCGGTGATCAGGGAGCCCGATGCGGGGCTCGATCCCAGGACCCTGGGATCATGATCTGAGCCGAAGGCAGACGCTTAACGACTGAGCCACCCAGGCGCCCCGGAACATTATGTTTATAATGAAGATTAAAACTTACTTTACAGCATCTGATCTGTCCTGAAGTATGAAAAACTAAATAATCTCACTCCAAATTTTTTGACTGAAGACTATAATTATTAGGCAAAAATTAAAGCTATTATATGTCCCTTTTGATATTTGTAAAATGGATAATTAACTGTGGTTATTAGCTGTTATTCTTCTGCTTGTTTCAAGTTTTTATTTAAATTCTAATTAAAATATAGTGTAATATTGATTTCAGGAGTAGAATTTAGTGATTGATCACTTACAAATAACACCCGTCCTCATCACAAGTGTCCTCCTTAATCTCCATCACCCATTTAACCTATCCTCCCTGCCCACCTCCCCTCCAGCAACCATCGGTTTGTTCTCTGTACTTAAGAGTCTGTTTTCTGGGGGCACCTGGGTGGCTGAGTCAGTTAAGTGTCTGCCTTCGGCTTGGGTAATGATCCCAGGGTCCTGGGATCAGGTCCCACGTCTGGCTCTCTGCTCAGCTGGGAGCCTGCCTCTTCCTCTCCCTCTGCCTGTCGCTCTGCCTACTTGTGCTCTCTCTATCTCTCTCTCTCTCTCTGCCAAATAAATAAATAAGATCTTTAAAAAAAAAAAAAGAGTCCATTTTCTGGTTCCCTCTTTTTTTTTTCCCTCCATGTTCATCTGTTTTGTTTCTTAAATTCCACATATGAGTAAAATCATACGGTATTTGTCTTTCTCTGACTGACTTATTTCACTTAGCATAACATACTCGAGCTCCATCCATGTCATTGCAAATGGCAAGATTTCATTCTTTTTCATGGCTGAGTAATACTCTATTGTGTGTGTGTGTGTGTGTGTGTGTATTATATATTAGCTGTTATTTTGTGTATCTTCATTTGTTCACATTAAACAGTCCACATCCATTTTTTCATCTTGTAAAGTGATAATATTTATAAAAATTGAATTGTAAATTGTGTTTTAAGAAGCCTTCACTTTTGGGCGCCTGGGTGGCTCAGTCATTAAGCGTCTGCCTTCGGCTCAGGTCATGATCCCAGGGTCCTGGGATCGAGCCCCGCATCGGGCTCCCTGCTCCACGGGAGGCCTGCTTCTCCCTCTCCCACTCCCCCTGCTTGTGTTTCCTCTCTCGTTGTGTCTCTCTCTGTCAAATAAATAAAAATCTTAAAAAAAAAAAAAAAGAAGCCTTCACTTTTCCTCTTGTTTATAATTACTGTTTTTATCATTGCAGAAATTTTAAAGCAGTTCTTGACTCCTTTTGACACTATTTTTGAAGTTTTTTACAATTCGTTATTTTCTCAGCATTTTGAAAGCTGCCAAGATACCTCTAAAATAATAAACAGCTTGATATGTTTCCTGGAATTACTTGAACTTCTTATAGCTTCCAGAATCCATCTGAAGCTACATTTCACTTGCCAGAGGATTTTATTTTTGAAACCTTCTTGTGTGCTAGATGTTATTACCTGGCCTGTTCAGGCTTTTGTCAAAAGGAAGTTCATCATATTCATCAAAAAGTGCCTACTCTGGAAAGTGGGCGAAGACCTTTGTCGGGGATCTAGCCCTGTCCTAATGCCACCAGATCGGCATTTAGATGTAGATATGTTGGCTTTAGCTGATGCTGTTTTGCGAGCTGTGGATTTGGGCTTATTGAGGACGTTGTCTGTCCATGGAAAACCTCCCTGCTTTGGTGGAGATGAAATTCAACCTACATGTGAGCGTGTCCCTGGTCCAGATCATGTTATTCTCAGAGCAGCAAGCCTACTTATCATTAAATCCGTAGAAATCAAGTTTCAAAGTTGTGCTTCAGCAGATGAAATGAAAGGTAATTCTCTGAACTCCTTTTGTGTGCAAAGTAATGAGTAATTGTTTACTGATATAAAGTAATTAATAATTTTCAAATCTCAGGACTGTAACTCCACTAATTAAATCTACATGTTATAATTTATTACATTTTCTTTTAAAAAAGAAAAATTAGAATTACACAAGAAACATGTCAACATTTCGTGGGCTAAACTGAATTTGTACATTTTGTGGGCTAAACTGAATTTGTATGGCATAATTAATGATTAAGGTTAAAAATAAAGAGGTGCTATTGAGCACCTCAAAGCAAGTGATATAAGTCAGTTCAAATATTTGTAGTATTTCATTCATATTTTCCTTCAGAAAATTGGGTAACGTAGATTATCAATAACTAGAAAGTGAATTAAAACTAACGTGAGAAGTTACATTGATTAAGAAATTGTTGCATATAATGTCCAGGATCTTAACTAAGTCCAAAGACAACTGTTTAAAGTAGGATATTCAATTTAGGTTTTGGGGAAGACATGTCCTCCATTTCATCTGCTAAAAAGGAATAGTAGACTTCCCTAAACAAGCGGCATATAGTTTTAGTGAAAGGTTTGAACTGTAAGCAGCTACTTTCTTGAATTGCTTTGAATGTCATTTACCTTGTAATTACCACACACTAGATATCATTCTTTGCAGTTATAATTTAAAACACTAGGTGGCATATGTTCTATAATTCAGAGTTTTATTTATTTAAAGATTTTATTTATTTGAGAGAGAGAATGAGAGAGACAGAGAGCACATGAGAGGGGGGAGGGTCAGAGGGAGAAGCAGGCTCCCTGCCGAGCAGGGAGCCCGATGCTGGACTCGATCCTGGGACTCCAGGATCATGACCTGAGCCGAAGGCAGTCACTTAACCAACTGAGCCACCCAGGTGCCCCAATTCAGAGTTTTAAATTACAGTTAAAACTCCCCAAAACCTTTTTTGGTTTTTATGCTTAATAGTTGTGCTTTCTTTTAATACTTAAACAAAAAAAAAACTTTCCTGTTATTTTAAAGGCAAAATGATTTTGCTTGGCCACACTGTTGCCTCTAGTAACAAATAGCTGTGGCATCCAGTGAAGTGATGTCTTTTGTCTACTACTTATTCATTTATTTATATACTTTTAGCAAGAATTCATGTAACTCTAGTTTCTCCAAAATAGTTATCTGGTACTTGCAGTGAATAGATGATATTCACTCACTCAAGAGTATACATTTTAATTGTATCCTCTGACATTCAGTTTTCCTAATTTGCAAAGTAGAGATAATCCCTAACTCATAGGCTTTTTGAAAGTGTGAATTATGATAATCCATGTTGGAGTATTTGAGATGCCTATATATAAAATTATAATACGATGTTAATGTATTCATAAGCAGTTGCCCGCTCTTTGAAATTTGCATTTGTTGAAGTTGATTTACAGAGTTTCATGTGTGAGTTACTGACCTTCTTAAAGCCTCACCTTCAGCCCTCCCTTCAGTCACACAATCTATGTGAGTGGATCTCCAAGGTCTTCATAGAACAAGACGATGACATGCTGGAGGCTGCCAAAGCGTCACTGGGCATCTACCTAAAGTTGACCAGGCTAGTATATTTTAAAGTAATTTTACTAACTACGTGCCAGAAAAGCAGAAAACATTTTTAATAATGTGCTGGACATACTGTTTACTTTCCATCATTAAGGGGAAAAAAAAAAATCCGTAACAATCTTGTGGTTTCCTTGTAAGTTCCAATTCCTTGCTTTAACCCTGTCCTACATGAAAATGAGATTACATTTGAGTTCTCATTATGAAAACTTGGCTGGGTAGGCAGATCTGGGGGAGTAGAACTAGACCGGGGGGGCGGGGGTGCTAGAAAGCACAGGTTCTGGTTTAGCTTCATCCGGTTTACCTACGTGAGCAGGAGTAAGCTTGTACCATTGTCCGAACCTTCATTTAATCGATGTTCTAAAATGCTTTTCACCCCCAAGACTTAACTTTTCCACCATGAGCTTCAGTGTGGTGATTTTTGCCTTTTTAAGTAACCAAAGCAGCAGCTCAGTATTTTCATTTTATTATACGGTTGCATGGGGGCTGATAGCCACTTGAGGCAGGTCTCTGAGGTTGATCATGAAGCTGTGTTACTGATGACATGGCGTGCTGAGCCTGTTCCTGCTTTATTAAAGCGGCTGTACATGGGGTCATATCATCCTGTGGCAAATATCTGTAAATGGTTATGAAGCTTGTAACTAATGACCTTTTACACTGTTTCTGCTCGACTTTATTAAAACCCTCAAGTATTTGCTTGATTTCCATTTCTGTCTTGGCATCAGAGGAAGGGCTTTCTTACTAATGCCCGACAGCTCAGTGCGGTGCTGCCAGGTCGTACTTGTGTTATGGCCCTGTGCAGTGGCTGCTTTCGGACTCTTAAGTGTTTGCAGCCAATTTTCAAAAGGTTCTAATCAAGAACACAGAATGCCTGCATGTGATTTGAATTAGGCTCCCAAACGGTGAGATACAAAGTCAGTCTGAAAACGCGCATGCCTGTTAGCTGATTAGAATAGATCTTAGTTGTACTCAGAGCTGACTCCTTACTGCTCAGGGAAGAGGAAGCCTCTGAATTAAATCTCTAACATTCTTCACTTCAGTGTGTCCAGAGAGGCATGTGCTCATGCCATTTGTATTTTTTTTTTTAATGTAACTTTTTTAGTTAAGATTGGTTGTAAAGGATAGAAACCAACACAGACTAAGCAAAAACAAACAAACAAACAAACAAAAAGGCATTTATTAGCTCACAGTTAGAAATTCATTCCAAGGGGCTTGTGGGCATCAGAGATCACTGAATATACACTGTATGTACAGGGATTCGATCATATTGTTGATCATTGCTCTTTTCCCGTATCTTGCAACTCTGAATTCATTCTCAGGCGGGGCTTCCAGCAGTGCCTGGCTTGCGGCAGCCTTACAGTGTCATCTTTAATATCTCCAGCAAGAGTCCCGGGGTGGGGGGATCTGATTGGCCCGCTGGGGTCACAGATTCATGTTGGAAGCAGTCATCGTCGCCAGGAGCATGAGGCACTCTGACTGGTCAGTCTAGGTCACGTGCCCACCCCTAGAGGAGAACGTGGAAGGAAAGGAAGGAGGTCACTCTCCAGCCCCATCTTATCCCATGTAATCAGTTACCTGTAGGAATGAGGGAACTCTGATGTCAAAAGACAGGAGGATAGAGGACTTTTGTTCGGCAGACAATAACTAGAACTACTGACATCTGCGGATTTTATGTATTGAGAGATTTATATGGAGTTTGTAGAGGAAGAGATTGTTTTGAATTTTTTTCTCTTAAAATAATGCATATAAAATAATCTGCTAGGTGAATTTGTGGTATGTGAATTATATCTGTTAAAACTATTATTTTTGAAAAAAACTGTTATTTTTGTAAAAAGTCATTAATCTGGGGCCTCTGTGACCTTGATTTTCAGACAATGTAAAGCTACTGAAAGCTCGACTCAAGAAAAAGAAATGTGGAACCATCACACACATGAGTATGGCTATAATCCACACTGTATTTTCTTATTCTTACTGAAAAACATAGGATTTGATTCTTCAGTTCTTCTTGACTTTTTGATTTCATCGGAAACCTGTTTCCTTGAATATTTTGTTAGATATTTAAAATTACTGCAAAAAGACTGGGCTCATTTTTTCACGATTTGCAAGTATTTTGACGTAACCGAATCTAAAGATAGCATAAATATTTGTGGTTGTAGCTCCTCACTTGTCCAAGACAGAAGTAGCAACCAAACAGAACTTAGCCCTTCAGCTGCTCCTGGTAGTCCCAGAAGTGCTCATGCTTCGATCTCCTGGGCTTCTAATGTTTCTTCTGGATCTCTGAGCCATCTTGTGATATCCAAGGAGACCCATGCCACGCTCCAGGCTGATAATCTGCCTCCCCTACGAGCTTCTCAAAGTCTGGTAGATTATGACAGCTCTGATGATTCTGAAGCAGAAGGCACAGACCAGCACTCAGCAAACAGTAAACAAACATCTTTACACCAAGAAGCAATGAAGAAATCTCAGGACCCAGTTGGAACAGGTACGGATAAAAAACAACTTCGCCTAGAGCCTCAATCAAGGCCTCTGGTTCCAAAACAGTCTCATAGTCCCTTCTCTGTTGATTGTGATAGAGTCCCAAATAACGTCTCCAAAGTGGGAATATCTTACACAACACTGAAGTGCTTTGAAGAGCTACAAGGTGCCATTTACCGTTTGCAGAAGAAAAATCTTTTCCCGTATAATGCCACGGCACTTTTGAAGTTGTTAAAACATATTGAGGCAATATATAACGAGAGTATGAACGCTTTGTAAAACAGTAGCATTTTATTTCCAGGAACTGTTTTTCCCTGCTATAAATTGTGCCTTAATGAGATAATCGTAAAAATAAATAAATAAATACCCTCAAAAGCATTTTCTAAATCAAGTCTGTCCTTTTGCCCTTTTCAGAGTAGCCTAGTGACTGACAGAGATACCTCAAATGACAAGTCACCTGATAACGGTTTTATGTCACTTGAAATTTACAGTGGTTCAGACCTAACACAAATTTGAGATGGATATTCTATTAGTTTGCTAGGGCTGCTGTTAACAAATTACCACAAACTCAGTGGCTTAAAACAATGGAAATATATTCTCTTGTAGTTCTGGAGACTAAAAGTCCGTAATCAAAGTGTCAGCTGGGCCATGCTTTCTCTCAAGGCGCTAGGGAAGAATCCTTCCCCTCCTCTTCCTGTCTTCTGGTGATTGCTGGCACTCCTTGGTGTTCTATAACTTGGAGCTGTGTCAGTCCAGTCTCTTCCTCTGTTGTCACGTGAGGTTTTCCCTGTGTGTCTGTATCCAGTTTCCCTCCTGTAGATACCAGCCCTGGATTAGCATCCACTCATCCAGTGTGACCTCATCCTAGCTTGATTACATCGGCAAAGACCCTACCTCCAAATAAAGTCACATTCACGGGTTCTGGGTAGATGTGAATTTTGGGAGGGACACTATTTAACCCAGTATACTTATTATTTCCCTCAGTTATTTACTTGTAATGGGATGTGTAAAAAAATCTTAGCAGGTTTTTTTTAAGAGAGGAGATGAGTTCTCTGTATTTTTAGGTGTATGGTCTATTCTGTGAACATGAGTCTATTCTTTAAAGCAAATTTTTAATCAGTAGATAGTTTTCCTATTTAAAATTGTTGTGAGGGGTGCCTGGGTGGCTCAGTGAGTTAAGTCTGACTCTTGATCTCAGCTCAGGTCTTGATCTCAGGGTCATGAGTTCAGGCCCCACATTGGGCTCCATACTGGGCGTGGAGCCTACTTAAAAAAATAATAAAAATAAGTAAAAATAAATTGTGATATGAATAATTATATTCTGCATTCTTTTTGAGAGGAGGCAGTAAGACTGTGGTAATCAGAACAGGTCAGTACTCATTCAGGTGGAAATGGAAAGATCAGCGGAACTAAATAGAGAATTCCTACTTAAGATAGCAATGAGATGCTAATGGTAGTGGAAATGCAGAGGTCAAAAAGTTTGGTAACAGAGTTGGTATACACTGGGGTAGTTTCTACATAATTTAAGAAACACATTAAAGAAAGTGTATTCAGGAGTATTTGAGGCACATTGTTTACAAAAGCAAAAGATAAATATCTGGTTAAATAAGATAATATATATACTCAGTAGAATACTATATACTTGTGGAAAGAATGAGCTGTATCCATGTTTACATCTGCAGTAAAAAACAAAAGTGAATATATGGGCCTCCCATTTGTTTAAGAAAAGAAGGGAGCAAGTGTAATACACTTATACATTTATATATGCTTTCCTGTGTTTATAAAATATTTATATAAGAATATATGAGAGTCCTAACAGTGGTTACCTTGAGAAACAGATCTAAAGTAAAAGATTTGACTTCTCATTAAATACCTTCTTTTACTTTTTTATTTATTTGTTTTTAACTGGGTACAGAGATTTTTTTTTAAGTGAAAATAAGTTTTTTTCAGAAAAGCAAAAAAACAAACGTGATTCTTTATGCTTCTAAGGGTATACACACGTTGAATGCCTTAAAAGCCATGCATGTACAGATGTGGTTTTGAGCTGTGTTTCTCTATAAGGTTAATAAGGAACCATCAGCCACTTGTTATATCTAAAATGAGGGGAAGGGCCATCTGCGTACGCTGAGTGCTGGTATTTCAGTCTCTGACCCTTGGGTATAAGTCAATTTGTCACACACTCTCAGGAAGCCCTAGTAGTGGTGAAGGTGACTGACGTTGGCTATCCTCAGCCGTTCAGAATATCCAAGAGCTCTTTTGAGTTAGTCTGTAAAGGAACACCAAACTAATGATACTTGCACAATGAGTTCCCAGCCTGTAGCTCCACCTCTTCTTGAAGTGAACACACACGTGTGTCCGAGTGAGCACAAAGTATCATGAGTCTAATTTATTGTTTTAACTAAAAATAGATAAAGAACACATATAAGTATACAGCTTGATGGATATTCATAAACAACATACCTGTGGAACCAGTAACCTCATCAAGAAACTCCTGGCACCCCAGAAATTCTGCCTGGATCCCCTTCTGGTCACTATCCACTTGGAAAGGCAACTATCCCGAATTGGGAAAACATAGACTAAATTTTGCCCGGTTTTGTCTTTATATAAATGGAATCATAGGGTATGTGTTCTTTTATGTCTGACTTCTTGAACATTTTGGGGGAATGGGTTCGAATTTATTTTTTAAATAATTGCCAGATAGCTGCCTTGCAGCTGTTATTAATAACAAAATACTTGTAACACCCCCAAATTGTCTTTGGGACTCCCAGCCTGGGAGGATGGTGAAATTAACAAACTGGTTGAAACAAAATACAGACTCAAAACAGGTTATGCAGGGCCCTTGTGCAATTGGCCCCAACCTGCTTCTCCAGCCTCACCTATCGTTCTCCCCCCACCCACCGTCTTAACAGCACAACCTTTTGTCTTACAGATTCATTCCTCAAGCCCCATCTTTTTTTTTTTTTTTTAAAGATTTTATTTATTTATTCATGAGAGACAGAGAGAGAGAGAGGCAGAGGGAGAAGCAGGCTCCCAAGGAGCAGAGAGCCCGATGCGGGACTCGATCCCAGGACCCTGGGATCATGACCTGAGCCGAAGGCAGACGCTTAACCATCTGAGCCACCCAGGCGCCCCTCCTCAAGCCCCATCTTAAATGCTGGCTCTGTGAAGCCTTCCCCCACTGTTCTGAATCATTGGGTCTTACCTGCTTTCTATTCTCTTAACTGTGTTCTTTCCTGTATTGTAGCATTTGTCACCTATTTTAATCATTAGTCAGTCTTCATGTGCCAAGCTCTTTTTGCATAGTCCCTAGTGGAGAGCATCATGTCTGTCCCATTATAAGCATCCCACAAATGTTGACTCAATGGGAATAGAGCCCTCTCCAAGGACTTGATAATCTCCTGGAGGAGACAGGCGTGCAGAGGCTTACCTTTAACGTTCCCATGGTACTTCCTATGTGCCAGCCACTGTGGTAAGTGCTCTAATAATCCTCACCATAATGTTGGAGGGCAGGTACTATTATAATCCCTGTTTTGCAGATGAGATTAAATAACTAGGCCAAGATTACCCAGCTGATCAAGTGGCAGAGCCAAGAGAATTGATCCAGGCAGTCCGGTTCCAACATCCTCTCATCCTCTTCTTCATGATAAGTTGTGCCAGAAAGGGATATTGCGGGGGGGGGGGGGGGGGGGGGGCGGTCAGATCATCCAGGACCTTTGATAAGGAGTTTGGACTGTTTTATAGGCAATAAGGTTTTTGAGTAAATGACGGGTTTTCTGTTTGGAAAAAAGTGACTTTGGTAGCAATATAGTGGCTAGGTGGACAAGTAGCAAGATTGGAAAGAGTCCTGCAGAAACTCCACTGGAGTTAAGGGCAGTGGAAATGGAACAGGGGCAGCAAGTCCTGGCTGAGTACCTGCATCCAGCTCTCCCTGCAGAGACCCACTGCAACAAGAGTAAAGGAGCCAAAATCAGGAGCAATGAGACACAAGACTGACTTAGCAGACCTAAGAAAACCAAATCCTTAGCTGCAATGGAGAAAAATGAGAAGCATCCTGGTTACCAGGTGGATCCCCCTGAAGACTTTGGAGTGTCAAGTACTACACTGTAAACCAAGGAATGGTTGATTGAAAGCCTATTCGAGAATTATTTCTAGATCCTCTGCCTGATTTCATGTAGTTAAGCCATTGTGCACTCCCTGAATCAGGTACATGAGAAGCTTACTTCCCAGAGAACGTAAAACAGGGTCTCAGGACTGGGGAACACCAGGCACATCTGAGGATAGGCATAGCACACTGAAAATGGGATTAATTAGACAACTGAATGTTGAGAACCACTGCTGTCCCCAGCCTTCTCCCCCAAGAGACCAGATGTCACTTTTCTGAGGAATCTGACCAATCCAAAGAAAAGATCTGAGGATACACTGGAGGGTCCCCCAGAGAAATTTCTCCACCAACTAACCCTACTCTGAAGCCCATGGTCACAAACTGCACCCATGTGCATAGACTTCCTGATGGGCATTTAAATGCCCAACTCTTAAGTATGAGTGAACAGCCAAGGATCATCAAGCATTTGGGGAAACTCTCTAAACATGGAAGAGAAGCCAAAACAAACTAGACAGATAAAGCGGGGAGGAAGTTAGTCTGTGATTATCCTCAGAGATAAGTGGTTGTAAAAGATAATACATTAAAAATAAACTTTGTATAAATGAATAATATGATAGCAGAAATGGAAAATAACAGAAATGTAGTCTAAGTTGAGGAAATCTAGAAAGTACAGCAACACGACAAAGAAACTGGAAGACAGGAGAGCAAAATTATAAGAAAATTCGAGGACCCGTCCACAAGTTTCAATAACTGAATAATGGAAGTTCCAGAAAGAGCAAAAAAAAGACGTGGAAAGTAAACAGTACTAAAGAAATTCAAGAAAATTTTCCAGAACTAAAAGACTTTGCGTCTTAAAACAATGTATGCATATATAACTGAAAACAAACAAACAAAAATCTAAATTTTTAAAAGGGGAGAGAGGATCAACCTGAGACAGGAGCCATTTTTTTACTCGTGTGGCTGAAGCTCCTGATGTTCACAGAAATAAGGAAGTAGAAAGTCTTGTGAGGAAGGAAATGAGTTCAGTTTTCCCCTGAGTGACTTCAGGCTTTCATCAGCACATGTTGATGTCCAGCAGACAGACAGAAGTCCTGTGTTGAAAGAAGGATGGTGCTCAAGCAAACACAGGAGGCAGATGCAGAGAGGTCTGATGAGAATCACGGGGCAAGGCGTGATCACCCTGAGACTAGAGAGAGGAGGGAGAAAAGGCCTAGATAGAAGAAGGAGGAAAGGGAAAGGACAAGGACAGAAGAGCAAGAAATACTCTGAGGAAACTGAGGGTTTAGGCAGGGCTTTGAGAAGGAAAATCCATATGGAGTTGAGTATCTCTGAGAAGAAGCACTGGGTGCTTTGACCCTTAGGTCGCTGTTGGTGAAGTCTGAGAGAGCAATTCTGCACAGGAGAGGAGAGAGGAGAAAACACAAGGACAGTGGTTGTCAACATATGTGTGTTCTCTGTACCATCTGAATAGTGGGATTTTTTGGTGGCATCTTTGAAGTGATAGAAAGGCTGAAAAGCACACCATCCCAAGTCAACAACAATGTGAACACCATCCCCAAAGGTACTGTTCTTCTAGTCGCCAAGCACCTCCTCACGCTCTGGTCTGACCGGCTGTTACTCCTTCCACCTCTTATCAGGCTGCATTCAGCAGACTTGGACGGCCCAGGTGTTGGGAAACTTGACCTAAATACAACTTTAATTGGTCTTGTCATTTATGACAGTGTACAAAGTTGTCTTGCTCTATTAAAATGCCTATTTGAAAACAGTGTTGATAAAATGCCTTTCCTGACTATATTGTCATAGCCCAGAGTAGCAAACCAATTCTAAGTTTTCCTGATTATTCTAAGGATGATGGAACTGAACAACACAAATCAAAGCCTGTAGAGCTAACACCATGGATCTGCTCCTAATTACAAAACTCACTAGGTTATTTTTTAAGATCTGGGAAAAACAGTGATCCCTTCCTCAATTTCCCATTGACACTGGGCTACACCAAGTAGTTTGACGCAACTGTTACTCTGCACTGAATGAAATACATGTTTGTGTATAGCCAGTTATTGCTTGCATTTTTCCTTTTTGGAAACTTTGTTTTCAAAGCAAATACAGTTCTTTGATATTTAGAAGAACTGAGAAATGGCATGTGATCAGGGTACGATTTCTTTCCCAGTGAGAAAGGTTCAGGTATCTTTAGTCTGGTTTGAGACAAGAGTCTACCTAGTCACTGAAAGCCATGGAGTTTCAAACACGCATTTACAACAAAGATATCTTCTAGGACTGGTGCTTGGGATTGTCTGTGGCATCCTGGCAGCCCTTGTGTTTTTTAAGTGCTTTAGGACTCCTATCAGGCACATTTCTCCCTTTAGTCCCATAAAATGAACATACCGGCAGCACATTTAGAATTGCTTATGGCTTTTGGTTTTTTTTAAGTATTTAATAAATTGTAATAAGGACTGGCAGGTTTCCCAGAAGCTAAACTATTTTTATTTGCTAAGAAGAGAAAAGGATATTTTCTATTGCTCAATTGCTGGGTGTTTTTGTTGTTCATTTCTGAAAACAAAACAAAAGAGTAGTATAGCTTTCTCATGTATAATAGAATTGGAATTTGACTGTCAGTTTTCTTGTAAATTGTCTTCCAAAATTCTGACTTTGCTCTTTTTTTGTGCAATAAAGATATTTCCCTTACTCACTAGATTGTTGGCAAGTAAATCATTTTTGACATCATGTGGCATCTTTAGCATGAACATGGCATTTGCTCTTTTAATTGTGTGTCACTTTTGATATGTATAAGGAATGATCTGATGATTACATGGAAGGGAAGGGAAGTGGTAACTGGAAAATAAAATTAATTGCCAACAGCTTTTCTACCATATGGGCGAGTTTTATTACAAACTAATAGTAGAATCAAAGTCACACTTGAGAGTAATCACAAATAGCCCAACTCTCTCCAAGGTCCATATGGGCAAAAAAAGAATGTCAGCACACCTTCAGATGGAGATTTGGGAATAGGATCTTTAACAGTACTCTGCACTTCCTAGATTCGCATGGAGAAAGAAGCCATCACGATTTCATCAGCAGCATTTCTTTTAATAGCATTGCAAAAAGTAAATTAATAGCACTGTTTGTTTTGTTCTTGAATAGTCTTTGGGGGATGGCAAAGGCCCATCTCCAGGGAAGATGTGTCATTGCAACTGTTATAGGTCAGTGGTGACAAATCCACTGTGGGAGGCTGGACTCAAACACAGTGGCATGCCAGCTGGGATAGTGGTATGTAGGACAGATGATGCTCGAACTCTCATGCAGTCTATTATTGTCTTTCCTGACTCTGCTACTTGAGCCGTGAACCAAGCCGGTGAGAAAAATCACTGTAGTATCTAACGTGCATCGGGACCTTTCAAGACCAGGGTCTGAGGTTCCCACCTCTGTTACGTGACTTCTAAAGTAAACCCTTTGGAATGATTTCTTTGGTCTGATCATGAACAGTTGACCATTGACCAATACAGGTTTAAACTGTACAGGTCTACTTATATTTGGATTTTTTTTTTTTTATAAATACAGTATAGTACTGTGAATGTATTTTCTCAGCCATACAATTTTCTTAATAACCTTTTCCTTTCTCTAGCCTACTTTATTGTAAGAATACAGAGAATACATAGAACATACAAAATATGTGTTAGCTGTTTATGGTATCAGTAAGGCTCTGGCCAACAGTAGGCTCCTGGTAGTTAAGTTTTGGGGGGAGCCAAAAGTTATACATGGATTTTCCTATGGCATAGGAGTTAACACCTCGAACCCCCACGTTTTTCAAGAGTCAAGTATATAAGCAGCAGATAAGAAATAAATAGATTTTATAATATAAATATAATTGAAAAGTTTTTCCTTTTTAATAATCAAAGTTATTCCTTTTTATGGAAGTATAGCATACATAGTTTTAACTTTTCTGATGATTTTTCTTGTCATAAATTACGTATTTGCCATTTTAGTTTATTCTTTCTTGACATTTCCTTTTGTTTTCTCTTGGGTTGCATATGGGTTGTTAGTAATCTGTATTTATGTCTTGTAGTTATTTAGAAAACACACCTACTGTTTTTAAAACTATACAAATCATTATCTTTCTAGATAATTCCTTTTCTTTCCATGTCTTTCTAGAAAATTCCTCTTTTAGTCATCAAAGCCAAGCCTAAAGCTGTAAGTATAGACTCCATTCTGTGCAACATTTCATTCACTTTCACCTACCCACCCCCTCCAGCTCTCCGGCCATTGCTAATGTCATCTGAATTCATAAGCCACATCGCTATTCCCAATAAATTAACATTATGTATCTTCTCCAAATTTTACTTTTGCTTTTTCCATTCTATTATCATTATTATATTTATCACTATTATTATATTGATCACTTAGTCTTAACTCTTCTTTCCTCTTGATTCACAGTGTGTCCAATGAGCTAATCTTAATTTTGATTCCTCTCCGGTAGAGTTTCCAGGAAAGACAACTGGGGTATACCTCTCAGCAACCTTCCTAGGAAGACGGGTATATTTTCTGAGACCTTGTATATCAGAATGTCTCTTCTGGTTGCCATTCCTTTTGTTGACCTAAATGGCGATTTGTCTGAGACCAGTTTTTGTGTTGCAACTTTTCTTAAACTGTTGCCATTTTGCTCTATTGTGTTCTTTTGTTGTTCTTTTTTATTTTTTTTAGTTTCAAAGAGTTTCTTTTTAATTTTTTATTTCAATTCGATTTACTTAATATATACTGTATTATTAGTTTCATGGGTAGAAATTAGTGATCCATTGTTTTCTATTCTTGGTTGTTCTGGAGGAGAAAGATGAGACCCTCCTCAACTGATTATTTTTAAGTTAACTGTGATTTTTCAAATGCTGCATCCCAAATAATTTCTTGTCCTTGAAATGCAAAAATGTCCTGAGATTCTATCTAGATCTGGTTCTCTTTTGAGTACTCTTACCTAGAACATGAGTCTTCTATACCATCGCAGATGTTCTTTAAGTCATCATTTGTAAATGGAGTTTCTGCTTTTATCCCCATGCTTATCTTCCTCTCTTAGCACCTTGATGTTTGTTCTTCTGTGTACTCTGGGAGAATGTCTGAACTCTTCACTTCTTTATACCTGATTTGATTTTCTCCAATGTCAGTTCAACTCATCATCACCTCCAAAGCAGGTATTAAATCTGTGATTATTTTTCCACTTCCTTGAAATCTTTCATCCATCTCTGCCCGTATCTCAAATCCTTGATTGTCATTTTATCTCATCCTGGGCTCTCCTTGATGCCTTTTTGCTTTTATTTCATGGAAAACATATTAAGACTTAAGACTTAATAAAATTTAATAATCAAGTTGTTTAATTATTAGGAACATACATCACCTCAGACTTTTTGTGCACTTACCTAGCAAAAATAACTATCATTTTCTCAGTACTTATTTTTACCAGATCTTATACTAAACATTTTGTAGACTTTATATCATATAATCCTTAGGACACCCTGCAAGGAGGAATTATTATCTTCATTTTACTCATGAGGAAATTAGCTTTTTAAAAGGCTATTAAAAACATTAAAAAGTCCCGAGGCCACATATCCCAAAGTCAGTAAATTGAAGAGTCAGAATTTGAACCCAGGGCTGTCTGTTTCCAAAGCCTGTTTTCCTAACTACTACACTACACTATCTCCCCTATAAATGATTTTCATAGATTTATATTTTAATCAAATATTCAAAGAAATAATGCTCTTCCTCTTTTCCTGGAGATTTTTCATTGCTCCTTTTTACCTGTATTCTATTTGTTGATCTATGGCTGTTCATTCAACCTTGTAATAGGAGATCACTGCCTACCTGGGCTTAAAGAATTATTCTAGAACTCCTTCCAGCTGCCTCTCCCTGGACCCGGAAGTTGTGAACAGTCTACAGACCAGTTACAATGTTATTTACCCTCTGGAGAGGTTGTGTAGTTGCAGTAACAAGGGCACCGCGTTTGGAACTAGAAAAAACCCAGGTTGGAATCCCAGCTGTGCTATGCACTAGCAGGGCAGCTCCGGCAAGTTACTCAGCCCGTGTTACAGGTCTGTGTTACAATGTCAGGTGCCCATTAAGAGAAGTGCAGGCCAGGGGCGCCTGGGTGGGTGGCTCAGTTGTTAAGCATCTGCCTTCCGCTCGGGTCGTGGTCCCAGGGTCCTGGGTTCGAGCCCCGCGTCGGGCTCCCTGCTCGGCGGGACCCTCTCCCACTCCCCCTGCTTGTGTTCCCTCTCTCGCTGTGTCTCTCTCTGTCAAATAAATAAATAAAATCTTAAAAAAAAAAAAAAAAAAGAGGGAGAGAAGCGCAGGCCAGGTACAGCACCTGCCACGAATGGGGCCCCCACACAGGATGCTGTTGTCATTCCCGTGCAGTATTCGGGTTGCCTGCTGGCTCCCCCCACCCCCATCCCGGCTCCCACCCCCGCCCTCCCCCCACCACGCCCCCAGGCGTGGAGGAGTCCTCCTCCCAGGATGCACCGCTGTGCGGACCCCAGGCTGGGCGCAGTCAAGTCTCGGCCTCTGAACAGAGGAGAAAGGTGCGGGGGAAGGCTGAGGCTCACACGCCCTGCTGGTCCCGGTGTATGTGGGGCGGGCGGACCTCGCGGGTGCCAGAGCCGCACGCAGGCTGGGCCGGGCCCCTGTCCCCACGCAGGCCGAGGCCGTGCCCTGGCTCCGCCTAGGCCTTGTCCCAGGTCCATGTCCCTACGCAGACTGAGCCCGTGTCCCTGTCCCTGCACAGGCCGAGCCCGTGTCCTGCGTCCCTGTCCCCGTGTAGGCCGAGGCCCTGTCCCTGTCTCCACGAAAGCCGAGGCCGTTCCCCCGTCCCTGTCTCCGCCCAGGCCTTGTCCCAGGTCCATATCCCCGCGCAGGCTGAGGCCCTGTCCCTGTCCCTGTCCCCGCACAGACCGAAGCCGTATCCTTGGCTGAGCCGCCTGCCCTTCGCTGCAGCTCACAGGTCCTGGGCCTTGCCAAGTGAGGCGCATCCCAGGGCAAGAGTACCAAGCTGTTTCCCCTCTTTGCCTTTGCCTTCGTGGGTTTTTGTGAATCGCTGGGTTGGCTGCATCTTTTCTGGGTGTTAACCCCACCCAGGTGAACAGAGATCTAGCCCAGATTACTGCTGTTCTCTGTGGCAGGGGGCTCAGCAGGGAGCCCTAGAGACTGTTCAGAAATGGACTTGAGAGCCTAGACTTGATCCCACAGGCTGCTATGGCCTTTGTACCTCCGGCCACGAGGGCTCTCTGAGTAGGCGTTGTCTTTGTCAGGTAAAAGTTATCATCCCTACTTGAAAAAAAACACTGAAAATACACCTTTACTTACTCTAAAATTCAAGAAAATGTATCAAGAGCCCCAGCGTGTGCTTAGACTCAGTAGTTGGACCCTCTTCCATGTAGTCATAGTTTGGAGACTGAAATCACCCTCTGAAATTTGAAGCTCACCCCAATTTTTCTTTTAGTTCATCAGAAAATGTCTTTAAATTAACTGGAATGAGAAAGAAAAATCTGAGTAGCATGTTGAATTATAGAAAGGGTAAAGCAATCCAATTAGGTAGCTTTGAACCCTGTAAATTGTGCTCCATCATCCATTAATGGATCAGTAAACCAATTTAGTAGGTCCACACCGGCATTTTTGAGAGTCAAGATTAGACTAGAATAGACAATAGAGTACATCACAAATAGTATGGATAAGTATTGTTTTGTGAAACTTTGGTTTCAGTTACATATATTTGTAGGTATATTTGTATTAGGTCATGATGTAAAAGGTATGTATTGTGGATTACATTTTAAAAAATGAGCTACTGGTTTAGACCAGGATAAATATGTCACATATACAGAAAGTACCCTTACAAGAATAATAACCTATCTTAATAACAATGATTGGAACTGTAGAAGAGTCAAATGGTATTTCTGTCCTAATTAGCTCCCTGTTTTATATTTACTTTACATGGTATTAGCATGGCATGTATCTGGGTATCTGATCATCAGTATGCATCATTGCTGATATTTAAGGAATGGAATGGCAGAATTGCTTCAATATATGGGATCAGCCCCTCTGGTGGTCACCAATTATGGGAGCCAGAAGCCATCGTTGTTACTATGAAATTATGCGTGATTTATACGTACTTCTATTACACGTGTGACCATATGAGGATCTTTGCTTTACAATGTTCCTGCTGAAACCCCGTAATGAAGTTTAATAGTCCAAGAGTTTTCTGGTCTGTTCTGATTGCTATGTTACTGTCTCTGAAAACTTAAGACCTTGCTAAAGAGCATATTTGAGGCCAAAGGGGTATTGATTGCTACTGACAATCATACCGTCTTCTTTTCAGCTTTGAAAAAAGATTTTTTTAAAAATTTAACTAACATCTGAAGCCCTTAGTGCTTATTAGAATAATTATTTTCATATTTTGTATTTGCATTTGTTTGTTGGATGGTTGATTGGTTGATTTTGATTTTAAGAATGTAAATAACAAAAAGTTTGGACCAGAGTTATTGCAGCTAATTTCCCTGCATACAATATATCCTCTAAAGTTTAGGCCAGAGATTTAATTATACATGGCTGGTATTCTATTTTGCAAATGGGCCTTGCAGACAGTTTAATATGATCAAGCAAACTATTTTTATTGTAACCATACTTACTGGTGTCAAAACTGCTCTGATAGGAGCTCCATAAACGTGTGAATGAATGAACATTATCAAGTATTCATGTAAACATTCGGTGACACATATTATTAGTTTTTAGTAAAACTTCATTTTTATACCTGGTTTCTTTAAAGAGAAACTAATGTTTGGCAGGTGTAGCTCTGTTATGAGACATCTGTTGTGTGAAGGAACAGAAATCATCCTATCTTATTGAACACTTTCAAACAGCACCCAATAGTGAAACAAGTTATGTGACATCTGAATTTCGAATTCAAAACCAGCCTAATGTAAAAGAGGTTAAAAAAAGGGGGGGGGGTTGCTGATTTTTCCTGATGCGAGGTCTCAGGAGAAGGCAGTGAAGGACACTTTATAATCAACGTGGTGTGTGGTATTTTGCTCATAATCCCTTAGTGTCTTCGGACGTGTTAGACCCCAGCCCTCGCTGTGTAGCCCAGTGGACCTGTGGACGGTCTCCCACAGAGGGAGAACAAAAGGCTGCTGACATTCAGGGAAACTGCTTCCCTTTCCAGCCTTAGCCAAGGCTCGAGACTCTAAGTAGCTAGAAAGCAGGGACCATCGCTGCCTTGTTCACTGTGATTTCCCTATTTTCAGGCACATACGAGGTGCTCAATAAGTAATTGTTGAAGGAATGGAAATACCATGGAAGGAGGAAAAGCAGCAGCAGAAGGTACATACAGCTTAAAACAAAGGGGGAAGGAGTGTTACAAGAGCCTTAACTAAGACTTATCGAGGGTCTCCTCTGGTAGTGTTTCTGGGCTATCTGGGCTCATAGGGTGTTTACAGCCTAGTGGAGATAAGGCATATACCTGCCTGTGTATGTATGAATTCACACACACACACACTGATCGAGTTGTCTTATGGAAGTATTTTGTGCTATACAGGTAAAGACTGGGGCTGCATGTAAAATGGGGTAATGGTGTGTGTTGGTTAAGTGTAAAGGCTTGAGGAAGAAAAAGGGTGATTCAAGTTGATTTGACAGGCAGAATTTCCCAGAGGAAATGGTTGGGTCTTGGATGAGGAGGGATCACAGGTGGGGCATGAGCAAAGGTCAGAGTGAACATAGCCACGGGCTCAGCCCAGAGGCTCACTGTATTGGGGTACAGTGAAGAGAAAAAGTGGGATAGGCTAGGTGGGGAATCACATTTTGGAGGGGAGTTTAGGAAATAGGCAGTCCTAGAAGGTTAGGTTAGCATAAAGAAGACATAAATTCCAGAGCAAGGACATAATTTGATAAAGGCTATGTTTTAAGATTACTTGGAAGCAACATGCAGGAGGACAGCTCTACCTCAGGGACCAGAAAGGAAAAGGGAAACAGCCCCCCCAGGATAGGGATCTCAATACCATCCTTAGTTGCCCTGGGATGTTCTCTGGTTACTGTGGGTGCTTTTGTGGTACAAAAGCAACTGATGAGGGACCAAAGAGTGACCGAACCTGTCCAAAGCCATGATCCCGCAGGTGGTCAACACTCTTACCCTCAAGCCTGGGCTGTATTTCCAGTGCCCCATGGAATAACCAGTCTTTTATGAAGCAGGCAGATGAGGGAGTGTCTTGTTCTTGGGAATGAGTCTTAGCTGGCTGACTTCATGAAACTTAGTTTGGCTTTTTAAAAAAAAATCATACCCAAGAATTCACAAGCTGAAGAGAGGTGCCCATTCTTGGGTGTCTCAGGCTAGCCAAGCAGATCTTCTCCTGATTCCTTGTTGGCAGGTGGTGTGTAGGGTATGGGATAGGAGGGAGAACAGAGTAAGAGGGCAAAGATAGATGGTGATCTCCTTGAGGTCAGGGACATCGTCTCCACCTTTGTATGTCATACATCTTGTACATTTATTGAATGAATGATGGCTGAATGGGTAAGGGGCATTTTGTTTCCCATTATCTTGTCACATATAACATGGTATTGACAGCCCAGGCATTTACCGAGACATCCATCTCCCTCTTAACTCCCATTGCTTCTTACCTACCAGTGTAAGTGCTGATGCGGCTCATTCAAGTCTATTCAAAGCACATGGAATATTTACCCTGATGCCCAAAACAATGCTAGATAAAGGGAGCACAGATGTTAAAGCTACCAAGTTCTACCTTCACAGACTGAGGTCACTCATGGGATTAGTTGTTCTGGGGATGAAAAATTCATCCGCCCACTTCTGTCTGCTTCCTGATGTCTCATTGTGCAGTCTTAGCTCCTCTTAAAATCCACGGCTATGCTTCCCTGCATGTAGGATATGAAATAGTAAATGTCTGAGAGTCCATCTCTTCTGTGGTCCCAATCTGTACCTATGCAGAGCATATCAATATACCCACACCACATACACATATGTAGATTTCCCTCTGTCCCCTGTACAGTAGGTCTGTATGAGTGTGTCTATATTGGTTGGGGCAATCGTGCTATATTTTTATTCTTGAGATCCTCAGCTCCTCCAAAAGATATGATGTGCCTGGCACATAGTATGAACCCAATAAATACTTGATGAATGAATTAATGAATAATATGTTCAGAGAGTGGTCAGGGTGCTACTTAGAGACTTTTACTCAAGATTTAATTGGAGAAACTAAGTCTATCTGCATGAAATAAGGTCTCTTACAAAGCAACATAGGAATAAAGTTCATAGATGAAATAAATTAGTAATAGTAATTATAATTATCATCATAGCTAATGTTCACAGAGGGCTTCCTATTTGCCAGGTACTCTCCTAAGTGCTTTTATGTATATTAACTCATTTAACATTTCTACAACTCTGAGGTATTGCTGTTATTTTCCTCATTTTGCATGTGAGAAGCCTGAAGGACCGAGACATTAGGTGACTTGCCTGGAGTCACACAGCTAATAAGCACAAGATCACGTAGTTAGCACAAAGTGGGACAAGGCTTTAGCAACAAAAACTTTCTGGGCGAGGCAAGTAGAGATGTGGCCTGCCCTATCTCCTTCAGCCACACCCGTGGCCAGGGGCCATATGCACAGACCTTCTGGCCATTCCTCAGGGAGGGCTGCAGACAAAGAGGCTGTCGAGAGCCAGCTTACATGACAATGTGTGATCTGGCTGGTAAAGAGCTCCATAGCCTTCCCAGAGGATGTGCCAGATGGATTCTTAAAATGCTTTCCTTCAAGTACTTGGTATGTGACAGACCTAAGTCTTGGAGGGAAAACTCTCCCCCTCTCCCAACAACTCAGAGTAGAACTGGCCATCTTCGTGACACCCAGTACCCACTTGGAAGTTTTGAGAAAGCCCAATGAATTACCTTTGAAAAAAGTAACTATCTGTTGTGGTAGATAGGAAGAGACACAATCCTAAAGTTTGTGACTCCTGAGGATTCAGCAGTGAACAAGGCAGACAAAACCCCCAGCCCCCAGGGTGCTAAATTCTAATTCGGGAGAGAGGTCATAAACAAGTCAATAAGTAAGAAGTCGCATGTGTCAGAGGGTGATGAGCAGCACTCAAGTACCCATGTATGAGAACCATTAGTTCTGGTGATCTGCTCTTCCCTTTTCTTACTTTTTTTCAAATTATCTGCCAGGGAACCTTGTAACACTGGGCCAGGGAGAGTGTGGAACCTGGTGGGTGGGGGAAAGGGAAACTCCATTCAGGTCCCATCGAGCATGCCTGTGTTACTGCACTTGACTTTACTGTGTTTCGTAGACAATGCATTTTTTTTTTACAAATTGAGTTTGTGGCAACCTTGCGCTGGGTTGTCAAGCAAGTCTATCGGTACCATTTTCCCAACAACATTTGCTCACTTTGTGTCTCTGTCACATTTTGGCAATTCTCGCAATATTTCAGACTTTTTTTTTAAGATTTTATTTATTTGTCAGACAGAGAGAGGGTGAGAGCGAGAGCACAAGCAGGGGGAGCTGCAGACAGAGGGAGAAGCAGGCTCCCCACTGAGCAGTGAGCCCCGATGTGGGACTCGATCCCAGGACCCTTGGTTCATGACCTGAGTGGAAGGCAGATGCTTAACCGACTGAGCCACCCAGGCGCCCCTTTCAGACTTTTTCATTCTAATTATATCTGTTACGGTAATCTGTGATCAATGATCTTTGATGTTACTATTGTAATCATAAGACAGTGAACTTGACCAATAAATGTGCATGTTTTGAGTGCTCCCCCAACGGGCTCTCCCTCTCCTTGGGTTTACCTGTTCCCTGGGACACAGTGATATTGAAATTAGGCCAATCAATAACCTACAATGGCCTCTAAGTGTTCAAGTGAAAGGAAGAGCCATGTGTTTCTGACTTTAAATCAAAAGATAAAAATGATTAAGCTTAGTGAGGAAGGCGTGCTGAAAGTCCAGATGGGCTGAAAGCTAGGCCTCTGGTGCCAGTTAGTCAAGCTGTGAAAGCAAAGGAAAAGTTCTTGAAGGAAATTAAAAGTGCCACTCCAATGAACACACGGATGTTAAGAAAGTGAAACAGCCTTATTGCTGATATGGAGTAAGTCTTAGTGGTCTGGATAGAAAATCAAACCAGCCACAACATTTCTTTAAGCCACACCTAATCCAGAGCCAGGCCCTAACTCCCTTCTATTCTGTGAAGGCTGAGGGAGGTAAGGAAGCTGCAGACGGAAAGTTCGAAGCCAGCAGAGGTTGGTTCATGAGGTTTAAGGAGAGAAGCCGTCTCCATAACATTAAAGTGCAAGGTGAGGCAGCAGGTGCTGATGGAGAAGCTGCAGCCAGTTATCCAGAAGATCTAGCTCAGATAATTCATGAAGGTGGCTACCCTCAACAATAGGTTGTCAGTGGAGATGAACCAGCCCACGATTGGAAGAAGATGCCATCTAGGATTTTCAAAGTAGAGAGGAAAAGTCAATGCCTGCTTTCAAAGCTTCAAAAGACAGGCCAACTCTTGTTAGGGGCTAGTGCCGCTGATGACTTTAACTTGAGGTGAATGGGGGAGAGTACTTCCATTTCGAAAATCCTAGGGCCCTCAAGAATGATGCTAACTCTACTCTGCTTATGCTCTATAAAGAGAACAACAAAGCCTGGATGACAACACATCTGTTTACAGACTATTTTAAGTCTGCTGTTGAGACTGCTCTGAAGAAAAGATTCCTTTCAAAATGTTACTGCTTGTTGGGCGCCTGGGTGGCTCAGTTGTTAAGCAACTGCCTTCGGCTCAGGTCATGGTCCCAGGGTCCTGGGATCGAGTCCCATATCGGGCTCTCTCCTCTGCGGGAAGCCTGCTTCTCCCTCTCCCACTCCCCTGCTTGTGTTCCCTCTCTCACTGTGTCTCTCTCTGTCAAATAAATAAATAAAATCTTTAAAAAACAACAACAACAAAATGTTACTGCTTGTTGACACTGCACCTGGTCACCCAAGAGCTCTGATGGAGACGGACAGTGAGATCGTTTTCATGCCTGCTGACACGACCTCCATTCTGCAGCCCATGGATCAAGGAGTGATTTCAACTTTCAAGTCTTATTACTTAAGAAACACATTTCATAAGGCTCTAGCTGCCACGGGTAGTGACTCCTCTGCTGGACCTAGGCAAAGTAAACTGAAAACCTTCCAGAAAGGATTCATCATTGTATATGGCACTAAGGACATTTGTGACTCGCAGGAAGAGGTCAAAGTATCAAGAGCAGGAGTTTGGAACAAGTTGATTCCAACCCTCACGGATGACTTCGAGGAGTTCAAGACCTCAGTGGAGTACATAACTAGAGATGTCGTGGAAACAGCAGAACTAGAATGAGAAGTGGGGCCTGAAGATGGGACCGACCTGCTGCCATCTCATGACCAAACGTAAATGAATGAAGAGTTGCTTCTTAGGGATGAGCAAAGAAAGTGGTTTCTTGAGATGGGATCTACTCCTGGTGAACATGCTGTGAAGACCGTTGAAATGACAGCCAAGGAGTTAGAACGTGACATAAACTTAGTTGATAAAGCAGCTGCAGGGTGTGAGAGGACCGACTCCAATTTCGAAAGTTCTACTGTGGGTAAAATGCTATCAAGCAGCATCACATGCTACAGAGAAATGGTTCGTGAAAGGAAGAGGCAATCGATGTGGCAAACTTCACTGCTGTCTTATTTTAAGAAATCGCCACAGCCACCCCAACCTTCACAACACCGCCCTGATAAGTGGGCAGCTGTCAGCATCGAGGCAAGACCCTCCACCAGCAAAAAGATTAGGACTGGTTGAAAGCTCCCATGATGGTTAGCATATTTTTAGCAATAAAGTATTTTTAAATAAAGGTATATACACATTTTTTAGATACAATGCTATTGCACATTTAATATACTACAGTATAGTGTAAAGATAACTTTTATATGCACTGGGAAGCCAAAAAATTCCTTGCCTAGCTTTATTGAGATGTTCATTTTTTTGCAGTAGTCCAGAACCAAACCTGCAATATTTCTGAGGTGTGTCTGTAATCTATAATCCACTGTGGGGATTCAGGCAAGTCATGTGGGGAGATTTTTATGTCAAGAAGATGTAGTCTTTAGATTCCCAGCATTTGTGAAGACATTAGATCGTTTCGTTATATCCCATAGGAGTTTCTCCACATACCTATTTATTTTTTTATTTTTATTTTTTTTAAGATTTTATTTATTTGCAAGAGAGAGAAGGAGAGACAGAGAGCATGAGAGGGAGGAGGGTCAGAGGGAGAAGCAGACTCCCCGCCGAGCAGGGAGCCCGATGCGGGACTCGATCCCGGGACTCCAGGATCATGACCTGAGCCGAAGGCAGTCGCCCAACCAACTGAGCCACCCAGGCGCCCTCCACATACCTATTTAAAGAATACACAGTTTGGTAGCATTTTGACTTAACATTTCCATCTATGAGAAAACCTTTGTATTTGGAAAGTCTGTGGAAATGATAAGATGAAACATTTTCAGAAAACAGAGATTTTGTTCATAGAAGCCCCCCAAATTGGACTGGTTAGGTTAAGATCAATATGGCCCAAAGTGTATTCATTAAGTTTCTCGGAAGGGATTCTCTCCTTGGAGGTAAAAGCAGGTCAATTCCATCAAATTTAGATTTTCTTCTCTAGAATGTTAGCTTAAGGTTTGCAACATAACATGCCATTTAGAATATCAGAAGTTGTCCCACTTCCCTTTCCTCTGTGTCTACACCCCATCCATGCACCTTCTGTTCCTGGCTAGCAGAGCTCTGGACACGGTTTCTAGTTCTGAGCTTCCTGCTGCAGCCCCAAGGCCATTTTCCCATGTCCTGCTTGCACTGTTTTTCTCTTGTCAGTTCCTAAGTGGCCCTCCAGAGTCCTGACTGGGTTTGCAAAGGTCCTCACTGCTCTTCTCCCTCTCTCCTGTTTTATTCTTAGAAATATACTCAGTAGGTTATTTTCCACCTTACTCACTTTAGTAATTAACAAGCTTGCTCTTTTGTATAAAAACCCATGGGTTTTAGGGTGCCTGGGTGGCTCAGTTGGTTAAGCGACTGCCTTCGGCTCAGGTCATGATCCTGGAGTCCTGGGATCGAGTCCCACATCGGGCTCCCTGCTCGGCAGGGAGTCTGCTTCTCCCTCTGACCCTCCTCCCTCTCATGCTCTCTGTCTCTCATTCTCTCTCTCGCAAATAAATAAAATCTTAAAAAACAAAACAAAACAAAACAAAAAACCCATGGGTTTTATAATGTAGCCCCTCTGCTCCCCACAAAACTTGTCCACTAATATCAGGCTTAACTGCCTACCTTTAATTGTCAGAGGTGTAATGTTCACTTTTAAAAATGCATTGAACCATTAAGATTTAATAAACAACTTAACCTCTATTAATGAGGATCTAAAATATACAACAGATTTAATACCTTAACTCGCTTCTAAACCTTTCTCATAAAATGAGACAGTTAAGTATTACCTAGAAGAAATGACCCCCACACAAGCCTCTTGCTCTATCATGCTTCCCAGGGTTCTCTCCCCTCTGTTAGCAGTGACCTGATAAATTTATCATGAGATGCAAGTGAGAGAGAGAAAAGGAAAAAGGCATTACCATAGGAGTCTTCGAAAGAACCATATTTGTATTTATTTGTCCTCCGCACAGGGGTTATGGGCAGACACACTGGGCTGACGTGTGGGCACACAGCTCCCCCAGGTCACAACTCACAAACTGTCAGAATTCCTCACTTCAATCTCTCCAGCTACTGCACCCCGTTGCATAGATTGTGCAACAGGTTAATTTTTGTCTCTGTCCCTGAAGGAAGAAAGGACTACACCTTGACAGTGACTCACTGCAGCCTACGATAATGGAATTCTTTTGATTATGGAGGAGGTATTGAGCTATGTAGGTTGCAAACAGGAACCGGGCTGTCTCCCATGCTAAGGAATCTTACAAGGAAAAGGTGACTGGTAGAACTTTATCAGCAGGGAAGGTAGACACGAGAGAAACAGTTTTAATTAGGAAGGCAAGTCGGGCGGCAACTGGGGAAGGATGGACCAAGAAAGGGATAGTGTGGGGTCAGGAAGACCAGGCAACCCTACATAGTCGAGTGGCACGATGTGACACGGATTCGAACCACAACCTGCCCCACTTAGTGCCCACTCTGCTGGAAGTTCAGCCCTCCTGCCAGATGAGCTTTAAAATTTCTGAACCCTGGGATGCCTGGGTGGCTCAGTCGGTTAAGTGTCTGCCTTCAGCTCAGGTCATGATCCCGGGGTCCTGGGATTGAGCTCCGCGTCAGGCTCCCTGCTCAGCGGGGAGCCTGCTTCTCCCTCTGCCTGCCGCTCCCCCTGCTTGTGCTCTCTCTCTCTCTGACAAGTAAATAAAATCTTTAAAATAAAATAAAATAAAATTTCCGAACCCCTTCATGGCGAAAAGAAAGTCTGGGAAGAGAAAAACAGGCCAGGAAGAAAGTGAACGAGCATGCAGTGAATGGGCCTTGACCAGTCCCCCTTCTTTGAACTGAATTCAATTAGTGAAACTCGAGAACCCGGGGAGTCCGAGACTGGCCTTTCCCCTTCTCCGCCTCTAGTCAATTTTTAATTTGCTGTCATCGATTAGCTGACAGGAGAAGAAAGCTGTGTCTCAGCAGCTGAAGTCGGCTGATGGGAAGGGCCTTGAATCAGGGCCTCCGGAGTGGGCGGTGCAGCCTGAACTACCTGGGAGGCGAGCTTTGGCTCCGAGGGGTACAAGAGCCAACTTGCCGAAGCTTCCTTGCTCGTCAAGGCACCTTTAAACAACCGCAGCTGTTTCATCTGCAGGCAGGAGAAAGTGAAAACGGCCCCCAAAGTTCTCCCGGCTCAAATAAACACCGTAAATGTAGGCAAACTTGCCTTTGAAATTGAAATGCCTCGAGCAGACAGACGGACAGCTGTTGGTTGTCCTGCTACTAACAGGTTTGTCCCTCATTGTCTGTGATGACTGCTCTTTGAGGCTGACAGAAATAAACACAGAGAGAATTACCTCTGACTATTCCAAAGGGAGAAGGTGGCCAGACTTTTATTTGGGGGGCATTAGATGGGGCAAAAAGCAGGGAAATTTTGTTTCTCCCCAGTGTTGCCAGGAGACACGCAGAGGGGTGGCCTTTCCGTGGACTGATGCTCCTTAGTCGATGCGTTTTCAGGGCGTGCTGGTGGTGGTTGTGGTGGGATTTAGTGGGCACAAAGCCCCGCCACTACTCACAGGCTTCTAGAGAGTGCCACAGCTGTAGACCAGCTCGGGTAATAGTGTGGGCTTGGCAGCCTGCTTCAGGTTTCTCTCCGCCACGTACGCCCCTTCCCTTCGGGGGTGTACAGCAAGACCACCTTGTTCAGTAGTTGACTCATGACCGTGTGCAGCAAACCCAACAAGGATGAGGCAACTAATGCATTTCTAATCCCGTGTCTGACTGAATTCCAGTTTTCTCCTCTCCCAAGTGGTGAAACAGGAAGCAACATTCCATCAGGAAGAACCAGAAGGTGCCATCCAGTAGCTTTGCCTCACGTCACGGATCGCCCTCAGTCAGAAATCTAGACGTGCAACTTTAGAGGGTGGGTCTCTGAAAGAATTTCAGAGCTTACACAGAGATGAGGTGTGTTGCTCTCTGATGAGAACGAGGCTGCCTGGAACGCTGCAAATCTGGCCCTGACTGCTCTTCACAGGCAAGGGGCATCTTTTGCGGACTGAAGTTTCTGGAAGGTAGGCACCATTTCGCTGATGTTGCTACCATTTGAGAACTCTCAAACCACGTTGGCCTCGACTCTCTCTGTGTGTGTGTGTGTGTGTGTGTGAGAGAGAGAGAGAGAGAGAGAGAGATGTTCAAAACGCTCATTTTTGGCCCGCTGTTCAGGGAGAGATACAGAAAAGAGAGATGTGAAGCCCATTGCTTGATGAGTTTGACTTCAGAAGCATTCAGTCGGGGAGAGCAAATGTTGAAGGCAAACCTCTCCTCTGACCTGTAGCACTTGCTCTTTGGCGAGTTGAAACGGATTCATCGTAGGGCTAGGAAGGATTGTTCAGCCTGTGCAGTCGCAGGAGGCTGAGCCCTCAGTGGGCACAGCCTGGCTTAGGAGGAACGAGGAATGAAAAGGGTGACCTCAGACCTCCGGGTGGCATGGCCAAGGCCATTTCAGACCATGTCAGAATGTCTTAAATGTGGAACAAGGCAGGACTTGCTCGCCTGACAGTGGCAGACTTTTCTAAGCTGGCTCTGTCTTGAGGGAGACAGTCTCCATGCTATGTCCAGAAGACATTAGCTATTAGTTCTACAACTGCCGGCCTTGGGGAGAGAAACATAATAAAGCTTTCCTTTTTTATAACCAGTGTACATGTTTAGCCAGGATGTTCTTTTAGGCAAGTTTATTTCCTGAAAAGCCTTACACATGGGACAAGGGAAGGAAACTTTGGGGACTCACCAGAGGATGCATATTCATTTATTCATTAATCCATACTATTCAAGTGCCTTCTGTACCACGAATGAGGGTTCTGACTTTATTTTTTTTATTATGTTATGAGGGTTCTGACTTTAAACAGCACCTTTTCATGCCTCTTCCCCTACAAGCCCCCCCCTTTTTAAGGGGTTTCCAATTAAATTTAATCAGTAGAATTTGCTGGACAAAGGAGCAAATTCTTTAAGAGGAAAATAGGTAATAATTGTATTGTCTGCCCTTTAAAAATGTTTCTGCCTTTTCTAAAAGCAATCAAATTAATTGACATAAGTTTGACGATAACTCTGAGTTGGTAATAATCTACATTATTCTGGGTTAGTAATAATCTACATTTATTGAGTCCTCGCTGTGCATAAATGCATTTCCTATTTAATTCAGTGAGATAGAACTTGTGTTATGCAGTTTTCAGATGAGGACATTTGGGCTTGGTGAGAGGTATAGCATAGCGGGGAAGTGAGAAAGCCCAGATTCTGTTGCTTCTCTGTACACAGAAATATGTGATTGGAGCCTTCTCTATTCAGCCCTTCAGAGTCCTTGTCATGTGGAGAGGGTTCTGAACCCATGATAATATGTAAATATGCTAACACAGTATCTTATAGCAAAAGACCAAAGGTCAGTCTATAATTTGCTTCTACTGGGGTGAAGACGTGGTGTGGTGGACGGAACATGGGCTAGAAAGGCAGACAGATCTAAATTTGAATCCCTGCTTTCTGCTTACTACGTGTGTGACCTTGGCAAGACAGTGAAATTCCTCAAACCTCAGTTTCCTTATTTATAAGCTAATTATTATAATGTCCATCCCGCAGGGTTACTTGTTATAAGGAATAGAAAGACAAGGTATGCAAAGTGCCTTCTGCATGATTGACAAATGGTAGGCTTTCGATATATAGTATTCATTTCTCCAATTATTTGTGGGTGCTTTCGGAGTACAAGATCCTCTTCTGGGTTCAGGGGTAACAGCAGTGAACAAGGGAGACAAGACTCTGCCCTCACGGGGCTGACTGGTGCTGGTTTGGTCTAGCACCGTGTCACTGACTTTCTTTGAAAATCAGGTTGTGATTACTGAGATCCTCTGGTGGAGCTGATCTGGCTTTGACACAGCCTCTGAAGCAGAGCAGTAAACATCCTATGTTAGGGGTCCCCCAAAGCATAGTAGAATCAGGCAAAAAACAAGGACATCAGATACCTCTTTTGCAAGGGTCAGTTTGTTGTGCTAATCATTGCACAGTTATAGGAAAGATATGCTTTTATGCGTGCCTTCACATGCACACACACACACACACACACACAGTTCATTTGAGTTTTCTTAGGTTCTCAAGGCACTGCCGGCAGGCTGTGCATGGGAGGAGGGTCTGGCTCCAAAGTCTCATAAAGCACAGAGTGTAGTGTGGCAACCATTCATTTACCTTGGGCTCCAGGCCATCTCTACAACAGCCTGGGGCTTTCCAAGGCCTCCCCAATGTGAATTTAGGCATGTAGTCCAAAGATTGAACTGGAGATAATACACCTTTATAAAGATGGATTTGGACAAGAGCGATTGACTTATTTACTGGCTAAAGGCCTATAATCAAGTTCATCAAATGGGCTAGTTGGCATCAAGAATGGTGTTTTGGTAATCTGTCCCTAATTTTGAATCCCGATGATCTGCAGATTATGGCAAAGAGATTAGAGGAACACAGAGGAGCTCCCTTTGGAATCAAATGCAGGTCTCCCTTCTCTTAGAAACACCTGCACACCCAGAGCACCAACCTTATTGGTCCTCCATGGCCCAAGTTTGTTGTTTGATTTATTTGGTGGACGCAGAATGATTGAAGACATCTTTGGGACACCCTAGACAGACCAGACAATTGGCACTATGAAAGAAGTCTTTCTGAAGTAACAAAACTTATTTTCCTAAGCCCTATGCAACAATCAATCTCATCATTTTATGGTCCTACTATATATATATTGCCTTAAAATTGCATCTTGTGGAGGGTTTTTTAAATGATGAAAACATAAACCAAGCTAAAAACCTAATTAAAATAAATTAGGGCTTAGGTATAAAACCCTCAAATAGCAAGTGAATGGGGATATTAAGAATCTTTGACCTTGTATAACACTTTAACAGCCAAAATTCTCCACAGGACTTTCTGCTGATGGTAGACAGATGTTTGATTGTCATTAAACTTGAGCAATCACTGTGTTTTTAAAATAGTTATTCCCAAATTTCATTATTATCATAACTTAAAGTCTGAGAAAGCACACTAATTTGGCTTGGGTGACCTTGAAACAAATTTCACCCGTCCTAAGTACGAGAATTTAAAATTTCGCAGGTTGTGAGCGTCCAGATTCCCCTCAAATGTAAAGTTAAAGGGGTTTGGTTCATTTTAGTAACCATTTCTTCTTTCTTTCTTTCTACCTGGTCACTAGAGAGTTTGTGGAGGGCGTTCATGCTGCATTCTTTTTTTTTTTTTTTTTTTGATTTTGATAGTGTTTTTATTTCTTTGGCTTATTGAAGACTCCAGATGTGGAGCCTTAGCACCACCAGAGTGTTGCTTTATAGTGAGTAACACTGGGATTCAAATAGATGTGTATTGGGGCTTCTAAAATGGCCCTCTTGAGGCTAAGGGATTCATTTTTATTTTTTATTTATTTTTATTTTTTATTGTTATGTTAATCCCCATACATTACATCATTAGTTTTAGATGTAGTGTTCCATGATTCCTTGTTTGTGCATCATGTTGCATTCTTAAGGAGAGTAACTGAGCAGATCAGAGGCCTAATACATAGTTGGTGTTTGGTTTACGAGGTTTCAATTTAATGGAAAGTTTCCTTTTTATTGATCTCCAAATTATATCTTCAGGAAAGCAGGAAATGGAGATATTTAATGAAAGTATCCCAATCTCTCTGTTTAGGATTGATACACACACACCCCACCCAGTCTCTCTCTCTCTCTCTCACACACACATACACACTTCCATGTGCTGGTGCACATTATAAAAACAAACCCAAAAGATACATATATATTATGTGTGTGCAACCAACTTTATTTCTTCTCCTGTCATAGATGGCTCTGTCTTCTTCCATCTTGGAGCTGTGTCTTCTGAAACATGTGACATGTGGTCACTAGGACTGGAGAAAGGAGAAATGAAAACAGGTCTCCAGCTTTTTAATTTTTTTTAAATTGAGGTATAACTGATGTAGAACACGATATGAGTTTCAGGTGTACAACATAATAAGTCAGTATTTGTATATATTGTGAAATGACCACCAAATACATCTCTCCTTTCTCTCTTAATGGGAAAACTGTAAAATTTACAGCTAAGGCATGTATTTAGGTTGATTGAAGAGAGAAAATGTTACATTAAGGGGCTCAAAATAATTTTCATTTACTGTATCCATGTTCTAAAAGAAGGGAAAATCATATGCCACAATCCATTTTTCTCCATAGAGTTCTTGTATGCAAGAACAAAGTCTATTTCTGTTATTTTGATTCCTTTGCCAGATATTTTAGTGGAGAGTCAATAAATAGTTGTTGATTAGATTGATCTTGACACAGGCTGAACAATTAAATAATCATTTCAAGATTCAGGCAAATGTTCTGAGAGCATTTTCTTCAATAACGAAGGTTACTTAACATCATTTAATAACTAAATTGGCTTTAATTTCTTCCCCTCAAATTTCGTTTTCTTATTTGACATCCAATTAAAACTTGAAAAACATAAAATCCGCTGATGCTGAACAAATTTCAAATTGTTCAGATTAGCAATTTTTGTTTGCAAGGTTCACATCAAGAACTCATTATCATATTCCACTTTGGGTCAAAGTCACAGGCTTTATAATGAGCTCCTCCTGTTCCATCAGCCATAACTGGCTTTCCCTGACTTGTTTCAAATGGAGATCTGTTTTGTGTGGAGGTCTGGTCTATCACCACCAAACTTCAGAGCATTTCTAGATGATGACTATCAAATAATATGCAAGTTGGATTTTCCCAAGTAACTACTTCACAGATGACACTATTGTAGTGGATTTCAAACTGTTTTTTTAGACCATCACTGATGGTAAGAAATACTTTTTAGACCTCAATTTAGAAACACACACACACACTAACTGAAATAAAGTTTTCATAAAACATTACTTGGTACATATTGATGTTTTCTCTTCTATTCCATTCCCCTCCACTCTATAAAATTTCTAGTCATAGCTACTGATAAATTTTGTGACCTCTTGGTAGTGGTTCTCAATACGGGCTGAGTGTAAGAATTAACTAGGGAACTAAAAAAAAAATACTAAATGCCAAAGGCATGGTTGACCGATGAAATGGATTAGAGATTCTAGAAATCAGCTTCCACATATTTGGACCCTTGATTTATGATAACATTGATATTATGCAGAAGGGACAGTCATTTGAATATACAGATGGAAAAAAAACCCTGAATCTTGATTCTAACCTCAAAATTTATACACACTGAGGTGCCTGGGTGGCTTAGTTGGTTAAGCATCTGACTCTTGGTTTTGGCTCCGGTCATGATCTCAAGGGTGATGAGATCGAGTCCTGCGTGGGGCTCCGTGCTCAGCGGGGAGTCTTCTTGAGATTCTCTCCCTTTCCGTCCTCCTCCCCCTCTGCCTCTCCCCGCATCTGTGTGCTCGTGCGCCCATGCGCGCACGCACAATTCTCTCTCTAAAATAAATAAATGAATAAAATCTTTAAAAAAATGTATACCCATCTGAATGTTAATGTAGATGTGGCAGATAAAACTGGCAGGTAAAACTATAATTTCTAGATCTGTGTTGTCCACTATGGCAGCCGCTAGCCCCTTGTTGCTACTGAGTCCCTGAAACGTGGCTGGTCCGTTAGAGATAGAGTCTAAGCGCAAAACCCGCACCAGATTTCAAAACCCTACTGTAGAGAAAGAATTCAAAATGTCTCATTAGTAATTTTTATATTGATTATATGTTGAAATGATAATTCCAAAAAAATATTATGGATGTGTTGGGTTAAATAAAATACATTATTAAAATGAATTTCCTTTTTTTTTTTTTTACTGTTTAAAATGCAACTACAAGAAAACTTTAAATTACATATTTGGCTCCCACTATTTTTCTATTGGACAGCATCATTCTAGATGATAAAATCGGATAGATTAATGACCTTGGGGTGGGCAGTGATTTTTAAAACAAGACAGAGGAAGTACTAGTATACGGAAAAGATCTATACATTGGACTATAGTAAAACTAATAACTTCTTTCTATCAAAGATTACCATTAAAAGAGTAAAAGATAAGCTGCCGAAGGGAAGGGGACATTGCCATACATATAAACAACCAGGAGTCATATCCAGAATAAAGAAACAAGTCCATTAGAAAAGATAGACCAACACAATAGAAAGTTGGGTGAGAAATTGGAACAGGTACTTCACAAAAGAACATATCCAAATGGCCAAGAAACAGGAAATGTGCTCAACCTTATTGGAATGCTCTTTAAAACCACAGTACAGTACTTCTACACACCCACCAGAGAGGCTAAAATTTAAAAGATAGGCAGCAGGAGGGTTGGTGAGAATGCGAAGAAGCTGGAACTCTCATACACAGATGTGGGCGTGTGAATAGGCACAACAGCTCTAGAAGACTGGCCAACAGGATCTCTTAAACGAGAGTATACGTACACCGTGGCCTAGCATTTGCATTGCCCTACAGAAATGCATACATATGTTTACCAAAGACATGCTCAAGAATGTTCACAGAGAGTGGCCTTATTTGTTATAGCCCCCAGTTCAGAACAACCCAAATTTTTCTCAACAGGAGAATGGAAAAATAGCCTGTGGTATAGTTACACCATGGAACACTAAACACCAGTGAAAATGAGTCAGTTACTGTCCACACATCAACCTGGATATGTCTCAGTCGCAACTGTTGAGGGAGAGGATCTAGATGCAAAAGAATGCAGTCAGTGTGATTCCGATAGTATGAAGTTTAAGAACGGGCAACAGGAATCCACGGTGTTAGAGGTTGGGCGAGGATAACTGGAGACAGTGGGGTGGTGACTGGGCAGAGACACAGTGGAGGATCTGGGGCGCTGGTAATATCCTATTTCTTGGCCTGGCTGCTGGTTATAACACAGGTGTGTTTATTTTTGTTATTTGTTACTTTACTATCTGCATGCTCGGCTTTAATAAATATGTTTGTTAAGCAACAGTAACAATACTGATTTAGGTGTTCTGAATCAGGGGAGAGCATGGCTTAGAAATATTTTCTAGGTAATCCCCTTAGAGAGCCAGCATTGAGAACCAGGGCACTAATGAGTCACAAGTAACTCTTTTGAAAACCATGTGCTGATATAACTATAATCCCTATTCGAGGCAGTGCTAGGCTCTTATTGTCTTAAGTTGCACTGACTTTGAGGACATAATTCACATGGATGAATCTTAGAGACATAAAGAATCATAAAGTTAATGCCTTAGAAGGCCGGGCAGGTAACTCAAATGAGCAGCGGACCAGGTGATGAACCTTGTGCCTCACTTAAGGCCTGCGGGTCCTGTGATTACTGCCAAATCTTCTGGGTCTGGTTTTTTTTTGTTTTTTGTTTTTTTTTTTTCCAAGTGAAGCTGTGAATCTGGATTTTTTTTGTGAAAATTCCTAAAATTTAGATGTCGGCTCAAATTATGTTAAAGCACTCCCCAGGTCAGACGAAACTGATTGGTAGGTCCAGTTCAGCCTGCACCAAGTTCTGCCACTGATTTGTAACTCTGACTTCAAGTTTTAGAGCCAGAAGGAAACTTACGGGTATCACTGTATAGTCTATTAATTATGTTTCCCTTTTCTGCTTCTGCAGGGATGTTGTGAAAGTAAAGGCGAAACTTTTACATATATATATACACATACATATATACACAGTACTTGAATTTCCTCGCGGAAAGCTATCCTATATACTCAAGGTAATTACTGTTATTTACACTTTATTTTATTTTATTTTACCTCTACTGTGTTGTCTTCACTGTGATCTTGAAAAACTATATCTGTGCCCCAAAGCTTTATTATTATGTGGTATTGTTTTATGTATTATGTATGTATTATGTGATATTGATATATGTATTATGTTCTGGGGGGAGGAGAGGTGTTTTGGGCAAGGCAAGTTCCATGTTATTCTCTATGATATACTGTAGATCCATACTCTATTCTTTTTGAGAGGAGACATGTTGAGTGAAAGTTTCCTCTGGCAGCACCAGGTGGCAAAGAGCTCCACCTGGTTTAGCTGGTATTTGCCGCGTCTGTGATCCAGTCTCGCCCCCCACCCTCCCCTTCCCATTTTCCCCGAGCCTCCTTTCTAACTGGAAGGAAGAGTGGCTCTGTCTGTCCTGCAGGTTTCCAGCCTCCAGCCTCTCCCCTGTGAGAGACGGGCTTTGAAAAGCACACGTCTTCCAAGTCATCAAAAGTGACAATCGGGAAATGATTATTTGCATGGGGAAGAGTTACAGCGCATGCTCACAAATATGGATGAACGGCAAAATCAAGTACTGTAAAGAGAAGGAGCCTTTTTACCCTCAGCGCCTAACTTTGGGTCTGGCTCTGGGTCACCTGGAGCAGATCACTTGATCCCTCTAAACTTCTCTTCGCGTGTGTAAATTGGGGGTATGAATAATGATTATTGTGGTGAGGATACAATGAGCAAATGCTGGTGAAAGAAATCGTGTTCATTGTGAGATGCGTGCCGGTTGTTAGTTATAATTGTAAGTGTTGCCTTGAACTTCTGTCATGGTGTGTGAAGAGACGGTGCTGTTATTCCCAGTTTACAGCTGCGAAAGCAGGTGATACAGCCGCTGGGCCTCTGGATCACGTCCCTGACACTTGGCCCTGCACCAACAGTGCTCGTCGGCGTGGGCCCTCGCCCCACCTCCCGCCTAACCAAATCCCAGTGAATCAGTAGAGAATGTAGAAGGGGTTCATGACCAAGGCCCACCCCACCCCTGCCTTTTAGCCTATACTTTTCTATACCTTCTTACCAAAAGTTACGCTAAACACAAACCCCATCGATCACAAATGTATTTCCCCTGCTTACTTTCTGTGAGGTAAGAGTAAATAGGGAAGCAGTAACCTGCTGGGGTGGGCGGGTACGGGGAAGCACGGGGAAGCCGGAGTAAATAAACTACTTTTTGCTAACAAAGAAGGCGCTTTCTCTGGGGAGGAGTGGTTGAGCTGGACCTTCGGAAGTTACCTGAGGATTTCTGTCTCGGTCATGCTGCCAGCGGCTGGTGGCTGCTCAGCCTGAATCCGTCTTTGGCTTCCAGAATTCCTGGGGCTTCTGGAGTTGCACACCTACCCCGAGGCCCTGTGGACAGGCCCGCCCCCCGCACTGGAGGGGCCTAGGGCAAGAGGACATGTGGAGTTGCCTGGCCCTCAGCCTGGCCTTGTCCCCCTTCCCAGCCCCAGAATTGTCCTGCTTGGCTAGAAGCCCAGTGCACGTGCGTGCAGACCCCTCGGTGTGTCTGTGTGTCCAAGTGTGAGTCTCTTTGTCTCCTCCCCAACAGTCTCCTGTTGGCCATCCCTAGGCCTAGGGGTATATTGTGCTGTCACTTTTCAGAGGACAGACCTGGCGGAGGGTCCATGCAGGCCTTGAAAGTGGTCTTGGAGGGGTTTAGGCAGGGAATTCTAGGATCCTGGGTACCCCTAGCAAGTCTAGAAAGGGGGTATGGTGTGTGGGTGGGCAGGCAGCCTTGGGTCTATGGACTCCTCAGCCAGTGGGAGGTATGGCCAGAGGAAGGCCAGACTGGGGTCTTTTCAAACAAGGCCAACGTGTAAGGGTGGGGCTTCTCCTGGGCCTGAAGCTCAGCGCCCTCTGTACACTGTCAGTGCTTAATGATATCACTGAGAGATGCATGAGAGAGCGACAGAGGCTGAGCAGTCTCAGAATTGCTATGGAATATGTAAATGTGACTCCTCTTTATCACCACGCCCTGGAAACTTCCACCTAACAGCATGGCAAGGTTGAAATTGCTCAGATTTCGTAAGGTGGCAGCTGAGTAACATTCCCGACCCTGTAAACTAACAGGAAGACAAATTTACTGAGAAACAGCTTTGCGTGGCAGGGAAGAGAAGCATCCAGGGCTCTCCCTCCCCACCTGGAACAAAAGGACTTCACTGCGGCTCCGCTAGGGATCTCTTGGTATATTTTAAGAGACTGGACACAAGTTTAGAGGAGTTGATTTTATGTATGTTTCAGACAATGCTTGCACCTGAGATACTTGCTGTTGAATATCATGTGATCCTTCCATTCGCCTTCACTTTCTTCCAGAACATGACTCTCTTTCACAATGACCTTAAGATATCCATATTGAAATGTCACTAACAGGACCGACACAGAGGAGGAACTCTGAATCCCCTCATACAGCACATGGAGCCGGCAACCTACCCTGTGGGTCATCTCTGTTCCAGTCCCACCTCTGCTCTTCTCTAGGATCACACGTGGTCCTGCTTCACCTGATTCAGACTAGTCATTCCCACTAGCACTTCTGCCAACTATATTTCATGGCAGAAAAAATTTGGGGAAATACCTGATAAATCTTAGCTTAAAGAGAAAGGACTTTAAAAAAGAAGACTGAGGAGCCCAGAGCCCCCAAGTCAGGATCAATAGAGGAGTAGCCAGAAAATCACATCGACACATGTTCGACCTATGTCCCCCAGGGAAAAAGGAATTGGCCATGCACAAGATGTGGCCCTGACGTAGGAAACTCTATATATGTTAGCACAGTGTTTTCTCTCATTCATAGCATTGATTTGCATTGATAGAAATCAGAGAGACCAAAATGAAAATTACATAAAAATGTATTGGAGAGAAAGTTAAGGATACTGTCTTGGAAAGAATGTTTGTTTGAAATGTCTGGAAACTTAGGGAAATTTTTATTTATTTATTTTTTTAAGATTTTATTTATCAGAGAGAGAGGGCAAGTGGGGGGAGGGCAAAGGAAGAGGGAGAAGGACAAGCAGACACCCCGTTGAGCACAGAGCCTGACGGAGGCTCGATCCCCGGACTCTGAGACCATGACCTGAGCCGAAGTCAGACACTTAACCAACTGAGCCACCCAGGTGCCCCGAAATTTTTATTTTTAAATAATGTGTTACATTTTCATACAATATCCCCAGGATGTTTTCCTTCCAGACACTTTTGCAGGCAAAATAGCTCTAAGTTTGAAGCCATGGGTTTAATCATTCATCAAAAACAGTAAAATGAATAAGTGAAATATTTCCCTTCTGCAGATGCCCTGCATTAAGTCTCTGTCTCTGTCTCTCTTGATCTCTGTCTGTCTCTCTGTCTCTGTCTCTCCCCCTAGCTACTTAAAATCTGGGCGTTATACATATGTTTTTTTTCTTTAAGGGGCTTCTTGCAGTAGACTGAGACTGGACAGGAATGACTCATTCTGTTCAGTTTTGAGATCTTATGAATTATTTTCCTATAGTGAATCAATAGCAAGGACTAGTGGCCATGGACAGAGGAAGCAGCTCTCCCTGCCAAGGAAGAGAGATGACCCATCCCTATCTACTCAAGGGAGCAAACTGACTGTTCCAGCAGGTGCTAATCTCCCAGCCCCACACCAGCAGTTCTTGCCGTAAGGAAATCTTGCCTTTTCTCCTTCTAACTTTTTTTGTGATTTCAGGGTCAGTGAAGAAAGCTGTGGAGAATGAGCAATTGAGATTTTTTTCCTGCCCTCTACTATAGGCTCCCCCGCCAACCGCACCTCACCCTCATCTCAAGATTACTAGAATCTTTGTCATCTCGTTTTTCCAAAGACTGCTTCATTCTGCGGGGGCAGCAGGCTGTGCGACAGGAAACCCTGCCTTTAACTATTACATAAGCATATATTTTTAAAACATTAAACTTTGGGGCTTGCTTCATCAGTGTGCCTTAGTAACCCCAAGTCCTTCCCTAAAAGTAACTCGGCTTCCTCCTCCTCTGTGAGAGGGATGTTCGAAATTCCTTCTTGATCAAGAGGTGGCCCCACGCCCTTCTGTAGGTTTTACTATCTTTTGTAAAATGATTCCTTTGTGATACTGTCCTGGTTGGGTTCCAGTGTTGAAGGAAATCCTGCTGTCACTGAGGAAATGAGTTACCCTGTCAGGTGGTTACATTCATCCCTCAGAAGTGCCTTTCTGACACTCGGTCTGGGGGACCTTCACACTGACTATGGGATTGTCGGAAATCAGTGAATGAGGCCTGAGTGTTGGGCCACCTGCAAGTCTGTGGTGCCATTGATGAGGAAATGTAAATAGTGACAGTCCTAACACCTACAGCACTCACTATCTGCCCCACGTTGCACAGAGTGATTTAGACACATGACCTTATTTAATCCTGACCTAGACTGTACAGAAATAGGAAATATTATTCCTATTTTATGGATGAGGAATTCCAGGCTTGGAAGAAAGTCATGTGCTGTTCTAGCTCAGGTAGCTGGAAAGGGGTGAGGTTGGTCATTAAGAGTTCCAAACCCCTCTTCCTCGATAAGCCAGTAGTCCTTGGGTTCCCGCATGTCCTGTCCTAGAAATCCTACCCCAGGGTGTTGTGGGGGGTTAGTCTGGGTATCATCCCAGGTGAGTCTGATCATCCGCAAGGTCTGAACTAGATGCCACTGTGTAGTACAGCCTCTCCAGAACTGTCCCTAGGTTTTCTGTTTAGGATATGAAACCAGTTCTTTCCCCTGCAGTGAGAGATGTGGAGATCGTGGGGAGAATGCATCTGTGAAGGGGCAGGGGTGACCCGTTACTCTCCCTTGGGGAATCTTTTTAAACTTAGCCTTTAATCTTACTGTTTAAACCCACCTGACATGGGATTCTTGCCCAGACCCAATAAGGTGAAGATAATAAGATAATGTGACTCCATAACATAGCTCCAGGACTTTACTGTGTTCAGGAGTTTCTACATACCGAATCACTCTTAATCTGCGATAGGTCTTTGTGAAAGGTAGAATTAGCACCATTGAGCAAGTGAGACAGCAAAGAATTCAGAGAGACTGAGTTGCCCAAGTTCACTTAGTTGTTTTTTTTTTTTTTAAAGATTGATTTATTTATTTTAGAGAGAGGGAAGCCAGAGGGAGAGAGCAGGGGGAGGGGCGGAGGAAGAGGGAGAGAGAGAATCCCAAGCAGACTCCCCACTGAGCACGGAGCCTGAAGTGGGGCTCCATCTCATGACCCTGAGATCATGACCTGAGCCAAAATCAAGAGTCTGGCACCCAACTGCTGAGCCACCCAGGCACCCCGCCTCCCAAGGTCACTTAGTTTTAAGAGCCAGGGCTGGAGCTCAAACCTGGGCTTTCTTACTCTAAAGCCATAGTTCTTTCTCAAGTTTTCCGGCTGTTTGAAGTGGTATGTGAAGCACTACATTCTTTTTCTTTTTTTCATTTTTGATTTTATTCATCAATTACAGGCTTGCAGTGTGTATGGCAGTCTTGCTGACTCTTCTTACCTGGGACTACCTGGTGGGAGAGCTCCTCCAGCACCCTTCCGTTATCCCCAGGAGGGCTTTGCAGACTCTAGGTCAATCCTCTCATCTCTCAGATGGGAGAACTGAGGCAGAATCAGGGCCTCTCCTTAGGCTTCTCTGTGAGTGAGTCACTGTCAGCAAGGTTCCCAGCCCCCTTGCTCTTGCCTACATCACTCACTTGTGCCTGAGACTAATAACAGGGTAATTTGTGGAGCAAGATGTGTGACTCACCAGACCAGGGAGGAGAGCTTGTGAGGAAGGACTTGATGGAGAGGAGCAAAATATTTAATAGCAATTGGAAAGGAGATGCTGACGTGATGCTAATTGGGTTAACATTTCTTTACATTGCAACAGCATTGCTTAGTTACCCAACTCTTAATTTACATTGTAGATTTCTAAATTTAACTAAAAAAAAAAAAAGAGGGAAGGGAATTCTGCCTTTGAAGGCAGAATTGTGAACAGTCGATCCTGTGTAACTTTCTCATAGAGTCCCTCCCAACCAGCTTAGATCTGTTCTCTTTGAACCCTAGGATTTATATCCTTCTAAGACTTATCTATTCTGTAACTTTGCTTCACATCTACTGATTTCAGTCACACCTGTTTTTCTGCAAGTTCCTATCCATGTTACCAGTCTAAGTAAACTTCCTTGGTCACTTACCTCTTTCTTGGCCTTGAGCTGGTCTTTGGCAATCTCTTTCAATTAGCAGCTGGGGCAGAGATATAGCAGAGAGGTGATAAAGGTGAAGAGGCATCTGGAAGAATGACATTTTGGTGAATACTGCCTCCTTAAACTGCATTTTCTGTCTTACGTTTATTACCTTCAGAATCTAAAGTCACTTTATTTTTTTTTTAAAGATTTTATTTATTTATTTGAGAGAGAGAGAATGAGAGACAGAGAGCATGAGAGGGAGGAGGGTCAGAGGGAGAAGCAGACTCCCCGCCGAGCAGGGAGCCCGATGCGGGACTCGATCCCAGGACTCCAGGATCATGACCTGAGCCGAAGGCAGTCGCTTAACCAACTGAGCCACCCAGGCGCCCCTAAAGTCACTTTAAATCTATTTATTTTTTATTTACTTTTTTAGAGGAGGGAGGGGCAGAGAGAGGGAGAGAATCTCAAGCAGGGTCCCCTGCTTCGCTGAGTGCAGAGCCTGACGCGGGGCTCGATCTCATGACACTGAGATCATGACCTGAGCCGAAACCAAGAGTCAGACACTCAACTGAGCCACCCAGGCGCCCCTGAAGTCAGTTTATAGATAGACCTCAAGATCCTGTCTTTCTACTGACTATGGAAACACACTCTATTTTCTCTGAAATTGCTAGAATACAAAAGATTCTGGTAGTTAGCTTTTGCATGTATAAGAAGAAGGCTGGGAGAAATTTTATGTAGGTAACAAACTTGCCTTACTTCAAATCAGGTATTAGCTTTTCTATATGAAACATTTACATGAAAAAATTACTGTCTCAAAATATTAATGCAAAATAAATCACCTTAATAACACTTTTTAGTAAGGGGCACCTGTGTGTGTATTGGGAAAACACTGGCTTTCCTGGATTTGCTTGGACAAGGCCCCTGTATTTTTCCTGGGACTGTTTCTTCATATCAATAGGGCTGGACTGGATGATTGTATGATTTTTAGAACAAAATGTACCTTTGTTGACTCGAATCATTAATAAGAAATCAATTATAAATGTTCCTAATATTGGATCAATAGTAACAAATTATCAACAGTAACAATAATTTATAAATTTTCAACACTAAGGATTTTACCCTTTTTTCATGTGTTCTTCAGTTTGCTTTTACACACACACACACGTTTAGATGTATATGTATAAAGAAGTATAATAATGAAATCATATGCCGTCATATAATTAAATATAGATATAATTTTGAATTTTGTTTTTTTTAAACTCTTCCCATGTTGGTAAAAAAATTCACCATAATTTTTAGTATTAGCTGAATGTTATTGCATAGAGTTAACATTTCGAAATGTACTTAAACATTCCAGATTTTTAAAAAATCATTATTATGAACACTGAAGTATTATTTATTAACTATAGCTTACACATATTTTTTGCCCAGTTTCACATATATCCCGAGGTAGGCTTGAACATTTTAGTGACTCCTAAAATTTGGTTACACTAAGGGATGGTATCATTTATGCTGTTTTTAAAATGTAAAAGTTTTAACTATATCACAGCACTGTATATTATTTTAAAATAACTTCTTTTAATTTAACAGGTGTCAGTTACAGAATTTTAGGACCTGAAAGTTCATTTAGCTCCTCTCTTTAGAAGGGCAAATGGTCTTTACTGCTCAACTCCAATTGATCATTTTTTTTTTAAAGATTTTATTTATTTATTCATGAGAGACAGAGAGAGAGTCAGAGGCAGAGGGAGAAGCAGGCTCCCCGCGGAGCAGGGAGCCCGATGCGGGACTCGATCCCAGGACCCTGGGATCATGACCCAAGCCGAAGGCAGACGCTTAACTGACTGAGCCACCCAGGTGTCCCTCCAATTGATCATTTAACAGGCACGTGATAAAGTGATTTACAAATATTTACTCCCTTAATCATCTTAACAACCCTATCAGGGAAGTTATCAGTTATCACCTCTGTTTTGTAGATGGAGAAACTGACGTTAAGTTAGTTGTCCAAGGGCACGTGGTTCTTGAAGAGTCAAAACGAGGCCTTAAACTCAGGCAATCCAGCTCCAAAATGCATGCGCTTGACCACCGTGCTATATACTGACTCCCTTAATATCTGTTGAGCACTTACTGTTTGTACACCTATGGTATGCCAACTTAGGGATGCTGTTGTGAGCAGAACAGGTATCATGCCTACTCTCATGCATCTTGAAGTCTGAGGAAGGGGCCAGACTTCAATTGGATCAACATACAAACATATAATTACACATTTGATACAGGTTATGAAGGAAAAGAACACAGAATGATGGCAGTACTTTGTTTAGATTTGGAGCGGGGGGGGGAAGGGGTCATGGAAAGTCTGGAAGGAGATCTTAGGGAGGCTTAAGTTGAAGCTTGAAGGATAAGGAGGAGAGAGTTGGGTAAAAATGGGTAAAAGGTGTCTGGTAGAAAGAATAGTTAACACACATGCCTGAAGGCAGGAAAGAACTTTGTCTTGTGCTCAAGAGTCAGAAAGCAGACCTGGCTTGTGGGATCTCAAAGTGAAGGGGAAGGGAGGCGCAAGCCTGGAAAAGTAGACAGGGGGGCCCAATGGCCTGGGGGCTGGTTACAAGCTTCTCCTTTAGAGGAGTGTGCAGAGATGGGTTAGGGCCCTGAGGAGCTGCCTCCAAAGGAGGCTGGGGCTGCTTAGGACAGCAAAGCCATTCCCAGGTGGGGTTTCTTCTGCACACAACAGCAAACAGTAACTTGTCATTTTCTAGGAATTAAACTTCATTGGCTCAGTATTTAAGTTAGGAAGGGGTGATTTAAGTTAGGACCCTAGATCAAGGCATACTGTGAAATTTTATTACAGAGCCAAGAGAAACATGGCCTGAAGAGAATAGCACTAGGGGATAGCCCTGGCTTCAAAGAGAACTTGACCCCATACAGATGCCAAGTGCCTAGTTGGCATTTTAGGGGTTTATTTATTAGTTTTGCTGGGAAAATATCCCAGTTATGTTTACTAACAGGGAAGAATTATTGCCCTGGTAGAAAGTGATAGGTGGCTCCTGGGGACATTAACCTAAGCTTTAAAATGGAGATAGGAATAAAGGGACAGAAGCACATCTTCCTGACATCTCAAGTCATCATTTAATCTACAAGCAAACCCTGCACACAGTACTAGAAGGGAAAAATGAGAAGACTCACCCTTCTCATTTGAACTTCAGAGGATTTTTTTTTTTTTAACTTTTTCAGAATAACTTGAGCTTTCATGAATTAGTATTAGATTAAGCACAGAAGGTTGGACTTTTCCATCAATCAAGATTGGAGAAATGAAGCATTGGCCAATAGGAAGAACTCTATAGAATATAGGGATCACTGCTATAGGAAACTTATAACCCTTGGGGCTGAGCTAGAGCGTGCAAGGAAACACCACCCTGCACGGACCCCCTTGAGGGGCAGACCAGTTGGGGAGGGTACAGAGGAGTTACCCCTAGTATCAGTGGAATAGTCTGGAAAGCAGCCCCCTGGAACTTGCCAGATACCTGCCCTCTGGGGTGCTGGGGAGGGCTCTTCACTGTAAAGTGTCTCACTGGAGGAGCTCTGCTACAAAACTCCTAAGGGGGGTGCCAGTAGAATCTGCTGGCTGCTGGGGGCTCCTGGAACCATTCTGGGAACGTACCAGAGTCAGGAAGTAAAACCCTTTCATCCTGCAGTGTCTCTCCACCGTCCTCTACTGACAGAGCTCCAGGGTTAGCTGGCAAAGGGAAAATAGGAAATGGGCCAGACCATTTCACACAGCAGGTAAAAAGAGTGAATTTGGGATTTGAGAGGCAATAAATTGATAATTGGCACCGGCTCCATACAAGAAGCCCTGAAGGCAGAGCAAATACTTAGAATGCTCCCCAGTAGGCAGAATATTAATGGAAATACAGGCCCCCAAATGACTTATAGAAGAAGTCCCCTGATTTTTTTTTATTATTGAATTTCAGGAGCTCTTTATATATTGTAAATACAGTTGCTTCCTATTGCAAATACTGCATATATTTTCTCCCAGTCTGTAGGTCTCCTTTTTATTCTCTAAACAGTATTTTGATGAGCAGATGTCTCCAGATTTTATAACCTGCCTGGAAACAATGTAATACAATATAATACAATACAGCAATATAGTACTTATTTACTTCTCCTTCATATTTTCCCCTACATGTTAGAATTATGATCTAAGCTTTTAAAACAAAAAGGACTCAAAATTCAATGACTTACAGCAGGTAAGAGTTTATTTCTCTTGTATGTAACTGTCTAGATATGTGAAAATGGGCTAATTGGCCTCAAAGATTGCTCCTATACCCTGTCATCCTATTTTCAGTTATTAGGAAGGAAGAAAGAAAGAAGCCAGGACACACAGCTTGGTATTTAAGGAGATTACTCAAATCAATGTCACTGCTGTGCCTTTGACCCAGATGTAGTCACGCATGGCCACATCTAGGCACAGGGAACGTTGGGAAATGTTGTCTCACGTGGCAGGGCAGTAACATGCCCAGGTAAAACCTGGGGGCGGGGGTGTAGGGGGGACTATAACTAAAAGGCAGAATGATTGGAAACTCAGGACATCCTGATACCCCTCAATGATATCTTTGAGGTGACACCTGGTTTTGTTTGCAAATACTCTGAATTGTTCTTTTTTTTTTTTTTAATCTGTGGGTCTGTTTTGAATTCCTTCAAGGCTTTAAACTGTTATAATGGTAAAATTTAAAATGAGAGAATTACTTATTATCTTGTTGCAAGTTAACTACTTCTCTACACAAAGTATAGGGTTTGTTGGTTTGTTTTTCTTACGATAAGCCCAGGCATTTATAGATTTTTAATGCACTAACTCAATCATAGTAAATATCCCTCAAAGGTAAGTTGCCCTATCATTTGCATTGTCTTACCCATTTGAAATGGCACAATTTAAAATGCTTTTAGAATTGGAATTTATAGTTTGCTCAGTCCTTACACTATTGGCAGGAAGCAAGTAGCTGCTAATGTTTTCCTTTGTGTTTTATCTTGAAGGCATAACCAGTTTTTTTGGCTGAGTTGGTAGAGTTCGTTCCAAAGAGAACACAAATAGATTAAATGTGGATAAACATGTTTACCTGATACCCTTAAACCAAATTTTTAAAAATTGTTTTGCAACTGATAAAAATGAGATTGTTTGTAGATAATTAAACTAGATACCATTTTTGGCTAGAGCATCACTCCTGGAGTATTCAAAAGTCCATTCCAGCCTCAGTTACCCTTCTGTTGAATGCAACAAATACTTGTTTAGTGTTTACTGTGTGGCAAGCCTTGGGCATACAACAGTGAACAAGCCAGGCAAGGTCCTTGCTCTTCTGGAGCTGCCTTTCTGTCACTAGGGAACCCTGATCCCACCATAATCAAGCTGGTCACCCAGTCTCCAAAGCTCTTGCCAACTCACCTCCTCCAACCATAATGATACTCTCAGATCATGAGCATTGATTCCAACGTGTCCTTCTTTTGCTTTATCACTCCGAAATACACCTTTAATTCAATTAGAGTTGTCTGCCTAATTTCCCACTTCCTGTCACTGGCCTTTCTCGGAGAGCTGTGTTCTGTTCTGTAGAGACACTCTCTTGTCACCCTCCTCTGACTAAATAGAGATATGTTCTGTAGAGTTATCTTCTAAGGCGATGTGGTTATTTACAGTAGGTATTGCATGGATAATTACCAGAATTTCATAATTGGCCCAAAACTTCAGCCTGACTCAGAGTTCTTACCTCAGCAAGGGTTCGAGTGCCACATTTTTTTTGTACTTTGCAAAAATGTTGCTTCGAATAGTGATAAACTTGTGGCCCAGATGGTTTTATTTCTTCAGTCCTAAGGTCAGATTTAATGGTGTTCATCTGAGAAAGTGGCTCAACAGGCTTCCTTCACCCTGTTGGGTTCTGTATCCATGAGGTCAGAAAATAATGAGTCATACAAACCTACATTAGGGAGATTGTCTTCCTGCAAACTACTGGCAGCTGGAGTTGAAAATAGGGTTTAAAACTTCCACAGTATTGGCAGGTGGGAAAACACAGCTGGGCTATAATGCCACCTCCAATACCGATTCTTCCGCAAAGTATAAAGAAATAACCGAAGGTATTTTTCTTGCACATATTTCTTTTTTTTTTTTTTTTTAAGATTTTATTTATTTATTTGACAGAGAGAGACACAGCGAGAGGGAACACAAGCAGTGGGAGTGGGAGAGGGAGAAGCAGGCTTCCTGAGGAGCAGGGAGCCTGATGCGGGGCTCGATCCCAGGACCCCAAGATCATGACCTGAGCTGGTGGCAGACGCTTAACGACTGAGCTACCCAGGTGCCCCCTTGCACATATTTCTTACTTTTAAAAAGAGCATCAGATATTTTTAATGTAAATAGTACAGTTCCTTCAGATATTTTTATATAAATAAGAGTTGTGGTACTTAGAGAATGGACACAGGATGGGAAAAGGGGACTTTTGAGTAGCTGATGAGGAAACAAAAAAAAAGCGCTGGGAGTAGTCAAGGAGTAAATAAATACCTTTGCTTAAAAAGCATACCAAGCAGAGATAGAAGAGTCGTCAACAGAGCTGACAGTATTTCATTTGCCAGAAAGGCCTAGAATCAAAATGAGAGGTGGGCTACGAACTGACTGTGAGAATCAGTGCGCTTCTCTGACTATCTAAGAAGTGAAGGAGCCATGGGGAAAGGGGCCTTGAATGACAGATTCATTGTTGCAAATGCTCAGGACTGTTCTTAGAGCAGTCACCTGTGGGCTCTGAAAAAATGCAGGTACTTCCCTGTGTCAATATTTTCTAATGTCCTTCCCCCCCTCCCGGTTATTATTGAAATATTGTGATACTTAGTTAACACGGCATAAAGGTATTGCTCTACTCGCTGGGTAGGCAAATGTCTTGTCATCTACCAAGCACCTATTTAAGGCTGTGTCAAAGAAGCCAGCACCCTCTTTTACATTGGAAAATATCTTAAGTGGTGACTATTAATAATGTCACTGTGAGATTTGAAACTTAGGCAGAATAGGAGCAAAAATACCGGGGTGGGGGGGGCAGAGGAAAGGGGATACATGAGTGCCCATTGTCAGCAAGATGAGATCAGAAGGAGGAACTGACAAATGCCCCCAGTTCCTTATTCTCCATTTAAGACCTCTTGGTTAGAGGCAACAGAATCCACCTCTTACTATCTTAAGCAAAGGACTTCATCGGAAGGGACTCACAGCCCTGAAGGAAGGCTCATGGACCAGACTTGAATGACAGTGGAAACCATGAAACAAGGGCAGTCAGGAAGGCCAAAAAGCTGAGAGATGACAACTGTCTTCAGCAGCAGCAGCAGCCTGAGCAGGATGCCATCTGCTGTTGCTGGATATCGCTGTCTGCTCCAGACTCACTGTCCTGAGGAAAGCATCCAACTGGCCAAGCCTGAGCCATCCCAACCAACTGTCAGCAGATGGAGGATGGTCCACCTTGGCTCTCACAGTGGGAACGGTACACCAACTCCCCCCACAGTGGTGATTTCCCCTGCTGCTCTGAGAGCCGGATGCGGGACTACCTCCAAAATGGCACATCCAGTATATTAGGGTCAGGAAAAGGAGGCTATGAAGGAGGCTAGACGTGCTGGTACAGGCTTGTGGCCTTAGGAGCAGCTAGCGGGAGACTGAGAGACTGTGATTTGTTTCCTGCTAGTAAACCGAAGTGGCCCAGAGACTGCTGGCCCCAGTTCTCTTCAGCTTATTTTCTCTGTGGTTAGCCTCTGACCTCATCCTGAGAGAAATAACAGGATGGTAGAGAAGCTGGCTAGAGGTGTAGCCTAGATTTTTAAAGCCCACTGCTAGAGCTAAAATGTCGGCTTGTGGATGTCTACCAAATACCCTTACACCCAGGGAGGCCATCAGCTAGGAGAGTCACTTCTCCTTCAGGAGAGTTAATCTGTTCTTGCTTTGTAAAGCATGCTATTTCTTTCCCACAGAAAGTCATGAACTTTCAATCATGCTGAAATCTGAATCTGGATATAGTCTTTCCTTCACTTAATTACTTTTCTGGGTTCGTGGACACAGGTGAATTTGAGGGGTAAAACTTAAGCCCCATAAATGAAATAATGGGAAGCTCTAGCATGAAGTTCAGGATGAGTTCTGGGTTAAAAGGGTTGAAACTGAGGGGGCTTTTTAACAGTTTTTCTTTTTTCTTTTTTGTGATATAATTCCCAGACTATCCAATTCATCCATCTAAAGTGTGCGATTCAGTGTTTTTTTAGTATATTCATGGTTGTGCAACCAACACCACATTTTAATCTTTGAACATTTTCATAACCCCAAAAAGAAAACCTGTACCCATCATCAGCCACTCCCCATTTCTCCCCACACTCCCTTCCTACACCCTGAGGAACTAGTAACCCACTTTTTGTCTCGATGGATTTACCTCTTCTGGACATTTCATATAAATGGAATCACATGCTTATGTGGCCTTCTGTGTCTGGCTTCTTTTACTTAGCGTGTGTTCAAAAGCCATCCATGTCATAGCATGAATCCTTTCAATCCCCTTGAATACTCTCTCAAATGCTTACATGTCATATGGTAACTCCACGTTTAACATCTCAAGGAACTGCCAGACTGTCTTCCATGGCAGCTGTACCATTTCACTTTCCCACCAGCCATGTTCTCAACATCCTTGCCAGCACTTATCTTCATGATGATGGCCATCCTAGTGGGTGTGAACAGTCTTCGGAGTGTGGTTTTGATTTGCATTTCCCTCAATGGAAATGAGGTTGAGCATTTTTTTCATGAGCTTAGTGGCCATTTGTCTGTCTTCTTTGGTGAAATAATTCAAATTCAGATTCTTTGCCCATTTTTGAATTGGATTATTTGTCCTTTTCTTATTGGGTTGCAAGAGTTCTTACTCTATTCTAAGTGCAGATCCCTTATCAGATGTGTGATTTTCAGGTATTTTCTCCCATCTTGTGGGTTGTCTTTTCACTTTCTTGTTGGTGTTCCTTGGCTCACAAAAGGCTTTCATTTTGATGAAGTCCTATTTATCTATTTCTCTTAATTTTTTTGTTTGTGCTTTTGGTGTCATATGTAAGGAGGCTTTGCCTAAACCAAGGTCATGACTATTTACTCTTATCTAGTCTTTTAAGAGTGTTAAAGTTTTAGCCCTTATATGTAGGTTTGTGCTTTGTTTATGGTGTGAAGAAGGGATTCTTTTTTTTTTTTTTAAGATTTTATTTATTTATTTGAGAGAGAGAGAGCACATGAGAGGGGGGAGGGCCAGAGGGAGAAGCAGACTCCCCGCTGAGCAGGGAGCCCGATGTGGGACTCGATCCCGGGACTCCAGGATCATGACCTGAGCCGAAGGCAGTCGCTTAACCAACTGAGCCACCCAGGCGCCCAAAGAAGGGATTCTTAATTGTTTTGATTAACAGCAATAATTGATATTTGCTGGCAGCACCTAAAGAAAGAATAAATAATTAGATTTATTTTTTTCTCAGTCTGAACTACATTTCCAGGGGGCCACCCTCAACTTCTGTATTCTATTTCCCTTTAAATGTTTTAGGCTGTGGGGTATTAACATTATTATGGCTTTCAATGGATCTCGATTCATTGCTTGCATATGATGCACGAGGGCATTATTTAGAGTGGCAACCCTTACATAACCACTGTAAACTATTTATTTAGTTATGTTACATTCTGGACAAAATAATCTGTGCTGCCTGGAGTCGCATTTTAGGAGTTAGCAAGCTATTTTTGTGTAACAACTGTTATACCAATATCAAGAGAAAAACCAACTCATCACCCTTGCTGTTTGTTCCCTGAGCCCTAGACTATTAAATCTGGAGACAATCAAGTAATGAATGTGCTGAGGCGAACTTCTGGTGAAAAAAAATATATATCTTTGCCCTTGCAGGTGTAGCTGATTCTGATGTGATGAGGGTCAAGGCCAAGATTTGCCCATTACAGGGAGACTCCCGTGGCCAGAGTTGGTTTCTGAGATCTGTAGGAAGTTTGAATTTCAGCTGGAGTTTGACTCAAGGTGTAAGCCTGGATCTGGCTGTGCATTCAAAACAGATTTCCTCTCTTCATCTCTGCTTTCAGTCAGTTATGTCAGATGGCCCGGGCAACTGAGCTTGAATCCCCAGTTCCCTTACCAAAGTGTGTGATTTTCCCTTCCTGACAATTCTTTCACTTGCTCCCCCTGCCTCCTCCCGAGTCCAGATCCACATGAGCCCTGGCTCACTCATAAGTTCCCTGAGTCCAGGATCACCCTCTTTCCTTTCTGTGGCCTACGAAGCCAGATAGAGAGGAAATATTCAACAAGTCTTTCTCGATTATCTTCATTCCACCATATTTGCACAATTTTGCAACTGTCTTAATGGGATGCACCCTCCCCCAGAGTAGAAATGATTAACACATGAAAAAGAAGGCAGCCTTTCTCTTTCTGCCCACAAGCCTTGCAGGTGTGGGTGTAACTGAGTTAGTGCTACTTCAGACTGAGCTCATCTCTTAACAGTGGATGGGGGACGTAATGAAGCAAGGAATTATCTTACCAGGCTTCAGCTGTTGCTTGTGGAATAGATATTTCTGAAGGGAATCAGGGTCCACACTCTGGAATTCCTCCTCATCTGAAGTTGGAAATCTGTAACGTCAGGACCTCACCCTCTGATCCTCACCTCTCGTGGAGCCTTCCTGCTCTCTCTGTCCTTAGCCCACTCCCATCACTCCTGTTTCTTAGCCTCCCTATTGTGAATCTGAGGACATTTTGATTCCTTTCTCGGATTGGCTATTAAAAGATGAAATCAAAACATCCTCAGGGTCAAAATGTCAAGACTAAAAGTTGTTCATGCTTAAACAATGAGACTAGAACATCTAATTCCGTTTTCGTCTATGTTTCTGGTTACTTGATCATAGCATTTTCCCTCCTTAAAACTTCTATTCCCTCCTCCCCCATTTTCCTGCCTTTCCCTGGTTTATCTCCCCTTTTTGTTCAGGACGTCTCAAGAATCATCTGTTCCAATGATCTTTCTCTGACACTTCCTGGCTGGGCTCAGTGTCCATCATCTTGTTCCCACAGCATCCTGTACCTTTTTTATTGTACCTAAAAAAGGTTATGTCAAAATCATCTAGGTATTCAGGCTGGCCTTGTCCACAAGACTATAAGGTCCTTAAGGCAAGAATGCCATTTTCTTAATCTTTGTATTTTCAGTGCCTAGCACAGTGGTTGACAAATAATAGAATCTCAGTATTTGTTGACATGGACGAATTTGAACTTACTGTAATATGAAATTAAATATGCTTGTTCTTTTATTTCCTAGAGAAGTTCTTAGGATACTAATGTAGACTTATACATACTTGGAGCTTTCCTGAGGTTGACCTTGGGCATGTTGAAGTAACAGAGATTATTATTAAATGATTTTTCATACCATAGAGTCATAGAAGAGGAAGATAAGTACCCATAATGTTAACGTACATTGTGCCAAAAGTGTGAACAGTGGTATGTTAAACTTAAGTTGGCCATGCCACAGCCAAAATTGTCCTGAGAGTATTGGCAGAGTGATTCTTGTTTAATGCAATGAAGTGTCATGAAACCCACTGAATAATAGGATCCCTTTTTGCCTTGTTTTCAAAACTCTCTGGTTTAGGTAGATTAAGAGATAATACTCAATGTTATTTCAACTTTAAGTATTTGTTTCACAAGTCTAACAGATTATTTTTCCATCTCTCTAGAATGTTTCAGACATTTAAAGAATGGTTTTGGTTGGAAAGATTCTGGCTTCCTCCAACAATTAAGTGGTCAGATCTTGAAGATCACGATGGACTCGTCTTCGTGAAACCCTCTCATTTGTACATGACAATCCCATATGCTTTTGGCTTGCTGATTATCAGACATTTCTTTGAAAAGTAAGTAGGATCTGTGTGTCTTTACTTGCCATGCCTCTTCTTTGCACCAACCCTGGAATACTGGAATCTTGGTATGAACTTTTAATAATCTGTTGTTCAGAGGGGGCCACTAACAGGCTACAGATTCCTGGGGGAGTTCATCAAATAGTATGTACACCAAATATGATCTAGAAGCTGAATAAATAAATATTAGGAACACAGTCTCCTCAAGTGTGTTAGTTTCACAGTGAAGAAAACTGAGATCAAGAGAAGTTAAGGAGCACAGAGCTTGTTAGCATCATTGACAGTGTGGGGACCCACTTCATCTTCCACATACCATGCTGTCTGACAAAGTATATACGTTCCCAGAAAGGCAATGCTAGTAGAGTCTGGGTCTAGGGGATCCATTATCATTTTAGAATGCCTATAAAAAAGCAAACAATGCCTCATTAAAGACCTAACTTAATATTTGCTTTATAGCATAGTTTATTTTAAAGGTTTATTGAAAGTTTTAATAGCAGCCCTTCAGTCCAAAGTATAAGGAAATCAAAGAAAAAAATACCAGTTTGCTTTCTCAGAAAAAGTAAACTTCTTTTCTTTTTTTAAACTTAATTAAAATAGATATTACTTCAACCTTTCTATTAAAACTGTACCTGTGTTATGATAACAGGAGATAAATGTTCATCTATAATCTCTGTAGTTGTCTCTATTTCAAAAAACTCTTATTAGCACATTAACTTTTTGGAGCAAAAAGAATATTTGAATGTCAGAGTTGGAAAAACTTAAGACAAAATTTGATAAAGATCATTTTGTCCAAGACTAACTGTAATGCAGATCATATGTTTATAACCATTTGCAGGGTCCTTATCTCAAGAGTTCATTTAACCAACTCTGTTTCATGGACTCTCCAAAAGGTTTTTGTGCAAATAACAACTTCTCTTGAGCCAACAATATGTTATTGCTATTGAGAGGAAGAGGAAGCCCCTGGATACCACTTAAACTCTAGCTGGGAACATTTGAAAATGGTCTTCCTTTTTGACCATTAATTCTACTTTTTAGTCACATGTTTGGATTTGTCAAAGATTGCATAAATAAAGTAGAATTTTGTCGCTGCACTTCCAAGTTAGCAAATCACTTTCTACTATCCTGAAATACTTGCCTCTCTTGCGTGGTGTGTGGTGATCCTTGAATTTGGCTCCCAGGTCCTCTACTTGTTTACACTGCAGATTGCCTACTTCTCGGTGGACAGCTCCATTTTTTATGTTATAACCAGGACAGTGAACTAGAAAACTCTTTTGGTTGCCAAAGCAGCACGGCTGTGGAAGACCAGCTTGTTCTGTCTTGGCTGAGGACACTCCAACAACAATCAGGAAGGAATCCAATCCTCTTGTAATTCCTAGGACCATTCTTGCTTCTTCCCAAGGGATTGAGCATACTCTATGTCATTTTTCCCATCTTCTTATGTAGCTTTAACTCCCAATAACTCAGCCTTAGCTTTTTCCATTCTGTGACACTACAGAAAACCATGTGTTGGTCCACTAGCCTCATATTTCTTTGAATGCAATAGAAGTAAGGAACATTTAACTGGGGAAGGAGATTATGCCTTTTGAAGCGTACATTTATATCTTTTTCAAGGTTTCTATATCATTTGCATTAGACTAAGCCACATATGTCATAAATAAAATATTAGTTACACCTTGCATTTGAGTAGAGACTTATAGTTTAAGAAGTATATAAAATCACAAGTGATATGATCTCAGTCAAGAAAATAAGAGGTAAGTGATCTGGCCTACATCACACGGTTAGTATTCAAGGGATAGATTTGGGGCTTGAACCGACATGCCATGATACCAGGCTCCGGGGTGTTGGTTTTTTATTCTCTCGTTATATCAGTACTTCTTGGACTTTCATAGTGAAATACTCCTGATAGCAGACAAGAGTTAACTAATGTCTCTTGGGAATATAGAAAACATAGCTTAAAGAAGTCTAGCGAATGTGTAATTTTCTGAACTTTCTTAAAAATTCATGTAAATTTGACACTGTGTTTCAGCATATCCTATGATATATTTATCACAAGAAAGCTTTCTTCTTTTGTCCTAGACTCTGTTTATACTACAGTTTCTCATTCTATGAAGTGACCAGTAGTTGTGATTTGGCTGGCTCATTTTTATCCTTTAGTATTAGCCATGAGCCATTTAAGATCAGGAAGTGATGTCTCTTCCTAGAAAAGCAATTTCAGAGAGACAGAATTGATAAAGAACAAAGTAGATCATTTGAAAGTGACTGACATTTGCTTTGTATTTAGGACTACTTTTCCTTATAAATTTTGTGACATATATGTGTATATATATGTATGTTGTTGTTGTTGGCTGGGGTGGGTAGGGGGAGTCTAGAATAGCACTTTCTAACTAGTTTATCTGGACTCTTCTATGCATTCTTTTATATGTCTGAAGTATGACTGAATGGGATCTAAGCCACTCAGATTTAGATACTTGTGGAATAAACACATTATCTCGGAGTAAATTATGGTCCCAGAATGGCTCAAGGCAAGGGTGCAGGTGGTAAAATCAAAAGGTGATCTTTTTTCTTTTATTTAGTTGTGCAATGAATACATTCGACCATTTCTACCATTTCCACTGAGCAACATAAGCGCATGATGGAATGATATGTCCTCATTCCGCAAAGAAGCGAAGGTGGAATGACCCATCTGTAGCAATTTACAAGAGTTGAAAAGGGTTGTTACTAACTGTCCTAAATTGAAATAGTCTCAAAATATGCATATTAGACTTAAATGTTATCTGAGACTTACATTGCTCCAAATACTTTGTTCTTTCATATAACACTCCCTGCTTAAACTCTGTTCAAAGAGCCTTTTAATCCTTAGGAACTGGGAATCGATCTTATGTCAGTGGGTTATTGTTTGTGTTTAGAAGTATTTAAACTTCACATGCTTAATATCTGCCTAGGGCTGCCTTCTTTTTATTCTATAAAAGAATATTGGAAAAAAGGAAGGGGGGTCTGGGATTGTTAGGCTTTTGGCTCACAAGTAACTGATGAAGTGCTAGATGAAGAGGGGGTTATCTGGGTGTCTGAATGGGGCCATCTGAAGGCTCAGTTCTGCAATAGTAGCAAACCTAAGAGACTCATTCCTTGGTAAGTAACCTAACTTTGAACCATTTACATGGGAGCAGAAGTTCACATTCTTTTTTCTTCCTCTTGGACATTTTTTTTTTTTATAATCCATATCCATAAAATGAAAGTTCAGGCAAGTTAATCTCTAAGGTCCTTCTAGACTTAAGACCTGTCATTTCCCTTCTTTTTTCAGTTCAGTTTATCAAATATTTATTATACTCCTTTCTTTTCTCCTTTTTCAAAACAGATTTTTAAATTAAGTACATATTCATAATTATTTACACTTACATTAGATGAAGTGATTGATTTTCCTGATTTATTTGAAAAGGAAGGATAATGCTGAACTAGAAAACTATATTTATATACTTCCCGTATTTCATCAAAAATGTTATTTCTGTCTTTGAAGCCTGGGCATCTTAACAAACAAGACCACATTTCTCTTTCTTGTTTAAATTAATGATTTTAATATAGATGCGTTTCCTCATTTCAGCAAGTATGCTATGGATATGTATATTTACCCATTGTGTATACTGATCCATATACTAGTCTACCACATGATCCTCTAGAGGGGAATATTATACTTTCCTGGCTTTGAGGTTGGTTGTATTCCCTTACTTCAAAAGTCTTTTTGGCTCAATTCCTCTTTGCTTTTTAAAATTTTCCTTATTTTTTGATTTCTGATATTTGAGAGAGCATTGAGTGAATATGACTGAGCACATCACCGTATTAAAGCATTTTGTATTTGTGTTATTCTATTAGTAAGAACAATGAGTGTTTCCCCAATGAAAATTTTCAACTAGTGAGTTTGATAAATGAAGCAATTTCATTATTTATCCAAAAGCTTGCCAAATATGTTTTTTGAGATTTTGTTAGTTTTAAGGACATATTAATTTTTGTTTGGTTTGGACATTTTATGCAGAGGGGAATTAATTAATCATAATCCTCAAATCATAGCATGCTCTCTTCAGTCTGCATAAGACCTCTTTTTGATAGATTTGAATTAACTTTTTCATTAATTACCTTTTATCCCCATTTCTTCGTCACATTCCTGCCTGCTGGGTTCTAATGTATCTGATGGTTTTTTATTTGTATGACCCAGTAAAACATGTGCATAAACATAAAATGCATGTATTGTTAGTTGACATAAATAGTGTGGCCATAAAACCTTATTCTGTTTCTTCTTTTTTTAAATGCAGCCCTATGTTTTATGATCTATCACATTGCTCTATGTACATCTGGTGCATACTTAGTTTGTTTTTATATGTCTCTGAAATGTATGGGCCATTTCCAGGGAAACTTAGTCCATCTGGAAGTTGGATTGACTTATATATGTTATCAAATTATTTTAGAAAAAATTTTATTCAACTCCCATGGTTATAAAAAAATGAAGGGCTAAATGATCATTCATAACTGAAATTTCTGGCATTTAATTAAACACAGAAACCTCTAAGTAAGTACTAAAATAGACTGACCTGGCAGAAGATAGAGCTTTTGTTAGAACTGGAGAAAGAATAGAGTCATATCATTATTTTTTTTAATCAGCTTTAGGGGTGCCTGGGTAATGCAGTAGGTTAAGCTTCCAACTCTTGGAATCTCAGGGTCTTGAGATCTTATGATCTCAAGGTCATGAGCTCAAGCCCTGCGTTGGGCTCCAAGCTCAGCATGGACTCTGCTTAGGTTTCTCTCTCCCTCTCTCTTTGCCTGCCCCCCTGCCCCCACCTTGTGCACTCTCTCTCTTTCTCTCTAAAATAAATAAGCAAATCTTCTAAAAAATCAGCTTTATTGAGATATGATTTACATACAATAAAGTTCACCCAAAATTTAATGCATTTTGACAACTATACAGTGGTGTAACCATCACCACAATTATGATGTAGAAGATTTCCATCAGCTGAGAAACTCTCCTGTACCCTGTATGGTTCATCCTCTCCCTACCTACTAGCTCTTTGAAATCACTGATATGCTTTCTGTCAGCCTAATTTGCCTTTTTGATTTCTACAGATGGAATCATTAGATCACAGTCTTTTGTGTCTGGCTTCTTTCACTTAACATAATACATTGGAGATTGTTTTCATGTAGTTTTATGTATCCGTGATTCCTTGTCATTGCTGGGTAGTCTTTCAACATATTGACATACCACAATTTATTTATGTTTAGTTGTTGGAAATTTGGATTGTTTACAGTTTTTAGCTATTATGAATAAAGCTGCTATGAATATTTGAGTACAAGAATTTGTATGGACACATGCTTTTATTTCCCTTGGTAAATTGCTGAAGTGTTTGCTCTTCAAAAGACATTGTTAATGTATGCATACCCATACAATGAATTATTATTCAGTAATAAAAAGGAATGCACTCCAAATACATCCAAAAACATGAATGGACCTCAAAAACATTAAGCTAGTGAAAGGAGCCAGACACAAGCAACCACCTATTATTGTATGATTCCATTATATTAAATATCCTAAAAAGACAAAGCTATAAAGACAGAAAATAGGTTAGTGATTGCCTGGGGCAGGGGTGGGAGGGAACGGAATTAACAGTAAATATGCATGAGGGATTATATTGAAATGATGAAAATCTTCTAAAGTTGATTTGTGGTGATGATTCTACAACTTGGTAATTTTACTTAAAAAAAAATCACTGAATAGTATACTTGGAAAAGGTGAATTATATGATATGCAAAAATGCCTATGTGGTTATTTTTTAAAATATAAATAAAATAAAAATACAAACCACAGACTGGGAGAAAATATATGCAAAACATATATCTGATGAGGGACTTAAATTCAGAATATATAAAGAACTCTTTAACTCAATAATAAACAAAGAAATAACTTGATTTTTAAAATGGGCAAAAGACTTGAATAGATAATTCACCAAAAATTTACAAATGGCAAGTAAACACATGAAAAGGTGTCCAACATCATTAGTCATTAGCAAAATGCAAATTAAAACCACTACACCCTGGAAATTAACAAAAATGTCAGAGTAAGGACCTCCAAAAATTCTCTATTCCCTAAAAACAATCAGAAAACTAGCAAAAATTGTCAAAATCAACTTTTCAGAATTCAGAATTAACCAAAGGTTAGCAGCAATTCAGGGATTGTTATTTAAGAAAAACAGCTGACTCTTGGAAAGAAGAACAAGCTTTGTGACTTTTTTTTTTTTTTAAGATTTTATTTATTTTTTGACAGAGAGAAACACAGCAAAAGAGGGAACACAAGCAGGGGGAGCGGGAGAGGGAGAAGCAGGCTTCCCGCCGAGCAGGGAGCCTGATGTGGGGCTCGATCCCAGGACCCTGGGATCATGACCTGAGCTGAAGGCAGACGCTTAACCGTCTGAGCCACCCAGGCACCCCGCTTTGTGACATTTTAACTTGCCCTATTCCTATCCTGCCCTGTCCACCTCTGTGATAGCCTTGAAAACCCAATAGCCCGTAATTTCAGTGGAAACCAGTATCCTGGCAGCCATTGAAGGGAGCAGAACAGAGCATCACTACTAGGGAAATAACATTATCTGACCTCTCTTGTGGTTCCCTAGAAGGCAGTCATTCTAAGTCTGTCTTTATTTGACCTGAGTCAGAAAAGCCTTTTCCCTGAAGGTGCTTGTCTAAAACAAGTAGAGGCAATTGACTAACTTTGGAACTACCTGAGGTTGTTAATAACAATTGGGACAAACAATAGACTAACCAAAACACTTAAAAAGAAAAACTGGAAAATAAGATGTCTACAGCAGACTTTGAAAAGCTCAGACATATTCTTGGAAACCAGAGGACACTTGAATTTGTAGAGCTTTGGGTATGCCCAGGGCTCTCCACATGCCCAGAAAAGATATGAGAAGACCCTTAGCTCTCACCTCTAGATGATCTTGAGGCTCTGAGCAAAGAAGTGAAAGCTAAGGCAAAGTTGGCAGCTGCCTAGCTGAGTGTTGAAGGGGTGCCCCAAAATGTATGCAGAGCTCCTTGGCAAAGACTGGGAGATTTATTGGTTCCAGCCATTTAAGGAAATCTCTGTCTAGTCATTAGGTGACAGTTAAGCTAATCCAGTAGAGACTCCAGTGCCCAAATATGACAGAGAATACAGACTTCATAGATCATTTCAAACAAGGAATGAAACAAACAAATGGACAATGATAATAAACCACAAAACCAACAAACTCTGAGAGGGATAATCCGATTCCCAGAGTTGCCACATTATATTATTAAACATGTCCAAGTTTCAACACAATTATAAGGCATGTAAAGAAACAAGAAAATACAAGGAAAAAGTAATCCCCTTTTTGTAAGTAAAATGTCCCTTACAAAACCTAGATGTTAGCCTTATAAGATAAAGACTTTATTATTTTTAATTAATTAATTCATTTATTATTATTATCACTATTGTTATGATTTAGAGAGAGAGTGTGTGAGCAGGAAAGGTGCAAAGGGAGAGGGAGAAAGAGAGAATCCCAAGCAGACTCCATGCACAGCATGGCCCTATGCTGGGCTCAATCTCACAACCCTGAGATCATGACCCAAGCTGAAATAAAGAATTGGACACTTAAGTGACTGAGCCACCTAGGTGTCCCTAGATAATGACTTTAAATCAGCTATTTTAAACATGTTCAAAGAACTAGAGAAAAGCCTGTTTAAGACCTAAAGGAAAGAATGAGAACAATGTCTCACCAAATCAAGACTATAAAAAGATTGTAATTAGACATATAGTCATATATAGGGATGATTTTTTAAATTTTGAAATTATAGAAAATATTATCTTAATAAAAATTTGGAACTTAAAAAAAAAGAAAGAAATTATAAAAGAAATCAAAGAGAAATTTTGGAGTTGTAAAGTACAGTGACTCATGACAAACTCACTAAAGGTGCCCAACAGCATATTTGAGCAAGTAGAAGAGTTAACAGTCTGAGGAAGAGAAAAAAAAAGTAAAAAAAGAATGAAAGAAAACAAAGAGCCTGAGAGACCTGTGGTATAGCATGAAGCCTAACAACATATGCATAATGGGAGTTCCAGAAGAAGAGGAGAAAATGAGTAGGATAGAAAGTACTTGAAGAAATACATGGCCAGAAATGTACTCAAATTTGATGACAAACATTAATCTACACATCCAAGAAGCTAAACAAATTCCAAGTAGGATAAATTTAAAGATCCACACCTAGATGCATCACAAAGTGTTCAAAGACAAAAGCAACAAATCTTGAAAGCTAGAGAGAAGCATCTATCACATATAAGAGACCTTCAATAAGATTAAGAGTTGATTTCTTATCAGCAATCATAGAGGCCAAAGGTAGTGGGAAGACATATAAAAAGTGCTTAAAAAAAAAAAACAACTGGGCGCCTGGGTGGCTCAGTTGGTTAAGCGACTGCCTTCGGCTCAGGTCATGATCCTGGAGTCCCTGGATCGAGTCCCACATCGAGTCCCGCATTGGGCTCCCTGCTCGGCAGGGAGTCTGCTTCTCCCTCTGACCCTCCCCCCTCTCATGTGCTCTCTCTCTCTCATTCTGTCTCAAATAAATAAATAAAATCTTTAAAAAAAAAAAAAAACCTGTCAACTGAGAAAAACTATCTTTTAAAATGAAAGAGAAATTAAGACATTTCCTGATGAACAAAAACTAAAAGAATTTGTTGCTTCCAGAGCCATCCCACAAGAATATTAAAGGAAATCCTTCAGACTGAAATTAGAGGACACAAGACAATAACTTGAATCCATATGAAGAAATAAAAAGCACCACCAGTAAAGTCACCTACATAAGAAATAAAAAGAAAGTATACACACAGTTTTTGTTTGTAACACATTTTTTCTCCTATCTGATTTAAAAGCCAACTACATCAAACAGTAATCATAAATCTGTGTTGATGAAAACATAATTTATAAATATATGATTTGTATGATTAATAGCACAGAAAGGGGAGGTAATGAAGTTTTTGTATATTGCTGATATTATTTTGGTATTAATCTGAACTAGGATGTTATGAATGAAGATGTTAATTATAATACTTAGTTAACCACTAAGAAAATTATTTTAAAAGAAGAATATTTTGGGGCACCTGGGTACCTCAGTCAGTTGAGCATCTAACTCTTGATTTTGGCTCAGGTCATGATCTCATGAGATCAAGCCCTTAGGCTCCATGCTTAGTGTGGGGAGTCTGATTGAGATTCCTTCACTTTCTCCCTCTCCCCCTGCCCCTCCTCCTGCTGGTGCTCTCTCTGTCTCTCTAAAATAAATAAATAAATCTTTAAAAAGAAAGGTAAAAGAAGAATATTTTAAGGAAGAGAGAGAATTAAAAAGCTACACTAGACAATATCTCTTTAACACAAAAGAAAGTAACTTATTGAAGAATAGAGAAATAACAAAGACATAAGATATATAGAAAACAAATAACAAAACAGCAGACATAAATCCTATTTTATCAGTAATTAAATGTAGTTTTCATGAATGTAAATAGATTAAATATTCCAACTGAAAGGCATAGATAGGAGAGATGAATACAAATACATGATCTGGGATGCCTGGGTGGCTCAGTTGGTTAAGTGTCTGACTTTTGATTTTGGTTCAGGTCAAGATCTCAGGGTTGTGAGATCAAGCCCTGCATCAGGCTCCGTGCTCAGCACAGAGTCTGCTTGTCCTTCTCCCTCTGCTCCTTCCTTCCCCCACTCTCTCTCAAATAAATAAATAAAATATTTTTAAAAATACATGATCCAACTATATGCTTTCTATAAGAAACACACTTGAGGTTCAAAGACATAAATAGGTTGACAGTAAAAGTATGGGAAAAGATATACCAAGCAAACGGTAACCAAAAAAGAACCGGAGTGGCTATATACTAATGCCAGGCAATTTAGACGTTCATAGACTTTTAAACTGTTACTGGAAATGAGAACATTTTATAATATAAAAGGGTAAATCTATCAAGATGATATAATAATTATAAACATATATGTACCTAACAACAAAGCTCCAAAATGCATGAAGCAAAAACTGACAGAATTGAAGGGAGAAATAGACAACTCAACAAATAGTTGTAGATGTGAATATCTCACTTTTAGTAATGGATTCTTAGGGGGGATTAATAAGGAAATAGAAGACTTGATCAGCACTATAAACCAAGTAGACATAACAGTCATCTTTAGAACATAGCACCCAATGACAACAGAAGACACATTCTTCTCATATGCACAAGGAACATTCTCCAGGACAGACCATATGTTAGGCCATAAGACAAGTCTCAAAAAGCATAAAGAAATGGAAATCATACCAAGTGTGTTTTCCAATCACAATGAAATAAAATTAAAATTCAGTAACACACAGAAATTGGGAAATGAGCAAATACGTGGCAATTGAACAGCATACCTCTAAATAACCAATGGGTCAGAGGAGGAATCACCGTAAATTAGAAAATACTTTGAGATGAATGACAAAGAAAACACAATATCAAAACTTATGAGATACAGCCACATAGTGCTCTGAAGGAAATTTAGAGCATCAAACACCTATATTAAAAAAGAAGATCTCAAATCAATAAACTTCTACCTTCAGAAAAGAAGAAAAAAGAGCAAACTAAACTTCTAGCAAGCAGAAGTTAGGAAATAATAAAGATTAGAGTGGAAATTCAATGAAAACCAGGACACACCCAGTAAAATCCTGAGATTAAAAGGACTGGTAATACCAAGTGTTGGCAGGGATATGGAGTAACTGGAACTCTGGCCCATTACTTGCAGGAATGCAAAGTGGTGCCACCACCTGGAAAACAGTTTGCCAGTTTCTTATAAAGTTAAATGTATACTTGTTATACCACCTACCAATCCCACTCCTCGATATTTACCCAAGAGTCAGGCCATTTTTCTCATTAGTTAGAACTTCAAATAGGAACATAGTAATTCTATAAGACAATGATCACCAAGTAAAAATTTCTTTTTATCTCTTTTTTTAATTTTTTAATTTTTTAAAGATTTTACTTATTTGATAGAGAGAGACACAGTGAGAGAGGGAAAACAAGCAGGGGGAGTTGAAGAGGGAGAAGCAGGTTTCCCGCCGAGCAGGGAGCCCGATGCGGGGCTCGATCCCAGGACCCTGGGATCATGACCTGAGCCGAAGGCAGACGCTTAACGACTGAGCCACCCAGGCGCCCCACCAAGTAAAACTTTCAATAACAAAATTATTATTCATTTGAATCCCTTGGAGTCTTAAAATGAAACTCTAAGTGGAATGGCTTATCCCAATTCTGGGATCTCATATATAAATATATTTGGATTTACATAAGTGAATTTTTAATGGTACAAGTATTTTATTTTTTTAACGTATTGCTTGTATAAAGGGTCTCAAAATTTGCTCTCCTTGAATTTCTTTGCAAGGCAGAGGTTAGCTGTAGGTAGCCCAAGGACAACTTGACCCAGTGGCTGATCCTTCATTTGGAATCTAAAGTAAGGCTTGAGTTTTCTGGTGTCATTTTGGGTTCATTCTCAGATTTTGGACTTTCTTTCATATTTTGTAGGTTTATTGCTACGCCTCTAGCAAAATCATTTGGCATTAAAGAGGAAGTTCGAAAGAAGATTATACCAAATACCGTCTTAGAGAATTTTTTCAAATATTCCACAAGGCAACCATCTCAAGTAAGTACAAGTTCTTTGTTCGGGGATTAAAAAAAAAATCTCCTTTCTTAATGTTTCAGTCACCTGTGGCTTACCTCATCTGTTCAAGATATCCGTTCCAGTTGGCCATCAAATGATTTGACTCATTTGGATTTTTTTCCTCTATTGACAGGTTATACAGCATTCCAAGCATAGTATAAAATGAAACAGAAATATTATAAAATAACCAATATTCATAGTTGAACTATTGTGTTCAACTATAGTGTTTAACACTAATAATCAGTGCCATAATTTGGGTAGAAAGATCAAAATTAAATTTTGGAGGGTAGGATATGTACAAAGTACCCTAATCACTAAAGACCACTGACAGTTACGGCAGAGTAGCCCATATCTAACACTTCTGATGACTGTGGCATCATTGATATACATTACACACTTTAGGAAATTGTTCATGGGGGTGGCTGTCGTGAGTAGACCATTTCATTTTATCCAAGTCCTCCACATGTTTAAAAATGCACCATGCTCCTGCCCACTCCCCAGGAAAGTCAGAGTTCTCTCTACAATACAAGATGCACTTCATGAAATGGTGTAGTGCAAGGAATGTTTACATAACCCAAAAAAGGTTGTCTTAAAAGGTCGTTTTTGTTTTTTTTTTAAGATTTTATTTATTTGTCAGAGAGAAAGAAAGAGAGCAGGGGGAGCGGCAGGCATAGGGAGAAGCAGGCTTGCCACTGAGCAGGGAGCCCAATGCAGGACTCTGGGATCATGACCTGAGTCAAAGGCAGACGCTTAACCGACTGAGCCACCCAGGCACCCCCACAAAAAAAGGTTTTAATCCAATAGTTGTAAAAAAAGATGGCGCCTAGGCAGGTCTAGTTTCATTTTCACCATAGTTAAAATGAGAGATGAAATAAAAACTCTCTGATGAATACAGACGGTGATCACTAGTCATTTTTTTTCTGCATATGTTAATTTTTTAATGAAATTTACATGTGACTTCTTTTTCTTTTTCTTTTTATTATGTTATGTTAGTCACCATACAGTACATCATTAGTTTTTGATGTAGTGTTCCCTGATTCATTGTTTGTGCATAACACCCAGTGCTCTGTTCAATACGTGCCCTCTTTAACACCCATCACCAGGCTAACCCATCCCCCCACCCCCCTCCCCTCTAGAACCCTCAGTTTGTTTCTCAGTGTCCATAGTCTCTCATGGTTCATCTCCCCCTCCGATTTCCCCCCCCTTCGTTTTTCCCTTCCTATTATCTTCTTTTTTTTAACATGTAATGTATTATTTGTTTCAGAGATACAGGTCTGTGATTCAACAGTCTTACACAATTCACAGCGCTCACCCTAGCACATACCCTCCCAGTGTCCATCACCCAGCCACCCCATCGCTCCCACCCCCCACCACTCCAGCAACCCTCAGTTTGTTTCCTGAGATTAAGAATTCCTTATATCAGTGAGGTCATATGAGGCATGTCTTTCTCTGATTGACTTATTTCTCTCAGCATAATACCCTCCAGTTCCATGCACATTGTTGCAAATGGCAAGATTTCATTCCTTTTTATGGCTGCATGATATTCCATTGTATATATATACCACTTCTTCTTTATCCATTCATCTGTCGATGGACATCTTGGCTCTTTCCATAGTTTGGCTATTGGATCACCAGTCATTTTAAAAGTCAAGAGCATGTGCTCGCACAGTTTAGGATTGATAGATTTTAAGGGTGCCTGACTTTATTTGCAAAGTTCAGTTGCATCTACGAGGACTGTTTCTATCATGGGTCTGGTTGGGCTCATATGGAGGTCTGACCATAGCGTGTGGCATCGCGTCCAGAATTGTTCACAGCTAGCCAGCACTGTCTGTAACTTCTGCCCTCAGGGTCTGTACTGGACTCCCTTGTTTGTTTGTTTTCTAAAATGAGGACAGTCTGACAAGCCTTTTCCACGTGTTCTTCATTTCCATGTACTCCAAAGGACTGCTCTTGTTCCTTTCAATACTGCTGTTAACAGTGGCGATAATAAACGCCCAAGCATCATTTCACATTTTTCAAAAGGGAAATTACATAGCTGTGGTTATGAAAACTTCGGGCTCTTTCAGAGTCCTTGTTATTTTTCTCTCTTTCTGTTTGAGAATAAAGCACCCGGGTAATACCTTGTATAAAACATGAAGAACGGAGCCATGCTCTCAATTACTTGATATGTTTGCTATAGCAAAACCTTCAGGTCAGCATTTTAGGGAGTTTAAAATGAGGAAATTTGGTCTTTATCAAGTTTCCCTGCTACGGAGAGAAAAGAGCCATGTGACAGTTAAAGAAATACCAACATAACATCTGGCACAATTTTCTGTGCATTGTAGGTGTTCAATAAGTGCTTGTTTTATGTATCGCTAAGAAATTGCTTCCAGAGACTTTTGTTTGCAAGAGGATTTCCATCCCAATCATATTGTAGTGAATGGAGTCAGTATTGTCAAGACTGATGTTACTCCCGATTCATCTGGGCTCCAAGAGAGAAAATAAATTGCTTCAAATCATGTTCGAGTGCTATTTCTAGATGCATTTATTAAGCAGATATGTATAGAAATGATGGGATAATAAAAATGAATTGCTTCCCGCGAGGGAGTATGATGAGCTGTGTGGGTTAGTGAATCCAGACCTCCAGAGTTGTGAGAACAAAGACCTTGGACGCAAGGGCAAAGTGAACACGGTGTCCAACTCCGGACATATGCCTGCTCCTCCATTCCGTACGTGCCGCTGGAGGGGGACTTTATCAGTGCCAATGCCCTGTCCCCCCCCCCAGGATAAATCCCAGACAAAGCCCCCCTTGATGTGAGCGTAGCCACATCTTTCCTCCCCTCCTCTTCATACGGCTCTACCCTGCCAGACTTCTTTCTGTTCCCCAGGGGTTCCCTGCTCACCCTTGCTCTCATCTCCACACGACCTTCCTTTCTTTACCCTCTCCTTCTCTGAGGCTTTTTTCAGGATCCAGCCTATGTGTAACTTTCCGGAAATGCCTACACAGAGTTAGGTCCCATGGTATCCTGATCTTCCCCTATCTTAGCACTCATGGTATTTCATTAGAATTCTTTGTTTTATTTTCTTACTTTCGGGCCCCACGTCCATGTTATTATTCATTTCGATCCCCAATGATTAGCACAATGCTTGCAAGAAGGAGGCAACAATAAATGGTTGCCAACTCAGTGTCCTCAAGAGCTCAAAAACAAAACACAACACAACAACAACAACACAAACAGTGGCGAACCCTTGGCCTATAAAAGGTGTTAGAGAGGGCAGTTAGGTTACAGAGAAACAGAGTATCATATGGGCTGTATCCTGTGTTTTGTTTTGCATTCCTTCTTGCAGATTAAATAACAGGTAGCAATTTAGGAGGTACATAGAAGTTGCAATTAGGCCTTTGCCAGTCTTCAGTGTGAGAGCTGCTTTATGAATTTTATCCACTGTTAACCCTGCGCACGTGAACAATTAGGTGAACTCTGCACAATAACACAGTAGAAACTGTATGACTGGTCCCAGACTGGAGGGTGTCCAGCCATCAGGCAGGCTTTGTTCAGCCCTCGCAATGTTGGTCCTAAATTTACTTAAATTTACTTTGAGGCATCGGTCAACATTTGGAACGTGCTAGTCATGTCACAACAAAATCCTGGGTGTGCGCTTTCCCTCTGGAGCCATCAATGAGGGCTGGTTCACAGCTGCGCTTTTGGAGCAAAGCGGGTGCTTTCCTGTTTGCTTTGTCAGTCGCTCCTGCTTATCTCCTCAACGCTGAAGCTGAGGGTCAGTTTGATGCCATTTTTTTTTCTAGTAAAGAGGAAATGGAAATACTTCGTGTACTTATGTTGGAAAATGAAAGATCAAGAGGGCAGGTATTTCAAAAACTTACAGAGCTTATTTCTTTGTGTCAGTTGAAGACACCATAGGTTTAGCATATAAAACCTGCCTGTGCGAAAGAATACAACTTAAAATCCCACCATGAAACAGACCTGATCCACTCAATCATATGTGTTTTTGGTCTGGCCCTCGGAGAGCTTCAAAGTGTATGACCTTTGAGCTAATCCATCATGCGTATTGTTTCCAAATTTAAAAATAAATTCTGCTTCCCAGAAGAGAAGCAATCATCATTAGTATATTCTACGATCTTAATTTTTTTATGATTGGAATTATTTTGGATTAGTTTGAAATGGGCTCTACATCTGATTAAACGTGAAAGTGATAGCCAACACCTTTTGAGTTTTTCCTGTCGTATCTTTTGGATCCAGCACAAAGGTCGTGTGAAAGAACAGAAAGTGCACTAGCCTACATTCTTTTTTTTTTAAATCTTTTTTTTAATTTATCTGACAGAGAGAGACAGTGAGAGAGGGAACACAAGCAAGGGGAGTGGGAGAGGGAGAAGTAGGCTTCCCGCCGAGCAGGGAGCCCGATGCGGGGCTCGATCCCAGGACCCTGGGATCATGACCCGAGCTGAAGGCAGTCGTTTAACCAACTGAGCCACCCAGGTGCCCCACTAGCCTACCTTCTTATCCTCACTTTACTATTAATTTTAGGTCTTGGACAACTTACTAAAACTCTTGGTGTTCCCATTTCTCGTAGGAAAAATGAGGAGGTTGGATCTGATTAACACCTTAAACTGTACTTCTTTACCTGGTACCTAGGAAGCCTAGATAAAACTTTGCTGAACGAGTGAGCTCACATCTGCAGCTCGAATGTATGGGTTGCTGCCAAATTATGGAGTATTGATATTTCTTAGTAACTCAGAGTGCTGGGATTTTTTTTTTTTTTTTTTGGTGGGTCTGTGTGTGTGCGTGTCTGTGTGTGTGATCCCATAAGCAAAAGAGGTAAATTCATTGGCTCCAGAGCTAACGCAGAATGCCTCTTCTCTCCAGGGCACAAGCTCTGGTAACTGAATCATACCGTCTCTTGACTGCCTGCCCATCTGACTACTCTTTATCACCTGTTCATTCATGTTGTCCCTTTTCAGACTGATATTTACGGACTGGCAAAGAAGTGTAACTTGACAGAGCGCCAGGTGGAAAGATGGTTTAGGAGTCGGCGGAATCAAGGGAGGCCTTGCAGGATGAAGAAATTCCAGGAAGCTTGGTAAGAAGGACAGTCAAAGCTTTTGCAATGCTGCAGTTTTATAATATGGAACAGAATGGTCATCTCAGAAAGAACACTAATGTTGGAGCAAAGAGGGGTTTGGACCCAGCCCTGTCACTTACCAATTGGGTGTTTTAGGCTAGTTGCCCATCTACCGTCTCTGATTCCGTTTCCTTCTCGATGAAATGGGGTGAAGCTATGAACTCTCTAAGATGAATAGGAGGTATGATGTACTTATCTTAAAGTCCAGAAAAAAAATACAAACATCTTAACTGCTGTTTCTTTTTTTTAGGGTAGAGGTTGGCCCTACGTCGCAAGACTTTATCAACTGTTTCTAATCATATTCCAATTATTAAATCACATTATAAGAGCAGAGAATGGGAAGGTGTCTGTTCTTCCATCCCACTTGACTCATTCCCCCCTCCAGCCCCCCACCCCTTGCCTGTGGACTGGATGGCCAGTTCCTCTGGGTTTCCCAGTTGGTTTTAGTGGGGGGGGTGGTCAGCACCTGTTGGGGTCCAAGTAGGATTTTTGCCAGAGCTGGCTACTTTGAATATGCTCTGGGAGGAATGAGGCTGCATAACACTTATTTTTGGTTTCATTTGAGTTCTGTGGGTTTTTTTTTTCCCTCCTGTAGAATTTTGTTGTACTTTGGTTCACTCCCTTGGTGGCATAAACAGACACTTGTGTGAAAAATGAGGACAGGTCATTGCTCTTATTTTTTTCTTCTTCTTAATATCCAGACAATGTCTGGTTATGTCGACTGTCTTCTCTGTACGGGGCACTCTCCTACATTGGGTGGAGTTCTAGATTTTAAGAGGGAAGTTAAAGTGGAAGGCCTGGTCACTAGCTTTAAACAGCTACTCAGGGAGACAAGACTGTTGCTTATGAAACCACAATAGCCATCCAGTTATTCCACCCAATGGCACATGAGCCTAGACACGTGTAGTCCATGGTCATGTTTCGATGCATTGTGGGCAGTCAGAGGAGATGGTGTTAGTAGATCTGGACTCGTTCGAAAAAGGCTTTTTAGAGGAGGCCAGACCTAGAGGAGGTAGTGGGAACATGACCTTGAGGAATGGGTTGGGATTTCCATGAGAAAAGAAATCAGGATTTGAGGGTAGCTTGTTTCAAGTAAGGCAAAGACACAAGGCAGGAAATTATACAGTGTATTCAGGATATAGAAGTGGGCCAACAAATAAAATGAAAGCTTTACCTTCTTCTTTAGAGATATCACAAATTTCCTGAAAGTCAGAACACCGCTATCATAGACTAAATAAATAGACTAAAGCAAAATGCACTTTATTCCTCCAGCGATGTAATGTGCTGTGGGAATCATAGTAAGAGCTACCTAGCCTCAGACATTTGGGAAATCTCAGAAAACTTACTTCCCAACACCAAACTTTAACAAATTACTTGCCAACAGGCAGAAACTCCTCTATAATATTAAGAGGAACACCTTAAGTTTACTGTATTGTTTCCTTGATTACTTCCTTTTTTTTTAATTGAAGTATGGTTGACATACAATATTAGATTAGTTTCAGCTGTACAACATGGTGATTTGACATTTATATACATTCCCAAGTGATCACAACAAGAAATCTAGCAACCATCTGCCGCCATATAAACAATGTTATTAATTATATCCCCTGTGCTGTACATTGCATCCCCAAGTTTTAAATACTTAATAACTGGTAGTTTGCACCTTTGAATCTCCTTCCTTTGTTTCACCCATTCCTCTACCCTCTCCCTCTGGCAACCACCAGATTGTTCTCTGTATCTGTGAGTCTGTTTCTATTTTGTTTTATCTGTTCATTTGCTTTCTTTTTTAGAGCCTACATGTAAGTGAAATCATATGGTATTTGTCTTTCTCTGTCTGATTTATTTCACTTAGCATAATACTCTCTAGCTCCATCCATGTTGTCACAAATGGTAAGATTTCACTTTTTTTAAAAGATTTTATTCATTTATTTGTCAGAGAGAAAGAAGAATTTCATTTTTGTATAGCCAACTAGTATTCCATTGTGTGTGGGGGTGTGTGTGTGTGCGTATCACATCTTCTTTATCCATTCATCTGTCGATGGGCACTAGGTTGCTTCCATATCTTGGCTATTGTACTTGGTTACTTTTTTAAATGATGACCCCCTGAACCCTGTTCCACAGAATTCAGGATTTTAATCCACAGTGCATCCTTTATTTTTAAAGTAAACTTCATATTAGCTGCCCACTTTTCTTTTTCAATAAGCATTTCCATCTAGCAGCAAGAAGTTTATTATATAAATCCCAGGTAATTGTCAAGTAGTGGGTGTAGATAGGTAGGCAGCTTCCCCAGCCCCGGAGGGAGAGCTCTCCTCTAGCTGGCTGGGCTGCCACCTTGCCTTAGCTGACCCCTGGGACATGTCCCTGCCTGCTCCATTGGGCCTTGCCCTTTCCTGAGCCCCGTTGCTGGCCTTGGCAGCTTCTCTCTCCATTGCCCCCTGATTGCACTTGCCATCTGGGCCTGACCAATCAATTTCTGGATTTTTCTTTTTTCCAAGAATTTTTTTCCCCTTACAATTATGTTTATCTCAGCCTCTCCTGGAAAAAAAAGGGGGGGACCTTTACTACCTTTTCCATCTGAAACTAGTAAAACAGCATCAACAAGTACTTTGTCATTCATCTCATAATTAGTGAAGTGTAGCGGTTCTCGAACTTTTTGGTTTTAGAAGCTTTTTGTCCTCTGAAAAATTAAGAAGGACCCCAAAGAGCATTTGCTTGTGTGTGTTATGGCTACCGATACTAGAAACGAAGGCTGGGACATTTATAAAACATAAGAGTACATAAGCACTCTGAGCAAGGATGGCGTCTCCTGTCATGGGGCCTCTGGAAATCACTGTTCGCTTGTGAAGGGATGAGTGAAACTCACATAACACGGTAGTCATATTATGAAAATATTTGGATGCCAGGAATACCTGGCACACATTTTGAGAACCGCTGGGATAGTGTAATGAAGCCTAACAGATCAGTCCAGGAAAATGCAATACTTGGTTTTGGCACTTGCATCTGATGGCCACTGCACAGCCCCAGGGGAGCTCTGTGATCTCTCCCAACCTCTGTGTCCCTCTGCGGTAGCCACCTTGTCTACCTTTTATCCATAGAGAGGGCCTAATTACAGTTCCTAGTCAATAAACTTGTTGTGAAGATAAACATATGATAACACACATAGGCTTAGCACAGTGCCTGGTGCAAAGTCAAGAGGTCAGTAAATGCTGGAGAAACGAACAATTCGAGATGTGCCACCTAGACTTATGGCTTCCTTTGTGGCCAGCAGGTCTGATCCTACTTTTTCTGTTTCCATTTGGCCACGAGAATCCAGGGAGCCAAAGGCATGCTGCCTGCATCTAAGTGTGGGCCTTCACTGGACCAGCCGTAAATATAACAAGGATGGACAGGTCTCAACCAGCTCATTTTATAAAATGCTCTTTGGGTATTTTTATGGTTCAGATTTCTGAAGACTGGAACCCTACTTCTTTCTCTACCAAAGCAAGCCAGGAAGAAAGACTATCATCTAGCCTATAGTCAATGACAATGTTCAGGAAGCATCACTGGCTTCAGAGTCCAGAGACCGGCACTCAGCCTCAGCTGTGTTACTGCTTAGCTGTGGGAGCTGGGGAACTGGGGGAACTGGTCTTGCCTTTAAGGAGCCTGATTGTTCATCTACAAAATGGGTGTACGTCTGCCTTCCTCTTTCTTACTTAGCTTTCAGGCATGTTGAAGAAAGCACTCTAAGGCATTACGCAAGAATAAGGAACAAGCATTATTATTATTATTATTATTATTATTATTATTATTATTTTAAGATTTTATTTATTTATTTGACACAGAGAGAGAGAGAGAGAGCTCATGAGCAGGGGGAGGGGCAGATGGAGAGGGAGAAGCAGGCTCTCCGCTGAGCAGGGAGCCAGACTCGGGGCTCAATCCCAGGACGCTGGGGTCATGACCTGAGCCAAAGGCAGCCACTTAACCAACTGAGCCATCCAGGCGCCCCAACAAATATTATTTTTAATATTATTGTTGCTTCAGCAATCATGAAATAAAATAGCAGTACTTTTTTGGAAACTTTACTTTGCAAAGTTATAAACATACACAAAAATAGAAAGACTGGTATAATGAACTATGTGTTCTATGTTCCCATCACCAACTTTAAGTATTACCAACTGATGGCAATCCTGTGTCATCTGTGTCCCCCCTAACCACCTCCCCCCATGGACTGTTTTTGTGGATAAATTTTTTTCTGTCAGTTTTATTGAGATATAGTTGACCTGCGTCACTGTATAAGTTTAAGGTGTACAGCGTGACGGTCCGACTTACATATATTGTGGAATGATTGCCACAGTCAGTTTAGTTAGCATCCATAATCTCATAGAGGTACAAAAAGGAAAAAAATGTTTTTTCCTCTTTGTGATGAGAACTTTAGGATCTACTCACTTAGCATCTTTTAAATATGCCATACAGAAGCGTCAACTATAGTCATCCTGCCGTACATCACATTCCCCGTACTTACGTGTCCTGTAACTGAGAGTGTGTTCCTTTTGACCACCTTCATCCAAGTATTATTGACGATTACTTTTGACACAAATATCAGACTTTGTATGATTTCATTGTAAATATTTTAGTATGTATCTCTAAGAGATAAGGGCTCTATTTTAAACAAAATTGCAATACCACTATCATACCTTAAAAAAACTTTAATAACGGGTGCCTGGGTGGCTCAGTCGGTTAAGCGGGTGAACTCTTGATTTTGGCTCAGGTCGTGGTCTCAGGGTCGTAAGATCGAGCCTGGTGTTGGGCCCTGCGGGGAGTCTGCTTGTCCCTCTCTCTCTCCCCTTCTGCCCCTCCCCCTTCTTGCGCCCTCTCTCTCTCTCTCTTTCTCTAAAATAAATAAATAAAATCTTTAAAAAACTTTAATAATAGTAAATATTCAATGTTCAGATTACCTTGATTAACTCATAATTTTCTTTACCGTTTGTTTGTTTGAATCAGGATCTTAATAAAAGCCATGCAGTACAGTTGACTGGTATGTCTTTTAAGTCTCTTAATCTATAGGTCTTTCTCCATACATGAGAAAAAGATTTTTTTTTTTTCAAAATCTGCTTTTCAGAAACAAGACTGAAGTCTGGCCGCATGGAAACCTTTTCATTGGGACTTAAGTGGGGATAAAATAAATGATTCGATTAATACTAATGTCAACCCGTTGTCTACTGTGTATCAGGTGCACTGCAAACAGTTGTAACAGTATCCCCCACTTGTTATTGCTTGCTTCATACCGGGCACCCTGATCAATACTTTTCACAAATTAGCTTCAATTCTTTTTACATTTTGAGGTAAGTTTTGTCATTCCCATTTTATAGATGAAGACATGAAGGCTTCCCGAGGTTAAGCGACTTCCCTACAGCCATCAAACAAGTGGCAGTCAGGATATCAAATTAGATGTGCCCGTGCATTCTTTCCAGAATACTGTCCTACCAAATGTATTTCTCCTCACATGTCAATCACCTTTACCAGATGTTTCTTTCTTTTGGCAGCTGGCGATTTGCATTTTACTTAATGATTACTGTTGCTGGAATTGTATTTCTTTATGATGTAAGTTGTCTCTTTGATATTCTTTGATGGGGATTTGTCTTTGATTTTAAAAACTGTTGCCTATGAATTCCTCGTGAAATAAGGTTCTCAATAAGCTAACCAGCTTTCATGCTTTTAAAAACCACACAGATGCCTAGAGAAGTCATAACTCCTCAGTTTGTCTTTCAAAGCCTTTGTTAAGCATTGGATTGGCAAACATAACTTTGAAACCTAATCTCTCCCTATTTCCACTCACACGACCCATGTGCCAACTACCCTGGACTACTGACAATCCCCTGAACAGACCTTTGCATTGTCTGTTTAAATAGTCACTAAATGATTACCTCATTAAGTGATATATAAACTTCATAATAAATTGTTGACAGAAAAAAAAGATAACCAGCTTTTAGAGATTTTGCTCAAGATTTAAGATATTTTTATTGCTACAGAAAGAGTAGTCTGATTGGTTCAGAAATCATATCATTAGAGGTTTCACTTGTTTGAATAATTTCCTTTTTTTAAAAAGATTAAAAAGATTTTTTTAAAGATTTTATTTATTTGAGAGAAAGAGAGCGAGCGAGCGAGAGAGAAGGAGCAGGGGGAGGAGCAGAAGGAGAGGGAGAAGCAGACTCCCCGCTGAGCAGGGAGCCCGATGCTGGGCTCGATCCCAGGCCCCTGGGATCATGATCTGACCTGAAGGCAGATGCTTAACTGACTGAGCCACCCAGGCGTCCCTGTTTGAATAATTTCCTGTGTGAGGCAGCACCGTGTGTGGTCTCAGATTCACTAGAAGTCGTGAGTGTCCCAGGCACATTGTATGGGGACATGTATCAATACCTAAAAAGAGAAAGAGATGCAGCAGGAACAACAGTCTTACTGTTATGTGTGGCCCTGTCAATGACATCAGGAAGAGCTTATGTTTTCTGCTGAAATCAGCCTTTGACTCTGACAAACTTATTTTTTCTCTCTTGGTTCCTTGTTTTTTCAGAAACCTTGGGTATATGACCTTTGGGAGGTGTGGAATGGCTATCCCAGGCAGGTAAGTCCCTTCTGATACAGTCCTCCCTTCCTTCAGCTTTGAGGCCCTCAAATTGTCCCCTGAGTTAGGTCCGAGTCCCCTTCCTACTCTCTGTCCACGTCTGTGCAATCCTTCAGCTCTTTCTCTACTGGAGCTTACTCATCCTTATTCCTTACTTACCTATCACTTGTGTTGTTCCTTTAGTCTGTTTATGGTTAATGCAATTACATATTTGAGTTTAAATCTCCTATCTTATGATTTATTTTCTATTTGTAATACATGGAGCATTTCCTTTTATTGTACTCTCTCCTTACTTTTTTATGGGACAATCAAGTTTTTAAAAAAATTATTACTCCATTTCTTCCTTTACATTAGCTTTTTAGTTAGGCATCCTTTTGTGCTTATAGTAATTATCCTAGACATTACTATATGCATTTTTTAATTATTGGAGTCTAATAAAAATTAATGCTCTAACCTCTTTACAGTCACTGAAAAATCGTTAGAATTCTTCATAGAATTCTTCATATCCCTCCTCCTATTTCCTCCTTCAAATATTTAAAATGCTGTAAGTCATTGCTATTATTGTTTTGGAAACAGTCAAATCACCCTCTCTGTGCTCCACCTTGTATCCTGCTTTTCCATGTTTCCATCTGGGATGATTATCCTTCTGGCTGAAGAAGTCCCTTTGGTTTGCTTTTCTGAAATGTTATCACTTCGCCTTCATTTTTTAAGGGATATATTTTGAGGGTATAGAATTCTAGGTTAGCAATGATTTTCCTTTAGCATTTGAAAATGGCATTCCATTGCCTTCTGGATCCCATCATTTTCTTTAAGAATTTAGTTGTCAGTTTTATTTTTGCTTCTTTGAACAGAATGTCTTTTTTCTCTGATTTCAGTATCTTGTCTTTGTCTTTCAAGTTTTATTATGATAGGCATAAATGTGGTTTTCTTTGACTTAATCCTGCCTAATGTCCATAGAACTTCTTGAATCTGTGCCGTGATATCTTCAGTCACTTTTAGAAAATTCTCAGCCATTGCTTTTGTTCCTTTTTCTCTCTCTCTCCTCTTTCTGGAAATTCAATTACAGATGTGCTAATATGCTAGATGTTTACACTAGGTCCCACATGTCTCTTATGCTTTTTCTAATATTTTCCATCTTCTTGCTTCTCTGAGCTTTAGTTTGTTGGGAGACAGTTCTCCATGGATTTCTTGCATTTTTGCAAGTCTTATGAAGTGAAGCACTGCCTGCCTTTTGTTCTGTACTATCTTTCAAGGACTTCTGTATAGCAGACAACCTTGGAAGATAGAAATATCTCCTTCTGGAGCAAAGGGTAGACACATTACTATCAATTATAAAGATTCAGGTTTCCTAGCTCAGGGTTCCTCTCTTGTACTACAACCCATGGTATGTGCAGATGTCATCTGATGCTTTTTGCTTAGCCCTCTATGAGTTAAGATGGGAGATCTGTCCCAAATATTGATACTCTGACACCTACTATTACTGTGAATAATACGCTCTCCTTTACCTCTGACCCAGGAGTCTTGGATCTTCAATCAGCCCCTATGAAACTGTGGCAAGCTATCTTGCAAGTAGGGTAAAATCTCAGACCCTTCACAGATCTGGATATATTCGATTTTCATGTTCTCTAGTTTGTTGCTGCCTTTATCAGCAGTGTCTAAACTGCTGTGAAACACATCTTTTGAGTTCTAAATTTTAGTTACTATGTTTTTCACTTCTCAAATTTTCATTTAACCCTTTTTTTTAGTGGATTCCAGTTCTCTGCTGAAATTTTCCACATTTTAACCAAGTTTTTAAAGTTATTTGGAAGTCCAAGTCTGAGGAATCCAATGTCTTGATCACCTATGGGTCTGTTCTCTTTTTTTATTCTTGTCTCCTTATGCTTGGTAACTTTTGATTGAATAATAGATATTGTTCTATTGAACAAGATATTGAAAAAGTATAGATGCTCAGGATATTATCTTCCTCTTGAGAAGATTTACATTCACTTCTATTCATTAGAGTAGAGACAGATCACCTTCATTTTGTATGTGATTGAGCTGATTCAATGTGGATTCCAGTCTTTTTGAGGGCAGATGTATTACAACTTATCCATATTCCTAGGGTGTTTTCCTAGTGGTTTGATAAAAGATTACAGTGTTTACCAGGACTCTTTCTTTGGCTGGACCTGGGCACCACTTTGCATCCTAGGACCATGAAATTTCCAAAAGTCCTATATAACTTCTTCTACTTCTTAGTCTCTGGACTCCATGCAGCTTATAAATTGGCAAATGCTGACTAATGCTATACACTGGTGTGGTTTTCTTTGAATTTATCCCACTTAGGGTCTATGGAACTTCTTGGATTAAGGATTCACTAGAAATGAAAGATTCATTTTTAATGCATTTTCTCTTCGAAAGCTTCACAGGTTCTGGGTGCCTTTGTTGCTCTTTGATGTCTTCGCAGAGATATTTTTATGCATTTTACCCAGATCCTTTGTTAGTCTTCACTAGGAGAGTTAGTCTCATACATGCTTGTTTGACATAGAAGAAAGCAAAAACTCTGTCTCATTCTATTATAACCTTATAGAGGATGATCAGTTGACCAGAAAATTATCCCTTTTAATGTGTTAGCTTCAGTATTAGAGAATCAAAGAAGGTTAGACCATAAAATACTTAGGCAATATGTAGGTCAAACTCCAATCTTATTCTTCTACCTCCAACTTACTCTGAACTTCTCAGGTATATCAGCTATCTACTGGTACATAACAAACCATCCCCAATGCAGTGCCTTAAAACAACAACCATTTATTTGCTCATGATTTGGGTTAACAATTTGGGCTGGGCCGAGCTGAACAGTTCTTTTTGCTCCATGTAGTGTTAAATGAGTTCATGCTTGTATTTCAGTCTGTTGGTAGGCTGGCTAGGGAATGGCTCACGTCCCTGGTGTCCTCATTCATATTTTTGGCAGTGGGTACCTTGATTCTCTATTTTGCTCTTATCAGCAAGATAGCTCAGGTTTCTTACCTGGTGCTTATGAAGTCTCTGCTTGAATCATATTTGCTTATGCTCCATTCACCAAAGCCCAAGATCAAGTTCATGGTCATGATGGAGAAGACTATGCCCATACATGAATATCAGAAGGTGAAATTCATTGGAGGCATTGATGTAACAATCCATCACACCAAGTAATATAATGTCTCAACTTAGCTAAAATAAGCACCCCCCCACACCTGACACTATAAAATTATCAAGGAAAATTCTAGATATTGAAATTTTATTTTTTTTCAGAAGACATTTTTAGAGTACTTAAATAATTGTATATATTTTATTACTGCCCCCATTTGAGGATAGGCCAATTCTGATTACTAGCTGTCACCAGTAGAGAAGTTAGGACATCAGATTTTAAGTAGTATTCAAGAAACCTAAAACCAGGTGAACTGTGGGAATAGCAGAACAGCCTTACCAATATTCTTAAGTAAAACTTTTGAATTTGTTTTCCCTAGTTTAACTTTCAGTCAACTAAAACAAGGCAATTATACCTGTTGTAGTTTTATTAACTTTTAAACAAAACACTTAACTTGATTTTGGAATTCTTGTCTACCCTTTCAGAAATAAAACGCCTTGAAATATTATCTTTGATTCCTTCTCAGAAGTGGAAATCTTTTTTTAAGATTTATTTTTTTTTATTTTTTATTTTTTAAAGATTTTATTTATTTATTTGAGAGAGAGAATGAGATAGAGCATGAGAGGGGGGAGGGTCAGAGGGAGAAGCAGACTCCCTGCCGAGCAGGGAGCCCGATGCGGGACTCTATCCCGGGACTCCGGGATCATGACCTGAGCCAAAGGCAGTCGCTTAACTGACTGAGTCACCCAGGCGCCCAAGATTTATTTATTTTAGAGAGGGAGAAAGAGAGAGAGAGAGAGGAGGGGCAGAGGCAGAGGGAGAGGGAAACTTAAACAGACTCCGTGCTGAGCATGGAGCCCGAGGTGGGGCTCAATCTCACGACCCTGAAATCACCACCTGAGCCGAAACTAAGAATTGGACTGTTAACCAACTGCGCCATCCAGGTGCCCCTCAGAAATGGAAATCTTAAAGCATCATCATTTGGGGGAATTCTGTGGAACATAAATAGGTGTAAACAATAGTTTCATGCCTTAAAAGGAGTTGTGATACTAAAGTAGCGAATACTCTCATTTTCCTCAGCCCTTGCTGCCATCCCAGTACTGGTACTATATTTTGGAGATGAGTTTTTATTGGTCTCTGATATTTAGTCTTGGCTCTGATGTCAAGAGGAAGGTAAGTATCTTTTTTTTTTTTTTTTAAGATTTTATTTATTTGAGAGAGAGAGAGAGAGCTCGTGAGAGAGCAAGCAGGGGGAGGGGTGTGCAGAGGGAGAGGGAGAGAGAATCCTAAGCAGACTCTGCGCTGAGCATAGAGCCAGATGTGGGGCTTGATCGCGGGACCCTGAGATCATGACCTCAGCTGAAACCAAGAGTCTGAAACCAAGACTCGAACGCTTAACCAACTGCACCACCCAGGCACCCTTAGGTAAGTGTCTTATTTACAAAGCTACTTTATCTACTTTTTCAAAAATTGTCACCCCCCCGCCCCCAATCCTAATCTTTAAATTGTATTCTTATGTTAGTTTCAATTCATAGCCTTTTTGCATTTTATAGCACGTAGGATGGTGCAAAACTTGCTCATGTTTTGGTGCCTCAATAAGTATTTGCAGCGAAACATTATAGACTATAGACACTTTGACTTGGAAGTTCCACTCTTGCTCAGTAGGAAGAGAACTCTCCTTTATGTGGTCTGTTTTTCCCTTTGGGTTCGGGCATTTGATGTTCTTCATTACAGGTGCTAGTAGTTTTAATTCTGCAGCCACATCTTTTAGCTGATTACAAGCCACCTTATAGTAATTCTTTGATGTATTCAAAGACTTTGAATACACATTGTCCTTAATTCATCCAAGATCTTTATGTGGAAACTTTGCTTTGGGCATGCTTGGCTTTGCTTTAGATGTAGGGAAATTGAGCCACAGGCATGCTAAAAAAAAATGTATCCTCTGAGTTAACAAAGTGAGGCGTTTTAGGAACCGTTTGCTGATGCAGAAAACCATATTAGATTCTCAATGCAATCACAAGATTTTATCATATATGTTAGCAACACAGATCAAATGATAAATACTCTTGGCATATACCTCATATGCTACACTCTGTTTAAAAAGCCAGTCTGTGGCAAAATTTGTGTGATAAATAAAGCTAAGTTGAACTCAGTATTAAGGAGATAAGACCAAGCCGACTTGATTAAGTGATGTTCGGGTGCGTGATGGTGCACCCTATCCATCACTAAGGGGCTCAATCAACTGCAGTCAACAGGAGATCTTAAAAGAAAACTTATAAAATGTAAGTAAAAGAACATATTATGAAAAAACCTGATAGAAATAATCTCCTTTTCCATAAAACTCAGCAATAGCTGTAGATGAACTGTCATTAACTAAGAATACATCAAAATGTAATTGTTTGAGTCATTTTCTCAAGGGAGAGAATTGAAGATAATCGCTTTTTAGAAGGTCTTCATAGATATACTAAGGTGGGTCAAGGCTATAATGATCCTGTCTTTCTCCCACATCCGATTTTTCAGTAGTTGGTTTCTCTTTATTACATATAGGTGCACAGGGTACCTTTTCAAAAATTGAGCCCAGGTTTGAATCCCCGGCTTCACCACTCACTAACCTCTCAAGCTAGCAGGCTAAACTCCCTAAATTTGATTTCCTCATCTGTAAAATGGAGCTAAAAATAGTTTCTGTCTTCTCTGGTTGTTGTGAGGATTAGGCTGGTATACCATAAGTGCTCAGTAAGTTGGGCTATTATTAGTAGTATCATGTTTACACTTTTACTTTGGCTACGAGGAAACTGAAATCTTTAAGTGTTTTTTAAAACATCTTTATCGAGGTATCTGCACACTGTACGCAGTCATCAAAAGTGTGTAATTCAGTGGTTTTGAGTATGTCCACAGAGTTGTGCACTCATCACCACAGTCATTTTTAGAATATTTTTGTCACCCCCCCAAAAGATATCCTGTACCTTTTTGCAGTCACTCCCCATTTCTCCTAACTTCCCCAGCCCTAGGCAACCCACTGACCTACTTTCTGTCTCTATGGATTTGCCTCTTCTGTATATTTCATATAAGTTGAATCATAATATATGGTTTTTTGTGTGTCTGGCACTTTCACTTCACATAATGTTTTCAAGGTTCATTCATGTGGAAGCATGTATCAATCCTTCATTCCTTTTTAGTGCTAAATAATTGTCCATGGTTTGGATATACTGTATTCTATTTATCTATTTATTACCTGATGGCTATTTGGGATGTTTTCTTTTTTGTCTCTTAGGAATAATGGTGTTATGAACATTCATCTACAAGTTTTTGCATGGACATATTTTTATTTCAGTAGAATTGCTGGGCTATATGATAATCCTATATTTAACCTTTTGGGCAACTGCCAAAGATGCTGCACCATTTTACATTCCTACCAGCAACATATAAGCATTCCAGTTTCTCCACGTCCTTGCCAACACTTGTGATAGTCCATCATTTTTGTTATAGCTATCCTAGTGGGGATGAAGTGGTATCTCATGGTGGTTTTGATTTACATTTTCCTGACAACTAATGAGGGTCGAGTGTCTTTTTGTGTAGTTGTTGGCCATTTGTATATTTTGTTGGCAGAAAACATTTAAGTCTTTATGCTCGATTGTGGTAGCTTTCTTTAGCTCAGGGTTGGTAATATTGCACTTACATTTGTTACTTGTTTCATATGCGGTAACTCTTATTTTAATGGTTGTGTAATTTTATTATATTGTATATCTGTCTTTTTTCCTTTTTGGAATTAGGGAGTAAAGGATAAATGTAAATATACACAGGAATGTGTGTGTATGTATATAGTTGTGTGTGTGTGTGTGTGTGTGCGGGCGTGTGTACATATATCCAGTGTGGGGCAGTGGAAAGAAGAGCAGATGTTAGGATTTAGATGACAACTATTCAAAGCTGTCCCAAAGTTAAGTGACTTCATCAGTGAGGGTAATATGTGTTAGTTCCCTCACAAGGATTTTGTTTAAGAATCAAAGTGAAAGCATTTTACAAATTTCAAAACATTCAGATGTAAGTTGTTGGTTTTTAAACAATATTATTGTTGTTGTTGTTGTTGTTGTTAGCTCTTCCAGTGATTAGAAAATAATTGTGTTTGCTTAATAGCTTCCATTTTCTTCTCGTTGTGTAGGATTTTCTAGCTCATGTCATCCACCACCTGGCTGCTATTAGCTTGATGAGCTTCTCTTGGTGTGCTAATTATATTCGCAGTGGGACCCTCGTGATGATTGTGCATGATGTGGCTGACATTTGGCTGGAGGTAAACATTTGCCGTTAAAAAAAGTAATAACAATACCATGTCCTGAGTTTCTGGGACTCCTCGCAGGAAGAATGGTCTGTGAGTGATTTAGCAGGGCTCTCCGTCCTGAAAACACCCAAAGTCCGAGCATGTCTCTGGGTTCTCAGATCCTTCAAGCTTAGAGAAACGAAACCTTGTACTGTTTAGTTTCCAGTCTTCTCCATGGTACTCGAGAGATGTTAACCCATGGGATTCCACTTGTAAAAGATACTAGCTCAGGAAGTAAGTTGAGATATTTGAGGAAGGAATGAACTCTAATCTTTTAAAAGGAAAATGTGGATTTGTGGCATTATGGATTCTTAATGTTGGATGGTACCATATATTTACTTAAGCCAAAGCCAAATACCCATTGGATGCTTGCACTGGCCCCACACTGATCCTCCTCCAGCTTTAAAGAATGAGAGCTGATGTTTATTCAAATGACATTTATTTTCTAAGGAAGGAATGTTTTGGAGCAGAGGACATTAAAACAAGAGCCTTCCTAGTCCCAAACAACACAAAACATGAGAAACAAAGCAAATTAGGATTGTTTTCTCTACTTGTTTCTGTTCCTATTGGTCCCTGTTTGCCCTGAGGCAGTGACCCAACAGCTCTCTTGCCTGCCAGCTCTCCTGCTGTACTTAGGGCCACATTTCCCAGAGCCAGGAGTTTGTCCTCTAAATACTTTCATTTATAATGGAGCTGAGGAAAAGGATGCTCACCCATCTCATGTTCAGGATTGCCTCTTGAACGGCTGATAGCTGAATATAAGTTGGTATGGGAGAAATTCAATTTGATAGGATCTTGTTCTTCTAGATCAAGGTTCACCAAACTTTTTGGTGAAGGGCCAGATAGTAAATCTAGCTCTGTGGGCAACATAGGATCTCTTGCCCTATATTCTTCTTTTCTGATTGTTTGCTCTTTCTTTTCTTGCATCCCTCTAAAAATGTAAAACCCATCCTTAAAGGGTGACCAGCTTTAGCCCATAGGCTGGATGGTAGTTTGCTAAACCCTATTCTAGATGTAACCAGAAGTCACTGGAAACCATTTCAAAGCAACTGGTTACTGTTAAAATACTAGATGTGTACAGAATTTTGTTTCTTCTGTGTAAATGCCATTAGACATGTAAATCCCCTTCCAAAGGTCAAGATTATTCAGGGCAGCAAATGGCTTAGCAGAGGAATTGTGCCAGTTTTCCCATGTGTTGCTGTCTGAATGTAGCCATATCTGTTATAATTACCTCCTCCTCTGATCATATCTCAGTAACCCTGCCTGTAAATTAAGACCACATTGGTCATGACTTAAGAATTTTATGCTACTCTGTTGCTTCTAACCCCTCTAGCCTTTGGTGTGTGTCCACTGCAAAAACAGCTTCATTGTGTTGTTAAAAGGTAGTTAGATGTGGAGACTGGGGATAAGCTCTGGGTTGTCCCTGCCCACCCTCCCCCACCCCATCACTGACATGCTATAATTCCCTAGGTGACTTGGGCAAATCACTAATGCTTTGTTTTCTGTCCTCAGCGGTAATATGAGAAGTCATATCTACCCCTTAGGGTATATTGTGAGGTTTAGCTCATTACTGTTGGAAAATGTTCTGAGGTTCTTAGGTGAAAAAAAAAAAAAAAAACAGAAGGAAAATGAAATGTCAGACTCAGAGGTCCCTTCATGGATAAACTATGAGAACAGCCTCATGTTGTTAACGATCATGAATCACTCCTGATTCACAAGCCATGATCTAACCTGAGGTTCAGTGAGCAAGACCAGTACCTTCCACCAGCTGGGAAGAGCAACATTAAGTGGTGGCATAGGGCTGATTTCTGATATCCTCCAAAGATGCCTAATCCACAGATTCCTCGAATAGTTGGCTTTAGCATTGCCTTCTCCGGCATGAACCCAGATATGGTACAACTTTCGCCCCTGTTTAGACCCTCCTAAATATGGTGACTGTTAATCTTTCATATTCCTCAAGACAATTGGTGGGTCATTTGTTAGCTCTTTCTCTGCAAGGAAAAACAGCCTTGACATCCACAACTCTGACTTAGAAGGAACCCCTGTCTTCTTCATGCATCTTCCTGATCCTCTGGTTTTCCACATGTTCAAGTTTGGATGCAGGACCCAACACTTGGAGCAGTATCCTGACTCATGCTTAGCAAAGGAGCAAGGGGACTGTCGGATCTCCATCTTTGCACAGCCCAGAATATGCTGTGCGTGTATTTACCCCGGGAATGCTACTTTGCCCTCACAAGTGCACTCTCTTCCTGCCTATGCACATCTCTAGCTAGCTCCCCTAGCCTGGCCTCTGACTCTTCAAACAACTCTCACTCCATTCCAGGCACGCTAAATTTCTGGCCTATCTCCCCATACCTACCTCCCACCCCCTTGGCAGACTAGCTTTCCACCTCAGCATTTGAGGCTGTTCCCTTCTGGGCCCCCTGCCGCTCCACACTCTGATCCTATCCTTATCCCACGGTTAATATGGCGAAGTATGGAAAATGCAATGTAAACCCTTCCCGAAGCGTAGATAGGCTGCCTCCCTTGTTTTAGAGTGGCTTTGAGCTTCTGGGCCAATTTCAGTCCCGAAACCACCCTGATCTGAGCCACGCTTCTGGAGGGATGACCTACACTCATCATCTCCTACCCACCTCCCACCACCCCCAAGTCCAGACACTTTCCATGCAGCCTTGGGCTCCACCAGATAATGCAAGAGAGAATTCTCATCAATTAACCTTCTACTACCACATTAAAGACTATGTAATTCCTTTTCTTCAATATAGATCATACGGGCAGTGTAGACTAGCATAAAGTAAATGGAGAAAAATCGAGTGCTTGCAACTTTGTTTCAACCAGGACAGGGCCCCCAGAGCAGCCTCCTCACTCTGCCCCTTCTGTCAGCTGCCTTGATTGCAACGTGCGCAGCCCAGCCCAGCCCAGGACTTCACTCACAGCTCAACCTTTCTCCAGTCCAGCTCTCCAATCAGTTAAATGGAGAAAATAAACAGGTGCCCCAATAAAATGCATGCTAGCATACATTGTGCTAACTTGTAGTGCTTGTGAAGGACAGGAGTAGTATTAAAATCATTTGAACAAATAAGTAAATAAATAAAGTCATTTGAACATATCTTTTTTTAAACATTCTATTATGGCAAATTTCAAACGTATGACAAAGAGAAGAGCATAATGGACCCAGTGGCCCATCCTCCAGCGTTACCAGTTATCAGTATGGCCAACCTCATTTCGTCAATTTCCCCATCCATCCCTCTCCCCCACCCCCCCTACACAGACCACTTTGAACCAAATCCCAGACATCATATCATTTCATTTATAAATATTTAATTTCAGAGTTTTATTCTAATATCACGTTATCTGAATGCAATTGCTTTCTTTGTTTTCAGTCTGCTAAGATGTTTTCTTACGCCGGATGGAAGCAAACCTGTAACGCCCTGTTTCTCATCTTCTCTACCATATTTTTCATCAGCCGCCTCATTATCTTTCCCTTCTGGTGAGTAGACAAGGGGCTGGGCCATGCCTTTGGGCACCGTGCTGAGGTGGCCTTGGCACGTTGTTGAAGTCTCTTTCTTACATTGATCTCCAGTTGTTTGTGCCAAGTTCAGTCAGAGAAAATAGTGGGAGGGGGCCATTTTTATAAATAATTAAAACAACACCTTCCAATGTGGAAAAGGCTTATGATAAAGGGAGGTGGAAAATGTTTAACCCAATGGGTAAGCAGCAACTTTTACTCTAGGTCTTGTTTCATGAATGTGGATCTTTGTGTTTAACAGCTTTTCCAGTTATTCATTGAAATGTCATTGGCCAATCACCAGCTCTTTGAAAGAGAGGCATGTTCTATGTTAAAAATATAGTAATTATAGCCACCATTAATTGAATGCCAGACACTGGATTAGGCCCTTTGTATATCTTGGCTCCAGTCTATACAACAAATCATAAAGACAGGTATTATCACTCTTATTTCACAGATGAGAAAACTGATACTGATTTCATTTTCCATGATCACTGGTCTTAACAATGGTCTGGATATCCTTTTAATATTGATTGACTCTTGATCAGCCTGTTGATTTTGTTTAGCCAAGGGCTGGCAGTGTGTCTCCTCTGACAGTCATCCCTTTGGCAAGCATAATTTTCCATGGGTTGATTGATCGGAACCGGAGGAAAAGTGTGAGGAAGTCTTTGATAGTTTGGGAGAAAGAACTTATAATGAACCATTATTTGGGGCTGGTCTAAGAGTTTCAGATCCTCTCAACAGGAAAGTAGAGTTGGTGTGGCCGAAGATCCTGGGTTCCAGGGGAAAGACAAGGGGACCCAGGTTCCAGACCTGATTCCTATTGGGTGGACAGCACCCTTGACTAGCCTGCAGGGAATTCTGGTCAGAGAGGTCAGTGGGTGCTGCCCTCCCTATGAAGCCAGCTATATCCTTAAACCAAGACCAATGTCTTACTTAGACATTTTCTGGAGAGGAGCAGCAGAGTGTAGTGATTAAGTTCGTGGATGCAAGTCAGACCTAGATTCAAATCCCGGCTCCACACTTACTACCTGTGTAATCTTGGACATGTTAGATCATTTCCCTGGTCTCAGTTTCCTCGTCTGTGAAATGGAAGTAATTGCTGTCACAAGGCTTAAATGAAGTAATACGTATGAAATAGTGCAGAATAGTGTCTGGAAAATAGTAAGGACTTGGCAAATGCCAGCTACATTTATTAAAGTTTTTAATAAGTCTCCAAGAATTTGAAATTTAATTTAGAATCAAATCTGAGACACACGTTTAAAATACTCTCCTTGGTTGATGAATCACATTACCCCCACTTTTGCTTTGGTTGAGCCAATGTGTTTGTGAAAAGATAATATTGTATGGTAGCAGTTATTGATAGAATAGTATTGACTTTCAGGTAATATTTGAGTTGTGGCTTTTCAGTGTGACTTTTATGATGCTGTAAATCCAGCATTTGCCTATCAATGGCCTCTTCTTATGTTCCAAAAGTACCATGTGTTCCGGTTATCTGTTGCTACATAATAAACCATCTGAAACTGATATGACAGTGTTGGACAATGTTTTTTTGTAAAAGGCCACAGAATAGCTATTTTCAGCTTTAAGGGCTACATATGGTCTCTGTCACATATTATTCTTTGCTTTGTTTTTTTCTTTTACAACCCTTTAAAAATGTACCAAGCCCAGCTGAGCTCACAGGCTGTAGAAAAACAGGTTGCAGGCCAGATTTTATCACCAGGCCTTAGTCTGCAGACCTCTCTCTTAAAACAACAATGTTTATTGATTATTATTATGGCTTATGCTTTTGGAAGTTGACCGGCCTCAGTGAGTTGGTGGTTTTCACCTAGGGTCTCTATTGTGGTTACAGTCAGATGTGGCCAGAGTTGGGAATTTTCTTGAAGACTTCCTCACCCCACATGGTTGAAGTAACACATATAAAATCAACTGGTTGGTGTTGATTGTTGGTTGAGACCTCAGCTGGGCCTGTCAGCTGGAATACCTACACAGGGCCTGACCTCCCCATAGCATGGCAGCTGGATTTCAAGGGTGAGCAGCTCATAAGAGAGCTAGGCAGATGCTGTGTCTCATTTTATAACCCACCTGCAGAAGTCACATTATGCCACTTCCAACCTCATTTTCTTCATTGGATCCAGGTGACCAAGGCCAGGTCATATTTGAGGAAAGGAAAATTTAGACTCCATTTCTCCACGGGAGTAGTTTCAAAGAATTCGTGGGCATATTTAAAAACATACACCATGGAAGCTCTCGGTCCAGGGAACTCTCTGAGAAGCTTCACAGTCTTGCTGCTATGGTTGGCTTTTGATTTAGCAATGAAGGACGTTAACCTCAGACATTCCCATGATGTCTTAAATCAACAAGCAAGCTTACTCCTCCCCAGAAAACAACCAAACATCGTATTGGGGTTGAGTGATTGTGGAGGTGGTGTGTTACTTTCCCACACACCCTTGACTTTAAAAATCCTAGATTTAAGAAGTCGCTCTCTTGTCAGCATTTCTGGATTTCAAGAAGAATTAGTTGCATGCATTTGGCATTTTCTTGATCTTGATACTTTGTTGAATTCACCAGCCCACTGCAGAGGGCAGCCAATACCACTGTTTGCTGTCTTCAGGAAGTTGGATTGCAAATAAACCCGTATTAACAGACTGGATTGTAAAAATTTTTTTGCTGGTAAAAATTTTTCTGCACTGACGTTGACTAGTCCTCATTGTTTGGAAGGCTGAGGAAAGCCTCACCAAGCTATTGGAAGTTTGAGAGATTGATTCTCGATGGTTTTTGAAAGACTCCGTTGCAGTGTGTTACCCTGGCTTAAATAGTGTTCCCATCAGCTTGAACGTGTTACACAATCATCTTGTGCCAAAGAGGAAAAGTCAGTTCCTTGTTGTTAGCCTGGCTCCAACCATCTGTCTAAAATGTGTAAGTGTCGATTCATTTTTCAAGGATATTTTATTAGTTCAGTTTTTGGGGGAATTTACTTGGACCAAACGATGTGCAGATGATAGACCTCATTCAAGGTTCAGACATTTTTGAGGTGCCGTGGGAGGCAGCTGGCTATCCAATCGCTCTGTTCCTCGCAACTGCGTTTGTTGCACATTTTGTGGTACGATGAAGGGCTGAGTGGCGAGAAGCCTTGACCCATCTGAAATTTATCTGGAAACTGTGAGAGAAAGAACCAGAACTTGTACATTACACTTGCCTTTCCCTTTCTTTTACTTTCCCTTCGTTTATTCCGAGCCTCGAGCATATTTGCTTTTCTCTGATGAGTTTCTTTTGTGTGGGTACAACTGTGTCCCCTCTTCTCTCCTTCTGCTTTTCTCAGAAATCTTGTTTAGCCAATTCTCACTCAATCAGTGTCAGCAAGTGGTAATTACATGTTTTTTTATAATATTGTTCCTCTCAACATCAGGCAAGAATTCCAATTGGCCTGGGCTAAATTACTTTAATCTAATTGCCTGGTTACCTCATTTGTTTGTATTTTTATTCAAAAGCATTCAAATCTCAGGCTTATATTTTTTACATGGTATTCCCAAGTGTTTTATTTTATTTTTTAAGATTTATTTGTTTATTTTTGCGAGAGGGGGAGAGAGTGAGAGAGAGGAGAGCGCATGAGCGGGGCGAGGGGCAGATTGAGAAGTGGACTCTCCACTGAGCAGGGAGCCTGATGCGGGACTCGATCCCAGGACCCTGGGATCATGACCTGAGCTGAAGGCAGATGCTTAACCAACTGAGCCACCCAGGCGCCCGCAGCTGTTGTTTTAAAATAATGGCTTCTCTGCTTTTGAATTATTGGATGTATCCATTTATTTGAATATTATACAAATACTGCCAAGGAATCACGAGGCTAGAAAGACCTTCCTAAATTCAGGTAAACAACTCTGCCGACTCTTGACAGTTTCCTTCATAAACCGCAAGGACAGATAACAATTTAGTCCAGGCTGATGCGCTGAAGGAAAGGAGCATTCTGTCTCAACTGAAGTTTACAGGGGGTGGTGCCGGCTCACTGCTTCGTTTCTTGAACTCATTGCACCTAGATGTTGTGAGGAATACAGCAGATGAATGAGACACAGTTCTACCCTGCGGGAGGAGTTCATAAGGGCAGTAGAAGAGATCTTTGTATCAACTACCTTGTCCATATATTTGAAGATGATTAATACTGACCTGTGTTTTGGATGTTCAAAAAAATTTTCCAATGGTGAATAATATTCAGATAAGGAACTTCCTTACCTGCAAGGGTACATATGCTTGTGGTAGCTTTATATGCCCCACCACTGGTTCACTGGATTCCAGGCTTTAGCTTTTGAGGATCTGGCTCTCACTGGCATAGAGAAGCAATACCATGGGAAGCCTCAGGTGAAAAGGAATTCTGTGGGTGATGTGACCATATGAGTACCTGGAATGGCTATCAGAGAGAGGGCAGTTTTAAGAAAAGACAAGACAGGGCGCCTGGGTGGCTCAGCTGGTTAAGCGACTGCCTTCAGCTCAGGTCATGATCCTGGAGTCCCGGAATCGAGTCCCGCATCGGGCTCCCTGCTCGGCGGGGAGTCTGCTTCTCCCTCTGACCTTCCTCCCTCTCATGCTCTCTCTCTCTCATTCTCTCTGTCTCAAATAAATAAATAAAATCTTAAAAAAAAAAAAAAAGACAAGACAAGACAAAGCTAGAAGCATACAGCAGTGCTCTTAGCTGACATTCATCAGAGGGGAAACAAGAGTAAGGACACAATGGACCCACCCTCATAAGGCCCGGAGCCTGGGTGTCATGGTGCCATGGTGGGCTTCCATGCCCTCATGGGATGGCACAGTGCCTTACACACAGCCACCAGAGGAAAGGAAGGGCTCGTGCAATTTGAGAGTGGCTCTCTTAGAACTGGGGCCACTCCCTTGGGCCACCACTGCAGGTGTGTATCTCAGAACTAGACTTTCCAGTTTCACGCCTGTGTAAGAGACAATGAATTTCACCGCCTGTGTTTGTTCAATGTCTCGTTCGACAGTGTGCCCTCACAGGAGCTCCTTCCCTTGCACCCCTCATGCTCATTACTTTGGCTGTTCATAAATGAGTGAAGGACAGCTCCAACAATCACCCTTCTTCAAATCATAATACTTTAGGATAACGGACCTTACACAGAATTTAGCCCAATCCCTTTATTCATTTACTTATTTGGGAATAATTTCAAGCGTATAGGATAATTTCAAGTATATTACAAAGAACTTTAATGTATTACCTTCACCCCGATTTACTAGTTGGTATTGTGCCCTGTTTGCTTTCTCATTCCTGTTCTTCTCTCTCATCCCTCTCACTCTCTCAACACACACGTACACACACACACACACATATGCATATATGAATCTACATATTTTTTCTGAATCATTTGAAAGTTGCAAACATCACATCCTTTTAGTCTTAAGTTCTTCACTATGTCCTTCCCAAGAACAAGCGGATCCTTTTATAGGATCACAGTATAGTTCTCCATTTCCAGAAATGTAGCAATCTACCATCCATGTTTCAATTTTGTCCGTTGATCCAATAATGCCTTTTATGGTTTTTTTCCCTCCTACTGGATCTGGCCCAGGATCATATTTGGCCTTCAGTTGTCATTCACCTGGAACAGTTCCTTACCCCTTCTGTGTCTCAGGTCATCAGCATTGTTGTAGCATTTAGACCCCCTATTTGTATTCCAGGTGAGGAGTTAAGATATTTCCAGGATCACACAGCTAGTTATGAAAGAACCAAGACTAGAAACGGGGCATCTGAAACACAGAACAGATATGTTTCAAATTAAATTAGTAAATCGGACGACTGAAAGCAGGCATAATTTGCCTTCCCTAAGTATTTATTAAATTTCCTTCAACTACACAGTCACTTTGAAATATGACATCCCTGAAATAAAAGGTAAGCAATTACTCACCAGTAGAACCAGTCTTTGTTATCCTGAAAAGGCTTAATGCTCACACCTGCAATTAGCGAGAGAAAAGGACCTTCACCTTCCAGTTTTCATTAGGAAAATGCAACTTTTGTTGGCTGCCTTATCTAGCCCAGCAAATCCAGCTACTGTTTAAACCAACAATGTGATTTTTTCAAACCACTGAAATTCTAGTGATTGCTAGAGGGAAGGTGGGAAAGCAAACCAAAGAGGGAAAAGGCCAAGGTTCACAATCCAGGGTCGCGGTGGTTCGTAGTGCATCTGTTGGAACAGATTAAAGGCCAGTGGACGGAGCAGAGTGGCTTCTGGCAGTCTCTGAGCATCCTCTGTGAAAAGAGAAATTCCATGTAGCCCGGAAGGGAAACATGGGTTTGTGTGTTCATGTGTTTGCCTGCACATGAGACACACGCATGTTCGGGACAAAATTGAGAAGGACAGAGATGTTTATTTTTCCCTTCTTCCCACTCTCCTTTTAGCAAAGGAAGAGAAGAATTGGGATTGAGAAGCTGGACCATCCTTTAGAGAGGACACAGATAGAAAGAGGTCCTGGCCGAGTAACTGCAGCCCCCAGACCTGCTGTCCCTGGGGCCACACCGGCCACCCACTTCACAGCTCCTCTCCACTTTGGTCCCCTCTATCCTGTGCAGAACGTTCCGGGCAGCACAGGGTCCCCACTCCTCCAGGGCTCCTCTCCCTCTCCCGAGGGGCTTCCCCCTCCTTTCCCAAAGCAGAAGCTCCAGGCAGTTCAGCTGCACGCTCCCCTGGGTGTTGCTCTCCCTGTAGTGTGAACGGAAGCCCTCTGCAGGAGGAAGGGGTGGGTGGAAGAGGGCGTCGTCATAGTGGGAGTCACGGCAATAGTCAGAACTACCATTTTTCCAGTGCTTCCTGTATGCGAAGCTCTTCCCGTTTGTCAACTCATTTAGCCCTCACAACAACTTGATGGAGGGAGTGGTGGCATTTTCATTTTGCAGGAGAAACGGAGGCCCAGAGAGCTTATGTCACTTGCTGCAGACAGCAGGCGAGCCGTGATCCTCATCTAGCCGGCCCCAGAGCCCATGCCTTTCCTCTGCCCTCGCGGCAGTAGCTCGGCTCTCTCTGGAGGCATCTGCATTTTAATGGTGGTCTCTTCCATTTCTAGGATGCTACGGTTGGCAAAGCTGCCTGTGTGTCCCCCTGGAGCTTCCCAGGCATGGGGCAGGGTGACTTCCACCCTGTCCAAGGACCAGGAGGTTCAGTGACTTGTGTGCAGGTTACAAGGCAAGAAAAGTGGCCTCAGCCCCGGAACTCTGCTCTGATGAGGCTAGGCCGTGTGTACCACTCCCCTTTCTAAAACCAGCAAAGCTTCCCCGATGCCGGGACTTGCAAAGCCGACAGCAGATGCCTCCTTTCACCTCTGCACCTGCATCTTATACCCCCTCTCCCTGCCACTCCTCTCCCTTCAGCTACATCTGTCTCATCTTAGCCCTTAACTTCTCTACAATGCCTCCCACCTGTGGTACCTTACAACCAGAACCCTCTTTTCTGTGTCTTCCCTTGAACTGCAAGAATAGAGAAATCTCAGTTCAGCAATACCCACCCCCCTGTTTTGTTTTGTTTTGTTTCCTTTGTATGGATCACAATGAGTAATTACATGTTTAGGTCATTTTTCACATTCTCTGGTAGAATCTATAAAGGAGATGCTTTCGAATTGTTTCCTTTGTTACTTTTGACATTGACAAATTCCTAATAGGGGACCTAGTAAGGAGCAAGGCCCCTGAACAGGGGAAGGGAGGATACAGAGAGGAAGACATCATGGCTGTTGCCTTCGGAAAGCTTGCCGCTAGTGAAGAGTGAACTTGTACGAGCAAGTATGACCACAAGCAGGATGAATCAGGCCAAATGCTCTCAAGGAGTTGGTAGTGGGGGAGCCTAGAGGAATTGCCATACATTCAGAGGTGATCAGAATAGCAAGGAAGCTTTCGTTGTAGAGGCGCCCATGCTTTGATGGGTGAAGAGAATTTCAGCTGAAAAGGGGAAGGGCATTGTAGGCTGAGAGAGTACAGAATAAGGCACACAATTGCTTACAGATCCAGCAAATCAGAATGGCAAAGAGGCTTATTATTTCCTGAAACCCCTGTGAATGCAGGCACCAGAATGTGAGCCTTACAGCTTTAGGGATTTGGGCCAGTTTTATTCATTGCTATATTCCTGGCTCCTATAAAGTTCCAGGTAGCACTTTGGTAGGTGCTCAATGAACACTTATTGAATGAATTGGGTAGATAATCATTGCTTCCATTTTACAATTGAGAAAATGCACGGAGAAGTGGATCAAGGCTACGCAGAACCAGGACTTTAAGTGGGAGAGACAATATATTAAGAAAATATGGGAAAATATATTTTATAACGATGGAAGTGAGGAAGGCCCTTTAAAGCATACCGTGGAGGCTATGTAGAAAGGCAAAAATCAACATATTTGGTTACAAAAATGTTTTAGAAGTTAGTCTGCCAAAAAAAAAAATCATTAACAAGGTTGAACAAGAATTAGATGATGTAGTGATATTTAATATGATAAAAAATAATGTTGCTATGCTTGATATGTAAAGAGCACTCATGAATCAATAGAAAAAGTACACATCCCAATAGAAAAATGGACAGATACCATGAAGCAGCAGTTCACAAAAGTATAAATCAAAATAACCAAATAAAATATAAGTGTATATACATATATATTCACTTCACAAGAAATAAAAATGTAAATATAAACAGCATGATATTCTTTTAGATAGATGCTGACAAAGTACAATGTTGGTCTAAGGAAGCAGGTACTCTCATACACTCTTCGTATTATAAGAAAATAAATTGGTATGGTCTTGCTGGAAAGCAGTCTAGCAATGTATTCTAAAATGTCAAATGAGTATACTTTTTTATTAAGGACTTTAGCTATTCTAAGAAAATAATCAAACGGTTCTATCAAAATGTCTTTACAAGTAATTCTTACAGTATTCTCTATAACATAATGAAAATTTGGAAATCAATATCTATCAAAAAGGGATTAGTTAAATAAATTATGATATCTATACATAGATTTCTGTGCAGGTATTACATAGCCTGGCATATAGTAGGGGTTGGCAAACTCTGGCTCGCAGGCCAAATCCAGCCCACTGACTGTTTTTGTTAATAAAGTTTTACTGGCACACAGCAACACCCACTAACTGGTGTATTTCTACAGCTGCTCTTACACTATGGTGACAGAGTTGAGTATTTGCAACAGAAACCAAATGGCCCAGAGGCCTAAAATATTTATTATCCATCCCTTTACGAAACCGTTTGCTGATCCCTGATACATAGATATATTCATTGACATGGAAAGCTCTCTGTAGCATATTATTGAGTCATAAAAGCAGGGTACAAAAATCACATGCATAGTGTGTTTCTGTTATAAAAAATCATGTGGTCATGGGGAAGGGGCAAAAAAAGGACAAGGACCGTAAAACTTAAAGAATGTATTTTTAGGAGGGATGACTTCAATTATGTTTACCAAAACGTAGTGGGTTACGTGCGAGTTGTGAGATGTTAGGTGATTTTTCCTTATCCTCTTTATATTTTTCTATAATTCCTAAGTGTCTAGAAGGGATTTGTATAAGTGGAATGGATAAGCGGCCATTATCTTTGTTATATAGAGGTGTTATAAATTGTTACAATTTTGGACATAGTTTGGCAAAGTCTTAACAGGTTTTAATACACACCTTGAATGTACATACTAACGTGCACCTTGAAACAGTCATTTCACATTTCGGAATCTGCACTTCTAAAGAAATAGCCTTCCATTTGGGAAAAACCACATACACCGAGTTGTCAAGCAGTGTAAACTGTTTTTTGATTCCACGCTAAGTGGAGTCGAACATAAATCCCCACGTGTGGCAGACATCTCTGAAGGTCAACAGCAAGTGCCCCTGAGGCTGGGGAACAGTTGACATCCTCATACGTGGCTGGTGGGACCGCACAGCAACCACTCTGGAGAACAGGTTGTCAGTTTCTTGAAGTTCAATGTATCCTTATATGTGAGACCCAACCATTATGGTCACACAAAACCTGTATGTGACTGGGGCGCCTGGGTGGCTCAGTCGTTAAGCGTCTGCCTTCAGCTCAGGTCATGATCCCAGGGTCCTGGGATCGAGCCCCGCATCGGGCTCCCTGCTCCGCGGGAAGCCTGCTTCTCCCTCTCCCACTCCCCCTGCTTGTGTTCCCTCTCTCGCTGTGTCTCTCTCTGTCAAATAAATAAAAATCTTTAAAAAAAAAAAAAAAAACCTGTATGTGACTATTTATAACACACCTATTCATAATGGTCAAACACTGCAGACAACACGAATGCTCTCCGAAGGAAGGGTAGGAACACAAAGTGTGAGACGTCCGTAGAGTGGGCTACCACTGAGTAATCCAAAGCAACATGCTCTTGGTGCCCACGACAACTTAAAGGCACCATGTTGAGTGAAAGAAGGCAGTCTCCGAAGCTGACACACCGTGTGACCCCATTTATATGGCCTTCTTGAAAACACAAGATTAAAGAGAGAGCAGATGAGGGTTTGCCAAGTTCTAGGCCTTGGGGAGAGAGTGGGACTCGAAAGAGAGAGCACAGGGTTTTTTTGTTTGTTTGTTTGTTTTTGAGATGATGGAACGGTTTTGGATCGTGATTGTGGTGGTGGTTACATAGATCTCTGTATGTATTATAATTCATACAACACCAAAAAAAGAGTCAGTTTTACTATATGTTCATGTAAAAAATAAAATTAAATATGTATAGGAAAAACCGGAAGATAATACACAAAAACCCCAATATAATTTGTTTAGCCTGGTGGTATTATGGGCAACTCTATTTTTTTTATTTTTCCTATTTTGCATGAATAGATTACTTTTATAATTAGAATAATACACTAACAAGCAAACCAATCCAGGAACTCTAAGATCATAGTAGTGTATGAAGTTTGGGAAGGGAACAGGGGAGCCCTTCATTCAGCAGTCGTTATCTGAAGGCACTGTGCGTTCTGGGTCATCGGGGGCAGCTCAAAATGATGGCCATGAGTCTGTTCATGAAATCCATAGTTATGCAGTTTGCTTTAGAAAGTGGAAGTAATAATAGAGTTTTTGTTTCTTTAAAAGCCTCCTTTATTGGAAAATTTACTTTTGTAAAACTCCCCATTCACCTTTGCTGCCAAATATATGAGGTTGCGTCATAAGGGCAATTATAACCCCATGTAAACATGCATTATCCTATTTGTTCTACAAACCCCGGGGAAGCCGAGTAGGGTTGTGTACGCTCTTCTGTTTGCAAAAAGGAAATCCAGGTACAGAAACTGCCGGGTAGTCAGCATGACAATAAAAATTCCATTTGCTTTAACTTTTCTCCCCAGAGGCAGACTGTATATTTTTTTTGTAGCTTGCCAATAATGATATAAAAGGTAATATTATCATACTGTCTTCCCTTGAGAATTTCCTGGGCATGGTTAGAAATGAAATAAATGTCGTATGCCTTGAGAGAAAAAGTATTTGTTTTTCCACTGAAAATTCACTAGTACTGTGTAATGAAATGCTCTCCTCTGTTTTTTTTTTTTAGGATTTTATATTGCACCCTGATTCTGCCTCTGCATTATCTTGAGCCTTTCTTTTCATACATCTTCCTCAACCTCCAGCTCATGGTCCTGCAAGTCCTTCACCTTTACTGGTGTTACTTCATCCTGAAAATGCTCAGAAGATGTTTATTCATGAAGGTAAGGGCTGCCTGAGTCTTGCTGCTCTAGGCAGGTGAATTTCATTGACAGATTGAAGGTGATGCCCAGACGATGGAACGCTCTAGTTAATTTGGAGTTAACTAGAATTCCTTTTTTTCCCTTGATTTGATCATGACTGATAAAAATGTATCTAAAATGTAAAATGTAAAACCCTAAAATGTTTTTCTTTAGGGTAAGTTCTCTAAAGTGCTTTTAGGAAATTGTTTTTGTTAGAGGACAAGTCATTTTTATAAAACTTTTATCCAAAAATTGATTGTTGCTTTTTATTTTTATTTTTTAAGATTTTATTTATTTATTTGAGAGAGAGACAGACAGAGAGAGATAGTGAGAAGAGAGCATGAGCGGGGAGGAGAGAGAGAAGCAGGCTCCTGCTGAGCAGGAAGCCCGATGTGGGACTCGATCCCAGGACCCTGGGATCATGACCTGAGCCCAAGGCAGACGCTTAACCGACTGAGCCACCCAGGCGCCCCCTGATTGTTGCTTTTTAAAGAATGTCCTAATGAGTTTAAATTTGCTCTAGTTTGAGACAAGCTTTATTGTGATAGTGGAGTAGTATTTCAGAGCCTTAGGTTTACCTTCACTGAGCACCCAGTTTGCACGTGATGCTCTCTCCCTGAGCCTTCTCCTACCATCTGAAATATTGTCCGTCAATTGGCTATGCTTTTTTCCTGAAAACAGCTTCTTCTCTAAATAGTAACATATTAATAATACATTTTAGACAATAGAAGTTTTTTGTTTGTTTGTTTTGAATTCTGTTCTGGGTTTTAATTCCAGAACAAAGGTAAGGAGGGCTTCAGAAATGAGTAAGACACAAAACACTGCCTTTGGGGAAACAACCCAACATCTGGGGGGGAATATTCACCTACTAGCAACTACCTATATTGTGCTAAAGAGACATCCCATAAACTTGCTGTGGAAGACAGAAACCAGTTGACTCAAGGTCCGGCCAGGGAACGTTATCGAATGGATGGAATTTGACTTGAGCCTTGAAGGCAAGTAAAAAAAAAAAAATCACAGCTCCTTCTTTGTCAGTAAATCATACTTCTAAGGGAGTTTTAATTAAGGATCTTTCGAGGTGGAAGTTACAGCGGGCCCATTTTCAAGTGCTACCATCCATGTATACACAACACTGTATCATCAGAGGGAGTGGCTCGTATGTAACAGGTATGGCGGTAATTTACCTGATAAGCTCATGTTCTGATCAACTGTCAGATTAATTCATTTTCCTACTTTGGTAAATGACTGTTCAAGAATTGACAAATGAAATGGACATTATGATAACTGACCTCTGGGTTTTCTACCATCTCCTAGCTTCTAGATCTAGACAGAGGTATAGGGAGTTGGGCTACATCTGGATTGATCGCAAACCAAATTCGGAAAGTAGTTTTTGTTTGCTGGTTTTACTAAATGACTGACTTGAGCTTGCTTTCTTGGGAGCGGACTCTCCTCCCTTAAAAAGTCAGCGTGCCAAGAAAAAAACGCTTTCATCGAATGGTTCTAGCTTATTAATATTCTAAATAGTTTTCTCATGACCTATGCAACAGTTATTTTACCTCTGAGTGACTGATAAAGTTGAAGTGAGTGCGATAAGGTTAAAAAGTCGAGCAGTTAGACCCTTTGCACATCGAGGGCTTGGAGGGAAGGAAGGGCGCTGAACTGAGCCTGTCCCACCCCTGGGTCGAGCCTTCCTGGAGTGCCCATCTCCCTAGCCAGAAACTATTCCCTTAATCACTGGTGAGTGACAATAATTACAGGCTGGAAGGGAGCCAGGCTGAACAAAACTTGGAGACCAGAGGATACTCTTGTTTGGTTTTAGCAGCATCATGTTCATATTTCTGATCTCTAATGGGTTGTACCAGGCCTGATTAAAAACCCAGTGGGTTGGGGAGCCGTGGACAGGAATTCCCGATTCCTCATGCCGTACTTTGGAAAAGCTGTTTCCCATTTCCATTTGATAGCAGTAGTAGAGGCCCCCGCAGCCCTAATCCCTGCAGTTCGTATGACTTCAGCTGGCTTGCATGTGCACTCTGTTTTCCATAGCAGTGGCAAAACTGGCTGTGAAATCAGCTTATTCCTCCAAGCCGTAAAGCTGCCTTTTAAAGAATGCTATTTGAAGGCACCGTTGCATTGCAAAGGGGAGGAGACAGATAAAGGCGGGAGTTGACACTCTTAGAGGAGCACCGAACAAGACCGTTTTCAACTCTACTTAATGACTCGTTAGCATTTAATATACACGCCTCAATTGTTACTAAGGTGACGCGTTCTTGGATATTTAGAAAATGGGACTGCCGAAGTTCTTAGGCCTCTTAAAATGTCTTTCAAATCTTGTAACAGAGATTGGGAATTTGTCTTTTTAGGTTCCTTATGCCTGGTAGGCCCTTAAGAAGTAGTTTCGAAGATGCAAATGAATACAGATCACACCAGGGTGGGAAGTTACAAGATTATTTATTAATCTTTTCTCTGGTCTCCATAGATTTGCATGGTAGACTGGAAAGACAAAAGTGACTATACATCTTAAAAATAGCGCTTGTTGAAATATCCACACCTTATTTTCCTTCGACAGTGGGGTTACTGTGTGCCTATGGCGAATGAGGACCTTCTACCATTTGCTTCTGTTAATACCTTAAAATAACAATATCCCTATAATTTCAGGATTCTGACATAGTGGTTAGCAGGCACTGATGAAACTGAGCTGGTTCCTATAAAATGGGGGGATTTTGTGCGGGACTCCCAGCTCACACCTCCCATCAGGAAGTATGATGGGCTGAGATATTTGTCTTGTCATTCTCTTTGCAAACATGAGAAGTGCTTTCAGAGGAAATTAGGAGGGTGGCATGCTCTCGTTTAATATTACTTAAGAGAATGTGATCATCCCTACGCTTTTATTTTCTTCTTCCTAAATATCACACTGGGTGCTGGCCAACTCAAGTATGTCTCTTTGACATCTCAGGCTGGTGTGCAGCCAAGACACGGAGGGCAGGGCCGAGCGTGCAGCCATTACAGCCCAGAGCTGGGATGGAACGACTAGCCCCTGGCAACCTGCCCCAGCCATCTGCTCTGGACAGGCAGTGTCTCTGAAGTTCACAGATGACACTTGACACACACTCAACTCTTTTAGCTAAAGAAAGGAGGACCCTTCTCATAAATCGGAGAAATCTGAGGCCTCAACCAAATTCGCACAGTAAGTTTGTGGCAAAGCTCGAACGTGAGTCTCTTCGCTTGCAATACTTTGCCTTTTCTAATTAACCATTGATCTGAAATAGCCAGAAAATTGATTGAAAAAACTGGCACGGAGTAAGAAAGAATCCATAAACAACTTGAGTAATCAAGGTAGTGGAAGAAAACACAGCACAAATTCTTTAGCTTGTTTCTGAACTTTCTAAAAATATAAGAAAATGTTTCAGAATTCTTTTTTCAGTTTCAGAGCACTTCCTAGTAAAGCAAGTCCGGAATAGCCAAGAGTACAGGCTTTCCCGTTTGCTGGCTGTGTGATCTGAGGCATATTACTTCCATTTACTGCCTCAGTTTCTCCACCTGTAAATTGGGGATGATGATATTAACACCCGCCTTGTAGGAGAAAGCTGTCAGAACAGGACCTGGCACACAGCAAGCACATGGGAAGGTTGGCTGCCATTACCATTATTCCTATTCACTCAGGTTCTTTGTGGCAAGTCACAGAGAGGCTGTGACTTCCAGGTCGCCTGGCAGTTGGGCGTCAGTCATGCCCTCCCTCCCTTCCGCTTAGATAATGCTGCAGCTGAGTCAGGTGTCCGTCCACGGGCGCCCATGACTGTTTGCTAAGCTGTCTTCGGTCAGTTAATTTGCGTGACTCACATTCTGATGATCCTTTTTGACACTCTCTCAGATATCAGTGTGTTAGTGAAGAAATACAAAATCTGTAACATCCAGCAAACCTCCAGGTCTCTTTTGTTAGTAGTTAATAGTGGATCTAAAAACTGCCCTTTGCTAAACAAGAGATAAAAATATCACAAGGGCTGGCAGTTAAAATAGAGTATTATAAAAATGCTATCAATTTGGGGCACCTGGGTGGCTCAGTCGGTTAAGTGTATGACTCTTGGTTTCAGCTCAGGTCATGATCTCAGGGTCATGAGATCGAGCTTTGTGCAGGGCTTGCGCTCAGCAGGGAATCTGCTTGTCTCTCTCCCTACCTCCTGACTCCCCCCAACTCGCTCTCGCATGCTCACACACACACTCTTGCTCTCTCTCAAACAAATAAATAAGTAAAATCTTTTTAAGAATGCTATCGGTTTATATTTCTATATTTCCAAATATTTATACAGGTTAACTGCTTTAACAATCTATTGAAGAAACAACAGTGGAGTTTATAAACTTGTAACAAGTAACTGTGCAAAGTTGCTCAGTGTAAAGAATTCCAGATTTGAATATTCTTCCACACTGTACATTCAGCCGAGCCACAAAATAGACTTTCAGAACTGGCAGAGACCCCTGAATATCCACCAGGACAGCATGGCCCCCCTCCTCAAGGCCTTCCTACTGCACCACAGTGCACTGCTCACTTGTACATAAAACTGCTATTTCCCAGAGGAAGAGAGGGGGCTGAGTGAAGAAGTTACATGACTTACCCAAGGTCACACAGGAGTGGGTTTCATGCCTGCAAAGCCCGAGACTTCACAGGCTATGTTGCTAATGCTATGCTCCTCTTCCTCCCCAGTAGCTCTGTGTCCTCCAAACATGAGTGATATGCATTTAATGTGTGTATGTTTATCTGTGTTTCTCCATGTGTGAGTTTAGTGTGATGTAGGCTCAGCTCTCACACACTTCATCATCTTTTTGTTTCCTGTTCAGTGAGTTTTAATAAATGTATAGAGCATGCAATCATTACTCTGTTAAAATGTAGAACATTTCCATGACCCTATAAAGATCTTAGTGCCTATGTCTGGTCATCACCCATTCCCACATTGGCAACCACTGTTCTTACTTCCATTCCCATAGATTAGTTTCAACTTTCTTAAAAAAAAAAAAAGATTGATTTTGTGAGAGAGAGAGAGCAGGGGACAGGGGACAGTTGGAGGGGCACAGGGAGAGGGAGAGAGTCTTAAGCAGATTCCACGCTGAGCATGGAGCCCAACATGGGGCTCGATCTCATGACCTGAGAGCATGACCTGAGCCGAATGTTTCATGGACTGCATCTCGAGGCACCCCTCGACTTTCTTTTCTTTTCTTTTTTTTTTTAAGATTTATTTATTTATTTATTTGACAGAGAGAGACAGCGAGAGAGGGAACACAAGCAGGGGGGAGTAGGAGAGGGAGAAGCAGGCTTCCTGCTGAGCAGGGAGCCCGAAGCGGGACTCGATCCCAGGACCCTGGGATCACGACCTCAGCCGAAGGCAGATGCTTAACAACTGAGCCACCCAGGCTCCCACCCCTCGACTTTCTTAAACCTTATATAATTAGAATCACACAGCGTGTGCTTTTCTATATTCTTTCACTACAAACTTCATAATCTTTTCATGCCTCTGCTCTGTTCCCTTGTCATGGTTACCTTGTCAGTAATCCATGAATTCCAGCTCTTCGGAGAGGGCACTCTCTAGAAAATCTCCCAAGGGCTCTCCCCATTAGGGGATTTTGTGGCTGAAAACAATCATAAGTTTTTATAAACTTGAAGGTGTGGAGTTGTTTAAAGAAGTCAAAGTAGAAGCGGCAGCTGTCTGCATGGCTCTAAGATAAATAATAACAGAGGGAAAACATAGCAAACTGAGCAAACTGGCCTCTTCCCAGCTCCCTTCCTCTAGCAGAATTCCTGTTGCTTTGCCCTGGACCCAGAGGCCTCATTAAGAGACTCCCAGGCCCAACCAGGGCACCTAGATGAATGTGCGGGAGGAGACCCGACCTCACACTCACATCTTGAGATGGAAGCAACTCAGAACTGGAAAGAGGGGTTCACCTGCCCGATGGGGAGTGGAGGCTCCGCGGAACAGAGGGGCTTCCTCAGGCTGCTCCAGTCACGACCAGAACCCACGCAGTGACTTTTTCGGTGAATGTCTGTTTTCCTACAGCAGGATAACATTATCCAGGCATTGCTTTAGATACTGGGTTGTTCGATAGCCTTTCCCAAGCTATTTGGATATTCTTCTAGCATCTTCTTCCAAACTGTTTCTTCTTGCTGTTAGGACAGTCACAGTGGGTACCCATGTCCAGGTACTGTGCCACCTCTTCCTGCTGATGAAAATAGCCTGACTTCTCCGCTCTTCCTTCCAGGCACACGGGCCTCTGATGTAAAAAGATTATATTAGTGTTCTTAAATCAGTCAAACAAGATTGTATTTCAGTTTTCTTCAATCCATCCTCTGTTCCTTTGGAAATAGGCGCGGGCAGCGGCTGGAGGCCAGCAGCCGAGTGAGGACTGTTATTTCTAGCTTTCAGCTGCTGGGTGACTGTTCAAAAGTGGCGAATCTCACTTCTCCGCAATCTCCTGTGAATTTTTAATTATGCAAATGATTTTCCATACTTACTTAATGACGTATTAGTTCCCTTTGCGCATACTCCTGAATTTCTTGTCTTGTGTGTTTCTTTCTTTTTTTTTTAAAGATTTTATTTATTTATTTCTTAGAGGGCGAGCGAGAGAGAAACAGCATGAGAGAGGAGAGGGTCAGAGGGAGAAGCAGGCTCCCCGCCGAGCAGGGAGCCCGATGTGGGACTCGATCCCAGGACCCTGGGATCATGTCCTGAGCTGAAGGCAGTCACTTAACCAACTGAGCCACCCAGGCGCCCTTGTCTTGTGTGTCTCTTAACAGTGGTTTTGAAAATACTAGTTCTTTGGAGGTACCTGACTAGTCAGGTCACTGGGTGGGCAGGAAGTCAGCGGAAGCCATTGTAAAAGGAAGGGACTTTTCAAATGAGAGTTGTCCTGCAGAAGCATCTTTGAGGGTAGCAGTGGGCACTCAAAGCCTGCCCTTTCTTTCCTCTGTCCCAAATGTTGACTCTGATGTTTCCTTGAACCACTGGTCATATCTCGCTGAAGTTGAAAAGGAGGTGAGGGATGGGGGAAGATCCAAGGAAAAAGAGATAAAAGAAGCTCTGACATCTCTCATACTTGACTTTAAAAAACATTTCACAAAATCCTTGGGGCGCCGGGATGGCTCCGTTGGTTAAGTGTCAGACTCTTGATTTTGGCTCAGGTCATGATCTCAGGGTCGTGAGATTGAGCCCCGTGTTGGGCTCCATGCTGGGCATGGAGTCTGCTTAAGATTCTCTCTCTCTCCCTCTCCTGCTGCCCCTCCCCCCCACTCATTCGCTCACTCTCTAAATAAATAAATAATAAATAATCATTTCACAAAAATGGAATTGATTTTTATATATTCCTGAAAGAACAGATACTTTCCATTTTATTAGTAGTGAAACAGACACACACAAAGCACATTAACACACGTACACCTACAGATATCTTATATGGAACTTGAGTTTCTGTTTCTGTATCAGCCTAGACAAGGCGATGAGCACAGTTCATGGCTTATTAATAAATCTACACATTCACACCAGGAGGTGAAATTGTTATTAGTGGGTGCTTGGGCCAGAGAGATTGGTAAAAGCATGTGTAGGGGAGAGGTCCCCTGTCTCTGTTAATACCCCATGAATTTCTGTGGCCCCACCCTTCCAGTGGTTCCTTCCCCTGCCCCTCTACATAAGTCTCAGCAGAGTGCTTTATGTAGCATAAAAGAAACCTTATTCCTGAAAACCCATTTGGTTTGTAGATAATGGGTAAAATAAATGAACCTTACAACACTTGCATTTTGATTTAGGATGTGGGCTTTAGCGTCTGAATGACTTACCATGTAGATGGCATTATCCATGTTCTGTTTGGGGAGTAGCAAGAGTGCCATCCGTGGAAGCCTGGACTCTCAGTGGGGGCTATTTTCTGCAAACTGTGTCTCCTTGCCACATATAATGGGCTCTGGAAAGGCTCAAGAGAGCAGCACTGGGCACGTGCACTCTTCGCAAGGCTCGGAGGCCCATTTCGCAGGCCAGTCAGACCTCAGCCTCAGTGTTGCTACAAGCAACTTGGGCCTGTATGTACACCTCTGTAATATTTCTAGAATTGCTGGAAAACTTGGTCATGTCTTTCAAGCGAATGGGATTGGCTGTTCTCACTCATGTGGCCAGATTGGGACCGCTGACCCCATCTCTAGAGTGCTCCACTGAGGCCCAGCCACAGTGGGCTAAGGTTGGAGCTGATGCTGTAGCAGCTATAATGGGTGGCTATTTATATCATGACTCTACCTGCACCCCCAGAAATCTCCCTTGACCCATTTATCTGGGTGGAAGATAAATGTGCAAGAGTCCAGGCTCTGGGAGGGCCCCCGGGATCCCAGTTGTCCAGAAGAAGAGTAACAGGTGAGGGTAAAGCTCAGGGAGGGAGTAGAAGGGATGGAAAGCAAACCGCCTACGTTCTGTGCCTTTCTTGCTCCCCCTTGTCAGTTGTGTGTGTGTGTGTGTGTGCCTGTGCACACACAAGAGGATTTCAGGTGTGCCCTAGGGGTCCACACCTGCGAGGGGGTGAAGGGAGCTGGATGGGGCAGAGGGAGAAGTTAAACTGTGGTGCATTTATAACAAAGTCCTCAGCCAACCCTACAGGGAGCCCTAGAGCTGGGTGGCCCTTCAGGGATGTCCAGTTGTGGCAAAGGGGTGGGACCTCTGTACCCTGGCCTGAACGTGTCACTGGATGTGGGCTGCCCTCTGGGGAGGGGGCGTAGCTCTGGGCGAGGCAGCTCCCTTGAGCCAAGGATAATAATACCCAGAGAAGGACATGCCTGCGAGCTTCCCAGGGCTAGGGGATTGGAGCTGCCTTTCTGAAGGGCCTGCCATCTCTGCCTGCCCCATCCTGGACCTAACACTCATCCCCACGAGGAGAGGGAGAGAATCACAAGCAGACTCCTCACTGAGCATGGAACCGGACATGGGGCTCACTCTCATGACTCTGAGATCATGACCTGAGCCAAAATCAAGAGTCAGATGCTTAACTGACTGAAACATCCAGGTGCCCCCTTTCTATGCTTCACTTTGATTAACTCCTATGTCTTCACAGTCTTTGACTTTTTTATTTTGTGGTGTCTAATCAGCAGTCAATCCCATCTAGTATATTTTTTAATTTCAGATATTGTGTTTTCCATCTCTATAAATTATATTTTGGTCTCTTTTTATATCTTCCATTTTTCTTAATCTGTGTTTTTTCTCTACCTCCCTGAATATATGGAGCATATTTATAATAGCTATTTTAAACCTTTGTGTGCTAATTCCATCATCTCTGATAATCTTGGGTCTTTTTCTATTCATGGAATTTTGTCCTGGTTATGTGCCATATTTTCCAACTTCTTTGTAAACCTGCTAATTTCTTATTAGATACCAGACATTTTGAATTTTACATTGCTGGATGCTGGGTTTTGTTGTATTCCTTTTAAATAGTGGTTTTTGTTTATTTGTTTGTTGTTTTAAATAGTGTTTTTGTACGTGGTACAATGAGTGTATTTGTTTTTGTACACCTTCAAGGTGCTAGTAAGAAGTTTGATACTTTCAAAGGCTTGATTTTAAGCTTTGCTAGGGTGAGCCGAGAATAGCTTTTGGTCGATGGCTGTTAAGTGAAGTCCTTCTTAGCATTCTCCTTGATGTCCACTCTCCTTGATGTCACTCTGGCTGGCGAGAAGACAACAAGCTGCCACCATGGTCCGAGCTCCCAGGGTTGTTTTGCCAACTTCTGGTGATTCTTTGCCTGGCCTTTGGTAGTTTCCTGACTCACCTGCACAGGTCAGTACTCGGTCAAAGACCGAAGGGGATTCCATGGAAGATCTCTGGAGCTCTCTTTCTGTGTGTCTTCTTCCTCTCCAGCATTCTGTCCCACAAATACCAGCTTCACTTTGGGGAACTCCAACTTCTGTTTCCTCAACTCAGTGGCACCCTGGGCTCTGTTTGGGTTCTTCGCTGTGCTTTAGCTTAGACGTAATAAGATGGTGTGCTGGGACCATTGCAGGGCTCACCTCCCTCACTTTCTTTTTCTCAGGAACCACGATCCTGAGCTGCTTATTGAACAGTGTCTAAAAACTATTGTTACTGGTTTTTTTGAAATCCAGCTTTCTAGTTGTTTAACATGCTAGGATAATCTAATCCTTGTTTTTCCATCCTGGCCAGAGGCAGTTGTCACAGTATTTCATTTTCCAAATAACAGTAGTTTATACGCTTCCTGAGACAGCCTGTTTCATTTTTGAGCAAGTATAACTGTTAGGTAGTTCCTTCTTTTTTCCTGATCTTTCCCTCTAGGCCAGTGCTGCCCAATAAAAATACAATGTGAGCCACACATATAATTTTAAGTTATCTAGTAGTGTCATTTAAAAACTCATAAGAAACAGGTGAAATTAAGTTTAGTAATATATTGAACACAATAGAAGCAAAATATTATCATTTCAATTTTGCCTGCTGCCTATTTTGCCCAGTAGGTATTTAAGCAGGGGAAGATTATAATCATATTTAAGGTTAATATCATGATTCAGCAACCAATACCAAAAATTATTAATGAGATCCTTTCATTCTTTTTTTTCACATTAAGTCTTTGAAATCCAGTGTGGATTTTACACTTACAGCACACCTCAATTTGGACTGACTACATTTCAAATGCTCAGAAGCCACATGGGGTGAGGGGCCACCACACTGGATGTTGTAGCTCCTGGCTCTAGAATAGCAAATGTACTTCTCTTCCCCTGCATATGGGACAGGTGGTGGGATATGTTCTCCTGTGTGATCTGTCCTCATGGGATCCCTGATGTCATACTCAACTATAACAGACTGGCTGTACCCACTACCTTTGCTTTTCCACTCAAGAAAGGTTTTCAGGGGCGCCTGGGTGGCTCAGTTGGTTAAGCGACTGCCTTCAGCTCAGGTCATGATCCCAGGGTCCTGGGATCGAGTCCCGCATCGGGCTCCCTGCTCTGCGGGGAGCCTGCTTCTCCCTCTCCTATTCCCCCTGCTTGTGTTCCCTCTCTCGCTGTGTCTCTCTCTGTCAAATAAATAAATAAAAAATCTTAAAAAAATAAAAAATAAAAAATAAAAGAAAGGTTTTCAGTTTGTGAGAAAGGGAAGATGATAGCCAGCCTATTGTTTTATTCCTCTTTCTCCTCTGCAAGATCCTGACTTCTCTTCTGTTTTCTTCTTTCCTTTCACTGCTTGTCTCCAAGTACCACATCTTCTTTATATACCTGATTCTTCCCAACAAACTCGGCTTCCTGTCTGACACACACTGGGGCTCCTTCTCTTTAGCAAGAGGTAAGAACTACCAGGTCCCAGCCTGTGCATTCATGCTTTCCCTCACTCTTTCTGGAGGTGATTTTATCTGTGCTTCTTCTAAGTCAATACACCCACCCTGCTCATTTTTCCAACCTTGTCCTCTCCACTTGCCCAGCCACTGGCTAGAGGGCTGTGGTGGCTCATTAGAATTTGTATATATATTTTCTTCTTCTTATAGATAATCTGAACAGTGTTCTCTGTTCCCCAGGAACATTGAAGGCATTTTATTCTGTATTTGTTTTCAGAGAGTGAGGGAGAAATGTGGACTCAGGCTACCATTGTTCTTCAAACCCAGAAGTCCTCAAGCAAATCGTTTGCAAACGTGGGTGTTAAAAATGTTCTTAATAATAGACTTCTTCCGACATTCTCACAAGTAATCTTGATGATGTCTCCGTATGGAAGCTGCATACAGCAGCAACCCTTAGATACCAACCATATGCCCCATCGCCACCCCCACCCCATGGCTCTGCTTCTGGGGGTTAAACATCTCCAACTCTTTCAAGCGTACCTCGTCCTAAGATACACTGTTGAGTCTTTTCACCTACCTCTCCTTTCATTTTACCCAGATCCTCCTTTAAATGAGCAGCAGTTTCTAGACGTGGTCTGACTAACACAAAAGCAAGTCTGATGTCTCTTTTCGTGAAAATTCTCCTTCCATTGATGCAGCCAAGTTTTGTTTTGAGTTGCTGGTAGTCACATTACGCTGCTAATTCATACTGAGTTTGAAATTGATTAAAACCCCTAGGTCTTTTTCACAAGCCACATTCCCTCCGTTCAAGGACTGTCCGGGCGATAGTGGTGATTTGTGTTGGAAGTTACATTCTTTCTTGTTAAACTTCACTTCACTTAATCCGCTTATCATTTGAACCTTTTGCTTAAGAACGGGAAAGCATGACATTTGGTGACAGGTACTTAAACGTTCTTGAGGACCTTTCGTCTAAAAGGCCGGTATAAGGAATTCAGGAATATTCTATATAAGTCAGCTCATGAAAAAGGTCGTTATGATTCTACCTGTACATATTTTCATCAGGTGAGGATTGTGATCACATTTAAGGCAAATACAGAATGAGGTATACTGCTCACACTGACAAGAAGCTCTCTCAGGATTCCCACTTTTTATTTCAGATCAACTTGTTACACATTAGCTGTGTCGACTACACCTGACTAGAATGGTCTGTGGAGCCTTTAAAGAAAGAACCTCATGGCCAGGTCCGAACTCAGATCATATAAATCAGAATTTATGGAGATAGGACCCAGACATTGGACTTTTTGACAGACTATTTCCCCTGAGTAAGTGATTCTGATCTGCCTCTCAGGTTGAGAGCCACTAGAACGTAGAGAAGACCGTGTGTGTGTGTGTGTGTGTGTGTGTGTGCGCACGTGCGCGTGCGCGCATGTGTGTCTTCACTACTGGACGAGCGTCCGTAGATGGCTCTCCATTTCTTGGGTCTGCTTTCTAAAAAGCAGAGAGAGCTGCCTTCTTTCCCACATGTGAGGAGTTTGTGGATGTGACCTCCACGAATACTCCCATCTTGCAAATTTTAACCAGAGCTGTAGGTTTTCATGTTACATAGGTGTTAATGCTAAAAAATCCTTACAAAAGAAAATTCAGACTGTTGAAACAAACACTTGGAGACTGTTTCCTTTGTAGAAAACCAGAATTCTTTAAATAGTACATCTCCCTGGAGAAGTAAAGGCATGACTCATTTTATAAGACGATTTACTAATTATTTTTAAACAACCATCTGTTATAGGAAGTGAGACATACTGGTAATTTTCTCTTGCCTCTCTGGACTAAAAGGACTCATGACATATAGATATTAATGAAATAAAAATTAGTTGGAATCATGGAATTTTAAAACTGAAAAGACCCTTAGGTGACCCTCTGCTTCAGCTTCTTTTTACAGAGAGCAGCAATCTAGGGAGGGGTTGTGGCCTAAGAAACAGCCTACTCACCACTATGTCAGTCCAGGAATCAGCTAGAGCTGGTTAGAAATGCAGCCCCTCTGGTCCCACCAGAGACCTTCTGAATGAGAGTCTGTATTTACACCAACTCTAGGTGATTTATATGCATATTAAAGTTTCAGAAGCACTGTTCTAAAAAATTCAGATCCAGGTAACTAACAGGAAATGTCCGTGTGTAGCTAGGTTTGGTAGAATCCAATTTAAATGTAATGCAACTTCTTTGAGGAAAAAAAAAAAGGAAAAACTCAATTTTTTTTTCTGTGACCTTGTCATCTTGGATAATAAGAACTAATATAACAAAAAAGGAATGTATTTGGTAGGAGTTCAGAAAATTGCTTTCTTTGATTGAAGGCACTTCTTTTTCTTTTCAGACAGGCAAAGCTAAAAGTTTGCTTTCAAAACAGCATAAAATGCTTATTATATTGTCCTTTGTTTCATTGCCAACTGTGGATTTAGATGTGGAGCCATTCAAAAAGCAGTGGGACATTATGAGTCATTCATGACCTCCTGGGCTTTTGACATTACCGTAGAACCACAGATTCCCAAGCCCAGAGTTTCCTTAAGGCATTTCAGAAACACAGCTCTGCAACTTTATTGAAACCATAGCTGCAGATGTCTTTCCCAGAGGTGTATGGGAGTGCGGTGGCAGAGATGATTCCTTTACTCAAAATGAGCATTTTCTCTCATTAGCATTACTATTATTTTTTCCTCGTTGTCAACATTTGTTTTGTTCGGTAATCCTTGCAATCAGTTCTTAGGAATAGAGACCAGGGCCAGATATATTTACCTTCACTAACAAGCAAGTCATGATTAGTTGATAAAGATCTCTAGATTCTGGAATCTTAAAATAGAAGAAAAAATTACACAAAAAATAAAGCCAAGAGTGTAGATATCAGGGTTTGACTAAATTTACTGTACACGCCCCCCCCCCCCCCCCCCCCCCGCCTTTTTTGGTGGAGATGAAAGTAGTAAGTCATGTATGAATTGAGTGGTGCTGGCTGGGTTACGCAGATAGCACAATGCAGGCTGATGGCTATGGATGGGAGAATGTTCTCTGAGATCCACAGCACAGTGAAGGGTTCTGATGTTCTGTGATATGAGGATCAGTGGAAGGAAATGGAAATATTTCACTTGAAGAGGATTTAATTATCTTTAAATGTTTGAAAAACTGACCGATGTTTGAAGAAAGTACACGGACTTCTCTTGGACAATTACTCACTATTGGAGATATACATGTAGGAGTGTGTATGTCTTTTGCTCGGGTTATCCAAAAGGGCATGTCAGCATCAGTAGAAACTAGATTCAATGAGCTTAAAAGTCCCTTCCAAGCCCAGAGGGCTTTGGGCACTGTTCTTTCTCATGCACTACCCCCTCTGCATCTCCAGTGCTTCTCCCCTATACCACGGCCACAGCCTCCAGAGGCTCCAGCTCTGGTTACTCTGAATTCCCTCCCACCACTTACACACAGCAATAGGGAATGCTACTATATATCAACCAGCTCTTCATTAGAGCAGAAGTTTTCTGAGTATAGATACCTTATCTGTTCGGGTCACTGGTATGCTCCCCGTATCTCAAACAGTGCTGCATAATGGCCTCTTTTTGGACTCACAAGTAAAATAGAACTTCTAACCGTGACCTGTGAAATTGGTAATCTGGTCCATGCTTCTTCCCCAACTTCATCTTAGGACGTGCTCCATCTTTCTTACTATTCTTCAGCTGCATTGGCCTTTCTGATCCCTAAGCATGTCAAGACTTTTCCCCACCCCAGGCCCTTTGCACATACTGTTTCTTCTTCTTGAAATGTTCTTTACCCCACTCTTCCCTGGGCACCCCTACTTAACCTTCAGGTTACAACCTTTGAGTTCCATTTCCTTAACATGGCTTCCTGATGTCACCCCATCTAAGTGAGCTCCCCAATTTACACATCGTGGTATTCTCTACTTCATAACACTTATAAGTGTGTAGTTACATATTTACTATTATGTGTTTGAGCTCTTAGGGTTTGGTTCTTTCAGTAGACTGTAAGCTATTTGAAGACAGAGACTAGTCCCTGATGCTTTGCACAATGCACGGGGGCTCAAGAAATATTTTTTTGACCAGTGGTTCTCAGTTGGGGTGATTTTACCCTCCAGGGACATTTGGCAATCTCTGGAGATATTTCTGATGGTCACAATTGTATCTAGTGGACAGAGACTAAGGATACGTACTGTTAACCCTCCTAATGGGTAGGACAGGCCCCACACAAAGAATTGCCTGGCCCACCATGTCAAGAGTGCCCAGGCTGAGATTCCTGGAATGAATAGATGAACTTCCTTCTCTTTTGGTTGAGTGCACTTTGTGGTTGGTGGTGTTCCCAAATGATTCCTTGCTCTCTCACCTCTCACTCTAACAGAGGGAAGTTAGGTTATGCAGGAACAGCCTAATGCACTATTTCTTGAGAAGCCAAGCTCTGCATAATTAGCTGGGTAGCATTTCTTCACATGTAAATATTGGCAGTTAAAAATTACTCAAGTGATAATGGTTGCCAGCCATTTCCTTTTGAATTCAGGCAACTGCGTTTGGAAAGTTCTGATGAATTGAGAGAATGAGATTGTAGCTTATTGTTCAATTGGAACTGGGAGAAGACCAATTAACGTTTAGAACACTATGACTTTCCATTCCTTTGTGGTCATGTACAGTTTGGGTTGAGAAGGGCATAGCAGGTGAGGTAGGGTTGACCGTGCCAACAGTCATTCTTGGTTCATTCTCATTCACTTAGTGACCCTTTCTCTCTGGTCATTTCTTCACCTCTAACCCTCATTGAGTGTTGGGTCTAAGCAACAGACCATTCATGTCCTGGAGGCAGCCAACTCCTGCCCTTCGCACACACCTTCCCCTCCCCTGGAATCAGAGAATCCAAGTTTGAGCCACACGACTTCCCATCTCTAGCTCAAAGCACAGCACTTAGGAGGAAGTCTTCCCAGGTTGCGACACATTGGAAAAGTTTGTTTCAGCTCCATTCAGCGCTTCCACACCCTCCCTCCTCAGGGCACAGAGACAAATGCTTGGATGGTGCGCTTGGGAAAACCGATGATGCAACTGTCCACAGAAGGAGGAGACTAGGGCTCTGGTAGCTGCTTCAGGAGCTGAAGGAATCAATGGCTCTGCATTATTTTAACCTTTCCGTGGCACGCCAGTTGGAAAGCTCTGCTGTAGAGTAGCCCCCACTATATCCCAGCTGCCCAGCTATGGGCCACAATAAGGTCATGTATTCCCTTTTGGATGTGGGCTGGTGGATTGGGGTTGTCTAAGAACAAGTCATATTTTGTCTACCACTAGAGAAGGGCAGGTGAGATACTTGTGAATTTTCCTTACTCAGAAATCTCGCCAGCAATGGCAATGTGGCTCCTCTGAGCAGAGGAAACACCACTGTCCCACAAGAACTATGTTAAGTGGCTGTCAAGGGTCCTGCTGCAGAGGGCTCTAAGTCGTCAGGGGGCTCTGGGGACCCAAACCTGTGCACTGCATCTCAGGAGGCCAGCCTTTGTGGCACAGCCTGGCTGACTGCTGTGCTCCAGTATTCTGAGGTCATAGGTGGTGGCTACCCCACGGGCCAAGCCAGCGCAGAAGCTAGATCCTGGCCATGGAGATTTGATGCAGTTTGGAAGTGGCTGAAGACAAGAGTAGAGGTCTGTATCAAAGAGCGCCCCCCACCCCGCCACCGCCATTGAGTGTGATGGGCTGGGAAGCAAGGTCTCCCGGCAGGGCAGGACTGAGGATGATCTGGAAGTTTTCGCCTGGAGCAACTGAGTGAATGGAAGTGCCACTTGCTGAAATGTTGAAGACTGGAGAAAAGTGGTGAACGAGGAGACCGTTTGATGGGACAGTTAGGCCACTGAGAGGAGATTGTCTAGCTATGATCATTTGAGGCCAGGGAGAGAGGTCCACACTGAGGTATAAACTTGAGAGTCATGGGGTGCCTGTGTGGCTCGGTCAGTTGAGCGTCCAACCCTTGGTTTTGGCTCAGATCATGATCTCAGGATCATGGGATCAAGCCCTGCATTGGGCTCCATGCTCAGCATGGAGTCTGCTTAGGATTCTCTCTCTCCCTCTCCCATTGCCCTTCCCCCTGCTCCCTCTCTCTCTCTCATGCTCTATCTCTCTCTCAAATAAATAAATAAATCTAAAAAAAAAAATTGGGAGTCAATTGCATTTAGGTGGGATTTAATGCTGTGGAGTTAGATTCATTCATTCACTCTCTCATCAAATAGATACAAGTGTCTACTGTGTGCTGGATGAAATCACCTAAGAGAAACAAGGAAGAAAGATGGTATATTCTGGTACACCCCAAGCCAACCCATTCCCCTCTCTCCCTCTCTCTCTCTGCCAAGAGAACCACTAAAGCTGCGTCCTTCCACCCATGCTTTTATATACTTATTATGCTTGGGTATAGTCACAAACATTAGAGTATTGCGTCCGTATTTTTAAACTTCACATGAATGCTATGATCTAGTATATATAATTGTGCAACTTGCTTTCTTCATTCATCACATTCACATCGATATGTAACTCTGTAGATCAATTCATTTAACTCCTATATAGTATTCCATGAATCAGATATTCCACACTGTTCATCCTCCTGTTTACAGCCAATTCTACCATAAACCTTAAATCTGTCTCCTCGGGAACATATATGAGTTTCTTGGTAGGATTCCCAAGTCAAGTTTATGGGGTGCTGCCAAATGATTCTTCAAACCAAGCATATGAGAGGCGCTCTTTCCCCACATCCTCACCAACTTTTGGTTTTATCAGACTTTTCAATATTTACCAGTTTGATGAATGTGAGATTGTATCTCATTTTAGTTTGCACTTTCCTGATTACTAAGATTGAGCATTTTGTATAGTTTATTAGTCAGTAATGTTGCCTCTCCTGTGAGTTGCCCCTTCAGATCCTTTGCCTGCTTTTCTGTAATACTGGTTTTTTTCCCTTAATGGACTGTATAAGTTCTTTGTTGGATGCTAATATTTGAAACGAACTTTAACATCTCAATTTTAATACACATTTTCTGGGCTACATACTTTTTTTTTTTAAGAGAGAGCGAGAATGGAGTGGACGGTGGGAAGGGCAGAGGGAGAAAGAATCTTAAGCAGGCTCCATGCCCAGCAAGGAACCTGATGGGACTTGATCTCACAACTCTGAGATCATGAGCTGAGCTGAAATCAAGAGTCACATGCTTAACCGACTGAACCACGTAGGGGCCCCTGGGCTGTGTACTTAATCCTCTGCTTTACTATGGTTATTTCTTAAGTGTTGCTTACCTAAATCCTAGTGGGTGTTTTGGTTTTTTCTTTCAAAATAATTTTGCATCTTTGCCTTGTTAGAGTTGTTAAATTTCCAGCCATAGCATCTAAGGCCATTTCCAAAGAACGCAATATGTAGCAATTTTGAGAATGCACTAATTTTAATGGATTTAACCCCCAAAGCAAATTACACGTATGAAATAAAATCATTTTCTGCATCCATCACAATTTGATGATTACCACAGAGTCTGGTACATTTTTAATTAATTTTTGGGTAATACAGAGAATATGAAAGAAAACCATACACTTTTTTCCCCAGCACAATTCTATTTAATGGAGGTGGGCAGCAGGATGTTCCACTATGATTAATTAGTACAGGGGCCTGTCAACATTAGGTAGAGAAAAAGCCACCATTATTCTTTTGGGAGTTGCATCCATTGGTGGCTGCAGTGTGAGGGGACACTATGGATCCCTGGATGCTGGGGATAGACTCTTTAGGGTTGATCCAGTGTCTGATGTTAGCTTGGGAAGTATGGAAGGTGACGGAGGAGGGGGTAAAAGTTCTCCAGGGAGTTGGGTCTTGATGATTCCATGAGTATCCTGGGTGGTCTCCTGGTGTAAGAGTATCTCACTTTTGTTCTTGAATGTCCCTGTGTGGTGGTTGTACAAGACTGCTAAGTGGAAATCCAGGTCATTCTTTGGTATCTCAAGATCAAAAAAATAAGCATCCTGCTTCATGGAGGTGATTGTGGGAGTTGAGCTGATCCAACTCCAGGGTTCCTGTTGCTGAGCAAGGTGAGCTGGGTTTTTATATGGCAGTTTCTTGGGAGCCTGGAGTTTTCCCAGGAAGGTATTATCGTTATCCAATGGAGGGTGCTGGAAAGGGTCTCCGGTGAAAGGCATAGTAAAATGTGGAGTGAGCTGCTGGTGTGAGGGCGAAAACCATGCATTTTTATCAAGAGCCATGCAGGGTGATCTAAGCTCTGTGGCCACTAAGCTGTGTCACTCAGCTGGGGTGGGATGAATTCCTGTAGCTTTTATTTCACCTGGAAAATGAACATGTTTGACAAGACACTCTCTAGCATCCACCTAGCCCTGACACTGGCTTCTTCTCTTAGATGCTCATTTTTAAAAGCCTGTAAGCCCTAGCAAAATGAATTCATTTTGAATTAAGGAAATTAGATAGATTGAGGGCAGCAAGTAAAATGAAAAAAAAGCCATCCATGGAAAATAGAACATACGGTTGACCCTTGTACAATACAGGTTTGAACAGCACAGTTTTGTAATTGTATTTTCTCTTCCTTATGATTTTCTTAGTAATATTTCCTTTTCTCTAGCTTACTTTATTGTAAGAATACAGTATATGATACATAGAACAAATAAAATACGTGTTAGTCAACTGTTTATGTTCTTGATAATGTTTCTAGTCAACAGTAGACTGTTAGTAGTTAAGTTTTTGGCCAATCCAAAGTTATACATGGATTTTTGACTGTGCAGGGGGTCAGTGCCCCCAACCCCCATGTTGTTCAAAGGTCATCAGTATTCTAGTTTACACTGGTGAGTTGGAGTAGTTTCAAAAGCAACTTTTGAGTCTGGGTCTGAAATTCAAGAGGAAACCTTCTGTGTATGCAGACCAGTCACAAAAATTGGGAATCGTGAATAAGCCAATCTTAAGGCATGTTTTCAGCAACTTGCATCCAAACTCCACCAAACATAAGAGACTAGGTACTACTTTGACTTGCACTCAGGATGATAGGGTGCTGGGGCTGTGGTCTTGGTCCTGGTATTCTGTGTCCAAGAGATATGACACCACCCAAAGCGAATTACCATGTGATATTACAGGTTCAAGCATTTTTTTTCATGAGCTCCCCGAAAGGAAAGGAGAAATAGCAGAGGCTAGAAGGGTGTCCATTGCTTTGGGGGTATTCCAGTACTCGGATGCTTGAGTCTCTGAACATGAGTCAGTTCAGCTCTGTGACCTCACTCCAAGAACCTGTCCTTCAAAGGGGTATTTTGACATCAGCATGACTTTAATTGAAGAAGGTTGGTTTGGTCCCAATGTCCCAATTTCTCCTAGTGTATGGGATGACTTTAGACTGACTGCCAATCTCCCTTCACAGTGACTATGATTTCAACCCCTCCTCTGACCACACATCTTCTCTGCCATCTTGGAGTGCCAGGCAGATGACCTTTGCCAGTATTGATCCCTTTTAGTGACGTGGGCCTCCAAAGCCCTGTTACAACTAGCGGCAAGGTCTCTCCTACATGGATAACTTGTTCTTCATTCTTTTCACCATGATTTTGTGTAAGCAAAGGTTGTTGCCGGTTGAGAAGGGGCTTTGCAAAAATTATATCCATCCACTTCAATCATGGAATGAATAATATTGTTAATAACATGTTCTAGAGGGCTCCAGTCATCTCTGGAAAAAGTTCAGTTGCATACTAGATATCTTTGCTAATTGTAGAAGAATGTTATCTGAAGTTATCAATTATTAATGTACCCTCTGTAATGGCAACTGCTAAAACCCTCACCGAGGGGACGCCCAGTTGGACAGATCATGGTGAGCAGGTGAGCTGCCGTATACTTGGATAAGTGTGAGGACCGAACCCAGTAGCTACAGCCCTTTGGCTGCTGAAGCCCAGATCCAATTCATTCTTCAAAGAAGGTTCTGGATCCCTCTTTATGCTTGCATTTTCTTGGGCCTTTAATGATTTGTAGGAGGGTTCTGGGTCAACATTTGCATGAGACAAGTTCTACTAGCCCAGTGACAACTAAAAGTGGGGGAAGGAGCGGGTCTGGTGTGCAGAGGACAGCGAAAGGGAAGGGGCAGTGCAGGGAAAGAAAGTGGCTGATTCCAAGAGAGGGACTCGCTGCTGCTGTATAAGCAAAGTCTTGGCACTCCATCAGAGCAGACAGGTAGTGTTCCAGAAAATACGCTGGCTTGACCTTTAGCAAGTGTTTAGTTCCTTGTTCCACTAGAGCAAATTTGACTTGTTTTTCATTTCTGTGAAGTGTTGTCGTTACGGGGAAAGACTTGCAGCTGTGAAAAGGTGCTCTGCAGAACATGGATTATAGCTCCTATCTTAACCTTGCCTGATTTCGGCTATGTGGGAAAGCCTCATTTTTCTGGCGTACCCAAAGCCAGCAGGTTTCAAACTGTGGGTGGCAGACCAGTAACACATCCACCATCAGTTTCCAAGGCCTCAACCATCATTGTTGTAACTGACATGGAACAGAATAAAACATGTCAGTGTTTGTCTCGCATAGTAAAAATAACTAACTAGGGATGCTTTTCATTATTCAAATTTTATGCTTCAAAGTCAGTCCTGCTGGTACCAAGGGCAGAGTCAGAACAGAGTAAGGAGGTGTGACGAGAGAGCTGGTGCTCTGCTCAATAGGAGGGGAAAGGCAGCTTTCTTATACGGACAACTGACCTCAAACAGAGCCCAGGGTCTGCCTCCTGGGTGTCCCTGTCTCAAGGGTTTGTGCAAATGACTCCAGCAGGGGTCTGTAGAGCACTGTGGTTCAGCTTCTAAGCTTAGAGTGGGGTTCTCATCCTGTCTGCCTTTCTTAGCTGTGTGGCCTTGTGAGGCTGAGCTCTGAGACTTGTTTTCTCTATTGTACAGTAAAGAGAGTGGTTCCAATGTCCTCAGGTTACCGTGAGGAGGGAATGTTATCGTTCATCCTAACTGCTTAGTCTAGCACCCAGCATGTGGACATTTATAGCATGAATGTCTACAGCAGCTTTATCCACAATTGCCAAAACTTGGAAGCAGCCAAGATGTCCTCCAAGTAGGCGAATGTACCCATAAACTGTGGTACCTCCAACAATGGAATATTCTTTAGCAATAAAAAGAAATGAGCTCGTAAGCCATGAAAAGACATGGAGGAAACTTAATGCGTATAACTAAGTGAGAGAAGCCCATCTTAAAAGACTACGTAACTCTATGATTCCAACTATATGACATTCTGGAGAAGACAAAGCTATGAGACAGTAAAAATATCAGTGGTCACCAGGAGTTGGGAGAGAGGGAGGGGTAATAGGTGGAGCATAGAGGATTTTTAGAGCAGTGAGAAAAAAAAATCCCTTTAAGGTTTTCATTGCTGTTATGGTTTTATTATAGATGGCATATACAAGATAAAATTGAATATGAGGTTTTATCAATATTTGATTACCATGGAATTTCCAGTTTATATTATTTAAGCTTGCATAATGTGTAACCGCCTATACATCCATCTAACAAACTCTTACTACCCAAAAATCCTTTCTGAGTTGGATTCATCATCTAGGGCCGTGGTTCTCAATCCTCTTGGACCCATACCCCCTTCACTAGCCTGAAATTAACTTCCCAGGTAATATAACTCACCTATAATCATAATTTCAAAAAGCAATAGAATGGGGGCGTCTGAGTGGCTCAGTTGGTTAAGCGTCTGCCTTCAGCTCAGGTCATGATCCCAGGATCCTGGGATCGAGCCCTGCATCGGGCTCCCCGCTCAGCAGGGAGTCTGCTTCTCCTTCTCCCTCTGCCCCTCTTCCCTGCTCATGCTCTCTCTCTCTCAAATAAATAAATAAATAATCTTAAAAAAAAAAGCAATAGAATGCCGCAACTGTAGTAGAAAAGAAATATAATGAAAGGCATTTCAGATAAAATCTGCATTTCACATGTAATATGTGTGCTAGACAACACTCAAGAGCATACCGAGGTCAACAGGTGCTGGGCTTGTTCACGCGAAGACTCGATGTGACTGGGGCAGCTGTAAGCACAGACTGATGCATGGCATGTTGTACTGGGGACTCAACTGTCACCGCTGGTGTTGTCTGTCATCGGTGACATGGCTTTCTGAAATAGCGAAGCTCTGAACAAAACAAAGTATAGCCTTCCTTTGAATTGTATACATAGCTGCATTCCTGGAAAATTGAGACTCTATTAAAACCAGGCAAGAATTACTGTGCTTGAATGTAAAATGGCATTAGGTGCTGGGCTTGGATGATCATAAACGGGGCTTCACTTACACCAAGGTCTGGCAGGACACTTGGATGTCATGCACGTTGTAGGATGGCGGGCGTCCCTAGCCACGGCTTACTGAAAGTCCGTAATGCTCCCCAACCCTTGTGACCATTAGATGCCATTAATTACCAGAAGGCTCCATATGGTCCAGGACCCTTTTCTAGAAGTGAGGGTGCTGGAGATGTGGCTTGGGGTGATGGGGAGCATCCTCGAGGACCACTTTATGTCTCAGTTGAAGCTGCTCCTTAAGTCCTGGAGAAATGGACCAGTAGATGCTGGTCTGTTTTTCTGGAGGGAAATTCGTTTCTTTGTTCTGACTCAGATTTCCTCCTTGTTCCCTACAAAAATCTTTGGAAGAAGAAAAAGGAGACCCAGGGGGCATGGCCCATGAAAGCAATCGTCAGCCAAACAAGGCTGCTCCCTGAAAGACCCCATCTGCCTTTCTCCATTGCATCTTTAACTGATGAGACACCAAGTTTATTCCTCAGCGTTTACCGTGGGCCTTGTTTATTTTGAGACCCTTGCAGTGTTGTTGTGGAAAAGACCAGATTGTACAGAGAAGAGCCCATGATGATACATTTCTGTGATTAATGCAGCAGCACATGTGTACATTGGGTTTTTTCAAAAGCCGTGTTTGCCTGAAGATTGTACACAGAGGACGTATTTGGTTACATACACCTGGAGGTTGTCAGGTTTAGTCTGTAAGGCACAGAAGGAAAGAGTAACTCATGTGGCTCTGGCTGGCAGCCTGAAAGACGCTGTGTCAGGAACCGGTCTCCATCTTCCGTTTTTTTTCTTTTCTTTTCTAGTCTGGGCTTAATGGAGATGTTTGTGAACTGCTTTCAAGGGTGTGGGGTCCTGTTCGACAGTGGCCTTGCCCAGAGCCTGAGTACTCAGTATTGTTCTAGTAATCCATACCACCTTTTATCTTTTGCAATGAAGCCTGACCCGTAGCCATTTCATCTCCCTTCCTTAGGGGCGGTATCATTCTTCTGGGAGTTTTCCTCCCAGAATTCCTTTGAGAACACCATTAGAGAAGAGGAGGAACCTAGACCTCTTCATTAAGAACTGTCCTTGAAGGAGTCCCTGCATAAAGAAAATAGAAAACGTCCTAATCACCAACAGTAAAAATATCTTGACAACCAAAAGTCCTACACGAGTAAGACTTTACTTAGCAAACGTTCACTGGGAAAACCATACTACTTGCTTTCTGAAAAGGAATACTTTCAAGTTTGGTTTTTAAACATCATCAGTAAAATTGACTTTTTTTCCACTGGTGTAAAGTTCTACGAAGTTTAACACAGGTATAGATTGGGGCGCCTGGGTGGCTCAGTTGGTTAAGCGACTGCCTTCGGCTCAGGTCATGATCCTGGAGTCCCGGGATCGAGTCCCGCATCAGGCTCCCTGTTCAGCAGGGAGTCTGCTTCTCCCTCTCACCCTCCCCCCTCTCATGCTCTCTCTATCTCATTCTCTCTCTCAAGTAAATAAATAAAATCTAAAAAAAAAAAAACCACAGGTATAGATTGATGGAGCCATCACCATAATCAGGATATGGGATGAGTCCATCACCCCAAACCACCCCTTCCTTCACCCTCGTTCCTGGGTTGTCTTTTCAAGAAAAGCATGTAAATGACATTAGTATGTCATATGGTAGGTATCCTTTGAAAACTAATTTTTTTCCCACTCAGCATAATGCCTTTGAGATTCATCCAGCTTCTTATAAATGTCAACACTTTGTTCATTTTTACCGGTAGGTAGTATCTCATTGTACAGATGTACTGCTGTTTATCCATTTACTGATTGAAAAACATTTGGGTTGCTTCCAGTTTTGACAATTATGAATAGAGATGTTATAAACATTTGTTTTGTGTGAACATAATGTTCATTTCTCTAGGGTAGATTCTCAGAAGTGGGATTGCTGACATATACAGTAAATGTATGTTTTACTTTATAAGCAACTGTCAAACTATTTTCCAACCGTCTGTACCACTTTGCATTTCCATCAGCAACATGTACGAGTTCCTTCCAGTCACTCTGCATCCTTGTTAGCGCTTGATAGTGTCCGTATTTTTAATTTTAGCTATCCTAATGGGATTATAGTTGTATCTCATTGTGGCTTTTTGCATTTTCCTAATGGCTGATTAGGATTGATGTTGAACATCTTTTCATATGCTTATTTGACATCCTATATCCTCTTTGAGGGAATGCTTATTTTAATATATTTTGCCCATATTTCAATTGGTTTGTTTTTTTCTTATTGTTGAGTTTTGACAATTCTTTTTTATGCATACCTGTCAGCCGTGGGGTTGGCGAATATTATCCCCTAGTTTGCAGCTTGTCTTTTTATTCTCTGAATAGTGTCTTTTATAGTACAAAAGTTACATTTTGATGAAATCCAGTTTATTAGTTTTTTTTTTTTTAACAGAGTTTGTTTTTTGTGCCACATCTCGGAACTCCTCACCTAACCCAAGGTTATGGGTTTTCTTCGAAGAGAAGCTTTAGTCTTGTATTTTACATTTAGATCTATGATCCATTTTGAGTTGGCTTTGTATAAGGTATGACACTTAGGTCAAAGTTACTTTTTTGCCTATGGATTTCTAGCTGTTCCAACACCATTTGTTGAAAACACTATTTTTTCTCCATTGAATTGCTTTTGCACCTTTGTCAAAACTCAATTGGCCATATTGGTGTGGGTTTATTTCTAGATTCCCTATTCTGTTCTGTTGATCTATGTGCCTGTCCCTTTGCTAATACCACCCACTTTTGATTACTGTAACTTTATAGTAAGTTTAAAATTGGGTAGTTGGAGTTCTCCGATTTTATTCTTCTTTTTCAGAATTGATTTAGCTATTCTAGTTTCTTTGCCTATACATACAAATTTTAGAATCTGCTTGTCTCTGTGTACAAGAAATCTTGCTGAGATTTTCATTGATATTGTGTGGAATCTGTAGATCAGTCTGGGAATAATTAACATTTTTATTATGTTTAACCTTCCGATCCATGAACATAGTATGTGTCCCCAGTTATTTAAATCTTTCATCAGAGTTTTGTAGGTTTTACATGCAGATCCTATACATGATTTCTTAGATTTATACCTAAGTATTTTATTTTTTGAAACTATTGTAAATGTTACAATTAAATTAAATTTCAATTTCAATTTTTAGTCAGACATTGCTAGTCATGTTAGTTTACTGTGGCTGCTGTAACAAAATACCACAAACTTGGTGGCTTAAAACAACAAATTTATTCTCTCACAGTTCTGGAGGCCAGAAGTCTACAATCAGACCTGAGCTGAAATCAAGATGTGGCAGGGCTGTGTTCCCTCCAGAGGCTGTAGGGGGAGTCTGTTCTTTGCCTCTTCCAACTTCTGGTGCCTGCGGGCCTTCCTTACTTGTAACCATATTACTCCAGTCTCTACCTCCATCTTCACGTTGCCTCTCTTCTGTGTGGAATCTCCTATTGCATATCTTATAAAAGACACTTGGGATGGCCTTAGGGCATACCTGGATTATGCAGGATAATCTTCTCAAGATCCTTAACTTAATCATATCTGTAAAAACTTTACCATATAAAGTAACATTTACAAGTTCTAGGGATTAGAACCTACTATCTTTGAGGCCACTTATTCAGCTTACTATATTAGTGTTTAGAAATCAAGATTGTGTGTGTGTGTGTGTGTGTGTGTGTGAGATTTTGTATGTTGACCTTGTATTCTGCAACTTTGTGCTAACCTCATTTATGAATTCTAGCAGCTTTCAGTAGATTCTTTGGGATTTTCTACATAGATAATCATGTCATCTTCAAATAGGGATAATTTTATTTCTTTCTTTCCAATCTGTATGACTTCTATTTCTTTTTCTTGCCTTATTACATTGACTAGGACTTCCAATACAATGTTGTATAGGAGGGGTGAAAGTAGATATTTCTTGCTTTGTTCCTAATCTTAGGGGGAATACATTCAGCCATTCATCAGTAAGTATGATGTTAGCTTCTATTTCTTCTTAAGATGCTGCATTTTTTTAAATCATGAGTGGATATAAAATTTTGTCATGTGATTTTTTGGCATTAACTGATATAATTATATGTTTTTCTTTCTTTAGATTATTGGTAGGATGGATTACGTTCATTGATTTCTAAATATTGAACCAGCCTTTCATTTCTGAGACTAATCCCACTTCATTGTGATGTATTGTTATTTTTATATGTTGCTGGTTTTGATTTGGGCTATTTTGTTGAGGTTTTTTTATGTATATACTCATTAGAGATATTGGTCTATAGTTGTTTTTTTCTTATATTGTCTTTTTCTGACCTTGGTATCAGGGTAATTCTGGAATAAACTGGGAAGTATTCCCTCTTCTATCCAATGTAAGAGATTGTGGAAGTTTGGTGTTATTTCTTCTTTATATGTTTCATAGAACTTGTCAGTGAAAACTTCTGGGCCTGATGATATTCTTTCTCAGATTTTTAGCTAATTTAATTTTTTTCACAGTTCTATGACTATTTAGGTTACTTGTGCCATCTTGGGTGAGTTTTGGCAGTCTGTAGTTTTTGAGGAATTGGTCCATTTCATCTAAGTTGTCAAATATATATGCATAATATTGTTCATTGTATTCTGTTATTTTTATAATATCTGTACTATCCATAGTCTATTTCTCCTTTTTATTTTCTGGCAAGTTGTGCCTTCTCTTTCTTTTTCTTTGTCAATTTTGCTAGTGACTTATCAATTTTATGGATCTTTTCAAAGAACCAGCTTTTGGTTTTATTGCTTTTCTCTATTGTTTTTTCTGTTTCAATTTCATTTTTTTTTTTTTAAAGATTTTATTTATTTATTCATGAGAGGCAGAGAGAGAGAGGCAGAGGGAGAAGCAGGCTCCCAAGGAGCAGGGAACCCGATGCGGGACTCAATCCCAGGACCCTGGGATCATGACCTGAGCTGAAGGCAGACGCTCAACCATCTGAGCCACCCAGGCGCCCTGTTTCAATTTCATTGATTTCTTTATTTTTTCCTTCCTTTTGCTCGCTTTGGGTTTATTTTGCTTTTCTTTTGTCTAGTTTCTTAAGGTGGAAGCTCAAATTATTTGAGACTTTTCTTCTTTTCTAATATAAACATTTAATGCTATAAATTTCCTTATAAGCACTATTTTAGCTACATTTGACAAATTTCAATATACGGTATTTTCATTTTAGTACAAAATATTTTCTAATAACCCTTGTGACTTACTCTTTGATCCATTGTCAAACGTGTGTTGTTTAAGTTCCATCTGTTTGGAGATTTTCCTGTTTTTTATATTGATTTCTAGATTAATTCCATTATGATCTGAAACATACTTTGCATAATTTCAATTTTTTAAGTTTGTTAGGATTTATTTTGTGACCCATGATATGTTCTACCCTGGTGAACATTTGGGTTTTGAAAATTGGGTTTTCTTTCTGAGTTTGGGATTTGGGTTTTCTTATTCACTCAAGACTCTTTCTGGAAGGTTGTCACTCACAGCCCATTCTTTCCTTTCTCTAGAATATCCAGGATGTGAGGAGTGAGGACGAGGATGAGTATGAAGAAGAAGAGGAAGAGGAGGAGGAGAAGGAGGAAATCACCAAAGGCAAAGAGAGAGACTGTTTGAAGAATGGCCTCGGGGCCAGCAGGGACCTTATTCCCAACGGTCAACATGGCCATTAGCTTGATGCCCACGCAGCTCCAGGTGTACAGTATGCTATGAGGCCTGCCGGAAGCCAGAGCTGCTGCCCACCCCATGCCTGTGGCCTACAGGAGCCACAGGGACCCCCGATTCTGCCCTTCGCTCTTTTTAACCACCACCTTCCCCCCTCCTAAGATGTATTTAACAAAATGTTGTTAACTTGTGTTAAAACGTTAAATATAGCACCCCTATGGATTTACTGCAGTTAGGACTCCAACTGGTCAAAGATTTCAAAGATTTCTCCAGAGAACCATTTTAGTTCAGTTGTGTTCATTTATGCATGTGAGGCATGTGCTTTTTCCAAGAGCTCACTTGGTTGTAGGCCGTTTCACCTTGCCACCTTGCTCACCCTCGGGATGGCTTGAGAAGTGCTAGGCAACCCACTTTTCCAGGTGTGTTCAGCCACAGAGAGCAGCTGAGCCCCTCCCAAAAACAATGAGTTTTAGGAGGCAACACAGCAGTGGTGGAAGGAGCAAGCCAGGGGACCAGGCTTCCAGGACTCACTGGCCACTCTCTGCCGCGGGCGCTTCTTTAAACTTTCCAAGCCTTGGTGCTTCGTCTCTCCTATGGGAATCATAATATTTGCCTTGCCTACCTCCCAGAGTTGGAGTAAGGATCAAATGAGATCATCGAAGTGAAAGTATATACTGTCCACTGTGGGGTGACAGGGATCTGCCCCTCTTCTTATTATGATTCCGGCTCTGTTTGGGACCAGAGAGAAACCTGGCTAAACCTGGCACTGAATGGGCCTGAACAAAAAGCACAATCTAAAAAATTCCTTTTAAGTGTGTCTGGAGATTTCTGGAAATGCAAATATCCAGAAGGCTGTTTCCATTTTATTTGGTAACTGTTTGTTAGCTCCCCAAGGGTGATTCCCAAATTCCCCCAAATTCTCTGCCCCCGGCCCCCTACGGCACCCACCCCCCCCCCCCCCCGGCCAAGGGAAGCAAGGCTGGGCCCCATTCCTTCTTGTCTTTTGCTGGCCTCTCCCTTGCTTCTTCTCTAAGAGGGACCTTTCCTGCCGCTGCCCTGAGCCCCTCCTTCGGGCCAGCAGGGCTGCCCAGCCAGCACCGAGATCCATCTGGGGGCCAGTCTGGGGGAGTTAGACCCAGGGCAGGCTGCTCACCGAGCTATTATTTCCCAGAAAACCTGACCCTTTGGGGCACGACCTGCATGCGAGCTCCTGACCAAAGGGAAATCTTGGAAACAGAAAGAGGATGCTACCCTACTTCGCCTCTACTATCCAACCCAATCAGACCTCGTAAGAGGAAAACAGAACAAAACAGAGGACCAACACCCCTGAGAAATGTCCAAGGACAAGCGTTAGTCAATGATAGTTCCTGGGGCTTCTGACCTCTCTGGGAAGACAGATTCGGATAGGGGGCTGGCAGGTCAGTAGCCCGCTGGCTGGCGGCCCCCAAAGGGGGCACATCTGAGCCCAGAGTGCAGGGCAGACGTCAGAGCCTTCAGGAGCCGCAGAGCCTGGTGGGGTGGAGCCTGAGCAGAATATGCAAACACCACCCCGATCTCTCAGATTCTTGAGCCACATTCTGCGCCTTTATCCTGTTTTGCTTGGGGGCCCATATTATAAAGCCCAAGGGGAGCCAGCGCTGTGGGCGTGCCTAATAAAGGCACCCACATGGGCCCCACCAGATGTGGGCTGCAGCTGCCAGAGCGGGAAGGGCTGCACAACGAAGGTGTCTGCGTTTTTTGGCTTTGTTTTTGTTTTTGTTTTTTTAAGAAAAAGATGTTTTTGAAACCTTCAGAGTAAACCCAGACCAAAGCAAAAACCCTTCAGAATTCTTTCCTCGTCAAAAATCTCTTTTTGAGGAATCGTTAGAACAACAGAAAAACATATCTCAAGTTTTCTCTGCATGTTATTTGCTGTTATGAGTACAATAACATATGCATTATATGTATAATGTTATGTTATAAATCGAAAAGGCCTCCACTCACTTTAGGACATAGCTCTTGAGTTATTATTAATATTATATTATTATAATTATTTTTGGTGGAAGAAAAGCCAATTGAGACATTATTTTTTAGGTTTCCAGTTAACAGACTGTTTTTTCCCGTGATTTATTTTCGTCTTGTCTCTGTACCAAATATCTTCTCGCTTAAGGTAAAACAAAACACAACAAAACAAACCAAACCTGTGTTTTGGCTGCTCTATCCTCCAGTTCTCTTTTTCTTATTTTAATGTGGAAGGGAATATTGATATGCCAACTTCAGGGATCTGTGATACAGTTGGAAGCACTGAACTACCTCTGGAGAGGTAGATACGCATTTTTGTAGCATCCTTTAGGGCCCCTGTGGTCAATTTCAAAGGTAACCTCTCTTCCTACTGGAAACAAGGGCTCATATTATCCCAGATGACTTTATAAGAATACAGTCCACTGTGCCACCCATATTAGTATGATGGTAATGACTTATCATAAAACAAAGACAGAATCCGAAACACGTGGTGGCGAAACAGATTCAGCACCCACATTGCTTGGCTTCTTAGAGATCATTACTGGTCTCACCAGGAAATGGAAGAAAAGATTTGCCAGGCCTCTAGACATGCCCTGTTGGGAATCAGCGGGAAGAGTAAGAAGGACAGAGCCAAGTTAGGACATTAGGGTTGCTATTCCGACCTGACTGGGGTGAGCCTCTTGGCTGGGCACAGTGTAGACAGACAGACCGCTGTGGGCTGGAGTCTAACCTGGGTCATGGCATCTGGGCCCTGTGGCACAAAGCAGTGTTGAAATGCCAAGAAAAGGGACTGATCCTAAAGGTACTGTTTTGACGACACTTTCACTGTGACTGTAGATCAAGTAGACATTCAACAGATAAGAGAATATTATGAGCAACTTTATGTCAATAAATTTGAAGGTTTGAATAAAATATATAAGTTCCTAGAAAAATAACACTTGTCAAAATGGGTATAAAAGACTATATAAAATCTGAAATTTCAAAATGCACTCCTCCATCCCACAAAAAAACAAATCTCTAGGCCCAGATGGCCCATCCAGTGAATTCTTCCGATATTTAAGGAAGAATTAACCCGCGTATGACACAAACTTTTGTAGAAGCAAAAGGAACACTTTCCACACTTGTTTTTGAAGGCCTGCATAATCTTGATATTAAAATCTGACAAGAATATTAAGAGGCAAAAACCCAACAGTTATTGGCTAAGTCATTTGTGAACATAGGGGCAAAATTCCTCGACACAAGCAAACTGAATTCAGCAATACGTAAAGAAGAGAGCGTATGACAAACAAGTTAGGTTTATTTCAGGAACTTGCAGTTGATTTACTGTTTGAAAATCATAGTTATTCACCATTTTAAAAGAATAAAGGAAAAAGCCATGTCTTCAAAAGCTTTAGATAAAGTTCAACATCTGTTCATCAAAAACAAACAAAAAACAAAACAAACAACCCCACAGAAAAGTAGGAAGAGACTTCCTTAATCTGATAAATAGCATCTTCAGAAAGCATAAAGCCAGTATCAGATAATGCAGTAATGGCCAAATACCAAAAGCTTTCCCCACAGGGATTATCACGGAGACAGGGATGTCCGTTATTTTTAATGATACACATCATCCTGAATATATTCAACACTGTATTTTTCATCCTGCCCAATGTAATATTTCAAGAAATAAAAATTACAAGGCTTGAAAAAAAGAAATAAAAACTCTTCTCACAAATATAAGTGCAAAAATCCCCACACATTGTGTGTGTGCGTGTGAATTTATACAGAAATATCAAGGAACGAGACTGGCCAAGACAATCTTTAAAAGAACAAAGCAGAAGAACTCATTTTACTAAATACAGGACTTATTACAAAAAGATAGTAAAGCAGTGTGAAATTGGTACAAAGATAGACAAATAGAACAATAAAATTATATAAAGTCCAGGAACAAACTCATGCATATAGGGGCAGTTGGCTGTCCTTAAGGATAAAAATGAAACTTGATCTCTACTTAACATCACACACAAAATAAATTTCAGGTTTTTTTGTAGATCTAAATGTGAAAGGTAAAATAAATAAAGCTTCCAGAGGGAAACATAAGAGGACATCCATCTTCATGACCTTAAGATAGGCAGAAGGCTCTGAAAACATAAAGTATTATGCTTCAAGGAAAATAGTAACAAATCAGATTAAATGATAATAAAGAAGTTCTATTTCTCAACAGACTCCATTAAGAGAGTGAAAAGGCAAGCCACAGAAATATCTGCAACAATTAAAACTGACAAAGGGCTCAAATCCAAAACATATAAAGAGCTCCTACAAAAAAACCCTGACACCCCAATTAAAAAAAAAAAAATCAGCAAAGCACTTAACCAGATGCTTTACACAATACTGTATGGTCCAATAAACACAGGAGAAGGTGCTCAGTTTCATACATAGAACCATCAGGAATCATGCGCTGCTGAACGACTGTAGTTAGAGTCGCTTTGAAAACATTTGTCATCATTTCCTAAAATTGGATGCACGCACATATTATAATCCAGCAGTGTTACTCCTAGGTGCGTATCTAAAAGGCATGTGCATGAACACCAGAAGAATGCACGTGAATGTTCCCATCAGCAATGATCTTAATAACCTAAACAGGGCAGTCCCCAAATACCCTCCAAGAGTAGAACGGATAAGCCAATTGTAGTATATTTATATTACGGGATCCTATAAAGCAATGAAAGTGAAGTGGTATTTGCAACAATGTAGCTTCCTCTTACTATCTTAACTGTTTTGCAAAAGGATCTGGTGGAAAATGAATACATAATTTATGTCTCCGTTTTTTATAAGTTCAAAAAGATTTTCAGTCATTATTTATTTGAATACTTTTCCAGCCCCTCTCCTTTTTTCCCTTTTCATCCCGGAGTCCAACGACACAGATGTTAACCCATTTATTATACTTCCACAGGTCCCTGAGGCTACGTTCATCCTTTTTTGGGTTTTTGCTTGTTAGGTATTTCACTCTATTTTCTCAGGCTTCCCACCAGACAGAAGCTGATATATTGACGCAGCCCTGGCTCATCGGACGCCTCATGGCTTCCCCACGTGGTTTCCACTGACCCTGCAGAGCAGGGTACGCGTTCTCATTATCATCGGAGGGCAGTGAATGTCCCAGCTCCTCACTCGGCCTTCAGTGACACCAGCCCAGCATAGGGAGGGGGCCAGGATGCCTTGTTACAGCTGCTGAAAGTCTAGACTTCTCCCCTGATCTTTGCTGAGAGAAGTAAAGGTGAAGCCATAGTTTTCCCCACAGTGTCAGGATAGAAGAGTTGTAAATGTTCTCTGTTTTGCTAAGGTCCCCTTTCCTAGTCTCTTGGCCGAGAGAACAGGGTTCTTAGAGGGCTGTCTGTGCCCATGGACATTGATGGTTTGCTAGCTTCTCCAGCACTCAGTCCTGGATTTATGGGGCAGAAGGAAAACCCAACGAAGTCGCCACTGGGTTGTTCCTTGGGTCCTGCGGCCCCTAGCTAGTGTTCTTTTTTTTCTCCACCTTTCGGGGTCTTCTCATGCTTGCTTGAGGTATAATATCCAGGGTTTTTAACTGTACTTAGTGGACAGAATAGGGAGAAGTATGCTGACTCCATCTTGTCTGGAAGTCTTCTCTCGTAATAAGTAAGTTTATTCCATTCCTCTTTATTGACATAACACTTATATTCGTTCTAAGTTCTCTCTTATTTTCAGATTTTTTTTTTTAAGATTTATTTATTTATTTGCGAGAGAGAATGAGAGAGAGCACATGAGAGAGGGGAGGGTCAGAGGGAGAAGCAGACTCCCTGCCGAGCAGGGAGCCCAATGCGGGACTCGATGTGGGACTCGATCCAGGGACTCCAGGATCATGACCTGAGCCGAAGGCAGTCGCTTAACCAACTGAGCCACCCAGGCGCCCCTTATTTTCAGATTTTAATTCTCCCCTCGTTTCTATCTTTTCTGTAGGGATATTTTGCAGTACCTGTGCAGATGTGTTTACCTTCTGCTAATCTGGAAGCTTTACAGTCAAGTTAGATTTCTGAAAGATTATCTTTATACATGTTAGTGGGAGGTTATAATTTCAGATATTAACTACAGCCTCAGAGCTTCCAGTCTTATTAGGTTCTGGCTCATCCCAAGAAACTGGGGCGGGGAGGGGGGAGCCTTCCTGTTCAGGGTGACACAGACCAGGGGCCATGGGATAACGTTTGGCTCTAGCAGGGCCCTGAAGAAGGTTAGTCTGTCCTTTTTTCATGTGGAATGTCTTGAAAGGGAAGGGGAATCTAGTTCAAGTTTCTCATACGGAACCCTTTGTGTCTACCTGATTGTGGATGTGCTCCTTTGGAAAAAGAGAGGATAATTGGGGCCCACCAATATATATTTTAAATAGTATAAGCTGGGCATTTTTCTTACATTTTACTCAATTCGCAACCACTTAGGAATATTTTGTGCCACTAGGTTTGATCTTCTATTGGAAACCCCCATACATTCTGGAATTGCAGAAGGGGGAAACCAAAGAAAGCCGTGAGGAGGTCTGGGGGTTCTTACCAACTCTATGGGGGGGCTGTTTCCACCCACTGTCTGCTGACTCTGGGGAAGGCGATGCCTTATCTTCCATCTTCCACTAACCCCTTCAATAAGATGATTTTTGTGGAGCTTTACTTTCTGTCCCCGGTGTTAGAAAAACAAACTGGCCATTAGTGAGGATTACTGGAGGGGTCCATTTTTAAATGGGAAAACCTAAGTCCATCTAGAAGAAGGGACTTGCCCAGTGAGACCAGGTGATACTCAGTCCCATCCGGGCACCTTCCTCCACCTTTGGGTAAAGGACTCAGGCTCCTTGCCACGCCGCAGAGGCCCTGGCAGAACACAGGATCCATACGAAGTGGGCTGAAGCTTTCCCACTTGAAATCTGAACCGGAAACCCCACACCTTCCCTTCAAGGCTTGGCTCTGAAACCCCACACTGTAAGCGGCCCGCTGACTCTGGCAGTTTTCTTGGCTCATTCCCCCACTTCCCCCAGGGATAGCCACATATCCCCAGAGACTTTCCTGCTGGCATCCCTGGGTCCCTGGGAACAGCCCCCATCCAGCCCTGGTTGCTGTGAGCAAGGAAGTAACTCAGCCTTTCTCAGGGTGAGCAAAGCCTCCTGGGGCCGAGAAAGTCAGGCAGTTGCTGAGGAAAATCTGTCCCGGGTCCCAGTGAGGCAGAGACCTGCCCCTGCCTCCCCCCCACCTCCCGGCTGTTGTCTCGGTGCTCCCGCACCCCGCAACCTGTTGCTTTAAAAAAGGCCCTTGCCAGGCTGTCACTCTCCTTTGTCCTTGCAAATAAAACCTTCCACCAGGTGGCCCTCAAGCTCCTGTTCAGGAGAAGGGCAAGGCCGGGGAGGGGGAGGGGGGGGAGAGGAAGGGATGACAAAATCCATAGGCTTTTCAAGAGAGAGAATAGGCCACAGAGAGAAAGAGATAAATGAAAGTCTCAACCAGAGCTGCTCTGGGAAGACGTCTGTCCCTGGGCAGATGCCGTGGATGCCCAAGCCATTCGTCTGGGATTTGGGACAAAAGCACTTGGGACCCTTGGCCGGCCATTCTTCCGCGCTGGGCAACATCTCACACGTTCTGTTCTCCTTGGTCTCGGTGGGTGGTGGACAGGTTCCCCGGAACTCGCTGCTACCAGGTGCGCTTTGCCATGTGAAATCACTGGTCCTCCACGGGCACCCTTTGTTTTTATAGCAATGACATCCATCCGAGAACAAACCTAGCGATAGACAGGACCCCCTGGGCCGCATCCCTGGGCTTCTTCCTCACCAACCCCACGGGCTGAAGCAGACGCAGTGGAGACCTCGTGGGGCGGTCGCAGAGTGGACTCCATGCACCCCCTGCCCCCCACAGAGGCGGCTGGATTGGGGCTCAAAGTCTCTTTGCCCCGGGCCTTTTGATGCTGCTTTGAGGGGAAGGGGACAGGGAAGGAAGGGCTTTGTAACATTTACACTGAGATCCTAGGATATGAGCTTGATCTTAGAAGACAGAAATCAAGGGCGCCTGGGTGGCTCAGTGGGTTAAGCGGCTGCCTTCAGCTCAGGTCATGATCCTGGCTCAGTGGGGAGTCTGCTTCTCCCTCTGACCCTCCCGCCTCTTGCCCTCACTCTCTCTCTCAAATAAATAAAATTAAATTAAAAAAAGAAGACAGAAGTCCATGCTTCTCACTGCAGGCTGTAAATACCACTTAAGGGTCCGGATTCTGTTGGGCTTTGTATCCAACACACTCTGGAGTAGGAGCCCTTAACCTGGACCCAATGGAGTCATCCTTTTCAGAGGCAGAAGAAACTGAGCCCTTAGGCATCAAAAGACAGCCACCCTGAGGTCAGGTAGATTAGGGGGCTGTGGGTCAGATGACACAGGGCAACTCAGTGGACCATGCAGGGTGGCCAACAAGGAAGGGCACAGGAAAGCCAAGCCCACAGGTAGGGCATTGCTTGGGATTTACTACTAAGGTTAAAGTACGGACCTGCAAGTTACTGATTTAAAAAAGAAAAAAGAGGGCGCCTGGGTGGCTCAGTCGGTTAAGCGACTGCCTTCGGCTCAGGTCATGATCCTGGAGTCCCGGGATCGAGTCCCGCATCAGGCTCCCTGCTCGGCAGGGAGCCTGCTTCTCCCTCTGACCCTCCCCCCTCTCATGCTCTCTGTCTCTCATTCTCTCTCTCTCAAATAAATAAATAAAATCTTTTAAAAAAAAAAAAGAAAAAAAGAAAAAAGAATGGATTCAAAATTACATAATTTCATCTGTGATATTTCACATCATTTCATACAAGCCGTGAATTCCATTTCATCAGTGTGCAGACAAGGAGACAGAGAGGCTCGTGGGGAGCTAGGTGAAATGCACAGAGCGTGGTTTCTGGAGCCCCGGGGCGGTGGGGAGGGCACGTTGGAGTCACAGCTCACCACTCATGAGCTATGCAGCGGGGGGAACTTCTTCAGCTCTCTGAGCCGCCACTGTCTTAGCTGTAAGAATAATGCCTTCCTCTGAGGTATATTGTAAGAATTAAATGAGGTCCATGTTGAAGCACTCGACACAGAAAGAGTCCTAGCTCTGTTTCCAAAATATAGGTCGAAGTCACCCGTCTTGTAAATGGCGGAGCTTCGTTTTAATCTGCAGTTTTGACTGATCTCCAAGAACGATGCCCTTTGCATTGATGTGATCACAACATATTTATTGAGGCCCAGTGTGTCAGCGCAAGGGGTTAGAGAGGTGAAAGAGGCAGAGGGCTGGTGCTCTGTTTCTCGGAGGGGCACCACTTGGTTCTTGCTGGCATTTCGGAGGGGCTCGGCTGAAGCTGGTTCTGAGCCGTAGGGCCAGGCTGTCAGCTGCAGCCAATAAAAACTGGACAATAGGAGGAGCGTCCTTCTCCCTTCTAACTGCATTCCAGTTAACTAATTAGTTAACTACTTCCAAGCAGCGCCTTCTTAACTGTTCCTACCAGCAAACCTAACAAGAAGCCAATTGGCAAGGGGGTCTGGGACAAGTAGTTCCTAGGGAACCAGAGTCAGCACCACGGAGCAGAGTTTAGAAGGGGGACTTGGAGCTGAGAGGTAATCCGTAAATAATGAGCACAGTCTATCCATCGGACAGTTCAGCACCCACACAGGCCCTCGTATAGGTATTTAGAATTCCATACAATAACAACGTCATGCTTCTATGTAACAAGATGCAACTAGAAAAGAAGAGATACAAATTAGTACAAACACACACACGCACACACACAGAGCAAGCAAGGAAGACATATACACAGAGCTAGAATCCTCATTACAATGGTCACGGCACCATTATTCATAATTTATAATTTCCTTAACCAATTAGGATATTATCTCTCTTTATTCCAGAAGAATGTGAAGAAGATTGGCATTGGACCTTTCTTAGATGTTTGTTAGAATCCTTTGGTAAAGCTACCTTGGCTTGGCCTATTGTTTTAGAAAGTTTTAAATAATGGGTTCTATTTCTTTCATAATTATAAAACTCACCAAATTTTTAGGTATAATTAATTACTGGTTATTATTTACTTTTAATTTGTCCATTTCATCTATTAAAATTTCAAATCTATTGGCTTAAGCAAGTTCATACTATCATTTTAGGATTCTTTTGAAATCTGTAGGACTGTAGTGATATTTCTTTTAATAACTTGATAAATAACTTGATATTAGTTATTTGTGTCTTTTTTAAAACAGTCTTCCAAGGGTTTATTGATGCTGTTAGTCTTTTCACAGATGGCTTTCTTGATCATCTATATTATATCTTTGCTTCCATTTCATTAATTTCTATTACTATCTTTATAATACCCTCTTGTTATTTTTTGGATTCTAGTCTTTTATTCTTTTTCTAACTTTTTGATATGAGTATTTATACATTTTTCAGCCCTTCTTCTGTTTTATTACAAATTCTCCCTTTAGGTATGGCCTTAGTTAAATCAGAGAAATTTTAATACATAGTAGTTTCATTGTCATTTAATTCAAAATATTTTTAAAATGTCCAAGAAGAAATTTTAAAAAAATTTTAAATTTTCCATTATGACTTCAATTTGGCCCATAGGTTATTCAGAAGTGTATCTCTTTAAAAAAAAATGTATCTCTTAATTTCTAAACACCTGTACATTTTATAGTAATATTTTTATTGTCAATTTCTAGCTGAATTGCACTGTGATCAGAGATTACACTCTATTAGTCAGGGTCAGGATTGGGGTCTCCATGAAATAATCCCATAACTATGTAAACATTAAATTAAACCATACCATAAGGAACACTGTCGATCCAATGGTTTCATTGGTGAGTTCTACCAAATATTTGAACAATAAATAATACTAGTCAATATATACTTTTACAGAGAATAGGAAAAAAGGAGCCACTTCCCAATTTCCCTTAGGGGGCTATAATAACCTTGATTATCTCACAAAAAACATCATGAGAAAGGATAATTACACACCAATCTGATTCATGAACATGAATTTGAAAATCCTAAACAAATTACGAGCGAACAGAATTTTAAAATACATCATACCAAGTTTATTCTAGAGAAGCAAGACTGGTTTAACTTAAAAAAATTAATGTTCAGCACATGGTCATGAAATAATTGACTAGCCACATGCAAAAAAACAAACAGAAAAAGAACTTGGATCCATATCTCATACCATATACAAAAAACAACTCAAAATGATCACAAATCTAAACATAAAATCTGAAATGAAACAAAAATTTCTAGAAGAAAACATAAGAGAAAATCTTTGTGACCTTTGGATTAGACAAACATTTTTTTGATACAATGCCAAAAGCAGGATCCACGAAAGAAAAAAATGGTAAGCTGGATTTCATTACAATTAAGAATGTTTACTTTGCAAAAGACATTGCTAAGAAAATGAAAAGACAAGCTACAAAGTGGGAAAAAAATATTTTCAAATCCCATATCTAATAAAGGGCTTGTATCCAGAATACATAAAGAACTCTCAAGCCTAAATATTAAGAAAACAAACAACCAAATTTTTTAAATGGGCGAAAGATCCTCAACCAAATAAGATAGGTGAATGGTAAATAAGCATGTTTAAAAAAATACTCAACATTATCAGTCGTTAAGGAAATGCAAACTAAAACCACACCACCACCACATGTATTAGAATTTCTCAAACTGAAAAGACTGATGATTGTAAGTGTTGGCAAGGATGTAAGTGAAAATCTCATCTGCCGCCAGCCGGATTGTAAAATGGTACAGCATCTTTGGAAAATTAGTTGGCATTTCTTAAAAAGTTAAACACTCATCTACCTTATGAGCTAGTCAATTCTACTCCTAGGTACTTACCCCAAAGAAATAAAAACATATGTCCATATAAATATTTATTTATATATTTATTTGAGAGAGAGAGACAGCAGAGTGAGAGAGAGCACAGGACATAGGGGGTGTGGGCAGAGGGAGAGGGAAAAGCAAGCTTCCCCATAAGCAGGGACCCTGACGAGGGGCTCGATCCCAGGATCTGGGATCATGACCTGAGGCTGAAGGCAGACGCCCAACCGACTGAGCCACCCAGGCCCCCCCATATAAATATTTTTATAAGAATGTTTATAGAGACTATATTTATAATGGTCAAAAACTGGACACAACCCAAATGCCAATGAGCAGGTGAATGGATAAATACGCTGGATTAGCCACACCTAATGAACTACTACTCAGCAAGAAAAAGCAATGAACTGTTGATACGCACAACAACGTGGAAGAATGAATCCTGAGTGACAAGAGCCAGACAAGAAAGAGCACAAACTCTTCGATATTCCATTTATAGAAAACCCTAGAAAATGCAAACTAATCCATAGTGACAGGAAGCCGATTAATGGTTGCCTGAGGCAAGGGGAGAGGTGGAGAGGGGTAGGCGAGTAAGGTCACACAGGGGTCACACAGGGGTCTGAGGAAACTTTTGTGGGTGATGAATGCATTTATTATCTTGATTATGGTCTTGTTTTCAGGTGTATCTATATCTGAAATATATAGACACACACACAACCTTAATATGTGAGGTTTATTTTGTGTCAATTTTACCTCATTAAGTTTTTAAAACTTTATGAACATTGCAGGTTAAAAAAAAAAATCAATATAGTTCTCCCTCCACCTCTAGGGAGGATGGAGTAGGCCTCAGCTGACTAACATTCCTGCTGAGAACCAACTAGAAAAGGTGAACACGTTTTTAAATCCCGTGTATAAAAGCACTGGGGAGCTGTGGAAACAAGGGGGATTGGAGAGAGTTGGAAGTTCAGGGAAGACAGAACCTTTCAGAAGGCAGCTGGGAATCCCCTGCCTCACCTGGGTCAAGCACTTGGGCTGCTGTTGGGGTGGGGGTTAGTGGCAGTGGGGGGAGGTGGGGATGGGTGTGGGGGGGTCCCCAGAGAAGCCAACAGGGCTTTTGGCAGCACCAGGGAGCCATGAAATATAAAACTGAGGGCCTCACACACATGGCTGGTGTTTCCTGGAGACATCTGCTGAATTCTGAAGGCATGTGGGCAAGAAGCTGAAGAGTGAAGCCAAAACTTTAGAAAAGCAGAGGAATCCCCCAGTGCTTGGGAGACAGAAAAGATCCAGTAGGGACAGATGCCACGGGAGACAGAACCGAATGTCCTGCAAGGAAGAGAGTTGACACTGGCTTGCTGAGATGAGTCTTTCCCTGGAGACACTTCCCAATTTGGGCTGAGTGAGAGTCTGAGAATCCAGGGGTAGCTTCCAGAAGAGGGCTGCTTCTGTGGGACGAAGAACTCAGCACGACTTTTTGGTTGGTTGGGGCCGGAGTAATAATATTGGGGACTGGAAAGGTGCAGTTGGACCGTTGAGACATTTGTCAGCTTCTGAAGCTGCACAGCAAGAGAAAATGCCGAGGACATTCCTGTGGCAACAAGTGTGGAGGAGAAAAAAAAAATCCCCCAAGTTCTCAAAGGACAGCTCAGCAGGGGTTTCTAGGTTTCCAGAAACAGGGGTGACCCAAATGCAGACGATTTGCCTGCTATGAGCTCTTTACGGGGATACACTTTACACACCAAAACGTAGATGGGGCTGGGGTAACAGGGTGATGGGCATTAAGGAGGGCACGTGATGGAATGAGCACTGGGTGTTATATGCAACTGATGAATCACTGAACCCTACCTCTGAAACTAATAATACACTATATGTTAATTAATTGAATTTAAATTAAAAAATAAATGAGAAAAAAAGAAAGAAAAAAGAAATGCAAAGACGTAGAAAGATGGAACTTAAAGCATGGGACATAATTTATAGTTGACTCTTGAACAATGCAGGGGTTAGGAGCGCTGGCCCCTATGAAGTCAAAAGTCTGCGTATAATTTTTGACTCCCCAAAACTTAACTGCTCCTAGCCTCCTACTGACAGGAGGCCTTACAGATAACATAAAGTCAATTACCATGTATTTTGCACGTTATATGCATTATGTCCTGTATTCTTACAATAAAGTGAGCTAGAGAAAAGAAAATGCTATTAAGAACATCATAAAGAGGAGAGAAGACATTTGCAGTCCTGTACTGTAGTTATTTAAAAAAAAAATCCACATATAAGTGGACCCATACAATTCAAACCTGTGTGGTTTAAGGGCCAAATGTTCCATAAAACTATCCAAAAGTAATAAGGCAGATATTGACAGAGTTTAAAATGACAACAGAAAGAAAGCCTCAATACATTTCTTTTCAACAGGACAGAATATGTTCCCATCTACAGTATAGTAAGCCAGAAACCAGATAGTTATAAAATTCTCAACTGGCTGGGAATTAACGACTCTGCTCATAAATAATCCATGTGTCAAAAGTTAGAAACAAAAATGTGAAACTGTTTTAGAATGAATGATAAAGAAGAGATAACAGATCAAAACATGTGGGCAGTGGCCACATCAGAGCCAGGAGGAAATTTTGGCTTTACATGCATATACATGAAAGGTCAAAAGGAAAAAAAAAAAATCAGTGATATTAGATGTCATCAAAAGAGCTATAAACGAAGAGCTATAAACAAAGAAATCAAACTTCAGTAAGAAAAAAGAAAGAAATAATAAAGACAAGCCAAGTATTAATGAAGCAGTAAATAAATGTGCATTAGAAAAATCAACAGAGCAGGGACGCCTGGGTGGCTCAGTCGGTTAAGCAACTGCCTTCGGCTCAGGTCATGATCCCAGGGTCCTGGGATCAAGTCCCACATCGGGCTCCCAGCTCAGCTGCTTCTCCCTCCTTCCTCTGGCGCTCTCCCCGCTCACTCTCTCTCTCTCACTCTCTCTGTCAAACAAATAAATAAAATCTTAAAAAAAAAAAAAGAAAAATCAACAAAGCTACAAGTTGGTCCTTTGCAAAGAATAATAAGATTAAAATCCTCTTTACAAACCTAATTTGTCCTTGTAAACCTTCCTACAGTGAAAATCCCAAGCCCAGATGGCTTTCTTGATGACTTTTCCTAATTATTTAAGGAATAACACTAATCACACATAAACTCTTCCAGATAACAGAAAAAGAGAAAACATTGTAGCACTCTTATGAGACCAGCATGATCTTTATCTGAAAGCCTGATATGGATGTTGTAAGAAAGGAAAACTACAGACCATCTCTTTGAGGAACATAGATGAAAAATCCTTACCAAAATATCAGCAAATCTAATCCAATGATATATAAAGAAAATAAAACATCATGACTAAGCGGGGCTTACTCCAGGAATGCAATCATGGTTTAACACTCCAAATTGAATTAATGCAGTTTATCACATTAACAGAAAAAAATGAGAAACAAATAATACGATATTCTTACCATATGCATTCTCAATAGAGATGATATTGCTCTCAAAGGGATGAAAATTGGTTTGTGTCGAGTGAAAAAGGTTTTCTTTTTTTAAATATGAAGCTGAGATGCATACAGTACACAAGCAGATTTACAGTGGATCTGTAGTATTTAAATTTCATGGAGGGACAGCAATGAGGGAAAAAAAAAGAAGTTTAAAAGGCTCCAGGAGGTGGGGTAGATTATGAAAAGAAAAAAACAAACAAACAAAAAACAAATGGGGAAATACTATCTTATTAGATATAGAAAAAGCACTTGACAAAATTTAATACCTGTTGATGAATTTTTGAAAAAGCTCTTCAAAAATTGGGAATTAAGTTTCCTTAACCTGGATAAGGTACATCCATAAAAAAAGCTTTACCAAACAGCATGCTTATTGGTGAAGTGCTGAAAATGTTCTCGCTGGGACCCAGGGTAAGCCAAGAATGCCCTCTACCAGCTACTCCTATTCAGCATCATCCTGGAGGTCCTCACTAGTGAATAAGTTACAATGAAAAATAAAAAGGCAGGGGCGCCTGGGTGGCTCAGTCGGTTAAGCAGCTGCCTTCGGCTCAGGTCATGATCCCAGGGTCCTGGGATCGAGCCCCACGTTGGGCTTCCTGCTCTATGGAGATCCTGCTTCTCCCTCTCCCTCTGCCTGCCTCTCTGCCTACTTGTGCTCTCTCTCTATCTCTCTGTCAAATAAATAAATAAAATCTTAAGAAAAAAGAAAAAAGAAAAAGGCAGAAGAAATGGGAAGAAAGAAAATAATCATTATTCTCAAATGATATTATTATATACATAGAAAGTTCAAAGGGTCTGCTTATAAGCTATTAGAATTAGTAAGTGAATTTACTAAGGTTTCTAAGCATAAAGTTAACCTACAAAAGTCAGTTGTGCAGATCTTCCTTGACTTAACGATGGAACATAATGCGTAAACGCATCATAAGTTGAAAATGCATTAGTTTAGATCATAGCTTAGCCTGGCTCCCCTTAAATGTGCTCAGAACACTTACAGTAGCCTACAGTTGAGGAAAATCATCCAGCACAAAAAAATTAACAAATCAAGAAACAACAGATGTTGGCGAGGATGGGGAGAAAGGGGAACCCTCTTACACTGTTGGTGGGAAGGCAAACTGGTGCAGCCACTCTGGAAAACAGCATGGAAATTCCTCAAAAAGTTAAAAATAGAGCTACCCTCTGACCCAGCAATTGCTATACTAGGTATTTATCTAAAGGATACAAACATAGTGATTCGAAGGGGCACATGCACCCAGATGTTTATGGCGGTAATGTCCACAATAGCCAAAATATGGAAAGAGCCCAGATGTCCATCGAAGGATGAATGGATAAAGAAGATGTGGGGTATATACACAATGGAATATTACTCAGCCATCAAAAAGAATGAAATCTTGGGCGCCTGGGTGGCTCAGTTGGTTAAGCGACTGCCTTCGGCTCAGGTCATGATCCTGGAGTCCCGGGATCGAGTCCCGCATCAGGCTCCCTGCTCGGCAGGGAGCCTGCTTCTCCCTCTGACCCTCCTCCCTCTCATGCTCTCTGTCTCTCATTCTCTCTGTCTCAAATAAATAAATAAAATCTTAAAAAAAAAAAAAAAAAGAATGAAATCTTGCCATTTGCAACGACCTGGATGGAACTAGAGGGTATTATGCTAAGCGAAATAAGTCAGTCAGAGAAAGACAAGTACTATATGATTTCACTCATATGTGGAATTTAAGAAACAAAACAGATGAACACAGGGAAAAGGAAGGAAAAATAAAATAAGACAAAAACAGAGAGGGAGACAAACAATAAGAGACTCTTAACTCAAGGAAACAAACTGAAGGTTGCTGGAGGGGAGAGGGCGGGGGAGTGGGGTAACTGAGTGATGGGCATTAAGGAGGATGCTTGAAGTAATGAGCACTGGGTGTTGCATGCAACTGATGAATCACTAAATTCTACCTCTGAAACTAATAATACCCTATATGTTAATTAAATTGGATTTAAATAAAAAATTTTAAAAAATCAAAAGCACAAGCCTACTTCATAATCAAGTGTCAAGATATCTCATGTAATTTATTGAATATTGTACTGAAAGTGAAAATTGAATGGCTCTCTGGGGACAGACTGGTGGTGAGTATATTGATTGTTTACCCTCGTGATGGCGTGCCTGGCTGGGAGCTGGGGCTCACCGCCCCTGCCCAGCATCACAAGAGTATTGTACCGCATATTACTAGCTCAGGAGGAGATCAAAATTCAAAATGTGAAATACTGTTTCTCCTGAGCATATAAAAAATGTTAAGTTGAACCATTGTAAGTCGAGGACTGTCTGTATTTTTTTTTTTTTTAAACATTGTTTGTTTGTTTGTTTGTTTGTTTAATTTTATTTATTTATTTGAGACAGAGAGAATGAGAGAGACAGAGAGCACATGAGATGGGGGAAGGGTCAGAGGGAGAAGCAGGCTCCCTGCTGAGCAGGGAGCCCGATGCGGGACTCGATCCCGGGACTCCGGGATCATGACCTGAGCCGAAGGCAGTCGCTTAACCAACTGAGCCACCCAGGCGCCCTGTCTGTATTTTTTTAAAGATCTTATTTATTTACCTGAGAGAGAGAGAGAGCAAGTGAGACAGCAGGAAGGGGGGAGGGGAGGCAGAAACAGACTCCTAGCTGAGCAGGGAGCCCGACATGGGGCTCGATCCTGGGACTCCAGGATCATGACCTGAGCCGAAGGCAGACGCCCAACCGACTGAGCCACCCAGGCGCCCCAAGGACTGTCTGTATTTTACACATCAGGAACAAAAAGATAGAAAATCAAAATTTAAAACTGTAAACCATTTATTATGGCATGAAAACTCAAACACCTGAGAATAAATATAACAAAAAAATTCTGAGACCTCAGTACCGAAACCCTCATAACATTATTGTGGTTACTGGCTCAAGGTCAGACAAAGACACATGAGACAGAATAGAGTCGGGCCACAGACCCACATGCGTCTAGGAAGCTGCCCCAAACTGCAACAGGAAATGATGCTTATTGTATCAGTTTGTGTCCAATCAGGACACAGAAACCACACAGGGACTTCAAGAGGGAAGTTTAATTCTTTATAAATGATGAAGCTATGATACAAGAGAAAATATAAGATATAAGGGGACCCGAGGGCTGAGCAAGAGCACTCCAGGAGGAACGAACTTGGAAGAGGGATTCCATTCTTGGGCAGGGGTTCAGACTTCTTCAGAGAAGGCATGGTTGGAGCTCCCTGGATGCCAGAATTCTCTGGTTTGCCCCAGCCAGAGGTGGACCACTTGTTGGGTAAGCAGGAAGCAACCCTTGGGTTACAGGGGAGCTGCAGCTGGAGGCCAAGCATATAAGTGTGCAGAGGGAGAGGGGATACTGGCTGAAGTGAGAGGTCGAGAGTGCGCAGTGTCTGTGTCCAAGGATGCCATGGTAAGGTGAGCACCAGGCCGGGCTGGTGTTGCCAAGTTGCTGACAGGGAGCGCACATACTGGACATGTGGCTTAGGCAAACACCACCGGGTGTCCTGACACTCACGCTGCTCACTGAGTGTGCAGCCATTGGAAACAGCAGGAGAGGCCCCTCCCCTCGCAGTGTCCCTCCAGCGCTCTCTACCAAGAAAGGGTAACATGGTGCTCACAACTGTTGAAGGAACTCTGTCAGAGAAGGCACTGAAAGGTGAAACTGGAGCTTAGAGGTAATAAATAAATTAATACCTGGCACAATTATTTTCAATAAATAATACTGGTGCAATTGGAAACACATATAGAAAATGTATCTTTTTCCCATTTCTGCACTATGTGCAAAATTAGTCCTACAGATAATGAATCTAAATGTTAAAGATAAAATAATTTCAGAAGAAAACATAGATTTTGGAAAGATTTCTAGATTTTAGAATGGCTGCTAGCTTTTTAGGATGTAATCTAGATTTTTGGAAGGAAACATAGGCCAATATCTTCAATATTTTTTTTTAAGATTTTATTTATTTATTTGAGAGAGAACACACACAAGCAGGAGGAGAGGCAGAGGGAGAAGCAGGACCCTGGGATCATGAGCTGAAGGCAGATGCTCAACCAACTGAGCCACCCAGGTGCCCCTCCAATATTTGGCAATAAACAAATGTTTCTTAAGTGGGACATGAAAACACTAACAATAAAGGCAAAAATTGGTAAATTGCACTGTACTAAGTCTTAAAATATCTGTTCTTCAAAAAACACCATTGAACAAGTGAAAAGAACACTGAAAGAGAGGGAGAACATATTTGTAATAATATATCTGGCCAAAAATTCATATCCAGATTATGTGATGAGGGTCTAAAACTCAACCAGAGAAAGTAAGTTAACAGAAAATGGGCAAAAGACTTGAATTGGCACTTTACAAAAGAAAATGTCTTAATGACCAAGAAAATCTAAAATCTTGTACAGTTTTAGTCACTAGGGAAGTGAACATTAAAACCACTATTGATGTACAATTATGCATGCACATATATTGGCAAAAATTAGAGTTATTTCTGGACTCTCAATTCTACTCCATTGATCTGTGTGTCAATCCTTAGAGTCTTGATTACTATAGATATGTACTAAGTTTTGAAATCAGGAGTGTGATTCCGCCAACCTTGTTCCTTTTCAAAATTGTTTTGCTATTTGGATCCTTTATATTTCCATGTGACTTTTAGGATCACCTTGTTGATTTCTGTAAAAAGTCAACTAAGATTTTGATAGATATTATACTGAATCTGTAGATCAGCTCCTTTATACAGCAATTGACATGTTAAATATATTGTTTTCCAGTCCATGGACACACAAAAACTTGTATACAAATGTTGACAGTAGCATTACTCATGATAGCCAAAATGTGAAATAAAACGTGTGCAGCCACAGAACAGCGTATTATTTGGCAATAAAAAGAAATAAAGTATTGATGCATTCTACAACATGGGAGAACTTTGAAAATGTTATGCAATGTTAAAGAAGCTTGTCACAACAAAAGGCTCATTCTATTTACATGAAATGCCCAGAACAGATGAACCCACTGAGACCAAAAAAAAAAAAAAAAAAGTAGATCCTCAGGGGGGCGCCTGGGTGGCTCAGTCAGTTAAGTGTCTGCCTTCGGTTCAGATCATGATCCCAGGGTCCTGGGATGGAGCTCAGACCATGATCCCAGGGTTCTGGGATCGAGCCCTGCGTTGGGCTCTCAGTTTAGCAGGGAACCTGCCGCTCCCCCTGCTTGTGCTCTCTCTGTTAAATACATACATACATACATACATGTAGATCCTCAGGGTGGGGGAATAGAAAGTGACAGCTAATGGTGACAGGATAAAGATGAGTTGTTCTAATCTTAGATTGTGGTGATGACTACACAGCCCTGTGAATGACCTGAGAAATTGAAACGTACACATTGAGAGAGTCCATTTTGCTGTACGTGAATGATATCTCAATAAAGCTATTAGAAACAAACTGGGGTAATTTTAGACAACGAAAGAATCAATATCAATGAAAATGAATTACCGCTGTACATAATCTGATGTGTGCGTGGACGAATTTAGCGAACATGTGATTTAAGTCAAAGAAATTAGATACAAATGGTGTGCAATCCATCTACACAAAATTCAAGAACCAGCAAAGTTAAACCATAGCGTTAAAAGTTAAGATAGCGGTGATGGCAGGTGCCAATGGGGCTTCTGATGACAATGTTCTTCTTGTTTTTCTGTAGGTTGATTATGTGGGTTTTCACTTTATAATGGTTCGTTGAGCCTTCCATTTATGTTTTGCCCATTTTTTCATATGTGGGTTACACTTTAGTGAAGATTTTTAAAAGAACATGACAAGCAAGTGTTCTTGAGAAAATGACCAGTTGTCCAGTAGATTCTGTCACTATGTCACATTCTCAGGAACATGATAAGAACATGAACAGCCACATCAAGGAAGAGCACCTTCTTCCCAAGCTGCTTGCTTTGAGAGCCTCCGGGTTTCCTGACAGACCAACCAATGTGTCCTGATTCCAAAGTCACATCTTCCAAGCAGCCTTCCTGTCTCTGGATAGACAGCCCTTCACTTGACAGCTGTCTGTAGGACACAGCTAACTGGTTACGTTGGTGACAAAGTCTCCAACCCTCCTGCTTGTCCTAGGATGGGCTACAACAGAAAGTTCCCTCTGCTACCGAGACCCAAGCAGAGCTGGACAAAGTAAGTTTTCACCCATGGGCAGCCTTGAGGGATTTTTGAGAAAGAAAAGGCTGTGATAAGCCCAGATGTTTTCGAGTTGGCAAACACCCCAAATTCTATTTTAGACCAGAGGAACCTGGTTAGGTTCCACTTACATTTTGCCAAAACCGCCTCTCATTTTAACTTGAGAAGGAATTTCATTGAGAAACTCAAGATATTATGGATCCCAGGGTCAGCCTGTTCTCGGGAGGGTTGCTTCTTCCATTTTGCTCCCAGGGATATGGTGCGGTCAGAACCCAGCAACACCAGGGGACCCACTGACATGAGCTACTCCAGGGATTCTCTAGGGCCTGGGCACCTAGGAGATTCTCATGAAAATGTGTGCCAAGTGTCTCTAGAAGTGATGTCCTTCCAAGACAGTCATGTTGTAGTAAGTGCTCTGGTCTGCCAGACTTGTTTCAGGATCATTCTCTTTCTGGAAATAATTTGAGATCAATCTTAGGCCTGTTGCGATACTTGCTGTCCTCAGCGGCTTCTGGTGAGAGCATGATTGCTCACTGGGATTTAGTGTTAATTCTTCTACTTACCTGACACTTGAACTTGGACCTTTTCTGTCTTCTAGATTTTTCGAGGATGTGGGTTTTGTGAAGTTAAGGTTGTTCTTCATGTTGTTCTGGATTACTTTCTTGAAGATGTGTTGGGAGATTTGAATTTATACAGCTGCCATTGACGACAGAACTCTCTTGCTTTTAAGAAGAAAGAAAAGCCAAACCCTGGAGATAAGAGTCCATGGTCAAAAGTGACCCAGTTCCGTACGGCAGGGCTGGGCTTGAAAACCAAGCAGGACGTTCCCGTTTTATCCTGTAAAACTTGTAACATCAAAATAACCTGCATTCCTATACGTTTTTACTTGAAAATGAATCTTCAAGTTTATTTATTCTCAGTAATAGGTGAGTTCTATTTGAAGATCCTGCTTTCGGAAACTAGGCTAAAGAGGAAAATCTGGACAACCTCCAAGCTTCCTATGAAAACTTTCTTTGCAGCTTTCCTTGAAATAGCCATAGTTCCCCTGCACTTAAAGCACAATTTAATTAGCAAGAATTCAATTTATATGCAAAATTGCCAGAAATGATCCAATGCATCAACCTAGGCACACCTTTGTTCTTCTGATCTCCCTTCTCCTCTACCACTTATCTTTTCTTCTAGAAATAAACCACATACCACTATGGGATGGGCTTGGTCATCGGGTACAGTATTTGAATCAATTAGCACAAGAAGTGGCACTCTCAGATACTTCTGGAAATGAAAGTGAGGAGGGTCTTATTTTAGGGTCTTACTCTAGAATCAGGATAACTTGGATGAATATTGTTGAGAGCAGTTCCATCTCTAGTTCAAGTTGTGAGGCAGGAAAAAGGCCAGGCAGATTTCCCCTTCCTCCACCTTTTGTTCTAGCCAGGCCTTCAGTGGATTGGATGATGCCCATTCACATGAGGGACAGCAATCTACTTACATGTGAATCCATCCAGAAACATCCTCACAGACACACCCAGAAACAGTGTTTAATCTGGTGACCCCGTGGCCAGTCAAGGTGACACATTAAATCAACCATTGCAAAGGGGCTGCCAGCAAACCTGCTTGATCTTGGCCCCAGAGGAAGATATTATCTGTATTATCCAGGACAGCCAAAAAAATCTATTTGATACAGAGACCCTATCTCCATCTTCCAAAATAGGTTTTTTTTTTTTTTTTTTTTTTTTTTGCTGTTGTTGTTACAAATGTCCTTGAAAAGACAGTATGGAACAAAAGTGATCCATGTTTTAAGATTTGCAGAAATGCAGAAGACCTGTGAGTATTGTCTTCCAGCAGCCATGGCCAGTCTAGAAGCCAAAATTATTAAGCATCTCAAGCCTTCCTTTACGTACTACTGAGGAAAGGACAGTACCCAGTCATTCCTTATAACCTGTGTTTCCGGGACCTGCTCATGATCTTGCCATGATACTTTCTGAGAACAGGCCCTTGGGAAACTCTCAGGGAAGGCAGAACCAAACTATGACCTGGGGACTCTGTTCAGCTCCTTTTCTCCAGAGAGCCTGTCCCTAACAGGGGCTATTCTGCTATTTGGTTTTCTAAAATTCAACAGCATATTAGGTGGGGATACATACTTAGGTAGAAGGAATACAAAATGAATGGCAAAGTCCAGAGAGCGGTTGCCTATTGGTGGGGAAGGAGGTGCAGGAATCTAGGAGCATGGGGGCTGTGGCTTCTAAGGAATCGGTAGTGTTCTATTCCTCAGCCTGTGATAGGTTCATGGGTATTCATTTTATTATTTGTTAAACGTACATATACCTTTTCTGGATACTTCTATATATGGGATATATTCTACAGTTTAAAAGAAAGTAGGCAAGAATGAGTGAGTTGAGATTTGGAGTCAGAACACTCCAAGCTCCACTCCCTACTATCTTGGGCTTTGGTGAATTCCTCTTCATCCGTTGGAGCTCAGCTTTTTAAAAATAATAAATTGGGAGAATTGTAAATGCAGCAGAGTTGTCAAGTCTAAACAGAGGTTGGGATTTGGGCAAGGTAAATAATGACAGGGAAGATTGGCTCTTCCCCCTCCCAGCAATGGAACCTAGCTTAGGGTGGTAAAATAGATAGACGGGTAAATGATGGGTATTTTTGATCCCCTATTCTATTAAATGGGCCATGACAATGACCTTATTACACCTATCTCTAAAAGAAAAAAAAAATCTGTAGCAATTTAATAAACCAAGTCAAATTATGGGCTTCGAGTCCGGGATGGACATCCAAGAACACAGTGGTCCATGTGTTCACTCGGATTAGAACCCTTAGGGGAAAATGTCTGGCTGGGGTTCACGGCGGGGGCGGGGGGAGGTGGGTGGGAGGAAGAGTCTGTTGTCTCCTCAGAGGCCAGCTCAGCCTCCTCAGGCCCCCATGATTGGCACCTAGCGTGTGGGGCTCTCACTGGGAGTCAAAGAAAGCATTGGTGAGGGGGAGGGTGATGGTGGTGGTGGTGCAGTAAGAGACCTGGGGGCGGGGAGAGAACAGAGCAAACCAAGAAGTGAATGAGAGACAGAGGGGAGGGGTGGGCAAGAGAGAGGGATTGGGGTGGGAGGCGGGGGCAGGGGGCGGCGGGGGAAGAGAGAGTGAAGGAGAAAGGGCCAGAGGGCCAGAAAGAGAAAGAGATGGGGTGAGGCGGTGGGGAGAAGAAGGGGAGAGCCAGGAGCGCGAGCAGGTCTCCGATGGAGGGGGGAGGAGGGCCCCTCTCCCCTTCCCCCTCTCCTGGCTCCTCCCAACTCCCCCTCAGCCCAGCCCTCTCCTCCGCCCGCTCCACCCCGCCTCCCGGACGTCCCGCTCTTTCCCAGCCTACCCTCCCCGCTGCCCCCTCCACCTCTCCTCCCTTCTAAACCCCGCCCCCTACGGCCCTTCTCCCCTGCGCGGCATTCTGTCCGCAGCACGGTGGCCCCGTCCGTCTGCCCACCTGGAAGATCCCCGGGGTGCCTTTGGCCGCCCGTTTGACTTTCGCTTTGGGAACTGTGTGTTATCACAATAAAGATATTTCCAGACTGCAAAGGATGGGAGGTGCCCAGGCCTCCTCGAGAGCAAGCCGCCGCGCCCGCCAAATTCAAGGCCTCCGTCCGCCCCCGCGCGCGCGCACACGCACCCCTGCCCGGCGACCCCAACGGCCGCGCCCCGGGCCGGGCGGTGGAAAGCGCGCAAACGCTTCTGCGGAGGCTGCTCCTCGCGCGTGTGAACTTCCTGCTCCGCGGCCCCGGGCGAGGCTGAGGGGGCGGGGCGGGCGGCGGACGCGGGTGGGGACCAGCTCCCGCCGCTGGGGACGTCGCCGCCGCGCCGGGGACCCGCGCCCCTGCCTCTGCTCCCCGCGCCGGCCCCTCCGGAAGCGGCTTTGGGCCGAGGCTGGGGTTGCATCCCCGCCTTCGGGGCTCTTCTGCGGCCTTGGGGACCCCGGCGCAGCGCGCCTGCCCTGGTCCCGCCCTGCGCCCCACTCCCGCGTCTCACACCCCCCCCCCGCAGCTGGGGCCGGAGGGTCCCGGGGGAGAAATGAGACGGAGGAAACCACGAAATCGGGTCCAAGGGGAAAAAAGACAGACAAAGGGATGGATTGCCCCCCCCACCCCACCCCCCGTTCTTGGCAACAACTTCCAGAGGATCCAGGGAAGGGGAATTTGATAACCATGTAAGTTCACCCTTAGATATAGCCCAGGCCTTGTCTGGCCCTTGGCCAAGGGCGTGTTTGCCGAGCCCAGCTTGCAGAGAGGCATTTCTACAAACTCCATTTCTTTTTCAGCTCGGGGTGACTGACTGTCCCCCCCTCCCGCCCCCCTGCTTCCCCCTTTATTTTTCTTCCTCCCTGCCTTCAATTCTTTCTCTCCCTTCCTCCCTCCAGTTTTCCCTTGCACCTCCCCCCCCCGCCCCCAGGACTTTCTTTGCGCAGATTCGACTTAATCATACTCTGCATGCGATCGTCATAGGGCCACCCAAAGCCCCTTTTCTTCTTCTCTTCTATTATTTACTTCTTAATCCTTCATCTCCCGCTCCCCATTAGGAGTCCAATCTGCATATTTAATGTATGTTTTTCCAGTCCACTTGCTGTCTTCATACAGTGTGGTTTTGAGCTTTAATTACCTAAAAGTATCGTCAAACTTTTATCCCATTTTTAAATTAATTAATTAATTTATTTTTAAGATTTTATTTTTTGACAGAGAGAGAGAGAGACAGTGAGAAAGGGAACACAAGCAGGGGGAGTGGGAGAGGGAGAAGCAGGCTTCCCGCTGAGCAGGGAGCCCGATATGGGGCTCCATCCCAGGACCCTGGGATCATGACCTGAGCCGAAGGCAGATGCTTAATGACTGAGCCACCCAGGCGCTCCATCCATTATTTGCATTTTAAATTCAACATTGCTTTTGAAACTTTGGTGAGATACAGTTGACATACAACAGACTGCCCGTATTTCACGTGTACCTTTTTAAAAAAGATTGATAGATTTTAGTGGGGGGAGGGGCAGAGGGAGAGAGATAATCCCAAGCTGTCTCTCTGCTGAACAGGGAGCCCAGAGGGGCTGGATCTCAAGACCCTGAGATTATGACCTGGGCAAAATCAAGAGTCCAACACTTAACGGACTGAGCCTCCCAGGCGCCCCTCACCCATACCTTCCATAAGCTTAGACATAGGCGTGCCTTGCTGGAACCACCAATGCAAGGAGTATACTTAATATAGTCATCACTCCCCAAAGATTCCTCCTATCCCTTTATATTTTCTTCTCTGTGTGGCTCCCTGCACCTGTCTCTTCCCCAGACAACAATTGATCTGTCACCATAGATTAGTTTGCATTTTCTAGAATTTTAATAAGTGGGATCCTGGATGCTACCTTCTGGTTTTGTTATTCAGTTATTCTGAGATTCATGGATATTGTCGCATGTATCAATAGTTCATTCTTCTTTATTGCCATGTAGTATTTCATTGTATATTGTGTATCCTACAGTTTACTTATCTGTTCGCCTGTTGATAGGCATCTGGGTTCTTTCTAGTTTTTGCCTATTACAGTAAAACTGTCATGATCATTCATTTACAGATATGCTTCCATTCCTAAGAGTAGAATGCCTGGGTAGGCATATGTTTAACTTTTAATGGAATTGCCAAAATGTTTTCCAAAGTGGTTGTACCATTTTATGTTCTCATAGTAGGGCATGAAAATTCCAGTTCCTCCACATCCTCACCAATGCTTGGTATCATTTTTTTTTTAACCCATTCTCATAGATACATCCTTGTTATTTTGTTGTGGTTTTTAATTTTCATTTCCCTAAGACTAATGAAATTGAACATATTTCAGATTTTATTATTCATCTGTATCTCTTCTCTGGCAGTATGTCCACTCAAATCTTTTGTTCATTTAAAAAAAATTTTTTTTTTTTAAATTTTTATTTATTTGACAGAGAGATAGAAGAGCACAAGCAGAGGGAGTGGCAGAGGGAGAGGGAGAAGCAGGCTCTGCACTGAGCAGGGAACCCGATGTGGGACTCGATCCCAGGACCCTGAGATCATGACCTGAGCCGAAGGCAGACGCTTAACCATCTGAGCCACCCAGGCGCCCCTAAAAAAATTTTTTTAATTGAGTATATTAGTTTCAGGTATATATACAACATAGTGATTCAACTTCTCTGCAAGTTATGCTCTGCTCACAAGTGTAGCTACCCTCTGTCACTATACGCTATTAAAATATCATTGACTATATTTCCTATACTGTGCCTTTTATTTATGTGATTTAAGCCTTCTGTAACTGGAAGTCTGTATCTCCTACTCCCCTTCATTCATTTTGTACACTCTACCACCCTCTTTCCTGCCAGCCACCATCAGTTTGTTCTCTGTATTTGTAGGCCTGATTCTGCTTTTTGTTTATATATTCATTTTCTTTTTTTAGATTCCACATGTAAGTGAATAAATGTGGTAATTGTCTTTCTCAGTCTGACTTACTTCACTTAGCATAATACCTGCTAGGTCCATCCATGTTGTCGCAAATGCACACTCTCATGCCTTCACTATGACTGTGTTGTAATATTCCATTGTTCTTCTTTTTTTTTTTTTAAAGATTTTATTTATTTATCTGACAGAGAGAGACACAGCGAGAGAGGGAACACAAGCAGGGGGAGTGGGAGAGGGATAAGCAGGCTTCCCGCCGAGCAGGGAGCCGGATGCGGTGCTTGATCCCAGGACGCTGGGATCATGACCCGAGTCGAAGGCAGAGGCTTAACGACTGAGCCACCCAGGCGCCCCTCCATTGTTCTTCTTTATCCATTCATCTATCAGTGAACACTTGGGTTGCTTCCATATCTTGGCTATTGTTAATAGTGCTGCAGTGAACATAGGGATGTATATATCTTTTCAAATTAGTGTTTTCATTGTGGGGGGGAAATAACGGGTAGATCATATCTATTTTTAATTTTTTGGGGAAACTCCATCCTGCTTTCCACAGTGGCTGTACCATTTACATTCCTACCAAAGTGCATGAGGGTTCCTTATTCTCCATATCTTCACCAATATTTGTTATTTCTTACCTTTTTGATGTTAGCCATTCTGACAGGTCGTTTTGATTTGCATTGTCGTTTTGATTAGCATTGCCCTGATGATTAGTGCTGTTAAGCATCTTTTCAGGTGTCTGTTTGCCATCTGTATGTCTTCTTTGGAAAAATGTCTATACAGGTCCTCTCCTCATTATTTATTTATTTATTTAAATTCAATTTTGTTTTTTTTTTTTTTAGAAAGGGAGGAGAAAGGCAAAGGGAGAGAGAGAGAGGGAGAGAGAGAGAGAATCTCAAGCACTAGATGATGACCTGAGCTGAAATCAAGAGTCGGATATTTGACTGAGCCACCCAGGTGCCCTTCCTCTGCCCATTTTTTTGTTGTTGTTTTTTTATTTTTATTTATTTCTTTATTTATTTTTTATTTATTTGTGAGAGAGAGAATGAGAGACAGAGAGCACGAGAGGGAGGAGGGTCAGAGGGAGAAGCAGACTCCCCGCTGAGCAGGGAGCCCGATGCGGGACTCGATCCCTGGACTCCAGGATCATGACCTGAGCCGAAGGCAGTCGCTTAACCGAGTGAGCCACCCAGGCGCCCTGCCCATTTTTTTAATAGGATTATTTGTCTGTTTGTTTTGGTGTTGGGTTGTATAAGTTCCTTACATATTTTTGATATTAACCCCTTATTAGAGATAGCATTTTCAAATATCTTCAGTAGGTTGTAGGTTTTTGTTGTTGTTGTTCTGTTGATGGTTTTCTTTGCTGGGCAAAAGCTTTTTATTTTGATGTGGTCCCAGTAGTTTATTTTTGCTTTTGTTTCCCTTGTCTTAGGAGACAGATCTTAGACAAATGTTGTTATGGCCAATGTCAGAGAAATTACTGCCTGTGTTCTCTTCTAGGATGCTTATGGTTTTAGGTCTCACATTTAGGTCTTTAGTCCACTTTGTGTTTATATTTTTGTATGGTGTAAGAAAGTGGTTTAGTTTGATTCTTTTGCATGTAGCTGTCCAGTGTTCCCAGCACCATTTATTGAAGAGACTGTTTTTTCCCCATTGTATATTCTTGTCTCCTTTGTCATAGATTAATTGACCGTATAAGATAAGTTTATTTCTGGGCTCTCTGTTCTGCTTTATTGATCTATGGGTCCATTTTTGTGTCAGTGCCCTACTGTGTATCTTGAAATCTGGAATTGTGATGTCTCCAGCTTTGTTCTTCTTACTCAGAATTGCTTTGGCTTTTTGGGATCCCCCGTAAGGATTCAGTATTGTTTGTTCTAGTTCTGTGAAAAATGCTGTTGGTATTTTGTTAGGGATTGCATTGAATCTGTAGATTGCTCCAGGTAGTATGGGCATTTTCACAATGTTAATTCTTCCAATTCATGAGCATGAAATATATTTCCATTTGTTTGTGTCATCTTCAATTTCTTTCATTAATATTTTACGGTTTTTGAGAGTACAGGTCTTTCACTTCCTTGGTTAAGTTTATTCCTAGCTAAATTATTCTTTTGGTTCAATTGTAAATGGAATTGTTTTCTTAATTTCTCTTTCTGCTACTTCATTATTAGAATATAGAAATGCTACCAATTTTGCGGTATCAGTTTTGTATCCTGCAACTTTACTGAATTCATTTATTACTACTAGTAGTTTGTTGGTGCAGTCTGTAGGGTTTCTCCATATACTGTCAAGTCATCTGCAAATAGTGACGGTTTAAAAACTTCTTTACCAATATGGATGCCTCTTATTTCTTTTTCTTGTTTGATTGCTGTGGCAAGGACTTCCAATACTATGTTGAATAAAAGTTTGCCATTTTTTTCTTTTTTCAAAGATTTATTTATTTATTTGAGAGAGAGAGAGAAAGAGCAAGGGGAGGGGCAGAGGGAGAGAGAGAACCCACAAGCAGACTCCCCACTGAGTGCAGAGCCTGATGCAGGGCTCGGTCCCAGGACCCTGAGATCATGACCTGAGCCAAAACCAAGAGTCAGCTGCCTAACCGACAGAGCCACCCAGGAGCCCCTGCCCTTTTTTTTTTTTTTTAATTGGGTGTGTGTCATCTTATTACTGAGTTTCTTATCATGGTAAAATATATGTAACATAAAATCATTTTAGCCACTTTTTTTTTTTTAAAGTTTTTATTTATTTGACAGAGAGAGACACAGCGAGAGAGGGAACACAAGCAGGGGGAGTGGGAGAGGGAGAAGCAGGCTTCCCGCCGAGCAGGGAGCCTGATGCGGGGCTCGATCCCAGGACCCTGGGATCATGACCTGAGCCGAAGGCAGACGCTTAACGACTGAGCCACCCAGGCACCCCATTTTAGCCACTTTTAAGTGTATAGTTCAGTAGCATTAAGTACATTCACAATGTTGATCAACCATTACCACTATTTTCAAAACTTTTTTTTATCCTCTGTTCTACACAGAAACTCTACCCATTACACAACTCTCCAACCTCATATGCTGACCTATATGGTAATTCTGTGATTGACATTTTGAGGAACTGCCGTATTTTTATACAGAGGCTGTAACATTTTCCATTTCCACCAGCAATGTATGAGGGTTTCAGTTTCTCCACATCAACACTTCATATTTTCCATTGTTTTTGAAAGTAGCCATCCTAATGGGTGTGAGGTGGTATTTCATTGTGATTTTGATTTGCATTTCCCTAGTGATTAATGACGTTGAGCATCTTTTTATGTGCTTACTGGCCATTTGTGAAACTTCTTTGGAGAAATGCCTATTCAAATCTTTTTACCATTTTTGAATAGCGTTATTATTGAGTTTTGAGAGTTCTATATATATTTTGGGTATAAGTATCCTATCAGATATATGCTTTGCAAATATGTTCTCCTGACCTGTGCCTTGTCTTTTCATTTGATAACAGTGTTTTATATAGAGCAAATGTGTTCAGTTACAGTGAAGTCCAGTCTATCATTATGCCCTTCAATGGATCATTCTTTTGGTGTCATATCTTAAGAAATCTTTGCCTACCTTAAAGTCACAAAGGTTTTCTCCTACATTTTCTTCTGGAAGTTTTAAGTTTTACATTTAGGTTTCTATTCCATTTTGAATTAATTTTCTACATGATGCAAGGTATACATGTTAGTTTTTTTCCTATGAATAAACAAATTTTCTAGCCACATTTTAAAAAAAGACTGCTTTCTTCACCTTTGCACCTTTTCCAAAAGTCTGCGTATGTGCAGTTCTATATCTGGGTTCTATTTTCTGTCCCATTGATTTCTTTTGTCTGACTTGATGCAAATACCATGCCGTCCTGATTAGTATAAATTTACAATAAATCTTGAAATCAGATAGTCCACCAAATTTTTTCTTTTTCAGAGTTGTTTTCTAGGACTTTTGCATTTCCATAGGAATTTTAAACTCAGCTTATCAGTTCCTCCAAAAGTCTGCTGGGAATTTGTTTGAGGATGCATCAAATGTGTATACCAATTTGGAGAGAAGTGATATTTTAGCAATATTGAGTCTTATGAATATTGTACATCTCCCAGTTATTTAGGTCTTTTAAAATTTTGCTCTGTGATGTTTTGTAGTTTGAGCATACATATCTTCGGCATCTTTTTTTCAGACCTATCCCTAAGTATTTCATATTTTTTGTGCGGTTATAAATGGTATTTTTAAATTTTGATTTCTGATTGTTCATTGCTAATGTATAGAAATACAATTGAAATTTTTATATTGATCTTGTATCTTGTATCCTTGCTGAACTTATTAGTCCCAATAACTTCAAAAAATAGATTTCTTAAGATTTCCTACAAAGATGATCATACTCTCTGTGAATAAAGGCAATTTTATTTCTCCTTTCCCAGTGGAATATTTTAATTTATTCTTTACCTGATTTCATCAGCTAGGCTAAAATCAAGTTCAAGTTCCAAAGGGAGATAATCTAGCTCACCGTCTCCTTTTACAGATGAGAATACGGAGGATCTGAGGAGACAAAAACATTGCCTTAAACCATTCAGTTAGAGGCAGATTTAGTACACAGCCATATGATCCATTCACAGGCAAGTGAACTTCCTTTTTTTCTTCCAGTTTCTCCCCTTAATGACAGAGGCTTGACTCCAGTGCCCCAATACTGATTCTAATCCCCAAGCTACCACTGACCCGCTGTGTGCCCTTAATGAGCACAATGCTTATTTCTCCCTAGTGGCTCCACCTATAGAATGTGGTTAATAATATTCACAGAAAGGGTTATGATGAGGCCTTTGCACCTCACTTGCTTCCTCTTGTTTCCAGCTTCCAGATGCTGTGTTGATGGTCACCAGTTCCCCCAGAGCAAGCAACAATGCAGGGAGGAATTAGGAGCCATGGCCGTCGACTAGCTCCTTGGGATCCAGGGTAAAAGAATTATGTATCTTTGTTGCTATTACATTTTCATCCATAAAGTGGGACTCTTTATCTCATGGACACTTGTAAGAAATGGTCAGTGGTTTTTGTTTTTGTTTTTTTTTAATTAATTAATTTGAGAGAGAGAGAGTGCGTGCATGGGTGGGTGGAGGGGCGGAGGGAGAGGAGAGAGAGAATCCCAAGCAGACTCCTAGCTGAGTGTGGAGCCTGATGTGGGGCTCATTCCACGACCCAAGATCATGACCTGAGCTGAAACCAAGAGTCTGATGCTTAACTGACTGACCCAGAAATGGTCAGTGTTTTAAGAAGTTATAAACCTTAAGGAAATAATTTACTAAGTCATCTTGGGCAAGTCATTAGCATTTCTCAATTCACTTTGCCTATCTGATAATGGGAGATAATGTTATTTTTCCCCTCACGGGGTTAATTTAAAGTTAAGTAGTTTGTTTGTGTATATTACGTTATACAAATGCACCCTACTCGAAAACACAAAAGCAATATGTTAAGTATATTAAAGGTGGAAACACATTGGAATTTTTATAAAGATTGCATTTTTTCAAAATACTACATTCACAGGGGTCCTTGGGTGGCTCAGTGGGTTAAGCATCTGACTCTTGGTTTTGGCTCAGGTCATGGTCTCAGGGTTGTGAGACCAAGCCCTGCATGGGGCTCTGCCCTCAGCATGAAGTCTGATGGAGATTATCTCTCCCTCTGCCCCTCTGCACCTCCCCTTGCTCGCTTGCTCTCTCTCTCTCAAATAAATACATAAATAATTTTTAAAAAAATCCAAAATACTACACTCAGCAAAGAAAGCAAATGATAAGAAAGTTCTTGAAGCGTGAAACAATGACGCCTGCTCCAACTCTAACTGCAGACTCATTCCCTTTTAACTATTTCTATTAGTTTTTCTGACGGCTTCCTTCATTTCATTAAAAAAATATTCTTATACCAGTGCTTTTTAGATCTCAAGATTAGATATATCAGTTGATTTATTGCTACAGTGGATAAGGATTTACCTCACTTTTATCACATTCCTACCCCAACAGAAGAGATTTTTACTTCTTTTATTGGTTGCCTGGGTAATTCAAAAAAACATATATATCCCTCTACTTATTTTATTAGCCATAGGCTGTTTGATTTCTCCACTTTGGAAGGGGAGGATACTTACCCTTTATACTTTTCGTCATTTTTTTTTTTAACCTCCCACCTCTCTTCCTTTGGTGTTTATTCTTTGTACATTTTCCAGGGTGATAATTTTTACAGTTGGTTCTTAGCCAGAATGATTTATCCTGGCATTTCTCACTGGTTGATTTGAACAGTCGAAAATCATCTCACAGTGTTTACATTATGATGACTATGTACAGGTTGTTCTGTGCAGAGCCAAGCATGTATTATGATTCTATGTCCTTCTTGTGTGACTTTTTTTTTTTTTTTTTTAGTGTTTCTGCTTACCTTCTGGGAACTGAGACTCCCCGCTCCTTTTCGATGGTGCCAAACACATGTAGGCATGGATTCAAGCACCCACACTCACTGCTTGCCAGGCAAGCCAGTCAGTCTCATCCCTGGACCTGGGCCAAGGCTTAGTGAAGGAGCCATGGATGGGGACAAACCAGCTCTCTGGCTGCTCAGGTGAATGTAGTCACCTTGCTCAGCCTGCAGGTGGCTTCTGAGTAGACTGAACTAATGGCCACCTCCTGCATGCCACCATTGAAGGAATGTTTCCATACAAATCTTTAATTTATCTTGGAGTTAATTTTAGTATGCGTTATGAGTCTGTATCAGTTAACTATTGCTGTGTAACGAATTATCCACTCCTCCCCTGCCCCCCCCCCCCAAAAACCCTTGGTTGCTTAAAAAACTAATTATAATTTATTTTCTCTTGGTTTTTGTGGGTCATGGATTCAGCCAGGGTACAGAGGGGATGGCTTGTCTCTGCTCATAATGTTTGGGGCTGGTTCTAAGGCTGGAGCCTGAAGTCTTCTGAAGGCTTGACTAAGGATGGAGAATCTGCCTTTTTTTTTTTTTTTTTTTTAACACAGGGCTTGAACTGAGGACCCCGAGATCAAGACCTGAGCTGAGATCAAGAATCAGACACTTAACCAACTAAGCCACCCAGGCGCCCTGAAAATCTGCTTTCAGAGTGACTCACTCACATGGCTAGTTAGTTGATTCTAGCAAGTTGGTGTCCTTTTCGTTGGGTTTTCCACAAGGCTGCTTGAGTAACCTCATGACCTAGTCGCTGGTTTCCACCAAAGTAAGTGATGAAAGAGAGTGAGAGAGAGAAAGAACGAGAGAGAGAGAGAACAACAGGCAGAGAGTGTATTCTTTTTATGACCTAGCCCCAGTCATCACAAAGCCTCACTCCATCACTCCCAATACATTCTGTTTGTTAGAAGCAAGTCAGTGAATGTAGTACACTTTCAAGTGGGGGAGTTAGGTTCCACCGGTGGAAGGGAAGAGGGTCGTAATTAGCAGATACACAGTTGACCCTTGAACAACATGAGGGTTAGAGGTGCTGACCCCTGTGTAAGTTGAACATCTGCATATAACTTTTGACTCCCCCCAAACTTAACTACTAATAGCCTACTGTTGACCAGAAGCCTGATCGATTACATAATCAGTCAATTAACACATATTTTGCATGTTGTATGTATTCTTACTATAAAGTAAGCCAGAGAAAAGAAATTGTTAATAAGAAAGTCATAAGGAGGAAAAAATACATATAGAGTATTGTAGTGTATTTATATAAAAAAAAATCTGCACATAAGTGGATCTGCACAGTTCAAACCCATGTTGTTCAAGGGTCAGGTGTATTTTAAAACCATCACAGAATCCAACTTAGGTTTTGTCTGAGTTTGCAGACCGCTGTCACCTGTTGAATACTCTATCATCACCACACCAATCCGAACCATCATCATTTGTATTTACCAAAATCACATATAAATTTGGGTCACTTCTGTTTCCCATCCTGTACTGGTGTCACATTTTAGCCTAGTATTTCGGACAAGCTGCTTTCCTTGAGCAGAGGAAGAACTGGGAGAGAACCTCTCTGGTCCCTCAAGGGGCAAATGCTGAGAAAGGTGTGTTACAGAACAACAGAAAATATACTGCTTTTCTCTCTCGTTCGCTGGGGAGAGGGATTAGTTGTGATGAAGCCCTGTGCTCATGTCAGAGAGTAAAGGCCCTCATCCTGCTAATTCAGACACATGGGGGCTGCAAGTGCTGCCTCCTACCCAGAGGGGGCCTCTGGTGACCTTCAGAAGGACATGAAGATAGAGTTGTCTTTTCAACAATGAAGGCTTCTTTGGTGGACACTCAGCTCTGGGCAGGCTGAGACCACATGGGCACAACCTGGGGGGTGGGTAGAGCCAAGATATTGGGAATGGGTATGGCCAGTAGCAACCTTGATTGAACAATAATAGCTAGACTTAAAAAAACAAACCAACCACTTTTCAAATTAGTAGGAACTTGGTCTTGTTCTGCATTATCGCCCCGAAGGCCTGTTTGGGTGAGCAGGAATGGGGCACAGCAGGAATTTCCAGACAGGGGCCATTCCCGGAGTCAGGTAGGTATGGTCTCTTGTGGCAAGAGCACCCATTCCTGGTGAAGCAAATGTGGCCAGCACCCTGTGGTCCAGGGAGGTACAGGGAGGAGCGTGCAGACCCCACAGGGAGAGGTGGGCAAGATTCACTCAGAGGACTAGGATGCTGGCCAAGTAGCTGCATTTCAGGCCAGAATCCAGGCTCACCAGGGAAAGGGTGAAATATAAATCAGAAAAACCTTGCCTTTGGAGCAGGGATGGCTGCATTTCACACCAATTCTGGTTTAGGAAGACAAGACTGATGCTGGACGCCCCCTGCTGGAGAGGATGTGGCATCTCATGGGTGGCCAAGAAGGAGGGCTCCTCGCCTGGAGAGCCAAGTGAATTGAGTCTCAACGAGGAGGCTTGTGGTGTGGAATCCCTCCCTCCCTCTGAATCCCCTCACTCACCCTCTCTCAACAGCCCACCAATGCCTACTGATCTTCAGGGTACAGGGGCATCCTTCCACCTACAAACAGATCAAATTGGCACATGAGTCTTGGCCCCTGGATTCACCAATTACCAGCTCAAGAAAGCCCTGAGTGGAAAATTCAAGAGGATCACGTTTGGCTTCAATGCGTACAGGTCTCTTGATACTTTGCACAGTCTGGGTCTTGGGCCCTCTATTTCTAAGTATGGGCTTTGAAATGGTGGGTCTTGGAGGAGTCTGTCTTGCTTTCACTCACAATAACAGTGATGGTCTCTCATGGCCACCAACATCCAAACCCAAGCGTCCGCTGTGAAGCGTTGGAAGAGAGAGGCCAAGAGACGCAATATACCTGACCTGCTGGGGGTCCATTGCTGGACAAAATGATCAGAAAAGACCACTGCCCACCAGAATAGAGCTGTTCACAAAAAACAAGTGGATAGGCTGAGAAGTTGAGTTTTGTCAACTATGAGCACAACAAATTGTTTCGACCCCCAGACCCGGAGCATGGCTTCCCTTACGTCCCATTCAGATCATCACTGCCAACTGTAGGGTTTTTGTCTGCTTACTGGTCTTGTTTTAACCTCACCCTGAGCCCTCTGCTCCATCCATGAAATGGGATTAAGCCCCGCCCTTCCACAAAATTAAGACAAGGCTATTTGTGTGTGTTAAGATGAATTGAGACCATAGCCAATTTCTTTTTTTTTTTTTAAGCATTCCTTTATTGTGGAAAAATACACATAACATAAAACTTACCATTTTAGCCATTTTCAGTGTATAGTTCAGCGGCATTAAGTACATTCACACTGTTGTGCAACGATCACCACTCTCCATCTCCAGAACTTTTTCATCTTTCCAAATGGAAACTTGATACACGTTAAACCACCTCTCATTTCCCCTTCCCTGGCCCATGGGAGTCACCATTCTACCTTGTGTGTCTATGAATTTGACTATTCTAGGTACCTCACATACATGGAATTGTATAGTATTTGTCTTTTTGTGACTGACTTATTTCACCTGGTGTCATGTCTTCTTTCAGATGTCTCCGTGGAAATGGAATTGCTGGATCGTAGGGTAGTTCTATTTTAAAGTTTTTGAAGAACCCACACACTGTTCTCCTTAGTGGCTGACCCAGTTTACACTCCCTCCAACAGTGCATGGGGGCTCCCCTTTCTCCACATCCTTGCCAACGTTTGTGATCTCTTGTCCTTTTTTTTTTTTTTTTAAAGATTTATTTATTTATTTGCGAGAGAGAGAATGAGAGACAGAGAGCACGAGAGGGAAGAGGGCAGAGGGAGAAGCAGACCCCCTGCTGAGCAGGGAGCCCGATGCGGGACTCGATCCCGGGACTCCAGGATCATGACCTGAGCCGAACGCAGTCGCTTAACCAACTGAGCCACCCAGGCGCCCATCTCTTGTCCTTTGTTAACAGCTATCCTAATGGGTGTGAGGTGGTATCTTCGGTTCTGCTTTGCTTTTCCCTGATGATGAGTGATGTTGAGCATCTTTTCATGCACCTGTTGGCCATTTGTATGTCTTCTTTGGAACAATGTCTATTTGGGCCCTTTGCCCATTTTTTAGTTGGATTATTATTATTATTTTTAAAGATTTTATTTATTTATTTGAGAGAGACTGGGAGAGAGATAGGACACATGCACAAGCAGTGGGGGGTGGTGTAGAGAGAGAGGGAGAGAATCCCAAGCTGACTCCGGGCTGAGCGTGGAGCTTGATGCGGGGTTCAATCTCATGACCCGGAGATCATGACCTGAGCTGAAACCGAGAGTCAGACACTTAACCTACTGAGCCACCCAGGTGCCCCAGATTATTATTTTTTTATTAAGTTGGTTTTTTTTTAAAGATTTTATTTATTTGAGAGAGAGAGAATGAGATAGAGAAAGCATGAGGGGGGGGAGGGTCAGAGGGAGAAGCAGACTCCCCGCCGAGCAGGGAGCCCAATGCGGGACTCGATCCCGGGACTCCAGGATCATGACCTGAGCCAAAGGCAGTTGCTTAATCAACTGAGCCACCCAGGTGCCCCTATTTTTTATTAAGTTGTAGGATTTCCCTATATATTTTGGGTATCACCCCCTTCTTAGATATATGGTTTGCAGATATTTTCTCCCATTCTGGAGTTGCCTTTCCATTTTGTTGAAGGTTGCTTTTGCCGTGCAGAAGCAGCTTTTAGATTTGATGTAGTCCCACTTGTTGATTCTTGGTTTTTGTTCCTTGTGCTTTTGGTGTCATCCAAAAACATCACTGCCGAGAACAATGCCAAGGAGCTGTTTCCTGTGCTTTCTTCTATGAGTTTTATGGTTTCAAGTTTTACATTTAAGTCTTTAATCCAACTCAAGTTGATTTCTGTGAGTGGTGTAAGATAGGGGTCTCATTTCATTCTTTTGCATGCGAATATCAAGTTTTCCTATCACCATTTATCAGAGAGCCTGTCCTTTCTCCTTGAGTATTCTTGGCTGCCTTGTCAAATATTAGTTGACCCTATACACCTGGGTTTATTTCTGGGCTTTTGATTCTGTTCCATTGGTCTATGTGTCTGTTTTAATGCCAATACCCTACTGTTCTGGTCGCTATAGCTTTGTAATATAGCTTGAAACCAGGCAGTGGGATACCTCCATCTTTGTTCTTCTTTCTCAACATTGCTTTGGTTCTTTGGGGTCTTTCGTGTTTCCATGTGAATTTTGGGTTTTTGCTATTTCTGTGCAAAATGCCAATGGAATTTTGATAGGGATTGTATTGAAACACAAGATCATTTTGGAAGGGAGGCTGAAACCTTTAATGGTGACTGATGAACTCAATGGTGAAGGGCAGAGGGAATTCAGACTCATCTAGGCCAGATTAAGACCTTTAGGGGGTCTGTCTCTCAGCTCCACATGCTGACTTCTAAGGGCTGCTTTTCATCATTGAGACTGAAAGTCTGCAACCTACATGCTGTGACTCCCTGACATGTCTCCCCTACATTTCTTTGGCTTCCTGTTAGATTCTGCCAAAAAGAGGCCCTGGCAGGAGATCAGATGGCAAGGAACAGAGATAAGTATCCAGTGCAACAGGTGCTGGAAGTTGCTGGTGTGGCAATGGGCACGGAGCCCCGGTCTAGTTCATGCATCTGGTAGATCCAGAACCAACCGTGATGGTGTGGTCAGTGGTGCAGCAGGAAGCAGAGGCCCCTGGGGCTGGAATGCACCACAGGGGCAGGGGCGGGGGCAGCATATAATCACTGAATTTCCCCTTTTTAACTCTTCCTCACTTTTGTACTCAATTCTCCGTGTTAAATTCCCCTGCTTGAAATACCTTGAATGATAGCAATTATCCTGCCTGGACCTTGAATGGCATCTTTTCATGCAATTTAATATAAAAAGAACACCAAACCTTAAAAAAGTTCAGTGTGTATCCTTCCAGACTTTTCCCTGGGATTTTACCATACAAATGATTTAATACTGTGTGTATTTACGGAAGTATTATCATTCATGTGCATTCTTCCACAACTTGATTTTTTTTTTAAATATATGATAACCAGTCTTGGAGTTCTCTCCACGGTGTTATAAATATGAGCTTAAACCGATGCCTTGTGTTCTAGCAGCCATTTATCTAATGATGGACATTCAGGTTTTCAATACGTCTGCTCTTAAGAAGGCGCTGTGGTGAACATTCTTACATGTGCGCCAGTGTTTCTTGGTGGTAGTTAACCAGACATGGAATCCCAGAGTTGTGTACATTTTAGATTTGACTACGGTTTGCCCGATTGTTCTTCAAAGCGGCCGTGCCAATTTACACTCCCACCCAGGGGCAGGAGAATGTCCTCTCCAATTCTTGATATTTCCCAGCTCTTTCGTTTTGGACAGCCTGGGGGATGAGACAGTATCTTGCTGGTGCTTTAGTTTGCATGCTCCTATGGACTCATGCATTGGAGCATCATCTGATAGGTTGACAAGGACTACTTCCAGTGGCAGAAGTAATTGTTCTTGCGAAGCAGAGTGGTGGCTGCTCCCTGGCTTTCAGGGGGCAGGTCTGTGAGGTGGCTCTTTTGCTACAAAGCTGCACCAAAAACTCCCCATGATTTCTTGTGCCATCAGCAGTTGGCTGACGCTGCTGTCAAGGGGGAGGGAAAAAGCGCCAAGCCTTTTTTGGACGCGTGTGGATGTGCGTGGTACCTAGCAGCGAGTAGCTTCCCCTGGAGTAGGGGATGGGCTGCTGAGTGCCCGGCAGTGGCCAGCCCCTGTGGAGGGCAGGGATAGACAGAGCAGAAAAGGATTCCATCAGCCACTCCCTGGAGGATCCATCAAGCAGCAAGTTTGCAGTAGTAAAAGTGGTGGGCTTTATTGAGAGCCAGTGATGCAGTCCACTCCCAGGGTTACTGAAATGTCATGGAAGCCGGACAGTTTTCACCTCTGGATTCCTTCTGATGACATGGAATCCCGTGATACATTTTAGATTCTGAAAGCCCCAAGCAGAGTCCAGTAGGAGTATGGTAACCTCTCTGCTTTGATAAAATAGAAACAGAAAACAGGACAAGGAAGGGAGGGGGAGAGACCTGAGAACGGTTATGCTTCAGTTAATTCTGTTTTGTTTTCTACAAGATGCTCCTCACAAGCTGAAGGGATCACCTTTCTTGCAAATTTCAGTTATATTCTGGTGGGAAAAGCATGAACTCAACTGGAAGTCCAGACTTTGCCACTTTGTGCAAGTTTCCTAGCACCCCGCCCCCCCAAAAAACACCTGCCTGCTCTGGAAGCCTCTTGCTCGCTGTTCGTGGTAAGCAGCACCAGGCTGGAAGTCAGGACCAGGAATTCCAGCTCCTGTTTTGACAGAAACTCACCGGGTAATTAGCAAGCTCCTTCAGCTCTCTCTCCCTCAGTTTCTCAATCTGTAAGAGGGTGTGATCATGCCTGTACTCCTGGCTTCTGTGAGGATAAAGACGACAGGAAGTGCGAAGGCTTTGGCTAAACGCTCCCGCATTGTACGTAGCCATCAGGTGCAAACTCAGGTGTGCCAGAAAGTGTCCAGCCGCAAACAACCCAAACTAGTTTTACTCTAGATGCAGAGAGAATATGCTTTTATGGATGAAACCGGTTGTCCAGGACGATTTCTGGCCTGTCTTTTGGGGATGTTGGGCAGCAGGGTCAGAGAGGATTGTGACAAGGACGACAAACTCTGAAGACCTGTCAGGTGTCCTCCCAGGTCCTCCTGGAAAGCGCAGCTCCAGGGGCTCTCTGGCGCCACCTGGTGTCCCATCCTCGCCACTGCCCAGAAACCACGTGTAAGAAAGTGCTTACAACCTAACTACGCACCCTGGTTTAGACCCGTCCTAGCCAATGGGGGAGGGGGAGGCGGGGCAGGGGAAAGCGGGAGCCCAATCGCCTCCTGTTTTCCGAGGAGAAGGCGGGGCTTGGGATTTACCACGTTGGGTTTGTCCGCAGCGCTAATTACTTTTTCCAAAGGCTGGAGGGCTTCACTCCGGCTGGCGCCGCCGCCTCGAGCGCTCCTGCTCCGCCGCGACCGTCCGGGGGGCTGCTCCTCCCCAGTACCATGTGTGACGGCGCCCTGCTGCCTCCTCTCGTCCTGCCCTTGCTGCTGCTGCTGGTTTGGGGACTGGACCCGGGCACAGGTAGCGCCCCCTCGCCCACCGCCCCTTCCTCGCCCGTGCCTCTCGCGGCCACCTTCCTCCTGCCCTCCCGAGGCGTCCTGGCGGCTCCCGCCTGCCTGCGCGGCCCGGGTCCGGCGGCGGACCGCTGACAGCGCTCGGGGCCGAGGGCGTGCGGGCCGCGGCCGGACGACCGGGCTCCAGGCGGCTCCCGGGCGGCCGCGCCGCCGCCGGGTCTCCGGGCGCCGATGCCGCGCCGCCGTCCCCGGAGGTGCTCGGGCGGCCGCGCTGGAGCCCTTCCCCGGGTGGCGCGGGGCCCGGGCGGAGGCGCCGGCCGGCACGGAGGTGCCGCGGCGAGGGAAAGGAGGGGAGCGCCCGCTCGGGGCCGCGCTGTGCCCGCGCTGGCGCGGCGTGCCCAGCGCTGGACCCCGTGCGCGGCGGGCGGCCGGAGGGAGGGCGGCCGGGCGGGCCCCGCCGCGCTGACGCGTCTCCTCTCTCCCCGCAGCTGTCGGCGACGCGGCGGCCGACGTGGAGGTGGTGCTGCCGCGGCGGGTGCGTCCCGACGACGTGCACCTGCCGCCGCTGCCCGGCGCCCCCGGGCCCCGAAAGCGCCGGCGCCCCCGCGCGCCCCCCGCCGCCCCGCGCGTGCGGCCGGGCGAGCGCGCCCTGCTGCTGCACCTGCCGGCCTTCGGGCGCGACCTGTACCTGCAGCTTCGCCACGACCTGCGCTTCCTGTCCCGCGGCTTCGAGGTGGAGGAGGCGGGCGCGGCCGGGCGCCGCGGACGGCCCGCCGAGCTGTGCTTCTACTCGGGCCGCGTGCTCGGCCACCCGGGTTCCCTCGTCTCAGTCAGCGCCTGCGGCGCCGGCGGCGGCCTGGTACTGCGCGCGCCCCCTCCGGGTCTGCCCGTCGATCTGTCGCGGCGCCGGGGGTGGTCCCCGGGGCAGGTTGGGCTGGGGGTGGCGGCGCCTGGGCGGGAAGTTCAGCCTCCAGGGGTGCTCTCCCGCCGTCCGCAGGCAACCTCCCCTCTTCCCGCCCCGACCTTCCAGAGGGTCTCTGAGCAAAGAGGGTGAGAGTGGAAGCATCTGATTGTCCAGTGCCTTCCCCCGGCTGTACCGAACCTCTGCAGTACACGGGGACTGTGCCGTTCCGGGGTTGCATAGGGGGATACGCAGCAGCCGCCCAGGGGAGCCCAGGTCCGGCGGGGGCGAAAGCTGTCGGGCCCCTAGACCGAGAGGCGCACTTCACCCATATTTATTTGCACCTGCACAGCTGTGTATGTGTGCGTGTCACGGGGAACACCTATAGGTGTGTATCTCATCTGTTCTTGGATGTGGGGGTAGCGTAGTGAGTGAGCATTCACTTCCCTTCTGTCCTCTCGAGCCTTTCTGTACCCGGAAAAGGACAGTGTGATGGGGTCCCCTGACAGGGCGCTAACCTTCTCAGTTGAACCGTGAGAACCAAGAGAGGGGGTGTTCATACCCTTCTTCCCTTATACCACGAGCAGGTATGTGTCTGGCAGCCATGCTCAGCCAGGCCTGGGGGGTGCTTACATTGGTGATAAGACCCTGTTCCTGTCCCCAGAAGCTCCCTTGCTGGGGCAGTAGCTACCCCACCCCGGGGACCCTGCCCGGCTGCATTAGAAGCACCTGTAACAGCGCTCACAGGGGCAGGGGGCCGTTCTGGTGCACGTCTGCCCTGCTTGTGCTCACACTGATCCCTGTACGTTGGTGCCCAGCCACATGCTTCTCAGCTTCTCCATCATGCCCCCTAGGAGCGCGCATGGCTGGCGGATGGGCTGCCCCTAACAAAGCCTGGTATCGGCTCAGAGCATGAGACGCCAGAGTTGTTTCTGTATTTTGTCCTGATTGGCCTCTGGGGAAGCGGTTTCTGATACTCTTTTATGTCTGTTCTTCTCTGGCAGAAGAAAACTTCCCCAACCTCTGTCTTATCTTGCTCCACCGTCTAGAATTCTCTAGCCCTTACCCACACAGTATGCAACTAGTCTTAGAGAATCTGCAGCAGATCCAGAGAGCCTGGGGGTCCAAGTCTTTATGTAAGACTTCTGCTTTCCTCCCAGCTCTATAGAGGAACTCCGGGAGTGGGGGAGGGGGGATAATTTCCTAGGATTGGCTTTCACTAGTTCTCCTTGCAGGCCGGTTCTGAGTCCTGATCAGACTGTGATCTACTGGGAGAAATTGGCGTCTTCGGTTAAACAAGGAAAATGGACCGTGGAGGCAGCCTGTTAGGAGCTAATGTGGAACAGGGGCAGAGAATGTGGGCTGCGGGTGAGGAGGCTTAAGGAGGAGTGAGAAAGGCTCAGATCACCGTAGGACTCGGGTCAAGGCTGTATCATGTTCTGGGAGGGACTGGAAGGCCCACATCATTTTTCCTGTTTTTGCCAAAGTGTTTAAAGTCTAGGTCACATCACTGTACTGTACGTGGAAACATCTGAATCCCATTTGCTGCGGTTTGGTGAGTTTCTCTAGAGGTCAGAGTTTATACTTCTCGGTGTAAAGTTTCCAGCGAGGAGCTATCTGTAAGGAGCTGAGGGTGGAAGTCTGGATAACATTGATTCCACATCCTCACCGAGTTGAACGCCGGGCCCTCTCACAGATGGCATCCGGGCTGTGAGCGGGGCGAGGGTTCACTTCAGTCCCCCAGTGTTCGAGAAGACTGTGCTTCCCTTCAGTACCATGTGGGGGCGCTGTGCTGTAGATAAAGGAACCCCGCCAAGAGTCTGTTCAGCGGGCGCCGGCTGCGGGCCGACCTCGAGGACTTGAGATTCTAAGATTCCTGCCGGAGCAGACACTTCTGGTGTTTAGTCTGCCGTGTTCATCCTGTTCATGTGAGCTAGCCGTCGGACCCTTCTTCCTAAGTGCCCTCTGCAGAGGAAGGGCCGAAGGCAGGAAGGAGGAGACCGCGTGGTGACTGGGAGGGGACCTCTTGGTCGCAAGGTAGCCCTGAGACATGTCAGGAAAGGAGAGCAGCAGGAGCTCAGGCTATAGCCAAGTTTGCAGGGCACTCCTACCTCACTTTGATTTTGGTTCTCAGACGTGCTCGAGACAGTTCAGGGGGTTGGTAAATGTGTCAGTCGCTGTTGACTGAGGTGGAAGCGCCGGGAAGCGGAATGGGGCAGATGTGTTGTGTGTCAGGACAGGCTCAACCGCAAGGTGTGGGAGAGGACCGATAGCAACTAGGAGAGTTTTGATGTCCGCAGGCGGGAACATTCCCAAGCCACCTTGGATCTAAAGATCACGTAGAGCCCGGGGTTGGCAAACGTCTTCTGGAAAGGACCAGATAGTAAGCATTTTAGGCCTTGTGGGCCATATGGTCTCCGTCATGGTTAAGTCCACACTGTCCTTTTAGCCGTAGACAGTAAATAAACAGATGGACGTGGCTATATTCAATAAAACTTTATTCCGACGTTGAGTAGCAATTAAATCCTGATGCATCAAACATCTCTCGAAGGGTTTAGCGGAGAGTGTTTGGTGCAGGGGAATGCGGGCTCTGTTCCCTGTTGCATGGCGTCTCTGCGGTCTCCAGAGATGTTTGGTATCTGTTTAAAGCAGATGCATAATTAGAGTAGATCATTACTTGTTTATGGGGCATGAAGCGTAAATCTCATGTTCCATTTCGCCTCTTCTGCTTTTGACTGTGGGCAGAGGCGTGGGCCTGTGGTGTTCTCCCTCCCTTATCTTGGAAAAGTTATGCAAGCTGCACTTCTTGGCTCTTCTAGGTGCAAGTATTGTTTTCTGTTTATGCTTTTTCATTTTATTTACGTTTCAGGGAGTCCTTAGACATTACCTAAGTCTTTGGAAGAGTTTCTATAACCGTATAATTTCAAAGCAATGAACTTTGGGTATGTGAGGCAGGTATTTCCACCCCCAGAGAATTTATGCAAGTTTGGATCAGCTGCCTCCTGTGAATGGGGCCAGCTCATGGAAGGCCAACAGAATTGGAATCAGGTTAAACTTCACCTGAGTGGGCAGCAGAGAGGGAACTTTAAGGGATAGAGTGGATGTCAGTGTCTGAAAAAGTCTGAAATGAGTGAATTGAAGGGGCTGTTTTCCATCCCCACACATGAGGACAGAGAGCAGGGGAGGCCCCTGCCAGCAGGTTTGGTCGGCTGAGCAGTGGCCATTCTTCCTTAATGAATGTAAGGTCAGGAGGGTCCACCCACCTGACTCTGTCCCTCCCTTCTGGGCTGAGGCCGTGGCCTGCCCGGGGTGTGCAATGAGAGAAATGTTGAGATCCGACAGGGACTCGGGAGCTCTGGGCCATGGAACTTTAAGAAGCCATACCCATTTGCCAGGCCCAGAGAGAGAGAGAGAAGGTCAGGGATGTTCCTGGCATGCTTTCCCAGGAGTCACAGCTACACTCTGTGGGATCCTTGCTTGGAGTCTCTCTCATCCTGGTTGGCCCCTGGGGTTGACCTGATGGCCCAGCCGAACCTGGCTCTGGCTGGTCAGCTCGACTGAAGCACAGGGGGCCACTCTGGTAGCACATCATTTGTGGTCTACTCAGGAGCTTTGCGAGAAGGCTCATCTCTGTTCCATGGGGGTAGATGGATAGGAACAGAGTGGGGCTGGGCTCAGTCAGTGAGCAGGTGGCTTGGAAGAGTTTTGGGGGACTCCATAATCAAGAGGGCAGCCTGCTTTTTTTCCATGTCTCCTCTGATTAAGGGGGCAGGTTTGGGAGGTTGCTGTCTCTTCCTTTAGGATTATCAAACTCTCTTTTGATTGATTATAAAATCGCCTAGCTTTCTGATACAGCATCCCTTGATTGCATATAGACAGAAATCCACTGCGGCAAAAATTGTACGGTATGGAGAACATTTGGAAGGGAGCACGTAGACCAAACTACAGCGTCCTACACCGTCATATTGGTACACGTGTGGCGAAGGCACAGAGTCCTATGAGAGTCATCCCTTAATATTACCGAAGAACTCCTCGTGTACAACGTAAATGTATTTGGAAAATGCACACACATTTTTAAAGCCTCATAAAAAGAAACAGTTGAGTGGACATTAAGGACATTAGGGAAAATAGGGAAAAGACAGTGTGAAGTTTGGAGGCGTGGAGGATTTGAAGGGGAGAACTTGGATGGATGGGAGAATTCTGAGGTGTCACACCCCTTCCTCTCGAAGGACGTTCATGTGGCCTCATGGTGACTTTCTGCCCCCCCCCCCCCCCACGCTCATGGGCATCATGGCGGCCATGCGACTCTCCCCAGCATCCCACCTACGGTCTGTAACTAGATTTCCGCATCTGAACTTTTATGTAGTTGGCAACATCATAAAAAAAGAAAAAAGTGCAAGATGGGATGATAAACCAAAGACGTCTTAGACTGATTGCATTCTTGGGGCTTATTTCCTGAGCTTTGAAATGCTGCAGCTGCCTGGGTTTGGATGCGTGCAACAGGGGATGGTTTTGCAGCCAGTATGTCAGAGGGAGCCACGCATGGTCACTGCTGATCCTTTCCCTGTGCACGCCTCTGCGCGCAGATGCACGGTCACGTTCTCATTCTTTAGGAAATGAGGCTGCACGGGCGTTTGGGGCTGTGATCCTAAGTGAGCCATCTCCTCTGAATGGTCCTGTGTGCAGCCCCAGGAGGGGTAAATAATATCAGCCTCGTGAGGCTGTTGATAGAATGAAGTAAGATAAAGTCTGTGAAATCATTTAGGGCGAGCCTGGCACAATAAGGCATTAAAAACACGTTTCTTCTGTTGCCCTCCGGGGCCCAGACTTTTCCAGTTATAAATCAACCAATCAGTCAACACTGTCGACTAAATGAACAGATCATTATCACACACCTGCCCTGTGTAGGACACTCTGGTGGGTTCGCAGCAAGCCTCAAAGCGGAATACAATGTGGGCCCTGTCTCAGAAGGCAGTCCAGGTTCGCACAGGAAGGAAGGTACACTGGAGCCTGTAGGGTGGCTGAGGGGTAGAGCAGGGGTGGCTCTGGGGTGGGGTGGGGTCTTCAGGGAGAAGGATTAGAGCGGAAGGGGTTGTGCCTCAAGTTCTAAGAGGAAGGAGTGATGGCAGAGCCTCCAAAGCCAGGTTCTTCTCTAGATCAGGGGCCCACGAGGTGGCCGCGTGATGGGGATGGGGGTGGAGGTGGTTGTTTTAGGGAGATGGTAGGAGAGGAACTGAACAGACAAGCATGTGGATTAGGTGAGGCCAGACCCTGGGTACCAACCTAAGGCATTTAGAATTTATCGTAGAGTGGTTCTCAACTTTGTTCCCTGGAGGATTCTTTACTCTCGTTGGTGGGCCCCATCTCCGGAGTTCCTGATCCCGTCTGTCTGGGTGGGCCTGAGAGCTTGAATTCCTAACAGGTTCCCAGGTGCTGCTGCTGGCTTGGGACCACATTTTGAGGATCACCGGCCTCGAGGCAACGGGGAACATTTCTGGCCGTTGACTGGGGGTTCCCTGGTCATAGCAGTGTGGGAGGTACTGGAGGAGGAGGGCATATGGAAGCACAAGGTGACGAGCGACGAGCCTCGAGCCTCGGGTTGTGGAAGCGGGAAGGAAGACGTCTGTGCAAGAGAGATTCTGAAGGAAGAGCTGACCGTCTTTGTGGCTGACTCTAGTGATCAGAAGCGGGGGGAGCTGGTGGTGACGGGCCCATGTTACAGGGGGGAGGTTGGCTTTGGGAAGAAGACCAAGAATCTGTTTAGGCACCTGGTGTTTGCAGAGGCAGCAGCTGGACTTTGCAGGGGGTTTCTGGATGGCACTCCAGGGCAGGGACAGTGGGACTCGATGCGGAGGCTGGGAAGCCCATCTTGCCCGTGTGGGGTCGGACATGCTCCTTCCACAGGAGCTCCGCTGAGGCCCGCCCAGAAAGGTGGAGGCAGCTGCAGAAGGGCCTGCAGTCACAGGATTGTTTTTGCTTCTTGGAAGCAGACTTGCTCACGCAGGAAGCAAGCTAACAACCCCATTTGCTCCATCCTCTCAAACCACCCACACTAACCCATCGACAGGGAGAAGGCCACTTAAAACCCACGCCAGTTAACCAAGGAGCCACAGCCTCCTGAAGAAGGGGCTCCCCGGGCCCTGAAATTCCAGTGAGGTCTTTATAGGACAGCAAGGCAGGCAGTCACGCGGTGTCCTCCCCTCAGACAGGTGTGTTCTTCAGTTCCGGAGCATCTATAGGACAGAGATATGTGTGTGTGTATATATATATATATATATATATTTTTTTTTTTTTTTTTAACATTATCTTAAAAGCATTTTCTCCATTCTGCTGAGAAGTTGTGCTGATGTCCGGAGGTGATAAAAGTCAGTACCTCCCTCATGCATTTTCCACGTGGCCAGGAGGGCTCGTCGTGCTTCGGAGCCTGGGCTGGAGTTAACGCTAGCTGATTTATAACGCTCTCCTAACGCAGTACAGAAACCCTTCAAAGCCAGCACCCGGAACAAAGAGAATCGCAAAGGAACCACTCAGAACTGTTACACTATCAGGTGATAACTGATGCATTTTATTGGACACATATTGCTTTGGTAGGATACCACATCTTAGCAAACTTCAGATATCTCTTTTAAGAGCACCACTTCGTGGAGGATTATTGCATCCTTTCAAACCAAGCAGCCTCAGGGCCTCCAGTTCTGTCTGCCACAGGCCTTCCTTTATAGCTGTGCATCTTCAGATGAAGTCTGCAGGCCCCTTTCATCTCCTGCAACCTCAGGCTCATGGATGCCGTGCCTTGGAAGGACATCCCCATGTCTCACTTCTCAGCATGGGTGGTGACCAGAGGATGAATGCAAATCTGTGCAGCCCCGCCCAGCTTCTGGGGCCCCGGGGCAGCTGGGGGCTGGAAGCCAGGGCAGGGCCTAGAGCCCCGGGGTCAGAGGAAGGTCCAGTTCAAATCCAGGCTATCTCCAGACATCTAACTCAAGGCAGGAGGTGCCCAGCGTCTCCGGCACCTAGCTAAAAGCCAGCACCGTGGTTCTCAACCCTGGCTGCTCTTTGAGATCTCCTGGCGAGCTCTTAATACCAGTTATATACCAATACCACAACAACCCCCTGCAAAGTCCAGCTGTTGCCTCTGCAAACACCAGGTGCCTAAACAGATTCTTGGTCTTCTTCCCAAAGCCACCCTCCCCCCTATAACATGGGCCCGTCACCACCAGCTCCCCCCGCTTCTGATCACTAGAGTCAGCCACAAAGATGGTCAGTTCTTCCTTCAGAATCTCTCTTGCACAGACGTCTTCCTTCCCGCTTCCACAACCCGAGGCTCGAGGCTCGTCACCTCGTGCTTCCATATGCCCTCCTCCTCCAGTACCTCCCACACTGCTATGACCAGGGAACCCCCAGTCAACGGCCAGAAATGTTCCCCGTTGCCTCGAGGCCGGTGATCCTCAAAATGTGGTCCCAAGCCAGCAGCAGCACCTGGGAACCTGTTAGGAATTCAAGCTCTCAGGCCCACCCAGACAGACTGGATCAGGAACTCCGGAGATGGGGCCCACCAACGAGAGAGCCTGGGGCCTGACCATCAGGAGTTCCCCCAGATGGCTCTTCTTTGTAGCCAGGGATGAGAGCCTGTGAGTAAGGGGGACTGCGGAAAGGCAGGGCTAGTCCTGTCCATTCCAGTCCAATCCAATCCATTCTCTTCTCTTCTACTCCACTCGCATTTTCTTGAGTAACTATCATGTGGCAGATAATGGGAAAAAATGAGGGCTAATTGTGATCCTGTCGCAAAGGAACAAACTCTCAGGTTGTGACAAATGGCCCATAAGGCAGTGGGGCTACACAAGTGCCAGGGGAGGGGGATGTTTTTGGGAGGAAGGGGGTAGGAAGAGGGAAGGTCGGGGAAAGATCAGGAGGGCTGTCAAGTGTTTTCCCTGGGGCTAGATGGCACCTCTGTGTGTGTGTGTGGGGGGGGGGGTTACAAATGGTACTTTTTTTTTTTTTAAGATTTTATTTATTTATTTGAGAGAGAGAATGAGATAGAGCATGAGAGGGGAGGGTCAGAGGGAGAAGCAGACTCCCCGCCGAGCAGGGAACCTGATGCGGGACTCGATCCCGGGGCTCCAGGATCATGACCTGAGCCGAAGGCATTCGCTTAACCAACTGAGCCACCCAGGCGCCCACAAATGGTACTTTTCAACAGCACATTGTATCATTGGTAATGTGATGACAAGATGAGCATGAAGAGATGTCAGGGAGCCTGTGACAGCCTGGGACTGGGGGAGGGGCGGGGAAAGTCCTTCCTTGCGCTGGCTCCCCAGGGTGGGGGCTGTGCCGGGCCCCCTCGCTCCTGGGTGCTAGTCCTGGCCATGTCTGCTTGCAAGCCGGGTCCCAGGAGGGTAAGTAGCTGCCAGGTAGGGTACGGTCTGCCAGTCCATGTAATCATCTTACCTGTGTTACCGTTGTCCTCCATGAAGGGGTGGAAACCAGCATGTGGGTCCCTGCAAGCAAGACCTGCCAAAGCAAAGGGGCTGCTTCTGCTTGTGGCTGGGGGGTGTGCACGTGCATGCCATGCCTCTCTGTTGCATTGCATGAGAGTTACCCGCTCCCTGGCCTTTTACACTGTAGCTTGTGAAGGCCAACGCTAGACCAAAGGGGTAACTGGCTTTGAAAGTGCTAGACCTGGGGGGGTCTGTGACCTGCCAAAGCCAGAGCATTTTAGGAGGGGTCCAAGTTGAGCATATCCTCCGGGGAGCACAGGGCTCCTTCCACATGGGGCTCATCCCATGTGCTATGCCCCACCTGCCAACTTTATTTCGACACATGGAAGTGTTTGCCGTGGTTACTGAGGTGTATGTTCGGCACTGAGGCTTTCTTTAGGTACAGCCCCAGCGGAGCTCTGCGTAACCCCCACAGCCACCTTCTGCTTCCACTTCTTCCTTCTCCCCAAAGTATCTTCGTGAACAAATTCAAGTTCTAACTTCAAAGGAGAAGGAAGAAAGCCGTGCTTTCTCGCGGGTCATGCAATGCCACTTTAAGACAGTTTTATTTGGGCAGTAAAATCTCTGAGTTGTTCTTGGCAGAAGTTCTAATGAAATGGAAACCTTGAAATCTGCTAGGAACTGTAAGTACGGTCTCACCCTGTGTTTTGGGGACTCAATGTTGGAGGCGATCGTATTAGTTGATCTGGTTTACTTTCAGAGAGGCTTGGTGTCCAGGCATCCTTTCCGAATGCGGAGGAGGTCTACCATTTGGCTTGAGTGAGCTCTGTCCTTGAGACCAGAGGACTTGCTGTGCTGGAGAGCAGTGCTTCTCAAAGTGGGGGCCCCGGACCACCAGCATTGGTGTCACATGGGGGCTAGTTAGAAATGCACATCCTCGGGGTCTACCCAAGACGTCTGGGTGATTTTCACATGCATTGGAGTTTGAGAAGCACTGTTTCTGTGTGACACGGCCTTTAGAAAAGAGACTCAGTGGGGAGAGAAGAGATGATGCTCATTTCAGACGTAGACTGATCTGCTTGATCCATGGACTCTGTTTAGCCAGGGTGGTCCTGGGCATCCACCCGGAGGAGGCGCTGTGGGCCGCACAGCCCATTTTGCAAACTCGGGTCCTCCTCCAGCCTGGGGCCCAGTGGGGTTCCTTGTGGGAGGTTTACCTTGCTTTGTTGACACCTCAGAAGGGAAGCTAGCAGCAGGTATCCCAGGGAAGGAGCACAAATTGGTTTCATGCCTCAGCATTGGTTCCAAGGGATGGGAAGAGTTCTCTGCACCATATATATATATATGTATTTTAGAATTAATATTCACTCTATTAAAGTGGCAAATTAAAAATCCTAGTTCCTAAATTTTTCCTTCAATTTACAAGTCACGTCCTATTTCTAATCTAGCAAGTTTTAAAAACTTTTATTGAAGTATAATTAAGTGTTATATTAGTTTCAGGTGTACAATATGATTCAACAATCCTATACATTTGCCCACGCTCATCTAGATAAGTGTACTCTTAATCCCCTTTATCTCAGAGGTTTTTTGCAATCCTTTTCAAGGGAACTTTGGATGATATTTGGCGCCACTTGTAAATTTGGTGATTAACAACTTTTAAACCTTTAAAACTGCATTGAGGAATGTAACGTAGTCAATTTCCTTTTCAAGTTCTTTGGTTGGCTAAGAAGCCCTTTGCAAGTGTATCAGTGATTCCTACAAACCTAATAAGCGAGTCTTATAAACGTGGGAAGTCTTAAGTTCTCTTACACATTCTAATACTGCTTCTAAACCTACTAAGATTTTAAAATCACGAATCTAAGTCCATGATGGACTTTAAATTAGAATCACAAATCTAATCCATTGGCTACTCCGTCGATTTCTCTTAAATACCACAAGTTCTGAAAAAATGTACAAATCCCCTATCACAAAGCTATTAACACTATAAGACTGGCTCCATCCTTTCATTCTTAATATCCCCAGGGATAAGATACTTTTTTTTTCCCCCATTAAGTATGTAATTGTCATTCATCCCCAACACTTTTGGCATTGCCTCCTCAAGTGGACTTTTGGAGGATGATTTTAAAAATAACTTTTAAAAGAAAGTTCTTTTTATTACTAATAAAATAATGAACCCGGGAAGTGGGTGCCGTTGTATATATCTCTGCACCTCCGACCCTGTGCCCCCCCGCCCCACATAGCCATGGGGTGGGATGTCTCAAGTCCCACAGATGCTCCTTCCTGGGCTCAGTCAATCAGAGCACGCTGCAAAGCAAAAGCCCAGACCTGAGGCCCAGGCCATAGCCAGGTGGCCTTGCTGCCCTCGGGTTGTCGGGGTTGTGGGTGTGCGTGAACGAGGATGACTCATGTCCCTTTTTCCTCTTTCTGGGCAGGTTGGCCTCATCCAGCTTGGGCAGGAGCAGGTGCTAATCCAGCCCCTCAACAATTCCCAGGGCCCGCTCAGCACACGAGAGCACCTGGTCAGGCGCAAATGGTCCTTGGCACCCAGCCCCTCCACCGAGGCCCAGGTCCCTGGGCAGCTCTGCCAGGTTCTAACAGGTGAGTCTGGGAAACCACACACTGGACAGCACATGCCGTTCGGCACCACTGCATGTCCCCAGGCGCACTGAAGTCCTGTGAGCAGCAAGCTTCCTTCCCCTGTATTTTAAGCTGTTGTGTTCATTTCCCCTAAGGCCACCGCCTTTCCCCCTCTGTCTGGATTAGCATTAGCATTTCCTGTATAGCAGCCCTTTGAAGAGGGAAGGCACCCAGTATCCCACTGATGCAGTGCCTCGATTGTATAGATCAGGAACGAGTTGAGGTCCCCCAAACCTTGATGGCTTATTTGTTATCAAACCCTAGGTTGGTGGCAGAGCTAGACTGAGAATTCCCTCCCTCCCTGGCCAGAGCGGGCTCTTCAATGCGGGGGTCCCCAGGCCTGGCTGCACCTGGGGGGGGCCTCGGAAGCCACGATTCTCAGCGGCATCAGTGCTGTGGCCTGGGACCCTGTCATCTGCACGTTCTCAGGTCCCCCCGCCCCGGACTTCCTGCATCAGAAACTGGGGGGGTGGGTCCAGGAATCAGTCGCTTCACAGGTTCGCGCTTCTGATGCGTGCAAAGGTGTGGGAACCACTGCTTTACACAGTACCTGGCACTGGCCTATCCCCCAGCATCCTGATCCAGTTGGTCTGGGGTGTGACTGGGGTGTCCGTGTTTTTAAAAGTGATTCTACTAAGTAGCTTGGGGTGAGAACCCACGGTTCTTATATTCTGTGCCTCTGTTCGAGCAACCTGTGGATTCACGGTCAGCTGTTTAAGAACATTTCACGGTCACTGAAATGGCCACTGCTGTGTCACCAGCCGTCTTCCTGGGAGTGTCCCCTGATGAAGACTGCTGCTCACAGGTGGCATTTCCTCCCTGGATGGAGGGCATGGGACCCCACGGCTCCTCTTTGGGAGCTGTGCTTTTGTAGTTTTAAAGACTTACCCTTGGATAAAAAAAAATATAGTGTCTCTGGTATTCCAGCGACCTTGGAAATACATCAGTGATATGACTGTCCTTTGGGACAGCTTTGGGATATATGAACAAGCGTTGCAGCTTAGCTCAGTTGTTGCCTGTAGACCTGATCTTATCCAGGTAGCTGCCCTCCTTAGCTGGTCTGCATTCGGCAGGGAGAGAGCGGCGGCGATTTTGCTGAATCAAGGCCATCTCTGAAACCCCAGGAGAGCTCTGAGTGATAGAGAATGCTACCACACAGGAGGGTTTTGCTCTGCTCCTTCCTGTACCCTTACAAACGTAGGGGAAGGTGGACCTCAGCACGAAATGATTAGTAACTAAAACACACTCTTGAATCGGAAGCAGGGGCTTGGGGAAGTTGGTGGGTTGTGTGTTCGGGCCTGATGCTGAGATCTTATTTTAAACGTCAGCCCCCTGACAGTCTTGGTGGAGCAGTTTTGTTTTTTTTTTTTTTTTAATCTGCTTTCAAAGTAAGTGACTATTGGTCATTCTACATCTGTATGCATTTTCTGCTAATCTGAATATATTGTTTCAGAGGCAGGGGGATTATACCGAGGCAGGGGGGTCTCAGGGCTGGTTGTCCTTTGGCATCACCTGGGGAAGCTTAACGGCTTCTCACGCCTGGGTCCTGCCCCCGGAGAGCTGCTTTCACTGGTTTCGGGCACAGTCTGGGCAGCTGGTGATTTAAAATCTCCCCAGGTAGTTCTAATGTTCAGCTGGTGCTGAGAACCACCGCGCTAAGGAGTATTAAACATGAGTAATAGCACCAGTGGGCCATCGGAAGTGGGTTCTTCAGGTGAGAACCACCAGGCAGGGGCCCCACAATGAAGTCCAAGGGCAAATACGTTTTAGTCTCACTTTTCCCTCTATTCAAGCCGGCGCTCATCAACTGCTAGTCAGGATCAGAAACCCAGGGTGTTTGTGGATGATATCATGGAATATTTGTCTCATTACCCGCTGCCATCCTCTTTAGGGGCATGCGCGATACCCAGGATTGCTGACAACATGATAAATTGTGCTCGGGTCTGCATTTTTCTCCCTGAGGCTGGTTTCAAGGCACCCTTTTGATAGAATGTTTAGCCTATAATGAAGGAAATGAAATGAACAAAACCTGGGTGGGGAGGAAGTGATAGAAAGGAAGTTTAAATAAGAGCAGCCATGCAAGAAATCTCTGAATTTGCTTAAAAAACCATCTCCCCTTCACTGTCCCCACGTCTCACGTCATTGTGCTCTGCAGTGTGAGGGCGATGTGCGTACTTAATAAGGTGGGGCCAACTCGGACTGTGTCCTGGGTAGGAACACAGACACCGGAGAAAGGTGTCTATTTCTTTCCAGTCCTTCTTGCTTTGTGTGAAATACTCGTAAACTTTGTTGCTGTGTTGAGAAGGACAGTGGGCCTTCTAATAGGTTTCGCTGATAAAGCAGTTAGGTCCTATCGAGTGTGGGTTGACTTCCTGGGAATTTAGAAATTTCATTGAGAAATTGGGAAAATCAATTTACTGGGAAACCAGCAAGATATATTTTTGGCTTCCTTGGAAATAGGAATCAGATGAGTCATCCAGGATTTCCTGTGGGCACATATTCTTTATGGCTGAACATGGCTGTCTTAGGTGTCATTGTGCCTTGTCTTGAATCTTGTGTTACCCCAACCTTGGACCTGGCCTGGGAGTAACTGGCTGGCTCTTGCAGGTGAGAAGGAGTCTGATAATTCTTCCTTCTCCATGAAGCACTCAGTTTACCTGAGAGTTGAACTCTGGTAAGCCACCCTGTTCTCTAGGCAGACAGAGAGACTAACACAGGGACAAGGCCACCTGGAAGAACCCACTGCCTTCTCATAGGGAAGAAATTGCATTTCTAGCAGTCTTTGGGGCTCCCAGAGAGAGGATCCTATTACCTTTATTGCTTCTTATTTTTAGGACCTTATAAAATGATTCATAAAGTGTCACTCCAGATTGGAACTTGGCATGAAAAATATGGAGTCTGTGAGCCTTTCTTTTTTTCTTTCTCTTTTGTTCGTTCTTTTGGTCTCACAGCATGAGTTTTTAAAGGTTTGGGGGGCTATTCTCAACAGCGAAAATGGTACTTTGGCTATTTTGAAACGTTTCTCAATCTTGATTTCAAAACTTTTTAATCTGTCTTCTGTGCTTATTTTAATTTCTCCATTTGGATTCAGTTTAGAATCTCCCCATTTTCATGGGCTTTAGTAACAATTTCAATCTCTGTCTCCTCCATCGTGGTAGATGTAACATGTGGATGGTTGAGGTAGATGGCAGAATATTAAAACTTCCTACAAGGCACTGTCAAGGTAGGGATCCGACAGTGTTTCGGTGTGCTCGTTAAAACACGAATACACCACCCAACAATGGTATCTGCAAAGACATTGATGTCTACTTTCAGTTCTGTTATGATTGTTTAAAAAAACCATTGTAGTTATTTTGTAGTATTGTTTGGTTCATTTGTAGTGTTATAAAGTGCATTTTAGTGAGTATTTAGAAGATGCCATAACTCTTCAGAAATTGCGTATTGCCAACTTATGCAATAATTTGCCTAACAATTTTATATATGATCAGTAATAAATCATTGGTTGGGACTCCTGTTTACGTCCATTAAGATTCCTTTGGTTGGAAATGACAAATCAGACCGGCTTAACCACTCAACATCACTGTCCCGGGCTCATGGAACTGAGGAGCAGAGCGGGAGGGTGGACCTCAGGTAGGCTTAGCCAGGCTGGGCTTCGCGGCAAGTGTTTCTCTCTCTGACAGCCTGTTCTCAGCTGGCTTCTCTTGTAGTGACAAAGCGGCAGCGGATTCAGGAGATCAACTCTACTGCTTAATCGGGAGTTGAGGTGGGTTGATCTGGATTGCAACTTTAACTACTTTCAGTTCTCCACTGGTTTCACATGTCTTGAGGCAGGACTGGAAGAGCGTAGGTCCCAGTCTCCACGTCACCGTGGAGGTATCATTCTGCTCTCTGTCCTTGTCCCGACTTCCTGCAGGCTGCCATACTTGGTAAAAGTCTGGCGCAGTAGATTCAGGGCACCCCTCCTCCAGATCTAATCCATCCTTTCGGCTCACATGGTTGATAAGAATTTGGCTGGTTCCTTCTCACTTCTACAAGGTCCTCTGTCTGCGGCTGCTTCAGCTCCTCATCCCACCTGGGCTGTGGGGATACGTGTGGCTACCGGTCTTGGCTCACTTAGGAAGGGCTCAGTCCCTCTGAGATTTGGTTCTCCTCTCAACTTCATTGAGACCTTGGCTCTCCAGTGGATAAAAAAAAAAAAAAATGATTTCATAGTTTATGCAGTGTTTTTTTTGTTGTTTCAGTGGTAGTGATGGTCTCCCATGTTGTTCTGCATCTCAACTGGAAGAACCCAAAATAAATGGAATTAAACATGCTGCTCTGAGTTTCTCATCTTAATCTTTTAAGTGTTTATTTACAGATAAAAATATTAACTCTAAAAACAGACACCACTATTTTAAGTATTATTCCGGGGGAAAGAAAGAAGAAGAGTGCTAGAAGCCTGACTCTGTCTTTCTTGGGTGTGACCCCAGCAGAGTCCCTTGATACCTGTGACTCTTAGGGCTGCCAGAATAAAGTACCACAGCCTGGGTGGCTTAAACAGTAGGCATTTATTTCCTTACAATTCTGGAGGCCAGAAGTCCAAGATCAAGGTGTCGGTAGGGTTGGTTTCTCAAAGGCCCCTTTCCTTGGTTTGTAGACGGCCACCCTCTCCCTGTGTCCTCACACGGTCTTCTCTCTGTGCATGTCTGTGTCCTAATCTCCTGTGCTTATAAGAACACTAGTTATGTTGGATTAGAGCCTATTGATGATGTCATTTTCACTTAATTACCTCTTTAAAGACCCTCTCTTCAAACACAGTGGTACTCTAAGTTGCTGAAGTTAGAGTACACAATTCAGTACCCTAACAGCCTGTATTTTCTCATCTGTAACATTGAAATGATGCCAGTCTTGTCTGCTTCGCAGGGTTATTGCTGAGGAACACGCAGATGAGGGAGGACGTGCTCCTTCCAGCCCCGTTGTGGGCGGGGGTTGGGGGGCATGTTCATGGGAACACTCACAAATGCCTAAAGGGTAAAAAACAAATTTAGGAGAAATTAGAAACAGGCTGTACAAAAGGATCCTTTCTATAAGAATAGATGTCATAGCTGGTTGGTCATCTGTTCACATATTTTTCTTGGTAAATACTGAAGGAGCTGCATAGCCTCAGCCAAGGTAGAAAGGACTGAGTCCCTCTGACCTTCGGTTTCATCATCTGCAGCTAAGTAATGTCCTCTATCTCTTAGTGGTTTTGTGAGTGTTACAGGAGATAATGCACAACTTGTCACTTAGCTGCTAGCAAATTTTAACTCTTGTAGCAGCTGCCATGCTTGTAATTATTTTTTGTACCCCCATTCTTCATCCTTAGGGGACCACTTCAATGCCTTCATTCTGTATTAAGTGGGAGAGAAAGAGAAACCCTACAGGGCACTGAGTTAGGAGCTGAAAGCTCTCGTTATTCTTCTTGAATCTGCCATTCTTGCCTCTTGAACAAATCCACAACGAAATCAAGGAATCTTAGTGTTTCTAGACCAGAAGTTGCCCTTAGAGGTCATATGCTTACATTTTCCCTCTTATTTTTCCATTTATTTGGCCATTAAGTATTTGTTGACCCCCTAGACATTGGGCACACTGGAGTGAGCTTGACGTAGCATGGTCCCTGCCTCTGGGGAGCTTATGGTTTGGTGGGGGAGACAGTGCAGAAGTAAACAAATGTAACGGGTTTAAATTATTTTTCGTTCTGAAATATTTAAAACGGGCAAAAAGACGAAGGCAAAAACAGAAATGACGCACACACACAAAAGAAAAACCAGAAGTCCATAAACCCAGCTTTCAGATTTAACCAATGTTAAGATCTGTATCTGCTTCAGTACTTTTTTGTTTTTTTGAGAGAAATTAACATTTATGGATATGACTGAGTGTCCCCCCACCCCATCCTGTATCATCCCTCTAACTTACTCCCCAGAAGAAGCCACCGTCATGAGGGATACGTTCAAGACCCCTGGTGGATGCCGAAACCATGGATAGTACCAAACCCAGTGTCTACTATGTATTTTCCTATATGTACATATATATGATAATGTTTAATTTATATATTAGGCATAGAAAGGGATTAACAGCAACAATAATAAAATAGAATGATTACAACAACATACTGTAATTCAGTTATGGGAATGCCTTTCCAGCTTGTCCTCAGTTACCGCCCCATCACTTTGTTGCCCTGAACTCTGTCTTACGGATCTTCTACTAGAGTATAAGATACCCTGTAAAGCATGGCTAGGCCTGTCTTCAGCCCCCTGTGCTGTTCTTTTCTTCCTAGCCTTGACCACCCACCACCCCTCCTCCACCCCCAGAATCTTACTGCATTGGCTCACTTTCCAGTCCTCAGGTCATTGGGTTTTTGTATATTGTTCAGATTTCTGGTTGCTCTCTACAGGAGGGTTAGGTCTGGTAGAAGCTTGTCGGCCATATTGCATTCCGTATAATACTGATTCTTTGGTAATGGTTGAGATTTGCATTGCGGTTTAGAGTTTAGGCATTTTTTTGTTGTTGTTTTAATAAGTGTTTTACGTGTAAATTAGAAGAATGTGTATTCTTTAATTGTTGTGGACAATGTTCTGTATATATGTTCATTAGCTCAAACTTGTGATGTCAAAATCATTCCTATCATTAATTTTGACTTGCTTGATTTATTTGTTTTAACTAGAGACATGTTAAAAATCTCATAACTTTCGTGGTTTGGCCAATCTCACCTTTCAATTCGATCAATTTTCACTGTATGTTACGAGACAGTGTTGTTTGCTGTATTCAAGCGTAGGAGCCATATTCCTGATGAGTTACTCTTTTTACATTACGGGTAATGGACCGTTTTTTAGCCCTAGTAAAACTTTTGGCTTCCTAGCTGTGTGTACCTAATATTAATATTGCCAGAGTTTTTATTTTGGTCAATGTTTGCCTGATGTTTCCTTTCCCTTAGTTTTATTTTCAGTCTTTATCATGATGTTTTACATATGCTTCTTAGAAGTATTATTATGTATCCACATTTTTAAAAAAATGTCCAGTTTGAGAATAACTGTCTTTTCATTAGTGATGTTAGTATTTTTTTAAAGATTTTATCTATTTATTTGAGAGAGAGAGAGGGAGACAAGTAGACTCCCCGCTGAGCAGGGAGCCCGACGTGGGGCTTGATCCCAGGACCCTGAGATCATGACCTGAGCCTAAGGAATATGCTTAACCGACTGAGCCATCCAGGCACCCAGCAACATTAGTATTTTTACATTTGTGCTGTTTCTGGTAAAATTACATTTATTTCCACCATCTTGAATATTTTGTTTTTGGCTGACAATACTGTGCTTTTTCTTTGCTTCTGTTTCTTTTTGTTGTTTCTCTTCCTTTCTTTCAGCTTCACCAGATAGTCTCAACTGCCCCTTCCTTCTTCCATTGATGTGCAAGTTTATAATCTATTCCACATTTTTGTTGTTACCTTAAAAGTTAAAAAAATATATTTGTCTTAGGGAAGTCTGTAAGGCACCGGGTATCTATGCTTCACGATGTTAAGAACCTTCGAATACCTTCACTTTCATTTTACCTATTATTTTTTACCCATTCTATTTTGTTTTTGTTTCCCCTCCTATGTCATCGTCATTATGTATTTTTTAATTTATTTTTCATCATTATGTCTTTTTACAGTTAGAGTTATTTAGGTTTATGTATATATTTGCCAACTTACTTGCTCGGTATTGTTTCTTGCAACTCACTTTTCTGTGTTTAACATCCTTTTGAAAGAACCTTTCTTCAAAATATTTTTTTAATTTTAACTATTTTGAGTACAGTTGACATGTAACACTTTACATTAATGTGTTTCAGGTGTACAACTTGTGATTGGACAAGTTGGTACGTTATGCATAGCTAACCTCTGAACCATTATGTCCCTATTACAGTATCATTGACCACACTCCTTATGCTGTGCCTTTTATTCCTGTGACTTACTCATTCCATAACCGTAGACCTATATCTCCCAGTCCCCTTCATCCATTTTGCGCAACCTCCTACCCCCTCCTCTCTGGTAACCATCGGTTTGTTCTCTGTATTTATGGGTCTGTTTCTGCTTTTTGTTTGGTTTTTCATTTTTTTTTAACCTTTTCAAACAGAGTTTGTGAGTGGTTCAATTATTATCTTTGCTTTTCCCGTAACTGCCTTTATTTTACCTGTACTCCTCGTGATGGTTCAGCTGAATATTGAATTCTCAGTTGAGTCTTATCTTCTCTCAACATGTTGAAGATGTTATTCCCCTGTCTTCTGACTTGTGTTTTTGCTACAAAAGGTCTTCCATCCATTTAGTTTTCTTTTTTCTTTTTTTTTTAAAAGATTTTATTTATTTATTTGATAGAGAACAAGTAGGCAGAGGGGCAGGCAGTGGGAGAGGGAGAAGCAGGCTCCCCGCCGAGCAGGGAACCCGATGCGGGGCTCGATCCCAGGACCCTGTGATCATGACCTGAGCCAAAGCTGGATGCTTAATGACTGAGCCACCCAGGCGCCCTAAAAAAACATTTAGTTTTCAATTCTTTGTAAATAATCTGTCTTTTCTCTCGGCAGGTTAAACAGTGTTATCTTTGTGTTCTGTAGTATGTCTATGGCAGAATTTGTCCATATTTATCCCATTTGGGACCCACTGTGACTTTTGGATGTGAGGATTCATGACTTCTGTGAATTCTGAGAAAGGCCAGCCTCAGGTCAGTGGGGAGTGCCTCTTCCCTGTGATCGGCTTAGTCCCTTCCTGGAACTTCTACTCAATCGATGTGGACCTTCCTCTTCTTTCCTCGGTGTTTTGTTTACTTTTTTTTTTTTTTTTTTTTAATGTATTAGGTCGCTTTCTATTCTGTATTTTGAATAATTTCTTCTCATTGGTCTCCCACTTCACCAGATTTCTCTTAAATGGGGTCTAATCTCCATTTAATCTAATCATTGAGTTTTCAGTTTTAGTGATTAGACTCTAGACTTCTGGAAGTTATGTTTGATTCTTTTCCAGTTCTGCCTGTCTTTTTCATAGTGTCCTATTCTTTCATTATGACTTTATCCTTCCTTTATCACCTTGGTTATTTTACCCTAATTTATGTGAAGTCTTCCTTGAATTATTCCACCTTCTACGTTTCTTGGGGTGTGGATCTTGCTGTTTGTCCTGTGGGCCCACTCTCACGCTGGACCATTTTCTTATGTGGATTGTGATTTTATACTCTGAGCTCACTTTAGGCTGCTGTGTCCCTCCCCCATTTTCCAGGCAGTGCTCTGTATGCTGGGTTATGGAAAAATCTCTACTGAGTAATTTCACATGCGCTTCTGTCAGATGCCCCAGGACTCTTTCACAAGCCCAAATGTGATTTCTACTTTAACATTTTTCCCTTAGGAAAGCTGTACCATGAGTGACATGTGTTTGTGTGTAGCACAGGATGGGGCAACTTACACCCGAGACTCTGCCCTCCATTCCCCTGGCATTCAGAGCTGTGAACGGAGACGAACTTCCCTGAACTTTCCCATGCCTGTGGGTGCAGGTGCCCTGCCCCTCCGGGGTCCTGGCCACATCTCTTATCTCATGGTGGCCGTGTAATACTGCCCCCTCACCCTTTAGGCCAATGGTTAGGTCACATGTCTGCCGGGTCACTGAGGTCTCAGGTCACTCATTAACTGTTCCAGGTATGAAATTTCTCATCCTGATGACAGGGACCCTTCAGAGGGACCCACCACCTTGGGGCTGCAAGGGTGGGGTGCCTCCCTGCTGCTCAGAGAACCCAAGTAGGCCCTCCCCCGGCTGGAGAAGCCTCCCCGCTCTGCTCTTGATACTTCAAGGGGACTTCTTCCCCTAACATTGTTCTTTCACGGAGGTCAGGCTTCAGAAACTACAATGGGGGGGGGCGCCTGGTGGCTTTCAAGGTGCCCTGGGTGGATGGTTAAGCATCTGCCTTCAGCTCAGGTCATGATCTCAGGGTCCTGGGACCGAGCCCTGCATCGGGCTCTATGCTCAGGGGGATGTCTGTTTCTCCCTCTGCCTCTGGGCTCACCCGTGCTCTCTCTCTCTCAAGTAAATAAATAAAATCTTAAAAAAAAAAAAAACTAGAGCTGGGAATGGTGGCTGTGCCCAGCTTCTGCCCAACAAAAGCCCATGGCAAAGGAACACAAAGGCTACCTTACAGCAGTAGCTTTAGGAAAAAAAAAAAGCAAAACCCACGTGAATACCCAGTAAACCAGCACACCGAAGTCACTCACTGCGTCTTTCACCGACCTCCAGCACACACGCTCATTTGCCAGCGTTGTTCACAGAAAATACTCGATGAGTCTCACATTCTCTGGAGCATGGGTTTTTGCCCTTGGGCCGATGGGGGCTCTCGGAAGGACCTGGGAGTGTTTCTTGGGTGCCCTGCGGCATTCCTGATGTGCTCCCACCACCTGCTCTGGAAGATTCTGGCGCCCGTGTTAGCCGGCGGCTGAGTGTGGACCTGCCCTGGAAGGCCAGGGGGGCAGACCAACTTCCCGCCTCCTTTGAGGCTGGGGATCCACCTGCACATCTCCTGGCTGCCTGGTGCTCGCGGGGGGCACTTTTGAGATCACCAGATAAGTGTTTCTTGGACTTCAGAGTCTTCCCCCAAAAGCCCACGGGGCCCCTTTGGCATCCTGAGTGTTTAGGAATAATGGTTTCGGCATTCACTGTTGTGTTCCGACTTCGTTCTCCCCAGCTCAGGGGGGAATCTCCCATCCTGCCATTTGTTTTATATGAACCATGTGTTCATCCAAGTCACTTTGATCTCATTTTTTATTTCTTTTTTAAGACAAATGACTGAAGAAATCGTTCGGATTTTTGTTTGGGGTGTTTAGGTGGGAAGAGGATGCTTGGTAATTGCTCTTTGGAAAGAATAAAGGTAAAACCCAGTAAAATCGCTCTATAAAGTCATCATCATCCCTCTACTATTATAATTATTGCCGTTATTATTCCCTGAGGATGTATAACCCTGTGGCTTTGGAGCCTGTAAGACACGGTGAAATGGACACTGCCCACCCACGTGGCCTGGGAGTGAATGTGGCCGGGGCAGGGCCTGGCGGCTGGGGGCAGGGGCTCTCGCTGCTTCCCAGCATGTAGAGATGCTCAGCGTCCGCTACTTTCTCTTACTCCCATGTTTCCTTATCTGTGAAAGAGAAGCCATACTTTTCTCAGTACTTTCATTTCACCAGGTTGCTTGGAGTTGAATGAGCTATTGCCAGTGGGTTTTCATTAAGTAGAAAGTATTATTAAAACACAAGGTGTCATCTCTTTATGGAAAAGGTCCATCGAGTGGGCTCTGTAAAAAGCAGGCCTCAGATGAGGGCTTGAGTGCAGGTGGCTGGTTTGAGAGAGGGAGGAGTCCCGGGAAGCAGGAGACAGAGATGGGGAAGGGTAAAATTCAGTGGAATCCGGTGGAAAATCCAGTGGGAGGCGAGTATGCCATGGTTATTGCTGTGGGCAGCAGGAGCTTGGTTCCTATAACAGGCACTCTGAAGAGGGCACGGAAGCTTCCGGAGTGGTCTCAAGGATGCGGATGGTGGGGAGCTGGAGTGTTGTCCAGCGCCTCTTGTCTCCCAGATTTCCAGTTGCTCTTGTGTGAGCCAAGCAGGCTTTTTAGGTATAAGAGTCTTCAAAAAAGGAAAGGCCAGGGTCATATGCTTGAGGAGGGGCCCTGCTGGCATGAGCTGAAATTGGAGTGATGGGGGCACTGCAGGAGGATACCAAAAGAGGATCCTGCAGGTGTCCTGGCTAGGAGGGAGCACACAGTGGGAGGGGCCCCCTAACCACTTAAAAATGTTAAGAATTAAAGAAAGCTTGTTACCTTCTAAAAATTCCTGTATATTCAGTTAAAAAAAATTCTTCCAGCACGAACAATCAGTTGATCTGTGGCATATTCCTCCCTTCCCTCTCCCATCCTTCCTTCTTTTTAAAAATTGGGTCATTCAGCAGAAGCAGCCCTGAGATCTCCAAAGCAGTGGACAGAGCATTGCACACATGGGCCTCCTGGAGGCTTGGTGAGGACCATCTGGAAGGGAAGCCCCTCTTGCCTGGAGGACTTGCCTGTGCTCTTGGGGTTCCCTCCAGAGGCCCTGGTTCTGGGCTGATTGTTGGAGAATCAGGGAAAAAAATGGATCAGCTAGGCCTGGGGACAGTGTTTGAATAAATCTCTGTAGAAATACTAATCCTATTCTCTATGCTTTTAAACTTTCAGTGACTATGTGTCTGTGTATGTTTTCCGTAAGTTGGCTCGGATCTATTTTATTTTCAAGTCTCTGTGTTAAAACCTGTAATGGGCCCTGTTAGCCAAGGCAGTAATTTATTCTCTCGGCCAGTGTTTGTTTGATGCCCACTGTGTGTCAGGCCCAGTTCTGGGCACTGCGCATCCGGTAGTAAATGAGAGACGTGATCTGGTCCCGGCCCTCGTGGAGGCAACATTCCAGCAGGTGATTGCTGACCCTTGAGCGGAACACTGATTACTGGTGTCATTCTGGATGTGCTCTAGGGCAGGGGGTTCAGGTTGGAAGGACTTCCTCATTCCCGGTGGTCCTTCCTGGGCAGGGTGGAGGGAGGAAAGAATGGGAGTGAGGGCCAAGCCACCCGACTGATGCTCTGACTTTGCAGCGTGAAGCAGGGGTGTCCAAACATGGGCTAGGGGTGTTGTGAGAGGCACGTTGCTCCTGAGGGTGGAACCTGGTGCCCGGGTGGGAGTCACGCTTCCCACGCTGCCTGCCCACCTGCGGGCCTCCGGTCTGGCCTTCCGAGTCGCCTTTTGCTGTTCTCTGGCTTCCTTTTACCTCTGGGACCAGCTGGGTTCAGGGGGACTGATGCGTCCCCCTCAGAACCCAAGGCTGGTTCATTTTCTCAGCCGCATTTTCCCGGTGTCATGGAAGCATTGCTGGCAAGGACTGCTCACCCCTGTGCTCTCTGCTGGCCTCCAAATACCAGTACTTTCCAGGGGGCCCTTGTGCTGACTGCTGCCCGCCATTTTTCTAGCGGCCTTGGGGTCTTTATCTGGTTCCACCCTGGAGCGGCCCCGGCCACTCTCTTCCCAAACTGTGTCTTGAGCCCTTCGTCTTCCGGTGATTCCTCTACACATGCCCAGTGGGCAGCTGCTCTCTCCACCTGCTCCCTGGGAGTGGGCGTTTCTCAGCCAAATCCCCGTCTGCTGATGCCCACTTCCACCAGCCTAAGACCCAGTGTTCTGACTCACTTTTTTCCCATCATCAGACCCAAAATGAACTGTTTGCTCTCATATCCCTGTCCTCTTTACTTGTATTCCACCGTATTTTTGTTAGCTTCTTGTTTTGATATAGTTGCAGAGTACTGGTATACCCATTACTCACGCTTACCAATGGTTAACATTTTTCTTTACTTGTGGAGTCATTTGCTTTCTTTCTCTCTTTTACTCTCTCCTTCCACCCGCCCCCTACACAGACACACTTTTTTCCTGAACCACCTGAGCCTAATTTGCAGACATTATATCTTTTTATCTATAAATACTTCCTTTTTTTTTAAAGAAAAAAGATTTTATTAGAGAGAAAGAGAGAAAAAGAGCAAGAGCAAGGAGAGGGACAGAGGGAGAGGGAGAAGCAGATTCCATGCCAAGCAGGGAGCCCGCTGGGGGACTCAATCCCAGGACCCTGGGATCATGACCTGAACTGAAGGCAGACACTTAACTGAGCCACCCAGGCGCCGCATGTAGATACGTACATTTATATTTTTTAAGAACTCTTAAACATCATATATTTAGCAAACTTGGGATGTGAAACATTGACACAATGCCATTATCTAATGTACGATTTTATTTGAATTTTCTTTGTAGTCCCAATGATGTCTTCTATAGCTTTCTTTTCTTGCTCCAGAATCCAATCTTCAGTCCCACGTTGCATTTAGTTATTGTGTTCTTTAGTCTCCTCCAATCTGGGTCAGTTATTTAGTTTGTGTCTTTCCTGACCTTCGCATTTCTTAAAAAAACACAAGTACAGTCTAGTTTTCTTTTGTAGGAGGTCTCTAAATTTGGTTTTGTCTGATATTTCTTCATGATTGGACATAGGTTATATATTTTTGGCCAGTGGCTTGTCCCGTTATCGGATGTCAACTTTTAATACTTGGTTCAGGCTGTGTTTCTAGATAAATCTGATATAGAGTTATGATCTTTCCATATGTAATCAGCAAAAATTTGTGGGATATTTTCGAGACTATGTAAGTATCCTGTTCTTCATCTGACTTTCACTCACTAGTTTCAGCATCTTTTGATTCTCCACAGACTCAGTTATTATTGTGGGGGCTACAAAATGGTGCTTTTCTGACTCCATTATTTCTTCTACCTTTTTGATCTGTGTTCTTCTGCAAGGAGAGCTTCCTCTTCTCCCCCATTTATTTATGTGTATCTGTGTGGACTTGTAGATTCTTATTTGACTCCATATTTTACTTAGTTCTTCTGATACACAAATCGTCTCAGATATGGCCACCGTGAGTGTAATTTTTTTAAAATCAGACATGGATACTTGATTTTCTAAAGGCTTTTGCAGCACTGGGGAGACGGGCATCTATATGATTGTTCTTAGATGTATTAAGTAGTAAGTAAGTAAGTAAGATGTATTATGTAAATGATGTCCTAATATTACACCAACCTTGAATTCCTGGTATAAGTCTCACTTGGCCATAGTGTATTATTTCCTTAACATTATATTGCTCTTTGCTAATGCTTTATTTAGGCTTTTTGCATCCATATTCGTACGTGATGTTGCTCTATAATTTGTGTGCATGTGCACATGCTATTCCTCAGTTTAGGTATTAAAGATACACTAGCTTTTAAGACTAGTGTTTAGACTCTGGAACAATTTATGAATCATTGAGGCCATCTGCTCTGTGAAGGTTTGGTGGAGTCCGCTGGGGAACCAGCTCAGTCCTGTGCTTTTCTGTGACTATAGTTCCTTTCTAATTTTCCCTGTTTCTTCTGTAAAATAATTGGTTTAAGTTTTGTATTGCTAATGGGATTAATTTTGGTAAATTGCATTTCCCTAGCAAATTTCATCTAAGTTTTCAAATTTAAGTGCATAGGGGTTCCCCCTTACTTGACATATTAAGTAATTATTAGTTAATGTGGCTCCAGTTAGATTGTGAATTCTTAGGTCACAGGGCCTTGGTATATTAAAGATGTACTCTGGCTTAGGGAACGATGTGGAATGACCCTTTGGTGTCAATCTTTTTACTGTTCTTGAAAACCCATCTTATTTTTGGAGGCCCAACTTAGATGTTACCTACTCCAGGAAATCCACCCTGATTGCCTCACTTAGTTTTCTAGAGTCTAGAGGTGCTTTGTCTGCATTCTGAATATTACACTAGCCTCAGTCAGATATTCGTCATCTTAGTTGTGTCTAAGGCCCTCTGGCTGGAAGGAAGACTCCTATTACTTTCCTATTGCCACTGTAACAAATTAGCACTAACTTAGTGGCTTAAAACAACACAAATATATTATCTTACAGTTCTGGAAGTCAGAAGTCTGAGATCCGTTTCACTGGGCTAACGTCAGGATGTTAGCAGACCTTCATTCCTTCTGGAGGCTCTAGGGGAGAATCCATTTCCTTGCCTCTTCCAGCTTCTAGAAGCTGCCTGTATTCCTTGGCTCCCAGTCCCGTCCTTCATCTTCAAAGCCAGCAATGGGCAGTGGAGTCTTTCTCATGCTGTGTCCCTCCGATGATTCCCTTCTGTAGTCAAATCTCTCTGTCTCCCTTATATAATAACACATGTGATTACATTAGGCCCACTCAGATCATCCCGGATAATCTCCCCATCTCAGAATCCTTAACTTAATCCCATCTGCAAAGCCCCTTTTGCCATGTAAGTTAACATATTCACATGTCCTAGGGATCAGGCCGTGGACGTCTTTGGTGGGGGACCCTTCTTCAGCCTACCACATTCATAAATACATTTCCAAGGTTTCTATGAAACACTTCATAAATATGTTTCTCCCCTAAGTCTGAGCATTGCAATCCCTATATAACAACTTTTTGTTTTCCTCTGCCAGTTGTCTTTTGAGCATATTCTCTGAGAGAACATAGGCAAGCCACCATAGGGCAAGCACGTTTAGTCCTCTTCTCGAATATTCCCATTACTTGATTGAGAAAGAAAATCTGAAATTCCAACGCTGAGAAAAAAAAGAAAGAAAGAAAGAAAAGGATACCAGGATATTTTTTTGTGCATGTGTGTCTGAATCCACTTTCCCACACGAGACTCCACCAAGCAGAGGACTCGGAAGAGGAGTGGTGTTGTCTTTTCCCCAGTTGTCTCTCCCTTACCCCTTATGCAACACGCACCCGCCCCACTTTAGTAACTCAAAGCAGAGAAGGCCTCCAGCTTCAATAGGAAAATCTGCCTCGAGCTGCAGACGGATCAAGAATGCATAGTTTATTATTTAAAGTGCATGCCGGCTGGGGCTGTCCAGGTGGCTCAAGGAAGCTCCTGGCAGCCGGTCCAACCCTGAGGCTAGAGGAGGGACTGTGTTCCCCAGAAGGCGCGGCCCAGGGCCTGCCTGCGAGGTGCTGACTTGGTGTTCCAGGGCTGGTGGGGGTGGAGATCCGGGCCCTGCCAACTCCCGCAGAAGTGTCTGATTTTTGAATCAGCAGCGTTCATGTTCCCTCCAAGGGAGAGAGCGGGAGAGAACGTGTGACTGAGCGAAGGAGCACGCCCGCCCGGCTTCCCTCCCAGCAGGCAGACTGGGGCCAGGAAGTCCGACACAGAGAAAGAGAAGGGAGTGACTGTTGGGTCTTTTTAAGAAATGACTTTAGGGTTGCATTCCCCCCACCCCTCCAACCCGCGGAAAGATCTAGCCTTTACAGTACACGAATTTCTCATGGAAAAGCCCAGCAAAAAAAAAAAAAAGTCTCATCAGGACATCTGCTGCCCAGTTTCCTTGGGTGTTTTCCAGCCACAAATGCAGCGGGTTCATTTTGCACAGCCTCCTTTCAAAGCAACGGGCAATTTCTTGTGCACGAACAGACAGGGAGTTTGCTTGCTGAGATGGGTGCGCCTTCAGGCTGAAGGAGCTTGTACCTTTCTCAATCCATTAGCAAGTCATAGATCAACCTCCCTGTCACTGCGTTTGGACAGAGCCGGACAGTGAACCATGGGGGAAAAGCCCAATAAAGCCGGGAGTGTTCCCGCCCAGTTGAGCAGAAAATAGCAGGCATCACTGGTGGTCAGCTCTGGTGGTGGCGTGGATGCGACCTGGGACCGGCTGCAAAGGGCAAAGCCCCCAGCAGGGGATGCAGAGAGACCCTGCCCACATCTGCCATGGGTGTTGATGCCAGACCCCCAGCCCGGGGGTGCTCAGGGCTTGGGTAAGGGGAAAGAGGCTTTTCTTCTCTCCAAGGAGACAGCCATTATATAGAGACGGAGCTTATAGGCCCCACTTCCATGGGTCCCCTGGGGAGCCCATACTTGGCCTTCTGGGTCCTCGCAAAGAGAATGAGCTTTCTTTATGTCAACATTTAAGGAAAGACAGCTTTCTCCCAGAAAATAAACTGTTACCCGTCACTGCCAAGGCCGGCTGCTACTTTTCTGACTCTGCTTTCGGGTGAGTTTTGATTTCCCTTGACTGTCTCCAACCTCCTGACCTTGACACAGTGCCTTTTCCTTGTGTGGAGCTGACAGTCAGTCGATAGTGGGGAGAGCTGAGCATTTGTGTTTCATGCCTGCTCTGTCCCAGAGGGTACCGTCTGAGTCATATTTGGACTGTTAGTCCCCTTTCTGTGAAGCACTTAATCATTTTGTGGGTGTTGAGTATGCAGAGCAGCATCGAGGCTGAGGCCCTCAATTAATTTCTGTCAGGGGCCTTGTTGGCTTGTCTCTGAGTTTGAAAAACTGTCTCCTTCAGTATAAATACACATTTTCCAGCGGCGAGTGATGTCTTGGCTGTTCCGGTGATGGGAGCATCTGTGTTTCAGACCCTCAAGGGAAAGGCTGTTCCTTGCCAGCAGGTTATCTGCCCCAGATCCCCCTGTTTCCCCACCCTGTCGCCCTTCCCTGGGCCTGGCCCTGGCCCTGGTAGGGTCTTCGCGTCTCGGTCTGTCCCATAGGAAGGTGGAGATTTTTCACTTGGTTGTCTGCAGACTGTGAGGAATATAGTACAGTCATTTTCCAGTTTTATATAGCACAGACCTGACGAAGCATTTAGGAAGTCCATTTGAGAGCCCCTCTGAGGATGCCCCCCCCCAACATTTCCTCTTCCTCTGGGTTCACGTCATCCCGTGAGGACCAGGCCCTCACAGGATACCATGGTGGGTGGTGGGGAACGTGGAGAAAGAGCTCAAAGGACGGGCTAAGCCACATGGAATCCGGTTACCCAACCCCAGGCGGGCCGGGCAGGGGCACCGACGGGATGGGAAAGGGGATTTGGGAAGGCTCACTGTGGGGTGAGGCTTGAGTTGGCCCTTGAACACGGCAGGACTGAAGGGGATGTGCTAAGCAGATGATGCCAGAGAAGGCGAACCATCCCTGTCGTCCGTCTCTTTGTACACCGCAGGTGTGCCTGGGATGTTGTAGGGCCTGGGAATCTCACCCTGAGAGCGGGATTCAGTCTGGGAATATAGAGGGGGCTCTGGGTCAGCCCGGGTGGTAAGTGCCAAGCCTGGGGTCAGGCAGGCCTGAATTCGACGCCTGGCTCAAAATGCGTACATACTGTGTGACCTTGAGCAGGTGCATCTCCCCCAGACCGCCTCTGTCCTGGAGGCTCCATCTCCAGCTGACCCCTGATATTAAAAACATCATTTCCTTTGGGACACCTGTCTCATAAAAAAAATCACATACCCCAGCAAAGTGCCCTGCTGGCAGCAGGGGCCAGATGCTCGCTAGATTTGGGGACACAGTGACTTGGGAAGAATCAAGAGCAGGGACTGATGGTCCTGAATCCAGTGGCTTCCTTGCCTCATCTGACCAGCTCGTTCAGCACCTAAGGTGTATGTCCAGGTAAATGAGACTTGTCCCTGTGTCCCCGGGGGTAGATCTCCCTGCTGCCTGGTCTGGCTCCCACGGGGATCCCACACCAGATCATCCGGTGAAGAGAACAAGCTGGGAGGGGAAGCCAGAGCAAAGTTGGATAGTTAAGCCGGGATTCTGTTTTTATTTCCCATGACTTTTTTTTTTTTTTTTCATGATTCCAATGCTGACAATTCAGATTTCTGGAAGGTATTCCAGTTTCAACTGTATTAAAGAACAGTTACTTGGAGTTCTAATGCACCAGTAACTACCTAAAAAGGGAAAGCATTTAGCAATAGCAAAAAAAGAGAAGGAAGCTGTTCAAATTGCAATAAGAATATAAATCTGAATTAATTAGTACCAGCGTGAGCGACAGGGAGCTCTCCTCAGGACGCCTGAGACTTTGACCAGCACGTGAACAATGGTGTTCGGCCACTTGCTTTGTCTTTGGAGGTTCTGAAATTCACAACGGTCCTCTTCTGGGTTTTTCTCCCTTCCAGTTGTCTGTGACGAGCAGCCTCTTGCAGCCTGTGTTCCAGACAGCTGAACATCATTTCTGGCTGCCAGATAAAATAAAATGTTGTATAATAACTTTTTGACAGGGCTCTACTATGAAACATTTTGTGGTGTGTGTGGGTGTGACTTGTCTGCACATGTGGGGGGAAAAAAGTAGAGCTTGTTCTCCTCCGGGGTGTAATGTTTTCAGTAATAGATGTCACTGAAAAGTTTTAAAAGGCGAGATTTTTACAAAGGAAACCAACTTTTAAATTAAGTACACGAGCTGACCATTTTGAGGAAATCTGGAGGGAATCCTTCTGCAGAGGGGAGAAGTTTCTGGCAGGAGATGTACCACATTCTCAGCACGTACTTGTTGGTTACTTCTGTATTTTTCATAAAATAGCATAATTGTTTGTCTAGATCAGATCTGTCCTAATTGGGCTGTCTTCGTGGAAGCTCTTACCTGTGGGCAAGACGGGTTCGCAGGTGTGGCTTATCAAGTGTGTGCGGCCAGGTGCCACGTTTAACCCCTCACCCGAAGGCAGCCCCACATGCAGAGGGTCTGTGGGGGCTCACGCTGTGTTCTGTTCCGCGGGCACACAGGGGACACCAGCCACATGCCCGGCATCATGTCATTCACGTTACATCTGTTATCTCATTTTATCCTTCCTTGAGTGCTGGGTTCTTTCTGCCTCAGTCAAACTACGTGGTCCCCAGGCCTTTGCCCAGGGGTCGGTAAAGTGCTGTCCCCTTTTTAGCCTTTCTCCCCATTCTCCCAAGGGCAGTGGAGGAAAGAAGTCATGTTCAAGCTGGGGGCTATGGCTACGTGAGAGACCATTCCAAGAGCAGTGCTTTGGGCCTGTGTTCTTGTGGAATACCCAGGTCCCTAAGTCCTGGTTGGCTTGGGTAATGTGGATAGGTGCTTTGGGCTTCGGAAGTGTAGCGGGGCATAGAAGTTTCTCCCTAGCTCGGCCTGGGAGAAACCCAACACATTACTGCATTTACCTCTGCATCAGTCCCTACTGCTATATAACAAATGACCCAGAAGCTTGAAACTGCCTTGTTAATATACTTACAGATTCCTTGGATCAGGAGTTCAGATAAGGCATAGAGAAGATAGCTTGGATCTGCTCCGCAATGGCTGAGCCTCTAGCCTGGGGAAGGTTTGAAGGCGGGGGGGGGGGGGGGGGGGGAGGAGGATTGGGGGGGATGGGCCGGAGTGATTAGGAAACCCCTTCACTCACATCTGGCACTGAGAGTGAATCACTTGAAGATAGAACCATCAACCAGAGCATCTACAGGTGGCGTCTGCTTGAGACTTGGCCTCCTCACATAATGGCGGGAGTTATGCTTCTGATGTGGCCCCTCAGGGCTCCACATGCAAGAGTTCCAGCAAACCCGGGCCAGTGCTGGCCAGCCTTTAGGCTCCGCCTCCGACGCCTCAGAGCATTGCTTCCACTGTACTCTGTCGGTTGAAGCAGTCACAGTGCACCCAGATTCGAGGTGGGTGGTGACAGACCCCACCTCTCAATGTGGAAGAATTTGGAGGCCTTATTCCAAACCACTCTACAAACCTGATGAGGGTCCCATTCCATTGTGCAGGGGTCACAGACAACATGAGGAGAGGCGTGTTCTCTTCCCACTTCCAAAGGGAGCAGAGACCATGTCAGGTGTCCCTCTCTTCAACCCTGACTTCTTTAGAAACTGTTGGGCCATTGCTGATGGGTGGCAATACTGAAGCAGGGCTTTGTATCAGGAGTGTACTCTAGCCCCACTGAGTATACTTAATTCATCAGTTAACTGATTATAGCTTCAAGGAAATCAAATGAATGTACACTAAACTGGACATGACTGAAATGTACAACTGATAAGTTTTGATGCATGAATACATCAGTTAAGTCACCCCCACCACAATCAAGGTAATGACTATTTCCATCACCCCCAACTTTCCTTGTGCCCCCCGTAGCCTCTCCCCTGTCCCTCCCAGCATTTCCCCTCCTCAGGAACCACCGATCTGCTTTCTGCCACTAGATTGGTGTCCCCTGTTGAGAATTTTGTGTATGTGGAATCATATAGCATACAGTGTATATTCTTAATGTCTTCTTTCACTCATCAGTTATTTTGAGATTCATCCATGTTCTTGTGTGTTCCTATAGGTTATTTCTTATTACCGCTGAGTAGTATGCCATTGCGTGGGTAATCCAGGTTATCCATTCACCTATTGATTGGCTTTTGGGTTGTTTCCAGTTTTTGGCTGTACTATAGAGCTACTATGAATAGGTTTGCAGGTGTTTTTATGGACCATTTTCTTTTAATTCTTGGATCAATATATAGTTTTGAGATGGTTGGATCATAAAGTAAGTATGTATTTACCTTTAAAAAATTTTTTTTATTTATTTTTATTTTTTATTTTTTTATTTTTTAAAGATTTTTATTTATTTATTTGACAGAGAGAGAGATAGCGAGAGCAGGAACACAAGCAGGGGGAGTGGGAGAGGGAGAAGCAGGCTTCCTGCTGAGCAGGGAGCCCGATGTGGGACTCGATCCCAGGACCCTGGGATCATGACCTGAGCCAAAGGCAGATGCTTAACGACTGAGCCACCCAGGCGCCCCTAAAAAAATTTTTTTAAAAGATTTTATTTATTTGAGAGAGAGCATGAGCAGGGGGAGGGGCAGAGGGAGAGGGACTAGTAGACTCCCTGCTGAGTAGGGTGCTCAACGTGGGGCTTGATCCCAGGTCCCTGGGCTCATGACCTGAGCCAAAGGCAGATGCTTAACCAACCGAGCCACCCAGGTGCCCCTGTATTTACGTGTTTAAGAATAACTATATTGTAACTATTACAAAGGGTGTTTTTTTTTTTCTCCTTCCTTCCTTCCTTCCTTCTCTGGGTCCCTTGAATTTCCATGTGAATTTTAGGATCAGCTTCTTCAATTTCAGTAAAGAAGCCAGGTGGCATTTTGATAGGGATTGCTTGGAATCTGTAGATCAGTTTGGGGAATATTGCCATCTTCATAGTAGTAAGTCTTCTGATCCATGAACATGGGATAGCTTTCCATTTATATAGGTCTTCTTTAATTTCTTTCAGCAATGTTTCATAGTTTTCAGAGTGTAAGATTTTCACCTCTGTTCCTAAACATTTTATTCTTTCTGATGCTGTTGTAAATGGAATTGTTTCTTCTTTGCTACTTAATAGAAAATAATTTATTATTATTTACTGATCTTGCATCTTTGATCTTTTATTAATCCAGTATTAATTCAACTCATTTATTCAGATAGTTTGAGTGGATTCCTTAGATGTTTCCATGCCATCCATGAATAGAGCAGCTTTACTTCCTCCTTTTTAATTTGGATGTCTTTTATTTTTCTTGTCTGATTGCCCTGGTTAGAGTCTTCAACACAATCTTGAATAGAAATGTCAAGAAAGAACATCCTTTTCTTGTTCCTGATCTTAGGGGGAAAGCATTTAGTCTTTCACCATTGAGGATGATGTCAGCTGTGAGTTTTTGTAGATACTCTTTTTCAGGTTGAGGACATTTCCTTTATTCCTAGTTTGTGGAGTCTTTTTATTGTGGTTGATGCTGTCGTTTATCATGAAGGGGTGTTCAATTTTGTCAAATGTTTTTTCTACTTCTATTGAGGGGATTATGTGGTTTTGTAGCTATTACATTGTATTACTTTTTCACATTTGGATGTTAAATAAATTTTGCATTCCTGGGAATAAATAAAATCCCAATTTGTCAGGACATATGTTCCTTTTTATATATTGCTGGATTCAGTTTATTAGTGTTTTGTTGAGAATATTTGCACTTACCTTCATAAGAGATGTTGGTCTGTAGTGGTCTTTCCTTGTTATGTCTTTATCTCATTTTGGTATCAGGGTAATATTGCCTCATACAATGCACTGGGAAGTGTTCCCCTCTTTTCTATTTTTTGGTAGAATTTGTGAAGAATTGGTATCAACTTCTATTTCAGTGTTTGGCAGAATTCACCAGTAAGCCATCTTTGCCTGGCTTTTCTTTGTGGGTAGTATTAAAATTACAAATTCACTTTCTTTACTTATAATAGGTCTATTCAGATTGTGTATTTCTTCCTGAGTCAATTTTTGTAGGTTTTTTTTCCTTCTAGGAATTTGTCCATTTCCTCTACGTTATTTAATTTGTTGGCATAAAGTTGTTCATGGTATTCCTTTATAATCTTCTGTATTTCTATAAGTAGTAATGTGCCCTCTTTCATACACGATGTAATGATTTGGATCTTCCTCCCATCCCCTTGGCCAATGCGGCTTAAGTTTGTCAATTTTTTAAAAAATTTATTTATTTGAGAGAGAGAGAGAGAGAGAGCATGCTCATGCATGGGGGGAGGGGCAGAGGGAGAGGAGAGAGAATCCCAAGCAGACTCCACACCAAGCATAGAACCTGACTCGGGGCTCGATCCCACAATCCTGAGATCATGACCCAAGCTGAAATCAAGAGTTGGATGCTCAACTCACTGAGCCACCCAGGCTCCCCTAAAGTTTGTCAATTTTGTTGATCTTTTCAAGGAACCAACTTTTGGTTTAGTTGATTTTTCTCTATTGTTTTTCTGTTCTTTTTTTCATTAATTTTTTTCTCTAATTTTTGTTATTTCTTCCCTTCTGTTTCCTTTGGATTTTATGTGCTCTTCTAGTGTCTTAAGGTAAAGTTATTAATGTGAAGTTTCCAGGTTATTGTTGAATTGTCTATTTATCCCTTTAATTCTTTTTGTTTTTGCTTCATATATTGAGCAGCTCTGTTGGTACACATATGTTTATAATTGTTTTGTCTTCTGGATAAATTAACAGTTTATCATTATAAAATGTCCTTATTTATCTCTAGTAACATTTTATGTTTAAATGTCTAATTTGCCTGATATTGCTATAGCCCCTCCTGCTTTCTTGTGCTCTTTGCGTGTTATATTGTTTCCATTCTTTTACTGTTAACCTATTTGTATCATTTAGTGTAAAGTATGTCTTTCCCTTACTGCATTTAGTTGGATTTTTGAAATCTGTTTTAATGTTAGTGTTGATGTAGTTGGATTTATGCCTGCCATTTTAATTTTTGTTTTCTATGTGTTGTCCTTTTGTTCCTCTATTTCTCTTTTTTACTTTATTTTTTTATTATTTTCTAGCATAGCATTTTAATTCCTTTAATTATTTCACTATGCATTTTTTTGTTAATTTTGTAGTGGTTGCTATAGAAATTACCATGTACGTTTTATCAGAAGTTGTTTCAGATTTGCTAGCTTAATTCTAGTGAGATATAGAAGTGTTTCTCCTATATAACTCTATTCTCTTCTACCCTTTTAGTGCCATTTATATATATAAATATTATATATATATCATGGTATATATTATATATTTATATACTGCATATATGTCACAAACCCAATAATGCATTGTCTTTACTTTGTATAATTTTTTTTAAAGATTTTATTTATTTATTTGAGAGAGAGAATGAGATAGAGAGAGCATGAGAGGGGGGAGGGTCAGAGGGAGAAGCAGACTCCCTGCTGAGCAGGGAGCCCGATGCGGGACTCGATCCCGGGACTCCAGGATCATGACCTGAGCCGAAGGCAGTCGCTTAACCAACTGAGCCACCCAGGCGCCCTACTTTGTATAATTTAATGTATCTAATTCTTTATATAATTTTGTGTTAAAGGAGCTGAGAAAAGAAAGTTGATTAAGTCTGTATAGACAGTTTGTTATGTCAACCTTCTTATTCTCCATTCTGATTCTCTTCATTTGTTTCTGTGGATTTGAATTACCATCTGGTATCATTTCATTACCCCAAGACAACTTTACTCTCACTCTTTTGTGCTATGATTGTCAAACATGTTATATTTCTATATGTGAAAGGCCTGGCAATATAACTATACAAATAATGTTTTATACAACGTCTTTTTAAGTGGATTAAGAGAAGAAGGGGAAGAGGAACGCCTGGGTGGTGCAGTCGGTTAAGCGTCTGCCTTCGGCTCAGGTCACGATCCCAGGACCCTGGGATCGAGTCCTGCATCAGGCTCCTTGCTCAGTGGGGAGCCTGCTTCTCCCTCTCCCTCTGCTCCTCCCCCCTGCTTGTGCCCGCTCTCTTTCCTCTCTCTCTGACAAATAAATCTTTAAAAAAAGAGAGAGAGAAGAAGGGGAAAAATATGTAGTTATATATCTCTTATAATTACACCTTTACTCTTTTCTGAATGTCTCAATTTGAATTATCACCTGGAGCCACTTGTTTTCAGTCTGAAGAACTTTCTTTAGTATTTGTTGTAAGGCAAGTCTGCTAGGAACAAGTTCTCTGTTAATGTTTATTAGAGAATGTATTTTGCTTTTATTTTTGAAGGGTAGTTTTGCTGAATATATGATTATTGGTTGACAGTTTATTTCAGGATTTTTGAACGTGTCATCCCACTGTCTTTGGCCTTTATTGATTCTGATGAGAAGTCAGCTGTTAATTTTATTGAGATCTCCTTATACATGACCATTTTTCTGATGCTGCTTTCAAGATTTTCTTTTTTTTTTTTTTGGCTTTTATCATTTTTACTATGATATGTCTAGATGTGGATCTCTGTTTTTATTCTACTTGGAGTTTGTTGGGCTTCGTGGATGTGTAGATTCATGGTTTTCATCATACTTAGGGATTTTTCAACTATTATTACTTCAAATGTATTTTTTTATTCCTTTCACTCTCTCCTTTTGGTATTCCCATTACATGTATGTTGCTGTGTTTAATGTTATCCCATATTCTCTTGAGACTCTGTTCACATTTTCCCTATTCTTCAGATTATATAATCTCTATCTATATATCCTTAAATTTGCTGATTCTTCTTCCAGTTTAAATCTCTTTTTTAGCCCTTATAGTGAAATTGTCATTTTGGTTATTGTACTTTTCAAATCCAGAATTTCAATTTGGTTCTTTATCAAAAATAATTTCTGTGTCTTTATTGATAGTCTCTGTTTGATGAGACATTGTCATCATAGCTTTCTTTACTTTTTAAAGCATGGATTCTTTTAGTTCTTTGAACATTTTTTTAAAGATTTATTTTAGAGCGGCGGAGAGAGAGAGAGAGCTTGCAAGTGTGAGCAGGGGGAGAGGTGGAGGGAGAGGAAGAGAAGCAGACTCCCTACTGAGCACGGAGCTGGATATGGGGCTTGAGCTCATGACCCTGAGATCATGACCTGAGCTGAAATGAAGAGTTGGACGCTCAATCGACTGAGCCACCAGGCGCCCCTCTTTGAACATTTTTATTGTGCCTGCTTTGAAGTCTTTGCGTTTTATTTCTTTCATCTAGGCTCTCTCACAGTTTCTATTGCCTGCCTTTTTTCTTATGTATGGGTCACACTTTCCTGTTCTTTGTATGTCTCATATTTTTTTTTGTTGAAAACTGTACATTTTAGGTAGTAATTGTAGGAACCTGGATACTGATTCCCCTGTTCCTTTTTTCAGGGCTGGCTTTTTGTTGCTTGCTTATTTATTTGTTAGTGACTCAGACTATTTTGGTGATGTCTTTTTTCCTGTGCAGAGTGAAGCCTTTAGTTTTGCTCCTCAGGAGGAGCAGGTCATATCATGTATGCAGTCACTCTGAGCGGACAGGGGTTTAACCAGGGCTGTCTGACTTGCTCTTTCCCTGATCTTTCTGTTAAGCTCTCTGCCTCATTTGATATCACACCCAGCTGGTAGGCTTCATTAATTGCTGGCTGATTGCTCTATTATTTTCAACAGTGCCCTGGGACATATATTGCTCCAAGTTTGATCTAACTAAGTTCAGCTAGGGGTCATTTTTGTGGCAAGCCTTTGAGATTTGTTCTAAGCCCAGGAGGGCTGTCCTTACCTGTCTTTTTTTTCCCTCAGTTTTTCCTGATGAACTAGCTGGCCTATCATTTAGCTTATTGCTCTTAATTAAGAGGAGCTTTCAGCCTCCTATTTGCTTACCACTAACATCTCCATTGTTTCTGGAGAGTGCCCTTAGAGTTGAACTTTCCTATACTCTTTCAAGTAACACCAGTTTTTCTGCGGAAAGCATACTGCCTTTGTCCCTGGGGAAAATCTCAGAGCCACAACTCCGGGCAGTCAGCAGGGTTGGTAGTTTTTGGTCTTCTAGCTTGCCTTTCCTGGCATGGAATATATGCCTTCTGAGCAAGCTGATGTGAAGGTGATTGATGCCTCCAGTATTTTTCTGGGATAGAGCCTTCTTCTTCTGAGTGGTTCCCCGATCTTTTGAATGCACTCATTAGGAGATTAGACTCTTTGGTTGGACTTGGAGGGGATGAGAAATGCTGGTAGCCTGCCCCATCCTGTGAAGTACCCTACCCCTTGATTGGCCAAGGAGAAGAAGAGCCCATCTTCTTGGTCTCGCTTGTCTGGAATGGAGCTTCCATCAAGCAGAGCTAAGATGGGAGGGAGTGAGTGGTGGCTCAGATGTCACAGATTCTTGTTCTTCCTACTGTGGTACAGTAGATGCTCTTGAATAAATGTTTCTTCATTTCTTGTGTGCCCTTAAGAAAATTTCCAGAGATCCTCAAACTTTTTTTTTTTTATTGTTTTCCCCAGTGAGCTCCTCATACTCTTTTCTTAGAAGTGGGACACATGTAGCTATTTCTAGCAGCTCATGGACTGAGAGAGAAAAATGGCCAGGTTGGGAACCAATGCCGTCATAAAATTGGCTCTTCTAGTCAGGAACTCTACGTATCATAAATCTGAGGTTAGCTTGCCCATGGCAGTGTGCTAGTGAAGGTGATGACTTAATTTAGGCAGCATTGAAATGGATCTTCTAGAAGTACAGTCTATGATCTAATATTCCTTAAAGATTTCTCAGAGCGAGAGAGGCCCCCTGTTGGGCGTGACAGGAAGTGTGGGCTTTTTCTCCTATTGACCAGGATAACTGGCCTGGGGAAGAGGGCATTCCAGAAAGAAGACTCCTTGGTGCCATTCCCAGAGCTGGGAAGCAGGTTGGCCATGACAGTAGCAGCTGACCTGTGGATTTCCCTGGCCGGACTTTCATGTCGTCTTGGGCGACGCGCAGGCAGGGAACAGGTTGACCTGCAGCGGGACTGGTCACAAGCCGTGAGCTCAGGTGGCTGCTGTGCCCTGTCCAAGGCTTCTGCCGGGGACGTGCTGCCAGGCATGATTGCAGATGGAAGGCGGATCTGGAGCTAATCCCAGACCACTGTGCTGATTGATGACCCAGGGTGGTCACCCCAGGGCAGAGGCCTGCTGGAAATGGTCAGGCTTACATGGTGGCAGAATACAGCCCCGGAAGATTGCTTGCTGGGCTGGTGACGTTATGTTGGTCTGCTCTTAGAGGCTTCTGGAAGAGAAAACCAGTGTGGTTTCCAGGGATACAAGTAACTGGAATCACATCAGACAGAAGATGACTGTGTACTTCATAGAGGGAGGCATCCTTTTGCGAGAGGATGGCCCTAGGGCCACTTGGTGCCAGCCTGTCTTGTGCGGTGGATGGTTGGCTCAGATGTGTCAGGATCAGAGCAGAAGTGATATGAGCCTGACTCAGAAGGGTTGTGCAATAAATATGGATGAAAAGGACATGGAGGCAAGGGAGGGAGGCAGTGAAGAGGCTACCCTGTCTCTAAGAGATAGGGCCGAACAGTTTACCATTAAAAAAGAGCACATGTGTCTGCTCTGAATGTCCCGAGAAGGTACTGGGGCATCTCAGCTTCCAGCACATTGCCAGCATTTGGAAATGTCATGTGGCCGTGTTCTCTTCCAGGAATTGGACTTAGGACTTTTTGAGCCTCTTGTAAAGACTACGCCCCAGAGCTTAGGACAGTCTGAATGAGTTTGTTATAATCTGCAGTGGCAGCAGATTAAAATAAATCCCCTCGGATATGATGACACATTCAGATTAGGAGGCCGTGGAAATGCTCTCTTATTAACCTCTGGCTGATGAGGGTATTACAAAGCATGCTTGCAGCATGACCTTGGCTTGAACACTGGAGCTCGTAAGCAGTCGTTCCCACGAAAACCCGTATGAAGATAGAAAAGAACAAAAACACCTTTAGAAAAATGAAGGAAATAGGCAATTTCTTGTTAAAATCAGTGAGGACCTTCCATTGACTGTAAAGGATGGTGGGCCCGGATCGACAAAGGGCCACACCTTGCCCGTCTGAAGGAGGGCAAGAGAAAATATTTTCCCACTTCCACTTGTTTTTCTTTGGCTCTGACATTCAGAGGATTTGGGATACTTAGGAAACCCGTCAGCTGTCTTTCTCGTTTGGGCATTAGCTGGTGTTTTATAGCCATTCTCTGGCCAAGTCCAGGACAGCCCTGCAGCACGAGGTGTGGTGCTGAAACTTTGCATCTAGCTTTGCCCTGTGGACAGAAGGAGGCCTGTTGATCCAGGTTGAAGTGTCCTGTCAGTTCAGAACATGTAGTCCCCCTGTCTGTGTGTATAGGCAGAGCTGGCCAGGCAGAAAGGATTTATTTCAGGGACCAGAGTAAATCTTAGAAAACTCATGTTCCTGAATGGGATGCAGAAAGATAGGGCTGTTGAGAAGAAAAGTCATAAGGACCACAGAATCAGATGTAAAAATAATAGCCTGAACATAAAAGGGAGCTGGTGAGGTAATGAAAGCTTATAAAGCTAAAGTTTGCTATGGCAAAATTAAAACCCAGGAAGGAGGCAGTGCAGGGCAGAAATGACATCACCCATTTGAAATAGTGATGCAGAGAATAAATGTGAGATGCTTCCTTGGGATGCGAAGGAAAGAAAGCAGTGAGAAAGAAAGGGATAGGAAAGCGTTGTAGAAAATGGAAACCCAATTTCAGTGTCTCTGGAGGAGGAATCCTGTGCCTCCCCTCCAAGTTAGAATGGGAGCACTGATCAAAGATTTATAATGAATGAAGACTTGCCGGCAGGTTAAAAAACAAAAACAAAAACAGCTTAGTTTACAGGATAAAAGTCTTTCTGTGTTCTAGTCAAAATTAATATACACAGACCCAGCATTATTTATCCTTGCAAAATTTGTGAATTACCGGAGTCACAATAAAGGTTATACTATCCTCAGGGAGACAAAATAGGTTACTCAATGGGGTGCCTGGGTAGCTTAGTCGGTTAAGCATCAGACTCTTGATGTAGGCTCAGGTCATGATCTCAAGGTCACGAGAAGTTCTTTATAGATCTTGGATATCAGCCCTTTGTAGTGTCATTTGCAAAAATCTTCTCCCATTCCATGGGTTGCCTCTTTGTTTTGTTGACTGTTTCCTTTGCTGTGCAGAAGCTTTTTATCTTGATGAAATCCCAAAAGTTCATTTTCGCTTTTGTTTCCCTTGCCTTTGGAGACGTGTCTTGAAAGAAGTTGCTGTGGCCGATGTCGAAGAGGTTACTGCCTATGTTCTCCTCTAGGATTTTGATGGATTCCTATCTCACACTGAGGTCTTTCATCCATTTTGAGTTTGTCTTTGTGTATGGTGTTAGAGAATGGTCGAGTTTCATTGTTCTGTATATAGCTGTCCAATTTTCCCAGCACCATTTATTGAAGAGACTGTCTTTTTTCCATTGCATATTTTTTCCTGCTTTGTCGAAGATTATTTGACCATAGAGTTGAGGGTCCATAGCTGGGTTCTCTATTCTGTTCCATTGGTCTATATGTCTGTTTTTGTGCCAGTACCATGCTGTCTTGGTGATCACAGCTTTGTAATATAGCTTGAAATCGGGCAACGTGATGCCCCCAGCTTTGTTTTTCTTTTTCAACATTTCCTTGGCGATTCGGGGTCTTTTCTGATTCCATACAAATTTTAGGATTGTTAGTTCCAGCACTTTGAAAAATGCAGTTGGTATTTTGATCGGGATGGCGTTGAAAGTATAGATTGCTCTGGGTAGCATAGACATTTTAACAATGTTTATTCTTCCGATCCATGAGCATGGAATGTTTTTCCATCTTTTTGTGTCCTCTTCAATTTCTTTTGTGAGTGTTCTGTAGTTCCCAGAGTATAGATCCTTAACCTCTTTGGTTAGGTTTATTCCAAGGTATCTTATGGTTTTTGGTGCTATTGTAAATGGAATCATTTCTCTAATTTCTCTTTCTACAGTTACATTGTTAGTGTAATAAGGAAGCAACTGATTTCTGTGCTTTGATTTTGTATCCTGCCACACTACTCATTTGCTCTTTCAGTTGCTTATTGTAACACTATTTGTTGAACAGCAACTATATGCTGAGCATTAGGTTATCAGTGATGAATAAACTGGCATAGTTACTGTTCTCATTGAGCTTCCTGTTTAGGGAAAAAGAGATTTATATATATATATATATATATATATATATATATATATATATATATATATATATATATATATATATATATGTATGTATATAATATGGGGGGTTGGGGAGGGGCAGAGGAGAGGGAAAGGGAAAGAGAATTCCAAATCCATGCCTAGCACGGAGCCTGACATGGGGCTCAATCTCACGACCCTGGGATCGTGACCTGAGCTGAAACCAAGAGTTAGACGCCTAACCAATTGAGCCATCCAGGTGCCCCGGGAAGAGACTAATATTAAACACAGAACAATTAAATAATTACCAGCTTTGGTAAGTGGTCCAAAGAAAATAAAAATGTGCTGTAGTGACTTAGACTAAGGGGTCCAAGGAAAGCCTTGTTGAGGAAGTGGCATTTGAGTTGTACATAAAGTTAGTTTGTACAGTTAGCTGGAGTTAGAACATGTTCAGAGGCCAGAATGTGGGAAAGAGATGCAATGCTTCATGAAGGCCAGTGTGATAATGTGGGGGCCTCCTTAGCTTTTAGAGGAAGCCGTAGGACAACAGAGGAGGCTGTTCTAGTGAATTTGTAAGTTGGCCTAATAGAGTTTCCACCCCCTCCATGGCTTGGCTGGTTTGCTCACCCTGGTGGAGCCCAAGGCTACTTTGCATGTGGAAGTCCAAGAAATGGCTGACCTGGGCGCAAGGGAATAGCTCACCTCTTGGTGACCTGCTAGGTGCATTGGAAGGTTGGGAGGAGGAGCCCCATTAGTAAGAGTCACCCTGGTGCCCGGAGAACCATGGCCATGCTCAGGCAAATGTGCAGGAAGGGCAGGTGCTTTTGCCCTGGAATGGCCTGGACATTTGGGAAGGGGGCTCTTTGCTTGGGAAAAAAGCACAGTCTGGTGGCTGGTGCTAGGCCAGAAAAGGAGCACTTGGACTTGTTTTCCCACCTCTAGGCCTGTACGTTGGGTATTTTGAGCCCTTTCTCTCTGTGTTAGGAGCCATCTGGGGCTTCTGTGAAACTTAAGAGGTCCGTAAAGGAGTGAATGATGTCTCACTGCAAACTGCTCTGGAAATATGTGGGAATTTAATACATTTGGAAGAACTGACATCCAAGAGCCCTACAAAGGCCAAGGAGATTTTTTTTCTTCTAAGCCTCTAAAAAGAGGGCAAAAGCATTGTTTGATCCTTTGCTCATTGTTCATTCACTTCATTCTCTCATTCATGTATACGTTCCAAAAACAGCAGCTGAAGACTGACTCTGTTCCAGGTGCCCTCGTCAGGATAGAGAGACAGAGGTGGGCAGCCTCCACCCTCAAAGGCCAGAAGCTTGGGGCGATGTCCAGCCGATCACTCTAGGGTGTGCTGAGTGCTACAGGGGTGTTGGGGGAGGAGTAGAAGGATGGCGCCTTTAGCTTTATTTTAGTTTTGCGTTTGAGTTCCAAATCCATAGAGTGGCCTGCCCTCCTTGCAAAGATGGAGGAATTTCTGAGCTATCTAAAGTTTCTTGTACTTCCTTGTCAAAGATGAAAGACCATCTGTCAAAAGAAACAATACCCAGGATTCTGAAGAGGGGGACTCCAGGTGCAGAAGACAAGTCGATTTCTTTTCAGGCTTTTGTTTGCCCTGTCTTGCTCTGTTTGAAACATGAGCACGTTAATTAATTTCTTCCCCCAAGCTGTGTGTTTGGGGAATGTTCTTTTTTTTTTTTTTTTCTTTTCTCTACCATCAATTTAGAAGATAAAGCTGTCAGACTCCAGTAGGCCCGTGTATACACTTTCATCAAGACTTAAAGCACGTGATCATGCCAAGCACTTGCATGAAACGATTTTTCACATTTGCCAAATGCATCTTGATGGACCCCTGCAAGGATCGTGTGCCTTTTCAGGAACTGCCCCACCGTCCTGACCATAGGGTTATACACACACCAGCTCATGCAAAGGTGACGTGCCCAGTGCACACTTCCTAAGGCAGGAAAGAAGATGGGTATCTGTTTGTTATGGGCTGAATTGTCTCCCTGCCCTGCATATGGTGACATCCTAATCTCCCGCACACAAATACATGACTGTATTTGGAAAGAGGGTCTTTAAAGAAGAGATTAAGTTAGAATGAGGTCATTAGTGTGGGCCCTAATCCAATATGATTGGTGTCCTTGTAACAAGAGGAAATCGGGACACAGATGGGTACGGGGGTAGGTTTTGGTTGGTGGGGGGGAGACCTGAGAAGACACAGGGACAGATGGCCAACTGCAAGTCACGGAGAGAAACCTCCAGAGAAATCCACCCTGCTGACACCTCTGTCTTAGACCCCCAACTTTCAGAAGGGTGAAGAAATCGATGTCTGTTGTTTGCGCCACCCAGTCTGTGGTACTTGGTAAGGGCAACCCTAGCAGATGAATACAGTATATTTTACACGTACACTGAATGCTTGGTAGGGGTTGAGACAAGGTTTCCGGTGGATGTAAAGTGAATGAGAAATGGCAGCGTTCTGCCTTACCCTCAGGGTACCCTGTGTCGGCCAGTCTAATGCATTCTTCTTGGAATAGACCCAGCATCTCTTCCTAGATGATGCTAACCAGTATATTCCCTTTTCCCTGCTGCTTTTCTCATGGTGATGCAGCTGTGTCCTTTCCTGATTCAGTGAATACGCTTTTCCTCCCCTTCTTCCAATCCACAGCGAGCTTTCCCTGAGTTCTGTGCTGTTTCCTGGATGGTTCTTTCATTCTTGGGGTGTTTATAGGACTGTTAAGTTTTATGTACGTCTCTCTCTCCCTCGAGGGGGGCACCCAGCACAGGGCCAGCTACAGATCTGGGGCTGGGCTAGTGCCTGTTGAATGGGGGTTGTCTTTTCTCAGTTGGTGGAAGGTGGGCATATTAGAAGCCTTGTTCTTCCTGGTTGGGAGTCTGTGGACTCCCGTTCGTGGACACGATGAGAGGGAAAGAGGGGTAGAACAAGTTTTTGCCATCTCAAGGAAATGGTCCCTCTGTGCTAGGAAATTACAGCGGTGTCCCTGTTTCTCTGCTCCCCAACCTCTCCAACATCTGCCCCATTTTCCTCACCTCTCCTTCACCCCTCCCTGGTCTGGCTTCAGCTCTCCTTCCCCCATCTTCCCCCAGTGGAGCTCTCACCAAGACCCCCTTTTGTTGGATCCAGTTCCCCTTGACCTGGTTCTCTCCTGTGTCGGGGATGCTGAGCAGCCCTCCCTCCTGAGACTTCATTTTCTTGGCTCCCGTGACTCCATGCTCTGCTCTCCCTGCATCTCATGTGCTCCCCACCCCCTACTTTTGCCCCCTGCTGTGTTGTTGGTCCCCTCTCTTCCAGCCAGTCCTACAGTCTCGAGGTCCGTGAGGGATTGGTCTGGGACCACTGATGCCTAAGTGCTGCTCTCTGCTCTCCCCTTGCTGTTAAACTCCAAGTTTGCACATCCAACAGCCAACTTGACCTCTCCACTCAGGTGCTTCTAGAACACCTGAAACTCAACTAGCCTAAAACCCACGGTGCTTTTTTTTTTTTTTTTTAAACACCTGGCCCTGGACCAGTGGTCCCTAACTCCATGATTAGCACAGCCATTCAAAGCAGGAATGATCTTTGGTGGCCCTTCTTTCTTACTCACGCAAATATCCCCAGCAGTGTTGGCGTCACCGTCTAAGTCAGTCTCCTGCATGTGTTTGGTTCTTTTTTTCCCGGCAGTTTGCCCCCCCGCGTCCAGGTGTGTGGACTGTTTACCTGAGCTCCTGTCCTGGTCATTCACCTTCCATGGTGGCCCCTGGAATCTGTTCTACCCACAGCAGCCAGGGTGATGCATTCAGCGCTTCCCACTGCTCCTGGGGTGAAGAAGAAAACCCCAAACATGTGCCACGTGACCCTGCATCCTTGCCCCTGCCTATTGCTCTAGCCTCTGCCAATCACACTCTTTTTGTCTCGGCGCCCCGCAGTTTCTAGAACATGCCGTGCTTCCTTCTGTCCCCAGGGCCTGGGCACATGCTGCTCCCACTGCCTAGCCTGCTCCCAGCTTCTCTCTCCCCACCCCCAGTTAACTCCTGTCCTTCTGATCTTGTCCTACGTGTCACTTCCCCATGGAACTTAGTCTAAATTGAACCCCCTCCTTTATATTCTGTCATAGCGTGAGCTGTTCTTTCTTACAAGCATGTGTTACCTTTATAAGTTTTTATATAGTTGTGCATTTGGTTTACATCTGTTCCTTCTAGAGGAGGGTCACCTACACGGTGGCAGGGCTTAGCACCCAGTAGGTTCCCAATAAGCATCTCTTGGCAGAATGAATACCTTTTGACCTCACCTGTAGGCAGCGGTGCTTTCCTGCTGGGTACCTACATGACTCTGACCATGGGCAGAAAGGTCCAGTGGGGCTAGTGCATGTTTCCTGCCCCTGGCCCTGCTGTGTCCCAGGGCCAGGATGTGGATCATACCTCCTGCCTGGTGGAGGGACTGATTTCGGATCCCAACGTTGACCAGTTCTTCATTTGGGATCTTCACCATGAAAAGGTAAAATATAATAACCCCCCAAAACCAAAAAAACCACAACTCTTATTTTCCACCTTTCTTTGTAAGGAATTTACATGAAAAAAAAAAGTGCCTTTTATGAAATGACTTGGCCTTGGGGGAAGTTATTTAAAGAATTCATACTTGGAGAGTAAAAGTTATTTTTTTCCTATTTGAAAAAAAAAAAAAAGACAGAGAAGGCCATTATTTTTCAAGGATGTTGGATTTCTGCAGCTGCCGAAAAGTTCACCTGGCTGGGAGCTCTTCTGCACACGTGGAACCATCATTTCCAGTTGGAAAAGATCGCTTTTCTAGAAACAGACCCTTTTTGCTTTGGTTGACGAAATAAAAAGGGACGAGAAAGTCATTTGGAGAACCTGATGATTTTATTGCAAAGCACGGTGTGGATAAGTCTGTGGGTGCAAACTGCGGAAGCTACACCTAAAAACCCACTGCTGGCTCTCTGGTTGTTCACGGTTCCTCCTCCAGCGCTTTCACCCACGTTGACTGAGAGTCTGTGCGGCACTGTCCCCAGGTCCTGGGATGTGGCTGTGATAGGTCCTTGGAGAGATCTATGGCATGTGCACGCGTGGACGTTTGTACTTCTTCCCTGGAGCCCCCTAGTGATTGGTTTTTGTTAAATGGTGACTCCCAATGTAGGGCAACATTCCTGTTTATGGCAGCGTGGAAATGCACATCCAGGACTCCCATGGCGAAAAATAAATCCTTAGGTCCAGAACGGGGAAGAATGCTTGAAGCTCGAATGAAATCCAGAAAGTAGTTTAAGGACCGACCCTCTCATTTTAGGCTCTACCCATTTGCGTCTAGTCAAGAAAATGGAAACCATGCCAGGTGTTTCCAACAGAGGGCTTTCCCATGGAATTGGTTATATCAGTGACCAAGTCTGAATGAGCAGAAGGGGGACCTTGGGGGACCCAGGAAACAGCTGTCACCTGAGGGCTGGGACCAAAGAGCTTGGGGCAAGGGTCTGAGGGGGCATCAGACCACCAAGGCGTTTAGCCAAGCTGGTGGCCCTATGGATGTACCTCTGAGGGGGGTAGGGGAGCTAGGCTGGAGCCCTATTGTCCAGTAATCCTGCTGGAACAGTGCCATCCTGAGCTGAAAACACCAGGAGCCCCTTTGCCTCCTCTGGTCTCCCTCTAGCGCCCCCTGTTGGCAGAGCTGAACAGAAAGCCAGCTGGCAAGGGCGTCTGGGAAATGTAGTTTGCAGACTCCCAGCCCCAGAGCAGAGAGCAGAAGAGGAGCTGAGAGACCAAAGACAAATTCCGGGTGCATGGGGAACAGAGACCTTTCTGTTAACTGGCTCCTTTGAGGACATCCAGGTCAGGCCCAGTTGAATATCTAGAGTTCCCAATTCCCAGCCTGAGGGTATTTGGGGCTGCTTATTTTAGGACAGCAGGGCTCTTGGACATACAGTTGAAACTATACATCTTACCGTTTCTTGTGCTGTGGCCGCGGTGGCCTCCGTGTCCTGCGAAAGAGTTGGTGCGGTGGGGAGGGTCTGTGTGTGGAAAGCCCGCTCCCAGCAGCACTGGGTGTCTCCCCCGAGGAGACAGACTCACCCTGTTTTCCAGGCTTTCATGAGAAGCATTTGATTTTCATTCTTCTAGCCTATGTGAAATGTTATGAATGTTTCATGGTTTCAACAGCTGATTTCACGTATAATCATGTCTTATGTTCTGTCACGTTTGGGATTACAATATCCCTCCCTCTGGAATGTTGGGAGGTTGCATTGGGATGTCGAGCAGGAGTGACAAGCTCCTCCCTCACTCTTCTTGAAACTGTTGTTTCTGTATTATTCTAACTTATTGTTGCCTGGTTGAGGATGGTCTTAGAGACATTGCTGCTCAGCAGGAAATATCAAAGGCAACAAGTGGGTTGGTGAGTGTCTAGACGAGACGTGCTAGTTGATGGAGAATATGAGCAGCTAGACCCTCTAGAGCACAGGAAGGCGTCCAAGTTCCCTGTTTGTTTCTGGGATCAGGCAAGGTTTAAAAATGAGTCTTTAGACCCTAATTGTGAACCAATGGGCAGATTCTTTTTTTTTTTTAATTTTTTAATTTTTAAAGATTTTGTTTATTTATTTGACAGAGAGAGACACAGCGAGAGAGAGAACACAAGCAGGGGGAGCGGGAGAGGGAGAAGCAGGCCTCCCACTGAGCAGAGAGCCCGATGCGGGGCTCGATCCCAGGACCCTGGGATCATGACCTGAGCTGAAGGCAGACGTTTAACAACTGAGCCACCCAGGCGCCACCTGATGGGCAGATTCTAACCAGCTCTGTGAGATGGCAGAGCTGTGGGCCTCTCATGACCAGATTTGCTACCTCCTTCTTAGGTGGAGGAAGCACCTCATGAGAATGTAATTCTAGGACATTTATGTGAAGTTCCCTCAAAATTCATCTTGACATTAATGAGGAATTTCAAAGAGTTTAAAAAAAAAATGCATTCAACTAAGTATAATTCTTGAATTTCTACTGTGCCCTGGGCAGTGCTAGGTAGGGGCTGTGGCAGGTCCAGAGGATGATGTTTGGGTCTCTGAGCTCACAGTCAGGTCCAGCAGGCAAGCCCAGACCCACGTTAGACTGCAAAGTGGATGTTAATAGCTGTGGAGTTTGGAGGTGAGCAGGGGACTTGGGGGGCACTCCAAGCCCCTCGAGGTTGGCCGACTGGATCTCCCACCAGCAACAGGCCATTGGAGGGGCTCCCAGGCACTCTCTGTGGACCCCAGGGCTCCAGTCTTCTGCTTGATCTGGTCTGAGAGGTTCTGTTAGTCCCACCGTTACTTTTGTTTGCCAGATTTGAATTAGTTTTTGAGGTGGCAGGCACAGAAAAGAAAAAAAAGAAAAACTGTTCACATGTCCTGCATGGTAGCCCGGGCAGCCTACACTGGTGGACCCACAGACCCTCCGCGCCTGGGGTCGGGTGCTGGGAGGCCCCTCTTGGGGCTTGTGCCATGAGGCAAATCCTGCCTGCCAAACAGCTCCCCTCTTATTCCAGAAGCCTCTGTCACCACCTGTGACCTCACTTGCCCTTTCTAACTCAGGCCACTTGCCATTCTCCCTTCTTAGTTCGGCTGCCCCACTCATGCCCTCCCCATGTTTTGTTGGCTGCCGGGCCCTCCCTGCACGGAGAGACCATCCAAGGCTGTCGACTTGGAACACACGGTGGAAGTTTTCCGGAATTCCTTTTGTTGCTTGTTTAATTTTAGGCTCTTCGGTGTGAGAGAAGGTTCCTATCAGATACAGGGAAACAGAATTCATGATCACATTTGCTATAAAACGTGTGTCGAAAATGCTGCCTTGTGCATCACCGAGAGGCCCCCTTGTAAAGTCTTTTTGGTATTTTTTATTTTCGAGGCCGGTGTGAGGTAAATAATTGCCTTTCCCTGAGGAATGGTGTCCTCCCACCCGTCGGAGGAGAGTGAGAAAACTGACAAGCAGGGATGTTTATCTTTAAAAAAAAAAAAATGTTTTCAGCAAAGTCAGAACCAAACTCTAAGGCAGAACGGATGGGTTAGGCCGTCATCCCTGGAATCCCAGTCAAGTGGGTAGGTGGCCCAGAGCTAGATAATTTGACAAATTTCTCCAGAGGTCCCCTGTGCCTCTGGAGGTTTGCATGATGACAGTCTGTGACTCTGGCCGCAGAGAGGGGACTCCCACAGTGTGGCCAGCAGAGCCAAGTGCCTGTGGGATTTTTATCACCAGAGCCTCCATGGGGACCTTCTCTGTCAGTATATTTGCATTTTTTTTTCTTTTCTCTGGTTAGTTCTCATTTAGTTTCAGTCTATTTTGCGGGTAAGTCACCTTCAATCTCTTACGCTCCGAGGAAAATCATGAGGGTGCTTGAAGTCTTTCTCGCCCTCTGTCATTGTGTCCGCCATGCAGTGCTCCATCTGCTCGAGCTGGATCTGATTTCACCGGAGGTTGCCGTTTTCATAGATTCCACCTTTAACCTAGTTTGCAGGAGCAGATTTGCAGCTCAGAGCTAGGAAGCTCACCTATCACCCCTCAAAGAACCATGCAAGGGGATGCATTCCGCACTGAGCCGGCATGTCCAGATCTGTCCCTGTCCCACCCCAGAGGAGGTCACCTTGTGGGGTGGTGCCTCCACCAAAAGGCCCCAAATGCCCTTTGCAGTGGACACGCTGTTCCACACACGTCAGTCCCTCGCGAGGAGTGATAGCCTAGCTCCTGGGGGCTGTGACTGGGACCTTAACTGCAGATCAGGGGAGCACGCCGCTACCTTGCACAGAGACCGTGTTCCTTACATGCTGGCGTGGCAGGTGTGACTTTGTCTGTCCCTAGTGCTCATACGCGGCTGGTGCCTTTCATCCAGAAAGCCTTCAGATGAAATAACCGCGCCCTAGACGCGATCCTCCAAAGAGTATCCTTGGACAGCCCAGGGGTGTTTGTGTCCATAGGAATAATGTGTGAAAATGAATGTTCTAACCAAAAGGGATTCCTTGGGGGAATCTTACCTTAAAAAACAACATCCTCTGCACCCAAATTACGGGTTGGTTGGGAGGACTCTGTTATTGTTTGGCCAGGTTTCTCTGCGGGCAGTTGTGTTCCTGGGATGGTGAGCCTGGGCCGGCCTCCACCTCCTTCTCTGCTTGCAGACGTGGACTGAGCACGCCGCCTGCTCTTCTGAGCTCCCCGTGGCTCCCTCATTTCCTCCTCACCAGAGTTGAGAGGGAGACTTAGGGGACCTGCCTGGGTCGCACAGCCCAGAGGGACACCCTCGCTGCAGCCTCCACAGGCCCCTCTTGTGTCCCGTCTCCGGGAAGGACGACAGTAGTCAAGCCACGCTTTATTGAGCACGTACTGTGAGCCAGGCGCTCTGCTGAGGGCTTGCATCTGGGATCTCGACAGCAGCCTGGTGAGGGAGGAACCGAGATTCTCTCTGCCTCGCTGACGCGGCATCGGAGACAAAAAGAGGGCAAGAGAGGTATCCCAGGTCAGACAAGACAGTCTGGGAGCCAGGATTTGAATCCAGCTGTTTTGTCTTGAAACCCATGTCCTTAACCGCCAGGTCCTTGCCCATTGCCACCGCCATCGGAATCCTCATCATAACGAAAGGTGCCATTTATCGAAGAATCGTAACATTCCAGGGAATGTAGTAAGCGTTCAGTGAGCATTTCACTTAATCGCTGCAAACCTCGGTGGCGGGTATGATGATTCTGATTTTAAAGGCAGTCACAGGAGGCTTGGAGGGTTGTTTGCAGCTTGCTCAGCATCCCGAACCCTGGCTCCTGATGGAACTGAGCGCACCCTCTGCTCTGCCCCAAACCACAGCCCTGTTTTGAATCCTTGTCATCAACGCTGTGGCCCTCAGGCTGCAGACCTCCCTCCCCTCTCCTCCCTCGCTGTCCTGCTGTGCGCATCCTTCTACTAGCCCAGGAAGGGATTCCTCGCCCCAGGCTTTAGAAAGGTCTCACAGGATGGGGCGCAAATCACTGAATCTGTGTCTCAAGGTGAGAATGAGGGACAGGTGGCCTTCCTCCAACCACAGGTAAATTCTTTGCAACATAGCCGGATGGCACCAAGGGTTTTTGATAGGATTGCCTTTACCCTGTCCTCAAGAAAGCTGGGGAAAAGCGGAGGTCGGGGCAGCTAGGTGCATATCTGGTTCTAGAGTCTTCCCAGTCCCCTGTGCCCTGTGCCCAGGTGCAGATGTTCTTGTATCTGGACCTTGAGTGCTGTGTGTGGGGAAAGCTTATGTTTCTGGCTTGAATGACAGCAAGTTTAAGTCTGAATCTTTCCTTTAATTCTGTAAGCATGTTGGACACCCCGGACCTAATTCCTAGCGCTGGCACTGGTCTTGGATGTTTTGGCCTGAAGCGCCCTCTGTCCTTGGTCTTGAAGGGCCCAGTGCCCCCGTGTCCTCTATTTGTTTTCTCTCTAACTTGCCTCTGCAGCTGGTGCAGGCTTGTTTTTCCTCTCTCTTGGCACGAAGGTGACCTGAGGTCTTCCCTGGAAAAGACCACGGGTAGAATCACAGAGTAATTCTTCCAGCGGTTGAACTCTCACACCAAATATTTTGTGATCCATGTGTTGTTTCTCCCTGGTAAATACCTAAAGACTCTTTATTTTTAAACTAAAGAAATATCTGTTTCATACAGAGCTTGATAATTCACACCCGAGATTTTTTTTTTTAGTTTGCCAAGAGCAAAGCTCGTAACGAAAATGACAGCTTATGTATTTGCTCAGCATTTTCAGTAGTCCCCAAATTCTTAGAATCAGTAATAATGTCAATATTCTAAAAGCACCACATTTAGAATGCCCTTTTTCTGCATGTTTTTCTCTTTCTCCTCTTGTTCTAAAAAAGACTTGGGGTATCTTACATAAATACATAGAATTTTCTTTTTTTTTAAGATTTTTTTTTTTTTTTATTTGAGAAAGAGAGAGAGAGAAAAAAACGAGCGAGGTGAGGGGCAGAGGGAGAAGCAGGCTCTCCGCTGAGCAGGGAGCCTGATGCGGGGCTCGATCCTGGGACTCTGGGATCATGACCTGAGCCGAAGGCAGACGGTTAACTGACTAAGCCACCCAGGCGCCCCCTGAATTTTCTTTTTTTAATGGATAATTGGAGCAAAGGGAAAATAAATGTAAGAAAAAATAATATGAAGCCGGAAATTGAAAATCTACCAAGTCAGCGCCAACTCCAGCAATGTGCTGGCAGACGAGACCACATGGTGGACTTGGAATGATTGCTGGTGTCTGTAACAGCAGGAGAGGGCCTGGAGCCCCACCGGCTGTGGTCTGTCCTCATCAGTGGGGTGAGGGCCGCCTCCCTTGTTCCCACAGTGGCTGGAGACAGCAGACCCCGGAGCCCAGCGCGGAGGGCCCTCCAGACGGCTGCACACCTGCCCAGCCTGAACTTTGACTTCTCCGGTGAGGTCTGGATCCAGCACCCTTGTTATTCCGAAATTAGTGTTTTTCTTCTTACTTTTCAAGATGTTTATAATCTGTGAATATTGGTGTTGACAGATACTGTCTGTTAAAGTGTACGTACGCAGTTTGTGGAATTAAAGGTAAAAATGTATTACGGTTCTGTTCTCGCCATAGGGAAGGACTAGCCATCAGTGGTGATGAGCATGGAGCTGCTGGTGGAGTGGTTGATGAGAGTGAGGAGTAGGAAGGAACAAGCTTCTCTCCACCCCCCTGTTCCTCTCTGCCACTACCCCCAGGAAGGACAGGGGCATTGAGAGAGGGAATATTGGTCCTTGGTCTCTTGACCTGCAATTCCAAATCCAGGATTATTTTTTTAAGGTTCTATTTATTTATTTGTTATGTAGACAGAGAGTAAGCACAAGCAGGGGGAGCGGCAAAGGGAGAAGCAGGCTCCCTGCTGACAGGGAGCCCAATGGGCCCTAACCGTGACCTGAGCCGAAGGCAGACGCTTAACCCACTAAGCTAGACAAGCGCCCCACCAAATCCAAGCCCTTGGACACTCGTTTTGTGGAAGGCCTGCCCTGCCCTGACGTGAGGTCTTTCTTGACCCCCCATTTATTCATTTCACTGCAGAAATAGTAGTGCCTTTTGATAACAGCTTGCTGCCCCAGACCTCATTTGAAAGTGGTATTCGGTATGTGGCATGCCCACCGGATTGCCTTGCAAAATCTGAAAAATTCTGAATTCCTGAAACCCATCTGGCCACAGGGGTTTGAATCAAGCCTTCCGGCCTCTTCCCGTGGGTGCAGGGGCAGGACAGAGCACCGGGGTGCGCGTTACCAGCCAGCCTAGTGTGGTTCTGGCCTGACAGCCCCAAGTAACAATGCTCAGCAAGGGGAATGCAGACAGCCTCGCGACGGGCCCCAGGCAGCTGGGAGGGATAATTACCCCGTAGCTGCTGGAGGGCCTGGAACAAGCTAGAGACTCTCCAAGCGGAAGGAGCATGGTCAGTGGGGGCTGCTCAGAAATCTGTGCCCCGTCTTCCTGGGTAGGACCTGCACCTGGGTAGGTTGATGCAGCAGCATTGATTTCGTGATGCTCAATCCAGAACCCTTTCCTGCTGAGCTTTCTTTGGCCCTCCTACTGTTAGGTTTGACGCTCAGAGGGCAGTGAGGAGCCTGTTGGCACACACAGGCCGAGCAGGTGGGGAGAGTCAGAGCAGAGGGGGGGAAGCTTTGGGTTCTAGGGCCGAAATCTCCACTGCCTAGTGCTTGACTTCGGCTTTGTGATGTGGGAAACAGGGATTCCACTCACTTACTCACTCACTCACTCACTCACTCACTCACTCACCCACCCACCCATCCACCCATCCATCCATCCATCCATCCACCCATCCATCCGTGGGTGCATTTATCCAGTGAATTTCCTGCCACACCATGTGCTAGGCCAGGGGCTGGGGGCCATGAAGGGAACTACATGGGATAGTTGTAGTGAAAATCCTTTAAAAATCAGAGCAAAACAATTAAAAAATTAAAAAAAAAAAAAACCAAACACAAAAACCCAGAGCTCCTGACCATTGTGTTTTACCTATTAGTATTCTGGGCACGTGTCAAACCATAGCATTTCACCCTGTAGGACACCCTGTTTATTAGCTCTCTGTGGTCCATCAGGGAGGGAGAGGTAAGTCTTATTAGTCCTACTTTGTACTTAAAGAATGATGCCCAGTGCAGTATTTTTTAAAAGATTTTATTTATGAGAGAGAGAGCGAGCAAGTGAGCATGAGCAGAGGGAGGGGTAGAGGCAGAGGGAGAGGGAGAAGCAGGCTCCCCTCAGAGCAGGGAGTCTGATGTGGAGCTCGATCCCAGGAGCCCGGGATCATGACCTGAGCCAAAGGCAGACGCTTAACGACTGAGCCACCCAGGCGCCCCCCAGTGCAGCATGTTGATCTGGTCTGGGAGTGATGGGCTACTTCTCTCAGAGACTGCTCAGCTCACATGGTCCAAGTTCACCATCTTCCAGGGACAGATTACTAATGTGTCCTCTGGACCTTGCCAAAAATATAGCTCTTTCCACACAAGAACCTGAAAACATAGGACACTGTGCAAAAGTAAGTGCTGAGCAGCCCTGGGGCGGGGCGGGGGGGGGATCTGCAGATGAGACTAGGAGTTGGACCTGCAGTAGCACGTGGCTGGGAGAACGTGGTTGTGCTCATGACAACAGAATGCTTACTTGGGTGGCCCTTCACTTCCACTGCATTGAAATGGGAGCAAGGTGGTTTGTTACAAAATCCAGGTCAGCCTGATCCAGGCAGGGAGCACCTGGCAAGCAAGCACCTGAGCCCAGAATGTGGAGATCACCCCTGTGCCTCCTTCCTCGTGGTCAGAGATGAATGGGTTGCTGAATGTGGGTATAGGTTTACAAAGAGACCTTGGACAAGCAGCCTCTTCATTCTGCCCATGTGTAAGGCAGCGCTATCGGAGACCCGGCCTTTCGACTTAGCATGGACTCTTCCCTCACTCCACTGCTGAGGCCTGGAAGTCTTGATGGGAGGTAGATCTGGCTCTGGGCGAGGAGAGACAGGACCGACGCATTCATGCTTTTCATCCTGTGTTTCTGCAGCTCATCCGATAACGTACCAAGCTCCCCGATGCCTTCTGTATTGTTGTGAAGAGTGTAAAAGTGACATCTGTGTTTTTCTCAAACTCAACATCATTATTTTAAATAAAGTAATTCTGGTTCATTGTATACACTTGGGAAATACAGAGAAAAAAAGGAAAACGAAGATCACATATCCCCTACCATTCACATTTTAGTTACGTTCTACCTACGTTGGTTGGTTATCTGTCTACTTATTTATTTATTCCCTTTGGGGGCCCAAGGGTACTTGTGTGCTAAATCTTTGCAAAATCGCAATTCAACTATAGATACAGATTTAGTTCTGCCTCTCTCTATGTTGCTAAGTAATTGTCACAAACGTGCCTTTCCTGCTGCAAACCATTTTACCATGGCTGGCTTTCTCTGTGGTTGGATACTTAGATTGCTTTTTGGTTTTCACAGTTGTAAATTACATGGTACAGAGTATTCTTGTTTGTTCATGATGACCCGTATCTCAGGCTGTTTCACAGTGTGCTTTTTTGGCTCTGGAAGGATCAGATCACTATGAAGCTGGTTGGTGCATATGAAGGCTGGGTTTGCTGTGTGGAAATTGTAGCAGAGATGACACCTGTCATCTCTCTAGGGTCTAGTGCTCAACATGGAAATAATAGTTATCAAATTTAAGAAGTGCCTTTCTATTTACATACATTTGGATCCTGAAAATGCGTGCTATTCATATCAGCCTTTAGCGTTGGTCAGAGGGGTTTTCATCAGCAAAGCCTACGTCACCCTCACCTAGCAGCTTGGAGTTGCCCAGACACTCTGATTTGGGCTCTAATTGATAACAACGATCAGATCTGATAGGGAATCAGTTTATCTAAAGAGTCAGCAGAGGATTGCCAATGACCCTTCCCTGGGTTGACGAAAGGACCTGTCTTGGCCGGGATGTGCGTGTCAGGTGATTTTCTTTTCTGATGCTGTTTTGTTTTTCTTTGAAATAATGCTTTGTTGTGATTATTAATGTTTATGGCTCCTTTTTCGTGACCGTCAGAACAGTGGCCAGAGTGCCACCTCCCCGGGTCCCAGCTGTCAACAGTGGGGTTAGCCCTTTCAGAAAGCTTGCTGGGTCTCTGCCATTAACCTGAGGCGCTTTCCCATCTCTCCCCAGTGGGCCTGGGCTTCCTTTCCCTCCGCTGACTTTGCATGGCTGGCCGCTCTCCTCTGATGGGGCAGGTTTTCTCTTCCCTGATGTTCAGTCCCATTGGCCTCCTCAGCTGCGATGTGGACAGATGTGAGCCCCCTTCTGCCCCTCAGCTCCCCCTGTAGGAAGTGAGCTCAGGATCCACCCCACCCCCCCCCCCCGCCCCGGATGGTGGAGGTCCAGCTCTCCTGGCCCCTGGAGATTGACCGTTCTCTGTGGGAGGCTCAGCAGGAGGCCGCTTCACTGGTTTTAGAACTCAAAATGCCAAGGCCTGCATGGATGTCTCTGTCGTTTTCTAGAAAAGAAGAAGCCAAGGAAGGGCAGGCCGTCCCAGGACTGGCGGGAGCGGAGGAACGCCATCCAGCTGACCAGCGAGCACACGGTGGAGACGCTGGTGGTGGCCGATGCTGACATGGTGCAGTACCACGGGGCAGAGGCCGCCCAGAGGTTCATCCTCACCGTCATGAACATGGTGAGTCTCCTGTCGGGGTCCTGGATGAGTGCTCTGTCCTTGTCTTTTCCCCAGGTTGGGGGATGGAGACACAGCCCTGTCCCACGGGAGAGGGCCCGGCCGCGACCCTGCCCTCGTGTGTACTTTCAGCTCGGGGGGCTGCTCAGTGGTTGCCCCGCCTGCCATTCCTTACCAGCGGTTTGCCAAGACCGTGCCTAAGTGCCAGGCCCCGTCCCAGGGGGATTCCAAGTTGAGCGGGTCAGTCCCTATTCTAAGGAGTCAGTGGTCTAGTAGAAGGAATCAGGATCACACTTGAATGTGAATCAGCTCTCGCCGTGCGCCGTGAGGGCTGGAGGAGAGTCGGGGGAGAGGTTGTCTGGCGGCAGGTACGGGGAAGGAGCCGCGAAGCCGGTGTCTACCTCTGATTTGATGAATGGGGATAGCGGGAAACCACGTGACTGGTGAGGGGGGAGGGGCTGCACTCCTCAAAGTTTAGACACGGAAGGACTTTTGCATGCGTCCCCACTCCACCCATCCACCCACTCTCCTGACGAGCATTTTTTGAAGACCCTTGGCATTGTGTTAAGGTGTTGGGGATACAGGTGCGAAACAGACCTGGTCCTTCCCTCGGAAGGCAGTGCTATGCGCAGACAGATAAAACGCCCGTGTTCTAGTAGAAATACGGGCAGGGACCGCTGGGGGCCGGGGGCAGGGCTGCCGAGTGATCATCCCACAGCGTGGAGTCTTCCGGCAGAGCTGACCTTTGGGCTGAAGAAGAGTAAGAGTTTGCGAGGGGGGGAGGGGGGGTGGGGCAGGGAGGCTCACGCGGGGACCTGGCCTCCGAGAAATACGTGTTCCTCGTCTGCACAAACCCGAGTCCTCCCGGTGGCTGCTTAATGACGGGTTGCTGTGCCTCCGTCTGCCCGGAGGACACCCGGGAGGAGGGCTGGTGGGGCTGGCTCCACAGCAGCCTCTGTCCTCTGTAGTTCATTTCATCTCATTTATGTTTTTTAATTGTCCAGAGCACAGGTGCCAGGAATAAACACTCATTACGGCAGCGCAAGCAGTAATGAGGCAAAGCTTCCGCTTTGACATTTGTTTTCATAATTTTATCGTCGGGGCAGGGGCCGCTGTGGTATCACAGGCAGGGAGGGGGTGGGACGTGGCGATGTAGCCCCCAAGCCCCCCACGGCTGTAAGACGGAAGGACAGGGACCCAGTGGTCCCCATGCTTGGCTTTCATTCAGCACTCTTCACTCCCCTTCCGCTGCTTGGACGAAGAAGTTGGAGGCTCCAGATCCCATTGCCGAGGGCAGATCTGGGGCCAACCCCATTAAATTGGGATTTAGATGTTTCCTGATGAGGCCTACCCAATAAGAGCGGGGCCACTGTGGTGAAGGGCATCTGGCATGTGTACGCTAATACCGAACCCTCCAGTCACCTCCGGTGGGGTTTCTTGGCCAGTCTGATGAGGCCAGAAAGCAAATGAGAGCAGAGTCTCCTGACCCACTTACACAGACTCACCGGGAGCTGGTTTCTGTGGCTCTCGTGGTGGGTCGCCATTCAGAAAACTTAAAGACAAGTTGTATGCAGACGTGGTACCTTGTTTTGAACAAGACCACCCTCCACCACTACCATCCTCTAGGTCCTCAAACCCTGGTTTTGAAAATCCAAAGAGGGCGCCTGGGTGGCTCAGTTGGTTAAGCGACTGCCTTCGGCTCAGGTCATGATCCTGGAGTCCCTGGATCGAGTCCCGCATCGGGCTCCCTGCTCAGCAGGGAGTCTGCTGCTTCCTCTGACCCTCCCGACCCTCCCCCCTCTCGTGTGCTCTCTCTCTGAGTCTCTCTCTCTCAAATAAATAAATAAAATCTTTAAAAAAAGAAAAAAGAAAATCCAAAGAATTCTGTTCTTCCTGTGGCTGTTTTAGCCTAGGGATTTCCGTTAGGAAGTGAGATCTTCTTTAAGCCAGGAGGATGGGAAAGGACTGTGGTGGGGATGAGGAGCCCTGTCATTAGACAGGTCTCCAGGTGCAGTGAGCAGGGAGGTGAGGCCAACCAGCTCACCTCTCTCCCATCAGAGTGCTTACTGTGGGCCTGCAGGATTGAACTGGCTCTGTTTCCCTAGCTTCGGTGGATTTGGAAGGGAATCTGCTGGAGCAGCTGCTACCTTCCTTGCAACATGTTTCTCTCCAGGCTGCGGGAGGTAGCATCATTGGGTGCCAACATCCTCTGGGTAGATACCTGCCCACCCACGCTTGCCGCTCGGACCCTTGAGGCTAAATCTAGACAGGCTCCTGTCCCCAAGGCAGGCCTGGGCACTCATAGGGACTTGGTAACACGTTCAAAGCTGGGCGAATTGGGTGTCACGTGTTTGCTTACAATTTTCATAGCCTCTCATGGTTGTGATGTGTGTTTGAATTAGATCAGCACTGACCAGAGGCACATGTCTGAGAGGAAGGAAAGGAGTGCACGTCCGTGATGAGTAGCTGGGTTATTTCTCCTCCTCATACCCGGTGGATTTCATTATATTTCCATCTTACAGAGAAGGAAATAGAAGCTTGCAGGGAGTGCCATAGTCAAGGTGCAGAGCCAGTGAGCGAGGACACGGCAGGGCAGGCACTCAGAGCCAGGGCTGAGGGACTCCGGTCTCACCTGTTCAAGGTCACAGGCCTGTCTGGGGCCCATTGTTTCTCTCCATCTCCACCCTGGACTGCCCTCCGTTATCTCTGGCTTTGGAGACTGCCGGAGCTGCCTCGTTGGGCTCCTCACGTTCGTTTTCTTTCCTCTTGATTCCTTGCCAGAGAATGGCCAGCAAGAGCTTCATCCAACAGAATTAGGACTTCGTTACTTAGCAGCGCTAAGCCCTTCTGTGGCTTCCTGTGCACTTGATGGGGAGTGCTCCCTGTATTGCACGGCCCTCCCAGGCTGTGGAACTGGGACCACCTGCTTCTCCTGGACTTGATTCCCTTCCCCACATCAACACTGAACTCCTGCCATGTGGACCCCTGTTTCTTAGGTGCCCCAAGCTCTTCTGTGACTCGTGGTCTCTCTTTGTCAGGAATGCTCTTCTCCCCACTCCTTATCAAGCTAGCTTTCTCTATGTTTGAGCACTCTGGGTAAATGTCCCCTCAGAGTGGCTCTCCTTGCTGACCCCTGTTTTCTTTATCATAGCAGTCTGCTTTTGCACTTGGTCCTTATCTTGAGTTATAATTCCATATTTATTTGCTTTTTAAGAGCCATCTTGCAGAGATTTTTTTATGCTATTGAATTTAGGCTGGTATAAATTCAATTTAGAGCATTGTAACTTTAAGATGTTAAATGTAATCCCCATAGTAACCACAAAGAAAATAGCTACAGAATATACACAAAAGAAAATGAGAAAGGAGGGGCACCTGGGTGGCTCAGTTGGTTAAGTGTCTGATTCTTGATTTTGGCTCAGGTCATGATCTCAAGGGTTGTGAGATTGAGCCCCACATGGGGCTCTGAGCTGGGTGTGGGGGAGCCTGCTTGAGATTCTCTTTCTCCCTGTCTTTCTGCCCCTCCCTCCACTCACTCACTCACTCTCTAAAAAGAAAAATAATAAAATAAAAAAAGAAAATGAGAAAGGAATTAAAAAGTTTCACTATAAAAAAATCAACTAAACACAAAGTAATGCGGGAAATGAGGGACAAAAAATGCTATAAAGCATATTGAAAACAAATAGTAAAATACAGAAGTAAGTCCCTCCTTATCAGTAATTATCTTAAATGCAAATGGATTGAATTCTCCAGTGAAAAGGTCAGCAGGATGAGGGCTCCTGGGTGGCTCAGTTGGTTAAGTATCTGCCTTCCGCCCAGGTCATGATCCCAGGATCCTGGGATCCAGTCCCACGTTGAGCTCCCTGCTCAGCGGGGAGCCTGCCTCTCCCTCTGCCTGCCTCTGCCTCTGCCTGCCTCTCTCCCTGCTTGTGCTCTCTCTCTCTGTCAAATAAATAAATAAAATCTTAAAAAAAAAAAGCAGGGTGGATTAAAATATATATCCAACTATATGCTGTCTACAAGAGACTCACTTTAGAGCCAAAGACACAAATAAGTTGAAAACAAAAGGATGGAAAAAGATATCCCACGCAAATAGTAACCATAAGAAAGCAGAAGTGGCTATAGTAATATCACACAAACTAGACTTTAACCAAAAGAACAAAGAAGGATCCATATATTAAAAAAAAAAGTTTCAGTACAGCAAGAAAAACATAACGTTGTTAAATCTTTTTGCATCTAGTAACAGACCATCAAAATATGTGAAGCAGAAATTGGTAAAATTGAAGGGAGAGACACACAGTTATGTAATAATAGAGACTTCAAACCGCCCCCCACCCCGCCACTGTCAATAGCGGATAGGACCACAAGACAGAAAATAAGTAAGGAAATAGAGGACTTGGACAAACACAGTAAACCAATTCGATCTAACAGATAGACAGAATCCTCCATAACAACAACAGTCCTTATTTACAAGGGCACATGGGACGTTCTCCAGGATATAACATATCTTAGGCTACAGATTAAGTCTCAACAGATTTAAAAGATATCATACAAAGTATCTTCTCTTGACCACAGTGGGATTAAGTTAGAAATGAGTAACAGAAGGAAAACTAGAAAATCCACGAATATGTGGAAATTAACATACTCTAAACCCATGGGTCAAGGGAGAAATAACAGGGGAAATGAGAAAATACATACAGATGCATAATAATGAAAACGCAACACATCAAAGCTTACGGAACACCACAAAAGTAGTACTCAGTGGGAAATGTATAGTTGTAAATGCTCACATTAAAAAAAACAACAACAAAAAAGATTTCAAATCAGCAACCTTACTTTAAAACCTAGGGAACTAGGGAAAGAAGAACAAACTAAACTCAAAGCTAGCAGAAGGAAAGAAATAATGAAGATTAGAACAGAGATAAATAAAAAATAGAAAAACAGAATTAACAAAGCCAAGAGCTGATTCTTCAGAAGAATTAACAAAATCAACAAACCCGTAGCTAGAGGGACTAACAAGAAGACTCAAATTACTAAAGTTAGAAACAAAAGTGGGCACACAACTACTAATTCTACAGAAGTAAAAGACATTATAAGAGAGTACTATAAACCATTGTACACCAACAGATTGGATAACCTTGATGACCTGGTTGGATTCCTAGAATCACAAAACTTAAGGCTTTATCATGAAGAAATAGAAAATTGGAAGATTTAGAACTAGTAAGGAGATTGAATCAATAGATTCAAAAATCTGACCAAAAAATACCCTGGACCTGACAGCTTCACCGATGAATTACACCAAACATTTAAAGAACAAACAGATCAGTCCTCTTCAAACTCACCCAAAAAACTGAAGAGGAAAGAACACTTCCTAACTCTTTCTAAGAGACTGGTGTTGCCTTTACAAAGTCTGATGAAGACATTACAAGAAAAGAATACTACAGTTCTTTATGAATTAAAAAAATACAATTTACTTTGTGAATATTCATGTAAAAATCCTCAGCATAATACTAGCAAACCAAATTCAACAGCATACTGAAAGAATTATACACCATGACAAAGTGGGAGGTATGCCCAGAATGCAGGGTTGGTTCAACATACAGCAATCAATCAATGTAATATACCACATTAATAGAACAAAGGGAGAAAATACATGATCATTTCAACTGATTTAGAACAAGAATTTGATAAGATTCAATACCTTTCCACTAAAACAAACACCCAACACACTAGGAATAGAAAGTAACTACCTCAACATCATAAAAAACATAGATGAAAAATCCATAGTGAATCTCGTACTCAAGGGTGAAAGCCTGTAAGTTTTTCCTCTAAGATGAAGAACAAAGCAAGGATGCTTGTTTTCACCACTTCTATTCAACATAATATTGGTAATCCTAGCCAAAGCAGTTACACATGAAAAAGAAAGAAAAGGCATCCAAATAGGAAAGGAAGAAGTAAAATGATCTCTATTCACAGATGACATGATCCTATATGTAGAAAGTCCTAAAACTTCCTCCCTCAAATTTTAGAACTTATAGAATAATTCAACAGAGTAGCAGGATACAGAACCACTACACACAGATCAGCTGAATTTCTATATTTAACAATGAACAAAAAGGCAATTGCGAAAACCATTTCATTTATAGTAGCATCAAGAACAAATACTTAGTAACTAACAAAAGAGGTGAAAGACTTGTACACTAAAAACTACCAAACGTTAGTGAAGGGACTGGAAAGACATCCATGTTCATGGGTTGGAAGACTTTTTTTTTTTTTTTTAAGATTTTATTTATTTATTTGACAGAGAGAGGCACAGCGAGAGAGGGAACACAAGCGGGGGAGTGGGAGAGGGAGAAGCAGGCTTCCCGCGGAGCAGGGGGCCCGATGTGGGGCTCGATCCCAGGACCCTGAGATCATGACCTGAGCCGAAGGCAGACGCTTAATGACTGAGCCACCCAGGCACCCCTGGAAGACTTCTTATTAAGATGTCAGTACTACCCAGAGCAATCTGCAGATGCAGTGCAGCAAAGTCCGGACAATATTTGTCTTTGCAAAAATGGAGAAATTCATCCAAAAATGCTCATGGAATCTCAAGGGACCTTGAATAGCCAAAGTAATGTTGAGAAAGAACCGAGTTGGAGGACTCCACACTTCCTGATTTCAAAATGTACTACAAAGCTAAAGTAATCAAAACACTGTGGTGCTGGCATAAAGACAAATATATAGAGAGCCTAGAAATAAACCCTGACAAATAGGGTCAAATGATTTTCAACAAGGGTGACAAGACCATTCGATAGGGGAAGTGTTCATCTTTTCAACAGGTGGTGCTGAGAAAGTTGGATGTTCACGTGAAAAAGAATGATGTTGGACCTTTACAACTAATACAGTATACAACAGTTAACTTGAAATGGATTAAAGACCTGGACATATCAGAGCTAAAACTATAAAACCCCTAGAAGAAAACACGGGAAAAACTTCACGACATTGGATTTGGCAAGGACTTCTTGACTATGACACCAAAGGCACAGGTAACAAAAGAAGAAATAGGCAAATTGGACTTCATCAAATTTAAAAACTTTTGTGCCTCAGAGGACGCTATCTATGGAGTCAAAAGGCAACTCATAGAACTGAGAGAAAAATACTTGCAAATGCGTATTTGATAATAACCTGAATATAGAGAACTCCTAAAACGCAGCAACAATAAAAAAAAAAAAAACCAAACTGATTTAAAAATCGGCAGAAGGATTCAAATAAGCATTTCTCCGAAGAAGATCTGGAAGTGACCCAGTAAGCACCAGAAAAAATGTTCAGTGTCACCGAAGATTAGGGAAATGCAAATGAAAACCACAATGAGATACCGCTTCATTACCATTAGGATATTATTTATTTATTTATTTATCTATCTAGGAATCTATTTCGAGTAGAGTTGACACACAGTATGACATTAGTTTTAAGTGTACAACATAGTGATTCGACAGCTCTAGGAGTTACGCTATGTCACCATACAACGCTATTACAATACCAGACTGTGTTCCCTCTGCTGTACCTTTCATCCCCATGGCTTGTTGATTCCCATAACTGGAAGCCTGTATCTCCCACTGCCTTTCAACCATTTTGGTTAGGATGCTATTATTTAAAAGTACATGTAATAGCAAGCTGAGTGGATGTGGAGAAATGAAACCCTTGTGATTGTTGGTGGAACTGTAAAATGGTGCAGCCCTTATGGAAACAAGACTGGTGGTTTTCAAAAAAAACTTAGAACTACCATGTCATCCAGCAGTTCTGCTTCTGAGTATATACACCAAAAGAAGGGAAGTTAGGGTCATAGATATTTGTACACCTATGTTCATAGCAGAATTGTTCATAATAGCCAAGAGGAGGAAGCAACCCAAGTGTCCATGGACAGATCAATGGATAAACAGAGTGTGGTTTATACATACTATGGAATATTCATCAGTCTTAAAGAAGGATGGGATTCAGACACAGGCTACAACGTGGATGAACCTTGAGGATATTCTGCTAAGTGAAATAAGCCAGTCACAAAAGGAAAAATACTGTATGATTCCACTTTTATATGAGGCACCTGAAGTAGTCACATTCATAGAGACAAAGCAGAATGGTGGCTGCCAGCGGCTGGGGTAGGGGGAATGGGGAGTTAGCGTTTAATGGGTGCAGAGTTTCAGCTTTGCAAGGTGAATGAGTTCCGTGGATGGATGGTGGTGATCGTCATACAATAACATGAATGCATTTAACACTACTGAACTGTATACTTAACAGTGGTTAAGATGCTAAAATTTTATGTTACATGTATTTACTGTGATTAAAAATAAGTTAAAAAGCTCACTAATTCTATTCAGCTATATTTACTGGGTACCTCATGTGCGCTGGGGACTCTTTCAGGGTCTAGGGATAGAATCCGGACCATGACCAGTCCCATTCCCATGGAGCTTATGTAGTGGGACCGACAGACAGTGCTTGCTCAACACACGAATCAGTAAAATTTGTGTGCAGATTTTATAAATTGCTATACAGAGATCCAGGCGATAGCAAGTGAGCAAGGCGGTCAGGTCACTTCTGTGAGAAGTGATGTTCCGGTTAGAAGGGGGCAGGCACTAAGGAGCTAGCCAGCCGAGGTCAGTCTGGCATTTGGGGGGCGCAGAAAGAGGTCGTGTCTGGTGGGTGATGGGGAGGGGGCACAGTGAGGGGTGTGCGAGCCAGATGACCTCACGGTCTGGTCCGCCAGGGCAGGGGGGTGGGCTTCAGTGCACGTGCGGTCGGAAGCTATTGCAGGGGCTGAAGCACAAGAGTGGCATGCGCTGATTTGTGTTTTTAAAAACCCCTCTGCCTGACTCTTATCCAGGGAGCTGGAGTCCTGCTCCAGGCTCTGGGTCCCCAGCAAACCACTCACCTGCACAGGTACCCACGGAGCGAGAAGCCTCTGCCAGACTGGGTCTTTGAGCCGGCAGCAGACTGCAGCGTGGTCCCCTGGACTGGGCTTTGTCCCTGTTCCAAATGTGCTGTCGTGCCCTTTTACGTCTATCTCTTGGCTTTCCTGTGTTTGGGGGCTGGTAGTGACACGGGAGCAGGAAGATTTTAAAGAGCAAATTGCAGAAGGAAACAGTGGCGTTGACACCAGAAACCTGGGGTTGGGGCAGCCAAACTGGAAAACGGGGCCACTTGCCGGAGCTTTGGTTGTTTTTAGCGTGTTTAACAACCGTGGAGTGAAATGAAAACGTGAGATGTTCCAGTCGAGTTCTGTTGGGAGGAAAAATGGCATCAATTTTACTCAATTACCATGCGAAACAGACAACAAGCCTTTCTCTGGTGCCCAGAGAAACTGTCACGGTGTTAGAGCACTCGCTGGTTCCCACACGCCAGAAGCCATCCCCGGGGAAGCCGCCGGGGCAAGGGGGGGGGGATTGTAAAAGGCAGGTGGCCAGGCCCACCCCCAGGGCCTCTGGCTCCGTGGTTCTGGGGTGGGCTCCAGAATGCATTTCCAGCAAATGTCCGGGTGATGTTGGTGCTTCTGCTTCAGGGGCCCCCCTCCGGGGCACTGTCCAGGAGAAAGAGTCCTTTCCTGTACCGGGGTCCGGATGGGCACCGGACATGATTTGAGTCTGTCTGTCCCCGGGGAGGCCCTGAGTAGCACAGGTGTTCTTGGGGAACCCTGCATGGGCACTCTGCACAGCTCCTCCCCACGTGTCCCCGTCACCTGCTGCTGCTTCTCTGGCCCCGTCCGCCCCTCCCTGCCCGTGTCCCCAAGTCGCCCAGCCAGGAGAGCCACATTGTGCTGCTGGGAGCTGGTCCCTCCTCCCTGCCGGCTTGGCCCCCGGGCTGCCAAGGAAATGTGACAAACGCAGCCAGGGCTCTGAACACTTGCCAGGACACAGCCAGAGCTGGACGCCGGAGACAGAATTTCCAGACGATTGGCCGGGCTGTTCCTTGCCCAATCAGGTGTCTCCCTCAACATCATATGGCCGCCGCCTCCAGGACTTCTCCTGAGCGTGAATTTCCATGGGAAAAAAAGACGAGGAGACTTCGGTACATGTCTTTGGGGCCTGATGCTTTGTGTTTGTGGCTGTTGTCAGATTTTCGTCTGGCTTGCCGGGCTTGGCTCTGGGCCCCCCGGGAGATCCTGTGCATCTGCCCTGTGCTCTGCTGAGCTTTGTGGGAACGTGGGACGGCTCACGTCAGGTGACGAGGTGCTCTGGCCGAGGTCAGGCTCCCAGATCTGCTTTCTAGGACGTGAGCACCCTAGGTACACGTCGAGGGGAAGTGCCTGCCTTCGCGCTTGCTAGAGAATGTCGCTAGAGTGTGAAGCGTCTTTCAAAAAAAATTAATTCAGAAAATTCTAATTGTGGTGAAATACACATTCAGTTTACCGTCTTAGTCATTTGTAAGTGTGCAGTTCAGTAGGAAGTATATTCACGTTGTTGTGCAACCCATCTCTAGAACTTTGTCATCTTGCAAAACTGAAACTCTGTACCCAGTAAACCACCCCCCCATCCCATCTCCCAGCCCTTCTCCTAGCCCCTGAAGTAGGAAGCTTTGTCTTCTCTCCATCTTCCCTCCTTTTTGAGCATTTGCCCCAAGGGAAGCGACTGAGCCTTTGGGGTTGTGGTTGTATAGAATGCACAGAACTGTCATCAGCCCAGCGAGGAGGAAATGGAAAGTTCTGCCAAGAGAGGTTGTTCCTATAGTTTTTCCTTCCTGAAATTTGTGCTCTTTTATGCAGGTTCTTTATGCACCTTTTCTGTGGCATGTCACAGTTCCATTGAAAATTGCGTATGTGTTATTCCTTTATATTTTTATTTTTATTTTATTTTTTAAAAGATTTTATTTATTTATTTGAGAGAGAGAGAATGAGAGAGAGCACATGAGAGGGGGGAGGGTCAGAGGGAGAAGCAGACTCCCTGCCGAGCAGGGAGCCTGATGCGGGACTTGATCCAGGGACTCCGGGATCATGACCTGAGCCGAAGGCAGTCGCTTAACCAACTGAGCCACCCAGGCGCCCTGTGTTATTCCTTTAAACCTTCCTTAAATAATATCCTCTAACGCCTTTGGCTGGTGTTGACATTCTAGGCGATGATTAGATTGCACCTTGAAATCCTCTGTGACTTGAATTTTCTCCCTCAGAACTGCAGGTTTTCATTCTTCCTATTTTTGATGTTTTGAATTGAGGTTTTCCAGTTTGGGCCCAATCCTACTGGAAAAATCTGAGTCGCAGCCATTGGGTGGTTCTCAAAATATCAAAACAAGGAAAAAGTTATGTGTTTTCCTCTTCACCCAGGTTTGGGGATAGGTAATTAAGACATGACTTCAGTATTGGCCTACAGATGGTCCAGTGTAAAAAAAAAAAAAAGAGAGAGCGAGAGAAAAGAAATGACTACTATTTTGTTCTTAGTGGAATAAATTTGGGGGGTGGGGTGGAGTAAGAACAGAACAACTAAATGTGTTCCATTTTTCCTTGTGGGAAAGAATATTAAGTTACCCAAAGATTTTCTTTTGCTTTAATAATAGTTTTCAAAGAATTAAATTTCATGTAATTATTCTTTTTTAGATTTTTTTGTACTGGAAAAATAAGATCCAAGCAATGACACAGCTAAATTCCTTTGTCACACAGATGCTCAAACATTGTATGCTTCACGTGGCCTTGATTAACTGTGGCTACAGTCTGCTCTGGTTGTTGTTTTATGTTGCGGCTGATGTACCAAAGAACACAGTAAAAGTTTTAATGCCCCTGCTGGAAAATTCTCCCTTCTAGATTGTGTCTATCAGGAAAAAAAAAAAAAAGAAAGTTTCAAAACCAAGTGAAATAAGTCAGAGAAAAAGAAATACTGTATGATCTCACTTATATGTGGAATCTAAAAAGGCTAAATTCCTAGATACAGAGAAGAGTTTGCTGGTTGCCAGAGATGCAGGTGGGCAATGGGTGAAGGGGGTCAAAAGGTGCAAGCTTGGGCGCCTGGGTGGCTCAGTTGGTTAAGCGACTGCCTTCGGCTCAGGTCATGATCCTGGAGTCCCGGGATCGAGTCCCGCATCGGGCTCCCTGCGGCGGGGAGTCTGCTTCTCCCTCTGACCCTCCCCCTCTCATGTGCTCTCTCTCTGTCTCATTCTCTCTCAAATAAATAAATAAAATCTTTAAAAAAAAAAAAAAGACTTTAAAAAAAAAAAGGTGCAAGCTTCCATTTATAATAAATCTTGGGGATATAATGTACAACAAGGTGACTATGGTTAATAATACTGGATCATATGTTTGAAAGTTCCTAAGAGAGCAGATCTTAAAAGTTCTCATCACAAGAAAACAAATTGTAACTATGCGAGGTGATGGGCGTTAACTGAACTTCTTGTGGTGATCATCTTGCAGTATATTGTATATATGTCAAATCATGTTGTACACCTAAAAATAATACAATGTTATATATCAATCACATCTCAATAAAACTGGAAAAAACAAAGGAAAAACCAGGACACAATGAAGCAGAAGTATTTCGCCAGGTGTTCAAAAGATTCTCATCCCTGTTCTCTCCGTATCTTCTTCTACCACCTACCTGATCTATCCCATTATACCCCCCTCATCCTGCTTTGTCCATATTACAGGAGAGGGAGCCAGGGATTCTCACATTCAATGGGCCTTTCCCTGTCCATGTCAACTTTGATTCCTCTGCCTTGTTTGAGATTTCCTCCCTCTCTTCCCCTTGAAACACTTTCCTTGGATTTTTTTTGATACTGAGGTCCTTCTACCAACAAGAGGTGCAAAACCGAGAGGGACAAATCCTCTTTTGTTACTCTAACCCTGTCTCCATGACACACTGTGGTTAGAATGAGGACTTCAGGCATAAAGGAGGATTGTGGCCTTATTGGCTGGACAAGCCTGCATATGAATTGGGGTCATTGTTGACTAGCTGTGGGTCTTGAGCAGGTGGCTTTCTCTTGATGAGCTGAGGGTGGTGGAGATACTGACCTTGACAGGTTTTGATGAGGGTTAGAGATTACACAGGACTGCATGTGGCAAATACGGCCACAGGCATTGACCTTCCCCTTCTTAAAGGTCCCCTTAAATGTCCCACATAAAAACCCAGAATGGGAGTTTTGAGTTTTCTATCAGGATTATCTAATACCCATTCCTTCTATGGGAATCTGCTGTTCTATGCCTTTTTTTTTTTTTTAAACAACTGATTTCCAGCTTAGCTCTGTGTGTGATTTCAGAGTTTTCTATCATGTGCATATTTCTTTTGGGAATTCATATTTATGGGAATTTTGGGGTCTCAGAGGCCTTTTTTTGTTTTAAAGATTTATTTCACAGCGAGAAAGAGTGAGCATGGGGGGAGGGGCAGAGGGAGAGGGAGAGAGACTCCTCAAGCAGACTCCCCGCTGAGCATGGAGCCCGACATGGGGCCCAATCCCATGATCCCAAGATCATGATCGGACCTGAAATCAAGAGTCAGATGCTCAACTGACTGAGTCACCCAGGTGCCCCTCAGAAGGCCTTTTAAATAAAATGTGGGTCATATTTCTCATGTGTGTGTGTATTTTGTTGTTTTAAAAAGACTTCATGAACACTGAAAATTAAATTTTGTGTAATTATTCTTTTTTAGATTTTTTTGTACTGGAAAAATGCAGGGTTTTAATATTTTTAATTAATATAATTTTTAATGAGTATAATTTCTATCTTATAAAAAATTTCTATTTTAGTCATTTGTATTATATGTTTTAGATTTATAGAAAAATTGAACAACTAGTACAGAGTTCCCCTACACAATTTCTCCTCTTATTAACATCTTATAATAGTATGGTATAACTAATGGACCAATATTGATGTATTATTTTTTATTGAAATAATTAACATACAGTGTTATATTTCAGGTGTACAACATTATGATTCAATAATTCTATACGTTGTTCAGTGCCCACCATGATAAGTGTAGTCACCATCTGTCCCCAAACAATGTTATTACAATCTTACTATATTTCCTATGCTATATTTTTCATCTCTGTGACTTCTTTATTTTATAACTGGAAGTTTATACCTCTTAATCCCCTTTACCTATTTCACTCATCCCCCACTCACCTCCGCTCTGTTAACCATCAGTTTATTCTCTGTATTTAAGAGTCTGTTTTTGTTTGCTCATTTTATTTTTTAGATTCCACATATAAGTGAAACCATGTGGTACTAGTCTTTCTCTGACTTATTTCACTTAGTATAATACTCTCTAGGTCCATCCATATTGTCACGAATGGCAAGATCTCATTCTTTTTCATGGCTGAGTAATGTTCTGTTGTATATATGTATACTTCTTCATCCATTCATCTATCGATCGACACTTGGGCTGCTTCCATACCTTTTTGGCTATTGTAAATAACACTACAATAAACACAGGGGTGCATACATCTTTTCAAATTAGTGTTTTCATTTTCTTTAGGTAAATACCCAGTAGTGGGAATTACTGGATCATATGGTAATTCTATTTTTACTTTTTGGAGAAACTTCCATACTGTTTTCCCCAGTAGCTACACCAATTTACATTCCCACCAACAGTGCATGAGGGTTCCTTTTCCTCCACATCCTCCCCAACACTTGTTATTTCTTGTCTTTTTGATGCTAGTCATTTTGACAGGTGTAAGGTTGTATCTCATTGTGGTTTTGATGGGTATTTCCCTGATGATTGAGCATCTTTTCATGTGTCTGTTGGCCATTTTGTGTGTCTTTGAAAAAATGTCTGTTCAGGTCCTCTGCCCATTGGATTATTTTTTTGGCATTCTGACTGATTATTATTGACTAGAGTCAATAGTTAATGCAGATGTCCTTAGTTTTTACCTAACATCTTCTGTCTGTTCCAGGATCCCATTCAGGATACCACTGTATTTTTATTAATTTTTATATTTATGTCATTAATTCTCTTTTCTCTCTTGACAGGTATACAATATGTTTCAGCACCAGAGCCTTGGAAGTAAGGTGAACATTCAGGTTACCAAGCTCGTCCTGCTACGACAACGGCCTGTAAGTCCCCATGGACGCCCACCAGAGCACATAGACGGCGTAACTGGTCTGGAAGTTTCCTAGTTGCTGTGGAGTGCTAAGGAGGAGTGTAGGTGGTTGTCAGTCTTATCTGCCCTCCCAGGCTTTGCAGATGGCAACCGTGTGCCCTGGGTCAGGGACTGGGGATATCCAATGGGAGGAGGGCAGGTATTGTTACTAGAAGCTTGGTGTGCACATGTTCTGCTTGGAATTTTGGGAGAACCCTGAGCAATGAGCCTGTGTGCCTCCCTCCAACCCTCCCAGCACATCTCACATATGCAAATCTAGATGGTGAGGTCTTTGGAAACCAGTGGCTATACTTTTGAATTTGGATTCACTGTAGCAGTGTTTTCTGGTCTTTGAGTTGAATGCATTCCCATATAATAATGTTACTTGCAGAATCGGGCAATGAACTTGAAAAACAAGAGACCGATGCTTGGTTGGGTATACAGTTCAGTTTGCCAAAAAAAAAAAAAAGAAAAGAAAAGAAAGAATATTTTTCTTTAATAACATAGTCTTCCACTTGAACTTACAAATAAGGCCCTGGCCTCTCTCTGGGACTGGGCACCTTCCTACCAGCATTAGGGTTGGATTTGGGAGAAGCACATCACTGAATGATGTCCCATCGAGCAGCTCTCTCCACACTATATTCTGAACATAAACTCCGGCTTCCCTGGGTGTTTGCTTCTTTAACTGCCCCCACCGACCCCAATTTCTTTTAGGCCAAATTGTCCATTGGGCACCACGGTGAGCGGTCCCTGGAGAGCTTCTGTCACTGGCAGAATGAGGAATACGGAGGAGCCCGGTACCTCGGCAACAATCAGGTTCCAGGAGGGAAGGATGATACACCCCCGGTGGATGCAGCTGTATTTGTTACCAGGTGAGGCTGGACTTGGTCTGTAGCTGCACGTGCAACAGAGGAAAGACCTGTCCCTCTTTGGAGAGGAAAAGAGGACAGTTTGCTAAGAATTCAGGCTTGGAAATCAGACCTTGCTCCAACTCTCTGAGCCTTGGATTCCTCATCAGTAAAATTGGGGATCTATTACAGTACCTAACCCTTAGTTATGAGGGTTCAGTGAGCACAGGAAGTGCTTTTCATGGTGCCTGGCCCAAAGTAAGGATGCAGTAAGTGCTAGCCATAATTGTTGCTGTTGTTATTATTAATATAAAAGTAGCAAAATTCTGGTTACCCGAGAGTCTTAACACTTCTAAGAAAATGCATCTACTACCTCTCCTGGGCACCAAATAAAACACTCACCAGGCAAGAGCTAACCTGTGTTCGAGGCTGCCTCCCAACTGGCTTGAGCATGCTACTGGGGGGAGAGTGGATAACCCGAGTTCCCTGTGGGAGGGAGTCCATGTAGGCATCCATGTGCTGTGCACGGCCCCAGCCCCGGGGCACTCCTGGGGCAATACCGGTCGGCAGAGATGCCTGGGGAATTCCCATGCACGTTCTGTTGCAAGTAAGGAGCTGAGCTGCTTTCTAGACTACAGAGCTGGACTTTTCCAGACTGCGAGGGACACCAGGGGCCCCGCAGCGGACCACAGAAATGAGACAGCCTTCCACACAGGCAGCAGTCACGTTATTTTAGCTTGCCAGGGCTGCAGTAACAAATGACCACAGACTGGGGGGCTTAGAACAACAGAAATGTATTCTTGCACCGTTTTGGAGGCCAGAAGTCCAAGACACGGTGTGGGCAGGGCCGTGCTCTCTCTGAAGGCTCCAGGAGAGGAGCCTTGCTTCCTTCTTCCTAACTTCCAGTGGTGGCCTGCAATCTTTGGCATCCCTTGTCTTGTAGACGCATGGCTCCGACCTCTCCTTCACTGTCACCCTGTCGTGTGGCCTCCTCCCTCTGTCCCTCTTTGCCTCTTCTCATAAGGACACCAGTCCTTGGATTAGGGCCCAGCTTGGCCCAGTGGGACCTCATCTGAACTTGCTTACACCTGCACTGACCGTCTTTCCAAATAAGATTGCATTCACGGGTACAGGTACCAGGCGTTAGGACTTGAACATATCTGTTTTGGGGGACACAATTTAACCCACAACAGATATGGATATGGCTCTTTCATTTTTCCCTTATGTCTCAAACCTCTCTGAGAAAAACTGATTTGCTTGGGTTCCTTTACTTCCACAATGTAAGTAGAATGCATTATGTATTCACACCAAGACCCCCCTTTACAAAATAGGCAGAAGTGTTTCTTGATAATTTTAATCTGTCAGATTAAAATATCAAAATGTTATTAGACTTGCTATGAATCTGTCCATTGTGAATTTTAAGGAATTTTAAAAATTAACTTCAGGAAACTACTTCTCAAATTATATATTTTCTTTTTTTTTTCTCCTGAGTTCAGAGGTGAAGCTTTAGATAGGAGCACTTTACCATTCTGTTAGCTTAAGAAAGCCTGCCCCTCTAAGAGGGGCCAGAAAGGCCCTCTGGTGTATCTCTTGAGCCACGTACTGTAAGCCCCTGGCCCAGTGATGCTCTGAAGCTGGCTGGGAAAGTTCTGGCACCTTATCCCCAGGCACCAGGCAATGCAACTGCCTAACTTTCTCCTCTTTAAAAAACATTGCTATCCCCAGACACCAGACACATACCTCATCACCCTTGTGGATGATGCATCAGTCGCCCACCCCAAAGGGTTAAAATGTACTCTGTAGCACACTGATCCCTTATGAGAGCATTTTCTGCTCTTACAGGATGTGATTTAAATGTATAATGGGACATGTGAGAAGACATCTATTCAGTAATTCTGATTGCCTGCCATCCGGCTGGTACCCTACCAGGCACCAAGGACAAGCGATGAGCAGGAGCCGGTTCTTGCTTTGGATCTGGGTTTGCCCACCCCAGGGAGTGCTGGGAGCCTCCAGGTACCACCTCCCCCAGTGGCTCTGCTTCCCCTCCCCGCCGCCTCGTGCTCACTGGCCAGAGGTTGCCATGGCTCCAGGCACTTTGAAGTGGTTTTTGAAGCCTATGGGCCCTGCGGATTGCAGTGTTGGGGTGATAGTACCCTTTGAGAGCGGATTTGATTTGGGGAGCAGGGAAGAGTCTTTGGGAACCATGTCCGCGTACGACTGTAAATTCGCACGACTGATTTTCCAAATGCTAATTAAGTGAGGTCCTAGGGAAGAGCTCTAAATAACATCATCTTTGGAATGTTCAACTAAACTTCCAAGGTCACTACTTTGAAAGTGGTTCGTACCAAAACTAGATAAAATGTACAGGTTCTGGTGTTTGTGAGACCTTTCCCGATGTCGTCTTTTGCCTGCAGTTTCATTCCTTGTCTGGGTCGAGGATGCACTTGCAAGTGGTCTTGGTTTGGGAACGAGTAGCCCCCCCCGCCTTTATTTTTCAGAGGCAGTAAGTGTTACTGAGATCAGTGTTGACAAAACTTCTGGATTAGCCTTTCCACAAAATGCCGACGGCAGACGCGAATGCACCCTTGGCCTGAGAAGGCTGTCAGTTAGGTTTCCTGGCTTTCTTTTCTGCTTCCCGCCTCCAACAGACTTACTTACTGTACTGGAAATATTGTGCGTAAAAATGTCAGTATTTTTTTACATCGCACACCCATTAGGTTACATTAGGTTTGGGCTCCTACCCAAAACAAAACAAGACAGAAAATAACGAGCATTGTCAGGATGTGGAGAAACTGGAACCCTTGTGCACTGTTGGTGGGAGATATTAAATGCATCCCCGAAATACTAAATGCAGAATTACCCTTTGCTCCAGCAATCCTACTTCTGAGTGTAGACCCAAAAGCATTGAAATGAGGGTTTCAAAGAGATGTGTGTACCTATGTTCATGGCAGCATGACTCATAATGGCTAAAATGTGGAAGCAACCAAGCGTCCTTTGATGGATGAATGGGTAAACAAAATATGGGCTATGCATACAGTGGAATATTATTCAGCCCTATAAAGGAAGGACATCTTGTCACAGGCCACAACCTGGGTGAACCTGGAGGACGTTATGCTGAGTGAAATACACCAGTCACAAAAAGCCAAATAAGGTATGATTCCACTTATCTGAGGCCCCTAGAGCAGTTAAATTCATAGAGACAGGGTGTAGAGCTGGAGAGAGGAGGAATAGGAAGTTTGATGGATAGAGTTTCAGTTTTGCAAGATGAAAAAGAGTTCTGGAGATTGGTCGCCCAACATTATAAATGCATTGAACATCACCGAACCGTACGCCTAAAAATGTTGAAGATAGCAAATTCTGTGTTATGCGTATTTTATCACAATAAGACCATTTGAAAATTTTTCTAATTAAGCCCTTAGGGGGTGGTCCCGAATGCATGGAGTTGGTTCTGAGGGCAGGTGCTAGGGAAGGGCATGTCTGGAGGCCCCCAAGAGCAAGGTTCCTTCTGCGGCAGGCAGAGCCAACAAAAAGGCCTCCTGCATCTTGGTTAGCTGAGGCCAGCCCGGGAGCTGGCGTTTTCTTTCCCCGTTTCGAGCTGAGCTCTGATGAGCTACCTCAGCGCTCGTTCTTCCTCTTACCTGCTTCTGCGGAGCCGCTGGGCCGAATGGGCCAGTGCCCAGCTCGCTCCCTGGGTCCTCCCAGCTGTGAAATTGAAGACCTCCCAGCAGGACGGGGAAGGCAGCGCCGGAGTCGGGGCTGGGAGCCGAGTTGGCTGAGAGGCATTGTTTAATAATTAGAGGCTGCGAGCTGCAGTTCGCCAGGTTGGGATAACAACGGGCCGATGTTTTCACGGGGAAATGGGGTTTTCACGTGCTGCTCTTGAGAAGCAGCTCTTTCCTCCCGGAGTAATCTGAGCTGAGACAGGGTTGAGGGGCCAGTGTCCCCCAGTCCTGGGACTGAACGCTGGCCAATGCAGGGGTTTCTTCCCGCCTCCCTCCCTTCCTTATGGGCTGTGGCTGAGCCCCAGAGTGCATTCTCTCCTGGACGCCCACCAGCCCTCCAGATGGCCAGGCATAGGGATGTAAGCGTGACATCATGTCCAGCAGAAGCTGCTGAGCCGGAATCCACGGAAGCTGGCTTTCTGGCAGCTGCAGCCGTGTCTGGGGCTAGAAAACACCTCTGAGTGGACGGGGGCTGGGGACCACATGGCACCCACACAGAGGACTGAGGTCTGGGGGGCTTCAGCACCTGGCACCGCTTTACCTTTGGCCCTGCATCTCCCGCAGGAAGCCACGAGAGAGGGATTTCCCCCCCAAACCCAGGTCTGTGCTCCCGGGAGACACCGGGAGCAAACCTGCAGGGCCAGCTCGGGGCTCCACCACAGGTACACCTCCAGATGTCCCTCCACCTTCCCCTCCATGTCACTGCATCCCGCTCCCCAGGAACGGTCTTCTCTTCAGCCTCTGACCAAGTGGGTCTCTTGCAGGCCTAGCTCACGGTGAGAGCTCAGTGAGTATCTGGACCATCGCATTACATTTTTTTCAGGTTTCCAAACATTGCGGAGACAAGGCCACTGGTAAGCTTGCACGGCAAGTTGAAAGTGGTCTGGAAATGTATTTCCGTCAGTAATAAAGGAGCCACTATTAAGCCCCAGCTGTATGCCAGGCAATCGGTTATGCACAAGATTAGGTACATAAATTGTGGGGCCCATTGTGGAATGAAAATAGGGGAGCCTGCCTACTCTTGAGGAACAAGCACTGGAAAGTAAATGGACTAGAGACGGGAGGGCTCTGTCGGGACCCCACTTGAACCCAAGCATGCGGGTTTGGCATGAGTTTGCAGTGGGTGCAAGATTACCTAGATGAAGCTGCCCCTGTAGGCAAAGGGCTTGTGTTTTCTGAGAAAGGACCTTGAACAGGAAGGAGAGAGAAGATTCAAATCTTGGCTGACCCTTTCAAGCCAGGCTTCAAATTGAGCTTGGCTCTCCCGTCCGTGAGCAGACCACACTTCCTCCCACTTCCTCGGGAGAAACAATGGATGATGTTGCAGGGTCCATCATTTGAGACCACCTATTTCCCTTCAGAGAAGCCATGGGATGAGAGAACACACAGTGCGCCTGTCAGCCATCAGGGCTGGCTTTCTCCAAGATGGAACCATCTCCTACTCAGTTCTATTTAGTTCTTGACTGTGGGGCCGACGGTCCCGTGCGCTTTCTCCTTTTGCCCAGGCTTTAGTCGTGTTCACTCTGGGAAACCCTAGAGCAAGGTGTTGGGCCACCCTGATCCTTGTGTGCATGTGACGTTCGAGACATTCAAGTGGGAGGGGGTGTCCGATCAACAGTGTTGAGCTGGGGTCAGATAGATAGCAGAGCAGGGAGAATGTTTATGTCCCCAATTTTATTTGTTTGGTTTTCTCTGTGCTGCTGATGCTTCCTCACCACCTTCTACTGCCTGTTAATTAGTCTTTTAGAAGGTCTTTTGTTTTGAGTTTTTAAAGATTTTATTTTATTTTTTTTTATTTGACACAGCGAGAGAGGGAACACAAGCAGGGGGAGCGGGAGAGGGAGGAGCAGACTCCCCGCTGAGCAGGGAGCCCGATGCGGGGCTCGATCCCAGGACCCTGGGATCATGACCTGAGCCGAAGGCAGACGCCCAACGACCGAGCCACCCAGGCGCCCCTGTTTTGAGTTTTTAATTCCAGTTAGTTAACTTACAGTGTTAGTGTTATACTAGTTTCAGGTGTCCAATATAGTGATTCAGCACTTCCATATATCACCCAGTGCTCATCACAAGTGCCTTCCTTCATCCCTGTCACCTGTTTCATCCATTCCCCCCCACCCACCTCCCCTCTGGTAACCATCAGTTTGTTCTCTCTAGTTAAGAGTCTGTTTCTTGGGGCGCCTGGGTGGCTCAGTTGGTTAAGCGTCTGCCTCCAGTTCAGGTCATGATCCCAAGGTCCTGGGATCGAGCCCCATGTCCCACTCCTGGCTCAGCAGGGAGCCTGCTTCTCCCTCTCCCTCTGCTGCTCCCCCTGCTTGTGCTCTCTCTCTCTCTCTCTCTCTCTCAAATAAATAGGTAAAACCTTTAAAAAAAAAAAGTCTTGTTTCTTGGTTTGTCTTTTTCCCTTTGCTCGTCTCTTTTGTTTCTTAAATTCCATGTATGAGTGGGATCATATTTTGTGTTTCTCTGACTGGCTTACTTCACTTAGCATTATACTCTCTAGCTCCATCCACGTCATTGCAAATGGCAAGATGTCATTCTTTTTGATGGCTGAGTAACATTCCATTGTGTGTGTGTGTGTGTGTGCGCGCGCGCGTGTATACACACCACATCTTCTTTATCCCTTCATCTATTGTTGGACACGGGTTGTGCCATATCTTAGCTATTGTAAATAATGCTGCTGTAAATATAGGGGTACATGTATCCCTTTGAATTAGTGTTTTTGTATTCTCACTGCTGGGTATTTACCCAAAGAATAGAAAAACACTAAAAGGTCATCTTTGACAGAAAAAAATCAAGGCTTCCTTTTATGGCGCCTATAGTTATCCCCCTTTCCCTGCAAGTTCCTGTGGTTTTGGAGTGGGACTGTGACAAGTGTAGGGTTCTTTTTTTTTTTTTTCAAATGTGGGATTCTTGAAGGCTTCCTTTTTTCCTTTGTTAAAACGGTCTTCAAATTGATTATCAAAACATATAGGTTTGTTATGAAAAAGTTAGAAACTTGCAGTGAGCAGAACCTGTGTGGGGTTGGCCCCAGCTCCTCCTCCGCGTTTCTTTGGCCAGTTTCGGGGCCACGCCTTCAAAGCTGCCCCCTCCTCTCTTCTGGGCTTGCAGGCTGGCCGGTGCATCTGGTTCTGTAGATCAGGAGCCCGAGCAGAATCTGTGGGTCTGAGTAGGCGGGTGGAGTCTTTGACAAAGCTCAGGTGAGCCTGAGCCTCAGGTGAACCTGAAGCCAAGCCAGAGTTGGGAACACACAGCTCTGCCCCATTTCCGCTGAGAGGCGTCAGGTGTGGGTCACAGTTTGGAGGCAAATACAACAGAACATGCTGTGCATCTGAATGGGATTGATGTGGAGGGAGAAGGAAAGAGGACCATACAGAGTTAGGTTAGGAGAGTGACACATTCCCTTCTCTGTCATCATGCCCACTGTGAATGGCAGGTCAGAGCCTTCCCTGAGAAGAGATTTTGACAGAGGGTAGTGGAGGAATTGAGGAGTTGACCTGATGTCAGGGTGTCAGAAAGGGGAAAAGTGGCCCAGCCCGGACCTGCCACTTTCTTTGACAACTGGGCTTAGTGCCCACCTTGTCTGGCTGGCCCCATCTTCCTTCCCAGAAGAACTTCAGCATGAGAAGAAGTGGCTTCAGAACACACCTTCTAAACCTGAAGGAGTTTAAGGGAGTGGGCATTTTCTGTCAGCTCCCCACGGCCCCCATGAGCAGATGAGCATGGGGCCCTGGGGTGGGGAGAGGGAGGACCAGACCGCTGTTGCCTTGCCCAGTCCCAGGCAACCGGAGATCAGGTCAGCCCCTAACTGTGGGAATGCTCTGGTTTTGGGGAAAAAAGGGCCCAGACCTATTGTTTCAAACATGAGTGGCTAGAGACCATAGTGAACCCCTGGGGCTGGACCAGCTTTTGAGCTGCTCTCCACACACACACACACACCCACACACACACACACACACCCCGGGGGCGGGGATCCTGGGAAGCTTTAAAGGATCTAACTTTAAGAAATCACTTTCCAGGGCACCTGGGTGGCTCAGTTGGTTAAGCGTCTGCCTTCGGCTCAGGTCATGATCCCAGGGTCCTGGGATCGAGCCCCGCATCGGGCTCCCTGCTCAGCGGGGAGTCTGCTTCTCCCTCTCCCACTCCCCCTGCTTGTGTTCCTGCTCTCGCTGTGTCTCTCTGTCAAACAAATAAAATCTTTAAAAAAAAAAAATCTTGGGCGCCTAGGTGGCTCAGTTGGTTAAGCGACTGCCTTCGGCTCAGGTCATGATCCTGGAGTCCCTGGATCGAGTCCCGCATCGGGCTCCCTGCTCGGCAGGGAGTCTGCTTCTCCCTCTGACCCTCCTCCCTCTCATGCTCTCTGTCTCAAATAAATAAATAAAATCTTTAAAAAAAAAAAGAAATCACTTTCCATGATCTTCTCATATAAGTGCTATGTGGTCACTTCAGCATCTAAAGCCAGTTGCCGCCCACGTAGAGTCGTTTGGGGTAGTCACTATAGTTTGATGATATTGCAGAGTAATTGTCTCTGATGCAGGACTTGCAGTTGTTGGAGGGAGCCCTCCCAGCAACCAAGTGTTAGGTGGAGTTTAGCTACAAAGGGAGGGCCTCCCAGTTGGGAACATTGTGGATGGGTGACTCTTGACAAATGGCTAGTTGTTGTTCTTGGCTGACCTGTGACAGCTTCGGCAGTGACCTTGCTATGGGCAGGACGACTAGTCAAGCTTAGCGGACAGTATTTTCTTCTCCCATTCTCGGGGGCCACCGCATATGCCTGACCATGTCTGTCTTTGTGTTCCTTTTTTAGGACAGATTTCTGCGTACACAAAGATGAACCATGTGACACCGTTGGTAAGTTGGGAAGCAGAATAATAATTTAGGGGGCTGCTGAACCCCGTGATAATCTGGAGACCTGGTAGCACTTACAGTCCGGAGGAGCTGTCCTCAGACAAACCCTGTCTTTCCTGCGGCCTCTTTTCTTGTAAACTGGTCCTTTGACTTCATGTGACTTCATCTTTTGTTCCTGGTAAGTGTTGAGGTTGCTCACGGCAGAAAGCATCAAGATGGATGTTGAATAAGGAAGATATGAAAAGTTAAACCCACGGGAGGTGCCCCCAGGCCTCAAGGTGACCGTGGTTGGGGGCACACTTGGCTCTGAGCCTCTTGGCCACTCACGCAGGCAGGGGACCCCACAGAGTTACACCATTGTAATGAGAGCTTCCCCGTTCGCTCTCATGCGTGCGGATGATCGTTACCAGTGTCCTAAGCGGTGAGGTGGGACTGTGCGGGTGTGAGGCTGGTCTCCTCCGCCAGGCTGGGCACCAGGCTCATTGCTTTCTGGTCACAAGGTCCCAAGACTGACACACAACACGGCAAGGCACGTTTTCCTTCTTCCCCTCCGGAGGCTCTCTCCTCTACCTTCACTTCCTCCCCCAGCTTTTCCCTGTTTGCCGTTTTCCCTTCTGTCCTATCTTCCTTAGTATCTGGCTTGTTCTTGACAGGTCATAAATTTCCACTTGGAACCAGTCTTTGAGCATAGGAATAGGGTGCTTGCTTAACAGGAAACAACACCAAGACAGTTTCTAATTTTGACAGCTATGGCACAAACCTTTATTCTCCAGGAGCTCAAAATATGGCACCACCAAGAGCAAGATTCTGAATGCGATGTGCTTAGAATTGCAGGAAAACAGTATAGGATCGACAAATGTATATTATTGTGGGATTCAAATGTTTAAAAACCTGTGCTTCCTAGGGAGTCCTAGCAGTGGGTAACCCTTCGCTCTGGCTCAGCCACATACGAGCTGGGTGACCTTGAGTAAATCTCCATAAAAACAGTCATTTTGCACTAGGTGACTTAAAAGGCCCTTCAAAATCGAGCATGATGCTCGCTAGCGTTCATGTCCCATTTTAGAGTTTACAAAATGATTTTTTTTTATATTCTATTTCATCAATCCCCTACACAAATGCAAGAGACAGGTGTCAAAAACTGACCAACCAACCCATGCTTCATTCTCTGGGGCCGTCTCCAGAAAGGAATCACTACCCTAAGCAACGTGAGCTGGGCTTCAACAGAGGGAGAGCTGATGCCCGTCGAACCCGTCAAAATCTGGTTGGGGCTAGACCAGTGCGGCTTGAGCTCGGTCCGTTGACAGAGCTGCGAAAGCATGTTGTGTCTTGAGGGTGCCGTTCTTTCCCCGTGTTCACGAGTCAGCTTCTGTGCTTGTGCTAGGAGGGGGCCCTGCCGCAGGCTCGCCCCCGAGGAGGTGCTGACCCATCAGATTGCCCATGCCTGTACCCCTTCCCCGAAAGACTCTGTGCCCTTCACCCGTGTGTCCTTCAGTGCCCAGCCCAGTCACCGCTGTTAATTGATTGAATGAATGAACGAGCAAATGAATCTGAATGCAGATGAAGGAACTCCAGCACTTCTGAATAACCAGCATTTTTTTTTTTTTTTAAAGATTTTATTTATTTATTTGACAGCGAGAGAGGGAATACAAGCAGGGGGAATGGGAGAGGGAGAAGCAGGCTTCCTGCGGAGCAGGGAGCCCGATGCGGGGCTCGATCCCAGGACCCCAGGATCATGACCTGAGCTGAAGGCAGACGCTTAACGACTGAGCCACCCAGGCGCCCCTGAATAACCAGCATTTTTATCACATGGTTTTCTTCCATAGGAATTTATAGCTGGCTCTTTTTTCTTTTGAGTATACAACTTTCCTGTCAACCATCCATTGTGATTACGTACTCTATTTCAGACCCCCTGTTGAAGAGCGGACAGCTAGTTCTGTCTTCTTTCTTTCTTCTACACCATGTCACCTTGGTACTTATATTCACCTGCTGGAGTTACTCTAACAAAACACCGTAGTCCGGGCGGCGTCAACAACAGAAATTTGTCTCGCGGTTTTAGAGGCTGGAGGTCCAAGATCAAGGTGTCAGCCCGGTCGGTTTCTCCGGAGGCCTCTCCCCTTGGCTTGCAGATGGCTCCCTTCTCCCTGTGTCTTCACGTGGTCTTCCCTGTGTGTGCTCGTGTCCTGATGACCTCTTCTTACAAGGACTCCAGTCAGATTAGCGCCCCACTCTCATGACCCCATTTAACCTTAATCACCTTTTTAAACACCCTATCTCCAAACACATTTACATCAGGGGTTAGCACTCCAACATATGAATTTCGGGGAGAGGGGGGCACCGTTCAGTCCATAACACTACTCATTTGACACTTTGCATACTGCTGGTGAAATCTTATGTCCTGTGTGACCTCCCAGGTGTGCATGCGTCTCATTTCCTCCACAAAATCTTTTAATTGCTTGGACCAGCTGTAATCATTCTTTATGTGACAGCCGCTTAGCTCAAGGCTGAACCAGCCCTGTCTCGTACTTCCTTATTGCATGCTCTTTCCAATACGTCGGTGATTTTCAGCTTCTATGAAGGAAATGAATCCCTTCCTTAAAAACAAAAAACAAAACAAAACAAAACTTACATGGTGCTTTTGTTTTAACGTGCCATAATTTATTTGTACTTATTATCAAGTCGGTTCATAAGAACAGTGGTGATTCCATGAAGAGAAAAATTTGAAAGCTGAGGTTATGACAGGTTTATAGCAGTCTCATCCAATTTATTTCTGTACTTTTTTTTTTACCTTTTATTTTGCAATAATTATAGAATCATTGACAGTTGCAAAAGAAGTTCAGAGAAGTCTCTTGTACCTATCACGTTGCTTTCTCCCATGGTTGCATCTTATGTAACCGTAGTGTATTTCCAAAACTGGGAAATTGATTGGCACAGTACAATGAGCTAGACTACAGATCCTACTCAGGTTTCACCGGTTTTTGCAGGAACTTGTTTCGGGGTATGTTTTTACATATGGCTCCATGCCATTTTGTTACGTATGTAGATTCATCCAACCACCAAGACAGTCAGGATCAGAACTGGTCCATCACCTCCAAGCAGCTCCCTTGGGCTGCTCCTGTAAATCTCCTTCTCCCTCCCCCTTTCCCTACCTCCTTCCCTCCCTTTCCTTAACCCCTGGCTACCGTGTATCTGTATTCCAACTCTATAATTTTGTCATTCCAGCATCCAATTTATTTTTGTATTTGTTTTGATTCCACAGAATGGAAAAACAATCTGAATCATATAGATATGTGGTTGCCAGTGCTAAGAGATTTTGAACAGCTATCTTCGGATCTCAGGGTCAGGCTTTGGCAGGAGGGGCTGTGCCCTCGGTTTTGCAGAAAATGGGATACTGTGGCACCTCGAGAAACTAGAAGCTTGGGGATTGCCGGTGTTTTAGAATTTGGCACATAATAGTGTTTTCTGTTTGCTTTCTTGGTTTGATTCAGGTATAAACTTACATACAGCAAAGGGTACAAATTTTGGTGGATTTTTAATTTATGCCTGTGCTTTTTTTTTTTTTTTAGTTTATCTTATATTTATTGAAATAGTTTTAAAGCAGCGCTTTGAATTCTCTTTTAACCTATTTTTCAAATGGTGGTAAATGTATATAACAAAATTTATACATAAAATCTTAACCATTTTTAAGTATGTAGTTCAGTGGCATTAGGCACATCCACGCTGTTGTACAATCATATGCCTGTATTCTCAAAACCACTACTCAGATTAAGGTATGGAATGTCATCAGCCCCCTCAGAGGTTCCCTCATGCCCCCTCCCAGCCACTCTCCCCACAAAGGTAACTTGCTGTTGTAAACGTTTTAACCACTGTCCTAAAAAGTAGCTTAGAATAGATTTCATTTTTATTTTTATTTATTTATTTTTAAAGATTTTATTTCTTCATTTGACAGAGACACAGCGAGAGCAGGAACACAAGCAGGGGGCATGGGAGAGGGAGAAGCAGGCTTCCGGCAGAGCAGGGAGCCTGATGCGGGGCTCGATCCCAGGACACTGGGATCATGACCTGAGCCGAAGGCAGACGCTTAATGACTGAGCCACCCAGGTGCCCCTACAATAGATTTCTTTCTTTCTTTTTTTTTTTTACTAAAGATTTTATTTATTTATTTGAGAGAGAGAGTGAGAGAGAGAAAGAGCACAAGAGGAGGGAGCGGGAGAGGGAGAAGCAGACTCCCTGCTGAGCAGGGAGCCCGATGCGGGACTCGATCCTGGGACTCCAGGATCATGACCTGAGCCGAAGGCAGTCGCTTAACCAGCTGAGCCACCCAGGTGCCCCCCTACAATAGATTTCAAAGTGAAATTCGAACGATTCATTTGGAGAACCTCTGAGGTAGCTAGTGGAGTTTGGGGTTCTGTTAAAAAATACTTCCCCTGCTCAGTCTGCATGAGCCCATTTCAGCAGACCAGGATCCTGATTGCGAGGAACAGGCAAAAAGGGCATTTACCAGAAGGGGGCTGCCCACGTGGGTGGCAGATCTGGTTGGAACACAGCACCCCAGGCAGCCCTGGCAGGTGAGGCTGTAGACGCCATGCAGAGGTCAGTGGCAGGGCCTGTGGGGGATGGCCTCCATCTGCCCCAACAACCGGCTGCTTGTCACCTGCCATCGGTCGTGTGGCCTGCAGCTCCTCAGCCCACCGGCACGGGCCTGAGGGAGGCTCTGGCTCTTTGCGCTTCCACGGCGGGTGGGGTGGGGGCAGTGGTACTTCCCACATCAGTGCACGGGAAGGCGTTCTCCAGAGGGGGTCGACGTGCTTTAGCCAGGGGGAAGGATGGATGCTGGACATTCCAGAACCACCAATGTCCACTACATCCCTGACCCTTTCGTGAAGATTGACATAGGAGAAATGCACGTGTCTGCAGCTTACTGTCTGTGCACGTTACAGGGATCCTGCTGACATAGGCAAGGAGGGCTTCCCTGGCCTTAGCTCCAAGGTGGTCCTGACCCCATGAGGGGAGAGGCCTCATCAAGCTGCCTGCACAGACGGATGAGCACGCTTTTAAAACAATCCTACCTGACGGACCCTCCCTCCCAAGCTCTGCCAGTCCTGGCCACTATGGAAGGAGAAGGGATGGCAGCACAGAGGTCCTGCTGATCTCCACCTTTTAGGAGGACACCTACAGGGAGAAAAGGCAATGCTTAACCTTTTTCCAGAAGGTTCTGGAAAAACAGCTTTGTTGCTAAGAGAAGCAGCTGCTTCACCCCTCACTGGGTGGTCCCTACTTTGCACACTTGAGACCTTGGCTTTGTGGGGGTGTGGGCTTTTCCTCCATTGAATTGCTTCATCCTGAGGAAAAAGCTGTCCTAGGCAAGAAGGAGTGTGAAGGGTCGAGACCTCTGGAAGCCTCTGTTCACCCTTCGCATTCCTCTTCCCAACGCACATACCTCTGGGCGTCTATAGGTGGTACCTGAGCAGACTGGATGATCAAACACATCTCAGTTACATGGCATTTGTCCAGGTCCCACCCTTAGCTGTAAACTGAGCTCTGGTGATTTTTTGTTTTGTTTTGTTTTTGGACAACAACCGTATTCAAGCTTCACGAATTTAGTTCTAATTATTGGGATTTGTATTTCTTCCTTGATCGCTCTCATTTTTTTAATTAATGGAAAAGCCTCCTTTCTCCCATTGCTGCCAAGTCAAGGGATGTGATATGTGATAATCCTGCACAAAAGGACAATGGAAATGTTCAGCGGCCTCATGAAATGTTTCACACACGCGGCCAGGGAGATGCCGCTGAGGGACTCCAAGACTGGTCCATGCACTGGGGCCCTGCTGCTCTGGACTGAGGGCCCCGTGGCTGTCCCTGAACCTGGGTGTCCCTGTGTGCCTCACAACGCTGGTGCTGAGCTCCCCGATAGGTCTGGGCAGCCCCGTGGGGTCGGAGCATCACCCACCAGGATGAAGCAGACATACCTGCTTTGGAAGTCTGTTTCAGGCCAGCCTCCAGGAGGCCACGGAAGGAAGATTTGCTGGGAAACCAGTGAGAGACGAGGGTGAGTGGGGCAAGTGTCCTAACACTGCACCTGTTGGGTTTTTATTAAATAAGAGCGTCAGAATTTCTGAACTATGTCACGTCTAATTAGGGCTTAGGCAAGAAAGTCTTGTATGTATTAAAAAACAACATCAAAACGTATCCCTCTGGCTGTACTTTATCCCCCCACCCTCATCACTCATCACTCTGGAGGACCTTTGGGTATTCCAGTCCTGGTGCTGTGGCTGAAAAACTGTGTAGACCCCTTTTGGAATTTCCTTCAGGATGCACATTCATTTTTTGGTGTTTTCCTGGTGTTGCTAGGCCTTCTTTCTGTGAGGGCAGTTTTGAATTATAGAGGTGTCAAAGGTTCTGTGTGCTGAATGCAGCCGGAAAGTACCGTTTGAGATAAAAATACAAAAGTTTTACTAGTAAGACTGAACTTCGGGTTTGTTTCTGAGAGCTTTCCTATGGGTTTGTTTGCTCTATTTTGTTATGCCTCGTGACCTGACAGACGTCAGGGTTCAGTTTTGCTTCAAAATTATTTGTCAGAAGTAGGCTCCAGATGTTTGTCCCCAAAGGGCAATTACCCCATTGAGTGAGCAAGCTCTGATGTGTCTTCCTTATAACCCCACCTCATTCTGGTCTCAGTGTCAGGCTGACACTGTCTACCTTAAGAGGCTTCCAGAAGAGAAGGCTTAACAATCGATGATATGTTAGTTGTCCCAAATCAGATGACCTGAGATCTTCAGCATGTTCATCTGTTTTTCAGAAGTTAGATTGGTATTTATAGTCAGGCTCTTGACCATGAGCTGTGATTTTTGTGTGTGTGAGGTTTTATGAAAGGCTTCAATTTTGGAAATCAAATATGCATGCATCATCTAGCAATCAGGGATTCAGACTGTTCGGGCAAGTGCTGCCTTCCTCCTCATACGAAGAAAAAAAAAAATTGGCCATCCTCTTAAGAGAGGACAGTTGCATTCTGTTAATGTGAGGGCTGTGCTCCCTGCGCATTCAGCTTGGATTTCTCAGCCAACAGAAATTATCTGGGAAAGCTAAATAGTATATACTTCAGGAGGCTGGCTTCTTCCTTCACCTGTGCAGGTTTAGAGTGGTTTCTCAAAAATGGCAAGTTGCGTCTGGATGTTGGAGAGGGTCTTCTAAAAGACCTTTGATGGAGCTGCCATGCCCAAGGAGAACAGAAGCGGGCAGGCACGGGGTGGGCCTGGCAGCGGCGGGGGGGGGTCCTCTGGCCTGTTTAGCGCTCTGGCTGTCCTGTGGCATGACCTGGAGATAGTGATTGGAGAGAATGAAAAGACGAACGAGTGTGTGTGTGTGTGTGTGTGTGTGTGTACATGCATGCATGCATACATATGTACGTACACACATACCCGGACACACGCACATGCCTAAGTGCGGCACGTATGGTGGAAGTGTGTGTAGTGGGTGTACGTACTTCCTGTACCTTGAAGTCTGGAGGGGCTTCCTTTGTGCTCACAAACTTCGGTGAGCTCCCCAGGAGGGAGCTGCCCTGACAGCGCCCACCAGCCCTGGCACTGACACAAGAGCCCAGGGCGGGAGGTTTCTGTTGGGGACTTGGCAGGAAGTCCCCCGCTGAAACCAGTTGCCCTGGGGGGACCAAATTCAACTTTTCTTCTTCCTTGTGCCAGGGTCACGTTTAAGGTTACATAATGGCCGAGATACGTTTTCCAGTGGTGACAAATACAGGGGGATGTTTTGCATGGGGTAGGCTCCCGCCAGCCCTTGGGAGATTGCGGCTCTGTTTCTTCTGGAACTATACAGAGACCAACAAAACACAGAGCCGTGCTTGATTGCCTTTAGGGCTGGAAAGCAAGAGGGCTGCACACAAGAGAGCTTGGCCCTGGCAGGGTTTCCAGCCGTGGTCCTTCAAATGCAGGCTTTGGAACCCCCTTCTATGTTAGCTCAGGAAGTAGATGCCTTGTGGACGGTGTCCTTCCCCGAGACTGCTGATTAGCACCGTTCCAGGTTCTGCACTCGGGTGGCTTGAAAGGGGCTCTGAAACCGATGCCCTTCCAGTTAGGTGGCCCCGATACACGAGGTGTTGGTGACCCTCCCTGCTGTCATTTATCATGGGCCTAGGCATGATATAGGCAGAGACTGTCCGTCTCCGTTGTTCTCTCTCTGTTTCCACCTCACGCCTGGAGGAGTGCTTTATGATGAGCTTGGACTGAAGTGGGATGCTGCATCTCATATTTGGCGTGGCTCTTCCTCAGGGCATGCAACTCTCAGTCAGTCCCGACCCTTTATTAGCTTTGTTAGAAACAACCACCAAAACCTCTCCTCAAATCGGGGGGGAAGGATAGGGAGTAGAATCATAAACAGGAAACTAGGTCTTCGTGAGATGCCTTTTGTGTAATTGTGAGTCCTGACGCACTCTTGGTGCCTGTGTGCTTCCTGCATGTTGAGAGCCTGAGGAGTGGGCCGAAGGTGAGGGGGCCGGTTTCACATCTGCCGCCGGTCCAGTGGGAACAAAGAATTGGAGAAGGGCTCCCACCGCTGCTTTCTTTACAGTGTGACCCTCATGGTGGTCCCTTGTACCACCCAAAGAACCCCGTCATCTCCACAGTGAACACTGAGCCATCCGCAGGGACCGCAGTTGGCTTGGTGTGATGGTCTGAGCATCAGCCCTGCACCTAGACGTGGGTTCGAGTCCTGCCTCCGCCACTGTCCTTGTGTGAGTCATCCCAAATCTCCAACTCTGTTTTCTCATCTATAAAATGGGAATAAGACTACCCAGGGTTATTCTGAGGGTGAAATGAGATGATTGATCACACCCGTTAGGATGGCTGTTGCCCAAAAGAACCCTAGAAAATACAAGTGATGGTGAAGATGTGGAGGTAAGGGGAGCCCTTATGTACCTCTATAGGGAAGGTATGGTTCATCTGCTATGGAAAATAGTATGGTGGTTCCTCAGAAAATAAAAATATCTGGGAATTCCTTCTCTAGATATATACCCAAGAGAAATGGGACTCGAACAGGTATTTCTACATCCACATTCATAGCAGCATTATTCACAAAGAAGTAACTCAGGTGTCCTCTGAACGGTGAATGGATAAAATACAGTGTGTGTGTGTGTGTATTACTCAGCCTTAAAAATGAAGGGTTTTCTGAGATATGCTATAACCTGGATAAAACTTGAAGGCATTATGTGAAATGAAATAAGCCTGTCACAAAAAGTCAAATAATGCATGATTCCATTTATGTGAGGTTCCTAGAATCAAAATCATGGAGAGAGAAAGTAGGACGGCAGAGGTTGGAGGGGAGGGAGAATGAAGAGTTAGTGTTTAGTGAGTGTTGAGTTTCAGTTTGGAAAGATGAAAAATCTCAGGGTGCCTGGATGGCTCAGTCGGTTAAGCATCTGCTTTCAGCTTGGGTCATGATCCCAGAGTCCTGGGATCAAGCCCCACATTGGGCTCCCTGCTCAGTGGGGGGCCTGCTTCTCCTTCTCCCTCTGCTGTTCCCCCTGCTTGTGCTCTCTCACTCTCTCTCTGTCAAATAAATAAAATCGTTAAAAAAAAAAAAAAAGAAAAAGATGAAAAAGCTCTCAAGATGGATGGTGGTGATGGTTGCACCACAATGTGAATGTATTTAATGCTATTGAAATGTGTACTTAAAAATGGTTAAAATGGTAAATTTTGTGTTATATATACTAAAATAGTTTAATTTTTTTTTATTTAAGATTTTATTTATATGAGAGAGAGAGAGAGAGACAGAGTGAGAGAGAGCATGAGAGCTGGGTGAGGAGCAAAGGGAAAAGCAGACTCCCCACTGAGCCGGGAGCCTGATGCAGGGCTCCATCCCAGGACTCTGGGATCATGACCTGAGCCGAAGGCAGATGTTTAACCGATGAGCCACTGTGGTGTCCCTACAATTTTCTTTTTTTTGAGGCGAGATGACCAAAAGAGCAAAGTTACGAATTTTGTGTACTACCCCCTTCTCAAGATTTCTTCTAAGAAGAATCGGTCAGGATGGAAGAAGTACAATTTCCAGAGAAGGGGGTTCTTTCTTGTGCTTCCCTCCCTGGGAGGCCGGGTGGGAGGTGAGGAGCTATAAGCCGCTGCGGGACCTTGGGGAGTATGCAGGGCACAGCAGGGAGGGAGGAAGAGATGAACCTGTACAGGCTGGGAGAGGATGAGGCTCTGGGTCCGGGGAAGAGTCAAGAGAGGAGAGAGCATTCTAAGAAGCATTGCTGGGGGGTTGAATTATAGAGCCTTCTTTAATATTCTTAGAGAGATGCAAGTAGGAATTAGGGGACCCTTTGCAAGTTTCTTTGGTTGCTTAGTGTGCTTCTTTGGCTTAGATTCCTGGGCCAGATTGGACCATGCAGGCCACTGAGACTTAGTGAAGTGTTACCGCTGATATTTTGGGACCATAGGCCATCGTCATCTGTGTCTGGTATTAAAATCATCACTTTACAGTTGAGCCAAGAGTTCACTTTCTCAGTGACTGTTCAACTGTTGGATTCATGGTGTAGAGAGCTGGGGTTGGTCACATTCAAGCCATGTGGTTAATGCTCAGAATTAACCACAGGGTAGGATGTGTGTGACCTTCCAGAGGCGGAACTACAATTTGGGGAAGTATGTTTGTTCCTTGTATAGTTCAGGCAGTTGGCCAGAATCCTGTGGTCTTTGTGAGCTCCTTAAATTGAAGAATCCCAGCTCCCCTGTATGAAGTTGAAAGTTGGATCTGAGTTTTCTAGCTCAGTTTCTACAAATATGCAGCTCGAGACTTAAGAGTGCTTCAGGACAGGGAGAGGAGGTCATGTCAGGCCAGCCTATGGGTCTGTTCTGTTGCAGACACCAGATCTGGGCCTGGCTATTATTTAGGGTTTGGATTCAAACAGCCTTGGAATTACTGGCATAGACAACTTGGATCAGAAATTCTTGACAAGTGCTGTTGTGGGGGGAGGGGCTCCATTGATGCACCAGAAAGGCTGAGTCCTGGCTGGGAAGGGCTGAGTCCTGGTTAAGAAGGGGCTGAGTCATGGTTAGGAAGGGCTGAGTCCTGGTTAGGAGGGAGTGAGTCCTGGTTAGGAAGGGTTGAGCCATCGTTAGGAAGGGGCTGAGTTCTGGCTAGAAAGGTCCAAGTCCTGGTTAGAAAGGTCTGAGTCCTGGTTGGGAAGGGGCTGGGTCCTGGTTAGGAGAGACTGAGTCCTGGTTAGGAAGTGTCTGAGTTCTGGTTGGAAAGGGGCTGAGTCCTGGTTAGGAAGGGCTAAGTCTTGGTTAAGAAGGGGCTGAGTCATGGTTAGGAAGGGATAAGTTCTGGTTAGGAAGGGCTGAATCCTGGTTAGGAGGGAGTGAGTCCTGGTTAGGAAGGGTTGAGCCATCGTTAGGAAGGGGCTGAGTTCTGGCTAGAAAGGTCTGAGTCCTGGTTGGGAAGGGGCTGGGTCCTGGTTAGGAGAGACTGAGTCCTGGTTAGGAAGTGTCTGAGTTCTGGTTGGAAAGGGGCTGAGTCTTGGTTAGGAAGGGCTGAGCCATCATTAGGAAGGGACTGAGTTCTGGTTAGAAAGATCCGCGCCATGGTTAAGAAGAGGCTGAGCCATGGTTGGGAAGGGACTGAACCATGGTTAGGAAGGGGCTGAGTCCTGGTTAGAAAGGTCTGAGTCCTGGTTAGGAAGGATCTGAGTCCTGGTTGGGAAGGTGTGAGTCTTGGTTAGGAAGGACTGAGCCATCATTAGGAAGGGGCTGGGTCCTGGTTAGGAGAGATCGAGTCCTGGTTAGGAAGTGTCTGAGTTCTGGTTGGGAAGGGACTGAGTCCTAGTTGGGAAAGGGCTGGGTCCTGGTTGGGAAAGGGCTGAGTTAGGAGGGACTGAGTCCTGGTTAGGAAGGGTCTGAGTGCTGGTTAGGAAGAGTCTGAGTCCTGGGCCCATCCTGAGGGTAGGGCTAATTTCCCCAGAGGGGAAATTTACTGTCTCCTGCTCTGAGAGTAGTGAGGCCCCGATGGGTGGGATTCATATCTGATTTCTTTATCAAGTCGAGTAAATAAGGGCGATATGTCCTTGTCCACCCTCCTCCTGGCCACACCGGCCTTCTCTTTGCAGTGCCCTGGCCCTCGGTCCAACAGCACAAGGCAGGTTAAGGAACCCGGCGGCTCAGGAGACATTCACGTGTGGACAAGGTGCCAGACTCTGTGGCTCTGGAGCACTTCTCTGGGGCTCCCTCCTCCAGGATCCTCTTCTCTGCTCACATCCACAAAAGGTAGCCTCTTCCAGCTCTTCAGCCCCCTTACAGCTCCTCTTGGTCACGAGCACTGTCTTCACCAGCTTGGGCTGCCTTAGCAGAACACCCCAGGCTGGCCGGCTTCAACCACAGACATTTGTTTCTCACAGCTCCGGAGGCTGGGAAGTCCCAGATCAAGGTGCCGGCCAATTCGGTGTCTGCTGAGGTCCAGCTTCCCAGCTTGCTGATGACCACTGAGTCCTCACTGGCGGAGAGCGAGCCAGTGAGCCCGGTCTGTCTTCCTCTTCTTAGAAGGACACTCATCCCGCCATGGGGGCTCCACCCCTGTGACTCATCTAAATCTGATCATCTCCCAAAGGCCCCCACCTCCTGAAAGCACCCCACTGGGGGTCAGGACCTCCATAAATGACTTTGGCGGGGGGCACGCAAACATGCAGCCATAGCAGGCAGCGGCAGGTGACAGTAGCACCTCACAAGCCTGGGGGTGGTGCCAAGATGCATCCAAGCCTTCTTTGAACTTCCCCTTGGAATGGGGAGGGGCTTTGCTCTCAACAGAGCCTTCTGCTGTATCCCCGCACCGGCCCCGGGTGGACAGATGGCGTGCATGCTGCTGCTTGGCCTGTTTTCCAGGGGTGAGGGGGCTGCCACCACTGTTTGTCGGGGACTTTGGTGTCAGATGCTTCATGCTCGTAATTCATTTAATCCTCCCGAATCTCTGAGGAAGTGCTGCTAATTTCACCTGTGGGGAAACTGAGGCACGGGGCGATAACTAGCTTGCCCAGAGCCCCACACCACGTGTTAAGTGGTGGAGCCAACACTTGACCCCAGACTGTTTAGTTCCAGTCTTTTAACTCTTTCTTGCCTTTCAATAGCCTTTTAAGTGAAGTATCATTATTCCTGTGAGCAGATGGGGAAACTGAGCCCCCAAAAGGATACATTCTTGTCTGAAATTATACCATTAATGAGTGACAGCTGATATCGAAGGAACTCACTGGAAAGCCTGAGGGTTTAACTCCTCTAACTCTCTTGCCACATTTGTGCCCATTTGGTTTTCTCTTTCCATCATGATGTGTACCCAGCATGGCCTTCTTTTCCCAGTCTCTCTCCTGCACTGTTTTCAGAATTGACCTTTGTCCTTGCAGATACTTTGCTTCTCCAGGCTTTACATTCATGCATATTTTTTGAGTACCCGTTATGTGCGAAGCACTGCTCCAAGCCTGGGGACAGTAGAGGTACAAAACCAAGGCCCCTGTCTTTGTGGCACTGACATTTGAGCGGAGGGGATGGCTGTGTGTGATCTAGAAGTAAACTCAAGAGTAGGAGTAGAAATCATCGGTGAAGAGGAAAAGTAGGGAAGGGGCATCAGGATTTGGGGAGGTGGGACTTCCGATTTTAGCTGGAGTGGCCAAGGACTTTGGTGAGAGGGTGACATTTGGCAATCAGACTCTTCGCCTGTAGTCTCTTTGGCCGGCCAGGGCTTCTAGAGGTATTGACGTTAACCATGCCACAAATACTAATCTCTAAGAGCAAAGGGAGGGTCCCCAGGGTGAGCAGCCATCCCACAGTGGGGACCAGCAGGGCATCCCCGGCCCCCTTCACCTCTGCCTTCCTTATGCAGGACCCTTGGCTCTGCTTCTCAGCCACAGTCAGACCTGGGTTTGGGTCCTCACACTGCTGTTTACTTGATATTGGGCATGTCACTTAATAAACTTAGCAGTCCTCAGTTGCCCTATCTGTAGGGGATCTCGACATCCCCCTGCAGGCTTGTCCCCCGCCCCACGTGCCTGTGGGGAACCCTGATTGATGGCGAGTGCTCTGCACATCTTGTCTGCCTCCTTTCAGTTGGCCCCAGGCCTTCCTGCCCCGCCGCCCCCAGCCTGTCCCTGTGTGGGTCTTCTGGAAAGGGCGCTGGGGCAGGGCTTCAGAGCAAGTCCGGTTGATGGCTCCTCAGGCAGGAGTCACAGTGTGAGCGGGGACAGCTGAGACAAAGGGTAGACGCCGGGGGGCCTGATGTTTATTGAGGTTTTCCCAGCTGCCGGGTGCTGTGCCGGCACCTCGTGTCGAAGGTACAGCTTCCTGGCAGATGAAGGAGCCAATGCTGAGTTTACCCCAAGTTGCACGGCGGCAAGTGTGGGCCAGCCTGACCCCCGATCTGTGCTTGTGCCAGAGCAGGGAGCTGACTCCGGGGCAAGGTCGTGGACGCCTCAGCGGGGGGAGAGCCCGGCTCGCAGGTTTGGATTTGAGTCTGGGCCGGGAGGGAGTGGAAGTTTGGAAGTTTCCAACATGGCCTCTGGTTTTTCCCCAGGCCTGTGTCAAGAATCCCAGCTCTGCTAACCATGGAAACCCGGGCAAGTGGCTTGTCCTCAAGTTTCAGTTTCCTGGGGCACAATGTAAAATGGGCACAATGATAATGCCTCTTTGTGTGGTAGGTGTGGAAAGGAAATGAGACAGTGTAGGCAGAGGGCCTAGAACTCACAACAAATGCTCCATCTGCGCAGGCTCTGTTGGCCTTGTTTCGGTGCCCCTTGCCCCCGACAGGTGTCAGAAGAGGACCCGGAAGTCCTCTGTCTCCTGCTGTTCAGGAAGAGAGGTGCTCAAAGCTGATGTGTCTTAAAGGGGGATCTCTGACCACAGCTTTAGCACCACCTGGGCAGGTGGTAGAGATGCACATTCTTGGCCCCGCCCAAGCCCTTCTGTAGCTGGGTTTCTTTGCAGTCTGTTTTCACAAGCTCTCGGGGGATTCTGATGTGCTCTCAGATTTGAGAACCACTGACCTACACCTTGGCAGTACCAGAGAAACAGGACTGAATTCTACTGGGGCGGGGGTGGGTGTGGGTGTGGGTGTGTGTAGGGTGGGAGGGGACAAGGGGATCTTCGCCTGCCAGCTCAGTGAAGCTAGATAGATGCCCAGCAGCGGAACCAGGGCGGCACATTGTGGACCCCTTCCCCAGTGTCGGCACCGCTGACTTCCTCCCCTGAGCAGGCTCTAATATTCTGGTCAGTAGAATCCTCGCCCTGTCACTGCTGAAGAAGACACTGTCCCGGAATACTATTCTGCCATCCCCCCCCCACCCCCTCCCTGCCTGCCCCCCCTGCCCCCTCCCCCGAGAGAATCTTCTGGCTTCCTGCCCCCCTGCGGGGCCATTTGGGCCTTTTTCTCAAATTGCCAAAAGGTGCTGCTTTTACTTTTCCCACGCATTCCAGGGTTTTTTTGGTTTGTTTGTTTTGTTTTTTTTACTCTATGAAAATGATTAGCGGTTTTTGCTTTTGTTTTTTTCGGAAGAGCCAATTCAACTTACTGCTTCCCTCTCTCATGTTCTCACCACTTTTCTCTTGTTTGGTGTCCTACTATTCCAGATAGGTCTTACTGTCTCCGGTGCCCCATGGTTACAAATCAGCACCAAACAGCTGTGCCTGGGCCGTAGAGGGGGCTGCCTTGGGAGGCCTGTGGCTCCCCCCACCCCCCCAGCCACCTGGCTGGGCTGCTGATGAAGTGGAGGGGTTCCCTCCCGGAGCCCCCGGGGCCGGTCTCTTCGGGGGGCTGGTTACAGCATTTCTGTTGCCACAGAGCTCCGGTTGCCAAGGTAAACGTAAGTTTTGAGATAAAGTGGAAACCGCAAGAGGTTTTGTTTTTTTTTTTTATCTTGGAAAAGGAAATCAATAAGACAGTCGCTGTGTTGGGCCAAGCAGTCTTTTTCCTCCATGCCCAGATTTGCACGGGGTGCGTGTAAAAGTCAGGGAGAGCTGTGGACGCAGGGATTATGGCTAAGGCCCCGGAGGCAGGTCACAGAAGCAGGAGGAGGGGCTCTGGAGGCACGCTGGCTCCGCTCCCTGCTCCCTACTAGCCTGTGACCTCGGGTTTCTTCCCTGCACCCTCCTCAGCGGTGGAATCGGGATGGGGGTGGCTGCCCGCCTGGCAGGGTGCTCAGGAGTGAGTAGGCCCACAAATGTAAAGCATTTGGCCCAGCGCCTGCCTGCCTTGTGGAAAGTGGTGGCTGTGATTTTTATTAGCCATTTCTAGGAGTCGACTGGCCATCTCATAGTCTGTGTTTCAGAAGGCACCTGGTAGGTCTGACCCACCGGCAGTTCCCATCTGCTGTGCCTTCAGAACAGATTCTGATTAAAAGATTCTCTTTTAAGCACACCCGCTGCTTCCCCTGTGGTCCAGGCCTTGTCTCCAGGCCTCCGTGGTGCCCCCCCCCCCCCCCAGCTCATTCTTAGGTGATAACCAGAGGGTTCCTTTTAAAACATAAATCAGATCACGGGAATTCCTTGCTTAAACTCCTCCGGTGGCTTTGGATAAAATCCACAGACCTGCGGGCCCCAGAACATTGTGGCCCATGGTTCCCTTACTGACCTCTCCTCCCAGTGCCCATGGCCTCGCTCACCTGTGCCTGCCCCCTGTTCCTCCCTTGCCAAGCTTGCCGCTGTATCAGGGCTTTGCACCTGCTCTTGCTGGGCTGGGCATGCTCTCCCGCTGACGTCTCTTTGGCTCACTCTCTCCTTCCTTCGGGTCTGTGTTCAGATAGCATCTGAGAGAGGCGGAAGTGGCCTCTCTATTCCCTGCTCAGTTAATTGGTACCCCAGATTATTTGTTTATCTGTGTGCTATCGGCCTCTGCAACAGGAGCACAAACCCTGAGAAGATAATGCTTTGTTTTCATGTCCCCATTATATTCCCAGCCCCAGTACGTGATGGCTCCATGAATGTTTATTGTATAACTGAATGAATGAATTAAAATGAATTTGTTGAACAGGTAAATTGGCAGTGGTATCGGGAGAGATTAAGAGCTCATGTCCCACCACTAGGGGGTTTTCAGTTCCCTTGATGACTCCAGCTTACCATCTTAAAAGAAGATGCCCAGGGTCGCCTGAGTGGCTCAGTTAAGTGTCCGACCCTTGATTGTGGCTCAGGTCATGATCTCACGGTCATGAGATAGAGCCCCGTGTCAGGATCCCCGCTGGGTGTGGAGCCTGCTTGGGATTCTCTCTCTCCCTCTCTCTCTGCCCCTCCCCACCGTGCTTTGCGTGTGCAGGTGCTTCCTCTCAAAAAAAAGGGGGGGATGCCCAATATAACCTTCCAAAATGTTAATCTTCCGTAAAGGAGCTTCAGATGCAACTGATAGTTGTTAAATATTTAGATAGCTCCACTTTTAAGAAATAAAACAATGCAGTGGGGCTGGATGGTTAAGAAGGGTGTACCTCCCGTGGGCATACCTGAGGTGGCCCTTCTACCTGTGAAACGGTGGGCATTTGGCTGAATATGTGCTGCCTCAAACGTGATCTTAAGAGCAAGGGAAATGGTGTCCACACAGAAGTGTTTCGAGGATGAGAGGAGATGAAGCCCAGCGTGTGATCTGCAGGTAAGGCGTGCTCAATCCGTGTTAGCCTGCGTCACCCTTACCCCTCTGTGGCAGCAGCTGGTCAGGTGGCGGGCTGGGAGGGTGTGCAGCGGGAGGCAGGACACCGTTCTGCTGACTCTGGGCCTGACCCTGGCCCCCCCGGCCCTCGCGGCCCCCCTAGGTTTCCCAGCACAAGCAGGGAGTGGCACCGTTCATGTTGCGTCTGTGTCCTGCCAGCATGTTTTTGATTAAGAAGAGAACAGGCGTCCTGGGAGTGCATATAACCTCTCTGCATGACTTGATGTTGGTCTAGGAATACCAGAGAATTCATTCCGGATCTGGCACCGTTTTCATCTCCCTCTGGCTTCCAAAGCCCATGGATGCGTCCACGCCCAGGACTTGAATGTCACCTCTGCCTTTGGGGGAGGGCGGGGATGCAGGTTGGCGGTGGGGAGGTGGCTGCAGAGGAGAAGCCGAGCCTCCCATGCTGACTCCACACGGCAGGCAGGGGTCCCACCTGGAGGGATTGGCTCCCCATGCGCGTCTGGGGCTGTACTGGGCCTCTTGCAGAAAGTTTTGCCTTCTGAAATGTGCAGCGAAATCTGGAACTGCCTTCTGGGCAGGTATCCCCAGCCCAACCCAGTTTTTCTGCTTATCTTATTCTGACCATAAATTCCTTCATTACTTCAGCTGAGGGAAAACAAGCCTTGACTCTTAAGACAGTTCAAGTGGGGCTAAGGTCTCCTTGATTCATTTTTGCTGACTTATTAAGTTCTAGAGTAAGTATAATTTATTAAGTAGGACGAAGGTTCAGGAATTAGACGTGGAGACTAATGAAGGAGAACGATGCCAAGGATTTATTCTCCATCTGTGCTCAGCCCAAATTTGGGCTCCAAAGAAGAAAACTGGTGAGGAATTCCTATACATCATTGAAGTCTCCAGGGGATTACCATAAGATTACATAATACAATCGTGGCTGACTCTGAGGCCAGAGAATGTATGCTCAAAGCTCACAAGAAAGCAGACAAGAGAAGACTCTTTCGGGCAAGACTGAGTGAGTTCAGGGAAAGCCTATACCTGACCAGCCAGGCAAGCGATTCCAAACACCTCCTGCCCTGAGAAAGCAGGGGCATGCTGGGAAATTACTCAGCGTGTGACATCAGCTCTGGAGAAGGCCTTTTAATCCCAACTGAGAGGCCAGCTGGTGAAACACTTAGAACAATGTGGTCCGATCACAGACGGTCCTTGGAGAAGGGAGCAAGGTCTCCTGTCCCGGCCAGGCCGGCTGCTGAGAGGTGCCGCGCATTTCTGTAAGCAGGCAATTATCATCTGCGCGGTTCCAGTGGCTGGGTTAGGAAGTAAGAAGCTCAGGCACACTGGGAAATGTCTTTAATGAGACGAGAATTAGCCAGGGAGTTAGAAGCAGGGGTCATTGCCAAGAGGCCTTGCACCGAAGCCTCAATTAAACTTTCCATTGGATTATCTGATGATAAGTAGTGTGCCTCTGGGATTTTCTTGTCTTTGATAAATGGCACGAATTCAGAATTTAAAGCAGCATGGGCCATAACATAACACAGCGCTGGAAATAATGAGGCACGCCATCGCTAGATACAAAGCACTTCAGTTACCCCGATGGAAGTATTTATCTTAAAGACTGCTTTGGATTATTTCCCCCCTAGGACGTGCGGGCTCTCCATCTGCACTCTGATGGGAAGGGTTTCCAACTTTGAAATTCCTTTTGGTGCCAACAGAGTTCTCGGTGCTGGGAGGAAAGAGTAGCTGCGGGGCGCCTGGGTGGCTCAGTCGTTAAGCATCTGCCTTCGGCTCAGGTCATGATTCCAGGGTCCTGGGATCGAGCCCCGCATCGGGCTCTCTGCTCAGTGGGGAGCCTGCTTCTCCCTCTCCCACTCCCCCTGCTTGTGTTCCCTTTCCCGCTGTGTCTCTCTCTGTCAAATAAATAAAATCTTAAAAAAAAAAAAAAAAAAAAAGAAAAGAAAGAAAGAGTAGCTGCCTTCCAGGACTTACCTTGCCATGAGGAATCCTCCCTCCTCCTCCCTGCAGAGGGTTCTTGTCCCCTAGCTGCTGGGAGATAGAGTGATGGCCTCCTAATTGGGTCGCCAGGCAGAGTCAAAACACCTGTGTCTGGCATTATTCGGTATAAACAAGGGGCTTCGATTCTCCTGCTATGTTCCCCATGTGTATGTGCATGTGTGTGTGTGTATTTTTAAATCTACTTTTGTAATTATCTTTGATCCTGGTGTTCCTGTTACCCACGAGATACCTTCATTTAAACAATAAAACCGGGCGCCTGGGTGGCTCAGATGGTTGGGCGTCTGCTTTCGGCTCAGGTCATGATCCCAGGGTCCTGGGATCGAGTCCCGCATCGGGCTCCCTGCTCAGCGGGGAGCCTGCTTCTCCCTCTGACCCTTGCCCCTCTCATGCTGTTTCTCTCTCGCTCGCTCTCTAAAAAATAAATAAAATCTTAAAAAAATAAAACCTTCTGGTAAAAACCCAATACTTCCTAAGCTTTTGCTGAATCGCTGAACCTGATGGAAATGTTCCGTATCAGTCTCTTATGTGCTACCCCAATGGCCAGCCTGAGGTAGACATTACAAAGATGACTGCGGACAGTCAGACCCTCTGTCTTTCTGGAGCTCCTTGGCTAGCATGCTGTTGCTATTCCAATCCAAACCGGTTTCCTCCATACCTCTATCTGCTCTTGAGCCGTTGCTGCCTCAGTACCTATCCCCTACCCCCCGCCCCCCGACCCCATCCCACGGGTTTGGAACTCACTCCCATGCATCCGTGGCATGGACTTCTCCTCCAGCTCTATCCATATCTGGAGAGAGTTACCTTACACACTAGAATCTGCTATCATTTAGCCTCCCGTCAACCCTGGGCACTCATCTGACGGGCTCTGTAAACGGGGAGATCCCTCCGAGGGTGTCAGAAGGCAGCCGTCAGCAAAGCCAGGCAGCCTCGGCCCTCCATGAGTGGCCTTGCTGATGTTTCTGCTCCTCTGCAGACCATCCTGAGGGGTTTCTCTGTTAATACTCCATGGTTCTCCTTAAAGGCCTAACTTTGGGCTATGCTCTTGCAGGCTTGGCCAGGAACCTTCTAAAACATCAGCATGGGCTGGGTGGTTGGAGGTCAGAGCAGAGCGAGCGGAGGCTCTTGCCGTCGGCCGATGGGCTTGCCGGCCTGTGCGCTTCATCGCTGAGGGAGGCCCACATAGTCACGGTTCTGTGTCGGTTACTTCAGGTGACTGTTTGCAGCGGTCTCCTTCTGGCTGGGCAGCCACTCTTGTCTTAGCGCTGCGTGTCCCTGCCCCCCGCAGCTCAGTACACTACCTCCGTGAGACACTTGTGCTCACATTCTCTGACTTCTCTGCAGCGGAAAGCCTTTGCATTTGCAATATGGACAGAGCTTCGTGCTGGGTTCTCCAGGCTCTGTTGCTGTGGTCGGGGCGTCAACAGCTTCCAAGGCACATGCGGCCTTTCTTTGAGCGGCCACCTCTGGGACATCCTGTGGTTCTGTGCGGTCAGCATGGACTGGACTATTTGGACTGTAGGCCAGGAGGTTGGGGCCTATTCAGTGTAGTGGGGCCGGCCTCACGGTGGTTCTCAATCCAGAGACACGTACAGTCAGTGTCCTGGTAAACAGGTGGGAGACTGTGCATTTCATAGAGCGGAAGCCACCAGGCTGAGAGTGAATTGTGCATCAGCAGGGTTTCATCAGGACTCATGCTCCAGGTCAGACGAGCGGGGCAGAATATGACTGTGCGCCTGGGGAGCTGGGCCCACCTCCACCAGTTCACTCAACACTGGGAGCGCACGCGGAGAGGCACTTTGGAGGAGGGAGGTGTTTTGATAGCCATTGTCTGTGGAATTAATGGTGAACTGCGGAGTTGGAGTCTTCAGGGCGAATCCACAGTAGCCATTTTCCCCTCCCACGCTTAAAGCCAGTGGCCGTCACGGCTCCTACTGATGAAGTGACTGGGGAAGGAGTGCTGAATGTCACTGTTTCACCCAAGAATTACCAGCTTCTCCCCCTGCAGCGTCACAGGGGAGGAGAGGCAGTGCTGTGGGTGATGAGCCCCACTCTGGGTCCTGTCCTCCCGTCCTTCCCCATGGCAGGAAGGTGAGCCAGAAAGGCTAGTGAGCTTGGGAGCTCCTTTCCCCAGGCCTCCAGGTTGGCCAGCCACCCACTTACTGAGTAGAACCTCACTGCAGCTGAGGTCTGTCCACCTGGAAACATGAGAGCTGGAGCATCAGGGTCCTGTAGGAAGACTCTGAACATGGCAGTCAAAGGTCCGTGCCTCTGCCTGCCTTACATGTTCAGTGGTTTCTTGCATCTCACCGTCTGCTTCAGCCAACCCAGTGTCCTGGGCCTTACCTTCCTGCAGAAAGTACCCTATCCACTACCATCCTTGAGCTTTCCTCTTCCCCTTGGGCCAGTCCATCTTTCAAGGGCTAGTTTGTTTATTTTCTAATTAACCAACCGTGAGTTCAATAGTGTTCATTAGCACGAGCTCCATGTCAGGCTTTGAGCATACTGCCATGGTTACAGTGGTGCAAACCAGGGAGGAATCCTGCTGTCAGGAACACTTATATTCTGATTGAGGAGACGACATAAAATAGTCAAACAAATAGGTATGCTCTGTAAACTGTGCTAAGGTTTGTGAAACCAAAGTACAGGGTGTTAGAGAGTGTTACTTACAGGAATTTCCTGAGAATCTCATGAGGGCTGAGACCTGAAGTGTGAGGAGTCTGCTATGTAAAAGTTTTGGAAAAGAATGTTCTAGATGAGGAGGTGGCCCCTTCAGAAGGCTCTGAGGCACGAAAATGCTTGTTGCATTCAAGGGACAAAAAGGAACCAAATGGTAACAAATAAGGCCAAGAGGGAGGCAAAAGGCCATAACACATGAGGCTGTGCAGGCACTTTTTGGGGTTTGTGGATTTTATCCAGTGCAGTGATTTATCATTAAAGAGCCTAAGGCAGAATGACATGACCTGATTTACTTTTAAGGGGTTGGGGGTGGGGTGGTGGTCAAGAGGAAGCAGTTGTTCTCAGATGAATGGCCAGTGTGGAAGGGACTGTTAGCTCTGTGCCTAACAGCCACACCACCCCTCCTACCTCCTCTGTCTATGTGCCCACCCTCAGGTGATGAATCCAGTCATGGCGGCCCGGTTTCTTTTGCCAGATAATCACTTGTAAGGCCTCCCACACAGCGGTGGTCCTGTGACCACATCTGGCCTAAGGGAAACCTATGGGAAGGCCTGCTGGGAGCTCCAGAGGAGGATTTTCTTCCCTAGGAAGCTGCTGTGTAAGGATAGTGACTGGAGCTGCAGCAGCCTTCTTGGGGCCCTGAGGGAAAGGCCTAACAGCCACAGACTTGCCCATCCAGAGCTCTGCCTCCACTGGCTAGCTAACCAACCGGGAATTTCCCACCTCCAGACCTCCGTTTTCTGCAGTGGTTGTTGCCTCTATGATTGACCCACAGTTAGCCAAGTTGTCTGTTACTTGCAGCCAAATGCATCCTAATTTATATGTCAGGGGAGATGAAGGAAAGTTTGGATCTGATATGGCCAAATGGATATGACTCAGTAATGAATTGGAGATGAATTGGTAAGGATTTCTGGCATGATGGAGGGTGGATGGTAGGTGGGTGATGAAGGATGTCCAACTTGTTCGCCTGCCGGCACCCAGCTCAGCAGCCAGCATGGTAGACAGTGGTTACTTGGGTCAAGTTGAAACAGCTATGGTTTGGAGCTGTATCTGAGCCTGAGGTTCAGTTTTAGACCATGAGAAATCCAGGTGGAAGTGTCCAAGAGTCATGCCATGTGGATCTGGATTTTCAAAGAGCAGTCTGGCTGAGATGGCAGTTGGGGCTCATCAGGACTGGAGCCATGGGAAGGGGTGAGGTCACCTGGAGGGCCCAGGGGGATGAGGAGATAGCCAGGCATAGACACCTCATCCTCTTCTGATCAGCCCTCCCACTATCTTTATTCATTAAATGATAGACATTGCCTATTTGTCGCTTAATTGCATCAAATCACATATATTAGATAGAACCAAGTGAAATTGCCATTTTTATATGTCAACACCATTGATTATCAGCAATTGACCTAATATTTCTTGGTACCAAGTCTGTACCAGATACTGTAAGCTAGATCAGACTGACTGATACATTGTGGTTTATTTCCTATTTAAATTTACTCCTGTCACTCCCCTGCATGAAACTCGTCCCTGGTTTCCTCCACACCCATACGGTGAAACCCCAACTGAGATGAATTCTCTAAGGCCTTTTATTGTCCACCCCTCATCCACCTCTCCAGACTCCTCTTTTGCCAGAAGCCTCCTGCACTGGACTTTCCAGATCACACCCCAGATTTGCAAACATGGTGATGGGGTTACAAGATTTCTTTAGGGTTGTGTTTCCTTTGAGCATCTTCTCTTCCTTGTGCATTGCTTCATAACACAAGTTCAGCTGCACTGAAAGTTTTCTCTTCACTTGATGGTCTAGCTGTAGACAGTACCAATTTGTGCTTCCCAGGGTGTTATGGTCCCTCAAGCTCCACCTGTTTCCATTTTCGGGTTTCTGGGCTTCAGACCAGAAAGGTCCTGCCCCTTCCCACCGTTGGCTCATTCCTGCTTGTCTTTGGAGACATAGGACCCCTGTCTTCCTCTCTCTTTGAACAGCCCCCTTGGGCTGACACTGTTCTTCTCCCTGCCCCACAGGTTCAGCAGCCATCAGGTTGGGGGGACTCCCAGAGAGCCCCTCTGTACCCTCTTGGGTCCTGGTTCAGGCTGTGCCCTGGCACGTGATGGATTTCATGAAACCAAATGCCCTTCCTGCCACGATGGAGAAATAATTCTTTATATGCCTCCCCAAGCTTAAAACAAGGGTGTTTTTAGATCCCTGTGTGAAATTTTTGTCCCTCGGAAGGCTTTTGCTAAGATGGTTAGATACGTTTTCAATAATGGAGCAGTAGTGACTGCCTTTTTTGCTGCAAAGGGAGGAAAATCTATTTCTTGTAGAATTTAGGCTACAAAGGACGTGTTCCTTGGGGCTGTGAAGTTGGTGGTGGATTTACCCTGCAAGGATGACAGGGTTCCAGTGAGGCCACCCTGTAGACCCACACCCCAGCTGGGGATCCATTGATCCTGGGTGCTCCTGGGTCCAATCAGAACTCTTGTGGTGAAGTTTGTGGGATTCTTGAGGTTGCCTGTCCAGTTCCACAGCTTCCTTTGCTGTTCTGACCCCCCAAAACCTATGGGTGGCCCCCGTCAGGGACAAAGAGCAGAACTGTCCAGAGCCTGGGGTTGCACCTTGGGGCTCCCTCTGGAGGTGGCCCATGCCTGACAAAGAGCTTTCTGTGTCCTGGCTAGCTTCAGAAATGTAAGCCTTGGGGAAAGTGAAGGCAGATCAGAGGGGATGCTGGGAAAACAGTGCCCTTTCCTGGCCTTTGCCCTTGGGGTGAAGAACTGGGACGTTGTAAGAAAGGATAATTTTTTGCCCCTTCACAATGACAAGCATTTTCTCTCTCAAATCAAATCCTTTTGAGTTCCCTCCTTGGAATGTGTGCTGACTGAGTAACTTCTAGTAACCATGTCTGTGTCTCAGCTGGTTCTCTTTACCCTGGGGTACCAACATCTGGCTGCAGAGGAAGAAATTACTACCCGTGAAAATCTCCTCATGGGTAGCAGCCCCTCTCAGGTACATGTGTCGTCCCGTGCTCCCCCCCCCCCCCCACCGACCCAGACACTCGCAGTTGACATGAGTAGGTCCAAAAGACTGTGGCCAGTGTAGACATCCCCGCACATGTGGGTCACTGGGACAGAAGTCATTGTAATTTTGTGGATCTCCTTATTTGGGGCTCGGTGCTTTGCCCTGTTCCTGACCTCGTGGGAAGGCAGGGTCCAGCTGTTGGCCCCATGAGAGCAGCTCAGGACCAACACAGCTGGACAACACATGAAATGTGGTCATACAACCCCGTGCAGAAACAGCAAACTAGTTACCTAGGGGTTGCATCTGGCCTCAAACATGTTCTTAGTAGCTTTCTAATATTTACCCCCCAAACAAACAAAAACAATAAAAAAAACCCTAAAACCACAGTGATGCTTTTTTCTCTTCCCTGGCTCTCTGGCTTTTCTGGATAGATCTGGCAACTCCAGGCCCACATCCTGGATGGCCACCATCTGCTGGAGCGGAGTAGGGGCTGCCAGCTTTAGTTTCTGGTTTGCCAGTTTGCCACAGTCCCCACCGGGACCTCTTGTCTCTCTTCTCTGGTGCTCATTGGTGAATGGCAGGTACCCTTCACTTGCAAATGTATGCCATTGCTTTCCCTGTGGTGCTGCAGTCGAGAGGAAACTAAAATGGTCCTTTACTGACATCTTTATAAAAATGAAAAATAGGGTAAGGAAGGCTGAGTGTTTCAAAGAAAAAAATGTGAAAGAGTGTATTTTTTTTTTTTTTTAGAATTAAATCTCAGAAAAATACCCCTTTGTAATCAAAATGCCAGCACGGTGTGTTTGTGTCAAAAGAACACAATTCACAAGACCATGATAAGGGAGCCCTTTTCACCTGCAGGATACCTGCCTGGTCTTCACTGGCATCTGAGTTTGTGACTCCTGTCCTAGAAGGGCTGTCTCTCAGTGGTAGCCATATTGACATCCTGGACAGAGTGGTTTTCCCAGGGCTCAGGGCTGTCTGGTGTGCTTAAGAGCATTCAACATCGCTGGCCTCTGTCCACAAGTGACCCCTCAGTCACTGTAATATTTTCCAAAATTCAGTATTTCCACATATTCCCCAGGTGGAGGAACACTGCCCTCCAGGGCTTGCCCCCTGCAAGGGGCCAAGTGTGGATGGTTGAGCCCTGGGATAGCTGTGGGCAAGAGTGCATGGCCCCAAGCCCATGAGTTTGGTGTGGAGAGCGCTCGAAGGCTGCCCGGGTGTGCAAGTCACCCAAGCGCCGCACTCTCCTAACCGAGTGGTCAGATCTGCCTCCTCCTCCAGCAGGGCTACCAGGCTTTTCAGAAGATCCGGCAGAACAAAACCACGTTGTTCTGATCACACCTTCCTGTTCAAACGTGCCATGATCCCTTTGATCCAAGTGAGCTGGCAGGAGCATCTGGCTTGTCTGCCAGTGTGGTATTAGGAGTGATCCAAAGCCGGATGGATGCCTAGACTTAAGTCAGAGGACTGTCTGCACAAAATAGCTCCTCCTCAGTGGTGACCTGACCCTTCACTTCTTCCCAGCATCTCTTTTAGTGCTTATGCCTCAGTGTGTTGTTCTGTGTGGATTAGTCTGTAGGAGCTACAAGATGGTCACAGGGGAAATGGATGGGCTGATTGTGGTGGTGAGATCACATGCCATGGACGCGCTCCTAAGGCTGAGGCACAATTTAGTTTAGTAGGATGGTTCGGGGCACACGCTAACCCACTTGGCCAAGTAGGTCACAGACTGTAAGGGTCTTGACTGACCCCTGTTGGGGGGGGGCGGGGCGGCCAAGAGCATCTCCAAGGCCCTCAAGGTGGGGCCTGCGTGGTGCTTCTCAGAAACCCCAAGCCCCTGTTGGCCTAGGTGTCAGCTCAAGGGCAGAAGGAGTCTCCAGGTCCGGCCAGCCCTGAGCACAAACAGAAGTAAACAGTGGGGCCTTATTTCAGGCCCTGCTAATAGAACCTGAAGTCCTTGGAAGTAGATTGGAATCTGGACAGTTTCACACCAGCTCTCAGACCAGCCCACAAACTTACACAGAGACACTTTTCTCCACCTCGTTGAGAAATAACGTTCTGGGGGCGCCTGGGTGGCTCAGTTGGTTAAGAGCCTGCCTTTGGCTTAGGTCATGATCCCAGGGTCCTGGAATTGAGCCCCGCGTTGGGCTCCCTGTTCAGTGGGGAGTCTGCTTCTCCCTCTCCTTTTGCCCCTCCCCCCTGCTCATGTGCCCCCCCATGAATAAATAAAATCTTAAAAAAAAAAAAAACAAACATTCTGGGAGGATCTGTGATCCCCTGAGAATGATGTGGAGGTTGTAACGTGTACAGGGTCTTGGACAAATAGTCATAATTGACCCAGTACCTGACAGGTTTTAGAGCAAATGAGAATATATTGAAAGAGGAGAACTATAAGTACACTGGGATGTCTTTTATCTTAGGGGAATTCTTCTGTTTCCGGGAAAGGAAAAGAGAAGCAAAATAAAACATTTACCATGTATTATTTTGATTGAGAAGATTTGTACATATCGTGTAGGCCACTGTCTCAAGAACAGCATAGACATTTGCCTTGCCCATCAAATGGGCAGTGTTAAATTGGAAATCAAGAAGCATACCCTCAGTTGCTCAAAAAATTCAACATGGAGGTCCTATATGAATTCATAAATTCATAAATACCCCAAGAGTGGAAACTACCCAAATGTTACACAAATTGAGGTATATCCACACAATGGAGAATATTATTCAAGACAAAGTATGAATACAGGCTCCATCAGAGATGAATCTTGCAAATGTCATGCAGAGTGAAAGAAGTGGGCATAAAAGGTCACATGCTGTATGATTTCCATTTGGGTGGAATGTCTGGAATAGGGAAATCGGAGACTGTAAGTAGATTAGTGGTTGCCTCAGGCTGGGGAACAGGGAGTGGGGAGTGACTTCTAATGAGTACAGTTTCTTTTCGGGTGATGAAAATGTTCTCAAATTAGATCATGGTGATGGTTATACAACTGTGTGAAGATACCAAAAACCACAGAATGACACACTTTAAAAGATGAATTTTATGGTACGTGAATTGTATCTCAAATAAAAGGCTAGAGAAAGCAAATAGGAGAAAATGTTACCCACTGTTAATTCTTGTGGAAGGAATAGGACTGATCATATGACTGTTCTTTCAACTTTTCTGTGTTGGAAGATTTTCACAATGAATAGTTCAGGGGGAAAAAAGCAAAGACAAGAGGTACCCACAATTGAGATGGATTTATTTGAGGTGAAAAAAAAAAGACATGTGAAGAACTAGTCGACCCTCAGGCTACTGAATGCTTCCCATTTCCCTTGGGGTTAGTTTGACCCTGGTCTAGGAGTATCCTGGTGGAGAGACGCGTCTCTTGTCCCTTATGACGTCTCCTGACATTGACACACGTCTGGTGTCCATTATGAAGAGCGGTCAAGGTCTTACTTTCAGTTCACCAGGTTAGTGCTCCCGGTTAAATAAGTGAATGAGCGGATAGATTGATGGTAAGACTATATACATCAGAAATTATGGCAGTGCATCAGGAATAGGTTACGAACCTAAGCCCTAAGGGCAAGCACATGGGTCTAGGTTCCTCCTCTGCAAGATGGAAATAATCATCGTACCTGCCACAGAAAATTGTTGTGGGGCATTCCCGTGGAAAGTGCTTATCACAAGCTCAGCACACTTTATTTAAGAAACTGTTGCGTACTGATGTTCAGTGGAAGGTAGAAAGTGGTGGAGGGATTGGCTGCATGGTTTAGATCTTGCACGGACAGGGCATTTGTAGCTTCAGAATACTTCTGGGTCTCTAGCACCCCAAGATGAGATGAAGGGACCTTTTACTTACACGTGGAACAGTCAGAATTCTTCTTCCCTTGGCCATCTCCTGAGTGTAAAGCTGCCTTGATCTCTCTCTGGTTTCTCTCCTTCCCGGCCTCCCCGAAACCACTTGAGGACAATGACTGAGCCCAGCTGAAAGTCGTAGGGCTCTGGGCATGCTGGGCACCAGTTTACTTCCGTCTGCCATCACAACCCTGGGTTTGAAATGGGAAAAGCCTTATCTAAGGAGAGAAAAGTTGCCTCCTTATATAGGGACAGGGTTATGAGTGGTTTTTATTATCCTGTCCAAGTTCTTCAGTGTTTTTGAGACTGTCTTCTCTGTTATATGCCATTTTAATTAGGAAAAAAGGTTAAAAAAAAAAAAAAAAAGACCTTTAAAGGCAGGATAACATTTTTATTTTTTTTTTTTAAAGATTTAATTTATTTATTTGACAGAGACAGAGATAGTGAGAGCAGGAACACAAGCAGCGGGAGTGGGATAGGGAGAGCAGGCTTCCCGCCGAGGAGGGAACCCGATGTGGGACTCGATCCCAGGACCCTGGGATCATGACCTGAGCCGAAGGCAGACGCTTAACGACTGAGCCACCCAGGCGCCCAGGATAACATTTTTAAAACAGCTTTATTGAAATACGATTCACATACCATAAAGTTCATCTGTCTAAAGTGTATATACTTCAGTGTTTCTTAGTGTACTTATAGAGTTGTACAACCATGACCATAGTTTAATTTAATTTTTTTTTAATTTTTTAAGACTTTGAGAGAGAGAGAGTAAATGGGGACAGAGGGAGAGGGAGAGAATCCCATGTAGACATTGCGCCGAGCACAGAGTCCAATGCCGGGGCCCGATCCCATAACCCCAAGATCATGACCTAAGTTAGCCAAAACCAAGAGTTGGAAGGATGCCTAACCAAGTGAGCCACCCAGGCGCCCTGACCATGATTTAATTTTAGAAGATTTCTATCACCCTAGAGAGAAACTCTGGACCCATTGGAAGAAGGCCACATTCCTTCCTCACCCCCACCCCCCTCCAAGCCCTAGCCAACCACAGACTTACTTTCTGTCTCTCTAGACTTAACTATTCTGAACGTTCCATCTAAATGGAATCCTACAATTAGTGACCTTCTGTGCCTGGCTTCTTTCACTTAGCATGATGTTTTCAGGGTTCCTCCATGATTTAGCCATGTGTCAGTCCTTCATTCTTCTCATTGCTAAAGAATATTCCATTGCTTGGATATACTACATTTTGTTTATCCATCCTCATGAGATGGGTATTTGGGTTATTTCTGTTTTCTGGCTGTTATGAATAATACTTCTGTGAACATTTACGTATGAGTGTTTATGTGGATGACTTTTCAGGTCTCCCGGGCATTTAACTAGGAGTGGCATTACTAAGTCATGAGGTAACTCTGTGTCAGACTGTTTCCCCAAGTGTCTGCCCATTTTACGTAGCTACCAGCAATGTCCGAAGGTTCCAGTTTCTCCACCTCCTTGCCAACACCTGTCTTTTGAATGACAGTCATTCTGGTGGAGGTGAGGTAGAATCTTCTTGTGGTCTTGAATTGCAATTCCATGATCAATAATGGTGAGCAACTCTTCACACCCTCAATTTCCACGTGTAGTTCTTCTTTGAAAAAATGTCCGTTCAGCACCTTTGCTCCTTTTTAAATTGTTTTTTCCTCTTTATTATTGAGTTGCAGGAATTCTTTATATATTCTAGATACAGTTCCCTTATCAGGTGGGTAATTTGCAAGTATTTTCTCCCGGGGCAGGGTGTTGCCCTTTTCACGTTAGTGATGGTACACATTGAATCATGGAAGCTTTTCAACTTAGATGAAGGCCAGCTTATCAGCCTTCTCTCATCACTTGTACTTTCTGGTGTCAAAGTTACGAAATCATTACCTAACCTTATATCACCAAGATTTACTTCTAAGTTTCCTTCGGAGAGTTTCATCATTTTAGCTCTTACATTTAGATCTACGGTCCACTTGGAGTTAATTTTTGTGTATGACACAAGGTGGGGTGTAAATTCATTTTCTTGCATGTGGATCTCCACTTGTCGTACCACCATTTAGTGAAAAGACTATTCTTGTCTCTGCTGAATTGTCTTGGCCTGGATGCCAATTTGGTGGGAAAACCCAGATAGATCTTTTCTCCAGTGGGATACAAGACATCCTACTTCTTTTTTCCTTGCAGGAACATGTTTCTGAACTATAACACACACCCCCAGGACAAGTCACTATTGTCCAGCTATAAATTTAACATCAACTCTTTCTCTTGAAAATAGCATTTCCTGCCTCAGGAAACGAATTTTATTAATTTTTAGGATTTTATTTGATCAGATACTTAGGAGGCCTATGGCAAGGTGACCTCAGAGAGAGAACAGAACCCGATGTTTGCAAGGAGTACATTCAGTATACACTGTAGATTTAATCTTAGTAAATATCTTTATTCAAGTTTTACGAATTCACCTATTTCCGAACCTGAGGAAGTTTTGTAAAGGGTTCTCTTTCCCTCTGAAGCACAGGGAAGTTATCCAGCATGCTTGGGGCACCAGGACATAGACAATTGGCTTGTGGAGACATCTGGATGAAGCATCCTGGTAGCTTGGCAGACACAGGCAGTGTCCGGGCAGGTAGAAGCATTCCCAGAGGGAGTTCTTTGAGCCTCATACTTGAAAAGAGTCAGTCCAAAATCCAAGTTGAAGTTGGGTCCACTGAGGGAGCCCAGAGCAAGAGAGGGGAAATGCAGCATGGTTCTAGATAATTGAAGGACCCGTGAAAGCTCTTGTTACCAGGCTGCACCCTTACCCCCAGAGCAGATAGAGAGAGTGGCCCCGAGTCCACTGAAGATGGTGCTTTGCAAGCCCCCAGCTGGTTACTCTTCTGTCTTCAGCTTCCCAAATATGTTGATAAAAGCACTTAGAGGCTTGGCACATCTTTACATAGCAGCTAAAGCTTATAATTGAGAGATTGTTATATGCTTCTTGGCACAGAAGTTTTGCTTGAGAAATACTTTTCATTAAACTTTTTTTTCTGGACTTTGTCAAACATAATTGCAGTAATAGATAATACTTGTTCAGTGTTTACTATGGGAAAAGTGCTTTACTTGCATTATTCATTTAATCCCCAAACCATTAGGTAGGTATTAGACTCATCTTACAAACAGGGAAAAATGCTTGGAGAGGTTAAGTAATTGCTGTAATTACCCAGGTGGTAAATGGCAGAGTGGAATTCAGACACAGACCCGGGTCCAGAGCTTCCTGCTCCAGCCCCTCAGAATCAGCTGGCCCAAAGAGAAGTCTACCCATGGTTTATATCCCCAAGATTGGCCAAGGGTATGTTGGAAACCATGGCTTCCAAGTCAGCCCTGCTTAAGAAGCACAATCCTGGTTCTCTTAGAGTCAGGAAACATCCTATTCGTATAGTAATAACTCTGAGGTTGGGAACAATCTTCAGAGAAATTGGGTCTCTTGTGGGGCTCATTGGCCATTCTGCCAGTGGCCCACATGTCTTTGAGCAGGAGAATGGAGAAATGCGCTAGAAGCTTTTTTCAGGGAGGTCCATCTGCCCTTATCTGTAGAGCAGCCCAGTGGCCTGGGGGATCATCCCAGAGAGGGACCTCTGCTGCCTTGGTCACTCACATCAGGTCAGTCAAAGACTTTGCTGGCTATCCGCTAGAGGGACAGCTGGTCCCCCAAGGGCAGTGATGGCCAGTGTGGGTGTCCCAGACGCCTTCAAAGTCTCTGATGGCTGTGCAAAGTTATCTGTGGACTTATCTGTGCGGGGTAAGCTCAGGTGATAAAGGAGGAGAGTCAGTCATAACCTGAAATCAAGGCTGGAAGGGAGGTTCCCACTGCCGTGACCAAGGGACAGTCACAGGGCTGGAGTTATAAAAGGAAAACCAGATATTTGGGCCTGAGTCACTTTGGTAGATGTTCCAGACAAGATCCAGACAAGAAAAGGAGTCCAGAAAGATTGTCACCTCATCTCATGGCCAGTTGATCTTCCATCAACATCTTGCTTCGCTTTGGGAAATTTGCCCTGCCACCTTCTGGTTTGATTCCCGCGTTCACCAGTCCCATCTGATTTATTATTGCCTCTGCATTCCAGACCAGCCATGGGGGCTGTCTTTGGTAGTACCCAGAGCCTACCCAGCCCAGTACAGGCTCAGACATTTTCAGTTTGCATTCTTGGGTCATTATGTTTTTGAATGGAAGATCTTTTCTTGAGAGGATTGGGATTAATTTTTTTTCATGATACCAAACCGAGGTTCAGAAGATCAGTGGGGCAATAGAACGGAATGGGGGCAGTTCTATTCCCCTAAGAGACAGTTATCTTTGCAGGAGAGAAATTAACTTGTGATGGGACAATTTCACAGCAAACCTCCACTGCTCCATGATGTCATTGTTCCCATAGTGATATCTAAGCCCAGCTGAGAGGAGGTCTGTGGCGTATTTGGAATTGGGTTGACCGGTTAAGGGAACTAATGCAGGAGACCTGAAGAAATGATTTCAGCGTCCTATGTGGGTGGCGACCCGGGCAGATGAACCCAGAACATTTTGTGGTTTCCAGTACCAGGAAGAGTGGACGGTGGCCAGGCCAGCGGTGTGGTTAAGTAATGCCTTAAAAATTTCGTACTTTCTCAGAAGATGACAGTCTCAGAAGGACCTCTCCTTTTATAGGATGGATTCTCCCTGCCTCGTCTCCAAGTTTTGGTTGGTGGTTTATGTTAGACCAAGACTGAGGATGATTTATGGAAAACCGAAGCTCTGTTCTGTTCCTGTGCTGGTGGGCACTGGTGTGGGGGGTCCTCAGGGTATGTGTGCTGTAGACGGATGGAGCAGGAAAAAGGGTCCTTTGACCTTAGCCTTGAAGCTGATACAGTGGACACAGACATAAATTTTCTGAATGAAAACAGTAATTTGTCAGTATCCTTCCCACGGAGAATAAAGTCAACGGATGGCTTTCATGTTGTGTTTCCACTCTTATTAACCCCAAACCCATTCATTTCTTAGAAATACTCATTTGCAGAAAACAAAGACAATTTGTAACAAACGTCACGTGTACTGGGCTGTGTGAAGTCCACTTCCACATACATGCAATTTCCTGATCCAGTAAAAAACTCTAAGATACAGTAAAGGTCCAACAGTTAAATGCAGCCCCTGGGGGACAGATAGGGGCCTTGTCAAAACAGAACAGTGGTTTCTTTGAAAAGTTCCTTCATATATTTCAACACTCTGGGTTATGTATTTGTGAATTGTAGGTGTGTGCATGCATAGCTCCCAGCTGGTTTTTTTTTCTTCCATTGTTACATTCTTTATAACAACAACGGCCAGTATAACTTGAATGAATACTTAATGGAAGGCGTTTCTTCAGTAAAGCACATGCTCCTAATTGACCGAAATCCCTCCCCCCTTCTGCCATTTGCATCACTTTGGCTGCTCTTTTAAAAGTAACATTGTTGGGACCCCTGGGTGGCTCAGTCCTTAAGCCTCTGCCTTGGCTCAGGTCATGATCCCAGGGTCCTGGGATCAGCCCCTCATCGGGCTCCCTGCTCAGCGGGAAGCCTGCTTCTCCCTCTCCCACTCCCCTTGCTTGTGTTCCCTCTTTCGCTGTGTCTCTCTCTGTCAAATAAATAAATAAAATCTTAAAAAAAAAAAAAAAAGGTAGCATTGTTGGTGAATAATGGCAGTTAGACCCTTACTCCTTTACTCTGTGAGTCAGTCAGCTGAGATCTGGCAAAGAAAAGCACATTCAACAAAACAGAAATGTTGGTGGTTATCACCTTCTGAGGAATGCTCGGGTAGTCCCTGAGGGCTGAAGGATAATTTTCTCAGGATCTTTTGGTCTGACTTGGCTGTCCAGAGAGGATTTTTTCTTAGGGAATGTCCTTGATTATATTCTGGGATTCCTGTGTTTAGTGTTTTTAACTTTTTTGAGGTTCTGGACTCCTTTGGAAATTTGAGGAAAGCTATAAACCTTCTTGCAAGAAATACACACACACACACACACACACCAAATTTTGCCCAGTTTGAAGGGTTAAAGACATCTGTGTTAGAACCTTTTTAGCTTAAATTTTAATAGAAAACTCCCTGGACTTTGAACAGTAGTTGGCAGACTTCTCTTATAGGCCGTGGAATGTATTATGCACAGACCTGGCTGTGTGTTGGTCTCCCCTGCCTGCCTTCTGTTCCCTGAAGCAGAGGCATCCTCCCCTCAGTGCTGGGAGAGGGGCCACCTACAGCCAGACTGCCCAGCTCAATGGATTCTTCTTCTTGGCTGTAGCACGAGCCTGGGCAAGTGGCTCACCCTGTTGGTGCCTTGATTTTCTCACGTGTCAGTGAGGATGGTCATGGCATCTCGTCGTAGAGTGGTGGTTGTGTGCATGTGCATATATGCGTGTGTGCCCATGTGGACATGCGTGTGGACACGTGTGGACATGCACAGGTGTGTGTGTGTCACGGGTTGTAGAGATTCCTGTCAGTCGGGTGGGACCCGTCCACGCGGAAATGCAGCCTGGCACTTCCTGGGGTAGAGTCACTTCTCAGTGCCTCCGCATTGTTCAGCTTCTGGACGGACCAGATTGCTCTCTGAAAGGGCCTTTCTACCCACGTATACTCTCATTAACAGCATCCAAGAGTCTTAAGTCCTGATGACCTTGCTGGGTTTTATCGGCATGCTGGGTGGGAACGGCCAGTTCGCACTTCTGACCCCCAGTGAGGTAGAACAGCTTTTAAATTTTTGCTTGGCCACCGGAGCTGAAAGTCACTTCGTCTGTCCTCTGTCTTTAACCTTGTGATGCCTCCTGTTGCGTAGACATTTTCAGTGTAGGTTTAGCTAGATTTCTCGGTCCTGTCCCTTACGATCTGCGTTTTAGGTCTTGCTTTAAAATGTTTTTACTAGGGTGCCTGGGTCTCTCAGATGGTTAAGTGTCTGCCTTCGGCTCAGGTCCTGAACCCAGGGTCCTGGGATCGAGTCCTGCACCGGGCTCCCTGCTCAGCGGGGAGCCTGCTTCTCCCTCCGCCTCTCTCTCTCTCTGTCTCTGTCTCTTATGAATAAATAAATAACATCTTTAAAAAAAAAATGTTTTTACTACTCTGAGATCATAATGACATCCCCCTGCATTTCCTTCTGATGGAATCAAAGTTTTGTTTTCACACTTGTGTATTTGATCTGTTTAGAGTTTGTTTTTGTGTATGGTGTGATATGGTGGAGAACATCACTCGTTTGCTCCCACGTGGATCGCCTGTTGTCCCTGCGCCATTTAGTAAATGGTCTCTCACTTCTGTGGCCCAGATGCTGCTTGTGGGCACCGGTTGCCAGCCTCTGATGCAAGTTTCAGGCTAGGCTTGTGGTACGAAGTACCTGAGATCGAATCCCAGCACCTTCACTTGCTGCTTGAACAGGGGCAAGTTGTCAACTTCTGAGGGTCTTGCTTTCCTCATTGGTACCGTGGAGACAATAGTCGTATGTAGCTTACCAGGTGATTATAAGTATAAAATGAGATAACGCACGGAAATCTTCAGCACAGGGCCTGGTGCACACGTGGTAAATGTCAAGAAATTTTAGCGATCATCAGTCTCCTTCCCCTCCTCGTTAATTCTTCCCTATTCATTCTTCCCTATTCAGTTGACCTCTCATAAGCAGCAGAGGATGGTGTTTTATGAAGATTAAGCTGGCAGGGTTGATATGTGTTCATTCATTTGTGGAACTTTTTGAGGACGTGTTAACCTTCATCGTGCCACGTAGGTTACATTTGCCAGAGGGGTTGCTTCGTGTCTTTACAGGTGTAAGTTCTGTTCAGATGCTTGGACTACCATGAGCATGGGGCTCCTACAGCAGGAAGGCTACCATGATGGGCTCTGGGCCTCTAGAGGAGGAGAGGAGTGTGTGCTGGCAGAATCGGGGAAGAATCAGTGGAAGAGGGTACCCTCCAGTCTGGACTTTTGAGGATTAGAGGGGGGATTGACAGGGGAGGAGACCCCTGAGGAGGTGCCATGCTTAAAGTGGTGGCTAAGGTCTGGGCTTGGGCCCCGAGAGAAGGGAATAAGTCTCAGAGTCTCTGAGCAGCAGGAAATGACAGTACTTGGTGACTTCTGAGATGGGGTGGGGGACAGAGAGAAAGAGAGGGTCACTGGGTCTGCGAGCTTTTGAACTTGGCAGTCGGGGGTTGGAGGGCCTCGAGGAAGCTCAGTTTGGAATAGCAAGTCCTGTTTGGTGTGGGCTGAGTTTGGGGTAAGTGTGGGATGGCCAGACTGGCCAGCCTCGGTAGAATGCCAGCCACAGCAGGGCTTGAATGAGAGCCTGGTCCTGGGGTTGGAGCGGGAGGGACCTTCGTCAGCGCAGACCTGGCACGGAAGTGTGTGGAATTGCTTAAAAGACGAGAAATCCATGCATATTCTCTGCCTTTGACATTGTAGACACGGGCACTGAGGTTCACACTATTTCTGCAGCCCGGGATAATCCCGGAACTCAGAGTACCTGCTGTGGTCTGAACATCTGTGTCCCACCCCACCCGCACCCAAAGCCGTATGTTGGAATCCTCATCCTCAAGGTGACGGTGTTAGGAGGTGATGAGGTCATGAGGGTAGAGCCTTCGTGCTTGGGATTAGTGCCCTTGTAACGAGCCCCACAGAGCTCCCTCGCCCCTCTGTCGCGTGAGGCTAAACAGGAAGATGACCTGGAGGAGGACCCTCACCCGACCCCACTGGCATCCTCCCTTCCAACTTCCAGGCTCCAGAACTGTGAGAAATAAGTGTCTATTGTCGATAAGCCACCCAGTCTGTGGTACCTTGTTGTAGCAGCCCCAGTGGACTAAGACAAGTAGTCTCTCGGTTATGAGTCGCATCCGTACGCATAAAGCAGCAAAATGACTTCAGCCCAAAGGCAGAGCCTGGGAATTTATGCCATCCACTTCGTGCCACACCAGAGGCTGGGCATCTTCCTCATCTGCCACCTCCACCACAGATCGGCTTGTTTCTTCTGTCTGTGCTTGCCGCCCTCCGGACTTCCTGGCCCTGCTCTGGTCAACATTCCTTTTTTAAGAGGCTGGCTTTTGTCTTGTTTTTGACTCAAATGGCATGACATCATTTTTTGCCTCCTGTCTGCCAGGGCAGAGCCCCACCCGGGCCTCCAGAGGCCATCAGAAGGGAGGGCTTGTCATGGTAGGTTGACTAGCTGTGAACATCAAGTCAACATCCAAATGACAGCTGATTCCCATGTTGGGCTACTTCTTTTGCTGAGGGGCCGGAATGTCGTGTCGGTGGGGGGATTTACAGACCTGTGCTTGGGAGCTGGTGTGCGGAGCTGCCGTGGGGCTTGGCCTGACTTCCTCCCTGGTCCCCATGCACAGCCCGAGAGCCAGGCCCACCCTAGAGGATTCAAAGCACGGAGCTGAAGTGCATCTGGTGCTGTTCTTGACCCTTGTCCTGGTGTCTCACTTAGATTTCATGTTGCCTCCCCAAGAGGGTGACTTTGCTGGGCTAAGCATTTAGCAAGAAATGTTTCTTAATTATTCTGAGAAAGCTTTTCTTTCTCCCTTTCTTTCTTTTTTTTTTTTTTTAAGATTTTATTTATTTATTTGACAGAGAGAGACACAGCGAGAGAGGGAACACAAACGGGGGGAGTGGGAGAGGGAGAAGCAGGCTTCCCGCTGAGCAGAGAGCCTGATGCGGGGCTCGATCCCAGGACCCTGGGATCATGACCTGAGCCGAAGGCAGACACTTAATGACTGAGCCACCCAGGCGCCCCTCCCCTTTCCTCCCTCCCTCCCTCCCTCCCTCCCTCCCTTCCTTCCTTTCTCTTTTTCTTTTTCTTCTCTTCTTTCTTTCTTTCTTCCTTTCTTTTTTTCTAACTTGGCAAGTATTTCTATGCATGACCTCATATTTTATTTTTCCTGTGGAAATACAGCTATTAGTATGAAGCTGCTTATCAAGGCTGTCTCAGGCAGCCTATATTCAAGAATATACCTTTGCAAGAGTCCTTGCAAGACAGTGAAGGTGAATTATAGAAGCAGTTCATATGGTCTGAGAAATGCAGGTAATCCAGGTGACATCTGGTGATGCCGATAAAAACAGACCTTGACTAGTTAATATCACGGTGACTAATGAACTAGTTATTAGCACTATGACTTCATCAGCCTGTGACCCTTGAATGCTCTTCATGAAAACTCCTTTTTTTCCCCCCGGCTTTATTAAGGTATCATGGACAAATAAAATTGTAATATACTTAAGTGTACGGCATGATAATTTTTTATACGTATACATTATAAAGGAATTCCACTCAAGTTAATTAACACATCCATCACCTTGTATATTTACTTCATTTTTTTTTTGTGAGAACATTTAGGTACCACTCTGTTAGCAACTTCCAGTTAAACAATGCAGTGTTTTCAGCGGTAGTCACCATGTTATACATCAGATCCTGAAATAAGGCCAACTCCTGTCATCTGAATTGGCCCGTAATCTTGGTCATTCCCACATTGTTCAATCAGGCCCATACCTTCCTATTTCACATCTCTTTATATTTTTAAAAATTTAAGTGGAGTCTCATTTATACATAGAGTGTATCTAAGTGCACTGCTCAGCAAATCTTGACAGACGGAGCACCCTGCCTGACCACAACCCATATCCAGAAATAAGACCGTACCAGCCTCTGAAAGACTCACGCATGCCCCTTTGGTTTCTGTTCCCTGCAGGATCACCAGACCCGACTTTTTCAACCACTCAGTGAGTTATTCTAACAGGAACCCCTTTGCCGCCACCACCCACGGCAGGCATTGGAGTTCGTCGGCCAAGCCGTTGGCCCTCCCTGAGCCCCATCTCAGTCACGGCCCCTCTCCTCCCACACGTAACCACTGTCTGGACGTCTGCATCCACAGCTCCCGTGTGTCTCCTGGCTGGTGTGCTTGTAAGTTTTGAATGAGTAAGGTGAAAAGAACAGTGGCGTTTGTGTTTCCCGGCTTGCTGAACTTGGCCCTGGGCACCTGGCATGCCCGTTGCTGCTCGTTCCGCTTTTATTGCGATTCACTGAGCAGAAAGAGCCGCAGGGCTCCCTTTGCCTTGCTTGGCGGAAATCTGGGGGCCTGCTGGGTGCCTGGCTCCCAAGCAGACCCAGAAGGTCGGTTCCCTAGCTCCCTGCTCCCTGAGTCTTCTCCCCGTCCCCTTTCCCCGGGCCTTCTTTGCACTTCCCTGGGGATTTGAAGAGAAGTTTTGAGCCTCCCACTCTTCAGACCTAGCACTGTGTAACCTTTACAAGCCTTGTCCGAAACTGGCTCTTCCCTTCAAGGCTGCCCCTGTGAGCTTTTTGAGAGCATTTCGTAGGAGTGGGGAACTTTCAAGATACCAGTGCTTTGAAAAACGTGCATCTGCACTGGGCACAGCATTGTCTTCCCACTTCCCTCCGAGTTTCCCCAAACGGGGATCCCAGCTCTGACTCAGGGGGGCACCCCACTGCCAAATGACTGCGATGTCACCTCTGTGTCTCCAAGTGCCCCTGGTGGAGGTGTTCCATGATTTGAAATACAGAACCAGAGACACTTCTCTGACCCCCAGCATTCCACCCTGGGACTTCTCTACCAAGCGTTTTCGCTATTTCAGCCAGATGGCCCGTACAACTTTCCAGACCTGTTCCCCGTTGTGAAACTATGTTCTAAACAGTGAGCCTGGCCCCACAGTGTGTGGGGCAGCTCTGGTGTTGTCTAGCACACGAGGACGGTGAGCTCCCATGGCCGCTGTCTTTGTCCGTTACTCGTGTGAGCAAGGAGGACACGGGGCAGTTCCATCTGTATCTAGGTGATGCTCTGGGTATAGTAAGCAGGCCGTTCAGGCTGCCGTAACAAAATACCCCATACTGGGTGGCTTAACCAGCAGACATTTATTTTCTCAGTTTTTCAAGCTGGAAGTCCAAGGTCAAGATGCTATGGGGGTGGATTTCGGGTGAAGCCATGCTTCCGGACTTGTACGTGGCCATCTTCTTGCTGGGTCCTCACATGAGCACTCTGTGCATGCCTGGGGAGAGAGGTCTTTTGGTGTCTGTTTCTCTTCTTATAAGGACACCAGTCATATCGGGTTCGATCCCCATCCTGTGGCCTCACTTGAACTGAATTACATCTTGCAGGAACCCCTCTCTGAATACAGTCACACTGGGGCGGGTAGGGCATCAGCATGTGAATTTGGGGGGGACACAATGCAGTCCTTCACACTGGGCACAATGAAAATGTGTGTGGTCCCTCTTACCAGCCACGCATCATTTTGTGTTCTCCCTGGCCCTGGCTGTCGGCACGATTTAGCAGTCTTCCCACGTGGCCCTGCCTGCGGGCTCTCGAACAAGTTCAAACAGAATGGTTGAGAGAGACTGTGACTCAGGCACATTCTTTGGCCACGAGAAGGGCTGGGAATGTGCTCTTCTTTCCAAGGAGCCCCTGGATTCACTCTCAGACCCCTTTGGAGACATCTGGTCCTGAGGAAGCCTTAGCTGTCTCTTTTCCCACATGGAGGAGATATTTTTAGACAAAACACTTCACCTGTCCTCTCAGCCTCATCCCCACCTAAAACCCCAACTTTCCAGAGGGAGAGGGAGAGCATTCTCACCTATCAGTCAAGGGGACACATTAATGGTGAGAAAGGAAAACCGAGGAGTCTTAAAGCTGTGGAAGTGACTGTCAAAGTCCCTTTTTAAATGATTGGCCAAAATAAATGCTAAGCAATGCAGTTGATGAAAAAACATGAATGCGTTAAAGCTTTCAAAATTCATTTGCGTCCGTTGCTATGGGAGTGTGGGCATCAGCCTCCTAGCACCAGCTTACAGGAAGACTGTCCCGTGTCATGTGCCTGGGACCACGTCCACATGCTCACCCTCAAGGTGTGCACCCACATGCATGCACGCACACACACAGGAGAGGGTGCAGGGCTACGGAGCTGCAGATGTTGAGCTGTGGTCATGCTTCTGGAGTGGCAAATGCTAGAAGGCGGGTCTGTGCCCCTCTCACGCTCAGGGAACACAGGCAAGTGCTCAGAGGTCTTTTGAAGGGGGAACTCAAAGGTTTCTATCTCGTGCTGCTCTCCTAAGTGCTGTGGGCAAAGCCTCCTGCATGAGGAGCTAACCGCACTCCCGGGTGCCCAGAAGAGTTTGCCAAGCGAACAGAAGTGAGAGTGAGGGCATGGCCATGTGAGGGGGTGTTCTGAAATGACAGGTGACCCACAGTAGGAGGCAGCAGGGGATTCGGTACAAAAGTTCCAGCTTCAGTCTCCACTGTCTGTGCTGCTGAGAAGCCAGGTGTGGACTCAGGTCCCTGGGGCAGCTGTGTCTTAGAGACCCTGGTGTCCAGCCTGCAGGCCCTGGGCCCAATTTGCAACATCTCTGCTCCCTGCACCACCTGCCTCCCTGTCTTTTTGCTGGGATGTTCTCAGAGCTGTGTCTCCCTCTAGGCCTGTGTGGCTTTTGTTCGACTTGGGATCCCACACCTGGCATGGTGCCGTCACGTACAGGCAGTCAGGAAACCCTTGATGAAGTATTTGTCAAAGTAAGAGATCTTCAAAAATGTCTGGACAGACCCCCCCCCCCCCGCCCCGGCCCGCCGATATCCTGAGGTGAACCTGCTGGGGGCCCTTTCTCGTGGGTGTCCAGGCCTGTTCCAGAAGCCCCGAGCCTCTCTGGGCTCCTCCGAGGAGAAGCATCTTGCTTATTTGAGGAACGTTAAGTCTACTCCCTGGAGTTCCCCTCCCACGTGATGCTCCCCCCTTCCCCCCACACCGGGACATGAGTGCCATCTTGCCTAGAGGGTGGGAAATCTGCAGGACATCTCTGTGCGCTTGGCTCATGTCTGTTGTAGTCTGTTGAATATCAAGTTACTTCTCTTCCCTCCCCTGTCCCAGCATGTTTGGGTTTTCAAAGAATGCAGTAAAGTGTTGGGATGAACTTTTTTGCTTTGAACTTGTAAATTCCAGGGCGAGTTGACTCCTACACTTACACTTACTTAACTCATCAGAATGTTGCAGGAGCCATGGCTCCAGCCCTGGGACCCTCCAGTCCTTTCTGGGGACTTGGCTGTGTGATTCCCTCACCGAGGGCAGTGGCATCTCTTCCCCGAACTCTGGGTCCTGGAGGCATTGGGGAAACCTAGAGGGAGGGTAGGTGGTTTCTCAGCATGCATGGTTTTCCTTGACTCTGACCATAATCAAGAACCCCCTATCTCAAAGCAGCAGGTCGTGTGACATTTGGACTGGCTCAGCAAGTTTGCCTGCTGGGCAGATTAGCAGAAAGCTATGGTGCAGGGGGAAGGCTGGGAAGCTTCCTTGGGATGTGTCAGCACATTCATTGCCTGTCTTGGTGACGCCCCGCCTCCCTGCCTCACTCCCAGCCCCCATACAGATTTTCTCGTGTTCCAGGGAGGGTGTCTGCATCCACGAACACGCTGGTATGGGCATTTCCCCCCTCCCTTGTGCCTTTGATGTTCTATCTGAGAAGGCTTCGCCTCCCCCAAGGTCAGAAAGACTTACTCCTGTGTTTTCTTCTAAGGGTTTTGTAGTTTTAGATCTTGTATCTAGCTTTACAATCCATTTGGAGTTAATTTTTGTGTACCGTATAAAGAAGGGGTTCTGACATCAGTCTTTTTTTTTTTTTTTAAGATTTTATTTATTTATTTGAGAGAGAGAGAATGAGAGACAGAGAGCATGAGAAGGAGGAAGGTCAGAGGGAGAAGCAGACTCCCTGCTGAGCAGGGAGCCTGATGCGGGACTCGATCCCGGGACTCCAGGATCATGACCTGAGCCGAAGGCAGTCGCTTAACCAACTGAGCCACCCAGGCGCCCCTGACATCAGTCTTTTTCATGTGGCTCTCCAGTTGTCTCAGCACCGTTTGTTGAAAAGACTCTTCTTCTCCCCACACTGGATGGTCTTGGCACCCTGGCTGAAAATCAATTGACTATAAATATGCAGGTTTATTTCTGCACTCCCAGTTCTGTTTAAATGTCTGTCTTTATGCAAGTCCTACATTGCTTTGGCTACTCTAACTTTGTGTTAAGTCACAAAATTGGGAATGTTGAACTCTTCAGTGATCAGCCGTTACCTTTACTTTGCCCACTTACCACTTCCTTTAGCCTCGAGGAAGTTGCTTAGTGTTTCAGGTCATCCGTGTTCTGCTCGGTCAGTAGGTGTTAGATACTGGCAGTTTTGAATTGCAGTGGCAGCTTCTACAATACTCCTGTTTAAGGAGAGAGCCGGTGCCCCTCTTTGAGCCATGGCCCCCACCCTCTGTTCATGGTGCAGGAATAAAGACCTCAGCTAACTCCTCTTCCTTCCATCATAACTGACCCCAAGGGATCCAGAAAAGGAGAAGCAGGGAAACTGGTGGTCGAATTGCCAAGACAAGGGTAGGTCTGGGAGGGCTTATCCAGCTGTGCTCCTTGGAGACAGGGCCACTCAGCTGGGACAGAGAGCCACAGGGCCAGATCTGGAAGGCAGTGCTCCTCAGTCCCAAGCCAGGGAACCATGCCACTCAGGCCACCTCTCCTGCCAGCCTTCCAGAGCCTCACCATTAATGTTCTATCCCATTTTGTGCGAAGCTGTACCTGTCCTTCAGCACACGTGAGGTTCTGTCCAGTCTGTGCAGGACCAGGAGGAGGTCCGTAACTTCTAGTGAAGGTGATGGCTCTGTGGACCGCTCACCTTGGAGAGAACGCAGAAGCAAAATTGCAGAGGAGGATAGATCTGAGTTAATCAAATAATTTATTTTTTTAAAGATTTATTTATTATTTTAGAGAAAGAGTTGTGGGGAGGGGGAGAGGGAGAGATAGAAACTCAAGCAGACTTCCCACTGAGCACGGAGCCCGATGCAGGGCTCGATCCCACAACCCTGAGATCATGACCCAAGCCGAAACCAAGAGCCGGATGCTCAACCGACTGAGTCACCCAGGTGTCCTCAAATAATTTAGGTAATAAAGAGTTAGGAAACGTATGTAACAGTTAAATGTAGACCGTTAAATGTAGAATGTCCTTATTGCAACTGATAAGGACTCCATTGTGTCTGATAATAGGACATATTTTTTAGAATATGATCCATTGTCATTCAAGGATTCTGCATTTGTGAATTTGCCTACTTGCTAAAATTTATTTGTAACTCCAAAATCCAAAACTTCGAAACCCCCAATTTATAGTGCTTATGTGGTCATTTGCAGATGTGCAGAGAAGCAAAATATTTGAGTTACCGAAGAGGCATGTTCACAGATGAGGTTGAACAAGGTGACCCTTTGCCTTCTCATTTCAGCTCTCATACTGTAAAAAATGTCCTTTTTATGGTCACCTGGTGCCATATTTTTTACATTTTTGTGCTTTTTGTTGGTGATTTTGCTTTTTACAGTGGCTTCCGAGAATAGTGCTCACGTGCTATCTTGTGTTCTAAAGCACAGAAAGGCTGCAGTGTGTCTTACAGAGAAAAATACAAGATGAGCTTCATTTAGGCATGAGTTATAGGAGTTTTGGCCACGAATTCAAAGTTAATGGATCAACAATACAATATATATTAAATAAGGTGTCTTTGAACAGGAACACACGTAAAACAAGGTTATATATTGGCCAGTTGACAAAGATATTGTGACCAGAGGCTCACAGGAACCTAACCCTGTATGTCCCCTAGGAGCAATGGTGCTGTATTTGAGAATTTCGTGTTCACAGCAACTTTTTGGAATCTAACTCCCAGAGATAATGAGAATCGACTGTAGTTCTTTATCATTTGTCACATCCTAGACCCTAAGACATTTGCTCCTAATTGCTGTTCACAAATTCTACCTCCAACCACTTAGGGAAGTTCACAAGAGCATGAAGACGTGTCCACAAGGCTGAATGTGCAGCTCTGTCTCAACCACTGTGATTGCCAAGTGAAGAGATGTAAGTTCCTTGTAACTGGCAGCGTGGTATCCCAGTGATAACCGTGATGGAGTTAGTACTATGAGCAGTTGGTAGGAGAAACTCGACCATTTCTTTCAGAGGCAGAGTCCAAGAAGGTATGAGTAATGGCCAACAAGTCCAACAGCTGCAAACTGTTTACACATGACAATTTGCTGGATAAATCAGAGTTTATACAGTTGTGTGTTGTTTACTCCTTAATCTAGAAAGGATATGGTCAACTCTGAGTTCAAGAATTATGTGCTTACACCATGCAGTTTTCTACTGAAAAAGAAAATAATTAAACCTCCTCACCCAATTTCCTCTCCAAAATTGCAGTCCTACCAAGGAAAAGAAAAGAAAGGAGAAGGGAGAATGTCCACACTGAGTTGACGTGGCTGGGAAGATGGGTTAGGAGACTCTGGCTTTTCTAAATGAATCCGATAGACTTCTCCAGGCATCAGAAAAAATCTTTACAGCTCTTCATTTCTACCGTCAGCATTTTGGATTTTTTTTTTTAAGTTTTATTTATTTATTAGAGAGAGGGCATGGGCAGGAGGGGCAGAGGGAGATGGGGAGAAAGTCTCAAGCAGACTCCATGCTGAGCTTGGAGTCTGACACAGGACTTGATCTCACAACCCCAAGATCATGACCTGAGCCAAAACTAAGAGTCAGATGCTCAACCAACTGCATGATCCTGGAGTTAGCATCGCACAAACCCCTTGAGTCCTTTTTATCTTTAGTTTAAAAAACATTTGGACTTAAACACCTGAAACCTTTATTTTACCTGACCCACAGTTCTGCATAAGCACACATTAAGATTTATGAAAATCTTCGAAACCCCCAAAGATCACTCATTGTTGTCGGTCACCAAAGCTTTGGTGAGGGAGGCTCAGGGTTTGCCTGGAGGAACACTGGTGTTGGAGAAAGAGAGTCCTGTACTTGTATCTGGGTCTGGGCTTGGTCAGCCATATAACTGGTTACTGGGCCTCCATTTTCCTGTCTGTAAAATGGGGCCAATAACCATACCCACTGAGTAAAGGATGATCATGCATTCCAAGTCGTGCTTGCCCCTTGAGAGGACCCTAATAAATGCCAGTTGCCTTCCTGCTTCCCTTTTTGTTCCCAGGAGCTCTGCGAACATGTGGAATTGATGGTTTTAACATTTCAAAAATAAGTCCTATGTTGTTTTTTTTCTTTTAGGCAAAGAATTGTAAGTCATGGAAGCGTAAAGGCATGGAAAACACCACTCTAGGGTCTTGCTGTCTGTGTAGGGAATTCCAGTGCCGTCGGAAGGTCCCTCTGGTGCCACAGCTTCAGCCTCCCCTCCCCTCCACACTGCTCCTCCGTTCTTGCCAGGGAACAGGGAATAGTGGTGGGGCTTTGTTTCTCGTTGAAGCGCATGGCTCAGTTGCCATTTATTGCCTGCAGCTCTTACTTTGACCACAACCTGGGATTTTCTCCAGACTTTGATTTGTGAGTTCTAAGCATTTCCACACCGTGGGTCCTGAAGGCTCAAGGCTCCTGCCCTGTGTCTCAGGGGCCATCTTCTCTCATGTGCTTTGCCTTGCTCGCTTTTCTGACCAGGCTGTGCATGATTGGAATACATCCTTCAAAGCACTAGACCTTAATCCACCTCCGTGTGAGAACATTTCTCATAAATAAACCGGTCCTTTGTGTTCTCGTTAAAAAAAAAAAAAAAAATCATCTGTGCCTTGGAAAAATTAAAATGCAATTATTGGAAGGCTCTTTGCTTAGCTGTTTCCCTAATGTTGCGTGTTACCTAATTACAGTGGAAACTCAGGCCCACCGGCTCGGGGTGCTGAGTGCGGCGGAGGCCAGGGAACGTGTTCGTGTGGCATCAGAGTCTGCTGGTTCAGCAGCCGCTCTTGGGACCTCAAGCTCAGCACAGCTGGCTTCAGATGCCTCCCTTCCCCATTCACCAGATGGCTTCTCCCGGGGGCGTGCGCATCTGATTGCTCCGATTGATGCATTGACCCAGGAGGCCGAGGCCCGGGGCCAGGAGAGCACTGCTGGGTGTGCATTTGAGGGTGTGCGTGTGTTGTATGCACATACCATCCGTGCTATGTAGAAGCATTCCACCTACTCACTGCTGGACTTGGTGCAGCAACCCACAAAGCATTTTTAAACAAAACCAGAATAATGACCTTGAAGGCACCGAGGAGCCGAATCATGTCCTTTCTGGTTGTCATTTTTCTCCTTCCAATAGTCTGCATTGCTGGATTATGATGTCCACGTGCAAAAAAAAAGAAAAAAACACATCTTGAGGCCAACTAACATTTCGTTGTTTTTTTTTCCTTTTCTCTCTCTCTCTTTTTGTTTTTTTCTTAATTCTTCAACCTTGGCCAAGCACGTTGCATGTTTCCAAATAAAAATAGACCTGCGCTGTGGTGCCGGCTCGCTGTGCCGGATGTGAGCTGAGCCCCCGAGCAGCATCTCCCTGCAGAGCAGAGGGGGGGAGCAAGGGACCTCTGCCTCTTGGGGCTCCTGCGGGACCATCAGGAGGAAGGAGGGAGTGCCCTGTGTGCGGCTGAGGTCACCCTCCGTTTGAATTTGATGTCCACAAAGAGGTTAGGTGTCGCTTTTGGGGCGCAGGGCAAGAGGATCATTTTTAATTAATTCCCCCTGTCCATTCTCCTCCGCCTTCTGCCTGCTCCTTCCCTCTCCAGTTCCTGTGCCTGCAAGGCCCGTGTCCGCTCCTGAGACCTCTGGTGCACGTTAGCACAAGGGGCCCTCCAAACGGGGGCAGCGTGCAGTTTAGGGGGGCACGGCGTGGAAAACGGGCGCCTTGCGCCGGTGGCCACAGTCCCCCCCAGGGCACAGCGCTGGTGGGGAGAGTCTGGCTGGGAGAGCCTCCGCCCGCCTGGTCACCAGGTACCCCTGGGCAGCACCTGCCTGGCCACGGGGCCACTGGAGCCATAGCCCGCCCCACAGCCCTTGTGAACTCACAGCCCCCAGTCGCCCTGGGCCACCACCCCCTCATGTGTCTCATGCTGTATGAAGGGGTCAGAGGCTGTGGTCAGCGGGCGTGCAGATGCTTCTGGCCCTTGCACAGGTTCCATCCCAAGCCCTGGGAGGGGGTGTGGGTCTGTTCCCTCCCCTCCCTCACCCCCCCTGCTGTGTTGCGCTAAGCCCCGGGGGCACCTGGGTAGTGAGGGGTGCCTGTCCCGGGTGCAGAGATAGCAGGAGCTAACAGGAGACGTGGAGAGCTGCCGTGGGGAGTGGCAGCTGATACATGGCCAGTGCGTTCCTCAGGTGTGGCCTGGCTAAGGCCCTCCTGTTGTTCACACACGCCTTTCTGCCGGGATAACCTTTCTCCCCTAGAAGACTCCCCTCCATTCTCCAGAAGCTGGCAGCCTCCTGTTGCTTGCTCACACCCTTCCCCTGCATATGCCTCCCACCCGGGTGCCTGGGTTTGGTTCTTGTCTCCGCGGCTAAGGGACCCCAGTCAGGTGTGTGTGGAGATGAGCGAGTTGGTCCGTGGGGCTCATCCTCACTGATGACTCCCAGGCCCTCCCTCTTCCGGCATTCTCTCTCTCTCTCTCCCTCCCTCCGGGTCCCGGTCTCATTCTCTCCCGACGGTTCCTGAAACATTTTTCTGAATACCGTGCACAGCCTTCCCTGGCCTGCTTTCTGGGAGCCTAGCTGCTGCCCTGCTCCGTGCTCCCACCCTGAGGGCACTGGCCCTAGCAGGGCTAGCACTGTCAGGAGGGAAAGAAGGTGCCTGGGGTGCAGAACTTAAGGAGGCACCCCCTCCCTCTCTGGGCGTGCAAGTGCAGGGTCAGATCTGGAGAGGGGGACCCTCCTTCAGCTTTTCACGCTGGGTGCCTTGCCTTGCTGGCCTCACCTCGTCCCAGCCCTGCATGTTGAAGTTGGAGAGCATCCCACTGCCACGCGCCAATCCAACTTACCTTTCCCCTCTGAGCCTTGGTCTCCCTCTGTTACCGCCACCCTGGGTAATTAGGATTCAATTAGATAACGCGTGGAAACGCAGCACATTGCCTGACACTATTAAATGCTTGGGAGATCTGCCTGGTGGTTATTATTATCACTAATGATTTATCGGTGAATCCAAAAGCAGTAGACCCCAGCCCATCCCCCGCAGGAGCTCTGGAATGACGGCTCCAGCCCTGTGGCCACATCATCGTTCCAGTCTGCCCCTCCTCTCCATCATGCGTGATGTTGACCATATGGACTTGCCTGGCGAGGTCAGGGCCTCCCACGTTCTGAAGAGGATGTGTTTTGTGTCTCTGCTGCAGGAATTGCTTACTTAGGAGGTGTGTGCAGTGCTAAGAGGAAATGCGTGCTTGCCGAAGACAATGGTCTCAATCTGGCCTTTACCATCGCTCATGAGCTGGGCCACAAGTAAGTATCAGACTCTGTATTGTTCTGCCTCTTCCAATTCCTTTCTGAATATATATATATATATATATATATATATATATTTTTTTTTTTTCCTCTTGAATTCCCAAAGTTTTAAAACAGTGATGCTCTTGGCCTTTGCTTCTTCTGTAACACAGACCTAGGCCAGCAAGCCTGGGTCCCAGCCCTTCAGGGAACCCAGAGAGATTAGTGACCAGATGGTCTCTGAGACTTGCAGTGTTATTTTCGTGTTCGTGTCTATTCTTAGTGCACACACTATAGAGGGAAGAGGTTTGTCTCAGAGTGTCTTCTTTGGTTGCATTTCCTTTCCTGGACCAGCATGATCTTTGATTCACTCTATCGTTCAAATAATGGGATTTATCTTCATACTGTTGACTTTCTATTTCCTTGAGAGCCGGTTTCAAACAAGGCCCAACTGTCTGAAGGCAGAATGTCAGTGTCTTAGTTTTAAAGAATTATCAGCTGCTGCCTTTGTACATCCCCGGAGTCGGGGAGAGCCATAGAACCTCAGAGCCCAAAGATGTTGTGGAAAAGATCTGAGGCAGCCTCCCGGTTTCTCAGAGGAGGAAACAGTAGGTCAGAGGGGTTGAGTGGCTGGCCTAAGATTGAGATCACCTGTAGGAAGTCTCAGGTGGCAGAAAGCCAACCGACTCGAAAACTGTGGCCTGAGGCTTTACTATTTCTCCGGCAGTAGGTGTCTGTTTTGGATTTCTCTGAAGGAAAAATTGTGGTATGACTACACGAGAACTTAAAAAATAAATACGTAAATCGAGGAGGTCAGAGCATGTAGAACAATAGGAAAATTTATATTGGGTTGGATAGAACAAAATTAAATGGAAATCTAGTTCTTGGTGAAAAAATTTAAAGCATTTCCTAATGACCTATGGAGTAAGATGCCTGGGACCCAAAATGTGAGCTCAGCCTTCTGCAAAAGTAAAGTCAATCTATAAGGAGGACAAAAGCAGTTTCCTCTAGGGCTAGCCATATCTGTGGATTTATATATATATATTTTGCCTTGTTTTGTTTATCTCGTCCCATTCTCATTTTTTGCACTCCCGTAGATGGGTTTGGTAGTTAGCTTTTCTGTGCCTATTGAGTATCATGACGTGAGTACAGTGAGTGATAATAATCCCGTGTGTATTTCCTGGGATGAAGGCAGAAATAACATGTCATCAGCTAAAAGCAGCTAAATGAGCACTTGCCTCTAAGTACATAGTTCTTTTATCTCGACAGTATTTTTTAAATACTGGCCGCAGCCCTTTGCCCACACTTTTTTTTTTGCCTATACTACTAGGAAATAATTTAAAAAAATTAATTACAGGCAAATATCTATTCATATTTCTGATTTGTTAACAACAACAACAACAACAATGCCAAAAGCTGTAGCCGAGAGTGGTTGCTGAGAGAAAAGTGTAAATCAGTATGGCTTTGGCAAACATCCTCTCTTCTCATCTTTGGGCCAAATGTCCCACCCAGCCCGTCCTAGTTCCTCAGAATCAAGGACCTCTCATGGTCTTGAGAATGCAGTTGTCAAAACATTTTCCGACACGTGGGTTGTCATGGACTTTTGAATGCATCTATTTATATGAACTACAAGATTCCATGCAGCCTTCAGTACCAGGGCCCACGCTGGAGTGCTTTTTGCACCCGCGTGTGAGGACACACGTGCCGCACGGAGGCCTTTCTCCTTGGACGTGAGGAACACAGAGGGCCATTTTCTCCCCACTGACCTGTGTGATTGTGCGGGGACCACTGGTGTCTGAGCGCAGGAGGTCTGCCGAGATGAATGGTGAGATTCAGTCCGACTCCAGTGGCCTTTAGCTACAGTCTGCTTCAATTTCTTGGAGGGCCCTTTATAGCTTGCTGTTGCACTCTAATTACCTACAAAAACAAACGCCTAATTGTTCATCAAAGCCAATAAATTCTGCAAGCATTTGGCCTTGCCCCTAGTTGGGTGATTAGAGTTTTCCCAGGGAAGTCTGTTGTCTCTGATTATTTGCGAGCAATGGGAAGCAGGCCCCCCAGGGACGAAGCCACAGTCTCTCCATCTGCAGACCCTTCTGGTCAGCCGGGCTTAGAGAGCCGCAGTCGAGGCTGTGTGGAGGCTTAACAAGAGGGATCAGCCTGTACTCTGACTGAAGCCACTGGCCAGGCTGCTTCACAGATCTGAAGCCCGGTGCATATTTTGGAATAGAGAGGAGTCATTTAACATCTCGTTCCTTAAGTAGGTGTGCACTAAGAGAATGGGATGGTATTCTCAGTGGACCTGAGGCACTGGTCTGTGCTCTTCAAGAAAATTTCTCAGTGAATGCTTTAGAAAATGAAAAAGAATACCCTTCTATGCACCCTTAGAACGTCCCCAGAAGGGGTCACCCTCTGGTCCCTAACCATTTAATACTGATGAAGTGAAACTTCTCTTCTGAAGGTTGGGTGTATGCCTTTGCCCCTGGGCAAATGTACGCGTGGCCCTTCTGTTGCTTACCCAGTATATCTCATATAAGGATCAGTGCGAGCAGTTACCCCGACTCTGAATGTTAGGAGAAAAATTCACTTTCCATGTGAGGTACACGTTGCATTTATCAGAAAATGAGAGTCGTCGTATATGTTAACCTGATTTTCTCCCAGCTTTGGCTGTCAGAAAACACAAAGCGAATGTCAGGCTCATTTTCAGTAATTAACTCATCTGGATCCTGGAATTCTGTTTCTCCTCCCTCTTTCTGTGTCTCTCTTTGTATGAATGATCGTATTTTACATATTGTAATTCAAAAATAATTTCTTTGGTACTGTAAACTGTCTCCAATCCAATCTGCAATCATGTGGGTTCTAAGTTATGAATTAAATGAAAAATTCTTGCCATGGTAATATCAATAATTGTGCTTAGGACAGGAATTAGTAATGTACTAAGGATGTTTAAGTCAAATCAGATCTCATTTACTGAACACCTGCTGTGTTAGATGCTGTGCAGTCATTGTGCTATTGATCAGTTCTATGGGGCAAGTATTATTTAGCTTTTTTTATAGATTAGGAAACTAGTATTTTTAAAAATTTCTAGTCTCTGCTTGAAATGGTTTGAGATCACTTCTATGATAATATACCCATACATCAGGACTATTAAAGAAAGGACCCACATTCTAAAAGAGGGGCAATAAGGAGAAAACTTGTTATATATCCAAAAAACCAAGGTACCTCCGGATTGCTGCCAACCAAGGCAGAAAGGACAATCAGTGGTGTCCTAGCTGCAGAAGAAAGCCAGTGTGTCAGCAAGAGGGACTTCCCTAGGAAACTCAAGTACCCCAGCTGCAACCAACAGCTTTCTGATTACCTGGGAAAGAAGAGGTGTGGAAAAGACTGCAGCCCTGGCTTTGGACGGGTCTGAAGGATTTGCAGTTCCTGGTGGGGGTCAAGGAGGAGAAGCTGGGAGGAACTGTTGGCTCCACACAGAAGCCATGATGCCAGTGACTTTGAGGTTTTTTTTTCTTTTTTCTTTCTTAAGATTTATTTGAGAGGGCGCCTGGGTGGCTCAGTTGGTTAAGCGACTGCCTTCGGCTCAGGTCATGATCCTGGAGTCCTGGGATCGAGTCCCACATCAGGCTCCCTGCTCAGCAGGGAGTCTGCTTCTCCCTCTGACCCTCCTCCCTCTCATGCTCTCTGTCTCTCATTCTCTCTGTCTCAAATAAATAAATAAAATCTTTAAAAAAAAAAAAAAAGATTTATTTGAGAACGAGCAGGGAGGAGGGGCAGAGGGAGAGGGGGGAAAAAGTCTTCAGCAGGCTCCTCGCTGAGCGCAGAGCCTGACACGGGGCTCGATCTCACCACCCCCAGATCATGACTCAAGCTGAAACCAAGAGTCAGACGCTTCACTGACTGAGCCACTCAGGCTTCCCAACTTTGAGGTTTTCTGATGAGCCTTCATGACCTTAGTTGCCTACTTGCTGGTGAAAGACTGCCTGGTAGGCATCTGCATTTACCTTTTGGTAGTGTGCCTTTGGGAAGGCAGCTGTCTCCCCATCTTGCCACTTGAGAAACCCAACTGAAAATGAGGGACTGCTTCATCCTGCAGTGACCAGGAGAGAGGAAGAGCTCCTGAGTGCAAGAACATGGTGGTGATGAACCACTCTTCTTCCAGGGAGCTGTAGCTGACGGCTGTTAGTGGTTATAACCGAACTGATGAAGTTGGGGGGCCATTCCTTGAGAGATACAGCGCAGCTGGGCCAGCGCTGCCCAGGTGTTTTCCCTCAGGAAACCAGGACAGGGTGCCTTGTGGTAGACCTCAGTGTCCAAGATGTTTATCAATATTTGGTTTTAAAGAGAAAGAGGGATAGTGAGAAGCAAGCATTTGTTTCTCTTGGGCAGGCGCATGCTTTTGAGGATTGGTCATGGGAAGGACTCTCCCCCGACGAGGGTTAGAAGCCCAGGTCCACGCCGACGGCCCATGAGAAAAGCCAAAACCAAAATCAAATGATAACCTCACGGATCAAGGAGGGAGTTGGTGGTGACTTTAGTATAATATTAAAATAACCGGTATAATAATTCTACTGGAATTTTAGCATATATTGTTTGCTGGGATTTGGAAGTTTTAGGGTAAAAGGGAGAAAGGAAGTAGTTCTAGGACTGCTGGTGGGAATTCCTTTTGTTTGCGGGGGTGGGGGTGGGGGGTGGAGGGGGGCGTGATTAGGCCCAGAGGAAGCAGTTGACAGTGGGAGGCCAGGAGGGCACAGAGCTGAGTCTCAACTGGACATTTGGGGCCTGGGGAGACCCAGAACACCATGCATGCAGTTTGCTTCTCAATCAGGTAAGACCGAGAGCTCTCAGGGAACGTCTAAACACAGGCTCTTCTAGATGGGGTGCTGAGAGAGGGGAGGGAAACCGCATAGTGCACACTTGGCCACCCACATACAGGGAAAAAATAAAAGACCTATCTTTATAGGTAGAAACAAAGAGCTTTCTCTTGCAGAAAATAAATCTCTGCTTCTGTTGGATTTAGGAGGTTCTGCTAGATAAGCCTGAGCCAGATCAATTCCCGCCCTGAGTCATTCCAAACTACGCGACCTGTCTAACCCAAGTAAATCTACAAAAAGCCCTCCAGACAGACTGCAAAACCATGCCCCCTGTTTGGGCTCTTTCTGCCTGTTCTTGGGGTGGGTGCTTTCCCCACCTGCTCTTCCTGAGATTTTTTTCTGACTTCCGTATTCCCTTTCTCGGGTCTTCCCGTTTTGGAATTTACCTCTCCTCGGGTTGTGGCCTCTGAAAACTGCTCTCTTCGGGGAAGCTTGGGAGTGTGGTGCAGGGGACACGGAGGCTTTGCTGCACAAGGGGAGCCCCTGAAGCATTTGTAAGTGCCAGTGGCCCGAGCTTCACCCTAGAGCAATTAGTGCATGCCCTCTGGGGGGGGAGAGAGTGCTAAGGAAGGCCCTCCAGGAGATTCCCAGTGCATCCGGGGTGGAGAACCGTGGCTCCCAGGACTCAGAGGCTTCGTCATCGCTTTCTGGTGTCATCTACCTTCTTGCTTCTGTCTCTGCCCCCTTCTCCCGTCTCTCTGGGCCACCGCCAGGTGAGCCACAGCAGTGCTCTATACAGTCCTGCTCCCCGACTCTTGCTCACTCCTCGGTCATCCTGCATTCCATGCCCTTTGCAGCTTCCCTGACATCCCACCACTCACGGGCGTGGCAGGTGGGAAAAAGCCCAGCCCTCCTGCCCGTGGCCATGGAGGCACTGTTAGTCCCGTCGCCTCTCATCTGACACCTGCTGGGGGACCTCCATGAGGGCTCAGAACAAAGCGTCAGGTGCCTGGCCGTGGGAGGAATGTGAGGGGCAGAGGTGGAGGGGCACGCGGGGAGGCTTGCGCCACATCGAGGGCCGAGGTGCTGAGTACCTGAGGACTCAGAAGCGCAAGGCTGAGGTTTAGAGATGCAAATGTCCTGATAAGGAGCTATGTTTGGTGATACAGCAGTCACATGTGCGCCCACAGACATGCAAATAGTTACAAATGGGCTCGGTTGCAACAATGTGTGGGCACAGCAGGGTTCTCAGACCTGCACACACACTATACCCGTGGCCCCCTGGAGCCATGCCCCGTATTTTGGAAGTATTGTCCTGGCTGGCAGAACCGGAAGGAATGTTGAAGCGTGAACAGAGCAGGGACTTTGTTCCCCTGCTCAGCCCTATGAGGACCAGGGCAGGTGGGATGCCACCGCGTGCCCTGAAGTAACTAGTGGGATCCTCGGCCCCAGGCAGCTCCCACAGGAAGCTTGGTATCCTTCCATAAAGACATTCCTTAAAAGCTAGATCCAGGCACTCTGGATGTTTCCAGCCAGAATGTGACAGTGTGCAGATGAGCTCAGGGCAGTGGATGTTGGAAGGATGTCTCGTTGGCACATGCCTGGGGACATGCTCGCCTGGTGCGCAGCACGGAATGTCATCGGCATCCTGTCCCTGAGAACTGTGGCTTGTGGGCAGAGGGTGGACAAGTGTCTAGGGAGGGCTGGGGAGTGGAGGGAAAAGGGAGGAGAGAACTGTTCTGGAGGAAATGTTCTTATAACTAAAGTCGACACAATTCAATCTGAAAAGAATTGTCTCGATCCTAGAACAGGAAGTAAGGAAAGCCATTATCCAGATGTGTGAAGAGGGGAAATGTTTGTCTGTGATCTGTATTAAGAATGAGTTGCCCGGTGCAGCGTTGGGGAGAGGCAGAGTGAATGCAGGCCAGATGTGATCAGGCAGGTCGCCCGGCAGCAGACGGCCCCCGGCAGCCACTGCTGTCGCCCGGACCCTTTGCTGGGGGGGCTCAGTCTGGGAGGCACAGCATAGACCTCAGATGGGCCAGCCTTATATAAAGAAGGTACAGCAGAGAGAGGATTTCTGGAAATGTCATAACTGTTTAGATATCCCAGGGGGAGGGGTAAGTATGCTTTTGTTCTAGTTGTGAATAGGGTAGCCGTGTTCACATGGTGGGGCGGGGGGTGGTTAGCCTTTCTCACAGAACAGAAAGTGGGGGGTGGGGTACGTTCCCCCCAGGAGGTCTGCAGGAAGCCCAGGTACCTCTGATCTGGTTCTAGAACAGGCAAGTCCCACACTGGGTTTTCAGACGGGTTCCTCCCTGGTTCTCTGGGTCTTCTCGTCTGTTCCCACTCAGCTCCCATGACTTCCCCCCTCCAGACCGAAGGGTAATTGGTGGTGCTCACAGTGTTCGGGGCTCTCAGGTTTCATGCAGAGGAGCTTGGAGCGATTCCTGAGGATGATTTCCTCGGCGTTTGGCCCCTGGATCAAAGTCGGTGTGTGAGCATCCGCAGGGCGTGGCTGTCTTATCCAAATTCCAGAGTTGTACAAAACATTCAGGCCTCGTTTCCTTTCATTTTATTATTATTTTTTAAATTTGCTGCTGGAAACTGCAGGGTCTTGCACATTCATTTACAAGCCACCCTGCTCCTCACGACGTCCCTGAGTAGAATGACCTGTGATGTCAGAGGCAGGGGTCCTGGAGGATTTGCAAGGCCGGCCTGCACCCTGCACGGCTTCTGTGAGCCCACGCCGCGTGGCCCTGAGCGTGGCTTTCATAAAAGCAGAATTTCCTTCTGGCCCCTTCCAGACGTGTGATTTTTTGAATGGGAGGTGCGGTGACCGGAGTAGCAAGGAATGTTGTAACTGGTGGCTGTATTTACAGGGCTTTTCTGCCCTAAGCTAGGATTTCTCACGGCCCTGCCTTAACAAGCATTACATGGAAAGTTACCAGGATTTTCTTCACAGTCTTATCCTTGATGCAGACTCAAATGTGGGGATAGAACTCTTGTTCCAGTTGCTTGGAAAGCCCAGAGCCGCTGTCCTTAAGAAGACCTTGACCACAGCCTTCCCAAGTCTGCCCAGGCCAGGCCTGGGAGGGGAACACAAACCAAGGGAAAAGCATTAAAAGCACTTCAGCAAGCAGACAGATGTGGTCCCACCTGCATTTGGAGGAGCCAGGCCACGCAGCTATTGGCTGGACGTTATCGCTCTGATGGAAACTCCAGCTGGCTCTGGGGCGTCCCTGGCCCCCAGAGCGTCAGTACCGTAACAGGGAAGGCTACAGAAGCTGTTGCGAGTGTCTGTCTCTACCCCAGGAATTCTTTGCATTTAATTATCGGGTGGATTTCCTTACCTAAAAGGCCGTTGTCTGAGATGGTGTTTGAGGAGATGGGAGGACCTCGGAGTTTGGCTGAAGAACCAAATTCCAAAATCCCCTCAGAACTTCCTTACATTACAGACTGTTCCAGGAATGAGACGAGATCCAGATTGCCAGCTTGGCAGCTTCAGCGAAGAGATTTCTCCCCTGGTTCTCAGAGCAGGAAGGGACATCCGCAGTCCACTTAGCCTCATTTTGCAGATGGCCAGTTCTCTCCCGTTCCATGGCTCTAAGTGGCCAGTGGGAGACTTCGAGCAGGGCCTCTAGCCATGGCATGGTGTCCTTTACACAAGAGAATGAACCTGTGCTGAGGCCCAGCCCTCCCCGTGTGGGTCTCCTGGTAACTGGCTTTACTTGCCTTTACCCGGAAAGACACCTTCTGCTCGCATGGCTAGGGTTTTGTAAGGACCGTGGGAGGTGGCAAAGGTATACGATGCAAATTTCTTTACAGACGGAGTGTTCTGGTATGGACTGAATACTTGTGACCCCTCCAAATTCATATGTTGAAATCCAACCCCCCTTCGGAAGGTATTAGCAGGTGCTTAGGTCGTGAGGGTTCCCATGAATGAGATTAGTGCTCTTGTAAGAAGGAGCCAGAGAGCTGGCTAGCTCTGTTTCTGCCACATGAGGGTACAAAGAGGACACAGCCATTTGCAGCCTAGGAAAGGCCCCTCACCAGAACGCAACCATGCTGGCACTCTAATCTTAGACTTCTAGCCTCTAGAACTGTGAGAAGTACATTTCCGTTACAGATAACCGCCCAGCTTATGGTATTTTGTTATAGCAGCCCAAGCTCGCGAAGAGATGCCCCCATTCTCCCAAGGTGTTCGGTGTCATGCCCGAAATCCTCGTTTATCTACTGCCCGCTGGTGATGGAAAATTCCAAACTAAAGACCTGAGGGCAGCCACACATTCTCAAAGACCCTGGGAACTTTACCACCAGCACTGTCAACAGCACGTTCTGGGAAAGAGCCGCCCTCTTCCTTATCCATTTGCAGGCACAGAGGACGTGGAAGTGGTGGTTTTGCCAGATGGTGGTGTCAGGATCGGCGGAAGGAGTGTAGGGGAGCCCTGAAATCATGCACCTTGTTGCTGAAGTCTGAGCAGAGCGCAGTAGTTGCTGGGGGCCCATGTGAGGATCTGGGACTTGCCTCTCTTGGAAAAAACATACAGAAGTAGATGGCTATAGAAGCAGGGATGTTACAATTTTCTTAGCAAGTCACTGGAAGCATTACAAAGACATGGTCCTGTTCATCATAGCCACACTTCTGTGGTGTTGAGAGGGGGCAGGTGTTAATTAAGCCTAGTGATTGGCTGACGCTCACTTAGGATTATTATCAGGAGAGAGAATGGAAAGGAACTGAGCCAGGAACAATCTCAGGGTTGTCAGGGCCCCTGAGACGCCGAGGTTGTGGGGCGGGTTGGGTGCACGGCCACGGGGAGATGCTGGACCCTGGGACACTGGGTTGTGTTACTTGGGGGGGGGGGTCATGCACTCGCACCTGCACTGTGGCCACGGCTCCCCCCAGTTTACAACAGGGTAGACCGTGAAAGCAAGGGAGGGGCAAGAAACAGTCATGGTCTTTGCAAGCCAAACTTGATAACGGTGTCTCCACGATGAGGATGTGGCTGGTCCAGTAGTATGCCTACCCTGGGGCAGCTTTAGACACACTGAGGACCAGATGACAGGAGCCCTGCCCATTTCCGAGAGGCATGTGCAGGCTGGTTTCCGGTCAGAGGAGCCTTCCCGGCAGGAACACACATGTTCATTGGGTAAGCGACACCTAACAAACCTACAGTTGGCTGTGTCGGTGGTCTGTGGTCGGGGGAGACCTGGATTCCTTAAGAGCCTGTTCATCTTTGTGGCACGTGTTCTGTGATCACTGAGGGGAGGCAGATACTGTGTTCCAACAGCAGGGGGGAGAAGGAGGCCAGCTTGCTCTTGGCTGTCTGGTCCACGTAGAGCTTGGCTTCGTCCACAGACCAAGCTCCCAGAAACCCCACTTCTTTCCTACCCCCCAACCCAACCCAAACTGCCCTTACTGACTTGACAGTTGTCACCTAAAACTCCCCTATCCCATGCCCAGTCCAAAATCCGGCAGAGAAGCCTGAGGCAGCCCCACTGCACCAGGAACTCCTGGAGAAACATCTAGAACTGTATCTAGGTAGCACCTTGCTCTTGAGAGTGTGGTCTGAGCACCAACGGCATCGCACTACCTGGGAGCCGGTTAGAAATGGTGGGATCAAGTGCTACCTGGGTATTCCCGTGCACGAGACAGTTGAGCGGACCAGTTAAACCACATCAGAGTGGTAGCCCCTTCTGCTGACCCCATCTCAGGGGTCCTGCTCCTAGCTGGATGGTGCACCGCGCCCGTCTGCTGGTCTTGAAGGGAAAATCTGTTTCATTTGTAAGTTTTTTCCATGGGGCAGTTTTCCTGGTTTTGGAATTTCTCCTGTAATCCTTCCTTTTCACCCATGCTTTGTTTACCACCTGGGGTACCACCGAGGGCTCTTCCGCTGGCTTCCAGAGCTGGATTCCAGGTTCCCGCTCAACTTCCTCTGTAGGTTGGACACCAGCTTTCTTTGAAGACGTGGTTGGAACAGCCACCACCCATCCTGTCTGTTGAAAGGGACCCCACTCCAGAATAAACATTTAACTTGATGCATTAATCTGGTAAATTTTTGGCCAACCTCCAGAATGTCAAACTCTCGGGTGGTGGCAGACCTCTTGGAGAACGCACTGGCCCACCAGAATTTGCCCGTGGAATGGGAGTTTAGCATGTAGAAGATGGAAGGAAGAGGCAGGACTGAAATACTGTGCAGAAATGTCAGACTCTCCCTAAAAGCCCCAAAGCCTCGGTCTTAAATATACTCAAAGTGCAGACAAAGGTCCTTGGCCTGAGGCTTAGAATTGCTGGCATTCCTGCCTTGCCCCCTCCCATTCAGATTTTCTTTGGCTTTTGAAGGCAGAAGCAGATGCATGAGTGACTGTGCTGGTCCTAAGGGTAGCTTCTTTGCATCCTTGCCACCCCAGTGAGGCCATGTGTAAAGAGCCCATCCCGAGGCTGCCCTGTTGGTGGACTTTCAGAGTTGGCAAGTCAGCTGCTTTTGAATCTGCTATTAAAGGCATCATTTTCTCTTTCCACATTTTCCATAATATTACCTAAGGTCTAGAAGACCAGTAAGTACTACATTGAATGCTGGAATCTGAAGGTTTAGAGTGAGCCCCAAAGCCCAGGACCCCGGCCACTTCTTGCTGCCAATCATATGTCCTGAGAAGCTGGTCTGCTCCTGGGGCTTGAGCCTCGTGACCGCCTGGCATCGCTGTTCAGTACGTACTGTTTTCTGGTCCTTGCTGTGCATACAGCCACTCCTACAAGTGATTATAAAATCCATTTCCTCACGAAAATAACTCACTAGGATGGTTGGTTACCAAAGTGGAAAGAAAATTGAGAGCACCCCCCCCCCCTCCGGCACACAGAAGCAATCATAATTCCAAACTTACGGATTTGCAAAATGTTGTAAAGACACCCCTTTTGAAGACCAAGGGCACATTGTGTTTTGAAGAGCCAGACCCTGCGGCACGCCGCCTTTTATAACTTAATTGCCTTTATTGCTGGACATCCTCATCATGAGCCAACCACCTAGTGCGTCCCACCCGGTTTTCATACACCTTGTTCTGTGAGGAGCTGAAGACCCACATAATGGAGGAGGTGATAAGAGATCAACCAGCTGCCTCACATGGTTCGGGCTCCCTTGGCCCAGATTGGTAGAACTTGTTTGCAAATGACAGTGCCAGCCCCCTTTGATCATTGTGGAGAAGCAGTGAAAGAGAAGCAAGGTATGCTAAAGGCTGAAACAGGCAAATGTCCTCCTGCAAAAGGGAAATGAGACAAATGATATACAATTTAGACTTACGATGTTAATATTGTTTGCAGGGAAATTCCGGAAGGGCTCGTCAAACATAATTTGTGAGCATTCACAGTTAAATGAGGTAGTTCTCGATGTCCACCAATAATCTACGGATAACAAGTCATACCCAAAGCAGATTGTGCAGAGGCAGGGGATGTAAATTTCACCAAGGTTTCTGCCAAACTCTTAACATTCCTAATGAGAAGTATGGGAAATGGCAGACTGGATATTGCTGCAGTTAAATGAACTCGTAACTATTGGGCAGCCTTACTCAGGGCATGATCAGTAGCTCAGTGTCTATCTGGGAGAGAAACCTCCTTCTGCCATGGGGCTCCCCGATGTAACATTTCAGTCATGACCTGCGTGCAGAGAGGGGTAGAATGCTCATCAGGCATTGAGGCGGCCCAAAGATGGGAGGGAGAACAGTGTGGAAAAACTCAGAGTACTTGAGGTCCTTGGCCACCTTGGAAGAGTGGCCAATGCAGCAGGGCCTGATTGCATTTCATTTGTACCCAGTTCTCTGCTACTATTATTATGTGCATTTTACAGAGGGGAAAATGAGGGGTCCTTTCACTGGTGAGTGGCAGAGTCTGGCTTCAGGCCCTTTGTCAGTGTTGAAGTCTGGGCACTACTCATATGCCTTACAGCATTCCCGATGGTATTTATAATTTAAGTCGCACATGAGCCAGATGTAATGCACAGGATGGTGGAAACACGGCTTCATGGCAGCATGTTTGAAAAGGCTCTAGTCACTGCCAACACACATGTCTGTCTCTACTCTCTTGTTGTACTTCACTGATAGACATCACTAACTGATCCCAGGACCCTTTTCCACGGAGTCCCAGCTCATAATACGTCCTAATTCTGTAGGCAGCCACTGCCAGTAGATGAAGGTTGACACAAGGGATGAAAGAGATCTCCTGGATGTAAGGGCCTATGGTTAGCTGCATGCTTACAAACCCAGGGCAGTCTCAGACCCTGTCAACATGAACTTCGTCTCCAGAAATGAAGGAGGTAGTGGGAGCTCTGCCCTCCCTTCAGAGGTGTTACGTGCAGTAGGAGTCTTGCATTCAGTATTAGGAGGTCTGTTTTCAGAAGGACATCAGGAGCCAGGACCGTGTCCGTATGCAAGGGAAGGGGACGATGAAGGAAACAGCTGAAAGAACTGCATGCTTTGGTGATGAAGAGGTGTGCAGGGGACACACCGAAGGGGTCACAGCAGAGGCTGCTGGGGCGCAAGAGATCTCCGCCTGGCCCCCCGTGGCAGAGCTGACCCAGGGTGCTCAAGTCACAGGGAGAGAGGTCTCAACTCAATGGAAGGAAGAACGTTCTGAAAATTAGGGCTCTCCAGAAATTTGAGAGGCAGTGCTGATTTCTTCTCACGCTGGTATTTGCACCGAGCTGGCCCTCCAGCCTGGGGATTAGAGTAGCAATTTGTGGACTCTGAGGAGGGTTGAACTGATCTGCGATCTCACATCATACTCTCCCGTGGTTGATCCTGTGACCCTTGGACGACATAGGGGACAAAAGGAACCTGGATCTGGGGGAGTCCACAGACCCCAGGGCCAAGCTGACAGCACATATATACATACCCCTGTTAAACAGTGGCACATCTCATGGGTTATTTATTAAACAAGCTTATTTTCAGTGTTTTACATCTATTCATTCAGTTCTTCCAGCCATCCCTTGGGTTAAGTACTGTCATTCTTCCCATTCTACAGGTAAGGAAACTGAGGCACAGAGAGGTTATGCATCTCACCATGTCCTGGAGCTTATAGGCGGTGGAATCTGAATTTGAACAGGGAGGCCACACCTTGGCAAGAGGCCACACTGCTAAGCCCTGGGTCCAGGGCCTCTGGCATTGAGCTTTAGCACCTTCAGAATGCTGTCCCATGCACTGGTTTCACTTCAGAAAATTATAATGTTAGGGTGCGTTTGGAAGTAGGATAGTTTGTAATAGGCTATTTGTTAGGGACTATGGGATATTAAGTGCAGAGAGGTCTGAGGGTGATATTAAAAGTCTCCAGAGAGGAGGCAGGTGGGCTATCCCAGGAGGATGGCAATGAGCCCTGAGGAGGAGGGTGTCTGTGTTTGGAGGGGCAGGCATCAGCATGAGACAGGGAGGAGTGAATAGTGAAGACAGCAGGGGAGCGAGGAAGGGGAGAGTGGTGAGCCAGGGACACAGCGGGACAGGGGCCCCCTCACACCTGCTGGATGCTGGCCTTCGGGCCCGGGGCAGGGCCTCAGCAGGAAGTGACTATGACCAGGGGCTTAGGAGGTGGAATCTGGGGGTGGCAGCAGCATGATGGACAGAGAGAAGGTGATGACAGGCCAAAGGTAGGCGCTCTGCCAGAGAACATGCACCCCGGCATCTGTGAAGCCAGTGACTGGCCGGGGTATGGAGGAGAGGCAGGGCCCCTGCTGTCCCCTAGGGCGTGGGCCTCAGAGGTTCTGCCCAGATGTGCAGTCCAAGTCTGCAACTTCAGTTCAGGCTTTCAAGCCATAAATCCTGAAGGCGGCTTTGTCACAGGTGAGGCAAGCCACCAACCTCCATGTGCCCTCAGTCTCCCCATCTGTATAATGGGCATACTGATTTGTCCTCCCTCAGTGCAGGGTCAGGAGGATTAAAACAGACAGTGGTGACCTCTGGTACTGGCATGAGATGGGTCCAGACTCTCTTTTCCATGCTCCTGTCCTTGAAATACAACCCAATACCTCGGAAATTATTCAACAGACAAGCAATGAAAAGACTATGAAAGCCGGAAGCTCAGCACTTGAGGAACGTACGCAGAGTGAAGTCCTGGTTTTCTTTTTACCTCCCATGTATCCTGGACTGAATACCTGGAACCGTCAACGGACATAGACACAAAACCCACGAGCTGCCTGCTGTCTCTGGCCAGTGGGCTGGAAAGGCAAAGGCCTCACGGGGAGCCCTCACAGCCACTCCATAAGCAGGATGTGGGGGGCTGGCTCATCTACCTGCAGCTGCAGCAGTGACCCCTTGGTCAACCCGACTCCTGCCTCCCAAGCAGGACACAGGTGAGCAGCTGAAATGTGCTGGTGGAAGCAGCAAAGCCCTGTGTCTGTCTCTAGGAGGGTGACTATCTGCTAAAATGGCCATTCAGGAAGATAGGTGTTGGCAGTTCCTTTTCAAACTGATACTTACCGCAAGACCCAGGGATTGCTCTCTGGGGCATTTCTCCCAGAGAAAGAAAACTTATTATTATTATTTTTTTAAAGATTTTATTTATTTATTTGACAGAGAGAGACACAGCGAGAGAGGGAACACAAGCAGGGGGAGTGGGAGAGGGAGAAGCAGGCTCCCCGCTGAGCAGGGAGCCCGACGCGGGGCTCGATCCCAGGACCCTGGGACCATGAGCTGAGCCACAGGCAGATGCTTAACAACTGAGCCACCCAGGCGCCCCAGAAAACTTATTTGTGCCCAGAAACTTAAACATGAATGTTTGTAGCAGCTTTTCATCATAGTAACCCCAAACTTGAAACTACCCAGATGTCTTTCAGCAGGCGAATGGTTACACCAGTGGGGGTACCCCTATGTTATGGACTGCTACTCAGCAGTGCAAAATGAATGGGTTGTGGATGCACACTGCCGTTTGGATGAACTTCAAAGAAATTATACTGAGTGAAAAAAGGCAGTCTTGAAAGAGTGAACATCGCATGACTCTATTTACCTAACATTTGTGAAGTAACGTAATTATAGAGATAAGGAACAGGCTAGTGACTGTTAGGGTTTCAAGGATGGGGGAAAAAGTGAATATGGCCACAAAAGGGTAGTCTTGTGATTTTTTTTTTTTTTTAAGATTTTATTTATTTATTTGACAGAGACACAGAGAGAGAGGGAACACAAGCAGGGGGAGTGGGAGAGAGAAAAGCAGGCTTCCCGCCGAGCAGGGAGCCCGACGCAGGGCTCGATCCCAGGACCCTGGGATCATGACCTGAGCCAAGGCAGACGCTTAACGACTGAGCCACCCAGGCGCCCTAGTCTTGTGATTTTTTAAAGTCTCTGATTTTTTAAAAAGATTTTATTTATTTGAGAGAGCGAGCATGAGTGGGGGAGGAGCAGAGGGAGAGGGACAAGCTGACTCCCCACTGAGCACAGAGCCCAATGCAGGGCTTGATCCCAGGACCCCAAGGTCATGACCTGAGCCGAAGTCGGACGCTCAACCGACTGAGCCACCCAGGCGCCCCGTTGTGATAACGCTCTGATTTCTTGATTGAGGTGGTGGTTATAGGAAGTGGAATGTGTGATAAAATTGCACAGAAGTACACAGTGAGAGAGTACATATAGAACTGATGATATCCGAAGAAGCACAGTGGATTGTAGCAATGTTCACTTTCTGGTTTTGACATTGCATTGTAGTTATGATGCCAGATGTTACCATAGCAGGAGGCTGGGTGAAGGGTGCACAGAACCCCCCTGCATTTTTCTGTTTGGTCGCCTGTGCACCTTTAATTATTTCAAAATTTAGAAGTTCAGAGTAAGATCATCCCTTTTGAGGATCTTTTCAAAAATGCAGATGTCCTGGGGCGCCTGGGTGGCTCAGTTGGTGAAGCATCCTGCCTCTTGTTTTCAGCTCAGGTCATGATCTTGGGGTTGTGAGATCGAGCCCCTGCATTGGGCTCCATGCTGGGTGTAGAGCCTGCTTACGATTCTCTCTCTCGCTCCCTTAGCCCCTCCCCCTCAAAAAACATTAAAAAGCAGTTGTCCAGGCCGCACCTCATGCCAATTAAATCAGCATTTCTGCAGGTGGGATTTTTCTGAACTTCCTTAGGTGTTGCCAACAAACAACCAAGTCGGGGGGCCTGTACTCATTCACATGAGCAGTTTCATTGCCCTTGCCTTCCTCCTGGCCATCGTCACGGCGGCTACGGGCTTGCATTGTGTCGCACAGTTTCAGGCTGTTCACATCCACTCATCAGCTCTGTTCACCGTCAGTAGTGACCACTCTCCTTCGTTCACGCCCATCAGTCGATGGCCTTTCCCATGTAGGCAGGCGACTGTCTGATGACCCCGGAAGCATCGAAACCATGGGGCTCCCGCATTCCTAGGCAGCCACACTCACTTTGAAAAGGGGCCTCAGTTGTCATGGGTTCTGGGGTGGTGCTGTCCCTTTGACTTTCCTTTGTAACGACAGAGAAAAGGCCCCTGGAGATGGCGACCAGCGGCATTCCCTGCTTCTGAAGAGCTCTGTACGTTTTCGGAAGGAGGTCAGGATGAGTTGGCTTTGGAAAGGCTTCACTCTTTGTGGTCTTTGGGGTTTCGCGCTTCTCTTCCTCCGACCCGGAGACGCTCCTCTACGGTTTGGACACCTGACTATGCTGCTGCTGGGTTACGGTGACTTCTGGAACCAAGGCAAACAGGGCAGGGGAGATGGGCAGCAAGAAGGTGGGCCCTAGGCCCCCCGGACTTGACCGGCCGTGGATACAGCTTGTAGGCAATTCCGCTGGACACTGAGGTTGACTCAGAAAGAAAGGAAGATGTGGCAGCAGAGAGCGTCCATACCTGTGTGGGTCGGTGTGACTTTGGTCTCATGGCCCCGGTGGGCGGCAGCGCCTGTTATCTTGTTCCAGGGAGTGCTGATGCAAGCAGCTCAGTCTACCACTGTTTCCACCACCTTCAGCTCACTCTCTCTGTCTGTCTCTCCCCCCCCCCCACCGCCGCCTCCAGCAGTCTTCCTTCCAGTGCCCTAAAAAGAAAAGTCTTGGCCACACAAAAAAATAAGTACTTATATGCCTGTGACACTGATAAGACCAAGTCTGTGTTGAAGCTGGAGGAGGGTGAGGAAGGGAAAGAAAACATAGGAAATCTTGCAAAGCAGCGAGCAGGGCCACCACATCACCCTTCTGGGGGCCGGGAGGGGGGGGAACATCAACATAGACGGCGGTGTGGCCCCCAGAGCCAGAATCCGCACTGATGTGATATGACGCAGGCGGAGTGTGAGCTGGTGATTTCCTGAGAGTGACCCCTGGGGTCTAGCGTTTCCACCCTGCCCTGGCCCACCTTCCCTCACCATCCCCTGTACCTCAGCCTCCTTTTATGCATAAAGGATCAGCATGTTGGTTCTGTTTCCTGAAGAATTAGGATTGTCTTGAAAACCTCAAAATGGCGGGCGGGGGGAGACAACCTATGGTATTTGTAATGGATGAGCCTTCTGCTGCCTTCAATGAGGTGACACCTCTTTGACATCTCACCTGGAGGATAGGGCTTGGGTGGGGGGAGCGGCCAAAGATGAGGACAGCGGCCGGCCCTTGACAACTCCTATTTCAGACCAGTGAGTTTCTGCTCTGTCAGGCTTGCCAGATTTGATGCTGATTCCCTTCTGTAAACATAAGTTGGAAGCAGACGTTTAAATAAAAGCCAGTGTCAAAATTATTTTTTAAAAAGGAACATGGATGGCAGGACACTTGGTACCCTTGCTATTTCTGTCTCTCCCCTACCCCCAACCACCCTTCACTCCAGAAGTGTGACAGAGCCCCACCAAGAGCTGGGTCACATGTGACTGAAGGGGAGGGAGGGCGAAGGGGCAGCCGCTGCCCGGGCTTCAGCCCCAGAGACCCTGAAACAAGGGGGTTTCTCTTCTCCGCTGCTTTCTGCCCAGGGCCGCACATTCTGGAAGCTACGGGACCTGCCAGAACCACCCTTTATTGACACCGAGGGGCTTTTTTGTCTGGAACACCTTTCCTTTTACATCTCAGATGGGACTCTGTGGGGAGGGCCTCTTTTCCTGTTTTAATAACCCATTATCAACTACAAAGTTGCCGCTAGTAAAAATATCAATTATCCCTTATGCAATCCTCCTGGCATTGCTTGAAACTGCATTCCATCCTCTTAACATGATAGTTGCTCTGAGCCAAAATTCAGAGAGGGTTTGAGGACAAGCTGTGTACACAGTCGTTAAGACGGCCAGAGGAATATATTTTTATCCTGTAAATTGAATGCCAGTTAAGCAGTAGTGATTACTGTAAGAAACTGTACTTTATAGTAGGGGAAGTGAAGATTTCTTTTTTAAGATAAAAAGTATTGCTTAAGAAGAGCCTCAAAAAAATAATGGGAAAAAGAAATAGCAGTAACGAAGCCCCCAGGGTCTCAATTGTGTCGAAATTTCTCAAACAAACCCTTGGTGTTAGAGAAACAAAGAGTCTCTATGTACAGTGTACCCAGAATGCTTCACGGAGAGTCCCACAAACTAGCATTTGATAATTTAGCAATAGGGTGATCACCATTCCCAAAAGTTGTTCCTTAGAATCTTCACCATCAGGGTAAAATTTGCAGATGGAACATTTGGGCCTTGGACTTTGAGTGTGTCTAGAATCTCCCGACAGGAATGCCCTCCCTGGGTCTTGCCCCCCAAAACTGGGAATCCAGGCAGAACTAAAGTACAGTCAGGATTTTCGACTTTGACTCACCAAGAAGTGATTGTCCTAAATCTTTGCCACCTGGCTGAAAGCTTGGTGAGAAGTCCTGCCATTTGTTATCAATGTGGGCTTCTCCCTGGAATTTGTGGGCAGGAGGAGGGAAGAGCAAAGGAGGACAAGAGTGTGATCTCAGATATTTGGACTCTGTCACATCACAAAGAGCGGAGTTTGGATCAGTGCTTGCTGAGAAGGCAGGCATGGGGTCTGGGCATGGAAGCCTCATGAAGGCCCATCTGTGCTCAGAACAGGAAGAAGCTGTGGGTGGGCCCCTGCTGTCACATTCACGGACAGAATGTGTCTTAGAGGCAAAGTTCTTAGCGCTCGAGGTACACCGGACTCAAAACTTGGGAGCCCCTGAAAAATACAGGTGCCTGCCACACCCTCAGGCATCCTGATTTACTTGGTCTGAGGTGGGCCCCAAGCATTGGTAATGGTCAAAGTTTCCCAGGTGATTCTCACCTGCAGCTGGTGTGGGTCACGTAGTGAAAACCATCCTGAAAACCATCCGCAGTGGCTGTCAGGTGTGTTCCTTGGACCAGCAGCTTCAGCATCCCTGGGGAGCTTAATAGACATGCAGATTCTTATCCCTGCCCTGCCACCCTCCCCCGCAACACCACCACCCCACCCCACCCCACCCCGCCTCACCTTGGACCTGTTGAATCAGAAACTCTGGGCTGGGGCCAGCCATCTGAGTTTTCACAGGTCCGCGGTGGGGATTCTGGTGTGCACTGAAGTCTGAGAACCACCGGTCAACACCGTCACAGCGGTTCTAATGCACTTGAGAATCGCCTGGGAACGTTTAAAAATCTGCTGCTCAAGTCGTGCCTCCTACCAGTGAAATCAGAACCTCTGCTGGTGGGAGCCAGGCCCCAGCATTTTCCACGGATCGCCAGGAGAGTCCACTGTGCGGCTGGGTATGAGAACCAGCGCTTACAGAAATGGTGCTGGGTCCCTCTTGGTCGTAAGACTGTAGGATTTGTCTCTTGAAATTCTCTTAGGTCTCTAGTGTTAAATTTCATCAGGCGGGACATAACCTGCCTTAGAGTGGGAAAGGGATGATAGAGACCTTATTGTTCCTGATGGGAGGTGTGGCTGCCTGCTTCTGATTTTTTATTACACTTGCAGGAGAAGGGGCTCTCAGGAATTCTGTGGGGAGGTGATGCTCTCAGACTCACCCTGCCACCTAAATATAGCAAAGAGACTGTAGATCCATGAGGGTAAAAGCTTTCAGGAGAAACTCTTAGAGACACTCAAATTGATTTTGTTCAGTCTATTCTATCAATTAACACTTACCAGCACCTTCTGTGTGGTTAGCACCATGTGGCCAGGCTGTGGGGAGGCTCTGGGCTGGCGAGGTGTAGAGAAGAATGACCAGTCCCACCTTCAGGGAGGCCTTGAGAGAAGGACCATGGTGTGTGGGAGTTCAGGCTGAAGGGATCCCTCTTAGCTGGACAGGGTCAAGGGCTACTACAGAGAGGTAGTGACCTGTAATCTGGGCCTTACAGAAAGAGGAAGATTTCAGCCTGTAGGAAGAACAGGAAATGGTGTCCACATAGAGGTGAAGGGCACGGGCAAAGGCCCTGGGGTCTTGTGGGAGTCGTGTAAGTGCCTGCTGTGGGGCTGGGCTCATTTGGGGCTACACCCCTCTCAGGACTGCTGACCCATGGCATGCATTTCACAGTTCTAGGAGGTAAGGTGAAGGAGTACACATGTCTCCCCCACACCCTCAACCTGGCCCCCTGGGCAAGGTGGAAAAGGCCGAGTCCAAATAATGAGGCCATAAAGCCCCTCCTGGTGTGTGGCTTTTAAGGAAAGGAAGGGGGTGATGGTCATTAGGAGCAGGAAGCAGCCTATCCTTAGGGTTTCTGCTGCCTGGAGCATCCTGTACCCTTTGATGTCCCTGAGGGGTCTTTGAACTTTGAGAGGCTGCAGGTTTTCCCCTGGGGAAGCAGGTCCCTCCTGCAGGTCAGCTAATCTCCTCCTCTGCACTGCCTTTGAAGGGGATAGGAATTGCTGGGGGCTGGTTCCCAGTGCCCATTAAGACAGCAGCCCCTAGAAGAATGAGTGAGGGAGATTGCCACTGGGGTGAGGGGTGGGCAGCAGGGGGCTAGGAAATTACTGTGGGGGAGGGGAGACTCAGTTTTCATCTCCTACTCCTTTGTATCTTTTTAATTTCTACCGTACACTTATTTTAGCTACCCCCAGCCAGGCCTTCTCCTATCGGCTGAGAAACCCCCCCACCTTGAGAAATCAGGCAGTTGTTACTGTTTGTGATTGGAAGGCTTATTAAATCCAAGCCTTCCAAACAATCAATTGCTAAGTCTAGGCGGAATTGGAAATAATCATGTTTACTTAAGAGATGTCAGTGGTTAAAAAGGAAAAAAAAATGTCATCCTTTTCTTCCTTTGTGGGGGGCTCGGGAGCAGGCAGTGCAAGGGGAGGCCAATAGAAAATAGTGAACGTAGAGCGTTTCTTCTAGGTAGATCTAAAAGATAGTCATTTGAGAGCTGACTCTGAGGTTTTCCAACACCAAACCAAATTTCATCCTCAAGTCCATAGAGGACCTTTGAAGGATTCCCAGTGTGATATCTTCTCAAGCTTCTAGACACCATTCCCATCCCCGTTCACAGGCTGGGTTGGATGAAGGCAGAACCTGGAGGTAGACCAGAAATCTCATTTTAAACCAGAACACAGGAGACCCTTGGTTCCTAGAAGTACTTGCTTCTGCCAGCAGAGAGGTATAGGGTGGGCATCTCTCTTTGGGCTCTGGTTTCCACACGGGCTCAGACAGAGGAGCTTCAAGAGCCCTTAATATCTCGAATCCTGTGGCTCTGTAGAGCCCAGGTCTCAACTAAAAAAGGAGTCAATATCCTGAGTGGCAGTCTCCTAGCAATATGTTTTAATGTGCAAAATTTTCAAGTACCAAAAAAGGAGAGGATGGGTAGATATCACAAAGATTTCAAGGTTCCCCGCCCTGACCCCACACTCCCTGAGTCATTCTGAAACCTTACCATGCCCACCCAGCATTTCATGGCTCTGGATATGTCTGTCTCCCTCTCCTGCCCTTGCCCTCTGAGCCTCAGATATTTATGGGAAGGCTGGAGGGTAGGGTGGATGCTAGCAATGTTTCAGATGTGTGCCTCAGGTAAGAGAACTGGGAAGTGTCCAGAAAGAAGGGGACCGAGTCTGCACCCTCTCCTGAATGTCTCAGTCCCCAGAGAACAGAAGTGTGATTCCTTCAAACTGGGCCCAGGAAAGCGCTTGGCTGCTTCCCAGCACCCGTTTTCCCCAAGGCCATGTCCGTACTCTGTAGGCCCCTATCCTCTCTCCATACTTACTGGCAAGTCCCTTTTCCCTGAGAGCAGACCTTGAGCTTCTCCGATGCCTCTTGACTTTCCATTGCTATTGCCAAAAGGGATTTTTCTATGTAGCCCACAGTATTCTGATGGCTCCGCTGTCAGCACCCTCCCGCCCCGAACTTCAAGACAGCCACTCTTGACATGGGTTAGCAGGTCCCATCCTTTGCTCTCCTTTGGACGTGGGGGCAAATTTCATCCTCAAGGGGCTGGGCCATACATTCAGGTTCAGAGCAGAGACTGCCCAGGCTCAAATTATACTTGACCATTTCCAGCTCTTTGACCTTGGGTGGGCCTCTCAATTTCTCAGTTCCCTCTCAGTTCTCATTTCCCTTACCTGGGAAGTGGGGACAATAATAGTGAGTTAACACATGTAACAAGTACTGGTACAATGAAAACTCTGTTCCTCTGCTTTTTTCCAGGCGCTCCCTCCTGCTTGGTCAGGACTGCGCCCCCCGCCCCCCATCGTATTGTATCTCCTTTCCCTGTTCCCACTGTTAGTGTCCTATTCAGCACCCGTGTCCAGGGAGAGACCCACCTTTATTTGCACCTTTGATGTGTGTCCCGTGGGCACATGGGTCCTTAGAGCCGTGCCTGGTATGTGACAGGCATGGAGTCGGTGTTGGTAGATGAATGAGGGCATGATTCGGCTATCAACTTAGGCCCTTCAAACCCTCTGGGCTTCCCCGGCTCACACCTGAGTGAACAGCAGCCTTCGGCTGACACAGGAATAGATGAATCTCCACCTCTGGTGAACAGAGCCAGCACTTTGGTGCCATGAGTTTTGCCCTCCCTTTACCCCATCTGCCACCACAGTGCCCAGCCCACCCTCCATTTCCTCACTCCTCTGGATGGATGTGCTGACTGTTAAAACGCAAAGTGCTTTGCGGGGGGTGGGGGGGGAGGAAGGTTCCTCTGAATCAGGGACACAAGGGGGACAGGTGGGGACACTGGATACCAGTGGTGGGGAGGGAAGGAATCACAGTCTTTTCCCTTCTCTACCTCACTGCAGAGCTGGGCCATGGAGATTTGGCCCACTGCAGAGGGACCAGGAGATTGGACCTTGGCCCCCGAAGTGCTTGCCTCGGTCACACTCCACAGAGGACAGCAACATAGGATTGGGGCTGGCTGTATATTTCCCTAAAACTGGGATATCACTCTCCATTTACATGTCACTTTTGCCATCCATTGTTAATTGCAAGTTCCTTTTTGATGTCTGGAAGGTAGGACGTAGTAGCCTGGGATTTGCATCTTTGGAAGGTTTTAGCTATCCTTCCATTTCCTGCCCCAGTCCAGTCCGGTGTCTGCAGCCCTGATAGAGTAATTACTCTTTAGACCAAGAAGCAGAAAGCATATGCTTCTCATTCTCACCCGGTCTCCCAGTTTCCTTTCACAAAGTCCCTGCCATGATAGGGACCACTGTCCTTCCTTGGGGACCAAGGGACCAAGTCTTTCCTTGGCAGGACCTTGGGAGAACATTGCTTAAAAGAGAAACGCTCCATACTCAACTTTTCTGTTATGTTCTTGCTTGCTAAGCCGGGCACATGGTCTTCTTGTTGAGCTACCCTGGAACCAAAGTTCAGGGTTGGTTTCCCCATCATTGCAGAGCCCTTTTGGCAGACTGGGAAAAGTGAGGAGCTGAGACCCACTTATGCTGCATCAACCTGCATTCTCGGAACCCTTCCTGATGCTGGCAGTTCGGAGACCCAGAGGGGGTCCTCCAGGACCAGCCAAGAGGGTCCTTGGCTTCGCACAGGATGGGAATCAAACATGAGCCAGCCGGAAGTGAGAGCAGAGTTTACTGAAAATGTAGAGAGAGCAGATATAGATGGAGTGTCTGGGAGACTCCGGAAAGGAGCATGAGTCTCCCCTTTTTGGGGGTCTGGGGTTTTTTATTGAGGACAGTGGTCTGGTATAAAGTCCCCTTAGGCATCCAGGAACCAGTTAGAACAAAGACAAGGGCCCAGGTGTTATTCCTTGGAGCCTGGGGTCTTGGTGTTGAGATGTCTAGCGCCGGTGGTCTGGAATGCACATATGGTAGCTTTGTCCGGTCATTCTCACCTGGTTCCTTAGATGTTATCTGTTCCAGAGAAATCATGAACTCCCTGTCCCTTAAAAAGAGGACACACACTGTTTCCACCATGAGGCATGTATGCAGTGGTGTGGGGGTGCAGGTCCCAGCAAGAACAGGAGGAAGAAGAGGAGCAAAATGCAGCTTTTATGGAGTCCTTCAGTTTCCCGACTTCATTCCCATGTCCCATACATGCCTCCATCAAATACAGCCAAGCCAGATGAAGGCCCACCATAGCCTTGAAGGACAGGAATCCCAGTGAACCATCGTGCAATTCGGGAGGGTGGGGGAACGCAGGGAGCTCAGACTTGTCGATGCTGCCAGCACCTGGAGCTGATGGTGTCTACATGGGCCTCATAGCATTCTGGGCTTCAGCAGGTCTGCATTCTAGGCCCAGAGCAGGCAGGGATGACAGCTCTGGGGCCAGGATGGCATTCACTGTGTCTGTGGTTAGTTTTAGAAGAGCTCACTGCTTTTGTAGTCTTCTTTTGAAATAAAAAGATTTTTTTCAATAGATTTTCTTCTTCTAAAAAGCAAAAGAGAGCCTCACAGACCTTTCCAGCAGTAGAATTATCTCCTTTGCTCTGCCTTACTATATCTCACCATTCACTTTTTTAATTAGCAAAGGCACATTATCTTATGTCATTCTTTGACTCAATTGATTGGACACTGAGAATGCCCCAGATTTAATGGCACAGAGGAGGCATCCCTCTTTCTGTTGGAGATTATGTATGCTCTTCAGGCACCTCATTGTCTAAACCAATTTAGGCTGATGTTCTTTCATTTTCTTGGATGCTGTGTAAAGCCTGCACAGAGGGTCTTCTCTGGTTCTTCTAATACAGGCTCTTCTAATACATTCCGCTCCAGCCCTGGGATTTAGAGGGCTTTTCACAGATGGCATCCTCAGCACAACCATCAGCAGGTGGAAAAAACTAGACATAAATGAAGGTCATACAAAAAGTCACTGTGAGATAACCTGTGGAAGTTTCCCTTCTCTAAATGTCCATGGCTTTTAGCTCCTAGTATCTACACCTAGCCACTAATTCTTTCCAGGTGTGTCATCAGGTTGTCTTATTTCTCCCCGAATCTGTACGTCTGTAAGTAATTTGTGGGTATTGATGTACTCTTATACCAATGTGATGACATCCACAGCTCCCAATGATGGTATTCAAATTAGTGCAGTCACGTTATGGCCTACACCTGTGTGGTCCAGCACGGTGGCACTCAGCCACAGGTGGATCTTTAAATTTACCTTAATTAAAATTTAATAAGATAAGAACTTTAGTTCCTCAGTCACAACAGCACATTTTAAACACTCAGTAGCCACCTGTGGTCGGTGGCCACCATATTGGACAACACACACAGAGATTTTCCTTCATTACAGAAAGTTTCATTGGACAGCATAGGTCGGCACTTGCTGATTTATCTGTGCTCATGGCCAGACTGTGAGCTTCCTGCAGGCGGGACTGCGTATGCCATTCATTGTTGTATAACTGGTGCCCTGAAAATGCCTGGTACAGGGTCATGTTCAGTCAGCTCTTACTGAAAGAGTGAATAGCAACTATACCTTAAATTGTGTTCAGTCTTCTAGATTAAGCATCATGAAATGACTACATTCTGAGCTGGAAAACTTTTCATAGTCATCTGGTTCAAACCCCACACTTCCCAGCTAAGAAAACAGGCCTGGGGTGGTTGAAGCCTTGTGTCAGGTCCCCCAACTAATTGGGACAAATCTTTAACTCCAACGATGACCTCTTTCTCCTTGGACCATCACTCTGTCCACCATGTCAGACTGTCTTAGTGTTTACTTTGAAATGGCAGTGAGGAAGTCCTCTTCAAATGATTATTTAGAAGATGTCCTTGAGTTGATCAAGTATACTTACCTACAAGCAATCTAGAGCAGGTGTATTCAGTGTGTGTGTATTAAAAACATTTCCATTAGACTTGGGACCAGGGTAGAGTTTTCCATTGTTTTGGATGTCTGCCAAATTTCATAAGGCAAGAAATGAGGTATAAATATTGAAAGAGAAGAGTCAAAGTGGCTGTTATCTGCATGTGGTAAGAGAATCATCTGACAACTATTGAAACCATGGTGTTCGCATTGGTGCCAATCGTAAGACTCATAAACAATAATCCATGGCTTTCCTGTACACAGGCACATCACTTACAGAAGAATAAAAGACAGACCTCATTCACCACGTCTACCAACAATGTGGAATACCCAGGAATGAGGCGAATAAGAAATGCGAGACCTTTTCATATAAAATAAAATTTGCCAGAGGTCATTCAAGAAATCCTAGAAAGATAAACAGGTGCCTCTGTGTTAGGATGGCAAGATTCAGATCTTCAATGATTCTAGTTCTCCCCAAATTAATCTGGTTATTCAGTGCAGTCCCAAACGAAAAGGACTTTCTGTGGAACTCGATGAGCCAAAAATCTTATGGGAGTAAAGTTCTTAAAATACCTGAGATAATTCGGGGGTGGTGGGGAAAAACTAAAGAGAAGAAGGAAGAAGAATTGACTCATTCTGCTTACCTTATCAGAGGTAGAGTTTTTTTTCTGAACACTCTAGCCTTTCCGTCTGAATCAGTGCTGTCACCCTTGGGAGGCAAATCCTTATTCCACTGATGTAGCTACAATTCTAAACTTCTTTGGAATGTTTGCCTGGAGTCCCCTTCACACACTCCCCTCCCCTTTTATAGAATGTCTTCCCAGGTCAGAAGTCAACATCACTTTGTAGATTTTTTTTTCTTGGTTAAATTTTCAAGCATCATTTGATTCCAAGTCTGTGAAAGTAATGACACACATGTTTGTGTACATCGGCCCTGGATGCACTCGTAGAAGGCTTGAAGGAGCGAGGGCACTGTGCAGAGAAGGCTGTGAGCCTCCCAAGGACGTGCCACTCATTTGTTCACGTTGGGGACCATCTCATCATGGAGTTGCCTTATGTTTATGAGGCAGAGGAAGGACACCCCCAGGTAGCCTCTGTTCTGTGGGCTGGCGGGCTGCCATATGGACCTAGATGTTCATGGGCTGCTTTTATTTTCCAGCCATTTCCTGAGCCCTGCCCTGTGCCCTGCCCTGTTCTGAGAGCTGGTGGAGCAGGGAAGGGGGGCCCGTCTCACTGTGTGAGGACCATCTTTGTCAGGGGCGGGCAGGACCAGACGCACCTGGGCTGATGAGCCAGGAGGAGTTATCAGAGCCAGAAAACAGCCTTTCACGAAGATGGCAATAGCGTCAGCCCTCCAGGCCCCGAGTCTTTACCAACCCCTGGCTGCTGGATGCACAGGGAAACGAGCAAGAGCCTGACCTGCGTGTTCAACCCTAGATCCGCTGCCGAGATGAAAAGAAATGGGACACGGTGCCACGGACCCCCAACTTCATCCTCTTGCTTCAAAGGTCAATATATAGCACAGACCAGGGGTCATCAGCCATTATCTTTCACAGGCGTCCTGGGGTGTCTGCGGTCTTGGACGGGATGACTGCCTGCCGAGAGCAGTTGGGCTTCTGAGGCTCTCACAAAGCTGCTGTTCGGGGGTCTCACAATTGCAGTCACCACCTTCCCTTGGGCTTGGTGGCTCTCTGAGGGCACCACTTCCCTCATGAACTTGGCGGCTCTCTGAGGGCACCCGGGCTTGCGGCTGGGGGGCTGCCACTTTCCCTCACTCAGGCATGTGTGTGTGTTTTCCCGTGGACACCTCACTTCCGTTCCTTTAGAATACAGACTCCGTGGAGGCAGGGGCACAGCCTGTGCCAGCACCTAGACCAGTGGCTGGTCGTGGAAGGCATTTGACAGATGTTTGTAGAATGAAGGAACAAATAAATGAATGACATTAAGAATGTCATCCCTGTGCAATCATAGATGAGGAGAAGGGGTGCAGAGGCGGGATGCGCTCTCAAGAGGCAGGGCTGGAATTCTCATCCCGGTCAGTGTGACTCCAAAGCCAGGACTCTCAAATGTAGCACTTGCTTCTGCATGAGAAGAGGAGTTCCCTATCATCTCTCTTTTTTTCTTTTTCTTTTTTTTTTTAAAAGATTTTATTTATTTATTTGAGAGAGAGAATGAGATAGAGAGAGAGAGCACGAGAGGGGGGAGGGTCAGAGAGAGAGGCAGACTCCCCGATGAGCAGGGAGCCTGACACGGGACTCGATCCCGGGACTCCAGGATCATGACCTGAGCCGAAGGCAGTCGCTTAACCAACTGAGCCACCCAGGCGCCCTCTTTTTTTCTTTTTTCTTAGGGTATGTTATTATCAAAAACTTCACCTGATTGGCAGATTCTTTCAGAATTTATTTTATTTCAAGAATCTTTTAAAAAGAACTACAAGGGGCATCTGGGTGGCGCAGTCAGTTGAGCGTCCAACTCTTGGTTTCGGCTCAGGTTGTGCTCTCAGGGTCGTGGGATCGAGCCCCATGTTGGACTCCGCACTCAGCGGGGAGTCTGCCCCCCATCCCATGCTCATGCACGCGTGTTCTCAAATAAATAAATTTTTTAAAAAATTAAAAAGAATTACAAGATGGCAAATATCCTAACCATATACACACACTCACACACACAGTCAGACTTTCATTTTGACAATTCTCGAGAGAAATCCAAATCTTAATACTCTTTACTGAATATGTATAGTTTTTGGCATGTCTACACATCTGTAATCTACTAGAGTTGAATTGAGTCTACTCACAAATGATCCACTTTCAGAAAAACAAAAATTGTTTTTTCCACATAGTCTTTTTTAAATTTTTAAAAATTCTAATTCTAGTGTAGTTGATATACAGTGTAATGTTAATTTTAGGTGTGCAATACAGTGATTCAACACTTCCATACATTACCCTGTGCTCATCACAAGTGCCCTCCTTAATCCCCATCACTTTTTTCACCCATCCCCCACCTACCTCCCCTCTGGTAACCATCAGTTTGTTCTCTACAGTTAAAGAGCCTGTTTCTTGGTTGGTCTCTCTCTTTTTTACCCTTTTTTTCTTTTGTTTCTTAAATTCCACATCTGAGTGAAATCATATGGTATTTGCCTTTCTCCGACTTCTTTCGCTTAGCATAATACTCTCCAGCTCTGTCCATGTTGCTGTAAGTGGCAAAATTTCATTCTTTTTGTGGCTAAGTAATATTCCATTCTATATATATGCTGCATCTTCTTTATCCATTCATCTGTCAACAGACACTTGGGCTACTTTCATATCTTGGCTGTTGTAAATATTACTGTTATAAACATAGAGGTACATGTATCCCTTTGAATTTTATCTCTTCGTTTACATATTTTCATTAAAACTATCAAAAAATTGGAAGCCAGCTGGGGCTTAAAGCCAGCTGCTGTGTGTGCACATGTCCAAGCAGAGGGGAGTCTGTGGGGGAATGTTCTGGAAGCGGTGAAGCCTCATCACTGAGCAGCTCGGTGCCTGCTCTGGTCTCCCTGGCCCAGAAAGATGGTCTCAGAAAAAAAGAGGCTGGCCGGCAGCGAGGAGTCTAACCTGGTGTGTGACCTTAAGTAAATCTCCCTTAGTTTTACAGCACCCGAAGGGGCTCATCAAGAATGGAGGAGGTGTTTGCTTCCTCTGGAGGCTATGAAGGTACAACTGGAAATAAAAGTGAAAATTCTCAGGCCGAATGATAGCCCAGTGACGCGGCAACTCTTTGTACAGCGAGATTCTGAAACAAGAATGAAAGGTGAAAATGATACCAGCATTACCTCTAAAAATCACTTTTCAGAGGTGCCACATCAAGGCACTGGACACCGAGTCCTTCACACCTGATCTTCCTCCTGCCGTGGGGATAAAATGTTAATGTCACCTGTCAAGACTTCGTACCTTGTGCCCGTGTTGAATGAAAAATGGGTGTCGTGAAACAGCAGAATCACCCTCAGCGTGACGCTGGGCTCACGGAGGGCGTCCCTGAGATTCCTGAGGGAAGGGCAGCTACCCAGCTCTGTCACACTCCCTGAGGGCGGGCACGCTCTTGCACACGCAAGCGTACATGCTCAGGGACCAGAGCGAGGGGCACCGTCACCTGGGCCACGCTCCTCCTCTTTTCTTTTTCTCTCTTTACCTCTCTCTCACCACAGTTAGTTGAATTTTTGTTAAGTGAAAAATTAACAGCCCATTTGATGTGAATCTTCCGTGTGAATAAACTCACACACATGCATGCGCACACCTACGCAGTCCTGGGCAAGACTGAGGAGAGGACAGACCTGACTCAGATACCTGACCTCAAAATCCCTTAGGTATCAATTCAAGAACGTGAGTGTTTTCGTTCCTTGAGTGCTCTGGCTAGGGAAGAGAGATGGCTTATACTGTACACGTCTTCTCCATCTTCACCTACTCTGATGTAATCCACTACAGCAAAGCCTATTTCACACCAGCGCTCTATTGATCATGATTTGCCCATTGGTGATTCCAAATTTCATGGCGTTTTAGGATCATTTTTCCCAGGGTGATCCTGTGTGTGTAGGAGGTAAAGCTGAACCTGTAGGGACCCCAGATCTACTCTGGTGGTTGCATGAGCCTGTTAGGCTCATTTCCCTGTGCACAACCAAAGACAAACAAAGACTTCTCTCGGGTGAGAGGATTTTGATGTGATCACTGCCTACTTGTTTGGTTCCCCCTCAGTGGGGTTATGGGTGATGATGACAGTTTAGCCTGTATAAGGGAGTGCAGCCTGTTACCCCTAGTGACTTTCAACACGTGTAGGTGACATTTCTGAGTAGCTGAAGATCGAGGGCATAGCGTGGTTCTTGGCAAAGAAGTACTGACAGTCGAGAATTTTCCTCCTAGTGTAAAGCTGGGGTGTTGGTTATTATCATGTTAAGTAATATTAAGTAATACAACTCTGCCTCTCATTTCCTGGAAACTGCCCTGAGCCATCCCTGTTACTATAGTGTCAGTGAGCATTTCCTGAAAAGGGACTGTCCGTCTGCCCTCACTCAGGGTTACTAGGATAGGGCCTGGGCTGGCTGAGGACCCCTTCAGTGGAGGGGCCACGTCACCGGAGCCTTTGCCCTAGGTTCCCAGGCAAGACTACTTTGAGGGGAGGTGTGGGACCTGATTGCATCCTGATGTCAGAATCCCAAAGCTTCTGGGAAACAGATGGGTAGGCTTAGAGCCAGGTAAAACCAAAGCTTTCAACATGGCAGATATACCAAGCCTAGAACACCCAGCCCTCTCCATGGTTTTTCAGGATTTGGGGTGAAGCTAGGAGGGGGTGAACACTGTAGGGGTTCTCTTAGAACTCCCTCCGTGGTATATATTGGATTTCCTAAAGCAAATACAGAAGCAATGTGTTATTTGTTTTAAGATAAAAATCAACTCAAGGCCATTAGCTTGTTATTGTGTTTGATAAATCTGGGTCACGTGTGACGGGAGGCCTGCCTGTGTCTTTAATCCACTGTTACTTCAAGTTAGAATCAGCGTGTGTGCTTAATGCTACCTGTTTTTGTTCAATATAATGTTGCCAGAAGTAATAGATGCCCTGGGACATAAACCTAAAACAACATACATTTCTCAGTCAAGAGATCCTGAATTTAATCTAAAAATAGCCTAAACAGTAGTTTATGTAAACCTCAAATATCAAGACTCCCAGCCCAATGCTAGTTCATCAAACTGTAAATTTATGAGGCAGTTAGCATTTGAACATTTTAAACCAGATCAAGCCCGATCTGTGTTAGACACAGGCTCCAGGAATCCAGGAATCCCACTCTTGGCTGATCTTGCTGACTGGAACATTCCTTGGGGAAGTCCTCCTCTGAGGCCGGCTGTCCTGAAACGCTCACATAACATACTGTGCAGGCGCACAGCTTTGGATGGCATAGAAAGCTTTTCTAAACACTGTTTTAAACATAGTTTTGTCTCCTGAGAGACCAGGCCCTCTGGCCAGCAGAGCCTGGCAGAGCGAGCGAAGAAGGCTCTTTCATTTTACAACCAACTTGATCACCAGAGAAAACTTAGAAGTGGTCACAAAGGAAACATTCCTCCATATGTGGTGAGGCCACTCTGCCAGGGCTTGGATCTCCCCCAATTGTGGTTTCCCAAACAGCATCCTTGTTGTTTGAAAAAACCCATCTGGTGGCCGCTCCAGAGATCCCAGCCCGGGATGACGGGAACCAGCTTATAAAAGTGCAAAGCCAGATGAACAACTGACTCATGGGTTGGTTCTCCGTAGGATTGGATTCTCCAAGGTTGACAACAAAGCATTTTCACTGGTCCGCACACTGTGCTTACACCTTGTCACCGAAGATGGGATGGAGCCCCATTTTCACAAGACATTTTATTTCTATCGCCCCTACACACTGAGCAGAGTTCACTGAAATCCATCAATATTTTCAGAAGATCCATTTGAAAACTCTACCAGTAGTTTTATTTAAAGATCTCAAATCAAACCCAAATCAAGATTTAAGATGACTTTTAACATCCTCTGGTATAAATGCACTTGAAAAACCAGTTAGTTCCTTCAAAAGTTAACACAAAACAAAGAAATGATAGGTAGATAGACAGACAGACGGATGGCTATAGATAGCTGTAGGTAGAGATAGATAACAAGCAGGAAAAAGAAAACCTGAAAAGCTGAGTAACGGTACTGAAAAATAGGACTCATTCAGCGAAGTAACTACTAGAAATATATCTAAATTATTCCTATTGGTCAGACTTCTCGGACAGTCTCTTGGTTCTTCATTTCACTTGAATTGGATGGCTACCTGGTCTCTTGGCAGGAGGGCAAGACTGAGTCTAGCCAGAGAAAGCTTGTGTCATTCTGTTGAACGAGCCACCACTGCATTAGACTTAGCACCCCTGTAAGGGATATGGATTCTCCGATTTGGTGGTGCTTTCCCCCATATTAAATAGATAATTCATTCAAGAAGTTTGCACAGAGTGCGTGCTCTGTGCCAGTCACTGGTGGAGAAGCTGGGATAGAAAGCTGCCCCAAGGGAATCTGGGGAGTTGGAAGAGCCTTTGGGAAACGCAGAGGGAGGGCATTGTTCAGGGCAGGGTCTAGTAGAGCGGTCCGGACCACGGCACAACGTGGCCATCAACACGAAGGTGGCACCACAGGTGTGCTTTCTTCTGACAGGATAGTAGTTAGTCACTTAACCAACTGACCAAAAATATTGGTCCAAGTGGGGAAACGTAAAGAAATTATACTTCGGTGCCTTCAACATTTTGTTTTAGCTTAAGCCGTGAAAATGTTAACTTTTTCACCAATTTCACGGTGGGGGTGAAAGCTTTTCCTTTGAGGGTGCGTGTCTGCTGACTGGACTTACATCTCACCTTCCTCACGCAAGCCGCAACTGTAGTGAAAGGAGTTCAAATCCCAGGTTGTTTTTTCTTTTTTCTTTCTTAGATGGAGTAGAACATGAAAGACCGTTGTGAGGCAGTCCAGGGCAGATTTTTATGTTTTTTCCCCCCTCATCTTTTACACTTGTTTTGCCCATCCCCAATTTGGCAGCGGTCTATTTTTAGCCACTCGCTAAGTTAGTTTTCCCGAAAACGACTTTTGTTCTCCTGTTTCCTTGATTAACACAACATGTAACCACACATGTTAATTGACACAGCAAGTCTTAGTGACATAAATCGGTTTGCGAATACATACGATTAAGCCCCGGTTAAGTGTACCCTTGACTCATGGGAGTAGAGCTGTGTGGGTGAGCAGAGAGTGCCCAGCCAGCCCGGAGACCCAGGAGCTCGAGGGCCTGCCGGTGTATTTCAAAAAGGACGCGGGTGGTTTTGGCTAATCCAACTCCACATGGTGATGGTGGTGAAGGCTGTGTCTCGTAGGCAAGCGTATGGAGGGGCCTGGAGGGCGTGCAGAGTAAGAACACAGGCTTCTGTCAAGAGACATCAGGATTAAGCAGCCAGCAGGGGGAATTGACGGAAGATGGTCAGAGGCCTATGAGGGAAACTGACAAAAGTGTTCCGGAGAAGCCTTTAGAACCTCTTTTTAGACTTATCTCTGTCTGTGTCTTCTCTTTGCCCAGGCTGGTAGTGATCTGAGGTCAAGGATGGCATATCGGGCACCATTCTTTGTTCTCTTTCTAGTCCATTAGTTGGCACTCGGGAAACCTTTCATAAATATGTGTGAATGGAGGAAAGCACATGTTGTCTCCCTTGGGCTTGTTGACGGAGGATGGGCATCCTTCGGCACAGCGAGTCTCTGCCCTGGAAATCACAGGTCAGCAAAGGGTGTGCCCTCTGCTCTCATATGTTCCATGGCCCAGGTTATCCCAGTGACGACAGATGTGCAAACTAAGATTGTCGTCAAGCCTATAGCGCGTGGTCCACCACACACGTCTAGACAGGCCTTCTGGTGTCTATGAGGTACACCTGGGCCGGGAAGGCGACAGGTATGATCTCGGTGGACCCAGGTATAATGATGTGAAAGATAGAAAAGCCGCATTTTTCACTGATGTGAAGATTTGCACCCATGATATTATATAAGTCAAAGTCTTAGATGGTCCCCACTAGACCTTCATGTGGTGACTTCCCCATAGGGCAACAAAACACTTAGATCCTTAATATTGGCATATTTTAGTGTCAAAAAGCAAGTGTAATCATCAGAAACTTACAGTTTAAGAACTGTGATATCACAGTGAATATAATTTGTTCATTTATTCACGCATTTAGCAAATGCTGTGGTGTTCTGTGTGCTCTGTCAGTCTTCATTCATGAAGTAAGGAGATCGTCGCTCTGTTTCTCTGTAAGCTCATGGCTGTCGGTCTGCTCTGTTGAGAGTAGCCAAGGACTGGGTGTCAGCCTGTCACTCGTCGCCTCTCAGGCTTGATTTAAGTTAGCATAGTATGCTGGAACCTGGAACTGGAGGTGAAAGCCTATAGCCTAAGTGTCCCTCTCTCCCTTTCCTTTCCTTCGGGCAGCTTGGGGATGAACCACGACGATGACCACTCGTCCTGTGCTGGCAGATCCCACATCATGTCAGGAGAGTGGGTAAAAGGCCGGAACCCCAGTGACCTCTCTTGGTCCTCCTGCAGTCGTGATGACCTTGAAAACTTCCTCAAGTAAGTCCTTTAATCATTCTGTACAATCACTACAATGGAAAGTACTTCCAGAAAACACAACAATTGGAGTCTTACCAAGTGTGGGAAGGAGAAACGAATCTCTTAGAACTCTGAGCTGGCCTAAAGAGGTGGTCGGTACAGAATCTCCCCTATCTGGCCTAAACTTCCTCCCAAATGTATGTCTGGTATGATGCGGGGCACCCAGCTGCTATTCATAAATGCTTTGTTGCTCGATTGACTATCAACACGGTGACCGTGACTTGAAGAGAACCCCGTTGCGTTACTCTGCAGTATTTTGACCCTAAATGGACACCACCTTAGCAGCATCCCTTGGCTGCTATGGAAAAGGGCATTTCCTTAATGCTCAGGCTGCTTCCCTTGATAGGGAGCACATTTGCTGGGGAGCCGGGCCTGCTCACCTCCCTCCCATGTGGGGATGGGCTCTGTTTATCTCACTGCCACTTTCTTTCCAGAATACATCTGCACCGTTCCACTCGCAGATTTCCATCTGATTTCAGACCTTTGTCAAACAAAGTCTTAGCTCCTGTACTATGAGGGTCCCTTAGTGTCAAGACCTTAGGGACAAATTTACAGATTTGATGTGCAAACCCTGATCACTTTCTTACTTAGCTGGATTCATCTGTCCACTCTGGAGACGAAAGGGACTCAGGGAGTCTTACCTGCCTATGGAGCTTTGTAGTTCAGTAACACATTAAAGCACCCAGTGAATTCGGGACGGAACAGTCAAAGGCATCACTCTGCCTTCTGTCCTCATCCTGAGTCTTCTTTCGTGACATTTCCTGTGGGTGGGGAAATTAAGTGGTGCACATGTCTTAAAAATGGACTTGTTAGTTTTAATATAATCTATTTCCTCCTGAGTACTTGTTATCACAGAACCTTAATGAAATGTTGTAAGCCACTTGACATTGTTTCATTTTTCCCAGAAGGGTCAGTGAAACGGGGCAGGGTATTTTCATCTGCTCATGTACATATTGCTGGTCCCACTGCCTTTGTTAAAGTGTTGTGTGTGTCTGAGCCCGGGAGAAGTGGCCCAGCATCAGCCTCTATGTATTCGTGGGCGATTCTGTGCCTCAAGAATCTTGGTGAGAGGCTGGCTTTCCTTTCCACAGCCATCTGCCTTGTTTTGGGAATTAAGAAATCAAAGCATTCACGTATTTAACCTCCCTTAGGAGCCACAGCCTCACAGCCCCCCAGTTCAGTTTCTCAGAGTTGTTCTCAACCTCTTGTGAACATTTCCACCCTGGTTGCCATCCTGATGTCTTTTGCAGACTGTGCCACCAGCCAGCTTTCAGGGGTGGGACACCTAGACCTGTCAGCTGCCAAAGCCTACCCCAGACCCTCCAAGAGAATCTGCAGAGTTGGAAATAAGCACTTGGTTTTTATTTGAAATAAAGCAAAATGACCCTAACTTCTTTTTTTCTTCATTCATAGTAATTTTGCTCAAAGACGTATTCTTTTTTCTTTTTTTTTTTTTTAAAGATTTTATTTATTTATTTGACAGAGACAGAGACAGCGAGAGCAGGAACACAAGCAGGGGGAGTGGGAGAGGGAGAAGCAGGCTTCCTGCTGAGCCGGGAGCCCGATGTGGGACTCGATCCCAGGACCCTGGGATCATGATCTGAGCCAAAGGCAGTTGCTTAACCAACTGAGCCACCCAGGCGCCCGTCAAAGACGTATTCTAAGAAAATACCCTAGGAATCTATTTCAAAAGTATTCTCATCCAAGAATGCTCAAACTTGAGAAAAGTACATTAGCCTCATGGGTGTGATGCTCAGGCCCTTTCCTAGTTGCTAAACTCCCATTGCCTTTGTGGTAAAGATCTGCATTGGGTCAGGTAGAAAAAGAAGAAAAAGAGAAAAAAAGCGCAATGCATGTAGCCCAGGGCCGGGGTCGTCCTGCCATCGGTAATTTGGAGATGCGTCCTTCTCACCCGCTCTTAGCTGACAAGTCAGAACCAAAACCTGGGCAGGACACTCGCAAGTCAGCTTGCCTCTTGGCTGTTGCAGGTCGAAAGTCAGCACCTGTCTGCTGGTTACAGACCCCAGGAGCCAGCACGCGCTCCGTCTCCCTCACAAGCTGCCGGGCATGCACTACAGCGCCAACGAGCAGTGCCAGATCCTGTTTGGTACCAATGCCACCTTCTGCAGAAACATGGAGGTAAGCAGCCCCGGGAGGCCTGGCTCAGGAGGGAGCAGCTGGCTTCTGTCGGAGGACACAGCCACCCATACGCGACACACACACACACACACACACACACACGGATGCACGCTCACATTCACTTACCCATGTGTGCATGTACATACACCCTCACGGGCATTTGCCCTGGTGCACCCCATCCTTCTCGGAAGTGACGCAAAGTCCCCTGATACGGTTAGTAGATAGCAGAGCAAGGATCTGTCTCAGGTCTGTTCGCCCGCAGAGCGCACACTCTCTCACCATGCTGCAGACAACAAGCCGTGGCTTGGCCCCTTCTGGGGCTGGAGGTGCCAAGAGGGATGCGCGGGGACCTGGGGCAGTGCCGTCTCCATGCCATGGCCCAGGGGGAGGCCAGAGCAGCCTGTGTTCTGGCCTCTAGCCGGCAGTTGGCTCAGGTAAGGGGGCAGAGTCTGTGCCGTTCTGGAGCAGAAGGCCAGAAGCAGGAGAGCTAGCTGGGGTGGGGCTCAGTGGGACTCAGGAGCCACCCAGTGGCCGGCGGCCTGAGGGAGGCCGGCTAGTGCTGGAGCTCAGGGTGGCATCGAATCCCGGGGAGGGAGCCTGGAGGGCGGGACAGGCTCCCGGAGCTAGAACCTAGGGCGAGACCAACTCCAGGACAGCCACACTGGGGACTGTGCCTCCAGGATGAGACCCTGGGGTCGCAGCCCGCAGAGCAGGTCAGCCTGGACTCCGGGAGGCGGGGTGCTGCCTCTCAAGTGCTCCCTCGCTCTGGGGGAGTTGGTTCAGGAAATCAGGGCGGAGTCCTCAGGTGGAGCACCACCTGCCATTGTTTGGGGTGCAGAAAAGGGCAGCGCCTCAAAAGCAGGCTAGCACTTCCTGCTAGCTGTTTCCCCAAAGGGCATTTGTTCACAGCTCTGTCGTGAATCTTCTTCTCCCATCCCCTTGCAGAGGTGCCAGCAAGGGTCCCTTCCAGAGCCGTCGCCCACTGTACACCCCAATGCCTTGTACCTTACACCTTTATGGGGAGACGCAGTGAGCCCCAGCATTCGATCATCCCCGGCAGTCTGCCATTGGTATGTCTGGTGCTCACCATCGGCCTTGACCACGAAGACTCTCCTTCAGATACCATGTGCAGCTAGGAGGCACCCTGTTTGCCTGTCCCAGCCTTCGGTCCTTTAAAGTACCTGATGACACAGAATCATCAGAAAGGGCAGCTTTCACAGGGTCCTTTGATGATGTGGTGACGGCACAAAATCCATGTGGATAGAACCCCAGGGGAGGACCCTGAGCGTTCAGGAAGAGTAGAGACGCCCTGGGTGGAGAAGAGAGAAGTGCCCAGCTGAGACAGGACACAGAGCAGGCACTCGGCTCAACCTCAGGGCCGGTGGGGTGTTGCAGGTCATGCTGTGCTGGCCCAACCAGGGGCGGGATGGACGGGGGATGCGGTGGGGCAGGGGGTGGGAAGCCAGGCAGAGACCTCTTCCTCCCTCAGAGCTGCAACCATTTTTGCCTTGCACACCATTTGGGCCAGGAGGGATAGGAGGGGGGAGGTACCTATACCGGGGGCTCATGATCTCCCAGGCAGAGAGAGTGCATAGGGAGGGTCAACTTTCCATGCACTGTCACATGAAACCCTGACTGCAACCGTCGAGGCAGAGGCTTTGTACCCCATTTAACAGATGAGAAAACAGAGGCTAAGAGAGGTTAGGTAATGGGCCGAGGTCACCAGCCGGAAACAGGGGGGTGGGCTGCAGACTGAGCCCGGGTGTGTCTATTACTGAGGGAGAAAAGGAAGACTATGGACAGTCCTTTAAAGACAGACCCCAAAGGGGAGGAAGGTGACCTGGTATTTCATTTTCCTTTGCGAGCTTCATTTTGTTTGAAGAAGACAGCGAAATGGCAACAAGTAATGATCAGCTTAGCTATGCTGCTTTTTTTTTTTTTCTCCCTAGAAGCCCAAGATACAAATATATAAAGTGAGATCCTCTCATTGTGTAAGTTACAGGGAAGCCGAGCATTTATTCCCATGGCTCACCAGGAACCACAAAAGATGTCTTCCCTCTTGCCTTTTCTTTGGAGGTCACCAGCACTAAAATAAAATGGATGTTTGTCTTCCCCAATACCCAGCAGGAGTGGAAGAGCACGTGTTAACACGGCTGACTAGCTGGCCAGCAGCATCAGGGAGCTGGCGGAAATTTTCCTGCTTGCAAGGCGAGGGTGCTCCCTGCAGTGTGAATCTCACAGTCAGATGGCGGTAACTCACACAGTCAGATGGTGGTAATGTCATGCTGATGCATAAGAGGCACTGCTGGACAAGCACGAGGCCAGCTGGGAACCAAGGAGTGCTGCCCTAGGCCTGGGACACACCATATGACTCAAAGCCAAACTAAGGCAGTACCCCACTACGGGATTTTTTTTTTAAAGATTAATTTATTTGAAAGAGAGAGAGAGTCTTAAGCAGACTCCGTGCTGAGTGTGGAACCCAACGGGGTGGGGATGGGTGTGGGGGGACTCAATCCCAGGACCCTGAGATCATGACTTGAGATCATGACCTGAGCTGAAATCAAGAGTCATATGCTCAATTGACTGAGCCACCCAGGAGCCCTCCAACTAAGGGAGTCTAAGGCTTGCTTTATCATCAGTTTACTCATGTGGTACCTTTATGGATCTGTGTTTCAGTGGGTGTTCAGTATAACAGAAGGGCGTACATATGTCGTATTGTTCCTTTCTTGTTCCCTGTAACACCGACTTTTTAGTGCATGAGCCCCTTCCCCTCTTCAGCCTTGTCCTCACCTCCTTCTGCATCTCCCTTTCACCTACTCTGTTCCAGTTAAATTGCCTTCCTGCTCTTTCTTGAACCTGCAAGGCATGCTCCTGGCAGGGACACTCTCTGCTTCATGATGGCCATTTCCTCTACCAGAATACTCTTCTCCCACTTGTCCCTGTGACTAAGTGCCTCATCTTTTTTGAGTTTTTTGGGGTTTTGTTTTTTCAGAGATAATCTTCTCAAGGAGGCCTACCCTGACCATGCTATTTAAATTTTTAATCTGGTAAGGGGCGTCTGGGTGGCTTGGCTGGTTAAGTGTCTGACTCTTGATTTCGGCTTGGGTCATGATACCAGGGGCGTGAGTTCAAGCCCCGTGTCAGGCTCCATGCTCAGCAGGGAGTCTACTTGAGATTCTCTCTCTCTCCTCTTTCTGCTTCTTCCCCTACCTTGCTTACATTCAACCAGTCAATCAATCAATAAAATCTTTAAAATGTTAATCTGGTAACCCTCTCCTGCCCACTCTTAGAGCACCCAGGTCTCCTGATTCCCTAAGGGAAAGCCCTACTTTCACAAACTTACATTTTTTGCATGCTATATAATTCACTTGTTTGTTGTGACTATTGATAATCTCCCTCTAGATGATAAACCCTTCAAGGGCAGGAATCTTTGCTTTTACTCATCAGTGTTTTCCAAGTACTTTGGTCAGTGCCTAGCATATAGTAGGTGCTCAATAAGTATGTGTTGATCTGGGATCCATCCATAACCCTAACAGCAAATTTAAGGTCTCACATGACTTTACCCAACCACCAACAGCCCTGTGGACAAGCTGTGTTGAAGAAGAAACTCTTAGAGACCCCCTGTATAATTATAATGTATTGACTCTCTAAACCCAAATTCACGATCCATTTCACCAACCTACATGTAAGACTGTCATATGTCTTGCAGGGACCCATACAGATCTTTCCGGTGGCTTCCTGCCAGGGCAAGAAACTGCTCAAAGCAGCACGGTAGATCTGGTAGTGAGTGACTGCAGGCTGGTTCCTAGTGACCGTTTCTGTGTGTGTCTTCTTTGTGCATTAGTGCCCTCATTTGGTAAAATCCAAGGCTCCTGGTGAGTTAATACACATGGGGTGCTGAGAACTGAGCCTGTTATCCAAGTACTTGAGCTTATATGTGTGTTATTACTACCTTTCTGGATAACACTGATTCCCATCCATTGGAGCACAGAACTAATCTGGGCGTGTACATCTGTAGGATCAGCATTTCTCTGTATTGAACTTCTCAGGGCCATGAAAAATTAAGCATTACGTAACCCCTATATTCTTCTGGCAGCCAGAGACATCCAGAACCAATCAGAAAGGTCTCTTAATCCAGTGCCAAATTGAACTTCATAACCATTATTATTCTTTAATGCTCTTGAGGATTGAATTGGATTTCATGTAATAAAATGATCATGGTCCCAATGTTGCCTTTAATTTCTTATTCTGACTTCTGCCTTTGGCCAAGATGAAGTAACAGGGACCAGATTTGCCTTTCCACCTGAAGCAACTAAGAAATCAGATGACCTATATGAAATAGTGATTTTTTTCTTGACATTGGACCTCCAGCAAGAAAGAATTGTGATCCTTGAGAGATGTGAAGCGCCTAAGGTGAGCCCTCTGATTATCCTGGCTTACTGCCTGGATAGTCTCCAGGCTGTGGCACAGGGAGGGAGAACTGAGAAGAAACAAATCTTCCTGAGTTGAAGAAACAGAGCTGGGAGCACAGAGAGGCCAAGGAAGTTAGAGTTCGCAGAGAGAGGTGCCACAGAAGAGCTTTATAAAGAAAGAACCTCAGAAATGTGCTCAAGATCTCCACGGATCTTCAGCTTAGTACTCAGCAATGTATGTGTGAGAAGACTACCCAAGGCCATCTGAAAATATTAGAGGGAACAACCACCGGAGCTCACGTAAAATGCACAGAAGAGTGTTGTGTCAGTAGCATGGCAAAATTAACCCTGTCCTAAATGCTGATCTTGTGCCACCTAATAAAGTTTAGAAGCAAAATCTGAAAGGATCACGCTGTTTCCAGGTGACTTAAGCAGGTCCTGGAACAAAGCTCAAAAATATTTGTAGAAATACAAATTCATTCACCACTCAATAAAATAAAACTCACAATGTCTAGCATCAAATAAATTACCAGGTCTTCAAAGGAGCAGAAAAATGCATCCATAATGAGGAGAAAAATCAATCAATCAATCAATCAAAACTGACCAAGAAAGACACAGACAAGGGCGTTAAAACAGGAATTGTAACCATAGTCCAGATTCAAGAAGATAGCAGAAAGATTGAACATGTTAAGTAGAGATCAGGAAGATATAAAACAGATCCCAAGGAAATTCTAGAAATGAAAACTCCACTGTATGAAATGAAGGAGACACTGTGGCTGGGAAATGAGAGATTGTGGAAGAAATCATCAGTGGACTTGAAGTGATTAAAACTATCCAGAATGAAACTTAAGGAGAAAAAAGACAGATAAGAAATAGAAGACAGCATCAGTGAGCTGTGGGTCTTCAGGTGGCCTTATATATATGCAGATGATACCCCAGAAGGAAATGAGAGAGAGCAAGGACAGAAATAATCGAAGAAAAAATGGCTAAAAAAAATTCCAAGCTTGATGAAAATGATAAGCCCACAGATCCAAGAAGCTCAATGACCCACAAGCACAAGAAAAATGAAGAAATCTAGATCAACACTCATGATCCAGTTGCTTAAAAGTAATGATAAAGAGAAAATCTTAAAAGGGCCAGAGGAGAAAAGTTATGAACACATAAACAAAGGTTAAAAAAAAAAAAAAGTATTTCTCATTTGAAACAATGCAAGCGGAAAGATGGTAGAGCAGCATCTTTAAAGTACTGAGAGGGGAAAAAAAAAAAAAAAAAAAAAGCCTGTCACCTTAGAAATCAATACCTGGCAAAAATCTCTTTGAAAATTAAGGTGAAATGGAGTTTTTCTGTTATGCAAAAGCTTAAAATATTCATCTCTGGCCCAACCCATGCTGTAAGGAATATTAAAAGAAATCTTTCAGGCAGAAAGAAAATGATAGTAGATGGAAATACGTATCTACACAAAGAAATGAAGAACCCTGGAAGTAGGGACCACATGGGTGAATATATGATATACTTAAATATGCTCAAATGTCTTTAAAAGATCATTGACCATTTAAACAACTGTCTTACAGAAAAAAATAAGAATACAGTCATGGTCAGTGTCCAGGTCCTAATTCCCAGAACCTGTGAGCTTTACCTTTATAGGGCAAGAGGGACTTCTCAGGTTTTATTCAGTTAAGGATCTTGAGATGGGGAGATTTCCTGGATTCTCTAGATGGGCCTGATGTAATCAGAAGGGTGCATACTGAGAGGGAGGCAGGAGATCAGAATAGGTAGCCAAAGGAAGCAGAATGATAGCAGGAGGAAAAGGTGGGAGTCATGCAAGGAGGCGGCCATCCGCCAAGGACAGCAAGGCAGCTTCTAGGAGCTGAAAAGTTCAGGGAAATAGATTTTCCCCTCAGAGCCTCCAGAGGGAACCAGCCCTGTGAAAAGCTTGATTTAAGCCCATTGCAACTGATTTTGGACTTCCAACTTCCAGAACTGTACGATGAGAAATTAGTGTTCTCTTAAGCCACGAAGTTTATGGTGATGTTTTTTAGAGAAGCCGTAGAAAACACTAATAGCTTTGCTATGGGAAACCAGTATGGTAATGTAGAGTTTATGACATTCATAAGAGTAAAGTGCATGACATTCTTCATTTTTCTGTGTAGAAGATGCAGATGTGCTCTTCATGTGTTAATGAAGTAGATCAGTTCAGTGTCTGTTTGGAGAGCAGGGTGATAGTCTTCTTGGTTGAGGGGAGTCACTTGTACATAGTAAACAGCCAATAATTGACACAATTTTGTACTTTTCAACCTATGGAGTTTTTTTGTTTTTAGAGAGAGAGCGCACATATGCAAGCACGAGGTGGGGAGGAGCAGAGGGAGAATGAGAGAGAGAATCTTAAGCAGGCTTCACACTCAGCTTGGAGCCCAATGTGGGGCTCGGTCTCATGACCCTGAGATCATGACCTGAGTTGATGAAATCAAGAGTCTGATGCTTAAACGACTGAGCCACCCAATAGCCTATGGTTTTGTCATCATATGGACAGTTCCTCTCTGAAGAGGAGGAGAGAGGAGTAATGGGAGGGCAATGTGCTCACAGGGGAAGAGAGTGGGTAGTTTCAGAATTAGTGTAGCCAATAGACAACTCACCTCCATAGGAAATTGTGTTGGCTTATATTTTTTAACTTAAAAAAAAATTGTAAGGCTGAGTTAAAGGAACTTGGATAATTTTGCTATGGACCAATGAAGCTAACAAATTGTGACAGATTGCCAAAAATAGGGAGTCTTTTTCACATTCTTCCCAAAAGAACCCTAAAATAAAGTATTTTGGATTTCCCAGTTCAAGGAGAGGACTAGGTAAGATCATATAATGAATGGAGCGCTAACCTAGAAGGCAGGAGAACAGATTCAGGCCTGTCTTGAAGGAATAATATTGAACTCCCTGCCTCAGTTTCCCTTTGTAAAATAAGCCTGTTGGATGATCTCTAAAGTCCTTTTGGTGGTAGAATTCTAAGCCTCTCTAACAAATTTGTTGCAATGAACAAATAAAATAAGTACTTTTAAAGTAGTAAAAAAAAAAAAGAAAGAAAGAAAAGAGTAAAGTACATGATATTCACACAAAGACCAGAGCAGGAGAAAGGGTCATATACTATTGTAAGGTTTTTATACTACATATGAAGTGGAATAAATTGCACAGGAAGACAGACTGATAAGTTAAAGATGTATATATATATAGTATCAACTGTAAATCAACCAACAAAAAACACAACAAAGTTATAGCTAATAAGCCATACAAAGGACACAAAATGTGAGCATATATTGCTTATCCCTGTGGCCCTTTAAGCGTATTAGAAATAGGTTACGTAAAGTGGATTGTAAGTGCATGTTTCATGTTAGTCATTTATACTCCATTCTGCTAAGACAATGGCACAGTTGACGTTGGGGCCCATGACATATTCCGTTTAGATGTGGGTCTCCTTGTGGCCCCCGTGCTCATCCCATTTCTCCAGCTGTCCAGTTCTTCACAATAATCCCACCCATGACGTCATGACATGTCAAGGGTCTCCAGTTATTTCAGAGGGAACTGTGGTGCAGAATTCTCGGCAAAATCCTCCAAATCACGTGAGGCCCCCTTTAATAGGAAAAAAAAAAAGTTAATACTTTCTAGATACCATGAGAAAGAAAGAAAAACACTCATAGCCAGGAATTTTAGGGGAATGAATATCACGAAGCCAATACAACTCCAAGAATCTGAAGGAACCTCTTCTTTTACAAACCACATTCATGCAGAACAGTTGGAAACACCATCCATGTTCTCAGGTCCAGGCTCCCCCAAAGCTTGTTGATGGTGAGAACTTCATTGGCAAGCCCCTCAGCTGGTGTTCCTGTGCAGAGCTGTATGGGGGTAGGTTGGAAAAATACCTAAACATCAGTGAGGCAAGCGGGTGTGTGTGTGTGTGTGTGTGTGTGTGTGTGTGTGTGTTTTAGAAATTTCTAGAACTTTAAGCCTATCAGACACACACAAATAATGAAACGTAATGAAGGTTGGACACCGCCAAGGGAAGAAAACCACAAAACACACCAGTGCTGAGGAGTTGAACATTTTCTTTTTCATTTTCTGGAATACAGACCCATAAAAATAAGAAGCAAAGAAACTGGAGAGATTATATTTTGAGAAAAATACTAACCACCATGACTACCGGCAGGAAGAGTTTTCATTTTGCTTCTGCCTTTTTATGAGGAACAAAAGCTTATCCCTGGCAGAAGGTGGAGGCCTATCATCTCAGAGAATTGTGTTTCTCATGGACACGTCTTTATTATTGTACAAAAGCAGGGGTTCTGAACCAGGGTCTGCCGGATAGATTTTGGAGGTTTGGCGAACAAGGATAATGAAAGTTTACATCTTTATTTTTCTCCAATCTGTAACTGAAACGAGTACAGTTGACCCTTGAACAGCACGGGTTTGCACTGTATGAATCCACTTACATGTGGGATTTTTTTATAAGTATAGTACAGTACTATGAATGTATTTTCTCTTCTTTTTTTGAGATTTTATTTATTTGAGAATGAGCAAGCGAGCATGAGCTGGGGGCGGGTGGGGAGAGGCAGAGGCAGAGGGAGAAGCAGACTCCCCACTGAGCAGGGAGCCCAATGCAGGAATTGATCCCCAGACCCCAAGATAATGACCTGAGTCAAAGGCAGATGCTTAACCAACTGAGCCACCCAGGCGCCCCTGAATGTATTTTCTCTTATATTTTCTTAACATTTTCTTTTAAAGAAATATAAAGAATATAGTATGTACTATAGGTAACATACAAAATATGGGGTAATCAACTGTTTATGTTACTGGTAAAGCCTCCAGTCGGCAGTCAGCTACTAGTAGTCAGGTTTTGGGGGAGTCAGAAGTTACACATGTGGACTTTGAGTGGTGTCAGGGGTTTGCATCCCTATGCCCATGTTGTGCAAGGGTCAACCGTATTTCCTTCAATCATGGATGTTGGCAATAAGCCCAGCAGTCTTAGCAGCACCCATGACTGCCTCGGGATTAGAACTCCCATCCCAGATAGTTCCATACTGCATGATGGTTGTAGCTGCTGTCTCAAGTTATCATTTACACTCACCACTATTTTAAAATTAACATTGCTTAGGGGCCCCTGGGTGGCTCAGTCGATTAAGCATCTGATTCTTGATTTCCGCTCAGGTCATGATCTCAGCGTCGTGAGATCAAGCCCCGCATCAGGCTCCCCTCTCAGCGCAGAGTCTGCTTGTCCCTTTCCCTCTGCTCTTCCCCCTACTTGCTCTCTTGTCTCTTTCTCTGTCTCTCTCAAATACATAATCTTTAAAATTACGGTGGTTATTAGACCCAGGGCCAGATCTTCTCAAGTATTGTGTTGACAAAGAAACACATGGGTCACTAAACTACAAGTTGGTATTTATTTTTGCATTTTGGATTATACTTAAATTTGTTTCTTTGGCAATCTTATGAGTTGTATAATTATGCATTGACAAATATTGTTCTGCAGAGGTGTTTATGGGCTCCCCAGGTGCCTCGTAGCACAGGGCCAGGTGCTCGGTGCTAGGCGGTGGCAGGCCGCCATCTGTTCCCAGCAGGAGGTGCTGGCTTGCCATGAGCTATTACTCTTCTTTAGTTGGAATTTTAAATATGGAACCTCCTTCTGACTAGGACTTTGTGTATGTTCTTTGACACAATTCATAGGCATTTTAAGATCAATCCAAATTACAAACCATTTCCGCATTCAAAGGCATAGGGTGAATAACTTGGGAAAAACGGTTGCTTTGGGAGTAGCCTAGCTTCAAATATTAACCAGATTTCTTGCCTTCTTAACGATTTGCATACTAGAGAACCCAGAAAAATTAAAATACAGTCCATTTTCATGTGTAGGGCCCTGGAGATCCCCACACCATCACCATGACATCCATGTCTGTCTGCAGAATACTGGTATTGTAAGGCTCAAAGCTGTCTATGGAAATATGAACTACCAAAAAAAAAAAAAATTGGCATCAATAGCTGGCATTTCTTGCAGCAATTATTGGCAAATATAGCCGTCTCCTCTTTTAGCCAATGGTAATGTGATGTTTTTAATTCAATAAAGCATTTCAAGAAAGTCCAAACATAAAAGTTCTAAACATTGGATGGTAAATATTTATTACAAAGGGGAAATGAACTTGACACAATTAGCCCGATCCATCTTCTTTATGATACAAGTTCTTCCTGTCTCTGTCAGGAAAGTCACTGGAAAGCAAAGGCACTATTTAATAAGACTTTAAAGCTGTTGGGGCTCAGATATCCTGCTGGGTGAAGCAGAGGGTGAGAGAGCCCAAGGTAGGTATCATCAACTGAAAGAAAGAGTGTGACATGGCTTCGGGAAACCGAAGGAAGAAATGCAGAGTTAGGACAACATTATGACAATGATCTCACAGCCTCATAAAGCCCCCAGCCCTTTCCTGCATGGAAGATATTTATCTGTCCCCCCTCATCACCCTGGTTCCTGGAGATTCTGAGTTGAAAGGTGCTATGTAACAACCACTCACCCTTAACCCTACAACCTCCTTGGCAACACATTCCATCATCATTGCCCTGAAGCCCGTGCATGACCGTCCCTGGAGAGGAAAGTAGTGCTGGGAAGGGATGAACACCAGCCTTATAACTGCCTTGAGCAAGGGTGTGCCCACATGTCATGGCGTTTGTAATGGATGGACATGTGCCTATCATGCTGTTTTTTTTTTTTTTTTTAAGTATTGAGCACAGAAGCTATAGGCCAATTGTTTCAGGAAGGCATGAGTGTCTAGAATGGTAATAGGCCCTTGGGGGTCTTATGTCTTCTTTCTACCTATTATTTGCCCTTCGCATTTAGTTCTCTTGGCCTTTCAGCACAGCGTGGAGGTGCTGTTCTTATGACACAGTGCTTAAGAAAGTCGCCTCCCAAGTCAGGCACCTAGGGTCATGTCCTGCCTCTGCCTCTTGAGCAATTTACAGTCTCTTCTGACTCAGTTTTCCAATCTGGAAATGGGAAAAATAGCTCTACTTACACACCGTAAGGTTATTATGAGGGCTAAGGAACAAATGAGTTAGAGTACTTAGCATGTACTATGCACTCAGTAAAGGTTAGCTAGTACCATTGTTTTCCATCCTGGAGCCAGTGGTAGAGGGGATGCTGTTTAGCTGACAGTCTTGTTGGCTGGTCCTTCTTTTCTGTATCTTTCCTTGTGCTGTCCTTGCAGTTCCTCCTGCTATGCTGGGAGCACCAGGCATTGCTCTCCAGCATCCAGTCCCTCTCTCTTATCACACCCCCCCCAAGTCCCTGGGATGGAAAGGCTCTTTGCGAACTTTCCCAAATCCCATAGCGATTCTCATGGGCATCTTGATGCCTAGAGATCCCTGTGGGGTCAGAACTACAGGTTCTTTTCTCTGATGTTGGTCACTTCTACACCTGGTGGGTCTTTAGAAGCTCCTCCAGAGAATGTCAGAAGTTTTAATGCCCTCCTCCAGATCTTCAGCCTCTGAGTCTCTAGAAGACAGCTTTCCTGGGGGATCTCACACTCAGCCGGGCTTGGGAACTGCCGATCTGAATGAGACCTGCCCCTTTAATGCTGAGTACCTGGCCAGAGTGGGCGGCTGGCCTGAACCAGAGCCTCGCCCTGCCCCTCTCAGACAGACAGGGCCACGCGGTAGGACGTTGGGTTGGGTGCCAGGTTGAAAGCTGTCCTGCCTGCCTCAGTCTCAGCCTCCTGCCCAGCATCTGCAGCCTCTCTCAAAACTGTTGGGCTTTGGCAGCAGATGGCCCCAATTTTCCAGAAGTGTTTGGAAGTTTACAGTAGACTGCTTCCTCAGAGAGCTCTCCAGACTTTGCAAGTTGTGTGTTATCTGCCATTTCTTGTCCCCCGTCACCCCCCCACCCTTGCCAGCAGAGTACCCGGGTGCCCTGGCCCTGCCTTCATCCAGCAGCAGCCTCTCTCTCCCCCAAGGTGGCCCTAGCCAGGTAACCGTCTCTCTGCGACCTACAGGACATGGAAGGAGTGACCAACCTCAGGGCTCAGGGAGCCTTCCAGAAAGGGGGCTGGCATGCCAGCCTGGGGGAAGGCTTCAAACTGCAGTAGTACTTGTGGAAAATTTGGATTAGTAACTTTTTCATCCAGCTCTTATTTTATCTCCCTTTTGGCTTGCGTTATCAGCAACACATTTCTGAGGGTTTTTACATAACTATTGCCTTCAGTATGGCTGCGAGACAGAGCTGTTCTCCAAACACTCAGTGGGTGCCCGGTGAGGAAGAGAATCAAAACAACCTCCCCAGCACTTAAAACGGACACCGGACACCACCAGTTGAAGAGAAATGGTAAAGCTTTGAATGCATGAACAGTGCTGTCTCCTGAGGAACTCAGACCTTGCCTGTGTTTTCACAGTACGCCAGGGAGGGAAGCTTGGCACCGGCCTATTTGTCCCGCAGCTGCTGGAGGCAGTCTGCTGCGAAATGCCATTGATACGACTTTTGCCAAACCTTAAGTGGAGCCAGTGAGGCAACAGATGCTAGAACCAGACAGCTGTTTCATTTCCTTTGTTCTTTGTCCCGGACCAGTAGCTTTCCACTGCTGTTTGGTTTGGTTTGGTTTGGTTTGGGGATTTTTTTTGGTTTTTTGGTTTTTGGTTGTTGTTGTTGGTTTGGGGTTTTTTTGTTTGGTTGGTTGGTTTTTATTTTGTTGTTTTTTTTGCTTTCCCATCTGACCTTATTTCACTTTTTTTCCCCCTATAAAACTTGATATTTTCACCATTTAACAAAAACGTTAAAATCCAAGGCAGGATAAAATTTTACCTGTACATGATAAATGCGATCCTCCTTTAGTCGTCTCATGCAGGAGTTGGTCTCGAGCTGATTGCCCTACTTTCTTCTGCTGTTGGAGCAGGAGCTTGGGGGAGCCTGTGCACCCCCACCCCTGATGTGACTTGAGTGGCTGTACGTTTCATCTGAGCCAAGATTATGTTGCCCATGATGCTTGCAAACAGAACATTACAGGCACAGGGCCCAAAGCATTCCATTCTATTGCAAATATGAGACAGTGATGAGACCAAGTGCCTGGTTGATGTGAAGGATGCGAGTTTGTAGGGGGAGGAAGCAGAAGAGGAAATTGGGACCCATCAAGAGGCAGTATTACAACCAGTGGATAAGAGTATGTGTTCTTGGGTCAGGAAAGGTCCCAGCTCCACAGCTTGGCTAGGTCACTGCAAAGTGTGACCAGTGATTGTTTCTGTCTCCTAAGATTGGCATGAGTGGCAATGAGATAATTCTGATAAAGTACTTAGCCTGAGCTCAGTAAACGCTTAGAGTATGTTAGCTTTTCCCTCATGCTATCAGAGCAGTGCATGGCCTCACTCATGAATGTATTTGTTCATTCATTGATTTATTCATTTGCTCATTCAGCAAGGCTTGTCTGGGTGTGTACCATGTGCTTCCACATGTATTAGCTTCCAGCTAATGAGAGCAGGAGGCAATGAAACACAGCCAGTGCCCCCTCCCTCCCCCCCACCCTAAGGAATACAGGATGGAGGGGAGCCAAGGGGGTAGCAGGTGAGACACATGGGACTGTTGCTCAGCAGGACCAGTTGGAGGTGGAGTGTTCTTAGAACCCTGATGGGTTCTTCCTGGTGGGAATGGAGAAAAGAAGGAAAGACTTTCCAAAAATGGGGCTCCTGGATTTGGCCTTGAAGAATACAGGGGATGATATCATGGCTCTCTATTTAGATTATATAGTTTGGTTCTGGTTCTTTCCCTGGACTGAGCTCTGAGGGCGGGTAGCAGGTCCCACTCCCTGTCCACCTTACTTCTCCAGTGTGGCGTGGTACAACCTGCAGAGATGTGGACTCCCCGGCAGAAGCAGCAGCCTGTGCAGGGGTGCGGGGATGTGGGTAGTCAGGTACATGTGGAAGGTGCGTGGAGGCGGCAGGGAGAGGAGAGGGGCTATGTCATAGGGGTTTTGAGTGAGTCCTGCAGGGAGTGATGGGTGGGTTAAATTGAGATCTGTGTTTCCAAAGAGATGTTGCAGATATATTGAGCGTGAGGAAGACTGCAGTCAAGAAGACCTGCAGGAAATGATTGCATTTGTCCAGATGAGAGAGGAAGAAGACTTGGACGAGGCAGTGGCATTGAGGCTAAAAAGAAAGAATTCACTCCGGGGGCACCTGGGTGGCTCAGTTGGTTAAGTGACTGCCTTCGGCTCAGGTCATGATCCCAGGGTCCTGGGATCAAGCCCCACATCAGGCTCCCTGCTCGGCGGGGAGTCTGCTTCTCCCTCCCCTCTGACCCTCCCCCCTCTCATGTGCTCTCTCTCATTCTCTCTCTCTAAAATAAATAAATAAAATCTTAAAAAAAAAAAAAAAAAGAATTCACTCCGGAAAAGCCACATTGCCATTTTCACATTTATCTGATCGATACTTTGTAAATATGCATTGTGGGCACGGAGGTCATTGTAGTAAAGACCATCTCCACCACAGATGCCTGGTTATCAGTGTGACTTTTCAGAATCAAGTTTGTTTTCTGAATAAGCAATGTATGCACAAGGTGTGAAATTCAAAACATAAACATTTGTAGATTTCCTTTTTCATACAAATACTAGCATCCTGCCATGCTGTTGTGTATCTTGCTTTTTTTCTCTTAACGACGTTTTAGAGTTGTTCAATACCTATATAAACAGAGTTGCCCCATCCTTTTTCTTTTTTTTTTTTTTAACTACAGATTGTGTTATTTTTTAGCCTTTTATTGTGAGGTAGCTTTAGACTTAAAGAAGAGGTACAAAAATAGTACAGAAAGTATATACCTTTCCCCCCAGCTTCCCTCTGTGTCAGCATCTTACAGAACCCTAAAACCATTATCCAAACCAGGATATATTTCCCGGTACAGTACTGTTCACTAAAGTACATGCAGATGTCACTGGTTTTCGTGCCAATGTCCTTTTTCTGTACCGGGATCCAGTTTTGCATTTAGTTAGTCCTGTCTCCTTGGTCTCCTCCCATTTGTGGTGGTTCCTTGGTCTTTGTCTTTCATGACCTTGTTACCTGAGCCGTACTGGTCAATTATTTTGCAATCTGGGTTTACCTGCTGTTTTCTCTTGATTAAATTGAGGTTATGCATGATTGGGAAGGAGACCACCCTACGTCTTGTTACAAGGGTATCCCCTTATCCGCAGTTTTGCCTTCTGTGGGTTCAGTTACCCACGGTCAGCTGTGGTCTGAAGCAGTTGATCCTCCTGAGGTGTGGTCAGGTCAGTCATAGCCTATCCCCAGGTCACAATACCTATGACATGCAGTGATGATGTCACTTCATCAAATTATGTAGGCATTTTTTCATCTCACATCATCACAAGAAGGATGAATACAATAAGATACTTTGAGAGACCACATTCACAACACTTTTATTACAGTATGTTGTCATAGTTGTTGTGTTTTGTAGTTGTTCTTAATCTCTTACTGTGTCTAATTTATAAATTAAACTCTGTCATAGGGATGTACGTATAGGAAGTAACAGTATATATAGGGTTCAGTACTATCCATGGTTTAAGGCATCCACTGGGAGGCTTGGAACACATCCCCTATGGATAAAGTGGGACTGTTGTACTGATAATATTAACCTTGGTCACCTGGCTAATGTATCTTGAAGGATTCTCCACTGTAACGTTTTTTTAATGTAAATTAAATTTAATTAGCATAGAGTGTATTATTAATTTAGGGGTAGAATTTAGTGATTCACCAGTGACATATAACACCCAGTGCTCATTCCATCAAGTGCCCTCCCTAATGCCCATCACCCAGTTACCCCATCCCCCCCCCCAGCAACCCTCAGTTTGTTTCTTGTAGTTAAGAGTCTCTTATCTCCACTGTAACTTACTATTTTTCTTTTTGTCATTACTGTTGAGTTTATCTATAGCCGAGTTTCCTGACCTTGGCACTATTGAAATAATTCTTTGCTGCAGCTATCTTTCACACGGTAGGATATTTAGTAACAACCTTAGCCTCTACCCAGTATAAGTCAGGGGCATGCCCTAGATGTGACAACCAAAAAAATGTCTTCGCACATTGTCAACTACCTTGCAGGGAGCCAAAATCACCCCAAGTTGAGATAAATACCTAGAAGTGGATAAAAGGTCATTTTTGCATGTGTGTAATTTTTGGAATTTTATTCACCTGTATATAACACAACAGGAAACACCAAAAAGTTCAAATCCTAAGTGTACAGTTACATTCATTTTTCTTACAAACTGAACACATCAGTTTAAGCTGCACATCAAGAAATAGAGCATCTCTGCAATTCCAGAAGCTTCCCTAAAGCCCCCTTCTATTCACTGGTCCCCAGCAATAATCACTGTCTTTCTTTCTGATCCCACAGACTAATTTTGCTTCTCTTTGAACTTGAGATGAAATTAGGTGCATGCCTCTCAGTTCTTGATAGATATTATCAGATTGATCTCCAAAAAAGCTTGTCTATTTACACTCCCATAAACAACATATGGAAGTTCCTGTCTCCGCACATCTTCACCCAGCCTCTCTGGTGCCTTGCCAATCTGAGTATTTAGGAAATGAGTCTGTTGCAGGTTGAATGGCATTTCTCTTATTAATGACTTTGAGCATATTTTCATATATTAAGAAGCCAGTTGTGTTCTCTTTTCTGTGGACTGTCTTTTTAAATCTTTTGAATTATTGATCTTTTTTTAGTGATTTGTTGGAAATTTTATTTTTAAGGAAATTGGCCCTTTAGCTGATATATGAGCTGCAAATTTTTTTGCAGTTTGCTTACTTTTTTTTTCATTTTATGTCAAGCAGAAATGTGTGTGTGTGTGCGTGTGTATGTGTGTAAAGTCAAATATATCAGTAAGTTTATAAGGCTTCTGAGTTTTATGCCATGCTTAGAAAGGTCTTCCCTACTCCTAAACTGTAAATAAACTTAATTCATGTGATGTCTTTTAGCACTTTTATGATTTCATTTTTATTTTTAAATCCTTAATACAGCAGTCATTATTTTAGTGTAAGGTGTAAGGTAAGGGATCCAACCTCACTTTGTTTCCAGATGGCCTCTCAGGTGGATCCATACCATTTATTAATTAATTTATTTCTCCCCATAAATTTGAAATGCTATCTTTATAATATATTATACTTCTTTGTGTCTTATTTTTAAAATATATTTCCGGATTTTCCCAATCTATTCCACTGATATAATCATGTACCTCTTAATACTTACATGACTATAGCTTTATAAAATATTTTAATACACTAACCATATGCTTTTTCACAGTTTTACTGGCTATTCTTTCTTGTTTATTTTTCCATATGGTCTTTAGATCTGCTGTTTAGATCCAAATTGTGTTGGTATTTTAAATTCAATTACATTATTTTGGAGACTAACTTGGTGAAAAATATATGCCTTTATACTTTGAGTCTTCCTACGTAGTGTTTCTTTACATCCATTCAAGACATCTTCCCTCTCTCCCTCAGGGACATTTTAAATTTTTCTTTATGTTTATTTTGTAAGTTTCTTGTTACAGTTATCCCTATAGAATATTTTTTGCTATATGAATGTGATCTTTTATTCCATTATATCTTTAAAATTGGTTGTAGTTGCTATTTATAAAGAACTTTGATTACTGTATTTTAATTTTCTGCCCAACCATCTGACTGAATTCTTTTAGAAATTATAATAGTTCTTTAGTTGAGTCATTTGGTTTTTTAGTTATATAATTCCATATTAGCTCCTAATTCTTTCTTTCATCTAAAATAATAGCAGTGTGATAATATACATTCTTTTCTTCTCAGTTTTAATGAGAATGCTTCCGATGTTCCCCATGAGATAGATATTTATCAAATGAAGGAAGTATCTGTTTATGTATATTGTTAAGAATTTTAAAGATTTTTTTATTTATTCATTTGAGACACACAGAGAGAGAGAAAGAGAGAGAATGAGCAGGGGGAGAAGCAGAGGGAGGGGGAGAAGCAGACTCCCCGCGGAGCAGGGAGCCCGATGCGGGGCTCGATCCCAAGACCCTGGGATCATGATCTGAGCCGAAGGCAGACGCTTAACCATCTGAGCCACCCAGGCGCCCCTTGTTAAGAATTTTAATAAGAGGTTTTGATTAAATTTTATTAAATGTCTTCTCAGCATCCATGGAGAGGACTGGATGAGTTCTCTCTTTGAATTATTAATGTGGCAAATTATATTAGCAGGTTTTCTAATACTGAACTCTTCAGATTCTTGGAGTAAACCTTACTTGGCCATGGTGTATGTTTCACTATATTAGTAAATTTTATTTAGGATTTTTGCCACAGTGTTCATAAATGAGTTTGGTATGAACCTTTTTTCTTTTCCTGTGCTTATCTTGTTCAGTTTGGTTTCAGTGTGATATCAATTAATATAAATAATAAGGAAAACTTTTCCCCCTTTTTAAATGCTCTTAAACAGTTTGAATGGATTGGTGTTATCTGTTTCTGAAAGATTAAATAGAGTCTCCTTATGAAAAATACTGCTAAGAAACCATGTGGGCCAGAGGTTTTCAGGAAGGGTAGCTCATTGACCAGCTTCCCTAGGTCTTCTATATTAACTAGTTTATGTGCATTTTTACTCTATTCTGGGTTTGTTTTGGGTTTTTTTTTTTAAGATTTCATTTTTTTATTTGAGAGAGAGCATGAGCAGAGAGGGGGCAGAGGGAGAGAGAGAAGCAGACTCCCTGCTGGGCAGGGAGCGTGATGCAGGACTCGATCCCAGGACCCTGAGACCATGACCTGAGCCGGAGGCAGATGCTTAAATGACTGAGCCATACAGGTGCCCCACATTTTACTCTATTCTGAACAATAGCTCTATTAATTTATATACTGTAAGGAAATAACTTCATCTCAAGTTTAGGTACATAGAATTGAGCTCAGTGATCACTGATTATTATTTAAAATTTACATGCATACATGAGAGACGATGGACTCTGAAAAACAAACTGAGGGTTCTAGAGGGGAGAGGGGTCGGAGGATGGGTTAGCCTGGTGATGGGTACTAAAGAGGGCATGTATTGCATGGAGCACTGGGTGTTATACGCAAACAATGAATCATGGAACACTACATCAAAAACTAAAGATGTAATGTATGGTGTGATTAACATAATAAAAAATTTACATGCATACATACATATGTACATGCATACATATGTACATACATAAAATTTCCTTTGCATTTTGGTTATCTTCTTCCTTTCTGTCCATCTTTTTTTCTTTCTCCTTTCTTTTCATCTTATTATTCATGCTTTCTTCCCTTTTTCTTGAATAGGTTAGCAAATGGTTTATCCAGTTCATTTTTCCCCCAAAGAGCCAACTCATACTTGTCTGTGGTTTTTCTGTTCCCTAAATAAGAAATTACTCTTTTTTATCTTCATTAATTTATTCTGTTTTATTAGAAATTTATATTGTTCCACTTTCATACTTTTTGAAGTAGACAATTTTTTCCTTGTTTGAGTATTTGAGACTCTTCCTTCATCTCTCCTGGTATCTAACATTTTCATCGTCATTATTTTCTTCATAATTCGCAGCTTTGGTTACGACTTTCCCATTGGCCCAAGAGTTGCTTAAAATGACATCCTATGATTTTTGCTGTTTTCAGTGGATGCAAAGCAAGCCAGTAGTTTCATCAGATGTACAAGGGGAGGGTGTTACACAAGAGCATGAGTAGGAGGAGACAGGGGTTGTTGGGCCCATATTAGAAGCCTGCCCCCTACTAAGTGGGAAGCCTCATTATTCTACACAGTATTTGTTCAATGTTAGCTATTTTCTTCTTAAATACTGCCTCTCTTCCATTCTTTCTAGTCTCCTTCTAGGACTATGATTAGACACAGACATCAACGTTTTCTCCTCTTTGTTATCTTTTAACCCAATTTTTTTTAGTATTTTCCTGTTTCTTTTCTCTTCATGCTACAATCTGTATAATTTCTTCAAATCTATTTTCCATTCACGAATTCTCTCTCTCAGTGATGTCAGAATCCACTGCTTTTCTTCAACAATTATACATTTAATGTCTCATAATAAAAGTTCTTTCTAGTTTCTTTTTCAGATTTGCCTGATCATATTCCATAGTATCTCACTGCTGGCTTGTGTACATGATGTCATCTTCTATTTCTTTAAATATTTTATAGATAGTTACTATAATGATTTTTGTTTTTCTAGAGAGAGAGAAGGTGGGCAGAGGCAGAGGGAGAGGGAGAGAGAGAATCTTAAGCAGGCTCCACACCCAGCGCAGAGCCCGATACAGGGCTTGATCTTATAACCCTGAGACAGTGACCAGAGCCAAAATCAAGAGTAGGGCACTTAACTGACTGAGCCACCCAGGCACCCCTAGGTAGTTATTATATATTCTGTATCTGATCGTTCTATCATCTAAACAGCTTGGAAGTTTAAATCTTTTGTTGGTTGCTTCTGCCGGCTGTCATTTATGTTTCCATGTTTCATCGTGAGTTTACTTTTATTAGAAATCACCATGGAATTCTGAGAGCCTGAATGGTGGTTGCTTTCCTTCAGAGAGACTTTACATTTGTCTCAAAAAGCCAGGGGTGCCACCAATCCTTCTAGAACTGATAAACACCCTTCCAGATTTCAGACTTATTCTCCCAGCTGGAGGGTCAAGATCATTGCCAGCCCTCGGGGGAATGCACCCCTTGTATGTGCTGACTACAAATTGGACTATTTTTTTTTTTCAAAGATTTTATTTATTTATTTGAGAGAGAGAGTGAGAGAGAGAAAGAGCACAAGAGGGGGTAGCGGGAGAGGGAGAAGCAGACTCCCTGCTGAGCAGGGAGCCCGATGCGGGACTCGATCGCGGGACTCCAGGATCATGACCTGAGCCGAAGGCAGTCGCTTAACCAACTGAGCCACCCAGGCGCCCCAAATTGGACTATGTTGTAAGTATGTACAAGTATAGCTATGTGTGTGTTTTGGGTTGGCTTTCTTGAATAGTTCTTCACTTCTGGTGAGCTCAGCAATAAGAATGACGTTTGAGGGACACCTGGCTGGCTCAGTTGGTAAGAGCAAGAGACTCTTGATCTTGTGGTTGTAAGTTTGAGCCCCACATTGGGGTGTAGAGATTACCTAAAAATAAAATCTTTTAAAAAATGAATGACATTTTATTATAATACTTAGCTGTTTTTGGAATGGAAGAGCAGCCCTGCCTTCCATAGATGATCTATTCTGACATTTGCTGGGAGCTAAAGGTGCCACAGGCAAACTTCTCTTTAGTTTCTACTCTACCCTAATTGCATGGGCATGATGAAATAAATGCATTTCCACCTTTAAACCCCTTCTCTCCATTCCCTCTACACCCCAATTTAATTATTTTTCTTAGTGGTTAACATTTTCCCTTTAAAAGCTCTGATATCTCAGTTATTACATTTGTCTGTTTCGTTCCTCCCCCAACTAGACATGATAAAGAAATTGATATATATATGGACAATCTCTTATGCCCCCCCCACTGCACCTTCTTTTATAGCCTGTTCTTATATCTCTACCATTTCTGTCTCATCCAAATTTATATCCTCTGCCTTCTGTTCTCTAACTTCAGCTAGAGAAGTTCTCTAACTTCATTTCAATTGATGCTTTGGTGGGTGCTCACTTCTAGTCACTTCTGGGTTTTGCATTCATTTCTCTGCTGACTGAACTTTATCCTCTAGTATTTTCTCCAGAAAAGGATTCCACTCTTTATACATTCAAAAATAATTTTCTGGGGGCGCCTGGGTGGCCCAGTCAATTAAGCATCTGCCTTTGGCTCAGGTCATGACCTCAGGGTCCTGGGATCGAGTCCCGCATTGGGCTCCCTGCCTAGCGGGGAGTCTGCTTCTCCCTCTGCCTGCCACTCCCCCACTCTAGCTCGTGCTTTCTCCCTCTCTTTCAAATAAATAAAATATTTTTAAAAAGTAATTTTCTGTTACATAAATACCTAAGCAACACTTTAGTTGCTAGAAATTACTCAGGTTACATTTTCTTTCCTTGTGTCCTTCTAAGCATCACCCCACAGTGGGTGCTGTTGTGGAGAAATCTGCAGGGAGCCTGCTGTCTTTTCCCATTGTCAGTGACTTGATCTTTTTGCCCGGCTGCTTAAAATCTTTTGTGCTCTATCTCTGAAATCCAGTAACTTTTATCAAGGACATGCCTCTGTGTTCATTATTCTTCACCATTTTTTCCTGGAATAGGACTTTGCTTTCCAATCTGAAACTGAGAGCTTCTTTCATTTTAGGATAGGATCTTGAATTTCTCTTCAGATACCTTTTCTGTCCCATTACTTTGGTTCTCTTCTTTAGGAGTCCTGTCCTTCCACCCCAACTCAGGGCCCTTGACCTCCACAAACATCTATCCCCTCATTGGAAAAAATAGAGAGAGCTCATCCTCCTTGCCTCCCACTTTTGCTTATGTCACATCTCCTTTATGTGTCTTCCATGTCTGTCATTTCTGCCTAATCTGTTTCAATTGTTAATTCATTTTATTAAATTCACTTTTGCTTGGTCATTAACTCCATGTACCCCTCTGTGTTCAGTGGTATCTCTCTTCTTCTGCTCTCAGTGTTGTCCTCATTGGTCATCTGATTGTATTCTTTTTTACCTTCCTTGGCCCAGTTCTGATGGTTAATACTTTATCTCGTTTGACCTGACCATCTTTTCCCTGAGTTCTTATGTATTTGCTTTTTGCAAGTGCAAAAAAAAAAAAAAAAGACACAATTACTTTTTTTTTTTTTTTTAAATAATGCACATAGGTTTGCACATTCTTTTTAGCCATATGATGATCATATTATCTGGTGAGTATTCTTCACATGCTTTCTCCCTCCTGTATCTTCTCCCTTTTTATTCATACTAATTTGTATAAATCCTGTACTGATTGTTTCTGACTATTGTTCACCTCTGAGTTATTCCTGGACCAGGGATAGATAGGATGTTCATTTGGAGAGTGTCAGGGCTATTTTCAGGCTAGGAGGAATTCTCCTTAGTGGAGGAGTGTGTGTGTTCCAACCTAAAGAGACCAGCAGTTGCGAGACTATCCACCCTGCAGTCTGTCTCCTGCTCTAGGAATGGCTTCCTACACATATGGTCTCCTTGTCATTTCCTTGTGGAGCCTTGATTTTCCTGCTTCTACCTGGTGATAGGTTGGGTCCAGAGAATCTTCCCTCTCCAGTTTGAGCATGCATTTCTCTCCTTATCTTCTCTCTCTCTGTAAATAGTTTTACTATAAACAGCATACTATGCAGGCATAAAAATGCACAGATCATACATTTAGAGCTTGATTAGTTTTTAGAGAGTGAACACATCTGTTGAGCCACTACATGGGTCAAGAACCAGGATATGAACCTTGATCAATGAACTCTCAGTCCAGTACTTCTGATCCAGCTCAGGCCCTTGACCTCTACAAACATGTGCCTCTTCTTTGGAAAAATGGAAAAAATAGAGAAAGCCCTGTCTTACTTGCCTCCCACAGCTGTCATAAGCCTCAGGATGACAGAGCGCTTTGTCATTTGGAAAGCATGACATGAATGCCAGCTCTCTAAAAGGCATCACAGTGGCAAAGATTAATGCTATCCATACTGTTTTTCCAGTACTGAAATCGAATCACAGAAGGGCAGCTGCTTAGCTTGGGCACACAGGGCAATGCTGATGGCCGAGCTGGGGTCAGAGGCTACAGCTCTAAAGTTGCCTTCTCTGCTCAATCCTCTTGTCTTTGTTTTGAAACTAAACAGAAAGGTAACCACTGTCCTGACTCCCAGCACTACCATTTTCTTCTACTTGTTTTTGAAGTTCATGTAAATGGAATCATGCAGTATTCCATTGTTCTGATAGACCATAATTCCTCTGTTGATGGCCATTGGGGCAGTTTTCAACTTTGGGACTAATAGAAAGATTTTTGCCGGGAACCTTCTTGACAAAATGTTTTAGGTGAACATAGACACACGTTTCTGTCTGACGCATACCTAGGAGTGGAATTGTTGAATATTAGAATGTGCATGTCTTCAGCTTTAGTAGGTACTATCAAAGAGTTTCTCAGAGTTGTTGAACCAAGTTAGAAGCTCATCATTAATTTAAGAGCGCTCTTATCACACCACATCCTTGTCAACACTTTGTATTCTCTCTCTGTCATTTAGTCATTCCGGTGGGTGTGTAGAGGTACAGAGTGGTGGTTTTAATTTGCCTTTTCTGGATGGCTGATGAAACTGAGCACCTGTTCATGTGTTTATTGGCCATCCTTATGTTTAAATGCCCTCATTTGTGAAGTTTCCAATTTTTTTGCCCATTTTTCTACTGTGCCATTTTAATTTGTCTGTGGGAGGGCTTTTGTTTTGTGTTTTTTACATATATTCTAGATACAAATCCTATGTTGATCCCATTCATTACAAACATCTCTCCCATGTATTACAAATATCCTCTCTCACTTTCTTACAGTTGTCTTTTGATAAACAGAAGTTCTTCATTTTAATATAGTATAATTCATTAATTTTTCCCTTTATGGTTAGTACTTTTTGTGTTCTACTTAAGAAAGCTTTGCCTGACCTCATCCCCTTTTCCCTGATGATTAGAAAAGTTTTATGGGAATGTGCTGTCTATAAACTGCATAACAGTTCACACCACCTTCTTCCTCTCCCTCCCAATGGGGCAGGTGCGTCTCCTAATCCCAAGCACTCCTACGTCATAAATTACCTCCCAGGTCAGCCTTGTCTCACAAACACATGGCCACACAGTGACACCACACTCTCAAAGAGCTCTGGGGTTAAAGTTCATGGAATCAAACATTTAATAAGGTGCAGTCCATATTTATGGGACCAACTGGTGGTATGCTCAGAGTTCTCATCTTTTTACCATTCCATGGAGAGATGAACAGTAATGGGAACACAGGGGCTTTCCTGACCCCAAATGTGCACTGTTCCACTTGAATCATCAACTTCTTTAAGGGCACAGAGCAGCTTCGACATACTTGAAAAATGAGCAAGCTCTGCGGGCTTTTGAACTCTTTGTCAAAGCCCCTCCAACTCTGCTTCCCTTCTTCCCTTTTGCTCTGTTTGTCTCTTCAACTTCGAAATACTTTTTGACTTGAGACAGCGCAGTGCACATCTCTTCTATGCAGATGTTTGAGGTTACTTGGAATGGCAGCCCTCTACACGAAGCAAGGCACACCTTTTGCAAGCTCCACTGTGACTGTCCTGAGCAAGGACCCTTGACCCTCACTGGGCCCAAAATGCACCCTCAGGTGCCCCGGCCACGTCCTGGAGGGTGATGTCTTCTTGCTGCAGCCCAGGCCTCTTGCCCATGATTGGGCTTGGCATCCTGGAAGCACTGCGTCTTTAAAAGAGCCTTCAGTACATCTGTTCTCAATTTTCAGACCACAAGGCGAGGATTTGGGTGCAAGGAGTTTATCTGGGAAGTGATCCCAGGAAGCACTGTGAGGGGTCAGGGAGGTGGGAGAAGAGGGTGGGGAATCCAAAGTGCACTGAAGGGCAGGCGACTGCAGGGACAGTGGGGCCAACCCACCAGGACCCTCTGAGAGAAGTGAGGAGCTTGCCTCAGAGCCATCCCACCCAGGGAGATGGGCTGTCCAGCTCCCATCCCTGTGGTCAAGCGTTGCTCCATGGTCAGAGGATGGCCTCGGGGCAGAGAGACTGGGGAAGCAACACTGAATGCTCTGAGTCCTGGAGGGGAGACTGAGGCAGCCAGGGAGGATGCTGGCCATGTCTGCCCCAGTTCTTTTCATAAATGATCCCATCCTGAGTACTTTGTCTACGTGTGGGTTTCCTATTAATACAGATGGGAGTCTGTTTTTAAATGCTTGTCCTTGTTGAAGGGGAATTATTTTAATTGTATATTTGTGCATGTTCAGAAATTCCTTAGGTGAAATACTATAAGAAATTATGCATAAGTCAGCTGAGCTAGAAAATGGGTGACCACGGGGAGAGTGGAAAACCTTCTTTAACCCTTTGAGGTCTCTGAGCCCTTTATCGGCCTTCGGGCTCTGGATTCTAGGCCTATGTAATGGCCCCTCCAGCCTCAGCAACAAAGCTGCCTCTTCTGGCAGGCCCTGTCTGAGGAGGCTCTGCCGTGGAGATTCTTTTCCTGTGCACTATGTCCGACCCATGGGTATCTGCCTCGGACCTTCCTACATTAAACGGAAGGTATGTGTTTGTTAATGGCGCCCAGCCTGCACCCTGCGTTGGACACCCCCTCAGTACCTAATGCAGGAGTTGCCAAACTGAATCCCCCCGCCAAGACAAGCACCCTCTTGGGAGTCAATGCACAGAATTTTGTGGAGTTAAAGTGAACCAGTTGAATGATGCGCTTTTACATACAGATTCATGACCGTCCTTTTTCCCTTCGTATTTCAAATTCCAAATCCAGACCAGTCATTGGGCCCCACCTTCCGACCCCAGGAGTGACCTGTTTCTGGTGTTCTAGGCAGTTGTGTTCCTTCCCTTGTCAGCAGCATCTGATGTGCGCTGGACTGTGGTGCCTGGTGGAAGGAGATACATCCTGCAAGACCAAGCTGGACCCTCCCCTGGACGGTACCGAGTGTGGGGCAGACAAGGTAACCCCCGCCTCCCACAGCCCTCCCCCGGCCCCCATCTCCTGGGCATCGGGCACGTCTCTTGAAGGGGAGGTGGTCTGCACTGTACTCAGGAGTGCCTGAAACTCCCCTTGGGCAGCCCCAGAAAGGCCCATGGAGCCCACTCTGGGCAAAAATGGACACTTCTATCACCTTTCTCCTTTTTTTTTTTCCGGTGAGATATAAAAATCGCTTAATATTTTTGTTAAATTGACTCTTTTTGTCACACAAGTGAATTTCCTTAAAAAAAAAACAAACCTTTTACATCAATAAACCGTACATGGGAAAACAGGATCGCTGGCCACATGCAAAAGGCTATCCTAAAACGAGTTTGATGAGAACAGTGTTAGGCGATTCTAGCTCGAGGTTAAGAGAGCGAGGCCTGATGTTCATTAACAGGAGAGACTGGTGTTGGCGAGGGGGGGTGTTCAGGGCCAGCAGCCACAGATTTCTCCTTAGTCTTACTGCAAGGAGGGAACGAGATGCCATGATGAGCAACCACGAAATCACCTCTCGTGGCCCGGAAGTGCCACGCACATTGGGAAATTCCCTCTTGGAGCAGGGGCTTTCCCTTATTCTCAGAGCCAAGGTTCACCCCTTTGGAGGTGGCAGCGTCCTCTCCGAGCACCAAACCCAGCTTCAAAGTGCAAAACCACAGAGCCAGGAAACGCAGCCTTCCAGAGAGACGACGCGCTCGCGTGAAGTAAAGTTGGCCAAAGCTCAGGTCTCTTCAAGAGCCATGTGAATTAATCCTTTCTCTGAGAATTCAGAAAACTCCAAGGGAACCCATTCCGTGTGGACTGTGAGGGCAAAATGCAAAGCCCACAGGGACGGGCTCTAGAGTTCCCAAGCATGCCTGCCCCCGCAAGGGTCTACTTTTGTGTAAATTATCAAAAGCCACTGGGGATGGCGTGGCGTTTTCTCGTGGGGGGGACCTGCAGTGATGTGGTGAGCGAGCAGGTGGGCTCCTCGGCGCTGAGCGCCCCTGGGGCCCGGGGCCCGCCCTGCTGTGTTTCAGTGGTGCCGCGCAGGGGAGTGTGTGAGCAAGACGCCCATCCCGGAGCACGTGGACGGAGACTGGAGCCCGTGGGGCGCCTGGAGCATGTGCAGCCGGACGTGTGGGACAGGAGCCCGCTTCCGGCAGAGGAAGTGTGACAACCCCCCGTAAGTCCCCCTTGACCAGGCATTCTCCAGGGTGCCCTGATCAGGGTTTCCAAATCACAGCTCTTACTGCCTGATGCCAAGGAGGGTCTGTCTCCCGAGGAGAATTTGAGCTTAAGGGAAGAAATGAAGTCACTCCAAGGGCCCGGGGTGCAGGGGTGTCGTGTGCATCATATGGCGTCTCGGCTTAAACAGAGCTCTTGCTGTGAGCGTGGATGCAGTAAGTCCTGTGGTGAGCTGGCTCCTTATCCCTTGTGTGGGCCTGAGTAGAGAGCTTTCATGAGACAGCTGGGTGACAGTCTCCCTTTGCAGGCTTCCTCAGTCAAGGGTCATTCCAGGGAAGCCTGTGGACCTTCCGGAAGAATGGCCGACCTTCAGATTGGCTGGCTGTTAGCTGATCTGGGAGCCGCCTGGCTGTGGATGAGTCACAAAGCATCTGGGGGTTCAGCTGTCTTTCTTCATCCAGATATTTTTCACCTGTGTTCTTAGAAGTGTTTGGCAGAAAATCGTTTTTTGGGTTTTGTTTTTTTTTTCCCTCATTGGCTTCCTTTTATTGACCTTGATGACGACCCCTCTTGTTCTTGGCACATTTGTTCCAGAAAGCTCAGAGCTGTATTTTGTGCTTCGTTACGATAATTCCTTTCTCACAGGTTTTTCTCTTCTCCTCTGAGAGTTCCCATTTTTAATATTTCATAGAATAGTCTGTTTTATGTCTTGTGTGCCGTCAGCTGCATCACATTAATTTTGAAAATGAATGAGCAAAAAGAAAGGCTTTATATACACAATTAAGTCATGTTGATGAATAATTAGCAGTCTTCTCTTGTGTTTAAAAATTCCGATGCCCGACAGATGAATAGATAAAGAAGATGTGGTATATATATACAATGGAATATTATGCAGCCATCAAAAGGAATGAGATCTTGCCATTTGCAACAACGTGAATGGAACTGGAGGGTATTATGCTGAGCGAAATAAGTCAATCAGAGAAAGACATGTATCATATGACCTCACTGATATGAGGAATTCTTGATCTCGGAAACAAACTGAGGGGTGGGGTGGGAGGGATGGGGTGACTGGGCGATAGACACTGGGGAGGGTATGTGCTCTAGTAAGCTCTGTGAATTGTGCAAGACTGTTGAATCTCAGATCTGTACCTCTGAAACAGATAATGCAATATATGTTAAGAAAAAAAAAAGAAGAAGAAGATAGCAGGAGGGGAAGGATGAAGGGGGGGAAATCGGAGGGGTAGACGAACCATGAGAGACGATGGACTCTGAAAAACAAACTGAGGGTTCTAGAGGGGAGGGGGGTGGGAGGGTGGGTTAGCCTGGTGATGGGTATTGAGGGCACGTTCTGCATGGAGCACTGGGTGTTATGCACAAACAATGAATCATGGAACACTATATCTAAAACTAATGATGTAATGTATGGGGATTAACATAACAATAAAAAATAAAAATATCAAAAAAAATAAAAAAAAATAAAAATTGTGACTATGAATTGGAAATAGTGTTTGATGACAAATTACAAAAAAAAAAAAAAAAAAAAAAATTCCGATGCCCAGGCTGTATCCCAGACCAATTAAATCACAAGTTCTGGGGCTTGGACCCAGGAACTGGATGTTTTAAATCTCTACAGGTGAACCCAAAGGCCAGCCAAGGTTGAGACCTCCTGATTAAAGGAAAACTGACCTCACAGATTAGTCAAGGTCAAGAGCACAGTTTTCCCCCCAGTAGTGCTATAAGAATTGGCATCACATACTGTGTCTTGTTAAAACTTTTCCTTCCAGTATTTAGCAGAGTGCCTGAAAAATAATAGGTGGGTTTTTAATCTTTTAGGAATGACTTCTTAATTCAGAGCATAGAGGGTGTACTGGGATTCTTTAGAGAAACAATCAAGGAATATATATATATATGATTTGCGATGAGAAATCGGCTCATACAATTATGGAGGCTGGAGGGGGGGGTCCGACGATCTGCCATCTGCAAGCTGGAGACCCAGGGGAGCTGGTGATGTCGTCACATCCAGGTCTGAAGGCCTGAGAACCAGGGGAGCTGATGGTGTAAACCCCAGTGGGACAGCAAGAGAAATTGCGGAGAGAGGTCCTAGTGGGCGTAGAGGGCGCATGGGGTGGGTGTGAATTCCTCCTTCTTCCGCCTTTTGTTCTATGGAGGCCTTCAGGGGATTGGATGATGCCCCTTGGGGAGGGCCATCTACATTACTGCATCCACAGATTCAGATGCTAATCTCATCCGGAAACCCCCTCACAGACACACCCAAAAATAACCCTTAAGTCAGTCAAGTTGACACAGAAAAATAACCATCAGAGATGTGTAGATGGTTAGAAAGCCTGTTTAGCTAAATGGTGAGAAATTAATAGAGGTTTCAGTTTTTTCATAGTTCTGTGAGGAAGTTAAAATAATTTTGCCTCGGGCCCTGAGAAGAGAGCTCTGTGGGGCATCTGGGGGGCTCAGTCGGTTGAGCGTCTGCCTTCGGCTCAGGTCATGATCCTGGGGTCCTGGGATTGAGCCCTGAGTCAGGCTTCCTGCCCAGTGGGAAGCCTGCTTCTCTCTCTTCCCCCCCAACCCTGCTCCTGTGCTCTCCCTCTTGCTCTTCTCTCTCTCTCTCAAATACATAAATAAATAAATAAAATCTTTTAAAAAATGAAGAAAAAGAAGAGAGCTCTGGGTTTGGAATCAGGATGCTGAGATTTGGGCCTGGCTTCGTTGTTCTTCATGTGACCTCAGGGAAGCCCCTCCTCTTCTCTGGGCCTCAGTTCAGCCATTAGAGGGAACGGGCGGGGTATAGTGAGGAGAGCTGGCTTTCGAAGCAGGAACAGACAAGGTTTCAAGTCCCAGCACCACTCCTATAGCAGCTGATGGCCAGTATGTGTGTCTCCATCTGAAGTTGGAATAAGTCATGGGAATGCATATAAAGTCATGGTCTATATTGAGTACATGGCCCCTCTCCATTTTAGCACTAACAGAATGGAGATGAGACTGTGTGCCCTGTCTCCTGACATACAGGACTGTGTGAGGCTCGGAGGAAGGTGATTTACATGGAAAGACTTTGTTCAGAGCAGGGTACAATTTGCAAGAGTTGTAGCTGTCCTGGTGCTTCCTGTTTGCATCCAGAGCTCTTATACCCTGGCAAAGGATCAGTCTCCCTCAGCACATCATTCCATATCAGGTGCCACCCAGGAATGTCATAGTAGGGGCATATCAGAACCTTTAAATGCCCAGAAAGACCCTGTGCCCCGAGACAGTTGACAATTGGATTGTATTTAGGTGAGGACAACCCTTATAAAAAGATGTCATCAGTGCTGAGCAGATGCTAAATTAGGCGCAACTTTTAAGGGCCCTGACTGTTTCCTTGGCATGACGTTGGCTAAGGCATCCCCCATACCTTGGCTGTACCCATTGTTCCCATCCCAGCTGCTTTCTGCCCTGCCTACTCCTAAAGAACCCCTAGTTCAGAAAGCTGAGTTAGCATGCCCTCCCCCACCCGCTTGGCCCGCTGTGGGATTTCATAGGCTGGGTCTTCACCCCATTCCTCCAGGCCCAGTAGCCTTAAGAGAGAGGATGTACCAGAAACCCCAAAATTTTTGTAAAAATCTTCCATTCCTCTTCTTTATCAGGTACCCCCCATCCTACCTGGTGGTAGTCATGAGCTTTATCTCTCTTTGCCCCTCTTCCTCTGTCTTATCATTGAGGAATGGGGGACTTTGCCAGGCCTCTGCAAACAGGCTGCCGAGGGATATGTGGGTCTCAGCACGTCAGATGGTTATGGGCCCTGGAGAGAGAGGTCTTTATGTCCGATCTCTGTCATCCAACAACATCCCATGGGGCAGGCAGTGGTAGAAGGACCAGAAAGAGAATGCTGGTGTTCTCATGTCTCCTGGCTCCCGTGCCCCTTCTCAGTCATGCCTTTCCAGAATGATACCTTCAGTACACCTCGACAGGGCTCTGACTCTGGGCCAAGATCTCTGCTAGGTCTAGGCTTATAGGTGACAAGCAAAAACAGATAAAGTCCTTGCCCACTCTCAACGGGCACAGTTCTGCCAACTTCCTTTGGTCTTCTCCTGGATGCCTCAAACCTGACTCTTCCCGGACTGTGATCTCTCCTCCCAGCGCACATCTCCACTCCACATTAACAGCACCGTCCTCCATCACCTTGCTCCAGTCCAAAGCTCCTGAGTCCATGAATGGTCCCCTTGTCCCTCTCTTCCTCCTCCACATGCTCTTGTGATAAGAATGGCGAGTGCAGCGAGCCTGCACCATGTGCCGGGTTCCCTTTTCAGCATTTACAGGCAGTAAAGCATTGAATGCTGCCCTACAGGACAGGTACTCTTTTTCGCCCCACTGGTTAGAAACTGAGTCATGGAGAGGTTAGGTAACTTGCCCACGGTCACATAGCTGGTGTAGAGCCCAGCGGCAAGGCTCCACTGTTCTCTCAGACCTTTAGCAGCGGCCTCCCTGCTTCCCGCATGCTCCCTGCCCTCTGGATTCATTCTCTACACAGAGCCAGAGAGATCCACTTGAGCAAAATTCCAGTTCTCTCTCTTCCTGCTACAGCCCTTTCCATCGTTCCCCGCTGCACTTAGAATAAAGTCCATACTCTTGACCATGGCCTCTGTGTTCGTTTCCGGGGGCCGCCATCATAAGTTACCACAACTCGGGTGTCTTGACACAGCAACTTATCCTCTCCGCGTTGTAGAAACCGGAAGTCTGAAGTCAGGGTGTTGGCAGGGTTGATTCCTTCTTGAACCTGAAGGAGGATTCATCCCACCCATGCCTCCCCCGACCTTCTGGCGTCTGCTGGCGCCCTCTGGTATGCTTTGCCTTTGTAGACTTGCCTCTGTCTTCACGTGGCCTTCTCTCGTCTTCTGAGGACACCTGTCACTGGATTTAGGGCCCACCCCAAGTCAGGATGATCTCCTCTCCTACTTAAGAGATCCTCACTTATATCTACCAAGACCCTTTTTCCAAGAAGGTTCTAGGTGGACTTATCTTGGAGGGGAAGGAGCCACCATTCAACCCACTGCAGCCCTCTTTTCTGTCCTCAGATACAGCACTCCAAGCTCCGGACCTTTCCTTGCCCTCTCCCCAGCTTGCCTGTGCCCCTCCTTGGGCCTCTAAGGAAATGTCTTCTCAGGCCTCCTTCCTGACTGCCTTGCACAAGGCAGGGTGCCTGCTTTACACTCCCTCTCAGCGCCCTTTTCCCACATTACAGGTAGGATAACAATTTGTAATTACCCTTACGTCCTTGGTCGCTTGTTTTCACCTTGTCCTCCCCACCCCCCACTGGTCTTTGAGCTCCATGAAGGCGACCCCAGGCGGGGCACCATTCTCCTTTCCATGCTTCTAGCAGAAGAGCCCTACCTCACTACTTGGAGGCATGCTTGCTGAGAAGGACCAGTCTCTGTTTTGCCAGTGCCCCCAGAACACACCCTTAATACTGTTTTTCCCCCCAAAACATGAAGGTCATTGTAAATTATTAGGCCAAGAAGGCAGATGACCAGCTAGCCACCCTTCCTTGTACTGTCTCACCTCACGGAGGCCCAGGTGCTGTGGACAGGCCTGAGTCGGGGCTCAGGTTCCCCTGCATATGAGAATCCCCTTCCCCCCGTGCCTGCTCTGCCCCCAGGGAGGTTGTAGCCCACAGCAAGGGGTGCTCAGGGTCCTCTCCAGAACAAACTCCGAAATGTCACCCAGCCTTGTTCATCCCGAGTGAGAGAAACAATATGTCTTTGCTTCTGTAATATTTCTGCCTGGGTAACCTGTCCAGTCTTGTATAATAACAGTGTAGCTCTGTTTCTCTTTCTCCTTGGCAGTGTTCTCCAAGGTTCCTTGCCTTCAGGGAAGCACCCCAGGTGAACGGGAAGAGAAGGGCCCGGTCTTGGGTGGGCAGTTTGGCAGCAGCCCCCGGGGTTTCTGGGGGATCACGCAGGATATAGACAGTGTTTTGTGAACTCCGGGCAACAGTTGTCAGCCTACTTTTGCAGAGAGGTCTGATGTGATTGTTACAAAGCACAGCTGATCGAGGCCCTGGAGCCAATCTCCGACCTCTTCCTGGCTCACTCCTCACCTCACCAGGCTCACTGCCTTCAGATTTCCCGAGGATGTCCAAGTCTCACTGCCGTGTACATCTCGGACTTGGAACGCCTCCCCCCCACCCCCCTCCCTACCGCCTTCACTTTATATTCCTGGCTCCTTCCCTGTCCTCTGCAGCTGGTTTGTTCACTGTCCAAAAACACTGGCAAGAGAGTCCTCTCCCCCACCCCACCTTTTTCTTTCTCTAGTCCTGATCTTTACAGCTCTTGGAATTTGTATTTCTTGCTGTCTGACATCAGGGGGGACCATCCGGGTTTTTAATGCAGCTCCCTAGGCTCGTCCTTTCCTGCCACAGTTTGTATTCACTATTGGTGGGCATTTCTGCCCAAAGACTGCAAGGCAGAAAGTTCATCTCTCATTTGAATTCTGGTACCCCATCAGAAGGCTTGTGTTTTGGGGTGGGGAGCTGGAGAGTAGAGTTGAGAGAAAAGGCTCAGATGTTCTTGTGTGAAGGGCCCGCTGTCAGAGCATGAGAAGGACGAGAAGGTGAGTGGAACATAGAAATGGAATGCACTGGGGTCACTGAGCAGCATTGCTCCAAAGGCAGCCAGCCTCCTAAGACCCAGTGGGAGGCCTGGGGGTGGGCAGTGACGTTATATGCCTGTAATTGCTTTTTGCTTCTAAAGTGAAACCCCCGGATGCACGCTTTCAACACGCCAGTGACCTGGTGTTCCCACAGATGGATTTTTAAATTCTCAGCCTTTTACACTTGAGTCTAAGTCACATGAGTGACTTGGATACCTTGCAGAGGAGGCCTTAAAACTAGGATGTCTGCTGCCCTGAAAGGGCATTAGCAGCCCTGCCCTACTCCTGACATCTGGAGGGGCCGGCCGTCCACTAAGCCACCTGTGTCTCTGAATGGTGAGCGGATCTGAACCGCTGCTTTGACTTTTACCTTACAGTGTATTTTCATTGACTAGAACAGAGCAAAAAAAAAAAAAGGCGGGGGGGACCCCCAGCTGGAGTGTTTCTCTTCCTCCTATCCCGAGTCTGTGTGTTCATCCACTGAAGGAAAAGTGCCGTGTGATCCTGTTCATCTCGGTGAACCTTTGCGGCCTCCCTGCTCCACCCTGGGGTCTGCCCAGAGCACTCGAGGCCCCATCCTAGCAAGAGACAGCTGGTTCTGTCCTACAGGAGCTCCCTTTTCTCTGCACACGTGCAGTCTCTCACCAGAGCCTCTCTACCCTATTTTTTTTCCCCTTATGTTTAAACATCTTTATTAAGGTACGGTATACAGAAAAGCCCACGTATGCTAGAGCGTGGCTCGTGCTGCAGCTCTGCTCATCGTAGGCAGGGGTGTGCGCTGGGCACGCGGGCAGGTGCCTGCGGGGAGGGGTCATTGGCTCTGAGGGCGCATGCGTGTGACTGGATGGGGGTGTGGTTTTGCCGCGCAGACCTGCCAAATCAACAGCTGTGGGCCACAGGGAGCTTACTTGTGCTCTCAACCTCACCAGTGCTCTGGGTTGTCCGTGTTTTCCATGGTGGCCTTTCTGGTGGGTGTGTAGTGGTTATCTCCCTGACGTTCTCATTTGCATTTCCTTTCCAAGTAAGGAGCACCTGTGAGCATAGTTTGTGCCTGTGTTTGCCATTTGGATATCTTTTCTCGTGACGTGCCCATCTAAGTCATTTGGTTTCACATCTGAACTTCTATTTTATCCATGTTTAGGAAGTCCCAACCGAGTACAAACAGAATTTGAGGATTGATGCTGGAGAAGCATCTTGAAAAATCCATCACATCCCAGATGACGGTACCAGTAGGTCAGGCCGGCTTCTCAGCCTCCCTCCCCGTCTGCTCCTGCTGCATCCAGGAGCTCTTGGGAGTCACACTTCTTATGTCCACCTCATACTTACCACTGAGCTTTGATTTAACATATTAGAGCTTTGATTCCCTCATCTGAAGGATGCAGTCAGGAACCTCCTCAGATTCTTTGCAGAGATTTGACAGGGGGAATGGTTATAAAGACAGGTAAGGTGTAAGCCCTCTGGCCATATTAGACTGTAATCATGGTGTAGGTAAAAGTGCCTCTGTCCTTATCGTTTCTCACCCATGTCCCAAGTTGACCAAACTTCACTTCAAGATGAGATTTCAAATTCCTGTGTCACCTCCCCTTTTATTTCCATGAGTTCTCATGCTTGGAGCCTGAGCGGCAGAGCCTGTCAGGCTTGTCTCTGCCTTGCAACCCTCATAGAAAAGGCTGAGGGGAGGACACAGACCTAATTCTGGCTCTAAAAAATGAACAACTTTATTGTACCATGAATTCTGTTATTTCAGCTGTCCCTCATTTTAGCCATGTCAAGCTTGGTTTCTGTTGTTTTAGTCTTCCTAGACATCTTTTTACTTTATCCACACTACGTAGGCCAGAGAAACTTACCAGAGTGAATGAGGAACCTCAGCTCTCTGCTCCTCAGACTTTGGGAGGGTGATCTCTCCTGCCTGTGTTTGCCAGCCCCAATACAGCATCTCCTGAAGGCCCTTGTGTCCATACGACTCAGGCTTGGCACACTCATCCAATGTGGATTCCTGTAAAGTTGGTCCCCTTCTTCCAAGTCCTCCCACAGAACTTGTTTGTAAGCCATTTATGGACCTCCCCATCAGACACACCCTCCCCACACAAAGATTCTCCTCTGTCTCCCTTATGGCACATATGGAGGGCCTCTTTTTGTTGTCTCACACCAACGTATACCTGGGAGGCCATCACTAATGTCATGGTAACTCTTAGATGACCTGTATTATAGACACAGTCATGAAGAGGGCTGAGGGCAGGGTCCTGCCATGGATTGACATACTGGGATGATTTGGGTAACAAATCGCACTGTTCATGAATTGTTTCTCTCTTTTTCCCATGTGGTTCAAATAGTGACCCAAGGGAAAGCTGAAAAAACAAAACACCAAAAAGCTCTTCAGTCTTTTTTTTTTTTGAACAGGGGAAGTTTGATGTAAAAAAGCATTAGCTATAACAGGTGGTTGGAGTAATGGGAATTAGCTGCTAAGAGATAAAAGAGAACACAGGAAGAACACTGGAAGAACAAACATAGAAAGTGGCCACTCTCTTTGGGTTTGAGGCAGAGCACCCAAGGAAGGAACAAATATGGACGAAGGTGCCTCCCCACCCCCACACACACCCAGGGATGAGATTCCTTGGACTTTGTTGGAGAGGATGAAACCAAGACCCATTGGATGACAGAGAAGTTTGCAGAGGTGCTGCACAGATGGAACCTTCTGGAAAGTCACACTAAGGGGTATTAGGGAAAGCTGCCCAAGGGGAGAAACAGCATCTGAAACCAGGCTGGGAATTTTCCCAAAGCATTGGTGTGCTTGGAAGCTGCCCTCTGGGATGAATGCTGCCCAGAGGGAGGTGGCGTAATCACAGACCACCACAGGAGTCTGCTGAGAGAAATTAAATACCAGGACCAGCACCAAAAGTCTGTTCTGTCTCTAGAGTCTCTCTAGTACCTTGTACTGACAAAGCTTAGCATCAAACCTACTTGACTGGAGATCTTTAATTCCTCATATGGCTTCAAGTCACTATCTAGCATCCTTTCATTTGAACCTGAAAGACCCTCTTTAGTGTTTCTTGTAGAGCATGTGTGGTAGTAAAAACAAAACATAAAAACTTCCTCAGTTGATCTGGAAATGTCTGAATTTCTCCCTCATTTTTGAATGACAGTTTTGCTGGATACAGAATTCTTAGTTGATAGATTTTTTTTCTTTTTTTTTGAAACTTTGAATGTATCAACCTACTGTCTTCTGGCTTCCAAAATTTCTGATGAGAAATAGGCTCATGATTTATTAAGATTCTCTTATATGTGTTGTGTTGCCTCTCTCTTGCTGCTTTCAAGATTCTCTATTTTTTGACAGCTTAATTGAAAAGTATATCAGTGAATTTATCCTACTGGGACTTTGTTGCGCTTCGTGTATTTGTACATTTATGTCTTTCTTCAAATCTGGGAAGTTTTCAGCCATTATTTCTTCAAATAATCTCTGTTCCTCTCTCTTCACCTTCTGAGACTCCCATAATGCGTATGTTGGTCCTCTTAGTGCTTTACCGCAGATGCCCTCTGTTCACTTTTCTTCATTCTTTTTCTTTTCACACACCTCCCCCCTCCCAGACTTAATAATTTCAATTGCCCTATATTCAAATTTTTTAACTCTTTCTTTTGCCTGCTTAAATGTGCTTCTGAACCCACCTGGTGAATTTTTCATTTCAGTTATTGTATTTTTCAATCCTGGAATTTATTTTTCCTTTCTGTAATTTCTTTCTCTATTGATTTTCTCATTTTTCTCATACATCATTTTCCTGTCTTTATTTATGTCATCCATTAATACTTGGAGCATTTTTAAGACAGTTGTTTTAAGTCTTTGCCTAATAAGCCCAACATCTGAGTTTTCTTGGGCACCGTTTCTGCTGGTATATTTCGTTTCTTTAAGTGGGCCATACTTTTCTTTTCTTTTATATGCTTTGTGATTTTTTTGTTGAAAACTGGACATTCGAATCTTATAATGTACCTCTGATAATCAGCCTCTCCCCTTCTGGATTTTCTGTTTCTTTGCTATTGAAAGGCTTCTCTGTGCTGGGGATCAACCTGATGTAAAAGCATAAGGTATTCTCAAGCCTTTTATAGCCTTCATCTTTTCCAGGGCATACCTGGTGGCTTCCTAAATTTTCCCATATGTGCAGCTGCTTTTGAATGACTTAATCCTTGCATATCTGGCTCCCAAAAGGGGGAAAAGAGAAAAAAAAAAATGTATTGCTCATTGAAATTCCTTGGAAGTCCCTTCAGCTCACAGGAGTTGCAACAGTGGTGGCCACCCTCTGTTCCTGCACCTCAGAAATCAAAAGCAGCACTGAACAATCAGAACAGAGAACCCCAGTATTTGGTGAATAAGGTTCTTATTGTCCACCCTGGCTCTAGCCAGCCACACCAGGCACAGCTGCCTGCCATGGGGCTGGAGTGTGGGGGACAGATAGCCACTACCACAATGAAGGCTAAAATATATCTAAATTAACCACAGCTTACCAGCCAAGCTTTGCCCAGAAGGCAGTACATCAAATAGACTCCAGAATTTCAAAATAGTTACTTCGGACCATTTTTGCCAATACAGTTGTTGTCTAAGTGTGGAGAGGTGGATTCCTGGTGCTTCTTACTCCACCGTCTTCCCTAACTTTGCTCTCTGTTTTGGTCTTTTTAAGAAAAATTTTGATAATTTAGTTCAACTCAGTCTACTGTTTGTTAAAGACTAGCCTGTGCAAGGTTCTCTGTGTGAGGCTGCAGAAAAATAGGAGGAAGACCGTAATCTAGCTCACCATTTCACAAGATTGATGATAAGCAGCATAGCAGAGACCCAAGCAGGGTCAAAAGAGGCTCCAGGTAGGAAATAAAAAGAGGCTTCAGGGTGGAGGTGGCCTCAACGATGGACGGAGAGTTGGGGGGTGGGGGAAGATGGGGCAGCGGGCTAGATGGGGGGCTGAAAGGGAACTTGCCCATGGGAGAAAGTTGGTTAGGGAGAAGAAACAGCGTAAACAGAGTTCAAGAGGAAAGCACCCTGGGGCACATGAGGTATCCCATGGGCTATCCCCCTCTAGGCCCACTTTCTGCTGGATCCAGAAGTTGTCTTCACATGTTTAATCTCTCCACCCACCTGCCACAAGGCATAAAGGTAGTTGGCTTATGAGGATCAGTCAGATGTACATCTGGAAAAATCAGTTGTTAGAGATGGGTACAATGGAAGCTAAAATAAAGCTTAGTGGCAACTCAGGAAGTTAATTACATGAGGTACACAAATCTCAGTTCACACCCTAACTGGAAAATGTAGCTTTCTTCATTTTCCTAGAAACCAATTTTTATTTGCATTTGTATTTTTGATGTTTTAATTTGTATTTTTGAATTCCATTCTAGTTCAGGTTGGATCCCTAATCACTTCAGGAGTTTTTGCCCCATATTCCCTGAGTCTACAACTAAATTCAGTGAGGATGCATCTGATCCTTGTGTCGTCTGGTATATCTGTCTTCTAAGGGCTGCCATAACACACTGGGTGGCATAAACAACACAAATTTATTCTCTTTTAGTTCTGGAGACCAGAAGTCCAAGATCAAGGTCTTGGAAGGGTTGGTTCCTTCAGAAGGCTGTGAAGGAGAATCTGTTCCGTGCCTCTGTCCTGACTTCTGTGTGGCTTACTGGTGATCTTTGGCATTGCTTAGAATATAGAAACATCACCTGGATTTCTGTCTTCACCTTTGCATGGTGTTCTCCCTCTGTGTTTCCATCTCCAGATTTCCCCTTTCTGTAACAATACTAGTCATACTGGATTAGGAGCTCACCCTGTTCTAGTATGATCTCATCTTAATTAATTACATCTGCAGTGGTCCTATTTTTAAATAAGGCCACATTCTGAGGCACTGGGGTTAGGACTTCAGCATATGATTTTAGGATGGACACAATTCAACCCATAACTTCTCACCATACAGCATCTGCTGCCTCACCCATCCCTTCTCTGGTCCCAGCCGTGGGAACTCGCCTGTTGCAGAGATGTCCCTCCTGCTGGTCCACGTGGCTTTTCCCCTCTCTCTTTCTTCCATACTGTGCTTTGTGGCACAAGAATCCATTCATCTGTCCACACTTGGCATTCAGGCCCAGGGCTCTTGGGAGACTCTGTCTCCCTAAACATGCCACGCAATCATTTCTCTGAGATCCAGCTGCCTCCCTGGTGTTCTGGGAAGGAAAAGAACAAAAGGTCTCTCTGTTCTCAGATCCCATAAACCTTAGAGAGGTTTTGCTGTTTCCTGACTTGGAGATCAGAACTCAGGGCCCCTCTCTGGGGCCACCAGCGTGTATAACCTCTCAAGGCTGCCGCCATGCCCAAGTGAGGGAGAGGTTGTCTGGTGTACATGAGGTGGGCATAGAGGTAAGAGTGGAGCCTTTCTTCCTGCTCCAGACATTTTCTCCAACATATTTATGTAGACCAGGAACCGGGAAATGATGGCCCATGGACCAAATCTGGTACACCACCTGGTTTTATAAATAAAGTTTTATTGGCACACAGCTATGCCCTTTTGGGTCTGCACCATCTTTGTACAACAGTGGCAGAGTTGAGGAGTTGGGACAGAGGCTGCATGGCCCACAAAGCCAGAAATACTCACCTTTGCAAAAGAAGTTTGTAGACCCCTGATGACACAAAAGCCTAAGGACTTCTGCTGTGATCTCTCTCCCCTGAAGCAGTGATCATAGGGTGGCCTCATTGTCTGACGACAGGGAATGGCAAAGGGAGGAAAAGAAATACTCAGTATGGTTATTATGAAGTGGTTATTGTGTCAAAACTATTGTCCTGCCAACTGGTATATGCAATTTGTGAAAAGCCGTTGAGCAAAACAGTTGTGATTTGTGTTCTTTTCCCCTCGATGCTGAATTTCAGTAAAAAGTTCGGGGAGAAAACAATCGTACTGCATCATGGTGATTTTGGCAACATGGAAATGAAGGGAACCACTGAGGTTGCTTGGGTCAGGGTCCTGTGAGGACACCCCAGGGCTTCATGGAACAGCTGGGCAGACCCCACATTTCAGGCAGCCCCCAGTATCCTCCTGCTCCTACTCAGTGCACCTCACACATGGGCTTGGCCAGAGAACACAGCTGGGTCTCCAGAACTGCTTAGAACCCCAGTCTAAGCACAGAGCCTCAGGGACCCAGGATGCGTCTTTGACCACTCGTGGTCTCACACTTGCCCAAGTATCCAAGGAAAGGTTGCAGAGCCGGGATCTGGCCGGTCTCTACCCAAAGCCGTTGAACAAGTTAATCAATCATTCTGATTCTCTGCATTACAAAGTTAAATGAGAGCTGTTTACTCATCCTGAAACTTAGTGACCTCCAGAGTGGACCTGGGAGCCATGTAAAGATCTTTGTTTTATAGAAGACCAAAAAACCAAAACAGAGCAAAAACAAAAAACCCACACACACTAAAAACTCCCCCTTGGGGTTTTCAGTGTTACAAATGGCCAAATTTTAAGTTCAGATGAAAGACCCAGTTTGTGGATCTTGTTGAACTGATACTCACCGTATTCTATTTCCAGATGACCCTGATGTAACAGTTCTTGGATGCATTTTTTCTGACGGCTCACTTAAACACGCCGTCAGCATGGGACTGGGATTGCTGAGATACGGTGTGGAAGAGCAGAGGGAGGTTGCTTTGGAAACCTTGCCCGGCCCCTCCTCCTCCTGGCAAGAGAGGCAAAAAACTGAGCCCCCCTGCTGTTTCCACAGCACTGTCTGGGTAACTCAGACCTTTCTCTTCCTTCTAGCCCTGGGCCTGGGGGCACGCACTGCCTGGGAGCCAGTGTGGAGCATGCTGTCTGCGAGAACCTTCCCTGCCCCAAGGGCCTGCCCAGCTTCCGGGACCAGCAGTGCCAGACACATGACCGGCTGAGCAGCAAGAAGAAGGGCCTGCTGACAGCGGTGGTGGTTGATGGTAAAGGCATATGGCACGTGCTTTCACAGTGCCCCCCTTCTCCTCCCAAGAATGTAAACACCCCACAGGGCTCCCCCTTCCCAGCCAGCCATCCAATGGGACGCTCCAGCCCCGCTGCGCCAGTCAGCAGTGGACCGGCTTCTCGAGCAGTGGGGTTGAACTTGGATGACCCAGCTCTGGGAGAGTTCTTAAAAGCAGCTGTGCGGCGGGCAGCAGACCAGAATCATCCTGCACCCCCATTTGCAGCAAGGTGGGGGTGCTGGCAGCCTGCCGCCTAGTGCCATGTGCTGAGGGGCCCAGGGCCAACTTTGAGGAGAGTACGGTTCTGCAGGCGCAGGGTGGTGGCTTTCTGTGTCTGATCTCTCCTTCCAGCGTTGATGCTTTCTTGCATTTCTTTTCTTGGTTCGTTTTGGGTTGGCTTTCACTCCTTGACTAGAGTGTTTGGAAAAAAAAAAGTTTTGAGGACAATTTACAGCTCAGAGGTGATGATAGGCACAGGTCACGTTTTCCTTCCAAGAGCTTTTTCCCGAATCAGGGGACTCTGCCCCATGGTCTATTGCAAGCATTTCCAGTAGCTGGTCAAATTCTAGGTGGTATATCATGTCTGTAGGATTTGTAATGTTTATTTATTGTTGATAAGGACCACCTACCCCCCATGGCCTAGTTCAAGGTCTTTTACACTTAAAATTCTCATCTTCAGGAGACAAGACTGTGTCGTGATGGTGACGATACAGTCCTATTTGTTGAGCACCCCATAGTCCAGGCCCAAGTTAGCTCTGCTTCCGTCATCTCAATTACTATGCAGAACGAGCCATGCAAACATGAGAGGTTACAGGTTATATGACACATCAAAGTTCCTGCAGCTGATGAGGAGCAGGGAGGGACCCCCATTCTGGAGGAGCTGACTCAGTAAATAACCAGCTATCATCTGGCTTCCAATATTCGAGTAACACAGAGAGAGCATGACTTCATAAGTGTCGACTGAAGAGGCTTTAATAAGAACTACAGTGACTGTGCCTGATTTTTAACAGCCTCTAAAGTCTTTTGCAGAAGAATGAGGTCCCTGGGCCAGGTCTTAGGTTTCTTCCTTGTGGTTTGAAGAACCTCTGAAATCTACACCGTGCAGTCTGCTGTTATAAGCTCAAGTGTTCGTAGCTGTGCAGAGGTAGGCCCAGTCATCCCAGGGAATAGTGGCCCCAGACCTGCAGCTTTGAACCCAGCAACCTGACCCATCAGCTCTGAACCAAGTTGTAAAGTAACATGGGATGTTCTCAGTCCTGGTGGATACTACCAACCCACTCAGCTATGGGCTCATTTAAAAGCCTCAGGGAGCTCCCCAGACTTTTTTCCTTTTTAAAAAAGAACACCACTTTTTAGAGCCTTGTAATGGGAGGTGCACCATTGGCTAACCGAGACTTCAAGAGAAGAGCAGCCTACATACCTTCAGCTTTTTCTGCAGATGAGGGAAAGAGGAGACCCGCCCTCCCGAAAGGAACATGTGCAGCTGGAGGCAGGGACTCACGCAGGACCCTCGCTGCTCTCTGCCTGGCCATTCCTCTGATGCAGGAAGACCCAGGAGGCTTCCATATGTCTCAAGCACATTCGGACCCCTAATCAGGAGAAAGACAGCCCAGGCAGAGGCTGCCCTGTTTCCAGCGCCATGGTGGGGTGTGTTCTGATGAGGAGCAGCCTTGTTTCCAAACCATCAGCTGTCCCAGCCTGCTGGACAGAGACACTTTAGGTCCTCCGTCATGTCCTCTCCTGCTTGTCGGGAGCAGGAAGAGGTCAAATCCAAGAGGGACTCACCCCATCCCCGTTTCCACTCAACTGTGTGCACAGCATTGTTGTTATTCTTTCCTCAGTCTGCTTCAGCTTTGCATTCTCCAGCTCCTTTATTCAATGCAGAAATCCCACTTAAATGTCTGGTTTTCCACAGATTTCTCCAAGTCCAGATTAAACTTCTATTTTACTTGTAACCATTTTTGGATCGCTGAGCTCCTTGGGTCCCTTATCATCCCAGGGGCTGAAACGGATGTTTGCCCCAGACCCCGCACCCAGGAAGCTTCGCAGGGCAGCTGTCTGGGGAAGCTCACCAGGTTCAGAATGTGTCGTGACCCACCTGCTTTTTGTTTCTCTCTACCAAAGCAATAGATAATTACAGCCAGAGTGCGACCGCCTTTGATCTGAAAAGTGCCACCCTCTCTGATAAGGACAGGTAGTGGGCAGTAAGCATTTTGTCTTTGGGGGAGAGACCCCAAATTCAGGCCTTTGCAAGGCTAGCTTGACACATCCCCCTCTGGGGTGGAATTGTCATGACTTCTTGCAGATTTGGTTTCATTTCCCTCTCAAATAGAAACAGAAGCCAGGGTTTTTAAAAGGCACATTTCACAAGGATGAAAACAAAATAACAAATGGCCAATTCAGAGGGCGGGGGAAGAATACAGATTATAAATTTGCTCCTCTCAAAAATCAGCTTATAAAAGGCACAATTCTAGCTCAGCCGTGATGGGAACGATTCCTGTGGTTGAGCTCTGGGCTTCTCGAAGCCCATTATGACTGCCCTATTCATAGCATTGCTATCACTGTGGAATTCTTTGGCGAGTGACACACGGTTCAAGAAAGGGGAAGCTATATTTTTTCTTTTTTTCTCTTACTGAAAAAAAAAAAAAAGAATTCTTGCAGAAGTAGATTTTCCAAGGGAGGGCTCAGGACCACAAATCCATACCACCTCCAAAAGAAGACAAAGGCTCTCCTTAGAAAAGAGTTCTAAGTGGGAAAGCCTTTAGACAGAAACCCAGGGAGATGGCCTGTTGCCAAACCCACCCCATTTCTGCTTTCCCCGTGGAATCTCATTTAAGTGGAAACCTTCAGGATTTTAGTCCTTCCTGCCCAAGCCAGCAGGCCACGTGCCCACTGAAGTGTCGGAGGGCTTGGCTAAGGCCGTGTCTGGACCTGGAGGTGCATTTCCAGCTCGTCCCGAGCACGGCAGAACCCCCTCTGGGTCTGAGCCTTACAGGGTATGGAGGGTATGATGGTTAGGGACTCTCTGACCCCAGTTCAGCCAAGCTGACTGGAGTTGCTTGATGAAAAAGAAGTTGTTGCAAAGACGCAGGGTGTCTCAGATCCCAAGGGCTGGGGTCTGAGGACAGGGCCTCTGAAAATATCAGGACCCTCTCTCCAAGCCCACCACAGTTTGTGTTTGTGAGTCATTTCTTCCTGTTCCCAACTGAAAACTGGCTTTCTCATGACTTATCCACGTGTAGGCCAAATGGTGGCCCACAACACCTTCATCCTTTATCTGAATCCTTTGGGGCCAGATGTGGCCAAAGCGTTTTTGGTGTTAGACAGGTAACAACAACGCATCAACCATAAATTACTTAATACTCCCAGTGGGGTCCAGGGAAGCACCCCACAGTCCAGAGAAGCACATGGATGTCTCTACCAAATAACCCATGAACAGTCTCTAACTGAGATATTGAACACTACCAACAGCCTCATGTCAGTCAAGGCTGGTTTTGCTGCCAAATGTGTTTGCCACAAATGTAAGAAAATACTCGCAGTTTTCAGAGCGTTTTGGACTTCCGAACTGTGGATAAGGGAATACAGACTTCTTTCAGATTCATCAACCATGAGTAGACACAGCTACTCTAAATCTGAATTTAGTGCTGATTTTTCAAGAGATTCTGATTGGTCCACCTGCGGTCAGGTGGCCACTCTTAGTCCAATCAGTTGAGGCCTCATGAAGCGATCTATGAGGTTGTGATGGAGAGAAAGACTCTGATTGGTACAGCTACAGTCAAGTGGCTTCTGCCGGTCCGATCAACTAAGGCCTGGCTCTGGAGTCATGGCGGGCAGCTTTGGGGACAAGGGACTGAGCAGCCTCCTCTTTATCCCCCAGATAGCCAGACAGAGCGGGAGTGAGCTTTTGTGATGGCCTCAAAATTCAGTGGTGTCTCTTAGTAAGACCTTGTAACCACTGGCAGAGCGAGAACAGCAAGAGTGCTAAGAGCCACAAGTGTCCTCTTCACCATGGAGTACCAGGGGGAATCCTCCAAGCCTCCACTAAGCAGATAAGATCATGTGTCTCTCAAGCCCCCGAGCTCATCTCCCCTGCCCTGTCTGTGGTTTCCCCATCCAAGCATAAGTCCTGGCAACAAGTGGGCCAGTGAGAGACCACGAACCACACCAGACAGTCTAGCCTCATTAGGATTTCATTTTGGCACCCATCAGCCATGTAAGAGGATGCTCCGAGCTTCTTTCCTTGGAGTGCATGGTTATATAACTCTTAAGAAGATTTGATCTCCTTCTGTACTACTAAGAATGTAAGACACTGTACCCAGAGGGGAATCACGGCACCTCATTTATCTGGGGATTAATTGTCCACACAAGGTAGCTTAGAGGGGAATATTCAGAGAATTTTGAGGGGCTCCTCCTCAAGTTTTACAAAGGTTATCCTGGGTCCCTTTGGGAGATAGTGCCATACCTTCCTAGAGGTGGGGGGGGGTGCCCTAAATTCTGAGCACAGACCTCAGAAAAGGAGATGGATGAATGGAGTTTCAACTGAGCAAAGGAAGGAAGTGTTACCTCTGGACTCTGTTCTGGAGTCTGGGTGCCCCCAGACTGCCCAAGCCGAGGAGGACAGTGTCTGCAGGTGGGAGAGTCCAGTGCAGGTGGAGTTGAGTATACCTGCTTGCCTGGGGTCATGGCCAAAATCTCTTCCAACTGAGAATCTCCACTTTCCTGATGTTTATATCAAAGAGCCCAGATAAACAATCTTCAGCCCCCCCAAGTCTGGTCTTTCTAACTTGCCACAAAAGACCCTCTACTTTTCTACCCAAATCCCATTTCCATTTCTGCTCAAATCAGAGTATACATTCAGAAACCAGAAACATTCATAAAACTGGTGATTTGCTTTCAGCAATACCATTTTGCCTCTGGTATTTTGGGGCACCAGAGTTCTCTATTCAAAAAGAAAACAGGCTGGTAGAAGAAAACTAGGCTGGGACAAAGAGGCCCTGCCTGTCAAGGGACTCCAGGTAGCCATGCACTTTTTCTGAGCCTCACATGTCCATCTATAAGATGGATCAATGACAGCACCTACCTGAAATGCATAGATACTAAGAGGAAGCCCAGTGTGTGAAGAAGATACCCCATCCACTCAGACTGGGGGCTAGGGTGCTGCATTCTCCCAGTGGTTCCCCAGGATGCTCACAGGAAACCTCAGGGTCCCCAAGAGCACCTCAAAAATTTTGTCAAATGAACATCCCAGAACCTAATCTCAGTTTACATTTCCGTCTCCCATACTTCTTCCACTGGCTGCGTTCCTGGGTCATTCTGTCTAAATGGAGGGACACCTGCCTCTAGCCTGCTACCTGAGGAATTGGGCCATTCCTTCTACTTTATGCCCTGTCTTCTAACAGCTCAGGCCCATTCATGGGGCTTTTCATAGCCTGCCTCATCCAGGATTCGCTCTGTACTTGTCCATGAGACTACCAGGGCCTTGAAAAACATGCAGTGCTCATCTTTCTTTCCCAACAGTGCTCAAAGAGTGTCTTGTGTGATGGAGAGGCTCAATTCCTGTTTTTGAATGAATACACACTGAAGCATCATTACTTTACTTACCTGGGAAGTTGTTCATCACAGCACTTTCCCCCCACCTCCACAACTAACTGGAACAGACAAGTTGAACATTTCTACTGAAACTTTGTAGCTTCTTCCAAGTGTTTTAAGGCAAGGCTTCCCACTGGGCATGTTGGTCAGCAGAGCTCCATGGAAGAGGAGTTATGGAAAGCTGCTGAACATGTTGGTGGGTTTGTGAATGTCATTCTATCATGAAAGCCGCAGAGCCTGGGTGAGACAACACATCAGCTCTGACAAGAACTGTCCAGCTGGAATGCCAAGATCTTCTGAAGCCAAGTCAACTCCAGAAGCCTTTCTCTACCCAGTGGGGAAAATGATCCAATGGTGGAAACAAAGGGCCTGACAGGCAGCACAAAAGTGTTGGTGTTTCTCTCTCTGGAGGTTTCTTTGCAAAATAATCACAATAACATCATTAGAATTCATTGACTTGGAGAGAAAAAAGGGTGCATTCCTCATTCACAGTTACATAGAGAAGAACAAAATCCATTTATTTATTTAAAAATAAGCTTGAAGTTTTTCTCCTAAGATCAAGAACAAGGCAAGGATTTCTTCTTTCACTGTTCCTTTTCAACATCATACTGGAAGTCCTAGCTAATGCAATAAGACAAGAAAAGGAAATTGAAAATATACAGATTGGGAAGGAAGAAATAAAACTACCTTTGTTTGATGATGACATGATCATCTATGTAGAAAATCCAAAAGAATCAACAAAAAACAACAATGACAAAAAAAAAAAAAAAAAAAAGAAAAAAACATACCCAAAAACCTCCTGGAACTAGTAAATGATTATAGCAAGGTTGAGAGACATAAGGTAAATGTACAGAAATCAGTCACTTTTCCTATATACCAGCAATGAGCAAATAGAGTTTGAAATTAAAAAACACAGTACCATTTACATGAGCACCCCAAAAATGAAATATTTAGGTATAAATGTAACACTATATGTATAAGATCTATATGAGGGAAAATCTGATGAATGAATTAAAAGAATTAAATGGGGAGAAAGAGATTCTATGTTCGTGAATAGGAAGAATCAATATTGTCAAGATGTCGGTTCCCTCTGACTTGATCTATAGATTCAGAGCAATCCCAGTGAAGTCCTAGCAAGTTATTTTGGGAATATCGACAAACTCATTCTAAACTTTATATGGAAAAATTAAAATATTTACCAAGTCCTTCTGTGAGCCAGGTCCTTGGCCTGGCCTGACAATAAGAGATAAAAATCTCAGTCCCTTGTCCTCTAAGGTCTCCCAGTACTGTCAGTTCTTCAATCTAAAGATAATTAAAATCCATCCCTTTCAAACTCTTTTAGCAGTGGAACCCACCTTATAAGAAATCCCCTTGTATATGAAAGTAACTCAAACAATTATAAGACAATAGGATAATGGCTAAGGGCTTTGATGGAGTTGTATGCCAAGTGCAATGGAGATTCCATGTCAGAGATGGCATGAGAGGAGAGAGCTCTGGAGTAGAAGCTTCTGGGGTGATAGGAAACTTCCAGAAAGCTCTGTGCAGAGAGGAATTGCCAGGCAAAGGAACAGCCTAGGCAAAGGCATACGAGCTTGTCATGTTCTAGGAGCTCACTTGGTTCCAAGAGCAGCAGAAACCAGGGTTTTCATGCTGCCTGGTGACCTGGCTCTTACAAGTTGTCCTAGAGGCCCCTCTGTTCCTGTACTTTTCTCCAGCTCAGTTTCTTCCAGGACTTTCTTGCCACATATCACAGCCCTGCAGCTTTTACCCAGCAGCTGGTGGAGCACTAAAGCATTTAGCAAAAGCCACTGCTATAGAGACATCCATAGGGCCCGCACCCCCTCCTACCCAGAGGCATTCTCATTCACCTTCTCCCTCTTTCTCACCCCCACAACAAGAGAAGCTCCGAGGCTCTCCCTTCATACATATTCAATTCACTTAGAGGTTAGCACACCACAAAATGTTCAGCCTGGTATTTTTAATGCCTTAAGGAAAAGGAATACTATACCTTTGCCAAGGATGAAGAGAATAAGGTGAATAAAAGCCCACAGAGCCCTCACTCATGTGCCTTTCTCCATTTGCTGTGTGGAGTGTTCCAGGGGGCAGGTGCACGTCTCTGAGGAACATGTGCTGGGTTTCTGTGACCTTTATTCCGTATTCCATACTGACGTCTCATCCTCTGGGCCACCACCCACATGTCCCTGCACCCTGCTGGCTCATCCCCCTCGTGCACCTGCACCTTGCATCGCCCACACACCCCTTCCTACATCAATGTCCACCTTCCCCTTTCCCTCCTCAGATAAACCATGTGAACTCTACTGCTCACCCCTCGGGAAGGAGTCCCCGCTGCTGGTGGCCGACAGGGTCCTGGATGGCACACCCTGCGGGCCCTATGAGACCGACCTCTGTGTGCATGGCAAGTGCCAGGTGACGTGTTTTCCTTGTGTCTTTGGTGGGGGCTTTCTTTGGAGGGGAGGCTCCCTCACCCCCAGAAGGCTTTGGGGAGTGGGGGGGCAGAGACCTTGGGAGGCTTGGGGGGATGGATCTTCTCAAGAAGGCAACTTGCCACCCATCCTCGGTCAGCAGCAACTGAGCACGAAGCCCCCCCGCAGGCCACCTGGGAGCTGAGGTGGCCGGGAGACTAGTGGCAACACGGTAATCTCAGAAATCTCAAAATAACTTTAGTCGTTCCGACAAAGGGCGGAACAGGTCGAATACTAAGGTCAGGCTGGAAGATGCATATGAATATGTTATTGGGCAAGCTCTTCTGTGTTTAGCTACCAAAGACAGAGTAGGAACAAAGCAGGTTCCTTCACGGGTAGTACCCAGGGAAGTCAGTATGCCTGGCTTTGGGGGACCACTCCACCCACTGCGGTATAGTCCCCAAAGCCATCCTGGTGTCGGATGTCTGGTTCATTAGAACGAATGATAAGTGTCATTTAAGAAGACAACAGGAAAAAGCAAGGAGGGAGAGAGGAAGAGAAGATGGATGGAAGCTCATCTTCCACCTGTGGTAACTCTGCCTGAGCTGGGGACGCACCTGAAGCTGAGCCCTCCCGTGGCGGCGCTCTCCAGCTCAGTGTCACAGGACTGTTTCTCCATTAAGAATGGGCATCGCCCTGATGTGGAATTGGGGAAGAGAGTCAGGAGGCTGTGTATTTCCAGTGCCCAGAGGGCCACGACTCAGGTAATACCACATGTGCCGTATTTCCTGATGATGCAGTTTGAGCTGCATCTGTCATGAGAGAGTCCTCCCCCTCTGCCGTGTCCTCAGCAGGTGAGCCCAACAAGATCTGGGAGAGGCAGCGGCTCCCGGAGCCCGAAGCAAGCAGATGGATAGCAGGAGAGCTGTGCGTTTGGCACAGAAAGGAAAACGAGGTCTTGCCTCCGATTTTCGCTTTACCTTGTTTGGCCTCCATGGACCAGCACCTGCAGCATGAGAGTAAGCATGGACTCACCAAGGGCTCCTGAGGGCCTTCTCATTTTGCCAGGAAAAGAGAAGCTGTGTCCCAGGAGCCATGAGGCTACTGATGCCTCGGGGTGTCCACACCTCCCAAAGTCAACACCCATCTTTAATATTTCATGGAAATATTAGAAACATTTGAATAATTGTAAATTCCAGGGCACAGGGGAGAGAAACTGTCATTCCCCCTAACTGCACTGGTACCAGAAACCTGCCCCCAGGCCTGGGACCCACTGACCCCATAAGACAGCACATCTTGCTTGTTCTCTCTGCTTCGTGACGCCTGGCTGAGGGCAAGACAGATGGAGTAAAAGGGAGAAAGGCAGGAAGACAAAGACACAAACACAACTTCTAGGGTAGTTCCTGTCCTGTGGCCATTTCAACCCCGGTGGATTTTTTTCCCTGCAAAGTCCAAACTAGTCCCAAACTGAGATTTTTCGGGAAAAAAAGCTTGACAATATCCAGACTCCTTTGGTACTGCCTCGCTTTGTAATGAAATCCAGATATGTGTGGGTGATAGGCACTGGGTGCCCGAGAGTCTTGGCAAGGCGTCCTCCTGGGGAAGGAGGCAGTGACAGTGGTGGGGCTGGTGGCCCTCGGGGCTGTGGTGTTGTCGTGGAGAATGTGCAGGGCCCGGGGCAGTGTGAACACAGGTCTTATCATTGTCACCGAAGTTGCTAGCATTTCTCTGTAAACCTGCCAGCAAGTCAAGTGCAGGGTTTTTTTTCTTTCCTAAATTCTACACTTAACACCGGTCATCCTACAGCCCAACAATGAACATTTCCCCAGGAACAGTTTCCAAGTAAAAGCACTTGTACCCTTTCGAGCAGCACGATCTGAGCCACCTCTGGGCTCTTGCCAGCATCTTTTGCAGTGTTCTTGCCAACGTGCAGGCATTTCTAAGAATCCTGAAATTGTCTGGCCAGTGGGGTCAGTAGTAAGTGGCCAGACATGATTTCAGCTCTAAGTGATCAGTGCCAATGTGCCCCTTCTGTGACCTTGGTTCTAACCACCTGCTTTTCAACGAGGAAATCTTCCCTGTGCCATGACAGCCAACTATCCAGTTTTTCAGTCAGAACAACATGGATGAGAAGCCATGCAAAGGCTCTAATAGCCTTAGGTCTATGGTCATCTGGCACCTTCCAGCCAGAGCCTGCCCTGCACTTGAATGTGATGGCAATAACGTGGGTACACTTGCCTTCCCATTCCCAGATGCCTCCCCATCCCTGCCCGCCCCCCAGTCTCTCTCAAACGCCTCCACCCCCATCCTGGTCATTGCATTTACTGACCACTGCACGGAGGTTAGCACTAACCAAGCAGCTTACCCCTCAACACAGGTGCAGACAGTGGCCCCCCTTATGATGTTTTGTGGCAGGTGGGCAGGCTCATGCTCATCGGAGCCTCGCCCCACCCCTTGTCGGTTCTCACTAGTACCATCTCCTCTGCACGGATGTGCCCCAATTACCAGCCTCCTGCAGGCGGCCCACTGGTCCTAGCAGAAGGGCCACCATCCTGGTAAGTGGTGGCAGCATGTACATGTAGGTACTTCAGGGGATTAAATCCCCGAGAAACCACTCGCTTCTTGAAGGAAGTTAAAAATACCACCTGCAATTTTTCTAACCGTTCTTATTCCTCAGAGAGAAACCATAAAGGTTAAGTTTAGCCCATTCGTGAAGTCAATTCTCATAAGAATCCAACTTAGTAAAGCCATAGTTAATGAAGTTTTACAATAAAGTTGAGCATACTTAAATAAGAGTGTGAGAAATTAGGAGCACCTGGGTGGCACGGTCGGTTGAGCATCTGACTCTTGGTTTTGGCTCAGGTCATGATCTCAGGGTTGTGAGATCGAGTGCAGAGTCTACTTAAGACTCTTTCTCCCTCACCCTCTGCTCCTCCACCCTGCTTGCTTGCTCTCTCTGTCTCTCTCTCTCTCATAAATAAATAAAATATTTTTTAAAAATAAAGAAGAGTATAAGAAATTAAATACAAGTACAGTATGATGCCTAGTTACAATAATTGCCAAAGTAGAATATTCTGGATTCCTGTGGTACTTGTGAATGAGTAAGGTAAGGAAAATTGGTTAAAGAAAGGAATAGTAATAAAAAAAAAAATCTCAGGAGTTTAATGAGCAGAGGATCTGTACTTACTCATCAGTACTGTTACCTGATTATAATGGATAAAAGGTAGAAATCATCCACGTTTTATGTAAGACAGCACTTACAGAAATATTGCCATGGTTCACTTACTAGCTTTTTCCTCTGTTCCCTTCAGCTATAAATTTTGCTATTTTGGGGTGGCAGAAGGAGTTCTGGGAAATTTTGAGAAGCACGGTGACTAGTTGGTAGAGAATGGAGGGGACGAGAGGCTCCCAAATGGCATTTTGAGCAGATTCCACTAAGCTCCAAATAGCAGGCTGATTCAAACCATAACATGAAACATGGAAATACCATTTTAGTCTGTTTTTATGAGGACTGAGTTAAGTTTCATTTCAGTGAGTCACAAATTATTTAACATGCTGAAATGAAACTTAACAGCGCTCATAAAAGTGGGAGCGAGTTGGGGAAAGAAACACAAACATTGTCTATTTTTCAGCAAGTCTGTATAAATCAGGAGTTCCATCATTCGTGATTCCTCCTGTTGGCCTGCAGAGGCAAAGAAATCAAGTTAATACGTTTCTAATGTGCGACTTTGCCTCCGAGCTACTCAGAGGGTGAGTCAAACTGACAGATCTGAATATACCCGAGACCAGGTATGCTTGGCTTTTCTTTAAGGCCTCACCAGCTTGTGTACACGTGTGGGCATCGTACTCCAGTTAGCGTCCCACTTCCTTGAGATCCTACCCTGTGTAATGTATCCTGGGCTGGACGAACACCAAGAAGATTTTCAGGTCCCGTAAGCTTCCTCAGTGGAGGGATTATGTCCAGTTATCCTTCTTCCCCCCAGCAGCTGGCTTGGAGGAGAACCTTTGAGTGCATATTGGGAAAAGAGAAACCCAGCGAGTGGATGTGTAGGTGGATGGGTCAACTTGCTCTTAGGACTTCAACGATTCTGGAATATGGAGCCCATTTCAGTGGACGGTTTTCATTATCCAGCACTTATTGGCCTCCCATTTTGTGTACAGTGGCCCATTAGGCAAGTAGAATTACTGGTGGAATTTAGGAGGATTATAAGACTCTGGCCTCAGAGTCCCCCTGAGTAAAGAAGGGTAACAAGCATGCAGGAAAACGTACCAGGATTTCGTGCTTGGGCCTCTATTTCAACAACACCCTCTGGTTGCTGCTTCTCCTCACATCACGACCCTGCAGCTGACATCTCTACAGTGTGTGACTGTTGGTGCTGAATCTTTACTGACAGCAGTGCCTGAAACTCTGAAGTCATTCCCTGCACCCCTTCTGTCTGATTAACTTCCCATAACAACTTCCAGGTTAAGCCTGCAGATGGAGCCTCACGTGGGCTCCTCTCCCATGACAGGACTCCACTAAGCTGATGGTAAAGGCAGGATTGCACAAACCATGATGGCGAAGAGAAGCAGAGGTCACCCTTTGACAGAAGAAACACACCACCTCTTTCTGAGGGTGGAAGAGGATGGAAGTTCCATTGAAGGAACAAAGCCACAGGGGCCAGAACGGGAACGCGCGGGGAGTTGCAACAGAAAAGAAAGCAGAATGCTTGAGGGAGTCTAGGACTTGGAATGGACAGTAGGTGTGAGGTGTTGGCTGAAACTGAAGAGAAGGCAAAGAGTCAGACAACGTGGCTGACCATGGCTGGCCCTGCACTTGGACCTTGGGCATTGGGTAATGGTCTTCACGCCAAGTACTGGGGGCTCCTTTCCAAAGTTGTGTGATAAACTGTTCAAGGGAAGCTGGAGCAGGTGTGTGACCTCAGTACTTGGGCACAGCGCTCCCCCTCCTGGGTTGGGGAGTGGACTCCAGTTTCCCTCCCACCAGTCCCAAATGGAAGCCTGCCACACGACACCTCCATCCCCAAATACAGAGCCCCCTCAGTCTACCTTTCTGTCATTCTCAAATAACAGTGGTCAACCAGAGATCATCAGCTCTTTGAAGAAAACCAGTAACAGGAACAAGAAAGACCAAGAAAAACAAACAGAGACACCGACCCTGGCACAAAATTAGGGTAATCATAGAATTCTCTGCAGCCAAATTATCAATCAAGCACAGGGACAAAATAATTTTGAGACACAGAAGAACTCAGGTATTTTAGTTTCTGTGCATCCATTCTGAAGAAATCATGTGTGGTTTAACAAAACAAAGGTAAAGTAAAAAAGAAGAAGACAAGCACAACAAGAGTTGGTGTAGCTAACCCAGGAACCTAGGAAATGCTGGGCCGGGTGCTATACTATTGGCAGTTAAAATTAAAACAAGAAGTCGGTGGCATCCGTCCAACAGAAGAGAATGAGGCGTAGTTAGAAGACAGCTATGAGGTGCTTCTCCTCCTGGCCAAAAGAAAAAGCAAAATAAAAAAAAAAAATAACATCCAAACCCGTATGAGAGAGTCCCAGTCCAAAATAGGAGAGAATAAACTTCACATTGGGGAGGGGTTGCTGGCAGGTTCAGGGCACAGAAGAGAGAGGCAGAGGACCCATTCTGAAAACCAAAGTCTGCTACACCTAGTTTGCCCAGGGCCCAGCTTGGTAAGAGGCCATCATTCTTTTTTTTTTTTAAGATTTTATTTATTTATTTGACGGAGAGAGAGCACAAGTAGGCAGAGTGGCAGGCAGAGGGAGAAGCAGGCTCCCCGCTGAGCAAGGAGCCCGATGTGGGACTTGATCCCAGGACCCTGGGATCATGACCTGAGCCGAAGGCAGATGCTTAACAGACTGAGCCACCTAGGCATCCCGAGGCCATCATTCTATTTTTTTTTTTTTTTAAGATTTTATTTATTCATGACAGAGAGAGAGAGAGAGAGAGAGGCAGAGGGAGAAGCAGGCTCCCAAGGAGCAGGGAGCCCGATGCGGGACTCGATCCCAGGACCCCGAGATCATGACCTGAGCCGAAGGCAGATGCTTAACAGACTGAGCCACCTAGGCATCCCGAGGCCATCATTCTTACGCATTAATTGAACACCAGGTGAAGTGACTGAGAGCCAGTGAGGTTTGGTTTAGACATACCAGGAAGTACGTCGGGTGGAACTTGATTTATTCTTTCATCAAAGATTTATTGAGCATATTCCGTGTGCTAGATGTTCAGTGGTGAACAGGACCGAGGGGGTCCCTGTTCCCATGCCATGTACAGGGGAGAAACCCATAAACTCACAAACATGGTCGTTCCAAGGACTGTTCCATGTGGAGAAGAGAATGGTGTCCTAGGTTGAGAGGGATGGTGGCTGAGGAAGACTGTGAACGGCATGACCGTTCTCTCCAAGGAGCTCGCATTCGTGGAAGAACCAGCCTCATGAAGGCAGAACAGAATGCTCCGGGCAGAAGGTGGCTCCGAGCCTGGTGGGTTCCAGAAGCAGATGAGGGCTGGGTGGCAGGAGCTGGAAGGCGTGGCTGTGAGGGCAGAGGTGTCAGGGCCCCAGGCCATGCGGGGCCTGACGGGGCCTGACAGGAATCTAGATCTCATTCTGACAGGAGTGGAGGGATTGAAGCAGAGGAGTGAAGCCATCTTGGTTATGGAGAATTGGCTGTGGTGGGGCCTGAGTGGAATCCAGGAAACCAGGTGGGAGGCTGTTACGGCGAGTCACATAACTGAGAGGCGATGGGGCTTGTAGCATGGGGCTGGGAGGAGATTGGGTTCAGTGTGCATTCAGAGGAGGATGGAGAGCTGAAGTGATGAGCAGGTGTGATGGTGTCATGGAGCATCTTGAATTCCTAAGGTGGAGGTCCACCACCGGGGGTCTTCTCATCTCCTTAGGTGAAGATTAATCTGGCAGCAGAGGGGAGGAAACAGGTACAATAGGTCATGTCCTGAATCATGAGGGTCTAAACTGGGCTGTGACCATGAACATGGAGAGAAAGTAGACACCAGAGGCTTTCAGGGGACAAAACCATCATGTCAAAGAAGACGAGGATGGAGAAAGAGCCAGTAGATGTGGTGACCAAGAGGTTGTCTGTCGCTGGTGATCTTCTGTCAATCAGGGGCAGGATTCCAGGGGTAGAATCCAGATTTCAAATCACTAAAGATGGATATTTCTCACCTGTGCCCTCCTCCAGAACATAATGCTGAGCACTAAAGCTTTTCTAGTTTCACAGGGTCTGTCTCTACCAAAAAGAACTTGTGCTTTCTCCACCAGTTCCCCACCATCCTGAGCTTTTGATTCATTATGCCCAGGCAGTGTCCTCCCCTGGTGCCATATACCCTGATTTGTCAGCAGAACAGGGCTCCCACCTACAGATGCTGACCAGGAACTTTAAGACCTGCTTTGAAAACTCAGTAATGGGTAGCAGGAATGCCTAGAGTATGTAGAAAAGTAACTGCTAGGGATCATTAGGAAAACATGGGGAGATTCTAGAGTTTATTGTTTGCAGTTTCCTTTGGTTTGGTCAGCTTGCCCTCTTAGAACACCAGACTTCATAAATACAATTGTTAAAACTCCTTTAACATTTGGAATTAATTTAAAAAAAAAATAGGGCACCTGGGTGACTCAGTTGGTTAAGCGTTTAACTCTTGATTTCAGCTCAGGTCATGATCTCGGGGTCATGAGATTGAGCCTGGCATACGGCTCTCCATGCCCAGCTTGGAGCTTGTTTAAGATTCTCTCTCTCCCTCTCCCCCTCCACTAGATACCTAAAATAATACCAAGCAGAGTGGGCAGAGCACCCAAAGCTGTCCCAGCCCCTGAGTGTCCTGAAGAATTAACTTAAAGGGTGATTCTGCATGTGTTCCTGTTTGCACCTGATCTGAGAAGCTCCCTAGGGCAGACAGTGACCTGCTGCATAGGGACGCTGCTTGAGATGATGGGAGAGCCCACCTATGGGTGAGCCCCTAAACACTGGCTCTCTGTGCATCTTTTACTGAGAGGGACAGGGGGAAGGATTTGGTCCTGACTACTTTCTCCTTCCCTCTCTTCCTTTTTCAGAGAGGGCAGTGGTTCCGTGGAAGAAAAAGGGATAGAGGACAATTACCTTATTTAGCCCCAATCTGCTCAGGCAGGTGGTAGCTGTCCCCCAAACCCCTAGAAGGGCGTTGGCCTGTGTGCAGTCTCCATCTGTCCTGACAGCACCCACCCGTCATCAGGGCCCAGGTGGTGAGCCAGAGCAGAGGTAATTTTTTACCTTTGAGGTTGAGGTTATTACTCTTGCTTTAAGAACAGGGAAACTGAGGCTCATCTCCAGATATGTAATTATCCTCAGGATATGCATTGTGACCACAAACTTGAGCATAACATTTAGGGAAGAGAAGCTGATGGCCTGGGTAATTTAGCCCTGATCCAGAAGGCAGTTAGCTACAATTTGAAGTCATGTCTGAGAATACCTTTGGTCTTCTTTAGGCGAAATCTTAGCAAAAGAAGCTGATTTTTTTTAAATGGAAACAAGATGCTGCTTAGGAAAAGAGGAGAAAATAACAGAGCAGTTTCCCCCTGTATCCAGCCTTTGACAATTTAACACGTAAGAGAATGTGAATCCTACAAGCAAGGCTGTCGGAGGCTCCAGATCTGAGTTTCTGTTCCCTTGGTGGAGAGGTGTAGAAGTGTAACCCTCCTGTGAGTAGAAGGATTGAACAGCATCCAGGTGATCTGTGAGGCCCTCAGTTGAGGGCATTTGCGGTTTTGTAACTAGACCTTCTGTTATGATAGGTCTTCCCATGGATCGTTTACTCGCCCTAAGCACCATTGTAAGGGGGCTCTGCTTCTTGAGAGTAGAGGGGAGCCAGCCTCTGTTGTCCTCGTGGCTCAGCTGGGTTCCCCCACATCCCTCCAGGATGCCTCAGCCCAGAACCTCTTTAGCTCAGGGGTGACAGAGGATAGTGGCGACAGGAGTTACTTCCCCAGTGGGAATTCATGTCTGGGGCCTTGGGGGGGTTGGGTGGGGTGGTGGACAGGGAGGGTTACATAGGTACTGCCCCCTCAGGACACAGAAGGCTTGGCATCTGACAGCAATGGCTGTCTCCATGAGGGTCTCTATCTCTGAGCTGCCAAACCCAGGACAATGGTCTCCCAGTATGACTTGGGCCCCTAGCATCACCTTGGGAACTCACTGGAAATGATGAATCCTTGGGCCCCACCGCAGCAATGAGTGACCTGCCCAGTCCTCTAGGTGACTTTGGCATGTTGGAGTTGGAGAACTGCCACCCCAGGTGATCTTGTGTCCCTTGGCCTGGGAGATCTTCTGTCCACCCTAGAAATTAACCACTGTTGGTCAGACTTGGGGGAGTTGCTCCTTTTAGGCTATCCAGAGCAAAACTTTGTCCAAAAGGGCATACCATCTTCATAGACTAATCTCAGCTCCCATGACCAACCAAAAAATAAGCAGGTGGCCACGTTTCAGAAAGTCTCCCCCAGTGTCTCAGATCCAGATTTAAGCCCATACTCTTTGGATACTGTATTTGGCCTCTTGAGATGACCAGATGCTGGTGAGGATGGGCCCCCTGGGGCTTGCCTGTAAACATCCCCAACTCTCAGAAAAGAGGCCAGGGCTAGCTCCAGGCAGGCCCAGCATGCCCCAGCAGCCCCACGGACATCAGGCCTTGCTGGGCCCCAACTGACTTGGACTTCATCCCTGAAAAAAAGGAAATCAACTCCAAACGTTGTATCTACTTAATTTTGGATCCCATAAGATCTAAATGTGTACTGGTTGGGGCTTCACTGCCATGCACATGTGTATATGTTCTTCATGCGGTGCTTCAGGAGCCATGACAAGAATCTCATGAAGGGTAGAAAATTGCCCCCTGACCTGCCTCTGCTTAGGTGGGGCAACAGCATCTGCCGGGATCAGCCACGAAGGCACCTGGTGCTGGTCTGGCTGTGCGGGGGCTTCGCAAGCGCTCACTTAAGCCAAGATTTTTCCTCATTACTTGTCTCTTTCCCACCAAGGTCCTTCTTTCAGGGGACTCTGGGGGAGAAGTGGTTTGCTCGTCCAGGAAAGTGTGTGCTCTCCTAAAGGCCCTTCCTCCCATTGAGTCCCTGTCCTGTTCCTTCCTGAAGTACCTCCGATGCCTGTCCTTTCTGCTTCCGGGTGAATTCCTGCTCTGGCAGATTGCAAACACACGCTTTGCTCCTCGTCCTGATCTCCTAGCCAGGCTGCAGAGGGCCTTTTGAGATCCTAGCGCAGACTCTCCATTCACATTCCCTTTCCCCCCAGATGACGTTTCTCCTGTTCCTTTAGCTTCTTTTTTCTGAACGTTTCCATATTCTTGCAAGCCCAACATGCCTTCAGAAGAAGCCCCACCCTTTCCAGAAGTTCTCCCAGTGATCCCCAGTCCTTGGCTGAGGATAATCAGGGGAGACACCCAGCCGGCCCAGGGTCGGGAGGCAAGAGGTGAGGGACTGCTCCTGGCCCCGCCAGACAGTTTGCTGTGTGGCCTCAGATTTGTCAGGTGCTGTCATTGGGGCTGGGGAGGGAAGCTGTCTGGACAGAGTGGGATGTTAACTTAGAACATCTAGAAAGCGTTTAATCAGGCAATTCCAACTGAGGAACCAGACAGGGAGTGGGTGGCCAAGCCAGAGACCCACTATTGCTGAGTGGGAATGTGGTTAAAATAGGAAGACCATGTAAGGAAGAGTCTAGACCTGAAAGCAGGTGATGGGGAAGCCACATGTGGACAGGTCAGGGTGACATGACAGTGGTCAGGGTTTACGGGGTCAGGGTTTAGGGGGCCAGAAAAAGGCTGGAGCTCTGAACACATGGGAGCAATATAGATGGGCAGCACACACATGTGTGGCCCCACGGATTTGGTTCCAGAGCCTCTGCTGAGCATGCTGGTTGAGCAAAATTTTGGATCTTGGCTGCCTTGGATTCTTAGCCGGCATCATTTTATATCGAGCAACTTGACAACAATCAGCCAACAGTCCAGATCACAAATCTCGGCCACTCCCGGTTCTAGGTACCCTGCAGCAGCTGGTCTACCTACAGGCCACCCTTGGGTGTCCTGCCCTGGCAAGGTGTTGCAGTCTGTGCCAGTTACCACCTGGGTCTCCATGTGTCACCTAAATCTCCCCAGCTCCTTCAGGTGCACTTGCCTGCTGCATTCATTCCTTTGCCTGACCTCTGGCTGCTAAAGCCCCCAGTCTTGCCCTTGACCTGTCTTTCTACTACTTTGAACACATTTGAACTTTTCTTTTCTTTTTCCAAATGCTGCTCTTTCTTAATGGTCTCATTTTTGGACTAACCTTGCTCAGCACTTAGCAGATCTTCAGGTCTTTACTGAAATGTATTCAGTTATGCTACCGTTGGGGGACACACAACAGTAATTTTCCCATAATTCTTCCCTAAAGAAATGAAAGGATCCCAGGATGAGACTTGGGACTGTTGGTTAGGAAGAACATGCACTTACTCTTCATAGAACATCGCATGATGGGGTGGTTCTCCGAGGGTGGTCCCGACCACCAGCAGTGGCAGCAGCATCACCTGGGAACTTGTTAGAAAGGCGCATCCTCAGGCCCACCCAGACGTGCTGGGTCAGAAACGCTGGGCGTGGGATCCAGCAGTCTGTTCTGACAGCCCTCCTGGAGAGGTGGACGCACGTTCCTGCTGAAGAACTATGCTGGGGTGCCAGGGTGGCTCAGTCGGTTAAGTGTCCCACTCTTGGTTTCGGTTCAAGTCGTAATCTCATGGGTCATGGGATCAAGCCCCTCATCGGTCTCCACACACAGCAGGGAGTCTGCTTGAGAGTCTCTCCTTCTGCCCCTCCCCCCCACTTATGCTTACTCTGTGTCTCAAATAAATCTTAAAGAAAAAACCACAAAAACACTACCATGATGAAGCAGAGGATTCTGATTAAGGTGTAAGCGGTGGGACCAAGAGGAAGTTGCTGTTCAGCCCGCTCTGCTCCACGCCCTGCCCTGTTGGAGTGGGGTGCAAGGACAGAAGCAGCTTGCCAGCATCCATCCAAGCATCATGGGAAGGAGCAAAATCACCTTGGCCTCAGTTATCTGGCTGTTGACTCCTTCATGGCCTGAAGCACCAATCCTTAATGCAGGGCGATGAGGAAACTCAGTCTTGTTCTAGAAGTACTCACTTGGGGGCGGGATAGGTGGGGGGAGTGGAGAGGGGAATTTCAGCAATTTAACTAGTAAACAATTAAATACTCGGTGTTTACCATATTATAAAGCTAAGTATGCTGTTTTACAGAATATAAAATTCTCATGCATTTGTTTTTGAAGGAAAAACAAGAGTTCACAGCTTTTTCTCACTTTTCATGAACTGCCTTGGGCTGTGCCGCCCAGAGCCACTCAGGGTCAAGTTACTCTTCTCTGACCTCACCCAGTCCTTTTTGAAAGGTTTGGGAAACAGGGGTCTTCTTGGACTAGGTCTCAACGGAGAAATGGGGGGCTCATTCCCAGCTGTGTCTAAATGAGCTCTGGGCTTCCTGACCTCAACAGAAAAGTCAGGGTGGTTTCTCCAGCCTGTTCTGCTGGCTGTTCCAACCAAGACAGAGGTGCCCCATGCAGCCCCAAGGGAAACATGAATCCTGTGAAGTTGTAGCCACCCTGGAAGGTATGTGGGAGTCAGAGGCTGGCCTCTTCTTCAGGTAGCGCTCGAAGGGTCAGGCTTCTAGCCTCAGTGGGACCTCTGAGGTCTTTTTTGCCTTCATGGCCCCTTCCTCCCTAACAAATAATAAAAAATATGTGTGACAACTATGTGGGTTATAAAGACAGATATGCTATAAGCTGGAGTCTGTTCATTTTTTTCTCTTCTGATTTTAAAATAAAATATTTTCTCGGGCCTCTGAAAGTATGGCGCATTCCAGGCACCACGCTTGCTGGGCCTATTGGAGAAGTCAGCCCTGCAGAGATCCTCTCCGAAAATCCCTCTAGTCTTAAACCCAGAATAACCCAGCCCTTTGGTCGTTCAGAAAATTGGCTGTGATGGCATCATCGGGTCCGCGGCCAAGGAAGACCGGTGTGGGGTCTGCAGCGGGGATGGCAAGACATGCCGCGTGGTGAAGGGCGACTTCAGCCACTCTCGGGGCACAGGTGAGTGTGAAGCCCAAGGGCAAGGGGACCCTGGCCTCTCCGGGAGAGAGGGGACGAGTGAGGGGGAAACCCAAGGGGTTACTGCAAGTGCAGGACAATATTTTATTCCCTTTGCCCAAAGCCAAGAATCACATGCCTTCTCTGCACCTCATTGTTAAGGGCTGGTCGATGATAGATAGGCGACCCGGCACGTCAGTGTTAGGATTGCTGAAAGGCAAAGAGAAAACACGTTAGCCAGAACACCTTGGGGTTCCTAGAAATGAATAGTTTGCTTGTGGGGCTCAGTGGAGCTGCCCTGCCCAACCAGCCCCCCTGAAGTTTCACATCAGCCCGGCTTCTGATGGGACACCTCGCCATGTTGTTTTTACCTATAGATGGAAGAGGTTTTCTCTGAGGTTTCTGTCAGTTAAAGTAGGACAGCGTTTACACACATCCCTAAAATGCTTTTAAAGCCATTTGTTCTGGGAAGTCTGAGTTGCTTCTGCCAACTGTGAATACAAAGTAGGCGAGTTTCCTGTTTCCTAAATGTAGACCTCCCCCAACGCTGTGCTTAGAGAGGTCCATCAAAGTTCAGCTGATGGGTCGTCTTAGTCTTTCTGCTTGAACCACCTATGCAGCTGTAAGCTGCTTTGCCCAGAGGTGGGAGATGGTTTCTCAGCTCCTGTCCTGGAGGACACCAGCTTATGATGTCCAGGGAGGTATTGGGGTTGATACATATGTGATGAGAGGTGCAGGAGGTAAGGCAGGTCATCTGGGGAGAGAGCTCTTCTCAAAGCCTGAGTGAGTGTCCTCTCACCCAACGTCACCAAGAGCGACATCACCAAGGTAGCTTGTTGGGTGGGGCTGAGCTGAAAAGCCTTTATTCTAATTTGAATAAAGTTCAGTTTAAGCCCCACAAGAGAACGAAATCCCAAGCAATCCTCTCTGTCCCACAGAACACAGGCCTCTGGGACTGAGGCGGAGAGGAGAAGTCTGTGAATGCTCCCTGTTCTCTGTACGGATGGGAGACCTGGTCTAGAGGAAACATTCCTTCTCGGTACCTTGCAGAAAGGGCAACCTATCGCACAAGCATTTTGCAGGATCTTGTGACTGCAAAACCAGAGGGAAATGCAAGCACAAAGTTTAATTTTAAGATTACACGTAAAAATGATATTTCAGGCTGGGTTTCTGGATTTTAAAGACAGGTGCCCAGCCTATGCAATAGGAAACATGTGAGAATCTGTGTCTGCTATGTGGCTCCTGAGATAAACTGAGGAAGGTAACGCCAGAGCAAGTCGGTTTGAGGGGGTGGGGGGGAAGTGCCCTCTGAAGCCATGTCATCCAGGACAGTAGCCACAGGCTATTCAATTTTTAATTATAACTAAAATTAAACAATCTTGAAAATTCAGACCTCGGTCCCACTAGCCACATTTTAAGTGCTCCATGGCCACATGTGGCTAGGGTTTCCTGTGCCAGACAGCCCAGAGAGAGAAGGTTTCCATCACTGCAGAAAGTTCTCGAACAGCTCTGCTCTGGAGCTTTGGTGATTTCTATTTGTTGTGATATGTCGTAGGCTACTTTCTCTATTTGGACGGCAGCTCCAGTTTGCCATGAGACTTTGACCTTGCCTAATGTGCCGGCAAGGGCAACGAGGAACAAAACCTCTGCAGCTGGCAAGTTTTACTACTTATAAAATTTTTTTTAAAAAAAGGAAGCGTTAGACCCCTTTATTTATTTATTTATTTATTTATTTATTATTTGTTTATCTATTTAAAAGATTTTGTTTATTTGACAGAGAGAGAGACAGCCAGAGAGGGACCACAAGCAGGGGGAGTGGGAGAGGGTGAAGCAGGCTTCCCGTGGAGCAGGGAGCCCGATGCGGGGCTCGATCCCAGGACCCTGGGATCATGACCTGAGCTGAAGGCAGACGCTTAATGACTGAGCCACCCAGGTGCCCCTAGAACCCTTGATTTAAATCAAATGTGCCCTTCAGTAGAAGGCAGGGGGAGCACGGACACGCCCACTCCTGCCCCCTGGGCAATCACTAGCACTCGAAGGCTGTTTCTGACACACACCTTTGAAAACCTCCACTTCATGCAACGTAGTAGCTCAGTTCCAAGAGAACCCTGATGGGGCAAAAGAAGGTTCTCTCTTTTTTTTCCCCCAGTCTAATCCACTTGTTGACCTTTGATCTCGGCATGAGTAGATCCATTCTTCCAATCACAGTAACTCTTTTTTTTTTTTTTCCTCTCTCCCCTTTCTCCATTCTACCTGGTGCCTGGGTCCCAGCTGTGCATGGGAGGAAGGTGGGCAGGAATGTGCAGCCTTCCTCCTGGGGTGGTCAGGATTCTGGGGCTCAGGCAGCCAGTCCTCCCTGGAGGGACAGATAGCCATTGGAATCCTCCTGGGGGTAGCTGTCTGCACCCTGGCTTGTGATGTATGTGCTTCCTTCCAGCTTCAGGGGCACAAAAGCCTTAGTGATGCGGTTTTAGAATATAGGTGAGTTTCAGTGGGGTGAGGTCCGGAGCTGACCACCAAGAAAGAATTCTTGAGACATCTTTGGTGCAAAATGGTGGTTTTATCAAAGCAGGGGACAGGACCCATGGGCAGAAAGAGCTGCGGCACCGGGGTCTTGAGGAGTGGCTGATGATACACTTTGAGTTGGCAGAAGTAAGGAAAACGGAGGTTTCAAAAGAACTTTCATTTGCTAAAGAGGACCGACCTACAAGATACCTATTAAATACGAGAGGTCTTGGCCATTGTCAAGTTAAGGTCGTTTTTCCCTCTAGCAAAGTATTAACATTTAGTTGGGAGATTCCTGGAAGAATGTCACACATGTCCCACCCAGGAGTGGGGGAAGGTTGCAGGGTGTCAGCTTATGCTTTGTCCTCAGCTTGCCTTCTGCCCCCTCATCATTAGCAAACCTTAAGAGAAAAATAAGCACCCTTTAGCTTGGCCCACCTGGAAAGTTCTGTCCTTCTGAGCGGTTGCCAGATGTCACACCTTTGATCTGAAGTCTAAAGCCATTTCTTCCAAATCCTCACCATCGGGGTCTGTGAGCAGAAGCTCCTATCAGTGTGGATTCTGCTTCCTGAGGCTGTGCGTGAAATGCTCACTCAGACATGAATGAATCACTATTTAATATAGTTTCATCAAACGCAAGCCTGTCATCATGGCCTGACATTCTGGAATGTACATATGCAAAGTTACAACTGGTCACCCAGTAAACATTTGTGCGACACTACATTTTAAAGCATGAGGGGCACAGAAATTAAAGTTAACGGTCACCAAGTCGGTCACTGCCGAGGGAGGGTACCCCCAGGCAAGCAGCTTGAGTCCACGTGTGAAGTGGAGGCAGCTCAGTGGGGGTGGGTGGGTGCTAAGGGGCCTCAAATTCTAGTGGGGTGCCTCACCCAGGCTTCCTGAAAGTTGACGGTGGTCCCTGAGCCATAAAGGACAGGTAGAAATGAACTGACAGTGCGGGTGGAGAAAGGACATTTCAGGCTGGAGGAAAAATCAAACTTGGAAATGGTATAAAGCCTGGGAATGGAACATCTGGGTGACTCCTAGTATGGCAGAGTGGATTCAGTAATCAGGAAGGTAACTTTCATCTCTGCCCAGCTAAAAAGACTGGGAAAAGGAGGAATGTCTTGTCTTATCACCCTTAAGGGTGAATATCAGAAAGAAAGGCCACACCAGAAAGATAACAGGTAATCAAACGCAGGATTTTTGCCCAATTATATAAAGTCCTGACCCTTGCCTGAACTCATCTGGGTTTTTTCACCAAAGTGCTTGAGCTGAGACTCCAGAGCAAACCCACACAGGGCCAGTGTCCACATCCCCCAGGATGTCCCCCTCTTGTGTCCTTGAGAGGTCACAAAGAGCGAGTGGGGACATGGCATTCTGAGTGTAGGCTGTTTATTACCCCCTGGCCTCTTGATTCCCGATTTTGAATAACCGAGGTCCTCAGCAGCTCAACTCTGGAAAGAATCTACTCGAATGGCTATTGTATTATGTCTCTGATGGATGGTCTTGAACATGCTCAAGTCTTTGGTTAAGTTCAAACAGCTGAGTTTTTTAATTTAGTATCTTAAACGTTCTTGGAATGATGCCTCCAACTTCATTCATTCAAGTGTCATTGTCTTTATTCCGTGCTCCTCCTCAGTGCTGCAAAGGTGACTAGTACCCCCTGAAGTCATCACAGATGGTTTTATCCATGGCGCCCCATGGGTTCTGAATCTCTTTGCACTTAATCCTCGAAGAGAACCTTCTCAAACAATGAATTCTTAAAAGGGAAGGTAACGTGATCTATCCCTTTTGAGTGTGGATGGATCCAGAAGTCAAATATTTATTCAATAATTACCTTTAGAAACTCTGTCATGTGCCACGTTCTCTTCTCAAGGTGTGGGATATGGAGGTGCTGTGGGGAAATTTACATGATGACAAACAATGACTCTTCTCACCACCATGATTAAGAACTACGGTATCAGTTCCTGAAATGTGCGTGGAAACCAATGACTGTATATTTCTTTTCCTCAGTCAAGAATAATCTTTGTACGAAGGTGTCCACATGTGTGATGGCAAAGGCTGTTCCCAAGTGTTTCTCATGTAAGATGTTTGTGTATCATGTGCGGTATTCGAGGTGATGTGTCTGGTGTGGGATTCTTTCCTCACTTCCATGCCTGAATGTTTTCTGAGCGGAGTCAATGGGAATGGGTCATGCATGAAGCCATGGATAAACACAAAGGCCATTTGTCACTTCTATATAATTGATGTTTAAGACTGATTGCCAAAAAGAAAAAACCGTAGAACAAAACTAATTTTAAAGCTATAGAAGGTAAAGAGTTATGAGATCGGAGACCAGACAGAAACTTGTGTCAATATGCCAAGGGATACATCATTCTCCTCAGCCACACCTGGCTCTTGGGCAGGAAATGATACGACATGCCAGAGAATTTGCTGCAGGTGGCCCATTCTTCCATAGGGAAGTGTCTGTATCAAAGACTTGGACTTCTCAAAGGGCAGGGGATCACATCCTCCTGGTCTTCATACTGGAGATAAGGTCACGGCCTTGCTTTGGCCCACTTACACTGACCTCACATTCAGGGAAACTGAACAAGGAAGGGTATTAGTCTGGCCCCACGGGCTTCCCAAACAATGAGGTCTTTCCAGTGAGACCCAGAACAACCCTTAGGGGTAAACATAAAGATAGTAGTATTCTCATAAACAACTTTTGTTTAAAAAAAAAAAAAAGTGGGGGAAACTATAAACTTAGATGAAAGCCTCTCCAAGCATTTTATAAGACAATCACACACACAAAAAATAGAACTTTATTTTTTGTTTGTTTGTTTACATGTTTGATTCAACCTTGTGAAAGAGTTCCAGGCCACATAGCCAGAGTTTCACATGCATTCCATCACAGTACCTTACCAGCACAATGGTTTTCTTCCGAAGAAAGTTAATTCTCCTAGAACACAAGGGGAAAGTGTGACCACATCATCTAAAAGCAAGTCGACTTGGGGAATTCAGACAAAAAGTATTTTGCAGGGGAATGTGTTCATAGCCCGGTGATATTAACTATTCAGGAGATTTGAGATAGGTTCAGGTCAACATCACACTGAAGTTCCTTCCGACTACTTGTCCTGATGGTAAAAATGGCATGTTCTCCTAGAAGGGTGGCAAAGGCATTGAATGTTAACCATGGCTTCCTCATGAAACCAAATCATGTCCCTCTAACTGGATTTCTCCTGTTTGATGGCAGAGACTAGAATGGAAAATTATTCTGAAGATAAAGTCTTGCCTACCCTACCCAAATTGTGACTTTATCTTGTGAATTCTTAGAGTCCACCCCTCCATTAATTATTTTTCATGCCCAGTCAACATGTGGTACCTGGCATCTGCCTGGGGGGGCCATCTGGTATGAGGGATGACAAGGTGCTTCGGGACTTGGTGATGGGCCTCCTGCTATTGCTGACCATTCTCTACACCAACATCAGCACGGGCTTTGAGCTGTGGGTCAAAAGAGGGGAAGAGGGACAGTGAAGTAGAGGTGATTTCCATGGTTTGTGGACTGAACACCTGCCTTTTATTTCAGGAATTTTCTCTTTCATTAGTTCGCTGCAAATCTTAGAAAGAAAGGTTAGCAGAACCCATGCATGGCAATGACTCCCCTGCCCAATTACTCAGAGGTCACCTGAGGATGAGCCTCACCTGATTGTTGTGTCTACCCTGAGCTTTTCACTACTCATCTGCTCTGCCCCCAGCGTAGTTGAAAGAGGAGAGAAGACAGGTACCTTTTCAGTGTTACTACTTGTGCCAAAGTGAAGTTTAAACATAGGTGTGGTGACCATGTATTTGTTGCAAATGCACTACCTTGCTGTGGAATGTGGAAAATGAACTAATCTGGATCTTGGCGGATGCATCCATTGCCTCTGATTTTAGCAGCCTAGTAATGCTAACACCAAGGCTTATTAGTCACAAAATAGAAGGATTCCACATAACAGCAGCTTTTTTCTGAGAAGAACCAGCTCCCCAAGCAGGTCCTGTACCCAGGTCAGTTTTGTGGTTGAAATGGAGACTCCTCCCCAAAAAGGTTTCCATCACGTTGACCCTGAACAATTTTGTCTCCGTTTTTGACACTTCCCTGTCTTGTATGCCTAGAATCCAGTAATTCTTCAAACTCCCCCAGAAGGAATGAACTTCTCTAAGAGAAATTTGTGGTAGAGTCCACTGCTGTAATCCTAAAAGATGTGTTCTGTTGTTGTTTTGTTCTGTTCTGTTTGTTTTGTTTTGTTTTTGGTGGCCAGACATTTTAAGTAGAAAAGCATTGCGAGAGCAAAAACTGTTTTTAATCAGAACCCCTTGCCTCCCTGTGAGGACTGAGCAGAGCAGGGACCACGGGCAGGCTGTTGGGGTGAGCCAGTGTTCCCATTCCCCGTGGCAATGGGAAGGTCTGGAAGGAATCACTGGAGGACCACACCCCAATTGGTTAAAGTCATCCTGCCTGGGAATCAGGATCAGAGCACACGAAGTGAGACAACTGCCCTCAGCCCTCAGCCAGAACTGTGTTTACATCTGTGGAGTCTCCCTAAGTCAAGTAGAACAGGAATTTGTAAAACTTCTGGAGCTGGGTCTATAGTAACAACACCCAGGCATTTGCTGTCAAGACTGACAGACGCTGCTAAACTTTCCATCCAAGGTGGCAGCTTGAAAAACAAGTGCTTCCTCTCTTCCCAAGCTCACTTTAAAATGAATGAAAAGGAACTTATTAAGGGGCACCTGGGTGGCTCAGTCGGTTGAGTGTCCGACTCTTGATCTCTTGGCTCAGATCTCCAGTTGTAAGTTCGAGCCCATGGTGGACCCTACTGAGCATGGAGCCTACTATAAAAAAAAAAAAAAAAAAAAAAAAAAAAAAAGGAAAGAAAAGAAAAGGAACCTGTAACATTTCAGCTCATGTTTAAGGTAAACAAGGACATCTCACATGTACATGAATCTGAATAAATAGACTTGGATTTGCTGCAATAAACAAGACACAATACAACCCCCCCACCCCACCAAATCTCAGTGGCTTAACACAAAAGGTTATTTCTTGCTCATGCTGCATGTCCAATATGGGTGGTAGGAGGGTGTGCATATTTGAGCCACTCATGGACCTGGGCTGACAGATTTTATTGTTCAGATGCTGCCCTGATCACCTTGGCAGGAAAAATAGAACACAGCAAATCAGGTCCTGATGCTTTTAAAGCTCCCATGTGCACATCACTTTCACTCACATTTTAAGGATCAAAGTAGGTCACATGGTCACACAGTTTAAGAGGGCAGGGAAATCCCTCTCATTTCCGGAGAGAGACCTGGAGATCATTGGTGGCCAGCACCACAACACAGCACATGGAGCAAACATTTCGCTGTTTCGGTTGTCAGCACCCAACAACGGCTCCCTGCCCCACAGCTGAAAGCCAGTCCTGATGGTCAGCAAACCCTGCCCAGATTCACAGAGACAGCCCATCTGTGGCATCCTTCTTGGAAGAGTCTGCAACACAAATGGGAGAGACCAAGGGAACCTGAAAAGATGACCCACAGGAAAAAGATCACTCAAGTAATAGAAGTGCAAAATCTCTACCAACTGTTCTTAAAAAGATCTGAGATGCAACTATATCCATAAAACTAGTACAGAATGAGAAGAAGCCATCAGAAAACAAAAAGACCTCAGAAGTATGAGCTTCGAAATAAAACATGTGGTAAAGGGCACCATAAACAAACGACAAATGACAGAAAAAAAAATGTTTGCAATAAGTCTAGTAAGTAAAGGGTTTGAGTTCAAAACACATTAAATATATGTTAATAGGTACTAAGATACCCTTTTAAAATTCCTGCTGATGAATTAAATAAAAACAAAAAGCCAGTAGAAAAATGGGCAGTGCTTCTCAACAAGGCAGTTAACTGAAAAGGAACTGCAAATGGCCAATCAGTATGTAATAAGATGCCAAGCCACACTGATAGAGAAATGCAAATTAAATCTCCCAAATAATAATTTTTTCACCTATTGGGTTAGCAAATGTTAAGAAGATTGCTAATTTCAAGTATTTAGAATGAACAGACAACTTCATATAGGGTTGGTTTCTCTATTAGTCAAGCTGTTATGGAGGGCAGTTTAGCTATCCTTGTAACATTTCAGCTCATGTATATTTGACCCCGCAATTCTCACAGCTGATCGGGTAGGACATGGTATATATGCACAATGAGACATGTGCAAAACTGTTCATTGCAGTTATTATTTCTTTTTTAAAAAACATCTTAATTGAAATAAAGTCCATATACCATAAAATTCACCCCTTTAAAATGTGCAATTCAGTGGGTATTTAGTACATCTACATAGTTGTGCAACCATCACCACAATCATCCTAAAAAGAAATCCCGCACTCATCCGCAGTCATTCCCCATCCCCCTCCTACCTACCCTGGCCCTCAGCATCCACTCTCTAGGTCTGTTTCTCTGTTCTGAACATTTCATATAAATGGCACGTACAATATGTGGTCCTTTGTGACTGGCTTCTTTAGCATAATATTTTCAAGGTCCCTCCATATTGTGGCGTGTATCAGTGGCTTCATTCCTTTTATTGCTGAATAATATTCCATTGTGTTCTTATACCACATTTTAAAAAATACATTCATCATTTGACAGGTCTTTGAGTTGTGTCCACGTTTTTTTTAGCTATTATGAATAATGCTGATGTGAACATTGTATGTAAGTTTTTGCATGGACACGTGTTTTCATTCTTCTTGGCTATGTACCTAGGAATGGAATTGGTCGGTCATATGGTCATTCTGTTTAATTTTGGGGGGAACTGCCAAACTCTTCTCCAAAGTGCCTGTACCATTTTACATCCTTGCTAATAATGAATGAGGGTTCCATTTGCTCCACATTCTCTACAGGACTTCTTCTTGTCTATTGTTTTGGTTATAGGCATCATAGTGGGTGTGAAGTAGTATCTGATGGTGGTTTTGATTTGCATTTCCCTAATGACTAATGATTTTGAGCATCTTTCCATGTGCCTACTGGCCATTCGTATATCTTCTTTGGAGAAATGTCTATTAAAATCCTTTGCCTATTTTTAAATTGGATTATTTGTCACTTTATTATTGAATTATAAGCTTTCTTTATATATCCTAGATAGTTTCTTTATCAAAATGCTTTTCACTTTTTTGATGGTGTCCTTGGAAGCACAGAGTTTTAAATTTTGATGTAATCTACTTTTTTTTCTCTTGTTGCTTGTGCTTTTGCTGTCATATCTAAGAAACCTAATCTAAGGTCATAAAAATTTTACTCCTATGTTTTCTTCAAGAGTTTCATAGTTTTAGCTCTTAGATTTAGGTCTATGATCCATTTTAGGATAGGTTTTTTGTATGGTTTGAGATTGGAGTCCACCTTCATTCCTTTGTATGTGGATATCCAATTATCCCAACACTGTTGAAAAGACTATTCTTTCTCCATTTAATATTCTTGGCGCTTTTGCTTTTAAGAAGTCAATAAAGAATTTATTTATAGATTCACAATTATATTCCATTAATAAACATGTCTGTCTTGGGGTGGGTGGGTGGCTGGCTCAGTCAGTTGAACATCCAACTCTTGATTTCAGCTTAGGTCGTGATCTCAGGGTCATGAGATTGAGCCCTGCCTCGGGCTCCACACTTAGCGTGAAGTCTGCTTGTCCCTCTCCCTCTGCTCCTGCCCTCCCTCTCTTTCTCTCTCACTCAAATAAATACATAAATAAAATCTTTAAAAAGAGGTCTGTCTTTATGCCAGTGCCACATTGTCCTCATTATTATAGCTGGCTAGAAAACTTTAAAATGAGTGTCGGTTTTCCAACTTTGTTCCTTTTAAATATTGTTTTGTTTATTCTGGGTCCCTTGCATTTCCATATGAATTTCAGGATCAGCTTGTCATTTTTTTTTGGCAAAAAATTAAAATGAAAAGCTGGAGTTTTAATATAGACCATGTCAAAGCTGTAAGTCAGTTTGTGAAGTATTCCCACTTTAACATTAAATCTTTTCATCCATGAACATGGAATGTCTTTCCATTTATTTAGATCTTCTTTAATATCTTTCAACAGCATTTTCTAGTTTTTGGTGTAGAAATCTTGCACATCTTTTGTGAAGGTTATTCCTAAGTATTCTTTTTGATGCTATTGAATTCAAATTGTTTTCTTAATTTCATTTTGAACTATTCAACCCTAATGCCTAGAAAAGCAGTTGAGTTTTGTATATTGATCTCATGTCTTACAACCTTGCTGAACCTATTTTAATATTTTAGTGTATTCCTTAGGATTTTTCTGTATATAAGATCTTGACATCTGCAAATAGAGATGTTTTTACTTCTTCCTTTCTAATTTGGATGCCTTTTAAAAATCTTTCTTGCCTGATCAACTGGAGAGAACTGCCAGTACAATGCTAAATAGAAGTATCAAGAGTGGACATCCTTGTCTTCTTCCTGATTTTGGGGGGAAGGCATTAAAGTATTTCACTGTTAAGTCTGATGTTAGCTGTGGGTGTCTTATAAGTGCTATTTATCAAGTTGAGGAAGTTCCCTTGTATTCTTAGTTTGTTGAGTGTTCTTATCATGAAAGGGTGTTAAATCCTGTCAAATACTAAATACTATTATGAATACTTTCTCTGAATCTATTATGGATACTTTCATGATTTTGTGGTTTTGTTTTTTATGTAGATTACATTGATTTGTTTTTACATGTTAAACTAACCTTGAATTCCTGGCATAAATTTTATTTGATCATGGTATATAATCCTTTTTATATGTTGCTGGATTAGGTTGCTACTATTTTGTTAGTTTTGAGTGCATATTCATATGCAAGATGGCATTGTTTCTAACAGTAACAAATTTGAAACAACCTAAATGTATATCAGTAGGGGAGTAATTTTTTAAACTACAATTTAAATGAAAAATTAAGTAGAGCTACACACACTCACATGGATAGATCTCAAAGATATATCATGTTAAAAAAAGTACAATATAGTACAACATTCAGTCATAATGTTACTCCTAATGCTTATGTAAAATATAAATATAAATATCTTCAATTTTCATGGATATTTGTGTATAAATAGTAAAACATCTGAATGAAAATACACCAGACTGATAGTGGCAATTCCCATAGGGAGGGGAGTGGGATTAAGAAGATTTGAGATTTACCTATATTATAAAATTCTTATGAGAAAATATACATGTGTATTTGTATAAATTTAAAATACATAATTTTTTACAAAAATAAAAATTCACTGATACACATAAACCTCTGTCCTAACAATTAAAAGTCCTGCTAGCCTATGACACTGTCCTATTATTCCCTATTGCGCAAGCCTACTGCAAGCAGCTGGTATAATTAGAACTCAGGTCACTTAAAAATTAGTAATTTAGAAAGAAAATCAGAACAGGATCCATCACTGCAATAGGAAAGGGATAAAAGATGAGAGAACAAGTGAATGAAAAAAATACCAGAAAAATGTTGCCAAAGAGAAGATGAAAATTGTGACCAGATGTTACTGCCATAAATTCCAAAAACTGATTAAACAATAGCCTCAATAAAACAAGAACTCATAGCTAAGTTATGAGACCTCAATGAAGATACAATGAAGCAACAGAGGGAGATGAAACATGACTTGGCAGAGCTACGGAAAGATGTCAAAGAAGAACATGAATCCTTCACAGAAACCAAGTCCACATGGAAACAAAGGAAAGTAACATTGCTGAGAACACAAGAAGAAGCATGGAGGACAGGACTGAGAAAAATGAGCAGAGCAAAATGGAAATGAACAAAGAATCAAAAGGGTAAGAGATCAAATGAACACAATGGCAGAAAAAGAAAATCAAGCATAATTTGGTGTCCCTGAAAAAGAAAACCAAATTTGATCAGAAAAATATATAATAATAGTATAGCCTCATGTCCCCAGGAAAAAATTCTACTAAACTATGACTAGCCTAATAGTTATCAGATTTTTTCTTGTAAGCATTCAATCCAAATTTTAGGTAACCTAATAAAAACATCAGATTGGCCTCAGTCTTCTCCTCACTAACATTCAATGGAACAACTCATAGCAGCGGGCTCAGAGAAAGAAAGTGTGAGCTAAGAATTTTATAGCTGTCAAACTGACATTCAAGTATAAGAACATCAAACAATAATTTTTTACTATATTACATGTCAGAAAATATAACTCTCTCACAAGCCCATCTCAAAGAGCACAAACTTGAAGTAAGAATTTCTTGAAGAAACTGGCAAAGGGACACATAATGAATTAATTTTTTAATTTTTAGGACTAAGACTAAAACAACTGCAGGACTTATCTTAGCAAAAGATAAATGTTATAAACGAATACAATGTAGGATTCAGACAATAAAAGTTGAAAGTAAGATGTAAGAAAGTAGAGCACAGTGTAATTATGCTGATTTCCTATCTTTTAATATCCAGGGATTAAAATATTTCACTTACCAGCTGACAAACCATATCATAAAAATGCAAATACAATTAAAGGTTTACAGAAAAGCATCAGAATAAAACAGAAATAACAGTTAACTAAAATGTACTGGTGAAGGAAAGACAAAGCTAAGATACTGACCCACCCACCACGTTAGCCATGACCAGTGGGATTACAGTTCAAATGCCCTGAGGTCTTTGGGTTGTTTGGGATAAAAAAAAAAAACAACAATATGATGTTCTCAGTAGATGCAAAACACTTCATTAACTTCAATATCTCTTTGTAACAAAAGCTCTTAACTAGGATAAAAGGGAACTTCCTTAACCTGATCATTGATATCCATCACCTTACAAGAGCAGACATCATTTTCAGCGGGAAAACTTTGGAGGCATTCCTGGGAACATCATGAATAAGGCAAGGATGCCACAATCTCTCATTGCATACAACAAGGTTTTGTAAGTTCCAACCAGAATGGTGAAGGAGAAGAAATCAAAGCCATAACGATTAGAAAGGAAGAAACAAAACCATCATATGAGCAGATGTTTCAATAGGCTTTATAGGAACCCAGCCAAAATATACAAATTATTATAAAAAGAGTGTTAGAAAGGTATCTAAGTACAGGATATATCTTATTAGAGACACATCCTTTCTACTATAACTTTTTTTTTTACTGTTATGTTAATCACCATACATCATTAGTTTTTGATGTAGTGTTCCATGATTCATTGTTTGTGCATAACACCCAGTGCTCCATGCAGAACGTGCCCTCTTTAATACCCATCACCAGGCTAACCCATCCTCGCACCCCCCTCCCCTCTAGAACCCTGTTTGTTTTTCAGAGTCCATCGTCCCTCATGGTTCGTCTCCCCCTCCGATTTCCCCCCCTTCATTCTTCCCCTCCTGCTATCTTCTTTTTTTTTCTTAACATATATTACATTATCTGTTTCAGAGGTACAGATCTGTGATTCAACAGTCTTGCACAATTCACAGCACTCACCATAGCACATACCCTCCCCAATGTCTTTCACACAGCCACCCCATCCCTCCCACCCCACCCCCGACTCCAGCAACCCTCAGTTTGTTTCCTGAGATTAAAAATTCCTCATATCAGTGAGGTCATATGATACATGTCTTTCTCTGATTTATTTATTTCGCTCAGCGTAACACCCTCCAGTTCCATCCACATCGTTGCAAATGGCAAGATCTCATTCCTTTTGATGGCTGCATAATATTCCATTGTATATATATACCATGTCTTCTTTATCCATTCATCTGTCGATGGACATCTTGGCTCTTTCCACAGTTTGGCTATTGTGGACATGGCTGCTATAAACATCAGGGTTAATATGTACATGTACCCCTTCGGATCCCTACGTTTGTATCTTTGGTGAAAATACCCAGTAGTGCAATTGCTGGATCATATGGTAGCTCTATTTTCAAGGTTTTGAGGAACCTCCATACTGTTTTCCAGAGTGGTTGCACCAGCTTGCATTCCCACCAACAGTGTAGGAGGGTTCCCCTTTCTCCGCATCCCCGCCAACATCTGTCATTTCCTGACTTGTTAATTTTAGCCATTCTGACTGGTGTGAGGTGATATCTCATTGAGGTTTTGATTTGGATTTCCCTGATGCCGAGCGATGTTGAGCACTTTTTCATGTGTCTGTTGGCCATTTGGATGTCTTCTTTGGAAAAATGTCTGTTCATGTGTTCTGCCCATTTCTTGATTGGATTTTTTGTTCTTTGGGTGTTGAGTTTAATAAGTTCTTTATAAATTTTGGATATTAGCCCTTTATCTGATATGTCATTTGCAAATATCTTCTCCCATTCTGTTGGTTGTCTTTTGGTTTTGTTGACTGTTTCCTTTGCTGTGCAAAAGCTTTTTATCTTGATGAAGTCCCAATAGTTCATTTTTGCCCTTGCTTCCCTTGCCTTTGGCGATGTTTCTAGGAAGAAGTTGCTGTGGCTGAGGTCGAAGAGGTTGCTGCCTGTGTTCTCCTTTAGGATTTTGATGGACTCCTGTCTCACATTGAGGCCTTTTAACCATTAGGAGTCTATTTTTGTGTGTGGTGTGAGGAAATGGTCCAGTTTCAGTCTTCTGCATGTGGCTGTCCAATTTTCCCAACACCATTTGTTGAAGAGACTGTCTTTTTTTCCATTGGACATTCTTTCCTGCTTTGTCAAAGATTAGTTGACCATAGAATTGAGGGTCCATTTCTGGGCTCTCTATTCTGTTCCATTGATCTATGTGTCTGTTTTTGTGCCAGTACCATACTGTCTTGATGATGACAGCTTTGTAATAGAGCTGGAAGTCCGGAATTGTGATGCTGCCAGCTTTGCTTTTCTTTTTCAGCATTCCTCTGGCAATTCGGGGTCTTTTCTGGTTCCATACAAATTTTAGGATTATTTGTTCCATTTCTTTGAAAAAAGTGGATGGTACTTTGATGGGGATTGCATTGAATGTGTAGATTGCTCTAGGTAGCATTGACATCTTCACAATATTTGTTCTTCCAATCCATGAGCATGGAACGTTTTTCCATTTCTTTGTGTCTTCCTCAATGTGTTTCATGAGTATTTTATAGTTTTCTGAGTACAGATCCTTTGCCTCTTTGGTTAAATTTATTCCTAGGTATCTTATGGTTTTGGGTGCAATTGTAAATGGGATCGACTCCTTAATTTCTCTTTCTTCTGTCTTGTTCTTGGTGTATAGGAATGCCACTGATTTCTGTGCATTGATTTTATATCCTGCCATGTTACTGAATTCCTGTATGAGTTGTAGCAGTTTTGGGGTGGAGTCTTTTGGGTTTTCCACATAAAGTATCATATCATCTGCAAAGAGTGAGTTTGACTTCTTCCTTGCCGATTTGGATGCCTTTGATTTCTTTTTGTTGTCTGATTGCTGTGGCTAGGACTTCCAATACTATGTTGAATAGCAGTGGTGATAGTGGACATCCCTGCCGTGTTCCCGACCTTAGGGGGAAAGCTCTCAGTTTTTCCCCATTGAGAATGATATTCGCTGTAGGTTTTTCATAGATGGCTTTTATGATATTGAGGTATGTACCCTCTATGCCTGTACTCTGAAGAGTTTTGATCAAGAAAGGATGCTGTACTTTGTCAAATGCTTTTTCTGCATCTATTGAGAGGATCATATGATTCTTGTTCTTTCTTTTGTTAATGTATTGTATCACCTTGATTGATTTGCGGATGTTGAACCAACTTTGCAGCCCAAGGATAAATCCCACTTGGTCGTGGTGAATAATCCTTTTAATGTACTGTTGGATCCTATTGGCTAGTGTTTTGGTGAGAATTTTTGCATCCATGTTCATCACGGATATTGGTCTGTAATTCTCCTTTTTAATGGGGTCTTTGGTTTGGAGATCAAGGTAATGGTGGCCTCATAAAATGAGTTTGGAAGTTTTCCTTCCATCTATTTTTTGGAACAGTTTCAGAAGCATAAGTATTAATTCTTCTTGAAATGTTTGGTAGAATTCATCTGGCAAGCCACCTGGCCCTGGGCTTTTGTTTGTTGGGAGATTTTTGATGACTGCTTCAATTTCCTTAGTGGTTATAGGTCTGTTCAGGTTTTCTATTTCTTCCTGGTTCAGTTTTGGTAGTTGATACATCTCTAGGAATGCATCCATTTCTTTCAGGTTATCTAATTTGCTGGCATAGAGTTGCTCATAATATGTTCTTAGAATTGTTTGTATTTCTTTGGTTTTGGCTGTGATCTCTCCTCTTTCATTCATGATTTTGTTGATTTGGGTCATTTCTCTTTTCTTTTTTATAAGTCTGGCCAGGGGTTTATCAATCTTGTTAATTCTTTCAAAGAACCAGCTCCTAGTTTTGTTGATCTGTTCTACTGTTCTTTTGGTTTCTATTTCATTGATTTTTGCTCTGATCTTTATGATTTCTCTTCTCCTGCTGGGTTTAGGCCTTTATTTGCTGTTCTTTCTCCAGCTCACTTAGGCGTAGGGTTAGGTTGTATATTTGAGACCTTTCTTGTTTCTTGAGAAAGGCTTGTATTGCTATATACTTGCCGCTTAGGACTGCCTTTGCTGCATCCCAAAGATTTTGAACAGTTGTGTTTTCATTTTCATTGGTTTCCAAGAGTTTTTTAAATTCTTCTTTAATTTCCTGGTTGACCCATTCATTCTTTAGTAGATTGCTCTTTAGCCTCCATGTATTTGAGTTCTTTCCGACTTTCCTCTTGTGATTGAGTTCTGGCACCCGACCCCGGGTGGAGTCTCCAAACCCAGCAGATCCCTGCGGTCCACTCCCGCGCGGCTCCTCCCGGGGGAGGAAGGTGAATCTCCCCGGATCTGCTGCTTGTTGGGTCCCTGCTGGAGGAACAGGGGCCCGACTGTGCTGCGGATCACGGTTTATGGCAACCCTGAGCTAAGAGCCCGCGCCTGGGCTCTGCCTCTGCATCCGGCTTCCCTGATCCGTTACCTGGGAGCTCTGCCACACTCAGGCACCCCCGGTCTTTCTGTGACCCCAAGGGTCCTGAGACCACACTGTCCCGGAGGGTTCCACCCCCCGCTTAGCCACCGGAGTGACGTCCCTGAGCGGAGCAGACTTCTAAAAGTTCCAATTTTGTGCTCCGCGGCTCTATCACTTGCCAGAAGCGGCCGACGGAGGCCCCTCCCCCACAGTCTCTCCTCCCGAATATCGCCTCGGATTCACTTCTCCACACGTCCTACCTTCCAGAAAGTGGTCGCTTTTCTGATGAGAGAGTTGTTGCTCTTCTTTTCTTCGATCTCCTGTTGAGTTTGTAGGTGTTCAGAATGGTTTGATCCCTATCCAGCTGAATTCCTGAGAGGAGACGAAATCCAGGTCTCCTACTCCTCTGCCATCTTGCTCCGCCCCTCTACTATAACCTTTTGTAACTTGAATTTTGTACCTTGGGCACATACTGCCTAGCAAAACTCTAATTATTTTAAAGTTGTCCCTGCTCTTTTAAAACTCCATATGATAACCTATTCATGTAAAATGGTATATGTATTTTTATATGCATTAATAGATGCTGAAAAGGCTAGTCTCCAAAATTTTGGCTTTTTAGGGATAATTTCTGTAATGCAACATGGTACGGGTTCATCTTGCTTTGCTTTTTTTTCCCCCTTCTGTGGTTTGAATTATCATGTACTATTTTTATAATAAAAATAAGGCTCGTTTTACCGTGAGAAAATGAGGAAATAAACCAACCTCACACAAATAGGTATTTCCATAATCTCTACATAGCTGGGCTCAGAAAGCTCTCCTTTTTAATGCTCCCCTGCTGACTCTGAGGATCACATTTAGGAACCACAGGGGAAGGATTCACAATCTAATTTGGGATCATCATCTAAATTGCTGAAGCAAACACATATAACCCTTGTCTAAAACCCAAATGAAAATCAAAACAAAATGATTACCAGCCTGCATTTCAAAATCTCACCATAGTGCTTGGCTCATTTATTGACCCAGTTAACCAGGCGGTAGCCAGTGGCTGACCTCCTGTCCGGCAGCCTCGGTCATACCCTCCCTGAATCTTCATTATCCCCCCACTGTCTGGGCACATGTGGGGTCAGAGGATGGGCAGAGGAAGGCCTCTGAGGACCTCCTGTATTAGTTGGAAATACTCAAGGAGATAGACAAAGCATGCACTGGGAGAGTTGCAGAAATGCCCAGAGATCAGTGGAAGCAGGCAATGACGCACTGTGTGTTAAGAAGTGGTTTTGCCACTGGGCACGGAGCTTAGCTTCTGCCATCATTCCATGGATTTGGGGCTCAGAGTACAGCAAAGCCCAAAGGAACCTCCCGCAGATGGAGTGGTCAGGGGCACGCTGCCCTTGTGCTCCAGGGAGGGGCTGTCCCACAGGATTCCAGGCTGTCTCAGTCTGTAAGGGCCTCTGTCACCAAGTGCCACAACCTGAGTGGCATAAACAATGGACCATTCGTGTCCCATGGCTCTGGAAGCTACAAGTCCAAGATCAAGGTGTGGGCAGGGTTGCTTCCTTCAGAATGCTGGAAGGAAGAATCTGCTTCATGCCTCTCCCCTAGCCTCTGGTGGCTTCGCTTGTAGATGCATCACCCTGATCTCTGCTTTCTGCTTCCAAGGAGTTGTGTGTGTGTGTGTGTCTGCATCCGAATTCCCCCTTTATAAGATAAAGTGCCCACCCTACTCCAGTGGGATCTCATCGTAGCGAATCACATCTGCAAAGGCCCAATTTCCAAATCAGGTCACATTGTGAGGTAGTGGGAATTAGGACTTCAACCTAAGAATGGGGGTGGGTGGGGGAGACACAATTCAACTCTCGACACACAGGAGTGGTGCTCCCTGGAATTTGGGCAGCCTGGAGGTTCTGGCCATAGAAGAACGCTCCTTGTTAGTTGATTTTTTAGAGCCGGGCCAGCAGCAGGCTCTGAAATCACCATGGGAGTGGGTTGGGGGGTGGGGGGGGGGGATTTTGGTAGGGAGTTTTGTGTGGGCCTCTGCTGGGGGTGGAGGCATGCTTCACCTTTCTGTTCTCTGACACCACAGGTTATATTGAAGCTGCTATCATTCCGGCGGGAGCTCGGAGGATTCGCGTGGTGGAGGATAAACCTGCCCACAGTTTTCTAGGTAAAACAAAAAGAATCTGACTCATGATTTATGTTCTGAGATTTGGATGATCAGGCTGATTATGTGGTCCAGCATCATTCTCCCAGGCCGTGGGTTTTATACTTGTATCCGAGGTATAACGATAGAAGTAATCACAGTGCACCATATGATCCTGTCCGATTTGGCTGAAGTGTAGCCACCCCGCAAGGTGGATGGGGAAAGGGGGGGGATCAGTAGGAAGGAAGCGAGGAATTGGGGTAGCGAAAGTCCCCCATAGTTACCCCAGGAGAACCCAGAGCAGCTTTAGCCTGCACAGCATGGACACATTGCCCAGCCGTTGATGGCTCTGGGGATGATTTCTTAGCTGGAAAAAACGAGTAATAGTCCTAGATCTAATGGGAGCACAAAAGAACACTGGTTTTCACTAAGTGCTGTGTACCCCAAATTCCTAGTGGCCAACTCTATTGACCAGGCACAAATGCCTGTGTCTTTCTATGGAAGGATGGGGTTCCATTCCAGATTGGTCTTCATTGCCTTCAACAGAACCATACTTTAAGCCCTAAGAATTATTCACTTGAACCCCTTCTTAGCCACCGAAGTCTCTCTGAGTGTATCCTAAGCATAATGGCCAGTCTCTCCACTGGCCCTTGCAAAGGTCTGCCTGGTACGTGGGTTGAGCCCTAAATGTTCTGTATGCTGCTATGGGGACGAGCAGGGTGCCTAACGATTGCCTCTACTCATAGTTCACTGGGTTGGGACATGCTGTGACCCGTGTCCTCCCACCAGCCCTCCTCCTATGTTCTATCTTGGGTTAGATTTCAAATTGGAGGTGGCTGATCTCCTACCCAGGTACCCTTCTTCTGGGCTTCCTCCTATTATAATCTCCTCAGTCTGTATGGCAAGGTTCTGTTTGAGATTGACAAGAATATATAGGACATGATCTCTCTCTCTCTCTCTCTCTCAATCTCTGGCTTCAAACTTAAGAATTAAGTAGTTTTGGCTGAAATGAAGTTATTCACAAAATGCTTTCATTTCACCTTTTATCACTGATTTTTAAAAAAAATTACATCTTTGTCCACATTCCTGCCTTCATAGATATGGAAGGATCTAAGTCTTTCTTTGAAATGGTCCCTGCTTGAGAAACTCAAAGTCTAGGGCACCTGGGTGGCTCAGTCGGTTAAGCATCTGCCTTCAGCTCAGGTCATGATCTCTGGGTCCTGGGATCAGACCCCGGGTCAGGATCCCTGCTCACCAGAGGGTCTGCTTCTCCCTCTCCCTCAGTCTCTCCCCCTGCTCGTGCTTGTTCTCTCTCTCTCTCCCAAATAAATAAATAAAATCTTTGAAAAAAAGAAAGAAACTCAAAGTCTGATTAGACAGACATAAAACAAACCTGTAGAAGGCAAGTTTACAATGAAGACCACCATCCTATAAGAACCGTTTGCAGACACCGAGCTAATCCTCACACACGCGCTTTGGGGAGAGGCAGGAGTGGGGCCGGGAGTTCTTGTTCCTGAGTGCCCACACCAGCCCCCTGGGGTCCCTACTGTGTCCCAAGCAGCCCTGTCCCCTCCTCTGCAGCTTTCTCTCCTGCTGTCCACCCCGCCTCCTTGAGGCCACTGTGTCTCCTGCTACCAGGGTAGGACCTTACCATCCCTTAGGTTGACACCCACATGGCTCTCATCAGCCTCTGTGGCTTTGCTACCCAACCCCCAGCATGGACGCTGTCCCAGTCTAGCCTGGCACCCTTGTCTGCAGTTGCCCCAGCTATCATTGCAGATAGAACGATGCTTATACATGCTTTCTAAAGTAGCCTTGTGGTACTGGTGCTCTTCGCAGCTTCTGCAGAGAGGTGGCCTTTTTTACTAAATTCCCAAAGAGCCCACCCCCTCTCTGCCCAACTGAGGAAACTGGGTCAACCTCACCAGCATTTGCTTTGGAAGCCCAGTCACCCAGTGTCACCCCCAAAAGTTACCCTTTCCGACTGGATACATCAGCCCTCACCTACCTGGGAGGGACATTTCTGCTCCCTGGGGGGCACCGGGCCTTGGTGGGTGGCAGACGTTGCCTTTGACGTGATCTCACTATCCCAGGAGCTGGCACCGTTCCAAGGTCAACTGCTTGGTTCTTCCATCAGAGCGCCAGCAGGTGCCCCAGCAAGCGAGTCCCTTGGCTTCCGGTCCGGGCTTCCCAGACTTCCCAGCACCATTCCTGCCCCTGACCCAGCCCCAGGTGGCCCTTGAAATTCGGAACGTTATCTGTACTTTCCTGTGGCAAGATAAGGACAGAAGGATATCAGAATCCTTTAGATTGCCCAGCTTTTTTTTTTTTATTATTCTTATGTTAATCCCCATACATTACATCATTAGTTTTAGATGAAGTGTTCCATGATTCATTGTTTGTGCACAACACCCAGTGCTCCATGCAGAATGTGCCCTCCTCAATACCCACCACCAGGCTAACCCATCCTCCCACCCCCCTCCCCTCTAGAACCCTCAGTTTGTTTTTCAGAGTCTATCGTCTCTCATGCTTCGTCTACCCCTCCGATTTCCCCCGCTTCATTCTTCCCCTCCCGCTACCTTCTTCTTCTTCTTTTTTTTTCTTAACATATATTGCATTATTTGTTTCAGAGGTACAGATCTGAGATTCAACAGTCTTGCATAATTCACAGCGCTTACCAGAGCACACACCCTCCCCAGTGTCCATCACCCAGTCACCCCATCCCTCCCACCCCACCCCCACTCCAACAACACTCAGTTTGTTTCCTGCGATTAAGACTTCTTCATATCAGTGAGATCATATGATACATGTCTTTCTCTGTTTGACTTATTTCACTGAACATGATACCCTCCAGTTCCATCCACATCATTGCAAGTGGCAAGATCTCATTCCTTTTGATGGCTGCATAATATTCCATTGTATATATATACCACATCTTCTTTATCCATTCATCTGTCGATGGACATCTTTAGATTGCCCAGCTTCTAATTCCTATAGTAAAAATGAACTTCTCCCTGGAACCCGTGTTAGGGCCACGTAACTAGTGAGTGTTGCCCGTGGGGGGCTGGCTCTCCCGTTGGTTCCTTTTGGCTCCTGTGGTCTGCATGAACATCAACCTTTGTGGCTCCCAGGCATTGAGCCCTACCTTGCTTTGCAGACCTGACTCCTCACCACCCCCAAAACCACTGCAAAGTATTGCTTTGCCTATTTCACTGAGGGCGAGACGGAGGCTCCAGGGGTTCATTCAGGAGCTTATCCAGATGCCTTGTATCATTGGGGTCTGCGGCCATTCACGAGCCTCCTGGAATTGCCCTGATATCAGCAGAGGGGGATGTCTTTTCACTGGAGAACAGGTGTTGCATGTGCCCATTGCTTTTACTTCTTTGTGTGGACTTCAAGGAGGCAAATCTCCATCCCAAGGAGATGGGTTCGGTGTAACTTCCCCCAAAGCGCTGGACCTCCAAGGGAGCTTGGAGCCAGCTTTGGTCTTCTTATCTTAGTCCTACGTTTTAGTCCCAGGAGCCCAGGACCTGGTGTGTGAATGAGGGCAAATCCGAAGGTGGTCCACACTCGTCATGTTTCTAAAGTTAGTTCAAACAAGCCTTGTTTCCACTCGGGGCTGTGGGTGCTTTGGAAGTCAACCCAGTGTAACCTTGAATTACTCCCTCACATTTGCTGGGAGCCCTTCCCGAAGAATTTCTCCCCACCTACCTTCAGCCCACGCTGCCTGGCTCTCAGCTCCAAACCACCTGGCCCAGGGAACGCCGCTGCAGTTTGCATCCGCAGCTCAGAACAGAGCTGGCAGCACCCGGAGTGGAAATAAAAGGAACTGACGGGATGCCAGGATTAGAAGTAGGTTGACTGTGGGTCAAGTCTTGCAGTGGAATCCAAGAGGGAGAAAGACAAAAAGAAGCCCAGCTTCTGCACAGCATCATGCAAGAGGAGAGCCTGCAGATGGGGTCGGACCTCTTCAGTCTGCCTCCAGCTGGCTGTAGGGAGGAGCTGCGCCCTCCCAGCAGGAATGTTCCCCCCCTACCCGGTCCCTCTGCTCCCCAGAATGGCTCAGGATCTTTTCTCACAGTGCCTGGATGTCCAGGGACGATGTATAGATGTCCACAGGGAGAAAGAGGGGCCCGGGAGGGAAATGGACATTGGCCACGTGACCTCACGTTCTGGGTCATTCCTTGATAGAATGGTTTTGTTCTGCCACAGGAGCAAAAGAGCAAGAGAGAGCTCGTGCCCATCCTCGTCCCTGCAGAAGTCTCTCTAGCTGCTAGAGGCCCCTAAAGGCTTCTAAGCCAAATACACAAAAGCCAGCACTATTCTATTTTGGACGGTGGCTTAAAACATCCAGCCTCTGACCCAGACAGAAGCAGCAAGCAAAAATTTCCTCCCCAGCAAATCAAAACTTCAGACAGCACAGATCAAATCAAGTCACTCAGGATTTCCCTTTGTTGGTCACTTTATTATTTGCCAGTCAAATCAAAGCATGTGTAATCCTTTCAATAGCCCCTGTTGAATTTCTGGGCCTAAAAATCCTAATTTCAAATGCAAACCAACCTCAACCTGCTTACAGACACAGGGGGCTTGCCTAGACCCTCCATGCCACAGGATTGAGAGGGACAGGAACTTGCAGGGCCTGAAACTTACTTAACTCTGGGGCCTTCTTTCAGAAAAAGAATGCAGCATTACATACAAGGCCTTGGAAAGGACTCTGGCAAGGGGCTGCCCCACCGGCTCTCGCAAACCCTGCTGAGGGAAGCTAGCCTTGCAGGGAGAATGATGCCGGTGAGCCAGGGGGTGATCTGTGTTCTCACCGTCTGGAGCTGACCTGGGCCCACAACATGGGCTTCTCATTGGACTCTACACCGAACCTATGTATTTGCTACTAATAATGATCTTGATGTTCCAAGAGATTCTCTGAGGCGGCTGTCCCGCCCTTCTGAAGGAATCTCAGATGCTAAATTCCCATCTTAACAGGAAGTCCCAGTGCCACCACTGGACCCCAGCACCTTGCAGATTTCTGACTCTTGCTGACTAGATTCCTCACCCAAAGTCAGTAGGTTTGAAGTGATTGCCGTGCTTCGTGGAATTGCTGAGTCCCTACGTTTCCCTCTGTGTTTTTCCTCCCGCCGCAAAATTCGTCAAGGATTGGCATCAAGATCAAACTGTCCCCAGGATGGGGTGCCCAGTGGCCGTTGTAAAGCCACGTTTGCGCCACCTGGCTGGCTCAGTTGGTAGAGCATGCAACTCTGGATCTCAGGGTTGTGAGCTCAAGCCCCAGGTTGGGTGTAGAGATTACTTAAAAGCCACGTTTGCAGTGACTGGAAGCTTGCAGCTGCCGTGGAGGTGAGTTTATTCTTTCTAGGGCCATGAGAGCCCCGCCCACACCCCCAAAGCTGTGATGGTGTGAGACTTCCCCGAGTCAGCAGCTCCAGGCCAGGCCTTGGAAAGCAAAGCCAGGTGCTTTGCGAACTCCTGGGGGCACCTCAGCAGTGGTGTATGGCCTGGAGGAGCTCTGCATTCACTGGGGTCACTCGGATGGTGGGAAATCTACTGTAAATCTAGGTTCTCGCTAGCAAGCTGGTTACCAGTGCTCCGTTGTCTGACGTGTTCTTCCCCCGTTTGGCCACTGACCTTGTTCTGGCCTAACTGGCCAGCCACCGCCTGCCACTCTCACATCCCCTCCCCCTCTTCTTTGACCAGTACCCGCTCATCCAAGCCACCCCAGACCCCCCCCTGCAGACCACCTCCTGCACTGTCTCCTCCACCTGCCCCTCTCAGCACTTCCCCCTACTGACAGGCACGACCCTGCTCTGGTGATCGGAGGCTGGCATACCCCAAGCCCCAGCTGGCTCTCCATCTGGCCCCTAGATCAGCCGCAGCGGGTGCCTCTGCCGGCAGAAGCGGGGCTCCCCAGGCTGGCCCCCACACCTCTACGCGCTGTTTCTGCAGATGGTTTTATAATCGCCTCCAGGTGCGCCCTCCTGGACATTTTCCAGTCCTTCCCAGTCTTGACCCCCCCCCAGATGTTTGACTTTTGGCATGGAGGCATAGTAGCTTTCCCTGTATAATTCACTAAGTCACTTTACAGCGCCTTACACAAAGGGCCGAGGAAATACACAAACAAGGCTCAGTAAGAAAGAGCCACCTCATCCTGGGCATTAGTGCCAGACGGGAGCAGAGGCTCAGGAGACAGTTTAAGGCCTCGATAGAGTAGGCCAGGTCTTCTAAATCTCAGGGTACAAAGCTTACACTGCTAAGGATCCTAGGGTGGTTTCTAGGAGTCCATACTAGTAATCTTCTTTCCCAAGCTGCCCTGCCCCTATCATGGTTAGTATTTAAAAAAACAAAAACAAACAAACAAAAACCCAACCTTCAAAAGACACATGTGAAAGCCAAATGCAGTTCTCAGTTGCTGAGCATCAGCTTCAGGCACTGCTGGATCCAGGGGCTTAAAATGATATCATGGGAAACTGTCCCTCTCGACCCTGGCACCACTGTCCTCTCTCAGTTGACTTTAATCTAGGGGCCTCTTCCCATGCACTGGTAATCCAGATTTACTTTGAGTCTCTGGGCAATCCTGTGGAAAGAAAGCCGCTTCTTCCCAAAGAGAACGGAAGTCTTAGAACTGACTCTCACTGTCCAGGGTTGGGTGATGGGCCCATACCTGGAACTGAGATGAATTTGGGGTCAGTTAGAGGAAGAACATACCCCCAAAGGAAACTCTGGGCTGTTGTTACTTGAAGAAAGAGAAAGAGATGCCAGGCAGCCAACACACTATTCACAACAGCCATAACATGAGAACAAGGTCAGGGCCCCAACTCTTAAACCCAAGGCCCCAGCCCAGGGCACTGAGTGGGAGAGTCAGCTGGTGCATGCGGGTGACCAGTGACAAGGAGAGCAGCCACCCCAGAGTGTGGGAAGTGGGTTTTAGGGGGTGGGCCAAGCATGGTGGTGGTCAGCATACAGCTCTAAAGAAACTCTGCCCATCTCTCTAACTCCAAGTTCTGGGTGGGGGAGGGGGTCTCAACATGCTCGAGGTCTCCCACCCCGATAACAAGAACAGTGAAACTTCTCTGCCCTTCTCCACCCTTTAGAGCCACTCTTCATCTCGCCTCCTTTTCCCAGCCAGACTTCTGGGGGGAAAAATTGCTTCCCCTCCCACTTGCTTCTCCACACAGAGCAGTGGCCTTAGGAAGAGTAATCATGGCCACCCCGGGTGAGGATCCACAGTCCATGCCTGCCAGGCACGCCCAGGCCACCTCTTCTCCCTGCTCTTCTTGCAGTCTCACCTCAAGGGCACCTCTGCTTTTCTTCCAGAAAGTCTTCCCCATCTGCCCCCGTCCCACACATACATATGCGGGCCCTGAACTCACCTCTGCCACAGAGCCTATGAAGCTGTGCTGTGTTTATCTGTTTTCTCACTTGTCTCCCTTCCAAATGTTGAGCTCGCTGAGGGCAGGAGTTGTGTCCTCATCATCCAGCTAGGAGGCCCTGACTGGTGGGGCGGGGGGAGGGAGAAGAAAGGGGGGAACATATCGGCTGCTCCCTGAGCTTCCCGGTCTGACTTGTTCTTCCTGAAACCATTCCTTGAGGACTCTGGCCCCTCACTGTGTCTGTCTGCCCCATCCCACCAGCCTGCACTGATTTCTGAAACCAAATTTATGTGTGCAAGAAACAATTTTCCAAACCTACAGAGAAGTAGAAAGAATAATCTGCGAGTTGCGTTATTTTTATAAGGGTATATAGAACATGAGACCCAGCAGCAGTTCAAGCCTGGAATGTGTTCTCTTGGAACAAATAGGACACTTGCATTTGTCATAAGACTCTAGATGGAGGCTATAACCTAAAGAATATGGGAATTTAAATTGCCAGAGTAGTGAGAGTGCTGAGCTTGGTGCGTTTAGGTTCAGGTTGTCCACTCTTCATAGCTGTGTGACATTAGGCAGATAACTTAACCTCTCTGTGCCCCCATTTCCTCATCTGTGAAAAGGGGAAGATAATGCTTTACCTTAGAGAGTTGTTGGGAAGAGTAAATGGGTAAAAGTACATATAGAGGCTAAATCCAAGAACATGCCCCTTGAAAGGTGGCTGGTAGGTTTTGGCTGAGGAAGGGACAAAGGAGCAGAGATTGTGAGTATCCTTACATTCTCACTTCCTTCTCATAGCCAGGAAATTTCAGTAGCAGGTAGAATTTCTTGAAGGGAAATGTTCAGTTCAAAGAGGTAGAGCCTTCCCTTTTCTAAGCCTTCCCTGGAGTCCTCTAACCCTCCACCACTCACTCTGCACAACCATCCTGGATATGAAATCCTGACGAGAAGTCGCTCTACTGGAAAACAACCCTTCCTGCTTCTTTCCTAGTTTCTCTTGGCAGTTCCTAGAAGCAAGGATTCGTGGGCGCCTGGGTGGCTCAGCTGGTTAAGCGACTGCCTTCGGCTCAGGTCATGATCCTGGAGTCCCTGGATCGAGTCCCGCATCGGGCTCCCTGCTTGGTGGGGAGTCTGCTTCTTCCTCTGACCCTCCCCCTTCTCGTGTGCTCTCTCTCATTCTCTCTCTCTCAAACAAATAAATAAAATCTTAAAAAAAAAAAAAAAAGAAGCAAGGAGTTGTGAGCATGCATCTCCTCCATGTGCCCCAGGACGGCCTGGCAGGGCGGGAACAAGCACTGGGACCAAAATGTCCTAGAGACAGCCCAGCTGCTGGTGGCCTGACCAGGTCCAACCAGGTCCTGACCCAGCCTTGGGGCTCATGGATTCAAGGCTAACAGAAACCCCTTTTTGGTTTCAACTCTCATTATCCACAATCGGTACGAAATGCGGGTGTTTTATTTCTGGCCTCTGGGAGCCAAGAGGAAGGAATGGGATGGAACCCACTTTTGCTGATTGTGGACCGAGCAGGGTCCCAAAGCGATTGCGAACACTGGGGGCATTGGGGCATGGGAGGGCTCCAGCTGCCCTTGCAGAGAGGGAGGCATTGCCCCCAGGGTGTCCTGGGAGTTTCATCGTTTGAGTGACAGAAGACTTGTTGTCAGCCTACTATCATCTGTGACCTTCTCCCAAATGCCAGAACCTCTTAGCTCTTGTCTTTCCTAAATAACAAAATGAAACAAAAAAAACCACAGAATTTCACTGCAGAAGGGGACACAAGAAAGTCACTGTCAGCACTCAGATAATCAATACATGGCTTGTAGGGAAAAGCAGATTTTTGCTCTGGCCAATCAACAAAATGTTGATTTTGTTTCTTCCAACACATTCTGTACAGAGTGGAGGTGTGAGCCCGCAGAGCATGAACCCGAGGACCACTGAACCCTACCCTTGTGGCATTGTCCGAGCCCTACTGTCCCATCCGTGGTCGGCTCAGGTTCCCAGACTCTACCATTTAATAGAAGAGCAACTGTTTTCTTGAAGGAGCCCCCACTTTACTAACATGGGGCTCTCAAATCCTTAAGAGAAGCTGGATTAGGTGTAAAAAGCCCCAGGTAGGTAGCAGTCAAATGAATTGACGAGTTTTGCTAAAGCAGCAAACCCCTCTTTGTAGTGTTCGACGCGTTAAAATAGAATTCATCCATCCGGCAGAAGACCCTCTACCCTGGAAGTTTAGTAAAATGTGATTGGGCTGCGCTTGTCTCCATCCCCTGGCATTCTGTCTCAGAGGGTCCTGCGGGTCTTGAGCTGTTTGCCCCCTGTGAGCCAGACTTCTGTTGTCAGCATCCAGAAAGTTCACCTTCTATCACTGTAGACCTCCATCCCTTCCCCTGTAGAGGTGGAGAGGGAGATCTCCAATCCATCCCTCAGGACACTGAGATTCCCCTGAAAAGGCAGACTGACGCCCCCTGATTCCATGATGTTCCCTTTTCTTTCTAGCTCTGAAAGATACCAATAAGAGATCCATCAACAGCGATTGGAAGATAGAGCTCCCTGGAGAGTACCAGATTGCAGGCACGACTGTGCGTTACGTTAGAAGGGGCCTGTGGGAGAAGATTTCTGCCAAGGGACCAACCAAGATACCACTGCATCTGATGGTAACTTGCCATGCTCTTGCCTTTGTCCCAAGCCTGAGGCTCCAGGGGACCTCGCCAGTTCCCTTCTTCCCGGGGGTGCTGGGGAGAGGAGCTCGCCTGGTTCCTGGTGGGTTTCCTGGCCACCTGCTGCTCAAGCCTCCCTCTCTCATGGTCTTTTCTTATCTCATCCCTTTCGCCACATGCCTGAGAATTTTCCCTTCCCCAGACTTGGCCCTGGCTCTTCACTGGCAGAGCTCCCATCTTTCTCAAAAGGAACTGCCTCCGGGAAGGAAATACTGGGCCCTGTGACAGCCAGGGAGACTTGGCCCCATGGAGCAGACAGCCCCGCTCAGAGTCTCTGTTTTTATATCAGATAGCACAGGTCCGCCCCACAGTTGGTGTATCCACACTGGAAACTACCTTTTGGAAATGAACTGTCGACTCCGTTTCCAAACCAGCATCACTCAGATTTTCCAGACTCGGCTCTGCATCAGGCATTCGGGAACCAGGAGAGGGAGAACCGGGTTCTACAGGAAGGTTGACTCCCGGTGTAGTCTCATGGATCCCAGGCAGTCAGGCCGGGTTGGGGCTACCTTGTCTTACCTGTTGACTCAAGGTGGGGAGAACCCCATGCGAACCACTTGAACATCAGTGGGGCGTCCCTCTAAGAGTACTAAAGATCTTCAGAGAAAGGAATCCCACCGTTTCCTTCTTAAGGTCCAGGAGTTCCCATGTCTCACTTCTGATTGCTCGGAATTATTGATTCCATGTCTCGTTCCAAGGCACGGGCTCCGTGGCCGTTTGTGCGTCTGTAACCAAAGCACATTTTGTCCTCTGTGCTTCCAGAGTCTCCGCTTGGAAATTTTGTTTTTTTCCGTTAATTTGTGGTCTCTGGCAAACTGCGGCCATTCAAGGTTAGGTGATACCCAGAAGAGTCGCTGGCCACCTCTCTGGGAATCCCCTGAGGAGACCGCTGTGCCGGGACAGGCTCGCCCATGACGGCCCTGCCCCCGCCACACGATGAGAGAGCAGAGGGAACTGGTTTCCATGCCTGGCTTCAGCCATCCATAAACCTGTGACTGCCACACTCAGCCCACTAAATCCACGGCCAACGTAGCCCCGCACATTTGATTTCTGGGATCCAAGGACCTGTCCCTAAGCCACCGCCCTGTGATGAGATTATGTCCTAGTCTAAGGCATTAGAACAAATCCGCCTGTCCTGATTTAAAAGGGGTTACAAGAAGAAGCATAAGACAAGATAAAAAAAAAAAAAAGATCAAACCATGCAGCCAATTCACCTGTTAGCACGTGAATTGGCTTTCTCTAGCAAACCCTAGGATGGGTGTATTTCCCTCTCTTGCCCAAAGCTTTCCTAAACTGTGAGGGAACTGTCAGCCCATTAAAGCAAATGCACAGCCCGGATTCATTCAGACCATGCCTGATACACTAAACTCAGCCGAAGTCCCAGCCCTCTCTAATATTAATCACTTTTATCTCTTGAAATAATGATTAGTTCAAGTTTTTAAACCTAGAAATGAGAGGTGCCCCTCTGCCTCTACATAGGTGTCCATCATTCCCAAACTGGGGTGCGTACATCGCTTGCAGGGTCAGGAGCACCCGCAGAGCCACGGGAACCTGCGTTTGAAACCAATTACACACTCACACACGCAAATTATACGTGGCTACAAAATTGCATGAAATTGGTTTCATATGGATTCCTGATGCACCAGTCTTCTTCCCACACTGAGATAATAAAGACCTTTTAAAGAAGGTTTTTTGTTTTTTTTAAAACTGGAGGCATTTTTCCAAATGCATTACTGCAAGTCTGTTTCTTGGAGAAGTGGGTGTTTATGCGGTTCAGGCTGCTCTTAGCACCTCACCCCCACCCTGCAACTCAAGCCCTTGGAGGGCTGAGAGATTCTCAGGGGCAGCATGGGGACCTCCCCAGGTCAGGGCAGGTGGAACACACTCTTCCAGGCCTGGAAGGGAACTTGATCACAGCCTTGACCCAGGAGTGCCCAATGGTTCCAAGTCTAGCCTGAAGACCCATCACCTCCAGCCAGGCTCCCCCCAGAGGGCTTGTTTTGCACAATTACACATGGAAAAATAATACTGGTAGAACATCTCTGTCCTTACAGGGCTTGTACGCAGATTGCCAAACAAAGGGCAGACCCATCCATCTGCTCACTCACCAGGATTTCAGACCCAAGCGTCCCCAAGCGGCAGGTTGGCTCCCCACCCTCTCACTCTAGTTTTAAGCCTTGAGCCACGCCCCTGCCACCCTGTGGGCATCACCATCTTAGCTCCTGTGGCGTCAAGAAGGCTCAGGCACCCCTGGACTCCTCAGCAGAAGTCCCCAAGATTCCTGTGCGGTGGGGTTGTGTTTGCCCGTGAGCCTGCCTTACATGTAGCAAGGGCTGGTGCTTGGGGACTGAAGAGTGATGTTCATTTTCAAAGGAGTAGAGTAACCCTACCTGTTCAGATGCCTTTTTAGGTCAAAGCCGCATATTTGTGTCTTTCTTGCCTGCAAGGGCAGCTTCGTGGCTGAGTATGTGGGACGGGTTCTTTGCGCTGTGGGGAGCAGCTCTCCCTATAAAACGCCACCTGAGAGCCCACAAACTTGCTCCTCCCCGAAGTCCTCATCTAAACTGGTCCTTTCTCCAGTGGGAGAGAGAGCAGAGCTCCCTGCTGAGGGTCCGCATACACTCCTGCCCCTGAGTTGAGTCTCTGAGGAACCTGAGACTGAAATAAGGGAGCACCCCTAGAACGAACCCCTCTAGAAACCCGGAAAAGACCTGGTTACCCCAGTAGGGAGACGGCCACAGTGTGGCTTAGTTTGCAAATTCAGCAAGGCTGTGGGGTTCTTCTCCATTTCAAAACGACCTTTGATTTGTACTGCTGATCCAGGTGCTGTTATTTCATGACCAAAATTATGGAATCCATTACGAGTACACTGTTCCTGTCAACTACACTGCGGAAAATCAGAGTGAACCCGAAAAACCCCAGGACTCTTTGTTCATCTGGACCCACAGCGGCTGGGAAGGGTGCAGCGTGCAGTGTGGAGGAGGTGAGCAGCCGGAGTCACGGGTCCGCTGGGTGTGGGGTCTTGCTGAAGGAAGGCACGAACTCGGGGCACCCTGTGGCCGGCACACAGGGCATGAAAAGAGCTGGCCATGTCACCTGTGTTTCCACGGGAACTTACCCACGTCCCACTGCAATTCTCTCTGCAAGACACTCACGCAGTCCTCCACACCCCTGTGCCCACACAGCTGCTTTGCCTATGGTGCAGGGCCCTCGGACTCTGCCCTGAGTGGAGGTTTGGCCCCTGTACGGGTACATCACAGGTATGACAGGGAAGTGACCCTGGGGGTGAACAGAATACACCTTCACCTGTTCGCGTTTAGTGGAGGGCCTCCAGATGCTTTTGCCCCCAAATTCTCTTTCCTCTTGGCCACAGGTACCCCACTACAGGATGCGGTGGAAAGAAAGAGTCCCACGAGGCCAGGGAAACATTCCGAGCATGAGTCCTGGCTTTGTGATTTGCCGCCATATTTTAGCAAATGACTTACCCCTAAGGCACAGGGAGGTTAAGTGAACCAGCCTGGTTGAGGAAACTGAGGCACAGAATCATGGCGGCTAGCTGTTGATCCTGTGGTCATTATGCCGGTGATGAAACCAAGTTTGAAACCAGCCAGCCTGGCTCCAGAAGCCACCCTCTCTAGCTCCCAATCATCCGCCTCCCTGGCAAAGTCATGACCAAGCAGCGTGTAGGGTGCTCTGGGGACACACAGAGAATGGCTACCCTCATCTAGGGTAACCAGTTAGTGAAGTCCCCAAATGCAGGTGATGCTGAGGACATGTAGCCTTTGGCCAGCTAAACAAATTCTCAGATTGGCTCTAGATTGCCCGCCTGGAGGAGGCAGGTCTGTGTGTCCTTCAGACCAACCTCCCTGCTTCTCACTGCTGTCCCGCGATTCTGGAGGGATTCTCTAATAAGTAGCTATGATCTCTGGTGAGGACTGATGTACAGGTATTTAATCAAGACCAGACCTCAATAGACTTTAAATATCAAAAGAACAGATAAAGAGATTGGCAATCTTTGTTGGAAATTGAAGACCCAAATCAGAACTTTGGCCTCTGTGAATCCCAAGCTGTCCAAGAACACAGCCAATCTGTGGTGTTGCCTTTTTCCAATCCTGTTCCAGAATCTTCCTCCTGCCCCATGCTGCCCCTGCCATGTCTTACACACCCTCATCCCTAACATTATGGCTCTTTCTCTCTAACAACCAATAAAGCATGATAACAGTCACTTCACATGACAGACTGGTCAAAAGATGCCCCCGCATGCTCCTCCATCTGCATCCGTGGATGGCCTTTCCAGGTGTGTGTAGCCACAAGCTTCTCAGTTCCCTGTGGTTTGGCTTCCAGGGGAACGCAGAACCATCGTGTCCTGCACGCGGATTGTTAATAAGACCACGACTCTGGTGAATGACAGTGACTGTCCTCAAGCAAGCCGCCCAGAGCCCCAGGTCCGAAGGTGCAACTCACATCCGTGCCAGTCACGGTAAGGAGCTGTGTTCTCAAGCTTGGACCCTCCAGGGTCAGGGCAAAAACATCCATGCATGGGGCGGGGGGGAGGGGGGTTGGCGTGGAGGCAGTACGACTCTGCACCGTGTTCTGTTGTTGTTGCTAAGTCGTTTCTGCTTGCTCAAAATACTGAATTTCTGACTATGAAGTCAGAGCTCTGAAAAAATGTATAATCCTAGCTAGAAGGCATTTTTTAGCAGGCCCCTAAGAACATCTCATGGAGAACAAAATCATTGCATACTTTCAACTGATCTATGTTGGCTCCCCCCAGTTATTTTGTCTTGGAAAAAAAGGAAATCACAGAGTGTGAGCACCCATGAGTAACTCGCACAGGTTAGTGTTTGTGATGGGTCTGTTTAGGTGGCTGAAACTTATACCAGTGAGTGTGGATCTTGGTGTTCATTGCATAGAATCCATCAGAACTTCTGATGGATTCCATGGCCATAATACTTCACTTGCTCTGAAGTGAATTTTCTTGGGCTGTCAACCGAGATGAATCGTGTGAAATGTGCTCATTAGTTAAGCTTTCTTATTTCCGGTCATTTCAGTGAGACTTCGCATCGTAGTGTGGTTGGTAAAGTGTGTAATATCACCCCTGGCCTCCTATTCTGCTCTGGGTTGAGGTCATGGTTTTTGTTTTGTGGTTCTGTGCATGTTTTTCTTCTATAAAGAAGCTGGACTTTTGACATGGCAGTTCTTTAAGCTCAACTTGGGCCTCTTGCCTGGTGCAAAAGTTTCACAAAGCATGTGGCTTTCATGCCAACCCACTTTGCTTTGTCAAACTGGTCAAGTGTGCGAGCAAGAGAGGAAGAGAGGGAAGATAGGAGGGAAAGCAAGAGGTGAGACTTACTTCATTGGTTGTGTGTGGTCCTTAGCAAATTGAGAATGAAGGTGGGTGGGAGGGCAGGTGAAATGTGAAGGGGATTAAGAGGTATGAACTTTGAGTTACAAAATAAGTAAGTCGTGGAGATGAAAGAGACAGTATAGAAAATATAGTCAGTAAGATGGTAGCAGTGTTGTCTGGTGACAGAAAGTGAATATACTTATTGTGGGGAGCATTGGGTAATATATAAAAGTACAGAATCATTATGTTGTACATGTGAAACTAATATAATGCTGTATATTAATTATACTTCAATTTAAACAAAAGAATGACATTCTACCCTAACCCTGAAGGCCATGAGGAACAACTCACTTTGGGAAGTCTTCTTGAGCATCTTGGCTCTGAGCAGCCATCCCACAGACTCATCAATTGATGACACACACCCAGGGTCAAAGAAGGAAGGCCTTGCCTCTATGACGACCCAAAGATCCAACAGCCCACAGAGACAGCTCAGCTCTGTGACCAACTAGAAAGTAGGATAAGTAAATCTAGAAGAGGGGGTGTCAACATGGGCTCAAGGGCATGACTAAGCAAGAAAGATCTTAGGGATCCCTTCAAGAATCATATTTTAAGATCATTTATGATTTCAAACTATTTTAGTGTCCAAAGATATCTTAAATTATGCACATAAACCAAATAACATAAAACATGAAATCAGAGTTGCTCTGATTGAATTGAGACACATATGTGATGTGGAAGAGTAGCCCAGCGCATTCTGCCCTCCCTCATATCACAGTAGGCCCAAGGAATGGACCAAGGAATAAAGTTTAAAAACTGTTAGGGACTCTGCTTTCCATAATGATGGGGTTGCTTTTATTGGACCAACCCTCAATATTCTTCACAATGATACTCTTAACTGTGCTGATCACATACCGTATTTGGTAGCCACTAGCTAGTCCAAATTGAGATGTGCTGTAAAAGTAAAAATATACACCTGATTTCAAAGACTTAGTATGGAAAGAGATTGTAAAATATCTTAGTAATTTTTAATACTGATTACATGTTGAAATAATTATGCCTTGGACACACTGGGTCAAATGCAGCACATTATTACAATTAAATTCACCAGTTTCCTTTTATTTTTTTATTTTTTATTTTTAAAGATTTTTTAAAAATTTATTCGACAGAGAGACAGCGAGAGAGGGAACACAAGCAGGGGGAGTGGGAGAGGGAGAAGCAGGCTTCCCGCGGAGCAGGGAGCCGGATGCGGGGCTCCATACCAGGACCCTGGGATCATGACCTGAGCCGAAGGCAGACGCTTAATGACTGAGCCACCGAGGCACCCCTCCTTTTAATTTTTTGATATGGGTGGTAGAAAATTAAAATTACATCTATGGCTGATGTCTTAATTCTATTGAACGGCACTGATATAGATTAACATAGCATTCACAATGTTCAGGATACAGTCCAAAATTACCAGACATAGAAAAAAAAAATCAGAAAAATGTGATCCATACATTAATGACTCCAAGATTACACATATGTTGAGATTAGCAGACAAGAATTTTGAAGCAGCTATTATAATTGTGCTCAAAGACATAAGAAAAAATATAGTGACAATTAATGAACACATAGGAAATCTAAGCACAAAAAGGAGACACTCTAAAAATGAACCAAATTTTAGGACCAAGAAACACAGTATCTGAAATTTTTTTTAAAAAATCACTTTGATGGGCCTAACAGCAGATGATGAAAAAAAGATCAACAAACTTGAAGGTAGAAGAATAGAAATTACCCAGTCTGGAAAACGGAAAGAAAAGATTGTTGACAATGACAGAGACTCAGTGATCTGTGGGATAATATCAGGCATTCTAACATAAGAGTAATTAGAGTCAGAGAAGGGGAGGAGGGGAAAAATAGAAAAGAAAATAATCAGAGACAATGACCAAACATGTCCCAGGTTTAGTGAAGGATAGAAGAGAGGTAATTAAGTTGCTTCTCTAGTATTTCAACTAGATTCCAGGTTAATTCAAAACTCCGTAACAAAGCTCTCTCACCATTACACCAATAGGCCAAAGCAGCACCTTTATGATTTTGCCACACAGATATTCTAGGAGGGGACTTAATTGTGCTATAAAACTCTACACAGAAAATCTAGTAGGAAACACCTACAAAAGAGTCACATCACCCAGCATGAGTTAACAAAGGTACCCACCCTTTAAAACAGTGCTACAGAGCTGCTCTAAGCTTGGATGAAGCATATCGAGTGTGTGTGTCTGGGTAGGTGTGGCTCCAGATTGCTCACAGAACATTCTGACAGACCACAGGCCTGCAGTCTTGCCATGGTTGAACGCAAGTATAAGCCAAACACACTTTAGACTAAAAGTAAGTTCAGAAGCACATGCTTAGTATCTCCTTAGAATAAGGGTCAGCAAACTTTTTCTGTAAAGAGCTAGATAATAACTATTTTGGGGTTTTACAGGCCACATAGGTTTCTGATGTCTGGTTTTCTTTGTTTTGTTTACAACCATTTTAAAAATGTAAAAACCGTTTTTAACTCCTGGGTTATACAAAAACAGTCTACAGGCCAGACTTGGCCCAGGAGCAATAAATTGCTGGCCCTGCCTTAGATTATTACTTACCCTTGCCTTGCCCTCTGAGATGTTGGGACCACAACCTCGCATGAGCCCAAGCTCTGAAGATACTACCTCAGGAAATACACGTTCTTATACGAAGAAGGACATGTCATTTTGCTGAGTTACTCTGTATTGCCCACTTGTTCAGTACTCTTTTTAAAAGCATCCAGCATGACCCTCAGCATACAGTACAACATCAGTAATTTCCTTCATCCAGCATGCACCTGTCAAGCACCTTCCCATTCACCAGGTCCTGTTCTAGGTACCAAGGTGAAAAAGACACACAGGGTCTTTGCTCTCATGGAACTTGATAAATACTAAATTTCTCCCTTCCCTCCTTTCTGACCTACCTTTCTGGGTCATCCTTTTTTCCTTCCTGACCCACTTCCTTCTAGTGCCTTCCTGACTCTGTAAAATCATACAAATCAGACTTAAAGAATGAGTGGAATTTCCCAAGGCAGAGGATAAAATGAAATTGATAGAAGATAGTACCTGAAATTTGTCTCAGAGCCTAGAAAAGAAATGCTTAGTTGCCTCCTCTAGTCTGGTATCATTTGTTGGTCGTTTAGTTGTTTATTTTGAACCATCTAACTTCATACTGTTTCTTAAAGAGGACACATAAGAATGCAGTGTCATGGCTCATCAAAGAGTATTTATTGTTTGGATGAAGAAATGTGTGATCTGATAGATTTTAAAACTCCTGCAAGTCTTAGTTATATTTATTTATATTTAAACACACAGAGGCACACATACATATATGTATATACACACATATACAATATATATGTATATGTTATGTAAAGATATATATATGCATATATGTATATACACACACATATATTTGAACAATAAAACTTGAATTATTGCAGAGCAAGATCTAGTTGACCTGAGTCTTTCTTCAGAACATCTAGTAATATGGACTTAGGCTGATAAAGAAAGGTGAGGAGATTGACCTCAGAAAATTACTGCTAGATAATCAGATTTCATCTATAAGTAAAAACTCAACCTTGACAAAGGGTTGTGGAGATGTGTAGGGTCTGGAAAAGAAATAGCTGCTTCAGGTGGGGTGGGCATGCCTGGAAGACAGAGCCTGGAAGCTGGAAGGAGAGTGCAAGAACCCAATGGTGTAAATTTTATTGAAGAAGCCAAAATGCAACTCACTGTTGAATCTGGCAAGGCGAAAGAGCCTTTCTATATTATTGTTACTCTTTGACCTTTAAAACAACAGTGATGTTTGTCTTTTCCCTTATATTTTTCTTTATTTCCTCTGATCGCCTTTTAATTTTCTTCAACCCTCTTTTTCCATCAAGTTCCCGACAGTTTCCTTTACCTTCCCAACTGCACACTATTAGCACCTCTTTATTCTAATCCTGCCCCTAGCTCTGTGGATACTTCTCCCAAACCCTGCCATAACCATATGGAATCCGGAATCTGACACGCAGGGCAGATGGCCTCTCTCCAGCATCTTGCACACCAATACAAACACATCGGCGAACCTGGCCCCCGACATTGGCAGGAGAGGCAGAAATCACAGATCCGCTCAGCTGTTATGACTGTGGCCAGCAGCCTTCACCTTGCTGACCACAGTCTGCAGGGAAGAGGCCCCACCGTCATCCGGCATCCAAAGAGAAACACTATGTGCCACCTCCTTCAGACCCAGGCCCAGATAGTGTTGGAGCAAGGAGGGTGGGGCACGACAGGGAGATGGGCTCATTCTGGAACACATAGCTCATGCTTCCCCGGATTTAATATTCTTGCAGTGTCTTAGAGCTTGTTGGCCACTCAGAAAGGCCATTCCAAGCTATTAGATGTTTCCCCTAGCATTTGTGATTTGAACTTCTTCCCAGGCAGTACATACAGTACTGTGCATTGAATTAGAGTGATTCAGAAAAGAATATTTAATATTGTACTGCCAACTGAATCGAACAGTCATCTGCAAGGAAGTGTATTTGGATTTTAAATTTGTCCTCTTTGCTTATTATCTTAACCAGGTGTGCCTTGTTTTAGTTAAAATGGAATGGAATCCCTCATGTTTTTTTATGAAAGCATGTGTGTGTGTGTGTGTGTGTGTGATCATGACTTAAGAATGAAACCTAGAACATGTAGATCTTTAGGTGGAGCCAAAATCTGAAAAGATACCATTGTTTAATCCATTTCTAGCTAGTCTAAAACTTCAAGCTTTTTAGTTTCCTGCTTTCCTTGAAAATAAAATGGGTAAATCTAATTGCCACACCTCTGTCTCCCATGCCCTGGATATGAGAGATTGGAGGAGGCCACCTTTGGCACCGCCTGCTTCCTGGGGCAGAACAGGAGCCATGATGCAGGACTGCTTGCATGGGCAGGAGGGCAAGGCCCAGGGTTGTATGTTCTAAGACTGGGGATCTCCAGAGTAGGGCTCCCCTCTTTCAGGCTTGGCCCACTCCTCAGACGCTTGGGCATATGGTCACAGGTCTGGGATGAGGGGCACCCCACAAGCCATGTGAAATAAAGAAGCAGTGCCTAAGGCGGGGAAGATGATGAATAGCATTATTGGCCTATTACATGTCTTATCTAGGTATAGGAATGGTGAGGAGAAATTTAGTTGGATTCCAGATCTTTTTTCTAACACTACTCAAATTCCAGAACTTCACTCATATTTAAATTACATAGTAAAGTTTTGAAGCCTTTAGTTATTTGTTTAAGTTAGGAACATTCCAGATGGAAAGAGAGAAAACATTTCAGTGTTGTTTTGAATTTGAAAATTCTGTTTTCTTCTTTTCTGCCATACTTAACCCTTCAATCATTTGAACACCCCCCCCCTTTGATCATTACAGAGGACAAGGGAATTCCCAGATACCAGTTCCACAGGTAACAGAATTCTCCTGTCAAGAAATGCTTTGCATGTAGACCCTGGGGTCCATTAAGAGGCCCTTCCCTCATTCTGACTTTCTGAGTCATAAAATATAAAAAGCATTGAGCACTCAATGTTTGCATTTGATTTTTATGTCACAATTACAAAAAATGAAAAGTAAATGGAAATGTTGAAACTGAAGAATAAAAGCAAACACAACCAAGATCATAGCGATCCATCAGAAATGAAGGGGAAATATGTATTCTCCAGGTTCTGAAAAAAAAACATCAGACCAAGAAGGAATGGCTCTATAGTGGGGGTATACAGTGAAGTATTTCTGACTTGTAGAATCTCTGGGGATATTTCAGAACTGAGCTTGGGGTATGTTTGGTGGCAGCTTCCCAGAAAATTAACCCCTTCCCCCTGGGGGCTAATGAAGACCTCTGCTGGCAGAGTCCTGGGCTGGCTGGCTCTCTTACAGGAATGAATAGTCCACAGATAGGAGTGATTTTGCCTAGGAAAGTATTATTCTTTCCTCCTTACAGGTATACATTTATATACAAAGACATTCAAATTCCTGGGGTGCCTGGGTGGCTCAGTTGGTTAAGCGTCTGACTCTTGATATTGGCTCAGGTCATGATCTCAGGGTTGTGAGATCAAGCCCTACATTGGGCTCCATTCTGGGCATGGAGCCTGCTGAAGATTCTCTCTCTCTCTCCCTTCGCCCCTCCCCATCCCCGCTCACATGTGTGTGTGTGTGCGCGTGTGCGTGTGCGTGCATGCCCTCTATTAAAAAAAAAAAGACATTCGAAAGTAAAAGTATGGGAAAAGATGTTTCATGCAAAGAGAAACCATAAGAAATCAGGATTATCTATACAAATACCAGACAAAATAGATTTTAAAACAAAAAAATTGCTAGAGATAAAAAGAAATATTTTATAATGATAATAGGGCAGTCCATCAAAGAAATAACAATTATATAAACATGTATGTACCTAATAACAGAGTCCTAAAATATACAATATGAAGAGAAAAGTAGTTCAACCATAATAGAGACTTTAATGCCCAAATTTCAGTAATGGATTTTTTAAAACTAGAAAGAAGATCAACAAGGAAATGTAAGACTTGAACAACACTATAAACCTACTGGAACTACGAGATAGCTATAGATCACTCTACCCAATGAGAGAAGAATATACATTCTTCTTCTTTTTTTTTTTAAATTTAGATTTTTTATTTATTTTCTGACAGAGAGAGACACAGTGAGAGAGGGAACACAAGCAGGGGGAGTGGGAGAGGGAGAAGCAGGCTTCCTGCAGAGTAGGGAGCCCAATGTGGGACTCGATCCCAGGACCCCGAGATCATGACCTGAGCCGAAGGCAGACGCTTCATGACTGAGCCACCCAGGCGCCCCGAATATACATTCTTCTTATGTACATTTGAAACATTCCCCAGGATAGACCATCATCTAGGCCATTAAATAAACCTCAATGATGTAAAAGGGCTGAAATAATGCAAAGTATATACTCTGACCTTAATGGAATAAAATTAGAAATCAACAACAGAAAGAAATTTTGGAAACTCACAATACATGGAAATTCAACAACATAAAACTTCCTAAATAACAATTGGATCAAAGAGAATTCATTAGGAAATTTAGAAAATACTTTCAGATGAATGAAAATGAGGATTTAACATATGAAAGTTAGACCACGCAGCCGAAACAGTCCTTTGGGGAAATTTTATAGCTTAGGGGAATATTTGAAATAGAGAATAGGAAAACAATAAAGAAAAATCAGTAAAACAAATGTTGATTATATGAAGAGAACAAAAAAAATTGACATTTAGCTAGATCATGAAAAAATGGGAGAAGACTCAAATTACTAAAATTAGAAATGAAAAAGGTTGTAAAGGAATACTACAAACAGTTGTATGCCAATAAATCCAATAACTAATATAAAATGGACAAACTCCTAGAAAGATGCAAACTACCAAAATTGAATAAAGAAGAAATAGAAGATCTGAATAGACCTATAACAAGTAAATAGGTTAAAATACTAATCTAAAAGCTTCCCCAGAAGAAAAACCCAGGACCAGAAGGCTTCACTTGCAAATTCTACCAAATATATAAAGCAGAATTAACATCAATCCTTCACAAACTCTTCCAAAATATAGACGAGGAGGGAACACTTCCCAGCTCATTCTATGAAGCCAGTATTATCCAGATAATAAAACCAAAGACATCATAAGAAAGGGATACTACAAACCAATATTTCTTATGAGTACTGTTGACAAATCTTCAACAAAATACAAGCAAACTGTATCCAGAAACATAAAAAAGGGATTATATACCATGACCAAGTGGGACTTATCCCAGGAATGCAAGGTTTGTTTATCATTTGAAAATCAGTTCATGTAATACATTACATCAATGAAATAATTTTTTAAAACAACATGATGATCTCAATAGATGCAGAAAAAGACTGACAAAATCCAAGACCTTTCATGATAAAAACACTCAACAAACTAGAATTGGAAGAGAATTTCCTCAACCTGATAAGGGGTATCTACAAAAAATTGACAACTACCATCATACTTAATGGTGAAAGACTGGATGCTTTTCTCCTGAGAACAAGAATAAGACACAATATCTATTCTTGCCATTTCTATTCAACATTGTGCTAGAGGTTCTAACCAGGACATTTAGGCAAGAAATGAAATAAAAGCCATCCAGATTGGAAGTGAGGAAGTAAAACTATCTCTTTTTACACCTGGCATGATCTTGAATATAGAAAATTCTATGGAATCCACTGGAAAAGTATTAGAACTAATAAATTCAGGAAGGTTGCAAGATATAAGACCAATAAACTAAAATCAAATGTATTTCTATACAGCAGTGATGAACAAACCAAAAATGAAGCTAAAAAAAAAAGCAAAACACTATTTACAATAGCATCAAAAAGAATAAAATACTTATGAATAAATTTAACAAAAGAAGTACAAAACTCATACTCTGAAACTACAAAACATTGTTAAAAGAAATTAAAGAATATCTCAATCAATGGAAAGATGTACCATGCTCATGGATTGGGAGATTTAATGTTAGGTGGAAATATTCCACAAATTGATCTAAAGGTTCAATGCAATTTCTATCAAAATCCCATCTGTCTTTATTGCACAAATGGGTAAGCTGATCCAGAAATTCAAATGGAATTGCAAGGGCTCTGCATAGTCAACGCAATCTTTAAAAAGAGGAACAAAGTTGGAAGACACACTTTCCAACCTCAGAATGTACTACAAAACTACAGTAATCAAGATAGTGTGGATTGCAATAAGGACAGACATATAGAATAATGGAATATAATTGAAAGTCCAGAAATATACCCTCACATTTGTTGTCAATTGATTGTTAAGAAGGTGGCCAAGAGCATTCAATGAGGAAAGAACGGTCTTTTCAACAAGTGGTACTGTGACAACTTTATATCCACACGTAGAGGAATAAAGTTGGACACCTACCTCACACCATGTATGAAAATTAACCCAGTGATCAAAGACCTAAAGAGCTAAGTATATAAAATTCTTAGAAGAAAACGGGAAAAACTCTTTATTATGTTTATGGTTTCTTACATATGACAGCAGAAGTACCAGCAACAGTACAAGCAACAAAAGAAAAAAAATAGACATTGTGTTTCATCAAAATTAAAAACTTATATACTAATGAGGCTCCTACTGTGTTCTGAGATACCCTGAAGTATCAAGAAAAATGAAAATAAAATTAAGAAAAATGAAAATAAAATTAAGAAAAAAGACAACCCACGGAGTGGGAGAAAATATCTTCAGACCTCCTATCTGATAAGTAAGAGACTTGTATCTAGCATATATAAAGAACTGTTACAACTCAATAATAAAATGACACATAACTCAATTATAAAGGATCTGAATAGTTATTTCTCCTGAGGAGGGGGGTAGAGAAGAAATTGGGGTTTGATAGCTAAAAGGTATAGAGTTTCTTTTGGGCATAATAAGAATATTCTAGATTGTGGTAAAGGCCACTGAATTGCTGAATTGTATGGTATAGAGTTATATCTCAATAAGGCTGTTAAAAAGTAAATACACAGGGGCACCTGGGTGGCTCAGTCGTTGAGCGTCTGCCTTCAGCTCAGGTCATGATCCCAGGGTCCTGAGATGGAGCCCTGCATCAGGCTCCCTGCTCCGCGGGAAGCCTGCTTCTCCTTCTCCCACTCCCCCTTCTTGTGTTCCCTCTCTTGCTGTGTCTCTCTCTTTCAAATAAATAAAATCTTAAAAAATAAATAAATAAATAAACACATAAAGAAGTGCACATTTTAAAAAGTTCAGGCTCCTTGAGCTCTAAGCAGAGGCCTCCAGCAGGTTTCCATGAGTACAGAGGCTGGAAGGCCAGTCCCAACCTAGAGCCCAGGTATCTCAGAACACAGGGAGCTCAGGTCAGTCAGGAGCCTTGGCTAGAACATCTTAGGTGTGTCCTCCTAAACAAGCATCACCAGATCTTAATTTAATGGCCACCATTATCATGCATGGGCTACTGATCTCCTCCATTCTCTCCCACTACAAAATGCCAGATCTCTCCCTGAGCCTCTGGTCAGGATTCTTTGGACAGAATTTGATGGGTGCATTCAGTCGCCCTCCCATGGGTCCTGTTTGAATTGACCTTTCCCTTTGGCTATCTCCCAGGTCTCCCTGTGTCCTCCATGCCTTTCCTCTGGAGAGCTTTCTAGCAAGGTGTATGCCTAGCATAGCTGCCATTCCCCAAACACACTGGCAAATGAGTCTGAAGGTCCTTTTCCCCATGCCAGCCATCATTCTTTTGGCCTCACATAAAAGCCACCCCCTCACATCAAATTAGTGGAGCCATGCAAGTAAGCAGGCAGCATTTTCAATCAGGAGGCAGTGAACCCCACCCCACATACTGGTGTTTCCCATGCCTCTCACTGGCAGGGGAATTTGGGGATGACCAGCTGTGTCTCTGAGCAGCAGTTTGTGCATGCATAACATGAAGGGAATAACTACCATTTGGTACTCTATTTATTTACTTGGTCATTTCTTTTTAGTATCTATACAATGTACTATCATGTTCCAAGTATTCTAAGGAGCCAAAGGATTTCACATTGGCCTAATAACCTCCCATCCTACCTACCTCACAGAGCTTAGTACTGGACAGGATGAAAACGGGCTCCATAAAAAACTGAAAAGGGAAGCCTGGCTCTGGGACTAGGGATCCCTACCTCAACAGTCCTTCTAGACCATGCAGACCTGCCCATTCTCCTGGTGGCCCCCAGCTCACCCAAGTCAGTCAAATACTACCCTGAGAAAAGCCCTGTCCCTCCCTTTCTCCTCACCCATGGCACTTTCTCCCCAAACCCTAAAGCAGAAACATCATAAGAATGAGCAGCCTGACACACTGTTGAGACAATTAAAATAGAACTTGACATACTCCGTGGTAAAAAGCTGAAAGCTTTTCCTCTAAGATCAGGAACAAGAAAATTATGCCCACTCCCACCAGTTTTATTCAACATAATACTGGAAATCCTAGCCAGAGCAATTAGCCAAGAAAAAAAAAAAATAAAGGGCATCCAAATGAAAGGGCATCCAAAGGAAGAAGTAAAACTGTCACTGTTTGCAGATGACATGATACTATACATAGAAAACCCTAAAGACTCCACCAAAAAAACTGTTTGAACTAATAAATGAATTCAGTAAAGTTGCAGGATACAAAATTAATATACAAAGGTCTTGCATTTCTATACACTAATAACGATCAGAAAATTTAAAAAATAATCCCATTTATAATTGCATCAAAATGATAAATACCTAGGAATAAATTTAACCAAGGAGATGAAAGACACTGAAAACTATGACACTGAAGAAGACACAAATAAATGGAAAGATAGGCCATGCCAGTAGATTGGAAGAATTAATATTGTTAAAATGGTCATACTACCAAAAGAAATCTACAGTTTCAATGCAATTGCTATCAAAATTCCAATGGCATTTTTCACAAAACTAGAATAAAAAAGCCTAAAATTTGTCTAGAACCACAAAAGACCCCAAATAGCCAAAGCAATATTGAGAAGGAAGAATGAAACATCACACTCCCTGTTTTCAGACCATATTACAAAGCTATAGTAATCAAAACTGTGTGGTAGCATAAAAACAGACCTACAGATCAATGGAACAGAATAGACAGCCCAAAAGTAAACCCACACATATATGGTCAAAGGAGCCAAGAATATACAATGGGGAAAGGAGAGTCTCTTCAATAAATGGTGTTGGGAAAACTGGACAGCCACATGCAAAAGAATGAAACTAGACCACAGTCTTATACCATACACAAAAAAGAACTCAAAATGGTGTAAAGACTTGAATATAAGACCTGAAACCATAAGTCTCCTAGAAAAAAAAACATAGGCTAAGTAAACTCCATACAATCAGTCTTGGTGATGATTTTTTGGATTTGACACCAAAAGCAAAGGCAACAAAAGCAAAAATAAATAAGTGGAACCATCAAACTGAAAAGCTTCTGCACAGCGAAGGAAACCATAAAAAAAAAGATGTGGTCCACATATACAATGGAATATTACTCAGCCATCAGAAAGGATGAATACCCAACTTTTACATCAGCATGGATGGGTCTGGAGGAGATTATGCTAAGTGGAATAAGTCAAGCAGAGAAAGTCAATTATCATATGGTTTCAATTATTTGTGGAACATAAAGAATAGCATGGAGGACATTAGGAGAAGAAAAGGAAAAATGAAGGAGGGGGAATCAGAAGGAGAGATAAACCATGAGAGACTATGGACTCTGAGAAACAAACTGAGGGTTTTAGAGGGTAGGGGGGTAAGGGGATGGGTTAGCCCAGTGATGGGCATTAAGGAGGGCATGCACTGCATGGAGCACTGGGTGTGATATGAAAACAATGACTCATGGATCACTACATCAAAAAAAAAGAAAAGAAAGGAAAAGAAAAGGCAACCTACTGAATGACAAAGATACTTGCAAACCATATCTCTGATAAGGGGTTAATATCCAAAATATGTAAAAAACTCCTACAACTCAATAGCACAAAAAAGGCAGAGGATCTGAGTAGATATTTTTCCAAAGACAAACATGACCAACAGGCACTTTAAAAGATGTTCAACACCCACTAATCATCAGGGAAATGCAAATCAAAACCACAATGAGATATCACATCACACCTGTTAGAATGGCTATTATCAAAAAGACAAGAAATAACAGCTGTTGGTGAGTATGTGGAGAAAAGGGGACCTTCATGTACTGTTGGTGGGAATGTAAATTGGTTCAGCCACTACAAAACATAATAGGGAGGTTCCTAAAAAATTAAAAATAGAAATACTATATGATCCAGCAATTTCACTTCGAGGTATTTGTCCAAAGAAAATGAAAACATTGACTCAAAAGATATATGCACCTCATTGCTCATTGCAGCATTACTTAACAATAGCCAAGATACATAAACAACCTAAGTGTCCACTGACAGATGGATAAATAAAATTAATACAGAAAAAAAATATATATATATACAATGGAATATTATTCAGCCATAAAGAAGAATGAATCTTGCCATTTGCAACAACATGGATGGACCTTGAGGGCATTATGTTAAGTGAAATAAGTCAGAGAAAGACAAATGCTGTATGATCTCATTTACATGTGGAATCTAAAACAAGAACAAATGCTAAAAAGAACATGTTCATAGATATGGAGATCAGATTGGTGCTTGCTAGAGGCAGGGGATGGAAGGATGGGTGAAATGCATAAGGGAAGTCAAAAGGTACACACTTCCAGTTATAAAATAAGTCCTGGGGATATAGTGCACAGAATGGCACATTATTATAGCTATTAGAGTTATTATAACTATTATTATAGTTGATAATGCTGTATCACATGTTTTAAAGTTGCTAAGAGAGTAAATCTTAAAAGTTCCCATCACAAGAAAAACAATTCTATAACCACATATGGTGACAGATGTTAGCTAACCTTCCGGCCGTGGACATTTTGCAGTGTAAGCAAATATCAAATCATTATGTTGTACACGAAGATGTAAAAAATGTAAAGATGTCAAAATTTAAAAAAAGAACTTGACAGAAGCTCTAGTCAGGACTCCTTCATACAAAGACAGGACATTCTTGCTGGACTCGAGTAATGCGTATGTTCTGGAAATACCCCAGCATTCGTATTAAGCTGTTTAAATAAACACTGCCTTCCAGTGGCATTTCGCATCTGTTCCTCCCTAAGAAACCACTTGAGCCTTTCTAGAAAGACCCCACAAAGGCTGGAACCCTAAGCCTTCCAAGAGGTACCTGTAAGAGACAGTATCATGGAACTTAGGTTATTTCCGACCATCTAAAGTGATGCTGTGTGCCTGCAAGCCTGGCCTTTGCTCAGCCTTATTGCACTGTTGAAAACTAATCACTGATCTTTTTACAAATATCTCAAGTGCTTAGGGTTTCCCTGTGGTATACAGCATTATTCTTGTGCTTCCTGAGAACAGAGGGTTAGTTAGAAGGCATGCCAGCTTCCCCTACCCCAAGGAAGCTAGCCTTCCAGCTCTGCATGCCTACACAGTTAGGCTAAGGGGCCATTGTGTCGAGGAAGGAATGGGATGAAGGATTTCTTTGGTAAGCCAAAGACATTGCCCTGGGAGGGAAGAAATGTTAACTTTTTTAACCTCCTGCATTGGAATGAGTTTATGGAGTCCTCTTCTGAGAGAGGTTTTAATCCTGGTGGAATACAGATAGGAAGCAGGTGTTAGGCACACAAGGGAGCAGGATGGAGAATGGGTGGAGGGAGTCAGTGCAGCGTGAAGTCACATCTGGCCCTTTCCCCCATTCTGTCTGGAACCTTCCCTGAGAGCGTCTTAGAGAACAGCTTCAAATGTCAAAGGAAAGGGTTCACAATTGAAGTATCTTCAGGCTGCTTGTTGGCCAAGGGCACAAATGCCAGTTCAGATATTAGCAATGGCACATGACATGGTGTCCTTCATTCCAAGCCAAGCTTTGGTGTCCCCTTCCACGGGGGTTCATGATTCTCTTGAGGTAAGAGTGTATGTCTTGCCACCACCCTGCAAGGTGACCTGCTCATGGTGACCCTACGCCTCTACCAGAAAAGTACACTCTGTACTCAGACCTCTTTCTCTCATTGAAGAGATGATCAAGTATGGTGGGAGGCAGGGGACCACCCAGTTAGCTAATGACGTGGCTACAAATGGTGCTTCTGCCCCCACAGGACCCCCACCTGCTCTGAAGCCCTGGCAATACCATAGAGATGCAACAGAGGCGACCTGGGACCACCAGCTTCTCAAATGCACTGGACCTTGTCTCTAGTGAAGCTAGAGTCAAGATACATGTGCATCAAGGCTGTTTGGTCCCAGGCAACGGAACTGAATCTACAAACGTACCAAAAAGATAAGAGTATATAGAAAGGATATGGAATAGTGCCCCAAATTGACAAGATGCTGAGAAGCATGTCTTGGAGAGGGCATCTTGGAACCAGCTGCCTCCCCTCCAGGAGCTGCTCCACTTGAATCCAGATTCCCAGAGGAGGTCTGATTGGCCTGGTTTGGCTCCCATGCTCTGCAGAGGTGTGGTGTAGACACCTGGAGGAAAACCCAAGAAGGAACACAACAGCAAGCAGGTGGAAACGGCAGACGTCCTCCACCCCGAACACGTAGGGACATGCTGATGTCATGACCAAAGTGAGACTAAGGAAAACCATCCAGTCGACACTGTCCAGCTAGTGTGAGAGCCGGCAAGTCTATTAACAGGAGGGCTACTGTACTGGAAAATTCCTGTGTCCCAGTAAGAAAGGCAGCCCGATGAGAATGTTACTCTTGGATGGGAACTTTCAGCATCAGCAATTGTATGATTCTCAAAGCATGAGCATTTTTTTTCCAAACTTTTAGTGATGGGTGTGGTACGACGTGTTACCAAACCCAGGCTTCTCCTGGTTATTTTAACCCCCAAACTGTACCAACATAAGAGCCAGTTCCTGGAGTGTAACTGGATCAGGTGTGATGGCTGAAGTGTGTCTGGGTCCAGTGAGCTCATCAGCTGCTGCTTAAACTCTATTCACTTGTCCTTCCGCTTCCCTCCTGACAATTCAGTCTGTTCCTATAAATCCCAGAGAAAATGCTCTCCATCTCAAAAGAATATCTGAAAATGAATTTATTTTAAAAGCAGAGAATCTTTTTTTTTAACAGCTTTATTGAGGTATAATTCACACAAGATTTTAGTAATACTTGAGGAGTGGTGCAGCCATCACCCCAATCGAAGAACATTTTCATCACTGCAAAGAAAAAAAAAAGAAAGAAAGAAAGAAAAAGAAACTCCATACCCATTCAAAAACAGATGATAAAACAGAAATAGACTTATAAATACAAAGAACAAACTGGTCTTTGCCAGAGGGGAGGGGGGTGAGGGGGATGGGTAAAATTGGTAAAGGAGATTAAGAGTTACAAACTTCCAGTTTTAAAATAAATAAGTCATGGAGATGAAAAGTACAGCACAGGAATATAGTCAATAATATTGTCATAATGGCGTGTGGTGACAGATGGTGGCGACACGTACCATGGTGAGCACTGAGTAATGTACAAAATTGTCAAATCACTACATTGTACACCTGAAAGCAGAGGGTCTTAAAACTGAGAACTTGTGTTCTTCTTGATAAGAGGTAAATTATGGAGGTGGCAGAAATCCAAAGCAGGGTAGGAGTGGTCCCTTCCATTCCTGCCTGTGAGCAGTAAGGCGAGCAGGGAGGGAAGGGCTGGGAAGTTGGTGTCGTCACCCCATTTTACAGATGAAGACTTTGAGAAGTAACTTACCCAAGGTCATACCGTAGCAAGCAGAACTCCAGCTAAATTTTCCTCCTTTAAATCTTGCATGCTTCCTGCTACACCATTCCCATTTAAAAAAAAAAAAAAAATAGTATAACCTGATTCTACCATGGCATGAAAAAGAATCCTTTCTGACCAGGGCACCTTTAAATAGATATTCAGAAGTGAGACAAGAGAAGGCAGTGGATGGCATTGTAATGGACTTCAGCTCAGGGCAGGATGCAGAGGATGCCATGGTGGCTCGCTTCTCTGGAAGTGAAACATGCAGCTAGAGGTTTGGTCCTTTCCACAGCTAGTGATACATGGTATGATCCTCTCTGGTGATGCCGGGCAGCCGCACTGAGCCCCAGCTCTGGGTCAGCCACACAATCATGAGGATAAAGAACCAATACATGTTCAACCATTCTGTACCTGTACAACCATTCTGTTCTTCACTTTCAGTACAGTAATCAATACATGACAGGAGACATTCAAGACTTTAGTATAAAATAGGCTTTGTGTTAGATTTTGCCCAAGCATGGGTTAATAGAAGCATTCTGAGCACGTTTAAGGTGGGCTAGGCTAAGCTATGATGTTCGGTAGGTTCGGTGTATTAAATGCATTTTCAACTTGGGATATTTTCCACTTACTATCATCTGTTGGGACATAACCCCATCATAAGTTGAGAAAGGCCTGTGGTTGGTCAGTTTTCTGGCTTGTTCTTCACATTATCTGGACTCATGCTGGAAAAGAAATTAAAATTCAGGACTTTGGCATCTGAGACAAGAGGTTCAAATATGAAGGAAGCTTCCCAGGAGACCTGTGCATGTTCAGAGTGTCGGGGGGGTGGGCAGGGAGAGGCGCTGGCAGGGATGCTGTCCTGTGAAAATACCAAGACAACTCACTCTTGATCCCCAGCTTGCCAGTGATGGGCTCCAGGAGCCTGGGGGAGACCCTCACACTCTCTCACTCAGACCCAAATGAGAAATGGCACAAGTTACAGGGACTGGACAGGTGAGAGGTGGTCTGTGGCCCAGGTCTACAATTTTCTGGGTAAAAAGCTAAGCCTGCCCATCCAGGGATCAAACTGGTAACCTCTGACACCTCCGATGTGTCCACTGTGGCCAAACAATGAATTCACCTGGGCCAAGTACCAGGTGTGGGCAGGACACCTCTGTCACTCCTGTTAAATAATCTGTATGGTTCTGTTTATTCCTTTGTTTATTGTTCCTCCTTCTCTTTGTTGTTCTCTTCCCCAAAATGGCAAGGACCTTTTCAATATACCATTCATTCAGCAGCTATCTGTAGAGCACCTGCAATGTGCCAAGTGGGCAGGGAAGACTTGCGTGTGCTGCTCTCTGTCCAGTACCAGCAGTTCCCAGAGCTTAAGAGGGTTAGTAAGTTACTTGAATGGATGAGTGGATTTTAGTACTGGCCGTGGAACAGTGCCTCTGTCCTCCCACAATTCCTCATCTCCATGGCCAAGTGGCGCCATGTTGAAGATGAGGTCTCATTCTAGCACCATGAGCACTGACCCACCAGGAGACAAATGTCTGACCTGGACATTTGTGCTCCATTGACAAGGGGGTGGAAGTCAGAGGCTGGTTTGGGACCCTGGTGTGTGTTCAGTTGTCCCCTGGTTAAATCATTCACCCACCCTCAGTGGAGCCCATGACGGACTTTATCCAGGCCCACCTTGACTTGCCCTGACTCTGACTCGACCCTGACCCCTCCCAGGAACGCTTCTTATCCACTCTGTCAGCCTCAGTTCCTGCAGAACTTTCTTAAACCCATGCTTTACTCTGGTCTTCATTTAAGTAGAATTGTTTTCAGTTTGAAAAGAAAAGATCATTATATCCTTATTGTATAGAGGCATCAAGACACACAATTTGTTAGGCTTGGTAGCTGAGAAAAAGAATGAGATGCTCTCTCCATATCACCCAGGGGCAGCCTCACATGGGGGTTATTGAGTTCATGGACTGGTTGGTCAATTGCAGCATGGGTTCTCTGCCCAGCGCCACCACTAGCTAGAGGCAAACACATGGGCAAGTTACCTGATCTTGCCATCTATAAATTGGGAAATTAGAACCTCTCTCGTAGAAGTCTTGAGAAGATTAGATGAAGTAATGCCTATAAATTCCTCCATCCCAAGTAAGCACTAGATGAATGCTGGCCAAAACCATCATCACTGCTCAGCTACAAAACTATATTAATGATAAGCATCAGCCAGCTGTTGGACCCCAGCATTTTATGGGTTATCCGTCATTTCTTAAGACACTGCGCGCGCGTGTGCGCGCGCGCGCACACACACACACACACACACCCCACATTTTTAATAGTGCATAACTACATGATTTAAATAACCCGTGCTAGTATTTTCCAGGTAAAAAAAGATTGGGGGAAGGTCCTAGTATATGCTAACATTCCCCATCTTGTCAGAACAAGTTTATATAATTTATATGTATTTCGAGGTAAATTGAAATAGCAGAAAAATCTCAAGTGGTTCATTTCTGACATCATGAATGTTTCTGAGTGCTGGATTTGTGAACTTCAGATCATATTATCAGCAGGATGGAGGTAGGACTTGGGGAGGAAAAGGGATTATATGAAAGGGTTTCAGAGTCATTCAAGCCCCAAGATTGGGTTACCGGCTTGGTGCGTGACTAGAAGCTTCACAGATGTGTCGTGCCCAGGTGGCTCATTACAAAGCAGGCTGGAGAGATGGTGGGGAGTAAGTAATAAGGTTACACTTGATGTGGATGGATGTCAAATGCTGGATCCTGCCAGCACTTCTGCCTGCTAACCTGTATTTGGAATTAAATACCACCGAAGGAAAGGAGAGTGGTGAAATATAAGTACATAATTTCCAAGAGGAATTCCTGACAGCATTAGGAGCAGAAATTAGCACTGTGGAGGTAATGAATGTGCTCTGGCCCACACCCAGCACACGGCTCAGGAGTGGTTTCCCTTCCATGACTCCTAATCCACTTCCTGGGAAGGGAACCCAAACTGGCCACTTGGAGAGAGCTTTACATTAAATCTTGAGAGCAGGAAGGGGAAAAAATTTCAGCTGCACCTGCCCAGTGAGTTGTCAAGGAAAACAAAAGGTGACCTGAAGACCAGCCATTCTCACAGAGCTAGTCAGAAATAAGTCAGAGATCAGATGATTATTTTTATAGCATATGCAGTGGTTCTAATGTGCCAGGATCTCCTGGGGTCTGGTTAACCGACAGATCGCCAGGCCCACTCCCGGAGTTTCTGACTCATTAGGTCTATAGAGAGGCCTGAGAATCTGCATCCCTAACAAGCTTTCCAATGATGTTGGCCCGGGCACCACACTGAGAGCCACCAACATATGGTAACAAAGGTTACTTGAAATTTTAACTCAAGAAGTATGGCGAGAGGAATTTGGCAGATTGGGTTCTATGATTTGACTTTGACAGCAGATGCAAAAATTCTCCAGTAGAAAGAGTGTGTGGCTGATCCAGGAAGGAAAGGTAGTCAGTTATCTCATCTCCTGAAGGCTGGAGGACTAGGGGACTCAGCCCCAGACCATTGAGTGGGAAAGAGCAACTGGGGCAGGAGACCCTAACCAAGTCAAGAATGCAAGCGGGACCCTCAAGGAGGCTCCAGGCCTTGCCCAGCAGAGGCTCTAGTGACTGGTGATAGAGATGGGGTGAGGGGGTGCAGGCAAGTAATCACCCATGCTTATAGACAAACCACTCCCCACTTGCTTTTCTCTCAGAAGGATGCCGTGAAAGGGGCCATCACTCTCACTTTAATTCTGACAAACCAGGAAGGAGTCATCATTGGTATGAGAGTGACAAAAACCAGGGAAGCAATGACTCACCATATCATTTTTTCAGTTGGTCACAGTCAGGAAAGGGAATTCAGCAAGGTTAAGCATGGACCACTCTGCTTTTGGAAAACAGAAGACATAAAAGTCAAAGTAGAGCTAGTTCTGATCTCAGATCTAAAGAAGGTCAGTACAGCTCAGGAGGTAGGGCAAGTTCTGGAGGATATGATTCTGACTCTATAATCATAAACAGACCCAACAAAAAATACAAGAGGAGACAAACGAAGGACCAGGGAGCTACCCGGCAGCTCTGGATGAACCAGATGCAAAGTCGTAAGAACACCAGACAAAAGGGGCATGTGCAAGAGAACAGTTTGGAACCTCAGCAGACAGCTCAGGCCAGTCAAGCAGAGGCCTGCCAGCTGAGACCTGTTTACAAAAAAACAGCCTTTTGTTGTTGATTAAATTAAACTTCGAAGTACACAAAACTGGGAAGGATAAGGCCAAATGCTTTTTAACAAGGAGAATGAAGTTAAAACTGGAATGAGGCAGGAAAACACACAGAGCATGACGGTCAAGAACGATATGGGGAATGTAGAGCACGAGCCCCAGGAAGCAGAGCATGTCCAAGTTCAAGGATGAGAGCTCAGCTACTGAGTTCCCATCCTGTCCCAGCTCCACAGTTGCCACTGGGGGATCTCAACCAGGCCACTCAGCCTCTGTAAAATGGCGGACACAGATAGCACCTGCTGCCATATGGTTGTCATGAGAATTACATGAGTTAATAGAAATAAATTGCTTAGGACAGTTCCTGGCACACAGTAAGTGCTAAATAAGTCATTTTTATGATCACTGTTATTATCATCATGATTTTTTAGAAGTGTCCGAAACCCCATTCCAGGAGGAAATCCAATCCAATCCAAGATTATACAGAACCTTACAAATGTTACCTCTAAGGCTCTGCTGATTGGTTCTATGAAATTCTGTCTGATGAGAGAGGGACCAGATTCTGAGGGCGGGTTTCAGTTTCCCAAATGGATAAATGTACAGGACCAAGGAACGCCACCTCAGCCTGCTGTCAACCCCCGGTCCAACTGGAGGACAAATCAGTGACTTAGGAAGATGGTTTATGTGCATTTTAGGGAGAAGGCTGCATGTAGGCCCCAAATGGGGGAGGGTTTAATGAGAACACCAGTGTCTGTCAGTGTTACTGGGGTGGTGAGTCTGGTCAGCAGAGCGCTTAGCAAGTCTCCATGATGTTGCTATGGATGAAGCAGGAAAACGGGGGCAGGCTAATGGCCCATTGCCATGGAGCTACAGCTAGATCCAGGTCTCCTTCGTCTGTGTCCGGGGAGGCCTCTGTGGGGTATGTCAGCCTCCTGTCATGTGACTGCTCTGGGCTGGGCTCCATGGTGGGGGCTACCGCAGGACCAAGGTATACCACAGAAACCTGTGGCTGTTGAGTGGTGGGGCTCCTGCCAGGACCAGGGCACAACTGTTATTTGGGGCACAACTATTCATAACTGTTTTAACAGATTTAACTGAGCACCTTCTGTGTGTAGACACTGTGTCCAGTTGAGCCCAGCCTAAGATGAAGAGGCTTTCTCTGGGTAGAAGAGCCTGACAGGGAAGCAAGGCAGCTCCAGCCCTATGGAGAGGGCCCATGACTGGGGACACAGGACAAACACCCTGTCAGGAATTGTGTGGAGGTGTGCCGAGGTCCCAGGAAGCAGTGGCTGGGGGGAGTGCGGGGAAAGAGCCCACCTCACTCACTGGCTACCTGCCCCAGGCAGGCTACTTCAAAGGAGCCCCTCTCCTTATCTAACTAGGAATTGAGTGAGAACCAAAGCATGTGACATCTGACGTGGAGAAATATCCAGTTAGTGTGGTTATTGCTTATTGACTGGGCGTGTCCAAAGCAGGAGATGGGAGTCAAGGGTGAGTGTCCTGGTTGCTGCTACCTCATTAAGAACAGCTGAAGGGCTGTGTCTGTTGGTTTAAAAAAAAAAAGAGAGAGACTAAAGAGAGATCTACAAGGATTGCAGAGAACTGCTTGCCCCGTGTCAGCAGGCTAGCGGGACAGACATCACCCATCACAGTGTAATGCGCTTCCATCATACACAGATCCGAGCAGTCCCTGCTGGTTGTCTGAATGCATCACTCATCACCTTGGAGCCAGGACCTCAATTTCTACCCTTTGGAAATGATCCAAAATAGGGACAAAATTGGCAACTATACCCAAATGTCCAAGAAGTATGCACTAATTAAGCAATCTGGCTCTCTCCATGTGATGGAGTGTCATGCAAGCATTAAAGAAACCACTCGCGAGAAAAGATTTTTGATCACATAGCAGGATAGCTCCTGCTATCAAGAGTGAAATAAGCAAAATGTCAAATGACTTGTTTATAGTATGACATTAACGTTAAAGAAAATACGTTTAGGTAGAGACTAGGATCATATGCGTTCTTTGGTTCTCTTGTTTTATATTGTTACGTACCTTCCAGATTTTGATTTTCTCCAATGTGCATGGATTATTTTTATAATTTCTACCAAGTAAACAAAAATGTGGCTATAGGAAAGATACCTAAAATGAGTGAAAGTGTAGACAGAGATCCCCTGGAGATGAACACAAAGATCATTTTAGGAAGCTCCAGATCACTTCTCAATTTTCTTCATTGACAACCATGAATTCAATTACATTCAAAAAATGTTTGTTGGGTCTTCAACGAGCACAAAGCTCTATGCTGGAAACTTCCTGTCAAAAGTGCCAGGGGTAAGGCAAGTGCTTGGACAAGGATCATCCACAGCAAAATGTGACCAGGCTTGGAGCGTGAAGGGAGGGGGATCCGCACTCTGAGCAATCCCAGGTATTTCACCTGGGGATGGAACATTCTCTACAGTTCTCTAAATAAAATTTTATTTTCTTCACTTAAAAGTTGACAACATGGGACACTTGGAGGAGGAGGGAGAAGGGGTCACAAAACTCTGTTTGACAAGACTTGGGATCTAGAAGTCTCTTCTCTCAGGTTCTGGAAGGTAGAGTGGGGGCAGCCAGTCTCATGTGCCCATCTTGGGGGGAAATCCCTAAAGTCCAGTTAGACAGAGACACCCTCACTGATCAGACACTTAGGAAACTGTTTTTTAAAATCAAAGAGAAGAAGCAGTGTTCTAGTGAAACAGCTCGTTCTGACATACTTGCTGAATAAAAATCTCAAAAGTATGTCAGTGATTTAATGCCAGGGACTTAATAATGCCAGGGACTTAATAAAGCCAGGAATAAGATCAATCTCTTTCTTTTATGTTTGTAGGGCTCAGGGACACATTTTCTGTAGCTCATTAGCCATTAAAATTATTAACAAATTATTATTTTCAATTGAAAGTGGTTATGGTATTCATTATTTCCTCCCATGCCAAGACTCTATGCAATTTACTCACAACATGAATTATCCAAAGCAATCCAAAGTTTCTAAATCATTTTGGGCCAGGTTCACTGACTTTGGCCCAGCAAGGCACTCCGGGCTGAGTGGCTAAAGGTCTCTGTTACATAATTTATTGAGAACTTAATTGAGACTAATTATTGTCTCTCATTTGCTTGCCTGCAGAACATCTGCCCAGCATCTGCTGTGACTCCATTTAGTTGGGATGTTTGAATCTTTCTGTGAAGTGAAATAAAGGGCATGAATATTTTATTGTGGATTTATCCCACTGTAACTTTTTATAGGAAACTGCTGGTTGTTTTATTAGCCAGCAGCGTTAATACACAGTGTCTCTCCAACGTGCTGGAGCCAAAGTTTAGGGTGTACTCAGAACACACTGCCTTCATGAGATCCACCCCTGAGGAGGAGGTGGGCAGGTCTGGGAACGATGTGGCTAAGCCCAGTATACTTGGTGTGGGTTAGAGGGGGGTATAGATCCTAGACTGTTCTGTAATGTGCCACCTGAAGACCTGAGTCAACCCAGAAGGGGATAGGAGACAATAACAGGTTGACCGTATTGATTGCTGGCACATCCATGTGAGAAATGAATGAGTAGGAGCCATTCAGCCCATTTCACAGATGGACAAAGCTGAACCTGGAGGAAGTTTAGTAGCCAAGGTCATCAAATACTTAGCCAGGGAGCCTGAACTAGAACAGAGCTTTCTGCCTCCTAGGAGGCTCTCAGCCATAGCAAGGTGAGGATATTCTCGGGGGAAACCCTATCATTCAGACCATTTAGGAACCTTAGAAGTGCCAGAGGTAGAAGAGGGTACATCTAGGACCCACAGAAGAGCTCACGGAGGGGCAGGCACTGGAGATTGGCCAACTGGGAGAAATGAGGAGGGTGTGCTAAGCAGAAGGAGCAACGTCCACATCTCTGGGTCAGGGAATATCAGACAGTATGGGGAGGGAAGGAGTACATGGGGCCAACCAAAACCCAGGAGATAAGACTGAGTTCCCCTTATCTTGATCTATCCTGATTCTTATTTTCCTTAGCCCAGAGTCTTATTTGTGTTGCCTTGCATGTATTCCTGAAAACATCAGCAATCCTTAGTGGAAGGATGGAAGAGCATGGGCTAAAGGGATGACTCAGTTTTTAGACTGGGCTTTGATTGCCGGGCCCAGGGTGTAAAAGACAATAGGTACTAGGGAGCCACTGAAAGTTTCAGAGTTAGGAAATCACATGACTGAAGCCAGGGCAGAAGTGCACAGGAGAGTGTTATAATACCCCAGGCAAGGGTGGCCGCAGAAATGGGAAAGTAAGGCAGATTTGAGATTTCTTGTGGAGGTTAGCTCAGTGGCATTGAGCAATGCTTAGACATGGCTTAGGGAGCATTCTGAGCTGCCCCCTATATCCTCACCCTTTATGACTAGTCTTTGGAGAAGAAGGGGCACCGGACTTCGGCGGTGCGGAAAACAGCAATGGTTTATGAGCACGCCCACCCAGAACCAGAGGTGCAGTGGGATTCCTGCTGTTCTCCACTGTCAATCCCACAAGCCTGGAGTTCCCAAGGTGGAGAGTCGGGGGTCCTCTGCATCAAAGTACCTATGGAAACTGTGGCATAAGTAAGGTCTGGAAAAATAAAATATAAGTGAGCCACGAGAGCCGAAGAGCCAAAGACCGAACCAAGGGGAGAGCCAAAATCCGGAGACTGGGGGAGGAAGAGGCCACAGAGAACAGAAGACAGGGTGGCAAGAGGTCTCAGCATCTAAGTCAAAGCAAAAGCCAGCAAAAATCAGGCGAAGTGGTGACCAGTGTCAGATGTGTCAAAGCCATCAGCTGCATCAAGGACTGTTAGGATGAGTTATGCTCACCAAAGACCCGTCGTCATTTTATTTAGGGCAGGAGGGTAGACACGGCAGGACACCAGCCACTGAACAGTATTTGGGTCCCGTGTCAACCAGCCTTCTCCCCATGGCCCTGGCCTGGATGTCTGTGACCCCGGAAGAATTTCTTCCCAGGCTCACCGTGGACACAATCTTTTACAAGCCACAACCAGCAAGGCCACCACTTCTGACACAGCAGCGTATGACGAGGCACCGGGGATTTGAAATAGACCAACAGAGAGTCTCCTCGGAGCTTGTTGTCGAAGCGTCTGGCCGGCTCCTGTCGGCTCTGGGGGAGTCAGGGAGCACTCCTGGCAGGAGAGGCACAGGGAGCAAAATGTGAGGCTTGCAATTAAAGGGAGTCGTGGGTGGGGAAGCGGGCAGAACTGTAAATTCTCTTGCTCATAAATCCGTGTGCCAGAACCCTCCCAGGGCGAGCTCAGAGCCAGAGTCAGCCAGCTCTTCAGGCTGGTCGTGCTGGAGCCCTGCCTCTGTCCCTCCAAACACAACGGCCTTTCCCCTCTGTACCCCTTCCAGAAGACGCAGAGCTGGCTCGCTCCAGCACTTGAGAACTCCCCCTAGGAACATTTTCAGAGTCTTGTGAAATTCTGAGCATTTTCAGAGCCAAACTGGAGCAGCAGCGGGGGTGGAATGTTGGGGAGGTCTGCCTGCATGTTTTCACGTTGAATAATTTTGTGCGGCTGGGACGGCCAGGCAGGGACTCCCGCTGGTGTGAATCAGGCCTCTGGGGGTTTTCTGCTGCCCACTTGGGCTCAGGACTTTGGTGTTCATTTCGGACCGGTGCTACTCAGACTGGTGTCTTGGGAAAACCATGTCACATCATTGTTCTGGGGGAGTCTTTTTTCCTAATCTTCTTAGGACAGACTAGTTGGGGCTAACCCATTAAGCCAACTGAAAGACAAACTAGTCCACGTGTGGAACAGGAATGTGGGGACCAAAGCAATGACAGAGCACCCAGGTGGCAAACAAAGGTGCCTAGTGGCCTTTTCAGGAGAGAGTTAGGGGAAAACACACATCTGGCCACTGGGGTTGATGGTCTGACCTGCCACGGCTGCCTCCCCAGAATATTAAAGTGTGAGGTCCCAGACTGGAGACCACAGGGCTGGATTCTGCAGTAGACATGGCTTGGCCCACACAGGACTCTTAAGGTTTTAGAGTCCGCTTCCAATATTTTTAAATAAGGAGATTGCAAAAAGATACTGGATTTTCAGCTATGCTTTTAAAGAGGAAAGATATTGGGGCACCTGAGTGGCTCAGTCAGTTAAGCGTCTGCCTTCAGCTCAGGTCATAATCCCAGGGTCCTGGGATCGAGTCCTGCACCGGGCTCCCTGCTCAACAGGGAGTCTGCTTCTCCCTCTCCCTCTGCCCGTCTTTCCCCGCTTGTGCTCTCTCTCTCTCTCTTCTTGCTCTCACTCTATCTCAGATAAATAAATAAAATCTTTTTTAAAAATAATTAAAAGGGGCGCCTGGGTGGCTCAGTCGTTACGTGTCTGCCTTCGGCTCAGGGCATGATCCCGGGGTCCTGGGATCGAGCCCCGCATCGGGCTCCCTGCTCGGCGGGAAGCCTGCTTCTCCCTCTCCCACTCCCCCGCTTGTGTTCCCTCTCTCGCTGTGTCTCTCTCTGTCAAATAAATAAAATCTTTAAAAAAATAATAATAATAATTAAAAAATAAAGAGGAAAAATATAGCAGCATTTGACCTGCATGGCCACAGGGGAACAGTGGGTTGGGGTCCAGGCATCTGCCCCTAGGCCTGGGCACCATGTTCTCAGTTGACCACAGTTGCGGCCACTCTCTGCAGTTAGGGTCAGTTGGTGCGTACTGGCCTGGCTCTGGTGTGTGTATTTTTCTTGTAAAAGTTTTCATATCTACAGAAAAGCACTGAGATGAATAAACACCTATGTCTGCACATCCCCACTTGAACATCTTCAACACTGCGGTATTTGCTTCATATCATTTTTTAAATTTTTTTAATTAAAAGATTTTATTTATTTAAGAGAGAGGACACAAGCAGGTGGAGGGGCAGAGGGAGAGGGAGAAGCAGGCTCCCCGCTGAGCAGGGAGCCCCCATATGGGGCTCGATCCCCGGACTCTGGGGTCAGACCTGAGCCCAAGGAAGACGCTTAACCGACTGAGCCACCCAGGCGCCCTGCTTCATATCTTTAAAGTAATAACATATTACAGACACATTTAAGATCCTCCTTGACCCCTCTAGTCCTCTTCTCTGCCCCTCCCATTACTGTGTATGCTTCCCGTCCAGATTTCCAAGCTTTCACCGTGTATATATACACAAACAAGAGAAAGCACTGGCGGGTGTATTTCAAGAGGGTCGCAGCCAACATATGAACATTCATTTTGCCTTTGGGGTCTATCCATGTTGCCACTGTGGCTCTGGTGCATCTGTTGTCTTGACTTTGTATTCTTTCATCTTCTGTAGTCATTCCGCCATTGGTGGACATGTGGGTTGTTTGCCGGTTGGAGTTTATATAAACAGTTATGCAGTGAACATCTTTGTCTGGTTTCCTTGGGCACATGTGCAAGAAATGGTATCCCTAGAAATGCAATGACAGAGTCATAAAGGTATGCACACCTCGAGCTTTCGCGAAGGGATTACCTATAGTTACCATGTCACCAACACGATAGAAGTTGCCGTTGCTCTGGTCATGGCCAGATTTGGTTTAGTCAGACTTTGTAGTGTTCCCAGTCTGGTAGGCAGGAAATAGTAAATCATTGTTTGATTTTTTTTTTTTTTAATTCCCCTGCTCTGTAGTGAGGTCTAGTATTTTCATAGAAAATACTGATTATTTCTTCCTCTGTGATAGATTCTCCTATTCTCTGCCCATTAAACTGTTGGGCTATTTATCTATTCCTAATTGACTTATAAGAGTTCTTTATACATCCTAGATTATAAATATCTTACTTTGAGGCCTGCCTTTTCACCTATGGTGCGTTTGAGTAGAAGCTTTTTTTTTTTTTTTATTCTTATGTTAATCCCCGTACATTACATCATTAGTTTTAGATGAAGTGTTCCATGATTCATTGTTTGTGCATAACACCCAGTGCTCCATGCAGAATGTGCCCTCCTCAATACCCACCACCAGGCTAACCCATCCTCCCACCCCCCTCCCCTCTAGAACCCTCAGTTTGTTTTTCAGAGTCCATCGTCTCTCATGGTTCGTCTACCCCTCCGATTTCCCCCGCTTCATTCTTCCCCTCCCGCTACCTTCTTCTTCTTCTTTTTTTTCTTAACATATATTGCATTATTTGTTTCAGAGGTACAGATCTGAGATTCAACAGTCTTGCACAATTCACAGCACTTACCAGAGCACATACCCTCCCCAGTGTCTATCACCCAGTCACCCCATCCCTCCCACCCCACCCCCCACTCCAGCAACCCTCAGTTTGTTTCCTGAAATTAAGAATTCCTCGTATCAGTGAGATCATATGATACATGTCTTTCTCTGACTTATTTCTGAGTAGAAGCTTTTATCTTTAATTTAGATGCATTGATTAACTTTTAATTTGGGGGTTTTGCTTCTTTTGTCTTATTTGACAATTCCTTCCTTACCTTGCCAGTCATAAATCTACTTTCTTACATGTTCTTCCAGAACTTTTAAGATTTGGCTTTCCTTATATAAAAGACTTTAACCTATCCAGAATGCCTTTCTCCATATAGTATGAATTGAGACCATGAATTTATTTCTTTCATATGATAACCTGTTGCTTCTGCATTATGTAATGGGTAGTTGATTCTTTTTCCATTGATTGATAATTCTATATTTATGGTGACCAACATAACGAAACACACTGTTTTTTGAACACAAGAAAACTATGTTGGAAATAAGCTGTAAGAAGGTAATGATCCATCTTACTCTGCATTTTCGGAAACTAAAAATATACGTATATATAACTTGTGGGTTAAAAAGGAAATCGTACTGAAAATTACAAAATATTCAGAACTAACAAGCGTCTCTTATTTACTTCTTTCCCTTCTATTATTTGGAAGCTATAGATTGTTTCTCTGTTCTTTCGATGGTTACCCTTCAATGTTTCTCGTATATCTTAACTCTCAGGGTTTCAGTAAAGTCCAGAGTTACTCAGAATCACTAGCCTCTTCCCAAACAACACAGTGACTTTGGCATACCTGACCCCTTGAACAGCCCCCCACTTGTCCCCATTATTATCTGGAGATTTGGTGCTACTATTTTGAAAAAATAAAAGTGGTTTTGGCATAAAGATTAGATTAATCAGATGAAATGGACAAATTCCCTGAAACACAAACTATTGAAACTGACTGAGGAAGAAAATATAGATAACCTGAACAGACCTGTAGCAAGTAAAGAGATTGAATTAGTAATCAAAACTTCCCACAAAGAAAGGCCCAGGATCAGATGGCTTTACTGGTGAATTTTAACAAACATATAAAGAAGAATTAGTATCAATCCTTAACAAACTTATCCAAAAAGTGGAAGAGGAGGAAGAACCTTACAACTCATCCTATTAAGGCCAGTGTTACCCTGATAACAAAACTAGACACAACATTTTAAGAAAACTACAGACCAATATCTCTTATCAATAAAGACACAAAAATCCTCAACAAAATATTGGTAAATTGAATCCAGCAATATAAAAGGGATTACACACCATGACCAAGTGGAACTCATGCCAGGAATATAAGGTTGGTTTATCATCTGAAAATCAATTAATGTAGCATACTACATCAACAGAATAAAAGACAAAATCATGTTATCATCTCAATTGATAAACACACACAAAAAAGCAGTTGACAAAATGCAGTACTCCTTCACAATAAAAAAATTCAACAAACCAAGAATAGAAAGGAATTTCCTCAACTTCATAAAGAACATCTATCTATAAAAAACCCACAGCTACCATCATACTTAATGGAAAAAGACTGAATGTTTTCCCCCTAAGAGAGGAACAAGTCAAGAATGTCTGCTTTTACCACTTATATTCAACATTGTACAGTGGCTCTAGACATTTTCAGGCAAGAAAATGAAATGAAAATGAAAAGGCATCTGGATTGGAGAAGTGAAACTATATCTATCTGTAGAGGACATGATTTTGTATATAGAAAATTCTAAAGAATCCACAAAAAAAGTTGCTAGAACTGCATACTGAGCAAGGTTATAGGATATAAAATCAATATACAAAAATCTATTATATTACTATATCCTTGCAATGAATTATCTGAAAAGGAAATTAAGAAAGCAGTTCCTTTTACAGTGGCATCAAAAACAATAAAATACTTAGAACTAATTTTACAAAAGTAGTACAAGGTTTCTACACTGAAAACAACAAAATGTTATTGAAAGAAAAAGTAACAGATATCTAAATATATCCCATGTTCATGGATTGGAAGACTTAAGATGCAATACTCTACAAATTGATCTGCTATAATACAATCTCTATTAAAATTCCACTATTATACCTATAGAATTATAGATATATATTGCTATAACACAATCCCTATTAAAATTCCAGCTGTCTTTATTGCACAAACCAGACAAGCTGATTTTAAAGTTTATGCGGAATTGAAAAGGGCCCTGAAGAGTCAAAACAATCTTTAAAAATAAGAACAAAGGTGGAGGACTCCTGCTTCTGGATTTCAAAAATTACTACAAAGCTAGAGTAATCAGGACACTAGGGTATTGGCATAAAGAAAGACATAAAGAATAATAGGATATAATTAAGTGTCCAGAAATAAACCCTTCCATCTACTGTCAGTTGATTTTTTATAAGGATTCCAAGACTTTTCAATGAGGAAAGACTAATCTTTTCTGAAAATTGTTCTGAGACACTGGATGTTTACATGCAGAAGAATGAAGTGGGATCCTTAGCCCATACCATAGACAAAAGTGAACTCAAAATGGATCAAATACCTAAGTGTAAGAGCTAAAGCTTTAAAACTTACAAGAAAACAGGCATAACTCTTCCTGACTCCAGATTAGGCAATTGTTTCTTAGATATGAGAGCAAAATCACAAGCAACAAAAGAAAAAAGTAGATGACTAGACATTATTCAAATTTAAAATTTTTGCACTTCAAAGTCATCAAGAAAGTGAAAGATAATCCAAAAAATTGAAGAAAACTTTCACAAATCATATATCTGATAAAGTAATTGCATCTAAAATATATAAATAACACAATTCAATAATAAAAAAGACAATCCAATTAAAAATGGACAAATCATCTGAATAGACATTTCTCCAAAGGTGTACAAATGACCAACAAGCACATGAGTAGATGCTCAATCAGGGAAGTACAAATCAAACCACAATGAAACTCAACAAATGGTAAATACATACAAAAGAATGAAGTTGGACCCTTACTTAATATACCACATACAAAAATTAACTCAAAGTGGACCGAAGACCTAAAGGTAAGAGATAAAACTTTAAAACTCTTAAAAGAAAACAGAGGAAAAAAGTGTCATGATATTGGATTTGATGATTTCTTAGATATGTCAAGAAAAGCACAGGCAACAAAAGGAAAAATAGATAAATTGGACTTGATCAAAATTAAAAACTTCTATGCATTGAAGACACTATCAACAGAGTGAAAGACAGTCCAAATAATGGGGAAAATATTTGCAAATCATATATTTGATAAAGGAGTAATATCTAGTATATATATGTATGTATTTATACGTGTGTATGTATATGTGTATGTATGTACAAAATGTATGTACAAATCAACAACAAAAAACAACCTAATTTAAAAATAGGCAAAGGACTTGGTTATATATTTCTCCAAAGATACAACTGGTCAATAAGCACATGAAAAGATGCTTAACATCACTAATCATTAGGGGGATGCCATTCAAAATCATGAGATAATCACATCATACCCATTAGGATAGTTATTATTTAAAAAAAAAAAGCAAATAACAAGTGTTGGTAAAGATGTGGCAAAATTAGAACCCTTGTACATTGCTGATTGAAATGTCTAATGATACAGTCATTGGGGGAAACAGTATGGTGGTTCCTCAAAAATATTAAATACAGAATTACCATATCATGTAGCAATTCCACTTCTGGCTATATATCCAAAAGAATTGAAAGCAAAGATTCAAAAAAAAAAAAAATCGTACAACCGTGTTCATAGCGGCATGATTCACAATAGCCAAAACATGGAAACAGTCTAAATGTCCATCAACTGATGAGCTGATAAGTAAAATGTGGTATATCCATGCAATCAACTATTATTCAACAATGAAAGGGAATGAAGTACTGCTGTGTGCTACCACATACATGATTTTGGGAAACGTTATGCTAAGAAAAGAAACCAGTTACAAAGAACCACATGTTACAGGATTCCACGTATATGAAATGTCCAGAAGAGGCAAATCTATAAAGATAGAAACTAGCTTAGTGATTGCCTAGGGCTGAGAGGGATGGAGGTAGGGGACATGGAAGATGACATCTGAGGCATATAGGGGTTTCTTTTGGGGGCAGCTAAAGTGTTCTAAAATTGATTGTGGTGGTAGTTTCACAACTCTGAATATATTGAATTTACTCCTTACATGGCTGAATTATATGGTGTGTGAATTATATCTCATTGGAACCGTTAAAATGGTTCTGCCACTTAACTAATGTGTGACCTGGGGCAAGGCACTTAACCTCTCTGTGCCTCAATTTGTTCAGCTGCAGAATGACTTTCTGTAGGATCATCATAAGGATCAAATAAATTGAATCATGTCAGGTGCTGAGAACATTGCCTGGCACAAAGGAAACCCTGAAAAAGGATTAGCTGGTTTAAGATCTAGAGAAACCATTTTTTACTAAGTTTTTTATTTTAATTCCAGTGTAGTTAGCATACAGCATTATATCGTTTCAGGTGTACAACATAGTGATTCAACACTTCCATACATTACTCGGTGCTCATCATGATAAGTGTACTCTGAATCCCCATCACCTATTTCACCCATCCCCTCACCCACCTCCTCTAGAGAAACCATTTTTAAAACATTTTCCCTTAGGGCGCCTGGGTGGCTCAGATGGTTAAGCGTCTGCCTTCGGCTCAGGTCATGATCCCAGGGTCCTGGGATCGAGTCCCACATCGGGCTCCCGGCTCGGCGGAGAGCCTGCTTCTCCCTCTGACCCTCTCCCCTCTCATGCTGTTTCTCTCTCGCTCACTGTCTAAAAAATAAATAAAATCTTCAAAAAAAAAAAAAATTTTCCCTTAAACTGTATTTTAGCTAAGTGTTGAAGTCCATCCATCCTTCCTTTCCTTTCTTCCTCCTTCCTTCTCTTTCCTTCCTTCCTTCCTTCCTTCCTCTCTTTGTCTTCCCTTCCCCAGCAAATGAGAACTAACCACAGTGATTCAAAGACCTTTTCAGGAAAACATAGAAAGTTCTCAGACTCTGGCCAATCATCCATCTTGATTCTTAGGGCTGGACTAACAGACTCAAGCCCATAAAAGCTCACATTCACAGACTAGCATATTTGTTCCTCATTATGCCCTTCAGGTTTTCATTTCCTCCTTCAAAAGACAAATATGTGAATAATATTACTTTTCGGGGAAATGTATATGAGAACTCATAATTCTCAAGTTTTAGACAGAGAAATGCTGAGTTGAAACAGAGCGTGCAGCTGTAAGGCATCCCTCTCGTCCCCCCGGGAGAACATCACAGCTGAGCTCGTGCAGTCTCAGCCTTTGCCCCTCGCCCCGCTCCTTCTTTCACAAACATCTGTTCAATAAAAGCAGCCACGTATCTTCAGAGACTATAAATGGCACATGTTAAAATCTTGTTTTGATTGTTGTCTTAACAGAGTGGCTGGCTCCAATCTGCCTCTAGCTGTAAGAGCCACTCGGACAGATGGGAGTCTGATGCTGCCTACAGTGCTCCTTGGTGTTTTGGGGAAGGGGCCCAGGGGGTCCAGCTCTTGGCCAGCTGGCCTCTGCCATGTGTCCTCACTCCCAGGCATGCAGCACACGTGGCGCCCTGGGGAATGCCTTGTCATCTGTGGGAAAGCAGAGCAAGGTGTCTGCTCTCCCTTGGCCACACCCACACTGCCCAATGGACAGCAACCCTACACCGGCGAGGATGCGAAGAGACCTGCATCCTCGGGGGCCTCCTCTGGGCCAGCCATCTCCCCAGGAGCTTTACAAAACTCACACGCATTTAGCATCTGGGCGTGGACCCTATAGCAGCGATCACCCAGGCCAATCCTCCAAACAAGCCTGTAAGATGAGAACACAGGTACTGACATTTTACAGAGGAGGAAACTGAGGCTCGAGCACTGACCTGCCCAAGGTCACACGGCTGGCGAATCAGTGGAGTGAAGACCCAAGTCTGGGTCCTGAATGTGCGTTTCTGAGAATCTGAGAATGTCTGACTAAAGTCTGTGGGCACCCCTGACTTACAGGACATCATGATGAGGGTGGTCAGGTGTACCCTAACCAGAACCATAATTGTATAAGTACAGAACAAAGCCCCTGGATTCAGACACAGAGGACCCCCTTCCCTAATAACTGGTGGGCCTTGGGCCAGCCTGGCCACCTCTCCCAGTGGTTTCTCCATCTCTAACGCAGGACTAGCCAGCCCTGAGCAGCCTTCCTCTGGGAGCTCTGGTGGTGCAAATCAAGATGGCGGTGGGAAAGGACTGGGTCACAAAGCAGAGGGGTCACCTTGCCCTCATTGAGTACAGAGTTGACCCTCCAGAGGGCAAATGTGAGCCTGTGCTTTCAAGCTCTCTTCAAACTTTCTTTTTTTTTTTTTTTTTTTTAAGATTTTACTTATTTGGGAGAGAGAGAGACAGAGATAGCAAGAGAGAGCATGAGTGGAGGGGAGGGGGAGAAGCAGGCTCCCCGATGAGCAGGGAGCCTGACGTGGGGCTCGATCCCAGAACCCTGGGATCATGACCTGAGCTGAAGGCAGTCGCCCAACCGACTGAGCCACCCAGGTGCCCCTCTTCAAACTTTCTAAATGAAAAGGGAGAGCTTCAATCTGTCTGGCCTTCCAAATCAGATTTCCTGAGTCCTTCCTGACACTTAGGGATGGACAAGATCGCTCTTATCAAAGGCCAGACCCTTTTTCAAAGTAGACTAACCAACTGACCCAGACTCTGACACCAAATCCCAAGGGGGAGATAGCGGCAAACTCTGGCTGAGTCCCAGCCTTCCCCTCACACATTCTCTCTACTCACCCGGTCCCTGGCCTCCCACCCCTGCTGGCCACCTGCATCTTGGATATTGTGCGTGTCTCTGACAGGTCACCTGCTCTGCCATCTGGCCCAGGATGACTTTTTCCAGAGCTCCTGCCAGTGGGCAGGGGTTGCCCTTCTAGACCGACATGTCCACGAGAGGAAGCTCCCAGTCTGTTCTGGCACCGCTGCTTGGGTTCTCAGTTCTCAGCACTTCCTTCTCACACAGAGGTCCTCTCTCACTCATGCTTCTCCCATGAGCAGCCACTTGACCAGAGCCCCAGTGAGGATGGTGAGATGTCTTCCTTACCTCTACCATGGGGACAGGCCTTCCAAAGCTTGGGCATTACCCCAAGATTGAGATCTATGGAGCCCACTGTGTAGGCACCGAACCAGATTTGTTTGAAGAACATCCACAGAGTTTCTCTTCTCCACCCTCATTCAACTGAGCATTCACAGCACTGGCACCCCCTTCTCCCGGGGGCCTCTCCCCGGTCAGCAACACCTCCTTGTGGATAAATCCAGAGAATACTTTTCAGGCCTCTTCCAACCCAACCCTATCTGGCATCTCTTGAACAGTCTTGCTGGTTGCCCCTTCTCTGGCTCCTTATTCCTATCATAGATGCTTGCATTCCCAGCCCCTGCCATCGGTCCTCTGTCCCCTTTTCTCCCTGTAGAAGCTCCCCAGGTGAGTTGTTCTTACCTTGCTTTCTACCATGACCTTCTTTCTGATGACTTCCCACCCTGTGTCTCCACCCCAGACTGCACCCCTGACTCCAGAACTGCACCTTCAGACCCTTCCCAGCACCACTCAGCTACCCATTGGCTGCCTCAACCTGACATTCTCAAACACTTCTGCCCCCAGGCCAAGTCTTCTCTCTGTGTTCTCCATTACAGCGGAGGCACCAGTGGTGTCCTCTGAGCCCGTTGGAATCCTGAGCTTGACTCTTGCCCCTTTTGTCTCTGACCCCACATACCCAAAGCCATGTCAGCCTCACTCTTAAAGAGTCTTATGTCTGCTTTCCATTTCTCCACTACTGTCTTGGCCATCATCTTGCCCCCCAAGGCTCATGATTACCTGAGACACCAAGGCAACTTCTATTCCACTCCCCTTTAGGTACTCTTCGAGAACCAGCCATCCCAAACTGGTTGGCTGCACTCTCTCACTCCATGGCATATCATGGGCAGGCTCTCTCTGTGAGAGCATTGAGCCCTGCTGCTTTGGATGGCCAACTTCACCTTGGACCAAACTCAAGCTCCATTTCCTCCACAGCACTTATCAGAGAGTGAAGAAATTGTCTATTTATACGTTTCTCTTTCCCCCAAGGACCACACATTTGCCTGAGCTTTGTGAATGTGGGGACACTGAACCAAGTGCCCCAACCCTTGGTTGAGAACTTGGCATAAAGTTGACACTCATGTGTCTGGGGGGACAAATAAGCCAAGGTTGAACAAAGCAAGTGTACTTTGTACAGTAGCTGTTCTCTCTTTAACCTGCCCTGCAGCTTTCTGGAGCTTCTGAGCTGTTTCCCATCATTCTTTCTATGCTGTGATGTTTTACAAGTAGCCTGTATGATGCCAGCTATTCAGGTTATCACACACAGGCATCTTGTTTCCTTCCTTTGGTTAATTTAGCTAATGCAGGGAATATCCCTGACACAGACATCGGCAGAGATTGATGCTCAGCCAATGCCAGATCCTTCTTACCGATGCGTTTTGGAGATGGATAAAGTTGACCGAATCCCATAGACACAACACTTGTTAGCTCGAGCACCTCTTGTATTGAAATACATCTCACATTATTATTTTTTTCAGTTTGAAGTTGTTGAAAGTGAATGACCTACCAGTGTTCTCTCTCTGGTTGTCTGTATTTGGGATTCACTTTATATTCAAGATAAAATAACCGTGTCAAAAGAACAGGATCCTGAATATGGTGTTCTTTCTTTGTAACCACTAACTCACATTTCGGCAGATTTCACAAGATCTTTGCCTAATTTAAATCTCAGCCAGATCAAGATTTGAATAGAAAGTGTGTTTTGATTAGAAGCTGAAATTTCTCAGAACTGTGAATGGGATGGGTGTGGGGTAGGCAAAATAACGACCCCCCCAAAAAAAACATGTCTATATCCTAAGTCCCAGAACTTGTGAATATGCTGAGTTCCATGTCAAAGGGAAATGAGGGAAATCGGAGGGTTTCAGTTGGAATTAAAGTTGTACTATGGATTAAATTATATCCCTCCCCCACCGAAAAAAAAAAAAGGAAAAAAAAGATATTGAAGTCCTAATCCTCAGTATCTCAGAATGTGACTTTTTTTGGAAATAGGGTCATTACAGGTGTAATTAGTGAGGATGAGGTTATACTAAGTAGGGTGAGCCCCTCATCTAATCTGACTAGAGTCCTTCTAAAGACAGCTGTGTAAGGACACACAGATACAGGGCAGACGCCATGTGAAGACAGAGGCAGAGATTGGAGTAACACGTGTACTAGCAAGGAACAGCAAGGATGGTCAGCTGTCCTTAGAACCTAGGAGAGAGAGGCATAGAACAGATCCCTCAGAGCCCTTAGAAGGAGCCAACCCTACCAACACTTTGATTTTTGACTTCTGACCTCCAGAACTGTGAGACAACTCTCTGGGGGTTCAAGCCCGCCTAGTTTGTGGTCCTTTCTCCAACAGCCCTCGCAAACTAATATGGGTTGCTAATCAGCTTAGCCTTAAAATAGAGAGATTATCCTGTAGCATCCGCATGGGTCCAGTGCAGTCACAGAGGTTCTTAAACGTGGAGGAGGAGGGCAGATGAGAACGTTGGAGGGATATAGCATGAGAAGGACTTGACCTGACACTGCTAGCTTTGAAGATGGAGAAAAAGAGCACAAGCCAAGGAACGGGGGCAGCATCTGGAAGCTGGAAAAGGCAGGTCTTCCCAGAGTCTCCAGAGGGAACCAGCCCTGGCGGCAGTGCCTTTATTTTAGACCAGTGAGACCCATGTCAGATTTCCAACCTCCCGAATTGTCAAATGCTAAATCTGTTGCTTTGTGCCATTCCCTTTATGGTCATTTGCTACAGCAGCAATAAAAAAAAAAAAAAAAGAAAGAATGCAAGGTCTCAGGTAGGATCAAACTTGAAGTGTGTGTGGAGGAGCCAAGTCTCTTTCCTGCTGGACAGGAAAGGAATCCGGTCCTTCATGACTCCAGAGCAACCAAGGAAGGGAGGCCTGAACTACAGAAGCGTTAACAGTGGCTTCCTCAAAAATTAGTTTTCCTGCTTTTAAGAAGATCTGCGAACTCAAACTTAGCTAGTACACGTCACTGTTAAGGTTTCTAGGGGGCACGAGTAAAAAAAGAAAAAAATCAGATTTCAGTTGTCATTGTCACATGAATTGTTTTATGGAACAGCAGTTCCTTTCTCAAATTCCTGGACGTGGAATTAATGGGGTTTTTCCTCGGATGTTTACTTGCATGGTGATATCCCCCCACCATAGACCGGCATCCTGCAGCTGTGTACTCATTGTGGTGAAATGGTTTTCAGCCACCAAAACCACAGTTTCCAGAAAGTGATTTTTTTTTTCTCCCCATACCTTGCTGAGGTATTTGTCAAGATCGGGAGAAAAAAAAAAAAAATCTAGCTGAAAAACACCTCCGATCACCTGCAGCCTGTGTGTGCGGGGCGGCATCGATCCTCTAGCCAGCTCCTCCCACGTCTCAGGTGGGGCTGCCCGCGCCAGTGAGGACGGTCTGCATGGATGCACCACGGCTACAATGTGGCTGCACAGAGCTGAGCACCAGCCTTGTTTCCTGTCTCATCCTTGCCGCCCGGGGGCTGGCGAGACACCTCACTTCCTTGTCCCTTTCTCACCTATCTACTCCCTGTTTCTAACCATCGCTTTTTTTTTTAAATTAAATTGTAGTAAAATACACATGAAATTTACCACCTTAACCATTTTTAAGTTACAGTTCAGTGGCATTAAGTATGTTCACAGAGCTGTGCACCCATTACTACTGACTCTCTCCAGAACTCTGTCTACTTCTTGGAAGAGCAAGTGCGGCTCCGCACCCATTAAACACGAGCTCCCCATTCCTTCCAACCTGGCAGCTCCCATTCTACTTTCTGCCTCTGTGAATCTAACTCCTTCAGTTGCCTCACTTAAGTGGAATCATTCAGGACGTGTGCTTTCGTGACTGGCTTATTTCACTCAGCATAATGTCCTCCAGGGTCACCCATGCTGCAGCCTGGGACAAGAGGTCCTTCCTCTATAAGGCTGAGTACTATTCTGTTGTACGTACTTACCGTATCTTGTTTATCCATGTATCCACCAACGGACACTAGGCTTGCTTTTGCCTTTTGGTTACCGTGAATAATGCTGCCATGAACAGGGGCACCCAAATATTTTCCCATCACTGTTTTTATTTTAAGTTTTTATTTAAATTCCAGTTAGGGGGCACCTGGGTGGCTCAGTCTGCCTTCGGCTCAGGTCATGATCTCGGGGTCCTGGGATTGAGCCCCACGTCGGGCTCCCTGCTCAGCAGGGAGTCTGCTTCTCCCTCTCCCTCTGCCCCTCCCCACCTCGTGTTCATTCTCTCTCTCTCTCTCTCTCTCGTCTTTCTCCTCTCTCTCACAAATAAATAAAATCTTTAAAAAAATAAAAATAAATAACCGTTAGTTAACATACAGTGTAATATTAGTTTCAAGTGTACAGTATAGTGATTCAATACTCCTATCACTGTTTTTAAACCTATCAAGTATTAGAATGACAAAGGGCCCCTGAGTAAAACAATATGCAACAGCCGAGTTTATTTCCAGTTACCTCTGCTTGTACTTTAAGGGTCTGCTCAGACATCGCCTCCCCCAGACTCACCCCTAGATGGAGTGAGACACCTCCCCATGCCACCACAGCGCTGTGCTCTCCTCCGCCTGGGCAGGGAGCCTTGTTCACTGATGGTGATTGGCTGGCTGGTTGTCTGTCTCCTGAGGCGGTGTGCCGTATTTGCATCTGTATGTCTGCAACCCTGTGCGGAGCTGGGAATTTGGAGCGGGAGAAGGAAGGGCAAGGGGACAGAGAGCTGGGAAGGTGCCCTGAGCTGCCCCATGTGGGACTTGCGGGTGTGGAGTGCATTCGTGCCCCCTTCTCACCCCATCATGTTGTCCGTGAGAACCACAGTGGTTTGGGGAGTCTGCCTTGGCCTCAGACAGGGCTTGTTTTGAATCTGACAGTAACTAGCCCTCAAGGAGGGGAGCAGGGGGAGCCCTTTTACACAGCTCCCGGAGACAGAGAATTCCCCCCTTTAGGGAGCAGGGCAGACCATAGATCAGTTTCGTGCACATCTGCATGTGCTTAGGGCTCTGTCCCCCATTCTCCTGCCAGACTCTAGGCAATGGCAAGGAGGGACATTGCAGGGGGTCAAAGGATTCTTCTGGCAAGGAAGGTAGGATCCATGGGCTGTTTTGCATTCTGTCATCCTTCTGCAAAGCACCTCAAAGGCCCAGGAGACACCAGAGGCAAAGGAAAGAAGAACAGGAAAGAAAGGTAACCCCTCCCAGCTCTACAGGAAGCTGATCCCCGTGGGTCTGACTTTTCCAGTCTGTGATGGAACAGGAGGGATAGGAGATGTCTGAGGGAGGACTGCTCAACCTCTCTCAGCTCTTCCCCATCCCCTCAGCTGCCCAGATGTGACCTTTGTGTAGACCAGAGTCAACTTGCATATTCCCTAGAGCCCATGCTCTGGTTGTGTGTCCAGAGCTGGAGATGCTGGTGCCCCCTGGCCAACAGCATGCACGCCCACAGGCAGGTAACATTCCCGTGAGTAGGACATAGAGGTCCCGCTTCCCAACTTGACCCCTGGGAAGCACAGAAAATACAAAAGAGAAGTGGGGGGGATGCCTGGGTGGCTCAGTCATTAAGCATCTGCCTTTGGCTCAGGTCACGATCCCAGCATCCTGGGATCAAGTCCAGCATTGGGCTCCCTGCTCAGTGGGGAAACTGCTTCTCCCTCTGCCTACTGCTTGTGCTTGCTCTCTCTCGCAAATAAATAAATAGCATCTTAAAAAAAAAAAAGACAAGAGGGGGATACAAAGTTCTTCTCACAGTTGAGGTCAACGCAGGAGCACTGAACAGGTCTCAAGCTAGAGCCTGACATTTGTATTCACGAAGTCAATGGCAAAAGGTCAGGATGAAGGAGATATGGCTGAGAGTCAGTTCAGGAGAAAAATAAGAGAAGTCGTTGGGGCTACTAGGTGCAGTCTGCTTGCTTAAAAACAGACATAGTGTAGAGCTGAGCTGCTTTAATGAAACCAGAGCCTCCCTTTAAAGAGGGAAAAAAACCATCACATTCTCTCCTGCTGCTTTCAGACCACATCTGGGCCATTTTGCCCACGACAAAGCAATCCATTTTGAGAACAGTAGTGACTGATGAGAGAATTAGAACAGAAAGGATTCAGAATCTGCCACATGCAAATTATTTTGACCAAGATAAGAGAAAGCTTTGGGGGAACAAAAGAGCTATCTTCAAATATTTAAGAAGCCAATCATGTTACTCTAAAGACCAGAATGAGGAGAAATGGGTAGGATTTGGTTTTGTTCTGATAGTGTTGTTCAAGCACTTGGCAAGTGCTGAAATGGGAGCAGGATTTGCTCACCTCTGGGACTTCATCATCTACTGAAGAGATGAAGAAGAACAATTGCTAAGAGTTATACAGGCTTAGGTGTGCCAGGTGTTGGTGTAAGCAGCTTACAGGCGATATGTCCCTTGTCCCAGGGTAGGCACAGTCACTTCCATCCCACAGCATAGGCAAGGGGTCTGGTAAGAGGAGCTTCTCTGCAGTTATTCCCTGGGGGCATGGAGGACAGTGATGGCTCTACCAAGGGGACTGGAAGTCAGAGGAGGTCACCTGAGCTTGCCCTAAGGGACAAGGAGGAACAGTATAGGGGTGGAGGGAGGGGGCCTGGGTAGCTCCATCTTCTCAACATTTAGCCCAACCACTGCCACCACCCCCAGCTGGTACAAACCACCCTCATCTCCTACCTGGACTGGTGCAGTAGCCTCCTCCCTAGTCTCCTTGTTGCTGCCCTATAGACTGGTATCTGCCCAGAGCCAGAATGACCCTCTCCAAGCCTGGGGGGCACATCACTCCTCTCTCCAAACCCTCTGGGACTGCATCTTATTCAAACAAGAGCCACAGTGGCCAGCCAGGGCCTGTAGGATCTCACCCTGTCCTCTCTCATGTTCCTCTCCCTGCCCCTCCCTCTGTTCACCCCTCCCCCAGCCACACCGGACTCCTTGCTGCTCCTCTGCTCTGCCAGCACACTCTTCCCCAGGGCCTTTGCATCCACTGTGCCCTCTGCCCAAAAGTCCTTTCCCAAGGAACCACATGACTGACTTTCTTGCTTCCTTCCAGGCTCTGCTCACATGTCAGCTTATCCGTGGGGCCGTCCCTGCCACCTTATGTGCTCACCCCTCACCTCCTCCCTGCTCTGCTCTACACTGCTTTACTTTTCTCTAAAGTACTTACCACCATGTGGCATCTTCTCTATTCATGTATGATATATAATATACACTATATATACTCTATTGTATATCATTCCTTGGTTTACTGTCTGTCCCCATCAGGATAGTAAGATTCAGAGGGCAAGGCTTTGTTTTGTTCCCTGCCTCATCATCAGAACCTAGAACAGTGCCTGGCACATGGGAGGCCCTCAGTGAATGTGCCATGCTGGGATGGATGAATGAGCAAGTAAGCTAGGACTGGAGATGAAGAGAGGCCTGGCACCACCCAGCGTCTCCTCAAGAACGCTGCCAGTGGGAAGACACTACTGACGTTTCTAAACAGTAGGATGGCATGATCAGATTTGGTTTCAGGATCTTAGGACTGTTCCAACTGATGAGGAAGAACTGAATGTTTATCAGAGCCAGCCATCAATGGATTCAGCCATTTTGTCAAGTGGTGAGCTCCTCGGAGCTAAGAGGATCTGAGGCTCGTGCAGGGACTGAAGGAGGAGAGAGTCCTTTTGTGTCCCCAAAAGGGCATTCAAAGCCCCATTTGTGTCCTGAGAAATCATGATTTCCAACCGCTCAGCTTCTTTCCAACACCCTGAGGCCAACCGAGACCCTGGTCGAATTGGGGTCATTGAAATGGAAGGCAGGTAGGCCAAATTTTAGTGGAGCACTTTCACCAGCTCAGTCTTATCCCAGCGCATGAGTTGCCTCCTCAAGAGTGACAGTCCCCACCCAAGAAGTCCTCCACTCTTTGGAAATCAGGGAGTCCCTGGTCCTGGTGTGTTCAAGGTGGTACCAGGGCGTCCTCTGTCAAGGGATGTACCAGTTAGGTTTTGTTGTGGTGACAGACCACCCCAGCATCTCAGTGGCTGACAGCAGTGTCCTGTTATGACAGAGCTCAGCCGTCAGAGCATCCCCTGTGTTGGGACCTGCTATTCTCATGGCAGAGGGCAGGAAACGGAGAGAAGCAGAGCCAAACCACATAATCACACTCAAAGCTTCTGCTGGGACATGGCCAGCTTCATGTCTACTGACACCCCATTGAACAAAGCATGGCATAGACAGTGGGTGGGATATGTAATCCTGCCACAGGGAGAGCGACCGCTCAGGAACAATAATTCAACCTGCCATAGAGGTGTTGTGTGCAGAAGGATTTCTGTTTTGAATAAGCCATTGACCCATGCAACTCATGGGACTCCCTCTGCTCTAATACTTCAGAATTATTTTGAAAGTCAGTTGCAAAGCTCTCTGCGTCCATCTCCCTTCCTCGCGTTACAGGCCCAAGATGCCATGATGTGTCTGGAAGGCCCTCCAGGGAAGCTGGCCTCCCCACCCAGTTACTCTTTCACTGTCTCTCCTCCTCCTGGACAGGTGGGTGGCAGGCCCATGGAGCCCCTGCTCAGCGACATGTGAAAAGGGCATCCAGCATCGGGAGGTGACCTGCGTATACCAGCTGCAGAATGGCACCCACGTCACCACACGGCCCCTCTATTGCCCAGGCCCCCGGCCAGCACCAGTGCAGAGCTGCGAAGGCCAGGACTGCCTGTCCATCTGGGAGGCATCTGAGTGGTCACAGGTGGGTGCCCAGGCTGCCTTCTCCACAGGGACCCCAACATGGTGCCTTTCCCTCTGTGGTATTTGTGACTCAAACCCAAGTATCACAGTGCTTGCCAGCCCCCAGATAACTAAGAAAGATGTGTTCTAGCTCACATATTCTTAAATTCCATCTGAGGTGACAGTATGGCTAAACAAACATGGGTAATGTGTTTTTGATCATATATATGTTTTTGACAATATTTACCACAGTTCGATCCCATTTCCTATGAAAATTCTCATGTAAAGATGGATGGATGGAGGGATGGATGGATCGATCGATCGATCAATAGATGGATGGATGGATGGTTGGTTGGATGGTTGGATGGATGGATGGATGGATGGATGGATGGATGGTTGGTTGGTTGGGTAGATGGATGGATGGATGCATGGTTGGGTGGGTGGGTTGGGGGGTAGGTTGGTAGGTAGGTAGACAGACCAACTGACTAACCAACTGACCTTCTTATTTTCTTTTGATGTATGTATTTGAATTCTGGTGCAATCAGTTGGGAAGGCTCTGTGCCAGTCTTTGTGGATTGTAAGAGGCAAGCAGACACTGGGAGGGACAGTTTTTAGTGTACAAGTTGGAGTCACACATCTCATGCCATAAAACATTTTGGAAAGAGGTCAATTAAGCCTTAAGTTTTAACTTGAAAGACTGATTCTGGAAATATTTTATCTTTGGTAATATCATCCTTCAAGGCTTTGCATTGACTTTGCTTTAATATTTTGACTGTTTGGCCATAAAATAAAAAGCTGAACAAAGGGCAAGTTTCCCTCAGGTCCTCCATCAAATGTGTTCTAGGAAAGTCAGAAAGGCTAAATCCAAGACACTCTTCAGTGTGGAAAATATTTTTAAAGTTCCTTTTTTATTGCCAAACAGTTGGAATTATTTTGAATAAGAAAGTATTCAGCCCATTCTTAATGAACGAAAAGTTTGCCCTTGGCTACTCTGAAATGGGGTTTACTTTTCAGACAGATCTTGACATGTACCCGTTAAAGACCTGAGTCTTTAGCCTGCCCTTTATGATATTTTAGGGAAAAGAGAGAGTTTAAAATTTTTATCTTTTATATGTACTTAGGACTGTAAGTGGAACAGTCAAGGGACCTCTTTTAGGGAGGGGGACTACTTGCTGGAGGGGTAGGGTCAGGCATGCAGTCTCACATCCCCACCCCCACCCCCGCCAACCCACCTTGAGCCTGAGGTTCTTGATCACCTGGTTCTTGATCCAAACAAGATTTATGTTTTAATCAGATCAAAGCCATAAATTTTCCATTCAGACTCTTTCTCATAGAAAAAAAAAATGTCCTTACCAAAATAACCAAGCCTGACATTATCAGCTATCACCATAGCATTAAAGAACACCAGACTGGAAAATGTGAGACAACTGAAGCAAGATTTAAAGAAATCTCTCTAATTTCACATCTCTATCTCTGTGTGTGCCTGATCCTAATGCTGAAATAGTATCCATACCAATCAGTCTCCTTCTGGCTCACCCTAGGCTCGAGCCAAATGCCTCTTTCTGAACAGTCAACTTGGAATCAAATCTTGCCCTCATTCACGAGATGCTCACCAAACTGGTATTTCTACTGCTTCACCACATGCTGAAGCCCCTTTAAAGATTTTATTTATTTATTTGAGAGAGAGAGAGAGAGAGCACAAGCAGGAGGAGGGGCGGAGGGAGAGGGAGAAGCAGACCCTCCACTGAGCAGGGAGCCCACCATGGGGCTCGATCCCAGGACCCCAGGATCATGACCTGAGCTGATGGCAGATGCTTAACCGACGGAGCCACCCAGGCGCCCCAGTGCTGAAGCCCCTTTAATGTTCCTTCTTCTGGAAATAAGTGGGTTTAAATTTCTCGTGGCAGAGAAATTTATTTTATTGAGGAGGCTGCCTTTACATGTAGCCAGCAGTGTTGATCACCCATACTGTCTACCCCCCAGCTTCTTCCCAGCTTTGTTCGAATGAGGAGCAGATACCAGGAAGGAAGCAAAAGAGAGTGACTGTCTCCTGTCCTAGGTCCCTCCAGAGGAAGCCCCACCTTCTGGTCAGAAGGGCTGAGCCAGCGTTTGGTCAAGAAACAGGCTAGACATTACAGTGTTTGAAATTCAAGGGAAAGGAACAGGGAATGCAGAATAGAGTAAGACAATGCAGGAAGTCTGGCAGAAGTGGTGAGTAGGCTTCTAGTTGAAGAAAGAGCGTGGGTGTGGGTGCGTGCGAGGGAGGAGCCCACAAGTCAAATGGTCAAGGCAGAGCTAATGAAATGGTCAGGGAGCATCACCATGCAGAGAAGCAGAGAGATTGACCTTCAGCTCGGTAACCCAGGCTCCCAGCAGTGGCCCTCCCAGCCACAACCCATCCTGCCCAAGACGGTGACGCCTGCTCTGGACTGACCCCTTGCATCCAAGATCCTATAAAGCCGACCCCTCACCCGCACACAGGACCAAATGCGCATGTTCTCCAGCTCCCCCCAGATGACACCACAACCAGTTCTGAAGTATGTGTATTTCTTCTAAAACAAGCCAATCTAAGTTAGTCTCAGAAAAAAAAAAGAGAGAGAAAGAAAAAAAAGCCTCGGAGAGCTAAATTGAACTCATTGGAAAAATAAAGCTACATAACATTTTGGGATAAATGTTAATAATAGAACTATAAAGAACAACTTTTGTCCTGTAGGTGCATTTTCCCAGGGGACACAGTGGAACTTTTTTAAAAAATCAAGTTTGCTGTGGCTCAAGAATATCTGCTGTATATTTCTGGTAAATCAAGCAAGTATGAAAGCAGACGCTCGACTTGTGAGGGCTCCATTTTGTGCCACCACAGTGCATGGGCTGTCCCCGCCATAGCTCTAGGACCCAGCTGTTGGGAGCCTGGGGCTCACTGTGTCTGTACCTCTTGGCAGAATACAGCCTTCAGGCCAACATCTCCGCAAGTTACGTGTTTGCTTCCATGGTGGAGACAGGCAGGGCTTCCGTACCCGGCAAATAAGAGAGAGCTCCCTGGGTTTGCAGGACGCGTCACCTCCTCTTGCTGGCCGGATCGTGCACAGTCAGTCCCATCCTCACAAGGTCACAGGTCTGCTCTGCCTGGGCTTCCTTCTGCTTTGTTTTGAGGTGGCTAAGCAATCTCGGAGCCCGGCGAGGTCCCTCCCTGAGTGCAGGGGGAGCACGCCAGGAGCAGGCTCCAGATACACCCCGCAGGTCCACCCTGTTCACAGCTGTCACCCCACCGCTCACCCCTTCTTCTGTGGGTCTTGCTGCCTGAGGGCATGGGAATCTTGAATTCTCAGGGCTCGCACATGATTTGTCATTCCTCAGGCCCTCTTTGGGTCCCTGCACCACACTTTCTCTTGCAGTGTCTCCCGGGAAGTAGGTAAATTACCACAGGGACCATTGCTCAGTGATGCTCTTGGCATCCACACTTAACACAGTCACTGTAGCTCTCTACAAGAGCTTGCCGACGGCCTAACATGAAAGTCACCTGTGGGTTGGGTTTGCATCTCCCCGTGTTCCACCCTGAGCCTGTCATTTTGCCCCAGGCTGGCCCAGGCAGCGTGCACGGAGCTAGAGGCCAGCTCGGAGGAGTCAAGGGCCTCAGACATCTTTGCCTGGGTGTCCTTACCTGGCTTCCCCTGGCCCCGTCCCCTGCTCTGCTCAAGGGTCCACCAGCATTTGCCCCTTGAACTTCTCCACTGCATCAGTCTTTTGGACCTGGTAGCAGGCCACTAAATTCCTAGTTTGGTCTTCTGGTACCTGGACCTCTCCCCACTCCTGTGGCCCTCCCCCCGTCACTGGCCACTTGGCTGGAGTCACAGCTGGGACCATGTGCTTCAGACTCTAGAAGTCCAGCAGCATCCTCATCCTTGCGTCCGCGGCCCTGGGGCTGGCACATTGTTGTGACTTAATAGGCGTTGATGACCTTGAGCTGCACCAGACCGGATCAAACATCCAAACCGTGTCTTGCAGTGCTCGGCCACCTGTGGCAAAGGGACGCGAAAACGAACTGTGACGTGCACCAACTCGCAAGGAAAATGCGATGCGTCCACGAGGCCCAAAGCAGAGGAGGCGTGCGAGGACTACTCGGGCTGCTATGAGTGGAAGACCGGGGACTGGTCCAAGGTGAGTCCGGCGGGCCTGCGTCTCCACCCTGCCTGCCCGCGCGGGAGCTCTGCAAACAGGAGCTCAGCAATCACGTGGGCTTCCATTGCATGAGGCAGTCCCAGGCTACCCAGGCTACCCAGGCAAGTTCGCTTTCTATCCAAGCTCTGCACCTGCCCATGACCCTGTGCCGTGTGCATTCAGAAGGAAACCGAATGCCTCCCAAAGTATGGAGCAGCGTGCCCCGGATCCCAGTTGGCTGCCCTGTGCTGTGTGCGGCCTGTGCCCCAGCATCCCTCGGGGGGCTTGGCCATTGGCCATCACAAAAGCCTCGTAAACACGGAGGGGCCTTGGCCGAAACGGACGTGGAGGGGGGTCAGGGGCAAACAGCACTTCCCTTCACTTTCAGGACCCCTGGGTGAGGGTCCGCACAATGCATGGGCAGGCAGGCGGGGGCTCTGGGGGGGGCAGGCAGAAAGGAAGAGCCATCTTCTAGAGCCTGGCCTGCAGCCCGGGGTGGGGGTGCAGAGAGGGTGAAAGAGCACCGCAACGTAAATCAGATGTGAAAACTTCTTTGCTGTTCAGCTCTTCTTTTATTCATTGCCCTAGTATCTGTGAACCCATTACCTCTGAGGCCTGTTTCCTGGGGGGAGGGGGGAGCTGAGGTAAGTACCGCTGTCCCACATGAGCACCGGCCAGGAGGCCTGCCAGGGAACCTTTTCCCAAAAACCAGAGAACTTCTAGGGACATTCGCTAACGTCTGATTTTCTAAGGAAAATTTCTAATGGCAGCAGAGGGTGTTTGTGTTTCTTTTTTGGTCTTCACAACTGAAAACTCCCCGTTCACTTCTCTTGATGTCTCTTCACCCCAAGTTTGCAGACTGGGTGGCCCGAGGGCCCCCAGTTTTTGCGTGGCCTGCGTGATATCATAAACATTCTGGAATTAGCTACTAACATTTAAAAACAGGGCGATTTCGCCTGAAAATCTGGATTTGGGGGCCCTTGTCTGGAAATCTGGCAACATGGCGATGTGTCCTCGTCCTCACTTGGCCACTGTGACCTGGGGCCAAGGAGGCCTGGTGCCTTTCCCCAGGCCCTGGCCCTCCTCCAGCCCCCCACACTCCTCTAGCCACTATGCGTTTTGATTTAGCTGCCTGGCCCAGGCAGTAATTTGGTTTGGAAGGAGAGATGGTTTGGCCATTAGAAAGCAAAACTTACCCAGATCGGGTCCTCCCAGAAATGCCACCTCCCTGCAAATGAGAATACAAACTCCTCCAAACTCCTGGAGGGCACAAAAGCCAATTTCTCAGGTTCCAGTTTGCCAGCTATGCTAAAATGCAGCTTCTGGATAACTGCGAATTTGGGGAAGACCAAAAACACCTCCTTTTTATTTACTCCCTGATCAGAGATCTGACCAAAGCAATAGAACCGGGCCAACAGTCCAGTTTCTCCATGAATGTAATAACACGTAGAATGGAGTTGCCAGGATGTCTTCCTTTGGAGGAGGCTTCACTTGAACTTCACTTGAAGGCTCTTGCAAAAATGCCATTAGAACCTCGAGTCCTGTGAGAGAGGCATCAAGGGGCTGAGTTACAGCTCTGACTCACCATTTAACGTATCTTAACCTCTCTGGCCCTCAGTCTCTTTATCGCTGCAATGGAGAATCATTAACGCTGGCCCTGCCTGTTTCTCAGAGACGCTCAGAGCTTTCAAGGCATTAATATCTGTGACTAAGCGCTTTGACAACTCAGGCCATTTTTCCTGCCCCAAACCCAGCACCCAGTGTTTACGCTGGGTCCCCAGGAGGCACAGTCCCCAGGACTAACCTGTTCTGATCTCATCTAACTTTGTCTTATCGATCGGAGGGCCCAGCCTTTTATAGAACCATGCCAAGAAATGTTGTCTCATGGCCAACCATGTCGGACTCAGCTTGAGAAGGGTCACCAGTGTATCCCAAAGGCCCAGGGAAATGTAAGCGAGCTCTCAACAGTTTGGGTTCTGATCAATAAGAAAGCATTTTGGGAGTGTTCTGTGTCAGAATTGTCAGAAGACATAGAAGGGGAGCTCCCCAACAGAGTAAGAGGCAGAAGACCATTGTTTGGACTCCAAATGTCCAGGTGTGGACTGGAACAAAGCTGTCATTCTACTTGGGGAATTAGAAGGGTCCTGTGGTCACACCCCACATGCAGCCTATGCTAGCGAAGGGTGACCTCCATGGTCATAGATATCCCTGGGCAGGAAGCGGAGGGGAGGGGAGGGGTCAAGGAGGGCCTGGGCTGCATGCAGCCATCAGAGTTTGAGGTCTACCCCTGCGCCTCTGCCCTCCGACCAGGTCCTTGGCCCTGTTTTCTAGAAGAGACAGTAGATGCTCAGAGATTAAGTGACTGGCCCACAGTGCTCCAGCAGAGTCCAAAGTCTGAACCCCAGGTCAGAGTTCAGTCCATATGCGAAGGGCTCCGGAGGCCCCATGATGGTACCTTTGAGCCACAGCATGTCCTAGAGATGGTCATTGGCTCTCCAGAGCCTGGGTTTCTCCAGCCTCACCATTCGGGCTTTGAAGACCAGATGGACACTTTTGTTTTCTTAAGTACCATGAGCTTCCTGATGCGGAGAGTTGCAAAACGCCAGGAAATAAATGTGAGTCGTACCTGAGAGGCTCATCCCCGTGCTACCCCAGATCTGAGCTCACGCTCACCCTCCTCCATTGTTCAAGGGCCCCTCCTTGGTTGAGGAGGCCGGTTTGCCATTTAGCAAACTCCCCCCCACACAGTCCACCAGGCAAAGTAGAGCCTTTAGCTGGCCTGCCTCTTTATTAGCCAGGCCATGGTGAATAATGCCTCCCAGCTTTCTGGAAAGTAAGATATTGGAAGGCCACAGTGCCTGCTTTTTACCACAGCCAGCTTGATCAGTCATCCCTGGCCTTAAAAACAGGAAAGATTGATGGCATGTGATGATGATCTTGGCTGCCATCCAGGGGTGGTATCTGATGGCATCGGATTAGTGCACACAGAGCCTTGGGGGAGAGTACTCAGCATGGCAGGGGGAGGGGGTGGGAAGCTGCCCCCTCCCCAGCACATCTGGCCAGAGCCGGGGCCCAGGGCAGACTCAATCTACCAAGCTGAGAACTTGGTCACAGACCTGGAACTGGAAGTCCAGGTATGCACGAGCATACTGAGCAAGCGTGATGGGGCAGGGGCCGCACAAAACTCAACTGTTGGACCCCCACCCTGACGGTTTGCCTCACCACCACTCCCTCCTCCACAGTCATCACTGGGTGGTCTGGCCTGCCCAGCTGCAGAAATCTGTAGAGTACGGTTCTAGAAATCTGCCCGTTGCCTTTCCCCATTTCTTCTCTGGAGAGCGGAAAGATACAGTTCCCTATAGGGGTCCTTGTCCTCACTTGCTGGGCAACCGGCCAACATAAGTGGATTCCACTGGATGGATGGTACCCTGACATTTACACTTCTTTGGGTTAGATTTGCTTTGCCATTGACCTCTTATCTTCACTCTACAGCTTGTGGACAGTGCCCTTGTCACACACATGGCGTTGGTGCACTTTTATTTATTTTTATTTTTTTATTGTTATGTTAATCACCATACATTAAATCATTAGTTTTTGATGTAGTGTTCCATGATTCATTGTTTGTGCATAACACCCAGTGCTCCATGCAGAATGTGCCCTCCTCAATACCCACCACCAGGCTAACCCATCCTCCCACCCCCCTCCCCTCCAGAACCCTGTTTGTTTTTCAGAGTCCATCGTCTCTCATGGTTTGTCTCCCCCTCCGACTTCCCCGCCTTCATTCTTCCCCTCCTGCTATCATCTTCTTTTGTTTGTTTGTTTGTTTTCTTAACATAGATTGCATTATTTGTTTCAGAGGTACAGATCTGAGATTCAACAGTCTTGCACAATTCACAGCGCTTAACAGAGCACATACCCTCCCCAGTGTCTATCACCCAGTCATCCCATCCCTCCCACCCCACCCCCCACTCCAGCAACCCTCAGTTTGTTTCCTGAGATTAAGAATTCCTCATTACAGTGAGGTCATATGATACATGTCTTTCTCTGATTGACTTATTTCACTCAGCATAACACCCTCCAGTTCCAACCACGTTGTTGCAAATGGCAAGATCTCATTCCTTTTGATGGCTGCATAATATTCCATTGTACATATATACCATGTCTTCTTTATCCATTCATCTGTCGATGGACATCTTGGCTCTTTCCACACTTTGGCTATTGTGGACATGGCTGCTATAAACATCGGGGTGCACGTACCCCTTCGGATCCCTACATTTGTACCTTTGGGGTAAATACCCAGTAGTGCAATTGCTGGATCGTATGGTAGCTCTATTCTCAACTTTTTGAGGAACCTCCATACTGTTTTCCAGAGTGGTTGCACCAGCTTGCATTCCCACCAACAGTGTAGGAGGGTTCCCCTTTCTCCGCATCCCCGCCAACATCTGTCGTTTCCTGACTTGTTAATTTTAGCCATTCTGACTGGTGTGAGGTGGTATCTCATTGAGGTTTTGATTTGGATTTCCCTGATGCCGAGCGATGTTGAGCACTTTTTCATGTGTCTGTTGCCATTTGGATGTCTTCTTTGGAAAAATGTCTGTTCATGTCTTCTGCCCATTTCTTGATTGGATTCTTGTTCTTTGGGTGTTGAGTTTGATAAGTTCTTTATAGATTTTGGATACTAGCCCTTTATCTGATATGTCATTTGCAAATACCTTCTCCCATTCTGTCAGTTGTCTTTGGTTTTGTGGACTGTTTCTTTTGCTGTGCAAAAGCTTTTTATCTTGATGAAGTCCCAATAGTTCATTTTTGTCCTTGCTTCCCTTGCCTTTGGTGATGTTTCTAGGAAGAAGTTGCTGAGGCTGAGGTCGAAGAGATTGCTGCCTGTGTTCTTTAGGATTTTGGTGGACTCCTGCCTCACATTTAGGTCTTTCAACCATTTGGAGTCTATTTTTGTGTGTGGTGTAAGGAAATGGTCCAGTTTCATTCTTCTGCATGTGGCTATCCAATTTTCCCAACACCATTTGTTGAAGAGACTGTCTTTTTTCCATTGGACATTCTTTCCTGCTTTGTCAAAGATGAGTTGACCATAGAGTTGAGGGTCCACTTCTGGGCTCTCTATTCTGTTCCATTGATCTATGTGTCTGTTTTTGTGCCAGTACCATGCTGTCTTGATGATGACAGCTTTGTAATAGAGCTGGAAGTCCGGAATTGTGATGCTGCCAGCTTTGCATTTCTTTTTCAGCATTCCCCTGGCAATTCGGGGTCTTTTCTGGTTCCATACAAATATTAGGATTATTTGTTCCATTTCTTTGAAAAAAGTGGATGGTACTTTGATGGGGATTGCATTGAATGTGTAGATTGCTCTAGGTAGCATTGACATCTTCACAATATTTGTTCTTCCAATCCATGAGCATGGAACATTTTTCCATTTCTTTGTGTCTTCCTCAATTTCTTTCATGAGTATTTTATAGTTTTCTGAGTACAGATTCTTTACCTCTTTGGTTAGATTTATTCCTCGGTATCTTATGGTTTTGGGTGCAATTGTAAATGGGATTGACTCCTTAATTTCTCTTTCTTCTGTCTTGTTGTTGGTGTATAGGAATGCCACTGATTTCTGTGCATTGACTTTATATCCTGCCACTTGACTGAATTCCTGTATGAGTTCTAGCAGTTTTGGGGTGGAGTCTTTTGGGTTTTCCACATAAAGTATCAAATCATCTGCAAAGAGTGAGTTTGACTTCTTCTTTGCCGATTTGGATGCCTTTGATTTCTTTTTGTTGTCTGATTGCTGTGGCTAGGACTTCTAATACTATATTGAACAGCAGCAGTGATAGTGGACATCCCTGACGCGTTCCCGACCTTAGGGGGAAAGCTCTCAGTTTTTCCCCATTGAGAATGATATTCGCTGTAGGTTTTTCATAGATGGCTTTTAGGATATTGAAGTATGTACCCTCTATCCCTATACTCTGAAGAGTTTTGATCAAGAAAGGATGCTGTACTTTGTCAAATGTTTTTTCTGCATCTATTGAGAGGATCATATGATTCTTGTTCTTTCTTTTGTTAAGGTATTGTATCACATTGATTGATTTGCGGATGTTGAACCAACTTTGCAGCCCAGGGATAAATCCCACTGGGTCGTGGTGAATAATCCTTTTAATGTACTGTTGGATCCTATTGGCTAGTATTTTGGTGAGAATTTTTGCATCCATGTTCATCACGGATATTGGTCTGTAATTCTCCTTTCTGATGGGGTCTTTGTCTGGTTTGGAGATCAAGGTAATGGTGGCCTCATAAAATGAGTTTGGAAGTTTTCCTTCCATCTATTTTTTGGAACAGTTTCAGAAGAATAGGTATTAATTCTTCTTTAAAAGTTTGGTGGAATTCCCCTGGCAAGCCATCTGGCCCTGGACTTTTGTTTCTTGGGAGATTTTTGATGACTGCTTCAATTTCCTTAGTGGTCATAGGTCTGTTCAGGTTTTCTATTTCTTCCTGGTTCAGTTTTGGTAGTTGATACATCTCTAGGAATGCATCCATTTCTTCCAGTTTATCTAATATGCTGGCATACAGTTGCTCATAATATGTTCTTATAATTGTTTGTATTTCCTTGGTGTTGGTTGTGATCTCTCCTCTTTCATTCACGATTTTGTTGATTTGGGTCATTTCTCTTTTCTTTTTGATAAATCTGGCCAGGGGTTTATCAATCTTGTTAATTCTTTCAAAGAACCAGCTCCTAGTTTCGTTGAAGTGTTCTACTGTTCTCTTGGTTTCTATTTCATTGATTTCTGCTCTGATCTTTATGATTTCTCTTCTCCTGCTGGGTTTAGGCTTTATTTGCTGTTCTTTCTCCAACTCCTTTAGGTGTAGGGTTAGGTTGTGTATTTGAGACCTTTCTTGTTTCTTGAGAAAGACTTGTATTGCTATATACTTTCCTCTTAGGACTGCCTTTGCTGCATCCCGAAGATTTTGAACAGTTGTGTTTTCATTTTCATTGGTTTCCAAGGATTTTTTTAATTCTTCTTTAATTTCCTGGTTAACCCATTCATTCTTTAGTAGGATATTCTTTAGCCTCCATGTATTTGAGTTCTTTCCAATTTTCCTCTTGTGATTGAGTTCTAGTTTCAAAGCATTGTGGTCCGAAAATAGGCAGGGAATGATCCCAGTCTTTTGGTACCGGTTGAGACCTGATTTGTGACCTAGGATGTGATCTCTTCTGGAGAATGTTCCATGGGCACTAGAGAAGAATGTGTATTCCGTTGCTTTGGGATGGAATGTTCTGAATATGTCTATGAAGTCCATTTGGTCCAGTGTGTCATTTAAAGTCTTTATTTCCTTGTTGATCTTTTGCTTAGATAATCTGTCCATTTCAGTGAGGGGGGTGTTAAGGTCCCCCACTATTATTGTATTGTTGTCGATGTGTTTCTTTGCTTTCGTTATTAATTGGCTTATATAATTGGCCGCTCCCATGATAGGGACATAGATATTTACAATTGTTAGATCTTGTTGGATAGACCCTTTAAGTAGGATATAGTGTCCTTCCTCATCTCTTATTACAGTCTTTAGTTTAAAATCTAATTTGTCTGATATAAGGATTGCCACCCCAGCTTTCTTTTGGTGTCCATTAGCATGGTAAATGGTTTTCCACCCCCTCACTTTCAATCTGGGGGTGTCTTTGGGTCTAAAATGAGTCTCTTGCAGACAGCATATCTATGGGTCTTGTTTTTTAATCCAATCTGATAGCCTGTGTCTTTTGATTGGGGCATTTAGCCCATTTACATTCAGGGTAACTATTGAAAGATAGGAATTTAGTGCCATTGTATTGCCTGAAGGTGACTGTTATTGTATATTGTCTGTGTTCCTTTCTGGCCTATGTTGCTTTTAGGCTCTGTCTTTGCTTAGAGGACCCCTTTCAATATTTCTTGTAGGGCTGGTTTCATGTTTGCAAATTCCTTTGGTTTTTGTTTGTCCTGGAAGCTTTTTATCTCTCCTTCTATTTTCAATGAGAGCCTAGCTGGATATAGTATTCTTCACTGCATATTTTTCTCGTTTAGTGCTCTGAATATATCATGCCAGTCCTTTCTGGCCTGCCAGGTCTCTGTGGATAGGTCTGTTGCCAATCTAATGTTTCTACCATTGTAGGTTACAGATCTCTTCTCCCGAGCTGCTTTCAGGATTTTCTCTTTGTCTCTGAGACTCATAAGTTTTACTATTAGATGTCGGGGTGTTGACCTATTTTTATTGATTTTGAGAGGGGTTCTCTGTGCCTCCTGGATTTTGATGCCTGTTTCCTTCCCCAAATTAGGGAAGTTCTCTGCTCTAATTTGCTCCAATATACCTTCTGCCCCTCTCTCTCTTTCTTCTTCTTCTGGGATCCCAATTATTCTAATGTTGTTTCATCTTATGGTATCACTTATCTCTCGAATTCTGCCCTCGTGATCCAGTAGTTGTTTATCTCTCTTTTTCTCAGCTTCTTTATTTTCCATCAGTTGGTCTTCTATATCACTGATTCTCTCTCCTGCCTCATTTATCCTAGCAGTGAGTGCCCCATTTTTTATTGTACCTCATTAATAGCCTTTTTGATTTCGACTTGGTTAGATTTTAGTTCTTTTAGTTCTCCAGAAAGGGTTTCTCTAATAAGTTCCATGTTTTTTTCAAGCCCAGCTAGTATCTTTAAAGTGATGATTCTGAACTCTAGATCTGACATCGTACTAATGTCCATATTGAGTAGGTCCCTGGCAGTTGGTACTACCTCTTGTTCTTTTTGTTGAGGTGATTTTTTTCCATCTTGTCATTTTGTCCAGAGGAGAATAGGTGAATGAGAGAACAAAATGCTAACAGGGTAACAAAATCCCCAGAAAATATACTCTAAACAAATCAGAAAAGACCTGAAGCCAGGGGAAAAGAAAGAGAAAGAAAGAAAAAAGAAAAAGATAAAAACAAACAAAAACAGAACAAAACAAAAAAAAACAGAATATGATCAAATATAATCAGGCTGGTGCATAGATCAGTGCCACACACTAGATTTTGGGTGTATTTTGGTCTGTTAGAAGAAAGTACATCCCAAAATTTTAAAGAAAGAAAAACTTATATATGTACAAAAATAAGGGTTGATATGATGAAGGGATGGAATATGACTGTAAAGATGAAAATTATAAAAAAATTTTATAAAAGGAATTGATAAGTTGTTTGAAAAAAGAAAGAAGAGGATTTAAAAATAAATGAAAAAAAAAAAAGGCAGAGAATGTGATCAGACAGGAGACTAGAACAAAGCCATACACTAGAGATTTTGGGTATATTTTGATCTGTTAGAAGAAACTGTATCTCAAAATTTTAAAGAGAGAACAACTTATATATATATGCCAAAAATAAGGGTAACTACTATGAAGGGATAGAATATGACTCTAGAAATGAAAAGTAAAAATGCTTTTTGGTTTAAAAAGGGAAAAAGATAAATTAAAAAAGAAAATTAACTTTGAAAGACTAAAGAACCATGGTAAAAAAGCCATGGATTCTATGTGCAGTATTCCCCTAGCGCTGGAGTTCTGCCATTCTCATTGATCGGTAAACTTGGTCTTGGCTGGCTGTTCTTGCTGATCTTCTGGGGGAGGGGCCTGTTGCCATGGTTTCCAAATGTCTTTGCCAGAGGCGGAATTGCCCCACCCTTGCCCGGTCTGGGCTAAGTAATCCGCTCGGGTTTGCTCTCTGGAGCTTTTGTTCCCTGCAAGCTTTCTGTACAGCTTTGGAGGACAAGAGTGAAAATGGTGGCCTCCCAATCTCCGCCCCGGAGGAGCCAAGAACTTGGGGCCCCGCTCTCAGTGTGCCCCCAGAGAAAAGCCATCAGTCACTCCCATCTCCCCCGTCTCCAGCTGCACTGTGTGCTCACCTGGCCTGTGACCGAGCGTTTCTATCTCTGGCACCCGACCCTGTGTGGTCTCCAAACCCAGCAGATCCCTGCGGTGCGCTCCCGCGCTGCTCCCCCCGGGGGAGGAAGGTGAGTCTCCCCGGATCTGCCGCTTGTTGGGTCCCTGCTGGAGGAGCAGGGGCCCGACTGTGCCTCGGATCACGGTTTATGGCCACCCCAAGCTGAGAGCCCGTGCCTGGGCTCCGCCTCTGCAGCCGGCTTCCCCGCTCCGATACCTGGGAGCTCTGCCACACTCAGGCACCCCCGGTGTTTCTGTGACCCCGAGGGTCCTGAGACCATGCTGTCCCACGAGGGTTCCACCCCCTGCTTAGCCACCGGAGCGACCTCCCTCAGCGGAGCCGACTTCTAAAAGTTCCGATTTTGTGCTCCACACGCGGCTCTATCACTTGCCAGAAGCGACTGACAGAGGCCCCTGCCCCGCCGTCTATCCTCCCGAATATCGCCTCGGATTCACTTCTCTGCACGTCCTACCTTCCAGAAAGTGGTCGCTTTTCTGTTCAGAGAGTTGTTGCTATTCCTTTCTTTGATCTCCTGTTGGGTTTGTAGGTGTTCAGAATGGTTTGATCCCTAACCAGCTGAATTCCTGAGACCAGACGAAATCCAGGTCTCCTACTCCTCCGCCATCTTGCTCCGCCCTCCCCCCCCCCGCCCCCCGTTGGTGCACTTTTAAACCCTCTCCTGTAACCAGCCTCCAAACCGCTCACATGCCAGACTTTGAAGGCTTCGAGCAAGCTGCCCAGAAGGAAAGTCAATAAAAGTCCAAGGGCTGTCAGAGCCTCAGTGTATCTGGAAGCTTTGACATTTTACCTCCAAGCAATCTCCTATTACTTGTCCCCAAGGTGCTGTTAAGAAAGATAAGCGTGTCTCCAGGGAGGTGACGGACACTAGTCCAAGGAGATGGCGCAGGTGCTGTCCTGCACTCACCGAAGCAAGAAGGAGCCGTCATCCCTTGGGAAGGGGCTGGCACCCATCTTCTCCTGTAGTGGGTGAGGGTTCCTGAGAACAGCACCCAGGACTGTGGGGAGGCAGGGCCCCTCCCCCAGCCTCAGCAAATGGCTGAACCCCAACCAGGGACCTGCGCGCAGGGCAGACCTCACATTCCCATTCCTGCTGAGGGCATTATTGCTCTCTGCCATGTTTGAAAAATGACCTGCCCTCCTGGGATATCCGCTATTTCCAGATCTGTGCAAATCATTGTTTCCACCCGCTAAATGCTGGGTATTCAACCCGGGGGGGCAGGGAGATGTCACTTAAAATGGGAAAGGAGGAAATCACATTTCTTTCTAGAATAGCATGACTTTTGATCAAAAGTTGAGAAGTTTCAGTTTCAAGACCAGAGGCATTAATCACGACTGAGCTGATGGGATGTTTCTAATTAGAAACAAATTATTCTGGAGGGACTCTAATGGATGGTGTTTTTAGAGAAAACCATTGGCTCTCTGTGTTAAGAGTATGGTGTTCCCTTTCACTGAAAGGATCAAAGTGACCATTGACTTCCTGGTGCCAGTGGAGGTCCCGTGGAAGGGAGCTGGTCTGACTCCTAGGCCTCAGTCAGGCCCCAGGTGTGCCCCTCACACCCGAGCCCCAGGCTGTCATGTGGAAATCACAGCACCTCCCAGAGGCCTTGGGAGGTCAGAGGAAGAAATAAGCATGTAAGAGCCTCTGTTCTATACCGTGCTGTCCCCAGACAGCTGGTAGATGCCTTCCTGCGCTCTGGGCAGGGAGATGGGGCTTTCAGCAACATGGCCTTAGCAAGGAATGAGAGGGGTTTGCTACAGAAAGTGCTTCAGCCCATACCACTCCCAAAGCCTGCACCTACTTTCTTTGGTGGGGCCTGACCCCGCACCCCACTCTGCAAGGCTGGCCTGCCTTCAAGCTGGGGGTCTGCAACCAAGTCTCTGTGATTCAAGCAGCACTTCCTGTGCTCCTTTTCTCAGGAGAGAATGTGCCAGATCTGTCCTGGGCACGGGAGTGAACAGAGAGTGGACAGTGACCCAGCCTAGGTATGGACCGACAAGGAGCCAACCACCTTAGGCCACACTGAGTCCCCCTGGGCCAGTGTGAACACAGTGCTGTGGGACCCAGGCATCCTCTGTCTGGGGAAGCTGTGGATGGGGTTGCTGGTGGAGGGTGATGCTATTTCTTTTGGGCTCAGTGACAACAGCCCCTGACATCCACTAGTGCTTTAGAATTGACAAAGCATATTCACTCGTATCATCTCATTTGGTCCCATCCCCGTTTTACAGATGAGGAAACTGGCTCAGAGTGGTGATGTGGCTTTTTTTCCCCAAGGTCACACAACTAGAAAACAGCAGGGCTAAGAGTCTGGTACCTGCCTTCTGACTCTTAATCCACCTTTCTTTCAGGTGCATAATAATGCCAGAGGCTTAGATTCCAAACTTGAAACAGGAAGGAGCTGAACTCTAAGATGCCCGCAGCTCTAACCATCACAGGCATATGCTTGTCAGAAAGTCAGGTATCTACCTGCTCTCTCTCCACCACCATCCCCGCCCCCGCCATCACAACCTGCTCCCAAAAGGGCTTTGTATCAGTCATTCACACTTTAGTGTCAATCTGTTGTCTCTCCCTGAGGTCCTGCCTGTTGTCTACCCTCATTTGTGAAATGAAAAGTTGAGTCCTTATTAAAAAGAAACTTGGACATCAAAGAGGAGGTGTGTGAGGCACCAGGGATATCAGGGCCCTTTTCTGGACTTTGTGAAACATACTACGCAGGCAGCCAGCACTCTGCGTGAAGACAGAGGGCCAGTTCTCCATTCAGTATTACTCTTAGGAATGTAAGCAGCCAGGAAAAGGAGAGTCATCACATTTCAGTGCTTTTCAGAGCAGGGGCAGAAGGGAGAGAGGGCAGATTACCCCCCTTGGTGTGAGCACTTTGCGTGGGTGAACAGAGCCTGCCACCAGGTCATAGAGTTCCAGAGAAAGGTCTAGAGCTCATATCTGCTCAATTGAGAGAAATGAGCTTGCTCTAGAGCAGAAGAGCCCCCAGAAATTTCCAGGACAGGTGCCTGCATGGAAGTGAGATAAATCGTCTAATGGCAGATGCCTTTGCCCCCTCGGTTTCCCTGCTGCCCCTCCATTCACCCCGTAACCTTTGTCAAACCAGCTGACTTTGTGTGGAGCGAGGGATCAGAGAGAGGGGTGGCTCCCCTGCAAGGCAGCCTGGGTTTTAGCCACTACCTGGATCTCGCCATTGAATCAGAGAAGCTGTTGCCCCTAAGGAACACATGCTCCATCAGTGACCCCTGAGCAGGGCACGTGGTCAGGAGGACACAGGTCCACGTCCCTGCTCTGCTGTCTCTCATCAGAATCGTCTTAGAATAGCTCTGAATATGGCTCATATTCACCGGTGCCTGCACATGGTGACACCATACGTAGGAGGCAGGAGACAGGCTGTAGCATTTGCTGGGTGCCTGGGCCTGCCTCCTCCAGCAGGAGTGGAGGGTCTTTCACACAGTCACTGACAGGCTGGGAGAGCTAAGCTACCAGAGTGATCACGGCTCTTGCCCAAGGACAGATAGTGACAGTGGCCCTGCGGGGTCCTCTGTTCCAGGCTCACACAGCATGATCAAAAGCTCTTGGGATCACCAGCCCTTGCAGGCTGTCAGGGGTCACCTTGCCCTTCGGGCTCCCTGGCTATAGGGCCCCGGCCAAAATCTGTGTGTGTGTGTGTGTGTGTGTGTGTGTGTGTGTGTGTGTGTGTGTCTGAGAAAACATTTCCAGTTTCAAGGCTGGAGCAAAGACAGTGGGGATTTTCATTACTGTTTAAAACCTGCTATTTCAGGTTTCAACAGCTTCCGACGGTTGCACGGCTCATGCCAAGTCTGGGGGGGAAATCTGTCAAAAATGCTTTTGAAGAGCATTTGACATTTTACCAGCCAAGTGCCTTTCAGACACCAGCAGAAAGTGGAGTTAGCATGAGGGTCTGCCCTTCCCCCAGCCCCGCCTCAGGCTCTGCGAGCCAAACCTGCCCCGGGGCCGGCTGGCCCCTCAGAGCAGGAGACTGGGGGTGGGGGGCGCTAACAAAGGGCCGTGAGGGCTCCCCGCTTGCCAGGTCTCCGGCTCACCCCAGAGCCCGGGGAGGAAGCCCGGCCGCCCCCGCCTCCGTCGGAACCCGGGGCTCAAGCAAGTATCAAGCCTTCCTGCAGCATTTCCCTCTTCCTGAGGTTTTTACGACCTCTTTTAGCTAATTCTCAAAACACCCCTTTGGGATCTGGTGTTATTTGTAGTCATGATTTTACAGCTGGGAGAAGTGAAGAGAAGGAAGGCCTCGCCGCAGAGGAGCGTGTCATGAGGGGGGGCCCCCACGGGGTGACAGAGACCTGGTTCCTCCCTGCTGGGGAGCCCTGTGGCCCCGGAGGAGGGCAGGGTGGTAGGAGGGGGCTGGAGCTCTCACTGGGGAGGAGCTGTATGGACGCTCTGGGGCTCCCATTCCTCCTCTCTGAAAGGCAGTGCTGTGCCCATGTGGATGCCTTTCATGCAGTCGGTGCATGTTTATTGAGCACCTACTGTGTTCTGAGCGCCGCCCTGGTCACGGCCGCGGTTAGCCGGACGATTACTGAGGACTAACGAGAATGACGTAAGCCCAGGGCCCAGCACTTGCTGGGGAGGGGGCGTGAGGGGCTGCCCTCACTTCGGGTCGTCTGGCAGGGAGCTTTCCGCCTGGATTTATTACTGCTTCATTTCTTTGTTTCCCGAGTCTCAGGGAGCCACGTTAAATGTTAATGTAATGAGCGACCTGAAAAAAAATACCCCACAGTGAAAAGAGTTGTTTTTTACGTATCTGTTTGCTGGGATTTTTAAAAGCCCCAGAATGGCTTCACAGCAATGCTTGGGGCTAATCCTATGCTAGCAGGAGACACTGTGGCCTCCTCGCTGTTTAATTAAAGCTGAGGCCGAGCGAGGGGAGATGGAATTCCTGGTCTGCGCCCCTGTTATCTCAAATGCAGCAAGCTCAAGTTACAAGCGGATGCTGTTCAAAAGCAACCCCTCGGACCTGTCTGGAATCACGTTCGTCCTCAGGGTCAAGTCAGCTTCTAATGGTGCTCCTGGAGGTTATCTGGCTGAGCTGCCAGCCTGGAGCCAGGGAAAGGCAGACAGCCACACCTGCCTGCGGAGGCCTGGTGTCGGGGCATGGCCGGCAGGCCAAGCGGCTCAGTGCCTTTTCCTGGGTTCCAAGGACTCCCCAGTCCGCTCTCTCTGCTCTTGTCCAAGCACTAACTGTTAATAATAACAGTAGCACTTGCAGAGGGCTCACTCGCTGCTGGTCACCTGTTCCAAGCTTTTCTAATCATCGCAATCATTCTACAAGGCAAGTTTTATTATCCTCAAGCCACAGATGAAGAAACTGGGGCTCAGATAGGTTAAGTAACCTGCCCAAGGTCACACAGCCAGTAAGGAGGGATGGAGTATGCTGACAGGTCTGTCCTGCCCCTGCTGCTCTATCCCCAATCTGACTCCAGCTATGGAGAGTGTGGTTACCCGTGGATGTTAGGCCAGGGGCAGGCTTGGACTGAAGTGAAAGTTTCTGTACATGCCACTTGGTTACTGTTTGTCTTCTAACACCTGACGCAATGAAGCGGCCTCTGTGGGGCTGGCTCGCTCAGACACCCCAAGGTTCTCAAAAGTTCTTCTAAACGACTACGAGCCTTTCACAGCTCACAGCTGTGTGAACAGAGTCCCTAGGATGCCAGCAAAAATTTAGCAAAGCCTAATGTGAAAGACAAATCCCTATGAGGGGCAGGGTCCGCAGGGTCCCTAGGTGCCCCCACTTAGGGTCACCTCCCAGCCTGTCACCTGGCCCTGCCCTGCCTCATGGAGGTGCAGGAGAGCCATGAGAACAGACACTTTGGTCTCTGTGCAGGAACTCTGGAGGTCATTCCATGATCTCATGGAGCAGTTTTCTCCGGGCTGGAAAATTAAAAGCCGGTGACGCTGTGCTAGGAAAGATAATGAATCAAATGGAGGACCTGGGCAGTAAGCTAGTTTTTTGTTTCCTGGCTCGCATAGAGTCTGCAGTGCAGCTAGTCAAGCCATAATTCATACAGGAAGATGGAATTTGGTCCATGAAACGGGGCAGCTGGGGTCCTGTCCCTCCTCTGCCACTTACTAACTCTGTGACCTTGGCCCAGACACTGACCCCCACTGAGCTCAGTGGCCAGCAGCCTCAGGACTGTTGTGGAATGTTCCACGCTATTGTGGAACCTTACAAGCGAGCCCACGGGATAAGCAAACACACCATCTGTATACACAGGCGTGTCGTGAATGCTCTCCCTTCCCCCACACCTGATCCCCCTCCCCCACCGGCCTTAGAGCCTGTGAAACAAGACTAAGAACTTTCAGAGGGGAAATCATTTTTCAAGGGCAACCCCAGACACCTGAGTTTTACAATGGTCATTGATCACTTTCAGGCAGAGACCTTGTCAGTTTTGCATTTGGTTTGAATAGACCCACAGGATTGAGTTCTTGCCCTGATTTTTACATACATAATAATAACACCTGCAAAAGACATCGAAACCCTTCCTGATGTTCCTGGTCAGGAAGTGACTCAGCCGGGCTGACTGCCCAGCCGCCAGGGCCTTGGGTACCTTGTGTGGTCATGGGGTGCCATGGGAGCGAGACAGGCATAGCTTCAGGAGCCTTCTCCACTCGCCGGTGCAGTGTCCTGGGGCCCCAGCCACCGTCTGTCCTGCCCTGGAAGGACCCCCTCTCCAAGAGGGAGTATGAAAACACGTATGGACGTGTCTCCTGCAGCAGGTGGCCCCAGGGCCCATGGTCCGAGTCAAGATCTGATGAGAAAAGGGATGTTGATGTTGCCTCTAGATCAGCATGCATATAGGTATCTCTTTTCCCTACATCCGCAGTTTAGCGCCAAATAGGCACAGATACTGGGTCCCAAGTACATGGTAATCCCATTTTCCCAGGAAGCAGGTTTTATTTGTTTATTTTTAATTTTACAACCAACTTACATATAAGAGTCTTTAATGGTAGAGGTGGACGAGTCAAATGCCTACCTAAAATACAAAATTCATTCGGGTAGCTACACATTCCTATTTAAAGGTTTATATTTCTATTTTAACTTAGAAATATTGCTGTCTTCTTTCTGTAGCATATTATAAAGTCAGACCCGATGAAGCTGCTGGGTGTGCGGCGTGAAAAACGAGTGAATACGGGCAGTTTAGTAAGGTGCAACCAAACACTTGCCGGGTCTGTCTTCATGATCACTCGCTCTGCCTTCAGAGTCATCTGCCTCCCAGATATAACCTGTCACTGCTGAGTTCACAGAGGTGCCACCTCTTTTGGAATCTGTATGCGCTGCTGTCACTGGATTGTCCCTCACAAGCTGGGGCATCACTTAGCGCTGTGTCTGCATGACTTTGCTCTGCATTGGCCTGACTCTGCTCTGCATTCGCGGGATTCTGTACTATGTTAGGATCCTTAGCCTTTTCCTTCTTTCATTCTGTTGGTGTGGACTCCCAGTCTCTTTGTATAACCCCTCACCAGCTTGCTTTTAAGTGATTTTTAAACATTTCTTAGATCGTCCTCCCTCATTTGTGATTATGAAGTCATGCCTCCAGGAGATAGATTTCTTTGCTTCCTTTTTTTTTTTCCTTAATCCCCAAGTGATCTTGCTACAAGTAATTAAAGGCACCCCTTATCCCTGCCCCGAACTGTGACAGGTTTTGTTCTCACTTAAGTATAAGGCAATTTACTCTTTTCCAAGAATCATTTTGAGCGAAATACGTCTCCCCCTCATATTCGAGCGTACCTGTCACCGGTGTATAAACTCAGCAGGGCGGTAGGTGGATGTCCGTTCTGGCTTAATTATACATTTTTGCATATGAATCCTCACCAGTTCACTGTAAGAAAAGAGAGCTCATTATACTCTACACAGGACACTGGGCAGAAGTTCTGGACAAATCAGAGGTTCTCAGCTCTGGGTGCCCCTTCTAAGGATACTGATCGATTGGCCTGGGACATTGAGGTTTTTAAAAACTCATCAGGTAATCCCCCGCAACAGAGCCCAGCTCCCTCCTTGATGCCCTCCAGGTGGAAGGGAGGCACATGATCCAGACGGCACCTGGCATCGCCACCCCATGTGGCATTCAGAGGACAGGCCCTGCGCCCCTCTCTTTACCCCCAGGTGCCGGCATGAACTCCAGCTGGGCCGTGGCACCTGAGGCCTTTGCTTTATTAAAGTTTTGCAGAATGCTCTCAGAACCCCGTAAATCATGGGTGGTGTGGGTGCTAGAGGATCCCAGATGGAGAGAGTACACCTGTGGACCTGACTTTCCGGCTGGAAGAGCCCAGCCTATTGGAAAGACAGTTCCTGGGGCTCCTGGGAGAGCAAGCAAGGGCCCAGGAGCTTGGAGAGCAGGATCAGGGCGGAGGAGCTGAGGAACGGGCAGGTTCCCCAGTGGAATACTTTAAAAGGGTGCAGAGAGGGACAGGAGGAAGGCAGGAACTGCATGGGGAAGTCCTACCAAGTACACTCAGTGGGATGTCTGCTGAGTTACGCTGGGCTGGTCTTGGCAAACCCAAGTCTACAAGGGCTGGAGGTGCCAGCAACTCGGGCCTTGGTGTCTGAGTTAAAACCGTGAGCCACAAATAATATGTGACTCCATGACTCCATGATGCAAGAAAGGTTGCACTTCCTTTTCTCCCACTTAATTCTGGGCCCCAACTCTCCAGCCTTGCGGGAAATTCAACCCCGCCCATGACTGAGCTCCCCTCTATAACCAAGGCCAGGGGAAGACTCCAGAGCCTCACGTAGCACAGAGCACTGGGGAGACGCCTGAGGTCATCATGCCCAGCCACCAAGCCACCCTGTGCGCCAGCTCAAGAATTTGGAAGCCCAGCTTTCTGCTTGGAACAGGGGTAGAGAGGGTGGGAAGTGACATGCAAGCCTCGTAACTTAATATTTCAGCAACTGTCTTGTGTCTTAGCTTGGGCTGCTGAGATGAAATACCATAGACTGGGGCGGGGCGGGAGGGCGGGGGCTTAAACAACATACATTTATTTGTCCCGGTTCTGGAGGCTGGGAAGTCCAAGGTCAAGGTACTGGCCGATTTGGTTCTTGGCGAGGGCCCACTTCCTAGCTCGCAGAAGGCTGCCTTCTCACTGTGTCCTCACGCGGTGGAAGAAGGGCTCTGGTCTCTCTTCCTCTTTTTATAAGGACACTAATCCCATCATGGAGGCTCTGCCCTTATGACCTCATCTAAGCCTAATTACCTCCCAAAGTGCCCCCCCCAAAAAAAAAACCCATCCCTTTGGGAGCTAAGGCTTCAACATGTGGATTTGGGGAGACAAAGAACATTCTTGAAACAGGCCTCCGTCAGGCAGCTGGTGTGCAGCCAAGCCCGCTCGTCCCGCATTACTCCAAGCACCTGGGAATGACAGGCGGGGGCCAGGCGCGGGGGCGGCTGCTTCGCAGAGCCATGGTCACGGCCGCTCGGCCCAGGTTAGGCCCCAGCTCAGACGGTCCCTGTCTCCGGCAGTGCTCCTCGACGTGTGGGAAGGGCCTTCAGTCCCGCGTGGTGCAGTGCATGCACAAGGTCACCGGGCGCCATGGCAACGAGTGCCCCGCCCTCTTGAAGCCTGCAGCCTACAGACAGTGCCACCAGGAGGTCTGCAATGACAAGATCAACGTGAACACCATCACCTCCCCTCGCCTCGGTGAGTGGCCCCAGGCGGCTGGGGAGGGCGCTGCCGCCCCCAGCCAGTGAGTCCCCCCTGGTGGTAGTGGTTCTAGAAGCCAGAAGGCGCCCCCCACCCCCACCTTGGGGCTTATCCAAAACCCGGAGAGGCCAACGCTTGTCAGCTCTGTAGAATGTCAGAGGTTTCAGAGATGGGATTTCATTCTTTGTCATGAAAAAGACGTCTGCGAGCGGCGACCTCAGACAACACCGAGAGCGCCCAGCTAGGCACTCTGCCAACAGTGAGGAACACAGGCTGATGGCTCCCCGTTAAGGTTTTGGGGCTCCCGTGCATGAGGAGTGCAAGGGGAGGGGCGTTCTTCCAGAAATGAAGGAGCTGGGGTGTCATTCACGAAACCTTGGTGATGTTCCTTAAGCTGATGCTCGAGAAGAAAGAGGTGGTGATAGGTTGGAGTCTTGAATTCAGTGGCATGGGAGGGAGAAGAGGAACATTTAACACGGATTTAATGGTTCCTTTTAACAGTCTCTGCTTTTCCAAATAGAAATCCCTAAGGAATATTTTCCTCCCCAGAGCCCCCTTCCCTAATGCTGGAATGCAACCCACACAAAGGGGGCTTCTAAGTTGTTTTACTTGGGGGGGGGTGGTCTTTGAGCTTGCAGAGGGGCACTCGCAAGCTCTGCATGCACAAACCTCCTTGGGATGCTCCAGAGACCTCCCTCCGGCAGGACCTTCTCTCCGCAGGATGACCCTGAAGGAGATTTAGGCCACTTGCTTGCGCTGTGAGCTTCTGCTTCGATGGGCCCTTTGAGGCCCACTGCCCCATGTCATCCTCTCTTATAAATGCCAGCGGTGGTGGCGTCCTTCGCCAAAAAGTACCAGTGGGTGCTGCTTAGCTGAGAAGTAGGGTGCGCAGTGCCCTTGCCCCGAGGAAGCAGCCAGACCGCCATGCTCTGCCAGGTGGTCAGGTTAGACACAGGAGTGCGTCCCCTGCAGAAAAAGGCGACATCACGTGGCCCTGGCAGGGGGCATATTTCCTCGAGTCCGTGCAAGGCTCCAGCATGCGAGCGAGGGCAGCCCCAGAGTGGGTCAGCCCGCAAGCCCTCTCTGTGCATGCATCAGGATGTCCCCATGCCATCCGTAACCCCTGGGCTCTCTCTCTCCCCACCATCCCCTTAGCCGCTCTGACCTACAAATGCACACGGGACCAGTGGACGGTGTATTGCCGGGTCATCCGAGAAAAGAACCTCTGCCAGGACATGCGGTGGTACCAACGCTGCTGTCAGACGTGCAGGGACTTCTATGCCAACAAGATGCGCCAGCCACCACCACCCTTGCCCAGCTCATGACACGGGGCCCAGCGGTCCCCCGGCGCTCCAGCGCGTGGTCTGCATCCCGATGACATGGCTAGCTGAAAGCCTGCCCACCCGAGAGCACACCAGTCCTGCGGCCGGGACCCCCCCCCGCCCCCAGAGCACACCGCCACTCACCCACAAGGCTGTCCCAAGAATCCAGCCGTTTAGAACCTGAGCGTGGACTTGACGTTTGCTGTTAGCGCTTTTGTACTTAATATATTGTTAACAGCCACTGGATGGCTTTCTACAGTAAGGAAAAAATAGGCATGAGTCACAAAATTATTGTCATTTCTAAGGTTCCGTGTACCTCAAAGGGAACACCTCTGACAGACCGTTGTCGAAAGAAAGAGACGTCATTGAGCACTTCTGTCTTGGCTTTCTTTTGACGTTTGAATTCCCGGTGCTTGACGTGCCATGGGGGGATTATCCCCCAAAGGAGACATTTTACATTAAAACAGGCTTTATTCTGAAAGCCGGCGGCACCCTGGAAGGAAGGACAGATGTCAGCAAGCCTCTGCTAATGGCTTCTCCTGAGAGGACCAGGCTGCCGGAGCCCTTCTTGACCACACAAGAGTCAGCATTTTGCCTCCCGGCGCATCTCTGAAAACATGTTCTCTAGATCGTGGGCCTCATCTTGGAAGTCTTGTCCCTGACAGTTTGAATCTCTATCAGCCAAGGATGCCAAGGCCACGTAGTTCTGCATACCACCTGTGTTGGGGAGAATATTCTGGAAGTGTCTGGGTTTGGGGAGGCATTTAATTTCTATACTCTACTGTCCACCGCATCAGGAAACAAAGTCTTTCTTCAAGGTGCTATGAAATGGGATGTATGTTAATTTGGGGGATGGGACTGGTTCCTGGCATAAAGGTGAGCTCAGGACAGCTTCATCCGGGGTGTAGGGCCCCTCTACCTTCTGGGGGCCTCTACTCCAGGCAGTACTTCGTAAAGCTTTGCTTCCCGTTGACCTTGGCCATCTACCTAAAGTTGATTCTTTCTAGAACCTCTGGCTACTTCGCCCTGGCCCGGGACTGATTTCCTCCAGAAGCCACTCAGCCTGGTGTGCCAGGATCCGTGGAGGAGGGCCCCCCGGCCAGGATCACTGCACAACCACCGCGCCTTCCCATAGCCCAGACCTTGCGGGACCCATCACTGTCACGCGTTGTCCTTGACCCATCTTCTTAGTAAGGCAAGGATGACTCTCAGAAAAGCACGAAGAAAGTCTTTCCCTCCAGCAGCCCCTCGAAACAGAGCCGCGCCCTCTCCAGAAGCCTGGACAAACGACAAGAGTACAGAAGACGGTGGGACCCTGCCCACTTTGGGAGCTGGGAGGGAGAGACTCTAGATGCCAGGAGGCCTGTTTCACTCAGCGACTTGGTGGGTGTTTGATGGTGCTTACGTTCAAGGACTTTACCGTGATAAACCCCCCGCCTTTGCCTCTCTGATTGCGGCCAGGGCGCCTCATGTATGTCGATCTCCCTGGGGTCAGCTCCAAGGACTTCCTGATTTATTGGTGCTGTGTTCATGTATCTGCTTTTGTTTTTGATGATGTCACAACTTTAGGGCTAGCTTAAGGCTGTTTCAGTGTATGATTTTTCATATTCCAGAGACAGAGAAGTGGTAGGGATGACAAGAAATGTGTGCGGTTCCACTCGAATCAACGAGAAGTATCAAGAAACCTGCTTGAGTGCTGTGTGTAAAAGACTGAAAGAATGCCAGGATGGAGTGATCCACCCTGCAGCGTAACCCCCCCCCCCCCCCCGCAACCCCCAATGGTTGCACCGGAGCCTGAGCAAAATGCTATCCTCCCCAGCTCAGGCTTGGCCACCAACAGAATCCCACAAACCCCATTCCACAAAACACTCAAATTCTTGGGGAGCTAGGGTTCCGTGTTCCCCCCAGCCCCCAGCGGGCTCAGCTTCACCACAAAACATCAGAAAGATGGCAGCCTCAGACACTGAGGAGCAGAGCCAGGATGGCCAGCTAAGGAAGCCAGGGCAGCCTTGTTTGCTCATGCGCACCCTCGTACCCAAGCTGGGCAAGCCCAGAGGCGAGCCCTTTCCCTGGTGCTCTGAATTACCCCCCACTGGGTCCCTTGACCGTATCCACTGGATGCATCTGGCAAGGGCCTCACACCTTCAAAAGGCAGATAACTGATTTGGTTCTTATTCAACACCCCGTTGGTTCCCCCACCGTCGGTGTCTTTCTTGACCTCTTTTAGCTCATGCCAGAGCACTGTTGCTCTGAAATCCCCCAGCCCGCCTTCTGTTTATGGCACAAGCAATGACCAATGTCAGCGAAGCCAGCCTGACGCTCTTGTACAGAAGACATTGAAACCCTGTGATCGCAACAGTGACGTTTCTTTATTAACACTACCCTGTACTGTCACTCAAGTACTGTACCTTTTTGATTGCACGATTGTGTTACTAAATGCAGAGTCTTACGACCTTATGGTGCTACTTTTGTGGGTACAAATGAAACCCTCTCACTTGACCATGGCTTGATATTATCAGAACACAGGGAAAGATCCTCGGCAGCAATATCATTGCTTTGCTCTCTTTTCTTCATTTCAGAGTCCAGTGTATATATTTTCCATTAGTTAACTTACATTACGTACTGTACCCGTGGTATTGTTGTTTTACTTTTTGGTGCTGGTTTTGAAAGAAAAAAAAGAACAGAAGACAAACATTGGACACCACTGTAAATGAAAAATTAATCATTTCATTGGAAGTGAGTCGAACATGTTTTAATAAAATGTTTTTCCATAACAATTTTAAGCTGTCTGTGAAGTAAAAGACAAAAACCAGTCCTCGAGCGCTGACGGAGGGAGGCCTGTCCTTCGGCATGTGGTCCCGTAGCTCGCCTGGAACGGCGTCCCGACCACAGCTGTGGACGGTGTCAGAGGTCGCTGGTAAATGCAGTTCTGGCGGGTGGCTGGCCTCCCCGAGCAAGCACTAACAAATCATCCCGTCCCGGGCCTCACCCCAGTGTGGGTGCAAAGCCCTGGGTGGGGACAGGAAGGCCTGACAGCTGTGCCGTGAGTCTCTCTGACACAGAGCGGCAGTTACCTCGCTCGCAGAGATGCCCATGCCCCTCCGTGGGGGTACAGTGACCCCTGGTGCGGTGCCCCCGCAGACTGGGCCCTGGGCATGCCGGAACGGGCACCTGCTCCCTACAACCTTGCTTTGCCACCTTTAGCCCCCTCCTCCCCCACCCTGCCGACGGTCCATTCAGCTTCCCTCCTCGTGCAGGGGTGAGGCGGAGCCCCGGCCCTGCAGTCCTCCCAGGCTGAGGACACGGCAAGGGTACCACATTGTGGGACCCTGTCTGGGCTTGACGAGGAGCAGGGATGTCACTGCTCCTTCTCCTGGGTGGGGGGAGGCGGTTCATCTCCTTCTGGCATCAAGGAGAAAGAGCTCCCCAGCCAAGCACTCGGAGCTCCATTCGACAGAGAGCGCCTCCTTTGAATGTTGGAGCAGCCCCCAGAAATTCCCTGAAGTAAAGACCATTTGTTTAACAGACAGCAAAGTGCCCACGGCACCCCCAGTTGCCAGGAAACACAAGGCTGTTGCTCGTGTTAATTCTCATTAATCATCAGCCGCCTACCTCGGAGATCTGTTGGTATCTTCTCCTCCTTTCTCTGAGAGCTCTGATCACTCTGGAACTTCCAACAGCCCCGATGGTATGTTGTTTCTCCAGGAGCAGCTACGATTCCTGGGTGGCCCTCAGCAACTTGTTTGGTGGTGAAATTGACAAGCTCTCGCTCAGCGAGTGTTGAGTGGGTTTCTAGTAGGAACCAAGCACTCCCTGGAACTGATGATAACACAACAAAAGACCAGCTCAGAAGCCCAAAGCCCCACTGAGCAGACAAGCCTGGAGCCCCGGACAATAGAGAATGAGCGAGAGCTGCAGGAACTCCAAGAAGGGAAAGGTCAGGACCTCCTTTGTGGATTTGATTGGCCTCTGGACACAGGAAAGAAGGGTTGGGGTTGGAACTTCCATGAACTCTCCAGACCACTCCACTGGCTCGTGCCCCTGTCCTACATTAACACAGTATTCTTGTGTCACCGGACCCTCAGATGCTCCGTTGTATCTTGTCCTCAGCAGCCCCTATCCTTTGGGACATCCTCTTCTCGAAGCTTCTGGACCACTGTCTCCTGACTTGTCTCCTCCTTCAGCTCCTTCCTAGCTCTCCTTTCTCAGCCAGCTGTAGGCGAAGGAATGCCCCAGGGTTCAGCCCTAACCCCTATCTCTCTAAATACTTTCTCCATAGGTCATGTCATCCAGACCTGAGACTTTGAAAACCAAGCATGTTCTGGTATCTCCCCAATTAACACCTTTGACCCTGACCTCTCTCTTGACCTCCATGTTCATACATGACCTCTCCGTGTGCACAGGCAACCCTGTGGGAAGCTCTGGGACTGGGATGGCCCTTCAGAGTTATCCCAAATCTGACACTTGGTGGGGACGGCCCACCTCTGCTCCATGTGACATTAGCTGGGGCAGTTCAAAGCCCAAGTAGAGGCTGGGATTATCAGAAGGCTCCCATGCTTGCTTATCTGGCAAACAATGCTGGTCCTAAGAACCTCAGCTGGGACTTTCAGCCAGAACACCTACACGTGACCTCTCCGAGGGGCTGTGTGGCAACCTGAAGCACAATGGCAGGGTTGCAGTGGGCAGCACTCTGAGAGAGAGCATGACTCTCATGAAGCTGTGTCACTTCATGCGACAACTCAAAAGTTACACGGTGTCACGTCCACCATCCTCTAATAGTTACGGCAGTCACAAAGGCTCACATAAGTCCACGGGGACGGGATGAAGAGTCCATCTCTTGCTGGGAAGAGTGGCAAGGCTCTAGAAGAGCAGGTGAGATGAGAAATGTTTAGCCATTTGGAGGAAGATTCGCATACCCCCACATGCAGAATACACTCACTCTTTCCTTAGAGCTGCATCCCATTTCAACATCATGGTCAGGGTCAAAGCCCTGGATCTCATGATCTAAGTCAAGTGCAGGTGCAGGTTGCCTTCCTCCTGTGTACAGCTCCCTCAGGGAGAGCTTCTTGAACACTATTTCTCTCACTATAAAGACCAGGGAACTCAAAAGAGACATTGGCTCCTCACAACCTCCAACACCCAAGAGAAAATGGTGGGATGGACACAGGAGAACTGAAGTAGATACTCTCTATTTAAAAGGAGGGAAAGGGCAAGCACATGGTATCCACTGTCCATAGCAGTTCTAAAGTCCAGCATGGCACATGTGACCGGCTCCATTAGTCCTAGCCCTACTGCTGGCGAGTGATTCTCCTGGGACTGCCTCCGGAAGCCAACGACACTTGCTCTTTGTTGTGATTCATTCTTAATGGTAGGGGAAGCAAAATGCAGTCAAGTGCTCTTCCCTTCGGAGGGGGTGTCCTGGCACACTCTAGACCTCTGGACTCCTAAACATTTCACTGATACCATGTGTCTTTGAATATTCACAGTAATTATCTCCCACCTGCTAGAGCACAGGTATCCTACTAAGGCCTCCAATTTACATGCCTCTTCTTGCTTGTCTGGTCTGATTAACAGGATATCATGGATACAGTGGATCAGTGTGGATTCTGCGGAGGGTCTGGGCAGTCCAGGCCTTCTGGGGCTACATCCTAACAGAGTGTTAACATAGCCCTTGGAGGAGGCTGCACCTGATGGCTACTGCTGTCTGTCACACGTGAGCGTGAATTACTCTGGTCTTTCTCTCCAACAGAGATGGAAAAGAATGTGTTTCCTAGCTTCATAATCCTATACCTTGTATCTTGAACCTTGTCAATCAGCTCTAGAAAAAATACCACATCTGGCACAGCAGTCCATTTGTGGCTAATTCTATGACAGTGGTTAAAGCTGTGGTAGTCCACTGTTATATGACAGGACCAAATCTAAATTTGGTGAGGGCTCGACTGATGACTTTGATGGGGATATATATGATGGGATAACCTCCCCTGCATTCTTTAGGTCCTTCAGCATGACGCTCACATATGCCACCCTCACTGGGTTGCAATATTCCTATTGACTTACTTTCTTGCCTGGAGACAGGGAGGCAGTTTCTCAGGCTTCCACTTGGCCTTCCCCAAGACAATAGTGCCTTGTTCCAGAGGCCAAGTTAATCCATTCCAAGTGCGCATTCAGGGACAGGAGGAATGATCACTGGTGACCGTAAGGAATCACTGGGCCCACTAGGAACCAAACCTGGACCAAGACTCCATTTATTATCTATTCCCTTTCTATCCCTAGTCCAAAGTAGCCATAAATACCACTGGTTCTACCTCAAAATTATGCCTCTAGTCTGTCTGCTTCTCCATCTGTCTCTGCCACCACTAGGCACCGAGTCACAGACTCCCACCAGGACCCTGCAAAAGCTTCCTGACCATCTCCCTCCCTCATTTCTGGCTCTTTCCAATACATTCTCCACATGTCAGTCAAAGCAGTATCTCCTGAACATAAATCCTGGCATTCCCCCATTTAAAGCCCTTCAATAGCTTCTTACCCCTGGAGTTTTCTCATCTCAAGGCCCTGTGTGATCTTGCCCCTGCTGTCCTCACCTCCCACATGGTCGTGCTCACACCCACATCAGCCACACGGCCTCCTTCTGTCTGACGATCCTCCACCCTCTTCCCCACTTTGGGCCTTTGCAGGTCCTATTACTTGTGTTGTCCCCACCTGTCCCCAACCCCAGTTCTTCCCATGGCTGATTATCTACATCCCTCATGCCTCAGCTGAAATGTTATGAACTCTGAAGTGACTTCCCAGTCGCGGCAGCCATCTTTGTTCCCTCCTCAGTTCTTACCATAACCTATCACTAGTCTGTTAACCTGTTTAACTAGCATGTTGTCTGTCTGCCCATCTAGAAGGTAAGTGCCACCAGGGTAGAAAACACATGCCTCCCGTGTATCTCCACATCCCCAGGGCCCAGAATGTGCATGCACTAAGTGAACACACTTCCCCTTTGCTGGTTACAACTTACATTACTTAGATTATTTTCAGATAAGTTCAGGATTGCACCAGAAGATGTTTGTACTCGATAAAAGAAGTGCACTCTAAATTCAATGATTTTTTTTTTTTTTTTTGCATATACCTCGAGTGATGCAAATATTTGGACAACTAGCTGTAAGTCAATGAAAACAAGATGTTTGCAGGTTTTCAAATTCTCCCCCTTTTCAGCCACCCCTTGCCAACAGAGACAGGTGTTTCCAGATGGTTGCCATGGTGATCTAGAAGCTGTTTTCTCTCCTTTTCATTTCATCTTTGGAACAGTAGAGTGACAGATTCAGGAGGCAAAGAGTCTGAGGTTTGGTGAAGATCCTTGTAAAGCTTGATGGGGCGCCACCATCTGGTGCTTCTGGAATAAAAGTTTAACTGTGAGGCTCCAGGAGTTGTCAGGATAGGCTCATGTGCCTGCAGGCTGGGATGCAATGCAACGTGGGTGCTCACTGTGGGGTTTCCTGTACGAAGGACACTCGTTACTCCCCCATCCACTATGAGATTGTCATCCCCTTGATTTTGAAGCCCTTCTCAGAAAAACAGCCCCTTCTAGAGCCCAAGCAGCTTTGGGGCGCCTGGTAGCCCAGTTGGTTGGGCATCCGACTCTTGGTTTCTGCCCAGGTCTGATCTCAGGTCTGATCTCAGGGTCGTGAGATCAAGCCCCATGCCTGGCTCTGAGCTCAGTGTGGAGACTGCTTGGGTTTCTCTCTCCCTCTTCCTCTGCCCCTCCCCACTGCTCGTTCTCTCTCGCTCGCTCTCTCCCTGAAACAAATCTTTTTTTTTTTTTTAAGATTTTATTTATTTATTTGAGACAGAGAGAATGAGAGACAGAGAGCACATGAGAGGGGGGAGGGTCAGAGGGAGAAGCAGGCTCCCTACTGAGCAGGGATCCTGATGCGGGACTCGATCCAGGGACTCCAGGATCATGACCTGAGCCGAAGGCAGTCGCTTAACCAACTGAGCCACCCAGGCGCCCCTCCCTGAAACAAATCTTAAAAAAAAAAAAAGAACCCAGGGAGCTTCAGCATTTCAGGGGATAACTTTCAAAAATGACAAAGAAATTAGGTTTTCCTCTTAGAATTCCTTAGGAGAATGCTGGGATTTCCTTGGAAAAAACTAGCTACTCAGGTCTGGGGGACTCTATCCTTCTATAGGAAAAATGTAAATGACCCAGTGAATCAAAGGGTCCTTTAGTAGATAGAGCCCAGTCAAGCTAAAACAAAACTCCTTTCCAGCAGAGGGATGAGGATGCAGATCAGCACATAGCAGGGCTACCTTGGGCCCCACCCCGTGACTGCCCCTTCCCAAGGTCCAACACACAGACATTATGTGCACAGACGTGCAGGTTGGCCTAAATGAGGCTCAGGGAAAAGGAGTGTCCCTGCGGTCTCAACAGGCTCCTCCCTGCTCCTTCCATAGCCTCTCTCTCCTCTTCATTCTCTGTGTTCAACATTCTCTCTTCTCCATGCTTGCCATCTTTTTATCTTACTTTCTGTCTCCTTCTTGGGTTACATTTATTTATTCTCTCTCTCCCTTCCTCTACCCATCCCTCCTTCACTCCTTTTTTCTTGGTCACTGTCTACATTTTACCACTCCTTCCAGTTTCGGATGATAGTGCATTTCTGACTTTGGGCCCGTTGTTGATGTAGAAACTTTCACTGAGGGCCCACTCATGGGTCTCCAGGGAAGAGTGAGTTCCTCTAGGGACTGAGTTTCCACTGAGTCTTTAGATGACTGAGTACCCTTTAAAAGTTCACTCTCAAACCACTCACCCAGAATCCTTGCAAACTAACTGTTCTTTAGAAGTTTTAGAAGTCTCCCGACGCTCACTTCCAGCTTAATTCTGTGTGTGCCGATCACACGTGCAACATTCCTTTGGCTAATGATACACATCAGCAATTGGCTTTCTTGCCACTGAGGTTAGTTTTAACATGCCAGTTGATGGTTATAAAATAGCAATTCTGGAAGTTCCATCCAAAGATTGCTATGTATTAACACATTATTAAAATAGTATATCGCAAGGTCAACATACTATTGTAATTGTTGACCTATCAAATACAGAAAATTTTTGAAACTTCAATGGAAGCCAGATGTCTTTTTATTAAATTGGAATTCAGTAAAGGGAAGAGAGAGTGTTGCAAATGTTCAGCAATGTTGGTTTGATGTGGTAATGATTTTTGCCAATATTGTTTTTTATAAAATAATTATATCACTATATATTACATTATAATATATTTCATTTGTATTCTGTATATATCTAATGGACATACATGAATATACACAATGCCTACATGTGAAGTGTGACCGCAGGGTTGGTTAACTTGGAACATTCTGGTGTGCCTTATATAATGGCCCTAAAGCAATTTCAGCAGGATCCCTGTGTCCTCTGGAGCAGTGGCCACATGGCTCAATTAGGACAGAGGCTCCCAAGGCAAATGCAACACCCATCTCAATGTACAAATGATGGAGTATCAAATTTGTTTATATCATGACTTCTATACTAAATGACCATTTTACAGTGTAAGTCAATACACTTTGATGGGGCAGTGTGGTGACTGTAAGGTGGAGGGAAGGATGAGTGATGATGCACAGTCCCCTGTCCTTGAAGAAACATAACAATATGTTGTTGTATGTACCCTTCTCTTGGCAAATAGTGGCTCTGCCCAAATGTGGAAAAATATGTAACTCAGTTCAAAACTAATAGGGCCATTGGCTCAGCATTTAGGATAAACAAACCTCTGCCCACGGAGTAATCAGATCCGCTGTCTTTCAGATGGCTGTAATTCAGCAAAGCCAAGTTCTCAAAGTTTGAGTGCCTCCCTTGTAAGCACCATGAAATGACTTCTCTGCCTCCAGCATTGCACTGATCACCAGTGTCACTTCATAATGACATTACTTGTGCTTTCCAAGCTATCGATGGGTCAAACCACACTGGATAGTCCTGTGCGGCTTGCTGTCTAGACCATGCCACCTAGCCATGGTGGATGGACATACCTATCTGCACATAGCCAGTTGCAGATGTAAGCCAGACTCTGACATGGCTATTTTAGGATGCCCAAAGAGATAAATCAAGGAGTAGCATACATTTTCAAAGGAACAGGAAATCATGAAACAAAACCAAGAGGATAGGAAAAAGAGCCAACAAGAAAACTTGTAATTAATAAGCAAAGTCATTACAATGAAAAACTCAAAACACTGGATAAACTGTAACGCTGAAGGAATCAGAGTATTCGTGATTGGAAGGTAGGATTGAAGAATTTTACCTAAAAGGCAGTATTGAGAAATGAAATTTTTCTGGGTTTGTTTGGTTGGTTTTACTGAAAGTGTCATTAAGACAGAGTGAGAACAATTTGAAAGGTATCAACTTTTGTCTCATAGGAGTTCCCAAGATGAGAATAGAAGAAATGGCAGAGAAGCCATATTTGGAGAGATAGGATGGCCAAGAATTGATGAAAGTCATCAGTTTTTAAAATTAAAAAAAAAAAAAATTAAGTCATGAGTTTTTGTATCAAAAGTTGCCACAAGGGACACCTGGGTGGCTCAGTCGGTTAAGCCTCTGCCTTCGGCTCAGGCTCAGCAAGGAGCCTGCTTCTCCCTCTGCCTGCTTCTGTCTGTCTCTCTCTCTGATAAATAAATAAAATCTTTAAAAAAAAAAAAAGTTGCCACAAATGCTGAACAGAATAAATAGAAATAAATCTATACCTCACACATCGTAGTGAAACTGCAGAAATAAGGATGAGGGGCACCTGGGTGGCTCAGATGGTTGAGCGTCTGCCTTTGGCTCAGGTCATGATCCCAGGGTCCTGGGATCGAGTCCCGCATCGGGCTCACTGCTAGGCGGGGAGCCTGCTTCTCCCTCTGCCTCTGCCTCTCTCTCTCTCTCTCTGACTCTCATGAATAAATAAATAAAACATTTTTAAAAAAGAAATAAGGATGAAAAGGAAATTAGAAGCAACCAAAGAGGAAAGACACCTAACCCCAGAGGAATAACAGCTAACTGACAGCAGGTACAAGAAGGAAATGGAATTATATCCTCAAGGGCCGAGAGCAACCATACCTCCTTATGCTTAGCTCACCTGTTGGTGTCCCATGGAACGTGCAGTGGGAAGCTCATCTTCACCCTTCTCCAGAGTCTCCCACAATGAGCAGGGGTCAATTCTCATGTTCATGGCCCCTCCCCAGGCCTGCTCATCACAATGAGTGGCCCCACCATCCACCCATTCTTCTAAAAGCCAGAAACCTGAGAACCAGCCCATAGACAGGATATTCACAGGTCCTGTCACTTTCTGTCCTTTAAATTCCCTTCAGTCTGTCCTTCTTCACCACCCCCAGTGGACACTGTTCTGGCTCAGGCTCATTGCAGTTGCCTCCTGGCTAGTCTTGCCCCCTCCGGCCACCATTCTAATACCAAAGCAACTCTCTGAAGTCTAATAAGGGCTCCCTTGACTGCTTCCCTACTTGAAGCTCAACACCCAGCTCACTCTCAAGGCAACATGCTGTCCAGCCTCCAGCCCTGTCTCTCCATCCCCCTCCCATACCCTGTGCATGCTTGCCTGTGGACACCAAACTCTCTGAGCCAGGAGTCTGCAAACTATGGCCCAACAGCCAATTCCCTCCCACTGCCTATTTGCTTTTGTTTATAAATAAAGTTTTATTGGAACAAGCATGCCAGTCTGTATATATATATATTGTCTATGGCTGCTTTGCACTACAAATACAGAGCTGAATAGTGGGACAGAGCTCCCCACCCAGGGCTAACCAATCCCTAGACACTTGCTCATCTGGATACCCCAGGATAGACTGTCCAAGAGTGTGCTTTTCACATGCAAACCAACCAATCCCCAACCACCATACCACACCCACAGCTACCTTCTTCGTGAGGCTCTCACTCGAATACTCTGCGCCACTCTCCTCCTGCCCTAATCACCTCAGGACGAGCTTTCAAGCAACGAGGGACAAATCCTATACTCCAGAGCCCACTGGTATTATTCAAACAAGGCAATCCTAAGCCTGCTCACCCTGCCTTGCCCATTCCTTCCCACAGAAACCACAGTAAAGGCTTTTGTCTACATCAACTTCATCTGCCTCCTGACTGACCCTAGTGCTTCCCATGGGGCCCTGCACCCCCCTTTTGGGAACTGTGAATAACAACAAACTCTCTTTTCATTGGCAATCTTCTCCTGATCTGCTGGCCATGCTCTACCTTAAATATGCTATTAATACATTATATCTGGAGGATTCAGGCAGGACCCACAGGTGGACACCCTGGGACCCATTTGCCTGGCTGGGTGGGTTTCACGGGAGGGGAGCAGATGGGTCAATAGGTTGTGTTTAAGCAGGTGGTCGACCATGTACCTCTCTGCCATGCTCAGCCCGCACACCTTCAGCTGACCCATAACAAGTTGGGAAATGGGCCTCACTCTTCCTGGATCTCTTTGGAAAGAGAAAACACTAATAAATCAAACACCAAAATATTTATATCCTTATCTCAATATCATGTAAGCTTTCTGGATGATAGGAACCTTTTGAACCTTTGGTCTACCCGTCGCGGACCCCAGCCTTATCAGAACTAAAAACTGCCCCTGAGGGGCCTGAAGGAATACTGGCTGGGGGTTCTAGATCCTGAGGCAGATTTATGGGTGAAACCACCTCAAATGAGGTCTTATTTGGCTCTGAGTAGTTCAGAGTAATCCGGGGCCATCCATCAGCACGGACACAGTAGGCGTGGCCACACTCAGCACCAGGAAGGCTGAAGCCAGTGAGGTGTTCTTGTCTTTGCCCCTCAAAGTGACAGGAACACAGAGTAACTTGCTCTGCTTAATGGAGTCCATGAAAATCTCACAGAGAAGGTACTTGACGGAAAAGTAAGGATTTGTCAGGCAGAGATGAGAAAAGGGCATTCCGGGTAGAAGGGACGGGGTAGATGAAAAGTTGCTGGAACATGGGGTGCAGCATCATGGCGGTGATAGGAGTTGAAACTGGGGGTGCAAAGACCAGTATGTTTGCACCCCCTGGGCCTGTTGCAGATGAAGGGCTCAATAAAGAGTCTGGATGAGTGAATGAGGACAAGAGACAGCCATGGTCAGATACAGAGGACCTTGCTGCCTAACACCCTGTTTGCCCTCTGCTCAGATGAGGCCAGCTAGGCTCCAGACAGAAAAGGTCACCTAATTAGACTTTGCTCCTTCTGAGAGACTATGCCAGCATGGCCAGGGGTGTTTCTGAGCTGAGCTGGAAGAGCTGGTGAAGCCATGCTCCTAAAATAAATAGCTTGTACTGTTTGTCCCTCAAGGACAAAACAGGCTTCGTGGAGCCTATTTCATTATTCCTTGCAACATACACGGGTGACACATTAGCCAGCAGACTCCCCCCGTACCCAGCCTGTTTAGAGAATATTGATTTTTGCCAAGGTCACACAGCACTTTAGGGGTGAAACGGAAAGCAGCAATGAGCCTTGGCCCCTGTCCTAAACTGGGCTTCTCTCTCTCTCTTTCTCTCTCTTTTTTCCACTTGCTTTGACCAAGGGCTAAAGACGATCCACCAAACCATGGACTGCAGCTTTATCTGAGGGCTGGACCCAGGCGGGGACTCCTCCCCTCCAGGGTGGCTGAGATACTAGTTTCTTCTGACCTGCTGCAGCCTGCTCACCCATTGTGGTTCTGTCCTCCTATAAGTGTCTCCTTTGGGGGCCAGGTGGAACAGCAGCCCCTGGGTGGAGAGGAGATGGCTCATGTATCCCTGGAAGGAAGCGGGGAGAGGTAGAAGCTGGACCAAAATGGAAATGGGCCTGGTCTAGCCCCATGGGAAATGTTCAGGTGGTTATGTCCCCCTTTGCTGAACAGGCTTCCTTGGACCCCTCAGAAGACCCCAGAATTTTTACCTGATTCCCAACCCCTCCTTCTGGTGCTAGAGAGTTCCATTCAATAATTTTAACAGTTATTTATTGAACCCTTGTGATGTGCCTGGCACTGTACTAGTCCATATGGCAGTTGTCCCCTGCTAATAATGTAGTCTCTGTGCTAAGCATGTCAGAAGTCAAAGGAAACAGTGGTAAATATGACAGACAGATCCCTGCCCTCAGGAGCCTATGGCCTGAAATCCTTCCATTTCAGAAGGTTGGTGCAATATTTTTGCGGAAAGACCACAAATCTTCAAGAGGCCTGGATTCAAGACATAGGTCTACCTTCTTCCCATCTGTGTGCTAAGTGGCACTGAAGTGAAAGTTTGGATTGATATCAAGGCTGTAGATACTGTATGCCTAAGACAGTGCCTGACCAAAATTGTCAAACTATGTAGAAAAACCAACCACACATCTCTTAGACCCCACACCCACTTCATGGATCCAAAAATATTGATGATTCAAAGATTTCTTTGGGGAGCACTGGGGTGTGCTGTGAGCTTCACTCTGGCCCTGCCAATGGGGAGAGGGAGATGGTGCCTCCTACTTCCCTTATGCCTAGGGAAAGGGGCTACATGGGGACTTCTCCAGGATTTAACACATACCCGGAAGCTTGAGTGGCACAGTGGACTGGTGCCCAGCTCACACCAGAGAAATAAAAAATGTGAGCGAGGACTCCATCAGTCCACCTGGGCTGCCATAACAAAATATCATTGACTGAGTGACTTAAACAAGCGAGATAGCTTTCTCACAGTTCTGGAAGCTGGAAGCCCCATGTTAAGGTCCAGCAGGGTTTGGTTTCTGGTGAGAGCCCACTTCCTGGCTTGCAGACAGCAGCTTTGTTCCCTCACATGGTCCTCCTCTGAATGTAATTTAGTGTGGAGTGGGGAGGGAGACAGGGAGAGAGGGAAGGAGAGAGAAAGGGAGGTAGGGAGAGAATAACCCTCTGGCATCTTGTCTTATAATGACTCTAATCTTATTGGATCAGGGCCCCACTCTTATGACCTCATTTAATCTTAATTACCTTGTTATAGGCCCTGTCTCCAAATACCGTCACACTGGGGCTTAGGACTTCAACATAGAAATGGGGGGTGGAGGGACACAATTCAGTTCATAGCAGGCTGCCTAGCTGTTTTGATGGCAAAACACAAGAGAGGTGGCTGCACAGATAGGAAGTTAAACTCTTGCAGGCCTACAGAATGAAATAAAAGGATGCCTGAAGCTGTAGGGGAAAGGAAATAAGTTAGAAAATGAAGAGGAATGAACAGGAAGGCAGAGGAGACAAATGACAAAGAAATGTGAATCCACATGAGAAACAAAGAGTACTGGTAAAGGTAACTACATAGGTAAATTAAAAAGACAGTTACTATGGAATGAGTGTTTGTGTCCTTCCAGAATTCATGTATCAAAGCCCTAATCCCCAACATGATGGAATTTGGAGGTGGGGCTTTTGGAGGTAATTAGAGTCAGATTAGGTCATGAGGTTGGGACCCTCATGATAGGATTAATGCACTTATTTTTAAGAAGAAGAGACAGGAGATCTCTTTCTCCACCACGTAAGGATACAGCAAGAAGGTGGCTGTCTGCAGCCAGAAAGAGGGTCCCCACAAAACTCAACCTTCCTGGCATCTTGATCTTATTCTTCTCAACCTCCAGAACTGTAAGAATTAAATGTTGTTTAAGCCATTCACTCTAAGGTATTTTGTTACACCAGCCTAAACTGAGTAAAATAACAGTATAATTTGATCTTTTTGTTTGTAACTCCTTTCTTCTAGAAGATTGACAAAAGAGACATTTAAGAAGATGATTTAAAAGGCAACTGCATAAAACAATAATGATAAGTCTGTTGATGGGTGCACAATGTATAGAGTTATAATTTGTGATAGTATGAGCTTAAAGAAGGAAGAGGGAACAGAGCTATATAGAAACAAACCTTTTGTATATCATTAAAATTAAGTTAGTATTATTTCAACTTCTATCACAGAGAAGTTGTGAAAAGAAGTACTGAGAAAATAAAAATATATATAATAAAATAAACAAGGGAATACACTACACTGGAAAGTATATTTTAACACAAAAGGGACAGTAATGGAGAAACAGAGAAACAAAAAGAACTAAGACATATAGAAAACAAACAGCAAAATGGAAGACATAAATCCTACCCTATTAATAATTACATTAAACACAAATGGATTAAACTCTCCAATTAAAAAAAGCATAGATTGCTTTTTAATGAAAGGAATTTTTTTAAAAAATGATCCAACTGTGTACTATCTACAAGAGACTCACTTTAGATTCAAAGACACAAATAAGATGAAAGTAAAATGACAGCAAAAGATATAACATGCAGGGGCACCTGGGTAAGCATCTGCCTTCAGCTCAGGTCATGATCCCAGGGTCCTGGGATTGAGCCTCCATGTCGGGCGCCCTGCTCGGTGGGGAGTCTGCTTCTCCCTCTCCCTCTGTCTCTCCCCCTGCTCTTGCTCTTTCTCTCTCTCTTTCTCCCTCTCTCAAATAAATAAATAAAATCTTTTAAAAAAGAAAGTATAGATAAATCTTAAAAAAAAGATTTTTTATTTATTTGAGAGAGAGAAAGAGCAAGAGAGCACAAGCAGGGGTAGTGGCAGAGGGAGAAGTAGGCTGCCTGCCTACATGGTCAAAGGGAATTTATAGATGTGATTAGGTTAAGGATCTTCAGATGAGGAGATTTTCCAGGATTCTCTTGTTGGAAACAATTTAATCTCAAGGGTCCTTATAGAAGGAGGGTAAGAGGATTAAAGTCAGAGAAGGTGGTGGGATGATGGAACAGAGACAGATATTTGAAGATGCTAATCAATTTGTATTGTTTTTAAGCCATTAAGTTTGTGGTAATTTGTTATAGCAGCAATAGGAACTAATACAATTACATTGACCGATTTTTGTATGTTGAATCAACCTTTTACTCCTGAGATAAATCCCACTTGGGTATGGTGTACAATCCTTTTAATATACTCCTGGAATCTGTTTGTTAGTGTTTTGTTGAGGACTATATTCACAAGGAATATTGATCTGTAGTTTTTCTTTTCTTGTGATGTCTTTGTCTGGTTTTGGTGTCTAGGTTATACTGGCCTCATGGACTGAGTTAGGAAATGTTTCCATCCTTTCCTATTTTTTGGAAGACTTTGTGAAGGATTAGTGTTAATTCTTCTAAAACATTTGGTAGAATTAACCAGTGGAGCCATCTGGTTCTGGCCTTTCGTTTGTGAAACTTTTTGATGACTAGCTCCATCAATTTAGTTGCTGTAGATGTATTCAGGTTTTCTACTTCTTCTTGAATTAGTTTTGGTAGACACTTTCTCAAGATGTGTCCATTTCATCTACTCCATTTCACCAGTTTATCTAACTTTTTGGCATTCAATTATTTATAATATTCCTTATAATCCTTTTTATTTCTGTGGGGTTGGTAGTCCTGTCACCTATTCATAAGTTCTAGAGATTAGGACTTGGACATTTTTGAGGTGTTGTTATTTAGCATACCACATATTAATAATATAGTAATAGACTATTATTGATATTAGTCAAATTGATAGATTTAAATATTAATAGAATAAAAAAACATAAAATCATCTCAATAGATTCAAAATAAGCATTTGACAAAATATAACACCCTTTCATGATAAAACATGCAACAAACTAGGAACAGAAGGGAACTTCTTCAACCTGACAAAGGGCACCTAAGAAAAACACACAAGTAGCATCATACTTAATGGTGAAAGACTGAATGCTTGCTCCCAAAGGTCAGGAACAAAACAAGAATATCTGTTCTCATCATTCATCTCCTGAAAGGTAGCATTTCCCTTTCTGAATGGATATCCGGTCCCATCTTCTTCTAGCCCAGGGTCTTTCCTGGTGGACAGAATTCCCATCCTCAAACTTTTCCATCCCCTTACACTGCCTCCCTGTCATGGACTTGGCACCTAAGCAAGGGCGGGTGGGCAGAGATGGTGACTTAGGCAATTTGGGCTAGAAGAGAGACAAGCTCTAGCCCTGGATGAACCATCAGGAGAAGCATTCAAATCCTCCCTCTTCCCCCAAGTCTTTATCTGATGCTGACAGCAGCCTGTGTAACAGGGTATGAAAAGACAAAGAACCTCCATTCCAAGTGAGGTGATTTGCTTAGGGAGAGTGGCTAATTTGAACCTCCTCTAGCCTCTCCAACATTCAGGACCCAAGGGCTTAGGGTGGTAGTTGGGGGGCAGCTTGCTCCCCAGAAAGGGAGAGGGAAAGAGAAAGGGGGGTGGGGAGACAAAGAGATAGAGCCAGGCCAACAATTGCAGATAAACAAGGGCATTCCCATGGTTGGCCCCAGGGCACTTAGAAGTGGATCTTTGGGCTGAGTCTGTGATGAGCCCCCTAGCAGAGCTTCCATTATGTCCCCCCGTCCCCTGCTTCTCCTCATGGGAGCATCACAGCATCACAAGCCTCACTGGCTCAGGGCTGACTCATCTGATCCACAATGGAGATTTCATATTTAAGTCCAGGCTCTTGGCTTGGGGAGGGCCACAGTGGGGGACGCCAGATATTTGGAGCTGCTGTCCTTAAAACCCTCCATGGTTCCACCTTCAACCTGGAGCCTTCCAGCACTGCCACCTGGCTATGCTGCCCCATGAGCTTCTGACCAGCATGGGCCTTGGGGACATCCAAGAAATCAGAGGCATACTTCTCTTTAAAGTTCCCAGGTTAATGCTGAAACTCAAGGGGAAGAGCAGAGAAGCTCTGGAAAACCCAGTGGAGCTTCTTCTGTCAGCTTTTATACTGTTTGTCGCAAGGCAGGCCTATGCCAGAACTCCGGGCCTTCTTGGCTCTCTGAGTAAGAAGCTCCCGCCTGCATCTGAGGAAACGGAGCCGTGGACGGTGAGAAAACCGTAACCATCGGTGTCAAAGAGGTGCAAGTTTAAAACCAAGCTCTGCCACTCAACGCTGTGCGATCTTGGACAAAAGCCCATGATGGGAAGGAACGCTCTGCCAAACTGGACCCAAGGTGCCCCCTGCTGGCCAGATACCCTCATTCTTCACACGGACAGGCTGCATTGCCAATCTCTCACCCCCTTCTGCACACCCGGGGAAAAAACCTGGGCAGGCGCCCGGACCCGCACCTGAGCATCCAACATGGTTTCACCAGCACTCACCCTGGATTTGAGGCTCCCTGTCTCTCCTTAGAGGACAAGGAGAACCCAGACAGCAAGGTGTCAGCCCATTGACCAGGACAGTACCCCCTGGGGAGGAAAGATGTCTGGGGCTCTGCAATAGACTTGCAGATATTGTGCACAGAAGGAGGAAGGGAGTGGATTTTCTATCCCAGTTTTCATCTGGATAACTCCTGAGGCCAAGCACAGCTTTGTGAGCCTCAGAGGACCCTTGAACTTGCCATCAACTGGGCATAAAGAGGAGAGTCCAGTAGCAACTATATCCATTCTTAAAACAAAAGCTACTGTTGTTTGCCATAGATGCTAATAGGTGTCTCCTAAGCTGTTAATTCATGTCAAAAGTTTATTGAGCTTCTACTCTATGCCAAGTCATGTGCTACTGTTTGGGATATAGAACCACTGAGCACTGCCCCACCACACACGCACATATTCCTATCTCCTTTACTTCATCTATACTATTTTTTGACAGAGCACTTACCACCATCTAAAATATCATATATTTTACTCAATTTTTCTTATTTTATTATGTTGCTCTACATATGTGCATGCATATGCACACAGATTTTTGATGTATTCCTAGCACTTGGAAAAGTTCCTTACACATAGTAGGTACTCAATTAATATTTATTGACTCAAGGACTCAGTTTGGTAATCTGATTTATTCTTCAAGGTTTCCTGTAGTTAGCGAATTATATTATCCGTTTTACAGATGATAAAACTGCACATGCCTGCATGGAGCAATCTGACTATTCATGGCGGTGCTGAGAGGCTAATCTAGGTCTGTTGACTCTAAATCCTATGCTGAGTGCCCACTGCCCCATACAGCCTAGAGCCCCAGTTACCCTGAGTTATGCCCGGCACAAGAGACAAAAGAAGGGGCTGTTTGTTTGGGGGGAAAATTCTGATCAGAGTCCCCTGCATAAAGCAAGGACTCTTGAGGGGCACCTGGGTGGCTCAGTCGTTAAGCGTCTGCCTTCAGCTCAGATCATGATCCCGGGATCCCGGGATCCTGGGATCGAGCCCTGCATCACGCTCCCTGCTCAACAGGAAGCCTGCTTCTCCCTCTTCCACTCCCCCTGCTTGTGTTCTTGCTCTCGCTGTCTCTTTCTCTGTCAAATAAAGAAATAAAATCTTTTTTAAAAAATGAATAAATAGGGCGCCTGGGTGGCTCAGTCGTTAAGCGTCTGCCTTCGGCTCAGGTCATGATCCCAGGATCCTGGGATCGAGTCCCACATCGGGCTCCCTGCTCGGCGGGAAGCCTGCTTCTCCTTCCCCCACTCCCCCTGTTTATGTTCCCTCTCTCACTGTGTCTCTCTCTGTCAAATAAATAAATAAAATCTAAAAAAAAAAAAGAATAAATAAAAAATAAAGCAAGGACTCTTGAAAATCAACACTTTCAGTGGATGAACACAGAAAAAAAAAGGAGTAATGCATTCTCCCTGAAAAATCTTTAACCACTTGTACATAGTCAATAAGGTAGGTAATAAGGATTCATACTCTCTTTGAAAACTGACGGAATTCCAAGTGGAAATTTTAGTTTAAAGTGATTTGAAGTTGGTAGTGCCTTCCAGCACCCACCAAAATCAAATATAAATTCTCTGGGAAAGACTTAAGCCTTAAAGAATTCTCAGAGATAGTTATAAGGACCTGACTTTATAATCAAAAGTCACAGAACATGCAAAGAACCAAGCTGCTGTGAGGTAGGTTCTGTGCCCAGTAATGACTCAGTCGATCAGACCACTTTCTTCCTGTTAACAATATGGAAAGCTTGACATTGTTGGAGAGCTAACAAGCCAGTGAGAAAATGGGGGAAAGAAGGAAATCCCAGAGAAGTTAGCCCATAATTTGAGGCCATTTTGACCACAGAATATTAAAAAGAGACCACCCCTCAAAGGAATTGAAGCCTAGCTTCAAAATCATATCAATCCTTGATTAGATTAAGATGACTTGGAGTCACCAGTAACTATAGTCTAGCTGCCTGCAAAAAAGTAATCCTCTTAAACTGTAGATGCAATAATCCAGAGCCTCAAATTACCTCTTAAATTTTTTACCTAAATGTCCAGCATTCAATCAGAAATAGCCAGGAAAAACAGAGGATAAGATATTAGCAAAACTCAAAACAATCAATGAACAGTAGAAACAGACCCATGGAGCACCCAGGATTTGAAGTTATCAAAACAAACCTCATTATAGCTATGATTAATTGGCTCAAGAAAGTAAAATACAACACAATTCCAGCAGAAAATGAGAAAGCATAAAAAGGGTTCAAAATAGAAATTCTAAAACTAAAAAAATAACCGAAAGTATGAACTCAATAGATGTATTTAACAAGAGCTTGAATTCAACTGAAGAAAGAATTAGTGAACTGGAAGATGGATCAGAGGAAAATGTCCACACAAAGGCATGGGAAGACAAAAAGTTGGAAAATAGAGAAAGGAATATAAGATGTATCTAGGATATGGCAGAAATACTATATGAAAAAATAAAAGCAGAGAATTTGCAAAAACTGATAAAATGTATCAAGCCACAGATTAAAACAGCACTGTAATTCCCAAGAAGAATAAAATTTCACAAAAACAGGTGAGACATTAAAATTAATGAAAGAATTCATCAAGGTCACTGGCTACAAGATCACTATAAAAATCAATTATATTTCTGTATTACCAATAACAAATATTAAGACAATAAGAATTGTCTTACCCCCCCAAAAAATGTTTAAACTGAAACCAGTCATGAGGAAACATAATCATAAGGAAACAAGCCAAACCTAGACATTCTACAAGGTAATGTCTTCAAAAATGTAATGTTATGGAGAAAAAAAATGAGAGTAGAGAGAGAGTGGTTTTAAATTAAAGAAGATTAAAGAGATATGACAAGTGAAGGCAGTGTGTGATCCTAGATTGAATTCCAGACTTTTTTGTGTGTGCATAATCTAGATAGCATAAAAGCCACCATTTTAAAGGATAAAGTCCAGTGGTTTTTAGTGTATCTACCAAGTTATACAACCATCACCATTGTCTAACTCCAGAAATTTTTACTCTGGAGTTAGACCGCCCCCCAAAACCCTATACCCATTAGAAGTCAATTCCTGTTCCACACTCCTCCTAGCCTCTGCCAACCACTAATCTGCTTTATGCCTCTGTAGATTTGCCTATTCTTGACATTTCATACAAAGGGAACCAGACAATGCATGGCTTTTTGTTTCACTAACATTTCATTAATGTTTCCAAGATTCATCCAGGTTGTAGCATGTGTTGGTACTTCATATCTTTTTGTGGCTGAATAATATTCTATTCTATGGGTTTACCACATTTTGTTTATACATTCGTCAGTTGATGGACATTTGGATTGTTTCTTTGTTTTGGCTGTTAATGAATAATGCTTCTATGAGCATTCATATACATACTTTTGTACTTTTGTACATATGTACATATACACATAAACATATGTTTTAGATTCTCTTGGATATATTCCTAGAAGCGGAATTGCTGGATCATATGAAGACTATATGTCTGACTTTTTTAGGAACTGCCAAACTTTTTCAGAACTGCTGCACCATTTTACACTCCCACCAGTAATGTAGGAGAGATCCAATTGCTCCACATACTTATCAGCATTAGTTTTTTTTATAGTCATCCAAGTGGGTGTGAAGTGGCATCTTATTGTGGTTTTATTTGCATTTCTCTAATGAGTTAGTGATATTGGGCATCTTTTCATGTGCTTATTGGTAATTTGCGTCTATTCTTTGGAGAAATGCCTATTCAAATCCTTTGTCTATTTTTAAGTGAGTCGTTTGTCTTTTTATTGTTGAGTTGTATGAATTCTTTATACATTCTGGATATTAGACACTTAGATATATGACATTTTCTTCTAGCGTGTGGCTCTCTTTTCACTTTCTTGATAATGTTATGTGCAAAATCCTCTTTTTCTTCTAGTGTGTGGGCTCTCTTTTCACTTTCTTGATAATGTTATGTGAGGTACAGTGTTTTTAGTTTTGATGAAATCCAATTTGCCTATTTTCCCCTTGATTACTTATGCTTTTAGTGTTATATCCAAGAAAACTGCCTAATCCAAGGTCACAAATTTTTAAACCTATGTTTTCTTTTAACACTTTTATAGTTTTAGCTCTTAGATTTAGATTTCTGATCCATTTTGAGTATATGGTGTGCAGTAGATACACAAATTCATATTTTTTTAATGTGGGTATGCAGTTGTCCCAGCCCCATTTATAGAAAGGACTATTCTTTTGTCCATTGAATGGTCTTGACATCCTTGTCAAAAATCAATTGGCTTTTAATGTAAGGATTTTTCTGGACTACAAATTCTATTCCATTGATCTGCATGTCCATCCTTATGTCAATTTTGATTATTGTAGCTTTGTAGAAGGTTTTGAAATCAGGAATTGTTGAATTCTCCAATCTTGTCCTTGTTTTTCAGTATTGTTTTGGCTATTCTGGATCCCTTGAATTTCTCTATGAATTCTAAGATCAGGTGATCCATATTTGCAATGAGAAAACAGTTGGAATTTTTAGAGGAATTGCATTGAATCCAGAGATCGATATGGGGAGAATTGCCATCTTAAAAATTATTAAGTCTTCATCTCTATGAACATGAGATACCTTTTCATTTATTTAGATCTTTAAATTCTATAATGTTCAGTGTACAGGTCTTACACTTCTTTTGTTAAATTTCTTCCTAAGTGTTTTATTCTTTTTGATGTTATTGTGTGATTACTTCTTAATTTCATTTTTGGAATGTTCATTGCTAGTGTATCTTAAATACAACTGATTTTTATATATTGATCTTGTATTATGCAGCATTGCTTAACTTACCTATTACGTCTAATAGTTCCTGCATGGATTTGAGAGGAGATTCTCTGTATATAAAGTCATATCATCTGCAAATAGAGGTAGTTTTACTCTTTATTTTCAATCTGAATACCTTTTATTTAATTTTCTCGACTGGGTGCCCTAGCCAGAGCCTCCACTACATTGGATGGAAGTGGCAAGAGCACATATTCGTGTCTTGTTTCTGATCTTAAGGGGTAAGCTGTCAGTCTTTCATCATTAAGTATGATGTTAGATCATGGAGTCTCCATAGATGCTATTTTTGAGGTTGAGAAATTTCCCTTCTATTTCTAGTTTGTTGAACTAGTTTGTTGTGAAAGGATGTTGGATTTTGTTAGATGCCTTTTTTTGTGTCTATTGAAATGATCGTGTGTATTAATTAATATGGTGTATTACATTGATTGATTTTCATATGTTGAACCAACCTTTTATATGTTGATTCCTGGGACAAATCTCACTGTATCATGTTCTATAATCCTTTTTATAAGCTGCTGGATTCCATTTGCTACTATTTTGTTGAGGATTTTTGCATCTATATTTTTAAGTGTCATTGGTTTGTAGTCTTTTTATGATGGTTTTGTCTGGTTTGGTATCAGGGTAATACCGACCTCATAGAATGAGTTACAAATGGTTTCCTCTTCTATTTTCTGGTAGAACCTGTAAGAGAACTGTGTTATTTATCATTTAGACATTTGATAGAATTCACAAGTAAAGCCACCTGGCCTTGGGTTGTTGTTTTTGGAAGTTTTTTTATTACTGACTGTCACTTAACTTGTGATAGGCCTTTTCAATTTTCTATTTCTTCTTCAATCAGTTTCAATACTTTGTGTCTTTCTAGGAATTTGTTTCCTCTAGTTATATAATTTGTTGTTATACAATTGTTCATGCTCTTTCCATCTGATCTGTTTTATTTTTGTAAGGCTGGTAGCCATACCACCTCTTTCATTCCTGATTCTGTAATCTGAATCTTCTCTGGGCTGAGAAACTGAGGGAGATAAAGAAGTGAAGGAGCAAGGGCAGAAAACCTTTGCAAAAGTTTGATGGGGACCAGAAGGAGAAAGGGAAAATGGCTGGCAGAAGGCCATGATAAGGGAAAGGTTTTTTTCTTTTGGTTTTGCTTTTGCTTGCTTGTTTTGGGGATGTGATGATCAATTTTATGTGTCAACTTGGCTGGGCCACAGAGTGCTCAGACATTTGGTCAAACATTTTTCTGCATGTGTCTGTGAGGATGTTTTTGGATGAGGTTAACATTTAAATCAGTAGCCTGGGTAAAGCAGATTGCTCTTGCCACTGTGGGTGGGCCTCATCCAATCAGTTGAAGGTCTGAGTAGAACAAAAAGGCTGACCCTTCCATGAGTAAGAGGGAATTCCTCCGGCCTGACCACCTTTGAGCTGAGACATCAGGAGTTTTTTTCTACCTTCAGACTTAAAGTGAAACATTGGTTCTTCCTAGGTCTCAAATCCACTGGGCTTTGAACTGGAACTACACCATCAGCTCTCCTGGGTCTCCACTTGCTGACTGCAAAACTTGGAATGTCAGCCTCCATAATCATGTGAGTCAATTCCTTATAATGTGTGTGTGTGTGTGTGTGTGTGTGTGTGTTAACAGTTGACAGATAAAGCCTTTCTTCAGGCTGAAATAAAGGACTATGTGAACAGGTGGAAGACTGAGCAAGAAGAAGAAGGGGCCCAGAGGAGGGAACACTGCTTTGAGGGGGCAGGGCTATTTACTGATTTAGTTACAGGGCCCTCAATCTCCATCCATCATTTCATGCTCACCCCAAGTCAACAAGGCCATATGTTGAGGAGTCCCTACTCCCTGAAGTTCATACATAAAATGGTTTTATATCCTCCAGCATCTGCCCCCCACTGCAGAACCCCTTTTCCCAGTTGGTAGCAGCTCAAGACATTGTTAAAACATGATAACTGGCTTCTTTTGGTTACTCATTCTAGGAATTACAGTGTCCTGTTCCTTTGTCAAATCTTTATTCTCAAACTCCATACAAAACTCCTCTGCCTCCCCCCAGTGCCAGTCAGAGCCAGGACACAGCCGCCTGAAGCTGGGGAGGAGGCTGAGATTTGTCTGAGCTACTCTTTCCCCTCTTCTGAATGCTCACTCCTCCAGAGTCCAGGATAAGGGCACAGGGAGCTGCGTCTAAGCAATTCTGGGGGCTTCTGCTGACATCTCCCTTGGAGGAGATTGGGCTTTCCTGTGGGCAGAGTGTAGTGTTGTTACAGCCCTAACAATGCTAAGGATCACCCCTCCCAAGTGCCCCTTCAGCCTGGCCACGGTACGGAACTCAACGCAACTCTCTAGGCAGGTGCCCATTGCTTCAGTGGCCTTAGGGCTTCTGTCCCCACCACCCAAGTCCCTTCATGAGGATCTCTTCTGTGCCTGCTGAGGGCTTCAGAGGGCTGGAGTGGGGGTCCCCCATTTCCTTTCCAGACATGCCATGCATGGCCCATTTCTTGAGCCCTAAGGGCATGAGCCCCCTAGGGACCTCCTTACAGGAACCTCTAGACCAAGGAGGGCCTGAGTCTCCTTGGGGGAACACATCTCCCCCCACTCTCCTGTCACCAGGAGAGGAAGAAATGGGTCTCCTCATACTCACCATGGTTCCTAATGGCTGGGGTCCTTCCTTCTTTGCCTATTCTCCAACTCATATTGCTTGGAGAGAAAGGTGTCTGATGAATTAAGGCATGCATGAGGTGACACCAAAGCAAAGCACAGGAGGGCTCCTTAGAGGGAAGCTGGGGATGCTGGTTTGGTGGAAGGAGGGAACAGGAGCCAGTGTGGTGGAGGCTGAAGGGCAAGGGTGGTGGCCCCAGAAGTAAGTAGAGCAGTGCTTCTTGGCTGTCATTAAGGTGCACACCAACCCCTGAGTGTCAAAATGCAGATTCCAGTTCAGTGCGCCCAGGTGGGGCCTGAGGTTTTGCATTTCTAACTCCCTGGGGATGCGAGGGATGCTGGCCCAGGGACTGTCCATGGAGTAGAACCCCCATTCCAGAGGCTCAAAAGGACCAGTTGAAATCTCTTCAAAATCCTGCCTAGGGGAGCACTTGGGTGGCTCAGTTAAGCATCTGACTTCAGCTCAGGTCATGATCTCAGGGGCCTGGGATTGAGCCCTTCAACAGGCTTCCCGCTCAGTGGGGAGTCTGCTTCTCCCTCTCCCTCTTCCTCTGCCCCTCCCCCAGCTCATGCTCTCTCTTGTTCTCTCTCTCTCTCTCAAATCAATAAAAAAATTTTTTTTAATTCTGCCTATGAAACCTCTCCTGTGCCCTCCCCCCACATGTACTCCTTCTCCTGTTTCATTTTATTTTCTACATAAATGACATGAACAAAGCATATATGACCTGTCACATAGAGAGGACCCATTACATACCACTTATCAAAATATATCTAATCCTCAAGAAGGGAAACTGAGGCCCAGAGAAGTTCCACAGTTGACTCAAGGCCACACAGCTAGGAAGCAGCAGAGCCAGGGTTTGAACCCCGGCAGCTCTGACGGCAGAGCCCACACCTCGCCATGCCAGTGTGCATGGCTGCAGCTTCTGACGGCTTCCAGAAGCTGCAACCAGACGTGAGCAGAGAACCGCTCCCCGGCCGAGATTAGAAGCACGCACAGCTGGGTGTGCAAGCCTTGAACAGCTCACTTCTCCCTCCTGGCCTTGGTTTCCTCCTCGGCGCCCCGGGCACGTGGAAGGCAGGAAGAAAATAGGTGAGCTGTGCTCGTATTTCCTTTGCACCCAGCCATGGGGTCACTCCTACTTAGACTCCTCACTTGAGCCGGCTTCTTCTCCTTCTCTCATGCCATCTACTCAGGTAAGCTGCCCCTCACCTCCCTTATATAGAAGAGCTCCCTCTTACCCACGGTCATGGCAGCCTGCCTTCTGTCTTGTTTGGAAATTTTGAAATTGAAGTCTGTCTGGTAGCTCTGTAGACACTCAAGACAGGTGTGTGTTTGGTGGCATGTCTGGCCTTCTCTAAATGGATGGTGAACGAGCCTGCGTGATGCCCCAGGTAAGCTAGGCCACACAGCGGGGGTTCTCCACCTTCCACCAAGTTCATGCAGGTGGGGCCTCTTCTGATAAACAGAATTGAAAGTAGAATCCAAGATCGCTATAAAACAAGGAAAGCTGCCTCACGTCCTCCCATGTTCCAGAACCACTTTCTCTCAACCAGCCACGTGCCTATCCTTCTCAAGTTCTTTTTATTTGTTTTTTGGGAAAATTGAGATAGGGGCACCCTGGGTGGCTCGGTTGGTTAAGCATCCAGCTCTTGGTCTCATCAGGCCTTGATCTCAGTGTTGTGGGTTCAAGCCCCGCATTGGGCTCCGTGCTGGGCATGGAGCCTACTTAAAAAAATTGAGATATAATTGACATATAATACTGTATTTGTTTCAGGTGCGCTGTGCAATGATTTTATATATTTGTGTATTATGTATTTGTGACATGATCACCCCGATACCTTTAGTTAACATCCATCACCATACATAATTACAGTTTTTTTCTGGTGATGAGAACTTTTAATTTTGTTATCTTAGCAACTTTCAAATATGCAATACAGTGTTGTAACTCTAGTCACCATGCTGTACATTACATCCCCGGGACTTACTCATCTTATAACTGGAAGTTTGTACCTTTTGACCACCTTCACCCATTCTACCCACCCCTACCCCTCAACCCCCACCCCTGACAACCACCAGTCTGTTTGCTGTATCTGTGAGTTTGGCTCTTTTAGATTCCACATATCGGTGAGATCATACAGTATTGGATTTCTCTGTCTGACTTATTTCACCTAACACAATACCTTCAAGTTGCCTCCGTATGGCAGGATTTCCTTCTTTTTATGGCTGAATAATATTCCTCTGTGTGTGTGTATATTCTTTTTATCCATCTATTAAGTTCTTTTATAATTAAATTTTAATAGATAATACATTCACATGCTTCAAAAATAATGACGTAGGGGCACCTGGGTGGCTCAGTTGGTTAAGCGTCCCACTCTTGATTTCAGTTCAGGTCATGATCTCAGGGTCATGAGATCGAGTTCCACATCAGGCTTCATGCTCAGCGGGTAGTCTGCTGGAGATACTCTCTCTCCCTCCCACTCTGTCCCTCCCTGCTCTCACATACTCTCTCTCTCTAAAATAAATACATCTTTTAAAAAAAACTAAAAAAAAAAAAAACTAATGATATAAAAAGGAATACATTGAGCAATCTTACTCTATTCCTGTCCTCCTTGATCTCCTACTTTTTTCCAGATCTCAATAGTTTGCCCTGGGCAACCCCTGTATTAGGCAGGGTTCTCCAGAGAAACATGAACCAATGGAGGGAGAGGAGACAGAGAGAGAGATTGATTTTAAGGAGTTGGCTCATGCAACTGTGGGGGCTGGCAAGTCCAAATTGTGCAAGGTGGACCAGCAGCCTAGAGAACCTGGGAAGAGGTGATGTTGCAGCTCAAGTCAAAAGGCAGTCCAGAGACAGAATCCTCTCTCCTTTGTTCTCAGTGCCTTCAACTGATTGGGTGAGGCCCACCCTTACCGTGGATGGTGATCTGCTTTACTCAAAGTCTACTGATGTAATTATTAATCTCATCTAAAAAAATGACTTCATGGCAATATGTAGACTTGCATTTGAACCAACAACTGAGTATGACGGTACCATGGGATAGCCAAGTTGATGTAAAATTACCCTTCACGGCCCCTCCTATGAATTTTTGGCGTGGCCTTTCCCTATTTCTGTGTGCAAACAGAAGGAAATACAAATTCTTACTTGAAACCTCCTCTTTCTTACACAAGCGTAGCCTACACTGTCCACTGTTTTGCACTCTTCACAGTAGTGACATTTATTAAAGCCGCCTGCTGAAACATACCGCCTTCTCCAAGCTTCTGTCTGTTAGCAAGGAGGAGGGCACCTCCCAGCCCCTCTCGTTGTTGGGGCCTCAGGGAGGGCTGGCTGTTCACTGTTGCTTCCCAACAGTCATTTGGAAAGGGAGGGCCTGGAAATTTCCTTAGGATCATTAACTTGACTCCAAAACCCTGCGGTCAAAGAGGCAACACTTTTAACAGCTAAGAGAGCATTTATATGCTGAGCTTCTCTGTAAACAGAAATTAGTGAGCCTCAGCCAGGGCCAAGTTTGTTTTGGGAAAAGAGAAAGGGGGAAGGTCAGCCAGAGCAAACAGGAGGCTAATGGCAGCCCGTGAGGCCTTGTCAGCATCTCCTCGAGCAGCAACAGGGCATTTCCCAGGGCCCACAGCAGAGACACCCCCTGTGCAGAGCCTGGTGGGATGCTTAACCAACTGAAACCAGAGTGCGTGGTGAGATGCTTAGTCCTTTCTCAGGACTGCTGTCACAAAGTACCACAGACTGGGGGGCTTAACCAAGAGAAATGTCCTCTAGCACTGTTCTGGACGCTGGACATCTGGGACCATGGTGTTGGAAAGGTTGTTTCCTTCTGGGGGCTGTGAGGGAGAATCCATTCTAGGCCTCTCGCCTACCTTCTGGTAGTTTGCAATCTTTGGCATTCCTTAGCTTATAGGAGCATCACCCCGACCTCTGCCTTTATGTTCACATGTGTTCTCCCTCTGTGCATATCTTTCTGTGTCCAAATTCCCTTTTTATAAGGGACACCAGTCATATTGAATTAGGGGCCCACCCTATTCTGGTATGACTCCACTCGACTAATTACATCTTCAATGACCCTATTTCCAAATAGAGCCACATTTTGAGGTACTGAGGGTTAGGATTTCAACACATGAATTGTTGAGGGTCACAATTCAATCCATCATGGCGGTGGAAGGGTCTGGGCGGTCGCGCTACCGGGAGAACCCGGATCCCAGACAGATGGTTTTTTGGACATATGGTCCACACCCCCTGTCCTAAGCAGAATTAGAAAAGGTATTATAAAACCTGGGGATCAACATCAAGTGGCTTTTCTCTGGGAAACCCCCAGTTCTGGGAACAAATGAGGAAGTTTACAAAGCATTTTGTGGGACAGTCTCCACATATTATGCAACAAGAGCCCTGACCCACACTCATTTCTTTCTCCGAGGCCTTGATCTGTGGGCCAAAGGCACAGCCATGCAGGAGCTGGGCTGGAACAAGCACTGAACCTATTTCTTCATCTGTAAACTGGGGAGAATAATGCTGGCCTCACCTGCAAAATGAAGGTGCTCAGTGATCTCACTGGGGAGGATGGTACCCCCACTCTGCTGCCCTTAACAGGTGCTCCAAGGGGATTCTCACACTGCACGCACTGCATGGGGCCTGTCTACACAGGGCCAGGTGAATGCGACTACCTTGGTCTGCTTTCCTTCTCTCCTACAGCCATCACTCAGGGTCCCTCTGCTCACCCCAGCTGGCTGGAGAGGGGCGCATGGTTCCCCCAGGTCCCTCTGCCCTGCTGACCCTGGACACCCCATGCCCAGGGCCCCCCTGGCTTCACAAGTGCTTTCTTGGGCCAATGTGAGGGGATAGGCAGGGGCCTCTCCTTGGCCTTCTCCCCAGCTTGAAGACACCATACCAGGAAGTCACCTGGGACCCTGAAGCGGAAAGGAGAGTTTTTATTCCTGGTGGAATGGGGAGAACTACATACAGCAGGATAATATTTGCTGAGCAACTGCTATGTGCTGGACGTACTCCTTTCCACAGCCCACGAGGAGCTGGGATGGAGGGGAAACTCTCATCCTAGAACCTCCTGAAAGCTGGACAGGAGTCAGCCAACTGGAAATAAAGTAAAAATACCACCGTAATGGTAAAATGTGGCTTACATCTGCCAACAGGTGGTCCTGGTACCACATCCCAGAGTGAGTCAGATATCCCTAAGCCATGTAAGGTTTAGAGTCCAGAGAGACAGAGTAGGCCATCCGCCAACAAAGGAGCGGGGCAGCACTGAGCATGCCTGATTTCTTCTCCCACACTCATCAGTGAGCTGAGCCCCTGGTAGAGGTGAGGGAGGATGGGGGGACAGTGACCAGATGTCAGACTATAAAGGAATCCCCTGTGGTGGAAGCTAAGAAGGTGGGCCCTCAGGTCCCCCTTGCCAGCCATATGATACTATTAGCTCTACTTCTCTAGTGGGCAAATTGAGGAGCAGAGACTAAGAACTTTGTTCAAAAGTGAACACAGTGCCCCTTCCACCCCACCAACAATGGCGTTATTTGGAACTTACTCTCTTGACCCCCAATCCTGCCCTTCTGCATTTGAACGAGGCCCCAGCTGAGCACGTGTGCACTCTCTTATCATCCAACCCTCCAGAGCACAGGCAGTGCATCATGGGAAGGATAAGCTCTGGGGCCAAAAAAAGAGGTTATCCTTCCCAGTAATTCCAGAAAAGGCCTGGAAGGGCTCTCAGTGGCTTGCACTGGGCCATGCTGAGCTGCCTTGACCCCATGGCTTGATGGTGGGGGTGATGGGCTGGCGGTTCCCCCGGAGAACATTAGAGTGTTGTTTTCAGAAAGGAGTGGCCACCGGGTGGGCAGAAACCATGACTGGTCCTCAAGGGTTCCCTGCCATGATGCCAGATTCAGAGAGTGGGGAGATAGGGCTCATCACACTGGCCTCTTGACCCCAGCCATCTGGGGAGCAGAGAAGAGCTGAATGCAATGAAATGATTACATAGAAAATGCAAAAGGGATGTGTAAGAAGATGTGAGAAGGTCTGGCAGGTACCTGGGAGAGGCTGAAGCAAGACAAGCAGGACCTGGCAGAGGTGAAGTCACAGGCAGGCCCAGGTGTGGCTGAGGGAGAATAAAGTGGGGAGGGGACCCCAGGGCTCCTGGGCTGGCCAGTGATAGCTTTCCCTCTGTAAAAGTAGTGTTTGATTCTGGGTGCAACTCTCAAGAAATGGAAGTTTGCCATAATATTAGACATCGTCATCTGGATATGCCCATTTGGTATACCAGATGTCTGTATTCCTGTGAATACAGTTAACTTCTTATTTACTTTCAGTTAGAGATGAGTTTACATTGAGAAGGTAGCCACCTCTGTGGGTTAATTTGCAGAGTGTGGAGCTGTGCTCTTAGCTGGTCACTAGGTCCTGAAATGTCACCCTTTGGATCACGTCCACAACTGTCTCCCACTCAAGTACACACATTATGGGCCAGTGACACTGACCTGCTTCTAACCTTGTCAGGTTTACCCCATCTGAGCTAATCTAGCAAGGAGGGAACACCAGGCAAGGGGTGTGTGGGCCAGACTTGGAGTTCATTAAATAGTTTTGTGGACCAGCTCTGGGCCATACTAGGGCGGGTGAGCTGGGGGGTTGGGGGCAGGGAGGGTGGCAGGGGTTATAATATAGCCAGTCACCCACTTCTGTGCTGGAGGAAGCCTTCTGCATTTTATTGTCAAAGTAGCAGCCCAGGTTGGGGTCTGAACATTTAGAGTCCAATTTGATGGAAATCAGCCCTACCTTTTCTAATATAGATGGCATTAAGGGCCTTGGATAGAGAAGCTCTTTTAGGCAAGAGGCCTGGGAACCCGACCTTTGTCGGACTGAGAAATAGGTCCAAATGGAAATCCAAGAAAGTGCATCCAAACAAGCAACATATCCGTTTGCTTATTGGGGTGTGTGTGTTTATAAATACCCAGTTCTTTCAAAAGAACATAACACACCTCACGAAACTGACATGTAATAAATTTTAAAAAAACTAAGAGGATCAAACTGCTCTCTTGGATTAAGCTTTAAATTTTTCTCTGAACTTCCTGGCAGCCAGGGCAAGAGGCACTTTCTAAGTTTTGTAACACTTCCCGGATTCCTCCCCTGGTCTACTTCCTCCTCACTCACTAGGTCCTCAAACCTTTGGTGAGCACCTACTGTGTGCCAGGCCCAGAGCTAATCCCAGGGGACCTGGTTCTCAAAGGGTTCTTAGCCAAATGCAATCTTTTCCATATGATTGCAGACATGTCCAGTTCTGGGTCATGAAATCAGCTGAGTGGGTCACAGCTAGCATCTTACAAAATGGAAAAGGACAGGATAGAAAAAAGCAAAGAGCACTATCACATGTTGTGGAAGGATGGTTTCTTTAAAAATGGATCTCGGTTGGGGCACCTGGGTGGCTCACTCGGTTCAGTGTCCAACTCTTGGTTTTGGCTCAGGTCATGAACCCAGGGTTGTGAGATGGAGCTGTGCACTGGGCTTTGTGCTGGGTGAGGAATCTGCTTGATATTCTCTTTCTCCCTCTTCCTCTGCCCCTTCTCCCCCCAGCTTGCACACATGCACTCTCTAAATAAATGAATAAATAAATAAATGAATAAATAAATAAATAAATAAATAATTTTAAAATAAAATAAAATGGATCTCAGTTGTAGGTGTGGACATGAGGACCTTAGTGCAAGTTCAGTAAGAAGGTGCCCATCACTTAGAGCCATGCCAGGCACATGAATGTTGAGACTGAACACTTTTTTTTTCTTTCTTTCTTTCTTTTTTATTCTTATGTTAATCCCCATACATTACATCATTAGTTTTAGATGAAGTGTTCCATGATTCATTGTTTGTGCATAACACCCAGTGCTCCATGCAGAATGTGCCCTCCTCAATAGCCACCACCAGGCTAACCCATCCTCCCACCTCCCTCCCCTCTAGAACCCTGTTTGTTTTTCAGAGTCCATCGTCTCTCATGGTTCGTCTACCCCTCCGATATCCCCCGCTTCATTCTTCCCCTCCCGCTACCTTCTTCTTCTTCTTTTTTTTTTCTTAACATATATTGCATTATTTGTTTCAGAGGTACAGATCTGAGATTCAACAGTCTTGCACAATTCACAGCGCTTACCAGAGCACATACCCTCCCCAGTGTCTATCACCCAGTCACCCCATCCCTCCCACCCCACCCCCCACTCCAACAACACTCAGTTTGTTTCCTCATATCAGTGAGGTCATAAGATACATGAGCCTGAACACTTTTAAGGCTAAGGTGGCATCACTGATTGCTTCAGCTAAAGTCAGGGACAAATTTTGTACCCCCCTTTCTATTGGATAGGGAAAACTGCCTGCAAGCTGTCCCTAAATAGGGAGTTACTTATCCCTCTCAGAAACTGCCCCGAGTAACCAAGGGTCATCTCATTTTGGAAAGATCTCTGAAGTCATTGGAGGGCTACATGGTCTACTGGTGGTGTTGCCTTAAGTATTTGAGGTGTCTTATGAACACATCTAGGGTGCAAGGATCTAGTATTTTGGGAAGAGGGAGAAGGTAATGCCTGGCTTCCACAAAAGAAGGAGGATTCCAAGGCATGGTATTCCTGAAAAGAAAATTTGTTTACAATTGTTATCATCAATCCAAGTGAAACCTCCATCAGTCTTGGCACAGGTTGACAGAGCTTCCGACATGGCCCACCAATTCCCAGCTAAGTTTGAATAATTCAGTCTAGCCCTTATTTTTGCAAGAATTACTGGCCTTAGGCCACTTGTCTTATGTGTCCTGTTTGTCCACCCCACAGAATGACTGAATGTCTCAGGAAGACATCCAGAGTGGTTAGTGTGCGGATTGTGGCAGGGTATCCTCAGTGGCAATGAAAAATTGCTAGAATGACCCACAGAACTCAGAGAAGTTATTATACTCATGGTTACAGGATTTTACAGAAAAAGGATATAGATTAGTATCAGCAAATGAAAAGACACGTTAAGGCAGAGTACAGGAGAAACCAGGTACGAGCTTCCTGTTGTCCTTAACCCAGTGGAGTCACGTGCACAGTGCTGAATTCTTCTAGCAATCACATGTGACAACATGTGCAAAGGGGGGCACCTGGCTGGCTCAGTCTGTAGAGCACGGGACTCTTGATCTTGGGATTGTGAGTTTGAGCCCCATGTTGGATGCAGAGATTACTTAAAAATAAAATAAAACAAAAACAAAAAGCACATGCAAAGGGAAGCTCACCTTGACCATGATGTCCAGGGGTTTAATCGGGGGCCAGTTATGTAGGCATGGGATGTCCATGTGACTGACCTTAGTTACTCAGTCTTCAGCCTCAAAGGTCAAACTGACAGAGCATGACCCAAGTCCCCCCCACACACACACACACCATAAATCACATTGTTAGCATCCAGTATGTGGTGTGGCTAAAGGCACCAGGTAATCAATGACATTCTTCAGGCAGGACATTCAAAGACTCACAGGTTATCCCCCAGGACCTGGTCAAAGGCCATTTCTGAAGACCTTTTGGATATGTCGAGTTTGGACAAGCCAGGCCTGATGAGTTAACCATTTACTACAGACATGCCATAGCTGGGCGATCACCTGCTCTTGACAGTGGACAAGGGTGAAGAGGAACAGCCGTCTGATCATGGGCAGAGCAGTCTGGCAAGGGATGGCACATCCAGCATCAGTTAAATTTATGATGCTTGGGAGACACATACCAGGGCAGGGCATTTTCCTTAATGAGGAAGACTCCAAATCCCCTTAGGTGAATATATCATCTCCTTCACCCACAGGACAAGGTATGATGGTCAATTGGGCACTGTTATCTAACAGAGCCATAAAAATTTCTCCCCTCCCTGAAGTTTCCCAGAACATTCACCTTTTCCCTAAAAGGGGCTGAGGTCAGGGTAGAGAGGATGGGAGGGACTGGGGGCATGGAGGGAGAGGCTCTCTGTACCAGTAAACAAGGTTTAATGTTTACTTTTTTTTAGATTTTTAAAAATTTATTTGTTCGAGAGAGAGCAAGATATCAAGAGAGATATCAAGAGAGAGCACGAGCATGGAGGAGAGGGAGAAGCAGGGAGCAGGGAGCCCAACGTGGGGCTCGATCCCAGGACCCTGGGATCATGACCTGAGCCGAAGGCAGACACTTAACTGACTGAGCCCCCAGGCACCCCTTACTTTTAGTTGCAATTGGCCACTTCAGAGCCAGGAGTTTGGGGCCACTGTCTCCTACCTCACACGATGCAGGCCTGAGCTGAGCTTGGCTGTGGGGCTGGCTGGTCACCCTCTTTGTTTTGACCCCCCGCTTTTCATCCACACTGCAGACACAAGAGACCAGTACAGAGGCTTCTTCAGAGCCCTGTGGCCCTTGGGCCCCTTCTTTTGCCACATGGCATCCTGACCCAAGCTCAGATTGGGCCTGAGTCTTCTTGGAGTACATGGGGCAAACATGCCTGTGTTGTTCATCTATCTTCACACTCTAGTGAATGGACAGACCCAGCATGGGGTTAACTGCCAGGGGTCTGCAGTTAGATGTCCAGCTCTGCCTCTGGGTGTGCCAGGCAAGGGACTCCATCTTTCTAATCTCAGTTGCATCATCTTATAACATGGAGATCACAGTAAGAGCACCTCGTAACAGCAGTCTCGGGGGGCGGTTAGGAGGGGAGAAGAATTTGGTGCTCACTACCTTTGCAGCCGGGTGAACTCTGGTGAATTCCACTCTGGGTGTGGGTGGGGTGGGCAAGAACCAACATCTACCCTCTAACACTGGAGCCCAGAGGTGGCCACCTGGGGGTATTGCAAGGAAGCTAGAGCATGATTCACTTGAACATGTGAATGGCCCATTCATCAGTGGGCCATTCATTGCCCAAACTGATGTAGGGCCTGCCGCAAAACCATCTATGACATGGGCTAGGGTCTTGTATCAGTCTATACAAAAAGAAAAGCATGGGTGACTCAGGAAGACAGCCACAGGCCTCCCATCTGACTTTCTCCAGACTGTCACCAGTTACACACTAGCCACCCTTTCAAGAGGCAGAGAGAGAGGGTGGGAAATTCATGTGTTTCAAGTTAAGTCATGAAGTTTAAAAGTTCATATTACCAAAAAAAGTCCCCAAATAGATCCCATTGTGTGTATGACTTTACTGCTCCCCCGAAGATGGAATTTCAGCTCAGTAGGGAAATGGATGAGCTGTTTCATAAATGGATCTGGCACAGTTGGCCATCCAACTGGAAGACTATCAAGCTGGACCCTGTTTTATACTGTATATAAAAATAAATGCCAGAACAATGAAAGATTTATTTATTTTTTTAAGTAATGCAATTCAGGGGCGCCTGGATGGCTCAGTCAGTTGAGCGTTCTACTCGGTTTCAGCTCAGGTCATGATCTCAGGGTCGTGAGATCAAGCCCCATGTCAGGCTCCACACTTGGCAGGGAGTCTGCTTGAGATTCTCTCTCTCCCTCTGCCCGTCCCCCTTCTTGTACTCTTTCTCTCTAAAATAAATAAATAAAATCTTTTTCTTTTTTTAAAGTAATGCGGGGCACCTGGGTGGCTCAGTTGTTAAGTGTCTGCCTTAAGCTCAGGTCATGATCCCAGGGTCCTGGGATCGAGCCCCACACGGGCTCCCCGCTCTGCAGGAAGCCTGCTTCTCCCTCTCCCACTCCCCCTGCTTGTGTTCCCTCTCTTGCTGTGTCTGTCTCTGTCAAAAAATAAATAAAATCTTAAAAAATAATAAAATAAAAAAGTAATGCAATTCAAATCTTACCAAAAAAAATATATAGATTATATGTACATGAAAATTTCTCTGCCAAAACAGGCAACCCAGAAGCTATGAAGAAAAGGGACATCTGACTATGTAAAATTTTTAAATTTTTGAGTGGCAAAAGGGACTCCAAACAGATTGGATATACAGATAGCAACTTTGGAAAAAGAGGTTTGCCATGCTGATGAGAGACAAAGGCAAAGGGTTCATATCTACTAGACTGGATCATATGAAATTGCTGTTTTTATTGGTCAAACAGTAAAGGAGCAGCCATTTCATTTAATTCAACCTAATACAGTATGGATAAGAAAAGAAGAGAAATAGACAAACGGAAAAAATTGATAAAAAGAAGGCATTTACTGCAGAGAGATCTAGTTGCTCCAATTACTATCCCCCCTCTACCTGATCCTTCTCATAAACAAAATCCTGTTTCTACTCAGAGTAGTAAGTCAGAAATGGAATTTCTTAGCCTCCCCTGCAGCTAGGTGTAGCCACCTGCCTAAGTTTCACTCAGTATATGCAAGCAGGAGTATTGTGTGTTAAGTCCAAAACATCTCCTTAAAGGGGGGGGAGTGCCCCCCACCTTTGTGCCTGCCTCACTCTTGCTGCTTGGAATTGGGGTGTGATGCCTGGTGCTCTGGGAGCTGTTCCAGAGAGAGAACAAAATGGAGACCTGGAAGACGTCTGAGTCACTGAACAAGTTTGCAAAGCCACAATACCAACCTTGCAGTTCCTACCTCCAGAATCCTCATGGGAGACACACAAACTTCTATCCAATTTAAACCTCTGTGATTTGGGGGTTTTCTGCTACATGCAGCCGAACCTCACCCAACTAACACAGCAATTCACAGAGGAATACATTTACATGATCAACATAAGAAGGTGTTCCCACCTTTTTATGACTAGCTAGAAAAATTTACATAAAAGAAACCAACAGATCACTTTATACCCATCAGACTGATTAAAACCAATATAAGTGTTAATATGCATTGTGGGCAAAGATGCAGGGAAAGGGGTTCTCTGAAGATTGTTGCTGAAATGTGAATTGTTGCAGTCCTTTTTGAAAAGCAACCTGGAAACACCTAATAAAATTAAATCTACCTATGCTCTTCAATCCAGCAATCCCATTCCTGGGACTCTAACTCAGAGTAATGAAAGAACCCGTATCTATGTAAGGCTGTATTTATGTGGACGTTATCTGTAGCAGAGTTTATATTTGAAAAAGAGGAAACAAAGTGAATGCCATCGACAGGTTGGATGAATTATGTTTCGTTCACGCCTTGAACAATGTTGTCTGAGGTCTGCTTCTCTGAGAGATGAACGCTAAGGCTGAGATTGGCAAACAGGAGGGTTATTGGGAAGTGCTCTTGGGCTTTACCTTATAAGGAGGCCTCTGCCAACCCTTGGAGAACTGGAGCCTGATGGGCTGTTCAGAGTTGTCCAGAATTGAACTCAAGGGATAAGCCTTGGTACCTCCATGTTAATCCGTCATTGGGATGCCTCCCCAGGATGGAACTTAACCTCCGGCAGATAGCAATCCCCAGAGAGAGACTCAGCTCTGACCCATCAGTGACCAACAATCCTGGCAGCTAGGTGGGTACATTTTACCATAGCATCCACCACTGTCCACCCCTTGACCCACTTGGGTCCACTTGATTCATGTAGCAAATCCACTTCATCTGGGAAGAGCTCCTTCAAGATTCCAGTGGGTCTCTTTTTCTGAGATTTTGGAGCTGGATCACCTGCTGACCAGCAGTGGTGGGAGGGGGGGGCGCTAGTAGCCTCTGGCATGCTGCCATGCTACAATGTCAATGTCATGGGTGGGGAACCGGGGCGGGGTATTAGTCAGCTCAGGCTGCTATAACAAAAATACCATCAACTAGGAGGCTTAAAAATACAGACATGTATTTCTCACAATTCCGGGGGCTGGGAAGTCTAAGATCAAGGTGCTTGACCAATTTGGTTCCTGGTGGGAGCCCTCTTCTTGGTTTACAGACAGATGCCTTCTTTCTGTGTCCTCACCTGGTGAAGAGAGAGACTCCTATCTCTTCTTACAAGGACATTAATCCCATTCATGAGGGCTTCCCCCTCATGACCTAATCACTTCCCGAAGGCCCCACCTCTAAATACCCTCTTATTGTGGATTAGGTTTCAGCATAAATCTGGGGTAGGGGGGGAACAATCAGTCTATAGCAACTTCCCGGTTCCAAAGATGAGGATTATTTTTACTATACTGTGTATTCATTTTCTCAGGCTGTTGGAACAAAGCACCACAGAAAGGGGTGCTTAAACAACAGAAATTTATCATCTCACAGCTCTGGAGGCTGGAAGTCCAAGATCAAGATGTTAGTAGGGTTGATTCTTTCTGAGGGCCATGAGGGAAGGATCTGTTCCAGGCCTCTCTCCTTGCCTTGTAAATAGCCATTTTCTCCCTGTGTCTCTTCACATTGTCTTCCTTCTATGTCCACATCTCCCCTTTTTTGTAAGGACACCAGTCATATTGGATTAGGGTCCACCCTGATGACCTCATTTTTAACTTGGTTATCCCTATAAAGACCTTATTTCCAAATAAGTTCACATTCTGAAATTCTGGGAATTAGGACTCCAAAAAGTATATATTTGGACTGGGGGAGGGGATACAGTTCAACCCAGAATATACTATGTCCACTGGCTGCCACAAATGGCAGGTAAGGTTGGGTAATATGGGGATCCCCCATGCCCCACTGTCTCATAGAGACAACTCCCTATAGAGTTATGACTAGGCTAGATCAGCATGGTCTTCACAAGTGAGTCATATTGTAGAACATTGAAATTTTAGATTCTATTCTAGTTTTTGTTTATCCCGGTGTCATAATTGTTGGGTTTTTACATTTTTGCTTAGTTGTCTATGTTTTTATTAACAATCTAATCCAAAACTCACTGCCAGTCTTTCTTAATACATTCAGACACATCTGGCTTGCTTCCCATGCCTAATACACACCCTTCACCACCACCCTTTCTCCTGTGATGGAGTCTCTGTTTCCTGGATGCCCTTTCACTGCTTTTGTTTTACTCCCTTGTTTTATGGGAGCACATACTTCAGTAGTATCCTAAGAAAAGGTTTATGGGAGGTAAATTCTAGAGGATCCTACATGTCCAAAATGCTTTTATTCCATCTTCTCACTTACTGGTAGTTTGGATCTAAAAATTCTGGACTGAAAACCATTTCTCTTCATAGTTTTGAAGACATAGCATAATTGTCTTCTTCCTTACAGTGTGATCATGAGAAGTCTGAAGTCATTCTTATTCCCCATTCTTTTATTTTGTCATTGCCCTTTTGAGGTTTGTAAGATAGTCTCTTTGTAAATTAGGTTCCTGGACCCAATTTCAATGTATGAGGATGGGGGGGCAGCGGGTGGGGAGCACAGGGGAGACAGTCCCCACACCAACAAGCAATTCTCAGGATACCAGTGGGTGCCGTACAATTGAGTTCAACTCTGACACTATCTACCCAGAGATAGCATCAGATTCCACAGGTAAGGGTTCGGTCCTACACGACTGCTCCCCCCACTTGAGGCATCAGTTGTCATCCAGGTGGTTACCTGTACTTCTAACTGACCAGCTACAGATTGGAGATTCCCACAACTTCCTCCTTGAACTTCAGGTGCCAGTTGCAAGTCCAAGTTGTTACCTGTCTGTCTAACTGGATACAGCTTGGAGGTTCTGAAGACTCCCTCCTCAGGTTAGATTAATTTGTTGGAGTGGCTCACAGAACTCTGAGAAATTTTTTACTTACTAGATTACCAGTTTATTATAAAAGGATATAACTCAGGAACAGCCAGATGAAAGAGATGTGCATAAAGCAAGGTGTAGGGAATGGGCACAGAGCTTTCATTCTCTCTCTCTGCCCACCACTGTCCCCAAATTTCCCCATGTTCACCAACCTAGAAGCTCTCTGAACCCTCTTCTTTTGGGTTTTTATGGAGGCTTCATTACATAGGCATTATTGATTAAATCATTGGTCATTGACTATTGATTCGATCTCCAGCCCCCCTCCTCTTCCCAGAGGTCAGGAGAGTGGGGCTGAAAGTCCTGACCTTCTAGTCACATGGTTGGTTCTCCTGGCAACCAGGCTCCATCCTTAGGGGCTTAAAAAAAAAAAAAAAAAGACGACAACAACAACAAAAACCCACCTCATTAACGTAACAAAAGACACCTTTATCACTCTCAACAATTAAGAAATTCCAAGGGTTTTGGAAGCTATGAACAAGGAATGGGGTTGAAGACCAAATATATATTTCTTATTATCAATCAAAGTATCACATTTTGCCACCAGTATTTGAAAATGCCTCCAGGAAGTGCCTTAGATGTGGATCTATTTTGTCCTTTCAAACTGAATACTCCTGTTCTTTATCTGGAGGATTTTCTTGAAATGTATTTTTGATGATTTCTTCCCCTCCATTTTCCCTGTCCTGTCTTTATGAAACTGCCATGATTTTGATATTAGACTAATTTTCTTACATTTTTCCCTTCTTATTTTCCATCTCTGATTTTTTGCTTTACTTTCTGGAAGAATTTCTCAACTTCATATTCTAAACTATTTAGTGTTTATTTCTGCTATCATATTTTCAATTTTCAAAAGTTCTTGTTTGTTTCTGGAATATCCTTTTTTAATTTTTTAAAAATATTTTATATATTCATTTGAGAGAGAGAGAGAGCACAAGCAGAGGGAGAGGCAGAGGGAGAGGTAGAAGCAGACTCCCCACTGAGCTGGGAGCCTGACGTAGGGCTCGATCCCAGGACCTGGAGATCATGACCTGAGCCGAAGGCAGATGCTTAAACATCGTGAGCCACCCAGGCACTCTAAGGAATATTCTTTTTTTTAATAGTATCCTGTTCTTGTTTCCTGGGTCTGGTATCTTCTTTCATTTCTTTCCTTCTTTCTCCCTGTATAATGTTTTACCCAAGTTGCTTTTTCTCTGTATGTTCTGATCACTATCATTCATGTCAGAGACTTTCTTCAGATGTCTGCTAATTGATGATTATCCATGTTCATGTTAAAGTATAAAAGACCAAAAACCTGCTTGGGTGTCTCAAGCCATGGTCAGCTTATAGACATGGAGCATTACAGTAGGGCAGTTTTCTGGGCTTGGCACTATTAACATTTTGAGCTGGATAATTCTTTTTCTTTGGAGGGGGTGGGGGAGCATTCTTGTGCAATGTAGGATGTTTAGCTGCATCCATAGATACCAGTACCCCCCCCCCCCCCCACACACACACCAGTCTGTCATTCCTCCCAACAAGGATGAGTCTGGGGGAGGCAGGAGGGGTGCCTTTGGACATCTGGGTGGCATTTTTGTACTGCTGTCAGTGAAGAAGTAGGTTCTCTGCACTATGGGAATGGATATGTGCTGAATTCTGACTCCTCTAGCAACATGGAATCTTGGGCAATTTTAGTCTGTTCAGGCTGACATGACAAACACCACACACAGGATGGCTTGAACAGCAGATTTATCTCCTCATAGTTCTGGAAGCTGAAACTCTGAGATCAAGTTGTCAGCAGGGCTGGTTTCTCCTGACTTTTCTCTTTGGCTTGTAGATGGCTGACTTTTTTTTTTTTTTTCTTTTTGTGACCTCATATGATCTTTCCTTTGTGTACACATCTTTCTCTGTGTGTCCAAATTTCCTCTTCTTGTAAGGACACAGGTCAGATTGGCTTAGGATCTACCCTAATGGCCTCCTTTCAACTGAATCACCTTTTTAAAGACCTTATCTCCAAAGATGGTCACATTCTGAGGTCCTAGGGTTTGGGACTTCAACATCTGAATTTAATGGGAGACAAAATTCAGCCCGTAACAGGCAGGCTGTTCAATTTTTCCAATAATAGTGCCCTTTCCAAAGGTGTCAGGACAATTAGAGGTGGCACTGGTCTTGGGCCAGCCTACCCCAAGCCATTCCCAGCCTTCTCTCATTTCACTTTGTAAGGCAGCAGCAACAAGTCTGTTTCTGGGCTGTGCTTCCAGGCTCACAGGCTAGCTGGCTTCCTGCTGGCTCAACTGATGGGAGGTGGTGGCATAGTTTGGAGAGCCTGAAGAGGTGAGGGGCCTGAGCGTGTCCCTTCCCTTCTTCCTGCCTCACAAGGTAGCCACACACACAGCATTTCCATCTCTTCTAAGGTTCCAGCTCCCACTGAGCAGGCGTGTATGGTTCCCTGGACTCCCATAACACCACTCCCTCCCTCTGGCCCCAGCCTAGAGGGATGGTGAACAACCCCTCCCACCCCGTGGCTAATCTCTGGGCTGTCCTAATGCCCCCCATTTGCTTATCCATCGCCTGTGACCCCAATCCTGTCATGCAGGTCCCTCCAATGTGAGTATTCTGAGTGGTTTCTTGGCTAAATCCTGACTGATACAGAAGTACTTTTTCCTGAAAGGATTTGAGGCTGGAAATAATGCTGAAAGGGTTAGAAACATAACAGACATATTCAAATCAGGTAAATAAATGTTTTGTTGAGCCCCTTCTGGGTTCTAAGCATGGGCTTAACAAGATGTTTACAACCCAGTATTGAACACCTACTATGTACATATGGGATGCATCAGCTTAAAGTCTGTTTTAAGTCTAGAACAGTCCTGCTGAGGGACCCAGACATGCTCCTGTATGTAATCAAATCTTCCATAGCTTGAGGGTCCATTACCGGAGTACCTGCAAATTTCACAGATCTGTACCCTGAGCTGCAATGACACAGAACTTCAACCAAAACATCCTTCCAGACAGCAAACCCTGACAGTCCCACCGGGACACGGTGAAGAGTCTTCTTTGAGGGAGGCTCAGCTGAGGAGCCCAAGGTCCCTCCTTTACCCACCTTTGCTGCCGGTGGCCTCTAGCCTCCCTCCCTCCCCAGACCCTGGCCCCGGGTCCTGCTTCCTGCTTCCAACTGCTGCTCCTGGCCCTTCTGTTTGGGTGCAGCATTCACCCTGTGCTCCCTGAAATATTACTGGATGCAGCGTCCTCCTGGACCTTCCCCTGGGACAGGGACCCCGTCTTCAGTGAGAGACTTCCCCCCTGCTCAGCTGGCCCTGCTGCTCCTGGCCCACCATCACCTGTGGAGAAACTTCAGGTCCGAGGGTCCTGGCTGGAGTGTCTGGGAAGGCAGAGGGTAGGGAGGCAAAAGGGGTCTCTTTGGCGGTATCCCTGCCTCTCTTCATCCCCTCCCCAGCTGTCATCCTCCTGGCCAAGCCAGGAGTTGATGTAAATGGTCAGAATATTTGCAACTTACCAGGACCCTTTAGAGAACAAAAAAGGCAGCCTGCAGATCAAGGCAGGCTCCACGCTGGCTCTCAGGCACCACAGGCAGTGAGACCCTTGGGCCTCGCCGTCCAATAAGAACATAAGTGAACCAGATGCAATTTTAAAACTTCTTGTGGCCACATTAAAAAATAGCTGAAAGAAAAGGTGAAATTGATTCTAATAATATTTTCTGTAACCTAATATATCTAAAATAGTATTGCTTTAGCAGGCAATTCTCTTTTTTAATTTAAATTCACTTAGCCAACGTATAGTACATCATTAGTTTCAGATGTAGCGTTCAGTGATTCATCAGTTGCGTGTAACACCCACTGCTCATCACACCACATACCCTCCTTGATGCCCATCACCCTGTTACCCTATCCTCCCCACCCACCCACCTCCCTTCCAGCAACCCTCAGTTTGTTCCTCAGGGTCAAGAGTCTCTCATGGTTTGTCTCCCTCTCTGATTTCTTCCCATTCAGTTTTCCTTCCCTTCCCCTATGATCCTCTGTGCTGTTTCTTATATTCCACGTATGAGTGAAACCATATGATAATTGTCTTTCTCTGATTGACTTATTTCCCTTAGCATAATACTCTCCAGTCCTATCCACGTCAATGTAAATGGCAGGTATTCATCGTTTCTGATGGCTGAGTAATATTCCACTGTATATATAAACCACATCTTCTTCATCCATTCATCTGTTGAAGGACATAGTTTGGCTACTATGGACATTGCTGCTATGGACATTGGGGTGCAGGTGAGCAGGCAATTCTTACAAAAATTATAAAAGATTGGTCCCCTGCACAATACCAGGGCACTGGAAGGAGATGGGGACCATGGAGGTGTTGCATCAGACTCTCAACCTGGGCATAACTCCCAGGTACACCCAGGGAAGACAGAGCTGAGTTTAAAGGTTGGCAGGAGTAAGCAAGGCTATTAGAAAATTGGCCGGAGGGGCTGGGTGGAGAGGGGTGGCTGAGGTTTTGCTCCTGAGAGGGACGACATGGAGGTAAGATGTGTCTACGAAGACTTTAAACACTCTGCTGTATACACCAACGTTTTGTGGGTGTAGCTTTTCAGGGAACCCCAAACTGGGTTCCCCACCAAGGTGACAATGACAGAGCAGCCCCAGCCTCCAAGTGAGAAGGGGAGGGCAGGCAGAAGTCAGCCAGGGATGACCTGGTGAGCACCACGGGGATCCACCCGGGAGCTCGGGCCAGGCTCTCAGCAGGTCTGAAGGGTGGTGCTCCCTGCTGGCACTGCCTAGGACACCTTGCCTGGTTCATCAGGCTCCCAGTCTCGGGCAACTCCTCATACTTTGGCCCAGGGGAAAACTGACTCTGACACAAATAAAGCTGCCGACCCAGGAGCTTAAAACTCACCTGAGAAACCTGTCCCTAAATCAGAGCAGATCTGAGCCTCATGAACCATCTCCGGCAACCTAAGTTGGGGGGGGGGGATGCATTATTTAAAGGAAAATGGACTTTTATAGCCTTTATGGTTTCCCCTGTCATAATCATGAGAGCCCATATTCTCCGGATGTTCACTGTATGCCAAGCACCTTGCGAATAGCTGGACCAATCTTAGATCTCATCTTGTAGACAAGAAAACTGAGCCTTGCAGAGGTCATGGAATTTTCCTACAGGTCCTAAGGGCTGGATTCAGAGCTGGACATCTGAGGGGGTCTAGTTCAGGGGTAGAGGGTGTGGCTGCAACCAAGTCAGACGTCTGACTCCAGCACCTGGGACACTAACCACTGTTCGGTATGCCACCTCCTTATAACCGGAGTAAACATGTGCGGCAGAGACAAGTTTAAAAAAGGAAGCACAGGGGCACCTGGGTGGCTCAGTCGGTTAAGCGGCTGCCTCTGGCTCAGGTCATGATCCCAGGGTTCTGGGATCGAGCCCCGCATCGGGCTCCCTGCTTCTCCCTCTACCTGCCACTCCCCCTGCTTGTGCTCTCTCTCTCACTCTCTCTGACAGATAAACAAATAAAATCTTTTAAAAAATAAAAATAAAAAGGGAAGCACACATAAATAAGGCAATTATTAAGTCACCCAGGAGTAACCACTATGAGCATTCTGCCTTACAACCTCAGATGTGTGTGGGGTGATGTATGTCCTTTTCTCTTTTTCTAGAGATTTTTAAGACAGTGCTTGTTATTCATAAACATCCTTCCATGTGAATGTGTATTTTACAAGAGCGGGCTTTATTTTATTTGGGCTTTATTTTATTTCATAAATGAGCTACATGATTTCAACCCAATCCCCCTCCTGTTGGACATTGTGGGTTTTTTCCATCTCTCACAGTTAGAATAGCCTTGTAACAAATCTTGTTACATGTCCTACTTATTTCTTTGGCAAATTCCTAAATGTGGGAGACAAGATCAAAGCATATGCACAATGTAAAAGTTATTGCTATATAATGCTACAAATGTCCCAGTTGAAACTCCCACCAACAGGGCCTGAGAGTACCTTTCCTCACCTGTGCAACCATGTGCCATATAATCCTTACAGATTTGACTTTTTCCAGCTTCTTACAGCTACTTGAATTTCCATTGATTTGACCATCTGTCAAGTTAACACCTTTTTTCTGTACGTATTTCTTTAGTGAATTGTTTGCATCATTTGGCCAATTTTTCCATGGAGTGTTTGGATTTTTTTTTCTTTTTTCTTATTGAGATCTGAATGCCTTTTATATGTTAAGGATATTAACATATCAAAGATAGCAAATATTTTCCCCCAATTTGCTATATGCTCTTTGACTTTTTAATGATTGGTTTTTTCTGTGCTAAATGCAATATATTTTTTAAACCTTTTTTTTCCTACCACTCTCCCATGAACAATTAAAGCTGCCTTGGGTAACTCCACACAGAGGTCTGATAACTGTCTTGGCCTCTGTGATGAACTAGCAATATCTGCCAAGGCGTGGGCAGGGAGCATTTGCCTTGCAGACCACCACAAAGAGAGGGAGACGTTGTGTCCCAACCATGAAAAGGGAAGGTCCAAACTATGAAATTGTGCTAAGACAACAGACATAAACTGAAAATGTTCCCAGCAGAAGGGATGTATGGCCATCCCACAGCAGCATAGAGGAGGGGACCAAGGCCCAGAAGACTTATGGGCTTCCATCAAGGTCACACAGCTGGTTAAGTGCAGACCTAGCCTTGGACTCATTCATCTTTCACCTTCAAGGCTACAGCTAACCTGCTGTGCCCCCTCAGGCAAGTCCCCTGTGTCTCTGGGTCTTAAAGTCCTCTCTATAAAATTCAAAGTTGCGGCTTAAGAAATTCTAATGACTTGGCCAGTACAAATCTCTGCTCTCTACGCACTGGAGTTTTGAAACATCTAGTGAAAGCTGGTCACTCAGCATCTGTTCCTTTCCATCTTCTGCCCTTCCCGGGAAAAGGTCAGTGTCTTAGCTCGGGCTGCCATCACAAAATACCACAGACCGGATGGCTTCGATAACAGGACTTTATGTCTCACAGTTCTGGAATCTGGAAGTCCAAGACCAAGGTCCATCAGGGTTCAGATTCTGGTGAGGGCTCTCTTCCTGGCTTGCAGATGGCCACCTTCTCACGGCATCTCCACATGGCCTTTCCTCTCGAGTGTGAGTGAGCAGGGAAAGAGAGAGAGTGACAGCAAACTTTCTGCTGTCTCTTCTTACAAGGATACTAATTCTATTGGACCAGGGCCCCACCCTTATGACCTCACTTAACCTTAATTACCTCCTTATAGGCCCTCTGTCCTTGCAGGCCTTTTGTCACATTAAGGGTTAAGATTTCAACATATGAATTTAGCAGGGACACAATTCAGTCCATAGCAGGTGACACAGGGGAGAGGATGCTCTAGGTTTGGCAGGAATTGGAGGAACATCTGAGTAGGCCTGTCGGCTTGTGGAGGATTGACTGCAGCTTTCTCAGTGCGGGAGTAGTGGGACTGTCCTTGGCGGATGTGACCCTGACATACTTCAGAGGATGAGCCATGTTGCTCCAACACCTCCTCTCTGACCTCACCTGGGCCTGAGGAACTGCATCTCAGCCAGCCTAGCCAAAGGCCTGGAGAGAAAACCAGGGCATGTTTCTGCAGGAACTGTTCACACATTTTAAGCAAGCATCCTGGCTGAGCTGGGCCAGTGGAGAAAGCAAAGTTGAGTTTTGCTCAGAAGCTTTTATAAGACCGTGGGCTTTTGTAGTCTGTCTGAAGTTGGATTCTGCCTCTTTTACTGACTAGCTATGATGTCTTGGACAAATAATGTAATCTCTGTGCCCAAAGATCTAAGTTAGGAATTGCAATAGCTGCTACTAATGGGAATCTTTTTTTTTTTTTTTAAGATTTTATTTATTTATCTGACAGAGAGAGAGCACAAGTAGGCAGAGTGGCAGGCAGAGGCAGAGGGAGAAGCAGACCCCCCGCTGATCAGGGAACCCGATGTGGGGCTCAATCCCAGGACCCTGGGATCGTGACCTGAGCCAAAGGCAGTCGCTTAACCAACTGAGCCATCCAGGCGCCCTACTAACAGGAATCTTAACCTCTTAAACAATGGGGACATTGAGTTCTTTCCTGCACACTTTCCATCTTTCTGCTTTGCCATCCTTAGCACGTGGATTCCACCTCCAAGGCTGCCTCATGTCCAAGATGAGTTGCAGGTGCTCTAGCCATCACATCTTCATTCCAGGCAGTGGGAGAGAGGGTAAGCAGGACACACATATTTTACAGAGCTTTTCCAGATGTCTGCCTTTTAAATGTTTCAGAAGTCCCATCAACATTTTCCTCTTACATTGTCTGAAAGTTATTCACAGGGCACAACCTGTGGCAAGGAAGACTGGGAAGTGTAGTCTCAGTGTGGCATGTTGCTGCCCCAAATAATATTGGGGTTCTTTTCTGAAGTGAAAGATTCAAATGGATATTGGGTAGGCATCTTGCAATTTCTGTTAACACTCAGTTTTTTTCTGCCTGCAATTTGGGGATTGTAATAATACCAACCTCACAGGAGTGTTGTGTTGCCTTGTACCTAGTAGAGACTCAATATATGTTAGCTAAATTATTGTCTATCAAGAGTGCATGAAGTGAAAAAGGAAAATAATGTTGGCATTACTATGAAGATAGTTTTGACCTCACAGACCCAATGAAAAGGTCTTGGTGGGTGGGGGGGCGGTGCTGGATGGCTCAGTCAGTTAAGCGTGTGCCTTCAGCTCAGGTCATGATCTAGGGTCCTGGGATTAAGCCCCGCATCAGCCTCTCCACTCAGTGGGGAGTCTGCTTCTTCCTCTCACTCTCCCTCTGTGCTCTCTCTCTCAAATAAATAAATAAAAATCTTTTTTAAAAAAGAAAAGGTCTCGGTGGCGCCTGGGTGGCTCAGTCGTTAAGCGTCTGCCTTCGGCTCAGGTCATGGTCACAGGGTCCTGGGATCGAGCCCCGCATCGGGCTCCCTGGTCTGCGGGAAGCCTGCTTCTCCCCCTCCCACTCCCCCTGCTTGTGTTCCCTCTCTCGCTGTGTCTCTCTCTGTCAAATAAATAAAATCTTTAAAAAAAAAGAAAAGGTCTCAGGGGTTCCCAGGACTCCCAGATTACATTTTGAGAACTGCTGCTTAGAGAATCAGATTATCCTTGGAGGGACTTGCTAACCAAGCTCCAGCATGACACCGAAAGAACATACAACCATCCTTTTACCTTTATGAAGTTTGGATAATTTTTGTTAACAGATATGACCTAGTTTTTCTTTTTCCAAGATCGAGCATAATCTGTAATGCCCTGTGTATGTCTTTGTCTTTGCTCATCTTAGAAGTGTAAACCCCATGAGCACTTGCCACTGTGTTCCAAAGCTTGACATGTGGAAGTAGATCCACAGACAGAAACTTGACAATGTTGAGCTTTACCGACACCCTATGCTCCTGGAAAACAGTAAAGGTTAAGACCTCCCCATCCCAATCCACCCATTGTGTTCTGGAAAATAACTCACTGCAAAGAACCACCCTTCCTTCCCCGTATGACTTAAATAAGACTCACGGATGCCCTCCTTGTTTACCCATGACAAGGCCAGACACAAACCCTCTAAATTCTTTCTTTGCCTCATACATGGTTAGCTGAGCCTCTTGTCCCCACTGATCAATCAGAACAAAATGCTTGTTTTAACCAAAATTCCATGAAACCTCTCGCCTTCATCCAGGCCCCTGAATGGACTTTAGCCTACCCTCAGCTTGAGCCACTATACAGCCCCTCTTTGAGAATAGGCTGGCCTCAGGTAGAACGTTCTCGTATCTACTTATCCAGTTCTGCCACCCTTTTGTCCTACTTCCCCACACCTGGTTCTTTTCAGCCTTGCTTACTCCTCTCTATAAAAGAAAAGCTCTTTCTAACTCTTGAGATGCTTGCAGATCTTATAGTCAGAGGGTTCTCCCTATGGCAAATCTTTTTCTCCCCTTGCAATAATCTTTTTGAATAAAATCTCTCCTAAATCTGGATTTGTTTTTTATTGGACATGCTGAATGGAAGAAACAAGTGTAACAGATCGGAGAGTGGCTATATTAATTCAGCTTTGCAGATTCTGATCTGACTCCTCTCCCTTTTAATCACATTCTTACATTCTGATGCCTAGACTTGCCAAATCCACCAGCCCATGACCAAGCCCTTTGGGCCAGGAGCACGGCTGTGGCTGACAGCGGGGCTTTACACATTAGGATTTGGATTGTGGTGCTGGCGCTCCCCTCCTCTGTACCTCGGGTCAGGTCACTTAATGTCTCACCTGTTGAGCCACTATTTACTAAGTGTAGGCTTTGAACTGGACACAGGTTGTGGTGAGCAAAACAGACGATAATTAGGGACAGGAGGATTCGGGCAATAAAACAAGTAAATCAACTGAGAAGTGAGATGAAGAAACAGAATGTCCTGACAGAGCATGGAGGGAGCACCCAGGTATATGGGGTAGACAGGGAAGGCTCTGCTGAGAAAGTGGCTTATCTGAGGCCTGGGGGCCCGAAGGTCCAGCCATACCAGCAGCTGAGAGAAGGCTATTCCTGTGAAGGGCCAGGGGTGGGAGATCTGGGTGTTTAAAAGCCAGAAAAAAGGGGAGAGTGGCTGAAAGGAATGAGTAAATGGCAGAGAATGCACTGGAGCCCGCTTACGGTCCGGGCCTTTGTCTGCCAAGATAAAGAATTCTACTTTTATTTTAAGTAGGATGGAAAGCCATAAAAGGGAGAGATCTTATTGTTTTAATCCTTTTGCTTTGTGGTTTAATTTGATTATTACTGAGATTTCATTTTTCTTCCCTATTAACCATTTGTATACTTTGGCGAATTGTCTGCTTATGCTCCCCACCCATTTATCTACTGGGCTGTGAAGTGACTTTCTCATTCATTTGATGAGGTTTGTCTCAATTAAGGATTTTAATCTTTTGTGGTGTTTGTTGCATATATTTCCCCCTGGTTACTGATTGCTTTTTAATTTTGCTTTCCTTTTTGGGGGTTGAAATTTTAAACCTTTGTGCTTTAGTGTATGAGAAGGTTCACCCATCACTATTAAGCTTAAGGAGTCCCCCGCCATCGAACTTGGGTAAATTGTGTTGTTTGTGGTCCGTGTTGTCGTGGTTCAATGGTTTACATTGGTGGTCTTTTCTATTTTCGTGTGCGCGGAGGACCAAACTCCTCCGGTGGCGGTGAGGACTTCAAGATGTGGAGACCCCTGGCCCACCCCGGCCGAGCCAGAGCGGGGTGGGGAGCCCTTCCCAGCCGGAGGCCGCAGCAGGTGGCACCCACTCTCCTGCGAATCCGCCCCCTCGTTACACAGTTGACACAGAGGGCGGGGCCAAAGTCCTCTTCTACAGGTGAGAAAGCTGAGGCTCAGCAGAAAGCTGGGAGGGGGAGGTAAGCCTACAGCAGAAGCAAAAACTGCAGCTGGGCAGAGCTGGTGCCCCGGTGGCGGGCAGGGGGCGGGGCGAGGGCCCGGTCGGAGAGCTAGAGCCCCGCCCCTCCCCGGCCCCGCCCCCCCGCCGCCTTTCCCGTACTGACCTCTCAGCACAGCCCGGCTCATTCCGGAGCCCGCGCAGCGCTGATTTCATTGGCTGCCTCGCCGTCCCCGCCCCCTGGAGACCTGCTGATTTTCGTAGCCAATCAGCAGGCGCGGCGGCGGCGGCGGCGAGTCTCGAGGGAGACCGGGTGCTGAGGTACCGGGGTTGGCAGGAGGGGCCGCGGTCCTGGGAGGGGGACCGCGCGGGCCCTCAGCGGCGCCGCGGCTGAGAGGTTGGGCCACCCTCCTGCCTCGGGGGCGAGCCACCCTCCTGCGTCCGGAGGGGCGGCGACCGCCACCGTCCGGGGCTGGCCGGAGGTTGTTGGGGTTGAGGGCAGAGGTCGGAGGTCGTGCCTTTGTGGAATGTTGGGGTCCCGCCCGTCTAAGCCTAGGAGCGGGCCGCGCCCCGTTTTGTTTTTGTCGGCGCCTGTGTGGGGACCGCCCTCCTTGCACGGAAAGGGCTCTGAGGGAAACAGGCCTGGGAGCCGCCAGGGCCCCTCGCAGGCCCTGCGCTCTGAGGCGAGGCCGGCGGCCCTCGGGTCCCCGAGGACGGCCGCCGCCTCCCTCCTGCCGGCCCGCGGGTCTGGAGGGGGAGGGCGGCACGGTCGCGCGGGGGCCACTGGCTGTCCCCGAAGGCGCCGCTCCCCTGGGCTCCGAAGGGCCCCGCGCCAGCGCTTCTGAGGCTGTCATTCCCCGTGTTTGAGATTTCGTTTCTGGAACCTCACTCGGACGGTTCCCAGAGGGGAAAGCGGGTAGTGTGGCTTTTGCACTTGGCTGGAGGTGAAACTAAAAACCAGGCGCGGGATGTAAGGAAGGCAAAGGGACCTGTGAGAAAGTGGACGAATTTCTGAGCTCGACGAGAATTTTCTGCCCATCTTGGCCCACATACTACGTAGTTCAAGCCTGGGGTATTGGAAATCAGAGTATTTTATTCTCCTAGTTCTCATAAGCGAGTGCCCTTAGTCTTGACCTTCTTGGCGAGGATGCTTTGGAATGTGTAAAGTACTGAACAAGAATTGTTTTGTACAAAAGTTCGAAGTTAAGATTCTCAGAGCAAGGAAGCTGGGAACAGCCCTTGCCTCTCATCGCAAGGATCCCAGCAGCTGCTTTACCCCTCTGAGACCAAAAAGAGAAGTCGTTTCTTTATCTGTGTGGGTTCTGGGGAGACACCAGCTATGGATGAGGAATAAGGGGGATGCAATTAGGGGAAAATGCTATTTTTATATGCCTCTCACCCACCCCATCTCAGCTAGCGTAGAACCCATTATTTTTTGTACTGATGGTGTCTGTTGAGTATGTACAATGATCAGGGAAGGGAGGAATCTCTAACAAGACACTTCTCTTTAATACAGCTGCAGAGCAGTGAATGTGCCTTATGTGGAATTAACCATGGGGTTTGGTTTTCAGTTGAGAATATGAGGCAGAAGGAAGTGTTAACCAAGACCTTCCAAGGCCCAGCCATTGTCTGTAGGACTCCGACCAGCCACGTTTACATGTTTGAGAACGGTGGTGGGGACTCGGGGGACTCCTCTGAGGAAGAGTCCCACCGCGTGGCTCTGCGGCCCCGGGGCAAGGAGCGCCAGAAGAAGGGTGCCCATCACCCTCCCCAGCCAGGAGCAGGTGACGTGGTGCTGCTACAGCGGGAGCTGGCCCAGGAGGACAGCCTCAACAAGCTCGCTCTTCAGTATGGCTGCAAAGTAAGAAACCCCGCAGGTGAAGGTGTCACCTGTCCCTCGGCTCCTGTGTGTTTAGAGGAACAGAGCAACTCACTGAAGGGTGGGGGCCCTTGCTGCCCCTTCCTGACCCTGCAGAGGTGGTTTGGAGAGGCCTCTTGTAGCCTTAAAGGACGCCCCCCTTCCCCCACCCATCTAGCCAGAGATGGAAGGCAGGTGGAAGTACTTTAAAGTCTGAACCTTGGGATCATGAAAAGTGAGGGTTAGGAATCTCACGTGTTGGGGCAGTTCCCTCTCTGCAGAGTACTTCTCTCACTGTCCCTCCAAACTGAATTTCAGAACCCCCCCCCCTTTTTTTTTAAGTAGGCTTCATGCCCAGTGTGGAGACCAGTGGGGGGCTTGAACTTGCAATCCTGAGATTAAGACCTGGGCTGAGATCAAGAGTCAGATGCTCAGGGGCACCTGCGTGGCTCAGTCGGTTAGGCCTCTGCCGTCAGCTCAGGTCATGATCCCGGGGTCCTGGGCTCGAGCTCCACATTGTGCTCCCTGCTCAGCGGGGAGTCTGCTTCTCCCTCTCCCTCTGCCCCTCCCCTGGCTTGTGCTTTCTCTCTCTTTCGCTCTCTGTCTCTCTCAAATAAATAAAATCTTAAAAAAGCCAGATACTCAGCTGACTGAGCCACCCAGACACCCCTCCAACCCCACACCTTTTTTTTTTCTTCTTTCAAGCACATTTTATTTAAGACCTACTAGGGCCAAAGATGCCAGGCAGAATTTATCCAAGATTTATTTGGTAGGCTTGCTTTTTTGGCTACTTCTCTTTTTCTGATCCTTTCTTGCTGGTTGTAGCTTATTCGGTCAAGTTTTACATTCTCTCTTTTAGAACTGCATGATCTAGCCTTTGTACGCTGTGTATCTATATAACCCTGTTTCTCTCTTTAATTATGTTTTTAGCATTCAGAGTGATTAACATGGCAAAGTAAGTAGGAAAGTATTTATAGAATTGCTGCATTTTTCTCCTAGATTGAAACTATTTATTTTATTTTGCTAATAACACTGTGTTACAACTTTCTGTGGCCTCCCCTGAGGCTGTCTAACCAGTTTATTTGAGAAATCTTTTCCTCCTTAGTTTCTTATCATTTATCTAACAAGGTTCAAATGGTTAAACACATTGTATAGGATGTTGTGGTATTTCCCAGGGGAAATAAATAGGTTGGTCTCTAGGGACACAGAGTGGTCTCTCAATTGTACTGAGATTTATATGTGACTCTCTAAATAGGCATACTGTGTGGTTTATAGACATGGGCTGAAAATGAATCTGACCCTACACTGAGTGGATGCAGTGGGCTTCTTGGAATACTGATGTTTAATAAATCTGTGAAGACTATATAATGCCTCTGATAAGTAATCAGTTTTCCAGTTTATTTATTTTTTTTTTTTTATTTTTTTTTTTTTTATCATTTTCATTGCTTCAGTTTTCCAGTTTAAAGTAAATATAAATTTGGTGTTAATTTATTAAAGGCAGAGACCGAGACTATCAGGTCTCAAGCACCTTATGCTTTAGTTTCAAGACATGATAAATTACAAATGTCTGCCACCCCGATTCAATTAGATGATAAAAACAATTGCTCAATAAGTGAAAAATAATGGAGATGATTGATTTGAATAAGGTGCTATCTAAAGGTGTGTTGGCTGTATTTACACTCTAGTTTAAAGTGGGCTTATGAGTTAAGATCTTAAAGTCCATCTCTAATGCTTTCAGTAAGTTCCAAACATTAGCTTGAGGGAGGATTTCTCTTTGACTTACATTCTGCACCACCCCTCCCTTAAGATTTGATTTTGGAAGGAGTTTGTCATGAACTTTGTTACTTTGTAAAACTCATAGTGCTGTTGCTTTCTCCTCGGGTAGTAAAATTAAAACAGAAGATTTCAGTCCCATACTTTCCAACTTGATTCATGATTCCCTATATGTTTCTAATTATCATTAAGTGTTGTGAAATCCTCAAAGTGTATTACCCCTAGATCACTTCTATTTAAAAGATAAGTTTATATGCCATACAATACTTCTGGGCAAGAAAACATGGTAGAATCATGAGGACATACGTCTTAAAACGTTATTACAGTTAAAATAGGTTCTGAGTGTCTCTTGAGTTGGCTGAGGCTTTGTGTTTGGGGATCGCTAATGTAATCAGCTACTGAATTGGGTTCTTAATGTGGGAAGGAAGTCAGCCAGACGGGGGCACTGTTGCCTCAAAAGTTAAAAGAAGTAGAAAGGGCTATAGCTTTTTAAGTTGCCATGGTTGGGTTTCACCTAAAAACGTTTTGTTGCGGTCACACTTTAAACAAACAAGAGACTCTTTTCCAAAATTGATCTTATGTTATTCAAACTTGTAAATCTGTATGGAAATGTGATGATTAAGCTACACATTCAGGCTGAGTTAAAGCCAAAAAAGTTACTCAGCCTAAACTAATTTTGTACATAGATGCAGTTTTCCAATATTCATCAGATTCTTAAGCGGGGTGGGCTTGGATCCTCTTTCATAGAGAGCTACTTTTTGGATATTCGTTCTAAGGAGTTTACATATTTCGTGATGTTTGTCTTCATGGCTTTCCTAGGTCGCAGATATCAAGAAAGTCAACAACTTCATCAGAGAACAAGACTTATATGCTTTGAAATCTATTAAGATTCCAGTGAAAAATCATGGGATCCTAACAGAGACCCACAAAGAACTCAGACCCCTCCTGAGCCCATCCTCAGAGACCAGAGTGACCTTTGAGGAGCAGCCAGACCCAGATAGAGCAGCTGTAGGCACCGGTGCCCTGCCCAGCCCACTGACGGATTTCTTTAAGGGCATTGACCAGAATATTGAGCACGCAGTGCAGTCAGAAATCTTTCTAAATGAAAGTTATTGTGTAGAGACCTCCAAGCAGCCGCTGCTCCCGGCTTCTCCGAAGACCCCGACAAATGGTGCAGACTGTGGAATTCAGTGGTGGAATGCCGTTTTTATCATGCTTCTAATTGGGATTGTTTTACCAGTGTTTTATTTGGTCTATTTTAAAATCCAAGCTACTGGCGAGATCCCCAGTAGCTTGAACACAACTGCTGTCCCCAATGGCTCGATGACCGTGAGTGCAGTTCCAGGGCATGTCCCCAGATTAGCAGTTCCAGTGCCGACCGTCCCCTCTTCAGACAGCCAGTTCAGTCCAACCACCCGGGCAGGGAACTAGCTCTTGTTGTTTCTAAAGACTCAGGCCAGTGTTAGCCTTCGGCCTCCCAATGCGCATCACCTGGCATTGGCCATATCTTAGGGTGCTGCATCTCCTTTTCTATGACATTCTGGACATGTCTCAGAAGCCAATGTTGAGTTCTCCAGAACACTCACCCTGAGGAATAGGCTCACCTAATCCAAGGCTGTGGGAGCCAAAACACCCGCCCCCTCAGCCCCCTGCATCCAGAAGGTACAGCAAGGGAGACATGTGCACGTGATACATGCCGTCTCTTGAAGGTATAGCGTGGACTGGCACTGCGTGGGCCCCCATATCGGAGGTGTTCGGAAGTTGAGGAGCGGCGTTAAACCTTCAGCGTGGGAGCCTCTGGGATCAGCTTTGGTGACGTGGCTGTTTGCAGTGTCCCCTGCCTGCTGGGAAGAGATGACTGGCTGTGACACATGGTGCTCTTTGTCCCCCTGGCAAAGGTGCTGTCCAGTAGCGGTGAACACCACCCTGTTTTGGAATAGGACAGATTATAAGAAGCCCTATGTCATGTTTGTTCCACCAGTTAGCCTTTTTTGAGGCAGTGTCACTTCTAGAATTGAAAAAGCCCTGAATCCGAATTGCTCTAATATCAAGTAAAGGGCAGTTCTCTTCCTTGTACTTCTAGAACTACTTAGTAATACCCAGGCTGGCTTTAAGGTGCCGCATGGTGTGGCCGGCACTTCCTGGCCAGAACATTTGGAGGCTTTTGCTCAGTTTCCCCTGAGGTGCATCCCCACTGCAGTGGCTGCCCAGATTACCCAAGTTAGCATTCTTGGAAAGAATTCTTGCTGGCCAGTGACTGGAGCTGAGTAGGTGCAGAGAAAAAGATGAGTGCCTATGACCGAGGTCCCAACAGGTGACACTTCTAAGGCCGAACAGTCTGGCATTGCTGAGAGCGGCAGCCCCTGGGTGTACCTGGAAAACAGGCGTAGGGAGAATAGGTGTGCTTTGTGCTGCTTCCCTTACTCTAATCTTGGGAAGTCTAGAGCCATTGCCCCAGAATGGGCCTCAGTGTTTTTCTTCGGGTAAATACACTTTATATAGTGTAGCTCATGATGTTAAAAACCAAACCACTTATTGGAGGGCCTAGAGGTGACCGTTGCTGTGAAGGCCATAAAAAGAGGGGTCAGGCTCCCATCAGTCTGAGGTTTTCCCATCTACACAGCAGCAGTCATGCTGGAGGCTCAAGGGAGGCATGGGTCAGCCTCTGAGGCCTTGCAGGTGGAGCAGGGGTACGTGAGGTGAGGGTGAAAGCCTGTTTGGCTGGAGCCCATCTCAGTCCCACGGAAAAATGGAAATGGGCTCACGTGGCTCGGAGAAGCCCGCCACCAGAGAGGAAAACAGACTGCACAAATGCTGAGCTTTGAGCTTTGAGCGAGGTTTATGTCATTGGACACATCAGGCCTAGAGATGAATTGAGAAGATTTCATCATTGTAAGAGGAGGTGAGTGTTGCAGAAGAGTACTTGAAATTGGCTTCTCATTTTTCTCCTCTCAGCTATGTGGAGAACGATTTGCCCTGGGTTCACTTAGTAAATTTAAAGTATCTTCAAAAGTAAATCTTTTCTTCAAAACCAAAATGGTCTTCAGGATAAAATGAACTCGTGAATTTTTGCTACAGGAAATGTTTTGATCATGTGAATGCTTTTCCAGCCAAATGTTTGTGCTCACTATGCCCCCTGGAGGCCACAGGTTTCTCTAACATATCACCATTAACTTAACGAGGCAGAGCCTGGAATCCCACGGGAAAATGGCTTTTGCCAGGCAAAGAATAAATATCTGTATCCTTTACTTTTTAAAAATGGAATAAAATAATTTCTTCTGTGAAGGAAAATTGATTCTTCTTTTTTTTAATTGGGGAGGGGTGGTATTTCCGAATTAAAAGATGTGCGACAATGTTGGAGAACATGGAGGTGTCCATGTCCAGGGGGTGAGGCCTGCCCAAGGGCTTGTGCTCAAGGTCACCAGAACAGGTGAAGAACAGAAGTGGTAAACCAGCACAGTCTCACTGATTGGTCTGTACAACATGCTTTAAAGTGGTTTTATTAAGTATACATGAGAGATACCATGAAGCTCATTTTCTACACATTTTACTGCATTTTTGGTGTCTTGGGAGTTAATGTTTTAAAGAAGTAATTAGATTTGATAGGTTGTGTTCGGTCCTTTTGATTGAACTATAGTGCCCAAGATTGTGGACACCTAGGGAATCTACGTCGTCAGGCAAACGATGCTCCCGTTTTACCCTGGGGTGACAAGGCTGCAGAGACTAAGCAGAAGTCTCAGGGTCACCCAGAGCAGGACTGCCCAGCCAAGGCCATGCCACAATCCTTCCTTGGGAAGCTGGTTCTTTAAATTGCCTCTGTTGGGGCGCCTCGGTGGCTCAGTCATTAAGTATCTGCCTTCGGCTCAGGTCATGATCCCAAGGTCCTAGGATCGAGCCCCGCATCAGGCTCCCTGCTCCGCGGGAAGCCTGCTTCTCCCTCTCCCACTCCCCCTGCTTGTGTTCCCTCTCTCACTGTGCCTCTCTCTGTCAAATAAATAAATAAAATCTTAAAAAAAAATAAACTGCCTCTGTTAATAGTGAAGCCTTCCCAGGGTTGAGGAAGAATGATAAACGTTCTTATTTCTCTACATCCGCACCAACATTTGTGAACTCTTGTCGTTTTGATGATAGCCATTCTAACAGGATGGGATATCTCACTGTGGTTTTGATTTGCATTTCCCTAATGGTTAGTGATGTTGAGCACCTTTTCATGTACCTGTTGGCCATTTGTATAATTTATTTGGGAAAATGTCTATTCAGGTGCTTTGCCCATTTTTTAATTGTTATATTTATATATATTTATTTTGCTGCTGAGTTGTGTGAGTTCCTTATGTATTTGGGCTGTTAACTCTTTATTGGATATATGGTTTGCAAATATTTTTTCCCACTCTGTAGGTTGTCTTCATTTTGTTGCTTGTTTCTTTTGCTATGCAGAAGCTTTAGTTTGATATAGTCTCACTTGTTTATTCTTGCTTCTTTTACTTATGTTTTTGGTATTATATCCAGAAAATCATTGCTAAGACCACTGTCAAGGAGTTTACCACCAAGGAGCTTATATTCAAGTCTTTAATCCATTTTGAGTTAATTTTTATGAGTGGAAAAAGATAGGGGTCTGCTTTCATTTGTTTACACATGAATATACATTTTCTCAGCACCATTTATTGAGGAGACTATATTTTCTCCATTGAGTATTCTTGGCTCCCTTCTCAATACGACTGTATATGCACCGATGTATTTCTGGGTTCTCACTTCTGTTGGTCTGTATTTGTTTTAATGCCATTACCAAACTGTTTTAATTACTATAGCTTTTATAATATAACTTGAAATCAGGAAGTGTGATGCCCTGCTTTGTACTTCTTTCTCAGGATTCCTTTGGCTATTCAGAGTCTTTTCTGCTTCCATATAAATTTTAGGATTTTTTTTTCTACTTCTGTAAAATTTGCTATTAGAATCTTGATAGGGATAGCACTGAATCTATAGATGGCTTTGAATAATATGGAAATGTAAACAATATTCAGTTTTCTAGCCCATGAACACAGGATACCTTTCCATTTATTTTTATCTTCTTTCATCAATGTTTTATAGTGTTCAGTGTAGAGTTCTTTCAACCTCCTTGGTTAAATTTATTCTTAAATATTTGTTTTTGATGTTACTGTAAATGGGATCATTTTATTTCTTTTCAGATAATTGTTAGTGTACAGACACACTACCAATTTCTATGTTAATGTTATATTAATAATTTTATGTTTATGTTAATTTTGTATCCTGGAACTTTACTGAATTCATTGATAAGATCTAACAGTTTTTTTTTTTATGAGTTTTTAGGATTTTATATATATAAAATCATGTCATCTACAAATAGAGATAATTTTACATTTTTTTTTTCAATTTCCTGCTTTTTATTTTTTTCTTGCCTGATCACTCTGGCTAGGGCTTCCAGTACTATGTTGAAAAGAGTGGTGAGAGTGAGCATCCTTGTTTTGTTCCTGATCTTAGAGAAAAAGCTTTCACCCCTTCATCATTAGGCATAAAGTTAGCTGTGGACTTGTCATATATGGCCTTTATTATGTTGAGGTACATTCCTTCTACACCTTATTTGTTGTTAAGAGTTTTTATCATGAACAGATGTTGAATTTTGTCAAATGTTTTTTCTCCGTCTATTGAGAGGATCATGATTTTTGTCCATTTTGTTAATAAGGTGTATCACATTGATTGCATATGTTGAACCACCTTCCATCCCTGAAATAAATCCCACTTGATCATGGTGAATGATCTCTGTAATGTGCTGCTGAATTTGGTTTGCTGGTATTTTATTGAGAATTTTTGCACCTATATTCATAGGGATATTGGCTTATAGTGTCCTTTTCTGTCTTTGGTATCAGGCAGTGCCTGATACTTTTCTGCCTTTGGTATCAGGCCTCATAAAATAAGTTTGGAAATGTTCCCTCCTTTTTCTTTTTTTTTTTTTTTTTAAGTTTGGAAAGTATTGGCATTAATGCTTCTTTAAATGCTTGGTAAAAGTCACTGTGAAGCCATCTGGTCCTGGGTTTTTCTTTTTTGGCAGATTTTTGATTACCAATTCAATCTCTTTACTAGTAACTGATCTGTTCTGATTTTCTGTTTCTTCCTGATTCAGTCTTGGTAGATTATATATTTTTAAAATTTATTCTAGGTTGTCCAGTTTGTTGGTGAATAGTTGTTCATAGTAGTCTCTTATGATCCTTTGTATATTTGTGGTATCAGTTGTGATGTCTCCTTTTTCTTTTATAATTTTGTTGACTTGGGTCCTCTCTCTTTTTTCCTTGTTTAGTCCAGCTAAAGGTTTGTCAGTTTTGCTTATCTTTCCAAAGAACCAGCTGTTAGTTTTATTAATCTTTTCTATTGTTTTCCTATTCTCTATTTCATTTATCTGCTCTAATCTTTATTTCCTTCTTTCTGCTAACATTGGGTTTACTTTGTTCTTCTTTTTCTAGTTTCTTAAAATGTTAGATTGTTTAAGATCTTGTTTCTTAATGTGGGTGCTTGTTGCTATGAATTTTCTTCTTATAACTACTTTTTGCACATATTCCATAAGTTTTGGTATGTTGTGTTTCCATTTTAGTTTGTCACAGGATAGTTTTTTATTCCCCCCCTTTAATTTCCTCTTTGATCCATTTGTTGTTCAGGAGAGCGGTGTTTAATTTCCATTTATCCATGAATTTTCCAGTTTTCTTCCTGTTATTTCCAGTTTCATACCATGTGTTCAGAGAAGATACATGATATGAGTTTAATCTTCTTGAATTTGCTTAGGCTTTTTTTGTGGCCTAATATATGGTCTATCCTAGAAAGTGTTTCAAGGGCACTTGGCAAGAATGTGTATTCTGCTGTTGTAGGATAATAATGTTCTGTATATATCTGTTAGGTCCGTTTGGGTCTATAGTGTTGTTCAAATCCACTGTTTTGTTTTTTTGATTCTCTGGATGATCTAGCCATTGTTGAAAGTGAGGTATTAAAGTCTCCAACAATTATTATATTGCTGTTTATTTCTCCTTTTATCCTCTGTTTTTGCTTTATATATTTAGGTGCTCCAATGTTGAATGCATAAATATTTACATTTTATATCTTTTTGATGGGTAGACCCCTTTATCTATATGTAATGACCTTCTGTGTCTCTTACCATTTTTAGTTTAAAGTCTATTTTGTTTGGTATAAGTACAGCTACCCCTGTTTTGTTGTTTTTGTTTGGTTACTGTTTGCTTGGAATACCTTTTTCCATCTCTTCATTCACAGTCTGTGTGTCTTGAGGCTAAAGTGAGTCTCAGGTAGGCAGCATATCATTGGGTCTTGCGGTTTTTCTTTTTTTTTTTTTTAATCTAGTCAGCTATTTTATGTCTTTTGACTGAAGAATTTAATCCATTTATGTTTAAAGTAATTATTGATAGGTAAGGACTTACTGTTGCCATTTCAATAATTGTTTTCTGGCTGTTTTGTAGATCCATTGTTCTTTGTTTCTTATCCTATTGTCTTGTTTTGTATCTTGAGGTCTTTTGGTGTCAATATGCTTTGAATTCTTTATTATTATTATTTTTTTGTGTGTGATAACTACAGGTTTTCCCTTTGTGGTTACCATGAGGCTTACATAAAATATCTTATAACACCTTATTTTATATTTTATTATTTATTTTTTTTAATTTTTAAAAAATGTTTATTATGTTATGTTAGTCACCATACATCATTACTTTTTGATGTAGTGATCCATGATTCATTGTTTTCGTATAACACCTAGTGCTCCATGCAGTACGTGCCCTCCTTAATACCCATCACCGGGCTAACCCACCCCCCCAACCCCCCGCCCCTCTAAAACCCTCAGATTGTTTCTCAGAGTCCATAGTCTCTCATGATTCATCTCTCCCTCCGATCTCCCCCCTTCATTTTTCCCTTCCTTTTCCTATGTCCTCCATACTATTCCTTATGTTCCACAAATAAGTGAAATCATATGGTAATTGACTTTCTCTGCTTGACTTATTTCACTTAGCATAATCTCCTCCAGTCCCATCCATGTTGATGTAAAAGTTGGGTATTCATCCTTTCTGATGGCTGAGTAATATTCCATTGTATATATGGACCACATCTTTATCCATTCATCTGTTGAAGGGCATCTCAGCTCTTTCCACAGTTTGGCTATTGCAGACATTGCTGCTATGAACATTGGGGTGATGACACCTTATTTTAAACTGACAACGTTTACTTCTCTCCCTTACATTTTAGGTTATTGATGTTAAAGTTTACATATTTTTTATATTCTGAAACCAATCACGTTGTAATTATGGTTATTATTACTACTATTTTTTGTCTTTTAAAGTAGAGCTGTAAGTCAATTATGCGTCACAGTTACTGTTTTACAGAATCTAATGTAATTTTGACTACATATACCAGGTAGTTTTATGTTACTTTCTTATGCTTTTATGAAATTAATCAGCATCCTTTTAATTCCACTAAAGAACTCCCTTTAACATTTCTTGGAAGGCAAGTTTAGTGGTGATGAACTCCCTCAGCTTTTGCTTGTTTAGGAAAGTATAACTCTCCTTCATTTCTGGAGCACAACTTGCTGGGTATAGAAATCTTGGCTGACAGTTTTTGTTTTTTTTTTCTTTCAATATTGTCAATGTATCATCCCTGGCCTGAAATGTGTCTGTTGAGAAATCTGCTGGTAGTCTTATGGGAATTCCCTTGTATGTAACTTCTCTTTTTTTTGTTGCCACTTTCAAAATTCTTTGTCTTTGATGACTTTTGACATTTTAATTATGATGTGTTGTAGTATACCCCTATTCAGGTTCAACCTATTTAGAGTCCTTTTGGCCTCATGGATCTGGATATCAATTTCTCTCTCCAGATTTGGGAAGTTTTCAGCCATTATTGTTTTAAGTATACTTACTGTCCTTTTCTCTTTCTCTTCTCCTTTGGCAGTTCCCATAATGCTGATATTGTTTGTGTTCCTTAAGTCTTGTAAGCTTTCTTCACTCTTCCTCATTCTTCTTTTTTTTCTTTTCTCTGGATAATTTCAAATATCCTATCTTCTAGAACATTGATTCTTTTGCCTTGTCGAGTCTGTTTTGAAGCTATTAAATTCTTCATTGTATTTTTCAGCTTTAGGATTTCTTTTTTTTTTTTTAATTTTTATTGTTATGTTAATCACCATACATTACATCATTAGTTTTTGATGCAGTGTTCCATGATTCATTGTTTGTGCATAACACCTAATGCTCGATGCAGAATATGCCCTCTTTAATACCCATCACCAGGCTAACCCATCCTCCCACCCCCCTCCCCTCTAGAACCCTCAGTTTGTTTTTCAGAATCCATCATCCCTCATGCTTTGTCTCCCCCTCCGATTCCCCCCCTTCGTTCTTCCCCTCTTGCTATCATCTTCTTTTTTGTTGTTTCCTTAACATATATTGCATTATTTGTTTCAGAGGTACAGATCTGAGATTCAACAGTCTTGCACAATTCACAGCACTTACCAGAGCACATACCCTCTCCAGTGTCTATCACCCAGTCACCCCATCCCTCCCACCCCACCCCCCACTCCAGCAACCCTCAGTTTGTTTCCTGAGATTAAGAACTCCTCATATCAGTGAGGTCATGATACATGTCTTTCTCTGATTGACTTATTTCCCTCAGCATAACACCATCCAGTTCCATCCATGTCGTTGCAGATGGCAAGATCTCATTCCTTTTGATGGCTGCATAATATTCCATTGTGTATACACACCACATCTTCTTTATCCATTCATCTGTCGATGGACATCTTGGCTCTTTCCACAGTTTGGCTATTGTGGACATTACTGCTATAAACATCAGGGTGCATGTACCCCTTCGGATCCCTACATTTGTATCTTTGGGGTAAATACCCAGTAGTGCAATTGCTGGATCGTATGGTAGCTCTATTTTCAACTTTTTGAGGAACCTGCATACTGTTTTCCAGAGTGGCTGCACCAGCTTGCATTCCCACCAACAGTGTAGGAGGGTTCCCCTTTCTCCGCATCCCTGCCAACATCTGTCGTTTCCTGACTTGTTAATTTTAGCCATTCTGACTGGTGTGAGGTGGTATCTCATTGAGGTTTTGATTTGGATTTCCCTGATGCCGAGTGATGTTGAGCACTTTTTCATGTCTTTTGTCCATTTGGATGTCTTCTTTGGAAAAATGTCTGTTCATGTCTTCTGACCATTTCTTGATTGGATTCTTTGTTCTTTGGGTGTTGAGTTTGATAAGTTCTTTATAGATTTTGGATACTAGCCCTTTATCTGATATGTCATTTGCAAATATGTTCTCCCATTCTGTCGGTTGTCTTTTGGTTTTGTTGACTGTTTCTTTTGCTGTGCAGAAGCTTTTTATCTTGATCAAATCCCGATAGTTCATTTTTGCCCTTGCTTCCCTTGCCTTTGGCGATGTTTCTAGGAAGAAGTTGCTGCGGCTGAAGTTGAAGAAGTTGCTGCCTGTGTTCTCCTCTAGGATTTTGATGGATTCCTGTCTCACATTGAGGTCTTTTAACCATTTGGAGTCTATTTTTGTGTGTGGTGTACGGAAATGGTCCAGTTTCATTCTTCTGCATGTGGCTGTCCAATTTTGCCAACACCATTTGTTGAAGAGACTGTCTTTTTTCCATTGGACATTCTTTCCTGCTTTGTCAAAGATGAGTTGACCATAGAGTTGAGGGTCCATTTCTGGGCTCTCTATTCTGTTCCATTGATCTATGTGTCTGTTTTTGTGTCAGTACCATACTGTCTTGATGATGACAGCTTTGTAATAGAGCTGGAAGTCCAGAATTGTGATGCTGCCAGCTTTACTTTTCTTTTTCAGCATTCCTCTGGCTATTTGGGGTCTTTTCTGGTTCCATACAAATTTTACGATTATTTGTTCCATTTCTTTGAAAAAAAGTGGATGGTATTTTGATGGGGATTGCATTGAATGTGTAGATTACTCTAGGTAGCATTGACATCTTCACAATATTTGTTCTTCCAATCCATGAGCATGGAACGTTTTTCCATTTCTTTGTGTCTTCCTCAATTTCTTTCATGAGTATTTTATAGTTTTCTGAGTAGAGATCCTTTGCCTCTTTGGTTAAATTTATTCCTAGGTATCTTATGGTTTTGGGTGCAATTGTAAATGGGATCGACGCCTTAATTTCTCTTTCTTCTGTCTTGTTGTTGGTGTATAGGAATGCCACTGATTTCTCTGCATTGATTTTATATCCTGCCACTTGACTGAATTCCTCTATGAGTTCTAGCAGTTTTGGGGTAGAGTCTTTTGGGTTTTCCACATAAAGTATCAAATCATCTGCAAAGAGTGAGTTTGACTTCTTTGCCGATTTGGATGCCTTTGATTTCTTTTTGTTGTCTGATTGCTGTGGCTAGGACTTCTAATACTATGTTGAATAGCAGTGGTGATAGTGGACATTCCTGCCGTGTTTCTGACCTTAGGGGGAAAGCTCTCAGTTTTTCCCCATTGAGAATGATAATTGCTGTGGGTTTTTCATAGATGGCTTTTATGATATTGAGGTATGTACCCTCTATCCCTATACTCTGAAGAGTTTTGATCCAGAAAGGATGCTGTACTTTGTCAGATACTTTTTCTGCATCTATTGAGAGGATCATATGATTCTTGTTCTTTCTTTTGTTAATGTATTGTATCACGTTGATTGATTTGCAGATGTTGAACCAACCTTGCAGCCCAGGGATAAATCCCACTTGGTCGTGGTGAATAATCCTTTTAATGTACCGTTGGATCCTATTGGTTAGTATTTTGATGAGAATTTTTGCATCCATGTTCATCAAGGATATTGGTCTGTAATTCTCCTTTTTAATGGGGTCTTTTTCTGGTTTGGGAGTCAAGGTAATGGTGGCCTCATAAAACGAGTTTGGAAGTTTTCCTTCCATTTCTATTTTTTGGAACAGTTTCAGAAGAATAGGTATTAATTCTTCTTGAAATGTTTGGTAGAATTCCCCTGGGAAGCCACCTGGCCCTGGGCTTTTATTTGTTGGGAGATTTTTGATGACTGCTTCAATTTTCTTAGTGGTTATAGGTCTGCTCAGGTGTTCTATTTCTTCCTGGTTCAGTTTTGGTAGTTGATACATCTCTAGGAATGCATCCATTTCTTCCAGTTTATCTAATTTGCTGGCATACAGTTGCTCATAATATGTTCTTATAATTGTTTGTATTTCCTTGGTGTTGGTTGTGGTCTCTCCTCTTTCATTCATGATTTTGTTGATTTGGGTCATTTCTCTTTTCTTTTTGATAAATCTGGCCAGGGGTTTATCCATCTTGTTAATTCTTTCAGAGAACCAGCTCCTACTTTCATTGATCTGTTCTGCTGTTCTTTTGGTTTCTATTTCACTGATTTCTGCTCTGATCTTTATGATTTCTCTTCTCCTGCTGGGTTTAGGCTTTATTTGCTGTTTTTTCTCTAGCTCCTTTAGGTGTAGGGTTAGGTTGCGTATTTGAGACCTTTCTTGTTTCTTGAGAAAGGCTTGTATTGCTGTATACTTTCCCCTTAGGACTGCCTTTGCTGCATCCCAAAGATTTTGAACAGTTGTGTTTTCATTTTCATTGGTTTCCATGAATTTTTTTAATTCCTCTTTAATTTCCTGGTTGACCCATTCATTCTTTAGTAGGATGCTCTTTAGCCTCCATGTATTTGAGTTCTTTCCGACTTTCCTCTTGTGATTGAGTTCTGGTTTTGAAGCATCGTGGTCTGAAAATAGGCAGGGAATGATCCCAATCTTTTGGTACTGGTTGAGACCTGATTTATGAACTAGGATGTGATCGATTCTGGAGAATATTCCATGGGCACTAGAGAAGAATGTGTATTCCGTTGCTTTGGGATGGAATGTTCTGAATATGTCTGTGAAGTCCATTTGGTCCAGTGTGTCATTTAAAGTCTTTATTTCCTTGTTGATCTTTTGCTTAGATGATCTGTCCATTTCAGTGAGGGGGGTTTTAAAGTCCCCCACTATTATTGTATTATTGTCAATGTGTTTCTTTGCTTTTGGTATTAGTTGCCTTATATAATTGGCTGCTCCCATGTTAGGGGCATAGATATTTACAATTGTTAGATCTTATTGTTGGATAGACCCTTTAAGTAGGATATAGTGTCCTTCCTCATCTATTACAGTCTTTGGTTTAAAATCTAATTTGTCTGATATAAGGATTGCCACCCCAGCTTTCTTTTGGTGTCCATTAGCATGGTAAATGGTTTTCCACCCCCTCACTTTCAATCTGGGGGTGTCTTTGGGTCTAAAATGAGTTTCTTGTAGACAGCATATTGATGGGTCTTGTTTTTTAATCCAATCTGATAACCTGTGTCTTTTGATTGGGGCATTTAGCCCATTTACATTCAGGGTAACTATTGAAAGATAGGAATTTAGTGCCATTGTATTGCCTGTAAGGTGACTGTTCTTGTATATTGTCTGTGTTCCTTTCTGGTCTATGTTGCTTTTAGGCTCTCTCTTTGCTTAGAGGACCCCTTTCAAGATTTCTTGTAGGGCTGGTTTTGTGTTTGCAAATTCCTTTAGTTTTTGTTTGTCCTGGAAGCTTTTTATCTCTCCATCTATTTTCAATGACAGCCTAGCTGGATTTCATATTCTTGGCTGCATATTTTTCTCGTTTAGTGCTCTGAATATATCATGCCAGTCCTTTCTGGCCTGCCAGGTCTCTGTGGATAGGTCTGTTGACAATCTAATGTTTCTACCATTGTAGGTTACAGATCTCGTCTCCCGAGCTGCTTTCAGGATTTTCTCTTTGTCTCTGGGACTCATAAGTATTACTATTAGATGTCAGGGTGTTGACCTATTTTTATTGATTTTGAGTGGGGTTCTCTGTGCCTCCTGATTTTGATGCCTGTTTCCTTCCCCAAATTAGGGAGGTTCTCTGCTCTAATTTGCTCCAATATACCTTCTGCCCCCCTGTCTCTTTCTTCTTCTTCTGGGATCCCAATTATTCTAATGTCGTTTTGTCTTATGGTATCGCTTATCTCTCGAATTCTGCCCTCGTGATCCAGTAGTTGTTTATGTCTCTTTTTCTCAGCTTCTTTATTTTCCATCATTTGGTCTTCTGTATCACTGATTCTCTCTCCAGCCTCATTTATCCTAGCAGTTAGCACCCCCATTTTTTATTGCACCTCATTAATAGCCTTTTTGATTTCAACTTGGTTAGATTTTAGTTCTTTTATTTCTCCAGAAAGGGTTTCTCTAATAACTTCCATGCTTTCTTCAAGCCCAGCTAGTATCTTTAAAGTGATGATTCTGAACTCTAGATCTGACATCGTACTAATGTCCATATTGAGTAGGTCCCTGACAGTCGGTACGACCTCTTGTTCTTTTTGTTGAGGTGATTTTTTCCATCTTGTCATTTTGTCCAGAGGAGAATAGGTGAATAAGAGAACAAAATGCTAACAGGGCAACAACCTCCCCAGAAAATATACTCTAAACAAATCAGAAAAGACCTGAAGCCAGGGGAGAAGAAAGGGAAAGAAAGAAAAAAGAAAAAGAAAAAAAAAAAGGTAAAAACAAACAAAAACAGAACAAAACAAAAAAAACAGAATATGATCAAATATGATCAGGCTGGTGCATAGATCATTGCCACACACTAGATTCTGGGTGTATTTTGGTCTGTTAGAAGAAAGTGCCTCCCAAAATTTTAAAGAAAGAAAAACTTATATATGTACAAAAATAAGGGTTGATAGGATGAAGGGATGGAATATGACTGTAAAGATGAAAATTATAAAATTTTATAAAAGGAATTGATAAGTTGTTTGAAAAAAAGAAGAGGATTTAAAAAAAAAGGGGGAGAGAATGTGATCAGGCAGGAGACTAGAACAAAGCCATACACTAGAGATTTAGGGTATATTTTGATCTGTTAGAAGAAAGTGTATCTCAAAATTTTAAAGAGAGAACAACTTTATATATATATATGCCAAAAACAAGGGTAACTACTATGAAGGGATAGAATATGACTCTAAAAATGAAAAATAAAAATGTTTTTTTAAAAAGGGATTGATTAGATGTTGGTTGAAAAAGGGAAAAAGAAAAATTCAAAAAAAAAAGTTAAAAAAAAAATTAACTTTCAAAGACTAAAGAATCATGGGGAAAAAAGCCATGGACTCTATGTGCTGTATTCCCCTAGCGTTGGAGTTCTGGCATTCTCATTGATTGGTAAACTTGGTCTTGGCTGGCTGTTCTTGCTGATCTTCCAGGGGAGGGGCCTGTTGCTGTGGTTTCCAAATGTCTTTGCTGGAAGTGGAATTGCCCTGCCCTTGCCCGGTCCGGGCTAAGTAATCTGCTCAGGTTTGCTCTCGGGAGCTTTTGCTCCCTGCAAGCTTTCTGTTCAGCTTTGGAGGACGAGAGTGAAAATGGCGGCCTCCCAATCTCCGCCCCGGAGGAGCCGAGAACTGGGGCCCCCACTCCTCAGTGCGCCCCCAGAGAAAAGCAGTCAGTCACTCCCATCTCCCCGGTCTCTGGCCACGCTCTGTGCTCACCCGGCCTGTGACCAAGCATTTCTATCTCTGGCACCCGACCCCATGTGGAGTCTCTAAACCCTGCAGATCCCTGCGGTGCGCTCCCGCTCCACTCCTCCCGGGGGAGGAAGGGGAGTCTCCCCAGATCTGCCGCTTGTTGGGTCCCTGCTGGAGGAGCAGTGGCCCAACTGTGCCATGGATCACGGTTTATGGCAACCCCGAGCTGAGAGCCCACTCCTTGCTCCGTCTCTGCAGCCAGCTTCCCCGTTTTGATACCTGGGAGCTCTGCCACACTCAGGCACCCCCGGTCTTTCTGTGACCCTGAGGGTCCTGAGACCACACTGTCCCGCGAGGGTTCCATCCCCCGCTTAGCCACCGGAGTGACGTCCCTCAGCGGAGCAGACTTCTAAAAGTTCCAATTTCGTGCTCCGCAGCTCTATCACTTGCCAGAAGCGGCCGACGGAGGCCCCTCCCCCGCCGTCTATTCTCCCGAATATCGCCTCGGATTCACTTCTCCACACGTCCTATCTTCCAGAATGTGGTCGCTTTTCTGTTCAGAGAGTTGTTGCTCTTCTTTTCTTCGATCTCCTGTTGAGTTTGTAGGTGTTCAGAATGGTTTGATCCCTATCCAGCTGAATTCCTGAGACCAGACGAAATCCAGGTCTCCTACTCCTCCGCCATCTTGCTCTGCACCCCTTTCTTTTTTTTTTATATGGTTTCTTTTTGTTGAACTTCTTGTTTTGCTCATGCATTGTTTTCCTAATTTCATTTAGTTTTCTGTGTATTCTTGTAGTTCACTAAACTTCTTTAAGAGGAATTTAAGGGGATTATTCTGAATTCTTTGTCTGGCAGTTCAGATTTTCATTTCTTTAGGGTCAGTTATTGGAGCTGTTACTAGCTTTCTTTGGCAATGTCACCTGTATCTGATTTTTTGTGATCCTTGATTCCTGACATTGGTATATGCACATCTGAAAAGTATTCTCTTCCGGACTTTACAGGTTCTAGACTTTACAGGGGGTTAAGCCCTGCAGTCTCCCCTGCAGTCACCATGGGGCAAGGGTGGAGGCTTTCAGAGAGGGGCCCACAATGCTGGGGGAGTTGGATTTCCACCCCGGGCTCTTTTTTCCCCGCTAGAGGAACAGTAGGCTATTGGTGTGCTACTGTGCAGGCCTGAGTGGGGGGCAGTGAAGTCAGTGTGTAGCCACGCCTCTTGCTAATTACCTTTCTACTGTGATCTGTCTTGGTCTCTGTGGTGCTTCAACCTCACCTCCATATTCTAGGGTTCTTCCAGTGGTGTCTTGTACATGAATAATTGTTCTTGTGGGGGGGGGGTAGTAAAGTCAGGAATGATTTATGTTGTCATCTTGGTGATGTCATTCCTCTAATATTTTTCATCAAGTCTAACTACTTAGTTTATTTTTGGGTTGTCTAACATAGTTTTTAAAAATTTTTATTGTAAAATATACATAACATAAATACACCGTTTTTAAGTGTACAATTCTATGTTACTAAGTACATTCAGTCTTGTGCAACCATCACCACTGTTCATTTCCAGAACTTTAATCTTCCCAGACAGAAACTCTTTATTTATTAAAGACTAACTCTCTTTCTCCCCTTCCCATGGCCCTGGATAGACCTTCTGTCTCTATGAATTTGTCTACTCTAGTAGTTCCATATTAGTGGAATCATACACTCATATTTGTCTTTTTTGTGTGTCTAGCTTTTTCACTTAGCATATTGTCTTCACAGTTCATCCATGTTGTTCCATGTGTCAGAATTTCATTCTTAAGGTGGAATAATTCCATTATATGTATATACCACATTTTGTTTATCCATTTAGCCATTGATGGACACTTGGATTGCTTCCATTAACATAGTTTTAAAGGGATCCATTTAAATAGATTTTCAGTGTTCTATTCTGCCCTTGATCAGAGAGCCAGAAATCTCACATTTAATTATTATTTTTGGTAGAAAAAAAATGTATTTGCCAACAATTGTTACCTTTTTCCTTTCTCCCTTTTTATTAAAGTAAATTCACTCACTGACTCATTCATTCATTCATTCATTCATTCATTCAGTAGACTCTGTGTTGACTATATGCCTGGCCCTGTAGGCGATACAGCTGTAGTAGAGTTTATCTTCCCAATACACAGTAAACAATAGACGATAAAACAGTCACTTCAGATATAAAAAGTACTATGAAGATGGCATCAGGGAATTTTGGTAGAGTATACATGTATGGGGGGAGTATACATGTAGGAGGGGGAGTGTACTTTGGAGTTCCAAGGAGGTGATATTTGAATATAATCCATGTGCAGAATCCTGAAAGATCTCACCAAATAGTCCATATTCCCTTTCAGTTGCACTCTGAAGCCTTTGGGGAAAAAGAATAAATTTCAAATTTCAATAGGCAAAAAGCTGTCTTCAGGGAATACTTAAAAGATACAAGATGAGAGGAAAGCCAGTCAGATATACATTGTTCATAACTACTTGAGGAAAGAGGAAAAAGGAAGAAAGTCTCAGTGTTACTGCTTAAAACATTGCCTGGCACCAAAGGGCATTGTCCAGAGTTCTGAGCACAGGCGACTGTGCAAGCTGAACTGAGGTGGTTTGGAAGCCTGGGCATCACCTGATCCAGAGAACAGTAATCACTTGGAAGCCATGTGTAAGAGAGCAGACAAAGGGGCAGATTTCTGTACAAGGTGATATCGGAATCTCAGTTTCCCAGTCAGTTGGCTGGTGTTGAAATGCTGCTGCAGAGTAGGACAGTGATTGCAGCTTTGATTACAGGGTGCTTGCTTGCTTGTTTTTTTAAAATTTTATTTATGAGCGGGTGAGAGAGAGCACAAGCAGGGGGAGCAGCAGGCAGAGGGAGAAGCAGGCTTCCCGCTGAGCAGGGAGCCCGATGCAGGGCTTGATCCCAGGACCCTGGGACCATGACCTGAGCCACAGGCAGATGCTTAACCGACTGAGCCACTCAGGTGCCCCTCTTTTGTTTTGTTTTGTTTTTTGGTTAAAGAATGTTAGTAGTAAGTTTTTTTTTTTTTTAAGATTGATTTATTTATTTTAGAGAGACAAAGAGTGCAAGTGGGGGGAGGGGCAGAGGGAGGGGAGAGAGAGAGAGAGCAAGAGAGAGTCCTTAAGCAGACTCCCTGTTGGGCATGGAGCCTGATGCAGGGTTGGATCCCAGGACTCAGATCATGACCTGAGCTCAAATCAAGAGTTAGATGCTCAATGGACTGAGCCACTCAGGTGCCCCAGGAAGCTTTTCTTAGAAGGGTTTGCTACTCACTTGTAGCTACTATGCAGGGGGCAATGCCTGCCTGTTCCCTGTGGGGTTTTCTCCAGCTACAACCATTGCTTTCATGTTGCTTTTTATTTTCTTTTTGGTTATTTATTTTTCAAAGATTTTATTTACTTGAGAGAGCATGGTGGGGGGGGGGCAGAGGGAGAAGCAGAGTACCCCCTGAGCATGGAGCCTGATATGGGGCTCAGTCCCAGGACCCTGAGATCATGACCTGAGCCAAAGTGAGCTGCTTAACTGACTGAGCCACACAGGCGCCCCTCAAGTTGCTTTTTAAACGAGCAGAGAAGCTTCCCTCTCCTGGCCTGTTTTCTACCATTTCTTGGAAAGCTTCTTCCTGACATAAGCCAGGAGCTCTTTGTGGAAATGTTTGTCTGAAAGAGTTACAACCATTTGTATATAAGATGGGGTTTAAAAATGTTTGCTTTCCCTAGGAGATCAGGGTAGCTGTCCCTGTGTTTTGGCAGGCCCACCACTCCCTCCTACCTGGTGTCCTGGAGGGAGTGTCTGAGAAGGCAATGGGATGACCTCCTGGTGGGTAATGTATCCATTTATTCAAGCAATGTATTTGGAGCACTGTGTCTGCCAGGTGCTAGCTGGGACGGCCCTCAGAGGTGAGGAAGATTTGCCTGGAAGATTCCACCGGGGAGATGGTCACAGCTCCAGGTAAGGCCTTGGCTGCAGTAGGATGGAGTGTGGAGGGAAGAATTGGGAGGAGACACGTCTAAAGTCATTGAATTGAGACAGTAGCCGCTTGGATTGGCAAGGCAGGACGGAGCTTGGCTATAGGAAGGACCCAAACAGATGTGAAGATTTCTCTTTGGGAAAAGACTGGGATGAAGTGCAGAATAAAAACAATCCTCATATAATCCATGGCACTCCTCAGATGCCAGGTAATGCTCTAAGAGCTTTATACACCAACTCATTTATTTCACCCTTACGGTATCCTCGGGAGGTTGGCACTTACTATTCCTATTTTATTAATGGAAAAACAAAGCTAAGATCCTGTAACTTGTAAATGGAGATGCTGGGAGTCCCACCCAGGTTGACTGGCTTGGGACCCTGTGCTCTTTAGTCCCTTTGCTTGGGGCTTTGCTGCTCTGTGCCTCCCAAGACAGAGTTTTAGGAGGAGACAGAATTGAGAGAAGAGAAGGAAGAGAAGAACTGAGAAAATATCATCTGATCCGCAATGGGTTACTGGCCATGTGTGATAAGTCAGATCCACTGCCTTCACCCGAAGAACTGTAGACTCGGCATTTACCTGCCTATTTTCTGGGTGGTGCCAGTGAGCTAGGCTTCTTAACTATGAAAAAATAAACCTCATTTGTGTCAGTAAAGGAGTCTTCCTTAGCCATTTCCCTGTGGTACTTAACACCTTGGGCCAGGTTCCTCCAAGCTTATTTCCAGCGAGAAGGGCCTGCTGGTTTCACCAGGCCAAGCAGAGGCATGGGGTGTGGGAGATCTATTTTGCCTGTTCTCCAGGAGCCACCTGGGTACAGCGAAGCTGCTGAGGAGAGATGGGGCCACCCTCCCTGCTGTCCCACACAGGCCCCACAGCCCCAGGAAGGACTGGCAGGGGTGACGTGCAGATCCAACCTGTGCCCTGTGCCCTCTTCCATCCCTTCATCGTGTGGGAGTCCCAAGGGACTGCTACGGCAGTGCTCTGGGGAGGGGGTCTGATCACATGGAGACCTTCCCAGATCTTTAGAAAATACTATTGTTATTTTAAATTCCATTCACCACCCCGAGTAAGGAACATGTGCTACCATTCATTCATTCACAAACCTTTCAGAGCACCAATTATATACCAAGAGGCTGTGTGAAAACAAGGCATGGCCCCTGCCCTCAAGGTGCTTATAATCTAGTGGGAAAGGTAAGATTTATATAAGGGTGGTGATGTGGTAGAACGTGCTGGGCCCCGTGAGAAGGAAATGGAGAAGATGATACATGGTTGATAAAACAAGACAGGTTTTCTAGAGAAGGTGGCATTTCCTTAGTTGACACCTGAAAGGGCAGGGGGAGATATCTTTTTGATATCCTGTCATTTCCTTTTGATATATACCCAGAAGTGGGATTTCTTATTTTTAATTTTTTGAGGAACCTCCATGCTGTTTTCCATAGTGACTGAAGCAATTGATGCTCTCATCAACAGAGCATAAGGGTTTTCTTTTCTCCACACCCTTACTAACACTTGTTACCTCTTTTTGATGAAGGTGGGGTGATACCTCATTTTGTTTTGATTTGCATTTTCCTGATGAGTAGTGATGTTGAGCATCTTTTCATGTACCTGTTTGTCATCCTTACGTCTTCTTTGGGAAGATGTCTATTTAGATCCTCTGCCCATTTTTAAATCAGATGGTTTGTTTTTATACTGTTGAATTGTATGAGTTTTTATGTATTTTGGATATTAGCCCCTTATCGGATATGTGGTTTGCAAATATCTTCTCCCATTCGTAGAGTGCCTTTTCATTTTGTTGTTTCTTTTGCTTTTTAGTTTGATATAGGCCCACTTGTTGATTTTTGCTTTTGATGTTTGTGCTTTTGGTGTCATATCCAAAAACTCATTGCCAAGACCAATTTTAAGGAACTTTTTTCCTATTTTTTTATAGAAGTTTTATGGTTTCAGGTCTTATGTTTAAGTCTTTAATCCATTTTGAGTTAATTTTTGTGAATGGTATAAGATAGAAGTACAAGGTCATTCTTCTGCATGTGGTCATCCAGTTTTCCCCATACCATTTATTAAAGAGACCATCTTTTCCCCAGTACGTATTCCTGGCTCCCTTGTCAGTATTAGTTGACTCTATATGCAGGTTTGTTTGTTTGTTTTCCTGGGCTCTCAATTCTGTTCCGTTGGCCTGTGTGCCTGTTATTTTGATTACTATGGCTTTTGTAATATAGGTTGAAATCAGGAAATGTGATGCGTCCGGGTTTGTTCTTCTTTCTCAGTATTGCTTTGACAGTTCAAGGTCTTTTGTGGCTCCATATAGACTTTAGGATTGTTTTTCTATTTCTGTGAAAATGCCATGGGGATTTTGATACAGTTTACACGGAGTCTCTAGATGGCTTTGGGCAGTATGGACATTTTAACAATATCCTTCCCATCCATGAATGCAGGTCACTGTTCCATTTCTTTGTCTTCCTCAATTTCTTGCATCAAAGTCTTACAATTTTCACCACACAAAACTTTCACCTTCTTGGTTAGATTGTCCTAAGTATTTTATTGTTTTAGATGCTAGTGTAAATGGGATTATTTTATTTCTTTTTCAGATATTTTGTTGTTAATGTGTAGAAACACAGCTGTTTTGCGTATGTTTATTTTGTATCCTGCAACTTTACTGAATTTGTCAATTAGTTCTGGCAGTGTTTTGGTTGTGTCTTTAGGATTTTCTATATATAAGATCATACCATTCATAAGCAAAGACAGTTTCACTTCTTGTCTTATTTGGATGCCTTTTATTATCTTTTTAACTGATTGCTCTGGCTAGGAGTGTGACAGTAGGTATCTTTCTCTTATTCCTGATCTTAGAGGAAAAGCTTTCAACCTTTTACCATTATGATGTTGGCTGTGGGTTTGTCATATATGGCCTTTGTTGTGTTGATGTGTCTTCCTCCTATACTTAATTTGTTGAGCATTTTTATTATGAAAAGTTGTTGTATTTGTCAAATGCCTTTTCTGCATCTGTTGAGATGATCGTATGATTTTTATCTCATTCTACTACTGTGTCTAACATCCATCCATTGATTTGTGTGTGTTGAACCACCTTGCATTCCAGGGATGAATCCCACTTGATGGTGAATGATTCTTTTAATGTGGTAATGAATTTGGTTTGCTAATATTTTGCTGAGGATTTTTGCATCTATATTAATCAGGTATAGTTGTTCGTAATTTTGTCTTGTAGGCTCCTTATCTGGCTTTGGTATCAGGTAATGCTGGCCATGTAAAATTAGTTTGGGAGTGTTTCCTTCTCTTCATTTTTTTGGAATAGTTTGAGAAAGATTGTCATTGACTCTTCTTTAAATATTTGGTAAAATTCACCAGTGAAACTGTCTGGTCTTGTACTTTTCTGTGTTGGGAGGCTTTTGTGTGTGTGTGTGTGTGTGTGCGCGCGTTGGGAGGTTTTTGATTACGATTCAATCTCCTTTATACTTGTCCACTCAGATTTTCAAGTTCTTCATGTTTCAGTCTTGGAAGGTTGTACATTTCTAGGAATTTATCCATAGCCTATGGATTATCCATTTTGTTGGCATATAATTATTTATAGTCTCTCATGATCCTTTGTATTCCTGTAGTATTTTGGAGTTCCCATGAGGTTTACATAAAAAATCTTATAGATATCAGGGTGTATTTTATGCTAATAACAATTTAATTTGATTGCATATAAAAAAATCTATCCTCTTCTCTGTTTTACATTTTTGATGACACCATTTACATTGTTTATTGTGTATTCATTAATGAACTGTCAAAGCTATACCTAGGTTTCATACTTTTGCCTTTTAATCTTTTTTTTTTTTTAAGATTTTATTTATTTATTTGACAGAGACACAGCAAGAGCAGGAACACAAGCAGGGGGAGTGGGCGAGGGAGAAGCAGGCTTCCCCCTGAGGAGGGAGCCCGATGTGGGACTTGATCCCAGGACCCTGGGATCATGACCTGAGCCAAAGGCAGATGCTTAACGACTGAGCCACCCAGGCGCCCCTTGCCTTTTAATCTTTAGGTGAATCTTTATCTAGCACATCACCATATTAACAGTGTTAAGGTACTCTAAGCCTGACTCTATACTTCTCTTTACCAGTGTGTCCTATATTTCCATATGTTTTGAAGCTACTAGTTAGTATCCTTTTGTTTCAGCTTGAGGAACACCTTTTAGCATTTTTAAAAAAATTTTTTTTAAAATGTATTTTTTTTTTTTTTTTAAAGATTTTATTTATTTATTTGACAGAGACACAGCGAGAGAGGGAATACAAACAGGGGGAATGGGAGAGGGAGAAGCAGGCTTCCCAGGGAGCAGGGAGCCCGATGCGGGGCTCGATCCCAGGACCCCGGGATCATGACCTGAGCCGAAGGCAGACGCCCAACGACTGAGCCACCCAGGCGCCCCAAAAATGTATTTTTTTAAAGATTTTATTTGACAGAGAGAGACAGCGAGAGGGGGAACACAAGCAGGGAGAGTGGGAGAGGGAGAAGCAGGCTTCCCACTGAGCAGGGAACCTGATGTGGGGCTCTATCCCAGGACCTTGGGATCATGATCTGAGCTGAAGGCAGACACTTAATGTCTGAGCCGCCCTGGTGCCCCCCAAAATTTATTTAACGTGGGCTCATTAAAATATTATTTTATGATATAAATTTGAGTTGGGCAAGGAGCCCAACACAGGGCTTGAACTCACAACCCTGAGATCAAGACCTAAGCTGAGATCAACAGTCAGACAATTAACCGACTGAGCCATGCAGGCGCCCCCCCCCCCCCTTTTAGCATTTCTTGTGTAGTTTAGTGGCAAAAGTTTAGCAGCTTTTGTTTATTAGGGGAAGATTTTATTATTTCACTTTCATTTCTGAAGGACAGTTTTGCTGGGTGAAGTATTTTGGCTGGCAATGTCTTTCTTTCAGCACTTTGAATTTATCATTCCACTCTCTCTTTGCTGTAAGGTATCTGGTGATAAATCCACTAAGAGCCTTATGGGGGTTCCCTTGGTTGAGAGAACTTTTTTTCTCTTCCAGCTTTTAAAATTCTTTCTTTGGTTTTAGACTATTTCATTATTATGTATCTTGGAGAACATTTTGGGGTGAAATTTTGTGGTGACCAAGCTTTATGAACTTGGATATCCAGTTCTCTTCCCAGTCATGATTTCTTTAAGCTTTTCATTCCTTTCTCCCTCTCTTCTTCTGAGACTCCAGTAATATGTACATTTTCTTTTGATTGTGCCCCATAACTCCTGTTGGCATGTTCCTTTTCATTATTTTTTCTAATTGCTCTAATTGCTTAAATTCAACTGATCTGCCTTCTCACCCACTGCCTCTATCTGTTCAACTCTGCTGTTGAAACTATTGAATTCTTCAGTTCATTGTATTCTTCAGCTCCAAAATTTGGTTCTTTTCTCTTTCTTGAGCTTCTCATTTTGTTCTTGTATTGTGTTCCTCATACTGTTGAATCATTTTTGTGTTCTCTTGTAGCTTTGAGCATCTGTATTACAATTATTTTGAATTCTTTGTTGGGCAATATTTGCATCTCTATTTCTTTGGGTCCAGTTAGTGGACTCTTCCTTTGGTAGAGACATTTCCCTCACCTCTTCCAGACTTCCAGACGTTATGGACGGATTTTGGTTAGAGAAGCCTTTCACTTACAGATAGGGGTGCAGTGGATCATGTTGTGGCCCAGGTCTAGTGGTGCAGGGCAACAAACGCTGGGGTGCGTGGTAGCAGTAGGTCCAGTTGGGGCAGGATGGCTCTTTGGCTCAAGCCACCGGGGCCCATGCTCTTGGTGACAGCATATCCCTTTGTCATCACCGCAGGGGTGTGCAGTGCCTGTGAGGGCTCCTGGGCTTCTCCGCCATGCCTCAAGAACCAGTAAGTAGCTAGGGACCAGGGCAGGCAGCATTGGTGGCTGGGGCCAATGGTGTGCACACACTCGGCTGTGAGGGGCCGGCTGTAGGTCTCTTTGCAGACGAAGTCATAGCGATGGGTGTCAGGGAAGGTGGCAAGGACTAGGGCCAACTATGGGCTCCCTGGCAGTGGCAGAGGACGCGAGTGTCAGCATGCTGCCCCTGGGCGAGCGTACTGCAGTGGAGGTCAGTGACAGGGGTCAGGTTGCAGAAAAGGTGGAGGAGGGCATGAAGGTCCTCGGCCGGAGGGACCAGCTCTAGCTGCAGGCAGGCCCAGTGGTGCTGGCCAGTAACACGAGGCAGGGCTGCCCCGTCGCTGTACCAGGGGGCACACACAGCGGCAGAGCTACTTACAGGTGGGCGTGGTGATGCCGGCCACGACGGAGGGGGCCTTAGTTGTCCTGTAACAGGGTCAGTTTCCTGATAGTGTTCAAAGTAAAGTTTAAAAAAAGCTTAAAAACGGGAGTTGGGGGGGAGTATACAGTGAAACCAATTAGTACAACTGTGATTTTGATTTTCTTCCCCAGCTGCCTTCAGCTGCTTTGGTCCAGAGCGATGCTGGCAGATGAGGTCAGAAAGTGACTGAAGTCTAGGACACGTTCTCTAAAGCTGGGTGAGCTGCTTGTCAGTTTGGGTCGTCTGGGAAGCAGATGCAGACGGAGCTGGGAGCGCAAAAGAGGTCTCGCAGGAGGGAAGGGGCGTACCCCAGCTGTGTGCAGTCACTGGCGGGGGGCTGGCCGAGAAGAGCTTGTCCTCAGCTCACACCCTGGGACAGCTGGGGACCAGGGCTCACCTCTCACACGCTGAGCTCAGCACGCTCTGCGGCGTGACGACACTAGCCTGCTGGCTCCGGCTCCCTCTCTGGACCCCCCTCACTCTTTGTGGAGGACGGGGAGACACGCCGGTTTCCGCAGTTCTACGACCAGGTGGTGCTCGGGCCCCTGCCGAGCGACTGGTCGGGCAGAGGAGAGCAGCCTGGAGGCTCCAGCTGGCGGAGGGCTCCAACTGAACACCCCTCTCCGTGGCTGGTGCCAGTCAGGCCCAGAAGGAGCTTAAAAGCAGGCTAAAGCCTAGAGGAAGGCACCCGCGGGAGTGAACCAGGAAATCGCAATGAATTGATTTTAAGTAGCTGCAGCTGGGATTAGGCTATTTTTAGCCACAGGACTCAACCAGCTTTCAAAACCTGCTAATAAGAGCCTCACTGTAGCCAGCGAGTAAAACCAGCACAAAAATTTAGCTTTTAATTTAACTGACAGCAAGAAACAGCTCAGTTAGGAGCTGGCTTAAAAGGCAAATCCAAGGAAGAGAACACTTTCCACTGCCAAGTTTAAGATAAGTTTTCACACTTGTCACTTTTGAAAATAATTCACTTAGTAAATCTGTCTTCTGCTGCCGCTCGCTCGGTATTGTGTGTGCATTTTGGGTAGACAGAACTTGCGTTCATTAGATTCCGTTTAACAGTAACCACCCCCCCCCCCCGCCCCCCGCAAGTATATCCTGCAAGCAGTCGTCAGTAGAGCCTGAAGCGGCTTACCCGATCCGATCCGATCCGCACCGACTGCAGAACAGCCCGGCTGGCCGATGCTAGGCCCTGGAGGGCCTGCTGCTTCCTGCAGGGACCCGGGCGGCCCAGGAGGGCAGTTCTCAGGAGCAGCTATGGGCGAGGCTGGCAAGACGCCGCCACCGTTTCCTTGACTAAGCCTCAAAGTAAGTAAAGGGGATCTGCAGGTGGAAAAGGTCTTTGTGAGGGGAAAGGACAGGAGAGGCATGGGGGGGAGGGGGGCAAGGGCGGGGGCGACTGGCGGCAAACATGACAGAGTCTGGAGTACACAGGAAAAGCCAGTCCGTCTTTACTGTAGTGAGTGCAGGATACAAATAGTTTACAACAACCTCTAGCATTTTCTTAACCATTTGATAAAAAGTTCACTATAATATTTATTGTATAATGAAGAAAAAACAACACATTCAGGGAAAAATTGAGATTAACTTATTTTTCTTAAAAGGTTCATCTCAAGGATGGCAACAAAGTCCAGCTTGTGCCGCCAAACGGTTTTACATGATCAAACCGTGTACAGCTTCTTGTGTGAACTGTTGACTACAAACATTTACCAAATACATAAATCTCTTTTTAAAAAAGCCATTTTAAATATAGCAAAGCAGTGTCTTCTTGCACAGCAAAGTGAAGAAAGTTTCTACAGAGAAATAAAAGTTTTACATTTGTAAAATCTTTTTCACATTCTAATCATCTAGCTTCTTATGATCCAATGCCAGGAGTTTTCTGGTTCCTTATTTACTATGTATTTCTTGTGCGCACGATGGTTAATACAGAAAATAGGTTAATGCTTTGTTAGTTGTCCTTATAGTTAAAGGAAATGGTAAAACATATGTTGTTCTTTCAGAACAAACCCCTGATTTAGTCTCTAACACAATGGACATAATTAGGGCTCAAAAGATGGAGTTTCGATCGGGACCATCTGCAGACATACAATGGTGACTCTCACTCTCAATGTAGGACCGGTTAGCGCACTGAGGGAAGGACAGCTGTTGGAAACCGTACTTGAACCAGTGCAGTGTCCTCTAAGCTTTTTTTGTTTTTGTCTTTTAGTAATAAAATACTTCATCTGAAGGATAAAATTTTCTTGTGATGGTGTCATACAAAACACACGAGTCTAAAACGGTAAGAAAAGTCAGTTCTAAAGAAACACCATTCGTGTCTTCCCCGCTCTGAGTTGGTTTCCACCAGGAGATGTGCATGTGTATGTGTTTGTACATGGAGTCTGGGTGAGGGGTGTCTGTCAAGTCCATACGCTCCAGGTCACACTGGGCAGACAGGAAAAGGGTTAACAGTCAAATATTCACTTCCTGAAAACGGAATACATTGTTACTTGGTCAGCGTAATTGAAATACAAACTCCGAGCCTCGTGTAATAGTATTTTAGAAAACAGTAGTTGTACTGATTATAAACCTGCATAGAAAGAAAGACTATTGAGATACAGTCAGAAAAGCCATCTCATAAGGCACACAAGAAAATAGACAGTAAATGCGAATGTGGTAACTCCTATTCCAATGTACAGCAGAAGTTCATGAACGTGCATGAATAGTAACGAAAGAATCACTTAACACTTTCAAAGCTATAAATGGTTTACAAAGTGGTAAGGATTATCTTGGAAATTCAGTGTTGGGAGACTGTCTTGTTTCCATCAGGTGTGACCTTATGAAGAAACGTGCCTGTATGCGGTTCAGTAAAGTAAGTACATTTTAAAGAGAAACTAATCCTTTCTGAATAAGAGCCCAACGGCCATCCTGACGAGAGGAGACAGCACGTCACCCTCCCTTTTTTTTTGGCTTCTATTGAAATTTACTACCCAAACTGTTCCTAAAACCGAATCCATTTTGTAGCTGTGAACACCACAGGTTTCCCCTGTACCTAATACCCATGTGTCAGTCAGGAAATCTGGCTGATGATTTGTCACAAATAGCATGAGGAAAATGTCAGAAGGCAGGCAATTTAGGGGGAAAAGCAAAATGTAAGTAAAAAATTGTAGGTAGCTGCTCAACATTAAGTTTAAAATACAAAATAGCAGCAATGTTTAAACCCTTACTTTGAGTTTCTCAGGAAAGGGAGTATTTAAAAATCTATGAGGAAAGATATACAGGACTTTGAATTTTGTTTGTGGCACAAGCCCAGGAAACGGACGAACCTGCCATCACGGCTTTGCTGTCTTCCTGTAGGAGGAAGGCCTCATTCAAAGGCTAAGCTGAGTGCGGCCCGGGTTTCGTGAGGACGGTGAGCCATGCCGGCTAGCGAAGGGCCCGGGAGAGAGCTTCTCCCCCCACCGAAGTGCCACTGCCATGCACAGAGAGTGGCGAAGGGTAGTATCTTGTGACCAGGTGCATCGTTCTATTTCAGAGGGGCCAGGAAAAAAAGATCCCTTCCCCCACAAATATTTTTCCCTAATCATTTACCACTTATAAAACCTTTGTGCTCATCTACTATTTTGCCATGTTCTCTAATATTAAATTAGGCCAGCTTTTTCTACTATATTTCTTTTCCTCACAAAAGGCAAGTTTTAAGTAATGCCTTATAAAATCTGTTACAACACATTTTATATTTATGCAAGATGAACTTAACACGTTTTTTTTGCCACTTTGCTATTTATGTACACATATAAAATATATAATGATGCTCAACCCATACAGCACAAAGATTACAATGTAACATCATCACACATTCACCACCAGTGAGGGGAGAAACCCCTTTATACAATCCTCTGAAAAGACTGGGCTAATAATTAAAATCCAAAGTACAGTATATTTAACAAAATAGTAAATATTAAACAGTGAATACTCTACTTAATAAGGATCTCGCCTTTTCCCCCCAAATTGGCGGCAATCCACAAAAATATACTTTTTAATCTGGTGACCATACAATACATAGGTACTTACATCAAAGGTGATCATATATTTAAGATGCTATATACACAAAAGAGTTTGGCTCAACTTTTAATTTACATATAGAATAATAAGTGTTCATGGCTTTTTTTTTCCAAGGTTCTGCTTGCAAGGTATTTTTGTTTGTTTTTTTTTTTCCCCTCTTAAAATAAAACTAAAAAGTTAAAACAAGATAAAGCTATTCTCTTAAAAAAAAAAGTTACAACATACAGCTTTGGCTTATATAAATAATTCATAGCAGAATGTGTTCAAAAGTAGTGAATATAATTTTATATATAGTCATCAATTCATAAGGGTGTTTTCTTTCATATAAAATATACATGAGCTAAAATCAGTTTCTTTAAGATATGAATGTAAAAAGAAACTTCTGACATAGTCCAATTATAACTTAATATATTAATTTATTTTGTTAATGCTCTATATTTCTAGGCTAGTATTTTCTGAATATCTCATGCGTGTTTTCTACTCTCTCTCTTTTTTATTAGCTAAAGATCACTTCTTTGACCCAATACATTTTTGCACGTGCAAAACAGTTATGTGTGGGGCTTTTTTGTTTTGTTTTTTGTTTTTTTTTTTTTTAAATATCAACAGCCCTTCCCATGCACCCCTCTGCAACAGAGACCCATGCCAGGCTGGGTAATTAATATAAATGACATTTTATGTACAGTATTGCTTTCTTGGTTCCTGCTTTTCTACTGCTCTGTTCTACAAAGCATTTTTCTTAAGTAACTACAGTCACTGCACAGTTAAATAAAACAAATAGGGGCCCTCTAGGTTTCTGCAAGCTAGTGTGGGAGAATTATATATGGGTACACGTTTCTCTGCAAAAACTGGTTATCTTATGAAACAAGTAGTCCAAGGAAGTGCCAGACTAGACTCTGCCTACAGGGCGCTTTGTTTGCCATGGGACGCACATCTGCAGATCTACGAGGCAGGTAAGTGCCCAATTCTGTATGCAACACACACCCACACACACACACACACACACTCACGCCCACATACATATATATATAAAGGGATATATATGTATGTATGTACGTATAAATATAGTTAACTCATGTCCTTATTTACCGATGTAGATATGTAGGGCAGTTCGCTGCAGATCACGAAGTACGAACACCAGCCCGGGAGCCTTAGGTCACCCACGCGTCCATCCTCATTCGCTTGACGGAAGGGCTTTCTCTGTCCTCCGTGGTGGGGGGCCGGCCAAGCACGATTGGAGAATGGAAGTCGCCCCGTGGGTCCTCCCGGTCACTACCATCATAGGAACTGCTCGAGCTGCTCAGACTGTCCACAGGGGAGCGCCCCATTTCCTGCCGGGGCTGGGGGGGCTGGGGGGGCTGGGGGGGCGGCGGCTGCGGCGGCTGCGGCTGGAAGCCTGACGGGGTCATTCGATCCCGGGGAGGTGAAATTGGTTCTGACTTAATGTTGATGTTCTGGTTGGTATTAATGGATAAATTCGAACCCTGAGATAACTGCCCTCCAGCACTGAAGGAAAGAAAAGATGTTAGACGGTGGGTGAGTGCATCTGCATAACCGGAATGGTACTGCAGCCACCGCCCGACTGGAAGCCCGTCAGAATTCCCAGGACTGCCTTTAATGCCCTCTCCGTGGAAGGAAAAAAATGCCCAGGACGGTGGAGAGCTTTGGGGTCTAGCTCCCCTGGCCACGGCCTGGGTCCTTCTGCAGGGAAAGGAGCCGAAACTGTGCGTCTGCGGCTGCGCGGGGAGCAGAATGGGAGGGAAGGACTACGGGCCCTGCGCGCAGCTTCCTCTCTGCTCTGGCCCTGGGACGGGCGCAGCTCATCTGTGCGCACGGCAACGCGAAGGCCGCCACCGGACCCTATTTTCCAGGGGGAGGAAACCGCCTCGGAAGGCCAACTTGCTCAGAGCAGCAGTGTGTACAGGCTTCTCCCCCAGTCTGCGCGCCAAGCCCTTTCCGCTTGCCGTGTGTTCATTTAGGACGAACAGACCCCCTGAGGGCCAACGGGCCAAGAAAATCAAAGAAGGAAACTCTCCTTGGCTTTCTCCGTGGACAGGAGGGGAGGAACAACAGGGGTGGGGTATCTTGTGTGTGAATCCGGCTACTGGGGTTCATGTGGTTGATCCCAGCCCGCTGCACACACCGAACCTCACTAAGAAGAGTTCAACAAAGAGAACATTCCTTATGGGCAGGGTGAGGGCACAGGAGGGAGACGAGCTTACGGTGGTGCCCAGGGGGTATCCGAGAGCGCTAGCAGGAGGGAGAACCAGGATGACGGCCAGGTGGAGGAGAGCATCTCAGAAGAGGGGACACAACAGCAGACCCAGTTGGCTTCCATGAGTGTTGGCTATTTTCCTATTCCCTTTGTGCACGGATAACCACCAAAGCAAAAAAAAAAAAGTGTGTGTGGGGGGGGTGGTGGGCCTGAATACCTTTAAGCTGCCTTTCTTCCAACACTGGGATCAGATGTAGACGTGGGAAAGGAGGGGTGGGACTGGGTGGCTTAATGGTTGGCTGGTAGGTAGAAGGGAGGTGCAGGTGGGAGACGTCTGTGCCTCAGTACCCCTTGGTTACTATTTTGAGTCCCTCTACCTCCACAGTAGAGAAGCCTTGCTCCCCAGATCTCTTCAGGGAATGCCTAGTTTGATCAGTATCCAAGCTATTATCTAGAATCACATAAAGGAAATATTTTCTCCAAACACTTGTACCACGTAAAAAAGAGATCATTCTAGGACAGCCACATGACAGTAAACAGCACAAAAGACTGTAACCGACAGAAAAATAAAGCGCACGGGCTGGGGGGAGAGACTCGGGGACAATCTCTAGGTACTCACACCAGAGAGCTGAGGGCTGCTTGTCCTAAATGGTGCTGCTGCCAGGCCGACACCTGTCCCAGAGACAGCATGCCCGGGGAGTTGAAGCCCTGCAGGGCCGACAGGTCTGCGCTAGTCAGCGAGTAATCTAGGACAAGGGAAGAAGTATTACTCGTGTGTGGGCGAGAAGGCCCAAGCAAATCCGTTTTTCACAGAGTAGCTCCAAAAGTTCCCCGGTTGAGAGAAGCCAGGTACTTCCTAACATAAAAGACACAGGTCTAAACCGACAACAGTTTTTCTTTGGGGAGGTTTACAGGTCCTAGCTGCATTTGCTTGTGTGGGATTATCTCAATAAAGTCAGTCTCAACTCTGTACTACATGTTTACAGTTTCCTAGCTCACAGAAAGTTGAGATCCTTTTTCCAGACTTGTAAATAGAAATAATGACCAGGCCATCGCTAAGGGACGTGCGTATGCAGCTGTCACCTTACACATGCCCATCGCTCCCCGCCCCCGGGGAAAAAGGAGCGACAGATGGGACAGAGCCTCGATCAGCAGCTCTTCTCTTCTTGAAGTACCGGGGAGCAGGAAGGACAGAGCACCCCTTCTCGTGCGGGGCCAAGCTCAGGGGCCTGGAGAAAACGTTAGCACACGACTGATGAACGGCGGTCGTTCACAGTACGGGGCTGTCGAAGATCCCGGACTGCGTGCAACACAACTTCATGAACAAACTTACGTGTGACAAGAGTATAATAGAGAATATAGCTCATTTTCTCTGAATGCCTCAGTCATAATCACTTTGGCCGAGACTCAGGACAGTAGGTATCATGCACACGTCGAGCTATTTCAGTTCTTCATTAACACTTCTCTTTTCCATACAGTTTTAAAGAGAGGTGGCAAAAACTCTTCTACTTTTTACTGCTTTCTCATGTCTCAAGAGAGGTATTTAAAGAAGCTGGTCTTCCTAGTGAATTAACACTAATAAAAAAGGGACTGAGTGGCAAGGACATAGCTGGTGCTTAGGACTCTGCCTGCCTCTGCACTCTGCTCATGCCACGATCTCCGACCGCCTCATCCACTCCCCGAGGCGGCGGCACGGGAGGTCCCGCACACTGGTGCCTTCCACAGCGCCCCCTGCGGCCCCCAACTCTCTACCTCTAGGTCCTCCCAACTACCTACTTGGTATGCCCATTTGGATGTCTCTCCAAACACCTCAAATTTGCCACCCGAACTGGCCGCCTCGTCCCCTCCAAACCTGCTCCTTATCTTAATAAACGGCACCGATATTCACCTGGTTGCCCGTGCCAGAAACCTGCGAGTGTTCTTGATCCTTCTCTCCTACCTCCACCACCACCCACCAAGGCCGGTCTGATCTCTGTGTTCTCTCAAACCTGCCCGTTTCACCAGCTCTCCTGCCACCGCTAAGCCATCAGGATCCACTACTTGGGCCACCATGCTACCCTCCCGTGTGGTCTCCTGGCACGCAGTTCTGCCCCTATGAACACTAGCCAAAGTGATCTTAAAGTTAACAAATATGCTCCAGGTACCTCTCTGCCTCAAACTTTCTGGCTTCCCAGTGCTCCCAATATCCAAAATCTTCAACATGGCCTATAAATTGTTACTCACCTCTATAGTTTCAACTCTACACACCCTGCTACCTCCCCCCATCCCTCCAGCCATGCTCCGCTCTGCTAGCCTTTGTACACAGTGCTCCCTCTCCCTGGAACATTCTTCCTGCTCTGCCCGGCTGAATCATGTGTGCCCCTTTAGTGAAGCTTCAAGTAGCTCTTCACATGACTATAATAAATGATTCCTAGAGCCGTCAGTCCTGTGTCTTTCTCCACTGGCAACCATACACTCTTGTGTGCCCGGCCCAGTACCTGCCACATAGCAAGTGCTCAATAAATATGTGTTGAATGGATGCGCGAGCAGGTCTGTGAAGCTAGGCGTGACCTTACTGATGGGCATGAGGAAGTATCTGGGATTCCTCCACATAAAAACTGTTGTACTTTCTGAAATGTCGCTCATCTCTTCATCCCTTTCCTGACCATTTGGTGTGAGTTTGACTCTATGTACAGAAAGGCAGATGACATTCTAGAGAAAGATGAAAACGGACATGTGTTTAAAAAGGGCAACTAAATACAGTAAAAATAATATTGTTTAAAATTAAGCCAAAGACATGCTCCGGAAAAGAGCATAGAGACCAAGTCAGTGAAAAGAAGGAATGAGACTGAGGCCAAGGGATTGATAGTTTTGAGAGAATCGGACTCTGTTTTTATGTTTTGGTAATTCCTTCTGGACTTTTAAAAAACAAGTTCTTGCTAATCCAATAGCATGTCTAAAAGCATGCACAGTGGAACGTCTACGTATACTGGAAAACCTGTCATGAAGTGCTCAGGAAACTGCTCTCGCTTCGAACCAGTTCAAGCCCCATCTTTGCCGCCCGTGCTCCTCTGAACCTTTCAGCTTGTACGTGTCCCTCTTTCCTCACGTTCTCAAGAGTGCAAACTGCTAAGCTCCGCTGCTCAGGACTTCACCTCCAGAGCTGCCACCTCAGGTACATCCTGTCTCCCTAGCTGGCATGAATCTGGGACAAAAGCTCCATCCCTGGCATACTGTCACTCATACAGCTGATGATCACTGCAAGGACACAGAATTTCTATGGATGTGTTATCTCTTGCTTTACTCTAGATTTGCACTTAATAGATTTGGACATTTTTTCATACTGATTGTTAGAAAAGGTAGTGGACATTTTCCTAAGAGGCTTTCTTTTTTCAACAAAACCTTTTAAAATTCTGTTTTAAATGAACTACATGGAATTAAAGTGACAATCAAATGTATCAATGGCCTCAGGGAGCTTCAGACAGCAGTTTGAAAGCACCGTGCTAAAGCATTTACTCTGAAGTCTAAAATTAGATGATTTTTATTATAGTCTACTTAGAAGAATCATGAAAGGATGAATGCCCTGCACTGCAGTCTGAATAACTGACAAGGTATCATTTAACTATTTCCTTCTTTCCTTCCTCCTTTGAAGCATCAGGTGTTTGGCTCAGCGGGTGAGAAAGCGAAACCACACGCGCCGGCCTTCGGCCTCTCCTCAGAACGGCTAATCTGGAAGAAACCTGCTGCACGTTGGGCCTCTGCAGACCGCCTGCGTGGCTAAGAGCGCCCCTCCGATCACTCAGCAGTGCTAACTTTGCCTACCAAACCCCCGAAACAGGGTATTTTAAAATGAAATGTCTAAATAAACATAAATGAGTGAGAAGCTCCTCTCAGAAGGGAGGAGTGACTGGCTCTGAGGAGAAACAAGAAAGGTCCCGGTTTGGCTCCTAAGGCACAAAGGACAGAAACAAAACCAGGCAGTTACACAGAGGAAAACACAACCTGCCCGGCGCAGCGACACATCTGCCACATTTCGGAGTCCTGAGTCCCAGGGGATTCCGTCTTTCTGCCAGTGGGTTAACACAGGTGAGAAAACGGTCTCCCTTCACCAGCCTGGAGGAGTGGCATACTGTGTAATGAGACACGACCGAGAAAATGCCAAGCAGCAGTCTCTCCTCCTCCCTGGTTTGACGCACAGGCCGTAATTCTGGGAACAGCTACCTGTTTCTTCGTCAAGGGTAAGTAAAAGTTGACACTGGGAAATCATTCTCCAATCAATGTATTTTTTTGTACATTTTTCAAAGCTAACTTTTGTTTTTTAATACACTCAAATGTGAACCTAAAGAACTGGAAATAATTTATTTCAATCAATATACTTTTAAAAAAATCACAGAAGCACATGTTGATCACAAAACAAAGACCTAAAATCCACAGAAGGCAAGAGAGCAGGCTCACCAGTGTTGTAGGCGGTCGGCATGGCTGAGTACACGAGTCCCTGTGGAGGCAAGCTCGGGGTGGTCACAGACACGACCGGGGTAGCTAGAGGCTGAGTAGCTTGAGAACTGCTTATCCTCTGGGTATTCTGTGAGAGAGAGAAAAAAGTGTCATTATTTGAGTATTTATATTCAAGCCTAGTATTTTAAAAATAACATTCAATTTAAAAGTGACATTTTTCACAGTTTTATGATGTGAATGTCATTATTTCTTAAAGCAGTCATGATGTGAAAAAAACCTTAAAAATACTAATGGGAACAACTAAATATTTAATTTCAAGGGACACAGTTGTACATTAATTATTCATTTTCCCTTGTCTTTCATAGTGTTTATTGATGGCAAGGATATATCCTTAAAACAGAAACTTGCATTATGGGCGAGAATGCTTTGATGTGTCACCATAAATGAGGACTTGCAGGCACTGCAAACACCACACCAGGCTGCCCCAAATCAAACACCTAGGTTTTCGAGACTTGAGGAGAGCCAAAAGTCATTTGTATCCTGAGAGTGTAAGTCCATGAGTTTAGGGATCAAAACTACTTGTATTTGCAGCATTCACATGTTAACGTGGTGTTAAGTCTTGGCATCCTGAAGTACAGCTTGCTTTCAGTTTTCCTTCCCTGTGATCCTGCAGTTGCTACACACACACACACACACGCACACACATGCGCGCGCGCGCACCCCCCCCCCCCGCAAGTGCCCCGCCCCCAAACATGCTCAGCCTCCCCCACGGTCACCACCACCCACCCAGTGACCTATTTCTTGGCAGCAGGTTCAGATATGCTTCCCTCTGCATAGGCTCCTGACTCTTCTGAAACGAGAGGCTTTGCGTAGAGAGCCTGTGACTAACGTACTTTTCGTAGGACTGTGAATGGAGCAATATTAAATGCTTGCTGACCGACTCCATCTACACAGTATCCTATCCACACTGGCAATGAATTTAAAAAAACCAACTACTGAATAATCAAGTCAGCCTGAGATGGCCACTCCCCTACGTGTCGGGAGATGACGACACCTTCTCACCACAGGGGCTTCAGGGAACGCTCCAAAACCAAGTTCAGAGGGAGAGAACGGACTCCATGATCCATGGGGTCAGCACCCAAGAAGGCCAAAGCACAACTACTCCAGGGTTATACATGTATGTGTGTGTGTGTGTGTGTGTGTGTGTGTGTGTATGTATTTAATGAAGAAGTTACAGCCTGATAATGACATTTGGGGGTCTAAGCCGTATCAGTGAAAGTACATTCAGTGCCCTTGAGGTTATAAAGAGACAGAGTGTGATTCAATTTTCCCTCTCACCACTTCCAAAGGGTAATCAGATGAGGGCCTTTGGCTAGATTTAGATACTTGAATGTTAATCATCTCAGTTTATTTCATTAGTTTGTATTTTCCACCCAATCTTAAGTTTCTGTTCTAATTAAGAAAGACCATTCAGGAGGTGGTTACAGCACCTGTGTTTCTGTCCCAAATTCACTACTTCCTAAGCAGGGGGGAAATCATTTCACCTTTCTGAACCTCTGTTTGTACAGTAGGGAAGACAGTGATCTTTGTGCTGCCGGCCTGTGCACCACTGTGAAGCTCTAGCGAGCCAAGAGGTGGGAAGTGCTTTGGTAACTCAAGTACTACACAAATATAACATAGTATCCTTAAATGATCTTCCCAAGAAACCCTCTGGCCCAAGATTTCTACATAACTGGTGGGACAAATTTCTACATAACTTCGGAGCCACATAACTTCGGAGCCACAGGTATGGCCCCTGGAGCAACCCTGGAGTAGAGGCGCTTTAGAACAGCAAGGCTTCTTAAGGAATGTCAGCAGTCTGCCTCTCACCAGAAGAGTCTTTAGTGGAGGTTCCTGTTTTTCCTCACTTTGGGTCCGAGCCATCCAGGATTATATTTGAGATTTCAAACCAATCTGAACAACTTTCTAAATGCTAAGAATCATTGGGATCATATTTTGGTTCTGACCACAAAGCTCTGCATTTAAAACTGATTAAGTTTTAGAGTCTGAATCAGCTTAAGTTTTAAAGAACATGAACTGTTTACGGTTTTTGGTTATGTCTTTGTTTCTTAATTACAAATATTTTTTATTTCTTCATTTTGTAGTTTTCAAAGATTTAGAGAAATTTATCTCTGAGACTCTATCTGGGGGGTGAACTTTAAGTGGGTGGAAGTCAGTGTACGGTAAGTGGCAATACCCTTTCATCTCAGCATCAAGTTAATAATTTTAATGAATTTTTGAGGTAGAGATACACTTTGGACTTAATCTAAGATTTGATCACTGGAAACTCAAGAGTCAGACAGTAGGCAAAAGAACACAGCATGACCCAGTTTGGCCTGGCTCTATCCATGGCAGGACTTCATTTCCAAGGCAATCTTCTGGCATGGCCTCATGTGTGTAATAGTGAATGCCACTGTATCGGTTCCATGCATCAAAGCTCCTAATGTCAATGGCATTGATTTTTCTGAGTAAGAGACTTGTGGGACCACTAGAGGGCAACATACTGCTACAGAATTGAAAGGAAGCATTTGTGACAACTTCCTAAGGGTAAATAGTCAAATTATTTTATCTTGAATTATAAACTTCCATTTTCTAATTATTACCGTATCACTAAGTAAAGTATCTCCCCAGAAGAAGGTCTAAATCTGCACATGATATAATCCAATACCACAACTGATGGCAGACTTGTATATTTTAGTTTACTAAATACAAAACCACATCTAAAACTGTGAGTGATCACAAAGTTAAAGGATGATCTATTTTAAGGACAGAGCACAGACAACCTTATCTAAAAAGACATAAACGGTGCAAAACACACCAGCATGCATATATATGTAATAATAAAGTATAAATAAAACAGATGCCTTCCCCCCATGCTCTCATGCAATCTGAACCCTTGTCCATGCTACAAACTAAACATTTTCAAGTTTTTCCCCCTTAAAGTCACTAATTAGCAACTGACTTTGAATTTATATGATCATTTCTGTGAATTCTGGGTTTTAGTCCCCAAAGAAGAGAGTTATTTTTAGTTAAATTTATTTTCTAGAAGAAAAGCCAATAGAAATCATTTAAGACAAAGGGTAATAGCTACTTTTAACAACAGAGTATGTCCTGATAGAAAAAAGTAAATTTGTGTATATTAAATTACAGATATTCCTTTCAGCAAACAGGGAACCCCCCCTTATGGTTCAGATCGTCTCATGCAGTATGAAATAATTTCAACTCTGAAAAAGGTGACCTCACCAAAAATGATGTAATCTTTTTGAAAGAAAGAGAAATAACACAAGACCATGTGTTACAATCTGAGGAACTTTGAGGGTGAAGTCATTTTCTAAAAATATGTTAATAATTTGGGGAACTATATAAGGTATTTTGTATCTTTTCTTAAAAAAAAAAAGCTGTAACAAGTGTCTTGTGATCATTGACAGCTATTGTTTTAAAGGCTCTGTTCCAATGTTCCCTCCAACAAAATGGGTCAAGATATATAATTATAAAATAGAAAAACGAGATGGACTCTGCAGTACCAGTAGATTGGTTCAGTTATTAAAAGTGCTCGGATAGTGTTTAAGAACAGCAAGAAAAACTGTGTAACAAAGGGAACACTGGTTAGATAAAAACATTTAAGAGAATTAGTACTTTCTAGATCTTTTGCAACTCCCTTCAAGCAGAAACACACACTCACCAACTCCAATTCCTCTTCCTCCGACTGCACTCAGCACATGAGAGGGATACGAGAGTTACTAAGACTGTTGATACTCAAAAATAAAATATTTCTTTAGAAAAACATGTTATTTGGACACTAGCAGTTGCCTGGAACTCTAAAGAAATGATTAAATATATGCAATGAATACAAATATAAATTATTTATTGTCTCTCCACTGGGAACGGATTTCAGAAGAAAGATTGTTTTAGTCAGGCCAGGCTTTAAAGCTGTCCCTGCTCCCCGGCTTAGTCTGCTCCTGAGTCAGCCTCACCCGCACATGGCCAGGCGATTGCAACTATTTAGTTTAAAAGGAGTTCCTAAACATGATCCCAGTTTATACTTGAAACCTTGAGAATACTTCATCCTCCCATCCCTAGCCCACCTGGCTACACATGTCCATTATTAAATATCTTCTAGATGTGTGCTCTTTGGTTGGCAGGAATTATTTTGTTTTCTGATTTCCCACCACAGCTAGCACAGTTATGAAACAACAAGAACTCAAACATTTGTTAGTAACAGTTTTGAATAACAAAGATTGAGATGCAAATACAGCTTTCATATGTATAATTTCACTGCAGAAAACAATAACACGTATGAAGCAAATGAGACGGAAGAAAAATGAACTGATAAATCATGTCCAGAAAAGAAATGAAGGACACATATTTGCTCCTTTTCTCTAAGCATTTAGAAAATACTAATAGGCTAGAAATAATCGACTAAATAGTGTTTTATTTTACTTAAAGAAGTCAAGCTTTTCTGTCAATCTATGGAAGGTGTCTGTATAAACATCATTGATAGAGGAAACCCCAATCTGAAAGCCAGTTTACCTGCAAACAAACTGTAAAATAGGCAGGCTGGTTATCTACTCTGAAAAACAATCACCTGGCCTACAATTGCTATTTCAAATGTGGGTAAAATGCTCTTCAGCTGTTGAGTTATACAGATCTTCACATTCCTCCATCTACAAGATATGCATGGAAATACTGCGGGTAAGTGCTGTATGGTTTTCACTTGAACCTGCAGGGACAAGGGTGTAAAATAGTTTATATGGCAAATTCTGAGTATTCTGCAGTGATGCTTCATGATCTCTGAAACAAAGACCAGGCAGAGATAACCCTGACCAGCTGCTAAATGCCTAAATGCAGTTTTGTCCTTACATTCTGCAGTTTACTAATAATTCTTATCAACACATTTCTGAGCCTTAAATGAAACTTTCTGTAGTTTATATTTCTGAAAGAGAAGCAGGTATTTCACATCCCATTCCTGAAAGGTGAGCCAAATGACTATCCTGAATGCCCAAATGTTTTTCTTTTTGGGGTTGTTATACATGTATATATTTTTAACTTTGTATCCTGCAATAATCATATCCTTAGAGAGCAGTTGCAAAGAAAACATACTATCACATACCCCAGCATCACTCCCACCCAGGTCTACATCCCAAACATGAGACAACTGTCAAAACTAACAGAGTTTTGCAGTCCTGAGTTACTGCAGCAGCAGTAACTGAAGCTATAGGACTTCACTTGGATTTCACCAATGTCCCTTTTCTGCTCCAGGACCGGATCCTGCATCCCACATGCCCTTCCCTGTCACATACCCTTAGTCTCCTCTGGTCTGTGACCATTCCCTCCATCTTTCATTTTTCATGACCTCAACAACTTTTGAAGAGTACTGGGTGGATATCTTGTTGAATGTCCCATAATTTGGGGCTTAGATTTTCTCAGATAGCATGGATTTTTGGAAGAGTACCAAAGAGGTGATGTGACCCTCTTAGCACATCGTATCAGAAGGTTATGTCATTCCATTATCGGTGATGTTAAGCTCGATTGCCTGGTTAAAGTCGTGTCTTCCAGGATTCCCCACTGCAAAATTACTACTTTTCCCTTTGTAATCAATTATTTGGGGAGAGACATTTTGAGGCTATGCAAATACCCTGTTTCTCCTTAAACTTTCGCTCATTTTAGCATCCATTGACCCTGTGTGGCCATGATCTCTGTACTGTGGTAGTTACAATGATGATTTGCTATTTCTCTCATTCTTTCTACATGTAATAATTAGAATTCTTCTCTAAGGGAGAGCTGTCCCTTCTCCATTTATGTATTTGATCATTTATTTTTATCAATAACAGACTTGGTATTTTTTATTCCTTGGGTACTAATCCAATAGTGTTGTTACTTATTTTGTTGCTTAAATTGTTCTAGTTTGGGCCACAGGAGCTCTTCTGAAAGGCTGGTTCCTGTAACCTTTTCACCTGCACTTCCTTATCCTCTGGCACCTCCGATTCATCCAGTGTTTTCATCGCCCCAGCTCTATAATCAATCATTTCTCCAAGGAGTCCTGATTCCTTTTATTGGAGAAGGTTTTAGAAACTAAGATCTGAGTACTAGGTGTGCTCGGTTACCAGATGTCATTGTCTGAAGGGGCCTGTCAGATGAGCTAGGAAATATATGATGTATACTATTTATGTTTATACACATTTATATTTCTCTATCTATATATGTTAAGAAAGTTAAGTTCATACTGAAACCTCCACCAACAACCCAGAAACAAGGGTTCACTGTAGCCTTCCCCAACCCCCACCCACCTTGCTTATTTGTAACTTTTTCTTCCCCCAACGAGAAACCCAGCTTTAACTACAACACATTCACTGTTTGAGAGTGTGTGTGTGTGTGTGTGTGTGTATAACAAATGTACCATCTTGAGCGCAATGCTTTCCTACAATTTTTTGGTTTTCTCTATCTAGAGTTAAAACAGTTTCCAAAGTTACTGAGCACTCCTTCCCCATCCCCTTCTGTATCACCCTGTTACAGACTTGCACTACACTTGACATTCATGTGTCACGGTCTATATTCTGTCTTCAATTCCCCCTGGAATCCTGGTTGATTTTAACTGCACAAAAGCACAGACTCATATGTACATCCAACAACACAGGATCACAGAATAGTTCCATCGCCTCAAAAATTTACCTCAAATTCCCTTTGTAGTCAACTCCTCTCTCCGTCCCTGGCAACCGCTGATATGTTTTGCATTTTCCAGAATAAAATATAAATGGAATCACATGCTATGTAGTCTTTTGGATCCAGTTTCTTTCACTTAGCAAAATTCATTTAAGATTCATCTATACTGCTGTGAATAAATGGCTCATCCCTTTTTATTGCTGAGCAGTATTCCTTTGTCTGGATGTACCACAGTGGGTATATCCATCCATTCATCTGTTGGAAGGACATCTAGGTTGTTCTCAGTTTTTGGCAACTATGAAAAATACAGATTCCTGTAAGCACAGTTTTCAATTCATTTGGGTAAATTCTTTAGGAGAGGATTGTTGGGTTGTATGACAAGTATATATTTAACTTTTAAGAAGCTGCTGATCTGTTTTCCAAAAGTGGTGTATGATTTTGCATTCCAAGCATGAATATATCAGAGTTCTTGTTGCTCTGCATCCTTATCAGAACTTGACATTTTAGTATTTTTGGTTTTTGTTTTGTTTTTAAGTAGGCCTCAGTGGGGCTTGAACTGGTGATTCTGAGATCAAGAGTTGGACACTTAACCCACTGAGCCACCCAGACACCTGTTTGAGTAGAGCTGACACATAATGTTACATTATTTTCAGGTGTACAACACAGCAATTCAACAACTCTGTATGTTATGCTGTGCTCCTAAGTGTAGCTCCCATCTGTTGCCATATAATGCTATCACAGTATCACTGATTTTTTTATTTTTTAAATCTTAGCCATTCTAACAGATGTATAGTTGTATCATCCTGGAAGCAAGTCCTTTATCAGATAAGTGATTTGCAAACAGTTTCTCCTAATCTCTAGGTTGTCTTTTTATTCTCTGGATAGGATCTTTTACAGAGTAAAACTTTTTTGATAGTGAAACTATTTTGACAGCATCAATGTATCAAAATTTTCTTTATGGATCATGTTTTTGGTGTATTTTTTTTTCCAATGTTTTCTTCTAAAAGTTTCAGAGTTTTGTATTTTATGCTTGAGTCTATGCTACATTTTAACTTTTGTATAAGGTATGAGTTATATTTTAAGGTTTCATTTTTGCATATGGATGCTGAATTGTTCCAACAGAGTTAGTTGTACCAGCTATCCTTTCTCCATTGAACTGCTTCACTGCCTTTGTCAAAAAACAACTAAATATATTTGTGTAGGTCTATTTTCTGGGCTCTCTGTTTTGTCCATTGATCTATGTGCCCACCTTTTTGCCAGTACCTCTTTCATTCCTGATATTGATAACCCATGCCTTCTCTTTTAATTTGGTCAGTTCGGCTAGAAGTTTAGCAATCAAAAACTAGGCTTTGGTCTGACTGCTTTTCTCTAATGTTTTTCTGTCTTAAATTTCATTAATTTCTGCTCTTTTTCTTCTGGTTGCTTTGGGTTAAGTTTGCTCTTCTTTCTTGAGTTTAAGTAAAACCTTACTGATTTGGTACCTTTCTCTTTTCTAATATAAACATCCAATGCCTTGAGTTACACACACACACACACACACACACACACATTTTATAATTTCTCCTGAGATTTCCTCTTTGACCCGTGGGGTATTTAAAAGTGTGTTTTTTCCTCAATATATAAAGATTTTTCCTTTCTGTTATGGATTTCATTATGATCAGAGAATATAATCTGTATGATTTTGATTTTTTGAAATCTGTTGAAGTTTACTTTATGGCACAGGAAATGGTCTATCTTAGTGAATGTTCCAAGGGCCCTTAAGAAAAATGTTATGTTCTGCTGTTGTGAAGTGTTCTGTAAACGTCTCTTAGGTCAGGTTGGTTGAGTATTGCTCAGGTTGTCTAGACCATTACAGATTTTTCTGCCTACTTGTTCTGTCAATTACTGAGAGAAGAGTGTTTAAGTTTCCAACTACAATTGTGGATTTTTCTATTTCACCTTTTAGTTCCATCAGTTTTTGGTTTATGAATTCTGAAGGTGTGCTGTTAGGTGCGTATACATTAAAGATAACTTATTTCTTGGAAAACAGACTGTGTGAAGTCCTTCTTTTTCCTTGGTAATATTCCTTATTATGAAATCTACATTGTCTGAAATAATATGGCTACACTAGCCTTCTTGTGGTTAATGTTTGCTCAGTATGTTTTCTCTATCTGCTAACCTATGCCTTTATATTTAAAGTAGGGTTCTGTAGACAGTGTATAGTATGATCTTCCTTTTCTTAAACAATCTGACATTTTGTCTTTTAACTGATGTTTACGACCACATTTGGTGTGATTACTTGTATGGCTGGATTAAAATCTACAATCTTGCTATCTATTTATTTGTCCCATCTGTTCTTTATTTTTCTTTTTTCTCCCATATCTTGGGCTATTCGAGCATTTTTTTTTTATAATTCCATTTTATCTCCTCTATTGACTTTTTATACCTCTTTTAAGATTGTTTTCTGTAGTTGCACTAGGTTTTGTAACATACATCTTTAGTTAATTAGAGTTCACCTTCAAATAGATATCATATTAGATGCTTACAACTGTATTTACAATTTGCTTCTCTTTTGTTGTCCTATATTCTATTTTTACATGTGTTATAAGCACAAAATTCATTCCCACTATTTTTGCTTTAGAAAGTAGTGATCTTTTAGAGCAATTAAAAAGAGAAAGATGCTCGGATTCTGGTTTCTAAACCATTCTCCAATAAAAAGGAACCAAGGTTCCTTGGAGAAATGACTGATTCTAGGACTTGGGCAGGAAATATACAAGATGAGCCTAGAGCATTTCATAGTAACTGAAAAATTTAAAAGTAACTTCCTCCATTACCCACCCCCCGAAAAAAAAACCCCACAAGGATGAAGGTGTGTTTTCAGATGCACAGGAACCAACTGAACACTCCTCAATAGCTAGAGCTGGAATATGAGCAAACGAATAAAACAGTATTGGTAGAACTATATATAAACAGAATTTAGGAGTATTATTACCCAAAATATAAATGTCCGTAAGTTTGTATTAATATAAATCATAAAATAAATGAAAGTAAACAGGTAAGTCACCTGTTCAGAAAAACTCCAAATAATTGATGTAGATATTCCGCCCTCAAGGAGGTACAGCCTAACTCCCCACTCCTTAAGTATGGACCTTGCATAGGGACTTCTTTCCAAAGAGGACAGTACGGAAAGGAAGAAGCACAGAAACCCACGCAACGATACATCAGCAAGGAGGCCAAGGTTAACATCAATAGTAATGATTCATAATAATACTATGTACCCTTTGTATGGGTGATAAAAATGGCACTTTAGTTCTGTGGCCTTCCTCCCCGAAACCCATAACCCCAGTCTAATCATGAGAAAAACATGAGAAAAAATCCCAATGGAGGAACATTCTACAGAATACCTTACCAGTACTTCTCAAAACTGTTAAGGTCATTAAAACAAGGAAAGTCTTAGCAACTATCACAGCCAAGAGGAGTCTGAGGAGACATGGCCACTAAATGTAATGTGGTGTCCTGGATGGGGTCCCGGAACGCAACAAGACATGCAGTTAAAAACTAAGGAAAAATGAATAAAGTATGGAACTGCGGTGAATAATAATGTATCAATACTGACCCGTTAGTTGTAACTAATGTACTATACTAATGCAAGATGTTAATAATAGGAGAAACTGGTGTGAAGCATTAGGAGAACTTTCGGTACTATCTTTGTAATCTAAAATACAAGGTTTATAAAATGTAGGGGAAAATGAATTGTGTTTTATTTTATCTTCATTTATTTCATTTCCATTGTTCTATATTTCTTTGTGTAGATCCAAGTTTGTGCTGGTATCATAGTCCCTCTTCCTTCGGCGTTTCTTTAGAACAGATCTCCCAGCAATAAATTCTCCAGATTTTTGTTTGAGAAAATTTCTATTTCTCTTTCATTTCTTTTTTTTTTTTTTTTAAGATTTTATTTATTTATTTGACACACAGAGAGACATAGAGCAAAAGCAGGGGGAACAGGCAGGCAGGCAGGCAGAGGCAGAGGGAGAAGCAGGCTCTCTGCTGAGCAAGGAGTGAGATGTGGGCCTCGAAGCCAGGACCCTGGGATCATGACCTGAGCTGAAGGCAGATGCTTAACCGACTGAGCCACATAGGCACCCCTTCTCTTTCACTTCTGAAAGACATTTTTGCTGGATACAGAATTCTACGTTGAGGGTTTTTTGTTTTGAATTCCAGTACTTCAGGTTACTCCACTGTTTTGTAGCTTGCAGAGTTTCTGAAGGGAAGTATGGTATAAATTCTCATCTTTGTTCTTCTCTTTTCTCTGGCTGCCTTTAAGATTTTTTCCTTGTTGTCCTTTGCTTTTAACAATCTGAATGTGTGTATTTGTCCTACTTGGTCTTATTATTTTTTTCAACTATTTCTTCTTCTCTGTTCTCTCTCTCCTCTTTTTGGAATTCCAATGACAAAAATGTTAAACCACCTGATCAAAGTTCAGAGCTCTTGGAGGCTTTGTTTTGCTTTTTGTTTTATTTTCACTCTTCTTTCTCTTTGTATTGTAGTTTGGGTAACTCTACTGACCTACAGACCAAGAGGCCTTTCCTCTTGCTAGGTCTTTGGTGCACAGTTTAATTTAATTAGGAATCGGGCTGCATTTGAGCTTCACCGGTGCAATGGTCACCCTCAGTGCATCCAGCCTGGTCTTCACAGCCCCCTGGGAGGAAACGAGCGCTGGTTTGCCAGGCGTTGTGTGTGTTTTCCCCAGAGGCTGCTCCACTCTCAGTCAAAGCCTTTCCTCCTTCTTGGGTGTCCTGCCATGCTCCCGGCATTGTTCCTGCCCCTCTGCCACAGCTTCAGATGGCTTTCCTTTTCCATTTCTCGAGATACAATGGGAGGTCACCAATGCCCAAAGGGTGACACTTTTTGTTCATCTCCTCACAGATTAAGACTTCTGGTCCACAGGACAGAAAGGGGAGAAGGGTCTAGGCAGCACATTTGGTCCCTATCACAGGGGCTGCTCTTCCCCTTTCCCAGCCACACACCACAGTGGAGGCTTTTTCAGGACGTTCCCAATCTCTTCTGTGAGTACCCAGTGGGGTTCACAGAGAAAAAGCCTCCGAAAGAACTTGGACTCCCCCTATGTCCCAACATTAGGGCTTTACATGGGCCTGCCAGGGAACACCTGGCCTCCAGCAATTCACCAAGCATCTGAGCTGAACTCTCATTACCTGTGTCCTACCTACACAAACCAGGGCTCCAATGTCCTCTCCCTGCAGTATCTGTCTCTCCCTAGAGTCCGGGCCACTTGGGAGCCATGAAATCTCAGCACTACAATCTACTCAAGGAGAACTGGGAACTTGTTTGTCCAACTCGTTTTCCTTGTAAGGCTGGGAGCAACATAGTTTCCAGCTTTCTATCTCCAAATGAAAAATTACTCGTTTGTTTCTTGACTTAAGAGGTTTTGGTCCTGGCTCTCTTTTATATTACCTTGGACAAGTACTAACTTCTCCTTCAGTTTCTTCATTTCTACTCAGCCAAGATTATAGCAGAACTGACAATCAAATGCGACGATGCATATGAAGATGTTTGGGAACTATAAAGCATTATACATATGTAGATTATCTAAAGCCTGATGGCATCAACTTTCATTTAGCAAAAAATCAAATAGTGCTGCACTACAGAGAGAACACCTGGCATATCACACTGCATGTTAGTCAAGCCATGCTATACTAGGAATGGTTTTAAAACTTGCAAACATATTCTGATTTTTTTTCAATAAGAAGCTAAGGGAGATAAACACACTCTCCTCTTCTTCATAAACACAGGATTCAAAAGCATATGACGCTGGAACTATGAAGACATTGCCAAGGGCTGGGGTGGGGAGACCTGTATTCTTTATAGAATTGAATGGGAAGGTTATTTGAGAAGGAATAAACAAAGAAAGATTATTTGGAGAATAACTCATTCAAGTTTTGATGCATTATTCCCTATTCTACAGTGGTTCTCTCTAGTATGTAGAAACACTGACAATATAGTGTTTCTCCTACAGAAAAGCACGTGTAATCGATTACTGAAAGTATGTAAAGTCAAGATAGAAGAAATATTTAAGTCAGGTTTAATTTATGATTTTGGTGATGGAATCTCTGAGCTAAGAGACCAGCATGGTAAAATTAAAATTAAGCCTAACAACCTCTCCCCATTTAGCTTTAATTTTAAATAACCACTAAGCATATTTACATCCTGTTTTTCTATAATCTGATTTCTGTGTATTTAAAATAGACCGATCTCTTCAAATGCCAACTTCAAATAGAAATATTCCTTAAGAAAGGGTCTAGATTCTATGGAAGTACAGAAAATTCCAAGAAAAATATAGACTGGCTGTATTTTTAAAGAATAAGCTGAAGAAAAATTTAACGTACCAGTGGAGGCATCATGCCCTTGCTTGAAGGAGGGATGACAACTCGAAGATCTGGTTTTCGACTATTCATTCCAAGATTGCCACCACCTGGAGGAGGGGGAGACTTTGTAGGCATAACTTTGCCTAAACTGTTTGCACCAGTAGTTCCAATCAAATTTGGAGAAGCTCTTGAGTTTACGAATCCGTTCCCTGGAAAAAGGAAATATCATTCATTAATGTGAGAAGAGTCGTGAAAACACTTTGGTAGAAATATGAAACAAGTGTTTCCTAGTCCTAGTTTCAAATAAATTTTGTAACAAAACTCATTAGTAACTGACCACGTATCTTTGAGTATTTTAAAAATAAGCAAAAATATCAACCCAAGTCTGAAATACACATAAAACTTAAGACTTATGCCATCTATTTCCAGTCTTACTGCGTGGACCTGCTGAGAGATACTTAAAACGCAAGATCCATGTCTAACAGGGCATTTCCTACTGGGGACTGAGATAATGGAGATGTTCGAAGAAGCCGCCTGAGACCGCCCTAGTCACTCATTTGGGCAGTAGAGGGCAGCAGAGGCACCCCTACTAGTCCGAACCTGAACCCGCTACCGCGACTGGGCCAACTTCGCTACTGCAGCTTCTTTAGCACCCTAATGCTTCGTCTTCACCAGGTACTTCCTCCTTACTGCTCCACCTCTAGCCATGCTTTTCTTTGGCTGCCAGTAAGGTCTTCATTAAATATTTGTGGTTTGTCTGACTTTAATCATCCTATTCCTGGTTTTCCACTTTCTCTAAGAGAGCAGTCTCTCTCTCTCAGAGGAAGTAAGGACGTGTGTACTCGGTGGTGATGTTCTATATATGCAGTACTTCTGGGTGTCAGTTGAGCTAGGAGATCAATGTAAGAGATCATCCCTATTTTCATGGAGGCTGCAGTCCTTCTACTCCTCCTCAGGGGTAGCAGCCATGTGGTCTGGGTGAGCCGACTCCATCAATCCCTGCTTGGGGACAGTCCGAGCCACTGTACGCAGGCATTCTCCCTCACCACCATGATGGGACCTGGGAACGTCCAGTCGGATCCTAAGTAAAGCAGCTGTTACATGATGGTGAGGGAGACTCCTGCATTCCTCCAAATACGACTGAGGAAGAAGCATTTGATTCTCGAGCCATTCTGAGATTCAGAAGAAAGCCAGAATGAGGAAAAAGGTGACAGGGAAAGGAGAACTGCACCCCGGGAAGACTGCATGCCAAGAAGTGAAATGATGCGTCTCAAAGAGCTGCAATGAGTTAATGGCAGAAAACAATCACGTAATGTACGGTGATTAACATAACATAAAAAAAAAAAAGCATTTGTATTGGGTTATCAGAACATTTTAAATCTTTGAAAGTTTCTTGAATGGGACAGAAATATTATTTAAAGATTTTTTTTTTTTTTTTTATTTGAGAGAGAGCACATGAGAAGGGGGAGGGTCAGAGGGAGAGGCAGACTCCCTGCTGAGCAGGGAGCCCGATGCGGGACTCGATCCTGGGACTCCAGGATCGTGACCTGAGCCGAAGGCAATTGCTTAACCAACTGAGCCACCCAGGCGCCCTATTTAAAACCATTTACAATCCTTATAGTGTTTGGTGGTTTATAAAACATTTTCAGGGGGTGCCTGGGTGGCTCAGTCAGTGAAGCGTGTGCCTTCGGCTCAGGTCATGATCCCAGGGTTCTGGGATCGAGCCCTGCATCGGACTTCCCTGCTCAGCGGGGAGGTCTGCTTCTCCCTCTCTCTCTGCTGCTCCCCCTGCTTGTGCACACGCTCTAATAAATAAATAAAATCTTTAAAAAAAAATAAAAAATTTTCAGGTACAGTATTATAATGAATAAAGGCAACTGATCAATAGAATTCTAAAATTTAAAAAATGTAACTAGAGAGGGATTAAGTACTTGAAGATAATCAGCTGAAGAAAATGGATGCTTCAATATATCTGCTTACAGAGTTTGAAAAATATGTTAGTTATTTGGCTGTATTATTTATATGAATAACTAAAAATTGACGTTTGACAATGTGATCTAATCAACGTTACTGGATCCTAACCAGTACCATTTTCAAAGGACAAAGAAAACTGAGTGGTGAGGCGTGGCCCTGGGGAACTGGCCCGCATCTCTCCAGTCGCTGTCATTCAAACTGTCAGGATTCCAGATGACCAGTCTTCCTCTCTGCCACCACCTCCCTCACTCTCACCCAACTCACTCCTCCTGCTTTCTCCAAAACTTTTACCAAGTGACCTACCAGTTTTAATTCATTTACATGACTTAATTTTTGCTGTGAGGACTGGTATTTCAGTTAACCTGATGAGGCTATTTCCTGCATTCTACTTCCATTATCTTGAAACAGTAGGTATTAAATCTGGGCGAATCTCCTTTCCACACCCCACAGAGCAATTCCTGCATTCTGTTGAGCTTCAGAAAGCAGTGCTGTTAAACAATCTCTTCACCAGGCCAACCCCTGTGGAGCAGAGCTCATCCATGCGTTGGGCAGAGGTAACTGCTAAGGCAAGTCATCTGAATATAAAATGCTCATCAAGTAATTTTTCAAAAATAGGCTTAATAGAAACTAAAAGAATGTTGGATTAACAAGTACAGATTAACATTTCTCTCAATAGGCACAAATGTTTATAATCTCTTTGATAACATTTAGAAGATTCTTATTTACTTGATTTGTACTCAAATCTGAAGGATAAAGCAATATTTCTTCTCAAATACATTACAAGGTGATGCGAAGCTAATGCAGAAGAATGCATTATCAAGAAGCTCTAATACTCTTTACCCATGTGGATTCTAGGATGCTTTTCAGCTACATATAATACCACAGTAACCCAGAGTGAAGGGACTCTAAAAGCATGGTATTTCTTAGTGTGAAGTTGGGAGTCTGCCGCAGATAATTATTACAGAATGATGTAAGTGTCTGGTGACTTGTCAGGCTGAAACAGGATAACCTTATATGTACTATTTGTTATATTGTGGAGTGTAGTGATATACTATCAAATATACTTAATTCCCGTTCATTTTTTATGACAAAAATGTAGATACTTTCAGTATATAACTCATCTTTCCAAAGCCTACAAATTTAAGAATTAAAGTACCAACTCTAAATGAATTAACCCAATGTGATTATCATCAAAATGTGTTCTAAGGTTTTAAGGTAAATTATGCCCTGACACAAACATGATAAAAATGCTCTTGGGCAAACTGCATACCGATGCCTCCAGAAATTTAAGAAAGCTAATCTCACTTATGGTCCCTACAGCTCTAAGGCAGATCATGCAATTATATCAGTCTGGCTCATATTTCAGAATATCCTATCAGCTGGAATAATGTAGTCAAGTGTCTAGAAAGCACTCCATGTCCTTAATACCACTCTTTTAGGGCTAAATTGTAGACAATGATGTCATTAATGTTTTACTACTATGAATCTAATTCAGAAGTTGAACTAACATGCACAGGATTTTGAAAATCTCAAAGAATTCTGAAAAATTTGTCCAAAGCAAGGCTCAAGAATTGATTTTATCATATCTGACAAATTTTCATAAAATCTGACAAACTTTCAGCTGATTATTCAATAAATAAAAAAGAACATTTTAAAAATCTATACAATTATCTTTTGTATAAAGAACTGAATGAGGTTTCTAAAATTAAAAAAGACCATGGTTTGTTTTTTTTTTATTCTTATGTTAATCCCCATACATTACATCATTAGTTTTAGATGAAGTGTTCCATGATTCATTGTTTGTGCATAACACCCAGTGCTCCATGCAGAATGTGCCCTCCTCAATACCCACCACCAGGCTAACCCATCCTCCCACCCCCCTCCCCTCTAGAACCCTCAGTTTGTTTTTCAGAGTCCATCAAGACCATGGTTTTTAAAATCATAGTCGACACATTTACTTGATTCAGTGGAAATTCCTATATGACAGACAACATGGGTTCTGTCCATTAGAAGTTTATAATCTACAACAGACAATGCTCATGAAATCCTGTGTGTCTCTTCCTGAGTACTGTATTCATCCTCTCAATCTCTCCATGTGGGCAGCCCCAAAGAGGCTTCTCCTCCTTCAGAGACCTCACGCATCCCCCTGGCTTTAACCATTGCCTCAATAGGACTCTTAAGTCTGTTTCTGCTCTTTATATCTCCTAATTTCTAGTCCACATGCAACCATATCCCACAGAGATGCTGCTGTCATCTCAAACGCCACCAGTTATAAACCCGTGTACTACCACCACCCGCTGTCACTCCCATCCAACTTTCACAGAGCTCCAGCTTTGTTACTCTTTATACTGTTTCTCATTTCATCCATCTCTTGAGCTGCCACCGCCTCTGCCACACCGCAAGCCCTTACTATTACCTTCGCTTACCCCTAAACAATTCCAAGAGCTTCTTGAGCCTTTCTATTTCTAGTCCAGTGTATTTTTTTCTTTCTCAACATGTTTTAAAAAAGTGAAATTGCTGGATATCAGAGACTTTATTTTATGCTTGATCTTTAAACACAGGCCCGAAGTTAAAAGGAATTCCTGAAGTCATCTGAACTACAGTATTATCTAAGTATTAAATGTCAACTTTCAGTAGAGAAATATACTTAGTATGCCAAATCAGATGGCCACTACGGAAGATGTATACAATTTTCAGCACGTACAAAACTGGCAGGTTTTACTTGGACAATGACAGACTGAAAACAAAAAATGATGTTTCAAGGAAAAACAATTGAATGCTCTAATGTACTGTAATAAAAATGTTATGATTGTGGAGGTACCAACCATATCAATATAGAAAGTTTAAAAACTAGAAGAAGAGAGAGAGAACTCCTACTTCCACCATCCCAACATAACTATGATAATCAGTTTGGATTTCCCCTCCTTTTCGTTTTCCACATGCATATCTTTTGCATAGTTTTAAATCACAACTAAAAAGGAATTCAGTTGAAAATTTCATTTACATAATTTTCATACTGTTAATACGTTGCTTTCTTCCTATTATTCACTACTATAAATAAAGTTGCAGTCAATCTTTGAATATTCTAGTTTATTTCTTTAGGAGAGAATCCCAGCAGTGGGATTCGTGGGCTCAGGGGCATAAACATTTTTATGACTACTGAAACATCTTGCCAAAATCTTTTCAGAAAGATCATTACTAATTTACAATGCTATAAGCACACAGAAGATCATCAGTTTCCTCACACCTTCATTGGCTCTCCAGGCCACAACACAAGTGGTAACAGTTGGCAATTAGTGAGTTGTCGTTTTCTCTGCCATTTCTATTTAAATCTCCTGATACATCCTTTCCATTTTTAAAATACTAGTTGGGTTTCCTTTTTGAATTGTACATTTAGGTACATTAAAAACCCACCTACTTATTAAATATTCCCCTATCTGCGGCTTGTATTTTATCTTACTTTTTCTCTGAAGAATGAGAAAATCTTCTATCTCACATAAGACGACTGGAGAAAAGTAGCTGCAAGCCCAGTGGCTTTAGCAGCTCAGTGTGCAGGACCCTGCGCTTTCCAGCTTTCAGCTCTGCCATCCTAGGTTTTTGCTGGCCTGTCCTCTGATACCATTTTGTTTCCTGATCTCAAGATGGGGCTGTACATCCAGCTGCCACATGCAGTAACGCCCAATGAATCGAGTCTTTGCCTGAAGACTGCTAAGTCCTTCTAGGAGTAGGAATGTGTGTATGAATTTTTCTCTCTCTAGATTTCAGAATTAATAGTATAACACCTATACAATGTACATTACATTCTCTTATAATTTTAAAAGTGCCTCCACATTTGGGGTTTGTAATTCCTTTTTAAAATCAAGTGTATTTATTTAAAAACTTAGATTAATGTAGCACATAATACAAAATGGTGCACAAAACAAAAACTTACAAATCAAGGATTTAGCATAAAGTAAACATCCACGTAACCATTACATCAGTAAAAAAGAATACTGCCAAAGCCCTGAAAGTCTCTAAAACTGGGCCCCCCAAAACATTCCTGTTGTTCCACCCACCCAAAATAACCAGTACTGTAACTATTACAGTGACTTCTTTTCTTTATAGTTTTATCACCTATCTTATCTACACATGCATCCTTAGCACTGTAATATTGCTTGGCTACTTTTCGAACTTTATTTAGATAGAATCATTTCATATTTGCATCCACTGTCTTTCATTCATCATGGTGTGGTGAAATTCAGCCACCCTATTAATTCCTGCTGTAGTTTCTTCCTTTTCATTGCAGTATAGTACTCCTTCATATAAATGTACTGTCTCTTATTTATTTGTTCTACTGTTAACAGAAGCTTGGATTATTTCTAGATGTTGGCTGTAACAAATAATGCCATGCCCATTCCTTTACATATTTGTTGATGCTCATGGTACACCATGCATTTCTCTACAGTACATAAGAATGAATAAAAATGGTGGGTTGTAAAATATATATATCTACAACTTTAGTAGATAATGTCAAAATGGCTGCACCAATTTGTACCGCTATCATCAGGGAATGAGAGTTTGGAATTTCCCATAGGCTTGTCAACACTTGGTATTATCTGCTTATTCTGCTTTACCCATTCTGGTTGGTGTATGATGCTTTCTGTGGTTTTAATTTTGCATTTTCTTGGTTACTACGATTGAGCATCTTGTCACATGTTTATTGGATACCTAATAACTTCTTTTGTGAAATGTCTGTGTTCTCATGCACATTTTCAAAAATCAATTTTCTTTGGGGTGCCTGGATGGCTCAGTTGTTAAGCGTCTGCCTTCGGCTCAGGTCATGGTCCCCTCCCTGCTCGGCAGGGAGCCTGCTTCTCCCTCTCCCACTCCCCCTGCTTGTGTTCCCTCTCTCGCTATGTTTCTGTCAAATAAATAAATAAAATCTTTAAAAAAAGATCAATTTTCTTTTTCATGATGATTTGTAAGTATTCTTCATAAAAAGCCCCGTTTACTCTATGTATATGATCTACATTTCCCCACTCTGTCTTGCCTTTTCATTCTCTTCATGCTGTTTTTGATGAACAAAGATTCCTAATTTTACACAAGCAAATCAATCTTTCTTTTGTGGTTAGGCTTCCTCTCGTTTCTTATTTAACATGTCTTTCCCTATTCTGAGTTTGTTCAATGCTTAAAAACCTCAAGGATGCTTCTGCTTTCCCTATTACGTGGGCCTGAAATATCCTATCTTTTGGGAAGCAGAAGACTCAACAAAAATTAAAATAAGACTAATGGCGGGCTCATCTATAAAAATATTATGCATTTGAAAATTACAGTAGCAGTAAATATGTTATAGTTTAAAGGTTAAGCGAAACTATCTGGAAGTGGCTCATGACAAGTCTCTAAACCTGGACTGACAAAATAAAAGTTACTATACAGATTATGTATAAAAAATTTGTTTTAAACAAGGGTCTTTGGATATTGGTTGCTGGCTGAAATATTTTGTCACCAGAGAGCTTATCTCCATGTGATTAAATTCTCTGAAATTTGTTGATACTTTTTTTGTGGCCCAGCATGTGATCAATTTTTAGTTTTATGGACACAAAGAACTTTTTTTTTTTTTTTTTTTAATACAAAAGAACACATGAGACGTCTCGGTGGCTCAGTCGGTTAAGGACTGCCTTCGGCTCATGTCATGATCCCAGGGTCTTGTGTGTGTGAATTTTTTTCTCTCTAGATTTCAGAATTAATAGTATAACACCTATACAATGTACATTACATCCTCTTATAATTTTAAAAGTGCCCCCACATTTGGGGTTTATAACTCCTTTTTAAAATCAAACGTATTTATTTAAAAACTCATATTAACGTAGCACATTAATATGCTACATTTATATGTAGCATCGGGCTCCCTGCTCATAGGGGAGCCTGCTTCTCCCTCTGCCTCTGCCCCTCCTCCCTGCTCATGCTCTCTCTCTCTGACAAATAAATAAATAAAATCTTAAAAAAAAAAAAAAAGAACACAGATACTGGAAAGAATGTTTACTCTGTACTTTAAGTGTAGATGACCACACTCTAGTGTGAAGAAGGGGGATGGTGCAGACGTTAGATGTAGCTACCGCAAGGGGCTGTTACCCTCTGATTCACTCTACTTCTATGGTCCTGCCTTTTGGGAGCTCAACACAAAGTGACAGGAGCACACTGGACCCTCCCAATTCTTTGTGGGCCCTGAACTTTGATCTCTCTGTCCCCTTAGGTTTCTGAGGCTGTCCTACTCCACTGTGGAAGTGGCAAATACCACCTGAGGAAAAGCAGTCACAAATGCTGGGCTCACCCTCTTCAAGGCTCTGTCTCCATCATTCCCTGAATCTTGAGCCAGGTATTCTTCATTATCTTGTTAGTTCTCAAATGATTTCAAGCAGATTTTACAAATACTTTGCCTAGCATCTGTAGGTGTCTTCAGCGGAAGGGTTGGTCCCAATGACCAGGTCTGCTATTATCATAGCACAAGACTAACTGTCTTGCTTGTCTTTTTTTAAACCTCAATTTTAATTTCATTTATGGAAGCTTTCATTATTCAAAAACTCTATGTATCATCTTAAGATCAGAAGCAAGATTTCCCAAAATGTTTTATATGATACTAATTATGAACGATGGCTTTTCATGAGGAAAAAAAATGAAGGGTTCTATTATGCAATAACTTTGTGTAACCATATGTTATGTACTAAGTTTAATGATTCACAAAATAGATTAGCATTTTAAAGGCTCCGGTAAGTCCTACAGTGAAGAAACCTGTTTAGTTTTATTTAATGCAAGGTTTACCAAACATAGATAAATCCTTCTTCTCATACAGTTCCAAGAAACATATCTTGAAAAGTATAGATTAGAAATCATTCTCATACCTTTTAATATTTTTTCCTCTAAATTTCTCTGGGAATTTAAACTGTTTAATCTTTTCATTCATAAAGAGTATATCTAGGTATAATAATGAGTTTAAACTATTTTTTCCAAACTACTAAACCAAAATGGCACCATTGTTGAAAATGAGCTTACATATATTATCTGACTCTTCCTCACAAAAATAACATTTCTAAAATACCCATGACAGATCATTCATTTTAGGGAAAATTTATACTAAGAAACACGTTAAACCCACATATGCTCTAAGTAGTTCAGAGAAATAACTGCTTCCAGGTGGTATCTGAAATAAGTGACATAAAAGGTCTATTCAGTTAAGTCTAAATTCTGTTAAAAAGCAGCTGTAATACACACGCCATTCAGAATACAATGCAAACAAGTAGAGTTAAGTAGAAGTACACGTAGTATAGGTTAAATAGGCATGTATGAGTATGAACCAATGAAGAATCAGGACATCCCATCTTGATGTGTTATGAGATGTTGAGGTGTACCCTAAGAAGCAGGGTTTATCTCTGTGTATACGTAATAATGGAAACAGACTTTTAAATAACTCACTAAAGGGGCGCCTGGGTGGCTCAGTCGGTTAAGCGTCTGCCTCTGGGTCAGGTTGTGATCTCAGGGTCCTGGGATCGAGCCCCATGTCCAGCTCCCCACTCAGCAGGTCAGCGGGGAGGCTCCTTATCTCTCTCCCTCTCCCCCCAACTCATGTTCTCTCTCTCAATAAATAAAATCTTTAAATAAATAATTCACTAAGCACTTAAAATATTTTAATACTTACTTGAATTTAAGTTTTAATAGAAACTGATGTTCACTAATCATGATTATTAACACTAAACACATTAAAGTAGTTGCCTACGATGGGGGGAGGAAGGGCATGGGAATGGAACAGAGAGGTATAAAAAGGATAATGCACAGCATACCAAGATGCTTTATATAAACCAATGATGATGATGTGCCATGATCTGAGGAGTGTGATTATGTAGCCCTCTAAACATGAGGGTCACGATAGGGAGAGGAGGCTTATAAAAAAAGAAAAATGAATGAAAAAAACAAAAGGAAAAGGGTTATATGCAGAAGGTCAAATCAGGATGATGACAAAGTCTGAGTTTCAAATTACCAAAGGGAACACAAAAAAACCAAGCAGCAGAGACAAAGTCTAGATTTACAGTTGCATGGCAGGTAAGAAAAAAACAGTGAAGTGTGGAAAGTACAAGAAAAAAAATGAGAATTGAAACACTTGTTTGACAGGAGGAAAAACCATGTTTACAATATGCCAGAAGGCGGGAAAAAAAAGTAAAGGCAAGGGGAAAACACATTAGAAATCTCTGAAGAGTTTAACTCCATGAAATAAAACTAATTTTGGAAATAAACCAAGAGTTAGTTACAATTAACATTAAATGAAATAGAAATTTTTGCTTCTAGTCTTAACTAGGCTAGGAAGCAGAAGGCAAAGTAAGATGGACAGTACTGGGGGAGTAAAAACATATGGGAAAATTTAACACAAAAAGAGTATGTATATGGGCATGCAAATAACTAAAATGGAGTTGAAATAAACTATAAATATTTGGAAATATACATACAAGTATAGCAACCTAATGTATAACTGTTAAGACAGTTATGAATTTTCCACAATTAATTATGTTAAAAAGGATCCTACAATGGATCTCATATAATTAATTCTATTCAAAGAGCAATTAATACGTGGCAGACATATTTAGGCATTTATCCTACTTTAGGTCACTATGTTTTATAACTTGTCTCGGCAATATCTGTTTCTTTCTCATCATCTTAAATTAAGTTATTCAATCATCTCTACAATTTTCCTGAGGCAGAAGCTCCTTACATTTTTATAGAATGAATGGGCTGAATACATGCAATTGTGAATTTTTCCTAGAAGTGATCTGTGTTCCAAAGTCTCCAGGAGCACACAATATCTAAAATCAGGAAGGAAATTCCTGCCCTTGTTTTCAGATACAATGATGACAACTGTATTTATCACAGATTAAGAGACCAAGACCACTTAATGTGATGATAATCCAAAGGAATACAGTTATTCTTATAACTCTTTGACATATATGCCATATTTTTGTAATGTTCAGTTCACAGTGTATCTTTGCCAGCACTTCAAGGTTGGGCAGACATATTTAAAACATGTGTTTAAACTTGCTAGTCACCTTTGGAAAGGACTGCAAAGTAAAAAACAAAACAAAAACAAAACCAATTTGGCTATAACTGTGACAAAATGTGAATGTTTTACATGTGGTCACCAAAATAGATCCTTTGAAGACAAACTTGTCAGCAAAATCTTTGTAGCTCTAGAAGTAGGCCCACCCTTTCTTTGTATTGCAACCTCTCTAAAAACATTTCATGCTATTATAAGATGTATCAGTTTGCTAACAATCTAACTTTGGTGAGAATAGATGATACAGAAAGCTTCTCCTTAAGAAACTGGCTTGATGTAAAAACTGTATGAAGGCAATTTCATCTTTAGCAAAGCACAGTATCTGCTATAAAGGAGGCACTCAAGGCCAAGGCATAAAGAACAGAGCAGGGCTGTTATTAAAAAATGTTAAGTACTAGTAAAAGTACTCCTCAGGGGCGCCTGGGTGGCTCAGTTGGTTAAGCGACTGCCTTCAGCTCAGGTCATGATCCTGGAGTCCCTGGATCGAGTCCCGCATCGGGCTCCCTGCTCGGCAGGGGGTCTGCTTCTCCCTCTGACCCTCCCCCCTCTCATGTGCTCTCTCTCATTCTCTCTCTCTCAAATAAATAAATAAAAATCTTAAAAAAAAAAAAAAAAAAGTACTCCTCAGAAGAAAATTAAGTCTACAACAGGACATGTCTACTCTGGTCATATATCCATTTTTTCCTCTTCATTTGGTAAAAGGCCGTATTTGAGGGACAATATTCCTTTTATCTCAGACAGGATAGATGCCTACGAAGTAAAACAGGAGTAATTCACTCACCCACTGGGCTGCTCCCGGCTCCATTTGGCACTGTGAGGTCTGAAGTGCTCAACATCCCACCTAAAAATTTTGGAGAGAGAAAAGAGAGGCCAAAAAATGAACATGAATTGGTTCTCCTTATCTGAATGAAGTAACCTGCACTCCTTTCCTAAAAAACGAAAATAAAAACTAGCCTAGACTGAATTTGGCATTACTGTGTAATATGATGTAGTTGAATGTATATATAAAAGCTCACCTATCAAGCTCTGGATGCAAATGCCTTTCTGTATCAATATCAAATAGTACATATTGATAAGAATGGGGGCAGTGCTGGGGCGCCTGGGTGGCTCAGTCGTTAAGCGTCTGCCTTTGGCTCAGGTCATGATCCCAGGGTCCTGGGATCGAGCCCCGCATCGGGCTCCCTGCTCAGCGGGGAGCCTGCTTCTCCCTCCTCCACTCCCCCTGCTTGTGTTCCCTCTCTGTGTCTCTCTCTGTCAAATAAATAAAAATCTTAAAAAAAAAAAAAAAAGAAAAAAAGAATGGGGGCAGTGCTAATGGAGTACTATTAAATCTAGGACTTAAAGGAGAGGAGACACTGCATTACAAAGAGTAAAGCCGTAAATGCACTGCAAATTTCTGCTGAATTCATGAACTATTCTCTGTATTTTTGACATGAGTGACTCACACTCAAACTTTTAAATCTTTGCTCATGATATTCTTTTTTTTTTTAAAAGATTTTATTTATTTGACAGAGAGACACAGCTAGAGAGGGAACACAAGCAGGGGGAGTGGGAGAAGGAGAAGCAGGCCTCCTGCAGAGCAGGGAGCCCAATGCGGGGCTCGATCCCAGCACCCTGGGATCATGACCTGAGCCGAAGGCAGACGCTTAACGACTGAGCCACCCAGGCGCCCCTTTGCTCATGATATCCTAATTAAATTTTCTGCCTGTCAAAGTATGGCTTTCCCATGATAAGGAAAGTTATAGATGGCAGATTCTGTGTATCGTTCCACTGTGCCCGAGAGGATGCTAGAATGCCACAGTAAATCCTCAAAAATATTCTTCAAAATGGAGCCAATTATGTAGCAGTGACTCTTGCTCATCAAAGACAGAACATTAAAGGGTAGCAAGATAAGAAACTGCTTATGTTAGCAATTCTTTTCCTTAAAGAACCAGCAGAAGAGAGACCACTACGTACCTGCACTGCCAGTACTTGGTGGTCTCTGAGGGACTCCAGGGGATACATTTCTGTGTAATGTGGCTTGAGGCGGAGACAGCATGCTTGAATCTGCTAATGTCGAGCTGGCGGCCAAAGATGGGGACACAAGTGAACTCCCTGGGTTAGTGTAGGACAAAGCATTAGGGCTGGTCACAGGGACTGTGACAGACATTGAGAAGTTCTGAGGTGGCAAACCAGGCTGTAAATAAAGAACAAGAGAAAACTGTTAGTTTCATTTTCATCTATATTAAATGTAATAACTTATGAACTTTAATTTGATAAGGTAAGTCCAGTTATTAAAAGTAGAGGATGGGGATAGTTTCTTACTAAATCAATTGGCAGATTTAAGTTGCTTTCTTTAGAATTATATTTGAACATGAGTATGTTTGACATAACCTTTTCAATTTCCATTTTTATATATAAATACATATATACTACTATAACGTGTATATATATATATTTCAAATATTCTTGGAGATGAAAATTAGATGTCAGAACCTGATATTAGTGTTGTCAGATTTAGACATTACAAAATATATCGTTGTTACCAAGTAAGCATAAAATTAGCACTCTTAAATATCCAAACCAGTTTAGTAACATTACATTTCTATTGAGAGATTACAAATAACAAAAGGGGAAAAATACGTACACATATTATAAATATAATACACCAAATGTGGGACAATATAAGTAAGCCCTAGTTTGATTTAATTGACTGACATTATTAACGGACAAAACTTAAAAAAAAAAATCAAGTCATATATACACAACACACTGCAAAGAAACCATCTAAACAATTTAACCACTGACAACCTATTTTTAAATTGTATGAAGATTAAATTACAATTATAAATGCTATCTTACTTCCCTCCTAAACATTCTACACCCCCTTAAAGTAATATTTGCTATTTCTTCTTGTATTTCCTCCATTGACCACACATAATATACTTAATTAACCATGAAAATAACAGTTCTCTTTATAACAGCTTCATTATAGAGAAAGAAAAAAGCTTTCCTCTCCCCATATTTTAAAACAGCGATTGCAAAGAGCAGTAACACTGTGAATTCAAAGTTGGAAGAATATAGTTTATGTACTCTATTCAATAGTAGTTTATTTCAGAAAGAAAATTATCATTCATTAGCTGATATAAAACAATGGATATATGATAAAAATTTTTTCAAAGGAAAAGCAATTTTATTTACACAATATTTTGCAGCTTAACATTTACTACAAAGTCACCAACATCTATGTGAGGTCAGAAGGGATTTTATTTTGTTTGCTATTGTGTTTTTTTAAGAATTATAAAGGTATTAGCACAGAAATACTTCCTTAAGTCTATTTTTCATGAGCTTTTTATAGTAAAGGACTCCTTTGGAGAGATAATCCATGAAGTATAATTCAACGCATAGTTTTTAAGAGAATTATCTCCGACAATGAGATAAATACCAGCAGTGGAACCAATCTGTTCCATGAAGCCTACAATACAGATATAGCATTAGAAAATCAGATCTAGAATAGCTGTTTTAAGCAGCTCTTGCCAACGAGCTTCCCGTGAGAACTCTTTGAAGAACTATCAAAGAAGCATGAACTCAAAAAAGTACTGGTTTCCATGATGGTTAGATGTATGAGCATAAGAAAATTTTAAACCAACTATTTGTTTTACAACCAGTTTAAGAACACTGCGTCCTTAAATTAGTATCAAGCCAAGGCTCTCTTCCTCAATACCTATAGTAAAAGAAAAGAAAAGGAGTTTGGAGGTATTTTGCCAAATAGTTTTGGGACATTTACAAAGAACCAAAGAGTAAGCTACTACTATTACAGCAACTATACAAAATAATTAAAAATAATTCTAAAACACCAAATTTCCTAATAAATCTAACCATTTTATATTTTATAGTCTCAAGATCTATTTACGTACAGGTAAACTTTTTAAAAGTCATGAGAGAGAAAGGGAAATCTTATACACACCCTATATATTTACAATCATGGAAATTTAGAGCTAGAAGGGACCTTAAAAATTACATAAGCCAACTCATTCACTTTACAGATGAAAAAACTGGAATCCAGGAGGGGTTTATGCGCCCTATCCAAAGGTACAGGAGATAGTAAGTAGAACTTAGATTAGGATGTTTTCTCTTCACTTCCATGTTTAAGACATTGAACATGTATTATAAGACTGCAACAAATTTATTTTGAAGTTCTATAAAACAAAAAAAAACTAATGAAATTTTTTCCCCTTCTACTTATTGGTTATCATCACCCACTGTGAAAATAAACAAGAAGTGTAGCCAATCTCTTCATGCACAAGATAAAAGCACAAACCATACTTTAGTACTCACTGCGATTTTATGATTCCGCATCATATTATCAAATTCCTCATTAATTTTTTTATATTTTTCTTCTGTATGTGGAGTTAGCACATAGGAAGTATCAGGGTCTGGGCTGTCGCACCCTCTGTGTTCCTTCTTGTTCAGAGCCTATATAATGAAGTTAACAAAAAGGATCAACAAATAAAAAGTAGAGGTAAAGTAAAAGTACTTACAGGGCCTCGTTTGAAAATAAAATCACTATCTTCATTTAGTTTGCTGAATCTGTCCTCCGAGAGTGGACTGTGCTCAAAGTAATCGTCAGCATCAGGGCTCTCACAACCATTAAGGCCTTTCTTTCTTAAAGTCTGAAATACAATTGGAAAATTCACACACAAATGATACTAACTTGCCATGAGTTTTTTTGTAAAATTTATTAAGAGAGCACAGACTGAATGAATTGAGTTATTACAAGAGCCACTGAAATGGTTTTAAATGATCACAAATGTACTCTAATCCTCCAAATAAGGTAAACCTTAGATATAAGCAAAATTAATGCTCCCATCATACATTAAGAAAAAAAGGAATGTTTACTTGTTTGGATTCTTTCTTCCCAAACTTCCTAGAGAATATTAAATTACTCACGGCTCTGAGAGTTACAACCTGAATCTGGTAACATCCTGATCAACATATCTGATAGGGCCAATGAGTGTGCGAACTGACATAGAAATGTATCAAAATGATGCTTTGAGAAGCTATCATAGTACGTTTACAAAATGAACATTTCAGCAACTTCATCTACTGAAACTGCTTTCTGCCTGAGTTAATCCTAGCCACCAGAAAGAATCAGCATTGTATCTCAATAACTGCATTCCTAATTTGTTCTTAAATACTATCATTTTCCTACATAACTTTGAAGCATAAAAACTCAAATACTTATTTACATATGGCAGTAATGACTCTTTCCTATGTAGAATATACATATTATTAGTGACTTTATTAGTGACACTGAACATGTATTATAAGATTGCAACAAATTATTCTGAAGTTCTATAAAAGCAAAAAAAAAAACTAATGAAATTTTTCCTTCTACTTATTTTTAAAATTTGTAATAAAACTTTACTCAGCATGTATCTCCCCCCCCCCCCCCCCCCCCGCCCTTTGCTAGCTCTTTCTATAGAGCTCCTTAATGGGTTGATCTAATCCACTGAACTGACTTTCTGGAAAACTTTCTTGAGTGTCATAAAAGTATCTCCTAGACCGTATGTTCACCTTTTCTTCTTCTTACTTTGAGGTAAAAATATAATGAACAGTTGGCTTTCTGATTTTTAATTTTTTTCATTAAAATCACCATGAAATGACTTATCCAATATTTAAAAGAGTAACTTTAAAACCAGGGGCCTGACAATTCTGTGGAATATTATTTCCAGAATGTCTAAATTTTTAAAAACCCTGATGAGTCTTTTTTTAAAGTAGAATTACAGAGTTCAACAGTTTAAATAGCTTTGAGACTTGATTTTCCAGCCAACCACTGAGAAGTTCTAGGAAGTTAAAATCTTCCAAGTAAACTGACAAAGTTTAATTGGGAAACAAAGTTTGATCAATAGATTAGTATTATGTAAGTTTGTTAGTAAATGGTTATTTAAATTAGATTTAAGATATACTTTTAAGTAATTGGTAATAATCTTGGTATCCTTTAAAATATGATTTACAATAATTATGAATGCTTATTTTATACCTTTTATTCCTTGAAAGAATATAAACACACAATAGGTTAAGATTTGAGAATTATTTTAGTTTCTCTGAAGTCAAATTATTTTAAAATCACTTTAGTCAATTTGATTTTTTCATGCTTACAGAATCATAAGAAATCCTAAGTGCTGATATGTTAACTTCTCAAATTACTTAGCATACACTAGGATTCCACATACAATACCTGAAACCTCCACCACAGCACAATCACTAAACATAAGCATAGAGCAAACACTACATGTACTTCCCCAACATTGGCCCCATGGCCCTACGTTCTATGGATCTAACTAATCACATGAACTTTTATGTGTACTTAGCCATAAAAGGTCCTGTTATTTAGAACTAAGGGATGGAGACATGTATTCTCCCCCGTTCCCAGTAGCAAGTTCTGCTTGCCAAAGCTCTGCAAGTTGCTATCAGCGATGAAGATGTTAACACTCAGAATATTGGAACACAATGAACTCTTATAACCTACACAGCCCTAGAAACAAAACAAATATAGTTAAGTGCCTACACAAAGATTTCATCATGAACTTGACTTATTCTAGCCTGAAATCTCTAGATATTTTCCCATCATATTCATGTATCTTAAGACTAGGAAATTCACAGTCGTGCTCTTCTCTAACAGCAACCACCAAGTATGTGCCTCTTTGAAGTCCTTTTAAATTACTGAAGAAAAAGAATATGGCCTTTTTAAGTAATTACACAAAATTTTTATTCACAACAACAGGGTTAACCCTACTTGTACTCATGAGGAAGAATAGTGCTCTGGTATCTCCAGCTCTGCAAGCCTTCACTTCAGATGGGGTTCCTGTCATTGTGAGGGAATTTAAGAGGCTCTATCAGCTCTGGAGATAAAAGGCTCATGTACCTCTACTGCATATCCAACTTGTGTCTTATCACCAGAACACGAAGAGTTGTTGTGAGGACCAACTACCATAAAAAGACTTTTTCTGTCATCTTTATCGTTACCACATAGCTTAATAGTAAAAGTTTCTCCGGTGTCACAGGTACTAACAAATGGAATGCTGTAATCTATTAACAAGGCTAGGTGAGGCATATAAGAAACAGGCTAGCTTCAGTTTTTTCACATGCTTCAAGTTACCCACAACAAACACACTTGCTCAATGAAGAAAACACAGTCTGAAAGGCTACCATTTTGAGGAATCTGCTTTTAAGCGCATTCATTAAGGGTACTAGCACGGTGCACAGTCTGTGGCTATTACTGATGATTATAATGTTCCATTCTGAAGTAAACGGTACTTCAAAAGTACTTTACTCTTGTACATGAAATTGACAGCTTTCAGTGACGTTATGGCATACTTAAGGGGAAAATTCAATTATGCCAAAATACTTTCAATTTCAGGGGTGTGTATCATGCAAGTTGATTGAAGTTGCTTTTCTTAAATAATTAAGTTATTAATTTAAGCTAACTTGATACAACCTGTTCTATGTTCTTTTGTACCAGTGTTCCAAACACGTTTAATGATTCCAACTGCAAAGATTAGTTAAATGAAATCCTAAAATGAATGCAGCCACAATTTTCATCAGTGCATTTCTATAAAAGACAGAAATTTTATTTTTGGAGGGTCAGCTAAGCACCTTTAACAAACATTTCTACTCCTCACAATAAAGTTAAACTGTATTACGATTTTAATGGCTCTTCTTTTTATATTTTGGGCCAATTCGGTCAGGTATTTTCTGCGTACTTTAATCTACGGTATAAAATATAGGTTTTAGACTTTTTTCCCTAAGAGTATTCAAGTCTTTTACACAATAAACTTAAAAAGCAAACATATTTCAAAATGGATTGTGAATTAAAGGTGGCCAATTTTATTTTTTTAATATTTATTTATTTTAATTACCATATAACGTATTATTTGTTTCAGGGGTACAGGTCTGTGATTCATCAGTCTTACACAATTCATAGCACTCATCATAGCACATACCCTCCCCAATGTCCATTATCCAGCCTAAAGGTGGCCAATTTTAAATAGTTTTTTTAGCTTACGTGCTCTTATTAGCAAAAAATAATGTATTTAAATTTTTAGATATGCTTATTCTCCATGGAAATTATATATACACACATATACAAAAATATATAAACAAATACATATATATATACAATCATACATACGTTACCATAACCTTCCGTTTCTTAATAAAGAAATCTAGTATTCATGGTATTTTTCACTGAAATTAGTTTAAATATTTAAACTACACAAAGTCTGAAATAAGAACTGATAAAAATACCAGGGGGCTGGCATTTTCTGGAATTTTGAGATATGCTACAAAGTTTTAGACTCAGAAGTCTATACTGCCCACACCTGACAAGACTGTGGCTTTACTGCCTACAAAGAACTGAAATGCTCTTTAATGTATGCTCAATTTTATAACTGTCAAATTCCATTCCAAACAAATAGAATCACAATACTTAGAAGCAAAACTATGGAATTAAAAGTACTCAAAAGGTATATATGCATGTTTTTTTAAATGCACAAGGAGCTAATTAATCTATAATATCATCACCCACCTTAAATCTCATTTCTGTCAAGCACTGAGCAGTAAATGCTCCATAAATATGGCATGAATGGATAATCAGATCTAGCACAAGATAGGACTACTTGTAAAATAAAGGAATAGTATGTTTTAAGTTCCAAGGAACTTAAACTAAATAGAATTTTTTTAACTAAGGAAAGTTCTTCTTTTCCTCATTTTTAATAATCATTGCTAATTTTGAAAGATACTTCGTATTCTTCCTAGACACTTTGAAAATGAAAAAAAAAACCACAATTTTTTTAAACTGAAAATTTGAGAGAAAAAGGCATCAAAATTTATTAAATTCAACAATTATGAAATGAATACTAGTAATTCTAACCAAATCAAACACAGACTAGAACCAGAACCTATAGATCTCCCTCAATCACACAACTCTCTCCTCTCCCCTCTCCAGGAAATACTATCCTACCTCTGTGATGACAAAACTTTCTGGATTTTCTTTATAGGTTTAACACATATATACATCTCTAAATATATTATTTGGTTTACTTTTAAATATTATGGGAATGGAGTATTACACAATACTCTCAAGGGAGTCAAAAGTCAAACATGGATTTTCAACTGCACAGGGTGCTGTTTTCCTAACTATGGAGTTGTTCAAGGGTCAACTATAATTGCATTGAAGTACATTTCTACCTGCAATGAGGAATTGATTTGCATTCCTCTGATTATTAAGGAAATGAAGCACATTTCATACCTACTGGCTATCTGAATTTTCTTCTAAGTGCCTGTTCAAGTTTTCTATTGACTTGTTCATCTTTCTCTTATTGCTTTGTCATTTTTTAAATTTGAAATCAACATGAGTCCTTTGTTAATTTTATGCATTATAAAAATATTTTTTCATTCTGTGGCTTTAAAAAAAAAGAAACACTTGCCTTCAGATAAAAACAGGTTCTTAATTTTAACAAAGTCAAATTTACCATTTTTTTTCCTTTATAGTTTTTATGTCTTAAGAAATCCTTTCCTACCTCAAAATCATGAAGATAGTCTCCTATACCATCTTCTAAAAAGCTTTCAATTTTGCCTTTTGCATTTAAGTCTATAATCTTCCTAGAGGCAGATTTTATGCAATATATGAGGTAGGTTCCCTTAATGGTTTTCCTATATATCCAATTGTCCCAGGACAATTAAAGAGTCTGTTCTTTCCATTTATGCACATGGTTCTGTTTCTGAGCTCTCTATTACTTCACTGCTATGTTTGGCAATTGGTATTTGTGCCATTGTCATAGTATCTTCATTACTACAGCTTTAAAATTAGCTGCAATATATTGTAGAGCAAACCCTCTCACACTGTTACTCTTCAGGGTGTCTTCTTTTCCCCTTCAATTTCCTTTTATTTCAGAATCAGTTGTTGAATTCTTAAAAAAACAAAAAAATCCTTGGGATTTTGACTGGCATTTGACTCTATAAAGATTATTTTTTTGTAGCACAGATGTATAAATATTGAGTGTTCCATTCCACAATGATGGGATAATTCTGTTCAATCAACCCTGCATTCCTGAGAGCAATCCAACTTAGTCATGATGTACTGTCCCTTTTATACACTGCTGGATTTAATTTCTGTATTAGTTAGCATAAATAACATGAGATGCTTTAACAAACAAAAATCTCAGTGGCTTAACCCAATTAAGTTTCTTATTCATACAAAGCCACATGAAGATGCTTCTTATCTGAGAGAGACTTGCACGAGATTATTCAGAGCCCAGATTCATTTATCTTGTGCTTCCACACACAAGACCTCAAGAGTTCCCGTCTGGATTCTCCGTACCTGGCTAGCAAACAGGGAAGAGAGAGTACGAAGATCATGTGGGAGGTATTCGACAGATGAGGCCTGGAAGCAGCATGTGTCACTTCTACTCAAATTCCATTGGCCAATTTAGTCACACGGCCACTCCCAAAGGGAGGCTGACAGAGTCTATATGCGTGCCCAAGCAGTACAGAAAATGGATCAAAGTGAAAATAAGTGTCTCCCCTAAAAAAGATGTGAACTCAAAGAAGTAGACTAGTATTTTGTTTAGGAGTTTTGCATTTATGTTCAGTGAGGCTGACTTCTGATCCTTCTTAGAACTCTCCTTGCTGGTTTTGCTATCAAGGTCAGGCTACCTCATATAATGGTAAGACAGCACATTTCTTTTGCAGGTAGTTGTAGGCATTGCCTTCAGGCTCCTTCTCCAGTTCCTCCATAATCTTATTCCTATCTTCCTCAGTAAGAAGTGTGTGGTGTTCAAGCTATGGCTTCTTTGAATTTTAAGGTATCCAATTCTATGTTACTCCTAGGTTTGATTGCAAAGAGCCCAGCAAATGGCAGTGATACTTCTCCCCTCAACCCGGAGCAAAACCAATAGTTTTAGGGGGCCCTTAACTCACAGAAACTAGATATTGGGCAACCCAGTAGCCTCAGCTTACCAAGAGGGATAATGTAATTCTGTTGTAAATCTTCACACCTAAGTATTTCTTTTTTTTTTTTTTTAAGATTTTATTTATTTATTTGAGAGAGAATGAGAGACAGAGAGCACGAGAGGGAAGAGGGTCAGAGGGAGAAGCAGACCCCCCGCTGAGCAGGGAGCCCTATGTGGGACTTGATCCCGGGACTCCAGGATCATGACCTGAGCCGAAGGCAGTCGCTTAATCAATTGAGCCACCCAGGCGCCCTACACCTAAGTATTTCTGATAAACTTGATTCTCGGTGCACTGTGAAGTCAGGAAAGTATATCTTCAAAACTCTTGGCTCTTGGTTTTCACCATCCCTTCTTTGTGTGTTTTTTTTTTTTTTTACTTGTACAAATGACTGAATTTGCCTTCCTTTTTTCCAACAAAACTTACTGAGAGCTCCTACTAGGTTCTGATGTTCACTGATGAAATAGACATGGGTCACTGTCCACATTAAGCTTGTGAAGGTCATGTGATCTTCCCATGAAGACTAATTTCTACCATGACACTCTCACTTGGGTTTTGGACCCCTTCTTCAAAAGCCTGAGGTGGTTTAGTTGCAAAACTGATAAACAGGTTGAGGGAGGAGGAGCAAGATGGCGGAGGAGTAGGAGTCCTGGATTTCGTCTCAGGAATTCAGCTGGATAGGGATCAAACCATTCTGAACACCTACGAACTCAACAGGAGATCGAAGAAAAGAATAGCAACAACTCTCTGAACAGAAAAGCGACCACTTCCTGGAAGGTAGGACGCACAGAGAAGTGAATCCGAGGCGATATTCGGGAGGATAGACGGTGGGGGAGGGAGCCTCCGTCAGCCGCTTCTGGCAAGTGATAGAGCCCCGGAGCACAAAATCAGAACTTTCAGAAGTCGGCTCCTCTGAGGGACGTTGCTCCAGTGGCTAAACGGGGTGTGGAACCATCACTGGGACAGTGTGGTCTCAGGACCCTCGGGATCACAGAAAGACCAGGTGTGCCTGAGTGCGGCAGAGCTCCCAGGTAACGGAGCAGGGAAGCGGGCTGCAGAGGCGGAGCCGAGGAGTGGGATCTTACCTTGGGGATGCCATAAACTGTGATCAGCGGCACAGTCGAGGGGCTGCTCTTCTAGTAGGAACCCAACAAGCGGCAGATCCAGGGAGACTCCAGGTCCTCCCCCGGGAGGAGCGGTGCAGGAGCACAGCGCAGGGATCTGCTGGGTTTGGAGACTCCACACCGAGTCGGGTGCCAGAGATAGAAACGCTCAGTCACAGGCCGGGTGAGCACAGAGTGCGGCCGGAGACCGGGGAGTTGGGAGTGACTGACTGCTTTTCTCTGGGGGTGCACTGAGGAGTGCGGCCCCAAGTTCTCAGCTCCTCCGGGGCAGAGATGGGGAGGCCGCCATTTTCACATCTCGTCCTCCAAAGCTGTACTGAAAGCTTCCAGGGAACAAAAACTCCCGAGAGCAAACCCAAGCAGATTACTTAGCCCGGACTGGCAAAGGCGGGGCAATTCTGCCTCTGGCAAAGACATTTGGGAACCACGGCAACAGGCCCTCCCCCAGAAGATCAGCAAGAACAGCCAGACAAGACCAAGTTTACCAATCAATGAGAACAGCAGAACTCCAGCGCTAGGGGAATATTGCACAAAGAATCCATGGCTTTTTTACCATGATTCTTTAGTCTTTCAAAGTTAACTTTTTTAACTGTTTAATTTTTCTTTTTCCCTTTTTCAACCAACATCTAATCAATCCCTTTTTTAAAAAAAATCTTTTTTATTTTTCATTTTTAGAGTCATATTCTATCCCTTCATAGTAGTTACCCATATTTTTGGTATATATGTATATATATATATATATATATATATGTAAGTTGTTCTCTCTTTAAAATTCTGGGATACAGTTTCTTCTAACAGATCAAAATATACCCTAAATCTCTAGTGTATGGCTTTGTTCTAGTCTCCTGCCTGATCACATTGTCTCCCCCCCTTTTTTTTTAAATCCTCTTCTTTCTTTTTTCAACCAACTTATCAATTCCTTTTATAAAATCTTTTATAATTATCATCTTTACAGTCATATTCCATCATCATCGTATTAACCCTTATTTTTGTACATATATAAGTTTTTCTTTCTTTTAAATTTTGGGACGCACTTTCTTCTAACAGACCAAAATACACCCAGAATCTAGTGTGTGGCACTGATCTATGCACCAGCCTGATCATATCTGATCATATTCTGTTTTGTTTTTTTTATTTGTTTTTATCTCTTTCTTTTTTTTTCTTCTTTCTTTCCCTTTCTTTTCGCCCAGTTCCAGGTCTTTTCTGATGTGTTTAGTGTATTTTTTCTGGGGACGTCGTTACCCTGCTAGCATTTTGTTCTCTCATTCATCTATTCTCCTCTGGACAAAATGACAAGACGGAAAAAATCACCTCAACAAAAAGAACAGGAGGCAGTACTGACTGCCAGGGACCTAATCAATACGGACATTAGTAAGATGTAGGAACTAGAGTTCAGAATGAAGATTTTAAATATACTAGCTGGGCTTGAAAAAAGCATGGAAGTTATTAGAGAAACCCTTTCTGGAGAAATAATAGAACTAAAATCTAACCAAGTCGAAATCAAAAAGGCTATTAATGAGGTGCAATAAAAAATGGAGGCTCTAACTGCTAGGATAAATGAGGCAGAAGAGAGAATTAGTGATATAGAAGACAAAATGATGGAAAATAAAGAAGCTGAGAAAAAGAGAGATAAACAACTACTGGATCACGAGGGCAGAATTCGAGAGATAAGCGATACCATAAGATGAAACAACATTAGAATAATTGGGATCCCAGAAGAAGAAGAAGAAAGAGAGAGAGGGGCAGAAGGTATAATGGAGCAAATTATAGTACAGAACTTCCTTAATTTGGGGAAGGAAACAGGCATCAAAATCCAGGAGGCACAGAGAACCCCTCTCAAAATCAATAAAAATAGGTCAACACCCCGACATCTAATAGTAAAACTTACGAGTCTCAGAGACAAAGAGAAAATAAGCTGAAAGCAGCTCGGGAGAAGAGATCTGTAACCTACAATGGTAGAAACATTAGATTGTCAACAGACCTATCCACAGAGACGTGGCAGGCCAGAAAGGACTGGCATGATATATTCAGAGCACTAAACGAGAAAAATATGCAGCGAAGAATACTACATCCAGCTAGGGTGTCACTGAAAATAGAAGGAGAGATAAAAAGCTTCCAGGACAAACAAAAACTAAAGGAATTTGCAAACACAAAACCAGCCCTACAAGAAATCTTGAAAGGGGTCCTCTAAGCAAAGAGAGAGCCTAAAAGCAACATAGACCAGAAAGGAACACAGACAATATACAAGAACAGTCACCTTACAGGCAATACAATGGCACTAAATTCCTATCTTTCAATAGTTACCCTGAATGTAAATGGGCTAAATGCCCCCATCAAAACACACAGGCTATCAGATTGGATTAAAAAACAAGACCCATCGATATGCTGTCTGCAAGAGACTCATTTTAGACCCAAAGACACCCCCAGATTGAAAGTGAGGGGGTGGAAAACCATTTACCATGCTAATGAACACCAAAAGAAAGCTGGGGTGGCAATCCTTATATCAGACAAATTAGATTTTAAACCAAAGACTGTAATAAGAGATGAGGAAGGACACTATATCATACTTAAAGGATCTATCCAACAAGAAGATCTAACAATTGTAAATATCTATGCCCCTAACATGGGAGCAGCCCATTATATAAGGCAATTAATAACAAAAGCAAAGAAACACATCGACAACAATACAATAATAGTGGGGGACTTTAACATCCCCCTCACTGAAATAGACAGATCGTCTAGGCAAAAGATCAACAAGGAAATTTAAAGACTTTAAATGACATGCTGAACCAAATGGACATCACAGATATATTCAGAGCATTCCATCCCAAAGCAACGGAATACACATTCTTCTCTAGTGCCCATGGAACATTCTCCAGAAGAGATCACATCCTAGGTCACAAATCAGGTCTCAACCGGTTCCAAAAGATTGGGATCACTCCCTGCCTATTTTCAGACCACAATGCTTTGAAACTAGAACTCAATCACAAGAGGAAAATTGGAAAGAACTCAAATACATGGAGGCTAAAGAGCATCCTACTAAAGAATGAATGGGTAAACCAGGAAATTAAAGAGGAATTAAAAAAATTCATGGAAACCAATGAAAATGAAAACACAACTGTTCAAAATCTTTGGGATGCAGCAAAGGCAGTCCTAAGGGGAAAGTATATAGCAATACAAGGCTTTCTCAAGAAACAAGAAAGGTCTCAAATACACAACCTAACCCTATGCCTAAAGGAGCTGGAGAAAGAACAGCACATAAAGCCTAAACCCAGCAGGAGAAGAGAAATCATAAAGATCAGAGCAGAAATCAATGAAATAGAAACCAAAAGAACAGCAGAACAGATCAATGAAAGTAGGAGCTGGTTCTCTGAAAGAATTAACAAGATGGATAAACCCCTGGCCAGATTTATCAAAAAGAAAAGAGAAATGACCCAATTCAACAAAATCATGAATGAAAGAGGAGAGATCACAACCAACACCAAAGAAATACAATTTTAAGAACATATTGTGAGCAACTCTATGCCAGCAAATTGGATAACCTGGAAGAAATGGATGCATTCCTAAAGGTGTATCAACTACCAAAACTGAACCAGGAAGAAATAGAAAACCTGAACAGGCCTATAACCACTAAGGAAATTGAAGCAGTCATCAAAAATCTCCCAACAAACAAAAGCCCAGGGCCAGATGGCTTCCCAGGGCCAGATGGCTTCCCAGGGGAATTCTACCAAACATTTCAAGAAGAATTAATACCTATTCTTCTGAAACTGTTCCAAAACATAGAAATGGAAGGAAAACTTCCAAACTCGTTTTATGAGGCCAGCATTACCTTGATCCCCAAACCAGACAAAGACCCCATCAAAAAGGAGAATTACAGACCAATGAACCAATGAACATGGATGCAAAAATTCTCACCAAAATCCTAGCCAATAGGATCCAACACTATATTAAAAGGATTAGTCACCATGACCAAGTGGGATTTATCCCTGGGCTGCAAGGTTGGTTCAACATCCGCAGATCAGTCAATGTGATACAAGAACCATATGATCCTCTCAATAGATGCAGAAAAAGCATTTGACAAAGTACAGCATCCTTTCTGGATCAAAACTCTTCAGAGTATAGGCATAGAGGGTACATACCTCAATATCATAAAAGCCATCTATGAAAAACCTACAGGGAATATCAATCTCAATGGGGAAAAACTGAGAGCTTTCCCCCTAAGGTCAGGAATGCGGCAGGGATGTCCACTATCACCACTGCTATTCAACATAGTATTAGAAGTCCTAGCCACAGCAATCAGACAACAAAAAGAAATCAAAGGCATCTGAATCAGCAAAGAAGTCATCAAACTCTCGCTCTTTGCAGATGATTTGATACTTTATGTGGAAAACCCAAAAGACTCCCCCACAAAACTGCTAGAACTCATAGAGGAATTCAGTCAAGTGGCAGGATATAAAATCAATGCACAGAAATCAGTGGCATTCCTATACACCAACAACAAGACAGAAGAAAGAGAAATTAAGGAGTTGATCCCATTTACAACTGCACCCAAAACCATAAGATACCGAGGAATAAATCTAACCAAAGAGGCAAAGGATCTGTACTCAGAAAACTATAAAATACTCATGAAACAAATTGAGGAAGACACAAAGAAATGGAAAAATGTTCCACACTCATGGATTGGAAGAACAAATATTGTGAAGATGTCAATGCTACCTAGAGCATTCTACAAATTCAATGCAATCCCCATCAAAATACCATCCACTTTTTTCAAAGAAATGGAACAAATAATCCTAAAATTTGTATGGAACCAGAAAAGACCCCGAATTGCCAGAGGAATGTTGAAAAAGAAAAGCAAAGCTGGCGGCATCACAATTCCAGAATTCCAGCTCTATTACAAAGCTGTTATCATCAAGACAGTATGGTACTGGCACAAAAACAGACACACAGATCAATGGAACAGAATAGAGAGCCCAGAAATCGACCCTCAACTCTATGGTCAAGTAATCTTTGACAAAGCAGGAAAGAATGTCCAATGGAAAAAAGACAGTCTCTTCAACAAATGGTGTTGGGAAAACTGGACAGCCACATGCAGAAGAATGAAACTGGACCATTTCCTTACACCACACACAAAAATAGTCTCCAAATGGTTGAAAGACCTCAATGTGAGACAGGAGTCCATCAAAATCCTAGAGGAGAACACAGGCAGCAACCTCTTCGACCTCAGCCTCAGCAACTTCTTCCTAGAAACATCGCCAAAGGCAAGGGAAGCAAGGGCAAAAATGAACTATCGGGACTTCATCAAGATAAAAAGCTTTTGCACAGCAAAGGAAACAGTCAACAAAACCAAAAGACAACCGACAGAATGGGAGAACATATTTGCAAATGACATATCAGATAAAGGGCTAGTATCCAAAATCTATAAAGAACTTCTTAAACTCAACACCCAAAGAACAAATGATCCAATCAAGAAATCCAATCAAGACATGAACAGACACTTTTCCAAAGAAGACATCCAAATGGCAACAGACACATGAAAAAGTGCTCAACATCGCTCGGCATCAGGGAAATCCAAATCAAAACCTCAATGAGATACCACCTCACACCAGTCAGAATGGCTAAAATTAACAAGTCAGGAAATGACAGATGTTGGCGGGGATGTGGAGAAAGGGGAATCCTCCTACACTGTTGGTGGGAATGCAAGCTGGTGCAGCCACTCTGGAAAACAATATGGAGGTTCCTCAAAAAGTTGAGAATAGAGCTACCATACGATCCAGCAATTGCACTACTGGGTATTTAACCCAAAGATACAAATGTAGGGATCTGAAGAGGCACGTGCACCCCGATGTTTATAGCAGCCATGTCCACAATAGCTAAACTGTGGAAAGAGCCAAGATGTCCATCGACAGATGAATGGATAAAGAAGATGTGGTATATATACACAATGGAATATTATGCAGGCATCAAAAGGAATGAGATCTTGCCATTTGCAACAACATGGATGGAACTGGAGGGTGTTATGCTGAGCAAAATAAGTCAATCAGAGAAAGACATGTATCATATGACCTCACTGATATGAGGAATTCTTAATCTCAGGAAACAAACTTAGTGTAGCTGGAGTGGTGTGGTGTGGGAGGGATGGGGTGGCTGGGTGATAGACATTGGGGAGGGTATGTGCTATGGTGAGCGCTGTGAATTGTGCAAGACTGTTGAATCACAGATCTGTACCTCTGAAACAAATAATACATTATATGTTAAAAAAAAAAAAAAAAAGAAGATAGCAGGAGGGGAAGAACGAAGGGGGGGAATCGGAGGGGGAGACGAACCATGAGAGACGATGGACTCTGAAAAACAAACTGAGGGTTCTACAGGGGAGGGGGGTAGGAGGATGGGTTAGCTTGGTGATGGGTATTAAAGCAGGCAAGTTCTGCATGGAGCACTGGGTGTTATACGCAACAATGAATCATGGTACACTACGTCAAAAACTAATGATATAATGTATGGTGGTTAACATAACATAATAATAATAAAAACTAAAACGAAACTGATACACTGGTTTTGTTTTTTTTTTTTTAATGAACGAGCCAATTTATTAACCCAGCATCTGTTGTAATGCTTCTGGGTGGAAGCTGACACCTGTCTGGTGATTCTTTGCAGATCTTTTGGTGTCTGGTGTCAGTTTGCAGCCCCTATCTTGGTCCTTTTCCATTGTTTTCAGCCCCAAAGCCTTGGAGGACCGGTGGGCTACATTCCTGGAGCCTCTGTTTAAGTGGCTGGGCATGACCCCATTTCTCTGACACCCCCCATAGATCTTGGTTATGGAGCTGACCCCAGCCACGCCCTGTAGGTACAGGTGCTGTGCTGTGGAAGCAGCCCGTGTGCAGAACCAGTTCTCATCAGGGACACCTGGGTGGCTCAGTCGGTTAAGCATCTACCTTCGGCTCGGGTCATGATCCCGGGGTCCTGGGATCGAGTCCCACATCGGGTTCCTTGCTCAGCGGGGAGCCTGCTTCTCCCTCTGACTGACACTCCCCCTCCTTGTGCTCTCTCTCTCTCTGACAAATTCTTTAAAAAAAAAAAAAAAAAAAAAACAGTTCTGATCACAAGGAGCCAGCAAGCTCTTTATGCTATAGTGTCCACCCATTTAGGGACTTTCAGCTCCCCAGACTTTTTCAGGAAGATGGCCAAAGCGCTGATGAACTCCTGCTAGTTCATGTCTTTTATAGTGACTCCAGCCATAGTGTGGCCTCTGCACTGCCAGCCAGGAGAAAGGGAGCAATGGGGTTTCCCAGGCACGTAAGTCAGGCATCCTGCCTTCATTCTTGAAGATATTTTCTCTGGGTACAGAATTCTAAGTTGGATTACAACTTCTTCTCAACCCATTCAGGGTATCATTTCATTGACTATAGATTTTCATTTGCTGCTATTTAGAGTCAGCACTCCTTTGAAGATGATCTCCTCTGTTTAAGTTTGTCTCTTTGTCTTTTGTTTTCTGTAGTTTCACTATGTCTTAAATCAATCCTGGAAAATTGTCATTATCTCTTCAAATATTGCATCTGCCCCCATTCATATTCATTCTCTCTTCCCCTCCTTCTAGAACGCCAAGAAAAATTTAGGCTAGAATTTCCAACCAATCTTCCCTTTCCTCAACATCTTGTATTTTATACCTTTTCTTCTCTTCGTGCTGAGCCTCCAGATAACGTCAGTTCACAAATTCTTCAGCTATGTCAAATATATTTCCAACATGTTTACTAAGTTCTTTATTTTGGTTATTGTGGTTTTTTTCATTGCTCTAAGTATTTCATTCAATTCCGCCGTATCACTTCTAATTTCCTGTTTCTTGCAGATACTTTCAAGCTTTTTTATTAAAACAGAGTGAAGCTGTTTATAATCTATGTATAATAATGAGTATCTGAAGCATTTAGAAGTCAGTTTCTGCTATTTCTTCTGCATTTTGCTTATGGTGCCTTGTTTTCTTTTATGGTTGGTCATCTTTGTATGATGGACGCTCTCTGGTTTTAAAAGATTATTTGAAAGAGATTTTTTGATGCCTTGAATAAGGTGCCTTTCTTCAAAAAGTATATCAATTTGCCTCTTCCAAGTACCTGAGGCAAAAGTTTTCCTGGACTTCCTGTGTTAAATGACTCTAGACAATGAGTGATTCCACACAATGCTGGTACTTGTTTTAGAACCTCTCAGAGACAGGTTCTCTTTCTTACTTTTCTTATTCTTCTCTTTCCCCCATCTGTTCAGTACAATAGATCTCTCCTTGCAATCTTTTGCAAGTAGGGAAAAGACTGGATTTTTTCCTCTTCCCAAGGTCCCAATTTGATATGGGAGGCAATCCATTAGACTCAGAAACCTACAAGTAATGAGTTGCTCTTTGCCTCTGGATTCATCAAAACCTGAAGCTCAGTTTTCAACTGTTTTATCCCCGTGAGCAAATGACTCAGGGTAACCAGAACTTTAAATACTTCTTTACCTCTTACGTTCTTACCTTTTCTTAGATTTTGGTCTGGCATGTTCCTAACAGCTCTTTAATGCTATAAAGAAGTTTTTGTACAATTTATATAGTATTTTTAGTTCTCTTCAGCTGAAGAGTTGGTCCAGATAACCTGACCCAATATTACAGAAATAGAAAATTCATTGTTGTTAGGAAAAAATTAATCAAATATTTTCTAATGACATCCACAAAGTTTTTTGATGTTGTATTTGCTTTTTCTTTAAGTTAAATGTGGAAAAGAGTCCCACACTTTCCACAGAATTCCACTGTCAAGTTCTTCAAAAAGTTCAACACAGAGCTATCATACAACCTGACAAATTCCACTCTTAGGTAGATACCTAAGAGAAATGAAAACATGTCCATACAAAAACTTGTACACAAATTTCATAGCCACATTTTTGTAACAATCAAAAAGTGGAAATAACCTAATGTCCATCAACTGACAAAATGTGGTGTATCCATACAATGGAATATCATTTTGCCATGGAATGATGTACTGATACATGCTACAATATGGATGAACCTTGAAAGTATTATGCTAAATGGAAGCCAGATACAAAAGAGATTATTTATATGAAATATCCAGAATAGGCAAATCCATAGACACAGAAAAAAGGTGTTTGCCAGGATTAGGAGGTAAGGGGAGTTGGGAAATGACTGCCAATGGTTGATGAAAATGTTCTGGAATTAGTGTTCATAGCTGCACAAACTTTTGAATATATTAAAAATTGTATAATTTTAAATGGTGAATTAAAAGTTAATCTCAAGTATGTCTATAACACCCCTTGTGGTAGCCACTAGCTACACTATGTTGCCTCACTGAACATTCAATCCCTCCATTTCACATGATAGTGAAAGATACTGGGGGCAATGATTTATAAAGATACCAGGCAGTGTGAAAGCACTTTATGCAGGTTGCAGAAAACGCTGGAAATCTTTACCACGATTATGAATAATCACACTGGAATTTGTACCTATTGAGTCCTATACCCAGGTATATTAAGATTACAAGTGAACAGAACTATATGAAACAAAAGCCAACAGAATCTATGAAAACAGCTTTTATACCTTAAAAGAAACCAGCAAAATAATACAACTTCCCCCCCACTGAATAATCTTCTTTTATATAGCAGCCACTTATTCAGATGAACATCAGCTGATGAATGTGCTTTAAAAAAACAAACAAAAACACCTTCTATGATTAAACAATACAGTCTGCTCTACTATACTGTGTTTTGGCATGTAAATTAGGTGCTATGAAACTGATAAACAGGGAATGGTGTCAGTATAATAAAGAAGTCACTCTGGTTCACTGGGGATTTTTCCTAGGCAAGGGGAGCCAGAAAAGTGGAAACAGAATTAGAACCTTTAGCAGGAGAGGAGAAAGACCTCCTGACAGCAGGAGCATTTACAAAGAAGAAAGAAAAAAGAAAACTGAAAACGAGCGCTTCAGAGAAGTATTCCCAGCCTTGTCGAAGGTTGTAATATTTCCCATGCTCACTTTAATGGCACCCCCCCCCAGCTTCTATTGTTTATTGCTACACTGCCATCTGCACTGTCCTAAGACCCACTATCTCCATTCTAATTAAATGTTGTCAACATTTCTACTCAAGTAATTAATTCTGTGCATTTATAATACCCACTGTGGTAGCCACTAACTACACACTAAGTTGCCTCACTGAGCAGTGCAAGTTCTCTTTTTAATTACTAATTATTTTTTAGTTTGTGTTTCTCAGAACACAAAGTTGCACAGGTTTTGGAGTTTATGAAATTTTTCAGGAATGCATAAACTGCATTACAGCAGAGGCACCTGTACGTTTTTCTTTTTAAGTCTGTTTACTTCTCTAAAGGTTGGAAATAACATATACTGGGAGTCAATGTGGAAGATGGGGCAATACAGCAATAAAGGCAGTATTTCCAGGGTTATAGAGTATAGAGAATCACATCCCTTCATTCCTTCATTCTTGAGCTTTATTTCCATTGAAACATACTCTATACTTTTGTCCTTAATAGCTTTGGGTAACATTTGATGAAGTTGTTTTGTTTTTAAGATTTATTTGAGACAGAGTGTGTGCGTGAGCTGGGGGGAGGGCAGAGGGAAAGGATGAAAGAATCTCAAGCAAGACTCCACACTGAGCATAGCACCCGAAACGGGGCTCGATCCTGTGACCCTGAGACCATGACCTGACTCAAAATCAAGATGGACGCCCAACCAACTGAGCCACCCAGGTGCCCCTGATGAAGTTTTAAGAGTACAAATTAACTGAAGTAAGCAACACTGCTTTTAGTTCAATTTTATAGGTCATTATTAAGCTGTGTGCTGATCTTTGGGAATCCACTGGGAAGAATATTGATGTTCTTTAGCAAAGACTTTGCCTCAAAAGTTCCACAGTCTTTCTGAGATAGACCCAGGGTCTTCAAGAAAACATTATTTAAGTCTTGGTTTTGTCATTGTGTACTTGTAAGATATTGGACCAGTCCTTTGCTTTGTTTGGACTCCTGCTTTCTTACCATTTAAATGAAGTAAGAACTAGATCAGGGTTTTCCAAACCTTCTTATAATACATAAACTCCTTTTAACAATAATTTTGGTCAGTCACTTTTTCATAATAAATAATGATTTTAAGTAAAAATACTTTAAATTGTTACGTTAAAGGAGATATTATAAAGATTATTTATAAAATAATACTTGATCACGTTCACATTATGGTTGAATTCTAAACACTTCCTTTTCTACAAATGATGCTCTCTTAAATTTTTTATAGATCAATTAAGAAGAAGCATTGACATGTCAATATACCATAATCTTTAGAACGCAGTCTAAACCTCCACTTTAATCACCCTTCCCCATTCAAACTAAGTGGAATAGCATTCTTCTTCATAAAATCTCAATATTACTAAAGACCTATCATAATTAAAAGATGAGATCTTTAGTCTATTTTTAAAAGTTACAATCTTCTTTTAAAACGCTGATAATCTGCTGTCAGATTAGTATTCTTGTAACAATTATTTGACTACCTAAACTTTTAAACACCTCTAAAGGCTGCCCAATGCCCATAAGACAAATGTCAAACACCACAGACTGATATTCAAGGCACTCTATCAACTACACCCAATCTGTCTGTTCCTTACCCTTAATTATTCACCTATACAAACTCTTTATTCCAAAGAAATGTGTATGATGTGTAGTAATATTAAGATTTATTTTTACTGTATGATATGTATATCCAGTGTTTCTAGCACCATTTATTGAAAAAACTTTCCTTTTCTCACTGATTTACCTTAGCCCTTTTGTCAAACATCAATTAACCATGAATGTATGGGTCTATTTCTGAGGTCTGTGTCTTGTTCCACTGAGCTACAAGTCTATCCCCACCTAATGCAAATACAAACTTTCTGGATTAAGGTAGCTTTATAGTACGTCTCAGAGGTGGAGTATCTAGCTAGAATAAGCCAATCAGCACTTTCCATCTTCTCCTCACCACCATGATCAGTGTACTGCAGGGAGGAGTGTGGAAGCATGTTATCTAAGCCAGCATAACAGAGTTAATTTTAGAATATTTGGTGAAAACTCTAGGACACAACTAATCTCTGATGCTTTATATTGGTGCTTAACAATATGGTAGCCACTAGCCACATGTGTTTACTTAATTAAAGTTAAAAATACAGTTTCTCAGTTGTACTATTTATATTTCAAGTGCTCAACAGCTACATATGACTCATGGCTACCATACTGGACAGCACAAATAGAGAACATTTCCATCACCACAAAAAGTTCTACTGGATAATGCTGCTACAGATGACGCCATGTGCGGATGTAAGGTCGGGAGCTGCCACTGTCAACATGCAGTAACCAGCATCAGGACAAAGCTGATGCCTGAGAAAAGGCAGAAACCTGGAGCCCAATACAACAGAGCAGCGCCTAATCTCTACCACACTGCTGTGTTTTTTTGTTATGTGATATAACACCTACCCCTATTTTAAAGGCGAGTTTCAGTCAGGTCTTTGTTACCTGGAATTAGAAACAACCTGACTAATATAAAATAGGTTTCAAAATGCTTTCACAGGGTGCCTGGCTGACTTGGTCGGTAAAGAATGCAACTCTTGATCTCCAGCTTGTGAGTTTGAGCCCCATACTGGGTGTAGAGATAACTTAAAAATAAAAAATCTTTTTAAAAAATGTTTATGCATACATTATTTTAATTGATCCTTAAAACCCACAAGATTGAGAACTTTAATCCTGTCTCTTTTCCTATTAAACAGGTACCATAAATATTCAATAAATAACAGATTATTTTAGCAAAGAAATGCTAATTATAAATACTAAACATAGAAATTTATTTTGGATCACAATAAGTAAAGTATCAAATAACAGAATTTGAGAATTAACACCTTTCACAAAATGCCTAAACCCTCACCTAAAACCCTTACTTTCTGCTGTCCTACAGAACATAACTGATAGAATTTTTTTATACCCCAAAGTAACAGAACAATTTTTAAAAACTTAATTCAACTATAACAAATATGATAAATAGCACTAAAAATATTTTAATTATATCATACAATGAAACAATCCTATATGAACACTGGTAGCATGAAAAAGCAAGCTGATTTTTAAAATTCCTGTACAATACTAGTTACTATTTCTAAGCTTTTTTGCAGAATATAAACATTTTTGAGGTTTTCAAGAGACTTTGGAAATAACTCAAGCCTAGAAATTACCACAAAATAACAAAGCAGTCATATGAAAAGAAAATTTCTATAAAAACAAGGCATGAGAGAATAATATTCTCTGTTGAATTATAAAAGGTTATTTCCAATATGAATTCAAACTTTGGTTTATTCTCTAAGACTCAAACTTGTAGCTTATTTACCAAGTTTCAAGAATCACTAACATTTAAAAAACAATCTTAAAAGTAGACCTTCTGATCTTTTACTGCCAATTAAAATAAGAACTTATAGGAAATATTCTTTGAGTAAAGAAATATAATCACACATCAGTGTGCCTACACATGATTTTTCATAGAATATCCTTAGTATACACAAGTATCAAAGCACGTATCAAAAACTGATTTGATTCACAAAATCAACCCACCAAACAAAACCTACAAAATTATAAATTATTTTCCAAAATATAAAAAGTTCATACTACCATTTGGAATGGTTTACAGGTCAAGCACTGATTGTGTACTTTAAATTTAAAAGTAGGGTTATGACTAATCTATGCTAAGAAGATACCTCTCTTTCTTTAGACTCTAGATCCTTAGAGTTTCTCTCAAAACTGAGCTACAAAAATAACTTCAAGCTTATAGTTCTAATAGTAATATAGTATTTATATGCTGAATGATTACAATTTGATGGGAAACATCAAAATCTTGTGATTCTAAGTGTCTTGAATCTATACTGAAATGTATCCAACAAAGGAACTTCTGTAGAAAGATAATAAAACAGCCAACACATCATTTTTTTAGGAAAACAGCAGAAATATGGCCAGTTATTTCCACTGTCTAGCACAATGCCCTGTACATGGTATGATAAATATCAGTACATTAAAAATGTAAAAATAATGCATTATATTCAACATTTTCACCCTTTTCCTCCTCCCTTCCTTTAAACCCCTTTCAAAAAAAAAAAAAAATTACAAGTGTGATTTGAACACAATGTATTGCTTGGGAAGTGCAAGAGAGTCAGTAAAACCTAGACACAGCTCTTTCAATAGCTACCCAAGCCTTCAGGAGAAAGTCAAGGGCCTCAGACACCTCTCTGGGATCTGGTTTACTTCCCAGGTCTTGGCTATTTCCACTCTTCACACTATATTACTACAGCTATACTTGTCTGAAGTTAACTCCATAAAATAATTGTATTATGTCTCATTTCCTAATTTCCACATAAGCTGCCCCTTTGAGCTAGAACACCTTTCTTCTACCCCTTTCCCTCTCCAACCCTGTCCTTTAAAGGACTAAGATGATGGTGTCACCTCTAGAGGAAGTTTTCTCTGACCACTCCCCCAATCCTCTGTACCCCTTTTCTCACTGGCCAAAAATTTGGCTAATGTAGCAAAGAACTTCCAGAGGAAAAAGAACAACTTAACTGACTGTAACTACTAAAACACTCAATCCCTAACACAAAGGGACATAAAAAGGATATATAGGTATTCACTGATGAACACGAGAAATGCATTAGAGAAATGTAAGCTGTATTATAAAGTGATAGATCTCATCCTTTTCCCGCATGAACTCCCATTCATATATCAAAAACATCAATCTCTGATGGGAGAAAAATCTGACCTCAAGAAAATAAAAATCACACGCAGAGATGCACAGTTCCTTAAAAAGCACATACATGAAAACCAATAATTGTATGATAAATAATAATATTTAAATACATAGTAAAAACAAAAAAAGTCAAACTGAAATCGCAAGAGCTACGGTGATTGCTGTGTGAGGTGATGGTGCAGGACAAGTGAGAAGAGGAGGAGGGCCATGAGGATTGCGTGCCTCACCCTGTGTATCACCGTCCTGCTGCGCCAGGCTCTGTTAGGAATAAAAGAGCAGGGCAGGGGGCTGGAGGTGGAGGGAAGCTTTGTCTTGTCTTCAGATGTCTCATTATTTTTCCCCTTTCCCTGCCGCTCCACTGCAGCCCTGTAAAACATTAGGCAAGCCTCTTAAGTACTCCCTGTCTGTTCCATTCCTCATCTGTAACACGGGGAGAAGAAAAAAAAAAAAAACTGGCTCAAAAAGGCTCTCTGAGAACATTATAATACTGTCAGAAAACCGAAGCATAATCATGCCTCCGATTCTATAAGGTCAGTACTAGATGATCTCAGGAGACAAAAGTCATTTATCTTTCTGTTTTGCTCAACTGAGGAACTGTAATCCATCGCCCACACATCCCCACCAGACCCCATAAATACATTCAAAGAAGCACTTATAACCATGTAGTAGTGAATTGAAAGATAACCCATTAGTAGTATGTCCCCTAGTTTGGAATTCACACCAAAATCGGCATGCTATTTTGGATTGCTTCTTAGCAGGTCTTAAAAGTTACACTTTGTGCTTGCTCACTGCTTAAAATTATTTCTGAGAATGTTCTTGGAAATAAAAATATTTAAGAAGCTGGGTGACCACTGCCCAGAGACTGCACATTAACTCAAAGCTTTGAGTCTCACTGCACTTAGGACAAGTTAATTCGAGTTCATACAGTATTACTCAGACCTCCCCCCAGGAGTTTTTGCTTCAGTAGGTCTGATGTAGGGCCCACAAGCTTAGATTTCTAACAAGTTCTCTGGTGACACTGCTGCTGCTGGTCCGGGGTCAGGGTACCACACTCTGAGAGCCACGGATTTTAAAATAATGTACTCCTGCCATGGTCAACTTTCACTGTGAGCTGTTTTTATTTAATAATTGGTAGATGCATCATATATTGATCCCCTGTTTTCCTCTCTTTTAAGATATTGATCATTTCTAAATTCCTTTGTAATCTGAAAGGAGGCAGGAATAATTAAGACTCAAAAAAAGCAGATTTTCTCTTTCTTCAGAATCCAAATTATTGTCATCTTACTTCATTTATCACTGTGTCTCAAATTCCTCATCTGTGAAATGGGGACAATAAGAGGGTTCAATAAGAGAAAATAAATAAAAGCCCCTGGAACAGTACCAGGTTATGTTAGCAACTAGATAAATGTCATCTATTATTCCTACTGAATTATCCCCACTCATTTTCCATTTATTATTGAGGAAAACTCATTCATGTTTGCTACATGTTATACATCACTGACTTATATACAAAATCCTTATCCATTCCTGGTGAAATGTTCTGGAGCTCCAATGGGTTCAATAAACTGGGGAGCAAAGGGAGGTTATAATGTCAAAGAGCCAGGTTCTAATCCTACTTCTGCCACTAAATTGCTACATGACTCTGGGCAAGTCATTTAATGGAGTCTCAATCTCCACTTCTGAAAAAGCTTACCTTGGATATGAAGCTCAAACGAGATAATGCAAGAGGAATTTTTTTTAAGTACTACAGTATTCCTGTCATGAGGAAGATACCTCTATCTGGGAACAGTTTATAAGATATCAACTAAAGAGATAAGTAGCCACGGTCTCTTACATTCTTAAATAACAGCACAATGATATGAATCACCACATAAGCTATTTGCTGAATATTCTCCAATATCACCAAGTCATAACTATTTTTAAAATATTATATGCAGGAACATATAATATTTCAAATATTCCTGCAAAGTGAAAGAAAGAGAAAAGTGGATACAAAAGTAATCTCAGGGATTTTTGAGTAACAGCTGCTAAAATCCTCACTTCTTGGTTTTAGCATAATTTTTATTTTGATGCAGAACCCTTCTATTGGTCCTAGGCTTTTGTTTAGCATAAACACAAAGTATATATACACACACGTGTATGAATAACGGTGACCAACTGGTGAGTTTCATTACTAGTTTCTAATACTCTAAGTTGAATCCAATGTTCTTATAAAATTGCATACTACAGTTCACAAGCTTTAAATCTTAATTTACTGAAAAGATATATGGGGGTTATAACATTGTTTTTGTACATTTCAATTAAATTACCAAACAAAAAGTGAGCCACATATTTTTGTTATCAATGCTTAATAACATGGAAAGATATAATGTATCTCTCTGATGACATTCTTTACAGAATGTCTCCTAATGAAATATAGGAAATAAAGTAGTAAAACTCATCTTTTGTAAGGAATAAACTCCTAAAAAGCCATGTATAAGCATTTTCAAATAAGATGCCATTAACACAGCAGCAATACTCTCCATTATAGAGAAATCCAGTTATGAAGTCTCTTATAAAGTTTATCTTAACGACACTCTCCTAATTTAACTAATGTGTAAGTTTCCATTTTCATTTATTTAGCTTTCTCAATATAGGAGATATATATGTCCCACAGGACACTACAGACTTCAAAATATCCAAATGCAATTTAAAGTATGTGAATGCTGTTGATTTTTTAAAAAGCCATATAGAAGTAATTTTTTATCAACTATAATTGTTAAAATTAAAATTTTAAGAAACTAGTTTTAAAATATAAGTAATGTGAAACAAGGGACAGCAAAGACAGAACACCATTCTGTAGATGGGTTTCTAATACTCGAGGTTAAAATCAAAAGATAGATAAAATGTGAGCTTATCATCATAATATCAACTACTTTTAATATACTATTTCACTGTGTTCCCAGAAACCATACTAGATCTAATTCCATAGGCCTAATACATGCACATCCTTGCAGGTGTGGCTTTTCAGTAATATGGGGGAAAGTAAAATGCTACTGATCTTAAAGACTAACTTACATGCAATAGGAAATAGGTGAATTCAGGTTAGAGGCCTTATGAAGGTTGTGCTCAAAGTTTTCAGTTAGTCTCACTGTGGACCATATTACATTAGGAAACACTCTAACATGGGTCACTTATAGTTGTTTATGGTTCCATTTACTGCTGATGAACTCAGTCCCAGGAGATGGCTTTTTCAGCCATCTAGAAAGTTATGTCAACTTATTAGAAGTTTACAGATATAAAATCTTCAGCTGATACAAGTGTATCTCACTGGTTTACAAAACTATGAGTAGAAAGAAGAGTCTTGAGGCCTGAATTAGAAAATTGCTAAATAACATCACTTTGCAGAGTCCATGGTACACAGGAGCCCCTCGAATATTTCTGTTAAATAAACAAATGGACAAAAGTATGCTTCCAATTACTACAACTATTTGAGAGGAAACTATATGAAAAACTGTATGAAAAAAATACTTACAATGGTATTCTCATTCTTTAAATGAGATACTTGTAAAGCACTTGGAAGTGCCTGGCCCATAGGAAGCTCTGTATGTATTTGTCATTACTCTTGTCCTAGAATCTTAGTTTGGTTCACAACAATCTTTGCAGCTGCAACGTATAAGCCATGACCACCACTGATAAAAGGAACTCAGATAGTGCACACCACTAGTGAGGCTGCAGTTGCATTACTTTCATATGTGGAAGAAAGAATATCTAGGATAACCACTATTGTTTTATAATGAAGATTAATTCAGGAAGCTTAACATTCAAGGTAAATTCAGCCTTATAATTTATCCTACCAACAAACTGATCCCTTATAAGCCAATGTGTCTTCTATAAATTGTATTTATATAATTCAGAACTCCATAAAGAACTACTGATAATATTCATGTTCACTTGTATCTAAGAAATTCAATTAAAAAGAAAACATCAAAATCCCAATTGATAATTGACCTGCAAAAGTTTTCCTTCACACTGAAGTAAACTGTAATACAGGAGACTGCTAAAACATGTTTGGGATTTACTCTCTTACACTTTGATTGCTGACCACAACAGAGATGAAGACTGAGGTAGTTTGGAAATTCTGTGAGGATTAAATCAGACTATATTCTTCATATTCTCTAAGGAAGTAAGCTTTAGGCTGTGCGAAGACCCTCAACTTCCAGGGGCCAAGAACAACAACTGCTGCAATGAAAGAGCAGAGTAGTTAGGGTTAAGGAGGTGGCTGCCTTCTACAACGAAACTAGCTTGAATATCTATTTGTTGGCATTATTAAAAGTCAACTCTATTTCTTTGACTTAGGCAGTGGAGCGTTTGATAAGATACAGAGATTTTTAAAATAAGATGTCATTTTAAATTAAACACACCAGGGATCCTCTCCATTACAAGGGAATCCAGTTATGAAGGCTCTGATAAAGATTACCCAAATAATGATCCCATAATTTATAAAATCACGATTCAAAATGTATTATGGTATAATCGGGAAAGAGTCTAATTTGTATTGCACATAAGCGATAAGATATACCACAAATGCTAAATAATATAAAGTAACTTAAAACTGATATAATCATAACTGCATTAAGGGGTTTGGCTAAGATGTAACCATGTTGTTTAACTGAAGTGATCAACAAAAGCAAAATCAAAAGCTTCGTACACATTTCAGGGGATGTTCATAGTAATGAACCATTTAAATAAAACTGTGGGGAACAAGCAACAGAGATGAGTTGTAGCTGTAATTATAAGATGCTTTTACTTCTCACTGCAAACAACTGATTAACTGCTAAGAAGTAACAGAAGTGTTTTTTTAATTATATGTAGATTTTTTTTTTTTTGCAGTAACAAACTAAATCAATTACTGTCCAAAAAGGAATGGTTGCAGTAGAGTAGTAGGTATAGGGGAAATTTTAAATGCATTTAATCAGTAGAGGCAGGTAAATTAGATTCCTACACAATAAAATAGTTAAAGAAGCTTTATCTTAATTTTAATTACTCAAATAAAATCTACACTAGGATTTCATTTCTTCCTTTGTAGTTAGTTCTGCATCGTTTCACACAGTTTTAGTATTTTCAACAAGGAAATCCCTAGTTTACTGAAACAGTTCTCTAATTCAAAAACCAAGCCAAAGTATATAACTTCTGAAGTAGTGGGGGAAAAGTTCCCTCTTTTGAATAAAAATGAAACAAAATCTCTAAATGTAAACAAAAAGACAAAAGTATTAAACTAATTTAAAATGCCTTTAGAAATATGAATGGAAAATTATCTTTTATAAAAATATTTTACAGAAGAGAATTAAAGGGGAAAGCATACAGATTCTCCTTTTTGAAGGTTTTGTTTTAAAACACTATTTCTGAGTAAGACAGAAATAATTCCAAAAAATTCTTTTTATTTTCACTTTAACTAGGTTGGCAGAATTATTAGAAATACTGAAGGACAGCAGATAAGGAAAAAAAAAAAAAGTGGAGAATCTCTTCCCCCCCCCAACAAGTAAAGTACTAGTCACAAAACAGAAATATTATTTATGTCATTTTCTTCCATTTCATTAGTGTTTAAAATTGTGGGTAGTCACTGACACAATGAAATGATTAAGACATATTAAAACTGTAACTTCATACTATCCCAAGTGATACAGTTTCTTATAATATTAACTTTAAAACTCATACAAAATAATCATAGGTAAAATGTATTATACTGCTGTACATAGTACAGGATATGTTTATAGCATAAGTGGGTCACTACATAGCAATAATCAGATCCTTCTAACAAATGAGTCAGAGAAAAAAATATATATGTATGTATTATTATAGCAATAATTAGATCATCCCAAGAACTGATTTGGAGAAAAAAAATAAATTTTACGTATGTATATAAAAAATATATCTTTGTGTATTTTTTATGCATATAAAACTGATTTATAATTTGGATTGAAGCAATCTGACAGTTTTAAAAGTTATTAAATGGAAACCTTAATTATATCTTCAATTTAGGCATTACTAGAATATATGTGTTACCTCAACAATATCCGAGTTGGTTCTGCTTTCATGAGGTTCATTATACTCTGTATACTTGAGAAGAACTTTGTCCATGTCAGTGCTGGCATACTGAAACAGTTTGTTAGAGCTGTTGAAAATGATGAGTGCTATTTCACAGTCACAGAGCACACTAAGTTCATAGGCTTTCTTCATTAGTCCAAACTTTCTCTTTGTAAAAGTAACCTAGACAATCAAAGGAAAAAAAGGTGTATTTTTAGTAAAAGCATTAGTAGTACTTGAATATAGGCTATCTAAAGATACTGAGTCAGATTCCAAAGTTGAAAAAGGTTCCTAGCCTCATGTTCCACACGAGCCTCTTTACTCCCCCCATCTGCCACAAGACTATAGGCCTACATTTAACTTATAACTCCTGATAAAGCACTCTCCTGAGGAAGTTTTCCTTTATCCCTGGCTGCCAATCTGCTGCAGAAGGCAAAGAACCACAGTTGACCACTGGCCCCTTATCATCCAGTTTAAAATTCACAGTCTAGGGTCAACAAATTCCCCAATGTCCTCAAATTCTTCTTTGACTATTTCTTCATTTCCAACTGAAACCTGTCACCTGAAGTCCTCTCAAATAGAGACCAGTTTTTGTCGGTTTGTTTTAAATATTACATCCACTATGGTCAAGAGCCTGAAAGATAAGTAAGTCCTTTTTGCTTTCTATTCTATCTTACAAGTTAATTTTTCTTCCCCTTCAAAAGCCCCAGGTATTTTGAAGGTCACACCATGAAATTTATACCACCCAATAATTCTCCTTGTGATGGGCACCAAGTGACCCCATCATGTACTGATAACTCTCACCTGGTACTTCTCTTTCTATCCCTACTCTTATCTCTGGTGACTTCAGTATCTGAGTAAAAAAAAAAAAAAATCATTGCAAAAACCTCCCCCAACCTCCAAATGATCCACTTCCACCACATGTCAAGCACCCACTCCTACTGTCACACCTTTAACTCTGCCATCACCAATAATCACATCACCTCCAAAATCTCAATTTCATGTATTCCATTTTGCCTACTATCTAGCTCTATTTCGTATTATCTCTCCAGAAATTTTTTAACCTTTATCCAGTCCTCCAATCCATTTACCTCACCACTTTGTTACTGTCTCTTCTCATGTCCTTTCTTCCCTCACTGAAGTGCATATGCCCCTTCAAATGACTATGCTTGTATCCTTTGGATAACCAAGTGATATTTTTGAAACATAAATCAAATTGTTTAAGAAGTTTAGAGCTTTTTACTGCACTGAAAGTAATATCCAAACTCATTAAGTAAACAAAATAAATTCTCTGGCCTCAAACTCCCTGTCTGAAGTTATTTCCCATCACTCTCCTTTACATCCATGAAGGCTCACTGATGTGTTTGTGTGTGTACTTATGTGCATGTGTGTGTCTTCCTTAACCACCAGCTCCTTTCTTCTTTAGGAACTTTGCTATTTTCCCTCCTTGTGGAACACTCTTCACACTATATGTGCCTACTGGTTCCTTTCCTCACCTTGTGAAAATAGATCTCTTATCATTATTTAATCTTTTAAAATATCCTCACAATATAAATACACAAACAGATAATTTTATATAAATGCATATATATGTAAATAGTATTTTATGGTTGCCTCCCTACTTTCCCCTGCACCAACATAAACCTCTTTACCAGTGTTTTCGACTCAGTATTTTTCATTCCCACACTTTTGCACAATATCATATAACCATATTCACATATACATGTATACATACATAAGGGATTTGGCAGCATTGGACAAAACAGGGACTCTATCAACAATACTCTTTATTTTACTCATTCACCCACACCTTGTGGATATGCCTCTAAGTCAAATGGTATACACTAAGGTATTTTTCATATAAATGTTACAACTGCTTTGCTAGTATGACAGATGTAAAATAAAAATCTCATTTAATATATACTTCCTAACTAGTAGTGATTAGATATCTTTTTTTTATATTTGTTGTCATTTGGGATTTGCTTTCTCTATACTTCCCATCTTTTGACCATTTTCATACTCTGTGATTTTTCTACTTATGTAAGTAAAAGCTCCTTAGACAGATATATTAACTATGTTTTACAAATACTTTCTCAAATTTCCCACTTACATGTTAACTTTGTTCACATATTTGTCATTAAAAAGTTTTAAACTTCTATTACTGATTTCAATACTGTTTCTCAGAATCCTGGCATGGTATCACACCATTTTAAGAATATAATGAATATAAGAATGCCATTATTAAAACTATTTAATAGTAGTTTTATTATTACTATTGATAAATGAAATTTTTGAAATCATTTATGTCTTGAGATGCACTTAGATGTACTTTCTGCACTTAAAATTCTGAATTTAGCAAAGGTTTAGTCAGAAATGTTTTTCCATCACTTCTAGTACTAAGAAGAGGAAGAAAATGACAATCACCAAAGCATTTCTTCCAAGAATAATTCTTACTCTACTCAAAGGCTTTCAAATTAAGTGAGCTATGAACAAGACAGTATTAAAATTGAGACAAGTAATGCTGCTTCAGTATATCCATTAAGCATGACTGGAGAAAATTCTTTAAAACAAAAAATAGGGGTGCCTGGATGTCTCAGTCAGTTAAGCATCAGCCTTTCGCTTAGGTCATGATCCCAGGGTCATGGGATTGAGCCCTACATCAGGCTCCCTGCTCAGCCAGGAGTCTGCTTCTCCCATTCCCCCTCCCCCTGCTCATGCTCTCTCAGATAAATAAAATCTTAAAAAAAAAAAAAAAAAAAAAAAGATAGTTCACTATCAGTAAAAAGAGTATGCCAGTCCCTGCTGTCCTTTCCAAAAATACTATTCAAAAATATTTCTTCTAAGTTATCAGTAAGAAGGCGTTCAAGATGAAGGAAGGAGTTAGTGGAGGAAGAGACTCAATTTATAACAATATCCTCTCTATTCCTCCAATTTACCATAGGTCTAAAAGAGCTGCTTCAGTAGTTGGAAAAATGTGTACAAGAACACACTTCTATTTCAATGATGACACCAAAGACATTACACTGAAAACTAGAATATTAATATTTCACTTTCAACTTTCATAAATGAAATCTTTCTCATTTTATCTATAGCACTTAGTCTATTTTTAAACACTCTGGTTTACTGCTAGCAACTTATAGGAGATTAATAATATAAAATTAACTTTATATTCTTATAAACTGTTTTGTCATCCCCTTATTTTGCAATAACTTCAAATTTACAGAAAATTTTCAAAAAACACAACATTTTTGATATATCTTCAACCAAACTCCCCACCTATTAACATTTTACCAGGTTTGCCTTGCCTAAATAAAACACACACACAATTTTTTTTTCTGAATCCTTTGGACTAAGGAAGAGGTTGCAATGTCCTTTTGCCCCTAAATATTTTCTTAAAAACAAGGACAAACAAAATTATCAAAATCAGAAAACAAGGATATAGCACTATTATCTAATCTACAAACATTATTCAAATTTCTCAATTATCCCACTAATTTCCTTTTTTTCCCCTAGTACAGGATCCAATCCAGAATCAGATGTTGCTTTCTGAAAACTGCATCCTCTTTTTTTTAAATTTTATTTTATTATGTTATGTTAATCACCATACATTACATCATTAGTTTTTGATGTAGTGTTCCATGATTCATTGCGTATGGCGAGGGAAGCAAGGGCAAAAATGAACTATTGGGACTTCATCAAGATAAAAAGCTTTTGCACAGCAAAGGAAACAGTCAACAAAACCAAAAGACAACCGACAGAATGGGAGAAGATATTTGCAAATGACATGTCAGATAAAGGGCTAGTATCCAAAAGCTATAAAGAACTTATCAAACTCAACACCCAAAGAACAAATAATGCAATCAAGAAATGGGCAGAAGACATGAACAGACATTTTTCCAAAGAAGACATCCAAATGGCAACAGACACATGAAAAAGTGCTCAACATCGCTCGGCATCAGGGAAATCCAAATCAAAACCTCAATGAGATACCACCTCACACCAGTCAGAATGGCTAAAATTAACAAGTCAGGAAACGACAGATGTTGGTGAGGATGTGGAGAAAGGGGAACCCTTCTACACTGTTGGTGGGAATGCAAGCTGGTGCAGCCACTCTGGAAAACAGTATGGAGGTTCCTCAAAAAGTGGAAAATAGAGCTACCATATGATCCAGCAATTGCACTACTGGGTATTTACCCCAAAGATACAACTGTAGTGATCCGAAGGGGCACGTGCACCCCAATGTTTATAGCAGCAATGTCCACAATAGGCAAACTATGGAAAGAGCCAAGATGTCCATCAACAGATAAATGGATAAAGATGTAGTGTATATACACAATGGAATATTATGCAGCCATCAAAAAACCCCGAAATCTTGCCATTTGCAATGACGTGGATGGAACTAGAGCGTATTATGCTAAGTGAAATAAGTCAATCAGAGAAAGACATATATCATATGATCTCACCGATATGAGGAATTCTTAATCTCAGGAAACAAAGTGAGGGTTGCTGGAGTGGTGAAGAGAAATTAAGGAGTCGATCCCATTTACAATTGCACCCAAAACTATAAGATACCTAGGAATAAATCTAACCAAAGAGGCAAAGGATCCGTACTCAGAAAACTATGAAATACTCATGAAACAAACTGAGGAAGACACAAAGAAATGGAAAAATGTTCCACACTCATGGATTGGAAGAACAAATATTGTGAAGATGTCAATGCTACCTAGAGCAATCTACACATTCAATGCAATACCTATCAAAATACCATCCACTTTTTCCAAAGAAATGGAACAAATAATCCTAAAATTTGTATGGAACCAGAAAAGACCCCGAATAGCCAGAGGATTGTTGAAAAAGAAAAGCAAAGCTGGCAGTATCACAATTCCGGACTTCAAGCTCTATTACAAAGCTGTCATTATCAAGACAGTATGGTACTGGCACAAAAACAGACACACAGATCAATGGAACAGAATAGAGAGCCCAGAAATCGACCCTCAACTCTATGGTCAAGTAATCTTTGACAAAGCAGGAAAGAATGTCCAATGGAAAAAAAGACAGTCTCTTCAACAAATGGTGTTGGGAAAACTGGACAGCCACATGCAGAAGAATGAAACTGGACCATTTCCTTACACCACACACAAAAATAGACTCCAAGTGGTTGAAAGACCTCAATGTGAGACAGGATTCCATCAAAATCCTAGAAGAGAACACAGGCAGCAACCTCTTCGACCTCAGCCGCAGCAACTTCTTCCTAGAAACATCGCCAAAGGCATCCTCTTTAATCTGAACCATTTCCTCAGTTTTTGTCTTTCAGGACCTTGGTACTTGTGCAGAATACAGGCCATTTATATTATCATATGTCTCTCAATTTGACTTTGTCTAATGTTTCTTTCTGATTAGGTTCTGACTACATTTTTGGCAGGAACAACTTAGAAGTGATGTTCTGTCCACAATATATCACCTGAAAATCCACATGACATCTATTTGTCCTGAAACTGATATTGTTAACTTGGTTAAGGTAGTGTCTGTCAAAATTTTTTCCCCTGCAAAGTTACTATTTTCCCTCTTGTAATTAATAAGTATCCTGTGAAAATTTCTATGTAAATATCCTATTTATCAAACTTTAACAAACTGATTGTAACATCCATTCTTGATTCTTGCCTAAAAAATTACTATGGTGGTTGTCAAATGGGGGTTTTCTAATTTTGTAATACATAATACCTACATTTACTACTATTTGCATTTTATTTTATTTTTTTTTAAAGATTTTATTTATTTATTTGAGGGAGAGAGAATGAGAGAGAGCACATGAGAGCGGGGAGGGTCAGAGGGAGAAGCAGACTCCCTGCTGAGCAGGGAGCCCGATGCGGGACTCGATCCAGGGACTCCAGGATCATGACCTGAGCCGAAGGCAGTCACTTAACCAACTGAGCCACCCAGGCGCCCCTACTATTTGCATTTTATTATAAGACAGTTTGCTTTTCCTCCATGTATGCTTTTACTCATTCATGTCAGTATTAACTCATAGGTTATCTTATTCTATCATTATAATCAATGTCTTTATTTCTTTTGATGTTTAAATTGTCTTTGATTTTACCAATGAGAGACCCACTATGCTGGCTCCTGTGTGCATCTGACATGTTCCCAATATTGTCTGAACTTCAGGCACAGTGAGATGTTCCAGGGAACTGCAATTATATGTAAGCTGGACCTTTCTAACCTACCTCCCTTTTCAAACACCTTCTCTATAACTCCCTGAACAAACATCTCATTTCCACTTAGTTGTTTTCCTGCTTTCCTTCAGTAATCTTAAGGTTTCACTTGAATCTAGTCTTCTGTCATCACTGTGTAATTTAGTCTTTGTTTTGATATGTTATCTTTTTTTTTCTTTCTGGAGTTTAATCACTTTGTTTCATCGTTATACCTTTGAAAAAATCCAATTTTATTCTTAGTATTTCCAAATTCTGCATGATGATTTTTTTTAATCCGTCACATTTCTAAACACTTATTTATGGAGAACTGTTTCAGCTTGGAATTATCATTTATCAGATTTTTTTCTATTTTTTCATTGTTTGGGGGCAACAAGTTCATCACCTGAACAGCTATAAATTATCAGTTTGTTTTCTTCTTTATAGTAGTTTGCATAGGTGAAGATTACTGGCCTCACTGAATTGCAATAGAAAAAACTGACAGTGGGAGGGTGGAGTTCAGTATGGTCTCTTTAATGGAAGTCTTTTTTTAAGGTATCAGCAGTAGGGAGAGGAGTTTTGTATCATTCAATATATTTTTTTATATTTTTTTTTATCTTGAAGGATTTCTGTATCTCTTCCCTTCTTTTCCATTCAATAAGCACTTTCCAAAGATTACCTCTGCCTTCCTTTATATCCTCCTTTCCTCCAAACAGTTACCTTCCCAAGACTACAGAGTCTGTTTGATCTACAAGTAGTATTTTTCAGAATTTTTGTACTTATTAGGGTAGACTTCCCTTTTTTGTAATGATTTCAAATCAACTTTAAACAGTCACAAAGTCTTTTCTTTTTCTCCCTTCCACATAGTTTTTCTTGAAGTATGCTTGCTCATGTCAAAGACTTGCAGAAGTTTAAGAAAATAGCACACTGTAACTTGGTAATATTTTCCTAAAGTTAAAATGAATTTGGACATTGTTTCCTTTCTAGTTGTGCCAAGGCTGTAGGTTTCGTATAATTTTATTCGTTCTTCATGCTTTTCTGTATTGATTTTTTTGGAACTTATGTTGAGAGAATCAGGATTTATGCAGCTCCCATTACCTTGATTACTAAGAATTCCTGCCATAAATCTGAATCTTTGTTTTAAATACATGTTATGTCATTTCTGGAGATTTTCTCTGATCCTTTCTTGTCTTTGTCCCTTTTAGTCTCTCTTTTGCCTTAGAATCCCCTTTAATATTTCCTGCAGGGCTGGTTTAGTGGTCATGAACTCCTTTTGTTTTCATCTGGGAAACTCTTCCCACCTAAAGTTAAAATGATATCCTGAATGATAGTCTTGCTGGATAGAGTATTCTTGGCTGTAGATTCTTCCCATTCAGCACTTTGAATATATCATGAAACGGCTTTATAAATTACATGAAACACATTAGATATTTAATTTTATTTTAACTATTGTCAAATTTAAATAATCCTTAAAGTATAACTATTTCAGTTTTAGGAAAAATAATTTAGGCAAATTTTAAATTGTCATTTTACCCCCGTTCTACAATCACTATGGAAAAAAAAAATAGGACTAAAAGCCTAACCTAAAAAGACTCATTACTTCTATAAATTGAGACAAATTTGTTTTACCCTAAATAGTTTTTTGGATTTTGTTATCAAATCTGGGACTCATATAATTCTCTGAATTTAACAAGGTTGGATTGTACCATCTCTAAAAGACCATCTATACTTAAGATCCCAAGTGCCTGCAAAGATTTTTGTATGATATATATTTGGGCACATCTTTGTTGTTGAATTTTTTTGAATTCAACAATTCTAAACATCACTCAAAGTTCATCAACATAAGTATACTCTTAATCCCCTTTATCTATTTCACATATCCTCCCACCCACCTCCACCTCCCTTCTGGCAACCATCAGTTTGTTCTCTGTATTTAAGTCTTTTTTTGTCCGCCTCTTTTTTCATTTGTTTTGTTTCTTAAATTCCACATGAGTGAAATCGTATGGTATTTCTGTTTCTCTGTCTTCCTTATTTCACTTAGCATTTTACCCTCTACGTCCATCCATGTTGTTGTAAAATGGAATGATCACATTCTTTTTTTGGCTGAGTAATATCCCATTGCATATATATACAGTATCTTCTTTATCCACTCATCAGTCAATGGACACTTGGGTTGTTCCCTTATCTTGGTTATTATAAATAATGCTGTAATAAACATAGGGATATATAAACTTTTGTGAATTAGTGATTTTGTTTTCCTTGGGTAAATACCCAGTAGTGTGATTCCTGGATCATAAGGTAGCTCATTTTTAATTTTTTGAGAAGCCTCCACACTGTTTTCCATAGTGGCTGCACCAATCTGCATTCCCACCAACAGTGCACAAGGTTCCTTTTTCTCCACATCCTAACACTTTTTATTTCTTGTCTTTTTTATTCTAACCATTCTGACAGGTTATTAAGGTGGTGATCTCTCATTCTCGTTTTGATTTGCATTATCCTGATGATTAGTGATGTTGTTCATGTGTCCATTGGCCATCTGTAGGTCTTCTTTGGAAAAATGTCTATTCAGGTCCTCTGCCTCATTTTTAATCAGATTGCTTGTTTTTTTAGTACTGATTTGTGTAAGTTCTTTACATATTTTGGATATGAACCCTCTGTTGGATATATCATTTGCAAATATCTTCTCCCATTCAGTGGGTTGCCTTGTTGTTTTGTTGATGGGGGTTTCCTTTGCTATGCAAAAGCTTTTTATTTTGACGCAGTCCCGATAGCTTATTTTTACTTTTGTTTCCCTTGCCTTAGGAGATACCTAGAAAATTGTTTCTACAATTGATTCCAAAGAAATTATTGCCTATGTTTTCTTTTAGGAATTTTATGGTTTTGAGTCTCACATTTAGATCTTTTATCCATTTTGAGTTTAATTTTGTGTATGCTTTCAGACAGTGGCCCAGTTTCATTCTTTTGCATGTAGCTCTCCAGTATTCCCAGCACCATCTGTTAAGAGACTGTCTTCTCTCCATTGTATATTCTTGCCTCTTTTATTGCAGATTGATCATATAAGCATGGGTTTCTTTCTGGGACTTTATTCTAGTCCATTGATCCATATGTCTATTTTAGTGCCAACAGCACACTGTTTTTTATTACTACAGCTTTGCAGCGTATCTTGAAATCTGGGACTGGGATATCTCCAGCTTTGTTGTTCTTTCTCAAGATTGCTTTGGCTATTTGGAGTCTTTTGTGGTTCCATACAAATGACAAGATTATTTGTTCTGGTCTGTGAAAAGTGTTGGTATTTTGAAAGGGATTGCATTAAATCTCTAGATTGCTTTTGGTAGTATGGACATTTGAACAATTTTTGTTCTTCCAATCCATGAACATGAAATATCTTTACATTTGTTTGGGTCATTTTTAATTTCTTTCATCAGTGTTTTATGGTTTTCAAAGTATAAGTCTTTCACTCCCTTGGTTGAGTTTATTCCTAGGTATTTTATTATTTTTGGTGTAATTTTAAGTGGGGCTGTATTCTTAATTTATCTTTCTGCTACGTCATTATTGTGTATACAAATACAACAGATTTCTGTATATTAATCTTGTACCCTATGACTTGACTGAATTTTTTTATCAGTTCTAGTAGTTTTTTAGTGGAGTCTTTAGGGTTTTCTACATATAATATAATAGTCTTTAGGTTTTCTACATATAATAATAGTCATCTGCAAGTAGTGACAACTTTACTTCTTCCTTACCAATTTAGATACCTTTTTGAATAAAAGTAAGAATAGACATCCCTTTCTTATTTCTGGTCTTAGAGGAAAAAATTTGTCAGTTTTTCACCATTGAGTGTGAGGTTAGGTATGAGTTTTTCACATACTGCTTTTGTTAGGTTGAGGTATGATCCCCCTAAACCTAGTTTGGTGAGAGTTTTTATCATGAATGGATGTTGTACTTTGTCAAATGCTTTTTCTGCATCTATTGAAATAATCATATGGTCTTTACCATTCTCTTGTTAATGTGATATGTCACATCAATTGATTTCTGAATAATGACCCATCCAAACCACTCTTGCATCCCTGGAATAAATCCCACTTGATTATGGCAAATGATTTTTTTTTTTTTAAATGTATTGTTGGATTCAGTTTGCTAGTGTCCTGTTGAGGATTTTTGCATCTATGTTTATTCAGAGATAATTAGCCTGTTATTTTTCTTTTTTAGTAGTGTCTTTATTTGGTTTTGGTTATCAGGGTAATGCCGGCTTCATAGCATGAATGTGGAAGCCTTCCTTCCTCTTCTATTTTTTAAAATACTCTGAAAACAGTTAAGTATTAACTCTTCTTTGAATGTTTCGTAGAATTCACCTGTGAAGCCATCTGATCCTGTATTTTTATTTGTTGGGAGTTTTTGATTACTGATTTAATTTTATTGCTAGTAATCGTTCTGTTCAATTTTTTTTTTATTTCTTCCTGTTCCAGCTTGGGTAGGTTATATGTTTATATGTTTCTAGAAATTTAATCATTTCTTCTAGGTTGTCCAACTTGTTGGCATATTATCTTTCATATTACTCTCATAATCTTTTGTATTTTTGAGGTGTCAGTTATTTCTCTTCCTTCATTTCTGATTTCATTTATCTGAGTCTTCTCTTTTTTCTTGATGAGTCTGGCTAAATGGTTATCAATTTTGTTGATCTTTTCAAAAAACCAGCTCCTGGTTTCATTAATCTTTCCTATTGTGTTTTTTTAGTCTCTATTTCATTTCTCTGCACTAGATTATTTCCTTCCTTCCTTTCCTTCCTTCGACCAGCAATACAAAATAACTCTAACATGCTAAGGGGGTCTAATGGAAAAAGCAGACAATATGCAAGAATATGTGGGTAACGTAACTAGAAAGATGGAAATTCTAAAAAACTTTTTTTTAAATGCTGATAACTGATTTGCTAAGAAAGAAGAGAAAATGGAAGCATATAAAATGCTCAACTAAAACCACAGAAAGCAGAAAAAGACTATAAACAAAAAGAGGAATAAAGAATTAGGGCAACTAATAGAATACAAATATGGTAGTTATTAATCTAACTATATCACCAATCACTGTAAAAGTCAATGGCCCAAATACACCAATTAAAAAACAGATTGTCAAGGTATCAAAAACAATACTCAATTATATGCTGTCTACAAAAAACCCACTTTCAATAAAAGACACATAAAGATTAAAAGCAGATAAAGATACACTTTGCTAGCACCAATCAAAACTAATATAGCTACATTAATTTCCAGCAAATTTCAGAGCAAGGAAAATTATCACAAATAATGAAGGGCACCACACAATGATAAAGGAGTCAGTCCTCAAGAAGACATAACAACCCTTAAAGCATATGAACCTAACAACAAAGCATCATAATATATGAGGCAAACTGTTAAAACTTCAAGGAAATACAGAGAAATTTACTATTATAGGAGGAGACTTCAACATTAAGATGTGTAGCTATTAAATGCATTTGATGTTACTAAAAAGAAGAAAACAGACATCTTGCCTAAATTTAGTGAAAACTATTAAATTATACTACATTTCTATCAGAAATGCTGGATACTGGTTCCAACAGGCAGAAAATCATTAAGGGCATAACTGAACTCAACAGCATCATTAAGCAATTGAATGTAACTGACATCAACTTCATCCAACAACAGAAGAATCCACATTACTGTCAAGCTCACATGGAATATTCACTAAGACCACATTCTGGGTCATAAAAACCTTAACAAAGTTATAAGAATAGAAATCACATAGTATAGGTTCCCAGATGACAATGAAATTAAATAAATCAGTAACAGAAAATTGGCTGAAAAATCCCAAAATACTTAAACAGCATACTTCTATTTTTGTGTGTTTTTTTAAATTTATTTTTAATTTAAATTCAATTAGCCAACATATAGTACACCATTAGTTTTTGATGTAGTGTTCAATGGTTCATTAGTTATGTATAACACCCAGCAGCATACTTCTAAATAACACATAGGTCAAAGAAGAAATCTCAAGAGAAATTAAAAACTATTTTGAACTAAATGAAAATAAAAACACAACTCATGTTTTGAGATGCAGTGAAAGCAATGCTTAGAGGGAAATTAGTATTAGATGCATAAATTGTGAAAGAAGAAAGATCTAAAATCAATGCCCAACATACATGGCATTAAGGAATTGCAATTTTCTCAAATTGCAAATTTGACAATGAGATAACTACAATATGCCTTACTAAAATGGCAAAAATCAAAAACACCAACACTAAATTCTGGCAAAGATGTGGAAAACCAAGAACATTCATTCACTGATGGTGTGACTACAAAATGGTACAGCCACTTTGGAAAACAGATTGTCAGTTTCTTACAAAACTAAACATACTCTTACCATATACCCAGCAATCCCACTCTGGTATTTACCCAAATGAGTTGAAAACTTTTGCCCACATGAAAACCTGCACATGGATGTTTATAGCAACTATATTCATAAATGCCAAAAGGTGGAAGCAACCAAGATTTCCTTCAGTAGGTGAATGGAAAAACAAACTATCGTATATCCAGACAATGGAATATTATTCAACTTTAAGAAGAAATAAGCTATCAAGCTGTGAAATGACATGCGGGAACCTTAAATGTATTATTACTAATGGAAGAAGATAATTTGAAAAGGCTACATACCGTATGATTTAAACTATATGAAATTCTGGAAAAGGCAAAACTATGGTCAATAAAGAGATGAGTGGTTTTCAGGGGTTAGCAGGAGGGGGGATTTTTAGGGCAATGAAACTATTCTGCATGGTATTATAATGGTGAATACATGTCATTATACATTCGTCAAAACCCCACAGACTGTACAACACTGAGGGTGAACCCTAAAATAAACCATGGACCTTGGGCAATGATGACGTGTCAATGTAGCTTTAACAGTTTAAAAAAACTGTACCACTCTGATGTGGGATACAGGTAGTGGGGGAACTGTGCATCTGTGGGAGCACAGGGTATATGCAAACTTTCTACTTAATTTTGCTGTGAATCTAAAACTGCTCTAAAAATAAAGTTTATTTTTAAAAATGGGTAAAAAAAAAAAAAAGTCCATAAGTGTACCTTTAAATAGTCTTTAGAACTGTGAAACAATGTTAATTGTGGCATTTTCTCTCCTCACCAACAGCTATGATATGCTTTTCCTTCCATGAACTTTGTCTCATCACTGATCTAGACTTAAATCATTACAGTAGTTATTGAAAAAGCTGAGGATCTCTAATATGATTAAAAGTAATTGTTTCCACTACAAAGTTTTTTTCCACAGGCATAAAATTAAGTGACTATACTACTACATTACAGAGATAACCTATACATGTAAAAGAGAAGCAATAATGAAAATGTATTTCACTGTACAAATGAAAGATGTTCCTTATTTTTCAATAAATTTCATTTCCTATGTAGTATGATAAAATTAAAATGTAGCATAATTTAATAGTTTTCACTAAATTTAGGCAAGATGTCTGTTTTCTTCCTTTTGGTAACATCAGATGCATTTAACATCTAGGTGTCTTAGTACTTAATTACTTTATTCTAATTTTACAGAGATCTTAAATTCTTAAAGCCTTATATTTCCTTTATATTTCTCAGTACACAAAGTACAAAGTGCCACATATTATAGGACCACACAAATATCCTGTTATGCTAGTGAACTGACTGAAAATATGGTTGAGAGTTTCTTTTATTTAAACTTTCATTTGACTAGAAAATTTAATTACCCAAAGCAATCCAGCCTGCTTATGATACTTATTTATAAGAAAGTTGGCCACACATCCAAAATACTTTTTATGAAGTATTTTTGAACACTGCCCTATGTTTGATATTTTAATTCTCAATATGAAACACAAATTACAAGTTACATAAAAAAAAATCTCAACATCTGTTGAAATATTTATTTTTACAAATAGATTTTGGAAGCAAACAAAAAGGAAATGGAATTCGGGTGGGGGGGGACAACAAAAGAAAGAATGAAAAGATACTGATTACAGTTTAAAGTAAAACCATAAAAAAAAAAAGGTAAAACCATTCTGCCCAAGATATTACACTGTAACAAAATAACAAGATACAAAGGAAGAAAATAAGCCTTTGGAGTCTCTACATTTTGCCTCTACTTTAGAGGTTGCAATTAGAAATTTTTGGTTGTCATACAGAGATTTTCCTTTTAGACATCAGTTTTCTAAGATATCTAAAAGTGGGTATCAGTCAGTCTCCTCACTGGTATACTGTTAATTAGTAATGTTGCAAGAGAGCTACATTTCAGCTCATAAATTTCATGTGAAGCAGATAACATAACCTAAAATTAGGCTAGAGAATACTGACTACATTAATTACAATTCAATATGCAGTTTATTATTTCAACACAATTACTATTTTTAAGTTGAAGATCTAAATTATATTAAAGTGACATAGCTTTGTTATTTTAGGTTCAAGAGAAATCACATTTATTTTCAATTCAAAATGGAAGAATGAAACCATGTTTACTCCTCTTGAAAGTCACTAAAAACGTGAATGAATGAATGAATGAATGACCATGGGTTTTCTTCTCAGAAAAATAAGGCCTCTAAAACATAAATTTTCATTTGTCCAACTGGAGAAATTAAAATACAAATGAGATTCTTCACAAAAGTGGCAATGTCACAGCCCTGTGAAGATCTAGACAAAGATCCTTTAATTAGTGCTGTAAGATTCAAAAGTGTGGGAAGGCCATGAAAAAAGTGGTGGAGAAAAACCCATAGAGACCCAGTTTTAAATGCAGAATGTTAAGGGATGTAAAACCAAAAAAAAAAAAAGGAATTTTGAAGAAAAGCCTCTTGGGGCACTTAGGTGGCTCAGTCAGTTAAGCATGTGACTTCAACTCAGGTCATGATCTCAGGGTCCTGGGACTGTCTGTCAGGCTCCATGCTCAGTGGGGAGTCTCCTTGTCCCTCTGCCCCTCCCTCTGGCTCTTGCTCTGTCTCTCTCTCAAATAAATAAAGTCTTTAGAGAAAAAAAAACAAAAATAAAACCTCTTTTGTTAACTGTACCTAATACCATTGCCAAAGATATAAAATAATGACCTAAAAAGTGAGCTATTATCACTCAGAAAAGAACCAGCCAAAAAGGAAATTGTAACAGAGATTAAAGCCACAATAAGGAAATTCAAAGAATCAAAACAAAAATAAAAAATTAATATGAATAAAGACATTGGGTATGGTCAACAGAAGTATACTAAAAAAGCACAGAACAACTGGAAAAAAAAAATATTTGTTTAAAAATAAAACAATGTCAGAGAATTTCTGCCTGTGCTCTTTTCTGGGATTTTTATGGTTTCAGGTCTCACATTTAGGTCCTTAATCCATTTTGAGTTTATTTTTGCGTATGGTCTAAGAAAGTGGTCCAGTTTCATTCTTTTGCATGTAGCCTTTTCTGACCTGGTCATAGCAATATCCTTCTAGATATCCCTTCTGAGGCAAGAGAAATAAAAGGAAAACTAAACTCTTGTGACTACATTGAAATAAAAAGCTTCTGCACAGCAAAGGAAACAACTGACAAAACTAAAAAACAACCTAGGGAATGGGAGAAGATATTTGCAAATGACATACCCAATCGAGGGTTAATATCCAAAATATATAAAGAACTTATACAACTCAACACCCCCCCAAAAAAATAACCCAATTAAAAAATAGGCAGAAGATACTGAACAGACATTTCCCCAAAGAACACTTTCAGACGGCCAGCAGACACATGAAAACACTCATCATTACGGAAATGCAAATCAAAACCACAGTAAGATAATCACCTCACACCTATCAGAATGGCTAAAATAAAAAACTCAAGAAACAACAAGCATTGGCGAAGATGTGGGGAAAAAAAGAACCCTTGTGCACTCTTGGTGGGAATCAAACTGGTGCAGCGCAGCCACTGTGGAAGACAATAAGGAAGGTCCTCAAAAAACTAAAAAAGAACTACCCTACGATCCAGTAATCACAGTACTGGGTATTTATCCAAAGAATACAAAAACACTAATTCAAAGGGATATATGCACCCCTATGTTTACCCCTGCAGCATTATTTACAAAATATGGAAGCAGTCCAAGTGTCTATAGATTGAAGAACAGATAAAGAAGATGTGGTATATATAAACAATAGAATATTATTCAGCCATTAAAAAGAAATCTTGTCATTTGTAACAACATGGATGGATCTAGAGAGTATACTGCTAAACTATAAGCCAGTCAGGCAAAGACAAATACTATATGATTTCATTCATATATGGAATTTAAGAAACAAAACAAATGAATACAGAAAAAAAAGAGAGACAAACCAAAAAACAGATTCTCAACTTAGAGAACAAACATATAGTTACTAGAGGGAAGGTGGGGTAGGAGGATGGGTGAAATAGGTGAAGGGGATTAAGAGTACACTCATTTTGATGAGCACTGAGTAATACATGGGACTTTGAATCACTGTATTGTACACCTGAAACTAACATAACCTGTTAACTGCACTGGAATTAAAAAAAAAAGTATAGCTATACCAAATGAAAAAAATTTAAAAGATAAAATATTAAAAAGCCACATACTTTACACACACACACACACACACACACAAATGTTAAGTAATCAAACGCACGGCATATTCTGGTTAAGTTACTGAATGTCAAGTCGCTTGTCACAAGAAAAGAAAAATATACTCAGTATGATGCTGGCAAAACTAAAAGCCAGAATGCCTTGAAATAATCTCTGCAATGTTCTAGGGAAAAGGAATGGGGTCCTAGAATGTCATACCTAGCCACGTCATACTTCAAGTGCAAAGCAATGAACATTTTTAAACATAAAAATACTAAGGGAATACAGCAACCACAAGCCCTTCTTGGAAGAAAAACAAAACAAAATAAAATTTGCTGAAAAAAATCTAGTCATCTAAGTAAAATATAAATTGAGAAAGACAGATTTTTTTCAGTTTTGTTCAATACTGCATACTCAGCTTCTAAAATGCCACATGGAACTGAGTGGTGCTAAAAAATTCTCTAAATTAATCCATAAACCAGGAAACAGATTAAAACAACAAAAGGATGCAAAAGCCACAGTAAAGAACCACTGATAATCAATGAATCCTTTCCATTCAGATCTATGATTAAATAACTGAAAATCAGGATTACAGAATAGAATACAACTACTAATTTTAACAGTATTAAAAAAAATAGCAAATTGAGATTTCTGACAAGATGATGACACAGCATCTACCTCCCTTAGAATTAAACCAGTGGTGGGGCGCCTGGGTGGCTCAGTTGGTTGAGCATCTGACTCTTGGGTTTTGGCTCAGGTCCTGATCTCATGGGTTGTGGGATCGAGCCCTGCATTGGGCTCCTCACTCAGAGGGGAGTCGGCTTGAAAGATTCTCTCCCTCTGCCCCTCCCCCAACTCATGCTTCTCTAACTAAAGAAATCTTAAAACACACACACACACACACACACACACACAAACCCTCCAAGGTTGGTAGATTTCCATCTAGATAAAGTATCTTCTTCCAATGCTCTTTTCCTTGGGGGACTCTGTGTAAAGCTGTAATCTGATGAGTTCTTTAAGGATAGAAGGAGTGATATGACTATGACATTTTTGATGCCTGAGGCCCTCAAACAAATTGAAATCAGTAAGATGGTATAAAATAGTGCAAATATACAAACAATAACAAAGAATAAAATCCAAGTAAACTGGCAAATCAAGAGATATTATCAGACTAGATAAAAAAAGAAATCCAGCCACATACTATTTACAAAACATATACTTAAAGCATAAGGACTTAGTAAGGTTGAAAGTAAATGTAGAGAACTAGACCTATTGAGAAAATACTAGCTGTAAGAAAAGTATAGCTATGTAAATGTAAGATGAAGTAGATTTAAAATAAGCATGTTTCACTGAGAATAGAAAAGATCAATATATATTGAAAAATTCACCAAGAAGATAAGATAATTCTAAATACTCCTAATGGAATGTAGTCCCAAAATATATAAAACAGCATGTATTAAACTAATAACATGTAGAAAGAAATTGACAAAGCTGCTTCTAGGTAAGATGAAGTAACTGGAAGACCAAACAACCCACTGAGATGAACTAGAAAAACAGGATAAAATACAACAGAAGACACTGGAAAGCTCCTGAAGGAAGAAGGACTTAAGGTGCCAAGACTCTAGAGGGGTGAGAATCTGACAGATCTGAAATGGTGTTCTGCAGCTGTTCTTCCCCTGCAGCCCTTTACAGATTCTGGGTACAGGGAGATTAAGAATCTAGCCTTTGTTTGGACAGTGGGTTGCTGCTTTGATAAAGAGCTTTTGTCCTGGGAGTTGAAAACAGAAAACTGAAACTCCAGGGGTCAATAAACTAGTGAGAAGGGAGGAACAGAAACTGAGGTGGTCACTCTGAGCTGAATGAGGTAGGAGGTTAAAAAGAAAAGAAAATTCCTATATGAGTTCTAGCAGTTTTGGGGTGGAGTCTTTTGGGTTTTCCACATAAAGTATCATATCATCTGCAAAGAGTGAGAGTTTGACTTCTTCTTTGCCGATCTGGATGCCTTTTATTTCTTTTTGTTGTCTGCTTGCTGTGGCTAGGACTTCTAATACTATGTTGAATAGCAGTGGTGATAGTGGACATCCCTGCCGTGTTCCTGACCTTAAGGGGAAAGCTCTCAGTTTTTCCCCATTGAGAATGATATTCGCTGTGGGTTTTTCATAGATGGCTTTTATGATATTGAGGTATGTACCCTCTATCCCTATACTCTGAAGAGTTTTGATCAAGAAAGGATGCTGTACTTTGTCAAATGCTTTTTCTGCATCTACTGAGAGGATCATATGGTTCTTGTTCTTTCTTTCATTAATGTATTGTATCACACTGATTGATTTGTGGATGTTGAACCAACCTTGCAGCCCAGGGACAAATCCCACTTGGTCATGGTGACTAATCCTTTTAATATACTGTTGAATCCTATTGCCTAGTATTTTGGTGAGAATTTTTGCATCCATGTTCATTAAAGATTTAGGGCATGTACTGCATGGAGCACTGGGTGTTATACGCAAACAATAAATCATGGAACACTACATCAAAAACTAATGATGTAATGTATGGTGATTAACATAACATAATAATAAAAAAAGAAATGACCATGTAATTGAAAACAAAGAGAAAAAAGGGATCAGATAACGAAATCTACAGGTAATCCAATATAGGAGTTAGCAGACAAAAACTCTATCATTAATATTTTCCAAAAAACAGTGGAAAGAATACATGAAAAGATGGGTAATTTCACCAGAGAACTGATATCTATAAAAAGAAAAATTAAAAAGAAATTCTATAGTTGAAAATATACTACCAGAAATTAATAATAGTAAGCTACTAGGTGTTTTAACAGCTAATTTTTAAAAACCAAGAAAAGGATTACTAGAACACAGAAAACATTACTAGAAAACAGGTCACTTACTATAAAACATTCAAATAGAAAGAGAAAAAATAAAAATTGCATAAGAAATATATGAGACATACTCAAAAGCACTAAGTTACATGTAATTGGAATTCCAGAGGAGAAAAGCATGAATATAAGTAATATTTGAAAACATAATAAAAAAATTAACTACAAATGAAAAAGTAAAAATCTTAAAAGTAACCGGGGAGGGGGACACACACATTATCTTCAAAAAAAGGAAAAGAAATACTGAAAGCTGGTCTCTCCAAAGAAATGATAAAAGTGATAGATGTTGGAAGACAACGGTTTCAAAGTATTAAGAGACTATTAACTGTCAACCTAGAATTCTATAACCAATAAAAATAGTTTTCAGGGTCCCTGGATGGCTCAGTTGGTTAAGCATCTGCCTTCCAGCTCTGGTCATGATCCCAGGACTGAGCCCCATCTCAGGCTTCCTGCTCAGCGAGAAGTCGTCTTCTCCCTCTCCCTCTGTCCCTACCCCTTCCATGCTCGCTTGCTCAAATAAATAAATCTCTTTTCTTTAAGATTTTATTCACTTATTTGAGAGAGTGAGTGAGCACAAGCAGAGGGGAAAAGCAGAGGGAGAGGGAGAGGGAGAAGCAGTCTCCCTGCTGAGCAGGTAGCCCAATGCGGGACTCGATCGCAGGATCCCATGATCATGACCTGAGCCGAAGGCGGACATTTAACTGACGGAGTCACACAGGCGCCCCAAGAAATCAAATAAATAAACAGAATCTTAGAAAGAAAGGGAGAGAGAGAGGGAGGGAGGGAGAGAGGGAGGAAGGAAACAGCTTTCAGGGGTGCCTGGGTGGCTCAGTCAATCATCTGACTTCAGCTCAGGTCATGATCTCAGGGTCCTGGGATGGCAACCAAGTCAGGCTCCGCGCTCAGCAGGGAGTCTGCTTCTTGCCCTCTCCCTATACCCCTCCCCGCCCACTCATGCATGTTTGCTCTCTCAAAAAAAAAAATAGAATTAAAAAAAAAAAAAAACCAGCCTCTACAATGAAGATGATACAACCTCATAAAAAACAAAATTGGGCAAAGGATTTGAACAGACATTTCTCCAAAAAAGAATACAAATGTCTAATAAACACATGAAAATGTATTCAGCATAGTCATCAGAGACCTGCAAATCAAAACCATGAGATACCAGTTCACACCCACTGGGATGACTATAATCAAAAAGGCAAACAATAACAAGTGTTGGCAAAGGTGTGGGAAAACTGGAACCCTCATATACTACTGATGGAAAGCAAAATGATATAGACAACTTTGACAGTCTGGCAGTTCCTCAAAATGTTAAAATTTCCGAGTTACCACATGATCCAGCAATTCCACACCTAGGTATATCCAAGAAAAATGAAAATACATGTTTACACAAAAATGTGTACATGAATGCACATAGCATTATTCATAATAGCCAGCAAGTGGAAACAACCAAATGTTCATCAACTGATGAATAAACAAAATGTAGTATATTCATACAATGGAATATTATTCAGTCACAATAAAGAATGAAGTACTAGCACACTCTACAACAGGGATGAACCATAAAAACACTATGTTAAGCAAAAAAAGACAGTCACAAAAGATCACACAGTATATGATTCGACTTATGTGAAATATCCAGAATAAGCAAATTTACAGAAACAGAGAATAGGTTAGTGGTTTCCTACAGCTAGGTGTATATGGGGGGAGGGGAATGGAGAGTGACTGCTAATGAGTATGGGGTTTCTTTTAGGGGTGATAAAAATGTTCTGAAACGGGGCGCCTGGTTGGCTTAGTTGGTTAAGCATCTGGCTTCTTGATTTCTGCTCAGGTCATGATTTCACAGGTCCTGGGATTGAGACTTGCACTCAACATGCAGTCTGCTTCAGATTCTTTCTCCCTCTCCCTCCTTCTCTGCTCCTCCCTTCTCATGCTCTCTCGTTCTCTTTCTCTCAAATAAATAAAATCTTAAAAAAAATGTTGTGGAAGAAAATAGTGGTGATGGTTGCACAACTCTGTGAATAAACAAACAAAAAAACCCACTGAACTGTACATTTTCATTTCAAATGGGTGAATTTTAGGATATATGAATTTTAATCTCAATAAAGCAGTTTTTAAAACTGGGATAAAATAAAGACACATTCAGATAAAAATAAGAGAAGACTTGCACTAAAAGAAGTAACAAAGGGAGTTCTTTAGGAAGAAAGAAACTAATCCCATATAGAAACATAAAGGTAGAAATAGCAGTGAAAAGGATCAGTGTGTATTTATGTGTATGTGTGTGTGTGTGTGTGTATGAATATTGACTGTATAAAACTTTGAGTTTTAATTTATCACATTAAAATGCATAGTAACAAAAATGCAGTAAGCAGGAAACATAAATAGAGCCAAGTATGCTGTATGGTTCTAAAATCAGGGAAGAGGTAAAAGAAGTAATATGTGTTATACCAGTTATTTTGTAATAAGTCAAGAATATATGCTATAATTTCCAGGGCAAAACATTAAAAGAAAGGCAAAACAATATGCAATGAAGAAATTACTAGAAGAGAAAAAGATAATTTTACAAATGTAAATCAAAAAGATGACCAATGAGGAAGAAAAAGGAACCTAATATATATATATATCTGCATTTATATTTAAGATATCTTGTTTAAGATACTTTTTTTAAAAGATTTATTTATGTGCTTGAGAGAGAGAAAGAGCGGGGGAGGGGGGCAGAGGGAGAGAGAGAATCCTTTGGCAGACTCCCTGCTAAGCGAGAAGCCAGACATGGGGCTCAATCCCAGGAATCCCAGGACCCTGAGATCATGACCTGAACCAAAACCAAGAGTCAGTCGCTTAAGTGACTGAGCTACCCTGGCGCCCCAAGCTACTCTTCTTAAAAAGACTATGATTATATGATGGGATAAAGAGTTAAAGTCTTAGAAGAGATTTGCCCAAAATATAAGGATAATGAAAGGCTGAAGAGGATACAAGATATAACAAGCAAATACTAAGCAAAAGAAAGCTAATACAAAGTATACTAAGCTAGAACAAACAGCTTGAAGGCCAACAGTAGTAGTTATAATAAAAAAAAAGGACATTTCCTAATGCTAAAGGTGTCAATCCACCAAGAAGATATCACGAGCTTAAATCTATATTCAACTCACAGCTCCAAAATGCATAAAGTAAAACCTGAAACTAAAAGAGAAATAGACATGTCCACAATCTTAGCCAAAGACTGTAACACAGCCCAAGAATATCTATCAGTAGTTGACAGAACAAGCAGCCAAATAATCAGAAAGGTACAGTCCTTCTGTAGGCCTGAAAAACACAATTAAGATATCTAATCTAATTTTCTCTTCCCTGCTCCTCACATATGCATACCACAGTAACCAAAAATAACAACATACTCTTCCAAGTGCAAATAAAACACTTACCAAAACTGACCAAAAAAGCCTGGGTCCTAAAGCAAGCCTTAACACATTTCAAACAACCTCAATCATTTGGAACACATTCTCTGAACATACTGGAATCAAGCTAAAAATCAGTAACAAAAAGATAGCTTAAAAATCTCAAATTTCTGGGGCGCCTGGGTGCCTCAGTCGGTTAGGTGACTGCCTTCGGCTCAGGTCATGATCCTGGAGTCCTGGGATCCAGTCCCACATTGGGCTCCCTGCTCAGCAGGGAGTCTGCTTCTCCCTCTGACCCTCCTCCCTCTCGTGCTGTCTCTGATTCTTTCTCTCTCAAATAAATAAATAAAATCTTAAAAAAAAACAACTCTAATTTCTTAGAGATTTTGCAACACGTTTCCAAATAATTCATGTATTAAGAAAGAAATCCCAGTATAAATTTGAAAATATTTTCGGCAGAATAATAATGAAGATGAAAAATCATTATTACAATTTGTGAGACACAGTTCAAATCAGTGCTTTCAGGGGAAAACATAATTCTCTAGGATTTGTTAGGAAAAAGAGAAAGGCTGAAAAGTCAATGACGAATGTAAAAAAAACCACTGTCCAAGAGGAGAAGAAAAGACAGAAATAATGTACGATAAAACAACTGTATGATAAAAATACTTTAGCAAGCTAAAAAGTTCATTCTCAGAAAGGGTTAATAAAACTGACATACTCTCAGCAAGACTGCTGAAGAAAAAAAGACAAAAAGTAACAATATAAGGAATGGAAGAGAGAATATAAAAGAGAGCATGAGGAATATGAAGAAAATAAAAGCATATGGACGCTGAACTTCAATAATATTAACAATTTAAATAAAATAGACAATTCCTTGAAAAACCGAATTTACCCAATTGACAAAAAAGGTAGAAAAATATGAATCACTCTTTCTCTATTATAGAAATTAAATATTTACTTTTAAAAACTCTCACACAATAAACTCCAAGTACAGATTTACTAGTAAATTTTCGAAGTATTTAAAGAAGAAATATACCACTATTACACAAACTTCTCCAGAGAACAACACTTCCCAACTCATTTCATAAGGCCAGCATAACTTGTCATAACCTAACAATGATATTACAAGAAAAAAAAAATTACAGACTACTCTCACATACACATACTTGCAAAAATCAAAAATGGAATATGAGCAAATCAAATCAAATGATATATATAAAAAGGTTAACAAATCACAAGGTGTATTTCAAGAACGGTGCTTTAACATTTCAAAATCAATCAACATAGGATACTACATTAAAGAAAAAAGGGGAGAAAAATACCATAGAATCATCTACATAAACTCAGAAAAAGCATTTGATAAAACTCAATACTGAGTCGGGATAAGAAATAATGGCATTAGAAATAGCAGAAAACTTTTCTATTCTGATAAAGAGGATCTTTTTAAAAAAATTCTCGGTAGGGGTACCTGGGTGGCTCAGTCACTAAGCGTCTGCCTTCGGCTCGGCTCATGATCACGGGTCATGATTCCAGGTCCTGAAATCGAGCCCCATTCCAGCTCCCTGCTCAGCGGGAAGCCTGCTTCTCCCTATCCCACTCCCTCTGCTTGTGCTCCCTCTCTCACTATGTCTCTCTCTGTCAAATAAACAAATAAAATTAAAAAAAAAAAACCTCTCAGTAAATATAATTAATGATCAAATATCAAATGTTTTTTCCTAAAGTTGAGAATGAGACAAAGGATGACCTCTACCTCCACTTATATTCAACATTACACTGGAGGTCCTAGCTAATACAATGAAACAAGATAATATAAGTTAAAGGATTTCAAAAAGAAAAGTCACTGTTCACAGACAACATGACAGTTTACGTAGGAAATCCAAAATAATGCACATATAAACTATTAGAAATAAGTGAATTTTGAAAGTGAATTTTGCAAGATTGCTAGACACAAAGTCAACATTAAAAAAGTAAACTATACTTTTATATACTTAGCAACAACCATACAGAAAATAAAATCTGGGAAAAAAACATAGTAACACTAAAAAAAATTCAATACCGAAAAATAAAATAAGAAATGTGTAAGATCTGTACATTGAAAACCATCAAACATTATGGAAAGAATTAATGAAAACCAAGTGTAAGATAATCATATTTATTAATTACAAGACTTAATATTGTAAAGATTTCAGTTCTCCCTAAATCAATCCATACATCTAATGGGAAAAAACAAAAACAAAAACAAAAAAACCCCTAAATTCCAGTAAGTTTTTTTTTTGTTTTCTTGGTGAATATTGACACAGAAAAGAAAAACGGCAAGAACAACTACTCAGTCATGCAGAATATCATGGTAGAGAATCTCTACTACCTAATATTAAACTATAGTAAATAAAATAGTGCAGAACCGAGCAAAGATAGAAAATACACAAATGGAACAAAACAGAGTTCAGAAACAGCCCCACATGTGTATGATTACTTGATTCACAGCAAAGGCAACCCTTGTCAAGCAATGGAGGAAAGATGGTTCTTAAAACAAATTGTACTGGGTGAACTGAATATTTATCAGGAAAACAAATCTTGACCCCAAAACCTCAAACCATACACAAAAGTAAATTCCAAATGGGTAACAGATCTAAAACATGAAAGGTAAAAAACAGAAGAAAGCATAAAAATAATCTTCATGGATTTATGATAGGTAAATATCTCTTCAACACAACACAAAGAGCATGAGCCATAAAGGAAAAAAAAAAGAAGGTAAACTGGACAACATTAAAAAAAAAAAAAAAGGTTGAAAAAGTGAAAAGGCAAGCCATGATATGAGAGAAGTTATTTGTAATGTACATAATGAACAAAATACTCACAATTTATTATATATAGAATATATACTAATAATTAAAAGAAAAAGGCAGTGAGGCAGCCCACTAGGAAAAAATAAACCGAAAAAGAAGTAAACAGGTAAGTCATAAAAGAAGGTATCTAAATGGCCAATAAAAATATGAAAAGGTAATCAACTTCATCAAACATCACAGAAACTTAAAATTAAAATGTTACTTTTGCTCACCCACCAGAACAGCTAAAATGAAAGGGATAAAAACTAGCATCAGTGAGTATTTAGAGCAGCTGGAACTTTTACGCACTGTTAGCAGAGTGTAAATTATAAATTAGTACAACCACTTTAGAAAACTCTATTGCTATTAAAACTGATCACAGATATACTCTTTGACTTAGCAACTGTACACTTCGGTATATACCCAAGTGTTCATATGTACCAAACACACATACAAGAGTATTCAAAACAGCACTCTTTATAATAGTCTCAAAGTAGAAAACAATCCAAAAGTCTGTGTACAATAGAAATAATAAGTATATGCATTGTGTTCTATCCACACAGTGGAATATTATACATCAATGAACATGTAGAAAATCCATCTACATATATACCCACATGCAACAGTAACATTAATTTCACAAACATAATGTTGCCCAAAGGAACACATGCTGTTCACATAAATTCAACAACAGGGGTAATTAATCTATGTGTTAGAAGTTCAGTTAATGACCTTCCTTCCCTGGGGCAGGGAGATAATACCTGGGAGATAGGACAGAGAGTTTCCCGGGTGGTGCACTGGGATATGCTGGCTACATGGCCATGTACTTTTTGCAATAACTCACTTGGCCACACTTAGGATTTGTGCACTTTTCTTTATGTTATACTTTAATACAAAATTTCCTTTTTAAATAGAAATGCATAACGCCAAACACAAACACAAGGTTTCACCAGAAACTCCTAAATGGAAGTCAAGTGAAAGCTTCCAAGTAGAAGTGAAATGAGGTGAAGCAACTCTTAAGTGCATGACAGTGTCACCCCCAAGATTTTTCATTCACTGTACTAATGACTTGAAGTGTGATTTTATCTTAGTAGTTCAAAAAATCCAATCATTAAAAACTCTATTTGCTATTACCTCCTTCAGTATTGCTCCCTAAACTACCCCAACCAGAGGTTTATAGTTCCTTCCATAAACTCTCCCATCACCTAAGCTTACCCTCTATCTGCCATATAGTTAAATCTCTTCTGTAGGCTATATTATTTTTAATGAGTTTCCAGTGCTTAACACAGTCTCTCTCTGATATAGTAAATATTCAAATTTGGATGAATAAATGACATAAATTCTCTTCTGCACAGAAACCTTTTTTTCCCATTTTAATGCAAGAATAATGAAATTTTAACTAAGAATCCACAAATCCAAAATGACAAATTAAGTCTGTGCCTAATCAAACCTGAAAAATAAATTGCCCAACTACCTCTTCTGTATCTTTTCTGCATTCTTTGCCAAAATCATCTGAGAAGAAATTTAGACACCCTTGCCCCATCTGGCAGCTTGGTAAGAAGATGACTTAGGTAAATTCAACTTATTAACAGGCTAATTCCACTTGCTGAGTTATAGTGGTAGGCTCCATCTTTTAATAAGATCATTTCCTTAACTTAAAAAGTTCCATTACACAGTCACTTACATATTCCTAGCTCCTTTTTCTCTCTAAACATGTGGGGCCTTTTCCACTGGTAGATCCAGTGTATCTATGCTGAATTTAAACATGACTCTCTATGGGATAATTAGAGTTCAGGGAATGTTATGTGCTTTCCCAGTTCTCTGCTTTTATGTTATTCCCTTAATAAGCCCTATTTTACATTTATATCACATGTGTTCATGAAGCAGGTCCCCCATGCCTCCTCTACCTGTCACAGTCCTCAGATTTATAAAGGGACATTTACTTGCAACCTTGCTTAGAATCATTCCTTTGGAATGATGGAATGGTTATTTTATCACTCTCCCCTATTTTATCAACCTTCATAAAGAATCACACTGTGTGAGCCTTATACTTTAGCTAAAGAATTTTCATGAGATGAAACAAGAGCTCTCTTCATTTAGGTCCACTGACAACTCTAATCACTTCCACTAACTTCTCTACCAGCTACTCAGCTGAGTTTTGTCTCCGATTATATCCACATTACCAGGTGAATTACTACTCAGACTCTGGAGAATATATCTTTAGTACTCTCCTGTTCCTGGTAAGCTTCCAGAAACCAGCTTTTCTGGAAATTTCTCCTGAGAGGCAAACTTTCCAGAGAAAGCATCTCCCCTTCCTGCATATGCTGTGACTACTAGTTTATTTACGATATTCTATGAAACTATTTTTCCTTCTTTCCTTTAAACCAAGGGCTTGGCAAACTTTCCCTTAAAGGGCCAGAGTAAAGATTTTAGGCTTATGGGCCATACAGTGTCTAGGCATATGGGCCATACAAAGTAAAGATTTTAGGCTTATGGGCCTACTCAATTATGCTGTTATAATGTGAAATCAGCCACAGACAATATGTAAACAAATGCACACGGCAGTGTTCTAACAATGATTTATTTATAAAAACAGCCAGCCTGCCCATGGACCAAAGTTTGCCAATCCCTGCTCTAAACTCTTACAACTTCTGGTCTTCATATATCAGTATTATAATTATCTTGAATTTGTAAGGGTTTACAGCATTGGTGCTGAAAATTAAATTCAATATATTTTATCAATTAAAACTGAGATCAATATATAAATGTTCTAGGAATATTTGCGATAATATGAGTTATAAAAAAAATTCTCATTATTTGTTGGTTAACCAAAAAAATTTAAGTGACTAAAACACATTTACTGATAACTGTAGTTAACTTAGGTATTACCTAATTATGAAAATAGAGCTGATAATTTACAGTAATAATATATTAAACACTAATGAACAAATGAACAGAAGACTAAGTATACTATGATAAATCTACACAATGGACAGTAGTGGTGGGACTACAGTGATCTTTTCTTCTTTTCCCCTATGTTTTCTATAATTAACATCTATGATTTCTGTAATAAAAAAAGTTTCTTTAAAGCACACGATGACAAGCTAAAAGTGTTAAAATTGTTTATTTAGTTTGAGAATAAAAATATTTAGACTTGAAATTAAAGAAAAATTCATTCTATCCTATGCTTCTCTTTAAAAAAATATATTTACATCAAAAATAAATAAGTTAAAATTTTCATTTACCTGTCGGTTCCTTTCATCCATTATGCGTGTGATTTGAATTTTCTTCCGCCCCATTTTCAGTCACCTTTCCTTCCTTATATTCCAAATATTTAATTCAAAATTAATTTTCTTCAATACCCTAATGCATCGTACACAGCTTCTATTATTTCAGCTTCTAGTCCAAGGGCTACAGCTGAAATTTTCTATAAGATCTAAAAGAAAACAAAAATTAGAAAATTTAAGTTCTATAAGTTTGCAAATCATGAAAATGTTATACAAATTTCAAACCTGCTTCTATGCTGCACATAGGCAGCCTTATTAGCTGAAATTCCTGGTTATATAAAATTGGTAGTTAAGTTGAAGCTTTGTTAACTTTACCCCTAAAATATCTCTTGAATCTTTTTGTGCCTCTAGTTCTGGCTGAAAGAGTGCAATTATAACCTTTGAGTTTTTCTCAATGCATATAATAATAGCAACAACAAGAGCCAATGCTTATTGGGATTTTTGTATGTGCCAAACACTTTTCTACATACCTGATATATCTTAACTCATTCAATCCAAACTGCAATCATTTTGGGTATAATTATCATCTCCATTTTATAAATAAGGACACTGAGGCAGAGAGATCCTAACTCTGTCCAAGGTAACACACACAGTAAAGGGCAGAGCCTGGAATATGAACTCAGGGACTCTGGTTCCAGAATTTCTCCTCTTTAATGTTATAGAATATCCTTGAAAGCTTCTGATGCCCTTCATGTCAAAGGATGAACTAATAATCTAGGTAGCCCCAATCTGCCTTTACAAACTATTCTTGCAAACTGCCCTAGCCACCACCAAAATTACTGTCAATCCACAAAGGCACCATATGATTTCATAATAACGTCCACTTAAATGAAATACTGTTCCTTTTAGCCATTTAATAAAATCCTCCTTATCAATCAAGATTCAGTTCCCCCTGATAGAGTAAACCATAGCACCTTACACTTTGTGGCTATGTGTATAATAAATTCTAAGTCCATTTTCCTCTGAGACTGTGAGTCCTTCAAGAACAGGATATTTTTATTCCATTTATCTCTGTAATTCAATGACTGGCAATGATATAATTTGTCATGTTCTGAATAACAGTTGTGTGAAAGACCCAGTGTTTTTAAAACCTACATAATAAAGTATTTACAAGGGAATGGAAGACAAATACTAAAACACTCACAATAATAAATTCTCAGGGGAATTTTACTCAAGTATTTTTAATATTGTGCATATATAGCCATAAAACTTTAAAAGTACTGTGCAGAGGCGCCTGGGTGGCTCAGTCATTAAGCGTCTGCCTTTGGCTCAGGTCATGATCCCACGTCCTGGGATCGAGCCCCGCATCGGGCTCCCTGCTCAGTGGGAAGCCTGCTTCTCCCGCTCCCACTCCCCCTCCTTGTGTTCCCTCTCTCACTGTCTCTCTCTCTCGCCAAATAAATAAAATCTTTAAAAAAGTAAATATAAAAAAATAAAAAATAAAAGTACTGTGCAAATCCATGTTTGATTAAATCTGACTTTTGCTCAAAAGCAGTGAGTTTTTAAATTCTTATCACTACCATCATTACTATAAGCATGGCATTTCTTACATATCTTCCCTTGTATTCTTTTATTTCTTCATTCATACAAACATTAACTGAACATCTATTAACAACTGATAACCTATTAATTGATCACCTACTTGCAAAAATGTACTTCCAAACACTGAACTAAGCACACAGGGTAAAGTGTTAAAAAAAAAAAAAAAAAAAGGCATGATTTTTAATCTCACAAGAGTTCATAGTTTAGTAGGGGAAAACAGACTTTAATCAAACTATCATATAAATGAGTCTGTACAAATTAAAATTAGGAAGTTCATGTATCTGACCTAAATTCGTATGTTAGGGAAGGCTTCCTTAGGAATGTGCCTCATACCCAAACCTGAGTATGAGGGTGTACATGCTAGGAGAGAATAGCATGTGCATGGAAGCAGGAAACATTAGAAAAACTGAAGGGCTAGTCAACTGGTGGGAACCAATCAAACAAACAGCTGTGCTGTAGAATGTTTTTGTTTTCTCACGAGACTGCAATATAAACCACTAGAAGTCAGCTTATTCAAATCATGTTCCCTAATAGATCACATTGCAATCAATTCACATTATAAAACTTGCACTGTAGTAGGCAAGATAAATAGTCATACCTTTCAACACTAATGCCTATAAGGTATATGTACTATATTCTCTTTTATAATCTGAAAAATTCTGAATGTTAGATCATATCTGAGCATTTTCCTTTTGATCAACCTTCTCTTTCTCTTTTTTTTAAGATTTATTTATTTATTTTAGAGAGAGGGTGAGAGAGCACAAGCGAGCACAAGTGGGGGTAGGGACAGAGGGAGAGAATCTTCAAGCAGACTCCAAATTGAGCACGGAGCCTGACAGAGCGCACAATCCCACAACAAATGAGATCACAACCTGAGCCAAAAACAAGAGTCAAATGCTTAACTGACTGAGTCACCCAGGAGCCCCAAACCAACCTTCTTCTAATAATGACAAAACAACAAGAAAAGTAATCTGTTCAAAACCACTGGAGAACTTTCAACACAGAATTGAAGGCCTGAGATCTGGAAGAAAGAAGTGAGACCACACTTCAGACTAACTTTCCCTCTAGTTATTAGTAGATTCTTAAAATATTGGCTGAGCCCCACGTCAGGTTCCCTGCTCAGCGGGGAGTCTACTTCTCCCTCTTCCTCTCCATCTGCCCCTCTACCTACTCGTGCTTTCTCTCTCACTCTCTGTCTCTCAAATAAATAAGATTTTAAAATATATATATTAAAAAAAAAAAAAACCCAAAAAGCATTGGCTGAAAGGCTGAGAAACTAAACAGAGCTTTCAAGAGATCTATGGATGGGACACAAGAATTGATTCAGGGCCTGCCAAAGAATACCCCCAGTAAACACACCAGGAATCTGGAGGGAATCCAAAGGACTATACCCTAAGTATAAAGGTAAACTAGAAATAGACCAGGCCAATAAGGAGGAAAGTGTAGCTTCAGATCATCTCAATCCCTGATTAGGTTAAGGTAATCTGGGCTACCTAGTGTCATTAGCCTAGCTGCATGCCAGTAAAAACTTCTGAAAAGATTTTAGCAAAAGTAAATCTTACCAGCAAAAGATAACATCATCTAGAAATTCAAATGATCTTATCATTTTTTATACAAAATGCCTAAAAATAAAAAATAACCAGTCAAGACCTGACTGAAAACTAAGATTTTAAAATGGCAAAACAATCAGACCCATAGTAGGTCCAGGTAATGGTGTTATCAGAAAAGAACTTTAAAATAAGTTAATGTGCTTAAAGAATTAATAAACAAAGACTTAGCAGACAATGTTAAAAGTATGGAAAACAAAGAATTGAAAAATACAATTTTGAAAACAGAAAATAAAAAATTGACAATGAGTTTAATAGGTTAGATTACAGCTAAAGAATCAATGATCCAGGGGCGCCTGGGTGGCTCAGCCGGTTAAGCGTCTGCCTTCGGCTCAGGTCATGATCCCAGGGTCCTGGGATCGAGCCCCACATCGGGCTCCCTGCTCCACAGGAAGCCTGCTTCTCCCTCTCCCACTACCCCTGCTCGTGTTCCCTCTCTCGCTGTGTCTCTCTCTGTCAAATAAATAAATAAAATCTTAAAAAAAAAAAAAAAAAAGAATCAATGATCCAGAAGATAGGAAAGAGGAAAATACACTGACACCCAAAAAGACACAAATTGGGAAATACAGAAGAGTGTGAAAATATTACGACACATGGATCCAAAATACATGTAACTGGAGTCCCCAAAAGGAAAGAGAAATATTTAAAGACATATAGTTAAAAACTTTTTAAAAACTTACCGGGGGAGGTGAAAAGAGAAAAAAAACCACATCAAGCCACAGACCCAAGATCTACAAACTCCCAAGCAAAACAAATAACAAAGAAAACCACAACCTAAAGCATATCAAAGTAAAGAGGGTGGATGGAGGGAAAGAGAGAGAGAGAGAGAGAGAGACAAAGAGACAGAGACAGCCACAGAGAGATCTTAAAAGTAGCCAAAAAAAGAAAGATTGACTTTAAAAATAGTAAGATTTATAGGTGACTTTTTCACATAAATAATGGAAGTCAGAAGACAATGAAATGACATCCTCAAAGTGCCAAGAATGGGAGAAATGCCAAACTAGAATTCTATATCTGGCAAATAATACTCTTCAGGGGAAAAAAAAAAAAAAAGGCAAAATACAGACATTTGTAGTCAAATAGAAACAAAGAATTTAACAACAAAAACACTGAGGGAATTTTCCAAGTAGAAAGAAAAAAGGATCCCAGACACAGCTTAGATATTGCACCAAAAAGTAAGCAAGCAAATAAATAAATAAATAAGAATAAGGAACAGGGTAAATATGTAACTCGAAGTGAATACTGACTAAATATAATAACAATACGTTGCAGAGTTTAAAATATTACAATGCACAACAACAGTACAATACAGTAGTAAATGAAGTTAAAGTGTTCTAAAACCCTTTCATTTAATGGGAAATAGAAAAGGTACATTTTTACTTTTTGGACTTCAATTCAAAGATGCATGTAAGAATAGTAAAAGTGCATAGAGCTAACAAGCTAATGGAGGGGGAAAAATGAATTAATAACCCAAACTGTATTTAAAAAAACCAATTTGATGATTACAGAAGTACATCTTAAATGTGAGTATATAGAAAGAATGAAAGTAAAAGCATGGAGAACAATATACTGTGCAGAACACAAATCAAAACAAAGTTGTGTAGCTATACTTTATTACAGTATATTTTAATGCATGAAATAAATACATGAATAGAGATACAGCAGGACACTTCATTACAGTTAAAAATTCAATTCACCAGAAGGAACTAACAATTCTAAATCTGAATATGCCTAATAACACTTAAAGTCAGGAATCTGTTCCTTAAAATCAGATATTCTGTACAAAATCCTTACTAGGACATTATTTTCCATTATTTTTTTATTTTTTTATTTTATTTTTTTTTTAGATTTTATTTATTTATTTGACAGAGAGAGAGAGAGAGAACAGGTAGGCAGAGAGGCAGGCAGAGGGAGAGGGAGAGGCAGGCTCCCCGCCGAGCAGGGAGCCCGATGTGGGGCTCGATCCCGGGGACCCTGGGATCATGACCTGAGCCGAAGGCAGCCGCCCAACCGACTGAGCCACCCAGGCGCCCCTTATTTTCCATTATTTTAAATAGGAAAAATTATGTTACATATAAACTCATAATCCCCAATCATTTCTCTTTCAAAACTGAACTGAAATACAGAAAATGTCCACTTATAATAGGAAATTATCATGGTTAGGTTGTAAAATACTACATGACTTCATACGCAATAGCATTCTCACTGGCTTTGTTTCCTTCTCCACAATTTAACGCTTTCTGTGTTAAAAACACTTTTTGTGCTTTCTACAAATCTAAGCAAAATTAAGGGCCAAATACAAAAGGCAATTAGAAACTTATTCAAGACAAACACATATGGCAGATAACAGCTCAAAGCCTTACTATATGGTAACCTCCTTCTTACTGCCAAGCAACAGAGACACACATTCCCTCTGTTGACAGCACATGCTTCAAAAATGTCTACATGTGACTCTAATGTTCTACAACTGGTTTGAAATTTAATTTGTGACTTTTCCCACACATCAGTTTAAAATATTGTACTGAATTCTGCAGATGTAAAAACATACTTTTTCCCCAAACATTTACTTATTTATTTGAGAGAGAGCAGGGTGGGGAGAAGGCAGAGGCAGAGAGAATCTCAAGCAGACCCTGCTGAGCACAGAGCCCAATGTGAGGCTCAATCTCACAACCCTGAGATCATGACCTGAGCAGAAAGCAAGAGTTGGACACTTAACCGACTGAGCCACCCAGGCACCCCAAAAACATACTTTTTCCAAATAAACTTCAGCCAATACCAAAAGAACTAAGTGAAGACCACAATTCTAGCAAGTTGATTTTAACACCGTTTCCTCAGTAAGTAATGGAACAAGCACACCAAAACAAGGAACAGACCAGAAGAAACAGAAAAAGATTTGAACTTTACAACTAACAGTCTGACATATAGAACACTACACCTAACGAGCAGAAAATACATTCTTCGTAAGTGCATAAAAATGTTTGCCAAAGTGACCACATGCCGGATATAAAATAAACTGCTAACAAATTTTGAAGGACAGACATGTTTCTCTGACCTCCAATGAATTAAGCTATAAATAACAATATAATTAGACAATGCTTATATTTTGAAATTAAGCAATAAACTTCTAATTAACGCATGGTTCAAAGAAGAAACCACAGTCAAAATCAGAAAAGACTTTGAATGGAACGCTATTAAAATTACATCATATCAACAGTTATGGGATGCAGCTAACACCATGCTTAAGCGGGAAATTTATAGCTTTAAAATACATATATGGAGGAAAAGCCAAAAACCAATGTTCTAAGCAACCATCTGAAAGGGTTTTAAAAAGAACAAATTAAACCCAAGACAGTACAAATGAAGAAATAAAAGAGCATAAAGTAATGAAATAGAAAACATACAACAGAGATCAACAAAACTAAAAGTTAGTTTTTTGGAGGGAATAATAAAACTGGCAAGTCCCTGGAAAAAGTAACAGAGGGGGAAAAAAGAAATCAAAAACACAATCTGGCCCCAAAAGTCTTAGATTTAAAAATATGAACTTGTTTTTTATAACATGTCCTGTATTTATCACATGAAGATTAATACAAATAACCAAAAAAATCTGAAAGTAAATTATATCAAACTAAACTGGCAGGTATAACTCTTTAACCACTACCTCCATATTTCCAGCTCAAACACTAATAACATAATTATAACACTCTTTAGATCCCATTCGGTCCTATAATTTAATTACACCTACCACTTTTTCACTGTCCCTCACCCAGTTTATGTCTCTCTTTATCCAATTAAATTTTCATATGCCCTCACTCCCTTGGCTCTTGCTCTCCCTCCTCCCTCTACTCATTTCCTGGGAAAAAACCCACTCTTGACTACCTGCTTGCTCCCATGTAGCTGAATATGGCTGAGAATAAACAACCATGCTAACCAGGCTAATTAATCTGTCTTTAAGTTTAGCAATTTTCCATTTCCCAGTTACCTGCTTGATTATTTTATGCCATATTCTCTCTCCTCACATCTCCAACACTCATCACTCATTCTCACTTTCAGCTGATGACTTTGCTCCTTAACTTCCTGCCATCACACCTATCAACCCATCAGCATCTGTCCCATTACACACGCCTTCTTTCCTATTTAGGTCTCGGCTACAGCAATTCCTCCTTTCTTTCCTTCAAAGTCAAAATTTTCTTCTATACTGAAGCACTCCCACTGGCAAAAAATTAAATAAAATAAAAGACGCTATTATTTCAGTTACCTAAAACAAAACACAGAAAACAAAAAATGTCTTGATCCAGAAATTTAAAATATACTAATAGAAAAATCCATCTTTGCAGATTCTGAGAAGTTTCAATTTCATAAAGATGTCCATTCTCCCCAAATTAATCTCAAGATTCAATGCAATCCTAATCAAAATGCCAGCAGGTTTCCTTTTATTATATGCAGAAACTAACAAGATTATTTTAAAATTCATTTGCAAATATAAAGAACAGTCAAAACTAACTTGAAGGATAAAGCTAAAAGACTCACACAATCATTTAACAGACTTATTATAAAGCGATACTAATTGAGATGGTGTGATTTTGCCCCAAGGGCAAACTTAAATCTAACAGAAGGAAGGAAATAGTAAAGATTAGAACAAAGATAAATAGAGAATAGAAAAACAAGGAAAAAAAAATAACAAAACCAAAAACTGATTTTCCAAAAGGTTAAAAAAAAAATGACTTTTAGCTAGACAAAGAGAAAGCAAGACTCAAATTATTAAAAAAAAAAATAAAAAATGAAAGTGGGATCATTACTACCAATTCCAGAAATAAATATGATTGTAAGACAGTATGATGAAATAATAGTAATGCCAACAAAATGGGTAATTTAGATAAAATTGATAAATTCCTAGAAACCCAAAACCTACCAACACTGAATCGAAAAGGAACAGAAAAGCTAAATAGATCCTAGTAAGGAGACTGAATTAGTAACCAAAAACCTCTTGACAAAGAAAAATACTCAACCTGATGGCTTCACTGGGAGTTCTATCAAACATTTAAAGAGCTACCACCAGTCTTTCTTAAACTCTTCCCAAAAACTGAAGGGAAAGGAACACATCCTAACTTATTCTACAAGGTCAGCATTACTTTGTATCAAAGTCAGACAATGACACTAAAAGAAAACTATAGATTAATAGCCCTTATGAAGACTGATGCAAAAATACTGAAGAAAATACTAGCAAACAAAATCCAACAGCATGTTAAAAGGATTATACACCATGACAAAGTGGGATTTATCCTGGAATGCAAGGATGATTCAACATACTAAAATTAATCAGTGTGATATACCATATTAAGAGAATGAAGGAAAAAAACCACATGACCCTCTAAATTGGTGCAAAAGAAGCATATGACAAAATACAATAATACTCTTTTATGATAAAAACAATCAACCAGAAACAGAAGGAAACTACCTCAACATAATAAAAACCACATAGGAAAATCCCACAGCTTACAGCATGTTCAAATGGTGAAAGACTAAAAGCTTTTCCTCTAAGACCAGGAATAAGACAAGAAGGACTGATTTCACCCCTTACAGATTCAACAGTGGAAGATCTAGCCAAAGCAATTAAGCAAGAAAAAGGAATAAAAGGTATCCAAACTGGAAAGGAAAAAGTGTAAGTATCTCTGTTTGCAGATGATATGATCTTATATGTAGAATCCCCTAAAGATTCCACAAAAACCTGTTGAACTAAAAAAATCATCAAAGTAGTAGGATACAAATGAACACATTAAAAAATCAGTTGCATTTCTACACTAACAAGGAAGAGTCTGAAAGAATAATTCCATTTACAATAGCATCAAAAAAATTTTAATATTTTAGAGAGAGCATGCACATGCGAGAGGGGAGGGGGCAAAGGGAGAGGAAGAGAATCCTCAAGCATGCTCCCCACAGAGCGCAGAGCCCAATGTGGGGCTCGATCTCAGGACCCCAAAATCATAACCTGAGCTAAAATCAAGAGTCGGATGCTTAACTGACTCGAGCCACCCAGGCACCCCTACGATAGCATCAAAATTTTTTAAATACTCAGGAATTAACTTAGTCAACGTGAAAAGCTTGTACACTGAAAACTAAACAACACTGATAAATTAAAGAAGACACAATAAATAAAAGACACCCTATGTTCACAGACTGAAAGACTTAACGTTGTTAACATATCAATATTGCCCAAAGTGAACTACAAATTCAATGCAATCCCTATGAAAATCCCAATGAGGTTTTTTTTTTAATTTTTTTTTATTCTTATGTTAATCCCCATACATTACATCATTAGTTTTAGATGAAGTGTTCCATTCATTGTTTGTGCATAACACCCAGTGCTCCATGCAGAATGTGCCCTCCTCAATACCCACCACCAGGCTAACCCATCTTCCCACCCCCCTCCCCTCTAGAACCCTGTTTGTTTTTCAGAGTCCATCGTCTCTCATGGTTCGTCTACCCCTCCGATTTCCCCCGCTTCATTCTTCCCCTCCTGCTACCTTCTTCTTCTTCTTCTTCTTTTTTTTCTTAACATATATTGCATTATTTGTTTCAGAGGTACAGATCTGAGATTCAACAGTCTTGCACAATTCACAGCGCTTACCAGAGCACATACCCTCCCCAGTGTCCATCACCCAGTCACCCCATCCCTCCCACCCCACCCCCCACTCCAGCAACACTCAGTTTGTTTCCTGCGATTAAGAATTCCTCATATCAGTGAGATCATATGATACATGTCTTTCTCTGTTTGACTTATTTCACTCAACATAATACCCTCCAGTTCCATCCACGTCGTTGCAAATGGCAAGATCTCATTCCTTTTGATGGCTGCATAATATTCCCCCAATGAGGTTTTTTGCAAAAATATGAAAAGCCACCCTAAATTCATATGGAATCTCAAGGGTCTCCAAATAGCCAAAACAATCTTGAAAAAGAACAAAGTTGGAGGAAGCACACTCCCTAATGTTGAAATTTTCTATAAAACTACAGTAATCAATACAGTATGGCACTGGCATAAAAACAGACATATAGATCAATGGAAGAGAATAAAGAACCCAGACAAATCCATGAATACATGGCCAAATGTCAAAAAGTGTCCATGGATACTATCAACAGAGTAAAATAGCAACCCACCAAATGGAAGAAAATAATTCTGTATCACATTTTCTGAGATTAATATCCAGAATATATAAAGAACCCCTAAAACTCAACAACAAAAATAGTCAAAGGACTTGAACAGACATTTCTCCAAAGAAGATACACGAATGGCCAATAAGCACATGAAATGATACTCAACATCACTAATCATTAGGCAAATGCAAATCAAAACCATAATTACATACCACTTTACACCATTCGGATAACTATCATCAAGACAAACAAAAAACAACAAACAAGTCTTAATGTGAATGTGGATAAATGTGAAACCTTGTGCTTTGTTTTTGGTAATGTAAAATGGCACAGTTGCTGTGAAGAACAGGATGGTGGTTACTCAAAAAGTTAAACAGAGAATAATCATTTGATCCAATAATTCCACTTACAAGTCTATACACAAGAGAACTGCAAGCAGGGACTTGAATATTATATTTGTACATCTATGTTCATAGGAGCATTATTCACACTTAAAAAATGGAAACAATCCCAATGTCACTGGCAGATGAACAGAAAAACAAAATGTGATATCTATATACAATGGAGTATTTTTCAGCTTTACAAAAAATCTTATCACTTGGGGCGCCTAGGTGACTCAGTCAGTTAAGTGTCTGCCTTCAGCTCAGGTCATGATCCCAGTGTCCTGGGATCAAGCCCCACATTGGGCTTCCTGCTCAGCGGAGAGCCTGCTTCTCCTTCTCCCTCTGCCCCTTCCCCCTCACTCATGGGTGTGTGCACGCATGCGCGTTCTCTCTCTCAATAAATAAAATCTTTAAAAAAAAAAAAGATACCTTCACTGGTGAAACTGTTATAAAAAAAAAATCCTATCACTTGTTACAACATGAATAAACCTTAAAAATACATGGTAAGAGAAATAAATAGGTCACAAAAAGACAAATATTAGACAATTCCATTTATAGGAGGTACACAGAGTAGTCAAAATTCAGAGAAAGTAAAACGGTAATTGCCAGGGATGAGAGGGAGGGACAAATGGGGAGTTACTGCTTAATGGGTGCAGAGTTTTAATATGGGATGATGAAAAAGTTCTGGAGATAGATGTCGGTGATTGCTGCATAGCAGTATGAGTTTACTTAAGACCACCATACTGTACATTGAGAAATGGTTAAAATGATAAATACTATGTTATGTACATTTTACCACAATTTCAAAAAATACAAATACTAAAAAAAGTATATACACACCTTTAAAACAATCACAGGATTATGATTTTATTAATTTAAGCTAACCACTAACCCATTAGGTCAACTGAGTACTAATTTTTCTATATGATAAAGAAACAGAAACATTTAAAACCAACCTTTGGAACTAACACTGATCTTTAGCAAACACAGATGGATATTTTTTCCTACAAAGTAATGTATCTTATCCTTGGTGGGGGAGGGAAGGAATCTCACTAAATCCCAAGGCCTAGATCTGTGTTCAGACAACATTAAAGTAAAAAATTAGTTTAAACTGAACTCTCAGTTAACTGAAATTCTTTTTAAGTAGGTCATTTTTATAAAATCAGAAACTAGATTTAAAAAAAGACTCCCAATATGGGGTCCACTGTCTTAATTTAAGAAATACCAGGGGCACCTGTGGTTCAGTCAGTAGAGCATGTGATGATCTCAGGTTATGAGTTCAATCCCCATGTTGGGGGTATAGTTTACTTAATTAAAAAAAAAAAAGGAAAGAAAGAAATATCATAGACTCTAACACTCAAATTCATACTAATACTGATCACAGATGTTCAGTCTTTTCAAATCAATTTTGTTTACTGTTTTAAAGAAACTTGTTGCTTAAGTTAACTAAATATTGTAAGAGCATGGACTTTAAACAGAAGGTGAACTTTACTTTTTAAGGTTTGCTCTTATTAAATAAACACCAATCTCTGAGTTCATCAGAACATCTCATTTTGATAATTCTGGTAAATCAATTATTAATTTTTTTTCAAAAACTACTAAAAAAAACCTTTGTAATAAAAGTAACTACGTACAATCAACAACTGGGCTTTTTAAACAAGTAAACAAGTACTTAACAAGAGAAAATCTTTAATGATTCATTACTGCTTTAAAAGAAGGGAACTTAAGGGACACCTGGGTGGCTCAGTCAGTTAAGTGCTGGCTCTTGATTTCAGCTTAGCTCATGATCTCAGGGTCCCAGGATTGAGCCCTCTGTTGAGCTCTGTGCTCAGGAAGGAGTCCACTTGAGGATTCTTTCTCGCTCTCCCCGTGTCCCTCCCCCAGCTTGTGCATGCACGTGCTCGCTCTCTCTCTCAAATAAATCTTAAAAAAAGGGGGGGGGGACTTAATTTAATTTGGGACATATTAAACTTGAGATGGTCATGGATCATACAATTGAAAATGTCAAACAGGAAGCTAGATATAAGACTTAGACATTAGAGCTAAAAATATGCCTTCGGAAATCTTGGGCATATAGATATTATTAATGTTGTGGGGAAACAATGTGCTCACCTAGGGACAAAATATAAACTGAAAACAGCACCAAAGTCCCGAGGAACAAAAAATTTATTATTGTTGCATATGAATACCCCAAAACTATCCTCTAGACATAAGGTTTTTAAACAATGTGGTCGACATTAAAGGAAAAAGAATTTATTAAAGATTCTATTTACTTATTTGAGAGAGAGAGAGCGAGAGTGCAAGCAGGGTGAGGGACAGAGGGAGAAGCAGACTCCCCACTGAGCAGGAAGCCGGATGCGGGGCTCCATGCAGGGACTCTGGTATCATGACCTGAGTCGAAGGCAGACACTTAACCAACTGAGCCACCCAGGCACCCCTAAAGAAAATTTTTTTAAATTGTTCTCAAAAAGAAATCTTCCAGCTTCCCTTGAAAAATGCATTCTACTCCCAAGAATTTATTCTAGTTTTCCTTTTTTCTAAAATAAATATCATTGTTGTGATAAGGAAAAAAGTTCCTAAAAACAACACAATGGCTGCTTTTAAATTTAAGAAGAAAAAAAATCCTGAAAACCAAAAACCATGGACTTTAAACATCACTGAAATCTTCCTTCTACTTTAGCATTTTGCGCCATTTCCAATTACTCTTTCTTCACAACTTGCTTGGAATTTCAAAGCACTATCTGACTGAGAAGGTCCATTGGTATTTGAGCGAGAAGCCTGGATCCTAGCCACAAACATTTCACTAAATTAGCTGCATAACCTTTGGTACCTGACAATTTCTAAAACTAACTTTTTATAAGAGGAAAATTGAAATTATACATATTTTATGTACCACATGGGGCTAGAACAAAATACTACACAATTGTAAATATTTGAGGGAAAGTGAATCATTATTACTACTAACAAATATATTTCCAAGCATGATATTAATATTTATGATCAGAAAAAAGTGAGTATTTACTATGTTCATGCTATTTCACATATTTACTTCCCTTGAAACATATTAATACCTTTTTTTGTACATACAATAGAAATCAGGAGAAAAAAATGGAAATTATAATTAATTTCCAATAATTAAATGTCAAATGGGTATCTAGGGTTATAACATATAAGAAAGCAAACTAAAACATGAAACAGATAAAAGTATATTATATATATATTATATATATAGTTTCTATACAATTAACATTCTTTTCCTTAAGCTTAGTAGATACTCTGATTTCTTCCTTTTTCTATAAATAGTTTATCAATGAAAAGAAAGGGAAGTGCAGAGTCAATCTGTTCCAGGACCCATTTTAATCTACACCTTTTTCTTTACCAAACTTCAAACGAGGTGCTTGAAAAAGAACAGAATCCTATAATTTTCAAATTACCTTAGAAATCATCTTGTATTGCTCTTCCTCTTCCCCTAAGAGGCCTGAGGTGATCTCTGAAAATGGTTCACTATTCACCTGACCCAGAAAACCCTACACAATCATGTTAATCAAGAGGTTCAAATCTTCATGTTCACTTTAAGAACACACGTGAAACTGCCCAGCCCATCCAAGAGTATGCATATCCGAAAAGCCACCAAGTATCTGAAAGATGGCACTTTGCAGACCCAATGTGTGCCACCTGTCACTATAACAGTGGAGTCGGTAGGTGTGCCCAAACAGTGGGGTTGCACATAGGGCCAGTGGCCGAAAAAGAGTGCTGACTTTTACTGCACATGCTTAAAAATGCAGAGTAATGCTGAACTTAAAGGTTTAGATGTAAATTCTCTGGTCACTGAACACATCCAGGTGAACAAAGTCCCCAAAATGTGGCACAGAACTTACAGGGTTCATGGTCAGATTAACCCAGATACGAGCTCTCCCTGGCACACTGAGATGATCCTGACAGAAAAAGAGCAGATTGTTCCTAAATCAGAAGAGGAGGCTGCACAGAAGAAAAAGGTATCCATCCAAGAAGAAACTGAACAAACAAAAACTTATGGCCCTGGGAGGGGGGGGTAGATTCTGCATAAAATAAATAAATGCAAATACAAGTAAAAACAGAAAAAAAATATTTTAAAAGAAATCATTCGCTATCATAATCCCTACCCCTTCCACAGGGAAGCTGAAACCCAAGAAGAAAAGTGAACCATCCAAAGTCTCAGTTCAAATAGCCAGGACTTTTTCTACTATATAACATGGCAGTCGTTCCGTACCTGTAGTCATTCATACACTAACTTCTCAATCTTTCTCCCAGGCACTCTCAACACTCCTATTTACCTCTTTTTTCTTTACATCAATTCCCATTTTCACTTTAATAAATGTATTTGAATATAAAACTTTATTACTGATATAACAAAATATTAGAACTTGCCACAAATGGAAGATAGCCTTAAAAATAATGAAAACATAATTAAATATCAAGTAAAATGGAAGCAATTACATAAAATGTTGGTATGTATATATGTGTATGTGTGTATCATGGTATTACAGTTTCCATGATTATATGGTAAATGTATATATAAATATATATGATACATAATATATATAAAAGTGGTAACTTTAAGTACCATGATTATATGGTAACTATATATATAAACATATGTAATATATAATATGTAATACATAACATGTACAAAATCATGGTAACTATAAGTAACAACAAATTACCTAATTTGTAAAAAACGCACACCTGAAAATAGTATCTTCAGTAAGAAGAATGAGACTGTAAAAAAATTAGTATTAAAGAAGGATTCGGGGCGCCTGGGTGGCTCAGTCGTTAAGCGTCTGCCTTCGGCTCAGGTCATGATCTCAGGGTCCTGGGATGGAGCCCCGCATCGGGCTCCCTGCTCTGCGGGAAGCCTGCTTCTTCCTCTCCCCCCTCCCCCTCCTTGTGTTCCCTCTCTCGCTGTGTCTCTCTCTGTCAAATAAATAAATAAAATCTTTAAAAAAAAAAGAAGGATTCGGCTCCATTTCATTTAGGAAGACAACTCCAATTTTTAGGTTTAATGTAAATTGGATCAAAGAATCCCATCTCACACATGTACTTCATCAAAAAAGGAAAAGAGGGTGCCTGGGTGGCTCAGTCATTAAGCGTCTGCCTTTGGCTCAGGTCATGATCCCAGGGTCCTAGGATCAAGCCCTGCATCTGGGGCTCCCTGCTCAGCCAGGAGCCTGCTTCTCCCTCTCCCACTCCCCCTGCTTGTGTTCCCCCTCTCGCTGTGTCTTTCTGTCAAATAAATAAATAAAAAATCTTAAAAAAAAAAAAAAAAAAGGAAAAGATTTGGGCAACCTTCTCTGAAAGGGCTGAATATTGATAATTAATTAAAAGAGTCACTTTTATTCAACAGATTTTTGACTCAAGAGAAATTCTAGAGCCTTCTTCCTGAACGTGAAATTTCAAACAGTTATGAGAAGTAAGTATTATTCCATTCATTTTGCCATCCAATTTGGGGAAAATGCTTTTTCAAAAATCTTCTATCAGGCCTTTCCAGTATCTTCTCATAATATTCAAATTATGTTCACAGTCAGTTCATTAGGTAAGTTCGTAACCATAGGATTCAGACAGAGTAAGTTTTCTACTATGTATTAGTTGGTTCCATGGAGAAATGGAAGTTTTTCAAGGGCTCTGGAACATAATAACAGCAAAGCACCTTACACACATTTATCTTCTTAAATTCTTACAACTTCTTTATGAGATATGATATTATTCTCACTTTAAATCTGAGAAAATGGAAACCAAGACCATAAGTATCTTTTCCCCAAGGTTACAGCTGCTAAACAGCAGAGCCAAGACTCAATCCCTGTCTATGTAACCCCAAAAGAGTGCTCATGATTAGGCTATGCTGCCTTAGTAAGAGAATCAAGAATCTAAAAGCCCTGCATCAGTTTTCCCAGAGCAGCTAGTGTCCTGTGCCAAACACCAGACTTGACCAGTGGACCCTGAGTCCAGGGCTACCCCAGATCCAAAGTCTGGCCACAAAAACCCTTCATTTCACTGTTGGCAAAAAGCATGATGGGGGAGAAGGGAGAAGCCAAAGACTACCAACCCTAGCAGGATAAAGAAACCCTACCACCAATTCCATAGCCTGGTTCCTTCCCTCCTTCCTTCTCCCTCCTATCCTTAATGGCCATGGCAGGGGCACCACAGCTGCCTCCTACTACTACTTTGCCCACACTTTGGGACACAGATCTTCCTTAACCTACTATACCATTCTTGCACAATTTAAAATTCACATATGCCTCAGAAGAAAATATTTTTAAAGTCTTCAGCACATATATTGATGTTTACAACCACTTAGAAAAATGTTTATTTTTTAACTTTTAACTTTGGAACTTTTTATTTTAAAATAATTCCAAACTTACTGAAAGTTGCAAGAACAGCATTCACTCTTTCCCTCATTCCTCATGGTGTGAGAGTGCATGTGTGCTGTTATCCATATATAAATATTAAAACATTATTGCTCTGAACTACTTGGGGTAAGTTGCATATATCATGCCCTGTAACCCTCCATACTTAAAGAATTTCTTAAGAACATTTCTTATATAACCGAAGTACAGTTAGGCAAATTTAGGACACACATCACTGATAAAATAAAGTGCAAGCCATATTCTAATTTTGTCATTGTTCCAATAATGTTCTTTAGAGCTTGTCCCCCTCTTCATTACAGGATCCATGCAGATCATATATCACATGTAGCTGTCAGTCTCTTCAGTCTCTTTAATCTGGAAGTGTTTCTGGGCCTTTGCCTATCATGAGAATACAAGCCATTTTTCTATAAAATATTTCTCAATTTAGGTTTGTCTGATGTTCCAGCACAATTCCCAGCCAAAATATTGCATAAGTGATCTTGTATCCTTCTCAGAGTATCACACACCCAGAGGCATCTGATGTCCACCTACCCCTTTATTGATGTTTATTTTTATCATCTGAGCAAAATGTCATCCAATTTCTCTGCTATATACACCTATTTCCCTCTTGCAAATAACAAGCTATCTGTGGGAAAACATGTTAAAACAATATACTCTACTCCTCAAATTTTTCCCCTGGACAACACGACAATTATAAAATGATGGTCTTCCAATTCCTTTCCTATTCCCTCCACACTTAGTGTGAGGAAAAGCCCTCTCCACTGCTCTGTATTACTTATACATTTACCTGTTAGTTCCCAGTATGGATAAGTATATTCCTCTTTTATTCAATGGGTTATAATCCATTAACCTCCTTACTAATTATGATGCTCACATTATCCCCAACTTGGCCAGTGGGACCCCTCAGGCCCAAACTGGGTCCTATGTCTTTCTAATACGCACTCATCACTGCTGAGAGCACTTCCTTATTTCTGGCCCAACAAGATGTTCTAGACTCATCTGGTATGTTCCTGAGCCATCCCTAGAATAATCCATTTATCCAAGTGATTCTGGTTCCTTTCACTGGAGAACAGTATTTAGAAGCCAAGATCTGAGTGGTGCTAAGTGCGCTCCTTGCTACTGTAGTGCCACGGTTTTAAGCCATTTCTAGGAAAATATAATATGAACATATGTTCATATTGATACCTCCAATCCACAAGGTTCTTCTCTGCCTTCTCTAGTCACTATTTATTCTTCCCATCCTCTATGGTAAGAACCTGGGCTTGCAGGCGCCTGGGTGGCTCAGTCAATTAGGCGTCTGCCTTCGGCTCAGGTTGTGATCCCAGGGTCCTGGGATCGAGCCCTGCGTCCGGGCTCCCTGCTCAGCCAGGAGCCTGCTTCTCCCTCTCCCACTCCCCTCTCTCGCTGTGTCTCTCTCTGTCAAATAAATAAATAAAATAGCAGGGGGAGTGGGAGAGGGAGAAGCAGGCTTCCCGCGGAGCAGGGAGCCCGATGCGGGGCTCGATCCCAGGACCCTAGGATCACACCTGAGCTGAAGGCAGACGCCTAACCAACTGTGCCACCCAGGCACCCCTAAAATAAATAAAAGCTTAAAAAAAAAAAAAAGAACCTTGGCTTGCAACATCAATACATTTATTCATTTGCTTAATACAAAGTTTCTCAACTACAGCACTATGGACAATTTAGAATAAAAATTCTTTGTTGTGGGGGGGGGAGGATGGGAATCCTGTGTATTATTGCACATTTTGTAGCACAACCTGACTTCTATCGACTAGATGCCAGCAGCATCCCCCTCTAGTCATGAGAATCAAAAATATCTCCAGAAATTACGAATGTCCCCAACAGGCCAAAAGCCCCCAGGGAGAGAAGCACAATACACACAAAATAGTTTCAGCATTGCCTCTCTTATACTATTACCAAAAAAAAACAAGAACAAAAACAAAACAAAACACTAAAAAAGAGCTCTGTATTTGTTTTACAGGTTTTTTTTTTCCCCCATAGAATAAGCAGATAAAGTCAAGTACTATATTCAAAAGTTATCTGGACCAGTTCCCTTTCTTTCCCCTCTTCAGAGTGGTGGTTGCTCTTCACTTACTATTACTATACCATTGGGTTCATTTCCATTTGCATTCAATTTTAGGACTATTTTCCCTCATCCTTTTTAATTTTAATAAAACCTTTTGTTCTTATTTTTTTAATATATAGAACATGGACATGTTTTCTACAATTCCAAACCATACTAAAACCTAGAATCAGAGAATGTCCACTTTTCCCTACCTCTCTCCCCTGCTCTCCCTCTTATAATCAATTTCAACATTTGCTTTTCTTTTCTACAAAAAGATACATGTATGTCTTCTCTTACACAAAAGTAACATACTATATTTACTCTTCTGCAACTTTGCTTTTCTCACATATATTCTGTTTTTCATTTAACAGTTCATAGAGATCATCTTCATTTTTTCCACTGAATTTCACTATAAAGTCTATTATTTATTAAAATAACACTATGAAAGACTTAAAACCAAAAGCTTGACATTTTTAATTTTATAAACTCAATATAAAAAGCTCATGTTTACTTTTTAATTTTTTTTTTAAGATTTTATTTATTTATTTATTTATTTGAGAGACAGAGTGAGAGAGAAAGAGCACAAGAGGGGGGAGCGGGAGAGGGAGAGGCAGACTCCCTGCTGAGCAGGTAGCCCGATGCGGGACTCGATCCTGGAACTCCAGGATCATGATCTGAGCCGAAGGCAGTCGCTTAACCAACTGAGCCACCAGGCGCCCACATGTTTACTTTTTTAAAAGATTTATTTATTTTAGAGAGAGAGAGCAAGGGAGAGAGAAACTCAAGCAGCCCCCACGCTGAGCGGAGCCTGGCGTAGGGCTCAATCTCATGACCCTGAAATCATGACCTGAGCTGAAACCAAGAGTCGGACACTCAACCAAACACGTGACCCAGGCTCCTCAAGTTTTGAATTTTAAAAAGGAAAAGAAGAGCAGACATTCTAGTCCAAATTATTTTTTTACAGACAAAAGAAACTAAGGTTTAGAAGTAACAGTCTCAAAGCCACAAAGTTCAGCCCAAAAACCACATAACTAGCAAATAAGTACTAGACACTATGCTAAATACTAAAGAAACAAAGATGAATTTTTTAAAAAATCTTTCCACCTTCAAGAGAGCCATGTAAATAAACATCAATACAGTGTTACATTCAGTGCCAGACTTAAGTTGACCCTTGAACAACCTAAGGGTTAGGGAAGCCTAACCCCTCCCTCCACCATGCAGTCGAAAATATACATGTAGAACTTTTGTTTCCCCAAAACTTTACTAATAGCCTACTGCTGACCTGTAGCCTTACCAATAATATAAAGTTAATACACATTTTGTACGTTACATGTATTATACTACTATATTCTTACAATAAAGTAAGCTAGAGAAAAGAAAAGGTTATGAAGGAAAACATAAGGAAAAGAAAATACATTTATGGAACTACACTGTATTTATAAAATAAAATCCATGTATTAAGTGGACCCACACATTTCAAACCTGTAATGTTCAAGGGTCAAATGTACATCATTTACAAACAGTGAAGGAGGGAGGAGTTAAGTGTTTGTTTTATTGGTTTGTTTGATTTCAGGTTTGTTAATATGTCTACTGGGATAGAGGGCACATGGTATCAAAGAAAAGGATATGGAATTAAAAAAACAACATAAAAAACCCTAAGGAGTTAGAATGCCTGGGCTAGGGCACAAGGAAGGCATTTGTAGGAAAATGAGAAAAGATGATACTGGAGAAGCAAGCAGGAGATATATGGACTTTATTTTAAATGGGATGGGAAGACATCAATAGTTTTATTCTGCTTTTGCTATTAATTGTGTGACCTTGGAAATGTCATTTGACTTCTCTATGCCAAACTAAATAAACCAAGGATAATAACATATGTATCATTAAGTGTATTCATAAGAATAAATGCAGTGATATCTATAAAATCCTTATTAGAGTACCAAGCACATATAAAGTGTCCTATAAATGCTAGCCAGTATTTCAGCTCTAACATTCCACAATTCTAATTAATATTTATAAAACACTTCTAAAAATGAAATCTACAGTATCATCTGAAGAATATAATCTCTGCTGAACAAAGATTAATTGTATCTTTGGGAATACTATTAGACAACATAAATCATCACTGAAATGATAGTGAGGAAAGTTGAAGGACATCCAAAGAGTTATTAAAGATATAATTATTAAGAAAAAAAATATGCTTCATCAACTTGACTTCAACAGACAAATAAGATAGTATTTTCTTCTGCAGAAAATTTCTTTCACACTTTTAGGGAAACAACAAAATGCTGCAAAGGGTTAAAAAATCCTCCATCAACTTTTCCAAATCCTCTCAAATCAAGTGTAATAGCTCTACAATGTACCTCTCCGATGTCTTTCTCACAGTATTAAGTGTTTTGCAACTCAAGGAAAGGATCTGTTCTCTCCACATAGTAAGAATACAATAACAATTTCATAGTTGCCATTTCTTTGCCATTGCAAAAGTCTGTGTTGGTTAGTTAAAAAAAAAATTAATTATAAATAAAAATTGCAGGTATAAAGTGCAACAAAAAAAAGTGACAATCGTCAATATTTAGAGGCAAGAAAACAAGCATTACTACTTTCCAGTGACATCTAACCAGGAATATGGGGGAAATTTTCCCATCTTTGACTGCATTAACAGAAAATCACCCATAAGAGTTATGTAAATAATATTCATCTGCATTAAACATTTTTTTCCTAAATCCTCATTTTACTTTATAATGTTTAATGTCCAATAATTAGAAACAGACATGGATCCCAATCTCTTTTGGTTACACATAAGTAAACTGCAGCCAGAGACAACAGGAAGCACACCCCAAATCCCAAAGCTGGTCAGGAACAGAAGTGGGACTGATAAAGGCATCATACAAAATATTTTAAACGACATTTATGCAAGCAAGGATCTCATTTTCAATAATATTCTCAGAGAGAAGGACAATCCCCAAAAGATAAAAGCTTTGCGTATTTTCAAGACAATTAGATTTCCAGACAGAAAGACACAGAAGATCATAAAGAAAATAATTCTTCAAATTCAGTGAAATCTGCTCTGTGTATCTGATAAGGTAATTATATGGACTACCATTAGACAGAAATGTATTTTCAGAACAGCCAAGGGTAAGGAATAAAACTTCAAGTGTTTAGTTACATGTGGAAAACAATATAGTAAACATATCAAAGCATAGAGACAATAGTAGACACATACACATGCCCATAAAGAATATTCTAGCTCTATATAGCATCCCAAGTTATGAATCATTGTTTTCTATAGACACAGAATGTAAAACAATCAGAGAACAAAAAACTTTACCCTGCATCGTTTTATTAACAAGTCTGTGGCCATTATAAACAGAAGGAAGACTCCTCTGAGTCCAGCCTTTCATTACTAAATGAAATCAAGACAACAATTTATTCTTTATAGGGTAGAAAGATTATTTTATATAATTAATTAAGAACAAATGCATTCCAAGAAATTTTGTTATATTTCCATTATATTTCTATCATTAAAAGATGTGATTCTTGGAATTTCAACTAATTTGACTGCATACCTCCAGAAAATTAAAGTTTAAACCCAAACCCTACCTAAAACAGTATTATGTACTTAAGAAAATGTGCACTTAACATTAATTACCAATGAGAGCAAGTCACCTAATCAATACGTTTTTTGAAATTCTCAATTTTATACAAGAAAGGATTAAAAGTCTAGCTACTAAAGAAAAATTCACTTCATACAACTTCAGCTAAGAATCTTAAAATGCCTCAAGGTAACATTGCTCCTGGGGTGCCTGGGTGGCTCAGTCAGTTAAACATTTGACTCTTGATTTCGGCTCAGGTCATGATCTCTGGCATCAGCTCCACACTTAGCACAGAGCCTGCTTAAGATTCTCTCTCTCCCTCTGCTGCACCCCCCCTCCCACCATGTGCACACACATGCACACTCTCTCTTAAAAAAAAAAAAGATAACATTGCTCCTATCCTAACAAAAAGACTCATATAGCCTACACAAGCATAACTTTTCTTAAGTGTATCAAAACCCTGAGGTTGCAGGGCAACCACATGAATGGAATTCCACAGGATGACAAAACTCTCTCAGCAGATAGTACACATGAACTGATTCACCTCTGCCAGAACATGGGACAAATAGGATGTTACCACAAAAGCTGCTAAGAAACTAGCTCATATTTTAAAGTATTCGTAAAGGCTGAGTGAGTGAGTTAGTTTAGAATCTCTAGAAAATGCAGACAAAGGGGAACGTGTTCTTTTCCATGGACCTGTTCTACATGCTCACAAGAAAGCCTAGAGGGATAATACAAAAGATATGAGAGAGGCCTTCTTGGTGACACACAAACACAAAATGTTCTCCACTTTTCAGACATCAGAGCTGTTTACTAGATACAGGACTGTGGGCTACGATCAAGTAAAATTCTCTTACCCTTAGTTTTCAAATCTATAAAATGTAAATAATACACTTCACACAGGGCTCTATGAGAATTGGTCAAATAAAGTAACTGTTCAGCACTTGGCACATATCACGTGCTTAAAAAATTATACTTATTACTCAACTGATTCCAACTCCAAGTACCTATTTGATCATAAAATTAATGACAGCAACACAGGCTTGGCTGCCAGCTATGGAAAATCTAAAAGGCAAAGGAGTCAAAAATGGGGGGTTGAGAAGCACACAAAAGATCAATCTCAAATTCTGCTAATTTAATAAGATATTTAGAGAAACTCATCAGATATTATAAACCTATAAGAAATTTGCATTTATAATGAGAGGAAGAACTAGCTATTCAGGAGGAACCTGTGGTTCTCTTTTATGAAACGAAGAATCATCTCTTAATTTCCCCTGAAAGTTCATTATTTAAATATATTGGATTTTCATCAAGAGTATTTACTCTTTTTAACATGTTTTCATTTTATACCACAGACATTACAATAAATGGACTGGATTTATTGATAGGATTCTTTATTACTTCTGACTACAGAGAGAAACACTCGTTATTCTCTATGCCTTTTTTTTTTTTTCTTAACTCTTATCTTTATTAAATATCCAGGGGTTTTTTTGTTGTTGTTTTTTTTTAAGATTTTATTTATTTATTTGACAGAGACACAGCGAGAGAGGGAACACAAGCAGGGGGAGCGGGAGAGGGAGAAGCAGGCTTCCCGCTGAGCAGAGAGCCCGATGCGGGGTTCGATCCCAGGACCCTGGGATCATGACCTGAGCCGAAGGCAGACGCTTAACGACTGAGCCACCCAGGCACCCCTAAATATCCAGTTTGTCATCCATGTATCATTAGATTATACCATTTCTTCATTTGAAATACATTTCGGATTTACCCCTGACTCTCACATCTGACTGCTACTGCCTTAATGAAGTAGGAGATAGTGGAATGTTCATTTTCCTTGATGTAGATGTTTAACTTAAAAATGAACATTGTTAGATACTTAGGAGACAATTCATATTCCTTCAATTTCAACAATGAAAATAAAAGATGAAACAAAATAAGCTAGGAACAATCCAGAGCAAAGAAGTCTATTACTGATCATTGCCTTTTTCAACCCACAGTGTAGGTCAATCATGTATTGCTAAGAGACTATGCTACTGGAAAGGACAACTAAATAAATAAATTTAGAATGAAAGAGTAAAATACAAAAATGACAGAGAAAAGACAGAAGAGGGACCCAAACTGAGCAACCATGGAACCAACCTAACTTTGAATTTCTTGTTAGACAGGATGGTAAAACTCTTACTGTTTCGGTTAGCCTCTGTGGTACTTGCAAAGAAAGCATCCTACCTGATACATACATGCACACAGTTTAAGAGTTAATTATAATCTGTTCCCAAAGAACAAATTATAGACCTTTTTTAATGTTTCAAGTAGGTTATTTTCATAACAGATCATAAATATTCTTTCCTTGATTTATCACTTCATTTTATAATTTTTATTCTAGACATTAAAAAAGACAAATGTTTGTAAGACCAAAATCTTCTAAGTCAGAATCTCAGATGATACAGAGGCTGCTAGAAATAGGAAACAAAAATGCTTTGTAAATAAATATAGACAAAATACATATATAACCTGGGGCGCCTGGGTGGCTCAGTTGGTTAAGCGACTGCCTTCGGCTCAGGTCATGATCCTGGAGTCCCGGGATCGAGTCCCACGTCGGGCTCCCTGCTCAGCAGGGAGTCTGCTTCTCTCTCTGACCCTACCCCCTCTCACGCTCTCTATCGCATTCTCTCTCTCAAATAAATAAATAAAATCTTTAAAAAAAAAAATACATATATAACCTTAAAAACGAAAGTTTCCTATGCAGTTCTAATGAAAGCTATTTCTGATATCCTAAAGGCACCGTGTATACCATAGTCTTTACAAATGATTATGTGTGAACTGAGCCCTCAATTAAAAACTGCTAAACAACAGCAGTGTTAGATGACAGAAGCCAGCATTAAAAATGAGCAATCAATTCTTGTAATATACACAGATCATAATCATATGCAAAATAAAAGGCAAATTAACAAATGACTGTAACAAAGATGAAGTAGGAGATAGTGGAACAGTAAGCTTGATGATTTAGCTACTCACTGCTTCCTAAAATTCAAAAGTACCTTATAAGACTGCTTCAAAATTCTCTCACATCCAACCAAATTAATCAAACTTCAATTATGCTTCAGAATGGTTCTACTGGCATAGTGAGAATTTTTTTTCTTTACTGTAATAAGAAACCTTACAGCCACAGCTCTCAATAGTGTATCCACTGACCAAAAGAACCTTGAATATAGCATTACTTTACAGGCATTCAGTACGCAAAAGACATTCCACATCAACTGATAGCACAAAAATAAAGGTAGCTGATAGGTGATTTTTGGTTGTTTTTGTTTTTAGAACGTGCCTCTCACACTAAGTCCTTCTGCAAAGGGCTTACTGAAAAAAAGAAAAAAAGAGTACTTATTCCAAAGCCAGATCCTGAAGAAGGAGCTAGACTGTTAATACTAAGCTTGTCTTTCACGGATTTTAGGTAGGCACTAACAAGTACGGGCAAGGTAAAAGTCCTGAACTCACTCCCATTTATAAAATCTCCACTGATTACAGGGTCCTACAAGATCAAAGCCATTACAAGATCTTGTTCCAACTCACATCTCCAGTCATAGCACAATATTCTTCCAGAAACAGCTACTGCCATCTCTAGCCTAGGTTCTGCAATAGTCTGCTAACTGGTCTCAGCAGGCACTCTTACTCCTCTCCAATCTAATTTCCCCATTTTCACTAGAGTGATTTTAAAATGCAAATGTCACTTACCACTGTTCTTAAAGTCCAAACCCTATTAACATGGCCTAGAGAACCCTGTCTAATCTTGCCCCTGCCTCCACCCACCATCCTCATTCCTTGCCACTCTTCCTGTTACCCAGTAAGCTTCCAGGCATAGGCTTTTCTGTACTTAAAAAGCTCCTAAATCCTTTCTGCTTGCAGGGCCTTCACACACACTACCTACCAACCTCCTATCTCTTGCTAGGTCTCAACCCAAGCACTTCCCCTTACTACAAATTCCACAGATCCATTATGTCTCAGTATTAGCATTATTTCATCCAAAATGTTCCCTAACCCCTGAACTGTATTAGGACTCCTTCTAATACACTTTCAGAGCACATTATACTTCTCTTTTATGAAACTTACCACAACTGTAATTAATTACTTTACAATATTTCATTTTTTTTTCTCCAACCAAATTGTAAGCTCAGTGAGGGAGAAGATCAAGTATGTTGTATTTGTTCCTATAACTCCAGCAGCTATCAAAGTGCCTAGCCCAAAACAGATGCTCAATAAACAGATGCATAGTTAATGAATGAATGCAATAAATCAACATATAGCAAAATTCCAGGCCCCAGGCTATGAAAACTCTCTAAGAGCCAATCTTTTGAAGTTAGTCAGCTGTTCACTGAATTGCAAAAGGAAAGGTAACTTACCCACTTACCTAATAGCTACATATACCCATAGCTATGTTAGACATCAATGTATGCTATATTCATTTAGTAGCCACAATAATCCTGTGGGGCAGCTATCATTTGCTCCACTTCCTAGATGAAGCAACTGGGTACCAAAATGGCAAGTACTCTTCCAACATCACAGGAGACAGAAGTGAAATTCTGGCTCTAATGTCATCTATAGTATAACAATATAGCATCACCACAGTAACTATTTAGGCAGTGGCTAAAGAAAGGCTCTCAGTAAAAATGTCACAGGGACACCTTTGGATGGTCATGATCCCTCATTAAATAAGCTGAATTACAAAACCTTCAAGGAGCCATGAAACTCCAATGTCATGAGTCTATGCTACTTTTCAGTAGCAGCATTAGGGGAATTTCTGCCAAACTGTGCATGGTTGCATAAGAGAAACTAGGGAGGTGAAAGAACCACAGGTTACACTGTGTCCTCCCCCAGTTCCAACAACAGAGACCAATTTACTTGCCATTACAATGGCCTGTCAAAATACAAAGGCCATGGGCAGTTCTCAGCCAACTTAGAGAGTTCTGACCCCCTAAAATCTCTCTCTCAAGCCCTCCTATTCTATACAATGATGATGATACAAGGCCTTCCCTGCCTACCAAAGATAGATTTTCAACATTTGCAAAGGAACTGCAGCTTCTGTCTACTTCCCACTACTCCTCCTGCTTCAAGGTGACCTAAATAAATAAATAAATAAGATTCCTCCCATCTCAATGCTTGAGAGAATTAAAAGAATCACAATTTCTGGATTACCAACACACAGGGCTGGCCCAGGAGAAGAGGAGATGGTAGATGAGTGTAGTTAGAATGAGATTCTCTCAGCTGCTACACTGCTGCTTATTCTTTATGCACAGAACAATAATTATTATATATTTTAATGGATCAATAAAACTCATTGATTTAATGTAGCAGTTCTCAATTTAAATGAATACTAGATACAACTGGAAGAGCTAAAACATATTCTGCATGCATGAACTTACCCTACCCCCACAATAAAACTATCAAATCATAATTGACACTAATGTCCAAGCAAGAATAATTTTTAAAAGCTCCACAGATTATGATATACATCTCTAATTCAGAGAAGCTGTTTTATTATATTACAACACAAAACTCCTTATTCATTCAAACAATGATTGGCTATGTGTGAGAGTGAAGTGACAAAATTACATAAATGAGTAAACTCCTAAGTGTATTAGATTTACACACTGCACTTAACACACACATTAATACTCATTTTCATTAAGAAATACCTCCTCTCCCATTTCTTTGAATTACATGGCTTTCTTAATCTTTTTCTTTTTTCCCACATTTGATAAAGAAGGATACTAGAAGAATTTTATATTCCTCTTATTTCTTCAATGAGGGGGAAAAATAGTTTACACACGCCAAAAAGCAGGGAGAACATACATACTGGTTTAACTGGGACAGCCAGCTTTATGTGTATTGTGCAGGAGTAATTACTGAGTGATACCCCTCACTCTCAAAAACATCCTGGTTTGATAATATATTAGATCAGAAGTAGGCCACTCTTTTCATTTCTATGTAATTTTTTTTAAATTGAGTATAATTCACATGTCATAAAACTCACCTTTTTAAAGTATACAAATCAGAATTTGTCTTACTATATTCAAAGTTACAACCATCCCCACTATCTAATTCTAGAATATTTCTGTCATCCCCAAAAGAAACTCAATGCCCATTAACAATTTAAAACAAAACAAAACAAAACCACACAACACACACACAAAATCTACTGGGGAAATTAAAAAAAAAAAAAAAAAAGAGAAGAAAGAGAAGAAAGAAAGAGAAGAAAAGAAAGAAAGGAAAGAAAGAAGGAAGAAAGGAAGAAAGGAAGAAAGGAAGAAAGGAAGAAAGGAAGAAAGGAAGAAAGAAAGAAAGAAAGAAAGAAAGAAAGAAAGAAAGAAAGAAAGAAAGGAAAAGAAAAGAAAAGAAAAGAAAAAAAAGAAAGAAAGAAAGAAAGAAAGAAAGAAAGAAAGAAAGAAAGAAAGAAAGAAAGAAAAAGAATTTGAAACCAAAAAAAGAAACAACAATCATTCCTCACTCCTCCCTCTCCACAACTCCTGGCAATTACTTTCTGCCTCTCTATGGATTTGCCTATTTGAGATATTTCAAATAAATGGAATCCTACAATATGAAGACTTTTGTGTCTTCTTTTACTCAGCATAATGTTTTCAAAGTTCATCTGTGTTAAGTATTATCAGTACCTCGCTCCTCTTTTGGCTGAATAATACTGTATTTTATGAAATACCACATTTCATTTATCCATTCAACAGCTGATGGAAATCTGGGTTGTTTCCACTCTATTATAAATAATGCTGCTATGAACATGTATGTGTGTGTGGACATGTTTTCAGTTCTCTTGGATATATAGCTAGGAGCAGAACTGACGGGTCATATGGTAACTCTATGTCATTGAATCTGTTTGGGGAGTACTGCAATCTTAAGTCTTCCAATCCATAAATACAGTAATCTCCTGTCTTTGCATTTATTTAGGTCTTCTTTAATTTCTTTCAATGATGTTTTGTAGTTTTTGTGTACAGGGGTTACACTTCTTTTGTTAAATTTACTCCTAAGTATTTTATTCTTTTGATGCTATTATAAATAGAACTGCTTAATTTCATTTACAGATTTCACTGCTAACATTCTACATCATTCTTGATACCAAGAACTTTCAATGATATTTTAAAAAGTAATTAGAAAAGTTAACTGTATTTAAGTATAAATACCATGGATCTTTTAATTATGATCTACTAAAACAGGGAAAAAAACTGATCTAAACAAGCAAGAAACCCTACCGGGTACCCACTTTGCTAAAAGAGCTTTTTGAAAAACCAGAATCAAGCAATGTCAAATAATTTTAATCCCAATGTCATTATTGGCCAATGCAACTACATTACACACACACACACACACACATACACGCACGCACACATACAATGCCCTATATATATTCCCTTACAAAATACACACACAAAAAAATCACTCATACTGTAACAATAAGTTTGCCACACAACCTTGGAGGAAACTATCTTACTGTTAATTTTTAATGCAATCAGAGGTTTTTGACCTTATGGAATTATCTTTCAGTTACTTTTAATATAAGAACATTCTCCTTTGTTCCCTCTAAAATAGGATGCTTTCATTAGTGCTTACAAACAATTAAATCCAGGCAAAAATTCAAATTCTAAATTAATTTAAGACTATCATTAAACTACTGTTTTATGGAAAATGACTAAAGCATTCCATTTCAGCCAGAATTGTACATGTTGTATCTAATTACACATTTTAAAAATACAATGATATGTTGTATGAACGCAATAACGGCCATTAGTCACTATTTAAAGAAATGATTCAACAAGGAAAACAAACTTTAGTTCAAATATAGAGCTTATACATTCATGGTCACTGCTTGAAAATGCAGCTGTATCGTTGTATGTAACTTTCACAAAGGCAGAATGTACCCTACAAACATTCACACCTAATTTTATAAAGTTGACGTATAGTAAATTGTTATAAATTTTAGGTAAAATTCAAAAATACTAACATCTCATTAAAGAAATAAGATCAACAAAAGTACAGACCACATTGAGAAAATAATCCCTGACCAACTAGAAAAGGGATTGCTTGAAGAATTCTGTGGGTATTATGACATATTCTGACCTGCAAATTCTAATGCTATAAACCTTTCAAAAGAAAGGCAAGAAATCATTATGATTCAAGGCCACTATGAACAATGCAGAGGTTGTACCTTGTACATGAGTGAGTGGCCAAGAGAGCGCAAATGGGGACTGAAATCCAATTTGTTCTCTACCTTCTAAGCACTGAATGCTCACAGAGGGCAGCATCCACCAAAAACTGGGAGACGAACCTTTTTCTAGCTTTGTAAAAACTAGCTGTGGCCTGGCTATGACACCTCCAAATAACTAACTACTTGTAAGAAAGTTAAGACAATTGAAATACAGAATATTGGTGCCCCTACTTAAAATCGTACCACCACAATATCACTGCTTACTATGTGTTTATTTAGAATGTTTAGGTAAAATCATCAATAGAATAAATCATAAATAGGTTGGGGGAGGAGAGAAGTCATGTAAAAATCTAAAGAGTGATTTAAATATGGCATTTATCTTAATTTGGATTTCTTTGATTAATAACAGGTTATATATTTTTATATGTTTTGATCCTATACTTTTGGATTAGAGACATTTTAAAGCAAAATACTAAAAAATTTGAGAAGCTTAGGAATAAAATGTTCAGAGCCTATTCCTATTAGGCCCTATTCCTATTAGAGAAATAACAGACCTTGTTTTACGTAATACGTAATAAAGTGCTAAAAATGGTGTACTGATTACAAATACTGGTCACTTAAGCATCTTAAATTCACTACAGAAATTAAGTAAGTTTGACGGCAACTGGAAGTAAGATTTTCTAAATTGTGAAACTATGCTTCCTTAAAGCAAGAAATACTATTATTTTAAAATGATATAAATTATTAACCATGATAAATACTCCAAATACTAACTAAAAAGATACTATAACTTCAAAAAATTTTATCAGACCAGTCTATAAAATTTGTTTTTATTTCTAGATATACCAATGAATTGTCACGTGATTTTCAGTGACTCACTTCCTCACTACCTCACTCAATTCTACGAAGTGGAGCAAAAATATAGCTCAAACTCCTACAGAAAATTATGAGAATAAAACCAGAGAGCATCCTCGGCTCCTTACAGATAGGCTCAATATTATTAAAATCACTATTAGAAAAGAGACTTTGTGGGGCGCCTGGGTGGCTCAGTTGGTTAAGCGACTGCCTTCAGCTCAGGTCATGATCCTGGAGTCCCTGGATCAAGTCCCGCGTCAGGTTCCCTGCTCGGCGGGGAGTCTGCTTCTCCCTCTGACCCTCCCCCATCTCATGTGCTCTCTCTCATTCTCTCTCTCTCTCAAATAAATGGATAAAATCTTAAAAAAAAAAAAAAGAAAAGAGACTTTGTAAACTACCCTTATTAAGATTAAAGCCCAACCACACATAACCATTCATTCCCAGATTAATTACACCTACATAAGAGCAATGTCCTGTCTTCACACGGGACATGGAAGAGAAATAAAAGACACAGTTAAAACAAGGTGTGGAAATGAAAATGAGGTTCTAGTCTATCACCACCAACTTACTCTCCATATTAACATTCCCTTCATTTGTAAAATGCAGATATTCCAAAAACTTTTCAGGCCGTCATAATGATTTCCGGAAAAACTGCTTTGCCAATAATTATACCCTGTATAAACATGGATTTTGTCATCAATTCTCTATTTTATGATTCAAATACTACACATAATTGAAAACTTTTAACCTTATTTCATCTGAATCAAACCTATACATAAATGCTGTTGTATCTTTATTTATAAAGATGAATATGATTTGGGATATACCATCATACTCAGAATCAGAAAATTTCTTAATGATTATGGAAAAGAATTCAGAAATGCGGACAGGCATGCAATGGAATTTAGGAATTGGCATTTTTGGTGCTAACATGTAATTGTTCATAAACATAAAATGTATACATTTACCTGCTATATTTTTGCGTGTTTTGATCTTATTTTACATAAATGGAATCACAAATTATGAATTCTTTGTTCCTGGCTTCTTTTGAGAAACGTGTTTGCAAATTTCACCCGTGCAGCATGTAGCTGTACTTCAACCACTTTTATGGTTGAAAAGTACTGCGTTATATGAATAGATCACAATTTTATTTATTCAGTCAACTGTTGATGAACAATGTAATGAGTTTGAAGCTATTACAAATACCGCTGCTACCAATGTTATTAACACATCTCTTAGTGCACATGTTCATGCATTACTCTCAGGGATATACCCATGGAAAGAAATTACTGGGTCAGAGGGTATGCAAATATTAAAGTGTTTCCTAAAGTGGTTGTAATAATATACATTCCCACCAGCAGTGTTTAATGAGTTCTCATAACTTAACATCCTCTCCAAAACTTGTACTGTCCATCTCTTTTTTAATTTTAGCCACTCCAGTGGTTTATGATGAAGCCTCTTCAGTTTTAATTTATATTTCTCATGTTACTAATGAGGTTAAATACATTTTTCTTATGTTTCGTGCATATCTGGATTTCTTTTATGAAGTGTCTTTTCATGTCTCTTGTCATTTTTCTATTGTTTCTGTCATACTGATTTGTAAAAGTGCTTTGAACATTGATACATACATACATTTTGTCTGTTACACATATTGTAAGTATGTTCTTCCACTCTGGCTTCCCTCACTATGCTATTAGTAACTTGACAAGAATAAAATTTCTTTTTTTTTTTTTTAAAGATTTTATTTATTTATTTGACAGAGAGAGAGAGAGAGAGAGATAGCGAGAGCAGGAACACAAGCAGGGGGAGTGGGAGAGGGAGAAGCAGGCTTCCTGACGAGCAGGGAGCCCGATGTGGGACTTGATCCCAGGACCCTGGGATCATGACCTGAGCCGAAGGCAGACGCTAACGACTGAGCCACCCAGGCGCCCGACAAGAATACAATTTCTTAATTTTAAGGTCATAAAATGTATCAACTGTTTTATTTATATTAGTGGATTTTATTTCTTTTAAAGAAATCTTTACCTGTCAGAAGATCATGAACATACTCTTATACTAGCCTCTAAGGTTTATAGTTTAGCCTTTGACACTGAGATGTACAAATTAATCTTAACTTGATTTTTGCCTGTGGTATGGAAGATGAGTCATTTTTTTTCTGTATGGATCACCAATTGTTCTAGTATCATCTGTTAAATAATTCTTTCCCTACTACTCTACAGTGCCAGTTTTGTCATAAAGCATGCATCCATGTACATACACACTGGTCCTCTTCCAGGCTCTTTATTTCTTTTGTTTATCCTTCTGGCATTATTTCATGAAAGTAATTATTGTAGATTTATAAGTTTTGAGGAAAGAAAATCCTTCTGCTTTTGCAATACTACCTAAGCTATTCTTGGGCCAAAAAATTTCCTTCAAAACACAAAATGAAAACAAACTAATAAAAATTTTATAATATTGGTTAGGATTAAATCGAGAATAAGCCTCAAATGTGCATAGATTTTAACATTCAGAAAAATAAAACCTTAATGGGCAACTAAATTAACCCTATATAAAGAATGTTCTGGACCAATGCTGACAAAGCTTTAAAAACAAACAAGAACACCTCAGAAGGATTCAGCTGATACCAAGTAACTTATATGAATACAAACACAAAGCTCACCACTATGTAAAATAATACAAAAAACTTCTTCACTCAACAATCTCACACCACAACGTCCAGCATCCAAACAAAAATTACAGGGAATGGAAAGAAACAGGAAATGTACCCCATACTAAGAAAAGAGTCAATCAATATAAAGATACTCAGGAATGATAAAGTTAATGGAATTAACAGATGAGGGCATTAAAACAATGATTATAAATAAGCTCTAAATGTTAAAACAGGTAAAGGAAAACAGTAACATGATAAGAAGAGAAATGGGAGAAATAAAACTACCAGAGATAAAAAATAATTATCAGAAATAAAAAACACACTGGATGAGAGTAAGAAAAGATAATATATTGCAGAAGAAAAGATCAGTGAACCTAGAAATATGACAATATTAACCATCCAAAAAGAAAAAAGAGAAAAAAAAGTACAAATGCTGTAAGAGACAATATCAAATGTATAAAATTCTCTCCCCCACCTCAAAAAACAAATAACCAACTCTGGGGTCAGATATTTGAAGAAACAGTGCCAGTATTTTTCCAAATTTGGTTAAAAAAACTCAAGGAAACCTAAGAAGGATCTTCTCAAAGAAAACCATACTAAGGCACATCATAATCAAATGACTAAAACACAATCACTGAAAAAGTCTTAGACCAGTCAAAGAAAATAGAAAAATTACATCAGGGTCAGGGGCGGGGTCGTGCAGAGTAAGAAAAACAGCACACTTTGTATCAGAAACTATGTAAGCTATTTCAGAAAGGATTTCACAACGTATTACCAAAGATAAAGAGGGACATCTCAAGATACAGAACCCAATTCATCAAGAAAACAGAAGAAAATTAAATATGCATGCAACTAATATTAGAGCTTCCAAAATACATGAACCAAGAAGTGAAAGGAGAAAGTCCACAATTAAAGCTGAAGATTCCACACTCCTCTCTCAGCAATTACTGAAACAAACAGAAAATCAGAGGGATAAATTTTGAAAGACACTATCAACCAATTTGACCTAATTAACATTTTTAGAAAGTTCTACTCTACAACAGCACAATACACGTTCTTCTTAAGTGCGCACAAAACATTCACTAACACAAATAACATTATGCACTTCATAATAAATACAAAAAATATGTTCTTGGACCACAACATAATTAAATTAAAAACAAAGAGAAACAGGGCGCCTGGGTGGTTCAGTCGGTCAAGCATCTACCTTTGGCTCAGGTCATGATCCCAGGGTCCTGGGATCAAACCCCATGTCCGTCGGGCTCTCTGCTCAGTGGGGAGCCTACTTCTCCCTCTCACCCTGCTTGTGTGAGTTCTCTCTCTCTGTCAAATAAATAAATAAAATCTTAAAAAAAAAATAGAGAAGCATAACTAAAAAATTAGCCAAATATTTGACAATTAAATAGGTCAAAAAAATCACAAAGGAATTTAAGAATTCTTTGAACTCTGTGTAAATGAACACAAAACTTTATAAAAATGCAGAAAAAGGAAAATTTTAACTAATAATTGCTCCTTTAGAAAAAGAAGGAAAATCTCTAATACCAGAACAAAGGAGGGGATATCACTATAAATCCTTCAAACATTAAAAAGAGTAGGGATTATAATATGCAACTTTATGCCAATAAATGACAATTTACCTGAAATGGACAAATTTACTTGAAAGACACAAACAACTAAAGCTTATTTAAGAAGAATTACAATAAATCTGAATAGCCCAAATCAAAGAAATTGAGTTCATAGTTTAAAACCTTCCCAGAGGGACGCCTGGGTGGCTCAGTCGGTTAAGTGTCTGCCTTCAGCTCAGGTCATGATCCCAGGGTTCTGGGATTGAGTCTTGCATCAGGCTCCTTGCTCAGCCTGAAGCCTGCTTCCCCCTCTGCCTGCCACTCCCCCTGCTCGTTCTTTCTCCCTCTGTCAAATAAGTAAATAAAATCTTTAAAAAAAATAATAAAACCTTCCCACAAAGAAACTCCAAACCCAGAGGTCTTCATTAGTGAATTCTACCAAACAATTAAGCAAAAACACCACATGCATGGAAACTTTTCCAGAAGAGGAAATCTTTCCAACTCACTCTTATCCAGATACAAAAGCCAGACAAAACATTGTAAAAAAACTACAAACCAATAGCTACTATGAGCACAGATGAAAAAAAAGTTAACTAAATTTTAGCAAATTAATCCAGCAATATATAAAGTATAACAAGTCATGACCAAGCAGAGATTATCTCAGAAATGCAAGATTCCTTAGTTTGGTATTCAAAAAAAAATCAACATAACTAACTACATTAATAGATAAGAGAGAAAAAAAAAATCTGATCATCTCAATAGATGCAGAAAAACTGTTTGATAAAAATTCAATACCCATTCACAATTAGAAAAAAAATCTCAGCAAGCTATGAATAGAACTTAATCTCAGAAAGGGTATCTGTTAAAAATCTATAGTTAACATAATACTTAGTGGTGAAAAAGTGAATATTTTTGACCTAACATCAGGAGTAAGGCAAGAATGTTAGCTCACCACTTCTATTCAACATTGCACTGGGACTACTAGGCAGTGCAGTAAAGCAAGCAAAAAAATTAAAGGATAAAAAATTTAAGGGAGTCTTTATTCACAGACAAGATGATGGTCTACACAGAACATTTGAAGAACTATAAAAAATGCCACTAGAATGGGGAGCCTGGGTGGTGCAGCTGGTTAAGCATCCGATTCTTGGTTTCGGCTCAGGTGGTGATCTTAGGGTCATGAGATGAAGCCCCATGTCTTACTAAGTACAGTCTCTCCCCCCTCCCTCTGCCCCTCCCACTTGTGCCTCTTTCTGTCTTGCTCTCTCTCTAAAATAAATAAATCTTTTTAAAAAATGTTACTAGAGGGGCGCCTGGGTGGCTCAGACAGTTAAGTGTCTGCCTTTGGTCATGGTCATGGTCCCGGGGTCCTGGGATCGAGCCCCACATTGGGCTCCCTGCTGACCAGGGAGCCTGCTTCTCCCCTCTCCCTCTGCCTGCCATTCCCCCTGGCTTGTACTCTCTCTCTCTGTCAAAAAAAAAAAAAAAAAAAAAAAGTGTTACTAGAACTAATAATGAGCTTGGCAGAATCACAAATTACAAAGTTTAATACAAAAATCAATTATAAGTCTACATACAAACACCTGAAAACTGACTTTCTTTACATTACCACTTACAATAACATAAAAATATAAAATAGAGATCAACTTAACAAAATAGGTGTAATATGTTTATATTGAAAACTCTAAGAAAAACTAAAGACAACAGAGAAAGGTACCAAGTTCATGTATCAGAAGACTCAACATCCTTAGCAGGTCAATTCTCCTCAGTGTAGCCTCTAGGATAAAAGCATTCACAATTGAAATCTCATTAAGTTTTGTAAAAACTGTCAAGCTGATTCTAAAATACATAGAAAGAAATGGAAAGAATGCAGAGTAGAAAAACAATTTTGAAATAGAAGAACAAAGGTGGAGGATGTACACTACCTGATTTTAAGACTTGCTACAAAGCTACGGTAATCATTAAGACAGTGCAGTATTGTCATACATAGATATACAGATCAATAAAATGAAAAAGTCCTAAAAATGACCCACATATAATGATCAGTTGATTTTCCACAAAGGTACCAAGGTAATTCAACAGGGAAAAATACAATATTTTCAAAATTGCTTCTGGAAAAATTTGATTTTCATATGCAAAGAAATAAATCTTATCCCTTACCTCACGCCATATACAAAAGTTAACTCAAAAGTGGATCACACACCTAAAATATAAGAGTCCAATGCAGTTCCAAGACACAAGGGAAAGGAAAAAAGGTAGAAAAAATTTTCCCAATCCCTGTACCAGCCTCCCCAGTTTCTACCCCAAATTAGGGCAGAATTGTAGGGAAAACTCCTAACCTGAAGCTCTTCAGTCAACACATGAATCTATTCAAAAGGAAAGCACTTCCCATCTAAGTACTCACAGTAACTCCTAAGCAAGTAGTTATTAACTCAAACACAACCCTCATAGAAGCCTGCCATGAAGAATAAGACATATGTCTATGGATGCATAGACATAGAGTCCAGTGGAAGCAACATCATAAAGGATTCCTTTAAGTTTAAACAGGACCCAAAATATAACAGCTAAAGTTATGCCCTCAGCCATCCCTGAGGTTCACAGAAGGTGCAGAGTTCTGAACTATGGGCATCAAAATGGCTAAATTCCTATAGTGCTTACCTCAAATCACTTAGTTTTGAACAGTTAGTGGACAAAAGAAATGTAAATAAGATAAAGAGAAAAAACAAATATTCAAAAATTTACAGAACACTAACCAAGGTTTATATTTAAAAATGGGCATTAGACTCTATTATTCCCATCCTGCCTGTGTGTATACAAGTTCTGGACTGAAGGATGCTTTGCTTCAGATGAAAAAATAATGCATTTTCTCCTAGTTCCCCAAACTGAAAGATATCATAAAATGGGCTCTTCCTCTGTCAAAGTTTTAAAAGAAAAATATATAATCATAAGAAACTGGTACCATGGGGTGCCTGAGTGGCTCAGTCTGTTAAGCATCCGACTCTTGATTTCGGCTTAGATCATGATCTCAGGGTTGTGAGATAGAGCCTCACATTGGGCTCTGCACTGGGCGTGGAGCCTGCTTAAGATTCTCTCTCTCTCCCGCTTCCCTCTGCCCCTCCCCAATCCTTCCCTCCCTTCCCCTCTCTCTTCCTTACTCTCTCTCTCCCCCTCCCTCTCAAAAAAATAAAATAAAAATTTAAAAATAAAAAATTTTCAAAAAGAAACTGGTATCAGAATAAAGTACTTTAACAAATAACCCATTTTGTAAGTTAAGTTTTTAATACCACTTAAAAAAATTTACACTTTATGTTAAATAGAACTGTTCTTAAAACAAGTAAAAAAATAAATGTCAAGTACCACTCCCATTTTCTACTGATACCATCATCAAGCACAATCAATATCTAATATTTAAAATGTTAATGTTAACCTAAAACACATAAACTTTTGAAGAGGACTATACATCTTACAAATTGGAACCATTAACCTAGACCATTGTAAGTTTTTAAGTCAAATAGCCTACTCAGGGGCTTTGCAAATATGCACCTATGATTTAAGGTGGCAAATTCAAGTTACAAACATAAGTCTACATTTTTAAAAAATCTCCTAACTCTGCTTAATTTTTTTCTTTGACCCTTCCTAAGGTATTTCAAGAAATATTTGTCCACTTCATCTTTCATCTGAAAATCTTTCTCAGCTTATATCTAACTCATGCCCTCAAATCTGCACTTTCTCCCATCTATTGTCACAGTAAACATGGACTACTTACTTTCGATTTTTTTTTTAAAGATTTTTATTTATTTGACAAAGAGAGACACAGCAAGAGAGGGAACACAAGCCGTGGGAGAGGGAGAAGCAGGCTTCCCACTGAGCAGGGAGCCTGATGCAGGGCTCGATCCCAGAACCCTAGGATCATGACCTGAGCTGAAGGCAGACGCTTAACCAACTGAGCCACCCAGGCAGCCCTCTTTTTTTAAATAAGGGTAAATGATATGGAAGATGAAGTGAGAAAGATGAAAAAGTTAGAATTATCTTAGCAATATCAGACAAAATATACGAGAAACTGTCAGTATACAACAGAATGCACTTCATGTGGACTTTACAAATTTCCTTAATTAATCTACATTAAACCCCAAAATAAACTCCAAAAAGACTACTATTCAAGCTAACAATACAGTCTGATTTTTAAAAAAGGAAAAAATTTCCATTGTGTTTATTTACTTCATAACACAGAAAAATGAAAAATGTCTTACTAGAAATGATGTATCAGCAAAAAAGTGCACTTAATATGATCCTTGCAGAAAATTCTTCTTTGTTCCTTTTTCACAAAATGCAATTCCTAAAGAAAAAAAAATGAGATGGGTTAGCAAGTGTTCTTAACTTTAAAACAGAATTAAATATATATTTTGTCTTTATAAATTCCAACTCTCAACACTATGCCTGGCAGATAGCTCCACAAATACTTGCTGAATAGGAAAATAAATTTTTAAAAGTCATTTGTGGTATTTGCCTAATAAAAACATAATGTTAACCAATGGAAAATTTCTAATGTCACTAATCTGTTTTTTCAGGAAGTATTACTTAAATGTTCAGTAATATTCTATATACTCCTAGATTCACAAATTGGCTTCCTAGGTCCCATCTTCCTACCCTCTATATCACATGATATGCTTTATATTTACCTGGTACACACAGCCTACTGAAAGTACACTTTGCTAAAATAATTGAAAGTATTCACTGTATTATGTTCACATTTAGAAAAGAAAATTGTCAGAGGGTCAGTGATTTGCATTGCCATAAAATATGTTTGTATTCAAATACAATATGTATGCTTATAGCTTTCACTATCTTTTAAAGGTAACAATGAAATGAAAATAATGAACATAAGACCCCCAAAATGAACATAAAACTGATGTCAATCATTCATATTAAAAAAAGGAACATTTGTAAATACTAACCAATGGATCAGTACACAAAGAATAATCCAGTTTGCTTGCAATAGTAGTAAGGCATTTAGGTAAAAAGATGGTAAAAGCGCCCCCCTCACCCCCCACCTTCCTCACCCAGATTGGCCAGGACCAATTATGATGTTAATCCAATAATTTAGAATTGCATGACTGGATAATTCTACCAACTCCCAAGTAAATCTGCCACAACAAATAAAAATGGTAATTTCTCCATGGAAATAAGAGTCTTTTGAATCTGATTCAGCAATATTAATTATTGTGATACTGTAATTTTATTTCTATTTCAAATCAACACCTCTAGAGGGGAGGAAAAAACACAAATTGCCAAATATTCTTTTTGTATTAATGAATTAAGTATTAAAAGCCTGAACTTGAAGACATACAAAAATAAGCTTTTTCTGCAAGGTTAAAAAGACCTTGCTTTAAAAAGCCAATTTCAGCTTTTAATCTAATTAAACTGAAATGTAGAAAAGAAAAAAAGCTCCTTAAATACAGTTTCACTACCAACTTCTAAAAACCAGTAATTCAAAGTGAAACTGTTTTTCATGGGTTCTTGATCTAAACTAAACTCAAAATGTATTTTAATACCAGCTTTGTGTGTCACAGAAGGAATTAAAGTTTAGCAATTTGACGCACAGTAAATAACCAATTAAACACAAATTTGAGGAGCGCCTGGGTGGCTCAGTCAGTTAAGCATCTGCCTTGGGCTGGGGTCCTGATCCCAGGCTCCTGGGATCAAGTCCAGCATCGGCTCCTTGCTCAGGAGGGAGCCTCCTTCTCCCTCAGCCTGCTATTTCCCCTGCTTGTGCACTCCTGCACTCGCTCTCTCTACAAATAAAATCTTAAAAAAATAAATAAATAAACACAAATGTGATACATCCTGGTATATTTTCTTACATCAAAAATTCATTCTCAGTTCTATAAAGGAACTGTTACTGACAACTTGTGTTTTGTACACAGGTACACAGTTCTCAAATAATTTCTAAACAGAAATATTCTAAAAATCAAATTATTTTATAATAATCTATAATGAACCACACTCTCACCTTCAAAATAAAACTAAAATGTTAGTGCTACATCCAGTTATTATTAAATTTCACATATTAAAGATCCAAATCTCATTGCTTCTGTCCAGGCAAGAGCTAAACCACCTGTACCTCCAATTACTATTACTCCCAAATCTGATCCCAACCAACCACCTAGCTAGCTCCCCCTACCTTTTTTTTTTTTAAGAGAGAGAGCATGCACACATATGAGCAAGTGGGTGGGAGGGTAGCAAAGGGTAAGGGAGACAGAGAATCCTAAGCAGGCTCCACACCCAGCGTAGAACCCAAAATGGGCCGATTCCAGCACCCTAATATCATGACCTGAGCCAAAATCAAGAGTCAGACACCCAACCAAGTCACCCAGTCCCTCTACTTCTAATCAATCTACATTGTTGTTAACCTGGACTACAAGCCATTGCCCAAACTGTCAAGCTTTGTAATTCTGTTCAAGTTTTTACCTCTGCTGGAAACAGTGTTCCCCCATCTCTTAAACAATCTTCCCCAGTTAATGGCACCTTCTGGGACAGCAACCTCAAGAATACTCTTACCATCACAATCACTTCCAGGAGGTGGGAGGGGGTGTGTGGGGGGGTAAAATTATACTTAGTTTTGTAAGTATGAGTCTCTTCTATACTTTATGCTTTTTTTAGAAAAAGAACTTCATTCATTTTTATATCCCCAATATGTAGTTAACATCTGGAACAGAATTCAATATAGTCCATTCGGAAAATATTTACTGAGTATCCAATATATTCCAGACATTTTTCTAGGTGCTAGGGATCAGTCCCTATATCTATGACTGACCTCATGAAGCTTACATTCTAGTGGGGGAACCTACATCACACAATGAATAAGGAATGTGTAATATATACAGCAGTTACACAAAGTCCTTAATAAACAAAAAATAGACCAGGGAAGTAAGTACTATCATAGGGGATTAAGATTTGAAAAAGATCTAATGAGATAATAAGAGCAACTATAACAGCAGTATTTACCATATGCTAACCAGTATACTATGCTTTACATGCATCAACAAAGGTAAAGCGAACAATAATCTCACTATTACCCTCAAAAGGAAACTGAAATACTAAGAAGGTTCCTGCCAAGGTCACATAGTTAAGTTAGTAAAGTGGTGAAGCCAGCATTTGAACCCAGACATGCTTTTTTTTTTTTTCTCTTTTTTTTTTTATTCTTATGTTAATCCCCATACATTACATCATTAGATCTAGATGAAGTGTTCCATGATTCATTGTTTGTGCATAACACCCAGTGCTCCATGCAGAATGTGCCCTCCTCAATACCCACCACCAGGCTAACCCATCCGCCCACCCCCCTCCCCTCTAGAACCCTCAGTTTGTTTTTCAGAGTCCATCGTCTCTCATGTCGAACCCAGACATGCTTTTAACAGCTATGCACAACCACAGTTCAGTTCATGCTTTTTTTTTTTTTTTTAAGATTTTATATATTTATTTATTTGAGAGAGAGAGAGGCAGAGGGAGGGGAAGAAGGATAGGAAGAAGCAGATTCCCTGCTGAGCGGGGAGCCCAACATGGGGCTCAATCCCAGGACTCCAAGAACATGACCTGAGTCCTGAGCAGATGCTCAACCAACTGAGCCACTCAGGTGCCCCCAGTTCATGCTTTTGTTAAATGAATTAAATATGTGAAAAACTGAATGCATACTAAAGCAATGGATTCAAAAGACAGAAAAGCAAATCTCAGTCTCAGAGGACTGATACATTTGAGCAGCTTCAGTATATCAATACCTACATATGACATATACCCTGATAAATAACAGGTATCTGCTGTGAACAAAAATGATAAACACAATTTCTCAATAATTTTTAAAATGTTTTAAGTTTCTATATGATAATTAAAGAGAACTAAAAATTACACAAGGCAATATCACAAAAATCACATGGATAGGTCATTTAAAAAAAAAAAACTTTTAAAGAAGTACTCTGAAACAAATGAAAACATTGAAGACACTATCATTTCAATAACAGTTAAATGTCAAATATCACAGTTTATATTGTGGCACAAGTTACTATCAACTTCTAGTTTTCCATATTAACAAGAAGGTTTAAATGAAATGACTGTGATTCAAACTCTTCAAATATCTCAACTACATTTTACGAAGCAAATAGATAACACCTAATACAACTGCTGATGATACCTGAAAACCTGAATGACCCAAGATAATTTGCTCCGTAATGCCGTCTCTTGCTATATTAGCTTGTTAATTATGTGCTTAATCAGTGAATGCCAATAAATTAGAAAGCAAAATGAAACAAAGTGCTCCTGACATGATATTAACATTCCTAGTTTCAAGTCTTAAGGGCCTAAAATCCTAAGCATCTCCACTAGTCTTGATAAAAAACAAAAACAAAAACAAAAAAACCTCAATGTAATCATGAAGAAAATGTCTGCTTTATGTTTGAACTTACCAATTTCACTGGATACCTCTGCCCTGAGCATAATGCAGTGTCAAAGAAAAGAGGTTTCTATATTAAAACAGCTTTTAAAATCAATCCAGATTAAGGGAAAAATTAAACAGGCAAAAAATAAAAAAAACAAACCCCCCTCAAAAAAAAACCAGTCTATAAAAACACAATAAATGGTGCATATTTGCTCAAATATTAATTTCATTTTGTAACCAAAACTTAAGTTTACCAGCAATGGTGTTTTTAATTCAAGGAAGTGTCAGCTCTCACACATGGGCGTCAAACTACTCATGCCTTAAAAAGATTGGTACGAACCATGATATAGTAACTAAGTACCAGACACGATCTCCCAATGAACTCAACTAGAAAACTGATCAGATATATAAAGCTATAATTTTAAAACACGGGACACCAAGCAGCTGAGCACTGTAATACCTGAGAAAAACGAAAGTGTCCCCTACATATTCTGTATGCAGAGTCCAGAGGGTAGTGCAGGAATGGGAAGGCAAGCAGAATATGATGGACTCAGTGAGTAAGAGAGACAGACACTGAAATTTGAGAAGGCTGAGATAATGGGAATTTGTAGAGCAGAGGAGCAGAGAAGATGGACCTCAAGAAGAGAAAGCATTCCTGAAATCTACAGAGAGGTTTCTAGGGCAATTCTGCCCAAAAGAAACAACATGAATCTAAAATGTAATTTTAAATTTTCTAACCACATTTTAAAGGAAAATGAAGCAGGTAAAACTAATTTTAACATAATTCATTTAACCCAATATGCTCAAAATATTATCATTTCAGGATATAATTGATATAAAAAACAGGTATTTACATTCTTTTTTTCCAAAATAAGTTCCTGACATTCAGTGTGTTTTATACTTACAGCATATTTAAATTCAAACTAACCACAATTCAAGCTCTCAAGAGCCACAATGTGGCTAAATGCTACCATATACTTGATAATGCAGTTTCTTGAATATAAAGCTGTGTATAAGTAAAGTGAAACTCTACAAGGCCAGGCAAGGAATAAGGATCAGGCAGGCTCAAAAGTTCCGAGATGACATAAGACTGGGGGATGTGCAAGTTCCAACCAAAAAGGAGAAAGACTTCATTGAAACCTGGGGAAATCAGTAGAAAATGAATCAGAATCGTCACTTATATATTTAGTAGCTGTGCTAAACTAGTTCTAGAGTAAAGGCTACATTTGACTTGCCAAAACAAAGCTTAAAACCAAGCCTCAAAAGATTCAAACAGATCCACAAGAAATCTAACACCCTGCCAAAACAAAAGTAAAATCTCTCCAGAGTAAATCAACAAAATTCAGACAACAGTGTGAGGAACATCCAAGAGTCAGTCAAAACTTACCGAACATGAGAAAGTGGAGAAACGTAGGACAGATAACAGGGGGAAAATCTGACAAAAGAAAGAGACCTAGAACCAAGAGAGATGATATATTTAAAGACATAAACTTTAAAATATTCCAAATATGTTAAAGGAATTAAAGAAAAACAAAAGACAATTATTTTCAAAAGAATCAGTGGGAGCGCCTGGGTGGCTCAGTAAGTTAAGCATCTGCCTTCAGCTCAGGTCATGATCGCAGGGTCCTGGGATGGAGCCCCAGGTTGGGCTCCCTGCTCAGCAGGTAGTCTGCTTCTCCTTCTTCCACTGCCCCTCCCCCATTTGTGCATGCCTATGTGCTCACTCTCCCTTTCAAATAAATAAAAATCTTTAAAAAAAATAAAAAGAATCAATGGATTTTTAAATACGAAAAATATAGTATCTCAAATAAAGAATCAACTGGCTAGACTTAGCAACAGATTAAAACAGTGCAGGAAAAAAGATCCCTAACTTGAAAATATAAAAATAGAAAACAAAAAACAAAAAACAACAGAGCAACAAGGACTTGTGAGAATATCAAGGGCAGTCTAAAACGGTATAACTGGAGTCCTGGAAAGATGGGGAGACAGAAAAAATATCTGAAGAAATAAGGATCAAAGAATTTCCAGATTTGACAAAAAGTAAACCCATACATTCAAGAGACTCAATGAACAAAAAACAGGTTAAGCACAAAGAAACCACACCAAGTCATATAATTAATCATCAAACTGCTGAAATCCAGTAATACAGAGAAAGTCTTAAAAGCAGCCAGTCGTTGGGGGTGGGGGCCGCGGGGCAAACAACACAGACACATTACACATAGAGGAACAAAGGTAAGAATTACCAGGCTCCTTGTCAAAAACAATACAAACAAATTTAAAACAAAGGAACAAAGCTTTTGAAGTGCTACAAAGAAAAAAACCTACAAATCAAAATCTACACAAAGCAATAAAATCCTTCACAGATGAAGGGGAAATAAAGACATTATCAAACAAAAGCTGAGAATCTATCACCAGCAGGTCTGCACTACAAAAAACACTGAAAGAAGTTCTTCAGGAAGAAAAAGGATAGTAGAACTGTATAACAGAGTGAACCCTCATGTAAACTATAAACTTAGTTAATAAAAATGTACCAATATTGGTTCACCAATTGTAACATGTATATCACACAATTAAATGCAAATTGTTAAAATAATAGGGGACACGGGGGGGGCAAAGTGAGAGGGAGAACAGGGGAAGGAAAAGAAGAGAATATATGGGAAGTCTGTACTTTCTGCTCAATTTTTCTGTAAACCTAAAACTGTTCTAAGAAACAAGTCTATCAATTAAGAAACAGCAGATAGAAACTTCTACACAAAAGAACAACAACAATGGTGAATATGTGAATTTACTACCTATTTTACCTTTAATTTTTAAAAAGATAATCTGGTTGGCGGGGATGCGGAGAAAGGGGAACCCTCCTACACTGTTGGTGGGAATGTAAGCTGGTGCAACCACTCTGGAAAACTGCATGGAGGTTCCTCAAAAAGTTGAAAATAGAGCTACCATATGATCCAGCAATTGCACTACTGGGTATTTACGCCAAAGATACAAAAGTAGGGATCCGAAGGGGTATGTGCACCCCGATGTTTATAGCAGCAATGTCCACAATAGCCAAACTGTGGAAAGAGCCAAGATGTCCATCGACAGATGAATGGATAAAGAAGATGTGGTATATACATACAATGGAATATTATGCAGCCATCAAAAGGAATGAGATCTTGCCATTTGCAACGACGTGGATAGAACTGGAGGGTATTATGTTGAGTGAAATAAGTCAAACAGAGAAAGACATGTATCATATGATCTCACTGATATGAGGAATTCTTAATCGCAGGAAACAAACGGAGGGTTGCTGGAGTGGGGGGTGGGGTGGGAGGGATGGGGTGACTGGGTGATAGACACTGGGGAGGATATGTGCTCTGGTAAGCGCTGTGAATTGTGCAAGACTGTTGAATCTCAGATCTGTACCTCTGAAACAAATAATGCAATATATGTTAAAAAAAAAAAAAAAGGAGGAGGAGGTAGTGGGAGGGGAAGAATGAAGCGGGGGAATTCAGAGGGGTAGACGAACCATGAGAGACGATGGACTCTGAAAAACAAACTGAGGGTTCTAGAGGGGAGGGGGGTGGGAGGATGGGTTAGCCTGGTGGTGGGTATTGAGGAGGGCACATTCTGCATGGAGCACTGGGTGTTATGCACAAACAATGAATGGAACACTTCATCTAAAACTAATGATGTAATGTATGGGGATTAACATAAGAATAAAAAAAAAGCCAATGAATATCAAAATAAATAAATAAATAAATAAATAAATAAATAAATAAATAATAAAAAGATAATCTGATTGTGTAAAGCAAAAGTGGCAATAACATATAATAACCTGTAGAATAAAATGACAAAAATAGCAAAAAGGGAAAAAAACTGAAAATACACTGTAGTAAGGATCATTATTAGTAAGTGATGAAAGTAGACTGTGATAAGTTCAAGATTGCATGCTGTAAAACCCTAGAGCAACTACTAAAAAAGAAATCAATAAAATTAATAAGCCAAGAAAAGAGGTAAGAGGGAATGCTAAAAAAATAAGTAGCCTCCAAAAAAGAAAAAGAAAACACTAAACAGGTAGAACAAATTTTAAAAATACCTAAAAATGCTGGACTTAAATCCAATTAAATGAATTATTATGTTAAATATATAGGGTCTAAAGGTCCCAATTAAAGGTAGAGACTATCAGACTAGATTAGAAGCAGATATTGTAAGACTGGATAAAGTTACGTATCCCACTTTAAATACAATGACAGAGACAGATTAAAACATGAAATAGAAAAGGATATACCATACAAGCATTAATCATAAGAAAGCTGGAATGCCTATATTAATGTCAAACAAAGTACATCACAAGAGAAGGAATATTACCAGGTATAAAGGAACATGAATCATAATGCTTAGTGTCACTTTATCAGAAATCCAAAATAATCCTAAATGTTTATGCAGCCAATAACAGAGTTTCAAAACATACAAATAATGACAAAGCTAAAAGGAGAAATAGATAAATTTACAATTATAGCTAGAGAATTTCTATAGCCTCTCACAATAATCAATAAAACAAGCAGATATAAAATCAGTAAAGATAGGGGTACCTGGGTGGCTCAGATGGTTAAGCGTCTGCCTTCGGCTCAGGTCATGATCCCGGGGTGCTGGGATCAAGTCCCACATCAGGCTCCCTGCTCCCTGGGGAGCCTGCTTCTCCCTCTGCCTCTCTCTGTCTCTCATGAATAAATAAATAAATAATCTTAAAAAAAATCAGTAAAGATATATAAAACCTGAACAACACTATGAAGCAGAAAAGTTGTTCATGTCTCTTGGTATAGTCAACAAGAGAGAACATATGCTGGACCCATAAAACAAGGTACATATAAATTTAAATGAGTAAAATCAGGGGCACCTGGGTGGCTGAGTCTGTTAAGCACCTGCCTTTAGCTCAGGTCATGATTCCAGGGCCCTGGGATCGAGCCCCACTGTCCTGCTCCCTGCTCAATGAGGAGCCTGCTTCTCCCTCCCTCCCCCCACTCTGCCCCCACCTCCCCACCCCACCCCCCATGCTCTCTCTGGCTCTCTCTCTCAAATAAATAAATTTTTTTTTTAAAGATTTTATTTGACAGAGAGAGCACAAGCAGAGGGAGAGAGAGGGAGAAGCAGGTTCCCTGCTGAGCAAGGAGCCCGATGTGGGACTCGATCCCAGGACCCTGGGATCATGACCTGGCCGAAGGCAGCCGCTTAACCGACTGAGCCACCCAGGCGTCCCAAATAAAATATTTTTTAAAAAGAGTGAAACCATATAGAAAGGTTTTCTTTTTGAAGATCTAATTGACTTTATTAAAGGATTCATGAACCAGGCAGCACCCCATCTACCACGTAGAGAGGCACTCCCCAGAAACTGTTTTCTGACCACAGAAGAAAGACCAATAACAAAAATATATTGGAAAATTTTCCAAGTATTTGTAAATTAATAGATTTCTAAATTATCCATAGGTTAAAGAATTCATGAGGAAAATTTAAAAACACATGGAACTGAATAATAAAAATACATTATCTAATTATGTAGGGTGGAGCTAAGGATGCTTAGAAATTTATATCTTTTAAGTGCTTATGTTAGAAAAGAATAAAGATTTAACAATCGTGTTCTAAATTAGCTTCCACCTTAAGAAGCTGGGGAAAAAAAACACATTAAACTAAAAGTAGAGGTAAGGAAATAATAAAAGTAGAAACTGGTGAAATAGATGAGAGACCAAAAAAAAAAAAAAAAAGATAAAACCAATGAAAACAAAAGCTGGTTCTTTGAAAAGAACCCCTAGCTAGACTGATCAAAAAAAGAAGAAAGAAGACACAAATTGCCAAAATTAGAATTGGAAGAGAGGACATTACTACAGACATTTCAAACATTAAATGCATATTAAGGTAATAGTGCAATTCTATGCCAATAAATTTGACAACTTAAATGAAATAGACAAAATTCCTTGAAACATGCAGATTATCGACAGAAAATTTATCAACAGAAAGGCTGAATAACCCTCTAATTCAGAATTTTTTTTTTAATTCTATTATGTTATGTTATTTAAGTCACCATACATCATTAGTTTTTGATGTAGTGATCCACGATCCATTGTTTTCGTAGAACACCCAGTGCTCCATGCAGTACGTGCCCTCCTTAATACCCATCACCGGGCTAACCAATCCCCCCTCCCCCCTCCCCTCTAAAACCCTGTTTTTTTCTCAGGTCCATAGTCTCTCATGGTTCATCTCTCCCTCCAATTCACCCCCCCCCATTTTTCCCTTCCTACTCCTAATGTCCTCCATGTTATTCCTTATGTTCCACAAATAAGTGAAACCATATGATAATTGACTTTCTCTGCTTGACTTATTTCACTTAGCATAATCTCCTCCAGTTCCATCCATGTTGATGTAAAAGTTGGGTATTCATCTTTTCTGATGGCTGAGTAATATTCCATTGTATATATGGACCACATCTTCTTTATCCATTCATCTGTTGAAGGGCATCTCGGCTCTTTCCACAGTTTGGCTATTGCGGACATTGCTGCTATGAACATTAGGGTGTATATGGCCCTTCTTTTCACTACATCTGTGTCTTTGGGGTAAATACCCAGGACGGCAATTGCTGGGTCATAGGGTAGCTCTATTTTTAAATTTTTGAGGAACCTCCACACTGTTTTCCAAAGTGGCTGTACCAACTTGCATTCCCACCAACAGTGTAAGAAGGTTCCCCTTTCTCCACAACCTCTCCAACATTTGTTTTCTTTCCCTGTCCATTTTTGCCATTCTAACTGGTGTAAGGTGGTATCTCAGTGTGGTTTTGATTTGAATTTCCCTGATGGCTAATGATGATGAACATTTTTTCATGTGTCTGTTAGCCATTTGTATGTCTTCTTCAGAGACGTGTCTTTTCATATCTTCTGCCCACTTTTTGACTTGATTATTTGTTTTTTGGGTGCTGAGTTTGAGAAGTTCTTTATAGATCTTGGATACCAGCCCTTTATCGGTAGTGTCATTTGCAAATATCTTCTCCCATTCTGTGGGTTGCCTCTTTGTTTTGTTGACTGTTTCCTTTGCTGTGCAGAAGCTTTTTATCTTGATGAAGTCCCAAAAGTTCATTTTTGCTTTTCTTTCACTAGCTTTTGGAGATGTATCTTGAAAGAAGTTGCTGTGGGTGATGTCAAAGAGGTTACTACCTATGTTCTCCTCTAGGATTTTGATGGGATTCCTGTCTCACACTGAGGTCTTTCATCCACTTTGAGTTTATCTTTGTGAATGGTGTTAGAGAATGGTCGAGTTTCATTCTTCTGCATGTGGCTGTCCAATTTTCCCAGCACCATTTATTGAAGAGTGTCTTTCTTCCATTGCATGTTTTTTCCTGCTTTGTCAAAGATTATTTGACCATAGAGTTGAGGGTCCATATCTGGGTTCTCTATTCTGTTCCATCGGTCTGTATGTCTGTTTTTGTGCCAGTACCATGTGTCTTGGTGATCACTGCTTTATAATATAGCTTGAAATCAGGCAACGTGATGCCCCCAGCTTTGTTTTTCTTTTTCAACACCTCCTTGGCGATTCGGGGTCTTTTCTGATTCCATACAAATTTTAGGATTGTTTGTTCCAGCACTTTGAAAAATGTCATTGGAATTTTGATCGGGATGGCACTGAAGGTATAGATTGCTCTGAGTAGCATAGACATTTTAACAATGTTTATTCTTCCGATCCATAAGCATGGAATATTTTTCCATCTTTTTGTGTCTTCTTCAATTTCTTTCATGAGTGTTTTGTAGTTCCTAGAGTATAGATCCTTTACCTCTTTGGTTAGGTTTATTCCAAGGTATCTTATGGTTTTTGGTGCTATTGTAAATGGAATCATTTCCTTAATTTCTCTTTCTACAGTTGCATTGTTAGCATATAAGAAAGCAACTGGTTTCTGTGCATTGATTTTGTATCCTGCCACATTACTGAATTGCTGCATGAGTTCTAGTAATTTGGGGGTGGAGTCCTTTGGGTTTTCCACATAAAGTATCATGTCATCTGTGAAAAGAGAGAGTTTGACTTTTTCTTTGCCAATGTGAATACCTTTTATTTCTTTTTGTTGTCTGATTGCTGTTGCCAGGACTTCTAGTACTATGTTGAACAACAGTGGTGAGAGTGGGCACCCTTGACGTGTTCCTATCTTAAGGGAAAGGCTCTCAGCTTTTCCCCATTGAGGATGATATTCGCTGTGGGTTTTTCATAGATGGATTTTATGAGCTTGAGGAATGTTCCCTCTATCTCTATACTCTGGAGAGTTTTAATCAGGAAAGGATGTTGTATTTTGTCAAATGCTTTTTCTTCATCAATTGAGAGGACCATATGGTTCTTCTCCCTCCTCTTATTAATGTGTTCTAACACATTGATTGATTTGCGAATGTTGAAGCACCCTTGCATCCTGGGGATAAATCCCACTTGGTCGTGGTGGATGATCCTTTTAATGTATTGTTGGATCCTATTAGCTAGGATTTTGTTGAGGATTTTGGAATCCATATTCATCAGGGATATCGGTCTGAAATTCTCCTTTTTGATGGGGTCTTTGCCTCGTTTGGGGATTAAGGTAATGCTGGCCTCATAGAATGAGTTTGGAAGTTTTCCTTCTGTTTCTATTTTTTGAAACAGCTTCAGCAGAATAGGTATTATTTCTTCTATGAATGTTTGGTAGAATTCCCCAGGGAATCCATCAGGCCCTGGACTCTTGTTTTTTGGGAGGTTTTTGATCACGGCTTCAATCTCGTTACTGGTTATTGGCCTATTCAGGTTGTCAATTTCTTCCTGTTTCAGTCTTGGCAGCTTATAGGTTTCCAGGAAGGCCTCCATTTCATCCAGATTGCTCAGTTTATTGGCATATAGTTGTTGATAATAATTTCTAATAATTATTTCTATTTCCTTGGTGTTAGTGGTGATCTCTCCCCTTTCATTCATAATTTTATTAATTTGGGTCCTTTCTCTCTTCTTTTGGATAAGTCTGGCCAGTGGTTTATCAATCTTATTCTTTCAAAGAACCAACTTCTAGTTTCATTGATCTGATCTACTGTGTTTCTGGTTTCTAATTCACTGATTTCTGCTCTAATTTTAATTATTTCTCTTCTAATGCATGGCTTAGACGTCATTTGTTGCTTTTTCTCTCGTTCTTTAAGGTGTAGAGTTAGTTGGTGAATTCGGGATTTTTCTATTTTTTGAGTGAGGCTTGGATGGCTATGTATTTCCCCCTTAGGACCGCCTTTGCAGTATCCCATAGGTTTTGGACCGATGTGTTTTCATTCTCATTGATTTCCATGAATTAAGTTCTTCTTTGATTTCTTGGTTGACCCAAACATTCTTGAGCAGAGTGGTCTTTAGCTTCCACGTGTTTGAATTTCTGCCAAATTTTTTCTTGTGATTGAGTTCCAGTTTTAGAGCACTGTGGTCTGAGAATATGCAGGGAATAATCTCAATCTTTCGGTATCGGTTGAGACCTGATTTGTGACCCAGTATGTGGTCTATTCTGGAGAAAGTTCCATGTGCGCTCGAGAAGAATGAGTATTCTGTTGTTTTAGGGTGGAATGCTCTGTAAATATCTATGAGGTCCATCTGGTCCAATGTATGATTCAAAGCTCTTGTTTCCTTGTTGATTTTCTGCTTAGATGATCTGTCCATTGCTGAGAGTGCAGTATTGAGGTCTCCTACAATTAACGTATTGTTATCAATATGACTCTTTATTTTGGTTAACAGTTGGCTTATGTAGATGGCTGCTCCCATGTTGGGGGCATAGATATTTACAATTGTTAGATCTTCTTGTTGGATAGACCCTTTAAGAGTGATATAGTGTTCTTCTATGTCTCTTATTACAAACTTTAGTTTAAAATCTAATTTTTCTGATATAAGAATTGCTACCCCAGCTTTCTTTTGAGGTCCGCTGGCATGGAAGATAGATCTCCATCCCTTCACTTTCAGTCTGGATATATCTTTAGGTTCAAAATGAGTCTCTTGTAGACAGCATATGGATGGGTCCTGTCTTTTTATCCAATCTGCAACCCTGTGCCGTTTTATGGGAGCGTTTAGGCCATTCACGTTGAGAGTGATTATTGAAAGATATGAATTAATTGTTATCATGTTGCCTGTGAAGACGTTATTTTTATAGACTGTCCCTGTAAATTTCTGTTGTAGATCACTCTTGGGGTCTTTCTCCTTTTATAGAAGCCCCCTTAATATTTCTTGCAGGGCCGGCTGAGTGGTCACATATTCTTTCAACTTCTGCCGGTCATGGAAGCTCTGCATCTCTCCATCCATTCTAAATGAAGGCCTTGCCGGATAAAGTATTCTTGGCTGCATGTTCTTCTCATTTAGTACCCTGAATATGTCTTGCCAGGCCTTTCTGCCTTGCCAGGTCTCTGTGGATAGGACTGACGTTATTCTGATGTTACTCCCTCTGTACGTAAGGAATCTCTTCCCCCTAACTGCCCTTAAGATGGTTTCCTTGGTTCTAGGAAGTTTTACTATTACATGCCGGGGTGTTGGCCTGTTTTTCTTGATCTTAGGAGGGGTTCTCTGCCTCTAGGACTCGAATGTTTGTTTCATTCCCCAGATTAGGGAAGTTCTCAGCTACGATTTGCTCAAATACATCTTCTAGCCCTCTCTCTCTCTCCACTCCCTCCGGGATTCCAATGATTCTGACATTGGAATACCTCATGGTGTCACTTATTTCTCTGATTCTATTTTCATGGATTCGGAGTTGTTTCTCCCTGGCCTCCTCTTTTCCCTTTTTATCTATTATACTGTATTCCAGATCGCTTATTCTCTCTTGTCTCAATTACCCTAGCTGTTAGATTATCTAGATTGGATTGAATCTCATTGATTGCATTTTTAAGTTCTGCCAATTCACCTTTTATTTCTGCCCTTAGAGACTCTATGTTGCCATTAATTGATTTCTCCATTCTAGCCATTGTCTTCACAATTGCTAGCCTGAATTCCATCTCCGACATCTTGGTTATATCTGCATCCATTTGTAAATCTGCAGCATAAGTCATAATCTCTGAGTCTTTTTGTTTTGGGGGCTCCTCCTCCTAGTCATTCTGTTGATGGGTGTTTGAGGGAATGTATAGAGTCCAAATTATTGACCAGAACCCAAGCAAGATGCACCTGTTTTCTTGGACCTTAGGGTGGCTGGCCTCTTGTTTTCCCAGCCTGTCTTCTGCAGGAGGGGCCTGCCACGCTGTTACTCAGGCAACCCTGTTTGGGCGGAGTTGCCCTGCGCCCCTGTGGCGGGGGATGGGCTCAGTGGGAATCAGTCTTTGGGGCTTTTGTTCTCTGGCGCCTTTCCGCGTCAGAGACCGTTTCCAACCCTCTGCCTCAGAGCAGAGAGACCTCAGTCTATTCTTCAGTGAGCTCTCCAGGCCACACTGTCTCCGTTTCTGTCGGTGCTGCTATAAACTGCAGCGTCCTGGGTTGTGCGCCCCTCCGCAGCGCCCCCAGTCCTGCCTCCAGGTCGGGGCACGTCTCTGCCCTTCGCGCTTCTAAAACCGCCAGCCGCTCCCAGTTTGCGCGCGTGCGACTCCGCCGTTGGGGGTTCCCACCCCGGGGGTTGCAGTTCACCGGCGCGACCCCGGCGCACTGGGTTTCCATCTGGGAGGCTGCAGTTTGTGTGCCCGCAACCGTCGCTCCAGTTTCTGTCTGGGGGGGGGGCGGGGAGCTGCGGTTCGCGTGCGCATGACCCCGCCCGGTCTGGTTTTCCACCCCGGGGGCTGCCCTAAAGTTCTTTCCCGACGCTACTGGTCTGCGAGTCTGTGCCCCGTCCACAGCGCACGAAGCTGTCACTCACCAGCGATGCAGGATCCCCACGGCCAGGCTAATTCAGAAATTTTTTTAAAGATTTTATTTATTTGAGTGAGAGAGAGCATGTGCAGGAGAAGGAGCTGAGGGAGATTGAGAGAGAGGATCTCATGCACCCTCCCCACTGAGCAGGGTGTCTGACACGGGGTTTGATCCTGCAACCCTGAGAGCATGACCTGAGCCAAAATCAAGAGTTGGATGCTTAACCAACTGAGCCACCCAGGCATCCCTAATTCAGAAATTTTAATTCAAAATCAAAAGGCTTCCCACAAGGAAAACTCCAGACCCAGATGGCTTCCCTAGTGAATCTTCAAACATCTAAAAAAGATACAGTATCAGTCTTACACAAACTCTCTTAGGAAAAAGAGGAAGACGAAATACTTTCTAACGTATTTAATAAGGCCAGAATAATCCCAACACCAAAGCAAAGTAAGGAGAGCACAAGAAAAAGAAAATGTGTACTAGTATCATTTGTTTATACAGATGCAAATATCATTTATAAAATAGAAGCAGGCCAAATCCAGCAATATATAAAAAGTTAAACAGCAGTACAAATGGGGTTTGTCTCAGGAATGCAAGGTTGGTTTAGTATTCTAAAAATCATTATAACTCACTACATTAACATACTAAAAAAATGATTAATTTCAACAGATGTAAAAAAGCATCTATGCATGATAAAATACCCATTTGTGGGACAGTGGAGGGGGACACCTCTCAACAAACTAGGTTTGAAGCAAACTTCTTCAACCTAATGAAAGGCATCTACAAAAACCTACAGCTAATGATAAAGGACTGATTTTTCTTTTTCCTATACAACTGGAAATAAAGCAAGGATGCACACTTCCATTATTTCTATTCACCATTTTACTAGAAGTCCTAACAATCGCAATAATGCAGCAAAGGGGGAGAAAAAAGATATCCAGATTGGAAAGGAAAAAATAAAGCAGCTTCTACTCACACATGACATGACAATATACATAGAAAATCCCCCAAAATATGCAATAAAGTGTCTGGAACTAAAAAATGGGTTTTGCAAGGGTATAGGATACAAGATCAATATTTTTTATAAAGATCTTAATATATTTTTTTAATTTTCAAGTAAATTCCATGCCCAACATGAGGCCTGAACCCACAACCCTGAGATTAAGAGTTGCATGCTCTAGGGGCGCCTGGGTGGCTCAGTCGTTAAGCGTCTGCCTTCAGCTCAGGTCATGATCCCAGGGTCCTGGGATCGAGCCCCGCATCAGGCTCTCTGCTCCACGGGAGGCCTGCTTCTCCCTCTCCCACTCCCCCTGCTTCTCCCTCTCCCACTCCCCCTGCTTGTGTTCCCACTCTTGCTGTGTCCCTCTCTGTCAAATGAATAAATAAAATCTTTAAAAAAAAAAAAAAAAAAGAGTTGCATGCTCTACCGACTGAGCCAGCCCTAGATCAGTATTTTTTTAAAGTCAAATTTCTATATACCAATAATGACAAATGCAAAGTTAATCTTTTTAAAAATACCATTCACCATAACATGAAATATTTAAAGACAAATTTAACAATATACGTGCAAGACTATTATCCTGAATACTAGAAAACACTGAGAGAAATTAAGAAGACCTAAAAAAAATGGAGATATATATCATGTTTACAGATTCGTACACTCGATCAATATTATTGTGATACTGATTCTCCCCAGACTGATCTACAGATCCAACACAATCCCAATCAAAATCCTAGCAAGTGTTCTTGTAGAAAATCACAAAGATATTTAAAAATTTATAATATAGCTAAAACAATTTTGAAAAAAACCCAGAAGCTGGAAGATACAGCATGTTGTTAAAACACACACACACACCCCTAAATAAAGGGAACAGAATAGAGAATGCAGAAATAAATCCACACACACACGGTCATATGATAGTCAACAAAGGCACTAAGATAATTAAATGGGAAGCAGCCTTATCAACAAATGGCACCAGAACAAATAAATGAATCTTGATTATTACCTCATATCACTCACTAAAATTAATTCAAAATGATCACAACCCTATGAAAAAGGGTAAAAGCTAAACTGTAAAACCCCCAAAAGTAAACACAGGACAAAAAAATTTTCACGGCCCCATGTAAGGCAAAGATTATCAGAGAGGCCACAAAAAGAAGGCAAAACCGACAATTTTAGAAGGCTGACAAGCAGTACTTTATCAAAATTAAAACCTTCTGCTCTTTGAAAGACAACATTAAGGAGATAAAAATCAAGCCACATACTGGCAGAAAATATTCAAAATACATGGGGCGCCTGGGTGGCTCAGTTGTTAAGCATCTGCCTTCCGCTCAGGTCATGATCTCAGGGTCCTGGGATCGAGCCCCACATCAGGCTCCCTGCTGCGAGGGAAGCCTGCTTCTCCCTCTCCCACTCCCCTTGCTTGTGTTCCCTCTCTTGCTGTGTCTCTCTGTCAAATAAATAAGATCTTTTAAATATATATATATTCAAAATACAATAATGAAAATGAAAAAAGACTTCTACCTAGAACATATAAAAATCTCTTACAGTTCAGGGGATGGTGGCTCAGTCGGTTAAGGGTCTGCCTTCAGCTCAGGTCATGATCCCAGGGTCCTGGGCCCAAGTCCCGCATCCAGCTCCCTGCTCAGCGGGGAGCCTGCTTCTCCCTCTGCCTGCCGCTCCCCCTGCTTGTGTGCACCCACTCTCTCTCTCTCTCTCTCTCTCTCTGACAGATAAGTAAATCTTTAAAAACAACAACAGAAATCTCTTAACAGTTCAGCAGTAAGGCAAACAACCCAATTAAAAATGGGCAAAAGATTTGAACAAACATTTCACCAAAAAAGACAAATGAATACCCATTAAGCAAATGAAAAATGTTTAAAACCATTACTCATCAGGGAAATGTAAAATAAAACTTTAATAAAATGCCAGTATATATCCACTAGAATGGCTAAACTTGAAAAGGCTAACAACGCAAAGTGTTGAAAATATGGAGAAACTGCAACTCTCATTGTTGGTGGGATTGTAAAATCATATTACTCTGAAATCATACTTCAGTTTCTCTTAAAGTAAAACATAAGAAATCTCATTCCTTGGTATTTACCCAAGAAAAATGGAAATATAGGTCCACACAAAGGCTTGTACTCAAACGCACAAGAGTAGCTTTATTCATAATAGCTCCAAACTGAAAACAACCAAAATGTCCATGCAAGATGAATGGAGAAAGTGGTCTAGACATATAATGGAACACCAGGCAACACTAAAAACTAGGAAACGCTAAAAACAAACCACTTAATAGATAAACACAGATGAATCGCGAAAACATTTTGGTGAGGGTGTAAAAAAAAAAAAAGCCAAACACTCAGCATCATTTAATATCTGACACTAGAAAATTGAAAAAAAAATACTACTAAGGCTGTAAAAAATAGATTTTTAAAGACATAAATAGATACTAAGTCACAAGAAACAATATCTTTAAGTCAGTAAAACTTCACAGAAGCAAGCATTTAAGGAAGAAAGGGATTTAAGCACACATGAAACTAGGGGACTGTTCCAATTAGAGGAGCTAAGAAAGAAAGATGACACAAACTTGAATAGGTGTGAACAAAAAGAGCAAAGCAGAGTGTTGGATGGACAGATGGGCAGAACACAATTACGCACTACCTTGAAAATACGCAAGCATTTGAATTTAATAAGACAAAAAAGGCAAAGATAAGAGAAAGGCAAGCTTATCCTCTCAACTGGATAATGCACAATTCTAGCCTCAGTGCTAGGTATCGTTAAAAAGCTGGGTTCATATACAATCCCTACTAAAAAACAACCTATTACATTCGTAGCTAGTAGACTAAGATAGCATTGTGTCATAATAGTATACTAATGCCAAGAAATGCCCATTTTCCCCCATGCCCTTCCACCCTCATCTGGATCCCCCAAACTACCCATGAGAACCAAAATACCTCTTCACGCAGCTTCTGTTCTTTTTAAAAAGTAAAAAAGAAAATAGCTTGAGAAATAATACACCATACATTTCACCCACTTAAAGTATACAGTTGAATGTTTTATATTCAAAGGAATTTGCAACCACTACCACTATCTAATTCCAGAACATTTTCATCACCCTAAAAGAAACCCAGTACTCATCAGTAGTCACTCCCCCTTCCTTATCTCCACCCACACCTGGAACATCTACTTTTTGTCTCTATAGATTTGCCTATTTTGTACCTTTCACATTTATTAAACCATACAATATATGGTTTTTTGTTGGCTGACTTATTTCACACAACAATATTTTCAAGATCCTTCCACCTTTGTACCATGTATCCATATGTCATTCCTTTTTACTGCCAAATAATATTCTATTGTATGGAAATACCACATTTTATTTATTCATTCATCAGTTCGTGGACATTTGGGTTATTTCCGCTTTTTACCTATTATAATACTATGAACACGGGTATACAAGTTTCTGAGTGGAAATATGTGTCCATTTCTGCTTCTGCTCTTACAATAAAAAAAATTAGTGTCTTCAGATTTTCTTTTCTATAATCTCATTTCATTACTGTATACAACACCTCCCCACAATGATACACATAACCATTGTTATGCCACAGGTATAAATTAGGCATTTTAAGTAAATTAGTAGGACCTATTTTATTCTCCCAAATAATTTACCAATCTCCTCAATCTATAATCAGCAAGATTACTGACAGTTTTCACAGTATTTAATATTTATTACAAGTTCTGATGATGCTGTCATTCTTCAAGTGGAGGATGTGACCTCTGAAATGCTGAAGCTCCATTTATTCTACCCCTCAACCTGACCTTAAGGGCTAATACTCCCAGTATTCCTTCTCAGGCATATAGTTACTGGAACCAAAAGCCTCAACTACCCAAACTCCAATAACAAGAAGTACATTTTGTACACACCAAAACAATAACGAAAAAAGTTTAAAGTGGGCACACTTTAAAATGTGACACTAAAAAAATAAAATAAAAAAGTGACACTAGGCACCTAACATAATGGTCAAACATATATCACTTTGGTTAAACAGTCTGGTAAACTGGCAAACTGTGTCAAACAGACATCCATATTAATAAGGATGTTGGCCAGAATCTAGAAAAGCTTGGGCACTGTACTCATGATATTCTGCAACTTCCTACAGTTTTGAACTGGAAGAAGCCTTAGAAAGGACTTTTTAGGGACACAAATTCTAAAGCTTATAGAAATGAAATGGAATCCAGGAGTAAAATCCAGACTACCAATCTAATCCACTAAAATAGGGTTCTACCTATTTAAAACAATGACAGAAACACCTGAACAAATGGAAAAGAAGAAATCGAGAAGGGTGAAATATATAAAGTGGATTATGAGATACAAACTTCCAGTTACAAAATGAAAAAGTCACAGAGATGAAAAGTACAGCAAGGGAGTAAGATAGCAAGATGGTAATAACATTGTTTGGTGACAGATCGGGACTACATTTATCACAGTGAACACTGAGTAATGTATGGAATTGTTGATCCATTATATTGTACATTGGACACTAACACTGTATGTGAATTATACTTCAAATAAAGTTTCCAGTGCAGAAGGAAGGAAGGAAGGAAGGAAGGAAGGAAGGAAGGAAGGAAGGGAGGGAGGGAGGGAGGAAGGGAGGAAGAGAAAGAAATCCAAAAGGTCTTAAAGTTATCTCAAAAGATGGATACCGTAACTTATGATTTCCCTTGCAAGTTATCTGATATTTCTAAAGTGCCCGAATCTAAGGGAAGAATGAAGGGGGGGAAGTCGGAGGGGGAGACAAACCCTGAGAGACTATGGACTCCAAGAAACAAACTGAGGGTTCTAGAGGGGGGGGGGTGCGGGGATGGGTTAGCCTCGTGATGGGTATTAAAGGGGGCACGTACTGCATGGAGCACTGGGTGTCATATGCAAAAAATGAATCATGGAACACTACATCAAAAACTAATGATGTAATATATGATTAACATAACATAATAAAAAAAAATTTACAAAGTGCCTGAATCTGATACCTTTCCTAAGCGAAAGAGAACTGGGAAGAGTTACAACTACTGCCCTAAGAACTACACATTATCTAATATCTGTTATATCTACAACATATCCTAGGACAGTTGTGGCAATTATAAATTACTATAATACTTTACTTCTTTGCTAAGTAGATCCATGGTTGCACATGTGTCAAAATTTTATCTCACAGCAGAAAAAAGGTTAAGAAATATTGAGCTAGATCAGCAGGGGTAGAGATATCTTAAAGTCATTTTCAAAACCTTATTAGCTCAGTCCAGATCCTAGATTTTTGCACTTTACAGTCATTGAGAGACAGCAATTTAAAGATTCATTTATATTTACCAAGAAGAACTAACACACAAGCATAAATGCCTTCGATGCAGTGTGCATGGGTCTACTGCCTTCAGTATAAGGTCAAACATAGTAACTACGACAAGACAGACACAAAGTATTACTGGATTTCAAAAGAAAAAACTTCTAATTGGAAAAGAATCCATTTTTTATGGAGAGCAAAGCATTTGGTCTGGCCTGGGAAGGGAGACTAAGAAGTGGGATACAGAGAATGAAAAAAGGATAACCTATCTATTCATGCCTTCCACTTAGAAGGTATGTATTCCCCTACAATTCCCTTCAAATAATCAAAGAATGACCTAGCACTGTGCTTTTTAAAAAGTGGTTCTAAGGAGTATCCTTTAAGGAACTAAGTTTTCTTAATAAGAAAGGACATACACACCATCTTCATTATCCTGTATGGGCATATTAAGGAAGGCACTAGGTCACTTCCAAGCTTAAAAACTTTCAACAGCTCTTCCTTACCTGAGGAACAAAATCCAAACTGCTCAACATTCAAAGTGCTCTACAATCTGGCCTCAAGCTCTCTTTCCCACTTCACTCTGAAAAGCCCCCCAATCTAGCCCAACTGTGTGGGTTACATACCTCTCACATTCCTGTCTTAGTTCCTATGCTCCAACCATATTCTCTATATGAAATATCTTCTGCATCTCTGACAATAAAACTTGACATTCAACTCAAATACCAATTCCTTCATGAAGCAGCTCCCTTATCACTTCTGAATTCTCCTTCCCTGAGCTCCCCTAATCCATTCATTATGTCTAAGATTTACACACCACTTGGTAATTAGTATAACACAGCAATTAACAAGAATTTTACCCTCCCTAAGCCATTACCTCCTAGAAGCAAAGAGCTGTATCTCATAGGTGTTTTTATTTCAGAACCAATAATATAGAAACAATAGTTAAAGCACTGAGAATAGATAAGGGATAGCTTAAAAGAGGGAGTGAGGGAGCAGAGCCATGGACACTGCTTTGGGGCTACCATATTTACCAGTCAAAAGAAAAATGGGAGGGCAATAAAAAGAAAGTGTATAAAAACAGCCTGTTATTATTTAAGACTATTGGAAACTATGAAAACAGAAATGAAAGCTTACAAATGAGGATCCAAAGACAGCTAGGCACAGGTACTGATTAACTTTTAAACACCATTAGAAAGAGGTAGAGAATTCCAAAGATATATCATTGATAGCAAAAAATTTTAATTTATATTATGAAAGATTTCTGATGTTTAAAGTCAATGCACCTTTCAAACCTGGTTGGTATTTTTATTTTAAAAAATGTACAGTGACTAGTTTAAACAAGTCAACCTGAAACACTGACAAAAAACTTGTTAATTCTAGGGAAAGAAATGTTTAAGGCACTAAATATTTTAAACAACTAAATTCTAGAACCAAGCATAAAGAACTTCCACACATAATTCCAACTTCATGTTAAATAAATTTCTCATGTTAACAGGACACATAAAAGCATAAAAGACAGAACCAATTAACGTTAGCTACAGTAAACAGATTTAGTGCCATCTTATTAAACATAATAATGAACGTGTAGCCAAGGAATAACGCCACACCTACTATTTATTGTAATCAAAAGAGAATTGTCAAGATCGTAAAACGGAGAAAACCAAAAGAGAGTAGAAAAAGAATGAAAAGAGGTATATGTAGTTCAATTTTCAAAGAAATTAACATCAGATCAATTCCCAAGTTTAAAAGTTACCTTTTCTAAAAAGTTCACATACTACATTGCCATTCGAATAAACAAGTACCAAGAAGCCCTTGGCTAAATATAGTTCTATAACTCATTCGTGTTATAATAAAACCAAGGCATTTCCAATATACATTCTAGAAAAAAAACTTTGAATTAATAACTTTGCTTTACAAAAAAAGCACTTAAGACTTCTTGCAATAACTCAGAAACTGCATTTGCATGCTAAAAGAATGAAGTAAGAGTATTTAAATTAACTTCTCCTACAAGGTATTTTCTGGAGTCTCCAAGCTCACCCATGAAAGCTGACTGCCTATGTCTCTTCCTAACTAAAGGCTTTATAGCACTGACAGCATAATTCTAGATTCCTGCTCCCTTCCCCCAAAAGTAGAGACTTCAGTGAGGACAATGGTGATGGTTTATCTAAGTAACTCTAAAAATATTCCCCCAAACCATACGAAAAAACAAGAAAGGAAAAGGAAATTCTACACAAAACCATGCTTTCAGCACAGCCTTGAAGACAAAGAATGCTGATACTGCAAAACAACTGTGAGTGAAAACAGAAAAATCACCAAATCCTAGCACTTGATCTCTCAGGCTGTCACTCCATCCCTACTTGAACACAGGCTTGGAGGCAAGGAGGCTAGCAAAGGAGTGCCAGGGTTATTTGCAAGGACAATGAAAACTATGAAACCCACCCAAAACCTGAATATACTGGAAAAGTGTCAGAGCAGATCAGAACACTGACGCTAGGTAAGAAAGTTCAAAGTTCTGGTGATTTAAAGGAACAGGTGCCATTTAAGACACTAGCTGCCACATAAAGGGGCACAACTTTGAAACACACAGCTTCTGGGGGAGAAAGCGGGCAAAAGGAAGGGAAGAGTGCCCTTTCGCAACTGAATAGCAAAGGGAAAAAGAAAACGGGTAAAATTTAGGGTCTTGCAAGACCAAAAAGAATTATCAACTTGGAAGTCTCACAACCCTTCTCCAGCCACTAAAACCAAAACCACACACCAGGACTGTTCTATACTGACAGAAGAAGCACCAGTAAACCAGGAATACCATAAGACACCCCAATACCATACAGATGAACAAAAGAAAAGTGAAATCCAGAAAATCAGGAACCTGAATTTGACACATATCAACTGAGGAAAAACCCCTGCCAAAAACAACCTCCAACAACCTCAACAACAAAGCAGAAAAAAAGGTAAGTCAATACTCCAAATAGAATTAAAGATATTCAGGGGCGCCTGGGTGGCTCAGTTGGTTAAGCGACTGCCTTCAGCTCAGGTCATGATCCCGGAGTCCCTGGATGAGTCCCGCATCAGGCTCCCTGCTCGGCAGGGAGTCTGCTTCTCCCTCTGACCCTCCCCCCTCTCATGTGCTCTCTCTCATTCTCTCTCTCACAAATAAATAAATAAAATCTTTAAAAAAAAAAAAAGAATTAAAGATATTCAGACAAGCATTTAAGGATATGCAAACCACTTTGAATCAGAAATTCAAAAACTAAAAACAAAAATGGACAAAATACAAAGAGAAATTGTAAAAGGTGAATGAATCCAAAAAAGAAATGGAAAAAATAAAATCATTACAGAAATGCAGAATAAATTACAAGGCATCCAAGAGAATTGACTCAAATGAAAATAAGCTACCATAGTCTACCACAAGAGTTATGAGCCACATCCATCCACATTTGGTGTTATTTTTTCATCTGATTTCAGATAACTGTCTATCCACCACTTCATAATCACTCACAAGCCACAACCCCTCCAACACTCACATAAGGAAACTTCTTATCTTTTTCACAGTAAAGTGCCATATTTACTATGTATTAAACATTCAACATGTCTAAAACTACGCTGTTACTTTAAATATATTAGGTCCCTCTTTTTAATGTGTCACTGACAAAGCTTTTGAATATTATTCCCCTAACTCCCATGAACCCCGTGCTTTTTATTGCAGGACTTTGCACAGCATTAGATTTTTAGGAAGATGTGTACTGTGTCATAGCAGAACTGACTGCAGAAGTGTATGTGTGGATTACTATTCAGGCATATATTTCTTAGCTCTGCTGAAAAAGGCAGACAATGACACCCCAATAGCAATGAGCACACCTAGCACCCAGATCTCAGATTCTAAATGTCATCTTCCAACAAAAGGAGTCAGGGCTCTTTGGAAAAGAGGATAATACAGGTAAAATATAAATGAGCCTAGAGTTTCCGGTAGTACCAGAAAGTAGGGAAGTTTTGAAAAAAAGACGAAGATATGTCAAAAGGACACAAGAGTCCAACAGGAGCGTCTTTCAATGGTTAAAGCTGGATAATCTGAGCAATAAAATAAATAACGATAGCATCAAATTATAACCTACAAAATACCTCTGAATCTATACTGACATAAATAACCGAATAAATAAATGAGAGAGAAATGGCATCTCTTCAAAACAGAGGAATTTCAATTGGTAAATGAGAAAGGAACAAAAAAACTACAAAATTGCTATGAGGTGACTATTACAGTAATACAGGTATCCCCCACTTTTGGAAAGTTCACAATAAGCAACTTCACTCTTATGAGAGACCCACAATCGTACCTGTTTTCTAACTGAAAGAAATATGGAAAGGATTTTTGCTTTTAAGACGAAAAGGCAAAAAGAGGGAGCGGGAAGGGAAGGGGCACAAATAGCATCCAGCTTTTATTTTGCAAGGAGCCTTCGCGGAGGCAGCACACACCCTGAGCAGCACCACCAAGCTCCTTCCCTGAGAACTACACTCAGCACCGCAGTGTAATCTCAAACTGCCACAGCTTTGAATTCTGTTTGTGAGCGTCTGGGCTTTATCTCAATTTAGTGTGTGCATCCATTAACGTGATGTGTCCTAAGGTATCAGAAAAGCCGAAAGAGGTTATTTTTTTAGTCAAAAACCTCAAAAATTTTCCATATAAATTAACGGTGATGGCTTCTTTACACCAGTTCAGCTTTTGGAAGGTTTTACAGGAACACTCTACTATCATATACTGGGGAAAATCTGGAATTGCTGCAGGTTAAGTTCCACCCATGAATGCTAAAAACAAGTGAAAGTTTGAGAAGAAACAGGAAATTAACAAACTCTCAAAGTATCTCCAAAATATTTATCATTTTCAAAGAGAAAAACTATGACTTTACAATGGAGAAACCAGCAGAGACCGCCTTAATTAAGTACTCAAGATTAACATCACCAGTAATAAGATACTGACATCATGTACCCCTGACATAAAACGTATCTCTTGATATGCTACCATTACTTCAGTGGTGTTATTGCCAAAAATGTAAAATTCTAAATTAATCGTAAAAAAGCATCAGAGAAATCCAAACTGGAAGATATTCTACAAAACAATGACCAGTACTCCTCAAAAGCATCCAGGTCAAAAGAACAAGAAAAGAATGAATGAATATCACAGATGTGAGGACACTATACAATAATAAATGCAATGTGGGATCCGGGGCTGGATCCTAGAACCAAAAAAAAAAGGTCATTAGGAAAAAAACTGATGAAGCGCAAATAAGATATTCAGTTTACAGTATGTTAATATTAATTTCCTGGTTTTATTATACCACAGTGGTCCAACATTGGGGAACAATCTATACTATTTTTGCAACTTTTGTCTAACACTATTCTGCAATCCCATTTTTTTTTTTTTTTTAGATTTTATTTGAGAGAGAGAATGAGAGAGAGAGCACATGAGAGGGGGGAGGGTCAGAGGGAGAAGCAGACCCCCCGCTGAGCAGGGAGCCCGATGCGGGACTCAATCCCTGGACTCCAGGATCATGACCTGAGCCGAAGGCAGTTGCTTAATCAACTGAGCCACCCAGGCGCCCCCGCAATCCCATTTTTTTAAGTTTAGTATTAAAAAAAAGGAATCCCCACAAAATGATTAGTCTACTTTTTACAAAAATTTACTAAGTTATGGTAATTCCCATGGCAATTCAAAATTCATCAATGACATCGCATCATTTTGTTCCAACATTAATAACCAACTCATTATACTGAAAGAACAGATCAATGCTGCAATGTGATTATTTCCTGAGACGTAAACTGCAGAAGGATATGTAAATTTGATACCGTTTTATAAAGCTTTAAAACATGAAAAACACTATATGTCGTTTAGCAATATATATGGATAGATGGCCTTAAAAAAAAAAATGAATGGGAAAGGTAAATTCTTATTTAAGACAATGATTACCTCTGCAGAAAAAAGGGCAACAGGATTTTTTTTTTAAAGATTTTATTTATTCATTCAAGACACAGAGATACAGAGATAGAGAGAGAGCACGAGCAGGGGGAGAGGCAGAGGGAGAAGCAGGCTCCCTGCTGAGCCAGGAGCGGGACGTGGGGCTCGATCCCAGGACCCTGGGATCATGACCTGAACTGAAGGCAGATGCTAAACGACTGAGCCACCCAGGGGCCCCAAAAGGGCAACAGGATTGAGAAAGATCCATTATATTCATCCTGCTAGTATTCATTACATTATTCACTCTAATTTTTGTATGCCAGTTATGTTTCATAATTTTTAGCCACTACTGAGAAGCACGGACATTTTTAGCTATCTGGGGCAACAATCTTCTGCTTTGTTTTTAAAAAAGTTTTCATTGTTGTGGGGGTTTGTTTTGTTTAATAAGACAATCTTACTAAGAATACCGTATTTGAAATTTTTCATTTCTGTTTTCCAAACCAAACAATGAAAACTTTAAGATCATCTTAAAATAGGGTCCTCTGCCTTAGGACAGACATATCCTTCGGCTTTTTTTATAGATATATATACAAATCCTCCCTGTTTCGTGATCACTTCATACCTTCATTTCCACAGCCAAATCCGAAGGCCTTGTCATCACCAGGAAGTCTCCCACTTCTGGCTACACCTCTTTATCCTTCCAGGCACTCTCTCATCCAGTACACTCATCCCCTCAAGCCTGCTCTTCCTCCTGTGTTCCTATTTCAGTAAACTACCCATTCACTCCCTCAGTTGTCCAAGCCATAAACCTAGTCATCACTCTTAACTTTCTCTTTCACCTTCCATATGCCCTCCATCCTGAATCCTTTCATTCTACCTCCTATGTATCTCTCAAATCCACTTATTTCTTCCATCCTCATCCTACACTGTAGTCCAAGCCACCATACCTCTTTTAACTAATTTGTTGTAACACCCTCCTAATTATTCTTCCTGCCTACCACTTTTAACTCTCTCCAAAGAATTCTCCACAGTGCAATCAGTATTATCTTTTTAATTAATTTCCTCCCAGGCTTAGACATTTCGATTTTCCCTAGAATAAAGTTCAAATTCCTTAAGACGGCTTATAAGGGCTCTTCATAATCTGGCTCTGATTTTTGTCTTCAGCCTCATCTTTCACTACTCCTATGGTACCTGCCCTCTCTTACACTGCCTGATCCATCCATACTGTACTGTTTCTCCAAGCAATCCAAACTCTCTAAGTATTATCTCCTGTCCTTAACACAGGTCTGGTAAACTACCCACCCTCTTCACAAGGTTAAGTCCTCTTGAGGCTTTAACCTAAACAAAAGGTATCACTTCTCTGGGATAAATTTTCCTGGCCTCCCTGAAACTGGGTTAATCACCCCTTCTAAATGCTCCTACAGCACTCTGCATGGTACACATCAAGCATGTAGCAAAGTGGATAATAAACACATATATGTCCATACTCCCACTTGACTATGAAAGCCAAGCCTGTTCACTGTATTCCTCACTACCAAGGCCAATGGACTGAATTAATAAGATACTAAAGACCAAACTGTGAAATAAATTGCCAAAGTAACACAATACTTACAAAGATAACTCTTGGCCCAGGTGCACAATATTCTTTCCACTATACTTTGTGGCACTTAATTTTATGTTCATAAACAATTCAATGTTAATTAGGTATAAGGCATGTAACACAGAGTTTAAAAGGATCTAGATATCATCTCATTTTATAATTAAAGAGATGCCCAGAAAGGTTATTACCTGCTGAAGAACAAAACACTATTAAACAGCAATGCCAACATTAGGTATTTTGATGTTCTTTAATTACATACTTTAATCTCAAGGAATTAAGTTTTTAAAATTTTAAAACTGAAAAACTTTAAAGTTTTTCATTTCTTCTAGGATAGCAATGTTATTAAAAATAGAACAAATGAATCACCAATTCACTTAAAAGTTTCCACAAAATTACCTACAATGTTATAACAAACATAAGAATATTTAATTATGGTGTAAGAGTAATAAAGATAATACTGAGTCATTATTATAATTATATATTATAAGCAACACATGGGTATCAACTGTGTTCAAGGCACTGTGGAACACATTCACTAAATATACAAAGAGATATAAAACAGGATTCCTAACTCCCAAGAAGCATATAATATGTTTAGGAAAAGAAGAACCAAGCATTTTAGAATTAAATAGAAAAATTAGGTAAAAGGAATCACTTAAATTATTAACACTTTCAAAGGAAAAGGAGTTTCAGGAATGTAAAGAGAAATCTATTGCCTGAGAAATCAGCATAAACTCAAAATTTCTCAGGTTGGTCAGCTGACAGGGCTCTAAAACAATGTGAGTTCGCTATCAAGGAGCATACCAACTGCCCAGTTCTTGGTTTCTAAATAGTCTTACCCAACAAGAGAAACCAGAACTCCTTGTAGAAATGGCTGATTCTAGGACAGCAGCAGGAAAAGCAGATGATGTGCCTGGAATATCTTGTCCCAAAAGTAAGGAAGTGCTCCAAACATGATAGAAACATGTCAAAACCATCAATAAGTTGAAGGATTTCTCACTGACCAAACTGGAGTTAACTTGGAACGTCAAAATGAATACTGAGAGTAATCAAGTATAATCCTGCTTAATAAAAAAGAATCTATGAATTTATATTGATATTAAGTAAGCAAATGAGAAGTAAAAGCTCTTCTTTACAATGTATTACCAAATATTAAATGCAAAAGAATAGCTAGACAAACACCATTTTGGAACCACTGTATAATAATGGACTCAGGCAAGAATCAGCAATGAATGCTAAAACGATTATGTGAACATTTCTGGGAGGACAGTATTTACACAGTCTGAAAGTGCCTCCCCACAGATTATTCAGTAATAACAATAAGGACAATGATAACTTTTATATGGAGAAAACTGGCAGGCAAACCTTAACTAAGTGATCCAAGTAAACATCACCAACAAAGGGTCAAACTGACATCATATTGCCAACTGATGTGATGCATTGAGGGGTATATCATCACGTATTTGGTTGTCCTGCCAGAAATGCATAACCTGAATCTAACAAGAATGAAGCAATATGACAAACCAAAACTGATGGACATCCTACAAAACAAAGGGCCTGTACTATTAATGTCAGGAAAAAGAAAAAAAGTTGAAGGACTGTTTCAGATAAAGGAGACAGAAGACAGGAAAACTAAAATGTAACAAATAATATTGTATTAGAAAAAAATGCTACTAAAGGATATTATTGGCACAACTGAAGAAATTTCAACATAAACTATATACTAAATCACAGTATCAATATTAAGTTCCTTGAATCCATCATACCGTGGTTATGTAAGAACATGTCTGTTCTTAGGCAATACCAACTGAAGCATTGAAGGGTTAAGGATCATGATGTGTGCAATATACTCTCAAATGGTTCAATAATAAAAGTAATCATAATAGGAAGAGGAAGAAAAGGGAAAAGAGGCGGAGAAAAGGAGGAAGAAGGAAAAAGAGACCAATAGAGTGAATTCTGCTATTACAATAAATGTTATTATTATTAAGTTCAATAACATTATATGCTTAATATGTGGTTTCACTGTTAGCAAAGTACACAGTGCATTAATGCAGCATTTCCATCTATTCCTGGAATGTTTTGCCTCAAACAATTTGCCTCTGATTTTAACTGAATAAACTTGCATCTTTGGCATACTCCAGAAGATGTAATCAAGGAGCTTCAAACTATAAATAAAACAAAATAGTAATATCTATTTTCAGACTTTGGGGCCACTCTGCAAATACAAAAAAAGATAAAGCAATTGTGCTAAACATTAACAATTAGCGTATCTAGGTGACCAGTATATGAGAATTCATTGTATTTTCCTATAACTTTTCTGTAAGTTTTTTCCAAAAACAAAACAAAACAAAAAAACCTGTCAATGCCGAAATGTTACTTTGGGGAACAGAGTCATTTGTGAAAAACAAAATCTTAACTCCCAGATTCTTTTCTCCCTTTCCCTTCATAATCCATGTCAAATTAAGTTTAATACCATTACGAAAAAGATTTTCAGCATTAAGATAAGCATTTTGCTAAAGTAGTCCCCAAATCTTTAAAAAGCCCATTTGCAAGTCAGCTGTGCAGAATGTTGAATGATTTTCACTATTACAAATAGTGGATAAGTTCCTAATGTTTGGCACAAAAGCTCTTTGATAAATCTTCATTAGCAATACAATTGAATTAATATTGTATTTCACATATACTGTGTTAAATTGCACACCCTCCTAGCGTGGATAAGCTGAAGAGAGGGAATGTTGGTTAATAAGGAACAACCAGTAACTAATTATAATTTCTAACACTATTTTTACTAGGCTATGCATTTCAAACTGGAAATATAGCCCTCAGACAAGATGGCCACTCACTCCCCAGAAAGAAGGCAAAATGGAATCTCAGGAAATGCCACTTGGGCTAAACAGCTCTGACATTCCTGCCCTGACCCAGAATGCTGATGACATGTTAATATGTACAGAAAATGCCTAAAACAGTATTTTATAGTCTGAAAAGTACCTTTATAATTTTTAAAGTCTGATTTGGTTTGGGTATTTTAGTTGATTAGGACATCTTCCATTCAACATTTACTGAGCATTCACTATGCACCATAATAGATTGGTAGGTACTAAGCATACACAAAGAACACAATAATCTGGACGCCTGGGTGGCTCAGTCGTTAAGCACCTGCCTTCGGCTCAGGTCATGATCCCAGAGTCCTGGGATCGAGCCCCGCATCGGGCTCCCTGCTCGGCGGGAAGCCTGCTTCTCCCTCTCCCACTCCCCCTGCTTGTGTTCCTTCTCTCGCTGTGTCTCTGTCAAATAAATAAATAAAATCTTAAAAAAAAAAAGAAGAACACAATAGTCTTTGACACAGGAACTCTGAGTAGCTGAAGAAAATGACATCAACTACAATCCCTTAAATATTCTAAAAAGGGAATTACTCTTCAAATAGGGTCTGTATCAAGAGCAAGGGAGACAAATTTTGTCTAGAGACTAAAATTGGTATCACACATGACACCTGAGCTACAACTTAAAGGTAAGAGCATTCCAATCTCTGGCAAAAACATGAACAAAGATACAAAAGCACTAATTCAAATATTTCTGTCTTCCGACCATCAGGGTTAATACCTGGGGAGACAGTTATCAACAAGATAGACAAGGCCTCTGCCTTCATGGAGTTTACATTCAGGTAATGGGAAAAGACAATAAATAGCTATAACTAAAGAAATAACATGTGTACAAATTATAGTGTCTTGAAGGAGATAAGATGCACAAGAGAGTAACTAACGAGGTCTGACATTAAAAGTATGGCCTGAGTGACAAAGTGAGATCTGGGTCAAGTTCCAAAAGATTAGGTCAACCAGCCTTATGAAGAGCATCTCAACCAGGCACTGCAAAAAGTGCAAAAGACCCTAAAATAGGAAAGGACGCAGAAAGTTTAAAGAACAATAAGAGGACTGTGTGGTTGGCATACAATAAATGAGAAGAACAATGAGAAGCAGAAAGATTATTCAGGGCCATTCAGGCCATGGAAAGTAGTACAGACTTTATTTCAAGAGGAATGGGAAGTCACTGAAAGATTTTAGGCAGAGAAATAACATGATTTAGGATCTTAAAATGATCCCTAGGGCTGCTCTGTGAACTTCTGAGGAGCAAGAAAAGAACAAGCCCAGTTAGGAAGCTACTGCAGCAATTCATATGAGAGATAATGCCTTGAAATAAAGAGGTGGCAGTGAAGACTAAGAGTGGTAGGCTGGCTGAAGATAAATTCTGAAGGACAAGAGAATGTTCGGATGGACTGGATCTGAGAGAAAAGAAAAAGAATCCAGAGTGGTATCTTTAAGGTTTTGGCATGAGTACTCCCATTCATTGAGATGGAGAAGGGCCAGTGAGGACAGCAGAGTTTGGGGGTAGGAGAGAGGAAGAAGGTTGTGGGAGAGGAATAAATAGCTATACTTCAGTCATATGGCTAATATTATGTTTGAGATTCCAACTAGATTTCCAAGTGGATATCAAGCTCAGGAAAATTCTGGGCTAAAAAAATAAAAGTGGGAGTCATCATCCTGAAAATACATGGCATTTTCAGGGAAGAGCAAACAGCTGGCCTTAACTGGGTCATAGAAACTGAAGGGTAATGGCGGACAATGAGCCTGAAGAGATCAGATAGAATCATATAAAGTGAACCATGACTAATAATGACAATAGCAGAAGCAACAGTGATAGTAATAGTAGGGGGAAAAAATTACTGTATTTTAGGTACCAAGCACTGTGCTAAAGGGTTTATAACATACATCTTATTTAATCCTCTCAACAACTCTATGAAAAAGATAATATTATAATCACTATTTTATACACCAAACTCAAGAAGATTGAGAAATTGCCAAAGAACACAAAGTGCCAGAGTGGGTATTCTAGCTTAGGCAATCTTGATTTTAGAGGCTAATTTCTTATCCCTTAAATTACTGCCTCTCTACTGATTTTATGTCTTCAAATATTTCCTTAAAAGAATGACATTTACATGTGAATTTTAGAAATATAATTCCAGTCTCCATGTAAAAGGTGAATTGCTAGGGGATAAGAGGTGAGATAAGCAAACATGGTATTAGTCAAGGCAAGAGCACCTTGTTTTACTAAGCCAATAGTTACAAGTTATTTTACCAGGTTAAATGAAGAGTTTCCCTTTGTTCCAACAGTCACAAATCATACCTCAAACTAATCCAAGTCAACGTGTATAGCATGCTGCTTGTAACAAAAATAACCTGGTAAAAAGGTCCAGCTTATGCAGCATAAATTTACCACCCACTATCAAAACATTTCTCAAAACATACAACATTATTGATGGTTGAATTCTTTTTTAAATTCATAAAGTTTATATTTTTGTATAAGGAAGAAAATAAAATTAGTACTGACGCAAGACAACCATAAAGATGTGCCTTTGTTGATATTAGAAGTCTGATCAACTGTCTGTTTTTCACCCAGGTTAACAATTCCTCTGGCTTTCAGCATCATCAGTTATTAAACTGATGAAGTAAATTACCTGCTGTCATACACCAATGTTCAAATATTTGGTATTCTATCCACCTCACAAACCAGCTAATTTTTTCTTAACTCATAAGCTTGTGATTTCATTGATTACTAAGACAATTCAATATTAAATATTAAGTTTAGTAAATATCAATTAAGTTCAGTAAATACAATTATTCAAATCAGTAAATAACAAATATCTGTATAAAAATATAGTATTTATTAAACAAGTGTCAACACGTATGCTATGCATGAGACTAATAAATGGGTTTATACTCTTTATTATAATAAACTGGACAGAGGGTCCATTACAGATTACACAGATAAAGCATACACAAAATCATTTAGTTCCATACGCAGTAAAATGACATATAAAAGCTTAAAGATTACCCACTAAAGAAAAGCTATTTTTAAAATATACCTATTCCAGATAGGCAATAAAAATATTTTTCTAACTTCAAATTTTAAATACTGTATGTTGAAGACAACTCCCACAGATAATTCCTAAAAGACCTATTTCACTGAGGAGTAGGGAAAATACTTACATTTAACTCTAATTTTTTCTCTTTTAAATATTTGGAGAGACTGTTGGACATCACAATCAATGACTGCAGATCAAAAACCTGATATAGCTAAATAAACATTTTATGTATATATATTGTGACAATGAATTTAAAGCGCTGGGATTTTTACACCCAAAAAAATATATGAGCATTCTCCTGTATTTATACATTATAAGAAGTCCTTTTGGTCACAGACACTAAACATTCAGGTACTGGCAGAGTACATATATAGTCTTCACAGGAAATAAGGGAATGTTTAGAGGAATGGATATACAGAGGAAGGGATAAAGGGAGATCAGGCAATATGCATTTTTGTACATTAGCCTGTGCTAGGAACTCTCACACCCATTATTTCATTTAACAGTAACAATTCCATGGGGCAGGTAGTATAATTCCTTCCCATTTTATAGATGTCTCATAACTTCATAAGTGGCAGAGCTGGGATCTGAACCAAGATGTGATGACAAAGTCTTACAAACACAGCAGGACCTGTCAAAATGTTCTTTTGCAGGAGATTATCTAACTGGAAGATTGATTTGATTTTCCATATTTACACCTCTCTTATTACTTAAACATTAGAAGGCACTCACTTCTCAATTTACGAAGAATGTTCACAGATTTTCTTTCTAATCTGGAAAAAAGCAATACTGATCATTTTCAACCCACAAAGCAGTATTTTCATTGCTCTATCACTAATAAAAAAAAACTTCAGCTAGACTTTGTAGCATTCATATGTACCAGGAGCATGTCTCCATAAAAGAAAAAAAAAAAAAAAGGAATATGGTGTGATTCAAAGGCAAAATATATGAAACTGGAAATACCCACAGAAAATTCAAGACCATCATCATTGTATGTTAGGCTAAATTTCCTCTGCCAGACTTATAAGCAGCAAAGGGGGGAAAAAAAAAGGTAGCTTTCCAAAACTTGACTGACAAGCATGTTACTTCCCTAAGAAAACAAACTGGCTTACAGTTTCCTCCTCTTAAATCTGAGCAAAAATCTACTGACACATTTAAGTTTGAAATATTTCAAACTTCAAAATCATGTTCTAATAAAAAACACTTCCATAATTACTTAACCACCCTCAAAATAAACTGATATTTCTCTCTTGGTAACCAATTAATGAGTGACATTGCTATTGCGTGAATATTAATAAAATTAATATTAACCTGTATTACATTCTAAAAGAAAAATACAAAGCTATAATGCAATTGCTTTGAAAAACAAAACATCACTACTTGAAACAACTCAATATATCTTTCAAGATTATTTCTGGTTGCATTTACAAAAAACAATCTTTGACACACATACCAATTAAAGAAACATAGAAACTCTAAGAATTTGGAAGGAAATTATTCTCAAACCATAATTCAACACAGTGACATTACAATTATTATTTCTGCGCCCCTAGGAGCTACTTTCCTTCCACTGAACACCCCCTACATTTCATTCCCTCAACATTTTAAACTTTTGCTGGGAAGTAATTTAAAGAGTTAAACATAATTTTATCAACTTTGTTCTGATATGAATAACCATGGCTTTATATATAACAATAATGTGAATTAAATGAAATAGATATGCAAATAATTATGTTTAGAGAAGTCATTATTACTTCACCATCGCTGTTTTAACAAGTAAGTTTCTATTGGAAGCACTCTTCCAACAGAACTGTTAAAGACTGGGTCTGCAAAGTAAATCACTAGCTTAGCTCTTCACATGTTTTATTATAACACTATTACCACAACTTTTTACAATGCTCACGAGAATTAAAAGTGATTCCAGAATCAATTAGTGCATCATCATATAGAAGTAATCTCACTATTCTGGAGGACACATGTGTTCCTTATGTTTGTTATAAAGTCTAACTAAAACTGGCATCCACTTTAATGAAAACACTTTTAACTCTTCTCCTAAAACAAAAGTTGCCATTCATAGGAAAAATAAGAGTAAAGACTGAACCCTCCAAAAATATACCAGAAAAAAAAAAAAAAAAACCAAAACAAAAATGTACATACAAAAGCCGTAATAGCACAACATAGGTATTTTATCCTCACCTTATAAATTCATATTAAAGTAAGTGCCATTTTTGTGTTTAAAAAAAAATTTTTTTTAAAGCTATTTTGTTTACCTTTTCCACAGACTGTTCAAGTACTGCCAAGGTAACAGATTTTAAAACTGACAACTGGAGTACTTGGCAGTTGCCAAAACAACACAGCTGGATTCTTAAAGGGAAAGTACTCTTGTGTAATGTACACCTCATTACGGCTTTGGAGAACCTTCTCTTCATATAGTAAAAGATGATACAAGACACAGGGGAAACATGCTGTGTTAAAAAAACTTGAAAAATTTTAGACATGTGTTTAAAAATACTTATACCATTGTTAACACATCACAGCAGGCCTAATAGCACACTAATTGCAATACCAATCTTGTAAACTAAAATGCAGGTCAACACTATGCTGCACTTCTTTAATCTACACACGGTTTCCCTACTGGACCATGACCGGGGGCTCGCTTCGTAGCCCAGAAATCGTACTTCAAGTCTGAAGAACATTTTTATAGTTACACTTTCACGGCGGGGGGGGGGGGGGGGGGGGGTGTTTTTCTAATTCAGGGATGCTCACCTCCTTGAAACTTGTTTGCACTATCTCACCTACCAATTTAATCCTCGCGGTTCAAAGATAGAGGATATCGAACTAAATGGCAAAGTTTGTACCACTAAAACCTTCCCTGAGAGCCGGGATCCACCGGGATGTCAGGGCAGCTAGCTGTTCCCTCTGCAGCCCCTCCTTCCCCGCGACGTCTCCCTGCACCGGAGGGCGTCCGCACCCCGCAGGTGCCCCCAGCCCGGGCCACCTCCCGGCCCGCCCCAAATACCGACCCGGCCACTGACATCTCCACACACGCGCCGAGAGTTCGGACCTGAATGTTCCGCCCGCTTCGACCAACCTTCTCCCAAAGCAGAAGTGGGGGAACTTCTTCAAGTCCAACCACCGCGCAGAGCACCCCCGGCACGAGGGGTCAACCCTTTAGGGAGACCCGGGCGCGGAGAGCAGGAGGCAGGAAAGGGCCTTCGGGCGCTCCGCCCCGGAGAGGCTCCGGGCCCCCAGGGAACTCGCTCAACTTTCAAGGAGGCGTCGTCCACCACCGCCCCCCAGCCCCAAACGCGGTGCGCGCCCGGGGAGGCTCCTCGCGCGGAGCCCGCACGGCGAGCCTCCCTCCGCCAGCCCGCGACACCGGTCAGACCCCGGGCCCGCCCTCGGGGCACCCCGCCCCCACCACCGCGGGCGCCTCGCCCCTCAGCGCCAACCCCGCGCGACCACCCCGCGCCGCCTCCCCGCACCCCACCCGCCCCGTCGCCGCGCGCCTGGGACTCCGGCCCCCTGCCAGCCGGACGCCGCCCTGCCCTGCCGTCCCCGGAGCCCCGCGGGCGCCCCTCGGCCGCGCCGCCCCCCGCCCCAGCGCCCCCCAGCCCCTACCCGGCCCCCTCGCCGAGACGCCGCCCCCTCTGGCACCGTCGACCCCGCGGACCGAACCCCGCCGTCGCGGCCCTCACCGTGTCTCCGGCGCAGCTGGCGAGCGCACACACGCTGCAGCCCGGGCCAGCCACCAGCGCTCCGCGCCGCCCGGAGCCGCCTCCTTCAGCCCGGGACTCGCCGGGACATCCGCGCACGGATCCCCACACCGGGGCTATTTTTAGGAGACAGGCCCCGGCCAGACCGGAACTCGTTCCTGCCGCCGCGCGTGCGCACTACGGCTTCGGTCCTCGGTGTCCCTCCGCCAGCCTCGCCTTTCCCTCCCTTCCACTCGGCTCCTTCTCTCTCTTTTGCTTTGAGGTTTCTGTTCAGAGCTGGCTTATCCTTTCGGTGGGTCCTAGAGTACTTGGGATGGGAAAGACGAAGATGCGGGCAAAGAGAGTCACAGTGGAAACAAACGCTACTCCACAAGGACGCGAGGGGCGGACTATGTTTTTCCGGGTGGGTGAGACGGATCACCCGGCACAGGAAGGAGATGACGGCGGTTTGGCGCCGCGGCTACAGGCTGGAGCTCCCTTCCCTCTGAAGGACCGTGTTCTCCTGGAAGGGATACTGGTCACTTGATGAGGGCCTAGGCGCCTCCCAGGGCGGGGCGGCCCGGCGGCGTCGCGCCCTGCAGCCCCAGCCTCCCCCTGCCGCCTCCTCCCTGACCAGCCCGCTGGGGCCGGGACCGGGAGCGGCTTTAGTGACGCGGCGCGTGGCAAATCGCCGCGCGTGGCCGCCGGCTCCAGCCAACCGGGGGCCCGGGGGGGCGGGGCCCGGGGGCGGGGCTGGGGCTCCGGGGCGCGAGTTCGACAGACGCCCCGAGTCCGGTGCCAGGCGGAGTCCTTCGGGCCGGCCCAGACACCTCCTGCCGAGCTCCTGGGGCCGCGGCCAGCCTCCTTCTCCCCCCACCGCCGCCCTCAGACCACCCCGGGCCTCCCCCTCCCTCCCCCGCCCAGCCGCAGACCTCTGCTCGCCACGCACGCGCCCACGCCCTCATTGTGGTCAGGGCCGCACCTGTGCTCGCGACTGGGCCGCAGCCCGGTCACCCTCACTGAGCAAGCACAATGGGACTCCGGTCCCTGGCGCGCCCCGGCGGCTCGGACCCGGGCCGGGAGAGAGTAGGACTTGCAGGGGCCTGGAGTGGGCAACCCCTTTCAGCCTGGCGAGCCGAGCGCCCTACGTCCCGGGGGAGACACAACCTCCTACTCTGCAGTATTCATAATAGCGAATTACTAATAGGCATAGCTATAGTATGCCTTGAGCGCCAAACTATGTGCGGAACATTTTGCACGTGTTAGCTCATGTATTCCTTACAACACCCCCCATGAAGTAGATTCAGTTTCTATTCCCATTTTACAGAAGAGGAAAGGGAAGCTGAGCGCTAAAGCGACCCTTTGAGGTCACAGTTTAAGAGGAGAGAGCACTGAGGATTTGAACTCCCAACCACCCTGCATACTGTCTTTTCTGAGAGAGGTGCAAAGGAGACGTGCTTGGGACTGCCCTTCTGTTTTGTGGGGTTATTGGTTTTGTTGACGAAGGTCATCAGGAGGTGAGCCATTGTTGGTCCTTGCATCCTGAAGCCTGCTGACCTCTGAAGAGTTTCTACAGCCACACTGCCTACATCTGCACCTAGAGGTGCCTATGCAATGAACAGAAAGCCAAATGGTTATTTTCATTGGAAGATGAGAAACTCAGTACCGCAGCACTCTGAAACAAAGTGATTGGGGTGGGTGAGCCGATGAGCAGACGCTGGGCAAACGAACTGGGAAGTTACAAAGGAAGCTGGAGGCTCGCGGGCTTCCTCTCTTAAGGACGGGGCAAGGTACCGGGGAGAACCCAACACAAAAGCAGCAGACAGACACTGGAAAATAAACCTGGAGTTCTGCTCAGAGCCCCATAGTAACAGTTTTCAGAAGAGCCAGCAGCAAGAACTATAGGCAAGTTTTGAAAACACATTAAAACTTGGTGTAAATCAGCGAGTCACATGGAAATACATTAGCGAAGCATAATCACTATTATTTGCAATCAAAATAACCAATTTTAGGAAATCATCGCAGCTTCTATTCAGGTCTCAAAAGCATGTATCTGAAGTTCAATGTCTTCAGCAACTTCCAGTGCTCACCTTGGCATAGACCATGTGCAAAACACTTGTGTGTGTCACTGGCTTGGAGGAAACTTCTGAGAAGCATCATCTTTCAGTCCTCCAACTCTTTCTGGCCTCCTTAACGCACTCAGGTATCCAGGTATGTCTGAATTGAAAGGACTCAGCATTGTAGTAGGCACTGTGATATGGAAGTGAGCAAGAGCCGCCTTTCCTTCAAAGGGGCCAGCAGGCCACGGGAGAGATACACCTTAAAACACAAGCCAGTCTGCTAATCACCAAGAGAGAGGTTTTTGAGGACACCAGAAAAGCACAGAAGATGAGTATCTAAGAAGGGAAGACAATTACGGAGGGCTCCTTGGAGGAGGCAGTCCCATAGTGAAACTACAAAGTGTCCGGAAGGATGAAAAAGGGGCGCCCTCATTATGTCTTGATCTGAAGAATAAAGCCCAGGCTCTCTTGGAGGCAGCGATCCCTGACCACCTGGCCAGCGTCGCCCCTCATCTCTTCCTGCCATTCAGAAATCTAAGAAGTTTCTCTCCACACACCAGGCTGTTTCTTCCTGTGAGCACGGTAAACCCTCTTTATAACCATTAAGTCTCCACTTAGGCATCATTTTCTCTAAGAGCGTTTCCGTACTATAGTGCCTAGTTGAAGTGCTTCTTTACGTATGTCTGCCTCCTCCCTTTTGGAGAATTAGCTCCTTGAAGACAAGAACTGTGATTCATTCTTTGTTGATCCAAAATACCTAGCACAGTGCCTGGCCCATAATAGACAAGGAAGTAAAAGTTCCTTAAATATTTATGAGCAGGCTTTAGGCAGAAGGACTGCTGTATGCAATGAGTGTGGCTCAAGAGAGAAACCATGGCTAGTATATTGCGCCTGAAGCCTGGAGTCTGGATTAAGTGCTCAGGAGCAGTAGGAGATAAGGCTAGAAGACGGAGACGGTGCAGAGCCTTAGCAAATCCAGCTAGGCCATTTGGATTTCTTTCTGAAAGCAATGGGAAATACTGACAAATTTCAAATGGTGGAATAGTTTGACCTATTTGACATTTCCGAAGGATCACTTAGGGCAGTAGTTGGGAGCAGGTGAAAGAGAGCGAGACAGGAGGCAGGGTGACCAGTTAGCAGGCACGGCCACTGCTGGTAGAGCATCCCCTGCACACACTTCCCATCCCCAGAGATCTCCACAGCCTGTCCCCACACATGATGATGCCTTCCTGTGTGTCTCTGTCGAGGGAACACTTTGGCCCTAGGAGAGGGCTTGGGTCAGTAGACAAATACCCTAGCTTCCTCATGCCTCGGGAAGACAATTCCTAAGCATGTTCCCCAAAGTCTCTCAAGGGTTGGGGAGCGGGGATCACAGTGGATTGGGCCCCAGTTGTCCTCTGTGGTGACCCACTCAGCCACTTTTTGTTGTCTCTCCTCATCTCCCCTATCTCACATCCCCCTTCCCTCAGAGCCCTTGCCAGGATCACCTTCCAAATAAACAACCCATACCCAAATCCTTGTTTTGGGATCTGCTTTTCAGGAGACTCACTTAAGACAGACGGTAACTGAAGTAAGGAAGAAAGAGGACCTAAATGAAGATAGTTGCCTGACAGTAAGGAGAGAGCAGGAACAAAGCAAAGGGATAGCTGGAAGGTAGAATTGACCTGCTTGCTTTCACTGAATGTGGGGTTAGGGAAGGTAGAGGAGTCTCTGTTTGCCCCGAGGTTTCTGATTTGGGGTCCCAGGTGGATAATAACAGCATCATTTAAGTGGGGAACACTACTGGAGGGGGCTGGACAAGACAGGAATGATGAGTTCCATTCCATTCATGTTGAAATTGAGATGCCTATGGGACAAAAGTGTCCTTAGCCTTGTGGGGTTGGAGAAAGATACAATTAGATGAGACTGGACAATGTAGGGAGGGCTTTCTGGAGGAGGAGAAATTTAAGCAGAATTTTGAAGTTGAAGTATATGAGCTGGTGGAAAAGAGAAATAGCTTATGGAGTGGAAGAATGATGAGAGGTATGGACAGTAAAAAGAATGGATTAATAGAAAAAAGTAAGTTTATCTCAACGAGGGAAACCTCAAAGAGTTTTTAATTTGTGAGCTGCTTAAAGATAGGAACCATGCCATGTTCAGTCTTGTGTCCCTGACACTTACATGAAGTTAATATTTATGAAATATGGTGTGAACCAGGCAAAATGTCTCAATAAATATTTTTCATGAAGTCTTAGTCTCGCATGAGCAAAATTAAAAATGGAAGGTTTTTAGATGGCAAAGACATATGAAAAGATGCACAACATCACTCATCCTCATGGAAATGCAAATCAAAACCCCAAAGAGATATCACCTTACATCTGTTTGGATGGCTAGAATCAAAAAGACAAGAAATAACAAGTGTTGGTGAAGACATGGAGAAAAAGGAATCCTGGTGCACTGCTGGTGGGAATGCAGATTGGCACAGCCACTATGAGAAAGAATATGGAGTTTCCTCTAAAAATTAAAAATAAAAATACCATATGACAGTAATTCCACTGCTGGGTATTTACCCAAAGAAAATGGAAACACTAATGTGAAAAGGTATATATGTACCCCTGTATTTATTGCAGCATTATTTACAATAGCCAGTATCTGGAAACAACACAAGTGTCTGTCGATAGATGAATAGATAAAGAAGATGTGGGATATATATACAATGGAATATTACTCAGCCATAAAAAGAATGACATCTTGTCATTTGCAACAACAGGAATGGACCTAGAGGGTAATATGCCAAGTGAAATAAGTCAGAGAAAGACATACACCATATGATTTCACTTATGTGCAGAACCTAAAAAACAAAACAAATGAATAAACTAAGAAGCAGGGAACATAGAGAACAAACTGATGGTTGCCAGGGGGGAGGCAAGTGGGGGGATGTGCAAAATAGGTGAAGAGGAGTAGGAGGTACAGGCTTCCAGTTATGGAATGAGTAAGTCCTGAAGATGAAAGGTACAGCATAGGGAATATAGTCAACGATATTGTAATAGTGTTGTATGGTGACAGATGTATAGAGATATTGAATCACTATGTGGTATACCTGAAAGAAATGTAATATTCTGTGTCAACTATACTTGAATTTTTAAAGAGATATAAAACAAAATTGAAGGCTTTAAATGTGTTACCCCAAATTAGTGAATTCTCCAAATTCAACTTTGTCTTTTTTAGAAATATCACATATAAAAACTACATCTTACTTGTAAAGTGACTTGCTTCACTTGTATATTTTACTTGTAAATCTGACATAGGATTTAATGACTTGTAAATATTTGAGAAAATCCAAATTCCACCTTTTAAATTAAACCCAAAGACAAAGATATAATCTAATTTGTACTGTACATCACAGGTTCTTTAGAGTTAAAATCATTAATGTATACGTGCGAAGAGTGAGACCTCTCACACATTCTTTTTCTATTGCAAGGTCCATGATAAACATTCAGATCTAAATGCCATTTTCCAGGGGCGCCTGGGTGGCTCAGTCAGTTAAACGTCTGCCTTCGGCTCAAGTCATGATCTCGGGGTCCTGGAATCGAGTCCCGTGTCAGGCTCCCTGCTCAGCGGGAAGTCTGCTTCTCCCTCTCCCTCTACCTGCTCCCTGCTCGTGCATGCTCCAGCTTTCATTCTCTCTCTCTCAAATAAATAAAATCTTTAAAATAAATAAATGACATTTTCCAGTAAAAAGGAACCAGAGGGCGCCTGGGTGGCTCAGTTGGTTAAGCAACTGCCTTCGGCTCAGGTCATGATCCTGGAGTCCCAGGATCGAGTCCCGCATCGGGCTCCCTGCTCAGCAGAGAACCTGCTTCTCCCTCTAACCCTCCTCCCTCTCATGCTCTCTGTCTCTCATTCTCTCTCTCGCAAATAAATAAAATCTTAAAAAAAAAAAAAGGAACCAGAGCCCCTTGAAGAGATGGTTGATTCCAGGACTGGGAAAGGAAAACAAACTAGATAAACCAATGGTGCCAGAAAGCAAGGACTTGCTCAAAAAATGGTGGGGGCCTGTCAAAGAGACACAGGAGCTCACCTGAAAAAGCTGCCGATGGCAAAAGCTGGACCAATTTGAGCAAAAATAACGCCAGCATTGGACTATAACCTATAGAATAAAATAAATACCCATGAGCCCATACTGATAAAAATAATTGAATAAATAAATGAGGGAAAAAGTAGAGATCTTGCTTACAGTAGAATTCCCACACACACACACACACACAAAATGCAGAAGGAATGGGAGCTATACATAAACCCCCTTCAGGCAAACACCATAGTTAACAATCTGTTGCAGGCAAGAACTATTAATAGATACAAAATTAGTGGGTAAAAGGATGATGAGAAACAGGACATTCACATAGTCTCAAAGTAATTCCCTACAAGACATTTATTAATTACATCAGGAAAATAGTAACTTCTCAATAGCGAAACCTGGCAGACACCACCTTAACCAAGTGACAGAGTAACAAAGTGTATGGACTTCATGGACCCCGTGATATGGTGCAATGAGAGGGGCATATCCCTTCTTTGGTGTTCCTGCCAAAAGGTTATAACCTGAATCTAATCATGAAAGAACATCAGACAAACACAAATTGAGGAACATTCTATAAAATAACTGACAGCTAAGTGCAAAATGGGATTCAGGATTGGATCCTGGTGCAGAAAAGAGACCATAGTGAGAAAACTGGCAAAATCCAAATAAGGCCTGTAGTTAGTATGTTACATCAATGTTAATTTCCTGGTTTTAATAATTGCACTATCCTTACATAAGTTAACACTGGAGGAAGCCGGGTGAATGCTCTGTATGATGTTTGCAACTTTGGGTAAGTCTAAAATCATTTTAAGATAAAATTTTTTTAGGTGATAGAATATTTTAGTGTTACTCAACTCCACGATAATAACTATCATATGGAATTCATATAACTGGTAGAAAACATTTTTACAATATCTCACAATAGTAGGCTCAACTTCAAACTGGCCAACATTAAAACTATTGGTAAAATGTTGATGTATGTTTTGAGATGATCATTGTTTTGAATTAAGAGGGAAAAACACAGAAGATAAAATGTTTCCAGTTACTACACAAAGCAATAAAGTCCATGGCTGCCATGTGGCTGTTCCTAAATATCAAAATGTAAAACACACCCACCCACACACATACGCGCGCGTGCGCACGCACACACACGTTTAACTTCTAACATTGCCTATTACATCTTTTTCAGGCCTTAAAAATGTTGTTTTCACTTTTCTTGTTTGAATATCATGTGGGCTTTTATTCTTGAATGCCTGATGATGAAAAGGATGAATTCAGGTTCTCAAAGAAGGGGATAAAAGAACTTTCCTTTGCTCGCAATTTGTATTCTTATGTGTCAAAGTCTACATAAAGATTAAATAAACTTTAAAAATGTGAGAAATTGAATCTTTGACAGCTGGATGTTTTATGCAATTGAACTTCAAATAAGTCTTTCGATTTCTATTATATGTTGTCATTTTGTTATATTGTATTTTTTTCTTCCGCACAGAGTTTATTCAGACTTTGTGATTCTCTCCCCAACCAACAATACATTCACATGTCAATTATAGTCATTCCAAACCTTGAGTTTATTCTGTTCACTTTCTACATTCCATCCAAAGAGGAGGTGCATTTCACTACCCTCCCCAGTATTCCATTCACATCTACCCCATGCATATGGGATCATGATCTCTCTCTATTGTCCGCTTTGCTTGTGCAGTTTTGTCATAGATGTTTCTTCTAAAGGCTGGAACTGTCCTAGTTCCCCCTAGTAATTTCTTTCAATACGCATCCCAAGTATTACCAGGCTCTACCATTTCTAATAGGATGTCCATTTAGATCTGTTCTAGACCTATATATCCCTCAAGATCTCATAGAAAAGTCAGTTCTCTCTGTGGTGGCCACAATATACAAATCATTCCCAAATTGCAACTTAAAATCTAGCAAGGATTTGTATTCATCAGAACTTTAGAAGACTGAGACAAATCTGGGAGTCACTGAAGAAGTAAGACCACACATTTTAGAGTCAAAATGTCCTTTGTTTAAATCACGCCTTTGCCATTTCCCAGGCATGTAACTTCGGGCAAGTTTCTCAACCTCTCCAAACCTTGATTTCTGCACATGCAGGATGATAACAATTCTTACTAAAGGTTATTTTGAGGATCGAGTAATTTACATAAAGCACTCACATAAGCACCTGCATGTACCCACATCAGTAGTAGCTACACGTGTGGTTGCTCACTGATGCATTCCACAAACTTTTCCTGAGCTCTTACAGGGTGCCAGGCACCCTGCTAAGCCCTGGGACTATAGAGACGATACATGTTCCCATGAAGTTTCTAGTCAGACAATAAAAAATATATAAACAAAAATATATATTTTATATAATATATATAATACATAAAAAATATATAAACAAGAAAATGTCAGAGAATGATGTTATAAGGACCATGACAAAAATAACACAAGACCATGCACTAGAGTAAAGGAGTGGATACCTTAGCTAGGGGTTCAGGGAAGGCATCTCTGAAGCAGTGGCACAGAAGCTGGGTGACAAAGTTGCCAAATGAATGAAGACCTGGGGAAGAGTGTCTCAGACAGAAAGAAAGAATAAAGTCCCCCAAAATGGGACTGAGCTTATTTTGTCCGAAGAACAGAAAGAGGGCAATTATGGCTGGAGCAAGTTTGGGGGCTCAGGGTGGTTTGTAAGCCATTGGTGCATTGTGTTATCTAGGTAAAAAAAATAATAATAAAAGAGCAATAAATTAAATTGCCGGCACGTTGGCACAAATTATTCCCTTCCTGTTCAAAAGGTGCAAGAGAGGCAACTGTCTGTCAGAATGTTAGTCAGCAGTTTTTAGCTGCAAATGAAAGGGACCCAAGTCAAATCAATTTAAGCCAAAAATTAGAAGAGGGAGAATTTTGTTGGCTTGTTTGAACGAAAGATTCAGGAGTATTTCCATCTCCAGCATTGCTGGATGGGAAGCTAAAAATTACATATCCATTCTCTCTCTCTCCTCATTTACTCTGTTCTGTGCCCAAAATGCATGCGTTGACACTTAATCCCCAGTGTGATGGTATTAGGAGGTGGGTGGGGCCTTTGGGAGGTAATAAATTATTGAGGATGGGGCCCTCATGAATGAGATTAGGGCCATTGTGAAAGAAGACTCCCTTGCTCCTTTAGCCTTGCAAGGATACAGTGAATCCAGCAGCCTATGAACTAGGAAATGGGCTCTCACCAAACACTGAATCTGTCCAGACATTTATGTTGGACTTTCCAGTCTCCTGAACTGTGAGAAATAAATTTATTATTTATAAGCCACCCAGTCCATGATATTTTTCTATGTTAGCCTGAACGAACTAAGACAATTACCCCTGAGAAAGAGTTTTCTTTAAATTTTATTTGCAAGATCCCAACGGTGAGCCTGGCCTAGGTCACATGTCTGGCTCTGCTCCATCATCCCACTGTGGCCGGGGTGATAGAATGCTCTGATTGGTCACTTTCAGGTCACTAGCCCCTCCCAGAGTTCTGGGAGGGGGTTGAACTCACCAAAACTCCAGGTCCACTCAGAGTGAGGGGTGTAGTTCCCCCAAATTGGGATGCTATTATCTGAAGAATGCCTACATGCCAGACAGACAGAAAGAAAATAGACATCACAACATCTGAGCAGCAGGTGTTGATTGTACGCTTGTAGTTAGACTATCAGTTACAGAAATTTGGTCCCTTGCTTCAGTGCTATCCCTGGGCTCCTGAGGGCAAAGAGACACAAAAGGAAAATGGTCAATAAGAAACCTAACAGATTATATTATAGGGCACGAAGTTCCATGCACTACCTTGACATCTTTGACCCTCCCATAGTTCTAACCCTGAGTTCCTGGTTCTCACCAGACACGTGTGCCCACTACCCGGCTAGCTCCTTCATCAGCCAGACCAGCCACACCCAACCTAGTCCTGAACCTAATAGGTTTCATATCCCTGCCAGTCCACACAATTATCCAAACAGGCAAATCACATTCTCCTATAAGAACCAGGGGGAATCTCACCCTTCTGTTACTAAAAAACTTTTCTCCCACAGCTCTTCCTAGTTCACCCTGCTCCCCAGTGCAGCCTTCATATGGCCCTGCATGGGGTGGACAGAGCCCAGCTGTTCACACTGCTCTGTTAACTGAGCCCTCTTTGGACTCTAATAGACCCCAAGAGCTCCTGCTGGTGGTTCTGTGGGCCTCTGTGTAAACTGGCAAAGCATCTCCATACCCTTGGCTCTCAACCTCTCCTCTCAGACGATCTTCTTTAACATGAGGCCTGGTGCCAACCCCATGGCATCTTACTCATTATTGCCTTGGCCGGAGTCTAGCTGAGGACCTAACACATAGTAGGCTTGGATAAATGTTCCCTGAGTAAAAGAATGGATCTTTGTCTTCAATCAGGCAACAGCAAAGTGTGGAACATTTTGGTCTGATGCAACTGCTTGAAAACTTGGTTTAAGTTAGAGCCAAAGTGACCAACCCAGAAAATCTGAGAATGGAAAATCTATTTTATCCTGGGCTTTACAGAGGAAGGAAATCCTGGAGGTCAGAAGCCATGGTTTCAATGCTCACATTAGAGAAGTATCAAAATGGACTTTTTTTTTTTTCTAATGAGGCTTCATTTTTTATGCTTACATTTTCAATGAGGTCCCTGTTTTTGTCAGAAATTTCAACCCCTGCTGGGTAATTGCATAACCCCTGGCTTTGCTTGGCCTGCATAGCTTGGCACGACTGTCTTTTTTTTGGTCCATGCTGTAGGCAAGATTTTTATGAGGCTTGATTCTTGTCTTGACTTTATTTGATCATGTATATCTGTAATTCAGTGCAGAGATTAAAGCAGATAGTACCTCTTAGCACCAAGAGGGTGAATACCAGAGAAAATGGTAACAAAGTATTTAACGTATACATATCTTTCCAGAAATCATGCTGGGGCGTGACTTAAGCACAATGTTTCAAGGGGCTGGGTCCTCTCCTTGAGAAGCATTTGCAAATTTTCAGCAGCTTGGGTAAGTTGGACTCAGCCTGCCAAATAAAAGATTGAAGAACTTCATCAAAATTCTTCCCTAGATCTGTGTCCTGGCCTTTGGATCTGCAAAAGGGTGAATTTTCGAGCAACTTCTCATCAGAATACCTGTTCTAGAGTGAAACACAGTGGCAAAGCTGAGGTTACAGAAAGACTCCATTTTTTCACCTTTTCGATTTAAAAATATGAAAAAGTTTGTTAACACACTGAGTTGACAAGGGTGTATAGAAACAGGGACCCTCATGCATTGTTAGTGAGAGTGAAAATTGGTACAATCTCTTTGAAAGGCAATTTGGTTACTATCTATCAGAATTTTATTTTATTTATTTATTTATTTATTTTAAAGATTTTATTTATTTATTTGACAGAGAGAGACACAGCGAGAGAGGGAACACAAGCAGGGGGAATGGGAGAGGAGAAGCAGGCTTCCCGCGGAGCAGGGAGCCCGATGTGGGGCTCGATCCCAGGACCCTGGGATCATGACCTGGGCCGAAGGCAGACGCTTAACGACTGAGCCACCCAGGTGCCCCAATCTATTAGAATTTTAAATGTACATACCCTTGAACCAGCAATTCCATATCTAATAATCTACCCCAAAGAAATATGTATATTCGTTGCAGAATTGCTTATGGCAGCAAAATAATTCAAAAAAGAAATGAATATCCATCAAAGTGAGGTTGGGTAAATAATGTATAGTACAGCTGTATAAGAGAATATATTCAGTACATACTATAAGAATATACTGTATATATATATATATAGTCCAAATTTATTGAATATATATTTATTAAATATATATATAGTCCGAATTTATTGAAATCTGTTCCAGAAGATGCAATTCAAATAGCAACTACCATCTGTGGTTTTAAGGTATGTAGAAATCTAAGTTATGTTTGGCTACGCAAGAATATAAAGTACATTAATTCAAGCTACAGTGTAAAAAGAAATAGTATATCCTCATTAAATGAAATGTTTGCAAGTGGTTTTTTTCTTAAGCACTAGGGACAGCCCTTTTTAAAAATTCAATAACGAAGCTTAAATTCAATGAGATACCCTCTACTTACTGTAACATGAAAGATGTTCACACTGAGACACTTCGGCCCCAACTTTCACTGTATGATATATACAGAATTAATAATATAGTAATATATGCTGTGTGTGTGTGTCTGTCTGTCTGTCTGTCTGCCTGTCTGTCGAGATCAGTGGTTTTCAACAGGTAGAATATCTGATAATATCTGGAGACAACTGGAAGGGGCGTCTAGTGGGAAGGTGCTATGGGCATCTGGTGGGTAGAGGCCAGGGATGCCACTAACCACACCACAATGCACACCAACAGCTCCTCCTCCTTATCCAGCACAAAACGTCAACAGTGCCAAGGTTGAGAAATCCTTCTCTCAAATTTTCATACATAACAACAGTAGCTCCCTCTGAGAAGGGAAAGCGAAAGACTAGATATAACCTTTTTGTACCAATGGAAATTTTACATGTGTCTACAGTCTATATTTGCTGTACTACATATTAAGCAGTTTTTAAATGTGCATTCTCAAGCTCTTTCAGGCAGGGTATCAGAAAGCAGCAGGTTCCACAAGAGGCACTTCTCTATTTTTGTCTCAGATCTCCTCCTTGCTTCGAGCAAATGACAGACACAGTGAGTAAGCCTGAGGACAAGAAAAAAGTGCTTTGAATTCACAAATTCCTGGGCCATTTCTGGTCACCCAGGGACAGAAATATCCCTGATGTGTTGACTCTAGAAGTGAAGAAAAGTGTAGCTTTCCTTTACTGCTTGCCTCTGCTCATGTTGACTCTAGAACTTGGCAGTGCAGAAAGGCAAATGCTCTTTTCCTGCCTCGGACGTATTGGTAAAATAAATAACCTCAGGGATATAGCTCTCTTATGGCCTGAATGTGCAGTTTTTATGATCCAAACCATAAATGATCTTTTAAGATATTTTGAACACGGATTCGAGTTTAGCATATAAGATTTAGCCACAAAAGTTTTTCCAGGTAGGTCTACAAGGATGTCCATTGCAGCATTATTTATAAATGGCAAGAATCTGAATAAAAGAGAGGGATCCAGGAGAAATGTTATATAAACTATATCCCAGTCATTCTACAGAATATTCTGCTACTGTCAAAAAATGAAGTCGGGGCGCCTGGGTGGCTCAGTTGGTTAAGCAACTGCCTTCGGCTCAGGTCATGATCCTGGAGTCCCAGGATCGAGTCCCGCATCGGGCTCCCTGCTCAGCAGAGAGCCTGCTTCTCCCTTTAACCCTCCTCCCTCTCATGCTCTCTGTCTCTCATTCTCGTTCTCTAAAATAAGTAAGTAAGTAAATAAGTAAGTAAGTAAGTAAGTAAATAAATAAATCTTAAAAAAAAAATGAAGTCAATCCAGGGTTCCTGGGTGGCTCATTTGGGTAAGTGTCTGATTTAGGCTCAGGTCATGATCTCAGGGTCCTGGGACTGAACCCTGAGTTGGGCTCCCAGCTTAGCTAGGAGTCTGCTTCTTCCTCTCTCTCTTCCTCTACTCCTCCCCCTGCTTGTGCTCTCTCTCTCTCAAATAAATAAACAAAATCTTTAAAATAAAAAAAAAATGAAGTGATGAGATGATCTCTAAGATATGTCACTTGAAAAAAGCAGGTTTCAGAACAGTATATATATCAGGCTCCTTTCTGTGTGAATTACAAAAAAAGACTCTTTTAAATTCCATCTTGGCATATGCACATTTCACTTTCTGGAAAGAATAATAAGAAACTCTCAACAGTAAAGTCCCTTTTTGGGGAAAAAGATGAGGACAGGGGCCTGGAGTGTCACAGGCAGCTTCCATTGGCATTTTGTACCCTCACACACTGTTTAAACATTGGCTGTGTACCTGTGCATGCATTATTTTACATTTTTCAACAGAGGTTGTCAGGATGGTAGCATGGACCACCTAAAATATTTTTCTTAGTATTACTTTTTATTTATAGAAATGTACATAATGTAAAAATATTATACATGTATATAATATGCAATATCATATATACAAATACATACAAATTCAGAAACCATCTACAAGTATAAAAGAGGCAAGAGACAATGGAATTAAAGACAATTTAATTAAAACTGGTTTTTAAAAATTACAGCCAAGTCAATTTACAGAAGGACACGGAAGAGCCTTCAGAAGTGAGCGATGCCATTGAACAACTATAAATAGAACATGTCTTCTTATTATAATTATCATTTTCATTATTATTATAGTCACCATTGTCCCTTAATCTGTTAGTATTTTTAAGCGTCTACTATAAGCAAAAAGCATTGTGGTTCATTCCACAGAGGAAGTTGAGACATCTACACAAGGGCACAGACATATACCCCTTGACTTACCTGACAGCTGAGGTGACAGATTTACACCGCATTATATCTGCAAACCAGCTAACCAGGGCTAGGGACTCAGGCAGCTCCTTGGCAAAAATCAGGTGCATGAACTGAGCCGGTCTGGTTTGAGGACAAATTGCCACAAAATCTCTCCCTTGTGGACCAAGACCTGAAGTCTTCACCAGCACACTGGGCCCCAGACTTGACAAGAGAGGCTGATTTCAAATAAAATGCTCACAATTACAATGTACTCAAGCAGGTACACATTTCCCAAACTGTAATACGGTGTCTAAATATACCTCTAAACAAAAATTTCTCCTGTTAGCAGATAATGTAAATCTTAGCCAATTGTGGGCAAAATGGGTTATTTAGAGTTGCATCTTATCTAATTCAAGAACCCCTACCCCCTTTCTTCCTGAGATTGACCTATATTGGGATTGGGGTGGGAAAAGGGAGATGCTGGTTCGTGGCCCTTCTCTGTAATCAGTTGGTATCCCACAGGATCCGCAGTCTGCTCTGGTTCTTAAAAACAGTTAACCTCCTCTGTCGTTTGTCAAGGCTGCGGTACAGTGTCCCTCACCCAGCTGTGAGGCTCCTCCAGGTGCCCTATTGGTCATAAAATGGATGTGGAACCCTTTGGGACAAAGATCCATAAATCAGGCTACCCAGCTTTTCATTCCAGTTTTGGGGTTTTGAACTCTGGCTGTGCATTGGAATCAACTGGGGATCTTTAACAAATGTCTAGGCCCTCCGCTGGCCTCGGGAGACAGCCTGGGCATCAGGTTTTGTTTTGTTTTTTAAGGTCTCCAGGTGTTTTTAATATGTATCCCTGGCTGAAAACCCCGCCCTAGTTCCTCCAGACAATCCACTCAGCTCTCTGAGGTCTCAGGTGAAGAGTTGGGCCCCCCTGTAGCCCCCGATCCATCAGGTGTCACCCCGTCTTTACCCTCTGACATGACTTATCACTGTGCTAATCAGTGCAGACACAGCTTTGGTAGCAAATATACCAAAATGTGTAATGGCTCAACATAAGAGAAATTTTCCTGCTCAATCCAGGGAGTCCTGGTAGTGTTATATATGTGGTAGGGGACTATAAGCAGATCTCTGGAACACAAGGTGGCTACAATTCTGCCATCCTCAATGGCGGCTTCCAAGGTTCCTCTAGAGGTCACCAAAACAGTCAGCTGAATGGGGACAAGAGCATGGAAACACACTTATAAAAGGTTTTGATGGCCAGGCTTGAAAGTGGCCCTTAGACCTTTTGTTCCCTTCTATTGGCTAGAACCAGGCGTATGATTGCGTCTAACTGCAAGAGAATCTAGGAAATGTAGTCCAACCATGTTCCCAAGAAAAAGAGGAAAATGGATTTTGATGAACCCTTAATAATCCCTACTGCCATCACTAGACGGTTGACCTTGAACAATGTAGGGGTTGGGGCACAGACTGCCCTGCCCAATTGAAAATCCAAGTGTAACTTTGACTCCCCCAAAACTTGACCACAAATAGCCCACTGCTGACCAGTAGCCTTACTGATACCAGAAACAGTTGATTAGCACCTATTTGGTATGGTATATGTATTATAGATTGTATTCTTTTTTTTTTTTTTTAAGATTTATTTATTTATTTGAGAGAGCGAGAATGAGAGAGAGAGAGAGTACATGAGATCGGGGAGGGTTAGAGGGAGAAGCAGGCTCCTCGCCGAGCAGGGAGCCCGATGCGGGACTCGATCCAGGGACTCCAGGATCATGACCCGAGCCGAAGGCAGTCGCTTAACCAACTGAGCCACCCAGGCACCCCTATAGATTGTATTCTTAACAGTAAAGTAAGCTAAAGAAAACGTGATGAAGAAAATCTTAAGGAAGAGAAAATACATGTAGAGCACTGTGCTGTATTTATTTACGAAATTGGGTACAGTTCAAATGCAGTTCAAACACGTTGTTCAAGGGTCAACTGTAGTTATTGCTCCTCTTTGCCTTCATCATAATTAGCTGGCAACACTCTAACTGGTGATGAGCTCATTATCTGCCCTCTTACTGACTGCACCTAAATAGCTGAATATGGTGAGATATGGTTTCATACTTAGTTCACAATTTTAAACCTCAAATGGGCACCCAACACTTGTGGCAATCGGACATTTCCTTAGTAAGCTGACTCTCCTACTGCCCCGTGTGACCACTTTACACCTCAACCTCTTCTGTCTCAGTATGTTGAAAAGTGGACTTGAGAAACCCAAACGTGGTCCTCCCCCATGCTGCCCCATCTTGGGAAACAGCACCCATCCAGCAAGTTGCTCAACCCAGACACGTGGCCATCATTCTGATTTCCCTCATTCTTTCCCCCTCATCCAAACCATCATCAAGTCTCAAGTCTCATCATTAGCTTTGCCCCTAAAACATGTGCTAATTCTACCCTCTCCCACCTCTCTGGGCCAAATCACCGGTATCTCTCACTTGGAGACCAGTCTACTGGCTCTTGCTCTCTCACCACCTGTTCTCCATAGGCAGCCATGGAGGAGTGGGTATTCCTGAAATAGAAGCACTAGCATACCACTCCCCTCCTTGATCCCCTAGAGTGACTTTCATTGCACCTGTAGAACTCAGCATGGTTACCGTGGCTTACATGGTACCCACTGCAGAATTCCCACCCCTCCCAGTCCTCAAGCCTCAACTCTCTTTCCTTCCACGAGATCGTCACACTTGCTGTTCCCTCTGACTAGAATGCTTTTTTCTCTTGCTTTTTAGGGCTAGCTCCTAAACATCCTTTACATCTCAGTTTAAACCCCAGTGGACAGGACTTCCCTCACCACACTTCCAAGCAGGTGCCCGTTACCTCTATCACTCTGCTTTCCTCACAGCTCTCATAACTATTTGTCATTAGTTGTGTGTGTTTACTTGTTTATTGTTCCATCCCATAAGATTCTTAACTACATCAGAGGGTAGGTCTAGGTCTGTTTTGTTACTGGCTGTCCCTGATTGCCTGATACATTCTCTCTACATTGGTTGGATGCAACATAGATCAACGAATGCAATGCAATAGATTAATGGGTTTTTAAAAAAAGATTTTATTTATTTATTTGACAGAAAGAGACAGACCGAGAGAAGGAACACAAGCAGGGGAAGTGGGAGAGGGAGAAGCAGGCTTCCCGCGGAGCAGGGAGTCTGATGTGGGGCTCGATCCCAGGACCACGGTATCATGACCTGAGCCGAAGGCAGACACTTAACGACTGAGCCACCCAGGCATCCCTAGGTTAATGGTTTTAACATTTATTTATGTATTATGTTTTTAGGTCAAGGAAACTTTAAGAACCTGATGAAAGTTTTGGGTCTTCCCCCCACCCCCGAAAAATCATGCACATATAACATTGCATTCAGTTGTGGGTAATCCCTGGGCCTCCACGAGCCTATCCTCTCAGAAATTAGATGAATAATTCTAGAACTAAATGGTACTTTTAGTTCTAAAATTCTTACAGTAATACATTTTCTTATATCAACTACTCTGTTACCACTAAAAGTACCAACCAAGAAAACAAGAAAGCCTCAATAAGAAGGCACCCAGGAAAGGTAAGCTTTTAGGGGACAGTGAAAAGAAGCAGGGAATACTAGGTAGGAGTATAGGCTGTTGCCTTTGAAAAACTGCTGGAGAGAATGTAATTTATTTACTGTATTTATTTACATGTAATCTCAGCGTAGCCAAGAACCAGGAGCCAGGTTCCGGGCCAGGTGATACGCACCACCACCCCCCCGCCCCACCGCTGAAAGCCTGATATGTGACATCACTGAGAAGGTGCCAGGAGGGACAGTCCCCCTGCAAGGTCATCATTGTGAGTTTCCCCAAGGACCCTCCAGAGATGTTGGAGCACCCATATTTCATCTTCTTGGCACCTGTGACTGATAGGGATGGGACCAAAGTTGATTGGGAGGGCTCTAGAGGTACATCTTTCCTTGCCTGGATTCCTTGCCCTGTTTCTGAGCCCTGGAGGGACCTTGTGTCTCTCCTCCTGGATGGCAGGGTGCACAGAAACTACTGCAGGGTTGTACACGGAGCTCCCTAGAAATTCTCGTCTGGGCAATAAATGGATGTCATGCTGGGACCAAGGCATTCACAAGCCCCAGGGGAGTCCCTCTCTAGGGACTAGAGGCAGGGGCCCCATCCAAGGATCCCCTCCAGAGAGGTGGGAATCCACGTTTTACAGGAAACTTGAGGACCAGCAAAGCTCATCATCTCTAATGTCACGTGACATGTAACAGCCCAGAGTCCTCAGCCAAACAGGTGCTGGGGCACCTGGCAGCATAGTTGTTATAAATTCCTGTGAATGTCACAAAAAGAGCCCAGGGTCAGCTAGCTGAAGGTAAGAAGGGGGTTGGGTAACCACAGGGGCTTCACCTACAGGTCGCAGCTGTCTCTGGCCTCGGGCAAACAGGCCACTAGCCACTAGCAGGTGGTACCCTTAATGCTGTAGCCCAGAAGTTGATACCTTGATCATTCAGCTGTTGGACATTCTGGGAAGCATGTGTTGTCAGTCGCTGTGGTGGATGAAACTAGTGCTTAAAATTCTGAGAGGAGTTTATAGATGGGCTATGGCCCCAGGAATTATTTATACAGAAAGGCTTCTGTGCAAGCCGAAAATATCCTGGATGGTATCAGGGCCCCTTCACCCCATCAATGGACATTTTCTTGTTTCGAGAAGGTTTTTGTTTTTCCTTTGCTTATTCAAGACATTTTGAAAAGGTTATCCTCGGGATTGTATATTATTTCAACTTTCAGTTGATAGCTTAACAATTAAGTTGGGACTCTATATTGTCTTACCGATGCATTTACAATAAAAATGGGGATGACATATACTAACTTTAGGAGAGTGAAGCCCTCTGCGATTGGAAGGGAAAGGAGAGGAAAGAGGAATCGAGGGGAGGGACTCTTAGTTATTTCTGTTTACTTAAAAAAACAAACAAACAAACCCAAACCGCAAAGAGCTAAAGCAAATATAACAAAATACCAACATCTGTTAAATCTGGGAGGTGGAAGCTTTCTGGATGTGTGTAATATTATTTTTTGTACTTTTTCCCTAACTTTGAAACATTTATAATCAAAATAAACATTTTTTAAATGATGGGATATAGAAGGAAGTAGACTTTTTGCAACTTAGGTGTATATTGGGATATCTTCAAGTTCTTCATATGATTATTATGCCTTGGAGATGAGACAAGGGAGGTAAATGTCCCATTTGGTTATGTAAGGCATAATAATAATTAGAGCAAACACCTACATATGTGCTTAGTATGTGCTCAGTATAGTTCTAAACACATTACTCATTTAGACGCCAGTGCAAACCTCCATCTGGGGACCAGATAACACAACCAAGAAATGGTTTCATTCCTGGGGTTTCCAGCTCAGACTAAGTGAAATGAACAGGGAGGCATGGGGGCAGACAATATTAAGCTCCTGTTTCTCAGTGCATGGGTCTCAGGAGTAAGTGAGCCAGGGAGAAATAAACCTCTACCTCTGATGTAGCATCCTGGTAGGAGAGGGACCTGTGGGAAACACTCCCACTTCTAGAAAAGACCAGGGACCAGATGCTATAAGGGGACAGACCTGCTGACATGGCTGCCGTTCCCAGTTACTCTCCCCTCCCTTGAAGATAACCACTTCCCCCTGCTCACCCCATTGATTACTCTTGCTTGTTTGTGACACTTCCATAAATAGAATCATTTGAAGGGTATTCTTATGTCTTGCTTGTTTTACTTAACATTATTTGTGAGTTTTATTTATATGATTGCACATACCAATAGTTCATTCATTTTCATTGCTATAGAGTTTTCCAGCATATGAGCATATTATAATTTATCATTCCATGATACTATTGATGGACATGTGGGGAGTCTCCAGTTTGAGGCTATTATGAATGGTGCTGTGCTGAATGTTCTTGTGTCCTGTCTTTTGATGCAAATATATATGTGCGTTTCTGCTGCATATATCCCTAGGGTATACATTTGTTCAGCTTTTGTATAAACGTCAAACAGTTTTCCAAAGTGACCGTACCAATTTCCACTCCCTCCATCAGTGTGTGAGAGTTCAAGTTGTCAAACTTAAATTTGTCTGGTTGTTGTTGTTTTTTAATGAATACCTAATCTATGACTCTTTGTGCTCATATTTAGTATTTTTTCTAGGAAAGAGATTTCTGGTGAGACAAAAGGCTCCTCTCACATTGTTTTCCTTTTTCAAAAAGTTTCATGTTTTTTCCTTACATATGTTCTATTCTAGGTGATGTTTTCTCCTTTAGTACTTTCTATTCTAGGTGAATCTTCGAACAAATTTATTAAATTCTGTAAAAATGTTAGTAATTGCTAGCTTAAGGATATGCACATTTACAATTTTGGTGGATCTGGCTAAATTGTCCATCCAAAAGGCTGTATGAATATATAGTTCTACCAACAATGAAGAAAAGTAACCATTTCCCTTTACCTTCACCAACCCCAGATATTAATGAATTCTGAAATTTTACCACAAAGAATCTTATTACATTTAAATCTGCATTTTTATTGTATTTTATTATTCCCATTTTTATTGTAAATAAATTATTAAAAATATAAAAATATATTGTAAATGCATCGGTAAGACAATATAGAGTCCTAACTTAATTGTTAAGCTATCAACTGAAAGTTGAAATAATATACAATCCTGATGATAATGAGGAGGAGGGCTAAGTATTTTTTACATATTTATCGGCCATCTGTATGTCTTCTATGATTTATTAGTTGATATTGTTGGCTAGTTTGTCTATTGTTTACCTATTTTGACTTCTATCTCTATCTGCCGAGTTTTTTATATTTTCTAGAGCCACACTCTCCAATAAAATACCACTAGCCATATTTATCTACTTAAATTGAAATTAATTTAATTAAGTAAAATTTAGAATTCAGTTCCTCTGTCACACTGGTCACATTTCAAGTGCTCAGTAGCACCCGTGGCTAATGGCTATCCTGTAGCCAGAGAGAACATTTCCATCATTGCAGAAAGTTCTTTTGGACAGCGTTGGTCTAAATAGTAATATTTTCCCTGTATTGATATCGAAATATTTTCTCTTAGTCCATCCTTATATTTTGACTTTTGTGTGCTTTCCTTTGTGGTACAGAAAGAATACATTTTTATGCGGCCAAATATATTAATCATTTTTATACGGATCTTGCTAAGAAAATCTTCAGAAGTTATGAACACATCTCCCCGTGTTTTCTTCTAACTATTTACAAGATTTGTTTTGTTATTTCATCTAAAAATTATTTTTTTAATCATAGTGTGAAATAGAAACCCTATTGAATTTATTCACAATCTTTCTGGTACCACGTCTTATGCTTGAAAGGAGAAAAACCAGAAAATTTAGTGAACAGTACTAATTACCACTACCTTTAGCCAAGGTAATGAAAATTTCCTTATGATTTGATTTGCTAAGCAGTTCTTACAGGAACAGATATTAAGTTTTCTCAACTGCTTTTTCTGGGCCTCTCAAGAGGATCTTTTTTTTTCTTCTTCTTGAATTGGGACAAATCCTACCCTTAGTTGGAGGTAATATATTATTCTTAATTCACTAATGGACTTGATGTGCTAATATTGTACTTAGAATTTTAATATCTTTGTATTGGTGTTTTGCTAATTCATTTAAAAAACTATCCATCTTTGAATGGCTTGGATTTTCCTGAACTAAGAGATTTCTGGCAGGGGACAGTATAGAAAGGAGGAATTGGGCCAGTATTGCCTTCCAAACTTCGTAACTCAGAGACTGTCTCCGTCTCCGCTACCACAGAGACGGACTGCTTCCTGCAAACACGGCTCAGCTTTGCAATTCCTTGAGTGGCTTTACTCAAAGAATCTTCTTTGAATCAGATTAGGTTCAAGAGTGTTTCTGCTGCCAGTCTTGCTTACTATAGATCTTGATATTATTACTGAAAATGGGAGATAAAAATTTACACTTCAAGGGGAGCCTCTCATTTATTTTTACTGATGCTTCTAGATCTGCCCCCCTGGACCTCAGCCTATCTGGCCACTTGCTGAGCCTTTTTCTGCCCATTCTTGTAGCTTTGTTTAATATTAACTGTTTTGACATTACTTGCACGTACTTTGGTGTCTGCATATAATATCTGGCCGTCTTAGTTTCACTGAAAATAGAGTAACTTTTTTTTTCCCTTCTCCTTTCTGCTTTTGCAGGATTTCCTGGAGGGCCACGGGAAAGATGTTGATTTACTCAACTATGTTCTTATTTGAAGTCTGACCCTGTTCTTTGACCTTGAAGTCAAAACATCCTGTTACCACTGCTCTTGAATATTCTGAAAAACAAAATCCTACCTATGTTTTTCAATATTTCAATTACATGATTTTTATTGATTTGATTTTTATTTTATAAAATAAAAGAATGAGAAGATAATAGTGAAGTAGTGAGCTGGGGTGGCAATCTGACTCTCAGTGGTTCCTTGTTATGGAATTGGCATCGATACTTAGGGGGAAGCCTTATCCCTGTCCCCCTGGCCATAACTCTTTGGTACAGTAATACAAATAATCAGTAGGAAATATCATAGTCAATAATTCAGAAATATCATAATCACCAATTTAGAAATTCGTATCTCACCTCTTTTTTTGTTTTTCTTTCTTCTAGATCTATATCTTAGGATACATCTTAAGATAACTGTTACTATTATCTTCATTTTACAGATGATGAAATAAAACTCAAAGAGTTTTGGTTCCCAAGATCCCATAGCCAGGAAGATGCCCAGATAGGATTTGAATCAAAACCCACCAAACTTTGAAGTCCACATTCATTTTACTATACTATACTCCACACTAAATGGTGCCATATTACACTATACACTATCTATACTCTGTGGCATACTATACCATACCATGCTGTACTATGCAGTTTCCTTACTTTCCGAGGTGAATTTGCACTTCTTGAAAATATACATACTATAAAAGTCAATTAAATAGCCACCGTTGAGCTTAAAGACAGGTACATTAGTTAAGTCATTAGGTTGCTAGTAATGACTTTTTCTTTTTTTAAAAAAAATATTTATGTGGTGTTAATTTTAATTTTAATTTTTTTGTTGTCCTGATAGTTTATTTGATTTTTTAAATTTTAATTCCTGTATGGTTAGCATACAGTGTACTATGAGTTTCAGGTGTACCATATAGTGATTCAACACTTCCATACATCACCCAGTGCTCGTCAGGACAAGCGCCCTCCTTCATCCCCATCCCCTATTTCACCCATCCCCCCACCCACCACCCTCTGGTCACCATCAATTTGTTCTCTACAGTTAAGAGTCTGTTTCTTGGTTTACTGGCTATTTTTCTTTCATCTTTAATTTCCAAGTAATAATCAAAATTAATCCTTGCGAGGGAAAAAGCTTTTCCCCCTCAAATTCTAAAGTTTCTTACAGGGACAGAGTTTAAAGAAATTAGATAGTTTCCTAACTTAAGATGGAAGGAGGGGCAAATTTCCTATTCAGGAAGTCCAGGAACTCCATTACATTTCCTCCAGGTCAAGAGGCAGAGAAGCTAGAGCTCTTTCAGCTCCTGCCTGAAGATGAGCACAGACAGAAGATGAGCACGGACATGGGCAGGTCACAGGGCAGCAGGATACCAAGACAAGAACCCAGGGCTCCATTCCTGATTCTGACTCTGTGGCTCATGAGCCTTGGGCAAATTACTTATCCTCCTGGGATTTCAGTTTTCTCATTTTCCGAGTGTGTTGGACTAGGTATCTTATGTAACATCTCCTTTGGGGCAAAAATGATATAATTTCATATTTTTTAAAATGGGACTATGTGAGTTACACTGTTACAGTTGAAAAAAACCCCCACAGCTTACCAAAGTAGTATATACACTAGAATCCAAATAACATCTTAAAGGAAATGCAACACATTAAAAAAAAAATCTATTATCTCTGGGTGGTAGAATTTTCTTCTGTGGGCTTTTCTGCCTTTTTCAATCTCTGTACAATGAATATGTATTATTTTTGTAATCTGAAAAAAAATTGTATTTTGTTTTTTTTTTAACACATTGGAAACTGCAAGAGAGCCAAAAATAGAATAAAACAACCCAAATTTTAGTGTAACCAGGATACCAGACGAAAGACCCAGCATCCCACATATTCTGGAATGTTTTAAGATGTCAGGGGGTCAGGATCTCATTTGACAGAGGCACTCACCAGCAACCCGGTCCCTCTCAGCAGCATCTGGGGACAGTGTTTCCATAATGACTCACAGGGACTGCGCCAGCCAGCCACTTCCAGCTCCAGAGTTGTGACGGCCTGACACTGTGGTTCTCATGGAATTCTAAAACAGACCTGGCTTCATCATAATGACTGCCTATTCAAGGCAGAAATGGGAAGGAGGATATGACTAATGACATTTGGAGGGAGTATGGGAACAAAACCAAAAATTACAGTGACTTTCTGGTTGGGACACACTGGGTAGGAACAGAACTGTGTATTCACAAATCCAAGAGTCTGTGGCCTGGCCAAAAGACCAGAGGCAAAAATAAATAGCAGACCGGCCCAATTTGTCAGTTATGAGTGATAGGACTTGAGAATCAGAATAGGAGTTGGGCAAGAAGCCATTTGACAGGTAGACTCCTCAGCCCTGTGGATAAACTTCCTTGGTCTGGGAGCTGTAGAGAGAAGACCCACTTTGGCATAAAGGACACCCCCAGTTGTCCTGTGAACATGTTTCTTCTGTTTTGCCCCAAAACTACCCCCCCCATGGTACCTCACTATGCTCGTGGTAGATGCAAATAAAATCATCCTTTTCATAAGTTTAACCAGTTGTGTGAAACCTACAACTTCCAGGCACTCCAGTTTCCATTTATTAAAATAGGTGTTCTTACTCTGGATCTATAGACCTCTAAGTGGTCTATGGATAGAATTCAGGGGTCCTTCAACTTAAATCAGGCATGTTTCTTTTTACTAGCTTCTGACTGAAATTAGTATTTCCTTTCATAATGCATTTGGCAACAAACCACAGTACTATTAACAGTACCTTGACATGGTCACCAATGGAGAGTAGGGATATATTCAAACCACATTACAATTGTTTCACATATTTCAGAATACTTTTATGCTCATTACTACTTGAAAATTAAAGAACTTTTTAGACACATTGGTAGATCTTGTCACTTAAGGCTTTAATTAAGAAGTATATCTAATACTATAGAACAACATCACAGAAAAATATTCTAATAGATACATTCACTATAACCTCTCTTTTTTGGTATTTGTCTGTGTTTTACTTTGTGTACTTCAACACATTATTCTGAGAAGCTGTCCATAGGTTTCAAAAGGTGTCCAGAAGTCCATGGTACAACAATAATTTAAAATATCTGCAATAAACAATGTGGTACTTTCTTTTTCACCCACATTAAATTTTTTTAAAAGATTTTATTTATTTATTTGACTGAGAGAGACACAGCAAGAGAGGGAACACAAGCAGGGGGAGTGGGAGAGGGAGAAGTAAGCTTCCTGCTGAGCAGGGAGCCTGATGCGGGGCTCGATCCCAGGACCCTGGGATCATGACCTGAGCCAAAGGCAGACGCTTAACGACTGAGCCACCCAGGCGCCCCTCTCACCCACATTAAATATGAGGCTAAATCTTTGGCATTTCACTACCTCTGAAGATTTCTGCTTCTAGCCAAGATGGAATAGCAGGGGCTGGATTTACTCTCCACTAATAAAACTTAAAAACTGGGGAAAATGTATGAAAAAAAGAACCATTTTCAAGACACTGGACATTAGTGATGGACACATCACAAAGGATTGTGATCCTGAGAGATGGGAAATGAACAAAGGGAACCCTACGATCCCTGGGCATATTGCCAGAAGAGATTTTCCAGGCATCAATGCAGGGAGAGGGAAGACAGGTGGAGACTGGCAGTCTCCCCGGATTGAGGAGCTGGAAGTCCAAGAGGCCAAAGTGGCTATAATTTGCAGAGCAGAATATCATCAGAGAAGAAAGAGTTGCATGGAAAGGGGACTCTGGAGATTTTCAAGGAATCTCCTCAAATCTTCCTCTGAGGATAGATCAGCACATGTGTGAAAGAAAATAAATGACCCAGAGCTGAAGAAAGAAGCTCCTTAAAAGATTAGAAGAAACAATACCCAGAGCTCAGCTGAGCAGGGAAGAGTTTATAATTTACTGGGCATTGGTTTTGCCTCAATTGTGGGGAAAAATTGAGCCCTAAACTATACACCATTCTGGTCTCTCCTATCTAAGCTTAAAAGTAAGATCTGAAAGAATGAAACTGATCCCAAGTAACTTAACTGAATTTCAAAACAAACCTCAAGAATATTAATAGGAATAGGAATACCCAAAAGCCCAGTATGCAGCAAGGTAGAATTCGCAATGCTGGTATCCAATAAAAAGTACCTACCATGCAAAGGAGCAGGAAAATATGAATCATAATGAGAAAAACAAATCAATAGAAACTGACCCCAAAATGACATGGATGATATGGTTACTAGCCAGTAAAGACAATTCATTATAACTATTTCATGCATTAAAGATAATAGATAAAGATTAAACATGTGAAGTAGATACATGGTAGATATATGTTATATATATATATATATAGAGAGAGAGAGAGAGAGAGAATTGGGTTCAAGATGGCAGTGTAGGCAATAGCCAAACTATGGAAAGAGCCAGGCTGTCCATTGACAGATGAAATAATAATGAAGATGTGGTATATATATACAATGGAATATTACTCAGCCATCAGAAACGATGAAATCTTACCATTTACATTGACATGGATGGAATTAGAGGGTATTATGCTGCGTGAAATAAGTTAGTTAGAGAAAGACAATTATATGGTTTCACTCATATAAGGAATATAAGAAACAGTGCAGAGGATTATAGGGGAAGGGAGGGAAAAACAGAATGGGAAAAAATCAAAGAGGGACACAAACCAGGAGAGACTCTTGACTCTGGGAAACAAACTGAGGGTTGTGGAAAGGGAGGTGGGTGGGGGGAAGAGATAACTGAGTGATGGGCATTAAGGAGGGCACATGATGTGATGAGCACTGGGTGTTAGATGCAACTAATGAATCATTGAACACTACTTCAAAAACTAATGATGTACTATATGTTAGCTAACTGAATTTAAATTAAAAAAAAGAACAAAACAAAGCTTAAAGTCAGTACAAGGAAGGAAATAAAGATCAGAGAGGAAATACAGTTGACCTTTGAACAACACGAATTTGAAATGTTCATTTACACATGAACTTTTTTTGATAAAGACAGTACAGTACTGTAAGCATATTTTCTCTTTCTTGTGATTTTCCTAACAACATTTTCTTTTCTCTAGCTTACTTTATTGTAGAATACAGTATATATTATATGTATTACATAATATGTGTTAATATAATATGTATTAAAATATATGTTAATTAACTATTTATGTTATCAGTAAGGCTACTGATCAACAGTAGGCTATTTGTAGTTAAGTTTTGGGGGACTAAAAAGCCATACAGAGATTTTTGACTGTGTGGGGGGTTGACACCCCTGTTGTTTTTCAAGGGTCAACTGCAAATGAAATAGAGACTAAAAATCAATAGAAAAGATCAATGAAACTAAGAGCTGGTTATTTGAAAAGATAAACAAAATTGACAAAACTTTATCTAGACTAACCAAGAAGAAAAGAGATGAGGCTCTAATAAGCATAATCAGAAATGAAAGAGAAGTTACAACTGACACCATAGAAATACAAAGAGTCATAAGAGATTACCATGAACAATTATATACCAACCAATTGGCCAACCTAGAAGTAATAGATAGATTCCTTGAAACACAAAGTCTTCCAAGACTGAATTATGAATAAATAGAAAATACAAATAGATAGAATACTATTAAGGAGATTTAATCCTTAATCAGAAACCTCCAAACAAACAAAAGTCAAGAGATAGACAGCTTTACTGATAAATTCTAACAAACATTCAAAGAAGGTTTAATACCTTTTCAAAGCTCTTTCAAAAATTTAAAGAGGAAGAAACACTTCCAAACTCATATTATGAAGCTAGCATTTCCCTGATTCCAAAGCCAGACAGGGAACACAAAAAAAGAAAGTTACAGACCAATATCATTGGTGAACATTGATGCAAAAATCCTTAACAAAATATTAGCATACTGGGGCGCCTGGGTGGCTCAGTCGTTAAGTGTTTGCCTTCGGCTCAAGTCATGATCCCAGGGTCTTGGGATCGAGCCCCACATCAGGTTCTCTGCTCGGTGGGAAGCCTGCTTCTCCCTCTCCCACTCCCCCTGCTTGTGTTCCCTCTCTTGCTGTGTCTCTCTCTGTCAAATAAATAAAATCTTAAAAAAAAAAAATTAGCATACTAAATTCAATAATACATTTAAAAGATCACACCATGATCAAGTGGGATTTATTCCAAGGATGTAAGAATGGTTCAACAACTGCAAATCAATCACTGTGATAAACCACATTAACAAAATGAAGAGGGACACCTGAGTGGCTTAGAGGGTTAAGTGTCTGGCTTCAGCTCAGGTCATGATTCCGGGGTTCTGGGATCAAGTCCCGCATCAGGTTCCCTGCTCAGCAGGAACCTGCTTCTCCCACTCCCTCTGCCCCACCTCACCACTCCTGCTCTTGCTTGCATTCGTACTTTCTCTCTCAAATAAATAAATAAAATCTTTAAAAAAACCCACAAAAACCAAAATGAAGAATAAAAATCACAATGATTGTCTCAATAGATGCAGAAAAAGCATCTGACTAAATTCAATATCAATTTATGGTAAAATTCAACAAAATGGGTAAAGAGGGAACATACTTAAATATAATAAAGGGCATATATGGGGCGCCTGGGTGGCTTAGTCTTTAAGTGTCTGCCTTCAGCTCAGGTCATGATCCCAGGGTCCTGGGACCGAGTCCCACATCGGGCTCCCTGCTCAGCGGGAAGCCTGCTTCTCCCTCTCCCACTCCCCCTGCTTGTGTTCCTGCTCTCGCTGTCTCTCTCTCTGTCAAATAAATAAATAAAATCTTTAAAAATAAATAAATAAAGGGCATATATGACAAACCCACAGCTAACATCATATTCAGTGGTGAAAAGCTGAAAGTTTGTCCTCTAAGATCTGGAATAAGATAAGGATGCATATTCTTACCACTTATATAAAACATAATATTGGAAGTCCTAACCAGAACAATTAGGCAAGAAAAAGAAACAAAAGCCAACCACATTGAAAGGAAAAAAGTAAAACTGTCACTATTTGCAAATGACATACTATATACAGAAAACCTAAAAGACTCCACCAAAAAAAAAAAAAAAGTTGATACTAATAAATGAATTCAGTAGCAAGATACAAAATTGACATATAAAAATTTGTGGCATTTCTATATACTAATAATGAATTATCAGAGAAATTAAAGAAACAATTCCATTTATAATTGCATCAGAAAGAATAAAATACCTAGGAATAAATTTAACCAAGAAGGTGAAAGACCTGTACATTAAAAACTATAAGGCACTGATGAAAGAAATTGAAGGTGACACACAAAAATGAAAAAATACACCATGTTCATGGATTAGAAGAATATATATATATATATATATATTACTGAGACATAAAAAAGAATGAAACTTGCCATTTGCAACAATATGAATGGGCCTTGAAAGTAATTGAAAAAATCTAAGTGAAATAAGTCAGACGGAGAAAGACAAATACTGTATGATTTCACTCATATGTGGAATCTAGGCGAACAAACAAGAAAACAAAAACAAACATAAATACATAGAACAGATTGGTGGTTACGGGATGGGAGAGGGTAGAAAAAATGGGTGAAGAGGGTCAATTGTATTGTGATGGGTGGTAACTAGAATTTTAGTGGTGATCACTTTGTAATGCACACAGATGTCAAATTATAAAGTTGTAACCTGAGGCTTATATAATGTTACTTACCAACTTTACCTTAACAAAATATATAAAATATATATACATAAATACATATTTATATACACATAAAATATATATATACATCTCAGAATTGAAGAGATGAGAATTACCATGTCTGGAACGAAAAATATACTGGATAGGATTAATGCTGCAGAAGATGGAATATATAAGATCCTGTAGAACAAAAGTTCAGGGAAGTTGAAGACAAAACAATAAAAACTGTCCAAAATGAAACACCAAGAGAAAAAAAAAGAAGAACAGAGACTCTGTATACTGTGGAACAACTTTAAGTGGCCTAATATATGTGTAATTGGGTTGTCTGTAAAACGAGAGGGTAGAAAAAATACTATAAGAAGTAATGCCCCCAGGGCGCCTGGGTGGCTCAGTTGGTTAAGCGACTGCCTTCAGCTCAGGTCATGGTCCTGGAGTCCCGGGATCGAGTCCCACATTGGGCTCCCTGCTCGGCAGGGAGTCTGCTTCTCCCTCTGACCCTCCTCCCTCTCGTGCTCTCTGTCTCTCGTTCTCTCTCTCGCAAATAAATAAATAAAATCTTTAAAAAAAAAAAAAGAAGTAATGCCCCCAATTAAGAAAAAATGATGAAAACTATAAACTTACAATCTAAATCCAAAAAGCTGAACAAACCCCAAGCACAAGAAACCAAGAAAACCAAAGTACATTATAATCAAATTGCTTAAAATCAGTGATAAAGAGAAAATCTGGGGCACCTGGGTGGCACAGTTGGTTAGGCATCTGACTCTTGGTTTCGGATTGGGTTGTGATCTCAGGGTCATGAAATTGAGCCCTGTGTCTGGCTCTGTGCCAGGCCAGAGTCTGCTTGAGATTCTCTCTCCCTCTGCCTCTGCTCCTCCTGCTCATGCTCTCTCTCTCTCAAATAAATAAATAAATCTTTAAAAAAATAAAGAGAGAAAATCTTACAATATCCAGAGAAAAAAGACACTTTACAGAGGAACAAAGATGACGATGAGATGAGATGTTTATCATCTGAAACAATGCACACAAGCACAAATCTAAGGGCCCAGATAGTTTCACTGTTATTCTACAAAGCATTTGAGGAAGAAATAGTATCAAATTTACAAACTACCCCAGAAAATTGAAGAGGAGGAATATTTCTCTACTCATTCGATGAGGTCTGCATCACCCAGATACCAAAACCAAAGACATTACAATACAAGAAACCACAGACTCAAATCTTCCAAGCAGATAGATGCAAAAATCTTAAACAAATATCTGCGAATCAAAGTAATTCCTCTGAATAGTCTAAAGTTCCCCAAGTGGCCTCATATTCTTAATTCCTTATTAATTAATCATCAGTTTAGTCTCTGTCTATTGAATCTTCTTTAATGCCAGTCTCTCTGTGTGTGGATGGATAGATAGATAGGTAGATAGACAGACACGGAAAGATAATAGATAGATGATAGATAGATAGATAGATAGATAGATGATAGATAGATAGACTCCAACTTACAATGGCTTGACTTACAGCTTTTTTATTTTTACGATGATGTGAAAGTGGTAGTGGTAAGCAGTCAGTAGAAACCATACTTCGAATCTTGAATTCTGATCTATGCCTGAGCTAGTGAGACGTGGTACAATATTCTCTCATGATGCTGGGCAGCAGTAGCAGTGAGCCGCATCTCCCAGTCAGCCAAGCCATCATAAGAGTAAATAACTGGTACAACCATTCTGTACAACCATTCTGCTTTTCGCTTTCAGTATAGTATTCAATAAAGTACTTTAGACATTAAACATTTTATTAGAAAACAGCTATCTGTTAGATGATTTTGCTCAACTGTAGGCTAGTGTAAGTGTTCTGAGCACATTTAAGGTAGACTAAGTTAAGCTACACTGTCTGGTAGATTAGGTGCATTAAATGCATTTTTGACTTACAATATTTTCACCTTAACCATGGGTTCATTGTAACATAACTCCCTCATAACTCAAAGAAGATCTATATGTGTGTGTGTGTATACATACATATATATATATGTTTTTTTGTGTGTATATATATATGTAATGAAAACTCTTGAGGTGGCTATTGTTAATCATATTACATAGATGAAGAAAATGAAACTCAGAGAGGTTAAGTCCTCAAGGCCACATAACTACTTAACTGGATTAGAATCCATGCTCTTCTGCTTGCTAAGGAACATAAAACCTTTTCCTTAAGGAATATTCTAGTTTTACCTTCAGTCTGAAATGTCCCTAATTTTCAGCTCCCATCAAAACATTAGACATCAGTTTCTGTATAAAAAACACTTTCTTTATGAAACCTTGCCCAAGCCATTTTCTCCCACTTATCTCCTACCAGAATAAAAGTTCCTTTAGTGGTATTACCACAGCAGTTTTGACCACTTGGATTTTCTCTAACACCCCTTACCACTTGCCTTTTAACTACTTGCATGTTACTTTTCATTACTAGATTAAGTGCAAGGTAGAGTCTTATTTCTAAATCTCCTTAACACCTCACAGAGGGTTTTATACATCATAGATGATCAACATGCAAATGAGGAATGAACTCAAGTGAAAATAAGAACCAACACAAAGTAAATGGCAAAGCTTTTAGAAGAAGCTAAAAGGCTAACATGTCTTCTTAGCACTAAGATTTATTTCCATAGTTAGAAGTAAAATGAGGAGAACCTGAAAGAGTCTAAATTCTGGAAAGTGATGTTAATATAAAAAGATTCTTTTTTTAAAGATTTTATTTATTTATTTATTTATTTATTTATTTATTTATTTATTATTTATTTAAGAAGGAAGGAGAGTGCAAGCCGGGGGAGGGGCAGAGGGAGAGAGAGAATCTCTAGCAGACTACATGCTGAGCATGGAGCCTGATATGGGGCCTGATCCCACAACAAGACCATGACCCGAGCCAAAACCAAGAGTTGGATGCTCAACTGACTGAGCTACCCATCTGCCCTGATAGAAAAAGATTCTTATCTGAAATTGGAAATAGAAGGGAGTCAGAACTTTTCAAGACATATTCACTCATGAACACTGTTTTGCTGTAGAGCCTAATTTCTAAAAATGGAGCTGGAGAAGAGGGATAAAGTGCTTCTCAGATGAAAATTAACATTCACATTTTATTTCTCTTATACCAGCTAGCTTTCCCAGTTAATTTCTTACCCAGTTAGGCTGGACAAAGACAGTTTAGACCTCACCACAAAAATAGAGTGTCTAACATACCCGCTTGCCTGCCATAGTGTGGTAACAGGCTTTGATAATTCACGTAAGCATGGTGTTGTAATGAAACATGTAAAATAAAGACTGGATTGTAGCAGTTCCTGTGGTGGTTAAGGAACAAATGTCATTGTGGCAAAATAATTTTTAATTGGGTGAAAATGTAAGAAACTAGAAACTCCAGGTCTCTAAAACCCACTGTATTTCCTGCTTTTTGCTTTCCACGCTATGCCAGGGAAAGACATGACTGTCTTTTACATCCATTGGAAAATTTCAAATACATTCAAACACTTTCAGATAGCCACAAGTCTATGGAAAGTAAAGAAGCTGAAGGCCCCAATTTACCATGCATAGAATAATCATTGTTATTAAAGTAATCTGTACTAAACATACAGTTCTGCTTTTAGACATGATGGCATAACTGATATTATATTTATTCTCACACCTAAACAACTAGAAAACCAGACAAATATATATGAAACAATGGTTTTGAGAGATTGACAACAGGCAGCACAGGACTATGATTCTCAAGAGAGAGGAAACAGGGATGCCTGGGTGGTTCAGTTGGTTGAACATCTGCCTTCGTCTCAGGTCATAATCCTGGGGTCCAGGGATCGAGCCCCACATCGGGCTTCTTGCTCAGCAGGAAGCCTGCTTCTCCCTCTGCCTGCCACTCCCCCTGTTTGTGCTCTCTCTTGTTCGCTTTCTCTGGCAAATAAATAATTAAAATCTTTAAAAGAGAGAGAGAGGAAACAAAGCAGATGAGCCATATGATTGCCACAGCTTATAGCCTGGAAGCAGATTTTAGGCGGCAGTGCAGCGATGGGGAAACTACACAGAGCCAGTGGCCTTACTGAGTTAAGAAGTCAGAGTTTTGAGAGGTCAAGACAGCTAGAGCAGAATACTAGAGAGGAGAGAGATGCGCAGAAAAAGATACTGGAGATATACAAAGGAGTACCCTTGAATCTTTGGCTAAATATTCATCTGCATATGTATGGGGAAAAAAACTATTCAAGACCAGAGAAATAATCACTAGAAAGCCGTTGTTATACACTGAATGTTTGTATTCTCTTCAAATTCATATGTTGAAGCCCTAACTATCAGTGTAGCTGTATTTGGAGTAAGGAAGTAATTAAGGTTAAATGAGGTCATAAGGGTGGGGCCCTGACTTGATAGGATTAGTTACATTATAAGTAAAGGCCCCAGAGCATTCCCTCTTTCTTTCTCTCTCACTCTTTCTTCCCTGCACTGCCCCCTCCCACTCCTTGCACACTTCGAAAAAAGGCTATGTGAAAACATAGCACAAAGGTGCCCATCTTTAAGCTGGGAAGAGAGCTATCACCAGAAACCAAACACTGCCAGACTTTGATCTGGGATTTTTAGTCTTCAGAACTGTGAGAAAGAAATTTCTGTTATTTAAGCCACCCAGCCATGGCATTTTGTTATGGCAGCCTGAGTAGACTAATATAGTAGTAAACTAAACAATTCTTGGAGATAATACAGTACTGGAACTAATTCATGGTCCTACCAGCTAGCATGGAAAGACCATTTGATACACAAGGCATTGGGTAGTAGTGGGGCCAAATTACCCTAAGACTAAAGACTGCTCTGAACTCACACTAACATATCTTAAAAGCAAACCTTGAAAGGATTGAATTGATCCCAAGAAACTTAACTGCACGTCAGAACAATGGTTAACACTATTTCAAAAATACAGTAGAATCTAGCACCAAGCATCATAAAATTTGCCATGTCTAGCATGAAAATAAAGCTAGCATTTATGGGAAGAAATTAAAAATATGCTCTATAACTAGAAGAAAAATTAGTCAATAGACACAAGAAGTTGATGAAGATGAAAGTATGATAAAAGTGTTTGGGGAAAACTATAAAACCATGATAGGAGAAGCACAACAAACCCCAAGCAGAGCAAATGTAAAGAAAGCAACATAAAGGCACATAATAATCAAATTGCTAAAAACCAGTAACAAAGAGAGAACTCTTAAAAGCAGCTAGAGGTGGAAAAAAAGGCAGGGAACATACTGCATACAGAGGAACAGTGATAAGAATGAATGACAGTGAATTTTTAGTCACAAACAGTGCAAGCCATTAGAGAATGGGGCAACAGAATTAAACTACTGAGTGAAAATACCTGTCAACCAAGAATTATACACCCAGCAAAAAGATTTTTCCAAAACATAAAAGCAAAAAATGACAAACAAAAGGTAAGAGAATTTCTTCCCGGTAGACCTGTGTCACAAGAAAAGTTAAAGGAAGTTCTTCATGGAAAAAGGAAAATAGGGATGCTTGGATGGTGCAGTCGGTTAAGCATTTGACTCTTTTTTTTTTTTTTAAGATTTTATTTATTTATTTGAGAGAGAGAGCACATGAGAAGGGGGGAGGGTCAGAGGGAGAAGCAGACTCCCTGCTGAGCAGGGAGCCTGATGCGGGACTCGATCCTGGGACTCCAGGATCATGACCTGAGCCGAAGGCAGTCGCTTAACCGACTGAGCCACCCAGGCGCCCAAGCATTTGACTCTTAATTTTGGCTCAGGTCATGATCTCAGGGTCATGAGATTGAGTCCTGAGTTGGGCTCTGCGCTGGGCATAGAGCCTGCTTAAGATTCTCCCCTTCTTCTTCTGTCCCTTCCCCCTCCACCCACTCACATGCATACAGGGTCTCTCTGAGAGAGAGAGAGAGAAAGATAAAAAAAGAAAAAGGAAAATGTCAGATGAAAATATGTATCTACACAAAGTAAGGAGGAGTACAGGAAGTGATAAATCTGTGGTCAAATAGAAAAATCTTTGCACTATAGTCTGGACATGCATCTGTTCATCCCCATGTGGTAGATGCGATAGATTCATGGCTACCTCTATTAGATTGTGTGCTGGGTACCCCCAGGAGACCTGTCAGTAACCAAATTTGGGTTCTGAAAGTTTGCCTCAAAGTCTGAAAAATGCAGTGGCTTTAATTGTAGATACAAGTAAAAGGTTACAAGCCATTCGTACTAGAAGATCTTTTGTGTGCTCCTGACTTCTTCAAGGACACTTTAATCTATAGTGTTAACAAGAAGTGATGGGAGTATTTATTGCCATATAGAGTGACAGGAGTAGGCTGTAGGGACATGTGATGTGGGTCTCACTGTGCCTGATCCTGTGGTGGCTGCCACATATGCCTCCTTCTATTTGATCTTCACACATAGTGTTATCCCCATTTTATAGATGAAAAAAACTCAAAGATAAAATAACTACTAAAAAAACAAGATGCAGAACAATGTATACAATAAACTACCTTTTATGGAAGAAATAAGGGGGAACAAGAAAAAATATATATGTATATTCACACACATTCATATTTGCTTATTTTTGCAAATAGAAACACAGAAACTAACAAAAGTGGTAACAGGGTGTTGGAGGGGGTGGTGGAGGGAGACAGGAGTGTGGTAAAGAGAACAGAAATGGCAACATTCCCTCCTTTTTTTTTTTTTTTTTTTACAGCTTTGAGTCCCTTGAATTCAGTTAGATATCTATCAAATCATTCTGAACACCTGTGAATTCAACCTAAGATATAGGAAAAGAACTGCTGGAATTCTACAAATAGAAAAGCAACCACTTTTTGCAAGGTAGGAGGTACAGAGAAGTGAATCTGAGGGGATATAGCAGAAGGTAAATGGCAGTGGGGAGGGAGCTTCCGTAAGCAGGCTACCGGAAAGTGATACAGCCCCAGAGACCCAAATCAGAACTTTTAGATGTGTGCTCCAGTGAGAGATGTCCCTGCCTGAAAGGTGTTCAGGTGGTGAAGCAGGACAGAATCCCAGGTAGGACAGTGTGGTCTCAGAATCCCAGGGGCCACAGAAAGAATGGGGGTGCCTGAGTCGGCAGAGTTCCCAAGCATCGGAGCAGGGAAGCCAGCTGCAAACAGCAAGTCCAGGGGACGGCTCTCAGCTTGGTTTGCCATAAACTTCCAACCTTGCATGATCAGGTGACTGCTTTCTGTGCAGGGGCCCTGCAAGCCGCCAGCCCTTGGCGACCCTCCTCCCTCCCCTGGGAGCATTGGCCAGGGTGCAACTGCAGAAGTCTGCAGAGTTTGGCGCACACAATAGTGAAGACTGCTTTTCCCTGATGGTTTACTGAAAAGTGGGGGATGGGATCTTTCAGCTCTAGGGCTGGAGATCAGGGCGCCACCATTTTTATTTTCATCGTCTAAAGCAGCAGGGAAAGCCTTTGGGGAACAAAAGCCACATAGAGGAATCCGAAGCAGCTTACATGGAGCCCGGCCCCCTGGCAAGGTGTGGTGCAGCTCCGCCCAGGCAAAGACACCTGAGAATCAGCGCAGCAGGTCCCTCCCCCAGAAGACCAGCTGGAACATCAGGCTAATACCAAGTTTATGGAGCACACAGAACTGCAAAACTCCAGTGCTAGGGGAAAATAGTATATAGAATTCAAGGTTTTTTCTCGTGATTCTTTAATCTTTCAGTTTAAAATTGTCCTTTTCTCTTTTTTCCTTTTCAACTAGTTTCTTATTTTATCAACTCTGTTTTTAAGTATTTTTTTAATTTTAATTTTTACATTTACATTTTATAGATATATTCTTCATTTTTGGCTTCCTTTCACTGTATTCAATTTTATTTTTGTATATATATGTAAGTTTTTCTTTCTTTTTTTTCTAAAGATTTTATTTATTTATTTGACAGAGAGAGAGACAGCGAGAGAGGGAACACAAGCAGGGGGAGTGGGAGAAGGAGAAGCAGGCTTCCCAAGGAGCAGGGAACCCATGTGGGGCTCGATCTCAGGACCCTGGGATCATGACATGAGCTGAAGGCAGACTCCTAACAACTGAGCCACCGAGGTGCCCCAAGTTTTTCTTTCCTTACAATTATGGGATTCAGTGTCTTCTAACAAACAGACCAAAATACACCCAGGACCAAGTGTATCACCCTATTCTGTCTACCTGTTTGATTATAATCTCCATTTTTCCCCTTTTTTTTCTTTTTTGGTTTCTGACCTCTTCTGATTTGTCTAGTGTATATTTCACTGGAGTTGTGGTTGATACTTTTATTCTTTATTTTTTATTCCTTTTTTTGTTCTCTCATTTGTCTATTCTTCTCTGGACAAAATGACTAGAAGGCGGAATTAAACACAAAAGAAAGAACCAGAGGTAATACTCTCTGCCACAGATTTAATCCATATGGATATAAGTAAAATGTCAGACCTGAAATTCAGATAAAAATTATAAAGATAGAAGCTGGACTTGAAAACACATAAAAGACAATGGAGAATCCCTTAGTGCAGAAATAAGAAAACTAAAATCTAATCAGGCTGAAATTAAAGATATTTTAACTGAGATGCAGTCTAAAATGGATGTTCTAATGGCTAGGGTAAATGAAGCAGAAGAGTCAGTGACATAGAAGACAAAATGTTGAAAAGTAAGGAAGCTGAGGAAAAGAGAGAAGAACAACTAATGGATCATGAGGGAAGGCTTCAAGAAATCAGCAATACCATAAAGAGAAACAATATTAGATTGATTGGGGTTCCAGAGGAAGAGAAAAGAGAGAAATGGACAGAAGGTATATTTGAGCAAATCATAGCTGAGAACTTCCTTAATCTGTGGAAGGAAACAGGCATTCAAGTCTGGGAGGGACAGAGAACCCCACTCAAAATCAACAAAAATAGATCAACACCCCGAAATATAATAGTGAAGTTTGCAAATTTCAGAGGTAAAGAGAAAATCCTGAAAGCAGCTTGAGACAAGAAGTCCTTAACCTACAAGGGTAGAAATATTTGACTGGCATCAGACCTATCCACAGAGACTGGCAGGCCAGAAAGGGCTGGCATATATTCAGGGAACTAAATGAGAAAAACATGGAGCCAAGAATACTTTATCCAGCAAGGCTATAATTCAGAATGGAAGGAGAGATAAAGAGCTTCCAGAACAAACAGAAACTTAAGGAATTTGTGATCACTAAACCAGCCCTGCAAGAAGTATTAAAGGGGATCCTGTAAGTGAAGAGAGACTCCAAAAGTAACACAGACCAGAAAGGAGCAGAGACAATATACAGAAATAGTGACTTTACAAGTAATACAATGGCACTAAATTCATATCTTTTAATAGCTACTCTGAATGTAAATGGGCTAAATGCTCCAGTCAAAAGACACAGGGTATCAGATTAGATAAAAAAGCAAGACCCATCCATATGCTCTCTACAAGAGACCCATTTTAGACCCAAAGATACCTCCAGATTGAAAGTGAGGGGGTAAAAAAAAAAAAAAAAAGAAAAAAAAGAAAGTGAGGGGGTGGAGAACCATGTGTCATGCTAAGGACATCAAAAGAAAGCTGGGGTAGCAGTCCTTATATCAGACAATTAGATTTTAAACCAAAGACTGTAGTAAGAGATGAAGAGGGACACTATATCATACTTAAAGGATCTTCCTAACAAGAAGATCTAACAATTGTAAATAATTATGCGTCTAACTTGGGACTAGCCAATTATATATACCAATTAATAACAAAATTAAAGAAACACATTGATATTAATACATTAAAAGTAGGGGAATTTAACACTCCACCACAGCGATGGACAGATCATCTAAGCAGAAGATCAACAAGGAAATAAGTGTTTTGAATGACACACTGGACCAGATGGACTTCATAGATATACACAGAGCATTCCGTCCTAAAGCAACAGAATACACATTCTTCTCGAGTGCACATGGAACATTCTCCAGAATAGATCACATACTGGGTCACAAATTAGGTCTCACCTGGTACCAAAATATTGGGATTATTCCCTGCATATTTTCAGACCACAATGCTTTGAAACTGGAATTCAATCACAAGAGGAAATTTGGAACTGGAGAAAGAACAGCAAATAGAGCCTAAACCAAGCAGGAGATGAGAAATAATAAAGATCAGAGCAGAAATCAATGAAATAGAAACCAAAAGAATAGTAGAACAGATCAATGAAACTAGAAGCTTGTTCTTTGAAAGAATTAATAAGATTGATAAACCTTTAGCCAGACTTATCAAAAAGAAAAGAGAAAGGATCCAAATTAATAAAATCATTAATGAAAGAGGAGAGATTATGACCAACACCAAAGAAATCCAAACAATTTTAAGAAGATATTATGAACAACTATATGCAACAAATTAAGCAATCTGGAAGAAATGGATGCATTCCTAGAAACTTATAAACTACTAAGACTGAAACAGAAAGAAATAGAAAACCTGAACAAACCCATAACCAGTAGGGAAATTGAAACAGTAAACAAAAATCTCCCAACAAATAAGAGTCCAGGGCTGGATGGCTTCCCAGGGGAATTCTACCAAACATTTAAAGAACAACTTATACCCTATTCTTCTAAAGCTTTTTCAAAAAACGGAAATGGAAGGAAAACTTCCAAACTCATTCTATGAGGCCAGCATTCCCTTGATCCTAAAACCAGACAAAGACCCCACCAAACAGGAGAATTACAGACCAATATCCCTGATGAACATGGATGCCAAAATTCTCACCAAGATACTAACCAATAGGATCCAACAGTACATTAAAAGGGTTATTCACCATGACCAAGTGGGTTTTATTCCTGAGATGCAAAGGTGGGTCAACATACACAGATCAACCAATGTGATACATCACATTAATAAAAGAAAGGACAAGAATCATATGATACTCTCAATTGATGCCAACAATGCTTTTGACAAAATACAGCAACCTTTCTTGATTAAAACTCTCCACAGCATAGGGACAGAGGGAACATACCTCAGTATCATAAAAGCCATCTATGAAAAGCCCACAGAAAATATCATTCTCAAAGGGGAAAAACTGAGAGCTTTTCTCCTAAGGTAAGGAACAAGACTGGGATGCCCACTTTCACCACTGTTGTTCAGCATCATACTAGAAGTCCTAGTCTCAACAATCAGACAACAAAAAAGAAATAAAAGGCATTCAAATGGGCAAAGAAGAAGTCAAACTCTCTCTTTTCACAGATGATATGATACTTTATGTGAAAAACCCAAAAGACTCCACCCCAAAACTGCTAGAACTCATACAGGAATTCAGTAAAGAGGCAGGAAATAAAATCAATGCACAGAAATTAGTTGCACTTCTGTACACTAACGAGACAGAAGAAAGAGAAATTAAGGAGACGATCCTATTTACAATTGCACAAAAACCATAAGATACCTAGGAATAAATCTAACTCAAGAGGTAAAGGATCTATATTCTAAAAGCTGTGGAACACTTCTGAAAGAAATTGAGGAAGACACAAAGAAATAGAAAAACATTCCATGCTCATGGGTTGGAAGAATACATATTGTTAAAATATTTATGTTACCCAGAGCAATCTACACATTCAATGCAATCCCTATCAAAATACCATTGACATTTTTAACAGAGCTAGAGAAAATAATCCTAAAATTTGTATGGAACTAGAAAAGACCCTGAATAGCTGGAGAAATGTTGAAAAAGAAAACTCAAGCTGGGAGCATCACAATGCCAGACTTCAAGCTCTATTACAAAGCTGTAATCTTCAAGACAGTATGGTACTGGCACAAAAACAGACATGTAGATCAATGGAACAGAATAGAGAACCCAGAAATGGACCCTCAACTATTTGGTCAACTGATCTTCGACAAAACAGGAAAGAAGATCCAATGGGAAAAAGACAGTCTCTTCAACAAATGGTGCTGGGAAAATTGGACACATGTAGAAGAATGAAACTGGACCATTTTCTTACACCATACACAAAAATAGACTCAAAATGGATGAAAGACCTAAACGTGAGACTGGACTCCATCAAAATCCTAGAGGAGAACACAGGCAGCAACCTCTTTGACCTTGGCTATAGCAACTTCTTGCTAGACACATCTCCAAACGCAAGGGAAACAAAAGCAAAACTGAACTATTGGGACTTCATCAAGACAAAAAGCGTCTGCACAGCAAAGGAAACAGTCAACAAAACTAAAAGGCAACCTATGGAATAGGAAAAGATATTTGCAAATGACATATCAGATAAAGGGCTAGTATCCAAGATCTATAAAGAACTTATCAAACACAACACCCCAAAAATAAATAATTCAGTCAAGAAATGGGCAGAAGACATGAACAGACAAACAAATGGCCAACAGACACATGAAAAAATGCTCCACATCATTTGGTATCAGGTAAATACAAATGAAAACCACAATGAGATATCACCTCACACTAGTCAGAATGACTAAAATTAACAAGTCAGGAAACAAGAAATGTTGGCAAGGATTCAGAGAAAGGGGAACCCTCTTACACTGTTGGTGGGAATGCAAGCTGGTACAGCCACTCTGGAAAAGATTATGGAGGTTCAAAATAGAGCTACCCTATGACCCAGCAATTGCACTACTAGGTATTTACCTCAAAGACACAAATGTAGTGATAAAGGGGCACATGCAGCCCAATGTTTATAGCAGCAATGTCCACAGTAACCAAACTATGGAAAGAGCCAAGATGTCCATTGACAGATGAATGGAGAAAGAAGACATGGTGTGTATACACACACACACACACACACACAATGGAATATTACTCAGAAAGGATGAATACTTACCATTTACATCAATGTGGATGGAACTGGAGGGTATTATGCAGAGCAAAATAAGTCAATCAGAGGAAGACAATTATCATATGGTCTCACTTATATGTGGAATATAAGAGACAGCAAAGATAATCATAGGGGTATGGAGGGAAAACTGAATGGGCAGAAATCAGAGAGGGAGACAAACCACGAGAGACTCTTAACTATAGGAAACAAACTGAGGGTTGCTGGAGGGGAGGTCGGTGGGGATGGGGTAATTGGGTGATGGGCATTAAGGAGGATATGTGATGGATGAGCAGTGGGTGTTTTATGTAACTGATGAATTCCTGAACTCTACATCTGAAACTAATAATATCCTATATGTTGGCTAATTGAATTTAAATAAAAAATAATAATAATTAAGATGTTAAAAAGAAAAAAAAAGAAAAAAGTGTTTTACATGTTCAAAAAATAACAATTTAAAGGAATGGAAAAGAGCAGACATTAAAGCTGAACATAAACTAATGAAAACTATATCAAATTGATAATATATTCATACAGAGAAAATAATTATTTCAAGTAACTTAAACTCATAGTCCTCTGACCATATCCTTAGAGATGAGTTTATAATTTATTATGTTGTAAAATGAATGAAAGCAACAAAACTATACCAGAACAGTAAGCACAATGGAAAGGCTCCTGAACAGAAGTCCTGTATCTATTCTATCTGTTCCTTCATGGACAAAGAGCTTCCTCTACAACTTTCAATATCCTGTGTAAATAAAAAAGCTGGAACTTAATAATAAAAAGAAATATGAAATATCATTTTGATGGCCATTTCCCCAATAGAGAAAATATAATAGCATGGTATCAATGAAAATATTAAAAAGACTTTTTTTCTTTTTTTTTTTTTCCTTTTTCTTATGTAGGATCCATGCCCAGTGCAGAGCCCAAAACAAGGCTTGAACTCATGACCCTGAGATCAAGACCTGAGTTGAGATCAAGAGTCAGACACTCAGCCACTCAACCAACTGAGCTCCCCAGGTGCCCTGAAAAGGTAACTTAATCAAAGAGTTAATTGGCACAGGTTGGAGGAAGATATAACAATATACCTGCCACTGTAGTTAGTAAATAAGAACTTGAGCTGTTTAAAAATTCTTTGATTTCTTGCATTGAAACCAGAATTTTCAGAGAAACCAGTAAAAGATGAAGGTCCAATTTTTGGTGTTGGGTATTTGTAGTATATAGGTCATAATTTGGGGCATCCGAAGGTCATGATGGTACTCGTTTGGTGAATAAAATTTCAAAAGCAGTTGAAAAAAAATGTTTTTTATAGGAAAGAGATGTTTATATGCCAGATACTTGCCATAATCTCTGTAAATATTTGGTGAATGAAAACAAAAAGGGTAGTAGTGTGTATTAAATAATGCCTGTCAAATACTCACTGTTTACCATGGACATTGCTCAATTAAACGATGGAGAATTTACTTAAAGTTAAATCAAAATGGCTACCAGTTTTTGTAAACTTCAAAAACTAAACTTGTTTTGGTATTTGTTATTGTCAGATATGAATATCTTACTTTCCAGAATCTTTAATAATGCTAATTATTATAGCAAACATTCCTTGTTTTTTTTTTTAAAGATTTATTTATTTTATTTGAGAGAGCGAGAATGAGAGAGAGTACATGAGAGGGGGGAGGGTCAGAGGGAGAAGCAGGCTCCTCGCTGAGCAGGGAGCCCGATGCAGGACTCGATCCCAGGACTCCAGGATCATGACCTGAGCCAAAGGCAGTTGCTTAACCAACTGAGCCACCCAGGCACCCAAACATTCCTTGTTTTTAATCTCCTTAAAAGATATTGGTTTTTTAGAGCAAAATAATAATCTACTCTGGTTTTTTTAACATGTGTCAAAGTAAAATGTATGACAACTGTAGTACAAAGGTCAGGAGGGTAGAAATGGAACTATACTGTTGGAAGATTACTACATCATATAGGTTATATAATATTATTTGAAATAATATTAAAATAATTTTATAGATGATGTATATATTTATTATAATTTATTAATTTACTTTATTATAATTTACTATGATGTATAATTTATATATAAATTATCTTGTTCTTATTTCAAGTTCATATATATAGTATATTCTCTCTCTATATAGAAAACCCTAGAGCAAACACAAACCACTAAAAAATAAAACCAAGAGGTATAGCTGACAAGCTGCTAGTGGAGATATGATTAATTAATCCCAAAGAAAACAGGAAAAAAGGAGAAAAAGGAACAAACATCAAATAGAACAAATAGTAAAAGTATAGCAAGATAGGTTTAAACTAACCATATTAATAGTTATAGTAAATATGAAAGATATAAACATTCCTATTAAAAGGCAGAGATTGTCAGATTTAAAAAAGCAAGATCCAAATATATGCTGCTTACAAGAAAACCATTTAAAATATTAAGTCACATATATTTTTAAAAATAAAGGATGGAAACAATATACCATGTGTGCAGAAAAGAGTTAGTATAGAAGGTCTAAGGCTGCTATCCTTATACAGATCTTCTTGAAAGGTTGGTCTTTGGTGTTTGAGACCTCGAATTTTGGGGGGTTATTATTGTTTCCAGAATTGGTAGAAATCGTTTGTTGTGCCTAAACTGTTTGTGGCTTATGGTGAACAACTGTTTAACTTTTGGGAGTCTGGAAGAATAAATACACATTCTATACAAATTGGTCCATAAAATAGAAGTGGAGGGAACTTCTCAACTCATTTTATAAGGTCCATGTTGCCCTGATACTAACACCAGATAAAGACAATACTAGAAAATAAAACTACCAATATCCTTCATGAACAAAGGTATAAAAATCCCTAACAATATTTCAGCTGATTTAAACTAGCACTAAATAAAATAAATAACGTATCATAGCCAAGCGATGTTTACTCCAGGAATGCAAATTTTGTTTAACATTTGAAAGTCAACCAAAGTAATTTTTTTAAGATTTTATTTATTTATTTGAAAGAGAGAGAGAGCACATGAGCAGGGGGAATGGCAGAGGGAAGAGGAGAAGTAGGCTCCTGGCTAAGCAGGGAGCCAGACTGGGGGCTTGATCCCAGGACCTGAGCCGAAGGCACATGCTTAACTGACTGAGCCACCCAGGTGCCCCTCAACCAAAGTAATTCTTTATAGTTACAGATTGAAGGAAAAAAAAAAAAACACTCATAATCTTTCCAATAGATTTAGGAAAAGTATCTGATAAAAATTCAACTTCCACTTATGATAAAACTTTCAGTAATCTAGGATTAGAAGGAAAATCTACAAAAACCCTATAGCTAATATATTTAATTGTGAAAGACTGAATTCTTACACTTAAGATCAGAGTGTAGGAGAGTGCATAGCTGGTGTATTAAATTAAGAACATGCAGATTATGATCTGCTGAATGAGAAGGCACAAACCACCCACATTGGGTTAGCGGTAGTTCCCTCAGCATCTGAGTTGCCACTTTGGGCAAGTGAAAACTGAAAGTACAGTTTCAATATATTCACACAAAGGAAATAAAGTCACAAGATTTATTACTTATATATCCCAGAAATGGGGGGAGGGAGGCACAATGAGCCAGAGAAGAGTAATCCTCCATCCCAGGACATGATTGAGCAGGAGATAGAAACCAGAGTAGCAAGCACCTATTACTTATAAGGTGGTTGGGGTGGAGGTCATTAACTTTTGGGGGGCTCAACTCTATGTTATTTTAAAAGGTTCTCTGGAGAAAGCAAAGTGGGAACTTATGGTGGAAATCCTAATCTCAGGTCCTTATCTAAATGTCCAAACTCTGGGTGTGAGCAGAGTTGTCATACTGTAAAATACATAGGCAATAACTCAAAATAGCCATTTTCTCATCACAATGGAGAACATGGTAAAGATGCTCACTCTTTTTTTTTTTTAAAGATTTTATTTATTTATTCATGAAAGACAGAGAGAGAGAGGCAGAGGGAGAAGTAGGCTCCCAAGGAGCAGGGAGCCCGATGTGGGACTCGATCCCAGGACCCTGGGATCATGACCTGAGCCAAAGGCAGACGCTTAACCATCTGAGCCACCCAGGTGCCCGATGCTCACTCTTAATACTTCCTTTCAGTGTCACACTGATGGTCCTAGTCAATTCAATAAGCAAGAGAAAGAAATAAAAGTTATGTATATTTGATCCATTTGGCAAGGATGTATCATAAAATCAATGTAAAAAAATTATATTTATAAATAAAAATTGGCAGTTAAAATGATAGTACCAATTATAATAATACTAGAAATGTGAAATAAAGATATATTTACAAAATATATGAAAGAGATGTAGACTAAAATCTCCAAATCATTGCTAAGGAAAATTTTAAGAGACATGAATAAATGGAGAGATATACCATATTCATGGATAGGAATATTGTTACAATGTTAACAGTTTCCAAATTAATCCATAGATTCAATGTGGTATGAATTAAAATCCCAGCAGACTTTGTTTTTGTGTGTGTAGAATTTGACTAAGTGATTTTAAAACACATGGCAATTCAAAGGATCCACAGTAGCCAAACTTGAGAAAGCACAAAGTTTGAGCCTTCATACTATCTGAGTTTAAAACTTAGTAAAAAATTACAGTAATTGAGATAGCATGCTATTGGTTTAAAGATAGTAATGTATTTCAATGGAGAATCATAGAGAGTCCATAAGGTGATTTATACATATATGGTCAATTAAATTTCAGCAAAGATGCCAGGTAATCCCATAAGGAAAGGACTGACTCTTCAATAAATGCTGTGGGAACAATTGGCTATTCATATACAAAAAAGAAACCTAGATCCCTTTTATCACATCATACACAAAAATTACCTAGAAATGGATCACAGTCCTAAATATAAGAGCTAATGCTACTACATTTCTAGAAGGAGACATAGGCATTTTTGTGTCGATGGGTTAAGCAAAGATTTCTTAAATAAGACATATTCAATATGAGACATAAATGGAAAAATGATAAATTGAACTTCATCAAAGTGTAAATCTTTTGCTATTCAAAGATACTGTTCAAAAAATGAAAAGGCAAGCTACAGACTAAAAGAAAATATTTACAAAACATCTATCTGATAAAGGACTTGTATCCAAATTATATAAAGAACACTTACAATGTAAGGATAAGATGAATAAGCGAATTAAACATGATCAAAAGATTTGAACAGATACATCACTGAAAAACATATAAATGGTAAATAAGTACATGTGAAAATGCTCAATATAATTATTCATTAAAGAAATACAAATTAAAGCCATGATGGGATTCTACTACATACCATCTAGGATGTGTAAAACAAAAAAACTTGATGATGCCAAATTGGAGCAATAGGAACTCTCACACACTGCCTGCAGGAATTCAAAATTGAATAGATACTTGGAAAAGAAGTAGTTTGGTAGTTTACTATATTGATAACATACATTTACCATACAACCCATACAAAACTAGCAATGCTAGATATTTACCCAGCTAAAGTGAAAATATATTTCTACGAAAACATATGTACTGAAATGTTCATAGGAATTTTATTCATAATAGCTCCCAAACTGGAAAAGGCCTAAATGTCCATCAACTGGTGAAAGGTTAGACAAATCCTGGTATATCCATTCAATAGACTATCACTCAGCAACAGAAAGTAACAAACTACTGCTACCTGGAACAACACAGGTAAACTGATTGCAAAAGGGTCGAAGCAAACTTCTTGGGGGGTCATAGAAATGTTCTAGATCATTATTGTGATGGTGGTTATATTTGTCAAATCTCATTGAACTGTATACTTATAAGTGCTGAATTTAATTGTGTGTAAATTATACTTCAATAAAGAAGAAAAAGTTGTATTTAATTTTTTCTTCAGCTCATGGTGCCTGCCACATTGTTAGGACTCATTAATGTTAATTACCTTCTCCATTCCCTCAGATGACAATATAATTATGTCTCCACAGCTTCCCTTCTCCCACCAACCAGGTTTTTCTCTGGGGAAGAACACCTTTCCTCTTATCAGTCATCTTCAAGAATTGACTTGGGCCAATTAGCATATTCTATTCCCCTGACCACAATGATTGGTTCCAGGATGGGCACATCGTCTGATGTGAACACATGAAACTCAGGAGATGTTTTCTGGGGGATTCTGGGAAAGAGTTTCATTTCTCTCCTGCGGGAACAGACTCTTCCTCCTGATGGTGGATGTGAGGATATGTGTGAGGGTGTGAAGTCTGGAATGTGCTGAAGTCATTGCTACTACCTGGAAGGGAACTGGCCTGGGATAAAGTTGACTACAGAAGAAGGCCAAGCTAGAAAATCCTTTTAAAACTATATTAGCTTCCCCTAGGGCTATTATAACAAAGTACCACAAACTGGGTAGCTTAAACAACAAAATTGTATTGTGTCACAGTTCTGGAGTCTAGAAGTCTGAGATCCAGGTATTGGCATGGTTGTTTCTTTCTGAAAGGCTGTGAGGAAGACTGTTTCAGGCTTCCCTCTAGCTTCTGGCAGTTTGCTAGCAATCTTTGCCCTGTAGATACATCTTCTTGATCTTTACCTTCATAACATATGGTGTTCCCCCTGTGTGAGTGTCTACCTCTGTGTCCAAATTTCCCCTTTGTATAAGGACACCAGTCATATTGAATCAGGGCCCACTCCGATGATCTCATTTTAACTTGGCTACCTCTGTAAAGGCCCTTTTTCCAAATAATGTCACATTCTAAGGCCCTGGGGCTTCAGACTCCAACATATCTTTTTTGGTGGGGGAGGACACAATTTGACTCAAAATGGAGCCCTCACTCTGGGAAGGGGGGAGTCAATTAATCAAACAGTACCTGAAGATTTCCCTACCACTGGACTTCGTAGTTATTGGAGTTACTAAATATCATTTTTTTTAAGATTTTTTTTTATTCTTATGTTAATCCCCATACATTACATCATTAGTTTTAGATGAAGTGTTCCATGATTCATTGTTTGTGCATAACACCCAGTGCTCCATGCAGAATGTGCCCTCCTCAATACCCGCCACCAGGCTAACCCATCCTCCCACCCCCCTCCCCTCTAGAACCCTCAGTTTGTTTTTCAGAGTCCATCGTCTCTCATGGTTCGTCTACCCCTCCGATTTCCCCCGCTTCATTCTTCCCCTCCCACTACCTTCTTCTTCTTCTTTTTTTTCTTAACATATATTGCATTATTTGTTTCAGAGGTACAGATCTGAGATTCAACAGTCTTGCACAATTCACAGTGCTTACCAGAGCACATACCCTCCCCAGTGTCTATCACCCAGTCACCCCATCCCTCCCACCCACCCCCCACTCCAGCAACCCTCAGTTTGTTTCCTGCAATTAAGAATTCCTCATATCAGTGAGATCAATGTACTAAATATCATTTTTTTACTTTAGATCATTTGGGTTGAATTTTCTCTGTTTACATCTGAAAGACTCAATTATTGTAGACAGGCATCTAGGGAAGCATTTCGGAACTTTTTTTTAAACAATGGAAAGAATATATTATTCGTTATATAGAAATGAGGTTCTCAAAGAGCTGTCCTCAGGAGCATCAGCATCAACTAGGAACTTAGCAGAAACACAAATCCTCAGGCCTCACCTCAGATCTACTGAATCCGAAGATCTGGGTATGAAACACCCTATGTTTTGACAAACCAGGTAGGTGATTCTGATTCCCACTGAAGTCTGTGAAGCACTGGACTATAAAATAGACTGTGGTTTGATAGGCACAAACTAGAAATACTTTGTCATTCATGGCACAACCACATAGGACATCATTTGTGGGGCAAATGAGGTGAGGCAGGAAACTATTCCACTGTCCACTACACTTCTTTCCTTCTCCTCTGTCAGTGCGCTTATTTATTTATTCTTGATTGTGGTAAAATGTACATAACATAAAATGTACCATTTTCACCCATTTTAAGCACATTCATAATGTTGTACAATTATCAGCACTGTCCATCTGCAGGACTTTTTCATCATCCTAAACTGAAACTCTGTCCCCATGAAACAACTTCCCATTTCGTCCCCTCTCCCACCCCTTGTAAACTCTATTCTACTTTCTGCCTCCGTGACTTTGTCTAGTCTAGGTATCTCATGTAAGTGCAATCATATAACATTTGTTCTTTGTGTCTGGCTTATTTCACTTAGCGTAATGCTTTCAAGCCTTATCCTTGGTTTTTGTAAATGCCCAAATCAAAGGCCCTCCGTCGGCTTCAGCTTGTAACTCCCAAGTTTAATCCTGTAGGACGGTCATTACTTTCCTGGTCTAATATACTGACCAAATAAACTTTTTCAGAGATAGTGTGCCACCCACATTTTGAAGACATTTGACCTTTTTTAGACATTTAAGGATGAAGAACCAGTTCTGGACCAGTATGAACTCGGGCATCGATAACACTCAACAGAGATTCAGGAAACTATTTCTGTTCTTTGTACTCCCCAAATACTTTAGAGTTCCTTTAAGAATTCGACCTTTGATTGTGTTGAACCTATAGATCACAATGAAAATCTGGAATTTACTCTTTTTTTAAATTTAAATTCAATTAGCCAACATATAGGACATCATTAGTTTTTCATGTAGTGTTCTCTTAAAGAAGGAACCATTTCAAGTTTTCATTTTGGCAGCAGCTTGGGGATGTCCACAGTTTGGGGTGACAAACATTAGACCTCCACAGCAATCACAGAGCTATGCAAAAGGTGCTTTCCTTGTAGTCCAGTTTCCAAAGACACATGAAATAATTTTGCAGAAAATGCTGCTCCTTAAAACTAAAATAGATTCCAACCTTTAAGTTCCAAAACAAAATTCACTCTTTTAGCACTACCCTATTAACACACTTATTTTTACTTTTTATTATAGAACATTTCCAACATGGGCAAACGTGATTTTCATGTATGCTTCACCATTTATCCACATTTTGACAAACGTGTTTAATATATCCACCCCTACAACCAGTATTTTTTTTTTTTTTGCCTGGGTGTTTCAAATAAAATCCCCAACATTATCTAATGTCACCTGTATATTCTTAAATATGAATCTTTCACAGATAAGGACTACTCTGCACATCCATTATACCATTCTCATTCCTAGTGAAATTACTCCAGGGTCATCAAATACCCAGGCCATGATCAAATGTCTCCCATTGTTTCAAATATGCTCCTTATAATTGCTTGTTTTAATCAGGGTCCATGAAAGGGCCACAGATTGAATTTAGTTATGTCTCTCTAACTCTTTTAATCCATAAGAATTCCCTCTTCCTTTTTTTTATTTAAAGATTTTATTTATTTATTCATGAGAGACAGAGAGGCAGAGGCAGAGGGAAAAGCAGGCTCCCTGTGGAACAGGGAGCCCGTTGCAGGACTTGATCCCAGGACGATGGGATCATGACCTGAGCTGAAAGCAGATGCTTAACTGACTGAGCCACCCAGGTACCCCCTTCTTCCTTTTGTTTTATGCCATTTGTTGAAAAAAAAAAAACCTGAACTATTTATACTGAAGTATACTTTTCCAGATTCTGTATTTCATTATTTCTTTGTGGTATTGTTTAACTTATTCCTTTACCTCTCATTGTCCTGTAAACTGGGATTAGATCCTAGAAGCTTGATAGATTTCTGTTCAGTTTCTTTCTTTCTTTCTTTCTTTTTATTTTTCTTTCTTTCTTTTTTTTTAGAGAGAGAGAGAGAGCATGAGCAGGGGGTGGTGGAGGGAAGGGGCAGAGAGAAAGGGAGAGACAATCATAAGCAGGCTCCACACTCAGTGCAGAGCCCAATGTGGGGCTTGATCTCACAACCCTGAGATCATGATCTAAGCTGAAATCAAGAGTTGGAACCTTAAGTGACTGAGGCAACCTGATTTCTGTTCAGTTCTTACGCTTGTTTGTTTTTACTTTTGGCAAGAATATTTCATAGGCGGGGCTGTGTATTTTCTGTTGCAACAAATCAAGGGGTGAATCTAATGTTTGGCTGTCACATTTTTCGTGATGTTAAGATTGATCAGTATATTTAGGTGTTTTCTGCCTGATTGATCTTTTACAAAGTTCTTCATCAACATTTCATCTTGTGACTTCAGCACCCATTGACAATCATTGCAGGATGTATCAAAAGTACTTAAATTCTCTAAGTCCAAATATTATTTCTAGAAATGTATTCTAAGGGGGGATAATATTATATGTAATATAACTTTAGGAACAAAGATGTTTATTTCAGCCTTATTTGAGTAGCAAAGAAAAGGAAAAGAAAAATAAGAAAAGATAAAGGAAAGAAGGAAGGAAGGAAAGAAAGAAAGAAAAGGGAAAGAAAAGAAAAATAAAAAGAAGCAATCTGATAGTCCAAAAAACAAGTAGAGACATGGTTTACAAAATGACTGTAAATTCCATAGTGGAATAAAATAGGTATAAGATTATGAGTGCTGGGGCACCTGGGTGGCTCAGTCAGTTAAGCATCTGCCTTCAGCTCAGGTCATGATCCCAGGGTCCTGGGATCTAGCCCCATGTCAGGCTCTCTGCTCAGTGGGGAGCCTGCTTTTCCTCTCCCTCTGCCTGCCGCTCTGCCTGCTTGTGCATGCTCTCTCTGTCAAATAAATAAATAAATAAATAAATAAATAAATAAATAAATAAATAAATAAATAAATAAATAAAATCTTTTTAAAAAAGATTATGAGTGCTTTTTTGATTCTTTGTTCTTTCTCATAATTTCCAATTTTCAAAATAAATGTATGCATTATGTTTATCCTTTTAAAAAGTTGTAACAAAAAGTTCTTAGCCAGATGGCATGGTACAACAAAAATCTGGCTATTTGAGAGTAAAAGAAAAGAGAAAAAAATATTTTTGGATCATTTCTGGATCTAAAATTCCATGATTCTCTGTTGCCTCTAGTTGGCTACCACTCAGAGTAAATGAAGAGCAGCTTCCGTCACTGTTTACAGGCCACCATTACTGAATCCTGATGACCCTTTCCCCAAGACTAACTTCTCTGCCTCTCTCCAACCCAAATCTCCATCTTGGAGAAAGATCCAGTCAATTATTTGGTCATATCAGTTATCCCTGTCCCAACAATGTTTATGGTTTATGGACTCTATGCCATTGTCTTTTTGGGGTCCTCAGATAGTATTTTAAAAAATTGGGGGGATATTTTCTTAATACACTGAAACGATGAAAAATTAGATTCTGCAGAATTATTATATCTATAATATTATACATATTATATATAATATTGTACAGAATTATCTGGATCAGACATCTTAAGTCTTCTTTCAGATACCTTTAAAAATAGTAAAAGGTAAAAGTAATATAACCCTTACATATGTTGTTTCTTCTGTCAAGAGTGTTCTTTTCCCCCTTATGCAGCTAACTTCATTTCATCCTTCAAAATTCAGCTGGGCCATCGCTTCCTCAGGAAAGTCTTTCTGGATATCTCAGACTAGATTTGGTGCTGCTTTATGTTCCTGTAGCTGCTGGCTCTTTCCTGTATTGCAGGAGGCAGCTGCACACTTATAACTAGAGAATGTCTATCTACCCTTCCAGAATGTGTGTTCTCTGGGGGCAGGGATTGTGGCTGATTGCTCAGATGGAATCCCCACTTTCTTATTCAGTGCTTGACACATACCAGGAATTCAACATATGTTTGTTCAATGAATGCATGAATTCTCCATCAAAACCAATGAGTTGGGGTCACCTGGGTGGCTCAGATGGTTGGGCACCAGCTCCGGTCATGATCTCCAGGCCCTGGGATGGAGCCCCACATCTGACTTCCAGCTCAGCGGAGAGTCTGCTTCTCCCTCTCCCCCTGCTTGTGCTCTCTCTGTCTCTGTCTCTCTCTTAAATGAATAAATAAAATCATAAAACAAAATGTGTTGGCTTCAACTAGGGTTTCTACTAGTAAGATTGAATTGACCACAATACAGTAACATATTTATTTGATTCAATTAAGAGATCTTTGTAATCTTTTTCTTCATATACATGCAAGTCCCAGATCCATATCCACAGATGATGCCACGAGTACCCCGTGTCCTCCAAGTTCATCCTTTCTCTATGAATTCTTCTCCTCGTTGAATGTCTTCAGCTTTGACATGTTCGTTCTGAACCATATCCAGTGCTAAATGTTCTGAAGCTGCCTGAAGTTTTTGTCTCCTAAACTCACTCAACAGTTCCTTGAGCCAGAGAATGTTTTTGTTTCTTCCAACAACCCACAAAGGATTCGACACAATGGACAGTGGTTAAGTCTTGGTGGCTGACTACCATCTAACATACTTCCTAGGTATCTGTAAAAGTAAAAAAAATAACTTGCTCATCTGACAATTGCTTCAAAGGTAATGAAGCGATTTTATCAAAGGTGGTTACTTCTAACCTGTGGGAGCTTGCAGTCCCCTTTCAGAATGATGAAAGCTAAGGACTTCCTGGAAAATGCTCCTCAGCAAACTGCAGTTTTAGTAACCTTGGACTAAGGTTTAAATTGAGTAGGATGCATAAAATGTAGTGTAAAAATATATTTGTTTATTCCAAGCCAGTGATGTCAGCATGTGTGATCATCTTATGAGTTCATATTCAGGATATGCTATATAGAACCTGTGTCTCTGGGTGGCAATTATTTGAACAATCTGGGAGATTAGAGGATGAAGAAAGAAATTAACATGGGGTACCTACCACACAGCTGCGTGGGACAGGGTCCCATGTACACAGGATCCCATTTCATGACCTAGCAACTCTGGAGTTAACTGTCATTGGCTCCATTCTATAGCTGAGGAAAATGAAACTCAGGGAATTAAACAACCAGTCTGAGGTAATGCCATTACTCAAGAGTGGACTTAGGATTTAAACCCAGATCTGTCCAGTGTGTAAGCTCTAGAACTCTCTCCTATACCACATGCCTCTCAGACACCAGCCCGACTTTGTATAATTATTGTTGCATAAACCTCACTTTGGGTGACTATATAGAAATGTTGCTCACAAGTCCTATAATGCACCTTTTCCTTTTAGGTGCCAAGACTTGGAGTGCACAAACTATGAAAAGTGTCCCTGGGCATGTGGTAAAGGAGCATTTTGGCAATAAGAATAAGAAAGTAAGATCTTAGAATAAAAGTAAGAAAGATCTTGTTTCTCTTGCCATTCATCTCAGACAAAGCTGTACAAATCCATCATTGCTATTATTAGAAAGAGAGCATCTAATACAGCAGTTCTTTTTTAATTTTTTTATTATGTTATGTTAGTCACCATACAGTACATCATTAGTTTTTGATGCAGTGTTCCATGATTCATTGTTTGCATGTAACACCCAGTGCTCATTGCAATAAGTGCCCTCCCATCACTGGGCTAACCCATACCCTCACCCTCTTCCCCTTTGAAACCCTCAGTTTGTTTCCCGGAGTCCATAGTCTCTCATGGTTCGTCTCCCTCTCCGATTTCCCCCCCTTCATTTTTTCCTTCCTTCTCCTAATGTCCTCCATGCCATTCCTTTTGTTCCACATATGAGTGAAACCATATGATAATTGTCTTTCTCTGCTTGGCCTATTTCACTTAACATAATCCCCTCCAGCTCCATCCATGTCAATGCAAATGGGTGGGTATTCATCTTTTGATGGCTGAGTGCTATTCCATTGTATATATAAACCACAACTTCTTTATCCGTTGGTCTGTTGAAGGGCATCTCGGCTCCTTCCACAGTTTGGTTATTGTGCTATGAGCGGTGGGGTGCATGTGCCCCTTCTTTTCATTACCTCTGTATCTTTGGGGTAAATAGTAGTGCAATTGCTGGGTCATAGGGTAGCTCTATTTTTAACTTTTTGAGGAACCTCCATACTGTTTTCCAAAGTGGCTGTACCAACTTGCATTCCCACCAACAGTGTAAGAGGGTTCCCCTTTCTCCACATCCTCTCCAACATTTGTTGTTTACTGCCTTGTTAATTTTTGTCATTCTAACTGGTGCAAGGTGGCAGTTCTTTTTTTCCTTTTAATTTAATTTAATTTTATTATGTTATGTTAGTCACCATACAATACATCATTAGTTTTGATGTAAAAGTTGGGTATTCATTCTTTCTGAGGGCTGAGTAATATTCCATTGTATATATGGACCACATCTTCTTTATCCATTCATCTGGTGAAGGGCATCTCGGCTCTTTCCAGTTTGGCTATTGCAGACATTGCTGGTATGAACTGAAGCTGTTTCAAAAAATAGAAATGGGGGGTCGCCTGGGTGGCTCAGTCATTAAGTGTATGCCTTCGGCTCAGGTCATGATCTCAGGGTCCTGGGATTGAGCCCCGCATCGGGCTCCCTGCTCCGTGGGAAGCTGCTTCTCCCTCTCCCACTCTCCTTGCTTGTGTTCCCTCTCTCGCTGTGTCTCTCTCTGTTAAATAAATAAATAAAATCTTTTTTTTTAAAGATTTTATTTATTTATTTGAGAGAGAGAGAATGAGAGAGAGCACATGAGAGGGGGGAGGGTCAGAGGGAGAAGCAGACTCCCCGCTGAGCAGGAAGCCCGATGCGGGACTGGATCCAGGGACTCCAGGATCATGACCTGAGCTGAAGGCAGTCGCTTAACCAACTGAGCCACCCAGGCGCCCAATAAATAAAATCTTAAAAAAAAAAAAAAAAGAAAAAAATGGAAGGAAAGCTTCCAGACTCATTCTATGAGGCCAGCATTACCTTAATCCCCAAACCAGGCAAAGACCCCATCAAAAAGGAGAATTTCAAACCAATATCCCTGATGAATACGGATTCCAAAATTCTCAACAAAATCCTAGCTAATAGGACCCAACAATACATTAAAAGGATCATCCACCGCAAACAAGTGGGATTTATCCCCGGGATGCAAGGGTGGTTCAACATTCGCAAATCAATCAATGTGATAAAATACATTAGTAAGAGGAGAGAGAAGAACCATATGGTCCTCTCAATTGATGCAGAAAAAACATTTGATAAAATACAACATCCTTTCCTGATTAAAACTCTCCAGAGTATAGGGATAGAGGGAACATTCCTCAAGTTCATAAAATCCATCTATGAAAAACCCACCGCGAATATCATCCTCAATGGGGAAAAGCTGAGAGCCTTTCCCTTAAGATCAGGAACATGTCAAGGATGCCCACTCTCGCCACTATTGTTCAACATAGTACTAGAAGTCCTGGCAACAGCAATCAGACAACAAAAAGAAATAAAAGGTATTCAAATTGGCAAAAAAGAAGTCAAACTCTCTCTTTTCGCAGATGACATGATACTTTATGTGGAAAACCCAAAAGACTCCACCCCCAAATTACTAGAACTCATGCAGCAATTCAGTAATGTGGCAGGATATAAAATCAATGCACAGAAACCAGTTGCTTTCTTATACGCTAACAATGTAACTGTAGAAAGAGAAATTAGAGAAACAATTCCATTTACAATAGCACCAAAAACCATAAGATACCTCAGAAAAAACCTAACCAAAGAGGTAAAGGTTCTATATTCTAGGAACTATAGAACACTCATGAAAGAAATTGAGGAAGACACAAAAAGATGGAAAAACACTCCATGCTCATGGATCAGAAGAATAAACATTGTTAAAATGTCTATGCTACCCAGAGCAATCTATACATTTAACACCATCCCAATCAAAGTTCCAATGACATTCTTCAAAGTGCTGGAACAAACAACCCTAAAATTTGTATGAAATCAGAAAAGACCCCAAATTACCAAGGAAATGTTGAAAAAGAAAAACAAAGCTGGGGGCATCACGTTGCCCGATTTCAAGCTATATTACAAAGCTGTGATCACCAAGACAGCATGGTACTGGCACAAAAACAGACACATAGACCAATGGAACAGAATAGAGAACCCAGATATGGACCCTCAACTCTATGGTCAAATAATCTTTGACAAAGCAGGAAAAAATATGCAGTGGCAGTTCTTTTTAAAAAAATATTTATTTATTTATTTATTTTAGAGAGAGAGAGAGAGTGCATGCATCTGTGTGAGGGGAAGGGGGGCGGAGAAGGAGAGAGATCCCAAGCAGACTCCATGCTGAGTGTGGAGCCCAATGCAGGGCTCCATCTCATGGCCTTTAGATCATGAACTGAGCCAAAACCAAGAGTTGGATGCTTCACCAACTGTGTCTCTAAGACAGCAGTTCTTTTTTTTTTTAAATTTTTTATTCTTATGTTAATCCCCATACATTACATCATTAGTTTTAGATGAAGTGTTCCATGATTCATTGTTTGTGCATAACACCCAGTGCTCCATGCAGAATGTGCCCTCCTCAATACCCACCACCAGGCTAACCCATCCTCCCATCCCCCTCCCCTCTAGAACCCTCAGTTTGTTTTTCAGAGTCCATCGTAAGACAGCAGTTCTAATCCCTGTTAGACTCATTGCTTTCCTTTAAAACAAAAATTTTGTTTTTCTTAAGATCCTGCAATAAAATTCATGGATAACCTATATACATAATTTCAAAATGATTAGCATGCTGTAAATAAATACAATATAAAAAAGAAAGAAAGAAGAAATTAATTTATAATAAAATAGCATGTATTTCAATATGTAGATATTCAGGCATGTCCAGGCTAGAGGGACATAATGAACTAATCAGTTTTTTGCACCAATATGTAGAATCACACTCACAAATACAGCCTGAGCCTAAAGTGTTATATTGAGGGTTTGAATAACATAAGCAGTGCTGCTAATGGAGATGTGATCTTCTGAAAAGGTGAACAATTCTCAATGGAGTTTCAAACAAAATGAAATATAGTCTTTTCTAAATTTATGTGATAGTTGCATTCCTGGAAAATTCAGTGCATATTAAAATGTGCAAATGTTACTTTCTGTTTATATGTGAAAGAGAGTATTACAAATGCAGATAATTACAGACAGATTTTCCCCCTACATCAACGTCTGGGAGGATATTCCAAAGTTGTGTGGGCTGAGGGACAATTCTTTGCATTGCATTGTTGCCCCATAGTCATTGCTAGTATTCTTGGTCTCTACCCTCTAAATGCCAGTAGTGTCTTCCTACTTATTGTTGCAACCACAAACACTCCCCTCTACCCCCAACCACATTCCCCAAATTTCCCATTGTGAACCACTGATCTAATATGTGTGAGGCACTCTGCTAAATTCCCTATAAATACCATTAGTAATTTATTTTTTTTCTTATTCAACAAACATCACATCGCCTCTTACATGCTAGATGTTGTGCTATATGGATATACAGTTGTGAACAAGATAGTCGATGTTCTTGATCACAAAGAGTGAATGACCTGGTAGAGGAAACAGGCGACAAAAACTTACAAACAAATGAGTATGTAAATATAGACTGTGTCAAGTGCTATGAAGGAAAGAATTATATACTGAAACAGAATAACACTTGAACCTATTTTAAAGAAGAGTATCAGGAAAACCTCTCTGAGTCAACAGTTTAAGCCAAGATGTGGAGGATGCCAAGGAGCCAGAAATGAGAAGTTACTCTGCGCTTCTCACTGAGGATGAAACGAAGCCTGAGAAGTACTCAGCACAAAGTTACAATGCTCCTAAATTGTTGAACCTATTTGAACTCAAGTCTCTCTAGTTCCAAAGGCCATTAACTTTTTAGACTAAAAAAACTGGATGGATTATTCCTCTGAAGAAGATACACAAATGACCAATAAGCACATGAGAAGATGCTTAACATCATTAGCCATTAGGGAAATGCAAGTCAACACGACGTTGAGATACCACTTCATACATAAGATTACCATATGATCCAGCAATTTTGCTCCAAGGTATATGCCCCTAAACATCGAAAACAGGCTCTCAAACAAATCCTTGTACATGACTGTCCACCCAGCACTCTTACCAATGGCCAAAAGATTGAAAAAAACCCAAATGTCCAACAGTGGATGAATGGATGAAGGAATTATGATATACACATGCAATAGAATATCACTCAGCCATAAAAAGGATTAAAGTTTTGATATATGCTACAATGTGAAAGAATTTTGAAAACCTTATGCTCAGTGAAAGAAGCCAGACCCCAAAGATCACATATGGTATGATTCCATTTACATAAATATTAAGACTGAGTAAATCCATAGAAACAGATAGAAGATTGGTGGTTTCCAAGGGTTGGGGGAGGAGAAAGTGAGGGATAACTGCTTAGCGGGTGAGGGGTTTTACTTTGGAATAATGGAAGTGTTTTGGAACAAATAAAGAGGCGGTTGTACTGCATGCCACTGAAATGTTCACTTTAAAATGGTTGATTTTATGCTTTGTGAATTTCACCTGAGTCCATTAAAAAAAAAAAAAAGAATGAATACATTCTCTTGCCTTTTTAGATTACAGCCATCTGCTTTAGTAAAGACCTGCCTTGTTTTTATGTATTTTCTTCCAATCAAGTTATATGGCCAGGGAGAGAATGTGGCTTACCAGAAATTTTCTTGTGAGAAAACCAGTCAGAGTAATAGAAAAACCTCTACTTCGGAAGCTTTGGACTTTTCTGAGCTTCCTTGACTTGGAGGTGAAGGAGGGGCAGGGCATATGGTGCCAAAAGGGTACCAGCCATCTGTGGGGCTGGTGGATGGATGACACAGGGTCGAGGGGACATCCTCAGGGAAAGAGCACCATGGAGGGGAGGAGGAGGAAGAGGGGCTGTGTGGTGGGAAGAAACCACAGGACAACGAGGGCCAGCATTTGGGGAAAGCTTTCTGTGGTGTCTGCTGGGAAAGCTCAGAAACCCACCCTCTAGAAAACACCAAAAGTTCTACATTACTTGTAAAGAGTTTTGGAGGTAGATTTGTTTCTTTTAGAATATGGAGGAACGTATAAGGATGTGAAACTCATTTGGTCACTGGTAAAAATTGAAAGTTGAAGGAGTTAATTTTCCCAAATTTTCTCTGTGAAGGTAGAGGCCACAACATTGTCTGACAGGGAAGAGGACCCGGCCATTGGAAGGATTGCAAATCCTAAGGGGTTTTGTGAAGTATTGGTTTCTTTATGGAATTTCATCAGACCTAAGAGAATCTGAGAATTTTGGTGTAATAAGGGATATCATGTTGTCCTCATACTAAAAATGGAGAAGGAAAAACGAGAGAAATTGAAACCCCCAATACTCATATTCAGAATTGGGGCACTCAGATACAAAATATCCCGGAGTAGAAAGTAGTTGCTATTCTAGAAAGAAGCTCCTAAAATCGTATTTTCATAGGCTTTTGAAAAAGTTCATGGACCATAATGTTAGATGGGTAACTGAGCAGCCTTTTTATGCCTGGGGCAAGTTCCAACTGCCCCTCCAATTTGCCCCCCCTAATTTGCCAAACCATGGAAAAACAAACCTGCAATTAGAGTTGTATTTTTAAACCGTCTTAAGTTTTATGTGGCACTTTTTTCTCTTATACACAGTCTCGCCAAAATACTGTTATTTTCACAGAGGAAATACAAAGAGTGGGTTTAAAATTACAAGTCACATTTTAAGTCAGAAAAAGGAAGTGGGTTCTCTTGGGCAACCTCCAGGTTGGACTCTGCCATTTTCCCAACCTCATGATGCCACACATCCAGCACCTGGGACAGCCGTGGCCTGCCTCTCAAATGTGAAGCCTCCTGCTTCCAATTTTTCTACGCAGCTCCATGGTATCTCACTGGCCAGCAGACGTGTGTGCGCCCATGGACGCTTTTGGTTGAGGCTGATAAGGAGGAAGTTTGGTTCCTGGCTTCACATCACTTAAATGTCAGAAATGTTCTCATTGCCTCCGTTGGTGAGATGTCCCTGACCCATACCACCACTGAAGCTCATGACATTTTATCTGTTCTAGAAATGACAGGAGACAGGCCCCTCTGGGATTCACGCGCCTCTGCTGGGATTTTCACACCATTCGCCATGTTAACATGAAGCAACAGCTGGGTTGAAGAGAGCTGATAAAAATAGCAACATCATACTGCAAGCAAGCTGCAATGGAAAAGAGGGAAATCGAGTATTTGACTTTTTTTTTTTTTTTTCCCTGAGTCCAGAGCTGTGTTTCTTGGAACATCTACTTATTCGGAAAGAGCAAAGCAAGTTTATTTTCCATATCGAAGTGCTGTCTGGGAGAACGTGGAGAGGGGCAGACTGTTCCTGCTCTTCCCGGCTCCGCACTCCGGGCATCTGGTCCCCCTGATAGTTAACCTGGAGGCCACGTGACCTGACGGCCGCGCCCCCTGACTGGTTGAGTTCAACGTTGGGAACTGGGTTTTCCAGGTTGCTGTGCGCTGCTGCAGAGATTTCCTGCTGTTACCCTATCTTTCCATTCATTAAAGTGTAGCTTGCAATTGAACATTCTGACATAACATAGCTGAGATTTTTTGGCAGCAACGTTAACCATATTCAAGAATTTCCTTCAGACGACATTAAATTTTCATATCCTCGTGAATGCTTGCCACCTTCTTTTAATAACTTGAAAAAACAAGCTCCTCTCAGGAACTTCATTGTTCCAATATTTTCCCAGCACACATTTACTTCTTTTAGAAGTATGTTAGGTGTGTGTGTGTATTTATAGAGTCCGGGTATACCTAGGTGGGTTAGAATTCGACATTTAACTTATAAAAAGTCAGCAATATGAATGGATCTCAGAGAAAAGTTATTAGAAGTCTAGTATTTTCTTCACAAGATCTTATTTTTCTCCTTCTAAGCCATTTGGTCATTTCACCACAAAATTATATTTTGTTTTAAAAAGGGGGGGGCATATTCACTAACTCTAAGCCCTGGAGTTTGAAAATAGCCTTTTAGAAAAATGTGTAAAAAATTTACAAAGGGGCGGTGGTAAAATGAGGCTTTCTTTCCCTTCCTCCATAGTGAAAACTTTAGTCTTATTATTTACCGTTACCTTAGGAGACTTTCTTTTTTAATGAAAAATTAATTGGTTTAAAGTTCTAGCTACTTAGACAAGTGGAAATTTTTAAAACCCATTCTTAACGAAGATGCAAAGAAAGAGAGTGCCAAATGCAGTGGAAAGCCCAAATGAATTCGTAATTTGTCAGTGCCCACACAAATGGGAAGTTGGTACTCCTCTTGGATGGCAAGTGGTTTAGAAAGTTCTCTAATTCTTTGATTCAAATGTGGTGTTTGTTTGCAGGCTGAATTATGGCAGCACAGTTACTGTTCCCAAAACTTTACAAAGCATTATGTAATATAACACAATGTGGTTAACAGAGATTTTCACCCAAGTTATGACATTATTGAACCCAACGAGCTCCACTTCAGTTTGGAAATTGAGATCTGGTTCTGCTCTGGATCCCTGATCTGCCCCTCAGCCGTCAGACACGAGGCATAAGCAAGCCTAGGACCATAACAGCGATGGGGTCAGTGGCTCCCTTCACCTCGAATTCACACAAGCAAAGTTCTGTGTCCATTGGCTTACAGATGAGGGAACAGATGCTCAAAGAAGTTAAGGAACTTGTCTGAGCTGATGTGATTGAATGGGATTTGGAACCCATGGCTCACTGACACCAGAGTTAATAATACATTCACATGCATTTGCATTTGTTACCTGAACCTTTGGGTTTATACCCTGTCGCTTATTGGTATATGTTGTCTTTAGGTGAGTTTAGATTAAATTAGGACGGCTTTTATCCACTTCTCCTCCCAAACATGTGTAACACCACACAGAAAATAAAAAAAAAATCACAGATGGGATTCTAGAATATAATTTCTCCAACAAATGATTTTATAAATATATCGGGCCCAACTTGCTTGGTTAGCCAGATGCTAAAATTGTATCACAGAAGTTCGGGCAGCTTCTGAGGAAATGGGGCTGCTTCCTGTGTGCATTTGTCAAGCTGCTGTGGCTTTAACCTCCCCCACCCCCACCAAGGCACACCAGGCCAGAGAGTGTGTTTTGGGTGGACAGGCGGGGTCCAGCCCAGACAGAAGCCCAGCAGCACAGAGCTGTGGAGCCCTGGGAGAGCCCCAGGAGCAGGGGCATATGGGCGCCCTCATTTCCAGGGGAAAAAAATACTATGGGAAGTATGAGCCAACAGCCAAAAGTACATAGCAGTCAAAGTCTTGGGTGGATAAAAGTAGGCAGTGAAAAGGAAGAGAATTAGGGGAAGTGTGGGGATGGCAAGAAAGGGACTGTGAGATCTAGGGAGATGTGTGAAAAGGCAGAGGAAGAAAACCATGTATGTGCAGGGAAGGGTCAGCGCAAATTAACTGGCATTCGGAGATAATTGCCTCAGCGCCCAGGGATATTCTGGAACCCTCCCCAACACTTCTTGTTTTAGTCAGGCTACTCTTGCTTGGGGGCACAGAAAGAACCATAAGTGAACAACTTCTAGTGACAAGAAGAGAAATGCACTGCCTCCAGCCGCCAAACTGTGGCAGCAGATGGAGCCGGGACCCAGATGAGAGTCCCCTGCCCCCCAGCACTCCCTCTACCTCTCACCTTGTCCTCTCTGTGTGAGTGGGCTTTGCTGGCTCAGACCATTCCTCCCTGTGGCAGCAGATTCAGTGCCTCGGCTTTAGGTTCTCTGCTCCAGCTTCCAGACCAGAGAGGGAAACTTCTCTCCATTCCCTCATCCTTCTCCCGCTCCCACCTCTCCCACTTCCCTTCCCTTCCCTTCCTCCCCTCCCCCCACCTTCCACCTCTCCCCCCCCCTTTTAATTTGAAAAGTCTTAGGAGGGTTAGGTCCTATGCCCACACCCTGGGCCAATCCCTGCAGCCAGGGGCAGGTGAGGCACCGTGATGGGCCTGGCTTTGGCCGTGTGCCCATCTATGGGGGAGGAAGGGCAAGTCTTTTACCCTGGACAATGGCTTAATCTCTCAAAACTCAGCTGAGAGCAGCCGGGTTCCCCTTGTTGAGGGTCCTATCAGGATCTCAGGGGGTAGAGGCAGTTTTCACAAAGCATGTTCAAGTATGTAATTCACTTGATTTGCTTTGAATCACAGTATTTCATATGATTTGAAGTTTCCAATAACAGCGAAGAAGGGCATACAGTGTTTACATTTATCAAAATGGGGCATGGATTAAAACATATTGGAGGGACAGTGTTTGAAGAGGGAACTTCTCCAGCTGTCTTGCCAGCAGCAGAATCCATTCCTATCTGGAGGGAGGCTGACTTGCCCTCTCCAGCCGTCTGTGGGGTGCCCGGAGGATACGACACGAAATGGTCAGCCGCATTCGGAGGGAGCCCGGGAGGAGCCCCCCATGGACCGCGTGCCTACTGTGTCTCAGGCACACTGGGTGCCTTTTCCCAAAACGGCCGCATCTCCTCCTCCTGGCATCCCAGCGAGGGGCTGCGTCTCGGGCTATTCGTCACCGATGCACCCGCCAGAAGACCGGCATCTTGGCGACTGCCTGGGAACCTCTTTCCAGGTGCAAGGCTGACAGCCCATCGCGCCTGCATCAAAGTGCAGAGAGGGTTGGTGAGATGGTGTTGGCAACGCTGAGCACGATAAAGACACTCCTTTCTGTTCTGAAACCTTATGAGGATGACCCGAGAGTTCTTTCAATCCAGAATCCGCTAGGGAAAACTGGTTAGGCTGCTGCCTTGAAAAAAAAAGAAGGAAAAAAAAAAAAAATGACCAGCATGTTTCCATTTCCTGCCCGGAGCCGGCTCTCAGCAGAAAGCGGTGGGGGTGAGTGAAGGGCTGCGCGACCACAGGCCAAACACCACTGGAGCCGCATCGACTTCACTGGGACGTGATCGCGACAAGGCTGACCTGCAGGGGGTTTGGGTGAGGGACAGAGAATGACAATTAAAAAAAAAAAAAGTTCCTGGCACGGTGCCTGGCACATAGGATGTGCCGAATGCAAGCAGCTAGTGTTACAAAGGGAAGCGTAAACATCTGCCAACAGATTGATTGATTGATTGATTGATTTATACCCTTAGCTTGGAGGCCTAGCTTTGCTCAGCTTTTTGGACACTGGCCAGGCTAAATTAACACTCTTATCTTCTGGCCCCTGTAGCTGGCAGCCTACCTATGGGTCCTTGAGGCCTCCACTCGAGGTTCGGCCATGTCCTGGCCCATCTCAGGCTGTCCTCTGCCAGGGGCCCCTTGGTCCACTCGCAGGTGAGACCACCTCCGGGCTCAGTTGCTGGGGCCAGTGGGGCTCACGATTCTGTGCAGCAAAAGGAAGTCAATGCGGAGGCCCTGGGCTCCGGGAACGCAGGTATCTTACTGTAATAGGGGAGGAGGGGGCACACATATTCAAAATTAATGTTTCTGCTGGACAGAAGTTCACCCGATTTTGCCAGAGTGGGCTCGACTGGACATTTTTGATCCATCAAGTAATAGCTGCACCGTGGAACGCTACCCCAGGGCCTTCTTAGGCTCCGCTTCTCAAACTCCGCTTTGCATTTTAATCCCCTAGGGACTTGGTTAAAAATGCAGGTTCTGATTGAGTAAGTCTGGGGTGGGTCTGAGATGCCGCAGTTCTAACAACCGTCTAGGCGATGCCAGCGATGCTGATGACCGCTTTCTGAGGCCCTAGGCTCCAAGACATGATTTAGCAAACTTGCATCATGGTTTTTGTCGCATGCTATCTTTTTTTTTTTTTTTTTAATTATTGCGCTAATACTCTTCTTCAAACTGACCTGGCGTTTAGCTTCAATGTATGTGTATTACCATGAAATCACAGCTTTGAGGAGTGAATTTTGTTTTAATATGCCTTAAAATGAACACATCACCATCAAATAAGAACCAGCTGTCTGCAATCATTTTATGTTCCACCAATGGTATAACATAGCACTGTATTCCAAGAAACCTGGTGACAGGCGTTCCGCAGGAAACTCTAGTCTGGACTGCCCAGAACTTATTCTTTGGACTCTGTCTTGTCTTGTCTTTTTTTTTTTAAAGATTTTATTTATTTATTTTAGGGAGAGAGAGCGCGTGTGTGAGCTGGGAGAGGGGCAGAGGGAGAGAGAGAACCCCAAACAGACTCCCCACTGAGCTCGGAGCCCAACACGGGTCTCGATCCCAGGACCCTGATATCATGACCTGAGCTGACACCAAGAGTCAGATGCTCATCTGACTAAAGCCACCCAAGTGCCCCCTGGCTCTTTAATTTCAGCAGCGTTGATGTTTCTACAGAAGCACAGGGGATTCTGGAGGGAAGCTGGGGTGATTGTTGGACAAGGTATTCACTGCAGCAAAGAGCACCTTCCTGTGCCCGCCCTGCTGGGTGGGAGCAGATAACCTCCTATCAAAAGTAGGGACACCTGGGCGCCTGGGTGGCTCAGTTGGTTAAGCGACTGCCTTCGGCTCAGGTCATGATCCTGGAGTCCCCGGATCGAGTCCCGCATCGGGCTCCCTGCTCGGCAGGGAGTCTGCTTCTCCCTCTGATCCTCCCCCCTCTCATGTGCTCTCTCTCATTCTCTCTCCCTCAAATAAATAAATAAAAATCTTTAAAAAAAAAAAAAAGTAGGGACACCTAAAAAGGTGGCTGGCAGCAGTGGCCTCTCATCCAAAGCCACATCCCAATCACTTTTTCTGTGTGGCCACAATTTTGTGAAAATCTGCAGAGAGACTAGAGAATAGAAGAAAAAAAAAAAAAAAAGCAAAAAACAAACCAAAAAAAGCCACACACAAATTCCCTTCTGACTCTGAGGTGCCTGTTTACAAAGTAAAAATTCCCTGGCGAATCATTTCATTTATAATTAAATACAATAATAAGCCATTGTGGCTAAATTAATTTTGATATAATTCCACGGGAACTCCATGTCCTGTATCACTTCTGAACAAAAGAGCTGGGTGTCGTATAATCTGACTCATTCTGAGGCCAGGCCTCCAGGGACGAGCGCCAGGAGGGCAATGAATAAATATTTCATGCAGAGAGCTAATGCCCAGGACCCATGGAAGTGAGAGACACTGCTATGATGGGTCCCGGAAGCTCCCAGAGGCTGTGTGAGGGTCCCTTAGTGGAGACTGGCTTTCTGCTGAGAGTGTCAACCTCTGAACAGTCCTTGACCGACGCCAAGTTTTCCACCAGAACTTGATCCGCTCTGGCCACAGGTATCTTCGTACAGGTTCTTAAGTCCTGGGAAAACCATGATATGCCAGACACCCTCACAAATAGGATCCTACTTCATCCCCAGCCTGAGAGGTCTGTAGGTTTCTCCTTTTGTGTTGGTGTAATGAGGAAGCTTAGAAGCACCCCAAGTGATCACCCCAAGGCCAAGTACGATGGAAGGTTCAGAATTGGAGTTTCTATTCAGGCCCAGTGAGTCCAGTCATTCTGTCACTTCATGGAGATGAGGACTATCCAGAGCACTTTCCCCATGCAAGTCACCCCCCCATCTCCCAGCAAGGATCTAGGAAGTTTCTCTGGAAGATTCTTCTTTCGGATTTGAATATTGGTCACTCACACTTGAGTGCGAATGATTCTGAGAACAAATTTTGGGCTCTTCTGCTCTATGGTGGTGGGAGTGGGAGCCCCAAGGAAACACAAAGATGGGAAGGCCTCAGAAAGGGGAGGTTGAGGATGCCAAGGACAAGCTTGGTGGGATTCCTTTATCCTTGGAAGAAATGGCCATACTCAGTCTTCCTCAGATTGCTGCATTTCTGGCTTTGATTTACTTGTGTAACCAAAGGAAACATCTTCCCAATTTGTCTGTAAATCTCTCTTGGACTGTGTTTCTGATTTACTTATTCGGTTTGCCATGGGATGATTGCATCCAGTAAAAGGCACAGCGTGATGAGGCCCACAAAAGGACAAACCCATAAACATCCCACCATCTCTGGAATTAAGGCTCCGAAGACATGTGGGTCTTAATCTTCCTGAGCAATAAGCACCTGCCTGTGGGTGTTTTCAACCATATGAGATTAGCATTTTTTCCTGGTCATGCCAATGGTTTGAATTATTAAGATGACCTTTGAAAGAATTCACAGAGCTGGTCCTTTATAGGCTTTCTGAAGTGATGCATTTTCATTTGGGTTGGTTTCCCAAATAAAAAGATTAGGTCAATGATAGTGCTCCTGTGTTTCCTGTTGGCTTGGCTTTCCTAACAGAGACAGGTTGTGTCTGAAGGCAAGCAAGGGGCCATTGGTCAGAAAATTTGGAGTCCTGGGGAACTGGCGCTGTGAGGCCGTTTGCCTGTGTTGGGGCCTGAGGAGCGTGACATTTATGTTCCTGAGCAGGATGTAATTTCCAGCTGAATAGCCCGGGCACTTCCCCAGCTTTTACTTTGGCCCCAACTGTGTATTAAGTGCAACCGACATCTCTCTTAAAAGCTCCTAACAGCAACCTGAATTGATGGGGCTGTTTTGTTTCTAACCAAAGGAAGCCGGTGGTAACAGCAAGGAAGGCAATCCCCAGCACAGGGTGAGGATGACAGCTGGACGAAGGGCCAGGAGCCATCTCCACCGGCGATTGGCTGCTTCCATGGGTAAGGACCAGCCAGACCAGCGCCCCGAACTGTCTCTTTCTCTTCCTGCCCTGTGTCTTCTTTGTCTCCTGAGGGCTTGCGCTCTGACCTTCCTGATGGGCTGCAAAACAGCAATGATTGCTTCCCCGCGGGGGGGTGGGAGGGGGTGGAGAGGTAACCTTTAAGTGGAAATACCATCCTTGTGAACAAGAGGCCACAGGCTAAAGGGCCACGTGGAAACCCAGGGAGCTGCCTCGTGTCCCCACCTGCAGCCATTACCGTCCCTCACCCTTGGAGTGACTGCCCCTTCCTCGTCTTCTCAGGGGTGGATGGGAGGGGGGTCTCTGACGTTCACATCCAAAAGTTGAGGTCTTTGCCTCTCCCCCCCATTGCCTGGCCCTAATTATTTTGGCAGAAACTGGTTTCACCCCGAGTAATGGGGGGCGCAGTCTATTATTAAATAACTTTACTCTTGGCCAGTCAAGCACTCCTGGGCACAATGGTGTTTCCTTCAGGTCTGTCGTATGTTCCAGCCAGTTCTCAGAGGAGGGCTCCTCAGCAGGTGAGCTCTTTCACTGTGGTTCTCATCTCTCCTACCACTCCCCATGCCCTTGACCCTTGTCACGCCTCGGCAGTCCCCTCCTCAAGGCCGAATGTCTTTGTGCCCTCGGCCTCCCACCTGCTGGCTGGCTTCCATCCTCGGGTGAGAGAACCTTCTCAGCCCACCTCTCATGTGTTTCTCATGTAAAAAGAGGACCCTGGTCATTTGTTTTGCTTTTCTAGCATCTTTCTTTGGAGAACTGCCGATGGTATGAGTCCGTGAGGAGCAAAACCACCTCTCCCATAGGTACTGTGATGGTCAGATGCTTCCTTTCCCCGCCTGCCTCGCAACTGGGGCTCAAAGCAGGTTGCCTCCCCTCTGCCAGGCAAATGCACCAGCACAGCGACTCAGGGGCCAAGAGCCAGGGGTGGCCACCTCAGTGATGGCAGCCGAGCCCGGGTCCCGGGACAGAAGGTGGGTGGTGCTCAGTGGCAGTGGTGGGGCTTTTCCATCAGCCCTGTTCTGTGTGGTGGCTTGACTTGTTCTTTGAAGAACAGCATTGAACTTTTTTTCTAGCTCTCTCCATGATTCTGTGAGCTATCATATAGTCTTTTAACAGACTCCTTTTCTCATAATTTGGCCAGAATGGGTTTCTGGTGCTTGCTACTAAGAATTTTGTGGCAAAAGGCATCTGTCGATACCCTAGTCTTGCTGTGTGCTAGGCTCTGGAAGGGCGTGGGGTTTAGGACCATCCTTCCACCAACTCAGTTATGTCTTTCTCCTTAAGAATTCCAGGCTTTCTGAACCTGATGTGGTCACATTTCTGAACTTATTGGCAAGATGCCCATGACTGCAAATTGGCCTTGAGAAGTAATGCCTCCCGACAGGTCATCTAGAAGGGCCAGGACCTTTATTCTGGGAAATTCTCAGCTTTCCTGGGAAGAAAATGCTGCCTTCAATGAAAACAAGGTGAAACAAAATCAAAGGAATCGATACGTTTCCATCCGTCTTCGCCACTTCAGCCTCTGCTTTTGGAAGTTCAGACTCTGAGGCTGTGGAGAGCCCGCTGAGCTAGTTTGTTTGTTTTTTAAAGATCAGCATTCTTGGGTCATCAGGGCTAGCCCCAGAGCCCCAGTTTGCTTTGCACAGCCCCTCTTCTGTGCCCTCCAGCCTCACATTGTTCTAGAAACATCTCCTCTGATCAAGTAGAAGGGGACAGATGGACCCCACTGTGTCCCTTGCTTTACTGGCACATTTCCTTAGACTTCACAATGCTTGGGCTGATGATACACATCCTCCTTTGTGTGCCTGGTGCTCGGTGCCCTCCACCTTTGAGGATGGACACCCTGCCTATTGTGAACTCGAGGCAGGGGTTTTGACAGGTGTCCCGGGTGGCCTTGGCTCACTTCTTCAGGAGCCTCACCTCATCACACCATATTCAAGGAACTCTGTCGCACATCAGCCTTCCACTGCAGTGGACAACTTACTCACCTCCAAGAAGCTGCACATTTTCTCACCTGTGCCTTCACCGTGTTGTCTCCTCAACCTAGACGCCTATCACCCTCTGCCCGTGTTCCCAGCCTACCTACTGCAAGAGGATGTCCTGGGCTCTCCTAATGACAAAGCGCAGCAGGACAGAGAAGCCAGGGCACAAGGGAAACATGAATGGTGAAGTCTGAGAAACCACTGTGAGCTAAAGATCAATCAATTAATCTAAAATGGGACGATGAGTCAAGGTGTGGCTTAGGCACTGACCAGATACATGACGTGAATGGGTTCTCCAGTCTCTGTAGGCTTCTGCCTTCTCTTCTATGAGCTGATGGGGCTGGATGGATAAGCCTTGTCTACCACATTAGCCTGCCACTGTAATTCTGGGCTTGCTTTCAAGATGGCTCACTCATGTGGCTTTTGAAAGGAGGCCCCAGTTCCTTGCCACGTAGACTTTTCCATAAGGCTACTTTAGTGTCCTCACAACGTGGCCACTGGCTTCCCACAGAGCAAGGGACCTGAGAGAGATGGGCAGAAACCACAATGCTTTCATAACCTAGCCTCAGAAATGACATACATCACTGTGCCTTATTCCATCAGTCACACCGATCAACCCTGATCATTGTGGGAGGGTACGAGAGCAAGATACTAGGGGGTGTGGCTCATTGGCAGCCATCTTAGGGGCTGGCTGTCACAGGGCTCCCAGACCAAATTTAGTCAGGCTCACCTGCCTTACCAAGAAATCTGTTTGGGGATTTCTCAGCAGTGCCTTTCCAGTCATGGCCTTCTGCTTTGTTGCCCAAGAGTGGATGGGTCCCGTGGAGCTGGATACTAGAGAAAATCCTTGTGGACATGGAACAATGCTGGGTACAGAATTAACAAACCAACAGGAGTCAAGAGTGGGATTTGAGGACCTAAGGCCTTGGAATATCTAGAGACACATCCAATATAAGAGGCCCCTGAGTGGAAATGACAGTTGGAGCGAAGTACAAGAACACGTGATTTTTTTTTTTTTTGAGGGAGGGAGTAAGTCCTTCCTAGTTGCCACTGAAGTAAGTGTGTTAGAATTAAGACCTTGACTTATATTAATGTGCTTTCTTTTTTCACTTCTTCTTTGTTATTTTCCCTTATTTGGCCACAGTTTTCATTACTTTCACAAGTGTAGCTGGAATGAAGGAGAGGGGAAAGACTGGAATGAAGAAAGAACATTCAGCTTCAGACATCCAAACAAGCTCAGAAACAATGGGATTGAAAGCCAAGTTTTCAGCTGCAAGATCAGGCCATCAAAAGAGGAAAGGCTTTCCTAAATACAAATAGACTTCTTTTTAAATATAACAATCTTGGAGGCTGAACGTGAAGTTTTTACCAGATATCATAGAGTAGGGAAGGATGGGCAAGAAAAGTTCTCAATCTCACAGGTAAGGGAATTGCCTTTCCTGGATGGCAATGTGGAGGGCAGAGATTGGAGATATTTTTAGTCAATAAAATTAGACAAAGATATTATTCGTAGGGTTCAGGGTGAGATTAGGAATATATCAGACGGTCTGAGGAAAGATCCAAAAGCTTGTGCTCTAGTTGTGGTTTAGAATTCCAGGCAGACAGACAGCGCCTTGCAAGGCAACCTATACTCACATGGGGTGACTTCAGCAGAGAGAAATGCTGATGCAGCACGTTTAGGAGAGAGGGAATCTGAGATCCTATAGATCAGGCTTCCTGTGTCTAGCGTGTGGCTTGCACGACATCCAGAACTTTCTGTGGAGGTTGGGAATGGGGAGCAGTCATGTGCTAAGTGGGCAGGGGGAACAGGAGGAAGCGGTAGCCTGGTAGGAGACAAGAGCTTACAGCTAGAGGCCAAGGCCAGGTTATGGTCAGTCGTAGCATGAGTCCAGTTGGGAGCTGTCGTCCAGAGACCAAGGCCGGGCCGACCCCAAGCCCCTCCCCACACAATCCAACTTAAGATTGGAGGACAAAGAACAGACCAGGTATGCCTAACCTTGCTGCCATGAGGAGTATAAGCCACTTCCTGATCATCCTTTGTGGGGACAAAAAGACTCTTGAGAGGATAGAAATCTAAAAGGGACTTTAAACTTTGTTCGGCTAAATTAAATCCTGAATCGCCTGAGTAATTATACAAAAGAGATTAAGTCATTAAACGGGAGGGAATTTACCACCAAGCAGTAAGAATAGTTGTTTAATTTGTTCGTTTGTTTTGTTTTTTGCTTTCAGGAGAAAACAGAGCCTCGTGAGGCAGCTGAGTTTGATTAAGTAGAATTTAGCATTTCTGTCATTTGGGTCACAGTGGGTGCATTTTAAACTCAGTTTACCACCCAAAGAGATATGATATGAAGTGGGATGGATGCGTGGCAGTTATTCAACTTAAGGAACCTGGGTAGCACGATTAGTGGCTACTGATTTACAAACCTTCCTCTGGAGGGTCTAGAATATATAAAGAATGCCGATAAATCAACAACACCAAAAAGATGAACAGCCCAATTTTCTAAGCGGACATAGGAGTTCAACAGGCCTCTCATGAAGAAGTTCCATGAATGGCCAATAAGCACATGAAAAGGTGCTCAACACCATCAGTCATTAGAGAAATGCAAATTAAAACCACATTGAGACACCATTTTACATCTACCAGAATGGCTAAAATAAAATACAGTAAAGGCTGGAAAGTATGTGGGGCAACTGGAACTCATAATCTAGGGGATGAAGAACTGGTAGGCAGTCTCTTAGAGTGGTGAATGTATATCTCCACATGACCTAGAAATTCCACTTTCAGGTATTAACTCAAAAGAAATGAAAACATAGGTCTCCACAAAGACACGTACACAACTGTTTATAGTAATCATATGAATGAGAATCAAAAACTGGAAACCACCCAAATGCCCATCAACTGAGCAGATAAGAATGTGGTATTTCCCGGGGCACCTGGGTGGCTCAGTCGTTAAGCGTCTGCCTTCGGCTCAGGTCATGATCCCAGGGTCCTGGGATCGAGCCCCGCATCGGGCTCTCTGCTCAGTGGGAAGCCTGCTTCTCCCTCTCCCACTACCCCTGCTTGTGTTCCCTCTCTCGCTGTCTCTCTCTCTCTGTCAAATAAAATCTTTAAAAAAAAAAAAAAGAATGTGGTATTTCCCTTTAATGGAATATTACTCAGCAATAAAAAGAACCATTTACCGTGAAACCTACAACATGGATGAATCTCAGAACACATTTTGCTGAGTGCAAGAAGCCAAACACACAAGAGTACATACCGTACAATTCCATTTGTATGAGTTCCTAGAACAGGCAAAACTGATCTGTGTCGACACAAATCAGAAAGTGGGCAGGGGCATGTGGGAACATTCTCGATGATGAATATGCTCCATATTTTGGTTTTGGTGGCAGTTTGTTATCAAACCTCATCCAACTGACTACCTTATACCTTAATTTATTATACCCTAATTAAAAAAAAAAAAGAATATTCAAAAAGACTCTTTTCTCAGTTTTGGCCCAAATTCTTACAGCAAATTAGCCAGGCAAACAGAATTAACATACGAGTCCCAGAAGGCTCTGAGGCTTTGGGGGGGCACCTTCCCTCCCTCTGACCCTTGGTCCACACGCACTCACGCACACTCACACACATACTCGAGTAGCCCCGCAGCACGCCCCCTCCCTCGCGGGGAGCCTACAGGATCACTGCCCCCACCACCCGACTGCCACCCTGTCCCTCAGCCAGCGCTACCCACGCCCTCATCCCCCATCCATGGTCTCCAGCTGCACTAGAGGCATCTCCGGTTCGAAACCTTAGCACACCCTAAATCATAGTTTGTGTGTGTTTCTTTCAGCGACACACGGATGCCATTGAAACCACTTTCTCCTCTAAAGGCCTCCTCCTCCCTTGTCAACTCCAGGCTCAGCTGCTTCATAAATAATGCAGCTCCCTCTCTCATCTCAGTTACAAATGTGGACGTCTCCTTGTTTTGAAGGATTGGACCGGCCTCTTTTGGGTTGCCTCCTTGTTTCTCAAGTGCAGCCAGCGGCCACCGTCAGCCTGCCCCCGAGACGGAGGGCTGTACCCACCCTCTGCGCGGCAAGCATGGTGCTGGGGCCCGGTCACTTTGTTGAAAGTGCACTGGTTCCCCTCTGCCTCCCTTTGCCAGAAGCATAACTTGGCAGCTGGGCTCACTCCCTCTAGCCTGTGGGTCTGTGTGGGAGGTTCCAGTGTGTAAACGGTTCCCGGGGGAGTGGACCTTTCCACGGGATCGGTGCACGCCATGTCACCAGCCCCAGGCGACAAAGATAGCTGACGTCAGTGTCCAAATCTCAATGGCTCTGAGCCCCTGCCTCCTCTACTGTAGGAATTCTGAGGCTCACACCCTCCAATGATTTACCGATTCAGCCTCTGAGGGTTGCTCCCCATCGCAGCTAGCAAAACTCGACGTCCATAAAGCCAGGCCCTGCCCGCACGGCTCAGCTCTGCTGGTGGCCTTGGTGGGGCTGGGCCGACCTGGGGCTGGAAGCTGGGTGCTCGGCATCCTTCCTGCGGATGCTAGCTGGGCCCCCTTTAGGGAATGAAGAGCTTCCTTGGTCCATCTGCTGAGCACTGGGCCAGGCTCTTCCTTTCCAGAGCCCAACTCATCTTCTTAGAACTTCTAACCTCTCTGCTGTTCATTCAAGTTTGCTGGGTCCTTGGTGAGGGGCATCCTACACCTGACCTGGTCGTAATTGCTGACAGCAGCGAGGCCCCACTCCTGAGAAGAAGCCGGCTTTTCTGGAAGTGGTGAAGGAGGCCAGTGGGTGAAGCCGCCATATTGAGATAGCAGGCTCAGCCGCTGACTTGTGGATGGGCTCCCCAGAAATCAGCCCGGGGGGTAAGGCCCTATGGGTGCTCCTGAACACATGGCCTAGCGGTCCTGAGGCAGTAGAGGGAGAGGCCAAGGCCAGCTCTGAGTGAGCCAGTGTGGGCATTTCTCAGTGCAGGCAAAGGGCTCCTCGGGGAGGTGGGGCATCCCTCCACCTGAGGACTTGGGGCGCCTCCACCTGCGGGATGAGACACACCGGGCTGGCAGTGCTGTCCTCCCCGGGTCCAACACAAGCTCCGCTGATGGCAGTTGCTCAGGAAAAGCTAACAATCTGACGTGGCAAACAACATATCATTAAAATTCACCCTCATTTTTCTCGTTTCCATTCTTGAATTAAAAAAAGAATCCATTTCCCAGCTTCCCCTGCACCTTAGGTGCATGTGGGGGTGGGGATGGGTCTGCTCATGTTCTCTGAGAGAGAGGGGAGCACGGCTTCCCCCACAGGCACCTACGTGGCCCATAACAAATGCTGGAGTGATGGTGGCAGGTACAGCGGGGCCTCCAAGGCTGATGTAGACTGACTTTTCAACAGAAACTCTACGTAGCAGCCAGATAATGGCCCCAAAAAGACATCCATGCCCTAATCATCGAACCTATAAATATCTTATCTTACATGGCAAAAGGGAGATGGCAGATATGATTAAGTTAAGCATTCTGAGATGGGGAGAGGATCCTTGGTAGCCCAGGTGGTCCCAATGTCAGCACAAGTGTCCTTATAAGAGGGAGGCAGAAAGTCAGAGAAGGAGATGTGATGATGGAAGCAGAGGTCAGAGTCAGGTGACTGCTGGGAAGGGGCCAGGAGACAAAGAGTGTGGGCAACTTTGAGGAGCCGGAAAAGCCAAGGAAACAGATTCTCCCCTGGACCCTCCGTTAGAAACACCATGCTGCCGGCATCTTGAGTTTAGCCCAGTGAGACCCATTTCAGACCTCTGGCCTGAACTGTAAGATAATAAATCTATATTTTTTTAGGTTCTAGGTTTGTGGTAATTTGTTACAGCAGCAAAAGCAAACTAATACACTATAAGAGTTGGCAGACTATGGAATATTATATTTCCGGTGCTGAGTGAAATGAAGGGCAAGGTGCTGCAAGTTCTTTTTTTTTTTTTTTAAGATTCATTTATTTATTTTAGAGAGAGAGCGAGCGATCACGAGCCAGAGGAGCAGAGGGAGAGGGTGAGAGAATCCCAAGCAGACTCCGTGCTAAGCGCAGAGCCCAGTGCGGGGTTTGATCTCATGACCCTGAGATCCCGATCTGAGCTGAAACCAAGAGTCAGAAGCTTAACTGACTGTGCCACCCAGGTGCCCCAAAGCCCTGTAAGTTCTTAAATAAATAGATTAGCTGCCACTGTGGTCACCAGACCTCTTTCCTCATCCTTTCTTCTTTTTTTTTTTTTAATTTTTTATTGTTATGTTAATCCCCATACATTACATCATTAGTTTTTGATGTAGTGTTCCATGATTCATTGTTTGCGTATAACACCCAGTGCTCCATTCAATACGTGCCCTCTTTAATACCCATCACCAGGCTAACTTATGCCCCCACCACCCTCCCCTCTAGAACCCTCAGTTTGTTTTTCAGAGTCCATCGTCTCTCATGGTTCATCTCTCATCCTTCCTTCTTAAAGGGAAGAGGGAAAGTGAGAAGGTGGAGGCTTGAGTGTGTGGCCTCTGTACCCGCTGTCCCTGGAGTGAGGAAGGATAGGGACCCCCCCAGTAGGCTTGGAATCCCAGAATAGAGAGAGTTTGCCTGGCGCCTCCCAACAAAAGGAAGCCAGCATGCCAACCAGAAGCCCAGCCTTTGATAAGATGGTCCATGGATGTCCCCATGCTCCTAGTGCCAATGGGAAAGGCTGAGCATTTCTCCATAGAGACTGAGTTCAGTTGTAAACTCAGTGTGACCAGGTCCTTCTGCAGGGATTAGGTTCATCTTCTCACTACTGAGCAGGAACGCAACTCTCCAATACACTGAGTTCTGCTGGAGAAAATAAGGAGTGTTACTTTCCCATGCATCTGAGTCACTGTCAGTTTTATACCCGCTACAAATACCCTGGCCCAAGAGAGGCTTTCATCTCCCCTGAGGGGTTTGAGGCTAGCTTCCCTCGGCTTCCCTGGCTGTTTGGCTCCCAGCTGGGTGGGGCCCGCATGCAGGAGCAGGAGCTCCCCGTAGAAAGCTGTTTCAGATTTCTCCCTTGGGCAGTGTGCCACATGCACACGGTACACACCGCATGGACTGCTGACAGCTTTGCCCAGCGCACACGCAGGCCCCCCGCCTCCTCCGCTGCTCAGACCACGCGCAGACGCCGGCCCCCCTCCTACCCTCTCTTTTCCCCTGCCCCCCTCGCCAGGCCAACTCTCCCTCCGGCTCCAGGAAAAATACTTGGATATTGCATGTCCCTCCTGTCATGAAATACACGCAGGCAGAGGAAAGAGGATGAAGGCGGGCTCCATAGGAGCCCCGGCGACCTCAGAGTACTTGGTTCCTGCAGCCAGAGCTTGGGGAGGTGGGCTGCGCGCTGCCACCAGGCTGGCCCACGGAGCACAGCACACGAGGAGCACGGTTGGGTGCTCCCGGGATTGGACGTCTTGCAGACTCTGCAGGATCCGCGTCCCTCGCACCTCTCCCTGCAAAACCACCGGCTGGCACAGCAGGCAGAATGAGAGGCCCGGCGGGCAGTCAGGGACCCATTCGGCTGAATTTCCACAAGAACAACGGGCCTTTTTTCTCCGGAGGAGAAAGGAGACCAGGGCTACAGTTTAAAAGTAGTTTGGGCTCAGTGTCCCCAGGGAGGAGAGATCTGTTCCTTTTCCTAAAACACCCCTTTCTTTGCATGACCCTTCTGTCCCCCCACCCCCACCGTCCCCGACTGTCCGCTCCCCGCACCACACGCTGCCCAGGCCCCCACCCAAGCGTGTCCTCCCCGAGGATCTCCCCCAGGGCCTCAGAGGCCAACACGAGCACTCTGAGCCCCCCGAAACTGCTGGAAGTTCACCTGGAGGCAGCGGGATGTCCCTGGGATGAGGGGCTGTGAGACCAGGGGGTCTTTCAGTAAGGGACAGAAGTCTCCGAGGGTCAGAGAGAAGGCATTTCCCTTTGTCACTCAGAAGGGAACAGGAAGCTGCCAAGTGAGCTGAGGGGAAGAAGAGGATGACGTTTGCTCTTCAGGCTTGCCTTGATGCTATGCTAAACTTGATGCTAAGTTTATTTTCACTTTTGGTTTTTTGTATGTTTTTTATCTCCGCACCACTGAAGTATGGCATAAGAGAAGAAGGCCTGCTGACCGCTCTTCCAACAGCTTCGAGTATGAGTTCCAGCCAACGTTTCTACTCCAATTAACTTCATTCTACGCTTGTTGGGTCCCTGCTGGAGGAGCAGTGGCCCGACTGTGCCCCGGATCACGGTTTATGGCAACCCCGAGCTGAGAGCCCACAAATCATAGAGCATTCTACAGACCAACGTTTGAACAGCAAATCCAAATAACAAGCATTTTCTTTCGTCTTCTTGAGCTCAAATATATACCCCCATACCCCGAGTGTGCCCAAGTGCTGTAGATACTCACAGAAAGCTGCTCCCTAGGCCTGAGGTGGGCCTCAGAGACCCTCCTCCAGGAAGGACCCTGAGGCCTCCGGTGTCTGGGGACACTGTCAGGCCCTTTTGTGCCTCAATTCTTCACCTGTGAGGCAAGACGTATTGTGCCACATTCTAGACAGGCTCTTGGGTGTTTATAGAAACTGCAAAGGCAAACAAAGAAAACTAAACTTACTCAAGTGATTCCTGTGTGCTAGGCCCCATTCTAATTAATCTTCACAACCACCTCATGAGGTAAGGACTACTGTTAACCCCATTTTACAGCTGAGAAAGCTAAAGTCCTATAAAAATAAGGGACTTGCCAAAGTCCCACAATGAAGAAGTGGCAGAGGCGGGACCTGAACCCAGGCCATCTTCAGAGTCCTGCCATGATCAACCAGCTCAACCTCAGGCCATTGTTACATGCAGGGGAATGCCTCAGTATTGTCAGACGCTCTAGTTTTTCAAGAGAAGCCAAAAATCTTCTTTCAATTTCCCCATTGAAAAATGTCATCAAGTAATTCAAACCTTTTAAAAACCTTCATGAGGGGGCGGAGCAAGATGGCAGAGGAGTAGGAGACCTGGATTTCCTCTCCTCTCAGGAATTCAGCTGGATAGGGGTCAAACCATTCTGAACACCTACAAACTCAACAGGAGATCGAAGAAAAGAAGAGCAACAACTCTCTCATCAGAAAAGCGACCACTTTCTGGAAGGTAGGACGTGCGGAGAAGTGAATCCGAGGCGATATTCGGGAGGATAGACGGCAGGGGAGGGGCCTCCGTCGGCCGCTTCTGGCAAGTGATAGAGCCGCGGAGCACAAAATCGGAACTTTTAAAAGTCTGCTCCGCCGAGGGACGTCACTCTGGTGGCTAAGCGGAGGGTGGAACCCTCCGGGACAGTGTGGTCTCAGGACCCTCGGGGTCACAGAAAGACCGGGGGTGCCTGAGTGCGGCAGAGCTCCCAGGTATCGGAGCAGGGAAGCCGGCTGCAGAGGCGGAGCCCAGGCGCGGGCTCTCAGCTCGGGGTGGCCATAAACCGTGATCCGCGGCACAGTCGGGCACCTGCTCCTCCAGCAGGGACCCAACAAGCGGCAGATCCGGGGAGACTCGCCTTCCTCCCCGGGGAGGAGCCGTGCGGGAGTGCACCGCAGGGGTCTGCTGGGTTTGGAGACTCCACCCGGGGTCGGGTGCCAGAGATAGAAACGCGCGGTCACAGGCCCGGCGAGCACGGAGTGCGGCCGGAGACCGGGGAGACGGGAGTGACTGGCGGCTTTTCTCTGGGGGCTCACTGAGGAGCGGGCCCGAGTTCTCGGCTCCTCCGGGGCGGAGATTGGGAGGCCGCCATTTTCACTCTCCGCCTCCAAAGCTGCACGGAAAGCTCGCAGGGAACAAAAGCCCCGGAGAGCAAACCCGAGCAGATGACTTACCCGGGAGGGGGCAAGGGCGGGGCACTTCCGCCTCCGGCAGAGACATTTGGAAACCACGGCAACAGGCCCCTCCCCAGAAGATCAGCGAGAACAGCCAGCCAAGACCAAGTTTACCGATCAATGAGAACGGCAGAACTCCAGCGCTAGGGGACTACTGCGCATAGAATTCATGGCTTTTTTACCATGATTCTTTAGTCTTTTAAAGTTAATTTTTTTTAACTATCTTTTTTTTTTGAATTTTTCTTTTTCCCTTTTTCAACCAACATCTTATCAATCCCTTTTTCATTTTTTTTCAAAGATTTATTTATTTATTTATTTGAGAGAGAGAGAATGAGAGAGAGAGCACATGAGAGGGGGGAGGGTCAGAGGGAGAAGCAGACTCCCTGCCGAGCAGGGAGCCCGATGTGGGACTCGATCCAGGGACTCCAGGATCATGACCTGAGCCGAAGGCAGTCGCTTAACCAACTGAGCCCCCCAGGCGCCCTCAATCCCTTTTTTTTTTTTTTAAATATTTTTATTTTTCATTCTTATTTTTCATTTTTAGAGTCATATTCTATCCCTTCATAGTAGTTACCCGTATTTTTGGCATATATATATAAGTTGTTCTCTCTTTAAAATTTTGAGATAGTTTCTTCTAACAGATCAAAATATACCCTAAATCTCTATTGTATGGTTTTGTTCTACTCCCCTGCCTGATCACATTCTCTCCCTTTTCTCTCTCTCTCTCTCTCTTTTTTTTTAAATCCTCTTCTTCCTTTTTTCAAACAACCTCTTATCAATTCCTTTTATAAAAGTTTTTATAATTTCCATCCTTACAGTCATATTCCATCCCTTCATCATATCAACCCTTATTTTTGTACATATATAAGTTTTTCTTTCTTTAAAATTTTGGGAGGCACTTTCTTCTAACAGACCAAATACACCCAAAATCTAGTGTGTGGCACTGATCTATTTACCAGCCTGATCATATTTGATCACATTCTGTTTTTTTGTTTTGTTTTCTTCTATTTTTGTTTGTTTTTATCTTTATCTTTTTCTTTTCCTTCTTTTTTTCTTTTTCTTTTTTCTCTCTTTCCCTTTCTATTACCACTGCTTCAGGTCTTTTCTGATTTGTTTAGAGTACATTGTCAGGGAACGTTGTTATTCTGTTAGCATTTTGTTCTCTCATTAATCTATTCTCCTCTGGACAAAATGACAAGATGGAAAAAATCACCTCAACAAAAAGAACAAGAGGTAGTACCAACTGCCAGGGACCTACTCAATACGGACATTAGTACGATGTCAGATCTAGAGTTCAGAGTCATCACTTTAAAGATACTAGCTGGGCTTGAAAAAAGCATGGAAGTTATTAGAGAAACCCTTTCTGGAGAACTAAAAGAACTAAAATCTAACCAAGTGGAAATCAAAAAGACTATTAATGAGGTGCAATCAAATATGGGGGCGCTAACTGCTAGGATAAATGAGGCAGAAGAAAGAATCAGTGATATAGAAGACCAAATGATGGAAAATAAAGAAGCTGAGAAAAGAGAGATAAACAACTACTGGATCACGAGGGCAGAATTCAAGAGATAAGTGATACCATAAGATGAAACAACATTAGAATAATTGGGATCCCAGAAGAAGAAGAAAGAGAGAGAGGGGCAGAAGGTATAATGGAGCAAATTATAGCAGAGAACTTCCCTAATTTGGGGAAGGAAACAGGCATCAAAATCCAGGAGGCACAGAGAACCCCTCTCAAAATCAATAAAAATAGGTCAACACCCGACACATAATAGTAAAACTTACGAGTGTCAGAGACAAAGAGAAAATCCTGAAAGCAGCTCAGGAGAAGAGATCTGTAACCTACAATGGTAGAAACATTAGATTGTCAACAGACCTATCCACAGAGACCTGGCAGGCCAGAAAGGACTGGCAGGATATATTCAGAGCACTAAATGAGAAAAATATGCAGCCAAGAATACTATATCCAGCTAGGCTGTCATTGAAAATAGAAGGAGGGATAAAAAGCTTCCAGGACAAACAAAAACTAAAGGAATTTGCAAACACGAAACCAGCCCTACAAGAAATATTGAAAGGGGTCCTCTAAGCAAAGAGAGAGCCTTAAAAGCAACATAGACCAGAAAGGAACACAGACAATATACAGTAACAGTCACCTTACAGGCAATACAATGGCACTAAATTCCTATCTTTCAATAGTTACCCTGAATGTAAATGGGCTAAATGCCCCAATCAAAAGACACAGGCTATCAGATTGGATTAAAAAACAAGACCCATCGATATGCTGTCTGCAAAAGACTCATTTTAAACCCAAAGACACCCCCAGATTGAAAGTGAGGGCATGGAAAACCATTTACCATGCTAATGGACACCAAAAGAGAGCTGGGGTGGCAATCCTTATATCAGACAAATTAGATTTTAAACCAAAGACTGTCATAAGAGATGAGGAAGGACACTATATCCTACTTAAAGGGTCTATCCAACAAGAAGATCTAACAATTGTAAATATCTATGCCCCTAACATGGGAGCAGCCCATTATATAAGGCAATTAATAACAAAAGCAAAGAAACACATCGACAACAATACAATAATAGTGGGGGACTTTAACATCCCCCTCACTGAAATGGACAGATCGTCTAAGCAAAAGATCAACAAGGAAATAAAGACTTTAAATGACTCACTGGACCAAATGGCCTTCACAGACATATTCAGAACATTCCATCCCAAAGCAACAGAATACACATTCTTCTCTAGTGCCCATGGAACATTCTCCAGAATCGATCACATCCTAGGTCATAAATCGGGTCTCAACCAGTACCAAAAGATTGGGATCATTCCCTGCCTATTTTCAGACCACAATGCTTCGAAACTAGAACTCAATCACAAGAGGAAAGTCAGAAAGAACTCAAATACATGGAGGCTAAAGAGCATCCTACTAAAGAATGAATGGGTCAACCAGGAAATTAAAGAAGAATTAAAAAAATTCATGGAACCCAATGAAAATGAAAACACAACTATTCAAAATCTTTGGGATACAGCAAAGGCAGTCCCAAGGGTAAAGTATATAACAATACAAGCCTTTCTCAAGGAACAAGAAAGGTCTCAAGTACACAACCTAACCCTACACCTAAAGGAGCTGGAGAAAGAACAGCAAATAAAGCCGAAACCCAGGAGGAGAATAGAAATAATAAAGATCTGGGGGGACTGGGTGATAGACACTGGGGAGTGTATGTGCTCTGGTAAGCGCTGTGAATTGTGCAAGACTGTTGAATCTCAGATCTGTACCTCTGAAACAAATAATGCAATATATGTTAAGAAAAAAAAAAAAAGAAGAAGAAAAAGAAGGTAGCGGGAGGGGAAGAATGAAGCGGGGGAAATCGGAGGGGTAGACGAACCATGAGAGACGATGGACTCTGAAAAACAAACAGGGTTCTAGAGGGGAGGGGGGTGGGAGGATGGGTTAGCCTGGTGGTGGGTATTTAGGAGGGCACATTCTGCATGGAGCACTGGGTGTTGTGCACAAACAATGAATCATGGAACACTTCATCTAAAACTAATGTTGTAATGTAAGGGGATTAACATAAGAATAAAAAAATTAAAAAAAAAAAAAAAAAAAAGAAATAATAAAGATCAGAGCAGAAATCAATGAAATAGAAACTAAAAGAACAGTAGAACAGATCAACGAAACTAGGAGCTGCTTCTTTGAAAGAATTAACAAGATTGATAAACCCCTGGCCAGACTTATCAAAAAGAAAAGAGAAATGACCCAAATCAACAAAATCATGAATGAAAGAGGAGAGATCACAACCAACACCAAAGAAATACAAACAATTATAAGAACATATTATGAGCAACTCTATGCCAGCAAATTAGATAACCTGGAAGAAATGGATGCATTCCTAGACATGTATCAACAACCAAAACTGAACCAGGAAGAAATAGAAAACCTGAACAGATCTATAACCACTAAGGAAATTGAAGCAGTCATCAAAAATCTCCCAACAAACAAAAGCCCAGGGCCAGATGGCTTCCCAGGGGAATTCTACCAAACACTGAAAGAAGAATTAATACCTATTCTTCTGAAACAGTTCCAAAAAATAGAAATGGAAGGAAAACTTCCAAACTCATTTTATGAGGCCAGCATTACCTTGATCCCAAAACCAGACAAAGACCCCATCAAAAAGGATAATTACAGATCAATATCCCTGATGAACATGGATGCAAAAATTCTCACCAAAATACTAGCCAATAGGATCCAACAGTACATTAAAAGGATTATTCACCAGGACCAAGTGGGATTTATGCCTGGGCTACAAGGTTGGTTCAACATCCGCAAATCAATCAATGTGATACAATACATTAACAAAAGAAAGAACAAGAATCATATGATCCTCTCAATAGATGCAGAAAAAGCATTTGACAAAGTACAGCATCCTTTCTTGATTAAAACTCTTCAGAGTATAGGCATAGAGGGTACATACCTCAATATCATAAAAGCCATCTATGAAAAAACCTACAGCGAATATCATTCTCAATGGGGAAAAACTGAGAGCTTTCCCCCTAAGGTCAGGAATGCGGCAGGGATGTCCACTATCACCACTGCTATTCAACATAGTATTAGAAGTCCTAGCCACAGCAATCAGACAACAAAAAGAAACAAAAGGCATCCAAGTCGGCAAAGAAGAAGTCAAACTCTCACTCTTTGCAGATGATATGATACTTTACGTGGAAAACCCAAAAGACTCCACCCCAAAACTGCTAGAACTCATACAGGAATTCAGTCAAGTGGCAGGATATAAAATCAATGCACAGAAATCAGTGGCATTCCTGTACACCAACAACAAGACAGAAGAAAGAGAGATTAAGGAGTCAATCCCATTTACAATTGCAAAACCATAAGATACCCAGGAATAAATCTAACCAAAGAGGCAAAGGATCTGTACTCAGAAAACTATAAAATACTCATGAAAAGAAATTGAGGAAGACACAAAGAAATGGAAAAACGTTCCATGCTCATGGATTGGAAGAACAAATATTGTGAAGATGTCAATGCTACCTAGAGCAATCTACACATTCAATGCAATCCCCATCAAAATACCATCCACTTTTTTCAAAGAAATGGAACAAATAATCCTAAAATTTGTATGGAACCAGAAAAGACCCCAAATAGCCAGAGGAATGTTGAAAAAGAAAAGCAAAGCTGGCGGCATCACAATTCCGGACTTCCAGCTCTACTACAAAGCTGTGATCATCAAGACAGTATGGTACTGGCACAAAAACAGACACATAGATCAATGGAACAGAATAGAGAGCCCAGAAATGGACCCTCAACTTTATGGTCAACTCATCTTTGACAAAGCAGGAAAGAATGTCCAATGGAAAAAAGACAGTCTCTTCAACAAATGGTGTTGGGAAAATTGGATAGCCACATGCAGAAGAATGAAACTGGACCATTTCCTTACACCACACACAAAAATAGACTCCAAATGGTTGAAAGACTGCAATGTGAGACAGGAGTCCATCAAAGTCCTAAAGGAGAACACAGGCAGCAACCTCTTCGACCTCAGCCACAGCAACTTCTTCCTAGAAACATCGCCAAAGGCAAGGGAAGCAAGGGCAAAAATGAACTATTGGAACCTCATCAAGATAAAAAGCTTTTGCAAAGCAAAGGAAACAGTCAACAAAACCAAAAGACAACCGACAGAATGGGAGAAGATATTTGCAAATGACATATCAGATAAAGGGCTAGTATCCAAAATCTATAAAGAACTTATCAAACTCAACACCCAAAGAACAAAGAATCCAATCAAGAAATGGGCAGAAGACATGAACAGACATTTTTCCAAAGAAGACATCCAAATGGCCAACAGACACATGAAAAAGAGTTCAATATCGCTCGGCATCAGGGAAATCCAAAGGAAAACCTCAATGAGATACCACCTCACACCAGTGAGAATGGCTAAAATTAACAAGTCAGAAAATGACAGATGTTGATGGGGATGCAGAGAAAGGGGAACCCTCCTACACTGTTGGTGGGAATGCAAGCTGGTGTAGCCACTCTGGAAAACAGTATGGAGGTTCCTCAAAAAGTTGAAAATAGAGCTGCCCTATGATCCAGCAATTGCACTACTGGGTATTTACCCCAAAGATACAAAAGTAGGGATCTGAAAGGGTATGTGCACCCCGATGTTTATAGCAGCAATGTCCACAATAACCAAACTGTGGAAAGAGCCAAGATGTTCATCGACAGATGAATGGATAAAGAAGAAGTGGTATATATATACAATGGAATATTATGCAGCCATCAAAAGGAATGAGATCTTGCCATTTGCAACGATGTGGATGGAACTGAAGGGTATTATGCTGAGCGAAATAAGTCAATTAGAGAAAGACATGTATCATATGACCTCACTGATATGAGGAATTCTTAATCTCAGCAAACAAACTGAGAGTTGCTGGAGTGGGGGGTGGGGTGCGAGGGATGGGGTGACTGGGTGATAGACACTCGGGAGGGTATGTGCTCTGGTAAGTGCTGTGAATTGTGCAAGACTGTTGAATCTCAGATTTGTACCTCTGAAACAACTAATGCAATATATGTTAAGAAAAAAAAAAGAAGAAAAAGATAGCAGGAGGTGAAGAATGGAGGGGGGGAATTCGGAGGGGTAGACGAACCATGAGAGATGATGGACTCTGAAAAACAAACTGAGGGTTCTAGAGGGGAGGGGGGTGGGAGGATGGGTTAGCCTGGTGATGGGTATTGAGGAGGGCACATTCTGCATGGAGCACTGGGTGTTATGCACAAACAATGAATCATGGAACACTTCATCTAAAACTAATGATGTAATGTATGGGGATTAACATAACAATAAAAAAATAAATAAAAGTAAACTTAAAAATCTTATGTGAGGAAAAAATGCCACTATCCTATCACCATCCACATCTGGCTCATCTCCTCGCCTGCCTGTTTGTGGCCTCCAGCTCAGGCCAAGGAAGGCAGATTGACTGAATTGCCTAAGTCAACATTCTGTTGGTAGTGGCTACACCGAGTGCAAGGTTGAGAAGGATTCTGAGTGTGAGTCTGGCCTCCGTGAGACAAAGTGCTGCCATCCATTAGTAATGTCTACCGTGGGCACAGCCTGGAAGAAGGACAGCATCTGTGCCATGAGTTTGCCATGACTGGGTTAGACATTATATGGAGTGGACTAAGGTTCAGGTCCTGGTCCTCCAGAACCTAACTGTTTACATCCCCTATCCCTGTGAGAGAGGTATAGTCATGTGCATTGGACTCTGGGTCAGGTCCACTTTGACCAGGGACTAGAAGTCCTGCATCTTTCATCATTGCCACAAGAAATCCAACCTCTTGGGGGGGAGGGGGGGCACTCTGTGACCTCCTTGGCACGTCAGTGGTACGTGGTGCAGAGCATAGCACACACACATTATTTTCAGTTGAAAAAGCCTCAGGGTGCCTGGTGGCTCAGTTGGTTGAGCGACTGCCTTCGGCTCGGGTCATGATCCTGGAGTCCCGGGATCGAGTCCCGCATGGGGCTCCTTGCTTCTCCCTCTGACCCTCCCCCCTCTCATGTGCTCTCTCTCTCAAATAAATAAATAAAATCTTAAAAAAAAAAAAGAAAAAGCCTCAGAAGACAAAGTTCTTCTCTAGAGTGCCTTCCCCCTCACCCCACTGTGGGGTTTCTTCTGCGTCTGGCACACCCCTCCCATCTCCTTTCAGGGTCTGACCCTGCTGGCCTTTCCCTCATGAGGTCTTCCTCAGAGAAATTCCCAACCCTTCATCCCTTTCTGGAGTAGCCATCTCCTGCGGCTTGAGCACACTCTTTAGAATCACCCTTTATCCTGATTTGCGTAAAAACAGACTTTTCACGACAAAGTGAGCCTCTCCTTAGGAGTTCTCATACCAGCTACTAACAGAAAATGGAACTCCCAGGCATCATGGTTCCGATACAGTCACACAGAGGCTGTCCTTGACACAGATGTGTGCCTCTTATGAAGGCCAGGTGGCCTCACCCACATCCTGATTTTTTCTCTCTTCATCATAACCATATTCCCTTAGAGTTTCTTTGGCCTGGTGTAGCTCTCCTATTTCCCGTCTTCGTGAAATTGGTTTTCTCAGTCAAATGATGAGAAACCTGAGAGTAGATCCTCTTTCTTTTACTTCATTCACACATTGGGTAAATGTCATTGGAGTGCCCGCTGGGGCCAGACACTGTTCTAGGGCCCAGGGATACAGCACTGACCAGACAGAATTTCTATGCTCTTGGAGCCTCGTTTCTCTTTCCTTGACTCACGTAGCAATGGGTGCCTGTAAACACGCTAGCCTTGAGGATTCTTGAGGTTTCCTCAGGCACAGTCACACACTTGGATCTTGCCCCAGCTTGCACTGGCTCCATGCATTTGGCTTTGGTTTCTCCTCGTGGAGACCTCTTTTTCTAGCTGTGTTGACACGTACCCTGAAGAAGGACCATCCTCCCCAGGCCCAGGCATTGCTGCTTGATCCCAGACAAGGCACTTGAACTTCCTATGCCCCTTTCCTTACTTGCTAAAGGTAGTTAGATTCTCCGTGTGGGGCTGTGGTGAGTTGTAAGTGGAGTAAGGCATGTCAGCATGAGGTAAATGTTCCTTATTACCGTCGCACGATCATGGTTAGAGATAAAAATTCAGTGTCCTCCTTCTACCATCCCCCAACATTTTCTTATTGCCCTGATTCTTCCACAGGTCTTCTTTCCCTGGGAAAGGGAAGGTGCCACAGAATATAAATACCAAGGAATCAAATTCTTGGCTTTGAAGTTTCAAGATCAACTTTTAAAACTTACAAAAGAGAAGATAGTCTTGTGAATCTAGACTTTTTGCTATGCAAGAGTGTTTATTAGTCAGCTTTCTCCTGAGAAAGAAATAGAACCAGTAGGATATATATATACATATATATGTGTATGTATATATATGATCTCTCTCCCTTATATCTATCATCTATCTATCGATATCTCAATTTTTATCTATTATCTATCTACCTATTGAGATTTATAAGGAATTGGCTCATGTGATTATGAAGGTTGAAAAGCCCCAGGATCTACAGTTGGCAAGCTGGAGACCCAAGAGAACCAATGGTGTAATTCCAATCTGAGTCTGAAGGCCTGAGAACTAGGCAAGCAGGTGGTGTAAGTTCTAGCCTGAGGAATGAACAAGACCACTGGCCCAGTTCAACAGTCAGGCTGGAGGAGTTCCCGCTTTCTCAGTCTTTTGTTCTATATGCAGGCCTTCAACTGATTGGGTGAGGCCCACCCACATTAAGGAAGGCAATCTGCTTTACTGAGTCTACTGATTCAAATATTAATTTCATCCAAGGGCACCTGGGTGGCTCAGTCAGTTAAGCCTCTACCTTCAGTTCAGGTCATGGTCTCAGGGTCCTGGGATTGAGCCCTGCTGAGCTCTCTGCTCAGCAGGGAGTCTGCTTTTCCTTCTCCCTCTGCGGCCCCCACTTGTTCTCTCTCTCTCTCTCTTTCTCTCTCTCTCAAATAAATAAATAAAATCTTGAAAAAAATTAATTTCATCCAAAACATCCTCACAGACACACCCAGAATAATGTTTGGCCAAGTATCAGGGCATCCCATGGCCCAGTCCAGTTAGTTGACATATAAAGTTAACTATTACAAAGAGTGAAGCTTTTTGGGGGGGGAAAAAAGTTTGCTGAGTTTCAAAGAGAAACGAAAGAATTTTAAGAATTGCAACATAAGGTTTATTCCCCAAATAGTAGAATGGGAAGGGGACAGAAGAAGAAGCCAAATAAGCCACCTGCCATGTAGACCAGGTTCAGGTTCCCAAGGCCAAGCACAAAAGAGCTGCAAGAGAGAAGCCTGTGATTCGCCCTGTCCTGCTAAGATGGCTCAGGGTCCAGGGAAGATAAAGAAACTCCTAGATGAATTTGGGGAAATCTTGCACCAGCTTCCTGGTAGGAGAACAGTCAAGAAGAGAGGGGTGTGGGGACATTTTTTTTTTTAAGATTTTATTTATTTATTTGAGAGAGAGTGAATGAGAGAGAGAGAGCACAAAGTCGGGGAGGAGCAGTGGGAGAGGGAGAAGTAGACATCCTGCTGAGCAGGGAGCCTGACGTGGGGCTCATTCCCGAGACCCCAGGATCATGATGTGAGCCGAAGGCAGATGCTTAACTGGCTGAGCCACCAGGTTCCCCTGGTGTGGGGACATTTGAGTGAGAGCCTGGGTTGGATTTCCTGCAGCCCCACAGGGATTGGGAGAGCAGCCAAAACCCTGTATGCCCCTGAGATGCATTTGGCAGTAAGCAGAGAGGGGAAGTTGGTGGCCCAAAAGATGCCAGGGCTTTGACAAGAAGACACAGTCATCAGTGGCCGATTGAGCCATGTACAAACCGGAGGCCAGATGGGCATATGTTCAGTCCCATAGACACTGACATGAGGAAGTGCTGGTTGCTTCCAGGTATCGGTGGAAATCAATGTTGATAGTTAACATTGAACAGCACAAGATGGCTCTTGTCCTGCTCAGGATAGGCTAGACTCTACTAACAGACTAAAAGTTTGCTTCCATTGAAGCTCTTCCTGAGTAGCTCCCTTCCAAGTGACAGCTCAGAGGTCCAATAAGCTGTATTTGAGTTATTACTTCTGGGGTGTCTTCAGCAGGGGAAGAGAGGACTGGCAAGTTACACAGAGGGTTTTTCATTACCTTAGCAAAGAAATGACAGATGTAATCTCCCTCAACCCCTCGGGCCAAACTAATCCCATGACCCCACCTACCTACAAGGGAGGAGGGGAAATGCAGTCTCCCTTTGTGCCCAGGAGGAGCGAAATGAAACAGGAATTGGGAAGGCCTCGTATTGTCTCTACCACCATCATGAACCAGGCATATCCAGGACATGACGATCCATAAATCCGCCGTGAAACTGAGATGTCATCCCAGGGAGGAAACCCTACATTGCAACATGCTTTAACCTAAATTGAGAAATCACTGAATTCTACTGGGTTTTAATGAAAATGACTAGGTTACAATTTTTGTCATCAGGGAGAAATAGGGACAGAAGATAGGAAATAGATTCAGGTCTAGAAAAATAAATGAAGTTGAATCTTTACCCACAGGAGAATATGGATCATTATGTTATTACATGGGTTGTTACATTATTATGGGTTCCATATTTTTAGAGCTGGAAAAAGCTTACAGATGGTTCGTCAGAAGTGGGGTGGCATAGGGGTGCACTGGAGCATGAGTTCAAATCTGAGTTCGGTCCCCTGCTAGCTGGTGTGAGGGGGAGATGGAGGAGGGGAGGAGGGGGAGGGGGAGAGAAACTACCATTGATTGAGCTCCTACAATGTGCCAACCAATTTACTTAACTTACCTCATTCAATCCTTGAAATAACATTATGAATTGGGGATCATTACCTCCATCTCATAGATGGGACCATTAAGGCTTACAGAGGTTGAGTAACTTGTGCAAGGACACTGGGGGAGTTTTAAAACGCATCCACACCAAGATCCAACACGGGCCCTGCATCCACTGACTGACCCTGGGCAAGACACTCCTTGGCTCTAAGAAGTGCTTCCTCTGTCTATAAAAGGGGAAAAGAAATAATACCAACTGAAAAAAAAAAAAAAAGTCCACAAATCCTTTGACCTTCCTCCAGCCAAGAGGTGGGGGGGTCTCTATTCCCTCCCCTTAAATCCGAGCTGACGTTAATGACTTGCTTGTGACTAGCAGTGTGAAGCTCAGCTTCCAAGGCCACTCAGGAAAGACCGCGTGGGTGTCTGCCTGGCTCCCTTGGGAACACTTGCCTTTGGAGTCCTGAGTTGTTGTGATGGGTTGAATTGTGTCTACCCCCCAGATTCATATGTTGGAGTGCTAGCCTCATTACCTCAGGATGTGACCTTCTTTGGAAATAGCGTCTTTATAGAGGTAATCAAGTTAAAATGAAGTCAGTAAAATGGACCTTAATCCAATTTGACTAGTGTCCTTTTGAAGAGGGGAGATTCAGACACAGAGACGTTCATAAAGAGAAGATGATGTGAAGACATGAGGAGAAGAAGTCCATCTACAAGCCAAGGGGAGGCCTGGAGCAGATCCTTCCCTCACGGCCCTCAGAAGGGGCCCTGCAGACACCCCGAAGTTGGACTTCTAGCCTCCAGAGAGGTTAGACAATCCGTTTGTGTTGTACTAAGCCATGCAGTTTGTGGCACTTTGTTATGGCAGTCCTTGCAAATGAAAACAGCTTTTATATAAGAACCCTGACTTCCCTGAGGCCACCATGCTGTGAGGAAGCCCAGGCCACATGGAGAGGCCCCATTTCTGTATTCTGGCGACAGCCCCAGCTGAGGTCCCAGCTGAGAGCCAGTATGTGGGACACGTGAGCAAAGCTGTCCCCAGATGATCCCCCCGCTATCTACAGAGTTATTAGTGAACCCCTGCCCACGCATGTCCAGATGAGGTGCCCAGCGTTACCTAGTAAGTGGATCATTCCGTATCCCTTGGTTCTCAACCCGGAGAACCTGCGAGCAAAATAAAATAGGTTTCTTCTGCCACCAAGGTTTGAGGCTTTACACAGCAAGGGAAATGGACATAGTGACACGGCCTGTGAGGGCCAGAGCTGGGGCTCTGTGACTTGGGAATGCAGGCCTTTCTCTACTCCCCGAAGCCAGCTCAGCAGCTTTGCTGTCTCAGAGGGTGTCTGGGTAGGAAGGTCTTTGCTGAGTCTTGTCTCCGAGGAAGCAGGCTGGTTAGACTCTGATTAACCAGTGAGGTCTGTCTGGCCCCTGAGGAAGCCAGCTACGCTCAGCCTTCTTCAAGCTTGAGGGCATCACAGACTGCCGTCAAGTCTGGTCTTTCCGAGGTCTGATCCTTAGGTCGACGGCTCAAACTGTGGGTGCTGCTTGCCCCTGTTCTCATGGTCATGTTGCTCATGGGTTTGTAAACTAGGAGAGCTGCTGAGAGGTCGACTGTAATCTGGACCTCTGATTGCCCAGGTTTAATTCTGGCCGTGCAACATATTAGCTCCCTAAGGCTGGTTCTTCATCTGCAAAATGGGAAAATAATAGCACTCCCCTCGTAGGGGTTCTCGTGAGGCTCAGTCGGGACGTTCTCATGGGAAGCATCGAGCTGGGCCCGAGCACAGAGTCAGCCCGCAGTGTATGTGAGCTACTACTCCTATTCACCAACACCAACTGTTTGCCTGTAGGAATTTGTTTGCTCTGTTCAAAGCCCAGGAGGGGAGTTCCCGGGAGCTTCCCTGCAAAGAGGAGAAGGTAGCTTAAAATAACTGCCCCCACCCCCACCCAATGCTGAACTCTTTCAAAAGTTATCTAAAAGAAAAAAAGATGCCAGACAAACCTAAGGTAGCATCGTTATTACTGGCTTTATTATTCCGAACAGCCTTGAAAACCTCCTAGCTCTGAAGCTACAGAGGGTAGCAATTAGGCCTCTTTTGAAAGTCATCCCTGCGGTAAAAGCCTGGCCATGAGGCAAAGGGCTTCACTTCCTTCCCCATTTGTGGCCACTGTGTCTGCCTGTGTCCCCGACCAGGGCACGGGCAGGAGTGGTGGGAGGGCCATGTGGCCTCCTCCTTCCTCGCTGGCACAGGAAACATTCAGCCTGCCACCCTGATGACTCCTTGGAGAGAGAAGGCGGACAGGGTGACTCAAAGTGTACCATCTCCTTCCCCCTCCCACGCCCCCCCAACCCTGCACGCTGCCGCCCTGATGAGCCCCCTCTCCCAAGGGCGCGGGTGAATCACAGGCTCCCGGCCCCCTTTCCCCAGCGCCGATCCCACGGCGGGGTGCTTTTGGGGATCTGCGCGAATTCCTTCCTAAGCAGCAAGCAGCCTGCCCCACGGCGGCACTTGGTCAGAAGGGATCTCTGGGCAGGCTGCTGGCCGGCTGGCTAAGTCTCCCTCCTGCTCCACGCGGGGGCAAGGCTTGTCCAAATATTTGGCTTGATCCTGCTTTCTGATTCATCATGTGCAGGAACCTCTGTAATTTCATCTCCTGCGTGACTCAGACCAGAGCGAGGCGCAAGTGCCGGGCCCCGGAGGCCAGGCCCGCCACTGACGCCCGCAGCTCCCTGCTCGGGGAGAGGGGCAGGGCTCGCCTCAGATTAAATCTCTTTTGTCTGAGATGATTAATGAAGCCCCAAACACGCCTCAGCACTAGGGCGTGAGGTGCACTTTGTACCTTTTCCAAGTTTTTTTTTTTTAGGGCTAAATCCATTTGCATCTCATAAATTCTACTGGTTCCAAATGAAATGTTCCTGACAGTGGCAGGCGGGGTGTGGGTTCTACTAATTCATCCCGCCCCCAACACACACCGTGGTCCCCTCTCCCTCATTCCGAGACCCTACGGAGAAATCCTGCTTGTCTTCCAGAGGAGGAAGGGATGCAGCAGGATGACCTAGATTCCAAATCTGCAGGACAGGTAGAGCTGTCTCGCCTGTCTTCAAAAGGCTGCCAACGCCCGGGGTTCCCGGCTTTTGGAAGGAGCCGGCGGGAGGAGGCTGTCTTGTGTTCCTGCTTGGGCCCTCCCTGCTTGTGGATGACATGGTCATTTTCTTCTTCAGCAGACAACTGCTTAGGAAAGGCCACCAGTTGGGCAGGTGGGGCCCCTCAGCCCACAGGGTACCCCTGGGTGATGCTACCTGAGTAGGGGTGTGGGAGAAGGGGTGTCATCTATAGCAGAGGTGTGAGGGGCAAGGGAAGGGGGCCTCTGAATAGCAGAGAGGAGTGGGGATGACAGTTCAGACCCTGGGGTCTCCAGGACTCAGAGACAACGGAGTTTAAGCCCGCCTTCCACCACTTTCCAGCTCTGTGGCATTGGACAAATGACTCACCCTCTCTGAGCCTGTGTCCTCGTCTATTCATGCATTTAGTGCCTATTTTCTGAGCATTCCCTCTCTGTCAGGCCCAGCCCGCCCCCCCCACCGGCACTTATATTCTAGACTCTGCATAAATAAGCACAAGCACGTGCATACGTCACCCGTCAGGTGGTGGCAAGGACTAAGCGGACGACAGAGAGAGTGAGGTGGGGGCTGGAGAGCCTCGGGCAGGCTCTGCCATGTTGGGCTACGTACAGCAGGGAAATGAGGGGGTCCAGCCCCGGAGCCCGAGAAGGCGCCAGCAGCAATGCAGGAGGGACCCGGGGAGCATGAGCAAGAGGAGGGCCAAGGTCTGTGTAGCACGCCGTGGGAAGCTCTGTCACTGTTATGATTTTGCCAGTGGGCAAATATGCTTGGGGCTGAAGATGCTCCAGGGAAGGAAGAAGGGGCTGGGAGGAAGGCGGCTTAAGGGGTAAAGGGCACACGGCCACACTGCAATGGGGGGCCCCGTCGGACCCCGCCACGCCGCCCCCATGCCTGGCGTCCATGGCCCAGGCAGGCTCTGCTTCTTACCCTGCCCCAAAGGTCAGCTGGCTAGGGTTTCACAAGCAGGCATTCCAGGTCTGGGGCCCACACAGAGAGCACGCTGCCCGTGGTCAGGCCTCCAAGTTCCCATCCAGGGCCAGCTGCTGGAACTTTGGCCCATCCCAGTTGGCCTCAGCTGCTACCAGGCAGGGGTGTGGGGAAGCAAGGAGAGAAGTGGGCCCCCGGGGCAGCTGTTCTCTAAGAACCTGAGTCACACCCCAGCCAGGGAGTACTCCAGGCTCTGCAGGGAGGGGACGCAGGGTGCAGTGCATATGAGTAGAGATACATATATATACATATATATATATGAATATGAATGCATATACACACATATATGGGACTTATTTCTTGTATTTTTTTATTTAATTTAATTTCCCAAGATCCTGGGTAGAGGCTATATTGTTTATCCCCATCTGAAAAGTGAGGAAAAATGAGACCGAAGGAGGTGCAAAGAAACTAAAGCCAGGAAGCAGGTGGTAGAACAGAAGTTCGAACCCTGTGTTCCATGCGCCTTCAAGCAACGGCCACGGAATAAGAGGACACAGCCATGGTGTTGGGTGGGCCTCTCTGGGATCACAGATCTCATCACGCTCTACCAACTGAAACGAGAGAGAGTGTTGTGTCTCCTGTTTTGAAGTTTCAAGGAGAGTCAACAGAAGGGAATGGAATTTCGACAAGGTCCCCTGTTGCCTCTCTGCCGGAGTGGGCGATGCCCGCCCAGTGGCCCTGTCCACCGGATGTCCCTGGGCTCCGGGCTCCTGCAGGAACTCTGCAGATGGTGGGTGGGCTCCATCCGAAGCCCACACTCAGCGCTTTCCACCGCCTTCCCCTTTCACTTCCGGACACTATTTGGGTCTCTGCCTGCCTCCCGCGAGGGCAGACAGATTACTGTGCTCATCTTGGGGTCCTTGGTGCCAGGCAAAGTGAACTACCATAGTGGGGGGGGGGGTGCTCCCTCTCGTTTTCCACCTTGATTTCCATAAGGGAGATGCGGATGCACCGCAGACCATGCCGTGGAGACTTCGCTCAGAAATGCAATCCTACCCAGGCTTCCGGCGCTGCAGCCCACGGGGCTGAGGTGGCCGGCCATGCAGAAGCCTGCCGAGTGACAGTGACGGGGCAGAAAACCCACCTCAGCCTCAGCTGCTGCAGCCCGGCAGCCTGCAACAGAACAATTCCTCCAAGTGGGAACAATTCCTCCAAGTGGGCCCTCAGAGCAAAGCCACAAAGGGAAGGGGGGGATGGGCAGGGGGCTGCCTTTCTGATGGGGGATGGAGGAGCTTTCCAGAAGTAAATGAAAGTCGCCCTTACATCTTGGGGAAGTTTAAAGACACCCAGAGAATGAAATCTTAGATTTTTTCCTTCCTGAAAGGCTGAGGCCGGGCATAATTCTCCGCTTTTGTTCCCCTCCTTTGTTAAGTCAGTGTTCCTGGCCATCCTGACCTGTGGTTTTATTGTCATCCGTTTTGGAAATGGGCAGGGTATAAATCAGTCCGTGAAATTTAAAAATGTAAGCTCTTTGGTCTAGCATCGAAGTAGACAAAGAAGAAACAGGTACTTAATAAATGCCTCTGGAGGCTTGTGATTTGCATGGGGCTTCCAATAAAAGGCAAAGTCTTTGCTTTGAGGTTACACACACTGAACCCAGGGTGGTCCTCGGGCCTCTGGTCACAGCACGCGCAGTGCTGGTGCCTTGATCTACAACCTTGGAAAACGCAGCTGCTGGGGACCATCTGTATGGTGGCCACCCCGGGGGCCAAGCAGGAAAAGGGGAAGGCACCTTGCTTCAGGCAGCAGTGGACGTGCCCCCTTGGTCACTCCTCTGCAAAAGTGGTCCAGAGAGGGTGATGCAGACCAGCTCTACCCTTCCCGTGCCCTCCCCATCCCTTACTCCGTTTTGCCACCACTGGCTTCCCCAGCAAAGTCTGACAATGCTGACTGGGGACTCAGAGCTCCTGGGAGGGCCCCCACCCCATGGAACCAGGGGAAGGCTGCTTTGCCTCCTTCCCATGTTGGGCATATGGTGCTAGAAATGGCTGGGTCTTGGGGAGTCGGCAACAGAAGAAGGAAAGCGAAACATGTCCCTGTCACAGTGGAGGGCTTGGCAGAGCCGGCACCGGGGACCATGGGTTCCCTGAGTTAGGGGAAAGACCCAAGGAGGGATTGCGGAATTTTGGGCAAAAGATAAAACAGAATGCTTTACATACTTAAGTTGTGAAGAGAAAAAAGTGTATGACAAGCTACTCACCTGCAATCCCTGCTTTTTATTTGCAAGGGCAGCTATGATGAAAACCTTCAAGGGAAGTCAAGGTCAACATGCAGTCCTTAGTCATTAGCCATACATAGATTAGTAGGTTAATACAGTACAGTCTCGACAGATGAATTACACCCAGAAGCTGTGTATGAGTCCTTGGAGTTGACATTGAAAGGTTCAGTTATCATAAGGAGAGTGATGCCTGCTTAATTTTGATAGGGCTTAATTATTGTGATAAATGTCCTTGGAGTTTAACTGTTTCCCTTCACCTAATGTCAGAATGAGGAGCTCAACCACAACCGGGCTGGTCCCCTCTCTCCCCAGTCCCTCTGAGATCCTTGGGGAGGATCCTGGAGGAATAGAAGTCTAGTGTTTCAAAAGGATACATCCTCCTCACCTGGGACTGTCAGGACACTTTTGGTCAAAGGTGACAGAAGTCGATTTCAAACAAGCCCATGAAATTTATTAGCAGGAAATTGGGTGCTTCCGTGGAATCAAAGGTGAAATCAAATAATTGGGCCCCCGGAGAGGTAGAACCAGGCCTAAAAGGTGCCAAGAATGCAGGAAACTACTTCCTGTCTGTCTCTGTCACAGGGCTGCACCTGTTCTTGCCTCTGCTTCTTTCCACCGACCCATCTTCTGGGTCGCATGGGGTTAGGTAGAAGGTAGTCATTGCAAAGCCTCTGAGTTTCCTCTCTCCAAAAGACTAGCCACCATCACCAAGCACTAATTGGTCCAACCTGGTGTAAGTGTTCACGCCTGATCCAGCCCTCTGGGGTCCAGAGGGCAGGGTTGTGGGTCTAGATATGGCCGCCAGGAGCCCCCCCCAGCCCCCCCCCCGCCTCCGTGGGTGGGTGGATGGAAAGGCTCAGCACTCAGAGAACAGACACTGTGAGCAGGTCAGACACTGAAAAAGGATATGTCCTGTTCCTGAGATCAAAATGGCACTGCCAGGGTTTCTTGATGCCAGGAACAGCTTGATGGAACCCTGGCAGTCAGGAGACCTGGCTCTCCCATGCTTTCTCCCCTTCTCTTTATTACAACTTGCTTTAGTGAGGCATCTGGGAGTCACTTTCTTCAGCCTGATCATTTTCTTGTATACTGCAAATCTCGGTTCTCCCAGATGTGCTTAGACATCCATGCCTGGGCTGGGCAGCAGGATTTGGAACCCTGAGATTGCTTTTTCTCCACTCGAATCCTCTCTTCCATGGGGGATCTATGTTGGGGGTAGAAAGTACATCATTCGATATCAGATGCAGTGGCTTCTTACCCACACTTAGCCACTTATTAATTCTGACCTTTCTAAACCTTGGGTTTCTTATCTGTAAAATAAGGTAGTTAGTGACCTGTCTCCCTCAGGGTTGTTGTGAGAACTTGAGATCATGTACGTGAGACCTTCAGTACACTTAGCTCTATTCCAGGCACACCTGAGCCCCCTTAAATCCCCTCCTTACCACTGGAGGTCTTCCAAAGACAACACTGTTGTTCTTCCCGTGCCTTCCTCCACCAGGGCAACTTTCAGCCCAAGTCCGTATGGCAATTAGTGCCATCTACAAGTTGACTTAGACTTTACCACTCAGGTGTGCTCAGGTACATGGGATAATTGGCTGTCATAAATATTTAAATAGGCTCGTTCATTTGTAGTCAAGCAGGCCATCTTAACCCCGTGCCTCAGAGAGTAGAATGGATACAACATTCCCTTGAAACTACCATCAGAGACATAGTCTGAGGGCTGGGCCATGGCAACTCTTTAATTTTTGAGTTATGTGTGTTGAGCGAATGAGTCAGTGTTAATAGAGGATTCGAAAACCTAGCAGAAATCAGACCACATAGAAAGAATGAAGAAAGAAGCCCACAAGACCCAGGAGAATTTCTAAAGAAACTTCTCAAAGTGGTTAGAACTGAAAACCAAGGGGATTCCATCCTGTCTCCAACATGGCCACAGCCCGCCCATCACCGAGAGGGCCACTGAGAAAACGAAGGTCATGGGCTTGAAGGGAACACTGGAGATGTAGACTCAGAGCTCTGCAATAGGGGAGGAGGGGCATGGATTTCACCAGCTCCGTTTACATCTGCTCCCCTCTCTCAAGAGTCAAAGTCTCAGGACACGACATAAAGATGGCGGAGCCTGGGTTGCGGGAGGGCCCTTGACTGAGAACCTCTCCCAGATGCCACCAAAGGAAATCATGGCTCTGTGAGCAGAGTCAGGGACCATGGCTGCTGGGTAACCAAAAATCAACACAGTTCCCCATGCCAAGTCCTGTTTATTCTGCCTACAAAGTATTTTTTGGATATATTTCAAATATATTTCTCAAAACCATTCCCACCTTTCTGATTCCCTGGCCTTTACCTTATCATAGGGGTTCCTTAGCTGTTACAGGCACAGGCCCTCCCAGCTTCCTGGGCCTCTTCCCCTTCCCCTCCACCCAGCTGCCAGACTCACTTCCAGAAACACACACTGACCTTGTGACCCTCCTCACAAAACTCCCATGGCTCCCAACAGCCTGCAGAACAAGAGAATGTCGACATGGGACTCCAAGCTTGCTGCTGGTGGCATGCCCCCATGTCTGGTTTCAACCACAGGTGGACTCTCTGCCTCCATGCCTTGGTCCACACTCATGCTTTCCTACTTGGAAAACTACCTCTTTCCCACTCCGCCCAGCTCACTCTTGTTCATCCTTTTTCAGGGACCCAGTCAAATGTGGCCTCTCCTCTGAGGCTCCCGGGAGCCTCCAAGCAGCCGTGATTTCAGGATCTCATCCCACCCTGGTGACCTGAATGCAGTGGGCCTCCTGCCTGGCTGGTGAGATCCTGGAGAGTGGGGACTTTGGTTTCCCAGCGCCCAGCACAGAGCCTGACATAGTGGCTGGGCGGCTCCGGAAGTCCACGCTCCTGCCCGCCTGCCCTTCTGCTGGGTTCCTGGTGCTGCCTGCCTCGGGAGGCTGGGAAAACCCCAGCTGGCGCCATTTCCTGTTCTCCATATCCGTGCAGATCTTCTTTGTCCCGGGCTCTTCCTCTCTGGAGAGCTCCTTATCTGAGGACGGTCCAGTGCACAGCAGTGCGCCCGGACGAGCCGTCCTGCCGATTTCCTGCCTCAGCCTCTCTGGATTTGAGTCAGAAGGTCTGAGTTCAGAGACAAGCTCTGAACCTCTTTCCAGCGGGGTGACCTTGGCCACTAATTTCACCTCTGCGAAACCTCAGTGTCTTAATCTACAAAATGAAGGTTTTCTTTGTTTGTTTCGCGTAAGTTTGTTGTTAAAAGTGAAAGTGTGTCTCCCAACCAGTAGTTTTCCCTGCAAGCAATCACTGCGAACGCTTTAGGATGTACCTGCCCAGACTTCTTCTGTGCATTTACAAAATACTTAAATTTTATCGTGTTTTGTCCAAAAAGAATCCCATATACATATTCTTCTATGCCTTGCTGTTTTCACCCAATGGGTTTGATGCTCCTTCGTTTGATGCTTACCTTGCTGCCTATGAATGATCCAGAGTCCATTTAGCTCGGTTCTTCACAATAGACTTTTTAACTCTTTCCCTTAAAAATATTTTTGTTATTAAAGTTTTTATTTTGTGATAATTGTAGATTCACGTGCAGTTGTAGAAATACTAAAGAAATCCCATGTACTCTTTACCCAGCTTCTCCCCAATGTTGGCATCTTTCAAAACTCAGTACAACGTCACCACCAGGATATTGTCACTGGTAACAACAATCAAGATGCAGAAGATTTCCATCACCACAAGGGGCCTTCCTTTTGCTCTCTTTCAGCCCTACCTACTTCCCTCCCATCCTCACCCCGACTCCCTGCATCCTCATCCTTTACCTCTGGCAATCACGAACCCGTCTTCTATTTCTACAGGTTTGTCATTTCAAGAATACTATATAAATGGGAGCATACAGAATGTCACCTTTGAGATTGGTTTTTTCCACTTAGCATTATTCCCTGAACATCCACGCAGCTTGTCGGAAGTATCAGTATTTTGTTCTTTTTTACTGCTGAGTACTGCTCCACGGGATGGATCTGCCACAGTTTATTTAATCATTCATGGTAGAAGGGCACCCATTTGCTTACAGTCTGGGGATATTACCAATAATGCTGCTACAAACATTTGTGTCCAGGTTTTTGTGGAAATAGAAATTTAATTTCTCTAGGATAAATTCCCAGGCGTGCAAATAGGGGGTCATATGGCATTTGCATGTTCTGAGTTTTAAGGAACTACCAAACTGATTTCCAGAGTGGCTGTACCATTTTCCATTCCCACCAGCAACGGGTAAGTGATCCAGTTTCTCTATTAACATTCAGTGTTGTTCCTATTTTTTTATTTCAGTCATTCTAACAGGTATGTAGTGATACCTCATTGTGGCTTTCATTTGCACTTCCCTGATGCCGAATGATGTTGAGCATCTTTGGCGCAATGTCTCTTCATATCATTTTCTAATTGGCTTTTGTTTTGCTTTGTTTTACAGTTAAGTTTTGTGAGTTCTTTGTATGTTATTCTAGATACCGATTCTTGGTCAGATATGTAGTTCCCAGATATTTTCTCCCAGTCTCTAGCTGATCTTTTCATTCTCTTAACAGGGTACAGTATAGAGCAGAATTTTAAATTTTGACAAAGTCCCATTTATCAGTTTTTTCCTTTATAGAGTGTGCTTTTGGTGTCAAGCTTAGGAACTCTTGGCTTCACCCTAAATCCTGAAGATTTCCTCCCATTTTTTTCCTAAAAGATTTAGGGTTTTACATTTTACATGAAGTCCATGATCCATTTTGAATTAGGTGTGAAGTTTGGGTCCAAGTTCACATTTTGCCTATACATGTTCAACGGCCCCAGAACCGTTTGTTGAAAAGGCTATCCTTCCTCCATTGACTCGCTTTCACATCTTTGTTAAAAATCAGTTGGACATTTTTGTGTGAGTCTATTTCTGGGTTCTCTGTTCTGTTCTGTTCATCTATTTGTCTCTTTCTCTGCCAGTACTGCACAGTCTTGGTTACTCTTCTTTTTCATAATTTACTCTTTTCTTTTCAAAATTGTTTTAGCTATTCTTAGAAGTTCATTTGCCTTTCATATACATTTTAGAATAATTTTGTCAGTACCTACAAAAAAATCTTTGCAGAGGGTTTTGATAGGAACTGTGTTAAATCTGTGTATCAAACTGGGCACAACTGATGTCTTTACTATGATGAATTTTCCAACCCATAAATCTGGTTTGTTTCTCCATTTTTTTTGAGATCTTTGGTTTCTTCATCAGAGTTTTATAGTTTTCAGTATGTAAGTCTTTATGCTTTGTTAAATCTGCATGTAAGGATTTCATTTTTTTGAGCAATTGTAAATTGTGTTGTATTTTTAATTGCTAATGGTGTTGGTATATATAAATACAATTGATTTTTGTATGATTATTTTGGATCCTGCACCCTTTCTGAACTCACTTATTAGTTCTAAAGGTTTTTTGTAGATTCCTTGGGATTTTCTATGTCGTTTATAAATAAGTACATTTTTATTTTTTGCATACAATTAATCTGGCATACAATTAAGTCACTTTTATTTAATAGTCTTAGATTGGGGACACTTTTATTCCTTTCTTTATAAATTGTATGCCTTTTATTTCCTTTTCTTGCCTTATTGCAGTGGATAGAAGTTCCAGTATTCTGCTGCATAAGAGTGATGAGAGTGGACATCCTTGCTTTGTTGCCAGTGTTCAGTCTTTTGTGGTTAAGTATACTATCAGATGTAGGTATTCTGTAGGTGCTTTTTATTAAACTGAGGGAGTGGAGTGCCTGGGTGGCTCAGTAGGTTGAGCCTCTGACTCTTGATTTCAGCTCAGGTCATGATCTCAGGTTCATGAGATTGAGCCCCACGTCGGGCTCCCTGCTCAGCAGGGAGTCTGCTTAAGACTCTCTCTCCCTCTCTTTCTGCCCCTCCCCCTGCTTGCATGCTCTCTCTCTAAAATGAATAAATAAATATAAAAAAACATAAACTGAGGAAGTTATCACCATTCCTAGTTTGCTGAGAGGGTTTTTTTTTTTTTTTAAATTAAACCGTGAGTGGGTATTGTATTTTGTCTAATGCGTTTTCTCAGTCCACTGATATAATCATATGATTTTTCTTTAGCCTATAACATGGTGAACTACATTGATAGGTATTTGAATACTGAACCAGCCTTGCATATCTGGGATATATGTTTGATCATGGTGTATAATTCTTTTCCTAAATTGCTGAATTCTATATGCTAAAATTTTGCAACTGTATTCATCAGTGACATTAGTTTTATAGTTTTATTTTTTTATGCTGTTTTGTCTGGTGTTGGTATCAGGTTACTAGTAGCTTCATACTACTTTCATTTTATGAAAATGAATTCAGAAGTGTTCCCTCTTCTTTTGTTTTCTGGAAGACATTGTGTAGAACTGGTGTTAATTCTTTAAAGGTTTGATAGAATTCTGTGGTGCAACCATCTGGGTCTGGAGATCCCTTTTTTGGGCATTTTTAAAATTAAGAATTTCTTTTTCTTAATAGTTACACGGTTATTCAAATGTTCTATTTCACATTGGATGAGTTGTGGTAATTTTTACTTTTCAAGAAATTGGTCCACTTCTCTAAGTTGTCAAATTTATATCTTTGGAACTATTGATGCTCTCCCATTATTATCCTTTTGATGTCTACAGTGTTTATTTCCCATTTGTAGTGATAGTTCCCATTTTGTTCTTTTTTTTTTTTACTTTTTTATTGTTATGTTAATCACCATACATTACATCATTAGTTTTTGATGTAGTGTTCCATGATTCATTGTTTGTGCACAACACCCAGTGCTCCAGGCAGACCAAGCCCTCTTTAATACCCATCACGAGGCTAACCCATCCTCCCCACCCCCATCCCCCTAGAACCTTCAGTTTGTTTTTCACAGTCCATTGTCTCTCATGGTTCGTCTCCCCCTCCGATTTCCCCCCCTTCATTCTTCCCCTCCTGCTACCTTCTTCTTCTTCTTTTTTTTTTCTGAACATATAATGCATTAGTTGTTTCAGAGGTACAGATCTGAGATTCAACAGTCTTGCACAATTCACAGCACTTACCAGAGCACATACCCTCCCGAGTGTCTATCACCCAGTCACCCCATCCCTCCCACCCCACCCCCGATTCCAGCAACCCTCAGTTTGTTTCCTGAGATTAAGAATTCCTCATATCAGTGAGGTCATATGATACATGTCTTTCTCTGATTCACTTATTTCGCTCAGCATAACACCCTCCAGTTCTATCCACGTCGTTGCAAATGGCAAGATCTCATTCCTTTTGATGGCTGCATAATATTCCATTGTATATATATACCACTTCTTCTTTATCCATTCATCTGTTGATGGACATCTTGGCTCTTTCCATAGTTTGGCTATTGTGGACATTGCTGCTATAAACATTGGGGTGCATTACCCCTTCGGGTCCGTACATTTGTATCTTTGGGGTAAATACCCAGTAGTGCAATTGCTGGATCACATGGTAGCTCTATTTTCAACTTTTTGAGGAACCTCCATACTGTTTTCCAGAGTGGTTGCACCAGCTTGCATTCCCACCAACAGAGTAGGAGGGTTCCCCTTTCTCCACATCCCCGCCAACATCTGTCATTTCCTTACTTGTTAATTTTAGCCATTCTGACTGGTGTGAGGTGGTATCTCATTGAGGTTTTGATTTGGATTTCCCTGATGCCGAGCGATATTGAGCACTTTTTCATGTGTCTGTTGGCCATTTGGATGTCTTCTTTGGAAAAATGTCTGTTCATGTCTTCTGCCCATTTCTTGATTGGATTCTTTGTTCTTTGGGTGTTGAGTTTGATGAGTTCTTTATAGATTTTGGATACTAGCCCTTTATCTGATATGTCATTTGCAAATATCTTCTCCCATTCTGTCGGTTGTCTTTTGGTTTTGTTGACTGTTTCTTTTGCTGTGCAAAAGCTTTTTATCTTGATGAAGTCCCAATACTTTATTTTTGCCCTTGCTTCCCTTGCCTTTGGCGATGTTTCTAGGAAGAAGTTGCTGTGGCTGAGGTCTAAGAGGTTGCTACCTGTGTTCTCCTTTAGGATTTTGATGGACTCCTGTCTCACATTGCGGTCTTTCAACCATTTGGAGTCTATTTTTGTGTGTGGTGTAAGGAAATGGTCCTGTTTCATTCTTCTGCATGTGGCTATCCAATTATCCCAACATCATTTGTTGAAGAGACTGTCTTTTTTCCATTGGACATTCTTTCCTGCTTTGTCAAAGATTACTTGACCATAGAGTTGAGGGTCGATTTCTGGGCTCTCTATTCTGTTCCATTGATCTGTGTGTCTGTTTTTGTGCCAGCACCATACTGTCTTGATGATGACAGCTTTGTAATAGAGCTGGAAGTCCGGAATTGTGATGCTGCCAGCTTTGCTTTTCTTTTTCAACAATCCTCTGGCTATTCGGGGTCTTTTCTGGGTCCATACAAATTTTAGGATTATTTGTTCCATTTCTTTGGAAAAAGTGGATGGTATTTTGATAGGTATTGCATTGAATGTGTAGATTGCTCTAGGTAGCATTGACAGATTCACAATATTTGTTCTTCCAATCCATGACCTTGGAACATTTTTCCATTTCTTTGTGTCTTCCTCAATTTCTTTCATGAGTATTTTATAGTTTTCTGAGTACAGATCCTTTGCCTCTTTGGTTAGATTTATTCCTGGGTATCTTATGGTTTTGGGTGCAATTGTAAATGGGATCGACTCCTTAATTTCTCTTTCTTCTGTCTTGTTGTTGGTGTATAGGAATGCCACTGATTTCTGTGCATTGATTTTATATCCTGCCACTTGACTGAATTCCTGTATGAGTTCTAGCAGTTTTGGGGTGGAGTCTTTTGGGTTTTCCAAATAAAGTATCATATCATCTGCAAAGAGTGAGAGTTTGACTTCTTTGCCAATTTGGATGCCTTTGATTTCTTTTTGTTGTCTGATTGCTGTGGCTAGGACTTCTAATACTATGTTGAATAGCAGTGGTGATAGTGGACATCCCTGCCGCATTCCTGACCTTAGGGGAAAGCTCTCAGTTTTTCCCCATTGAGAATGATATTCGCTGTAGGTTTTTCATAGATGGCTTTTATGATATTGAAGTATGTACCCTCTATGCCTATACTCTGAAGAGTTTTGATCAAGAAAGGATGCTGTACTGGGCGCCTGGGTGGTTCTGTTGGTTAAGCGACTGCCTTTGGCTCAGGTCATGATCCTGGAGTCCTGAGATCGAGTCCCGCATTGGGCTCCCTGCTCGGCAGGGAGTCTGCTTCTCCCTCTGACCCTCCTCCCTCTCATGCTCTCTGTCTCTCATTCTCTCTGTCTCAAATAAATAAATAAAATCTTTAAAAAAAAAAAAAAAAGAAAGGATGCTGTACTTTGTCAAATGCTTTTTCTGCATCTATTGAGAGGATCATATGATTCTTGTTCTTTCTTTTGTTAATGTATTGTATCACATTGATTGATTTGCGGATGTTGAACCAACCTTGCAGCCCAGGGATAAATCCCACTTGGTCGTGTTGAATAATCCTTTTAATGTACCGTTGGATCCTATTGGCTAGTATTTTGGTGAGAATTTTTGCATCCATGTTCATCAAGGATATTGGTCTGTAATTCTCCTTTTTGACGGGGTCTGTCTGGTTTTGGGATCAAGGTACTGCTGGCCTCATAAAACGAGTTTGGAAGTTTTCCTTCCATTTCTATTTTTTGGAATAGTTTCAGAAGAATAGGTATTAATTCTTCTTTAAATGTTTGGTAGAATTCCCCTGGGAAGCCATCTGGCCCTGGGCTTTTGTTTGTTGGGAGATTTTTGATGACTGCTTCAATTTCCTTAGTGGTTATAGGTCTGTTCAGTTTTCTATTTCTTGCTGATTCAGTTTTGGTAGTTGATACATCTCTAGGAATGCATCCATTTCTTCCATGTTATCTAATTTGCTGGCATAGAGTTGCTCACAATATGTTCTTATAATTGTTTGTATTTCTTTGGTGTTGGTTGTGATCTCTCCTCTTTCATTCATGATTTTGTTGAATTGGGTCATTTTTCTTTTCTTTTTGATAAGTCTGGCCAGGGGTTTATCAATCTTGTTAATTCTTTCAAAGAAGCAGCTCCTAGTTTCATTGATCTGTTCTGCTGTTCTTTTGGTTTCTATTTCATTGATTTCTGCTCTGATCTTTATGATTTCTCTTCTCCTGCTGGGTTTCGGCTTTATTTGCTGTTCTTTCTCCAGCTCCTTTAGGTGTAGGGTTAGGTTGTGTACTTGAGACCTTTCTTGTTTCTTGAGAAAGGCTTGTATTGCTATATACTTTCCTCTTAGGACTGCCTTTGCTGTATCCCAAAGATTTTGAACAGCTGTGTTTTCATTTTCATTGGTTTCCATGAATTTTTTTTAATTCTTCTTTAATTTCCTGGTTGACCCATTCATTCTTTAGTAGGATGCTCTTTAGCCTCCATGTATTTGAGTTCTTTCTGACTTTCCTCTTGTGATTGAGTTCTAGTTTCAAAGCATTGTGGTCTGAAAATAGGCAGGGAATGATCCCAATCTTTTGGAACCGGTTGAGACCTGATTTGTGACCTAGGATGTGATCTATTCTGGAGAATGTTCCATGGGCACTAGAGAAGAATGTGTATTCTGTTGCTTTGGGATGGAATGTTCTGAATATGTCTGTGAAGGCCATTTGGTCCAGTGAGTCATTTAAAGTCTTTATTTCCTTGTTGATCTTTTGCTTAAATGATCTGTCCATTTAAGTGAGGCAGGTGTTAAAGTCCCCCACTATTATTGTATTGTTGTCAATGTGTTTCTTTGCTTTTCTTATTAATTGCCTCTTATAATTGGCTGCTCCCATGTTAGGGGCATAGATATTTACAACTGTTAGATCTTCTTGTTGGATAGACCCTTTCAGTAGGATATAGTGTCCTTCCTCATCTCTTATGACAGTCTTTGGTTTAAAATCTAATTTGTCTGATATAAGATTGCCACCCCAGCTTTCTTTTGGTGTCCATTAGCATGGTAAACGGTTTTCCACCCCCTCACTTTAAATGTGGGGGTGTCTTTGGGTTTAAAATGAGTCTTTTGCAGACAGCATATCGATGGGTCTTGTTTTTTAATCCAATCTGACAGCCTGTGTCTTTTGATTGGGGCATTTAGCCCATTTACATTCAGGGTAACTATTGAAAGATATTAATTTAGTGCCATTGTATTGCCTGTAAGGTGACTGTTCCTGTATATTGTCTGTGTTCCTTTCTGGTCTATGTTGCTTTTAGGGTCTCTCTTTGCTTAGAGGACCCCTTTCAATATTTCTTGTAGGGCTGGTTTCGTGTTTGCAAATTCCTTTAGTTTTTGTTTGTCCTGGAAGCTTTTTATCTCTCCTTCTATTTTCAATGACAGCCTAGCTGGATATAGTATTCTTGGCTGCATATTTTTCTCATTTAGTGCTCTGAATATATCCTGCCAGTCCTTTCTGGCCTGCCAGGTCTCTGTGGATAGGTCTGTTGACAATCTAATGTTTCTACCATTGTAGTTTACATATCTCTTCTCCTGAGCTGCTTTCAGGATTTTCTCTTTGTCTGTGAGACTTGTAAGTTTTACTATTATATGTCGGGGTGTTGACCTATTTTTATTGATTTTGAGAGGGGTTCTCAGTGCCTCCTGGATTTTGATGCCTGTTTCCTTCCCCAAATTAGGGAAGTTCTCTGCTCTAATTTGCTCCAATATATCTTCTGCCCCCCTCTCTCTTTCTTCTTCTTCTGGGATCCCAATTATTCTAATGTCATTTCGTCTTATGGTATCACTTATCTCTTGAATTCTGCCCTTGTGATCCAGTAGTTGTTTATGTCTCTTTTTCTCAGCTTCTTTATTTTCCATCATTTGGTATTCTATATCACTGATTCTCTCTTCTGTCTCATTTATCGTAGGAGTTAGTGCCCCCATTTTTTATTGTGCCTCATTAATAGCCTTTCTGATTTCAACTTGGTTAGATTTTAGTTCTTTTATTTCTCCAGAAAGGGTTTCTCTAATAACTTCCATGTTTTCTTCAAGCCCAGCTAGTATCTTTAAAGTCATGATTCTGAACTCTAGATCCGACATTGTACTAATGTCCATATTCAGTAGGTCCCTGGCAGTCAGTACTACCTCTTGTTCTTTTTGTTGAGGTGATTTTTTCCATCTTGTCATTTTGTCCAGAGGAGAATAGGTGAATGAGAGAACTAAATGCTAACAGGGTAACAAAGTCCCCAGAAAATATACTCTAAACAAATCAGAAAAGACCTGAAGCAGGGGGAAAAGAAAGGGAAAGAAAGAAAAAAGAAAAAGATAAAGATAAAAGCAAACAAAAACAACCAGAATATGATTAAATATGATCAGGCTGGTGCATAGATCAGTGCCACACACTAGATTCTGGGTGTATTTTGGTCTGTCAGAAGAAAGTACCTCCCAAAATTTTAAAGAAAGAAAAAGTTATATATGTACAAAAACAAGGGTTGATACGATGAAGGGATGAAATATGACTGTAAAGATGAAAATTATAAAAAATTTTATAAAAGGAATTGATAAGTTGTTTGAAAAAAGAAAGAAGAGGATTTAAAAAAAAAGAAAAAAAAGAGATGTGATCAGGCAGGAGACTAGAACAAAGCCATACACTAGAGATTTGGGGTATATTTTGATCTGTTAGAAGAAACTGTATCTCAAAATTTTAAAGAGAGAACAACTTATATATATATGCCAAAAATAAGGGTAACTACTATGAAGGGATAGAATATGACTCTAAAAATGAAAAATAAAAATGTTTTTTAAAAAAGGGATTGATAAGATATTGGTTGAAAAAAGGAAAAAGAAAAATTTTTTAAAAAGACAGTTAAAAAAAATTAACTTTGAAAGACTAAAGAATCATGGTGAAAAAGCCATGGATTCTCTGTGCTGTATTCCCCTAGCGCTGGAGTTCTGCCGTTCTCATTGATCGGTAAACTTGGTCTTGGCTGGCTGTTCTCCTTGATCTTCTGGGGAGGGGCCTGTTGCCGTGGTTTCCAAATGTCTCTGCCGGAGGCCGAATTGCCCCGCCCTTGCCCCCTCCCGGCTGAGTAATCTGCTCGGGTTTGCTCTCCGGGGTTTTTGTTCCCTGCGAGCTTTCCGTACAGCTTTGGAGGCGGAGAGTGAATATGGCGGCCTCCCAATCTCCGCCCCGGAGGAGCCGAGAACTCGGGGCCCCGCTCCTCAGTGAGCCCCCAGAGAAAAGCTGTCAGTCACTCCCGTCTCCCCGGTCTCCGGCTGCACTCCGTGCTCACCCGGCCTGTGACTGCACGTTTCTATCTCTGGCACCCGACCCCGGGTGGAGTCTCCAAACCCAGCAGATCCCTGCGGTGCCCTCCCGCGCGGCTCCTCCCGGGGGAGGAAGGCGAGTCTCCCCGGATCTGCTGCTTGTTGGGTCCCTGCTGGAGGAGCAGTGGCCCGACTGGGCCGCGGATCACGGTTTATGGCCACCCCGAGCTGAGAGCCCGCGCCTGGGCTCCGCCTCTGCAGCCGGCTTCCCTGCTCCGATACCTGGGAGCTCTGCCACACTCAGGCACCCCCGGTCTTTCTGTGACCCCGAGGGTCCTGAGACCACACTGTCCCACGAGGGTTCCACCCCCCGCTGAGCCACCAGAGGGACGTCCCTCGGCAGAGCAGACTTTTAAAAGTTCCGGTTTTGTGCTCCGCGACTCTATCACTTGCCAGAAGCAGCCAATGGAGGCCCCTCCCCCGCCGTCTATCCTCCCGAATATCGCCTTGGAGTCACTTCTCCGCATGTCCTCCCTTCCAGAAAGTGGTCGCTTTTCTGTTCAGAGAGTTGTTGCTATTCCTTTCTTCGATCTCCTGTTGAGTTTGTAGGTGTTCAGAATGGTTTGATCCCCATCCAGGTGAATTCCTGAGACCAGACGAAATCCAGGTCTCCTACTCCTCTGCCATCTTGCTCCGCGCCCCGCCCCCCATTTTGTTCTTGATAGTGTTAATTTGTGTCTTTTTCTTTCTTTGTCACTCTTGCTAGAAAGTTGTCATTTTATTGATCTTTTCAAAGAATCAGCTTTTTGGTTTCATTGAATTTCTCTCATTTTTCTGTTTTCAATGCCATTGATTTATGCTCATGACCTAATAATTTCCTTTCTTCTCACTTTGGTTTATTTTTGTTACTCTTTTTATTACTTTTTGAGATAGGAGCTTAGATTACTGATTTGAGACTTATCCTTTTATTTAATATAGCATTTAATGCTATATATTTTCCTCTGAGCACTGCCTTAGCTGTATACCATTCATTTTGACATACTGTATTTTCATTTTTATTTAGTTCAATATATTTACAAATTTTTTTCCCCTTGATATTTCTTGTTTGACCCATGGATTATTTAAAAGTGTGGGTTTAGTTTTTGAGTATCTGGAGATTTTCCTGTTATCTTTCTATTATCAAACTATTGATTCATAGTTCGATCTATTGGGGTTAGAATGGACATTCTGTATAGGTTCAATTTTTTCAGTTCTGTTGAGGCTTATTTTATGACCCACGATATAATCCATCTGTTTCATGGGCTATTGTTAATAATGTATACTCTGCTGTTTGTGGAATTAAATGCTTTATAAGTATCCATGAGATCCTCTTGGTCAATAACGTTCTTCTTTCATATGCTTGCTGAATTCTAATTGTGCTATCAATTGTTGAGAGAAGAGTGCTAAAGTCTCCAACTGTAATTATGAATTTGTCTATTTTCCACTCACCTCTCTCAGTTTTTGCTTCACATTTTTGTAGCTCTGTTGTTTGGTGTAGAAACATTTAGGACTATTATGTTTTCTTGGTGGATTTACCCTTTTGTCCTTACGTAATGTCCTTCCCTGTGCCTGGTAACTTCCTTCACTCTGAAGTATACTTTATCTGATATTAAGAGGGCCACTCCTGCTTTCTTTTTAAAAATGAACTTTTGATTTTTTGATAGATTTAGAGTTACAAAAGAGTTGTGAATATTTCCTTATGCCCCATGCCCAGTTTTCCTTATTAATATCTTAAATTAGTGTAGTATGATTATCGCAAGTAATGAACCAATATTGATACATTATTATTAACTAAAGTCCATACTTTATTCAGATTTCCTTAGTTTTTAGCTAATGTCCTTTTCCTGTCTGGCATTTTCCATTCAGTTTACCACATTGCATTTAGTCATAATGTCTCCTTAGAATTCTCTTAGATGTGACAGTTTCTCAGACCTTTGTTGTTTTTGGTGACCTTGACAGTTTTGAGGAGTACCAGTAAGATATATTATAGAATGTCCCTCAATTGAGATTTGTCTGATGCTTTTCTCATAATTAGACTGGGATTATGAGTTTGGGGAGGATGATCTTGGAGATAAAGTACTATTCTCATCATACCATATAAACAGTACATACTATCAACATAACTTATCATTGATGTTAACCTTGATCACCCAGCTGAGATCATGTTTGTCAGGTTTCTTTATTATAAAGTTACTCTCCCCTCACCTCACTCCCTTTCCATACTGTCCTCTTTGAAAAGGAAATCACTATGCACAGCACACACTTAAGGAGTGGAGAGTTATGTTCTACCTCCTTGAGGACCAAGTTATCTACAAATTATTTAGAATTCTTCTGCTTGGGACATTTCTCTATATTCTCTGTTTATGTATTCAAAATTTTTTTTTTTTTTTAGAGAGAAAGAGAGAGAGGGAGAGAGAGAATATTAAGCTGGGTCTGTGCTCAGTGCAGAGCCCAATACAGGGCTTGATCTCATGACCTTGAGATCATGGCCTGAGCCAAAATCAAGAGTCAGAGGCTTAACCAACTGAGCCATCCAGGCGCCCCTGTATTCAATTCTTGTTATATCTGTATGGACTCAAGGATATTTATTTTATATTCTGGGTTATAATACAAGACTGATTTACTTTGTTGCTCAAATTGTTCCAGCTTTAGTTCTTGGGAACCCTTTCAGTCACCTCTTGTGTCCCTTTGACATACTCCTATCATTGTGTTTTATTTCTGTTAATTTGGTTAACTTACTTTTTGGCCCTACAGGATGCTCGAGGATCATCTAGTATATTCCCTGCCCAGCTGTAAAATTGGCCATTTCTTCAGGGAACTCTGCTGCCTTTCACTGGAGAATGGTATTAGAAACCAAGATCTGGGCCCTAGGTGTGCTCCCACGATGTTGATGTTTCTCGGCCCTCTTGGCTGAGAGAGCAGGGAAGTCTATGTGTGTATACTAACCTGTGTTTTTTTTTATTGACGTATAGTCGATATACAATGTTGTATTAGTTTCAGGTAGACAGCATAGTAAATTGGCAATTTAAAACATATGCAATGCTCACCATGATAAGCATAGTTACCATCTGTCGCCATACAACTTCATGACAGTATTATTGACTGTATTCCCTATGTTCTACTTTTCATCCCTGGAACTTATTTATACTAATCTGCGTATACACACACATATCTATAAATATTTCTGTATGTGTGCGTCTGTATTTATATTAAGTTAAACGTGATTTCACACTGATATTTCCAACTCTAATCTATCACCCCATGGATCATTCTAGCCTTCTCCCTTTGCTTGTCTTGTAGTGTTCCATTCCAACAGTGAGAAACTTGACTTCCAACATCCACCCATCCATTCACTTAATTGTTCAATTCCAGTATTCATGTATATTTGTTTAGGAATGTTTAACCCATACCACTGTGGGAAACAACTTGATCAATGAAAGTACAGTGCTTGTATACAGTTCTTATTGCCTTTGGTGATATAATTTCCATTCATCCCCAAACTTACTAAGGTCAGCACCTTCTCCCCCATCTCCTTTAGGGATGTTGTTTCATGCATTTGTAATACAATTATATTGTTTTGTCACAGTCTGCCTTCCATCCTGGCATCTCTTGACCTCCTAAATGATTTTCAAAAATTTGCATACATTAAAGTTCACTCTGTGCTGTAAAGTTCAATGTATTTTGACAAAGGCACAATCTCAGAAACCCACCGTTACAGTCTCATACAGAATACTTTCTTAGCCTTAAAAATAATACCCTGTTCTTCACCTATTCAACCCTCCTCCTACTCAAAACCCCAGCAATCAGCAATCTGTTTACTGTATCCATAATTTTGCCATTTCCAGAAGTCATATAAATGAAATTATACAGTTTTTCAAATTGGCTTATTTCAGTTAGCAATGTGCATTTAGGATTCATCCGTTTTTTTGTGGCTTGATAACAAATTTCTTTGTATCACAGAATAGTACTCCACTGTCTGGATGTACCATGGTTTATCTATTCACCTATTGAAGACATCGTCATTGCTTCCAGTTTTTGCCAATTATGAATAAAACTGCTATCAACATCCACATGCATGCTTTTGTGTAAACAGAGATTTTCAAGTCTGATGGATAAATAACTAGGAGCATTATTGTGGATTGTATGGTAAAACCATGTTTAGCCTTGTAAGAAACTTTGTGTCTTCCAAACTGGCTATACCATTTTGCATTCCCACCAAAAATGAATGAGAGTTCCTATTATTTATAAGGTCCACAGCAATTGGTATTAGTTTTTACCTCTGCTTTCTTTTAAGTGATGTTTGTACAACATATATTTTTCTATCCTTCTATTTTCAACCTACTTATATCATTATATTTGAAGTGAGCTTCTTGTAGACAGCATATAGTCTAGTCAAATAGTCAAATTCACTCTGCCAGTCTCTGTCTTGTAATTGGTGCATTTAGAACATTTACATTTAATGTAATTATTGGCCAGCAAGGGCTTGTCTGCCATTTTTATTTTTTGTTTTCTATTTGTTCTCTCTGGTTTTTATTTCTCTATTTTCTTCTTTCCATCTTCCAGTGGGTACTTGAACATTTTTTAGAATCCCATTTTGATTTTTCTGCAGTATTTTTGTGAATCTCTTTGTGTAGCTTTTTTAGTGGTCACTTTAGTTATTACATTGTATCTGTCTAACTTATCACAGTCTACTGGTGTTGACATCTTACCAGTTAGGAGGAAGTTTAGAAATTGTACTTCCTTTTATATCCTTTACCTCTCCCTATTCATAATATAATTGTCTTAAATATGTTCTCTACATCCATGTTGAATTGCATCAGACAGTGTTATTATTTTGGCTTTTACTGTCAAACACAATTTAGAACACTCAAGAGGGGAAGGAAAATATATTGTATCTGCCTATATTTTATATATTTCCATTGTTCTTTCTTTGTTCCTGTTGTTCCAAGATTCCTTCTTGTACCATTTCCTTTCTGTTTAGGGAAATTCCTCTAGCCATTCTTTTAAGCCTCTGGTGACAAATTCTCTTAGTTTTCCTTCACCTAAGAATGTCTTGATTTTCCCCACTTTTTTTTGGTGTCCTTGGGTATTGGGTTTGTTTTTTGTTTTTGTTTTTTTGGAGGTGTGTGTGTTTTTTGTTTTTTTTTAAATAAGAAATCTACTGTCATTTGTATTGTTTTTCTCCTATAAGTAGGTGTAATTTCTCTCTTGCTGCTTTCAAGATTTTTCCTTAACTTTTAGTTTTCAGAAGTATCACTATAATGTGTCTATACCAAGATTTCTTTGAGTTTATCTTTTTTAGGACTTGATCAGTTTCTGGAATCTGTATATTTAGTCTTTTGCCAAATTTGGGAAGTTTTCAGCTATTTTTTCTTCAAGTACTTTTTAAGTACTTTCTCCTTTCCTTCTGCTTTCTCCTTTCCTTCTGGGACCTCAGTGACATAAATGTGAGATTTTGTTGTTGTTTTTGTTGCTATAATCCCACAGATCCCTGAAGCTCTGCACACTTTTTTCCTCAGTCTATATTCCCTTCGTTATTCAGATTGGACCATTTCTATTGTTCTGCCTTCAAGTTCACTGATTCTTCTGTCCTCTCCATTCTGCAATCTCCACTGAATTTCTTATTTCAGTTATTGGATTTTTCAGTCGTAACATTTCCATTTGGCACTTTTTAAAAAAGATTTATTTATTTGAGAGAGAGAGCGTGTGTATGTGCACAAGCAGGGGGAGGGGCAGAGGGAGAAAATTTCCAGCAGACTCCCCACTGAACATGGAACCCTGACCTGGGGCTCAATCTCATGACCCTGAAACCATGACCTAAGCTGAAATCAAGAGTTAAACACTTAACTGACTGAGCCACCCAGGGACCCCTTCCATTTGGCACTTCTTTATTTCTTTGCTTAGATTCTCTATTTTTCATGCGTTTCAAATGTGTTTCTAATTTGCTCATTGAAGCATTTTTATGATTGCTGCTTTAAAATACTTGTCAGATCCTTTCAACATATCTCTCATCTCAGTACTGGCATGTATTGATTGTCTTCTTTCCTTTTGTTAAGATTTTCCTGGTTCTTGATATAATAAGTGACTTCCAATTGAAATCTGGACATTTGGGGTATTATGTTGTGAGATTCTGGATCCTATTTAGGCTTTTGATTTTAGGTGGCTTCTGAGATTTGCTCCAGCAACAAATGTGGGGATGCTGCCTCACTGCTGCCAGGTAGAAATAGAAGTCCAGGGTCTCCCACTTGGTCTCTATTAACCCTCGATGGAAGGGGGTACCATGTGACTGCTGCTCCAGGGTGGGAATTCCAGTTCCCTATTAGGTCTCCACTGGTACTACCCCAAAGGGAGGGGGAGGCATGCCTCACTACTGCCAAGCAGGGGCGGAAGTCTAGGTTCTTCCTATATTTTCCACTGACAATGCAGAGGGCAGAGAGCTAAATTGATTTCCTTTTTTAAAAATTGCTGTCATAAATGAAGCTGTGCTAAACATTTATGCTCCAGTGGGAGGATCTAGACTCTTGGAGGTAGAACTGAACGTAAGAGAGAATTCTCATGGTCCTGTGAGAGCCATGCTTTCAAACTGAGAAGTCCATGGGGTACTAGGGACTTCACAGGGAGTTGTATGAGGTGTTAGGCAGGTGGGGCTTTGGGTTCTCCACCCTGATTCAAATGAAACTGCTCCCCCTTTTCTCTGTCCTATTCTCTCAGCTTCTGGATATGATTTCATTTGAAGAAGTAGCTCCATGGCTAAGAGGGTTGGGAGGTGGCATTTGGGAACCACAGTGAAAATGTCTGGGTTGCTTTCCACTTGTGAATGTCTGGTGTGAATCATAAAATGTCCCAGCCCAATTTCCAGGCTGCTTTCAGGAGAGGAGACATGAACTTGAGTATAACTGGCTCTGAAAGCCTTTGAAAATAGTTTGCTGTAGAATTATCTTAAAATATCAGACCATCATGGTGCATTTAAAACAGCATTTGATGTATAACAAAGCTAATTAACATCGGTTGTGTGAAGCAAGGTGCACCTGTACCAAAATTCCCAGGCTTGTGATTTGGAGAACAGCTGTTTGGATGGGCCCTCAGAGAGCACTGCTAGATTTGAAGGGAGGGACGGCTCAGGAGGCTGCCAGGAGAGGAAGGTAGTTGCAGCAGTGTTCCCAACCTTAAGAGAGAGGTCCCTTGCTAACAGAAGCCTTTCCCAAGCATCTCTCCTCATGACCTCCCATCCACCATTCTCACCCTGCATGTGGGTCTCACTTCTAGCTGCAGCTGCCTCACATTCGGCTCGTGACACCTTCAGAGGCGCTGCTAATAAATGCATATCGGAAAAGCGTTCTGCCCATGGGACCAATTTCTTTTTCCATCACCCGTGGCTTCTCAACATGAAATTAAAGGCAGCAGGAACTAATTGCAGCTGGTGGCAGCTCCGAAGGTTCAGGGACTGCCAGGGGACCCGGTCTGTATGCCTCGTCCCTTCTGACACTCCCGCCTCCCATCCTGGGATCGAGCGAAATGTGGGACTTGGCTTTAATGAGCCTCATTCTGTTAGCACTTGGCTAGGCTTCGGCTTGTTGGCTGAGGCCAAGGGGGCTGCCCGCCACCAGCCCTGCCCAGCCTTCGGCACTGCGGAGGCTGGCCTCTCCAGAACAACGTCTGCCGAAGGTGGTCCTTTTGGCCCAAGCACAGCAGCCTGAGAAGTCATTCTTGGGGAAGTCTCTGGAGGTGGCCCCGCCAGGGGGCTTCTTTAGGCCTTGCCCCACGTGCGGAACTTTACGAAAGATGTCACCAGCCCTCTGTCCCACCCCAGGACCATGAGTGTCCCCGTGGGCCACCTCTGCCCTGTGACTGTAGGTTCTTCTCTCTGTCTTGGGGGGAGATGCTGAAAGAGAGGGAGGGCTTCTCACGGTGTCGCTGTGGCCCTGGCCAGAGTCTTCGGTGACATAGTTCCACTCAGGTGCGAAGAAGCAAAGGCAAGTAGAATCTGCCAAGGCTTTGGATATAAGCAGTAAGAGAAATAGAGGAGTCAAGGACGTCATCGTGGCTTTTGGCCTGAGCTAAGAAAGGATGGAGTTGCTGAGGAATTTGGAGGAGTTGCTTTGGGGGTGGAAATCAGGAGTGCTGGCCTGGGGAGGAGGCAGTGGGTTTATAAGCCCAGAGTTCAGGGGAGAGGGCCAGGCTGGGAGGCATCAGCTGGTTTGGACATTCCTTCCTGAACTACTTCATACCTGGCAAAGGCCCCGCTCCCCACCCCCCCGCCCTGTGTGTTAGAAGCTCACTCCCTTGGGTGCTCTCCCCACCTGCCCTCTCTCCCTGCAGAGAAGCAAGCTGGTAGGCAGTGTGTCTGGGCCCCAAACAGAACATCCTCCGATAAGATGCCCCCCAGCCCACTCATGTCTCTCCACCCACACAGGCCAAGTGTCACGGAAGGAATGCAGTGGCAGCTGGGCCCCAATCACAAGGCAGAAACACCCAGCACACGTATGTCAGGCCAGGAGGTGCCTCATGAAAGGGAGAAGCCCACACAGGCCACAGGGTGTGGGGGTGTGGGGGGGGCGAGGGTGGGGGCGCGCTCAGAGGAAACGGGTGCTGGTGACTCAGCCTGCAGTCCGTGGGACGCAGCAGTGTTGTTGTCAGAGAAAATAAATTCCTCAAGCAGGTTTATCTCCTATAATCGGCAGCCTGAAGTGGCCGCCGAGGGAGGCCATGCACTCCTGCCTCAGCAGACAGAACGGCTTGTGCCAGGGTCAGCCGGGCTTCCGGGAGAACCCGGTTCTAGAACCAGGGGTGGGGGCGTCTGGTGAGCCCATGTAGGGGAGAGGCCCCCACCCCCACACAAGCCAGATCAGTCCCAGCCCCAGTCACCCCGGGGTTGGTACCCACAAGGGAGACGAAGCTCCTGCAGAAACGGAGAGAGGTACAGGGCAGACAAGGTAAAGCCAATGTCGGCACACAATTTCTGAGGCACTGGGTAGAAATCTCCATGGTGACACTCGGAGCTTTCAGCAGCCAGCCTGTCGGGCTTGACAGTACCAGGAGGCAACAGCTCACATCAATGGGCCTGGTGGTCCCTGGGTTTGTATAGTGCACAACCTGCCCAGCCATCCCTGGGGGCCCCAGCTGCAGGTCCCAATTCTCCGTCTATATGGCTGTAATTATGTTACAAGAGACAGATTCCCATCCTCAGCAGGTGGATTTCAGAGAACCCACCCCTCGGGAGCCACACGTAACACTTAGAAAAATAAGACCAGGTGGGTCCCACGCGGTAGAGCAAGTCATAAGTAATGGCCAAGTGGAACCTTTCTTAGCTTTCCCTCTGCCCCTTCTTTTTCCTATTCCAGGGGCTCCCAGAGTGTGCTGCCAGTGCTGAAGCAGTAGCACCCGAGAAGTCGAAAATTCTTGGGCCCTCCCAAGACCTGCTGAATTAGACACTCCGGGGGGAGCCCGGCCACCTGAGTTGAACAGCTTTCTGGCAGATAATGGTGCCTGCTGGTTTGAGTGTGTCCCCACACTCATCACAGTGTGGGCACAGTCGGCTCTCAGCCTTGGAACCACCTGAGAACCTTTAAAAATTGCCGATGGCCTCGGTCCACCTGCAGAGATTTGGTATTCGTCGGTCTGAGTTCAGCCCGAGCATCTGGACTTGCGCTGCTTCCCCGGTGAGAACCTCCGTTTCCTGAAGGCCTTGGCTCAGAGTCATCTGGAACCAGAGGATCGGTCGGTCCACAGGTGGACGCTGCACCTGACGCATCACAGGTCTGACCCTCACACTGGGGACGCAGCTCAGCAAAGAGAGAGGTCCTTGGGCTTTGGGGTGCACCAGAATCATGCCAGGGCTGTGGGGGGATGCTTGCTGATGCAGATTCCCCGGCACCTTCCCCCCAGATCCTAATTCAGGGGTCTGGAGTAGGACCTGGGGATATGCCTGGCGAGCAGTGCCCGGTGATTGGGATGTGGGCTCAGGGAGCCCTCCTTTGAGAACCACAGGTCAGGAAAACCTGGTTCTGGTTCCATCTCCACCATTCACCAGTCACATGTCCCCAGCAAGTCACGGCATCGACTGTTGGCTTAACTATGCCTGGGGAGGAGCCAACAGCGGCTGCCCGGTGACCTAGGGTTGTCCCGAGATCACACGGAGACGGTCAAGTCAGACCATTGTGGAGGGCGAGGCAGAGGTAAAGGTTTGCTGGACTGTCCCCCTGTCTGCCTGGGATTGAGCTCACACGGAAGTCCTTCATAAAAGTGCCTCACAGGGGTGGAGGGGGCCGTGGCTGAACGAGCAGAACCAGAGTGGGTGGGCACGGCTCACAGCTCCTGGCAGCTTCAGGGAGGGGCTGTGGGCCAGAACCAGGCTTTGGGATGTGTGCTGGGGGCGGGAGCAGGTGCACGGTTCCGAGAGCCAGATCTGACACGGAGCGGCCGTAGGTAACCAGGGGGGCCCTCCTTTCTGATGGGCTCCACCACCTTTGGGACTCGGGATTCTGTTCAGCTGCCCCTGAACACAATCGACCACAGCCACTTTGCCTGATAGGAGTTTTGTTTTCTCACAGAATGAGGCCAGAAGCTGACAGGGCTGGTGGGGCTGTCCGGGTGTGGGGGGGGGGCACCAGGGTCCCAGACTCCTTTGAGCTCTGGGCTCTGCCATCCTTAGTCACCAGGCGGCCACCCCTGGCCGGATTTCGCTTCTGCATTCAGGCAGGAAGAGCAGGAAGCAGCCAGGAGACAGGGCGGGGACTGTGTCTGGAACCAGCTCATCCCCCCCGCATCCCAGCACCCTGCCACGTGCGACTCACTGGCAACCTCGAACACATGCAGGTCCCAGCTACCGGGGAAACTGGAGGTGCAGCTTTCTGAAACAAAATCCAGGCAGGGAGGCAGGAGGTGGAGGTGGAGTCGGCTCTTGGCTGGTCACCGTGGGCTCTGACACCTGCCAGGACTGCCTCCACGTGGAGGTCACGCAGACCACCGTGGGGCAGACCAGAGCCTCCTGCTCCTCCCGGCCCGGGAGTGGCCCCATACAGCCCAGGCTGCATCCAGACAGACTGTGCGATCAGGAGAAAGACACTGGGGAAAGCTCACTGAGGTCACCAAGGATGAGCCGAGTGTTCTGGGACACGTCCCTGTGCCCAGGAGCCTTGATTTCCATGATGGTCTCTGACTGCCCATTGGTACTTCTAAGAATCCAATGAAGATCATGACTGAAGGGTTGAAAACGCCAGGCATTAAACCCTGACTCACCCACTTCCTGCCCCCCTTATTCTCAGAGCCTCTCAATTCAGACCCCACCCTCCCTGCTCAGTAGGATTTGCATCCATGTCCTCCACTCTTTTGAGCTTGGAGGGGGGGAGTGGGGGTGCTGGTGTCTTGGTGTCTCTGGAGCCCCGCAGCCCCATCCCCCACCCCCAGACTGGGGTCTCAGTCCCGCAGCCTCCCCCCTGCACGCCCACCCCAGGCTCCCCGCTCAGTGTCCTTGCCTGGCCATGTCTGACCTTGGCCCGCACGGGGACCTTCCTCGGTCAGCACTTCTTCACCTGTCAAGAGGAGATATTAACGTTACCTCGACTCTGGGCAGGGGTGGGGGTGGGGGCAGGGAGAGAAATGCAAACAAAAGACCCAGCACTTGGCAAACGTAGACAGGCCTGGAAATGCTTCATAATCAAATTGCTTTCTCCCCCTTTTGAAAACAGAAATGGAGTGAGAATGGCAAAGATGGAGAGAGGGGACCGAGGTCACAGCTTTGGTTGGCAGGGAGGAGAGGGAGCGAAGAGGGGGAGAGCGTCTCTGCTGAGGGCGCATGGGAGGGGGCTGGGGATAGCTCTCCTGGGGGGCTGGGAAGTACAGCAGAGGGGACAGGGTGGCTGAGGGTCCCTGCCACTCCACTCAGCAGGCGTGTGGTCAAGGCATTGTGTTACTTACTGAGTGATCTGCAAGGGGGTCCCTCTCAGGGCTCTGCCTCACAGGGGTGCTGGAAGGGAGGGGGCAGTGGGCGTGATGTGATCCCACTTATTTAGGAGGGAGGAGGGCAGAGAGCACCCACAGCCTCCAAGCAGGGAATCTGCGTCACAGCCGCTGCCCCTTCATCCTGGGGGTGACCTAGGGGCTGTCTTGAGGACCCTGATTTTGCTGTCACAGCAGGGAGGTTCCAAACGACGTTCATCACACAGCAAGGCTTCTGAAGGAGAACCCCATCTTCCTCAGTAAATGTGGCCTTCCTTAGCAAGCACCTCTCTTCCTGGTATAGGGAATCACTGTTGCTTTTACAGCTGAGGGTCTCTGGGTGCCCCGGGCTCCCAGGAGCCAGGCTCCGAGTTTCCCGGCTTGTCACAGTGAGGTTGTCACCTTTCCACGGGGACAGGTGTCAACCATTCCTTTTTTTGCCTTCCTCTAACTTGGGGTGGACAGGGGAGGGGGAGAAGAGAGGTTCGCTGATCCCATGATTTGGGATTATACAACCAAAACAGGGCTGTTCTCACAGTGAGGGGTTTGGGGCTTTGATCTTAGAGAGAAGCCTCCAGCGGCAGTGTCCCCTGGCTCGTTGTCTCCAGCAGGACGGTAGGAGGGGGGCACTGTGCTGATGAAGTCAGGAGACCGAGTTTAGACACTGGTAGTGAGTGTTTTGCTGACCAACAAGGTGAAAACCAATCGTTGGTGTGGGTTGTACAGAAGAGGGACAGGCCAGCCCTGGTCCCAGGCCAGGGATTATCTTCATAAATTATTTATAAAAAAATTTATAAAACCAGTACCCTACATGGCTCAAAGTTCATACAGTACAACAGTGTTTCTCAAATGCGGTCCCTGGAAACGTGTTGGAAACTCACATTTAGACCTGCTGCCTCAGATACAGGGGCAGGTGGGTGGCCGGCAGGCTGTATTTGAACAAGACCCCCCAAGGGGCTCCCGATGCACCTGAGACTCTGAGAACCCTAGCATACTGAGATGGAAGGAGACAGTGAAGGTCAACTTCTCACCCTCTGTGCTCCTCCCCTGAGGGAACCTTTCTCAATTCCTGTTCTCACACTAATGGGAGGCGGCTTCTACACAGGGCTCCTGAAAGCACTTCACCTTTTCACTTAATAAATATATCCTGGGTCACACGCCCCCACTCCCACCCCAATGTGGAACTTATGAAGCGACCTCAGTCCTTTTAACACCTGGGTGGAATTCCATTCCAGGGAGCGAGGGGCATAAGTCATCCAATCATTGCCCTATCAGTGCTTTGAGGTTGTTTTTAGATTTTTTACTATTTCAAAGCCTGGTGTAGTGAGCATTCTTAGAGAATCTGTGGGCAGACAGACAGGTTTCCCCCACTATCAGAAATCAGAGCTTTTCCTATGAAACTTTTCATAAGCTCAAAATGGCATAAAGCAAAGAAGCAATGAGCATTCATTTATGTGGAAAATTGTTTGAGGGTTCCCAGACCCCAAAGAAACCTTTCTTAGGTTTTCTGATACCTTAGGACATATGCTAATGGATGCAAGGAACAAATTGAGTTAAGGCACAGATGCTTCCAGGTAAGTTCAAAGCTCCGGTGGTCTGATGTTGGGATGCTGAGTGTAATTCCCAGGGAAGGGGTATGGTGGGGCCATCCTTGTTGCTTGGGGTACGCATTGCCTCCATAAGGGCTCGCTGCAAAACAAACACTGGATGTTATTTTTGTTTTTCAAGTAAAAGCAAAAACCCTTTCGGGTTTCTTTTTTGCAAAAACAGGTACTAATATAGGTCTTTCGTAAAAGTGAAGAGGTGTATCGTGAACTTTCGGAAAGTGGGGGATAACTCTACCTCCCTGCAACATTGCTGAGCAGAATGGTATTTGCAATGCCAATCTTGTTTGGATTCTGCCAGACCCTAGGTACCTCTTAAACAGGTTCCATCAACTTATACCCCCTTCCAAAATATAGAAAAATTTCCCTTTCCCACTCTCTCATTAGTACTGGAATTGTAAAACCTTTTCCTTTGCTGCTCAACAGGTGAAAAATGGAGACTCAGTGTTTGATTTGCATTTCTTTAACTGTGAGAGCTCTTGGGTGACTCTTTGCATGTTAGTAGCTACTTATATTTCTTCTGTGAACTCCCTGTTCACAGCTTTTCTTTCTTTCTTCCCTCCCCTGCCTCCATTTTTCTTTTGGGTTCTTGGACTTTTTCTTATTAATTTGGAAGAGCTCATTATATATTAAGGAGAATGGTAATTGTCACATTTTACATGTGGTTTCCCCTGGCCATGAAGGAATTTTGTTGAATGTTAAATTTATCAGTCTGTTCCTTTAATACGTCTAGATTTCTGTCATTCTTTAAAAAGTCTTTCTCGGGCACCTGGGTGGCTCAGTTGGTTAAGCTTCGGCTCAGGTCATGATCCTGGAGTCCCAGCATCGAGTCCCACATCGGGCTCCCTGCTCAGCAGGGAGTCTGCTTCTCCCCCTGGCCCTCCCCCCTCTCATGCTCTATCTCATTCTCTCTCTCAAATAAATAAATAAAATCTTTAAAAAAAATAAAAATAAAAATAAAAAATAAAAAGTGTTTCTCATCTTGAGATTTTTGTTTTTTTTAAATTTCCTATGTTTTCTTCAAGTTCTTGGGTAGTACCCTGAGTTCCAGGACTAGATAAGTCTGGGTTCAAATCCCAGCCTTCCCACCTCCACGGTGACCCTTTGCCTCACTTCACTTCTCTTTAAAGTAGGAATAAGGGCATCTACTTCATAAAATCAGGTTGAGTGTGTGCTTCTCTCCTCACATTTTCAACCCAAAGAAGGTGAAAAGCTCCAGATTAACCAGAAAGATTAACTGTTGGTCCACTGGAACAGGAGGCTAGATGAGATGGATCCAGGATCTCCCAACTTCAAGAATGAGTGGCTTTTCTTGAGCCTGGCTCCATGTTTGTTTCCTCCACCATGGATTGTCTACCTCCCAGGAGTAGGACCAGTTCTGTCTTGGAGGCCAGCAAGCCCCAGAGAAATTGTGAGTCTCTGGGATGCCATTAGGGGCTCAACTGTGTTACCCTTCAAAAACCATATATTAAAGTCTTAACTCCCAGGACCTCTGAACATAATGATATTTGGAGATAGGGCCTTCAAAGTGGGAATTAAATTTAAATGAGGTCATTAGGTGGGCCCTAATCCAATATGACTAGTGTCCTTCTAGGAAGAGGAAATTTGGACACAGGGACCAAAGGAAGCCCATGTGAAGATGTAGGAGAAGATGGCCATCCTGAACAGATCCTTCCCTCAGGGTTGTCAGAAGGAACCAACCCTGCGGACGCCTTGATCTTGGACTTCCAGCCTCCAGAATTGTGAGAAGACAATTTTCTGCTGTATTTTTTTTTTAAAGATTTATTTATTTATTTGAGAGAGCGAGAATGAGAGAGAGAGAGAGAGAGTACATGAGAGGGGGGAGGGTCAGAGGGAGAAGCAGGCTCCTCGCCAAGCAGGGAGCCCGATGCGGGACTCGATCCAGGGACTCCAGGATCATGACCTGAGCAGAAGGTAGTCGCTTAACCAACTGAGCCACCCAGGCGCCCCTGTATTTTTTTTTTTTAAGATTTTTATTTATTTATTTGAGAGAGAGAACGAGTGGGGGGAAATGCAGAGGGAGAGAGAGAATCTCAAGCAAACTCCCTGCTGAGCACAGAGCCTGATGTGGGGCTCGATCCCATCACCCTGAGATCATGACTGGAGCTGAAAGCAAGAGTCAGACGCTTAACAGACTGAGCCACCCAGGGGTCCCCAACCTTCTGCTGTTTAAATCTGGTGTCTGTGGTTATTTTATTACAGGCGCCCAAGCAGACGGGCACAGGTGCTCGGAGGGGACGTGCTCTGGGCAGTCCAGGTCGGGCCTGTGACTCTCCAGGCCCCAAGTGGGGGCGAGGGTTATCTGGGGGTTTCATGTACCCCTTCCCGGACCTGAAGACCATGACCCAGTTGTAGACAACTGTTCTGTCAGCTTTCTCTTCTCCCTCACAGTTGCCCTCCCAGAAAGACAGTATGTGAGGCTTTGGCTTTGGACCGAGATGAAAGCTAGGAGACAGGTGCTCAGGCGCAGCATGAGGACCCTCCCGTCACCGGGTGTGGACAGGGACATCCACGGGGACCTCCTGAAAGTGGCTCCCCCCGCCGCAGACCCCCTGAGGCCCGCTGACAGCTGCGGCAGAAACAGGTGTGGGGACACAGGAAACTGGCAGCCCCCACAGGCCCCGTGACGGGTGGGCGGCACACGAGGGTGGACAGAGGTTAATGTGGGGGAGGGGTGATGGGGACAAGACAGTGTGGCCCCTGTGATGAGATTTCCGGTCCTCCCGGCTTGCCAGGGCCTTCTGTGGGCAGCGGTCATGTCCCCAGCCCCGCCAGAATGTTCCTGCGTCCGTCCCCCTTCCTCTGACCCCTGCAAGCTGGCTACCCGGATCCCAGACGGGGAGGGAGCCAAAGCGAGGGGAAGGACAGGGACAGGCAGGGAAAGCTGGATTGTGGTGTCAGGGTTGGCAGTGAGGGTCCACAAGCTGGAGGAGCAACGCGGCTGCGTGGAGGACAGGCCTGCCGGCCAAGTTCATGCATGAAGAGACGGTTGGTGCCTCCCTTTACTATTCCTGCAGGTTCCAATGAAGCTTCTCCATGCAGGGCAAGGTAGAAGCCTCTGGAGCCTTCACAAGATGGGAGCCCAGCCCCTCTACAACTGGACCTCTGCATAGGTAGGAATCCTCCCCGGCCCTGAGGGCCTGCCGATTCCCTACCTGCTCCCCAGGGCTGAACCAGGTTGGGCATGGCATGGTGGGGGATGTGCCAGTCAGTCCTACTGTGATTTGGCGCCGAGGCCCAGACAGGCCTGGGTGCTACCCTCCCCCCATCCCTGCCCACCAGGAAGGCCATGTCTGCTCGCGAGCCAGCTGCCGAGGAGTGGCTGTCAGCCGCTGCCCTGGCCCCAGCCAGGTGTGTGTGGCCCGGGGCAGGCAAAGAGCCGGGCAGGCCGAGCACCACTTGTAAAGCTAATGACCGGTGCAGCAGGATAATCGCCCCTTCCCGAGAGGCAGACGTGATCTCATTAGCTATCATACGGAAGGTTGGACTAAGACTCTGTGCTCTCTGGGGTGGGGGAGGCACTCCAAGCCAGAGAAGGTGCAATGTCTGCTCCAGGTGCAGATGGGACCAAGCTCCAAGTCTGGGGGAAATCATGGAGGGATCGGCAGGGGGACAGGGCATGCTTAACCAAGAAGGAGAAAAACACTCAGCGCCATGGGCCGGCAGAGCACGGCTGGCTCCTCCCCTGGGTGTGCCTATTCCCACCTGTGAAGTTCTGCGTGGCGTCCCCACCCAATGCACCCTCCTGCTTGGACCAAATGAACCCTCCTCTGCTGGGAAGGGCTCTCATCCAGACCATCCTGTCACCCTCTCTCTCTCTCTCTCTCTCGTGAACGAGTGTGGGGCTGCCACCTGCACCATCGGGGTTGGAAGGAAACAACGGCTAACACCTCACTGCATGGGGGAGGTTCTATAGTTTGTCCTGGGTTGTGTGGTGGCCAGTGTCCCCTGCTTGGCCAAATTCTGTTCTCCTAATCTCTTTCCTCTATCCAGGGGAGTCCTACTTTTTTTTTTTTTGGATGAATGGCCACTTTTGAGAACCCAGTGGAAGCTATCAAAGTCTTTCCAGATGAAGATATGTAAAAATAAAATGTTGTATTCCATATCTAGGAGTTAATGGATTCTCCAAATCAGCCCCTCCATGGATCTTGCAAGCCTGTGATTTCCTTTGTGTGCATCAGAAGCATCTGGGGCTTGTCAAAACCAAAGGCATCCCGACCTTTCCAGCTGGTCTGGGGTAGGACCAGGAATCTTCACTCTGGCCAGGTCCCAGGTTGTTGGGACACCGGTTCCAGAACGGCACTTTGAGAAACACTGCTGGAGGAGTCACGAAGCCCCAGTGAAGACTCTGCTTCACATTCCCTCTCCATTTGTTGCCTTTTCGGATATACAGAACTTGACGTCCCAAAGGAAGTCGCAAGCTCCCGGGCAGAAGGGACCTCAGCTTAACTCTTTCTGTATCCAGCCCCAGTGCCCCATTAAGTTCTCCCTGATTGTCAAAACTCCTTAAGATTCCCGGAGGAGGAGTCCCCGGAAAAATCTACAACCCAGCCAAGGTGGGGAGACTTTGTTTCTTCTTCTATTACCAACAGGGTCAAGCAACATTGCCTTGCTGGGATATGAATGGGATTCTGTCCCCTCTCTCCTCCATTCATCTACCACGGGGGGCACTTAGTCACCGGGGTCCATCTCTGGCAGGAGGTAGAAACAATCACCAGGGCTCTCCGCTTTCCTCCCCAGGCTCGGGCAGCTGCACACATGCTCCTGATTGAAAGAAAATGTGTGTGTTGGCATGGTTATACCTCCGCATTAGCGGGTTTGACTTTGGAATTCCAATCTGATTGAATGAGTAACTTTTACTCTAATTAGAACAGTAGGGTTTGTTCTTAATCTGCAACCATTTAATCTTCTGTCTCATTAATTGTACAAAGGTCTTTATGAATATGTAGATTGGGAAGGGAATGAAAGATTATTTGACCTTGAAGAAACACATATAAAATAGGTGTATACTCTCCCGGTCTCCTGTTCCCTTTTATTATGCAGATGCAAAAATTGGTTCTGTTCCAAATCAGGCTATTGTGGATTATCGGCAATCTTGCAGCCAATTACGATACAGCATTCTGATGAGCCATAGAAGTTTAATAATTAGAATAGTATTCGCATGCGAGCTGCTTGCTGTGGATTTGCATGTAAATAAAAATGGGCCTATCAAGACCCGGCAGAAACAGCCCACTGATGAAGAAAATTTCCAAAGGGTCAAATGCGAAAAAGGAAATAGGTCTGTGGAGGAAAAGGTGAAGTGTCAGGGGCAGAAAGCAGAGTCCTTTATGAAGAACACGTGCCTTTAGGGTCAATGCCCTTCTGAATATACCTTCCTTCTTCCCTTTTAGTAATATTGACCAAGTGTCCTCTTCGAGCTGGTTAGCTGGTTAATATCCTGGCCCTGCCACCAACAGGCTGGGACCTCCTTACATCTCAGTGTCCTTGTCTATAAGATGGGGACATTCCCACCTTCCCCCACGCCTCTGAGGCTTAAGTTAAACGGGGATTGAACGTGGAACTCCTGGCACACAAAGACTGCCCATAAAATGTCCATTTTAAAATTTCCTTTCTTCCTTCTGACAACATACATGGAAGGCTAGGGAGGAAATGTTTTCTTAGCAGCCCAATCGATCCATGGGGAGAAAGCTGTTCTTGTCTCCAAGGAGAATGGGGGAAATAGCAAACCTATTTAGCAAACCACTGGTTTTTGTTGCACCAAGTGGAGTGTATAAGTCAGAGCCCAGGAGGTGGAAGTTCATGGCTTGCTGGGTTTGGACCTGGTGTGGTTGCTAAAAGCCCCCTGTTCACCTCCAGAGCACCCTGGTTTGAACCGTAAATTATACTGCCACTGCTGTAAGAAGAGAGCTCCTCAGGACCACTAGGAAGGTCTTTAGAGGCTGCGTGGGAGAAACAGACAGGATACATGAGGCCACTGGTGGCAGGAGAGTGGCCATGGTTCCTGGGGAATCACGCGTCGTTACACGCTGGGTGGCGATCTCTCCTGGATCCCCTAAAATCTTCAGCATGTTACTTTTTTATTAACCTGCTGTGGAGTTGGATCTTTGAGTGAGACACAGGATGGCTGAGGATGGCCTCAGGGCCCCTTCCAGGTACCTACATCTAAAGGATTAACACCTGTTGCATCCCACCAACCCCTTCCCCCCAAGGCAGTGGACTCCCCGATCCCACACCAGCTCACCCCCCGACCCGTCTTCTGACTGGGTGACGCCCCTCCCATTCCAGGGTTAAGCACATGACATGCCATCTCCTGTTGCCTATGTCTGCACCGAGCTCAGGATCCATCTTTAAATAAAATTTCCCACGGCAATCTGTCCTAAGGATTCAGCCTCGTCATCCTCCAAGGGGGAACCATACACGCTCTTTTCCAGCTTGGTCCAGTAAGTACTTAAGCAAATTTCCTGAAGGGGAGAGTTAGCCACCAAAGCACCCACTGTTCTGCTCAGTGAAGAACACGGTTGGAGCTGGTGGGGAGAGGGCAGAGCCTGGGGAGAGGCGTGTCTTCCTGGCGAGTGTGCGGTGTGAGGTTTGGCTCCTGGCCTTGGACATAGTTTGCTAATCCTTTCCACGCCAAGAGCCTGCAAGGAAGGGCGCGTGTGACGAAGATGGGGTGGGCTGTTCCTCTGCTTGCCATTCTCTGGAGCAGAAGAGGGGCCCACGTGACTAGTATTACTTGTAATCTTTAGAGGTAGAGCAAATGAGAGCTGAGCCATTGTAATGGTTAATCAGTTTTCAGATGACATATTTCACATTCCTTTTTGTATTCAGACACCAGTGAGAACTCCTGGCAATAAGATCAACTCCATAGATGCTTGGGGGGGGGGGAAATAGTGACACAGTTTTTCCATTGCAAATCAAAAAGATATGATCTTGTGTTAGTACAGGGAAATGTTTATGAGGTGGGCAAAAACAAAAGTTGGCGTGTGTACACTAATTCAAAGGGTGTAGAAACAGCTCTAAGTACATCAACAAAAATCAGATGGAATCTCAAAGCTATGCCACGGGTTGGACTCTCTTCTGAATGCAAAGTTAGGTTTTAAGTTATTCTTGTAAATATTAATTAGTGATCTGGACCAATAGTTCCAGAAAAGAGGTGGCATTCCCTGGGCCTATCCAAGTGTTTCATGAATGTCTGGTGCCAGGTTCTCTCCCAGGGTAGACACTGAGGCCACCTTCCCTGCTGCCTTGGGTGACACATCTGCAGATGACCTCAGAGGGAGGGGGCGAGGGGGCGGAATGCTCTCCGGGATAGGGGGGTGAAGGAAGGAAGCAGAACAATGCCCAATCTAACACAGCCTCTGCACAACACACTCCCAAGCACAAAGGAGCAAACGTGCCCCAGGGTGCTTGATTTGGGTCTGGCTGGACAAAAGGCACCGGGTCTGGCATTGGCCTCCAGAGAATAAACAAAGAGCTTGGAGATGGGGTAGGAGTGAGGCCTCACTAAATTCCACTTTGTACTGTTTGAGTAAAAAAAAAAAAAAAAAAAAAAAGGGACATGCAAGCATTTCCAGTTCCGAAAGGAACTTATTAATTACTTTAAATATTTAAATGGGCCTCACCCATGCACGCAGCTGGACTCCAAACAAGATGTCCTTAGAATGTTTAAATCTGGTCCTCCCCCACCTTGGGTGGCCAGCATGACTCCCTCCCTTCCCATCCCCCCCACTGCACCCCACAGTAATGGCAGCTTTGGCCGTTCGTACGGGGCTCTTGGAGAGAGACATGGCTCAAAAGATTCATCCCTGGACTGTTTTTCTCCTCAAGTCCTCCCGTCCAAACTTTCCCCTTGTGGTCAGTTGGAGGCGGCCACACACTGATTACTTTCAGAAGTCACAGAAATACTCTCAGAAAGTTCTAGTGGGAATGAAAACAGCAGAAGATAGGCACCGTGTTTAACAACAGCAACAAAAATCCAAGATAGCTTTCGCAAATCCAAAAGGGAGCCCAAGAAAAGCACAGAGTTTGTATCTTAAGAGCAGTGTCGAGGCAAGACAGAACATCCTCTCCCCCTAACCGGGGAGAGGGGGCACCTGGGCAGGGTGGGCGGGGCTTCCGAGGGCTGGAGGTGGGGCTGAGGAGCTGGGGGCGGAGACTCCAGGTGAGCATGGGGTCTGCCGTAGGGTTGCCAGATCAAATAAATATAGGATGCTGGTTAAGACTGAATTTCAGATAAATAATACTTTTTAAGTGTGAGTATGCCTTAGTTCTGCATGGTGTTTCTGTAGGCGAGGAAGCCTCCACCTAGGTTTGAGGTGGGACTAGAACAAGGTGAACTCCCCCACCAGCTACAGCCATATTCTAGCCCCTGGTCCACAGGAGACAGGTGTCTCCTTGTCATTAGGAGCCAGCATCCCAATGTTCTCGTTATATACAATAAAAACCCAAGACCCAGGGGGCTTGAACGAATTACCCGGTGTCTTTGTAGTTGCCACCCAATCAGAGACAGGTCTGGGTTCCCACTGAGACCAGGGCTCCTGCTCTGCACCCCAGGAAGATGCTGAAGGCAGGGAGAAGCAGCTGATTCTGCCTGTTCCTGACTCCAGCTCGGGTCTCAGGCGCCTTGGTACTTAGATGAAGAATCCCCAGGCATCACTGGATGACGTGTGCCCTGCCCTGCCCAGTGGATCACGAGCGTTAGGTTCCTCTTCGTTCTTTCCCCTTTGGAACTGTCACTGCTGGAGACATTCTGACCTCCGCTGGAACAGAGGTTGGCATCAGTGAGTGCCTCTGCCTTGTCCACATGACCGTGACTGTGAGCATTCACATCACAAACCCACCCACTCAGGAGCTGAAGCTCCAAACCAAAATGCCACCCACCTGGGACAGAGGTCTCTATCCCTGCTTCCAAATTGGGTCTCAAGAAAATAGAGGAACAGAGGACCAACCAAGCCTGGGGATAAGCACTAGTATGAACCCTTTTAACCCAAAAGAAAAACGAAGTGTGGGGAGGTTAAGCACCCTACCTAAGATCACCCAGATCTTTAGCAGAAGAGCCAGGATTTGCACCCAGGCAGTCTGACCCCAGATCCTGGGTGCTGAATAACCCTCTGCTCTTCCATCCTTCTGGGAGATCCCAATGGTCCCTGTGTGATGTTGTCATCCACAGCTTCCTGTTCTGGTTCCCCAGCGGCTAGGTGGATGTGGATGATGCAATTTTCTGCACCACTGTTATGGAGAAGCCCTCCCATTCCCGTGCCCAGCCACCCCAAGTGGTGGCATTTGAGGACAAAGCTGTGCACCCTTCCACCTTCTCGGGTCTGGAAGGAGCCTTCTGAACCAAGCAGATGTAGTGGTAGGGCAGGAAAGACAGGGAAATTCAGCACAAGACCAAGCTACAAAGATGCATCGCTGAGCCTATGTATAGTGATGAAAAAGCAGGCTTCAAACATGCTTAAGGAAAGAAGAAAAAAAGAAGGAAATTTATTTCCATAATGCATTTCTGTGCAGTGGGGACAATTTCAACCTCTCTTGTATAGAGGAGAGCACTGTGGTTGAAACGCTTGCCCAAGCTCACACAGCAGATGACAGGGCTGGGATGGAGCCCAGACAGCTCGATGCTCTACCCATGAGCCAACAGCCACGACAGCGCCTGGGAGCTGGTTAGAAATGCAGAGCCTCAGGCCCCTCTTCAGCTCCCGATCAGATTCTGCTTCTGCTTCTAACACGGTCCCATGTGATTTGTCTGCACCTTCCAGTTTGAGAAGTGCGCTCCGGAGGGAGGACCATCAGGTGTTCTGTCTGAGTTTATTGGACCGTGCAGCTGATGTCTACAAGCGTGGCCGGCAGGAATTTTTTTGTTTACTACTGTATGTCCAGCCCCTAGAGTAATGCCTGGCCACAGAGTAGATGCTCAATAAATGTTTACTGAGTGAATGAATCAATGGATGAGTGAACCAAACTTGGGTGTGTCTGGTTTAGGCTCCAGGCTCAGAACTACCTTGCAGACCCTCTCCCGTGTCACTATGGGGTTTCCCCTGGGGCTGGGACCCCTCCTCCCCAGCCATCTTTTCGGAAGGTGGGAGGTGGGAAGGGGGTGAGCCTCGGGTGTGGGGATTACTCCTTGTCTGGGATTATCTGCTTCCCTCATTAATGGAGGTAATCAATAGTGGCAACACTGACCCAGTGTTAGATCAAATCATAAAAACTGAAATCTCCCGAGAAGCAGGCTGTCTCCCAGCCACGTTCCTCGTTTCTACCATTTGCTCATCGAGCCTTCCCCACCTGGGGCGCGGGGGGGCTGTTGTTCTGCCACACCCATATCTCGGCCGTTTTCCTATATACCTGGGAGTTATTTCAGCAACATTCCTCCAATGTCTGCAAAGGGTTTTATTTTTGTTCAGTGAAAAGCCTTCAAAGCCCTCTCTCTGAGCTTTGAGTTTGGCGTGGACGATCTGAAACATTTAATGGGAATTGTTATGTTTTTTTTTCAAGGAGGAATTATTCTCAGCAAAGTCTGGGACCGGCCCGAAGGAGACAGCCAGACATCTCCAGGTAGAACGAGCTTCCCGCTGTTCTTGGGGAAATCAAAGAGAAGCCGGCAGCTCCCGCCCCCCAACATGCCTGGCCTGACCCCAGCCTTTCATGCATAGCTGCCACAGGGAGGAGAGAAAGCACAAAACCAGAACAAACCCCCAAAGTAAAGGCTTAAAATGAAACCATTTTACAAGGACAATACTCTGTTCTTTAAACTCTACCCAAGAACAAATGGAAGTCTTTTTTCAGTGGAAAGACTGGATTCGGGCTTTCATCCTCAGAGGCCTTTATTTTGGGTACCTACCCCCCTTACCTCCTTTCATTATGTCAGAACTTCTTAGAGGCCAGGGTGGGGGCGGGGAGGGCAGGAGCCTCCAACCCGCCCCAGATGGGGACCTACAGCCTGGGTCTGAGGACGCGTGGTCTTAGGCCAGCTCTGGTTTGGGGTGTCGTGAAGGGGCTGCTTTTATCTGGGCAGTCCGGCATGAGATGAGTCCAGGGAAATTGCAGGTACCCCTCCCCATCCCCAAATCGGGGAGCCGCCCGGCCACCTCCTTTGCAACGTGCATTCACAGAGAGGGTCATCACACAGTTGGTGCAACTGGGTGGAAATCTGGATGTTAAAATAAATCATTGTCACACAGCCCACTTAGCAGCGTGACCCAGGCTCCCCGCATCACGCAAGGAGCAGATGCAGCAGGAGGGTGACAGGGAAGACTGTGTTAGCCACACGGCCATTCCAGGCAGCCCAGAGGCCCAGGATGACTCAGGAAAAGTCTCCAGACTTCAGGGTGAGATGCTGCTCATCACATTAGCTGGGAAAAAGCACTTAAGTTTGGCTAAAGGTGCTCTGAGAGGCAAGCCCGGGTCTGGAGTCCAGTAGACCCCCCCTTATCCACGAGGGATCCATTCCAACACCCCCAGTGGCTGCCTGAAACCACGGATTTCCAATACATATGTATCTATGATAAAGTTGAGTTTATAAATTAGGCCAAGTAGGAGATGGACAACAGTAACTAATAATAAAATAGGGCAATTATAACAATACACTCTAATACAAGTTACGTGAATGTGGTTTCTCTCTCAAATTATCTTACTGTACTGTATGCACCCTTCTGGAGATGATAAAATGCCTGGGAGGCTCAGTCGGTTAAGAGTCTGCCTTCAGCTCAGGTCATGATCGCAGGGTCCTGGGATCGAGCCCCATGTCGGGCTTCCTGACCAGCGGGGAGTCTGCTTCTCCTTCTCCCTCTGCCCCTCCCCCTGCTCCTGCTCTCTCTCTTTCTCTCTCAAACAAATAAATAAAATCTTTAATAAATAAATAAATTTTAAAAAAAATGCCTCTGATGAGATGAAGTGAGTGACAACGTAGCATTAGTCTCCTACTGACCTTCGATGATGTCAGAAGGATCATCTGCTTCCAGAACACTGTTGACCACAGGTAACTGAAACCATGGAAAGTGAATCCACAGACTGGGCGGGGGGCGGGGGGGCGCTCAGGGAACCACTGTACAAGGTTGCTGTTCCCTTGGGAACGAACCTTGACAACCAGGGATGGTGAGGCAGGCTCCCGGACTCAGTGACCTAGTGCTGAACCCTCTCCTTACCTCCTGACTCCAGGCATCAGGGTACCTCCCACATGGGAAGTCATTGCAAATGAAGGAGGCAGGAAAGCCTGGCCCTTGGTGAAAGCCCAGGCACCAGGCTCCAGGCTGGCTGCTTTCCTGCCTCTCCCAGCTTGCAGCAGATGCCAGGTGCTTTCTCATGGCCGGAGGGGGCCACGGGCTGGGAGGGGGAGCAGTGATCGGAGTGGGTCCATGGGGAGGATCCTGGGAACCGGGGGCCAGAAGGGGTGATGGGGAGAGGCCCCAGGGAGCCCTGTGGGGTCTCTGGCCCCGAGGGCATCTGCCTGCCTTGTATCCTGGGGTTTTGTGAAGCTGGTCCCATCTCCCTCCCTGGTCTTCCTGAGCTGTGGCTGAGGGCTTCCCAGGCAGTGATGGGGCTGATCTCTCCACCCAGCTCTGCTCCTCTCCCATGGGCCGTGGTCTCACCTTGCTGCCCAACCCCAGACCCCACACCAGTTAGGTCCAAATCACAGCCCTGGCATGAGGCTGGGCGCACGAGGAGGACGACATGGAAAAGCCAGTGGCTCCTGCTGTCCCAACCAGGCTGTCTGCCATCCTGGGAAGATGCAGAGAAAGCAAGTATCCGGAGGGGTCGGGGAGGGAGAGCCAAGCCAGGGGGCAGCAGGGAGCGCTGGAGTGCCTTTGGCAAGACGTGGCTCAGGCCACACGGGTCTCCCATACTTACTGCCTTAACTAGAGCTGCTTCCATCACTTGGCACCTTGCCTGCATGTGTCCCTCACTCTCCCACTGGAGACAAGCTCTCCTGGGAGCAGGGTGCAGGGGAGACTCGGGAGGCTCACTGCCCTTGGCCTTGGCTTCTACTGCTCCAGCCTAGGGCCAGGTAGAAGATGCCACAGAGGGACTCTGATATGTACCCACGCTGTAGGGAGAAGGAGGGTGGCTGGGACAACGCTGGGGAGCAGAAGACAGTCCCCTTGGGGGTGGCCCAAGTGCCAGTGTCCTCATGTGGTCTATGACTTGACAACCTCCATGGAGGTGGCCCTGGAGGGAGAGCATCAGGCCACAGAGGTCAGGTCACTGAGAGATCTTCTGGTGCTTTCTATTTTACAGCCAAGGACTGGGGGACCCAGAGGAGTTGCATATCTCCCCAAGGTCACACTCAAATTAATCTCAGAGGCTCATCCTACAGTAGCTCAACACGACAGAGGGCCGACTGGGCCTCCCATGTATATGGCAGAAGGGGTTTGCCAAGTGTGGGGATGGGCAGAATGGGGTCCTCTTCATGGGAGGGGCGGCCATCCTGGGAGCTCAAGGCAGGCAGTGGCCTGCGGCTGGGAGTACAGAGAAGGCTGCTGGAAGCAGTGGGCCTTGCCTGGAAGCAGGAAGGATGAATTGGATTGTATGGCCTCGGGATGGCAGACAGGTCCCGGGTTGGAGGCTGGGACGAGGGGCAGCCTGAGCTATAGATGATTAACCCCCTCTGACCCCAACTGGTTCCATTTTCCTTGGATGCACTGATCACGGGTGAAATCAAATCCACTTTTGTTTCCTGTCTGGGTCCCCTGTGGGACTCTAAGCCCCAGGAGGGCCACTTCTGGGTGGCCCAGGGTGGGGGGCATCTTGGTGCCTGCACCCAGCATGGTGCCTGCCCCCCTTCCCATGACTGATTGGCAGTGGATGAAGCAAAGCTGGATCGAGAGAACAAGAAGAGGTTGGAAGGGCCTCCAAGCTCTGTGTGCCTTTGGGGGCGTTAACTATCTGGATAGCATCCTCCTCTTCTTTTAGGCAATGAAAACAAGCAGGCTTTGGTCATTTACACGGGGAGACAAACCTGGGTTTCCCTTCTCTGCGGCCGTGAAGTGGAGGGAGGAGGATAGACCTTACTTCTTACCAAGTCACTTTGGGCATGCCCCTTAGCTTCCGATCTGTAAAAGGAGACAGTGCATGGGATTAACACATTTTCCCTCTCTTCTTTTACAAGTAGCAGGAACTTATTTCTGAAGTGAAGCCTCATTCAGAATTCCAATATATAAAACAGACAAGAGCAGAGCTTCCTGGGTGAAATTGGGGTGTGCCACATGGGAGATGGGCAGGAAGCCCCCAAGTTGGCCTCCTTGCTCTGGTGGTTGCCTCCACACCCCTCCATGGAACCCCCAGGTTGCTGGGGCCCCCCTTTTGAATATCACTCTGAAGGCTTAGAACTCTCTGGAACCAATTCAGATGTGGCAAACAGAGCCACCAGCTGGAAGCCTGACCCTCAGCCGTCAAGAAGCCTGGAGCAGGTCTCTGCAGGTACCTGGGATAGCGTTCCTTGGGTGTCATCCACGGAGGGTGGGGCAGCGAGGGGTCCGGCCGAGCAGAAACAAAGGCCCCAGCAGTCCGGGGCCAATCTGCAGGCCTGGGAGGAGGGCTGGGTGCAGGCCCCAGGAGGCCCCTGGGCTGTGGGGTTCACACGTTCTGCTGCAGCTCTGTCACCCGGCTCCTCCCCTGCCATCGCCCTGGGTCCTCAACCCCGACAGACGCTCCAGCAGAGGTGGTTGCCTTCTCAGTGCATCCTCCCCCTGTCCGTCCCCGCAGCCCGCACACCCTGCAATTACGGCTGCTACCCTTCCTGGGCGCTCGGCTCTCCAGCGTGCCCGCCTCGGCCCCCCACTCTCCGGGGCTAATTGCTGGGTTTGCCCTTCACCGTTTCCGCCTGCAGTAACACTAAGGCTCATTCCTCCCAGCTCCCGGCACTGTTTTAGTAGCTGCAGAGGGGGGAAAAAATCAGGATGGTTTCAGCAAAGCATTTCCCTGAGCCTGGGAGAAGAGGACATTTGCGGGCAGGCCACTGGGGCTTCTGAAATGGAACCGTGCACTTGCAGGACCCAGGGATTTTGCTAAAACACAGAGTCTGGCCCCACAGGTCCGGGGCGGAGCTGGAGGTTCCTGGTGGCTGACCACCTGCCGGGTGCCGGTCTGGTCGGGGTGAGGAAGAGCTCGGTGGAGGTCAGAAGCCAACACTCGCTGGGCAGCTTGGAGAAAGCCCCCCCATCCCCCCCACCCACCTGGAGGTCCGGGCCTCCCAAGTTGCAGTGAGGATGGGGATGGGGGTGCACTGACTCCAGCCCAGGACAGGTGCGGCCTGGAGAGATCCCAGGGCTACGGGGACCCCAAGGTCCTCCTTCCCCAACCTGCTGAGAGAGTGTCACCTCTTCTGAGGAAAGGATCATTTTGATTTGAGCACTTGCACGGCATGCCAGGCAGCCTTCGGGTTCTGAGGATTCAGAGTAAACAAAGCAGACACAGCGCTCCCTCAGGGAGCTTCTGTGCTACTGGGAGTGGGGACGGGAGCGGATGCTAAACAGGATAAACAGAGTGTGTTTTGGAGCCCTAAATGCCATGGAGAAAAATAAAGCAGCAGAGAGACGTTGGGAATCCAGGCAGATGGGGGTAGGGGGGGCTATTTTAAATAGGGTCGCCATGAAGTTCCCCCAGGATCCCAGGTGGACTTTTAGAAGGTAGAGTTCTTACAGGAGTCAAAGGTAGAAGCTCTTAAGAAAAAACGAATAGAAATAATCTCTGAATGTGTGACAAAAACATGAACCCCTCTGGGAGGGGTCTCATTCTTCCCATGCTTGGCCACCAGGGTGGATCTGCATGGTGGCTGCCGTGGGGTACCGTGGGGGCAGGGGCGGTGGTCAGGCTGTCCCAGGGCTGGCAGGTGGCAGGGATGGGAGACAAGCTCTGGGCTGGGACCTTTGGGTCTGTGGTGTCATTTAATGATCCCCACAGCTTGTCCCCTTGGCAATGGGGTGCCTTCCTAGTCCTCCACCTTGCTCTAGAGGAAGTAAGGTGGAGGCTGTCACAGGTGCTTGGCCCCTCCAGCCAGGGGGAATGACTGCACACGGCCATCTGCCCCTGCAGCTTTGTAGGGTCTCTGCCATGGGAGAAGTTGCCAGAAACCCCCAGAGCCCAGGGAAGAGCCGGGGGGGAGCCCCAGCAGGTTCTGCTCAGATGGAGAGAGGCAGATTGAGTCACGATTGTTCTGATTTTCCCAGTTTTCCCTTTTAACTGGCATCCCAGGGGTTAAATCGGGTCTTCACCTGGCCAAGGGGCTTCTTGACACCCCCCATGCTATTCCACAAGGGGGCCCCTTCCATTCCTCGCCAGGGCCTGCCCTGCATGTGGCCTCTGGGGGCCTCTGTTTCCATCGGTTCAGGTCTAACCCAGGACGGAGGTGGGGGTGGAGGGAGAGGAACCAAGCCAGGAAGCTGCAGAAATAGCTTTCAGGGGGTGGGAGGGCGTGGTGCTCGCTGAAGGCCGAACACCCACGCTGGGCGGTGTTCTCCGTCCTCCGGGGCTGAGTGGATTCTCAGAGGCAGGGCCACTTTCCCCAAGAGTGAAGACCCGAGTTCAGTGAGGTCCTTGCCCCGCCATTCCGGCCTGGGGGTCCTCTCACTGATCACTTCACCGCTGGGAGGGGACGGCAGTGTCCTGCTGGCAGGGGCCCTGAGAAGGGGACGTGACCAGAGTGTCACTGTGCCCAGCACACCTGGGTCCCTGGCTGGCGTCTAGGTTCCATCGGACCCCACCCCATCACGGGGCATGGACCAGATCCAGGCACGAGTGTGGCCGAGACACCTGTCTTTGGCATCACTTCCTGGTCTCAGTGGCATGTTCTTGTCGTGGGCTCACCCGCGGGGGCCACCCCTGGCCCCCATGGGGCTCCCTATGATTGAAGGCTGTGCCATGTGCTGGGGGCCCACCTTGGGGCAGCTGGGAGGAGGAGCACCCAGCAGATGGGACGGCAGCCTGCTGCTCTGAGGGACTCAGGACTGGGAGAAGCCGTGAGCTCTCAGCCGGGGCCCAAGTGGGTGCTGGACCAGCAGAGGCGAAGCCCAGGAATGGCACTGAGGGGCAGCCGCCTGGGGGATGGAGGGGGTGTGTGGGGTGGTCCCCGCTGTGTCGGTGGGTGCCCTGGCTCCCTGTTACCTGCCTGTCACAGTCTTCTGCCCAGTCCCAGGTGAGGTCCCGAAGCCCGCAGGGAGGCCGGCCGGTCAGGTCTCCACGTGGCTGTGGACACGGCCGGCCACAGCCTTCTGGCGCTGTTCCCCATCAGGGAATGAGGTCAGGGAGGTGATAACAAAGGCCAGGGGCAAATGGGGACAGGGCATGCAAGCTGGGAAAGTGGTGCCCCAAGTAAAGGGGGTGGTGAGCCGTCAGCTACTGAGCCCTCCTCAGAGGTGAGCACTGCGTTAGCGCTTTCTCTCATCCAGTGCCACCAGCTTTGTGACCTCCATTATATTATTTAACCTCCCTGTGCCTCAATATCTTCATCTGGCAAAACAGGAGTAGGTAACAGTCGCACCTGCGTGGGGAGGAGGTAGGATGCTCCTGCATGTCAGCCACTGAGAAAGTGCCCTGTGGGCTTTCAGTAGATGTCATCACCAGGGGACAGGGATGTGGAAGCCACTGAGACCCAGGGTGAGGTGACTTGCCCAAGGTCACACAGCCAGCAAGGAGCTGGTCACGCTGCCAAGAGCCCACAGGAAATAGATGGGGTTTCTAGCCTCCCTCCATGGCAGAGGGAGCTGAAGTTGACCTCACCGCACAGAAATCGATAAACAGGAGGCTGTTAAAAACCACCTCCCCATCGAGCTTGCCGGGGTCGGGAGCTGAGGGATGCTCGTTTTGTGGGCTGCCCAGCCCGAGGGCACATAGGGCTGGTCCACACAGGGTGTGCAGAGCATGCACATGGGGTTCACAGGGACGAGGAGACAGGGCTGCACCCGCAAGGTTATGCACGCACACCTCCGCTCCCTGCTTAACACAGAGCATTCCGGGGAGAGAGATTTCTCCCTGCCAGCTTTACATCCAGAAGAGACCAGCAGCTCTCAGCAAAAAATAAGGCAAGTGTGAAAACAGCTTTTTATGCCAATTGGGGCCCACACTTCCAGGAGAGGCCTTCCCTGGAGGTCACCCGTTCACTGCCATTGCTCAGCCTGGCTTGAAATCACAGCCCTCTCAGCAAGAACCATTTCAGATGGGGCCAGACCCCGGAGTGAGCAGTTGGGGGGCTTTCTGAGTTAGGGGTGTGGTGGACGTGTTGAAACAGTCCAGGGATTGGCCAGGAAAACCAGATCAGATCTACCAAGAAGAACCTGAGGACCAGCAATGTTCTGGCCATGACTGGAAGGAGAGTCAGGTGATTTTTCTGGGATTATTAAGAATATTTGGACCTCAAACCTGCCGGGATAGGCTAAGTTACACTGCGGTAACAAACAAGCCCCAAATCTTGGTGGCTAATAGCAACGAATGTTTCTTTCTTGCTCGCGGCTCATGCCCATGATGGTTGGCAGGGGGATTATTGACCATTGTTGTCTCTCCAGGCCCAGGTGATGGGACAGGCGCCATCTTGAACATCGCCAGCTTCTGTTTCAGAGGGAAGGGGGCCTCCGGAAGGTCTCACACCAGCATTCAGGTGCATAAGGCTGGAAGTGTCACGGGTCAATTTGATCACTGCCATGGTCCCCCCCAGACACTGGCAGGTCAGGAAGGCAGCCCACTGGGTGTTCAATCACTGGGGGGTTGACAGCGCTTACGACACCCTCAGCCTGCTCCAGACTCCCTCAACCAGGACAACCCCCTACTCAGCTGCTCAGCCCCTCCTGCCACCACAAAGGCACACAACAGCCCACATCAGGATCTGATTATGGAGCTCAGAGCCAGGCTTGTTCCAAACCCCCTGGCAGGGCCACCACTGTGAGCTTCCTGTTTCAGACATTCACTTGTGAGCTTCTGAAGATGTTCTCAGACCTCCAGGGATTAATGCAACCTTGTTTCTTATTCTTATAAAAAAGTTCTATATGTATATGTGTGTGTGTGCATACACACCGTATGCATTTGTTTTATATATGCAGGTATATATGCATATGTACACACATTCAGCAAAGGTCTTCAAAGACCTCAAACTTTATATGTCTATAAAAATTTCATAGCAGGGGCACCTGGGTGGCTCAGTCGGTTAAGTGTCTGCTTTCGGCTCAGGTCATGATCCCGGCTCCCGGGATCGAGCCCCGAATCGGGGTTCCTGCTCCGTGAGGAGCCTGCTTCTCCCTCTCCCTCTGCCACTCCCCCTGCTTGTGCGTGCGCATGCTGTCTCTCTCAAATAAATAAATAAAATCTTTAAAAAAAATTTCATGACAGCTTTCCTTTGGGTCTGACTTGCAGCTCTTGAGAAAACCTGGAATCCAAGTACCTTCATCACTGTGGCCCATGAAACCCAGGGGTCAGTCCGTGGACAGTGGGGGTGTCCTGGAAACCATCTTGCTCTAGTGTAGGTCTCATCAGGCAGACGACCAGAAGATAAACATGGGGCCAGGAGGTCAAAGATGTCTAGTATCACCGGACTAGAATAGGGAGGTGCTGACTCCCACTCTATCTGGGGGAATTTGGGACCCTGCAAAGCGACATCTGATGCATTGTTCTGCAGCATCCATTCACACTCAGGTCCCCCTGGGATTGCTATGCCCTGCCTCAGTTTGACCCAGAGCCCCAGACCACACATTACTACTTGGGACTGTGAGTGCTCTGGTCACTTAATCAACTTACTTTCCTGCCACTCACAATCCAGAAAGCCCAAAGAGGAACACCCAAGAGAGGACAGGTGAAGCAGCCAACAGGACCATCTCCCCACCTGTCTCCAAGACAAGGGGACATTTTTAGCTGATTTTCTGCCTAACAGAGCCTTCACACATTCACACCCATCCCTCCATGCATCCATGTATACGTCCATCCATCTCTCCATGCATCCATGTATCCATCCATCCATCCATCCATCCATCCATCCATCTATCCAAGGAGCCATCCATCCATCCACCCATCCATGCATCCATCCATCCATCCATCCATCCATCCATCCATGTGTCCGTCCATCCCAGAAACATTTTCCCTTTCTTCTTCTAGCCTACTGAGCATCTACCATATGCCAGGTGCTATGTGTATCAACTCAAGATGCAGTGATGACCAAGCTGAGATGTTGGCTCGAAAAGAGAACAAATGATTGCTCTCTGATCCTTCCAGGGAGCAGATTTTGATCAGAAGAAGGGGCCCAAGTGGTAAGAGGAGACACGGAGGAGAGTGGCACAGAACAGTGAAGCTGATGCTACAGAGGGTGGTCGCTTTATTCACAATTGATGGAGCAAAACTGACCATCTGCCAAGACCCCAGCCAGAGAGGAGTCTGGGAGGCCTCAGAACAGCCTACCAGGGCAGGTGTGGGGCTGCCCTCATTGCTGAGTCCAGAGTGGGGGTTAGTGGGGGCCTGCCAGACCCACTGACATGGGGTGAGGAGCTGCCACTCTAGAGGGTGGTATTATTCTCCATAGGAGTGGGAAGAGAAAAGAGTTTGAAGCCTATGGGGACTTTTGCTGAACCCGATGGTTGTGGTGCCTACGAGTAAGATGTGCCAAGCTTGTTACTAAATTATCTGCTTGCCTCCCCATTTTAAAATGCAATTTCCAGGCCCTTGTCACCTTCCCTGTGGCCAAAGTGATCCTTCTAACCAGCAACCTTTCCGCTCTGCCACACTCCCAGGCTGCTCTGGCCCAGACATATGGGGGGCCGTTTCCCAGATCAAAATCTACTGGGGTGTCACTACCCCTCGCTCAGCCCGCACTCCAGCCTCGACCACGGCCCAGCCGGATCAGCCACAGGCTGCAGCCCACCGACCCATTTGTGTGCTCTGTGCGCCGAGCTGTCCCACCCCTGTTGTCCCTTGAGAGGGCTCAGCTGGGCACTGTACTCTGGGCTGCACCTATTTCTCCCCGCCAGAACCTGTGACAGGGACCCTTCCCAACAAGGTCCTCTGGAAGGCCCATGGTTATGACTATGCTTGCATGGTTATTGACCAGCTTCAGTGGCCCAAGGGAGCTCTCACCGGGGACACCTTGTCTTCAAACTCACCAATAAACTCCTTGAAAAAAGAAAGCCCGCTCGGCATCGTTGAAAAGATGATGGCTCAAAACAGCTTGATTCTGATTCTACAATCATGTGACCTCACACAAGCTTCCCTTTCCTCATCTGGAAAATGGGAGATTTCATAGACTCTGTAACCCAGAGGGAGTCACAAGGACCAAAAGAATGTATGTCAAGCCGGAAATGTCTTTCAGATTCCGGTGCTGTGACCGAAAGGCCCCTGACGCTTACATCTGCTCCATTTCATGGTACACAATAGGTACTTAATCAATGCAGGTGACCGTGAAGCAGGGCTGAAGGGTGGGCAGGTCAGATTCTGCCGAGGTGCTAAGAGGCAACACCACGGGAAAGGCCAAGGGAGTGACAGGGACAGGACAGGTGGCCCTGCTCTTGGGGACGCTGGCTCAGACACAGTGCCGCTTCTTTGCCGGCTTCCTGGTCGGGGAGCCAGGAGTATCGGGAGGAGTGGTCTGCGCTCCCCACCTGAGGATATTCGGAGGGGCCGGGAGGCCAGTGGGAAAGCGGAGCTCGGCCTCCCACTGGCCAGAGAAGTGGCTGGAACAGTGTGCCTTAGCTTGAAATAATCAGACGGGCAGCCTGGGCTGGGGCTGGGGCTGGGCCCCCGAACGGCACACACCTGGAACCACAGATGTTTGCCAGGTTCCTGAAGGAATGTGGGGCAGATGACGAGAAGAGCTTTCGTTTGCTGCCTGCCACCCCAGGAGCTAACTTCTAGAGCTACTTCTTCCAGGGGGAGAGGGCTAGGGGGAGGGGCTGGGCACCCCCAGTGGACAACTCCTCCCCTCCTCAAAGTACATGTGGGACACAGATGTCCAGAGGACAGTTTAGAGAGAGCCCAAGTGATGGGCTGCCCCGCCGGGGTGATGGATGGAGACCTGGTCAGTGGGCTCCAGGACAGAGCAGCAATGAGTCCTGGGGCTCTGGAGCTCCCATGCCCTGGCCAGGAAAATGGCAAAAGGCTTCCCGTGGGCCTGGCCACATTAACTCCAGGCCAGGAAATCTCCTTCCTCCTGGCTCTGTGGTGGGCCAGTTGCATTCTCCCTGCCCAAGAGGGGCCTCCACCTCCCCCTCTTGGCTAAGGAAGAGCAAGGCCCAGGCTGGGGGCCAGACCCTCATGCCAATTTGGCACTTGGCCTGAGCTAGAAAATCCAAGCTCCACTGCAGGCGGGGAGGGCACTGCTAAAGCATCCGGGGCTCAGATGGGGGCCAGGGAGCCGCCCACCGCCCTCCACCCAATTCCCCGCCACCCACCCAAGGCCCCATTGTGAGTGTCAGTGAGTCAGAGGAGGTTCTGGTTTCTGTCGGATTCTTGAGGCTCAGGCAACCTGATCTTGAAACAATGACAAGGCTTGGAACAATCCTTCCCGACTCCCAGAGAAGTATTTCAGGCCTGGCCAAAACCACAACAGAATGGAAAATGATGTTGGGAGGGAAAGGTCAGGTGCTGGGCCTCCCATGGCCGGAAGCAGGTGGCTGCTCAGGCCAGAGGGCCAAGTGACGTGGCCTGTGGGCACAGGTGGGTGGCAGTGACTCTGCAGATCCCTCCGGGTCCCGGCTGCGGACATGGAACAGACAGCATGCCCGATGGCGTTCTCCCCACCCCCATGCTGGGACAACTCAGCGCAGGGCCTAGCCACGGGTTGCCGGCAGGTGCAGGAGGAGGGCATGGGGGGCCGGGTGGCAGGTGAGATAGCAGAACCCAGCGTCACACCCAGCAGTCAGCACAGGGCAGATGCCTTCCTTGCTTAAGGAGCCTCCGTGCCCGCAGCCAGCGGTCAGAGAGCCCCTCATGCAAGCCAGGGAGTGTGTTTATGATTACTCCCTCTAGCCCCACTTTACAGACAAGGAAATTGAGGCTTCCCTGATGGAGCATAGAGCAGAGGCTGTGATGCCTGTCCAGCTCTCCCACTGGGCAGGAGACCCCTACTGGCAACTTCTCTTCTTTTCTCCCCGGCCATCTTGGGAAGTTGCTCCCCCCACTACATGCACCGCCCAGAAGTGCCAGGGAGGTTCGTGCTCCCAATGGTCTCTCATCTCATGGGGATGGGGGCTTGGGGATAAATGCCCACTGGAGGCCTGTTTCTCTCTAGGGTCCCGTGGGTTGAGCCTGTTGCTGGCAGGGGAAACACCTCATTGTACATTCTTCTGGGGCCCCTCACCCTCCCTCCTTCATCTCCCTTCCCGAATTCCACCCGGTGCTTCCTGGGATCACCTCAAAAATAAATCACCCATGGGGGCAGCAGAAAAAAAGAAAATGAATAAATAAATAAAATAAAATACATCACACACAACCAAGTCCTGTGGGGGTCGGTCTGGGGGGACACCTAACAAAGACAGAGAGAAGGACGGTGCCCTCTGCCCACTGTGCCGTGGGCAGAATCAAACCAGAACAAGGGATAAAGACGCACACAGGTGACTTTTCATCAGTTTAAAGGAGGAATAGCCATTGGGTACAATTGTAGTAGTCAAAATGCTTTGGGCTGCAAGTAATAGGAAACTCAGCTCAAACTGGTTTAAGAATGGTTCTGGCCAGTCTGAGTGGGGTCCAGAGGGGAGAGGGGCTGTGCAGTGGGCTTCCCTGTGGTTGCTGCTCCATCCCTGTGGTTTCTCTGAGTAGTCCCCCACCCCCGGCCCAGGAGTGGCCCGTGGCTCCCACCCACTCGTAATGATGTCCAGGGAGCTTTGCTGCTCAGGGCTCACCCTGGGCCCTCGACCAAGAGGGCAGACTAGCATCACCCTAAGAGACAATCTGAGTTCTTGAGATGGAAGAAGGGGTAGTGGAAGCTGAGTGGGGAACCAAACAGTGTCTACTAGAAATTTTTTTCCTGGTTTAAGTCTCTCCCTGCTGAGTTACCCTTAAACCTTTGATCACTCTGAGACGTGGCCTGCCTGTGGGCAAATGCTAGCAGACGACCAAGGCAACGAACAAGTGGCGAATTAATCCTTACGGAGAAGCCCAGAAAGGGCCAACGCATTCACAACATCTCTGTATACAGTGAACCCATGGGCTGTGGTTTAGCTGTGTGTAAACATAATGAAGTCGTATTGTGCAAGTAAATGTGTTTGTAATTTGAGGGGTGGATTTCAATGGAAGAGTGTTCCGAGGTCTTCTCTGGTGAGCTGGATGTTCCACAGTGTCCTGCCATTGACTGGGCCACTCGCCTGCATCTGCAGACAGCCGCGCCGTGGTCAGCACCCGAGAAGCCGTTTCCGGTAGCCCCTGGTGTGTAGCATGCAGGGACTCGGGCTGCCCTGTATGGGACTCAGTGATATCCCTTCCCCAAACCCAGCCATGAATTTCAAAACACCCCCTTTAAATAATTCCCAGCTCCCCCCGCAAAAAAATAATAATAATTCCCAGCTCCATGTCCCCACAGACAGAAGAGAATGCTCCCAAATGTCAGAGCAACTGGACCCTGGAGTTCCAAGTCTCCACCTTCCTTGGAGGAATGTGGGATGGCTTGTCTTCCCATAGCAGAGGAGAAGTCGCTTACAGCCGCATGGCCTAGAACCACCAGGCCCACCAGGGAGCCGGTGAAATGCTCACACCCACCTCGCAGGGCTCCTAGGGAGATGATATTGGAACTTGAGTGAGGCCCCAGGCACAGGGCAGTTCTCTGAGCCTGCTGGCCCGGCCTCCCCCTCGCTGAATTACTCAGGGTACAGCGGGAGGTTGAAACTCCACCAGCTCTTTGAACAGAGAGGGTTTACCCTAAAGAATTGTCAACTCGGTTTGTGAAAAAGCAAAAAAGGGGAAACTGAGGCAGCCCAGTTGGGGAGCAAGTGTGGGAACAAAGAGGCTGGGGTGGAATGATTAAAGCCCAGGCCTGAAGGACCCCATGAAGGGAGGAGCCAGATCTGCCAGGAGGTGGGCATGGCTGGCTGCTTTCACTCTCCTCCAGGGTGGGGGGAGGGGGAGAAATGAGGGAGTGGGTTCCGCAATGGCCCTGTGCGTTTACTCCCAGATGCACTCTTCTTCTCCAGCTCCTTGGCCTTGACTATGCTTTGTTCCACCTCTCAGCTGGCACCCAGGGATTCCCCCCTTCTTGGTAGTCCCACCTTTGGGCGATCCTCCCCCCTTAACTGCGGGCTGGACCTAGTGAGTCACTTCTACTAAATAGAATTATCTCGAAGGTGATGGGTTGTCCGAGATCCTTAGACAACCAAATGACTATGACCTCCCTCAAACCTTCCTTCTCTCTCACTTTCAGAGCCCTTGCTCTGTGGGAAGCTAGCTGCTGTGTTGTGAGCAGCCCCACAGGGTGGCCCACAGGGCAAAGAGCTGATTGATGTCCGTGCAACCAACAACAGGCAAGCACCTGACACTTGCCGGTGGTCACGTGACAGAACTTGGCCGCAGATTTTCCAGCCCCAAATGGGCCTGAGAGCCTGCCCCACACCTTGAGGGCAGCCTTGTGAGGCTCTGAGTTAGGCTGCACGAGGCTTACAGAAATTCTCGACCCATAGAAACCGAGTGAGATAATAAGTGTTTGTTATTTTAAGCTGGTAAATTTTGGAATGATTTGTTACACAGCCATTGCTAACTAATATACATGTTCACCTTGGTCTTATCTATTCATTCCTCCAACACACAGATACGGAGCTTCCACGAAGTTGCATACCCTGTGCTGGTGCTGATGTTACAAAGATGACAGGAAGAAGACAAGGTCCCCGGGGTCCCAGCCCTCACAGAAACAGTGTGACCTGTGTTGGAGAAGGATGTGACCATGCCCGGGATTGTGTGCTTTCCTCCTCAGGACACTGTGAGCCTTTTTTTTTTTTTTAAAGATTTTATTTATTTATTTGAGAGAGAGAGAATGAGAGAGAGCACATGAGAGGGGGGAGGGTCAGAGGGAGAAGCAGACCCCCCGCTGAGCAGGGAGCCCGATGCGGGACTCAATCCAGGGACTCCAGGATCATGACCTGAGCTGAAGGCAGTCACTTAACCAACTGAACCACCCAGGCGCCCCACTGTGAGCCTTTTTATGGACATTTCCTTGTGTCATTGCTCCCACGGATACAGCTTTTCCCACCTGCCCCTGTGAGAGGGCATCTTGCCTGCACTTGGACACCTATAGTCCTGTGTTTCTCCCCCACAGAGTAGTGTGTAGGTGCTAAGACACCACAGGCTAAGACACATGCTGCTGGGATATGGACGTGTCCCGGCTATACCGTGAGGTCCTGGAGCAGGCTCGGCTAGCGTCCCTCAAGTGCCCAGCCTGGCTCTTGGTACTAGGAGGTATCCAAAGATGGAATTAGAGTTGGGGTGTCTAAATCCTGTCTCTTCTACTATAGAGTAGGTCTCTGAAGCTCAGCATCCAAACTGGTGGCTCCCTAGGCATGGGCAAGCCATTGGGACCCCAGAGAACTTCCCCAGGATCCCCTTCTTACCCTCTGTCTTAGTCTATTTGGGCGGATATAACCAAATACCACAGACGGGGTGCCTTATAAATAACAGACATTTATCTTCTCACAGTTCTGGAGCTTGGAAGTCCTAGATCGAGGTGCCAGCTGATTCAGCTACTGGTTCCTGGATGGTTGTCTTCTCCCTGTGTCCTCCCATGTTGGAAAGGAAGAGGGAGCTCTCTGGCTCTTCTGTGAAGGCACTAATCTCATTCATGAGGGCTCCCCCCTCAGGACCTAATCACCTGCCAAAGGCCGCACCTCCTCACACCATCCCATCGGCGGTTAGGATTTCAACAACTGAGTTTGGGGGGGACACAAACATTCAGTCTATAGCACCGTCCATTCTAGACCTACTTTCTCAGATGTGACGGCCCTCACACCAGACCTACTATGGTGTCAATACGTGTCAATACCCTCCCCTCAGGCGGGCAAAGATTATATAGATTCTTTATTTCCCATAGCTGGTGGCAAAGACAAATGTCTCACCCCTGGGAGGGTGACAGCTGAAGTGAGGTGGGTCGGTCCTGAGTCTGGGATTCTGCTGAACCCTGGAGACCTCGGTTCTCTTCCACTGTGGCTCGGTCAGGACCTGTCCTCCCCATGGAGACTCGGCCCACCTCACTCCCTACAGGTGCTGTCTGAGGCCTTCCTGGGAAGCACTGAGATTGTGGATTTCTTCCCAACTCTGCGGGGACTAAAAGGGTGACAGAGACAGACACTGAGTCTCCCCCTGACCAGAAACCTCCCACAACTGGTTTCCCAGGGAAGCCTGTGAGGTGGAGATCAGCCTGTAGGAAGGTCGTCAGGGTGTCCCTCTGGGGGTCAACCTGGTGAAAGAAAGGGAAGGTGACAGAGCAGGACTGGGCAGAGGGAGAAGGTGAGCTGTGATATAGTCTCCGGGTGGTTTGGTGCTGGGGTTTTCCCAAGTTGGGGGTGAGGGGGCCAAGGTTTATATCCTAAGGGGATCAGTCACTAGATGTGGGCTGCGCTTCGAAAGGGCTATGCCCCTGGGTGAGGCAGCTCTCCTCAGCCTGGAGGGCTAGTAGCTCTGCAGCACAGACCTTGAGGTTCTAGGCTTCTCCCTCCCTGAGCCGTAGGCCTTGTGGCTTGGCCGCAGAGGTGGAGGGTGGCAAGGGAAGGAAGTCACAGTCTGTGGGAGCAGAGGAGGGAAGGGATGGAAGTGGACACTGTCTGGTGGACTCTCATGGTGAGCCCAGAACCTCAGGGAGATGAGCTCCAGCAGCAGAGCCTGGATCTGACCCATCCCTGAGGGTCCGTGGCTTCTCCACTGAGCTTTGCCCATTGCAGGTGCTCATGACCAGTGTTTGTCTTTGCCTCCTCGTCTCCTGCCACTTCCTGTGCACTTTGGTAATGACCGCGTGTGAGGATCAGCCTTAGAGGGTGCCTGGAGACCCATAATTTAAGGGCCACCCACTCCCTGATGCTCCAGGCTGGCTGCCTATAGCTCCTCTCTGGTAAGAGTTAGCCCCCTATCGTGGCATGGGTGAGAACCGCCCCCCCCACCGGTCTCCTGTATCAGTGACTATTGCACAATGATGCTGTGTAACACATCAGCCCAAAACTCAGTGGCCCGAAGCAATAAGCATTTATGTATCTCACAAGTCTGTAGGCTGGTGACTTAGGCTGGGCTTGCTCACGTGTCTGGAGATCACACCGGCTGTTGACTGGTCTAGGGTGGCCTCATCTGGGGCAACTGGGGACACTAGTTCTGTTCCACATGTCTCGGCACCGAGCAGGCAGTGAGACATGTTTTCGTGGGCGTGCCAGAGAAGCAGAATGAGCAAGCTCCATTTTGCCAGCACTTTTCAAACTTCTACTTGCATCATACTTGCTAACAGCCCATTGGCCAAAGCAAGGTCACGTGACTGCTTCGGGTCAAAGAGGGCAGGCCCCATGAGGGGAGTGAGGACAGACAGACGGGGGTGTGTCTGGGAGGTGTGTCAGGCACAGGCAAGGTGAGGAGGAGAGGGCCTTCCCTGCGATGGATGCTTGGGTGTGAGGCGGTGCAGGGTGTGGGGTGTCTGCCCCAGACAGCTCAGGTCCCTCCAGTGGCGGCTCCTTGTCAGCTTTCTGTGATATCCCTACTTACTGTCCCTGCTGTGTCTCTGCAAGTTTCCTCCTCTAGGACTTCTTCTCACCTTTGTGCTGGAATGAAATGTATCTCCACACAAGGTACCTCCAGGGGGGATTCAGAACATGGAACAAACACAGGGACTCAGGGCATTCAAGTCCTCCATGATTATTGTTGGTGTGATTTGTACACATGTGCTGGGCATTAACTCGGGGTGGAAGAAATCTTCATTTTAGTTTCTATTGATCAGTTTACCTTGAGCTCCAGGCTTCATCATGCCGGGCTGGAGGGAATGTGACCGCAGTCATCTGGGGACTTCCGCCTCAGGAGGAGCAGGGGTCCCAAGCTCTGCGTCATTGGTCTGCCCAGCAAGATCCTGGCCCCAGCCTATCCTTCTCTTCATGTCCTTCTTCCAATCTGGACGAGTGTAGGAGTTCTGCAAACCTCACACCTCCACATATAGCTGGAAGGGCTCAGATGTCCACTGCCTGGGTCTTTCAGACACTTCTCCCCGGGGAAGAAAACAAATTAGCATCACAAAGAAATATAAAGAATGCAACTCAACTGAGTCTCCATTGCTATAAGTAATAATCACTAAATTCAGTTGCCTACTTACTATATTTCTAGCATTGTTCTAAGTTTCTTACAAAAAATTAACTCAATTGGTTCTCACAACAACTCTTTGAGGCCAGAATTACTCCCATTTTACAGGTGAGGGAACTGAGGCACAGTGGTACAAGTAATTTGTCCAAGGTCAAATAGCTAACAAGGGTCAGAGCTAGGATTTGAATCCAGGTAGTCTGCAACATTTGACCTGCTCTCTGGCCTCTCTGAAGAGAGACACAGCCTGCGGTGGGATTGCCAAGTGGTAAATCTGGGCTTCCTCCCTATGATCAGAGAGTGCTCTCACCAGGGACAGGAGGCTGGCCTTCACTCTCTCTTCTCTGATCTTAGAGCCCACTGCCCTCAGTCTTTCTGCTGAGGGTCTTCACAGGAGCCAGAGAGGAGCATTTGGAAAGAGATCCAGGATGGGCAAAGCCAGGGCCAAAGGTAACTTTGACACACCTGTTAATTCAGGCAAATTAGTCCATGGCATCAATGTACAACAGTGATCCCCGAGTCACACAGACTACTCAGAGAAGGTATGTTTGCCAGAAAGTGAGTTTATGTGTGTATGTGTGTTGGGGGGGGGGGGAGTGCCCTGAGGAGGCCCCCAGCCTTTGCTCACCTACATTCAAAGGAACCTGCCTCCATGAAGATACCAAACCACAGGAAAGTCTGTTCTCACATAAGTAAATGCCAGTATTAGGGTGGGTGTCAGGGCTAGCTTAATCCAGGGCCTCCTCTGGCCCCATATCTCAGTGATTCTCTCTGCTTTCCCTCCCTAACTGTATGGGCTTCACCCTCAGTCTGGCTTCCTTCATGGTGGCAAAATGGTGGTAACAGTCCCACGCCTCACACCCACATGCCCAGGTATCCAGAGAAAGGAAAGGTGTTTCTTTCCCTGCTTGCTGTTAGGAGGGAAGACTTGTTTTCACATCTCATTGTCTCCATCTGGGTCACACAACTTCACCCAACCATTCGAGGACCAGTTCTGGGGCCCAGGGTAATGCCATGTGCTGATTGGCTGAGGCCTGGATCCCTCAACCAATCACGGTGCCCAAGACAATGGGTTGACGCTGGGGCCAATCCGTCTGAGCAAGGGGCAGGGGTGCTTGGGGCAGGCCTGGGGACGGGGGAGGGGAGGGACAGAGGCTAGTGGGCAAGGGGCAAGGGACCCCAGGTCTACAATGAGAGGAGACGGATCAAAAAGGATGTGCGCTCCAGAAAATCAGACTTGTCAGCTCAGATTCGTTCTTTGCCTCCGAGGCTGGGCAAGTAGATTGACTTGTGTTCTGGCTTGCATCCTGACAGAGAGAGAGAGAGAGAGAGGCATCTCTCACACAAACCCAGGACGGGCACTGAGGGCCCTCCTGCCAACATCCCCCGGCTTAGAGGGGCATTTACCATTCATAGAGCCTTTCTAGAAGGATTCCCTGTTAAGTGGGGCCCGGCTTATCAGGGGGCTGATGGCATGGAAGGAGCCCCTGCTGGCTGTCAGACCAGTGCTCTGGGGGATGCTTTTGACAGGTACAGATTAAAGGTGTGTTTAAACAAGGCAGCAGCTGGGAAGGCAGGAGAAACAGGTTGAGCATCAGTCTCCAGCCTCCCCTGGGCTCCCAAGCTCCCTCTGCTCCTGGCCAGGATGAGGCGTGGGGTGCTATTCAGGGGCCGGGGCTGTCACCAGATCTGGAAACAGTGTCATTTAGGTATCGGCTGGCTCTGAAGGTCTTTGTGCCCCCCAAAAGCAGCATGCAGAACCCACCGTCAACTTCAAATTGGGCAACCACAACTTGCTTTTTATTTCTTTATGTGACATTATCATTATCACTAAAATGATCGTGTTGTGGCGTGGAAGGAGCCACGTGGCAACTTGGCCAGACTCCTAGCCTCAGAGTCAGCACATGCTGGTCCTTTCTGGGGGCGCAGGCGGCAGCCAGGAGCTCAGGGGAACCACATGCAAAAACGGATTGACGGGCTCCTTCTCAGCGAAGCCAAGTTAAGTGAAAGAAATGATCGAAGAGTGGTATTATCCTCACAGTGCCCAGAGAACCATACCATATCACACGTGGTACTTTCCTGTCGGTAAACATATGACAAAGCAGCAGAGAAACTCCAGACCACATCCACAAGACAGGCTGCCCCCATTGAAGGGGCCAGAGTCTTGGGAGGGCACAGTATTAATATTGCCGCTAATATTTTATTCTTTCCAAGTCATTCCTGGGGTTGGCAGGAGTGGAGGCCTGGCGGCACAGGGAGATGTGGTTTGCTGTCTGACCTTGTTTGGGGTTTCAAGGCAGCCAAGTAACTTGTGTCAGCAGTTAGAAGTGTGTCAGGCCAAGTGTCTCCAAAGTACGAAGCAGGAGGAGAGGGAAAGCGGCCCTGGGCTTGGAGGAGTATGAACTGAGTGGAGGCAAATGGGTGCCCACGTCACAGGCCACGCATGTCTGCTTTAGGAGGGCTTTGCATGTACCCACAGGCCACTCAGCCTGACCCGAGGCTCTGCTGGCAGATTGTCGAGAAACATGGAACAATAAAACCGTTGTTACTTAATAAAAGCAGGTTTCCAAGTCACCTCGGGACCTGTGTGCCTGAAATGAATCTTTAAGGCACATGGAGACCAGGTTGGGTCCTGGGGAACAGACATCAGAGGGTCTCTCTGAGCCCTCACTGGCCTGTGGCTGGAAGCTTCCTGCTCTCTCGCTGCTCACCACTGGCCCTCATGCCCCACTGCGGTTCCCGCCAGGCAAGGGATCTGCACAGGATGGATGTCCGTACAGACCTGTTAACTGCCCGGTGGGGAAGCTGAGAGGTGTGTGACATGGGGCAGGGTGGGCAGGCCCCACACAGCATGCCTGACCAGATGGGAGGGAAGAGCTGGCTGGTTCTGTACCCTGCCCACCCAATCCCGGTGCCTCCCGCTGTGTGTGTGTTTGTCCATCTGGCCCCAGCTGTCCACCTGGATGGACTGAAAGCTTCCTCAGAGCAACACGCAGCACCATGCTGGATGAAGGTGGGGACATGGCCAATTTGAAGCTGAGAGATTGAGAAGGACAACCTGAGCCTATGGAACCATCCGGCTCCCTAGGTCAGGTCGGGGTAAGCATCAGGACTCATGTTTTTTTGGAGAATCTGCTCTTTTCCTCTTTCTTGTCTGCAGAACTATCACTGAGTCTGTTCTATCTTTCATTGGGAAGGAGTCTTTATTTTTAAGATGCTAACCCTGACACATCCAAGTCACAGTTGGTGGGGAGCCTGGGGAGACAGGATAGGGCCATGCAGGACACCTGGAAGGTTGCCATTGCTTTCAGAACAAAGATGAAGATTCTTGTCACAAACCTCTGGCCCTGTAAAGCCCACTGAACGCCTCCGGACAAAGCAAATGTTTTTTGACTGAGACATTTTTAGGGGCAAGGATTATTTTTCGGAGCAAGAAGATGTTGATGCCACCTTTTGACATCTGCAAGCACCACGTAGCCCAGGAGATGCATGACACTCAGTCTGACAGTATCCTATCTAGCTTCTCTCACTTCCCAGTAATGAGCATGGGTGCCGTTTGTCCCTTGACCATGTTATGACTAATTCCTCCGGCCACAGCCTGTCCAGATGCCCAGCGTGCCTTAGCTGGAAATGGCAATGTCTGCCAAAGAACAGAGAAGAAGTTTCTTGGGGCCTCTCCTCCCTTCCCCTGGGCCCAGTCCATCCTCTTGCTTTGTAGCGACGTGATGCTGTGGGGCAATAAGAGAGTGTTCAGCCAGAAGCCCAAGCCCATGCCCCAGCACGGCAGGCATCATTTCATTTCATATGATTTATGTTCTCATTCGTTCCCTTCATTCATTCGTTCACTCTAGAAGACACTTGCCTGGCCTTTGCCGTTCGCCAGGATGGTAGGGGTCCTTAGAGGGGTGGCAGCTGGGCCTCCTTTTGTCATGGCCAGAAGCTGCCCCTCCCCCTCTCCCCCATCTGGGTCTTAGAAAGAAGGAAGCGAGGGCCCCAGAGACTCTCCTGGAGGACTCTCTTCCTCCCCTAAGTAAACTGCTTTCTCCAATCCAGCAGCACAGGGCAATACTGCGGGGACTTCATGAGGCCCACAGGATGGAATATTGTCCTTGCTGAGCTTGGGGGGTGGGGCACGTTCCTGGGGAGGATTGCTATGGCCAGCACCCCCAGACTCCCTAGCTTAGTTGCCATGTCGCAATGTCCTGGCTGGGAGCACAGAATGGATTTAAACAGGGTCACATTTATCCTTATCTGATTATAAATGCTGTTTCATTCCTCTCTCCATTTCCCTTTTCTGCTGAGGTCTTTTCACTCCAAGGGCTATACATGAATACATTACGAACTTCCCAGAGGTATGGGCCACGTTCCCTACGGACAAGTCTCTGCGGGGCCTAGAATAGTCCCTTAAATATCACAGCTACTCAGTAAATATTTCTGCAATGATAGGACCCTGCATGGGAAGGACTGCCGTGGGAGGAATGGAACGCTCCTATGGAAAGAAGGAAGTGTCTATAGCCTCAGAGAGCTATGAATACAATGTTCTGAGTCAGGGAAGGGAGAGCTCGCCCTGACCAGCAGTGGTGAGCCCCTGAGGAGGGGGCTGTGAAGAAGTCCTAAGGCATCTGACCCAGGGAGCAGAGTAAGCAAAGGGGGGCAGTGACTGTCCCAGGGCTCAGAATGGGCTCTGCACTGTCACCGTCACCAGCTCAGTTAAGGAACAGGCCTCACCCGGGGATGTAGACCCTTACCAAGCCAGGGTCAGCCAGAGATGGGGAGGCATGACCCTACTCTCCTGCATCCCACATAGTGCAGGGCAGGGCCTGGCCGGCGGATGTGCTGGTGGAGGCTCCCTCCTCCTGTTACTCTCCCTTTTTATAGGGCCCATGTGAGTCTCGTTATAGGGGGAGTCCCCAGGCCGCTTGGTGCCAGGAAGTCTGGTTTGTAGGGCCAGCTCTTTGTAGGAGTAGGCTGGGAGCACCAGCTGCTTGGCAACTGGAGATCCTGGGCCCGGGAAAGGTGCAGAGAAACCACCTGTCCCCGGGGAAAGGCCGAGCGCCGGGGGCAGCCCCTCTAGTTGGGAGAAGGGGGCCCGGGGCCCGGCCGGCTCCAGATCCAAGCAGCAGAGCGCGAGTGTTTGTCGACTGCCCTGCTCCTTCGTTGTAAAGACATGGTGAGGTCATCAGCTGCTGACATCTAGACAGAGTGAGTAATTTTGAATTTGAGAAAATAAAGGGATAAGAAGGCATTCTGCACAAGAAATTCAGGAAAACAAAGAACAGAAGAACAAGTCGATACAAGAATGACTTAGCATTAGGAGAAGTAACAGCTGGCCAGACTTGTGTGTAGGTAACAGAGTGGCGAGGACAGTCTCAAGTCCTGCAGGACAGCGGACGTTTGATGCCTGAAGCTCTCCAGCCTCCTTTCCCACCCTCTAAAGCCCAGCGCCTCCCATCCACAGGACAACCCAGAAGCACTCTGCCAAAAGTCCCACCACTCCCTGGGGCGGGGGCGGGGAGTTTGTGGAGTGATGGTGGGGGCTCAGGAGGGATGGGGATGGGGGCGGACCTGGATTTGAGGAATCCTGGTGGGTGAGAGTTGGCTGGCTGGTAACTTTCTGGACTTGGAAAGTTACTCGGAGGGAGGAGTCAAGGGTCATTCATGTCTGAGGCCAGCGCGGGGGGGTGGGGGGGGCTCCCTGGTGACAAGGGCATGGATATGGAAGTTTGGGAGGGGGGCCAGAGCCAGGCGCTGTTGGACTTTTCCCTTTGTTTCCTAAAGCTTTGCTGAAGGATAATTTACATATCATAAAACTCGCCTGTTTTCAAGTGTAGAATTCAGCGGTTATTAGTGTATGTACAGAGTTGCGCGGCCATCACCACAACCTTGTTTTAATGAGCCCTGGAGCTTTCCCGAGACCCCGGAGTCTGGTCAGGCCTGGGGGCGTGGTCAGGCCTGCCTCAGGGGCGTGGTCTGGCGACAAGGTTAGGCCCACCTCGGGGGCGTGGTCGGCCTAGGCCTCGGGGCGTGGTCAGGTCAGGCCTCAGGGACCTGGTCGCGGGTGGATGCGGAGCTGAGAAGGCCCTTTGTTTAAGGCCAAGGTGGAAGCTCTTTGCGGGGGTTGATGCAGAATGGTCAAGACAGAGTACCGAGCAGACCCTTAGTTCAACGCCTTGGGCACTGTGTTGACTTAGTGAGTGGAAGGGGAAGGAGAAGCCAAAGACAGAGAGAGGTAGGAGGAGGAGCCTGTCGGGCCAGAGACCGAGGGTGACACCACAGGTGATGCAGAAGGAAGATCAGAGGGCTGGGTGGCTGCAGTGCGGGAGGTGGGCGGCCAGCCCCCCCCGAGAGCGGAGTGAGAGGCTGATGGAGACGAAGCAGGAACAGGCAGATTTCATAGAAACCTGGGCACCTCGGTCTCCCTCGCCCCGCCCTCGTCACCAGTCCTGGCAGAGTTCCCTCCTCCTGTCCTCTCCCCTCCATCCATTTCCCTTCATCTCCAACCGGCCTCTCCGTCACCACCGCCACCCGCCCCACCCCCACTCCGGGGCCCGCCCCATTTCCCTGGGGCCTCCTCCGGTCCACTGTCCGCAGCGTGGCATCCAGAAGTGTGATGACATGTCAGCCTGCCCCAAACGCCGCTTCACGGCTTCTCACGGTCCCCGGGAGAGAACTTCAGTCGCGTTAGTAGCGCTCTGCCAGACCCCAGCGGTCCTGCCTCTCCGTGGGCCCCCGGCCCGCCCGCCTGCCTGCCCAGTCTGCCCAGTCTGCTCACCGCACTCCAGCCGCCGGTCTTCCCTCGGTCCCTCCCGGAGCGAGCCAGGCGCTTCCCCACCATGCAGTTCCTCTGACTGCAACACTCTTCCCCCAGCTCTTCCCATGGCTGGTTTCTTCTCATCTTTCAGACTCCCTGGCCGGGACTGGTCCATTTAGACCCTTTCCTGGTACCTTCCCTGTGCCTTCCTGACACTTGCCATTTGGGTATATTTTTGTTTTACTATTTTCTTTCTCTAGACTATCAGCTCCCTGGAGACAGACCCCAGCTCCAGACTGTTCACGCTTGAATCCCCAGAGCCTAGCGCCCTGCCTGCCCCTTAGAAGTGTGTCCTGCGATCCATTGAATGGATGGAGAAACCTTAACTGTATCCCATAGTTTTCCTTGGCAGCGCTTTCCTGTTATGACGAATGTGGGCCAAAATATCCACCCTCCCAATCTCTCAGGACCGCTAAGGAGAGAGGGTTCTTTGCTGTATTGTTATGTGGCTCTGGCTGGTTTTTTAGGGCACAGGAAAGCCTTTTGACTTTCTTCTGATCTTGGGGCTCTTTGTCCTCGCAGACTTGGTCCTGTGTGGATCCCACACCAAGTTGTGCCCCGCGCCACAGGGGGTCTGGCCTGAAACCCACAGGGGGTGTTGTCCCCCAGGCTGCATCTCCTGGGCACGTGGCCTTTGAGGCAACCCAAAGCCATTTCCAGCCCTGCCTGGGGGTTTCTTTCCCAGAACCCCAGACAACTCGCTTCATGACTCTTTGGTGTGGTTTTACAGCAGGTTGGATTTTCTCATTTCTGATGTCTGGAAAGGGAGTCAAATTTCTCTCCTCACCCTGCCACTTTTTGCTCCCTCTGTGGATTCTGGGACGTGTTGCCCATCTGTCAATGATGCTTTAGTTCTTTCTTTGTTGTTGTTTTGGAGCAGTGGAGTCTGTGCTCTTAACACCAGGTGCTGAAAAATTAAACTTATCATCAGTCGCGATCATCAAAGCAAGGTGGGGTAGAATGGTTTCAACTAGTCCCAAATTTCCTGAAGGAATTTGGCCTCTCGTCAATTCTCCTCTCCTGAGGCTGACGTTACTAGTAGAACAAGGTTCTCGTCCACAGCCCAGCACAGTCTGGGATGACTCGATTAAAATCCCAGGCAATGGTCTCAGTGCTAAACACAAGAAAGGAACCATTTCTTGACCGATAATACATTAGCTGTTTTTTGCAATCGGACTGTGGGACTCTAAGAATAGTATATTTTTTTCTGGAAGCAGAGTTTTAACAACTAGAAAGCTTAATTAAGCTTTCCTGCTGCGCTTTTTTTTTTTATTGAGTTAGTAGCAGGAGAGTATTTTTAGAACTAAAGTGATTATTTCGTGTAACAGATACACATCTGAATATTCTTAAGCCTCTATCTAGGGCAAAACATAACTGAAGAGTTGACTTCACAAGTCTGCAAGTATGACCAGTTGTTTTTACACACGTCATCATCGTCATATCTATTCATTCCATTCATTCATTATTTATACCCTGCATTCTTTCTTCCTAAGTACAAGATGGGGTGGGGTTGAGAGGAGAATTTTTATAAATGATTTACAAAGTTGGCCGGCATTGAATGTTTTTTTGTTTGTTTGTTTTTCTTTTCTTTCTTTCTTTCTTTCTTTCTTTCTTTCTTTCTTTCTTTCTTTCTTTCTTTCTTTCTTTCTTTCTTTCTTTCTTTCTTCTTTCTTTCTTTCTTTTTTTTCCCAATTCCCTCTGGGTTTGCTGGTCTGGGTGAGCTCCCTTCATAGCTTTCTGTCTCATTTGGTTTTTTTTCTTTTATTGAGAGGAACCAGGATATCAGGTAGAGGCGAATGTTTTGTATGTTACTTCGAATAGTAAAAACATTAAAAAGTTTTGGTCTGAGGGAACTGCTGGTTAAAAAGAAAGCAGCCACTTAAATGAAATTACGAAGTGTGTGGTGTCTCAGCAACTTATGGTGACAAAGTACCAGATGGCATGTTTTCAGATGAAGGCTCGAGCTAGATTGGATCTTTCAGCCTCTAGTGAAAAACAGGACATAAACAGTGGCCCAAAATAAACTTTCAGATTTGTCGCAAAGGCTCCTGGTATCCAAGTAGAGTAAAGGTGATTTTAGTATTGATAATGTGGAAAATGCAGTTTGCAAATTATGGCCACTACAACTCCTGGTTAGGATCGCTGAAATATTTCTGTGCAAATAATGGGAATCATCTAACAGAAATAGAGTAACTGATCTGAAGTAGACGTGATCCACGTTGGCATAAATCATCCACGAGTTTGGCAACGGGCTTGAGAAGAACGTGCGAGAAACCTGCGGGTGGGGCGGGGCGGGGCGCGATGAATTCTATTTAAGGAATTCTCCACATTCTCTGAAATGAGTTTGCTGGTTCAGATTCATCCGTGAGATCCACGCAAAGATACGGGACTGGGCAGGACTGTCCCAACGGAAGGTGGCATGTGAAGACAACTCCTTGAGGTGGCCACAGGGCACACGCAAAACTCAAGTCATTTCTTGTTCTTTTTGATATTTATGGTATCAGATACTGTTGTTCCTGAAAGCCACATTTCCACGCTTGCCTTTATTTTTTTAAATATTTTATTTAGTTGCCAGAGAGAGAGAGAGAGAGAGAGAGAGCATAAGCGAGGGGGGAGGGGGAGGCAGAGGGAGAAGCAGGCTCCTGAGCAAGGAGCCCCATATGGGGGCTCAATCCCAGGACCCTGGGATCATGACCTGAGCCCAAAGCAGATGCTTAACCGACTGAGCCACCCGGGCTCCCCCCACGCTTGCCTTTAGAATGAGTTTCAGAACTCACCCGTCCCTCTTCCTCTGCCAAATGCTACAAATCCAGGAACCTTTTGGAAAGGATCATGCACCTTTTCTTCTGAAATCATAGATCTCATTCAGTTAGGGCTTGTTTCACAGACCTGCAAAAACGTCAGGGCTTCTCCTCATCTTCAGATATTCCCCTGGCTTAGCCTCCTCCAGGGTACACAGAGACACGCTCCCTTTCTGTCTAAGGTGAATTACAGAACCCAAGTGACTCAGGAGAGCCGCTGCCACCCACAGAGCCAGCAAGACATCCTGCAGGGCACCCCCCACGCCCCACCCCCACCTGTAAGCAGTCTCAGCCTCAGGGAGGGGAGCACCTGGCCCCAGCAAATGCAGGGTCCTGCGAGTCTTAGCAGCACCATGGTTTGCCAGAGGTAGAGGAGAATACCAGTGGTGTTAAATGCAATTTCCTTCCTTAAATGTGGACTCTATTTCACTAAGCAGGGTACATATTGTTAAAGCAAAAAGGGATGAGAAGAGGGGCCCCTGGGTGGCTCAGTCGGTGAAGCATCAGACTCTTGGTTTCACCTTAGGTCATGATCTCAGGGTGGTGAGATCCAGCCCCAGGTCTGGCTCCATGCTCAGTGGGGAGTCTGCTTGGGATTCTTCCTCCTCCCTCCCCCCTCCCCGCTTTGCTCCTTGTACCCCACCCCCGCCGTGCTCTCTCTCTTCTCTAAAATAAATAAATAAAATATTTTTTAAAAAAGAGTATGAGAAGAAAACATAGGTACTGGTAAAATGATGCCCATATGCCCACATTTTAAGTAATGCCTTCTTCCCCACACGGTGGTATTTTTCATCATTTTCTCCTCTTTCTTTTCTCCTTACTCTAATCTCTTTGCTCTTTACACTTCCTAAGTCTCCAGAATTCCTGTCACTTGGACGTGAGCCAGAAAACTCCCCCAAAGGGTGTGGTTTGCTCCTCCGTGGTTGACTCACGCCCCTCTTGCTGCTACCTGGTCTTTTCGATGCCATTTTCTCACTGCCAGGAATTCAACTCTGTCTGCAAGTTGCTGGTTTGAAAGCCGGATTCCAGATCTTATTTTTGCAGTGACCCCAGATTATTAGGCTAACTGTAAATATTTTGGTTGTGAATCGGATGTAAAGGCTGTGAATTTCATATGAAACAACAGCTTAATTGGTCAAATTCCAGCTCATTTTTTGTTGTTGTTCTAAACAAAATAAGCCACATGGAAATGTTTTGGAGAAACCTCTTTATTGAAAACTGTAAGTGGCTGTGGCATATTAGTGACACAAATAAAAGCACATATTGAATTAAACCCTATTTCAGGTCTCTAGTCCCAGACAATGTGACATTAAATAAAAGGGTGAAGTTTTCCAAGATTGCTCTGGTTGCAAAGAGTTAAACTGATAATGTGTGCTTATAAGACTGACTAGTAGCAATCGAATGCTTGCTTAGAGAAGGGTCACTTTCCGTGTTTTCCCAAATGAGTTGGTCCTAAAGAAACTGAAAAAAGTGTTTTATTTTCAACTACAGTAGAAACAAAAATATATTTTTGTCTCATATTAAATATGTATATTACATTACATAATATTGGTAGAAATGGAATACTATACAGTCAGTGATTATATATATCTGTATTTATCGATGTGGGTTTTCACAATATATTAGGTGAAGAAAGCAAGTTATAAAATAGTATGTATACTAAGATGCCATGTAAGTAAGCCCATATGTTATGTGTGGGATTCATAGGCAATTTCTGAATAAAAAGGTAGACAAATATTCATCCAAAGACTGGCATGGGTTGGAGGGTTCCGTGGATGGGACGCTTGTTCTTCATGCTTCCCTTTAGTCTGTCATGTTGCTTTTGTAATCAGAAAAAGACTAATATGAATTATAAACTATAAAAAAATTACATGGATAGAGGATTCTCTCAGGAAGACTGAGATTAAGGGGTATTCCTATGGCAAGTTAAAAAGAGAAGGTTTTTCCTTTTAGGAAAGTCTACCAAGTGCTTTTATGCGTGATTGAATTAACTAATCAATGTACAGGACTCATCAGTAATAGCTCAAAACACAATTTACCCAGATTATTTCAAATAGTAAGATCATACTAACAATATTACAACTGGATTTTCTATTTTTTTCTCTACCAGTCCAATCAACTAAAAATAAAGAGCATATATCCGAAGAGAGCAAGATGTAAGGACTATTCCTTACATAGCATTTAAAACTCCCTATATTTTATTTAAAATTTAGACATAGTTTTGGTTTACTAAATTAGACTGCATATCCTCAAAGAGGGGATAGTTATTTGGCCAATAAATCTAAGAGTGCCTTTTATCAGTTTCAGAGAATTATGAACAGCCTTGGATTAAGGTGTTTTTGGAATACCTGATAAAATAAACACAAATACTTAAAAGATAAGACCTTTAGGAAAGATACCTCCTTGTACATTTTTGTTCGAGGTAAAGAATGGTACCAAGACTACTGCAAACCAGGAAAAAAGCAAATAGGACTTCCTAGTACTTTACAGAATTTTCCACGTGATTGTATTTTCACACATTAATTTCATGGTGTTTTACTTGCACTGGGCTTTGGTCTGAGGGGCCCGTGCTGGAATGGTGGCTGATCAATGAATTGAGTTGGAAGGCTTACCAACTATAATTTTTTAATTACTGCAGCAGTGGCTTGATGTCGGTGTTAACCAGTAAGGACAGACTCTCAAACCTGATACGTTGTTAATGCTGAGTGTCCATCCATTTCACAGCCATGGGGACAGCAACTCCCATTCATGGCTTCTGGAAGGATTACTGGTCTATCCAAAAATAGTTTATTGACAGATTTGTGAAGTTGCATCACTGTCTTTGATTTTAAAATTGAGATATAATTCAGGGCGCCTGAAATATGGTGCTCAGTCGTTGGCTCAGTCAGTTAAGTGTCAGGACTCTTGATTTCTGCTCAGGTCATGGTCTCAGGGTTGTGAGATCAAGCCCAAGTTGGGCTCCATGCTGGGCGTGGAGGCTGCTAGAAGATTCTCCCTCTCTCTCTGCCCCTCCATCCCCCACCCCCTTGCGCACCCACGCGTGCGCTCTTTCAAAATCAATCAATACATAAAATTGAGATATAATTCACATACCATAAATTCACCCCTTTAAACTGTGAGACTCGGTGGCTTTTAGTATATTCACAAAGTTGTGCAATCATCATCACTAACTCCAGATCATTTTCATCACCCCAAAAAGAAAGTACACACCCATTAGCAGTCAGTACCCATTTCCCCCTCCCACCCCCCCCGGCAACCCTTTGTTTCTATGAATGTGCTTATTCTGAACATTTCATATAAATGGAAACATACAATATGTGGTCTTTTGTGTCTGGCTTTTGTCCTGTTTTCAAGGTTCGGCCATGGATGTAGCATGTGTGAGTACTTCATTCCTTTTCATGGCTGGTAATATTTCCTCACATGGATAGACCACATGGTATTCATCCATCCATTCATGGATGGGCATTTGAATTCCTTCTCCTTTTTGGCTCTTGTGTATATAAACATATATGTATAAATTTTTGTGTGGATGTATGTTTTCAATTCTCTTAGGTACAGAGGAGTGGAATTGCTGGGTCATAGGGTAGCTGTGTGTTTGACCTTTTGAGGAACTGACGATCTGTTTTCCAAAACAGCTGAGTCAGCATTGTACAGTTGACAATCTCCTCCAGCAATTAGGTTTCAGTTACTCCATGTCCTTGGCAACCCTTGTTATTGGCCACCCTTTTGTTTATAGCCGTCCTAGTGGGTGTGAAGTGGTATCTCATTGTGATTTTGACTTGCATGTCAAAATCAGTGACTAATGATGTGGAACATCCTTTCATGTGCTTATTGGACACTTAGATATCTTTTTTGGAGACATGCTGATTCTAATCCCTTACCTAATTTGTATTTGGAGTTCTTTTCATTGTTGAGTTGTTAGACTTCTTTATATACTAGGCCCTTTTCAGATACATGATTTGAAATAATAGTTCCCATTCTGTGGGGGTTTTTTCATCCTCTTGACAGTGTCCTTTAAGGAACAAAAGTTATTAATCTTGATGAAGTATAATTTATTTTTTTCTTTGGTTGCTTATGCTTTTGGTGTCATATCTAAGAAATTTGCTTAGTCCAACATTGTGAAGATTTATACCTATGTTTTCTTCTGAGAGTTTTTTATCTTAGTTATTACATTTAGGTCGATAATCCCTTTGAGTTAATTTTTGCAGGTGGTGTGTGGTAATCGTCCAGTTTAATTTGTTTGCATGTGAATATCCAGTTGTTCTAGCATCATTTGTTAAAAAGATTATTCATTCCCTCATTGAGTTGTCTTGGCACTCTTGTCAAAAATTAACTATAAATGTAATGGTTATATGGATTCTCAGTTTTATTCCATTGATGTGCATGTCTATCTTTATGCTAGGACCACACAGTCTTAGTTAATGTAGCTGTGTAGGAGGTTTTGAAATTGGGAAGTGTGTGTCCTACAAGTTTGTTCCTCTTTTCAAGATTATTTTGGCTGTCCTGGGTCTCTTGTATTTCCATATGAATTTTAGGATCAGCTTATTCATTCCTGCAAAAAAGGCAGCTGGTATTTTGATAGGGATTTGCACTGAATCTGTAGATTAATCTGGGGGGTATTGCCATCCTAACAATATGGCAATTTCCCAATCCATGAACATAGCACTTCCTTATGTTTATTCAGGTTTTTCATTTTTTCAGTGATGCTTTGTAGTTTTCAGTGGGTAAGTCTCATACTACTTTCGTTAATTTATTTCTAGGTATTTCATCCTTTTTAATACTATTGTAAATATAATTTAATTTCCTCCATTTCCTTTTCAGATTGTTCATTGCTAATGTGTAAAAATCAATTCGCTTTTGTATGTTAATTCTGTGTCCTGTTGAACTTTTATTAGCTCTACTTGTGTGTGTGTATTTCTTATGATTTTCTATATACAAGATCATGTCATCTGAAAATGTTTCAATTCTTTGTTTCCAAAAGGATTTTATATTTCTTCTTCTTGCCTATTGCCTGGGGTAGAGCCTCTGCAACAAAGTTGATTAGAAGTGGTGAGAGGTGACAGCTTTGTCTTGTTCTTGATATCAGGGTGAAAGCTTACAACATTCTGCCACCAATATGTTAGCTATAGGTTTTTCATAGGTGTCTTTCATCAGATTGAGAAAGTTCCTTTCTAGTTTTGCTTTGTTAAATATCTTAACGTTAAAACATTTGTCAAATATCAAATGTTTTTTTCTGCATCTATTGAGATAATCATGTTGTTTTTGTCCTTCATTCTACTAATGCAGTGTTTTACATTATTTTTTACAAGAGTTTGTGAATAACTGGTGTTAATTATTCTTCAGATGTTTTATAGAACTCACCAGTGAAGATGTATTCATTCTTAGACCTTTCTTTATGGGAGCTTTTTGATTACTAATTTGATCTTTTTTCAATCTATTTAATTTTTTTCCTTCTTGAGTCAGTTTGGTGGTTTGTGTCTTTTTGTAAATTTCTTTGTTTCATCTAAGTTTCCTAAGTTGTTGGCATACAAATTCCATTGTAATTCTTTTATTTTTAAAGGGTCAGTAGTAACCTTTCATTCCTAATTTTAGTAATTTGAGTCTTCTTTATTTTTTTCTAGTCTAGCTAAGGGCATTTCTTTTTGTAAAAAAAGAGATTTTATTTATTTGTTAATTAATTAATTAATTTATTGAAAGAGCGCAAGTGGGGGAAAGGGTAGAGGGAGAGGGAGAATCTCAAGCAGACTCCCCACTGAGTGCAGAACCTGATGTGGGGCTTGATCTCATGACCCTGAGATCATGACCTGTGCCAAAATCAAGAGTCGGAGGCTTAACCTATTGAGCTACCCAGGCGTCCCTAAGGGCATCTCTACTTTGTAGATTTTTTTCTAAGAACCAACTTTTGTTCTTTTTATTTATTCTTTTATTGAAGTTTTGGTTTCACTTTTCTGTTATTTTTCCTACTCTTCATTTATTCTGACTAAAATCTGTATTATTCCTTTGTTCTGCTTCCTTTAGGTTTAGTTTGCTATTTTTTTCTAGTTTCTTGAGGTTGCAGCTTAGGTTATTTATCTAAGACCTTTATTTTGTAAACATAGGCATTTATAGCTATATTTTACCCTTTAAGTACTGCTCTAGCTGGATCCCATATGTTTTGATACATTGTGTCTTCATTTTCATTAATCTTAAGGAATTTTCTAATTTCCTTTGTGATTTCTTCTTTGATCCATTGGTTAAATTAGGAATGCATGGTTTAATATTCACATATTTGTGCATTTCCCAAATTTCCTTCTTCTATTTATTTCTAATTCCATTCCATTGTGGTAAGAGAACATACTTTGTATGATCTGAAATCCTATTAAAAATATTAAGACTTGTTTAATGACCTAGCATATGATTTGTCCTAGGGAATGTTCCATGTGCACTTTAAAGGGATGTACATTTTACTGTTATTGAGTATAATGTCCTAAGGATGTCTGTTAAGCCTACCTGGCTTAAAGTGTTGTTCAAGTCTTCTAATTCTTTGTTGACTTTCTGTCTAGTTGTTCTATCCATTGCTGCAAGTGAGGCACTAAAGTCTCCAAATGCCATTATTGAATTGCCTATTTCTCCCTTCAATTCTATCAGTTTTTGCTTCATGTATTTGGAGCTCTGTTGTTAGATGCATATATGTGCATAATTACTTCTTGATGGATTGATCCTTTTATCACTATGTAATGATGGTCTCTAGTAACAATTTTTGTCTTCAAGTCTACTTTGTCTGATATTAATATACCCATTCCAGCTTTTAGTTTGCATGGTAGATCTTTTTCCACCCTTTTACTTTCAACCTAGTTGTGTCATTGAAAAAAATGTATCTCCTATAGACAGCATTTAATTGGATCATGATTTTTACACATTCTGCCATCTTTGCTTTTTAACTGGAGTGCTTGGTCCATTTATATTTCATGGAACTACTGATAAGGTAGGATTTAGTCTGCCATTTTGTCTTTTTGTTCCTCTATTCTCCCATTACTTTCATGCCTTCTGTTGTGCTAGTTAATACTTTCTAGTGTACCATTTTAACTCCATTGTTGTATTTTTTGCTATATATTCTTTAGTTATTTTCTTAGTGGTTTCCCTGAGTATTACAACTAACATCTTAATGTATAACAATCTAGTTTGGATTAATATCAACTTAATTTCAGTAGTATATAAAAATTTTGTTCCATATAAGTTTGTTCCCTCCCCTTTCCTTTGTACTGGTATTGTCATACAAATTTTGTGTTTTTTCACTTTGTGCCCATCAACAGATATATATTTGCAGTTGTCTCAAATCAGAGAAAAAAAGCGTTACAAACAAAAAATGCATTTCTGGAGTATTTTATATTTACCTATGTAGTTACTTTTGTTAGTGCTCTTTATTTCTTCATGTGGATTTGAGTTATTGTCTATTATCCTTTCATTTTGGCTGGAAGGGCTCTCTTTATTATTTTTTGTAGGGAGGGCTTGCTAATGATGAATTCTGTTTTTGTTTACTGGAAATGTCCTAATTTCACCTTCATTTTTGAAAGACAGTTTTGTTGGATATAGAATTGTTTGATAGTCATGTACTTTAGCACTTTGAGTATGTCATCCTACTGCTTTCTGCCTCCATGATTTCTAATGAGAATCCCCTGTACATGAATAGCTTCTCTGTTGCTGCTTTCAAGATTCTCTCCTTGTCTTTATCTTTTGACAGTGTGATTATGTGTCCAGGCATGGATCTCTTGAGTTCATCCTACTTGGGATTCATTGAGTTTCTTGGTTATGTAAATTAATGTTTTTCACTAAATTTTGAAGTCTTTAGTCATTGTTTTTTCAAATATTCTGTATCTTTCTCTTCTCCCCTGTTGGTACATTTGATGGTATTTCATGGGCGTCTAAGGCTCTATTCATTTTTCTTCATTCTTTTAAAATTTCTGTTCCTCACACTGGATAATCTCAATTGACCTATATTCAAGTTTGTGTATTCTTTCTTCTGCCTGCTCAAATCTGATGCTGAGTACCTCTCAGGAATTTTTCATTTCAGTTATTATATTTCAATGCCAGAATTTATATTTGGTTTTTTATAATCTCTATATTTTTATTGTATTCTCTATTTAGTGAGACATCATTTCCATACTTGAGCTATTTAAACATATTTTAAATAGCTGACTTACAGTTTTTGTTTACAAAGTCCAATGTCTGGACTTCGTCGGGTAGTTTATTCACTACTTTTACCCCTGTATATGGGACATAGCTTCTTGTTTCTTTGCATGTCTCATGATTTTTTGACAAAAACTGGATATGTTAAATAATAATGGGGGAACTCTGAAAATTAGATTTGTTTACCCTTTTGCCAAGGATTGGATGAAGTTGTTGGGTTTTGTTTGTATAGGGACTCATTTCTGTAAGTCTATATTCTTTGTAATGATGGTCACTTATGTTTCTCTCGAGTGGTTTTGTGGTGAGCTAATGATTGGAACCTGAAACGAATAATCCTCCTAGTCTTTGTTGAGGGCTTTGTGTGCATATTGGGACACCCTTCAACATTCAGCCAGGAATGTTCACTTAGGCTTCACTTTCTGTTTGTGCAGATCCTCAAACCTCAGGTGAGAACTTAGGATGTTCTCAGGTCTTTCCTGAGGCATATAACCTTTGGCTTGTGCAAAGTCCCATGCATGAGCATTACCATCCAAATTTATAGGAATGTCAGAGATTTTCAAAGTTGCTATGGATATCTCATTCCTCAGCTTTTCCTTTTAAGTTTTTGGTTAGCCTAGTGTTTGCTGGGATGGTTATCCACTGCTTCAGGCAGCCACAACTGCCTCTGATTTTTTTTTTTTTTTTAAGATTTTATTTACTTATTTGATAGAGAGCGAGAGTGCGAGAGCACGAGAGCATAAGCAGGGGGAGCAGCAGGTAGAGGGAGGGGGAGAAGCAGGCTCCCGCTGAGCAGAGAGCCTGACGTGGGTCTCAATCCCAGGATCCTGGTATTATGATCTGAGCCAAAGGCAAACACTTAACCAACTGAGCCACCCATGTGCCCCACCTCTGATTTTTTTTTTTTTTTTTTTTAAATAAATGTCCTTGTGGAAGAGGCTTTTCACACCCAGCAAGCTCTGCTCAGGCAAAATAAAGACAGCCTTGCAAATGAGATCTTTCAGGGAGTCACCAGACAAGTTAAATAGTGACAATTCTCTGGAAATGAGGTTTTGAAGGAGCTCTAACCCCCTTTTGTCCCCTCCAGTGGCTTCTATGCAGGTGCTTCTACGTTGATTGTAGATTGTTGGTTTTCAAGAATACAGCAGAGTTGGGGGGTGGGATGGAAAATGGGCAAATGAGAATGTTCTTACTGTTCTTACTGAGATTCAGCTACTTCTCTTGAATAAATATTCCTTGGATTGCTGTAAACCTTTGGTTAATTTCCAGAGTTCTGAAAAAAAGTTGATTCTGACATGTTTTGACAATTTCCTCCTTGCTTTTATGGAGGGGAGAATTTTTGGAGGTCCTTACTCCATCATTTTTGCTGGCTTTAAGCATTTAATGCCCTTTTATTTTTAACAAAATTAATCTGGCTAAAACAATGAAGCCACCATCATCAACATTTCTAGGCATCCACATGATTCAAGCTCAACTATTCTATAAACAGAAATAGCTGTGAGAACAACCAAACTGGATACAATATGAGTTTTAGCAAATGTCCACAGGCCAAGTGAATACTGCCATAGTTTTGCAGTAGACAGACTCAGAGTTTTAAAAAATCCTTTCATTATGCAAAAAAAAAAAAAAAAAAGGAAGGAAGATAGATTGATCAATCATGGATTATTAGTCTCAAAAATCATATGAGAAACAAAACCTGATATTCTTTAACACAGGTAGCAAGAATACTCCACACTCTACTGTAAGGTGAATGGAAAAAAAAAAAACCCAAAAACTTGTCAATCCTTGCACGTCTCTTAACTACATATAGAAATGACCTCTAAATGCTCTACCTTCTGTCCAGCCACCATACTGGGCAGCCAGTACTTCTGTGTCTCCAAAGTACGAGGGACCATAGAGTCATGCTTCAAAGAGAACATCTTAAGCTGTAAAGCAATCTCTTTTCCTGACCAAGGATACCAGTCACTGAGCTATGATTAGTCCCTTGTTTAGAGACATTTGCATTACATTCAGTTCTATTAGCTGATGACACAGGGAGGTACTTTCTGGGTAGGGACAGTGAGACTTGAATGATTTGTAAATAGACATGGAGCTATTTTCCAAAAATACAGACTTTATAAAAAATTCCCTCTGTTTAAGAGAAGGCAAGCAAGATATTCACTGAATTCCTGGAGAAATGTTAGGAGAACCTCATTAGGAGTAAGCAGGAGTCAGTGGAAACCACAAAAATAATAAAAGCATAGTAAAATGGCCAAGGTTATGTAAGGATACGTATTTAAATAAGATTCCTCAAAAGAGTATGTTTACAAGTCTGTGAAATGAATTTACATCTCAATATTTAATTACATCAGGTTGCATTAGTGTTGGCCCAGTTAGGAATCCATGTTCATAAATCATCTGAATAAAAATGTTTTGACTTCTGCTAAAGTAATGCATCATTTTAAGCTTTCTGCAGTAAAGATAAAAATGTTTGATTTTTCAATTCAGGAAAGAGAAACCTAATTTTACTATTAATAATTTTTTAAGCTGGCTGTCAAAGTCCCCAGAGATTACAAAATAGGTATGTATTTTAGGAAAACCTATATGCAAAGCCTCATAGCTAATTGACGTTCAGGTCATTTTTCTGACTGTAAACATTTTAATTCGTAATGCTAAATGTGGAAAAGAAGTGAGATGCACATTAAATTAGTCAGACAAGCCAGATGTGAAAGGTTTTAGGGAGTGGTATGTACGTTGACCAAGATATTTAATGTGAACCTCACTTTTCTGGAAGAGGAGGGCCAGATAACAAAGGAGGTCATCACTCTTCTCTATTAACCAGAGTGGATCATCCACCAGCCAGAGCTCTTCTGTTTTAAAAGTTTTTATTATTTATTTATTTATTAAAGATTTTATTTATTTGACACAGAGAGAGATAGTGAGAGAGAGAGAGATCACAAGCAGGGGGAGCGGCAGGCAGAGGGAGAAGCAGGCTCCCCGCAGAGCAAGGAGCCCGATGTGTGGCTCGATCCCAGGACTCTGGAATCATGACCTGAGCTGAAGGCAGCCGCTTAACCAACTGAGCCATCCAGGCGCCCCTAAAAGTTTTTAAAGTGTGCTCAAAATATATATTTTATTTGCTGAAGATGCAACATCTCATCTACACAATGTTATGTAATCAAGGATTTTGGTGTGATAACACTTAGACATTTTGAAGAACACTGATAGGGTAATCCACTTAAAATGGACCCGCCTTGCACTGTGTCATAAGAAGGCCTATACCCATCAGGGTATCCTAGATTTAAAAATTTACCATTAAGGGGCACCTGGGTGGCTCAGTCCGTTAAGCGTCTGACTCTTGACCTCAGCTCGGGTCTTGATCTCGGTCATGAGTTTGAGCCCCACGTGAAGCCACACCTCAGATTACTGAGGTAAACTTACCCGAACAGACTATATTTTCCAAGTAAGTCACCTTTTTTTTTTTTTTTTGCATTCCTATAATTGCATAAAGTATTTCTCCACCTAGTATACCTGTTACTTAAGAAAACACATACATACTAACTTTAGAGTTTTCTGCAAAGCTCTGGACTCAATTCAAAGATGTAGCACATGGGCCACTTTTCTCCAGTCTCCAACATTCCTTTAGAGTATCAGAGGGTTCAGAATGACAGCGACTGCGATACAAAATTTTTCATAATCAACAGCACCCAGGAAGAAGCCAGATTACAAATTCCATTTCTCATCAGTTAGGCTGGGTGCTGCACCGAGGATTGAGATTGAGACTGCCCTAAAAGGTTGGTGAATGCGCACTGTACATAATGGGTACAGAGAGGATGCTCGGACTGTTTGAGCGTCTTTGTAAAGTTTCAAACAAGTTAAGGCAGAAGTATTACGTCTCCTTACCTCATCAAGCCTCCTGAACATTGGGTTAGCACCTTTCAGAGCTCCATTTTTAAGACATAGGATCATTGAGGGCGAAACAGAAGATGTTGCGGTGTGTTTACTGTCGCTTAAATGAGAAGGCAGCCGCCACTCAGGCCCCAGTGACATTTGTCAAGTTTCATGCCGCATTTTTCCGTTGCCAACTTATATCCATGTAGAGGTTACGCTAAAACTTCAGTTATCCCAAAGATGAAAGAAGTGTTATATTTTGATATAGATCTTCAGTTCCTATTATACTAAAAGCCTTTGAAATGTGAGGGCTGACCAGGCCAAGCTATGAAAGGGACAAGAGGAAGGAAGAACAGTGGAAATGCAGTGGGAACACACGGTAACATTCTGTCTTCACCATTCTACAGGGAGGGAGTCTGCTTTCCGGGCAGCAGGTGGTGTGACTGAAAAGATCACACATTCGTCAGGAACCGTGTAGGATTTTTAGCACTGTTAGAGCTTAGCATTACAGATTTAGGGCAGCTAATAAAATTCCAGAGACCGAGTTTTTGACAAGTCTGAAATTTTTTGGAAATCGTTTTCCTACCAAGTAAGTCTTCTTGGTTCCCCTTTTAGTTCTGCGCTACAGAAAACTCTGTATAATTAAAATTAAAAAAGAATCGCTTCGCAGCAACCAGATGAACATCTGGCAGCAAAGCCACATTAAAATGCTCTCCTTTCAAAGGAAGAGCAAATATGTGGCTCTTCCATTAAGAGCATTTCTTCTGTCAGAGAATAAGCTCACAGACTTTCCATTTATGGTTTTTTTGTGTTTTTTTTTAAAGTCCAAGGCTCAATTTGGACCTGCAATTTTTCTGTATTTTCTCAGTGGTATCTGGACAATAGTGTGTTACGTACATAAGAAATCTAGGGTCAAAATGAAGATAATCTAATGCACCAGGTATTTAAATAAATGTGCACAGGTTGTACTTAGAATCACCTGGTGAAAAACTGGGAGCAGAAGTAGCTGGGGCCTGTTTTTCACATGTAACAAAAATATTTCAAAGTTAATATAAATTTAATCATAAGCGCATCTAGGAAGAAGCACCGGAGGACATATTTTGATGTGTTTTATCTCTCCCTTTCTCATTAGCCAGAAAAATGTTTAAATCTAGAAAGAAGATCAGATCTTGTAAAGCCTCAAATATTCTTCTAACTCTTCTCATATAAAAAAAAAATCATTTCGAAATAGCCTTTCAAAATAAGAGTGTATTTCATTTATCATGAAATGGACCCGCCTTGCACTGTGGTGGTATGTACGTTGACCAAAATATTTAATGTGAACTATATTAAAAACCCTCACAAAGCTCTCTTAATGTGTTGCAAAACTTACAAACAGGGTTGTAACTTTCTGGAGGGTGTATGTTAGGGCCCTAGCAGGGCCTCCACTGGAGTCTAACTTGGCTGCCAACTCAGGTTCCTCCCACCCTGACCCCCCCCCCCCCCATCCGAGGGCCTGTTATTCAATATTATGGAGGCCACAGAGTTTGCTGAACTTTGGCAAAAACATGGGAGGATAATCTCTGGGGGAAATAATTCCTTGGATAAAAAAAAGAGAGGAAAAGAATAAAAGTATCTTGAAGGTATATGTGTTCAAAAGTTAATTTGGCTCTGTTATCAAATTAGAGTTCTTCAGGAAACAGAAACTTGGCTTTCAAGATTTGGGGAGGCACATCACACTTAATAGTTTGCTTATGAGACACACTCACATGAAAAGAAAAACACAGAAGACAAAGGGTCCTTAATTTGTGGGAGGATATATTCCAACTTGGGGGGGGAAGGGGGAAGGCATGTCAGCTCTGAAGCTCACTCATGACATTTCCAGAGAGTTCTGCAGTCCCCCCCCCGCCCCCCGCCCTCGACAGGACAGGATGTGAGGGCCTGTTCCGCTAGGCTGGACTGTCCCGTCCCTCTGCCACACAAACAGTGTGCGATATGCAGGCAACTGCAGTGTCAAGTTGGCAAAACTCCTGAGGCTCTTGAGTGTTTATCAACTCAGTAGGTCAAACGTCTGCAGGCACTGGGCGGAGCAGCAGTAAGCCACAAAACTAACTGGTGTCCTCCTGGAAGGGGAGAAAAGGGAGAGAACACTGTGAGGCCGCGGTTCCAGTCTCCCGATTCTTTCCATTAGAGGCAGTCTTTTTCTTTGTTAAAGGATTAAGCGTGGCCAAAAAAAAGTACACCACAGAAATGTAAATTTCCTTTTAAAATTGAGCGCTGGAATCAGGTGAGGTATGCGTGGACTCATTTTGTTAGCGGTTTTCAAATGACATAATATCCCCCAAGTGGGCAGCTAAGGAAAAAAAATAAGCTTTTTCCATGTTATGGTCTGAATTCTGCTTATTAGAACCAACAATGCAATAATAGAATTTGAAATAACATTATTAAAAATCACATCACAGAAAACATCACCAATTTAGCTAGAACACTTAATATTATTGAAGAACTTAAAAAACAACAACAACATGATTTTAAGGACTTTATCCAGCACAGGATTGTTTGTAGAGGTAATTTCAGAATCCAGTAAGAGAATTTGAGGGTCTTCTTCCCAGATAGCGGAGGAATCCCATCTCAAACTCCCATTTGGCACCTTTCCATACAAGTCATGAGCCCTCTGACCCACTCTGGACAGCTCCAGCTACGAGAGGCCTGGTTTTCCCACCAGAAGTCCTATCCTCTGGCGAGGAGAAAATAGTTTACTGTTGTTTTCCACAAGACCTCCTGTGCTGATTGTCTTCTGTTTCCCCACCCCTTAATCCAGTCTTTGCCTTTCTCTGTTGCCCAAGAAGGTCACCTCTACAGATCCTATCAGGAAAGCAGCCTAATGGCTGGTTTTTGACCAGATTAGGTCAGCAGAGGATGAAGGGCAGGAAGAGAGAAAAGCTGAATATTTTTCTTTTCTTCCTCTTTTTAAAGTCTAGTTAATTGAGGTATATTAACATTACAAACATACAAGAAAATTCACCTGCTTTAAGTACACAGTTGAATGAGATTTGAAAAATATGCAATTATTTAACACCAAAATCAAGATAGGAAATATTTTTTATTCCCCAAAGTCCCTTGTTGTCATTTGCAGCCAATTGCCACCCCCCCTCCTCAACCCGCTCCCCACCAAGTCTCTGGCAACCACTGGGCATTTTGTTTCTCTGTGGGTTTTGATTTACTTTTCCCTGGGCTCGCTCTGACAGTCTTCCAAAAGAAGCTTTGCTACCATTTTCATCTTGATTGATAAATGCCTTCAAGGCAAGAGCTAGCCCTACCTCTGTGGATACTTTTGTCTTATATTTCTGGGTCAATCCTGGATTCCCTTACCAGCTGGCTTCCAGCTAGGTTTGGCTGGGAGGATAACACTCCCCTGGGTGGCCCTTCTTGTATGGCTCCAGTAACACTTCAGTACCCAGCTGGGTGGTGCCCACCCTGCCTTCCTGCCTGCAAAGGGCCGCAACATCAGCAAGAGCTCAGGGCCTTCCTGGCTTTTCCCTGAGCATGCTCACCCCCGTATGCATGCATATGGCCACCCAGACTCCCAGGGATATGTTAGTGCTTCTTAAAGCCCCTACAGAACCCTCATTTCCCCAATTCCCCTTTTCAGCTTTATGGTTAGTCTATTTTTGGCCCCAACAGTTCTTCACTGCCTCCGGCAGCTGTGATGTGAAGCAGTTGCCTATAATTGGTTTGACAATTTTTGACAAACACCCTCAGAGAAGAGGCTTTTTACACTGGTGAGCTTTGACTGAAGTCAAATAAAGATAGGCTGTCAGTGAACCACCAGATAGGACAAGGACAGTGCTCTCTGGCCATGGACCTTTGAAGAAGCCCTAGCCCCCTTCTGCCCCTTTTCAGTTGCTGCCAGAAGACTGGTTTTACCTGTGATTGCAGATTCTGACTTTTCAAGGTTAAGACTACAAGATGGGGCTATGAGAGCTTATCATAACACAAAGGTCTCTGTTCTGAGATTTCACCACTCTTCTTGAGTAAATGCATGCCAGATTGCTGTTTAAGGCTTTTGTTAATTTCCAGAGTTCTGGAAAATTTGATTGTGACCATTTTTGCTGGTTTTCTCTTTGCTTTTGTGGAAAGATTGAGAATTTGTACTCCATCTCTACTTCTCTGACTACAGCTCCTACTGGGCAGTCCTTCTGTTGGCTCTGGTTCTCAGCAGCCTCCAGAGCCCCTTGTCCTTCAGGCCTAGAGGATAAGGATGGTAAAGCTTTTTACTGTTGTAAGTTTCCAGGGGCTTTATCATCCTTGTGGGTGCTCTGAATCCTGCCTCAGCTTCTGCAAATAGTCCCTCTCCATTCTTTTCTCTTCAAAATCCCAGCTAATGTGTGTTTTCCAGCCAGTTTCCCAACTGATTTAGTAAGTGTTACAAGAAGGGGCCTAAGAAAACAGTCCATCCAGATGGAATTCTGGAATTGGGTTGGTCAGTGCATGAATGGCCTTCTTACTGGGGAAAAATGGGACACTGCTAGCATGCAGTATGGTGTGGCATCACGAACACTCAAAGTATCACTTAAGCAGACTGCCAAGGGAGGGTAAGGCGCTGGGAGGTCAAGCGGCTGTGGTACTTGATTGTTACGGCATCAGAGTGAATTCAGAGATTGTGCATGAGATGGTTTCTGCTGACGGCTAATGAGATGATCGCTCCCCGCCCCCATCTCCATCCCCACCCCCAATTAAGCACAGTGGCTTGAACTCTCAACTCAAGCCATAGGTAGAGAGTCAACATTTCTGTGGTGGCTCTAAAGGAATTATTTTGTGAAGCTATGCAACAGACATGTCTGAAGCCTGAACATACAGCGTGCAGAACCCATGCCATCTGGGCAAGAGTACCTTTATGTGGAGTCTCTTATACTAAGGTAAAGGTGCTGGCTGGGAAGGGGTAGGACCTTGAGACTTGAAATTGACAGCTCTGTCCAGACACAAAGCTAAGAACCTTGAAATTCTAATATCTCTAAACATTTCTTCACATCAGAAATAGCCTTTCTTACCTTCTGACACAACAAGCATTTCCTTGCATAACAATATCTCATTGACTTCATCTGGGGTGTTCACCTAAAAAGGAAATGCCTATTCTCTTCAGAGCCCACCACCAACAGTCACTGTCTCTAGGGCCACAAAAGGTGTAAAATCCCAGCACGATCCAGAGAATTCATTGCAAGGCCTGCTACTGGGGGAGAGAATATACACCAAGAAGTGGCAGGATCTTGCCAAATTTTATTAGCAGGAGCCTGGAGAGCAAGCATGCAAATGGATTCTAAGTAAATTAGCCAGCAAGACTAAATCTAAGGTTGGATCAGGCCAACGAGAGTGTTCACATATGCCTCAGGATTTAACGTGTTAGCCTGAGCACCTGTTACGGTTGACAGAAGTCCTGAGTCGGTAAAGGCCTACAGGCAAGGGGACAGCGATGCTGAAACTCCCACTGCACACTCTAGAGGGAAGAGATCAAAGATTTAGAGAAATGGGAACTTTGAAGTGGATCCAATGTGGTGCAGCTTGCTCAGCCACCTCCTGAAAATCTTTGGGAGAGCGAGGAAGGCATTTCCTTCACCAAGACACAAAAGTATGTATAGATGAGGGGAAGTGGCACACACACTTGATACTTAGTATGACACATGCCTACTAGAGGTGAGAGAGAAATCCTCCAAATCCTCTGAAAGGTCAGGTGTCTGCTGCATTGGTAAAGTTTCAGAAGAGTGACATCTGAAACTGCACTATGAAGCAACAGATACACACTGTGGGTCCCTTTGGATTTTCGGGGCAAAATGTATTTGGGTGGGGACTTTTGGTTCTGCCAAGATGGAGTAGTCCAGCTCTTCCAGGTCCTTCCTCTTACATTAAAACACAATAAACTGGCCATAACACAACAAACAAGTATAGGAAGGCTCTGAAGAATAGATAAAAGGTGGACAGCTTAGGGACCTTGGGACTTGAGGGGCAACACAGCAGTGGTGAGTTCCCTAGGTTTTCTTACTGCCTCCCTGATAAGCTAGATAGGATGCTTGTAGAAACCCAGAACCACCAACAGCACAGGTTAAAAAAAAAAAAATCTCCAAGAAAAGCCTTTTCCCCCTAGCCAAAGGACCAGGACAGAGAAATCTCTAGAGGCAAAGTAAGTACTTGCTTCATGCTGGGTATGGGGGGATTGAGAGTGATAGCTTGAGCATACAAGGTTTTTTATAGGGTGAGAAAAATATTTTAAAATGGACTGTGCTGGGCGCCTGGGTGGCTCAGTTGGTTAAGCGACTGCCTTCGGCTCGGGTCATGATCCTCAAGTCCCGGGATCGAGTCCCGCATCCGGCTCCCTGCTCGGCAGGGAGTCTGCTTCTCCCTCTGACCTTCCCCCCTCTCATGCTATCTCATTGTCTCTCAAATGAATAAATAAAATCTTTAAAAAAAAAAAATGGACTGTGCTGCTGGCTGCACATATCCATGAATATAGTAAAAACTGCTGAATTGTACACTTTAAACAGTATGACATGTGAATCATCTCATTAAAGCTGTTTAAAAAATAAGAGCACTGAAAGGAGAAATAGACAAATCCACAATTAGAGTGGATACTTCAACATCCCACTCTTAGCAACTGGCAGAACTAGCAGACAGAAAATCAGCAAAGGTACAGAAAAACCAAACAACTCAATTGAACAAAAGAATCTAATTGATGTATATAGAACACTCCGCCCAACAACAGCAGAATACACTTTCCCACCCCCCAAAAATGTCCATGGGACATTCACCGGGATAGACTGTATCCTTGGCTATAAAACATACTTCAACAATTTGGAAAGGACTAAAATTATACAGAGGACACATGAGGTTTCATCCCTGATAAAGAGTGTAAAAGTCGTCACTCCTGTTCATACAAGAACAAGCTGAACAAATTGAAAATCAACAGCTTTCCTTTCAGCCACCAGGGAGTTGAGGGTGTAGGGCAAAGAGCAACCTCAAAGTCTGGAGAGACAGGTGAATCTGGAGAGTCACAGCTGAGATTTGCTCACCTGGACAGAACACACTAGAACTGATGGAGGCTAAATGTGGGCTAGCCTGGGAATCAGACAGTACTGGGGCTGCAATCTTAGCATTGTCCCACACATTCTTGGGTTTTACCTACAGAAACCCTATAGGCTGTCATGGTAAAAAAAAAAAAAAAAAAAAAAAAAACCTTCGCAGCTCAGTCAGGAGGAGGGAAGAAGTAGTTACTGTGTAATATGCCCAGAGCATCGTCCAGAACAAAGGACTGCTCTCCAGAGGAAAAGAGTTTATCAGAGCCTTGTCCCAGCTGGAGAAGGGCACTGTTCCTACTCCAGCCCCCTCTAGTCTACCCATATCACCTAAGGGGGAAAAGCAAGCTATGAAACATGAGAGAGACTTGTGAAAGTTACAGCCCAGATATACAGGCCCACTAAAATACTGAGATATAGTCATAAAGTTTCAGAATGCTTCCTTACCTCACACCTTAGCACTGGAGCAATGGTTCCCAGCATAAGAACAGTGGATTACAGATAAAACACCTGCAACATGCTGACTGTCTGAGGAGTGCACAGGGCAGCCCAAAGTCAAGTGAGGAGACTAAAACAAGGACACCTTAAAAGAACTTGCATTTGAAGCCTCTGGCACCTACACCTTCAGCAAATGTGAGACACAGCCCAACTCCTAGCCTGATTAATATAAAATTTCACACGAAAATAACTATTTACCTCAGTTCTTTTTATCCAATACAACATGTCTCTCTTTCAACAAAAAATTACAGACATGACATAAGGCAAGAAAAAGCACATGTTGAATAGACAAAACTTCAGAACCAGAGCCAGGTATGACACAGATGTTGGTATTAACAGACAGAGAATTTTGAAAAGTAGAACAGAAAATCCAAGATCTTGGGGACAATTTCTAAAAGTGCAACATATGCATAATTAGCATACCAGAAGGAAAAGGACAGAAAGGAAAAGAAACTTGAAGTAGTAATGGTGAAGAACTTTATAAAATTAGTAACAGATCCAGTAGTGTAACAGCACTGAGCAGGATAAATATCAAAAACAAAACAACCTCAAAACAACACATAGGCATATCATATTCAAACTAGAAAAAAAGAAAAAGGACATTTTCAAAAAATCAGAGGGAGAAAAAAAAACAACCTATACCTATAGAAGAACAAGTGTATGAACTACAGTGGACTTACTAGAGAGCATGCAAGCAAGAAAAGAGTGGAGTAAAATATTTAGTGTGCTCAAAGGAAAAAAAAAATCACTACCTTAGAATTCTATACCCAGTAAAATTATCCTTCAAAAGTAAAGGAGTATAAAGAGTTTTTCAGACAAAATGATAAAACTGAGGAAAATTCATTACCAGGCAGATTTGCCCTGCAAGAAAGGTTGGAAAGAGTTCTTCAGTGAGGAGGAAAATGATATAGGTCAGAACTTAGATCTAAAAAAAACCAGGAAGCCTACTGGAGAAGGAATAAAGGTAACATAAAATACTTTCTTTTTCTAATTTTCAATTGATCTAAAGTATAATTTGCTTAAAGTAATAAGGGTAGCAACGTATAGTATGAGTACCGCAGATGGATAGTGACATGAACGACAGCAATTTCATAAAGGATTACAGGGAGGAATGTGGAATGTTCTGTTACAAGACACCTGTACTACACATTGAATAATATAGTGTCCTCTGAAGATGGGCTTTAGTGAAAAAATATATATTGCAAACTCTATGGAAACAACTATACATTTTTGAAAAAGGAGTATAATTGGTATGCTAAGAGAGGAGATAAAATGGAATCATGTAAAATGCTCAATTAAAACCAGAGTGGGCAGAAAATGGGGGGGTGGGTGGGAAATGAAGAACAAATATAAAAAATAGAAAACAATTATAAACATAGTAGAATTAATCCAACTAAATCAATAATCACTTTAAATTTAAATTGTCTAACTATACCAATTAAAAGACAGAGACTATATCAGTGGATGAAAAAATGAGACCCAACTATATGCTGTGGACAAGAAACCCACTTCAGACATATAGATGTGGACAGGTTAAGAGTAAAGGGAGGGGGAAGATAAAGCATGTTAACACTAATCAAAAGAAAGATGGAATAGCTATATCCATTTCGGATGAAGTGAACTTCAGGACAAGAAAAAGTATCAGATATAAGGAGGGGCATGACATCATGATACCGGTGGTAATTCTCCAAAAGGACATAACAATGTGCAATGTGTATGAATCTAATAACAGCATCAAAACATCTGAAGCACAAAATGATAGAACTCTAAGAAGAAAGAGGCAAACCCACTATTAGAGCTGGAGATTTCAACACCCCTCTTTAAGTAACTGGTAGATCCAGAAAGCAGAAAATAAGAGAAAATACAGTTGAACTCAATATCGTTAATCAACCGGACCTGACATTTATAGATACTCTATCCAACAACAGAGAAATACACATTCTTCTCAAGCTCCTGTGTAACATTATTCAGCAAGACAGACCACATTCTAGGACATAAAATCACAGCATAAAAATTTTAAAGAAAATCATACAAACTCTGTTACCAGAGCACTACTGGAATTAAACTAGAAATCAGTAATAGAAAGACAGGTGGAAAATCCCCAAATATTTGAAAATTAAACAATTAAATTCTAAATAATACATGGGTGAAAGAACAAGTCTCCAGAGAAATTAAAATATTTTGAACTGAGGGGTACTTGGGTGGCTCAGTTGGTTAAGTGTCCAACTCTTAATTTCGGCTCAGGCCATGGTCTCAGGGTCATGGGATTGAGCCCCGTGCAGTCTGCTTAAGATTCTCTCTCTCCCTCTGCCTCTGCCCCTCCCCCAGCTTGTGTGCAGTCTCTCTCTCAAAAAAATAAAATAAAGAATCTTTAAAAAAATATTTTGAACTGAATGAAAATGAAATACAACTGATCAAAAAATTGTGGGATGCAGCAGAAGCAGTATTAAAGGGAAGCTCATAGCACATGAAACACATCTATTAGAAAGGAAGCTCTAAAATCAATAACCTGAGCTTCCATCAGGAAGTCAGAGAATGAAGAACAAGTTATGAAGGAAGTCGAAAGTAAGTAAAAATCACAGAGCATGTTCTCTGTCCATAATGGAATCAAATTAGAAATCCATAACAAAAAGACAACAGGAAAATCTCCAAATGTGGAAATAAAATAACACAGTTCTTTGACCTTCTCTGACCCATGGGTCAAATGACTACTTTCCCATGGATTAAAGAGGCAGTCTCAAAGGATATAAAAATTTACATGAACTGAATGAAAATGAAAATACAACATATTAAAAATTTTAAGACATAGTAAAGCAGTGCTGAGAGAGAAACTTAGAGTGCTTAAATGCTTGTTAAAAAGAAGGAAAGGTCTCAAATGAATAATCTGAGCTTCTACTCTAACCCCCACCCCCCCAAAAAGGCAAAGTAAACCCAAAGCAAGCAGAAGGAAGAAATAATAAAGAAATCAATGAAACTGAAAATTTCACTAGGATTAAGAAGATCAATAAAATTGATACATCTTCAGCAAGACTGACAAAGATAAACAGAGGAAAGACTCTCTTAGTATAAGAAATAAAACAGGTGATATCAGTATAGATCCTGAAGCCATTAAAAATATGAGCATATTATGAACAACTTCATAGTCATAAATTTGTGGAAGAATACATGAATTCCTTGAAAACTACAAACTACCAACACTCAACCGAGATGAAATATCCAGCCTGAATAGTCTTATAACTATTAAAGAAACTGACTTTGTAATTAAAAAAAGAAATTTCCACTGGAGAATTCTATCAAACATTTAAAGAAGAGCTAAGAGGAATTTTTACAGAATCTCTTGCAGAAAAATAGAAGAGGAGGCACACTTCCCAACTCATTTTATGAGGCCAGTATTATTTTGACTCTAAAGCCAAAGAGTACAAATCCAGAAAACTACAGACCATATCTCTCATGAACATAGATACAAAAAACCTCAACAAAGTAATCCTCAACTAAATTAATACAGAAATGTAGAAACAGAACTACACACCATGATCAAATGGGAGTTATTCTGGGTATGTAAGGCTGTTTAATATTTGAAAATCAATTTCATCCACCATTTCAACAGGTGAATGGAAAAAAAATGTGTATGATATCAGTGGACTCAGAAAAAGCATTTGACAAAATACAACATCCATTCATGATAAAAGGTCTCAGCAAACTAGGAACAGAGGGGAATCTTTCTCAGTTTGATAATTAGAATCTACAAAAAAAATCCTACTGTTAACATCACACTTTAAAGTAATGTCTACTTTCACCACCTTAAGCAACGTAGTACTTGAAGTTTTAACCACTGCAATAAGGCAAGAAAAAGAATTAAAAGGCATACAGACTGGAAGGGGGAGAAGTAAAACTATTTCTACTTTCAGATGGCATGATATGATTGTCTACATAGAAAATACAAGGGATCTACAAAAAATACTCCTAGACTCTTAAGCAAGTTCAACAACGTTGCAGGCACATTAGATCAAAACACAAAAATAAATCACATTTCCACATACTAATAAAGAACACATAGAAGTTGGAATTTAAAAATATAGTAATATCATTTATACTCACAAAGAAAGTGAAATATTTGGGTGTAAATTTAACAGAACATTTAAGGACCTGAGTGCTGAAAATTATTAAATACTGATGGGAGAAATAAAAGAGTACCTAAATAAATGGAGAGTCATAGTATTTATACACTGGCAGAATCAACATAGCAAAGATGTTAATTCTCTCCAAGGTGATCTATAGATTGAATGCAGTTCTTTTCAAAATCCAGCACAAGGGTCTTTTTTTGAGACAAAGATAAGCTTATTCTAAAATGTATATGGAAATGCAGAGGCCCTAGAATAGTTGATACAATCTGGAAAGAGAAAAATAAAGTAGAAATATCACTTTATCTGATATTAAGGCCTAACATATAACTACAGAATCAACAGTTTGGCACTAAGAGACAGACACAGATCAATGGAATGGAATAGGGAGCATCCTTATGATCTTGGGGTAAGTAAAGATTACTTAGGACACAAAAAGCACTAAATATAAAATTAAAATGGAAAATTTGACTCAATCAAAATTAAAACCTTCTGCTTTACAAATTACACTCATAAGAAAATGAAAAGGCAAGCAACACTGTTGAGATTTCCCCAATTCAGGAAACTATATAAATTTTAAGTCATTAGATACATTGTATTACCTTAATTTAAAAAAATTAAAGTTGGTTAGAACCCTATTTCAGATAATTTGCTATACCAGAAGGTATATATTTGTATACATCACAAATGAAATGAAACTCAGACACAAAATGATCTTAAATGGTAAGTGGATTTTTGAGGATCATCTAATCAAACTTAACTCTCCTTGTTTTTTTAAAAAAATATTTATGTGAAAATCATTCAGAGAAGCAATATATTTCACGCCACTGAGTTTTAAAAAAAAAAAGGTTCTAAGCAAAAGAATCCAACTCCATAAAGATGTTTTTTTTTGTTTTTAACTTACTGAAGCATCATGCCCACTGGCATCATTAACTCCTTACGATGCTCAAGGGAGTAGGGTGGGTAACGTGGAGGTGTAATATTTGTGCTATAAAAAAATCCCAACTCTGTGTTCTTACCTACTTTTGGGAGATTCATCTAACAACCCATTGTACTGATTGTTGCATTAATGATCTAAGTTGTTACAAGTACACCAAATCTACTGCCTTAAGGATGGATGTGTGCTGGTTTGATCCTTTAAAATTCCAGAGCTGTGGCACCACAGACATGATAGTTTTAGGGGAGAAATTCTGAGCTAAGCAATAAACTCTATAGTTAGGAAAAAGATGCTAGTAAATTCTACAAAGAACATCAGCCATGACATTTGTTGCTTTAGAATCTCTGAACTTATTTATAGGCAAGGCAGGAAAAAGAGCATTTCAGCTTAGTTTTAAAATACAGAAATACCACTATTCTTAAAAAAAAAAAAATCATAATGTGGTTGGCACATACTGGAGCCCAAAATATCATAAGAAATATGGTATTTTCTTTGCAAACGTGTTTCCTGATTAGAAACAAAAAGCATAGCCTTGACTCATACAGAAATTCAAGCCAGAAGAAAAATAATACTTATTAGACAGAATTTATCAGATGACATCCCAAGGCTGCGCACATATTAACTTAAGGGAGAATCATCTTACGACATATTTACATTTGTGTTAACAGTGCTTGTTACATTTGTAACTTGTTACATATATGTAACTGCTTGTTATATTTATGTTAACAGTGACTGCCTCTCATGGGAAGATCCTGTGTGCAGAACTAGAGGCTTACATATTACATATTGGCTTCTTTACTTGATGGGTCCATGCCCTAGAACGTTAGGGGTGAAATATGTATGGGGAAAGAAGTATCAGTTGGTTTGGTCATAGCTGAATCCCCAGGACCTAGTACTGAGTTTGGCACATAGTCAATACATAATTGTTGAGTGATACAAGGAGGAAAAAACAGTTAAGAACAATTTACTTCCTTTCTTGAAGAATATTTTGCCTGTGCAAAATTTCATAAGTCACCTTAAGAGAGTGCCAGTGAAGACTTCTGGAAGCTGAGAGAAACACAGAAATCCCAAACACAAGTGAGCAAATAATGTCAGTATTACTGATGTTAATTGTTTCACATTAGAAAGTAATAGCCATAAAAAGCAAGGGTAAGGAAATGAGAAACATCTCATAAGCGATTTGACCATATAAGAATCTGAAGAGATTATTTACAGATAAACTATAGTACGTGGGAGGAGGGAATGCTAAGTTGTTCCTAAAGACAGAGGGAAGCCATAAGACAAAGAGTTCTACATGCCTCTCACAAACAGGCCTCTATCCCAAGGCGCAACAGTCACCCAGGCATCTGGCTCTCTCATGTCATCACTCTGGCCTAAAAGACCAAGGAGAATTCCTGAAGAAAACTGAACTCTAACTCTGAGCTTGAAAGCAGCGGACTGAAGCCACGGTGTCATTACCTACCTACCTGCTTGCAGGGGAGGTTCATTGCGTATCTGCTGACTGACTGGACAAATTAATAAACGAGTGGGTGAGTTATTCTGAGCTATTTGGAAGTAACTCCAATGACATTTTTTAAACAGGAATAGAAAAAAAATTCTAAAATTCATGGGGAACCAACAAAAGATCCCAAATAGCCAAACAAATCTTGAGAAAGAACAAGGCTGGAGGCATCTCACTTCCTGACTTCAAAATATTTTACAAAGCTTCAGTAATCAAAACAGTATGGTATCGGCGTAAAGACATATACACAGACAAAGGGAACAGGACACAGAGCCCAGAAATAAACCCACACATACACTGTCAACGGATCTTTCACAAGGAAGCCAAGAACACACAATGGGAAAGGGACAGTCTCTTCAACAAATGGTGGTGGGAAACTGGACACCCACATGCAAAAGAATGAAACTGGATCTTTATCCTACACTGTACATAAAAAGATCAACTCAAAATGGACCAAAGACATATGCAAGACCTGAAATGATAAAACTCCTAGAAGAAATGTGGTATAAATAAGGGGAAATCTCCTTGATATTGGACTTGGCAATGATTTCTTGGATAGGACACCAAAAGCACAGCAACAAACATAAAAATAGGCAAGGGGGACTACATCAAACTGAAAAGCTTCTGCATAGCAAAGGACACAATCAACAAAAGGAAAAAGCAACTTAGGAAATAGGGAAAAATATTTAATGGCCCCACATTTGATAATGGGTTCATATCTAAAATGTAAGAAACTTCTATAACTCAATAGCAAAAAACAAATTTCTGATTTAAAAATGGGCAAAGGACTTACACAGACATTTCTCCAAAGACATACAAACGGCCAACAGGTATATGAAAAGGTGCTCAACATCACTAATCATCAGGGAAATACAAATCAAAACCACAAGATCTCACCTCATACCTATTAGGATGTCTATTATAAAAACAAAAAAACAACCAAAAAAACAAACAAACAAAAAATAACAAGTGTTGGAAAAGATGTAGAGAAACTGGAATCTTGTGTATACTCTTGGTGGGAGTGTAAAATGGTGCAGCTGCTATGGAAAATTGTATGGCAGTTTCTCAGAAAATTAAAATAGAACTATCATATGATCCAGAAATCCTACTTCTCAGTACATAACCAGAAGAACTGAAATCAGAGTCTCAAAGAAATACCTGCACACCCATGTTCATTATGGTATTATTCACAGTATTCAAGGTATGAAAACAACTTAAGTGTAAGACAACGTCTTCATGGATATAAATATACAATGGAGTATTATTTAGGCTTAAAAAAAGAAGGATGTCCTGGCCTAGGCAACGACAGGGACAGACCTGCAGGATGTTGGCTCAGTGCAATAAGCCAGCTACTGAAGGACAGGATTTCACTTATATGAGGTATCTAAAAAAGCAAAACTCATAGAAGCAGAGAGTAGAATGGGGGTTGTCAAGGGCTGGGGGGAGGAAGAAATGGGAGCTGTCCAGTTTCAGTTATGCAAACTGAACAAGTTCTAGAATGCTGCTGTGGAATGGAGTGCCTATAGTTGAATAATATTGTACTGTGCCCTTGGAAATTTGTTAGGAGGGTAGATCTCATGCTTAAATGTTCTTACCACAAGCAAAAAAAAAAAAAAACCAAAAAAACAGAAAAACCCCACAGTATAGAGAGTACCAATCATCTGATTCAATGGATTCTTAGTTAAGAAGTCAATTTAGAGAGATTCTACTTTAACCTAAAATATTGCCAATGGTCATTTCTAGTGGTAGTACTTCCATTTGAAATAGTTTCCTTTTGCAAAATTGTATTTTCTAATTTTGCTTTAATGATAATGTATGAATTGAATAGATACACTTTGTCCCCACCCAAAAAATAAAAATAAAAACGAAACCACCAGTCTACTAATGTTTTTTTTTTTTTTTTAAATTTTTTTTTTTTCTTTAGATTTTATTTATTTGCGAGAGAGACAATGAGAGACAGAGAACATGAGAGGAAGGAGGGTCACAGGGAGAAGCAGACTCTCTACCGAGCAGGGAGCCCGATGCGGGACTCGATCCCGGGACTCCAGGATCATGACCTGAGCTGAAGGCAGTCGCTTAACCAACTGAGCCACCCAGGCGCCCCCAGTCTACTAATGTTTTAATAATTAAACATATTTTTAATTTCTAAAGCAATACCAGTTTGTTGTAAAAACTCAATTCTACTAAAATGAAACCACTTACACTGAAAGCACGTTTTACTATATATAGTATATATATATTCATACCCCTATTTGACAAACATTGGATCACACTATGCAACCTGTTTAAAACTTTTTTTTTTTTTTTTTTAAAGAAAGGGAGGTGGGGGATGCAGGGGCAGAGGGAGAGAGAGAATCTTAAGCAGGCTCCACGCCCCACGCGGAGCCTGACTCGGGGCTCAATCTCACCATCCTGAGATCATGACCTGAGCCAACATCAAGAGTCCGATGCTTAACCAACTAAGCCACCCAAGCGCCCCTAAAAAACATTTTTAACTAAACTGAAAAATTTTTGCTAAAGAAACTTTTCTTCTTTAACCTGTATAAAGTTTTAAGCCAAAGATTTTTTTAAAAATCTATCTAGATATATTTTTCAAATCGTTGGTTTTGTGTATTTGTAAAAATATACCCTCTCTAACAATATTCAAATGATTCTATAGTATATAGAACTGAAAATTAAAGTCCCCCCTGACTACCCTATAACCCCACATTCCTCCCACCCAAGACAACCATAGTTAAGAGTTAGATATATATCCTGCTGGACCTCTTAGTGCACACACACCCATCTTTCAAAAGTTATCTTGTTCAGAATACTAGAGCATATCTTCATTTTGTATTTGAGTACCACTTCAACATTTCTTCATGCTATATGGTGATTCAATTAGTAGCTAACTGCAGCATAGCATCTGAAACACAGATTTGAGGCAACACTGCTAGGGTTCAAATTCCAGCTCTGCTATGAGACCTTGGCCCAGGTTCTAATATTCCTGGGCCTCAGTCCCACCTCCCTCCAGCCCCTATAGAATGGAGATGATATTAGGTTGAACCACATGTAAGTGCCAAGGCACATGATTGCTATGATCTAATCTTGTTTTCAAGTTTTTAAATTTTATTTAAAAAAATTTTTTTTATGATTCCATCTAATAACAGGCCTATCTTATAGTACTTAGAGAAATAACACAGCTCAGCTTCCAAGCTGGATCTCCTGACCCCTAAGGGCAGGAAGTTCTTTCCATTCTAGCATCAAAGTACAAAAGCAGAGATGCGATGGCACCACTATCTGAGTGTGCACTGTAGTATCTGCTACAGCTAAACCTTCCCCCAGTGGTATGTGAAGAACCACTGGGATTCTGGGGCCATTTGTATTCCTGTCCCAAAACATTCTGGAGATTTAAATGAAACCCTTTGAAGGTCTATGATGATTCATTTTAGTTGTCAACTTGGCTGGGCCATCGTGCTCGGTTGTTTGGTCAAACACCAATCTAGATGCCGTTGCCAAAGTAGTGTTTAGATGTGATTAACATTTAATTCAGTAGGCTTTGAATAAAGCAGATTCTTCTCCATATTGTGGGTGGGCCTCACCCAATCAGTTGAAGACCTTAAGGACAAAGTAAAGAGGTAGAAGGACTTTTCTTTAAGACAGTGACCTGCTTGAGTTTCAAGCCCATGCCCTGCAGAATTTGGACTCAAGATCACAACATCAACTCCTGAATTTCCGGCCTGCCAGCCTGCCCTATGGTTTTGGATTTGCCAGCCCCCACAACTGTGTGAGTCAATTCCTTAAAATCAATTGATCTCTATATATACAGATATAGATATAGGTTCTGTTTTTCTGGACAACCCTTAACTAATACAGATATAGCTATTGGGAAGTGAGAAGCTGCTGTAACAAATACTTAAAAATCTAGAAGTGGCTTCGAAATTGGGTAACGGGTAGAGGGTGGAAGAATTCTGAGCTGCATGGTAGACAAAGCCTATCCTGCCTTGAAGAAACTGTTGGTAGAAATGCAGATATTAAAGAGTATCTGGTGAGGCTCACAAAGGAAAGGGGAGCTGTAGACAGAGCATCTACTGTCCTAGAGAATACATACATTGTCATCACCAGAACGCTGTGTTGAAGGTGCGTTTGCTGAAGTCTTGGGCAAAAAGGGGAGTGTGTTATTAGAAACTGAAAGATGACTCTCGTTATAAAGCACACAGGACTTGACCGAATTGTGCTCTGCTGGATGGAAAGCAGAACTTGTAAGCAATGAACTGGATGTTTAGCTGAGGAGATTTCTAAGCAAAAGCAAATGGCCTGGTTCCTCCTTGCTGCTTACAGTAAAATGGTAGAGGAGGGAGCTAAAATTGAGGGAACTGTTATGCAAAAAGGAAGCAGAATTTGAAGATTTGGAAAATTCTCAGCCTATCCATATTATAAATAATGAGAAAGCTTGCTCTGGGGAGAACACCAAGGGACAACTGTTTACATGATCAACCATGTCAGCAGAAATGCTGACAGCTTGGACTGAAGGGGACAGAGATGGGACAGAGTGAAGAAAGGCTGTCAGGCTTCTGGAATTCTCCCAGCAGGAAAGGGGCAAGAGAGCTATCGGGGAAAGGGAAGAATGGGCCCGGGGATGGGGCAACTTTCTTGGTTTTAGAGGGCAGGGCTCCCCCCAAGGCTGGGGTGGGGGGAGGAGGCACCACTGTGGTGGGCCCAAAGGACAGAGCATCTAGCCAAAGAATGTGATTCTCAAGCATTAAAAATCTAATGGAATTTGCCCTTCTAGGTTTGGACTTGTTTGGAACTCATTACCTCTTTCTCCCTTCCGATGTTCTCCCTTTTGCAATGGGAATGTCTATCCTGTGCCTGTTCAAACATTACATATTGTGGCAGATAACTTGGTTCATTACCTGGAGAGGAGTCCTGCTCTGGGATGAATTATACCCAAGTTTTACCCATACCTGATTTAGATCTTTGAGATGAGATTTTTGAACTTATGAGTTTATGTTGGAATGGGTTAGGATTTTGGGGGTGTTGGGAAGGGATGAATTTATTTTGCATGTGAGAAAGACATGAATTTTTGGACCAGATTGTTAATGGGTTGAACTGTATCCTCCCAAATTCGTATGTTCTAGCCCTAACCTCCAATGTGATGGTATTTGGAGTTGGGGCCTTCTGGAGATAATTAGATTTAGAGGAGGTCATGAGGATAGGGGTAATGGGATGAGTGCCCTTATAAAAAGGAGAGACAGCAGAGAGCTTGTGTGTGTGTGTTCACACTCTCTCTGCCACACGAGGCAGCAAAAGGGCAGCCATCTGCAAACCAAGAAGAAAGCTCTCTTCACACTCTGACCACGTTCACCCTGATTTCAGACTTCCAGCCTCAGAACTGCTAGGAATGAATTTCTGTTGGTTGAGCCACTGAGGTATGGTATTTTGTTATGGTAGCCTGAGAAGAGTAATAGGGTAACATTATTTGGAGTCAGGATCATTGCAGGTGTAATCAGTTAACTGAGGATGAGTCAGTAGGTTGGGCCCTACTGCAGTATCCCTGGTGTCCTTAGAACCGGGGGAGGTGTAGATACAGACAGACAGAGAGAGAAGATGATGTGAAGACACAGAGAGAAGACGGCCATCTCTAAGCCAAGGAGAGAGGCCTGGAACAGACCCTTCCCTCAACAGCCCTCAGAAGGAACTGGCCCTGCCAACATGCTGATTTCAGACTTCTCACCTCCAGAACTGTGAGACAACAGATATCCTATTATTTAAGTCACCCAGTTTTGTGGCATTTTGTTGCAGCATTCCTAGCAAACGAATGCATACGTCTGAGAAACCTTGAGTAACCTGAATTCCTAATGGGAAATACAGAACTTGTGTAAACCATGATTGTGTGAGGAGATGCCAGACACGTTGTTATAATAATAAATAACCCTCTATGTTAATGTTCTCCATTTTAATAAATGAACGTAAGTTTGGGGAATGAACATTTGCCATGACTATTAGGATTCAAAATCATGAATATACTAGTCATTCTTCTCTGTTACGGATATTTGAAGGTTTGGGTATTTACTGTTTAGGCAAAATACTATAATTTCTTTTTACTGCACTCTGTATTAAATTGAAGTTGAAACTAACACTTGTACGGGGCTTGGTATTTTAGAAGAATATCCAATATGTTCTCTTAAAATAATGCCAGATGTCCACATTAATTTAGATATTGGCTGATACAATGTATTATTTTATGACAAGCAATGCAAACTAAACTGAATATATTATAAAACTTAAAAATATTATTATCAAGACCTTTTAGAGTTTATGATATTAAAAAATGCTGATTTTATATTCAGCAGTAAGCTACTGAATTCAAGTATTTGGTTTTCAGTTACAAAAGAAAGTACTTTAAAGACTATGATAGAAACTGATGTCAATGCTTTTAATACAATCTCCATAGCAACATGGGAAGGAACAAAGTCTGGTGGACCAAATGAAAGCCACAAACTCTCAATTTCAACCCTAGCATTAACTCACCACAGAAAGCCATGTTTATATCTTGGCATTTCATCTTTGCTATAAACACAGGCACTTCTGGCTTTGCTCAACAAACGGGCATTGCCTAAGTCCTATGTACTGGATATATTCATTTTATTAAGCTAATACTATTATATTTATGTTCTGAAACAATATAAGATTATTCACACTGAATTTCTAGGTTGTAGCAGAGAAATAAGTAACAGCAAATAAAATATTCAAATACTGAATACATTCCCCAAATTTCACATAAAGATAACACAAAAAAATGACTTCATTTGAAGGATCTACTTTATTTTCACAAATTAATTACCATGATAAAAAGAGAGTCTAACTTTTTGAATAGGTATTCAGAATTTTATCAGCTACTGATAGAGTATCCTGACCATATGGAATTGTCTTCATTTTCATATTTTCAGTAAGAAAACGTCTTCAATAGAAAATTATACAATAATGTATAAGGGTTTTACTATGGTTTAATGAATTAGATAAGATTATCCTAGGATGGTATCTTACTGATATGAAGAGCATTTGCTAAACATACACACATAAGAAATTTCAAGAAGCCTCTGAGCTAAAAAAAAAAATAGATTACAATAGTTAATATTAGTATTTATTACATGCCTGGGCTCTTTCCATGACTGATCTCATTTAGCCTCACAACGACCTTATTAAGTAGACATTATTATTATGCTCACTTTATTAATGAGAGCCTGAAGCTCAGAGATGTTAAGTGCCTGGCCCAAGGGCTCCCAGTGGAGGAGTGGGAGTCAGGGTGTGTGCACCTGACCGCTAGGCACCATGCCGATTTCATCTGTTCCTTTTATTCGTGGAGTGACGCCCTCAGACGCTGACTCAGTGCTTTTAACTCTATTCTAAATGGCATTCCACCACATTTGGCGATGTGACCACCTCGGACTGGAATTAGCAAATTTAGAAAGGTTTGGAAGAAGGCTTCTTGTGGGCAGGCACAACGAAGCAGGAGACATTAAAAATACAGAAAGGGGAAACGGGAACTGAAAAGTCTAACAAAAGGATTATTCAGGGTAGGAACAAGATAAACGCAGTTTTGCAAGGGAGTGGGGTAGACAGTAGAAGGAACTACCCGTTTGTTGAACACCCATTATAGGTCAAGGTTTTACCTTCACCGTCTGCTAATCCTCACGATGGCCCCACCCAGCAGGCTCTTCTAGCCCCATCCTGAGGCTCAGAGAGGTTCAGCACCCCACCCAGGCTCCCTCCTCATGCTATAAAAATGCTTACAAAGGAAACGCTTCTTGGCACTGAATAGAGTAACAAGTTATCTGAAAAAGTTACTAACCCAAAATACCAACTGATGGATAAGTGAGGTGTTAGAGTGTTTTTTTTTTAACTTTAAAAAATGTAAACTTAGAAAATCCTAAATTTAGAATATCTATATGCTGAGGTTGTGCCAATGGGGGATTTTTCATTTGATGTCCTAATTTTAATTGTCTGGTTTTCTTTTTTTAAACTACCAGTATAGGGGTTTTTACTTGGTGGACATTCTTAGCAAATTCAAGGCACTGTGCCAAGAAATAGAGAGTGGCAAGAGAATGGCATTTGGAAGTGTTAGAAATTCAAAACAGAAACACACACACACACACACACACACGATGTTCAGCCATGCACTTTCAGTTAGCCACGCCAATTAAATAGAAGGGCTGGGCTGGTCCCATTATATAACAAATATTTTGTTCTTACATTCCTTATTGCCTAAAGCCTATTGTGAATAGGGGAATAGCAGGAAAACGCTCCTACAAAGAATGAGCTACTCTAAATAGTATATACAATAAAACTGTTCTGCATATGATCAAAAAAGTAATAAAGGGAAGTCCAGTTTTCTCGTGATGCTGAAAATGTGCTTTTGTTTCGTTCAGCTGTATCTCAGGAAGCGTTCTATGCACCTTGACAGCTGCTGACTTAACAATACTTTCATGCATGGCCTCCCTCCCCCCCTCGCCCAGGTGTAAGCCCTGGTGCCCACTTAGGCGTGATTACCCCTGGTGCAGCCCTGCCATCGGCGTCTCTCTCAAGGGAAAGAGCTTGGGGTAGACAATCGTAAACATGGGCTCACTACACCGGTGACAGTGCCCCAGGGGGCAGTGCAGCAGCTCCAGGAGACTTCTGGGTAACGAGATTGGAGACAGAAAGTTCAAATCTGGAACACAAGAGAAAAAACATGCATGCATAAAAAAATAATCAGATTTCCTTCAACTCCGCTTAAAATATGTTTCTTTGTTACTAAGTCAGTTCAGTTAGTTAGAAAGTATTGCATGTTGAAAATACTGTTATCTGATAGGCACTGAATTATTTGGAAATGAAAGATTTTTTTAACTTTTTTGATACTAAGAGAAAAACCTAAATCTACTCTTTTAAGAGCAAACAGAGGGGCACCTGGGTGGCTCAGTTGGTTAAAGCAACTGCCTTCGGCTCAGGTCATGATCCTGGAGTCCCGGGATCGAGTCCCGCATCGGGCTCCCTGCTCAGCGGGGAGTCTGCTTCTCCCTCTGACCTTCCTCCTTCTCATGCTCTCTGTCTCTCATTCTCTCTCAAATAAATAAATAAAATCTTTAAAAAAAAAAAAAAGAGCAAACAGAAGCTGTCCTGAGGTAGAAGCAAGAAAAGAATATGACCAAATATTCTTTAAGAACAAAGATTTTTTAAAAAGGCATTAATTTACCCAGAGAGGTTTGTAAAACTTTCTATGGGAGACTGAGAATAAAAAAGGACTGGCACCAAAGACTAACATTGACTTTCATTAAATTTTACCTAAATCAATTGGGCATTTAGCATTACTCAAGCTAAATTATATTTACTGAAAAGAATGAAAATGGGAAACAAAGAAATCAAAGGAAAGGAAAAAGAATGAAACCAAGCTTCTCCTTGTTTCATTCCTGCAAGCTGTCATTTATATATAGAGAGGGTGCCTCCTTGTCAGCCTGGCCTGAGCTATACAAGAGAAACATTTAAAGCAAAACATCCCAGTGGCCGAGGCAATCTTGAGCACAAGTGTCCACTGGATTGCCATGGATGGTAAACATCCAGAAGACAGAGAGGGAAATGGGTCACACTGAGGTGAAACCTAAAAAAATTACTGAGTCATCTTTGGGAAGGAAATACAAATGATCTTATCATCCTTTATACCTGTCTGGACTTTATCAATAACCATTTATAAAAATGGAATTTCCCCATAGGTGAATAATTACAGTTTTTTTTTAGTATTAAAAAATAACTTTGTGTTAGGCATTCCTAGAAGGTTAATAGGAGATGTTTTGAATGGATCTTTATTCTTTTTTTTAAAGCAAAAATTAAACATTTAGCAGTTTTGAAAACACTTGGAACGTATCTTATTAAAATTGCCTACTGCTTTCTTAAAGCATCTCCGAGATCCACAATACTGCCTGAAACTCCTGGTATTTCTTCCCCTCTAGGTCTGTAATTTCTCAGATGTGAGGAGGCTGCATGGCGAAAACTTGCTTTGCTGGAAGGGACCCAACTTTGCTTTAAAAAGGATAAGCCTTTGGCACTTTTTTTCCCTCCTCAAGAAAGTGCCTCTGCCAGCCTTCTCACTTCCCCCAGATACGTGCCCAAACACCAATTTCCTCCATTTAAACCACATGGTTTAACTTCTAACCTCAGTCCTTTAGGGCTGGTGCGGAAGGATCAGTGTTGATAAAATATTAAAACTTTTTTTTTAAATGAAAAAAAGTCCCATTGCATAACAATGTGAATGTGCTTAATGCCACTGAACTGAGCATTTTAAAACTGGTTAAAATGGCAAATTTTATGTTATGTATATTTCACCACAATAACAAACACGGACACCCCAACAGGCAGCATGAAGCACAATTTCTAAGGTCACTGAGTAAGAGGCAGAAAGAGAGAAAGTCCCGTGTACCTTTAAGAAAACTGTGGTAGGTGTGATGGAGACTCCTCATGGCCAACTCTTGCAGAGGCAGGACGTGATCATTCTCGGTCCCTATGGCCTTCACCTCGGCAGGGAGGAAAACGGTGAGCTGCCCCGATGAAAAAGAAAGCAGCTTCACCTCGGAAACTTGAATGGGAGCACCACAGCTAGAGAGGCACATTCACAGTAGTATTAGCAAAATAGGAAAAGAATATATGTGCCAATAAAAATGTGTTAATCAAAATATACGTTTAAAATTTTAAGACACTGCTGAATTGCCAGAATTCTTTTCAAAGTGAACAGATGCTAGCCTGGGTTCCTTAATAAAGCCTGGCACAGAAATGTAAACTCATCAGCTGGAACTCAGCTACAGCATTGCTGAGGGCCAGTTCCTTCCAGTAAGGACAAACTCCGAAGGAATTTTCCTTCAGGAGATCTACACAATTTGCTCTGGAAGCTCCCTTTATCCTCATTTTATTACCCTTTCCAAGTTCATGCTTATTGAAATTTTCAAAATGAAAAGGAAAAAAGAGTACTCTGTTAAGTTATAGCACTCTGGTTTAACTGAATTTTTGTGGCGGGGGAAGAAACCCCACAAAGCAAATTGATTTTTAATGGTATAAGATAACTTTATTGGATCCTTCCATAAACTTGTGGGAAAAGATTCATAGTGAAGCCCCCTGAATACATGGCGTCATGACCTCGCCCCTGTAGCCACTCATAACCGGAAAGAAGGCAGAGGCAGCTTTGTTCCTACAGCTGCATGGTTGCCAAAACTAAGGAGTCCAACCTCATCCTACCTCCTCTCCGAGACCACCAGGTTACCTAAAAGTCTTAAGACTTTTCTTCTCTAACGACAAACAGGTGCCAACAAACTTTGGCTCTCCAGATACAATATGAGCTAATCTCTCTGCCCTCCACTAGAATTCTGGCAATGAGGGAGAGGGCACAGGCTTGGGCTCCTTCCACCAGAAAATGTCTCCAGAGCATCAGCTCTATACCAGCCAGTTAAAGATACTTAAAGTAAAACAACAAAAACCAAACCAAAACCAAAACCAAAACAAAATGACTCCTTCCCTTGGAAAATGTAATAATTACAGTATCATTGCTCTAATGTTGGGTCAACGAAGACAGTGACCGACCACCCAGGGAATTAGGGAAGATTTTGCAGAGGAGACAATATCTGACACAACTGACTTCACCCAACCAATTTCTCCCTTGGCTCAAAAGAAAGAACCTCAGAAGACTACTCTGGGACACCCTCCTGAGCAAAACCCATATCCAAAAGGGAACGACTATTTCAAATGTGAACATTATAGTTTGGTTTTGCCTTTTTCAACAGCATGATGCATTCTGTATCTGGCTCCTTTTGTCAACATTATATTTCTGGGATTCATGCATGTTGCTGCATGTACTATAGTTTATTCATTTTCATTGCTGTGTAGTAACTGATAAACATTGGACTGTTTCCAGTGTTGTGCTCTTACGAACATTTTTGTGTCTATTATGTGATACATATGAGCATACAGTCCTGTTAGGTACATATGTAAGATCAGAATTGGGCTTCTTATAGTGAGGAGAGCCAGACGATGAAAAGGTAAATCTATAATAAAACAGAGTGAGAGGGGAGTGAGAGCTGTATTAATCAAAGTAAGTCTTTCTGAGGAGGTGACATCTGAGCAGAGACCCAACTGAAGAGAACAGTTGAATCAGGGAAGAGGAACTCCGTCACAGGATGACAGGCACCTTAAATTGAGGACAAGGAACTAAGAGCTCAGGGAGTCCAAAGCAGCTAGAGGTTGCAGGAGAGAGAACCTCAGAGGAGAGAAATGCACAAAGAAAGAACTCTGGATATCTGCAGAGGGTCCCCCTTGAGTATTCAGATGAGTACTGATCAGCACAGGCATGTGAGGAAACTGTCTGGGGCTGGAGGAAGAACCAGCTGAAAAGACGAAAGGTTTATCTTTTTCATGCAAGGTTGAATACAGTGCTTGTTCTTATCAATCAGACTTGAACCTCACAGTTCATGATGCATTAGGTAGAGTGCATGGAAGGGTGTTATCTCAGTAGTGGGAAATAATTAGCACTAGACTGAACACTATTCTATTCCCATTTAACAAATCCTAAAAGCCCTATCTTAAAAGCTAAAACTGTTCCCAATGAACTTAATGGTGTCCTAGGACATATATCAAGAATAGTTGTATGAATACAAAAACATCCAGCACTCAATGTGGTAAAATTCACACCACCCAGAATCCAATAAAAAATTACCAGACTTTCCAGTAAACAGGAAAATATGACCTATAATGAGAAAAATCATGCAAGTGAAATCAACCAAGAACTGATAGAACTGGCAGTAAAGGTCATTATAATAATTATAATTACTGCCTAGAACAAGGACATGTTACATACGGAGCTCTCATCTAAAGACACTGGAAATAAAAGAGCAAATTAAAACTTAATAGAAGAAAAGAAATAAAGAGCATCAAGAAAATCAATGACACTATACTAGATATTTACCCAAAGGATACAAACATAGTGATTTGAAGGGGCACATGCACCCCAATATTTATAGCAGCAATGTCCACAATAGCCAAACTGTGGAAAGAGCCCAGATGTCCATCGACAGATGAATGGATAAAGAAGATGTGGTGTATATATACATATATACAATGGAATACCACTCAGCCATCATACAGAATGAAATCTTGCCATTTGCAACAACATGGATGGAACCAGAGGGTATTATGCTAAACAAAATAAGTTAGAGAAAGTCAAATACCACATGATCTCACCCATATGTGGAATTTAAGAAACAAAACAGATGAACATAGGAAAAGGGAAGGAAAAATAAAATAAGATAAAAACAGAGAGGGAGGCAAACCATAAGAGACTCTTAACTATAAGAAACAAACTGAGGGTTGCTAGAGGGGAGGTGTGTGGGGGGATGGGGTAACTGGGTGATGGGCATTAAGGAGGGCACTTGATATAATGAGCATTGGATGCTATATGCAACTGATGAATCACTAAATTCTACCCCTGAAACTAAGAATACATATATGTTAACTAAACTGAATTTAAATAAAGAATTAAAAAAATTAATGACATAGAAAACGGGATGATAAAGAAAAATCAATTAAAAGGTAGAACTTTGAAAAAATGAATAAAATTGAAAATTTTCTAACAAGACTCATCAGAGAGAAGACACAAATTATTAATATCAGGAATGAGAATGGAGACATTACCCGGTTTCTACAGATAACAAAAAGGCAATAAGCAATTTTATGCCAATACAAAGTCCTTGAAGGGCAAAGATTACCAAACCTCACTCAAGAGAGAGGTAAGATGAACAGCCCTATATTTATTAAAGAAGTTGAATTTGTAGTTAAAAGGTTGGAATACTTCTCAACTCAATCTATGAAGCCAGCATTATCCTGATACAAAAACCAGACAAACACATTACAAGAGAAAAAAACCCCGAAAAACCCAGCAAAAACCCAAAAAACCCAGCATCACTGTTGAACGTAGTTGGAAAAAACCTAAACAAGATTTCAGCAAATTGAATTCAACAATGTATCAAGTCACTATGACCAAATGAGGTTTATCTTGCCAATTCAGATTGCATTAACATTAGAAATCAATGTAATTCATTTTACTAAAACTTTAAAAAAAGAAAAATCACATAATCATTTCAACAGATACAGAAAAGTTATCTAACAAAATTCAACACCCATTCAAAAAAAATCTTAGCAAATTAGGAAAAGAAGGGAATTTATTCATCTGATAAAAGCTATCTATGACAAAACAACAGTTAATATTATACTTGGTGAAAGACTGTTTTCCCAGTAAGTTCAGCAAGAAAAACATGTCTTCTCTCACTACTTCTATTTAACGTTGTATAGAGCTTATAGCCAGGGTAATAAAGCAAGAAAAAGAAAGAAAAGGCAACCAGGTTTTTTTTTTTTTTTAAAGATTTTATTTATTTATTTGACAGACAGCGAGAGAGGGAACACAAGCAGGGGGAGTGGGAGAGGGAGAAGCAGGCTCCCCGCTGAGCTGGGAGCCCGATGCGGGGCTCGATCCCAGGACCCCGGGATCACGACCCGAGCCGAAGGCAGACGCTTAATGACTGAGCCACCCAGGCGCCCCGGCAACCAGGTTTGTAAGGAAGAAGTAAAACTGCCTTTATTCCCCAAAAGACATTACTGTGTATGTAGAAAGTCCAACAGAATCTACAAAAAAAAAAAAAAACCAAAAAAAAAAAACAACAAAAAGCAAAACAAAACAACAAGAACAACAAAAAACTACTGGGACTATTAAGTGAGCTTAGCAAGTCTGGAGCACACAAGGTCAATATACAAAATCATTTGTACTTCTAGATGGTAGCAATAATCATTGGAAATTGAAAAAAAATTTAAATGCCATATACAATAGAATGAAAAATATGAAAATAATTAGGGAGAAATCTGACCAAAGAAGCCCACAACCTGTTCACTGAAAACTACAAAATACTGCTGAGAAATGAAGACATGTATTGTGATCATGGATTGAAAGGCTCAAAACTGCTAAGACAGTAATTCTCCTCAAATTGATCTATAGATTCAACACAGTTCAAAACCACAGGTTTTTTTAAAAATGTAATTGAAACTCTGATTCTAAAATTTATTGGGAAATGCTAAACAATTAGAATAGCCAAGCAACTCTGAAACAAAATTTGAAGGACTAACACTACCTAATTTTAAGATTTACAGTAAACCTATGGTCATCAAAACAACGTGGTATTGGTGTCAAAACAGACCAATAGATCAATGGAGCAAAGAGAGTTCTGGACATAGACCCATACATTTTAAGGACAACTAATTTTCTTTTCTTTTCTTTTCTTTTAAGATTTTATTTATTTATTTGACAGAGAGAGACACAGCGAGAGAGGGAACACAAGCAGAGGGAGTGGGGGAGGGAGAAGCAGGCTTCCCGCCGAGCAGGGAGCCCAATGCGGGGCTCGATCCCAGGACTCTGGGATCATGACCTCAGCCGAAGGCAGACGCTTAACGACTGAGCCACCCAGGCGCCCCAGGACAACTAATTTTCAACAAAAGTACAAAGGCAATACAGTGGAGAAAGAATAGTATTTTTAATAGATGGTACTGGAACAACTAACTGTATATCCATATGCGAAAAAAAAGGAACTTCAGCCATACCTGTGCCATATAAAAGATTAACTCAAAATGAATCATAGATCAAAATAGAAACCCAAACCTTAAAAATTCTAGAAGACAACCCAGGAAAAAACCTTTGTGATGTGGGTTACACCAAAAGCAAGATCCATAAAGGCACAAATTGGTAAAATGGACTTTATCAAAATAAAAAATGTCTGCTCTTTAAAAGGCCCCATTAGGACAATGAAAAGACAAGCCATGGACTGGGAGAAAATATGTGCAAAGTATATATAAGATAAAAGACTTGTATCCAGAATCTATAAAAAAACACTTTCAAAACTCTATAAGAACACAAATACCCAAGAAAAAAATGGGGAAAAGACTTATATAGACACTATGTCAAAGCAGATATATGGACGGCAAATAAGACAAGCAAAGATGTGCATTCTTTTTTTTTTATGTTATGTTAATCTTCTTATTCACTAGAAAAATGTAATTTAAAAACATAATGAAATACCATTGCAGAACAATTAGAATGGATAAAATTTAAAAGACGGACTATTCCAAAAGCGGCAAAAATAGGGAAGAACTGAAAATCTCTTATATTGAGGTGGGAATGCAAAATGGTAGTTATTTTTTGAAAGTTTGCAGTTCCTTCAAAAATTAAGGATATCTATGATCCAGACTACTACTATTTATGCAAGTAAATTTAAGACTAGGACCATTAAAGGACAGTCTACATATGTCCATAGCAGCTTTATTTGTAATGAAGTAAAAAACTAGAACCAACACAAATGTCCATAACAAGTGAATGGAAGTAATCTGTAGTATATCCGTAGAATGCAATTCTACATGGCAATCAAAAGGAATGAACTACTGATACACACTACATCATGAATAAATCTCCAAATTTTATGCTGAGTGAAAGAAGCCAGACCAAAACAGAGAATATATTGTTTGATTGCATTCATATAAAACTCTAGAAAATACAAATTAATGTACAGTAACAGAACATAGATCAGTGGTTGTCTGGAGATAGGATGGGGGCAGAAGGAAAGATGACCAAGGGGCATGAGAAAACCTTGGGAGTGATGGATATGTTTATTATCTTAATTTTACTGATGGTTTCAGAGATGTGTGTGTATGTGTGTGCATGCGCATGTGCTATATATATATACCAGGAAAAGCAAAGCAAAATAAATACAAAGTATGAATAGGATATTGAAAAACCTAAGAGCTGAAATTGGTGAAAAGGAAACAAAGAATAGAAAGTATAAATAAACCCCAAATCTCATTCTTTCAAATAAAAAATATGCCTGGCATGTACTGATTAAAGAGAGAAATTAAAAATATACAACATTAGAATAAAAGAGCAGCTGGGGCAACTGGGTGGTGGAGTCGGTTAAATGCCCAACTCTTGGTTTTGGCTCAGGTCATGATCTCAGAGTCATGATCTGAGGGTCACGAGATGGAGCCCCGTGTTGGGCTCCACGCTCAAGGCAGAGTCTGCTTAAGATTTTCTCTCCCTCTGCCCTCTCTCCACACTCTCTCTCAAATAAATAATCTCAAAAAAAAAAAAAAAAGAATAAAAGAGGAACTAGTAAGACAGATATGAAAGAGATGAACAGATTTATAAAGAAGTTTCACTTCTTGTGATGGCAAGCCAGGTAACAGTAACCAACTGAAGACAGTATCAAAAGCTGGATGAAATATCCGCTTTACGGCCTTGGAGAGCATTCAGGAAAAATTATAGAGCCAAGATCCAAGACAAGACAGAACCTGAGGAACAAACCGGCATTTGGGGCTATTTCTTTCCTAAGGGTGTTTGTCAATTACTGAAAAGACTGCTTGAAGCAGAGCAGCATTTAACTGCCTAAAGGGACCCAGAGGGACGAATACTGGCATCCAGAGCCCATTAAGGCAGATGCAGGACTGAAAAATCATCCACACAAAGGGCCCCTGGAGTAAGGAGGAACTGAAGGTAGAGGCCATCTCAAGGACTGAAGCCTAACTTCAAATCTTCTCAATTCCTGAAATGGATTTGAAATTGCCAGCCACTGAAAAGAGCCTCGCAAATGGCCAGAAGGTCATTGTATCGGTCAGTGTCCAGTCGGGAGGCAAAACCACACTGGGAATTTGAAGAGGGAAAATTATAAGAATCGTTAAGCGGAAAGAAATCTCCAGAATGTAGGGAGCATGAACAAGAAAGTTACTTGGAAAGCTTCCCCCCTCTAGACCTATTTGGGGGCACGACTGCCACAGGAACACGCAGTGCTATGGAGGCAGTCCACAGAAGCAGCCCATCGGGTAGCAGAGAAACTTGCTGGAGAAGCTGGCCTGCTGCTGGGGGGTGGAAAACATCCTGGGGGCTAGAGCTGGGTCACAGAATCAGCTCCCTGGGTGGCAGACTACCAGGTAGTCTGCAAGAGTGGTCCGCCAAGGAACAGAGAAACTGGCTGGAGAGTGTGGGTTTCAGCGGCACTGTTCCCAGGTCTCCCTTTGCCAGCCACTGTGCAGAAAACAGCAGCCCGGAAGCAGGAAGGGAAATGCTTTCCTCCTCTTCTGACCTTGACGTATCCCTCCATGGCCCTCTACTGAAAAAACCTTATATTAATCCACATGACAAAGGAGAAAGTTCTATAGGAGCCAGTTCCAGGAAAAAGGGTAGATTCAGAGTTGAGAAGCAACAGATTAATAAAAAGACACATGTGCTTGAGGCCACTCTACAGGGAGAGAATATAATTTGAGGCCTAAGATAATATAACAGTTCTTTATATACCATATCTGGTAGGCAATCAAAACTAACGAGGTATAAGGATAGATAAAACAGCCTAAGAGAAAATCAAGAGAAACAACAGCTATTAAAAAAAGAATTTTTAAAAAGATGACAGATGATGGAATTATCTGATACAAATTTTACAATAACCATTCTTAATATGTCTAATAAGCTTTAAGATTGAGAATTTTGATGGAAGCTGTAATACATGTGATGTTAAGACCACAAAGAAATCTGAGAGAACAATATTCAGATAGAGGAGAAACAGGTGCAAAGAGGCAGGAGTCTGGTGTGCTCAAGAAGAAGGGAGGGGGTAAATATGGCCGAAGTGGAGGCAGGAAGGGAGAGAGTGGTAGGAGAAGAATTTGAAGGTACGACCTAAAAGACAAGTCATGTACAGGCTCACAGGTCAGTGGAAGGGCTCTGGCTCTTATGCTAAGTACATGGAATACCAAGGGTGATGGCTGAATAGAGATAACTGGATCTGGGTTATGACCTGGCTGGGATTGCCAGACACTATGTTGAAAACAAACTCAAGGTGGTTGAGACAGAAGAAGACTACTGCTTTAATCCAGGTGAGAGACGATGGTAATTTAGGTCAAGGAGATATAGTAAATAGAAGTGGTGAGAAGTGGCAAGAGCCCGAATCTATTTTTGAATGTACAGCCAACAGGCTATATAATGAGTTGGCTGTGGATGCGAGAGAAAGAGAAATCAAAGACGACCCCCAAGCTTTTAGGCAGAATAACTGGAAGAATGGTTTCCATCAACTGATGTGTAGCAGATTGTGGAAGACTGAGTTGGGGGATCTGATTATGGATATGTTAACATTTAATTGTACACATCCATGTGGAAATGCCAATTGGATGTGGTTGGATGTCTGTATGTGGGAGTCATGCATGCATAATATTTAAAGCATAATTGTGATGGTATGAAATAACCAACCTAGAAATGTTTCTCTTCGGGGATGCTCTTGGCATTCTAGGGGGACACATATTCGTAATTGTTTAGAACTTCTGTGTGCGTTGCTAGATATTTAGCATCCCACCAAATGTCAGTAGAGACCCAGTCTTAAAGCCAACCCCCTCCCCAACTTATACACATTTCCAAATACCCTGGAGTGGAGAATTGCAATTTTTGGATACAGATGGAGAAGAGTTTTGAGTCCTGAGCCCAAGATGTCATGAACGGGGGAATGAGGATGAACCAGTAGAGAAGGCTGAGAAGGGGTGTATAGCGGCAGAGGAGCGGAACCAGAGAGATGGTGTTCTGAAAGCCAGGTGTTCTGAAAGTGAGGTGAAGAAGGTGTTTCAAGGAGAAACTGATCAAGTGTTGGACAGGCCAAGAAGGATTAGAACTGAGAAGTGAATTTGGCAACGTGCAAGGGACTAGTGACACTGAAAATGCTGGCTTTGGTGTAGAATTGGGTTATCAAAGCCTAACCTGTGTGGGTGGATGGGAGAATGGAAGGAAGTGGTGACAGTAAGTATAAACGTCTCTTTCAAACAGGTTTTCTCTAAAAAGGAGCAGAAAAATGGGTAAGAAGCTGAAGACTAAGAACAAAATGTTACATGAAAAAAAGCAAGTCACAGGAGTATACATACAGCATGATCCATTTACACAAAGATACAAAACTTGACAATATACTATATGGGGAGATATTCACATATATCAAAATCATAACTAAGTATAAATGAATGATAAATATAAAATTCGGAATAGTGGCTAACTTTGGGAAAGAGCGTTCAGTTGGAAAGGGGCATACAGGAACTTCAAAATTATTGGTAATGTTCCTTTGGTAAGCTAATGAAATTTACACTGATGTGCAGGGTCAAAATATGGAAGCCTTCTAACCAAATTTTAAGAAATGACCCTCTTCCCTTAGTTGATTCAAAAGGAGAACATAAGCAGAGAGGTGCCTATGGATGTGTGTGGCCTTACCGTTTCCTTGTGGATTCTGAATCATACGCCTTATTCTAGGCAATGTTGTCTTTATTAAAATGCACCATGGCCCCTCCTGCCTACAGGCCAAATTGGGCCTGAAAATTTCTACATTGGGGCATTCCAAATACAAATCTTACTCATCCCCAAATCTAATTATTTTATATAGTCTTCCCTGATATCCTCTCTTACCAATGATCTACCACAACGTTTGAAGTTTCTATCACACATTTTCTAACTGTATTATAGGCGTTCTTCCGCTGTGAACTCATCTAACGTGTTCAATTTTCTCTTCTATCTAGCAGTTTCCATATCGATAGCTAAGCAGTTCCAAACACAGATTGGTTGTTTTGAGTCATCACACATAGATAAAGAAGTCTGAAAGAGAAAAGATAAAAAGGAAATGGGAAAAAGAATACCGAGGCATCTACATGGTGCCAAAAAGGAAATAAGCTGGGGGTACTTGCAGGGGTCCATTAGAAGTCTCAGGACCAGGAGATGTGCTAGTGACCTCCTAAGCATTACAAATATCTATATTTGGTTACATTACAAGATCACTACATTTAAGGAAATGATTATATAGGAAAAATGACAGTAATCTGTCAAACAGGATTTTGGAAAATGTCTTATTTATGGATTAAATGAAATGTATCTTGAGTCATGTGTGTGTTGGGTGGGTGGGTACTATGAAGTGCCACAATATACACCAGTTAAGTCGGATAAATTGACAGACAAGCCACAGACCAGGAGAGAATATGTGCAAATCACATATCTGATGAAAGACATGTATTCAGAATATATAAAGAACTCTCAAGAGTCAATAATTTAAAACAATCGAATCTGTAAAAAGTGAGTGAAAGATCGGAACACACTTTACCAAAGAAGATAGATGGATGGCAAATCAGCATATGAAAAGAGGTCCAACATCAGTAGTCATTAGAGAAATGTAAATTAAAACCATGAGATATCATTACTCACCTATTAGGATGTCTGAAAGATTAAAAAAAAACTGACAAGAACTCTCTTAAGTTGCTGACGGAAATACAAAATAGCACAGCCACGTTGGAAAGCAGTCCAGCAGTTTTTTATAAAACTAAACATACACTTACCATATGACCCAGCAAATGCATTCTTAGGAATTCTATCCAAGTGAAATGAAAATTTATGTTCACACAAAACCCCATATATGAATGTTTATGGAAGCTTCTATTACTTCATTTTATAGGACAGTCTAGAAAGGGTAAAATATAGGGACACAAAACAGACCACTGCTTCCAGGGGCTGGGGTGGAAGGGGGGAGGTTCATTTCAAAGGGACACGGAGGACATTTTTGAGGTGAATGACCTGTCCTGTGTCTTGGTTATAGCTGCGGCTTTATGACTGCATGCATTTGTCACGATTCACAGAAATGTTCGCTAAAAAGTGTGAATGTTACTGTCTGTAAATCATACCTTATTAAAACAAACAAAAACAAACAGTATCATGCTGCTGGGGCATGGTCCTGGAGCCCTCTGCTCTGTTAGTCATGAGCCTTTTGTTGTGGATTATGAGACCTTAGGGAGAGGCTGACTTGGAAGCTGGGGGACTCGGGGGACTTCGCCCAAGAGCTCTTCACCAACGTGGGTAGAAATACGTCAGTACCGTCAATAATCTAACAGCTGGCATGGGTGCACGGGGCAAACCAGCTACACACTGGCCTGTCAAATCATGTCAAAGTTGACAAATTCTTGCGATTTTTGCCTTTGATGTTGACTTTGCCTTTATCCCTCTCACTTTCAAAACCTCTGTTCGGCCCATGTGATCACATCAGCATGAGTTTGCAGAAGCATACCTGTGGCTCGGTATTAGTATTTCCATGGCTGGGAAGGATATTACCCTTATGAACCATTCTGTGAAGATGAGGAAATGAATCTCAAGTTCACTTTATAATGACCGTTTCTTTCATAATACAACGAAGGAATAATATCCAAAATGCTACTATGCAGTGTGGCCATGAAGTGTGGAAACACAGGCAAACACACAATAAATGATTCTTTTGATGACCTACTACAACACATGGGGTGATGATTAAATTTTTGTATTAAGAGGGCTAGGCCACGGTAGCCAGATTATTTGGCTCAACCCAGACTAGATGTTTCTGTGAAGGTAGTTTTTGGATGAGATGAACATTGAAATCGGTAGACTGTGAATAAAGCCGATCACCCTCTACCATGTGGGTGGGCCTCAACCGATCAGCTGAAGGCCTTCAGAGAAAAAGACTGAGTGAGGTCCCCTTCCAAACTGCCTTCAGACTCAAGCTGTCACATCAACTCTTCCCTGGGTCTCCAGCCAGCCCTGCAGATTTCAGACTCGCCAGCCCCCACAATCCTATGAGCCAATTCCTCAAAATAAGTCAAGCTCCCTCTCCCCCTCACCCCCGCATACATCCTATTGGTTCTGTTGCTGTGGAGAACCCTGACTAATGTACATGGTAAAATAATATTATTTGTTTTCAAACTTTATAGCCACGCTGTAGTGTAAGAACCCTGAGCAAAACCATAAAACAATGAAAATTCAGAATGAAAACCAAGCAAGTCATTTGTGAATGTTTACTTCATACTGCTATTGCCTTAACAGCTGCTGCTTCTTAATACAATTGTGTATGAACCGTACATGGACACTGCCCAAGGAATTTAACAATATAGAGTAACAAATAAAGGTTGAGGGAACTGAAAGCCAGATTTTTCCTAATGCTTTCCTCATCTCCCATAATTAAAAAGACAGGCGTCTGACTAAAACCACTGAAAAGGTTCACATTAACAAGTAAGTGGATTCTCTTTTTATACAAGGTCTAATTTCCCTTTGACAATTCCTTTAGCAGAAGCTCCTACTCTTCACCACTGGATATAAAGGGCTAATTAAATTCATTTTCGGATATGTCTATTAAATGCCTTCTCTGCTTCACAGTGGAGAAGAGCCTCAGCTATGAGGAAGGCAGACTGGAAGGGAGGAATTCACACGAGTTAGGGGACCTTTCTGCTGGGCATGGCCAACTGCCCTCGACCTCATCAGAGATGAAATATCCACCCCTATTACACGAAATAGGGGTGTGAGAAAGGTATTTTCCATCTCTGCTCTCAAGGAGCTAGCAGAGGGGCTCAAACATACAGAGGTGATTCTAGACCAAAGAGGAGAGAGCGGTTAAGAGTATGGACAATGAAGCAGATGACAAATCTACCACTGCCTAGCTTGGTGAGCTGGGACAGTTTACATAATCTCTCTGAGCTTCAGTTTCTTCATTTCTGAAATGGGGACAACATCACAAGGATTGCTGGGAAGATTACGTGCAATATGCAGATAAATCCCTGAGCACATTGCCTTGCACACAGTAACCGTTAGGTCCAGTTTATAGCTGTTCTTGTTTTCTACTGTTACAGTAAATGAGTCTTTTGCTAATCTGCTACAATATAGTGTGTGATGGTTAAACTTCTGATTCAACTTGCCTAGATCATAGTACACAGACATTTGGTCAAACACCTGTCTAGGGGCGCCTGGGTGGCTCAGTCGGTTAAGCGTCTGCCTTCGGCTCAGGTCATGATCCTGGGGTCCTGGGATCGAGTCCCACATTGGGCTCCCTGCTCAGCAGGGAGCCTGCCTCACCTTCTCCCCCTGCTCATGTTGTCTCTCTCACTATATATCTCTCTCAAATAAATAAATAAAATCTTTAAAAAACAAAACAAAACACCGGTCTAAGATGTTGCCATGAAGGAATCTATTGTTACGAATTAACATTAGCATGATGATATTCCAGGGAAATGGAACAGGGATTCAGCTCTGTGAATGCGCAGGGTACAGGGGGTTAAACAGTTCCTACTGGCCAGTGTCTGGCACATGGAAGAGAATGACAAGTGGGGGAGCAGGCCGGACAGGTATCTGCCTTGGAAGCTAGGGTCACTCATCTCCAGAAAAAGTAGTTATGAAATGAATTGCTAGCAAGGAGGGATGGAAGCCCCATATATGCCTCTTATCACAAGGAATTGAAATCATTATCAGCAGGCAATTATTGAGCCTTGGTGTCTTTGACTTCCAACTCGGTAGTTTTTATGACTTTAGATTAAATGCCAGGGTAGTTACCAAAAAATTGTACATCTGAATCCTTAAGTGAGTTATAAAAATGAGTTGAAGTCTGTTACAAATGTTAGTACTTTGGGCTTAGTTATGCAGAATAATTTATAACAATTATCACATGATTTTCTTTCAGCTCAGTGTTTTCAGAGCTGCCATTCAACATTTAACCCTAAAAGCAAAGTGAATAGTGACAACATTTTGCCACTAAGATTGTGCTCCAGAACATGTGTTATTTAGCACATTAACTCATGTGCGTTTTCACACTTTCCATTTCACCTAACAGCATGTTAAAAGAATTAAATACTCTTACTGAAAGCACCCGAATAACTATCTTTTAATTCTTCAGAAAGCACATGAAGTCATCTGTTTGTTCATTATTGTGGGAACTCCTACTAGACTTACCCTCCCTTTTAACAAAAAGGGTTTTTTTTCAGCTTAAGTTACAGGAAAAGGAATGGGAGAAGTGGACAGGGAGAAGGAAAGACACTATGCCACCCAGAGGATGGCCTTGGTCTGGATGAAGAGTCTGCCATCTTGGCAGGACCTCATTTAAGGCTTACTTATGTTCCGTCTGAGAACGCATTTATTTTGCTTTCATTCTTGAAAAGTATTTTTGCTGGCTCCTAGGTTGACAATTTTTGTTTGTTTGTTTGTTTGTTTGTTTGTTTAGCACTTTAAAAATGTTGTTCCACTGTTTTCTGGCCTTCATAGTCTCTGATGAGAAGGTAACAGTCTTTTGTTCATAATTTGTCATTTTTCTCTGGTTGCTTTCATGATTTTCTTTTTATCTTTGGTTTTTGGCAGCTTTGCCTAGGCATCATTTTCTTTGTAATTTATATTGCTTAGGGTTCGCTAAGCTTCTTGAAAATGTAAACTTAAGTCTTTCATATTTGGAAAATTTTCAGACGTTATTTCTTCAAACATTTTTGCTGTATTTCTCTTAGGAAAGAAAAATTAAGAAAATTCTGTTCCTTCTGGGACACCAATTATACTGCTATCAGGCTTTTTTATATTGTCTGACAGATCCCTGATGCTGGGTTCATTTTTCTTTTCAATCTTTTTTCTCTGTGTTCTTCACACTGAATCATTTCTATTGATCTACCTCCAAGCTCACTGACTTTTCCTCTGTTATACCCATTCGGTTGTTAACCCCATCAAGAAGAATTTTTATTTCAGATACTGTATTTCAACCCTAGAATCCCCACTTATTTCTTTCCTACAGTTTCTTTTTTTTTTTTTCCTGGTCTTTTCATTCACTGCAAACTTACTCTTCTTTACTTCATTGCGAATAGTTGTTTTAAAATCCTCATCTGTCAATACCAACAGTTTGGGTCCTCTCAGGTCAGTGTCTGCTGATTGTCTTTTTCCTTGAGAATGGGCCACATTTTTCTTTTTTTTTTTTTAAGATTTTATTTATTTATTTGAGAGAGTGAGAATGAGAGAGAGAGAGAGAGAGCACATGAGAGGGGGGAGGGTCAGAGGGAGAAGCAGACTCCCTGCTGAGCAGGGAGCCTGATGTGGGACTCGATCCAGGGACTCCAGGATCACGACCTGAGCTGAAGGCAGTCGCTTAACCAACTGAGCCACCCAGGCGCCCCATGGGCCACATTTTTCTTATTATTCATATGTCTTGTAATTTTGGGTTGCATCCTGTACACTGTGAAAGTTATATTGTAAAGATGCTAGAATCTGTTACATTCCTCTTAAAAGGAGTGTTAATATTTTTGTTTTAATAAACAATTACTTTGTTTGGAATCAAACTGCAAACTCTGTCTCTCGATTGACAGCTCAAGTCACACTTCGGTATTTTTATCTGTAGCCACACTGCTTTGTGTTTGCCCCACGAGGTGTGGTTCGGTTCAGGTATCTAATATTGCTTGTTATTAGATGTGGGGCAGCCCCCACAAAAAAAGAGACTATGATGTACAGGCTATTTATTTATATTTTATTTTTAAAGATTTTTTTTATTTATTTGAGGGGGAGGAGGGAAGAGGGAGAAGGAGAGAATCTCAAGCAGACTCTGCGCTGAGTGCCGAGCCCAAGATCATAACCTCAGCCAAACCAAGAGTCCAACACTCAACCAGCTGAGCCACCCAGGTGCCCCAAGGCTATTTTTTTCAGACTGCTGGTTTAACTCAGAACTCAGAATGCATTTCTCATATAAATAACTCTGTTACCTTAAGTGGTTATATTAACAAACCATTTAATCAAGTCATTTAACCAATTTGTACCAAATCCAGCTGTAATTGCTTATTTACATAAGAAAAAGTAGAGCAATGGCTCAGTTTTCTTTTCTTCAAAAAATCAGACAACTAAAAAAAATAACTGGTATAGGATCACTTTTACCATTAAGTTCTCCTAAGTAAGCAAATGTGCCAATTACCATTCTCTAAAATTCTAACGGGAAGGAGTTCTCTTTCTGGGTAAAATACAGAAGAACTAAAGACATTTACTCCTATAGTAACAGTAAGAAAGACAAAGACAAAAAAAAAATCCTACTTCTCTATGAAGCTGGCAAAGAGCACTGGATGCAAGGAAGCTATGACAGCCAGTCTCCAAGATGGCACCCATGATCCTCCCCTCCTAGTACTCACTCCCTTAAGAAGTCTCCTCCCATAATGAATAGGGTTGACCTGTGTAATCAACAGGGTATAACAGAAATGACAGTGTATAACTTCAAGGCTAGGTCATAAAAGATAGTCCCATGCTCTAAATTTCTATCATTCTACCTCTCTTAGGCTATTTATTTTTTGTATTAACAGTTATTTTTATATATTAGGAAAAACATCTAAGTTATTTTTGTCTTTTCCACAATTCTCAGCATAGTGCTGACTTGCTAGCTGATGCTCAATAATTATATGACAAATAAGTGAACATGTAATAAGGAGGTGTTAACTTTATTTCCATGAATATCAAAGATAATTATGTGAGACTTCTAAGATTTCTTGAAACTGTACAACATTTGTTATTTGCTATATTTATACTTCTTTACAGTTTATCTGATTCTGCATTTTCCTTCAAAGATGCGAAATTATACGTACAGCAGACTTTTCATATTCTGCCACAGTCCCTAAAGCTGTGTTTATTTTGCTCTGTTGCTCTAAGGGAGAAGAAGCTAGAGGGTTCTTATATTCCAGGCCTACATCTAAGAAGCAACATGTGAGAGCAGTGGAGAACCAAGTATGTTGACCCTTAGGTTCTCAGCTTAACTATCTCCTTAAAGAGAACTGACACCAGGTTTGATCAATTATTTGTTTATTTGGATTCCTGGCTAGATTATATGGTCCACAAGGCCAGGTACTAAGAATTTGCTTTACTCATCACTGTATGGCCATTGTCTAACATAGTGACCAGAGTAGTTGCTCAGTAAATATTCACTTAAAGAACTAAGTGAACCAAGATCCTTGTTCAGAATCAAGAAGTGCACTTTCTAGGCCTCAAGTACCCTTTTGCTCTTTATTATTAGGTTTACCTCAGAAACTTGTTCTACTCCTGGCCCTTCCTTCTCCCAAAGCAGCCCCCACTTTGACTTGGAATGGGGGATTCCCTTTGCATATATTCATCAAGAGAGATAAAGGAGATCAAAGAAGGAGGCCCCTTAATTCTGTTGCCAAGCCTTCAGTAGCCACCATCTATTAGAATTCAGAGTACGTTTTGCCATAAAATATAATTTTGGGGGTGTAAAATGAGTTAAATGATGTTTTAATGAGCTGGCCAGGAATACAACCACCAGAATTGCTTCTAAAGAGTTAAATCATTCTGAGTTAAACCAACAAGAATAAAAATGCCTTTTGGATCACAGTTCATTTGTAAGTGGGGTTGCCTCTATTCCAAAAACGACTAATATTACAAAACCAAATGTTTGATACTGTTCTTTGAATAATTATTTATTTTCTTATTACTACTTCCAAAGGAAGATGTTATAATAAATTATAATAATAATTTTAGACTACTAGGTAATAATTTGCATATTTTGTCCTACTATTTATTTTCTCAAAGAAAATTAATTATAAAATTCACTACTCCTGCTACCAGATACCAAGTCAAGGATTAAAAAATGTCTCTTTACTCAGCACGTATAGAACTTTCTGGCAGTTGATAACATCCATATCTACACGACAAAGTAGAAGGCTCTTTATCTTAAGTAAAAGCTATTCCTTAATTGTGGTAGAGACTTCAGTGCAGTCTCTGAAGGCTTAGATGTAGGAAGAACTGCCTTCAGTCTTGGAGCTTGCTTGCATCATTCCGTGTATCTTGGTGATGGGGGGTATTCTACTTACCACTTGGAAGAATTAGGCTGTATTACAGATCCTTTAAGAACTCATTAGGATTAATGCCTGAGTACTACTGAGTACCACAGCAGTCACATAATCAGCTGTCGAAAAATCACTGAGCTAAAAACCCCGCAGCATGTTCTATTATCTCTGCTTTAAGAAGGTTCTGAAATACATCTCTGGGGTTGCATTTTGTCAGCCTATATGGGCACTTCGAAACGTCATTGAAGGCTCTTCCAAGATAACAATGGCATAATTTTTCCTAAGGGAAGGCCACTACTCCAAGGAATGCCCTCTCTGGAGTAATCGCTGCTCAGGGCCCATCCCCTGGAGCCAGGCCAACAGGGGAGTGGCTGTCCTCTACACACAAGCTTACGGTCAGCTCTCTTCTTGCCAGAACTACATATAGTATGAGCCGGCTTATGCAGGGTGTTGGAATCACAAGGACAGAGTAAATATGCTGGCTAAGTGGCCTTGAATGTATCCCAAGTATCCTTTGGCTGTTTATGTGAGGAAAGGCAGGCCAGTTAAAAGCAGGCTCTGGTAGTTGAGTTGTCTTTTATTAATCTCACAACACCCTGGGAAACACTTTAAGGTGGTTCTGTCCCAACGTTATAGAAGGAGAAGCTGAAGCCACCTTTCTAGAAGCCTGACTGAGAAGGAAAGTTTATTGCTGCTCTGAAAATAAAAGCCTATCATTTCCCTTGAACTGAAACATCTGTTTTGGTTGCTACAGTCATGATTCGTATTAAGAGGATATTTCAAATGTTGCATTCTAAGTATTTCAAAATGGTCAAGTTCTAGATACTAAAGCTATTCCTACAGAATTGTCACCGTAGTGGAATGAAGAGAAAGGAGAGCTTTTAAGTTCATGCTGATTCCTCCAGTTTCAGTGACTGATACTATGGAGTTTATATCGGTATACACGGATTCATTTTTGACTGGAAAATAATCAACAACTTGCGTACTAACTGAACTCGACCTATAATACTGTAAATCACTTGCCCAATATTCTTAGCTTCTAAAGGTACTTGGTTTAGCAAAGTAAGGCCAAAGACAGAATTGAACAGGATGACCCAAAGTAGTTCACCTATTTCTAAGTTACATCAGGACCAAAAAATAAAATCGAAATGAACGTGGCAAAGAGTTTAGCTATAGCGTAAAACATGAAATCAGCCTTACCCACTGCACCCGATGACTTTATTGTACAGATAGGATGGCAAGCCTTTCAGGTGAATGTTGTTATCCACGTACACGTATTGTAGTTCTCGAGATCGACCTAAATCTGGATTGGAAAGAAAAGTACTATAATTCCTAGAAATACGTACCAGTACAATGTGAAATGTAAAATGTAATCCATATTAGAGTAAGTCAAAATTTCTATTCTGGAAGACAGATTGTTATAGATTTAACTGAACTCTGAGTGTGAAATTATGTCAGCTGGAATATTAGATTCTGCATCAGAGAACGTGACTGTAGAAAAATAACTTAACCCACCTGGACTTTGATTTCTTGAACTGTGAAATGAGATAACTGGGAAGAGAATATGATTAGATTTCCTTCCCACCTAAAAATTCTGTGACCTTTTAGAGACAATTTTAATTTAAAAATAATGGTTGTTGTAGGTCTGCATTCAGTTTCATTTTTCTCCAATGGAAAAAAGGTGATATAAACAAAGTTGGCAAGTCAGCCTAGCCCGGCTTAGTTCTACCCCTGTATCACCTACTGCGTCTCACCTCCCCCAGGATAGAGTGAGGGGAGCAGAGGTGAGGGAGGGCTAGGGATCAGGCCCTGGCTGGGCTGAAGTCTCTGGAGCTAGGTCAATGTCGGAATGGATAGACTGCCCAAGGCTGTAGGGGGAGGAAGAAGCAAAGGGAACCCTAAATCCCAGTCCTCTAGTGAAGGGTGAAGATGAGGTGGACAAGTCCTGCAGGCCAGTGAGTAAGGACTGGAATGGGTATTGCTACAAAGAAAACCACAGGCCCAGAATGGAGTCACTTATGCTAGGCCACGTCACCAAACCAGGCCTTAATACTTAACCTAATTACAGTCTCAACCTCCCTCAGGAATGTAACCTTTAACCGGTCAACATGGAATTTCCTGGTAAGCACTACGAAATTTACTGCTAGACCCCATCCGTTCCCCTCAGCAGGGCTACCTTGCCTAAAACAATGCATTCTTTCCTAATAATTTCCTTTTCACTGCTCCCTCTCTGCCTTTAAAAACTTTTCCTTTTCTGCAGCTTGACGGAGCTCCGGAGCTCCTTTCGACTTGCTAGGTGGGATGCTGCCCCATTATCACTTAATAAAGCCAATTAGCTCTTCAAATGCACTCAGTTGACTTTTTGTTATTTAACAGTATGTAGGAGGAATGGGAAGAGGTGAGAAAGGGGGTCCAAAAAGAGGGGTCTGCAACAGGAACAGGTGTGCCAGAAAGAGAGAGAATCCAAATGTTTTCCAGAAGCAGCAGGTAACGGGGGAGCAATGGCTGGAGGAGGACTCGGTGAAGGGACAAGCATGGGGTACTGAAGGCGATCTCTGGCCAGCACAGGCAGCAGTCAGAGACACTTCCAAGTGTTGAGGTCATCCCTTCCTGCCTACTGTGTGCCCCAGAATGTTCCACTAGCTTTCCTCTCCACTCCCAGCGCTCACTGGGTGGGGCTCTTTGTCTTCACTGCCACAGAACAGAGTCCTCAGCAGCCTTGCTAAACCCTCGACTCCCTGAAGCAAGAACACAATCTTTGAAAAATCTTCTGCAGTTTTGCTTGTGCCAACAGGCAATAGGCTGAAGGACATCTCCTCCCTCTAGACCTGCAGTTTGGGAAAATACAGAGGCCCAGATAGCTGAATTAGGAGGTTCTTAAATATATTTACATTTCAAAAGGAAACCCATTCACCCATTAAGGACCTTAAGGATAGACACATGAATACGATATAATATAGATGTAGACAGCCAGGAAAAATGATAAAAATCACTGCTCTAGGGAGGCTTGTAGAAAGTCTCATGGGTTCACAGTGGGTTCTGGACAATCTGTTACAGAAAGTGGGGAGGGGTGACAGAAGACTGAGGTGAAGAAGGGTTCCTCGTGGGAGAGGGCAGGAAGGGTCCACATAGCCTCCTCCTTCCCACTGCTTGTTCTATCACAACGATCCTGATACTCCTGTCCAGAACTAGCACAGGAGCAAGACCCAAAAAGAGGAACCAAAGCTGGGAGTGCTGGGAGGCATCAAAAGGGGAAGTGGCAACTCTCAGGGAGAAAAAATAATTTCCGGGCTACTGGCTAGAGATGCCCCTCCCCAGTGTGGTGGCTTAACAAGATCTAACCAACAGAACAGGCAGAAATGGTGTGTGATTTCAGACAGTAAACCACAGAAGGCAACGTGGCTTCCTCTTTGCTCTCTGCCTTGGATCACTCATTCTGGAAGAAGACAACTTCCTGGTCAGGAGGGCCCTCCCACAGATGTCTGGAGAGGAAATGGGGCCATCTTGGAAGCAGCCCCCCCACCTCCACCCCAGGTCAAACATTCTGATTACTACAGCCCCAAGCCTATGTAAATATTCTGTTCCTCTTCAAAATCTTGCATATTAGTTTTAGCATCCACCAATGGCTCTTGTTTGCAATAATTATTGTATGGTATTTATCTAACAGTGAGTTCTTATTACCGTCTTTCTGTAAGGAAGAGCCTTCCCTTCCTTCCCATTTATTTTTTATATCAGTATGGATTCATGGATATTTATTTTATCATAAGGACTAAAAACCCAATACCATTATGATTTTATCAGTCAAAATGTTCCAGTTTTGGCAACTAGGAGCAGCTTAAGGTTGGTTCTTATGTTCTTTTAACAAGTTTTCATCCCTTTTTGAGCACTTCCTTACGAGTGTGAACATTTTCAAATATGTCCGAGGGCCATTTTTACATATATTTTTGTGAACTGTCTGTTCATAGTTTATGTGTCTGTTCTTTCACTTATTAGCCCCGGGAGCAGAGCTTCAGTCTGCAAGACGTTAAATGTCACAGTAGTGCCCCTCAACCTTCCCAGGTTGTTATGACAACTGAATGTGAATGTAATCTGTGAAAGTTAAATCACTACACAATATTTTTTGAAGCATAAGAATAATATACTACATGTAAATAATGTATACTCTTACGTTAGTAAATCTGTAGAAACATATCTGCCGGCATAAAAGGCTATAAATTTATAGAACATAGATGGAAAAAATAGAGATAGAAATACCAGAATCCACTTGCATTGAAAAAGGCCTCAACATTACCCAAAGAATTCCTCTTCTAGATTTCTTCACTACTTCTCTGATATGACTACAAATCCTGTCATCACAAATAGACATCTGTAGACTTGAAAGGCATATAGAAAACTGGAATTTTTCCAAAAAATGAAACTACATTGATAAAATGCAAAAGCTCTGGTTTCAGATTTGCCTTTCAGAGTCCCTATGGGACTCGAGGAAAGATTCTTTACTTGAGCTTCTACAGCAGTGAAGAGTATAGGATACTAATTAATGGAGTAAGAACAGTCTTGGAGTCAGACAACCTGGGTCTGAATCCCCATTCTTCTATTTACTAAATGGGTGTCCTCAGTTTCCCTAACCATATAAAGGAGAAAATAATGCTCTTTTTTTAAAGATTTATTTATTTATTTTAGAGAGAAAGCACAAGTGGGGGGAGGGGAGAGAGAGAGAGAATCCCCAGTGGACTCTCTGCTGAGCACAGAGCCCGACACAGGGCTCGATCCCACGACCCTGAGACCGTGACTTGAGCCAAAACCAAGAGTTGGACACTCAACCAACTGAGCCACCCAGGCGCCCCAATAATGCTGTCTCTTAAGTTCGGTGAGAATTACTAACAAAGCTTCTAAATTATCAAGCAGAATCCTTGGCATACACCTTCCCCAATATATGGCAATTATTATTATTCTCATTATTAATAGGTGACATATTTGGAAGTGTGGCCCTACAGCAGAAGGCCAATTAAGAGAGAATTCTCCTTGGCATGCAGCAAAAGGCACTAACACTTTTCTATAGTTTAATTGCACAGAAAAGAGTTGGAGGCAACAGCCTCTAGAGACAGTGATTCATCCCCTTGAGTCAAGGACACAAAATGGGACATGACAGAGGAAGCACCTCTCCCCTCTAATACACACAAAAGAGCTTGTGCAAATGAAAAGAGGCTACATGCAAGGATCATAATACAAAATTAAATAAAAGCTGACACTGGCTACTTCCTACATGGTTTTGTCTTCTTTCCTACCCTAGTTTTATAGGGGAAAAAATGAAGAGTCAGTGATTTAAAAATACTATATGGTTTCGATCTTATCTTAGATTTTTCGATATTCCAGAGAATTCTTTTTGTAACTCCTGACTGCTTTAGGGAATGTCCTTTTTTATATATGCCCTTAATGGAATGAATGATTTTCTACTGAAGCTGAAAGAAAACATGACTCAGTTGTGATCAAATCTATCACACAGTAGTAAGTGTAACACCACACGGACATGAATATTTAATATAGACACTTAACCTTCCCAAATAACACAATCTCATACAGAGTACAGGATGTGGTGGGCTATGGAGTCAGAACGGAGTCTGAATCCTGGCTTTCTACTTCCTAACTGCTACAAGACACAGGGACAGGGGCAAATCAAACGCTCCTAGCCTGTTACCTCCTCTGCAAAACCAGACAGTAATACTTATCTCACAGGCTTGTCAAGAAGCCTCAACAATGTATACAACACCAAGCCTGATCCCTTGCATAATAACTGGTTCCCGATATATCTTAGTCTTTTACCTCTCTCCTGTGAATGTAAAGAGAAGATCACAAAACAGAGTGCAAGATCATAAAGAGAAGCAGGCAGCTCTTGCTTTAGCTGACCCAGCACAGCCTACTGGCCAGGCCAAGACCCCTAAACCCCCGGCAAGACCACAGGCTGTCCGGGCAGAGCTGTGAGAGTCTCATGAGAGCATGCTCTCGGCCAAAGACCCTTCCGCTGGCAAAACCCCAAGCACAATGGAATGGCATTTTATAATCATAATGAGGCTGAAATGTAAGTATTTCTGTCTGAAAAAGCTTTGAAATATTTCTTCTGTTCTTAAGAGAGAAAAATCTTCACTCGATAATTAACTTTGGAAGAGACCATTTGTGTACTAGCTAAGAAGCTGGTTTGTTTTCTTCCTTCCATTAATTTTCATATATTACTACCCTTGCAATAAATTTCCAGGTAATAATATTTTTTAAAGTTCCTGTGCAAAAATGCTCAGTACTTGAACTTTATAAAGCAAGGAAGTTGTCCATATGCATAGATGCTAAAGCAACAAAGAACTTCTTCATGTGGCTTTTAAAAGGGCTGTACTGTGTCTAAAATGTTTCCCGTTTTTTTCCAGACGCACACATCAAAGTATTGTTAACTTAGAAATTAGCAAAAGCTAGCCGTCTTGCACAAACTCCAATTCTTTTTTTTTTTCAACTTCAAGGCCCTGGCATATGCAGTCCACATGGCTGAAGACGGAACAAAAGCTCCTCTGTATCTAGGTTACTGCTCTTTTAACTATGCTGTAAAAGCAAGCGCAGGAGGACAGCGTGGGCCAGAACTTCATAGGATCTGTTTACTGCACACTTACCAGTATGAAACTCATTTATTTTATCAGAAGGTGAATGATGTATGCTCTTCCACAAAATGATGGGGTAACAGAAACTACAACATCACAGCATAGACCCACATAGGCTGTTTGCAAGACTGTCCATGTCACATCAAGTATCATGGTTCAGTCAGTCAGATGTATTACTAGTCATGACTACATTTTTAATGTAATTTTAAAATGTGGGCTTCTTTACAATGAATTCAGAGTAGTATACCGTGTATTCCAAAACCGTCTTTAAAACAAGTTTAAAAATTTACCTACATGGCTCTTATGAAGAGAACCTTTCAACCACTTTTCCAGAAGAATGACCTTTTTTATTTTTTATTTATTTATTTATTTATTTATTTATTTATTTATTTATTTATTTATTTATTTTTAAAGATTTTATTTATTTGAGAGAGAGAGAATGAGAGACAGAGAGCACAAGAGGGAAGAAGGTCAGAGGGAGAAGCAGACCCCCCGCTGAGCAGGGAGCCCGATGCGGGACTCGATCCCAGGACTCCAGGATCATGACCTGAGCCGAAGGCAGTCGCTTAACCGACTGAGCCACCCAGGCGCCCAAGAATGACCTTTTTTTAAAGTGTTAGTTTCTTTTTTAATTATTGAAGCACGGTTGACATACAGTGTTTTCTTTAAACATATGCACACACACTCCATTTAATCTTTTACATAATCATATTCTTTCTGATCTACTCAACTTGTACAGAGATTTCACAGGGAATTATAATTCAATAAGATGCTTTCTACATAGATCATCAACAACTGTTAAAATAAATGGATTTTAAGGAATTTGAATGACTGAAGGCTTCTTTTGCTGTTGGTTTAAATATGCAAGCATCAGCATCTCTAATTCTTTTTTTTTTTTTTTCAGCATCTCTATTTGTGTTGCATAGTTCAGGTGACAAAGAAATTATAGCGAGCAATGAGCCAGACACTGTACTAGATGCTTGGGGTACAAAAGTGAAGACACACCCAGTCCCAACCCTTTCTTTTTTTTCCTTTTAAGATTTTATTTATTTATTTGATAGAGACAGAGATAGCGAGAGCAGGAACACAAGCAGCGGGAGTGGGAGAGGGAGAGCAGGCTTCCCGCAGAGGAGGGAGCCCGATGTGGGTGGGACTCGATCCCAGGACCCTGAGATCATGACCTGAGCCGAAGGCAGATGCTTAACGACTGAGCCACCCAGGCGCCCAACCCTTTCTAACAGTCTAGCAAAACAATCAAAATAGCTCATGTTGACCACATGCTTACGTAGTACTTATGAGTGATAGTGTTTTAAATGGATCTTATTTAATTCTCACAACAGTGCTATGAAGTAGGTATTCATTTTGCCCTGTTCCTAAGACTTAGATTAATTAGCCTTTTTAAGCCCAGGATCACACAGCAATTAAATGGCAGACCCAGAATTTAAAAGCAGATGGCCTGGTTCACCATGACGTTAGCTCGACAGCCTCCCCAAACACATCATTTCCATATAAGCAGGGAACTCCCACATCACGTAGGAGGCGATACTCCCCAGTGAGCTGCATGGGTGTGGGTGGTGTGGGTGCCAGAGGACAGGCACTGTGCCCAAGCATCCAGGTGTGATGTGAGGATATACGGCCAAGGAGATACCTGATGAACAAAATATCCCTTTGCTTCCTTTATTTTTTGATCTTTTTTTTTTCCTCTTTGCTCCCCTTAAAAGACCAGATAACTAGTAACGGTAGTTCTGACTTACAGATTTACAGCAGTAATTTGAAGAAATACCAAGAATTCCCTCAGAGAAGATCCCAAAGAAGGAGACTTCATGCCGACAGTCCAGCAGACTCAAGAATTACAACAGTGAGTCTTTGAGTGCCGCGGCCGCCGGCGTGGAGAAAACAATGTCTTCATTTTGCATCTCATCCTGAGCTGTTGCCCAGCTGGACTTGTACCTGTTTTTCTCCTGCCCCCCAAAACTGAAGACTTTTACTGAAAACTATGACTGATAGAAACTCCAGGTGTTTGCTTTAGAGTCCACTGACAACATCTTCCAGATTTTCCTAGGACTGTACATTCTTGTCACTATTTTAAAAACTCTGAGTTCCAAAATCAAATTAACGAAAACTTTGCTGGCAAAGATTCTGCTCAAAGATCTAGCGCTCCTACTACTTATTTTTCTAAACTTCACATCTGTATTACTATATTTCCTATGCTGGGGCACCTGGGCGGCTCAGTCAGTGAAGTGTCTGCCTTCGGCTCAGGTCATGATCCCAGGGTCCTGGGTTGGAGCCCTGCATTGGGCTCTCTGCTCAACAGGGAACCTGTTTCTCCCTCTCCCTCTGCCTGCTACGCCCCATGCCTGTGCGCGCGCTCTCTCTCTCTCAAAAATAAATAAAATCTCGTATTTCCTATGCTGTACATTACATCACTGTGTGTTATTTATTTTATTACTGGAAGACTGTACCTCTTAATCCCCTTCACCTATTGTGTCCATCACTCCACCCCCTCTACTCTGGCAACCATAAGTTTATTCTCTGTAGCAATCTATGTTCTCTGTATTTATGAACAAAACTCATACATAGTTTATAAGTTTGTTAGACTGTTTGTGTTGTTTTTTAGATTCCACATATAAGTGAATTCATACAGTATTTGTCTTTCTCTGACTTATTTCACTTAGCATAATACCCTCTAGGTCCATCGATGTTGTCACCAATAGCAAGATTTCATTCTTTTTTATGACTAATATTCCATTGTATGTACATATTACATCTTCCTTATCTATTCATCTATCAATAGACACTTAGGTGGCTCTCATAGCTTAGCTATTGTAAATAATGCTGCAATGAACACAAAGGTACATATGTCTTTCTGAATTAGTGTTTTCCTTTTCTTTGGATAAATACCTAGAAGTGGAATTGCTGGGTCATAATATACTTCTATTTTTAATTTTTTGAGGAACAACCATACCATTTTCCAGAGTGGCTGTACCAGTTTACATTCCCACCAACAGTGCACAGGGTTCCCTTTTCTCCACATCCTAGCCAACACTTGTTATTTCTTATCTTTTTGATGCTAGCCATTCTGACAGGTGTGAGGTGATATATCAAACTGTGGTTTTGATTTGCATTTCCCTGATGATGAATGATGTTGAGCATTTTTTCATGTGTCTGGTTTGCCATCTGGATGTCTTCTTTGGACAAATGTCTATTCAGGCCCTTTGCCCATTTTTTAATCAGTTTATTTTTTGATATTGAGTTTTAGGAGCTCTTTATATGTTTTGGATGTGAACCCTTTATCAGATACATCATTTGCAAATATCTTCTCTCCCATTCAGTAGGTTTCCTTTTCATTTTTTTTTTGGTGGTTTCCTTCACTGTGCAAAAACTTTTAGTTTGATACAATCTCATTTGTTTATTTTTGCCTAAGGAGACAGATCCAAAAAAAAAAAAAAAATCACCAAAACGAATGTCAAAGGGGTTAACTGCCTATGTTTTCTTCTAGGTGTTTTATGCTTTAAGGTCTTATATCTAAGTCTTTAATCCATTCTGAGTTTATTTTCTTTCTTTTTTTTTTTTTTAAAGATTTTATTTATTTGACAGAGAGAGACACAGTGAGAGAGGGAACACAAGCAGGGGGAGTGGGAGAGGGAGAAGCAGGCTCCCGCAGAGCAGGGAGCCTGATGCAGGGCTCGATCCCAGGACCCTGGGATCACGACCTGAGCCGAAGGCAGATGCTTAACGTCTGAGCCACCCAGGGGCCCCCTGAGTTGATTTTCATTTATGATATAAGAAAGTGGTCCAGTTTCATTCTTTTGCATGTTGCTATAACAGTTTTCCTAATACCATTTCTTGAAGAGACTATCTTTTCTTCACTGTATATTCTTGCCCACTCTGTCAGAAATGAACTGGCCATGTAAGTGTGGGTTTATTTCTGGGCTTTCTACTCTATTCTATTGATTTATGCATCTGTTTTTATGCCCATGCCAAACCGTTTTGATTACTACAGCTTTGTAACATGGTTTGAAATCAGGTAGCATGATACTTCCAGCTTTGTTCTTTTCTCAGGATTGCTTTGGCTATTCGGGGTCTTTTGTGGTTCCATACAAATTTTAGGATTATTTTTTCTAGTTCTATGAAAAATGTCATTGGTATTTTGATAGGAATTGTACTGAATCTGTAGACTGCTTTGGGTGGTATGGACATTAGAACAATATCACATTTGTACCCTTTAAAGAATGAGCAGCAGTTCTCTCTTGCTTTAAACTGGTATTTAAGAAAACAGGGCTAACTTTTTCGTATTAATCACTTCCTCATCCCCAAATCCTCTTCCAAAACTTTAGAGAAAAATATACTCTAGGTGACTTTTCTCTTCACACATTAGCACAGTACAGTCAATGTTGGCCCATGCTACAGAAGCCATATTAAATAACCATACTAACTTCCTAAGAAAACCTTAAGGCAACAGCGAAGATCCAATGTGATGAAAGAAAAACAAAGCAGAGGTATCATTAAGACAGTGGAAAAGGGTCAAATGAGTAAGCAGCACGAAGACAAACAATTTTTGTTACAAATACTTGCAAGAAGACAGAGTCCAAAAAAGAGCACTGAATATCCATTTTCTTGAAGAAATACAAGTCATAATAACTTTATTCCTGAAACAAGGTCTGCATGGGCTTTAATTAACAGAATAACTCTCTCTCACTTTTTCCCATTACTAGTTTTTGAGCCTTCTTTTCAAACCTTTTTCTCCTTTTTCATTATGCCTTTGATTAGAGACGTATCCAACAATCTCCACAGAACACGGATGAGAACAAGATTTTAGTGGAATGTTTGGGTCTCTCCTTGGAAAGTAGTCATCATGACTTCCACTCAAACACAGGACTAGTTCCAACCACTGGGATTTCTGATCTGTACTAGAACAAACGCTTTAAGCACTGAGACTTATTTAAGGCTACACAACTTTGCAAATAGTTCCCACTAAACAATGACCTCAAGGCAGTAGTTCTTCAAACTGCAGATCAAATACATTCATGGTTCAGCAAAGTACAGTTTACATTCATCTCTAAGTCTGAGATTACAGAATTATTACCTGGTTTCCATCTAGTTTCCATACTGGTTTTGCTTGGACTGAATTATTTTCTTAAAAAATAGGAAAGAGCAATTCTCTTCCTGACTTTCTAAGCTGATACAGAGCAAAAAAGAACAAGAAGCAATAGAAAAGCCAAGTATAGTTAACAGATTTGTGTCTAATACGCCATTTGCAATGAAAGAAGGGACTTCAGCGTAAGTTTTGAAAATGCCTAGAAGCTACTTTCTAAAACTGCACCCTACTTGGCATAAACTGTTTTGTTTTTTTCTAGACAAGGTATCTAATCCCTATAAAGGAAAAAGCAACTACAACTACTACAGAAAACTGAAGTGATCGCCTGTTATGTGATAAAAGGCCAGTTTACCTCCCTGTCAAAGTCTCCAAGGACCAGCTCTAGGACTGGTTTAGAAACCCAAATAGTTTCCTGTTAGTAGGAAGCTATTCTCCACTAAGTTTTGGCTTCAGTACATGGTAGTTTATGTACTAGAATATTCTATTTATCTCAGTGTCATTTGCCAAATGTTCTTGGTTAAGAATTCGTTCACTGTTTTTCTAACAGGCAAAAATTCCACCTGGTGGGGTGCCTGAATGGCTCAGTCAGTTAAGCGTCTGCCTTCAGCTCAGGTCATGATCTCAGGGTCCTGCGATCAGGCCCCACACTGGACTCCCTGCTCAGTGGGGAATCTTCTTCTCCCTCTCCCTCTGCCCCTCCCTGCCACTCATGCTCTCTCTCTCTCAAATAAATAAATAAAAATCTTTAAAAAAATTCTACCTTCTCATGTAGGGATAACTTTTGTCTTCTCATTTTCTTAAACTACAGGAGTTACTAACATTGAGTTTAGATGACACAGCACTTCCTGGGGGCTAACTAAAGGATGCTCTTCCATAGCCAATTTGTGCCTGGGCAACCTCACAGTACTTATATCTTTTATTCATCATTAAATAAGTTGTGAACATTACTGAATAATCAGGCTTATTAATTATACAAGAGAGACCAGGAATACCTGGTAAAAAAGACTTAGAGGAAAAAAACCCTTTCCTTTGTATTTTCCTACCTTTCAGAAGCCCAGAGGTGAGTCACAACTCTGAGAACTATTTAGTATGCAGACCTATATTGAATCAACAACAAATACTCTCATTTCAAAACCTCTAGTAAATATCACAGCATGAGACTCAAGTGATTAGTTTCCCTCTCCTCCTCACCGATAGTCACCACTGTGGAAAAAGCTTCTGTTTGTAGACTGATTTGTCACTCAATCAATTATCATGGTATCATTAGAGTAGGAGCATTCTTCTTTCTTGATGCATCTTTTCATCTTTAAAAGAATGTCCTCGAAGAGTGTTATGGCTTAGCTAGTCTTACACATTATTTAAGTCACCCTATATATACCTTCTCTAGGTGCTTTTTGAAGATGCTGAAACATGACATTCTTTTTTTTTTTTTCCCCATGAAGCCAGAGATAAAAACTTGCTTTTCTTCTAAGACAACCTTCTTTGGTGAGCAACCAAATTCTGTAAGTAACTCCCCAAAACAGGATTCCTATGTCCAATCCCGGGCAGAGATATTATAGCACCCATTTCATAAGCCTTTAAGTTCCTGTACTATGCTCATAGAATCACGTTTAAACATAAGAGACTTCTATTTGAAAACTTTAGTTGTGTGTGTGCATGTATACACACAGTATCTCCTAACTACTGTAAAGAGACATCCCTATTTGCTAGGTTTCCAAGAACAGTTCAGTTGTCTGAGGAAAGGCAGTGCCTGCAGCCGCATGCTTCATTTGACTCTGTCCGCCATAGTTCATAGCATTAGACAGCTTTTGTTTATCAGAAAGGAGTTCAAAGAAAGGTTTCAAGTGCACAAACTCTGTGGAAGGACATCTATGGATTTAATTATTTTTCTCCGAAAGATCTAATCGAACCCCTTTTCCAAAACCACCTTCGTGGTATTAAAAAAACAAAAAGGAAAACAAAACCTCCCACAAAACCGAAAAACAACATGAAGAAGATTGCTGATATTTCTGTCAGATTCATTTTCATCATCTTCACAGATTATCCTGTCTCCAATTTCCCGAAGCCCTCTCTGGCGGTCTCACCCACTTCTTTACAAAGGTTCACCCAGTATAACAGGGGAGAAAGGCCACTAGTGCTCGTATTTGCTTCCTAACCTTGGGCTCCTGCTGTTCTCAAAGAATCAGTCTGAGACCAGGGCTGAGCACTGCTTCAGTCAGCCTGTTTCTTTCTAAGTGGACAATTTTTAACCTCCTCCTCTTGCTTGTATGTCTTTCTCTGGTAAAATCAACCCTTACCCACAGGCCTGTGTCCTGCCAGGGCCGTGAGCCTTGTGAGGAATGTGAAACCGCTTCCATCTCCTGGGCTGTCCGTGGCCCCAGGCTGGAGAGCTGTGGTCACCTCGATGATGCGAGGGACCCTCCTCCTCAGAACCCAGAGCAGATCCTCCTGCCTCTCATGCTCTTTGACACCATATCGACCAGTTCACAAAGTAAAATCTCTCCAAACACAGAGGCAAGGTTTTGGGGGTGACAAGACCTCTAGAGACAGAGAGCAATCTGCAAGGCTCTACTCACCACTGAACCCCAGTGCTGAAGAAGAGACGCCCACATCCTCGCCCACACCAGCACTTACCACAGGGCACACAGAAGATGCCCCAGCAAATAAATGACTGAGGTGCCAAAGCAGAAGAGCAGCCAGGCAATGTGTCGTGGACTCTACCTTCTACCTAACGATCGTTTCTATCACCTGGCACCAGCCACTGCCACGCCCGCCATCTGCTGCTGCAGGCAATTCAGCATGATCCACAAGGTTACTCCTCGGTACTACAAACCAAGAGCCATCAAGTTCCTATTGCAATGGCTTCTCTCTTCTCCCAGCATCACTGCCACCACCACCACAGCACGTGCTTGGCTGTGTCACTGCTAAAACGACAGGTTAGCAGAGTGGCAAATGACCATGGCAATAAGGAGCCATAGCTGGATGAACTACAGTGAGGTAGGGAGAACAGGCAAGATGAAGGGCATGGAGCCTGGCTGGACTTGAGACAGGACCCACAGGCTAAAGACTGGTAAACAAGATTCATTTAGTTTAAAAAGTCCGACTGTACACGGGATTCTAGGCAGAACCCAGGCTCTTGAGCTAGATGGCATTCTGGTAAGTGTACCTCTGGACGTGAGAACAGGGCTGTGGATCAGAGCCATAGGCAGGATGTAGTCAGTTGCTGATGAATGGTTTAGACTTGAGACAAAGCATATCTGATGGAAGAAACAAGAAGACAAGAAAAACAAGTTGTGAACAGCATAAAATTAAGGAATCAGGAACTCCAGGGAGGTTGAAGGGGCCAGGCAAAGTAAGAAGAATGGCTAACACCAAGAAAGAACTAGATAACAGGTCTCTGGCCTAAGCTTTTATAAGATTTTTCTTGTTGTAGGACCTGCTGATGATAGATTAGAAATAAGTAACTTGGAGCACCTGGCTGGTGTCCAGAGTGGGTAGGTGAGACAAAGCTATACCCTCTGGCAGACAGACCCTGCTAAGTATGTAGAGACAGAGATTGAATTGGGCCAACTAGAGTGTCCATATGAGTATTTCAATACAAAATGGCTGCCCAAATTTGACACTGGAGGTGGCTATACAATTAGAAAGATGCTCAGTATGGTTCAGCCCTATTCCTTTTTTCTTTCCTTTTTTTTTAGAGGAGGGAGAGAGGGGTAGGTGGAGGGGCAGAGAGAGAATCTTAAGCAGGCTCCATGCCCAGCACAGAGCCTGACGTGGGGCTTGATGTCACAACCCTGAGATCATGACCTGAGCTGAAATCAAGAGTTGGGTGCTTACCCAAATGAGCCACCCAGGTGCCCCAAGTTCAGCCCTATTGCAAATGAGGTCCCTTTGTAGAGAGATCATGCCTGGGATGTGGAGATAGCATGTCAAGGTGGAAAGAATGTGGAGTTTAGAATCAGACAGAGTCTGAAACTCAATTCTGTCTCTCACTAGCTGTGATTCTGGGTGGGTTACTTAACTTCTCTGAATCTCAATTTCCTCATCTGTAAACAGGTTGTCAATAGGTTTTGTAATAACAGGTTCTGTAATAATTAAATTAGAGAGCCTCTGTACCGTGCCTAACAGAATACCTAATTCAATAAATGATTGTTCTTACAAAGAGTTGCAGTAGTATTACTCATGGAGACACTCCTTATTGATGTGGCCAGTAGTAACAACAACAGTAATAATAATAATTCTATGAACAATAGTATGGGCAACTCCAGACTTAACAAGCGAATCTGTTTCCAGGAATGCCTGAGAGTCAAATCATGGTTGCCTGTAATGGGGCGTCTAGCTTTACCTTGAATGCTGACGTTAGACCGCTGAGTTCTACACCACGCAGATCAAATCATCACATCCTTTACTTCCCTCCCCCCTCCCTTCCCTGATTCACCGATCAGCATCGACTGCGCCATCCTAGCCATCCCTTGGTAGGGAGTCGGCATTGGTACAGGCAACAGCTCCTAGAAGTGGTAAATACAAGTCTGGGGGTTCCTACAGAGGGTATGAATATGAGAAGGAGGACGGAACTTTTAAAAAGCAGGATATGATAATCCACAAGTTCCATCTCCTCAGTTGAGTCATCTGCATTTGTACAGTGCTTTAGAGTTCTTACATACACGCTATCTTATTGGACTTCAAAATAACTCCAAAGTCAACAGGATAAATGTTATTATTTCTGGTTTATACGGATAAGGTAAATGAAGCTCAGAGAGGTTTTAGTGATTTACTCCAGGTCATGCACTGCGAGGTGGGGGGAACCAGGTTAGAACCTGGATCTCTCGATTTGTAGGTTGGTGCTTCACTGCTGTAATTGTTTTATAACCTGTGATTAAACCAGCAGGTACTTTTATTTTTTTAATCTATTTATATTTGATATTTTTCTCACTTAAAAGAAAGCTCTGGTTTCTTAGAAATGTAACTTGCTTCTGAAATGGTTTTATTTCATTTTGCTAATTTTATAAGTATAGAATTTAATTATATTTATAGAAAAGTAATCTTTTTAAATTGGATAATTATTTGGTATTATTCAAATTGATTTTCACATTTCCCAGTTATTTTTAATTGAAAATAATATGTGTACTGTATTATGGTAGAAAATATTTCTTCTCAGAGACTAGTAAATTATTCACTTCACTGCCATCAGGGATAAATTATTAATAAAAAATGCTTTTATGAGTAAAATCATAGGAGGCTTACTATGACAGCTTAGGGTTCTGCGGGGCCTCATATTTTAATTTTTTTTAAATGGCACCTTTGTTTCTTACAAGTTAACAAAATAGTTCAATTCTCAGTGAAAATAAATGTATTCTTTTATTAAAATGGGCCTGCTACAGAAACCTACAGTGAATAATATGTTATTTGTTAGCCAGTGTGACATTTCTAGCTCAGCAGGGAGTTCGGCCAATTGTAAAGTTTTTAAAATTGTGTAGTCTGGTTATCCGACAATATTAATCATTAGGATACCCAATACAAATTTTTCTATGTAGAATTCAACATCTAGACAGGTATCTTTGTACCAGTAGCTGTCCTTTCATATTGCTCAATACCCCCCATCAATTTTATGGTCTTACATATATATAATATACATACATATGCTTTCATTCCTTTTTTAGAGTAAATCATCTCATATCGCCTATATTTTGTCCCTAAACGACATTTATGCACAGATTTCTGTTTTAAAATATGAAATCCCAGACTGAAATAAACTTCGTTAACTGGGACTGATGCTTTGTTCACTATAAAAATGGATTTAGAGGGGCAATTCAGGGATAAACAGAAAGAAGGCAACTACCCTATCCTTCCTAGTCAAGGACACAAAGGCTTTCGTCTTAGTCTTTGGCTTTTTTGCTTTGCCAGATGAACACGATCACTTACCAAGTGGCAAAAATGCGAGACGGTTTCCAGCCATGGAGAGCTCATTGAGGCTGGGCAGGTGGCAGAGATGACGCGGCACGCACCGTAGACGATTGCGGTCCACGGTGAGGTACTGCAGGGAAAGGCACAGGTGAAGCCTCTCGGGTAAACTTAGCAAACGATTGGTAGAAATGTCTAGTGTCTGCAGCTCCTTCAAATCGCCAACCTCTACAACCAAAATCAAAATTAAGATAAATCGCATCCTGATTAAATTAAATAAAATGAATCAATACTGTTAACAGTTCAAAACAAATAAAATCAGTAGCTGTAGCAATTTCCACAGACGTGAATGCCGAAGTATGCAAATAATCCAACAGAAGTAGGTGTCTTTAAATTAGCCTGCTAGAGTTTTTGTTTTTTTTTTTTTAATGGAGAAGAGTGCTCGCCTAGAGAAAGGAGAGACACAAAGTAGTGAATATGAGCCAGAAGTCTATTACCCCGGTTTCTGCTGCTTGATGAATCAAAAGTTGTTGCTCGTGTGGGAAAAGAACAATTACGGTCACCTCTAGGTACCTGGTCTTTGATACTTTTGTGATTTTACCTTCTATCTAGGTAAGTAGTAGGAGCCTTAAAAACAAATTATAGTATCCCAGCAAGTGCACCTTGTTTATATGAACTAGACAGAAAAGTATCTGGACTGAGAGTTGATGTCTTTTGGAAATTTTCACAATGGCAAAGAATATAGTAAGATGAAAATTGTTGGTAGGCAACATTTTTGGATACTGTTCAGCCATGTGGTTCCTTTTTTAAAAACCCACTCAAAGTATACACATCCTATGAAGATTTACTTTAATTTCATCCAAATGAAGTCCTTCCATTTATATTTTAATATTCCCTCATTAATGATACCTATAGTTGTAATCTGTTCCATGGTGACTACAATATGTCCCTGTATTACGCCAAATCACTAAGTCTAAAGGTTGGGAAGTTCTTTACAAGGTACTTCATCCTTTTCAGGAAAAATCACTGCCATGAAGCCTCTCTGAGCCGAGTAAGCTCTGCTAAGCAATCTCTAGGGAACGGACATTTACTCTGTGAAGACAGTACAATCTACTCAAGGTACCAAAGGAAGCACTGTGTAGGGCAAGTCTACTTCTTCCACATTATGGAACTTCCAAGTTGAAGACCACGGAGGCTGTCTCTTGGCCTTCTCTAATCCTGCCCTTGTTCCATGAGCCATTCCCCTCAGGGTAAGGTTTTCCATGTTCCGGCCACTTTATTGCACCCCCTGGGCACATCCCAGTTTGTTTAGGGGTTGGGTTAGTATTAGCAATGTCTTCTCTACCGGACAGAAAATCTTCTGCCCTATTGGATGCCCAATTACACAGACTACCTTTTCTTACTGCTACAGACCAGGGGTTGGCAAACTAGGGCTCACAGGAAAATCTGGCCGGTGGCCCACTTCTATACTGTTTGCAAGCTAAGACTGGTTTTTCTATTTCCAAAAGGTGGCAAAAAAACAGCAAAAACAAAAACAAAAAAGAATATATAGCAGAGACCATATGTGGCCTGCAAAGCTTAAAAATACTTACTATCTTGCCATTTACAGAAAAAGTTTGTCAATCTTTGTTAGAGACTGTTACCCAGAGCATTTTTAGTAACTATTTTTAATGGAAGTAATACAAGTGCAAAATATATTAATTTCTAATTATTTTTATAATATTACAAGGGATCTGTGCTGGGAAATTCATACTTTATTGCCCAATTTCCCCAATACTGAGCAACATATGCATTTGAATATGGGCAGGAAGGATTCAGGGAACAGTCTGTGATGCTTAAATGGGGTTTTGTTCTATTTGAACCTAACTGATGCACACAGGAGTCAATTTCATTCTTGGTTCCATTAGCACAGTATTTCATTTAGGTATGCTTGCCAATCTACCTATCTAATTCACACACAAAAAATGCCTCTAATTTGGGATGTGTGGGGGGAGGGAGTTGAGGGAAGGATCATCATGTCCTAGCACTGGATAAATAGCAACAAGAAACCTTCCTCACCTCACTTTATAAAGTTACTACAGGAATGAAATGGGACAGAAGTGCAAACAATCAGCTACACACCACGGGGCCAGGTGCAGAGAGAATAAGACAAGGTCTCCACCATTGAGAATTCCCATACATATAAGAGACAATGTGTGGGGCACCTGGGTGGCTCAGGTCATGATATCAGGGTCATGAGATCGAGCCCCGCCTTGGGCTCTGGGCTCAGTACAAAGTCTGCTTGAGATTCTCTTCCTCTTCCTCTGCCCCTCCCCCGACTCACATGTGCTCTCTTGATCTCTCTCTAAAATAAATAAATAAAATCCTAAAAAAAAAAAAAAAAAGAGAGAGATGATGTGTGATAGGAAGGTCAGAGAAAGAAGAGGTAGATGAGGGGTGGGAGAAACTTCTGCAAAATGTGCTGGAGGAGACCAGCACTTGAAAAGCTGAAAAGGAAAATGGATACAGCGCTGCCAGCAGGGGCTGGGGGTGGGGCTGAAAGATCAGGAAAGGCACGTAAGTGAAATATAAATGAGCATGCACAACCGGCTATTTGGAGCCCAACCAGTATCAAAGACGCCCATGGGAGAAGAGTAGGAAATAAGTTCCTTATGAAGGCCTTCATGCAGACGTGAGTGATAATGAATTCTGGGTAGAGAGACTTGGACTCACAGCAGTGAGAATATGACATCTCCTGAAGATTCACAGAGAATAACAGCACTCTTTTGAAAAAACTAGAATGATGGATATACAAGAAGCAGTGGAATGGAAGGAGAGTCTAGGCTGAGAAAACAAGTAGACATTTGACTAGAACAGAGGCAGTGTGACAAATTTAAAGAATTCCAGAGATATTTTAAGAAAAGCATCAGGGGTGCTTGACTAGAAACAGAAAATAGTAAAATAAAAAATGGTCAAAGATAGGGGCGCCTGGGTGGCTCAGTCGGTTAAGCGACTGCCTTTAGCTCAGGTCATGATCCTGGAGTCCTGGGATCGAGTCCCGCATTGGGCTCCCTGCTCGGCGGGAAGCCTGCTTCTCCCTCTGACCCTCCCCCCTCTCATGAGCTCTCTCTCTCTCTCATTCTGTCTCAAATAAATAAATAAAATCTTTAAAAAAAAAAAAGGTCAAAGATAATGTTAGTGCTTCTAGATTATTATACTCTAAGTATGGTGATGCCAATGCTAAAAACTTAATTTTTTTTTACGAAAAAATTAAAATTATATCAATACTTCTGAATTGCAGTATCTATTAAACCACATATTGAAAGAAATTTGAAAAATCTATTAAAAATCACATGGGAGCAAGCAAAAGGAATTATTTTAATCATTAGTTACAAAATAATTAAATGTGTAAAGAAGTGTTTTGATGTGGTTGCAAAAATTACTAAAGCTTGCAATTGCGCACCATTTTTTAATAAAGATTTATTTATTTATTTATTTATTTATTTATTTATTTATTTATTTATTTATTTATTTATAAGAAAGTGCAAGCGAGCATATGAGCAGTCACAAGTGGGAGGAGAGATAGAGGGGAAGGCAGAAGGACAAGGAGACTCTGCGCTGAGCCCTACACAGGGCTCGATCCCAAGACCCTGAGATCATGACCTGAGCCAAAACTAAGAGTCAGGCACTTAACCGACTGAGCCACCCAAGCGCCCCAGCTGCCCACCATTTCAATTTGGCATTGCCTTATTGTATTGTGAGATGGGGAAATAATATGTGATTATGAGTCTAAATTTTCCATAACGTGATGATTTACTTTTTACAGTGGTAACAGATCAATATTTACACTCTGCTTTGGCAGACAGGCACACATATTTCAGATATTAAAATTAGTAACACTTTTGACCAAAAAAGGGAAACACATAATGTCAGTACCAAAGGTCAAAGTACTGAGGAATGGGAAGGAGAACGAAAAGCTGACATTTCTTACTTCCTGTGTGAGATGAATAAAAGCATTTTATTAAATCTGAAACATGCAGGACTGCACATATTAAATGAATGAGTACAAAAAAAGGACATTATTCTCAGTAGCTTACTATTTTGGCCTTTTCAATTGTTATAAAAAAACTTAAGCTATTATTCCAATTAAAGTACTGAGTTGAATACTGTCTATAATGTGATTGGAAAATTAATGATTTTGTCAAACTGTGAAAGTATGTGGGAAAGAGAGAAATAAAAATTAAATAGCTTCTCAGGTAGACTCAACCATAATTTTCATGACCATTTCATACTAGGCTGCAAATCTAGGACTAAATATGGCATCTTAACTTCAATAATTGATTAAAAAATATACTTGCTTAAGCTCAGCCAACACAAAAATACATTTTTTTTCCAATTTTTATTCAAATTCTAGTCAGATAACATATGCAATGTTGGCTTCAGGAGCCGAATTCAGTGATTCATCACCCACATACAACACTCAGTGCTCATTACATCAAGTGCCCTCCTTAATACCCATCCCCCATCTAGCCCATCCCCCACCCACTCCCCTTCAGCACCCCTCTGTTTGTTCTCTATCTTTAAGTCTTTTATTGTTTGTTTCCCTCTCTCTTCCTTCTTTCTTCCTTTCTTTCTTTTTTTTTTGTGGGGGTAGGGGAAGTACCTTTTTAGAAAGCAACTGAGTCAAAATTTATCTAAGATTCTAACTTAAATACAAAAAATAGGAAATAAGCCTGGGGTAGCAATATATCAGGCAGAAATAAAGAAACAGAATCCAAAGTGTGGGCTCAAGTTAAAAACTTGAAAACTCTCAGTCAAATGTAAATCTAGCAAAAGTGGTCAAGTCTAAAGATGGCACCAAGGCCAGAACAACAGGATGCTCGTTAAGTAACTCTTCCTTCACTCCTGAAAATCCAAGATTCCTTCTATCAGTTCAGTCAGACTGAAAAACTTTTAGCATTTCTCATAGAGCAGGTATGCTGACAACAAATTCTCTTAGTTTTCCTTCACCTGGGAGTGTCCTCCTATCATTGTGATTCCTAAAGATTAATTTCATTAGATACAGAATTCTGGGGTGACCATGCTTTCCTCTCAGTACTTAAAGATGCTGTTCTATTGTCTTCCAGCCTCCATGATGTCCAAGGAAAACTCTACAGCTATTTGAATCATTGTTTCTTTAGGTGCTTTCAAGATTTATTCTTTAACTTTAGTTGTTAGCAGGTTGATTATGATGTACCTGTAAATGACTTTTTTGAATTTATCCTAGCTGGGGTCAGCTGAGCTTTTTAAGTAAACTCTATACCCAATGTGGGGCCCACAACCCCAAGATCAAGAGTCATATGCTCTACTGATGGAGCCAGCCAGGCCCTCTTAGCTGAGCTTTTTAAATCTATAAATTTATGTCTTTCACCAAATTTTCTCAGTTAAGCCATTATGTCTTCAAATGTAAGAGTTATTATAACTGAGTAAATATAACAGACTATTTACTTTTCTCCTTTTAAGTGTTTCAAGATATGCATGACTGCTGAAGGCAAAAATCATAGCATTATCTGATAAGATTTTCAATGTATATAGATGTACTACTTCTGATAAGTATAACACATAAGTTGGTGGAGGAAAGCAAAAGGAATTTCCAAGTAGATTTTGAAAGATATGTATAATGTAATTTCTAATGGAAAAACTAAAATAAAACAAATTTTAAAGAGATAAGCCCAGGGGCACATGGATGGCTCAGTCAGTTGAGTATCCAACTCTTGATTTCAGCTCAGGTCATGATCTTGGGTCAAGCCCTAAGTTGTGCTCCAAACTCAGCTCACCCCTGCTCTTCCCCCAGATTGTGCGCTCTCTCTCAAATAAATAAATAAATAAATCTTCAAAAAATAAATAAAATAAAAAGAGATAAGCCCCAAAAGCCAATAATTCAAACAGAATACTAAAATATATTTGAATAATAACAAGGCAGGAAAGAGGGAATAAAGAGACAAAATTAGAGGCAACAAGCAGAAAACTAATAATAAAACAGTAAGCCTAAATCTAATAAGGTCAATAATAACATTAAAAGCAAATAGCCTGAGGACACCGAAGATCCTAGTATAAAAGGAATCCATTTAAAATCTAAATACATGGATAGATTAAATATAAAGTGATAAAAACATATGCCAGGCAAACCATAACCAAAAAAGAAACAAAAACAAAAGCTGGACCTTCCAATAGATGGAGTGAGGAAGCTACCAAATCCTCTGCCCAGAAAGTAACTATAAAATTACAGAAAATTGTCAAAAGCAACCATTTCAGTACTCTGGAAACTGACCAAAAGTTTTCAACAAATGGAAAAGCATATATTCATGAAAAACTACGACACTTCCAATCAGAAGAGCAGAAATATGTGACAAGCTCACTTGGGGTGGCTCGCATCCTTCCACCCCACTTGGTTAGTATAACAGCTCTAATATGGCAGGGCAGAGTGCAAACAACCAGCAGCTTCACTGCTGGAGGGGGCTGACATGATTTAGAACAAAAGGTGAAAAACCCACACCCAGTACTTAATAATTAGTAATAATCTTGGTTGCAAGTGAACATGAGAGGCTAATGATTTTATGAGGCTGAGGGATGTTCTTGGTTGAGGCAAGGAATGAATTGGGCAGATAGGCCAGAAATTTAACAAGGAGGTATGGGCTATGAAGCGGGAAGATATTTGATAGACTCTCTACATATATCAGACTGAGAGGAAGTCATGAGCAAACACAGGGGAGACCAGAGAGGGGTCAAGCGATTTACAAATTCTAGGTTTACAGAGAGCTTGCACACATGGATACAGGAGAAAAGACACAGCCCAACAGAAAAAAATAAGGTACATCTGGAAACTGCCTAAATGTTAAATGGGCTTCTTAAACCCACACACAGATCTACTGACAGAGGATAGAAGTCATACCTCAAGGTGTTCAACTGCCAAGCTATACAGAAACAGGAATAATTCCTAATAAGCTAGGCTTAAAAATTAAAACAAAAATAAGGAGAAAAAAACCCCCACAGAGACATCAATGGTCACATACTGTGGAGGAAAGAGATTTCATATTTTTAGTCCAGGCAAATTACTATGAATATCAAACAAGTAAAAAGAAATAGCAATAATCCTCAGGTAGGGGGAAAAACCAGAATCCAGAGTTACTACTAATATATTATTTAAAACATCCACTTAAAAAAATTACAAAACATGCAATAAAACAAGAAAGTGTAATCCATACTCAGGAAAAAAAGGAGTAAATAGAAAATGATTCTAAGGGGATCCAGATGTTGAATTTAGCAGATAGTTACCTCAAATCAGCCATAATAAACACACTGAAAGAACTAAAAAGAGTGGCGCCTGGCTGGTTCAGTTGGGTAGAGCATTCAACTCTTGATCTCAGGGTCATGAGTTCAAGGTCCACACTGGGCCTAGGAACAGAAGGAAGGAAGGAAGGGAGGGAGGGAGGAAGGAAGGAGGGAGGGAAGGGATGAACGAATGAACTAAAAAGAACAAGTTCAAAGAAGAAAAGTATGATGACAGTGACTCAAAAAAAAAACACTAAAAATCAATTACAAGACGGAAACTGGAAAATTCACAAATATGTGGAAATTAAACAACATGCTACTGAACAGCCAATAAGTCAAAAAAAGAAATCAAGATAAATTTTAAAAAAATGAAAAAATGAAAAATCAACCTACCAAAACTTATGAGATACAGCAAAAGCAGTTCTAAGAGGGAAGTTCATAGCAAAAAATGCCTACATCAAGAAACAAAAAAACCCTCAAATATACAAACTTAATTTTATATCTTAAGGAACTAGAAAAACAAGAACAAATGAAGCCCAAAGTTCATAGGAAGAAGGAAATAATAAAGATCAGAGCATAAATAAATGATAGAGAGATTAAAAATAGAAAAGATCAATGAAACTAAGAGCTGGTTCTCTGAAAAGATAAACAAAATTGACAAACCTTTGGCTAGACTCACCAAGAAAAAATAGGAGGACTCAAATAAATAGATCAGAAATAAAAGAGGAGAGTTACAACTGATACCACAAAACTACAAAAGATCATACGAGAATACTATGAACAATAACATGACAACAAATTTGACAATCCAGAAGAATAATGAACTATCAGAAATTTAAAAAACAATTTCATTTCCAATTGCATCAAAAAGAAAAAAACCTAGAAATGAATTTAATCAAGGAGGTCAAAGACCTGTACACTGAAAACTGTAAGACACTGATGAAAGAAACTGAGGGAGACACAAACAAATGGAAAGATATACTATGCTCATGAATTTAAAGAATATTGTTAAAATGACCATACTAGAGAGGGGAGGAGGAAGATGTCGGAGGAGGAGGAGACCTAAATTTCGTCTGGTCCCAGGAATTCAGCTAGATAGGTATCAAACCATTCTAAACACCTACAAACTCAACAGGAGATCAAAGAAAAGAATAGTAGGAACTCTCTGAATAGGAAAGCAACCACTTTCTGGAAGGTAGGACATGCGGAGAAGTAAATCTGAGGCGATATTTGGGAGGATAGATCACGGTGGGAGGGAGCCTCTGTCAGCTGACTACCAGCAAGTGGTAGAGCAGCGGAGCACAAAAACGGAACTTTTAAAAGTCGGCTCCACTGAGGGACGTTGCTCCAGTAGCTAGGCAAAGGGTGGAACACTCGCTGGGACAGTGTGGTCTCAGGACCCTCGGGGTCACAGAAAGACTGGGGGTGCCCAAGTGCGGCAGAGCTCCCAAATGTAGGAGCGGGGAAGCCGGCTCCAAAAACGGAGCCCAGGAGTGTGCTCGCAGCTCGGGGTTGCCATAAACTGTGATCCGTGGCACAGTCGGGCCACTGCTCTTCCAGCAGGGACCCAACAAGCGGCAGATCCAGGTAGACTCCCCTTCCTCCCCAGGGAGAAGCAGCGTGGCAGGGCACCACAGGAATCTGCTGGGTTTGGAGACTCCAAACAGTGTCGGGTGCCAGAGATAGAAATGCTCAGTCACAGCCTGGGTGAGCACGGAGTGCAGCCAGAGACTGGGGAGACGGGAGTGACTGACTGCTTTTCTCTGGGGGCTCACTGAGGAGTGGGGGCCCAAGTTCTCAGCTCCTCCAGAGCAGAGACCCCCCTCAAAATCAATAAAAATAGGTCAACACCCCGACATCTAATAGTAAAACTTACAAAGAGAAAATCCCAAAAGCAGCTCGGGACAAGAGGTCTGTAACCTACAATGGTAGAAACATTAGATTGGCAACAGACCTATCCACAGAGACCTGGCAGGCCAGAAAGGACTGGCAGGATATATTCAGAGCACTAAACGAGAAAAATATGCAGCCAAGAATACTATATCCAGCTAGGGTGTCACTGAAAATAGAAGGAGAGATAAAAAGCTTCCAGGACAAACAAAAACTAAAGGAATTTGCAAACACGAAACCAGCCCTACAAGAAATATTGAAAGGGGTCCTCTAAGCAAAGAGAGACCCTAAAAGTAACATAGACCAGAAAGGAACACAGACAATATACAGTAACAGTCACCTTACAGGCAATACAATGGCACTAAATTAATATCTTTCAATAGTTACCCTGAATGTAAATGGGCTAAATGCCTCAAACAAAAGACACAGGCTATCAGATTGGATTAAAAAACAAGACCCATCAATATGCTGTCTGCAAGAGACTCATTTTAGACCCCCAGATTGAAAATGAGGGGGTGGAAAACCATTTACCATGCTAATGAACACCAAAAGAAAGCTGGGGTGGCAATCCTTATATCAGACAAATTAGATTTTAAACCAAAGACTGTAATAAGAGATGAGGAAGGACACTATATCCTACTTAAATAAGGGTCTATCCAACAAGAAGATCTAACAATTGTAAATATCTATGCCCCTAACATGGGAGCAGCCAATTACATAAGCCACTTAATAACAAAATCAAAGAAACACAAAGACAACAATACAGTAATAGTAAGGGACTTTAACACCCCCCTCAACTGAAATGGACAGATCATCTAAGCAAAAGATCAGCAAGGAAATAAAGACTTTAAATGATACACTGGACCAAATGGACTTCACAGATATATTCAGAACATTCCATCCTAAAGCAAGAGAATATACATTCTTCCCTAGTGCCCATGGAACATTCTCCAGAATAGATCACATCCTAGGTCACAAATCAGGTCTCAACTGGTACCAAAAGACTGGGATCATTCCCTGCCTATTTTCGGACCACAATGCTTTGAAACTAGAACTCAATCACAAGAGGAAAGTCAGAAAGAACTCATGGAGGCTTAAAGAGCATCCTACTAAAGAATGAATGGGTCAACCAGGAAATTAAAGAAGAATTAAAAAAAATTCATGGAACCCAATGAAAATGAAAACACAACTGTTCAAAATCTTTGGGATACAGCAAAGGCAGTCCTAAGAGGAAAGTATATAGCAGTACAAGCCTTTCTCAAGAAACAAGAGAGGTCTCAAATACACAACCTAACCCTACATCTAAAGGAGCTACAGTAAAAACAGCAAATAAAGCCTAAATCCAGCAGGAGAAGAGAAATAATGAAGAGCAGAGCAGAAATCAATGGAATAGAAACCAAAACGAAAGTAGAAGAGATCAATGAAACTAGGAGCTGGTTCTTTGAAAGAATTAATAAGACTGATAAACCCCTAGCCAGACTTATCAAAAAGAAAAGAGAAATGACCCAAATCAACAAAATCATGAATGAAAGAGGAGAGATCACAACCAACACCAAAGAAATACAAACAATTATAAGAACATATTGTGAGCAACTCTATGCCAGCAAATTAGATAATCTGGAAGAAATGGATGCATTCCTAGACATGTATCAACTACCAAAACTGAACCAGGAAGAAATAGAAAACCTGAACAGACCTATAACCACTAAGGAAATTGAAGCAGTCATCAAAAATCTCCCAACAAACAAGAGCCTAGAGCCAGATGGCTTCCCAGGGGAATTCTACCAAACATTTCAAGAAGAATTAATACCTATTCTTCTGAAACTGTTCCAAAAAATAGAAATGGAAGGAAAACTTCCAAGCTCATTTTATGAGGCCAGCATTACCTTGATCCCAAAATCAGACAAAGACGCCATCAAAAAGGAGAATTACAGACCAATATCCGGATGAACATGGATGCAAAAATTCTCACCAAAATACTAGCCAATAGGATCCAACAGTATATTAGAGGATTATTCACCACGACCAAGTGGGATTTATTCCTGGGCTGCAAGGTTCAACATCCTCAAAACAACGTGATACAATACATTAATAAAAGAAAGAACAAGAACCATATGATCCTCTCAATAGATGCAGAAAAAGCATTTGACAAAGTACAGCATTCTTTCTTGATCAAAACTCTTCAGAGTATAGGGATAGAGGGTACATACCTCAATATCATAAAAGCCATCTATGAAAAACATACAGCGAATATCATTCTCAATGGGGAAAAACTAAGAGCTTTCCCCCTAAGGTCAGGGACGTGGCAGGGTTGTCCACTATCACCACTGCTATTCAACATAGTACTAGAAGTCCTAGCCACAGCAATCAGACAACAAAAAGAAATCAAAGGCATCCAAATCAGCAAAGTCGTCAAACTCTCACTCTTTGAAGATAATATGATACTTTATGTGGAAAACCCAAAAGATTCCACCCCAAAACTGCTAGAACTCATAAAGGAATTCAGTCAAGTGGCAGGATATAAAATCAATGCACAGAAATCAGTGGCATTCCTATACACCAACAAGAAGACAGAAGAAAGAGAAAGTAAGGAGTCGATTCCATTTACAAGTGCACCCAAAACCATAAGATACCTAGGAATAAATATAACCAAAGAGGCAGAGAATCTGTACTAAGAAAACTATAAAACACTCATGAAAAAATTGAGGAAGACACAAAGAAATGGAAAAACATTCCATGCTCATAGATTGGAAGAACAAATATTGTGAAGATGTCAATGCTACCTAGAACAATCTACACATTTAATGCAATCCCTATCTTTTGCACAGCAAAAGAAACAGTCCACAAAACCAAAAGACAACCGACAGAATGGGAGAAGATATTTGCAAATGACATATCAGATAAAGGGCTGGTATCCAAAAACTATAAAGAACTTACCAAACTCAGCACCCAAAGAACAAATAATGCAATCAAGAAATGGGCAGAAGACATGAACAGACATTTTTCTAAAGAAGACATCTAAATGGCCAAGAGACACATGAAAAAGTGCTCAACATCGCTCGGCATCAGGGAAATCCAAATCAAAACCTCAATAAGATACCACCTCACATCAGTCAGAATGGCTAAAATTAACAAGTCAGGAAATGACAGATATTGGCAAGGATGCGGAGAAAGGGGAATCCTCCTACACTGTTGGTGGGAATGCAAGCTGGTGCAGCCACCCTGGAAAACAGTATATGTTCCTCAAAAAGTTGAAAATAGAGCTACCCTAAGACCCAGAAATTGCACTACTGGGTATTTACCCCAAAGATACAAATGTAGTGATCTGAAGGGGTATGTGCACCCCAATGTTTATAGTAGCAATGTCCACAATAGGCAAACTATGGAAAGAGCCAAGATGTCCATCAACAGATGAATGGATAAAGTAGATGTGGTATACATATACAATGGAATATTATGCAGCCATAAAAAACCCCGAAATCTTGCCATTTGCAACAACGTGGATGGAATTAGAGGGTATTATACTAAGCAAAACAAGTCAATCAGAGAAAGACATGTATCGTATGATCTCACTGATATGAGGAATTCCTAATCTCAGGAAACAAACAGGGTTGCTGGAGTGGTGGGGGGTGAGAGGGATGGGGTGGCTGGGTGATAGACATTGGGGAGGGTATGTGCTATGGTGAGCGCTGTGAATTGTGCAAGGCTGTTGAATCACAGACCTGTACCTCTGAAACAAATAATACATTATATGTTAAAAAAAAAAAAAAAAAGAAGATAGTAGGAAGGGAAAAATGAAGGGGGGGGAATCGGAGGGGGAGATGAACCATGAGAGATGATGGACTCTGAGAAAGAAACTGAGGGTTCTAGAGGGGAGGGGGATGGGGGGATGGGTTAGCCTGGTGATGGGTATTAAAGAGGGCACGTACTGAATGGAGCACTGGGTGTTATACACAAACAATGAATCATGGAACACTACATCAAAAACTAATGATGTAATGTATGGTGATTAACATAACATAATAAAATAAAATTTAAAAAAATTTTTTTAAATGTCCATACTACCCAAAGCAATCTACAGATTAAGTGGAATCCTTATCAAAATATCAATGGCATCTTTCACAGAAATAGAACATAAAATCCTGAAGTTTGTATGGAACCACAAAACACCCCAAAAAGCCAAAATAATCTTGAAAAAGAACAAAGCTGGAGGTATCACATCCCCTGGTTTCAAGCTATATTACAAAGCAATAGTAATCAAAAAACATGGCATTGGCACAAAACAGACATATAATTCCATGGAACGGAATAGAGAGCCCAGAAATAAACTCATGCATAGATGGTCAATTAATTTACAACAAAGGAGCCAAGAATATACAATGAGGAAAGAATAGTCTCTTCAATAAATGGTGTTGGGAAAACTGGACAGCCACCTTTAAAAGAATGAAACTGGCCATTATCTTAACACTATACACAAAAATAAACTCAAGATGGATTAAAACTTGAACGTAAGACCTGAAACCATAAAACTCCTAGAAGAAAATAGGCGGTAAGCTCCTTGACATCGGTCTTGGTGACGATTTTTTGAATCTTACATCAAAAGCAGAGACAACCATAGCAAAAATAAATAAGCGGGACTATATCAAACTAAAAAACTTCTACACAGCAAAGGAAACCATCAACAGGATGAAAGGCAATGTATGAGTGGGAAAAATATTTGCAAGTCATATATCTGGTAAGGGGGAAATATAAAAAATAATAATAATAACTCCTACAACTCAAGAGTAAAAAATCCCAATCTGATTTTAAAATGGGCAGATTGGAATAAACATTTTTCCAAAGAAGACATGCAGACAGACAATAGACACATGAAAAGATTCTCAACTTTACTAATCATCAGGGAAATGCAAGTCAAAACCACAATGTTATATCACCTGATACCTGTTAGATTGGTTATATTAAAAAAGACAAGAAATGGGGCGCCTGGGTGGCTCAGTTGGTTAAGTGACTGCCTTCGGCTCAGGTCATGATCCTGGAGTCCCAGGATCGAGTCCCGCATCGGGCTCCCTGCTCAGCGGGGAGTCTGCTTCTCCCTCTGACCCTCCTCCCTCTCATGCTCTCTGTCTCTCATTCTCTCTCTCTCAAATAAATAAATAAAAATCTTAAAAAAAAAAAAAAAGAAATAACAAGTGTTGGTGAGAATAAAATGGAATCCTCATGCACTTTTGCTGGGAATATATACTGGTGCTGCTACTATGGAAAACAGTATGGAGGTTCCTCAAGAAATAAATTAAATAAAAATACAATTATCATATGATCTAGCAATTCCACTTCTGGGCATTTATCTGAAGAAAACAAAAACACTTACTCAAAAAGATATATGCATCCCCATGTTCACTGCAGCAATAGCCAAGATATGGAAACAACCTAAGTATACATTGATGGATGAATGGATAAAGAAAATGTGCAATGGAATATTAGTCAGCCATAAAAAAAAAAAATAAAATCTTGCCATCTGTGACAACATGGATGGACCTTGAGGGCATTAGGCTAAGTGAAGTAAGTCAGAGAAAGACAAATACCATATGATCTCACTTATATGTGGAATCTTAAAAAAAAAGTTCATAGATACAGAGAACAGAACAGTGGTGGGGGTGGGGGTGGGATAGGCAAAATGGGAAAAGAGGGTCAAAAGGTACAAATTTCCAGTTATAAAATCAGTCATGGGGATTTCATGTACAACACTGGTGACTATAGTTAATAATTCTATATTGTATATTTGAAACTTTGTAGAGAATAAATCTTTTTTTTAAAAGATTTTATTTTTAAATAACCTCTATACCCAACATCGGGCTAGAACTCACAACCTCAAGATCAAGAGTCACACACTCCATTGACTGAGCAAGCCAAGCGCCCCTAGATGGTAAATCTTAAAAGTCCTCATCACAAGAAAAAAAATTTTGTAACTATGGTGATGGATGTTAACTGACTTATTGTGGTGATCATTTTGCAATATATACAAATATCAAATAATTATGTTGTACACTTGAAACTAATATAATGTTTTATGTCAATTACATCCCAGTTAAAGATGAAAAGATATTAACATAATAGAAGGCAATAAAGGAGATACAGAGGAACATAAAAGATATGAGTTGTGTAAATACAAATAGCAAAATGGCTGATGTAAATATATCCATACCAACAATTACAGTAAATTTAGTAAACAAAATAATGCAAATCTAACAAGAATGTCAGATGGCCCTAAAAAACAATATATTATCTTTAAGAAGCACACTTTATTTATTTTTTTAAAGATTTTATTTTTTGACAGAGAGACAGCGAGAGAGGGAACACAAGCGGGGGTTGGGGGGGAGAGGGAGAAGCAGGCCTCCCTCGGAGCAGGGAGCCCAATGCGGGACTCGATCCCAGGACCCCGGGATCATGACCTGAGCCGAAGGCAGACGCTTAACGACTGAGCTACCCAGACACCCCTAAGAAGCACACTTTAGATGTAACTGTACATATAGGTTGAAAGTAAAAAGGTTGCAAAAACTACATACCATGCAAAAAACAGGAGTGACAGACTAGCTATATTCATATCAGAAAAGTTAGACATTAAGACAGGAGATATTATTCAGAGACAAATAGGAACATTTCATGACAGTAAAGTGATTAATGCTTCTGGAACATATAACAATTTATAACTATATGCACCCTAAAAACCCAAACGTACATAAAGCAAAACCTGACAGAACAGAAAGGAAAAGTAGACATTTCAACAATGATGGATGGAGATTTTAACACATCACTCCCAATAACTGATAGAACATCTGGTCAGAACGTAAGCAAGGATGCGAAAGACTTAAACCGCACGGACCTAATTTGACATTTACAGAGTACCATAGCAGAAAACACAATCTTTCCAGGTGTACATGGTACATTCTCCATACAGACCATTCATTAGACCAAAAAACACATCTTATATTTAAAGGAACTGAAATCATACAATGTATGCAGGAAGGAGGCTGGGAAATCACCGATATTTGGAAATTAAACAACATACTTCTAAATAACCCATGAATAAAAGAAATTACAAGGAAAATTAGAAAACATTTTTGACTAAATAAAAACAATACAACATATCAAAATTTATGGGATGCAGTTAAGGAAGGGCTTAGTGTAAAATTTAAAGTTTTAAATGCCTATAGTAGAAAAGAAAGTTTCAAAATCCTTACTTAAGCTTCCACCTTAAGTAATCAGAAAAAGAACTGAAAACTAAACGCAAAGTAAGAAGAAAATAAATAATAAAACATAAAAAAAAAAAACTTATGTGGGTCCTACGGGGTGGGTGAAGGCTGGTGTGTATACATGGGGCACAGGGCAATCTTAGGGGGTACAGGAACTCCTCTGTGTTTGATTCTGGTGGTGGTTACATAACTCAAAAGGTAAATGTTCACATACGTTAAAATAAAAACTTAAAACAGTAACACATATTATTTTCAAAAATAAAATTCTTCCTAAAAGTTAAAAATAAAATGCACATTAAAGCAACATTCTAAAAATTCCAAGTACTGATTTTCTGGACATTAGAAATAAGTAGAATAATTATCCTTGGTATAAAATTTATATAATTCAATCAGTTCCTTAGCTGTTTTTATTTCTCATAATGCACTACTTGTATTTTTCTGAAGGCTTTTTAAAAATATGGCATCATTACATTTCCCTTTTAATAACATTTCTATAATTTTATCATTAATAAATTTAACATGGACACCTTCAAAAATAGTTATTGCTAGGTTACCTTGAAATTAATCTAGTATTACTGATGTAGAGTTACAATGCATTCTTTCTGGAATACTAGTAGAATCTGACTCTTTTCAGCTGGTCTCCCTGTCCCCACACCACACCCCAGGCAGTAAACATCAGTGTGTACACTTTATTTCCTTAATGTACCTAGAATAATCCTACCTTCACAGTTGTTCCTACTGTTTACTTTTATACTAAATATACAATACCTTAAAACTTTTCAGCTACTTATAGAATATCCTGAAAATAATTTCATTATTGCCACATAGGACTTATTTATACTAAGCATAAGAATAACATTAGAGTGCCAATTTCAAAAGAAAAAACAGTAAGTCCCCTTTAAATCATCACTCTGCTGATACACACTGACCTAACCTAAAATTTAAGTGGGAATGGGAAGGAAGCCACCCACTCCATGCCAAGCCAATGACCACAGAGAGTCAATAACAAGGCTTGGTGTTTTCAAGCACTGGCTTTTTCCGGTACCATGAAAAACAGCTCTAATTTGAGCTCCAAAGCGCACTGGGTTAGGAAGAGCACACAGAGAAATAAAAGACAATATTGCAGTGCCAAATTCCATTCTATATACACTAAGTGTCTCTCTTTATATTCATTCTCTTTCTCTTGAAGGAAGAGACATACTCTGATATGTAGATATAGGTTTAAAGCATAATCCTATTATTTATCAGCTGTGCAACTTGGGTTATTCACTCAAATATTTAGATCACTGGCTTGATGTTTAAAAAAATCATCTGTAAAAAGAAAAGATAAAAGAACATGCGCCTCAAGTAATTAAACGAAATATCCAGTATAATTCAATAATGCATGGCAGAAAACAATAAATATAATTCTTAGCTCATTATACCACATAATACTCTAAGCGTAAATCCTGAATATAAATGTTTTAAATTGATGTAGTTTTGTCACAGAAACAATTGCAAACGCAGTATGTGTGTTTGTTATCTAGCACAGAGAAAGAGACTCTGAGGAGGGAGAGTAAGGAAATGGGCAGGACTACTTTCTTTGGTCAAATAAAAAAATAAAAACCAACTCATTTTTCCATCACCTATCAGTCCATTTTGAAGAAGGGCTAACAACAGCATATAGATGTCTCATCCTTTTGGGCTAACAGCAATTACCAAATGATACAACCTCTTAGATATTACTTGTGACAACTGGGATCAAATTCTACATATATTCTAAAGTCATAACAAACATGTAAATTAATATCTCCATAAGAAGAAGCTTAACCCACTTATCTGACATGAGAATTAGAATTCTTTAACACTGAATACTGTACTTGTGTTTTTAAATGCAGACCGATCACTCTGCCTGCCAATAAGCAGTCTGTCTAGATAAACGGCCTGCTTTCCACAGGTGGGCTGAAACATGTTCACAGACAGGTAAAAAGAAAGTTTACCCTTTAAACCCTTAAAAAAATTTTTTTTTACTAGAACAAAAAAGGATATAACAAAGGCTTTTATTTTACTATCGATGATATTTTATGAACTGGCTAATGGCCAAATCTGGGTATACCATTAGAAGCTGTCATTTCCTCCACAGGGTAGAGATAAACAGAGAACAAAGGCTAAGTAATCGTGACAGACCACACTGCAAAATCTGCCCAAATGTGTTCTCTCTACCTCCACTGTTCTGCACTGAGCTCAGCACCTTATAATTTCCTGCCTGAATTCACCCAACAGCCTCCTTAACTGGCCTTCTTGCTTCCGTTCTGCCCCCTTCCCATACATTTTCTACACAGAAGCCAAGATGATATTAAAATGCAAGCCAGATCATATTCCTTGCCTGTCCAAAACTCTGCCCTGGCTTCCCTAATGTATATGCATCAGATCTTACATACCATTCACTAGCAGTGAAGTCCCCCCATCAGCCCCTGGCCTGCCTCTCGTCCACCTCTGACAATCCAATTACCTTGCCCTTCTTGCTGGTCCAAGAAAGTATCCAAATTACTTCTTCCCTCAGAGAGTCTGAATTGGCTATTACCTCTGCCAAGAATATCCCTTGCCCAGCTCCTCAAACTGTGGGCTCATTCTTGTCTTTTGGAACTTCACGATCATATTTTCACAATGGCTTTCCTGGACACTCTAATTAAATAGGACCACATTTTCTCAATTATAGGATCCCATTTATTTCCTTCCCTGCATTTACCACGATCTTTATTTTATTTATTCATTGATTTACCTATTAAACCACAGTCAGTGCCTCCCATTAGAAAATAAACACAAGAACAGGAGTACTGACTGCCTTATTTACTGCCATAGCCCAAGCACCTCACAGTTTCTAATTCATGGTAGGTGTTCAGTAAATATTCTTTGAATTAATTAATGAATCCCTTAAACTGTCTCACTTGTTAAGCAACCACAGACTAGACTTGCAGCTGCAAAAAACCTCACAAGTTATGATTTCAATTTATCAAAATTACAACTGTTTTAGAACTTCGAGACGACTCACAAATCCTTGAAAAAGAAAATGTGAAATCCAAGACCGCCAGAAGTTTATCACACGCTGAACAGAATTTAAATTCCCCCCAGTGCCTTATAATTATCTCTGTGGATGCAAGCGATGGGAATATCCGGTAAGAGAGATTACTGACAGAAGACTAGCAGCTCACATATTAAATAGCCCCAGACTATTAAGCATCTTCAAATTCTTGTGTATGATTTCCTATAGTTGATAAAATTGTAGAGAAATATACATAATTTACAAAGAATGATCATGAAATAACGTAACTAAAATTTCAGCAAAAATTTCAGAAGGTATGTAAGCAAATATTGTCAGTCAAGGTCCTCAGCCAGCAAAGCAAATCCAATTATATGTTTTCATTCATATCTTTTGAAATTCCTATTTTGGAATTGTCTTAAGATCTTGATACAGAATTGCTTCATGGAATCCAGGACTCAAATCCACCCTAAAAAGGGTAGAATTTTCCATCACCAATTTTATTACGAACATGCCTCAAACTCTGAAGGCATAGCCAAAAGGAAAAAAAATTTAAATAAGATTGGCATCCACAGAGTCACATACGTTGAGTATGTCCAATGACAGCTTAGGGGCATTTTTTTTTTTTTTAAAGATTTTATTTATTTATTTGACACAGGGAGAGAGACAGCTAGAGAGGGAACACAAGCAGGGGGAGCGGGAGAGGGAGAAGCAGGCTCCTGGCCGAGCAGGGAGCATGACGTGGGGCTCAATCCCAGGACCCTGGGATTAGGACCTGAGCCGAAGGCAGACGCTTAACGACTGAGCCACCCAGGCGCCCCAGCTTAGGGGCATTCTTTTTTTTTTTTTTTTTTAAGATTTTATTTATTTATTTTTGAGAGAGAGAATGAGAGACAGAGAGCACATGAGAGGGGGGAGGGTCAGAGGGAGAAGCAGACTCCCTGCTGAGCAGGGAGCCCGATGCGGGACTCGATCCAGGGACTCCAGGATCATGACCTGAGCCAAAGGCAGTCACTTAACCAACTGAGCCACCCAGGCGCCCACTTAGGGGCATTCTTATAACAATGCTGCTTTCATGTTTTTGGAAATTATTTAAAAACTTTATCAGCAGATCTTATTTAAACTTAGAAACCACAGACTCTTGTTGGAATGAGTGTCTTTAAGATAATTAATTCGAAGGAATTAACAATAATTTGACTTTGTGAGTTCAGAATCTGGGTAGATTTGTTCAAGTATGACATCCTTTTCACATTTGGGAAGATGTAATCACATCTATCCGGTTTGGAAAAACTAAATCCATTCCTTAATTGGTCCATTTGATGGACCAGAAACAGCCTGAATTTGGTTCGTGTCAGGATACAAAAAGACTGAAGGGGAGTGACTATTTTGGGGGCCCAAACAGTACCAGTGTGTTTCTCCATCTTCACTCTTATCCTATCCCACTGCAGTTGCATGCTTATGTGCACATGCTCCCTCCGATGACAGCAGGTGCATAATGTATTTCTAGGACACCATGAGCTAAATGAGTGTTAGGAGACTTGCTTCAGAACCTACTCACCAATTATACTATTTCCAAGGGAAAATGGTTTACAAATTAACAGGAACTTATAAATAACATTTTTAATACCCTTTGTAATACATGACTTAGGGTCTTCCAGTATAGGACAAAGCTGTCCACTATCATAAGGAGCTTGCTATATATAACTCTGAATGTGTGGCAGGTTATGTTTAATAACACAATCACAATGGAGAATAAAATTAACAATACCAGAAAGTATAGGTAATATACAAGAACTTTTTAAAGTTAAGACCTGCTCTTAGTTATGAAGATAATTAAGTATTATTTGGGAGCTTTAAAATAAAATGCTCTGAAACATATGACATCTGAAAAACACAAAAGAAACTGATTTGACTTAAATATTTATGTCTGAGCATCAAGCTTGCCAATTAATTCCCAACAGAAATTTTTAAATGTTAAAGATAGTATAAAATAACATTGTTTTGACATTTTACCTGGTGCTCTGTGTGTGATTAAATTATACACTAGACTCTCATTCAATGTTCTTCAAAATAAGTAATTTGCCAGGTGTTTATCGGTTATCTAACCAAATAGTCAATTTGGCATTTGAAGTAGCTAGGAAAATGTCAATGGGAATTTTGCGGAATACAAGAAAAAGTATCTAGAAAGTATTCTTGCTAAGCGGCAATTATAACTAACTGCCAGAAAGAAATGGCATATAGCTCTTCTTCAGATATATTGTCTTTAAAACTTAAAAGCATTTATTCTAAAACTTAACATCTTTATTACTGTTTTATGTCAGTACATGGATTACTACTTGGAAAAATCCTTTATCTCCCTCATTCTGCAGAGTCATGGAGACAACATATGCAGATTTTCCTTTTATGTTATGTTTCAGTGATTGCCTGTTTCACAGATTTCTTCTAGGGAGGCTTTTTACCTCTTCACTGAGGTAGCACAATGGGGTTTTTAGGCTTTGACCTGAATGAAGTCACTAGGTGACCACTGCTGGCATAAATATCATAGCATCATGATCCAGAATAAACATTTATTTTTTTATTTTACTACTTTGCAGAGAATAGCTAAAAGCAATCCATATTTCACTACCTGAAAAGAATATTATTATAATGATTGCTTTCATCTCACTTTCTAAATTCAAAGAGGGAAAAATTTTAAAGAGAAAAATTTTAGTGTGCATACATTTCAGATTGATCCATTCCAGTTTATTTGAAATTCCCATAAGTAACTACCTTGAAAAATAGAAAATGGTTGATAAAAAGAACGACCTCCACTGATACTGACAGAACACTTAGAAACCACAAAAAAACGTATCATGGAAAAACATATGAACCTGAGTTTTAAAAAAATTCTCCATTAATTAAAATAATTCTACATTAAATTCAAAATATAACTCTGATTTCTAAATGTGCACCCTTTGTAAGAAACTCATATTATCACTATGAATATGAGAAATCTGACATTAGAGAATTCTGAATTTGGTCATATTTGCTGTCAATCTTAATAGAAAAGCAACAAGTTTCTAGATTTATGACCTGCAATTATTTAGAGTTCTAGTGGAAATCACCAGCAGAATGAAAACAAAAAGTACCCAATAGTGATTAATATCGAGGATACAGATGAAATGAGGGCACAGAAAAATGTTAACTTTTCATCTTTAAACTTTCCTATAATGTTTAATTATTTATTTCTATGTTCACAAGTCACTTTTATAATAATATAAAATTAAATGCTACATTGCACACTTTGGGATTCCTTAGAACAAGAGATGCAACAATTCTAAACATCTGTAATACAGATACATATATTTTTTGGTTGTGTTTACTTTGGCTAGGAATGATCACACAGAGATCTATGATTAAAATTCTAAGAATGTGGACTTCCTAATGGCATTTCAGTTCACTAAAATACAATGCAATAAAAACCAAATATTTAATAAGCATGTATATACTTGCTGCAATGCAAATCTATATTGCTGAGGGTCCTATAAATTCTTTCATTTTTTTTTTAAAGATTTTATTTATTTATTTGAGAAAGAGAATGAGACAGAGAGAGAGAGAACATGAGAGGGGGGAGAATCAAAGGGAGAAGCAGACTCCCTGCTGAGCAGGGAGTCCGATGCGGGACTCGATCCCGAGACTCCAGGATCATGACCTGAGCCGAAGGCAGTCGCTTAACCAACTGAGCCACCCAGGCGCCCCAGTTCTTTCATTATAAAATGAAAAAAGTCAAGGTTTAAACAGTTTCTGTTAAATGTAAGTATTACATAAAACTGTATGCTCCTTCTAAAGAAAACACATAAAAATATATTTCTTCAGATTTCCATACATTCCTAACCCTTTGGAAAAATACTATAAAGTAGTACCACTGCTTTGCTGTAAGCCAGTCAATATACATCAGAGTTGAAAACCTTTGATTGTACTCTATAAATCTTTTGTTGTGTACTGCATTAAGAAACCTTTCAAATGCCCCTCAATAACAAGAAGTAGCAGTGGAACAAAGAACAATAAAAACTTATAAGCACATAAAGAGTACCAAACCGTTCAATGTGAACAGATAATTTATGCCCTATAAGCTGTATTTCTTTCAGAAATGAGTTAGTTGCACATAAAATTTCCAAGAATATTAACATTTTCTAAATTATATTTATATTGTTTTTTCATTTAATTGTTTGAAGTGGCAGTTGAGTAAAAAATAAGAAATTATGTCAAAACAACACCCTAGAAGCAACTTAAAAAACAAACAAACCCAGGGCGCCTGGGTGGCTCAGTTGGTTAAGCGACTGTCTTCGGCTCAGGTCATGATCCTGGAGTCCCAGGATCGAGTCCCGCATCAGGCTCCCTGCTCGGCAGGGAGTCTGCTTCTCCCTCTGACCCTCCTCCCTCTCATGCTCTCCGTCTCTCATTCTCTCTGTCTCAAATAAATAAATAAAATCTTTAAAAAAAAAAAAAAACCCATATTTACTTTTTCCATTAATTTTTGTGGTAGAGCTTCTGGAATATCACTTATCTAGAGCAGTGTTTATTCCCAAGTATGTTCACAAGAATACTAGTTTAGAGCAATGCTCCCATGGTCGAGTAAGTTTAGGAAAAACAATATGCTATACTGTTTATCAAATGCACTTTAGCATGTTAAAGGAGAGTTATCAAGCAGGAAACTCATTTAATTGTGATTCACCAACAGTTCCCCATTCATTTTGGCCATGGCGCACTTTTTTCACAAAGTATGTAGAGAAAGTTTAGAAAATGCTGATCATCAACATTTAAGGCATGTTTTCTCCTATGTATTCCGTAAGAAGGGTCTAGTTTATTCCTCCTATGTATTCCGTAAGAAGGGTCTATAGTTTAGTACTATAGGAAAAGTAAAAAGGAATTATCTTGAACTCTGCTGAAGAGAAAGAAAATAAAGATGTGACAGGAAATTCTGGCTTTATTTTAATACTAGTGGTCAAGGTAACACTTATATGTATGTATGACATTTGTGAAACTCTTGATTATTATAACTACAGGCTGTCTGCTTAAAAAAATACTGCCCTGAGGTCCAACCCTGTATCAGCCATGGGCTTTTCAATACAATTTTGCAGATATTTTTATTTTATCCTTGCAGCCCTTCTGAAGAATGTTCAAAGAATTTTAAAATTAAATCTTACCTCCCATCTGTCTTTATAACTCTTTCCCATCACATATCAACTTTTTGCTTTCTTCCTTCTAGGCAAACAGGCATTAGCCCTTCATGCCCAATCCTGCTATTACAGTAGCAGTAAAAAGTTACTAAAAACATATGGAACAAGCCATATCCATAACCCTTCAAATTCTTTCACAAAGATATGATTTTCATTATTCCTAGAGAAATGGCTTCTACCATAGAAATTCTTCAGAAAAGTTTCAGGTGGAATACTAATAAATGAAATCAAAGGAGAAAAAAGGCCATTCTGGTTTGAAATGACCCAACAAAAATATGGGTATAACTACTGATCCAATAATTTTGTATTCCCTCTGTATTTGCTTTCATTAACAGATAAAAACAGTATATATTACACAAGTTACATTTTTATGAGTGACTAAAAGTATGAGTAAAATGATTTTTAAGCAACTTTGAAGTTTAGAAAAACTGTCAACACAGTCACGTAAGGCTTACTATTTGAGCCAATATGGCATTAGAACTTAATTACACCTATATGGTATTAACATTTGCAGAAACTATGAGCTCATTCCATTAATGGCACATAAAAGTTGCTAATTTGATGCTTTCTTCAATTTTTCAAAATGTAATATTTTTGTTACAAATTCATACTTTAAAATAAAAGTTTCATGGATAGGAAACAGACTACTAGTAGGCAAAGATGTTTCTAATACCTTGTCTTAATCATGACCATTGTCCTAGTTGGTGCTTAACAAAATGAGTGTCACTGAGTTTCAGACTTCTAACCTTTCTACATGACCCTTTCTCATTATGCACAAAGTAGCAGTAGCCAATTTTTGCAAAATTAGGTAATAGTTGGAAAAAATTAAAAATAAAAATATGACTGGGTCAAAGCATATGGACATATAGCTACATGGGAATCTATACTTATCTCAAAATTAAAACTTTAATAAAAAAGCAAACAAACATAGGGACTGCCAGTGGCACTTCAATGGGATGTAGGAACTGTTTCCCACCACAAACATTTTAGGATAGTAGCAACTTTGCACTGCAAGTTCAGCCTATAATTAGACTGTAAGAAAGTTAATTAGGTTACTGATTCAAAACACCAAAACACTCTTGGCATCACAGGAACAATACAGGAATAGGAGCACCTAAAACAATAAAATGAACGAATTTACTTTTCTGTTGCCTAGATACTATTGTCTGTTGATCTGCTGTTGTCCTCAATAACTCAATAATGCTTTGTGTGTTAAATAGCCAACAATAAAGTTATACGGTGCTCTTCTGGGAATTATTACATGAATTGCACGCTTACTTGTTTTAATCTATTCACTCTCTGAAAGCGGAAAATCTACAAAAGCCATTTTCTAGCTATTATTATTTTATTCTTTTGGAGTAAAAAGGAATAAAAAATGATGTTAAATAATACCATCAATCAATCAATCAATCATGCCCTAAGTACATAAAATCCAAGGTCTGAAGTTATATATACATCTTACTGCTTTCTGAGAAAACTATATATAATCAAAGATTTACATTTGTCTATGATAATAGTTTTAGACATGAATCTACCTGCAAGAATGGAGCAAACTCCATTGTCCCAGATGAGCCACACTTCAGAAAAATACTAAGGATACCAAAAAGACTTCTCAAGCTATGCTTGAAGCAAGAATAATTAGGTAACACATGACAAAATTCCACCTTTTCCACTAAAGAGGGTGATGTTCAAACTTATCCAAGAGAGGAACTTAAAGCCCAGGTTGGGTAAAGGGGCTATGAAGACTTTCACACACTTTAAAGCAGTTTATTTAGCCAGAGAAATAGCATCCCAAGATACTGAAAGAATATAAAAAGTATATTCTCAAGTGTTTTTATCAATAACTATAGACACAGAACATTGTCCAGTAACTTTAGAATATAAGTGCCAGAGAACCAGGGATAGAAAGATATTGCCACAAAATGCATTATAAAAATAGGAATTCTGCAGCTCCAGGAGCCCCTTCAACATTTTAAACAGTTAATTAAATAAATGGCTTGTGAATATTTAAAAAGAGTGGGGACCTATTGCGATGTGAAGAACTTGGTGCAGTCTCTCCACCAAAACCAAGCATAACACTGGACGAAACTAAAAAACAAAACTATTTCAGGGCTCTGGAAATCAACCAAAGGCAGACAATAAATTCAGAAAAGTTTGTTCTTGAAAACCTGTTAAAGCTTCATTCGAGAACAGTGGGAGCCTGCAGCCTTTTCTTGCTTGGGGTGGCTCCTATCCCATCCTACCACCAAGCTCAATCTCAAGAACATTAGTTTATACCAAGGCAGGGCTGACTGAAAACCACCAGCCTGGCAGTCAGAGAGGGCATCCTTGATTTGGGGCAGGGGACAAAATTCCACAGCTTTTCTCAGCTACAAGTAGTAAAACTGTAGGAAAAGAATGAGGAAAATAAACAGCATCTGTTTTGTTACCCTGGGACTGCAGACCCAGTTGGAATGAGTGGTTGAACAGCCAGAAATTTAATTAAGAGATTCTGGAAATGAGAGCCAAATAAGTGCTAGATATGTTCTCCACAAGTCCTTTGACAACTGGGAAACTATGTGTAGTGCAGGAGAATCCAAGAAAATCCATGGAAAGTAAAAGCCAAGGCAGATGTGATAACTGACTGCCTTTGAGTGCACACTCTATTCCAAACACATTTCAATCAGCAGAAGACAGAAGTGTTACGGCCTTGAAATGTTTTAGCAAAGCTCTTTCCAAATCAATGACTACTCCTAAACTATACACACTGGCAACAGCTACAAATCCAGGTTAAAAAATAAGACTGAAATCTGAGTGGAGTCTTCAGAGGCTATACCACAGGGGCGGGCGGGGGGGGGGGGGGGAGCTTCTGTGATTTAAACCCAGGAAATTAACAAAAAATAAACAAATAAATAAAAACAACTCTCAGAAAAATCTATCAAAATCCAAAGTCACCACCATGTATTACCTACACTTTTCGGTTTTCAACAATAACAACAAAATACAAGACATGGAAAAAAACAGCAAAATGTGACCCACTGCCAGGAGAAAACAAATTTTAGGCAGTCAACAGAAACTGACTCTGAATAAGTCCAGATGTTGAACTTGGCAAAGATTTCAAAGCAGTTGTTATAAATATGTTTAAAGAATCAGTGGAAACCATGTCCAAAAAAACTAAAGAAAAATATGATGACAATGACTCAATTGATAGAGAATCTAAACATAAAAATACAAGCCATAAAAAGAATCAAAGAAAAATTCTAAAAGTGAAAATACAGTAACAGAAATGAAAAATGTACTAGATGGTCTTAGGAGTGGATTTGAGATGGCAGAGGAAAGAATCAATAAACTCAAAGACATATCATCAGAAATGATCAAATTTGGAGTACGGAGAAAAAAAATCAAAGGAAACTGAACAGAGCCTCAGAGACCTGTAAGATACTATCATATGCATAATGGGAGTCCCAGAAGGAGAGAAATGGGAGAAAGTGTTAGAAAGAATGTGAAAGAACAATGGCCAAAGATGTCCCATATTTGATGAAAAATATTAATCTACATATCCAAGAAGTTCAATTAGCGCCAAGTAGGACAAACATAAAAAGATCCATACTTAAGGGGCACCTGGGTGGCTCAGTCGTTAAGCATCTGCCTTCGGCTCAGGTCATGGTCCCAGGGTCCTGGGATCGAGCCCCGCATCCGGCTCCCTGCTCCGTGGGAAGCCTGCTTCTCCTTCTCCCACTCCCCCTGCTTGTGTTCCCTCTCTTGCTGTATCTCTCTCTGTCAAATAAATAAAATCTTAAAAAAAAAAAAAATCCATATTTAAGACATATAATAGTCCCATTCCTGAAAGATAAATACAAACAAGAAATCTTGAAAGCCAAAAGAGAAAAATGATTCAAACAAAGAGAACAATACAAAAACTGAGTTCTTATCAGACACCATGAAGTCAGAAGACACTAAAATGACATATTTAAAATGTTGAAAAAATCTAATCAAGAATTATATATTCAGTAAAACTATCCTTCAAAAATAGAGTCAAAATAAAGACATTCTCAGATGAACAAGAAGTGAAAAAACTATTTGCTAGGAGACTCGCCCTGTAAGAAATATTAAAGAAAGTGTGTAGAGCTGAAACAAAATGATACCAGATGGTAACTAAAATCAACAGGAAGGAATCCAGTTCTTTTAAATTTACTGAGACTTGTTTTATGGATAGTACATGATCTATCTATCAAACAACTGATATATATCACTGTATAAACTAAAGACAGACAGCATGATGGTTTTATTTACATATATTGTGAAATGATTACCACAATAGTTTCAGCTAACATTTTACATCTCATATAGATAAAATTTAAAAAGAGAAAAAAGGAAAAAATGTTTGTGATGAGAACTCTTAGAATTGACTCTTCACAGCTTTCTTATAAATCATTTGGCAGGGTTGGCAATAGTCATCATGTCGTACATTACATCCCTGGTACTTAAATTTACCTTATAACTGCAAGTTTGTACCTTATGACCATTTTCCTCCATTTCCCCCTCCTACCATGCTCTGACTCTGGTAACAAGTCTAATCTGTTTCATTGAGTTTTCTTTTTTTAAATTACAGAGAAGTGAGATCATACACACTTGTCTTTTTCTGTCTGATTTATTTCACTTAGCATAATGTCTGCACATTCTATCCATGTTTTTGCAAGTGGCAGGATTTCCTTGTTTTTTAGGGCTAAATAATATTCAGATCGCTCTCCCCCATCTCTCTCTCTCCACACACACACACACACACACACACACACACACACACACACACACCACAATTTCTTTATCAATTCATTCATCAATGGACACTTAAGTTGTTTCCATGTCTTGCCTATTGTAAATAACACTGCTATGAACATAAGGGTACAGATACCTTTTCGATTTAGAATTTTTATTTCTTTTGTTGTTGTATCATATGGTATTTACATTTTTAATTTTTTGAGGATCCTCCACAGAGTTTTCCAGAGTGGCCATATAAATTTACAATCCCACCAACAGTGGACAAGGTTTCCCTTTCCTCCACATCCAGGCCAGCATTTGCTATCTCTTGCCTTTTTCATGATGGCCACTGTAACAGGCATGAAGTGATATCTCATTATGGTTAAGGAAACTACATTTCCCTAATGACTAGTGATGTTGAGCATCTTTCCATGTACCTGTTGGCCTTTTGTATATCTTCTATGGAGAAACAGCTATTCAGGTCTTTTGCTCATTTTTAAATTGGGTTATTTGGGTTTTTTGTTATAGAGTTGTAGGAGGTCTTTATATATTTTGCTTATTATCCCCTTATCAGGTATGAAGTCTGCAAATATTTTTTCCCATTCTGTAGATTGTCTTTTCATTTTGTTAATGGTTTCTTTTGCTGTGCAGAAGCTTTTTAATCAGTCTCACTTGCTTATTTTTTATTTGATTGCTTTAGTTTTAGGTGTCATATCCAAAAAAAATCATTACCAACACCCATGTCCATGGTTTTATTCCCATTTTTTCTTCTTGGAGTTTCATGGTTTCAGGTTTTGCATTTAAGTCTTTAATTCATTTCAAGTTTAATTTTGTAAGTGGTATAAAATATGGGTGAGTTCAATTGTTTTTTATGTGAATATCCAATTATCCAATTATCCCAGCACCACTTATTAAAGAGAATGTTTTTTCTCCATTGAGTACTCTTAGCTCCTTTGTCATACATTAGTTGACTGTATATGCTTGGGTTTATTTCTGGGCTTTCAATTCTGTTCCATTGGTCTATTTGTCTGTTTTTACGCCAGTACCATACTGTTTTGATGACTACAGCTTTATAGTATACCTTGAAATCAGGGAGTGTGATACCTCCTGCTTTGTTCTTCTTTCTCAGGATTTCTTTGGCTATTTGGGGTCTTTTGTGGTTCCACATATTTTAGGAGTGTTTTTCCTACTTCTGTAAAAAATGCCACTGGAATCTTGGTAGGGGTTGCCCTGAATGTATAGCTGACTTTCAATAGTATTAACATTTTAACAATAGCAATTTTTCCAACCATAAATACAGGATACTTTTCTATTTATATATGAGTCTTCAATCTCTTCCGTCGATGTCTTAGAGTTTTGAGTACAGCAATCTTTCGCCTCCTTAGTTAAATTTATTCCTAGGTATTTTATTGTTTTTGATGCTATTGTAAATGGGGTCTATTTATTTCTTTTTCAGAAATTTTATTAGTGTATAGAAATGCTACTGATTTTTTAATGCTAATTTTGTATCCTGCAACTTTACTGAATTCCTTTATTAGATCTAATAGTTTGAGTCTTTAAATTTTTTTCTATATAAAATGTCATCCACCAATAGAAATTTTATTTTTTCCTTTCCAATTCTGATAACTTATATGTCTTTTACTTGCTTATTGCTCTAGCTAGGACTTCCAGTACTATGTTGAATAAAAGTAGTAAAAGTGTGAACCCTGTGTTTTTCCTGGTCTCAGAGGAAAAGTTTTAACCTTTCACCTTTGGGTATGATGTTAGCTGTGAGCTTATCATACATGGCCTTTATTTGAAATATGTTCCTTCCATGCCTAATTTGTTAAAGAGTTTTTACCATGAATGGATGTTGGATTTTGGCAAATGCTTTTTATGCATCTATTGAGATAATTATATGATTTTTTTTTCATTTCATTAATGTGATGTATCACATTGACTGATTCGTGTATGTTGAACTATCCTGGCATCCCAGGGATAAATCCCACATAATCAAGGTGAATGATCCTTTTAATGTGCTGCTGAATTTGGTTTGCTAGTATTTTATTGAGAACTTTTGCATGTATAGTCATCAGAAATAACGGCCAGTAGTTCTCCTTTTTAGTACTGTCCTTTTTATGGTTTTGGCATCAGAAAAATGCTGGACTTGGGGCGCCTGAGTGGCTCAGTCGGTTAAGCGTCTGCCTTTGGCTCAGGTCATGATCCCAGGGTCCTGGGATCGAGCCCCGCGTCAGGTTCCCTGCTCAGTAGGGAGTCTGCTTCTCCTTCTCCCATTCTTGCTCCCCCTGCTTATATTCTGTCAAATAAATAAATAAAATCTTTAAAAAAAAAAAAAGAAAAAGAAAAACGCTGGCCTTGTAAAATGAGTAAGGGGTGTTCTCTCCTCTTCAATATTTTGGAAGAGTATTAGAAGGGTTGGTGTTAATTTTTCTTTAAATGTTTGAAAAATTCACCAGTGAAAGCATCTGTTCCTAGGCTTTTTTTCATTGGGAGACATTTGATTCCAGATTCAATCTCCTTACTAATTGGTCTATTTGGATTTTCTATTTCTTCTTGATTCATCCTTGGTAAGTTGTATGTTTCTAAGAAATTTGAGATCTTTACTATTTCTACCTTTTTTAAAAAAAAGGTTTATTTATTTATTTTGAGAGAGAGAGAGCTCACAAGAGCAGGGGGAGGGGCAGAGGGAGAGCAGACTCCCTGCTGAGCACACAGCCTGATTCAGGTCTCAACCTTAGGACTGTGAGATCATGACCTGAGCCAAAAGCAAGAATCCGGTGCTTAACTGACTGAGCCACCCAGGTGCCCCTACCATTTCTTAATGTAGATGTTTACTGCTCCAAACTTTGCTCTTAAAACTGCTTTTTACTGCACCCCATAAGCTCTGTTATGTTGTATTTTCATTTTTGTCTCAAGCAAATTTTGAATGTCCTCTATAATTTCTTCCTTATTCTATTGCTCATTTAGGAAAGTCTGGCTTAATTTCCATGTGTTTGTGAATTTTCCAGTTTTCCTCTTGTTGATTTCTAGTTTCATGCCATTGTGGTCAGAAAAGATACTGGGTATTATTTCAATCTTCTTGAATCTTCTAAGACTTGTTTTGTGGCTCAACATATGATCTACCCCAAAAAATGATCTATGTGCGCTTGAGAAGAAAATGTATTCTGCTGCTGTTGGATAGAATTTTCTGTAAATGTCTGTTAGGTCCATTTGTCTACAGTGATGTTCAAATCCGAGGCTTATTTGATTTCCTGTCTGGATGATGCACCCGTTATTGAGGATGGAGTATTAATGTCCCCAATATTACTTTATTACTGTTTATTTCTCCTTTTAGCTCTGTTGGTTTTGCTTTGTATACTTGGGTGCTCTACTGTTGAACCCATTAAACATTTACAATTATTATATCTTCTTGATGTATTTACACGTTTAACATTATATAATAACCTTCTTTGTTTTTTTTAAAAGTACCCTTTAATACCCTTTCTTATCTTGTAAGCCATTTTAAAAAAAGGCCATAGGCCAGAACTGGCCTGTGGGTCATAGTTTGCCAAACCCTGTGTTAGACTATAAAACAAGTTTTATTAAAGAAAAAGAAAAGGGAAAACATGCAAGCATATTCTCTGACCACAACAGAATTATATCAGAAATCAAGAGAGAAATTTGAGAAATCCCCAAACATTTGGAAATTGAAGAACACACTTCTCAATAGCTCACGAGTCAAAAATAAATCATGAAGAGAATTAGAAAATATCTTGAATTGAATGAAAAAAATACACTAAAAATTCATGAGAAGCCACAAAAGTAGTGCTTTAATAAGCATATTTATACTTTTAAAATGCTTGTATTAGCTAGAAAGATCTAAAAACATATAAGCTTCCACCTCAAGAAGCTAGAATGAGAAAAGTAAATCAAACCCAAAGTAAGTTGAAGGAAATAAAATCAGAATAACAATCCATAAATTATAAAACAGAAAAATGACAGAGAAAGCCAACAAAACCAACAGTTGGTTCTTTTAAAAGAACAACAAAATTGGCAAACATTTTTAGCTAGACTAACCAAAGAGAATGAGAGCAAGAAAGGGAGAGAGAAAGAACACACATTACCAAAATTAGGAATAACTCTACAGAAATTAAAATAATTGTATGAGAACATTATGAATAACTTCATGTGAAAAACCAGACAATGTACATGAAATGGACAAATTCCTTAAAAATTATCGAAGAGATTAAAGGAGATGGGGCGCCTGGCTGGCTCAGTCAGTAGAACATGAAACTCTTGATCTCCGGGTTGTGAGTTCAAGTCCCACACTGGGTATACAGATTACTTAAAATCTTTTTAAAAAAAGAGATTAAAGGAGAAATAGAAAATCTTGATAGAGCTATAACAAGTAAAGAAATTAAATTAGTAATTTAAAATATTTACACAATGAATAAACCAAGCACATATTGCTTCATAGGTAAATTTTTTTCAAACAATTTCTTTATAAACAGTACTGATCCTGAAGAAAATTAACAATTTCCTAATCCTAATATTTATATGGAAAAGAAAGCACCCAAAATAGGTAAAGCAATTTAGAAAAGAAGAAAAAAATTGGAGAACTGGTTCTACCTCATTTTAAGACCTACTATAAAACCACGGTAAACAGGACAGTGTGATAGTGACATAATGCCAGATGAACGGGTTAATACAGAGTCTAGAAATAAACTCTTATAATTATAGCCAATTGATTTTTGATACAGGTACCAAGACAATGAGGTAAAGATAGTTTGCTTTTTTTTTTTTTTTAACAAATGGTGCTAGAATAGGTAGATAACCACATGCAAAAACAAATCAACTTAGACATAACCTCCATCACACAAAAAGGTCAACTGAAAATTGGTCAGACTAAATGTAAAAGATAAAACTATGAATCCTACAAGAGAACTGAGGAGAAAATTTACAAACTGGGCTTCATAAAAATTGAAAATTTTGCCCTTCAAAAGACATCATTAAGAAAATTAAAAGGGAAGCCAGAGACTGGAAGAAAATATTTGCAAATCATACATTTGATAAAAGGCTTGTATCTGAAATCAATAAAGAACTTGTAAAACTCAGTAAGAAGAGGAACAACACAATTAAGAAATGGATACTTCACCTTTCACCTAGGAACACACAGAAATGGAAAATTATCATATGAAAAGATGCTCAATATCATTAGTGATTAGGGAGATTCAGCTTAAAATCACAATGAGACATCACTACATAACCCACTGCCTGACAAACCAAGTGCTGGGGAGGATATGGCAAAAAAAAAAAAAAAGAACCCTCACACATTGCTGTAGGAATGTGAAATGGTAGAGCTACTTTGAAAGAGTTTGTTTCTTCAAAAGGTAATATACATTTATGATACACTCAGAAATTCTATTTCTAGGTATTTATCCAAGAAAAATTAAGAGGTATGTCCCACAAACACTTGTACACAAATGTCCCTAACAACACTATTCATAATTGCCAAAAACTGCAAAAAACTCATCAACTGGCAAATGCATAAAGAAAACACAGTATATCCATACAACGAAATATAAATCAGATATACACAAAGGAATCAACTACCAAGACACGCAACTACATAAACAACAAAAACATTAAGTGAAAGTACCCAAATACAAAATACTATATATTGTATGATTCTATTTATGTGAAATCACCATAAAAAGCAAAACTAGAGAGACAGAAGATCGGAAGCTATCTGTGTCTTAGAGTGGGAGTGGAGACAGGTTACAACTGGGCATGAGGAAACTTTTTGTGATGATGAAAGTGTTCTAAAACTCGATCATGGTGATGGTGGCACAACTGCAAAGTTTACCAATAATTTAGAATTTACAATATCCATTTGAAACACAATGAATCTTTGTATCGTGAATTTTATGGTATGCAGTAAAATATACCTCAACAAATCTGTTAAGAAATGTTTACAAAAAGGAATGTGGTATTAATTTGGAACCAATATAGACTGAGCTATTAAGAATAAACTAAAATGATCCAACTTCATTTGCTTTTTGACAAGGTTACTAGATTAGAAGACCATAATCATAGTACATCAAGATTGCAGCAAAATTCTTGATGTAAAGGTAAAGAAAGTACTACAGGTTTCTTCTGTATGCCTCTATGCTATTAGACATTTTTATACATTACTTTGATAGAGGACTTGCTTTTCCAGTGTGTAAGTGATTTAAGAGTGGGAGGAACAGGTAATTTGACAGCTGATAAAATCATGACTGAAAATGATTTCATACCCATTTATTAGCAAAAAATTCAGTTTCACAACGCCAAGCTTTGGACAAAATATTACTGACAAAAACAACCCAGATCTGGGTTTCTAAGTATCACTCTCCAATGAAAGAAACCAGGTTTGAGACACAGAAAATACAAAATAAGCCTGAAACATCTTGTGATGGGAGAAAATAAGGAAGTACTTGAAAAAGGATGGGAAAATGTCAAAAAGACACAGGAGCCAACCAGAAGGAGCTCCCAATGGCTAACATTAGGACAATTTGAACAACAAAATAATGGCATTGGATTATAACCCACAGATAATAAATATCTATGAGTTCTTACTGGCATGAAGAAATAAAAGAGGGAAAATTCCTTACAGATTTCAATTAATATGGGGCACCTGGGTGGCTCAGTCAGTTAAGCCTTTGACTTCAGCTCAGGTCATGATCCCATGACCCCCATCTTGGGCTCCCTGCTCAGCAGGGAGTCTGTTTGTCCCTTTCCCTCAGCTCATGCTCTCTCTTAAAAAAATAAATAAAATCTTTAAAAAAAGAATTTCAATTAATAAATGTAGAAGAAATGAGGGAAATACAAATGTTACATTAAGCAAACATCACAGTAATCACCGTTGCAGTCAAGAATGCTGATGAATGCTAAAATCAGAAAGTGAAGGTCTGAGGAGAAACAGCTTAATGACATAGTTTTGAAGTATTTCCAAGGTACTTTTCAAATTACAAAGGGAAAATGAAAAGTGGAGAAACTCAAAAGCCATCAGCTTAACTGAGGGATCAAGGTTAATCACCAGCAATCACAAGTAATAAGACACAGTGATATCCTGTACCCCCGAACATAACACGCTGAGAAGAACAGAAGATCACTTTGGTGGTATTCTTGACAAAAATATATAACCTCAATCTAATCATGAGGAAACAGCATGTTCCATATAAGGTCTATTCCTGTGCTAAGACTCTAGGATTCCAAAGGTAAAGAATCAGCATCATGGGGCGCCTGGGTGGCTCAGTTGGTTAAGCGACTGCCTTCGGCTCAGGTCATGATCCTGGAGTCCCTGGATCGAGTCCCGCATCGGGCTCCCTGCTCGGCAGGGAGTCTGCTTCTCCCTCTGGCCCTCCCCCTCTCATGTGCTCTCTCTCATTCTCTCTCTCTCAAATAAATAAATAAAATCTTTAAAAAAAAAAAAAAAAAAGAATCAGCATCATGGCTTCACCAAAATCTCCCTAGGAATAAAAGTACAAAAGATAACAAGAGGTAAGACTACAAGACAGAAAAACTTAATTTCCCCAAAGAGAAATATTTTTATTTTGTTTTGTTTTGTTTTAAGATTTTATTTATTTGAGAGAGAGCAAGAGCAAGGGGAGGGTGAGGGGCAGAGATTGGGACAAGCAGACTCTCTGCTGAGCCAGGAGATCGATGTGGGACTCAATCCCAGGACCTTGGGATCATGACCTCAGCTGAAGGCAGATGCTTAACCGACTGAGCCACTCATGTGCCCCCAAAATGGGTATGTTTTTAAAGGCATATCATATATCATACACATACATATTTATCAGATGACTGAAACAGGACTGTCAAATTTTTATAGCATGATATCAGCATGCAGGATCCAGTGTGACAAGTCTCTCTCCCTTGGGTGCCCAGATAATATAGTCCTTTCTCCTTAAACTTTGACTATGGGAAGCAGCAAACATTTTTCTCCATCTTCCATTCCAGATATGTTCCTTTTCCCTCTCACTTTATTTTCATTCATTCAATATTAATTGACTACCAATGTGAAAAGCAGGGAACCAAAAGCTGTGGGAGATACAAAGATAAATAAGATTAATCACCTAATGTCTCAAATTGCTTCTATGGTTTCTGATACTTCTAAAAATAGGATTTTTGAAATTTATCCAGTTTTTCCCTTTTTTTTTTTTTAAACAGTGGAATCATGTGCCTGACTCAACTAACTATATCCTCCCTGGAAGTTGAAGTCCCTAAAAGACACAATCCTGACTTTTATGAAAATCACCTCTTTACTTGTCCTTTCACTTTTACCACCCAAGCAAGCATCCCTGAAGACTATGATTTAGTTTTGCTTATAACTTTATATAATTGGAATCATATACCATGCATTCTTTGTGACTGGCTTCTTTTGCTTATTTGTGAGATTTAAACATACTGTGAAATGTAGCTGCCTGCCTCTTTTCACTGTTGTATATTTCATTGCCTAAATTAACCACTTTGATCTTTTCTCTTGTTAAAGGACACTTGTGTTGTTTCTGGTTTGGGGCCATTATGAATCTTGTGAACTTAATGGACATTACAATACATGTCTTTTGGCTCATTATATATGTACATCATCAACACTACAGGGTATGACAGTCCCTATTGCTCTACGAGTTCACAAATGCTTAGTTTTGTCAACCTTTTGGGGTCTAGTTGTTATTCAGTAGAATCTTATTGTGGTTTCAATTTGCATGACCCTGATGATTAATGAAGCTCAACATATTTATTAAGCATTTGGATTTCCTCTTTAGGGAAGTACCTATTTAAGACTCCTGGTGATTTTTAAAGCTAGGTTGTTGGTCTTTTTCAATATTGATTTGTAGGAGTTCACTACAGATATTTTTTTGTTTTAAGATTTTATTTATTTATTTTTGAGAGAATGAGAGAGAGAGAGCACATGAGAGGGAGGAGGGTCAGAGGGAGAAGCAGACTCCCTGCCGAGCAGGGAGCCCGATGCGGGACTCGATCCAGGGACTCCAGGATCATGACCTGCACCGAAGGCAGTCGCTTAACCAACTGAGCCACCCAGGCGCCCAAGGAGTTCACTACAGATATAAGCACTTTGTCAGTTATATGTACTGCAAATGTTTTCTCCCATGGTGAGACTTACCTTTTCATTATTTGACCATCTATGTCAAATAGCAGCAAACTCTGTCCACCACCCCCATGTCAATTCTGGCCCACCATCCAAGTTTCTTTTTTTTTTTTTTTAAGATTTTATTTGACAGATACAGACACAGCGAGAGAGGGAACACAAGCAGGGGAGTGGGAGAGGGAGAAGCAGGCTTCCCGCCAAGCAGGGAGCTCGATGTGGGGCTCGATCCCAGGACCCTGGGACCATGACCTGAGCCGAAGGCAGCCACTTAATGACTGAGCCACCCAGGTGCCCCACCATTCAAGTTTCTATACAAAGTTTCACTTATTATTTATATGCATAATTAACACATTGTCCTTGATCACTTTCAGGCTACAGTGGCAGAGTAGCTGGGACAAAAATGGTATTCCACTTCCTGTTCAATTTTTGTAAACGTTCCAAGTGCTTGAAAAGCAGTTGCAGAATATGCTATTCTACACATTCCATTAGGTGAGCTTTAGATTTGAAAAACAGGTTATAGAAATAATTTGAGACCTAGGATAATGTTATCTTCTGCCTGAGAAAATTTCTATTTGCTGCTGTCAGGCACTTGGGGACATAAGCAATCTGAATGCAATGTCAGGAAGTTTCATGGTTTTGACAGCCCAGGTGACTGGAAGCTGGAATGCAGTCCATACAAAGGCTGCTTTCTTTCAGATTCACTTTATGAAGGGTTTCACCTGCAAAAATACCTCAGTATATATTCTAACAGGTAAGGGCTTTTTAAAAATAAACCCACAACACTATTATTATACCTTAAAAAAAATCAAGAATTTCTTAATATTGTCTAATACACTATCCATGATCAACTTTCCCTGGTATTTACAAAACATGTTTTTTACCAGATTTATTTAAATCAAAATCTAAATAAAGCCCAATAACTGCATTTGGATGATAGGATTCTTAAGTCTCTTTTAATTTATAATAGTTCCCTCCCACTTTTTTTCATGTTTTCATTTAAAATATTGGATAACTAAGGGGCACCTGGGTGGCTTAGTCAGGTAAACATCTGCCTTCAGCTCAGGTCATGGTCCCAGGGTCCTGGTATCAAGCCCCACGTCGGGCTCCCTGCTCAGGAGCGAGCTTCTCCCTCTCCCTCTGCTGCTTCCCCTACTTGTGCGTGCTTTCTCTTTCTCTCTAATAAATAAAATCTTAAAAAAACTTGGTATCTATTACAGAATTTCCAACATTCTAAATATGATTTATTGTGTCTTCATGGTGTCATTTAAAATATTTACCTATCCCTTGTATTCCCTGTAAAATGGTAGTTAGAAAAGTTTAAATAGATTCAGGTTCAATTTTCTTTGGTAAGACTGTTTCTTAAGGGTAGGGCTATAGACTTCCAATTGCATCACACTGGGAAGGATATAATGTCTGCTTGACCTACTTTCAGTGATGTCAAGATTAATTAATGGAACTAGGTGTCACCAGCCTGATCTATCCAATACAAAGTTCTCTATCAACTTTTTACCTAGTGGTTCAGGAAGCTATTAATCATCTTTGCTGCAATGTATTATTTCACTAGATACTACAAAGTGTTGATTTTTCTAATTTCAACATTCTATATTTATTAGCTCTAATTGTTCCATATAGAAAAACTCTCCTTCATTCAACTAGTTACCCTGAAATATAATTGGTTTAGAAAAGGCAGAATAATGTTTAATTCTTTCCCTTTAAATTTTTCAGAGAACAAGTTGGTATCCTAACAACCTCTGGAGTTTACCAGTAAGTTTTGTTTTTTTCTTTTAAGAGTAACATTATGAACACAGAGAAGTTTATATATCTGATGCATTTCAATCCATTTCAATTATCATTCTCTTTGATGGTCAAACTATCTTTGACTTCTGTATTATTTTCACATGACCCCAGCAGTCCTTGATTAGTTCCCTGTTTTCAGGCACAACATGTCTTGTGCCTCAACCAAGCAACTCAGGTTTGTTTCTATGGGAAATAGCTTGTAAAGATTGCAGTCTCTTTGGTACGGGAATTCTCTACCACCTTGTGAGCTCAGCAGTGCCTTCAAAACAGACTTTTTTTTCCCTATCCAGTTTTTCTAATTGTCCTTAAAAGAGGGTGGGGCTGAATTATCCAGTCTGCCAATCCTGTAAGCAGAAGTCTTCAAAAAAGTAAAGCAAAAAGCATAAGGAAACAGACTAATCGAAAAATCTGTGAAGGAGATTACCAAAAAGTTTTTTACAGACAGCTTCCCTCAGTTGTACGTCATAAAAAGAAAGCCTAGTTCAGAATAATCAACTGGCTGTGACAGAATTCAGAAAAGCTGCAGGACTGGAGATCCAGATCATGGTTCAGAGTGGTTTTGTTCCTGAACCCAGAGGCCGGTTCCAAAGGTAGTTTTCTTAATTCATCAGCTCAAGAATCTGCAAAATATCACCCTCACACTGGACTAAGAGCAAAAGTAATTAGGAAGCAAAACAGAAAATAACCATTAACAGGCGTAATTAGTATGTTTAGGAGTGGCAGCAAAATGAGCCAGGTAACACCCACCAACACGCTGTCTGGACACTAAGATTCTTACAGACTGTAATGAACAAGTTTTTAATACTCCAAATGCTAAGTGTATGTATCTAAAGCTGATGTAAGAAGGGAAGGATCCTACAGAAAAAAAGACAAGGGCACCATTCTTTAAAGAACCTTTAGGATTCTCTCCCTTGAGCAGCAAAAACAGTCAGGAACTCCTTTGTTAGATGGCTAACATACAAAAATATATGAGATTCACTATATGACTTCAACCATTTTTGTTCCAGTCTCACACACAAGAAATAGTATTAATGGATCTTTAGTAAAAAGCATACCCTTCTGCAGTTGAGTCTCAGATGAGCCCACAGTCATGGCTGACCCAACCCTGACTGCAGCCTTGTGAGATCCTAAGCAGGAGGATCAGGTAATCTGTGACTAGACCCCTGATCCACAGACACTGACATAAGAAATGTATGGGCTTTCTTAAACTGCTAATTGTGTGGTAATTTGTTATGCAGCAATAACTAACTAATATAGTACAACAGGCTAGTACAGTGCTTTTAATTTACTATGTATTTCTGCTAACAGCTTGGAAAAAACACTGGACTGACAATCAGAACCTGGTGTAAATCTTGATTCTACCTGAGTAACCTTTCTGTACCTCAAGATTCCTTATCTATAATCAGGGATAAAACCTGCCCTGAGAATAAAAGAAAATGAGCGCAACACTGTGAAAGTTATAAAGTACTAAATAAACCCAAATCCAAAGGCTTCTAGTCAACAGTTCTGCTACCATCATCTCTCACCTGGGTTATTTCCGTGGTCTCCTAACTTGACTCCCAGTGTTTGTCCTTGGCTCCTTCTGTACACAGACACCTAAGTGATCCTTTTAAACTTAAGTCACTCCTCTGCTCAGAATCCTCCAGTGACTTTGCATCACATGTGGAATAAAAGTCCATAATGACCACGGTCAGACATAAGTCTTTTACTGTCACTAAGTACAGTATATTGCACCTTAGCAAGATTCTCAATTGCAGTATCTTTAATTTACCTTTACAACTGAAATGATAGTGGAAGTCAGAATAGTGGTGCCTTGGAAGAGTGCCCTTGGAAGGGGGTAACAGTGACTAGAAAGCACAAGGGTGCTTGTGGAGCTCTGGTAACATTTCATTTCTTGATTGGGGTGCTGGTTACAAAGTTATATTTATTTTGTGAAAACTCACTGAGAATATCCTTTTAATTTTTTTTAAGATTTATTTATTTGGGGGGATGAGGGGGGGTGGAGAATCCCAAGCAGACTCCCTGCCGAGTGCAGAGTGCAACCTGGGGCTCAATCTCATGACCCTGAGATCATGACCTGAGCCAAAGTCAAGAGTCAGATGCTTAACCAACTGAGCCACCCAGGCACTCCCCCCCAATGTATATACTTTTAATCTGTATACTTTTCTACACATAACATTGTTTTACATTAAAAAAATGAATGAACTGGATTAGAATCTTTGATCCCATTTACTGGCTGTGTAATTTCTAGCAAGACAGTTAGTCTATCTAAGCTGCGGGTTCCTCATGAAGTAAAAAACAATAATACCTATCCCATACTATTAAACTGATAATTAACAGAAAAAACAGAGTTAAGCACTTAATAGCATGCCTGGCCTAGTTTAAATACTTAGTAAATGTGCTACCAATAACAATAATCTCTTGATTATATGGAGAAGGAGCAAAATATACCACGTTTTAGAGTAACTGTTAAGATGATATTATTGTTATTACCACCACTAGTACTCCTAGCAGTAACAATATGAGTCCAGTGCATTTAAAAGATTAAATTTACTAAGCAAAAATAACTACATACAAGATTGCACTCATGTTCAGAATTACACAGTAACCACTAGATACCACTTTCTGTCTCTGACAACAGAGACCTCCCCTCCTCCCATCTCTAAGTCAGCCAAAACCTTGTTAGAACAGTGCCCCCTCTCTCAGGCTCAGCAAAGTCAGTCAGTCTCCATGGGATGTGGATTTTTTTTTAGAAGATTTATTTATTTTTAGAGAGAAAAAGGAAGAGAGAGAGCACGTGGGGGTGAGGGGCGGAGGGAGAGGGAGACAGGAAATCTCAAGCAGACTCCCCGCTGAGCATGGAGCCTGACGTGGGGCTCGATCTCACGACTCTGAGATCACGACCTCAGCCAAAATCAAGAGTCAGACACTTAACCAACTGAGCTACCCAGCCGCCCCGGAATGTGGATTTTAAGAGCACGGGAATAACTGAAAGGCAGAAGAATGAGATAGGGAAGGGAAGAACAAAGGAGGAATCCTGATGCTAGGAATGGGCATCTGCCCTATTCCATTATTTACAAAAGTTGAGGAATAGGTCATTTTAGGAAATGTTTTTATACATTAATAACCTTCTGACCACTTTTGGTCAAGAAGTTTGCGATGTAGGGGCGCCTGGGTGGCTCAGTCGTTAAGCGTCTGCCTTCGGCTCAGGTCATGATCCCAGGGTCCTGGGATCGAGCCCTGCATCGGGCTCCCTGCTCTGCGGGAAGCCTGCTTCTCCCTCTCCCACTCCCCCTGCTTGTGTTCCTGCTCTCGGTATCTCTGTCTCTGTCAAATAAATAAAATCTTTAAAAATAAATAAATAAATAAATAAATAAATAAATAAATAAATAAATAAACAAACAAACAGACAAAAATATCCTAGTGAATAAAACATAATTATGAGACGGGCTACTATGAATTTGATTGTTGAATGGATGTTGCATCCATATTTCCTAGAGGACCCTGATGACTGCTTGAGGTGCTCACAGCTCATTACCCTATTCTACTCCTTAACACCTCTTCAGTTGTCATCAAATCCCCAGTCCACCCTCATACAGCCTTTTGCCTTAGAGAAGCAGAGTTCCACCTTCAGGGATGGGTTTGATTGCTCTGAGGATATTTTTATTTCATTTCCAGATTACTTAAATATCAGACATTTGATCCAATTCTGGCTAATGAGATGCTAGATGTTGGGGACACGTTCGTTCCTGCTCTTAAGAAGGAGACAGTTCAGGGGCGCCTGGGTGGCTCAGTTGGTTAAGCGACTGCCTTCAGCTCAGGTCATGGTCCCAGGGTCCTGGGATCGAGCCCCGCATTGGGCTCCCTGCTCCGCGGGAAGCCTGCTTCTCCGTCTCCCACTCCCCCTGCTTGTGTTCCCTCTCTCGCTGTCTCTATGTCAAATAAATAAAATTTAAAAAAAATCTTTAAAATAATATTGATCTTAATAAATCTGACATAAGAAATCAATTTTAGGGGCGCCTGGGTGGCTCAGTCGGTTAAGCGACTGCCTTCGGCTCAGGTCATGATCCTGGAGTCCCGGGATCGAGTCCCGCATCGGGCCCCCTGCTTGGCGGGGAGTCTGCTTCTCCCTCTGACCCTCCTCCCTCTCGTGCTCTGTCTCACATTCTCTCTCTCAAATGAATAAATAAAATCTTAAAAAAAAAAAAAAGAAGTTTGTGATGTATTAGTACTCTTTCTTATTCTTTTAGATGGCAACTTTACAATGAGAAATCTTACTGATTCTACAGTCGATGTAATTTGACTACTTAAGTTTATACTAAATCCGTTCCGTTCCATATTACAACCAATAAGGCCTCAGGACAATTTGGAGCACACACATTATGTTCTCCTCCACACCCTGCGCACATCCGCCCAAACGTGAAGAGTCAATTGTTCATCCCTACTTGTCAAAACCCTTGTAAGGGATGAGATGCTCTTTCCCTCAGAACTACCTGCCTCCAGTGTTTCCACACAGTCTAAAGCCAATTAAAAAAAGATCACGAGGGTGGATAACCAGCCCTCATCTGACAATGAAAGACAGAGCCTAAAAGAAATACGTAAAAGTCTGAAGGAGAAAAAAAGTGGGGGAAAAAAAATCCTTAGGCCTCAGGCTCTTCTCTAAATTCAGAGGCAATGGACTCAAGACAACTGCGGATATGCCAGACAAGAGGCACCAACAAGGAGGACAAGCAGCCAGTGCTCAAATATTCAAGCAAGCAGCCGCTGCCTACGCACCGAGAGTACAGGGCGCACTGCGTGATGCAGAGCATTAGGACACCCACACGGTGCAGCAGAGACATCCAGCAAGCAGGGGCCAGACGTGGTGTGTAAAACCAAGCCTTTTGGCTTTTTTGTTTTTTTACATCTCAAAGTTTTCTTTCATCTCCTCACACAGAATCACATCACGTATGTATATTACCAACTCTTTCATAGTGTGCTATTTTGAAAGGCAATACAAATGTATAAAATAATTGAATGGAGTTAACTAAATTTGATGTATTATTTACTAAAAAAGGAAAGGTTTGTTGTTTTTTTTTTTTTAAGTTTACAAAGGTAAGAAGTTAAAAACATAAAGATGACGGGTAACTTTGGGAAAGGAAACGATACATCATTTAGCGTACATGTGTGTTTAAACAAAATGGACTTTTATTTCGGTGGCCGTGGGTTAGCTGAGTTCCTTTAAATAGTTAGGGATTTGCGAAGCGCAAAGCTCATGTAACGTAATCTGTGTTTTCCACAAATCCCCATCGGTCTACTTACTTAAGAAACCCATGCTTCCTGGCTAGATGCCGGCATGCCAAACCTGCCCAGTCGTGCATAGTTTTATTTCTGTTACTAAATTAGGAAACCAAAGCGGGCAATGTCTGGGCCAACAGCAAAGAGAAAAGGCTCGGCATCATTAGTCGGCTTGTCTTCTTAAAAGCCAGATCATTATAAGATATTTAATTTTTAATTAGAGATACCAAAGTAATTTAGCCTAATAAGGAGCAATACTGAGAAATAATTAAATGAAGACAAAGGGAGAAATACAAACGTTTAACAAAGTATTCTTCTGAATAGCCTTAATCATGATGTTGAAAATAAACTACTACCATTCAAGGCTTAATGTCTTAATGACGGATACTGAAATACTACCTTATTTTTTTAAGCAGTGAGAAAGAAATGGGAAATTATTCATCACAATTTTTACAAAGATCTACTAACATACTTTATGTAGAGCACTGTTTAGAGAAACTAAGTGGAGCATTCAGAGACCTGATTAAAGGAACACAAAGCAGGATTTCAAAAGAACAAAGTCACCTTGTTTATTTTCAAATTTTAGAATGACAGAAAAATATAGAAGGGAAAACCCAATTTTCCACATTCCAAATTTCACTTTCCCCTAATTAGCATATCAGGGGGTTTCAAAAGACGATAGTTGTTAAATAACATTCCTTAAAGTATTTTAAACACACCTGATACTTTCTCAAAAGCTAAAGTTTGACTCCTAAGGGTGCTGGGAGAACTTTTTGTTGCAATATCTGAGTGGTATTTCTTATAAACATTTTGTTAAATATTGAGACATTTCAAAGTAGTATTTATTTTACTTTAGTTATTTCTATGCAAGAACTTAAAAATTTAAATATATGCTATAAAATCTATATTTTATATGGATGAAATATATATAAATACCAGAATTTACACATTTATAGAAAGATTAAAATTTGAGTGTTATAATAGGCCCTGAAAGGCTTGATTATCAAACATGACTTAAAAGAAAGATGTTCAAAATATTTACTTCCCAACCTTCCGCAATATAGACTTTCATATTTAGAAAGAAGCCACAAAGAGAACTCTTCTAGTAACCATCCTAGTTGTTTGGTATCCTTTCATCTAATCTTTTTATTTTTTTTTTTTTTTTTTTTTTTTTTTTTTTTTAAAGATTTTATTTATTTGCAAGAGAAAGAATGAGAGACAGAGAGCATGAGAGGGAGGAGGGTCAGAGGGAGAAGCAGACTCCCTGCCGAGCAGGGAGCCCGATGCGGGACTCGATCCCGGGACTCCAGGATCATGACCTGAGCTGAAGGCAGTCGCTTAACCAACTGAGCCACCCAGGCGCCCCATCTAATCTTTTTATACATATTTCCATGACTTTTATACAACAATGAAATGCATTTAGGTAATCTGGTGTGAGACAAAACCCCGAGCCTTTGTCTTCTTTTTGCTCAACTCCCACCACCACGATCTGGCCATCACTGAGGAGCAGAAGCAGGTCCACAGGGGTTGGACAAACAGAAGCAATCTCCCTCAGTCTCAAGGCTATCCTTCAACTGTCCATCCTACTGAAGTCACAATTCAAACCATGTTCATCTGGCCCCCTTGTCTGGCCCTTCACTGTCCCTATATCATTGATAAGAGGCACCCTGCTGTGGGAGGCACAGTAAAATCAGAGACACGAGCTTAAAAAGTTACATAAATAAAGAGCAAGTAATAGACTGATCAGAAATTATACTCAATAGTGTAATAATCCCCACTGATCAGTGTAATAAAAGGTCTTCCAGACCCTCATTTTTACCTCCTTACTGCAACATAAAGAAACATGTAAATAGATGAAATACCCAAAAAGAAGGAAAAATTGATTTTCTCTGGTTGTAAAAAATCAATGAAATTTATTTTTCAAAAGAAATTTGAAAAGAAAAACAACAAACTGAAAGACCTACATGGTATTTCCAAACTTCCTATAAAGTTACACTAATCAAGCCAATGTGGTGTTGTCATAAGGGGAGACATAAAGACTAACAGAACAGAACATTAGAAATAAACCCATATGTTTACAGACAACTGATTTTCAACAAAGTTACCAGGAAAATTCAACAAAGAAAGTCTTTTTAACAAATTGTGCTGGAACAACTGAATATCCCATATATAAAAAAATATGAAGAGGCAAGCCACAGACTAGGAGAAAATATTTATACATAATACATCTGATAAAGGACTTGCATTCAGACAAGAGTAGGGTTGGCAAACTTGCTCTAAGGGGCCACTTAGTAAACAATTTAGGCTTTGTGAACCTTAGAGTCACTGTCACAACCACTCAACTCTGACACCGCAGCACAAAAGCAGCCATAGACAATATGTACATGAATGGGCACGGCTGTCTTCCAATAAAACTTTATTTACAAAATCAAGTGGAGGGTCAGATTTGGCCCATAGGTCAGAGTTTGCTAACCCCTGGTCTCTAATATCTCCTTCCAGATTATCTGATTCTCATTCTATGAGAGCTATTTCACAACTCTGTAAGTTGTAGATCACTGATAGCAATGTAAAATAATCCTTGTTTATAAACACAAAAATGAATTATTTCCCATGGAGAGACAACCCTCTGTCCCTGTGGAGAAAACCAGCTTTGCTTCCATTTCAATATTCTTAATCTATAAATGTTCTGTTCTTTGCATCCTCCTTTGAACTGGTTATAATACCTTAGCAGTCTCCTTATTAACAGGTTAAATAAAAGGTTTAACACATTTTAAAATTTTTATATCTGTATGGATATCATGATCTTACCTTTTTTTGTGAAAACTATCCTTTAACATCAGAACGTATTAAGAACTCTTAACTAATAATAAGAACACAAACAACTTAGGGGCACCTGGGTGGCTCAGTTGGTCGAGCGTCTGACTCTTGGTTTCAGTTCAGGTCATGATCTCAGGGTCCTGGGATCGAGTCCCCTGTCGGGCTCCCCACTCAGCAGGGAGTCTGCCTGTCTCCCTCTCTCTGCCCCTCCCCCACCCCACTCGCTCTCTCTAAAATGGATAAATCTTTAAAAAAAAAGAACACAACAAAATTGAGCAAAAGATTTCTAAATAGATATACTTCACCAAAGAAATGGCAAATAAGCACAAGAAAAAGATACTGTCTTAGTCTGTTCAGGCTGCTGTAACAAAAATACCATAAACTGGGTGACTTAAAAACAACAGAAATTTCTCACTGTTGTGGAGGCTGGGGAAGCCGAGATCACAGTGCTGGCAGACCCAGTGTCTAGTGAGGGCCTGCTTTCTCATTAACACCTATTTTCTCACTGTGACCCAACGTGGTGGAAAGGGTGAGGGAGCTTTCTTGGGCTTCCTTGATAAGGGCACTAATCTCATTCTTGAGGGCTCTGCCCTGATGACCTAATTACCTCCCAAAGGCCCCACCTTCCTAATACCATCACCCTGGGGGTTAGGATTTCAACATATGAATTTTGTGAGGACATAAAAAGATGCTTAGTCTTCAGTTACTAGGGAAATGCAAAATAAAATCATAACGAGTTACTACCGTACAGCCACCAGAACAGCCACAATAAAAAGACTGAAAATACCAAATGTTGGCAAGGATGTGGAGGAACTAGAACCCTCATACATTGCTAGCAGGAATGTAAATGGTATAGCTACTTTGGAAAACAGTTTAGCACTTTCTTTCAAAGTGAAAAATACAGTTAATCACACAACCCAGCAATTCTACTCCTAGGCATTTACCCAAGAGTAAGGAAAACATTTGCCCACAAAAAGCTTGTGCACAAAGCTTCACAGGAATATTATTCATAACAGCCCAAATTAAAAACAATTTAAATGGTCAATCACCTAGTGAATAAACAAAATATGGCACATCCATACAATGTTACTTAGCAATAAAAAAAAAACCCAAACTACTAAAACAGGAAACTGTGTACAAGAACATTATGCTAAGTAAAATAAGCCAGACACAAAAGGCTACATATTACATGATTCCATTTATACGTAATTTCTAGAAAAGGTGAAACCATAGAAATAGAAAGATGAGCAGGCGGCTGGGCGTAAAAACAGGGCTGGTGACAAACAGGAACTGGGGAACTCTTGGGGACAATGGACATATTCTAGAACTCGACTGTGATGAGGGTTCCTCAACTGTGTACATTTAAATAAAATTCATCAAATGGAACATGTAAAATGGTAAATTTTATGCTGTGTAAATTATACCTCTATAAAGATGTTCTTAAAAAATCAATGGGCAGTAGTTTAAATAAATTAGTAACTCATGCCAGGAACATTACTGACATTGTTATAAAGATTAACAAGATATTACTTAGGGGACTTTAAAAAGTGATGTGGAGGAAAACAAGTTGTGTACAGGTCACACTTTGTAAACTGATTACACCGAGAGCTCTGGAGATAAGGAAATCAAAGTGCTATTTCTTGCTTTACTGTCTCTATATCATAACTTTACAGAGTTTCTGATTTAGAAGTAGTTAGAAATTTAAACTATCAATAGGAGATAAACAGATATGATATATAAATGCTCATTCCTTGTATTATGTCATGTCTTTTAGCATCAGAAACAGATTTTTGACACTAATTCCCTGCCCTTCATAAAATGAAACCTGTTAGTGTTAGCATAAATTTAAGGATGTTGGATTTTAGTGGTAAAAGGTATATTAGAACCCATCAAGTTAAAACCTATGTACCACGCTGAGTAAGAAAATGGAGACATAGGGATTCAGTGCATTAAGTTTATAGGCTTTTGCTTTATTGAAAGTTCACAGTTCTTAAAGCTCCATGGAATTCTAAGTGTAGGAAATTCAAATAGCTTTAGCCATAAAGTCCGAAAGCAATTTCACAGGATATCATAGGCAAACCAAGAGCATTCAAATAAAATAGATACGATGATTGGCATTTTAGAAAAAAATTCTTTTTTTTTTTTTAAGATTTTATTTATTTGAGAGAGAGAGAGTGAGAGAGAGCATGAGAGGGGAGAGGGTTAGAGGGAGAAGCAGACTCCCCACTGAGCAGGGAGCCCGATGTGGGACTTGATCCTGGGACTCCAGGATCACGACCTGAGCTGAAGGCAGTTGCTTAACCAACTGAGCCACCCAGGCGCCCTAGAAAAAAATTCTTAAGTACAGAATAGGTAAAATTGTACTAATTGTTGAGTTACAAAGCTGATTTGATCTACTATGTTAAGAATCTCAAAAGACAAACAGAATAAAACTTTCATTTTTCTCTCTCATTTAAAATTAACAGTATTCTATAGTCTATATTTAATATATCACTCACTAAATGTGATATAAATTTTTGGTTCTTAAATTGCTAAATAATTTAGGGATTTGATATGTGTGAAATATATTTTCAATTATGTCACTGGATCATTTCACTTTAAGTGAACAAAGCATGGAAATTTATCTCTGAACAAGAGCAGTTTCTCTTGTGTGTATACAGACTGTAAGACAATATTCCATGTATATAAGACAATATTTGTGACTCTCCACTGATTATTCAGAAAAATTAGTAAAGAAAAGTTGTCTCACATACTCAAATAGGTAATATTCAGTCACCTAGGGAGAGCAGGCAATATGAAGAACTGCACCACAGAAATCATAATTTGGGTTTGGGAAATATACAACAATATGCATAATTGTGCCTACTTTTTGAAAATGTTTTCCAAGCTATATTTGCTCTGCTTTAGAGTAAACATCCTTTTCAAGTCATGCAAAGAGAAAATTGTAAAAATATTTCTTTGGTTACTCAACTGAAGACTTAATAATTCAATTTAATCTTATTCGACTTATAAAAACTTACACTTTCATTCATGAAAATATACATTTAAATTTTAAAAGGAGGCAAAAATGGATACGGGAAAGAAAAATTCTGAGATTACTCTAAACATCCATGTGTATCTTTCAGCTATTATTTCCAACAAACTCAATTATTTCAACATTTTACAAAATGACTATAAAATTACAGTAAAAACTCGTTTAAGGAAAACACATTCGTGTTAAGAACCTAAACGTGTAAGTAAATAATATGACTTCTAAAAAACCAGCTGTTACTCCCAAAAAAATAAATACTAAGACACTGATACTGATACTGTAAGTTCACACTAAAGTAATGAATGCCAAACTTTTGAAACTAAAAATAAAAAAGTCATCAAAACAAGACCTGCCAGACTCTCTTTCAGAATGTCAGCAAATCTAGTGAAGAAACAGAGAAGATATAAAACCAGCTAATGGACATTCATTTTTTAAATCCCTTGACACTTCGACAGCCACAGTTTTGACTTCAAGTTTCCTCATTTACGACTAAATACACAATGAAAACTAACACAAGTTGTTTAAAAACAACATATCTGCGTAAGATTTTGATTTTTTAAAAAAGGAATAGTAGAAAGGATTCAACAAAGAATTGTGATGTCAATTGTGTGTGGGGGGGGGTTGGTAACAAACGATATCAAACTAAATTTTAATTACTTCTCATTACATCAACCCTTGGCAAATCATAAAGCTTTTCATTTACTAAAACAATCACTACCTTTAAAATTACTTGCACAATAGACAATGACTTAAAACCTTTAACAGGTTAAAACAATTTAAAGATGAAGTAAGCAATGAGTATTTCAAATAAAATATGAAACAAAATAAATACCCTGAAGACAATACTTTTTAGGAAATACCTATTCAGCACATAACCTATATTCTATCAGTTAGTTTTTCTTCACAATTATATACAGTTCGACCTAAAACAGCATACTGAAATCAAGGTAAAAAAAAAAAAAAAAAAAAAGACAGCTATAAAATAACCATGAAAATATAACCCTTTTAAATGTATCTATTTAAAACTCGTCTTTTCCAAAGACTGGTTCACAAATACTAATCAAATCAAATCACAAATATGATACAAATTAAAATATAAAAAACATATTTAATGCTCAAAAGCTCTTCAGTAAAAATGAACTACAAACCCCAAGTTTTGCCAAGATACCAAAGCTATGATAGAAATTACTCCACACTACACCTTGAAAGTACTGCAAGTTGATTTATGTCCAAAAATAACAATTCAATCTCTGAATTCCCATTAATAAGTTGTGCCTAAAAAAATACATTTTATAAGTTCTCAATAACATTCACTCCAAAAGATTAAGATCATTTATATTCATCAGCTTTTTTTTAATACCCCTAATTCCTGGTATTCATGATAAACATATGGTTATGAACCCATTATGGGCTTCTCTCACTGCAACCACAACACTTTTGGCAAATTATTTAAGTGAAGCATTTTAACTGCCGAAGTCGTTTTTCAAATCTGTGATTTAGAAAGATAATCCTAAAAGGAGTGTGTGACAGACTAGGAGTTGAATATATTGCAGAGATAAAACAATGGGAAATACTCGAATCCAAATCATTGGATCCCGAACACCACTTACACATCAGCTCAGTCTCTCAACATCATGCATGACTTCTCCTTTAAGTCCTCTTCAGCTGACCTCTGCACTGTCTCCACGGCTCCCACCAGCACCATGCTCATAATAGACCATGGTGGAGAAAATTAATTGTACACAGAAAGGGATTAATAACAGTACTGCATGTAAAGTAAATTTGGAAGTATTCCCCTTGGGATTTCAAATTGGGTCGCTGCTATTATGATGTTAGCTGCTTTTAAATCTTTTCACAAAGGAATGGGCCATGGAAAGGAATTCAACATGCCTTAGCCAGTAGTATGATTGATGGGAGAGGCTTTCCAAGTCTGAAGGACTAACTTTTCTCCTTTTGCCTTTTTTTAAAAAGTATCATCACAATGAACTTTTGTTTTTCAGACGCTTGGCATGTGTTCCGCCAATTCCCTTCACATCTTTCCTAAAAAGGAGTACTTTCTGTATTAACTTGACACTGAAAAGGATGCACGGTCCAGAAAACAAAACTTTTTTTCTTTTAGAAGAATCTTAATGGCCATTTTTATTCCAAGGTTTTTGCCCAATTTTTAAACCTTGGGAAAGTTTGTAAATAAAATTTTAAAGTTTTAGCTCCATTTGTAACCAGATTGTACCATATGTAATAGTATCAAATATAAAAATATTTTTTGAGAAATCCATGCGTTTTAGTATACTGAGATAATGTTATCTAAAAACCTGAATAAAAAATCTTTATGTTACTATGAAGTAATATGTATTTAGCTATGTTATAAAGTTACCTTACTAATAGAGTGTTATGTGTAACAAAGATACTAATAAAGTAATTTATATGCCTATAAGAGACAATGAAAGAACAGATTGTGAATATGAGTTTAGAACTCTGGTAGACAATTTATTCAATTACTCTGTGGTCATCTAGCAAGCTGAGGATGGGTAAATTGTTAGATTTTATCCCTCTGTCCATTAGTTGTCAAATAGGTAACTTAACCACTCTGCACTGTACCCAGATAACTCAGTACTAAACACACTCAATACTTCTTTCTCTATCCTGTCTACTCCTTGAAAGTACAAATATTAGTCTAAAGTATTAGACAATAAAACATCATAAGATCCTTTGAAGTCTGGGTCTAGATTTTGTGCACCTTCACCATCCCCACTTCCCCTAGTACATAGCATGGTACTTTGAACCAACAAATATTTGTTAGGCAGATGAAACAGTAAGTCAGTGTCCCAGGTAATCTAGATAACCCTACCAAATAAAGTCTATTTATATATAATGCTGACCATATATATATGGCCTGGTGACACCAGAGGGGTGCTCTACCAGAGATTAATTATTTAGATTCTTTATTAGTGAAAAAATGTGCTCACTAGTTAATTTACCAGCACTGATGTGGAATCAGTGAAAAGCTGAGTCTCCCTAGGAGGGTAAATTACCCCCAAATTACTATGGTAGCCACCAAGGAGAGTAATAGGGGGTGAAGAGCCATGATAATTTGGGGGAAGGGGGTTCAATAAGATCCTTTGTGTTTTGAGGATTCCCTTTGAGTTGATTGCTGAGTGGCAGGCACAATGGAAGAGATGGCAATGAAACCAGGGCTGCCCCCATGTCCCTGAAGCCACCCAGCATCCCTAGAAACTAACCCAGGGAACGCCAATGTGGATCACCAGTGACCAGTCTATATCCACAGGAATGGGGTCGGCACTTCTGAAGAAGCACTACAGCCTGTGCTATCATCTGTCAGGGTACGCCAATGATGTCTCAACAATCGGGGTGGTGAGCAACAGTGGAAGCCTAGCGTGACCAGGCTCCATTCCTGCTGTGTGCTCTCCAGGAAGAAGGCTGATCTGCTGTTCCTCCCTGCCTCCACATTAGACCAATAAGCACAGAGATTTCAGAACAATATAAGTGGCGACAGGACAGGTCTAAGAAGAGATACTAAATTTCATTTCAATAAAGCAATGAGAGGCTCAACTAGAAGAAAAACACATTTTAAGAAAAAAAATAATAAACTTGACCATACTTGAAGGCTGAGTTTTTGGAACAATTCAGGCTAATTATATGTAGCACATATTTCTGTGTTTGAGTATTTTATTTTTGCAGACATATGTGCTTTTGTGTGCTTTCATTATTTTAAAAAAATTTTTATTATTAAAATACAACATAGACTGCTTTAATGTTTTTAATTTGGACTAAAAGTCTTTCCTTTTTTGGTATGCAAAACAACTTTCAAGGATAAAAAAAAATTTTTTTTTTTAAATAGGCTGATTTATATGCCAGATGTCAGCAACATCTTTTCTGACTCCTGGTTACATTTTGTTGTTTGTTTGTTACCACAATCTTCTCTCATGGGAGTTTACAGCAAATCACAAAAGCATCAGGCTTCTGTTGACTATCAAGAGTGAGCGGATGCTTCTAATATCCATTGGCCCTTGTGGTCTTCACCAAAGGGTGAATCACAAAATGTTTGGCAAGCAGCTCTGCACTGATGGAAATCTTTCCTTAATATTCCTTTATTTGCAAGTGCATGGTATTTGTCTTCCTAATAAATCACATACATAATTTTACTTGATCAAGTTAGAAAAAGCTTTTGGAATAAAATGAGTTTAAATTTGTTCTCTAACAAATACTCTTCCAAGTAGAAGGCAATATACAAATGTTTAAGTGGTACGTAATTCATATATATGAAAGCATGCAGGTTAGCAATCAGATGAGAAATCAAAGAACATGTAATGGACTCCCACTTCCAAACATGACAGGGTCACTGACACCAGACTTGCTCCCCACCAAAATACAATAAAACCACTCAAAAATAGATGAGGCAACTGTGTTCAAGCAACAGACCGGAAACACAGAACTTTGATCCTTGAAGAGGTGAGTCCCGTGTTGGGATGTGGCTTTCTGTCAAGGGGTGCACTCTGGGCCACAGCACAGGGAAGTAGAACCCAAGCGGAGCTCAGCAGTCTCATAGAGCAGAAGAACCAGAGATCCGACCTGGAGAGCTGAAGCAGCTGGAAAATGTAGGACAGGGTACCAAAGGGGACAAAACTGTGAGGTGAAAAAGTGCTTAATAAATGGCATACTGGAGAGAGCAAAAGGAGTCAGTGAGCAGAAGACAGATCAGCAGATGTATCATGCAACGTTCAGATCAAGAGGAAAAAAATTGTTTTAGAAGAACAAAGCCTCAGTGACCTGTGACACAATATCAAACGATTTAATGTGTGTGACTAGAGCTCCCAAAAAGAGAGGAAACGGGGCAGAAAAATATCTGAAGAAATAATGACAGAAAACTTCCCAATTTGGGAATCAAGAAAACCCCAACCAGGATATTTTTAAAGTCCTGCATTGTGGCACATCCTAAACAAACTGCTAACAAAAGATAAAGAGAAAAATTTTAACATAGCCATAGAAAAAGGTATTATATACAAGGTAACAATGATACAAATTGCAACTGATTTCTCATTAGAAACATTGGGGTCAGAAGACAATGGAAGGTCACCTTCATAAAGTGCCAGAAAGAAATCCTGTCAATTGAGAATTCTATATCCAGAGAAAATATTCTTCAAAAATAAAGACAGTTTTGCATAAAGAAAACTGAGACAGTTGATTGCCGGAGGACCTGCACTACAAGGAGTACTTCAGGCTGAAGAGAAATGATACCAAATAGAAAATACATCCACATGAAAGAATGAAGAGCATGGGTAATAGTAAATATATGGGTTAAAAACAAAGAATATCTTTTTTATTATCTTGATTTCCTTTAAAGACAACTGACTGTTGCAAAATTGACACTATATTGTAGGGTTCACAGCATATAGAAAAAAATACTATATAAGAACACAAAGAGGGTAAATGGAAGTATACTACTGGGAAGAGTACAATTTATACTAAGTGGTACAACATCCTAAGTAAATTGTAATAAGTATATATATATGCACATATATATATGGAAACATATATATCCATAAAAAGCCTTACACAAGGGGCGCCTGGGTGGCTCAGTCATTAAGCATCTGCCTTCGGCTCAGGTCATGATCCCAGGGTACTGGGATTGAGCCCTGCATCGGGCTCCCTGCTCCATGGGAAGCCTGCTTCTCCCTCTCCCATTCCCCCTGCTTGTGTTCCCTCTCTCGCTGTGTCTCTCTCTGTCAAATAAATAAATAAAATCTTAAAAAAAAAAAAAAAAGCCTTACACAAGAATGTTTAATATTAGCTGTATTCATCATAGTCCAAAGTAAGAAGAAACCCATATGTCCATCAAGAGGGAAAAAAATATATGAGCTGTATATTCAAACATTTGAATACTACCCTGCAAATTATAGAAGAATGGACTACAGATACATGTAAGAGAATGGGTGCATCTTGAATATATGGCTCCACTTATATTATGTTCAACAGCAGATCCCATTAATCTGTGGTCACAGAAATCAGAAGAGTGTTCACCTATGGCAAACAGACTGGAAGAGACATGAGAGTACTCTCTGGGGTAATGGAAATGTTCTATATCTTGACAAAGATGCTGATTACATGGGTATATATGTTTGTCAAAACTCAGAAACATCTGTGCATTTCACTATATGTAAATTTTACCTCAATTAAAAAAACAAAAATATGAAGAACAAAAATTAAAAGAAAAATACAAGAGAGTCTTCAAGGATAACTGTTCAAGTTCGGTGTTGGGTATATGGGGGTTCATCATTCTATTCTGTCTACTTTTGTATTTTGAATTTTCCATAATAAAAAGTTTTTTAAAAGCAAAGGCAATAATAATGTATTAATACATTTAAGTTAATGTATTGTACAATGTATTATTAATACACAATATTTTGTATATTTGAAATTTACTAAGGGAGTAGATCTCAAGTGTTCTCAACACACACACGGTAACTGCAGGAGGTGATGGGTATGTTACTTAGTTTCACTGTGGTAATCATTTCACACTGTATACACATATCAAAAAAACATGTTGCATACCTTAAAAATATGATTTTTATGTGTGAAAAATAAAGATCAAAAATAAAAATTTTAAATATCACAGTAAAAAAAAATATTCATTTAACCTCTTCCTTATGGTATTTGGATACAAACCTACAAAACTCATTGCCAAACAAAATACAAAGTTATTAAGATAGTAATTTTTTAAAAGGGGAATGAGGCCTGCTCAGAAAAAATACTTCAAGATTCCAAAGTTCTTATACCATAAACCATGACTTCAATAATTTTAGCCAGGGAGATTTTTTTGAGTGATGATTATTTATTCCTCTTGGAACCAGTTAAATCCATATTATTAAATTAGCCTTATCTTTCAGGCTGGCTTATGGACTAAGTCAGGAAGATATTTAAAGCAGGTGTATCAAGAACCTCTCTTCAGTCCAAAGTGCGTGTCTGTCCGAGTTCGTTGGAGCCCCATGCATAGATGACTCAGAGCTACCACGTGGGCGTTCTCTGGTCAGTGCTCCGCTGCCAGTATCCGTACCTCTGGGGCTGAGGCTTTCTCTACAGAAGGCCGCTGCTCTGCCACGTGTGTAGGGACAACAAGTACCCCCTCATCTAAGCAACTCTGAACCAATACTTTTTGGGAGTTGATGTTCAAATGCTTAGGCCTCTCAACACTTGAGCAGGATGATTCCTTGTGTTTTACACAGGATTAAGCTCTCAGTGCCTACTATGGTGGCTGGTGGAGGAGTTTAGAGCATGCCACCCCAAAATATGCCAGTCTGGCATATTAATTATTTTGAGTTAAAGGCGCTGAAAACTGGCAGATGCAAGAAGGCACTTTGACCTTCCCTTCCTAAAAGCACAAAATAAAATTCCCATGTGAAAGGTGTCTTCCCTGTACCAGGAGGAAGGAAGACATTCTTATCACCAGAGATAGAGAGTAGAGGCCAAGGGAGATCTTAACAAACCAACCTCGTTAAACAACCCTTACATTCCTAGTCACTGTTTCACAATTAACTGCCCTAAGCCAAACCCCTTTGTCTTACCACATTTTCACAACTACTACTCTTTGTCCAACCTAGTGTATAGGTGTTTGGCTTTAACTGCTTCTTTGGGTCTTCATTTTTCTGATAAGGCTTCCTTTGCATAGGTAAAAATTACTAAGTAAAATTTGTATACTTTTCTCCTGTTGATCTGTCTTAATTCTCCTGCTGATCTGTTAGTTAATTCTTGGGCCCAGCTAGAGACCCTAAGAGTGCAGAGGAAAAATTGTACCTCCCCTACACTGGCTTAGTAACATACTCTAATCTGTCTCTACATTCCTCTATCCTGTCACCACTTCACACCAGTGTTCTCTGTTCCTCCCAAAAAACTACCCCGTGCTCGGGCGGGGGGCGGGGGGGGGGGTGGAGAACATCTAAGAAAAAGGGTGCAAAGAATGTTGTAGAGCTATCTTAATAAGCACAAAGCCTATGGGCCTTAAGGACACAACCAGTGATTGGGATACTAAAGAAAACTTAGTAAGTCTCTGCCTCCATCTTCTCTCTCTATATCTGCTTCGTCTTTCTTCCTTTTTCTGTTTCCCAGTCTGCATGGCTACTTCCCAGCACCTCGCAAGATTACACAGCATTGTGCAATAGCCCAGAGAGAAAAAGAGACTGATTTTTTTTTCCCATTTCCCCTGATGTCTCTCACTTTCTCTCCTTCTCCCCCACCAGCCTCTTCCAAAATTCCCAGGATAAGAACTGTTCTGCTTGCATCAGGTACCTACACCAGCACTAATCAACTGTAGAGATAAGGCCATGTCACAAGGAAGGAAAATGGCAGTATGTTCAATCTAACAGAATGGGGGAAAGGGACATCCCAGAAAATGGGTCCCATCCACATAGCTGCTACCAGGTAGGTATTGGCACACAACTCAACAGAATCAACCATATGAGTCATGGATGTGGCTGAGAAACTGTTGAAAACACTCGACCTTCTCCACAGCAACACGGACATACTCATAAATATCAAACTATGTGCAAATTTCAGGGCATTCATGAAACCCCTATAATTCATTCTTAGAGCCTAATCTTAAAACTCTCTATATATGCACTGGATTTTTCAAATGTTTCAGATTTTTCAAATACTGGTATAAAATTTTTCAAAATCTTAAATATTGAGAATGAAATTATATTCGAAGGTTTTTCAACTACAACAAATGCACATATGAAATGTTAAGTCTTTCAAGAAGTAGAAGTCTATACATAATAGCCTGGACTAGGTGGAAGGGGCTAACAATCAAATATCAACTGGTGTCTATTGTCATCAAATAGAGATAAGGGAGTCCCTCACTTTTTTTTTTTTTTCTAACCACACTTAGACTACTTTCCCATTGTATATGCCCAACATGATCAGAAACCTGGGGGATATGTACCTAGCCCCTCAGCCATTCAAATCATAACATATGAAATTACCTCATAAAGAGATAAATAAAGTGAATCAAATAATGAGTAAGGTCTAGTCCACTGCTCCTGACGATGGCCTAGAAAGAAAAAAATCTATACACGGCTCAGTCAAAAGTTTCTATTCAAAGTACAGCTATTACTGTATATAATTTTACCCAAAACAGACAAAACCAAACATATACAACAGACGAAAGCTATGGAAATAAAACCAGCAGTAAATGCTTAAAATCTATTATGCAACACGTGAGATATAAATTAAAAATTAGATGCAAGCAGTCAGAAAACCTATACCCTTCACTGGTTATTAGGAAGCAGTCAATGATATTAGTAGCACATCCTTAACCTCTAAGAGTATATAATGGAAGGAAATGACCACATTCTACCACAAAATGCTCTTATATTACAGGAAAAAACAGAATAAAAGAACAATGGTTTAACAGAAGTGTATATTTCTCATATGCTCTTTAAGTATATATAAAGGGGCTTCTGAATACAGTATTATATCCATGTATCTTGATTTTACAATAGATCTTATAGAAGTTTCATATATGAAAATATGAAAACCCAAAGTATTATCTTTACCGATACATTTCCTAGCCAATCTCCAAAAGAGAATCTAATTTCCTGAGTATCTGAATATATAAACCTGATGAAAGCTAGAATGATAAAACATCACTGAGCCTGATTTCATACAATAAACTCTAAAAGAAAGATAAGATTCCTACACCATATTGAAATTTTTGTATTAACTATCGTTGGAAAATGTAGGACAGTAATTATATAGGGCTAAAGAATTTTTTAACCAGACTGTACTATTTTTGTAAACAATACTGAACCTATATTATTAAGGCCAGCACACAAAGTTTAAAAATTAATGGGTTACTGTGTTTCACTTAGAAATGTGTGTACTTAAAAGACTTTAGAGAAAGTCTTTTTTATATCACAAAGAAATATTATAGACTTTTTCATTCATGGGTTAAGCATGAGTAGTTTTTATCATTCTCATGTGACCCTGAAGTTCCACGGCAGGTAGTAGTTTGTAATTTTGGTTGAGTCACACATTTCACCTGGATACACTAAGACACTGGTTGGTGTTCATGAGTTACTAAGTAGAAATAATCTTCGACAATGTGACATCTGCATTTTTCTCTGCTCATTCTTGAATGCAAAGTAACTTTCATATAATATTTAAGGCACAAGTTTTTTTATTTTTTTAACATACTTCACTTTTTTTTAAATATGGGAAATGACATATGACAGAATTTGCAAACGTGTGGATTCACAAAGGAAGGCCCCTTTATGCCCCTTGTAAGAAAGTCAGGGGGTTTAATGGTAGCTCAAGAGAATGCAGAATGTCAGTACTATACATATGTATATCACATTCCAGAAGGATGTTCAGTAGGCAGAACTGACAATTAGTTCTAGGATTCAAACTTAAATTCTACTATGAAATTCTAGTAAGATTAAATCAAAATTACTGTACATCATTTACCTCACTAGAGAATGACAGAAAACACTGTATTTCCTTTTTGGGTACTAAAATGATTACATCATGCGAAGTTCATCTGAATTCTCTTATGTAAAATGTCCAGAACTGAATTACCTTTTTGTACAAATATTTCACCAGAGGACTGACTTGAAGGGGCACTGATCACAATGCATAATTGTAGTAACTGTAGCTAAAAACATAAATGCCACCTTTTTATGTCCATATCAGGTAAAAGACCCTTAGACACATTTCACCCACATTCTTTAGTTTCATCTTCAAACAAATGGACCATCCCATATCACAAATATACCCAAAGCTCACTGCCTAGACACACAGCGAGAAACAGAAATAAAAACAGATTTGTAAATAGACACACTATTGTGTGCTACAGACTATGATTACCTGGAGGTAGGAATTGCAGTTGGTTATTAGCTAATCGAAGATGACGTAAAGCTCTCAGACGACCAATTTCTGGGCAAACAATTTCTAAGGCATTGTCACTAAGATCCAAACACTGGAGTTTTACAAGGGATCCAATGGCTTCAAAGAGAAAACAAAAGTAAAGGCAAAATTAATGTGACCCAAGTGTTATGCCAAATCTTTAACGCAAGTACCGCTAATTATAATATCTTAATACCCCTGCTTCTGTTGCACAAATAGTAAAAACATAGATCAAAGTAAATTTTATAGGAGTGATAAGACTTCAACCTTGATATAAAATATGGTAAGTTAAAAAGCACAAATAAAAATGTTACACTGTAAAGCACTGCTTGAATAAATAAATGATTAAACGATATATAAGGTCTTTTTGTCTAACCAAAATTCTTAGCTGGATTTATTAAATTTAAAACTTAAAAGAGCGCCTGCGTGGCTCAGTCAGTTGAGTGACCGACTCTTGATTTTGGCTCAGGTCATGATCTTGGGGTTGTGGGACTGAGCCCCGTGTTGGGCTGCACACTTGGAAGGGAGTCAGCTTGAGATTCTCTCTCTCCTTCTCCCTCTGTCCCTCCCCTACACACATGCTTGTGCTCTTCTCTCTCTCTCTCTAAAATAAATAAATAAATCTTTAAAAAAAATAAAAATTTTGGGGTGCCTGGCTAGCTCAGTCAGTGGAGTATATGACTCTTGATCTCGGGGTTGTGAGTTCGAGCCTGTGTTGGGTGTACAAAATACTTAAAAAATAATAAAAACAGATTAAAAAATAAACATTTTTTAAATTTATCATTTTATTATTTACCTAACAACAATCTATCCAATAATAATTTACCTAACCATTATAACCATTTTAGACTTATTGTTTATTTAATCAAAATTGTTAACTGAACTTACTAATCTTTGAAACTAATAAAGATGCTTTATAAGTAAAGTTCCCTAATACTCCTAATCAAAATTTGTTCTACTATTACAAAGGAAAGCATAAACTATGGTACCTCCTAACTAAAAATTGGAAGTGGACTTACCTTCTGGAACCACAACTATGTTATTTGAGTGAAGGTACCTGAGGGGAAAGAAGAAAAAAAAAAACTTGCTATCATCCAGTACTTTTGCTAGATAACCAATCTGTAAAATGCTCACTTAGAAATTTATCAAATATAAAGGGACCAAAGCTTTCTATCATACCCTACTCTAAGTGCATGACACAAAACCTGTGGTCATCACCAATAACTAATAGCTCGAGAATGATATTTTATGCTGGAATTGCAAATATTAAACCTATTTACTGATGTAAGTTGTTATTTTAAAATAAAAGTATGCACAATAGATATATTTTGAGGGTTTTTTTTAAACTTAAAAAACAAATTACTAGTTTTCCTAGTTCATTTTAAAGTGTTCAGGTTTTCAGAAAAACGCGTATTGCGTAAAGAAAATCAACACTTATTATGTAAATGAAAATGCAACTTTCAATTTCTAAAGAATAATTTCACAAAATAAATCAAAGCTATTTTCAGCTAATATGCTGACTGAGAACCAAGAATGGAGAGATTAAACACTGATCATTTACAGTATCTGTAAAAATACTCAACTGTCAAGCTACATAATTTATTTCACAGCAAAAGGAATCTCATAAACAAGAATCAAATTCTTTTCTTAAAAAAAAAAAAAAAAGTTACCCCTGCTAACAAGTCCAGACAAGCCTCGTAAATAACACTTTTTCCCACTGAAGTATCTTTAGCACACTCTGGTGGAGACTTTATGCAATCAGCAGCAGCCAACTATTCAGAGCAGAACAGTGACAACAGGAGATATTCACATAATAATTTTAATTTATATCACTGATTTTGAGACAAGAGACCTAGATTTTTTTATATTTTCAAATCTATCATTGTATTTGTTATACGTCATAAATCAATCTTCATAAAGTATTTTTAAAAGAATTTTGTTTTTTTTCTACATTTTCTACATTTTTAAGCCTAACATCAAATGTTCAAATGTCACTGACACAAAATAAGAAAGACACAAAAGTAATGCATTAAATAGATTTTGTGTAGGTATTAACCTGCTGGGTCTACAAAATGTAAACAATTATTCCATTCTATCATATATTTTATTCCTTGCTTTGTGTATATAAAATGATTTCACATTTTAAAATCAATATTCTTTAAGCATTAATTTTAGGAAGGAATACCTAACTGCTTTATAAATGACCCTAAAATTTCTTTGGTGCCAAAAGACCATATGTAAATAAATGTGCGAGCACACACGCATACGTATACACACATCTGCATTTGTTACACAAAAGCCAGGGTGCCTGGACACCAAAATAAAGAGACAACTGATTTTTCAGTTACCCACAAAATATTTGCCTAAACTCAAGTTTTACATATGCAAAAGGACCTTAAAATGAATGCCCAAATCAAAACATGAACTAAAGTGCTCATTGTTATGAAGGAAATTAAAAAATATATTTTAACACATTAAATTTACCTACACTAAAATCAAGATACAGTCTACAGAAAGAATAGAATATTCCCAATCTAACTACAAAACATAGGTGTGCTAGGCCATCCCTACCAAGTGAAACACCATCTCAACTCCTCAAGTTATTCTGATGTGCTAGTGATAATCATCACTGGTGGGATGGATCAGAAAACAGGCTCTGGAGCCGGAATGAGTGCACCTCAGTAGCCATGCGCCCAAGGGAAAATTACTCAACATCTCCCTTGCATAATCTATAGAAGGAGAGAATAATAACACCAACAACATCAGGATACTGTAAGGATTAAATGAATCAATAAATGTAAAGCTCTTAGAACAGAGTACCATGAATGCCATTGTTATTGTAATACTTATTATAGTTATTGTGAGTCATCTATAATCAAAGGTTTAGCAATTTTAAGTCTCTTTACTTGTTTTTTGTAATTTCAAAGTAGTTGAAATGTTGGTGTTTCAACATGACTAGTTTTCATCATGTTCTCCTACAGTGCAGGAGCTTTCATTCATTGCTGGCAGGAATGCAAAACAATACAGTCACGTTGGAAAGTAGTTTGGCAGTTTTTTTAATAAAATTAGATATAGACATTTACTTAATAGTGATATGCCAATGTCAGCTTCTTATTTTTGACAAATGTATCATGGAATTTTAAGATATTAACAACAGGACAAACTGGGTGAGAGATGTCTAGAACTCTGTACTCTCTTTACAACTTTTCTATAAATATAAAATTGTTCCAAAATAAAGAAGTTGATTTTTTTTTTTAATTAAAAGAACAGGGCTTTTATTTCCAGCCATGATGGATTAATAGGGACCAGATTTACCTGGCTGCTATAAGCAACAGGAAAATTGGATGTAATACATGAAACAATTATTTTCAGATATAAAAAACAGGCAATTAGGATGTTACCTGAGAAAGAAGAAACAAGGCAAGCCACACAATGTCCCCAGCTTTCTACCTGGAAGCAAACTGTGAACTGTGGTACATAAATGGGATCCCAAACAAAGTATGTAAGTCTCACTGACTTATAGAGACACAAGTCAGAATTCAGGGAAACTGAGGCAGCTGGAAGTTGTGGGGTAGTGGGCTGGAGTTCTGGAGGAGAGGATGCTACAGGGAAAAAAAAAAAAAAAAACCTTTAAAAATTTAAGTAAGGATACTTTGACTCATTGCTGAATTCTAAAATGTAGCCTAGGCAAAAAGTAATGGAAAACCTACCAACTGAGGGATCCACAGAGCTCACAGAGGGCTGGAGGCATTTAAGTTCTGAGCAGCAAGTGTACCAAGTCCTTGTTGATTATTTGGCACGTTCAAATCAGATCCTATAAAGGCCATGCCCTAGTTACAGGGCTAAACTACCCCTAAAAGGTTACTCTAGACCTGTCCTAATGAAATGTAAACACAAACCATGAAAGGATCAAACTAAATTGCAAATAACCTCATGCCAGAATAAAGCACAAGAAAAAGAAAGACAACAAAGTCTAGAGATCAGCAATGTAAAACTCATAAGGTCCAGCATCCAATCAAAAAGTATTAGACATACCAATAAATCATGAAAATGTGACCAGTAACCATGATTTAAAAGAGTCCAACACCAGTAGATCCAGTAGAACAGAGACAAAATCAGCAAACAAGGACATAAGAACAACTATAAAAAGTATATTCAGGCATTTAAAGCAAAATATGAACATTGCAAGAGAAGTGTTAAGGTATGAAGAAGAACCAAACAGAACTTCTATAGATCAAAAATACAATGAACAAAGTGAAAGCTTCACTAGGTGGGGTTAACAGCAAATTAGATATTGAAGACAGAGAAATATAATTTGTCCATGCTGAAGCACATAGAAGAAAAAAAGACTGAAAAGAGTGTCGGTGATTAGGTGAAAATATTAAACAATCTAACAAACATGTAAGAGTCCTGGAAACAGGGACCAGAGAAAGGAGTACAGAAATAAATATCTGAAGAAATAATGTCCAAAAATTGCTAAATTTGATGAAAACTATAAAGACAAACCCAAGAAGCTCAATGAATGTGAAGCATAAGAAAAAAAACCACAACAAGGTATATCAAAATCAAATCCCTGAAAAACAGTGTAAAAATAAAAATCTTCAAAGTAGCCTAAGGAAAAAGAATACATTACATGCAAAGGAACAAATATAAGAAAGATAGCAGATGTCGCTTCAGAAACAATACAAGCCAGAAGATAATGAACATCATAAAAGTGCTGAAAGACAAAAAAGTCATCAAGAATTCTAATTTCAGAAGACCTAAACAAAACTTCAAAACTATGAAGATGAATGTAAAACAAAAACTATTAAGACTTTCAGAGAAAAAACTAATATGAGATTTTTCTCACAGGAGAAAACCTTCAGGGCCTAAGGCTAGACAAGGAGTTTTTAGAACTGACACTAAAAACATGATACATAAAAGCAAAACATGATAAACTGGACCTCATCAAAAGGTAAAACTTTTGCTCTGCAAAGAACATAAAGAGGATGAAAAGCCAAATTACACATTGGGAGAAAATATTTGTAAACAACATATACAACAAAGAGCTGGTTTCTATAATATTTAAAAACTCTTAAAACTAAAAATAAATTCAAATAGAATATAGCAACAGACACATGTTACTGTAGAAAAGATACAGATAACCAGTAAATACTTGAAGAGATGTTCAGTATCATTAACCACTAGGGAAATATAAATGACAGCCACAATGAGAAATGAGAACAAGCACATCTTGCTGGGGGAGAATGTAAAAAGGTGCAGCCAACCTGGAAAATTACTTGGCAATTTCTTAGGAAACTACAAATCCAGAGCAAAAGTGAAAGAGTAAGGACCTCCAAAAATTCTTTTACATAAAATCAACAAGAATATTGGCAAAAATGGTAAGAAGCTTATGTACAAAACTGTGGAAATTAACCAAAGTTATACAGGGAGGGTTAATTTAAGAAAAATGACAAAATCTCAATAAACATAGTGAGCTGTCAACTTTGGGGCATTTTCATTTCCTCTAATTCTATCCCTCACTCTCCAGCTCTGCAGAAGCATGGAAAAAAAACAAGCAAAACCAAACAAACCAACAAAAAATCTAGCTCCCAATCAAAGTGAAAAGCAGCAGCCTGGCTAACACCTGAAGGGACAGAACCAGGGTAGAGCTCACTCCCAGAGAACTGTCATCATTTGACTTGTTTCATGGTTCCCTGGAAGACTGCACTTGCTATACTATTTTTAATTGGGTCTGACTAGAAACTTGCCTTTTCCCCAGTTGAAACAAATTATGGGCAATTGTTTAACTTCACAGCCACCTGAGCCAATAGATAACAGCTGGAGCAAACAAGAGACAACCAAAAACTTTAAGTGGAAAAGTTGGGTAAGATGTCAATAGGAGCTCTGAAAGCTCTGGCATATTTCTGGAAATTAGAAGGTCTCAGGCAGGTCCAGAAATGTGCAAATGCGCAGGAAAGTGTTGAAAAGACCCTAAGCAATCACCTCTGCTGAACTTGAGGCTCCTACATAAGCAAGCAAAGGCTAAGGCAAAATTGTCAAATGCCAGGCTGAGAGGTGGAGGCCTGCCGCCACACAAAAACAAAGCTCCTCAGCAAAGACTGGGAGACTTAACTGGATTCAGGCAGCTAAGGAAATATCTACCTAATCATTAGTTGACCACTAAGGTAACTGAGAAGATACTTAAAAAATAATAATAATAAAGAAAAAAGAAAAGGAAAAGAACGGAGAGAACTCTTTCAACTCATTCTATGAGGCCAATATTACCTTGATACCAAAACCAAAGACATCACAAGAAGACCACAGACCAATCTTCCTTAAGAATACAGAAGCAGGGGCACCTGGGTGGCTCGGCTGGTTAAGCGACTGCCTTTGGCTCAGGTCATGATCCTGGAGTCCTGGGATCAAGTCCCATATCGGGCTCCCTGCTCAGTGGGTAATCTGCTTCTCCCTCTGACCCTCCCCCCTCTCATGCTCTTTCTCTCTCTCTCTCTCAAATAAAAATAAAATCTTAAAAAAAAACCAAGCAAAATTCCTCAACAATATACTAGTAAGTCAAATGTAGCAACACATAAAAAGGATTATATTCCAAGACCAAATGGGATTTACCCCCACTGATGCAAGGTTGGTTCCTTCAACATACAAGCATCAATCATTGTAATACACCGTATTAACAGAATAAAGAAAAAAAATGTATCATCTCAACAGATGAAAAAAAGACCATTTGACAAAATCAAACACCCTTTTGTGTGAAAAACACTCAAGAAACAAGCAGTAGAAGGGAATTTCCTCAATTACATAGAGGGTACCTATGAAAAATCTAAAGCTATCATCATACTGAATGGCAAAAGACCGAAAGCTTTTCCCCTAACATTAGGCAGGAGCAACACAAAGATATCTGGTCTCACCACATTTATTCAACATTCTATGTTATAGCCAAGGAAATTAAGCAAGAAAAAGAAATAATAGGGATATAGATTGGAAAGTAAGAAATAAAGCTACTGGGGTGCCTGGGTGGCTCAGTCAGTTAAGCATCTGCCTTCGGCTCAGGTCATGATTTCAGGGTCCTGGGATTGAGCCTCAGGTCAGGCTTCCTGCTCACAGGGAACCTGCTTCTCCCTCTTCTCCCTGCTCATGCTATCTCTCTCTCTCTCTCTCTCTCAAATAAATAAAATCTTAAAGAAAGAAAGCTATCTTCATTGACAGATGACATGATCTTGTATATGGAAAAATCCTAAGGAATCCGCCAACAAAAAAAAAAGAGTTAATAAATGAGTTCAGCAAGATTGAAGAATAAAAGACCAACATACAAAAATCACTTGCATTTTTATATACTAGACAATGAGTAATTCTAACATGAATTAAGAAAATCATTCTATGTATAATAAAATCAAAAAGAATAAATACTAAGGAATAAATTTAACAAAAGAAATTCAAGATTTTTACACTGAAAAGTATTCAATGTTCAAACAAAAGAATGTTGAAAGAAACTGAAGACCTAAATAGAAAGACATCTCACATTCATAGATTAGAAGATATAATATTATTAAGATGGCAACACTCTACATATTGATCTAAAGATTCAATGCAATCGCTATCATCAATCGCAGATGACTTTTTTCTTTAATAACTTGACAAGCAGATGTTAAAACTCACATGGAAATGCAAGGGATGAAGAGCTAAAATAATTTTGAAAAACAAGAATAATGTTGGAATCACATTTCAAAACTTACTATGAAGCTATAGTAATCAAGTTTGTGTGTTACTGGCAGACATATAGATCAATGGAATAAAATTGAGAATCCAGAAATTTGCCCACATGTCCATGGCCAGATGATTTTTGACAAAGGTGCTGAAACAATTCAATGGAGAAAGAGTATGCTTTTCAATGATTGTACTAAGATATTTGGACCTGCACACGCAAAACAGAAGTTAGGCCTTTATATTGTAGTATATGCAAAAATTAACTCAAAATGGATCAAAGACCTAAATGCAAGAGCTAAAATTATACAACTTGAGTAAGAAAAAGTTAAATCTTCATGATGATGGATTAAAAAGTTTCTTAGATATGATACCAGAACACAAGCTGCCAGATAAAAAATTATCAAGAAAGTGAAAAGATAAACCACAGAATGGGAGAAAATATTTGAAAAGCGTGTATCTGATAAAGTATCAAATATATAAAGCATTCAAGTATATAAATTATATATCTCAAATATATAAAGCTATCTCAAATACATAAAATATCTAAAGCACTCAAATAAAGAACTCTTAAAACTCAACAAAAAGACAAATATTATAATTTTAAAATGGACAACAGATTTGAATAGACATTCCTCCAAAGAAATAAACAAATAGCCAGTAAACCCATGAAAAGACATCATTAATCAGAAAAATATATATCAAAATTTTGGTATCAATTCACACCTACTAGGATGACTATAATCAAAAGGAGAGATAATAACAAATGTTGATGAGGATGTGGAGAAATTAGGATCCTCACATATTGTTTGTGGAACTGTAAAATGATGCAGCTTTGGAAAACAGTTTGGCAGTTCCTCAAAAGATGAAAAAGAGTTAGCACTGCAATTCCACTCCTAGGTATAAACCCTAAAGAACTGAAAATACATGTTGATACATAAACTCCTACATGAATGTTCACACCTGCATTCACACTTGCCAAAATGTGTGAAAACTGAAATGTCTATCAAATAAAGACTGGATAAACAAAACATGGTATAGCCATGCAATGGAATATTACATATCCATAAAAAAGAATGAATTCTGAAACATGCTATGACATAGATGAAGCCTGAAAACATGCAATGTTAAAGCAGCAAGACCTAAAAAGCCACATATTGTATGATTCCATTTACATGAAATGTCCCGGACAGCATAGCCATAGAAATAGAAGGCAGATCACTGATCACCAAGGAGTTATTAGGGATTGAAGGAAGAGAGGAATGAATGCTAAATGGGTTTCTTTTGAGGTGATGAAAATGTTCCAGAATTAGAGAGTACTAATGGTTGCTCAACCTTGTGATTATACTAAACACCACTGAATTGTATACTTAGAAGGGCGAATTTTATAGTATGTGAATATATCTCAACAACAACAAAATGAAACATGTAATTACCATATGACTCAGCAATTGCTGTCTTAGTCATTTATCTCAGAGAAATGAAAACTTATTCACAAAAAAAAAACCATGTATACAAATGCACCAAGCACCATTATTTATTACAGATAAAAACAAAACCAGCAATATGTTCTTCAATGGGTAAACGATTGAAGAATCTGCATTTCAACCATACCATGAAATAGAATTCAGCAACAAAATAATAAAATGATAGAGATGGAGAACAGAGTAGTAGTTGCCAAGGTTTGGGGGACAGGAAATGTGATTATAGAAGGGTAGCTCAAACAATCCTTGCAGTGATGAAAGTACTCTCTCCACCTTGACTATGGTAGTGATTACACAAATCTACACGTGATAAAACTGCACAGAAAACACACACACACACACATACATGAGTACACAGAAAATGATGAACACCAAGTAAGATAACACCAGGGTCAATTTTCTGGTGCTGACCTTGTACTATGTTTATGTAAGATGTGAATGGTGCTGGAAACTAGAAAGGTACACAGAATCTTTCTGTATTATTTCTTACAATTACATGAGTAAAAAGTCTAATTAAAAAAAAGATGGAGAAATAAAGGCTTTATTCAGGTAAACCAAATCTGAGAGAGTAATATCGGAATTAATATAAAACAACTTTCCTTATTTGATAACTTTTCTCATTTTAAATTTCTTTAAATTAACAATCTAAATTCAAAATTAAAATGACTTCTGCCAGTTATCAGTTTAGTCTGTCAGCTCCAAATCTACCTTCTATGCCTGCTAGAGCTGGATCCTGTCAACCCGTCTCCTTTGTCAACTGGCCTAATGTTAGGTTGTCAAAAGAGGGCACTGGAGTGACGCTGCTAGATGACAGCCGCAGGAAGGCCCTCCCTTCTGGGGACAGCCCCCCTTCAATTGTTTATTTAGCACAGGGGCCAAGGCCCAGAAGCACTCACCTCAGCAGCCCTCCTGGAAAACCTCAAGCCACATTCTCAAACTATGAACGCCCCACCCAGCTCTGTAGCAGTTCTTGGCAGCATAGTCAGACCACACTCTCCCCATCCAGCAATGTACCGCTACAGACCAGCTTCAACCAGCCTCAGGCAACAGTCTTACCATCCTGTGGCCACTTCTGTGGTAGTTCTGCTCACACTTCAGTCAACTGTCTCCCTGCTAGCCAGGCTGCTTCTACAGACCAGTTCTAGACTACCAAAACCTTCCTGCAACAGTGAGCTGGTATCACAGAGCAGCTCCAGCCTAAACCATCTGGCAGGCGCCTTTACCACCAGCAGGCTGTATGTTTTTGTGGCAGCCAGACCTCTGCTGAAGAGGTCTAAATATCAGCCTAGGGGATGGAGCTCTCCTAAGCCATTAGTCCTTTCATTACCTACTTTCCCTCTGCCCAAAAGTAATACCTGCTTTTTGTACTTACTAATTCTGAATACCATAGAGTCCTCCTATCCCCTTCTAGTAGCTAATAACATTTTACTAGTCAGTAATTCTTTATATTAATTTTCCCTGTTTAAGCTACAGGTATGGTTTCTATCTTCTAACTGGACCCTGACTGACATACACATGATAAGTACATATATATGTATACTGACAGATACCTACAAACACACAAATACATAAGACATACAATAGCACAAAGAATGAAGTATTGATGTAAGGTTCCTATGTTACATGTGAAATGGTATATCATGTGAAGGTAGACTGTAACAGGTTAAAGAAGCACAATATAAACCTTAAAACATTGAAATAGAGTTAATAAGCCAATAGTGGTAGTAAAATGGGATCCTACATAACACTAAAATAATTATAAAGAAAGAAAGAGGGAAAAAATAACAGCTGAGACAAATAGAACACAAGTCATATCAGTAATCACATTAAATGGAACAGGATCTAAACACTCCAGTTAGGGGGCGGAGCAAGATGGCGGAGGAGTAGGAGACCTGGATTTTGCCCAGTCTCAGGAATTCAGCTGGATAGAGACCAAACCACTCTGAACAGCTACGAACTCAACAGGAGATGGAAGAGAAGAATAGCAACAACTCTCTGAACAGAAAAGCGACCACTTTCTGGAAGGTAGGACGTTCGAAGTGAATCTGAGGCGATATTCAGGAGGATAGATGGCGGGGCAGGGGGCCTCTGACAGCAGCTTCTGGCAAGTGATAGAGCTGCGGAGAACAAAATCGGGACTTTTAGAAGTCAGCTCTGCTGAGGGATGTCGCTCCAGTGGCTAAGCAAAGGGTGGAAACCTCGTGGGACAGTGTGGTCTCGGGACCCTCGGGGTCACAGAAAGACCAGGGGTGCCTAAGTCCGGCAGAGCTCCCAGGTATCGGAGCGGGGAAGCCAGCTGCAGAGACGGAGCCGAGGCGCGGGCTCTCAGCTCGGGGTTGCCATAAACCGTGATCCGTGGCATAGTCGGGCCACTGCTCCTCCAGCAGGGACCCAACAAGCAGCAGATCCGGGGAGACTCCCCTCCTGCCCCAGGAGGAGCGGCGGGAGAGTGCACCGCAGGGATCTGCTGGGTTTGGAGACTCCACATGGGGTTGGGTGCCAGAGATAGAAACGCTCGGTCACAGGCCAGGTGAGCACAGAGTGGGGCTGGAGACTGGGGAGACGGGAGTGACTGACTGCTTTTCTCTGGGGCCTCACTGAGGAGTGGGGCCCCGAGTTCCCGGCTCCTCCAGGGCGGAGATTGGGAGGCCGCCGTTTTCACTCTCGTCCTCCAAAGCTGTACAGGAAGCTTGCAGGGAACAACGGCTCCTGAGAGCAAACCCGAGCAGATTACTTAGCCTAGACCAGCAAGGGCGGGGCAATTTCACCTCCGGCAAAGACATTTGGGAACCACGGCAACAGGCTGCTCCCCCAGAAGATCAGCGAGAACAGCCAGCCAAGACCAAGTTTACCGATCAATGAGAATGGCAGAACTCCAGTGCTGGGGGAATACTGCACATAGAATCCATGGTTTTTTTACCATGATTCTTTAGTCTTTCAAAGTTAATTTTTTTTTAACTTTTTTTTTTTGAATTCTTTTTCCCTTTTTCAACCAACATCTTATCAATCCTTTAAAAAAATTTTTTTTTATTTTTCATTTTTAGAGTCAAATTCTATCCCTTCATAACAGTTACCCTTATTTTTGGCATATATATATAAGATGTTCTCTCTTTAAAATTTTGAGATACAGTTTCTTCTAACAGATCAAAATACACCCGAAATCTCCAGTGTATGGCTTTGTTCTAGTCTCCTGCCTGATCACATTCTCTCCCCTCTCTTTTCTTTTTTTTTTTTAAATCCTTTTCTTTCTTTTTTCAAACAACTTCTTATCAATTCCTTTTATAAAATTTTTTATACTTTTCATCTTTACAGTCATATTCCATTCCTTAATCGTATCAACCCTTATTTTTTGTACATATATAAGTTTTTCTTTCTTTAAAGTTTTGGGAGGCACTTTCTTCTAACAGACCAAAATACACCCAAAATCTAGTGTGTGGCACTGATCTATGCACCAGCCTGATGATATTTGATCGTATTCTGTTTTTTTTTTGGTTTTGTTCTGGTTTTGTTTGTTTTTTTCTTTTTCTTTTTCTTTCTTTCCCTTTCTTTTCCCCCAGTTACAGGTCTTTTCTGATTTGTTTAGAGTATATTTTCTGGGGACTTTGTTACCCTGTTAGCATTTTGTTCTCTCATTCATCTATTCTCCTCTGGACAAAATGACAAGATGGAAAAAATCACCTCAACAAAAAGAACAAGAGGTAGTACCGACTGCCAGGGACCTACTCAATATGGACATTAGTACAATGTTGGACCTAGAGTTCAGAATCATGATTTTAAAGATACTAGCTGGGCTTGAAGAAAGCATGGAAGTTTATTAGAGAAACCCTTTCTGGAGAAATAAAAGAACTAAAATCTAACCAAGTCGAAATCAAAAAGGCTATCAATAAGGTGCAATCAAAAATGGGGGTGCTGCTAGGATAAATGAGGCAGAAGAGAGAATCAGTGATATAGAAGACCAAATGATGGAAAATAAAGAAGCTGAGAAAAAGAGACATAAACAACTGCTGGATCACGAGGGCAGAATTCAAGAGATAAGCGATACCATAAGACGAAACGACATTAGAAAAATTGGGATCCCAGAAGAAGAAGAAAGAGAGAGAGGGGCAGAAGGTATATTGGAGCAAATTAAAGCAGAGAAATTCCCTAATTTGGGGAAGGAAACAGGCATCAAAATCCAGGAGGCACAGAGAACCCCTCTCAAAATCAATAAAAATAGGTCAACACCCCGACATCTAATAGTAAAACTTACGAGTCTCAGAGACAAAGAGAAAATAAGCTGAAAGCAGCTCAGGAGAAGAGATATGTAACCTACAATGGCAGAAACATTAGATTGGCAACAGACCCATCCACAGAGACCTGGCAGGCCAGAAAGGACTGGCAGGATATATTCAGAGCACTAAATGAGAAAAATATGCAGCCAAGAATACTATATCCAGCTAGGCTGTCATTGAAAATAGAAGGAGAGATAAAAAGCTTCCAAGACAAACAAAAACGAAAGGAATTTACAAACACAAAACCAGCCCTACAAGAAATATTGAAAGGGGTCCTCTAAGCAAAGAGAGAGCCTTAAAAGCAACATAGACCAGAAAGGAACACAGACAATATACAGTAACAGTCACCTTACAGGCAATACAATGGCACTAAATTCCTATCTTTCAATAGTTACCCTGAAAGTAAATGGGCTAAATGCCCCAATCAAAAGACACAGGCTATCAGATTGGATAAAAAGACAAGACCCATCAATATGCTGTCTGCAAGAGACTCATTTTAGATGCAAAGACACCCCCAGATTGAAAGTGAGGGGGTGGAAAACCATTTACCATGCTAATGGACACCAAAAGAAAGCTGGGGTGGCAATCCTTATATCAGACAAACTAGGTTTTAAACCAAAGACTATGATAAGGGATGAGGAAGAACACTATATCCTACTTAAAAGGTCTATCCAACAAGAAGATCTAACAATTGTAAATATCTATGCCCCTAACATGGGAGCAGCCACTTATATCAGCCAATTAATAACAAAAGCAAAGAAACACATCGACAACAATACAATAATAGTGGGGGACTTTAAAACCCCCTTCACTGAAATGGACAGATCATCCAAGCAAAAGATCAACAAGGAAGTAAAGACTTTAAATGACACACTGGACCAAATGGACTTCACAGACATATTCAGAACATTCCATCCCAAAGCAACAGAATACACATTCTTCTCTACTGCACATGGAACATTCACCAGAATAGATCACATCTTAGGTCACAAATCAGGTCTCAACTGGTACCAAAAGATTGGAATCATTCCCTGCCTATTTTCAGACCACAATGCTTTGAAACTAGAACTCAATCACAAGAGGAAAATCGGAAAGAACTCAAATACATGGAGTCTAAAGAGCATCCTACTAAAGAATGAATGGGTCAACCAGGAAATTAAAGAAGAATTTAAAAAGTTCATGGAAACCAATGAAAATGAAAACACAACTGTTCAAAATCTTTGGGATACAGCAAAGGCAGTCCCAAGAGGAAAGTATATAGCAATACAAACCTTTCTCAAGAAACAAGAAAGGTCTCAAATACACAACCTAACCCTACATCTAAAGGAGCTAGACAAAAACAGCAAATAAAGCCTAAACCCAGCAGGAGAAGAGAAATAATGACGATCGGAGCAGAAATCAATGAAATAGAAACCAAAAGAACAGTAGAATAGATCAACGAAACTAGGAGCTGGTTCTTTGAAAGAATTAACAAGATTGATAAACCCCTGGCCAGACTTATCAAAAAGAAAAGAGAAATGACCCAAATCAACAAAATCATGAATGAAAGAAGAGAGATCACAACCAACACCAAAGAAATACAAACAATTATAAGAACATATTATGAGCAACCCTTTGCCAGCAAATTTGATAACCTGGAAGAAATGGATGCATTCCTAGAGATGTATCAACTACCAAAACTGAACCAGGAAGAAATACAAAACCTGAACAGACCTATAACCACTAAGGTAATTGAAGCAGTCATCAAAAATCTCCCAACAGCAGCCCAGGGCCAGATGGCTTCCCAGGGGAATTCTACCAAACATTTAAAGAAGAATTAATACCTATTCTTCTGAAACTGTTCCAAAAAATAGAAATGGAAGGAAAACTTCCAAACTCGTTTTATGAGGCCAGCAGTACCTTGGTCCCCAAATCAGACAAAGACCCCATCAAAAAGGAGAATTACAGACCAATATCCTTGATGAACATGGATGCAAAAATTCTCACCAAAATACTAGCCAGTAGGATCCAACAGTACATTAAAAGGATTATTCACCACGACCAAGTGGGATTTATCCCTGGGCTGCAAGGTTGGTTCTACATCCTCAAATCAATCGTGATACAATACATTAACAAAAGAAAGAACAAGAAACATATGATCCTCTCAATAGATGCAGAAAAAGCATTTGACAAAGTACAGCATCCTTTCTTGATCAAAACTCTTCAGAGTATAGGGATAGAGGGTATATACCTCAGTATCATAAAAGCCATCTATGAAAAACCTACAGCAAATATCATTCTCAATGGGGAAAAACTGAGAGCTTTCCCCCTAAGGTCAGGAATGCGGCAGGGATGTCCACTATCACCACTGCTATTCAACATAGTATTGGAAGTCCTAGCCACAGCAATCAGACAACAAAAAGAAACAAAAGGCATCCACGTCGGCAAAGAAGAAGTCAAACTCTCACTCTTTGCAGATGATATGATACTTTATGTGGAAAACCCAAAAGACTCCACCCCAAAACTGCTAGAACTCATACAGGAATTCAGTCAAGTGGCAGGATATAAAATCAATGCACAGAAATCAGTGGCATTCCTATACACCAACAAGACAGAAGAAAGAGAAATTAAGGAGTCGATCCCATTTACAATTGCACCCAAAACCATAAGATACCTAGGTATAAATTTAGCCAAAGAGGCAGAGAATCTGTACTCAGAAAACTATAAAATACTCATGAAAGAAATTGAGGAAGACACAAAGAAATGGAAAAACGTTCCATGCTCATGGATTGGAAGAACAAATATTGTGAATCTGTCAATGCTACCTAGAGCAATCTACACATTCAATGCAATCCCCATCAAAATACCATCCACTTTTTTCAAAGAAATGGAACAAATAATCCCAAAATTTCTATGGAACCAGAAAAGACCCCGAATTGCCAGAGTAATGCTGAAAAAGAAAGGCAAAGCTGGTGGCATCACAATTTCGGACTTCCAGCTCTATTACAAAGCTGTCATCATCAAGACAGTATGGCGCTGGCACAAAAACAGACACATAGATCAATGGAACAGAATAGAGAGCCCAGAAATGGACCCTCAACTCTATGGTCAACTCATCTTTGACAAAGCAGGAAAGAATGTCCAATGGAAAAAAGACAGTCTCTTCAACAAATGGTGTTGGCAAAATTGGACAGCCACATGCAGAAGAATGAAACTGGACCATTTCCTTACACCACACACAAAAATAGACTCCAAATGGTTGAAAGACCGCAATGTGAGACAGGAGTCCATCAAAATCCTAAAGGAGAACACAGGCAGCAACCTCTTCAACCTCAGCCGCAGCAACTTCTTCCTAGAAACATCGCCAAAGGCAAGGGAAGCAAGGGCACAAATGAACTATTGGGACTTCATCAGGATAAAAAGCTTTTGCAAAGCAAAGGAAATAGTCAACAAAACCAAAAGACAACCGAAAGAATGGGAAAAAATATTTGCAAATGACATATCAGATAAAGGGCTAGTATCCAAAATCTATAAAGAACTTATCAAACTCAACACCCAAAGAACAAAGAATCCAATCAAGAAATGGGCAGAAGACATGAACAGACATTTTTCCAAAGAAGATATCCAAATGGCCAACAGACACATGAAAAAGAGCTCAATATTGGGAATGCAAGCTGGTGCAGCCACGCTGGAAAACAGTATGGAGGTTCCTCAAAAAGTTGAAAATAGAGCTACCATACAATCTAGCAATTGCACTACTGGGTATTTACCCCAAAGATACAAATGTACAGATCCGAAGGGGTACTTGCACCCTGACGTTTATACCAGCAATGTCCAAAATAGCCAAACTGTGCAAAGAGCCAAGATGTCCATCGACAGATGAATGGATAAGAAGATATGGTATATATATATATATACAATGGAATACTATGCAGCCATCAAAAGAGAATGAGATCTTGCCATTTGCAACGACGTGGATGGAACTGGAGGGCGTTATGCTGAGCTAAATAAGTCAATCGGAGGAAGACATGTATCATATGACATCACTAATATGAGGAACTCTTTTTTTTTTTTTTAAGATTTTATTTATTTATTTATTTGACAGAGAGACAGCGAGAGAGGGAACACAAGCAGGGGAGTGGGAGAGGGAGAAGCAGGCTTCCCGCTGAGCAGGAAGACTGATGTGGGACTCGATCCCAGGACCCTGGGATCATGACCTGAGCCGAAGGCAGACACTTAACAACTGAGCCACCCAGGCACCCCTAATATGAGGAATTCTTAATCTCAGGAAACAAACAGGGTTGCTGGAGTGGGGGGGGAGGTGGGAGGGATGGGGTAGCTGGGTGACAGACACTGGGGAGGGTATGTGCTATGGTGAGCGCTGCGAATTGTGCAAGACTGTTGAATCACAGATCTGTACCTCTGAAACAAATAATACATTATATGTTTAAAAAAAAAAAAAAGAAGAAGATAGCAGGAGGGGAAGAATGAAGGCGGGGGAAATCAGAGGGGGAAACGAACCATGAGAGATGATGGACTCTGAAAAACAAACTGAGGGTTCTAGAGGGGAGGGGGGTGGGAGGATGGGTTACCCTGGTGATGGGTATTAAAGAGGGCACGTTCTGCATGGAGCACTGGGTGTTATGCACAATCAATCAATCATGGAACACTACATCAAAAACTAATGATGTAATGTATGGTGATTAACAATAAAAAATTTAAAAAAAAAAGTTCCACCAAAAAACAAAACAAAACAAAACACTCCAGTTAAACAGCCGAGATTGTCAGATTGGTCAAAAATCAAAGAACCAACTAATGTTGACTTCAAGAAACCCACTTGAAGTATAAAGACACAGTGGTTAGAAGAAAAGAATGCAAGTTCCAATTCAGTATAGCAGAATAAACTCCTACTGGACTGATCCTTTGGCAGATAACTACTAAAATGCTAAAGAACACACACACACACGCAGACGACTCTAAGACACTGCAGAGTAAACAAAAACAAGCCAATTCTGGTGAAGAGTGTAAACTTAGAAGAAGGAATGGCACTGGGTGAGTTTTGAGTTTTGTTTTGTTTTTTAAACAGATTTAGTTTAAGGCAGGGTACAGTTACCATGCAAAGCAGCTAAAATTCTGATAGAAAACTTCAGTCTTACTAGCCTAAAGAACAGGAAGACAGAGTTCAGGGCAACCATACCTGGCAAATAAAGGGAGAATACCAGAAAAAAAGAGCCAGGGAAGGGGAACCCCAAATTCTATTTCTAAACTTTGCCTAAATCAATGGCAATCCCAGAACCATGCAAATATAGAAAAAACTGCAGCTAAAGGTAAAAGAACTGCACTGAGATTTTAGCTGCCCTCCAGGAAACATTTACTGCTTAAGTCAAACCAGGTAAAGTGCCTGCTAAGCAAAAATATCAACACCCTTTGAATGTACATAACAGATTCCAGTCTCCAAAACACAACATTCCCAATTGTCAGGATATAATCTAAAGTTATTCAACATATGAAAACTCAAAAAAATGTGATCCATTAACAACAACAAACAATAGATATCAAGCTCAAGATGACCAAGATGCTGGGATCAGCAGACAAGAAATTTTTATGTAGTTATTACAGCTATACATAGTGATCTAAAGTAAGATATGCCTGTAATGTAAAGATGGGAAATTTAGGTAGGAAGGAAGGAAAAAAGGGAGGGAGGTAGGAAGGATGGACAGATGAATGAACAAACAAAAGAAAGATCTAAAACTGAAAAGAGTACTGATAAAGCTGAATAACAGAATGAATATGACAAAGGAAAGAGTTTATGAACTTGAAGAAAGATCAATATAAATGATCTAATCTAAAACGCAGAGAGAAGGGGCACCTGGGTGGCTCAGTCAGTTAAGTATCTACCTTTGGCTCAGGTCATGATCCCAGGGTCCTGGGATCAAGCCCCACATCAAGCAGGGAGCCCGCTTCTCCCTCTGCCCCTCTCCACTTCTGCAGAGAGAAAAAAAGACTAAGGAAACATGAATAGTGCCTTATAGGAACATAGGACAACATCAACAGACGTAACATATGTGTAAATGGTGCCCAGGAAGGAGAAAGGGAATAGTGCATAAAAAATATTCAAAGAAGGGCGCCTGGGTGGCTCAGTTGGTTAAGTGACTGCCTTCGGCTCAGGTCATGATCCTGGAGTCCCAGGATTGAGTCCCGCATCGGGCTCCCTGCTTGGCAGGGAGTCTGCTTCTCCCTCTGACCCTCCCCTGTCTCATGCTCTCTCTCTCTCTATCTCATTCTCTCTCTCAAATAAATAAATAAAATCTTTAAAAAAAAAAATATTCAAAGAAATAATGGTTGAAGATATTCAAATTTGGGAAAAGACATAAATTCACAGATTCAAGAAGCTCAGCCAACTCCAACATAAATACAAACAAAATTATAATACTGAGGTACATCACAGTTAAATTTCTGAAAACCAAAAAAGAAAATCTCGAAAGTAGCCATAGAAAAATGATGAATTAATACATGTGGAAAATGATTAAAATCCCTCTTATTATATATAATATACATAATACAGAATTATACATTATTTATGCATTTATATTATATAACTTACTTATAATATATTTATTGTTATTTCTTATGTAATACATATGTTATATATAATTAATTACATATATATAAAAATACTTTTAAAGTGCTCAAAGAAAAACACTGTCAAGTGTGAATGCAACCACCACTGTATACATAATACAGTTTGGAGTATTACTTTGCAGTCTTCTTCATCTTCATGATAGTTTCACTTTTTTGCCTGAAGGCCTCAAGAATTCTTTCTTTAAAGTCTGAAAAAGGCTTTGAATAAATTCCACATCCATTACTAATAAAAAATTCTTGAGAAAGTAGGAATTAATGGTGTGGTAGGTAGCCTCCAAGATGGTCCCCATTGATCTCCACCACCTGGCATTTAGGCCCTTGGGTAGTAGCCTCCCCTTAGGTGTGGGCTGGACCTACTGACTTGTTTCTAATGAACAGAATATAGTAAAAGTGATGGGATGTCACTTCATGATTAGATTAGAAAGAGACTGTGGATCCGGCCTTCATACCCTCTCTTGCTCTTTTTTTCCCTGCACTAATGGAAGCCAGCTGCCATGTTGGGAACGACACTACAGAGAGGCCAACTGGCAAGGAACTAAGGGAGTCAGTCCTCTGGCCAAGAGCCAGCAAGGAACTGAGTCAACCTTCAGACCAACAACCTGAGATTAACTGAATCTTGCCAACAACCACATAAGTAAACAAAGAGGACACTTCTTCAGTTGAGCCTTCAGGGAAAACAGCAGCTCTGGGCAACAACCGTGATTGCAAGCCTTGAAAGAGACATTGAGGCCAAGACACCCAGCTAAGCCAAGCCCTGATTCTAGATCTTCAGAAAATATGAGGTAATAAGTATTTATTCTTTTAAGCATCCCTACCCACAGTTTAAGCCACTACATTAAATTTGTTAAGCAGCAATAGATTAATACAAATGGGTATTTACTTAACACAATAGAATACATATACATTAATTGTAAAGCCAGTATCTTTCTTATGGGGCAACCCTGGAGGCTTTCCCACTAAGGTCAGAAAGAAACAAGGATGCCCACTGTCTCAAGTATAATTTCACACTGTTCTGGAAGAACTAGCCAATGCGATCAGACTAGAGAAAATAATTAAAGGCATAAGGTTTAGAAAAAAAGAAACAACATTATCTGTATTTTCAGGAGAGAGTATACCTGAAAGACCCTGAGGAATCAACCATAAAACTAACTCAAATAATAAGATTTCAGCAAGGTAGCAAGATATAAAGTTAACACATGAAAACAAACAGTGCTCATATATTCAAAAATAACCACTTAAAAGAGGTAACAGGTAAGAAAATGCATTTACGCTAGCAAAAAATATATATTAAATGTTTAGGAATAAACTTTAGAAATGTTCAAAACCTATATGAAGGAAACTGTAAAGAACCTATAAAAACAAAAGTAGACTTAAAATAATGTTAAGACATCTTTCTTCATATATAAAAAGAATGAAATTAAAAACTTGATAAAGCAGTGGGATAGAAAAATCACCAAAGATGTTTAAATCAGACAAATCTGTACACTAGTTTAAAACACTGGGTTGCGGGGGAGGGAGATTGGGATAATTTAAATATACAATGTACATTAGATGATATTACTGAATTCATATTACTTTTTTTGTTGAGAGAGAGCATGAGCAGGGGGATGGGCAAAGGGAGAGAGAGAATCTTAAGCAGGCTCCACATCTGGTGTGTGGAGCCTTACACGGGGCTCGATCTCACGACCCTGAGATCATGACCTGAGCCAAACCAAGAGCTGGACGCTTAACTGACTGAGCCACTCAGGTGCCCCTGAATTAATATTACTTTTAATGTGTGATAATATTAGAATTATGTGCAAGATTGCCCTTATTCTTAGGAGATACATACTGATCTATTTAGGGGTGAAGTATCATAATGTCTAAAATTTGTGTGTGTGTGTGTGTGCACGGGAGAGGACTGGAAAGGGAAGGGGGGAGGAAGATGATAGGAGACAGAAAGAGAAAGCAAATGTGTCAAAATGTTAACTATTAAATTTAGATGAAGCATATATGGGTATTCATTGTACTATGCTCTCAACTTTTCTGTTAGTTTGAAATTTTTCAAAATAAAAGGATGGGGGGAGTGGAAATGACAAACTCCCAGCTTAAAGATGGAAGTGTAATGTTAGTTTTCCTTCCTTTACCTCTTGAAAATCATGCAAAATAATAAAGAGAACAAGAAATGGCAATGCAAACTCCTCCTTCAACAAAATTAGGAGGGAGCTGGAAAGAAAGGGAAAGATTCTAAATATCCTCCTTACAGATAAATCAAGAGATCCTTAAAGTTGATGCACTAAAAAACAAAGGTGTAAACATATTATTTAGCATTATGGAGGTGATCGTCAAAAGAACTAAAAAAAGGGGCGCCTGGGTGGCTCAGTCGTCTGCCTTCGGCTCGGGTCATGATCCCAGGGTCTTGGGATCGAGCCCCATATCGGGCTCCCTGCTCGGCGGGAGGCCTGCTTCTCCCTCTCCCACTCCTCCTGCTTGTGTTCTTGCTCTCGCTCTCTCTCTGTCAAATAAATAAATAAAATCTTAAAAAAAAAAAAACTAAAAAACAAATGAGGTATGGAGGACACAGGGAAGTAGGTTTTCACTCTTCATTATTTCATTCTTTATTTTAACCCTTTTACACTGTTGAACTGTTTACATCAAGTAACAAATATAGTAGTAGTAACAGCAATAAACTTTTCCAATTACACTGACTGTCCAGAAGGATTTTGTGACCAAGAGGCTGCACCGAGAAAAAAATGTATCTTTCATAGCTTTAAAAAGTTTATCTTTACTACCTTAAGGTGAGATATTTAAAACACAAATTTAAATGGTAAAATACTTTAAAATATTATTGGGTTTAGCAGAACTACTTACATGAACACTATGACCATGATACCAAAAAATAAATTAATACATTAAAATGATATATCCTATTATTTCAAATAAAATTATTTTCATTCTTGTTTTTTAAAAAATTTGAATAAACAGACTCACAGTTCCACAAGGTTTGGAAGCTTCTGAGCAAGGTTTTCTGGCTGAAAATTAAAAACTCAGAATTAAATTTTATTTTTGAAAAATGTATAAACATTTCTAATGAGCTTAAACACAAAGTACTATCTTTTGGGGGGGTTGTAAATCTGGAGAAAATAATGCAAAAATAATAAAGCAGCAGGTCTGGGTTTTATGCTTACATAGCTCATACTATAATATAAACCTATAAATTTGAACACTTAAAAATCAATCTCTCTCAGAGAAACCAGAAACCTTGTATTCCACCACAGTCATGGAAGAAACTAAACTGTTCTTAACACACACAGAGGGAAGAAAGCCATCTGACAATGGAGCCAGATACTAGAGTGACACAGCCAACAGAACATCAAGGATCATTGGCAACCACCAGAAGCAAGGAGAAAGGAAGGAACAGATTCTCTCTTTCAGAGCCCTGAGAGGGAACCCACCCTGCCCACACCTTGATTTTGGACTTCCGGCCCCCAGAATTGTGAGAGAATAAACTTCGTTGTTTTAAGCCACCTAGCCTGTGTCATTTGGTAAAGAAGCCCTAGAAAACTAACATTCACCCCCCACCCCGAACTCGCAAATCATGTGCCTCAGAAAAAAATAAGGGAAATCCCCAGGTGCCAGAAACCAAGACCTAACTAAGCTCAGGGTAACCAGAGTAAGCTGGAGCTCGTGATCCAGGGGAGTGGCAGACCCTGCCACAGGTCCTAAGGGGTGTGGTGTGGCAGGGATAGGAAACAGGCCATGGGGAAGGCAGATGAATCTAGGTACCTTACACAGACTGAGTGCTGGAAGGGCTGGCCCTTCCATGTAAAGATCAGAAATTCCACTCACAGACTGCAAGCAGGTCTCTGCTGAAGGCACTGGGTAAAAGGAAAAGCCTCCTACAAGTAACTGAAAGCCTTTCTCTCTCACTCGCTCACGTGTGCGTGCACGCGCACGCACACGGTTCAAATTTACACAAAGACAGGAGTTGTTGAGACTAGAGGAGCATACTGAGTTGGGAGTAATATATATATATATATATATATATATATATATTTTTTTTTTTTTACAAAATATATATATATATTTTATTCTACACTCAAACATACTGTAGGGTAGGCTAGATATCAACAACAAAGAATCAGGAATAGTTTTTTAGAAGTAATTAGGTGTGGCTTGAGTCCTGAAAGACAAACATAAATTTTCAGAGGCTGCTGTGGGGCAGGGAGAAAGAGTTCCAGTTAGCTTTCTAGGCACAAGAAGCAACAGAAAAGGTGAGAGAGGGAGGTATGTCTGGGAAATTGCAAACACAATCTCTTCTGCTTTAACTCCCTAACAGTACTACTGAACAGATCTTTCATTTTCAAAAATCTTGTCATAAAAACAGGCACCTGGATGGCTCAGTCGGTTAAGCGTCCAACTCTTGATTTCAGCTCAGGTCAGGATCTCAGGGTTGTGAAATAGAGCCCTGTGTAGGGCTCGGTGGGCATGGAGCCTGCTTAAGGTTCTCACTCTCTTTCTCTCTCTCTCTCTCTGCCCCACCTACCTCTAAAAAAATCGTGTTAATGGAAAAACAAAAGTGAAAGACTAGACAGTTTTATATTTGTAACAAAGTAATTTTTCATATAGAAACTTAGTAACAATGATTATCATTAGGGAAAGGACTAGGGTTGCTATTTTCCATCTACTTTAGTATAATTTGAATTTTTAATGGTAAGCATGTCTCATATAATTGAAAAAACATTACATTAAAAAATGTGGTACCCACAGCATAAACTGCTACGTAATTGAGTAATCAATCATAATTTATCCAATTTGGGCTCTAAACACTCAGTAAGAGAAATACCATTAATTTGCTATGTCTGGGCCATAGGGTACGAAGGTCTATAATGATTTTGCAGAGAGTGGCATGGAAGAGATCATTAGAGCTTATATCTTATACTATGGGAAAACTTTTTAAACAACTTCTGAACACAATAAAAATCCACTGGTTTATTTTAAACAAGGAAATGACATTACTAATTTCAGTTGATATACTGATGTATTTAAATACTTCACAACAGCATCCAAAGCTGCTTATACATACATATATCCTTGTCCTTTTGATAGCCAAATACTGAATACAAATATTGTTATGAAGACAAAGAAGCATTTGAGTACTAATTTTTTATAAAATCACTTGTATTTCGTTTTCAAATGCTGATTCTTTTTTTGTTTTATATATTTTTAAGATTTTATTTATTTATTTGATAGAGAGAGACACAGCCAGAGCAGGAACACAAGCAGGGGGAGTGGGAGAGGGAGAAGCAGGCTTCCCGCAGAGCAGGGAGCTGGATGCGGGGCTTGATCCCAGGACCCTGGGATCATGACCTGAGCCGAAGGCAGATGCTTAACTGAGTCACCCAGGCGCCCCTGTTTTATATGTTTTGATATTAATATATGCAATGAGATCCTTCACAACAAGTCTTTCCTCAGATGTTACTCTTGGATCTGTCCAAATCCTCAAAATGTTTCTTTCAGTATTGGTATCTCCTCTATGAAGGAGAATATGCACTTCCATTTATGGACATACATACAAACCTTCCTAGGCAAACTAGGCAGTTGGGGATGGGGGAATGTCGGGGGGAGGGGTCAATAAAAGGTTTAATATAATAACAGCTGTTTCTCTGAAAAGGAAAGGCTTATCCAGAAAAAAGCCTCATCTGTTCTATCTGCAACAATCGGTGTCACATCTGGCTGACTCACAGGACCTGTGGTCGTTCCTTCCAGACGCCTACTTGGTACCATCAAACATTATTCTAATCTTCCCATGAGAACTTAGTTAGCTCTTTCGAGCTATACAGCTCCACACACAATTAAGCACGGAATAATGTTTCTCCTGCTAATGATGCCGTTACCCTATCTTTATTAACAAGTAGATACACTGTTTTTATTTAAAAATAAGCAAGTTGACCTTAACAAAACTGTTCATTAGAATACTGGGGGGGGGGGGGGGACCCAACCCCTTATTAGTACCTGCCCAAAAAGCCTTGACAAGTAAGCAGCACTTTGCACGGGCTGTGGCTGACCCCTACTGGTAAGCATCACTGAATTACTTCCTATGAAACTGGTTAAAAATTATTTTCTAAATTAAGCCAAAATTCTCATCACTAAATCCCACATTACACTTAGCTAAATAATTTTTCTTTCCAAATAATGTAAAAGTAAACTTCAGCAAGCACAGTTAAGCATATAATTTACCTCTAATTTTGAATCAATGAAGTTTTACTATACCCTTTTAAGAAAAATTGCCAACCCCCTTAAATGGGGATGTTTTTCAATTGTGTATCTTGGAACCAACACTTCAAATATGTTGCAAACACTATGTTCAGTGATGTTATCTGGCGGGCACCGTGCACCACCAATTTTTTTTTTTCTTCTCCTTCTGGGCACCTGGTAGGATTGCATTTTTCTCTTCAAGCTGGATATAGCTAAATGATTTACTTTGGTGAGTGAAATTATGTTGAAGTGGTAGCCTTAAAGAGCCTGAGCTATAAGAACTAAAATGCACTTAATTCATGACTTTGAGAGGTGTTGTTACAAAAACTAGAAAGCTTAGTGAGTGTATTGTGCTGGTCTGTAAATTAAATGTTTTTTTTTTTTCCTTCAGTACCAAAACCTAATTTATATTTTTTTTTAGTTAAAAAAATAAAATTTTGAGGTGAAATACAAAAAGTTACATAAAAGTTCATAAAGTTCACAGTGACCACATGATGGAAGCTTTGTCAGCCTTCATCCTTGACTATGGATACCATAAACCAGAGTCCCCAAGCAATATGAGAGTCATGCAGTGTGAGTAAAAGAAATAATTGTGCTGTTAAAAACCACTAAGATTCAGGGTTCAGCAAAACCTGCTCCATCCTGACCTCTAAAAACACATTTCAAATAAGTCATGAATTAAATGTATTTTAGTTTTTACAGCATTTATAAAAAGTCAAATGAAGCTGGACCTCTCACACTATATACGAAAATTAATTAAAAATGGATCAGCAACTTAAATATAACCGCTAAAACCATAAAATTCACAGAAAAAAATATAGAGGTAAATCTTTATCATTGTGGATTTGGCAATGGATTCAGAAATAGGACACCAAAAGCACGAGGAACAACAGAAAAACATAAATACAATGGACTTCACCAAAATTAAAAAACTTTTGTGCAACAAAGAATATTATAAGAAAGTGAATTATACTAATGAAGTACTGTATGGTGACTAACATAATTTAAAAAATACATATCAAGTACAAAAAAAAAGGAATTACAAGAAAGTGAAGACAACATTTAAAACAGGAGAAAATATTTATGAATCCTATATCTGTTCAAGGTCTAACATCCAGAATATATAAAGAACTCTTACCAAAAAACCCCCGAACAACCCAGTTGGAAAATGGGCAAAGGATTTGAATATTCTCTAAATATATACAAATGGCCAACAAGCACATGAAGAGATGTTCAACATCATTAGCATTAGGGAAATGCAAATCCAAACCACAAAGCAGTACCATCTCACACCTACCCACTTCAACCCACTGTAATAATAATATTTTAAAAACTGGAAAGGAATGAGTGTTGGTGAGGATATGGAGAAATTTGGAACCCTTGTACTTTGCTGGTAAAGTGGTTCAGCAGTTCCTCAAAAAATTAGAGTTACCATATGACCCCATAATTCCACATCTAGGTACATACCCAAAAGAATTAAAAACAGGTACTCAAACATGTAACTGTAATCCATATTCATAGCTGCACTGTTCACAACAGCAAAAAGGTAGAAAGAGCCCAAACATCCATCAGTAGATGAATGGGTAAATAAACTGTGGTATGCACATGCAATGGGTACTTACTGAGCCATAAAAAGTAATGAAGGCCTGATATATACTACAACTTGGATGAACCCTGAGGACACTATGCCAAGTGAAAAGAAGCCGGACACAAAAGGTCACATATTGAATAATCCCATTTACATAAACTATTCAGAATAGATAAATCCATAAAGACAGAACACAGATTGGCGGTTACCAGGGCTGGGGTTTGGAAGGGGATGGGGAGAGGCTGCTTAATGAGTAAGGGGTTTTAGTTTGCAGTGATGGAAATGTTTAGAACTAGACAGAGGCAGTAGTTGTACAACTCTACGAATGTACTAACTACTACTGAACTGTTCCCTCTAAAATAGTTAATTTTACATTAAGTTCATTTCACCTCAAAAATTATTATTATTTTTACTTATTTGAGAGAGAGAGCACAGTCGGGGGGGGCAGAGGGAGAGAGAAAAGCAGACTCCCCACTGAGCAGGGACCTTGGGGTTGATCCCAGGACCCCAAGATCATGACCTGAGCCAAAGTCAGACACTTAACCAACTGAGCCACCCAGGTGCCCCTTTATTATTACTTTAATAAAAAAAGTTAATGAAGTTTTGGTATTGAAGGAAGAAAAGCACTTCATTTACAAACCACCACAACATTACTCAACAAGCTTCCTAGTTGGATCAGTAATTTGATGTCACTGTTTCCAAGCAAGTATACTGGTGTGAGTTAAGTACTAGGTGACTATATGGGAACAACTAAGGTAGACCTCTTTTGCTGCCAATAGCATAACCCATTCCTCCTTTTGTATTTCTTTTTTTTTTTTTTTTTAGATTTTATTTATTTATTTGACAGAGAGAGAGAGACAGTTGAGATAGGGAACACAAAGCAGGGGGGTAGGGAGAGGGAGAAGCAGGCTTCCTGCCAAGCAGGGAGCCCAACGCGGGGCTCGATCCTAGGACCCTGGGATCATGACCTGAGCCGAAGGCAGACACTTAACGACTGAGCCACCCAGGCGCCCCCTTTTAATATTTATCATAGAGCAGTATTTCTCCACAGAGGAGTCAGACACTAACTAGCATGCTAATGGGAACAGAGAGGTAACCAGCACACCCTTTCCTCTTCCGCAGTCCTATAAAGGCTTTCTGGAAACCTGTTACCATTTGCTCCCTAATGTCTTTTACCATTTACCCACTTGTCTCTTGGTTCACTTCCTGTTAATTACTCATTTTCCTCTTTTTTAATTTCTCTCCAAATAAACTTTAAGTGACCCAAAAAAGCATCAGACTTGCTTAAACGCTTGTCCTATTTCCTTGGTGTTTCCTGGAGACAGAAAAACACAGTGGATTCTCAATACTTGCATCTACCAACATCACATCTCTGGTGGTTAAGTTAATTTCTTCTGAAATGAGCTGCACAAAGGAATGGTATTACCTATTTGAATTATCCTATGAAGCACTATATAGTTTTGGGGGGGCATGTAGGGGAGGAAAGGGGTTGCTAGAGAGAGGGAGAAGAGGTCGAGAAGAAATGTGCTCGAGAGCATTAACAGCTCATTAACCCATCTTGCTAAGAGAAGACCACTCCTAGCAGGGGCTGTGCAATCACTGATAGGTCAAGGACCACTGCAAATTTATATATGTTTTGTAAGCTACCACTGACATCCTGTTTCCCAGAAAAAAATGTAAGTGACTATGCTGTGCAAATATGCAAATGCAAATGTAGGTAATCTATTCATAAGCAATACAAAAAAGATAACCCAAAATATGTCAGTTTTATGGGAAAATACTAATTTTGATTATTTGGAAATGTGAGCATAACATCTTTAGTTATTTGTTTTAATGTATCCAAAAGGAAAGCAGTGAAAAATCTGCAGCAAATACCCAAATTTCTTAGAGTATGTCTTCCAAAATAATCATAGGTATCTTATGTCCCGCGTTCGTTAAAAGAAAAATTCGATTGGAAATTCACGGAATGCTTGAATACAAAGCATTACAAATATTAACAAAGTCACTTCAAAAGGGAAAGAAAAGGGGCACCTGGGTGGCTCAGATGGTTAAGCGTCTGCCTTCGGCTCAGGTCATGATCTCAGGGTCCTGGGATCGAGTCCCGCATCGGGCTCCCTGCTCCTTGGGAGCCTGCTTCTCCTCTGCCTCTCTCTCTCTGTCTCTAATGAATAAATAAATAAAGTCTTAAAAAAAAAAAATCTAAAAAAAAAAAAATTTTTTTTTTAAAAAAGGGAAAGAAAGGGAAAAAATGAGGTACAGAAAATTTTTCAAATATGTGGACAAATTCTTTTGTTTCTGAAGTTGTCTTTGAGGTGCCTAAAAAGAACCCTGAGATCATCCTTCTTCCCTGCTTTGCACTACAAATATGTAGCACTAACTATAGTTGCAATTGGACTTCCATGACAAAAATAATAAAAATGACATTAGTGATTTTTTTCTTTATCAAGTTTTTATTTAAATTCCAGTTAGCTAATATACACTGTAGTATTAGTCTCAGGTGCAGAATTTAGGGATTCATCAATTCCATACAACACCCAGTGCTTCTCACAAGTGCCCTCCTTAATGCCCATCACCCATTTCATCCATCTCCCTGCCCACTTCCCCTCCAGCAGCCCTCAGTTTGTTCTCTATAGTTAAGAGTCTATTTTCTGCTTTGCTTCTCTTCTTTTCCCCATGTTCATGTTTTCTTAAATTCCACATATGAGTGAAATCATATGGTATTTGTCTTTCTCTGATTTATTTCACTTAGCATAATACACTCTAGCTCCATCCATGTCATTGCAAATGGCAAGATTTCATTCTTTTTGACTGCTGAGTAATATGCCATTGTGTATGTGTGTGTGTGTGTGTGCGCGCGCACGTGTATACACAACACATCTTCTTTATCCATTCATCAGTCGATGGACATTTGGGCATTATTGATTTTTTTTTTTTTTTAAGATTTTATTTATTTGACAGAGAGAGACAGCGAGAGCAGGAACACAAGCAGGGGGAGTGGGAGAGGGAGAAGCAGGCCTCCCGCGGAGCAGGGAGCCCAATGTGGGACTCGATCCCGGGATCCCGGGATCATGACCTGAGCTGAAGGCAGACGCTTAACGACTGAGCCACCCAGGCGCCCTGGGTATTATTGATTTTAATGCATTCTTTCTCTTCCCCAAACACACCACTGGTCCAACAGAACTTTCAGCAATGATAGAAATATCCCCTATCTTAACACTGTCTGATATGGTGGCCACCAAGCATTTAAAATGTGCTTATAATGACTAAGGAATTGTATTTTTAATACTGCTTCATTATAATTTAATTTAAACATTAATAGCTGCATGTGACTGACAGCTATCAAATCAGTACAAAATTTGTTTCTTGATACTACCAATTTTTCACATAAACTCAGCTCTTTTAGATGTAAAACATGAAAAAGAACTACTTAACTGTATGAATGATAAATTTTTAAATTATTTTTCTTAGAAATGATGACATTTATTTGGCATTCATAGAGGATAAAATTGTCATGTTCTTAAAAATGAAAATAAGAATATTTTAGGTATCTGCAAAACTGCAAAGGTTTTACTGCCAAAATGTAAAATCTCAAGACTGGTATTTTTTACTTAGCAAACACCCATAGAGAAAATATGCTAAAATTTTTAAAGACTGTATATCCAGTACATTTACAAAACTGAAATAGGCATTTGGATTGTGATAAAAATTTAATTACCAAGGAAAACATTTTTCAAAAGAAGAAAAACAAAAATTACTGAAATGTCTCAAGTATTAATCTCAACAATATTTGTTTAAAAATGCAAGTTACATAAATATCATAAACAAGGGTTGAAGGTTAGAGAATCATTTGCCCCTACTTTCTATTTTTTTGAAAACCTATTTAATATGCACCCAATAAGTATCATTTTATGAATGGAATTCTCAAAGCAACAGGAAAGTACACACAAAAAAGAATATTGAACACTTACTCCCATAAAGCCAGATGAAACATTAAAATTACACCTAGCATGAATAATTCTGTAAGACTAAGACATAATTGTTTATTGTGTGTGTGGGGGGAGATATCTCAAGCTCAATGTATATTTCAAGTGTCTCACTTATATATGTATTGGTTGACTGATTTGATGGGGCTAACATTTAGAAACTGGTATCTCATTTTTAATGCACAGATGCCTCATTTTAGTATAGTGAATGCTTGAAGATGAATTTCAACTTGTGGAAACACATACATAGCAATGGCTTTTGAGGCTTCTGCTTGCAAACAGAACCCTTCCAGTGCACAAGTATATGGTCTCATGTAAGGGGAAGACCTCTATCCCTGCCACCTCTTCCTAAACCCTCTCTTCCTAACTCCCAAGGCAGAGAACTGAGTCACAAAGAGTAGGCTAACTCATGTTCCCCATATTTTATTTAAGAAAGCATAGAATGGTACATGTTTTAAAAACATTTCTATCAAGAAAAGTTACATGGTGGATCTGAAAGGTAAATTTCACAGAGGTAACTAAGAAAACTCACTTAACATGGAACACCTCAATACTCCTCAGTGAATAAAGAGGGTTAAAATTTAACTAGATGGTGCTAGGCTAGAAATGGGTCATCAATAAATACCTGCAGAATGAAAACGAAAGACTGACCAGATGACCAATTAGGAGACCTGGTATTTGCGCTAACTGGACGTAAAAGTGGCTTTGGACCCATCCATTAACCTCTTCTAAGCTTACTTCCCTTGAAAAATTGCCTAAATTATCTATAAAGCTCCATCTAGCTTTGAAATTCTATGATTCAATAAACAGAATTAGGTTATAGGTCAGACATTCATTTTCCAAACTATTTCAAACACTTTGGTAACTATTTGACAGGGAACTACTGTCAATTAACCAGTAACAATGAGGGGGAAAACAATGAAATCTGAAAATCCAGTAGGAAAAGCAGCTTTGATTTATAATAAAACTTATACTCTTCAGGTATATATGGATTACTAAGACAGGATGTATTTGTAATGAATGTTTTACAGGACTGTATCACATATTACACATCAGCATTAAAACACAAACACAGCATCTGAAGAATACTTTACCACTTGACATACCATTTCCACACATTCAATTTAAGAAATGATTAAGGTGCAGGGCACCTAGATGGCTCTGTCAGTTAAGCATCAGACTCTTGATTTCAGCTCAGGTCATGATCTCAGGGTCGAGAGATCAAGCCCTACACTGGGCTCCATGCTCAGCAGGGCGTCTGCTTGAGATCCTCTCCCTCTCCCTCTGCCCCTCCCCCTGTTCCCTCTCTCTCTCAAATAATTTAATATTAAAAAAAGAAAGAACTAAGATGCTTTTAAATAGAACTAGCTCAAGGACAGAGCAATTGCAATGATTATGGAGGCCCTGCACCCCGGCAGTGGTTAAATCTGGGAGGGTCCAACAAGTTACAGAAAAACAAGAAGCCCCTTATGTTGGAATTCAAAGTGAACCAAACAAACAAAAACAAAACTTAATTCTTTCTCCCGATTTTTCTGCCACACTTGATGGCAGGATGTTCTTTTACCATTTCCTTACTGTTTTGCCTTGAAGGTGTCCTGATGTTCATTTAATCCAGATCCTACTCTTACCAAATTCCAAGGGGGTGGAGGGCACAGCTATGTAACCTTCCCAGACATTGACCCTTTTCACCCTCAACCCAGCCACCAGCTGCAGGAGCCACCAATGTCAACATAAGGGCAGGCATCACCATCATTGTAAATCAAATAGCTAGACGCACTGATTAATACAACTTGAGAGTTAGCTAAGATCTTAGCGGTACTATATTCTAACAATCTCATTTTTAGGGTCTTTAAGATTTTATTTATTCATTTGGCGGGGGGAGGGAGCACAACCGGGGGGGAGGGGCAGAGGGAGAGGGGATGCAGACTCACCCCTGAGCAGGGTAAGCTCAATCCCAGGACCCTGGGATCATGACCTGAGCTGAAGGCAGCCGCTCGACCGACCAAGCCACCCAGGCACCCCCAATAATCTCATTTTAATTGATTTTTTTATTGTAAAAATAAGTATTTAGTGAAAAAAATATAAATCAAACTTAATAGAGTCTTTCCTTTTTACTCTACATACTTAAGTAAGGCTCTTTCTCTTCCAGCTCCCACCGCCACTCTCTTGCCTGCCCCCCATCCACAACTACTATCACTATTAAGTTTGATCTATGCCCTTTTTAGTGCCTTAGTTTATTGTCTATAAAGTAGGGATAATAATAGTGCCTACTTCACAGGATTGTCTTGAGAATTAATTAACTTAATACATATAAATTACTTAAGACAGTACCTGGAACTTACTAAAGACTCAAATTATGTTAGACCATTTTATCAGATTTTTACCAATCCCATACTGATGAACATTTAGGTTTTCACAATTTTTCATTCTATCCAATGCTGTGATGAACATCCTGGTTCACTTGACATTTGTTCCACTGTGTAAATTCTTACAAGTGAAAAATGCTGATTCAAACACATACTTACGCAAAATGTTGCCAGATGTGGTCAAACCACCCACCAAAAATATTCAGCCAATTCCACTCCATCTGATAGTAAGAGCATCTTCTTAGTCTTCCACATCAAGTATCTTCAACACTAGATATTAGTTTTTGCTAATCTAATAGGAAAGGATGATCAATGTTTTACCTTCTATTGGAAGTTAAACATCTTTTTGTGTTTTGACTATCTATATTCTTTTATGATTCGCCTGTTTATATTTTATAGGGAAGGTCAAGAATGTCTTCTCCTGGGTCCTGCATTCTCTGTGTCTTATGTCCCATCCCAATTTAGGAATATGAACAGACCTCTTCTTCCCCTTAATCCCAGCAGGATATCACTTTTAAGTTCTCTCTTGTTGCATAGATTAATTGATTAATCAAGATCTATCTGCTCTTATTGCTCAGACATAAGCCAAACTCCCCTCTTTCATTAAAATTTAATGTCTCTTCCTTGTCTATTCATATTTATAAATAAAACTGGCAACTGGTGAGAGTTCCATTAGTTTTTGGGTAGGTCCCCAGGAAAACCTCCTGCCTGCTATTCTCATTAAGAGAAGTTGGCAGATCCATTCAATGATTTTGCTTCCACATTGAGATTTCTTTTTTTCCCCTCAATAAAAGGCTCTTGGGGCCTTTTATTTTATAAATGAAAAAAACTGAAGTCCAAAGAGGTTAAGCACAAGAACCTGGGGGTCTGTTACCTCCTAATATTAGGTTTTGCTACCAAACACTGAAACACCCCCTCCCTGAGACTGCAGTCCTCAAATGCTTCCACTGCTGATTCCCTCCCTTCATGAACTCCCAGGTTAGAGTCAGAACTGGTGCTTGCTGCTTCCAAGCAATGTTCCAACAATTAGAAAGACTCCAGCTTCTTCTGGTGGGGGAACTGAGCAGAGAAAGGAGGAGGCTTCACTTCAGCCTCCTTCATCCTGCACACTCATATCCGGACTTCACCTGAAACTTCTCCACAACTGAAGTCTCCCTCTACAACCACGTATCCCATTCCCCTAGATGGCTGACTCAGTCATGCCCAATACAATTCTTCAACGTCAGTGGGTCCTTTGGCCCCCTCTCCATTCTCCCTGTCCATTCACTCCTCCTTTCTTTGCCTCCAAACCAGCTCACATTCCATATTGCATCTCCATGTCCCCAAACACTCCTGCCAAATTCCTGAACCTCCTTAGTCCCTCTGCACTTGTGTTGTATCCACCTGGAAAAAACCTAAGTCTGCAGGAATGCAACAGTCCACTTTCTTCATACCTCAGAGAGTTGGGTACTGCAGGAGAAAATCCCCTAAATAAGCAGATGGTTCCACCATAAGCCTAGCAACCAACAGCCTGCTGACTAATGCCAACAATCCTACTACCTTTCTCTAGCCAAACTGCCATGTGATTCTTCACATCATTTCAAACCTGCATTCTCTACAAATCTTCAGTCCCCAAGCAGATGGCCTTGCCGGGCAGAATGTAGAATTCTCATGTCAGCTGTTCTCAGTTAGTGGCTTTCTATTCCACCCTGTGGTTTCCTAGACAATCCATACAGCTCCTTGGAAGGGAAGGAGGTATGGATTGGGCAAGACTCTCGCCTATCCCGTCCCCTAAATAAGAATAATTTCAGTTCTATCTATTTAGTGAACTTTCTGAATAAATGGTTCTGCTAAAAGGAGTCTGAAAACATTTACTAGATCAACACATCCCACCCATGTCGGGGTTGGTGTAGAGAGCACCAATATACAAAGCAAACAGAAGGAGAGCTGCTCTGGCTGAAGTGGAGACACACTACTGCTCCATCTCCCCATAATTCTCCACCTCAGCTCTATTTAGGAACCCTCAGGCTCTGAAGAACACATTTAAAAAGAAAAAAAACTAGAAACACTGCTCTACGCAAAACAGGTGCCTAGACTTGTCCCCTAAACCTTCTGCCACTGAGTCTTTCCCTTCAGCTTGGGATGTCAACAAATGAAAAATTCCATGCGAATCCCATAAGAATTTGTTCCAAATCAGTGCCTTGAAGAGTACTGGGTACACAGTAAATACTCAATAAGTACATGTTGAATGAATACTTTTCCTCCGAAACTCCTGCCAATGTCATTCCTCAGTGTCAATGCAAACAGTGTCTTCTTAAAAAAATCTTCTACAATCCTGCTACAGAGAATTAGATTCCGTATTCTACAAATGTTGGGCAATAGGCCAGGCATAGGGATACAGAATTTAAGACAGAGTCCCTGCCCTTGAAGGCTCTCAGTCTGGGACTCTTATACCTGTATTAATAGTCCTTATCTTAATCTACTTTATATTCATTTATTTATTATTCAACAACTATGTGAATACCTGTCACATGACAAAGAACCTATATCTCCTATTCTAATTATCTTCTAATTTCCACGAAGGTAAGACTTCACAATTCTTGAGCTGCATTTAAAATAATTATAGACAAATTCTTTAAAAACATTTTCTAAGATAAATGTTAGGAACCAAAATCATGTTTCCTAACTACTACTTATTCCCCTATTAATTACATAACTGAATTCCTATATAAATTGACTAATATTAAAAAAAGTTTTAAGGGGTACCTGGGTGGCTCAGTCAGTTAAGCAGCTGCCTTTGGTTCAGGTCATGATCCCAGGGTCCCGGGATCCAGCCCCACATCAAGCCCCACATCAGGCTCCCTGCTCACAGCGAGAAGTCTGCTTCTCCCTCTGCCCCCACCCGGCTCTCATGCTCTCTCTCACTCTCTCTCAAATAAATAAAATCTTAAAAAAAAAAAAGTTTTAAGATTTCTCAGTTATACAAATAAATGGTAATATTGCATAATGAAATACAGTTGACCTTTATGTAACACAGGTTTGTAATACACGGGTCCACTAATAACACGGATTTTTTCAATACAGTATAATTGCAACTGTATTTTTTCTTCCTTATGAATTTTTAAAGATTATTCCTTATTATTTTTAAGACTATTATTTCTTTGAGAGAGAGAGAGTGTGTGTGCGTGAGAGCGCATGGGGGTAGGGGGGAGGAGCAGAGGGAGAGAATCTCAAGCAGACTCCCCACTGAGGATGGAGCCCACATGGGGCTTGATCTCATGACGCTGAGATCATGACCTGAGTTGAATTCAAGAGTCAGATGCTCAACTGACTGAGCCACCCAGGTGCCCCCTTAATAATATTTTCTTTTCTCTAGCTTACTTTATTGTAAGAGTACAGTATATAATACCCATAACACGCAAACTATGTGTTAATCAACTGTTGATGTTATTGATGTTATCAGGAAGGCTCCAGGTCAACGGAAGGCTATTAGTTAAGTTTTAGGGGAGTCAAAAGTTGTATGTAGATTTTTGACTGAGCAGGGGGTTGGCACCCCTAACCCTGACATTGTTCAAGTGTCAACTGTACTGATAAAAAGTACTTTAAAATGGGGTGCCTGGGTGGCACAGTTGGTTAAGCATCTGACTCTTGGTTTCAGCTCAACCTGTGGTCTCGGGCTCACGCTCAGCCTGCTTCAGATTTTCTCTCCCTCTCCCTCTCTACCCTTCCCACTTGTGCTCGTTCTAAAATAAATAAATAAATCTTTTTTTTAAAAGTACTTTAAAGGGGCGCCTGGGTGGCTCAGTCGTTAAGCGTCTGCCTTTGGCTCAGGTCACGATCTCAGCGTCCTGGGATCGAGCCCCGCATCAGGCTCCCTGCTCCGCGGGAAGCCTGCTTCTCCCTCTCCCACTCCCCCTGCTTGCGTTCCCTCTCTCGCTGTGTCTCTCTCTGTGAAATAAATAAATAAAATCTTTAAAAAAAAAAAAAGTACTTTAAAATGTAAAATGTGCCTACCATAGACCCATTAATCCTACTTTTAAGACCTGATCCTACACACAAACACACATGCATATATAAGGATGTATATGTATCTCCTGGCCTAGAGGTTAATGGAATGAGAATACCATAAAGTAAAAAGAGAAATCTGCAAAGAAATACGTGTAGTATGATTCTTTTTTGTTGTTTATAAAGGGGATAAAGTATATAATTAAATAAATACAAGCAAAGCAGAAGGACATAACCAAACTATTAACATTGGTTACTCCACAGTATAAAACTGGATGAAGAGACAACTACTTTCCATATGCTCCTTTATATTCACTGATATTAGGGCATGTATCATTTTTGTATTTATAATATGAGAAATTTAATCTTTTAAATGTATAAAAAAGGCTTTTGCTGTGTTTTAGTTTTAATATGGCATTCTCTAAATTCTGAGTATTTAACATACAATCATCCTGCAAAATATAAACCACTGTGCTATGCCAAGCACCTTGACGGGGGAAAGGAAGAAGGGCAGAGGTGGCGCATTAGTGACTTCTCTTTTCACGGAAAGGCTTCATAGAGTGAGGGGTGGGGAGAGAAGGGAGGGGGAATGTTGAGGAGAAAGGATTTAAACACAATAAAACAATGTTAACAAATAAATAATAAAACAATGTGAAAATGGAAATTACTGGCAGATTCCCGAGCTTCCTTAAAAAAAAAAAAGGGGCCAATTAACTCATAATGGTGTTAAGATACCATCTGTTTCCAATAACATGTTTTGTTTTGTTTTTCCTTTGGACATATTGTAGTTGTTAAGTCACACTCCAAAAACCAAATCTTCTTTGGGAAATATACTTTATCAATAACACCAGCAAACATTCTAAAAGCCTGAAGTCACGAGTTTAGAGCACTCTAGGGTAAGTATTACTTCATCTGCTTTCAAAACCTGTGTGGTAAGCCACTCCTAGGCTATACTGGGTATCAGTAGCGTCAGGGAATGGGATGGCCGGGCTGCTACGAGCCCTACCACCCTGATACCTGTATAGCCCTCTACAATTTAAGATTTTATTTTTATTTTTATTTATTTATTTGACAGAGAGAGACACAGCGAGAGAGGGAACACAAGCAGGGGGAGTGGGAGAGGGAGAAGCAGGCTTCCCGCGGAGCAGGGAGCCCGATGGCGGGGCTCGATCCCAGGACCCTGGGATCATGACCTGAGCTGAAGGCAGACGCTTAACGACTGAGCCAGGCGCCCCAACCCTCTACAATTAAAAAGCTCTTTGATACACATGAACCAAATGCTCCAGCTCATTAAAAGGCATTCAAATAAAACACATACACCTATCATTGTAAATATATGCAACAATTTAATCTCTGATGGACAAAAAGGTGGCAAAGCATGAACTTGAAGTGTGTGCTTGTGAGCCATTATGAATTATCGGTTACAACTGTAGAGCTGATACCCGAATATTTTCATAAATTGAAAACTGCGGCTAAGTGCCACAAAACCAAAAGCTCACTGTAACTTTTATAAACAAAGGTTGATTTCTTTGAACAAACTCTATCTACTCCAGGGGACTTTGACTAAGAGTTAAGAAATAATGCACTCACAACTTTTCCTTTGTACATCAGTAACAAACAAGGGAAAATCTGGGCTATAATCCTTGACAAATTTTATTTCTCACAACACTTCTTCCTCAAAGGGGGGGGAAAAACACTTAGTAAATGTGGTTTCACCTCATGCAATGATGATTTTGCTAAAAGGATTACTATAATTGTGTTATTAAAGTTTGATTAGTAAGATAATTAGAATTTTAAAACTGAAAAATCTACTTTAAAAAAACTTAACTAGGCACTCAAAATAACATATACGCCAAAATGCCAAACACTAAAAATGAAAGGCGTATTTCCATTTACTATCAGATACAGCAAAGATAAACAAATTTTATGTTTTCTACTCATTGGAGGTATTTTAGATAGATTAAATAAAACTTTTCCACAAAAACACTCCATCTAAATGAAGCCAGTAAGGCATACTTTCAGATATTTGGGATGGTCCAATATAGAGAAGGAAATGAAAAATAGGTCTGTTCACAAAGAAACAAGTCATCATAAAAGGAGTAAGAATAAGAATTCACGTGTAAGACTCAAATGAGGTTAAGTGATAACCAGAAAAGACCACAAAAAGCACATACATTTAAACCAGAGACCAAATTTTACAGTAAGAGTGGGAATAAGACCAGAGTAACACATTCTCTTGAAAAAAATTTTAAATAGTTTTTTTAATCTGATACGTAATAAAACTTAATCTTATATGTAATAAAATATTTAATAAAGTCCTATATGTAATAAAAAATCAGGTTATAATGATAACTATCTGCTTATTCTTACAACATGAAGAGTGAATCAAATGTTGCCTCTGTGGCAAAAATTTTTTCAACAAACTGGACGATAGTCCAATTCAACATCACTTGATTTTCACAGTGCAATCATAAAGGTTTTTTGGTTTGGGAGGATGTTTCTGTTATGTTTTTTTCCCCCCAAAGAGAAAGGCTACATCAAGCTTCCCAAATGCCTGTCTTAATATTTTAATCTTCAAATCATCTCTTTTTAAATGCCTCTAACTCAGGGTCATTCATCTATGTTGGCCTTTCTCTTCTTTACTTTTTAACTGGTCCACTGGATATGGTAACATCCAAAAATCATCTAGGAAGCTTATCACACAAAAACAGCAAAGAGAGATGCACAGGCTAAGTGAAGTGGGGTTTTGGAATGGAGACTAATTCTATGAGTGGTACATTTACTGAATATTTTGCTTTCCTATACAACTCTTCCCACAACCCTATACTGCAGGGACTTGGATAATGAATCCTCAGCTAATGAGAACCCCCTGTATTTGCATTTTTATCACCTGTTTATATAACAAGAGGGGATGTACATCTTGCTCTGAATATCTTAGGATATGTAAACTATATCTTGGTCAAGCCCACATTATAAATGATTTTTTTAAATGCAACATAATACTGTACCAAGGTTGTAAGGGAGTTCCTTTTCATATAGAGCCTCTCCAAGTACTGTAGTCCCTCATCTTTCAGTAACTCCAATGGAAAATGGTGCAGGTTCCTATAATTTAAGAACAAATTCTTGTGCTTTTCCAGCCTTGCCACAGAGATCGTCTTACAGAGTTCAGATGCCATGACTGAATATATCCCATCAGGCACACTGCAGCACTACATCTTGTCAAAATTGGTCCATTTCTAAAGAGAACAAGAAAATTGAATAATTATGATACTGCTCATATGCATTACCAAATAAACCAGTTAGCACATATAGCTATTTGCAGACATTAAAAAGAGAATTACACATTCAATGCCTGTATTTTTCTTTTCTAACAACTAAGTTTGTCACACATATTTAGATTAAAATGAGCAACTATTAAAAATGCCCTCACTATTTAAGCTTACTTAGCACTTAGCAGCAACAGTCCTAACTGAAAAAAATAGGTCTTGAATTTGAGACAGGAATGCCGAACAGAACACAGACCAGTTTCATAACCTGCAACCAAAGCAAGCTGAAAAATCAGATATAGCAAACCCATTTCCTTCTTGAACTACCTCATTTTATGTTTAGCTTAAGGTATTTCAAAAATATTGATAAACACATATAAAATATATCTAGATCACACTGACAGCTTCATTTTCTTCATTTCTTAGTATATTGTCCTATATTCTAATTTTCTCTTTCTTTTATCTCTTTGGTTTTTTTTTTTCTTTCTTCCTAGCTTTGTAGATTATCAGAAGTAGTAAAGAAGCATGTCCAAGAACATATGGTTTTATTATTTCAATGGAAGAAGAAATACTGACTAGGAAATAAGAACCTTGTATTATTACAATCTTTCCAGGCCTCAGTTGCCTAACATAAAAACAATGGAGATAGCAATTTTTTGGTAAAGTCCAGAACCCAGAACAGATTAAATTCCCTCCTAGCTCTGAAAGTGACAGGGTAGGAAGAGAAATAACATTTGCCATCTTATCAACTAGGCACAGAGCAGAAACAAACTTCATTCACAATCACTTAACATAAGAAGAAACAAACTCAGAGCTTCAATAATTTGTCCAAGGTCAAAGAGCTCATAAGGGATAAAAGCAAGGATTTTTTTTCCCCCCTTGGGGTAAAGAGGCTGTCCAGTTATTTTAAAGCCTGGATTCTTTACATACATAGACTCAAAGGACTCCACAGGATACTAAGGAAATGTGAAAACACTAAAAAGTTGAGCTTTGTTCAATGACTCTACTCTCATTTTCCAGGGCATCCTTTCTCAAACTCCCCAACAGAAAGTACCTTTCAAAGAGAATTTTTTTTTTTTTCTGAAGAAAAACTATTTTCACTGGGAATTAACACCAAGTTAGTGCAAAATGTAGTAACAAGCTTTTGATAAGCAGTTTTGATAACTTTTTTGGTTATTTTCTATTATTTCCAAACTCCAACTCCTAGCTAATAAGAAAGTACTTGCCATTTTATCTAAAAGAGCAGACAACATGGAATAGTCAGTAATATCCCCAATGCAACATGAGAATTCAAAACTTTCCCATACTGATTCTACCTACACACCTACCTATTTTTATGAGACATATGTGACTTTGAGCAACATACTCAATCTTTCTACATCTTAATTCTCTCACCTGTAAAGCAAAGGGGAACTAAACTAGAAATAATATCAATGATTCTGTGTGGAAAGAGAAGTTTCCTGGGTTACAATTCACTCAAGTAGTAAACTTGAAGCAGGTTAGAAGTCTCACAAGTGCCTCAAACTTAACACATTTTGATTTGCATCACCAATCCGAATTCTCCCCAGTGTTTCTCATCTCAATTAATGGCACACACCTCTAACCACCTAGCTGTGTAAGCCGAAGAGCTGGAAGTCATGAATGATTCCATCCTGTCCTTCATCTGCCCACTCCAATTTGTCTTAAAGCTGGTGGTTTCCAGCTCCGAAATACATCTCAAATCCATCCACATGTTTCCCACCAGCCAAAAGCCACTGTCACCTCCTGCCTGGCCATCTGTATTACCGGTCTCTTGGTGTCCACTCTAGTCATATTCTAATACCTTAATCAGTTAGCAGGGAGCCTTTAATTAAATACAGTAAATCCCATACCTCTCTCAGGTAAACTCACTCCCTAGTGCACACATATCAACTAAATACAGCCTTCAAAAGCTTTTTTAGAAAATCAAACTCTCACCAGGCACTGAGGGCTCCTCACAATCTGGCCCCATGCACCTACCTCTCCAGCCTTATCGGGCAGCACCCTCCCTGGCTTCTCATCAAGCTCCTGGGCTTTTCTAGGCCTTTTTTCCAGTCTCTTTCAAGAGCCGAACTCTTCACACCACTTGCTGCTCTCATTTAGCCTGGAAAGCACTGTCCCGTTACTCTGAGTTTCTAAGTAAAAATCACTTCCCTATCCGAAACTATTCTCCTGTTATTCTTTCAGAGAAACCTATTTCTTTTATATGTAGGGCTCCTCCCAATCTGTAATCTAAATATTTATTGGTGTACCCGTCTATTGCCAAACTAGCCAAGAGACCGTAAGCTCCTGAGGGCAGAGATCTTGCTTTCTTCACTCTTGTATACCTGCCTGTGCACAGTATCTAGCACAAAGCAGGCCCTCAAACAGCTGAGGAGTGGATGAAAGTAGGACATGTAATACTACAAGGTAGATATTTTTCACTCTGTAATCTATGGTCATCTTGTAGATACTATATCCCAAGTGCTTGCTATGTACCATAAAGATCCCTAATCCGTACAACTCTGCATTGTGATAGACAGTATTTAGCCTGTTTTATAGGTAAGGAAGCAGTTTCTCAGAGGGTAACTTGCCAGAATTCTAACCCAGGTGGACCAACTCCAAAGCGGGTGCCCTGCCTTTACAATATAGCCTTTCAGGTACTTCAGTGGGGCCTGTGTTTCTCCCCATCATCATTTAAGTGGTAGGTAAGGCTTATACAAATGTAAGACTACAAAGCAAAATTATATCCAAAATCCACTCATTGATGGAAGATCCAGGAAGAGAATTTAGTGTAACCTAATTGTTTTTCTTCTGAATCCTGAAGGCTGGGAATGGGCTGCCTTTAAAACATCATTACACCCTGTTAAAATGCATCTGGCTACCAAGGCAGTTTGGGAGATAAAATCTACACAAATGAAATCTGAAAGCTGCCAATAATAAATAATGCTAATGGTTTTCCAAAACGCATTCAATGGCAATATACAGCCCTTACCAGGATGGGTAATTTTCTTACATAAATTCCCTTCGCTACCTCTTATCTACAGTTAAAGATAAATGGTATACTTAACAATATTAACTAAACATATTCAACAGAACCTCCATAAGTTTTCTGACATGTAAACACCAAGCCAGTTTACTGTTTAAAACAAATAGACAGACCCTCCCACCTTAAGAAAATTACATACATTTTAAGCAGGTGTGTGTAAAAGTAAAGCCCCTCAAACTGACTTCCGTATTTAATTCAGTAGAATACCCACTCCAATTGCCTAACATTGGAGATTCGAGAATTAAAAACTGTACACTAAAAGCATTTGTAAAAGGTTGTTTTCTCAGTAAGTCTGAAGCAAAACACCTGCCGCTTTGCCCGAGTTAACCAAACACTAAGGTCGTTACAGTTTGGAAGCGAGCCCGGGGGCAGGGATTTCACAGACCCGGTATCGGGATTCTCCGGCCACGGAGGGCGGGGAGGGCCCGGCAGCTATGGCGACCCGAGGCCGCGACGGGCCCGCTCGGGCCAGGGACCACTCGCCGCTGCCCCGACGCTTCTGCCGGACCCGTCGTGCTGGCCAGGGGCCGGGCCGGGGGGGGCCCTTAGCCACGCGAGCCACCCGACGCGACAGGCGGCCGCACTCACCTCGGCGCCGGCGGAGCCAGCACTTCGGGCGCAGGCGGCGCTGAACTGCAAGCCGAGGGTCTGCGGGAGGGGCGGGGAGCCGGGGGGGCGGGGCGAGGCGCGGACGGCGAGGGGCGGGGCGGGGCGGGGCGGGACGGGGCGGAACCCGCACGACGGAGAGTGGGGGCAGAGGGAGCTGCGGAGAGAAAGACGGAGCATCGCGATAAGTCGTGCCTGTTCTCGCGGTTTCAAAACTGCACGGACGAGAAGTTCGTTTTCAAAGCGATGTGCCTATTGGCCAAGAGCGCGGCTTCCTCCAGACTGGCCCCGCCCCCCGCTAACATTGGCTTCCGGTTGCAGCCGGAGTTTTGCTCTTTTGATAGCGGGCTTTTGTTTTGCTCTTAGAGGGGGCTATTTGGCCTGCTCCAACCTCGGGAATGGCCAATAACTGATGTGTTCTTTCATTCATACATTCATTCAGGCACTCCCGCTCTCATTCATTGTACATATTGGGGAGTCACCACAACAATAATAACACCCGAGCGCTTATTGTGTACCAGGGAGCGTTCTAAGAGCTGTGCATATTCTCACTAAATCCTCACAGCAATCTCATGACACAGGTACTATTATTATACTCGTTTAACGAGTGAAAAGCTGAGGTCTGGTGGGTTTATGTCATATGGCCAAGGTTAGTATCAGGTGGTGAGCCTAAGCAGAGGATTTAAGGGCTCACTGCGCGCTGACAGGTTCCAAAGATGAGGCGGGTAATCTAGTCTCTACTCTTGAAATACCTGAGGTCTATTGTGAGAAACGATCGCTTAAAAGGGCAATAACAGCTTAGTAAATTAAATATTACCTCAGTTCCTAGCGTGACCGAGTAGGCCGTCAATAAATACTTCTTTAAGACGAAAATTCCTATGTCAGCGGAAGGAGACATCAAAGGAAGAGAGCTTTATACTGGTAAAAAGAAAAGAATTCCAAACATTGTTAGGGAACATTTTAAAGATTTTTTTTTTTTTTAATTCATTTGAGAGAGAATGAGATAGAGCATGAGAGGGGGGAGGGTCAGAGGGAGAAGCAGACTCCCTGCCGAGCAGGGAGCCCGATGCGGGACTCGATCCAGGGACTCTAGGATCATGACCTGAGCCGAAGGCAGTCGCTTAACCGACTGAGCCACCCAGGCGCCCTGTTAGGGAACATTTTAAAAACAATTTTATTTTTTAAATATTTTGTTAAGATGGCAACTTTCTGAGATGAAGAGTTTTTTAAACTTCCTCTCATGAAACTGCTGTCATTGTTCTTTGAAAAGCTTGCTGTTAATTTATTAGTGATGCATTGTCAAGCAACCTTGACTTTATAACTAGTTTCCCGTTGGTTTATTTAATTACTGTTAGAGATGAATAATCTAAAAAGCAGAGTTATACTAAATAAGAATAACACCTACTCCAAAACAAGATACGAGTTATAATGAAATACTAATTCCCTATTTATTAAACCTGGTCTTCAGAAGTTACTGAAGTATATGGCATGGGGAATGTCATGTAGCTCTAAGAACTTTGATACACATTTCTAAATACCTAAGAATTTGTAGTACTTAAGAACTTTTTGCTAGGCTTATAATGAGGAAACCTACAGTTTGTGTAAAAACAAAAATAGGGTGTTAAGGATCGACCCAAATGATAAAACTTGCTCCTAATATTGGAAAGTGACCCCCAAATGATTAACAATAGAATGACAAAATTTTAAAGCAATCAATGTTAGCCACGTAGTTTTCATTTCTTAAAAACATGAAATACTTTAACGCATTAATTTAACATCTGATGTTTGATCATAAAAAATGAATCATCTTACAATGACTTCTACGCCCCTGAAACTGACACAAAAATAGCCACGTGATTCTATGTGTCAGAATGGCCATTTGAATGTGTGTCTATTTTCACATCTTGCTTCACTCAAAACAGTCACTCAAAATTCTTTAAGCTAGCGATTTTGCAGTCTTTGACAAACTTTAACATCAACAGGCAGCGATACCACTTTAAGAAAATTCCAAGAAAAAAAACAACCCCATTTTAAAATTCCCACCTCTGGCTCCCCAGGATTGGGTTGCAAACTTCGACAAAATACTGTTCTCCACTCCCTATTGGTGCATGCTCTATCATTCATGCTTCGCCTGGGGTTTTGCGAAGTACCAGATTGCTTGACGGGAAAAGACTGCTATAATTTACTCTGGAACTGCCCTGCTTTAGACTTTTTCATGGTTATTAATTTGTACAAAGAATCACAAACTGATACAGCGGGAACCAAACTGGCACATCAGGCTGCCGAGACAACTGTGTAATTCGCTGGAAAAGGAAACGGAGAACCTCTCCTGCGTATGGGGTAAATCTAACAAAGGATTTTACGACACAGAGATTTGAGAGTTAAAGAAACTTTTCCCGTTTTTCGATAGTTTTGAAGGAATAAGCGTCAAAGGAGAATTTAACATACAGGCACAATCTAAGAGTGGCAGGAAGAGGAGTTTTCAGAAAGTGTTTTTAGGGTGAGGTTGGAAGAATGTTATTTCCAAATAATCAGTGGATTTTTGAATGGTAAAGGGAACAAGGTAATAAGAATAATTATAGATTATTATATACCCTAAAAAGCCGTGGTTTGTTGTTGTTGCATTAATACGAATTTAAAGGGACACTTAGTAATATTATTGTAATTTTTAAGTAAAATGGGTATTTTTTGTATATTATACCTAGCATAATAGACAATTCATCTATCAGAAGATAGAAAAGAACATTAGAATCAGCTTTGGATCCAAATTTTGTATATTTGTAGATTAGGAAATTCAGAGACAAATCTAATGACCAAGGAAAACATAATATTGTTATATGAAGCAGAATCAGTAGGTAATTAACGTAAGGATAAATTCTCAAAAAAGAAATCCAACATTTATATTTTCAAAATGAGATTTTCATTAAAACTAAAACATGAAAGTTCAGGAAAATACTGATAAACAAGAATAACTTATATTTGAAATAGCAACATAATACTTTTTTAGGACTCGGCCCAATATAAAATTCCAAAATACAGCATCTTAAAGATTCTTCAGGTATTGATTCAACTAACAAATAATCTTAGTGGCACATCTATATCTCTACAGGGCATAACTTATAGTAGGTATGCAATAAATATTTCTTGAATGACTTCTGTTATATGGGGATATAAAATAATAAAATTAAGTCCCTCAAGCTCATACTCTAGCTGGGAAAACGAGACTCAAAACATTTAAGTCAAAACTTCTGGACAGTTTTTTTGTTTTTTTTAAGTATTTATTTGAGAGAGAGAGAATGAGAGGGGGGACGGCCAGAGGGAGAAGCAGGCTCCCCACCCAACAGGGAGCCCAACGTGGGACTCCATCCCTGGACTCCAGGATCACGACTTGAGCCGAAGGCAGTTGCTTAACCGACTGAGCCCCCAGGCGCCCCTTCTGGACAGTTCTTGATGCATAGATGCCTATTGTAGACCACAGGTGCTTCAAGAGTGTAGATCAGTGTGAGCTGAACTATTCAGGGCGAGCTTCACAGTGAGCTTACGACCAATTCAGTCCTGAGCAATAGGCAAAATTTCAGTAGATCAAAAAGAAGGTAAGTGGCATCCCAGGTAATGGATGAGTTGTTAGCAAATATGTGCAAGCTTAAAAAATAATTGGCTCAGACTGCAGCACAGGCTTCATTTGGGCCCTTGGTTTGTTGTTGTTTTTTAAGGCAAAAAGGACGTAAGAAGTTACATGAAGAGTCAAAATTGCCAGAATTAAAGGGTTTGGTCCTGGGTTTTCAGCAGGAGTGAGACCTAATGAAAGTAGTAATGGGAAAAGATTAAACTGATAATGTAAATTAAGGTGGTTCCAAGAACAGAGACTGGAAATTAAAAGATTAAATACTGTAAATAATGAAGTACAGATTGGTCGCAGACTCATAAGAGATTTTATCCAAGTAACTTCACTTTCCCGTGGTGGACTAACAAATGTTAAGGCATTGCCTTGTATTCTTCTAAAGCATTGAGCTTCTTTTTTTGTTTAGTGGTACAAATACAAATTTTACTAAGTGTGGTGGTAGTGGTGGTGCAGTTAACAGTAACCATGATTGTTATTTATTTACCTTGGATCCGTTCTTGCTCCTTTTGCCTCAGGATTTAAGTGTGTTTCTTGGTTCTATCTAACTGAATTGAAGGAATTTCAACAACAACAACAAAAAAAGCAAAAAAACAACCTTATGATTGAAGAACACTATGGGAGGATGGGAGGAGTTCTTACTCGGACGGTAGGCTTTCACTTGACCTGTTTCTCTGAGATGAAACTAAATTACATACACTCAGTGAGTTGCCACCATGTACCAGATACTTTCCTTAGTGTTGAGTAAATAAAAGTGAATCAAGGATTAGCTCCCCGCCCCCCCAAAAAAAGCAGAGTGCTTCAGAGACACGAAGCAGGGTGTTTGTCTCCTGACTCAACACTTGCTTCAAAGGATCCTAAGTTGTTGATCAGTGGTTCTTACTTAGGTGGACCCAGAAGGAGGAATCTTTGGTTCTGGCAAATAACTCTGAGACAGGGTCCCCTGCTGCAGATGACTGATGTGGTGGGCTGCAGTGCTCATCAAATCTACTCAAATATCTCTTTATTCCCCTGTATATCCTAGCCCTCTGCAGTGCAGAGAAAAAAAGAAATGTTAGCACAGGTGGCCTCTGTCACTTCTGGCCAATGGTGGTGAAAAGATCATCCACAGATTTCCAATCTCTTGGTCTGCTGTGACTCCTGTTTGTTAAAGCTTGGTCAGCTTGGATCTCTGAGTCACTCTGTGAATCACACATTCCCACTCCCCAAGCCCTACTCCTAAACCAAGTGAGTCAGTAGCATGAAGGAGTTAATATGTTACCTCATTTTAGCCCATCAAATCCTGCCCAACCCACTGTTAGCAGGTTTTCCTCTGGGGACATTGCATTTATTTAAGTTTTCTTTAGTTTAAAAAAAAATTGTCCTAAGTAACTGAGTTTCAGGTATCAGGTGTATGAGGTATTTGGAGAGAAAAATCACACCAGGAAGATTGTTTAATTGTTCATCCAGTAAACATTTATTGAGGCCCAATAGGTGCCAGGCACTAATGCATTTGATCTATTTATTCATAGAACCATAATATTAATTTAGGATTGGTTTTCAAGATTTGGGAGGCCCAGCCACATTATCTTTGGGAATTGGGGCTGACCTAACTTAGAAAAATCTTATAGGGGCGCCTGGGTGGTTCATTCAGTTAAGCGCCTGCCTTTGGCTCAGGTCATGATCTCATGGGTCGTGGGGTGGAGGCCTTTGTGGGGCTCCCTGCTCAGCAGGTTGTCGCTTTTCCTTCTCCCTCTGCCCCTCCCGTACTCATTCTCTCTCTCTCTCTCACTCTCTCAAATGAATAAATAAAATCTTTAAGAAAAATAATAAAATAAATAATAAATAAATAAATAAAAAGTCTTATAGTCATAGATATTTAAAAGCCAGAATTACACATAAAACTGCATTGTGGTTTCATAGCTATTTTTAATAGCTTTAGTGAGGTGTTATTTACATACCATAAAATTCACTCATTTTAAGGCTACAACTCAATGATTTTTTAGAAAATTTACAAAGTTGGGCAAGTATTACCACATTCGAATTTTAGAAAATTTGCATCACTCTAAAAAGATTCTTTGTGCCCATTTGCAGGCACTCCCTATTCCTACCCAGGCCCAGGCAATCACTATTAAACTTTGTTTCTATAGGTTTGCCTTTTCTGGACATTTAATGTAAATGGCATCATACAATATGTGGTCTTTGCATCTGGCTTTCACACAGCATAAAGTTTTTAAAGTTTATCCATGTTGTAGCTTGTACCAGTACATTCCTTTTCACTGCCAAATAACATTGTGCCGTATGTACAATATACCACATTTTGTTTATCCATTCACCGGTTGATGGACATTTGGATTGCTTTCAGTTTTTAGCTATTATAAATAATGCTTCGGGGCACCTGGGTGGCTCAGTTGGTTAAGCGACTGCCTTCAGCTCAGGTCATGATCCTGGAGTCCCAGGATCGAGTCCCGCATCGGGCTCCCTGCTCAGCGAGGTGCCTGATTCTCCCTCTAACCCTCCCCCTTCCCATGTACTCTCTCTCTCTCATTCTCACTCTCTCAAATAAATAAATAAATCTTTAAAAAAAAAAATAATGCTTCTATGAAGATGTGTACAAGTCTTTGTGTGATCAGGTGTTTTCAGTCTCTTGGGTATGTACCTAGGCATGGAATTGCTGATTTATGGGTAATTGTATGTATGTTTGACTTTGTGAGGAATTACTCATTCTAAAGTGACTGTACAATTTTACTTTCCACGAGTGGCGTTTGAGGGGTCCAGTTTTGCTACATCCTTGCCAGTGCTTCTTATTGTCTGTCTCTTTGATTACAGTCATTCTGGTGGGTGTGAAGTAGTTCTCATTATAGTTTTGATTTTCATTTTCCTAATGACTAGTGATTTTGAACATTTCATGAGCTTATTAGTCATTCATATATCTTTGGTAAATTGTCTTTTCAAATCTTTTGCCTATTGTTTACTTGGGTTATTTGTCTTATTGAATTGTGTTTGTTACATATTTTACATTGAAATCCCATTATCAAATATGTGCTATATCTACAAATATTTGCAAATATATTCTCCTATTTTGTGAGTTGTTTTAACTTTCATGATGGTGTCTTTTGAAACAACAAAAGTTTTTAATTTTGATGAAGTCCAGTTTATCTATCTTTTTCTTTTATCAGTTGTGCCTTTGGTATTGTACATAAGAAATCTTTGTCTAACCCAAGCTCATACATAGCCCTTTGTTTCCTAAGAGATTTACAGTTTTAGCTCTTACTTTTAGGTCTTTAATCCAGTTGGAGTTCATTTTTGCATATGGTGTGAGGTAGGGGCCCAACTTTGTTAATTTGCATGCACCTATCCAGTTGTTCCAACATCATTTATTAAAAGGACTATTCTGTCCCCATTGAATTACCTGGTACTCTTGTCAAAAAATAATTGACTATAAATGTAGAGGTTTATTTCTGGACTCTCAATCCTATTCCATTAATCTGTTTGTTAGTCCTTACGCCAGTACCACACTATTTTGATTACTGTAGCTTTGTAGTAAGTTTTAAAAATGGGAAGTGTGAGTCCTCCAGCTTCGTTCTTTTTCAGAATGTTTTAACTATTCTAGGTCTTTTACAGTTCCATATACATTTAAGGTCTAATTCTGCAAAAAAAAAAAAAAAAAAGGCAGCTGGGATTTTGATAGGGGTTATATAAAATCTATAGATCAACTTGGGGGTATTGCTATCTTAATAATATTAAGGCTTCTAATCCATGAACATAGAATGTATCTCATTCAGGTCTCCTTTGATTTCTTTCAGCAATGTTATATAATTTTCAGTGTAAAAGTTTTGTACATCTTTTGTGAAATGTATTCCTAAGTATTTTATTCTTTTTGATGCGACTGTGAATGGAAATGTTTTCTTAATTTCATTTTCAGATTGATAGATATTCAATTTTTGTTTATTTTGTATCCTGTGACCTTGCTGAAATTGCTTAATAGTTCTAGTAGGATTTTGCTGTTGTTTTCATTTTGTTTTGGGGTCTGTGTTTGTGTGTGTGTGTGGTGTCTCTCTTAAAATTTTCTACATATAAAATCATGCCAATAATAAAATTTTATTTCTTCCTTTCTAATCTGCATGCCTTTTATTTCTTTTTCCTGCTTTATTACACTGACTAGAATATTCATTATAGTCTTAAATACAAGTGGTGACGGCAAACATCCTTGCCTTGTTTTCAGTCTTAAAAGAGAAGCATTCAAACATACACCATTAAGTGTGATGTTAGCATTAGGTTTTTTTAAAGTTTTTATTAGCCCCTTATCAGGTTAAGGAAGTTTTATCATGAGTAGGTGTTGGATTTTGCCATATGTTTTTTTCTGCGTTTATTAAAATGATCATGCAGTTTTTGCCCTCTCTTCTGTTAATATGGTGTATTACATTAGTGATTTCAGATGTTAAACCGACTTTACATTCGTGGGATAAATCCCCCTTGGTCATAATGTGTAATCCTTTTTATATGTTGCTTGATTTGGTTTTCTAATATTTTGTTGAGGACTTTTTGTGTTTACAGTCATAAAGATATTGGTTTATTGTGTTATTACATCTTTGTCTGGCTTTGGTATCAGGATAATATTGGCCTCACAGAATGAGTTGGAAGGGATTCCCTCCTCTATTTTCAGATAGAGTTTGCAAAAGATTCATATTAATTCTTTAAAGATTTAGTAGAATTTATCACTGAAGCCATCTTTTTTTTTTTAATAAAGATTTTATTTATTTATTTGACAGAGAGACACAGAGAGAGAGGGAACACAAGCAGGGGGAGTGGGAGAAGCAGGCTTCCCACCGAGCAGGGAGCCTGATGTGGGACCCAATACCAGGACCCCGGGATCATGACCTGAGCCGAAGGCAGACACTTAACGACTGAGCCACCCAGGCGCCCCTACCACTGAAGCCATCTTGGCCTGGGCTTAGCTTTGTGTAAATATTTTAAATTGTTAAATTATTTACTTGTTATGGTTCTATTCAGATTTTTTTTATTTCCTTTTAATTCGGTTTTGGTATTTTGTATCCTTCTAGGATGTTTTTCCATCTCATGGCTTTTTGATGCCTCAGCTTACATATGGGCAAGGTTGCTTTTTAACTAGCACACTGTCATACAGTCACAATGGTTGTTATTTCCCAGGAGCCACTGCCCTGGGGGCTCCTGCCCCTCCCTCAAGCCTCCCTACATCCCCCCAACAAGTCAGCACCTAATGGTTAACACCTGTAACAGCAGGGGACCTTCGAACCTAGTTCCAGCATAGCTGCCATCTATATAGATTGGTTGGTCCTCCTGCTATACCCGTTACTAAGTTTTTGAACATCACCTCTTGGAAATGGAAGACTGAGACCGCACTTCAGACTTCTCCCTCCCATTCTGATCTGAGGCTGATCATGTGCTTCAGCATTCCGCTGGGCAGGTCTGGCAGAAGGAATAGCATCAATTGATTGGATATGTCTGACTGGCAGTTGTGGGCCCTGATTGAGAGGCCTGGGAAGCTCTCCCCAAGGCTGGCAGGGAGAGGGTGGTGTGTGGGGCCTGGGCTGATTTCTAATGAAAATTTAACCCCCAGCTATGGCTATTACAAAGAAAAGAAAAGTGGCTGTTGATAAGCATGTAGCTCCAAGTAAGTGAACCTTTGTGCTACAGATGTTACTGTAAGATGCACACACGTGGAAACAGACACGTAATTAAAAGCAAGGTCCTGGGTTCAAATGTTTCCAGAAGCCAGGCAGGTAACATGATTCATTGAATGGGCTCAGAGATGCACATTTTGGTGTTTAAACATCTCTGAAATTGGAATGCATGTTACATTTGATGGCCAGTCATCTCGTAGTAGCGGTGTTGTTCTATTCTTAGTGGTTATAAAATAGTGATGTATCTGACAATTTTATGTAAGTGATGGTAATTTAGGTTAGATGACATTTAGGAAATGAGTGGCAAGTGGCATGGGGCTGGGAAAACCACATCCCTTTATGTCAGCCTTTCACCACGTAAAGAACCAGGTACGGTTCTTTACAATGAGAAAAAAAGCAACACAGGAGCAATGACAAATGGCCATTACTTTGCTGCCTCGTGTTCAGGAGCGGTAGGAACGGTAGCTGCTGACACCTCAAGGCTTCTGCCATTCCCCGCTCGCTGGTGTTGCCGGTGATGACATGGGCCCAGTGTGGAAGGTGTTTTGAGTTTTCATAGGAAGCCAGAAATCCCAAAAGCTAGATTCTTTACACATATGTGAAACTTTTTTTTTATTATGTTATGTTAGTCACCATACATTATTACATCATTAGTTTTTGACGTAGTGTTCCATGATTCATTATTTGCATATGACACCCAGTGCTCCATGCAGTACGTGCCCCCTTTAATACCCATCACCAGGCTAACCCATCCCCCCACCCCCCTCCCCTCTAGAACCCTCAGTTTGTTTCTCAGACTCCATAGTCTCTCGTGGTTCGTCTCCCCCTCCGATTTCCCCCCCTTCATTTTTCCCCTCCTGCTATTCTTCTTCTTCTTCTTCTTTTTTAACATATAATATATTATTTGTTTCAGAGATACAGGTCTGTAAAACTTCTAATTTTAAAATAATCGCTTAATTTTTTTCACTCTCTGGCCAAAAAGGAAAAAAAAAGCATGTGCAAGTTAGATCCAGTCTGTGAGTGCTTGGATTATAATTGCTGTTTTAAGGATTTAATATTATAGGCAACATGAGACAAACCACTTTTTACAGTTAAGCCGAAAAAGAAAGAAAAATCAGCTCAATTTCAAAGTTTAGCACTAGGTTCAAGGCCCAGAATAGCAAATATTACAGAACATATTACTTGGGTAGCTTCTAAAATTTCATCTCTGCCTCCCCTAAGTAGAAGATAAGAAAGTGTGGTTAAATCTGTTGAAGAGGTCACATTTCCTGGTTATAAAAGCGTATGATTACTTTTTAAAATGCAGTCTTAGGTTTCCAAAGCAAGAGTATTTGCTTTCCAGTGCTAAAGACTTTCATTGGAAAGTCAGGATGATGTGGTGAGAAACCACCAAATTATTAGAAGACCCAGGTCCTGATTCTGCCTGTGTGACATTGGACAAGTAATTTAGCTTCTGTCAGCTTCATTGTCCTCAGTTATAAAATAGGGATAAACCATACCTTCCTCCATACCTCACATGGCTGTGGTAAGGGCCACAGAAGGTAAAATATGGGAAAGCATAAAGTGTTACATAAATATCAGTTGTTGGTATTGCCCAAATTCCATGAGTAGTTGGGCCAGCGCAGCTTCTAGAATCACAGATTCCCCCTCCCAATCTCCTGCTCTTTTTATAGACCACAACACTAACTGAAATGATCAAATCATCAACCAGTGGAATAAATAGAAAAGAAAGAAAGCTTAAGTCAAGAACGTATTAGAAAAAATCTCAGCCACCATCTTGGCATCAGAGATAACACGGAGTCTCTATACAGTGGGGTTTAAGCAAAGCTTAGATGTTGAATGGAAGGATTAGCCTTTCACGTTTTGAAGGGCTACCCAGGAATGAGTTTTGCTGGGATAGATTGGCCTCTGTAACTTTCTCACAGCCTGGCCTTCAGCTAGTTTCTTCCCTCTTTCATGTTTTCATTCTATATTATTTCATGAAGGAAAGAAAAGCTCCCACTTTCTTCCTTTTTGGTTAAACTGTAAAGCTCTATTTTGGATTATTAAGGAGTGGCCACACTTTACCTTCGTAACTATGTCCCGTCTAACTGCTCCAACACTCACCTCTAGCCATCTCAAATCCTATTTGTGTGTAGGCATGGAATAAGTTACTAATTGTTTTAAAAAGGAGAGGAAAAAATATGATCTTTAAAAAGATGTCACTCAGAACTAGTGATATATTTTCAACTTTTTATTTTTTTAATTTTTTTAAGTAAGCCCTATGCCCAATGTGGGGCTTGAACTCAAGACCCTGAGATCGAGCATCACATGCTCTACTGAGCCAGCTGCGTGACCCAATATATTTCTAACTTCTAAGTTGGACATTCTTATATAAATTTTCTCCCACAGCCTCAAATTCGACCTGGGAAACCAAATTGATTGTCTTATCAAAATGACCATTCCGCTTTACTCACTACTCCTGTCCATGGCATCACTGTGTCTTAGGGATCAGTAAACTTTTTCTGTAAAGGGCCAGACAGTAAACAATTTAGGCTTTGAGAGCGATAAGGTTTCTGTCACAAATACTCACCTCTGCCGTTGTAGTACAAAAGTGGCCATAGATAATATGTAAATTATTGTGTTGTGTTCCAAGAAAGCTTTATTTATAAAAACAAACAGTGGGCAGCACTTGGCCCATGCCGTAGCGTGCTGATGCCTATCTGGAGTTCCTGGATGAAAATGTCAGAGTCAGTGTTGACTATCTCCCTTCTTTAATTTTTACATCCAAGCAGCTCTCAAGTTGTAATTATTTCTTTCAGTAATTCTTCTTATCCTTCCCTTCACTTCCTTTCTCACTTCTACTGTGCACCTGAATTCATTCTGTGCAATATTCAGTGATTCATTTGACTGGTGGTAAGGGGTGGCTGCAGGACCATACCCACTTATTGAAGAGGGTCCCAGAATTTCTAGGGAGAAGTTTTAAGAAGCATAGAGAATATTCTAATTTTATTTTTAGGGAAAATGCCTACTTTGTCAGAATATAAACTATAGAAAGTAAAACCTGATAAAATCTCTCTAGATGGTGGATCATGGTTAAAAATGGACATCAGAGGGGCGCCTGGGTGGCTCAGTCAGTTAAGCGGCTGCCTTCGGCTCAGGTCATGATCCCAGGGTCCTGGGATTGAGCCCCACATCCGGCTCCCTGCTCAGCGGAGAGCCTGCTTCTCCCTCTCCCTCTGCCTCCCACTCTGCCTACTTGTGCTCTCTCTCTATCTCTCTGCCAAATAAATAAATAAAAATCTTTAAAAATAAAAAAAAATTAAAAAAAAAATGGACATCAGACATTGCTCAAATTTAGAATTTCCCAAGGTATGCAGTGTTTACAATTGGTGATGCCTAATGTGATATTAGGTGGAACACAGACCAACTTTTTTTTTTTTTTTTTAAGATTTTATTTATTTGACAGAGAGAGACACAGCGAGAGAGGGAACACAAGCAGGGGGAGCGGGAGAGAGAGAAGCAGGCTTTCCACGGAGCAGGGAGCCCGATGTGGGGCTCGATCCCAGGACTCTGGGATCATGACCTGAGCCGAAGGCAGACACTTAACGACTGAGCCACCCAGGCGCCCCCACAGACCAACTTTTAAAATATTAATACTTCTGTTTTTATTTTAATGTGTATTGGAGAAAATATGACATCAAACCCATAATATCACTGATTATTTATTAGGGTGAAGCTGAAGTAAGTATTAGGTTTTTAAAAAGTTGTAGTCTTAAAGAAAAAGTTAATATTGTAGGCAGAACACAGATACGCTAACAGTCATCAAGATGGTAGGAGACTATCTAAAGTTTGAAAATCAGTGGCCACTTTGCCCCCCTAGTTTCCATTATATTTGTCTACTAATTAACAGATCAGTCTCAGTATTTTCATTTCTCTTTCTTGATAAAACCTTCAGGGGCTCATCACCACCTGCCAAATAAAGTCAATCAAATTCTTAGCCTAAAATCAATGTCTTCTAAACCTGGCTCCAGCCTTCCAGTTTTCCTCTACCTCCTGGCTTCCCAAACAGTGCTCAAAAAGTACCAGCTGCATAAGATTTAATGAGTGTCCCAGAAAAGGATTTCATGGTCCAAAAAGTTAGGGAAAGCATTGCATACTATATCCCTCGGAGGTATATTCACAAGGAATTATACGACATTAAAGCCTTTGAGAAAACTTGAGGTAATAAAACTTGTCCATGTTTATGGTAGAACCGTACTTTTGTAGAAACAATGTTTGTGTTTACCAGCTTACTTGATCATCATTGTCAATAACCCTCTCTTATAGATGGTGCATTAATGTCTCCTAGGTCTAGTGTACTAGAGAGGTTGGTTTGAAATATGCTGTTCTATATCCATGTCCCCAACCCCCGACACATACCAACCAAACTGAACCACCCACAGATAGCTATATACCCATTTCACCTTGCGCTTCTAAGCCCTTGGTAATTATTCACTCTGCTTGGGGTGCTTTCTCCTCTCTGTCCTTGTTCTCAAAATCTTTTCAACCAAGCAACCCGATTTCCCACAACAGTAATGGTTCCTATTTCTGAAGTCTTACCACATTCCGCTCTTCCAGCATTTTTTACCACCCAGTATCAGTATCATGGTAGTTGTGTACCTGATCTTTTTTCCTGCTAGATTTTACATTTCTAGGAATTACTGTTTTCCACATAGTGCATTGCTTATAGTAAGAATTCAATAAATATTTGATGAATGAATGATAATAAGGTGAAATTTGAAATAACTTATCTGTAGTAAATAATAGAATTGGAGTTTGAAGGATCTACATGGGGAGAGGGGCAAATCAAATTTTGGTTTCATTGCTTTTTCTCTATTGTTTTTCTATGTTTATTTCATTGATTTGTGAGGTGAGCTTTATTATTTTATTAATTTTTTTCTTCTGTTTACCTAGAATTTAATTTGCTCTTTTTTTCTAGTTGCTGAAGGTAAAAGCTAAGGTCATGAACTTGAGAACTTTCTACTTACATAGGCATTTAATGTCATAAAATTCTCCATAAGGACTGCTTTAGTGGCATTCTCAAATTCTTATGTGTTGTGTTTATATTCATTCAGTTAAAACTACTTTCAAATTTCTTTTTTGATTTCCTCTTTGAACCATGGTTGGGTTTTGTGGGTTTTTTTTTAGAAGTGTGTTGTTTAATTTCCAAATATTTGAGCGTTTTCCAGGTATCTTTCTGTTATTGATTTAAAATTTAATTCCTTTGTAGTCATATAATATATTTTGTGTGTCTTAAATCCTTATAAATTTACTAAAACTTGTTTTATGACCCAGAATAGAACCTGTCTTAGTTAATGTCCATGTGCACTTGAAAAGAATGTTATTCTACTCTCCTTGAGTAGAGTGTTCTAGTAAATGTCAAATCAAGTTGGTTGATGATGTAGTTCAAGTCTTATGTATCCTTAACTGATTTTTTGCCTATTTGGTGTATCAACTATTAAGAGCAAGGTATTTAAATCTCAGACTTGTAATTGAGGATTTATCTATTTCTCCTCACAATTCCATCAGTTTGGGGTCCTGTATTGCAAAACTGTTATTAAGTGTATAAACACTTAGAATGATTATATCTTCTTGACTAATTGACCTTTTATAATTATAAATGACCTTTTTTCTGATAATATTCTTTGCTGTACAATTTACTTTGATATTAATAGAGACAATCCAACTTTGCTTTTGATTAATTTTAGTATATAGTTTTCCATCATTTTACCTTTAATCTAATTGTCTTTCTCGGGTTTTGCATTTTTATCCAATCTGGCAATGTCTGTTTCTTAAGTGGGGTGTTTAGACCATTTACATTTAATGTGATTGCTGATATAGTTAGATTTAAGTCTGTCATCTGCTATTTATTTTCTATTTGTCCCATATGTTCTTTTTTCCCTTTCCCCAGTTTTTTCGAGTTTCTACTGGATTGTTTTTATGAGTCCTTTTATCTCCTTTGTTGGCATATTACCTATAATTCTTTATTTGGTTATTTTAATGGTTACTTAGGGTTTATACTATACATCTCTGACTAAGTCTACCTTCAATTAATATTATACCACTCCACATACAGTGTAAGAACTTCACAATTCCATTCCTTCCTCCCTAGCCTTTATGCTACTGTTCTACATTTCACTTATACATATGTTATAAGCCCCACAGTATATTATTTTTTTGTTAAAAAGAGTTAATTATCTTTTAAAGAGATTTAAGTAATATGAAAAGTCTTACATATTTGCCCATGTAAGTATCATTCCCATTGTCTTCATTCCTTTGTGTAGATCTAGATTTCCATTTGCTATCATGTTCCTTCCTTCTGAAAGACTTCCTTTAATAATTTGTGGAGAACATTAGAGTCAAATCTGTGATGATTAATTCTTACAGTTTTTGGTTTTGAAAGATAATTTCACTGGTGCAGAATTTTAGCTTGACAATTTTTTCTTTCCATAATTTAAGTATGTTGTTTTACTCCCTTCTCATGTGCTTTTTTCCTCCAAGAAATCTGCTGTCATCTGTATCTTTATTTTTTCATACTAATATGTTTTTCCCCCTACATTTAAGATTTTCTCTTTACCTTGGTTTTGAGCAGTTTGTTTATGATGTGTCTTGGTGTAGTTTTCTCTGTTTCTTGTGTTTAGTGTTCACTGAACTTCTTGGGTCTCTAGCTCTTTACTTTTACTCAAATTTGGAAAATTTTGGGCTGTTATTTCTTCAAATATTTTTTCTGTCCCTGCTACAATCTACTTTCCTATAGAGACTCAAATTACATATATATTAGGCAATTTGAAGTTGTTTCACAGCTCATGATCTTTTTTATTTTTTATTTTTTATTTCTTTAAGATTTTATTTGTTTATTTGACAGAGAGAGACACAATGAGAGAGGGAATACAAGCAGGGGGAGTGGGAGAGGGAGAAGCAGGCCTCCCGCTGAGCAGGGAGCCTGATGCGGGGCTCGATCCCAGAACCCTGGGATCATGACCTGAGCCTAAGGAAGACGCTTAACGACTGAGCCACCCAGGCGCCCCTCGTGATCTTTTTTAGATGGTTTCTATTGCTATGTCTACAAGTTCAGTCATCTTTTCATCTGTAATATCTAATCTGTCATTAATTCCATCTAGTGTATTTTTCATCTCACATATACTTTTCATATCTAGAAGTTCAATTTGGGCCTTTTTTATATCTTCTGTCTCTACTTAACTGTTGAAGCATATGGAATGCAATTATAATAACAACTTTAATACTCTTTTCTCCTAATTTAATATCTGTGTCAATTCTGGGTTTTGAGTCATTGATTATCATTCTCATTATGGCCCATGTTTTCCTGTCCCTTTGCATGCCTTGTAATCTTTGATTGGATGTCGGACTTTGTGAATTTTACCTTGTTGCATGCTAGCTGTTTTTGTATTCCTATACATCCTTGAGTTTTGTCTTATGGGGCAGTTAAGTTACTTAGAAATGGGCTGATCCTTTTAGGTCTTATTTTTACGCTTTGTTAGGTGAGTCTAAGCAGTGCTCAGTCTAGGGGTAATAATTTCACACTACTGAAACAAAACCCTTCTGAGTGCTTTACCCAATGCATTATGAATTATGAGTTTTCCAGTCTGTTTGGTGGGGACAGGCATTGCCAGCCCTGAGTGAATGCCAGACACTGTTCCTTTCAATATTCTTAAAGGATTCTTTCCCCAGACTCAAGTATTTTTCTTATACACATGCTGATCAGTATTTTCTCCCCATATTGTGAGGATCCCTCTGCTAATCTCCAGGATCCTCTCTCTGTACATCTCTATCCTCTCCAGTAAGCTATCCTATGAACTCTAGCTACCTTGTTCTCCCCAGATCCTCAGCTCTAGTTTTTCAACTCAGAGAGTCTACCTGGTTACTTCTGTGTTTCCAATCCTTGCATGTCCTAGAAACTTTCTCAAAGTGATAAGCTGGGGTAATCATGGGTCTCACTTTGTTTCTTTTATCCATTGATCAAATCTGATATCCTGTCTCTTGAAAACCATTGTTCCATAGTATTTTTGTCTGTGTGGAGTTTTTGTTGTTGTTGTTTTTTGTTTTTGTGTGTTTGTTGGTTGGTTGGCTATTTCAGGCAAGAGAATAAATCTGGTCCCTATTACCCCATCTTGACAAGAAGTAAAAGTTTAATAAGTCATTTTTTCACTGCTTCAAGGTTAGTTGGGGTTCAGGTGATCTAATATGGGTTCTTTGAGAGTTGTTTGGGCTTGCTTGCCTGATTTCTCCTGTATATACATATATAAAATACATATATAAATATGTATATTTTAGTGAACAAGGAATGTTTGGTTTAGTTAAAAGTGGAAATCAGCCTGAAAGTTTTACGAAGAAGTTAATACTAGTTCTCAGGATCTTTTTGGATGGAGTGCTACTAATTTCAAAGAACTCACATGTAGAGTATTGAAATTTTCCTAGATCTAGCCTCAGTCTCTAGGAAAAATGTGTATTTGTATAAGTAAGTACAGAAATTATCACTTAACACCTTTATTTTCTTATTTAAAAATTAGAGGACAATGTATATAAAAATATGCAAGAATCCAAGGAAACCCCCATATCCAGTCACCTAGATGAAATTGTTGCAGCTGTCAGCGTAACGCCTAGAAAGAAGATCCAAAACAAGCTGCCGCAGACAGCGCTATTCCAGCCTCCTCGAGAGAAACTCCACCTCTGTGAAGAGAAAGCAAAGTCCTACTCTAGCAATCACGAAGTAAGGACCCTTCATTTTCTATACCTGCACTCTGGTAACTGATGAGAGTTTAGGTTACATTTCTACCCTCAGGAGTTTGGCACAAGAGAATATATGGAGTACCTTTCTCACAGAATGAGTGGGTGTAGCTCCCCAGGGCTCCAGGCACAGCATTTGGCACAGTCAACACCATACTTGCTGAATGAATGCACAAATGGACAAACAGGTTTACCCTGACCTCTGGCAAGCGTACACTAGACCAGTTGGTTATAGGTTTGACCTACTGCAGTCTTTTTCCATCAGTGTATACATATTTATTGCGCTCTCCCTAGTGCCGGGTCTAAGCACTGGAATCTAACACAAAGCAGATGAAACTTCTATAGAGCTTACAATTCTTAGGTTTTTGATCTTCTTGTTTTCTGCATACACCTTTCTCATTCTCTCCTCAAAGTTTTACTCATTCACTCGCTCATTCAATATGTATTTCTCTACCACCACTTATGTGTTGGGTCCTGTGTTGTTTGAGCGTGCAGCTCTTGATTTTGGCTCTGGGTCCTGGGATGGAGGGCTCCTTGCTCAGTGAGGAGTCGGCTGGAGATTCTCTCTCTCCTGCTGCCCCTCCCCCTCTGTCTCTCTCTCTTTCAAATAAATAAATAAATCTTTAAAAAATAATAATCCCAGCAAGGAATTATAAGAGCCTGAACTACAACAGAGGCAGGCGAGATGCTAAGATCTGACAGGAATTTGGAAATGTGAATCAGTGGGGACTGGTGATTAAGGGGACATAGGAGTTGTAGAGGCAAGAGCCAATCACAGGGGGTGTATACAATTCATGACTTACGTCTCAGCCAGTTTGGGTGGTGGGAAGCTTGCCAGTGCCTTTACCATTGTAATGAAGACAGGAGGAAGAGCAGGATTATGGAGAGGAGACGTGAATTTGGTTTTGAACATGTGCTTATTCATTATGCAGCACATATTTATTCAGTACCCACTACGTGCCAAGCTCTGTACTAGGTAGGCAGTAGGCTGGCAGCCTTTCTCAACCAGAGTTCTGCAGAATTAAGCCTGAATGCCCCAAAGCATTTACTGTCCATAAAGAAGTAACATCTCTTCTGTGGATCTGGAGTGGTACTAAATCAGCATAGACAGGTTGAATGCCCTCATGTTGCTGAGGGGCAATCGACATTGTAAATACACTAATGAGCTAGACGTTGTATCAAGTGCTGTTAGGGAAAGAGCGGGCCTGTCTACGAAGAGGCGACATATGAGCTGAGACCTTAAGAAGTGAAGGAGCCAGTATGGAGGAGCTAAGGGAAAAGAGTTTCAGGGAGAGGGAACAGCACATGTAAAGTCTATGAGGTGCGCACGAGTGTGATGTGTTTGGAGTAAAAGAGAAGACCATGGTCTGATGTGAAATGCAGCTGGAGAGGCAGGGAGTTCACTTAGGACCTCGCAGGTCTCCAGCTGAGTGTCCTGGGAGGCCTTAAAAGTGTTTGCAGGAAAGTATTAACATGATGTAATTGGCTTTTTAAAATTTCTATTTTTTTCTACTTTTGAATTTTAAAATATTTTCAGACTTACAGGAAAGTCTACAAGATTCACCAGTCTTTAACGTTTGCATTATGGCTTTATTTGTCTGTGTACATGTCATTATTTTTTTGAACTGTCTGAGAGCAAATTATAGATATTATGGTCCTTTACCCCCTGAATATCTTGGAGGATACTCTCCAGGTAACCACGGTACAGTGATTAAAGTTAGGAAACTAACATTGGTACAATATTATCATCTAACCTACAAACCTTATCCATATTTCTCAAATTATCGCAATCATGTCTTTGGCAGAAAAAAAAATCAGATCCATGCTCTGCTCCATCAGATTAAATTATTTCCAAGGCTCATCCCAGTTATGAAAAAGTCTGCCTACTTGTACTTCTCTCTTCTCTACCTCCTCCCCATGCCTGTTGGATGAAGCCACCGGAACTGGCAGAATAAAGATCAGAAAGCCAAAGGGACATTTGAACTTTGTGTTCTAGCAAGTAAGAAGGTGGAGGGAGGACAGGCTGCTCTTCTCTACCCCTGTCCCAGTTGCAGGTAGTGAGGACCAAGGCTATGATTGGGGGGTAGGGGGGTGGGGGGAGCTGACTTCCGATCTACATAGCCTCCTTCTTAGAAATCTGTGGTTGGGGGCGCCTGGGTGGCTCAGTTGGTTAAGCAACTGCTTTCGGCTCAGGTCATGATCCTGGAGTCCCTGGATCGAGTCCCGCATCGGGCTCCCTGCTCGGCAGGGAGTCTGCTTCTCCCTCTGACCCTCCCCCCTCTCATGTGCTCTCTCTCTCATTCTCTCTCTCAAATAAATAAATAAATAAAATCTTAACAAAAAAAAAAAAAAGAAATCTGTGGTTGGGATCAGGTCCTCTCTCTTTTCGGTGGACTATCTCTCTAGACTCCCCAGTGTTTTCATCATTTCTTTCTTTTTCATACACTATTCATTTGCTGTCTCCCCGCGGAAGCCATTCCCTTAACTCCCAGCATTAGTTGGGCTCCATCTGCCGAGAGAGAACCCGCTGCCGAGATTGCTCACGCCTATTTTTTTGACTGGTTGGTGTCGGCTCCTGGTGCCTTTCTACCTGGGCCTCTCCGTGGGACCAGGAGGCTTCCTCATGGCATGGTGGTAGGGTTACCAGTTTGCTGGGGCTGCCATAGCCAAATACCCCAGACTGGCTTCAACAACAGAAGTTTATTTCCTCAGAGTTCCAGAGGCTACAAGTCCAAGATCAGAGTGTTGGCAAGGTTGATGGCATTGGAGGCTTAGCTTGCAGAGGGTGTCCTCTCGCTGTCCCCACTTCTTTCTTTGTGCATGCCTCTCCCTGGTGTCTCTTCCTCGTCTTTTTTTTTTTTAAAGATTTTATTTATTTATTCATGAGAGACAGAGAGAGAGAAAGAGAGAGAGAGAGGCAGAGGGAGAAGTAGGCTCCCTGCTGAGCAGGGAGCCCGATGCGGGGCTCGATCCCAGGACCCTGAGATCATGACCTGAGCTGAAGGCAGTCGCTTAACCGACTGAGCCACCCAGGTGCCCCCACTTTAGACTTTTAGCTAAAGTCATCCCATTGTTGTTGTTTGTCCTTGTTGTTTTAAGGTAATTCACATAACGTACCATTTTAAAATGTACAGTTTAGCAGCATTTGTTACATTCACCATGTTGTGCAACCATAATCTTTATTTAATTGCAAGACTTTTTTTTTTTTTTTTAAGATTTTATTTATTTGACAGAGAGAGACACAGCGAGAGAGGGAACACAGCAGGGGGAGTGGGAGAGAGAAGCAGGCCTCCTGCGGAGCAGGGAGCCCGATGCGGGGCTCAATCCCAGGACCCTGGGATCATGACCTGAGCCGAAGGCAGACGCTTAACGTCTGAGCCACCCAGGCGCCCTCTTCCTCGTCTTATAAGGACATCAGTCACACTGGAGTAGGGCTCTACCGTAACAATCTCATTTCAACTTACGGCTTTAAACGTCGACTTTACCCCTTCTCTCCATATACTGTCCCATTCTGAAGTACTTGGGCCTCCAAAATTTGGGTTTGGGGAGTGGGGGCCCACAATTCAGCCCATAAAAGGTTCTAAATAGAATCAGAAAGTGGAAGCCTCTAGTTCCTTAAGGTGTGGGCCCCCAAACCTGGTACCACATCATTTCCTCCATATTCCATCAGCCAGTCATAAAGCCCAGATTCAAAGGGAAGGAGACCTAGACCCGCACCGCTGGACGGAAAGAGGGAATTCTGGAGTGACATTTTAAAACTACCAGCCTCGCTTTGAATGTATTGCTACTCTGAGCTGACCTGGAGCTGGAGAGGCCAGCTCCCTGTTCTCTTTGTCCTGACACTGAATATAAATGGACTTCTCACTCCTTTAGTGAAATCTGTTTGTCAGTCCTGCCAACCTCATTGCCATGCTGATATCCTAGGCTGCTAAGAAGGGTATTTGAATTGAGAACTAGCGAGTGTTATTTCGAAACCCACTACCACCTTGCCCACTGGTGCCTGAATGGTGTTCATAGCTGGGCAGCTGGAAACCCTAGGGAATGACAAGTCTGCTCTAGTTTTTCTATGTCTTCTTGATTCATTATATTTTTCATAATGTACTACAAGCTTAAATGTTTTAGAAATTGAAATGTATTATAAATTTTACTTGTTTCTGCCATTTATTGTCTATTTCACCCCACCCGATTAACAGCCCACCACCCAAAACAGATCTTTGCCTGTTTTGTTCTCTGATGGATCCCAAGTGCTTACAACCATGTCCCGCATATACTAGGCACTCAGGAAGTACACACTGGATAAAAGCGCAAGTTGACTTTGTGCTTTGTGACTGCGTTTTCAGTTGTCTGACGAGTAAAGCCCATTTTCTCTCATCGCAGTATAAAGAGGCTGTCCATGAGCTGGTGCGCTGCATAGCGCTGACGAGAATTTGCTACGGCGCCTCCCACTGGAAACTAGCGGAGGCACACATTAGTCTGGCTCAGGGCTACCTCCAGCTGGAAGGTGAGTTCCTCCCAGATGAGGGTGGAGGGGGTGGGGATTAGTCCATGGGTCTCTGCTCTTTCATGGAAATTTGACTCCCACTTACCTAGAAGGATTCATTAGGTTTTCTTGAATATTCTCCTGTCCACACATTGAAGAGCCATCTCCTTTCAGAAAGAGTCAATGAGATTTTTTCTATGATACCTAAAAAAGAGAAGGAAGATTTTAGCCCTTTGGATGGCTTTGGAGGACCCTTTTTTAAAATTTAAATTCAATTAATTAACATATAATGTATTACTGGTTTCAGAGGTAGAGGCCTATGATACATCAGTCTTATATAACACCTGGTGCTCGTTACATCACGTGCCCACCTTAATGTCCATCACCCAGTTACCCCATCCCCCTCCTCCCCTCCAGCAGCCCTCAGTTTGTTTCCTATGATTAAGAGTCTCTTATGGTTTGTCTCCCTCTCTGGTTTTGTCTTGTTTTATTTTTTTGGAGGACCCTTTTTTATGATCTTAAAAGTAAGGTTCTTGGGAGAGAATTTGTTAGCTTGGAAGGCATTGTAGGAGGGGCCCAATGCATGGAGTAGGTGCCTAAAATAGGATCCAGCCACATTTGTTTTGATGGAGAATCGCTTTCCTGTAAGTGACCCCTCCCCACCCCCCCAAAAAAATACATAAATAAGAGACTAAATCAAGCTGGCAGTGAACAAAAGGTAATGTATTGTCTTATACAACTTGAAAAGTGAAGGGTAAAACTTGCTGTAGACTTAGCCAGATCCGGGCGTTCAAACGATGTCATCAGTTCCGTGTTTCTCTCTTATCCCACCGCTTGGTTCTGTTTTTCTCTGTATGGACTTCATTCTTACCCAGGCTCTGCCCACGTGGCAGCAGCAAGTCTTGCAGAAGCTGTAAACTTCCCTCATCAGCATTCCCAGGAAAGAAAGAACATCTTTCCCCCCAAATCTCAGGATCTGGGGGTTCTTATTGGGCTGACTTGGATGGTATGTCAAAGGCAAGGAATAGTCTGATTGGCTAGATCTGCCTTTTGGCTCCACTGGATCCTGGGGGACAAGCTGGCCTTGGTAAATTGAATGGATTGGGTGTGCAGGGGCCAGGTGTCCCCAGAAGAAAACAGAGGAAGGGGGATAGACGCAGGGAAGGATAGCATGTCTTCTCCTTTTGACTAGGCATCCTAGGATGGCTGTATAAGAGTACGTCTCTGTACTCCTTTCTTCAACTGAAAAGCAATGATAGTGATGATGGTGCTACTTAACTTCCCAGGATTGATCCAGTGAATACATAAAATAACAAGAAGTGGGAAACACCAGCAATGCTCAGCACAGAATTGCCACCCAATAAATTTGGCTAAATCTGATTATCGACTGGTCCTACCTATTAGATCAAAGACTGTTGGAGCCAGAGGGGACCCTGGAGATCATCTAGTTCAAACCCTAACCCCCTCCTATATTTTTAGATTCAGAGGGAACGAGTGAGCTGGAACAGCTTGCCCCAATTTACACTGTTAGTATGTAGATGATCCGAGACTCAGACCTAAGATTTTGCATGCCAACACCAGTGGCCTGGCATCTGGGATTTCAAATGATGCTTTTCTTCCACAGCCTGCTACCTTTTTGCATGATAGTCTTTCTTTCTCAATTTAAAGTGAAAGCAGCATCTACTCTTCCTTAAGTTCTTATTGAATGCCAGGCACCATGCTAACTATCTCCCACGCATGTTCTCATTCATTCTTCATCACAATCCTATAAGGGGGGTAATATTATCATCACTGTTTACAGTTGAGGGAGCTGAAGCCAACATTTCAGAGTAAGTGGTAGTTCAGGGAACTCATTCTGGGCAGTTTGATGTCAGAGCTGGTGTTTTTAAACCTCAACCCACACTGCCTCCTGTTGCCTGAGTTCCTTGAGGGAATGTACCAAAGTTGATAATACAGTGCGCCTTTATCTTTTGTAATATTGCATATTTAATTGGCAATAATAAATTTCTCGTAGGTTGATTAAATGTGTGCTTTAAAAAAATTAGACAAAATTCTCTGAAGTAGTGAGCACTGGGTGTTGTATGCAACTGATGAATCACTAAATTCTACCTCTGCAACTAATAATACAGTATATGTTAATTAAATTGAATTTAAATTAAACATTCAAACAAACAAACAAAAATTAGACAAAATTCTCTAAGAGTTCCCACATGGAGAACATACCCTGGATTTTTTCCATCTGAAGATATATTATTCTGTTTTGTAGACACAGGAACAGAATTAATTTCAGATTTTTGGCAGCTTTTTTAGAGATTTGAGATACTATTTCATATAATGGAAAAACATAAGACCAGGGGTGTATGGATGTGGGTGGCAGAGAGGATGTCAGTGTGGGGGAGGAGGATGGGAGTGTGGGGAAGTGAAAAGCCCTGAAACCTGACCGGTGACCGCCCCCCCCGCCCCCGCCGTCTCCCTTACCGCAAATTAATAAGCCATGGAAGAACTCTGGAGCGCACTGGGGGATTAGAGCTTGGTAGTGATTATTTTTCTCATTGTTGTCCCATTTTGTTTCATGTTAGTCAATAACCTTATAGGAATAAGAGATTGTGGCATATTAGCCCATTCTGTCATTGAAATTATATTTGTAAGTTTTTGTAGATTATCACTGTATTTGTATTCTGTTAAAATAACTCTCTGAAGTTATGATTATAGACAAGCAGAAGATTCAGAATTTTTAGTATTTCATTAAGATCGCTGTCACAAAGCCAGAATTGAAATTCATGAATATCTTATTTCCTGCCCAGAATGCTATAGTCCTTGCATTCCATTTGTTTTCTTATAATTATTTAGAACATATTTTATATCTGATATTGGTGAGGTTTCAAAGTTGTTCAGTTCCCGCTCGTTCTGTTTACTTCTAGAAAGGCCATTTGGGGAAAAATTTATCTTGAGTACTAGGTGCAAACCACTCCTTTGGTTTTTACAGTCAGGACAATATTTCATGCCGCCCTGATCCATCTCTATGCGTCACTTGCCAATACGTGAAGGAGACCTCGTTCGATTTCCCAGCCAGAGATAATTATAGTGAAAGAGAAACTGAGACCGCTTTTTCTTTGTCCACAGGACTGTCGCTGCAAGCAAAGCAACATGCAGAAAAAGCCAAAGAAATCCTCACCAACTCCATTGTGCCTCCCTATAACGACAATACAGATGTTTTCAAGTGTTCAATTGAACTGTTCCATACCATGGGGAGAGCCTTACTCTCCCTTCATAAGTATCCTTTTGTTCTAATCATTCCACCTAGAAAAGCCCCCCATAATGCTTATATTTAATTTTCTTTTTTTTTTTTAAGATTTTATTTCTTTGAGATAGAAAGAAAAGAGAGAGAGAGCATGCGCAGGAGGCAGAGGCCGAGGGGGAAGCAGACTCCCTGCTGAGCAGGGAGCCTGAAGCAGGGCTCAATCCCAGGACCCTGAGATCACGACCTGAGCCAAAGGCAGACGCTTTTAACCGACTGAGCCACCCAGGCGCCCCTTATTTTCAAGGCCAAATCAAAAAGTGACAAATGGCTCAGGAAGGGTGATGGGAAGTTTAAGAGCCAAGGATGTCCAGGAACTGGGGCCCCAGAATCTAGAGCCATATGTGAAGTTTCCTGAACACAACCCAGATTTAAGGAAGCTTCAGAGAATTTGTCAAAGGCAGAGCAACTTGCAAAGGAGCTGCTGCAGTGTGGAAGGATTATAAAGGAGGAATGGATAGAAATTCAAGCACGGATCAAATTGTCATCTGCACAGTAAGTTTCCAGTTTAGGACATTTTGAATACATCATGGCCGGAGGTTCTCTGCCAGAACAGTCTGTCTTCAGGCAGAAGGAGCTTCTCCATGGTGCTGTGTCCGTGGCTCTCCGTGGCCGTTGTCCAGAAGCAAAAGAGGACCATGGTCATGTCACAGCAGCCACAACCAAGGCACATACATCAGTGACATTTTTTTAAAAAGATTTTATTTATTTATTAGAGAGAGCACGTGCACGTGCACACAAGAGAGGGAGAGAGAGACAGAGCAGGAGGAGAGGGAGAAGCTGGCTCCTCCCAGGACCCTGAGATCATGACCTGAGCCGAAGGTAGATGCTTAACCGACTGAGCCACCCAGGCATCCGCATCAGTGACTCTGTTCACTAAATAATGTGGTGCTGATACATCCACCCCTGGGTCCTAGAGTTCTGATGTCATTCTCTTGACTTTCTGTTTCTTGTCTGCTCTCCTGGACCCCCTCCTCTGTGTTTAAATCACCATGTATTTCGTACCACAGAGAGGAAGGAGATATTTATTACATGCATAACTGGCAGAGAGCTCATATCTAGAATCTGTAAAGAACTCCTATATATCAATAAAACAAAGACAAACAATAGAAAAGCAGGCAAGAGACTTCACAAAAAAAAGGATGCCCACATAGCTAATAAGCATTCTAAATATTCCACCTCATCAGTCTTCAGGGAAGTGAAAATTAAAGTCATGAGCTACTACTACAGCTCCACTAGAATGGCTAAAGTTTTTTTTAAATCTTTTTTTTAGCCAACATATAGCACATAAGTTTTTGATGTAGTGTTCAGCGATTCATTAGTTGTGTATAACACCCAGTGCTCATCACCACACGTGCCCTCCTTAATACTTAATGTCCCATCCCCCCACCCCCTCCCCTCTGAAACCCTCACTTTGTTTCCTGGAGTCCAGAGTCTCTCATGGTTTGTCTTCCTCTCTAATTTCTTCCCATTCAGTTCCCTATGGTCCTCCGCACTATTCCTTATGTTCCACATATGAGTGAAACCATATGATAATTGTCTTTCTCTGCTTTACTTATTTCACTTAGCATAATCCCCTCCAGCTCCATTCATGTCTATGCAAATGGCAGGTATTCATCGTTTCTGATGGCTGAGTAATATTCCATTGTATATATGGACCACATCTTCTTTATCCATTCATCTGTTGAAGGGCATCTCGGCTCCTTCCACAGTTTGGCTACTGTGGACATTACTGCTATGAACATTGGGGTGCAGGCGGCCCTTCTTTTCACTACATCTGTGTCTTTGGGGTAAATACCTAGAAGTGCAATTGCTGGGTTGTAAGCTTGGCTACGTTTTTTAAAAGACTGATAATAATATCAAGTGTTGGTAAGGATGTCCGGCTCTTAGAGGCTTTCTCGTATGTCGTTGTTTAGAATATGTTTGGTATAACTACTTTAGAAAACTGGCTTTATCTTCAAAATAGTAATGTTCATCTGCTCTATGACACAGCAGTATCACTCATAAATAGAACAGAAATGCACATATATGTTCACCAAAAGACAGCCAAGAATGTCCAAAGCTACATTATTTGTAAAAGCCAAGAATCAGAAACAATCCAACTGTTCACCAAAGCAGAATAGATAAAATTGTGATCTGTTCGTACATAGGAAATGATGAGACTGCTCCTTTGCTTCACATCAGGGATGACTCTCACAAACATAATGCGTCGTGCAAGAAGCCAGACCCAAAGAGAGGAATCACTGGGAGGGCCTGTCAGTCCAGAATTTCTTCCCACCCAGAAGTAGGTATTCTATCTTGTATTGTAAGAGAGGAAAGAAGCAACTCGGAGGTCCCAGATCTGATACTTGTTGCATCTGTTGAAACCTAACCAATGTTACGAGAACTTAATGTCCAGCGGTATTGCTTCAAAAAGAGGGTAAACAAACTCTCCTTGGCCAGAATCCGGCATCTCCTCTAAGAATTCTTTCCAAATAGCAGTACCAAATCTTGCCAGCAGATGGCGCGCCTCGTACACATCTACCCACCAAGAATGGTGGCTCAGTCGTTTGGCGTCTGCCTTCGACTCAGGTTATGATCTCAGGGTCCTAGGATCCAGCCTCGCATCGGGCTGCCTTCTCCGTGGGAAGCCTGCTTCTCCCTCTCCCACTCCCCCTGCTTGTGTTCCCTCTCTCGCTGTCTCTGTCAAATAAATAAATAAAATCTTAAAAAAAAAAAAAAAAAGAACGTAAGTCAATGTTTCCAGCTGTCGTACAAAGTTACTTTATATCTAGCTGAGTTGTTTTAAACTTCACCACTTCTTTCAGTCCTGGTTCTTCGCAGTGACATAGTCACTGGAACTTGCGTGTTTCAATGGCATGGTTTTCATTTGATCACTCTGCCTCATTTCCTCATTGAGTTATGAATATTTTGCCTACACAGAGCTGCTTTAGAAATGTATGAGGCTTTGTTTTTGTACATTTCAGCTTATATTCACAACCCCAAGGGCCTTTTCTTTTAGCAGGTCTTGATTGCAGAAGACCAGGATAATGTCTCAGGCAGCTCTCACGGGATTTGTGTTCCTCTTAAAAGGGTATCTTTCATGCATCCTCCTCCTCCTTCTGCCTCGCCTTTTATGGTGTCCATCAGGCCAGGCCAGTTCTTTTCTCCTCGGGCTGACAGATGAATGCTGCCGGGTGACTCATGGTCCGTGCCTTCTATCCCTAACTGTGGGCTGAAGTGTTGTCCCTTTTACCTGACCTCCTCTGTTCTAGCACTACTTCCTATTCACTAATCATTCATTAACTTTGGAGACTAAGTCCAAAACATGTCCCTATGCAACCCCTTGTTTTTTCTAAATGTGATCAAGAAACTCGCTAGTGAATATGGGCAAACCCTTCCCCTGTGTTAAGAATTATTTTCTGCCCCAGTTACTGCTGCTCCAGAACATGTGACCTGTCTAGGATTTCCCTAGGACCGTGTGACAGGTCATCTTTGGAGTACTCCACAGCTTGCTCGGTGAGCACTTGGCCTGGTGTTGCTGTGCTGACTAGCTCAGTGCACTTGGGATAACTAGAGCATCAACAGGACATCTCCTGTATCTCGAAGGAACGGGACGTGGTGTAGTCAACAGTGTGGGCTTTACAATCAGGTAGCCCCGAGTTCAAATCAGCATCCATTCCACCCTCCCAGCTGTAGGACTATGGGCAAGTCCCCCACTCTCCTCTCCTGTTAAGGTAGGAATGATCAGACCTCCAAGGTTTGCCATGATGATGAAATAGACCGCACATTAAAGCATCTGGGTACATGGTGGAGGAGGGGTAGAGGGAGAGGAAGAGAGAGAATCTTAAGCAGCCTCCATGCCCTACATGGCACAGATTACCTTCATATCCTTTATCTGCTTTCTATTTCTTCAATCCCTTAAAGTCTTAAATTTCAGAGCGCTGTATTTTTCTCGTTCCCTTTCTAACACTACCGCCTTATAATACACATTTCTTTACACAACTACAAATAATAACGATGATACTAGGCAACCACACCAGCCACTGACTCTTGACCACCTTCTGTGTCAGGCTCTTGCAAGGCGCCTTTTAGATCTGGTCTCATTTAGTCCTATGTGCTGGGCACTCTTCCTAGTACCGTTTTCAAATGGAGCAACCGAGGCAGGGCTGGATCTCATGACCCTGAGATCATGACCTGACCTGAAATCAAGAGTCAGTTGCCCAACCAACTGAGCCACCCAGGTGCCCCAAGATTTTATTTTTTTAAGTACTCTCTGCACCCACTGTGGGGCTCAAACTCATGACCCTGAGATCAAGAGTGGCATGCTCTACAGACTGAGCCAGCCAGGAGCCCTGGTAGACCCTTTTTAAAAAGTAGTTATTATAGTTACTATCCAGTGGAACATTTCTCTTTGTGCTGTTTCATCTTGGAAACAGTTTGGTTTTAAAGCATGTGCTTATATCGCAACTAAGATTCTGTACTTCAAGGCTGCCCCTGGAATGCAATATTCTTTCCTATTCTTATCCTATGACTTGGGAAAGGCTAAGCACTCTTTGTCTTTACTTTTGTGAACCACCTACGTTAAAATTAAGATAGGCTTATGTTTGTTTGTTTGTTTTTAAGCTTGACTTTGTTTCTTTGTCTTGCTTCTCCTTGATCCATTATAGTCATGAGATTTGGAAAGTGATTCTAACATAAGCTTTCCCAAGAGGAAAGGAGATGAGGAAGTTTCCTCCCTTGGCCGGGACTTCCTGGGAAGGGGTAGAAGGTAATGGAATAAACAGTGGTATGTGGGACCTCGTGTGTATCTACCTGCCACCACCTCACTGGGATGCTGAAATTCGACTTAGTTCTATAGGCTTCCCCATAAAGTATCCCCAGTGGCTTTTATTGAGAATTTTTGATACTTCAGTAATCACCTTTACTCTCTTGCTTTTAGGTCCTACAGTGTTCAAACCAATAATCTCTAAATCTTACTTTCAGGACTCAACCGGTTTTTGTTTTGTTTTGTTTTGTTTTAAGTTTATACCATCATGTGGAGGTCCTTGGTGTTAAACTTATACCTCTGTAGATGTGTTTCTTTAAAGAATCACCTTCTCGGGGCAGCTGGGTGGCTCAGTTGTTAAGCATCTGCCTTCGGCTCAGGTCATAATCCCAGGGTCCTGGGATCGAGCCCTGCATCGGGCTCCCTGCTCAGAGGGAAGCCTGCTTCTCCCTCTCCCACTCCCCTTGCTTGTGTTCCCTCTCTAGTTGTCTCTCTGTGTCAAATAAATAAATAAATAAAATCTTTAAAAAAAAAAAATCACCTTCTCTACATCTCTTTTTTGAGTATAAAGGCTCTGACAAATGCTCATGTGTCCAAAGCCCTGCTTCTCTCCTCCTCCGGGAAATGCCCTGTTCTTTTCCCGAGATGTTTCTCCTGTCAGCTCCTCCCATGGGACACTATTTGCCTGGCATGCCTTATGCTTGTTTCACAAGGAAATGATTTATTTTTTTCCGGTGCTCTTCTTTGTCCTGTATTCCTTTGATTAAAGAAATGCACTTCCCTTACACAAAATCTGATTTTTGAAAAATCAGGGTTTTTTTTAATGTGGAGAAGCACAAAACCCTACATGGCACAGATTACCTTCATATCCTTTATCTGCTTTCTATTTCTTCAGTCTCTTAAAGTCTTAAGTTTCAGAGCGCTGTATTTTTCTCGTTCCCTTTCTAACACTACCTCCTAAAAATACACATTTCTTTACACAACTACAAATAATAACGATGATACTAGGCAACCACACCAGCCACTGACTCTTGACCACCTTCTGTGTCAGGCTCTTGCAAGGCGCCTTTTAGATCTGGTCTCATTTAGTCCTATGTGCTGGGCACTCTTCCTAGTACCATTTTCAAATGGAGCAACCGAGGAAAAGGGAGGTCATTTCCCAAGGTCACACAGCTGGGAATGGCAGAGCAGAGCCAGGTCTACCAACCTTGGGTGCCCGGGCTCCTCACCACAGCCCAGATCACATTCACTGTGCAGAACAGAGACCTTACAATACAGTCTACAGAGCAAAGCCTTTAGCTGTGTGTGCCCGAGGGTAGACAGAGAGATTCAGATGTAAGCCTTTTCTCCCTCTGCCTCTAGAAAATCCCACTTGTCCTCTTTCTGGATTGATTTCTCATCAGATTTCGATTATTAGCAACCTTCCCACGAAGCCTTTGCTTTTCGTTGTTGCTCCATATTCTTGCCAAGTTCCAGAGCTTTTATTTATTTATTTTTGATTTTTGATTTTTTTTTTTAAGATTTTATTTATTTATTTGAGAGAGAGAGAATGAGAGAGCACATGAGAGGGGGGAGGGTCAGAGGGAGAAGCAGATTCCCCACCGAGCAGGGAGCCCGATGCGGGACTCGATCCAGGGACTCCAGGATCATGACCTGAGCCGAAGGCAGTCGCTTAACCAACTGAGCCACCCAGGCGCCCGATTTTTGATTTTTTTATTAACATATAATGTATTATTTGTTTCAGGGGTACAGGTCTGTGATTCATCAGTCTTACACAATTTACAGTGCTCACCATAGTACCTACCCTCCCCAATGTCCATCACCCAGCCACCCCATCCCTCCCACCCCCCTCCATTCCAGCAACCCTCAGTTTGTTTCCTGTGATTAAGAGCCTTTTATGGTTTGTCTCCCTCTCTGGTTTCATCTTGTTTCATTTTTCCCTCCCTCCCCCTATGATCCTCTGCCTTGTTTCTCAAATTCCTCACACCAGTGAGATCATATGATACTTGTCTTTCTTTGATTGACTTATTTCACTTAGCATAGTACCCTCTAGTACCATCACGTCATTGCAAATATTTATTTATTTTTAAAGATTTTATTTATTTGAGAGAGAGAGAGCATGAGTAGGGGGAGAGGCAGAGAGAGAGGGAGAAGCAGACTCCCTGCTGAGCAGGGAGCCCAATCCCAGGACTCATGATCCCAGGGATCATGACCTGAGCCTAAGGCAGACACTTAACCAACTGAGCCACCCAGGCGCCCCCAAATTCCAGAGCTGTTAAAAAGAAACTCTCTGTTGTCTTGGTAATACCAAAGAGCTTGCATTTGTCTGTGGCCTGTTGAAACAAGGCTCTGTCCCTGTGAGCTCTTCGGAAGCCCATCTGAAATGAGATAGTGTCTCATCACGCACTCTGGAGAATTACTGTGGATGTATTTTCATTCAATAAAATATGTTGTGGTTGAAGTTGCAGACCTGCCAAATTCACATACTGCCACATTCTGTTGTTCAAAACTCTCTATCTTTTCATCTGTCTGGTGTTTCCTAAAGCTGCCTAAACATATTATGGGCATGCGGAGACAGTAAATCCTCAAAGTATTCCCGGCAGGCAGAGGGAAGCAGAAAGGAGACAATGTTACATCCCAAACATTACTACAGCACCAGGAGACTGTGGAGATTACCTGAAATTGACTGAGGCTTTAAGGGAGTTGGCAGCAAAGGCAAGGCCATCATGTAGGCATTCCCTGAGACCGTACCCCCTCCATTCCTTTTTTATTAAATATATTGTGAAGCTAAAGTAATTTTATTTTCTATTTTGTCTTTTCTTTTACATGAACAGCATACCCTTGATGAGCTCATTGGAGATGACGTTAGCTTGATAAGCCTCTGTTTCTGGCGGTCTTGTGGGTGCCAGGACCCTGGATCAGGGTCCCGGCAGCAGCCTCAAGGGGCGAGGCCTAGAATGTGCTTCATTCTTTGCATACACTAAACCAGAGAGGGTTGTATTTGTTCATCTTTGGAACAGCGTAAAAGTACAGATGTTGTTAGGCAAATATATACACACTCCAAGCTTACCAAATAGGACATTTCAGGTACATGGAGGCCTGTTCTGTGTCCTTCCCAATCCCATGTTCTTCCCCCCACCCCCTAACTTCACAGGCAGTTATTATCCTTAATTTAGTTTTTTTCATTCCTCTGAATGGAAAATGTATATATACTTATACATATATATATAGCCATGAAAATATGCAGTATTATTTCTCACTTTTCAAACTTTCTATGTATATTTCCTTCTGTAGCTTGCTTTCCCCCCCAATTACATTTGTATTTTTGAGATGTACCCATGTCAGCTGTTACATATATCTCTAGTCTCTTCATTTTATTTATTTATTTAAGTAGGGCTCCACACCCAGCGTGGAGCCCATCACGGGGCTTGAATCACAACCCCGAGATCATGACCTGAGCTGAAATCAAGAGTCAGATGTTAACCACCTGAGCCACCCAGGCTCCCTTCTAGTCTTTTGATTTTAAACCCACACATTGTGTTTTATCCATCTGACTTTCCCCCAACTTAATCATCAGTGTTCACAGGGCAAACATATAAACTCAGTGAGATGAAATTTCAGTTTCACTCTTGTACATGTCTCTTTGGGCAGACGTTCAAGATTATCTCTGAGGTCTATGCCCAGGAGTGGAATTGCTCACTTGACAAATATCCACATTCTCAACTTTACCAGGTTTGCCAAACACTAATCTATGCTCTCGCCAGTAGGATTTGGAAATTCCCCATTACTCCACATCCTTGCCAACACTCGATACTGTCAGACTTCTTATCTGTGCCAATCGTATGGTTTCTTTCACTGCATTTCCCTAATAGCAGGTTTGAACATCTTTTCATATGTTTGCTGGACATTTGGAAATCATGTTCTGTGAATTGTCTATTCATATCTTTTGCTCATTTTTTAAATTGGGCTGTTTGTATTTTTCTTATTAATTTATAGACATTCTTCTATTTCTGACAAGTTATTTGATGCTTATATATATTGTATATACTCCCAGAGCGGGCATAGTTTGGGCTTTTCACTTTCTTTATGTTGACTTTTGATGTACAGTTTTTTTTTTTTAAAGATTTTATTTATTTATTGGACAGAAAGAGATACAGCGAGAGTGGGAACACAAGCAGAGGGAGTGGGAGAGGAAGAAGCAGGCTTCCTGCTGAGGAGGGAGCCCAGTGTGGGGCTCAATCCTAGGACCCTGGGATTATGACCTGAGCCGAAGGCAGATACTTAACGACTGAGCCACCCAGGTGCCCCTGGGAGTTTTTATTTTTAAGGTGACTCAATTTACCCAACTTTTCTGTTCTGATTTATATTTTTTTGTATCTTGTTTAAAAAAATCCTTCTCTTCCCAAAGTCATGGAATTACTTTTTCTTATATTTTTCTCTCAAACATATCACAGTTTTGCTTTTTAAATTTAGGCCTCTCTAATCGACTTAGAACTCTTGTGTACATAATGTGAGGGATCTAATTTTTTTCCCCTGTGGATGACCTAAGTAAGGGGGTAAGTCGTTTCAGCTACAAGAGAAAGAAGGATTCAAGGTTTGAAGAATTCAGTGGTTTGAAACTTGGGGCCAATAATAGGCTGACAAAAGAATCTTTTAAGTTTAGTGTGTTCAGAAATGGCAACAGGTCACCTTCAAGTATGGACGCCTTGTGTGTGATTGTGTCACTTTGGGGCTGGCTCCCTGCTAAGTTCAGCTGGCTGGATGTCATGGGATTCGTGAGATGTGCTTTCATTTGGACATTCTGGTTTCAGAGGCAGAACTATGGCCAGTGAAAATCATGTGTTTGTTCCTGCTGAATTTGCCTGCTTCTGGGTCTCCTTCCCTGCAATATTCAAATTAAATTTCTAGGCAGGGAGATAATACAAAGTGGGACTTGAGCACAGTGTGATTTAAAAAAAAAAAAAAAAAATGGCGCTCCCATGTCAAAGTAGCTGCTCTGAGTGAGTATACCCAGTGTTCGTTCTATTAGGGGGCTGAAGGAAGAGAAATCTCCGGGCCTGGAGTTGGCCAGGAGGGGTTCCATATTAGTTTGCAAGGGCTGCCATAACAAAGTACCATCAACTAGGTGATGTGAACAACAGAAAGTTCTCTCATAGTGCTGGAGGCTAGAAATCTGAGATAAAAGTGTCGACAGGATTGGTTCCTTCTGGGGACTGTGAGGGAGGATCTGTTCCAGGCCTTTCTCCCAGCTTCTGGGGGGTTCCTGGCAATCTTTGGCATTCCTTGGCTTATAGATGCATGACCACAATCTTGCCTTATCTTCACGTGGCCTTCTCTCTCTGTGTGTGTCTTTGTGTCCTTTTTGTAAGGACACCAGTCATTTTGGATTAGGGGTCCCCCTACTCTAGTATGACATCTTCTTAATTTAACTAATTATATCTACAACAACCTTATTCCCAAATAAAGTCACATTCTCAAGTACTGGAGGTGAGGACTTGAACATACAAATTTGGGTGGGAGGATACTATTCAAGCCCTATTAGATTCCTACAAGGTTTCTTTTATTCCACCTTTTATAAAATATCAACAACTTCCCCAACTTTAATTAGATCAGTAGTCTATAATATTCTTGCTACCAAATCAATGTGAAAATATGTGCTTTTTTGTGTGTGTGTGAAGATTTTTGTCCTAAACTTTATTCTGGAATCTATGAAAATTCAGTTATGAACTATAGCCTCAGAGTCTCTAAGCTAATGGATTTGTATTTATAGGTTGTTTCTTCCTCCCTCCCTCCTCAGCTTCTCCTCCTTCCTTCCATCAGGCAGCTGGCATGCACTTCGTGTCAGATACTGCAAGGTGCTGGGCTGCCAAGACCAATGAGGCAGCCTTGGACCCTACCTTCATAGAGCCCAGCACTTAAAGGTTTGGCACCGAGTTACCAGGCACTTACACTATAGCATGGGAGATGTTTCCTGAGCAGGGAAGGTTCACAGCTCCATGGGAGCACAGTCAGGTGTTCATGAAGGCACCCAACCTAGACTGGGATGTCAGGCAACAGAGCAGGGATTAAGATGAGAAAGCCAAGGGCCCAACCACACCATTTAAGGAGGCACTCACTCTCAGACGCCCACCCTACACTCTCCTGCCCCTGAGAGTGAGTGCCACCTTAAATGATATGTCCTAGGTGTCTCTCTGGTCCCACTCTTGTCCTGGCCCTTGTCAGGGAAGCCTTCCTAAAGGAGGAGACTGCTAAGCTAAAACTAAAAGAGGAACAGTAGTTAGGAAGATGAATGGAAGTTTGCCAGGCAGAGATGGAAGAAAAAAAGAACATTCCAGCTAGAGGGTCCAGCAAACACCCAGGGGAAAGAGCCACGAGACACAGAGAAGGAGCTGAAAGGAGGCTGGCATCAGGGAAGCCAGAGGGGAAGGTTTAAGTGACATTCAAGAGTCATCTGAACTCATCAAGTCCAGGGAAACTCAGGTCCCAGCAAAGTCACTGTCACCTCTGTGCCACTGTTGTACATGGTTGGATGAGGGACAGAGTCTTTGTGAGAATTGGAAAGGGTGCCCTCTCTTCCAGGCAAAGATAGCCTTGTATCTAAGTGCACAGCTCATTCTGCAGAGCATGGGCTGAACAGAAACTACCATTTGTCCCCTCGGGCAAGTGTCCATTAGAACTTAGGCACAGAGGAAGGAGCAGGAGGCTGTGGGTGCAGAGTCAGGCCCTGCAGGCAGGAGTTTGAGCTCCTTACTGCTGGACCAACGCTCCAAAACCATGCCCCAGATGGCCTGGGGGCAGCACTGACTTGGCTGGGGGATTGGGCTTTCTATTCTAGCCCATCTTTGACACACTCTGAATTCCGCTCATCTGGGTAACTTTGGAAGCTATATAGAACTTATCTTTCTTCTATGACTCACCTGTCCTCAAACTAATTTCCTTAACCTCAGTTTATTGGCTTGACACAATCAGCCAAAGGAAAAAGATTCTGGGTTTATCACCAGTTTCTGGATTCTTCCATATCTGCATTCTGCAGAGGTCATAATAAGAAATATATGAACATATTTAAGCTTACAGAGTATTTACCAGAATACAATGTTAGGAATGATTTTCTCTGGCTTTTCTCTCCATGAATTTCCTGCTTTCTCATTAGGATTATACTTTTCATAGACCTAGGCATTCCCCCAGGAGACCCTAGCCTTAGAGCTCATCAGGAAGTATGCTTACAGCTCTGAAAGATTAGAGTAAAGCCAGTAGCTCAGTGTCCAAGCCCAATTTATGGCCTCCCCTTGGGAATGCCCATTGCTGAGTGTCAGGTGCATCAGGACCCACAGCATTCTCTGCTCTCCTAATCCTCTGCCCTAAAACAGATGGGTAGGATCGCCTAATCATGCAGGACCTATTTAAAGCCAAAGCACACGGGGCACCTAGGTGGCTCAGTCGTTAAGCGTCTGCCTTCAGCTCGGGTCATGATCCCAGGGTCCTGGGATCAAGCCCCGCATCGGGCTCCCTGCTCTGCGGGAGGCCTGCTTCTCCCTCTCCCACCCACCCCCCCTGCTTGTGTTCCCTCTCTCGCTGTGTCTCTCTCTGTCAAATAAATAAATAAAATCTTAAAAAAAAAAAAAAAAAGCCAAAGCACACGTCTTTTTCTGACCTGCTTTGTGCTGGTTAGCTTTGACTGGCTCAAGAATGGTATTAAGAGAAAAATATTTTGATTTTTGTTTAACATTACTACAATTATTTTTTAAACAAAAATTACTAGCTTTACGGGTACCACTAAATCTCATCTATATTTAGTTTTGCTTCCAAATGTTCACAAACTTTTTTAAAGGACAGATTTATTGAGCTGTAATTAACATACCATACAATTTACCCAATTGAAATACACAATTCAGTGGTTTTCAGTATATTAACAAGAGTTGTGCAAGCATTACCACAATCATTTTGACTTTTTCATCCCATTAACAATCTCTATTACCGTGTTCCCCGAGCCCCTGACAACTACTAATCTATTTTCTGTCTCTGTGGAATTGCCTATTTGGGACATTTTATATACATGGAATCATACAATGTGTGGCCTTTTGTGACTTGGCTTTTTTTTTTTTTTTTTTCCGTTTTCTTTTTTTAACACAGTGTTAGTTTCAGGTGTATAGTAGAGTGATTCAACACTTCCATATATCAGCCAGTGCTCATCACAACAAGCGCACTCCTTCTACCCATCACCTACTTTAACCATCCCCCCCACCTCCCCCCTGGCAACCATCAGTTTGTTCTCTAGAGTTAAGAGTCTGGTTTTTTTTTTTTAATCTCTAAAAAACAATTAAAATTTTTTTATTTTAAAGATTTTTATGTATTTGCGAGAGAGAGTACAAGCAGGGGGAAGGGCAGAGGGAGAGGGAGAAAGATACTCCTCACTGAGCAGGGAGCCCGATGCAGGGCTCGATCCCAGGACCCTGGGATCATGACGTGAGCCAAAAGTGGATGCTTAACCAACTGAGCCACCCAGGAACCCAGAGATTTTTTAAAACTAATCACTACACCAACCATTTGGCTCAAACTTACAACCCTGAGATCAAGAGTTGCATGCACTACGCACTGAGCCAGCCAGGCACCCCAAGAGTCTGTTTCTTGATTTGTCTCTTCTCTTTTTTTTCCCCTTTGCTCGTTTGTTTTGTTTCTTAAATTCCACATATGTGGGGCGCCTGGGTGGCTCAGTCATTAAGCATCTGCCTTCGGCTCAGGTCATAATGCCAGGGTCCTGGGATCGAGCCCCGCATCGGGCTCCCTGCTCCACGGGAAGCATGCTTCTCCCTCTCCCACTCCCCCTGCTTGTGTTCCCTCTCTCGCTGTCTCTCTCTCTGTCAAATGAATAAATAAAATCTTTAAAAAAAATAAATAAATTCCACCTATGAGTGCAGTCGTATGGTATTTGTCTTTGTCTGACTTACTTTGCTTACCATTTTCATTATGCTCTCTAGCTCCATCCATGTCATTGCAAATGGCAAGATTTCATTCTTTTTTTATGGCTGAATAATATTCCATTAATATATACAGCACGATCATCAATGAATGGACATTTAGGCTGTTTCCACAATTTGGCTATTGTAATTAATGCTACTATAAACATAGGGGTGCATGTATCCCTTTGAATTAGTGTTTTTGTATTCTTTGGGTAAATACCCAGTAGTGGGATTGCTGGATGGTAGGACAGTTCTATTTTTAACTTTTTGAGGAACCTCCATACTGTTTTCCACAGTGGCTGCACCAGTTTGCATTCCTACCAAGAGTGCACGAGGGTTCTTTTTTCTCCACATCCTCACCAACAACTGTTGTTTCTTGTGTTGCTGATTTTAGCCATTCTGACAGGTGTGAGGTGGTATCTCATTGTGGTTTTGATTTGTATTTCCCTAATGGTGAGTGATGGTGAACATCTTTTTATGTGTCTGTTGGCCATCTGTATATCTTCTTTGGAGATATGTCTGTTCATGTCTTCTGCCCATTTTATAATTGGATTATTCATTTTTTGAGTGCTGAGTTTTATAAGTTCTTTATATATTTTGGATACTAACCCTTTATTGGATATGTCATTTGCAAATATCTTCTTCCATTCTCTAGGTTGCCTTTTAGTTTTGTGATTGTTTTCTTCACCATGCAGAAGCTTTTTATTTTGATGCAGTCCCAATAGTTTATTTTTGCTTTTGTTTCCCTTGTCTCAGGAGACATAACTGAAAAGAAGTTGCTTCAGCCAGTGTCAAAGAAGTCACTGCCTGTGTTCTCTTCTAGGATTTTTTTTTATTTTGGGTCTCACATTTACATCTTTAATCCATTTTAATTTATTTTTGTATATGCTGTAAGTAAGTGGTCAAGTTTCATTCTCTCTCTCTCTTTTTTTTTTAAGATTTATTTATTTATTTTAGAGAGAGCATGCACACAAGCAGGGGGAGGGGCAGAGGAAGAGGGAGAGTCTTTTTTTTTTTTAATTTTTTAATTCTTATGTTAATCCCCATACATTACATCCTTAGTTTTAGATGTAGTGTTCCATGATTCATTGTTTGTGCATAACACCCAGTGCTCCATGCAGAACATGCCCCCCTCAATACCCATCACCAGGCCAACCCATCCTCCCACCCCCCTCCCCTCTAGAACCCTCAGTTTGTTTTTCAGAGTCCATCGTCTCTCATGGTTCGTCTACCCCTCCGATTTCCCCCGCTTCATTCTTCCCCTCCTGCTACCTTCTTTTTTTTTTTCTCTTAACATATATTGCATTATTTGTTTCAGAGGTACAGATCTGAGATTCAACAGTCTTGCACAATTCACAGCGCTTACCAGAGCACATACCCTCCCCAGTGTCTATCACCCAGTCACCCCATCCCTCCCACCCCACCCCCCACTCCAGCAACCCTCAGTTTGTTTCCTGCAATTAAGAATTCCTCATATCAGTAAGGTCATATGATACATGTCTTTCTCTGTTTGACTTATTTCGCTCAACATAATACCCTCCAGTTCCATCCACATCGTTGCAAATGGCAAGATCTCATTCCTTTTGATGGCTGCATAATATTCCATTGTATATATATACCACTTCTTCTTTATCCATTCATCTGTCGATGGACATCTTGGCTCTTTCCACAGTTTGGCTATTGTGGACATTGCTGCTGTAAACATCAGGGTGCACGTACCCTTTCGGATCCCTACGTTTGTATCTTTGGGGTAAATACCCAGTAGTGCAATTGCTGGATCATAGGGTAGCTCTATTTTCAACTTTTTGAGGAACCTCCATACTGTTTTCCAGAGTGGCTGCACCAGCTTGCATTCCCACCAACAGTGTAGGAGGGTTCCCCTTTCTCCGCATCCCCGCCAACATCTGTCGTTTCCTGACTGTTCATTTTAGCCATTCTGACTGGTGTGAGGTGGTATCTCATTGAGGTTTTGATTTGGATTTCCCTGATGCCGAGCGATATTGAGCACTTTTTCATGTGTCTGTTGGCCATTTGGATGTCTTCTTTGGAAAAATGTCTGTTCATGTCTTCTGCCCATTTCTTGATTGGATTCTTTGTTCTTTGGGTGTTGAGTTTGATAAGTTCTTTATAGATTTTGGATACTAGTCCTTTATCTGATATGTCATTTGCAAATATCTTCTCCCATTCTGTCGGTTGTCTTTTGGTTTTGTTGACTGTTTCCTTTGCTTTGCAAAAGCTTTTTATCTTGATGAAGTCAAGTAGTTCATTTTTGCCCTTACTTCCCTTGCCTTTGGCGATGTTTCTAGGAAGAAGTTGCTGTGGCTGAGGTCAAAGAGGTTGCTGCCTGTGTTCTCCTTTAGGATTTTGATGGACTCCTGTCTCACATTGAGGTCTTTCAACCATTTGGAGTCTATTTTTGTGTGTGGTGTAAGGAAATGGTCCAGTTTCATTCTTCTGCATGTGACTGTCCAGTTTTCCCAACACCATTTGTTGAAGAGAGTGTCTTTTTTCCATTGGACATTCTTTCCTGCTTTGTCAAAGATGAGTTGACCATAGAGTTGAGGGTCGATTTCTGGGCTCTCTATTCTGTTCCATTGATCTATGTGTCTGTTTTTGTGCCAGCACCATACTGTCTTGATGATGACACCTTTGTAATAGAGCTGGAAGTCCGGAATTGTGATGCCGCCAGCTTTGCTTTTCTTTTTCAACATTCCTCTGGCTATGCGGGGTCTTTTCTGGTTCCATACAAATTTTGGGATTATTTGTTCCATTTCTTTGAAAAAAGTGGATGGTATTTTGATGGGGATTGCATTGAATGTGTAGATTGCTCTAGGTAGCATTGACAGATTCACAATATTTGTTCTTCCAATCCATGAGCGTGGAACGTTTTTCCATTTCTTTGTGTCTTCCTCAATTTCTTTCATGAGTATTTTATAGTTTTCTGAGTACAGATCCTTTGTCTCTTTGGTTAGATTTATTCCTAGGTATCTTATGGTTTTGGGTGCAATTGTAAATGGGATTGACTCCTTAATTTCTGGAAGAGGGAGAGTCTTAAGCAGACTCTGCGCTGAGTGTGGAGCCCAGTGAGGGGCCTGATCCCACAACCCTGAGATCATGACCTGAGCTGAAACCAAGAGTCAGACGCTTAACTAACTGAGCCACCCAGGTGCCCCCAGTTTCATTCTTCTGCATGTTGCTGTCCAGTTTTCCCAGCACCATTTGTTGAAGAGACTTTCTTCTGTTAGATATTCTTTCCTGCTTTGTTGAAGAACAATTGACCATGTAGTTGTGGGTTTATTTCTGGGTTTTCTGTTCTGTTCCATTGATCCATGTGTCTATTTTTGTGCCAATACCATACTGTTTTGATTACTACAGCTTTATAATAAAGTCCGAAATTGTGATGCCTCCAGCTTTGCTTTTCTTTTTCAAGAATGCTTTGGCTATTTGGGGTCTTTTGTGGTTTCATACAAATTTTAGGATTGTTCTTTTTCTGTGAAAAATGCTGTGGTATTTTGATAGGGATTGCATTAAATGTGCAGATTGCTTTGGGCAGTATAGACATTTTAACAATATTTGTTCTTCCAATCATGAGCATGGAATGTTTTTCCATTTCTTTGTGTTGTCTTCAGTTTCTTTCATCAGTATTCTATAGTTTTCAAGTACAAGTCTTTGACCTCTTTATTTAGGTTTATCCCTTGATATCTTATTATTTGGTGCAATTGTGAATGGGACTGTTTCCTTCATTTCTTCTTCTGTGGCTTCATTATTGGTGTATAGAAATGCAATGGATTTCTGTACATTGATTTTGTATCCTGAAACTTTACTGAATTCATCAGTTCTAGCAGTTTTTTGATGGAATCTTTGTGTTTTCTATATACAGTATCATATCATCTGCACATAGTGAAGGTTTTACTTCTTCCTTACTTATTTGGATGCCTTTTATTTCTTTTTGTTGTCTCATTGCCCGTGGCTAGGACTTCCAGTACTGTGTTGAATAAAAGTGGTGATAGTGAACATCCTTGTCGTTTTCCTGACTTTGGGGAAAAGCTCTCAGTTTTTCTCCATTAGTGATGATGCTAGTTGTGGGTTTTTCATATATGGCCTTTATTATGTTGAGCTGTATTCCCTCTAAACCTACTTTATTGATGATTTTTATCATGAGTAGATGTTATACTTTGTCACATATTTTTTCTGAATCTACTGAAATTATCATCTGGTTCTTATCCTTTCTCTTAATGATGTGATGTATCAACTTGATTGATTTGTGAATATTGAACCACCCTTGCAGCTCAGAAATAAATCCTACTTGATTGTGGTGAATGATTTTTTAATGTGTTGTTGGATTTGGTTTGCTAGTATTTTGTTGAGGATTTTGCATCTATGTTCATCAGGGATATTGGCCTGTAGTTCTCTTTTTTTAGTGGAGTCTTCTGTCTGGTTTTGGTATCAGGGCAATGCTGGCCTCAGAGAATGAATTTGGAAGTTTTCCTTCCTTTTGGAATAGTTTGAGAAGAATAGGTATTAACTGTTCTTTAAATGTTTGGTAGAATTCTCCTGTGAAGCCATCTGGTCCTGGACTTTTGTTTGTTGGGAGTTTTTTGATTACCAATTCAGTTTCATTGCTGGTTATGGGTCTGTTCAAATTTTCTATTTCTTCCTATTTCAGTTTCAGTAGTTTATATGTTTCTAGGAATTTATCCATTTCTTCCAGGTTGTCCAGTTTGTTGGCATATAGTTTTTCATAATATTCTCTTATAATTGTTGTATTTCTGTGGTGTTGGTTGTTACTTCTTCTCTCTCAATTGTAATTTTATTTATTCAAGTCCTTTCTCTTTTTTTCTTGATAAGTCTGGCTAGAGGTTTATCAATTTTATTGATTTTTTTCAAAGAACCAGGTCCTGGTTTCATTGATTTGTTCTGTTGTCTTTTTAGTTTCTGCATCATTTATTTCTGCTCTCATCTTGTTTCCGTCCTTCTGCTGGTTTTAAGTTTTATTTGTTGTTCTTTTTGTAGCTCCTTTAGGTGTAAGATTAGGTTATTTGTAACTGGCCTTTTTCCTTTGGCATACTTTTTTTAAGGTTCATCCATGCTTTAACATGTATCAGTACTTCCTTTTAATGATTGAGCAATATTCCATTGTATGGATATACCAGATTTTATTTACTCATTGCTCAGAATGTACATTCCTTCAGGGACGTTTGGGTTGTTTGGGCTTTTTGACTCTTATGAATAGTACTGTTATGAACATTGTGTACAAGTTTTTATGTAGATACATGTCTTCATTTTGGGGGACATATACATAGGAGTGGAATTAATGGGTCATACTGTAATTCTGTGTTTATTTTTTTAAATCTTTTTTTTTTTTTTTTTAAAGATTTTATTTATTTATTTGAGACAGAGAGAATGAGATACAGAGAGCATGAGAGGGAGGAGGGTCAGAGGGAGAAGCAGACTCCCCGCCGAGCAGGGAGCCCGATGCGGGACTCGATCCCGGGACTCCAGGATCATGACCTGAGCCGAAGGCAGTCGCTTAACCAACTGAGCCACCCAGGCGCCCTGTAATTCTGTGTTTAAACTTTTGAGGAACTGCTACTATTTTCCAAAGTAGCTGCACCATTTTATATTCCCATCAGCAGTACGTAAGGGTTCCAGTTTTCCCACATCCTTGCCAACACTTGTTAATATCTTTCTTTATCATTATTTCAGCCACTGTTCTAGTGGGTATGAAGTAGTATCTCACTGTAGTTTTGATGTGCATCTCCTTGACGATTAATGATGATAAACATCTTCTTATGTGCTTATTGACCATTTGTATATCTTCTTTGGAGAAATGATGACTTAGAAACTTTGCTCATATTTAAATTGCGTTGTCTTTTTATTTTGTTGCAAGAGTTGTTTATATATTCTGGATGCAAGTCCCTCATTAGAAATATGATTGGTAAAAATTTTCCAAAAAACATTTTTTAAACTTCCTAACTAATACTATTTTTGAAGATGAGTGGTCAATTAAATCTGACATGACACCACTCAACCACTAAAAGTGATGTGATAGCATTCATTGCCACACTTTGTTGTAAGATTAAGTGAAAGAAGCAGGTTCTAAAACATTATGATCCATTTAAAAAAATATTCATAGAAAATCATCTCGAAGTGTATATATCAAGGTGTACAGCACTCATCTTTGGTTGTTGCAATTATATATATATATATATATAATTTTTCTGTATCTTTTTTTTAATGATGAATATGTATTATTCCTATAATAAATTATTCTCAAATTCTTTAAAAGCTCAGCTGGCACATGAGTTTGACTGATTATGCTTATTATTTGGACTTTCCAAAATCTTATGTGGTGAGTGTGAAACCACAGTGGAGCCCATTTCAAAAGAACAACCTGAAGCTGTAGCGCTCAGTTCCATATAGACTAGTGGTTGGGAGGGGAAGGGGTAAAAGGTATGATGACGTATAGGCACTTAATACCAATCTGTATGACTTGCCTCAGTTTGCAAATCACTTCAGACATCTTCCTTGGTTCTACAACAACTGTATTGGACACCAAGGGTCAGAGACATTATGCTTTTGCCCAAGGTTGTACAGTCTTGTCTGTAAGGATGCTCCAACTACAGTTTGGGGGGCATCTGGGTAGCTCAGTCGGTTGAGCATCTGACTCATGAGATTGAGCCCTGCATCAGCCTCCACACTGGGCATGGAGCCTGCTAGGGGAATTTTCTCTCTGTGTCTCCCTTTGTGGCTTGCACTCTCTCTCTCCTAAAAACAAAAAAACCTACAGTTTGGGTTTTCTACTCCTGCTGCAATACTTGTAACTGATGGTCCTGCCTCTCATCCTGGGTTCTTTTTATAAAATTGTCTCCAAGGGTCAGGTATCTGAAGGATGACTTTCTGATACCTGAAAAGGTATGTTAACCTGGAGCAATATGCCATGCTTTTGGCTAAGAGTATGTAAATGGCTACAAGTTGTCCCTGTTCTCCACCATTACAAACTCAAATGCTTTTCTTTCATGCTCTATCTCAGGAAAGGAACAATTGTTATTATATGAATTAACTTATGTCTTGTTATTGTTTACTTTTTTTCATTTATAAGCTTGATTACTAAGCTTTGAATATTGCTTTCTTTTAAAGCTGTTGCTCAAATGAAGTCATCTTGACATTTATATTTGCTTTATTACCTTTCTATGATTTTTACAGCCTTGCAGACAAAAGACCTGTTATTTCCTTGGCACAGGCTTCATCATTTCTGTATATGAGAAAGGAAGATGATTTTTTTTTTCCTTTGCTCAAATATTTGTGGCATTATTGGAGTTCTCTAGGCTAAATTAGATGGAGAAAAATCTGAAGTCATTTTGAAAGTATGTAGCTTTCTCTAGATTCTAAACCAGAGGTTAGTAAACTTCTTCTGTAAAGGCTCAGACAATAAATATTTCAGACTTTGTAAGTGTCTGTTGCAACTACTCAACTCTGCCATTGTCGTGCAAAGGCAGCCAGAGACAATTCGTAAACAGGTGGGCGTGGCTGTGTGCTAATAAAACTTTATTTACAAAAATAGACAGTGAGCATATTTAGCGTACAGGCCATGGTTTGCCGACTCCTGTTTTCAATTGTTCTGAAACATTTGTCTACCAGGAATCTAATTTTTTGCCTGAATGATTTGTTATCAGCCATATGTTTCTTTTTTTTTTTTTTAAAGATTTATTTATTTATTTGAGAGAGCGAGAATGAGAGAGAGTACATGAGAGGTGGGAGGGTCAGAGGGAGAAGCAGGCTCCTCGCTGAGCAGGGAGCCCGATGCGGGACTCGATCCCAGGACTCCAGGATCATGACCTGAGCCGAAGGCAGTTGCTTTAACCAACTGAGCCACCCAGGTGCCCCTCAGCCATATGTTTCAAAGCCTCTTTCTATCACCCAAGATGCTAGTGGATTTTCTCTTCAAAAATAAAATATGATACTTACAAAGCTAATTATTACTCACAACATCCAAAGCTCAGTAAGAATCAGAAAGCAAGTCTGGTATTACTCAGTCACCTATTTATCTCTTCCTTTCTAAGATGAAGAGTTGCTGCAAGCTGCAACCTGGACCCTATTTGGTCCAGGAACATATCCCTGACCGCTTTCCATGTTTTAAACCTCTTTCCAATTAGAGAAGGTATCCCAGTTCATAAGCTATCCAGTCAGGATTTTATTTCACTGTGGCCATCTGAACCACAGATCTGAAGAGCATCTTTACTTCTATCAATCAGTTTCTTTGAAATTTATTAGAGAACAAAAATGGTTGTGAAAAAAATTCCAATGACTGAGTTGCAAGCAAGACCTATTTTTTGTGGTTTCCTAGTTACTTTCTCACATTATGTCTCCATTTACTGATGTGCAGTTGGGAATTATAAGACCTTTTTGTAGTAAAGATTCTAGAGTAAGGGGTAACATAGAAAGGGTTGGTAACCTTTCATGATGAATTTTATTTTTTATTTTTTTTTATTTTTTAAAGATTTTATTTATTTATTTGAGAGAGAGAGAATGAGAGACAGAGAGCATGAGAGGTAGGAGGGTCAGAGGGAGAAGCAGACTCCCTGCTGAGCAGGGAGCCCGATGCGAGACTCGATCCTGGGAGTCCAGGATCATGACCTGAGCTGAAGGCAGTTGCTTAACCAACTGAGCCACCCAGGCGCCCCCATGATGAATTTTATATATAAAGTTTTTCCATGCAAGAAAATGTTTCTGTTTCTTAACAAATATTTTAGAGAAGATTGTTTTTAAATGTCTGCTGTTATGTTTGCTGAATAAAATAAAGCGATATATTTTTTAATGTGACAGCATTTTATCCCAAAAAGCGACAAGAATCTTTTCCCACTGCCACCTTAACTTATTTTTAAATTAACATTTTTTCTGATGTCAAAGTAATACAATTTTATAGAAAAAAAATTGGGAAATTTAGAAAGCATAAATAAGAAAAGTAAAATCACAACCAATCCCTAAAGATAACTATTGCTCACATTTTACTGTTCATTTAGATAGCTCTTGATGCATATGTGTATATATAGATTAGATGCAACATGTTCACCAGCATGAGATACTATACAAAGCATTTTTGTATTCTGCCTTTTATACTTCTACGTTGGTAAATCTGGATCAACATTAACTTTGAGGGCTATGTGGCATTCCACAGTATAGATGTACTTACTGTAATCTGCTTGATGATCTCTTATTTGTATTTTAAGTGCTTTGTACTTTTCCACTATTACAAAGAGTGCTTAGGTAAACATTCTTGTACATATCTTCTTGTCCTGCCAGAGTATCTCTTTATGATGAACTAATAAAGTGCCACTAGCAGAAATATGTGTGTACTTATGTATGTATAATTTTGACATAGAAAAGTTTATGCTCAAATTATATTCTAACAGTTAATGAGAGTGCTTTATACTCTCACCAATACTGGGAAATTTCTATAATTTCTCAACAGATCAGTTATCAGCATCTCAGCATCCTGTGTGGTTGCTATTATTGTTTGTTAAGTATTTTATGTTCTTTAAACCAATACCTACGTAGCACTTAAACTATGTGTCAGAGACTGTTCTAGGTGTTTTTATGAATATTAACTAATTTTTAAAAATATTTTATTTATTTATTTGAGAGAGAGAATGAGAGACAGAGAGCACGAGAGGGAAGCGGGTCAGAGGGAGAAGCAGACCCCCCGCTGAGCAGGGAGCCCGATGTGGGACTCGATCCCGGGACTCCAGGATCATGACCCGAGCCGAAGGCAGTCACTTAACCAACTGAGCCACCCAGGCGCCCCGAGTATTAACTAATTTAATCTTCATTGTAACCCAGTAAAGTAGGCACTGTTATTATTCTTAACTTAGAGATGAGAAAGCTGTGAAGCAACTGGAAATTCACACATCTGGTACTAGTGAAGCCAGGATTCAAAACTTCCTCATTATTCTAAGGTCTTTCCACTTGATCATCATGCCCTGCTGCCTCTTCGGAGGAAAGAAAAACTTAGCTGGCTAGGAAGTGAACCTGGACAACAGGGGTCAGAGAGCCAAATCCTAACCACCAGATCTATATATTTTCCCACCTATATGTTTTCTAATTATTTAAAAAATAATCTCTTTGATTTTTTTTTTTTTTTTTTTAGGATATATCAAAGTCAGAAGAAACCAAAAGAAGCTCTGCCCCACTACCAAGAGGCTTTAGAATATACTGAGATCAGTAGAGGTGAAAAAAGTTTTGAGTGTGTACCAATATTGAGGGAATTAGCAGGTGTTGAGCAAGCCCTGGGACTTCACGACGCATCTATCAACCATTTTCTACAGGTAAGCTGCAATATGCTGGCCACCAAAGCTCTTCTGGACCCAGTGCTTTTCATAGATACAAGTGGAATAGCAGCTCTGAGAATGCCCGGTTTTGTTGTCTGCTCTGGATAAGAACACTTGGCCTGGAGTAGATGTTCAATAAACATCTTCATATAGATGTCTGAGTGGATGAGTATGGGATAGGGTCCTCTGTTACCAGGTGCATGGTCCTCAGATAGCCCAAGACTCCCTGAAGACAGCTTTTCTCATATTAGTGGCATGATTCAAGTCTTATTTTCTGAAGTTCTTTATCTTTTCATGTTTATCCATTTAGAGCTTATGTTATTAAACTGATTAGGGTTCTTTTCTACTATACTCTAAAATCTTCACTTGAGCCACTTGGAGTTGTCATTTGTTAGCTGCTGATCTACTTTATCATCATAGGAGTCCTATGTGAGTGTGTCAGTCAGAGTTCTCCCGAGAGACGGAAGCAATAGGATATATAGAGAGAAAGAGAGAGAGGGATTGATTTTAGGGAATTGGCTGACACAGCTGTGGGGCACACAAGCCTGAAATCCATAGGGTAGGCAGGCTAGCTGAAAACTCAGGCAGGATCTTTGCGTTATAGTCTGTGGATAGAATTCCTTCTTCTCCAGGAAACCTCGGCTTTTTGCTCTTTAGGCCTTCAACTGATTGGCTAAGGCCCACTCACATCACTGAGGGCAATCTCTTTTACTCCAAGTCTGATTGTAAATGTTAATCACATCTACAAAATGCATTCACAGAAACATCTAGACTAGTGTTGGACCTAAAAACGGGGCACCATGGCCTCGCCAAGATGACACATAAAATTAACCATCACAGTGAGTTCAATGTTTTTGTATTGCAGCATCTGCAAAGAGCACATTTTAAATTGTTTTGTCTGAAATTTTCCCTGTTAAAATTGTAAAATATAAATTGAACTCATTTTTGTTATTTCAAATGAGACGAAATGACATGGGACTAAGAGTTCTGGATTGCTCTTTTTTTTTTTTTTAAGATTTTTTTAATTTATTTGACAGAGACGTAGTGAGAGAGGGAACACAAGAAGGGGGAGCGGGAGAGGGAGAAGCAGGCTTCCCGCCGAGCAGGGAGCCCAGTGCGGGGCTCGATCCCAGGACCTTGGGACCATGATCTGAGCCGAAGGCAGACGCTTAACGACTGAGCCACGCAGCCGCCCCCGGATTGCTCTTTTCTTTTTAAAATTGTCGGACCATGTATACGCCCATGCACAGTTTTTAGAATGTCCTATTCTGTCACTCTATCTGGATTATCTCTCTTAATTACTATCACCCTGTGACATAGTATTATGTCCACTTTATAGATAAGGAAGTCAAGAATTAGAAAGGTTGAGTGATATGCCCAGGACTACCATCGTTGCCAATAAATGGCATAGCCCAAATTCAAACCCAGTTGTTTTTAGAAAGATTTTTCTAGCTGGTATGTAAGAGAATGGACCAGGGAAAATGTGCCAACAGTGGAAGTAGGGAGACCAGTTAGGAGACTACTGAAGTAGCAAAGGCTAAAGATGATGGTGCCTTGGACAAGCATGATGATAGTAAGGATGAAGCAAAGCAGATGGGTAGAATTGATGACGTATGGAGATAGATTGGATGTGGGGAAAAGAGAATGGGGAAGAATCAATGATGACTCCTGGGTTTCTGGTCTGAACAACTGTGTGGATGTTTGTGCCAGGTACAGTGGTGGTTGGGGAGCAGGTGTTGACGGGTGATGGAGAGCTGGTGAGCTCAGGTTTTGATGGCGGGTCTGAGATGCCCATAGAGGGGGAAATGTCAGATAATCAGGACTAGAGCTCAGAAAAAGGTCAGGAAGTCATCTACTTATACACAGTGGTTGCCTTAGGAGAAGATGAGATCACCGGGGGGGTTTATGGAGTGAGAAGAGAAAAGGACATGACAGAGCCTTAAGTAACTTCAGTGTTCATTGGTCAAGTCAAGAAGGGTAACCTGGCAAAGAAAGCAGAGAAGAATTTGGCAGAAAAACATGAGTAAAAGTGAAAGTGGTATCTTCTGTGTCTTTTGATACCTATTGCTGTTATGAAGGACACAGAGCTGTTGGGAGAATAAATGAATGAATGCCTGATACATAGTGCTACACAGGATTTTAAAAATTCCCCTCTTTCCTTTCCTTTTTCTTTTTCTTTCCTTGATGACTTGGTCAAGGGAAACATTGGGGCAGTGAAGAGGCAGAAACCAGATTGTGTGGTGAGTGAGATGTGAGGAAGCAAAGGTAATAAACATAGGTACCTATTCTTTTTAATTTTTTAATTTAAATTCAATTTTTAACACATAGTATATTATTAGTTTCTGGGGTAGAATTTAGTGATTCATCAGTTGCATGTAACACCCAGTACTCATTACATCACATGTCCTCCTTAATGCCCATCACCCAGTTACCCCATCCCCCCAGCCACCTCCCCTCCATCAACCCCCCAGCCACCTAGAGGTCAATAGAGTTCAGAGTCTCTTATGGTTTGTCTCCCTCTCTGTTTTTATCTTATTTTTTCTTCCCTTCCCCTGTGTTCATCTGTTTTGTTTCTTAAATTCCACAGATCAGTGAACTCATATGGTATTTGTCTTTCTCTGATTGACGTATTTCACTTAGCCTAATACCTTCTAGTTCCAACCATATCGTTGCAAATGGCAAGATTTCATTCTTTTTGATGGCTGAGTAATATTCCATTGTATAAATACCCTACATCTCCTTTATCCATTCATTTGTCGATGGACATCTGGTCTCTGTCCATGGTTTGGCTATTGTGGACATTGCTGCTATAAACATTGAGGTGCAGGTTCACCTTTGAATCACTATTTTTGTATCCTTTGGATAAACACCCAGTAGTGCAATTGCTGGGTCATAGGGTAGCTCTATTTTTAACTTTGAGGAAACCCCATACTGTTTTCCAGAGTGGCTGCATCAGTTTCCAACACCACCAACAGTGTTAAGAGGGTTCCCCTTTCTCCACATCCTCAGTTGTTTCCTGAGTTTTTAATTATAGATACCTATTTCACAAAGTACTAAGAGATGAGGAAGATCAGCCCAGGCAGAGGGAAGAGCATGTGCAAAAGTCTGAAAGTGAGATGTAGCTCCACTTCAGGGAACCAAACCAAGTTCCCTCTGCCTGGGCAGTGGGGATGGTGAAGGTGGTAGTTCGGTATCATTCAAGTAGGGTGTTGAAAGTCATGCTAAGGAATTCGAGCTTCATCCTAAGGGCAGTTAAGGGTTTTCAAGCAGGGAGACTGACATCATGAGATTATCAGTCTAGAAGGGTCGCTCTGTAGTATGGAGAATGGACTGGATGACAGAGAAGTAATCAGGGAGGTATTAGGAGACGGCCGCAGCAGACCAGGTAGGGGATGATGACACCTGGACTCAGGTGTTGTCACGGGGATAAAGAACGTGGACAGACTTGCATAGAGAGTAGAAACAGTGGGTTTAGGAGTTGGGGGAGTGAAGGAGGCAGAGTCGTCCAGCGTTGGGCCAGGTTTCTGCCCAAGGTCACTGTGTAGCTGGTGGGACCATTTACTGAGTGCGGGAACTCAGTGGGCTTGCCATGTTTTGTTAGTATCCACAATTCTGAATATTCTTATACAAAATGCTTTTTTCTTTGATTATTTGCTAGTATAAATTTTCAGACATTAAACCACTAGCAAGAAAGATGTGAATATTTTATAGTTCTTGATTCGGGTTGACATTCTGCCAAAGGGTTATTTTGACTTACCTTGCCACCAGAAGTTGGTTTGTCTTTGTTCTTAACTGAACCAGTTTCATACCAACCTTGCCAACTCTTTTACACTATTTTTTACTCCCATGTTATAGAATATAATCTCAAATTTAATTAAAAATTTTTCCTTAGTCTGGTTTTCCTAAATGTTTCCTGACGATATCCAGTTCTGCCCTTAAAATCTCCGTGCAATCTTTGCTGTACCAGTTTCTAAGGTTCAAAGAAAGGCATCAAGTGGTAATATGCTCAGAGTCCCCCCAGGGAGGGTCATTACCCATAACAAAATCCACTGAAATGAAAGATAGGTGGCTTCTAAGACCCAACAGTATCCATTCCAAAGATTTGAATTTGGTTTAGAGAAGCATTTCCCAAACTGTATTCCACAGAATATTAGCATCTCACACATCTCACAAGAATTCATAGGTCTTCCTAGAAAAGGTGTTTGTGATTAAATAAATTTGGAAACTATTAAGTTAAAACTAAACACATGTCTCTAACACATGGTTTTACAGTGCATTTAAAATGCCAGTGTGGATTGAGAATCAGGAGATGGATCAAATACATCTGTGAGACACTAGTGTTCCCTGGGCCATAGTTTAGGAAACACTGCCTTAGAGAAAGAAATTGGAATTTCTAAAAGCAGGGATCATCAAAGGGATTCTACCTTCCAGGGTATTAGGCCTTATCACTCCTAGGAGCCCTTGGCGCTATGTGAATGGAAAATGGGTTAAGTAGTGCCTCTTGTTTGTAGGCACAGATTCACATTTTTTTTAAAGATTTATTTATTTATTTGATAGAGCGGGGGAGGGGAGTGTAGTGGGAGAGGGAGAGAATCTTAAGCAGATTCTCTGCTGATCGTGGAGCCTGATGCCAGGCTCGATCTCGTGACCCTGAGCTGAAACCAAGAGTTGGACACTTAACCACCTGAGCCACCCAGGCGCCCCCCCCTCCCAGATCCACCATTTTAAAGTATTTTGCCACATTCGTTCTCCCTATCTGTCTATATAGACATACACATACACATGCACTTATATATATGCACAGACTGGTAACCATTTACATTTTTTAATCATCTGAAAGTATTTGAATATACCGTAACCTTCTATCTCTGATTACTTAACAAAGATAGTCTCGTAGGTAATCACAATACAGTTATCAAATTCAGAAATGTTCACATTGGTAGAGGCCATATTCTATTTTGTCAGTTGTCCCATACTGTCCTTTATGACAATTTTTTTTCCCCCCTCCAATACAAGATCCAGTCCAGGATCATGTGTTACCTTTAGTCATTATGCCTCTGGTCTTTAGTCTAGAACAGTTTCTCAGCTTGTCTTTGTCTCTTTTGACATTGACATTTTTTAAGACTACAGCCCAGCCGTTTTCTAGACTGTACGTCAGTTATGGTTTGGCTGATGTTTTCTCATGACTAGATTTGGACAGTGCATGCCCAGCTAGAATACTACAAAAGAATATTGTATTTCTTAGGGTAGTGCATCTGGAGGCCCATGATGTCCACCTGTCCTTCATTAGTGACATTACATTTATCACCCAATCACGGTGATTCCTCCCTGTATGGGAACTATTGTTCCCCTTGCAGCCAGTAAGCATTCAGTAGACAATTTTAAAACCATGTGAATATCCCATTCCTTTTTCACATTTTCTCGACGTTTAGTATACATTGAATCTTTCCCAAGTGACTCTTTACAGTGATGGTTGCGGATGAGTGATTTTCCATTCTGCCATTCCATCCACGTTTACCAGTTGACATTCTACTGTTAGGAAAGTCCCTCCCTCCTCCCACCAAGTTATTTATTTGTTGTGTGTATGTTTGCTTTTTCCACCTAGCAGTATATTCTGGAAACCACTTTATAGCAGTTCATTCATCTGTACAAAAGTGTAATAATCCATTTTATGTACATACTGTGTTTTTCTCAAATCGTTTTCTGTTTGGGCATTTCGGTAATTTCTGATATTTTGTAAATACAGATAATGTTCTAATGCATAATGTTCACACGTACATTTTTATATTACTGGAGTTGTATCTTCAGAGTAAATTCCTAGATGTGGGACTGCTCCGTCAAGGGAGCCTGTGTGGATAATTTTGTAGGATACTGCTTTTCCTGGGCCTCCACCATTTATACGCCCACCAGCAGTGTCGGAGTGTGCTGTTTCCCCAACAGCATCTTCCCAAAGAGCGAATCCTCAAGCTTTTGATTGAGTTCCTATCTGAGAGGCAAGAAGTGACATCTCAATATAGTTTTAATCCGCACAATGGAATTGCCTATCTTTTCATAGGTTCAGTGGATTTCCTTAATATATTTTTTGTGAATTTTCTTTTCATATCACTTGTCTACTTTTTAATAGAGTTTTATCTAGTTTCCCATAACAGTTAAAAGTCATTACAGGGACGCCTGGGTGGCTCAGTCGGTTAAGCATCTGCTTTGGCTCAGGTCACGATCCCAGGGTCCTGGGATCGAGTCCCACATTGGGCTCCTTGCTTAGCAGGGAGCCTGTTTCTCCCTCTCCCTCTGTCCACCGCTCCGCCTACTTGTGCTCTCTCTCTCTCAAATAAATAAAATCTTTTAAAAAGATAAAAAAAAATGAAAGTCATTGCATATTACACATATTGCCCCTTTCTCTGTGACATATGTCATAAATATTTTCACCCAATTTGGCATTTGCATTTTATTTTGTTCATGGTGTTTGTTTTTTTTTAGATTTTATTTATTTATTTGACAGAGAGAGAGACAGTGAGAGAGGGAACACAAGCAGGGGGAGTGGCAGAGGGAGAGGGAGAAGCAGGCTTCCTGCTGAGCAGGGAGCCCGATGTGGGGCTCCATCCCAGGACTCCAGGATCATGACCTGAGCTGAAGGCAGACGCTTAATGACTGAGCCACCCAGGCGCCCCTGTTCATGGTGTTTTTATTGAGATAATTTATATACCCTAAAATTTACCCTTCTAAAGTGTACAATTTAGTAGTTTGGTCATATTCACAAAGTGGTGCAAGTATTACCACCACCGAATTGCAGAACATTTTCATCACTTCAAAAGAAACTTGCACCCAGTGTGAGTTACTCTCCCATTTCTCCTATCGCTTATCCCCTGGCAACCACCAATCTACATTCTGTCTCTATGGATTTGTCTATTACAGACATTTCATATAAATAGAATCCTATAATATGTGGCCTTTCATGTCTGACTTTTTTATCTAGCATATTGCTTTCAAAGTTCATCCATGCTTAGCAAGTATCAATACTTCATTCCTTTAAAAAAAAAAAAGATTGATTGATTGATTTGAGAGAGAGAGAGACCGCACACATGAGCTGGGGGAAGGGCAGAGGGAAAGGGAGAGAGAGAATCTCAAGCAGACTCCCTGCTGAGCACAGAGCCTGATGCAAGGCTCGATCCCACCCCTGAGATCATGACCTCAGCCGAAATCAAGAGTCAGATGCTTAACCAGCTAAGCCACCCAGGTGCCTCTACTTCATTCCTGTTTGATGGCTAAAGAGTATCCTTTTATACAGATAGACCACATTTGTTCATCTCTTCATCAGTTGATGGATGCTTGGGTTGCTTCTACTCCATGGAGATTACAAATAATGCTGCTGTGAACATTCATGTACAAGTTTTTACATGGATATATGTTTTCAGTTCTCTTGGGTATAAGGCTGGTAGTGGAGTTGCTGAGTTATGTGGTAACACAATATTTAACTTTTTGAGGAACTGCCCAGCTGTTTTCCAGAGCAGCCTCAGCATCTGATATTCCCACCAGCAATGCCTGAGAGTTCTACCTTTTTCACAACCTCACCAACACACATTAGTATCTGTCCCTTTTATTTCATCCATCCTAGTGAATGTGGAGTGGTGTTCCACTGTGCTTTTGATTTGAATTTCTCTATTGACTCATGATGTCCTGCCTCTGTGTATATGCATATGACCATGTGTCCATCTTTGGAGAAATGTCTATTCAAATCCTTTGCCCATTTTTTAAATAGGGTTATTTGTCTTTTTATTGTTGACTTATAAGAGTCCTTCATATGGGATATTAGATACTAGACCCTTATCAGATACATGATGTGTAAATATTTTCTCCCATCCTGTGGGTTGTCTTCTCACTTTCTTGATCACATCTTCTGAAGCACAAAAGTTTTTTTTTTTTAATTGAAGTCCAATTTATCCTTTTTTTCTTTTGTTGCTTGTGCTTTCAGCCTCATGTCTAAGAAACCGTTGCTTAATCCAAGTTCATGAAGGCTTGTATCTGTTTCCTTCTAAAAGTTTTATAGTTTTAGTTTTTACGTTTAAGTCTTGGATCCATTTTGAGTTAATTTTTTATAGGATGTAATGTAGGGCTCCAACTTCATTCTTTTGCATGTGAATATCCAGTTGTCCCAGAACAGTTTATTAAAAGGACTATCTTTTCACCACTGAATTACCTTGGGACCTGTGTCAAAATCAATTGACCATAAATGTAAGGGTTTGCTTTTGGATTTTTGATTCTATTCCATTGGTCCATATGTCTGTCCTTATGCCAGCACCACACTCTCAATTAATGTTGTTTTGTGGTAAGTTTATGGATATTATAAATAATACTACTATGAACATTCATGTACAAGTTTTATGGTAAGTTCTGAAATCCGTAAGTGTGACATCTCCAACTTCTTTATTCTTTTTTAAGATTGTTTTGGCTATTCTGGCTTCCTTACATTTTTATATGAATTTTAGGTTAAGCTTATCAATTTCTGGAAAAAAAAAACAATGAGTCTCTATTTCAACTGGAAAGTATTGATATCATCACAATATTAAGGCTTTCAATACATGAACATAAGATATCTTTATTTATTTAGTTCTTCCCTAGTTTCTTTCAACTATGTTTTGTAGTATAAGTTCTATACTCTTCTTGGGAGATTTATTCCCAGGTATTTTGTTCTTTTGATGCTCTTAGAAACAGAAGTGGTTTTTTTTTCTCTTAATTTCCTCTCCCTACTGTTCATTTCTAGTGTGTAGAAATACAAATGGTAGGTTTACCTTGCATGCTGCAACCCTGCTGAACTCATTTATTAGCTCTAATATCTTTTTTTGTAGATTTCATAATGCTTTTTTGCCATGCAAAAGCTTTCACATTTTCAACATTTCCTTTCACTATGTTTGGATTTTGAATCATTTAGAAGGATTTCTCTGTATTAGAGTTACAGAGTAATTCACTCATTTCTATAATACTTGTAACGTTTAATCGGTGACTTTTATTGTTATTTATTCTTGAGTTTAATAAAGATTGGAGAGTGTTTAAATAAATACTTACCATTTATTATTAAAGAGATAGCTTTGTGAAGTTGAAATAGCATTGGGTGTGAAGTCAGAAAATCTGAGTGGGAGTCCAGATTCTTCTCTTTGTCTGCGGTTTGATTATACAAGTCATTTAACCTCTCCGAAAAACAAAAAAAAAAACAAAAAAAGAACAGTCCTACAAAAGGCCCTATCCATTTCAGAACTGCTCCAGGGTTCAAAATGGAAAGTGCTTTGTGAACCGTTAGGCATGTTGCCAGGGTAAGCTCCTCTTATTTATTAACAGTAATTATTAAACATTTATCAAGGCCCCTCTTTTCTGAGATTTACCTAGATACAGAAAGATACGGTGTAGCTGCAGTTCTGCATGGGACCCTTGCCTAAAAGCCATTTAGTAAGTACCCACAAAGAAAAGGGGTTTTGTTATTTCCCCCTCTAGTTTTTCCACTCTTCATTCCTTTGGAGTGAGAGAAACACCCAGAGAGAAAGGACCTTTTATTTTCTGTAGAATGTTGACAAGTTCCTAAAGTATTTTAGGAACTAAGCCACTCAAGTGGAGAAAAATACCAAGCCCCACGAGCCCACCACCTGGGGAAGGCGGTGGTCCCAGGGGCCGGTGACCGGACTGCTCTGGGCCCCATTGGTCCCCCTGGGGTCTGCGAGACAGCCTGCAGGCATGATTGTTTAAACTATTCGTGGCAGATTTGGGCAAGAGACCCGTGTTTGCCCATTAAAAGAAAACTCACAGGATCTCATTTCTGTGAGGATGTTCGTGGGTGTGTGTGTTCAGGGGGGATAAATTAACACCCCACGAGCTTCAGCTTCAGCTTTTTGACATCTGTGACAGTTGAATTGCCTATCTTTCTATTCAGTTTTCCAGGCAGCTCTGCCTCTCAGTAGTTCCCAGATTTGGGGGCAGTTGGATTCACAGAGTGTTGCGAACTAATTTATCAGTCATTCTACCATAAACTTGGAGGTCAGAAAATGTGGCTTCAGGTTCCTCTGGGCAGGTTATCAGCCTTGGCCAGGCCCAGGGGACGGCTGACAGGTGCTCACACCAGGCTTCTGCCAGCTTCAGACCACACAGCAAATGGCAATGCCTCTGATTGGTTCTGGTTCATCGCTGTGTATTTGCTGTAATGTGTTATTTATAATTTTCCAAAGCTCTGAAAATACTAGCCTTTTCTTGTTTAAAATTAGAAAAGATGCAGAATGCAATTATGATTCGTGCATTATAAAAATTTTCTAAGAATGACATAAATCCAGGTGCTATACTGTTTCTTTTTTTTTTTTTTTTAAGATTTTATTTATTTATTTGAGAGAGAGAGAGCAGGAGAGGGGGGAGGGTCAGAGGGAGAAGCAGACTCCCTGCAGAGCAGGGAGCCTGATGCGGGACTTGATCCTGGGACTCCAGGATCATGACCTGAGCCGAAGGCAGTCGCTTAACCAACTGAGCCACCCAGGCGCCCTATACTGTTTCTTTTTAAGTAACTATTTTTTTTTTATAAAAGTGATAATGCTCTTTATACTTAAAAAATCAAGCCATGCAGAAAAATATAAAGAAATGAGTTACAAGTCATCCCAGGCCTCCCCTCCCAGAAGTAGCATCTTTCCTCTGCATATGTGCCTGTGGGTATAGACTGAGAGACAGAAAGACGAGAAAGAAAGATTGGTGAATTTGATGGCGTAAAAACAAAAAACTTCTCTGTGACAAAATATCACAAAGTCAAAAAATAAATATCAATTCCTCATATCAGATGGGTATTAAAGAGGGCACGTTCTGCATGGAGCACTGGATGTTATGCACAAACGATGAATCATGGAACACTACATCAAAAACTAATGATGTAATGTAAGGTGATTAACGTGACAATAAAAAATTAAAAAAAAATAAATATCAAAGACAGGAGATAGAGAAAGAGTTCTTATAAAAGCTAGGTGAGGGGTGCCTGGGTGGCTCAGTTGGTTAAGCATCCGACTCCTGGTTTCAGCTCAAGTCATGATCTCAGGGTCCTGAGATGGAGCCTGTGTTGGGCTCTGCACTCAGCGGGGAGTCTGCTTGAGATTCTCTCTCCCTCACCCTCTGCCCTTCCCGCCCATGCTCTCTCTCTCTAAAATAAATAAATAAATCTTTTTAAAAAATCTAGATGAAAAAGACAACTCAATAGAAATATAGACAAAAGGCAGGAACGATCAGTTTACAGAAGAACTACAAATAGCCAACAACCATACAAAAATAATCGTCAATGTCATCTGCTATTAAAGAAAGGCACTTTAACTGAAGAAAGGCCATTTTTACCTGCTGTGAGCAAAATAAAAGAGTTTGAGGATGCCTCATGGTGGCAAGGGTACAAGAAAGCCAGCATCCCAACGCACTGCTGGAAGGAGTGGGGATTGGCACCACTTTGGGAGAAAGCAGTTGATATTCTCTCTCTAATTTTATAATGCACTGACCCTTGGATCAGCCAGTTCACATCTAGAAACTTACCCAACAGATAGATGTGTACACATGTGCGAAGATGTATAAGCAGTGAAACTGTGCCGCTGGCAAAAGCAAGCCTTTAGAAATTAGACGTACTCTTAAAATCCATTAACAGGGGACTGGTTATGAAATGATGATATATCCATGTGGTGGAACACCATAGAAGCACTGAAAAGAATGAGATGGATGTGTATGTTCTCACTTGAAAGATGCCTGGAGTGCATTATTATTTTTAAAAAGCCAGATGTAGACCAGAATGCTTATTCAGTCAACAACTGGTCAGACCCGGCAACGTGCCAGGCACAGTGGCCCGCACTGGGACTATGATGGAGGGTCGCGCCCTCGAGGAGCAGCCTAGGGAATGACATAGGCTTTAGCTGAATAGTCACACAGATGAATGTGAAAGGCAACTGTGACATGCACAATGGGGAGAGGTACCGAGTGCTGTGAGAGCTCCCAGCAGAGTAACCTGAGACACCCCAAAGATTGAGGAGAGGGGAGTGGGGCCCCTGTGGCAGAGCCCAGAGGGCTCGTGGCGGACAAAGCTGGGGGAGGAGGGCAGAACAGAGTCAGGTTACGATCGCTCATGCACGTCTGTGCATCTGTGCATTTGTATGAACATGTCAGTGTTTCTAAGAGGTCACACGGGAAACCTGATAGTGATAGCTATAAGGAATCAGACTGCGAATCGGGTGAAGAGGGTGAGGCTTATAGACAGAAGGGCGAGGGCGTTTTAACTTACCACTTAGGATCTTTCAAAATTATATAATGGTATTACTCCTATAAATCTAAAAAATCCCGCTACATTTTAAGAAAACACACACTTATAACCAAGAGAGGATGAAAATCTAAGCTCCCAACATATCTATTTTGGTGCTAACCCTTACGGAGAGGAGGACCTTTTCTCCCCCAGCCCTTTGGAGGAGCTATAATTGACAACTGGAGAGCTGCCACAGAGGACTCTCTCTATTAAAAGAAACTGGCTTCCTCTGGGGCCCTCGGAACTGTTTTTGAATGCCCTCTACACCCAGTGACTTCCCTTTCATCTACTCCCCACCCCCACACCCACCCCCGGGGAGCCCTAGCAACATCTTTCTCTTTGCCAAGGCTCTCCCGGCTGCCCCAGGCCCCTGCGGCGTGGGTGGCCATGAGGGGCTTCCCTCCTGGCCAGAGACTGGAGAGGAAAGGAAGTGTCAGCCTGGAGCTGCAACATGACCCTGTCCTGGACAATGCCATCAGCCCAAAGCTGGAGGGTGGGATGGCCAGCTCTGGCGAAGCCAGGAGGGAAAGCCATGTAACTACACAGCTGGTCGGTTCTAGAAGAAATACAGCAAGCTCACACCTCACAGTGACAAGGGGACTTGAGCTTCGGTGGAATGCAAGCACTAACTTGAATGAAAGCAGACACACAGACACGTGGTGGAAGGCACATTTATCATCTGCTCCATCCGTCACCCACTGCCTAACTCCCCACTGTGGTGTCGTCCCTCTGTGGTTAGTTCTCAGAAGCTGCTTCAGGACCCACATATTGGCAGCCCGGTCTCCCCCTAGGCAGCCCATTCAACTTCTGGGCCGAACCTACTACCTAGCAACTACTTCTCTGACTCTCAAATAATACTTCATTATGTTGATTAGAAAATCATCGTTCTGTAAATTCGACTCTCTTAGAAACCAGATGTTAGACTAGAAAAGGATGCAACTGGGAATCACAGGCCTTGGTTTGAATCCCTGTCCTACCAGGGACCCCTCTATATGACCTTCAGTTAGTTGCTTGATCTCCTGGATGCTTCATTTTCCCATCTATCAATTGGGCTGTTGACATCTCTCTTAACCACTCCTTCCGCGACTAAGCGAGCTGGTGTATATAATTCACGTAGCACCACGCCTGACAAAAGTAGGTGCTGAATCAGTGTGAGTTTCCGCCTTCCCACTGTCCTCTCCAGTTGCTAGCCCTCAGCTGTACAAAGAGATCCTGGCAGTTACTGAGCTGGAGACTTACCTTGCCTTCCCCATGCGTGTTCATGTCCCCAGGGTAAAGAGACCCAGTTTAGGTCCACAAATGTTCCTTGAGTGACTTGTGTACTCTCTGCTTGGCTATGGGAGAGGAGATTTCTCTCGGAGTCAGTGATCCCCTACTTATTACCAAATGGGAAAAGAATCCGTCCCTCCCTCCTGCCAAGAGCTGGGGTTCTGCCGTCAGAACCGTGCATGTTTTAAGTTGAGTGTTCACACGATGGGGTCTGCTTGCATAAATAGAAACATCCTTTTGACTAGTCATCAAGTTTTCTCTTCAAGAGCTATTACACATTTTGCAAATCCAAGGGGACAGGCTCAGTTCGATAAGAGTCTGCCAGCTCCAATTCTTGGCAGCTGGACTGGCGCTGTGGACTCGGTGGTTTCCCCCAAAACGCGCAGAAGGACCAGAAGGCAACAGCTGCTCTGTACCTTGGCAGGGCTGGAGGTGGTTCATCTGGTGAATGAGGTTTTTCAGTTAAGGGCCTTGCTCAATATGGGATATTAAAGGTTTGGTTTTGGTTTTTGTTATGAACCCAGTACAACACGCTAACAGCTCCAGAGATTTAGGAATATTAAACGCTCCCTCTCAGCCTCAAGATGACAGTTGATAAACATATAACCATAAGATACTGAAGACAACAAAGAACGGGAGGAGAGATTTGAGCCCTGGGAGATTAATAAATAATGAGGAGCGAGTGTAGTCAAGCCACAGATCCCCAGCGGGGCCCATTACTTGGGCTCCTGCATAAAGCCAGAGAGGCAAGCCTAGCTCCTGTAATTCTGTTAACACTAACAACTAGTCCTTAAATGCTCTCAGATGTATACAACAGGGGTATTTATATTCTCTTAGCAAACAGAGTGTTGTTCCAGAATCGTGAACAGTGGTTTAGTTTGGCGAATTGGGTAATCTCATCACTAGCTTTGTCAACTGCCTTTGTACTTACTTGCTAGGGGGACCTCCTGTTCCCTGCTGAGCTGTGGTTCTCAGTCTGCATCCTCTGGAGCCCTCACATTCCATGGAGGGTCTTTAGGGCGCAGCTGGGTGAACTTCTAGGCCCTCTCCACCTGCTTCAGGGAGAGCAGCTCCACTCTTACCTGCTCTGTACTTTAGAGAACATGGAAGATTCTATTTGGAATGAAAGGGTTTTTTGGGGGGTTTTTTGCTTCAGAACAGAAACTTAAAACTCAGTGGTGCCATGATGTTCACAACCTTTTGTAAGTTACTTTTCCCCTCACTGGTATGTTTCTGAAATGTAACCATGTCGGTATACCTAGGTAGAGTTCAATCCTCGTATGAATAAACCATAATATTTCATTCCCCTTCTCATGGATATTTAGATGATTTCCCCTTTTTCACCATTTGAAATAATGCCTCAGTGAAGTTTAGGACATTTTTTTTTTTATATCAACAGCGAGGGGTGGTGAGCTCCGAGCTAGCCAGGAAGGGAAGAGATAGCAGGAGGGGGCGGATGGATAGTGAGAAGGGGGGAGTGGAGAGAGGACTAGAAATTGCATGGATGTGATCGAGGCAGGACGTGATAGGGCAAGGGGGTCTGTCAGCTGCATGATCCAGAGGTAGCAGAGAATAAGCTATGATAAGGCCCCAAGTGTGATGAAGGACATAATCTGGCTTGTAGAAAGCAATTAAAAATGAAGGTAAATTGAATAGGACTGCATTAAATTAAACTGAATTTAATTTTACCGAATCAATGAGATGCTAATCTTGCACATTTTAAACATCATGGTTCCCTTTTCCTCCCCCACCCCAACTCCCTCAATGTTAAACCAGCAAATGGTTTTTAGAAGCTTCAAGAACATCAAATATAAATTAGATCAGGGATGGAGTTTCTGAAAAATGAATAATAAATGTTTGCTTATATTAGTATCTCACTAATTACAGAAAAATGTTGAGGTTATGACAATTTTGTGAAATTCAGATCCCCTTAAGCTCTCAAGATCCACTTTCTTGATATCGTGAGCATTTTCGCTCTTGGAAGATTTTGCTTCCTGTCTCCAGAAGCAAAAGGCAACCTACAGAACTTTCAGAACGTGTGATTATTAATTTGAAAATAATTTTGGTAGACATCTATCTTTTACATTGCCTTGAATTATAATACCGAGTGGAAACTACATAGGAAATCTTTTTTTTAATTTGAATTTGGGTTTTAATCAATCTAAAGTACTGTATGTGTTAAAAGTCTTTGTAACAGTATGATTTAAATCTTTTCTTGCATCGCTGGGTGTTCTCCCCAGTGGTGGATTGTGGAGATAGTTAGCCAGGGGAAAACCCCAAGTAAACAGGATTCAGTTTGCATTTGGGGTGGGTCAGGCTTTTCCTCTCTCTTTTTTCCTCTCTGCAAACCCTGACCGTGTGATGCTTTGACTCTATCCCTGTGGCTCCGATTGTCTTTACTTTTTGGAGTGTGCATTATTTGAAAAGCATTTCAAGTCAGAGCTTCAGGCCATACTGAGAATAATGACTAATTGGGAGGTCGCCGAAATTACTTGTTCAATTTATATATTTATTTATATCCTATAATAAGAAAAGTAGTTCTAAAACAGAGGATATTGTTAGCATTTATGAATATGAAATTCTGGTTGTTCTAACACAACAATTAAAGTTATGACCAGCAATCTTGATTTGGAGTAGCCCCTATCATAAAAAGCCAAGCTAGTAACTCAGCTGATTTTAAATATGACAAATGAGGCGACAGTCTAGCGTCTACCCTGATTATCAGCTCAGAAATGGGTTCAGCTGATCATCAGGGGACCAAGTCTCTATGTCTTTGCCGTCTCACTGTTTGGTCTGGACTAGAAAGTTCTTTTTTTTTTTTTTTTTTTAAGATTTTATTTATTTGAGAGAGAGAGAAGGAGCAGTGGGGAGGGACAGAAGGAAGGAGAGAGAGAGAGAGAGAAGCCGACTCCCCGCAGAGCAGAGAGCCCGATGCGGGGCTCGATCCCAGGACCTGGAGATCATGCCATGAGCCGAGGGCAGACGCTTAACCGACTGAGCCACCCAGGCAGCCCTGGACTAAAAAGTATAATTGTATGGCTTTATCTCCTGGGCCAGATCCCATGGATCAGTCATAGCTCCTGGGGGGTGTGCGGAGTATGCTGGCATTAATTAGTGATGTCTGCCACCAGGGGCCAGGGTAGAATAAAAAGCAAATCTGAAGTCAGAGTATCAAGGTCAGAGTCTTATCTCCATCCTTTATTAGCTGTGAGCTGTCTTGGGCAAGTCACCCTTCTGCAACCTCAGCTTTCTCATCTACAAAACATGGATAACAAAAATTAAGAAAATTGGGACACCTGGGTGGCTCAGTCGGTTGAACATCTGCCTTCGGTTCAGGTCATGATCCCAGGGTCCTGGAATCAAGTCCCGCATCGGGCTCCCTGCTTGGCGGGGACTCTGCTTTTCCCTTTGCCTGCTGCTCCCGCCACCCCCCCCCCCCCCCCGGCGCTTGTGTTCCCTCTCTCTCTCTGACAAATAAATAAAATCTTTTTAAAAAACTTAAGAAAATTAAAATCGATACCACAAATGAGAAAGAAATCTTAGTTGCTGTTAGTATGTCTTGCCTATCCCAGTCTGGCGTTTCTCCTTTAGGTTCGTGATATTTCAGTATTTCTGTCACCCTTTTGGCAATTAATTGCGAACTACCTACCATCTCGCATTAGTGCATTGTATGACGTCATGCTCACTTCCCGTGCCTTTCCCTACTGCCCACACTTTCTAGACCGGGCCCCTCCTACTATAGGCGATCAGTAATTATGTGTTTATTGAATGAATATAAACCTATTACTAACAGCATTTTTTAAACTTTCCGTGTCCACAGTCAGATGAATATAGCTTTATTTTCTCATTTATTTTTTATTTTCTATCTTTTTATTTGGAGAGACGTATTTTGCATTTTATTTGAGAGGACTGTTACTTATATTCACAGGATCATAGGTTTTATTTTTTTTTTCCTCTTAAGGAATTTTAAATGGGGTTTTATTTTCAAGGAACGGAGCTGTTTTTTGTGCTCAGGCAGCCCCATGGGCCGGTTTGAAGAGGGTGCAGGCCAGTGGGCTTGGTGGATTAGGCACTGGGGAGGCTGCGAACACCTTCGGGGGGGGTCCCCCTTTCTGGGCTGAGCGCCGGCAGGGGGCTAGATTCGCCCACTTCCTGGTAACCCATCTCCTTCCTGCTTGAAACCTTCCTCCCCGCCTCCCCATGCCCCCCTCAGCTGACAGCACACTACCACACTCCTAGGAGCAGAGACTTTCACATGATTTACTTAGCGATGTGCCCTGGTCACAGCTTCACGCCATCTGGACCCAGCCTTTCCCTCTCCACTCCACGATGCCTTTAAGATCCAGGTCTCCTCATGTATCATATGATCTCACTGATATGAGGAATTCTTAATCGCAGGAAACAAACTGAGTGTTGTTGGAGTGGGGGGTGGGGTGGGAGGCATGGGGGGACTGGGTGATAGACACTGGGGAGTGTATGTGCTCTGGTAAGAGCTGTGAATTGTGCAAGACTGTTGAATCTCAGATCTGTACCTCTGAAACAAATAATGCAATATATGTTAAGAAAAAAAAAAAGAAGATAGCAGGAGGGGAAGAATGAAGCGGGGGAAATCGGAGGGGGAGACGAACCATGAGAGACGATGGACTCTGAAAAACAAACTGAGGGTTCTAGAGGGGAGGGGGGTGGGAGGATGGGTTGGCCTGGTGGTGGGTATTGAGGAGGGCACATTCTGCATGGAGCACTGGGTGTTGTTCACAAACAATGAATCATGGAACACTTCATCTAAAACTAATGTTGTAATGTAAGGGGATTAACATAAGAATAAAAAAATTAAAAAAAAAAAAAAGATCCAGGTCTCCTAAGAATCGACTGTGCTTCCACATAAATCATATCGTCTAGCCGGCTAGAAGGTGCCTCGGCTTTCTGCTTATCGCTGCAAGAACAGTTAGTCCTCTAGTGCTGCCACCAAGCAGGTAAACGAACGTGTTTCTTCTTTCCCTGGTGACAGGCGCATCTCATCGCGCTGAGCAGTGGCCCCTCCCGAGAGGAGGCAGCAGTCTCCGCACATTTCGTCGCCCACGCGGCCATCGCTTCTGGGAGGACCGAACACCACGGTGAGCGCAAACCTCCTGCGGGCTCGCTGCCCATCTGCGCAGGCGTGGCTGGGTCTGTGACCAGCTGCCTTTAGGACAGAAGGGCCGGTGACCGGAGCTGGGACCCAGGCCCCTTGGAGAGCTTTGGAGGCTTTATGTGGCCGTTCGTAGCTGTGCCACTCCCTTAGCTTCGACAGTGTCCTTTGGCGTCTGTCCTGTTCGGCCTTTCTCTAATCTTTTACTTTCAAATCCAGTGAATCTTCCTCCAAACAGAGCTATTAAGAAGAGCCCCAGAGAATCCATGCTGGGCTTACAGGAAAAAATGCTCCGCTTTCAGAGGTGATCTATTTTTAAAGATTGTTGTGGAGCTACTGTGGCAACAGAACTGGCTTGTCAGAACCCCAGCCCACAGACTTTCACAGCACTGGGCTTTCCATCAGGATGAACTTACATGGTTTCGGGAGTCCAAGAGGAAGTTGCCATTTATGACTCATACGGTTTTTCTTAGCCCCATGTAATAAATAGGTAGAGCAGCGAGCTTGGGGAGTTCTTTCACCCACCGTTCTGGACTCTGAGCATACAGTATGCCTCTGTTGATGGAGAACACACATTCCAGTGACTTTTTTTTGGGGGGGGGGTTCAGAATATTCAGAAACAGAGTATAACTCATGAAGAAGACCTAGGGGTATATTCCAAAATATCAGATAAAAATAATCGTGTACTATAGTAAAATAAGATCCAATGTGCCAGCAAGCCTAAAATTGAGATCCAGAATAATTGAGGTTCAGGGAGCAGGAGTTGGGCTACAATGTAGAGGCTGGTGGGTAGGCGAAGATGAAGGGGGCTCCTCTATGAGCAGCTTGGTCTGCACAGATCCCCAGGCCAGGCAGGGGCTCAAGTCCAGAGAGGAGCTGGTGAGGGGGATTTTGGAGTTTATCCATCTGTCCATCCCACCTTACAGACTCCTCTTTCTGGTCTCCTGGAGCTTTGAGCACCTTTTCAGAGCTGGAGCAACCTATCTAGGGGTAGAGAGAGAAGGCCGGCAAACTTTCAGATCCCCTCTCTCTGGAACACTCCATATATAACAATCAACTTCAAAGCCTTCAAAAAGCTAGCAGTTTTTTGACCAGCTTATTGGGGCTTAAAATTTCTTTAATGGGGGGAAAAGAACCTTCCAGTCCCAGCTATTGAGACAGTTAAGATGCCAATGCAGGTTTGATGGAAATCCCTAGACTAGCAGGAGTCACAAATCTACATGTCTGTAGGAACCAAGTAAGCCGTGGGAGTGACACAGACAGTCATGACAATACGGTAGTGGCAGCAAGACAATACGGAGTGCTGAGGACTGTGGCCAAGTGGAGAAGCCATACCCTATGGAAAGTGAGCAACGGTCTCTCACTCTAGCCCATTACCATCAAGTGGAAGGCAGGCTTCCATGGCAGATCTGCTTTTTCAAGAGAAGGCGGAAATCTAGATTTTTATGTGTAATTGATGCTAACTAGCTCAAATATGTTTCAGACTCTGGGTCAAAACCAGTGTGAGGGCCAGACCTATACCTTCTGACCCGGAGAGCGGGTGTATGATGAATGCTTGTCAGAACCTTCCTGTTTTCCTCAGGGCCTCATGGGTTTCAGACAGCCAGAGGGTTCTGAGCATTTAAACTGGTAGGGTAGGGATCGGGGAGCCTTGCGTATTCCCAAGAGAATGCCAAACAGCTAAGGGCGCCTAGGTGGCTCAGGCAGTTAAGCAGCTGCCTTTGGCTCAGGTCATGATCCTGGGGTTCTGGGATTGAGCCCTGCATCGGGCTCCCTGCTCAGTGGGCAGTCTGCTTCTTCCTCACCCCTCCTTCCACTTGTTCTCTCAATCTCTCTCTCTTTAAAAAAAAAAAAAAAAAAGAGAGAATACCAAAGGCCCAAAGACCCTCTATGCCTAGAGGGATTCCCATTTGCCAGCATCTCAGCTAGTTAAAAAATGTATGGATTGGGTGAGGACTGATAGAATTTGTGTCCTGAAATGTTTTTCCCTCTAACTGCAAAGTTAGACCACTCTGCTTTGCATGACTCACAGAATCAGACAATCCAAATATATATATACCTATATTTTTATTTATATTTTTTAGTCTAAATATAGTGTGGGTATTATAAATTGAGAATGACAGTGATACCATAATAAGATCTGTGAGAATTTAATGACCTCACACAGTGATAATGGTAGTAACAGCTAATGCTTACATGGTTCATACGGGCATGGTTCTAACCAGTTACATTTATTAACTCAGTTAATCTTCACAACACCTCCATGAGGTTGGTATAAGTACTTCCAGTTTCTGGTGGAGAAACAGAGGCATGGAGAGATTAGGCAATTTCCCCAGGGGCGCATAGCCAGGGATTAGCAGATTTGAACCTAGGCTCTCGACCTCCTTGTTACATTAAAAGGTCTGCAAACACCACCTTTCCTTCCTTGCCCCACCACCCTCCACCCCCTTAGGCCCGCCGAGGAGTCTGCAGCATTTGGGACAGAGAAAGGACTAGAAAAGCGGAGGCCGCCCGGAGAGATGGGTTGGGAGAGCCAGGGGGCAGGGGCCAGTCCAGGAACACACACGGGCTCTCGGTTCCTCCTCTGTCTTTGGCAGCCTGAACCCCGCAAGCTGCCTTGCCAGTGAGAATTTGAACTACAAGAGGAGTGTAAAGATAGAAGAAAACTTCCCCCCAGGAGCAGGGAGCTGCAGTTGGCTTTACAGACTAGGGAAGGGGGTCACTTCTGCTTGAGGCTTAGTGGATTGGTTGCTAGAAACGTAGACAGCAGGAATCATGGTAAGCATAGCTTTACTAGTAACAATTAGTAGCAGGAATCGAGCTGGCCTTGTCTGCAGATGCTGGAACTGTCACACACGTGCTCACTTAATCCTTTTCACAAGCCTGAATTTTACAAGTGAGCCAACACAGCCAGCTCCCCATCCCTGCCCGGTCCATCCATCTATAGTCTGTCTACTTATTGCTCTACCCAAAAAGGACATAGTCCCTCTCCGTCTGTAGGGTGCCTCTAGATGAGCCCTTCTCGGGCTCAGCTTCTGCGTATCAGAAGACGGTGGAAATGGCTTGCACCTTGATGCCATTAGGAAGATAGTTTACTGAAGCCTTAAAGGCGAGCGAGTGCTAAGTGAGGTTGGGCAGTGAAACCGTGGGATCAGAACAGCTGCTTGTCGGGCAGCAACATGAATCCTGGGAACAGGTGCAGAGAGGAGCCCCAGCCCCCGTCCCTAAGGCCTCAAGCCATCTAAATGGGCACGTTAGAAACAAACACAAGCAAGGAGAAACCCCAAACTCTTCCTACTGTGTTCACCAGTTTGAAAACTGCATCTGTCAGAATCCTGGTTCCCTTGGTGGCGAACGTGGAAAAGGCTGTGGCAAATCAACTGATCGTCCAGCATCGTGAGATGCAGAGCTTGTTCTGACTCTTACCCACAATACCTAAGTGTGGTGTGGGCCGAGGGGACCCACGTTACAGGCATGGAGTCAGGGTGCCTTTGGAAGCAGGAATGAGCTGGGCCCTGCCCAGCCAGGAGCTGCAGTGGGAGTGGGCGGGCGCATTCCCACCGTCTTTCAGGGAGCCTGGGTTTTCTAGTCATCTCTCTGTGACCCCCTCACAGGCCAATGCCCCCCACAGTGGGAATGAGGGAAACCCACCCAGGCCTCTGCTGCCTCCAGCAAGGAGAAAGGAAAGGAGGGAATTTGGAACTTACCTTTGTCTGGCAACTAAGGGGAGCTAAGGGGAGACACCCCCACAACACACACACACACACACAAACACACACACACACACTGGCTGGCTTTCCCCCAGGACGGCAGGACTGTGATCTGGACTTTAGTGACTTTGAGTGTAGTAATCCCAGCCAGATCCCCTGGGAGCAAATCTGCATGTTCCACCCAATGCCATGGAAATCCACAGGCATGGGGACCTCAGCTCGGCTCCCCTGTGCTTAAACCTGTCTGTGTAGAGTACAGATTTTTTTTTTTTTTTAAGAATCATTAATGAGAAAAATCTCCCATTTGGGGATTCTCCATAGCCTGCTCGATAAATGCCCATTGAAGGCATTGCCCTCTGACAAACAAAATGCCACTGGCCAAGAAGCTAGCATGTTTCAGGCTCCATGCTCAAGCGAATCCCTTTGCCCTGTGCCTTTCCTGCATTCCTTATGCAGACAAAACTGCCCTAGAAGTCACGAAGGACTGTGATTGCATAAGGACTTCCAATTCAGGCTCCTGGAATGTCACTAACCTGAGCCTGGCCCACTTCCCAGAGCGGCCATAGACAAACTTGGTATTAACAGCTCTCCCAACCCTGCTAAGTGTTCAGGCCATTGGCCTTGAGTTCATAACTCTTCTCCTAAAGGATATTAAAATGAAATGGGCGGAAGCCAAGTACATTTCAGGGTAAACCTTTGAGAGGCAGAGGCTGACGAGCACACAGGCAGCCTTGTTTGGAAGTGGCTCCATTTACAGCCTGGGCTCTGTAGGGTCCGGACCCAGCAGGGTGGAAGGGGCCCTGGCAGAGCCTTGGGGGCCGGGGGTGGGATCCCTGGCTATAGGAGCCAGACTCATGAGCGTGGGTGCATTCCCAAGCTGTAATTCCCCATGCACAAAGATACATATTTCCCTGGCCCCCACTTATCCTAATCTCCCACATTTTGCACAGTAGACGTAAAATATAGAAGTACCTGAAGCTAGGCATTGCCTCTTGAGGGAGTCTCATGTTTTATATACCTCCATGATCCTCCTTTTTCTCAACTCTTCCTCCTGTGGCCTGCCTTCTCAGCCTGCCCCTCTGCTGGGTCCTACCCCACCCCCAGCCCACTCCCCGTCCACTGGGTTATCAATGCTCCTTGGGCCCTGTGTGTCCGACGGAGACACGAAGTCAGACAGGCTCTGGAACACGCACATGCCCAGCTCCAGTGGACTCCTGATGGTGGTAACCTGGCCATCTGGGAGCAGCCACAGTCGGGTGGCCTTCACCTGCCTGTGGCCCTCTTCAGCTGCCCCAGCTGGCTCCCTCACCCCACCTCCAGCCTGGGGAGCCTCTGGGTGGGGTTTGTGGTACAGCCCTGCTGGTGGAAATGAGTGTAAGCCATGGCTGGCCACACCTACCCACCTCTCTCCCTTCCTCTTCACTCTTCCCTCTCCATCTTCCTTCCTCCTCAGCCTTCCCAAACCCCCTCGAGCCCCGAGTGCTCTGAGAGACCTTTCCTCAGCTCCTAGGCAAGGCCCATTTCTTGCTACAAAATGCCCAGCCAGCCTGAGCCTGGCCTGCCTCTGAGCTCCGCAAGCAGATGTCAGCATCCACGCCTGCTCTGTGCTCTAGAGGCCAGGTGAGGAAGGGGAAGCTGCAGAGAGCAAGTTGGGTGAGGCCAGAGAAGAACCCTTACCCTGTCTCCCACCATCTTTAGTAGGGCCCAGTCTCGGAAACTTCTGGAAGGTACCTTACTGCGCATCCCATCTAAAGGACTGAGGGCCAGGGCGTGTCCGGGGTCACTCTGCAAGGTAGAGGCAAAGCAAGGCTTAGACAGAGGCCAGGCACAGACTACTTAGCCCACTCCAGAACTGGAGAGTGAGTGACACTGTCCCAGAAGTCCAGGGAGCCCATAGCATGGACAGGTGGGGGCTGCAGGGTCGGCCGCTCTTGGGGCCAGCAGAGGATTAGAAGGGGTGGCCTCTTCCTCTCTCCAAGTCTGTGCTGTTGGTCTCTCTTCACGAAGGGACAACCTGGGGCAAACTGAAACCTCATCAAGCCTAGCTTACAAACTGCCTTTCATCTTTGTGTCTGAGAACAAAGTCTGTGGCTTCACTCCTCTGCTAGGGAAGATGAAGTACATGCCCTCTGTGATGTCCCGTTTTTCACTCTTCTACTGGCTAATAATTTGTGTTCAGAACTTCTCAGAAAAACCTATGTTATTTATACCCTGACTTGGCTTCAAAAAGGGTTTTTAGGGCAGCTTCTGGAAAACATATATACTTTACTAAGACAGGTAACAGGGGCTGGAGGCTGCTGGATACCTGACCACCCCTGGGTGGCCACTAGTGGGTGGGACTGTGAGTGGTGGGGAGGTAGGCATGGGGTCAGCTTCCTGGTGGCAGGGATGTTGGAGGCAGGCAGATCCCCACGGTGACCGAGCCCCTTACTGGGCCTGTGGGTTCCTGGCACTGTGCGGGCACTTCATATATGCTCTCCCACTCAAGCCTCACCCAGCCTACCGCCATCTTGGTCGCCTCACGCTACTGATGCAAACCTGCCCCCCAGAGATGGCCTCGGACTTCCTGGGATCACACAGCTAGTGAGCAGCAGGTGTGCCTCTCCCAGAAGCCGTGTCCAGGGCCTGTGAAAGTGTTCTTCCCAAAGAGGGTCTCCGTGTAGACCACCAAAGGCCTTGAGGTGAGGACAGAGCCTGACCTGGGCTTCCTAAGTCCTCACCCCCCTCAGCGCCCCCACTCCCACCAGGGCTGGTAGGTGGCCTCGGGGCAGCTGCCTGTGCAGGGCCTGTAGCAGCCCCCAACAGGGTCTAAATGGGTCCAGTCTGTTTGTTTGCTGGGTGACGGAGGTCCTCTGGGGTTAATGTCAGGCTAAATTCCCTGCGGTCCTTAATGCTTTTGCTGTGAGTACATACTACAGACTCTTTCCCAAGACTGTTAACAAAAGATAATCGTCACATTGTACACGTAGGCCTCCCTCTTAATGAAAGCTGCCCTCACTGTTCAGCTCTTGCCTTAGGACTTTGGGCCTCAGGAAAATGAGCCCAGAGTTACTGGAATTTGTTTTAATTAAAAGCCTCTTAACCTCCAGCGTGTCAATGTGTAACCCCGCATTCCTCTTGCTCTTTGAACGAAGCCTGTTTTTGTTTTTGTTGTTGCTGTTGTTTTTGCCTGTATATGAACATAGAACCAAACAGAGTCCGGCAGGGCCTCCAGGAGACATTAAGCCCCCCTGCCCACTGGGCCACACTTGGCCCTCGCGCTCACTCACAGACAGCCTCAGCACTGTGTTGCAGTGGAAACGGGAGGGGACCCATGGCCTTGGGACACCTGTGCCACCGGGGCTCAGATTCACAAGCTAAGTCATGCTTCTGTGCTTTAGAAAATGACCTCATCTTCTGCCAAGGCCACAGGCATCAGGTTGCAGATGATTCTAGAAGCGGTTTTCAAAGTTGGGGGTGGCCATTGTGAGCTCACTGAAACGGCTGGCTCTGTGTGACCCCACACCCGGCTTCAGGGCACCAGGTCCGTGCTGGGGCGTGGCATCTCCTCACCCTGCTTGACCTTCCATCTCTCTGGAAATCATTTGTCCACCATGGACCTCCAGGGGGGTGCCCACCCCCAGAAGAACAAACTGCTCATCAGGGAGTCACTCCTTAGCTGTAGTAACAGGACAGATTTGCTCTCCCCGTGAAGACAGATCATGTGGCTCCCAGTTCAGAAACCTGATTTGGGGGTTAGGTGAGGGAAGTACATCAGGGTCTTACAGTAAAGGAGTTTTCCTGTATCCCAGGTAAAGATAAAAGTAGTTTCAAATTTAGAGACAGGGAAGGCACCCACAGTGGATGCCCAGTACCTTCCTCGGTTCCCAGACTCAAGGCTCTTCTGAGCTACAAGGGCCCTGACAGGATGCCTGACATGTGGCCAACTTACATGGGCCAACAACCGTCAGAGAACCCCTCCCCACCCTCACCCCATCTGACCAGCGACCTTGCAGGCAGCACCTTCAGAGGGCAGACTCCGGGGCAGGGCCCATCTCCGACGTCCACCACCACCCCTGGTTTGCATTCACTTCAGTAACCCTGCTGCCTTTGTTTCAGTAATAAATCCCTTCCTCCCTTCCCCTCCCTACCTTCTTCCCTCACTCTCACTCGCTCTTCCAGAAATCCATGTGTGCTAACAAGCATCCTCTTTGGAAAGTATGAATAGGCCTCCCTGCGTTAGAGGTTGAGCCATTTATGCACTGGTTTGAGTTAGGCCAAGCAGCTCCCTCTCTCCTAGCATCTTTGTGAGATCAGCTACGCTAAGGGAAAGGAGTAGGTGGCACTCGGGTCTAGGGGACCTGCAGCTGGTCAGCATGTGACTGCTGGGGGAAGGGATACCAAGAGGTAGCAGGACATGGGGCTAGAAGGGTATCGAGTGCAGCTGTGTCCTCCTGTGTCTGAGAGACCAGCTCCTTACTCAGGAAGGCGAGGGAAATGCTTCCCATCCCTTTTGCCTCCTCCTCTATCTGAGTAGGGCACCACTTCTGCCAAAGCCCAGGGTCTGGAAACTCGGTCCCTGCTCGTCCAGCCCCAGTTCCTTCCTACACGCTTGACATCTGCCAGTCTTTATGGTAAGGGCTCATCTCAGGGGAACAAGGCTGAGACTCATGAAAGATCTCTAGTCTTAAAGAAGGGCTCAGTTGCATTCTTTGGTTAATTCCCAATTAGACAGAAAATTAAAATAGCAAGAGTACTCCACTCCTGAATATCCTTGTTAATTTTTAGACCTGGAATGTTCATCTCTGTAATGCTTTTAAAATCAACAAAATAAATGCCACATCATCCCCACGTTTGCTGTCATGAGATTATCAAAGTAGCCAAAATTGATACTTAGTTTGCGCATTAAATCTGTAATGCTTTCTCCCGTGAGTCCGCTACAAGTAAAGACATTTTCTACTTGGCAGAATTTTCTCCTACCACGAGAAAATTCTGAGTAAATAGCCTAGAAGTCCACCTGCTGGTCTAGCAGTGAACAGACCCCCATTGAAAGAAAGGAGCAGGGGACTCCCATTCAATCAACTTCTGTCTCGCTACAAACTCGGGGGGCAGTGGGCACTGAGACCTCTCCAGAAGACTTCACCTCACAGCAGAATTCCTGCTTCTTTCCGGCAACGGCCTAGGTTCCAAGCAAAGTAAATCTTGCAGAGAAATGAAACTTACTTGTTCTCAGACCTAACTTTTCTCTTGATTGACTAGACTCGATAGACACACTGTTCAGGTGTCTCCTTTCTAAAACAGGTCACATGGAGTATACTTGAATCATTTCTTGAGACCCAGCATGCTCAGGGTGAATTTCAGATGCTCTCAAAACTCTCGAGGTGTGCCTGAGGTCTTCTGTGCCTTTTGACCACTCTTCTTTTCATAGTGCTTCCGTCCTGTTAGTGTCTCAATGTCCACCTCTGCTTCCTGTGTCCCTCCTGGTCAGCCTTGCATGGGCGAGAGAGGTCCATAACCACGATCCTCAAAGCGGTCCCTGAATTCAAATGATAACCATTTATTGAGCACAGACTAGGTGTTAGGCATGTCCTCAGTTGTTTATATGCATGAACCCATTTACTCCTGACAACAACCCTATAAAGAAGGTGCTAGTGTTATGTTCCCCCTTTTCAGATGAGGGCTTTGAGGTCGGATGAGGGCTTTGAGATCTAGTCCTTACACAGCTATAACTAGGCAGCAGAGCCAGAGCCCGAACCTGGGCAATCTCCCGAGTGCAGCCTCAGGAACAACCACCCTCTCTGCATAGGCTGACCCAATTTCTGTTCCTCTGTGACTTCTGGAATGCTGTTTTCATACGGGCCTCTTTGGAAGCACCTGGCACTCACATCACAGTATGAGAAAAATGAATTCAAGGGGTGATTCTTTGGAAAAGGTATTAAAATAGAGAAAATACTCGCTGGTCTAATCAAGAAAATAGCAAGGATGCACAAATACAAAATTGGAGGTGATAAAGGGGAAATAAGCCAATGCAGAGGAAATGAAAGAAGCAGAAGATTATGTTTTATCTTTTTGCTCATATGTATTTGCGCTACATGATACACGTGAGATTTCCAAGAGGAAATGTCCAGTTGGCCACTGTATGCAGCCACGCTCATTCATTTATGTGTTACCATTCATTTATGGAAGCTTTTGTGCCTCAACAGCAGAGTTGAATAGCTGAGACAGAGCCCATGTGCCCTCCAAAGCCTAAAATATTTACCATCTGGTCCTTCGCAGAAGAACTTTGCTGACCCCTATGCTGGAGCCCTGTGATTTCTCCAGTTTCAGACTCCTTCCTAGTTAATTTCTCGGTTCAGAATTTCCAAACCAAGTAGTTGTTGTAGATTCAGACTTCACATGTGTGCCTGCCCCATATATGGTGTCCCCGTTTTAGATGCTATTTTTCTAGCCATGGATGGCCTCTGGTGGGACAACCATGGGGCCTCACCTCAGACCAATACAATTGCTTTTATCTCCATTGTAGGGATTCCTGACAGTTTTCTTCTGCTGCATAACCAATGATGATTGCTTAAACCTGTTTATTAACTTGGTTCTGTAGGTCAGAAGTCTAGCCCTGTAAGGCTGGCTTAAATCGAGCTCAGGCTGAAATCAAGCTGTCAGCCTAAAAGCAAACCATCGGCCAGCTACATTCTCTTCTGGAGCATGGAGTCCTTTTCCCAATTCGTTCCTATTATTAGCAGAATTCACTTCCTTTCGGTTGTAGGACTGAAATCCCCATTTGTTTGCTGGCTATTGGCCAGGGACCTCTCTCGGCATCTACGGGCCACTCTTGGGTCCTTACACCATGGTTCCTTCCATCTCACCAATGGAGAACCTCCTTGTCAAATCCCTCTTATGCTTTGAATCTCTCTGGCTGCCTTTTTTGCTACCGACTGGAGAAAACTCGGCTTTTAAAGGGCTCAGGTGAATTGGTTAAGCCCAAGGGATAATCTCACTTTCTTAAATTCAACCATGTCATATCACAAAACCTCATCACAGGAGTAATATCTCATCATATCGGCAAATTGCACCCATCATCACAGGGGAGGGATTAGACAAAGGTGAGGGGCATATGGTGCCATCCTAGAACGCTGCCTACCACACTGGCTTGTTGTTCTATTCCATCTTCTTACCACACCCAGTCCTCAGGCCTCATCTCTAGTCCCCATCCTTATAGCATATACCTGTTTTCTAATACCCTCATGGACCATGCTCCGGCTTCTAGTTCCTTCTTCATTTTCTATACCTGAGGTTTTCCTTTTCTTGCTTTCAAGGTTGGCATACCTTCAAAAATATGTCCATTATATTATGACCAGCATGTTTATGTGTTTGGAATGGTCGGGTTTCTTCCTTCAGTGGCATGTCAGCCATATTTTCCCAAATTTTAATGTTGTAAAACTAGGTCCTAAGATAACAGAGTCCATTAAAGTAAGTGGATCCTTGAAGCTATACCCTCAGTGGGCAGCAACCAGAGTTATAGGAAGAATTAATGGTTAATCAACCTGAAAACGTTACCAGTGTGTTCAGGTCTGGGGAATATTTTCCCCGTTTGCATTAGCTTTGCTTACCGTATTGCTGGGAGAGCTAAAATGTATGAAAACCAAGGAAAGGAAATTGTCGTATCCCTCTGAGACCTAAATCTTTTCTGAAAAACAGGCACATTAACTAGGTCCTCTTGTCTAAATACTCACTATTTTCAAATAGTTCACCACCGCTAAAAGCATATTTATCCTGTTTCCATTTCAACTCTGCAAGCGATCTTCAAATGTTGTTTTGATGCTTTTCTTCAGATGTGGCCGAGAAGTATTTTCAAGAGAGCATGGCTAATCTTAAGGATGCTGAAGGGACGGGAAAAGCCAAATTTCTTTCAATTCAAGATGATTATTGCCATTTTCTACAAGTCACTGGACAAAAAGAGGTAAGTGAGTTTGGCCCAGAGTTGACTGTTTACATGAGTTAATATCCAAAGTGCTACTCCTTCACCCTGCAAGCATCCATTAAGCCTCAGGCATGTACCAGGCTCCCACAGGGATAGGGATAAATAAACCCAGGTGGCCTCTCTTAGGCAGCTCCCAGATACTCAGTCTTGGGAAATGAAAACTATTTATAAGAATGTAGATGACATGGCCCCCCACTGCCCACAGGGATTCTAAAGGGCTAGAAACCTTGAAAACCCAGTGGGCAAACCCTGCTTCTCACAGCCTGTGGTTCTGGCTAGGATAGAGGGTGGCAGTTAACGGGCCTGATTCCTCTCTCCTTATTTTGGGTTATGGAAGGAATTTACGTATCTAATGAGAGCTACACAGCACAGAAATTACAGCTTAAGGTCCACGGAACCAGACACGCATGCTTTTCTTATGGTTTGTAAAAATGGAACAAGACCCAGAGTTTACATTCACTGGCAATTAAACCCTTGGGAACTTATTCCATGCAAAGCCTAACAGTTACCAGAAAGCCACTTGCTGTGGCTTAATTTATATAGATTTTTTTTTTTCAACTTTAACCTATCAAGGCAAATCCTTGAGATGAAAAGCTTGTATTTCCTCTGCTGTTCTGTAGACCTCCCCTACAGCTTTGCCCTAGCCCTTAACCCCTCACCATTCTCTCAATTGTTATGAGCTTAAGGAACGTGAGTTTTTAATCTAGATGCACCCATGTTCATCAGGCCAAAGTAGGACTGCAGGACCCATAACAAATGGAGTTTCCATATTTTTTTGGATCACCCAACTAAGTAGAGAGGGGCCTTCCAGGGGCCTCAGCTTCTAGAATATCTGGAGAAGTTCTATGGAGAGCGCTCAGGTCAGAAGTCTGGAGGGGGAGAAGAGGAGTCTGCCCACATCATGCCTTACACCTTCCAGCTCAGCAGTCACTTTTACCTCCAGAATGTACTGGTTATCATGTCCACCTCTGCTAGTCATCACCTCCTGCCCGGACCACTCGAACAGACTCTGGTCCCCCAGCTGCCTTTTCCACTCTTGCCTTTTCCTCATCCATTCTGAATAAGGAAGTGATGGTGATCTTTTCAAAATGCAGATCTGGTCAGTGAACCCCCATTTTCAAATTACTCCAATGGCTTCTCAGTGCCCTTAAAATAAATCAGAATCCTGTATGTCTCACAATACCTTCAACGCAATCTGGATTCTGCTGACATTTCCAGTCTTATTTTCCCCCCCTTCCCTCAATCTGTTCTGGCCACATTGGCCTTTTCTAATCCTCACTTTCAGGAAGTGTCAGCTTTCATTTCCTGCTCTTGGAAGGCTCTTCCTCACTGATCACCTGGCGAATGCAGATCCATCTTTGAGGACTCATCAGCTTGCCTAATTCCTTTCCCCAGTCTTCATTAGATTCTTCCCATTATTGTATAGAATCCTTTTTGACATAATAATAGGATAAGGGGTGCTTGGGTGGCACAGTGGCTTGAGCATCCAACTCTTGGTTCGGGTCAGGTCATGATCTTGGGGTCACGAGTTCGAGCCCCAGGTTGGGCTCCATGCTGGGCGCAGAGTCTGCTTGGGACTCTCTCTCCCTCTCCTTCTACCCCTCCCACACATGCACTCGCTCGCTCTCTCTCTCAGATAAATAATTTTAAAAAATATGATAAGCACGGTATAGGAATAACGTAACAATATAATAAGAATAGTAAGTTATGTGTGGATGTGTACCATCTCTCCCCTGACTGGACCGAATTCCGTGAGAGCAGGGACCCTCTTGCTCCCGGTGGGGAGCCATGAGCAGATGGGTGGGTGGATGCTTGGCTGTGGGTTGCCTGACTGCTCTGGCTACCACAGGGCATCCGCCCTCTCCCCCGTTTTTGTCTGGCTTCCTGCCCTGGTATCTGTCACTGATGCCACACTTCACCTCCCTTGCCTTAGTCACCCAAATCAGTGGTATTGAACTAGAGATATACCTTGCTCCCCTTTACCTCCCTCAGAGATTTTAGCAAACTGGCTCTTTTCGTTCTGTCCCCTGCCAGCCCTTTTGGTGCCCTGGTAAGAATAGAAAAAGCTGCCTCTTCCTCAGGTGGATGCCCCTCGTGCCAGAGCACATTGCTTGCAGAGCGGCACACAGGCTGGATTTCAGCTGTCCTCACTCTCCTGTCCTTGTGCATGACACAACCCACCCAACCAGACGTGGCAGCCTTGCACAGTGCTCACCCTGGCTGCAGCCCTCTCCCTGTGGGTTCTTGCAGGTGGCCAACAAGGCTGGGCCCGAGGACAGTCCCAGGCATGAGCACGGCTCTGTGCTCAGACCACCCCAGATGCGGTCATTGCCCCTACATGGGCTAGAGCCCTGTGCTAGCAGGAAGGTGATCTTTGGGAAGGACAATGACTTTTAAGGTAAAATGTAAGTGAAGGTCACTCTGCCACAGATTAAGACACTTGTGTGGGGCTTCTCTTCTAGTTTTCTGTTCAAGAACCTTCTCCAGCTTCTTATTTCCCATCCAAACTCCCGAGCCTGGCATGAAGGCCCTCCACCAACCACCAGCCCTGCCTGCAACTCCTGCCTCATCTCCCCCCTGCTCCCCTTCCTACTCTCTGTGCTGCAGTCAGATGAGCCCACTGGCTGGCCCTGCCCTTCTCCCACCTCACCCCTGGGCTCCCAGTTCCCACGCATCCTCTCCTTAGCCCACCCGGGTCCTATTTTTCCTTCATTCCTGTCCGTTACGTTGTTCTGCTTCTCACAGACTGACGCCATCTCTGTTTCCACCCATGTGACATCTCTTCCATTGCCATCTCCACCTGCCATTCAAATTCATGCACATCTCTCTCTAGTTTCCCCCACCAGGCTAGAAATGGCATTGAAAGCCTCATTTAGCAAAAAGAGTCGGCTCTTCTTTCCATCATCGGCTCCTCAAAACCTGACGACCAGTTTCCATGGAGAAGTTGCCAAGCCCAGCACCTGCACCTTGCCAAATCCTTGCTCACAGATGCTGGGGGTTGGGCTTCAGTGTCAGGCAGGTTCCCCATGCACCAAGGTGGGTCACACACTTCACAATTTACAGTTTCTCTGCTCCTAGGGTGTTTCATCTTTCCACAAAGAAATTGTTTCTGCCTTATCAATGCCTTCGCTGTTCCACACCCCACACCCCACCCCTAGCACTTAACTCATATTATTGCCCATAAACTGAGTAAAGCTTTGTCAGCTCCTTCTGCCCGTGGAGCGCTTATCAGGATGCCTTCAGGACTGTTTGGTGGGGGAAGCCCTTTAACGGGTTCCAGCCTTTTTTGGCTCTCAAATTCAGCATTTGTATTCCATTGCCATAATCATGCTTTCATGAAAGTACAAGGCCATGGAAGAATTTCAGAAGAAATGTGGGGGATGGACAGGCAGGACTTTCCCTCTGTACGTCTTGGGGTCTGACTGAAGAGATTAATGTCAGAAGATCCTGGTTTCTGACCAACTCATGTTTTTTACTCCACATTGGTGTAAATAAATCCAATAAACCACACAAAATGTCAAATATATTTAATTTTTTTTTGCCATGTTAGAATGTTTGCTTTTGGTTTCCTAAACTATTTCTTATGAGAAATAGAAACGCCTGGAATATATTCTGGATGTTTTGAAAGTACATAAATTGCCAGGAAACTCTAATTTTCACTTATGTAAGAACGTCACTGTGCGCAGAAGGAAAAAGAGCCTGCAACTGAAAAGGATTAAAATTATGGGCCAGATTCAGATCCTAGGTCAAACACTGGGGAACTGTCTGATCCTGAGTGAGTTTCCGATTGCTCTGTGCCTCAGTTTCCTCCTCTGGACAGTGAGGATTAACATTGTACTTATCTAAAGGAGACAGAATTAATGAGCTCAGGCAGGTACACTGTTCAGCGCAGTTCTTGGCACCTAAAGGATGCGATACATGTTAGCTTCTGTTCTTACTACTCAGCTAAAATGAATTCCTGTAATACCTGAGGTGGCTTCGTTCTCCAGGTGTCCTTCATGCATTCTGTCTCCATGGTTAACACCTCCCTGCCCCCGTATATGCTATTTCCCGTGTCCTGTTTAAAGAGAAAAGTAGGCTCAGTTCATGAGACACTACCCAAACCCAATCCCTGAAAAGTGAAAATACACATCAGTTACATCATTTTCTTTTTTGAGAGAGAGAGAGAGTGCGTGCGCGCATGTCGGGGAAGGGGCAGAGGGAGAGAACATCCAAGCCGAATCCAAGAGTGGGACGCTTAACCGACTGAGCCACCCAGCCTTAAGGGGCGTTGATCTTTACCAGCCTTTGAAGTTTCTAACCAAACTTTAACCTTTGTTCCTTTCACAGAGAGCATCCTCAATCCTGAGAGAGTCCCTGGAAGCCAAAGTGGCCATGTTTGGTGATCTCAGTCCCGAGGTGGCGGAGACCTACCGGCTGTTGGGTGGGGCCGACCTGGCTCAGGGGAACCACAGTGGGGCCCACAAGAAACTGAAGAAGGTAAAGCTGGAGCCAATACTAACGTGGAGAAAACTCTCCCCACAGGGCGCTTTCTCTCCCTCCACCATGCTGTTTTTAAATGAAACTTTATCAGTAAGTTACTAACTTTATAAGTAAGATGACGTCACTTTTGCACTCAAGCTAAGCCAACACTTTTTGGAAGAACAATATAGTCATCCTATTATACACATATGTTGTTAAATGAATTATCAATGATTTTTTACCATGCAGATATTTTCAAGTTTTTGCCTAGGGCAGTTTATCCATCTTTTATTTTATTGTACTCTTTTTTGTACAGTTTATGGAGGAATTCTTGAATTCTTGTGTGTGTTCTTCTGGTATTTATATGTTTGTTTCTTTAAAATCTGGGGTTTGTTTGTGTGGAAGGTGTGAGGTAAGGATCTAATGTTATCTTTTTTTCAAATGGCTACCTAGTTGCCCAGTACCGTTTCATTAAAGAGCCCATCTGTGCTCCAGTGATCTGAGAGAACACTTTCATCATGTACTACACTTCTATATATACTTGAGTGGATTTCTGGATTTCTGTTCTCTTCCATTTGTCTTTTTGTTTATTCAAATTCCAGTGCCTCATTGTCTTAATTATAGAGATTTCATAGCATGATTTAATAGCTGGTAGGACTCGACTCCCCTCATGGTTTTTTATCTCCCTAGGGTATCAGGTTTTCTAGACATTTTTGCATATTTATTTTTCCACATGAATTTTAGTATCAACTTGTCTAGCTCCATAAGAAGTTTGGTGGTATTTTTTGGAGGATCACGTTATTTATAAACTTCTGGAAGACTGACATCTTTATGATGTACAGTCATTCTACCCAAGAACAAGGGATGTCTTTGTATTTGTTCATGTCTACTTATGTATCATTCAGGCACATTTTAAAGTGTTTCCTAGATAAGTTCTGCACATTTCTTATTAGGCAGATTTCTAAGCATTTCCTCTTCCTTAATGCTGTTATAATGGAGTTTTATCTAGTCTTATACCTTTTGACTGTATATGTGTGTGTGTGTGCAAACTGTTGGTTTCTCTCTATTATTTTTTGTTTTGCTAGCTTAATTCTTTTCTTCTTTGAGTTAATTTTTTTTTAAAGATTTATTTATTTATTTGAGAGAGAGAGAGCATGAGAGGGGGAGAGTCAGAGGGAGAAGCAGACCCCCCGCTGAGCAGGGAGCCCGATGTGGGACTCGATCCCAGGACTCCAGGATCATGACCTGAGCTGAAGGCAGTCGCTTAACCAACTGAGCCACCCAGGCGCCCTCTTTGAGTTAATTTGAGCATTAGTTCTTTCAGGTTTTTCAGGTGTACTATTACATCATCTGCAAATAATTTTACTTTCTGTTTTCCAGTTCTTATGACTCTAATTGATTTCTCTTGTCTAATTGCACTGACTCTTACCTCTAGTACAATAATAAGTAAGGGTAGAGATAATAGGCATCCTTTTCTTGTTTTGATCCTAGTGGGAATGCCTGTAGTGATTCTTCATATAGTAGATGCTGGCTTTGGACTAAGGTTTATATATTTTATCATGATAAGGAAATATCCATCAATTTCTATTTTCATGAGTGTTTTTTATTAGAAATAAGTGCTGGATTTTATTAAAGAGTTTTTCAGCATCAATGGAAATAAATAATCATATGATTATTGTTAGATCACTTAATATGGTATATTTTATTATAATATTGAACCAACCTTGCATTCCTGAAATAAATCCCCTTAGTCATATTGAACTATTTTCTCAATACAATGTTGATTCTGTTTGCTAACATTTATTTTAGGATTTTTTGCACCAGTATTGGTAAGTGGTATTTGTTTAAGTAACAATGTTATATTTGCTTCATAAAAATAATTTGGAAGTTTACCTTTATTTTCTATCCCTGAAGGAATTTATGCAGCACTAAAACTATCTAGCCTTTGAAGGTTTGTACCCCCTGTGAAACTCTTTAGGTCTGGTGCTAATTTGAATGGTGGGAAATTTCTTGACAATCTTCTCTATTTCTCTATAAAAAATTGCTCCGTTGAAGCTTTCTATCTCTGATGAGGTCATTTTAGTAAACTGTATTTATCTATTTCACTATCATTTTTAGATTGATTTGCAAAGTAATCCCATGAATTTTTAAAATTTCCACTTTTTTCATAGTTATCTTCCCATTGTAATTTCTTCATTTTATATTTGGATTTCCTCACCTTTTTCATTGACTCAGTTAGTTAGTGGTTTGTCTATTTTGTCAATTTTTCAAACTCCATAGGTCAATAGCCTTCCTATTCTGTTTCACTAATTTCTGATTTTATCTTTATTATTTCTTTTCTCATGACTTATTTTGTTTTACTTTGTTGGAGTTTTTCCTTTTTGAATTGGGAATTGAATTCATTTGTTTTCATTTTTACTGAGACAGTATTTTAGGCTGTGACTTTTCCTTTTCTTACTGCTTTAGATGCATCTCATAAATTTTATCATGTTGTGTTTTCATTACATGAATTAGTTTTAAAATGGGGAAAACCTGGGAACCTCTAAGTAACATAACTGACCAAACCAAAAGAAATTAACTTTAGTTCTGAGTGGGCTGCCCTATGCGTTGAGCCTTCTTCTCTTTTTACGATTTTTCTGAATCTGTGGCAGAAGGCATCAGGTTTGGTAACATGGGTGGTGCCTAGTTTTTTTTTTTTATTCTTATGTTAATCCCCATACATTACATCATTAGTTTTAGATGAAGTGTTCCATGATTCATTGTTTGTGCATAACACCCAGTGCTCCATGCAGAATGTGCCCTCCTCAATACCCACCACCAGGCTAACCCATCCTCCCACCCCCCTCCCCTCTATAACCCTCAGTTTGTTTTTCAGAGTCCATCGTCTCTCATGGTTCGTCTACCCCTCCGATTTCCCCTGCTTCATTCTTCCCCTCCCGCTACCTTCTTCTTCTTCTTCTTCTTTTTTTTTTTCTTAACATATATTGCATTATTTGTTTCAGAGGTACAGATCTGAGATTCAACAGTCTTGCACAATTCACAGCGCTTACCAGAGCACACACCCTCCCCAGTGTCTATCACCCAGTCACCCCATCCCTCCCACCCCACCCCCCTTGGTGCCTAGTTTTTAACAAGATGATACATGTATCTATTATCACATAATCAACGGTAGTTATCGGTCACCTTCTGTGCATCAGTAGCTGTGCTCTGCAGACCTGGGGAAAAACAATGATCAAGACAAATATGCTTCTTGTCTCCATGAGACTTTCCAGCCTAACCCAGAAGATATGTTAAACTAATCATTTCAGATAATTTAAGCATTATACCTGTGCCAAAGATATGATTGAGGGAAGACGGAGGAGGGAAGCTAAGGTGGCAGTTGCCCTGGGTTTCTCCATCCTCCACTTCTGAGCTCATACTTATTGACTGATTGTTATATCCCTGGCACTGTGTTGAACGATTTACATATACTATTTAAGCCCTATAGCAACCCAAAGAGTCAGATACCTCTACTGTTTTTTACAAAGAGGAAAACTGAGGCTAAAAGTCTAAGTGTCTCAGCATTGATTGCAAGGTCAGGAGTTGTTGGAGTGGGGCTTTGGCACCAAGGAGTATGGGCTATGCGATCTATCCTGCACTTCACCCAGTTCACATCTCGGGCTTCTCAGCAAGATTTTGTTTGAACGAGGGCTTCCTATCCTTAAAAAACATTTGGAAACCGGTGACACAGTGGGGAGAATGCCAAGATCAGGATAAGAAGGAGTTTTTGGATTACCGCTGACAGAAAACAGTCAAACTAGCTCAGGTATAAAGGGGTATCTATTGTTTTGTGGTTTCCAGGGAAGGGCCAACAGGCAGATGCTTAGCAGAGCAGGATGCAGCTGAGCCTGAAGAGAATGTTCCAAGGCTATCTCTGCCCTGGACTCCTGCCTGCTTATCTCTCCACATCCTCCTCCTCCTCTGTCATGGCAATCACTCCCTTCAAGATGGAGATCATGGCTGCCAGCCCTCCAGAGTTTTACTTCCTACTCTTGTGCCATTTCTCAGTCATAGCTTGAAAGATCCTAGGGAAAGGGCTATAGATCTGGCTTGAATCAAGTGCTCACCCTGGATCAGTCAGCTGAGGCCAGGGGTGTGGTAGGATGTAAGAACATGGTGCCCTCAAGGGTGCCCTCAGCCCCCCGCTGTCCCCGGTGGGGGGGCGGGGCGGGCACCACGACCGCCCAGCGTGGAGATAGTGCAGTAAATACGGTCCCATAGTCAGAACACCTGGGACAGGGTCCCTAGAGCCCCTCCCTGGTTTTGAAGCCTTTGCAGTGAGCCCAGTAGGCATCCAGTAGCTTCCTCCCTGAGAATATTCCAGAACAGTGAGGGAGTTGCAGACTGTAAACCCCCAACTGTGGTATTGTGTGCTAAGTTCTCCCGGTCCACACTGGGCTCTATGGGAGGGAAGGGGCTTAGGGAAGGTGCCCATAGATAAGTAGTCCTGAAAAAGAGTGTAGCCTTTTAGCAGAGATAGGAATTCCCAGGTTGTAAAAGGGGCGGGAGAAGAGGTTCAGGGGTGAGAGAGTGAAGCCTCTTTAAGAAGCAAAAACTTCTTCTGTCGGGAAATCGTCCGGGAAAGACATGGGGGCAGGTCTCTGCAGCCATGTTTGTAGGTTAAGGGCCTGAGACTTGATCCTTTAAGCAGGGGTCCCAAACAATGGCCAGTTCACTGCCTGTGTTTATTTCATTACAGTTAAGGATATAAGCCAAGGTAAGAATGGTTTTCACAGATAGTCATAAAACCTGTCATCATTGACTGGAGTATAGGGAACATAAACCGAGCCCCCACTGAGTGAAATCTTACCTGCACCAAAAAAGAAACCCATTCTTCTCCTGAGTAAAACTAGATTACAAAAACACCTACTCGTAATTTCATTGATAAAACAAACTCGAGGAAGTTTGCTCTCCCTCTTGTTATGTATGTGCTATACAGTAAGCCTCAATGTTTGTCTCTATATTTAGAGACAGTATTTACCGTGTGGCCCTTTGCAGAAAAAGTTTTCTGAATGTTGCTCTAAGCAGCTGGGCGCCGTGAAGGGAATTTTAAGCAAGGCACCACAGGTCTATATTTGTACTTTGGATTAAAAAAAAAAAGAAACACAGTAAGGACAGTGTTGAGAATGGACTGGAATGGGCCAAGAATCAAGGCAAGAGGCTTGAGAAAGATGAGAAATCTCTGTGAAATGGTGGTAACAGCAACACCCAGACTTTCTTCCCCCCACATCATCCCAGGGGTAGAATGAGGGGAGGGAAGTGAGGCTGCTTTATAGAGAGTGACAGGATCCAGTGGGGCCCAGGGGGCCACAGAGCACCAGAAGGAGAGGACAGAGCTTTCCTGGCCGAGACACTGCCTGCCCTTGGGAGCCTCCACTGCGATTCCTCTTCCGAGGGTTCAGCCTAGCCACTCAACTCTGGGCCGGGGAGGGACCCCAGGAATGGGGGAAGCTGGCAAATGTTAGCAGATGCCCAAGAAACTTGAGCAGGGGCCACGTGAACCTTCATGAGGGCCCCGCTGTCCCCGGTGGGGTGGGGCGGGTACCACGATCCATCACAGGCTCAGAGCCAGGCTGGCTGCAGCCCAGGGTGGCTCGTACGTCATTCCTAATCCTCACAGCCCAGCAGGTCAGACCTTAGTAGCCCTGTCCTACTGGCAAGGGGCCTGAGGCGCCTGGAAACAAGTAAGTTGTATATGGGCAGGTTCCTCTTAAGTAAGGTTCACCAAGCATGGGATGTTAAAGCCCTGCATGAGGGTGACCTTCTGAATCTGACTCTGGGGCAGGAGTTCCTGGGCCCAAGGATCTGCATTTTAACTTCTGGAGGAAGGTTGAGATCACTGCTCTGGGCCCCATACCCACCCACGGGGCTTAAAATCAGCTCAGCCTCGAGAAACTGTCAAGTTTCATCACTCCCAAAGACTGCCATGGAAGTTAGTGACATTTTTTCCCTTTAGTTTGGCCTCATTAACCATCAGTCCCAAACACCATGGCTTTGACATTTTAAAGCTATCAGGCCATTTGCCAGAATGTGGGAAGAAAGGGTTGAAACTTGTATGTCCGTCAGTCATGCGTGCTGTCGTCCACGTGGTCCCCACTGCCACTCCTCCGCGTGTGCCCATCTGAGGACAGGGCTGGCCACACTGTGAACGCTGGGGCACGCACACAAGACCTAAAACACATCCTGCACATCTGTCTGCTGCTGAGCCCGACTTTCTCAGTCGCCATACTTAGCACCCGGCTCCGCGGAGCCAGCAGCAGCTTTCTAAAGTAAAGCTACAGGCAGAGTGTTTCTCTCCTTTTTATCATAACAACAGTTCTGTCCCCCAAGTTTTCGACTGTGGAACAGGAATCCAGTGAACACGGGCTTTTCCAGATGTGCCCTCCTGTGCTGAATGGCCTGGGCATGGTCCTGGGCGCACAAAAAAAACAGGAAGGCACGAGAAACAAAGCAGACCATGAGATTAAATTACTGAGAGGAAAACAATTATTATTGATCTGTTTTTCAAAGGCATCTGCCTCCAGGGCACAATGGGAGAAATCTGCTGGCTCCAGATGGAAATTTCCACAGCAAAAGTTCCGTATGCTTTTGCAACATAGAGACCTGGTTTGATTCTAGGATGGGCGTCACTGCCAACATTTTCATCCAGGGGAAAGCCTGCAAAAAAGGGTTCCTAAAGACTGTTTCCCAGAGCAGTAGCCTCTTGGGACTCATCCTGGACCCAGTGACAGGATGAAGTTGGGGTGGCCTCCCCCCTTCATCTGGCCTCCCTAGTGAGTACTGTCCTCATCAGGGTTATTCCACTGCCTGACTGCTTCACAGCTTCCAACATTAAACATTTCCATAAAAGAATAACATGATGTTCTGTGAGTGACCTCTCTCCAAGAAATTCAAAACCCACTATGATGAATCAGTTGAAGAAAGGCAGAGGAAAATGGTTTTTATTCATAGATTGTAGATGAGATTATAGATGTAGACCCTGGAAGGGTCTCATGTGATCATGGATCAAGACCCTAGACCAGCCGTTCCTCCAGCCGGCCAAGCACCCAGAGCCTTCTGGTTGACAGCTGTCTTTTATACATAATTCATGCACTGTCATTCTGTCAGTGGACCACTGAGTTTTACTTTCCCTTTAGCCTACGTGGTGTTTTCCTGGTTGCCCTGGATACCAGGAAATCCAGAGCAAGTTTGGAGTCCCCACACAGCCCCATGTTAGCCCACACTGTTTTCAGGTGTGGTCTTATTTATTGTCCTTGATCCTGATTTTCCTAATGGTCATTGACTAAACCCATTGCCGGGCTGCAGCAGGTCCCCTCCAGTCCTTTTTGGAAAGAGGAAGGTCATGCCATGAATTTCACATAAAAAAAATCCTGTTCTTGGGTTGAGAAGCACGCTTGAAGACGTTCCAGGTGATCCATCGGTTGATACAGGATAACCGTGGGAGCGGATGGTTAAGGGATCAAGGTCATCTAGCGTTGATCTTCTGTGGAAAAGGTGGAGCCTCCCTTGCCTGCTGTAGGCTAGGTGGGAATGAGAAGTCCAGCCCTGCTGGCCATAGGCGTCACCAGCTGCCAGGAAGAGGCCCCATGGGCACGTGGCCAGCAACGGAGGGAAAGGCAAAATCTCCTGCATAAATTCAGTGTGACCTTACACAAGTGGAAAGAGTGATGGTCAGGAATGGCTGGTGTGAGGGGCGCCCGGGTGGCCCAGTCGGTGAAGCGTCTGCCTTCGGCTCAGGTCATGATCCTGGAGTCCCAGGATCGAGCCCTGCATCGGGCTCCCTGCTCAGCAAGGAGCCTGCCTCTCCCTCTGCCTGCCGCTCCCCCGGCTTGTGCTCGCTCGCTCTCTCTCTGACAAATAAATAAATAAATAAAATCTTAAAAAAAAATAATTTAAAAAAGGAATGGCTGGTGTGACCACGCCGGCTCAGGAAGGACTCGGGCAAGACAGCTGAGCTCCATATCAGAAGGGAAACCGGCCACGAAAAGGCAGCCCAAAGGGCTTAGCTTGAAGAGGGTCCAAATCTCTTGCTCTGTCTGGCTCCGAAATGGGCAAGTCTGGCTTCTATACAGAAAGCTGGCTGCTTTGACCGACATGTGGGTACGCAGCCGGATTCCCCGCAATAGCAAGTCCCGCTGAGGCATTTGTCGTCTAAATGTTTGTGTTGCAGTTGTCCTGGAGAAAGATGATGGTAGCTTGCTCCAAGACAATGGCCAGGGGATGGAGCAAAGTCATGGGGGAGTCGAGGGATGTTGATAAGGATGTAGAAGCCACGGCACATGGCAGCTCGGAGGTGAGGAGTGAGGGAGACAAGGATGCCAAGCAGACTTCCTAGGCTGGCACTCAGACACTCAGGGAGAGCTTTGCAGATGGGGTCCGCTCTCAGCAGCTGCGTGAGTGGCAGTCCCTGGGCCCCCCTTTCTTCCTCATCTCCTATGTCCCTTGTCCTGGGGCCCCTGGTCCCACCTTATCTGTCCTTCTGTCAAGGGAGGCTGCCTACCCACCTGTGAAGCAGGTGGGGCTCAGAATTAGTGGGTTTCCAGGTAAGGGAGCTGCAGGGCTCTGTGTGTGCACATGAGAAAAAGAGAGAGAGAGAGAGGGAGAGACAGAGAAGGGGAATCAGAGTATGCTTCCTCAAACACTTTCCAGTCCTCCTGCCTGGGACCCCACCACCACCTTCCCCCCATCCTACAAGCCTCAACTCACATGTCACCTCACAAAGGCCTTCAGCCTGCCCCTGTCTGCTCTGCCACTGAGATGGACACAGGGGGGCATATTGCGGGGGCTCTGCAAACATCTCCACAGGAACGGGTGGGTATGGAGGAAGATGTGGGCCCAGTGAGGGCAAGGCTGGTTCCTGCGCAGGGCTCGGGTGTGCCCCTGTTTCTGCAGGAAAATGTGAGCTGATGAATTGTGTTTCAGTTTGTCCTTTCAATTCTCCCAAGGTCATCATTTGAGTAAATCACCTCTGCCTGCCTGGTAAAGATTCGTAAAGGAAAGCCTACTGGTGTTCTTCTAACCCTTGAAGACATTTCCCACTCCCACGTATTTTGGGTTCTGGTACCTTTTTTTCTTAAGGCCAGCCTTGAGGACTGACGTGAAAACCGAGGCACAGTTCATGAGTTTCTGGGTGATTCTCTGCCCTGGGCATACTGTTGCAGCAGATAACGTGTACAAAGGAGTAGTGATTTCAGATCTTGAGCATTAGAGGCTTTCTTTACAAATGTACCTTTCTCTGGCTTTGTTCTTCATTTCATATAAAGACAAAATACAAGTGATAGCATGACAGGCTTGGCATGGACCCTCACCGGGCGTGGCAAAGTCTGTCAGTTTTCCATTATTGAGCCACGCGGCCTTGCAGCTGGCTCTTCAGCTCTTCCATTAGTAAGGAGGATGTGTCCCCTCAGCACTTCCATTGTCTGACATTCCTTGATGGGAAGGATGCGGCAATTCTAGGACTTAAGGCTGGACGTTGATGGCGGAAGGGAGGGCTGAGGCACCCGCAGTCCAGCTCTGCAGAGGCGCTGCTATGAAAATAAATGAATGGCCTTGAGTCCTGACTGCAGAAGGTGAGGGATTCCTGCCCAAACCAGAAGATACGCTTCTTTGTGAGCTTGGGTATTTAGCTGTTGTGGTTTTCTAAAGCCAGAGTGACTGAGTCAGCTAACCTCCATGCCAGAGCTGCCCCCACCGAGCCACCCCTCCAACCACACTGGGAAGGCGTGAGCTCTGGGGCACAGAGGTAGACCAGAGCTAGGAAGACACCAACTGATGGCTCCTGTCTCAGCTGCTTTGTCTCCGGGGCCCCTTAGGAACCTAGCTCTCCAAACTCAGTCATGTCAAAAATAATTTTTTTAATTCCACATTAGATGCTTCAGGTTGTGTCTTAACGACCCCGGCAGCCATGAAGGACTGCTACGAGAAGGAGCACCTAGCCAACAGCACTCTTGCAACCACTGACCTTGCCTCGATTTGGGGGGCGGAAGTTTGTAATGCTCTACCCACGGCGAAGCTCCCCTACTGGAGGTTTTGGTAGCTGATGGATCCCTGGAGCCCCGTGGTCCAGCCATGTCTTCAGGCTCCATATATGAATTTCCTCAGATGACCTCCTTGTCCACTTGTGTCCTTATTCATTCATCTAGCAAATATGGCACACACTCAGCTGCCAGGGACCGGGCAGGGCCCTGGGGCACAAAGACAAGCAACACAAACGTGGTCCCTCTGGGGACAGCTTGCAGGCTAGTGTAGAAGCCAGCACCCCCTTTTGTCTTTCTGCAGTGGGACAAAAGCTTCTTGTTTGATGTTTAAGGAATAATAGAAACACAATTGACTTCTCCCAAGCCCTGCAGATAAAATCAAAGAGAAAAACAGCAATGTCACGGCTCCCCCAGATTCACCTGGATCCTGGAAACTTCAGGGTTTTTTGTTGACTTAAAGAAAAATGAGAAACACCCATGTAGGGACTGATTTCAGATCGGAGTGCGTTGGCCTTGGAAGAATCTGGAGGACACCAAACAGCTTTTATTTACGGTGTCGGATGTTCTATTGCCAGTGTTTGGGAGTTCTTTACTTAGTTCCGAGAGGTGTTTACAATGCCTGGCTCCCAGGAGGTTCAGTTAACAATTTATTGACTCTGTCTCTGTCGATGTCTATATTTTTAACAGAAGAATCGAAATACCTATTTCACACAAAAATGCTTAAACAGATTTAGCTAAGAGGAGCAGAACGTTGAGAAATTCAATTTACGTTTCTTAGATAAATACGCGGCTATGTAAACATTTTCTACTAAGGATCAGTGAGGGGTTATTTCACTCTTTTAAAAAGGTAGCTCTTGAAGACTAATTCCAGCTAATGGGTGAATGATTCTTTCTTGTTGTGGTGCCAGGTACAGCGTCCCTGGGCTCTGTCATCATAAAGGAGATTAGGCAGGGGCTGAGGACCTGTTTCCCTCTCTTAGCTGGCATCCCTTTACATCTCTTCTCACTTCAGCTAGAATTTGGGGCAAATCTTCTTAATGAGGATAAGTAGCCTTTGCAAAAATCTATTAATGCCAGGAAGAAAAGAGTCTTGACTACCGGGGTCTAGGGAGTAGGGATGGGGATGGAGGGGCTCACCTCTCTTGGGCTTGAGTATTGATCATGACCCTCTCTCCCACCTCCGCTCTCTCTACAAACATTTTCCCCGGGAAAAAGGATCAGCACACAAGGTCTGGAATGGAGGTAGTTAGTAAAACCAGTGAGAATTTGTATAAGCTCTGTCAATTGCCATGTCATTGTTCCCAGGAATCTGTGAATATTTAGCTACTAGTATGTCTTTCCCTAGGAAATGAGGGGCCAGAGAGAAACTTTGGTAACCAAAGGGGTAGGACGGAAATTCCTCCTGACTTTTGGATTTTGGAGGCCATCTGTTAAGGCAGGGTAAACTGAGACCCTCAGACCGTCTCAAATAATCGCTATAATGTCAGTAAAATTCTAATGTCACGATGAACAAGTTAGCACCAAAGCATGTTGACATCAGCTCATTTCAAAATGAGCTGCATCAGAAGCACTCATAAGTATGTAAACAGAGGAGTCAGGTGGGTTTAAAATTAGACCTGATCTTTTACACTAAGTTAAGGTATTTCTGGCCATGTAGGAGAAAATGAAGTCTATTCTGGCAAGAATGTTAGCCCTGGACAGGGGCCTCTCACTGCCAAGCAGAAGTGATGGGAAAGCCTGCTTGCTTCCTGCTTGCAGTCCCTTCCTGAGCACCTTCTCTGCTGGGCCCTGCATGGAGACACCCCCAGGCTTCCAACAGTGGGGAGCCACGCAGAAGAGGAGGGCTGGAAACCCGTCCCCAAAAGCAGTACAGAACTTTCTCAGGTTCCTGAATTTGCCAAGTTCACAGTTTATCTGTGGATTAAATCAGTGCTGGCTCAACCCCGTGGAATGAGCAGCACGTTGCCTAGGCCAGGCCTGGCCACGGCCCCAGAAGGGCTGGGGCTTGTTGGATGAAGGGGGTGGGATTTTGGAGAATTTGAATCATATGCTAAATGGAATAACAGAACCAGGGTACTACTTCCTGGTGTTACATAATTCAACCAACAGAGTGAAGATCTGTTATTTTAAAAAAGAACCGTGTCATATCTTCATCTAATAATATTTCTTTCCTCCAGAAGACAGCCCCATTCTCAGATTCCAAAACCACATTCTCAGTTCCTCAGATTGAACCAAACATTCAGACAGTTTTGATATTTTCCACATCTTATAAAGACAAAGCATTTTGGCTGCTTGCATTTTAATTTTCTCAAAGACCTAAAAATGGTTGTCAGATCAGAACGAATAAACAGTCTTCAGTACAAAGTCCTCAAACCCTCGCACTTTTTTTGACTCAAGCGGTTACCATGTAGAAAAACCAATTCAATATTTTAAAAATATAAAGTATTTCAGATGTGCAGAAAAGCATGAAGAATGTAACAAACACCTTTGAGCCCACAATCCAATATAAGCAACAAGACATGACCCATACAGTTGAAGTCCCCACTATTCCCTTTCCCACCCCCACCTCCAGATGACTACTGTCCTGAATTTGATATCATTCCTATGTTGTCTTAATTATTTTACTATGGCCTTGTTTTACATGCTTAAGCTTTGTATAAATGATATATATAATATATAATAATATATAACATAATAGTATATAATGCATTCATCTGCAATTTGCTTTTTTTCTGCCTATAATCACAAGATTCATCTATGTGGATATATACAAGCACATCAAAAATCTGTATGATATTGTATATATACTATATATATATATATATATCACAATTTACCTATCCATTACTAAATATTGCCAAATTGTTCTAAAAAGTTGTCGTACCGATTTCAACACCCACTATCAATATATAAAAGTGTTGTTCTTGCTTAATACCTTTGACAAAGCTTGGTATTATGATCAGACTATAATTTTTGCAGTAGAATAGGTGAAAGGATGACCTTGTTGAAGTTTTAGTTTGCATTTCTGATTACTAGTGAGCTTAGGTATGTTTATTAGCCACTTAGTTTTCAAATTCTTTGAATAATCTCTTTATGTCTTTTGATTATTTTCTATTGGTAAGTTGTTTTTCTCATTACCTTATAGGAGTTCTTTCTATGTTCTTAATACTAATCCCTTCTCAGTATTGTGCGAGTATTTTCTCTCATTGTACTTTGTACTTTCCCTCTTTGTACTTTGCTTAAGGTGAATTTTGGTGCATAGATGTTTTGAATTTTAATACAGTTAAATTTTATCAGTCTTTTACTTTTGGTTTGTCTGGAAGTAAGAAACACTTCCCTACCTCAAGGTGATGAAGATAAACCTTCAATATTTTCATCCAAAAGTTCCATTTATTCACTAGTTCAGCTCTTCCCCCTAGACCCTTCAGGGCCACTTCTGTCATCTGTCAAGTGTTAGACTCTCTGCCATGTTCTATTGATCTGTTTGTCTATCTCTGGATGAAAACCATCGTTGAGTTTTGGCCATCTGGGGGCACAACTTTCATCTTTATCCTTTCCTTGAGTTTGCCTTGGCCTGGTACAGGCAACCAAATAAATGGCAGCCCAATAAGCAGAGGGGAGAAATCAAGCCAAAGTTAGCCCTGGGTAAGACATAAACTGAACAGTTAACTCCTAAATATCCTAAGAAATTACTGTATAGTAATGAATATAAAAAGCCTATATAATATAAAGCATTTTTTAACAACAACAACAACAAAAAGCAAAGGCATTAAAAAACTTTTCTGGGCTATTATAAGGCTCATTTAATAATGGAAACTAGAGACCATCCCCAGTCGATTCCAGTGTTCTTACCTTTATTTTCTAAAATGAACGTAAACATAGTTCGCATACAGCTAGTCATAGGGAGTTCTGTAAAATAGTGTTAAAACTTTACATGTGTTCTCTGGATCCCTCAGAGCATCCAGATTGAAGGTCCCTGAAGGTCTGTCCCTGAGAAACCCTGAGCATGCACCAGTTCTGTCAGGCATGGGTCTTTATTTCATTCAAGGGAGACTTGATTTTCCTGAGAAACGCTCTCAGTGACATTGTTACAACCTCATGATCGCTACTTGGTGTTCTGCAGTGTCTTCAGATTCAGACGCTCTTGTACGGACTACAGGACAAGAGGACTCTGGCCACCCAGCAGACGGTGGACGTCCTGTCCAAGTGAGTTGGCCTCCGCTTGCACTGTTTCCTTTGCCATTCCGATCTCGAAGGAAGCTGGTTCTGTTAAGGTTCTGTGAACTTTCCGTGGGAAGTTTTACTAACTGACTTCCTGTAACTCATCAACTATACGGGACCAGTAAACTAGCTTCCCTTGCCCAGATACTAAGAAGAGATTAGCTCTTGAATAATGTCAGAAACACACTGGGATTCTTCCTCCTACAGACCAGCGCCTGCAGGTCACCTCCCCTGCGGGAAGGCAAGGGCGCAGTGCTCTAGCTTGGCCGGCTGGCCTGTCAGGATGGGGGGGCCGGAGAGCCCTCTGACTTCACCTTGAAGGCCGACCCCAGGTCTTCCGCAGCCGGTGAGCAGAGAAGAGGCGCACGCTCCGCTGTAGAGATGCTACACCTCACAGAGCCTGTGGGCAGACTGCCAAGGAACGATCATGGAAGCCTGGAAGGCGAGGAGACAGCCAGCAGGGGGCACTGTCTCAGAGCCCACCCCCTGAGCCGGGGCCCCTTCGGCCTTGAGCCGGCAAGGCCTCCAGCCCCAACCTCTCTGCTTGTGTTCTGCTCACTGAGCCAGCCAAGGGCCGATTCTCTCAGCTCAGCGAGAAGGGTCACAAAGAATTAGAAAGCGGGAGAAAAAAATCCTGTGCCCGGATTCTCTTCTCATTTATCTTCCCTCCCCAGGCTCCTTCGTGACCTGTAGCTCACAGTCGTGAGGCTTCCCTTCACCGCAGCAAGGGCTGGGCCGGGGGGGAACCGTGCGGAGGTCTGAGGGGCACCACACTCACCCCACCTTCTGCTCCTTGGCAGGACCCCAGAGGTGGCCGTGAAGTCTAGGCAGGCCCCGAAAGCCAAACCAGCCTTCTACACCGGCGTGGCCCCGCACACTGTGCTGGGGAAGGCCCGGCCCAACGCGGCGGACTGAGCACCGCCCCCCCGCCCCCCCAGAGAGAGCTTTAGTCATGCCTGGGCGCCGACACCGAGGGTCCCCTATCAGCCTCTCCAACAAGAAGATGGAATCCGACAGCCGGTCAGGGTTTGCTCTTTGCAGACCTCCCGTGGGCCACGTTTGGACGGTGGATACCCTCCAGGGTGATCTGGTGCTTTATAAAGAATTTGTCTTTTTTGCCGCCCAAGTGGTTTTTCTCGCCAACAAAAACTTGTACCCATCAGCACCGCTGGGGTTGCAAGGCTTCTCTTCAGAAGTTTACGATTTCCTGTGTGTGAATACAATGTACAGTATCTGGACGGAGAGCCCCTGGCATAGATCTGGAGTCAAGACTTGGAGCAATACAATTCTGGAAAAAGCCCTTTCTTATAGAAGATAATAGGGATTGAGAATAAAATGCTAATGAGAGGAAACTTGGGAGTACTGGGGTTGGTATGTATTTTTAAAATGAAGCTTGGGGCGCCTGGGTGGCTCAGTTGGTTGGGCGGCTGCCTTCGGCTCAGGTCACGATCCTGGAGTCCCGGGATCGAGTCCCACATCGGGCTCCCTGCTCAGCGGGGGGTCTGCTTCTCCCTCTGACCCTCCCCCGTCTCATTCTCTCTCTCAAATGGATAAATAAATAAAATCTTTTTAAAAAAAATAAAAAAGTAAAAAAATAAAATGAAGCTTGCCTCAGAGCTGCTCGGAGCCTAGAGAGGGGCACGAAGAAACTTCTCTTCACTCATGCAGTCATTCACTAAAAGTGGCTGAACACCCAGTGAGAGCTGGGGACACAACAGTAAACAAGACACACCGTCCCCTTCCCCTCAGAGCTTGCCAGCCAACATGGACGCTACGCTAAACATAATGGTGCAATTAGTTGGTAGCAGAGGGAAAGAGCCCAGTACAGCGAGGCAGGTAGTGAATGGTGGTAAACGGGCCAGAGGTCAGGGGAGGCAGGGGTAAGGGAGTGAAGAGAGATGAGCAGGAGTGAGGCCGGCCTGGAGAGGCTGCGGGGGAGGACCGCTGACTCCCGTGGCCTCTACTCCGGGCAGGAGAAACATGGCTGCCCTCGGGAGCTTCTTTTTTTTTTTTTTTTTTTGAGTTGGCCCAGTCCTTGGCCCCCTGCTCTCCCAGCTTTCTCTGGGTTCGGCATGTGAGGTGGGGAGGGTGGGAGTGGGACGAGCGCTCATGTCCCACAGTGCTCTTCAGTCTCCTGCGGGGGGAGGCCATTGCCACTCGAGAACGGAAAAGCAGAGTGGAAGTTTTGAGCACCTTTGTTCACGCTGTCAACAATGAGAGCTGGTGCTGGATAAAGGTGGACAGAGTACACAGTGGGTGGGAATGGGCTGTGGGTGGCGCTGCTCCTTCTCCTTCCCACCCTCATCCCACGGACTGCGGTCCAACGAGGCTGCAGGCTGGTGCTAAGATGGCAGCAGGATGCAGCCTGGGCCCCCTTCCACTCCAGCACCCAGTGGGAAACCCAAAGCCACTCTGGTTCCATTTGGGCAGGATGCCACCTCAAGAATTGATGGGGGAAATAAACCAAAAAGGCTCATGACAGGGTTAGAGAGACAGGCAGGGTCCCTGGTCCCCCTTGGAAGCTGTGAGCTGCCCACACAGACCACCACCCCTGGTACCCACTCACCCAGTAGGCCTGTAGTGGGAGGAAGGCACGAGACGTGGTCACTACTCACCAAGTGTTCCATCTAGTTGAAGATACGAGTTTCAACGTGGATGGGGGAATAAGCATTTTAAGTATACACCACACTGGAGTCTGCCAGGGACTGAATGTGTACCTCCAAAATTCATGATGAAGCCCTAGTCCCCAGTGTGAAAATACTAGGGGTGGGGCCTCTGGGAGGTGATGAATACGTGAGAGTAGACCCCGTGAATGGGATTAATGCCCTGATCAAAAGAGACACGAGACACGATCGCTCTCCACCACGTTAAGACACAAGACGACCGTCGGGCAACCAGAGAGCCCCAACCAGGCACCGAAACCACCAGCACTTCGATCTTCGACTTCCGGCCTCCAGAACTGGGAGAAAGAAATGTCCCTTGTGTGAGCCTCCCAGTCCGTGCTCTGCTCTTGCTGCAGCCTGAGCAGACAGGAGTCCATGCTGGGCTTTTGGGGGGGAAAAAGTGAATTCTGATGTGACTTCGTCCTTTCTGTATTTCTTGGAGGAGAAGGTCTTAGAATCACAGAAACTAAAATGCATTTTAAAAACTTTCGTCCCTACCCCAGGAAAGAATGAACTTAGGACCGTCCCGCCCAAATGTCTCCCATCTATTAAATGTGTTAACTTCAACACAAGAGGAAGACCATAGATATTCATGGTCTTTGTGGTAAAAAGTTACACACCAAGCAAGGGTATCTAATAACTCTTCTGTGTCTCCAACAACTCCAAGTTTTTCAAGCACCAAGAAACAGACATGACTTACTAACCCCTCCAATTTGCACTTAAGTGAACCATCATGTTGGTGTGCCTTGGGCTGTCCTGGTTTTAGCACTGAACGTCCCGTGTCCCGGGAGACACCTCCATCCCAGGCAACAACGAGATGGCTGGTCACCCTACAGCACTAGCCTTCCAGGCTGTGACGACCACATTCTTACCACAAACTGTCCAGTCTGTGTTTGAATACAAGCCAGCTGGTTTTTGCTCTGTCCGCCATGCTTTCTAATTCTGTGTGAACACCACCAAGTTCTAATTCAGGTAAGGAACCGAAACTTCTGAGAGTCTCCCCAGTGATTCTGTGCCACCACTTAAAGAAAAATAAAAAGAAAAAAACCATGCGTGTAAACACATATAGGTTTTAATTAGAGCTTAAATAGAAAGCACAAAAACACCTACTAGAAAACATTCATTTTCTCCAGGAACAAGGTGGGGTTTTTTTCTTAGATTTTTATTTTTATACATTCTTGTGACACTTCCCTCGGTAGGGAACAGCTTAGAAAGATCAGCTTTTTCGATGATTCCATCCTAAATATACACTGGAAACCACACAATATCAAAACCACCAGTGGGAGGGTGCAAAGCATTCTGTTAATATGGTTTTGTCTCCACAACGGTAAATACTGGTTCTGTCCCACCCCCAAAGTTGATTTCTATTGCCTCCAGAGCGACTGGTTTTAAAGGACCCGGAGCTGTGGGGTGATCTGCACAGTGTGGAGGGCCTGCCCTGCTCCTGGGTGATCCAGAGACTGAGCAACCAAAGATAGCTTGGGAGTCCATATCCGTGAATACTCTTGGCAGGCTACTCCTTGAAGATCCGTGTTCTAACATGGAAATATAAATTAAGACCTCAGATACTTATTTTCCAAATAGAGGTGGGTCATATTAGTAATCTGTCAGCACTCATTTACCAGATCACAAGGCAGGAGAGGGACATAAAACTAAGCCCACTCGGACTCACAGAACAGACTCCCCATCCTCAGTCTGTCTTGCCATCAAACCGGTAGGCTGTCCCCTTGACCAATAAATCACTTCTACAAACACCATCACCCACTACGGCTAACAGAAAATCAGCCCATCCTTGACTGTATCAGAAACGAGAAGTCTTTGCAAAGCCGTCACCTCTGTACCAGTTTGTGACAGTTACTGGCTCATCTGGCCGACAACAATGGTTTAAACTTGGAAGTCAACTTTGTCTACACCCGGATTCACAGTGTTTATAAGACAGATCACCCTGAAAGCTTTGCTGCATTTTTCCTTGGCTTATTAAGAAAATGCACTCTCCCTCAACTCTCTGCTGTGGCCATTTCTGGAGGCCGAGGAGATGGAGGTCTTGGGGGCTGGAGAGCCACTGTGTGACCCCGCCCCCCTCGTGCCATAACCACCACCCCCATCACCATAACCCACTTGAGGCTGATGTCACCTCGGATCGTTATTCTTCAGCTCACTACCGGCAGCTCTAGGTTCTGTGTTAGAGAAAATACAGGTTCGACTTTATGTGCAAGAAACGAGCTTGGATTAAAATAACACTGCTGCGAGAAATATTATTTTTGCATGAGGCCCTACCTCTGAAGATGGAAGCCTTAAAAGCAATGCCCTTATGTAAAAGAAAACAAACCCAATAAAGCACCCTCGCTCTAGTGTCTTAAAGGCGACCGTATGGATGTGAAGGTCAGCATCCTGTGGCCCAGGAGGGCAGGGCCTTTGCCTTCCGGGGGCCCCTCCTGGGTGCTTCAGTGCTGGGCAACCAGAGGGGAGCCCAGCTTCTTCCCCTAAAACATCTTCTTCTATTCAACATTAGTATCAACTCCCCCGACCAAAACACCCCAGCTGTAATCATTTCTGTTAAAAACTCAAAAACTTCCTTGAGATTGGTGGTGGTTTTTCATCGCGACGTCTCTGAGCTCAGAAAGACCTTGGCCCCTTTCGAGGTGGGGTGAAAGGGCTTCTTTGGGAGGCACCGTCCGCCCTGTGCTTCCAGGGATAACTGCACGACCATCTGGGAAGCAAGTTCTCATCCGAGCATCAGCGTTCTCTGTATGGTCTTCGGGGTCTGCCTCCCACCAGGAAAATTAAACGTTTAGATGCTAAGGGCTAGGGTGCAGAGAAGCTCGAGAATACTCTGATAGGAGCTGGCTACTCCAGAACTCGGGTTGTAACAAGAAAGAGTATTTAGACCGTGCGCTACTTAACCACCTAGTGCTGCAAAAGAAAATACTCGAAGCTAGTCCCAAGAATCATTTCCCCTGCACACGCAGGACTGGTGCAGGGTTCTGGGACCTGTGCAAACACAGCAAGTGTATTAGGGACTTGAAATATCACCATAGGCTGAGGCTCTTCTCTCCATAAATAAAACACTATATATATATTTTTTTTAAAGCTCTGCACATAGAAAGCAATTCATTCAGGTCTTAAAGTGAATTTAACTTTTTCCTAAAGAAAAAATCATTTAGAGCTTTTTTTTTTTTTTTTTTTTTTAATGGAAGCGCTGCTTCTTTCCTAGGATTTCTTTTCGAGAAGGCTTAGAAAAGCGTATACATTTTTCCTTTTCAATGCTAGTTTTTTATTTCATATTAGCACATGCAAGTAAGATTGACTCGTAAATATATTACTTTTACCTTGTTACCATATAGGCATCTGACCGTATGGATAGTTAATTATAATTTTAGGCAGATGCGAGGCATTTCTGTGAGCAGGAGCAAAACTGGTAGAAATTGTCTCTAGCAGTGAAGAGAAAACTCCAGGAAAAGGAACTTTGGAGACTAAAACGATAAAAAACATATTTGTCTTCAGTTCCAACTCAAAAATAAAATCCCAACACCTTTAAAGGCGTGAATTAACTTGAAACCTTTACAGATTATAGAGTAAATTGACATCGCCTGGAGCGCTCTTTGGAGAAAGAAAAAGGGGGCGTCTTAATCAAGAGTGAGCTTCCCTCCTTCCAATTAGTAAAGGCCTGTGTGTGTGTTGCCTCGGATTGTAAGATACCACCGGGAACAAAGTATTCATCAAAACCAGCGTCCCTCACTGTCCTCCTCCTGAGTGTCTAGGTAGAGAAGGGCCACTTTCTTTTCATCCGAAATCACCGACCTTCGGTCTACCACCCTCTGCAGCTGCACCGTCCTGTCAAACTCAGCCTGCTCCTTGCCCTTTTCCCCGGGGACCTGGTGTCCGGCCCCAGCAGAGCCCTGAGAGCTCACGCCGGCCACCCAGGCCTTCCCACTGCCCCCGTCTCTCCAGGCATCCCGGTCAGGGCCGCCACGCGCAGCCGCTTCCGTCCCTGCGGGAAAGAAGACTGTGGTCTCTCGTGTCCAGCGGGGGGTCACCTCTACGTTACTCACGTCCACCTGCAAGGGAAACGGAGTGTCTTGGGGCCCCAGCGCAACCCGCCTTAGCACTGCGGCTGTCTGCTACCTCGCCTCGCTCAGGGGACCCACTGAGCCGGAGGTGCAAGTGTTTCACACACAGGTCCTGGAAGGCGACCTGTTCAGAGGTTCTTGTTGCTGCGGGGACCCAGCCCAGTGCACCCGCTCATGCCCGACGCCTCTTCTGCCCCTGATGCATCTCCCACACTGGCCTCCGGAGGTGACAGGGAACTGGCCCTTTGGAAGGCGCCCTCTCCAGGATCGCCCTGCCCCCCGTGTACCTACGAGCAGCCTGGCTCCCGTCTGCCGAGCCCTCTCTGCGAGCACTGTTTTCTGAGTCACTAAGCGCTCTGGGCAAGGGGATGATTTGCTCAGTGGCCGGATGCCTCGGAGACGCGATTTTGACCTGCCTCGTGGATCTGCCGTTCCCTGATCACCCTTCTGTCTGAAAGGGGGGCCGTGACCTGGATTTGCTCACGGAACCCCGCTCGAGGGCTTAGCTGAAGGGGCTTTACAGAAGTCTGGGGTACCCACAGACTCTGCAGTTTGAAAATAATCACCACCCCTCCCCGCCCTTGGAAATGGGGCCCTGAAAAATGACTTCCCTTTTAGCATGAGACTGTTTGGAGCCAAACACACTGTGTCTCTCCATGTCTGTGGAAAGCTCTACGGGGCCAGGCTCTCCTGGGCCCCCCACCTCCTGAAAGGCAGGGACGGATCCTTGGAGAAGGACTTCTTTGGCCACTTGACTCTGATCAGGACCCAGGGTGAGGTGCCTCACAGACCGGGGGGGAAGGGGGGGGCCTGCCGAGCTGGCTGCCTGACTTGGGTCACCTTCCCCACTTACCTCCACCACCTCTGCCGTGGGTCCCTCGCGAGAGACGTGCTCAGTCCTCCAGACCCCAGTGGGGCCTATCTGAACGCGCTGGACAGACCGGCTTACGTCCTCGAGCACGTGCGACTGGCCGAAGCCCCTCGGGCTGGTGACTTCCACGGTGGCCGACACGGGCCCCTGGGACGTGGCCGGCTCCGTGCCGGGGGAGGCCCTGCCGGCGTCGTCCTCCTCACCGGAGGGGTGGTACAGTTCCTGGGTGGCCCAGCGCCTGAAGCGGAGGCCGGCAGCCGGGGCCTCCGCTGCGCTCTCCCTGTCTGGGCTCCCGGGGGCTGCCGGGCTGTGCCGCTCGGCCACACTGTCTTGTACCACCGACTCCACGGCCTTCTCGATCTCCCCGGCTTCGTCTTTGCTCAGCTCCTCCAGGTCTAACTGATTGGCGTCCACGGTTTTCGAGAGGTTGACTTCGGCAACCAAGGTCACGGCCCTACCGCCGGAGGTGTGCACTTTCTTGACGTCGATGGACATGTTCTCGGGCCCGCCCTGACCCTCTCTGGCGAGGGCCGACAACTCCTCCTTCACGCGCTCCGGAAGGCTTTCTTCTAGCTGCCCGATCACCTCCACCAGCTGGTGTCGGGGCTCCTTGAAGGCCCCCTTGATGGACGTGTGGAAATCGGGTGGTATTTTAATCTCCTTTTCGATGACTGTGGGTTCAGCATGAAATTCACCGCTTCTAGTTTGTTCTTGCCAGTGAGTATGACCCACGTCTTCCTCCAGCGGAGCTTCTAAGACATCCGGTGGCCTCACAACCGTCTCTCCCGACCCATCATCCCTCTTTGTTTTTCTCCGAGTCCCTGGCAGAATCTCATCTTGCCAAGAGTACCTGATGGTGGACTCTTCTTCAATGTGGATCTGCCCATACACCGAGCCCTCGTCTCTGTTCTGCCCCCCGGGGTGCTCATCCGGCGTCGACACAAAATAACTCTGCTCTCCTCCTTCCGAGTCGCCTGCCTCCGTGACTTCCTCGACGTGGGTTACGTCCTCTTGGGGACACTTGGTCTCCTTATGCCGATTCCCTGAGAACATGGTATCTTCTCCTCCATAACCTTCTCCCTCGTCAACAAGCCCCTTGGAGCCTGGAGACACATCGTCCACCTCCTCTACTTTGAACGGGATAGAAAACTCCTCTGCCTTCTCACCACTGATGTAGCTCACGGGTTCCTCGGTGATCTCCACGTTGACGACCCTTGCCCTCCCCTCTCTTCCTTTCAGACCAACGTTGATTATGTCTCCTATCATCCGCTCGGCCGACTTTCCCTTCAGGTCCACCTCCTTCACGTCCTTGCTCAGAAGGTATTCCAGGCCGGCTTCATCTGAAACATCGACCTCCTCCGTCAGTCTCGACTCCACGACTATCTCGGTCTTTGTTTGCCTGTCGCCGGCAAGCTCTTTCCTGTCCACGTAAGTGACCTTTGTGTCTGGAAAAGCATCGGCAGATGCCTCTGCATCCGGAGCCTGGGTAAACTGCTTCAGGATACTGGACACGATGTTTTCTGCTATGGTTTCGGTCGTGGACTCGCCCTTCGGCGGGCTGGCAATGTCATCGGGGCCCATCCTGAACCGGGCCTCCCGGGTTTCCACGCCTCTCCCAGTACCATCCGGGGCGTCCTCTTCGGGGGGCGTCTGGCAAGCTTTCGGGGCCTCCTGTGGCACGCTCTCCCGGGAGACCCCTAGACTGATGGGCACCTCTCTCTCTCTCACGCTCTTCTCCTGCGCCGACTCCTTCCCTCTCCCCTGTTCCCGCAGTTGCTGGCTTTCTCTCTTTCTTGTTTCTTTATCTAACTTCGTCAGCTCTTCCCACCTCAGGTTTCTCTCCTCGGAAGCCTTCTCTTTGGAATCAAACACCTTCTCCTCCCGCTTTGTCTGGACGGTTTCTGGCCTGTTTCTGTCTTGCTCCCTCGTGCCGTTAGCTTCTGTCTTCTTTCCCACAATGACGGTCCTCTCACTTGACCAAGTGCTTCTGGAAGCACCTGCCGGCCCGTCGTCCCACTGCTGTCGGTAGGACTTTTGGGCCACGGTGGACTCTCGGGCCTCACGAGCGGAGGCGTCCTTCGTACCTGTGGTTCTCAGCCTCTCGGGGAATGTTTGCGCTGGAGCTTCAGGGTCTCTTAAAAGACTGTGCGCCGGAGAGAAAGTTCTGAAGTTGGTTTGACTCTTGGAGGTTTTCTCACGCGAGTCGGCAGTTTCTTCGTAAGTTGTTTCCTGCCGGGTGGTGGTGCGGGAAGAATATTCTGAGCCTCGGAAGCCTCTTCCGGCAGCACCTGCAGTGACGGGCTGGGCCGGCAGGTGCGGGTGCTGCACCAGGCTGTGGCTGAAGCTGGCCATGGGTGCTTTCTGCCTGGCAAACAGATTCCTTTCATTTTCCCTCTGTAACACCGAGCTGGCGCAGCGATAGGACGTGCTCCGGAGCTCTGCGGAAAAGGACAGGCATCATTACCTTCTTTCATCTTAAAAGCATCACCGCAGGTCAAATCCCGTCGGTCATCATAAAAGCCTACTATGACGGCAGAAGGGCCATTGTAAAAATGAGAGATTTTCAATCCCCAAATCATTTCTTTTGGTAGTTTAAAAAGTCCTGTTACAATAAAATAGAGCACGACACGTGCTTCGAGCCAACACCTCTCTCCACTTACTGATCTTAACAAACATCGACCGCGTGATCATAGAGCACAGTACACGCATCAGAGAAGTCAGGGGTGGGGGCGCCTGGGTGGCTCAGTCCCTAAGCGTCTGCCTTCCGCTCAGGTCATGATCCCGGGGTCCTGCGATCGAGCCCCGCATCGGGCTCCCTGCTCAGCGGGAAGCCTGCTTCTTCCTCTCCCACCCCCCCTTGCTTGTGTTCCCTCTGTCAAATAAATCAATAAAATCTTAAAAAAAAAAAAAGAGAGAGAGAGGTCAGGGGTGCCCGTTTCCACGGCTGAAATTTCACAATATCCTGATAATTTGGAAACATTCATCTCTACCTTGTTGACCTAAGTTTCTTTAACACATTTCAGCGGAGAAGAGCTTTATAATTACAAAGTACAGGATTACTAAACACCAATTGACACTGTCCCTCCACCATTTCATGGGCTCTTACTCACCATTCGTTTCCATGTTGGGCCAACAAGTCCTGCAGAACTTAACTTTTTCTAAGGCTCCCTGACTTCGTCTATTTTTACACTTCTATATTTACAAACTTCTCATTCGACAAGGAGCCAGAGCAGGAAGCCAACCAGGCACCAGCACTACGGTCTGTTTTAATGTCATGATCCTGGGGGTGGGAGGCAGTTCACTGGGCTCCCTGCTTGGCTTGGGATCGTCCACAGAGGGTGCTACCTTGGGTGTATCCAAACTCCACCACGAGGGCACCTGCTCTTAGGAATGGCAGCCGGTGGTTAGAAGGTGGCCAGGAGCACCATCCTCCCGGAGAGCGCCCCCTGGTGCCTGCCACACCCCATCGGCGGGGTAAAGCCTACACCCCCAGCTTGGTCTCCCTGTCACGGCAGCCAAAGCCAGGTGCCCCTTTAGGACAGATCCCCTTTAGGACAGATCCCAGGTGCCCCTTTAGGACAGACAGATCAACATACTAATCCTAAACAGAGAGGCCCCAGAAGATGAACCCCTGGGGAAAGTGCAGGAACATCTGGTTTTTAATTAAGGTCCACCGAGAAGTACGGAAGAGGACAGACCGCTTTCAGGCTCTTACCGCCTTGTGAGCAAGTGGCCGGCATTACTCTGGACAGTATTACAGAAGAAACATAAGTGAACTTATCAGTGCTTATGAAGACACTATCCAGGAACACATCTGTACATTTATTCAGTGGACAGTCAATGGGCACGTATATCGTACAGGACACAGAATGATCTGGAAGCTCAAAGCCTCATAAAAGAGTTCCCAACCCATCCTCTTTCTTCTTTTTCTTTTTTTTTTTTTTTTTTAAGAATTTATTTATTTGTCAGGGAGAGAGAGAGCACAAGCAGGGCGAGTGGGAGAGGGAGAAGCAGGCTTCCCACTGAGCAGGGAGCCCGATGTGGGGCTTGATCCCAGGACCCTGGGATCACGACCTGAGCCAAAGGCAGATGCTTAACGACTGAGCCACCCAGGCGCCCCCCCATCCTCTTTCTTCTAATGCTACTTGCTTTTAGCATAATCCATAACTGCAAAACTAAATTTAGTTTACAAATACTGTCTCTGGATCCTTTAAGAAGCTTGACAAAACAATCAGTGAATGAAACAAGTTACCAGGCTCCCAGGAGCCCTCTTGCTGAGCTCTTCCTAGGCTGAACGATCAAAGCTGTCAGAGATCCCTAAGCCCTGGCCCCAAACCACTGGTTCCCCTCCAAGTCTGGCCCCAGCCCTTTTCTCCTCTCTTCCTTCTAAGTGAAGACTTATGAACCCTCACGTAAAAAAATGCAGCTAAGTAAACCTTGAAATCAGGTGAATGACATCTTTGGCTTTTTTCAACCTTACTCTCAAAATCAGAAAGCAAACCTGTCAGATGCCACCTACGACCAAATCCGAACCAGTCACAGATACCTAGAGCCAAAACTGTGCTTCTGAACCCAGTGACCTTTCAAAGCTGTGATGTGCCTAAGAGGGATGCAATTTTTGAAAAATAAAAATGAACAGCGTTTTGTTTTGTTTAAATCTGCCATCTCTCCAGATTAGCTGTTAACCAAATATTCTCCTGATAGAAGTACCGAATACATGCATTCCCAATGTGCCATGATTTCAAATATGGGAACACTCATAGAGACTGAAACTCTGCCGATTGAGGCACAGCCTGAGCATACTGGACGTAATTCAATCCGCCCTTCCTTAGCCAGAAAGCCCTGTAAGTTCTATAGGACTTTAAAAGCTTTTTTTTTTCTTTCTAAAGTTATCCTACAGGTTCTTCAATCCGCCCTTCCTTAGCCAGAAAGCCCTGTAAGTTCCATAGGACTTTAAAAGCTTTTTTTTTTCTTTCTAAAGTTATCCTACAGGTTCTTAGGGTCCTTCTAATGAATGCTCACCTGTTCTGTCAGTTCTGCAGCTATAGGGAATATTGAGCTTTATTCCGTAGCTTTTGGCCTCAATCAAGACAGACCTCAGGGCACCCAGGGACACCTGCACCACACGCATCAACATGAGCTGACCAGGCCAACCCAGGGTAATACGAACGGTGTAACCGTTCCCACCTCTGCCCCTCACGGGGGAGCAAGTTCCAGAGTGTTGACTCCCTGCTCCACGAAGTAATACCACCCCAAACTTGTGCTAAAGCTGCAAGTCTCCAGTCTGTAAAGGGCGTTCCCTCCAAAGGGGGTGATACACAAGCGCCCGCCCAGTCTCCTCCTCGCCCTTCACGCTTCCCGTCTCTACATCAGCACCTTCTCCTCCCTCCCCGCACTGGCCAGATGAATAAATGAATTTACTAAGCATTTTTCCACGCATTCCCATGTACATTCTTATTTAAACCATGACCCATTAAATAAAATCTATTTGGTATGTAAGAGAGGGATGAATGACACTCACCTGAAAAAAATCATATCTAACCCAAATTCTTCCAGACAAATGATGCTTTACTATTTAGCCATGGAATGAACCTGTTCAGGTGGAAAACATCTTAAAATTAAATAATTAGCTTTTCTTCTATTTACCTTGTGGCACGTTTTCAATGCGCTCAGTCAAGACCAATACCTCTGGATTACTCTCTCCTTCCAGTAAGGCTCTGTAAAAATAATTTAAAAAAGAAACAAACCTCATCAGGAAACAGAAGAGTGAGAAACGCTGCTATAAAGCCACAGTATGTAGTATTTGGTCGGTGACCACGCTATCACAGTGTCCTGTGTTTTAGGACTCGTGTCCGAAGATACTGCACCACAGGGATGCAAACCCCGCTCGGCGGGCCTGGCTGGATGGAGCGATGAACCTAATGAGCGGCGAGGGCTTCAGAAGTTTTGGAGAGGCAAGCCCTTCCAAAGCCAGGACAAGGAGAAGGAGGAGCTAGAGCGGGTGTGGGCCCAGGAGGGGAGGTCAGGGGTCTGGCTTGTCTGGGAAGCAGGGAGGGCCCATGCATGGCAGGTCACCCTGGGCCAGAGGGCCCCAGAATGATTACAACCCCCACTGGGGTCGTCCTGGAGTCACAGGTTGGCTGACTAGGAGCAGGGCAAAGACTGCCATGTGTTTGTACGTAAGGCAGCCAGACGGCATGTGCGTTTTCATGCTGGGTTCCCTGGGGACGTCTTAGAGCTAAAGGGAAGGAGAGAGAATGGAAGGCAGGAGGGCAGGCAGACGAGGAGAATGAAGAGCTGCAGACCGCCCCCCCCTTCCACCAGCACCACCCCAGGGGACTCGGGGCATCCACAGAAGCATCCCATTATCTCCTGCAATAAAACAGCAAAGAGCACTCGGTGGCTGATCCCTTGGGCCACGTCTAGAAGTCTAAAACTGCAGACTCATCATTAAGCGGTCATTCAGGGGCACAACTCGGAGCCCCGAGGACAGAGTGGAGGGGCAGGCTTTGGCCCCGAAGGCCAGCACCAGAGGCCGGGCACTCAGAGAGACGCCCTAGGTCACCGGCTGCTGGGGGAACAACAGTTGTTTGGTCGCTAGAGCAGAGCGGGAAGTCGTCACTACCTTCGGTTCCAAGGCGTCCACTGTGCGTGGCAAAGGGCAACTGGAAGCAGGGCTGCTTGGAAATAGCGGTATTATCCCCCGAGAGCTGGGCATGGAGTCAGGGGAGCGACGCCAGACGAGGGGAGGGACTCGGCGGTCTGGGCAAACCGGCTCCCAGCTCTACTCCCCCTGCTTCAGATGCAGCGAGGAACCCCGCAGGCGAGCGGGGGGTGGGGGGGACAGCCAGGGAGCACCCCTCCTGCGGCAGAAAGCAAAGACAACGGCCAGTGGGACTCCACTGGGAAGCAGCGGCTGAGGTGCACGCATGCGAACGTTCAGGAAGACAAGGGGCTGGGGCCCAGAGCCTTCCACTCGGGGCAGAAGCCAGGAAACAGGACACCAACCCGTTAATCCCACATCCTCATGACCAAGCATTTCAGGTTCCAGGAACACAAATAGCTTCCATCACCGAGAAAATTCTGCGGTCTGTATATAATAAGAGGGAGGATCAGGGTAGCAGTCGGACCCTGGGGGTGTGCGCCCCAGGATGACAGCTCACCGAGGAGGGGGCAAGCCACAGCGTCGGGGGCGGGGCTTGGTGAGAAGGCCAAGTTCCACTTCAGATCTTCCCTGGGGCTGCTCAGCAGGGAAAGCCGCGGGGACCACAGGGCCTCGCCTAGAGCCGCCCCAGCCAGGACAGAAAGTGCTCGTGGGGAGTCCGGGTCAGCGGAGAGCTCAGTGACAGGGCAGCGCAGGGGGGCTGGGGGAAACAGCTTCCCTCACCCCTCAAAGACGAAAGCTTTAGTTCCTCTCTCGGGCCAAATCCAATTTTGACTGAGTTCAGGACCCTGAGTAGGACGCGCTGGTTACCTAGGAGGGGGCGCCCGTGCCCCCCGAGGGGTGTGTGTGTGTGGTCACGTGCTGGTCACCAGGCCTGGCTAAGACTGGGCACAAGCATGGCTCGGACCCTCCCCTCCACTATGTCAGGAAGCCCTGGTAGCAACCCCCACACAGGGCCAACGGTAAGCATCCCCCGGCTCCAGCTCCCGGGTTAGAGGACCGAGTGCAGGGACCGCGTCTTGGCCAAAGGCACAGCTCCCTCCCCAGCAGGGAGAGTCCACTGGAACCCAGGCCGCCTGGGCGCCCGCCCCACGAGCTGCTCAGACCTCCCTGCCAGGCCCAAGACGACAGCATTGCGTACAAACTTTCAAAAGAACAAATCCTGCAGACAGACCCCCCCTCCCCGAACATATTAATGCAGGCATATTCAACATCTTTTGGTGACTTCCATCAAAACCCCCCTACAGGGCTCTCCGAGAGCGTATGAAGCTCCTCCTGGGGAAGAACTCAGTCCCACTCTGCAGGGCTGGCTCCTGGAAGGCAGGGGCGTGTGTCACCTCCCCCCCCCCCCCAGCACAGTCGCACCAGTCATTTAATTCACGCCTTAATTAGGCGTGACACACGGGGGCATCCTGCGCCCCACCAGCACAGCTCACAGGACTAAGAGGACAGGGGCACAAACAGAATCGCTCAGGAGATGCCAGAAAGTTCCTCAAAAGCGCCAAAAGGCACATTTTTAAGGAATAGACTCATGCAACTTTAAGAAAAGGGTAGAGCGTTCTCTGGTTATTTTGAGAGCACTGGAGAAAAACGGCCTCCAAGCCGTGGTGACTGTGTGAAATGCCAACCCCCTGAATCATGAGCTATTAGTGAACATTTTATACAGACCCACAGGTTGGTGGCCTCTTAAGCAGGAAAATAAGCAAACATGTGCGGGAAAACCAAGTCCCTGGCCTCATTAAGGAGTCTGAGACCAATCCATAGCACGTAAGTGAGCTATAATGTGGCCTCTGGCCAGGCTCCAGGCCCTAAAAGACCCCACTGGTCATCGGAGCGGGGCCCAGGGTGGGCTGGGGCTCTCTGTCCAGGATAGATTATCCTAATGGAATTTCAGGGCATGTCCGCTGTAATTCCGCCCTGGGGGCAACAAGGCATGCCCATGTCCCCGATAAATGTGGACAACAGTGAGAGAAGAGGAACAGTCGGAGGATGTTTCCAGAAGGGAAGCCAGTGGAGTCAACTGGAACGGTTCACAAAGTGCTTCCTGGCTAAACACAGGTGGGGAGTGGTGGGAGGAAAAGGGGATGGAGCTGGGAGAAGGAGTCTCAGAAGGGCCTCCCTGGCCTCTAAGCTCCAGAGAGGGTGGGGGACAGCCTGCCACCCTGACTGGAGGGGTTGAGGGGCTGGATGCAGTAGGGGGAAGTGGGGAGAATGGACGAGCATCACCATCCGAATTGGAAAGGCCCTGCCCCACACCACAGGCGTATGGAAGATAATACTGAGGCCATGCTGCTCCTGGTCATTCCTTCCGTGCTCAGCTCTAAATCACATATCAAAGCCTATCCATCAGTTCTAGAGACTGGGGGAAAAAAATCAAATAATCGACAGATCAACCAAGATTACTAATAAAACAGAGAAAAGCAGCCCTGGGAGGGGTTGATGGAGAAACTTCCCGAGCCAGGTTGCCCGGATTCAAATCCTGGGCCTGCCGCTTCCTAGTTCTGTGACCTTGGGCAAGCCACTCAAATCCTCTGTGACTCAGTTTCCCCGCTGCTAAAACAGGCAGCATTCACAGGTGTGTGGTGGTCGCTAACTGGAAAGTTCTCAAAACAACGGCTGTCACAGAACAGGGGCTCAATCAATGGTCACAATCATGATCATCATCATCTGACTGACCTGAGAAGAAAGCTGTTTTCAGTTGACTGAAATAGTCCCAAGAGGGGAAGAGAGGCTGGATAACCTAAAATCCTGGTGGACAGAGAGCAACCCATTTCTGCAGTGATGTGGGGAAGGCTGGGACCCAAATGTATGGGTTACCCCCCCTCAGCCTCCTCCGCTTGAAACTACAAGATTTTATTAACTTCAAGTATTTCGCCTAATAACCAGCTGAGTCTCCGTGTTAAAACACGGTTGTTAAGTTTTCAAGAGAGTAGGAGCAAAACAAAAATACATTTTGTTTTAGCAAAACAAAATGTATTTCTCCAAGCACTGGGGAAATTCCAAAGAACTGTTTTCCTTTGAACAGGTGCATGAAAAGGGGTAGGTGGGCCTAACATAATAATGCAGCAACCAGAAATACCATCATGACGGTGAAATTGCCATTGCTAGGGGTTATCTCTATTGCTTTGTGAGCGGTCCGGATCCAGAGATGGAATATTTATTTCCTCCAGTTGAAACGTGCGGTTTCTGCTTCCAGCCAGCCTAAGAGGAAACAGGAAGCTCGCACGTCCCCGCTGTACAGACATACAAAGACCGTGTTCTGACGTTGTTGTTTCCAACCTAACCTTTTAAAACAAGGACTTTGCCTGAAAAAGAGCCCAGGCCACAAATCTTTGCATTACATTTTCATATCTGGCCAGCCAAGACTCCCTTCAGTACTCTTCTTTTGAAAAATGGTCTGGCTCTGCTTTCCATTTCTTCAGGTGACATTTAGAACAACTGTTATATATTTCAGCCCCAAAACATTAAAAAAAAAAAAAGTGCCTCTTTTTTAAATTTTGAGGGAAAATGCATCATCTGTCCCCCAGATCAGAAAGCCAGGATGGGCCTCTGGTGCACATGGTTTTCAGAGCCCGCGTTTTTGTGGGTTTGGGGCTCAGTTTATTCCTGGGTGTTTTTGCATTTTTTTTGTTTCAGATCTGAATATCTTTTTTTTTTTTCATTATATTTTCTAAGACCTTATTCCTTTTTTTTTTTTTTTTAAGATTTTATTTATTTATTTGAGAAAGACATAGCAAGAGAGGGAACACAAGCAGGGGGAGTGGGAGAGGGAGAAGCAGGCCTCCTGCTGAGCAGGGAGCCTGATGTGGGGCTCGACCCAAGGACCCTGGGACCATGACCTGAGCTGAAGACAGACGCTTAACGACTGAGCCACCCAGGCGCCCCTAACACCTTATTCCTGATGACTGGGCTCTGTTCTCTTTCTTCGTCGGGCAGGGGGGGCAGGGGGTGGAGGAGGGGAGACTATTTATTTTCTAGCCAGGCTTCTGCAAGTTCTCAACCTGCAGCTTTGGGGGCAGATCTTCAGGTCGGCAGTGAGAAGGGTTTGGGGCGGGTTCGGGATGGCGCCCCAGCCCTGGTTTTCACCATATTCAGATTAGGGACCAGGTCTGAATGAGCAGCTGCCTCATGGAGAGGGCTGGCCTCTGGCCTGAAAGAGCAAGTGATGAGCGGCACCCTTCCCCCGGGGTTCCACCCAGGAGCCTCCCAATCCGCGCCCAGCGCTCCTCCCTGCCGGGCTCCGGCTCTTGGTCAGCCTTCACAGAGGCCCCCTTGGCCACCCCCGTGTCAGCTCCTCCCCACCTGAATCTCCAAGGACTGCAGGGACCTCCTGAGGCCTCCCTGCACCCAGTCCTCCTGCGAGCAGGCCGCCAGCCCCCTCCTCCCCATCCCCCACTGCCACTGGAAGTCCACCTCAGCTGCCTCCTTCCCAGGCCTCTGCTCACCCACCTTGCACTCTCCTTCCTACCCTTGTTTCCCGATCTGACTCATCCACCTGGAGCTCCTTCCCGAGTCCTTCCTGCCAGTCGGCTTCCTGCCATCTACTTGCCCACCCCTCCAAGGCCAACTCAAATCTCACCTCTTTGGAAAATCTCTCCTGCCAACGTGGGCTGGAAGCTCTCGGTCCCTCCTCTGAACTGTCTTTTTCTGACCCTATTCGTTGGCAGTGACCTGCCTATAGGACTTTCTTTCGTCATCTGATTTGGCTTTTTACCTAAGTGGATGGGTCCCTCCCCACGTGCCACCCCCACTCCCCACCGCCCCCTCTCCTGCATGTCTGTTCAAATCTCCACCATCCTTCAAGACCCCGATCAATCTCGCCTCCCTCCTGAAGCCTTCCCAGATTCTCACAACTCCCTTCTCCTCCCCAGAAACCTTGCCCTCGTGTGTCTTACGAGGCATTTCTTGTTTCCAACAGTGCGGGAGGCGACTTAGGTCCACGCAGCCTGGTCCACAGCACATGACCCTCAACACCAAGCCACACTTCGCTGTAGGTTTGTGCACCTCGCTGCCTGCCAACGTCTCTGGAGCAGCCTGAGGGCACGGGCCCCACTCACAAAACATGGCCTCACGTCTGTGGCTCTTGTCCATCCATCCCACACAGCCCTCCAGGCCTCCAGGCCAGGCCCCCAAACCCAAAGTTGCCTGGCATTACCACAGATACCACGCAAGCTCAGTCCTCAGGTCCTCACCCAGACTGGCCCCTCGGCCTGGAAGCCCTTCCCACGTGATCTGGAAGCCGGGGCTGCAGGCCTCATCCACCATCCCCCACCCCCCCAGCACCCTGCACACCATTCAGCCTGCCCATCATTCACCCGCCTCTGGGCCACAGTGAGACCAGCTCAGTGCCTTTGGGATGCTCCCGGGATGCTCTGTAGACAGTGCCATGCATCCTGAGTCACCTGGGATCTTGTTGCGGGGCCGGCCTTGACCAGAAGGTCTGGAATGGGCCCGAGGTTCTGCATTTCCCGCAGGCTTGAGACGCCCAGCGATGCCAAAGCCGTCAGTCTGTGGGCCCCTGGAGCGGTGAGGCCCTGCACCCGTGGTTCTCTACCCTGGCCGCACCTGACCATCCTCCTCGGAGCTGCAAAAGCACCAGGCCTGGGCCCATCCTGTGCCAAGCTGACTGGAACATCCAGGAATGGGCCCAGGGGCTGATGCTTTATCAGGTTCTCCAGGTGACCCCCAGGTACTGATGAGGCTGAGAACCACACGCTGTCCTGTCGGAGCATCTCCCCCTCTCACTGCTCGGCTGCCAGTGTAAATAAACACTTCCACTCCAGGAACAGCCTTGTGACTACGTACGGGGTGGATGTGCCCCTCCAGCCCCATATAACTTCACTGGGGACAGGCTGATGGGGGGGCGAGCCCGGGCCCCTGGGCCAGCCCACCTTCTCTTGGGCTCTCCCTGGGGTCTCAGCATTAGCCAGCCCCGGGAGGAGAGGGCTCATTCTCACACCCACCCGCCAAACAAGGCACCAGTGTCTTCCCGGGTCACCAACTGGCCCACCAGGTTTGAGGAGATCCTCCAGCCTTAGACGCTGCGGTTTGCTTCGTTTGCATTTTATTATTTTATTAAATTGCATCTTTACTTATAAACTCTAAGTCTACCTTTAGTTATAAATGATACTACTCTGTTAGCAGTGTTCCTTCTTCACCTTGAAGGCTAACCGGAAAGGGCCAAGTATCTGGGTTCGGAGGCACGCGTGACACTCGAGAGCTGGCCTCAGCACAGCGGACAAATTCCAGTTGTACTGGGCTGTGCTTCCAACTTGAAGGCGCCACAGCCCCTTCCCTTACACATGAGATGCTAATCATCAACTCCGCAACACCGGGGGAACGGCCACTGCAGGGAAAACCGGGGACAAATCCACCTGATCTCAGTCAGCCACACCGTCGGCCAGCCTTGGCCCCTGGGGACAGGGCTGGTGAGGAGTCACACTGCACGGGGCCCTGGGCCGTGGTCCCCAAGAGGCTGACAGTCGCTGCTGCACTCCCTGGGGCAAGGGTATGGAAGGAAGGTCAACTTCCTCAAAGACAGCGGGTCGTGATTTTTAAAGATCAAGTGGGCCCCTGTGACGGGGTCAGAAGAGCAGAAGGGCACTAACACAAATATGCATTTCTTCCCTGTTCTCAGAACGCGGGCAGCAAGACAAAATACAGGAAGTCATGTAAGAGATGCCAAGGGCTTATCTGCAGGACACAAGGCAGTGATAGAAACACTAGGCATTCGGCTTGTACAAAGAAATGGGTTATATTCCACTGCCCGTATGTCTTTTAGGTCTGTGGGCACCTCCCAGACTAAATCCTGAGCGCGGGGAGGTGGGGAGGCATGGAGCTGTTCTAACCCCTGGGCTTGGTATCTGCAGCTGGGCATGGCTGGGCTCCTCATTTTCCCTGTACGAACTTGGACGTCAGAAAGACATACAGTGAAATCAATTACTCGCTTCCCTGAAAGTCCTGTGGCCTTCTAAATTCCTAGGAGGTAGCCAAGTCAATCCCTAATTGGGTTAGAGCAATGCCAGGAACAGACAGAGGCCGTAAACTGTCTCTGCCGACAATCAGGCTGCCGACGCGAGCACAAAGGCTCCCCGTCAATGCCCTTGAAAAAAGCTAGGGTGGGAATACCTACCAAAAAAGTCAGGCCCTGGACACGCAGGGAAGATGCCCACCAGGCGCTCTGACTTCTCACAACAGAGAACGAGGGGCAGGACTGAGCAAGGAAGGAAAGGGCTCAAATCCCAGACAGACAAAGCACAAGATCAAAGTCTCCAAATCCAACCTACAGAACTATTACAACAAGGAAGATCCAACTGCTTCTGTAGGGAAAAGAGTCACGGGACATCGAGGTCAGCTAACATGGGCACAGATGTGGATCTTCTGGGACAACCTCATATCTGCTCTAGGATGGTGCCAGTCTGGGGGCACCTCCCATCCCAGGGTCAATCCGTGTGGCTCACGGGAGGGTGGGCCCTTCCGAGCTCCAGAGCACTTTGTCCCCCTGACCAGGGACAGGGACAGGCACATGGCCCAACGGAGCCAGACTGCAGGGCCTAGGAGTTTGGCTGAGACGGATGACAAAGAGCCCCTTCCTCCGACTAGGGGGGCAAGCCTACAAGGACAAAGCCAGGAGCTGGCTGGGGCCCATCCTGCCACGGCGTGGGCAGAGCCGAGGAGGAAGAGACCAGGGAAAGCAGCAGGGACTGTCCCTGTCAACTGCGCTTGGACCTACTGTGCCTGAAACTAGGGACTTTCTCCATCAAGTGAGTAATAAATGCCTTTGTTGGCTTGAGCCAGTCTGAGAAGGGCTTCGGTCACTAGTAAGTGAAAAAAAGTCCTGACTAATGCTTCCTTCCCCCAAATAAAGCCTGTTTGGAAGTTTTCCTTATTAGTAATTTCGATCACCTGACCCAGCTTGATTGCATTTTGTGATTTTTCCACCCCGTGTGAGATTTCCAAGGAGACTGTGGGAGACGGACCTTGAGAAGGACAAGCTGGCTGGTGCCTCCTCTGAGGACCCTCCTCTCTGCAGGACTCAGCTATAGCCTGGCTCTCAGAGGGGGGACCCAGCAGAGGCCCCAGTGGCTTGCCCACCCCTCCGTCCAGCTGGAGGCTCTTCCAAGAGCTGCTTTGCCCTAGGCAGGCCTCGCCCCTTAGTGGCTGCCTCGGGCCCAGGCCAGGGACCACCCAATAGCCTGCTCCCTCTTCACTAATGGTCAGAAGGGCCCGGATGAGAGGCTGGCTGAGGCAATACACAGGGAGGCCAGCCCAGGGCTGCAAGGCAGACTACCTGCATGCCCCAGCCAGATATGCTCTTTTAACCCAGGCCACTTGGATATTCTGAGAGCAAAGTCATGGTCAGAAGACTGCAGAGGCAGCCCACAGGGAGTGCTGAACGAGGCTACGGGGGATTTCGCCCAGGCAGCCCCCGTACAGCATCCTTACCGATACGTGGCCACCTCCAGGCTGAGGCTGGTCTTCACCTGCACGAGCTCCTGGTAGTCCCGCAGCCGGTCAGCCATGGCCAAGGTGAGCGCCGCCTTCTCATCCTCCAGGCACGCGATCACTCTCTAAGGAGAACAAAGCACTTTTATTTATTTATTTATTTATTTATTTATTTATTTATTTTTTAAGATTTTTATTTTTATTTATTTGACAGAGAGAGACACAGCAAGAGAGGGAACACAAGCGGGGGGGTGGGAGAGGGAGAAGCAGGCTTCCCACTGAGCAGGGAGCCCGACGCAGGGCTCGATCCCAGGGCCCTGGGATCATGACCTGAGCCAAAGGCAGATGCTTAATGACTGAGCCACCCAGGCGCCCCAACAAAGCGCTTTTAGATCAGAGGGCTGGAGCTCCGCTTGGTCAAACTGAAGGTACCAATGGTTCAGGATGCAAAATGGAAAAAAACAAAATCTCTAGGCTTATTAAAGATGCAGTCACTGTAAGGGTGATTTTAAATACAATATTTCTTGGGGTGCCTGGGTGGCTCAGTCGATAAGCGTCTGCCTTCGGCTCAGGTCATGATCCCGGGGTCCTGGGATCAAGCCCCACATCGGGCTCCCTGCTCAGCGGGAAGCCTGCTTCTCCCTCTCCACTCCCCCTGCTTGTGTTCCCTCTCTCACTGTCTCTCTCTCTGTCAAATAAATAAATAAAATCTTTAAAAGAAATAAATAAATACAATATTTCTTCCCCACAGAATTTTTTTTAATTATTATTATTGCACACGGACAATTTTGGCAGGACACTGGCTGTTCTGTTCCTACTCTCTAGGGAGAAGGAATGCTTCGAAGTTCATGGAAGCATCTCTGCCATTCAAACATCATCAGCTGCTTAGGAAAGTCAACACCTCACCCCGGTCTACGAGGATGCTATTCAAAGTGAGCCCAGACCAGAACACAGGGCTTCTGCAATATCTAAAACGGAAGTCCCTCCGACGTGAAGAATTTCCCCCACACTCATGATTTCCCCCAACACTAAGCAGGTACACTCACAGAGCTCTTTGTTTCACCTAGAAAAGCTACACGGATGAGACAGGAATATCTTCCCGGCATAAATGTCAATGCGGACCAGGACGTAAATCTTTTTTGACTGTACTTGGCGGACGTCGTGAAGTGAGCACTCCCTCCTCATGTGTTCACGTCATGCTCCCAGCCCTTAGGGCATGTCCACTTGCACCTGGCTAATTACATCTGTCCGTCTGTCCATCTCTCTCTCTCCCCGCTGGGCTGGGAGACACTGAAGGTCATGGCCTGCCACCTCGGGCATCCCCCCTCTCTAGAAAAATGCCCATGTCCTAGAATCGCACAGCACACAATCGGTGAACTGGACTTGAAATGATCAAGAGAATGCCTGCTACCCCCTTAACAATGTGCTATTTTAAATTGACAGTATCTTTCAGTTAATAACCACAGAAACTTCATCGGTACCATTTACAGTTTTACATTACTCTGCGTTACAGTTTTGCATCAACACTTTTTAGTTGCTCTGGGAAATAATTAACGGAGCAAGTATTTAAACACTGAAACGAGTCCATATTCTCTAACTTCTGGTTTGTAATGGAAAACAGCCTTATTTCTGAATACAATTAACTAAACTGGCTACATTTTTAGACATTTGTCTTTGTGGGATTCAAATAAGACAGTCTATTTCCATTCCTCTTGTAATCCCTCCACCAAAGGCACCAGGCGACATGCTAAAGGTCTGCAATAAATACATAAGGTCTGCAAAACCAACGAATGAATAAACTAAGATCTCACACTGGATCCACCATTTTAAACGATGTACAATCGGCATGTAAATAATCCTGCCTCCCTAAGAGTTCTATATCAGCTAATGATTGTTGCTAGGTTCTCTTTGTGTGTATAAAGCATGCTAAAAATAAAAACTGAAACCATTTAGCTTTTAAAGCAAAGGAGTAAATTTAAGAATCTCTAGCTAGTATCCCAGGGTAGATCTTTGTTAATATCCAAAACCAGCATTGTAAGTAGATAGTGAGGCTTACCAAAGCAGACCATTCCAGTCTTGATTTCAGTTGACAGGGTTGTCAAAATTTAGCCATGACATTCAGACATTCTGTAGTTAAGTCTTGGTGTTAAAATCCTATGTTCCCCCATTTTAGAGGGAATATAATCCCAGGTCTAAGGTTAGAGTATAAGATGTGCTATAAACATCCAGAGATTACTCCTTTCTACTGCAAGAAATGCAACCTATCAAAACTTGGAAATCTGTACTAATTTTATCTTTAAAGAGAACTTCAATTATTGTTAAACTGCTTAGAAAAAAAAATATCACATGCACTCAATTCTCTATCCACAAACCTCCTGAGCAGATTAGGATCTCCCTGTCATGCCAAACCACAGGTAGGCGCAAAGATTCTCTCTCTTCCCAGAGGGCACAGAATAGGTCTGCACCCCACAAAATACGAGGGCAAAAAAAACCCCCAAACTGTGTTGCAGTTAAAATAAGTATAGTTCCAACCACATTTCCGTGTGATTCAACTCTCCTGAAACTGTCAAAGGAAAATTACTTGACTTTTGGAAGCGAGAACTTAAGTACGACTTATTGGCTCCTAACAGTCTCCACAGAGACTGTAACCGATCCTGCTGGTTGAAGCAAGCTTCAGCTTGGCTTTGACTTTGTCAGTTTTCAAACCGTGGGCCGGGAAGAGGTACTAGAGCAAGAGACCCAGCATGCTGATTCTAACCAAGCAAAAGCAGTCCCACCTAATGTTATAAAAGCTGGGGAGAGAGGTCACCTTTTTTAGTTGCTATTTCGGGAACTTCTGGATGGCCTCACAAGTGATGATGCAACGGAGGTCTGTGCCAGGGAGAGCATGCTGGGGTGTGGGTCCAAAGAAAGCTCCTTCTCTTCACCCAACAGGAGCTGCTCTCTGCTGAGCAAGTCCCACGGCCAAAACAGGAAGAGCCTGTGAATGTCACAGTCACTCAGAATCCTGACTGGTAGAGATTGAGGGAATTTAAATATTGTGATAACCTCACCGAGACACAAAAACTCAATATATTTGGAATAACAAGCGTTAGTGGAATGCTAAGTTTTTCTAGCTCTAGTCCAGATAATACTCTCAACTCCAGACTCAGAATTGTATCTTGTAATACCAGGTGGGCGTCTAAGAGGCATTCAGAGTGAACTCTGATTTCCCACCCAAATCGGCCTAATCTCCTGCTCCCAACTCCCTTCAGCAAAGAGCACTCCCTTTTTTTCAGTGGTTGAGGCCATAAGCACTGGAGTCGACTTGGGATTTCTACCCCCCTTTCTTCCACTGCATCCATCCGCAGACCCTGGTGGGCTTAACCTCAGAGAAGAGCTCCCTCTCAGCCCCTCATTGCTGCCCCTGGTCCAAGCATCCAGCACGTCCTGCCTTGATTAGTACACAGGTCCCCTAAAAAGTCCTCCCTGCTCCCACTCTTGTCCCCCACAGTCTGTGTCCCACACAGCTCCCAGAGCAACTGCATTCAGATACAGTCGGGTCACCCCTCACCTGTGCTCAGAGTCACCGAGCGGCTCCCCATGCTGCTCAGAGCCAAAGCCCAAGTCCTGTAGAGGCCACTCTCCCCCTCAGTCACCCCGCCCCAGCCACACCTGCCTCCGGGACACCATGCGCTGTTTCCATCTCAAGACCTTTGAAGGCAAGGGATTTTCTGTGTTTTGTTTTGTCCACTGCTTTATCCCCAGCACTCAAGAACCAGGCTCGGCACTCGACGTGCCCAGTAGTGGTCGGATGAATGAATGAATGAACCGAATGTGTGTACCCTGTGAGCTGTTTTTATTACCCCTGTTGCGCAGATGGGGAAACGGAGACACAAACAGGGGCAGAGCCAGAATTCAGGCCCAGGCAGGGCGGCTAACCCATCCCCCTTCCAGTCAAAAGAAAGTTCTCATTCAGTCACATTTTGGGGACTTGGACGCCTTTTATAGTCAGCCTCAAAAGGCTAAGAGCTCAGTTTCATAAGCAAAAATCTCAGTGTTTATAGGGGTAAGGCTGGCGTCAACCAAAAATGTCTTGAGTTTTTGTCCAAACTTCTTCCAGCAAACTGGGAGATGGTGTATTACTCTGGCTTCGAGTGATCTAAACCACATAGAAAATGCTAGGGACTTGGATGTCAGTTCGGCAAACCTCTCTGGCAGATCTGGGGGGTGGGGCCTAACACACAGGCCTTAGGGGAAGAACCACTTTTCCCAGAGAGTCCCGGCCGGCATCTGGCTCTCTTGGGCTGCAGAGGAGGCCCTGAGCCAGAAAGGCAGTGGGCACTGAGTGGGGGAGGGGAGGGTTCCCACTAAACCACAGGGTACACAAAAAGTAAATGAAACACATCTGACCCAAAAACTATTCTGACAACAGCCAGCTGGGAGGGTCAGAAAGTATTTTAGGGCTTCCGATGGATGGGGCCCCTCTGGGCTAGCCCTTAGGAAGCACAATTACCATTATTCTCTGAAGGCAGAGAGAATCCTGGTTAAACGTTTCTCTTTGATGAAACAGAGAAGAGAGGAAATGTTGGGTCCCTTTTTAGTTGCTCAGACACTGGCACCTGAAGAGAACCCTGGCTTAGCTACTTACCCACTAGGTGACATATGTGCCTCAGTTTCATCGTCTGTGAAATGGAGCTAATATTAATATCTACCTCATAAGATCACGCTGAGGACTAAGAGTGAATACATGTGAAGGGCCTGGTTCCTGGGGTACCTGGCACGCGAGAAGCACCTGATAAAGGGTAACTCTTAGTAATGAAACATCTACTAGAGTATATTAGTTAAACCCGGTTTTATGGTATTTTCAGTCTCCCCAGAGCGAGCTTCTGTAGAATTTGAAGAAATCAAGGGCTCGGGGTTAAATCATGGATACTTACTCCTTAACAAAACTCCTGGTATTTTTACCCTTTAAAAAAAAATACTCATGGTTTGGTGTTGAACCTTTGGGAATGCAATTTGAAATTCGGTGGCTTTAAAGCTAACTGGGGAAAGATTCGAACTACTGATAAGGGAACATTCAGTGTGATGAAACCTACACAAATTGGAAGCGAGAAAAATTCCAACTCCCGTCGACATTTCTTGCTCCCTACTTTTAGGGCAAAGAAGCAAATTCCAATGAGAGAGGTAGCACCAGACAGACTATTGAGGGTGGGGCCCTAGTCCCCATCAGGTGCAGCCCCCCAGCTCTGTGTCAGAGGGTGGGACAGTGATGCCGACTGCACATCCCAAGCCCGCCCCTCTGCTGTTTCTATATTGACTGGAAGGGGGATGGGTTAGCCGCCCTGCCTGGGCCTGAATTCTGGCTCTGCCCCTGTTTGTGTCTCCGTTTCCCCATCTGCGCAACAGGGGTAATAAAAACAGCTCACAGGGTACACACATTCGGTTCATTCATTCATTCATCCGACCACTACTGGGCACGTCGAGTGCCGAGCCTGGTTCTTGAGTGCTGGGGATAAAGCAGTGGACAAAACAAAACACAGAAAATCCCTTGCCTTCAAAGGTCTTGAGATGGAAGCAGCGCATGGTGTCCCGGAGGCAGGTGTGGCTGGGGCGGGGTGACTGAGGGGGAGAGTGGCCTCTACAGGACTTGGGCTTTGGCTCTGAGCAGCATGCTGTTTCTATCTGTTCATATCTGAGGTTGCACTAAGTTTTAGTTAGGGGGGAATGGGTCCTGAGAAAGAACCCTGTAACCAGAGCTTCAGGGTCCAAAATGAGTCAAGCGAGCTCCAACTGCAAGGGAATGGTGAGGATTTGGCCCACCCAACACACCTCAAAGAAGCAGTTTCCGAACCTTCTGGCACAGCTCGGGCCCTCGGGGCGGTAGCAGCGGTTCCAGGCACTTGTTTTGGGTTAAAAGCCCTGCAGAAGTTTCTTCTATGCTAAGATGCTTTTTCACTTCTGCTCAACACAGAGCATGGGGCCCTGTGAAACTAGCCTCCCTGGCCCTCATCATGGGTGAGGGAAGCACTCTGGAGTCTAGAATAAGTGCTGGAAATCAGCACACACTTCAGCCAGTCCCTGTCCTTGCTCTACCTACAACCCCGGGCTGGGGTGGGGGGGTAATTTTGAAAATTATGATGCAGAGACCCAACAAAACCCACATTCCAAAAAAATTACATTCCAAACAATTTCGTATGGTACTGCTTTATAGGATTTCCCATCTAGACTCCAGCTCTTTGAACACTGAAACCCCAAGGCAGTGCTCAGGACCTAGGAGTAGTCAATAGATATTTGCTGATTATTTGTGGACCCCTGTCACATCACCACAGTCCTCGAGGCCAAAGCCACTGTGTTCCCTTTACTCCCTGCGTTTAAAAAAAAAAAAAAAAGCACACAATCCTTCTACCACAAATCTTTAACTCCAAGCTACAAATTATTCCCTTAAAATATTTCTGAATCTGTGAGAGTGTTATTTTAAACTGTCACCCTGAGAACTACGGAGAGTATGATTTGGGGGCATTTTTCAATTCTGGCCTCCAGGAGGCGGGCCCAGGGCCAAGCGTAGTACTGGACTGGGACAATAATCGGCCACAGGTGTCACCCTGTCAGTGTCAGAGGTTTGGGCTTCGCTTCTCTGAAATAGTAACTGTTTCTATTACTGCGCACTTTTATAGTAACTGTTTATATTACATGCTGCCACAGGGACCAGGCCGTTCCCACAACTTTTCCACTACCCAGGGACCCGATGTCTGCTTGGGAGACTGTGAGAAAAACATCTCCCGTGGAGCTCGTTTCTGCATGAAGGTGACTGCCCCTCCCAAGAAGACACAAGGCAGGAGGCCCAGAGAGCCAAACGGGCTGCCTCCTCCTGGGAAATCACTCTGGCTAAATAAAAACCGTTTAAGGAAACTATTTAAGTTTTCCCCAGGGGTGCCCTACAGCCGAGGGGCTGTCATTTTGAATGGCTCCCGGTCAGGACTTGACATTGCCGAGACACCTCCCAACACCGAGACCCAGCCGAGAAGGAATGAGCCGTCGCTTCTGAAGCCGCTTCTGGAAGTCAGAGGGGCTTCTTGCTGGACTTGTATGCGAATTCGGTCCACGAAGCGCAGGACATTGAAAGAGAGCCTAGAGCTGGCTGGGTCCTGGGTCTTTTGCCAGCATGCACCCTCTCCTGGCAAGAGCTAAAGAAACGGACAACCTAACGAGACGACAGGGACGGGACTCTCCGCCGGGACCAGCCACCCTAACCCGCAAACCGCGCTCCTCTTCCAAGGCTGGTGAGACGCCGGGACCCCGAGGCCCCGACGCAGAGCGGGGGGGCCCCCTCAGCGCCCAGCTGCCGGGAGGGGGGGCCGCTCGGGCCCCCTCGGGCCCGGCCCCACCCGTCGGCGGCGCCACGCCCCGGGCGCACGCAACGCCTCCGGAGAGCCCCGCCGCTCCCCTCCCTTCACCACAGGCCCGGGCCCGGGGTGGGGCCGCCCCCGCGCACCGACCTGCCGTTCCTCCGCCTGCAGCTCGTACTCCTCCCGCACCCGCCGCAGCTCTTCCTCCAGCAGCGCGCGCAGCTGCTCCAACTCGAGCGCCTCGCGCCGCAGCGCCTCCGCCTCCTGCGCGCACAGCCGCGTCTCCTCCTCGGCCTCGCGCCGGCTGTCCTGGCCGCGCCGCAGCGCCTCTTCCAGCTCGCGCACCTCGTCCTCGTACAGCTGCGCCGTCTCCCGCCACGACTCGGCCACCAGCAGCGCGTAGCTGTCGTGCACCTCCCGCAGACGCGGCGGGGGCCTGGCGGGGCCGGGGGCGCGGTAGCTCTTGGTCAGGCGGGCGGCGCGCGCGCGCAGCTCCCGCACGTCTCGCTCGTGGGCCGCTTCCAGGCCGCGGCGCTCGGCCTGCAGCCGGCCCAACAGCGCCTCGAGGGCGGCGCGCGCGCCCAGCGCCTCCTGCAGCTCGCGCCGCTCTGCGCCCAGCTCGGCGTCCAGGCGGCCGCGGGCGGCGCGCTCCTCCTCGCCCAGGCGCTGCAGCTCCCACAGCTCGCGCCGCAGCGCATCGCGCTCGCCCTCGGCCAGCGCCGTGGCCCAGCTCAGCTCGTCCAGCTGCTGCCGCAAGCCGCGCGCCTCCTCGGCGAAGCGCGCCTGCCCCTCGGCCCACAGGCCCTCCTGCCCGCGCCGGCCGCGCAGCTCCTCCTCCAGGAGCAGGTTTTCGCGCTCCAGCTCCCGCACCCGGCACACGTAGTCGTAGAGCCGGGCGTTGAGCTCCTGCAGCTCGGCCTTCTCGGGGCCCGTGTGCAGCCGCCAGGACAGCATCTTGCTGGGCGTACGGGGCTCTGCCGGCCGGCCGGTTCCCTCCTGCCCTGGTCTTGTCCCCTCTTCTGAGCCGCTTTGGTCCCGCCGCTGCCTGGGAGGCCCCGCAGACTGGGGCGGGACCCGGCGCGCCGCGGCACTTAGCCGACGGGGCGGGCGGGAGTGGGCGCGGGCCGCGGCCTCCAACCAATCAGAGCGCGGCCCGGCGCGGCCGCTGCGGCCGGACGGCGCCCCCTGCTGGAATGACAGCGGCGCCGCGCGGGCTCCCGGCCCCGGAACCCGGGCGGCCTGGAGTCCCGGTCCCCGGCAGTAGGCTAACAGCCCGGCGGGTGGCTCGCTCGCTGGGCAGGGATCGGAGAAGGGATGCCGGGGACAGGTGCCACTTGCTGCGCCGACACGCGCACCGGGAGCACCAGGTGTCCTGGCGCTGATGGAAAGAAACAGAAGCCTCCAGTAGGGGAGACAGAGCTGGTAGCTTATGGGAGACTTCTCATCCGCGGTCCTGAAGATCCGAGGCCTTTCTATTTTTAAAAAGTTATACATATAATATACACATATAAATCTAGTATACACACATATACATACACATACACAGATGCACATTAGTCTATTTTAACTTAATACGTAAATACATATTCATTTGTCAGTGTTTCAATGTACAGCCAAGACTTTTCTTTTGATATGGGTTGACTCGGGTTCCACGTCTGCCTTATACAAACTACCCCTAAAGGATATAATCTACATTTTCCAATATCAGTTTCTTTCTTTCAGAGTGAGAACTAAAAGAGATTGTGAAGTGCTCCCAGGGCAGAATTTTCCGAGACACCTCATATCTCCCGGAACTTTTACAGTTATCTCCACTACACCTCATGTGACAGGTGTCTTTTTTCCAACGTCGTGCTTCAACTTAACTGTCACAGAAACCACAGCTCTTCTGCATGCTTGCGTTTCATTAGTTTTCATGACAGTTATTCAAGTTACAAATGACAATTAACTGGTACCAGTAGCATTGAGGGGCATGAGAACACACACACCTGGCCCTTGGTTGGAGGACCCCTGGACTGGTGGGGACAGAAATGCTTAGGGGAGGCCTGGAGAGTCCCCCACTGATGGCAGATATTTGCAGTTGGTGTGGAAAGGAAGGTGGGTTAGTCAGCAAGTTGGTCCAAGGAGGTCCCTTGAGACACCTTTCAGGGCTTTCCTTGCAACAGGCATGAGTCTCCGACCACAAATGGAACAGAAGTGGCCCTTCGTTTTTCTAGAAAACTCATATCACAGACCCCATTCTGCAGGTGGTAGAAGTGAGTATCCTTCCATTTAGAGTTCCTCCCCCTTTCTGCCAGGGCTAAGTTGGGGGAGGAGGGGAGGGGGCCGGGAGTGGGGCCGGGACTCTGGACCCCTGTTACTGTTTGTCCTTCTCCCTTTCCCCCCGGGCGCACATCACACCCGGCCCTTGCTAATCAGGCCACACAGCTGCTACCATGTCATCACCCAGACCTGTCTGGGGGTACCACCAGTAATGAGCATCTTTTCGGGACCACACTGGGACACCAGGGGACTATGAGGAAGCTCAAGCTCGCACATGTTGCCTGGACCCAGCAGCCATTTATTTGCAATTCTTCAACCTGCCAGGCTAGCAGCAGTTCTGCGGGCCCACCTCGCCTGGCTTGGCAGCATAGGAGAGCCTTCTCAGGGACTGCTGGGTCTTCCAGCAGGATGCTTTGCTCTGACTCATTAGGTTTTCCTTGCCCCAGTGCCCATCAGGGTCTTAGATTTTGAAAGTCAAAACTTTCCCCCTACTTCTGCTCTAAATCCTGTCCTAGAGAAATGACTGCTATGGGATGCAGTGGCCTAGTTTGGGAAAGAGGTATAGGGCACCTGGAAATAGCAAGAGAAAAGGAAGAGTACCCCTGGTTAATCCCTCAAAATAATGTCCTGCTGCATCACACTTAATTCTCACAAAACTGTGGCTCAGAGAAGTTGAGCAACTTGCCTGAGGACACACAGTCCCTAAATTGGGGAACAGAAGTATTAGAAGTTGTGACCACAGGAGCAAACCTGAGCAGGCAGGGTCCGTCCGGGAAACAGAGGCACACTCAAAGGAAAGAGAATAATTAATGGGATGGAATGAGAAGACTGTTTACAAAGGCGTAGATGGGATGCAGATGCATCAGGAATTAGCAAGAGCTAGAAGTCAAAAAGCCATTAGCACTCTAGGGGGCCGGAGGGAAAAGTGTTGGCTGAGCCTCGAGGACCCTGGAGCTCTGGTAGGGAGGGCCCTAGAGGAGAATGAGCTGCAGAATGCATCCCGGGAGGGAGCAGGTGAAGAAAAGCCTAAACCTCTCTTCCTGCCCTTCCATCTCATGCCGGTACCTCTCATTGTGGAACCGCAAATCACTGGGGCCTAGCAGTGGTGGGCTGGGGCCAGCTCCTACCGGCTTGTGAGAGCCAAATGTTAAACTTTCAGGACTTTTGTGAGCCAGGTGTTAAACACAGCCATTGTTAAAAATAAAACCATAGTTTACCGCACGCTTTGAAGGAGAGCGGTAATTTTCTCAACCTCCCGGCAGGGGGCGCTGCGTGAGGATGACGAGCCTAGAAAGGGCTCCAGGGACGCTTCTGTCAAAGGTCCCCTCCTCCAGTCTGTGGACGGCAGGCAGAGAGGACACCCAAGAAGAATTTCACGGAGAGCCCTAGAAATGAATGGGGCTTGCGTAGGGCTTGGGAAGTGGGAAGAGCAGGCCTTTTCTCTACTTGGAGGACCGGAACAGTGCCCCGGGGCCCATGGGCCTCCCAAGCAAGGTGGAACAACTGAGGGAGGAGGATTAATGGATGTCCCTAAAGCAGTTCATCCACCCCCAATCCATTGCCCAAGGGGAGACAGAAAGCCCAAACAGAAATGTCTTCCTGGCGAGTTTTAAGAGCTTGAAGAGGACTCCTGACTAGACCAAAACGGGGAGGAAATCCTAAGGAATGGCAGAGCAGGAGGCTGAGGGAAGTTGGGTTCGCAGGAAACAAGAAAAGTTTCCCTAAGGTGGGATAGGGAGGAGAGACGAAAGCACAGTAGTTCCTAGAGAGCTTCTAGAAGGAGGAGGCTTGTACCCCTTTCTAGGCAGAGCCCCAGGGAGAGAGCAAAATTCCAGCTATATTGTGAGCTCCGAGAGCAGGGACCTTGTGCCCAACTCCCCAGGTGCACCTTTGGGGGGGATGGCAGGCCTGAGGGGAAGGGCTGCAGTCACAGCCAGGAACGCTTTTTGGAGGTGCCCACCCCCAGCATGAGTGAGGCCAGGAGCCAGAGCACCACCCAGAAGTGGCAGAGGACCTGAGGGAGCCATTCAGACAGAGAAGGGGTGACTTCAGCAGGGCCACAACCAGCTTGAAGATGCCTTTTGTACAAATTAGAAAAAGGTGGATGAAAGAGTCAGAGGTACATGGCCCGGCCAGTGAATAGGCCTTTGGTGCAAAGAAAACGTATCCCTTCCTCAGGGTAGAAGTGGTCCTACACTTGCATCCACAGCTTAGCAAGCACAGCACAGACTGGAATTCACTTCCGCTCACCCCATCGGCCAGGTATGTTTATTGCAGTGCACAACCCACTCAACTGTCCATGGTGGCCCACTGTCCCAGCCTCTGCCTGGATGGATGAAGACCAAGGGCTCTATGGGATGGAGTGGAAAGTTGGTAGGTGCCAGAACAGACTGGTGACACAAGGACAAGGTAGACCCCAACCTCAGTGCCTTGGCACTGGATAAGTCCTCGATAATTCTAGTGCAGCCCCAAGGAAGGAGGAGAGAACCTTGAACTGATAGAGGTTGAGTTTTCATCACCCTGGTGGGAATCGGGACCCTAAATAGAAATCAGATTGAAATATGGAAAAACAAAAGCAAAAACAGATCGTTGTTGTTGTTCCCTGCACACCCAAGTTTGGTCTAGGAGGAACACTTGCCACCCTGCAGGGTTGGCTAGGTAACAAATGAAGCACGTGGGGCGGGGGAAATGCAGTGGGGCTGGGCTGGGCACAGGGGTGTAGAGTAGACTGAGCTGCTTCATGTCCTGGCTCTTACTACCAGCATGACTTTGGGCACCACCACCTTGTCACAATGAAGACGGAATAACAGATGGAGAGCCTCTGGGTTGGATGAGCTTGTCCTTGCATTAGCCCTTACCATGTGCCAGGCCTAGTCCTGAGGGCTTTATGTGGATGAACAGCAACCTATGAAGTAGGTACTAGCAACTCTATTTTAACGATGAGGAAATTAAGTGACAGAGCCTTCCACTTTACCCAAAGCCATGCAAGTAAAAAGTAGCAGGATTCGAACCCTCCCTGCCCCTACCCATTCCACTAGACTGCCTGTCATATATACTGGGTGATGCTTGTCGCACGATGCCTGGCGCACAGCACCCAGAAAATATCGGTCATCCTCCTGGGCCAAGTCCCGAAGCCCAGGAGTGACACAGAAGTTCATAGCCAGGGGTGTGTCTCATACCCGGCAGGCCAGGAAGAGATGCCCAGGACCCAGGGGGCCAATTCAGGGTACAGACAGCGCAACAGAGTCCACAGCTGAATGGGGCTAGGGGCCAGGAGAGCAGGCATGGACTTGTCTTTGAACTTTCCAGACTCCATTTCTTCGTTTGTAAGGTGAGGATAACTCTTCCCTCACAGGATCACTACAGAGACTAGAAAGTGACTAGAAAGGCATTCAGGACACGGCCATCTTTATGCCCTACTTCATTCAAAAAACGATTCACATTCAGCCACTCTTGCTTGGAGCCCAGAGTGTTCCCCACTCTGTCACGGCTCTCTGGTTATTTCAAGAGGGCAGATCGTTTGTTTATCACTGTTTCATAAGAGCACAGCAGGTGCTTATTGGGGATACGTATAGGCTGCCTTTTTAAAAGGTGCAAAAATAGCATTTGTCATATGAAAAAAATGCACAGTAACTTAACCTGCATAACCTCCCTCTCTTAATTTGGGAAGTCATGTCATATACATTACAAATGAACTTGGGAAGGGCCCCAAGTGGCAAAGAGACCTCCCCTGGTTGATCTTCCTAAGAGAAACAAGACTCCCATTTCATCCTAAGAACTAAAAAAAGAAGAATCTGCTATCAAAGAGGAACAGCGTTGTTTGCTATTACTGCCCTTACCAACACATTTTCCATGGAGTTCGTTAGTGGTGGCCGTGATCAGATCATTCAAAAGCTAGTTATTAAGTCCCTTTTCTGTGCTGGAGGCTGGGCTGGGCCCTGGGGACAGAGAGCAGAGGGAAGCACAGCCCCTTTGCTCATGGCCTCACGGTGTGGGGAATGCAGAGGCTTGGAGAAGGCTGCTGTCTTTCCCCAGTGTCCCCTGTAAGTGTGTGCTTTTTCTCCTTGGTGGCAACCACCTGTCACTCAGCAAGACTTTGTCTCCATCTTGATGCTCCAATCCTATCTCGTGACTTTAAATACCAACCACATGCCAGTGACCCTCAAATGTATAACTGCGTCTCAGATTGCTCTCCTGAGGCTGTGGTGTCTTAGGTCCCTCCCAGAGGTCCCTACTCTAACAAGAGAGCCATAAGGGTGCTTGGGGTTCCTGAATATCCATGGTAATTTGGAGCTTGCTGTGGGTACTCAACCACTTTGGAAAGAAGTGGTATTCCCCTTTCTCCAGGATGACCCTGGAGAACACAACTGTATTTATTTGCCATGGAGTTTGCCAGGTCCTGCCTTCGCCGGATGTGTTCTCGGGCTGAGAACGGACTCAGGACTGGATATCAGGCCATGACTTACCATAAGAAAATTGGGTGAGGACTTAGCATAGGGGTGGTTTTGATTATGTATTTATTAGTGATGTTTTTGTCAGCAGCCCCATTTCCCTTTCCCCTAGGAACACCATGTTCTATGAATCATCTCTGTAGATCCCTTAGGTCATCTTCCCTACCCCAGATCACCATTCCAGTGTTGCAGCTCATTACGGTAATTGTACTCATCTTGCTTCTGGTACTTACAAGGCTACCACCTGCCCTCCGCTAGGCCTGTGTCCACAGTGTGTCAGTGGTTCCTGGATTAGCACCAGCAGCATCACGTAGGAACATTTTAGAAATGTACATTCTCCAGCCCCAAACCCAGACCTACTGACTCAAATTCTCTGTATTTTGACAAGCCCTCCAGTTGATTTTAGTGCATGCTGAAGTTTGAACACCACCACTGCATTATCGTCCCCACCGGAGAAGCCAGTTCTATATCCTCTCCTACCGTTTGTCTGCAGGAGACGGCCACCAAGGAGTTTCTCAGTGATGCCTTGCCTGTCACCCGTGTGTTCCTTTCCACTTTGGTAGATGGAGTGTCCATGCAGCCTCCACGGAACATGGGTGGGTTTCTGGTCTTATGCCCACTTCTGCTTTCTTTTGTTTCCTTTCTCCAGTTTGCCTCCATCCTCCTGCCATCTCTACTTCATTTAATGTGGACCAGCCCAGCAGCATGCTGGCACAGTCACCCAGGGCCCCTGTGACAAGAGGGTTCCCCCACCTCAATAGATTCCCCCTGACCTAGCTTTCTAGCTGGTACTGACCCAGCCCCCAGCTCATCCCTCCTGGCAGCCGGGAACTATAGCAGCTCTGGGGTGGAGCTCCTTCCCTTCCTATGAAGGCCCAGCACTCCCCCTATCAGGTATGCTGATGTTTCTCCCTAGATATAGGTCTGGGGGCCAGGAGGGAGGTGGGTCACCCCAAAGGGCAAGCATTGTCCTGGAAGGCACCTGCCTCATGTGTGGCCTCTGCATCACCTTCTCAGAGGAGACAGGAGGAGGCTTTATATTCCAGCAGTGGGAGTGGGTCACTTTGTGGGTGCAGGGGAATCGGGAGGCCCAAGGTACTTACCTGCAGTACCCAGGTACCCCCGGCCCAAATCTCTGAGTCCCACTCCTTCCCCATCAGGGCCCTGACTTCAACATAGGAGACTTGCCTGGAATGAGAACCCAGACTTCTCAGAAGTATTGCCTCCCCTGTGTGTACCTATTGTGCCTCCTCTGCAGAACAAGTGAATAGGAGCTCTGACTCTCACATTTGGCTTTAAATCACTGAGCAATAGGTCTGGAATGGACATTTCCTCTCTCACTGACTCAGTGGCACTTAGCAAATCACTGGATTCCACAGTCCTTCTAGTTAAACATTTCCTCCAACCCTCTCAGAAGCCCACAATATTGCACCAGCTAGTGCCTCCCCTTTTGCGGGTAACCTGTTTCAATTCATCAAGGTCTTAGCCATCACACCATGACAGCATGTCAGGAGCTATTAATACTCTTACCTACAACGGGGAACAATCCAAAAATGAAGTTAAGAAAACAATTCCATTTGCAATGGCACCAAAAACAACACACACACACACACACACACACACACACACCAACCCTGCCCCCCCCCCAAAAAAAACCCACATAGGGATAAAGTTAACAAAAGAAGTGCAAAATTTGAAGCCTGGAAATTACAAAACATTATTGCAATAAGTTAAAGAAGACCTAAGTAAGTGGAAAGACATCCCATGTTCATGGATGAATCGGAAGACTTAATATTGTTAAAGTGGCAAAATACACACACACACAACCCATGTGTACACATATATCTATATTTTTCTATCATCTGGCTAGCTAGCTAGCTATCCACAAACATGAGTCCACTCTGATGCCTCCAATTCCAACCCACAAGGTTCATTATAGCCTTCTTTCCCCCTTTGCTTATTTGTAACTTCCTTCTCTGACAGTGAGAAGCCTAGCTCTCATTATCTACAGTATATGAACTTATTTGTTCAACCCTAGTGTACATGTAGTTTTTCTGTATTCTCTTTAAAACCTAAGTCGGATTACTCCTCTGCTCAAAACCCTCCCATACCTCCCCATTTCACTTAGACTAAAGCCAAAATCCTTGGCTTGACCGCCTATGACCTCCAAGGCCCTACAAGACATAGATTCCCTAATACATATTGATCTGCTCTCCCTTGTGCTTCTACTCTAGATACTTTGGTTTCCTTGCTGCACCCCAAAAGCAGAGGTGCTAGAAGGGTTTTGACTGAAAAGAGGACAATAAGAGAACTTCTCAGGGGTAGCAGAACTATTCCATACCTTGACCTTGGTGGTGGTAACACCACTGCATACACTTATGAAAATTCCTTGAATTTAAATTGATGAGGCTCATGAATGAGTCTTACTGTATATTAAGTATGCCTACATAAAGTTGATTTTTTTTAAAAAGACATTTATATAGAGCAATATCACCCATTTGAAATGTCAGTTATATGTTTCTAAAATATTTTTAGATAAACACATAATTGGTAAAGTTTTCCATGTTTGCATCCACATCTGCCTAAAATCACGTCCCTTTTCATTGTGGTGTGTTTCCAATAGTGGACTCTGTTGGATTTTAGCAGAGAATCCAACACGATCCGCTGGAGCTGGCTGCCTCTCTCTCCTCTCATGGTGAGCAAAATAGTTCTCCATCAGTGGCCTTCAAACTGCTTTGTTGGTGACCACAATGGAAAGGAAATACAGTTTACATTGAACACAGTTACACTGCAAGTAACTGAGACAAAAGTTCTACAAAACCTTACTTATCCCTCCAGTACTTTCATCTTTCTTAGATGCTGGTTTGGATCTACAAATTTAATATTAGGACTCATTGATGGGACGTTAACAATAACTTCAAAACTCCTCATCTAAAGGATCCATCTATAATTTTAATCCATAACATTGACCTGGCAGTTGTCAACACCTGTGATGTTTCTAAATGTGATGGCTAATGGGTCAGGTATGAAACACTCTGTAATGGACCTCCACTAGTCATCCCTCTGCCCCCACCTTTCTGAAGGTTCCTAGGTTCTCTCAGGGAAATGCAGACCCCAACCCCAGGCCATGCTTTCTAACCTCTTACCACCTGCTCAGGGGTAAATCTCAAAGACCAACTCACAGGCAGGTAAATCAGTGGGAAAGAGGATTCTCTGAAATGAACAGACACTGACTCAGCAACTGCACTTAAAATTTTCTCCACTGGATTTGGGGGACTGTCTGATGACATAGATATGGTCAGGTAACTGCTTTAATTTCTTGATCACAGAGTATGGGCTCCACTGTAAAAATAGCAGTGGCAGCTAAGGCAAGTGGCACTCCCAGAGAAGAGAGTGGGCAGCCCCACATTTTAGTCATCAGTAACCAAGAAAGTGATTCAGAGCTTGGGCCTGTGACTAATACTGCTGTATTTGAACCTCATGCATTTAGGTTTGGAGACATCAGGGTCAAAGCATGGACTCTCAGCCCAGCCCCACCCCCACCCCCACCCCCATTTGTCCCTGTTGGCCTAAATCCACCCTTACTTTCAGGCCCAACTCAAATGTCACCATATCCACAAAGCCTTTCCTGATGGTGCCTGTGACTGCAGGTCTTCCTTTGAACTCGAGGGTCTTCATTTGTAACTTGGGGGAAATGTTCTCCAATCTCCCAGGTAATCCCATTCAGCATATTCTGCTCCTCCCCACTCCTATGACCTCGTGGGCAGGGATCCTGAGTATATTCTTCACCCTGGATTCTCCACGCTGCCTTGCCCAGTCCTTGCTTTTGATAATCACCAAATAAGTAAAATAAGTAGTTGCTAAATTGAAGTGTCCTAAAATATGGAAACTCCAGGTTCAAGTCCTGGTTTGGGTATTAAACAACGGTATGGTCTTGGCCAACTCACTTGGTGTCTCTGGCCCACAGCTTCCTTGGCTGTAATTGAGGGAGCTGGACTATGTTATCTCTAAGGTTCTGTGGTATCCAGCCCCCATGATGGCTCCCAACGATCCTCCTTTCTGTTATTCACTCCCTGACTCTGCCGGGGAGACTCGGCATGACCCTTAAGTTTGGGTTATTCTTTGTCACTCTTTCCTTTGGATTACCTACTCTGGGCAAGGTCAAATGCCATGTCATGAGCAGCCTTTGGAGAGGCCTGCCGTGAAGAACTGAAGCCTCGAGCCAACAGCCTTCAAGGAATGAAGGGCTGCCAACAGCATGGGAGTGAGCTCAGAAATGGATTTGCCAGCCCCAGTCAATCTAAGATGACGGCAGCCTGGCCCACAGCTTGACTGCAACCACTTGAAAGAACCCAAGCCAGAACAAGCCTGCTTACAAGCCTGGACTCCTGAACCTCAGAAACTGTGAGATAATAAATATTTGTTGATTTGAGATCATCTGTTATGCAGCAATAGGTAACTAATATGAACTGTTTCAGGCTCTAAAATCCTATTAGCCTAAAAAGTCCCTATTTTGAAATACAGCGATTGCATTCAGGGAAAGCCTGATTTATAACAATTGTCAATCTTTCCCCTCCCACCCCAGCTAGAATCCATAAAGAGAGAATACAATGTGTCAAAATATATTTTCAAGTAACAATGTTTATTTTATCTGTGTTTGTAAGAGTTCCCACAGCTATGTTGATTTTGCTTCACTGAATCCTTTATTTCACAGATGAGGGTGGAAATACAGATAAATTAAGTGATTGGAATAATGCAGATGTTTTTCATTTTTGCAACATTTGCATTTCTTCAGTGGTGAATAAAAACGCGGTACAAGGTCACCTTTTTGTCTCCAAGTTCATCTTGAGAAACTTGTCTTGAGCAGGGGTAGCACTTGTGCTCGTCTACCCAGGTGGCCAGAAGCCCAGTGAAATCCCAAGGGGATGTAAGGCAGGGCAGCAGTGAGAAGCATGCTGAGTCACCTCCAGAAAAATAGCTGGAGGCTGGAGAGGGACAGCCTGGCAATGGGGTTACCATGTCAGCCTGGATTAAGAAAAGACTTTTGAGGGGTGCCTGGCTGGCTCAGTCAGTAGAGCATGTGACTCTTGATCTTGGGGTTGTAAGTCTGAGCCCCACATTGGGTGCAGAGGTTACTTTAAAAAATAAAATCTAGGGGCACCTGGGTGGCTCAGTCGGTTAAGCATCCAACTCTTGATCTCAGCTCAGCTCTGGATCTCAGAGTTGTGAATTCAGGCCCTGCGTTGGGTTCCATGCTGGGCATGAAGTCTACTTTAAAAAATAAATAAAATAAAATCTTTAAAAAAGAAAAAGGAAAGTCTTCTGAAGTTACAAGAAGTGATAGACTAGGAAAAACAAATACCATATGATTTCACTTATATGTGGAATCTAAAAGAACAAATAAACAAACAAAAAGATAGAAGCAGACTCATGAATACAGAGAACAAACTGGTGGTTGCCAGAGGGGAGGGAGGCGGAGGGATGAGCAAAATTGGTAAAGGGGATTAGGAGGTACAAACTTCTGGTTGTAAAATAAATAAGTCATAGGGATGAAAAGTACAGCATGGGGAATACAGTCAATAGTAGTGTGATAACGTTGTATGGGGACAGATGGTAATTACACTGAGCATTGTATAATGTATAGAATTGTCAAATCACTGTGTTGGACACTGAGAACTAATGTATCATATTGTATGTCAACTATACTTCAGTTTTTAAAAATCAACAAGAAAAAAAATAAGTGACAAGAAGTGATTTTCTGTCTAAAATGAGACCACAGTCCCATGTTACACAGGGGGATGGGAAGGAAATTAAGAGCATGGTTAACAAAGGTGTGCATCTCCGCTGGCTGTGGGCATGAGCCCCCGTGGTGCCCCACATGAAAAACAAACAGCTGAAGGCCTCAGGAATCTGAGTGGAAAACAAGGGAGGTAATGAGTCTGGGGGGAGTGTAAAAAGGGGCTAAGAGGACGAGAATGCCTGAAACTGGTAAAGCACATCGAGAGGTCTAATTGACTCACTCACATACCCCTGAGTTATTGAAAGGACGGAAGTAAATGTGATAAGGAAATTAGGAAAAGAAGCATGGATGGGTGGGAGATGAGTCTGGGGGATTGAAAGTGTATGCCTCTGAGAGTATCTGCTTCTTTGAACAGCTGTTATTGCAGTATTTTCTCCGGTAAGTAATACTGACAGTGAGAGAAACCTCATCAGGTTCCGGTATTGCTACAGAATGAAGGAGGAGGCTGGGCAAAAAATAAAAGGTGTGAGGACAGAGGGCTGAGGGAGAAACTGACTCCATGCCCAGCCTGCTGGTCAAGTCTTGCAGGCGCCACTCAAGTCCAGAGGGTGCTCCTATGGATTCAAGCAAATTTACTTCCCCAAAACCACTGAGGCAAAGCCCTTGCTCCTCCCAAGAGATGTCTTTCAAAGTCTTAGACCACACATGGCTGAACACAGTTTTGCTGCCCTATATGAGTGCTTCCTTTGTTCATGGAATAAAGATACACTTGTGAAAGAAGAGCAGAAAAATCCAGTCAAAATGGAAATACTAGGGAATGGAATTTTGGAAGATACGGAAACGTAGGCATTTTCTAGTATATTAAAGAGCAGTTTTTCCCTCTTTATATTTGTACAGCATTTGAGGATTATTTTTTTCTGAAACTGAGTCTCAGGATAGATGGGTAATAGTTGTGAAGGTATCTTAACTGTTGTTTTACTGGTGATGGAAGCACGTATCTCCCTTACTCTTGCAACGTGACTGTCACGAAGAAAGAAAGCAAATGTCACTGATGCTTTGCAGGAACGAAACCAAGCCACAGAGTTTTTAGCAGCAGGTTCAGTGTGTCATGGGGTAACAAGTTCCAGGAGATGTCTTGGGTCCTAGGTATGTTTCCTCACTGGGACCCCCTTGGGGTCCCCACAGGGATCTCAGTGAAGAGCAATGGATGCAAAATTCACCTGCTGAGTTGGTGGAGGGCTATGGCACAAAGATAACCCAAGATAACCCATAAACCCAGAAATAAGTTATGTTGAACTTTGTAAAGCAAGACACCGTGTCTTGCTTGAGCAGACATGATTATAGGGTCAGGTGGAGATTAGATCTTTATCTGGGGTTTAATTGCACATGAAGCATGACAGACTCAGGGCTGCTCCTGGGGGTGAGAGTGGAGAACGTTTGAAGTAACAGCCAAACCCCTTCCCTAGTGCTCAGGGAAGGGATGACTCAGCAGAAAGAAAGGAAAATTAAGGATTCAGGCATCGGCCTTGGCTTTTCCGTGGGTCGCGGGGGTTGTAGAAGGGGCCGTGGTAAAGGCAGCAGATCCAGGAGAACTCCACCTGAGAAAGAATGCACCTTTTGCTCTCTGACGTTGGCCCCCAGACTAGAAAAGAGTCCCCACACTTGGTGGATAGAAGAGTTGCTGAGGATGCCAGGAATAGAGGGGTGCTTTCCAAGGAAGGGTTTCTGTGCCCTGATTTTGGCAGAGGAACCCCAGGGAAGTTGGCGCATCCCGAAGGACAGGAGACTGGTTGGGGAAAGTGACAAGATTCCAGAGGAAATTTCTAACTGTCACAGTGGATCTAGACAGAAAGGACGAGAAGGGCAAGAGAGGCAGTATTGCTAAGCTTTGGGTCTGTTCATCCCAGCTATTTGGCCATTGGACACAAGGCAGTCCAAGATGGCTTCCAGTGCGCCAGCCTGACAGGACGCAGTGGGTGTCATCTTCGGGGTGCCATGATGGGAGTCGGGTGGAAGGGAGTGGGCCCACAACTGGTCAGGGATCACTACGGACAGAAGTGGGGAAGATGAACAGGTAGGGAGGGATGTAGGGTGGCTTTAAGGAACTGAAAGCCATTTGGGGATTGAAAATATTGTAAGAGAATAAAAACTATGTACACCCCCACTAGAGACAAGTGAGACTTGGTTGTATTATGAAATATCAGTTTAATAGATATTATTAAATATCCACTAAATATCAATCTCCAAGCAATTTTCTCCTCTTCTGAAAGGCATTGAATTTAGAAAGAACCTTATATGACAAAGTGATATGAATCAGCACATGTGTCAGTTTTCCGGCTCACTGCTTCAGAAAAAATTCTAATAAATGAAAATACATAGTGTTTAACTAACACTGTGGTTATCAGAAAGCCAAGTGGAGACGTGGACAGAGAAAAATCCATGTGTAGTAGAGTCATTAGCTTTTCTCATATGTCCCACCAGTGTGGTGGTTCAGGGCCTGTTGCAATAATATTGGCACATAGATTTTCATTCTGATTTATCTAACAATTTATACTGGAACAAATATCTTTATTTATGTCATATGATGGAATTGGGGGCAATTAATGAATGAATAATTTTTTTTAAAGATTTTATTTATTTATTTATTTATTAGAGAGCGAGCGAGAGAGAAACAGCATGAGAGAGGAGAGGGTCAGAGGGAGAAGCAGGCTCCCCGCTGAGCCGGGAGCCCAATGTGGGACTTGATCATGGGGGACCCTGGGATCATGACCTGAGCCGAAGGCAGTCGCTTAACCAACCGAGCCACCCAGGCGCCCCGAATGAATAATTTTTTAAATTTAAAATCAATTAACATATAGTGTATTATTAGTTTCAGAGGTAGAGTTTAGTGATTCATCATTTGTGTATAACACCCAGTGCTCATTACATCCTGTGCCCTCTTTAATGCCCATCACCCAGTTACCCCAGCCCCCCACCCACCTCCTTTCCTCCAGCAACCCTGTTTGTTCCCTATAATTAAGAGTCTCTTACAGTTTGTCTCCCTCTCTGATTTCATCTTATTTTATTTTTCCTTCCCTTCCCCTATGTTCATCTGGTTTGTTTCTTCAATTCCACATATGACTAAAATCATATGATGTTTGTCTTTCTCTGACTTATTTCACTTAGCGTAATACCCTCTAGTTCCATCCACATCATTGCAAATGACAAGGTTTCGTTCTTTTTGATAGCTGAGTAATATCCACTGCATGAATACTTTTCTTATGATTATTTCACCCAATTGTCCATCACTGCAATAATTTACTTACAGTAAAGGAAGTCCATAAATGAATGGATTCTACTGTTATTCATACTATCAACTCTTAGTAACTTATAGTCAAGGATGGAAAAGCCACCACCAACAACTTTGAGGATGGGGTGAAGATCCAAGGAAGTACTATATATAGCTGATGAATCAAGGAAACATAGGATACCCAGGAACTAAAACCAAAAGGCATGGCAGCCTAGCAGGAAAACTCAAGCTTATAAATACCCAAGACAAATACCCCTAGGGCCGGCCTCTGCCTGGAGTAGCTCCAGCTAGCCCATCTTCATAAAGTGGCTTTAGAAGCTTACTGGTAGCAAAAGAAATATATTGCTCACTTGGGTCCCAAGTGAGTTTTGTGTTTGTGAAGTAGGTTTTATTTATTTATTTATTTATTTTCAGAGAGAGTGGGAGGGAAGGGGCAGAGGGAGAGGGAGAGAGAGAATCTTAAGCAGGCTCCACACCCAGCGTGGATAGGTAGGCAGATGCTTAACCAACTGAGCCACCAAGATGGCCCTAAATAAAATCTTTAAAAAAAAAAAAAGAAAAAAGAAAGAAAGAAATAGAAGATAGCCAGCACCCAGAAGCCTCCCTCATCTCCCCTCCCAGGCACCACCCTCTCCCCCTTTAAAACCACAGACTGGTGTAGCCAGGATAATGGAATCACAGACCATACATCCTTACCTATCTGACTTCTTTCATTCCACATAGCAGTGTTAATTTGTAACAACCAAGAACTGGAAACAACCCAAATGCTCAGCAACAGAAATAATAAGTAAGCAAATTGCAATCTATTAATACATGGTAATACAACACAGCAACCAAATGAATGACCTGTTGCTGCATGCAGCAGCATGGGTTAATTTCACAAACATGATGTTGAGCCAAAGAAGCCATACTGAAACAAATATGCAATTCAAAAACAAACAAAACTAAGCTATGGGGTTAGAAGTCAGAGCTGTGGTTCCCTGTGGGTTCGGGGCGGGAGTGGGTACAAAAAGTAATATCCCAGGAGTTTTTCAGTATTTTCAACTGTAGTCATTATAATAGGTATATGAGTAGGGGTTTAGGTTTTGGACTGGCTGTAGTTTTAGGGTTAGAGTTTCACATCGTGATTGCTAGTGAGGTTGAACACTTTTGTCATATATTTACTGGCTACTCTTTTCTGACATGTCTGTTAACATCTTTTGTCCATTTTTTCTGTAGGGTTGTGTGTTTTGCTCATTGGTTTCTTTTGTTTTCTTTTTTACATATTCTGGATATAAGTCCTCTCTATTGTATCTATGGTTATACCTCTCTGGTTATATGTGTTGCAAATATTTTCTCCTACTCTGGGTCTTGCTTTTCTCCTCCTAATGGTATCTCTTTAAAAATTGAGTTATAAATGGGCGCCAGGGTGGCTCAGTCGGTTGGGGGTCTGCCTTCAGCTCGGGTCATGGTCCTGGAGTCCCAGGATCAAGCCTCGCATCGGGATCCCTGCTCAGCCGGGAGTCTGCTTCTCCCTCTGCCCCTCGCCCTGCTTCTGCACTCTCTCCCTTTCTCTCCCAAATAAATAAATAAAATCTTTAAAAAATAAACTTGAGATATAATTCACATACCATAAAATCCACCCACTTAAAGTGTACGTTTCAGGGCAAGCTAGTGCCTTCATCATTAGTATCTAATCCCAGAACATTTTTATCAACCCAAAATGAGCCCCATTCCCATTCGGGGATGTCACTTCTTCTTCCCTCTTGGCAACCACTAATCTATTTTTTGTCTTTGCAGATTTGCCTATTCCGAACACTTCGTTATAAAGAAACTCATACAATATGCTTCTTTTGTGTCTGGCTTCTGTCACTTAACAAAATGTTTTCAAGGGATATACCAGGACTTCACTTCTTTCTATGGTTACATACTACTCCGTTGTATAAATAAAACAGATTCTGTTCATCATTTCATCACTTGATGGACATTTTGGTTGTTTCCACTATTTGGTTATTATGAATAATGCTGCTATGAACATTTGTGTACAAGTTTTTCTGGGAACATATGTTTTCAATTCTCTTGGATTTAAAACTTGGAGTGGAATTTCTGGGTTATATGGTAACTCTATGTTTAACTTTTTGAGGAATGGTCAAACTCCTCAAAAACTGTCTCACCATTTTATATTCCCACTAGTAAGATATGAGAGTTCCCATTTCCCCACATTCTTGCCAACACTTGCTTTTTGCCTGTCTTTTTAGTTATGCCCTCCTAGAGAATGTGAAGTGGTTTTGATTTGCATTTCCTAATGACAAATGATGTTTAGCATCTTTTCATGTACCTTCTGGCCTTTCGTATAGCTTCTTTGGTGAAATGTTTACTCAAACCCTCTGCCCATTTTTTAATTGGTTTTTTTTTTTTTTCATTGAGTAATAAGAATTATTTATATTCTGGACGTAAGTCCCTTATCACATATATGATTTGCAAATATTTTCTCCCATTTTGTGGGTTGTCTTCTCACTCTCTTGATAGTGTCCTCTGAAGCACAAGATTTTTTATTTCAATGAAGTTTAATTTATCTATTGTTTTCTTTGGTTGCTTGTGGTTTTGGTGTTATAGCTAAGAAACCATTGCCTAATTGAAGGTTGTACAGATTTGCACCTGTTTTCTTCTAAGGGTTTTATAGTTTTGACTTTCAGCTTTGGTCTACAATCCATTTGGAGTGAGTTTTGGGTATGGTGTGAGGTAGGTGTCTGATTTCATTTCTTTGAATGTAGATATTCAGTTGTCCCAACACTATTTGTTGAAAAGAATATCCTTTCTCTTACTAAATTGCCTTGGCATTCTTGTCAGAATTACCTGACCATAAATGTAAGAGTTTATTTTTTTTACTCTTAATTCTATTCCATTGATCTATATGGCTATCCTTATGCCATTACCACAATGTCTTCATTGCTATCGCTATGTAGTAAGTTTTGAAATTAGAAAGTGTACATCATTTTTACAAGATTGTTAAGGCTATTCTGGGTCCCTTGCATTTCTATATCAATTTTAGGATCAGCTTGCCAATTTCTGCAGAAAAAGAGGCTGAGATTTTGATAGGGATTATGTTGAATCTGTTGAACAGTTTGAGGAGTATTGCCATCTTAAAATATTGAGTGTTCCAATCCATGAACATGGGATGTCATTCCATTTATTTAGATCTTCTTTAATTTTTTTCAACAGCACTTTGTAGTTTTTAGTATGTAAACCTTGCACCTCTTTTGTTAAATTTATTCCTAAGTATGTTATTTCCTGTGATGCTATTGTAAATGGAATCATTTTCTTGATTTTATTTCCAGATAGTTGTTACTAGTACATAGAAATTTCTAATGTGTAGAAATTCAACTGAGGTTTATATATTGATCTTATATCCTGCAACCTTGCTGAGCCCATTTATTATCTCTAGTAGATTTCTTTAATATGGATTACTTAAAATTTTCTATATACAAGGTCATGTTGTCTGCAAAAAGAGATAGTTTTACTTCTTCATTTCCAATCTGGATGCCTTTTATTTTACTTTCTTGCCTAATTGTCCTGACTAGAACCTCTAGAACAATGTTGAATAGAAGGGGTGGGAGTAGACATCCCTGCCTTGTTCTTGATCTTAGGAGAATGTTAGGTATTTCACCATTTCACCATTCAGCCTTTCTACCTTAAGTACAGTATTAGTTATGGGGCTTTCATAGATGTCCTTTATCAGATAGAAGAATTACCTTCTGTTCCTAGTTTGTTGAGTGTTTTTATCATGAAGCAGTGTTGGATTTTGTCAAATGCTTTTTCTGTATCTATTGAAATGATCATATTTTTTATTTTTTATTCTATTCTATTTTATTCTAATATGATGTATTACACTGATGGATCTTCTTATGTTGAATCAACTAATGGTATCCTTTGGTGAACAGAGGTTCTTAATATAGGTCAATTTATCAATCATTTACTTCAGGTTTCATGTTTTTGTGCCTTGTATGAGAGATCTTTGCCTATCCCAAGATCATGAAGGTGTTCTCCTATATTATCTTTTACATGCTTTGTTGTTTTTACCTTTCACATTTAGATCTACAATCCATCTAGAATTGATTTTTGTGTAGAGTGTTTATAGAGATCAACATAAATTTTGTCCATATTGATTTCCACTTGACTCAGCACTATTTACTGAAAAGATCATCCTTTCCCATTGCTCTGATGACAAAAGTGTCACCTTTGTCATAAATTGAGCATGTATGTGTACTTCTAGACTCTCTATTCTGGTCCACTGAGTATTTGTCTAATCTTGCTCCAGTGACACATTGTCTTAATGACTGAGCTTCATAACAAGTCTTGACATCCTGTAGTGTAAGTCCTCTTATTTTGTTATTTTTATTCTAGATTAGGTTGCCTATTTTTGGCACATTGCATTGCTGTATAAATTTTACAATCAACTTGTGAATTGACACACACAAATTCTGAAACTTTTATTGAGATTGCATTGAGTCTATAGATCAGTTTCGGAGAGAACTGACATTTTTACAATATTGAGGATCCATGTGAGTTCATCAGTATGGAATTTTATAAGCTTTGTCTTTTCTAGAATTTTATTTAATGAGAATAAATAAAGATAATAAAAGTAACAACAACAATAATAACAGCTAACCTTTAAAAATAGTTATTATATGCTTTATGGACATTATCTTATTTCATTATAAGAATTTGCCAAAAATTATGAGACCTCCCTGAAGAAAGCCATAACATTTTGTTGAAAGCATAAAAACAATATTTGAAAAAATGGTGAGGCACAACATGTCCTTGGATGGGAAGAATTGATAATCATGAGTGTTAATGATTTCCAAATAAATATTTACCTTAAATTACTTCCAATCAGAATATCAATGTGTTTTCTTAGAGCTGTACAAAAAAGCATTTTAGCACTTATATTGAAGAAATTCTAAATGTTTTAGAATTGACAACTTAAAAAAAAAAGATTTTTTTCTTTAATTTCAAAAAGGAAAATCAAGGTAGAATTGCTCTACCAGGTATAAAATGTTCTACAATGCTAATGTAATAATTTTTTAAGCTGTATGGTTTGAATTATAAATAAACTTACAGATTAGAAGACCAGAAAGTCAAAAAGATCTGAGGATATATTTAATTTAACACATGATGTAAACAGCATTTTTGTCCAGTGGGGAGAAGATAGTTTATTTAATTAGCATTATTGGCATAATTGGCTATTGATCCAAAATTATAATGAATGGATTAAAACGTGAAATGAAAAACATAAACCAAAAAACAATGGAAAAGTTTTAGAAGAAAATTTGTATAGCCTCAAGATTGGGAAGGCAAAAGAGACTTATACAATACAGAGAATCGAGAATCAATAAGGAGGAAGGCTAACAAGTTCTACTATACGAAGTTAAAATGCAAAAACAAAATGGGAAAAACAGTTGCAACTTTTTTGACTGATGAGTTAATATCCCTAATATACAAGGAGCTCTTGCTGCTACTTTAAAGGAAAAACAAAAACAAAAACAAAAACTCAATAGAAACACGAGCAAAGGGTATGACCAGGCAAGGAAATGAAAATAACCAGTAAACGTTTGAAAAGATCTGTTCACTCTCTTCTAGACAGCGAACTACCACTTATATCAACATGATAGTATTTTTTTACCAATCATATTGGCAAGAATTAAAAGGCTTGTAGAGGAAACAGACCATCTCATACAGTGCTAGTGGGAGGGTGAATTCCTTCCTTTCAGTAAAGGAAACTGGTCTGTAGCATCAGTTAAAATGTCAAACCTTTATACCATTTAACCCAGCATTTCCATTTGGTGGATGATATACTTCAAAGGACATATATTCACAGATGGTTTTCTGCAGCTACTGAAGAATGAGTTTGATCTATTGTATGTACTATATGAGATGCCCATAGCAGCTTTAGGTTGAAAAAGCAAGTTGCAAAGTAATGCTATAGACTCTTAATAATAGACATTTAAATAACATTTATTATGCAGTAGGGTCAGTTCTAAGTGATTCACAGATATTTGTTTACTCATAGAAACGTCAAACTGACCAATGAGGTTGGGCTCCCATTAGTCCTGGTTTGTTGATGGGGAAACCATAGCACCAAAAGGTCACCGAGCAATAGGTGGTGGAGCTGGGATTGGAACCCAAGCACTCGGATGCACGTCTGTGTTTGTAACCTCTCTGGTGTTCTGCATGTTGATCCCATTTTTTTTTTTAAATGATCCAATTTATTTATTTATTTATTTTTTTAAGATTTTATTTATTTGACAGAGAAAGACACAGCGAGAGAGGGAACACAAGCAGGGGGAGTGGGAAAGGGAGAAGCAGGCTTCCTGCTGAGCAGGGAGCCCCATGTGGGGCTCGATCCCAGGACCCCGGGATCATGACCTGAGCCAGGACCTCGGGATCATGACCTGAGCCGAAGGCAAACACTTAACGACTGAGCCACCCCGGGGCCCCAGGCGCCCCTCAAAAGTGATCCAATTTTAAAGAAGGAGGTGGAGGAGAAGGAGGAGGAGGCAGTGGAGAAGGAGGAGGAGAAGGAGGTGAAGGAGGAGGAGGAGGATAAGAAGGAGGAGGAGGAGGAGAGAAACAACTACACAGGAAACATTCTTATGAAATGTGTAGTAGGATAGAAATGTGGGAAGTTTTTCTACATTTTAACGCATTCCTTTGGTTGCAAAGATCCCTTGTTCTCTCACCAGGATCGTTTGGAGAGTTTTTAAGATGCTGATGCCTGGGCCCCACCCCCAGAGATTATGATTTAATCGGTGTGTTGTGTAACCTGGGCAATCAGATTTTTACAAGCTCCCCTATTGATTTTTATTGTGTAGCAAACACTGGCACGGATAACTTAGGTCTGAAATCCAGCTTTGGAATAGTTTGGCATGTGATCTGTGAAGGTATTTTTGCAATTGTCCTGTTAACCACTAGATGGAGTATTGTCCACAGTACAGCAATTCAGCTGCCAGTCCTGGCTGAAGTGTTGGGTAGGGGAAGTAGGAAGCATCATGGACCGGAGATTGATAGAACAGCTCTGTGACCAGGTATCCCACCAGGCTCTAGCCTTAAGCTGTATTATGTAGTTAGCATACATCTTTTTAAAGTTCTTGGAAGAGATTCTTATCTTCTAAGTCTGACTTTCCCTCAAGTCAGAGAGGCATGGCTCTTCCGTTTCTTCCTGTCTCTGCGTCTTTTCTTGGATATGAATTACAGAAAGTCATTCTTTGTGGAAAGGCCACACCCTCTGTTGTTTGGCTGCAAGAGTAACATGGAATGAAGCTCTTTGAAAATCTCTTAATTAAAAGTACACAATGACTAGTAAATAGCCAGGAGGGTAATATTTAAACCCTACTTATAGATTAAGATTTGCGGTAGGAGTAAATAGGGCAGGGAGGAGAAAACCATTCAATTAAGGAAAGTCCTGTCCCTCTAACACACAAGAGTGCAATTTTCCCAGAAAACAAATATCTCTGGGCTTACCTTTTCTCCCTATGTTGATCTCAAAACAAACAACAACCTCCACACTTTTTGGTCATGCACGGTTGATTCATTAAAGAGCCATATGCTGATTTCCTGTAAGTACTTAACTCATAAGGATTATGGGCAAAGTCAAGAAACATATTTAAGAAAAATTTCACAATAAAATTAGCCTCAAAACTAAGTGTAATGACTGTGTTAGTGTTTCCACTATTTGGACTTTTTCCCATCAGAATTTCTAGAGTTCTTAGTCAATGTACAATTTTCATGTTTCTTAGAACAAAGAACTCCAACTCACCAAGGAATGAGATGATGGCTCAATTCCAGAGCAGGGGATTCATGTGAAGGAACTGAGGTTTCTGCCATAGCTATTCATCCACAAAGCAGTCTAAGAATTATGAGGCTTCATGCACCATCCTGCCAGAAATCTGGTCGGTCGGGGTTCTCCAGGAAACAGAACATACAGGAGATAGATAGATAGATAGATAGATAGATAGATAGATAGATGATAGATAGATAGATAGATATACATATATATGTAAATATATTCTATATGTATATAGAAATAAATATATACATATATGAATAAACAAATATGTATGCATATATGTATAAATAAATAAATATAAATAAGTATACATATGTTTGGTTTTTTTAATGGAATTGGAAATTCCCTATAATAAATTTCTCCGCAATTATGGAGGCTGAGAAGTCCCAAGATATGCAGTCAGTAGGCTGAGACCCAGGGGAGCCAATGGTGTAAGTTCAAGTCCGAGTCAAAGTCCAAAGTCAGAAGACCATGAGACAGAGAGAGTGAGTTGTCCTTTACTCAGGCTTTTTGTTCTATTCAGGTCTTCAAAGGATTGGGTGGAAATCCAATAGCTTTGTTTGAGTGTGTTCCACAGAATTCTAGTTCCTTGGGATGTTAATATAGGCAATTTGGTATAAAAGGGTTCCAATGTCATAAGTTTGGAAAAATCCTAGGTAAAATAGTTACACAGATTTCTTTCTTCAGTCCTTCTTAAAGCCTTTAACATGTCAATGTGGTCTGTGATTATCCAAGAGAGGTGATACTTTGCAAAGCTTTCCAAACTTATTTAACACAGTATCTTGTTTGGCATTTAGCACCTCTCCAAAAACTGGAACACTGCTTTATAAAATACTTCAGAACAGAGCCTGTGTTTTATCTGATTTTGTACCCCATCCTCTAGCTCAATGCCTGCCAAACAGAAGAGACCCAATAAATGCTTGAGGGTCTATTAAATGAAATGATGAATGATGAATGAAAGAGTCGTAGAGATATGGCCAAGTCATAAACGTATTCTACGCAAGACTAGCCTGAAACCGTGGCAAGGACTTTCTAGCCCCCTCCCAGAGAGCCAGAAAATGTGAAATAGATTTTGAAGACCTTGGAGTAGAGCCTACACTCTCACCATTATGGAAGATACCACATGAAGAACAAGGGCGAATTCACTCTTTCTTAGTGAAACGGATGCTACCTGTACCCTGCCCATATCCCCTGTTCCTCCCAACGGATGGCACCTGAATTTCTACCTGAACTTTTTTTTTTGCTGCAAGAGCCAGCTTTGCTGTCCACTCACCAGGCCCCTGGGAGCAACTTGCACCAATGATCAACTGGAGTTGGCATATAAATACCCCAGCTACCCCACCCCTCAGATGGGATAACTCTTAGTGTTGTACGATACACCCCTCCCAGAGTGCTCCAGGGGACTGTGCATAAATGGCCCACAGAGGCAACTTGATAAGGCACTGGCTCCTCCCACCCGACTCACTTGCCCATGCCCCTGCTAGGATCCCCCAGGATCACCTCTCACACGTACTACTTGCTCCTGATCCTTGGCTCACATTCTGGTTTGGGGGGACCACTAAAATGACAGTGCTCACCTTCCTATGGACTCTTTCTTATCCTGACTCCACCTCAGCTACAGGATGTTAGGACCCCTGGAAATTCCCTCTAAATTATTTCTTGGAGTCCTCAAAGGGAACCTCCTGTTGGCTCGCAGTCCTGTCTATCAGCTGCAGTCATCCTGTGTGCCCCAGTCATTCATTCATTGGGTATTAAGGAGAGACTCTGTGATGTGCCTGGTACCACGCCGGGCATCACGGATGCAAAGGTGACCAAGACAGCCCTTGTAAAGCTTCCAGTTTTATAGGAAAGACAAGCACAAATCAACATGCAATGTTAATCTTTAATAAGTGCTGAAAAGTGAAACCTCAGGGTGCTATGAAGGAGAATCACAGGAGGGCCTAATACAAGGAAAGGTGTAAACGAGGCTTCCCAGAAGAATTGAGCTTATTCCTGAAATGTGAAGGATGAATATGAACTAGTAGACGTGGGAGTGGGGAAGAGGGATCAAGGCAGAGGGCACAGCATATGCAAAGGCCCTGGGTAGAGGAATGTGCTTCTCTCCATGCCAGTATTGCTGACAGGTGGGCCTCCCAAGGTTCCTGAAGCCGTCAGTCCCATCTAGGGGGTGGGAGCAAGATCAGAGATTGGGGGGGAGCACCCTTCCTAACTCTGCCAGACTTTGTCCCACGGGGCCCCACACGCCTCTGGCTTGTTCTCTGAGGCTCACGGATGTCTCTCCTGCAGATTAACTCCATGTTCTGGTGCGTAGACTGCTCAGCAGTCCCTCTCTCTGCAGAAGGATTGCACTCCCTGGGTCTTCGGAGTTGGGCTTGCTTCGGCCAACGAAATGTGAGCAGGAGTGATAAATGCCACTTTCTAGAGGAGGCCTCCAAAAGCTGGTGCACAATTGCTGTGTTCTTTCCCCTCTGCCACTAGCAGTGTTCCAGGTGGGCCAGCTCTGTCTATCTAGGATGACAGTAACACATCAGCTGACCATCAGTAATCAGGTAGCGTGAGCAAGACGGAAACCTTTGTTGTTTCCAGCTCCTGAGACTTGGGGCTTTACTACCATAGCATGTGCTAGTCAATCCTGATGCGTCAACCCGTGGAAACGGCTTTGGGAAAGACCCATGCAAGCAGAATAGCTCAGGGGTTAACTGTACCGTCTCTGGGCTCCACCACCTCGCGTGTGAATCCCGGCTCAGCTGCTTCCTCAGAGAAACACTGGCAAGCTGCTTCGGCTCTTTATGCCTGTTCCTTCCTCTATAAAATAGTAATCATTGCATTTAGTGCACATTCTTGTGAGAATTACATAAGTTAACTCATGTAAAGAGCTTGGAAAATTGCCAGGCACAGAGAAGGTGCTCAATAAATATTAGCTTTATTATTAATATTTCTTCAAAAACAAACAACAGTTGATTGCCACAGGTGGCCCAGGTCCCTCCTTAGGAAAAATATTATCCAAAGGACACCTCACTGACATCTGGCCTCCAAGAGAGGCAAGCTTCTGGATCAAGAGAGGCAAACTCAAATGTCCTCAAGAAGCCAGTAAGTGGCATCAACCTGTTTAGCTTCCTTCCTTCCTTCCTTCCTTTGTTTCCCTCCCTTTCTTTTTCTTTCTTTCTTTTTTTCTTTCTTTTTCTCTTTCTTTCCTTTCTTTCCTTTCTTCTTTCTTTTTTTTTTTCTTTCTTTCCCACGTTGGAAAGAGGCTCAGCTACAAAGAGAAATCTGAGTCCTCTATAATCAAATCAAGGGTGCAAATGAAGGGATAAATGACAGCTGATGCTCAGCTCCTAAGCTGGGAGGCTCTGGGTGACGTGAGTGCTGTGGGGGGAGAGGAGCACTGGAGAGTCCGTACCTCATCCCAAGGCGCAGCCGGGGGCCATCCACAAAGGCAGGTGCAGTGATTTCTCTAAGGCAGGAGGAGATTCTAATTTTAAAATGTGAACTCGTTTCTTTTTAAAAACACAGATACGGCCACAGAGATCATATTAGAAAGTTGGATGCGGTCTGCAGTTGGCAGCTTCTGTTTTCAAGACTCCTGCATTCATACGGGGGCAGATGTTCAAACATTTGCGTCGCTAAATGTTTGGGTTCTTCTCGGAACGACTTTTCCCAGGTAACACCATCCCAAAGATGCCCTTAGGCCCCTATCTCCTGCAAACATAAAACCCCTCCTAGTTTTGAAATGGCGATGTTTTCAGTATCTACCTCTCTCTCGAAGTTGCTCAGCCCATTGGTCCCTGTGTCAGTCTGAGCTCATACCAGGGTGAGCGGTGTCTCCCCAGCAGTCTTTGGGAAAAGCAAGCTTGTCCCAGGCTCCTGGTCTCAATATGGAAGCGGACTGGAGATGGGCCAGGGCAAAGCCTGCCCTGTGTCTCCACCAGCTCCGCCTTAGGGCCACCTTTTGGAAGGAGTAGGTTTGGGGGACAACTCTGAAGGCGTGGCCCCGGCTGCCGCCCAGGAGCCACGGGGCTGTTCATTTGCCCATTTGGGATCTGTCCCTCCTCCCCCAATCAGTGGTCAGCCAATGGGGTGCCATCTCCGAGGGAGGCTTCCTCCCACACCCTCCCTACTCTCCCACACAACGCGGGAAAGGTCAGACAGTTGAAGAAGAGATCCTGCCCCACTCTTGTCTGTTAACCTTGGCCTGGGGAAACTGATTTTATATCAGCCAGAGTAAAGTAGCGGGATCCTTCAAAACAGTTACCAGTGACTTCTAAGTTGACACCAGGCAGATCACTGATTTTTTTTTTTTTTGATGATTCAGTCTTTTATCTGTAGCGTAGGTGTAATAATAGCATCTTCAGAGAGTCATGTGTCACGTAATTCATTAGCATTTCCAAACCCGGGTGAGCTTCTCAGTGGGAGAGATGGTATACCCCGGGCTGCACTGCCCCATATGATCCCATACATGATTATCTCCATTCTCAGGTAGCGATCGAATGGGGAAAATAATTTCGAGAAATGTGATTTAAAATGCGTCACAATGATGCATTAACACTTCACATGACTGTCAGAGCTGCTCACTGCAGTTTATCTTTCCATGTGGGTTTCTCCAAATGAGCTGGCAGATTTTTTCTCCCCAATCCGACCCCAATTCCAATTCCAAACTTTCTCTAATTTCTTACATGTGGTCTAAACACATAACCACACACGAACATGGGAACAAATCGGTTTGTGATCATATGGAAGAGGAAGTACATGGAGAGCCCTCACTGGGTAATGAAATGCGGGGAGCCTAATGTTCTGGAAGAACAAAAAACCTTTCTAGACACTTTTTTTTTTTCCAGAATCATCCTCATTAATATTAGAAGACATTTGCTGCCACTTTAAAAGATGAAGCTTTGTAACATGTCTGTAACTAGTGCAGAACAAATGAATTTATTTCAGGTGGGCTCATAGTACAGTGGGGGAAGTTCTGGCTTATACCTCAATCCTTCTAGCAGGTACACGGGGACTGATTATTTCTTCTGTGGGAACTTCGGACATGGCAAGGCCTTGAGGAAGGGCTTGTTCCCCCCGAGGAGAGAGAAGCAAGGTATTCCTTCATCTCTACCAGGCACCCACTGGAGCAAAACCGATTGGCTTTAAACATCAAGTGAGTATCTGGTTATTTCTATATTCTTTTGTTACTCTCCAAATATTCTTGGCCCCGCACTTAGAAGAGTGGGTGTAATGGGGGGTGAGAGGCATTAGAGGTGGGCTCCACCCACACATGCTTGCCAGCCCCTGGTGACCAGGACACAGAGATGGGCCTCAGCCAGGAGGGGTCAAGAGGTCAGCTGACTGGGCAAATTTCCGTCATTAGATCATGGTGCACCCGCTATTGGAGCTCTCCAAACATCTGTTTATGAAACACAGGAACACCAAAGCCAATATTCAGCACACTGGCCAACCCAGTTCTGGTCAGTCAGAGGTCCCTTCTGACTAGATGGTGCCTATAGCTTCTGGGTTATTCGATATTTTGGATGTTACCCCTGCCCATTGGCATGGGAGACACTAATGGGCTCCAGTTATCTCTGTGTATGAGTTCATTTAATCTTCACACGGTCTTGCCATGTAGAAGCTGTTACTATGCCCATTTGCACAGGTTAGGAAACTGAGGCTCCAATTAAGATTTGAGAAAATCCAGTCAACCAGCTGGAAGAAGCAGGATTCTCCTCTGTGGGGGCAAGGGTCTAGGCGGGCTCACTTCTTTGTCTTCCCAGGTCTGGCCCAGAGTAGGTACTCAGTAAATAGCTATTGAATGAATGCACCAAAGAGTCAACAGTTAAATGGATGTCCATGGGTCCACACCATCCCATTTCATGGCTATGCCTCACTGGGGAACAGGACCCTTCTGACTTCTTGTCTTTTGCCTCCTCCTCTAGCCCCTGATGGTGAAGCCCCCAGCTCAGAGCAAAGGGGGCTGGCAGGAGAGCCGAGCTCACACAGCAGCTAGCCCGTCATTAAGAAAGATGTGCCCCCCTTTCCTGACATGGCTTCCATTTAAGTTCTCTTCACCCCTGAGGCTGCAGCACCCTCCAGCAAGGCTGAGTGCATCATCAGCTCTGTCTGCACTGGCTGTGTGTCCTTGGCCAAGTCACTTAACTCCCGAGTCTCTGTTTCCTCATCTGTAAAATGGAACAAATAATAAAGCTTACCATGCACATTGGATGAGACCTGGCTTCTGCAGGGTTTAGCACAGTGATCCTGTTACCATAACAGTGCAATTGAAGAAGATGTCTTGCAGAATGTAGACATGGGAGTTCACTGTACTAATCTCTCTGCTTTTGAGTATTCAGAAACTTTACCTTTTTTTTTTTTTAAGTAAGGGCTCAGAGAAGGGCTCTTGGGTTAGCCCTTAGTGCTGTTCATCAAATATTACCCATTCTTTTTCCCCAGGAAATGATAGGATTGGAGTTGATCATGTGACTTACCACATGACACAGAGTTATCTGTGTGACTTGCTTTGGCCCATAAAATGTGAGAGAAAGCAATGTGCGTGTCACTTCCAGGCAGCTGCTCTGAGTCAGAGCACCATTTGCCAAGCTCTCTTGCCCCCTGCTATGCAGCTGGTAACATTCTGGCTCATGGTTCCTCTGTCAACTATGACCTGAAGGGAGGATGACTCAGGGCAGAGTCTTCGGTCTCCCAACAATGGGCACTTAGCGTGATCAAGCAATAAATCCTTGTTATTTTAAGCCACTGAGACTTGGGGCTTGTTTGTTATGGCAGCAGGACCTGTCCCAAACTGATTGATGCAGACAAGATTCAGAGAAGAGACAGGCTCTCAGCAGAAGTGCATAGGCCATGACTAATGGTTGATGACTGACCTTCCCCTCCAAGATGCCAGGAGACAGAAGCAGTGGTGAAGGGCCAGGTGAAGCACAGCCTCTTTAAGAGGGACATTTCAATAGTTCTTCCTACTTGGGTGAAAAGAGAAGACAGGAGGCAGTCAAAGTATGGCTTCATTTTATCTTCCCTCCCCACCAGCCAATGTCATAGTTTCCCTGCCCTTGGGGTGCACTCACAGACTCACATCAGCCCCCACCTCCCCCCTCCCTTGCACAATACAAGTACTCGGCTAATCCCTTAAGATTCCAGATCATGATCAAAACTAGCAGTGACATGTCTTTTTTTTAATTGTTATGTTAATCCTCAACATTACATCATTAGTTTTAGATGTAGTGTTCCATGATTCATTGTTTGTGCATAACACCCAGTGCTCCATGCAGAACATGCCCTCCTCAATACCCATCACCAGGCTAACCCATCCCCCCACCCTCCTCCCCTCTAGAACCCTCAGTTTGTTTTTCAGAGTCCATCACCTCTCATAGTTTGTCTACCCCTCCGATTTCCTCCCTTCATTCCTCCCCTCCTGCTATCTTCTTCTTCTTCTTTTTTTTTCCTTAACATATATTGCATTATTTGTTTCAGAGGTACAGATCTGAGATTCAACAGTCTTGCACAATTCACAGCGCTTACCAGAGCACGTACCCTCCCCAGTGTCTATCACCCAATCACCCCATCCCTCCCACCCCACCCCCCACTCCAGCAACCCTCAGTTTGTTTCCTGAGATTAAGGATTCCTCATATCAGTGAGGTCATATGATACATGTCTTTCTCTGTTTGACTTATTTTGCTCAGCGTAATACCCTCCAGTTCCATCCACGTCATTGCAAATGGCAAGATCTCATTCCTTTTGGTGGCTGCATAATATTCCATTGTATATATATACCACTTCTTCTTTATCCATTCATCTGTCGATGGACATCTTGGCTCTTTCCATAGTTTGGCTATTGTGGAAATTGCTGCAATAAACATCGGGGTGCATGTACCCTTTCGGATCCCTACTTTTGTATCTTTGGGGTAAATACCCAGTAGTGCAATTGCTGGATCATAGGGTAGCTCTATTTTCAACTTTTTGAGGAACCTCCATACTGTTTTCCAGAGTGGCTGCACCAGCTTGCATTCCCACCAACAGTGTAGGAGGGTTCCCCTTTCTCTGCATCCCCGCCAACATCTGTCATTTCCTGACTTGTTCATTTTAGCCATTCTGACTGGTGTGAGGTGGTATCTCATTGAGGTTTTGATTTGGATTTCCCTGATGCCGAGCGATATTGAGCACTTTTTCATGTGTCTGTTGGCCATTGGGATGTCTTCTTTGGAAAAACGTCTGTTCATGTCTTCTGCCCATTTCTTGATTGGATTCTTTGTTCTTTGGGTGTTGAGTTTGATAAGTTCTTTATAGATTTTGGATACTAGCCCTTTATCTGATATGTCATTTGCAAATACCTTCTCCCATTCTGTCCGTTGTCTTTTGGTTTTGTTGACTGTTTCTTTTGCTGTGCAAAAGCTTTTTATCTTGATGAAGTCCCAATAGTTCATTTTTGCCCTTGCTTCCCTTGCCTTTGGCGATGTTTCTAGGAAGAAGTTGCTGTGGCTGAGGTCAAAGAGGTTGCTGCCTGTGTTCTCCTTTAGGATTTTGATGGACTCCTGTCTCACATTGCAGTCTTTCAACCATTTGGAGTCTATTTTTGTGTGTGGTGTAAGGAAATGGTCCAGTTTCATTCTTCTGCATGTGGCTATCCAATTTTCCCAACACCATTTGTTGAAGAGACTGTCTTTGTTCCATTGGACATTCTTTCCTGCTTTGTCAAAGATGAGTTGACCATAGAGTTGAGGGTCCATTTCTGGGCTCTCTGTTCTGTTCTGTTCCATTGATCTATGTGTCTGTTTTTGTGCCAGTACCATACTGTCTTGATGATGACAGCTTTGTAATAGAGCTTGAAGTCCGGAATTGTGATGCCGCCAGCTTTGCTTTTCTTTTCCAACATTCCTTTGGCTATTCGGGGTCTTTTCTTGTTCCATACAAATTTTAGGATTCTTTGTTCCATTTCTTTGAAAAAAGTGGATGGTGTTTTGATAGGGATTGCATTGAATGTGTAGATTGCTCTAGTTGCATTGACATCTTCACAATATTTGTTCTTCCAATCCATGAGCATGGAACGTTTTTCCATTTCTTTGTGTCTTCCTCAATTTCTTTCATGAGTATTTTATAGTTTTCTGAGTACAGATCCTTTGCCTCTTTGGTTAGATTTATGCCTAGGTATCTTATGGTTTTGGGTGCAATTGTAAATGGGATCGACTCCTTAATTTCTCTTTCTTCTGTCTTGTTGTTGGTGTATAGGAATGCCACTGACTTCTGTGCATTGATTTTATATCCTGCCACTTGACTGAATTCCTGTATGAGTTCTAGCAGTTTGGGGGTGGAGTCTTTTGGGTTTTCCACATAAAGTATCATATCATCTGCAAAGAGTGAGAGTTTGACTTCTTCTTTGCTGATTTGGATGCCTTTTATTTCTTTTTGTTGTCTGATTGCTGTGGCTAGGACTTCTAATACTATGTTGAATAGCAGTGGTGATAGTGGACATCCCTGCCGCGTTCCTGACCTTAGGGGGAAAGCTCTCAGTTTTTCCCCATTGAGAATGATATTTGCTGTAGGTTTTTCATAGATGGCTTTTATGATATTGAGGTATGTACCCTCTATGCCTATACTCTGAAGAGTTTGGATCCAGAAAGGATGCTGTACTTTGTCAAATGCTTTTTCTGCATCTATTGAGAGGATCATATGATTCTTACTCTTTCTTTTGTTAATGTATTGTATCACGTTGATTGATTTGCGGATGTTGAACCAACCTTGCAGCCCAGGGATCAATCCCACTTGGTTGTGGTGAATAATCCTTTTAATGTACTGTTGGATCTTATTGGCTAGTATTTTGGTGAGAATTTTTGCATCCATGTTCATCAGGGATATTGGTCTGTAGTTCTCCTTTTTGATGGGGTCTTTGTCTGGTTTTGGGATCAAGGTAATGCTGGCCTCATAAAATGAGTTTGGAAGTTTTCCTTCCATTTCTATTTTTTGGAACCGTTTCAGAAGAATAGGTATTAATTCTTCTTTAAATGTTTGGTAGAATTCCCCTGGGAAGCTATCTGGCCCTGGGCTTTTGTTTTTTGGGAGATTTTTTTTTTTTTATTCTTATGTTAACCCCCATACATTACATCATTAGTTTTAGATGAAGTGTTCCATGATTCATTGTTTGTGCATAACACCCAGTGCTCCATGCAGAATGTGCCCTCCTCAATACCCACCACCAGGCTAACCCATCCTCCCACCCCCCGCCCCTCTAGAACCCTCAGTTTGTTCTTCAGAGTCCATCGTCTCTCATGGTTCGTCTACCCCTCCGATTTCCCCCGCTTCATTCTTCCCCTCCCGCTACCTTCTTCTTCTTCTTTTTTTTTTCTTAACATATATTGCATTATTTGTTTCAGAGGTACAGATCTGAGATTCAACAGTCTTGCACAATTCACAGTGCTTACCAGAGCACATACCCTCCCCAGTGTCTATCACCCAGTCACCCCATCCCTCCCACCCCACCCCCCACTCCAGCAACCCTCAGTTTGTTTCCTGCATTTAAGAATTCCTCATATCATGGGAGATTTTTGATGACTGCTTCAATTTCCTTAGTGGTTATAGGTCTGTTCAGGTTTTCTATTTCTTCCTGGTTCAGTTTTGGTAGTTGATACATCTCTAGGAATGCATCCATTTCTTCCAGGTTATCTAATTTGCTGGCATAGAGTTGCTCATAATATGTTCTTATAATTGTTTGTATTTCTTTGGTGTTGGTTGTGATCTCTCCTCTTTCATTCATGATTTTGTTGATTTGGGTCATTTCTCTTTTCTTTTTGGTAAGTCTGGCCAGGGGTTTATCAATCTTGTTAATTCTTTCAAAGAACCAGCTCCTAGTTTCGTTGATCTGTTCTACTGTTCTTTTGGTTTCTATTTCATTGATTTCTGCTCTGATCTTTATTATTTCTCTTCTCCTGCTGGGTTTAGGCTTTATTTGATGTTCTTTCTCCAGCTCCTTTAGGTGGAGGGTTAGGTTGTGTACTTGAGACCTTTCTTGTTTCTTGAGAAAGGCTTGTATTGCTGTATACTTTCCTCTTAGGACTGCCTTTAGCATTGACATTTCTTGCACTATTTGTCCAAGAACCAACCCATTTCCCTTTCTACCTGTGCTTTCCACCTCTCATGTGGTAGTAAATGTATAAATTTTTTAATGGTTTTGGTCTGTATTTTTATAAACTTACATAAAGAAAGATGCCAAACTCCTAAGTGTACAATTTAGTAAATTATCATCAGGCCAAGACCCCTGTAATTATCACTCAGTTGGTAAATTCTTGCAAGATGCTAAATTGGAACTTCCAACTGAGGTACCAAGGCCCAGAGAGGCTGCATTCCAAAGCAATGAGCCTAAAACCAGTTGTAGGACTCTTGAAACCAGGACCAGCTCGAGGGCATAGAAGGATTGAGTTGTTGGATATGAGAGAACATTTGTAAAAAGCATCTCTTTGGAGAAGACTGAGCCAAGAGTATTGACACCCCCACTCATGAGAAGAGGAGTGGAATTCCTTTCCTTCATCAAGAGAGAGGGGCTTCAGAGGGACCACATGGAGTGCCTGGCATGTGTCCCATGCTCTAAACGCGACCCAGTAGGCAGGTGTCTGATGGCTGCTCAGGACATCTTGAAGATAAGGGATCAAATTCCAGGGGAATTGTTTATTAGTGATCTAGCCTCACAAAAACAACCTAGACAAAGGACTAAGGCTAGCACAGTGCCTGGCACACATTGGAAGCCCTCTGTCCACCACAGTAGCCATGACTGTCATTGTTCTTGCCCTTGGACTTGAGACCTGGTGAAAGGGCTACACCTCTCCTGGTGAAGGCTTCCCTGCTTCCCTGCTTCCTGACTCCTTGTTGGCTAATTCAGGGCTGGGTCTTGTTCATGGAGGCCTGCCCATACAAGCACCAGCAGAGGTGCTGTGGGGAGATCTGAAGGAAGCCAATTTGAACATCTCTCCTACCACCCATCTCTGTCTCAGAACGGCTCTACCTTCTTAAATCCCGTCATTTACCTTCCTTTAGGTGTTACTCTAAAAGCTCCTGCTAACCATAGAAGGGATAGCCATTAATCTATGTGTTGGGTCATGCCACGGACGTAGTGCCCTGCATTGCTCTGGGATGTGGGTATGCACTGTTTTCTTTGGGGCTGCCTAGCATCCCGCCCCCTTTCCTGTCCAGGTGGTTTCCCCACCATCGGAACCTCAACATACAGGGGTGTGCTAGCGCAAGATTCACCAGCCTACCAAAACCAATCCTTAAATTCTCGGGAATCATTTGAGTTGGGTATTAAATGGTTGGCAGATAAAAATCAGTCGTGGTGGGAATGTTTACACCATAGAAGTCAGCAAACTGCCACAGATCAGTTTTTTCCCCTGGAGAGCAGGTTGCTAAACACTTACCAGCACACCACTAGGCACATCAGTTGGGGTGAGCCAAGTGATCCTATCTGAGGCTTTGAATCTTGGGCAGGTAATCCAAGACAAAGGGACAGGACAGAATCTGTTTCCCGCAGCGGCAGCTGACCATAGCAGGGTTGTCTGCTGGGGCTAGTGGCAGAGCCCAGCGGAGGCCTGTCATGATCTTGGTTTGGTCTTCCTTCTGCCTCACTTCCTTTGTTCCTGCCCAACCTCCATGCCTTCTCCTCCAGTCTTCCCAGCAATTCTAAGAGCTACCCTTTCCTCCTAAGCTAACCAGAGCCAGTTCCTCCTGAGGGGTTGCCTGATAGAGATGATGAATAACCGGGTAGAAGAGAAGTCCCTGAGGAAGAAGCAGTTCATTTTGATTTTAGCAAAGGGAAGGGCCACTTGGGGCAGAGCAGCCCTGAGCTCATTCACTTAACAAATGGGAGCACCTACTGCGTGCAAAGCTGCAGATACCAAACAACTATGCCATTAATTCTTTTTTTTTTTTAAGATTTTTTTTTAAAGATTTTATTTATTGAGAGAGAGAGAATGAGAGAGAGAGAACACATGAGAGGGGATAGGGTCAGAGGACGAAGCAGACTCCCTGCCGAGCAGGGAGCCCGATGCGGGACTCGATCCAGGGACTCCAGGATCATGACCTGAGCCGAAGGCAGTCGCTTAACCAACTGAGCCACCCAGGCGCCCCTTTTTTTTAAAGATTTTTATTTATTTATTTAACAGAGATAGAGAGAGAGCACAAGTAGGCAGAGCAGCAGACAGAGGGAGAGGGAGAAGCAGGCTCTCCGTCGAGCAGGGAGCCCGATGCAGGGCTCGATCCCAGGACCCTGGGATCATGACCTGAGCTGAAGGCAGCCGCTTAACCGACTGAGCCACTCAGGTGCCCCCATTAATTCTTGTATGGATTGTTCCAGCACTGTGAGTTCATACCAATCTAGAGATAACTATTTGAACCCTGCAATGGGTAAAGTGCTGTGCAAGGTACTAAGGGACATACTGAAAAAGTTAAACAATCTGTGGCTCCCTTCCATAATTTAGGGTTTAGCTGGTGACATAGGTATGTGCTCATGTGGCTAAATCTCTGTCTGGACACAAGGTCTCATTCATAAGGAGCATGGGACCTGGAATTTCCAACTTCAGGGATCACGGAAGGCTTTCTGGAGAAGGTAGGATTTGAGGACAGCCTTGACAGTGGTTTCACATGTGCGTGTCAGAGAAATGCAACTTCTTCTTTTTTTAAGTAAAAAAACCTCTCTTTTTATTAGAAAATAATATACATTCATTTCCAGAAAACATTCAACAATACAGAAAACAACCTGTGAAATTCACCACCTGAAATCCTACCACCTACAGGTGGCCAGAGTTAGCACGGCCATGGGCCCATCTGCCCAGCTGCAGGATCCTGTTATGCACGCTGTTGTGTAACCAGCTGTTTTCACTCAACAATATGTCATGGACATTTTTCCATGCCAATTATTCCCAATCTACATCACCATTTAAGTGGCTGGAGAGTATTCCATTATACGGATGCACTCTAAATTAATCAAATCCCCATTGATAAACATTTAGTGTTGCGGTCAAGGGCACGGACTCTGGAGCCCCACCGCCCAAGCATAAATCCTGGCTCTACCACTCCCTGGCTGGGTGATTTTCAGTGGAAACCCTACCTCTCTGAGTGCAGGTTCCTCCTCTATAAAATGGGGTTATTAATAATACCCACTGCATAGGGATGTTGTGAGTAGATGTCTGCAAAACATTTATAACAGTTTCTAGCACACATTAAATGCTCAGTTAAGGCTGTCATAAGCACGGCTGTGACCATCATCTGAATACGGACTCCCCATTACCTACTTCGGATAATGAAATATATAGAAGTAAAATGAACTAGCCAAACGGTAAACATATCTAAAATCTTGATTACTATGGTCCACCATCGGTGGGCAGGAGGACCTGTGGTTGGTAGGAGGCCGGTAGAGAGGACAGCCACTGCTTCCTGGCCCAGAGCACCGGAGACCCTCACAAGGCGTCCGCACCTCCCGCCAGCGAAATCTCCTGACTTGCCCAAACTTCTGGGTGGCATCCTGGAACACAAAGCCGGATGAACATTAACAGCAAGTCAGGTCAGACTCTCTCCCTTTGATTTCTAGAAGGAAAGCTAGAGTTGGGGCCATATTTGAAAATATAGGTCAAATCTCGGTTTCTGTGGTTACCAAACACTGTCAGCCGCTAGGGACTCCCTCCCTCGGGGGTGATGCCAGGGTTCCGAGGCCTGGCAGCCGGGCCTGGCTCCCCTCGGGCTGCGCCCCCCGCCCGGCTCTGCTGCCCCGCGGGCCGCGGAGGGACTGCCGGGCGCGCTGCAAGCGGGCAGGGGCCCGCGGGCACCCTGCCCTCCACTTCTGGGGGGTGGGGAGGCTTGGCGGTGCTGCCGATGGGGCTCGGGGCGGGGCGGGGTACCCCGAACGGCGGCCCTGCCCACTCGCCTGCCCGGCTTCCCGCGTCCGCGGTCGCAGGGAGCGCCCCGCCTGGGCACGGGCCGTGCCCGCCGGAGGAGGGAGGAGGCCGGCCGCCGCGGGAACAATGTGGTCGGTTGTTTTGCCGACTGTCAGCCTCGTTCCCGGATCCTCCTTTCCACGCCCCTTGGCCTAACCGCCACAGGCCCGGCACGCAGAGGGAAGAGCCCCCTTATTTGGTCTTGGAAAGAAAGGGGAAAGGTTATCCTCAGATGCCTGCGGCGTTGGGTCATCGGCCCGCAGTTGTTGGCCCGCACCCGGCTGCGGTGCCGTCTCCCGCCGGTAGGTGGCGGCGCCGGGCAGCGCCTCGCGGAGGCGCCCGAAGTGGTAAACAAGCCCCGCAGGTTCCGGTACCTCCGGCTCGGGGTCTTCTTTTGTGTGCGCGCTGGCCGGGGCGTGGGGGTGGTGGCCAGCGGCGGAGGAGGCAGGGGGCGGCGGAGGAGGGGGGGAAGAGCGCGAAAAGAAGAAAACAACGCCTTTTTTGATGCGACAGTCAAACCTTCGAAATCGGCTTCAGTGGAGGGTGTGACTTTGCCGTGTCGATTTCATGTGACCCATTTGCTCGCGCACAGGCGGATGCGGGCGTCAGTTTCAGGGTCCGCCCGGCGGTTGGGATGCAGATTCCTTGAGGAACATCAGTCAGGTACTAGGTGAAGTTCAGTACCAGCCTGGAGGCTTCCTTTCTTTCCTCCCCCCAGCCCCTCCTTCCTCTCCCCTCCCTCTGCCAGCTTCTCAGGTGAGCTAGTGAGGTGGAGCGAGCCACCTGCCTTCTTTGGCCTGAGCAGGAGGAGGGGGCGGAGGTTCCTAAGCACTAAGCACGTGCAGGCCGGCCCTTGCTCACCCTTATTGCTGATCCTCCCAACAGATCAGCAAGACAGAAATTACCCTCGCCATTTTACACGTAGCTCCCAGAGGTTAAGGTCACACAGACCAAGCTGGGATTTGAACCGTGGGCCTTCACACTTCAAAGCCAAGGCTTGTCCCATAATTAGGAGCACAATGACCTCGCCAATGATTCCTCCGAATAAAGCTCCTGTGATATGTATGTTCTCCAAAGAGCTTTAAAAAGAACCAAAACAGGAGCGTGATTTGAATGTCTTCAGCAGAACAGAGCAAAAGCTTTACCACCTGTGGAGGTGAGTCTGGTGGTTGAATTTGCTCCGCGGGGGTGGGAAGGAGATCCGAGATCAGGGGAGCCAGGGGGCATTAGCTTCTGCTTTAACTGCCCTCAGGGGCTCTTGCGTATCTCCGAGGTGCTCGGGGGCAGCAAGCCGCGTAGTCCTGGTCGCTCCACTGCGGGCTCCGAAGGGGGGACTGCGGGGGCGTTGGGGGAGGGGGTGCGGGGAGCTGTTGCTAACTCTTATTTTCTATTTTAGGCAAGTCGTAGGGGCCCTTTTGTTTGGCTAAGCGTCCCACCTGCAACTCTGCCCCTTCCCATTGTTCATTCCATCTGCCTCCTGGGGAGAAGGGGGCAATAATTTTCACCCAGAAGACCAGTTTCGGGTTTCCTCATCTGGAGATAAATTAATTTTCCAAGGCACACAATTATAGGCAACTTTTCAAAGAGTTACTGAAGGGGCGCCTGGGTGGCTCAGTCGTTAAGCGTCTGCCTTCGGCTCAGGTCATGGTCCCAGGGTCCTGGGATCGAGCCCCGAATCAGGTGCCCCACTCGGCAGGGAGGCTGCTTCTCCCTCTCCCTCTGCCCCTGCTTGTGTTCCCTCTCACGCTATGTCTCTATCTGTCAAATAAATAAATAAAATCTTTAAAATAAAAAAAAGGTTACTGGAATGATAGTTTCATGCTTAGATTAACTGGTGCCAGGTTTTCTTTTTCGTTTTTTTTTTTTAATAAAGAAAGTTTGTGTGAATAAAGTTAAATCCAAGAAATGTGTTTTTTTTCTCTCTCTCTTTTTCATGAAATTGTAAAAAAAAAAAAAAGAGAGAGAGAGAGAAAAGAGAAAGCTCCTTCCAGTTTTGGGGGGTTTCCAGGTTTCCAAGAATTTACTTAGTAGCTTGCTACACAGTATATTTCTGTGGAAAAATTACAGCAAGACCATCTTATAGATCATTACTTTCCAGTCATTGTTTTATTGGTCCCCAGCTTCAATGAGAACAAGCACTGTCTGGGTTTGCCCTGACCTCCAGAGCTCAAGTCCTCATTACAGAAGCCAGAGAGGGTCCTTGGCAGGATCAGGAATGTGGCAGGGACTCCACACCACAGTCTTTCTGGGAGGGGAAGTTATAACTGAGTCCTTAATGTCTCATCGTCTCAGGGACTGCCCTGTTTAGAGGGGGAGTGGCACCCAGCCACCCAGCACAGCCCACAGCCCTGGAAAGAGTTACCCAGCCTTGGCCACACTCCTTAATCTCCGTGCTCCAGCTGTTGGGAGGATTGGATGATTTCTTTCAGCGAAGAGCTGAAAACAGTGGCCCATGGGGAGCACATCTCCCAGGGTAGTTGGGATGGGGTGGGGGAGATTAAATGAAATAATGTTGTAAAACCCTTAGCCCAGAGCCTGGCACCCAGAAAGGAATCAATAAATGTCTGGTGAGCAGCATAATCAGCTACCTCTTTTTGAGTGCCAGCTAGAGGGAACAGATTACTTAAGGCTCTTTATGTACGCACGTGAATCCTTATGGAAAACCTAGGATGTGAAAAAAGTTATTGTTCATACAGGGAATTCAGAATCAGGTTAAGCAAATGACCCAAAGTCATACAACTAGTATGTGGCAGGGCCAGAATCTGTCTGATTCTGTGTCATTTTGATTATGGGCAGCCCGGAAGGAAAGAAGAGATCACAAACAGTCCTATGTACTGAACTAAAGGGTTGTTATAGGAGAAGTTCCAACTGCCTCCTCGATATGAATAATTGCTACTATCCCTGTCTTTGGGGTGGCTGTGGAAGACCATCATGTAGGGCTGATTAGACCTATAGATATAAGAACCAGTCACCTTTGGGTCTCCTGATTGTCATCTGCCTAAATTCCCAAAGCCTCTTGGAACCCTTTTAAGGGCAGAGCAGAGATGGCTCTATGTACTGGTTAGGACTCTTTCTGTTTTTGCAAAACACAGAAACCCAACCCAAACTGAGTTAAGCAAAAAGAGATACAGTTGGCTCATGCAACTGATAATGGAAAGAGGAAGGCTTCAGGCCTGGCTTGATCCAGGGTTCAACAATATTATCTGGACTTGGCCTTCTTTATATCTCAGCTCAAACTTCCTCCACGTTGGCTTTAGTCTCAGATTGCCTCTCTCACTGACCCTTTTTGGCCCTCATTGATCAGGCCTAGGAAAACTTGGGTCCCTAAAAGAAAAGTCATGGTTTCTTTTATTAAAAGAGGCTAGGGTTGCCAGTTAGGCAAGAGTAACAGATGTTCACTCTTCCCTAAGTGGCACCATCCAATCAGAAAGACGGTAGAGAAAAAACCTTAATGGTGAACATTTTTGCAGCAAAGGATCTTCAGTAGTCAAGAAGCAGAGGAGAGGTAACTAGAAATGTTTCCAGTTACACACAGGACCTAGGATTCCCCTGTTTCAAGTCAGGCTAGCTGACTGTAAATGATAGAGTAAAAACCTTGATGTCATAAGGATTGTGTCTGAAGATCTTTAGAAATCTTCATTGTCCTGCTATAGCAAAATGCTTTAACAATATAATGTATAATAATATAAACATAATTAATATATAACAAAATGCCATGACATATGTACTGTTATATTGATCTATAAATTAATGTACAAATGCAATAAAAACCTAATGATCTTCCTGGACTAAAGATCTCTGTAGACCCTTAATGAGAGTTACCTCACACACAACTATAAATAAAACGTTACAAATCTACACTGAGGGTGGATACCAGGCTGTTGACTCAGTGTGGTCACAAGCTGCGTGATGCTTTGTTCCTTGCACCAATCTAATGCAACTCAAATCAAACTGGCAAATTATTAGATGTCACGGGCCTCTGGTCACTTCTCAAACAGTCAAGCTTAAGGATGTCCCCTGGACAAATGCCAAAGTGCTGCTTTTCTGTCATTACATTTGCGATGGAGGCATGTTCTATATTCAGGAGGTGCTCCTGGGCACTCAAGAGTGGGATTGGGAAGTGGGCAAGCTCCCCCTCTCCTGCCTGGGGTGTGGCTCCCGGCACCCATATTTTCCCCCAGGTCCTCGTGTCCACGCTTCATCCTGCATTGTCCCCGTCACTAGGGTGGAAAGTTTGGATCCCATTTAGAGGCGGGCACTCAACATGAAATTGTCCTTGATGTCAATCAAGGCTGTCCATTTGTCCAAAGACACTCCAATGTCATGTCCCATCCTGTGAGCAGGGAGCAGGTAAAAACCAGCCTGAACAGGTGTTTGTATCTCCAGAATGTGCCCTCCCTTCTGTTGGTCTCTGCTGACTCTCCAGCCCTGAGCAGTCAGTTTGCTCCCCCAGTGTCCCTCCTGTGCAGGTCTGTCATAGACTTTAGGACACTAACACAGGTTGCCAGCTACTGAGCAGGACTATAGACTGAGTTCTTTCACACCTGATTTCACTTTGTCCTCCAGCAGCCTGAGAGGCCAACATTATAGCTTCATTCTCCGCAGACGGAACTGGAGCTAACAGAGTCCCCTTGTCACTCGCCCCAAGTCATGCAGAGAGGAAGTGGGTAAGACCAGATTTCGTCCCGCGCCCAGGTAATCCATGTTTTCAGTTATCCAGTAGTTACTGAGTATTTACCAGGTGCCAGGCCAAGTGCTTTGGCCTGTGCTTTCTGTGAGGAGCAAGCCAGACTGGATGTTGGCCTCGGTACGTTTGGTCCTTTGGAAAGATGGACATTGAACAGAGCAATCATAAAGCATATTAGTTCAAATTACACAGGGGGCCATGGAGGAGAGGTACCTAGTGCTGAATTGTGTGTACTGGGGGATCTATCTTTGCCTGGGGTCCCCCACAAGCTGCCCCTGTGACCGGGTTTGGATGCAAGTAGGTCATCTGAAGGGTGAATGCAGAAAGGGAATGACACAGGGAAGAATGACAATAAAGGACAGATCAGTGGGACTCTGACCACCGTAGACAACTGGAGCTCAGTCTCGCTGAGGACACTCTTGAGAGACCATGTAGATGACAAATGTCCCACCACTGAGTGGTTGTAGAAGCTGGGTGTTCATCACCAACTTCTGTCCCTCTTTGGTTGAAAGGTGAATGCCCCCCCGCCCCACCCCCACCCCCACCCCCCGCCCAGCACATCCCACTTGGCCGAATGCTGGGCTGTAGCCAGAGAGGACCCGCAGACAGAGAGACGCTGGTGCTTGAGGGAGGGACCCCTCCACCAAAGCCCCAGGACTCAGTGGGCACTGACAGTATCTGCTCTACTAACCCAATATCTGGGTTAAGGATAAAGAAGGTGGGCCAGAGGGAACAGAATGTGCAAAGGTGCAGAGGCTGGAGGGAGCACAGGAGTCTGAGAATTAGGAGTTCAGAGTAGCTGACCTAGCTGTGTGTTCTGTGGGATGTGGCTGAAAGCCATGTGGGCCAGACAGAACTTTTACGGTGGAGAGAGCTCTGTGAAGCCTGGGAAGGCCCACAGGAGGTGGATGGCAAGTTGGGATCACATTTTAGGAAGGTCCATCTGGCTGCAGTGTGGAAAATGATTCAGAGTGGAACAGTTACAAAATGAGGTTGGGTAGGAAGTTCTCGTGGGGGTCCGGGTGAGAGGTGATGCTAGCTGGGCCTAGGGAGGTAGTGGCTGTGTTGGAGGGGACAGGAATTAAAGTCAGTGGGACTCCCGCTCTCTGCCTCCCCCACCCCATATCTTCCCATACCTCTGCCAAGGTCATGGTGGACCCTCACTGGCACCACTCCTGTTGACCTGATGAGACAGTATGAAGGATGAGACAGTATGAAGAGCACCTGAAAGAAATGAGGGTATTTGTTTTTAAAAAGTATATCAATTAGGGCTCATGGGAGTGAGTGACAGAAGGGAACTCTAGCGAGCTCAAATAGGAAGGACATTTACTGGGAGGTTCTCTGAGCTCAGAAACCCATCCTAGGCTGAAAGCCCAGGCTGGAGAAATGGCTCCAGATGGCCAGACAGCAGGAATCGTCCACTCTTTCATTCCCCAAGCATTTGCTGTGTGCCTACTATGCGCCAAGCATCAGTCCAGGTCTGCAGATGGAGCAGAGAGCAAGGCCCTGTCCCTCCTTTCATGGGCCTGACATTCTCGGTGGGAAGATAAGCAGTAACCGTAACAAGTAGTGGGAGAGCTCATGAAGAAGAAACAAGGGAGGCCCAGGATATGGAGAGCAGGAAGGTTCTATTTTAGTTGGGGGAACAGACCTGTCCTTCCAAAGCAGCCATCTGAGAAGCCTGAATGAAGAGAGGGGGGCACCATGCAAAATGTGGGGACAGAGTGACCCCAGCAGCAGAGCAGAGGCTGGTGGTGGTCACTTCTGGTACAGCAGGCTTGGGGAGGACTGGGGCTTTTGAGTGAGATGGTGAGCTCCTGGAAGGATTCGAACAGGAGGCTGAGGCAATCCGCTTTCCATGTTGAAAGGATCACTCTCACTTCTGTATGGAGGATGGATTGTCAAGGCCTCAGGAGGAAGCCCAGTTATGAGGTTGCCGGAGGGGTGCCAGCAATGACGGGGTGAGGGAGCTGTTACAGTAGGAAGGAAGAAGTGGCCCGACCCAAGACATTCTTTGGAGGTGGAGCTGCCAGTATGAATGGCTCTAAGTGTAAAGGGAAAGACAAAAGAACAACTCCTAGGTTTGTTGGCCGCACATGATGCTGTTTATTGAGATGGGAACGGGGAGTCAGAGATATGTCTGTAGGTGTTGATGTCATGCTAAAACACACAAAACCAGGGGCACCTGGGTGGCTCAGTCGGTTAAGCGTCTGCCTTCGGCTCAGGTCGTGATCCCGGGGTCCTGGGATCGAGCCCCGCATCGGGCGAGCCTGCTTCTCCCTCTCCCAATCCCCCTGCTTGTGTTCCCTCTCTCGCTATGTCTCTCTCTGTCAAATAAATAAATAAATAATCTTAAAACACACACACACACACACACGACCTTTAGAAGGATCCCTGGGGAAAAACATGCATTCCAACTGTCCCATATCTTGGTGTCCCTTGCTCAAGATCCAAAGCGCTGGGACATCATATGCATGCTCCCTAGCTGCGCTGAAGCTGGAGAGGCCCTGCCTCTGGGTGGTGGTCATCCCCTCCTAAAAGAGGCCACTCAGGGAATACCCTGGAAGAGACTCGGTGTTCCTAGGAATGAGGTGGGATGTTGGACAACCAAAAATGAGTGAGAATCCACTCTTAAGAAGACCAGTCTGAGGGTAAGGGCATGGTCTGCAAGTCTGTTGCTGGGCACTCCAGCCAAGCAAGAGCCAGTATGTGCTGTGGGCTCTAAGGTCAGGGACCAAAACCGATTAGCAGAAGCCCCAGAAGGCAGGTTTTGGTTTGGTGCAAGAGAGAAACTGCCAGGTCTTTCTAAGATCCCCTGGGCCACTGGGATACAGCCATTCCTTGGCCCTTGAGTCATTTAGGCATCAGCTAGCCAAGCGCCTGGGGGATATGGAGGAGGAAAGCTAAGGAGAAGGTCAGTAAGTGACTGCCCAGGTGAGGGGCTCAGAGTTTTTTGACTGAGCACTCCCAACAGAAAAGTACTGGGAGCATGCATCACCTCTATCTATATGTGTGTTTGTTTATTCAAATGTGTATCATGCTCTACTATAATCATAATGACTGTAAGTATTATGCAATAAGCAATCACAAAACAGACTCTTGAAAGGGTGAGCAATAGGTAAATGTGTTTTAAGTTGATTTTTTAAATTTTATATAAACTACCCATGTTTGAGACTGATATGAATTTAAAATATTCCATTATTTGTTGTATTAGTTTACCATTCTGTAATATTGTAATGTCAAAGCCTGGTTCTAAATTTAGTTTATTTGAAGACTTGGTTTTAATAACTGTTGAGCTGTGTCAGATAATTCTAAAAGAAGCCTGATTCCAAAAAGCAGACAGGCATCATTGGTCATAGTGAATCATGACTCCCATTTTCCAATCCCAGTTATCAACCGATCAAAAAAATTTTATGAAATGTGGTTAGTACTTCTATATCTGCTTTGATGTTAATCAGTTATTCTTAAAACTGAATTGGAAAGTGTCCCAGTTTTATAGTTTGAATTGTGATAAACTAAACACAACATAAAATTCACCATCTTAGCTGCTTTTACATGTCCAATTCAGCAATTTTAAGTACATTTACCTTGTTCGGCAACCAACCTCCAGAACCTTTCTCATCGTGCAGAACTGAAACCCCACACCCATTAAACAATGCAGTTTTATATTTTTAATAATTGGGCACAAAACCCAACTAAATATTTCATTTGGAAAAGAAATATTTTGTTTCTAAATTTTAAAATATGTACCTAGAGTTTATTGTGACCACAACATATCTGTTTCTGTAGCCAAATTAAAATCGTATCATGTTGGAAACATTTAAAAACATCTGTTTTTTTTATCTCTCTGTAGCATGTTTCTTTCAAATTATATTGTAATTCATTGTTCCAAGCAGCACTTTGACTGGAAGGTACAGATGTAATCTGTTTCTTTCTTCAATTTTACCTCCTCTATACCTACATTATTGAAAGTCACTTGTCATCCCAGAAAAGGTCAGAAAACTTGGAGTATTTTTCTTTTTGTCAAAAAAGACATCTGTTTCTTAAGGTCACCACCTGGCATTAGAAGGGTGTATAAATTGGACTACACTCTAAACTTCTTGTTTTCATAAAATTAACTGCACTGATAACATCTTGTATCATTTTGTATACTTTTGCCTTTCAGTTCTTTCATGCAGTGCTTTGCCTGTGAGTGATGCAGTGAATGGTCTTCATTTGTAGGGCTCGCTCTGAAACCTGACCTGGAACTTTTATTAAAAATTGCAGTCAATGCAGCCATCCATCCCTGCTGTGGTTATATCTACCGTTTTCCCACAAAACATCATCTTTAATATAATTCATATGCTACTGAGAATATGGCTATTAGATCTTTCCTTTAATAGCTTCTAAACAACACAATTCTTTATGTTTTCATCATTGAAACAAAATTTAGCAAATATCATAAACTGATATGTGTAAAATAGCACCATACTTTCATCTAACTATATAGCAAATGTCCCATATTGCATATTTTTCAAATACTTGTATTTTCAAATCTTCTGCACTTAGTTCTGTCTTTCAGCAGTATTTGCTGACAGATGAATGCATTTTAGCTTGTCTTTACTTTTTCTATGTATTATTTCTGCTATTTTTTATGTGACAAGAAGAATAAAAATTCAGAAATGATACGTGAGTTTTGGTCTTTTGCATCAAAAATCTTAGAAGAGGCATCTAAACTTTATCATTACAACAAATGAAATATTTAAAAGTTTAGACTGTCTCATTAAAGATTACTAAGAAAATTGTAGAAGCTTATCTTCTCGTTCTAGATGTTTGTTTTCATTCACTAAAACACACAAGTCTTAGGTATACAGCACAATGAATTTTTACTTACATATCCCCTCGTGTAACTGTGACCCAGATCAAGATACAACACATATCCTGAGCCTCAGAAGGCTCCCTTGTGTTCCCCTTGTCGGGAAAACTGGAACTTGCAGAAAGTAGTAACCCTTATTCTGACCTTTACCACCATGGATTAATTTAGCCTGTTCTTGAAACCTTATATAAATTGAATCATACATCTTCTGTGTCTACCTTCTCTTGCCCAGTGTCTTTGAGATAAATCTAAGTTGTTGCAGATATCCATACTTCATTCTTTGTCACTGCTCTGTACTACTATTCCAATGTATAAATATATGAATAAACCTCAATTTATTTATCCGTTCTCTTATTGGCGGACCTTTGGATTGTTTCCAGTTTGGAGAAATAAAGTTTCTGTAAACGTTCTTGTGCAAGTTTCATAGAGTAGCTGTATGTTTAATTTTTTTAGAAATCACCAAACAGTTTTCCTGTTTACACTTCTACCAAAAATAGATGAGAGTTCATTTGTTTTAATCCCTGCTAACACTTGACCTTGGTCTTTTAAATTTTAACCACTCTTGTTGTTGTCTATTGATATCACATTGCAGTTTTAACTTGCATTTCCTTGATGAGTAATAATGGCATGAATATTTATTGATCGTTTGGATATCTTCTTTTGTGAAGTGTTTATTCACATATTGTGCCCATTTCTTAAAACTTGGTTGTCTTTTTCTTATTGACTTGGAGGGGTACTTTATATATTATGGATCCACTTTCTTTTTAGGATGTAGTATAAATATTTTCTCCCACTCAGCTTTGCCTCTTCTCTTTCTTAATGGTGTCTTTTGATGGGAAATTTTAAATTTTGATAAAATCCAATTTATCAATTAATTTATCTCATGGATAGCCTATGTGTCCTATTTAGGAAGTCCATCCATTTCTAGGTCAGGAGGATATTTTTCTAAGTTTTATAGTTTTACACGTTCTAGGGTTAGCATTTATATTTAGGTCTAGGATCCCTCTGACTTTAATTTTTTTGAGGTAGGGCACAGAGTTTTTCCCCTTCCCCTAATGTGAATATCCAGTTTTTCCAGCACCATTTCCTGAAAAGTGGATGTAAGTTTCAAGTGTCAAATAACTCACAATGGCCTCATATTACCATTAGCAGTGTCTCTGGGTGCAATGCACATTTAGGGTGATGTTCATCATTAAGAACAGTAGATATAAACGCTTATTTAAAAGATTATTATTGGAAATTATAACGTGATGTCTTTTCTGATCTCATTATCTCATCACTGTATTTATCTTGCAATGTGGCTAAGAACTCAAACTAAGGAAGGGGAAAATCAGTTCTACAAATTTCTTTAATTTACTTATGTTTGCATTATTATAGTATATACTATAACCTTTTAATATATTCCAGAAGTATTTTAAGCTGTTTATCCCTCTTGTTAAAAATTTCCCACTTTGATGGAAGGTTTGTCTCTTTCTCTGTAAAATTTGTCCAATTTTATTTTTCTATTTTGAGGATATAATACTAAATGCATATACCTTTAAAAATTGTATCTTTCTGATGAATTCAATTTTTTATCACTGTGAAGTGATCATCTTATCTCCGGGAAGACAGTAGGGTAGAATATATTATCTGACATTAATATAGCCACATCAGCTTCCTTTGGTTATTTCTCCAAATTTCTAAGTTCAATTTTTTTAGTGTTCCTCTGTTTTAGATGTTTTTCTTAAAAACAGCATAATTGAAATTAAAAGGAAAAAAGCCTGACTATATCTTTGTTGGTTCACAGAAGCTTTTAACCACTTATATTTTATGATATATTTGTGTTAAGTTTGGCATCTTATTTTGTGCTTTCCAATGACTCTACCTTATATTAGTTTCCTAGGGCTGCCTGTATTAGTCTGGGTTCTTTTTTTTTTTTTTTTTTTTAAGAACCAAAAGGATATGCTTATATTTACACTTACATTTACTATAAGGAATTGGCTCATGCAATTATGGAGACCAAGAAGGCCAAGATATGCAGTCAGTAGGCTGGACAGCCAGGAGGGTTGATGGTGTAAGTTCTAGTCTGATTCCAAGTGTGAAGGCCATGGAGAACTGATGTCCCAACTCAAAGACTGGCAGAGAGAAAGAATTCTTTCTTGCCCAGTGTTTTCTTCCATTCCAATCTTCAACAGATTGGATGGGGCCCACCCATATTGGGCCCAATTCAAATGTTGATCTCACCTAGAAACACCCTAATGCAAACACCCAGAGGAACATTTGACCAAATATCTGACCCCTGTCAAATTGATACATAAAATTAACCATCATTGTTATTCTAGATGTACTCATCTCGATATTCGAGATGTACTCATTTAATACAACATGAGTATTAAAGTTAAAAGTTAAGCAGGACCTTTACCCGCTTCCCAGACAATATAAAGACCTTAAGCTCCAGTTGCCCCTCATCCAACCATTATTGTGTACTCAATCTGTTTTAAAACACTCTTTTTTTTTTTTAAGATTTTTTATTTATTTATTTGAGAGAGAGAGAATGAGAGACAGAGAGCATGAGAGGGAGGAGGGTCAGAGGGAGAAGCAGACTCCCTGCCGAGCAGGGAGCCCGATGCGGGACTCGATCCCGGGACTCCAGGATCATGACCTGAGCTGAAGGCAGTCGCTTAACCAACTGAGCCACCCAGGCGCCCTAAAACACTCTTTATTGCAAAATAAAACCCAGAAAGCAGAAACCCACATGAATCAAATGCATGGCCTAATGAAGTATTTTAACACTGACACCACGCGGGTCAGAAATAAACTTTTGCTGGCTACCCCAGAAGCACCTTTATTATCCTTCTTCCCAATTACAACCCCCTCTTCACCCCTTAAGTAATCACTACTTTGGTTTCTATACTTATCATTTCCTTGAATTTCTTGGAAAACTAGTTTTATCAACCAAATGTGCATCCCCAGACACTATAGCATTGCATTGCCCATTAAAACTCTTTTTTGATATTTCTTTTCAATCTTTTCAGCTATAAGCTCTCTTTCCAGTCTTCTTTTCCTTACAGTTTATGCCTCAAACAAACTGGGAAGTATGATGAGTGGTTTCATTTCCCACAGCCTGGACTTTTAAAATCACATCCTCATGGTAGCAATGTATGTCTCAGCCCTCTCAATTTCCAGAAAATTGGGCAGCTGGATCCAGAAGCAGGATCAGATTTGGATTTGATCCCTTTTGCAAGACCATAGGAGGTCCATAATATCCAGCGGTCACTTTTTTTTATGTTAACGGTCATTGATCCTTAATGCCTAAATCTGTTAATTCACTGGGGGCTGCAAAGTGGTGATATTCTATCTCTGTTGCTGTTGTTATTCAATAGTTGTAATAAGAAGATGCTTCTCCATCTACCATCTGGTCATCCAGCAATACAGGTTGTATAGAAAGACAGAATAAATGCTGGAGTCTTTTCCTTTATTGGGTAGTTTTCAAGGTAAGTTAGTTCCCTATCATCCTCTGAAGGTTAGCAATTTTTTTTCAGTATTATTATAAACTCACGCATTTAAACATTATCTTTACTGCAGTTCAAATTGTCCCAATGGGAGCCTGAGTTCAGGTTGGTTCCTGGGTCCCCTTGCTATGACCTTGGGACTCTTTAACAATTTCCTTGCTATGTGATATGAAAGAGGCTCACCTTGAACATTTCCTGCCCCAGACCTGGATTCGGTTCAATTCTTCAAGAAGTCCTGGTTCCTTGTAGGGGAAATAAGTACTTCTGGACCACCCGTCTCAACACTTGGAAGAATAGTCATTGCTCTGGGTTGGCAGGTTAGTCGTTGTTTTGTTTTTAGTGGTGCTGAATGCACGTAGGTGTGCGCATGCCCACACACACACAATTGAGTTTTTGTAATTCTGATGTGTATCATTCATTTTATGACTTTCATGTCTTGTAACCCATTTATACAAATATATATCTAAGGATCAAATATCTCACGAGTCAATACTGTTTCCTCTAATCAAAATTAAAAACTACCCAGATTTCATTTAACTTCTTCTACACCATGAATGTATTCTCAAGAACACAAGGGGTCATATAATCAGAACTGCCTATACTTAGTAATTTGTCTTATCCCACATTACACACATAAAAGACTTGGAATAAGAATACTGACAAAACCCCAAAATTCCAATGTACTACCAATATGATTATTTAAAACATTAAAATAACTCTTTCTGCATATGCTCTCCCCATCTTCTCTCCATTTTCTAGTAGGTGTACTATAAATTGTCAGAGCATATGGCTGTTCCAGGCTATGCTCACCCACTTTAAGCCATCATTCAGTTTTAGTTGTACAGGTTACTATAAACTTAATCCTCACCATCTGCCCTCACATCAAGGAGGGTCAGTCGGTTGTCTGATGCTTACTCTCTAGTACGTTTCTCACAAGGGGCTCCTGGGAACAATATTCCCTAAGATCTTGCATATTAACAATTTGTTTTAATATTTGAAGTTCCAATCCTGGGGCACAATTTCTTAAACACATGACTACATTTTTTTTATTCTGGCATAATTACTGCTGTCAAAAAGTCAGTTCTAGGATTCTCTTCTTGCAAGTTCCTTTCTCCTTTTTTCAGATGCTCAAATAATTTCAATTTTTTTCTTTAAAGTCCAGGGATTACAGTAGAATATTTCTAGGTGTTAGTAACTTTCCGGCAATATTCATAGGTACATGATGTCCTCTTTTGATGTGTAATATCAAATCCTTTTTCCCCCTCTAATTTTAGGCAAGTTTTCTTGGATTATACTCATTAGTATTCATTTTCTGCCTTACTTGGTTTGCTTCTAAAGGTCTTCAATTATCCATATATTTTGTCTTCATTGCTGTCTTTAACTTTTGTTACTTTCTCCCAAATACTTTTTATCCCTCTTCCTTTCTTCTTTCTTTGAAAGCTTTTTCTTTTTTCAACTTCTATTCATTGTTTATTCTCTCCCATATTCTTTCTAGTTTACTCTTCACTTCTGAAATGACGTTTTTCTTTTATTTTGAATTATTTCTTAATTATTTATGTCAACTTATTTCTAAAGTTTTTATAATTCTTGATGTATTTCCATGTCTTTTATCATTTTCTGAAAATGTTTAGCTTGGTTTGAAATAGGAGATTACACTTTTATCTTGTGGGCATGTCTTTTTGTGTGTTTTTAATGTTTTTGTGCCTTATTTTTTTTAAATCCTAATTCTGTAGAGAATTTTACTTAAATGGCTTTTCTATTGCTACATTTTAGGTGAAATTCAGTTTCCTGACTTGAGAATGAAGTGAGAATGGTGAGAAATAAATTTCTGTTGGTTATAAACCACCCAGTTTATGGAATTTTGTTATAGCAGCCCAAGCTAAGACGCGGGGTTCAGAAAAAGATTTCAACATCATAAAGCCCCCTCTCCTGTTGTTTTTATGTGATGTCAAACATCAGATGGCTTGCATTCTGAGATTTCCTGTCCCGGGTCCCCTCTCTTATTTCCAGTCTGGACCTTCTCTTTTCTTCATCTATGTTGTCCTTACCTGGCTCAATTTAAATTCTGAGCACTTTCCCCTGGGTATGGGGTGATGTGCTAGACGAAAGCCTATGAGCACTTTCTGAGCACTTTCCCCTAGGTATGGGGTGATGTCCTAGAGGAAAGCCCTAGAGGGCCAGTTTTAAGAATTCATGACTCTTGTACTCACCCAGTAATGGCCACTCCTACTTTCAGCTGCTGCCCTCATTTGGCTTTCTGGGCATCCCGTGAATTCCTGTTGGGGTTCTGCTATTCTCAGGTATATAAAATGTCATTCTGTTGCTTCTTTTTTTCTTCTTCCCACACAGACTCCAACAAAAAGATCTTGCAGTCATTGGTAGTTTGTCTACATTCACTTGTGTTTTAGGGGTTTAGGGGGATATCTTGTCATTAGTTTTGTTATAAAGGTGTCTGTTATCATGTAGAGATCCAGAGCAAGAAAGAAGCTGCTGTGACTACAATTTTCCCTTCATCTCTCTTTCCCTTTTTTAACCTTACAAGACACTAATAGTATTTTATATAGTCAATGTTTGTTTAGAACTAGCCACATATTTTCTACTTTCTTGGCTCATTGTTCCTTCTTTATCTTCTTTTTGGGATCAATTTTTCTGCCTTTAAAAGTTCTTTTTTTTTTTAAGATTTATTTATTTTTAGAGAGAGAGCTTGGGGGGGGAGAGGGAGAGAGAGAGAGAGAGAGAATCTCAAACAGACTCCCCGCTGAGCACAGAGCCCAGCGCGGGGCCTGATCTCAAGACCCTGAGGTCATGACCTAAGCTGAAACCAAGAGCCAGATGCTTAACTGACTGCACCACCCAGGTGCCCCTCTTTCTGCCTTTAAAATTTCTTTTAACAATAGTGGTACTATTGTTGGTGGTAAAGTCAACAGTGTTTGTTTGTTTCTGAAAGTATATTTATTTTGCCCTTGAAAGGTATTATCTCTGAATATAGAATCCTAGGTTGGCAGCCATTTTTCTTTCTCCAATTGAAGGAGAGTCATTCAACTTTTTTTAAGATTTATTTATTTATTTGTGTGAGAGAGAGACAGAGAGAGTGAGAGGAGGGGCAGAGGGAGAGGAAGAGAGAATCTCAGACTCCCTGCTGAGCATGGAGCCTGACATGGGGCTCAATCTCACAACCCTGAGATCATGACCTGAGCCAAAACCAAGAGTTGGACACTTAACGGACTGAGCCACCCAGGCACGCCCAGTGTCACTGAACTATCTTATGACTTCCACTGTTGCAGTTGATAAGCCAGCTGTGAGTCTGTGACTCCAGCATATCTTTTTACTGTGGTTTCTTTTATAACTTTTTGTTTTTCCTGTGTTGCTGTTTCACTATGATGTATTTAGGCTTGCATTTCTTTTATTTATACTGCTTGAAATTCATTATTGACTTCATTATGGAATGATTCACAGCCATTCTATGGTCAAATACTTCTGCATTCCTGTCTCTATTCTCTCCTTCAGGGACTCTGCTTAAAGGGATATTAGACCTTCTCAGTTTATCTTCCATATCTTGTAACCTCTATTCTGTATTTTCCATCTTTTTGTCTCTTGTGCTATATTCTGGAAAATGTCCTCAAACATATCTTCCACTGAATTAAATTCTTTCTTTGGCCATGTCTACTCTGTTTTTATATGTATCCATCGAGTTCTTCATTTCAATTCTTGTACTTTTCATTTGTAAAACTTTATTTGGTTCTTTTTCAAATTTTCTATGTCACTTTTTATAGTTTCCTGCTCCATATATGTGTGTATGTGTATGTAGGTATGTGTGTATACCCTTATGTATATATATAAAATATCTGTCTTTAGTCTTTAAATATAGGAAGGATACTTGCTTTATGATCTGTGTTTGACAATGCCAATATATGAAGTCTTTGGATGTTTCTATTTTATGTTTTTTCTGATTGTTCTCATTCACAGCGCCTATTTTCCTACATGCTTGATTATTCTTAGTTGGGTGCCACTTTTTGACAGCCATTAAAAATTATTTGTAGGAATAATTTGAAATCTAGACGAAAAGGGTATTCCTTAGAAGAGTATTTGGATTTGTTTCTGCTGAATACCTCAAAGCACTATAGTGTGAGGTTCTTTCAAATGAAATTCACTGTTATCAGGATTTTAGTCCTCCCAAATGATGTTACCTTGGGCTGCAAATCCATGCAAGAGTGGTTCTCTCAGGATCACCCATAACTTGAGATAGCAACCCTGGGGGGTCCCAGTTTACCTGGTGGAGGGTCTATAATGGCTTGATTTCTGTTCTTCATGCCCCAAGAGACTAAAATCTAATGCTTCTTGTGTGCCTAGATCAGCAAACACCCTAGGAACAAAGATTTTCAGGCTTCCCACTTCTCCATCAATTTTCAATTACCTTATAATTCCTAATTTTGCTGCCAATTCCTTGATATTTTAAGAAGGTTGTTTTAAAATCTATTTTTATCTAGCATTTGTAGATGTGAAAATGACAGTAAGGAGCATTAGTCCAAATAGCTTATCATTAACACATCCAGAAGACCCACTTGTCCTTTTTGTCAGAATTAGTTTACTTACAACTAGGTGCTATCATGTGTCACACCACTTAATCTGGTACTTGGAGTGCAATCTGTTAGGATGGGGCTTCCCTCTCATCCCCCAGGAGTCCTGGTACCTTACACACTCAGAATCTTTGGCCAAAAGAGAGCAGTAGAGCTGTCCACTTATTAGATACTCATAAAAGTTAATTTATTCCTTATTTTTTTTAAAGATTTATTTATTTATCTGGGGGCGGGGAGGACAAAGAGAGCAGGAGAGAGAATCCCAAGCAGGTTCCATGCTTAGTGCACAGAGCCCAATGGGGGGCTTGATCTCACAACCTCAAGATCATGACCCAAGCTGAAATCAAGAGTCAGGTGCTAAACCAACTGAGCCACCCAGGTGCCCCATTCCTTATTTTTCACATAAAAATAAAAGTAAAAAGTCAAAAAATTTTTTCTATATCCCCAAAGATCATCTGATGCATCCCTTTTTGAATTTGGTTTCTGCCTACCCAGGGGTCCTAGGATTCTTTCAAAACCCACACTCGTAAACAGATCTGTAGCCAGGATCTTCAGTCCTGCCAACTCCCTCTCTTCCCTTTGCTACAGGAGATCTTGGCCAGCACACATAACCTGGCTTTCCTCCATGTCTGCAGTTCTGCAGCTGGACTTTACTAGGGACAACCATGTCACTTCCGTGTGCATAGAAAGCCCCTTTTTCGTTGTGACATGAAGCAAAACATTTGCTCCTGATCTTCAGGCATCTACAAACAGGTGTGTGGAATTTGAATGTGTTCTTTGGAGGCTTTGTTGTTGAGATTTCCCAATATCCTTCTCATGACCCCACTGGACATTTTTTTTTTTTTTTAATGTGGCAGATGAAAGCTAACCCTGTATGCCGCCATTTTTAGTCCATTTCCCCTTCTCATAGTGTGAACAAATTTCCAATCTTAAACTTTCTAAATGCCAATCTGTGGTCCCAGGTCCCATTGAGTGGGCTTTTCAGTGAGCCTGTGGGTAGTTTTCTCCTTCTGTGTTATGAGGGGTAAGCAGGCCTGCCCTGAGGCAGGAAATGTGGGTTCTCCCCCCAGTCTGCCCCCAGCCAGCTGCTAGCTTTCAGTGAATTGTTGGACCTCTCTGGATGCAGTTTCTACGTCTATAAAGCGGACGGCTTGATTTGGCTTAATACTCTTTTAGATTCTAGCCCTAAAACAGTGATATCTTCCATATTCTAGCATTCTCCTCTATATTTGATTTCCTATAATGATTTCTATAATGACTTAAATTTGTTAGAAGTGAAAAATCAGAGGAATTCTGCTAGAGTGGTTTAATTGCTACTGAGGCTGAACAACAAGTTTCTACCAGGAAAAAGGTAATATAGACATTATGTCTCAAGTTCAATAAAAGGGGAAAGAATGTGGCATAGTGTCTTGGATTATATCCCACAATCATTGTCCCCATTTATTTAAAAAAATCTGAAATCGTTTGGCAGAAAAGCAAGTACATACATCTTACCAAGGTATGACTTAAAGCTACCATTTTTCCTCTCAACCCCCACTCCCCAAAAAGACATTCTTTGCTTAGATTTCTTTTTCTTATCCTATCAAGGAAACAGCAGAAAAAACTTCCTTGCTAGCTCTTTAGTGCTAAAGTCCAGATATAGGTTTATAGTATGTTGTGCTCTCTCGTGGAAAAAGTAAGTGTGCCATCTTGCATTGCTTTCTCTTTTCTTCTCTTCACATTTTCTATGATCCAGTTTTCACAAGCTAAGCTTCCATTTAGAACCTGGAAGAAATTCTGTTCTTTTAAGTCAAGCATACACATTTGGAATTGTTCACTCTACCTCATCTTCAGAATCTTTGGGGGAAGGAGTATCCCCTGTGATCAGGCTTGGTCAGGATGCTGTTTGATCTCAGCCCCCTGGCTGTAGCAGTAGGTCCCGCCTTGGAGAGAGAGAGAGCAGGCCCCCCCAACCCCGCCCTCAGCTCCTAAACTCCTGTCTTATGGAGGAGAGTGCCTCTCCAACCACCAGGCAGCATGGTCTTCTCTTGGGCTCATCTACTCCAGTCATTTTTCTCTCTACACCACATTTTTTTGGTCCCTTTTTCTCTTTTTCATACCTCAGTGGATAGACTGGTGGGTTTCCAGGATTCCTGAGAAAGGTGTCAGCCACCATCTGTTCGACTGCTTTTCAACTCAGGAACATGAGAACTTAGCTTCTCATTGAGATTGAGGTGGGGCTCAGGCAGGGAGAGGGATGTTCACATCCTCTCTAGGAGCTGATTTCAACAGCAGTGAAATACCACGGCGGGGCCTAATTGTTTTGTGCCGGGGCTCCTTTTGGGGAAACCGAAACTGCATAGAGATCCTGGAAAATAATGAAAACCAGAGCTTCATTTCTGCTCTGGTGGATTCTCAAAGTTCATCATTTGCTTCAAATCTGTCCTACCCTCTCCCATCACTTTCTCTCTTCCCCCAGGACCCTTTAGCCTAGAAGAATGAAATAAGGTAGTGTTCTCCTCTCTCTGCTCCCATGGATTGTGGATTCACCACCTCAGCACCAATGGTCAGCCTCCTCAAGGAGCAGGGACAGAGCCCCAGGAACTGGGTGGTGGGGGTCTGATGTACAAAACGGTCAGATGCGGTCTGCAGTCTGAGGCCTGCCCGGGTCACTGGGACCATGCATCCTCCACAGGGGCAATATCTCCCCCAAATGTGATCCAGGGGGTCGTATGGGGGTGGGGAGTGTGATGGTTAATTTTATGTTTCAATGTGATTGGGCCATGGGGTGCCCAGACATTTGGTCAAGCATTATTCTGGGTCTTCGAGGGTGTTTCTGTGTGAGATTAACATTTGAATTGGTAAGGCAGCAGAGCAGACTGCCTCCCTAAAGTGGGTGAGGCCCACCCAGTCGAGTGAAGGACAGAATAGAAAAAAAGGCTGACCCTCCAGGAGCAAGAGGGACTTCTTCCTACCTGACCTCCAGGAGCAGGGACAGTGGTGCTTTCCTCGCTTCAGACTCAAACTGAAACATCAGCTCTCACTGGGTCTTGAGCCTGCTGGTCCTTGGACTGGAATGTACACCATTGTCTCCTCCTGGGGCTGCAGCCTGCCAACTGCAGGTCTCCACAATCACATGCGCCACTTCCTTATTTTATATATATATATATAATATGGAAATATATTCATATACTTATTTATATGAGTATAGATAGATAGATATGTATAAGAATCAAGTCATGCACACACATATATCCTGTGGTTCTGGAGAACCCTAATATAGGGGGCAAAAATTCTTGCATATTTTAGTGGTTTGTAACCCCCCCCCCCCCCGCCAAAAGGCCACAGTACATTAACATATTTGCAGTACACCTGTGGTATTAAAATTTCATGGAGGTGAAAGCAATTAGGAAAAATTGCTGTAAAAGTCTCCTTGGGGGTGGCAATGATTTTTGTTTTTTTTAAAGACTGAGAAACACTGCATTTATCCTAATTTTTCATGTGCCCCAGATGACTTCCAACCACCAAGATGTGCATTTCTAGCCCCAAAGGCTTTTCCTCCAACCACTGGCTGACTGCAGATAGTGTGTCAATGCCCCTACTCCCTCGCCCCTGGGACTCACATGTTTTTCAGTTTGCCCACAGGAATGAGCTCCAGTTGCCCTTTGTGGCTACTGCTTAAGAACATATCCCTTAGAACCCTCTTTTATTGTTGGTGGGAATGCAAACTGGAAAACAGTATGGAGTTTCCTCAAAAAGTTAAAAATAGAACTACCTTACAATCCAACAATCACATTACTAGGTATTTACTCAAAGAATACAAAAATATTAATTTTAAGGGATACGTGCACCCCAACGTTTATAGCAGCATTATCTGCAATAGCCAAATTATGGACATAGCCCGTGTCCATTGATTAATGACTATCCAGAAGATGTGAGATATTATATATATACAATGAAATATTACTCAGCCCAAAAAAGAATGAAATCTTGCCATTTGCAACAACATGGATGGAGCTGGACAGTATTAAGCAAAGTAAAATAAGTCAGTCAGAGCAAGAAAAATACCATATGATTTCACTCATATCTGGAACTTAAGAAACAAAACAAATGAGCAAATGGGAAAAAAAGAAAAAAGAGAGAGAGAGAGGCAAACCAAGAAACAGACTCAACTATAGAGAACAAACGGATGGTTAGCAGAGGGGAGGTGGGGGGGGAAGGGTGAAATAGGTGATGGGGATTCAGGAGGCCACTTGTGATGAGCAGCGGGTGTTGTATGGCAGTGTTAAATCACTATATTGCACACCTAAAACCAGTGTTATACTGTTTGTTAACTACCTGGAAGCTAAATAACCCCCCCCCCAAAAAAAGAACATGCCCCTTATCTACTGCCTTTCTTTTTCTTAACTCACTTCTCCCACCCCTTGCTGATTTCCCTGCACCTTCCAAACAAACCACCTGCCCTCAAATCCGTCTCAGAGGCTGCTTGTGTGGTAGCCTGAACTAAGACTACATAGACGTGTGTGTGTATTTTAAATGATTTATAATTTTATAAACTAAATAAGGTAAAGAGGACATGTGCATGAGAGAGCACGTCATAATGAACCCGATTCTATGTACCTGAGGTCTGTTTTAAATATTTTTTTCAAGGCTGGACTCTGGAGACAGACCACCTGGCTCCCCTATGTTCTAGCTGTGTGATCATGGGCTCTCTGTTCCTCAGTTTCCTCATCTGTAAAATGGGGACGACACTTAGCGCCTCCTCACAGGGTTGTGTGCACTCTCGGAAGGAGGTAGTCTGTGCAAGGTCCCCGGGCAGTGCCTGACAAGGGCCAGCCACTATCTCTGTTGTGTTGTCGCCGAGCACGTGGTCCTGTGATTGCCAGACTGTGAGCACAGGCACCCCTCTCGGTGAGACAGCAGGAAAGGAAAGCAGCAGTAAAAGCTTTACTGGGATTGTTTGAACTAGAAGTCACCTTTTGTCTAAGACAGCCCAGATGTTGGGCTACCCGGGCTAATGTGTTCTTACTGTATTAATTGTCACATTATAGAGTGTCTACCCAGAGCGATCCCACACCCCCACCTTTGGGATTCAAAGATCGCCATTACCCATAAAATCCATGGCCCGCACCTGCTTTACGACCCGCTGGGCTACTGAATCCAAACACAGAATTGTTAAACAGGTAGGTACTGGCCTCCTTTAATGAACCCTATTGGGCAATAGTTGCCTTCAGCCTGAGAAAAGTGTTCCATGTTTCTTTTCTCTCCATTGGCAGCAACAGTACAAGCCTAGGTGATGGCCTTCACCCAAAGCCTTCAAAGTGAGAGGAGCCAACTGCTTTAAATACCACCCCCCACCCGTTGGCAAGGGGGAAGTGAGGATCCTTCCTTCCTGTGTTTGACTCTCCAAAGAGGTGTTTCCCTCTACAGAAGTTCTGATTCTGAGGCCATTTATTTGTGAGTCAGAGATCCCATGAGTTGATAAAATGTTTAATACCTCTATAAAAACCTGCATGGTAATTTCTCTTTGTACCCAAAGATTTATACTCTGCAGAGACTGCTCATTAAAGAACGGAATCATAACCCACAGAACCCTCTCTTCCCCTGTTCACGTTGGAACCCACCTCCTCATCGAAGGCTCCAATTTCCCCTGCATATACTCTCTTTCTTCCTCCCCCTTATCTGGGAATACATGATTTTCTTTCTTTCCCCACGCCATCTGGCCATCACCTCACCCACAGCCTGTGGATCTTCTCTGAAATAATTGTTTCCCATAGAACAGGGGGTCAGTGACTGTTTTTTCTGTAAAGGGCCAAATTGCCAATACTTTAGGCTCTGTGGGCTCGATGATCTCTGCTGTAACTACTCAATCCTCCAGGGATATCATGAAAGCAGTGACGAGCAGTTACATAAACACATGAATGTACCCTTTTCGCAATAAAACTTTATTTACAAAAGCAGGCAGTGGGCCAGATTTGGCTCATGGGCTGGAGTCTGTGGATCCCTGCTACCGAACAACAAAAACAAAATTAGTCATCCACCCAATCTACCCAAGCATTAAAAACTGCCTTGCGTTTGAAAATAATTTTTTAATGTAATGCCATGTGCACAAGAATTTCTGTATCTATGTCTAAAGCTGCTTTGAGACACATCCAGCATTGTGCTACCACTTTCCCTATATTCACCATACTTTGTCGATTGAAAGCAATAATTACGGCCCTCGCGTTCATGCACTCATTTCATAAAAACCACAGACTGGCCACCAAGGTTACACCCGTTGGCGCATTCATCAATGCTTCTTATTTCACTTTTCTTCTTGTTGGATACAGTATAATTTTGTTTACCACATGAGGCACGGTAACAAGGTTTTTCTCTACTACGGACACACAATCAAAAGCAAAGGAGAATATTGACAGTGCTAACTTTGGCCCAGGATATCTGTATGGAAACTTTAGAACAGAAAGACAATTTCTCTGGTTATTTCCTCCACTCTCCTGAGTTCCACTGGGCATAAATTACTGGTCATTGTGATGGCGCAAATAAGACTCCATTAACATCCCCATTCTGATCTTGGTAAATAAGTACATTTATACTTGAGCACTGCTGAAGAATGAAGTCATAGAGAAAAGTTCATGGTAGGTGGTCCTGCCTTTTCATTAGGCGGGCTTTGACAAAATCCCCAGCACCTCAGCTAGACAAGCTGCTATTCACTACCCCAGGGTTCATGCAAGTGGGGGTGTGTGCCTGTTGACAAGGGATGGGTGACAACACTTGCAATCGGGGCTGGTCACCTTTCTTGTTTAATGATACGTGTTGTGGCTGTTCCTAACCCCTGGTTCCCGGGGGCGCTCCCAGTGCCTAGAACAAGGATGGTGGAATCTATCCGTTAAATTGGATTTCTGACTTACAGTTAGCAATCAAGTAGTTCTCGAAGATGGCAAATCCTGAGAAGGTGTGGCTCCAGGTGCTCATTGGAGATTGAGTGCATGAGCATGTTTCACCATCATGCTGAGAACACAACATGGGGCTCTGGCCCCGTTCCCTTCCCTGAAAGCAGAATGCACGTAATGGGGAAGCGCCATCTGAATGTTGGACCAGGTGGTGTGAACCCTCACACAAGGAAAAGCAGAAGGAAATCCCAGCTCCCGATGTTGTATATGCTCAGAAAATACATGACGATGGATGCAAATGTGAATACAGATCACCGTCCTTGCCCAGAGGAAACTGCAGCAGGGCAGGAGCCCAGCTCCCCGCCCTGGAGCCTCCTGGTTCAACGCTGGGCCCTTCTGCTGGGAAGACCAAGCCTGGTCCTGCTGACATGCTCCCTGGACAGTGGTTGGCACCCTACCCCTCTGCTGGACCAAGAGGAACACCTGTCTGTGAGAGATCAGAGCCGGATGCTGGAGTGGTCTTTCCCGGGAGTCAGCAGGGTGAGGGCAGGCTCCAGGCAGGGGTAGGGGCCCGGGGCAAGAAAGAGACCTACCATTGTGGAGCACCAACCATGCTGTGGGCATGGAGATGAGTGCCATATGTCATCTAGTCACATGTCACTGAGGTCACCTGAGACTCTGACAGTGGTAGTACCTGAACCCCAAGCAGGACAGTTTCTTCCCTCCATCCTTTTCCTGGGAGGTTGGCTTGAAACAGAAGAGCTAGAGACTTGTTATTACATACGCACATTGAAGCCTGCAATAAGAACAGTCAATGAAAAACATGTAAGAACAGACCCTACACCATTCTCTATACTTGAAGTAAGATTTCGTTCTGGCAACAAAGTAGACCCGTGTCACAGGCACAGCTCTAGGGCTCCATCCCAGAGATGGGACCTACGGCTGGCTCAGAGGCTGAGTGTGTGGCCAAGGGTTCACCATTCTGGAGACTGGTCACAGCCTGCCCTTTCCCAGCACGTGTAGCCAACCAGTGAGTCCACAGGAAGGGACTGAGCATCCCAAGGACTAGATTTAACAACAAATGGGTGTGTGTGGTTGGTAGAGAGACAAGGTTTCAAGCCCCAAAGAGCTTTCAGTCCAAAAGGGGAGACAACATGAGCCCGTAAGTAATCCCCTCCTATAACAATAACTTAATGGATACTTCCACGTACCCAACTCTGCTCTACTTGCCTTACGTACTTGAACTCACTTAATTCTCACAACAGTGCTACCGGGCTGGTACTGTTACTATTCCCATGGTAAAGATGAGCAAACAGTTTAAAGAAATTCAATCAATGAGCCAAGTCACACAACTCATTAAGTAGCAGGGTTGGGACTCTGAGACCCATGCTTCCAGAGGGGGAAGGAGAATGAAGACCAACCAACATCAAGACAGCCGGAACTCTGTGGCAAGAAGACTTTCATCATTTCCAAAAATAACTACATTTACAGAGGGTTTACATTTGAGATGTCTCATCCTCATAAGATAGGAACATGCCCCATTTTGTAGATGAGGAAACTGAGTATCAGGCGAATGATACAGCTTGGAAAACTACCATATCTAGTAGCTTGACAAAGTTGAGATTCCAATTTTGGTCAATCTGAAATCTCTCCACCAAGCCCCCTAGTGACTGACTTGGAGAACAAAGGGACACCGTGAGCCCTTCCAGGGTTCCATGATGTCTGGTTTCTTGGAGGTTTCTAGAGTTATAAGCATTTATACCCACTTATGGGTGAGGAAAGACTTCTCAAGAGTTAAGGTCTAAACATGGCAGGAGTCCAGAAGATAGGAGATGGTTACCAGTTATCTCCATGGCATTAAGTGCTAACTAGAGGGTTGTAACACCACTGGAATGCTCAGTCCAATCTGCGAGCACCAAGGTCTTTTCTATATTCTTGGAAGCTGAGATTTTTAAGGCCTAGATGTAGTCAATACCCTGGTTCATGCCAAGTGTCCTAGTCACACTACCATTAGCAAGACTACCTTTGAGCCATATGGAATGTTGAAGACTTGGTGAACAGATCAGTTTGTTTTTCAATCAACTGATTGCCAAGTGAGTTCTAAGAAGTTGCAGAGATCAAGTTTTTGAGAAATCTTCTTGGAAGAGCATAAGCTGAAAGGCTGCTATCATGGATACTGAATGTAAGTCATTACCCACTTGCTAATTGAGTCACCTGTCAGCTTGGTGTGGATTTTTGCATGCCCAGGTGCCCAACCCTTCTAGGAAAAGGGCTGGTTACCTGAAGTAACCTTGGTTGGAGGCACCAAAGGTCATCCTTGGAGTAAGTGGTATTTTAGAGGCTCTGAGGGTCGAAGCTGGCAGAATAAAATTGTTGGAAACCTCAAGGGTCACAGTCAGACACAAAGCAAGAGCACAAAGCAAAGGTAGGGAACATCTAGAGGGACCAAGGTAATTGTCACACTCTCTTATAAGATTAGATTCACCTGTGTGTAGCAGACCATCTCAATTAACACACCAGGATTACGGAAGTTGCAGAATCCACAGAAAGTGCAAGAGTGTGGTTTGTGTCTTTCTCATCTAGACCTTCCCATGTGGGTTGGTATGGCCAATCTGTTCCACAATGGTCTTAAGGACTATCTTAGGGTCAGTATGGCTGCAGTGACAAGCAAGCCCCCAGGTGTGAATGTCTTAACACAGTAAAAGCTGTTTCCCTGGTGATTTAACAATCCAGTGTAAGTGCTCCAGATCAGCAGGCATCTTTCCTCCATGTGGGTCTAGGCTCTTGTTAGCTTTAATAACTATTTGTTAGATAAATCTATTTAAGGAATGTATTCAGAGAACCGTGGACATGGATTCCTTCCATCTTGTGTTTCTGCCATTCCTCTGCAGATGGCCAGATGATGGAGAAAGTGCACAGAGGAGGGAGCCTGGACTCTAATGGGCCACATCTAGAATTCCATTCAAATTCCATTGGCTGGAAATTATTCTTTTTTTTTTTAAAGATCTATTTATTTATTTTTGAGGGGGGAGAGGGAGAGAGAGAATCTCAAGCAGACTTCCCACTGAGCACAGAGCCCGACACAGGGCTCAATCTCACAACCCTGAGATCATGACCTGAGACAAAATCAAGAGTCAGATGCTTAACCGACTGAGCTACCCAGGCGCCCCTGGCAGGAAATTATTCTAAGCTACAAGGGAGGTTGAAGAATCTAGTCCAGCTGTGTGCTCAAGAAGAAGAACAAATCACTCTGGTAAGCAGTCCTTGCTACAGGCACCCAGGATCCTTGTGGCTCCTTGCAGCTCAGTGGGACATCACCCCCAGGGTCTGGCCCTTGATCAAAAGTGACAGCCAGCACTGCTGTATTCTAGCTAGCAACCTGAAGAGCCAGGGAGCTAAATCTTTAGTAGAAGTCATCACTCCCTAAGTAATTAATCTCTTGGGTCAGTTTGCATTTTTTTTTTTTTTTGCATCTATCAGACAAAGAAAGGAATGAAGTAAAACAGAGAAATAAGGGCACGAGTCAGGTGTGTGTCTTAATTTCCTCATCTGTAAAACAGAGATGATGAGAACACTGGCTTCATAAGATTATGAGAAACAAAGGAGTTGATATATGTAAAATGCTTAAAGGCTCATACTCAGTGTTCAATAATAGAGAGCTATGGGAAGAGGAGAAGGGAGGGTGGGAGAAGGGAAAGAGGAGAAAGGAACGGTCCCTGAAGCAGAAGGTTCTCCAACGCATAAATTTACCCAGAGTTTCTGCTGGTTTCCCATTGGTCAGAACTCAGTCACATGGGCACAGAGCTACAAGGGAGGCTGGAAAATGTAGTTTTTATTCCAGAGACTCAGACACCTGGCTAAAAATCAGGGACTTTATTACTATGGAAGAAAAGGAGAACGGACATTGGGGGACAGCTAATAGTTTCTGCACGTTCACCAAGAGCTGGACAAAGGTTCGTTTTTCACAGCCACTTAGTTTCCAGGGAGCAATGAACCCCTGGGTTTCCACAACAGATGGGGACCTGAGACAAAGTCTGTAGCCAGGACTGTGGAGTGAGGGGAGGCTGGGTGCCCAATCAGGGGCAGCCCTGAGGGCTACATCATGGCTGGGGCTACTCCTCCCTGGCTGGAGCTCTCTCCATGCATATGAGCACCATCTGTCCGGAGTATGCACGCAAACCAAGCCACCTCCAGGACTGAGGATGGGCCCTGTCTTCATCCATGCCTCAATCACTCCCTTTTGTTTCCTTGATCCTCCAGCCCCCAAAGACCCTCCAGTTTCCTTATTCCTGCCTAGGACCCCCACCCGAGGCCCCATTCATGCTTGCCTCCCCCTCTGTACTTAGGGTTATAGGTTGAACTGTGTCCCCCCCCAAAATTCATATATTGAAGTCCTAACCCCAGTACCTGTGAATATGACCTTAATGGGAAATAGGGTCTTTGCAGATGTAATTAGTTAAGAGGAGGTCATATTGAAGCAGGGTCCCACCTTGGACCCTACTAGGTGGGACCCTACTTCAATATGACTTGTGTCCTTAGAAAAAAGGGAAATTGGGACACAGGGAGCGTGCCATGTGAATGTGAAGGCAGAGATCGGGGGATGTGTCTACAAGCCAAGGAATGCCAAAGATGGCCGTCGAAACGCCAGAAGGTAGGAGAAAGGCCTGGAACAGATTCCCTTCACAGCCCTCAGAAGGAACCAAACCAGCCAACACCTAGATCTTGGACTTCTAGTCTCCAGAACTGCAACAATAATTTCTGTTGTTTAAGTCCCCACCCCCGCCATCCCTGGGGCTATGGTACTTTGTTATGGCAGCCGGAGCAAGGAAATACACCTGCTCTGGCTCCAGCTTACCTTCAGGTCTCAAGTCAAGCTTTGCTCAGAGCTTCCAGACCCCGCCTCCTCAGCTGGTCCCAGCCCTCAGCTCCGCCCCCGCCTCTGCTCCCCGCCCTCCCCGTTCCAGGCACACCCCACTCACCACCCCCAATCTGCCCATCTGCTTCCCCCTGCTGCCCCAGCTCTCTCCCACTGAAACCCTGGCCACCGCTGCCGACACCCTGGCGTGGATCACACGTTCCCTTTAAGAATCCTCCACTCACAAAACTGTTTACAGCCAGTGAGTGAGCATTTTAGGGGAAGCCAGAAACTCTCGCCTCCCCTTCGGCTTTATTTGTGCCATAAAATGAAATGGAGTTGAATACTTTCTGGATAATCTGATTAAGGTTGACAGTCACACTGCATAATTAGACTATTTTTCTTTAGGGGGAGGGGTGGTGTATTTGCCAGAAAGAGCACCGCTCCTCTTGCGGATGCGTGGCTATGCCTTTCTGCATCTGAGCCGTCAGGTTAACTCGGGACTTCGGACGTATCTGGACCATCAATGGAAGAAGTCTCGATCCTTATTTACAAAACATTTTCTGGTAACTGAAATGAGAGAATCTCATGAGACAGAAACTTAGGAAACTAAACGGGATGACAAGCTGTGCAACTAGTCTGACCCATATCCAAAAAGGAAGTCCATTGCTGGAAAGCTCCCAGGCCACCCAAGCATGGGGACAGCCACCAGCTTCCCAGGACTGCCCCAGTTTCAAAAATTCACTTCCCTGAACACCCCAGGAGTTCTCATACCTATGTGTGTTAGTTTGAGGTTCAGAAAACATAGTCACCAGAGACCCAGGGCTCATGAAGGAAGCTCCCTGCTTACAGGAGGGGACAGTGGAAGGCAGGGTATTTGGGGGTGCTGACGGAGATCCGAGGAAGGCAGAGGGCAGTGATGCCACCTGGGGGGGAAATGCAGTCAAAAGTCTCCCCCCCCCCTCCAAACTGGTCGGTAAACGCCATCTGGTTAAAATGAACAGCCAAAGCTGCCTTGAAATGGAAGAGAAGTCCCAAATGGATAACCCAAGAGAGGGCCTGCAGAGGACCATCGTGGGTCCCTAACTGCCCCACTCCCTATGCTGTAGGAGTGAGCAGCCCAGGTGTTGAGCTTTCTCTCTCAGCCTTAGCCTCCAGGGAGTACGGAGGTCAAAGGCAGCGCAGAAGGACTGCCCAGGAGCCCTCAGCTGGCCTTGGAATTACGGGCAAGCCCCAAGCTTTCCTCGGGGCTGCTTCAGGGAGCGATGAGAGGCATTCTCCCTGAGCTAGTGCCGGCACCTCCGGATGTGCCCCAGTCTGGGCTCCCCATGTCCCCCGAGTTCCACGGGTCCAGGGTTCATGGCAACATGGCAGTCGTACTCGGTGACCGGGAGCCACGGCTGGTGTTCAGGCATTGCTCCCATGAGAGGACAAGAGAGACAATGCTCCCTCCTCGGCACTGGCCACAGTGGGAAACCAGGACCCCAGCCTCATTTCGGAGGAAGGGGATGGCAAGGAGCAACGGGTAGGGGCGATCCAGTCTGTGTTGCATCAGAGTTTTCTTTTGTTTTTTTGTTTTTAATTTTCAGATGAATAATTCAGTGGCTATGCCAAGGTTGAAATATTTTTCTGTTTTCAGTAAGATGTGAGAAAAGGAAATGAATTTTAATGAAATGTTTTGGTTTACTTTATCAGAGGCTTCCAGTATAGTGGGATTCCCACGCCCTGAACAGATGTCCGCTGTTTCAACCTCTAGCCTGCAAAAGGCAAAAGAGAGCCACGTGGCTGGCCTCTTTACCTGTTTACCTTGTCCTGCTCACCCTCTTGCATCCCCCCATTTCCCGGAGGGGAATTGCTGCCTGTGTGCCCCGAGCTGGGGGAGCTTTGAAGCCTTGTGAATTTCAGGACACTGACATTACAAGTGGTGATTATGATGTCTTCACTGCCACAGACCATCAGGTCTCCCGAGGTGAGAGCAAAGCACCTGCCCCACGTTCCCGGGGCCTGTACCTCCCTGGCCCATCGGGCAGAACAGGCTTTGGCAGGTGGCCCAAATTCTCGGAGCCGACCACTCCCAGGAAGGACTCAAGCATCACACAATTCCGAAAACAGGATTTGAGGGGAGGTGGAGAGATGTGGCAATCTCTCTAAAGAGAAGGCATTGCCGTCAGGTGGAGGTGATGTCACAGACATCGGAGAATATGCCAGAACATGAGCTAATGGATAGCTGCAGGTGCTGGACATGTTTTTAGCAGAAGTTTCTGAACTAAGTCAGCAAGTAACAGACCACATGGACTCTCATAAACGGGATTACTGATGGGATTCTTCCTAATTCAAGAAAACGCCTGCCTAAAATGAATTGACGTCTACAGATCAATCAAAGGAATGACTGGTTGAGCCCTGAGCACTGTGCTAGTTTGGGGGATGGAGAGGTGAAGGTAACCAGCTCCTGCCTGCAAGGGCTTATGAGAATTGCTTGTCGGGGCAGTGACCATGCATGACAAATCAAAGAAACCCCAAACAAAGTCAGCAATCAAGGGCTCCTTACCTGCCCTGGCAGGATTTCCAGCTGCCAGCATCCCTGGGGAGTCATCCTGTCTAGAGACCCAAGCAGGTGTCTAAAAAGAGAAAAAGAAGAGTAGCATTAAAAGAACATGGCTATCAAAGATTCCCATTGTCCCAGGACCTTATAATAATTCTGGTTTCATATATTCTCCATTTAAGTTTTTCCAATCATCCTATAATCGTATATCATCATTGCCCTGGTAAGAAAAGGGGGAAATATCTTTGTCCTTGTCTTACTGGTGATTTGGAGGAGACACTGGCCTGCCCAGCTTTCCAGGAGCATCTTTGCTCTGTTCTCCTGATTCAGGTGGAGGGTGGGTTTAGCAGGCAGAAAAAGCTGTGAAGTAGAAACTTCTAGTGGAAGCCAATTAGGAGGCTCCCTTTTCTCATTTTCTTTCCCTGGGTCTGACTCCCCAACAACGGAAAGGTCCAGAGGTGGCCAGTGATGGAGGGGATGCCGGGAACACAGCAAGAACAGTGGCTATGTCCACAGGCTTTGCAGATATATTGGAATAGAATATGAAAAGGGGGGGGGTCATATAGACCTGGCTCAAGGAATGGATTTGGTCTGGAAAAAAGGATCAACAGAGCAAACAAAGAGCCCCAGTGTGTAGATAGCTGCAGTTAAGGGGTGAATGAATCAATAAAAAACCAGTAGAAATTTAATATAAGCCTGAAAAAGATAACTACTCCTTCTTCCTGCCGTTAGACAGGCTGATTCTAACATTTAGATGGGAAAAGCAAATAAGCTAGCCTGTGCAGAAAAACTGTGAAAAGGGGGTGTGCAATGGGAAGGAAACCCTCCAGATCAAACATACTGCAAAGCCTCAAAAATTAAAATAGTGTGGGAACGGCTGAATAGCCAGACATACCAATGGAAGCATAGAAAATCCAGAAACAGACCCAGCGACATACAGGAATTTGATATCTGATAACAGTGGTGTCTCATTGCAGTGGAGGTAATGTTAACATTTTAATAAATGGTATTAGGACAAATAAACATCCAAAAAAGATATAGCTGGGTCCATACTTCATATTGCACATGATAAGCTCCAAGTGGATCAAAATTTAAATGTGAAAAATGAAATCATATAAGCCTAAGAAGAAAATAAAAAAAATATCTTTGAAACCTTGGTGTAGAAGAGGTCTGCCCGTGATTTAAAGAACCAGAGCTGTTACAAAATTATTATATAAGTATAAAAAGTGTCTAGAGAGGGAAAAATAGCACAGCAAAGAGATAAATAACAAATGGGAAAAAATATCTGCAACTCATACCTCCCTCCTAGATACAGGGCTCCTAGAAATTGAGAATATGAAAAACCAAAAATCTAACAGAAAACAGGCAAAAGTTTTAAAGAGAGTTCACCACACACATCCACACACACAGACACACATGGCTCATAAAGCATTTATGAAAGATGTTTAACGAAAACGATGCAAATGAACACTATATTGATGTAGCATGTTTCACCCATCAGTTTGGAAAAACCTGCAAGTTTGAGAACATACTCTACTGGCAAGGCTGTGGGTAAACCAAGCTGGTGGAAATGCAAAATGGGTCAGCTCTTAAGGAGGGCAATCTGTACTCAAAAGCCTATCAAAATGACTAATGCACTACCTTCCCAGCTCTGGGAACTTCCCCATAGTTGCACATCACGTAAGTATGCGAGAACAAGATTCCTCACAGCAACAGCATTTGAAAGGAGAAAAAAAAAGGATAAACATCTCAGGTGTCCATCAACAGCAAAGGGGTCAAACCATGGATTATCATATAGCTATTTTTAAAAAACGGGGGCGCCTGGCTAGCTCAGTCAGTGAAGCATGCGACTCTCTTGATCTTAGGGTTGTAGGTTCAAGTCCCACGTTGGGTGTAGAGATGGCTTAAAAATAGAATCTTTAAAAAAAACGAGGGGCTTTTTATGTTCAATTCTCCAAAGTATAGTAAGTGGAGAAAGCAAGTTCTGGAACAGTATGCTACCTTGCCTGAAAGAAAGGGGAAAAATGAGAGTGCATGTATTTGCATAAACAAGACTGGCAGACTACATGGGAAACTAATAAAAGAGATCATAGGGGACACGGAATGGAATAGTCAGAAACAGGAGGACTGAGACCTTTGGTCTGAGTCTGGCCCCCTAAATGAGGGCTATCCCAACCTTCCCAGGAGAACCAAGTAGATTTATTTCAATTAAGAAAATATTTTTTTTAGTCAACAGGAAGAAATTCAAATGACAGCTTGTTCTGAATCTCTACCAACCCCAAATCCTTAGTCTGACTTCTAGCCTCCACTCTGTCAAATCTCAACAAGAAATTCTAAAAAGTCTGGGATTAGCGTTTCCTGAGAAGATAAATTACAGCTGATTTCCAAGTTTAGTTCAGCTATTTGCTTAGTATAAAAGTCCAAACAGATTTCTACAAAACAAACAGTAAGATTGCACCATAACTGTGGGAATATACATACATGTCTCTCATACGTCTGACCTCATCTTATAAATATTTAAAGTAAGACAATCCTTTACGATGCTTTAAAAGGGTATGAGAGATGTATTTGTTCATTCCTTCACTCAGCATCTCCTGAGCGTGCACTGGGCGGAAAGGTCTGTGTCAGACCCGCGGGTCCCTTGCCACTAAGAGAAGCCAAGTCGCTCCGGTAGGCGGCATGACCTTCGTGGAACACTCTGGCTCACTCTCCCTCATATTCTGGGTCGTGGCCACACAGGCCCCCTGTGAATTCTTTGCCCGCACAGTCCCTCTGCTATCTACTCTCCCTAACTGTTGTGTGCCGGAAATGCTCTGCTCCTCGCTGCTTGACAGACTGACCTCTACTCATCCATCAGGGCTCAGCTCAAGGGCTGGTCACACAAAGCAGATCAGGGGTTGCCAGGAGCTGGGAGAGTGGGGAACCCAAAGTGATGGCTCATGACCCCGGGATTTCTTTTAGGGTTGATGAAAATGTTCTGAAATGAGAGATGATGGTTCCAAAACTCCGTGCAAATACTAAAACCACCGAATCGTACACTTTAAAGGGTGAATTTTGTGGTATGTGGATTTTACTCAATATATATATATATTTTAAAAGATCCCTTCTTCAGGGAAATCTTTTTGGATCAGATACCCACTACTTCTGAGGACTTGTGATACCTGTTATGGCGGGGATCATAATTATAAAGAGTAATTATGTCACTGGTTATTAAATACAGTGGTGCGCTCAGGGCAAGGTGGTGGGAAGGGTACATTGCAGAGAATTTAAAAGCAATAATAAAACCAACTAAAAGCTGATCTTCTCTTTACAATGCCATGATGTTCTGGCAGTTCTAAATAATGTCGGTGATAAAATACATTCCCCCTCCAAAAAAGGCTTTTTGGTCTACATTCTAAAAGAATCGTAGGGATTACTGTTGAGTTTAGAGATAATGTGTGCAAGCCTTCAAACGAACACATTCTTATTCCTTTAATAAACATTGTATTCTACACGGAAGTTAATTCAGAGAATTCCCAATTACCGCCAGTCCCCCGCAGATGAACTCAGCTACAGGGGTTTCTTTTGAGATAAATTTGTCATTGTAACGTAACAGTGAGACGTGGCTTACTCAGCTGGTGTTTCCAGCCCTGCGCGACTACAAATACGTGCCTTTCAACAGTAGATTCAAAGTAAACACTGATAGCATACTGATTATAATGACGGAAACGGCACTCGAGGTTCTTACTTCTGCCAGTCCATGTAACTACTTGAGTGTTTATTTGTTTTAAAATTTTAAAACCGCGGAAACAGGGAGAAGGGAAATTTTCATTGGTGAGTGCAACAGTTCGTACATGAAATATTTTACTGAATTTGATATTGAAATGTATTCTTTTCCAGTTGTTGTTTGCTTTGAACTCAAGAACAAATCCAGAAAATAAATGGTCCCATATGGTACTTGCCCAAATTGTACCTTTTACAGTTCAGTTTTATTAAAATTCACTTATTAATTACTGAATAATTACTTACATAAACTAATATTATAGGAGATGGTAACCAAAGGATCAAGGTTTAATCTTAAACAGATATAAAAACAAATAATAATCAGATTAGGTTTTTCCCCTTTTAGGCACAATAATATCTGTTCTATTTTTATTTTTCCTCTTTTTTACTGGCAAGATTGTGCAAACAAATATGCAATGTGAGGAAACTTTTTAAAAGTTATTTATTTATTTATTTTTTTTTAAAAGATTTTATTTATTTATTTGACACAGAGAGGGAACACAAGCAGGGGGAGCGGGAGAAGCAGGCGGAGCGGGAGAAGCAGGCTCCCCGCTGAGCAGGGAGCCCGATGCGGGGCTCGATCCCAGGACCCTGGAATCATGACCTGAGCCGAAGGCAGCCGCTTAACCAACTGAGCCACCCAGGTGTCCCAGTTTTTTATTTATTTAAGTAATCTCTACACCCAACGTGGGGCTCGAACTCACGACCCCGAGATCAAGAGTTGCACACTCTTCCGACTGAGCCAGCCAGGCACCCTGAAGAAATTTTCGATATGAGGAAAGTATCTGCATTTCCTTTCTGGCCATTTTTGTTATTCGTTTCATTTTGTGATTATTGCTGAAAATAATTTAGTCTTGTAGAGGAGGGGAGTATTTTCTAATATGCCTTCTCTATTTGATTAAATTAAATAGTAATATTCATGAAGGATATATTGATGAGCTACATATGTTCTTGAATATATTCCTAAATATTTTGAATGTATAATAAGGATATGTATTTTTGAATAATATTCATATTCGCTTAAAATATTCAGGAAAAATACTCTTCAATGCAAGGTGTTGGTAAATTGCTAAATTGGGTGAATTAACTCTTTGGTGTCTTAGTCAAAACTAAGATGTAGAAACTGTGAAATAATTTTTCTGTGGTCAGAGCATCTGTAGGAGGAGCTGGAATCTGAACCAGAATCTTCTAACTGGAGAGCCCACTCTCGTAACCATTATACTATATTGCTTCCGCACACACATACTACTGAAACTCAAGTTGCCCATGAAACGCCATCCAAACTGTAACTTCACCAGGAATGCTGCTCAGGTGAAGATGAATAGCCAAGTCTACACAGCTGTGGGTCAGACTCACACTTCAGCCCAATCACCAAGGATTGGGGATCACAAACAGGGAAGTCTTCAAACACCACAGACCCCACTTCTAGGGTGATTCATTGGGTTCCTCTCCTGGGCTAGTTCCTGGACCATAATTACATCATTCCTACCTCAGGGCCTTTGCACCCACTGTTCTTTGTCTAGCTTTCCCTCCTGGCTCTTGAAATAACTAATTCTCATGTTACCTCCTCAAAGAAGCCCTCCCTGACTATCGTATCTGAAGTTACCCCTCCAGGTCACTAACCAATCACTAACCACTGCCCCATTTATTTTATAGCATACAGCATTGCTTTTACTCTCCATCTACCTATTTATGGATCTATCTACATCTATCTTTGTTTTTAAATCAAATCAGTGGCTGGCATAATAGGTTCCTAATAAGTATTTATTAAGTTATTGAAAGAACGGCCAAGTGAAAGGATTAGCAATCCTGTGCTAAGAAGGATTCTGAGGTCACATCCAGGCTCAGTGGGACAGAGGACTGTGAGAAACTAGCCATGTCTGCCGTGCACAGGATGCGGGAAGGGGTAGAACACCTATACGTGCGGGGCCTGGATTGCCATATTAGCCAAAACAAGGACAAGCTAGGGCTCTCCCCACATCAGCACCCATCAACCAACACACTGGCACTGACTCCCCCACTGATGGGATCCCTCAGCTCCCTCTTCCTGATTGTTGAGGAAGGACAGTGGGTGCAGCACAAGCAGGATACTGCTCGCAGTCGACAAGCCTGATCTCGGAGTCCAGAGGGTAAAGACTTGGATCACGATTCTCACCTTCATGCAGGGACCAGGGGACTTGACTGGTGAGCAAAGCTTCCTCCACACGGTTCAAAGTTCATAGACCAAGACTCTACCAGCTTCCCACTGCCTGAGTCTGAAAGAAAGGAGTTCTTAGAACAGAGGCAAGAGAATAAAACCAGCCCCAGCTGTAGAGGATTCTCTCCTTCCCCTCCCAAGTCATTAACAAAGACTGACACTGTAGTCTTTATCAAAAAATCTTGTTCCCTAAGTGGTGATACAGAATAATTATCTCAGCATGCAATCAGCACAGCGATCTTCTTCAAGGCAATTTGTAAAATTTGTGGCAAGGATATGCATTTTTAAAATAGATTAAATTTTCAAGAGCTCGCCTCTTAAACCTGGTCAGAAAGTATTTACAACTCACCTGGTGGGATGATGCATATCTCCAAGCAGGAATTCTCTTTCATTAGGCCTTGCTTAATTGAATCAGGCAAAGTCATTTTGGGATTGTCCCAAAAGAAAACCTTTTATCTCAAGGCAAATGTGTCTTAACAAGGCCCTCCAGGAAAATAAAGCCAGGTTTCCACAAACCCGAACTCTCTGCTCCTCCTTTCAAAAGCCTACCACCCGACTCCATTTGTTTTCCTTTTAAGTGAGGACATTGCTTTCGGAGTTAAGTGTTGCCAGTGAAAGCAACAAGTTGGCCTTCCCCTCACTTGGTAACTGTTAAGAAACACCTTGTCTCCTTTCTTTTCTTCCTGCCTCACAATTAAGTTGTGCCTTTGCTGGAATGAGTGTGCTTGCGAAGCAAGGGCTTGCTCAAGGTATGATCAGGAGTCTGATTCAGCCCCCAGTTGATTTCCACTGGGTTGACTCTCGAATTGGACAAATCTTGACTGGATTATGCAAAGATCAAAGACCATGACTCTGCATTCCCCCAAACCTGGTGTAGTAGGAGCCCATCTAGTGTCGACCCTGGGCTTCGCCACTCGGCCGCCAGGACACCTGTGTTCTCCAACATTCATGGGCGCAACTGGGATTCTGGAGGCCTGGGTGGGGAGGCAGGGCTGCCCCCCCCCGGGGGGGGGCACCCTCCAGACGGGAGAAACTGGGAAGGGTAACTGCTGTGATAACTACATACTTTAAACAGGAGGGAGCACACTCCACCTCTAACAGCAATCCCCCCAAATCCGAAGCCTGCCTTGAATGGCCTGTTGCCTGCCAGTCACCCGCCGATCAGTCTCCCCTCCCCCTCGCCGGCCTCCCCGCTCCCAGCCCAGAAGCATCTAAGATTTGTCTAGAAAAAGGGACTTGTCTTTCCCCGGCACTTTTCACAGTAGGTTTCCTTGACTCAGCATAAACTCGGGTTCCAGCAAGAATCGGAGGCGGCTGGAGCGGCCTTTCCTCCCCTCCATCATCAGCCGCCTGCCCTGTCCCCGGAGCGAGCCGGGGCGCATGTATCAGATGTCACTCGGGGATGACTAATCGGGGATGCGGATGAGAAGCCTTAGAGCCTGCCGGTAAAGGAGCCCGTGCAAACTTGGAACGAGTCATCTGACGGGTCACGTGCGCGGGGCGCGGCGGGCCCTCTCCCCTCGCCCTGCGGCCCGTGACTCAGAGCGGCACCCGGTCCCCGGTGAAGGGCAGCAGTTACGTAAGCGCCAGCGGGGCCGCGCCGTGCGGCGGGGAGGCCGCGACCCAGACACCTCCTCCCTGCGCTCGGGGGGCCCCAGATGGGGGCCGGGCCCCGCCTCCCCGCCCTCCCGCCCTCCTCCAATTCCCAGGATGGTCCGCGACGCCGCCGACGTTTCCAGAACCCAACAGTGGGCCCCAGGGAAGATTCTCACGCAGCACCCCCCCCGCCCCCCCCGCCCCGCGCCCGAGTGCTAAACCCAGAGGAGACATCCCCCGTCCTGGATCCCTCCCCCAGCCCCAAGCCGGCAGGGGTGGGGCGGGGCGGGGCGGAGGCCGGGAGGCCGGAGAGACTTATTCTATTATATAAACTTGTAATTGGCTCTGGCTCCTGCGGGCTCGGGCCACTGGCGCGATGTTTCCAACCAGATGGATTGTGAGGCCGGGCAGCTTCCATTCCCCCTCCTCCCACGTCCCCTCACTGCGCAAGCCCCACCCGTCTGCCTCCCCAAGTCTACCAGAATTTCCCTTTCTTTCCCGTCCTCCCATGTATGACGGATGGCATCCAGAAAGGCACGATTATTTGAAAATGGTATTTAATTATTGAACTAACGTAGGCCCAGCCTGCAAATCAACATGCAGGAGCATCTCACTAACTCAAGTGGAAAATGAGTGATCTTAGCGCAGCGACCAGGCCTCAGACTTTTCTGCATCGGAAGGCCCTGGGGGGCTTGTTAAAACTCAGGGTGCTGAGCCCCACTCCCAGAGTCCTGCTCACTAGGTATGGAGCAGGCGGAGGAATCTGCTTTTCCACAAATTACCAAGAGATGCTGATGCTCGTTGAACCACTCGTACAGACAGGGGTGGGGCTACAATTTATATTGTACATTTTAAAATGTACAATTTATAATGTATATTATATTCCTGAACGAGAGGTCAGGAAGACCAACCTCCTCTCAAGGACTCTCTGGCATTTTAGACGTGTTCATTTACAAACAACAAACATGTTCGTTGTAAATCATAACATCCATCCCTGTGCATGATGAAACAACGTTTCACAAGCCCCACAAATTAGCAACCGACGTTGACTCAGTCCAAGAGTTTGGAAATCAAGTGTTTTATAGCAGGAGGTGACCTCAGAGACTGGCCAGGCCAAAACCTCACCTAACAGGTGAGAACCGAAGGTCGGCAAGGTTGGTGGGCTGGTGGAGAGAGCTGGGAAGGCCAGCATTCCTGGAAGCAGGTGTAACTATCTGCGTATATTCAGACCCCCAGCTCCACCACTGGTTAGCTGTGCAATCGCAATTTTCTTCTCTTTCCTAATCTGTAAAAAAGGACCAAAGTCTATTTTGCTGCAGCATTGTGAAAATTCTATATAATGTTTAAAACCCGTGTAATTCAGATCAGGCTGCCCCTGTGTCATACTATGCTATTATTATTTGTGGTCAAGGCCACTGTGCTAATTAGTAGGTGAGCTAGGACTCAAACTCAAGACCCCTGACTTCTAATCCAAAATAATTTTTCCACTGCCCTACTGTGTAGGGAATGTTTCTTTTTTAAAAGATTTATTTATTTGAGAGAGAGAGCACAGCAGGGTGGGGGAGAGGCAGAGGGAGAAACAGACTCCCCGCTGAGCAGGGAGCTGGATGAGAATGCAGGACTCAACCCCAGGACCCTGGGATCATGTCCTAAGCCAAAGACAGATGCTTTGCCAACTGAGCCAGCCAGATGCCCCTGTAGGGAATGTTTCTTTAAAAAACTATGTGCCTGTGGTACTTAACCTCAATCATTCCTCTGATGCTGGAGCATTTTCTCCTAATTAGTGCAAATAGTTGAAGTGTGTTGGACTTTCTGGTTGTATATGAGCCTGATAGAAGTAACAGTCACAGCCCAAGAACCAGGAGGATTCAAGATGCCCTCTAGAGCTTTTGTGAAATACATACCCTGAATTGACTTACTCCATTTCTCCCTGCCTTTTTTTTTTTTTTAAAGATTTTATTTATTTGACAGAGAGAGACACAGAGAGAGAGGGAACACAAGCAGGGGGAGTGGGAGAGAGAGAAGCAGGCTTCCCGCAGAGCGGGGAGTCCGATGCGGGGCTCGATCCCAGGACCCCAGGATCATGACCTGAGCTGAAGGCAGACGTCCAACCACTGAGCCACCCAGGCGCCCCTCTCCCTGCTTTTTGAAACTGATGTCTTTAATTGTCGGGGACCGGGGGCAAGTGTTAGCTAAGTGACTCTTATCATTGCCCCACCATAGGGCAAATATCCCTAGGACTAAAGAATCTTTGAAACTTCAGGCTGGAGCTTAATATTGCCCACTCTGAATCCCTGAACAGGTGAGATTAGTGCCTAAATCACTTTCTCTGTGTTATTAGCGAACAGGCCTGCTAGTCACACCTTTGCACCTGCTTTTACCAAGCCCTTGGAGAGACCCCCTGCCGCTCAGAGTCACAGATCCTAAAGGGTTGGGGGAGGGAGGAAAAGCAGTCAGATAATCAGGGTGACTAATTGGATCTATAGAACCCAACGTGGCACAGAGCGCCATCGTGGGTACATGGGTATGTGGCATTCACATTCCTTCAAGAAATGAGATGCTAAATTGCTAATAGCCTCCCTGGGGTTCGGTTCCCTGCTGCGACGCCTTCTAGATTTTGTAGGAGTTTAGGCGCATTAAAATATCACAGCGTATGCTCACACGCGAGGCATTCACTCATGTCCTTGACATTGATGCTGAAATTCCATAAGGAAGAAAAACCTCTTTTCCATGTAATCCAACTGCAAGATGGTATCAACAGGCACTTCCAAATGAGATCACGGTTACCCGTAAGCACCATGGGACATCTGAAGCTTCCAAAGTTGTTATAGTGACACACAGAACAAGTTTTGAGCCGGCGATTTTAATTCTTAGAATTTGTGCTTTTTCCACACTGTTTCCTTTCCTCAGCTCTCCAGACTGGCTCTGATTTGGCCTTCAGTTTGATTTCATCATTGCTCTTATTTTTAATTCTTCTCTCTCCCTCACCCCCATCTTAGACTTACTTGGCCTTTAAGATGGTGACTTTCCACTTTGGTTCCCAAGTTGGATTATGAAATCAAGTTGTTTTAAAATCCAGTTGGGCACACCAAGATTTGTGTGTCTAATGCGTGTCTTCAGGTAGGTGGCGTCTGTAACTAGATAGGGATCTGTTTTAAATCAATAAGCTGGTCTGAATATTTATTCTGAATTTTCTCAAGTTATTGTCCTAAAGCAGTCACTTATTTTCTCTTTCACCTTGATATTTCCCTCTTCAGTCAGTAACTTTTGTAGCCTGTCCTTAGGCTCTTTGACAGAAAGATTTTGATTTACCTGAAGAGCACAGTTCATATTTCTTAGTATTTGCAAGTGAAGTTTTGATTGTTTTTGTGACAATTATTGATATATGTAATATATCCAGACCTGTCGTTTACAGATGCATCCAGAGGGGCAGAGTTGATATAAAACTAAAATAATCACTCATTTGGCTCCCTTTAAAAGTTGTAGCATGGTTGTTCCCCTTGGGTTAGGCACTTAGGTGTTAATTTTTTTTTTTTTTTTTTAAATGCAGCAAGCTTACTGAGAACCTATGTGTCAGGGAATCTGGTGATGGTGGCAAAATGTAAAACAGATTTGATCCATTGTACCACAGTGGGAAGCAAAGTCAGGGGCTCTGGAAGCCTGAGGAAGGGCATCTGACCTGCATTTGGGAGGCCAGGATGGCTTCCCAAATTTATGCTGAGCCCCAAATGAAGAGACAAGGGAAGCTGCAATCAGGCCAATCCCAGGGTGAGTATGTTTGACTCAAGTCAGGGGTCTTGAGTTTGAGTCCTAGCTCACCTACTAATTAGCACAGTGGCCTTGACCATAAATAATAACAGCATAATATGACACAGGAACACCTCTTCTGAGTGTTACCAGAAAAAGAAGAGTTTGATGGACAGAAAAGTGGGTCAGTGAGTTAAGATGGTGCTTGCAAGCATCTGTTATATAGGTTAAGATCTTGTTTGTCTACAAATAACAAAGATTTAAAAACTAGTATTTGAAACAGGTAGAAGTTCGTCTCTCACACATAAACAAAAGCCAGAGGTGATATGGAGGCCCTATAATGCCCTCCACCCAAGGTCCTTCTATCTTGTGGCTGCCATGCATGATCTCTTGGTCTAGTATGGCTGCAGGAGCTCCAGCCATGACATCTTCATTCCAGGCAGCAGCAAAAAAGGTGGAAGGGAAGGAAGGAAGGCCTTCTCCTTCAAGAGGATCAAATTTTATCACATTGTTCCACCTAGCTACGAGAGGGGCTAGAGAGTAAGGCCTTTAATTCTATGGCAATATGCCCAAGTGAAGTCAGCACTGTTAGTAAGGAAGAAGGGGAGGTATTGAGAAGCAACCAGCTGTCTCTGCCAGAGTGGTAATTGTGGGTGGAGAGAAGGCTGTGTGAGCAAAGGAGGGAAAGAAAGCTTATCTTGTTTCAGGGAATAGATAAAGATAAGTAGGTCAATTTGGCTTAGAGTTAGGTTTGCCAAGAGATAAGGCTGGAGAAATAAACAGATGCTAGGTTGTGGGAGGTCTTATTAGCACTGCTTAGAAGCTGGAGCGTTATCCTGAGGACCATGGGGAGCTGTTGAAGGAATTCATCCTTGAGGTAGAGGGTGAGATGCACTGGGAGGTGAGGACAGGGGCATCATTAAGAGGTGACAGCCTTTCAGGAGAAACTATAACAGCATGAACTAGGCAGTGGCATGAAGGACGGGGAGACACAAACAGATTTTAAAAGATATTAGAGAGGTAGAACTGGTCAGTTGTAGGTGGTAAGAGAGAAGTGGCCTAAGATGGGGATACCCAGCAACCTGAGTGGATACAACACCATTCACTAACATCACAGGGAATGCTGGAGAAGTTGGATGGTGAAGATGTGCTTGGTTTGGATCTCTGTCCCAAAAGTTATATCTACACATTCCGTTTGGGTTGATCCATTTTCTAGCAGCTTTGTTGAGGTTTAATTTATATACCATAAAATTCACCCATTTTAAGTGTACAGCTGGATAAGTTTTAGTAAATTTATATAATTGTACAACTATTATTCAGTTTTGGAAGACTTCCACTGTACCAGAAAGTTCCCCTGTGCCCATTTATAGTCCTTTCCCTCCCACCCCTAGCTCCAGGGAATGGCTGATTTGCTTTTGGTCAGATCCACTTTTTCAGGTGTAAGTTCAATAAAAAGACAAGTGTAGCGATTTTGAGGGGTGGCATGGGGGCGGGTCATGATTCCCCAGGTGAGTATACAAAAATCATCTAGGGGGCTTTTCTTCAGACTGCTCACCAGTCTCACACCCCCTCAAGGACTGTGCTTGCTTTGCACGTCCAACCCTCCCCCGTCCTGAGCCACCATGTTCCAAATACCAGATGAGATGGTACTTTATATTATATAACATATCACTTTTCAAGACCATCCCCTGGTTTTCCCACTAGAGTGTCTCAACAGTATTGACGTACTAACTCCAATTGCCGCTCCTTGGATGAAGTTTTTCAAGGGCAGATCAGCAATTTACAAACCCAAGGGGTGCCCCGGCCTCCCTTGATACAATAACTGTATTTTGCGGGGGCTGTGAATAATTCCAAACATAAAAGCAGACAGATGAGTCTTTTTAGAGGCAATGCAACCCCATCGAATGGTTTGAGGACACTTTGTTTTGAATGTCTTGGTTTTCCTCAGGACGACTGTTCGATCAGGAAAACCTTTTTCCTAGTACTTGATTTGAAGCTTATTATAGATATCTAAAGTCTCCGAGACTCCATTTCCATTATATCTATCTTGAGTTATGTCAAGATTTCTTAATTAGTTGCGAACACCATCAAAGCTAGGAATCCTAAGACTGCTGTTTTAAAAATGAGAATTATGTAGGCACTTTTTGCTCCCTTAATTGTCTCAAAGCATTAAGGATTCAAAGTGGGTTTTGGATGGGACTGTGGCTCTAACATATTTCCATCTCTCAAAAAGGCTTTTCCACTGTTCAAACCTCCCCCAATCTTTCTGTCACTTGCATAGATAGAAACCACAAGCTTTAAAAACCCATCATATCAAATATTCTTCAAATTCAACTTTTCTTCTAGCAAAGAGCACTGATATTGCAGCTCATTGAAATCAATATGCAACCTCTCGGGGGAAAATGGTCAAAAGGGTCACCATGCATTCCTTCATCCCACAAATATTTTTTGAGCACCTACTCTATGCCAGGCAGGCCCTGCCAGGCTGGACACAGGGGATTCAGCAATGGACAAGGTAAGAGAAGTCTCTGCTTTCTAGGGTTGACATTCTAGTGGGGCAAGAAGAAGACCAGCAACAGGATAATTTCAAAGTACTAAGTGAAGTGAAGAAAACACAGTGATGTGCTGGTGAGTGACTTGGGGAGGGTCTTCTTAGAAGTGTCATCTGGAAGGACTTTTGGAGGAGGTGAAATTTACGCTGAACCCCAAATGAAGAGACAATGGAAGCTGCGATCAGACCAATCCCCGGGAGAGCACCCAAGAGCGGACATAGATTGGCATGCTCAAGGCACTGCTAGGCGGCCAGGGGTCTTCAGAAGCATGGTCCAGGCGGAGAGTGATGTGTGATGCGGTGGTGGCTGGGCAAGATGCAGATGAGCGCCCCGGTAGCCCATGGCAAGGCATGTGGACTCTATTGTGAGAGCTGTGAAAAGTCACTGGAGGGCTTTGAGGCCATCAAGTAGCATGATGCCCTTTGCTCTGTAGGAAAAACCCTTTGGCTGCTGGGTGAAGTCCGGATGGGAGGAGGGTAAGGGAGGAGGCAGGGAAGGTATTGCCTGATACAGGTGGGAGATGACCACAGCTCCGAACTGGATGGGGATGAGGGCAGGTAGCAGCAAGGGGGGACTGGGGACATGTGTTGGAGTTCGAGCCCTGGGATGCAATGATGGGTGTGGTGGGGGTGAGGAAAGAGGCGGAGCAAACATGATGCCAAGATTCTTGACTTGGACAACTGGATGGATGGGGGGGCTGTTTACTGAGGTGGGGAAGAGGGCAGGAGGAGCAGGTGTGGAGAGTGTGGGGAATCGAGAGTTCTGTTTTGAACATGTTAAGTCGGAGATTATCTATTCATACCACTCTTTCACTCACTCACTCACTCAATCAACTCTTCCTTGAATGTGTCCTCTGTTCCAGAGACCAAGCATTTTCCCTGGCGTGATAAGGATAAGCCAGAGTCCCTGCTCTCTAGATTTGCCAGTGTAGTAGAGGAGGTGGACATGTAAGAAAAGGTCGTGATATGGGTGATTGGCGACATAATAGAGGTTATTGGTGGACTGGCCATGCCTGATTGAGGGTCTGACCAGCTCTCTTCCGGGGGGTGGGGAGGGTGATTAGTGATGCTTAGGAGAGCTGGGGTCTCGGGGAATTACAGAAGCTGCTGAGTTTACCCATAGGAGATTTTCCTTGGGCACTGGCGATGGTGGCTGTGGGAGTCAGTAATCCAGCCCCGGGAGGGAGGACTGGGAAAGTACAGGACCCTCAAAAGGAACCAAAGAACCACAGTGATTGGCATCCCTTTTGAACCTGGGCCAAATTGAGACAATAACATGTATTGGATAACATAGATTTTTAAACAACATTATATGAACAAACATGCTATCCTACATTTTGGCTCCAAATAAGAGTTCTGTAAAGGAAAATGTAGTATTTTCAGTAGTATTTCTGGAGGTGTCTCTCCATGTATAGGGGAGCATAGGGAGGTTAAGGAGCTTACCCAGGGTCACTCAAGGGGTAAGTGCCTAGCAGAGATTTCATCCCAGGAGACCTGGCTCCAGAGCCCAGTCTGGCCCCTGCTCCCATATGTGCCATCATGGACAGATTAGCAAGCGAAGATGAGGACATTACACACGGCGTGTTCAGCGTGATCATGACCCCATTCGTTCGATGGATAGACTTTTCCTAGAAGAGTGGATTTTTTAAAAAGTGAGAATGCATTAACTTATAATTAAAATATTGAAGATAGATAGTCCAGGGAGGAGCACATCAGCATCCCTAGTCCACTTTGCCTACCACCCATTCTACCTCTGTGGAATTTTGAGGATGCTGGGTCATTTTCCCTCCGGTGGCTGCCCAAGCCCACTTTGCCATTGCCCCAGGGCATATGTGCGTAGACAAGACAGTTCCACTTTCGGAAACTCATCTTTTGAAAATTTAGTGCCTAAACCATCTTCCTTATACTTCACACCAGTCTTTGTTGCCCTCAGCTTGGAGCAGGAGGTCCAGAGGTCATCGAATTCTTTCATGATTGCCCCAGGAGGAACGGTATCTATGGTCTTGCCCCGAGAGATTATAATACAGGCCAGAGATGTTTTAGGGGTAGAAACCCTAGATAACCAGAAAATCCTGGATGACTAAGGATGACAAGAGAGTGCCGATAGCCCAAATAGGGCAACTTCAGGCAGTGATAAAGAGGGAAGGAGTGATTGAAGTTCCAACATTTCTACATCACTTGCCTGACACCATCTCAGAGTGATAAATACCTTAACCACAGATGTGGCAAATAGGTTTTACCACAAGTGCCAAGTCTGTTCAATGGCTGCCTCCTGCTAGGAGCACAAAACTGAGAGAAAATTCTAAGCTCTGCAGAAAAAGAAAAAAAAAGGAATTAGTGATTGATTAGTGATGTCTGCCACGGGCAAGGTGTAGATAACTAAGGTATGGATGCCAGGTAGCTCTCATCCCTGCTTGACCTCAACCCTGTCTTTGGCTTTTTCTTCAAATGAGATGAGTAATTCAGATTCTCCCAGCTGATACTTATCTCATTCTTTCCACTCCACGCATAGCACTTGGTTCATACTTCTGGAACTACGCGTGCCAGAGCCTGCCTGATGCCTGGATCAGCCACGTGTGTGTCTAGCTCTTCTCTAGCTCACCGTTCCTGAGGGCAGTGGTCATGGCCTTGCTTCCATTCCCAGAGCATGGTCATGGCATTCTGCACACAGCGCACGGAGAACGTTTGTGGAATTGAGGTACACGGGACTGAATTTTGGTGGAGCCCCTGAGAGAATGAGCAACCTGAGGAATCATAGCGAGGGAGGGGAGAAGCTGCAAAGAGGGAGGAGGCCCCGTCAAAACACCAGTGTGTAAGAAATACCGTTCCATTTATTGTCTTTTGTGTGTGTTTTCTATCGCTGCGGTAACAAGTCACTACAAACCTAATGGCTTAAAACAACAGATGCTACAATTTTATAGATTAGAAATGCAACCTGGCTCTCACTGGGCAAAGATGAAGGTGTTGGCAAAGCTGTGTTTCTTCTGGAGACACTGGGACCGGATTTCTCGCTTTGCCTTCTGCAGCTTCTAGAGGCTACCTGCATTCCTTGGCTTGTGGCCCTCTTCCTTCCTTAGAGCTGTAATATCTTCAGATCTCCTGATGATTCTCTTCTTCTGACTGCCTCTCTGACTTTTAAGGGCACTTAGGATTACATTGAGCTCACCCCCGCAGATTCCAGGACGGTCTCCCTAGCTCAAGGTCAGCTGATTAGCAATCTTATTTCCATCTGCATCCTTCCTTCTCTTTCGCCAGGGAAGGTAGCCTATCCACTGGTTCTGAGGATTGGCCCGGGACATCTTTGGAGGGGCCCCAGTGCTGCCTACCATCTTTAAATAAACTTACAGACAACTTTGAACCCCCAGCTGGTACAATTGAGGGGACATTTCATTCGACTCAGAATTGGAGCTCCCTGCTGTCACCTCACAAGGACCAGCGAGGCCCACAGGACCCCAGGGGCATGGCGGGAGGGCAACTCTTCTCCTACCCCTGTGCTAACATTATGGTGGTGTTGCTCAAGAGACGGGTTCCCTGCAGGGTGCCTTTCAATCCTGTAGCGCTGGCCAGTCTAGGAACCCCAGCAGAGGACACCCAGCTGCCCCGAGGCCCCCAGGAACCCTTCCTTGTCTTTTTTTTTTTTTTTTTTTAAGATTTATTTATTTGACAGAGAGAGAGAGCGAGAGAAGGAACACAATCAGGGGGAGTGGGAGAGGGAGAAGCAGGCTTCCCACTGAGCAGGGAGCCCGATGTGGGGCTCGATCCCAGAACCCTGGGATCATGACCTGAGCCGAAGGCAGACGCTTAAGGACTGAGCCACCCAGGCACCGAACCCTTCCTTGTCTTCACAGACACTCTCCTCTCTGCCCCACCTGCTTTGGGACCTCCAGCAAAATCTGTCCAGTGAGCCAGGAGTATTTCAAGACGGGGATCCCCTTCCTCCAGGCACACACGCTTTGCACTTTTAATGGAGCAAAAATCCCTGAGGTAAGACTTCCAAAAGCCCTGACTGCTCGCTTGGAAATGGGGTGGAGGGGAGAAAAACACAGAGAGGGAAACATACATTAATACCTCAGAAATGTCTCGGGCCACACCTTTCGCCCGGTTTTGCCTGGGGCCCGTCTCTGCACCGTAAATGCCTCATTACAACCCTGCCTGGGGCACTCTTCCCGTTTGGCCGGCGCTGATCCGCTGCTCTCTCAGCCCTGGCCGGGAGACACCCCCCCACCCCCCCACCCGTGGCTGGCTGCAATGATCGTAAATGCCCAGGCCAGGCCGGGCACGTCAGAGCCTCCCGGGGGAGCGGGACGGTGTTTACACGGCTGGTAAGGAGGCTGGCCCAGCGTGAGAAGAGGCCTGTTTGGAGTAGAACGCCCGGAAGGATTTATGGAGGGCCGGCTGCTGAAATAGAGCAGTCATGAAGGAGAGAGGTGGGCAGCGGTTGGAAGCGGGAATATTTAGTAATAGCACGGGCATAAACATCGGGTAGGGAGGGCCTTTCTAGAATGTGCTGGTTTCTATTTGCTTTGTGGGGGAGGAGAGTCTGCTGCCTTCTTTGGGAGAGGGGGATAAAAAGATGTGAATTTAGTGCTTGTGAGAGGCAGGCGAAAGCCCTGGAAGGAGAAGTCCTTAACTCGGCCCCAGAGGCACAGGTGGGCCTGGCTGGGACCCCGTGCCCTGCTGTGGGGCCGAGGCCTGGGGGCGGGGCGGGGGGGAGCCTGCAGGGTGGACGGCCCCTAGAGACCCGCCTGCACGAATCATGCCGCCCCAGAGCCAGTGAGCGAGCCTTCTGATGTTTCTGTCTAGTTTGTACTTCACTTCACCTGCGAAGACCAGCAAGCGAAGTTTTTATGCTTTCCCTTTTCGGATTTATTTTAAAAGTCTGAACACCCTTGAAAGGTCTTTGCCTTAGAGTCTCAGGCGGATAGATTCTCATATGTGCTCCTTGAGCATATTTACGAACTCTTTCTGAAGTTTTTGTTACTTTTATGCATCGGCTTAACTTTACCCGAAGCCTGGGTAGCTGCCTCAGAAACTGTTTCCCTCGTAACTTGCCCAAATTGGAAGCCCTAAGTGTTGCGGTTGGTTGGTTGTGTCTACCCAGCATCCCTTGCTCGGGGGAAGAGCCCTCCTCCCTCACCCACCCGTACGGTCCTGCTGGCCTGTCAATCATGGGACTCTCATTTCCCTTCAAAGAGATGAGCGTAAGACCCGGGGCAGACACGCTGATTGGTCAGGAGTAGACACATGACCCAGTCTTGGCCAATCATAGGACCACTTCCTCTGGACGCAATGATTCGGTTGAATACAGGACCCAAACAAGGGCAAAGAGAGTTCCTTCCCGGAATGGCTACCCATTAATTTGAAGAGAGGTTGGGTTTCTAATGGAACCGTTAAGCTGGGCCATCTGGGCCATCAGGGCCATCTTGCCTGGCCATAGTAGGGAGCCCATGTGGAGGGGGAGATAAACGAGCTATGGCACAGGAAGGGAGAATGGGGACAGGGAGGCAGAAGGATCCAAAGTCGTCATTTGTGCCGTGGGATGAAGCTGAGCTTGGAGGCAGTAACAGTCCTGGACTTTTTAGCTCAGGGACATTCCCTTTCGGTGTTTAACCTATTTTGAGTTGGGTCTCCATCATTTACAACCCGAAGTTCCTGACAGCAAATACATTTTGTAAATCAGAAAGATAGTCTGGATCTCCAAACGAGCATTTAGCATATTGTTTTCCTCATCTGGTTTCTTCACTCATAACGGCTCAGAACTCCATTTGCCATGCGCGTTCCTAACTCAGGGGCTACCAAGCCCTCCTCGTGGGTCCTGTAGCACTGAGAGACCAGACGATTGCTGTCCCGCCCACACCCCCAAGTCCTTGCCCCAGCTCTTTTGGCCAGCATGTGCAGCTGAGGAGCAGCTTGGGGGAGCCCGCCTGATGCTGATAGTGGAGTGCCCAGAATGAGAAGAGAAGTCCGTGCCAACGTGCTGTGCCCTGATGTTCCCAAAACTGGCCCCAGAAGGGTGCAAAAGAAGGTGCCTCACCAGGAGGCAGTATAGTGTAGTGGTTAAGGAAGAGCATGGTTTGGGGGGCCAGAGAAATGGTGGTCCAATCCCAGATTTACCAGTGGTGCAGGGTTGGCCCTCTTCCCTGTTTCCTATGCCTCAAAACCGTATCTGTTCAATGGGGCTGATAAGACTATCTACCCCACAGGGCTGGGCTGAGGGTTCAGTGAGTTGTTATTGTTACTAACTGAACCCCAGAGCCCAGAAGCAGGGATAGGTAGCACAGAATCGCACCAAATGATGACGGTCCGGTTCAGCCCTTTCCCATCTGTGCATCACGGAATGCCTCTCGGCACGGATTTCCTGCCTGAGATGGGAGGATGGTCACACCTTCCTTACCGGAATGTGTGAGCGCAGGATGGAACCGTGCTGTAAGATGGACATGCAGGGTAAGTACTCAGGACACATCAGCAATCAGCTCTCAAGATGGCTCCTTCCCGACAGATTAGCATTGAGCCACCCCAGCTGTCTTTGCCAAGAGCAAACTTCTCCCAAGCACCAGGCGTGGCCAGGGGAGCTCCACCTGCGATGGGGCGTCAGAAATTCTGCTTCTGGCACAGTCCCCAACCCTCGCATGCAGTGGCACGCCCACACGCATGGGGATGCCTGTAGCGGGGGCCTCCTCCTTTTCAGGGACCAGTGATTGCTCGGACAGCTGGTTCCGACATTTCCTACTTGCTAATTACCTATTTTAATTCACATAAAATATCCTGATGCCTTGCTCAGAGGGCTTCTTCATGAACTGTGTCACATAACACTCTCTCCTTTTCTAGGTAAGGGAATACATTTCCTTGAAACTTTCCTGTTCTCTACAAAGGTATCTATTTTGAAGGGTTCAGTTAACTTAGAGTCTAGAAAAAACCAATATAATTAATTTTTATGTAATGGGCTTACAAGCAATCAGATTTTACCTTTAACCAACTGTCTTTTGATCTGATATTTATTTGCTACTTTAGACATTGCATGTTTTTCGATGTGCTATCATTATGGTCAGATGATTTGGCACAGTGTATTTTATTCTGCCCCTCCGAGAAATGCTGATCCTCTGGAAACAAACGATTAAATTTATATATTTTTAAAGAAAACCAATAGGCTTTTGAGTAGCCATAAAGCTAAAAAAAAAAAAAGATAAAAGAAAACCCAAATAAATATTGAAATATTTGGACATGCCTGTTAAGCACTTTTTTTCAGGGATGAAAAGTATGATGAATTGGTAGAAGTAATGGTATTTCTAAACAATGTTAGTTGAGAGGGTAGGAAATCGTAGTCTAAACCTAGACTTGCGAAAGGAGGAAGAGAGGAATCAATGGAGAAGGCAGGTGGTGGTCTACAGGCAGGGTGCTGGTGCTCACAGTGGCTCACCTTGGCACAGGGGAACCCTTTGCCGACCTGCCCTCCAACTTGATGGGCAGGCAGACCCAGGAGTGAATGAAAGTTGCATTCAAATGGCTCTTTTCATCCTGGAATCAAAAAGGACTGCTCAGAGCCCAGGTCAATGAGCCGTGGTGTAACCGCAGACAGGCAGCCACCTCTGAGACGAAACACAAACCCAAGTTCTTGCCAGAATATTCCACAATGGGGATGGGCAGCCACCGCACACATTTCCAAGGAGCCATGTGCTGACTTCTAATGTTTCTATACCTATGCTAGATGTTTTGACTTTGTGTTCGATTTAGCACTTTATCCCAATCTGCCTTGTGTTTGTCACTGTTTTGTATCTCTGGGTTTTCTCCCCCAGCCTGGTTGGGAGGCAGGATGGGGCGCTGCAACCAGCTTGGGTTGTACAGCCGAACAGACTAGGGTCCGAAACTCAGCTGAGTGTGTTAGACACCAAGAAGAATTTAACACATCCTAACTATCTATGTGTTTGAAAATTTTACTTTTAACGTCCTTACTGGGCCTCAGTTTCCTTATCTATGAAGTAATACTAACACCTGCCTTAGACATTTGTTGTGAGGTTTAAATGAAATAACCCAGAGAAGGTGCCCAGCACACAGGTAGGCTCTTCGTAAGTTCTTGATACGTATCAGCTATTATTATTTGTATTTTTATCATCGTAGCTGAAATACATGTGTAGCCTTCTAAGGTATTAAAGGCCCTACTTTCAAGAACAGTAGTCGCTCAAGCTTCTTGCATAATGTGAAGAAAATGAGCCTCATTAAAAAATAATTCCCAGACTTCTTGGGAAGACGGTGGAGTAGGAAGATCCTAAGCTCACCTCATCCCGCAGACACAGCTGGATCACACCCACATCAGTATAAATAACCCAGAAAATGACCCAAAAACTGGCAGAACAAACACTCCACAGCTAAATGTAGAGAAGAGGCCACAGTGAAGAGGGTATGAAGTGGGGAGGCCCAGTCGGGAGTTAAATGGATCCACGGGACTGTCTGTGGAGGGAGGAGTGCCTTGGGTGCAGAGAGGGGAGAGAAACAGACCCTCACACCAGGGACCCCATAACATTTGGCTTTGAAAACCGGAGAGGCCAAATTTCATCAATTCTTGGAATCAGTGGGGCTTAAAAGTTAGTGGGCTCAGCTCTGGGAGAGCCAGGAGGGCTCTTAAAGAGACAGCACAACAAACAGCCCCGCAGACGTACAGCATAGGAGTAGCAGTTTGAAAAACACCTGGGACATACGGGAGGGAGATCTGTTTACTAATCTCAGAGCATGTCCTGGAGGGGCAGGGATCTTTGGGAGACTTCTCCAAGGACAAAGGAGCTGGCAGGTGCCATTTCCCTCCCCCTCTGCCCAGCCTAGACACACAGACACCTGCAGGAACCAGCATGGCACCAGCATTCATTACCTAACTTGCTAACAGCACACCCTACCTCGTGATCCCCTGCAGATACACCCCCTCCAGCAAGGCCTCTGCTACAGGTTCCCTCCCATAGTAGACCTGAACAAATATTGCTAACACCAGGCACCCTGCCCTCATGTTCTCCTGCGGACCTGCCCCCTCCATTATGCCCTTGGTCGGAGCCCATCCAAAGCAGGGCAACAAGGCTGGCAGTGTGCAAGCAGCCCAATAAGAACAAGAACTACTCCAAAGTTGCTCCCGCCCTGGGGAGAAGGGAAGATAACCACACATACCAGTCAGACCTTGACCCCAGTGGTGGGCTGGGGACAGACATCTGATTGACTGCAGGCCCTGTCCACCAACAAAAGCTCCCCAGGGGATAAAATAAGGAAAATGCCCTGCAGTTCAGGACTACTGCATCTCTGGAAAATGTCTAGTCTGACTCAACTCAAGCCCAAGAAGGACCTATGTTGGCCCTTTAGCAACACAGGGACCAAACTCTGCCCACAACAGGCAAAGAGAGCCATTGTAGATGACTGGACTGAAAGCAAAAGCAGCTCAGCCACAATAGCAGGGCAAATGCAACACACAGAGGAGACACCCCTGAAGCGCTAGGTTCCAGTGAGCAGGGGACACTGCACTGTAGAGCACTAGAGGATCTCCTCTCCATACGACCACCACTTTGAGAGCAGGAGATGTAGCTGACTTTCCTAACACATAGAAAAAGACAAAGAGTAGAGAAAATGAGGAGACAGAGGAATATATCCCAAATGAAAGGATAGAACAAAACCATTAAATGAAACAGAGATAAGTAATATGCCTGATAGAGAATATAAAGTAATGATCATAAAGAGACTCACTGGACTTGAGAAAAGGGTGGAGGACCTCAGTGAGACCCTTAACAAAGAGGAAACCAAAAAAAAAAAAAAAGACAACAAACAAAAACCAGAGATGAAGAACTCAATAACTGAAATTAAAAATACACTAGAGGGAGTGAATAGTAGACTAGAGGAAGCAGAAGAATGGATCAGGGACCTGGAGAACAAAGTAATAGAAAGAAATCAAGCTGAACAGGAGAGAGAAAAAAATATATAATAAAAAATAAAGGGGCACCTGGGTGGCTCAGTTGGTTAAGCGACTGCCTTCAGCTCAGGTCATGATCCCAGGGTCCTGGGATCGAGCCCCGCATCAGGCTCCCTGCTCGGCCGGAAGCCTGCTTCTCCCTCTCCCACTCCGCCTGCTTGTGTTCCCTCTCATGCTGTCTCTCTCTCTCTCTGTCAATTAAATAAATAAATAAATTTTAAAAAAAATCTTAAAAAATAAAAAAAATAAAAAATAAAAATAGACTTACAGAACCCAGTAACTCCACCAAGCATAATAACATTTGCATCATAGGGATCCAAGGAGAAGAGAGTAAAAAGGGGGCAGAAAATTTATTTGAAGAAATAATAGCTGAAAACTCCCCAAATCTGGGAAAGGAAACAGAAATCCAGATCCAGGAGGCACAGGGAGCCCCCAATAAAATCAACCCAAGGAGGTCCACACCAAGACACATAATAACCAAAATGACAAAAAGTAGTGATAAAGAAAGAATTTTAAAAGCAGCAAGAGGGATGTGTGGCTGGCTCAGTCAGTGGAGCATGCAACTCTTGATCTTGGGTTTGTGAGTTTGAGTTGCACATAGGGTGTAAAGATTACTTAAAAACAAAAAATCTTTAAAAAATAGTAAAAGCGGCAAGAGAAAAGAATACAGTTTCATACAAGGGAAACCCCAGAAAGCTATCAGCTGATTTTTCAGCAGAAACTTTGCAGGCCCAAGAGAGTAGCATGATATATTCAAAGTACTGAAAGGAAAAAAAAAAAAAAAACTGCAGCCAAGAATCCTCTATCCAGCAAGGTTATCATTCAGAATAGACAAAAAGAGAAACAGTTTCCTAGACTGCTATATGCAGAAGGTGTTGTATACAAACCTATTGGTAACCACAAATCAAAAAGCAGTAATATATATGCAAAAAATTAAGAGAAAGGAATCCAAGCACATCATGAAAGAAAACCAACAAACCACGAGAGAAGAGAGCAAGAGAAGAAAGGAACAGAGAAGAACTACAAGCAACCATAAAACAAGTAACAAAATGGCAATTAGTACACACCTATCAATAATCACTTTGAATGTGGGATGCCTGGGTGGTACAGTCTGTTAAGCATCTGACTCTTGGTTTTGGCTCAGGTTGCGCTCTCAGGGTTGTGAGATCAAGCCCTGCATCAGGCTCTGTGCTGAGCACAGAGTCTGCTTACATTTCTCTCTCCCTCTCCCTCTGCCCCTCCCTATCTCATTCTCTCTCAAATAAATAAATAAATAAATAAATAAATAAATAAATAAATCTTCAAAAATAAATAAATACAATACAATAAAATAATCACCTTGACTGTAAATGGACTAAATGCTCCAATCAAAAAACATAGGGTGACAGAATGGATAAAAAAGCAAGACTCATCTATATGCTGCCTACATAAGACTCATTTCAGACCTAAAGACACGTGCAGATTGAAAGTGAAGGAATGGAAAAACTATCATGTAGATGGAAGTGAAAAGAAAGCCGGGGTAGCAATAATTATATAGGACAAAATAGACTTTAAAACAAAGACTGTAACAAGAGACAAAGAAACATGTATATTATCATAAAGGGAACAATCCATCCAGAAGATAGAGCAATTGTTAATATTTTTGCACCGAACATGGGAGTACCCAAATAAATAAAACAGCTAATAACAAACAGAAAGGATGTAATCCACAGTAATACAATAATAGTAGGGGACTTTGATACACCACTTACATCAATAGATATATCATCCAAACAGAAAATCGACAAGGAAAGAGTGGCTTTGAATGACACTTTGGACCAGATGGATCTAACAGATATATTCAGAACATTCCATCCTAAAACAGAATATGCATTCTTGTCAAGTGCACATGGAACATCCTCCAGAATAGGTCATATATTAGGCCACAAAACAAGTCTCAACAAATTAAAAAAGATCGAAGTCATGCCATGCATCTTTTCCAACCACCACACTATGAAACTAGACATCAACCACAAGAAAAAATCTGAAAAGAACACAAATACATAGAGGTTAAATAACATGCTACTAAACAATGAATGGGTCAACCAAAAAATCAAAGAGGAAATAAAAAAAATACATGGAGACAAATGAAAATGAAAACACAATGGTCCAAAATCTTTGAGGTGCAGCAAAAGCTCTTTTAAGAGGGAAGTTTATAGCAATACAAGTCTACCTCAAGAAACAAGAATCTCAAATAAGCAACCCAATCCTACACCTAACAGAGCTAGAAAAAGAGCAACAACAACAACAAAACCCAAAACCAGCAGAAGTAAGGAAATAATAAAGATTAGAGCAGAAATAAACAAAATATAAACTAAAACAAAATAAAAATACCCCAATAGAACAGGTCAATGAAACCAGGAGCTGGTTCTTTGAAAAGATCAACAAAATTGATAAACCAGACTCATCGAACAAAAAAGAGGACTCAAACAAAATCAGAAATGAAAAAGGAGAAATAACTGACATCACAGAAATACAAAGGATTATTACAGAATATTATGAAAAAGTATATGCCAACAAACTGGAAAACTTAGAAGTAATGGATAAATCCTAGAAACATATAACCTCCCAAAACTGGATCAGGAAGAAATAGAAAATTTTAACAGACTGATTACCAGCAATGAAACTGAATCAGTAATCAAAAAACTCCCAACAAACAAAAGTCCAGGACCAGACAACTTCACAGGAGAATTCTACTAAACATTTAAAGAATTAATACCTATTCTTCTCAAACTATTCCAAAAAATAAAAGAGGAAGGAAAACTTCCAAATTCATTCCATGAGGCCAGCATTACCCTGACACCAAAACCAGATAAAAACATACAGAAAAAGAGAACTATAGGCCAATAGTTCTGATGAACATAAATCTAAGAATCCTCAACAAAATATCATCAAACTGAATCCAACAGTATGTTAAAAAAAATCATTCACCATGATCAAGTGGGATTTATTCCTGGACTGCAAGCGTGGTTCAATATTTGCAAATCAATCAATGTGATGCATCATATCAGTAAGAGAGAGGATGAGGATAAAAACCATATGATCATTTCAATGGATGCAGAATAAGCATTTGAAAAAGTACAACATCCATGCATGATAAAAACCCTCAGGAAAGTAGGTTCAGAGGGAGCATACTTCAACATACCTCAGCCATATATGAGAAACCCACAGCTAGCATCAAACTCAATGGTAAAAAAACAAGAGCTCTTCCCTTAAGCTCAAGAACAAGACAAGGATGTCCACTATCACCACTTTTATTTAACATAGTACTGGAAGTCCCAGCCACAGCAATCAGACAACAAAAAGAAATAAAAGACCTCCAAATTGCTAAGGAAGAAGTAAAACTTTCACTATTTGCAGATGACATACTATATATAGAAAACCCTAAAGACACTGTGAAAAAATAACCTGCTAGAACTGATAAATGAACTCAATAAGGTCACAGGATACAAAATCAATATACAGAAATCTGTTGTGTTTCTATGCACTAATAATGAAGTAGCAGAAAGAGAAATTAAGAAAATAATCCCATTTTACAATTGTACCAAAAGAATAAAATACCTAGGAATAAACTTAACCAAGGAGGTGAAAGACCTGCACTCTTAAAACTATAAAACAGTGATGAAAGAAACTGAAGATGATATTAACAAATGGAAAGATACTCCATGCTCATGGCTTGGAAGAAAAAATATTGTTAAAATGTCCCTACTACCCGAAGTAATCTACAGATTTAATGCAATCCCTATCAAAATACCAACAGCATTTTTCACAGAGCTAGAACAAACAAGGCTAAAATCTGAGTAGAACCACATACAACCCCAAATAGTCAAAGCAAACTTGAAAAAGAAGAACAAAACTGGAGGTATTACAATCCCAGATTTCACAATATTCTACAAAGCTGTAGTAATCAAAACAGTATGGTACTGGCACAAAAACAGACAAATAGATCAACAGAACAGAAAAGAGAGCCCAGAAATTAGCCCATAATTATATGGTTAATTAATCAACAAAGGAGGCAAGAATATGCAATGGGAAAAAGACAGTTTCCTCAACAAATGGTGTTGGAAAAACTAGACAGCTACATGCAAAAAAAAAAAAAAGAGAGAGACTGGACCACTCTCTTACACCATTTACAAAAATAAATTAAAAATGGATTAAGGGCATAAATGTGTGACTGGAAACCATAAAAATCCAAGAACAGAGCACAGGCAGTAATCTCTCTGATGTTGGCTGTAGCAACATTTTACTAGATATGTCTCCTGAGGCAAGGGAAACAAAAGCAAAAATAAACTATTGGGACTCCATCAAAATAAAAAGCTCTGCACAGAAAAGGAAACAACCAACAAAACTAAAAGACAACCTATGGAATGGGAGAAGATATTTGCGAATGACATATCTGATAAAGGGTTAGTATCCAAACTATATAAAGAACTTATACAACTCAACACCCAAAATACAAATCATCCAATTAAAAAATGGGCAGAAGACATGAACAGACATTTCTCCAAAGAAGACATCCAGATGGCCAACAGACACCTGAAAAGATGCTCAACATCACTCATCATCAGGGAAATGCAAATCAAAACCACAGTGAGATATTGCCTCACACCTGCTAAATGGTTAAAATCAAAAACACAAGAAATAGTAAGTCTTGGTGAGGATGTGGAGAAAAAGGAACCCTCCTGCACTGTTGGTGGGAATATAACTGATGCAGCCACTGTGGAAAACAAAAAATCAAAAATAGAATTACCATATGATCCAGTAATTCCACTAGTGAATATTTACTCAAAGAATACAAAAACACTAATTCAAAAGGATATATGCATTTCTATGTTTATAGCAGCATTAATTACAATAGCCAAATTATGGAAGCAGCCCAGGTATCCATTGATAGGTAAATGGATAAAGAAGATATATTATATATATGTATAAAATACACACACAATGAAATACTGCTCAGTGATAAAAAGAATTGCAACAACATGGATGGAGCTAGAAAGTATAATGCTAAGTGAAATCAGTCAGTCAGAGATGAATATCATGATTTCACTCATATGTAGAATTTAAGAAACAAAACAAAAGAACAAAGAAAAAAAAAAGACAAACCAAAAGACAGACTCTTAACTATAGAGAATAAACTGATGGTTACCAGAATGGAGGTGGGAGAGGGGTTGAAATAGGTGATAAGGATTAAGAATACACTTACAATGATGAGCATTGAGTAATGTATAGAATTGTTGAATCACTACATGGTGCACCTGAAACTAACATAACACTGTATGTTAACTATACTGGAATTTAAAAATAATAAGTCCTACATCATTACAGTTCCACACCAAGAGGAGAGGAGAATTTCTTTAAGTTTGAACACAATAGGGGTACAAAAATTGAAAATGTAGAAATAAAATAAACATCCGTCTGGAGCTCCTACCTAGCATAATGAAAAAATCAAGGAGGGAAGCATATGCGAGAGCGATTTTATTTAAAATAAATTATAATCATTCTGATCCCATGCTCTCCCCTGTGTCACACAGGTGCTGGTCAGTTTCAGAAACCCCTCCTGAAGAAAGTTCCTTTTGATTCCTTGGTCATTCATTGGAATCCCATTACAGGTGGTTAGGTGTTGGTGCCCTGCTCAGTTTTCTCTCAGAAATCCTTCAAATTTCCCAGTGGCTGGCCCCACAACTTTCTGCCTACTCTTTAACAATAGACAAACCTAGAGTCATTTTAAGTTACAACTTGGAAGCGTCCAGGCCAGGACATTAGTCACTATTTTAATGTTCATTCAAAGCTGAGACTTCTCCCCTTTTGGCAGCTAAGGACAGAGTGACCACATATCAGGGGTTGTCTAGAACAGTCCTGGTTCATGCCTATTGTCCTAGCATCCTGTGTTTTTTAGCATATGTCCTGGATCTCCCATTTTTAACAAGGGAGTATTAGCAATAGTTGCATTTAAAGAAGCTGGTATCGGTTTGATAGATCTCCCTTTGGGACTTTTCCATTCTTCTGGGGTCTCTACTAGAAGCATGCATGACTCATGCACAATGAATAGTGTTCTCACTTCAACACAATATGAAACAACTGAAAGTTGAGCGAAACTCTTTCCCAACCCTTCCCAGACTCAGCATTAGCTAACACCTTTGTGTCAGGGACAGCATACAGGGTGCTAATGGAATAGTGTGCACACATAAGCATTTAGGGACAGGTGGCTCCTTTCATTCTCAAACAGTGATGGGAAAACAATCAATGCTGTTGGGTCAACCAGCCACTTGGTATACCAGCAAGCTATACCATGGCAGGTGCTAAGTCACAAAGCTTCCGGGCTTTCCTGGGCAGAGTCAGTGTAATGTGGAAAATAATAGGTTAGGTGTGAGAGAAGAAATATGTGTAGAAAATAGAAGCTGTGATCCTGTTGGAGAGCATTCAGAGAATAATCTGGAATCTGGAAGTTTGTGCTATGGTGGTATTATTCCTTATTATACTATATACATTTATAACTATTATTAATTGGTAATGCTTTGTATGTGTGATAAACCTTTTCAGCAACAATGCCCTCAAAAACAATGTAAGTGCATGTTTAATGAAATGTTAAGTATTGAATTTTCATTCCTTCAGAAATTAGACAATGACTATATAACTTGCACAAAATATTTGTCGACATTTGTCATCCACTGGGGAGCTGCAGCAATATTATTGACCACATGAAAACCCAAAGACACCGATCAGCTGAAAAAGCACTAATATCCTTTACATTCAATGCATGCAACTGCAGACAGAATTTTATATATCATTCTGTGAAGCATGACTTTTCATTTAGATCAGATGTCTTTCTTGTAAATTAATTTTGCATATTTTTGATTCTCCATTTTCTTATGCATGTGTAAAAAGTGAAACCATGGCTGTTAATGTGTGTTTAGCAGCAGCAGAAGTTGCAGACTGTCAGGTGATGCCTGATTTACATCACTGACATCAGATGCTTCAAACAGAATGCCAGTTAACTCTAGTAATAATTTAATATTTTTGTCTAATTTATGGAATCAGAGTCTGGTCTTTGGTGGTACATCCTGTCAACAGTGAAAGAGCTGACATTATATGGATACTTTTATAAATCTTTTTTTTTCTTTTAAGATTTTATTTATTTATTTGACAGAGAGAGAGAACACAAGTAGGCAGAGCGGCAGGCAGAGAGAGAAGGAGAAGCAGGCTCCCCGCCCAGCAGGGAGCCCGATGCGGGGCTCAATCCCAGGACCCTGGGACCATGACCTGAGCCGAAGGCAGACGCTTAACTGACTGAGCCACCCAGGCGCCCCGATACTTTTATAAATCTTAATAAGAAGTTCAACATTGAAGATAAAATTATTTGTCTTTACAGTGATAAAAGAGTTACAAATTTTGGTAGAGCATAGAATTGTGGTGAAAATTAGTTTGAACTTTATGGAGGAGAAATGTATTGGAAATTAATAGTGGTGTATAGGTAATTTACAAGTCATCTAAACAGGCTGAGACATTTTATTTTCAAAATAGAAGTGGGGTGCCTGGGTGGCTCAGTTGGTTAAGCGACTGCCTTCGGCTCAGGTCATGATCCTGGAGTCCCGGGATCGAGTCCCGCATCGGGTTCCTTGCTCAGCAAGGAGTCTGCTTCTCCCTCGGACCCTCCCCCCCTCATGCTCTCTCATTCTCTCTCTCTCAAATAAATAAATAAAATCTTTAAAAAAAAAAAATAGAAGTGTTGGATATGTATTTATCTACCTATCTAGCTCTATCTATTACTAATTGAACTACAAAATTTTTGCAACTGAGATGATGCTGAGTACAAAAGCAATTCAGCACTGCAGTACATGTTTAGGGTTTGCTTGTTTCATTCTTGCAATAGTCATGGGTAAAATTTTAGACATGTTAGAGCCTTTGAAGAAATATTTTATAATCAACCAAAATATCCTATAACGAAATTAAACTTTCCCAAAGATGAATCATCCAAATGTTGGTTGCATTTTGGTTGCACTTTGTTCCAAACCAATGATTCCAACAAATCAGTTGGAAATATTCAACCAAGTATGCCAGGAGTGGAGAAAAAAAAAATCAGCTTTTGAAAGCTTTTTAGTCAACCGTCATGATCGAAAACAATGCTTGAAGCAGGAAAATATTACTTTGTTTTCTCCACAAAAGTAAGGGAGTCACAATGAGATGCCACTTCACACCCACTAAGATGGCTATAATAGTAATAAATAAATAAGTGGAAAATAGCAAGTGTCAGGGAGGATGTGGAGAAATGGGAACCCTTGTACATCGCTGGTGACTAAAATGGTAGAGCCACTGTTCAAAAGAGTTTAGCAGTTCCTCGAAAAATTAAATACAGAATTATCAGATGACTCAGAAATTCCACTTCTTACGTAAATACACAAAAGACTTGAAAACAGGTATTCAAGCAAACACTTGTACAGAAATATTCATAGCAGCACTATTCACAATAGCCAAATGGAAGAAACAACCCAAATGTCCTTCAATAGTTGAATGGATACACAAATATCTGTACAGTGGAATAGTATTCAGCCATAAGAAAAGAAAGATGAAAGGCGGATGAAACTTGAAGACATTATGCTCAGTGAAAGAAGCCAGAAACAAAGCTCACATATTGTGTGATTCCATTCATATGAAATATCCAGAACAGGTAAATCCGTAGAGATCTGAAGTAGATCAATGGCCACCAAGGGCTGGGGGAAGAGGGAAATGACTGCTTAATGAGAATGAGTTTGCCTTTTGAGGTAATTAAAAACATTTTAGGACTAGATGGAGGTGATGGTTGCAGAACACTGTAAAAGGAGTAAATGTCACTGAAGTGTGCATTTTAAGTTTGGCTTTTTTTTTTAAGATTTTATTTATTTATTTGACAGAGAGAGAGAGAGCGAGAGCAGGGACACAAAGCAGGGGGAGCGGGAGAGGGAGAAGCAGGCTTCCTGCTGAGCAGGGAGCCTGATGTGGGACTTGATCCCAGGACCCTGGGATCATGACCTGAGCCGAAGGCAGACACTTAACGACTGAGCCACCCAGGCGCCCCTGAAGTGTACATTTTAAAGCAGTGAATTTTATTTCAATTTTTAAGAAGCAAAGAGGAACCAAACACATTAAGCATATAAATGGTGTGCATGATTTGGGGAGAGGCTCCTATTTTCTAGCAAAAGTTTGGTATCATGTTTGGTAACAGAATGGAGTATAATTGAAAAGACCTAAAATTTGCAGCACTTGAAGTTGATGAAGCATTAAAAACAAACATAAATAAAAATAATTTATTTGATTATTTTTGTCTTGTGCAAATACTTGTCAAAGAAAGTTTCTCTGGATGAATGCAAAATGACAATAGCTGTGAAAATATTTTGGCTAAACTATTCACACATTTTGAATCCTGAGAAAATAGAATACTTCACAGAATTTGCTCTGAGGTTACCAGTTACCTGTAGAGAGGGTATTTTATCATTAAAACTATTATGGTCTATTAGAGAAAGCCCAGTTACAGATGGGCACCAATTTCAAACTTATTGTTTACAATAAATGGATACTACAATGCATGTTTAAGGATGGCTTCAATCAGTTTTGTGAAAAAAAAAAGACTATATTGGAAAATATACGCTATTAAAACAAGGTTGATAAAACTGATAAAAGTATGTGAGTATGCACCAAGATGAATTATTCTGCCTATTTTTTTTTTTTTTAATTTTGAGAGAGAGAGAATGAGAGAGAACACATGAGAGGGGATAGGGTCAGAGGGCAAAGCAGACTCCCCGCCGAGCAGGGAGCCCGATGCGGGACTCGATCCCGGGACTCCAGGATCATGACCTGAGCCGAAGGCCGTCGCCCAACCAACTGAGCCACCCAGGCGCCCTCTGCCTATTTTTAATGTTCAAGCAGTCAGCATGAAAGAGTCTTATGCTTTTCTTTAATGTACAAATACAGATATCTAATTTCATTTTAAAATAATTGTATTTTAAAAGAGTTTTTAATAGAACTGTTTTTATAATATAATAAAACCAATTAAATATTCCAGTTTGGATGGTCAATCATAGGGTCATACCAGGGAAGGCCTGGAAGACAGAAGAAGGGGACCTGGTTCATTTCTACTGCCTCTCTTCCCATCTTCCCTCTCACATTGGCTAAGCAAGGTGGAGGGAGGAGAAATGAAGGAGTAAGAGTCTTTACCTGACTGGATGGTTAGAGCTCTAGAAGATACTTCATGTTGACTTTCTCATGGACATTTTCATGGGCTTTTGAAGATCCACTACACTGGGAACCTCTACTGAAGATCCCAATAAGTAGGCAGTATATATTCTTTGGTAACCACTTCCCACCTGGCTCTCCACCACCTCCATTTTCTCCCTCTCACTCTGTCTATAGGCTTGATGCTATTCTCCCAGGTTGTCCTATTCGATTTAGAGCAAGATTTAAAATGGCTCCAGAAACAGCACAAACGTCCATCAATGGGAACTAGTTGAATAAGCTATGGTACACAATGGTTTCCAAATACTATGCAGTAGTAAAGAGGAATGAGGGAGATCTCCGTATAGACATATAAGGTAACCTTTAGGATATATTGTTAAGTGAAAAAAGCAAGGTGGAGAACGGTGTTTAAAGAATGTTATCTCGGGGCACCTGGGTGGCTCAGCTGGTTAAGCGACTGCCTTCGGCTCAGGTCATGATCCTGGAGTCCCGGGATCGAGTCCCGCATCGGGCTCCCCGCTGGGCGGGGAGTCTGCTTCTCCCTCTCCCGCTCCCCCCTCTCATGCTCACTCTCTCTCTCTCTCAAATAAATAAATAAAATCTTTAAAAAAAAAAAGAAAAGAAAAAAGAAACTTTAAAACACATCATATTGACTGTAGAGCTCGTTGCACACCAGTGTGAAGGTACTAAATGCCACTGACGTATCCATTTAAAAATAAAATGTTAAAATAGTAAGTTCCATGTTATGTGTATTTTCCCAGCATAAAAAAACAAATACATATTTCTTTTTAGAATTGTAGAAAACCCAGGAAACTAAAAAAGGAGAAAATAAGCCATCAACATTCCTACTATTTAGAAGGAGAAAAAAAAGTGTTTGCTATCTGAAAAGGCCTGGAAGCAATGACAAGCCAATAGCAAGAGCACCCCTAGTGCCCAGACTGTGGTCTCTAAATATCGTTTCTCACTAAAAGGAACTTGGGCTCCTAAGAGAAATGGCTGGTTCTAGGTCTACTGCAATACTCAGAGATTGATACAGTCATGTGTAAAGGACACAAGAGAAACTTGAATGAATTCAAGCTGGCCAAATTTAGGACAATTTTTACATCAAAATAATAATGACTGTGGTTAATTATAACATGTTGAATGAATACATAATCATTAGTAATAGAAGTCAATGAACAGAAAAAAAAAGAGGAAGCTCTTCTTTCAGTAAAAATGTCAGCTAATGTAGAGGCGTAAAATTAGAAAATCACCATTGTACAAACCCCAGTGCAGCAATTGATTCAGGCAAGGGTCTTCTTCAACGGCTGGTAAAACTATAGGGGAAATGTTGTAGGGGACGGAATATTTGCATGATATCAAAGCATTACTCTTATGGGTTACTTGCTAATTTCAAAGGAAAAAATATATCTTCATATTGAGAGTTCTGGAGGTGACCATCTTAATGAATAATCAAGCTTAACATCACTAACAGCAGAACGACTTGACATTACTGGCCCTCTGGTATGACGCAATTTGAAAAAAAAAGCAAATGCCTAGGGGCGCCTGGGTGGTTCCGTGGTTAAGCGTCTGCCTTCGGCTGGGGTCATGATCCCAGGGTCCTGGGATCGAGCCCCGCATTGGGCTTCCTGCTCAGCAGGAAGCCTGCTTCTCCCTCTCCTACTCCCCCTGCTTGTGTTCCCTCTCTCGCTATCTCTCTCTCTGTCAAATAAATAAATAAAATCTTAAAAAAAAAAAAAAAAGCAAATGCCTAAGAGTTTCTTACCAAAAAATAAAAGAAAAAACAAAAATAAAAAATACCTAATCTAAATGTGACCAAGCCTCTAGATTTAACTTCCAGATGACAGAAAACACAGGAAGCAGATAAATAAGTTCAAGTTCAGTGACGGCATGAGGAAGCAATTAGACAAATGGAGAATCTGGGATATTCTATTTAAGAAAAAAAAAAAGAAGAAGAAGTCTGAATGCTTGAAAAAAATCAGTGTCATCCAGCACTCATATGGTCTCCAAATACCACTGCCCACTGAAAGGAAACAGAAATCTTTAGAGAATTGGTCACTTCCAGGTCTAGGGCAAGAAAGTCATCAGAAGAACCTGGAATTTGTTCCAGAGAGTAGAGAAGCCGTCAGAGTCTATTAGGATCATGTTAAAAGAGCTCAGAAACCACCTTGAAGAATCTCCCACTGGCCCACGTTGGGAAAATTTGAGCAATCATAAGAATAAAGCTGCAATGAATGGGAAAACACCAAATAAGCTAAAAAATCAGTAAGTTCATGATAATATTTTTTAAAATCACTGATCACCACTGGATTTTGCTATAACCCAACTTGTGACTCTAAAACATGATTAAGGCAAGGGTTAATGCATTTTATACTATCTTTCTTTTATAAAATTTATTTCAAAGCTACTAAGTAGTTTGTGATGGTACCTTCTTTGCAGATGTATTCCAGCTATTTGCAGAAAGAATGATGGAACTATCACCATTGTGAATCCCCTAGTGAAATAGTGGATGTAGGTAATGGATCAATGGCTTCTAAATTTACAAAGGGAAATGCTGATGAGGAACTTTGTAATGATTGATTGGGATGGCAGAACCTGACCCCACTGATCAATCTTAGTATCAAAAAGAGGTAACAGGATATAAGAGATGCGACAGAAAGTACACAGGAAGTATAATGCTACAAATAAGTAGCCATTAAAAACAACAGAGAGAAAAGGAACTTCTAGATTAAAAGAGTCTAAGGAGACATAAGCACCTCATGCAATGTGTGGACATTGTTTGGGTCCTGATTCAAACAAGGTCACTGGGGAAAAAATTCAGGAAAATTTGAATACTGACCCATATTAAGGATGGAGGGAGGGAGGAAGGGAGAAAGGGAGGGAGAATGGGGGAGGTTAGGAACACTTTCTTCAAGCACATTCTTCTGCAGAGATGGAATACATCCAACTGATCTCCTTGAGCTCCTCAAGACACAGTTTGAAACCCGGAGGGGTCTCTGGGAAGAACATGGCTAAATGGGCTTAAAGAACACCAGGATCTACCTTAAGCACAAGAGGTCCTGCTTCCCTCTTTGCCCCCTCAACCAGGCAAGAAGATTCATTCCAGTGCCAAACCCTACCCATTATATATCAGTCCCCAAATCGTTTCCCCAGGAAATCCAAAAGATGTGCCCTGAAGCTTTAGTTTCAAGAGCTGTCAATTTCAAGGCTCTACCATGTGGTCACATGGTCTGTAAAGTATACAAAACAAGAGCTAAACCACCACTGGTTAAGACCCCTGCCTCTCTCCACTCTGACTCTACCTCCCTCCCACTTTTCCTGATGTTAGCATTGGAATGGGCAGGGTGAAGCTGAGTAGGGAAGTCTTTTGGTTGGGGTTTAGTGGGACATACATGTATATTCGGTTTTCAGTTATTTCCATTCGTAGAGGAGTTACTCCTAGGTACAGCAAAGGCTTCCAGAGATACTTTCACTTCCCACTCCACTGATTTAACTGCCAGACAGAGACTGGAAGGAACAAAGCCAGAGGTCACATATGATGTAAGGGTGTCCTACAGCATCTGGCACCAAAAGTCTGTAGGTAGTCCAAGAGAAGCAAGGTTCGAAATGCACAGAAATTCTGAAGTGCCCTGGAAGCTAGTCAGTGGAAAAGTCTCCCAAATCTTACAGATCATAAATAGAACTTAATGGAGATTTCCCCAAATCTACCACAATCCTCACGCTGCACATGACTTCAATGAAAGTGAGTTGTAAAGTTGAAGGAAAACAGTTCACAACTAGCAATAATAAAAAATAAATTTTCATCAACCAATGTTAGCGTAATGACTACGTTATCTTTCTATAGTCTATATAGAAAACATATCACAAACTGCTACCGTACGAATGTGTGATTAAAGAGTATGCAGATGAAAGGTGTCACCTAGGTATGTCAGAAAGTGAGTTAATGAAAATGTTATGCATTTGGGGGGAGAGGAGGTTTTATGTTGTAGTATTTGCAGCTTAAAAATTTTGTAATTTGTCATCATTTATTTTTCATTCTAAATAAATATTCTCTTTTAAGCCTAATTTTATATTTTTAATTTTGTGCTTTTTTTCATAAAGATGACCCTTCCTTATACAGCCTCAAGCCCTACAGAATTTGAATCCCTCCAACGATGCCTTTCTTGAACCCCAAAACTGGGTGGGATTATCCTAGTAATGCTGTCAAAGCACCTCATATTTTTTCTTGACAGCTCTGACTATGGTTTGTAGTTATACATTCATCGTGGTGAAAATTTGATTGACACCTACCTCCCCCCACCCCCCGACCTTAAGTTCCACAAGGATAGGGACCACTTCTGGTATTGTTCCCAATTATATTCCCTGTTTTCCTGTGCTCTGCACAGTGCCTGGCACATAATAAATGCTCAGTACATATCTGTAGAATGAATTCATAAAGGAATATATAAACATGCCTGCTCTCCTTATCAACATTGAGTAATCTGTTGCTTTATTACTTGCCAGTTTCTCAAGTTCAACAGGTGGCCTACATTGTGAAGCTGGTAAAGTCTTGTCTTGACATGTTTTCTAGATATTAGCTGTTTCTATGTATCTATTTTTCAAAAGACGGTTTATCAAAAAACTTCATTTCATATTCATAATGTGTTACACTGCAAAGAAGTTTTTTCTACTTCATTATTTTAAAAGAAATTATACTTCTTTGGGACTTTCTTTAAAAATATATTTTCTCTTTCATGTACTAAGCGCTCTGTTTTCATAAATTTTGCTATAAATGTTCCTGCAATACTGTATTTTCATGTGTGAAAATTAGCTACATCAAAGGAATTAATTTAGGAACCTGAATCTCTTAGGAACCCAAGTAGTTCCAGCAATGTGTAAATGATGGGACCACTCACTAAGATGGGGAGAGAGGGACCCCTGGGTGGCTCAGTCAGTTAAGTGTCTGCTTTTGGCTCAGGTCATGATCCCGGGGTCCTGGGATCGAGCCCTGTGTCAGGTTCCCTGCTCAACGGTGAGTCTGTTTCTCCCTCTCCCTCTGCCCCTCCGCCTGCTTGTGTGCTCTCTCTCTGTCAGATAATTAAATAAAATCTTTTAAAAATTTTTAACAAAAAATTAAATGGGGAGAGAAACACTCTGCAGGGTGGTTCTGAGGATCAGTGCAGAAAGGGAAGAGATGCTATGTCTGAAGGTGCTTTCAAAACTATGACATTAGTTGCAAATATTAGGCATTCATCCTCACCATTGTCATCAACATCATCATCATCATCACCATCAAAGCGCTTTACCAAGGCTTTGACGTTATTAAATACATAACATACACCAACTCAAGGTAGGGACAGGAAAAAACCTTGGGAAAACATAATTCTGTATATTTATTACTTCTATTATAACATTTTAATGAAAATCATATTTTTGTTTAAATGCAATTTTTTCTTCTCTAGAACAAAGATACGGTAATTTTGTCTGTTAGCAGCTCAATTTTTTAAAATTTAAAATCAAGAGTTCTTGGGGCACCTGGGTGGCTCAGTCATTAAGCATCTGCCTTCGGCTCAGGTCATGATCCCAGCGTCCTGGGATCAAGTCCCACATCGGGCTCCCTGCTCAGCGGGAAGCCTGCTTCTCCCTCGCCCACTCCCCCTGCTTGTGTTCCTGCTCTCGCTATCTCTGTCTCTGTCAAATAAACAAATAAAAATCCTTAAAAAAAAATAAAAAATAAAATCAAGAGTTCTTGGAATAATTTTCCAGAAGCAATAATCCTTTTTTTTTTCAATTCATAGAATCCACTGTCGGTTTATTCTTTAGTAATTTTACATGAAAAGGAGATTTGATTTCTTCCAATACCATTCCACCTTTCAATGTCTATTGCCAACTTGTGAGCTACAATATGGAATTTTCTGTATGAAAAAGTCTCTTTTTGGGGTGCCTTGGTGGCTCAGTCATTAAGTGTCTGACTCCAGCTCAGGTCATGATTCCAGAGTCCAGGGATGGAGCCCCACATCAGGCTCCCTGCTCAGCAGGGAGTCTGCTTCTCCCTCTCTCTCTGCCCCTCCCCCTGTTCATGCTCTCTCTCGTTGGCTCACTCTCTCAAATAAATAAATAAAATCTTTAAAAAAAGAAAAAGCCTCTTCTTGTTGAAAACGCTAACAATGGACTATAAATTTCAGGGTTGTCCCACTATAAATAATAGTAGGGGCACAATGTATGCCCGAATGCATGAAAACAAGGACGTTCCTATTCGTCACACAATGTGAAACAGAAAGGGCTTTGAAAATGTTCTTTTCCATATTAAAAATAAACACAATAACACAAATTTGACCCAAAATATTTTGTTCAGCTCAGTTTGCTTACCCATCATTATGCACAAAACCCAACCAGGATTGGGGTCATTGACAGGCATCCAACCACTTCTTTTTTTTTTTTTTTAATTTTTTTTAAATTTTTTTATTCTTATGTTAATCCCCATACATTACATCATTAGTTTTAGATGTAGTGTTCCATGATTCATTGTTTGTGGACAGGCATCCAACCACTTCTCAGTTTCCCATCTCCCTTACTGGGAACTACTGCAGAAATATAAATATTTCACAGTTACTGTATTTGTCTGAAATAAGACATGTAGAGGATGAGCTTCTCCCTATTTACCAATGATTTCTGTAATATGGCCTGCAGGTTTATCACAATCAACTCAACATCCACAAAGGTAAATTATGTCATTGAACAATATTTAGAGAAAAACAGAAAGGTACAAATTATAAAATGAAAATTACCATAACCCCACCTCCCAGAAATAGCCTACTGTGAACATTTGCGTGTAGGGATTTTCAGTCTGTTTTCTAAGCATATATGATGATTTTCATTTTCATGGTCGTCATCAATCTGATTTGTAACCTGCTTTTCTCATGTGCATTGTGAGTGGTATTTCATATCATTAAATATACTTTAGGGGCGCCTCGGTGGCGCAGTCAGTTAAGTATCCGACTCTTGGTTTCGGCTCAAGTCATGATCTCAGCATCGTGAGATGGAGCCCCTCATCTCAGGCTCCGTGCTCAGCATGGAGTCTGCTTGAGATTTTCTCTCCCTCTCCCTCTGTCCGCCACCCCTGCTCATGCTCTCTCTCAAATAAATAAATCTTTAAAAAATACACTTTAAACATAATATTAATATCTACATGGTAGACAATCTAATGACTACCATAACTTACTTAATTTAGTATTTGGTTAAATTTGTATAGAACTTTGAGCAAATCTTTTCATATACTCAGGATACATGCTAAAAGTGGAATTTCTAGAACAAAAGATATGTTTTTAAAAGCTTTTAATAAAAAGTTTAAACATACTTTCTAGAAGGCTTCCAATAATTTTAAAACTCCGAAGTCCTTACCAGCATTTGATATTATTAAAGCAACACACTTAAAGACCAAAAAAATTACTCCGTTATTTTAACTTGCCTATTTGATTGCTAGTGAGTTTGAATTTTTAAAATATATCTTCATTGAAAATGTGTGTGTGTGTGTGTGTGTGTGTGTGTGTGTGTGGTGTTTGGGGAAAAGAGGATCACCTCTCCATGACCGCTAAGGCAAATTTGTCCTTTTTTATTGATTTATATGAATCAGCTTAGTTTTTACAAACGGCAGCAAAAGACAAATTTCCAGGACAACAGAACTAGTTGGTTGGTAATAGTCAGATTATTTGTTAAAACAAATATGAATACCACACTGGTCTTTTTGATAAAATACGACGCATGCATGTGTGCGGGCGCGTGCGTGCGCACACACACATACACACACAGAACACGAGCAAAATGTTTGCAATGGGAACCTGCAGCTAAGACATGATAACTCCACCCCCGATGCTTCAATATGACGTGGGGTCCAAGGAGTGGAGGCCAGCCCTGACCTCCTCCCGGACAGAGCCCGGGCGTACTTCCAACCGCAGAGCTCCAGCCCGTTACCATCTTTCTGCCAGGAACACTTCTTGCTGCGACCAGGTCTTAAGGAGGAGTGCGAATGTCTTTTCCTGCTCAATTTGCCATAGACCACAAAGCATTAGGCAAACCCTACTAGCATTTACTAGTAAGATGACTCTGGACAAGCTTCCTCTCACCGGCCACCTCCGTGTTCTCATTTGTGAACCGGGAATAATAAAAGCACCTCTCCCATGGATTCGTGTAAATAACGAAAGCTCTGAGAGCCCTGAAGGACTTTGTGTCACACACAACATACATTAAATGTTGAATCAACCTCCCAGTTGCACAGAGGTGACTTTCTCTTATCAAGTGATAAGAAAACCTTTATATGTAGCAACGGAAAACTAACTTTCCAGGATGACTTAACGACCTGGTCGGTTGCTGACGGTCCAGTTATGGGCTCAGATACAAATAGGACCATACTCCCGTCCTGGATGACACACTCACTGGGCACCAAAAGGAGTACTCTATTATTATTATTATTATTTTTTTTTTTTACAAGACTGCCAGGTGGGGAAAAGCAAGAAAGAGAGCACAGGAAAAGAGGGAAAGCAGACTAGGAGCCGGACCGAGCACCCTCCACCCCACTCAGCAACCCACGAACAGCCCCAGTCACCTTCTCAAGTGGGAAAATCCCCATAAGCCTGGTCACTGAGCACATACAGCTCTCTCCTCCTGAAAAGGTACGAAAGATGCGGGTTCCTTATTCGCACAAGGCTTCCTGCGCTTCTAGTCCTATCTGAGGCTGACCCAACGTGGCAGAGCGGATGCCACATGGAAAGCATAAATGGAGCCCACATTCCCTTCCAGAATGCTCCCTGCAGCCAGAGAGCTGGCCGAGATGCTGTTGTTAGTGAAGGATATGCGTGTCACTGAGGATTCCAAGGAATTTGGCTTGTTCTGGGCTCTGCCTCTCCAGCAAAATGATTTCCACTTGTTCCCTGCATTGCCAGCTCTCTCGATTATGTGGAGTGGTGGTAACCCTTCTCTGCACAATTGACAACACTAATAAAAATAGATAACGTATTTTTAAAACCTACGGCAGATTGTCATGGCAATAAATAATTGTATCATGTTGCTGTCATAGCAACGAAGTCTGTGTCACAGAGACAAATCAAGCCTATATGGAATTTTTCTAATTTTAGGTGTTTGAAAAGAGTTAAAATAGCCTATAGTCAGGGAGAGGTGCATTAAAAAAAAATCCTTAACCTTCGCTGGAAGGAATATTTTTAGTCGTATTTTAAAAACAGAATTGCTTATCGTTACATTTCCTCATTCTCTTCAAATTATAAATAAACTTCCTTTTTTGTTCATTGTATGTATATATATATATTATATATATATTCTCAAGGGCTTTAATGAGCGGTGCAAATTTAGAGAGGATATTCTCTCTCTCTCTCTCTCTCAGGCTTTCCCTCTCTCTTCTTCAAAAGTAATTTACAAGGCAGCACATCATAATTCTTGTACTTTTCCCTGGCAGCTAATGACACAATATTAATGGAATAACAAGTTACATTAGCTAAACCACGCCATAGCAAATTAATAGCTAGTTTCCATACACTTGGCTCCATTTTTTTAAACATTTATTACTGCGTGATATCTAGTGTGTCATTAAGAACTACAGACTACCGGAGCTAACTGTGATTATTCTCTGACACAGTAAACTTTCCCTCCTGACTTCAACTAAATGCTACTGAAGTGACAAATAAGTGACATTGCCCAAAAAGGGGAAAGCGATTTTTTCACATCTATGTAATTGTTGTGCTGTTGAGAGAAATCTCTAAGTCCGAAATAATTACGTAAAAAAAATGCTGCAGTTTCCCACATGACAAAACAAGACCTCTCTCATTTGATTTTTTTCCTTCTTTCACTTGGCTTTGATGAAATGAAAATGTGTCTTTTTTTTCTTCTGTAAAGATTTCTTCTCTCCGAGTCCCCACTGGGGAGGAGCTGTGGTATTGTAGAAACGCTTTAGTTTCAAGCTCAGCTACCAGCATGCTGTGTGTACATGCTACACCTCTCTACAGTATTAAACTTTTTATTTTAGGATTTTATTTATTTATTTGACACAGAGAGAGAGATCACAAGTAGGCAGACAGGCAGGCAGAGGGAGAGGGAGAAGCAGGCTCCCCGCTGAGCAAGGAGCCCGATGTGGGGCTCGATGTGGGGCTCGATCCCAGGACCCCGAGATCACGACCTGAGCTGAAGGCAGATGCTTAACCATCTGAGCCACCCAGGCAGCCCTACAGTATTAAACTTTTAAAAGCCATTATCCCCCACTCCAGCAACCCTCAGTTTGTTGGGATGGGGTGACTGGGTGATAGACACTGTAGAGGGTATGTGCTCTGGTAAGCGCTATGAATTGTGCAAGACTGTTGAATCTCAGATCTGTACCTCTGAAACAAATAATGCAATATATGTTAAGAAAAACAAAAGAAGAAGAAGAAGAAGAAGGTAGCAGGAGGGGAAGAATGAAGGGGGGAAAATCGGAGGGGTAGACGAACCATGAGAGATGATGGACTCTGAAAAAAAAACTGAGGGTTCTGGAGGGGAGAGGGGTGGGAGGATGGGTTAGCCTGGTGGTGGGTATTAAAGAGGGCACGTTCTGCATGGAGCACTGGGTGTTATGCACAAACAATGAATCATGGAACACTTCATCTAAAACTAATGATGTAATGTATGGGGATTAACATAACAATAAAAAATTAAAAATAAATAAAAATAAATTTTAAAAAAAGATACAGATATCCAAAAAAAAAAAAGCCATTATCATTCTGAAAAACTAAAAGTGAAGTCACCCATTTTTAAAGATAAAATAACTAAAGGAGATAGTACATGCGGAGTATCTATCCGTAGTAAGTGCTCAGAAATATGTGAGCTATTTTTAATTTAAATCAAAGATTGAACTGTATATTTAACTTTGATAGGAGTCTAAAATGAGATCCTTAAACATCCATGATGGAGGAAAAACTCTACATAAGCATCGTAAGCAATGCATTATGAATCAATGCCGCTAATGATACTAATTTTTTCTTTACTATGTCCCTAGCTAATAATTTTCATGATATAGTTTTCTCAGATGAATTTTATTCAAAGGTGACTGTCAGAAAGTGGGGAGAGTCTTAGGGAAAAGGGATGATAGTGTCGCCACATTCTGGCATTTACCTCCACTGTCGGCCACCAGTTTGCTTGTGGGGCTTCCCAAAATGTCAGGCTACGAGCCTGGTCCCTCTGCAGCTCCCCTTCCTCCCCAGAGAGCCGGATTGCTAATAATAAATGTGGAGGAAAGCTCTGAAGCAATTAGACAGATTATGACTTGCTCAAGAAATCAGAAGTGAATCTATGTCTATGGTTAAAGCGTGCAGGGTACCTAGCTAGGAAAGAAGGTCCTGCCTTCTTGAGGATGCTTCATCAAGAGCTTGTCAGAGGTCCGCCATTCTCCTGGCCGCCATATGCATCCACAAGCATTAGCACATCGTGCTTGCAGAGAGAAAACTTATTCTGGTGTGTGGCAGCTTCTTTTTTAATTCTCGGAGGATTCCTTTCGGCCTTTACTCTCTGTGGTTTTGTTTTATTTATTTCATTTTGTGTTGTGCTTCAGAGTCTTTAAATGCCAGCCAAGGACAGACCAACTTTTCGGTAATACTTGACAAGCAAATCATGCCTTGTAAAGTTAGATACCTATAGAAAGCTCTTACAAGGGAGAAAAATCCTTCACCAAACACATAAAGATGCATGGGTTTGTCATGTTTCTCACCGTAAAACCTAACTTCATGGATTTCCCACCCCATGTGTTTAAAGCATATATTTCAATATATACTTCTTTTTCAAATTTAAATTCAATTAGCCAACATATAGTACATCATTAATTTCAGATGTAGAGTTCAGTAACTCATCAGATGCATATAACACCCGGTGCTCATCACATCACACGCCCTCCTTAATGTCCATCACCCAGTTACTCCATTCCCCTGCCCACTTCCCCTCCAGCAACCCTCAGTTTGTTTCCAAGAGTCTCTCTTGGTTTGTCTCCCTCTCTGATTTCTTCCTATGCCATTTTCCTTCCCTTCCCCTATGGTCCTCTGCCCTGTTCCTTATGTTCCACATATGAGTGAAACCGTAGGATAATTGTCTTTCTCTGATTGACTTATTTTGCTCAGCATAATACCCTCCAGCTCCATCCACATCAATGTAAATGGTAAGATTTCATCTTTCTGATGTTTGAGTAATATTCCATTGGATATATATTCCACATCTTTTTTATTCATTTATCTGTCGATGGACATCTAGCCTCTTTCCATAGTTTGGCAATTGTGGACATTGCTGCTATAAATTTGGGGTACATGTGCCCCTTCTGATCACTACATTTGTATCTTTGGGGGAAATAACTAGTAGTGCAATTGCTGGGTTGTAGGGCAGCTCTATTTTTAACTTCTTTTTTTTAAAGATTTTTATTTATTTATTTGACAGAGAGAGACACAGTGAGAGAGGGAACACAAGCAGGGGGAGTGGGAGAGGGAGAAGCAGGCTTCCCGCTGAGCAGAGAGCCCGATGCGGGGCTCGATCCCAGGACCCTGGGATCATGACATGAGCCAAAGGCAGACCCTTAACGACTGAGCCACCCAGGCGCTCCTATTTTTAACTTCTTGAGGAACCTCCATATTGTTTTCCAGAATGGCTGCACCAGCTTGCGTTCCCACCAACAGTGTAGGAGGGTTCCCCTTTCTCCACATCCTGGCCAACATTTGTTGTTTCTTGACTTGTTAATTTTAGCTTCTAAAGAAGGAAGGAAAAAGAAGAAAATAGATGTTATATTTAAGTGAAAATACCTATTTCCCTTATTTACATTTTACCCCATTCCCACAACTAATATTTTTCATCTGAAGAAATGGACATTCTGTAGGGGAATTTAAATTCTTCTTCATGTGTATCTCTTACCCTGGCTGTAATTAAAATTAAATCAGAATGATGGGATGGGGCCAGATGGAGTCTGTGACCCCATCAGCTCATTGAGGCAATGGACTTGCTTTCTAGAAGTATGTATTGCCAACCAAGAAGAGGTGGTAGTATCTCTCATGTCATTGCTTTGCATGTGACATTTTTAAACATTTTCAAACTATTTTCCAATTAGTTATTTTCTCTTGAGACTGTAATATAACTTCACCCATTTTACAGAAAAGAAGACTGAATCACCTCACATTCAGTCTTCAGAGCCTCTTCTTGTCCTCTCTTTAAGAAATCCAAGTCATTCGGAGTTGATATTAATTCATAAGTGGCATGTGATTTGTGTGTGTGTGTGTTAGAGGTGGGCAGCAAATTTATCTTCCTAATTATGTTTTGCTTAGACTAACATAAAAATCGGCTTGCATTTTCTGAGCATTCACCAGCTGGGAAGTAGAGAATGTTTTGCGATGGGGGGAAGCTGCCTTGAGATTCAAACTTGGCCATGTTTTAAAACAAAGTAATAAACCGGGGGAAACAATTGGGGCATGTGACCAAGCAGTGTGGCAAGAGTTAATATCTTTACTATATAATGAGCATAGACAAATTGTTAACAATGGCACGAATCCCCAACAGATAAAATAGGCACTACTTTATGTGTTTTCTATGACAAAGAAAAGATGTATTTCTAGTTGAAAATATAGAAATGTCTGCTCAAACATTGCATTTTTGCTCATCCCTCTAATAACCAAAGAAATTTAGTTTAAACCAAATTGGAGGGGGGCACTTTCCAGAATGAACATTTAAAAATATGAAACCTGCATACTTAACTTTGAAAATTAGCCATTTCAAAAATCAATCTGGGGGCGTCTGGGTGGCTCAGTATCTAAGCGTCTGCCTTCGGCTCAGGTCATGATCCTAGGGTCACAGGTTCAAGCCCCACATCAGGCTCCCTGCTCTGTTGGGAAGCCTGCTTCTCCCACTCCTGCTCCCCCTGCTTGTGTTCTCCCTCTCGCTGTGTCTCTCTCTGTCAAATAAATAAATAAAATCTTTAAAAAAAAATCAATCTGTTGGGGCACCTGGGTGGCTCAGTTGGTTAAGTGACTGCCTTCAGCTCAGGTCATGATCCTGGAGTCCCAGGATCAAGTCCCGCATCGAGCTCCCTGCTCAGTGGGGAGTCTGCTTCTCCCTCTGACCCTCCTCCCTCTCATGCTCTCTCTCTCTATCATTCTCTCTCTCAATAAATAAATAAATAAAAATCTTTAAAAAAAATCAACCTGTTAATACATATGAAGAACCATCAATATGTTGCATCATTCTACAGTTTTAAGGCAAAAATGACATATATGGAAAATATAAGAAGACATCTGCGAAGTAAGAGGGCTCTCAGCAATGTGGAAAAATACTCCTGATAAAGCCAGTGGGAGAAGAAAAACAAAATTGCATGTACCCTATGATTATAATGACTTAAAAATAAATACGTGAAATCTCAGGAAACAAACTGAGGGTTGCTGGAGTGGTGGTGTGTGGGAGGGATGGGGTGGCTGGGTGATGGACATTGGGAAAGGTAAGTACTATGGTGAGCACTGTGAATTGTGTAAAACTGATGAATCACAGACCTGTACAAATAATACATTATATGTTAATAAAAAATTTTTTTAAAAAGAAAAAGAAAATAAATAAACACGTGAAAACGATGGGAGAAAAAAACACCCTGAAAACTGACTGTGGGCTTTTTATTCTTTTTACTCTCTTTTTGCAAATAATGATCGTGGGTTTTTTTTTTTTTCTCTTTCAATTTTTATTATTTCCATCCTTTCTCTTCTCCATGCTTTCATGAAAAAATGGAGCCATGGACCATCCATCTAGAATACAGAATATGGGGCAGCTACACCAGAAATGTGATGGAAGGCAATCAGTATCTCTCTCAAGGTTTAAAACTGTCTAAATTCCAACCATATGAAACAACAAGGACTTGCAATGTTTTTATATGGAGTGATGCCTTTTTTCTGTGTTCTTATCATGACCATAGAATCTCATTTGTGGTGCCTGGGTGGCTCAGTCCATTAAGTATCTGACTCTTGATTTGGGCTCAGATCATGATCCCAGAGTCCTGGGATTGAGCCCCGAGTCAAGCTCTGCGCTCAGTGGGGAGTCTGTGAGTCTGCTTGAGATTCTCTCTCCCTCTGCCCCACTCATGCTCTCTCTCAAATAAATAAGTAAATCTTAAAAAAATAAAAAAATAAAAAAAACCTTTATTCAATTACCATTTAAAGATTTCCATAGAAAGGGATTCTGAGAATGATCTATTTGAACAGAATTTCTCTCATAAAATGATACCTAAAAACATTCCCTGGGCCACCTACTCACCCTTTCGCCAATACCCAAGTGATCAATTCCTGCTTGAATTTAGTTGTAGGAACATTTTTTACAGAAGTGGATTAATGTGTAAACTCTCTTCTTAAAAAAACAGAACAAAACAAAAAAACCCCACCACTCTGTAGCCCCACAGCATGGACATGAACTCCTTTTTCTGTTATCCTGGATCTCTCCTGGAGCTCCTAGCCAGTCATTGCCTATTTGACTATAATCAGCATTGAACATCTCTACCTTCTGTTTCCTTCAGGTTATCTGTGTCCTGTGGTTTTAATGCTTTGATGTTTCATCTTGAAGTTTTCTCAGAAGTAGGTTGGTACAGAAGTGGAAAATAAACAAACAAAGAAAAGGATTTTGTTATAAAAACAGAACACATTAATGTTTTTTAATATAGATGCAAATCATCTAAATGAGTAGAAAATGAGAAAATCAAAGTGTCCCTCCACCCAGTTCTGTTCCCCAGAGGTAACCCAGTTTGGAGTGTATTTTTTCATATCTCTAGACAAACTTATTTGTTTCTGAAAAAATTAAGAACATCGAAACACCTGTTTTTAACACCGAGTTCAATGTAGTCTGGAAATGTTAAACTTGAAGTTTATGCTTTTTAAAAACAGACTATGACACCCAGGTGTGTATGATTGCTCACAACTCCATTCAGGTGGGGCATACTAAGTTTCAGGTGGGTTTTCTGAAAACAGAAGAATTACGTTCTGTGTGGCAGATGAAATATTTTACACATAGATTAAGAAATTACCCACATCCAAATACTTAATCAAATTCTTCTCGAAGATTCGGAGCTGCTTAGATTCACAAATTCAGATGAAACCCCTGCAGAAACAAGGGGGTAGCATTCAACTGTTTCTGTGTCTGGTTGTTGTGTGTTTATGTTTTGTATTGATTTTGTCTTTTCATCTGGTAGGATGGATTTTCTGTCCTGATAGTTCAGACATGTGATGAAAAACAGTGCTTTCCAGAGGCTGCTTTGGGTAAGTTTTACCATTGACCCTCTTTTCTCAACAGGAAGTTCTAATTGGCTCCTGGAAGAGAGTGGACACAGTCTCTAAAAACTTAACTCCTGAACTTTCTGCTTAAAAAAAAAATCAACCTTTTTTTTTTTTAATAACACAGAAGTGATAGAATTCTTAGCGATTTTAACTGTAGAAGATATTAAGACAGCTGGAATGTATAACACACTTCACATTACGAAACCTTTCAATCAAGTTTGGAAGCTTAAGGAAAAAAATTAAAATTAATCTCTTAAGCATAATAAAGAAAGTTACCAAAGGGCTATATAAAATGTCCTGAATTTTTAAAAATTCTGCCTGAAAGTATTAAGGGAAATTTAAAATCAGAATTATTTGTTATTTCCATAGCTTTCTCTTAGATATAGTACTAAAGAATATGGTTGCAACTGGCCAAAAATGAGTAATTATGTTATTTCAGATTAGTGAAAATAGGAAATCTTGAGGTAGGATTATATTATGTAAATGACTCTTAATAATTTAGAATTATTTTTAATGAAAAGAAAAGATGTGTCCAGTTAAAACAAGAAATTATTTAGTTCATTTATTCCATCTGCATGCAAGCTGAAAAAGCCTACATCACTTACAAAAGAGGTGTTTCAATTTAAAAGGCTATATTCTTTTAGGATAGTTATTAAGCATAATCATTTAAAACTCTGTTGGAAGGCTGGCTGGACACATTGCACAGGATGACTAAAGAATTAGGGTTAGGATATCCTACTTACCAACAGGAAATAAACATCCAAAATCAAGAGTACTTATAAAATATAAAATATTTTCAAAGGCAAAAAATGTTCATGTTAAGTACCCATATGAATACTGCACAATTTTCATCTGGCACAAAGACAATCTCTTTTTCACATGATATCTGATATTAGTTTTAGTTTGTGATCAGGAAGAATACCACACTGCCATGATTCAGAAAATCTTCCTCCAAACCATAAATCTGAAAACACACACACACACACACACACACCCCTTAAAAGCAAAGTTTTCTTTTAAAGATCTATTTATATATTTACTTTTAGAGAGAGAGACAGAGACAGAGAGAGAGCCGGGGGTGTGGGGTGGGGTGGCGGGGGCAGAGGGAGAAGGAGAGAGAATCCCAAGCAGACTCCTCACTGAGCATGGAGCCCAAGGCAGGGCTCATTCTCACTACCATGAGATCATGACCTGAGCAGAAACCAGGAGTTGGATGCTCAACTGAGTTCTCCACGCAGGTGCCCCAGCAAAGTTTTCTTTTACATTCAATTGTCAAACTTTTATATAAGTGGAATTTCAAACTGGGGTATATCTACAGCATGGAAGAGTACTCAGAAATAAAAAGGAAGGAACCATTGATACATACAATAACTTGGATGGAGCTCGAGGAAATTACGCTGAGTGGGAAAGATAATCCCAAAAGCTTACATTCTATATGATTTCATTCCTGTAATATTCTTGAAATGGCAAAATTATGGAGATGGAGAATAGATGGGTAGTTGCCAGGGGTTCAGCAGAAGGGAAAGGGCAGGAGAGAAGTGAATATTGCAGGAACAGGGCAATTGAGAGATCCTTATAGAAAGGGAAATGTTCTGTATCTTGACTGAGGTGATGGATACTTGAACCTATACATATGATAAAATTGCATAGAATCAAACACACACATACAAGTGAGTTCAAGTAAAACCGGGAAAATCTGCACAAGATGTGTGGATTGTATCAATGTCAGTATCTTGGTTGTAATATTGTACTATAAGTTTGCAAGATGTTACCATGGGAGGAACTGAGCAAAGGTACCTGAAATTTCTCTGTACTATTTCTTACAACTGCATATAAATCTACAATTATTTCAAAATCAAAACTTTAATTCAAAAACTTTTATTGTTTTAGGATTGTGCCTTCTAACCTGAATGAAAACAATGTACTGCCTCTCAGTATAAAAATATTTGCAAGACGTATGTGCTGGGAGAATACACAATATTCCCACATGTCCTGCACCTTTCATGCATCTGGAGGACTCACTTGATGGGGCTGAATAAGCCTTTAACTTAGGGAACAAAACAAGTCCAACAAACCCAAACTCTGAAAACCTTCCAAATGCTCAGTAGCTCCAGGTGATGCTACGCTTCTTTTGGTCCCAATCGATGTTCAGAGAAACCCTTTCAGATGCTCCAGAACAGAGTTCTCACTTTCCTGTTACCATGTATAAAAATATCAAGCTTTGAAAAATACACATTATCTAAAATATTTGTCTCCCTCTGTGGACTTTCCTCTCTCCACAGCAGGTGTCTTATGTTTCCTTGGGACCAGAAGAGAAGTCCCCCCTCGCATGGCACGCTCTCCCCATCCTTGGGGGGTTGTGAGTGCAGGAAGCTTGCATTCCAGCTCTGTGTCCTTCCAGTATGGTCCATGAATGGCTGTGCACCTCTGCACCCAACTTAAGTAGCTCTTGCCTCTTTGTTTTGTCCCAAGCTGTGGAATGGGTCCAAGAAAACAATCGCTTGGAAGGGCTCTGAGCAACCTTAGCTGTGAAACCCTAAGTTCCTTCTTGCTACGCTTTACAACTATGTTGGGATTCTCCAAGCCACCTGTTCTCACAGGGGAAGCTGTTAACAACTGCTCTAGAAAGAAATAACTCTTGCTGTTTCTAAAGTCAAATACTTTGGCCATTAACACACGGAATAGTTCTTCTAATTCATCTCTTTTTATGCCAGAACCTGTCCAACTCTTGGCTCTGGACTGGTTTTCATTGTCCTTTACTCATGTTTGTTCCTACTTTCCCCTGCTTGGATCTCACAGAAGGCATGCCGGCTTCCCTTTATCTTTTCCCCTTCAAATCTGTTTAGCCCACGCATTTCCATAGCCATTAATGCAACAGGTCTCTCCAGGGAGGATGCCACCTCCTCTACCTTGTCGTAGATGAAGCCTAGGAAACAAGACTGCCTTTTGTTGTTGTAGGGGATGAGCTACTGAGTGAGAGACTTGCCAAGATCCTGCGGACGGGTTGATACAAGAAATAATAATGCTCTTATCTGTTGAGAGAAGGCACCGTATACTCCTTGAAAGAGATAAATAGCAGAGTGTTCCCCCCCCCCATAAAGCCAGGGTGAATTAGGATCCTCAAGCTACTTAATTCCAGGGGGGAATTTGGCACACATTATATAAAATAACTTTGAAACTCTCCCTTATTCGGCTTGCCTGCAATCATAGATTTTTTGGGGGGGAAAAAAGAACTATTTAAAAAAAAACTCTTCTTGGGGCACCTGGGTGGCTCAGATGGTTAAGCGTCTGCCTTCGGCCCTGGTCATGATTCCAGGATCCTGGGATCGAGCCCCACATCGGGCTCCTGGCTCAGCAGGGAGCCTGCTTCTACCTCTCCCTCTGCCTCTCTCCCTGCTCATGCTCTCTCTCTCTCTGTATCTCTTTTTAAAAAAAAAAAAATTTTTTTTATTCATGAAAGACAGAGAGAGAGAGAGAGAGAGGCAGAGGGAGAAGCAGGCTCCCAAGGAACAGGGAGCCCGATGCAGGGCCTGATCCCAGGACCCTGGGATCATGACCTGAGCCGAAGGCAGACGCTTAACCATCTGAGCCACCCAGGCGCCCCTCTCTGTATCTCTTTGTCTCAAATTAATAAATAAAATCTTTAAAAATAAATAAATAAAAAAAATTTTTTAAACTCTCCTTGAGGCTATTTAAGATGAGGTGGGGGGAGGCTCATGCTCTACTCTGTTGGTGATTCACACCCAGCACTGTCTAGAGATCAGATCTCTAGGTGATTCACACCCAGCACCGCCTAGAGAGCAGATTTGAAGACGTTTACTATTCCCCAGGCTCTGCCACCTCCCAGCACATTTGTAGGTCCCAAGGTTCCATCAGAAATGTGGTGGTCAACATGGGCCATCCAGTAGTAATAGGCACATGTCACTGTGGGGCAGGACCCACCACTGGTTTCCCTATTTCATTAAAGAGGCTCTTCCCCTCTCCCTTGCCTGCCCACCACTCCTGTGGGTGGCAGATGCAAAGAGACACAGGTCCAGTGGGTAGACAGCAGAGGATTTTTCCAGGGGAACCAGCTGCATCCAGCGTGGACTTTCCAATCCAGCACCAGATCCAGGCTCTGCCTTCTCCAGCCTTGGATTCCACCCCACCCTTCTTGTTGTCTGCTCCTCCTTAAAGTCACTCTGATTCGATTATCCCCCTCCTCCCCTAACCCCTCCACCCCTGCCAACCCCCTTGAGCCTCACAAGAAAGGGGCCAGACCATTGAAAGTTACTATTTTATTTCCCGGTCTTGTTTTCAGTTCTTCGTATTCACAGAGTTGTGCAAGAAAACAAAACAAAGAGAGAGAGAGAGAGAAAAGTTAATTCCAATAAGATTTGGGCCATTTGGGGCTAGGCATTTTGGTGACATAGAAAACACAAACATCAGCCATCTCAGGCTGTGGAGACCTAATTAAAGCCATCCATCCATGTGGAACAAAACATTGGCTTCTGGTCATGTCAATCCAGTGGTCTTGGGAAAGTGTCCCCGACTCCAGGTCTTAGTTCCTCCTTTTGGAACATAAGGAAATTGAAACACATGATGTTCAAGGTTGCTTTCAGGGCTAACATTCTTAGAAAATAATAAATGAATTCTTTGGAAGGAGGTGAAGATGACGTTTCTGAGAAATGCAATGTCATTTTAAAAGATTTAGCAAATTTGTATATTAAAAAAACTCAGATTCAGAGACTAAGGGTCCTTCTATGTGAATATTTGTATCCAAGGACTAACAGTCACAAGGTTGCACAGAGAAGTAAAAGTCATCACAACACGGGAGACTGACTCGTGAGTCAATCACTTGCAATATTTTTTCTCAATTGAACATCCTTCCAGGTGAACATCCTTCCAGGAGCAGTGACCCACGCCTATCACATCAATTTTGTTTTAGGTCAGTCTCTCTACAATGACAATGCTGCAAATACCTAACAATACAAGCACACAAAAACAACTTGGCCACAAAGTGACAAGTATGAATTGGGGGAGGGGGGCGCGTGGGGAATCACATTAACCTCTCGTTTCGGAACGGTGTTGGCAAACCCCGACCACCGAAAATGATAGCTGAGTCAGGCTTTGCTCTGAAAATCTGCCCATGATTGTCAGTATTTCCTGGCTGATTAATTTGGGTCACATTTTAGTTCGTGTCTTTGATATTAAGTTCCAATTGAACGTGTTTCTCCCATTATTTGCTATAAAATTTGGGTCCTTTTTTTTTATAAAGATTTTATTTATTTATTTGAGAGAGAGAGAATGAGACACAGAGAGAGCATGAGGGGGGGGAGGGTCAGAGGGAGAAGCAGACCCCCCACCGAGCAGGGAGCCCGATGCGGGACTCGATCCTGGGACTCCAGGATCATGACCTGAGCCGAAGGCAGTCACTTAACCAACTGAGCCACCCAGGCGCCCAAATTTGGGTCCTTTTTAAGTGGATTTATTTTAACGGTGTATCCCTGGCATCAATCATCAGGCTACGAGAATTCACTGAACTTACCAAGGAAGACCAGCAGAATGTGCCAACTGAGAGCTAGTGGCCGATAAACTCAAAGAAATCTCCAAATCCAGCGAATCACCTAAAACTTCAGTACCATCCACATGGAAAGCATTGAGGCCAGCACTCTGGGGGAAGAGGGCTCCAGGGAACTTGTCTGAAATCCTGTTTGGATCACAATAGGTATTGTTTATATTGAGGACTCACTCTAATTCACAGTCTACAAACACCATCTCTTATAAGTGTCACAATAATCTTATGAAATAGCTACAATTATAATTACCCCAATTTCACAGACCAAGAAGCCAGCACAGAGCTGTCCCAAATTTCACACACCTACTAAGAGGCTAAGGGAAGTATAACCCAGGCAATCTGGCTCCAGAGCCCTTGCCTGTCTGAGTCAATGGTTTGTAAACCAGACACCAGAGCTGGGCTGGGGGGCCTGGGACCTTCTGAAAAGTTCCCGGATGATGCGGACATGCAGCCAAGGGGCAAAACCTGACTCAGAGGACCGCTTCTCCGATTTTCATGTGCACATGCATGGCTGGGGATCTTGTTAGAATGCCAATTCTGGTCTGGAGGCACTGAAGATTCTGTGATTCTAGAGATCTAAGAAACTTCCAGGAGAAGCTGATGCGGTGGTCATGGACCGCGTTTTGAGGGGCAGCTTAGGTGACTCTTCTTGGGGATGATTTTGAAGGGGCTGATAAAGGGTCTGTAAGCCAGCCCTTGGTGGCATCACTGCAGGGGGTCCTTGAAAATTCACAGCAGGTGTCCCCCTCCCTCCATGGAGCAGAGAAAGAAAAGTTAATCTTTCATCACTTTGAGCCATGGAGCTGCCAACTTGATAGAGGTAGGCATGAAAAGGAAAATCATCTCCAGACACCCTCCCTAGCCCTTCTTCATGCTGTTGGGGCTTCTATCACCAACCCAAGGGGTTGCCTACCAGTACCCAGCACTGAAGAAACTCCGCCTTTTCTGGCACTTTAATGACAAGTCTCCCCTTTCCAAAAGGGAGCCTGAGGTCATTTTGTTTCCTTCTGGAGCTCCAGGATCAGTACCACTGGGAAAGGCACAGATATCGTCCACATTGGTGCCTGGAAGAAACCCAAAGCCCTTTGAGAAGTGTTCCAACCCTCCTCCTCCCAGCTCCCGTGGCCCTCAAATTAGTCCTGCCTCCCTGAGGCACACACATTGCTGTTATTAAATAACTATTATTGTTTAACAGTAACTGAATACATTGTGTACAGAAAAGATACAGTCATTACCAGATGGACCTAAAATCTAAATGATACAAACAGGCACCAAACAGACACATTGAGAAAGCCTGTGTGCCAGTGACTTACATAAGGCTGGGGTAGAGGAGGCGGGGCGGGGACTGCAAGATGTTTATCATGATGATATCTGGGTAAAGAAAGGAGCTGTGCAATTTAACTTCAAAGTGGATGTGAAGAGCCATGTATCTATTTGAGGGCTAGTGTGACACAGCTCAAATGCTGGGGAACTCGAAGTATTTGGCTTCTGCCACTTCCAGAGGGATGCGTGTCTGTGTGTGTGTGCGTGCGCGCACATGCACGCACGCGTGCAAGGGTTCATGCGTGCATATTTAAAAGGGAGCTTTCGATGGAGAGAGGGAGCTATTTAAAGGTAACAAAGAGGGTGCCTGGGTGGCTCAGATGGTTGCGCATCTGCCTTCGGCTCAGGTCATGATCCCAGGGTCCTGGGATCGAGTCCCGCATCGGGAACAGGGAGCCTGCTTCTCCCTCTGCCTCTCTCTCTCTGTGTCTCTTATGAATAAATAAATAAAATCTTTTAAAAAAACTTAAAGGTAATAAAGACAATACAGTATTTCTTTTCACTCTGTTGAATTCTGTCCAGAACTGGTTTACACACTTTGGGCATCTTTGCCATGATGTCTGGCATGTTAAACTTATTAAGGGCAATCACTGAAATCTCCTTGCAAAGTGTCATAGAGGGACCCCAGGATGCAAGGCACTGCACACCCCTTCTACTCCAAAACTTTCTTCAGGTCTTAAAAAAAGTCCAGACCTGGGTAGGAAGGAGTCTTCTCTCTCCAGAGGTTAAATGGTAAGTGGTTTGTTGGTTTGTTGGTTTGTTTGTTGTTTCTGCCATTTTGTTCCACTTGGAAGGTTCCTGAAGCCTTAGTTGTTAGTAAGATATTAGGGATGGGCCTGCAGTTTGATGCCTCTGGCCCTGCTCTCAGCTGGCTCATGGTCTCCTGTCCCACATCATCCACCTAACCAAACCATCACCCATCTTCGGGACAAGGGCTCCTTCCTTTCGGGAGATGTCAGCCCATGTCCTGAGCCACCTTGCTTTGCTAAAGGGCCCCCAGCTATATATATTGATCAGTTTCACTTTCTTAGCACCCCTCATCCCGAAAGAGTATCCTGGAGCCTGGAACCTCTGACTCACATGGACTGAGAGCCCACTGTCCTGAGCCCTCTAAGGTCAAATCATGAAGGACAGAGAGAGCACAAGCATCCAGAGAAATGCTACAGGATGCCTTCTAGGAATCTAATGGCATCCGAAAGGAGAAACTAGGGTCCTCTGGACTCTCTAAGTGCCCTATAAAAACCAAACAAACATTTAAAAAAATCCTAACATCTTCTATCCCCTGCTATACTTTACATTCTCACAAAGATGACATTTTTGCTCCAAAAAGATTCCAGTTGGCATTTTAAGACAGTTCTTTTTAAAAACTACTTAAATATCTGATGTGTGAAAAATACTGAATTGAATTTACCATTTGTAACTGGAACTAACATGAAGCAGGATTTGTCAACAAGGTTTCTGTAGAAATGTGTGGAAACATACAAGTTTTTAGCATACATATAATAGCATGATTTGTATGAAGAGATTTATAAAAATACGCAACATCATTCTATAAAGCAAGAATTTCTCAGGTAAAAGAGAAAGCACACTTCAGGGTAAATTTTAGGCTTTCAAAAACTTCAGACAAGATTGGTTTTATGAAAAAGCATTTGCTTCTGTTGTATTGTCCAGAGTCCCCTGCATGGCCCTAGCATGGTTCTCATTCCATAATTGGTGTCTTTCCCGCCAGACTATGAGCTCCACGGTGTAAAGAGTGGGGAAGTGTGTCTGTTTCGTTCACCATTATAGACTCTTTTTTAAAGATTTTATTTATTTATTTATTTATTTATTTGAGAGAGAGCGCGCACACGCGCGTGCGCGAGCACGAGGGGGAGGGGCAGAGGGAGATTGACAAGCAGACTCACTGCTGAGCAAGGAGCCAGACCCAGGGCTCAACACCAGGACCCTGGGATCATGACCTGAGGCTAAAGGCAGATGCTTAACCGACTGAGCCACCCAGGTGCCCGCTGTTCTGTTCACTATTAAATCCCCAGAACCCAGTTCAGACCTTGGCACCACAGTAGGGTTCTAGAATCATTTGTTGATGCTGATTGCTGTTCCTGACTACTGGGAAAGTCCACCCATTACATTAAAAAAGGGGGGGGGGAGCTTTTCAAATTGATTTATTTTATTCTACTCCAGGAGAAGCATTCCTTTAACTCGACTTCCCAGCTATGGTTGAATATGCAAATCTCAGGGATAGTGGCTAATATTAATCAAGGGCTTACCATGCTTATTTTATTGGATCCTGACAACCACCCTTTGTGTTTTCATCGTCACCGTGCCCATTTTACAGATGCAGACAGTGAGGTTAAACTGTTGCCCAAGGTCACAGAGCCAGCGAGAAGTAGAACCAGAATTCAAGCCCAGGCTATCGGGGCAAACCCATCCCTGGGAAAGAATACTTTGGCTTTGGATGATAAAGACAAATCATCCGCTTCTCCAAAACTGTATACTTTTAATTTAAAACCCAAAGCTACTTGGCTTCTGAATCAGGATCTACTGGATTCAAATCCCAGCTCAGAACATGTAACTTCAGGCAAACTACTTACCTCTTTGAAGGCTAAAAAAACACCTGCCTTCTAAAGAGGTTGTGTCGGAAATTCTTTTGGGCCCATAGCAGCACTGGGCAAAGATGGTGGCTTCTAGTAGGGTTTCTCTCTTCATACACACTGGGAGAGGAGTATGGATTTTATGTCCGTGTCATTGAGATCAAAGATATTTATGACAATAATTAATTAAAATGATTGCACTTACCAGCAGGCTATAAAGAGAAGAGTGTGGGGCTACATGATTGGCATAAATGCAGATCGCATAGATGCTGGCAGATCTTTTGTGCCTAGCGGCTAGACCACTGCAGGACAAACCATTCCTATTTATAGCTGAGGATGGACAGCCTGCAGGCTTTGCAACTGCATTTTCCTTGTGCTGCTCCGAAGGAATGGGGGTTTCCGACCAAGTCCCAAGTTTTTAATGACAATCCACACCAAGTTTTAGATTTAACATTTTGAGGACCCCTATGTCATGAACTAAGTATGTGAAGTTCAAAAAATGGAATGGAATTTAATTTCCAGAGGGATCAGGACCTCTTGCAAGTAACTGAGTACCTAGGGTTCATACAATGCACACACATGTGCAGGAGAGAGCTTTAAGTAGGAGGGCAGAGCTGAGGCCTCCTGTAAAAAAAAATGCTAAATACAATTCCGAGAACAAGCGGGGCCCTATATTCCTTGAGCTGGAAAGAATTGGGCACACAGGTATGTTTACAAAGACTGCCCTCACTGAAGAGGTTTTAAGAGACTGCAATTTTTTTTTCAATGGAAATAATACCTCCTCTTTCTTCTCTTTCCCTTCCTCTTCCTCCTCCTCTCTCTCTTTCTCTCCCTCTCCTCTCTCTCTCTCCTTTCCCTGTTATCTCTCGCTCTGTTCATGCGTGCGCATGCGTGCGCGCAAACACGCGCACACACTCTGTATCATCAAGGATTCCATCCTCGAGGCTGCTGACTGGCTCCTGTGGGTGGTCACTCCCCAAAGAATGTGCTCTTTGGGTTCCCCTGTAGGAGGCCTCCAGTCCTCTCTCCGGGCCTCCAGCCTGCTTTCGGTTAGTCGTTCTCACTCTCACTTTCTCTCCATTGAGGCCCTTTCCTGATTCATGCGGACAGCCTGAAATCTTATAAATGGCAAGGCTCCACATTGTGTCCGTAGGAAACATATAATGCATTATTTAATTTCTTCTCCAGCTGCAACAAGATTTCCTTGCAAACAATTGTCTCAGGAACGTGGCTACGTTTTGCAATGGGAAATAGCAAAGTGGCCAAGGAAAAACCTCAGTAAAAACTCAGGGGAGCATACAAATTAGTCCTTTCATATCCATTTTTGTTTCCTTACAAAAACCTTTGCCTTCATAACTATCATAGCACACTGAAAACAGCATTCAGGAAATCATCCTGAAATAGCAAGTGAGCCATGCAGAAATTATGGGCAGGCAGGTCTAGATAATCTGAATTGTTTCAGTCTTGCTTTTCCCTTCATTTCAAATACTGTGTTGTTAAGCAAGTTGACAGACAGCTAGCAGAATGGGAGAAAATATTTGCAATATTTTCTTATTGCAGTCTTATATGGGACTGGTATCCAGAATACATAAAGAATTCTTATAACTCAATAACAAAAAGGCATATCACGCAATTTTATTATTTTATTTTATTTTTAGAGAGAGAGTGCACATGAGCCAGTGAGTGGTTGGCGGAGGGGCAAAGAGGGAGAGAGAATCCCAAGCAGACTCCACATCCAGCTCAGTGCCTGCCTCGGGGTTCATCTCAAGACCCTGAGATTATGACCTGAGCTGAAATCAACAGTCGGACACTTAGCTGACTGAGCCACCCAGGCACCCTAACCCAATTTTTTTTTTAAAGATTTTATTTATTTATTCATGAGAGACAGAGAGAGAGAGAAGCAGAGGGAGAAGCAGGCTCCCAAGGAGCAGGGAGCCCGATGCAGGACTCGATCCCAGGACTCTGGGATCATGACCTGAGCCGAAGGCAGACGCTTAACCATCTGAACCACCCAGGCGCCCCACCCTAACCCAATTTTAAAATGGGTAAAGGAGGGGCGCCTGGGTGACTCAGCCGTTGTGCGCCTGCCTTCAGCTCAGGTCATGGTCCTGGGGTCCTGGGATCGAGTCCCACATCAGGCTCCCTGCTCAGCGGAAAGCCTGCTTCTCCCTCGCCCACTCCCCCTGCTTGTGTTCCCTCTCTCACTGTGTCTCTCTCTGTCAAATAAATAAAATCTTTAAAAAAAAATTTTAAAAAATGGGTAAAGGATTTGAGGAGATAGTTCTCCAGAGAAGATATACAATGGTCGATAAGTACATGACAAGATGATCAACATGATTAGCTGTCAGGGAGAAGCAAATCAAAACCATCACGAGGTACCCCTTTCTATTCACCTGGATGGCTATAATAAAAAAGACAATAGCAAGTAACAGTGAGGATGTAGAGAAATTGGAATAATCATACGTTGATGGTGGGAGTGTAAAATGGTACAGCCATTTTTGCAAAACAGTTTGGCAATTCCTCAAAATATTCAACATAGAGCTACCAAATGACCCAGCAATTCCACTCCTAGGTATCTACCTAAGAGAAATGAAATCTACATCCACACAAAAGTTTATACGTGAATGTTCATAGTGGCATTATTCATAGGAGCCAAAAAAGTGGAAACAACCCAATGTTTTATGAACTCATGAATGGATAATTAAATGCAGTATATCCATACAATGGAATATTATTCAGCCATAAAAAGGAATGAAATACTGATCTATGCTATAACCTGGATAAACCTTGAAAACATTTTGCTAAGTGAAAGAAGCCATTCACAAAAGAACACTTATCATATGATTCCATTTATAAAAATGTGTGGAATAGGCAAATCAATAAAGATGGAAAGTAGATTAGTGTTTAACTAGGGCTGGGGGAGCGGATGTGGGGAGTGACTGCGAAGGTGTACAAGATTTCTTTTTGGGGTGATGATCATGTTTGAAATTAGATCATGGTGTATGTTTGCTCAACTCTGTCAATATACTAACACCATTGAATCACACACCTGAAAATGGTGAATTTTATAGCATGTGAATTATATTTCAAAAGATACATTTAACATGTCAAATTCCATGTTAACATTTGTAACTCTATGCTAAACACCTTAATTTGTCATTTTGTTTATAACACACCTTAGTACACCTGTAGACTATTTCTATCCCTATTAAAAATATATATGTGGGGGTGCCTGGGTGGCTCAGTCATTAAGCGTCTGCCTTCGGCTCGGGTCATGATCTCGGGGTCCTGGGATCGAGCCCCACATCGGGCTCCCTGCTCCACGGGAAGCCTGCTTCTCCCTCCCCTACTCCCCCTGCTTGTGTCACCTCTCTCGCTGTGTCTCTCTCTGTCAAATAAATAAAAAAAAAAATCTTAAAAAAAAATAAATAAAAAATATATATCTATATGTGTTTTGACATTAACATTTGAAAGAAAGTGACAATAGTTAAGAATAAAACCTTTCCACTTTCCTCAATGTTAGTACCAGGAAATGCCACCATTCCACTGTGGAGTAGGCGGGTGAGCTAGTTGGGGTGGGGAAGGAGCCCCTTTGAGGCGCAAAAGCTTTCAAGAGGAGAATCTTTCTTCTTTCTCATTCATTCATTACCAAAGGGAAGAATTACTTCCTTCTGTAATTGAGGGAACTCTCTGGATTTTCAGAGTGGTGGACTAAGGGTTTTCTCAACACTGCTGAGAGAAAGTTGAATGAGGAAATAGAGGTGGATTGAGACTGAAAACATGGGAGGCATGTCCCTGACCCCCATTCCAATGCCCTGTTTAAATCTCTCCTCCTCTAGAGACTTCCCTGACCTCTTCCCCCTCCACCCCCAACCCCCAATCCCCCATCTCAGGAGCATGGCAGCTCCTCTCTCTAGTTCCTTGGAATCTGGCTCATCCCTCACCAGGTTGGCTCCTAATCACTAGTCTCTCCTTTGACCAGAAGGCAGAGACTGATCCAGTCATTATCTTGGAGTTCCTAGCTTTTAGAGCTATGCCCAGCACATGGCAATCTCCCCATAAATGTTTGTCAAGTGAAAAATCAACTGTTGGGGCACCAGACTGGCTCAGTCGGTAGAGCATGCAACTCTTGATCTCGAGGTTGTAAGTTCAAGCCCCATGTTGGGTGTAAGGATTAAATAAAATCTTTTAAAAAAACTGAAGTATTTTCTCTTTGCCTTTTATTATTATTATTATTATTGTTGAATATTATCTCATTTTATTCTTTGCCCTCACTGGGATCTACCTATCTGACCTTTTGGTGTAGTCTTTGAGATAAGCACAGAATAAAAATGTGCTAGGACTTCAGGGATCCAAAGATCATCTGATCTAACCTAATTCTGTGAATGAGAAAACAAGAGTCTCCCAAAGTAACCCGGATTTAACCCATGCCCTGATTCCTGCCCAATGCTCTTAGTGAGATCCTATTATGTACAGGAGTAGGTAAGATGCTAGATAGGGATGGATTCCTACAACCACCCAATGATCAGCTCTGGAGGCAGGAGAGCTTTGGGCCAGTCAAGTAAATTACCAACCCCAGTCTACTCATCTAAAAAAGGGACAGAAATTATTACCATTTTTTTCCATCACAGGACTATGTGAAACATTCTATTGAAGGCTTTTTTTTTTTTTAAAGTTTCATTTATTTATTTGACAGAGAGAGACATAGCGAGAGAGGGAACACAAGCAGGGGGAGTAGGAGAGGGAGAAGCAGGCTTCCCCGCGGTGCAGGGAGCCCAATGTGGGGCTCGATCCCAGCACCCTGGGATCACGACCTGAGCCGAAGGCAGACGCTTAACGACTGAGCCACCCAGGCGCCGCTATTGAAGGCTTTTTGAAATATGTACACATCTTATAGGTGTTAGTCATTGGTATTATCGTTCTTATTTGCAATAAACCCAAGGCTCTCTGAGAAGGGAGAGTACATCTTATAGTTTGGCAGTGACTTTTATAAATGCTGAAAAGTTATATGGATGGGAAAGCCGAGGATGCCTAGGATATTTGATTTGTAAAGACTTCCTAGGAGTGTGGCTGTTGTCACACGCACTTGGAAGTTGCCAAGTGTTGGCTGATCTGGTTGCGTAAGAGCCCAAAGCAAGGATTCTGAAATATTGGGGCCACCCTGTGTGATCCTGAGCACAATCCTCTTGGCCCGGGGTTCAGACCTCTGCCTCACCCAGAAGGGGGAAATGTATCCATGCCTCAGTGTCTGCCCACAAGGATGTAACTTGGGGGTGTTTATATCCTCAGAGAGTATAGGACATCGTTTCCCTAGGTTCTTGGATATTTGCAGAAACTTTTCAAGAATGAATTCTTTAAGTCGGGATTGCGTACAGGAAAGTCAAGCAAGTTTAGAGTGCCTCAGAAGCCTGCACACATGACCCTTTCTAGAAGTGTCAGGCCCTTGGGGTTAATCTGCAATCCATTCCAGCTCTTAGCTCCAGGACAAGCCACAGGCTAGGTCAAGTGTCTGGGGCTCAGGTCATTCATGTCGTCCATTCACACCCCCTTGACCCACATTTTCTACTCTTCTGGAAAGAGAACAGCAAGATCACCCATCTGTCTCCACCAAGGGTGACAAACAGGTGAACAAACAAAAATGATTATGAGGCCACAGCCCCAGGAGAGCTTTCGTACCACCACCACCCCGCCCCCACCTCCGAGTTTAGAGAATATATAAACTCACAGGACCCAGGTTCTGCCCCTTGGCATTAGATTTTCTATTCTCCGTCATGAATCAACTGCATGTTATTCCCAAGTACACATCATTTGTAAATTAACAGGTGCAATGGTTGAGATGTATGGTGGTTTTTCTGGGCTTATCACCTATCCTTCAAGTGTTCTTACAGTTTCCTTTTTTTGACTCATACACTTCGTAATTTTACATCATGGAAAAAATTAGACATGACCACAGAGAATACTGGCTGCCGTTTCGTCCCTCGCTCAGCATCCCACCGGCAGAACAAAAGGAGGACACTGTTCTCCATGAATCTATTTTTATATAACCATTTCTAACAGTCCCCCCCCCCCCAATCCAAAAGCATGCATGTTCAGTTCATACATTGACTCAGACACGGGCAGATTTAGCTGTGTCCACCATGTGCCAGGCACTGTTCCAGGCACCAGAGAAGCTACACAGGCAAAAATCCCTGCCTTCACCGAGCTTTTATTCTAGCAGTCTCTAGATGTGGAAGATAAAATTTAGGGGAAAAACAGAACCATCACCCTTAACTTCAGTCACTAATGGTTTAGAAATATCCTTCTGGTGCCTTTTAAACAATGTCTTCATTTTAAAATCTTAATTATTAAAAAAGACAATATATACCATTCTCTTTTTCTGTATATTTGAAAATTTTAATATTAACATTTTTTTCTAAATTAGGAAATATGGTCACAGGGCCCTCTCCACCTGTGTCTGCCCTCCTGAGGAAAACAAATTTCCCTCCCAGCCTCCTGCTGGTTCTTCCAGAGTCAATCTGTGGATGGACAAGCCTATTTCTGTGCCTCCGTGGATTCCTGCCTATGAATCCTGAGAAGTTGGGCCTCCTAGACATGACCTGACCTGTCAACTGAGCCCCTCTCCATTCCAGATGATTTGGGGTAAGGAGACAGGGGAACCCTTCCTCAGGGCTGGGACGGCTTCTGCTCCATGAGAACTTAGCTCATGCCCATGATCTGGGCTCTATCCAGCATGAGTACATTCTGCCACTATCATTGTAATCTGGGCACAGAAACTCTTTGAACCCCAGTCTTCTTCTTCTTCTTTTTTTTTAAGATTTTATGTATTTGTTTGAGAGAGAGAGAGAGAGAGCATGAGCATGGGGGGGGGGGGGCGGGGAAGGGCAGAGGAAGAGGGAGAAGCAGACTCCGGGCTGAGCAGGGACCTTGATGTGGGGCTCCATCCCAGGATCCTGAGATCATGACCTGAGCCAAAGGCAGACGCTTAACCAACTGAGCCACCCAGGTGCCCCCAGTCTTCTTATTGGTGATGGATGCATGATGCTGTCTGGTCTCACAAAGGCCAGTGGGGTTAAGTGGGTTGGGAGAGTCTTACAGAGTCCTGCTTGCTGAGCACTGTATGGTGAAAAGTAGTCCTAAAGCAGAGGTCCTCCCTTTGGTGGCACATTAGGATCACCTGGGGAGATAAAAATATATATATATTCCCCAATGCCCAGGCCCCACCTGGACCAATTAAATCAACATCACTGGAACAGGAGTCCAGGTGTCAGCTATAATAAAGTGCCCAGCTGGTGCCAAAAGGCAGCCAGACTGTGGGCCAGCACTCAGGAGCCCATGAGCCTCAGGCTGAGTTTGCAGAATGCATCAGTATTGAGGGGGGATGTCAATTACATTGTGGTATGTCGGGCTGCTTTTGCAATTCCGATTTAGGGGCTTTTTGCAATTCCGATTTAGGGGATATGCTAGTCCTAAGGTTTGTGTGTAAGATCAGTGATGTTTAATAAAAAGCTGCAAGGATATCAATCAAAGTGTTCTCCAGAGGTGGGAGATCGGGCAGCGCCCATGTTTGGGGGTGGGTATGGCTGGAAGGGGCACCAATGGGGTGCTAGTTACCTAGGGGTGTTCAGTTTGCTGTACACTGAGGATTTGTGCACTTTGCCCCAAGTGTGTTACTCTGATAAAAGCCTTAGAAATCTCTCTCACACACACACATTGCTACCAAAGGGTTAACAGTTGTAGCCTCTCAGGTGGTTGCATTTTGAGCAGTTTGGGGTTTTTTTCCTTTGTACTTTAATGCATTGTTTGAATATTTTACTGTGAGCAGGTATCATTTTACAAAAATAATAAATTTTTAAAAGAAAGTCAGTGGAGAAGGAAGGGTACAGAGAGAAGGAGGAAGGGGGAGAGACATTTTGTCATCAGAATAGCTCTGCTGGTGTGTCATATTTATTATAGAGCAAATAGTAATTATTTGATTGTTTCTTATTGTAGCTCAGTTCCCCAGCAAGTAGCCAGCTCGGTTCCTGGTGATTCTTGTCTTGATTGTCCCTTCCAAATCCTGGGACCCTGACCTCAGCTCCCAGCCTGCCCAGCCTGCTACCGGGACCTTTTTTGAACCTGGGTGAGACCAGACCCTTGGTCTAGGCTAAGTGGGAGCATAGACATGCTCACTTGGGCAACTGCCCAGGAGTCCTTCCTGGGCATCAGAGAGGGGCCAGGGAAGTCAGTGCACATGCTCCTCTCTGTTGGAAAGATGTTTCTACCAGGCGTATGCTTGAACTTCCCAAAATTCACCCGGCGGGACTCAGAAATCCAAAATTAACTTTCCCTTTCATATTATGCCTCTTCAAAATGTCCCCTGCTAGACAGAGGGGAGAAAGAAGGAGGGGCCAACAACACACCCATTTAATCTGATAGCAATGATCCTTCAGTTGTAGAGAAAATGCCCTGAAATCATTGTATTGGCTACTATCGTTGACTCTTTTTTTTTTTTTTAAGATTTTATTTATTTATTTGAGAGAGAGAGAGAGAAACAGCATGAGAGGGGATAGGGTCAGAGGGAGAAGCAGGCTCCCCGCCGAGCCAGGAGCCCGATGTGGGACTCGATCCCAGGACTCCGGGATCATGACCTGAGCTGAAGGCAGTCGCCTAACCAACTGAGCCACCCAGGCGCCCCTATCATTGACTCTTTAGTTATCGATTGATTGATGAAGGAGAAAGAAAGTGTGGGAGGTTTTTAATCTGTCAATATTTCCTATAGAATAAAAAAAATTTTAAGTACCCCCTTGACTGTTGTCCTGTTAACAATGACCAGGTCCCCATTTCAAGGAGAATTATTCCTAGCTGTGTCAACAGAGGTTGCATGCTCTCTGCCCACCAGTGTGCCTGCCCAAGGCATCTCGAGACACGGATGGAAAAATCTCCGCTGTCCAGTTTGAGAACGGTTATGGCTCTCTCCGGCCTCCTGCACAGTCACAATCAAATCAGGTGGTCTGAGCTCCCGTTTTACCAAGAACCCGCTGTGAAGGTCATACATGGTGGGCAGAACGCAGAGCTTCTAGGATGAGATCCCCAACTCCCACCCCAGCAAAAAGCACTTCGAGAAAATGAATTATGTGCAGAAGCATTTTCTTTTGATGTAGGCATTTTGTTCCTGTGGCCGAGCCTCTTAACCCCACCAGGATTTTGCCGTCTCTTTCCTTCTGGGCAAATGCACCAAATTAAAAGAGGACCCAAGTTCAGGTGCAAGTTCTGTGTAATGTGGAGCAAGCTTTGACCTTGAGCCTTTATCTGTGAAATGGGGACAACACATAGGGGTGTAGTTTTCTCTTGGGGTCAGTGGGAGGGTTCCACGGGCTGGGACAAAGTAAAAGTGCTTTGGAGCCCAGAAATGCCGATGCAGCCGAAGACGCTTTAGATATAACTACATTCTTGTTCCTTTTTCTTATCCCAGCTTCTGTTCTCCCTGGCTGCCACGTTCATGGTACTCCTCCTGACTCAGGAGGACCCAGAGTGAGGATTTATTGGGCTTGGGGGAGGAGGAAGAAGGTGCCAAATTGTTCATTTATATGCTTGCTATTGGTCTGTCGCATTCCCATGTCAGCTCCACGAAGGCGGGACTTCACCGTCTGCTGCTATAACTCTGGACGGTGCCTGGACCCCTTTTACCAATATTATAAATTATCAGTATTATATCAATATCATCATTGACATTTATAATTGACATATTATTGGTTATAGATTATATAAAATAATTTCTATGATATAATCAATGCCTTAATAATATATCAATATGAGAAATTATAAGCCTCCTATTAAGGAGGAGCTCGTGGACACAGAGAGAACTTTACATCAGCTATGCTGAAAGGGTTGCTGCCCTTTGAGACCTGTCACTAGAACATTCGGACTTCAGGCTTCAAGCTAGAATGCCACCCTTTACATATGTTCTCAGGGAAATCTCCTTGAAGACTCCACAGCGCCCCCAGGAGCCTTTCCTTCTCTCTTAGTAAGTCTTCGATGAGCTCCAGAGAAACTTTTGATTCTACGCGGAATGTCCAAAGCCTTATTTTAAAAAATTCTACAGCTCTTGATCCCATTTATGTTGTCAGATGAATTCTCCTGCTGGTGAAGCTTGTGAGGGCTGGGAGTTCCAGGAAGCATTCCTTTAGTGCAGGCTCATGAAGAAAGAGTTATCTCAGGGTTTCCTTCTTCCGGCAGGAAGGTCCGGGAGCCAGGTTCGGGGCACCTGGTGTGAAACTGGGGAGGCATTTTGCCTGCCTGGCCCACAGTCAGTGCCTGTCACATCTTAGTTGAATGATTAAAAACATAGAAAATGAGATTTCTTCTTTCCTGAACCTGGAGTGGAGGTTCTTCTTCTGTAGGAGGACTATAGAGAGTGTCAGAAACTTAAAATAGGAAAAATGAAGGTGAGGTTGGGCATGGAACAAAAAGAGCCAGGAGGCTACCTGTTGGAAATCTCCAGAGACAGCAAGGAGCTGGGGACAGGGCCACATGAGAGTCAACTAACTAGGAGCCAGTGCTTTATGAACTAGCTCTTTTTGTGTCCCTTGTCTGCGTCGCCTTTGTTTTCTCTTAATTTCTAAGAAAATTCTTTGTGAAAATGCCTCCATCCCGCCCTGCTTTTCTAAGGGAAGATGGGGAAAGTTCTGGAAGGTGTCATGGGCCAGAGACAAAGGAGAGTGGGAACCCTGCATGAGGAGCCATGACCTTTCCCTGTTCAGAAAACTCTTTTTTTCTTGCCAACACACCTGATACATAATCAAGGTCAGCCAGAGAGAGTGTCCTGAACCCCACTGGGGAGGGAAAATTCAGAAGGAACCCACTAAGGGAGCTCTCCCCTCCTATGCAAACAGACAACCCCTCGACCAGCAATTCTCCTCAGTGGGTTCTGATGACCAGGGTTCTCTGGGGTGTGGTAGGTATCTCTCAAAGCGTTTCAAGGTCAAAGCAGAAAATCTGTTGCTGCCATAAGACATCTCCGAGCTGTTTGTACGTGTGGTAGGCTGAATAATGGCCCCCAAAGATATCCAGTCCTAATGGCTGGAAACTTGTATAGTAAAAAATTGGTCTTTGTAGATGCAACCAAATTGAGGATTTTGAAATGGGAGATTATCCGGATGGGTCCTAAATGCAATCATGAGAGTCCTTAGAAGAAGCAGGCTGAGGGAGATTTGACACAGATGGAAGAGAAGAGAGTGTGAGCCGGGAGGCAGAGGTTGGGGGATGCGGCCACAGGTCAAGGACTGACTACCAGCAGTCACCAGAAGCCGGGAGAAGCCATGAACAGATGCTCCCATAGAGTCTCCAGAGAGAGCGCAGCCCTATGGACACCTTGGTCATGACCCAGAGATCCTGGTTTCAGACTTGGTGTCTCCAGACTGCGAGAGAATACATTTCTGTTGTTGGAAGCCACCAAGTTTGTGGTGATTTGTTCCAACAGCCCTAGGAAACTAAAACTGTGTGTTCAATGAAGGCAAAACGACAAGTTTCCTGAAGGTTCGGGACTCTCTCTCTGATTTGTTCCCTGTTTAATGCCTAGCCCCCAATTCATGCTGTGCCTTGGTCATACTCAATAAGCTTGTTTACTTAAAGAACACTTTTTTAAAAAACATCTTTCGGCACAAAGGTTGTCCGCTTCGGGCAACACCAATTTCTTTTTTGCTGAATCTTTGGAAAGATAAGGAGGGAGGTGTTTAAACGGTGCATTGTGCATTCCTGGCTTCTTAACGAGTAACCATGTTTTCACCCAGAATACCCAGCCTTTTACAAAGTGTCTTACATTCAGTGGGTGATGGGAAAAGCGTGTGGCTGTTGATGCTCAGATTGTGAGGAAAAATATTTATGGGAGTGAATGGCTCTGATCACACATTTGTATTAACAAAAACGTAATGCTTTGAAATGTTTAAATGCCACACAGGCGCTATTTATAGACTCTCCATTTAAAAAGAGAGGCAGTCAGAAATGTCATGCTTGCTCAGCTTTACAGTAATACCACTATTTATTGCAGGGATACAAATAGTAATGCTATAGCAATATTTAGCCGTGCCATCCAGCTTCCCGTTCCCAGTGCGAGCTAACGTGGTGTTTTGTGTGTCAACTGCAAATTATCAATTACGGTTCTCCTGAAGGGGGCCAGCTTCCTTTCTGTGTACAAGAATGAGAGAAGCCCTTCCTCTCCCTGCCTGCCCCAGCAGTTTTATTTTAGGCTTTTAAAAGAAAAATGCAGAAAGATATTCCTCAGATTTGTGGGCACTCCGGGGGTAGGGGTGATGGTGGGTGCTGTTCTTTAAGAGCACACGGTAACATAAAGCACAGGCATCTGCTGCATGCTGTGTGTGTGTTAAGAGTTTACTCCAAGATGTGCTCCTGGGAAGGAGTTTAAGCAGCCGAAGGTCAAACAGGTGAAAGGTCTGGGCAAGAGGAGAGTGGTAGGGGTGGTAGTGTTGAAACCATTCCAGTCTTGTTTAAGAACGACCTTTCCAGGGGCACCTGGGTGGCTCAGTAGGTTAAGCGTCTGCCTTCAGCTCAGGTCATGATCCCAGGGTCCTGGGATGGAGTCCCGAATCGGGCTCCCTGCTCAGCAGGCAGCCTGCTTCTCCCTCTTCTGCTGCCTGAGGCTCCCCTTGCTCATGATCTCTCGCTCTCTCTCTCTCCCTGTCAAATGAATAAATAAAGTTTAAAAAAAAAAAGAACGCTCTTCCCCCTCCCCACAGAAAACATACCTGTATTTACAAATTCTATGAAGCTTTATAAGAGAGGGAATTACAGGGTGCCTGGGTGGCTCAGTTGGTTAAGCGACTGCCTTTGGCTCAGGTCATGATCCTGGAGTCCCTGGATCGAGTCCCGCATCAGGCTCCCTGCTCGGCAGGGAGCCTGCTTCTCCCTCTGACCCTCCCCCCTCTCATGTGCTTGCTCTCTCTCATTCTCTCTCTCTCAAATAAATAAATAAAATCTTTAAAAAAAAAAAAAAGAGAGTGAATTACATACCCAGATGGCAGGAGATCATTGAGAAGCAGACTTGTATTTAAGTGATTAGCAATAAGAGGTCAAACTACAGGAATCAAAAGATGTCTAAGAGAAGAAAGCTTTTGAACTGCGAGATCACAGGAGTCAGAGGATGAGATAAGTTCTCATGTTTGTCTCCTTTTCCAATAGTTAAGACTAGTTAGTTCTGTTATGTTATTAAAGCCAATTTTTTTGTTTCACAAGATAACTTGCATTTCCCCCAGGTTCTTTTGGTAATGTCAGGTCATTGGGAAAGAACAATGTTCTTAATAAATGATGGAGTGAGGGTTTCTGCAAGGTAACTCCTCTCTGTCAGGACTATTGAGATACCAATGAAAATATCAGAAATCTAGAACCTCTTTAGTGACCATGTAAAAGCTTGAGAGAGAAAGAAATGAGACTTCTTAGAAACTATGTAAAAAGAGTGTTGCCTGGGTGGCTCAGTCGGTTAAGCATCTGCCTTCAGGTCAGGTCATGATCCTGGGGTCCTGGGATGGAGCACTGCATGCCGGTTTAGTGGGGAGTCTGTTTTTCCCTCTCCCTCTGTCCCTCCCTCCACTCCTGCTCTCCCTCTCTCTTAAATAAATAAATAAATAAATAAATAAATAAATAAATAAATAAATAAATAAAACCTTTTAAAAAAGGAGCTATGTAAAAAGAAAGAAGAGTAAACACTTTAAAAGTAAAAACCTTATTCAATACACACCATTCATAGCAAGAAAACCATTAAAGCTCCTGTGCCTTCTCCTTAAAAGAACAAGAATCACAATTGGAATAGAGATAATATTTCTTTTTAAAATAAAGAAGAATGGGAGAGAACAACCGCCTAATCTGTTGCAGCTTTAAAAACAGACATGTAGTGACTTCTTTAAACAGAACAATCTAGAAAAAACTAGAAGCAGGTGAGGGGGATGGGAGAGACAACACTCCAGAACCTTGAGTCATTAAGATAAAGAATAAACTGGAAAATCAAGTGTAAAATTAAAAAAAAAGAAAGATTCAATCCTCCAGAGACTCCGGGTTGAAACTAGAGTTTTCCAAAACTGACAGTGGGGCAGTTTCTGGCAAAAGGTTTATAAATGTTAGCCATTGTTGGCAGTATTCCTCCTGGGGAAAAAAAAAATTAGTGAATGCCCCAGACGATCATCTAAACTGTAAGCAAATAGAATTTCCAGAACTGATTGAAGAGCTCAGGCTGGAAACGGAAAGAGTGCTGAGTATACACTTGATTTCATAGGTATTTAAACTATTCCACATCTCACTCCAAAAAAGAATCTCAGCTGTGTGGGGCAGTTACATAACAGAGAAGCTATAAATAAAGAATTAGTTCAATCGATATATAAATAAATGAACGGGGCTCTGGGACAACAGAGCGATCGCCAGAGATCCAGAGATTGGCCCTTTTGACTATCTCAGTAATCTTCGGAGCATCTCGATTTTTAGAAGATGCAGTCGGGCACAGAGCTAAATTTTGAATTCTAAACTCCATGCTCCTCCCAGCAAGGGCCCATGGAGTCTGACAAGCCCAGAAAGGCAGCCAGCTAGTGACTCGAACATTCCCCAGGAGAGAACAGAGAATGCAACCACGTTTTCTCAGGGTCCAGTGTGAGGTGCATACAAACCGAGGACGTGACGTTGCCTGTTGTATTCAGGTTCTCATTTAAGATGTAATGAAGAGTGGTGCTTTTCTGCTTTTAAAAAAGCGCTCTAGATTAGGATCAACCGAAGCCGTTGAGACTGGAAGCTTCCCAACGGCAGTGGAAAACTGTCTAAAGTATTCTTAAAAAGAAGGAAGAGAAATGAAAAAGGAGAGCCTCAGAGATTATCCACCAGATTCACTAGCAGAAAACCTTGAGCGGACACTTCGCTTCCAAATAGCACTTCCGGAGGTATGGCAATAAACAACCAGCATCAGTGACAGAAAAGTACCATAAAAAATTAGAAATGATTTCTCTCAAACATACGACCTATGAGAAATGGGAGAAGGAGAAGAGGAGAGCGAAGGTTTTTAAAGTCAAGGGCTCAAAATTCGAAGTGTCACATTGTTCTCAACAGTTACTACTATATATTTATAAAAATACAAATATTTATTTTCTATTTCTTTTTAGGATCAAGTGGGGTAAAAGCAGTTTAAATATGACTCCCAAGTGAAGAAACAAACAAACAAGAAATATAACATGAACTAGAGAGTAATAAAAATAAAATATGGTCACGATGGTCTAAATATGACAATTGTAGGAGTATACACCAATGGATTACATTTCCCTATGTAGAAAAAAGTTTCAGGTTGTATTTAAGAAAAAAAAATTCAAGATTCTACTTAAAAGAGAAAGACAAGTAGATGAGGAAAGAGTAAAATAATTGATTGGGTCAGAAAATATCAATCAAACATATTATGATATTAAAGCAGAAAGCAAAAAGCTTGAAGCAATAAAAGCAGGTTTATTGCGTGAGACTCAAAGGCAAAATGATCAGTGAAAGCGAAAAGTGTTAAATGTATATGAACTAAAACTGGGTTTCATGTACTTTGCAACAAGATACATGAAAGAAATTTAGAATTATAAGGTGAAATTGGAAGAAACAAAGTTGTCGCAGAAATTCTTATTCCACTACAACAATGAAATGAAGTAGGGAAAAAGAAATAAGATTCTGCAAAACCGCAATTAATAAAGTTGAATGAGCAATTTTATGGTGTGAATTTAAAGGGAAAACATCGACTGTAGAAAACTTTCACAGAAAAAAATTAACAGAAAATTTCAGTAAAGGAAAAATAACCAAATACCAATGAAACAAAGAGCCTAACTATCACCTTGTCAGGGAAGAAATTTGAAAGGCAATAACAAATCATTTTGAAATATGGAAAACAAATAAAGTGGCCATCACATTCTCGAACTTAAAGGAAAATTATGTTTAGAGAACACTTACTGCTTCGAATGTCTTTATTAATAAGAAAAGCAAATTTTGAAAAATTAGAAATATACTTCTAGAAAAACAACCAAGCAAAAAACCTCCAGGAAAAAAATACATGCAGAATTAAACAAATAAGACAAGAAGTGTTCTCTGAAATGCTAAAGCCAAGATCTCTTTGAAAAGACAGAAAAACAATAAATTTACTAGTGAATTCAATGAAAACAATTTTTAGAAATCAGAAAAAAATTTTGAGACACTAAAAAGAGGCTAATATTCATTAAGGAATATATTGCCCATTTACAATGATGATGCATTTGGACATTCAAGTAAAATGAATGATTTCACAAAAGTTACAGAATTTCAAATGTTACAATAAAAGGCTGAGAATGTGAATAGACCAATAACTAAGGAAGAAATTAAGGTTAGCCTAGAAACTGCTTTTCTTGTTACAAAGACACAATGAGTTAATTGAAAAAATTTCCAAAATTTCAAATAAAAACTAATTACAACACATACAATTTTTTTGTTAAATATTTTTTAGTTTATTTTAACAGACAAAAAAACGAATTCTGTTCTTCAACCTGGTAACATTACAAAGGAAATCTATTTCTAAACAAAGCTCTTATAAATGTGAGAATATCTGTAAATAGAACTTGACCCTATTTCTAAAGTAGTTTTACCATGAATAGGTAGGCTTTATTGTAGAAATACATCCAGTTTAATACAAGTAAAGTTATGAATAAAATACACAATTTAAATAACGTCAGGAATAAAATATATATGGCCTTAATACAATATTAAAATATTTGATAAAATTCAATGCTTTTCTGGTAAAAACTTAAAAACAGAAATAGAAAATACTTCTTTAACATGATAAAACCTACCAGTCTATAATAGAGAAACTTCTGAAGCATTCTATTCAAAAACAAGAAAGAACAAAGATGATTTTTGTTCAAATGATTTAACAGATCTTTGGAGACTCTTGTTGTCCTAACAATGCTTCAAAAATGCACTAGAGAATCAATATTATAAAAATTTTTTAAATCTTATTATTTTAAATTGAACGTGAAGAAATTAAGGATTCCAACTGAAGGTTTAGAAATAAAAATAGCTAAGGCTAAATTCACACAATGCCAAAGCATTTCTAGTAAAAACCACAAGTAACTAGTAGTTTGAGGCAGTCGCATTCACAATACTAACAAAAATATATAATATTCCAGAATTATCTTAACTCAGGATGTGCAAAGAAAACTAGAAAATGCTAAATTTTAGAAGGAGATGTAAAAAGACAATTGTACTATATCGGGTGATTGACTATAAAAAAAGAATACATTTTCCCACCTGTTAATTGTGGTATCTGATTTACTTTCAGTTAAACCTATAAAAATACTTATAAAAATCTGACAAAAATTGTTCCAATGCTATGGCTCAAAAGTAAATATGTATGAATGGTAAATACAATTGTTAGAGATGCTTCATCGTTAGAAAATACCAAATGCAAATAAAATAAAATACGTGCTTATTAAAAAATTTAGAAAACACAGAATGGTGTAAATAAGGAAATAAAAATCATTTCGGTTGTGGTTTAAAAACAGAAACAAATTTAAACACAAGAGTAGACTACCATATGGAAGAACTTGGTAAATGAAAAATATTAACAAAGCAAATGTAGAGGTAGTAATTATTTACATATGGTAGTCTACTCCTGCATTCTCTCTTGTGTTTAAATTTGTTTCTGTTTGAGGATAATTGGAAATCAAAATGAAGAAAAAATTAAGTTTGACCCAGACCTCAAATCTACTACCATAATAAATAGTGAGTGCATTCAATGGCAAATTAATAATAATAATAATAATTATAGGAAAAGTAGGAGAAAACAGAATAGAACTATATATGAAAATAATTTTGATTATTCAAGCAACAGAAAAAGTAGATTCCTAAAATTCGATTTCTAAAAGTCATATGAGTTGATGAAAAATATTTGACCCAAATGATAGGCAAATGCTTATTATCCAGAATAGAAGTAAGATTTATATAAACTCCTTAGAACAGAACCAAATGCCAGTGCTCAAGAGGCAAATGTTAAAAGAAAAGGGATGGTGTAAACAAAATAAAACATCTGATGAACCAACCACCTATTCTAAAATTTAAAGAAATCCGAGTTGGTTCAATGTGTCATCACTTCACACCCAGTAAATTAAATGAAAGTAAAGCAAATGACAATATTCATTGCTAGCTGTGCTTTGGGGAGACAGAGGACGTTTGTTTGTCAATGGCAATAAAAATCAGTTAGTTTCTTCTGGAAAGTAATCAGAGAATGCACATCACAAACAAACAAAAGAATGTTTCACTCAGAAAAATGCGCCTCCCAGAAGTTTTCCTAATAAAATGAATTTTTAAAGACATTATATACAAAAATACCATAGCATGCTTTAAATTTTCAAACACTGGAAGCAATGTAAGGCATAGGAAGGGGGATTGTAAATGTTGAAATGAACTGTCACAGTGGCTAGTCCCAGGCTAGGTGGGTATCCCCTCAAACCATATAGGATTTTCTTCGATAGAAGAGTTATTTTACTGAAGAGTGTTTGAAAACTACTCCCTCCCAGGGGAAAAAAATGTAACAGTGATTGCAGATACATTGAAAAATGTGTACAAGACAAAAGCGAAAAAAGCAGAACATAAAAGTATATGAAAATGTATAAAGCTATGGATAAAGGTGGTGTGAAATCCGTTAACATACAGATAAAAATCAGAGAAAGGCTTAAAATAATATAAATAGTGAAATGATTTAACCGAAGAATGTGAATATTGTTTTTAAATTGTTTCATTAATAAATAAAAGTAAAATCTAGGTGGAAAGTAGAAAAGGTAAGGATGTCTCCTTAAACTCTAACTAGTGTAGGAATCATGTGCTTTTTGGTATACATTTCTCAAATCATACCTTAGCAAGACCACCTACTGAACTCAGAAGTGCATTCTCCCCATTTGGGGGGAACAGAGCAAAAGAAAATTATTTGAGATCTGGGATCTCTGCCACTTCTCTCATTCATTTCCTGAGGATCTTTTTCCCTGAGCAAAAATGCTCAAAGAAGAATTGTGGGCTATTCGAGCAATCTGAAACCAAATCTCTTTCAACTTATTGGTGTTTACAATGTGCCAGTGATTCTATTGTTGCTTCTGGTATCAATTAATATGATTTTTAGTTAAATATCTTTATGGTACTTTGTTTAAAAAGTAAAACGAGTAATAGTATTTCAGTCAAAACCAGCACCATTCCTCCCTCTTTTACTGATGGTGTGTGTGTGTGTGTATGTGTGTTCCGTTTCAGGAAATTGTGGGAGAGGGTAGGGGTCTTTGGCCTGTAATTCTTGCTTGCTCAAAAGAGTTTTTGAGGACAAAGACCATGTGAATTTCATCTCTCTATGACACGGTGCTGCTCCCATATAAACCACTATTGATGAAAATAATCAAACTAAACAAAAATACCAAGATAACTAGAAAGCAATGGAATAAATTAAAATAATAAGCTAGACAGCAGTAAAATAAGGTAAGATAAAAAATAAATGAATGAATATAAACAAAGTGTATGTACTCTTTAGGAAAATTTATCCTAAACCTTTTGCTATTCAAATATCTCCTAAGCCATTTATTATTAAGATACCATTCACACTTTTCATCCTGAGGGCACCTACAATATTGCCATCCACCATCTCTGCACTTTTTAACCCCCTACTTTCAGAAAGGGAAAACAAAGTCCTTTCTTATATTCCTTTCAAAAGAGTCATTTGAATGTACACCCTCTTTGTAGTCAGGTCTTTGTAAACTTTGCAACTTGACATGACATTTTTTTACATCAGAAAAGTTGCAGAATGACAGAAGGTGGCCATATTTTTGGAAGAGCAGCTTGGGGTGCCTTGGAGAATGCTCAGGACATGGGGCCAGAGGTCTTGGGTGTAAGTTGCTGCTTCATCCAGTCTTCCTGAACCTCGGAGTTGGCACATAAATAACCAGCTACTAGTGATGACGGTGAGTGCATTACCAATGTCACACATTAGTTCTGAGACTCAAAACCAATTTTTTAAAACTAGGTAACATACGTAAAGGTTAAGGTGCTATACAAATTCAAGTTATTGCTTTCCCATACCTGAAGGCAATATTTCTTATATTTTAAAATCTGAGTGCTGTTCAAGAATTGAGCTCTCAGCGTAAAAGGTACCATGTTCCAGGCAGTGGGGTCTGCCCATCCTGCCCTGCCTATCATGCCCCCACTCCAAAGAGAGAAGGCACAATTTGCCAACCTGCAGCCCCCCCTTTACTCCCCGCTTGCCTCCCACACAGATCCCAGAATCCTGCCTCCTTGCCCCCCACCATTTGTTTCAGATGGTGTTCAGAGGCATTCCCCTCAAAGCCATCTCACCACTTCCTGCCTTTCTGTGGGTTGTGTTTGCTCCTATGGTTTTTCCCCTCCCTCATTCCTCAATCTTGAGATTGTTCCACCTCTGGCCCTCGGAGGTTTGTTAGAGAACGGATGGCCCTCGGAGGTTTGTTAGAGAACGGATGGGTCTGTTCTTGAGGAAGTGGGTGAGAGAAGTATTTCATGGGAAAGGAAATGGCAGCACAAAGACAAAGTGGCTGGACATTGAGCTCCTAGGCACCGTTGGAGAGGCCTGGAAGGTGGGCAGGCAGGCAGATCTAAGTCCCCAGGCAAGGACAGCCCTAAGGGTGTCTCTAGCTACCTCAAAGTGGCAGAGAATGGCTAATCATTCTAATGCACCAGATCTCTATTGATTTCTTCCATCCCTTGTTTAATCTATAAAAGTTATCTCCCCCCCCCTTTTCTACACCAATACCACCATTAAGACCATATCATTACATGTCTATGGAATTTATTCTTATTCATTTCGAAGAGACTTTTATAAAATGTAACACTCAGTGTTGGCGACGATGCGATAAAATCTCACAAAACCTCCTGCAAGGCAAGTTAAGAATACAAGTGCAATAGGACGTTCTTTAAAAGTTCATATTCTCTGACCCAGTAATTGTGCTTTGAGGAATTTATCCTAAGAAATAAATGTTCACAAAAGGTATATATGAGGATGCCTTTGACAAAGTTATTGAAAATTGTGAAAATGCTGAAAACAGTTTAGATATCCAACCATTATTGATAGGTTTAGATAGGTTAAGGCTCACAGATGAGACTGGATTCTATTGATTGTTACATTTGGCGAGAAAAGCAGGCTACCATATAGGATGATCTTGGGTGTGTATCAGCCTATTTATATACCTATGACCAGAAAAAAAGAAAAAGCACAGCTCATTAGTTACCTATTATCAGTGCATGGCCAGGTAATGGGTGGCTTTAATTATATTTTACCTTATCGGTTTTCTAAGTTTTCGTTATTAAGTATTTGTTGATTTAGTGGGGGAAGGGCTTGAAAAAACTTCCTTTTTAAAGGTTTTTTTATTATGGTAAAATACACAAAACATAAATTTTGCTATTTTAACCATTTTAAGTGTATAATTCAGTGACATCAATTACATCCACAATGTTGTGCGACTCTGGCCACTATCTCTAAAAGTTTTTCATCTTCTCCAAACAGAAACTCTGTATCCACAAAGCAATAACTCCTCATCTCCCTCTCCTCCCATCCCCTGGTTACCTCTAATTTATTTTCTGCCTCTATGAATTTGTCTATTCTAGATATTTTGTATACGTGAAATCATACAATATGTTTCCTTTTGTATCTGATTTATTTCATTTGTAGTGTTTCCAAGGGTCATCCATGTTGCAGCCTATGTCAGACTTCCCTTCCCTTTAAAGCCTAAATAATAATTCCTTGTATGAATATACCACATTTTGCTTATCCGTTCATCTGTTGATGGACTCTTGGATTGTTTTCACCTTTTGGCTATTGAGAATAATGCTTCTGTGAGCACTGGTGTACAAATATCTGTTTAAGTCCATGTTCTCAATTCTTTGGGGTGTATATACCCAGGAATGGAGTTGCTAGGTCATATGGTAATCCTCTGGTTAATTTTTGAGGAATCTGCTGATTTTTTTTTTTGTTAGAAAATAATGACATATTTTCAACCTCTGTGTGATTCAGCTTTAAGGAATATAGAGCAAGAGGGGACAGTGTGATGTTGATACCTATCTGCTGTAAAATTGAATGCCTCAAAATGTTCCATGCTTGACACGTGCCCACACCAGCTAGAAACCTATGCCAGCTTTTAGAAAATGTCAATATAAATTTAATTTATCCAAATATCTGTAAGAGCTCCACGTATGCCAAGTATTTCGAGGCTAGAAGCTAAAAGAAACTTTGTGATCAGTAACTCTTTTTGGAATGTTTCAAGTTGCAAAATCACCCCTGAGAAAACCACATCATTTACTTTATTGCAATCTTTTGCCAACACTTAGATCTTTTCCTCACATTTCCACACACTAAATTTTCAGTTCCAAGCAAACTCCATGTATTTTCTTTTAGGAGTTAGGTATCTTTTTTTTCTTTTTAAAATCAGAATGTCACTTTTAAAATTTAGTCTGAAATTCAATTCTGTTTAGTTTAAGGAAATTTTTCTTAGGTAACTTGTCAGAAAAGCATGATTGATTGCTTATGACTTGAATATTTTAAAAAATAGAATCATGGAACTTAATAAAGCATATTGTTTTCTCATGGGCTTAAGACATCTACAAAGGATCCAATTCAAATATGAAGTTTAACCTTCCTGAATTTTTTCCACAAAAATCTTTTCTTATTATCCTTGCAAAAGAAAGAAATCTCACCAACAGTTTTCAGGACAGGGGATATCTCTTTTGGTCCACTTTGAAAACTCTTTCGTGCAAAGAAAAGGTACTGTAAATAGGAGAATGGATAAAGTATGGACAGGAAAACAAGAATCTATATAAACATTTGAGTTTCAAACATTTCTGGTTGTACAACCTAATTTTATAATCCAAAACCACAGGTACCTAGGATATACTCCAGAAAAAAATCCAATCCAGTGTATTTTATAGTGGATCAGATATATAAAAAAGAGACTTATGCAGAGAATGGGGACATCAGGAGGGGAACATAAAAGTAGAAATTTAATAGGCAAACGATTTATGTCAAGAATGCATAAAGAATTCCTGCAAATTAATAAGAGGAAGACAAACAATTCAGCTTCAAAATTGACAAAGTGTTGAACTGGTAATACCTAGAAGAGGAAACTGGAATGGCCGATAAGCAAATAAAAATATGCTCAGTTTCACTAGCGACCGGGGGGATGCAAATTAAAACAACCATGAAAAGGCATTTTATACTCATGATATTGGTAAAAATAAAGTCTAACAACATCAGGTAATCATAACATGGAAGCAGGGAAATAAGGACTCTCCTGATGGGAGTGTAAATTGGTGAGGCCACTTTGAAGAGTAATTTGGAAAAATCTAGAAGAGTTTGAAAATGTACTGTGACCCAGCAATTCCACTGCTAGGTTTATACTCTAGAGAAACTCTTACACATGCACTTAAGGAAATAAATGCAAATCCCTCCACTAAAAATAGCCAGTCTTATAGGGAAAACAGGGCTGGGGAAGATCACTCAAAACCTGTGGAGTTTTTGTCACTCAAAAAGTAACAATAACAAAAATGTTTTTAAAATCATGACAAAAACCCAGTACAGTGAATCCACTGTTGGCATTCACGCCTAAAGCCCTAGATGCCTATTTTTGGGGGCTCCTTCCCAGACAGGTAGGTGTGGATTTTCATATAAATTTTCATAAAATTAAAAATATAGCCCTCGGGATAGTCTTCTTCATTATTCCATTGTTTCAATACAGAGGGAAATGATCCAATTTCTTCATTTTCTTCATCTGCATTCCCAAGCCTCACCTGATCATTTTAACAGTGGAAAGTGTAGTAGTCTTTGAAACCATTTAAACCTGTAGCTATTTGCTCTGAAGAAAGAGACTTTTGTAGATTTTCAGCTCAGGTCTGTATTCATTGCAAAGGCTTTCTCTTTTAATTGCTTCAAAACAGTAACATATTGGGAAAAATCACTTATGAGCCAACATAACTTCTGTGTTCTTCCAGCGTTGTTCCCCTATCTACCAATGGTGTATTAAGTCATTTGTACAAAAAGTTACCCAAGTTGCAAAAAGGATGTTCATTACAGCATTGTTTGTCTTAGTGAAGAGTTGGACAGGAAGACTCTAAATGCCTCTCACTTGGGAATGCGTAAGTAAAACACAGTATATTCAAATTATGGAATATTACATAATAATGAAGAAATCAACGAGATCTATAGCATCCCATGAATGGATCTCTAAAACACATACTAAATTTAAGCAGCAAGGTCCAGAATATGTAAAATTTTTAAGTCATGTAAACTAATACTAAGGATTATGTGCAGTAAAAGTATAAAAATATAGATCAGGAGGATACATGCCAAAATAATGATGATGGTTTTCTCTGCAGTGGGCAGGAAGAGAATGAAACCAGGGTAAAACCATCTGTAAATTTTATTTCTTTAAAGTAAACAAAGATCTATAGCAAAAATGAGGAAATGTTATTATTTGCTGCAAATTCTGGCACATGGATAATGTGTCTCTTCAAAACTTTTCTTCTTATTTCTCTGCATTAAAAATGTTCCCAATTAGGGGTGCCCGCGTGGCTTAGTCAGTTAAGCGCCTGCCTTCGGCTCAGGTCATGATCTCAGGGTCCTGGGATTGAGTCCTGCATTGGGCTCCCTGCTCAGTGGGGAGCCTGGTTCTCCCTCTACCCCTCCCTTGCTCATGCTCTTTCTCCCTCACTCTCTCAGATAAATAAAATATTTTAAAAAATAAAAATGTTCCCAATTAAAAAGGTAGGAGTTTAACTCAGTTTAGGAGACATGTACTGAATGCTTCTTATGTGTACACACCCCCCTAAGTAACATTGGGTAAAAAAAAAAAAAAAAAAAAGTGACAGAAACTGCCTACAAATCATTTGCAATGGTGCAGATGGCAAAAAAAAAAAAAAAAAAAAAAAAAAGGGTGGGAGGGTATGGGGAAGGAAAAGCTGGTTCCACGTCTGGGAACCAGGGCTGCTCCTTCCTGAGAGATGCAAGGTTTCGTGGAATGAATGAGTGAGTAGTGTTCAAGGGGGCGTTTTTTTTTTTTTCTTTAAGGTATGACATGTTGTAGATACACTAGGACTTTTTAAAAAATTCCTTTCCAAATGAAAACCCAAGAAAATGAGACAAAGGAACCCAATGGTATAATCATATGTGGCATAGGAAACACTAATTCTACTGATTTTATTTTATTTTATTATTTTTTTAAAGATTTTATTTATTTATTTGAGAGAGAGAATGAGATAGAGAGAGCATGAGGGGGGGAGGGTCAGAAGGAGAAGCAGACTCCCTGCTGAGCAGGGAACCCGATGCGGGACTCGATCCCAGGACTCCAGGATCATGACCTGAGCCTAAGGCAGTCGCCCAACCAACTGAGCCACCCAGGCGCCCATAATTCCACTGCTTTTAAATGTTACTTTAATAAGGCAGAATTTGAGTTTCCCCATTGAAAGCCATTAACTCCATTTTGCTAAATAAATTCATTTTTGTAAATAGTGTATTTGACTTTTTTTTTTTTTTTAAGATTTATTTGTGAGAGAGAGAGGTAGGGAGGGGCAGAGGGAGAGAGAGTTTCAAGCAGATTCCACGATGAGTATGGAGCCCACTGTGGGGCTCTTATGACCCCAAGATCATGACCTGAGCTGAAACCAAGAGTTGGACACTTAACTGATTTTTTTTTTTTAGACAGAAAGAGAGAGAGAGAGAGAACGAGCAGAGTGGGGGGAGGGACAGAGGGAGGGAGACAAGGAGAATCTTAGCAGGCTCGACGCTCAGTGCCCACCACGTGGGGCTTGGTCCCATGATGCTGAGATCATGACAAGAGCTGAAATCAAGAGTTGGTTGCCCAACTGACTGAGTCATCCAGGTGCCCCTGTAAATAGTGTATTTTTAAAAACGTTCTCCATGTCCGTTTTTAAGGCAGAATTTTTAACACTCAACATTACCAGTTTTACCACCTTGGGAACCTTTGTCCTCACCTTACACTTCAAGTTTCTCCATCTGTGAAAATGACCATGAAAACAATGACCGCCTCTGTGGGTTAAAGAAAGGAAGTAGTACATCAGACACAATGCCCAGCCGAAAGTAAGCACTCAACAAAGGTAAGTTCTTTTCTTCTTCTTCCAGAAGAATCGATATCCAAGCAATATTTGTGTTGCACTAAATAGAAATAAACATTGTCCATTCATTGACATAGCATTTCTATTTTATTGCAATTTGTTTATTCCACTACAACTTATTTTTATAATTTTGAAAACAATAAAAGGTACAGTCCATTGTAAAGAGTCTGCATTCCAAGTACTTTGCTATTTCTCACAATGTTCTTATAACAAAGGGGTAATAAGCTTGGCGTTCAAAGAATATCCATGGAGGGGTCCCTGAACCCTAGAAGTTGCAAAAGTTGTATGTTTGAATAGAGGCAGATTTTTCCAGGGAGAGGGTCCACAACTTTCATCAGATGAGTCCCCCCCAAATGCCACTGTACATTTATATTGTTGTGTGCCTTTCTCTGTAACCTGGCTTTTACATTACATACAAAATTTAAAACTACCTGCCTACCTTTATGATATAATGAGGTTAAGGAGGGGGATGGGAGTGGGGTAGGGGGATAAAAGAGAACAAATTAGTAAAACAAGAGAAGAGCCTGGCATACAACAATCAAAGTAAGCCGAACACAATCCTCTGTGTCTTTGGCCCATTGAAAAGCAAAAAGTCAGTAGCAGCCCAGCGGCAGCTGATCCATGAAAAGCAGGTGAATGGGATGATATTTGTAAGAATATTCAACATATCATCTTTTGTTGGAGAAATTTTTGCTACTGTCTTAGTTGTGAACCAAGAGGAAATGTGCAATGAAAATTTAATACCTCTGTTGCAAATGTCAAATTTTGGAGAGAAAGGAAATATCTCTATTTTTGTTTCAAGTGCTGCAGATTTGGGGGAAGAGCTCTGGTTCCTTTGGGAAATGTCCAAATCCCTTTATCTTTCTTCACCCTCACACTCATCAGCCAGTGACTCCACGGCAAAAGAAAGTACCATGCGCCCTTCTCCCTTTGGTCCCTTAGTAATGACCTTGGTGCCTTTTTCTTGGCTGTGGTCTTTGGAGATTCTTCAGGAGTTCCCTCCTAGTCCCTCCTCCTGCGGTCAGGGGGCTTCTGACTGACACAGCGATCCTGTCACACCAGCATCCCCTTTTTCTTCTCGTAAGTGGACACCGTCCATCTTCCCATGGGCAGGGGAGGACAACTTTTGAGAGACCTCAAAAATTTCCCCTACTCAGATAATGGGGCTTAGCACCTACCAGAATTTTTTTTACTTCTGCTCTGCCTTTAGGGAGACCTACAGTCTCCTACTGGGCAGTGGTTTCCAAACTTTTTTTTTTAGGTAGTAGAATTATTCTCTCCAAATGAACTATTGAGCCAAAATCCCATCTGCAAAACAGCTTGAAATAGAACAGAGCTTGGATGGGGAACTGGTCATATCTTCACCTACTTAACTTCTCCACCAGGGAGGGGCACTATAGCACTCTTCCCAAATCCCAGGAAAGCCACTGAGGAACCCTCCTCGATGGGAGGAAACAAAGCGGTCGGTGGTCACTCACCCTGTCAAGTGTCTTGATCACAAAGAACGAAATCCAATTCCAGGCCCGCTGATCAGTGAAGGAATTCACTGGAAGGCTGCTGTGCAGCTGAGGATTATATGGAAGGCTGGGAGAACAGGCTCAAAAAAGGAAAAAGAACCAAGGGGGTCTAGATCAGCTGAGCTCCTTCTAAGAAGGAGGGCATGTATGACCATGCAGTTTATGCTCTGCACAATTCCAAGGTGCTAATCACTAGTCTGTGTGTAGTGTACATCCTGCACAGCCATCCATGACAATCTTGGGATCCCCTTCTAAAAGAGATGATGTTCAGATGCAGGGCTGTCCAAAGCAACAGTGTCCTTCCTGCTTCCAAGTACCAACAGCTTTACCTATTTTAGCTCACTTTACCCCTCCAAAGCCCAAAAACATAAAAATCATGGGGGGGGGGTCCTTGTTAAACTGCAGATTTCTAGGCTTTCCCCCCTTAGGATTCCAAGTGATAAAAATGTTTGGGGTGGCAGCCTGGAAAGTTCTGTTTTACAAGCACCCCAGCCGATTCTGATATGAGTGGTACAGGACACTGCCCTGCATGCCAAATTTACTATTGCCATTCTCCCCCGCCCCCAGATTATTTATTTATTTATTTATTTATTTATTTATTTATTTATTTATTTATTTATTTATTTCAAGAGAGAAAGAGGAAACGGAGGGAGGGACAGAGGAAGAGGGAGAGAGAGAATCCCAAGCAGACTCCCCGCTCAGCGTGAAGTGCAATGCAGGGCTCGATCCCACGACCCCAAGATCACAGCCTGAGCCTGAAACCAAGTGTCAGATGCTCGACAGACTGCACCACCCAGGCACCCCTATCATTGCCATTCTACAGATGGGAAAAGTTTCACTTCCCCAAGATCACGTAGCTGGCAACTGGCCAAGAGAGGGTTTGAATCCAGACCCTTCTGGCTCCAAAGCATGTGAACTTTTCACTGTACTCAAGACATCTCTCTTTGCACCTACTTTCAGGACCTCAGTTCCCTACTGTCCCCAAATGTCACTTTATATGTTTCTTTAAACTGATTTAAAAAAACACTTATATTGCCTTTAAAAGAAAAAATTATTTATTATTTCCATAAATGGAAAGCCAGTGTCACTTGCTACTCGCTATAAGTGGGAGATAATCATAAAAGTGAACTGGCAGCTTCCAGTGACAGATCTTGGGTGCACCCCTGGAAGGCAGAGGCTTTGCCCATCCTGAAAACAGCCACACTCACACAATGCAGTCTTCACCCTGAGCCCATTTGTCACCCCCCCCAACCACCAACACACACTGACAGACAAGCAAACAGACAAACTTGACCTTCATATTATATACACAAGTTTTCCTCACCTGAGGTCCAAGAATGGGCTTAGAGGTGAGGTTTCCCCCACCATGGGACAATTTTTTCGTGCTACTTGATCGACGTGAACACTCTCCTGGGTTGAGGGTCCATGGCCCTCTCCTGAGTCTTGAAGGGATCCTTTACTCAAAGGAGATTAGAACTGCTACTGAAACGGAGTATTTCTGATTTTGATTTTCTCCTTAGCTTGTGCCCCATGACTCTCTTTTTTTGGCTAATCTTCTTCAAGGGCCCCTCCAGGTGTGGTTCGGTGGTCTTCATTTTTTCCCATACAGGCTTCAGGACTTAATTTGAAAGGACATTTTGCCTGTGTTTCCATGAGTGCCCCCTGGAAGGGTACAAGGCACCAAAGGGAGGTCTGGTCTATAAATGGACATGACATCCTGGCAAATGGCTGCTCTGTGAATGGTCTGCACCTCTGGTCTGGATCATGTAATAAGTTGAAGCATTTTCCTACTGTTTTCCTTTTTCTTTTAAAAAAAAATTATAAATGGAGCAATAAGTAATTGGGTGGCAGATGGTGAGAGTCGGGTTTCTTACTGTTGGAATGGGAGCCAGGGGAGAAGGTCAGAATGACCCATGTGCTAATGGGGACTGAGTATGAGCCTCCAGTATGAGTTTATATTTACTTTAATCTAGATACAGATATGTGTAAGTACACATTAGTATACACACGTTTCCTTGTTCTGCCAGCTAAGAGGGCTTAGAAGCAACAAGCACACCTAGTTCCCAGATTCTGATTTCTAATAGGATTCCCCATTAGAAGGAATGAGAGCTCTTGGGGAAATGACTGATTCTAGGATTGGGGCAGGAGATACATAAGATAAACCTGGAATATCTTAAAATGCCAGAAAGTAAGGAAGACTGGAAGAGGAACCCCTGAGAACCAACAAAATTCAATGATGGGGATATGTCAAAGGGACCCAGGGTATATGTCAAAGGAGTTCCCAATAGCCAAAGCTGGAACAATCTGAACAAAACCAAGTAGTGTTGGATTATAACCCCAAATATAAAATACATATACGAGTCCACACCGATAGAAATAATGATTAAAGAAATAAATAAATGGGGAGACAAATCTGTTCAGACAAATCCCCCATGCAAAAGAACTCCCAGTAATTTATGGAGATACTTCATCCTGAAGGGGGTGGGGGAGATAACTCCCTACTCCTTAAGCATAGTGACTTTCTTTCAAAGAGGATAGTATGGAAAGAGACTGGGGAAAGAGTCACTCTATAGTAGAAAAATCTAATAAACACGACCTCAGCCAGGTGGTGGTGGTCAACAGTGGTAAGTCAGTATGTATCCTTTGTAAGATATGATGAGAACAGCACTTTCCCTCCATGGTTTTCCTCCCCCAAACACATGAGTCCAGTCCAATCATGAGAAAAACACCAGACAAATTCCAGTTGAGAGACATTCTACAAAGTACCTGAGCAGTACTTCTCAAAGCTGTTAAGATCATCAGAAACAAGGGAAATCTAAGAAGCTACCATGGCCAAGAGAAGTCCAAGGACAAACAATATCTAAATGTGATATGGGACCCTTGATGGGATCCCAGAACAGGAAATAGACATTAAGGGAAAACTGAGAATATCTAAATAAAGTATGGACTTCAGTGAATCATAGTAATGTGTCAATATTGGCCCATTAATTGCGACAGATGTGTCATATTAACATAAGATGTTAATAATAGGGGAAACTGGGTTTGGGGTATATAAGAAACCTCTGTGCTATCTTTGCATTAACCTGTAAATCTAAAACTGTTCTAAAATAAAAACTTTACTTAAGAAAAGACAATAAAAATATAAAATAGCTCAAACATACAGAAAAGTACAGAAGATAATTGAACAGACACACATGTACTATTATCCAGGTTGAATAGATACTAATATTTTGCCCCATTTGTTTCTAATTTCTTTCATCTTTTCAAGAAATAAAGTATTACCAATACAGTTAAAATTATTCTATTCCTTTCTTCTCCCTTCATTCCCAGAGATAATGTGTAAAGTTGTTATTATTTCCATGCATATTTTATACTTATACTACATATGTATATTTCTATTAACAATATATGCTATTGTTTTGTGTTAATAGTTTCATGAACAGTAACGTTTGGGGGCACCTGGGTGGCTCAGACGGTTAAGTGTCTGCCTTCAGCTCGGGTCATGATCTCAAGGTCCTGGATCGAGCCCTGCATCCACCTCCCTGCTCAGCCAGGAGTCGGCTTCTCTCTCCCCATTCCTGCTCTCTCTCTCTCTTTCTCACTCTCCCTCTCAAATAGATAAATAAAATCTTAAAAACAAAAACAAAAACCAGTAATGTGTGGTTATATAACTTTTGTGAATTGCTCCTTTACACAATATTGGTTGTTAAATTTATCTATGTTGATTCACTTAGATTTGGTTCATTCATCTTAACCTCTGTATAGTATCCTATTGTATGAATAATGCACCATTATTCATCCTTCCCCCACTGAGGGACAATTAGATTGTTTCTAGATTTTTACAATTGAAAACAATGTTCTGATTAACATTCTCATATGTGTCTTCTGGTGTAAATGTCAAGAGATTTTAGGGTCTACTCTTTATGAGTAGAATTGCTGGGTTGTGGGATAGGTACATCTTTAACCTTATGGATATTGCCACGTTGCTCTCCAAAATGGATTCACTAATTTATTTTCCCAGTAGCAGTGAGTAAGAATTCAATTCCCCTATTCATCCCTGTGAACAGTTGGTATTGTCCAATTCTTAATTCTGCCAACCAGGTTACGGAATATATTTTTCACGCTTATTGGATGCTCTAGTTTCTTCTGTGAATTTCCTGTTTATAGCTATTGCCATTTTTGTATTGTGTTGCTTATAAGTTTCTTACTGAATGCATATTTAACTTGTTACAAAGGTAACACAAGGTTCTCAGATATCTTAACCCAGTGATGTATTGGAGCAGGATCATAGAGTCTCACAAAATCCAGGTGTACATCTTCTCTGAACTCTGTACTCAGTGACCTCACATTGGTAGCTTAAATGGATCCATACCCACCGGTATGGTGGAATAATTGACAAGCTCTACAAATCAGGCCCCCCTCCCCCAGCCTAATGTTAAACGTTTGAGACTAGCACACGGAGCACACCATTATCTTAACCTCCTCCTGACTCCTACCTGGTTCAACCATCTCCCACAATGTGGCTGGTTTGAAAGCAATCCTCAACCTCCTAACTTGACTTTTAGCATGTTGGAACTGGGCCTTGGACCTCTTTCAGGAGCTATCTCACAGGGTTTCTATAATACAAGATAAATTCAGCATCGTATTAAATTAATACAGCGTCAACTTTGAAGCTCATCCCTGTTCATTGAAAGCAAAGCTAGGTTCCTTCAGTGGCTATCAGACACAGTAATCCAAGCTTAGAAGTAGAATTTAAAAATCCAGGGACCTCAGATGTCACCTGTCATTCTCTCAGTTAATCTAGTACTTCTTTGGACAATTTCCCCGGTGGGTATGGATCCAGTCTCTGTATGAACAGCCCGATAATGCAGAGTTCTTTCCCATACAAGACAATGCTCCAAGCAGAGGGAAGCTGCCAGATAATGCTGGTTATTCGTTTCTATTGGAAAGGAAGAAACATTCTCAAAAAGAACTGAAATCTGTTTTCCTTCCCATTAGTCTAGCTCTGCACATTGGAGTTACCTGGGTCAAGTCTAATAATCATTTTCCAGGTATATAAAACCAGAAGTCATATAAGACTTCTCTTAATGTCTCTATGTCTTAATCATCCCTCATGGGATATAACAACTAGCTCTTTCTTACTCCGGCCCCTGTCAGTATTCAGGTCTATTGTTGATCAATGGTCCTCCAAGGACAAATGTAAACAACTTGATTTCTCCTGAGGTGGTCCCCACACTGCAGAGCACAGACATCTGCATAACTTTAAGATCTCACTTATTAGTGTGTCCTTGAGGCCAGAAACAGAATTTGCTGCTAGTAAGGAGCCAGATACATCGATGTTGCTAAAACAAAACAAAACAAAACAAAACAAAACAACACAAAAAACCACCACCAACAAGAACAAAAACAAAAACAAAAAAACAAACTGAAGAAATGTACAAATATATCCTACAGAATAAGGTTTCCACTGGAACTTAATATCCCAAAGAGGACATTTTGCAGGAACATTTTCAGTTATCATTTGGGAGATTTTTCCTTTTTTGGGTCACCTCTGGCCACTTGTACCTGCTGTGGTGATATATCTGTTTGTCTCTCCATACCATATTCTTAGAAGAACATTTATGAGAATTTTGAAGTGCTGAAAAATGGGCTCTACTCTAAGAAACACTAATTGTGGGGGCGCCTGGGTGGCTCAGTCGATTAAGCAGCGGACTCTTGATTTTGGCTGAGGTCATGATCTCAGGATCGTGAGATCCTTGGCGCCGGGCTCCGTGCTCAGTGTGTGGAGTCTGCTTGAGATTTTCTTTTCCTCTGCTCCCCCCTCCTCTTATAAATAAATTAATAAAATCATTACCAAAAAAAAAAAAAAAGAAACCCTAATGTGAAAAATCTGCATTAATAAAACAAATTAGGAAGCAATTATTCCCTGAGTCTGGTTTCACTTGCCTATGCATTGACTATTCATTACTATTCATTACTTGACAGAGAAGGCAAAGGTAGGAGACATGCAGTTAAAGTATAAGATATCATGCAGTTAAAGTATAGTGATACCAAGGTGTCACTCTCAATTAAAAGCCAAAGAGAGCTATCATGGCATTGCAGGAGCAAAAGATCTACTCCAACATGATCATCTCACAGAGGAGAAAACACAGAGGCTAAGCGATATGCACAGAGTCACAGAGCACTAGAGAGTGGGGAAGGGCAGGCAGAGAAGCTTTTCTCCTCGGGTGCGCTTCTGATAAAACATCTCAGAGCTCGTCGTATTAATCGGAGGGAACAGAAATTTTGATTCAGTCCTACTTTTCAGGTACTTCTATGATGCATTTCAAAACCAAAGAAGCATCTCTTGTGTTCTCTGCCAGGCAGGGAGCCTTACTATTCGTATGTGTTAATTACACATGTTATGGAGGAGTAAAGATGGTACATCCATTTCAGAGACCAACCACAGCAAATGACAAGTGAAAAATATGGGGCCATACAGTGCTCCCGGGGTTGCTTATTTTCCCAGACTACCATGTGGGGAATCAAACATGTCTACCATCAGGTTGGGGATAGGTCAGTGCCAGTCTGTAGAAGGGTATGCTCAGGGAGCTGGTGCAGGGACAGAAGCCTTCCAGTCTACCTTGAATCTATGCTGATTCCAAGGGTGCCTATCACTCCTGGCCCACGAACTTCCCTTATTGATATTTTACCCAAATGTGGACAGCTTGTCTCGTCCAAATTCTCTCTGAAACCTCCACATTGCTTTTAAAGTATCATGGAGGAGTATAGCATTTATGGCCCTGTGAGCTGGCTATCTGTGCAAATCTAAAATAGAAAATCTTCTCGAGTTGAGTGGAGACAGATCTCAAGGAGACTGCGACTCACATTGCCTTCACCATGTAGGGACTTGAACCAGCTAGAGATCACTAGTATCTTTCTTGCCCCTGAATTGCTTTGTGGAGACCCTTTAGAGCCTACCACAGCTAAAACCCTTTGCAGGGGACCTTAGGCAGATGGACCTCTGAAAGTATATTTCTGCAGAGACAGCTGTGGGCATGAAGGTTGGAGATGAGCATCTCTGCTAACTCACATAATAGCAAAAATGGAAAGCATTGTGCCAAATTTTTTTAGAACAGCTACAAAATTTCTAAATTACACAATATACTCCTTAAAACTTTTAAAATTCAGATATAATTACACACAGTGAAATGCATCCATCTTAAGCATATAGTTTGATGTGTTTTTTGATGAATACATGCACTGCCGTGGCCAATACCCCAATCAAGACACAGAGCATTGCCAGAACCTTAGAAAGTTCTTTATACATTTTCCTAATCATCCACAACCCTGCTGCCCCTCACCAAAGGCAACTATGATTCTGATTTTTATCTCATAGATCAGTTTTGCCTGCTGTTGAACTTCATCTCAACTAATGCAATATGTACTCTTTTGTGCTGGCTTATGCATTATGCTTTTGAGGCTCATCCATGTGTTCGTATGTACTAATAGTTTGTTCCTTTTTATTGTTAAGCAATATTGGATCGAATGGCTATGTCATGATTTGTTTATCCATTCTTCTTTGATGTACATTTGGGTTGCTTCCAGTTTGTTGCTTTTACGAATAAAGCAGTTACCAACATTTCCATAGAGGTCTTTTTGAGGACTTATTTTAATTTTTCTTGGTTAAATCGCTAGCGGTAGAATTGCTGGATCATAAGTTAGGTGTGTGTTTAACCTTACAGGAAACTGCCAGACAGTTTACATAATGCACTCTTAATTAATAAACCTGATTACCTGTGAATTCTTCTACATTTTTTATTTCATGATTTGTTTTTGTCTTGAATTGCATTGATAGGTTATGGGTACATATTCTTTTGAAATGTATCCTTAAGGATAAGACCTTGATTAACTATTATTTTAATGGTTCTTCAATTCTTCTGAGTTGTTTATGCAAACAACTTGGAATCTGAAAGAATCATATTGGAAAACTGGGATGATCTCTTTTGTGACTCTCTCCCATATTTTTATCATCTTCTTTAATATTTTATACATACAAAAATATGTGTAATATATGCATTAGTTATAAAGCATAATGATAAAGGGGAAATCTGTCAATTTACCACCCGACCTGAGAATGAACATAGTTCTGAGAACATTGCATGTGCCTCTGGGGTTCTCCCCACTCCCTCCCAGAGGTAACCAGGATCCTATGTTTTGTGTTCTTTATTAATCCTCTTGCCAAAACAAAAGTAAAACAAAACAAAAATACTTTATTGTGTATTTATTTTACTTTAAAAGATTGCCACAAGTTTTTTGTTGTCCTTGCGTTTAAGAGCTTTATCAAAATGGTGTCGTGTGCTTTTTTTCAGAACTTGCATTTTTTTTTTAAATTTAAAATTGTGTTTCAAAGATTTGCCCATGTGTGTGTGGCTGTGGTTTATTCGCTTTTGCTTTGAATGACATTTCTTTCTGGAAATATACCATAGTGTATTGTGTACTTAGAATACTTATCAGTTGTCATCTGTGCTGTTTTTCACATTTTCACTTGGTACATATTACATTTTGGGGGCGTCTGGTACATTTAGCAGAATATTTTGAAATAAAACTTTTCAAGTAAACAGTTTTTAAAAGGTGAAAGTGAGCAACCAGTTTCAGCTCCAAATGAAGGGAAATTTATAAGACACCTGGGGAAAATTGCATAAAACAAAATGGGTGATGCATTGTTGGTGCTATTATAAAGCAAAGACTCAATTAATGTTTTACTACATGATTTTATTTCCAAGGTTGAAAAAATAAGTTTGACTTTGAGATGTAGAACGTAATCCTTGAAGAAAACACAAATCACCTTCTTTGTCTAGGTGATCAAGTTAGAGCTAAAAAGCAATCTAAATTTTCACTCTCTTCTCAATATTAAGCTCTATAATAGTAAGCATGTAACTTCACTGTCTAAAATAACTTAACCTTATTTATTTCCTACTACTTTAGGAAAACACAAACATTTAAAAAACTCACAAATGAAAAATCATTTTGGTTAAAAAAACTCTACAGTATAAATAACTATATATTTCTCTTTATTCCATAAACCTCCTTATGTTCAGTGACAACTCAATGGGCATTTTTATTACTAATACTTGAAATATATTGTGTAGTAAAGATGCTTATATTAGCATTCACCTTTTAAAATCAGCTCTAAACTTTTGTCTTAATTTACAAGTATGTATTAAAAAATTCTGAACACTAAATACGATGAGAATATAATATTGATATTCCTTTACATTTAGCTGCAGAATGGATCTGTAGGCATCAAGATTAACCTCATGCAGGGAACTCTCTGAAGAAATATTTTAAAAATTAGTAAACTAAATTTTAATTATTCACATATAGTGCCTTATTTTTAAATGATACATGCTAAATTTGAGTTTCTTTTTAAAGATTCTAATATGTTTCTTCCTTTGCTAATGTCCAGAAACATCTAAAACTGGAACATTGTATTTGAAAATTAAGCTGAATTTCAGTTAAACAAAAACAAATCCCATATGAATGACTCTTTTAACTAAAAAAGAAAAAAAAGATTTATTTCCTTTCTATACACTGACTCACTGAATTGAGCTAAAAATTTCCAAGGGGAAAAATGATCTAGGAAATAAATATAGGGGGGAAAAGGGCTAGGTTTCCATCGTGATAGCTTCTGACTTGTTTTCAGTTCTTAATTGAAAAAATTATTTACGAACGATGGGATGCATAACGTAACGCGGAAATCCTTTACAATTAGAGTAAAAAAAAGAAACCTACCTTTCCTTTAGAAACGTTCTCCTCTTACCAGACAGCCTAATTGTTTGAGACAAACACTGCCACTCGATCTAGACATTCACAACTCTTGTATTAGCCATCTTCTTTTTAATTTATTATTGACATCAATTAGCCTGAGTCATGAAACCGGACCACGTTACAGACGACACGTGGTCCAATCACTATTTTTAAAAGTCCACGTATTTCAAACTCCTTTCTCCAGCCATTGCTGGGCTGTTTCTCCTTTGAGAACCTGGTCTCCGCAGCATTATTTCATTAGATGGCAGTCCTAGGGCAGTCTCTCTTTGGGGAAACCGCTCCTTGGTCACATTCAGGAAAACCACCAAGGAGACCTGGAATTGGTGCTGGTTTCTAGTCACTTACGTAGCAAACGAAACTAGCGAGACGTGCTCGGGAGGACCCCAGGCAGGTGCGGATGGGTTTCCGCAGTGACCACTGATCGCGCGTGTGTGCGGCACCTTCCCGGGTCCCGACACCAGCCGGGAGACCCAGCCGAGCCCGGGCTTCGGCCCCGGCCCCCTACCCAATCCTCAGGAGCCCTTCGGACACGCCCCCCCAGCCTCCGGGGCCCCGCAGCCCAGCACTGTGCACGCGCCTCGGCCGCTCCCCGCAGCCGCCCACGTGGTGGAGCCCCGAGCTTCGTGAGGCCGCGAGGAGAGCCCAGGGCGGGCCGCGGGTCGTGGAGGCCCGACCAGCGCGACCCAGCCTGGCCAGCCCCCTGCCCGGGCCCCCACATTTCCTCTCCCGGAGGGAGGCGACACTCCGCCGGCCGGCCCTCCCCGGCGCCTGCCGCGCCCCCTGGCGGCCGCCGCGGGGACGCGCCCTGGGCACGCGGGGCAGCCTGTCTGGGCCCCCCTTCCCCGGCTCGGGGCCCGCGGGGGGCGGCAGGCCGTCTCCCCTCGCGCCCCTGAGCCAGGCCATGCGGGCCGCGCCCTTCCCTTTCAGCTCCCCGCAAGCACCAGAACTCCGGGCTTCCCGGGCGCGAGGCCGCGGCCGTCCCAGCCTTGCGTGAAAGTGCCTGTCTTAGTAGCTTGGGGGTCTCCTTTCTCCCAGGTGTGCCCCTCCCGCCACATTCGGGCTTTCCAGCACGCTGAGGAAAAAAATGCCGCATGCACGCACTTATTTATTTATTTTGCAACAGCTGCAAGAAACAATGAAGCTTTTCAAGACCCGAGGAAACGCGCTTTCCAGCCGTGCTGTTGTTTTCAATGAACCTCTCCGGCCCCGCACTGCCCGCTCACCCCGCCCGCTCCGCCCGCTCCGCCCCCTCCCCTCCTCCCCTCCTCCCCTCCTCCCCTCTCCTCCCCAGCCTGCCCCTCCGCCGAGCCCGGGCCGGCGCCGGGGGCATTGTTTTTGGAGTCTTGCGGGAGGGGAGCGCGCGTGCAGGATGGCCGGCGCAGTGCGGGTGGGGGCGAGAGCGTGTGGGCGCGCGCGCGCGTGTGCCGGCGCGGGCGGGGGGCGGGGGCGGTGCCTCGCCGCCTCGCACCCCACGCCCGGGCTCCGCTCCGCACGTCCCTGGAATCCTGGGCTCCGGCTCTTGGCGCGCGCCGTCCTGGGCCGGGCCCTCGGCGCGCCGCGGCTGCGGCTGTGGCCGCTCCAGTGTGCGCGCGGGCGCGTGTGCGCGGTCCCGAGAGCTCGCGCGCGCGAGCCCCCAGTGTGTGGCAGCGGCGGCGGCAGCGGCGCGGCGAGGCTGAGGCTCTTGTTTACCAGCATTAACTCCGCTGAGCGGAAAAAAAAAAAAAAAAAAAAAAAGGGAAAAAACCCGAGGAGGAGCGAGCGCACCAGGCGAACTCAAGAGAGGCGAGCGAGCGAGAGGGACGCCGCCAGTGAGCCTGTCTCCGGCGCGCCCGTGCCCGGCGCTTGCAGACCCTCGGCCCCGCTCCCCGGGCCCTCCACGCCCCTCCCGCGCGAGGGGAGCTCCACGGCGCGTTGCGCGCCTCGGCTTTGACCTTCAGCGAGCCGGAGCCCCCGCGCGCGGAGCCGGCGGCGGCGGGCGGGGGCCGGGCGGGGGCCGGCGCGGAGCCCGGGCGGCGCGGCGGGAGTGCTGAGCGCGGCGCGGCCGGCCCGCCGCTTTGTGTGTGTTCTGGATTTGGGAAGGAGCTCGCGGCGGCGGCGGCGGCGCTGAGGGAGGAGGCGGCGGCGAGCGGAGCCCGGAGGAGGAGGGGGAGCCGCTCATTCATTTTTACTCCGCATTTCTGCCCCTGGCCGGCCTCACCCGCGACCCGGACTTCGGGGCAATCTTGCGAACTGCGTCGCGCCCTCCAGCCGCGTAGGCTCGGGTGTCGGACAGCCTCCCCCTCTGCCTGGGGTCGGGTTTGTTTTTCCTCGCCGAGACGAATTTGGGCTTTGCCCCCTTTCTGTGCAGTTTTCCCCCCCTGCTGCCTCTCTGGGTTTGAAAATGGAGGCCGACGACGCCGACAGCCCGCCCCGGCGCGCCTCGGGTTCCCGACTCCGCCGAGCCCTGGGCCGAGGCTGCCGGCGCTGAGGGGCCGCCCCGCGCCGCCGCCCGCCCGCTCCGCGCACCCGGAGGGTCCCCGGCCGGCGCCGCCTTTGGAGTATTGTTTCCTTCGCCCTGTTTTTGGAGGGGGCGAAGACTGAGTTTGAGACTTTTTCTTTCCCGTTTTTTTCTTTTTTCCTTTTTTCTTTCTTTTTTCTCTTTTTTTCCTTTTTTTTTTTTTTTTTTTTTTGAGAGAGGGGAATTTCGTCTCAAATAAAAGGAATGAAGTCTGGCTCCGGAGGAGGGTCCCCGACCTCGCTGTGGGGGCTCCTGTTTTTCTCCGCCGCGCTCTCGCTCTGGCCGACGAGTGGAGAAAGTGAGTATGTGCCCGCCGCCCGCGGCCACTGCGGGAACTTTTCCTCCGAGGGGCTGCGCCCTGTTTGCGAAACCCGAGTTGCCACTGTCGCAGCTGTCGGGCCCCCGGGCTCGGGAGCGGCGGGGCGGGGTGCGGAGGGGCTCGGCCGGAAGGCCGGAGCGGCCCCGGGGCCCCAGTTCACGCACCCTCGCACGGGAAGGGCCTCGGGGGCTTCTCTTTTCGCTGTCCCGAGAGCCCTGCCCCGCGGGCCGGTTGTCTTGGGCTGCGTTCGCGCCCGCGCTGGGACTCCGTCGGGGAAGTTCGCGCCGGCCCGGGCCCCGCCACCCACAGCTCACCCCCTCCCGGCGCGCGGGCCACTCCGCACAGAAAGCCGGCCCCCGCGCGGCGCGCAGACGGCGGTGACAGCTCCCGCGGCCGCGCGGGGCCCTCGCTGCGGGGGCACACGCGGTGCCCGGGGGCGGGGGGCGGGGAGCCCACCGGCCGTGGTGTTCCAGGGGGAGGCGCCCGGCGGACAGGCCCGCGGCCCCAGGACACGTTTCCAAACCTCCCCGCTCGGCCTCTCGTCGCCAACGCGCCTGGCCCCGCGGGCGTTTTGGGATCCTGGCCTTTCCCTTCCCGTCACTTTCGCCCGATCTTTGGCGGGTTACCTGCCCCCGGCTTCGGCTTCCCGCGGCTGCCCTGTGCCGCTCAAGGGTTGGGGGGAGCGTTCCCGCTTAGCACCCCCCCGTCCCCTGGGAAACAGCTAGGTCGGGGGCTCTACATCAGTCTGGCTTTTCCGGGGAGCGAGTCTGGGCCGCTAGTTAAGAGGGTTCTGGGATTTTCTTCAACCCAGTTGCTGTCCGCGGCTGGACGCCTCTCTCCCTCCTGGCGGGGCTGGGGGTGGTCGGGCAGCATCCGACTGTGCCGGAGTGGGTGTGTGGTCCGGGTCGACGTGCAATTCCACACACGTGCTCGCAACGCGGGGCTGTAGCTGTGGCCACACGGCCGCCCGGGGACACCTAGGCGCCTGGCCCTGGCGAGAGGTGTCGTGCGCCGTGGCTTGAGGAGCGCGGGGGTCTGCGGCAGCGGAGGAGGGGGGCGGGAGGGTGTTTTGTTTTGCGAGCGCGGAGCCCTCGCCTTGGTTTTGTGGCCGGAGTTGTGTGCCCTACCTGCCCCCCGCCCCCACTTCCGTTGTACAAAGTTAATAAGCAATATCGCTCCACGCTCGCTATCGCTTGCAATCCGATAGCTTTTGTTTTGATAGCGTCGGGTAGGGGTAGGGAAGTGCGGGGAGGGAGCGAGAACTTAGGGCCCCACGGTGTGTGGCGGGAGGCGAGGGAGGGGGTTCCATACTCAAAAGATTGAAACGTGGTTTCCTGGCATTGTCGCGATGGTGGGGTAATTTGAACACGACGAAAGTTTAAATGCAGTCGTAGGACTGGGGCTGGGAACGGTGAGGGCGTGTTGGTGAGTAATGTTTGCCGAGGGTATGCAGGTGGTGCCAATTAACTTTTAAAAAATCACGACCGAGCCTTGAAGAGTGAGGGGGAGAACCGGGAGGCGGCGGCGGGCGGTGGGGGCGATTCGGAAAGGCTGTTTGTGTAAACAAACCCTTCTCAAGGGTCTTGTAAGAAATGAGTCCGTGATGGAGTAAGAGGAGATTTTTAAAGAACTGGTGTTTACTACATGGAGTAAGTCGCAGATTGAGGCCGGACCTTCCACAAATCTGAGCTCTCCTGCTCTTTGTTTTCTAAACTTTCAGCTCACTGGATTGGATGAAAGGCTTTCGGCTCCCTTCTAAGGATTACAGATGGTGTTTGGGGGGCGGGGGGGACAGGACAGGGTTTCTAGCCTCTAAAAGCTAAACACAGTTTAGAAGACACAGGAGAGCTAATCAGTTTTTTTATGGCATGTTACCGAAGTGTGTAGTGTCTCTAGTTTTATTATTTAACGTCAGTAAGTTCCGAAATTCACAACAGCAGTGATGGCCTTGCTTCTTGAGGAAAGAGTCGGGCATTTTAAAATAGGATGTCTTGTTTGGAGTGATCTTCATGAAAAAATACTCTTTGTGAAAGGCAGTTCTTTCTTGAGAAAACAGGAGGAGAAGGGGCATTTTTCATGCTACTGAGAGACCAAAGTTTTTTTCTCAAGGATCCCTTGAAAATTGTTGGTTCCTGAAAACCTGATGGATGGCCAGAAGGCACTCTGACTCCCCATTTGGTTCGTCCAAGTCCTCACTCAGTGTCTGCTCCTTCCCACGGCTCTGAAGTTTTCAGGAGAAAATGATAAGCTCAGTGTTAGCATGTGTTTGCTTTTTAGTCAGAAAGGTGGTAGAAGACTTAACTCTGATGGAAATAAACTACTGAATCCAATCAGAGATCGGTAATTCTTTTGGCTGTCTAGGATAGTGATAAAAATTGGGATGGTGTTGGTTCCTATTGTGTTGGCATATTTAAGGATTAGTGTTTAGTCTTTGAACACTGAAACCTACAGCAGTAGGGTGATTTTCTTTTAAATCTTTAACTTAGATTTAGAAGTTTTTGAGGCAGATGAAGTCATGCAGATATGTTTGTTTTATATCAACATAATGTGAACAGAGCATCTAAAGGGAGTCTTGGAAGTTATGAGTGGTAGATCATCTGATGGCTTCTTCTTCAGAACTCTTCTTTTTAAAAATCCATATTCACTTAAAACAGATTGTGGCCATCTCATTAAAAGGATTCAGTCATCTTTCTGCCCCAGGCACAGTCATATCCTATTGTCAGAGAAATTTAGGTATGTGAAAGGTTGGTGTTTAAAGAAGTTGGTGTTCTATCACCAGAGGAAGAGCCCAGAATAAGAAGTTGGAAAGAACCTAAATAGCAAATTATAGTTTAGACTCTCTAGAGGGAACTAGCAAGTAAATGGTACTTTTGAGTAGGGATGGGGTGTGGGTCAGGATTTGGAGTTTAAAAGGTTATATGTTTGATTTGTCAGAAGGATTAGAAAAATCCAACCTTAAGAAATATGCTAAGGTTGACTGGAAGAACCTTAAAAACAAAGTGCTAAGTGAAAGAAGTCAATCACAGAAGACCACATATTGTATGATTCCATTTATATGAAGTCCAGAATAAGCAAATCCGTAGAGACTGAAAGTAGATTAGTGGTTGTGTGGGGGGCGGGGAGGTGGGAATAGGGAGTGACTGTTAATGGGTATGGGGTTTCTTTGGGGGTGATGAAAATGTTCTAAAATTAGATTGTGGTGATGATTGTACAACACTGCACTAAAACCCATCGAATTGTACACTTTAAATTAGTGACTTTTATGGCATGCGAATTATATCCCAATAAACCTGTTGTGTTTTTTGGTAGAGATGTGCCGAGGTCGACAAGAATGCATTGTGTTCCTTTGAACATAGAGATTAGATTAAAATTATTAAGTAAATTTGTCCAGCAGGTTGGTGTCTGTCTCTTTTTTATTTGTGGAGTTTTTCAGATCCATGCCCTATAGAGTACAACAAACCAATGGCTGATGTTCTATCAGCAGCAGGGATTCAAGGCCACAGGAGACATGGAGAAAGAAAAAAAAAAAATCTTGGTTCCACAGAGCTCAAGTTAAGGATTAGGGGGTTGGATTAAAGAAACACAAATGCTAGTGAAAGTCAGATTTGTGACAGTAAAATCCTTCATTGCATCTGAAACGGAGTTGGTTTTTCCAAGATTAAAGTTTAGGAGCCGGGTCTGGATGGCTTTTTTTGTTTTTCCAGTTTTCTTATGTTTTCCAACAAAGAAATAATGTACTGTTTTAAGGTGGTAAAGAATTTCCACTTTCTTTTTTTTTTTTTTGACATCCAATATTAACTACTTTGGTAGTGAAGACCGAGGATGAATGTGGTGGGTTTTTCTTTGTTGCTCATTTTATTTTCTAAAAAGCTCCAGAATCTGAGCAGGAAACAGAATCTTTGTAAGAGATAGCAGTGGTTGCAGGCATAAGTAATTTTTTTAAATTTAAAATTTCTCATGGAACAAAAGATTTAAAAATAGAGCAAAGGCAGTTTTGTTTTTAAACAGTTATGCCTTTTTCCAGGTTTACCTTGGCCTTTTAATAGGAAGAGGCGTAGAGAATAGTTGTTGTTTACTTTTGTTTTTGGTCTTTGTCTAAGGTTTAGTTTACTAATAAAAATGTTTCCTGTCCTTATTGTTGCAAGATCAGGGCTGTGATGAAAATCAACTGTATCATTTTCACTTGTTGCCTTAGAGTTTTGCCAAGGGGAGCCCCCAAGGGACAGTAGCTTCCTTTTAAATCTGGTTTCATTTGTTTTGTGAAAATGTGCTTCGAGAAGCAACCGAATCCAACCAGCACTTATGGGGCGCCTTCTGTATGAAAGCTGGACCCTGTGCTAGGCAATGCGTAAGCTTACAAAGAAAGAGGACTTTGCTTTTGCCCTTGGGGCATTTTATAAACTCCTTCTTGAAACAAAGTTGCTTGGACATTCAGATCTTTTTTAGACTCAACACAGGATAGGCAGTTTTCAAATCGACAGCAAACGGCATTTTAAAGGCTCTTTAAAAACGTATCTACAGACTTAAGACACAAAGTAAACCAATGTTGCTGAATCTTCTCAAGCCCTGTGTTGTACCGTTTTTGCCACTTTAACATACTACCTCCGATTGCAGTGGCACGGCAGGCCATGACACATTGGACACATTCACTCATCCTTGCTCAGCCTCGCTGCTTTGGGAGAACATTGGTTATGACAATTGTGATTAAAAGTATGGAGTGTTGCAGTTACCTTTTGCCAAAACGTTGGGAGTTACAGGTATGTACATGAATGCTGCACAGCGTGTTTTGAGTTGTAAGGAAGATGGAACTGTTCTGGATTTACACATTGCTTAGCTTTCTGGAAATTATTAGGAAACTTTCTAAATTGTAAGGCTTTGTAATTTAAAAGAACTCGCTGTTTTTAAAGGTGTGAAGGGGTAAGAAGATTGAGGAGGCAGTTAAATCTTGAATTTTTTTTTTTTTAATCCTAAAAAGTAGAAGCCATGTTTCTCTCTGGGTTGTGATTTACTTCGATTTGTTTTCACAGTTGATTTAAAAATCATATGGAGGGGTATCTGTGTCAACTTGCTTTGAACAGCTTTTCTTAGCCAACCTATGATAGGTGCTATCTGAGTCCAAGAGATGCCCTCCTCTGAATTGTACTAAATATATAATGGTTGCATATGTGGTATAGTTTCTCGATTTCTCTGAGATTGTTCTGAAGGAAAATTCTGAACACTCTAAAGACAACAAAGTGAATAATGAATGAAGCACTCTGACCCCCCCCCCTCACCTCCCAACCCTTGAAAATGGTGTTTGGCCTCAGATTATCAAGAGGAGGTTTTCCTGTTATTTCTAAAGATATGGGGGCACCTGGGTGGCTCAGTCGTTGAGCGTCTGCCTTCAGCTCGGATCATGATCCCAGGGTCCTGGGATCGAGCCCCGCATCGGGCTCCCTGCTAGGCACAAAGCCTGCTTCTCCCTCTCCCACTCCCCCTGCTTGTGTTCCCTCTCTCGCTGTGTCTCTCTCTCTCAAAAAAAATAAAATCTTAAAAAAAAAAAAAAAGATTTGGCTTAAGCTTGAGGTGGGGGGGGGTCCTGATGTTTGTGCACATTGAGACTTGTTGACATATGGGGAGCATAACTGATTTTCAGTGTATTTGGAAAGATTAAAACTTTGAGAGATGTATTACCCCTCCCCCTCCCAACTCCAAGGATTGGTAAAAACTGATTTGTTCTAAGAAAAGGGCAAATGTTTGGTATAAAATGATGAGTAAACAAAGGATCTTGAAAAACAAGTCAGCTTGTTAATGGCAATAGATGCATATTCCCTTGGCATGATGAAGTTTGTTTCTTTTGTTAAATTTTGATGGCCATTCTTTGACTCACAATGGTAACAATACCTTTGATTTTGAGACTTTTGAACTTTGGAAGACTAGATTGTTTTCGACTTTGAAAGCGTCCATTTTCCTCATGTTGTAAAGTCCCAGATAATCAGTTTTGAAGCTATCCCTACTTTTTTTCAGTTATGCCAATTTCACTGATGGCTTATGAAATTGATTCATTTCAAAATCTTAAGGAAATAATGATATTTATTGAATTGAGAAATAGTTTTTTTCCCCCTCCCTGAGCTTTCTCAGTAAATACACGTTGAACACTTACTGGACTCAGGTCTTTAAGTTTAAAAATTCATTCTGATACCATAAACTATTTTGCATGCATTTTTCAAGGTATGAGTCAAACCATAGAAATCACTTGCTATATTTATTGAGAACACTAAAGAAACAAACTAGTAAGCAAGGCTTATATTTTTTCTTTCTTTTTTGTGCCCTGACTACAAAGAATTTTTAAACTTACAGGTTGCTATTCAGATCTTACTGGAACATAACAGAAAGTAGTTTCTTTTATGATGAGGGATGAATGCCTACGATTGCCATAACTTTTACAGTGTATTGTTGCTGTTATTTATGACTGGGAAAAGTAACTAGGGATGTGGGGACTGACTTTATTCTCATATTTATCCTCCCCTTGGTAAGTGCTGGTGATGGCCTACTTTGTAAATTGCTGGGGATGCGTCCATGGAGCTGAGTGACTTTGCCCACATAGGGTGGCTGATGGTCTTGCAGCTTATACTTTATTTGAAATAGTTTGGTGGCTTAGCCACATGGGGATGCATATGACTGATGCCACCAAATATTGCCGAGAGAGCCATGCCTGCCTTAAATTGCTTACATTATAATCTGGATTTTTTAAAGAAGCATTTATATTTAAAGACTTTAGCAGTATTCTATTCCTGGTCCAGAAGGTCTTGGCGGTGGTGGTGGTGGGTGGGGGGAGACGGTGGAAGGGGGATGATGGTTGAAACTTTATTCTTTTATCTCCTCACTCCCTTAGCCCCCTTAATAAGACAGGCATCTACTTCAGTAATAATTATATAATAAAAATGCTATGCAAAATTGTGTGTGTGTGTGTGTTTCCATTCCATTCATTCAAATTCTGACAGTTTTAAATATGTTATTTCGGTCTTGTATACTTTTGTATGGCTACTTTCTTTTTAACCTGGCACTAACTTTCTTTAAACTGGCTTTGGGATTAGTCAGTTTGGTAATTCAGGTGTATGCATACTGCCGTTTGAATTACTCTTGACATGGGAGAACATATATTTTGACAGCCTTAAAGCTTAAATGTTTTATAGAGCAGAACTTTTAAATTTTCCTAAGATATTTTGGATGCCTACTTTCCACTTGTCCTCTCCTGTAAAAATACAGTCAGTGGGTGGTTTGTCTCTCTAAAATTGATATTGGAAATACATATTTGACTAAGTAAATGAGACAGCACCAATTTGGGTCAGGCAAATTTTAGTTAATAGCTTTAGTGAATAGTTAAGGAACAGAAGTCTGATGATAATTAGGGAGAGAGGAGTTTATGCATAACAGTTTTCCCCAAATTTGAAGTATCTGAGTGACTTTTAATAACTTCCTGGAAAAAAGTAGGAAGCCTAGAGAAAGCCAAGGTGTGAGGTCCATGAACCACCTGCGCTCTCAGGTGGCAAACAGTTCTTTAAGTCATTAGCTTTATTTAGATTGTAAAATCTTCATCAGATGTGCTCAGATTTATCTGTGTTGTCCTAAATTTATTCTCCCCATCTTTTTTTCCTGGGTCTCGTAATTGTGGGGTACTACACAAGCTCACGGACTCAGGATTTGAAAGAGAAGCACAGATTGCCATGAAAACAAATGAACAAAGAGACCAGTGACAGAGGAAGATCTGCTGTTCAGCTTTCCTTTGCTCTGTTGTCAGATTTCTGCGGATAATGAGTTCACGGCATATGTTAGGTCGCAACGTTATGGTATAGTTTGGTTACGGGAAATTCTTTTGATATCAATCGCTTTACATGTTTGGGAGATATAGTTGGGATTTTCTTTCTAACGTACCTCAATAAGATTTCCAACAGTGAATGGTGGATCAGGATGGGATTTCTACATTTTAGTTCTTCAACCCATTCTTTTCTGGGGAGACTGGTTAATCGAATGTTTCCTTTCTACCTCACTGAGTCCCTTGAAATCATTTAGATTTGCTCCTGATTCCGGCTCCACCCTGGTCCAGGCCAGGCCTGCATCATCTCTCCGAGGAGATGCTCTGCAGGCCTCTGAGCTGCTTTGGCCACTTAGACTCCTGTGCCCTCTCTCTGGTCTGATGGATTGGCCAGCCGCAAATTGGCAGCAGGTGCCTTTTGTGGTGCTGCACTGTGGTCCAAGAATCAAGTCCAAGACTCCTCATACCGGGCTGTGATACATCCTTAGTAAGACTGTGCTGTAGGGATCCTATGTTAATTCCCAGCACTCCCCAACACCCATGCTTTAGCTCCGAGGTTCATAAGCCATGCCAGTCCTGTCTCCATGGTTTTGTTCCTGCTGCGTTCATGGTCTGGAATGTTTTTCCTTTTTGCTGCCCTGCCACCCCCATACCGAATAGTGGGAGGTGCTGCTCTAGAACACAGCAGAGTCACCTGGTTCTGGTTTCTTTGTTGTCAATTAGGTCTTTGACCCCGGAACAAGTTATTTAACTTTTTTGAGTCTCAACAGAAATGTAGACACTTAAAATAATTGGGAAGTTTTCTCCTTTTCTCATTAAACAACAACATAAAAATATTTTCTAATGTATTTAGAAAACTAAAGTCAGAGACATTGGGGAATGGAGTTTTTTGTTTAAAAAAAATCTCTAGGTTTCAGATCTATAAAGTAGGGACAGGATGTTAGCTATGTAAAGATTTTTTATTTATTTGAGAAAGAGCGCGTGAACATGAGAGGGGGGAGGGGCAGGGGGAGAGGGAGAAGCAGGCTTCCCGCTGAGTCAGGGGCCTTGACGTGGGGCTCCATCCCAGGACCCAGGGATCATGACCTGAGTCGAAGGCAGACTCTTTTTTTTTTTTTTTTTTTTTACGATTTTATTGATTTATTTGACAGAGAGAGACACAGTGAGAGAGGGAACACAAGCAGGGGGAGTGGGAGAGGGAGAAGGAGAAGCAGGCTTCCCGCCGAACAGGGAGCCTGATGCGGGGCTCGATCCCAAGACCCTGGGATCATGACTTGAGCCGAAGGCAGACGCTAAACTGACTGAGCCACCCAGGGGCCCCCCGAGGGCAGACTCCTAACGCACTGAGCCACCCCGGTGCCCCACAGATGGTAGCTATCTAGAGGTGGAATTAATTTCCCCCAATACCTTTCTGTGGTTTTAATAGATCTGAGATGACATCCTTTCATTTCTAACTCAGATTCCCCTTCCTTCATGAAGCTTTTCAGATTACTCTAACTTCTATAGACCTAACTTGCCCCTTACTCCTTTGAGTTCATAACTACTACTGTGCTGGTTAACAGTGGTGATTTGTTTTGTCTTGTACCTGAGCTGTTGTCATTTTATGAGGCTGTAAAGAGCAGTGGAGCCAAAGAGCCTGCTTTGAATCTCAGCTCCTCAGTAGCTAAGATCTCAGGCAAATTACTTAATCTTCTTGTGTCTCAGTTTCCTTGTCTGTGAAACTGTCATTTTAGTGGAACCTACTTAGTACATTTTTTATAAAAATTAAGTGACATATGCAAGTGCTTAGAAGAGAGGCTAACATACACTAAGCCCCTCAGACTTCAGCTTGTTACTGCTCTTATGGATGTGACATTCTTGAACAGAGGTGTTGTTTGGATAGTGCCAGGAATATAGGACACACCAGGTATTTGACTGCCCTTGTCATTGACCTGTGATGGATAGAAAGCCTGACCTACAATAAATGTTCCACAATAAAAATTTTGTTAAAGTGCTTAACAAGATGCATTTGGCTCGTTAAAGCTCAGTAGTATGATTTACCTTTTTTCAGCGGACAGTGGTAAACCCCTGTAGTTCACCTTTGACTTCAGAGATCTGTTCATTATACCTTCTCCCCTAATTCTTCCAGTTACCCATTTCTGCCAGCGCTGTTCAAGTGTCCAGTGTGGGCTTTGCCCACCTCACTAATGCATAGGCGACACCTAGTGGCCAGAAAAGAAATTCAGCCCGTTTGGTGACTGATTTAACTGAGCTGGTGCCCCAAGGATGGAGATAGCAATCTCCTCCTCCCTCCCGACATTTCCCACCCCCCCACCCTTATTTTGCCTTCTGCCTTGGTTCCTGGGAACCGATTGCAGTAAAATGTGGGGACTGCAGGCTTCTGTAGAAACCATTGGGATATGGTTTGGGATTAAGATTGCTGTACTCTATCAGCCAACTCCTTTAAGGATTAGCTACAATTAGGGTCTTCCTAGCTGTTGTAAACAATTTTGACAGAGTTGTTGCATCTAGCGTACCTTTCACAATTCAGGATTGAAGGTGTTTCTACAGGACTTTAATTAATAAAAAGTTCTAAAATATTTCTTTTGAGATTAGAGATTAAGAAAATAAACCCTACTAATTCATTCTGAAAAATAAAGCAAGATTTACTTCCCATTGCTCTATTGAAATATGTGGTAACACTTTAATTATCATTCTTATAGGTGTTGCCTTGGGCAATTTTATGTAGTTAGCATGTTCGCCAGTCAGAGTTCCTAATGGAGAATGGACACTTCAGTTACTGGTGTTAGGTCTCACATCAGATGCAGTTTGTTAGGTGTTTTTCTGTATTTGGTTTCATGCTTTTTTGGTATTTTGAGAATCTACTTTCTGACTTCCTTAGCTGCAACGACACTTAGTGTATAGTGGTTATTCCCCTTTACATCTCGAAAGTTTTAGACTCGTTTCCCTGTGATTGCTTTTTATTATTTTTAATTTGGAAATCATTTCTTTGGCTATGTGAGAGAAGACTGCAATGTGCCATCATCTCAGATGTTTTGAACAACTCCTTCAGCTCTTTCTCAAACAGGCTGTACTCATTCAAGTCTCTTTGCCTTGGCGGGTGAAAGCCCCTCTGCCTAAAACAACTATGTTACCAATTTGCCCTCTGGAAAACTTCTTTAAGCTTTAGCTGCGATTTCACCCTCTCTGATGGCCTGGATTGTGCATGCAGGGTGGTCCTGTGACACTCTGTAGCTCTGTTAGCACATTGCCCCCATATTGTTCCTCCCAGTGGTTGGGGAGGGGGATGATGGTACCTTGGTCATCTTTGAATTCCTGGGACAAGGCCCGGTGGGCTGGCACATAGGATGACCTCAAACAGAAGACTTCTTAGGGGGATAAATCCCCTCTCACCTCCCCCTCCCATTCACTTAGAAGCACTCTTTACAACAAATTCATCATCATCTTTTCATTATAGCTTTGCCAGAGGAAACATTTTACCGTCCTAGTCACTACTATGTAGAACTTGAAAGCAATAAAACTATCTTTAAAATCATTCTTTCAGGGTGCCTGGATGACTCAGTCCGTTGAGCTCCGACTTTTGGTTTCAGCTGTCATGATCTCAGGGTCGTGAGATCAAGCCCCATATTGGGCTCTGCGCTCAGCATGGAGTCTGCTTCAGATTGGCTCTCCCTCTCCCTACTGCTCACTATCAAATAAAAATGAGTAATCTTAAAAAAATAAAATAAAATCATTCTTTCATCAGGCTTTTTGCACATTGAGGTGAACAGAAACCTTAAAACTCCTGGAAAGGCTATTTGTGAGTCTATCCCTGTGGAGGGAGGCCTTGTTCTGTAAGTTCCCTACAGATAGGATTCAGTGAGTCATTCATCACCACCAGTTGTTGGTAGTGGGCCACATGTAAACCATGGTGGTGCTGGGTGCCTGACTGAAGGCAGGCGGTCAGACTGGGCTCGGCTGTGTTGTGGTCCAGGCCCGGCCTGATGCGGAGGACCTGGGTGGAGTCTTGGGGCCAGGTGGATGCTGGCCACTTGCTCTCGCTCTCCTGAATCACAGGGCAGGCCTAGGTCACTTCTCATGAACTTTATGGCCTTCAGATCCCAGGACACAAGGGAGAAAGAGCTGAAGGTCTTCGGAAGGTCTGTTTGGAACCAGCAGAAATACTGTGAACAGACGTTTGCTTCTGTTTCTTGCGTCGATTTCTTTTTTTTTTTTATTTGAGAGAGAGAGAATGAGACAGAGAGCACATGAGAGGGGGGAGGGTCTGAGGGAGAAGCAGACTCCCTGCCGAGCAGGGAGCCCGATGCGGGACTCGATCCAGGGACTCCAGGATCATGACCTGAGCCGAAGGCAGTCGCTTAACCAACTGAGCCACCCAGGTGCCCTTGCGTCGATTTCTTGGTGAGGCCAGGAAGCTTTTGCCTTGGATCCTGACAGGGACAGCAGCCAATCGTAAAGGCTTGAGCGCCCCCTTTCCTTTTGGGCTTTGGAGAAGGCCTTTGATTGGCCTCATTGTGGAATGACTGAAGGTAGAGTCAGCTCCCTGGCCGCAACCCCCCCCCCCCCCCCAGCCCTGGAAGTTTATTTGTCTAGGATGGCGCGAAGAGGACTCCTGAAACTAATTAACACCTAAGAAATTATCCTTAACAGCTTCATGCTCCCAAGGAGACTGGTGAGGCGGGATATTTCTTACAGAAAATGTAAACATAATCATTTGAACGTGGCATGTTAATTTCAAGCGTACCTTGTGAAAGAGTATCTTGTAAAGTTGCCATGTGAATGTTCAACAGGGTGGGTGTGAACTCACCAGGACAAGCTGGTACAGCACCTGCCTTTCATCTGCCCATGTCAGTGGGGTTTGCGTGTGCAGAGCACTGCCTTTGAAGCTCCGTCTGCTCACACACCTCTGCCTCCCTCTCTCCGATGCAGGGAGGCTTCTGGGGAAGGGAGCTACGGGCCTCCGTGTCCCCATCTGTAGTTCGGGATATTTGGGATAATACAAGGATTAGCACCAACGTCGCTGAGATGCCCAGCAGAACCGGCAGGTCGAAAGCATCCAACAAAGACCTGGTTTTACCTGTGTCCTTTCCATAGGCCATGGCGGCCCTGCTGGCCTCTCGCAGGGGCTCCTGCACTCCGGCTGTCTTCCCAGCCCCAGCCCCGGGCATCACCGCTCAAGGGTGGACCTCCTTTCCCTTATGCCCTGTGCGATTTTAAACTCATGAAGTCCAAGCCACAGCTCGGCCTCTGGAACCACTAACGGGCTGCATCTCTGAGCCACAAGAGAAGTTGTCTTTAAGTTAACCCAGCTGACTCCCGTGGATCCTTACATTCAAGGTTATATGCCATTTAAAGAGGAGGGGAGGGGGGCGCCTAGGTGGCTCAGTCAGTTAAGCATGCGGTCCTTGACTTCGGCTCAGGTCACGATCTCGGGGTCCTGGGGTTGAGCCCCGCGTTGGGCTCTGCTCTCAGTGCAGGGTCTGCTTGTCCTTCTCCCTCTGTTTCTCCCCCTCCACCCCCTCATGCTCTCTCTCAAATACATAAAATCTTTAAAAAAAAAATAGGAAAGGTACAAGGTGGGCGGTGGGGAGGTTACAAAGCCCTGCTTTTGACATCAGGCCCGCAATGGCCTCACCTCCTCTGAGAGCGTATGGAAAACATGTGTCCTACTTTCTCTCTCCTCAAGGGGCTTACTCTCCAGTCGGGGACCGTCAAATTCTGGTGAACGGTCCCAGGCACATGTGTTCAGTGCTTAATTATGGCAGTTGATTGAGGCTGTGGAGAAGTGTGTGAGCTGTAGGGGTGGGGTCGTTGAGCGGCTGAGGAACTTGAGAAGCCTTGAGGGAGTCTGACTCAGGGTTTCAGGGGACAGCGCTCCAGGAGGGCAGGGCCCGTGGGAGCTGTGGTGGAGGTGCACGCTGGGCGGGGGGGACCCGGGCCTTAGAACCAAGTGTACCCGCCAAGGAACTCAGCGATGGGTAGACAGTGGGGAGCTTTGAAGCCTTTTGAGCACTGGAGTGGACTGGTGGAAGGGTGCTGGGGAGGCTGCTCTGGCATCTTGATGGGGTCAGGGTTGGGGGGAGACCAGTGAAGGTGAGGATGAGGGGGACCCCTGAGGAGCAGTCCCCAGTGGGGCAGTTGACGCAGCAGAGCCCTTTGGAAACTGTCGCCCTGGACTTAAGCAAAGCTCCCGTGGAGGAGCACTTACCTTCGTCAGGGGCCTCGGGGGTACCTGGTAAGGTCAAGGACCGGTGCTACAACCCTGGGAGTCCTACAGCCTCCAGACTTCCTCTCGTAGCAAAACCTTCCCAGGGAAGCGCTCTCATGTTCCTCACCAAGGGCGCTGCGGGAAGCCAGGTGAGAGATGACCCTTGTTTCCATCTGAGCTGGGTTGGGTGGACCTGAGTTGGCCCTGGCCCTGGCTTCCTGTGACTGGGACGGTCGGGGAACGGCCCGTACCACCCCCACCACGTGCACCCCCCCCCCCCACCGCCCCCAGCAGTGCTGGCAGGTCTTGCAGGGCTATTTCCAACCCTCACCGCACAGGCTGAGAGGAATGAGGAATGATTTGTTTGAAAGAGGATGCCAACTTTGCGTCCAGGTCTGGGCTTTGCTACTGGTGCTTTTTAACTCCTATTGATTTATGTTTTTAACTCGACTGGGCACATTGTAGTTCTCGATGAGAAGCAGTCGCCGGTCCTTAGCCCGCAATTGGTGCGCAGAGGTTTGTGCTGCCTGTTCTAGGACCGAAACTGCTTTCACCAGACAAATAACATTACAAAACGCAGTAAAGCAGGAGGCTTCCTGGGAGGGTGACATCATGTGGCCCCGGGGGACTTTGCGTTACTTTTCTGCTATCAGGATAGTGAATTCTGAATTTTAAATCTTCTGCCTGTTTGAGCAGGTAGAGCCTAAGTATCTCAACGGGTCTGTGTTTTCTTCATCTGCAAAGCGGGCCTTCTGCCATGTCCCAGACGCTTTCTCCCCCAGTCGTGGTTGATGGTCCAGGTTCCATTTTGAGATTTGAATGAGAGCTTGGAACCTCTCCAAACAAGAAGTCTACAGCTGTGTTGTTCCTGGGACACCTGGTTTACTGTCTCTGCCCCAGCTTTCTCATCTGTAAAATGGGAGATGATAAGGACACCCATCTCGGAAGATGGTTACAAGTGTTCATGAGTGAATACACATCAGTCCCTTAGAACAGAGTGTCTGCCATGACCATTAGGGGTTGGCTCTCATTGTCATGAAGGATGGAGGATTTATACATTAGAAGTTGTTTACTTAAAATCGATGCCCTCCTGGGTATGTATGATTCCTGTGTTTTGCTCTTATTACATTTGCCTTTTCTGACCTTCACATCAAGACTCTCTAGCTTTGGGGCACCTGGGTGGCTCAGTCGTCTGACTTCGGCTCAGGTCATGATCCCAGGATCCTGGGATCGAGCCCCGCATTGGGCTCCCTGCTCTGCGGTAAGCCTGCTTCTCCCTCTCCCACTCCCCCTGCTTGTGTTCCCTCTCTCGCTGTGTCTCTCTCTGTCAAATAAATAAAATCTTTTTTTTAAAAAAAAGACTCTCTAGCTTTCTTATACCTAGAGGCGTTTCAGAAGTGTTCTGTCCAGCTTCTCTGTCTCTGGGAAGTGCACCTCCTTCCCTTGAGTTTCTCTTCCTAATACCCCCTCTGCCTCTGTAGAAGGGCATGAAACATTCTCCTCCAGGAGAGGGATTATTTGGATCCCCCAAAAGCCCATGTGTCAGGCCAAATGACAGAAATGAGTCATTCACATGGTAGTGTGAACAGTGTACTTCCCAGCACTTGTCCTGTCTCAGGGACAGCCAGGTAATTAGGGGTCAAGTGGCCTTCTAGGGAAGAACCAGATCTGCCTGGTCAAGGGCATGAGTAGTTGGGGCTGAGAGTGCTATCCCCAGGCAAAATTTAGGGCACAGGGTCTGAAAAGCACGAATATATGTATCCAGAAAAACTAAAATATTTTAGATTGAAAGTGGGGAAAATTGAGAATCTGTGCCCCTTATTGGTCGAAGCCTGCTTGCAGAGATGGGAGTCCCCTGAGTCTGGGGCCAGGGACTGCCAGAGAAGGCTTTAGTCAGGGGGTGGGAAGCTAGCGCAGAAATGGCACCTGGTGGGACGCCTGGGTGGCTCAGTCGGTTAAGCTTCAGACTCTCGATTTCAGCTCAGGTCATGATCTCAGGGTGGTGAGATCAAGCCCTGTGTCGGGCTCCAACTGGGCATAGAGTCTGCTTAAGATTTCCTCTCTGTCTCTGCCCCTCTCCCTGCTCACTCGCTTGTACTCTCTTTCTTTAAAAAAAAAAAAAAAAGAAGAAGAAGAAGAAAGAAAAGAAATGACACCTGGTTAGTAAATGTTTTGCTGGAGAGCCTTCCTCTGGGACAGCGAGAAGGAACTGCCCTCTTGCTCTGCAACCTTGGGTTATATAGGGTCTCCACTTCCCAGGATTGAGATTCAGGCATAGTCTTCTTTCAAGAGTTCATTAGGTAGGCTTGGGTGGTCTTGCTGGGGGGCCATCACCTATGGTGATGTTTCCAAGGGAAATGTTATTTTGAATCCAAACCACTTAATCAACTTAAAGTAAGTGATGGTGCTTTTCTTTTGTGAGAAAAGCTCTCTGAGGAGGAGGAGTTAATTCCTTTGGTTTAAAACTTATTTCTTATAAGCACATGAAAAGATGCTCCACATTACTCCGTCATTAGGGAAATGCAAATTAAAGCCACAATGAGATACCATTTCACACTCATTTGGGCGGTGGTTATCAAAAAATTGAAAATAACAAGTGTTGGCAAGGATGTGAAGAAATTGGAACGCTTGTGCATTGCTGCTGGGAGTGTAAATGCTGTAGTCACTGTGGAAAACAGTATGGCGGTTCCTCAAAAAATTAAATGTAGAGGGCGCCTGGGTGGCTCATATGGTTAAGCGTCTGCCTTCAGCTCCGGTCATGATCCCAGGGTTCTGGGATCGAGCCCCACATCTGGCTCCTGGCTCGGTGGGGAGCCTGCTTCTCCCTCTCCCTCTGCCTCTTCCCTGCTCATGCGCTCTCTCTCTCTCTCTCTCCCTCTCTCTATCTCTGTGTCTCAAATGAATAAATAAAATCTTTAAAAAAAATTAAATGTAGTCTTATCCAGCAACCTTACTTTAGTATATACCCCCAAGAATTGAAAGCATGGAACTGAATAGATGGTTGCATACCCATGTTCATAGCAGCAAATAACAATTTGCAGTGGCCAAAAGATGGAAGGAACCCAAGTGTCCGTCGCTTGAGTGGTTAAACAGAATGTGGTGTATACACACAATGGAATATTATGCAGCCTTAAAAAGGAAGGAGATTCAGACACAGGCTACAGCTTGGATGAAGCTTGAGGACATCCTGCTAAGTGAAATAAGCTAGTCATGAAAAACCAAATACTGTATCATTCCACTCATATGAGGTGCCTAGAGTCGTCAGATTTATAGAGACAGACAGTAGAATGGTGGTTGCAGGGACCGAGGGGAGTGGCAAAAGGGAACTTAGATTCTGATAGGTTTAGAGTTTTAGTTTCGCAAGATGAAGAGTTGCATGGTGGATGGTGGGTGGTGGTGGTCATTTAGTGGTGTGAATGTACATTCAAGCACTGAATCGTGCACTTAAAAATGGCCAAAGTGGTAAATTTTATGTTGTATTTATTTTACTACGATAGAAAAAATACCTTATTTCTTGATTGATTCAACTGTGAGCATATACCATGTGGGACTGTGTTGGGGGCTGGGGGACAGATTTGAGAAGACCAACGCCTGCCCAGGGTGGCCATGGGGGAGGGGGCAAGCTGGGGCTGTTGCAGGTGTTATGGGAGCACAGTAGAGGACGTGTGAGGTCACCAAAAAAAAGTCGATTTGGGCTGAGTCACTGGGGATGGGTTTGTTTTCCATAATGAGAGAGTATCGCAGATACTGTTTTCCTTTCAGGGAAAGTAAGTCAGGAGTCAGACTTTCATGCCATCTAGTCACAAATGAAATTTATTACTAATCAGCCATGTGATGTGTAATTGCTTTTCATTTCCTTATTTTTCCAAAAGAGATTTGTTTAGATATTTGGTTCCCTCACTGATTACACTGGAAGTTTTTCATTTGTTTTCACAGCTCAATTTTTTTGTTGTACACTGACTCCCCCATTACATAGGGAGCCCCGAAGGAAAGGGGTTGACCTCTGTAGGCAAAAACGGGAGCATCTCAAAAGAAGAGCCATAGCCTTCGCCTTACAGAGGGAGAAACTGAGGCCCCAAGGGGCATGTCACTGAGTGGCACAGGGCGTGTGGTGCATGTTAAAGGCCGGGTCTGTCTGTCTGTCCACCATTCCAGCAGATGCTCTTGGGGCTGGTTCTTTGTACTGAGTTGTTACCCTCTAGTTTAACCAGGAGTCAGGGCTCAGGTCTGGACCTGCTCCATTCCAGCAAGACTGGGAGGTAGCTGAGCTTGTCTGGCTGCAAAAAGAGTTTTCTCCACCCCATTCAGAGTAGCAGCCTCTCAGTCTGGGCCCTGTGGGAGGGAGGAATCTGGCTGAGCAGCTCATCCGCGTCCGGACATTGGACTGGCATTTTCCCTGCATCTTGGAAGCAAGCCTGAGAAGCCCAAGTGACCACTCTTTCCCTGAGTGGGCAGTGTTGTCACATGACAAGGGGTGTGTGTGTGTGTGTGTGTGTGTGCGTGCATGCGTGCATCTTTTCCCCAGGTTGGCGACATCCTCTTGTAGAGCTATGGGGATGTCTGTGTCCACTTGAGCTGCTCTCATAGATTACCACAGACTGGATGGCTTAGAAAACAGACATTTATTTCTCACAGTTCTGGAGGCTGGAAGTTCAAGAGCAAGGCGCTGGCAGATGCCGTGTCTGATGAGGGCCCACTTCTGGATGTACAGGTGACCATTTTGTTGGACCGTCATGTGGTAGAGCGTGAGGGAGGTCGGGGGGAGGGAGATAGAGAGTTCTGGTCTCTGTCTCTTCTTCCAAGGCCACTCACCCCGTCATAAGGGCCCATCCTCATGACTTCATCTAAACCTAATCACCTCACCAAGGCCCCACCATCTACTACCATCCCATTCGGGTTTAGGGCTTTAGCATAATGGCAGAGGAATGAGCTGTAGCTAAGGCTTCTCAAGACCAGCACTCTGTTTATATATAAATTCTTGGCCAGTTTTGAGAGTTAATTACAGGTTAATTTTGAACCCTTCGGTGGAGTCCAGTACCTAAAAGTGCATGTTTTCAAAAATGGCACTAAGCACATTTGCCTTCTGATGCTCCGGTCAAGTCCTTGAAATGTATAGTTTGCCTTCTGTGTAGCCCGTTGCTTTTCTTAAAGTGAATGCTGCCTGCGAGGAATACAATTACTGGGAAATCTCACAGGAAATGACCCCATTTCCCCCATTTTTGGACAAAGAAGTTGCTGCTTTTAAACTCTGCAGTAGCTGCAAAGAGGAGAATTACACTCCAGAACAGCTTAACTTTGAGTTTTTGAAAGCTCAGTTCCTTGGTGAGCACACACCTATTGGATGTATGGAATTCAGTTCAAAGGAGCTCATCTCGACTTCCCCAGGGTCTATTTTGTAAACCCTACTCCAGCATAGTGGGTTGGGGGTGGGAGGGGGTCCAGGGAGGACTGTAGCCCGCTTCAGCGTGCTTGCTTGGTACCTCCTTTCGAGGCAAATCCAGAAAGCTGGGGAGGTGATTGTTAATTGTTTATAAGCATTAACTGTTTACAAGTCATACTTGCTATTTTAAATCAGACCCTGCTATTATGTTGTTTTGTTTCTGTTCACAGCTGAGTTTTAAGCTGGGTAGGATTTAATGGTGAGTCACTCCCATGACGGTAAAATCAGTATCGATCAAGCCTTCTTGTTAATCCTGCAAGCAGTTTAGAGACGGATAAAGACAGTCTTAAGGCTTCTGCCCGCGAGGATCTCTGCGTGCGGGTTGCTGCCGACAGGCTGGGCTTCCTTAGGACGGCATTAGCCCCTTTTACCTGCTGACCTGGAACCTGCAAGGAGCGTTGAATGTGCTTCTGGGAGCCTCCTCTGCCTGAAAACAAGCCAGGATCAAATAAAGGGGCTCTAAGCCCATGTGAGGTCTTCCCCTCCTCTTTCCTCCCTGAACTTCACCTCCACTCTCGTTTGAATATTCAGTGAATGCGTGTCAGTTAACTGTGAGGAATTCATGATCCTTTTTTTTTTTTTTTAAACCTCCCTGGGCTCTGAATACAGGTCTGATTTGCCACCTTTTCCTCGTCTGGGTAGGGAAGTTGTCCTGAGGGTCATGTGTGCATGGCTGGTGCTGTGGATTCTTCTCAGCTGAGAGAGAAAGTTTGAGGGCGAGGTGTGTGGGTGGAGCGGGATGTGGGGGCAGCGAGCGTGACAGCAGCAGGAACTCTGGGACCCCCCCCCCCCCTTTTCTTGGCTCTGGGAACTCCACCCCGACTCCCCTGAGGGCAGTGGGGAGGCACTCACACCTACCTTTCCTTAGTCCTCTCAGCAGCCCTGCCAGGGAGGCGTGCGGACTGCAGGGCATCTGCCCCGGCAGTGCGGCCACCTGGGTGTCCCAGCTCTGCGTCCTGAGCGGGGCCTGGAGGTTGGCGGCCTGGTGAGGAAGCTGCACCGGGCAGAGAGGGGTGCTCTGGCTCCTGGCAGGGGTGGTGGGGCATGTCCACTGGTACTGCCCGGGGTGCCCGTGAGAGCATGCGCTGATGATAGCACTTGGACTCGCCTGCCATGGGCAAGAGAGGAGAAGGATCTGGTGTTGCATGTGCTGCAGAGCAGACAAGGTAGAGGGGCAGGTCAGGGGCCCAAGGGATGCTGAGATGAGCTAGGTAGGGAGAATCTGGTTTTGTAGGAGCTGAAGAGAGAGACAGGTTGGAGAGCCTAGATATTCAGGGACCTGCTGGAGGTAGACAGGGACGCACAATGCAGCCCCTGCCTTAAAAAGAGCTCATGGTGTGGTTGAGAAGGTAAGGAGCACATGCCTGCTGGGATGAGGACACTTTTATGAATGAGAACAGAATAAGCAGGCTGGGGACGGGCTGTGGAAGTTGAGGAAGAGATCGTAACGCCCAGAGGGATCCTGGAGGCTTCATGGAAGAGGTGCTTGGAGGACCAGAAGGATATTCCTACCTGTGGGGCTGGGCTGAGGTCAGGACTTTCACACTGTGGCGTGGGGCTTGAAGAAAAAGGCGGGAGAGGAAGGTTTATCGAGGTAGTAGTGGGGCAGGGGGTGGGCTGATGGCAAATTTGGAACGGTTTTGGGGGTCCTCAGGGGCCAGGCTAAGGGATATGGTTGTTTCCTGAGGGCAAAAAGAGTTTATTAAAGACTAATTCTCTTACTTATGCTAAATTAAAATACTATAAACTGGAGGCTAGTGGTCTTTGTGAAATAACCCAGAGCCTTTTGGGGGAGGTTGTGGTGAGTATCTAGTGGAGGACATGAGAGGTCCGTGGGTCCTCTGTGGCCCCTTCCTAGTGTATCCGTGCAAGCCCTCATTCTGCACGTTCCAGTTTGTATTTTCCTGTTTGATTATGGCACATTTACTTACTGGGATGCCTGCATTAAAAAAAAAAAAAAAAGCCCTTCCAAATGATCATATCTGACAGGAGCAAGTAGAAATGACTTTATTTCCTTCTTTTTTTCCTTTGCTTTCCACCTAGATGAACATTTTCAGAAACCTGTCATCTAATATAATTTGCTAGTAGAGGTGGTATGTTTGATATCTAGAGAAAATAATTGGGAATATTTTACAAGCTCTGGTAGCTTTCTGGTATTCAGATTGTTAGGACTTTGGAACAGGAATAAGTTTCTGAATTGAGTTGCTACTACTTTTGGAAGAAGGATGACAGTACTCGCTTTTCCCTTGATCAGCATAATAAACTCCTGTGCAGACATTTGTTGGGTGTCTCAGGTTGATGCAAATGTAGTCTTTGTAGAAAGCGAGCTCTGTTTGAAACAGGTGATCTAAAATGAGAGCAGCATCCCCTCGAATCTGCACGGCTGCACGCATTCATGTAGTTTTGCTCCATGGACCTTTGGATGTTACTCAGATTTAGCAGGATCTATCCAGGTAGCATCTCTCCCGAAAACAAACGTGACCATTATTCGTAATCAACTGGTGGCTGTTTTGAGATGGGAACTGTTCAGCGTCATGAGTCTTCCGAAGGTTCAACACGGGGCAGGACTGAGGAGGCTGAAGCGTGGGGGCAGGCTCTGTCTGTGCAAAATCACGAGCCTCAAGCCCCCTCCCACCCCGCACTTAGCAGCATCTTAAACAAAACCCCATTTATAGACAGCGAGTTCCCACTGAGCCTTTAATTATGGGGGCAAGGTATGCGTGGTGGTTGGGGCATGAAGCCAGAGGCTAGGGGCTTACTTACTGGTTAATTTTCTCTGGCCTTTCTCTCTCAAGTCTCAGCTCTTTTAAGATTCAGAAAATAATGCAAAATGCCTAAGATTTCTGAAATTCCTGGCCTTGGAGACTTGACTACATAAAAGAGCCAGGATTTTGAGGCTGGCCATTTTAGCATCAGCCAGTTCCCACTTCCTGATTCATAGCTTCCAGGATTTGTAATGCCTGTAGACTCTCTCTCTCTCTCTCTCTCTACTAAAAGCAGCCATTGAAAGAAAAAATAAATAGCAAAATCCCGATCCCAGAAGTTCTACTTCCTGTTGTTGTACTATTGAGCTCTGAAAAATAGCTTTGCAAGTTTAGGCTCTTGTTTGGGCTCTTTCAAAAGAATTCTTGAGATCTTTTGTTTGGATAGGCTGTATCTGTATGAAGGCGATAAGTTAAAAGAACTTCAGTTTAATCACAGATGTAAGTGCACAGGCTAGATTTTGGGTTCTTTATTAGCTTTATGGCATATATATGAATGTAATCCACCAAACAGTGAGTTAGCCAGGGTACATACATATTTCAACAACGCCAATTGTTTCCTTCACAGTTTAACGTTTATTTATTAATTTAAAAAAAAAAACCTACTCAGGTACAAATTACACTTTGTGCATATAAAAGAAGAGGGAATATTTAGGATTCCTGCAACAAGGGATGAAGATCCAAAGTAATCAAGAAAATGATGGAATGTCAGACTTCGTTTTCCCAACAAACCCTTTTCATTAAATAAAAGTGTAGATCAGCAAAAGTGTCTCGAGTCCAAACGTTCCGGTGCTCTGACTTTTATTCCTCCTTTGAATAAATTTGAAAATTTGAAAATTCTGGTCTATTTTGTCATAAAAGTCGTAACATTTTCAGAAATACAAAAAGCTTTCAGCTTTAAGGGATGATGTTTTGGCCACTCACGTGGTCCTGATTGAGTTGACTAATTCTGGCCTCAGAATCATTTCATCTGTGGTGAATAGATTCCCTTCCCCTCTCACCTGCCCCCCAAATCTAGGTGCCTAAGAAGTTGCAGTAGGGTATCTAGTGATACTTGATCTGGGACTTCATGAGGACTAACACAAGTATTTCTGGGTGGAAATCCTAATGTCCAGCTTCCATTGTATAACCCAGTAGTTGTTCTTTGGAGATGCTGGGCTGTGTTGCCAGCTAGGGGTGCATTAAGGCACTGTTGCCTCCCTTCTCCCGGGTTCTTGTTGGGTCCATTTGGAGCACGTGGTTTTACCCAGTATGGTTAATTGATAGACTGGTGGAACAACCTGTCTTCTGGGGCACTCTTTCTAGAGGTCATAAATAGGAGACAGCTTTTTGTTTCCCCCATACAGTGGGGGAACAACAGCTCTCTTAGCTATAGTTTTTTTGGGGTTCTCTTAACAGTAAAAATTGGGGGGAAAACCCTCAAATCCCTGGGTGTAATTTTTTGGTTTTTTCTTTCTTTTTTCTTCTTTATTTTCTTTCCTTCCTTTCTTTTTTCTTAGCGGAAAGACCTTACATACCATCTTTGGAAACACCTGTGTTTGTAACTAAATAGATGGTGACACTGGATTCTTCCAGGCGGGGTTCGTGGCTCTGCAATCACAGTTAGACTCTCCTGCCTCACCTTGAGCTATTGAAGAAATCTTTCCAATTCCTGCTGATGGTGCAGAGCTCTTGGGAGCTGGGTGCTCTGAATTAGCAAATGGGCAGCTGCTTTTTGAGGCCACTGTTCATTCTGTGAAATAGGTGATGTGCACATTCCTGATAAGCACCCCCCTCTGCATCAGGCTCTGCTGATTGGTTTTGAATTTTGTGTGTTTGAAGCTACCATCTTTTCTCTCTGGAAGTTAGTGAGCTCCCTTTTCTCCTCATGCAGTGAGCTTTCCATTGTGGTTGCACTTTCTCCAAAAATATTTGTGAAAACCGTGGAGCATGTTTCTCTTGTGTCATGAAGGCTATCTTGAGGGTTTTGAGAGGTTTAATTGGCAGAACAAATTGGTGGTCTCTGAAGGGTCAAAATATTAATGCTTTCGATAGATTCTAGCAAATCTATATGTTTAAAAGCCATAATGGTAGGGGCGCCTGGGTGGCTCAGTCGTTAAGCGTCTGTCTTTGGCTCAGGTCATGATCCCAGGGTCCTGGGATCGAGCCCCACGTCGGGGGCCTCCTTCTCCCTCTCCCACTCCCCCTGCTTGTGTTCCTGCTCTCGCTGTGTCTCTCTGTCAAATAAATAAAATACTTAAAAAATAAATAAAAAAATAAAAGCCATAATGGTAAGTTCTCAGCTTTTGGGGAGAGTGGATTTTAGATACACTTTAAAATTAACTGCTGTAAAATGAATCTGATTCTTTTATTGGAACAGAATTTGTTATCAAATCATACTCACCCATGCCAAAAGGGCAAAACAGGCGTTGTGCTTGCTTTAAAGCAAAATTTTGGAAAGGGAAGTTGTCAACTCCATGAAAGCAAGAGCGGTGTTCATGTGGGTCCATGGGACCTGGCACATAGTGGGTTTCCTCTATATGTACATTAAAGAAATGAAAGTCCAGAGAGTTCTAAGATCTTGGTCAAGATTCCGATCCAAGCAAAGCTTTCCTACCTTCTAGTTACTCTGCTCCCAGGAGAGCCCATTGCCTCCCATATATGGGTCCTCTAAGAGAGGGTTCAGGTAGTTCTGGGAATTGGATTCAACAATCATGTGTCCGTATGGCAATATAACCATTTCACATATTTGACCTCTTCAGAGATAACCTGCCACTTTAATGAACAACGAACCTTTAATTAGGGACAAATTTGCCTGCCACCTTATCCTGTAATTATTGCCCTTATTGCTTTTTTCAAATTATAATAGTAATACATGGTTATTAGGGGAAAATCTGAAACTATCATTAGGTAAAAAGGAAAATAAAAATCATCTTTAGTCAATCAGTCTAGAGGGAACTGTTGTTAATATTTTGTTGTAATTTCCTGAGGCCTTTTTCTGCCCTAAACTTAGATGTGTATCTATATATTTTTTAAAAAATAAAATGGATATTATATACACATTTTTTATCCTCATTTTCCCCACTTAGCATCACATTGTGATTTTTTTTTTTGGGTCTGTTACATTATATTTTTATCATCTGGAATATGGTCTTTAATGAAATGATTAAAATTATGTAACTGCTAAATTTAAGCATTTTTACAATTTTTTTGCCATTAAAAGTCATGTGATAAAATTGTTGTGTACTGTTGCTACTCTGTTTCTCTGGGTTAACTTCTTAAAAGTTGAAAGTATGGAATACTAAGAATTTTTAAAGTGTACATATTTTCGATCCTAGGTAAATATTGCCAAATTGCTTTCCAGAAAACTCCAGTTTAAGCTCCTGGCAGGAATGCCTGCCGCCCATACTCTTCACCAATGTTAGATGCTAAACTGAGCCTTGCAAATTCAGCATTTAAAAATTTTTGTCTCACTGTTCTAATTTCCTTTTTTAAAAAATTATTGATGGGATCTCCATTTTCCTTTTTTTCCCATTTTTTTCGCTTGGGTTAATTATCAATGCATTCTTCTAGATTTGTGTAGACCCTTCTGTTATAAAGATATCTCCCCTCTCCATGCTCTTCTGTGGTGGATATTTCCCCTGGTTTATTTACTTATTGAGATGCCCAGTGTTTCATTTTTAATATGGAATAGCAGTCTCTTCATTATGGTCTTTAATCCTTTTGTTGAGAAAGTTCACATTCATGTCAATATCAGTCAAATTTAATCATGCCTATTCTACTTTACGTTTTATCTTTTTCTTTTAATTGTTTAATGCTTTGAGGATTTATTTTGTATTTAAATAAAACGAGATACCTCCCCCTGTTGATTATTCAGTTTTCCCAACATGATGATGTTTTATTTTTTTCCTCACTGGACTATATTTTACATTGTGGGATCTGTTTTAAAGCTATCTTTTCCCACTAATCTGTGTGCTGGTTGTGGTCATCTTACACATGATAGCTTCATTACACATATTCTTCTAAGAAGAATCTTCACTCACTTAAAAGTTTTTGAAGATGCTTTCTTCCAGATGAAGTGTGTGTGTGTGTTTTGCTTTGCTTTGTTTTGTTTTTGCAAGCACCGTCTCCACCACCTCCTAAAGAAGGAGAAATCCATTAGATTTTGGTTGTGATTGATGATAAATCAATTTGGGGAAAATAACATTTCCAAATACTTGGACTTCTCATTCAAGGACATTTCATGGCTCTCCATTTATTCAACTTCTATTTATAAAATTAAGAAATTATAGAAAGTCATAGAGGACTTACACTTTTCCTTTTGGGTAATCCCTAGGTAATTAACACTTTCGTTGCTAATGTGGAAGGAATCTTTATTCACCATTATATCTTTCAACTGATTATTGCTTGTGTTTGAGGAAATCTTTGATATTTTGTATATTTATCTTGTATCTACCCAATTCATTGATTGCTCTTATTAGTTATTTTTTCAGTTAATTCTCCTGATTTTTTTTTTTTAAAGATTTTATTTATTTGACACAGAGAGAGGGAACACAAGCAAGGGGAGTAGGAGAGGGAGAAGCAGGCCTCCCGCGGAGCGGGGAGCCCGATGCGGGGCTCGATCCCAGGACCCTGGGATCATGACCCAAGCCAGAGGCAGATGGCTGATACCCAACAAGGATAATTTTGTTTCCATTTTCGTTAACTCTGTTTCAGATATGTGTCCTTTAGAAATATAAATGGCTGCAAATAACAGGAAACCTGCCTCATAAAAATTTAAGTAGTCAGGGCTGGACTTATTTTTCTCCAGTTCAGGAACTTTAGAGGGAAGCAATCTATGGCCATTGCAGTATGCTCCAGGAACGCATGGAGGACCAGACTCCTGGCTTCTGTTTCTCCATCCATCCACGTGGCTTTTGTCTTCATGTCACAAGATGGCCCCTGTGCCTCCAGGCATCACATCTGTGTTTCAAGCAGGAAGAAAGAAGAAGGTGAAAGGCAAAGGGCAAAGGGCCAGAATGACTTGTCAGCAAGCCCTGCTGAGCCAATTGCCCCTCCCTCTCATGGCCAGAAGTGAGTCAACTGGCTGCCCGTAATTAGAAGGTGGGAGGTGGCTAGTGGGCCTGCCATGGGGCTTGGGTCAGCCAATCAGCATTGACTGCAAGGTCTTGTTTTGGCTGGTACGTCCAGAATAGTACTCAATGCTGATTAGGGGCACATTTGTTTTGGCTTATATTAATGGTAATGCCTCCGATACTCCCCAGTATATATGATCTCTTTTGGTTTAAGAGAGGGTTTCACCATGTTGAAGAATTATCTGTCTGGTTTTCATGGGTGACGTCTTAGGGATGGGTGTTGCATGTCATCAGATGTCATTTTAGCATCCGTTTAGATTCAGATGTTGGTGTTACACTTCGTCACGTGGTGTGGGAATAGATTACCTGGTAGTAATTCCTCAATTCCTGGGAGAGATCGTTTTTGGTGGTTGTGGGCGACTGTTTAGATTCCTAATTAAATTTGGTTTGCTAACATTACATTTAGAATTTTCCATCTCTAAATTTAAGTGAGATAATTTTATGGTTCTCTTTATATACTATCTTTTCCTGATTTTGCTATCAGGTTTATGTTAGCTTTGTGAAGTGAATTAATGACTTAACTTTCTTCTCTGTAACAGTTTAAATAGTGTGGCAATCAGAGTCTTTGAAGGTTTGAAGGAGCTCACTTGCTGAACAGGTGGAGGCTGACGCTTTTAAGAATGGATAGTTCCGTGAGAACTTAAAAAAATTCTCCCATGGGTATTGGCGTTTCTTGGGTTTCTGGTTTTTTGAGTCAATTTTGGGAAGTTACACTTTTCCAACAAATCACTTTAATCACATGTAAAAATTATAGCTCAGTTATCTGTGGAGTTTTCTTGATGGTGTTATTTCCTCATAATGTTTTCCTTGTGTTTTTGTTTCCTCATTTCTATTTTTAGTTGCTTTTCCCTTTTATTCTTGATTAGACCTGCCAGAACTTTCTTTGTTTTATGCTTCCCTCCTCCCTGCCCCCAAAGAACCAGCATTAATTACTTCCTTCTTTAAGCTTTAATGGCACTTTGTTTATGTTAGGATTCTGTCTCTTTACCAATCTGCTTTGCTGATAGATCAGGAACTCCTCAAGTGCTGAGTCTCTCTCGTTTCACATACCTACCTGACACGTGACACACACCCGATTCTTTACTTTTTGCTTCTCTGCCTGTGGCTTTGCATTCACCATCAGTTAATGTAGTCAGAGGGAGGTTTTCATTGCTTGCAGTCTGTGCAGTGGATATTGGATGGACCTTTGGGGCCTTATGGAGAGGAAGATGCTTGCATATTTGGGTTCATCCCAAAGGGTAGCCCCTGGATAGACCTGCAAGTTGAGGTAGTGTTGTGATTGACTGGGTATTTGGGGAACCCCAGAAGGTGGCTTGGATGGCCTCAGGTGGTTCCTGGCTGCAGAGAGGGAAGCGGAGTTGGGACGACGTCAGCCGGGGTGATGTCACGTGGCAGGGATGGCTTGGGTCTTCTCTGGGTCTCATGCTCCAACCTCAGGGCTGTTCTTGGAGGTGCTGTGACACGCCCTTTGCCTCAGTGGAGAGTCTCACCCTGTGTATTGGTAAAGGTCAGTCTGGCTCAGTTTAATTTGAGATTCTGTTCGCGTCTCTTGATTTAGACCTCTGTCAAGCCAGTCCTTGAATTTAGGGTCTTTCTCTGATGTCATCGGAATTACTGGTTGGTATATGTGACCACGAGGAGATTGTCATTATTCAGGAGGTGTGGAGTGAGGGAAGAGAAATGCCATGATTTCTATCGCATCATGTGAAATCAGTTTAGAATTTTGATGGCATCCTTGTATTCTTTCCTTGGAGCTGGGTGATTTTCCACATAGGGTGGAGAGTGATGAGGAAGGAGTTTGCTGCCTGTAAAGAGGTCCTCGGGCCCAGAGTCTTTGTTTGGGGGCAGGAGGAGCAACAGTGTGGACATGTGACCAGGCCTGCACCTGGAAACCTGTGAGGGCTTGCCACTGTCATTTGGTTACAGAAGGTGTTCAGTGGTGATCTGGTTTGGCATACTTTTGAGGGAACTTCTTCTCCCAAATAATAATACTAGGACTCTTTCATCTACAAAGGTGACCTGAGCTGTTTTCCAGATGGGACTGGGAACATTCCAGGAGAAATGCTTCCCTTAGGTTTGCTTAGGGTCTTCCTGTTGGCTGAGCTAGTGTTCCATTTAGGGCCCAGAAAGACCAACCTTCACATTGAAGAAGCCTATCTGTGCTCTTCATGGGGAGAAGTGTCAAATGTAATTATAAGAGGAGTCTTTTTCTTTAAACAGTTGATTCAGAAATGTTGCAAGTTTAATTGAAGACCTTGTCTACATTTTTACATTTTCCTTAGGGACAGGGAAACTAGTATCTTTCTGTGGGTTGCTTTTTAAATTTATATTTAATGTCTTATTTGGGTCTCAAATGAAGTAAGTGGTTATACTTAACTTTTCTTCCTATGCATTTTACTCAAAGTAGCCTCTGGGCAGCACTTCTGTCCCAAGAGTTGGTTAACCTCTCGTCTCAGTGATCTCCTTACCTACCAGTATACCTAGTATGTATGGCAAGCTATACTGACCTCTTGGTACTGGGATGACTGGTTTATCTTTCTCTTCCCTGCATTGATATAGGGATCCTATATGGGGATATGTTTTCCGTCTCCTAGAGTCTGACGAAGTTCCTGGCACACAGTAGGTATTCATTAAAACAGGTGGAATTAGGTTGACATTCCAAGGGTTTTAGGGGAGATCTGACTAGTTTGGGTGCTCAACTTAGCAAGGAGATGAAGTGCCTTTTCAAGGATGCACCTCAGTGATTCGTCAAGCAATTGGGCTGTTTATTTTGAGATTCAGAAAGTAAAGTGTTCATTTAGCAGACCACATCTCTTACAATCTGATGTTATCCACTTCTGTTGACTCTCCCCCAGAGTCCGAGATTTGGGGGCCGTTCCTGCTCAGAAGGCAGGGAGGTTGCTGGCAAGTCCCCTGGGCTCTGCAAAGGATGTGTGGTCGTGTGGGCACTGCCCAGCTGGGTTACAACTTGTTTACTGCCGTTGGTTTTAAAGGGATGAGGTAATCTTAGCTCAGCTTAGTTTAATACACAACAGTTTCGTTTGTGGAGGAAGTCGTTGTCTATTGAAGTTTTTAGGATGTTAGGGGCGTTATGAATTGCAGTCAAGTGGGTATCCTCTTATATAAGTGCATCTGACAAGCCAATTTCACAAGCACATTTCATCAGTCACAGTTGGATGGCAAGGTTTATTGTTTAAAGTGTGTGTGTGTGTGTGTGTGTGTGTGTGTGTGTTTAAAGTAAGGAAAGGAAGCCTCTATATAGAAACCAAATAGTTTCAGAGGCCAAGAATGGCATGAAGGCATCGATATTTAGGAATCTGGACAATCATAATTCCTGTTTCCTCTTACTCTGTTACTTCTGATCTCTGGGACTTGGAGACAGCTATTAATTGAACTGCTCGTTCAGAATATTGAGATGTAATGAAATGCGAGTGTTGTGACCACCGGGCGGGTGTGGGCCCCTGGGACCAGTGCTGAGGCTGATGAGGCTACTCTGAGCAGTGTCTTTACCAACTTGGCCTCTGAGCCAGAACCACGTGCTTTGTTCGCTCTCGGACGGGCTGCCCATCCCTTAGTCAGTTGGTAAATCACTTTGGATGTGTTGACAACCTCAGAAAGTCACAACTTAGGGGGAAAAAAGTTCAAATTTGAAAAAAAGAAAAGTAAGGGAATGATCTAGTGAGACAAGTTCTGCCTAAAAAATAAAAGCTTCGAAGACATAAATTCTGTGTTATAAACAACTTGTAATTTTGATCGTTTTCAGTTGTAACTCCAACAGCCTCTATGATAGATCTTAAATATGTTTATCACAGCTGGAAAAAGGCTTTATTGTCAACCTCGTTTATCATACCACCTACTCTGCTTGTATCTACTGTAGCTCTGCTTTTTTGTTTTATGTTTTTTAACGGGGGAGGGGAGGTTGCAGATGAACGTAAATGATACCTAGAAATTTAAACAGGGGAAAAAAAAAAAGATGTATTCAGCCAGTGTTCTTTCTAGGTTATAGCTAGACATTGGCTGGCAGCCTCCAAGCTGTGTGGTTTATTGAATAATACTTAATACTTAGCACAGCCCTTGGTGAAGATCTTTTTATGGCCTTTTCTGAATGTTTTACAAACATAACTAAAGCTTATCCAGATGAGAGCAGGGAGCTTTCTTTTTTAAAAGGAGCAAAATTTGGCCTTTGGGATGCTGTAGTTTAGAGAGTAGAAAGAGAATTGTGGCCAGGGGGAGACCTTCTGCGTTCTGGGAGAGCTTGCACAGGGTTTGGCCTTGGTAAATCTGGGCTTGCATTGCACCCAGCATTAATATTTAGTGATCAATTTCAGGTAAGTTATGGAGTCCCCCTGAGCTTCAGGATGTTTGGGAAACCTTGTGAGGAGTTGGGCCCCTTACTATATGCTCCACATTTTTTCTTCCTCCTTTTATCCTCCAAACCAGAGATTGTTCCTGCCTTGATTCTTCATAGCTTCGATTTTGCCCTGCCACTCTGCCCATAATTGGGTGCCATTTGTTAACATAATTTGGAAATTGCAAATTAATTTTAATAATATCTTACGCCAAGTGTAATGAGGAAAGTCAGTTATATGGTCCCAAATCATATTACAAAGTTAAATGGAAACCAGTTTAGGTTATTTTAATTTATCTGTTTCTTTGCCATTCCATCTGATGTATACTGGAGGATCAAATTTCGCTAGATTGAAAACCCGAAGATTGGTTCGTAACATTTCAGAACTCCATTTAACTTTGCAGTTGGAGCTCTCGGCTTTTAAGAATGATGCTGTGTTTGGAGTCATCGTCAACATCACTGCGATTTCTGGGAACTGAATGGAAATGGTGGATGATGGGAATGAGAGAACCCAGCAGTGGTGTGTTGTGTTCCTCGGACCCCCAGGGGAACTGCCCGCTGTGGGTCCTCATTGGGGCCGCAACTTACAAGAGCACAGACCCTAACTTCCTGCTTGAGGTGGTAGCACAGGGGGCTCAGGGGCATGGGGCACCAGCTTGGCTGGGGTTTCCCATCCTCAGCTTCCTGCAATGTTCTCCTCCTGCATGCCCTGCTGGGAAAACTCTTCCTGTTCCAGCTCTTTGCCCTTTGGCAGCTTCCCAGGCAGCCCTGACTGCCTCAGACCTTTTACGTATTTGCTGATTGCCAGCCCCGGGGTCTCTATGAGATGACTCGAGAACTGAGCCCCAAAGGGGTACCCCCAAATGACTGTTGAAGATGGGAGAAGGGTGTGCAAGAGACCAGCATGGTCCTGGTCTTGCTGATCTGGTTCGGGGCTGGCAAGCAGGGTCCCTTTCCTGCACCTCATGCAGCCTCCTCACCAAGCTTTTGGGCTATGGCCTCTATGGTGGAGCAGCATTCAGTGCCCAAAACTGCTTTGAACTTCACTTAGGACAGTGTCAGACAGGAGCAAATGCACTTTTCCCCCCGAATTTTGATTGTGCACGTAACGTAAAATTTATGTACGCATAACATAAAATATACATAAAATTGACCATCGTAACCATTTTTAAGTGTACAGTTCAGTGACATTCAGTATCTTCACCCTGTTGTGCACCCATCACTACCATCTATTTCCAGAACTCTTAATATTGCAAAACTGAAACTGTCCCAGTTTAACAAACACTACCTCCCCATCTCTGCACCCTTTTCCTGCCCCCAGTCCTTGGTAACCACGATTCAACCTTCAGTCTCTCTGAATTTGACTACTCCAGGTACCCGATAGACGTGGGATCGAACACTGTTTGTCCTTTTGTGTCTGGCTTGTTCACTTACATGATGTTTGCAAGGCCCATCCACGTTGTAGCATATGTCAGATTCTTTTCAAGGCTGAGTAATATTGCATTGTTTGGATAAACGGCACTTTGTATATCCATTCATCTGTCAGTGGGCACATGATTGCTTCCACCTTTTGGCTACTGTGAATAATGCTGGTACAAACGCGGGTGTGCCAATATCTGTTTGAGTCCCCGCTTTCAGTTCTTTGGGTGTATACCCAGATGGGGAATTGCCGCATCACGTGGTAATTCTATGTTTGATTTTCGAGGAACCACGATACTGTTTTCTACAATTGCTGCACGATTTTACATTCCCACCAGCCTTGCACACAGGTTCTAGCTTCTGCAAATCCTCGTTAGCATTTGTTGGTCTGTTTGTTGGTTGATTGGTAGTAGCCATCCTAATGGGCATGAGAAAGGATCTTATTTTTGATTGAGGGCATTTTAGAGTTTGAGCGCATTTTAATAAAGTGTTTGGCCTTTTCGTGGGCACCTGTGGACTTAAAACCTGAAGGTCTTTGGTGGAGGAAAAAGAGAGAGAGGGTATGAACCACTGTTAGTAGCTGATTTTGTACCGGTCATTCATTTGCCCTGGGGTTTACTAGGCACCTGCAATTCCACAAGCCTGTGTTAGGGGGTCCCTTGTGAAAGGCAGAAAACAGATGCAGTGCAGTCCTTGCTGTCCAGGGGCTCACAGTCCAGTAGGCTAGTTAGTGAGTGCCCAGACACAAGGGGAGATGAGTGCAGCCAGGAGTCTGTGGCAGAGCAGAGAGTAGAGGGTTGAGCTGGCACCAAGGTGAATTTTTTTTTTAATTTTATTTATTTGAAGGGGGAGGGGCAGAGGGAGAGGGACAAGCAGACTCCCCACTGAGCAGGGAGCCCGGTGCGGGGCTCGATCCCAGAACCCTGAGATCACGACCTGAGCCGAAGGCATGGCTGGCATAGAGAAGATGGATGTTTTGATAGGAGCTACTGAGAAGCCTGTGTGCCTGGTGTCTTAGATATTGGGAATCTAAGGTGGGTTTGTGTGTTGTCCTTGGAGGGGGCATACCAGAAACTCAGACTGGAGGTGTTAGCATGGGTCAGATCACAAAGGGTCTTACAGGCCATTCTAAGGAGGTTTGATTTGATCTGGAAGGCACAGGAAGCCTTTGAAGAACTTGAGTGAAAGAATGGGAACCATCAGATTTGCATTTTAGGAAGACTGCCTTGGAATCAGGGTAGAGGGTAGATTATAAAGGGTTAGACTTGGGGGGGGGGTCTAGCCCCCAGCCAGGTGTGTGCTGTGTAGCAACCAGCGAAGAGGTGGTGGTAGCAGTAGTGAGGACTTGGTATGGATGCCACAGCACCCCGAAGTGGCCATTGTATAATGGTTAAATTCAGACAAAGAAAGTTGGTAAAAGTTAGCTGATTTTGTACCGGTCATTCATTTGCCCTGGGCTTTACTAGGCACCTGCAGTTCCACAAGCCTGTGTTAGGGGGTCCCTTGTGAAAGGCAGAAAACAGATGCAGTGCAGTCCTTGCTGTCCAGGGGCTCACAGTCCAGTAGGTCTCGGTCTCGTTTCGCCTTCAGATTTTAGCTTTGCCAACCTCAGCCTCCACCACAAGGTGGAAGTCACTAATCCCTCAGCTGAAGGTAAAACCCATGCCCTCTGGCCCCTGTGTGGTGACGTGAGTGTCTATAGAGATGGGTGACACAGTGCCACCCACCTGGAGGCTTTTGCTCGTGGACCTGCAGTGGATGCCACGTGTTCTGCGGTTCGTGGCTGTTGGGCATGGCTCGGGGCCCCGGTGGTCAAGGGCCTCTGCCTGCCTGCTTGGTATTTAAAGGACTGGGTCGCTGCCCAGCAGGCGTCCCTGTGTGTTCTCCGGCAAGCTAAACCTGGACTTGTGTTTCAGGAGTGAGTGCAGGGTTTTGGGTTGTGGACTCCAGCTCTGGCCCCCGCGTTCACTGTGTAATTTTTGCTCACTACGCACAGTGGGGCCTGGGTGCGTTAGGACTGTACCGTACCATCTGGGTACCATTGTGCGGCGTCGGTAGGTGTGGGAATGATGTTATAATCCCTTTTGGGGGGGGGGGGCGCCCAGGCTAATTTCTGCTGGGTGTGCGGCATGTTTTTATTTATTTATTTATTTATTTATTTATTTATTTATTTATTTATTTAAAGATTTTATTTATTTATTTGAAACAGAGCGAGTGGGGGGGGCAGAGGGAGAGGGGGAGAGAGAGAATCTTAGGCAGACTCCACGCTGAACAGAGAGCCCGTACGGGGCCTGACCTCATGACCCTGAGATCACGACCTGAGCCGAAATAAGGAGTCGGGTGCTTAACCCACTGAGCCACCCAGGCGCCCCTGTGCTGCATGTTTTTAGAAACATCTGTGCATGGTAGCATGAGACCAGGGCTTCATTTCCATTCTGTCGCCAACTAGTGGGGGAATTTGGGGAAAGCTGTTGAATCTCTCTAGAGCTCCATTTATTCATCCGTAAGATGGTATTATAGAGGTTTAAGGCTCAAGAGTTCTTGATTATGTGATCTGTGACTCAGGAGGCCTGCAGATAGGGTTCAGAAGACCTCTTGAAATTGCATGCAAACTCTTTGTAAGTATAGTTCTTTGGAGAAAGGGCCCAGCCTTTATCAGACTTTGTGAGAGATGCAGGACCTGACAAAACCATGATCGATCTCAGAGGCTCTGTGCTTTCATTCATCAGCATCGGCATCCGGGTGGCCCCTCCCCGGCCTGATACTTAGTGCTCCCCTCCCTCCTCTGAGTGGTGGGTGGTGGTGACTTGGGCCTGCCCAGAGGTTCGAATCAAGTAAGCAGAAGCTCAGCCAGGGTTAGCGAAATTAAATCACTCAAAGAAAAATCGATGTTAGTGAAATTAAGTCACTTGATCTTAAAAGCAACATAGAATAGCAGTTTTTCATATTCATGGTGCTGTTTCCTCCCTCTAGGTATCTTACAGTTCTTTCCATTGGTTTGTTTTTGATGTCCTTTTCGAGGAGAAGCAGCTTTGGGCGTTCGTAGGAGGTTGTTAGACACCCCAGTTGGGGACCCGGGATTTTGTCCTAGGTCGATTAATCAGGAAGTATTAATCCTAAGTATTACAGTCTGTTTTCTGCTGGAGGAGACCCTGCATAGTTTAAAGATGATTTGGAAGGCGTGTTAGGATCTTGCCGTACTTTGCTGCCGCCGTGGGCATCCATCACCACGTTCCCGCAGCTCTGCTAGCACACTGCAGTGGAGAGCAGACTCAGTACACTGCAGTCCCTGTTGGGGAGAGATTCTGTTTCCAGCGCTCCCAGCGAACGTGTGAGTGAGGATGGGGCCACCTCCGAGGGGGCTGGGGGCAGTTGGGGGGGGGTATGGCCCTGGAAGGATGACAAAGCGCTTGTCATCTCCTTTGGGTGTGGTTTAGGGCCAAGAAGATGGAGCAAGTAAGGAATGAACTGCGAGCATTTGTTCTCATTTTGGTGATGATTATAATAAAAAGGACATGGTTTTGGTAAAACCCTTCACCAGAAGGTAAGGTGCAAACACGCTGAGCCCCCTCCTGCTCCTCTCTCTTCAGACTCTTCTTCCTTCCATCCTACTTCCCACAGGTGAGCTTTGCAGATACTCACCACGTACAGCAAAATGTTGTGTCCTTGGTCTTTTTAAAACATCAGTGTACAATTTGTGGTTTTTCGATGTCATGTATCTTGGATATCTTCCTGTAGCAGAGTGATCTACTTTGTTTTTAACGTGGCTTTGAGTGTACAAGTAATCCATGAATATATGCTCCTTGTAAAAACGAAAATGGCATATCACAGAGTAGAAGGTGACAGATGTAACCTGTCCTCTCCCTGCCCCTGGAGGTAACCTTACCCCTGAGAGCTCGGCGAGTGGCCTTCCAGGTGTTTTCTCCTACGTGTGTACATAGATACCTGTATAAACTGGGGAGAGTTGGCAGGTGAGGAGGGGAAGCAGCCACAGAGTGATATAGATAGCTGTGGTGTGGGGGCAGAGGGAGAGGGAGAGGGAGAATCCCAAGCAGACCCCACACTCAGCGCAGAGCTGGATGCGGGACTTGATCTCGCAACTCTGAGATCACGACCTGAGCTGAAATCAAGTCAGACTCTAAACTGACTGAGCCACCCAGGCGCCCCTAGATAGTTTAACAAACAAACATAAATACAATCCTTTTTGTCCTGAGTCCTGTCTCTTTTAAATAACTGTTTTCTGTTACAGTAGTTTTAGATTCACAGAAAAGCTGCCTCACCAGTACAGAGTTCCTGCACGGCCCTTCACAGCTTCCCCCCCTCCCCCCTCCAACATCCTACGTGGCCGTGGTATGCTTGCCGGGATCACTATGTTACTGTTCGTTACCTGCACTCAGGACTTGACTTGGATCTCACCTGTTTTTGCCCAGGAATTCTTCTCTTGTCCCAGCATCCCATGCAGGACCCTGCATTACGTTTAGTCTCTGTGTCTCTGTCAGCTCCTCTGGTCTGTGACGATTTCTCAGACTTTCCTCGTCCTTGGTGGCTGTGACCATTTTGAGGAGCACTGGTCAGGTGTATGTGGAGTGTCCCTTCATTTGGGTTTGTCTGATGGTTTTCCTGTGTTGAGATCAGGATCATGGCGTTGGAGTGGGGAGACCCCAGAAGTATAGTGCTTTTCTATCCCAGCCCGTCCAGGGAATACCCTGTCAGCGTGTCTGATCCCCAGGGATGTTACCTCTGACCACCGGCTGATGTGGTGTTCACTGGGCTTCCCTCCTGTAAAGGGCTTTTTAAAAATCAGCTGTATGTCGATACTCTCTGTTCTTTCCACTTGCTCTGTATTGATCACTGAAAGGAGGTCTTGTAGTTTCTGTGGAAAATGGACATACAGGAGGGTGCCTGGGGGGCTCAGTCGTTAAGCGTCTGCCTTCAGCTCAGGTCATGATCCCAGGGTCCTGGGATTGAGCCCCACATCGGGCTCCCTGCTCCTCAGGAATCCTGCTTCTCCCTCTCCCACTCCCCCTGCTTGTGTTCCTGCTCTCGCTTTGTCTCTCTGTCAAATAAATAAATAAAATCTTAAAAAAAAAATGGACATGTAGGTTGTGTCCCAGTTTTTGATTTGATTTGATTATTTATTTTTTTTAAGATTTTATTTATTTGCGAGAGAGAATGAGAGAGAGAGAGAGCACATGAGAGGGGGGAGGGTCAGAGGGAGAAGCAGACCCCCTGCTGAGCAAGGAGCCCGATGCGGGACTCGATCCCAGGACTCCAGGATCATGACCTGAGCCGAAGGCAGTCGCTTAACCAACTGAGCCACCCAGGCGCCCAGTTTTTGATTTTATAAATAAGATTCTAGGGAATACTTTTTGTCTGTTTGCCTCCGCTATGGGAGGGATGGGTCCCAAGAAGCGAGGGACTGGGTCCCAGGTTTTGGGCATTTGGATTTTTGTGTCGACGTTGCCTTCCCAGAATGGCTGTAAATGTGCTGTTTACGCATTGCCTCGTGTCCACCCAAGCTTGGTGTTACTAGATTTGCAACTTTTTGCTAACCTGAGAATTTAAAAATGTTTTAGTTCATATTAATCATGGGAAGCGTGCTTATGATGCCTTGGAAACCTGAATGTCGGTGAGCGCAAGGACTGGACTTTCCAGTAACATTTGCTAAACATCTGTTTAGCACTAAACTCTGATAGAAGAAAAAAAAAACTAATCGGAATCTGTTCTCGAGGAATCAGAGCCTTCATTTAAAATCTCTTTTCCCCACAACATCTACCTAAGATATTCTACTTGGGGCACCTGGTGGCTCAGTCAGTTAAGCGTCTGCCTTCGCCTCAGGTCATGATCTCCAGGTCCTGGGATGGAGCCCCGCATCTGGCTCCTGGCTCAGCGGGGAATCTGCTTCTCCCTCTCCCTTTACCTCTCCCCCTGCTCATGCTCTCTGTCTCTCTCCGTGTCTTTCTATCTCAAATGAATAAATAAAATCTAAAAAAAAAAAGAGATATTCTCCTTGGGCATAGGTGCCAGCATTTAAATACGGAAAGCACTCAATAGACACTAGCCTGGATTTGTTGTTTTCCATCTAAGACGGTGGTGAGAGCTGCTGTCTGGATGGTATGGGGAGGCTGTTGGGGAAGGGAGAGCTACGTCTTGCTCTGGTGTACTAGAGGATGCAGGGGAGTGGTCACACCACATGAGAACCCGGGGTCCTTTGTCTCCAGGGTCATTGCGTTTTGCCAGGGCTTTGGCTCGTGTCTCCTTTGCCTGAGGCATCGACCTCCATAGCAAGCACGGAGGAGCCCTGGAGCATGTGCAGGCCCACTCCCTTACCTCCAGCCCCGCTGCTTGGTGCCATGTGAACACCCGCTCCTTAATGCCCCTCCATCGGCTGTGGCTGGGGGACCCCTGCAGCTGGGTCCAGGAGGAGCAGAAGGCAGCCGACGTGAGGTGGTGTTGGCCATGGGCTGGCGGGCATTAACCCTGCCTGTAAGTAGTGTCCCCTGCATGTGGGGGGACAGGATTTGTTACTCTACGATGGGAACTTGAGGCTTCTGTTTAGATTTATTTCTCCTTTGCAAACAACTCCATTGGTATCGTGTACTTGGAGCGTGGTTTCTTGGCAGGTCCCTGGGAAGGCCGGTCCGCCCAGCTCCTGAGCAGGGCCACTGTCCATTGGCCCCTGCCTCCCCCTGCAGAACACGGAGGATGCTGCCGACTTGGTCAGCGGCTCTCTGTGGCCCGCTGCTTCCCCTGCACGCCGACGACAGAGGCTGGCCTTGTCCAAGCGCCACCAGCGGGGCTGGCTCCGCCTCCCTGGGGCCTGTTTGTGCCCTGCTAGGAGGATTATCTGTTTTCTGCGTTTCCCGGCTGTCTAGGGTAGAAACCTTAAAGGCTACACCCTGCATTATCCCAAAGAGGGGAGATGGGAGAAACTTTGGACTCTCTCGAAGCGCTGAGGGGATGCTCCTGCACTGCACCTGCTCTCTGGCTACTGTGGGAGATGTGCCCGTTACCCAGTACCGAGGAGCGCTAGGGTTTACCCCGTGCCACTTAATCGCCACACTTTTATTAGTTTAATTTTGCCAACTAAAATTTATAATTGTTCTTGTCTACACGGATGTACCACGATACTGCCTTTTAAGCAGATTAACACCGTGACATGCTAGGGTGGATGGGTGCAGGGAAACGGAATTGGAGGGGTATTGGGTATCAGGAGGATACTCAGAGGAGTGTCATTCCATGCCAGGCTCATTCGTCCTCTGTGACAGTCCATCAAGTGGGCGTGCGTGTCACCCCTTCACAAATGAGAATGAGCCTTGGGTAGGCTCCAGGGCTCTGGCTGTATGGCTGTGTGGCTTTGGGAACACCTGCCACCTTCCTGGAGTGAGTGGTGATGGCAGCATGGTTTCACCCCCTTGCCTTGGGGCCTCCGCCTGCAGGGCCCTGGCTGTAGCACCCCTGAGCCCGCTCGAATGGAAAGCCTGGGCAAGAGGGGATGCAGATGCTGGTGGAGGGTGATGTGGCCCCTCACCTCTCACTAAGTGGTTTGAAGGCAAGAGTTAGTTGCTCATGCTTGTCCAAGTTCTTCATATAGTCGAGAGTTACATTGTTCCCCACCTGGACGTGTAAAGAAAAAAAAAAAAAAGAACTTCTCAATGGCTCTGGAAGAACATAGAGATTTTTTGATTGGCTGGTAGCTCTCTTAACATTAGGGCATCTTTATGTGGTCTGAATTTCAGCATCAAATAAAGAACGTGTGTGCTAAGGTCGAGAGGGCTGGCTTCTCTGTGACTTGCGGAGGAAAGTTTGACCCGTTTTCTAAGTAGAATTGTTACAAAGAGCAATGCGTGGAAGGAAAACTGTTTGAGCGTCGAGATAAAGGTGGGTCTGTGATTTCGTGGGAGCGCAGAGAGCGATGAGGGGCAGTTGTCTGATAGAGTTGAAATCCTGTGTTCCAGATTTACGAGCTCCGTCTCCATCCACCAAGGAAAACATCCCATGTACAGGAAGAGTTCTTTTAGTTGGGTGAGATTTTGTCTTCTATTTTTTCCCCATGGTTTGTGAACAACAACAAAAAAAGAATTTGACATTCTGCAATGGAGTTAGCTTATGGCAATAGTCTATGCTTTTCAGTGGAACATGAGGTCGGAAACAAGAACAGTTAACCCCCTTGGTCACTGTCTTTTCCCTTTATATGTGGGTGGAGATAGCTGTAAGGCTCTTTACAGGTTTCTTTTGTTGTTTACCTGTGACGGGTCAGGGCTTTGGGCTTGACAGAGTGTCTACCCTGAGAGCCATCGAAGGGGTGCCTGTGATGGTCAGATGGATCTTGAGGAGCGTTCGTGGGGAGAGGGGCTCTCCCACACCCATGCACCTGGCCATGGCATCCTTGCTGCCTCACAGGACCTCCAAAGTGGAATTCTCTGCTCCAGGATGGTGGGAGGAAATCAAGATTTAAGCCCCAGCTCTGCTCCCCTCCCCCAGTAACAGAGTGACCCTCGTGGGTCATTTGGTTGTTCAGTCTTGGTGTCCTCAACTGTAAATAGGGCAGATGACACAGCCACAGAGTTACCAGCAGGAAATGCAATCAGGCTTATAAGAGCTCCACGGACATCTTTATTACCTCTTTAGGCAGCCCTGCCTGACTTCAAGTAAATCCCACTGTGTGTTCTCAGATGGAGCCCACATCGGTCCCCCTGTGGGGGTCCGAGTTCTGTGTTCGCCTCCCCCATCGGGGTCATGTAGGACCCTGCAACCAGGAGAGGGATTTCTGGTCCCTGGTCCTTCCTGGCTGTCATGTGGATGTTCTCCCCTTTGGTCTCATCTCCTTTCAACTATGGAGACAGAAACCCAGTTTGGGGGAGCTCTCCTCTGGCCCCTTACTCTGCTAAGTCTCTCTCAGTACAGTCTAAGACCACCTGACTTTTTTTTTTTTTTTTTTGGCAGCCACAACGCCCCATCATCACATGCAGAAATTATATCCAATTAAATCTCCTGAGTCTTTTTCACACCTCCTACATTTGTGCATTTCTTTTTTTTGCACCCAAGTGTCCAAATAACATTATTTCCTCTCGATTGCAATTCCAATCTGTTGATCTTTTTAGCTCTTGACTCTGTCATCCAATGTATTTGCCATCTCTCCTAGAAACTTGGCATCCTTGAATTAGATAAACATTTTATCTGTGCTGTCGTTTAAGTAATTGATAAAAATGTTGAAACATATAGGACTCAGAAAGAGCCCTGTGACCTTCCACTAGAGACCTTCTTTGGGCCATTCATTAATCAGCACATTGGAGGGTGAATTGCACGTTTACTCAGCTTGTCAAATGTAGCTCATCAAGGATGTGATGAGATTTTAACAAGGCACTAAGATAAAGTCTAGTGTCCCCACAATCTACCAGTTAAAAAAAATATCGTTATGCTAAGAGGAAAAAAATCCAAAAATCACAAGTCATTGTGGACTAGGATGGTTTAAGGCTTATGACCCATGGCTTCGCTCTGCAGCAGTGTGTTTCTTTTATTCTGACTTTGGTTGATAATACTGCTGGAGTGCAGTGGGGAATATTATTACTGGGTTGCTTGGGTTTTGGGCTGTTATCTGGAGCAGAGTGGGATTGAGCGAGAGATGTTTAACTGATCTTTTTGGGGAGGTCTGGGAGGGCACTGGTTCAGGACATCCTCTCCTGCCAGGACACTGAGAGTGGCTTCTGTGGGCTGCTCTATGGGCTGGTGGGTGGGCCACCCCGTGGCGTGGATGGAGAAATCCCAAATGCAGAGGCTACCTGGTCTTGGTAAAAATGGCAGCATGCCTCAGTGAAGGAGTCAGGGATGCATCGGCCTCCAGATGCTTGGATAAGCACAGAGTGGAAAAAATACCTCTCTGGAGGTGTTAGAGCAGAATAATAAATGCATTTGCTGTAGAAGGTACAAAGGCCTTTGCAAGAGTGGGAGTGATGACCTAAGGGATGGCAGGAGATTGTGATATGGGGGGGGGGGGGGAGGTGTGCAGACAGGCTGGAGTGTGATTCCCCCTTGTCATGCTTTCCCTACCACATCTTACAAGGCAAGAGCTGTGTGGAGCTGTAGATGTATCTGGCCATAAGACACAACTTGCCAACACCCAAAGCTAGAAAATTGATGAAATAGAGTGAGAAGAATTCTGCCCTTGAGTCGTATCAGATAGTGAGGGTCAGCCACAGGCTCGTTTGCAGAGGTGGTGATTTGCATGTGGGATTTTAGCTTCTGCCCACTCCCTGGGGAGGTACGTACAGACGCCCATCTGTGTGACCACTTACACCTGCCTCGGGTGCTCAGAGCCCTTTTCCCTGGGGAGTCTGTGCAGGATTCTTGCTGAGGCCCGCTCTTTGTGCCCCAAGGGCTCTGGCTGGGCTGGGTGCTGCCCCACAGCCATGCCTGGCCTGGTGGCAGAATTCTAAATGCCCAGCCTGTCGGTGAGCCTACTTTCCTTCCTGCTGGGCTCTCCTTGGTCCTCGTTGGTGGATGGGCAGCATCGCCTGTCTTTAGCAGTCCGTTTACACTTGTGTGATCCACACGAGGGGCAGAATAAAATGCAGTGAAAGTTTTCCCTTATACTTAAAAAAAGTGTGGTCAAATACGCATAACATAAAATTTACCATCTTAACCAGTTTTGAATATACAGTCATGTTAAGTATATTCACATTGTTGCACAGCTAATCTCTAGGACTCTCTTCATCTGGAAAAAATGAAATCCTGCACTCATTAACCAACAACTCCCCCTCCCCCACACCCTGCACACACCCTTCTGCTTTGGGTCTCTATGAATTGGACCACTATACTAGTGGAATCATATAGTATTTGTACTTCTGTCCTGGCTAATTTTGCTCAGTAGGAGGTCCTCAATGTTCATTCATGTTGTAGCCGGTGTCAGAGGTTCCTTCCTTTTTAAGGCTGAATAATATTCCACCGTATGAATAGACCACATTTTGTGTATCCATTCATCCATCAGTGGACACTTGAGTTGCTTCCTCCTTTTGGCTACCAGGAATAATGCTGCTATGGACATGGGTGTGCAATCCTCTCTATTTTTGTTTGGTTACTGGCCACTGCCAGGATGACCACTCCCAAAGTCCTTATTTTTATGATATTCATGCCCAGACTCCTCCGTGGTCTTTCTGTCGCTTTGTGAGTGTTAAGGCGATGCCTCCGGCTGGGGTTTTCCCCTTGGCTTCTTTAGCACCTTCTGTTCCAGGCGCTGTTCCCTTTGCCCTTCTCTGGCATGCCTAGCTTCTCTTTCTGCTCTCCTCAGACCTCTCCCTCCCCTTTCTTCTCCACTGCTTTAGTCCCTGCTGCCCTTTCTCCCAGCTCCACGGGCCCCTGCTGTCATCCTCAGCTCCTGCTGTGTGTTGCTTTTGGTTAGGCTTGCTTGTCACAGGACAGCTCTCTCTGGGCATCAGAGATCCGGTGTCCTGTCATGTTTTGTGTGATGGTTCTTTATAGTAGGTGTGCATTGACTCATGGGACATGCAGCAGTGGCAGCTGAGTGTGCATCAGGCCCATGGTGCCGACTCCGTTCGGGTGGCTGCAGGTGAGCCTGGGAGTCTGCGTTGGAGAACACGGAATGTGCTGGTTTTAGGGCCCCGTCAGGACCCCAAAGGCAAGAACATGTTGATTTTTTCACTGTGGACTTCCGAGCTCCCGGAAAGTGTGTATTGGCACGTGGTAGGTGTTTTATAAGTATTTTTGGAAGACTAAATAAATGTAGTCCCTCTTATTGCTCAATTTTAATATTTCTTTGTATATTTTGGATACAAGTTTGTTATCACATATATGTTTTGCAAAAAAAAAAAATGTCCCAAACCTGCATCTGAATTGTGGGGAAACTGAGGCACAGAGCAGCGAAGCAGCTGACCTCAGGCCAAGTGAGTGGCAGGCGGTGCCCTCCCCTCTGACAAAGCCCCCAAATCAGCTAGAAGGCCTCAACAATTCAAGAGACTGACCTTTGACACCACATCCATGAAGAAGTGCAGCCAGGTGCAGAGGGAGCAGATGAGTAGGATTTGTACACGGATAATCACCTTGTTTAGATAACGGGCTAATTGAAAGAGTACGGGTCACTCGAGGTAACTGGAACATTGTAAAATATTTTTGAAATGAGGATGTGAACTGGAATGATGTAACACGTTCTATAAAAGCCTGTGAGATAGGATGGGGGCCACAGGGCTGACTTTTATTTGGAAGGTTAGCCTGGTTCTGAGCAGAAAACCCAAAGTCCAGAGAGAGGGGACAAGAAGGCAGGAGGAGCCTGTATTTTCCAGGTCAGGCTGCAGTTCTGTGCTTGCCTCCTGCTGGCTCCGTAACTCCGCTCCCCCAGCCCCTGGGGCCCCACAGCGCCATCAGCTGGCTGCACAGATTCCCCATTTGGAGCTTCAGGGTGCTGTCTGGCCTGCACTTGTGCGCCTGGTGGTGTTGAGGAGATTGCCCCCCTGGGGGGGCCTGGCAGCGAAGCCTGATGCAGGCTCCCACAGGGCCCATGGGGGGCTGAGTGGCTGATATTGGGCGGCGGGGGGAGTATAACCAAGGGAGTCTAGTCCTTGTGTGCCTCCTCATCAAAAAGGCAACCAGCTAGGGGCGCCTGGGTGGCTGTCAGTTAAGCATCTGCCTTCCGCTCATGTCATGATCCCAGGGTTCTGGGATTGAGCCCTGTGTCAGGCTCCCTGCTCAGCGGGGAGTCTGCTTCTCCCTCTCCCTACACCCCTACCGCCCCCCCCCCCAAATAAATAAATAAAATATTTTTTTAAAAGAAGGCAATCAGCCATTGGGACTGGCAATAGTTACAAAGGATTCAGGGCTCTTACAAAGGTGCTTTAAACAATACAGGGACTTAGAATATTGGACTTTTGATATTTTAAGATCAGAAAGGCGTTTGGAATCACCACCAGAGCAGGCAAAGCTATTTTCATAAAGACCCAGGAAAATAGGTGTTTTTCCTCCGTTGGAGCAAATACAGCTTCATTCTGCACCAGTCTGTGTGGTTCCAGATGCTTTATGTGATGGGGACACTGGGGCTTATGTTCCTTCCAATCTTTGAAGTATTTCCCAGTGAAGTTTCCATTTCTTCACTGGAGAGGCAGGATGTAAACATCTCAGCCGGCTTTGTGAATTCTTTGCCACATTGTAGCACACTCTGCTAATGCTCAGAGCCTTCAGGGCTGCATCTTATGTGTGAATGGGTTTTTAGATTATGTTTATGTGTATGATAGAGATGGGTCTTCTGTAAGGCAGTGGAGGACAATTTGCACATTGAAAAATACACCGAATTTTTAATTTCTGTTCCGAAAGTCACCTGTGTGACGCAATCCCTTACATTCTTACGACTGTCTGTAGCTGTTGAACATGTCATGTGGTGGGGACTGCTTGCTGGGCGTGTGAACGATCAATGTACATATACAATGTAAACACATTCTCATTGACGCATGAAGATAAAAAGGCTTAACATGAATTGTGTGTGTTTACACTTACACAGAAAATTCTACTGTAACAGACTCTGGAGTATCCATAGTGTTTGTTATTACAACACTGTCTTTCTCTCCCCCCACCACCCACCATTTCTGATTTTTTGGTTCTTTGCAGTCTGGGAAGGAGTGGGCAGAGAGAAAGCCATGCTGCCCCTTCCCTGCCCACCTGGAGGGTGGGCTGAGACAACACGGCTAGGGGCTATGGATTCGGCAGCTGCAGGTGGACAGCGAGGTGCCAGGGCCGCTTCATCTCCACCCCATTCTCCTGCTTTGCTGTGTTTCACGCAGTTTCTGTGGGCTGCTTGGGGGATTTTCTGGTAGAGTGAAGATCAAATTAAGAAATACAGGTACACAGCTTTCATGGGCACCACACTGCAAATTGGAGTGGGTGGGGAGGGCAGTGACGGGGGGGGAGTGTTAAAGGATTACTTTCTAGGGCAGTGGTTCTCGCAGGGTGGTGCCCAGACCAGCAGGATCTGCATCACTTGGCACTTATTAGAAATGCAAATTCTTGGGTCCCCAAGCCTGTCTGTGTGTTAACAAGCCCTCCAGGTCGTTCTGATGAACGCTCAGGATTTTTGAAGGCTGTTCTACCTGCAAAACCAAGTTGACCTTGTAAGGGCGCCTCTCAGTCTGCTTCCCAGCTTCTGCCCAGTTGTTGCTCTTGTTTCTCTCCCTGTCTCACAGGCTGTCCTTCTGAGGGTTTCCAGAACTGCCACCTGCCACCTCCATGCGTGTGCCCCTCCCTCTGCCTGGCACCCTGCCCCCCCCTCCCCGCCTTTCCTGACAAGACCCCGCTCATTCTTCAGATCATCCTCAGGGATCCCCACCTCTGAGATGGCTTCCTGACCTCCCCAGAGATGGGGAGTCATGGGCCCCCATCTTTGTGGTCCCCTCAGCCCTGCTCATTGACCTGTTAAAACTTGTTCTCATTTAATTTGCCCCTAGCTGGAGAGGTAGTTGCTCTGTCTGCTTGTCCAAAACTCAGTTACACATGAGTCCTCTCCTAACCTCTTAAACCAGTGTGGCTCTCACGGAGTCCAGAGTTTTTATAGTACTAACTTATTGGTTCCAAAGAATTCATCTTAAGGGACATAAAGAACTTGTAGAGAGGACCAGTGCCGGGGTGGGGGGGAGGTATATTGGACTTTACCACCAAGAACCAGAGGTGACAACTGGTTGACTATCGTTTTACTCATTCTGCCTCTAGACCTGTAGTAAAATGATGCTAATGATGCTTCCCGATGTGTTTTATTTCCATCTATAAGCTAAGACTGTCCCATATTTTAAGGAAGAGTTGATCAGAGTTAAAAACATTTTAATTAGGTAACTACCTCTGATCATCTTTAATGGAATTAGTGTCAGAAGCCTAATCAACAAATTTGTTCATTTCCCCCTTTGTTATATGTTGTTAATATTTAGTTTGGGGCAACGAAATGGTTGAATGTTTTTTATGAATGTTTAATTTATGTAGTAATATTGCTTAAAGCTCAGTGCTGGCCACAGGAACACAAAAGCACTTCTCTGATCTTCGGGACAGCTTCCTTAGGGTACGTGTGAATAGCCCATTTTGCAGGCTTAGGAAGGGTATGTGACCTCTTGAGGGCAGGAGCCCATAAATGGCACTTAGGACTCGGGCCCAAGTCATCCCATTTTTCTTTTCACAGGAAACAAGACTGTGTTTAGCATAGAGCATATACTAAAGCTGTTATTGAATTCCTTCTATAGCTTGTCCACATCCTTAGATATGCAGCTTTTCTTTTGGGGTTTTCTCAGGCAACTGCTTGTTACTAACCCTTCTCATATTAGCAGATCTTAGGGATTTATTTCCCAAATATGTATAGTTTGTTTATGCCATTCACTTAAGTCCCTAGAGCAGACATTCTACATTTTGATGTTTTAAAAATATGTAGGAGTTTATTGGGAGCAGTGCTCTTTCAACTGAAAGACTTTATTTAAAATCTTATTTTGGGGGGCACTTGGGTGGCTCAGTCGTTAAGTGTCTGCTTTCAGCTCAGGTCATCATTCCGGGGTCTTGGGATCGAGCCCCATGTTGGACTCCCTGCTCAGCAGGGACCCTACTTCTCCCTCTCCCACTCCCCCTGCTTGTGTTCCCTCTCTCACTGGCTCTCTCTCTCTGTCAAATAAATAAAAAAAAAAAATCTTATTTTGGGGGAAGTGATTTCTTTTTTTTGTCATGTTAATCACCATACATTACATCATTAGTTTTTGATGTAGTGTTCCATGATTCATTGTTTGTGTATAACACCCAGTGCTCCATGCAGAGCGTGCCCTCTTTAATACCCATCACCAGGCTAACCCATCCTCCCACCCCCACCCCCTCTAGAACTCTCAGTTTGTTTCTCAGAGTCCATAGTCTCTCATGGTTTGTCTCCCCCTCCGAATCCCCCCCTTCATTCTTCCCTTCCTGCTATCTTCTTCTTCTTTTTTTTTTTTTAACATATAATGTATTATTTGTTTCAGAGGTACAGATCTGGAATTCACACGTCTTGCGCAATTCACAGCACTCACCATAGCACATACCCTCCCCAATGTCTATCACCCAGCCACCCCATCCCTCCCACCCCACCCCCACTCCAGCAACCCTCAGTTTGTTTCCTGAGATTAAGAATTCCTCATATCAGTGAGGTCATATGATACATGTCTTTCTCTGATTGACTTATTTTGCTCAGCATAACACCCTCCAGTTCTATCCACGTCGTTGCAAATGGCAAGATCTCATTCCTTTTGATGGCTGCATAATATTCCATTGTATATATATATACCACATCTTCTTTATCCATTCATCTGTCGATGGACATCTTGGCTCTTCCCATAGTTTGGCTATTGTGGACATTGCTGCTATAAACATCGGGGTGCACGTACCCCTTCGGATCCCTACATTTGTATCTTTGGGGTAAATACCCAGTAGTGCAGTTGCTGGGTCGTAGGGTAGCTCTATTTTCAACTTTTTGAGGAACCTGCATACTGTTTTCCAGAGTGGTTGCACCAGCTTGCATTCCCACCAACAGTGTAGGAGGGTTCCCCTTTCTGGGGGAAGTGATTTCTACCTCCCAGGCTCTCACCTGCCTGCCTGCCTCCAATGGGGTTGGGCTTGGGTACCAGGCCACCCTGCCCCTCCCATCCTCATCCCTTCCCGGGCCCTCTGCTCCCACACTGGTGGTCCTCCATCTGTTTTGGTCCTGCTGTTGCTGTTCAGTGGTTTTGGGCCTGCTGCCCAGACCCGCTGTGCCTACCTTCCACTGTGTTCTTTCCTTCTGCTTCCCGTTGGCCTTCATTTCCATAAGCTTCGATGATTCTTTAAGGGCCAGCCTGAGATCTCACATTCCAGAGATCTGTGGGGCTCGATCGCAGGGCCCTGGGACCATGGCCTGAGCCGAAGGCAGACACTTAACTGACTGAGCCACCTAGGGACGGACTGGGGGACAGAGGCTGGACCATGGGGAAGGTGTTGCTGTAGACGAGGCTAAAGATGACAGAGACTCGACTTTCTTAAAGTCGAGTTTTTTGGGTATCTGTTGCTTTGAAAAGGGAAAAACAGTGTTTTGCAATTTCCTTTTAATCATCAGTGAGTAGTAGCAAGGGCGTGTCTCTCTTTCATGCGCTGTGTGGAATATTTACTCCCTCAGTGCTTGTATTATTTCACGGCACCGATGAAGCATGTTGTATTCTCTTTCCTGTTTGTGGCTTGTGCCTTTTGAACACTATGTTATCATTCCTGGTCCAGCTGGGTTTTCCTTTTTCTGTTCCTATCACAAAATACCCCAAAGGCCGACGGTATCACTTACAGAATCCAAAACAGCTGGTGGCCGGGTCCTGCCTCGCACTTTGTGGCTTGGGCTTGTCTTCTCTTCAGGAATAAGTGGTTAGTTTCTTCCTACTTTTTTTTTTCTTTTCTTCTCTGAATGGGGGAAAGTGTCCAGTGTGGAGGCAGTTCTTTCACTTGAAGAATCCATCCATTCCAGCTCTGGGGCTTGTTAACTGAGTGGTCTGCATAGGCCGGGGAGTGGGAGACAGAGGACAGCCGATTCTTTCCTAGTGTCTGTTTTGATTACAGTATAAAAGTTTGGCAAACTTTGGTTATGAGTCTTCTTGCTCTTTCACTGGGTATTGAATTTTCTGGTCTGTGGGAAAGGATAGCAAACAGTTGTTGCCCTAACGCCTTACAATGTGATCAAACACACATTGGATGCAATAAGAGATTGCATCCAAGTGATCCTCTGTAGAAAACTTCTGTTTATCATTTAAGAGCAAACTAATATACTTAATTTCTGATGACACAGCAGGAATATAAAACTTTAGGCTGGGCCTAGGAAAACATGAATAGTACAAAAGTAAAAGAGACTTCCACAATGAGTCACTGACCTGAAGCCATCATTGGGTGATATTTCTTGGTTTTGAGAGTACTCTGGTGGCAAATATCTGATAGATGCTTTATTCTCTCCATTCCACCTTAGGCTCACCTTGGCCCCAGTCAGGCAGCACGTCTTTACAGAAGCTGCTGTATGCCCGGATGTTCGGCATGAGAGACAGGCAGAAAACAAACAATACAGAGCCTCTGATTTCAGTGAGGGTAATAGACAGTGATCATTCAACTCATATATCCTTTCAGGTCCTGACACTTTTCACACGTGAAAAGTGCTATGAAAATGGTAAAATAGGGAGATGGGGGGGTGCAGCTGAGGGGAACTCTCAAAGCTCTGATGAGGTGACAGAATGCAGAGCCATGGGATGAGAATGGGGGGGCATCCATGTGACTGGGGAAGCCACCTCAGACAGCAGGGGAATGAGGAGAGAAGGCGCTTGGGGGCCGCAGTGTGCGAAGCAAGAACATTCTAGCAGCTGAGGTAGAAGTTGATAGGGATGAGCCCCTTTGGAGTGGTGCTGGGTCAGGGACGGACTGGGGGACAGAGGCTGGACCATGGGGAAGGTGTTGCTGTAGACGAGGCTAAAGATGACAGTGGCTCAGGTCAGGGTTCGAGCAGTAGAGATTGTGGTGCAATCCATTCATTCTACATGTGAATTAATGGTGTGCACACCAGGCACCAAGTACTGCTTCAGGCCCTGGGGGCATCTTTGTGGGGGAGACTGACAATAATTCTCCCTCCTCCTGGAGCCGACACTGCAGGGGGAGAGACCAGAGGGAAAGACCCCGGGCTGAGAAGAGGGCCAGAGGAGGGCAGACATGCACTGGGAGGGAAGTGAACAGGCCGGTCGGGGAACAGTGACCTGAAGAAGTGGGGCGTCAGCTCCCCCAGGGGAGCTCCCCACAGGCTTGGAAGCTGGAGCCAAGAGGACTCTTTTTTCAGCTTTTCTGAGATATTATTAGCGTTTATGTATTTAAGTTTAAGGTGTACAATGTGATGATTAGATACATGTATATTTTGCAAAATGATTACCACAATAAAGTTCGTTAACACCTCCATCCTCTTACATCAGTATAATTTGTGTGTGTGTGGAGATAACATTTAAGATCTACTACTCTAACAACTTCCAAGAATACCGTATTGTCAATTCTAGTCACCACGCTGTGCCTTAGATCCCTAGATCTTATTTATCTTCGAGCTAAGAGTTTGTACCCTTTGACCAACACCTCCCCATTTCCCCCACCTCCCAGCCCCTGACAACTACCATTCTAACTCATCTTTCTATGCATTTGGCTTTTTTCGATTCTACGTGTAAGTGAGAACATAAAGCGTGTTCCTCTCTGTCTGACACTGCGGTTAGCACAAGGCCCAAGACGACTGGGTATGTGCAGTGTAAGGGGAGACGACAATCAGGAATGACCCTTTGATTTTCGACACGTGCAATTCAGAGAATGGGAGGGTCACCGACCAAGCGCAGGAGGTGGATTTTGTGGGGGAAGAGAGTGAGTTATAGACGCCTAAATGGAGATGTTGAGTAGGCAGACGGATGTGCAACTCTAGAGCTGCCAATGACATGCGTTTGACAATCATCCAGGGTATGGGTGGCACTTGTCCACATGAGAGGACCGAGAGGGGGAGGCTGAGGCCAGAGGTCAGCATTTAGAGGTCAGGTAGGAGAAGAGGGGCAAGTGGTGTGTGGAATCAGAGAGGCCTCGAGAAGGAGGCAATGTCAAGTGGCTGAAAGGGTCAAGTCACATGAGGACAGGGACCGGTCATTGGCTTGGATAATGTTATCAGGGGCTTTGCAAAGAGTGGTTCGGTATCATGATTGGGGCAGAAGCGTCATTGGAGTGGTTTGGAGGTAACCAGTTGGTGAGGATGCTAAGAGCTGGGACTATCCAGAAACCATGTGTCAAGTTTTACTGTGAAGGATGGCTTCACTTCTCCAAATCTGCTACCTCACCTTCAAAGTGGCGATGATATTACGTAGTGTGAGGTACTATTGAAAGCATTACATGAGGTGAAACAAAATGAAACAAAGCTTCCTTCACAGCCTTTGTCCGGCATGGAATGTTCTCAGAGCTTCTTAAGAGTGCCGGTTTCTCCCATTCTCTTCTCTGTTGTAGAGGCTTCATTTTCTTACCAGTAAAAGAAGGGAATTGGACCAAATGAGGTTTCAGGTTCTAGGTTCTCAAGCCTGGCCTGCTCCTCAGCTCTTGGGTTCCCCGGACCCCATCCCCTGCCTGCCATTCTCTGTCCATTTCTTGTCGATGGCTCTAAGCCCTGCTGGACCTTTCTCCCCTTTTCCCTCACCTGCTCCACTTTGATTCTGTCTTATATTGTCTTATATACCAGAATATTCCTCCAAAAAAGGCCTCCCTTGGACTTCTCTCACACTCAAGTCTTGAGAGGGGGCTTATTTCTGAGATGAAAGTTTCCATCCCCACCTGTGACCTTTTATGACTTGGACTCTACCAAACTCATTTCCTCTGCTCTTCTCTACATCCCTGGCCATCAGCATTGCTGTCCCTCGAATATATCTTGTTCTCCCTTTCCTCTGGCCTCTGGAATGTTAATACCCAGTTTTATTTTTTTTTAATGATATTTATTTATTTATTTATTTGAGACAGAGTGTAAGAGAGAGCACGAGAGGGGGGAGGGTTGGAAGGAGAAGCAGACTTCCTGCTGAGCAGGGAGCCGATGCGGGGCTTGATCCCAGGACCCAGGGATCATGACCTGAGCTGAAGGCAGATGCTTAACCAACTGAGCCACCCAGGGGCCCCTTAATACCCAAGTTTTAAATCCCACCCATCTTACAGGAGCCAGGGCACGTGTAGAGCTTTCCTGGGTGCTGCAATAGAAAGGACCTTCTCTCTGCAGGAATCTCCAAGGCTACCCCCTGTCTGTCCTGCTTAGTTCCATTCACATCTAGAGTGGATTTTCAGTGTGCACTGACCACCTTCTGCCTCATACGGAGATTGTTTGTCATGGGTCTTAGCTCCTGGCCTTCACCACGAGCCTCTTCAGAGGGCAGACCTGGCGTCTTTGCATCTCTTACAGCATCATACATGTTGCGTGCTCCAGAAATTAATGAATTACATCAATCAGAAAACTTGACTCTGAGAAGTTTTAATGGAAGGCTTGAGATTATTAAATCATAAGAAAGGATATTAACCAAGGTTTGTGTCTGTGGACATGTCTAGTATTTTAAAAAATAAAATTTCCAGTATTGAGCCTGTTGTATCAAAAGCTCTTCAAATCTGCAGATGCCTTGGTCCAGCAATTCTACTTCTAGAGATTTATCCCAAGAAAATAGTCTTGGATATTTGCTGAGAATGTTCACTGGAGTGGTGTTTATGATGTGAAAAACTAAATATCCAACGATAGGGGATTGGTTTAAAAAAATAAAAGAACTAGGGGCGCCTGGGTGGTTCAGTCGTTGAGCGTCTGACTCTTGGTTTCGGCTCAGGTCATGATCTCTGGGTCATGGGATCGAGCCCCGCGTTGGACTCTGCACTAAGTGCGGAGTCAGCCGGAGATGATCTCCCTCCCCTTCTCCCTCTGCTCCTCCTCCTGCTCATGCTTTCTCTCTCTCTCTCAAATAAAAAAAATTAAAAAAAAAAATAAGAGAACTCATGGTGGATATTCGTACCCTAGAATTACGATCTCCTTAAAGTGGTAACGTAGAAGGACATTTATTGACTTGGTAAAATATTTATATTAAGTGCAGGAAGATATTCTTGTCTGACTTCCTTTACCTTAATTAAATTACTTCTAGAGAAAGGATCAGTGGTACAGACACTGTTAATAGTGATTATCTTATTTATTTATTTTATTATTATTTTTTTTTATTTGCGAGAGAGAGAATGAGAGAGAGCACGAGAGGGAGGAGGGTCAGAGGGAGAAGCAGACTCCCTGCCGAGCAGGGAGCCCGATGTGGGACTCGATCCTGGGACTCCAGGATCATGACCTGAGCTGAAGGCAGTCGCTTAACCAACTGAGCCACCCAGGTGCCCCAATAGTGATTATCTTTGGATGCTGAGATATTGATGATTTTTACTGTCTTTTTTTGCTATCTTTTACCAAACCTTTCTATAGGAAGCTTGTTTTCTTAATAAAATATTTTATCGAAGTTGAGATGGCATACCTCTTTTATTCATAGAAATCACACATTCTTGTCTTTCTGTTAAATTAGGCTTTGTATCTATATTCATACTGTTTTGGGGAAGAACACAAGGCCACCTGGCTCGTGTCAGATGGTAGCGAGAAACGTGAGAACTTGCTTCTTTGGGTCCCTACTTTGTAAGTCACGGTGACGGTTCTCCAGTGTAGACGTTATTGCTCGGTGTCCTTGAGGCTGGATGCAGTAGTAAGTTGTTGTGTCTTGGCTGCTGAGTTGTTGGTTCAGACTTGGGCACCGGGGCTGTGCAGGAGGCATGGGGAGTTTGCATCCTGGCAGCTGTGGAGCCTTGACTGTGTAACCTTGACTCCGTCCGTGCTCCTGTGTGACCCTGGGCTCTAAGCTGTGGTTTACACATAAGTAGGATGGGGATGACATCTCCTGTGGTCACTGAGTGTGTTTCACGACATCTGGCCCAGTGTAGACACTTCGTGAATGGCACCTGACAGCCTAGATACCTAACGTTAGTCTGCAGCGAAGAACGGAGTCTTCTTTCCTTCATCATAATACTATAGGTGTCCTGAAAACTGGCCATATTGTGGGTTGGGAAATAGTTCTAAAAACGATTTCCTTGTAACTCAGACATGTCCCGCCCTTGCCCTCTTGTCTCCCCTCAGTCTGTGGGCCGGGCATCGACATCCGCAACGACTATCAGCAGCTGAAGCGTCTGGAGAACTGCACGGTGATCGAGGGCTACCTCCACATCCTGCTCATCTCCAAGGCAGAGGACTACCGCAGCTACCGCTTCCCCAAGCTCACGGTCATCACCGAGTACCTGCTGCTGTTCCGCGTGGCCGGCCTCGAGAGCCTCGGGGACCTCTTCCCGAACCTCACGGTCATCCGCGGCTGGAAGCTCTTCTACAACTACGCCCTGGTCATCTTTGAGATGACCAATCTCAAGGATATTGGGCTTTACAATCTGAGGAACATTACTCGGGGGGCCATCAGGATTGAGAAGAATGCTGACCTCTGTTACCTCTCCACGGTGGACTGGTCCCTGATCCTGGATGCCGTGTCCAATAACTACATCGTGGGCAACAAACCCCCAAAGGAATGCGGGGACCTGTGTCCGGGGACAATGGAGGAGAAGCCCTTGTGCGAGAAGACAACCATCAACAATGAGTACAACTATCGTTGCTGGACTACAAACCGTTGCCAGAAAAGTAAGGATGACGCTGTTGGGGCTTCCTTCTGCTGCTCTTTCCCCTCCTGCTCTCCCTCGCCCCCCCTCCTCTTCCGAACGCGCGCTTCCGCTGGGGGTTCTGCTGGGAGGGTGTGGTTGTGTTGCACTGAGAGTGAGGCCACCCGCGGGCTGCAGGCGGGGGTCTTGGTTGGCTTCCTTTTGCATCCGGGGAGCTCAGGGAATGCAGGACTGAGGCGTGGCTGCCGTCAAGAGCCTCCACGTCGTGTCCTAGAAATAATCCACCACCTCTCTGGGCCAGGAGTTTGCTGCCCTTGAGCTTTGGATTCTGATGCAAAAGCTGACCTGGTGTGCTTTGGAGGTGCCTCAGTCCCAGCAGTCAGGGGCTGCTTATGTATCGACTCGTTCATCCTTTGCGGGAAAAGATGTTTTTCTGGTATGGTGGGACTTCCTTAATATGAACCTACTTGGAATACGGTTGCATTAAGGGAAAGTCAAAATGCGATCACATGCTGTGAAAGTGGGGACTTTGCACCCCATCCTTGGTCCCCAGGGATGATCATGATGCTGAGGTGTGCCGGTTTATGATGGAGCACCTCGCCAAGGCGGGAGAGACCTGGCCCGGTTTCCAGGAATCCCCGAATCAGGCTGTACCTGCAAGTAGCTGTGTAGTGGGTGCATTTTTACACCCAGGCTTCCATTTCCTGTTTTTCTACCTTTTTCCTCCAAAGAGTTGTCCAGATCTCCTGAAATCGCCTAGTGAAAGAATTTTGAAATGTGTTCACTGCTCTCCAGGGTCTGGGGTGATGTTTTGAAGCTGCTTATTTATCGACAACAGGCTTATTTTTCTCTTGAGTATAACCAAACTCTTGAATTATTGTGATCAGTTACCTGGAGACCGAGGTTGTTTGGTATTAAAAGGCAAGCCTGGGCCTTTGCCGTGTTGCTTTCAGCAACATTTAGGTATGTCGGCCAGGAAGGTTCTTCTCCCTGGTTTAGAAGTCAGTGTGGTAGCTATAAATAGCTATTATTTAATGGTTGGCCCAGTTAAAGACCCAAGGAGCTCATGTATTCTAGCTAGTCATGAAGAGCCAAGGAATCCCAAATTGGTAGGCTTGCCTAAACCATGAAGTGTATAAAATAAACAAATCAAAGGCCAGACCCCACAGGTAGCTGTTCTTTCTGTCCAGCCAGGGTGGAAGCCGGGAAAAGGATGGTTTCTTTGACCCAGCACACACTTTTATGCTATCATTCCACGGGTGTGTCCGTGAACATTTGATTAATAGGGGAAGGGGTCTCCTCGTTTGCTGTAACCAGGATGTTGGATGTCCAAGAACGCCCTCAGGCCTCTCGAAGAGTCCCTGTTGGCTCGGGTTGGAGGAAGGTGCTGTACTAAAGTCCCATTTGTGATTGATTAAAACTGTACCGTATCATTAGGTTACCCACTGGTTTTGAGAAAACAACAAAAATACCTTTTTTAAGTAGTCTTGTCATTTTAAAATTTTATTTTAAAAGAAAACGGCGTCATCGGGGAGGCATTGTGTATAGTGGGAAGGAAGATGTTGGATGCGGTATTAAGTGGCCTGGGTGACCTTGGACCAGCCAGTCCTTCTGGGCCGGAGTTGGGCATCTTTAGAATGTTCCTTTGGGCAGTCCCATATCATTCCTTAGTGGCAACCAAACGTGTGCACAAAACGCTTTGGAAACTCATAAGCTCTATACAAAAGGGAGGTGTTATTTAAAATGTCATTAGGTGGCCACTTGTTCAGTGATTCAGATGATATTTACTTTGGCCTCACTGTGGATTTTTGGCTGTTTCTGACCAGCTGGTTGTTGAAGAAGCCGGGAACAGAGGAGAGGCCTGGGTTCTGAGTCCAGGTCTGGTAGCTGCGACCAGGAATGAGCAAGTAATTTAAATTGCCTGGCCCTCTGTTTCTTCATCTGGGAGAGATCCTGCCTTTCTCAGAGGGCTCTTGGAGTATTAAAAAAAAAAAAAAAAAAAAGGAAAAACACCAGAAGAAACAGAAAAAAAAGGAAAAAAACCCAGAAGAAAGGGTTATTAGAAACTGGGCCTTGGTGCTGGTATGGCTGATGCGGACAGGCCTGTTGGCTGGACACCTGCTTCCCCAAGGCCACACCCTGCAGCCTTCTCCCCTGCCAGTTGTCTCAGCCCTGCTGACGTTTTTCTGAGATTTTACAAGGGAGTATTTATTGAAAATTACGAACAGCGTTCAAGGAAACTGTCGTCCCTTCATCTCGGAGTTTCAGGAAAACTCCAGCATGGGCAGGTTTCTTAGAGATTTTCCCATTGAATTGGAACTCTCCCTTTACATCGAGTCCCTTTAGACTTGAGCTGGGTGGTGTGGCAGCCACTAGCCACATGTGGCTTACTGCATGCTTGAACTGTGGTCTGGTGCAAATTGAGATTCGCTTTAAGTGCAAAATACACTGGATTTCAAAGAAGTAGTAGGAGGGGAGAAGAAATAAGGTATCTCCTTAATAGTTCGTATATTGACTCTGTCTTGAAATGATAATTATTTGGACCTACTAGGTTAAGTAAGCTATGTTATTAAATTAATTTCACCTGTTTTTATTTTTTTTAAGATTTTTTTTTTTTATTTGACAGCACAAGTAGGCCGAGCGGCAGGCAGAGGGAGAGGGAGACTCAGGCTCCCCACTGAGCAAGGAGCCCGATGTGGGACTAGATCCCAGGACCCTGGGATCATGACCTGAGCAGAAGGCAGCCGCTTAACTGACTGAGCCACCCATGCGCCCCTCACCTGTTTCTTTTTTTTCATGCGGCTACTAGAGCATTTGAAATTACAGGTGGGGCTCACATTCTCTTTAGAGTACTCCCCCTATTCCCCCTATGGCCATGCATTCTCCTCCCCATTATGTCTCTCGCTGAGCACTGCAGTACTGTGATGTTCCTACCCCTCTCCAGCAGGATGCTGACGAACTGTTCAAGGAGCCAGGTGAAGGGCACATGGCATTAAGGTGGCCATTTAAAATGATGAAGTGTGGAAGAATCCCATTCAGTTGTTCTTCACAGGGCTGCCTACGGAAGGAGGGAGAGCATCTGGAGAGCTACGTCAGATCAAGGATGTGTGTGAAATTTTTGACATAACGGAGAAACACTCAATTATGGAGTGCCGCTATGCAGTTTTTACTTGATGCTCTCCCTCAAACTCCTTCTTTTCTATCATGACTGTGTGGTGGCAGGCAGCTTCATAGCCCCATTAAGGAAATGATGACTTTATGGGTTCCCTGTACATTTTGTATTTCTCTGTTGTCTTATGACTTGGAGGGATGGTTTTGTTTATTTATTTAAATTAGAGAGCATGAGCAGGGCGGAGGGGCAGAGGGAGAGGGAGGAGCAGATTCCCTCCTGAGCAAGGACCCCAATGCGGGGCTCTATCCCAGGACCCCGGAATCATGACCCGAGCTGAAGGCAGACGCTTCACCGACTGAGCCACCCAGGCGCCCCTGGAGGGGTGGTTTTATTGAGGCTTGAGTTAACTCCTAAAAAGTGACTGACCCTTAAAAAAGTTGTGTACAGCATTTTCCTTGCAGTAAAAATGTAACTGGTATCCCTGACATTCGGCGCTGGTGAGCCCTCCTCCCCTGCCCGCGGCTAGCCCTTCTCTCCCTGTCCCTACAGCTGTTTCTTCGCTGGCTCCTTTTCCTTGGTTGAGTCTTTGATACCTGGCGGTCTCCAGTCTTCCATCCTAGGCCCCCTTTCACTGTCCTTGTTCTCCCAGGATGTCCCTTCTGGTGCTTCTGCATCCTTCTGTCTGCACCTGGCCTGCAAATATCATCTCCAACCTGGACCTCTTTGTGAGCCCCAGACCCACAAATCCATTCCCGTGCACACAACCGTGTGCGTCTCAGTGTCTGCCGGGCTTCTCTGTCTCCTCACTTGTACCCGTTGTTTTTCTTGTGTCCCCCTCCCCCGCCCCTGCAGGGGCAGCATTCCTGTGCTTCCCGCTCCCATGTGAGAGACTTAGGGGTCCTCTGGATGCTTCCTCCTCCAATTGAACGACAAGCCCTTTCTGTCCCAAATGTTTCTCAAATCTGCTATCCCCTGCTGTCCTTTCAGTGACATGGCCTCTCTCCAGCCTCCTCGCACCTGTGCCTGGGCCCAGTGAGCTCCCTAACCTACACTCTGACTGATAGCGACCCCACCCCCCAAATCCTGTAGTAGGAGCCCATGAGCTGTCATGAAACTGGGCCATGCCCCCGACAAGCTACCTCCCTGCCTTCTGCCTGCAGTATCCTTGGCCCGTGATGGTGCTTCTGGGCTGCCCAGCTGGCCACCCCCACCGGCAGACTCCGTGTCCGTTGGCGGAGGACTCTGGGACTCTGCAGACTCCGGTGGGCTGTTTCTTGCCGCAGAGAAACCTGGCAGCGGCCCTTTCTGCACCGCCGAGTAAATTCTGGGCGTGCTCTCCGAGTCTTGGAGAGCGTGGCTGTCACCCCAGGGGCAAGTGCGGCACCTGCTTTGTGAAAGATTTATGGTCAGGAAGATCTCTTTCCCCCCTTGAGCAGAGATCAGTGTGTAATGACAGTCCTCGGCAAGCCAAAAGATTCAAGGCTTGTGAAATGCGGATGTTTCTTGTGTAATCTTCCCGGTCGGTCCTTGCTACCCAGGAGCGCTGTCACCAAAACCGTCTCCAGCTCTTCACTGGCAGGGAGGGTCAGCCGTGGCCGGCAGTGGCTCCTTTCTCTCCTGCCCTTGTCAGAGTGATTCAAGGCCAAAGATGGTGGAGAAATACGGGGATCATTTTAAAAGTTGAGCTGTGGCCTGTAGCGCTGTTGGTTACTTTTTTCAGCAGTTACATGCTGAAGGCCGACCTGTACAGGGAGGGAACAGGGGTGGATCCTCTGGCAGGACTTGTGGTTCTCTTCCTGCCCAGTGAATTGCCTAAGTGGTGTCTGGGGTTCGCTTGCCATTGGGGCTTTCTGGTACTTGGTTGCAGATCTAGAGATCTCCCCTGTCCCCACAAACCAAAAAAAAAAAAAAAAAATCTAAAACTTACTACTAAACTTAGTGTCTCCAAGTACTTCTTAACCCAACAGCTTGGGATCTACTCAAATCACTTTACTGCCCGTGGGAAGGCCTGGTCTTTGCCAGGAAATGCGTGAAGGTGGCAAGCCTGGCTGTGTTGGAAACAGGCTTTGCTGGTGGTACAGCCTCATTTCAATTAAAAGGGCATTGACTGGAAACAGCGGTCCCGGAGTCTGTTGCATTTCCCACTGCCTTCCAAATGAGAAACCAGGAAAAGAGCAGATTGGAGCCTTTGCGTGAGGAGGCAGTAAGTGGCTCCCTTTATTGACAAAAGGAAAACATTTCGTGGCCACCTCACTGATGAGATTGGGGACTTCAGGTGAAGGCAGGTAGCATAAAAAAAGACAATTCTACCTTTTTTTTTTTTTTTTTTTAATCCCCCTCACAGGTTCTCCTGTTCCTGTTTATCAGATCCTTCTCACAGTGGAATGGTTCCCCTTCTTCATTTTCTTAGAGATTTCTTCCTCATTTTCTTTGAGATTGGTACATCTGGCCTGCCAGGGACAGGTGGGGGGCTTGTTTAAGTGTTTGTAAATCGCCTGCTGGATTGGGGTGAGGTGAGGGGCACAGTGTCTCTGAGACCTCATGCATGTGATATGCATTATTTCTTCTTAATTCCTCCTCCCGCCTTCAAGTTTTAAGCTTCCAGGGAGGGGTATTTCTTGCTGTGAAATGCTGTGTGATCGGCCGCCAGGTTCTTGCATGCTACGGCCCTCCAGACTGCCCCAGGTAGATGAGGAGAGGGACCTGCATTCCCAGCTGGAGCCGGGACAGCCGTATGGACAGTGGACGAGAAGGCAATCCGTCGAGCGGGTTCTGGTGTTGTGTTGTCGGTAGGAGCTTGTCTCGATTCCCCTGGAAGGCCCCTGCTCTGGTCAGCTGCTCCCAGTGTGGGGGTGATCTTTATTTAGAAGGGGGTCACATGCCCCTGGGCCTCATTTCTATGCCTTTTATAGTCAAGCATGGAGATCACATTCTGTTCTCCCTGACTGTCGACCCTTGTTACCAAGATGGTGAAGCCGTTTGTGTCCATGGCTCTCTGGAACCCCTCCTAGCCCATCCCCCCGTCTCTTAGTTCTCGGGCCTGGTTCCTGAAAGGCTTTGCTCTTGGCTAATTGTCCCCTGATCAAGGTGTCGCTCTCCTGGGCTCCCTTCAGAAGTTTTTTGTTTTAAATAAGGATCTCATCTTTGAGAGTAAAAGGCTTTCAGAATAACTCTCCTAGGGTGATTTTTGCAATTCTAGGTATTTGGAAATATCTGGAGTCCCTTCAGATCTTACCAATTGGGCCTACTTTTAAGACTGTCCTGATTTCTTCCTATTCCTAAAATGTCTCTTTTGTTATATTAATATTTCTGTCTTGCTTTTTCTCGTGTTTATGGCAGTGTGACATTCTTGATTAGAGTGGGGATGACGTGGATTGTGTGGGCCTGTGGCTAACCTTGTCCTAGATTGCATTGCTCAACTCAAGTACACAGGGTGGTTCAAAAGTTAGGTTTGGCTCGTGGTGAAGCGGGAAGCCATGAATTGGGAACATACCTCCTTCTAGTCTACAGTGTGACTCCTGGGACTCAGGCTGTAGGAAGCGGGGTCTCCGAGCACCATCCTATGATGGAATGCTCCCCTGACCGGGAGCAAAGGAGAGACAGCCACAGTGTTCCAGGAATGCTGGTAGCAGGAGATGCAATCTTTCTGACTGTGACACACAGGATATTAAACAGAGCAGGCATCTGTTTATCACTGTGCATAACTTGGGAATCTGGGTTGAAGCAATTTAGAAACCTTCCATGTGGAAGAAGGAGCCCCTGGTCAAAATCCAAAATCTAGACCATTCTGGGTTCTATTCTGTATCTGGCCTGTCTTCTCAGTCTTTGGAAACATAGCTCCCCACGGAGCCCCGTAACCGTGTGAACTGCGCTGTGGGAACAGGCACAGGAGCCGAGCAGGTCCCAGAGCTTGGTGGATGGAGATGGTTGTCATCTCAGGCCAGGGAGTGATGAGGGCTTCTGGCAGGAGGCGTGGCCCTCCAGGGAAGAGTGTGCTCCTGCAGTATCCGCTTGGCCACTGTTCGGCAGTATTTAGGATGTCATGGGGCTGGCTAGGACTCACTCCTGAGATTCCAAGGGTATCCACCCTTGACAATAGTGTGGATTCCCTGGAGACCACAGCTCCCATCACATGCCTGCCACCTCTGTTTGACTCGTCTTCAAGCACGTTTAGGTGGCCCTACACCTGTGATTTCCCCCTGTGGACCATTGTGGCATATTAACATTGATATTTGCAAGAAAATGTAATTTTGAACAAAACGGGATCTATTTATTTTATTTTTTTTAAAGATTTTTATTTATTTATTTGTGTGTGTGTGTGAGAGAGAACACAAACACGGGCAGCTGTAGGCAGAGGGAGAAGCAGGCTGCCCGCTGAGCAAGGAGCCCGATGTGGGACTCAATCCCAGCACCCCAGGATCATGACCTGAGCCGAAGGCAGAAGCTTAACTGACTGAGCCACCTAGGCTTCCCTACACAAACACACACACCCACCCACCCACCACGTTCCCGTATGGACAAGTGGTATCATATGGCAAAGGTTTAAGAATAGTCAGTGAATTGAGAGGACCCCATTCATCAGCCTCATGTGTTCCCAAGTGCTGGAAGGGGGCCACCAGACCTCTTCTTCCATCTGTGAAACAGGGATGGGCAGGTACAGAACTTGTAAAGTCCCAGACAGACTGCCTAGCTGGTAGTAGGTTTTTGGGAAATGATAGCCATTGCTAGTCCTTTAAAAGTTAAAGTATCTCGGAGCTGCCATGGGAGACCATCTAGAATTCCGAGCCTTAAACTGGACTGACCATGATTGTTTACTGCTATATCTTAAATGGTTTTTCTCTATTGCTTTTTCTAAATTACAAAAATTCAATTATCATAAATAGCATGGCATAGTGTAGGAGTGGTTCTTGCTAATTTAATCCAAATTGTTCAAATTCTTGTGTCTGTCCAGATAAGCTGTATCTTTAAAGAACATCCAGTGAGGTACGTATGTCTACATCAGGATGCCAGTGGGGTCTCTATAGTTACACGTAAACTCTATTTATTTGGTTATCAAACCCCATGAATTGATTCTGCTTGCAAGCTTGGTGTTGGGAAGAATTAAGAAATATCAACAATAAGATTCTTGTTTGATACTAACATTAAATATTATCTTTTTTTTAAATGTGTTTTTTTGCAGAGAGCAGTAAAGTGGTTATACAGTGGGTGCAGTTTTTGGTAAAGATAACAAGGATGTACATTTTTATTTGTGACAACTGCCGGTCTCACATAGTAAAGGTAGCCAACCATCTGCTCCAGGCTGGAGCATGTGCCTGTTTATTCTCTTCTTTGGATAATGCTAGCGGGTGTGTGTGTGTGTGTGTGTGTGTGTTAGCAGAGGGTGTGTGTGTGTGTTTGCGCGTGCATACCACTTCATGCTAGCGGAGGGTGTGTGTGTGTGTGTGAGCAGAGGGTGTGTGTGTGTGTTTGCGCGTGCATACCACTTCATGCTAGCGGAGGGTGTGTGTGTGTGTGTGTGTGTGTGTATACGTGCGCTAGCAGAGGGTGTGTGTGTGTGTGAGCAGAGGGTGTGTGTGTGTTTGTGCGTGCATACCACTTCATGCTAGCAGAGGGTGTGTGTGTGTGTGTGCGTCCTCTAGCAGAGGGTGTGTGTGTGTGTGTGAGCAGAGGGTGTGTGTGTGTGCTTGCACGTGCATACCACTTCATGCTAGCAGAGGGTGTGTATGTGTGCGTGCGCTAGCAGAGGGTGTGTGTGTGTGTGTGTTAGCAGAGGGTGTGTGTGTGCTTGCACGTGCATACCACTTCATGCTAGCGGAGGGTGTGTGTGTGTGTTAGCAGAGGGTGTGTGTGTGTTTGCGCGTGCATACCACTTCATGCTAGCGGAGGGTGTGTGTGTGTGCGTCCTCTAGCAGAGGGTGTGTGTGTGTGCTTGTGTGTGCGTGTGCTAGCAGAGGGTGTGTGTGTGTGTGTGTTAGCAGAGGGTGTGTGTGTGTGTGCGTCCTCTAGCAGAGGGTGTGTGTGTGTTTGCGCGTGCATACCACTTCATGCTAGCGGAGGGTTGTGTGTGTGTGTGTGCGTCCTCTAGCAGAGGGTGTGTGTGTGTGTGCGTGCGCTAGCAGAGGGGGTGTGTGTGTGTTAGCAGAGGGTGTGTGTGTGTGTGTTTGCACGTGCATACCACTTCATGCTAGCGGAGGGTGTGTGTGTGTGTGTGTGTTAGCAGAGGGTGTGTGTGTTTGCGCGTGCATACCACTTCATGCTAGCGGAGGGTGTGTGTGTGTGTGTTAGCAGAGGGTGTGTGTGTGTGTGCGTCCTCTAGCAGAGGGTGTGTGTGTGTGCGTGTGTGTGCGTGCGCTAGCAGAGGGTGTGTGTGTGTGTGTGTTAGCAGAGGGTGTGTGTGTGTGCTTGCACGTGCATACCACTTCGTGCTAGCGGAGGGTGTGTGTGTGTGTGTGTGTGTGTGTGTGCCTGCCTGTTTTGGCTGTTTTGTTTTGTTCCGTTTCCCTGCTCTCGCCCCCAGTGCAGGAAACAAACACTGGCTCTCTCTGTGCTCCCTTAGCTCTTCCTTCCGATCGAGGGGATCAGGTGGGTGGGAAAATGCTGTGCAGGAATGTCAGGCCCTCTCCTGGAAGCCCGGCTTCTGTTTCATCTCATTATTGGACAGAAGTCACTTTTTGTTCCTTTGCCTCGGTCACAAACAACCACCCGGCCCTCTCTCCTTTCTTCGTGCCATTCTTTACGGAATCCACGTGGGATGGGAACAGAGGCGGCGTGTTTGGGGACTCTGTGTGGCCTGCTACTCGTAGCCTTGTGTGCAAAGCCTCTGCAGAGTGACCCAGTGTGTAGCTGCCTCTACTTTTGTTTTTGCAAGTTCTAAAGAGGGGACTTGGATGGAGCGTGTGAGGTTGTAGTTGCCAGAGCCCGTGTGGGCAGGCCCCAGCATCCTGTGTGCCAGACCAACTCTGCAGCCCCTGGGCCCGAGCCCGCTGTGCCCAGGGGCCTCTGGGGAGGATGGCCCAGCTGTGATGTGCATGCATCTGCCCTTGGCAGCAGAGCAATGAACCGAGGCTACCATTCTGGATTTCCAGATAGATGCAAAGTGCTTGGATGGTTTTTAGCAGCTGCCGAGACCAGGGAGTTGGGCTTAGTAGCAAAAAGGAATGGGAAAACAATAAAGGAAGATCGGGGAGCAAATAGCCTACGATACAAAAAAAAGGCAAGATGAAGCCTGGTATTATTAGAAACACTTCCTGGGGAGCCATAGTGTTCGAGTTAGGACCCGCCCCTCTGCCCCCACAGAAGGTATTAGTGGTAATATGGAGACAGATGAAAACTAGGCAGATCCCTAGGTCCAGAAGAGATGAGCTTTGTTCCTGGAGTTGCAACCTAGTATGATGTTTCTGTTCTGATTTCTTAACCTCTGAATGGCCCCTTAGGCTTTGCCAAGTAGATGATATTAGTAGGTTCTTAGACTATCCCTCAGGATGTAGGGATGTATTTTTTTGTTCTCTTCCTCAGTGAACTTGAAATGATTGGATTATTTTATAATACACAGGTCCTTCCATTAAAGGGTTTTGAGTAACTGCGTCAAAGAAGCTTTGGAACGGGTCTTAAGCAAGGTCGTGGAAAATGTTCCTTGTCCTCTCTCCCACCTACAAGGAAGGACAGAGAAGCCCGGATGCAACATCGCATACCCTTTACTTCCTCTTTATAATTTCATGCACGGTTTAGGTGGCACCAGCTAGGTGGTATGGTCCAGGTGGCATGGTGTCATCTTCTGAGATCATTGGGTTTCCTGCCCCCTGCTTCCCCACCTGCCACCTCATCTCTGGCCCTCTTTTTAGGCTCACAGGCAGTCATGGCTTGAAGGATCTTGACATGGTAGTTGTTTATGAATGGAATTCCGAGAATTATAATTTTCTCAGAAGAATGCTTCTGTAGCTCAAAAATATTTGCTTGTTGGGGAAAAAAAACTCTCCTTGGAAAAGTCACTGGATGCCAGAGATGGTGACTAGGAGGGTGAACGTGTGGGGGTGCTTAAGTAAAGCAGGTTTTATTGATGGACAATTGGTAAAACAGGCAAAGCCAACTTAACATGCTACTATTTCAAGAGAAAGTTGTTGCGCGGGATTAATTTGGCATTAGATTTACCGATGGCCACACCGCGATAGCTCTCCATGCCTCACTGTAACTTCTGCCCGTTCTCATGCCCCAGGAAGATCCACTGAATTTCAGGTTAACACTGCAGGGGTGGGGGACTTCAGACCCTCAACTTGATTTGGTCCCACCGTTCATCTGGATAGCTGCCGTTCTATCTTGCCAGGCACTGCGTTCATGGAAAGCCTCAGAGTGTAGATGAAGAGCTGCCAGAGAAGGCATTTAAGTGGTCATTAGAGAGAAATGGTAATTGGGATGGTGTTCAGACCCCACTTCAGCTAATCAATAAAAGGTGAGTGGTTTTTGTGAATCGTTCAGTATGAGCTAGTTCAGACTCTGTGTGTGTAAACAAGCCTGGGGTACGTCAGGCATTTTCAAAAGTGTGAGGCATGGACTCTCCTACACCAGCTCTTCACGCTCCTGGAACTCCAGTCTCAGATGCCTCCACTCTATCAAAGTAAATGTAAACCTTTGGTCAGTGCCTTCTCTCTGGAGGCAGACTGGAGAGGCAGGTGACTGGCTAATTGAATGGCAAGAAGGAGAAGAGGACAGCCCAGCCTCCCGGTCAAATGGAGTTTGTATGAAAATTGTGTACCCGTGAGCATCATCATTTATTGGAGAAAGCATGGATTGGACCTCCTCCACTACACCTTAGCCCAGTGGCCCGAAGCCAGCCACTTAGTCTCCCTGCTCCTTGGTCTCCTCATCTGTTGAACCAAGTGAGCCCTGAGTTTCCTTCCAGCTCTGAGATCCATTGTTGCAGAGTAGGGTGTTGGGACTCTAGGATGGATCCATTGGCCCTGGTTGCCAGTCACCACTGCTAGAGAGATGGAAACAGACATTCGCGACTTGCAAAGGCATAAAGCAGTTGACCTGCTCTTTGAATGGGCCCCACCCTCAGGGACAGGACTAGTGACTGGTAGGCTGTGGGGTCCCAGGAGGTGGCTGTGATTCATAGGCTCTGATGAGCTAGTAGCAGATGTAGGATAGGAGGCTGGCAAAGCAGCTCAGCGATAGGGTGGAAAGGAATAAAAGTGGTTAGAGAAGGCGTTGAGGGTAGGAAAATCAGTAGGATTTATGTTAAGTCTTGTATCTTTGAAGTGACTTATTCTGGTCTGGCTTTTGCTGTTACCAAAGTGAATTATTCATAAGTACTTTGAGAAACACCGATGTAACACGATTATGTTGAATGAATTTAAATTCATCTAAATCGTTCTTTTCAACTAAAGTAAGCTTTCCCTCATCCAGAATCTGAGCAAACTGATAGCCCAGCAAGAGTTTCCTGCTATCATGGCAAGTGACTGATGTCTGCCATGATACTGCTGAGTTGCTTTGGACTCAGAAGCACTTCTGGAATGATCCAAGTGAAATGAAAATACTTTCTCAGTAGTTGGAGAGTTGGGCATGTCTTGCTGTGCATTTTGGTTCTAGGCAATCTGGCTTTGGTGTATGTATATGGCGAGTTTCAGCTGGAGCAAACATCGCCATGTTCTTCATGGTTTCTCCCTAACCATCGTCCTCTTGCTCTTCAAAGCTATACTCAAGTCCGCTCTTGCATGAGACCTCCCCACATCTCCCTTATGGATGGCTCAGGTACCTGCAGGTCATTTGTGTGCTGGTATCGATCGAGCCATTGCCGTGTTCTTTGGTCAGTGATCATTTCCTTCTGTATTCACACGTTTCAGAAAACCTTGTTTACTCGCCATTTGTGTCTTTCTGCAAATAGATGATAAACCACTTGTGGGTTAGGACTTGAGCCCTGTTTATAAATTTCGGTTTGGTACCCTCATAGCCAGAGGGAGGCCCCTGGAAAAGATATTCTGTCCAAGTCCATCTCCCACAAGGGCTTGACCCTGGGTGGCATCTGAGTAGTTTGGCTCTCATGAAGATGGGGAGGCTGGGTTGTGAGGGATGCATAGACTGGGATTCTCTACTCAGGGTAGTGCAGGTGTGAGAACGAGCACCTGTTCAGTTTTGCACTTTAGGCAATAATCTTGCATCACTCTAGTCCGGGAGTTTTACAAAGGGATCGATAAAATATTTTTGGGGTGGCCGAAGTAGTTCTAGCTGGAATGAATGAACCAACTATCAGTTGAGTTTAAGAGCAATTGTGGGAGTGAAGGTGGGAGAGTGTGTGTGCACATACATGGTTTGGATGAGTCCCTAACCTCTGCTGAGTTGCGAATTATTTTGGGTCTCTTGCTCCTCCTTACCATTCTTGTCAATAGACATCCAGTGTCATTATGAAGTGAAAGAGAATATATTACGTACATATCATTCCTGTGGCAAGGGATGGTGGTGAAGAGGTTTGAACTATAAGTAACACCTAAGTAGGTCTCAATATGTCTGTGCAGGTTTCACCTTTGTTACTTGGCCAAAGTTTCCATTGTTTCCGTTGATTAGTCTATTTAGTGCAAGTTCCATGCTAGGCAATATGAAAGAAACTTGTGATTTTGTTATGAGATAAGATAAAGCACATGACATTCCACAGGAAAGAGATTAGACAATTTATGCTGTGTAATGAGAGGCACTTCAGAATTTTGGCCAAAAGAGGAGGAGAGGCAGAGAAGGGGGAGAGTTCCTTATTTGGGGCTTTGCATGGAAAGAATATTTGCCTCAAGTGAAATCGAGACCTTTCATTAAGGATGTCTACACTTGCTCAATACTATTTGCCTGGCATTGTATATGTGGCCCTCAACTTGCAAATGGGTTGCACTCCAAAACTTTCCAAGGCGTTTGGAATGTAGAGCATATTATTTCATAAAAACAGAAATTTGAGTGGTAGTTCAGGTCCCAACCAGCAGCTTCTCCTCTTCCCTGCTCCCACCTGCCCAAAGCCTGTTTGTCTTAGATATCATATCTATCCAACGACTGCCCATAGCTTTTGTTCTATGGGGGGAAAGACTTTTGAAGCTCTATCCCTTATGTGTCTGATGGGTGAGGCAGGGGTGGTGATGGGAAGCTGGTGGTTTCCACTTTAAATCCGATTAAAAAAAAAAAAGACTCCCTCTCAGAGGGCTTAGCATTTCCCAGATGTTCAGGCTTGGGGGAACAAAGAAATTGCCTTTGCAGGGGTCAGGATAGGAGCTGGAAGTCAGCACTCCTGGGTTTCTTCCTGCCTGTCTGGGTGGGAGGATTCTAAGTCGAATCTGGAACATGTCCACCAAGTGCCATAGGAGGTAAGAAGTAGAAGATGTGATTCTTGCCCTCAAAGGACTTGAGTTGGTTTCTGCATGGTGGCCTTTTGGTTCGTTACTCATGTCATGATTTTTATGAAATGTGGTCTTGGGGTCCATGTCTAGTTTAGACCCCCTGCTCCACCACAGGGCCACCAAGCAAGTTTTATGATAATAAAGTCAGGAAAGGGACTGACAGTGTCTGAAACCAGGATGGGCTCGGTACATTTTGGTTGCTTCTCCCGTTCTTCCCCCCACTTTGGATCTGAAACGTGGGGGTACTGATCTAAGCTTTTGATAATTTATTGAGAATTATTCTCTGGAACTGTCCGTGAGAATGAAGGGATTCCAGACATCCTTCCTCTCTCCTTGTCTCTTCTGTCTTCCAGTCAAAGAACTCAACTCTTTGGCCTGAAGAAATATTAAATCTATGTTAAGTATGCCGACATGAATGGGCAAAGGAAGGATTTGTGGCAAAGAGGAACTGCTGAAACAAATAAGTAATGTAAATGGGCAGAAAGAAATATTAAATTGATTGCATCTTTCAGCTCCTGGTACTTAATGCGAAGACAGTAGTGGGGAAGTGTTGTCATTTGAAGTAATGGAAAGATGAGGGGGTTTTGAAGCTAGCCAGGATTCTTCTGCCTGCTAATAGAGCGGCTTGGATTACAGACTGTAAAGGTGAAGATGTTTGAGTATGGCAGCTCCATTTAGCACGGATCGTGATGCTTACTGCTCTTTGTACAACCTCTGTGGTAGTAGGGGGAGAAGCTAAACTCACCAGGCCCAGAAGATGCGCGGCTAACAGCTCATTAAGCTCTTGTCAGAAGCCTTCATCGCGTGTAGTGGGAAGACTTGCAATGTCTATCTTATGAGGCCACTTAGATTTTTTAAAATGTATGTTGTTAACATTTTTTTGTTTATTAAGTGGACCAGGAGATTGGAGCTCAGTGGCTGTGATTCTCTCATCCTGTGTACTATGCTAGGAAGCCCAAGGTTTCCTAGAATTTTTATTATGCTAGTGAGGGCAAATTTAATAAGCAGGTTGAAAGAGCTTTGGAGCACCTGAGGCCAATCCACAGTTAATTGTATCAGTGATTAATATTTCAAGAAAATGGCAAGAAACAAATTTCCGTTTCTTTCTTTTTTTTTTTTAATATTTTATTTATTTGACAGAGAGAGACACAGCGAGAGAGGGAACACAAGCAGGGGGAGTGGGAGAGGGAGAAGCAGGCTTCCCGCCGAGCAGGGAGCCCGATGCGGGGCTCGATCCCAGGACCCCGGGATCGTGACCCGAGCCGAAGGCAGATGCTTAACGACTGAGCCACCCAGACGCCCCCAAATTTCCATTTCTTCTAGGATTTTGTTATGGCTGTCGCACACGAGCTAACGTTTGAACTTATAGACTAAAGCAAACCACAGCAGGTAACCATTAACTTTTCGTGTCATGTATCATCTCCCCCCTTCCCCAACCAAATGATTCCATTAGAATCACCTGTGAACCAAAACCTATGCGCTTATAAGACTGATTTTTTAAGGAAACTCAACTTTTTGGATTCCCTTGTTGAGGCCATTTTCCGTGTGGGCCCCAGAAATTTGTTTCCTGGAGCAGAGAGGTCGTCTCCCTCTCCAGGTGGGTCAGCGAGGGACGATTGTGCACTTGGCATGGCTTCCACGTATGGCTTCCAGGGACTACTCATGGGGGATGAAGAAGCCAGTTCAAGGAAATGCTCTGTGTCCGTGGATCTCGGAGCTGAAAGGAAGATCATTTAGTTGGCTCCCTGACTTAGTTCAGGAATCCCTTCTTCCAGGATCTCCAGCAGGTCCTTTCATGCACCTGCTATTTTTACTAAAGTCACAGCTATCATGGTGAACTTCTCCTGGGCCCACATATTCCAGTTAATATTCTGTGTATTTGTATTCCAGTGAAGCTGAGACCGCCGTCATCGACACAGCCTTGCCATTGTCTTGTGTATGGAAAGGTATCCTTGACTGAGGGTGGGTCTTCTAGGTCAGAGGGGGCCTGGGCGAGAGCAAACAGGACGGGATGACTCTGGAGTGCTTTGCCCCTCGTGGAACAGGCTCCAGCTTAGCAAGTGAGAAGAGGATTTTTCCTGCAGTGGACAAAGAAAGCCGCAGGAGGCTGAGTGACCTGGTTTCACGCCGTGTCACTCACAGCAGAGTCCTTCAGAGCCGCACCGTATCTACGGATTTGGTTATTCAAGGGTGTGCTGCCATTAACATATAAGAAAAGGCTTAGGCCCTGGAATATACATAAGTTCAATTAGAATTTTTCATTCCATGAGCACTTTCTAGGAAATAATTTCACACACTCTGCTTAACCCCCCAGAAAAGTCACAGTGAGTTAGAGGGAGGCTAACTTGGAAAAGGTCGGGAAGATTTAGCCAACGCCACACCCAGGACTCTGAGGGTCAAGCCAGTTTAGAACCTGGGACATCTTCCATGCATGTCTCCACCTAGGCACACTTTCTCCTTGCCCTGCCATCATCCCCTCTTGTTCTCCCTTTTCTACCCTCCAGGGCTCTTGGAGGGAGGGGGGTGAGAGCAGTAAGTCACACTGATAACACTGTGAATCATGCCAAGACAAAGCTATTCATCTGATGGTAGAAGCAGAGCTACAGCATCTTAGTAGGTCAGAACCTTTGTCTCTTGTCCGGTGTCTTTACGTGACTCAGTGTTTTCCAAATAGAAATCCCAGGCCATAGAAACCATGTTGACAAAAGGGCATTTTTGCTAATCGGTGTTAAAGCTCTTCAGAACCTTTTAGAAATTCTCCTGCATCTGGAGGTTTTGCAGATTAGAACCCGTACGGTGCTTGGGTATATCCTGCAATGAGCTGGACCTCTGAGGTGCCTGCCAATCTAACCCACGCATGCCAGGCCCCTTTTGGACATCGGGGTGTGGCATCTGGGGTGGAGAGGAATCAGGTACGAGGTGGGTTCTTCTGCACAAGATCTCTACGTGGGAGAAGGGACCCTGGTTGCCCTCCGGATCCCTGTGGCAATTAACAATTAATGTCTTAGTAAGGACTGTGTTTACCGTCATGACTGGCATTCACTGAGCAATTAGCATGTCCCAGGCACCTTGTGAGTATTCTCATTTAATCTCTGTCATTCTGTAAGGTACATACTGCCATTCCGTTTTGTGGATCAAGAAACTGAGGCCACCAGGAGACCTGACATAACATGTGTTAAGCTGTCATGCAAAGCTAAGCAGCCGACCCGAATCCAGACCTGCTTTTCTTTGATTCCACAGCCTCTTCCTTACTCTCCCCATTCCCCCCCCACCCCCACCTGGCCACCATTTCGCATGGAGGCCCCCCCTCCCATTCCTGAACCCATCCCATGGTCACTCACCCAGCAATGACTGGATGGCCTGCCTTGCCCTGGACAAGGCCAGGCACCACGTGTGATGAATTCTTGATAGCCTGCTCTGTCTAGCTGGGGGCTTTAGCACATATCCACCTAGTGACTAGGATTCTGTAGCGTGGCTCCCCCCGCTTCTCCCCTCTTCCTCCCCTGACCACCCCCCTTCTTTACATGATCAGAAAATTTACAACTCTTCAGATAAAGGAAAGATGAAAATGGAGGAGTGACATAATTATTGTCAAATTACAGATGCTTAATTATGAAACAACTTGTTTCTGAATTGTAATGCCTTGCTTTTGTCTCCGTCTTCGGGATCCCCTCTCTTTTAGGCAGGATTCATTTTTACGTCGATGGATTATATTCACGTGGGGAGCAAAATTTTGATGCTGATCAGTGATCAAGCACCTTTTTTTAAAACTGATTTTTAACCGGGAGATTTTTTTTTTTTTCTTTTTAAAACCCTTCTTTAATCTTATAAAGATATCTTTAAATGGCCGGGGGCGGGGGGCGGTTGGTGTGCTTTAGCTCTGATGAATGGCAGTTTGTGGTAAAGGAAGAAAGGGATGTGGTTTACAGGAAACTTTTTATTCTTTTTATATATATACAAAATAACAGTCATATAGGGAGTAAAATATAAAGTGTCAGGAAATGATTTATCAAAATCAGATCTGAGAATGCTGATTTGACCATGAATGAAGCTCTTGAAAAATCAGTTCAAGCCTTAAGGCCACACGACCTTAACATTTATTTATTTATTTTTTTCTTGTTTTCTTTAATTTATTGGGCAAACTGAATTTGTGGTTGTCTGCCCTGCCCCGAGTTTAATTCTGCCTCCCTCAGGCAAACAACCAGCCTTTACTTGGAGTTTTTCTCAGAGAGAAAGGTGTACCTTGCAACTTGGCTTTTGTGATCCCTTCGCTAAGGCAGGCCCAGGGGCCCTCTGTGAAGGGCAGAGGGCTGTCATCTGTGCTCAGGTGGCCTCTTTTCCTTCTGCAGCAGAAGTGACCCTCCAAGCCCTCTTGAGCTGCACCTGGGCTTTAAGGGCAGACTTGGGGTTTTCTTTCTGGGGAAGGGGCCCTGGGCAGCCACGGGGCTTCCTCCCGGCTGCCTGTCCTCACTGTCCTCTGGGTGGGTCGGGCACGGGCCAGATTCCTGTGGGCTTAGTCACCACGCTTGCGGGGCTGCAGGAGGATGGGGAAACCTGGGGAAACCGCAGCCGGGCACTCTGTCACCCCAAAGGAATGCCGGCTGGGCCGGAAAAGGTCTCCTGGAGGCCCTGCTGAGGCAAAATAAAGCCCCCGCTTCTTTTCCCATCATAGAAAAAAGGAACAGGAGGTAGCCCCTGGACTCACTGAAGATGGATTTTTTTTTTTTTGTTACTCACTTTTTAAATACTTTTTAAGTAATTTTGTTTTGCACATTCCCGGATCTGTAAACATACCCACAGTTATGCAAGATAGGCATTTTAGTGAAAAGTGATGTTTCCGGGGAGAAAGCCTGCCTATTGTTGCCTCTGTTTATTACCAGTCCTTTTTGTGTCTCTGGGAAAGCCTGGCTGGACTTGGTGGGGGTCAGGAGCGAATGTTAAGGTCAGCTGGCTTCAGCCTGGGCAGTCTTCCTTCTCTTGGAGAGGCCTGAGCAGCTCATCTTCTCCTTCGCTCCACACCCCTGTTCAGGGGACAACAGAACAAGGGTGAGAGGTGGCCCGTAGCTCTTCCCGATGCTAACTTGGCTGAGCCCATTCTGCCCTCTCTCCCAAAGCCAGCTGCTGGGTGAGACCCCAGAGAGTGGGTAATGGCCCTTTCTTTGTACAGCTTTTTAGGTAGCTTCCTTTTCTCTGGTAGGGAAGCCAGCACCTTCACCCTATGTCAAGAAAGTCCCTTCTAGGGGCGCCTGGGTGGCTCAGTCATTAAGCGTCTGCCTTTGGCTCAGGTCATGATCCCAGGGTCCTGGAATCGAGCCCCGCATTGGGCTCCCTGCTCCGCGGGAAGCCTGCTTCTCCCTCTCCCACTCCCCCTGCTTGTGTTCCCTCTCTTGCTGTGTCTATCTCTGTCAAATAAATAAAATCTTTAAAAAAAAAAAAAAAAAAAGTCCCTTCTAGTAGGAGATCTTAGAATCAGACAGATCTGGCTTAAAGTCTTGACTCTGTTACTTCCTGGCTCTGATACCTTGCTCAAGAGCTTGTCTTTCTAAGGCACTTCTTCTGTAAGACAGGATCCTAGCTCTCTTCCAAGGTTGTCCTGAGGAGTAAAGGAAAGAACTCAACACCAGGCCTGACATAGGACAGCTCTTCAGGTGAAAGACTAACCAATGCATTATAGTGTTTTTGTTCCCAAGGGTGTAATTATTAAACAGTCCTTTTAGGATTGCGCAGAGTAGGCACAAAGAATACCGCACATAGAATTGGCTTCTGATTCATACATTTCTAAAGAGTAGAATTCTCACTTACAGAACAGCTGTTGTGAAAAAAGGTAGATCTTCAGAAGAGTTCCGGTCCAAGGTGGTGCTGTAGGAAGACCCTGAACTCCCATCATCCTTGAAGACACGAAATCTATACCGACTCATAGAGCAGTTCCTCCTGAAGAAAAAAATTAGATCTATATGCTCATATAAATTAAGTGAAAAAACATGCAGACCATCGTGTGTATCGTGATCCTTCAGGTCTGACTTTAAAAAGTGCATTTTTGGTGGTAAATATATTCTGGTAAATGCTGGTACAATCATTAAAAAGTTTTCCAGAAGGGATCCCAGAAAGTGAGAAATACGTATTTTCCATGGAAAGTGACTGGAGATTCTGGGTGACCCTCACTACTCATCTTGTACATTTTTTGCACTGTTTGGATTTTCTAACCATGTGCTTATATGGCTTTTATTCTTTTCAAAGATCAACAGATATTATTCAGACAATAGGGTAGGGTCCATTCCCTATATTCTTCATTACACTCCTTTGCATTAAAAAAAAAACCCCTCTACTTTAATGTGTTTTTATAAGGCAGACTTTTCTACATCTGATTGTCCTTCTGTGAAAGCAGGCTCTGTGTGAGGTCTTGGTGAACTCTCCCAGCTCCCTGGAGACATTAGCTGGGGGCCTCCTTGCCTTGACCAGTGAGAATTGGGCTTTCTCAGGGATTGAAGCCTGGGATTCACCATCTCTATGAGAGTCGAAACAGTAGGCCCTGGCAGGGACCTTGGTCTAGAATGCCCTTGGGACAATGTGTGTGTGTGTGTGTGTGTGTGTGTTTGTCCTTGGTAGATGGCCTTGGAAGTGTCGTGTGTGCTTTTGGCAAACTTGGATAAGGTTTTCCCTGCGTAACCCTTGGAAAGAACAGTTCTCACTTGTAACACCCTGTTTCTGCAGGTCCATGATTTTGTAATTAAAAGTTTATGGGATCACAGGGCCCATTTAAAGGGCATCTGGTCTGAACAGCCCAGTTAAAAGCAGAATTTGTGTCAGTGGCTCCTTAATTTCTCAAATATGGTTATTTGTAAATTCATCCTACTGGATGCTTGTGTTGAACATTTTATTGATGAAAAGAGGCACAGTAACATAAGGGAAAGAATGTTTAAAAACGAGGACTCCAATTCTAATATCTGAGTGTACCACTGTTTCCTAAGCATTAACCTGGGGCAGGTTACCTCACCTCTCTTGGAAACAAAGGCATACCACCACATCAGTGGTTTCCAAATGCTTTGACCAGACCCACAGTAAGACGTAGATTTACATCATGACCCCAGGACAAAATAAGTATATGACTAAAATTAATGTTTCTAGAAACCTTTTTATATGACCTATGACGCAGTGCTCTCTCCTTCCTACACTTCCTTTCTCATACCCTCAAACTTCTATTTGAATGCTAAGAGATGCATTAAAACATTTTGAGAACTGAGGGAGGGCAACTGGTAGTTTTTAAAAGCACATTATTAAGGTCTTTTCAGGTTCTGACTTGGAGTTTGTTCTCTCTGAGTTGAGAAGCTTGCACCAGTTCAGGTGGAATTGGGCCTTTGAGGTCAGCCTTCTGTTTTCTTATGAACATGAGAAGCGAAGGGCATTACTTGTTTCTTTTAAGGCTAACCCTTGAGAATGGGAGGATTTTAAGAATTTAAGTATATGTTCCTAACTGTAGGATGTATTTTGTTTTCCACCCACAAGCACTTTTAAATATTTGAGATCTATTTTATCTTGTATAATTTATATCAGTTCCTATTTTGTAAAATAATTTAAGGTCAGTGATTAAAGTAACAAAAATAATGGCAAATTTTCTACTTCCCTGTTCTTCCTCATACTTTAAAACATAAAAAAAAATTTAAAGAGTTTGATCACATCAGTGTAATCGCCGGTGAATTATTTTGTACAAAAGGCATTGGGCAGAGTGACAGCAGATAATATATGAGTGCTTATTATGTACAGGGCATTCTTTCTATTAAGTCACACTTGTAAATAACCCCATTAGCCAAGTTCTAGCCAAGCTTTGTTGGGCATGCGGAATCATTAGATGAATTTTGAAAATAACTCAGTCTGTTCTAAAAGCCCTACTAGATCCAAACTGTTGTGGACTGGTGCCTGGTAACTTTGACAGCCATTTTGAAATGTTACCATAGTGATAATTCTTCTGGAATCTCAAGTCATTAAAAGTGATATGGCTAACTCTGGGCTGTGTGCTATAAAAATAGATGTCATGGGATGTGTGAATCCTTTTCTCAACATTATAGTTTATACCAAGGAAGGAATATTTTAGTTGAGGCCTGAATACTTATTAGAGGTTAGCTGCTCTCTGCCTCCTTATTCTCTACACAAGTCATGTATCCGCGTAATCATTAACCCTTGAGAATGAATGGCATTTAAAAAGGTTCGATTTTTTTCTCCCCTCATTTGACTTCAGTTATTTTGCCTATTGTTTGTTCCTCCCAATGAATTTTTCAAAAGCTGGGTCATGACGAAAGATTAGTCCTCACTGATAACTGTTTCCATAGATCTGTTTATTTAAAGCTGCATCCAGTGGCCCTGGGTTCCTTGGCTGGAATTTCGTGCCTCTCATTCCCAGGGGGGTGGGGTGGGGCTCTTCTGGGAGGGGGGGACTGGGAGTTGGCACAAATCGTGTCCTATTTCTTGTCATGTACTGGGGACAGTTCAGCTTTGTGCTGCCCCTTTATTTTCTGAACACCAGGGTAATCATTAAAAGACTCTATATTAGTTCCTTCTCTCGTTGGAGGGATACAGGTTGGAGACTCAAACAGCGATTGACCAGTTGGTCTGTGACTTGGAGCAGACTGTTGGAAAATGTGGTTAGCAGTGACAGTGACAGCATGTTTCTGCACAGTTGTGTTTGGTTCCACTTGTTGACTGGGGTTACTGGCATTGGGGGAGGTCCAGCTGACCTTGGCCAACTGGGTAGCGTTAGACCCACCATGTTTATTTCACAGGCACGGCGCTCATCTCGGATCTCTCTCTCAGTTCTGTGCCCAGTCCGTCAGGTTCAGCAGACATTTGCAGATTGCCGCCCTCTGCCAGGCACCACGCTCAGCTCTGGAGATCTGAAGGCAAGTGAGCCGCAGCTGCTGTCCCGGAGGAGCCTCGCCTGGGTTGGGTTTGGGGGAGTTTGACAGGTGAATAAGCCGCACAGTAGTGTGGAGTGGATTTTATTAGGGCTGTGCTGAAAGTCTCATGGGTGTCTGGAAGGGGGCACGTTGGTGTGGAGGGCGTCAGGGAAAGGCTGACAGTTGAGCAGGGCCTCAACAGAGGCAGAGGAGTTCACCAGGTAGCAGAGCTTGGGGACTGGGGTGAATAAAGGCAGTATCAGAATAAATCTGGATAAGTAGATTGCCTCTAAGAGTAAGGGAGAGAGGCTGGCAAAAACCAGGTTGTGTGGGTCTGGTCGGTCTGCCTGCCTATGGAGATTGGACCTGACTTTACAGGCAGTGACTGTGAAGCAGTGGATAGCTATAAGTAGATCTATGCTCCATAAGATTCTCTGACAGTCATTTGGGGAGAGAAGCTGGCGGAGCCGGTAGGTGGAGAGTGAGTGTAGAAAAGGGTGTCAGAGACCTTTTGGAGATAGATTTAGCAGGGCACAGTGAAGGAAGAAGGCGATGGGGAAGGTAGAAGAAAAGCAAAGAGTTTAAGGATCACTGAGGACCAATCGGAGATGCTGACTGATCATCGATGCCATTAACTAGAATAGGAATAAACAGGACAGAAATTTGGTGGGGAAAGGAGAGAGAATGTTTATAGTTTCAACATGTTGAACTTGAGGTGCTTGTGGCCTGAGCAAGTGGAGTTCGTCTAGGAGGTTTCTGGAAACACTGACCTGGCTGGAAACAGCACTGGATACCTATTTTGGGAGTCCTCCCAGTGCTTTGGAGGGGTTGTGGGGGGTGGGAAGAAGAGAGCTGCCAGGGCCCATTTTTTTTGATAAATCTTTGTCTTTTAAACATTTTATATAAGGAGTAGCTGCTACACAGAAGGATACCTGTGGGTCATCAAGCACCTGGCATATTCCATGGAGGAGAGCTTCATTGTGAACCTCCCCTCCATAGAGGACTGGGTCCAAGGGCACCTCTGAGTCCCTAGGGAAGGAGGCTGTTTTGAGAGGCTCGGATTCTTCCTCAGAGAAGGGTTGTTTAACCGCCATGTGGTCTAGAGGAGGCCAGGGGATCTTGAGTAAGGAAACTCACCCAAGGCTGCTCAGCCCTTGGAGGAGCCAGGCCTCCACTGCTGCGGCCTTTCCCCAGCATTATCATTTGGGAGAAGAATCCTCCAAAATCTTTAACCTTATTCTCAGTACAAGCCATTTGTAACATAAGTACCTGATGAAGATGAGAAGTGATGGACACCTCCCTCCACCCCACGCCGTGATATCTTAATAAAATCTGGATGAAACACAGGACTCCTTGCAAGTTACTTCTGTTTCCCAAATCACCATTATAGGGACCCTGAACAATGCTCTGAGACGTATCTGGGGGAAGCAAAGCCTAGGGATTTGTCTAGTTTACCTCTAATCATCTCTTCCTTTCCCTTTCTTGCAAGTCTTATGCCTAGATAATTTAGTACACTTGATCTGCTAACAGGCAAGACCACAATGGGGGCTGATATTACATACCCTGAAAGTCCTTTACAGACATGCCGCAGTGGTGATAGAATAGTTTCCCTGAGCAGCAGGTAACATTAGCCCGCCTCGTGGGACCCTCAGATGCTGGCTGTGCATGTTGCAATCCTTAGGTGTAAAAGCATGTACATTCAGTTCCTATAAACTGTACTACTATTTCCATTTGAAGTTTTTGTTGTACTTAATTTCTTTGGAAATTCTCCATAATGGCATTACTTAGTGTGAAGATCATGCAGGCTTGGTGACTGGACGTAATAACAGGTATTCTCCTCTAGTCGTTGTGCTCAGATGCATTAACCTAAAGTAATAATAGGACATGACATTTTTGTATTCAACCTTTTTTTTTTTATTTTTAAAATACTCAGCTATAAATTCATCCTTTTTTATTTCCAAGTAGGTCAGCCTCAATCAAATCTCAATATTTCTCATCATGCTTTTTTTTTCCCCCCTTGAAATGGAAACACATGGAGAAAAAAAGTAGCGTGTTTCTAGTTCTCTCTCTGTACCCAGAATGGCTTATGGAATTTGCATCCGGGGAGCCTTCATGAAAGTGGCATTAACTTTGCAATAAAGTAACTGACCCCAGACCTGTGTCACTCAGGCTTAGTCAGGCGCTAACAGAGCAACTTAAAACTTAAACAGACGTGTGAGCTTGATAAATCAGTGCATGTTTTGGACTAATTGGTGACCACCATTCTGAACATTAACTGCTCTTTGTACTTTAATGATGCCAGGAGGCTGATTGTGTAACCTTTGAATGCCTCCCTGAGTTTGGACAAGAACTAAATTAACATGGTGCCTTCCTACTTAAAAAGGACTTTTGGGAAGCTCTGAATCACTTTCTTCTAAGTGCAATTTTTGCATTGTTTAGTTTTTGTGATATTGTTCTGAATTTGGCATTTCCCATCTATACAAGGACGAGTTTCTAGGTTAAACTTAAAAAATTCTGTACAGCCTAAATGTAAAAGCTGGTCCTGAGGAAGGACTGTCAAATTCTACTTTCAATTTCCTGCATAAAAAGAAAAAAAAATGTATGGGTAGCAATATCCTTTCTTCTTGTCTCTGCTTCCTAGTGATGCATGAGACCCTGGAATGTTCTAGCAGCAGTGCTGATTGGATTGTAGCTGTAGTCACTGTGGGTTCCAAACTTTGGGAGCTCGGAGGGGCTGTCCCTGCAGCGCTGTCACACAGCATGAGGGAAGATGACCACCCAGTGTGGCCATACGTCATTCCTTCAAATCCGGGGAGGGCCCTGTGGCCTTATGGGAAATGAGTTGTATGATGTATCTTCACTTACATTTCCAAAGGGCTGGGGGGTGGGGTGGGACCATTTCAACTGGTTTATGCAAAACAAGACAAAATAAACAAAATGACCACCCATCTTACGTAATGGAAAAGTGTCGGACTGGGGCAGGCTTCAAGAGCCCCACTGGGGGGCTCTTCGCACCTCACCTGCCAGCATGTGGGCTTCACGCTTGGGGTCCATGTGGCAGCAGAAGGATTATCAACAGCTTCAACCCTGCATCTCCCAACTTTGGATTCAGTGCAAAAGAGCTGGTGTTCTGATCTAATGGCACAGCTTCGGTTCCTTGTGTCTCTGTGTGCCGTAAACAGTGCCTGCCCTCCCCCAGTATGTTCCAAGGAAACCATGCCTTGATGGGCCAGCCCAGGCCACTGGTTGCCCAACCTCAAGGAGGAAGAGGACAAGGTGGTCCACCCGAGGAAACTGTGGATATTCTGATCAGAAGAAGGAGGGTTGAGAGACAATACTCACTTACCGTGGATGGGCAGTACGATGTTGGCAGACATACATTTCAGCATGTGAATAGGCTGGAGGAACTTCAAAGGGCAAACACTCCACTTCTGTGTCTTTCTCTTGGAGAGTTCCTTAGCCCGGCCCTGAAAAAGAGCCTTGCGCGCTTGCTCTGTTGTCACAGTTGTACTGAACAGGGACATCAAATTAAAAACTTTTGGGATCACTCACCAAAATGGTTTCCTGTACAGTAGTCGCCTGAGGGGGGATTGCAAGTAGTTATTCATCCATTTCATTGATCTATCGGTTTTATTAAAAAGAAAAACAAAGGGATGCCTGAGTGGCTCAGTCGGTTAAGCGTCTGCCTTCAGCTCAGGTCATGATCCCAGGGTCCTGGGATCGAGTCCCACATCGGGCTCCTTGCTCAGCAAGGAGCCTGCTTCTCCCTCTGCCTGCCTCTGTCTCTCTCTCTCTGATAAATAAATAAAATCTTAAAAAAAAAAAAAAAAAGAAAAACAAAACAAAACAAACCATTCAACCAACAAAGGAAGTGCAGCCTGCTGCCTAACAAGTGGAGATGATAGGAGATGATATTTTGATTACATTAATCTATATCCTGTTAGTTCACTTTGCTTCTGTCACTGCGACTGGTGAAGTTACTAATGTGCACTAATTACATTTGCTCTGTAAAGCCAGCATTTTTAATGCGTCTCAGCAAGAAAGGTTAATATTATCCATTTAACAGCATGAATGAAACATTGTGTGTGTTGAACTCAAACTGTCCTGAAGGCTTGGATAATAAAAACCCAGTGGCTTCTTTTATAATTCACTGGATAAACAGCTATTGGTGAGATACAGTTAATACTTTCTTCTCTTTAAATCTGACGAGATGGTAGGCAGGAAGTATTGGGTGCTGTCTGTTGGTGAAAGAGCAGAGCACATGACAGAAGGTGCTGCCTCCTTTTAAAATCTGCAAGGGGGCTGCATATGTTTTCCTAATCAGTGGAGGCTATTTTTTTTTTAAAGATTTTATTTATTTATTTGAGAGAGAGAGAATGAGAGAGAGCACATGAGAGGGGGGAGGGTCAGAGGGAGAAGCAGACTCCCTGCCGCACAGGGAGCCCGATGCGGGACTCAATCCAGGGACTCCAGGATCATGACCTGAGCCGAAGGCAGTCGTTTAACCAACTGAGCCACCCAGGCGCCCCAAGTGGAGGCTATTTTTAAAGAGAAAAACAAATCACCTCAACCCCTAAATAGTAACAGCCTTCCTGCCTGTTGTAAAAGCATCTAGGAATTACCAAGACCTATAGCACCATAGACTTTAAATGTCAGTCACTTCGCTGGAACCAACCGGCTGCTGAAGACAGCATTTTGGAGGGGGGGTGTTCTGGGAGGGGCACCTCATCCACGGGGACTAGGTTGGCCCGGCCTCTTGCCCACACACGTGGTACCTGCAGTGGTCCTTTCTCTTTAATTATTTCTTGCTTTCCTGTGACTTATTCAGTGGTAAACAGTGAGAATGGGCACAGCCTGCAGCCCCTCTGGCCCATCCATCATCTTGGGAGCCACTCTGTGGCATTCTCTTCGGCGCACGGTGTTGCAGTTTTGGGCTGGTGACATTTGGTCACCAATTGGTTCTTTGGTGTCTTTCAGCGTAGAGATTAGGAACCCAGAGAGGATCTGTCCTGCCAAGAATATGACCTGTCTGTCTCCCTCTTTCTCTCTTGCCTGGGAGGAGTATGGAGTGAGTGATAGGACCTAGAAATACTCTTTTGGGAGGGACTCATTGAAAAGGGTGGTCTGAGGCACAGAACTTCTGAGTTTGCAATCTGTCAAATTCCAAATTGTCCTCGGGTAAATTTTTCAACTGGAATTTTCCAAAAATAAGTCATTTAAAAGAAGAATTCGAAGGATTCATCTTGTCTCCTTCCTTCCTCTTCTCCTATCCTTGCCAGTATCCTAGGATGAAGAAAAGTAGGTTTTAGAGAACTTTTTGTTTTATATATATATATAATATATATATATATATAAGATTTTATTTTAGAGAGTGAGAGAGAGAGCAAGAGTGAGTGAGCGGGAGGAAAGGTGGAGAGGGAGGGATAAGCAGACTCTGCCCTGAGCACGGAGCCCAACGTGGGGCTTGATCCCACAACCCTGAGATCATGACTTGAGCTGAAGTCCACAGTCAGCACTTTAACTGACTGAGCCATCCAGGCGCCCCTGTTTTCATATATTTTTAAAGCACTCTGAGCCTGTTGAGATCCATGTTGATCACCGTTGATCCAAGATCCACTGTAGAGCAGTGGGATGGCGTCGGAGGAGAAGAGGGAGAGAGGCCTTCGAGAGGTATGGATGGGGAAGGAGTGGAAGGTTCTGGAACCTCCTCTGACCTTCTCTCTGGCCCTCAGTCAGCCCTTGAGGATTTGTGCTGTTTGTGCTACATCAACAAGGAAAGACCCACTCAGGCTCTGGATGTCAGTTGTAGGAGCACAAGTGTTTCCCCGTCCTGAGCTGAGCTCCTACAGCCTTGTTTACAAAGGTACGTCATTCCAATTTGGATGACACCTCTAGGAAGGCTGTTTCCTCTGGTTGCAGTTGTCACGGCAGGTTTTCCCATGGTGGTTGGTCATGCTCATGGTGTGCCTAGATTAAAATCCTATGACAGTCCTCCAGCGCATATCTAAATTTGTTCAGGGAGCCCTGCGATAGAAAAAATGAGAGGCAGCCGTTAACCTTTACTTGAGCAAAACATGATTTATTCCTCAGTTTGGTCCTGTAATGAGGCCAGGGGAGAAGCCAGATGATGAAGAGCTTTCTTCTAAATGAGTAGGATTTAGAATGACCAGTGGGATGTGGTATCCTATTCAGAATTAGGCTCTTGTATTGCACATACCCGAGGCCCTTGTCTCAGATGCTGTGTGTCTGTGGTGGGTGTCCTTGCTAGATGTGGATGAGGGCCCACCCTTGTTCCTGGACATCATAAGCTGAGTCTCCTTGCCTTGTACATGACTCAGTCCTTATAAATACCAGAGAGGAGCTATTCATGAATGTGTACGGTCATTTGCTTTAAGTTCCAGTTACTGGTATCTGAGCTAGAATGCCATGCCATAGAATTTTAGTCCTGACTTGTATATTATCAGGCAGTTGTGTCCTTTTGAGACCAAGCCACAACACCTCCCACCCAACCCTCAATGCCTTTTGAAGATGTAGGTGGATAAATCTCAGTTGCATTTTCAGGTGAATTTCTCTATTAAGGTTATAAAAGACCAGAATGACCAGAAATTCAGACTTGTACTTGAATACCTAATGATGCCCACCATCCCATGTTACAATTTGCCAGGCATACTCCTTTGAGCCTCCCAACTGCCATTTAGGTGGGTGTAATGAACTCTTCTGGACAACTGAACGTCAGGTTGACTGTCTTTGCCGAAACTTCTTAAGTGGTTAAATGTGAACCCTCACACCCTTCCCACCCCAGGATATATACTCTTATATCCTGAAACACGAAACAAAATAAGAACAGGGTTTGGATGACTTTTTGTCCTACTTAAAAACTTCAAAGTTTACATTGCTTGGGGGAAAAAAAAAGTTCTAACTGTGAGTGTAGGAACAGCCTGCTCACTGTTTTCATGCTGTCACTGTGCACTGGGGAGCTGTACCCTTTGGGAATTTTAGACAAAACTGACCTTGATTCATGCTTGACTCAGGGACTCTGCAGAACATCCAGAAAATGGTGGTGGCTGATCTTGGCTGTTCTTGGTTTTGTGGAACGATGACTCGAGCGCCACATTATCTGGGAACCTTTTGGAGGTCTAGCATGAGAGAGAATCTTATGCCTTTGTGTTCATCTCATCCTTTCTAGCAGCTCTTACGCAGACATGGTATTTTTTCACCCTTTTCCTCGAAGTGGCACTTCGGCCCTTTTTTTCTGCATCAAAGTATAACCATGGATATTTTATCATCAACAGAATTATAAATTGATTTGACATTATGTCTTTTGATACCAAGTGGCATTTTTTTTTTTGGCTTCATCAGGTCCTCCCTTAAAAATTTGTCTTTGAACCTACACTACCTACATGAACTTGTTATGAAAGCAGAAAAATAGTCTGTGAAAAATGGCACCTTTGCTAAAAGAAAATACTAACCTTACGGCTGGAGACTTGCTCTGAAGGAGAGGATGAGAATCTTGTGACTGGGTCCAGCATGCATCCCGGACCCCGCTGCCATGTGCGTTTACAAGGGACAGGGTTTAAGGGCTCTGTGAAAACCTCAAGCCCCTAGGAAGGAACTTGAGAGCATGCTTACATAGTGTCACTTTCAACTTGAAATATTTTGGCCCCATTTGCTTCAGAAAGTGAAAGCATGCAGGCTAAATGTTCTATTAAGTTTTGGTGAGTACTTGATGTTTCAAAATGTCTTTCCATTCCTCTGTTTGTTGCACGCGTGATGTCGTTTGGCCCTGATTTACACACCTTGTGCATGTGATTAATTCACCGTGGGATGCCCGTGGCTTTTTGAACTCCCCTTTCCAGTTTTGTCCCTTAGAGAACATCGTGGCTGTGGTTCATGAGATGATAAATCGGGCTGAGACTAAATGAAGGCTAAAAAAGCATTTAGCAGGTCAAGAATCTGAAGCTTTTAAGAAGAAGAAACAAAAACAAGAAAACCACACAAAGCCAAAACGCAGTCTTGAAGTACACCCATCAAAACCCGAGTTTCAGAATTCCCTACAGCCTTACTTGCCAAATCACATCTACAAACTTGAAAAGGCTTTTGTGATTGGTCATATGTGACATAAGAAATTGATGTGTCCGAGAGAAGCAGAATTTCTCTTTTTGAGGAGAGAAGTACAACAAAGGGAAATGCTTTGTTTTGAGTTATTTTAGTTACAGTAAATATGTGGCTTGCCATCTCTGTAAGGGCGAAGATTTGTTTGGTAGTGTCTTGAAGGCAGGATAAAGGAGGATATTAAAATGTCCCTGCTGTATACTATGCATTACGGCTGCACATGTGAGAACATTGTAGAATTCACACAGTTTAAAAAAGTGGTTGATTTAGGGGATTCTTCTTTCCATCCCTTGGCATTCCCATGTACCTCTTTCTCCCCTCTCCCCTGCCATTCCTGGTATGAGGCTGAATTGGCTCTTTAAAACGATTGAGTGAAATTTAATGATCTTGGGAAACCCCACTTCATAGTCCACGAGAAGGGTCTTTCTGGTCAGCAAATCTCAGTCGAATATATCTGTGGTCCAAAAAATCCTTCTACTGAGTAGAAATATCAAAGAATGGTATTTAATAATGCTTTGGATTTTGTGTGTGTGTGTGTGTGTTTTTAAGAGTTTTATGTTCTGTACATTTCAGCCTGACTTCACATTTCTGGATTTCCTATTTGAGAATAACTCTCGGGGAAGTTGTTAGCAGAAAGTCCTGTGTTGACATGTCTGTATTCCTTTCCTTCAAGCCTGTCTCCACTGGAAGTCTTTTGATACGGCTTCAATGTGTTTTTTTCTGAGCATTTGGGGGTAACAAGAAATCTGTGACTCTGACAAACTGTTGGCTTTTCAGTTTATATCATTTGCTGAGACTTTTAGATGCTACGTGGAAGAGTGACTTTCTTCCAGGGCTAGGTAAAATCCTTCCTTCCTGGATGAGGTTTGCACTCCAGTCTTGCTCATTTCCTTCTGCAGCGAAGGGAGGCTCTGCATTGCCTTTTGCCAGGCACCCAGAAGGTCACATCAGAAAACAGCAGACTCTTAGCAAAAACATCCCCACATGAGAATAAATTGCCAAGCCCTTTCCAGGCCAGTGAAGGGGGTGTCAGGGGTCACATTTCCACGTGTTGGAGAGCAGACATGTACTTGCATACCTGCTGGCCGCTGCTAACCCCTCACTACCTTGTGGTATTCCCTCTCTTCCCTTTCTGGAGAGTTGTTCTGCTTAGTTCTGCTTAGTTCTGCTTAGAGGATCCCTCAGAATTGTTGGATTTTCCCAGGACATGCTGTGAAGGGTTGTCTTAAAGAAATAAAACCAGGTCTTTTGGTGTAGAGCTCTCAATAAGTAGGTTTAAAGGCGTATCTCTGGGAGTGCCTGGGTGGCTCCATCAGTTCAGTGTCTGCCTTCAGCTCAGTCATGATCTCGGGGTCCTGGGATCAAGCCACACATGGGGCTCCCTGCTCAGCGGGGAGCCTGCTTCTCCCTCTGCCACCTGCCCTCCCCGATCATGTGCTCTCTGTCTCTCAAATAAATAAGATCTTAAAAAAAAAAAAAGGCATATCTCTGTTGTTCTCTTCCTACATATGGATTTTTATGTGGTTAATAATACAATTATAAACATTTATTCATCTAATTTCTATTTGTTCATGTTTGTAATATATGTATGCACATGTATGTACATGTGCGTGTGTATGTATGCGTATTCACGGAAGACTTCCAGTACCTTTGAAAGGATTGAGAGGCTTGGTTTATGGTAGTCTCTGAGCAGTATCAAGTGATGGCGTGGGTGGGGGGAACAATAGCTGAGACAATATGAGGTAGGGAACTTAGCCGTTTCAGAATCAGTCTGTCCCTGGTAAGCCGGACTATAGCACTTTCTTCCATAGCTGGTTCCTGAAACCGTTCACCCTCCATTCAGCTGGGTGGGAAGAAGTCTCTTTAAAGATCAGCGTCTCTTCCTGAGGAGTGTATCCAGCCCTCCCAGTGCATATCCTGGTAAATATCAGTTTAAAATTAGCCCAGGCCTGGAGAATGGACATCATGGAGCCAGGTCTAAAACAGATCAGTTTGTGGATAAATGAGGAATTCGGTGAAATTTTGAAAATAAACCCAACAGAACTCGTGCTGCTCTTGGTCACTGTTAAATCAGGCAGGAGTGGTGAATACCTTAGTCTGGCAGAGCTGTAAAATGCTTGAGGAAACACGTGGGACCAGCTCGTGGGAATCTGTGTGGGCTGAGGAGTTCTGACACGTGAAGGTGTTTGCAACAATTTCTGAAGGGATTCAAATAATTTTACAGAGTTAACTCCAGGCTAATGTGGCTTGATCTGAACTACTCCCAGCCAGAACTCCTGTGTTATAATATTAGCATAAGGTTTTCTGAAGTTCAAATTGAAAAAAAATGTTTTTTTCTTACTTTAAAAATATAAGTGCTGATCATTTGGGTTTGTTTCTAAATAATATTATTTTCACTTGTTACAAAAATTGACTCACTGGTATAATAACTGCCCTCATAACAAATCCCTTAAGGAAACATGTGTTAAGTTAATTATGATTTCATGGTAAATAGGTCATTTTTAGTTTTTTTTTTTTATTGCCCCTTCTTTCAGTGACTAGCACTTCTGTGTCTGCGTTTTGAAAATAAAGTACTAATTAGATGGATGTTAACATAAAGGAGGTAAGATGGAAATGCATTACTGTTTTTATAATTTGTTGTTGATAAGATTTAGAAACACAAACACAATAAACTGTGTTTCCATGACACAGATATATCGAGTTCTTACAAGGTACCTTTGAGGTAACTGGGATTTTCATGTCATTTGGAGTAGGGCAGGCCAATGACTCATTCATCTCTTCTTTCATTGGTTCATTCATTATATAAATACATATTAAATGTTCACTGGGCACCAAGGAGTCATTTGCATACACTGGCGCCTGCCCACATGGACGGACTATCAGGAGACACATTAATCACACCAGCCACAAACAAATAGAACATTGCGTCTGTGATGAGGGCCACAAAAGCCAGGCATGATGCTATGAGACAAGAGGGAAAGGAAATAATGTGTAAACAGCCTGTGGTAGAATAAGGGGGAGGTGGGGGGGGGGCAGGCCAGGGCAGGGCTCAGAAGCCATCTTGAGGGTTGTGTTTTAATAGGAGCAATAGAAAATCAGTGTAGAATATTGAACAGATAGGGGGTGTGTGTGTGTGTGTGTGTGAGAGAGAGAGAGAGAGAGAGAGAAAGAGAGAATATCATGTTGGCATAAAAAAAATCACTGTGGCCACAATGTGAAAAATAGATAAGAAAGGAGGCCAATTACAAATCTGTTGAAGTGAGCAAGGCAAAGCATGAAGCGAACATGGACTAGTAGACGTCAGGACAAGTTGACTAGACAGAGATTAGGAGGTGAAATTGCCCAGATTTGTGTTGAGGAGCAGGCGGGCAAGATGTTCAGGGTCATATCTGGGGTTCTCATCCTGGGGTGAGGGAGTGCTGGAGGGAGACCAGGGATGAGGATTGTGAGCCCTAGAGTTTGGATTTTTGGAGATGGTGAGTCTGGGGCACCTCTGACTCACAGAGGCCTTTGGAAGTGGGGACTGGTGCTCAGAGAGAGGTCTGGGTAGGTGGCTTACTTGGGAGGTTGTCTGTGTGGAGGTGGTACTTGAAGGCAGAAACATCCAGCACCCTAGGGAGTTTGGGGCAAGAAGGTTAGGCCAGGGACAGATCCTGTTGGAATGGCAACGTTCAAGGGCCGATAGAGGAACCGGGGTCTATAAAGGAGACCCAAGTGGTCTGAGTGCAAGGAGAAAAGCCAGGGAGTGTGGCATCCAAGATTCCAGGGGATCAGGTTTTAGGAGAAGGTGGCTGGTTAGAGGAGCCAACAGACACTAAGGAGCCAACGAAGAAGGGGAATGAAGAGGTCCACTGGGTCTTGCAACAGGGAGACCCTTGAGGACTGCACCTGAGAGCTGAGTCAGTGCAGGGGTGAGGCCAGCTGCAGCTTTGGAGAGCAGGGAGGACTGCGGGGGAGGAGTGTGAGGACACAGAGAAGTGTGGCTGTGCCTGGGAGGGGAGGATGGCAGCTGGGGAGGGGGAGGCTTCCAGCGCAGACTGTTTTCTGTAACAGACACTAGGGTCCAGCGGAGGGACTCTGCCAGGAGGGAAGGGTGGAGCGGCGGGCGGAGGGGGGAAGCCCAGTACGGATCCAGAGACCTGGAATGGCTCCAAAGCACAGGTGGAGGTGGTCCCTGTAATTAAGAAAGGACAGAGGGACCCTTAAAGGGGATGGTAATGTAAACCGCTCCCCCTTTTATGTCCTATTATGGCATTTACTATGGGCTTTGTATATGTTTCCTCATCTGATCCTTGCAAAGTCCTATGAGTAGAAACTGCCATTACCTTCTTGGAGAGGAGGAGGACACTAAGCCCTGGAGGGGTTTAAGAAACAGCCCCAAGCCCCCAGGGGGAGGGCTAGCGCTGGGAGACGGCCGGGGGCATTTCCCTTCTCTGAGCCTGGCTGGGCTGGAATGGTGGCTTTGTACTCTGACCCGGAGGCCTGGGTGTAGCTGTGTAATGACTTTTTTTTTACCCAGTGAAATTTAACATGAACTTACTGCTTTAGGGGATGGTTGCATTTATTTTAATGATTAGTTTTCTTTTCTAGAAATATTAACTAGTGTAGGGAGGGGAAAGCTAAGCGCTCTTCAAGTAAAACAGTATCTGTGTATTGATTTACTGCACTGAGCTCTCTGCTAAATTATAGGAGTTAATTTACACCTTGTTACACTCTGGGCATCATAAAATGATGGCCATGCATTTGTTGTAAAACGGCACTAAGTTATTCTCCCTTGGAGTGTCACTTGCTGCACCAAGCTTTTGCCCCAAGTTGGCTGCCCTTGGGGTCCCTGGAGTGGCCAGTGACCCGCCCTGTTACAGGGGAGGGAGCTGGGAGATGCAGAGACCTCCAGGCAGGGCCCTTGGGGAACTCCTAAGTGGCAGAGCTGTCCCTCCCTCCTGGGTCCCTACCCCCTTCCCTCTCATCTCACTTGAAATGAGAAAGGACTTCGGAAACCCGCCTGCATGGGGGCCCTTGGTAGGGCAGGAGCTCTGTGCTTCTCTTCAGTTTTGTTAGGGTATCCCGAGGATAAAAGAGGGGGGAGAAAAAAAAACATCTTTGAGGAATCGCAGATGCTTATGTAGAAGATGTCGGGCTGAAACTCCGGGCACGTGTTCAAATTCCTCTTCGGAGAAACTTTTGTTTTCCCTTCCTTTCCTGGTTGGAGGGTGAAAACCTGCTCTGACATCGACAAGTGTGTCCAACAATCTCTGTTGTCAAGGCTGCAGAGAAACAAGGACTCTCAAGCGTTGCGGTTGAGCCTGCAAAATGGCCCTACCCTCGTGGAAGGCAGTTTGGCGGTACCCATGAAAGTTATGTAAATGCATGTAACCTTTGACCCAGAAGTCACTTCTGGGAATTTGTCCTATGAGTAGACCTGCACACATACTAATTGCAGCACTGTTTGTGATGCTAATAGATTGGGAACAGTCCTCATGTCCTTCAGCGGGGGACTGGTTAATAAATTAAGAGTTATGCACAAAATGGAATACTCCCCAGCTTCCTGAAGCACAAGGTGCTCCATGTTCTGTGTGAAGAGGTCTCCAGGAGAGAAGTGAAAAAGGCAAGAAATACTTCTTTTTTTTGTAAAATGAAGAAGAAAAAAGACGGTATCTTTGCATTCGCTTGTGTCTGTGTAGAGTGACACCAGAAGGAAAACCAAGAAACTGGTTAGCGTGATGACATATGGGGGCAGGTAGAGAACAAACTGGGTGGGGACAGGGATAGGAGTGACATGCCTATCATTTACATTTTTGTATCATTTTTTATCGTAGGTCTTGTGCTTATATTACAGATTAAAACTTGAAAAGCAAAAAGCAAAACCTCTCTGCTCTCTCTCTTGCTCTGATAGTAGAGGGCTTTGGATCTCCCTCTAGGTTGATATAGGATGGCATTCCCTCTTGCAGGAAGACCAAGTGACAGGTGCAAGTCCCTGCCCCTTGGGTAGATCTCCTTTTTATGTAACTTCCAGGCCATTTAGACAGCTGCCCTAGGATGCTTCACAGAAGTCACCCTGGCAGGCCTTGTGGCGTGGATTTCTCCCACAGTCTCTTTCTTTCTAACATCACACATACCGGTAGAGAGGACGCTTGTGTATTGTCTTAGTTTGTAGAAAGGGATAGCTCCAGACAACATGCCTGTCTTTTTCTTTTGGTCTCCTCGTCCTTGTCATTATTCAGGTCACAAGTTCTGCTGATCAGATACTCTCCCTTATTTTAAAAGAACTTATTTTTTTTCTGTTTTGCTTTTGAGAGCAGAGGCCCCTAGGTACATGCAGTAATGAATTCAAAGGGCCCAATGTCTGTGTCTTGTTCTTTGAACCCCTTTTGGCACTTGAATGGTTTTAATTTTTCCCTAATTAGGACTGGTGAGGAAGCCCTTTGAACACTCCTTTGGAATGGTGGTGTCCTTACCTACTCTCTTACCCACTTACTGCATTGACCCTAAGCTGTCTTGATAAGATGAACGTGTAATTCACCAGGTTCATGGATCACTCTGATTAGTTTCTCAAGCTATCAGCTGTTTAACTGTCTAATTCTATTCAGGAAATAATGTAAATTCATGCTGGTGACTCCAGCGATCTACCTTTCAAATTATAATTGTTTATAATTTGATATAATCCCATTTATTGGCACCCTTTTCCTACCAGGTTGTAAACAGAGTAAGTGATTTTGGGTGCATCTCAGATTCTGACAACGAAATATTAGAAGAGACGTGTGAGCATGAGAACTGTGTTGTGTGGTCCCGGAGGGGGGTTGGTAGTGATTAGAAGGGGTTTCAAGATTTAAAAAAAAAAGCTACCCCGAACTGTAACTTCTGGACAGTGAATTGACTGGTGGATTGTCCCTCTGTGGTTGGGACTTTTGGGAAAGTCTATAAAGCTCTGTTGTCTCTCTCAAAAGCAAGAGAGAGACAGTAATATGATCAGTTTTGGGTCAGCTGTCTTTCAGCACATGGTAGTGAGTATCACTAGTTTGTTGGGAAAATGGCTCCTTACTGACTCGTAAAAATATGAGCCCCTAATACTAGCTTTAGTAGCAGAATGGTTTGCTCTGTGTGTGTGTGTGTGTGTGTGTGTTGCAGGGTGGGGTGAAGAAGGGATTAGTTAGCTCAAAGATTTTTGAAACCTATCTGGAGGAGATAAATGTTTGCCTGTTGAATAGTTCTAAAACTAAAAATGCCCCCTCCCTTATTTTTTTTTTAAATTTTTTTTATTTGAGAGAGAGAGAGATAACGAGAGAGAGTACAAGCAGGGGAGAGGGAAAAGCAGGCTCCCTGTTGACCAGGGAGCCCGACGCGGGGCTTGATCCCAAGACCTTGGGATCACGACCGGAGTTGAAGGCAATGTTTCACCGACTCAGCCACCCAGGTGCCCCCCCCCCCTTATTTTTTATTTCTGATTTTGCTTACTGCTGACAGGGAATAATTCTTATATGACCACAGTATGCTTTTACATTTATACTTCTGCATGTATAATTTTCCTTTCTTTACTCATTAGGTACACTCCTCAGGATTATTGTAAAATGAAAATGTGTGTACAAATCATCTTTTTCTTTTGACTTTCATTGTAAAACCCCAAAAAGCTGTAGGATGAGCTTGAGCGGGAGGTTCTTTCCTCTTCTTCCTCCTAACACTCTCCTTGTTAATGCTTTCTGCTGATACCTACTGGGAGCCACCGAATAAATCCTTTTATTATGTAAATACCTTTTAATATACCTATTTTTAAAACTTGGGGTTTTTGTACTTGCCTTGTTGTAGTTAGCCAATGGGGACTGCTGTCTTTTTTGGTGTGTGCAGAGGCAAAAGTCTAAACTGTATCTTAAATATTTATATTTCTGTTTGTTCTTGGTGACACAAAGTGATTTGGGTCACTCTGACATTTAATCAAGTTAAACAATGTAGCTCTTGGAAAATATGTCTAGCAGGTAATCTGAGAGCTAGATTCGTAGTAAAACAATGGAGAAACTTCATCAGGATTAATTTATTAATCTCTTAAGCACCTCTTGTCCAGTTTGGCTTGGTTTTCTCAGTTTTTGAAGTTCCCATCAGCAACTGTGGCCTCTCTCGTTATTTAATAATGAATGGTTACAAATTGTTTGTGTGTTTCTGTAATTAGAATATGATAGCAATCATCTACCGGATGAGCTGACACTGTAATGACATGAAGTCAGTAACAATTATTCCTAACAGGAAAATTAATTATGTAATCCTATCATACCATATTTTGCCTACGAGATTAGATTTGGCTGTTACTAGCCTGGGCCCGGCAAGTGACAGCATGGTGCAACACTTCTCATTTTTCTGGATAGACTGGTTCACCATAATGTTCACCATGTCACCTGGGAAAATCATTTGATTATTTTAGATTTTTAAAATAGATATTTTTCAAGCTTTTGATTTTCTGCTTAAAAAGAGAGAGAGAAAAAGAGAGAGAGAAAACCTCTTTTAATTTGGATTTTTTATTCTTCTAGTTTCTTAGTGAATAAAGGTATTTGCTGGATTTCTATCCAAGAGGGGCCATCCTTTCTTCCCCCCCTTCCTTACCTTTAAGAGATATGAAGCGGTGAAAATGAATTGCTAGCATGCAGTAATACCATTTTGACTCCGGCGGAAGTCCTCATCCTTCCCTTATGTCACTCCTCAACCTCTGACCTACGGCACCCATCTTCCAGCACACAGAGCAGCTGCAAGCCTGCGGTACAGGCAGGGACTTGGACAGGCTGAGGAGAGAAAGCCTCATCTGGTGAGGCTGGAGCACCTCTACCTCCCCTGGGAGGCCAGCTCTGCGGGCCTCGCTGCGTCCCTGTGCGCTGAGACTTTGAGGGTTATAGGCCAGACCAGTTGCACTTTGCTTGAGAAGGACCCTGGAACTATCTATTCCAATCATCTTCCAGGTATAAAAGCTGGTGCTCCAAGGTGTTTAACAATTTGTCCAAGGATGGAGCTGGGACAACAGTCCAAGTCTTTTTGAGCCAAGTCTCATATTCCTTCTAGCATACTTTGTTTTGTTTTGTTTTGTTTTTTTAATTGCCTAAAGCTACTCAGGCCTCTAGGAATAAAAGTTTGTCTCTGAGCTAAAGAATTTGGAGGAAAAAAAAAAAACCTCAGAAAAGTCAAGTCCCCTGTAAGTCCATCACTGAGAGTAGTTGAGTGTACTTTATGCTAGGTTTTTTAAAAAAATATTTATTTTTGAGAGAGAGAGAGAGCTGGCACCAGGAGGGTGGGGGGTGGTGGGGGTGGAGGGGCAGAGGGAGAGGGAGAAGCAGACTCCCTGCTGAGCAGGGATCCTGACTCAGGGCTCGATCCCAGGACCCCGGGATCATGACCTGAGCCGAAGGCAGATGCTTAATCTCCTGAGCCACCCAAGAGCCCCTTTTCTGCTAGATTTTTAAATATAGGTTAGTGTAGTCCAGCATCTTACAATAATATGTTTATTTCCTGGCATTTTGAAGCTTTTCAGTGCCATAAACCCCTTCTCAGCCTTATTTTTAAAGGTTGCATAAAGTTACATGTAATGGAGATGCTATGATATGCTTCACCATTCCCCAGTGTTGAGCGTTTACCTTGGTTCCAATTCTTCATCATTTTTCACGATTGTAAGTAAGGCTGCAATGAATGTTGTTGTGCCTTAAGCTTTGTCCTTTACTTCAAATTAATTCTTAGGATATATTCCCCTGAAATAGGATTTCTGAGGAAAGGTATGAATTTAAGGCTCTTCAGCAACCCTCAGTTTGTTTCCTGAGATTAAGAATTCCTTGTATCAGCTATGGTGAGCGCTGTGAATTGTGCAAGACTGTTGAATCACAGATCTGTACCTCTGAAACAAATAATACAATATATGTTAAAAAAAAAAAAAAGAAGAAGAAGAAGAAGAAGATAGCAGGAGGAGAAGAATGAAGGGGCAGAAATCGGAGGGGAAGACGAACCATGAGAGATGATGGACTCTGAAAAACAAACTGAGGGTTCTAGAGGGGAGGGGGGTGGGAGGATGGGTTAGACTGGTGATAGGTATTAAAGAGGGCACGTTCTACATGGAGCACTGGGTGTTATGCACAAACAATGAATCATGGAACACTACGTCAAAAACTAATGATGTAATGTATGGGGATTAACATAACAATAAAGAATTTAAAAAAAAGAATTTAAGGCTCTTGACCCATAGGGCCAAATTTCTTTCCAGGCAACTTATGCCCTTGTATACTCGGACTGGTGCTCCTAAGTTCTGTGTGTGAAATGTCCATGATCACTTTGTGAGAAATTCCCCATAAATAAGAAAACCACGAGAAGAGAGAATAACACTACTGTTTTGATACATGCTGTGATTTGGGTGGGAATCTCTTATCCCTGTCCCCTCCCCAGCCCAAGTCAGTGTTCTTCTAGATAATCAATGTGTATAATATAAACTCTTTACTACTTGTATTATACATTTATTTTGTCAGCCCATGTCAGTGTTCGTTTACGTAGGAATTAGAGCATTGGGCTATGTCTTCTTGGGAGTCCAACATACACAATTGTGTATGGACTTAGTTCTTTGGGTCCTGAGTTGAGGTGGTCCTGAAACCCATTGAGACAACTGTCCAGACACCTGACCCGAGCATTTGCCCTTCCAGATCTCCCTCTGCCCATAACAAAAAGATGCTCTCAACGAAACATTCACTTGTGGACTTTTGACATTTATGACTATTTTCCAAACCCCAAACCAGGTCATTTTTAATAAAAATCAGGACATGTAACTAAAAACTCAGGACATATGCCCATCCTAGCTAATGGGTCTTGCTGCCTGTGAAGTAGTTTTGATGTAAACCCATTTTTAAGGAATGGAGTATTTATTAATTAAATGATATTTAAGTTTTATCTAGCTGTATTATATATGTGAACGATATAGCTCAAACTTGTGATATATATAATACTAAATGTACTTTGAGTTATTATAAATAATACACAAATAACTTTTAATCAAAATGTATTATTTCAATTCGTACCAAATATTCAAGAAGAAAAACCTAAAGTAGTAGTAAAACAGTTACTCAGATGAGATGAGGACTATGTTTGGGGCTCGAGAATCAGATAAACTTTGATATAAATTCTGAAAGGAACATGGAGGCTTTTTTGCTAAGCATATTTACAAAGTTAATTAGATTGTATCTTTTGAATCATTTCCTTTAGTTTTTAACTTAACATCTGGGGGGAGATTGTGGAGCATTCCCCGTTAGTGAAACCATGTTGAACTGATGTTTCTTACAGATGGTTTTATTTCCTTTTCCTATTACTTGGATCATGGAACAAGTATCTCGGAAAATGTGAGATACAAAGATGTGAGTTTCTCTCTGGTACATAAGTTCTCTGTGTCACAGAGAACAGATACTTTCAGTTTAAGCTGAGAGGTTTCTCCTTTTCACTCTTGGCTGTGCTTGTGATGCAAAGAGCTTCTGTGTCATTCTCCGCTGGGACCCTATCTGCTCCTTGACTTTGCAGTGCTCCTGCCACCCTCCCGGCCACCTCATTTCTCAGAGAAGCCCCGTCGTTCTTTTTTAGAAAATCTAAATGTACGTTCAGCATGCCGCTTAACTCCCTTCCTTGTTCCCTTTTCCTTCTCTGTATTTTGTTCTTAACCAGCACTATCTTACAAAATGGGATCCGTATCAGGACAGGGAGGTGACCAGATCTCAAAATTCCCTTTTTCTGTTTTTTCCTTTTCTGCCTTTAATGGCCCTTCATTAATCCAAGCACCTTGGAAGCAGTAGCTTTGATGCTTCTTGATGTTTTCCTTCTCCGTTTCCCCCCGGGATTTGGAAGGCAGCTCTGCTTACCACTATCCCACCACCGCCGGGACCCACTGGGAGTTGGAAGGAGAGGGCTAGACCACTGTCTCCTTTGTCCTTCTCTTATTGTCCCAAAGAGTCTTAAGTGCTCTCCTCCAGGAAATCCCTGGCTTCTGTCAGCAGTCTGCCTGTGAATATTGGACAGAAGTTGCTGCTTTTTAAATACCGGTTGAGAAGTTCAAGGTTGGGGTCGTAGTTGTGACTGACTCCCAACGTGACAGCTCAGGACTGCCGACATTTTCAGTCACCTTTGACTCACTTAGGCTGGCAGCAGTAGTTAACACTGAAAAGGAATCCACATAAAACCTTGGCTGTAGTTGGAAGTAGCAAAAGCCATGGATTTAGGTACTGCCAGGCAGCCCTGGGAAACCCACAGGGAGGCAAGTTTTTGTTCCTTCTTTCTGTCTTCGTTTTTGATAGGATAGAGTTAATAAAAGGATACTAGTAATGACTCGCTTTGCAGGTCAGGTACAAACAGTTTAATCCTCCTGACAAGCCAATGAAGGGTGGAAGAAGCTTATACCCATTTTACAGATGATGAAGTAGAAACTCAGGCTTAGAGTCTTGCTACTGAGTGAAGCTGGGATTCAAACCTGGGTTGATCCCAGGCCACCTGCTGCAAAGTATGCCCTTCTGACCTTCCCAAGAAATAGCAATATGCAGAAAATATCTTTTCTAAATTCTGTCTGCCTGGCAGGTGCTTTGTACTATCAAAATAGACATATATTTTTGGGCCGCTTTAATAGTTTCTTTCACAAAATATAAACAAACTGATGCAAATAAAAAATAGAAGATACATATAGAAAACTTAATCTCCACTGTGTTCTTTCTCTTGGAGCATAAAACTATGTACATATAACATAATTTGGGGTGTTCATAAAAACGGGATCATGCTGTTCACATAAAGAGGGTTCTATATATAGTATTCTGTAGCATTTTTGTTCAAGTATGGATATCACTTTAGGTCAATTGCATATATGAAAATAAGAGTTAAAATTTTAGCAATTTACAATATGGATGTATCATGATTGAGCCAGTCATCTTGTGTCAATGAACAGTCTTGTTGCTTTGGGTTTGTTTGTTTTTCTGTGCTTTGTTTTGCTACAAAAACAGGATTACAGTAAATTCACTTGTATATATATATAGATATCCATCCTTCGTTTGTTTGCTGGTATGTTTATTTCTGTGGAAAAGAACATTGCTATCTTTCTTCCGATTTCAATAAAAATATTACAGTGTTGTAAGTATTGAATGTGCTTGTTGTTAAGTTTTGGAAAATATAATTTATCATTTTTAAGTTGTGTATTTCCGTTCATGTTTTAATTTTTATTGAAAGAGGCTGATGAATTTTATTAACTGCCTTTTGGGCATGATGTAATTGAAAGCTTTTGCCTTTATTTTGTGGTGTAATAAATGACATTGATTAGATTTCCCAATACTGAATCATCTTTGCATTCCTGGAAGAAACCCGAATTTGTTACAGTGTGGTATTCTTTTGATATGTTGCTAAATTTGATTTGATAATATTTTATTTAATTTTTATGACTGCAGTTTTGAGATGGGTCTGGATGTTTGTCCTTATTTGTGCTCTATCCCATATTGATATTACGATTATGTTTTGAAAATGATTTAAGAGACATTTCATCCTTTTCTAGAGTCTGGAAGCATTTACACAATATAGGAAATACCCAGTTCTTAAATATTAATGAAAAATCAACTGGAAACCACCTGGGTTTGGTATCTTCCTCCACTCTACCCTGAAATCTTGTAAAGCACGTTCTTTAGTTTTCCAGAATAAATTACAGTTGTTCAGTTCTTTTACCTTTTCTCTGGATTTTGATATTTTCTAATTGCTGGGGGAATTAGTTTACCTCAAATTGAAGTTTATTGCATAGAGTTGTACATAATATTGTTATAATTTTTTTTGGTATTCCTTGTAATAATTTCTTCCTCATTACTCGTGCATATTTTTGCTTTTGTCATTTTTCCCCCTTAACCAAGCTTGTTAGAAGTTTATATATTTTATTCTCTTAAAAGAACTGGGTATATTAATTTTATATTCATCTTTTAACTTTAATTTCAGCATTAATCTTTATTAATTCACTTTTACTGTTCTTTTTGACTTAGTTTTTATTAGGTTTAATGCCTATCTCATTTTGCTTTTAGTCTTAAAGTAAGGGCATTTCAGGCTATCAATTTTCTTTGGGAACAGCTTTAGTTATGTACCTTTGGTTTTGGAGAATTAATCATTTTGTTATTTTCTAGATGGTTTGTAATTAAAATATTTATTTGCCTTTTGATTCTGAGATTATTTAGAAGCATGTCCCTAAATTTTGTGCTTCTTTTGGTATTTTGTTATGATCTGTGATGTAGCTCTGAATTCTCTGTCTAAAGGGATTCATTAAAGTTTACTTGTGTCTAAGTACATGATCAATTTTTAATTGTTCCATGGACATTAAAAAAACATATCCTCGCTAAAGCACAGAGCTTTCATTTTTTATATTGAGTAAATCAAACTTACTGATTGCATTCTATTCAGCTAGAGTCTCTAAATCCTTGTTTGTCTTTAACTGTCAAGATACTTGAACCTTTCAAGTATCTTTAATGTGACAGTTTCTTGGAGCTTTTGCTTAATGTGTTCACCTGCCATTTTGTTTGATGCATAAAGATATATAATTCTTATATTTGCCTCAGATTGCATATTTGTCCTTACATAATATCTCTCTGTCCGGTTAATGCTTATGCTGATGGCCTTGAATTCTCCTTTGATTTCAGTACTGCCACCTTTACTGGCTTTTTATTTGTATTTGCTTGGTATACCTTTGTTCAGCTCTTCTTTTGTAAACCTTTTCACTTTGTTTTGGGTAGGCTCCTTTTTGTTGTTGTTGTTAAACAGAGCTGGGCTTTTAAAATCCAACGTCACAGTTTTGTCCTTTAATGGGGACATTTTGCCTTGTCCATTTTGATTGTAATCACGGAGACATGTTGCTTTATTGCTTTCACCTTATTCAGTGGTTGTCCCTTATTTTACTTTGTTTTGTGTTTCTCAGCTCCCGTGTTAATTGAACAGTTCCCTTGTTAACTTGAAAGTTGTGTTATTTTCAGTTCCACCAGTGACCAACAGTTGCAAGTTAAACTTTCTCTCCTAGCACACCAGTATTCAACCACTGATTTGTCCACCAAGATGCGCATTTGCCCAGGTTCCATCATGCGTGTATCTCTCTCCTTGATCTGTCCTCCAAGCTTTGCATCTTTTGACTCATGAATTCCATGTTCTCATTCCTTACTCTTGAATACTTGCATTTCTTCTTTTTTTTAAAGACTTTATATTTAAGTAATCTCTACACCCAATGTGGGGCTCGAACTCACAACCCTGAAATCAAGAGTCACATGCTCCTCCAGCTGAGCCAGCCGGGCGCCCCTGCATTTCTTCTCCTTCATCCTCCAAAATATTAATTTCATACTCTAGAGCAGTAGATACTTTCTGTGGATTTTATTTTATTCTTTATTTTTAAAATTTTATTTTATTGTGCTAATACTTTACATGAGATCTACCCTCTTAGCAAATTTTTAAGCGTATCCTACAGTATTGTTGACTATAGGTACAGTGTTATACAGCAGATCTTTACAGTTTATTCACCTTGCTTAACTGAGACTTGATGCTTTCCTATTATTTTTTTTTTAGGCTTTTTTAAAATTTTTTTTTATTTTAATTCAGAAAGTTGTTATATTTCAGCTGCATCTCCATGTATGTTCTCATTACTTTTCCATTAAAATTCTTCCCTGTTTGGTTAGTTTTACTTCGCTGTGCTGCTTGCAGTTCAGCTTGGTCACCCTCCCTGGGGCTCCTGTGTCCTTCTCAGTGGGTCGTGGTTTTTCTTTGCTTGCTATGGCTACGCTCAGGACCTGTACAGGTCACAGCTTGGTGTCACAGAGGCAGGTGGTAGATGACAGCAATGAGAAAACAGATCCCCTGCTGCCCCGTTGCTCTGTCCCCAGCCAGTCCTGGCCACCAGCTTGGAACGGTGCCACCTTCCCTTGAAGTCCCCTCCCTTGGGTTTCAGCTGGGTCAGCAGAATAAGCAGGATCCCAAGGCTGCTTCTCTTCCTATGGCCCCTCATCTACACAGACCATGGAGAACCATGCCTGCTGTCTGTCCTGCAGATATTAGGGACCCCCAGGCCTCCGAAGTCTCCACCACTTGCAAGCTTTTTAGATAGTTGTCCTTGTTACTTCAGAGAGGGGACTGGGAAGGGAGGTAGGATCAAGAGTGTTCACTCAGGCCACCGTCTTCCCCATAAAGAATGTGTTAGAGTAGATTTTTATTTGCTGTATTGTGGGATGGTAGTAGGAAACAGATGTGCATACCTGCATTCGGAAGCACCTCTAAGAGTGATGATGCATCTGTGGAGCAGGATTGCCCTTAATTAAATTGTGGAAATTAGGATAATTACCTAAAGGAAACACAATGCAGAGCATGTTTGTCTAACAGAAAGGACTCTACTTCTTACCCTTCCCCCCCAACCCCCAGCACCTTCTCTCCTACATCACTCAATACAGAGAATAATACATCCTATCAGTGGAATCATCTTTGTTAATAACATTAATTATATGGCTGAAGTGTGTAGACACACACACACACACACACACACACAGGGAAAAGTGGCATTGCCTCTCTTCACAGCTGAAAAACTTGAGGCAAAATGCCTAACCAGCTTGGCCCAAATTTGAGAGTGTTAGTGTGGGCATCTCAGTGCAGGTGTTTATGGCTTATATTCACAGGCTATTTATATAAAGTGGTGCAGGGGTGCCCCAGAAAGGACTGCAGCATTAGGTTAAAACCATGTGTGCTTATTCTTCATCTTAATGCCAGTCTTGTCTTTGGAATTGTGTTTCCCCATTTTTCAGTATCTTAGGATTTAAACACCCAAGTATCTGCATGGTTTGGTCCAATGTGGGAAATACCTTCCCTCCCATCCCAGAAGAAGGGCCTCCTCCATGGTCTGTTTGATGAACACATCTTATTGCATAGAGGTGCTATAGAAATAGTTTCAAGTCCTTGCAAAATTGGCAACACGAGAAAGAACCTGGAAATTGTTGCTATGCATGTATTTCAGATTACTTAACCACTTTCATACTGAATATTTTTAAAAACATTTTATTTATTTATTTGACAGAGAGAGACACAGCGAGAGAGGGAACACAAGCAGGGGGAGTGGGTGAGGGAGAAGCAGGCTTCCTGCGGAGCAGGGAGCCCTACATGGGGCTCGATCCCAGGACCCTGGGATCATGACCTGAGCCAAAGGCAGACGCTTAACGACTGAGCCACCCAGGTGCCCCCATACTGAATTTTTTTAAAAAAACTTCTTTTATCTTCAAGTCTGGTAGGGGTCTGGGGCAATATGTCAGGTCAAGGTGAATATTTTCAAGGTATTTTTTTTTGTTGTTGTTCCTTGGGTACATAATCCTGTTTAGAATATCCCTGTGTATCAGGCCTCTGCGTTCAAGTGCCCATAAACCTGCTAATGAAAACAGTGTCTGTGCTCACCGCCTAAGGTTCAACCACAGTGTCACTTGTAAGGTTACTTAAAGCTGCTAAGCTTTTCACTCCTCAGACGGTTCAGCCGCCTGTCTAGCAGCACTTTTGAGACTTGCTTCCTATCTACGTGGACCAGTATTTGCAGACGGGGCCACTGCCTTTGCTGCTACTTTTGCTTCGTTAGTGCAAGAGAACACCATCATTTTTCTCTTTTTTAATGAATCAGTAAGGTCCGTTTACATAGTGATAAATAAAGTAATTACTGCAGCAATCGCATTCTGCATAAGTCATCTTGAAAACTGAATGCAATATCTTTTTAATAGCCCATAATGGTCTCTTGAAGTGTTACAGATTTTTATAACGATAGCTGTAATACAAGTGCCATTATTTACTGTGAGACTTGAACACTTTGACCATTTACACGGGTCCTTGTGCGCCTCCAGCTGAGCTGAGCGCGCATCCGCGCGGCCGAGTGCAGGCCCGCTTCTGCAGTGGGCGTCTGCTGGGTTGCCCTCGGACAGGCAGAGAGGCTAGCCCGTCACCATCTTGTGATGCCTGGTGCGTGTCTTCTCCAGCTCTCCACTGCCATGGAGGAGGTTTTAGGATCTCTTCTTTTTTGGCAAAATGGAGATTCTGTTTTTGGGAACTCCAGGTCTCTGCCCGGCTTGGAGGGTGTTATGTAAGAAGTTGTGTTTCTTCGTTTTCCCGATGACCCACCATTTGATACAGACCAACAGCACTGCAAGTGATGAAAAAGGGAAGGAGACTGTTGCTCAACTCTTCTCTTGGCTGGTATCATCGGCTTTTTGATGTCTAATTTATTAAAACACTTTAAAGTGACTTATACTCTGAACAGCCTCTTCGTGCCAACTGTCAAATAAACTAGGGATGAGATGAGCACAGAGCCACGTGGCTTGTTGTTCCTCTTGGTGAAGTCTAGGCCTAGGTGCCATCTGGCCAGTGGATGGGAGACCAACTCTACTGTGGGGATTTGGCAGCTCTGTGTTCAAGGCAGCTCTGGCTCTGAGTTCCAGAATGTTCTCCCATGGGAATGTCTACAAGGGCGCCGCAGAACACTTGGGTGTTGGCACATCTGTTATGGACTGTCGTTGGCTCAGATGGCTTGAGGTCTCATGGAGACATACCATTGTCACCCATAGGAGTCAGGGTGCTCTGTCGCTGCATAGCTTTCCAGGTTCTGCTGGGTCCCAGATGAGGTTCGGGGACAGAGGCAGGGAGGGAGGAAGAGCACATTCCAGAGCCACACAGGGAAAAAGGGCTACAAAGTCTTAAAGAGGTGGGGGGGGGGGGGGATGGAGGTGGCAGGAATAACATTCAGAGCAGATAAGGAAATGACTTCCTCTTAACATTTCACAGAGAGAGACTCAGCCAGGGCTTAAGCCCTCAGGACTTGACTCCAGAGCTTGTCTGAGACTGGGCACCTGGGTGAGTTGGCCAGAGCCAAGGATCCAGATGCCAGACATGTCCTTGTCCTGCATATAACTCTGTGGGGACTTGCCCTTCTGCTGGGGTTTGAGGCAAACCCTAGAGTGGCATTTCCACCCAATAGTCCCCCACTCCCCTACCCCAAGTGTGAGCCATTGCCTTGCCAGAAAAGCCTTCTACAGGTATCTCTATATCCTTCCTTTCTTTCAGGTCCCATTCAATCCCTAACTCCGTCAGGATGGAATATGTAGCGGTAGATGCACTCCTGTAACATTGATTGGCCACCTGTCACACGCCAGTCCCCATGCTCGGCACGGGCAGGGGTGGGTTGGTGGCCGTACCGTGATGAACTCACCCTTGTTCCTGCTTTCAGGGAGCTCCCCGTCTAGTGGGAGAAACAGACAAAACTTATGCCTTAACTGCACACCTCTTTATTCTTTACCTGTTTTATCAGCCTGTCTTGCCTTCCTAACATTCCCAGGTTCAGAGCATGTGTGATGTGTAGGGCTTGCCCTACAGAGACCACAGTGTGCATTTCCCCACCTTTCGCGATGATGCAACTGACTTGGTCTGACGACAACAGTAATTCTTGCACATGTACAGTGATCATTATATTTACGTAAAGAAATGGAAGCACATACAAGAAACTACTAAAAAGGGTTACTTCCTAAATATGTACCGATTGATAGCATTTTGGTTTTTGAACTGTGTAATTACCTATTCCAAGAAAAGGTTATAAATTAAAAAAAATGCATCTTTCAAAAATGCATTCATATCCAAAAGTTAATTTTTCTGTTAGGGAGATCACATGCATTCAAATATGTCAGCTGAATTTAAAAGAAAAAGTAAACGTTTGTGAGGAAATGAAAACCAATGTAATGTGCCAAATGGAATTTTGATAAGCTTTTCTTATTTACTGGGGATGTTTTCTATGGTGTTCAGCTTACACAGTCTAGCCAGAGAGATATTTTTTTCACTCTAACTTCGTTTTTCTCAATGTATTTAGATTCTTCCCCCTTCTGTTTTGTTAATTTGTGGTGTGTGCTCTAGCATGTGAATTAGGGGTCACAAACAATCTTTGAAAACAAGCAAACCATCCCCAGACCATGTTTGTTTGCTTGTTTGTTTTTAGTACAGTTGACATTGTATAACTGACATGGTTGGAACTCCTGTTTGGGGTTTTTTTGGTTTTGTATTTTGTTTTTTGTTTTTTTTTAGAACAAAGCATTGTGTCATTGTCATCCTGGCATGGAGCTGGTGGCCTGCCCCTGACCCCCACCCACCTTTCCCCTATTTGTGAAGCATTGTAAACCTTGTTAATGGTCCCGACCCTGGGACTGGTATGGGTTCCTTTTAGAAACCTCTGGATCTTAGTCTCATCCAAGTTGTAACCTTAAAGCCTGGCACAGATTCTCTTGTTGAAACTGGGGTAAGTGATTTTAACCTCTTTTGTGCCTTTGTTTTGAATGCTTGGGCCAAAGAGTCCCTTAGAGGCCACCTGACCAGGTAAGGACCTTTGACTTCCCACTGCAGGTGGTTGGTCAGGCGTATGTACCTGCAGATGTCATACGCTGCTTTTTTTATTCTTTATTTTTTTTATGGCAGCTTTATCAAGATACTATTCACATACCATACAATTCACCTATTTATTTATTTATTTATTTTAAAGATTTTATTTATTTGAGACAGAGAGAATGAGAGAGAGAGAGCACATGAGAGGGGGGAGGGTCAGAGGGGGAAGCAGACTCCCTGCCGAGCAGGGAGCCCGATGCGGGACTCGATCCTGGGACTCCAGGACCATGACCTGAGCCGAAGGCAGTCGCTTAACCAACTGAGCCACCCAGGCGTCCACAAATATATTATTTTTTTAATAAGATTTTATTTATTTATTTGAGACAGAGAGCATGAGAGGGAGGAGGGTCAGAGGGAGAAGCAGGCTCCCCGCCGAGCAGGGAGCCCGATGCGGAACTCGATCCCGGGACTCCAGGATCATGACCTGAGCCGAAGGCAGTCGCTTAACCAACTGAGCCACCCAGGCGCCCTAATTCACCTATTTAGAGTGTAAAATTCAGTGGCTGTTAGTATATTCAGAATTATGCAACTGTCAGCACAATCAACTTTTTTAGGGTGTACAGTGTGATGATTTAACATACGTATGCATTGTGAAGTGATTACCACAATCAAATTCATGAACGCATCCATCGCCGCACATTGTTACCATTCCTGTGTGGGTATTGAGAACACTTAAGATCTACTTTTTAAGCAAATTTCAAGTATATATAGTATTAACTGTAGTCACCATGCCATACATTAGGCCCTAATAATGTATTCATCCTATAATTGAAAGTTTGTACCTTTTGAGCAGAATTTCCCCATTTCCTGACTCCCAGCCCCTGGCAACCACCTTTCTACCCTCTGGTTCTATAGGTTCGACTTTTTAGATTCCATATATAAGGGAGATCACGGGGCGCCTGGGTAGCTAGTCGGTTAAGCGTCTACCTTCAGCTCAGGTCATGATCCCAGGGTCCTGGGATTGAACCCTGCATCGGGCTCCTTGCTTAGCGGGGAGCCTGCTTCTCCCTCTCCCTCTGCCTCTCCCCTGCCCCCCCACCCCTGCCCCCAGCTTGTGCTCTCTTTCTCTCTCGCTCACTCTCTCTCTCTCTCTCAAATAAATGAAATCTTTAATAAAAAAAATAAGTGAGATCATGCAGTATTTTTCTTTGTCTGGCTTATTTCACTTAGCATAATGTCTTCCAGGTTCATCCAGGTTGTCACAAATAGCAGGATTTCCTTCTTTTTTATGACTGAATAGTATTTTGGGGTGTGTGTGTGCGCGTATGCGTGACATTCATCCATTCATCCATCAACAGGCATTTAAGCTGTCTCCATATCTTGGCTATTGTGACTAATGCTACAGTGAACATTGGATACACTTTCAACAATGGGATGCATATGGGATGGCCATACACTTCTAACAGGGCTCTGCAGTTGTGATACCATGCTGCCCAGTGTGACCCTCTTAATGTGAGTGGTTTTCAGTGCGAGTGTGTCTTGTTTTAGAGCATTCGTTCCCATCCTGGGTGCTCAGGAGTGGGCCTTGCCTTGTGTGTGTGCTGGGTAGGGTGCATGTTTCAGCTTTTTGATTATCCTGGAGAAAATATTGTGGGTTTTTTGTTGTTTTTTTGGGGGGGGGTTTGTTTTTAAGATTATTTATTTGAGAGCGAGGGAGAGACCATGTGAGCTGGGGGAGGGGAAGGGGAGAGGGGCAAACAGACTCCATGCTGAGCACGAGCCCGAGGACATATGGGGTTCAGTCCCATGACCCCCAGACCACGACCTGGCCAAAATCAAGTTGGCCACCCAACTGACTGAGCCACCCAGGTGCCCCTGGAGAAAATAGTGTTGATGAGAACACTTGGCATTGCATCTGATTTGTTCTTGTGGCTGTTGTATTAGCAATAAATAGATCCTCAGTTTGCATATTTAACACCCTGTCTTCCTTCAGCCTACTTCACTCTTCACTACAGAATCAGCTTTTCGTTGCTTCGTAGAGCTTTGAATTGTGTGAGGCTTTTGGGTCTTCACTGGTATATAACTTCTCTCCTTCTCAGTCAGAAAAAGTCACCAGGAGTGTTACAATTTATAACGGAATAGAGGAATATTCACAAATAAGCTTTTTCTCCTTGAAAAAATCTTTGTTACACTACCTTTGTCACCAGAGAAGGAAAAGGGGAAATTTTGGAAGTAAAAAATAAATTATTCATATGCAAAAATCATCAGCCTTCATGAGGAGCACTTACATAGAATGTTGGTCTGGTGTTTGCAGCAAAGGCATTACATATAGGAGAATTCCAGGGACTTTTACCAAATAAGGGAAATTAGGTCTCATTACAAATAGAGGCTTTCAGTGCAGAGAAAGGGGACACTTTACAAATATTGTGAAGAGTTTTCAGAGATAATAGAATAACAGAGGATACTAAATTTAAACAATTTCTAGTATATGTTTTTAACGACACTGTTTGAATGCTAATTCCTTGTACTGTTTACAAATTCATAGCTCCATTGAAGCAGGTGCCTGTGTTTTCAGAGCCCCCGAGAAAGTCTGTTGGAAGACTTCTTTTCTGATGTAGATGATGAAAAATTTGTTTTAAAAAAAGAAGTATTTTTATTGAGATAAAATTCACATAAAGTTAGCTACTTAAAGTGAACAATGCGGGCGCCTGGGTGGCTCAGTTGGTTAAGCGACTGCCTTCAGCTCAGGTCATGATCCTGGAGTCCTGGGATCGAGTCCCGCATCGGGCTCCCTGCTCAGCAGGGAGTCTGCTTCCCTCTGACCCTCCCCCCTCTCATGCTCTCTCTATCTCATCTCTCTCTCAAATAAATAAATAAAATCTTTAAAAAAAAAAAAAGTGAACAATGCAGTGACGTTTAGTGCAGTCAGTGTTGTGCAACCCACATTTTTTTCTATTTCCAAAACATTGTCATAACCCGGAAAGGAACCCTGTTCCCATTCAATAGTTGCTCCCCGACCCCGCCCACTGCCCTGTTGCCCATTCTTCCCAGCCCCTGACACCATCAGTCTGCTTTCTGTCTCTATGGATGTACTCATTCCGGACACTTCTCATGAATGGACTCATACAATATGTGGCCTTTTGTATATGGCTTCTTGCACTTACCATCATATGTTTGAGGTGCATTCATGGTGTAGCATGTATTAGCCCTTCATTCTTTTTTATAGTCAAATAATGTTCCATTGTATGGATATACCACATTCGTGTTTATCCAGAAGATTTGCTCTTTATTGCATAAACCCAGGACTCAACATCTCAATCTTTATCCTGGGCTGGATACACAGTGAGTGCATTATCTCTCTGTGCCTTTCTCCTTCTCAGAAACCAAATAGTCATCCAACACTTCTTATTTAGAGCAATGGTTAGAATGTGTTTGAACAGTAGAAGTGAGAGCACTTTAAAAAGATGATCTTTAACAGTTACTAGGTAACTTGTATTTCTGTAGTTCAAGCAAATCTTACATTAATTTAGAGTGGATAAATTCTTTACAATATTGTAGTGTTGCAGAAAATTTTCCTTATGATCTCACAACCCACTTCTCAGCCAGCATGTATTGGGGATCAGCCATGCACCTGGCACTGCCCCCAGAGACCGTCTTCCAGATGTTCATGGTCCAGCAGGGGAGACGACATTGGGTGCAGTGGTGAGCCTCTCATGGTGGACGTCCTGATGGCGCACACGGAGAAGGCGTCCAGTTCTTTGCAATGGCATTGGCAGAGCTGGGAGACCGGGCTAGGGCAGGGGGAAGAGCAGAGCCCTGGGTAGAGTACAGGTCTGAGAGCAGCACGTGGAGGGAGTGAGGCTGGGCCACACGTGGGCACAGGTGGGCACAGGGTCATGCAAGTGTCCTTCATTCTTTGGTCGTGTGGGTACCCAGAAGCATTTTCCGTTGAACCAGAATTTCCCCAATTCATTACTACTGAGGCTCAAATAAGTTCAGTACTAATAAACTGACCAGCACCCAAGTGATGAACTGAATCCCACAAGGCTCTCCAAATCCCTGGAAATCTTTGTCCCCTTCCACCAAGCTATGCAGATTGCAAAATCACACTTCTTTGTGAAGTTGTCTTCTTTGGATTCTCACACCCACTTTTCCTCGCTTTTCTGCATAGTGGGTTTATGTACTTGAGCAAAATAAGGACAAAGTAGGTGTTCTGAAAATTCCAATATTCTGAATGGTTAATGGTGGCATCTTTGTTGAAAGATAATTAATCATTACATTCTATACTTCATGGATCTATACTTCAAGGATCATTCTTTTGTTGTGGTGATAGTGGTGCTGGATTTTTTTTTTTAAGGGTCATTCTTAATATATCTTAAGATATATTTTTTTTAAGTTTTATTTATTTAAGTGATCTCTACACCCAGTGTGGGACTCGAACTCACAACCCTGAGATCAGGTTGGATGCTCTACTGACTAAGCCAGTCAGGCATCCTATCTTAAGATATATTCTTAATATAGCTGCAGGATTTGAGTGGTTGGTGACTGAATTACTCATTTCTTGATTATATAGCTCTCTGTGGGTCTACAAGGACCCGTCTTGATATGCCTGTGGTCCTTTTTAGTCCACTTTAAAAAAAATTCACAATGTCAGCCTTTTCCGAAGTTGATGTGGTTATGGTGGGTGGTAGGAAACAAGCCTATTGATTTATTCTCCCTTAAATTATTTTGTCATGATCATCTTCTACCTATAATTCTGTACTAAGTTAATTTGTTAATTTAAGTTTCTGTGAAAATAGCAATAGGAGGTTACTTAAGCAAGTAACAAATTGGTAATTTTGTTTGTAGAAAAGCTCTAACACATCTAGCTAGCCATGTCATTCTGGGGCTGTGTGATGTCAGAATGGGCTTCCCCCAGGGGTGCCCTCAACCCTGACCCCTCCCCAGTTAGTTGGCCACCCTCCCAGTGGTGCTCTCTGAGCTCTTAGAAACCCAGATAGGTGTTTCAGAGTGGTCACTGGGAATCATTAATTTTCCCATCTATTTGTTTTGTGTTCTCTGGATCATTCTCTGTAAATAGCTCATTTTTTACATGCATGCATTGGGTGCTTCATGTAATCTCTTGAGAAGTGTACTGGGGGTGAGTGATCTCAATAGTGTTATTTTTAATAGCTTAGATGAAATCTCTTTGCTGAGCATGGATTTTTCTGTTCCAGTTTTCTTTGCCAGGTAGGCTCTAAGTCTGTGCTGCGGCTCTGTTCTAGGAGCGCTGTTCTTGCCAGGATTGCTATAGCCATGGACTAGGAAGGGGGGCCTCAGTCCATGAGACGGAACCACAATTACCTGGTTGGATGGGTTCGTGTCATCTCCTACCTCTTCATGAAAGTTAGAAAAATTCAGACCCGAAAGTGAGGTCATTTTTCCCCTCTAAAAGCTGTTTGAAAATAAAAGTTTAAAGAAAAAGTTTTATAAATGTTTCACATAACCCAGAAAATATTGTTTGTTGTCAGTATTCAACAGTTTGCAAGTGCAAGGATCTTGGAGGTCGGTTTTTTTTTTCTTTTTTTATTGTTATGTTAATCCCCATACATTACGTCATTAGTTTTTGATGTAGTGTTCCATGATTCATTGTTTGTGCACAACACCCAGTGCTCCATGCAGAATGTGCCCCCCTCAATACCCACCACCAGGCTAACCCATCCCCCCACCCCCCTCCCCTCTAGCACCCTCAGTTTGTTTTTTAGAGTCTATCGTCTCTCATGGTTCGTCTACCCCTCCGATTTCCCCCGCTTCATTCTTCCCCTCCCGCTACCTTCTTCTTCTTCTTTTTTTCTTAACATATATTGCATTATTTGTTTCAGAGGTACAGATCTGAGATTCAACAGTCTTGCACAATTCACAGCGCTTACCAGAGCACATACCCTCCGCAGTGTCCATCACCCAGTCACCCCATCCCTCCCACCCCACCCCCCACTCCAGCAACTGGAGGTCGGTTTTTACCAAGATAATGTTTTTAGGCATGATGGAATTTAATAGATTAAAACATGTGGCTCTTATAATAGGATGAAAAGGGACAGTGAGCGCAAGCAGAACTTTCCGTCTGAAACCATTTTGTCTCGCCCAGGCAGCCGGCGTCCCTGGCGGGTTGGGGCGTCCACCTGCGGTGCGTCCTGCTGTTGGTGGCAAGCCCGTCCTAGCTCCCGAGTCAGATCCTTAGCATTGTTTGCATTTTTGTGTGTTTGTGTGAGGGTGATGTTTTCCTGAGAATGTTGCTAAATCACAGAAATTCCCAGAGTTTCTCACTCTTGCAGACTATAGCCGAGTGGTGTGTGCCTTGTGCAATAAGGTAGAAATTCAGGTTGATGGAAAGACAGACGTTAGTTAGAGAAACGAAACTGCTGGAGGAAATGGTGGCTTCTTTGTCCTCCTTGGTTGCCAAATGAAAACCCACGGTTTACACAGTTTCTCTTCTCCTACATGCCGTCCTCAGGACCTAGGATGAGCTTATATATCCAGGAAATTGGGTTTGAGGGGCTGAGGTCTCCTGATACCTTCAGCTGTACTGAGATGATGATTTTTTTTTTTTTAGTAACGTTGATTTCAATTGATATGTAGTTTCTCCAAAGAAGATATTCATCAGATGCCCTTTCTATATTGTGGCATTGTGCCAAAGGGATCAGATATTTCTTTTTTTTTTTTAAGTAGGCTCCATGTCCAGCGTGGAGCCCAGTGTGGGGCTTGAACTCATGACCCTGAGATCAAGACCTGAGCCAAGATTAAGAGTTGGATGCTTAACCGACTGAGCCACCTCGGTGCCCCCAGAGGTCTCAGATTTATTTTATTTTTTAAGATTTATTTATTTATTTATTTGACAGAGAGAGACACAGTGAGAGAGGGAACACAAGCAGGGGGAGTGGGAGAAGGAGAAGCAGGCTTCCCACTGAGCAGGGAGCCAGATGCGGGGCTCAATCCCAGGACCCTGGGATTATGACCTGAGCCGAAGGCAGACGCTTAATGACTGAGCCACCCAGGTGCCCCCAGAGCTTACCTATTAATAAATTTAGTGTAAAATGTGAATCTGCTTGATATCTGTTGCAAAAAATAGTTTATTTGATCTCATCTGTTGTTTTAGCTCCTTTGACATAGATCTCTATATCAAAAGAATCAGCAACAGTTTTAAGTGCCTAAAAACATATTCGGCTTAGTTTTGTGAAAATTTTCAAACAAAGACTTCCTGTTTTCTTTGGGAGCGAACAGTATCCAGAAGTAGCCCTTCTTTGCGCTTACGGTACGCATCTTGTGATTTGTCCATGAAGGGCTATGCTGTGTGTTGTGTTGTTTAAATCACTTAAAGCCTTTAAAGTGTTGCCAAATTCGCCTATTTTTGCTCTGACAAGTACAAGGTGTCAGAAAATGAATGGAAGTGAACTCTTCTTCTCACCTTTTCTGCTGGCTTCCTTCTGTTCTTTTTCTGGGGAAAGTCAGGGAGCCATATGCCTAGGCCCGCTTCTGGGAGCCTTTGAAGGCCTCCATCTAGCAGCAGCTCTGCATGTGAGCAGGGAGAGGAGGACGATACCCTGACATCAGTCCTTCTTTCTGCACTTTTAGGATATAGATCAGAACCTCTCAGATGCTCTCAGGATCCCAGAGTGTTGCACTACTCGGAATTAAAACCGAAGCCCAAATTGAATAAGAAATAATTCTTTATCGATTGCTGGTCGTTTGTAGGAAAGGTTTAATTAGATCAGGACACGAAGGGGGCTTATTGGCACTTTCATTAGACTTGTTGACATGGTTATTTTCTTGGTCTCATTTTGCTTGGGAATTTATGATTCTCTCCTACCTTCCTCCTACTTGGCCAGCAGCACGACTCTGATGCTCAGTAACCATTGCTGTGGTTTTTTGTTTTTTGTTTTTAACTTACACATCATGGCACATGTACCACGGGGTTTCCAGGCAGAATTTCTGTACATTGGGAGCTGAGATTGTCCTTCTTCTTCTGTCCTGGGTTATGCCTGTGAGTGTTGTCCCAGCTTTGCTGTGGTCTTTGGGTTGTTTCCTTGTTCTCTGGAGATCTCTGGATGTTAAGTGGCCATTAGCTGCCTCTCAAGTCCCTTCCCTCCTGGAGCTACCCTGGTTCTGCACCCTGGTGGGCATCTAAATTGGAATTTCTCTATGACATGGAATCCTGGATCGCCACCATGTCAGTGTGACTTCCAAATTTGGAGGTGATAATGAGAGCCCACAGGCTGACTCAGTGACCCTCTGTTAGGAGTTACAAGTTGGGGGGAAGAGATAGGTTGGGCACACATTTTTACCCTGAGAACCTTTGAACTGGGGAGTTGAGGGACAGGTTCAGAGTATGGGGAGCCCATGAACCCCTCAATATATATCAAAACTTATATGCATTTTTCTGGGCAAGAATCTAATAGTCATTAGACTCTCAAAGAGATTTCTGCCCTGTAAACGTGTATAAATCACCAGTCAACAAGAAGGTTCTAGTGCTGTCTTGTTAGTCTGTGCGGCAGTGTATTTGAGCAGCTAAAGTTGGAGAATGGCTTAAACCCATGGATGAAGCTCTGAGTGGGGGTTATTGGTGGGAGTTGGATCGTCCTTGATGATGAAGCGCAGCTTGGAACTAGTGGGACCCTTGGGGTGGGGGGTTGGTTGTAGCATTGCTGTTTCTGTGTACTCCGGCCATCCATTCATCCTTACGTCCACATGTCCAATGTGGAGATCGGAAAGGTGACTTGCATCTAGACCCTGCTCTTCTTCTTTTTCTAACATGTGATAGGGCAGCCGACATTCACTTTTCTGGAGAACAGTGCAAATTAGGATTTGTGGGTTACTTTTCCTGCACACTGCCTCCTATTCCCTACCCCTCTGTTTGCCCATCTTTCCCTCTTTCTCCTTTTCCTTACTATCTGGTGTTTCCAAGGGGTTTCCCGATTCCTTTGAAGGGAGTGAACCCTTGGGCAGGTGTATGTGCTTACACAGGCATGTGCATTTGCCAAGGAGAAGGGACAAGGCCATGGCTTTGACCAGTAAGCTGAGAAGTTTCATATGGAGCGATACCCAGAAGACAGTGTTGTGGGAGGTGAGGCAGTTGATTGCGCCTGAATATGCCCCCAGAGCACAGATCTCTGGTGAGACCCACAAGCCTCTTGGAGAGAACCTATCTCCGACTGGGGCTTAGGTTTCCTGCAGCAGCTCATCTGTGAACAAGCAGTGTGCAAGAGATAAGATTTTTGTTTCAGAGTGAACATTTTCACTGATAAGGGAGAGGAAAAAATTTAAGGGCAGGGTTAAGTTTGCATTGTTTGGTTATTGGCAATTGTTCCAAAGCCCAGGATATTCTTTGTTTACCAGCAGCTTGCTTATCAGGTTACTGATACTCAAGCTTGTTTTCCCTCCCTCCCTTCCTTCCTCTCTCCCTTCCTCCTTTCTCCCATGCTGCGTACATTTTTTTCTTTAAATTTAATTTATTTTTTAATGTAAACTCTACCCCCAACATGGGACTCGAACTCACCACCCCAAGATCAAGAGTTGCACGATCCACCAACTAAGCCGGCCAGGTCCCCTTGCAATTTTTTTGTAAGTAGGCAGGAAGGCTTTTAGTTTTTCAACAGCCCGGGAACAACTTAAATGTCCGCCCCTCTAGTGGTGTGTTCAGAGCCACTTAGGTGAAGAAAGACCTTTGCACAGCTGAGTTCTTAAAATAAGTACCTTGCGTATGTTCTTTATACACACATGCACCAAGGGCTTCTCTAGTGAGATCCCCAGACTGTGAATAAACAGAATTTCCATTGGACCGGAAGCATGATTTTTTCCCTTTAAAATAGGACCGCATGACATCTGTGGAATAACTTGAAAATTTCTGAAAACGTGAAACCGGTGTTTGATTATAGGTTTTCTGACTTAAAAAATTCATGAGATAAATATTATGCCCATTTCATTAAAAATTCCTAATTTAGATTTGTGACTATTTCTTAGTTGATTTATTAATACTTTCTTGTCCCTGGAAAAAGGAACTTTTTGAAAGTGACTGGTATTTTTGCTATAATTTTTTTTTTTTTAAACTTTGGTCCATCTTCATGGAGTGGCAGGCTCTGTTGAACAGCCTGTTGTGAAAGGAGGAAGGTTTGTGAAGAATTGGAATGATGGAAGACTTCAAAAGGTCATCTTTGGATGGACGAGGGGAGGAGGAATGTGGAACAGGAGTAGCGGCCGTGATTTGTAGTCACTTTTCCAGGACAGATAAGTAAAGATCTTGCCTACACTACCTGTCGAACACAGGATTGTGTTTGCTATTGAGCTGGAGGGATGTGGGAGGCAGTGGGTAGAATCAGCCTCCTTTTCCTCAGGGTAGGGTCATCATTATTAATCCCTGATCAAATCACTCTTTAACATTTTTAAAAAATTTATTTATTTTAGAGAGAGCTTGAGTGGGAAGGGCAGATGGAGAGGGAGAGAGAGAACCTCAAGCAGACTCCACGCTGAGCACAGAGCCCCCCATGTGGGGCTCGATCCCAGGACCCTGGGATCACGACCCGAGTCGAAACCAAGAGTTAGACATTCAACTGATTGCACCACCCAGGTGCCCCAAACATTTAAGTTATAGAGACCATTTACATGCCTCTTTCTGAAGTTAAATCCTGGTTATGATCCTTACTTCAGGCCACTGGTGGCCAAGTATAGAGAAGAGATTTAGAAAATCGTGTCCAGTGGAGAATTTTGAGCATCTTTTTCCCTGGCTACAGTGGCCAAATACTTTTTCTCATTGTTGTTGTTGCCATGCTAGATAAGCAGCCCCTGTTTCAGAATGTCTCCACGCCCTCCCCCAGATGCATTCCCATCCAGAGAATGTTGGGGGCCGTACAGAACTCAGGGCTCAGAGTGATTGTCATTTGTTAAAAGATAAATATGGCTGCTGTTGGCTTGGAAGTTCAATGTTATATAAATACACATAGCTAGGGAAGATCAAAGTATCTATGAACTCTTACTTGATCATAAGGGATAAAATCAGTACCCTAAGAGAAGTTCTAAAAAAACAGAGTGTAAGGTTGCACATCGTCCCAGTTGGTGCTAAAGCCATCTTGTGATCATGAGGGACGCCAACCTGAAGACAAAGCCAATGAGGAGATGGGCAGGACAGGGAATCACTGAAACACAGAGTAGAAACTCAGAGCAAACTGCCTGAAAACCACCCTGTTTCTTTATGTTTCAATTTTGAGTAAATCCCCTTTATTGTATAATCAGTTTTAGTCAATTAATTTTATTCTTTGGAGTTGATTGCTAGTCAGTTGCCATAATTTGGAAATAGGGGAAGAACTAGGCTAAGTGTTAGATGTAATACTGTGATAAAAAGGAGAGGATCTTAAAAGTGGAGGGCCACTCACTCAGGTTTTCTGAGCCCTCCCTCAGCCACTTTAAATCAGATTAAGTTCTTTCCCCTCCACATCTTCTGTGCTTAGAAATGTTGCATATTGGGGCACCCGGTAGCTCAGTTGTTAGGCCTCCGCCTTCGGCTCGGGTCATGATCCTCAGGGTCCTGGGATCGAGCTCCGCATTGGGCTTACTGCCCCGCGGGAAGCCTGTGTCTCCCTCTCTCACTCCCCCTGCTTGTGTTCCCTCTCTTGCTATGTCTCTCTCTGTCAAATAAATAAATAGAATCTTAAAAAAAAAAAAATGTAATGTTGCATATTAAGTCAGACTGGCTACAATACCATCTTGGATCCCTCATGATTCAGGCTGTAAAAGTGGATTCCCCTGGTCCAAGATACAAGACAGGGTTTAAAAATTGAGAACATCTTGCACATTTCCCCACAAAGGATTGAGGGATTCCTTTGCCACTGACCACAGGAGACCTCGTGCGTGTGTTCTCAGGCATGGGAAATGCAGAGCTTGACTATAGACTTTGGTTTTTAAAATTGATAATTGTTTCTTTAAGAGCAAACGTAGACTATTTTTCAGCCTAAAACAGGAAGAGAATTCCAACACCTGCTAGAACATAAATGAACCTGGAGGACATTATTTAAGTAAGCCAGTCACGAAAGGACAAATAGTGTTGGATTCCATTTATATGAGGCACCAAGGGTAATCAAATTCATAGAAAGGAGAGTGGTGATTGCCAGGGGCTGGGGGAGGGGAACGGAGAGCTAATGTTTAATGGATGCAGAGGTTCCATTTCACAAGGTGATCAGAAGCTTTCTGGAGATGAATGAATGATGATTGATGATGGTTGCTCAACAATATGAATGTACTTCATGCTATTGAACTGTATACACTTAAAATGGTTGAAATGGTAAATTTTATGTATATTTTATCACAATTAAAATAAGTTAAATTAAAAAAAAACAGGAAGAAATGTATTAGCTGGTCATTGGCTCTTAGATCAGGGGATAGGAAATGGGGTCTCACTTGCTCATTTTGTAGCTTAGGGAACTTGAGGCCAAGCTCACACACCAGCCAGGCAGCCCTGGGTGTGAGTCCTGGCTCCATGTGGGGGCAGTGTGACTCTGAGTATGATACTAACCCATCTTAGCCCCAGATTCCTTATAAGGAAAACAGACCATTCTACTGTTTCTTGAGTTTGACATTTTATTTGAGATTCCACATGTAAGTGATGTCTGGCTTACTTAACATGATGACCTCCAGATTCATCCGTGTTGCCATAAATGACAGGATTTCCTTCTTTTTTATGGCTGAATAATATTCCATTATTATTATTGTGTGTGTGTGTGTATACATGCATACACATATCATATTTTCTTTATCCATTCATTCATCAGTGGACACTTAGGTCATTCCTGCATCTTGTCTATTGTGAACAATGCTGCAATGAACACAGGGTGCAGCTATACGAGATAATGATTTCATTTCCTCTGGGTATATACCCAGAAGTGGGATTGCTGAAGCAGAGGGTAGTTCTGCTGTTAATTTTTGAGGAGCCTGGGCACTGTTTTCCAGGTGGCCGCACTGATGTACATTCCCACCCACAGTGCATGTGGGTTCCCTTTGTCCCACATCATCTCAACACTTACTGCCCTTTGTCTTTTTGATTCTAGCCATTCGGACAGGTGTGAGGTGATGGTGTCTCCTTGTGGCTTTGGTTTGCATTGCCCTGATGGTCAGCCCGCGGTGAGGGCTTCGGGATTTTAAAGCTCCCAGGCGAGTACCACGTGCAAACAAGTTCAGGGACCGTGGCCCTAGACCAGCTCCTCTCTTCGTGTCTCAGCCTGGGACTCCTGTCACTGCTGCCACCACACTCATGCCACCTATGGCCTGTCCCAAGGCCCCACTTGTGGAGGAGCCCTTGGGGAGGGGTCTTCTGCCCCCCCCCAAGGCTGTGAGCCGGGGCTGGGCCAGGGGTCAGCAGCTGAAGGGACCCTTGCCCCCTACGCGTGGTTGTCGGACCAGAACCCCTGGGGGGCTTGTTAAAACTTACCTGACTGGCCCTACCTTCACGGCTTCTGATTCAGTAGGGCTTCTAACAAGTTCCCCTAACCCCGTTGCCACTGGTCCTGGAGCGCACTCTGAGAACCACCGGCCTGTTGAGCAAATCTGCAAATTAGGGAGGTATGTTGCGGGAGGAAGGGTGCTCCTGAGGGTTGAAAGAGTATTTGCTTAAATGCATTGCCGAGCATTTGCCAAGTACACAGCCTTCTTCCTGGCTTTAATCATACATAGGCTTTCTAAACCACACGTAATTGCACTTCCTTTAAGTAACTTTTGACCGACTTTGGTCTTCTCTTTGCAGATTTTCCTTAAACTCCTGAAGGGAGGGTGGGTGGGGCAGGAGAGATTGTATTTCTTTCTTTCTTTTTTTTTTTTTTTAAAGATTTTATTTATTTATTTGACAGAGAGAGACACACCAAGAGAGGGAACACAAGCAGGGGGAGTGGGAGAGGGAGAAGCAGGCTTCCTGCAGAGCAGGGAGCCCGATGCGGGGCTCGATCATCGCCAGGACCCTGGGATCATGACCTGAGCCGAAGGCAGACGCTTAATGACTGAGCCACCCAGGCGCCCCGTATTTCTTTTTTTAAAGAAGGGCTTATTGGTTATTAGCAGAGCTGCCTTCTAACTACTTGATTCCATAAGCATGACTGTAAGAGCCTCTTCAGCTGCCGCCCACCCAGCCCCCTGCCCCAGGTTGAGTCCGGGGCTCTGAATAATGTGTGTGCAGATCTCCTGGTCACCTGCTATCACTGCTGATCCGCTCTTACCTCCCTCGACTCACCTGAGGCCACATTAGTGAGCCAGGACCTGGTCTGTCTTGTCACAGGCAAGTTTTCAGAGTGGTGGTTTGATCAGTGCCTGGATGTTACTCCCCAGATAAGCCTACAACGGGAAGCACATCTCAAGTGCTCGTGACCTGGAATGGTCTTTCTGGTGGGGTGGTTGGATCTGTGCTCTTGTCACCTCAGGTGTGTGTCAAGCCTGCCGTCGATTCCGCACTGGACACAGGTGCTTAGGAAAATTCCTTACCGAAGGGCTTTCGGGATTTACAAGTTCTTGCTGTTTCTGTGACCTTGTGTGGTTTCTCGTTTCACAGAAGGCTTTGTTTCTCGGTTCTTGCCGCTGCATTCAGCCCTGCCCTGTAATCCCCGGGCGCCAGGGAGGGCTGCGGTCTATTTCCTGGGGTGAGCTTAGATACCGTGTCAGCCACGTGTGTCACTGCAGTGGGCAGGGGGTGGGGGGGGGCGGGAGGGTTCGGAAGCATACTCAATGCCTAATCACCGCCTGCTTTTGAATTTTGCACTTGTCCCAAATGTGGTCGTTCCTTCTAGCTGCTCAGTGTGGTTTGTTTTCAGTGGGCCAGCCCTTAATTCATGTGACCCTGGCACTTGGTAGAGTAGATGCGTGTGCTTTCCAAGTTTAAAGTGTAGGCACGGTTAGTTATAACCTTCCAAAGAGGGAAGAACTTGCCTTGAATTGATTTCGGGGTTTGGGAGTTTGGGGGAGGTGGCGGAAAGGTGGGGCACAGGGGAGACCCTTAAGAAATAAAGCGTTGGCCAGGGACCTTCTAGCCTATATCAGGAGGCTTAGTGTCCTATCTGAGGAAGGGATGGTGACCAAAGGGGAATCTCAAGGGTGCAGGTGGCTTTAGCCTCCCAGACTGCCATGTCCGTGATAGAGCGGCTAAGGAGTGATATACATTGAGGGGGCTGGCCAAAGTCATGGTGGACACCGTGACTGTTGCAGGGGCAAAGCAAGCACGTCCTGACAGCTAATGGAGGGACTGGCATTTTAGCCTAAGGAAAAGAGAAGAACACAGATGCAAGACAGAGCTGCAGATAGTCTCCCTGGAGGTGGAGAGACGTAGCTTGGAGTCGTTGCATTATTTTTGTGAAAAGTAGCATATGTTCACTGGTAGGGTCCCCCGTAGAGGTTGTTACAGTAGGATCTAGATGGATGTACTGGGAAATAGGGGAGAGGAGAGCAGACCCTTGTAGTATAAAGACCTGTAGATGCTGTTATCTTCATTTCGGTATATGTGTGGGCTGGGGATGGGAGGGTTATTTTTGTTTATTGAGCACCTGCTACATGCCAGGTGGAGTATTCAGCAGTGACAATGCAGAGCTTAATAAGACCAGGTTCTGGACTAGTTTGTGGGAGGCAGACAGAGCAGAAACGGGGCGATTATAGCCCTGACCTATGAACACAAGCGGGGACCAGTGGCCAGCACGACCAGCTCTGCCTGCAGTCTCCTGATGAGAGACATCTGCAGGTGGCCCTTGCTCACCACTGTGCTGCATGACCTCGAGTTATCTTAACTCCCATGGGAAACAGAGACCCTGTAAGACTTGTTCGATCTGTCTTTATTGACTTCAGTTTATTATTTGGAAAACTGAGAGTGGCTGGATACCTGCTGCTCCTTTCTCATGATCCCTGACACTAAACTATAGACTTGGTTTCTTAATTATACTCCTTCATTCCTTTATTTTATTATGCATTCCTATCGGCAGTCATCTGGTCCCACCACTCCACTTCACAGGTGAGAAGACTGAGACCCAGACAGGGGCTGGGATTTACATTTAGCCAAACAGCACAGAAGCCCAGGGGGTACAGAGGCTCTCAGACTCTCTAGGCCATAGGCTCCTTGACAATAGGTAGGACACCTTCCAGGGGTGGAGAGTGGGGATGCCCTGGGCTGGGTGGTCTCTGATTGGCCATGCGACTCTGGCCAGCTCCCCTGGACCCCTGAGTCTGTTACTTTCAGTGGAGTAAGGAAGTGAGGCTGTCCCCTTCTGAATAAGTATTTTCTTGCACATCTGTCCTGCATGGAGCCACCTTCCCAGGGACCGAGTAACAGCTTGGTAGTGGCCCTACAGTGGGAGCTCCCAGAGCCATGTGTTGGATCCCTGGTGGTGACCTTTTCTGCGTGATTTCCAGTGACTGATCACTGTAGCATCTCTATAAGCTACCATATGGGTAGTTCTCAGTCTTTTGAAAACAATGGAAAAACCCACCAGCAGCCCCAAACCAGCTGTCTTTCTGCTGATGAATAGATAGCAGACCATGAGGAGCAGAAGAGTAGTTTCTTGTAAGTGCTCTGGGAGTGCATAATACATTTTAAATAAGATTAAAAATTATATATTATCCTTACATACGAGCATCACTGTCAGATAATTGAGCATGAGAGCATTCAGCACTGTGTGCTAGGTACGAAGTAGTAACATCAATTCAGTGTTCAGTACATCTACTTTGTTCAAGAACAATGTATTCAAGGTCAGTGTATTTTGGCTGTGCTACAGGGTTCTGGAAATTCCCAGGAGAATACGTTTTTTTGTCTGTTACATAATCCAGCACAAGTGAATGTGTAGAAGCACCCCATGTTTAGTAATGACTTGTAAAATGCAGCTGATTCCAAAATTTAGCTTTTTAAAATTTGGACTGATTTAAAAAAAAAACAACAAAAAACACCTCTTATGATTTAGGGTAGACTTTTGCTTATTATATTTCATCCATTCAAGAAATAGTTACAAAGGACTGCTGTATGCTAGGTACCAGCGTTTTCAAAATATTAGTGTATTTATTTAATCCTCAACCTCATTAGGTAAGTTAACCTCTATGCCCATTTTACAGGTGAAGAAACTGAGCCACAGGGAGGTTAAAGTAAGTTGCTCAAGTGACACAGCTCCTTAGAGGTCTTGACTACTTTTTAAGTTTCGGATAACCAGCGTGAAGTTTTATCATCTTGAGCCACACATCTCGGAATCTTTCCTGACGCAGAACTCTCATTAAGAAAAACACCAGCCCTGGGGCGCCTGGGTGGCTCAGATGGTTAAGCGTCTGCCTTCAGCTCAGGTCCTGATCTCCAGGTCCTGGACTCGAGCCCCACGTCGGGCTCCCTGCTCAGTGGGGAGTCTGCTTCTCCCTCTCCCTCTCCCTCTGCCTCTCCCCCTGCTTGTGCTCTCTCTCTCTCTCTTCCTATCAAATGAATAAATAAAATCTTTAAAAAAATACAGAAAAAAAACGTAAACTAAAAATAAATAAAAGAACACCAGCCCTTTCTCTGGAGTCAGATATGGTGATAACATAGCAGCCAATGAGGTGGGCTTATTTATGGAGGAGGACGACCTCCACAGGAGCTGAGGCTGGGACTGCAGCCTTCCCTCTGGTAGCAGCACCACGTGAGCGGGCTGCCCATCGTCGTCTTCGGCTTGTGCTGGCAGAACAGAGGTGAAGGTGGACAGAGAGAACCCAAGCAAAGAAAGGTCAGAGATGAGTTAAAGAGCAGTGGAATTTTCCTGCCCGGCCTCAGTGGGCAAGACTACGTGGGCATCTGGAGTTCCCTGTTCTGTTGTGATCATTAAAACGCCCACCGAGCCTTCTGGCTCGGGGATGTCCTGCTGTTGTAGGGACCTGCGTGCAGCTTTATGGGGCTGTCATCTGGAGGGTCCTGCCCCAGAGGACAGCCTCCAGATGGGAGGTGCAGTGGGCTCTGTGCAAAAGACACACCTTCATCCACTTTAATGCCATCTGGTCAAAGTTAGTGGCCAAGAATGGAGCCAGTGGACGTTTTTCTCTATGTAACAACAACAAGCATTTGTATTTATTGACTATCTATCTCTGCGTGTCAGACGCTATTCTAGGTGTTTTGCAATGTATTCTCTGATTTAATAATTCTGGACAGTGTGAATTAATACAATCAGACTATTAGGTGAATATGTAACCTACTTGATAGAACTCTTTTAAGTACCTTGAAGAGTTTCATAATTTCCTATTTACAGGTGAAATTAACATGCTAATTACAAATCATCCCTCACTATTCACTCAGGCAGGTTAGCTCCTGAAGGATCCCCTTAAGGTTTAGATGGATAACTTAATTGAATTGCTTAATATATTTGAAATTAATAACACTGCATTTCTTTTTAATTATATAATCTAGATAACAAGGAATAACTAATATGAAATGTGTAGGACATATTTATGGAAAATCCACACGATCTTACGGAGAAATACAGAAAAGAAGATTGAAATAAGACGAAATGTCATTTTTCGTAGATGGGAAGCAAGACTATTACCAATGTCACTCTTTCCCAATATGGATTTATAATTTAAAAACCACTTTCTTGGGGCGCCTGGGCGGCTCATTCATTAAGCATCTGCCTTCAGCTCAGGTCATGATCCCAGGGTCCTGAGATCAAGCCCCACATTGGACTCCCTCCTCGGCAGGAAGCCTGCTTCTCCCTCTCCCACTCCCTCTGCTTGTGTTCCCTTTCTCGCTGTGTCTCTCTGTCAAATAAATAAATAAATAAATAAATAAATAAATAAATAAAATCTTAAAAAAAAAAATAAAAACCACTTTCTTGCTTCTGCAATTTGTTGGACCTTGATAAAGTGATTCTAAAGTTTATCTTGAAGCTTCAATAGGTGAGACACATTTTTAAAAATTTTTGGAAAAAAGGAATAAATTGGGGTTGGGGTATGGAGGGGGCTTGTCTGATCACTTTTGCTAGAATTAAATGTCCCCTCAAAATTACTAATGTTGCACTTCAGGTTACATTTAAATCCATTAGAAGATTTTGCCTTTTTTTAAAAAAAAGATTTATTTACTTGAGAGAGAGAGAGAGAGAGTGAGCAAGCTCATGAGCGGGGGGAGGGACTGAGGGAGGGAGAGAGAGAGAGAATCCCAAGCAGACTCCAAGCTGAGCATGGAGCTGGACACCTGGCTCAATCCCAGGAGCTGAGATCCCAGGACCCTGAGATTCAGACCTGAGCCAAAATCAAGAGTCGGACACTTAGTCGGACACAAGAGTCGGACACCCGGGCACCCCAGAAGATTTCACCTTTTAAGGAGTACTACCGAATAACTGGTGAAGACTCTGCTTAGGACATGTAGAACCCAGTTTCTCTGTTTCAGCTTAGATTTACTTAGCTGGACTTTTGTAAAGTAGTAGTTGGCTATATTTTTACTGTTTATCAAATCCTTTTTGAAGAGAAATAATGAGTTATCACATTTAATCTGCCTCGGTAAATTAATAGTATAAACCAGATTGTAGAACAAATATTTAAACTGCTTGGAACTTTGCATACCTTGCAGATTTTATAACTCCTATTTGCATATGCCCCTCACGTGTGCCTTGTTTGTGGAAGAGTGCCCTGCGCTATCCTTGTGTCAGGTGCAGAGGCCATAGTGGGCCCATTTCCTGTCTCTGTCGACTTGATGGATTATATGGACCACTGTGGGATATTGCAAAGGCAGGGGAGACAGGTTCAGCATTTCTCAAACTCTGAAATTCACAGAGCATCTTTTCATGCACTGGCCAAGTGAAAGGCTGATTACTATATTCCCTTCCTGTGTCTGTTTTAACCAGCATTTTCCAAACCTATGTAAGCAAATAACTTTCTTGTTAATATACAGGTTTCCTTGAAAGACTTGAGTTTTGGGATTCCCTGATCTACTCACCTTTCAAGGAAGGAACAATTCAGTGACAGATTTGGATAAAAACCCGAATCTGTGAATTTGGGGAGGATATGAGAGGAAGTAACGTTTTTTTTTTTTTTTTACCCAGTTGAATTATGTGGGAAACACATCCCATTTTAATCACAGTTGATAGAAATCTAAATTTGTGTGTTGTGATTGATTGATTTTTTAATAATGAGAATACATTTTTAAATGTCTGTAGCATAAAGCCATTCCTCCTTCACCCATCCAATTCACCATCCCTCTCCCCCTCAAGTCTTTATCACAAATTACTTTGAAAATATTCTCTCATTTACATCATGTATACACATATTCTAATCTACAGTTTTAAACTATAATACACAGTTTTAATGGGATCAATCTTTGCATTGATCTTCACCTTTTTTCATCTTAATAATGTACCTTGATTATTATTCACTGCCAGTACATGTGGATCTACCTTGTTATTTTTAACCATTGCATAATGGTAGAATGATGGGCAAAATTTCTTTAATCACTCGAAATTAGGCACTTAGATTGTTTCCAATTTTTTAGTATTACAGATAACCCTGCCATAAACATGTCTTGGGTATGCATTCTTTTAGTTTAAAATAGTCTCATTTCTTCAGTCAGTTGCTCAGTAATCGGCTTAGAAATTCTTTTGTGCTAATTGATATGATTGCTTATTTTTTGAGTTCTTCCTTTCGTTTATTGTTTTCATAGTATATAATCCTAAGCTATTATAGCAGAAACAGACCTTTTGCTACAAATGCAATTTAGCTTAAAGATGGGATTTCTAAATAGAGACTTAAAAATTAACCTCTCTGGAGCTGTGACGTCTTGATGAGGTGGTAAGGCACAGGCAAAATACGTTCTACATCTAGATGGCCGACATCAGGAAATGTGATTTGCAAGAAGCTGTCTGTCTGCCTAGGCTGCTGGAGGATGGCAAGTTAACGTCTTTGTTGTTGAAAGGCCTTTTTCTCTATAAACTTTTTTTTTTTAAATTTGAGATAATTATAGATTCATGTGTGGTTAGAAGAAATAATAGATCTCTGTGCACATTTTCCCCAATAGTAATATTTTGTGAAACTATGTTACAGTATTACTATCAAAAGCAGGATATTGACATGGTTACAGTCAAGATACAAAACATTTTCATCACACAAGCGAACCTCCTATTGCCCTTTTATAGCCATACCTCCTTCCCTCCACCTCTGCCCCCTAAATCCTAGTTACAAATAATCTCTCCATCTCTAAAACGTTGTCATTTTAAGAATGTTCTTTAAATGGAATTATACAGTATGTAACCTTCGGGGATTGGATTTTTTCCCCCTCAGACTAATTCCCCATAGATTCATCTAGGTTGTTGCATGTTCCTTTTTATTCCTGAATAGTATCCCATGGTAGGGATGTACCACTGTTTATTTAACCATTTGCCCCATGAAGAACATCTGGATTGTTTCCAGTTTTTGGCTGTTAAAAAGTTGCTATAAACATTCATGTACAGGTTTTTGTGTGAATGTAAGTTTTTATTTCTCTGGGGAAAATGTTCAGGAGTGCAGTTACTAGGTAAAATACTAGATACATGCTTAAATTTTTAAGAAACTGCCAAACTGTTTTTCAGATTGGCTGTTCTATTTTATATAACCACCAGCGATGTATGAATGACCCAGCTTCTCCACATCCTTGCCAGCATTTGGTGTCACCACTATGTTTTATTTTAGCCTATTTTGATAGATGTGGAATGATACCTCATTATGGTTTTAATTTGCATTTCCCTGATGGCTGATGATGTGGAACACCTTTGCATGAGTTTATTTGCTATCTATATATCCTCATTGGTGAAGCATGTGTTCATGTCTTTTGCAGATTTTCTAGTTGGATTGTTTTTTTAATATTGAGTTTTCAGTGTTCTTTCAGTATTCCAGAGACTAGTCCTTTGTTGGATATATGGTTTATAAATATCTTCTCCCAGTCTGTAGCTTGTCTTTTCATCTTCTTAACGAGGTCTTTTGCTGAGAAGTTTTAAGTTTTATTGAATTTTATTTAAATTGGAAAATTTATCAATTTTCCTTTTATGGTCTCACTTTTGATGTCCAGTCTAAGAACTCTGCCTAGCACTAGATCCCTAAGATTTCCTTGTTTTTTTCCTAAAAGATGTATAATGTTATGTTTTACATTTAAGTCCATGATCCATTCTGAGTTAATTTTTTTTTGTAAGGTATGAGACTTAGGTTGAAGTTTTTTTGTTTTTGCTTTTTGCATGGGGATGTCTACTTACTCCAGCATCATTTTTAGTAAAATCTGTCATTCCTCCATTGAGTTGCATGTGCACCTTTGTCAAAAATCAGTCATGCATATATGTGTGGGTCTACTCCATTGATCTGCCATATCACACAGTTTTTGATTAATGTAACTGTATAGTAGATTTTGAAATCAGATAAACTGATTCCTCCCACTTCATTCTTCTTTTTCAAAATTGTTTTAACTATTATACTCCTTTTCCTTTTGATAATGGAATAAACATGTTTACATATTAAAATATCATGCTGGCATTTTGCTAGGAATGGCAGTAAATCTGTGTATCAATTGGGGGAGAATTGATATCTTTATGATGTTGAGTCTTTTATTCTTTGAATATGGTGTCTCTCCATTTATTTTAGTTTCCTTTTTATTTCTTTCATGATCATTTTGTGGTTTTCAAAATGCAAGCTGTGTGTGTGTTTGTTAGAGTTACATCTAAGTAACTCTTTTTTGTTCATTGCTAGAATATGAAGATACAGCTTGTTGAACTCACTTATTAGTTTTAGGAGGTTTTTTTTTTGGTAGAATTTCTTAGGATTTTCTACAGAAACAATATGCCCTCTGCAAATAAGGACAGTTTTCTTTCTTTCTTTCCAGTCTGTATGCCTTTTATTCCTTTTCTTGCCTTATTGCAATGGCTGAATAAGGGTGGTGATAGGAGACTTCCTTGCCTTGCCCAAGATGTTAGGAGGGTTTCCATGTTTGTTTGTTTGTTTTTTAACTTAAAGCTAAAATGCAATCTTCTATTTCTTAAAGATAGAGTAAAATGCTTTCCTATTTCAAAATATTTTTCCTGTACTGGATATTTAACAACTGCCTTATCACCATGTGATGGCATTTAATTTTAATCTAGTCTAGAGGAGTTAGTCTATGCTCAGTATATGTAAACTCCTATTGTTTTTATTAGGAACCACTCGATAAATTTTGTGGAGCATACTGCTGCTATTTCCCAGAAAGTACTTTTGTCACAAAGTGCGTTTATATATATTTAAAACCTCTCTCTGTATAAAACTCCTACTTTCTTCCTAGGGTAGAAGTTATTTATATACTGTGTGCACATAGTTTCTGATTGGTCTGTCACATATAATATAGCAGTTAAATTCAATTTTAAAGTATAAAAAGTTTTTCTCCACCTTGGGGATTAGTTTATACATGGTGCAGAGATCTGACATTCTTCTCATGGCAGTAAACAGAGGAGACCTAGGGGAATCCTGCCCCATTTGGGAGTACAGAATATGTGACCATCTTTTTTTTCTTTTCTTTTTCTTTTACTTCTAGAAAAAAACAGTGTCAGGATGAAGTCCCAAACTAGGTGGTCAGAGCTGGCTAAAATACAGATGATCCTGCTGAGCAGTTTAGGCCAGTTTAACTCCTACTTGATCACATGCCCTAGTTTAGGGTCTAATTTATGGGTTTTTATAATGCTAATTATTTATCATTTAAAACTGCAAGTTTATAACGTCTAGTTTTTTGACGACTAGGATTAAACTAAAAAGAATATGAACACACACACGTGTGTGTGTGCGCGCGTGCGTGCGTGTGTGTGTTTAGAAGGGGGCAAGCAGTTAAACATGGGAAGTAGTTTCTAGTTCCTAGTAGCTTGTAATTTTATGATTACAATTTTAAAACCCAGTTTTACAACTGGAATTTGCCTTGATTGGTTAGTGCCTTCTGGTAATTAACCTCCAACTCATCAGCATGACATCTTGTTACAAGGAATTGAATCTAATTTTCTTATATCCAGGCTGTTTTTAGAAACAGTACACTGTATATCTACATTGTAGCAAGAATTGAATGTACTCAGGGAGGTACTTGCAGATTCTTTTTGAAGTGTGAGTTTCTTCATCCTTCTTTCTGTCAGATGTTAGCTTCCTATTCTACCATAGCACATGTAAGGCGTGTGTGTGCGTGTGAGTACACAGAATTTGGGAACATCAGGTAATATCTCCACTAGACTATATTCACTGATTTCAGTGCTAGGTAATCCAGAGTTAAAAATAGTGTTCTTATAGGGGAGGGGTCACAAATTTTACATTTGAATACTAATTATAAGAGGTGGTGTTGATCAGCCCTTTAAGGGTGTGGGCTTTGGTATCCAACAGACCTTGTAGCTCGGAGGAGATTTACAGAACTTGTGTGGCGTCCTCATCAGTACATTGGAAATAAATAAGTGCCTTTAGAGGTATTTTGAATCTTGAATTAGATAATGTGGGTAAAGCAGCCTGCTACATTATACTATTAATGTTAATCAGTAACCCATGTTGATTTCCCTTGGAGCTCCTTCTGGCACGATTTGTGCCCCAGGCATGAGGGGAAAGAGGCAGAACGTCTGACCATGTGAGACGCCCAATAATGGATTTTTTTTTTAAGATTTAATTTATTTGACAGAGAGAGTACAAACGGGGAGTGGGAGAGGGGGAAGCAGGCTCCCCGCTGAGTAGGGAGCCCAATGCAGGGCTCAATCCCAGGACCCTGGGATCCTGACCTGAGCCGAAGGCAGATGCTTAACCAACTGAGCCACCCAGGTGTCCCCCAGTAATGGATCTTTATTGTAAATCTGGAATGTGGATATTGGGTGTCCTTAAAATAAAGCTCACTTACATGACCACTAGCTGGGCTGCGTGTACTGAAAGTGTGGGTTGGCAGGAGCTGCCTAATCTAATTATGGATGGTTTCTCAGTGTCCCCAGCCTTCTAGCTGCTGCCCGTCTCCCCTGCAGACCCTGCTTCTCTCACTCTTCCCTTTCTGTGCCTGGTCTATGGTTGCCCCAGAAATCCCAAGCACTTGTAGGCTTCGGCATGTACAGCCTCCTTAATCAGGTATCCAAAGCAAGCTGCTGAGGTCTGTGGCTGAGTGTTAGATTTTTCAGCAAGCAACCTTAGTACAGGTTGTGTTCATTGCAGCCACGTGGGGGTCGCACCTGTTTAAGGCCAGGAGAAGTAGAACAAGGTGAGGGAATCTTAAAGGCGTAACCTGGTTTCTTAGGCTCATCTGATGAGACTGAGGATAATTATCATTGTTGCAAAGAGTTCTTACTTTAGTTTGTTAGCCGTAGAGTTAATTTTTTTTTTCTTTTATAATGAAGAAGGAAAAAAACCCTGTTAACCATTCTGAACAGATCACCCACTTGAAAGAAAGCGGCTCATTGCAGGAAAGCACCCAGGTGTTAGTGTGTGGGACCTGAGAACATGGGCAATCTCCATGTTGACTCTTGAATACAGTGAGAAACCCCCTCTCTTTTATTTGTGTTGGGGCAAAAAAAATCTAGGTTTATGTGTATATTGTCCCTCACAGGGCTAGAATGGTCTGGGGAGGACATTGTTCTCAGGCCATGTCCCCAGTCCCAAGACGATCAAGAAAGTGCCTGCACCATCAGAGGTTAGAGAGCTGGGCAGTTCAAGTCACTTCTGAAATGTGAACACTCTCCCTTTCTTTGTTGCCATCCTAATGTTTTCCTAAGTCATGGAGAGTTGATCCTGACTTGGGCATTCCTTCCCTCTCTCACCCACTTGAGGATTGCTCAGAGACCAGGTTCCGGATTGAAATGGCACTATTTCTGGTTGTTGATGACATCCCCTAAGCCTGCAGTGCAGTTTAAATATCCACAAGAGTGCCCGGGATCCATCAGCACCCGTTCCGACTTGGTCATGGGACCTGGGGGTGGAGGTTGCTGGGTAGGGCATCCCTTTCCTGGCTTCTCAGCAGTGGGACTCCAGCATGATGTGGGTACACAGGTCTCTTGGTTTTCTTCTGCCCTTTCCTGATTCAGTCAGGCCTGCAGGACAGAATTAAGTCACTATCCACACATCTCCTTGCTAACCTGACTTTTCGGCATGGCTATATTCAGGGCTTGGGTAGAAAGTGCCCCCGCAGCTCTCCCAAATAAAACACCTTCAAACAAATACAAACACTCTTACTCCCCAAACCACCCACCTCAAAATTGTGAAATTTTCAGGTTGGCTAAATCCAAGAGAAGGTGCAGGAATATGAGCAAATGCAAAATGTAGCTAGAGAGGTTTGCCTTATACAATCCAAATTAAAAGTTATGTAGCCCTCCCCCAACCACACACACCTTTAGTAGAATCCTTGAACCCTTAGAAAGAGGATATCAAAGATACTATACTGGCTGATCCTGAAAAAGATGATCACTCACACTCACTCCAGGTGCACTTTTTTTTTTTAATTTTTATTGTTATGTTAATCATCATACATTACATCATTAGTTTTAGATGTAGTTCCATGATTCATTGTTTGCGTATAACACCCAGTGCTCCATGCAGAACGTGCCCTCTTTAATACCCATCACCAGACTAACCCATCCTCCCACCCCCCTCCCCTCTAGAACCCTCAGTTTGACTCCAGGTACACTTCTAACTAGAATGAGTTCTGCATTAGAAGCACTCTGTGGAAACTCCCAGAAGCCTCAGGTCAGAAGGAAAGAATTGGAATACTCAGCTGGTAGTTTCTGGTCAGGGTATATCTCTGGTTTTTGAATGGGGGGCACGTTCTTTTGTGCGCGTGCCCAGGGGGCCATTTATGGCATGAGAACGTGTCATTTGAAGAGGCCTAAAGGAGGCAAAGGAGAAATGGGAATGATTCTCAGGGTTGCATCTTTGTGAGGGAGAGTGGGGGTCTCAGTTTGCACACCGGGCTCCATGATAGATTTGCCTCTGGGTCCTCAGGTCCAATGATGGCCAGGGGATTTTTTTTCCCCCTCCTCTGGTGTTTTCCTTTTGGTAACTGGATTAGTGATCACCGTATGTTAGTGAAGAATGCTGGGGTGACCTGCACATGCCCATGCTATATCGAGGGGCTCTGTGAAGAGCAAATGTTTGATATGCCCTCCGAAGGGCCAGATGTTCATCTGAAAGCGTCAAATGTGTGCCACTTGCAGATTTATTTTTTTTAAAGATTTTATTTATTTGAAAGAGAGAGAAAGCAAGAGCAGGAGGGAAGGGTAGAAAGAGAAGCGGGGAGCCTGACTTGGGACTTGATCCCAAGACCTGGGATCACGACCTGAGCTGAAGTGAGACCTTAACTGACTGAGCCACCCAGGCGCCCAGATTTATTTTTTTTATTAAAATTTTATTCATTTCAGAGGGGGAGAAAGAGAGATGGAGGGAGTGAGAGAGAGAGAGAGTATAAGCGGGGGGAGGAACAGAAGGAAGCAGACTTCGCACTGAGCAGGGAACCCAACATGGGGCTCGATCCCAGGACCCTGGGATCATGACCTGAGCTGAAGGCAGACGCTTAACTGACTGAGCCACCCAGGCGCCCTGTGCCACCTGCAGAGTTAGAAAGGAACCTGCTCATGGGCATGGATACTGTGGTTGCCCTAATCCTAGAGTTCCAAGGAGAGGAGTGTCTAGGACATGGAAGATGTTAGACTCGGAAGTGCAGGCATTTCTCTGGGGTGGGGTGGGGGGGGCGGAGATAGTCCCCGTGTCAGGAGCTGGGGCCAGTGAAAGGTCAGAGGGAAGTTCTGTTGTCTTCTACATCACAGACTCTCTTCCTGTTCTCTGGGCCCCGTCACACCCTACGTGCTTCTACTGAGAGATGCCAGGGTCTGCTTACATATAACGTACACCCTTCTATGAAAGGATTTCTCAGGTATTTATCGAATGCCTGTCTCCCTCCGCAGGGGCATCTTTTGCCTGGTTGCACGTACGTAATGATGGCAGCTTTGCAGTTTGGGTAATTCTTCCAACTGTGTGTTTACCGCTCGGCCTTCCTTGGGGCTCCTTGAGGATGCCCCCAGTTGGCACTGAGCCCTGACAGCTCAGGGAGGGTGGTGGGGGATTGTCCTCTCTTCTGCGCTCCGGTGCGTGAGTCAGCTCAGGGTGGAGGCTATGCAGGAGCAGCTCCCATAATCTTTGCATAAGACACATTTTCTCTCTCCTTTTCCCTTTTTGGCCTGATATCTTCATGGTTTGGGGCAGGGCGGTAGGCTTCCTGCTTATTCTCTGTGGTTTCTCAGCAGTAACTTCTCGCATCTATTTCAGTTAATGAAAGCAGTTGAAGAATTTTTGTGCGCAGTAATCAGTTACATGTTATTTTTTCTAACTTTTAACTTAGAAACTAGTTTTAACGTGGCTTCTTGCCTGCTTCCTTGCTTGCTCTCCAAGTCTCTGAAGGTAGACCATGGTGATAACAGGAGAGAACACGTGAGCTCCTGGCTTACTTTTTCCAGTTCAGTTCCCTGTTCATTTACCTTTCTGTAAAATGGAAAGACAAACAAGCAAACCTTTAAGGCTAACTCAGATCACGACTGCCAACTTCTTTCTTTGTGCGTAAGTAGTTATATTATTTCTAGGTTATGCCTTCTTTATTTATCTTTGAAAGAAAAAAAAATCCCTCACACTGTTTACAAGGACGCATTGTTCTAGGTCTGTACGGTTGCGTCTCTGACGCTTTCTTCCATTTGGGAGCCATGGGCGCGATAAGGTTGATGTCAGCTGGCTGGCCTTTTTTTTTAAACGGTGAAAAACCAGTCTTAATTTATACCATGATCATTTTCATTATGTATATAATGTGTTTCTCAGAAAACTCAAATGTCGCAATTCCAGATTCTGTGATTGATGTGTCGTGTTCTCCCTTTCTCTGCCCATCACCTCCCTGCTGCTGACTTCTGGTCCTTTCCTTGGAGGAGGTGGTTTTCTTCCATTTGAATATGAAAAATTCCATGCCTTACAGAGAAGGTGACGTGCCATTTCTTAAATGTAATTACATGCAACTGTGACTTTTGAAGTGGACCTTTAAAATTAGGCCATTGAACTTTTTCTGTGGGGGAGGGACTTTACAAATTGGATGATGATCTTACAGTTTAATAAGGAGAAAAATAAACCAGGCTGCACAAGGCATGTGTTCTTAAATCCTGTGACCAGGGTGGGTAACCCAGGGGTTCTTTCGTGGCCTTAGGGGAGTTGTGTCTGCTTAATGAGGCAGAGTTTCTGGAGGGAGATGGTCAGAGAAGGGGCTCCTGGGGCTCAGAGGAAAAAAGAAAGTTCAGACACTGAAAATAGCCCAGATTTGCTTTGGGTATACTCCATTCTGCCAACATTTAATATCTGTGACTTAGCCAGAGGGAATGCGTATTAACCATTGAGTTTCTATGGCTTGTGTTCTGAGATTTTGCCCCCCTGAGGATGCTCTGTGAAGGAACCAGTGGCTCTGTTCCACTTGGGTTGGGGAAGGGCCTGGGACAGGGAATGGAAGGCAGGAAGTAGCAGGAGTGCAGGGGGCATCGTGCTTGGTGCTGTTCCAGGTGGCCCAGCATATCTGGCATTTTGGGGTGCTGGATGTGCTGTGATGCTGTGGGTCTGAGTACCAGGGGGGTGCAAAATAAAGTGAAGAGGGCACTTGGGTGACCTGTGTCCTTGCCTAGAAAGGTCATCAGATTTTTTTGTTTAAAAGAAGTGGGGGAGGGGAGGGGGGACGCCTGTGTGGCTCAGTCGGTTAAGCGACTAACTCTTGATATTGTCTCATGAGGTCATGATCTCATCGGTTGTGAGGTCGAGCCCTGTGTCGGGCTCATGCTCAGTGTGGAGTCTGCCTGTCCCTCTCCATCTGTTCCTATCCCCACTCGTTTTCTCTCTCTCAAATAAGTAAATAAAATCGTAAAAAATAAATAAAAGAAGTATGTGAAGGAGCCTCAGGGATCATTTCTGCCTCCCCATCCTTCCAGGTGACACCCCTCCATAGGAGTGTGACAAACCGGCACAGAAGCCATCATAACTGCCATGTGGAGGCACGTCCGAGGATGCTTATCTCAAATTCATTTTGCACCTCGCAAAAGGGCTATGTTGCCATGGGTGGAACAGAGTGGCAGAGCCCAGGGACCTGGGAAGAAGGCTGCTTCTGGAATCTGGAGCCTCTGGGCCTTGCAGTTTCTATGGGCCCAGCAAAGCCTCTTGGCCTCCCTGGTCTCTTCCTACTGTAAGACCTTTTTGTCTTTGGCCCTGAGGGCATATACAGAAGCAGAGAAGGGGTTAACTTCTTCCCCTCGCAGAGATATGAAGAAAAAATAGTTAACAGCATTAAAACCAAGTTTAAAACTTCTCCCATCTTATAAAACCTATTTTTTCCCCCATTTCTTATTGAATCATGTAGTCAAGCTAAATCAAATGACGGAGTTCTCACTTACTACCCTAAGTATGGGTATTCAGTTCACTTACTTTATAATGCTTAACACAAAAGCAGAGAATGATATTGGTAAATGTGAAGAAAAGATCATGTTCCCCCCCCCTTTTTTTTTTACAACTTTTTAAATTTGTTCATTTTTGTTGTTTTTTTTAAAGTAGGCTTCAGGCTCTGATGTGGGGCTTGAATTTGAACTCATGACCCTGGGATTAAGAGTCACATGCTCTACCAACTGAGCCAGCCAGGCACCCCTCATTTTCTTTTTAATCTTCTTGATGCCCCCTAGCCAGAGAACTCTCGTCTCATACAAACTAAAACTATTCCTAAGCCTTCATTAGGCTGAAGCTTGTCCCAAAACTTTTGTGAAAGTTTTGTAGCAATAAGTTCATGTTCAAGTGGTTCGATGATGATGGATTCTTGATTAGAAATTACTTAACGATGCCTAATGGACTATTGACTAATAAATGTTACAACACATTCTTTTAGTCCCTAAATCGTATTCTTAGGGAGCCAGGAAGGCCTTGTGGGTGTGGTTGCTTTTGTTATAAACTGTTATGCTGTTTGTCAAATGCAACAAATAATACTGCGGTATCTCAAAAGACTTACAGAAGCAACAACTAACTTGTTTTGTATCTTTTCCTCTAATTATTTTAATTTATTATTTTTGACTTACTATTAAACTTATTGGGGGTTTACTTTTTTTTTATTGTTAAATTTTACTTGCAAAAGGATGAAATTGGTGAACAGTTCAAACAGATTAACATCCCTCTCTATGACCACCTACTGTGTAACCACTTGTGGTCTGAAACAAGGACAGTTTTCCAGTCCAAAGCCTTGGTATCACAGATGGACAAATCCTTTCACCATTTGATGAAGAGTAAAACGTATGGATGAATCTTGGAAACAAGATGCCAAGTGAAAGAAGCCAAGTCACAAAAGACCACATATTATATCTGACTCCATTTTACTTTGTAAGTTGGTGAAAATGCTGTGTGACCAGTAAAGGTTGGGTGTATTTTAGTAAACAGAGTTATAGTGCTAGAATGAGTTCAGATTCAAGGCACATGTGATGTAGTTAATGCTATGCACATTTATCGTGTGGTGTGGCAATGATGTACAAACAGAAGGTAGCACATTGAAGATTCCTGTTACTTTACACAAACACAAATGGAGAGTTTCAATGGTATGGTTTGGAGGGGGAGAAGCAGAAGGAAAGAGGGAAGTTGGCAGAGTGAAAAATCCGCTCTAATTACTTCCAGTACATAATCTAGACATGGATCCTCGTCTAGCAGGGGGTGAAGTCGAAGGGGTTAGATAGGGCAGTTTATACAGTTTTCCCCTTTATAGGGCCAACCAAACAATTAAGAGAAAAATCTCCTTTTGTCCTCCCTATTACCTTAAACACCCCCACATTCCCTTCTTGTGGACTACTTGAGTCAGATTGCCTTCCTAACGTTAAGCTTTAAGGTGCAAATGGCTGACAGCTCTCTTCGCTCAGCACCTGACCCCCATTTATCTGCTGATTCAAATGAGTGTTTAATTGGCAGACTCCAAATGAGTCTAAATGTATCAGAGATGAAATTGAAGCCTTCACATGGTAGCCGTTTAAGGTCAGGAAGGAGTGAAGATGCCTGGCACCCACACAAATACCCATTGTTATATGAACTTAGCATTTATGAGACATTTTCATGTATCTTGAAAGACAGAAGCACTCACAAGTGAGATTTCTGAGTGAGATTGTCTCTGGAAATATGGAAGACAAATTGACAAAATCTTTCTAATTTTAGAATGTGCCTCTTTTGATTTGATCTTTGTTTGGAAAGAGATTTTTAAAGTAAAAGCTACCAATGTGTGGCCATTTTCATCAAAGGCTAAATTCTGGTGGGTACTTAGTATGCAGGTTACCATATTAAGATCATTATGGCTGGTGCAAATCGTGGGCTCTTTCATTCATATATATGCATATAAAAATACATACATATATATATATATATTTTTTTTTTTTTAAACCTCCTTAGGTGGAGGCAGGTGTGAGGCCAAACTCCCAAGGCCCAGATTTTAAACAATCATCATTCCTCTTAACAACTGGATATTTTTCCTTGAATTTACTGTGTTTTTCTTTTAGAAAAGTTTGCTTTAGTTTCTGGATATTTTGTACCGATATTCTGTGTCTAAACAAAAGAATTCTTTGTTGTTGTTCAATAAGAGTTGATATTTTGTTGGGGGTTGCTTCCTGTGAGAGTCCCAGTACAGATTTAAGTTTAGCAGGCTTTTGAACCGGATGTTTCTATGTGCTAAAACTCTGTAAACACGTGTAGCTTTGTCTACCATTGTATATCGCTGTATTGATTTTTTTTTTCTTCCTGAAAAGCCCTGGCCTTTCTTTTCTATGCTGATACAAAGGCTGGCCTGTTCCCCAGAGGCCACTGCAAGAGAACCTCTAGGGTGTGTGCATTATTAGATATTACTGTTTGTGAAGTCACTCCAACTTCTCTTGCACTCTATCCTGAAATTCCATTAAGAGTTGAATGCTACGTGAAGTTTCTTTGTCAAAAAAGAATACATGTTTACTCAACAGATCCAGTTGTCATTCACTGACAGATGTGAAAATTAACACGGCAAAACATCTTCCTTTTAGGAGGGGAAAACAAGTACTTGAAAAAAAATCTCGTATTGTCAATAAACGAATCCATCTTAAAAGCATTTTCAAACATTTGTCATGAAAATGGAGGCCTCATCATGTTTCAGGGCTTATGGAAAGCCAGCGTCTATGTAATCAGATGCTTCTGTTACTCTTACTGATGTAGGCATGGGGCTTCGTTCTGCAGACTCAAGCTACTCCTGATTTTGGCATTCTCACGACACATTTCTCTTTAAAAAGAAAAGAGGCTATATCCCAGGGCTCCTCTGTGCTGAAACACAAGAAGCTAGACTGTTAAAATGACAGTTTAGATGTTGTTATTTTGATGGAAATATTAGTAAATATGTCATATTATCCTTTGATAAATATTTATAGCTTAGGTTGTATATTCTGATGCATAAGATTTTGCGAAAGAAATATCCTTTGCCTCAAATCTCTTCCACTGCATTAACAGCAATCTGTAATTTACATCCAGAGGTCTGTAGGCAAAAGACTATATTAAGAACTTTTTCTTAAAAAAAAAAAAAAAGATTTTATTTATTTATTTGACACAGAGAGAGGAAGAGCAAGCACAAGCAGGGGGAGCTGCAGAGGGAGAGGGAGAAGCAGGCTCCCCACTGAGCAGGGAGCCCGAGGTGGGGCTCGATCCCAGGACCCGGGGATCATGACCTGAGCCGAAGGCAGATGCTTAACCACCCAGGTGCCCCTGACTATATTAAGACCTTTTATTTCAACAAAATAGAGCTCTATCCGAAGAGGGAACACCCTTGAATCTTTGGGACCCTTAAGGTGGAGTGTCCCTGACATACACGCGTTTATTTTTTTGCTAGGACTTTAATAGCTTTGCTTTGCAAAAAGGCAAAAAAAGGAAGGTGATTTCAGGTGTGAAATTCTGGTTTTCACACTGAGCAAGGTGGATGATGGTGAGTTAGCTACCGGATCTCAGTATTTACGTAGAGGCCGTGACAAGCGTCCTGTGCATTCCTGTCCAGAAAGGAAATGCTGTTGTGAGAACGAGTCCCCTCTGGGTTCACCTCTGTGACTGGAAGACATTGTTCCACAGCTGTGGGTTTATCAAATGTCACACACTGAATACTTCTCTCTGGCATATTTAGAGAAACCAGCCTGGACTTCTGTAGTTTTGGATTCCTGGCCATAGTTTTGGATTTTATTAGGTGGCTCTTGGAAGTACTTTTCAGGTGGACGTTGATTTCATGCCAGCTATCTGAGGTGATTCTCCCCCAAAATGGGTGGGTGTATACGATACATTCTGTATCAGAGAGATGTTATCCACAGTGGTGTTCGGATTGATTATGCGTGAGAAAGAAAAGAGCAGAGATAGAGGACCCAGGCCGTACCTCCCACATAGCTCTGTGAACGGCCTACTGCTTCCCCAGGATGGGCCTGTTACAGTTTTTATTTAGAAAATGGACTTGGAAATCAATCTGTAAACAGACCGTCTCCATTAGACAAGCAGCATTCTCATGTGTCTGTGACAAGTTCTGTTTCCCAAGGAATGTCCTCCACAGCTCTTTACGTGCAATGACCGCAAACTTCTGTACTAACGTTTGCTGTCATTTGGTTGTGACAAAATCGGTCATGGGTTTCAGAATGGAATAATTTCAGAGCCCTTCATTTACAGTAGTTTGGGGGACACTTAAAATAGCAAGCGATCTTGATTGATTACAGACTCTCTAACGGGGAGGTGTTCTAAGTATCTCCTCAAAGCAAGACTCCCCCGCCTCTTGACCCTCACCATCTTAGGCCTGAGTCTTCAACCTTGCTTTATGAACGTCAGCATTTGTACTATGTAATCTTTGACCTTCTCTCTCCCCTTCCAAGCCATGACCTGATTGTTTACATGTTAGTGTTGCTATCAGTTTGGACCAGAAGTCATGAATCTTTCCTTGCCCTTAAACCTCACTGTGGGTCAGCTTAAGGAAGAATCTGGATCTGCTGATGGGTCACCACTGAATTATGTGAAAAGTAATAACACTTAACCCTCAAGTCCACAGATAAAGTAAGTGGGAAAAGAACTGAATATGATAGCAGTTGTAAATTATTTAGGAAATAGCTAAAAGGTAAGTTTATATTTAACTAAAGTTTAGAAAAACAAGGTTAAAGAGGGTGGGAAGCAAAAGAATCATAGAAACTCCCTTTAACTCATATGCTGCTGTATTCTTCCTTTGCCCTCTAAGCTTGGTTAAGTAGTCATGTATTTTATGTCTTAAAAAGCATGCCCACGTGTATTAATAAATTAAACATTTAATGATACACAGATTACTATATTAGAATCGATCTAACATAATACGAAGAAATGACCTAACTTTAAGAAGCACATTTTACATATGCCATTTCTTGTGATGATTGCTTCTAGCTGGAGCGTGTCAAATTTTGGGGGTAACCCCTTTGTATTTTCCACATTTTCTTCCCAGTAATATGAAGCACCTATTTAAATTAGCTTTGGCAAGTAAAATAACCAGATCAACACTGAGGTTTATAATGTACCTTTAGAATATCTATAATACTGAAGACACCATACCTCTCAAGTGTGGTTTACACACATCTCTGCCCCGTGGACAGACTACGGTGCTCCGTTGCATATCCCAGCAGGTGGCCCAGTGCTCAGGCATGGCCCTGCTCCGCGAGCACAGGAAGGGGTGAGTGGCTGGCAGGACGCATGACCTTTGTGGGCCAGGCGTCGTGTGGGGGACTGTGCTTGCGAGGGCGGGCATCCCCCAGTGTGCTGGCTAGTTGTAGTAGACCTTTGTATGCCTCAGGAGTCAGGAGGAGAGGACAGTAAGGGTGCCTGGGGGGAGCGTGCATGGGGGTTGGGGGGAGAGGTTTATTTTGGGATTTACTGTCAAAGCCCAGCTCCTCACCTTTGGACAAATCCCAGTGCTATTGAGAGAGTCATCTGCCAGGGATGTTGCGGAAGCAAGAACTTGGTGGGCAAGCATTTCATTTCTTCCACAGATGCCTGCTGAACTCCTGCCCTGTGCCAGGCACTCTTCTGGAGCTGAGAATCCTTCAGAGAGCAAAAGCGGCAAGACTAGCATGGTCCTGCTATGTCTAAGGGGGACACTTTTGTCCTTCCAATAGCAGAACCTTCTCTGGTGTCTCTGCACTCCACTAACACGGTCTCAGCTGCTGGGATCTCATGACTGGTCATTGGTGATTTTAATCTGGATTTCTCCACTAGTGTTCTAACATATGATTCAACTTACTTAATAATTTTAAGTCTTTTGTATATATTTTCTCTCTGTCTCCCCTTCCTCTCCCCCTCCTCCCACTGATGAGCTTTGCAAGGGCAGGTATCTTTTTTGTTTTCCTTACACATGTCTCCTAAGCACCTAGACAGAGCCTGAGTCACCAAAGCTTCAGTAAATGTTTGCTGAATGTGTGTTCACACTGGATTTGTTTGAACACTCTCACTTACGAATCCTGTTGAAGTCCTGGGACGGTATCTGTCTCTCAAAGCCACAGTCCTGGGGTGTCTTGGGGGTGGGTGAGCTTGCTTCCACCTTTTCTCCGGGCTGATTGAGTTGGTCACTGGCATCCCTCACGGTGCTGCCCCCTCCCCTGAGCTGGGGCTGAGCCCCGGGCCCACAGTCATATTTTGTGGTTCCTGGCTTCCCCAACAATCACGACAGCAGCACCATTAAGCCTCGCACCTGCTTTCTCGGTGGCCTTGAGGGTAATTTTTCCTCTTCGGAGAAGTCACCTGACGTCCTTACTGCGTAGGAGACGCGTCTGAGGCTTCAGGAGCTTGGTGTTGGCCCCCAGGGCTGTGGTTGTCATCCGTTTTTGAGTGGCTGTCTCCCAGGCAGCTGTGAGAGCCACCGTAAAGCCCACTCAGGGAGAAGGTACACCTGCCGCCCGGTATTTGGACAGGGAGCGCCACGCAGCCCCTGTTGGCTGTGCATGGAGTCGCGCATCTGTGGTGACAGATGTTGGGCTGTTATTTAGTAACTTGGATTTGTTTTCCATTGTGCAGAAGCCACCTCCAGGTCCTGAGTGCTTCCAACAGCCACCACGGAAAGCCGATCAGGAGGGGGCTGTTTTCCGGGGCCCCAGGTGCTTCACTGAGGGAGAAGCTGCAGGGTGTATGTCCCCCAGCCCCTTTCCTTGCTTTCCTGCAACTGTGCTTTTAGTTTTCGAAGAATGTCCGCATGCATACCACCATCCATTCAGAAAGATGGATCGAGGGCACTGTTGCACTGTGGTAGCCAGAGATCCCTGCTTGGATAGAAACGTCCTAGTGGCAGAAACAGACAGCACACCTTAGCAAACAAGTAACAACATCAGACAGTGATAGAATAACTGGTGGGGGCGGGGGCTTTGGGTCGGGCTCTTGGAGAAGGCATTCCTGGGGAGGGGGCAGGTGCTCTGAGACCATGAGTGAGCCAGGAGACGTGGGTAAGCGGTAGAAAATGAGCATGAGATGGAAGGGTCCCAAGGTGGGAAGGATCTTCTGGTTCGGGGAACAAGAGCCATTTATTCACTCCACAAGTATCCTTCCTGAACACCCACCCTGTGCCAAGTGCTGGTGTGGGAATAGAGTGGTGGACAAAACAAGGTCTCTCCTTCATGGCACTTTTGTTAAAGGAGGGATGGCAGATGTGGGGGAAGGAGGTTGGGTGGGGTGTGCTCTTCTGGGGCTGGAGTGCTCTTTTATAGAGTGTGCTCGCAGGTGATGGCATTTGGGCAGAGACCTAAAAAGGGGTGCAGGAAAGCAAGGAGGCCAGAAGGCCATGGTGCAGCAGGTCAGTTGGGGCCAGAGGCCATGGTAAGGACTTTGGCTTTGACCCTGACAGGGGCTGGCAGGGTTCTGAGCAGAGGAGTGACCTGAGCCGTGGCATCCCAGCTGCTGAGTTGAGAATAGACCATGGGGCACAGATAGAAGTAGACTAGTAGGAGGAGATGGTGGCCACAGTTCAGAACAGTGGTGGGGGAGGCAGGCAGAGTCTGGAAGTGCCAACAGAATGGGCAGCGGCCTATGGGATGGTAGGGAAGGAGGAAGAGACTGCCCAATATCACACATTTAGTTAGGTACAAACTTCATTAAATGATGGGTGTCCTAGTATGTATTTCACTGCTCCTCTCGGGAAGTTACCACATCTTTGGATAACCGTGCCCACCCCTAAGGGCGTAAGAAGCATTTGGGGCCAGGGACAATTTAGGTATCAAAATCTCACTATATCTGTTTCTCTTCTATGACTCATGTACCCCCCCACCATGGGCCCCACCAAAACGGTCATGGGTACACGTAAAGCGTGTTCGTGGTCACAGAAAACCTACAGAGAACCACAGACCTGTCGGTTTCTACACGGGAGCCCTCACACAGTGGCCAGAGGTCTGAGAGCAATTTAAAAAAAAATGAAGATTATTGTGGATTCTGGGCTGCGGCCGCCAGGTGTGGGTAATCTCTTTATAAAGCTTGGCATAATTTCTATAAGACTTGTTTATTTTGCTCTCAGCTTGTTATCTTGACATTTTTGCCTTTGAAGAGGTTATAGAATTATTGTGATTTAATCACAGACCAGGTATTTCACAAGATTCATTTGCTATCTCCAAATTATTTTCTTGTTTTTTTGGCTGTCAGTCCCTGGGCGAAGGTTGGGGGAGGGGCTGCCTTGGGGGAGAGAATGTGGTAGAAATGAATGTTTACCTAAGGAGAGCTCTGAGGGCTTCTATTACAATCTCCTGGCGCCTGGCTGGAGAGCATGTAGGAACATGAACTGCTGGTCCCCAGCCCCGATGAGCAGGGTGGGATTATGGAGGGATGGTGGTATTAGCATTCATATTTTCTGGAAATGTAACAGACTCCCCTGACCCCTGGCCATAGGAGATTTTGAAACCCTATTTGTTTTGCGAGAGTTGAGTGGGGACCAGATAATAGCTCTGATCATCTTGTCTCTGGAGTGAATTTATATCTCAATTCACCAGAAGACAGCTCTTGGTATTAGGGCAACAAGAATGGTTTTATCCCCATCTTCCCTTCCTGTGCTCTGTTCCTATTTAATTCTTGCATTAAAACCATTCTTAGTAAATTAGAACCTGCTCTTGTGTTCAGGCCTTGTTTTTATGAAGGGTGTTGAGTCTAAAGCAACTGATAGCCTCTCATTTTTCATGGTAAGGTCTGACTTTCCTAAGGGAGGGTGTGCTTGAGCAGGGCTGGTTCATTTGCAAGCACCGGCCTCCCTGGGCCTGGGAGGTGGTAAGTGATGCTGGGCCAGGAGGCGGGCCACCGAAAAGACACTGGACTTGCAGGGACGCAGCATACTGGCTGTTGACTTGTGTGCGAAGTAATATTAAGAATTAAAGTTGTATCTTACCTCCTTAGGGTTTCTAGCATGGCTGTCAAAGGTTTGAGGATGGCGATACCAAATTAAGAGTGGACAATCAAGAAATGCCCCCTCTTAGGAAATTGGTTGCCACCTCCACCTTCATTTGGCAACCTTTAAATAAACTGGCAGCCCCCATGTTACCAACAAGGTAAAACTTTTGATTCTCGCTTTTTATCTTTTTTTTTTTTTTTTTTAAATGATAGGGAGGTGAAAGATACGGAGTATGACTCAGCAGATGGGAATTCCTTTAATAACACGCTGGGCGTGTTAGTGTTAGAGCTGCTACCGACAAAGCTCTGCAGAATGCCCTCTGCCTGTTTGGGTAGCAGATCTGGAGACTGGGTAGCAGATCTGGAGACAGACAGATGCAGCAGACTTCCCAAGAGAAGGCAAACTCCGTGGTCCTATCCGAGGGATTCTCTTTGTCTCAATTGTTTTGCCTCTGTCTTGGAAAACACAGACGCAGATCCAGTCCCGATTCCTGCAGCTGCTGGGGCAAAGCAGGCTTTTTATGAATGAGGTCCAGGAGGGGGAGGAGAGGGCTTGAGTTACACCAGCAGTTGGGTAATGCATTTCATTCACTCCCAGCCATCTAGCCCGGCCTTTATTTTAAAGGATATTGTTCATTTTGGGTGATTCAGATTAGACTGCTTCCCACCCCCCCACCCCGGGCAACCGTCGGTAAATTAGAACACTAAGCATGTGTGTGTGTTAATGGTTTTTTGTGTTAATGGGGGGAGTTTTTTTTTTTTTTTTTTTAAGTGTTTGTTCATTTAGTTGGGGGAAACGGTAGTAGAGATGAATTGAGAGAAGGGAAGAGAAGGCATTGTCATCCCTGGGAGCCTTAGGTCTCTGTGCCTGTACTCTTCTACAGGGAGGCAGGTGGGGTCCCTCTGCCCAGCCTTGGGTAGTCACAGTGTAGTGCTGATTGACTGATTGATTGGTTGATGGAGTGACTTCTACCTGGGGTCTGCCCAGGTCTCCCTATACCTGCTCCCCTGTCCCACTCCTAGTGGGTGGCTCTTTATTTGTGGCACGTAGAGCCCCATTGTCGTGGTACCAAAACCTGAATTGGAAGCTGTATGACAACTCTGCCACACCCTCCCCCCCCCCCCCCAGCCACTGCTTCCTGCTGGGGGCAGAGCAAAGAGGGTGGGCATTGTCTTGGGCATAAATGAAGTTCTGTCCAAACAAACACCCAGAGAGGGGGATACCATGGTTTCAGCTGCCTGTGTGAGCCTGTTCAGAGGGCCCCATTCCTCACAAAGAGCGCTCTAAGGCCTGGATGAGGCCTTTCCTTGGTGACCTTTGTGTGCAAGGAGAGCAAACCACCCCCCACTTAAAGCAAAGCAAACCCCAAACCAACTGACTGTCTACGCCACCCTCAAAATGACTCCCCAAATTGGAAATGCTGGGTTTATGTTCCTGGGCATGTTTGGGGGAAGAGAATTACCCCCGAGGCCTCAGAGCTGTATGTAGAGAATATAATTCTGTTTTAAAGCTGTACCATCGATGAGGTTAAGCACTCTCTCCTCCAAGGTGGACCCTGAGAATAGACTCAGAGAGGATTAAACTGTTGCTGTTGTTTGTTTTTTTTTGCTCCGGCTTTTAAATTGGACCCCTCCCTCTGTTGCTAATAGCAACCAGGTACCTTAAGATACCTCATGGCCTAATTTCACAAATACTACTAGATGCACTGAACATCTTTTTTTTTTTTTTTTGCTCTCCATGTTTGGATGTTGTATAAACACAACTGGTAATGACCCCAAAGCACCATTTCCCAGTGCTAGTGTGGAAACTCACGCCTGCATACCAAAATCACCTTCCTGGTACCTGGGTTTCCCTCCTGTGTGGGTGTTGTGTGTCCTGTTAGCACCATGTGGCTTCTCCCCAAACTGTGTGCCACGCTTGGGCTGTACTAGGCGTGGGCAATAGGAGCTTGGTTTTCTTACCATAAAAGGAAAGGTAGGATGGATTGTTGGTCATTTCATTGCAACTACACCAAAGGAGGGTTTGAGAGAGACTGTGTTGAGGACTTGATATAAATAGCTACTCTTGGGTCTTAATTGTCAAGTCTCTGTTTTAGCAAGTAGCTGCCATGAGATCACTGTGCCTAGCATCCTGAGGGTCTGAAGTATGGGCACACTGCCTGTGCCAACTCCTAGGGCAGTGATGGCCTCTGCCTTGGAGTCCCGTGGAGACCTGATTAGAACAAAAGTCATCCTGAGCTGCAGCAGGGTGGGGCTGGCAGGTTCTAAGACTGGATTCTGGCCCCGGTCTAACTGCTAACAATGGCAGGTCACTTAAGCCCACAGTCTAGGCCCTTGGAGGACTTCAAGACTTAAGGAAGGAGAAGGAATGGAGAAGGATCACAGTAAGAAGTAAGAGAAGGAACAGGAGAGAACTGCCCTAGAAGAGGGAGCAAAACAGCTCTCAAAGAGGTATTTCCTTATGTTAGGAGGTTGAAGTGTCATTGGGTGACTGGATCCAAAACCATTTCAGTAGAAGGAGCTGGGGAGCCCAAGGGTTAAGCTTTCAGCAGCTGCAGGAGCAGTGGGTGCCTCTTTCTGAACGATGGCTAGAAGATGGAAGAGGGAAGAGAGAGCAGGGATGAAGAAGGTTCTGGCTTTGTTTGTTTGGCTTGGGGCTGGGAGACTGCAAGACTGAGGTCAAGAGAGCCAGAACTGTCAAGATCAGGAAGAGTTTCAGAAGTGCTTTGACCAACAGCAGCTCTGTGGAGCAAAGTATGCAGGCTTTGAACTTGGCTCCTTAAAAGAAGAGTCACTCGTATGCGCAAATTGACATTTAAAGAATGCATCCTGTCATAGCTGCAGTCTTTCTGTACATGCAAACACCTATGTGTGCGTTTTGTTTGTCTAGCATCATTGAAATACAGTTTTTTAGCCTGAGTTGATTTCCCAAGTAACCAAAGCTCACTTTCTCAGAGTACAAGATATTTACATTGTTCTCTGAGTTGTTATTGGTTGACAGCCCTTTGCTGGCTTTAATGGTGGATCATTTGGTAACCTGGGGCAGTATTATGAAACCTGTTACCTCAGAATCTGTTGCCATATGGGGCTCTGATTTTCCTTAAATGGCCTCGGACACATCTCTGCAGGTTTATATTTGATTCATTTTGTGTATTCTTCCCGTGTTCAGGGATTATAAATTCTGATCTTAGGTTAACTATCTATCTATCAGTAAAATAGATAACTCTGAATTTTTGTAAATGATTTTCCATGAAGCTCAAAGGGCTTTTGAGATTGCTTTTATGTTGGCATCAGGTTCTAAGTATTTCATGGATGAGATACTAGAATCCTGTCCATCAGATACATGGAGCATTACTATAAATACATACTCGGATATGAATTCCAAATGGGAAATATTTCTCTGTAATGGTTTTAAATTTGAACCACTTCTGTTTATATCATCATATTTTTGTCCCTCATGTTTGTGGTCAGACCCCCTCAGAATTTTGGTTTCTTTATCTTACTTTTCTTACACATGATTCTTTATGTTTTCTGGACAGGAATTGTGCTACCTAAAAATGAAAAGTAAATGTAATATGTAACATTTTATTGGTAATTGTTTTCATTTTAAGTTGACACTGAACTAATGATTTTTTAATTGTAGCTGACTTGAAACAGTGAAAAAAGTGGTTTCCTGCTGTTTTGTTTTGTTTCTGTTAAAGCTGGATTCAGTAACTTGAAATTAATTAAAAGTGTCTAGATCTCAGTATTGTATTTATATTCCATAGTTGTGGGTTAACCAAGCAGTGCTCATGTATAATAGCTAGATGGGATGGAAGAACACTGAGCTAATGAATAGTCTGTTTTATATATTCATTACATTATTATTTATTTAGAGAGCTAAAAAACCCTTTTCTCTGTAGTTCTAAAATGCCATGAAATGTCTAGTTGAGGCATTACCATGCCATTTTGCAAGGTAATCTTCCATTTTGGAATAATGTTACATGTAGCCAGTATTCTGAGGGCTGGTTGGGGACTAAATTTAAGGGACACTAGCAAAAGGGAAGAAGTAAACACATGCCTCTTCTTTTTAAAGGAAGGATAGTAATTTGCTTGTTGATTTAATTTTAAGACTATGGAGTGAGTAAAGGGGGAGTGACCCTGAAAAAGGCAGGCAGGTGTGTGTGGGGGGGGGGGCATGCAGTGTGTGTGAGTACACGCTTCAGGGAAAACAATCCTACAGAAACATTAGCTCTTGAAAAATTCTTCCTAGGAAGAATACTAAGGCCATTCTAGATACTCAAAAAATTCTTACGAAACTGTTTGTTGGAAGATACAGGGAACTGGAAGGGATTTTTACAAGAAATGGTAAATACTTACAGTTAAGGAATACAGGATAATTATTCACCAGAGCTTGAAATAATCATTATATTCAAGGATATTTTCTTTTTGGGGTGGTTTTATGTTTATGGTTTGGATTTAGATGATTCATGATTTTAGGTCTTGACGTATTTGTGAAGCCTTACAGGGAAGTCGCACAGACAGGCAAGTTAAATTTTAATTCGAAGATAACCCTCCATTTTAACTTAATGCTGCCAGAGTTGGCAAGCAAAGTGAAAGGTTAAAAGAAATTTGAATAGGTCTTGCTCCCCCACCCCCTCCAAAAGCTGGTTTTCACTTTGGATGAAATGTTTCTCATTTTTCAAGAGCTAATGTTTCTGTAGGATTGTTTTCCCTGAAGCGTGTACTCATTCACCCCTGCGTTTAGGCATAGCAACAAGACCAGACTTCTAAATGGCACACTGCATTTTAATGTGCTTTTATACTCATCCTTTCCAGAAGGTGCTGGTGTGTTTATATGGTATCTCTGTGTGTGTGTGTATGTGATTCAAGACACTTTGTATCTGCCCCCCATCATCTCCAGCAGCTTTGACATACAGCTTTTCTTGTCTATTTTAGTTGTCCTGTTAAGTAGCAACCTATGATAATTCCAGGAGAGTTAGAAGGAAGTGTTTGTTTTGGTTGTCTTGTTTAAACCAATTAAACCTTTAATCTTAGTCCTTAAAAGAAACTCTAACATACTAAAGTAGCTCTGATAAGTTGTTACTATAAATTATTCTTGTGTGTGCGAATTAACATAAAGGACTCACCATACCCTTTTATTTGTGGTAGGTGGGCTTTGTAACCAAAACCATTTCTAAGAGTCGTGTCAGCTTAGGAGGGAAGACAAGTGCATTTTTGGTCCTTTAAGCCAGAAGAGCACCCAGCATGAGCTTCCCGCAGCCCTTCTCCCAGTAGACGTGGGACAGAATTCATTAGATGTGGAGACCACTCAGGGGCCCAGGCAGGATGTGGGTGTGTGTAGGTGTCTGTGAGGAGCTAGCATGAACGTGGACCCACACATGTTCCCATCCAGCCTCTGCATCCTATCTGTTTCAAGTTTCTATGTGAGTCTTTGTCTCAAATGTTCTCTGCTTTTGGTGAACTATTCGGGAACATTATAGGGAAGGCTGGGATGGGTGAGCCCAGTGATTTAATGGGGCCAACTGTCCAGATTTGTCTCATGTGTCAGAGGAAGGTGCAGAAAGAATCACGTGTTCTCTGCCAGCCCTCCCCACCCCACTGCACCAGACCCCCAGGCTCCAGGGAGGAATGCCTCCGTGCTGCCCCGGACCAGCTCTTCTGGCGTGGGGCCCTTGGTTCGGGGAACCCCTCAAGGAGGTCTTTTTCCCTGTGGCAGCCATGCCACTTTTAGAGCTAGCACCTGAGCACAACGGGATAAAACAGTCTCTCCCCTTCCTCCGCCTTCTTGTATTTAGAAAGTTGGAGGCTAGCTTGGGAGGAAAGTGGGGGAAGTGGAGGCAGGAAGAAGACCTGGGAGCAAAAAACGATGTTTCTGGCAGAGGGGTACAGAAGTCTTTCAGAAGCTAAGAATTTAGCTGCAATACCCTGTCCATCTCCTACACCCGCTTAAGGTGGGCTAAGTTCTGTGTGACGTCCATGCCAACTCAGGGACACCAGCATGGGGCCAGCCCACAGGCCTACCTCACCGTGCCCCCTCTGCTGGTGTCTTTGGCTTGAAGTGGCTCCCCTACCTTACTCTGCATCTGTTTCTTGAGAGGAGCTTAAAAAAAAAAAAATTAAAAGTTCTGGGTAAATGAGAGGAGCCTCTCTATATAATTGGCATGTGTGGGGATAAACACCTGCTAATAGGTGTTACCAGAACTCGTATGGAAATTCTCTCACAAAGTTTCAGCCCTGTGAACAGAAAGGCTGACTCCCAGGGATATCCCTTTTCCTGGTCCTTGTTCTGGACACGAAAGCCAGGAATGGTACTTGGCCCAGAAAAATCCATTCTCTGGCATCAGCAAGAGATAACCACACATGTATATTTACCAGCATAGGCCAGGCATCCACAGGATACTGACCTAAGGATTTTAGGACACAACCAACCCTATACCTGACATGGTAGTTAATATTATGCAGGTTGAAAAAAAAAATTTTTTTTTTTTTTTTTAAGATTTTATTCATTTATCAGAGAGAGAGAGAGAGAGAGACAGAGGCAGGCAGAGGGAGAAGCAGGCTCCCCGCTCAGCAAGGAGCCCAATGTGGGACCCGATCCCAGGACCCTGGGATCATGACCCGAGCCAAAGGCAGACGCTCAACCGACTGAGCCACCCAGGCGTCCCTAAAAATTTTATAACATCTACTGTGCTGTGTTCTCTAGGATGGATGTCAGAGCTGCCTTATTCTCCACCATCCCCAGCCCGGCCTTCCTCCACTCACTGCCCTGTGCCTGGCTCACAGTTGCTCAATAAATGCTTTGTTAGTCGTAGCACTGGTGAGATTTTTATAAATCTAAGTAACTTGGAGGTAGTTGTCACATTTTTAGCAGCTGAACACATACTAATCATAAAGCTTAGATTCTTCTAAGTAGGGCATTGAATGTAGCATGTATTAACAGATGAACAACATCATGTGATAGAATTTTTCTTTTTTTTGTCTCAGAGAACTTTCCTTTGCCTGCATAAACCATCCAAGGCCCAGGCAGCTTTCTAGAGACTTCCCTTGCATAGCATCGTGCAATAAATGTACTCCTTTGTGATATCTGAGGCATATTGGTTACATGGAGTTTGTTTGAGTTAAATTTAGATTCCCAGCATAGTTTCAGATGTGAATGCATTCTCTGAGATAAGGGAGGGGCTGAAAGCATCAACCACCTGCCATATGGGGTCCTGTCCTGATTCTAGCACTTACTGGCTCAGATCTGTGCCTCTGTTTCCCCTTTGTGTAAGATGGCATTAATAGTAGGGCCCACCTTGAGGGACGGTTGTGTTTGAATGAACTAATTCACGGGAGGAGTTTCATGGTGCCGGGACCATAGTAAAATGCCACATGGAGAAGGGTCAGCCATCTTGGCTTTTGTCAACGTTATCAGTAATTAATGCATGCACACTACCCTTGCTTTTTTTTCTTTCAGCCTAGCAGTGGAACTTCCTGTCAAACAAAAGAAAGCCTCTATGTTTCACACACTGTTTTTCTAGAGGAAATAGTAGCTGCTGTAGGAAAACAGTAACTTTCCTTGCAAACTGATATTTGTAAATTTCATCAGTGTATTTGATCCACAAGCTCTCTTGTAGACATTACCTTATAATTGGAAAACTCTTTAAGAGCAGCTCCAGTGAACACTACTTTTGTTTATTTATTTTTTATTCTTATGTTATTCCCCATACATTACATCATTAGTTTTAGATGAAGTGTTCCATGATTCATTGTTTGTGCATAACACCCAGTGCTCCATGCAGAATGTGCCCTCCTCAATACCCACCACCAGGCCAACCCATCCTCCCACCCCCCTCCCCTCTAGAACCCTGTTTGTTTTTCAGAGTCCATCGTCTCTCATGGTTCGTCTACCCCTCCGATTTCCCCCGCTTCTTTCTTCCCCTCCTGCTACCTTCTTCTTTTTTTTTTCTTAACATATATTGCATTATTTGTTTCAGAGGTACAGATCTGAGATTCAACAGTGTTGCACAATTCACAGCGCTTACCAGAGCACATACCCTCCCTAGTGTCTATCACCCAGTCACCCCATCCCTCCCACCCCAACCCCCACTCCAGCAACCCTCAGTTTGTTTCCTGCAATTAAGAATTCCTCATATCAGTGAGATCATATGATACATGTCTTTCTCTGTTTGACTTATTTCACTCAACATAATACCCTCCAGTTCCATCCACGTCGTTGCAAATGGCAAGATCTCATTCCTTTTGATGGCTGCATAATATTCCATTGTATATATATATACCACTTCTTCTTTATCCATTCATCTGTCTGGACATCGTGGCTCTTTCCACAGTTTGGCTATTGTGGACATTGCTGCTATAAACATCGGGGTGCACGTACCCCTTCGGATCCCTACTTTTGTATCTTTGGGGTAAATATCCAGTAGTGCAATTGCTGGATCACATGGTAGCTCTATTTTCAACTTTTTGAGGAACCTCCATACTGTTTTCCAGAGTGGCTGCACCAGCTTGCATTCCCACCAACAGTGTAGGAGGGTTCCCCTTTCTCCGCATCCCAGCCAACATCTGTCCTTTCCTGACTTGTTAATTTTAGCCATTCTGACTGGCGTGAGGTGGTATCTCATTGAGGTTTTGATTTGGATTTCCCTGATGCCGAGCGATATTGAGCACTTTTTCATGTGTCTGTTGGCCATTTGGATGTCTTCTTTGGAAAAATGTCTGTTCATGTCTTCTGCCCATTTCTTGATTGGATTCTTTGTTCTTTGGGTGTTGAGTTTGATGAGTTCTTTATAGATTTTGGATACTAGCCCTTTATCTGATATGTCATTTGCAAATATGTTCTCCCATTCTGTCGGTTGTCTTTTGGTTTTGTTGACTGTTTCCTTTGCTTTGCAAAAGCTTTTTATCTTGATGAAGTCCCAATAGTTCATTTTTGCCCTTGCTTCCCTTGGCTTTGGTGATGTTTCTAGGAAGAAGTTGCTGTGGCTGAGGTCAAAGAGGTTGCTGCCTGTGTTCTCCTTTAGGATTTTGATGGACTCCTGTCTCACATTGCGGTCTTTCAACCATTTGGAGTCTATTTTTGTGTGAGGTGTAAGGAAATGGTCCAGTTTCATTCTTCTGCATGTGGCTATCCAATTTTCCCAACACCATTTGTTGAAGAGATTGTCTTTTTTTCCATTGGACATTCTTTCCTGCTTTGTCAAAGATGAGTTGACCATAGAGTTGAGGGTCCATTTCTGGGCTCTCTATTCTGTTCCATTGATCTATGTGTCTGTTTTTGTGCCAGTACCATGCTGTCTTGATGATGACAGCTTTGTAATAGAGCTGGTAGTCCGGAATTGTGATGCCGCCGGCTCTGCTTTTCTTTTTCAACATTCCTCTGGCTATGCGGGGTCTTTTCTGGTTCCATACAAATTTTAGGATTCTTTGTTCCATTTCTTTGAAAAAAGTGGATGGTATTTTGATGGGGATTGCATTGAATGTGTAGATTGCTCTAGGTAGCATTGACATCTTCACAATATTTGTTCTTCCAATCCATGAGCATGGAACGTTTTTCCATTTCTTTGTGTGTTCCTCAGTTTCTTTCCTGAGTATTTTATAGTTTTCTGAGTACAGATCCTTTGCCTCTTTGGTTAGATTTATTCCTAGGTATCTTATGGTTTTGGGTGCAATTGTAAATGGGATCGACTCCTTAATTTAATTTCTCTTTCTTCTGTCTTGTTGTTGGTGTATAGGAATGCCACTGATTTCTGTGCATTGATTTTATATCCTGCCACTTGACTGAATTCCTGTATGAGTTCTAGCAGTTTTGGGGTGGAGTCTTTTGGGTTTTCCACATAAAGTATCATATCGTCTGCAAAGAGTGAGAGTTTGACTTCTTCTTTGCCGATCTGGATGCCTTTGATTTCTTTCTGTTGTCTGATTGCTGTGGCTAGAACTTCCAATACTATGTTGAATAGCAGGGGTGATAGTGGACATCCCTGCTGCATTCCTGACCTTAGGGGGAAAGCTCTCAGTTTTTCCCCATTGAGAATGATATTTGCTGTAGGTTTTTCATAGATGGCTTTTATGATATTGAGGTATGTACCCTCTATCCCTATACTCTGAAGAGTTTTGATCAAGAAAGGATGCTGTACTTTGTCAAAAGCTTTTTCTGCATCTATTGAGAGGATCATATGATTCTTGTTCTTTCTTTTGTTAATGTATTGTATCACGTTGATTGATTTGCGGATGTTGAACCAACCTTGCAGCCCAGGGATAAATCCCACTTGGTCGTGGTGAATAATCCTTTTAATGTACTGTTGGATCCTATTGGCTAGTATTTTGGTGAGAATTTTTGCATCCATGTTCATCAGGGATATTGGTCTGTAATTCTCCTTTTTGATGGGGTCTTTGTCTGGTTTTGGGATCAAGGTAATGCTGGCCTCATAAAATGAGTTTGGAAGTTTTCCTTCCATTTCTATTTTTTGGAACAGTTTCAGAAGAATAGGTATTAATTCTTCTTGAAATGTTTGGTAGAATTCCCCTGGGAAGCCATCTGGCCCTGGGCTTTTGTGTTTTGGGAGATTTTTGATGACTGCTTCAATTTCCTTAGTGGTTATAGGTCTGTTCAGGTTTTCTATTTCATCCTGGTTCAGTTTTGGTAGTTGATACATCTCTAGGAATGCATCCATTTCTTCCAGGTTATCTAATTTGCTGGCATAGAGTTGCTCATAATATGTTCTTATAATTGTTTGTATTTCTTTGGTGTTGGTTGTGATCTCTCCTCTTTCATTCATGATTTTGTTGATTTGGGTCATTTCTCTTCTCTTTTTGATAAGTCTGGCCAGGGGTTTATCAATCTTGTTAATTCTTTCAAAGAACCAGCTCCTAGTTTCGTTGATCTGTTCTACTGTTCTTTTAGTTTCTATTTCATTGATTTCTGCTCTGATCTTTATTATTTCTTTTCTCCTGCTGGGTTTAGGCTTTATTTGATGTTCTTTCTCCAGCTCCTTTAGGTGGAGGGTTAGGTTGTGTACTTGAGACCTTTCTTGTTTCTTGAGAAAGGCTTGTATTGCTATATACTTTCCTCTTAGGACTGCCTTTGCTGCATCCCAAAGATTTTGAATAGTTGTGTTTTCATTTTCATTGGTGTCCATGTATTTTTTTAATTCTTCTTTAATTTCCTGGTTGACCCATTCATTCTTCAGTAGGATGCTCTTTAGCCTCCATGTATTTGAGTTCTTTCCGACTTTCCTCTTGGGATTGAGTTCTAGTTTCAAAGCATTGTGGTCTGAAAATTGGCAGGGAATGATCCCAATCTTTTGGTACCGGTTGAGACCTGATTTATGACCTAGGATGTGATCTATTCTGGAGAATGTTCCATGGGCACTAGAGAAGAATGTATATTCCGTTGCTTTGGGGTGGAATGTTCTGAATAGGTCTGTGAAGTCCATTTGGTCCAGTGTGTCATTTAAAGTCTTTATTTCCTTGTTGATCTTTTGCTTAGACGATCTGTCCATTTCAGTGAGGGGGGTGTTAAAGTCCCCCACTATTATTGTATTGTTGTCGATGTGTTTCTTTGCTTTTGTTATTAATTGCCTTATATAATTGGCTGCTCCCATGTTAGGGGCATAGATATTTACAATTGTTAGATCTTCTTGTTGGATAGATCCTTTAAGTACGATATAGTGTCCTTCCTCATCTCTTATTACAGTCTTTGGTTTAAAATCTAATTTGTCTGATATAAGGATTGCCACCCCAGCTTTCTTTTGGTGTCCATTAGCATGGTAAATGGTTTTCCACCCCCTCACTTTCAATCTGGGGGTGTCTTTAGGTCTAAAATGAGTCTCTTGCAGACAGCATATCTATGGGTCTTTAATCCAGTCTGATAGCCTGTGTCTTTTGATTGGGGCATTTAGCCCATTTACTTTCAGGGTAACTATTGAAAGATAGGAATTTAGTGCCATTGTATTGCCTGTAAGGTGACTGTTACCGTATATTGTCTGTGTTCCTTTCTGGTCTATGTTGCTTTTAGGCTCTCTCTTTGCTTAGAGGACCCCTTTCAAGATTTCCTGTAGGGCTGGTTTTGTGTTTGCAAATTCCTTTAGTTTTTGTTTGTCCTGGAAGCTTTTTATCTCTCCTTCAATTTTCAATGACAGCCTAGCTGGATAGAGTATTCTTGGCTGCATATTTTTCTCATTTAGTGCTCTGAATATATCCTGCCAGTCCTTTTTGGCCTGCCAGGTCTCTGTGGATAGGTCTGTTGCCAATCTAATGTTTCTACCCTTGTAGGTTACATATCTCTTGTCCCGAGCTGCTTTCAGGATTTTCTCTTTGTCTCTGAGACTCGTAAGTTTTACTATTAGATGTCGGGGTGTTGACCTATTTTTATTGATTTTGAGGGGGGTTCTCTGTGCTTCCTGGATTTTCATGCCTGTTTCCTTCCCCAAATTAGGGAAGTTCTCTGCTATAATTTGCTCCATTATACCTTCTGCCCCTCTCTCTCTTTCTTCTTCTTCTGGGATCCCAGTTATTCTAATGTTGTTTCGTCTTATGGTATCGCTTATCTCTCGAATTCTGCCCTCGTGATCCAGTAGTTGTTTATCTCTCTTTTTCTCAGCTTCTTTATTTTCCATCATTTCATCTTCTATATTACTGATTCTCTTTTCTGCCTCATTTATTCTAGCAGTTAGCGCCCCCATTTTTGATTGCACCTCATTAATAGCCTTTTTGATTTCGACTTGGTTGGATTTTAGTTCTTTTACTTCTCCAGAAAGGGTTTCTCTAATAACTTCCCTATTTTTTTCAAGCCCAGCTAGTATCTTTAAAGTGATGATTCTGAACTCTAGATCTGACATCGTACTAATGTCCGTATTGAGTAGGTCCCTGGCAGTCGGTACTACCTCTTGTTCTTTTTGTTGAGGTGATTTTTTCCATCTTGTCATTTTGTGCAGAGGAGAATAGATTAATGAGAGAACAGAATGCTAGCAGAGTAACAATGTCCCCAGAAAATATACTCTAAACAAATCAGAAAAGACCTAAAGCAGTGGCAAAAGAAACGGAAAGAGAGAAAAAAGAAAAAGAAAAAGATAAAGATTAAAACAAAAACAAACAAAACAACAACAACAACAAAAACCCAGAATGTGATCAAATATGATCAGGCTGGTATATAGATCAGTGCCACACACTAGATTTGGGGTGTATTTTGGTCTTTTAGAAGAAGGTGCCTCCCAAAATTTTAAAGAACGAAAAACTTATATATGTATAAAAATAAGGGTTGATATGATGAAGGGATGGAATATGACTGTAAAGATGGAAATTATAAAAAATTTTATAAAGGGAATTGATAAGAAGTTGTTTGAAAAAAAAAAGAAGAGGAATTAAAAAAAGAAAAAAGAAAAAGAAAAAAAAAGGGAGAGGATGTGATCAGGCAGGGAAATAGAAAACACCATATACTAGAGATTTAGGGTATATTTTAATCTGTTAGAAGAAACTATCTCAACGTTTTAAAGAGAGAACAACTTATATATATAAGCCAAAAATACGGGTAACTACTATGAAGGGATAGAATATGACTCTAAGAATGAAAAATAAAAATGTTTTTTTTAAAAAAAGGGATTGATAAGATGTTGGTTGAAAAAGGGAAAAAGAAAAGTTCAAAAAGAAAAAAAAAGACAAAAAGACAGTTTAAAAAAAAATTAACTTTGAAAGACTAAAGAATCATTGTAAAAAAGCCATGAATTCTATGTGCAGTAGTCCCCTAGCGCTGGAGTTCTGCCGTTCTCATTGATCGGTACACTTGGTCTTGGCTGGCTGTTCTCGCTGATCTTCTGGGGAGGGGCCTGTTGCCGTGGTTTCCAAATGTCTCTGCCGGAGGCGGAATTGCCCCGCCCTTGCCCCCTCCCGGCCAAGTAATCTGCTCGGGTTTGCTCTCCGGGGCTTTTGTTCCCTGCGAGCTTTCCGTGCAGCTTTGGAGGCGGAGCGTGAAAATGGCGGCCTCCCAATCTCCGCCCCGGAGGAGCCGAGAACTCGGGGCCCCTCTCCTCAGTGAGCCCCCAGAGAAAAGCCGCCAGTCACTCCCGTCTCCCCGGTCTCTGGCTGCACCCCGTGCTCGCCCGGCCTGTGACCGCGCGTTTCTATCTCCGGCACCCGACCGTCTCCAAACCCAGCAGATCCCTGCGGTGCCCTCCCGCGCGGCTCCTCCGGGGGAGGAAGGTGAGTCTCCCCGGATCTGCCGCTTGTTGGGTCCCTGCTGGAGGAGCAGGTGCCCGACTGTGCCGCGGATCCCGGTTTATGGCCACCCCGAGCTGAGAGCCCGCGCCTGGGCTCCGCCTCTGCAGCCGGCTTCCCTGCTGCGTTACCTGGGAGCTCTGCTGCCCTCAGGCACCCCCGGTCTTTCTGTGACCCCGAGGGTCCTGAGACCACACTGTCCCGGAGGGTTCCACCCCCCGCTTAGCCCCCCGAGTGACGTCCCTCGGCAGGGCAGACTTTTAAAAGTTCCGATTTTGTGCTCCGCGGCTCTATCACTTGCCAGAAGCGGCCGACGGAGGCCCCTCCCCCGCCGTCTATCCTCCCGAATATCGCCTCGGATTCACTTCTCCGCACGTCCTACCTTCCAGAAAGTGGTCGCTTTTCTGATGAGAGAGTTGTTGCTCTTCTTTTCTTCCATCTCCTGTTGAGTTTGTAGGTGTTCAGAATGGTTTGATCCCTATCCAGCTGAATTCCAGAGAGGAGACGAAATCCAGGTCTCCTACTCCTCCACCATCTTGCTCCGCCCCCCCCCAACACTACTTTTGGATAGTTGAGGTATCACATCTGCATGGTAAAGAAATGGGGATACAAAGATACCAACTATATGCTGTTCAGTGTAAAGTATTCAGGGCAGGTTGGCATGACGAGAAGGAAAGAATGATGTTGGAGTACTCCTGTGACGAGCTTAAAAGGTAAAGTTGCATTTGTTGGTATAAGATCGATTAATATTAAAAATGATTTTAAAGTGATAATAAGATATCAGGCTATTTGGCAGCCACAAAAATAAATACCTACAAGTAAATAGCCTTTCACTAATTCTGAAACCTGAAGTTGAAAGACCTCCATTTTTCTTGTCAATAGGTTTATCTCCCTCAAAAATATGTTTCCACCTTTGGGATAAATTGTGAGTAATTATTGCACTTTGATTTTTAATATTGCCAACACAGCAGTTTTGCATTGAAAGATCAGTGACTACAAGAATGATTAAAGAATGGGCGCCTGGCTGGCTCAGTTGGTTAAGCATCTATCTTCGGCTCAGGTCGTGATCCCAGGGTCCTGGGATCAAGTCCTGCGTTGGGCTTCCCTGCTTAGGGGAGTCTGCTTCTCCCTCTCCCTCTGCTGCTCCCCCTGCTTGTGCACTTTCTCTCTCTCAATAAATAAATAATATCTTAAAAAAAAAGAATGATTAAAGAAGCCCCCGGGATTACTGTGTGTACCTGCATCACCAACAACACATGGGGACCTAGAGAGCAGACAAGTGTAATATCCATCCGTTGAGAACACACTGTGGGCCATGACGGGTTTTGGTGCTGGAGATCGTGGTGACAAATATGACATGAACTTCACCTATAGTCTGTACCAGGGATAGGGGAAATAGAATCTTGAAAGATTCCTTTTAGACAGTTAAGGTAAGAGACTGTCAAGATGTTCACCTGTCTTGAACGTTGCAGTTCCTTCAGGTGCTGGGTGGCTTTAGGGCTGTTCTGGTGTGGGGAATAAGACTCAGAAGAGGACACACATTCCGGAACTCTGGCTGAGGCCCTTTGATGTTCCACAACGCCCTGACCCTGACTCCCTGGCATGTCCTGGGGATGGAGGAAGCCTCAGAGTGGCACAGGGATCCGTGGCCTGGCCAGCAGCACGTCAGGGTGCTGGGAGGCCTGAGGACCTCTTGTTGTAAGCTTGGATTCACCTTTTCCAGGGTGACAGAGATTGGATTCCATTAGCTCAGGGTCTTAGGCGCTGGAAGGAATAGCTTCTGCTAAGGTAAATCTGGGAGAGGAGCCATGAAGTCAGTGTGAGCTCTGTTTCCCAGCTCCTGCCGTCTGGAGAGGCTTGCCTGGTGCCAAGGCTTTGGGCATCGGGAGCGTTGCCTGGCCTGCCGGGCAAGAAACGTGAACCACCGCAGTGAACTGGCAGTGAATTAGCAGACTCTTTAACTGACATTTTTTCCCCCATTCCATGTTTTTATAACACCACTGAGTAGACACCAGATTATAAATCCTGTGCAAATAGTCTTAGAGTTTCTGGATTTGACCCCAGAGGAGACCAGTTTGGGTTTTGAGGAATACTTAAAGAAAATGTTTGTTTGGTTCCATTCTCCAACGTAAAGTGCTACCCAAGACGCAGGAGTGTCTGCACGGCCCTCAGTGAGCGCCTGCAGTGGGCACAACTGCTTTGGAGGGAAGTGGTTCCAGTGGGTTTCCTGCTCTCCGTCCTAGTTGCTAAAATCGTGTTCCCTGTGTGTTTTGTTAATGTAATGAAAACCCACCACCCCTACCATGGCATCTAGGGGGGAGAAGGGCAGTCATACACAAGATTGGCACAGGGCTTCGTGTGAGCCCGGTGGGGGTGCTCCATCCTGAGGGACAGCAAACTGACCCAAAACAGATCCTCACTCTGGGATATTTTGGATGAACTAAGTGAAGCGAGGTCACAAGAGCCACTTCTATGGTTTGAGTGAAGGTCAATGCACATCCCAGCCTTGGAAGATGGGGCCCAGGATATCCAGCCTAATGGTGTAGGGCACAGTGGGTGGAGGGCAGTTGTTTTCTTTGCATCCCTGAGGAACCTGACTGGTGCACTGCTCTCAGCTTTCTGGGATTAGCTATGCTGGTGGTTTGCTTAATGTCTGCATTAATATCAATCCTGTGTTAGAACCTGACTTTTCACACAATTGCTATGGCTTGTGAAGCTAGTACTGACATGTTTTCAATGAGATTCCCCATTCTGCCCCCAAAGCAAAGCCTTGCTATTTTAAGGTGAAAATACAAAAATTTTAGTCTCTTGCTAAATTCGTCTTGGGGAAAACAATACATATTGAATGTTCATATGTATATGTGTGTGTGTGTGTGTGTGTATATATATGCATCCCTTTATATCCTACTTATAGGTGAGCACTCTTGCAAAATCAGCTTATAAATTACTTTCTTAAATGTAATTCAAGAGTTGGCAGACTCTGGCCCACTCTTTTAAATCTGGCCCACCCCGCCTGTTTTTGTAAATAAAGTTTTATTGAAACGCAGTCACATTCGTTAGCTTACATATTGTCTGTCTGTGGCTGCCGTTTTCACATTATAATAGCAGAGCTGAGTAGTTATGACACAGACAGCATGCCTTGCAAATCTTTTTACAAAAAAAGTTTGCTGAACACCAGTGTATTTGGCAAAGAAAAAGTTAGATTCTCCCCATACACCTCTTTACCCAAGAAACTAATAATCTACAAGGGAACTCATTCCATTTTCAGACAACTTAAGCAGGTTGGAAAATTCTTCCCTTACAGAAACAAACAAAATCTTACTTCCTTATAACTTCATATATGTTGGTTGTATTTGTATCTTATGAGCCATAAAAAAATAAGTATCTTTTCAAGATAATTGCTCTTTTGAACGTGAGGACATCTTTCCACTACCCTCTGAATTAAACCCTCTAGATTAAACATTTCTCGTTATTTTATCTTTTTCTTTAATTTCAGAATTTTTAGCCTCCATTGGATAAATTCTAGTTCACAACTCTCTAAACCATGTATGTGAGAATTAAAAGGTCATTTTTGAGGGTCGTAACGCCAGGACTGCGTACTGCCCTTATTTTGGCTGCCGTGGCCCTTGGGATATAGCTGAAGACTGTGTCATCTTCCTTGGAGGCCTCCTGCACTGCTGAGTTGTTGACATGAGCCAGCAGAGCATTTTGGACGCTCTGACCCTTTCAGCTGTTAGCCCCGTCACCACCGCTCATCATGCTTACATTGTTGTTGTTCTTAATAAAGCGCTTCAAACTTTGTTGTGTAAGATTTGGACCCTCTTTCCAAACTTAATCTTTTTATATCCTACTTTTTTCTAAATAACTTGTCTTTGAATTTCATATGTATATTGTCTAGGTCCCTCTTTGAGGCATTGTCCTTGGCCTTTCCACTGGATAACTCCAGGTTGACCCCAAATGAGCTGCCTTCACATGTATCATGGAATGGACTATTGTTGACAAGTGACCATCATTCTATTACCTAAGTCCCCAAACCCACTTCATTTCTTTTAGGCTGTTCTAACCTTCAGCCGAAAAGCAGTGGTTTAAGTGGCATTTCTAGCAGTGCTAGTGAATTGAGAGTTTCTATTTAGATGATCTTATCATGCCCCTTGAGTGAGGATTACTACCTGGGGCCATGGACAGTTTTGACCTGATTGATGTGTACCTTTGTGTATTAATCATGCCTTTTTACTTTCGTAATTCTGGTGCTTTGACATCTTGGGGGCCTTACCGACTCTGGACAGACTGATCCTCCCAGGAATAGCCAATTTCTAGAGTTAGTAAATGAGTATAGCTTTCATATATAAATCCATGCTCCTACCACCTCTTGGATGTGGCTGTCACAGTCAGGGGCAGCATTCCCCTCCCCTAACCACCCCTGGGTCAGGGACCAAACAATAAGAGATCACTCCCACACCCCAGAGCCCACTGAAAATACTCAACTCTGGCTGATCCTAAGCCTGCTTACCCTGTTTCTTCCTGCAGAACCTACAATAGATCTCTTGCTCCCATTTTCCTCCGTTCCCTCTGCCTCCTGACTGACCCTGGTGCTTCTCCATGGGCCCAGCATGGTGTGGTCTGGCACAAACACTCCATTTGGGAACTGTAACAAACTGTCTTTCCAGTGGCCATCATCCCCTGATTTCTTGGCCTCACCCTACCTGAATAACAATAAACCCTACATCATAAAACACTTTGAGATTGTCACACATTGAGAAATGTAAGGGGGTGAGGGCAATTTTACTGGATGCAGAGTGACCCCATCTATTCCTTTTGTCTGAGCTCTGAGACTTTAGAAAAGGTATGGAGGAGCCTGCGTACCAAGAATTGCCTTCTCTGATGAATTGGGTCAAAGATACATGAACCCCCTCCATCATCATGTCTCTATATGTTGAAAATTATAATGACTTTTGACAGCATAACTCAATCCATTGGAAAAAAGTTCCAGAACAGATTCTGGTCTACCATAATTGATGTTTTTTTTCTTTTAGTGCTGAAGCCCAAGCATATGTGAAAGCATCTCTCGGGTATTTGAGGTAACTGAAGTGTATGAGATTGTGAAAAAGCCAGTGACTCCAACTGGAGCTTCATAACAAACGAAGCACGTGATTGTGGATTGCTTGCCTCACTGGATCCTGTCGAAAAACCAAGATTAAACATTAAAACACATTTTAGTTTGAGTTACTCTTACTGGCACGAATGATAAATCCTGTCAGAAGATCACTTTACCCATGCAGCTAAAGGTCCCTTTTATGCCCCGATGTAGCATTGATCTCTGCGGGCTTATATGGTTTGTTTACATGGTTTGAGAAACAAAAATGTATGTGCTCTCCAGATGCCTTTGGAGAGTTTATTAGTGTCTTAGCCATTTGGAACTCCATTTCATTTAAACTGGAAGAGTAAAAGAGAAGTGAATAGGAGAAAGACCATAAAATAAGGGAAGAAGTAACCTCTTTGTGTCTAATGTCCGTGGCTCAGACTGGGAGAATGGTCATTCTGAATTATTGGAAATACAGAGAAGATCTTTAAATTTCCTTAGTGGAAATTTAAAGGCAAATACGGGCATTTATGGCTGAGGAGCTTCCTTGTACCTGTGGGACGAAAATCAAACTTAAACTCTGAAAGGATACATATGCTTTGTATTTTTAAATACAAAGGATGTGTTTTTCACGCAGCAGCTAGGAATCAATGAGTTTTATTCTTTATTTCACACTTAATCATGGTGGACATTTCATAAAAAGTTGAAAAGAAATCGCCAGCCTAAAACTGTGTCATTTGGATTTTAGAAAAAACAGCCCTCTTCTGGTAAAAGGAGAACTCTCTGGATAAGGTCAAAGGCAACCGAAAATCTGGGGAACAATGGCTGTTCTCTTTAATGGGTGTTGTTCCTTTTCCTTGTGGTAACAGCCTCTTCCTGTTGCTCCTTTCCTATTGGAATCAGTGAAGTTGTTGAAGAAATGGGGAGGGGGGAATCCTATCCATCCTTCTGCAACAGAGAACAGCTTGGCCTCTGAAAGCAGGCCTTTGTGTGTGCTGGGCTGGGCCCCTGGCAAACAGGGCACAATCAGGCTATTGTTTGTTTGGGAAAAGCTACGGCATCCTATTGCAATTATTTATGGAAGAAAATATTTGATGTTTTTGGAAGAGGTTGGGTGTGGGGGGATGTGGGAGGGAGGGCAGGAGGCTCACCTCTTGTCCCATCCACTCCAGATCTCGTAGGGTGTAGGGGACAATGTTATGTGACTCCATGTGTCCGGGTGTTTGGGGCAGAGAAATTCAAAACATCCCCAGCATTGGTCCCAGGAATGAGAGCAGGGATGGCCTTACTTGGCCTAAGGCTGATATGAGGCAGCTTGTCCTGTGTTTGAGCCTTCCAGTCCCCTCTTAACTTCTGGATGCTCTCTTTGTACTTTTGCCCACACCCTGGCTGAAGTCTGGACCTGCTATGTTGATTCTTAACTAATTTTTAGGAGAAAATGAGAAAATACTTGTACCCCTGCCTGTCACTGCCTTGGTATCTGGGGGTTTTCAAACTCAGTGCTTTAGGGAGCTCTTTATATGGTTAAAAATTATTGAGAACCCCAAAGAGCTTTTGTTTATGGGGGTTATACCTATTGATGTTTGCCATATGAAATATTAAAATTGAATAACTTAAAAAATTATTTATTAATTCATCTAAGAATAATAAACCCCATTACATGTTGACATATTTTTGTGGGGGAAAAAAAGCTACACCCTCCCCCCCACCCCCCACAATGTAATAGTGGAGTGGTGAGGTTTTATGTTGTTTCAAAATCTCTTTAATGTCTGGGGGATAGAATTTAACTGGCTTCTCATATCAGCTTCTGTAATTCAGTCTGCATATCACACAGCATCTGGAAAACTCCACCATACGTACACTTGTGAGACAATGAGAGTGAAAAGGTGAATAGTGTCTTAGTAGTGTTATGCAGATAGTTTGCTCTCAGAGACCCACCCAATGGGCTGCAGAGCCCCCAGGGGTGTACAGACCACACTTTGAGAATCATTGATCTGGAGATTCAGTTCCCTGATTTTTTTTGCTGTTTGGAGTGTGCCTGAGGCTCTTCACAGATAATGAGTTCTTTACCCCAAGTTGGTGTTTCAGAGTTTGGCCCTCTTTAACTAAAGCCACTTGCATTTATGTGTAATTTTAACTTTTCTGTCTGGTCATTAGAAGACATACGTAGGTGTTTTCGTATCATCACAGAAGTATGTCCAAAACAGCAGAACATTCTAAGAATATGAAGAAAAACTTTAATTATGTAAATGACAGCCAAGTTACCTGGCTGCTCTAGGAGTCAGCTTTTTTACGCGACACAATTAAAATCATTATTTTTAAAGGAAGTATTTCCAAAGGACCTTTCACATTGCTTGCGTTAAAGAGAATATAGGGAACATAATCTCTTTTTCTCAGCACCCAAGGTCAGCACTGTGAAAGTATCTTTATTCTATGATGAGATAATAAAGTGATGCTCCCAGAGCAGTGTTTTTCATCTGTGGTAATTGAGACCCCTTTTAAAGGTAAAAGATATTCACTGCCCCTCAGTGCCATTGTAAATTACTTTGGTATAAAGATACTTAAATACCTACAACTATAACACTATGCATAAATTTATTATGATTCTAGATATTTTCATAACTCTAAAATAAATGTACAGGGGCACCTGGGTGGCTCAGTTGGTTGAACATCCGACCCTTGATTTTGGCTCAGGTCGTGATCTTTGGGTCCTGGAATCGAGCCCCGCTCTGCAGGGAGTCTGCTTGAAGATTTTCTCCCTCTCCCTCTGCCCCTTCCCCTGCTTGCGAGCACGCTCTCTCTCTCTCAAGTGAATAAATGAATCTTTAAAAAAAATTAAATAAATGTACATATTAAATGCAGATAAAAAAATTCAGACCCAAACATTAATTTAATGATCTGGGTGATATTTTGCTGACACTAAACCACCACTCAAAATGTGAATAAACTATGGACCTCAAAGGCATGAGTACCTTTGAGTTTTGGAATGCTTATTTTTGACACTTCAGTTGGCTTTTCTCTTTAAGTATTGTAAAGCCTCAGTTCACACAGAGCACCACAACCTAGTTTGGTCTTCACTTGGTATGTAAACACACTTTTAGATGTTCAGTGCACCTTTTCCCCTCTTTTTGGTGTACAACAGCTAGAGTAATACAGTTTGCTACCAGTATGTTTCTGATATAATTGCTGATGCTAAAATCACTTGGCAGCACTAAATTCTAAGAAAGTTAAATAGATGAAGTAGAAGATAGAAAAGTAGATCATACTTAAGATGAAAACAAACAAAATAAAAATTATTAAGAGCTCTCAAGCCCTCAAGAGTCTGCAGAACGGCTTTTGGTGTGAACAGCAATGTGCTTAATGGCTGGTGAGTGCCTGATTTTTGAGATTCTGTGTTGGCTTTTTATAGTTTTTTATTTTTTTTTGCATTCCTCATGGTTTTTGTTTTGTTTTTACTGCTTTTATCATCACTGTTTCTAGCCCTATTCTCTAGAATTGGCTGTTTCTGGTCTACTTTGAGCTTAGAATTTAAATATTTAATCTTGCCACAAGTATATGCAAGTTAATATTCAGTAGAATATGAATGAATTTAGGTGACTAAAACAGAATCGTGAATCTGCAGTCACTGCGGTCCATTCCTTGCGGGATGTTGGGTTTGTAACCATGTTGGAAGGGAATGGAAGTGGAAAGGGTGGCTTGCTAACTAGTTGAGTTATGGGTAAGGGAGATGTTGAATGTGCCTAATACTCTAAAATGCTTCAGATATTTTTATATCCACCATGGCTTCTTCTTCACAGATAATGAAACCAGGCAGAGAAAAGAGATGTTAGTTCTCTGACCTTGGTTAGTGGTGGGAGTACAACTGATTTATTCATGAAACTAGACCCCAAACTACTAGGCTATTCTTAGGAATAACCAAATTTGCTTGATTTGATATCTGCAAGGAACTTCAGGAGTAGGATGCCTGGGGCCAAGGGGCCAAGATTTTTTTTTTAATTGAAGCATAATTAACATACAATGTTATATTAGTTTCCAATGTACAACACAGTGATTGGTGGTTCTTTATGCAGTGCTCATCACAGTAAGTGTAGTCATTATCTGTCACCATACAATATTACAATATTTTTAAATTTTAATTCTGGTATAGTTAACATTACAGTATTACTGACTATATCCCCTATGCTGTATGTTTCATCTTTGTGACTTATTTCTTTTATAACTGGAAGCTTGTACCTCTTAATACCCTTCATCTATTTTGCCTATCTGGCCCCGCCCCACCTACCTTTTCTTTGGCAACCACCAGTTTATTCTCTGTATTTAAGAGTCTGTTGATTTTGTTTGTTTATTTGTTTTGTTTTTTTAGATTCCACATGTAGTGAAATCATATGGTATTTGCCTTTCTCTGTCTGGCTTATTTCACTTAGCAGTATACCCTGTAGGTCCATCCATATTGTCACAAATGGCAAGATCTCATCCATTTTTATGGCTAAGTAATGTTCTGTTGTATATATATCACATCTCTTTTATCCATTCATCTATTGATGGGTGCTTGGGTTGCTTCCATATCTTGGCTATTATAAATAATGCTGCATTAAACGTAGGGGTGCATGTATCTTTTCCAGTTAGTGTTTTCATTTTATTTGGGTAAATGCCCAGTAGTAGAATTACTGGATTGTTTGGTATTTTTATTTTTAATTTTTTAAGGAAACTCCATCCTGTTTTCCACAGTGGTTGCACCAATTTACATTCCCAAGGGGCCAAGATTTGAAGTATCATAGGTGGGAAGGAATTAGTTACTGGCCCAGCAGCATATGGAGAGATACACATGTATGCATGCACGCATACATGTTTATATTCATGGTGGATTCCGAATTCCAACTTTAAGCCAGCTCAGTTCCCTTCCCCTCAACAGGTAGTTATATACTTAGAAAGGGTTTATGAAGTGCTAAAAATATTTACAGAGTATGTGGCAAATATGATTTTCTCTGTAAATGATAAATAATAATTGACTGGCAAGTCTGGGCAGGGAAGAATCAGTGAAAATACAAGAAAAAAAAGATGTTAGGCCTTCAGAAAGTAGAAATTCCTTTCATCCCTACAAGGACTGTTAGAAAACATTTGGGCCACCCTCAAACAGTTAGCTAGTGAATGTTCCAAAGAAAAGGCAGCTCTGAGAGAGAGCCCCTTCCTGAGATTTTCACCAAGGGCAGTGATCGTGTGTGGTTCTGGGTCCTGCTCTTGGCCCTGAGGCCAAGGTGGAATTCTCCTGAGTGTTTTCACTCATCTCTTGGTGATGTTTCTGGCAAGGAGCAAGTAAATACAGGATTGGAGTCAGAGGCATGTTTTAGCTTTGAGATGGCTTTGTATGTTTGGTTAATGTTACTTGATTTCCTATGGGATAGTAAAGTTCTGGAGTGATAAAAGTTCCTGTCTTACAACTCTCAATGAGAATGATTGAGTCTAACTTAGAATTTAAAATGCTTTCAACCAGGGGTGGTGCGATTGGTTGAGCAAACAACTCTTGGTTTCGACTTGGGTTGTGATCTCGGGGTCGTGGGATCAAGTCACGTGTTGGGCTCCACGCTCAGAGGGCTCCACGCTTAGGGCTGAGTCTGCTTAGGACTCCCTCTCCCTTTGCCCCTCCTCCCTGCTCACTCACGCACGTGCTCTCTCTCTCTCTGTCTCTCTGTCTGGAATAAATAAATACATCTTTAAAAGTAAATAAAATAAAATGCATTTAACTTATTGGTATTGGAAGCTGGTATAACTTCATGCCGGTGAATCACTGGGCTTCTCACTGGTCTGGGTTTATAAAGACTATTAATTTTTTAAGCACATCATCCTGCAAGGAAGCTTTTTCTTTGAGGTGAACACAAAAAGTTAATAATGTTATGCCGGGGTGCTTGAACTTTGTTTACTGCTTGGTGACTTCTGTGGCAACTCTGTGTATGGAAGATGGGAAAAATTCAGAGTAAACTGCTTTAATTTGCAAATCAGAAAGTTGTCGTTCCAACTTCTGGTGGTCACATTGTTAATGTAAAAATAATAGGGTTAGGTGAAATAAATTAAGAGGACTTGTAGAGAAACAGGTAGTATTTGACTAAATTAGAAATGTTCTCTGAGTTTCCGAAGTGTGAATGATTTAAATGAGGTTCTGGCATAGAATTGCATGTGGTTTCCATTTTATAGTTCTCCTGCTTGAAAACAAACTGTCAGGATTTTTATTTAAGTTGAGCAGATTTAACGTATTCAAAGGTTAGCAGCAACCTTTCCTCCTCTGCCCCATCTCCCTCCTCGTGCTTTGAAGAAAACCTTACACCATCGTGGTGTTGATTGAAAACTTTATTTCACCAGTTCTGTTGCAAACTGGGGGAAGGAAAACAAAGGTCGTCTGGCTCTTGATGGCTACAGAAGACATGCTTCTTCCTCTCTCTTTCTCTTTGAAATGACTTGGCTTGATGAGGTCTTGAAGTCCCCGGCAAGGGGGAAGCTGAAATGCAAACAAAGTTGAATAACAAAGTGATGTCACTCGGAACCGGTTGGAACAGTTGGCATCACGTGCCTGGCAACTACTTCAAATGCCCACAAAACAAAAGTAATGGCTTAAGCCCCCTCCACCACCCCCACCACCCCGGCTCCCGTCGCCAGCAGCAGACTTCTAGAGAACTGAGGCAGAACGGCCAGGACACCAGTGCCGAGTTGTTCGTGGAGGATGCATCTTAACAAGTTAGTAGGTTTTTGCAAAGCGTTAAGGCTAATTCAGATCTTATTTTCTGTTTTTGCCCTACCAATACGGCCAGAAACATTTCTTATTGAGTGAGAAATTGGGATAGGGTCAGGTTTGATTCCAGTCGAGGTCGTGAGTCTGGCGGGGCTGGTCCATGAGCCCCGATGGCACTTTTCCAGGTGACAGACCCGTGGTTTTAAGCTAACGTTATGTTTACTGAGCTTTAGTGACAATAACTGCTTGGTTTCATTATCATGGAGGTCTTTGCACAGCCTCCACACGTTTTCTGTTTGTGATCTAATCGTTGAAACTCTCCCAGCGAATGCTTCTCGCTCTGGACCACCCTGGTTTAAACAAAACAAAACAAAACAAAACAAAACAAAACAACAGCCCCTGCAAAAACAAACAAAAACAACTTGGTTAACCTACTACTCTTGGGCATAATCTGAGCGAGAAAAGAGACGAGACATCCTAAAACCGAGCAACATGACTGTGTTGATCTTTCACCACTCAGTCATTTGTGAAGGATGTGGTTCCAACAAAACTGAAGTGGGAAGCGTTTTCCTCATTAAAAATGTGTGTGCTGGGCGCCTGGGTGGCTCAGATGGTTAAGCGTCTGCCTTCGGCTCAGGTCATGATCCCAGCGTCCTGGGATCGAGTCCCGCATCAGGCTCCCTGCTCCTTGGGAGCCTGCTTCTCCCTCTGCCTTTCTCTCTCTCTCTGTCTCTCATGAATAAATAAATAAAATCTTAAAAAAAAAATGTGTGTGCTGCATTCGGAACCAGCGACAGTCGCGGGAGAGCCTGGTGGCCATGCTCGGGGCTGAGGCAGCCCGTTCAGGAGGGGACAGCCTGGGTAGTCAGTGCTGCTCCAGGTAGCGCCGTGTCTCCCGTGTCGAAGGGAGCAAATGCACAGGCCGGCGTGCGCGCCCACCGGCTTCTATTCTCACGTCCCCATGCGTGTCACGTGGCTCCTCGTCTTTAGGCACAGTGTGGAAGGAATCTTCCTCCCAGTCCACATCCTTCACATCCTTCACTCTTTTACGCAAGTGCTCCCCATTTCCCTTCCTCTTTCAAGTCCTGATGTCGGTACCCTAACATCGGCTGCATAGTTAGATTCCTCACTTACCCCCCTTCCTCCTCTCCAGTCCCTCCTGTAACAGACTGCCAGACTGTTAGCTCTGAACTGCTGCTTTGGTTAAGACACTCACCTGCTCAGGATGATTCACAAGGGCTCCCTATTGTCTATGATGCGAAGTCCTATTAGACTTAGCTCCCCCATCCCTACCTAGTCTTGCCTTTTGCTGCTCCCCAGAGGCATGAGCCACTGAATTGGCTTCTTTGAAGGTTCTGCTAAGACGCTGGGTCCTTGTCTCTCACCCTCATGCCTTCACTCATGCTTTCTCCCAGTGGACTGGAATTTCTTCCGTCCCTCTTTCCTTAACCATCACTCCCTAGCTAAGGTCTGGGTTTTGCATTTGTTTTTGTTTTTTTCCTAAGCACTTTATTGTCATTGTAGTCTTCAGTTACTCCACCAAGACTTGACCATGCACTGGGTTGCTCTGTTCTTTAATTTCACAAGCTTGGCATAGCCTAGAAGGCATTGTAGTAGTGCTCTAGATGGGTCAACTCAGTGGGTTTGGGAGTTGGATGGCTCCTCCGGTATTACCAGCCATCTGACCTTTATGGCCTTCAGCGTTGCTTTTCAGATCTTTTTTCTTATTTTTTTATTTTTAAAAGATTTTATTTATTTATTTTGAGAGAGAGAGAGAGAAAGCAAAGAGGGAGAGGGAGAAGCAGACTCTCTGCTGAGCAGAGAGCCTGACGTGGGGCTCCATCCCAGGACCCTGAGACCATGACCTGAGCTGAAGGCAGATGCTTAACCCACTGAGCCACCCAGTCACCCTCCATATCTTTCAAATGGGATGAATTCCCTCCAGGAAAGTGGCAGGGTGAAATGGCATGGCCTGTGTGTGCCGGGCATGTCCTCAGTGCCCATGAAGCCGCTGACCATGGCGGTAGTGCTAGACTCCTTGAAATCACGGAGATCCCCAAATCCCTTCCCCAAGTCTGGACACCTGCATGTTGCAGAAGTTCAGTAAATATTCAGTAAATATTAGCTCAAGCATGTGGAGTGCTGAATTTCCAGGTGATACTTCTCCCGGCTGCCTTTTTTTCCCCTCAGACCATGTCTCTAACCCTCATCCCCCCTTTACCCCGGATTCTGGAAGCTAGTTTATTACCAATAGGAAAAAATCAATACCTGACTGGTCAGTCAGCTTTTAGCAGGTAAGAGGAGGGTAGGAGAGGAAAATGTCTGTGCAGCCCCCCACCCCCATTGCAGAATACCACAGTGGGAACGTATTCCCTTCTGATTGTTATTAGCAGCTTAAATGACCACATTTAATCAGCTAAGTAAGAGTTGGTTTAAACGGCCATTTACCAGAGAAGGGGCAAATGGCCTTTTACACTAATTCACAGAACTGTCTCCAAGTGCCTCAGTTCACCAAGTCAGAGGGTTTCCTCAGACTCTCCTTATAAGCATTAGAAGGAAATCTAGTCCAGGCTCTTCTCCCATAACTGCTTCCTTTTCGGTTCATTAAGAATGTTAACATCACTTAAAGGCAACAAAGCGATCTGGACTAAAGGGGTCTTAATGGATTGTGTCTTGAGGTATATATTCAAATCCTGAGTGCACAGATTCTAAAGGCAGCTACAAACACCCGTTACAATGTATTCTGCATTTTTTCCAAGAGCCATTCACTCCAACTCCTGAACACAGGTAGGACAACACCAACAGTAAGACCTCTCTGTCAGTTCATTCGTTATTTCCTCTCTGATTTCGGGGGGGTGGGGGTTGCGGGGGGAGGTTAGATTGAAAATGTTCAACCAGTCCATTTCTCTAACGCACAGTGGTTTATTCTCAGTACTAAATTCAGTGATTGCATTTTTAAAATAAACTATCTCTTTGTTCTTTATTTTCTAAGAAGAGTGTTTAGTGTGATATGAAGAGAGTGTGAGCCTAGGCAGTCGTATGGTCGGTCTGATTATAAACCCCACAGACGCGTCACATAGAGGAAGCTGCTTCGGGAGCAGCTCTCAATATTTTACTGCCTAATCAGGTGCTCTAGCACTTTCAAGATACCCTTGTCAGCAACAAAATACAGCACTTCCTTCTGTCTTTATGGTTGCCAGACAACTGCACAGAGCTAAAGTGGGTAATGTTACAGTAAACACTTCCCTAAAACATTTATTTTATTGATTGATTGATTTGATTTGATTTGACTTATTTATTTGACAGAGACACAGCGAGAGAGGGAACACAAGCAGGGGGAGTGGGAGAGGGAGAAGCAGGCTTCCCACTGAACAGGGAGCCCGATGTGGGACTCGATCCTAGGACCCCGGGATCATGACCTGAGCCGAAGGCAGACGCTCAACGACTGAGCCACCCAGGCGCCCTTCCCTAAAACATTTATATATGTCATTGATAAACAATAGAAAATTTAAAAGAGATACAAATGTATTCCCGGAACCTTAAATCTTCCTACCACCAAGGTCTAAGAACTTAAAATCTCCTTACACCTGGCAGAGAAGGAAAACAAATTCCAAAGGAGTCTGGATTTATAGCCTAAATATGTCTTCCTCTAGAATATTTAATACACTTAAGCTTTAGTCATTCCATATACTTTGAAAATGTTCTTCGACGATAACTTAGAGAAGTTGTATCTTTCATTGCAGTGCACATAAATATCATTTCGCTTTCAGGAAACCAATTATAGAAAAGTAAATCATTTTTACGTTGCTTTCCAAAAATCTTTAAGTTGCAACATGGACAGTGTGTGGAATCCCAAGAAAAATACAGTGTACATATTCTGTCATCCAGTCTTCTACATTTAGCAAGTTAAATCTCTGGAGGAAGCGCTATAGTTTGGTTGGTTTTAAAATATTCAGGTGTATGAAACATGTATGTGCGCAAGTACCAGACAGAAACTAAACTTTTCACCAGCAGACCTTTAGCCTCAGGAACTTTTCTTTGACTCCCAGGTAGCTCTGCCCCAGCCAGAATGCTGACAGGAGCCTTAGAGAGCCCTCTCGCATGGCTGTGTAAGACACAGCACCTTGGTTGGGTCCATACCCATTGGACACATCGGCAGGTAGGCCACAGCAAAATGACTCACTTGTGCATCTGATGTCTTATCCTTCTGACTAATTGCATTCAAATGGGGTGATGAAGTGGCTTCTGGAAACTGTGGGCAGAGAAAGGGTAGTTGGTAAGTTTTGAAAGGCTGATGCACCCTTTTCAAAACCCCATTGAGCTTCACCTCCTGTGCTCTGACCATGTGGTCTCCGTACCCCAGCGCCTTCACCAAGTAATTAATGATCTGTGAAGAAACACTTACAGGCATGGATAGGACCTACTATTTAAAGGAATCCTGAATTGAATATTTTTCTAATTCATATTTATCCTAATATATTGACTCAGCATGTATTTTTTTTTTTCTATTTTTGAAGTTTGTTTCTCTTTTTTAACCCTGGGAATGCCTGATATGTACTCTTTAGTGCATTTCTTCATCTTAATATCCCGCCCCATGACAGAGTTGACCAATTCAGTTAAATGCCATAGAATCTTTTATATGAACTCGATGATATTTGAACTACTTGAGAACAACTACTTTCCAACCCTCAGAAACACTTAGTTACAATTGTTGGCCTAATTGCACATTATTCTTATTCATTAAAACAAGTCCCCGAGGGCTTCTTAGGATACTGCTCCTTGTTATTATAAGTCCTTCTTGTTATTATAAGTCCTTACCAGTAGAGAAACTTCATTAATTTAAAAATAATCTCCAATTCAGACTTCATTCAGACAAGCCATTTTACCAATAAGTCCAGCTCAAAGAGCCTTTTTTTTTTTTTTTTTGGCCACATTTGATGTGCTTTGCAAGAGAAGAACATTTTTGCTAGACTCCCTGTTGTTACTGTGATCAGTTCTGATGCCCTTTTCCCTGCACGCCTTTAGCATTATCCATGTCTGAGATAACTCGATGCTAAGTAACCAAAGTACTGATTTGACAGAATTGCTCTGTGATTTTCCCGCAGCAATAGTGGCTATTACTTTAAAAAATAACTTGAGGGGTTTTTTTTTCCCTCCCTTTATGTGGATGTTTCACAGATATGTAATTAGGCAGTTTGGGGGTTATAGCTGGCAAACAAGGAGTCCACTTTTAAGAATAAATTTACAAGCCAAAATTGAGTGGTGAACCGCTTCAGAGTGCGGGTCTAACAGGGGGATGATGTCTGCTTTGCTTTCTTTTGTGGAATAATTTTTAACATTTCTATTTAGCATTCATGACGCTCTAAATAGAAGCAGAAGAACACTGTAGCTCTTGGATCCTGGGAGAGGCAGGCCACAAGGGCTCCTGCTGTTTGGGGACAGTCTGTGACTCTACATCTTTTTATATGCAGCAATTATGACCTTGAATAATGGGCCACTCTAATATTAGCATTCGTTGACTTGAAAAAATTTTTAATGCGCAAATGCCAAAGACCAGATTGTCTCAGATGGACCAGAATTGACCACTGCTGTGTTTGGAGTGCAGTGTTTTGGTGAAATCCAATGCCCTCACTTTCCTCCGTGTACCTTGTTTTTTATTGGAAAATAACTCATTTATGAAAATAACCAAGAGAGAAAAAGCAAAGTATAATTGAATGTAAGGGGCAGTTCCATATAGTTGTAACTAATTGACTGCTTATCAAATATCCATGATAAATATGTTAAGTGTTATTTTCCAGTGTGGAGACAACAGGAGGAGGGTAGCCCAGCCTTTGAAGTCTTGATCCTTTTTCCCCACTGTGTCCTCGCCTGGAATGCCCTTTCCCCATCCCTTCAGCAAAGTTGAAGGACTCTTTGAGCTTAGCTCCAGCCTTGGTTCCATAGAGATCCTTTCCTGTCTACCTGGGTCCTCCTTGAAGTTTCTGGAGCAGTGTTCCTACCTTCCTTGCTCCTTCTTGGATGTGACAGGAGCTCATCGCCTTCATGGCTGTATCATGGCCACACAGATGGGTTCTTGGACTTGCTTTCCTTCTCTTTTTTTTCTCCCCATGTCTCCATGGTTCACCAGACTCCTGCATTGGGAAAGCCTCCCATTATTTTAAACTCATCCCGTGAAACACCAAATGCATTGGTTTTTCAAAGCCAACTTGTGTCCTGGACTCTACTATTGATGTATTGGCCCAAGCTCAAAACCTTGAACTCTGCCATCAGTGATCAGCTTTTACCAGTTCTTTCTAAGCTCCCTTTTCCATTTGTCCCACCCTCATCCCCTCCCAGGATTTCTAGTATCCCACATGAATTTCTTGCATCTATTTTCTCCCCACCTAAATCCACCTTGCCTTGCCACCTGCCAGTTTAATACTACTTTGCATGGACCCTGCTCAGGCATGAAGGTAGCTCACCGTTACCAGTTCTAGAATCCCACACCCTGCTTTATGTCTTGCATGAAATCTTCACCTGCTTGTGCTGACGTATGCCATCCACATTCCTATCTTGACATCTCACTGTCTTTTATATGCCAGAAATAGTCTTCACCCTCTTTTCCATGTTTCTGGGTCCTTGATTCCCCGCCCCCCCCCCCCCCCCCCGGGGAATTCCTCTTCCTCCCAACTCCCAGAACTCACATTTCTTTTGCTTTCTCTACTCTACTTCTATTTAATTATATCATTATGCGCAGCTTCTGTGTGCTCAAGGAAATTGTAAACTCCTAGAGGGCAGGGATTATGTCTTAAAATCCTAGAGTGTGGTCAGATGTGTTAAAGCACATTTGTGGGTCAGCAATCAGACATGGCACAGGCCAAGGCTCATTCTAGAAGCTCATTACATATTTAAATGAATGCCTGAACGAGGGAGAGAAGACAGGAAGGAAAGTTTGTAAAACTTTACATTATTGGGTTATCTCTGAGACGTTTAACCTCCTCACAAGTTAGATTTCCTTAAGCCACAGTCTAGGCATTTTATTCCTACTCAAAGAACCTGAAAGATTAAGCATAATCCTTTTACAGATATATGCTGACACGTCTCTGTGAATGTGAATTAACTATGTAAATCTTGGTTGCCTTTCTTGGCTGCACAGTTTTCTTTAGAAAAGCAAACTCAAGTTAGGTGGGATGCCTCGTGAAGATTTAGGCACCTTTCTCTTCTCTTTTTTAAGGCACAGTTAATTACCTTATGCTAAATGGAAATTGGCTTCCTAAACTCTGTTTACTTGCAGTGTCTACAAAATATATATATATATTTTGCTTGCTGTGTCTACTATATACATATGACATATATAAAACGTAAGCCATGGTTTATAAAATTTTTAGGCACATTCACCTGGTCCCTGTTATTCACAGATTTGTGAAAACAATTTCTTATTGCAAATAGTACTGTTACCAGTTTAATTGCTTTAGATCCTAAATGGCCTGCATCTACAGTAATGACTTCATTCATTCGTGGCCTTGACTAGGGACCTGAATGTTGAACCAGGGCTGTCGGTTTCGGTTGGGTCTGATGCTAGCCATTACTGATAGGAGATGGCAGGAACCACTTATAGACCCTCTCTCGGATTCAGAACTGTCAAAGAGAAGTTGCTTTGGGTTGAGGTATCCATTGGTACTCTCTCCCGAAACTCTATAGAATAACAGGATGTGGTGGACCATCCCAGAAAAACAGACAGATCTAGGTTTATCTTAACTCATTTAATCTCCATCAACATCACTTTTTTCATCTGTGAAAGAGTTTTTAACAGTTAACTTCTCTGCTCCCCATCTGGAAAATTTAAGAACCACCATTTATGGAGTATCTGATTGTACCATGCTCCCTGTTCTAGATCTTTGCCTGTAGTATCTTGAAGAGTCCCATAAAATAATGAAAACAACAGTTCTGAGTGTTATGTTGACTTGACTGGTTGATTCAGTCCTAGTTTTTGACCTGGTAAACCTGGTTTGGTCTGGCCTAAGAATGGGTTCACAGGAAGACAGCTTTCTAGCATTTGTTCTAAGTATTCAGCTGAAGTACAATATTTGCATCGGCCATTTTGTGGAAGTGAGTTATTCTCTTGATGATAATACCTTCAGAGTTTCATGTGAATGACTTGACAATAGTTACCATTTTTGAATGGCCCACTGATAGTTGTAGTCTAAAATTTTCCGGAAATTACACAAGGATTTTTTTTTTTTTTTTTTTGGTAAAGGAGGTGGGAGTGGGGAGGGGGCATATCAGTTCCAGAAGACTCTTTAGGGCACTTATACTCTGTTAGGAAATGCATGTAATAGGAACACCGATATGCAAGCTTATATCACATAAATCATTAATCATGCATGCTCTTGACAGGGAGATTATTTTCCAGTTTTTAAAAAAGAAAATCTTAAAAGCTTCAGCTTTTTTTTGTTTGTTTGCTTTTTTCATTAAAAAGTAATTTGGAGCCAGTAACTTAACCTGTTTTTCATAAACGTGCTAGCTAGAGGCAGCCAAAAAAATATTCGTGCTTACATAGTTGGGGTCCTCAAGTGAACTTATGTGTTGGATCATGATAACTCTAGTAATTGCATGAATTATCCTTGTTGAGTAATCGTGTGGACCCTGAGTACAGGGGTTTGATTTATTGTGGCCAGATGTCTACTCTGCTGGGTTTATGAAGTCTTGCTAAATGCCACCTCCTAATTAAAACCCTTCTTTAACCTTATAATCCTTCTCTACCACCCCCCGGAGATCATTCATTTTATCTCTGTAGCATGTAACAATTTATGTTGTAGTTACATGTTTACAGTTTGATCTTTGGCTAGACTGTGGCTTTTTAAAGGGTTTTTAAGACTTTGAAGTTTAATTCTGACTTATCTTGGTATCCCTGGCATTACTGTGGTGCCTGGCACACAGTAGGGTTTACATTTATGATAGAAACATAATATGCTTATGGTAGAAACATCAGCAGGAATCACTTCCTGGTAGTTGTCATCTGTTTAGAGAGGAGATATTCTTAAGAAAGTGGAAGGCATTAAACACTCCAGCTTCAACAGTATAATCTGTGCTTTTATTGTGTGAGTTATGTCACTAAAGGATCAGATTCCCATGAAAACTCTTGGCTTCACACTTATTTCTGCCTCATTCTATCTTACTCACCATTTAGTTCCACCAGAATTGATACCTGGGTCAATAAGGCTCCAGTCCAGTTGCGACAAATGGAGCTGAAAAGACTGAATTGGAACTGGGGGCTACCAGACATACCTGAAAGTAGTAGGTACTGATAGGTGGGTATCACTAAGTATCCTTACCTTTGTAGATCCTTGTAACAGCTCTGAAAGGCAGAGTTTCACTAGATGAACCAGGGAAAGCCATCCTGGATGGTTCCATTGGCTCAAGCATTAGATCAAGGGCTCTCTTGGACTTGGAAGGGTTTTGATTGGGAAGTAGCAAACATAAACCTATTGATATAAATCAAACCTCTATCTCTATGGTGCATACTATTACTTGCACTTAGACTGTTGTCACTGTTATCAACAGTTTTGGCTGGGGACTTTGGGGGGGATCAGTGGGGCCCACATCAATGGTTGCCTGTGTTCTTAAGAGAGAGAGTATTGGGGCACCTCAGTGGCTGTCAGTTAAGCATCCAACTTTTGACTTTGGCTTAAGTCATGAGCTCAGATTCATGAAATCAAGCCCTGCATCAGGCTCCATGCTCAGCATGGAGTCTGCTTGTCCCTCTCCCTCTGCTTGCATTCTCTCCCTCACAAATAAATAAGTAAAATATTAAAAAAAAAAAAAAATGCGTGTTGAGCTCTTAGGGGCTTATATTGAAGGAAAAGTAATGTGATGCTATGTCAGAAGTAACTCAGGCTTTTTAGGTGGCCAGGACAAGAGAAAAAGGAATACACACACACACACGATTTGAAGGTTCCACTGAGAGGTTACAACTGTACAGGTAGGACCACTTGCCATTAACTCTTACCAGCAAAGTTGAAGCACTTGTCTTCAATCATCCTTTTTCATTTTATCCCTTCCAAGACAGTTGCAGTGCAGAGTGATTTTAACCATGGCTTTAAAGTGGAGATTTCCTCCAGGAGTAATTGTTTCTCTCCACAAGGGTAGGTTTTTCCGTAGTTCTTTAAAGCTGTTTTTGATCATGCAAAGGTTTCAGTTTACTTAAGTTTAATTTTAGTTAAATTTTAGGCACACTAGGTCAAAGAGTGGGGCAAAGCTGAAGTTCCTGGTAACAAGTGATATTGACTTAGTCTGTAAGGAAGTCAAGAAGGAGTGGAAAATGAGAGCCATCCCAGCAGCCTTCCATGCAGGCGAAGTCTGGGAAGAACACTGGCTCCCAGTTCTTTCTGTGTAATGGAGCCTCTGTATCTTTCAGTAATATACTAAAAGTTTGTCAGAACTGTATTTCCTACAAAACCAAGTTCTGAATCAGGAGTGTTTGTTTTGGACTCTCGCCAGATTACTACACTGTTGTTGAGGGACATTTGCCCATAGAAAGGGTGAGGCCTGGGGCTGGGGGTTATGGGAATTGTGAAGGTGGTGTAAAGTACTTAGAATTTTTAAATTTCTCAGTTATTCGTCTTTCTTCAATATCAGTGTGACTTCTTTATTCATGTTCTTCCTTCAGTCTACTCAATTTGAATTTCAACTGTGTAATATTAGTGCTACCAAAGATTACAAAATCCATCAAGTGAGGAAAATCTGGAGAGCTAGAACCAAAACCAGAGGATGACCCCACTCACCAGGGGTAAACTGAACAACTCCTCTTTCCTTTCTTTTTTTTTCCTCCTTAACTTTTCATCAATTTTAGACTTAGGCAAAATTTGCACAACAGCACAGAGCGTACCTGAAACATCACCCAGTTATCCCTAATGTTAACACCATACATAACCATAATCCAATTGTCAAAACCAAGAAATTAACATTGGCACAATATTATTAACTACAGAGTGTTTTCAGGTTTCACCAGTTTGGGTACAAATGTCCTTTTCCAGCCCCAGAATCCTTCATTACGCTTAATTTACTGTATCTGCTTGGTCTCTTCCAGTTGTGACAGTTTCTCTGTCTTTCCTTGTTTTTCATGACCTTGACACTCTTGAAGATTTTTGATCAGTTATTTTATAAAATGCTCTTCAACTTGAGCTTCTCTGATGTTTTCTCCGAGTTAGATTCAATGTCTGTGTTTGGGGGAAGAATACACAGGAGTGATGTTGTGTCCTCCTCAATGCATCATATCGGGGTGATGTTAATATGTTTCCTACTAGTGATGGTAACCTTGATCACTTGGTTAAGGTGGTGTCTGCCAAGTTTCTCCACTGTAGTTACTACTTTCCCCTTTGTAACTAATATCTCGGGTAGGGGGTGGTACTTGGAGACTCTGCAAATGTCCTGTTTCTCATCACTCACTAATTTTGGCATTGGTGTTGCTTACCTATAACAATTATTGCTATGATATTCTCATGGCAATTTTCTATTTCCTTCTGTTTATTCATTGGAATTTTTCTGTAAGAAAGAGCTGCTCTTCTCCCCTGAATAGACTCTTTAACCATATTTTTCCTCCCAATAACTTTCTGGGTGGCTGAGGGTGATTTACAAAGAATGGATGGAGCTATCTTGTAAATGTTGAAAATATAGCAATGAAATGGATGCAAAGAATGCTTTTTTCACCTGACATTGAGACTCTACAAACTGCCTGGACCACAGTTCTGATTTGGAGCCACTGGATTGTCAAACCTATTAGACCATTTACAAAATAGTTTTCAGGGCTTGAGAGTCTTTCTGATACTGATTTTTAAAAACTGTTTCTTTACTGGGCGCCTGGGTGGCTCAGTCGTTGAGCATCTGCCTTTGGCTCAGGTCATGGTCCCAGGGTCCTGGAATCGAGCCCCGCATTGGGCTCCCTGCTCGGCGGGGAGCCTGCTTCTCCCTCTCCCACTCCCCCTGCTTGTGTTCCCTCTCTCACTGTGTCTCTCTCTGTCAAATAAATAAAATAAAATTTAAAAAAAGATTTAAAAACTATTTCTTTACAAACAGCCTTTATTTAATAGGATATTATAGAACAAGTTTTGGGTCCACCTTTATTAGAAAGAATTTAGGTTTTTGTAAAAGATTTATTTATATATTTGAGAGGGAGAGGGAGAGAAAGAGTGGGGAGGAGGGGAGAGGGAAAGAGAATCCCAAGCAGACTCCGTGCTGAGCATGTGGCCCAACGTGGAGCTCAATCTCATTACCCTGAGATCACAACCTGAGCTGAAACCAAGAGTGAGATGTTTAACCGACTGTGCCACCAGGTGCCCCAAGAATTTAGATTTTCTGATTTCAGCCTTTTCATTTTCTATCACTACCAACTTAGGGTATCATCCAGACCTCTTTCTTTCCCATCTGTCCACATTTGACCATCTCAGTTCATGTTAGCATCTTCAGCAAAGGTTGTAAGATCAGTGAATGGAATGAAATGTATCTCTGGAGTTGTATCAGAAGTCTATGGTAAAGATTAGAAAAAGAGAAGAAATTGACATTATTGGCTAAAAGGAATTTCTAAGATTATCTGTAGATTTCAATTAACCATGCTCTTTGGTCATGCTTACCACAGGTTATCAAAAACTGGATGTCCTGCAAGGAGATCAGAGAGCTAGGTTGACATCAATTCTACCAAGTGATGATAATGATGTATTATTGATGCACAGCTACTAAAATTGTGGGATCGAAATAAAGTTCTCAACAGGGTTGGTGGCCAAACTATATTTAGGGAGATGGACGTTAAAATGCCCTCTGCATCTTGCCTGTAAGGCAATGCAAACTTGCACATGACCCTGAAAATTCTCTGCCTCTCACTCCAGGTTTTGCAGTTGAAAATGGAGTGTTAAGAACTAAATCTATTCTAGGACTTATTGGAATATGCATATTTAGGGGATGGGAATGGTAAGGATGCCTAAGTTTGCTTTCTTGAATTCCAAACTTTCTATTTAGAAGGTAGATGGCAGCCTGTGTGCAGCTGGGCAAGGCGCCCAACTGGCTATTTGAAGCCTGTGCTTTGTGGTCTTCTCATGCTCTTGCCCATCAAGACCTTTCCAGCACTCTGAGGCCAAAGGGCGGTGGGACCATGCTGATCTGATCACGGTGTTACCCTTGCCTCACTCAGCTCTATTTATTTGTAGGCCTCACTGCCCAGAGCATCCCTTTAGAATGGGACTTAGGACAACTCGAATAAGCTTCTGGCTAGATGGCAGCTAGCTGTAGTCCTGGGGGAGAAGCTCAGGCTCCCTCGTCATTGCCCGAGGCTCTGTTCTCCTGCCCCTCCGCTTTCCTGATTTTGGAAAAATACAAGAATTTGGTCCAGAGTGTCTGTTGGAGACATGAGGTTCCTGCTTTTGCTGGGCGAGTTTCAGGTGTCTTGATCCCCACTCAACTCCAACCTCCTGCAAAGGCCACCAAGGGCAGGGGGATTAGAAGACGATTCAGGGGTGAAAAGGCCACAGGCCTTCACAGATAGCACTGCCAGCCAAGCTATAGCTTGCTGGCCATCCAAGATTCTCATTCCTGCTGCCGGCAAGCTTATACTTCAGTAGCAACAATAGCTCACACTTGCTCAGCACGTACTGTATGCCAGGTACTATTCTAAGCACTTTACACATGCCCACTCGGTCTTCACATAGCTACACTTATTATCCCCACTTTAGAGGTGAGAAAACAGAGGCACAGAGAGGGTAAGTAACTTGACCAAGGAAGCACAGCCACTAAGTAGCAGACCTGGGATTTGAACCCAAGCAGTCTGGCTCCAGAGTACATACTCTTAGATCCTATTGTCTACTGCCTCTTATTAGAAGTCCTCCCCCCCAACCCCCACCCCACCCCCACACTGAATCTGGCTGGATGGTTCAGATGGCTGGAAGTGGTATCTCAGCTCTGAGATGCCTCAGACATGAAAATGTTAGGGTCAGACGTTACTCAGACTTTAGATAGTCCACTAGCTTTGTGTAGAGGAAGGAGAAGAAACGTTCGGCGAGACAAACAGCCCTTCTTTGTCGTGAGATTGTGTTCCTCCTTCTTTCTAGATTGAGAGCAGTACCCTGGATGGTGGGGATGGTAGTGGTAGGGGAGCTACAACAGCCCCTGAGTCTACTTTGCCGCCATTAGTGACAGCTCAGAGGACCCCCAGCCTCATCCATTCACTAAATAAAGAGCTGTCTCTCAGCCAGCCCTGTGGTACTGCTGGGTGGTCAGGAGAGGCGTCCAGAAGAGTATCTCCACACACCCCTGCTTCAGCAGGGCCATCCTCCACCCCGCGGAGTGGTGCTCACCTCTCTGGCCATTCTCCCAACCCCTCCTTGGCTGGGTATTTGTCACATCATCAAGTGAGTAGATGTCTTTGCTCAAATGGTCCCTGGCTCATTTCATTTTGGATGGAAAAATCATTGGCCTGCTGTCATTTTATCCGTAATATTTTTTAAAAGGCACAATCCGGACTTTTTACCGTATTATTTGTCTTTCAGGTAAGTCTTTTGTCAAGTTCCTCCTGAAAACTCATCTGTTCCACCAAACTTCGGCATGGTGCTTGTGATTAACTTTGCCCGCGTAAATCACCCCCCTTGCAGTTTTAATTGCACGCTGCATTCTTTTCTGTCCTTGGACATTTTTGCTAGGGCAGTTGGGGCAGGCAGGCTGTCAGGAATCCCCCACCGCCCCCTGAGCAGGGGCCATTCCAGAAGGGAGTGTCCAGTGAGCCCAAAGCACGCTGTGAGAGCCACCATTGATGAAAGACCCAGTGTGTGCTGGGAAGCCTGACTGCCTTAAAATGTTGCTTTCTGTGGTAGCAAAATACGCTTAGTATAGTGTCCTATTTCTTCTGGTTTTATCTAAACCGGTGAAAAAAGTGAGTAACTCATAACCTTTAGAGAAGAAAAAAAAAAAGGTAGAAGGAGAAGATATACTGAAGGGGCCTGTGTGTGTGTATGTGTGTGGAAAATCAGTCTTAACATTACAATGAAGTCACCACGTGCATTTCTGCAGGCCACCAAGAAAGCCATTTCTCTAGTCTTGTCTTGTGTTTACCCGCATCACCATCTGGGAGGAGTTCAGGTTGATAGGTCTTGACAGGTCACTCTGCCTGTGTTTAGCCAATCCTCTGCACATTGAGAGCCTTTGAAACAGAGACACAGACCAACATGTGAAAGTCTTTGAGAAGTGCATTTGAGAAACAAGCTGCCTGGTTCATTCTGGTTATCTGCTGCAGGGCTGGGGTGCTGGGTGCTTCTCTTCCTGGACACACCGGGGCCGCTCCCCTGCTGGGCTTGTACAGTTAAAAAGAAGTTCATCCACTCGTCCAAAGGTTCTGGGAAAGGGGCTTCTCCACTGAGTTCCTAGCTTATTTGCTTCTGTTCTATTGGCTTCCTGAGGAGAACTGTTGTCCTTTCTGTCTTCCTAAAAAGGGGTGACTCCAGGCATCTTCTTTCTAGATAAACTCCTTCCCGTGACTCCTTTAGAAGCAATTTTCTGTGTGTTTTGTTTTGCTTTTGTTTTGTTTTTTTCCCAACTAGAAAGTTCCCTGTTATGATACCCAAAATGGCCTCCTTGGAAAATTCCAGAACAGACCCCTTAATCTCTATCCCTAGAGAGAAGCAGAAGCAGGTGACGTGCTTTCCTGGCAAGCCGAGTACCCACCATTTTTGAACAATCTAAGCTTAGAAATCTATGCTATGTACGTTCATTTTTTTAAATTTGTTTTTACTCTTTTACATCCTTTAATAAGGAAGAGGCTTCCTTCTTAAAACTAATTTCTCTCAGAGTGGGCTTAGAGAAAAAACAATCTATTGTCCTGTAGAGGTCAAGGCTGTGCTCAACAATGGGACCATTATGCTGCTGTAGTTTGGTTTGGGGGACAGGGGGAATGTTTATAAAAACAAACTTTGGAAAAGGGGACAGTGAAAGGTTTTGTTTACCTGGCGCTCTAAACTTAAGGTACTCATTTTGCCTGGAGAGTAATGAAATGCAGAGTTGTAATTTAAAAAGGTTGATGTAATTGATATGTTAACAATCTTTGTTTGAGGTTTTTCTCTCTCCAGTTTAGGGCAGTCCTGTACTTATTTTTCTGAAGCCAAAATCAGAACTATCCATCGAAGGCAAAAACAGGCCTCAAGAAACACTGTCTTTTGGCAAAGAAAGACCAAGATCTTTGTTCCATAGGCCAGTGTGTGTGTGTGTGTGTGTGTGTGTGTGTGTGTGTGTAATGCTTTAAAGACCAATTTTGAAATGAACTCTTAGAACAAAACCCTATAACAGAGTCATTTTTATGGAGGTGTGATAGGATTTGTGCAAGCATTCAGTGGGGAGCCCAAGATTTCCAAAGCTGAAATACAGTCATAAAATGACTTATTCACCTTAATGGTATCTATCTTAATCTGGGAGTAAACATTTGTAGAAAACCTACAGAAACTCAATTGTGCTCTTTTGTCTTTATGCTATTGACAAAAAGCAGTATGGTATAGAGCATGGTGAGTAGGACTTAAAGTTTTCTTTTCGTTACCAGTTTTAGGATTCAATTGGGAAAGTTGCAAGTTGAATTTCTCCTTCTTGCAGCAGGAAGGTGTGTCTCCCGTTTGCTCCCCACATATTTGTTCTTGTGTCATTTTGGTTGCTGAGAAAGCTTCTAACCAATCCCTCATCCTTTAACCAGCTGAGACACATTTCCAGACACGTACCTGCTGTTTGTTTGTGTTCAAAATTTAATCACTAGAGTTAGTCTTCTTCGCACATCTTTTTTTTCCCCCTGAAAGTCAGAATATGGGCATTTCATCGGTATTGGTGAAACTCCCACCCGATGTGGCAGGATGCTCTCTTATCTCTGTAATAGAAGAAGGGTATATTCTAAGTGGAGTAGAACTGTCCATCAGCCTAGGGTGCCGGATACTGAGCGTGCCCTGGAGATTACAGAAATAAATAGGACGGAGCCTTTTTTTCTTGTTTTTCTTTATTTCTCTTTGGTTTTAGAGGCTTGCCAATTCTGGGTTGTGTTGAAAAGGAAATTTCATACACCCAGTCGACAGTTTAAGATATTTTTAAGTCTTCCTCATCCAGCACTCACTTTCCCTGTGTAGACAGGACACCTTGCTTGTCTTCATTCTTAACTTGACCATAGAGAGCAGCCCCTACAGAAGAAAAATGTATCCATGTTAGATTTCCTTTGCTACCACTGAGTGGTCCAGAAGAAATTCACTGCTGGTTACAAGTCTTCTGGGCTTTTCTGCAGAGTGGGATTGGTTTTTATTTTACCATAAGTAATAGTCTGTTAAATGAGCAGTTGCTAGAGGAGAAACTACATCTAGATATAGAATTATATTCTTGTCAGCAGTACATTTTCATAATAGCAATGGGGGGAAAAAAGATTCTCACCAGCAGCTGAAACATACTAATATCGAAGAAATTCCTGTGAACTGTGTTCTGTGCTGCTTCCTTTTGTTTGTTTGTTTTCAGAGCAGATGGGCTTGTTTGCTTTTTGCTTAAACATTAATCAAAAATCAATTTATGGCTATGTAAGTGGCATTAGATAATTCTCATTCTGACTACAGTAAATAATATCTATTTGTTCATGTTAGATAAGTCTGGGTGGCGGTGAAATGTAAAATAGAATTACATGAGATATGACATATGGCTATGTGTTTTATAAATTAATGCTTTTATGCATGTGGGAGGAGAAGTAATTTAGTTTACTGACAAAAGAAAAAGCAAAGGAAATTCCAGAGATAGAGCAGGATAGCAAGTCTAAATAAATTTGGAAGATGAAGAGAATATGAGAATTTAGTTACATCTTTTTAACAAATCATCCCAATTTATATGTTGGGATAAGGGGCAGAAGAAAAGAGATATTCTAAGTGCTGAACATTTTAATGTTATCCAAAGGTGCTCTTATAACTCTTCTGCTGGCCCCCCCCAAAAAGTAATTGGGGTGGGGGGCAAGTCACTATAGATGAACACATTTTTTCCCCCAAATCCTTCAGCAGGCATGCCTATCTGTAAATAAGTTGCTTCATCTAGTCACATCTGTGCACATGTAACTAACATTTCCTTGATATTAGAAAATAAAAAATTGGGGGCACCTGAGTGGCTCAGTCGTTAAGCATCTGCCTTCGGCTCAGGTCATGATCCCAGGGTCCTGGGATCGAGCCCCACATCGGGCTCCCGGCTCCGCGGGAAGCCTGCTTCTCCCTCTCCCACTCCCCCTGCTTGTGTTCCCTCTCTTGCTGTGTCTCTCTCTGTCAAATAAATAAATAAAATCTAAAAAAAATAAAAAATAAAAAAATTAAGTTTTGCTGAGCAATATATATATATATAATATATTCTATAGAGAAAGAGATATACACTCTTTTTCAAATATCTAGAGAAAGTGAGAGATTATTGAAATTACTATTAATGCTCCCTTTTTCATAGATCTAGATCTGTTAATTGCAAGAAATCTGTTTTTAAATCAATCAATGGGAACTTTTTATTTCTTCCCTAAGATTCATTTAGCCTTGAAAAGGCCAAAAGTTTAATGAAGCTTCTAAATGCCAATCTTTTCTTCCTTCTGTAGAGAATGTACTCCAGCTATAATTACATTTGCATTGTTTAAAATATTAATTCTACAGCCAGCCCTTTGAGATAAGCTGAGAAACTTGAGGGCATCATCAGGCCCCCTCCTGACCCTCTCCACACACCACATGCTGATTCATCAAAGGATTTCATGGGAGGGCTGGGTTCCCCCCCCCCACCAGCTTTATTGAGGTATAATTGACAAATGAAAATAATTGACCACCTTTCCAAGGGGTACAAGTTGATGTTTTGATATGTGTGTACATTGAGGAATGATGCACAATTAAACTCATTAACATATCCATCACCTCATTTAAGGTGAAGTTACCATGAATATTTTTGCCTAGTTAACCTGGGAAGGATCTGGACAGTGCCCAACACTTTGCAAAGGCTCCTGGTATCTTATATACAGAAGGGGCTCTGAGAGTAGGGAGAAGCGTAATACATACACTTCTAATACTTTCTCAATGTGTGTTATGAACAGAGTACACATTCTGACTTTCCCTGTGAATTGTGCCTAGGACTTTATTTTTCGTTCACCCGAATTCAGGATCAGAGCTGGTGTGATAACCGTTGAGGAACTTTGTGTGTACGTGCAATTTGGAACTTGAGTCAGTCTGTCTGTCCAACCACTTCATCCCTATATATTCTCTCTCTCTACCCCCCTTTCTCTGTCTTTCTCATGTGTAGCCTTTCCTGCCAGGTGAGATGAGCCTGTGAAGCACTCTATTTGCAATTGATGGGCAACTCACTGTTCTACTGCAGCTGAATCATCACTTACCTCCATCAGTTTTTGAACACCTCACCTAGTGATCTTGGTGGGGAAATTATAGTGATTAATGCTCCAACTCTTGTTTGCCCATAAGTGTTCCAAAGTAGTATTTTTAAAAGCTCTCCTAAGATATTTTTTTTCTTTCCTAGTAGATACGGTGAATATTAAATGTCCCCTAACTGATGAAATTTCTGTACTATAAAATTGAGTTGGCAGCTTTACAAAATAAAAGTTTAGAGGTATGAGCTTGATTAAGGCTCACAATTTCACAACGTCCTTGGGTTGCCTTGCCTGTTTTTTTCTTTCTTGCTTTCTTTCTTGCTTTCCTTCTTATTTTTCTTCTATTGTCATGTGACTGTCATTGGTAGCTGTTTCCTTTTAATCTTTTAACCTTAATTTTTTCTAAAAAACGTATTGCTAATTTTTCTGTGGCTTCTCTGATATCAACCAAAGAAACTTTCTTTGGTTATATAGACTTCCCCCCACCATCTCATTGCCATTAACATCAAAGTGTGCTCTTTCAAATGGCTTATAAAAATTTAAAATTATACCAGTCCCCTAAGCCATGCATAAAAAGCAGCACGAGTCCATGTGCTGACGATCCATTTGTAATTTGTGTTGTTCAGCAGCTTTAACATCCTCCGCTAATTCCTTGGTGCTTCTGCTAGCTGATAAAGTTATCAAGGCATCACTGATGCGTTCATGCTTCCCTGGGTAGTGGCCGGTGTGGAGGCACAACAGGGCAGCTTTGCTAAATAATAAATGAGGCCGGAGAGAATTGAAGGGTAATGTAGTTAAGCATAATCTTTACCTTTGTGCTTATAACAAACCGCAGTAGGAAGAACTCAAGGACAGGAAAAGTTAGGATCTGTTCCCAGTAGCGGCACTAACAAGTTAGCTGACTTTGGGCTGGCCCTGTTGGTCGGTTTCTTTAGCGCTACCACAGGGTGTGACACCAGGGGTGCTGTCTAGTCTCTGGGTCACACAGCCGGGGTTTTTAGGGGTGGTCCTGACTGCTGGACTCAGAGACCCACTCCAGCAAGAGTGGCGCTATCCCTCTTATGCTGCCCTAAAGCCGTGTCTGAAGCCACTGGAGAACCGCCATGGCCCCCCACCCAAGATTAATTTTTTTTTTATTCTTATGTTAATCCCCATTTACATCATTAGTTTTAGATGAAGTGTTCCATGATTCATTGTTTGTGCACAACACCCAGTGCTCCATGCAGAATGTGCCCTCCTCAATACCCACCACCAGGCTAACCCATCCTCCCACCCCCCTCCCCTCTAGAACCCTCAGTTTGTTTTTCAGAGTCTATCGTCTCTCATGGTTCGTCTACCCCTCCGATTTCCCCCGCTTCATTCTTCCCCTCCCGCTACCTTCTTCTTCTTCTTTTTTTCTTAACATATATTGCATTATTTGTTTCAGAGGTACAGATCTGAGATTCAACAGTCTTGCACAATTCACAGCGCTCACCATAGCACACACCCTCCCCAGTGTCCATCACCCAGTCACCCAATCCCTCCCACCCCACCCCCCACTCCAACAACACTCAGTTTGTTTCCTGCAATTAAGAATTCCTCATATCAGTGAGATCATATGATACATGTCTTTCTCTGTTTGACTTATTTCACTCAACATAATACCCTCCAGTTCCATCCACGTCGTTGCAAATGGCAAGATCTCATTCCTTTTGATGGCTGCATAATATTCCGTTGTATATATATACCACATCTTCTTTATCCATTCATCTGTCGATGGACATCTTGGCTCTTTCCACAGTTTGGCTATTGTGGACATTGCTGCTATAAACATCGGGGTGCACGTAGCCCTTCGGATCCCTACTTTTGTATCTTCACCCAAGATTAATTTTAACAGATTAATCCATCAGTGCAATCCAGGGAAATGACACCAACACTTTCTCAGGAGACGTTTAACTAAATGTGTGACTGCTCTGGCTTTGGCTTGGCATAAACGAAGGACAGCCTTGACCAGGAATACGGCCCTAGACTACCAATTATTATATCTGCTCATAAGACACAGACACAACAGCCCATTGTCTACAGGGAAGTGTCTAAGGATAGGGCTCCAAACTACATCAACTCCATGACGCTGGGCTGATACACTAAGAGTGTTGGGCAGTGTACTACTATCAGGAAAAGACAAGCATTGGGACCAAACAGACCTTCCTGCATTTGAATCTGCATTCTGCCACTGATTTGCATCAGGTGCTCCTTGTCTGTAAAATGGGAATGATCGTACCTGCTGCCCAAGACGGACGTGAGGATAAATTAAGCCAGACAAACTCTGTAACTGCCCAGCATGCAGTAAATGCTCACATATAGCCATAGAAGGTCGGAGGATTTCTAAGATTTGATGATGCTAACCTTTGAGGTGCATTTATTTGAGACATGTGATCTGAGGCCTTTCTATTTCTGGGCCTAAAATTGTCTTGTCTTACATCATGTGGGGATTTTTATTCCCTCCTTCCCCCCCACCCCCCGCCATTTTCTAAGAACCGCCATTGTAGGTTGGATTTTCCTGCAGACTTGGAGGTGAAGTTAGGAATGCAAAGGATTTACTAAAGAGCAACACTTGCAGAAGGAAGAGAGGAAGAGGAGATGGTGGATGTGCGCCAGAGGTGAGGGGGCATCTGACCAGGATTCTGATCTGACAGAAGTTCTGCTGGCCCTCAAGGAGCTCAGAACAAAGAGGGCCCCTTGAGGAGTCCCTTGTTGGATGGATATAGTGACCCTGCGCAGCTGGACAGTGAGTCGTGTCTGAGAGGGGAGCCAAGTCATGAACCTCTGTGCCCACGCAGCCCTGATGTTTCCAGTTGGGACTTCTAGATGTGAAAAATACATGTTTTGGTTATTTTTTTTTTAAGATTATTTATTTATTTATTTGAGAGAGAGAGAATGAGAGAGAGCACATGAGAGGGGGGAGGGTCAGAGGGAGAAGCAGACTCCCCGCTGAGCAGGGAGCCCGATGCGGGACTCGATCCAGGGACTCCAGGATCATGACCTGAGCCGAAGGCAGTCGCTTAACCAACTGAGCCATCCAGGCGCCCTGTTTTGGTTATTTTTAAAGGGACATCTCTTTAAAACATATGGCTATGGGAAAGGAAACTGTTTCTTGACTTGTAAAATACCAACAGTCTTTTGGTAATCACCTTATGGGAGGTAGAGCCCCTTACCCACAATTTACCTGCTCCCACCAAGTGCCAATCTCCTTGGATTTTGGTTTCAGTATATGCACTGCTACTGTATTACAGTCTAGCCAAGATACCTTCAGGCTTTCAGGAAGGCATGAAATCAGGTATTCATGATTGTAAGGTCAGTCCTTAATTTTTTTTTCTGCTTATTTTCCCTAACCCCCCCCTGAATCTGCGGGATCCAAAGCTTAAAGAATACTATCTTCTCTTTGCCAGAGTCCTGCATCAACCACTCAAGCAATATGCCCCACGCCAGTTGACTTGCTCGTTGTTGTCAATGCCAACTCAAAATGGGTTACTACGATGGTTGATTAAGAACCTATCCTCTATTTACTGTTAAGAATGTTCAACCTTTGATTTTTTTTCCATCCCATTATATTTTTCTTTTTTTTCTTTTTTTTCCCCCCATTATATTTTTCTAAAGACACAGAATAGAATGTCCTCTGCTAGAAACAAAGAGTTTGGCCATAATACAACCCTACAATATGCAAGTAACTTGTTAGAAGATATTATAGAAGAGAAGACTCTATTTTCATTGAAAACAAAAAGAGAAAATACCTAAGAATTAACAAGAAAACGTACTGCTATTAAGAAATATAAAAGACAACCTGAGTAAATGGAAAGACATACCACATTTTTAAACAGAAATAGTCAACATTATCAAGATGTCGGTTCTTCATGAGTTAATTTATAAATTTAATGTGATCCAAATACCATCAGGGTTTTCTTTTTTTTCCAATTTGACCAATTCTAAAGTTATCATGAAAAAAAAAAAAAAACAAGATAGGCAAGAAAACTATAGAAGAACAATGAGGAGCCCTAGCCTTAGGGCTTATATATTAAAATAGTCCATAGAGTCTTAATTAAAATAGTGAGGTACTGGTTCATGAAGAGACAGGCAATGGAACAGAGTAGACAGTCCAAATACAGACACAAGTATGTATGGAAATTTAGTATTTGATAAAGGTAGCCTCTGAAATCAGTGGGATAAAGATGAATGCTTCACTTACTGGCATTGGGGCATGGGTAACCATTTGGAAAAGAAATCAAGTTGGGTCCATCCATCATACCATATACCAGGTTAAACTCCAAATGGATTCAAGGTAAAAATGTAAACAACAAAACTATAAAAGTCCTAAAAGAACATATGGGTGAATTCCTTTATAACCCCGGGGTGGGGAAGGCCTTTTTGGTTGCAGCACATAATCCAGAAGCCAGAAAAGAGAATATTCGTAAGAATTGGATACATTATTTAAAAAACAAAAAACTTCTGCATAGCCAAAAACTATAAAGAAAGATAAATGTCAAACTAGGAAAGATATATGCAACTTCTGTCACTGACAAAGAGCAAATCTTCCTACTTAAAACACACACACATACACACACCATAGCTCCTAGAAATTGATAAGGAAAAGACTCACAATTCCAAAGGATTTGGGGGTGAAGCATTGAACAGATAATTCACAGAGAAGGAAATACACATACCTATTAAACGTGAAAAAATCTCACTCGTAAAAGAAATGGAAATTAAAATTACACTGAGATACCATTTTTTACCTCTCATATTGGGGGAGGAAAAAACCCAACAAAATGTTTGATAACACATTCTGATGGCAAACCCCTGGGAAAACAGCCCCAAGTTGCTGAGAGGGCTACAAAATGGTACCACATCTGTGGAGGGGAATTTGACAGTATCTCTCAAGATACACACTCTCTCACACACACACACACACACCCCCCCTCAGACTCAGCAACTTTAGGGAAGGCATTTACCCAACAGATATACTTGCACACATACAAAATGGCAGTTGTATGAAATAATTTATTACAGCATTGTTCGATATGGCAAAAGATGGGAAATAACCCAAATATCCATCATTAAGGAAACCGATAACTGAGGGCAAGGACTCCCAAACTTGGGTGCTCATTAAAATCATATGGGGCTTTTTTTTTTTTTTAATTTCAAAGTTCAGGTCATACCCCAGACCAATTAAATCAGTCTCTGGAAGGTAGGACACAAATTTCATAGGTTCCCCAACTGATTCCAACGTACAGACAAGTTTTAGAACCACTAAATTAGGGTTTATCCTTCCAGTGGAGTAATATTTAGCCGATAAATAGAGATTTCCATGATATAGTAAGTGAACAAAATAACAAGCAGAACAGTGTGTACAAAAGGTTGTTATCTGTGTAAAACGGAGAAATAAAAATACTTGTATTTGGCAAATACTGAAAGCAAAGAATCCCAAGAAGGACGAGTCTGTGCTGTCTTGTAGATACGCTTCTTTTTTCATTTTTGAGCCATGTAGTTATTACTTATACCAAAAAATTTCAGTTGATGATAAGAGCTAAAGCAGGGCTAGTTCTTATTATTGAAGGTACAAGTCAATAATAGTGTACCCTTTCCCACCACTAATCTGTATCCATTTGGGAGTATATAGAGGATGGCACACATAATGTGTTACACTGGGCAGAGAGGGTCCATGAATCCCAGGTGGGGGGCCCTGGGATTCTCAGAGCACCTGAAACTCCTTGGGTCAAGTGAGGCCACAGAGCTTCATCCTGTCTTCCTCTTGTATGTTTACCAGAGTGTCAGCCTTAGGGCCCCTTCCAAAAAGCTTGTCTTCCCTTTACCTGGACATGTTGCTGAGTGATTTGTTCTCAGTTGACCTTTATTGTGTTCCAAATTTATTTGGAACTACTGGTATGGGTCAGGCATTTCTGTAGGTATACTGAAGACGTGGTGAGTACAGCAGATGAAAAGTTCCTGTCCTAACTGGAGCTGGTATGCCAGGGACGGAGAAGACAGGCTCAAAGCCAACAAGTGGATAATCAGATAAGAAGGATGATAGTTAAATCTCATGAAGAAATTAAACAGATCTGTGTGATAGTGGTCAGCAGGTGGGCACGGTGGGGCGACATCTGAGCTGTGATCTGAAGGTTGAGAAGCAGCCAGCCGCTCTTAGACATAGGAACCTTCAAGAAGAAAAAGCAGGGGGGCGCCTGGGTGGCTCAGTCTTCGGGCATCTGCCCTCGGCTCGGGTCATGATCCCAGGGTCCTGAGATCGAGCCCCGCATCGGGCTTCCTGCTCGGCGGGAAGCCTGCTTCTCCCTCTCCCACTCCCCGTGCTGGTGTTCCCTCTCTCGCTGTGTCTCTCTCTGTCAAATAAATAAATAAAATCTTTAAAAAAAAAAAAGAAAAAAGAAAAAGCAGGGAGGGGCCCTGTGGTGGAGACGAGCCTGCAACGCTGCATGTGTCCATCTGGAGACCAGAGTGCACAGGCTCTGCAGATACCTAGGGGCACCACTTTGTGAATCTGCTTTTCTGCCCCTGGTTCTTCCAGCAAATCTTGCCAGTTGTGGTCCTATAGTTACGTCCTGGCAAGAGAGGAGAGGATGCACAGAGGCCTCACTCTGCAGAACGCTCTGGGGGAACAGGGAGTGGGGTGGAGCTTGTGGAAGGTCTGCCCAAGGTAGGAAGTGATTTTTAGGCAGAAGGGGTATTTGCTGAGCAGAGAAGGCAGGAACAGATCTAACTGGCAAAGGAAGCGGCATGAGCAAGAACAGCTGTGTCTGTGGATGGAGCCTCCGAGGGATGGGCAGGGACAGAGCTGCCAGGGTCTCTGATCCCGGGGCTTGGGGGGCAGGGGGCGGACATGTTAGCAAGGAGCCAGCAGGAAAACATGAAGAATTGGCCAGGGAGAGGGCTGGCAGGGAGAGAGGATGAGGACCGCATGCACCTGTTTGGCAAGTCTGGCGTGTGTTTATGGTGGGCCTGTATCTCCAGTAGATACACAAGTCAAAATACGACACAGACAGCCCCTGACCTCAGGAAGTTCAGGGTCTACTGAGGTGGACTGGCCCGCAAGCAGAGGCCGAATACAGTGCTGGAAGCTCAGGGGTTGACATAAGTGCTACAGACTTCAGAGCAGTTCCGCAGGGACATGGGAAGCGATGGAGAACAGTGGCCTCTCCCGGGCAGGCAGGGGTAAGGCCTAGAAAGCAGAGGGCACAATCTGAGTGAAGGGTGTGTGTGTGTGGCTGGTGCAGGGACCTGTGACAGGAACAGACTGGCTGGAGGGAGGGGTGCTGGGAAGGAAGGAGGCTGCGCGCATGTTGTCCGGGGCCAGGCCGGAAGTCCAAAGGGGACTAATTCCATTCTGCATGCTTTTTACTTGAAGGGCTGAGAGGTTTCCCCGGGGACTGCTTGGGGTGAGGCTTGACTGGAGCACACAGACACCATAGCCTGGAGGAGAGCATGTGCTTTGGGTGAAGAAGAGGAACCCCCGCCCCCCAGCCAGTTTGCCCTAAGCTCCATCCTGCAAGGAGTCTTTTGTACCTTTTTTTTTTTTTTTTTTTTTAATGCTTTAAACTTTAACCATCTGGCTCCCTGGCCACGGATGACAGCATGGCTTATCATCAGTGTAGAGTCAGTGGGGAGACAAGTGAAGTGGAGAGCCGTCCTGGGTCCAGCTCCCTGGTCCCCTTCTCTGGCCTTCCCTGGCCTCCATGGGCACAGACAGGGGCCTCTCTGGAATCTCTCTGGGGAGACTGTTTGTGTCGACCTCTGAGGTGATGATGCACCTCCTGGAGGCAGCCCCGGGAGCTGCCTCGCTTGACAGCAGTGCCTCCATGCTGGAAGCTGCAGATTTTCACGCTATGGTCCCGAGAATGGTGAGGCCAGAATGAGGAGTGGATTGTGATTCAAGTCAGACCAGGTGGGGAATTACCTTCGACTGCGGTATCCTGGGTGAACTACACCCTCTATGGAAAATGCAAGTTAACCGCTTATTTCTTGTCAAGTGAGCTTAATGCCACCGTCTCAAGTTTCTTTTTATACATGCTGCAGAACACAGGCACCTCCGGGTGAGCCAGCTCAAGAAACTTGCGATGAATCGGTCTAACAGGGCATCTGATTCACCTCTGTACCATTGACAGCGTATTGTGTAAGGAAACAATTTTTAGTCCAGGTATTTAAATCAACTTCTGAAAAGCCAGAACTAAACTCTAAGGGTGGGTGGGGGGGTAGGCTGGCAGGAAGGAGGGTCAACTAAATTGGCTCCCACTCCGTTCGGAGAGTTTTTAAACCCAAAGAAGAAGGGGAGTAAGAATCGTGGCAACAAAACCTTAACGGTTTTGCACAGAACAAAAATGATGTGAAGCTGCAAGTCAGCAGTTCTCGCCCAGGGGCTCTAAAGGACGCCCACTCGCGTTTGCTTTTCTGGGCGGCCCCTCGTCGTCTGTCTCCCCGCTGCGGGTTCCTTTTGTCTTGGGTGCTGCCCCCAGCTCGGGGTGAGGGCGAGCGAGCTGGCATCCCTGCGCCCTCCCCGCCGCGGTGGACCAAGGTTGTTTACTACTTTCTACTCCGAGTAGCACGCCAATCACGAGGGCCCGCCCTCCCCGCCATCCAATCGGCTCATTGGGAAAGTCCACCTTTCTGGGGGCCTGGGCAGCGACTGGTTGGGGCAGCTGTCAGTCAAGCGGGCATCCCGCAAGGATGCAGCAGGAGTATTAGGGACGCGATCACCAGAGCGGAGGAGGAGTAACCTTCCCCATAAACAAGCGGTGCCCCCCCCAATAAAGCGGAGGGGGGGGGCGCTTTGAAGCACTACCCAACCCTGGGGCCCCACTGGAGTGGAGCGGGCTGAGCGCAGAGTCGGGGAATCCCTCCCTCCCTCCCGCCGCCGCTGCAGTTGTAAACACGTTTCCCTCCATGTCTGTTTTCCCTTCTCTTTAACAGTGGCCATTACAGACTCCTGTTTACCAAAATCCTGTAGGGCAGAAGCATCTTCCCGGGGCCCCGTCCTCCACTGCCCGCGCCTCCCTGCCCTTATTCTGGCCTTTTTCTTTTCCACCCTCTGGTCCGCAGAGTAAAAGGGGCTGGGTTGTGATCAGGCTTGTTTTCCTTTTATTCTTGTCCATGTGGGACAGGTCATGCTTTGTCAACATGCACCATTTTCTGCGGAGATCGTGCTTCCTTTTTAAATTGCGTGCATGGGCTGCATTGATTTTGTTAGGAGCGCTGCAGCCCGAAGAGGCGCCCCTCTGGAAGGGCTGGGTGGTTTTTTGTTGTTGTTGCTGTTTTTGGACACATGGACTGCTATTTTAATTCTGCGTTTTCTTCCAAGATGGGTCTTGAATCCTCTACCCACTGGTAGATTTAAGATATGTACACACACACCCCACCCCGCAAAAAAAAGGGCAGCATTGTGTTGGACTAAATGTTTTTGTACCTTCTTCTGTGATGTGAATCAGGTTTCCCATTTCCAGCTGCACAATGTGGTTGTATTCAGTGTGATAGGGGCGTAGTGGACATGAATTATTTGCGACAGGGCTGCCTGGAAGATGCGGAGCGGAGTTTGCGTGGCCTGGAGCAGCTCCAGTGTCTGAGGCGCCTCTGTTATGTTACACAGGCTCCAAGCAGGAAGCGCCGGCAAAATGGCAAAATACAGCATGTGGCATTCGGTTCAAAAAAAAAAAATGCCCTTTTCTAGGAGCTGCTATTCCATATGACATCCAGTCTCATTTAGCTTTCCTTTTTAAAAGAAAGGAAAAGTTATCTATGAAGGTGGCTTGTTTGGGGTATTTTGTGAGAAGCCTTGTCAAGGAAAAAATAATGATTTTGAGGTTCTGGCTTGCTGAGTGGAGGTTAGGCCTCCTTCGTGTTCTGCATCACAGTCGCAGAGAGAGAAAGTACCGCTTCTTGATTTATAGGTATTGCAGGAATATACCCTGGAGCTGCAACCATGGGGAAGAGACCGAGTTTTTGGCCCATCTCAGCCCTGCAGCCTCTGTACTTTTTCAGCCCTGGGGCTTTGGAGATGCTTCTGGGGAATGAAAAGGGGAAAAGATACACTGCAAGCATAAATGTAAGGAATGGCACGTGGTGGCCAGGATTTGCAAGAGCAGCTTCCAGACCTACTTAAGCCCCAGGAAACATGTCCTATTTCAAGTTAGCCACCACATCTGATTTGGATTTCTCTACCCCCACCCTCCTTTTTCTCTCTCTCTCTCTTCCTCTCCGTCTCTCCTTTTCCTCCTCTAGTTGTCCATTTATACTCTCTCCCGGGCTAGGAATATTTTTTTCCAAGATGATCAAATTAACGTAAATCATGGGGTTATTGTTTGAATGGGTTCAACTGTCACTTCATGAGTCGAGAGAAATGGCTCTTCTGAGTCAAGAGGTGACCGCAGGTGAGGGAGAAGGCCAGGGCTGGGCAGAGTTCTGCCTCAGGGCCCTGAAGTTCCTGGTGGCATCATCCTAACACCTTGTGAAGTTATCAACTAAGCAATTGATTGAAGGCAGAACACACTATGAGGAAGTGTGGTAGACTGACTTCTGCTCTGGCTCCTGCACACCCCCCCCATTAGCTCAGTGGAGGTTGGGGGGGAGTTTCACCTCTGTGAGCCTCAGTGTCCCCCTGCACGAGATGGGAATAGTGGTGTCTATGTGATATTGTAAGGACTCAAGGAAAAACCTTAAGAAGTGTGCCTGCGTCTGCTGGGCCCGGCTTTCCAAACTCTGTCTCTGGTAAGTCATCTCCTGGCTCGCTCTTTGGTGGCCCTTCACATGAGTCTCCTACTTCTCAGCACGGCATGTTGAGCTCATCTTTTGCTGGGTTCCTGCGTCACCTGCTCTTTTCTGGCCAGGTCAGCCTGCTCATTTTTCCATGCCAACAGCCTCTACGTGCCAATAAGTCACGTCTGAATAACCAAAGCATGTTTCCCAGCTGGAGAATGCCAGGGCAGGCCGGTCTGGGAGCCAAGTGGCTTTCTCCGGTTGAACTACGTGGGGGAAGCAGAAGAGCCCCAGCTGCTCAGCTCCTGGGTGACCTGAGATACATTTTGAATCACCTGGTGAATCTCCTGAAGTCACTCCTTTCATCCCCACCCTCATGTCGGGTACCCCCTTTCTGCCGCACATGACTGGGCTTTGAGTTCTTTGCCATCTGACTTCAGCCTGCCTTTGCCTCCGCCTCCCTCCCCACCCCACCCCCCGGCATGTGCCTGTGAGTCTGCCAGCCACCAGACTGCTCAGTGCTCCTGTGACTACATGGAGTCCTCACATGGCCTTAACTTACCTGGCCTCCCCAGTTCCAGATGGCCCCTGCATAGGCCAGGGCGCCCCATCTTCTAGAACCAACTTCCCAGACTGCCCCTCCTGAGGCCACGCCCCCCCCACGAGCGCCTCACCTTCTTTTCTCGTGATTCCTGTTGTCCCCACATGTGGGACACTGATGCATTCTTGTGGTATGTCCTCTGTGGTCTTATGGTCACCTTTTACTTCCTGTGTGTCCCCTAGTCCTGGGGAGAGGCAGTGTTATATAATGGCACCCTGGGCTACGGAGCCAGACACACTGGCACCTCAGACACATGACTGACCCTCTGGGCCCATCTTTCCTCATCTGTAGAAGGGGGTGATAATACCTTTCCCTTGGGGGAGCTGTAAGGATTAACTGTGCTTGGTGCCGAGTCTGCGCCTAGTAGGCACTCAGTAAATGTGAGTTATTGTAACTGTTGTTTTTGTTTTTATCAGCCATAGATAGACATTTCACCAACTTTACAAGACCAGGGAGAGAATAACTGAGAATTATGCACAATCACTTAGTAGGGAATCCATTAATGTTCCTTCCGCAAGGACAGGCGCTTTTATTATATGTAGGCTCTTTTGGGTCCCATTCGGCAAACCCTCTGTAAATATTAAAAATAAAATTGCTCTTTCTATGTGTAAATTTCAGAACCTGCTTCTTTATCGATAGTGACTTTTTTTTTAATGAAAGCAAACACTTAATAGGTCAGACTTCTAGAACCTCTAATTTGAGGGAATTGGGGCCAAACAAGAAAGTCTGAGCCCCTGAGTTGTGTGACCAACACCTGGGGCCCAATGGATCCTTACTGAATCATCATCAAGTGTGTTTTTAAAGTAACAGGATTTGGGGGCAGAAGTTCTGAGTAGTGAGAAAAATGATAACATTTAAAGTGCTGCCAGCTCCTCCCGGTACCATGCAGCTGGTGCCATGCAGTGTGCAGAAGCAAGCGTGAAGGGGCCAAAGCATAAAGCTGCTATATAGGGGGCAGGGTCACTGTGATTCCCCACCGCCACTGTAGGGGAGGGGTGGGGTGTGCTGAGCTCTGCCCCCTCCTGTGGCCCTAGTACACACCTTCCCCGATGCTGAGTCCCCCTGAACCATTACTGAGCTATATTCAGCAAACATTTGTGGATGCCTACAGGGCATATGCTCTGCTCAACTCCTGGGGTGCAAAGATTAACAGAGTCACTCCTTCCATTGCAAGAGTGCCCAGGACCATTGTAGATTTCCTGACCCAAGCAGGAGTTAATTGCACAACCAGGCATTACGAGGGGCATGATCCGTAATTGTCACCAGGGAGCTTTTCCAACTATATGTCTATAGCTTTGTGACCTTGGGCAGGTCACTTCATTTCCCTAAGCCTGGATTTCCTCCTTCTCACAGCAGAGAAGATATCAGAGTGAGGGGCAGATGAGATGGCATGTGTAAAATGCTTAGGGCTATGCCTTTTGCTGAGCCTTTTAGAAGGAGCCATTGCTGAGTATGGAAGATATTGAACCGTAGCATGCATGCTTGCATGAATCAGTCTGCTGAGTTATTTTAAGTTTGCATCTGAAAATAAAGGGTGGATTGCTGTCCAAATATAAAAGAATTGGATCCAGGCTCTAAAAGGATGTTTGCTGTTCTTTAGCAAAATACCATTCTTCTTAAGTTTCATTCAATCATTCCACAAAAATCTGAGCATCTGTTTTGTCCCAGGCACTGTGCTTGTAATGGGTGTACAACAGCAAACAGAACACTTGCTTTCTGTTCATATCAGGCTGACACTTGGACAGGGAATGTAGACGTTAAATAAATAGAAGTGTGACGATGGCCATATAGGGGGAAGCCTGCTGTGTGTTTTAATATTTAACACCTGCTATGTGTGTTAATATTTAAATATACCTTGGGGAGGTCTTTCCATCTAAAAATAAGGATTTGTCCTTTTGCCTGCAAATAACTCCTTTCTCTATAGACAGTAGGAATCCTGTTCATGTTTTGAGTGAGCGGTTCTGTTGTTTGGGAAGAGAGCAGTTTCACAATTGAAAGTAAGCTGGAGGGGGCGCCTGGCTGGCTCAGTCGGTGGAACGGGTGGAGTGTGCGACTCTTGATCTCAGGGTCATGAGTTCAAGCCCCACATTGGGTGTGGAGCCTACTTAAAAGAAAAAAAAAGTAAGCTGGAGATGATGCAGAAGAGACACTATATATTGGGTTTTCCTTGGCTCGTGCATTGAGGTGGTCCAGGGAAAGTGGTTGTGTGCCAGTGGAAAGGTGTTTTAAAGAAGCTGCCCCAAAGTGACCCCCAAGTTCAGGTAAACCATATTGTGTACATCTTTAAAACTAAATGTAAATACCCAAAGCTCACAGCTCTGTTCTTTCATCTAGACCAGAGCTGTCTGTCCTATAGAACTTTATGTGATAGTGGAAATGTTCTATGTCTTCCCTGCCCAGTAAGGTAGCTGCTTAGCCACGTGTGGCAATGGATCACCTGAAATGTGGCTAGTGGGATGAAGAGATGAATTTCAGGTTTTACTTCATTTTCAATTAGTTTACATTTGAATAGCCACTTGCAGCTTGTGGCCTCTAGACAGAAGATTAGCCGACAAAACTCTTTCCTCCTGAAGTATGTGTTTATTTTGATAAGGGTAACTAAGACCTGTACATCTCATTTTCCCTGTCCTATTTACGGCTAATAAAGGGGGCGTACAAATTTTTAAAAATGCAACACAGTTAGACCAGCTGTCTAATTGCACACATCTTCTGAGCTGTTAGCCTTGATTACTGGCAAGTACTGACTACTCCCAATAACCTAGGAACTATAAAACAAGCAAGTCATCTTCTATAACTGAATACCAGTGGGTTTCTTGGTTGAGAGAAAATAATCAGGAAGGTCTTTATGGTTCTATCAAGTGACTGTTGATTCATGGACATTCAAAAAGCTTTTGTAAAAATAAGCTAGATTTTAGAAATTTCGAAACAAAATTGAAACTCTCATCTGAGTTTAAAATTTTAGTGGAGTTTATTTTTATTTCTTCTTTTGGTTCATCTGTGGGTTTTTTTTCCCCCCTCCTGCTTTGTTGTTTCATCAGGTTGGGAGAATAAAGCCCCGCTGGTCAGTTTCAATTTTATTTAAATTCATTTTGTCTTCATTCCTTCTAATCTAGCACAGTCCTGTGTTATATTGAGATCAGAGTGCTTCGGGGAAATGTTGAAATATAAAAACATTTTCATGAAAACATTTCCACTTACATTTAATTTTTCTTCTCAATAGAAAAATATTTCCAACTTAATCCTCCCTCTCCCCTCTTGAAATGAATTGCATACTTTAGAAATAACATCAATCCACCCAAGTACGCAAGGACAATCTCAGCCATTTAATGGAGATATAAAGACTCAGAGCAGGGTGAGGTTCCGAGGCACAGACTGCCTTTCAGGATGCTGATAAACACGGGCGAGGCTCTCACGGGGCCCTGGCTTCTCCACACAGCAGCTCTGCAAAGCAGTGCAGCACTTAGCTCTGGGCCTGCCACGCAGAAATCTCTCACTCCATCTTAACCCATCCTCATCGTAGAGCTTTATTTTGAACAACTCGTGAGTGTCTGCCAAGGCAATAGATGTTGAAACTTCCTCTTTCCAAACCCCATCTGACATCTGGGACCAGCTATGCTAGAAGGTGTTTGAACACGCCATGGCGTGGCTCACCCCTTTCTTAAGGAAATGATGGCAAGCAAGCCCCTCTCAAGAGCAGACTTCTGCCTTCACGCTGCCCTTTTATTTTGTTCTTGTTCCTTAGTAACTTCAGCTTACTAGGAAGCCCAGCCTCAGGGGAAGGTGAGCCTCTCTTCCAAGGAGAAAGCAAAAGCTCATGTCCAATATAGAAACACATCCAGCTTGAGCTCCCCTGTGCTATCATTCCAGTTACAAAGCGCATGAATATTGGAGTCTGTTTGAAAATTACACACTCACCTGCATTAGGATGAGCAACACACAGATTGAGAACTTACTATACACTGGTCAGGCACATTTCATTTAGTTTTGGCAATAGCCAGTGGGGTAGATCCTACCAATGTTGTCTTGCTGTTGAGCAAATGGAGGCCTGGAAAAAAATAAGTTGTGTCCTGTCACACACCTGGTGGGCAGGAGAAACAGGAACTGAGATACACAAAATTTTAAAATGTGTGCTTTCCGACACTCTATTGCATCTACAACCTTTGCACCCAGACATTAGAGAAAATTTTCGGTTGTATGTTTTCCCCCAAGAAAGAGCTCATTAAAACAAAAATTTCCAGGGGTGCCTGGGTGGTGCAGTCCTTTAGGCATCCAACGCTTGGTTTTGGCTTGGGTTGTCATCTCAAGGTCGTGAGATCGAACCTTATGTCAGTCCCCCCGCTGAGCATGGAGTCTGCTTGGGACTGTCTCTCCCCCTCCCCAGCACTCTCTCTCTCTCTAAAATAAATAAACAAAATCTTTAAACAAACCAACAAGCAAAAATTTCCAGTTTTTAAGATTTGCCCTCAAAAGGGGAAAAAAACTCATGGGTCCCTAAAACAATAAGAAAATGAGAAGTAATTTTATTGTGTCTAGGTTATCTGATTAAGTTATGGTTTTCGTGACCCTGTAAAATTTTCAAACAATATCAAGATATCTAGAATTTTTCCTTAAAAAAAAAAAAAAAGAATCACTACTTAACTACACATGTCACATGCTTCAGTGCATTGATTAACTGTAGAGGGATTCAGGTATAGGATGTTATAGCCTAAGTATAAGAATGTGTGTGTGTCCGAATGAATTTCCTCAACAAGGAGAAAGAGCTGACAAACTCAGGAATTGTAGTTATGTTGGCCTTTTGTATGGTTAGATTTTTGTGCAGGCAAAGCTGCATGCCTTGGTCGTGGGTACTGGTTCTTCAAGTGTTGACTGCTCTTCGATTCCTGTCTGATCGGCCAATTTTGGTTGCTCAGATCCAAAAATAAGTTAAAACTTCTTGGAGACTCAGTACATGGCACTGACTGCGAAAGTCCAAACTTGTGCAAGCTTTCCTGGTAGAAACGTGGGCACCTTAGGTACAAACTAGATTGTGAACTCCATGAGAACAGGAACCTTGCCTTTCACAGCGGTCTCTCCATTGTGCTCAATCAATAATTTGTCAAATGGAAGAATGAATAGACAAAGAAGTACCGTAAAAGCAGAAGGATAGCTGAGACTACCACCGTCACGCATACTGTCGTGCTGGAAATCTTTCCAACATAAATTATGTACTTCTTGGCTTCTTACTCTAGTGAATATAATTTAATCATTTCTGGCCAACTTGGGGACATCAGTGAACGTATATTGTTGTATTATGCATAATACGGTGATAGCCTCAAGGTGTAGTGGGAGGCAGTTTGCCCTATACTGGAGACTTCTTGTGTTTATTGTGTCCTTATGGTTTGGTTTTATCATTTTTATGTCCCCATTTCTGTTTAATAGACTTACTGCAGTAAGACAAGAAAGCTCTGTCAGCCCCTCTGTAGGTGATTATTTGCTGCGGGTACTTTGAAAATGGATTTCCAGGCTTGTTAGAATTGTATGTAAGAGTAAATAGGCTGTGAGAGCTAGCTTCTTTCTGATCCTCAGCCGTGTACCCCAGAAACGTGTATTCACTGGACAGTTGAGTTCTGGAAGGGTGTGGTACACATCTGTGAGAAGTGTTTCTCCTTCACATCTTTTACTTCTCTCTCTCTCTCTCTCCCTGCATCCATGTCTCTGTCTCTGTTTCTCTTCTCTCTCATAATATGACAGTTGCTGGAAGAATTAAAATGAGTAGAACCCATTTATCCACATGGGAGCCACTTGTAGTGGTCAAAAAACATTTTCAAACGGCATGCAACCCCCACTTCTGTGTCCTAGACCAGTCCTCAGCACTTAGTTTAATGACACAGAATTTTAGATGGGCCCCCCCCGTATTTCACGTTGAGATAAATATGCTTGAAGAGGCTTTCCCAGTCAGCTTGGTATGGTTCTTCTCTCCCCTGCTGTTAGCTCCCACTCCTGGTCTTTCTCCTTGGCCCACGCTGACCCTGCTAGGGAGACTCCTCCATTCACTCCGCTTCCAGTGCTTCTGTACCTCTCTGTTGTCCTTTTAAGAGTTCTCTTGGGCCTCTCCAGCAGTCCCTCCTTCTAGGGGATACCAGCTTTCCACCCTCAACTCCACTGGCCACCTCTCCATTGTCACAGGCTCTGCAAGCCAACTTTATTTTGATTTGGGAGGCCACGAGGTATAACAGAACCTGGATCTCGGAATGAAGCCCACTGGCATCCAAGTGCCTCCTTGGCCCCCTGACCTTGGCCGAGTCAGCCCGGTCATGGAGCCTAAATCTCCTGCCTGCAGAAAGGAGTTTGTATGGATTCGGTCAGCGCATTCTCGGTGCAAAGCAGGGGCTTACTCCGCGCCACCTTCCGAACCCTTTCAGTATTATTGCTTCTGTGTGGCACAGGTCGTTACAAGGGCTGACAGCAAATTTCTCATCTTCTCTTGCACACCCTGCCATGCTGGGAACACCCGAGCAAAAATGGTGGCTTTCGCACTTTCATTTTTGGCCTCAATTTTCTATTATTCCCCAATGAGGACCATTTCATTTGAGACCAGTATCTGGGGGGAAGAGAAGTAGATCAAGCTTTTCAGATGAGATTTTAGTGCAATCCTGACAAACTCTTTCTATTGCCTTCACTACCACATAGTGGTGGTTCCGGAAACTGTAAGGCTTGCAAGTGCTGGGCAATTGCTGCCAGTGGAGTGAAGATTTTGCTGTTGAAGGAATTTGATCCCTTTTCTGCATAACACAAAGAAAGCAGAAGCCCACATTATCTGTAGCAGATGACAGAGTGTATGTCCATTTCAGAAAAAGACATTTCTCACTACATTTTCAAGCAACAAGGCAGACTTGCTACAGGGCTCTAGGAGAGTCCTACGCAGTGTCCTGGTGTCCATTTTGTTGTTTTCTTTTTGCATTCCTCAACCATCTTACTTCCTACTTCCACCCCATTGGAGGATATTTCAAAGATAAATGAAATGTTAGGCAGTATGTCGGAATGGATAAGGCCCTCGACATGCACACCCGGTCCTCTACCAGCCTCATTTACCCTCTAGCAACAACACTGCTCTAGGAATCATCTATAAAAAATAGAGATTTGCCTTGCCTCCAAATTAGGGGTTTACCTTACATATGAAATTCCGTCAGGGACTTTGTCCGTGAGGGCAGGGTCGTTAGTAACTGGTTCAAGTGGGAAGCACACAAAGTTAAGTCCCTTATTCAGAGTGAGATTTTGGAGTTATCAATGATTGACTGGCATATATCCTGGTAGCTCAGGAGTCTGTTCAGTTGATGGCTATGCTATACTTCCTTTATCTTTATGAACTTTCTGATGACTTTCAGTTTTTAACTTTGCATTTTGAAATCTTTTCAGACTTAAAAAAAGGTAGAAAATACCACGAGTTTCTGAACACCCTTCACCCTACTTCCCCAGACGTCAACAGCTTACTTAACCACCATAGGTCTATCAAAACCGTAATGTTAACACTGACACAGCACTGTGAATTTCCAGACTGGGTGCAGATTCCATGGGTTTTCTCCACTGATGTCCTTTTTCTGGCCCTACATCAAGCAGAGGATCCCATCTCACATTTGTTGTCCAATCTCTTCAGTTCCCTTGAATCGAGGACGTTTTCTTCAGTCTTCCTTGGTAGCTTTTACCACCTTCACATTTTTGAAGAGCATGGACCGGTTATTTTGTAGAACATCCTTCTCTTTGTGTTTGCTTGTGATTAATTACAGCAAGACTTAGGTTTTAGCAAGACGATCCCCGAAGTGCCCCCATGCCCTTCTCAGGGCATCCTATCGGGACACACGATGCCCAGATGTTTCATTTCTGATGATGTTAATTTTGATCAGTTGGTTAAGGTGGTCTCTGCAAGTGCCTCCGTTGTTATAGCTCTTAACCTTGGTAATTAGGAAGCATCTTGCAGGGGTAGACACTTGAGACTCTCCTGTTCATACTGTTCCTCATTATTCTTTCACCTCCTAATTTTAACATCCATTACTGTGGTGTTTGCCAAATGGCGATTTTTCTATTTCTGTTTTCTACACTTAGTAATTGGAATTCTACTCGGAGGACTCCATGTATTTTTAAAACGAGGAACATAAAACTTTTTAAATAGCAGTGGCAGCTCCACTTTTTCTGGGAGGACAATTATGAATGACATGAAGCAGAAAAATATGCAGAAGCCTGAGAAATCTGAAATATGAATGTTATTCAAGATGTCGTTGCCATATTTCCCTTCAGAGGAGGTGAAGTAGAGGGAGGGAGATCTCAACTGCCCCAAAAAAAGTCCCATTAGTTTTGGTCCTGGCTGCAAGTGTCTCTTGCTTTTGAGGACTAAGAGAACACAGTTGGAAGATTCTGGAGCACAGCCCTGAATGTTTTGGATGGGTTAGGAAGGCTTACGCCACCATAAGAACTTTAATTAATAGTATGAAATTTTATCTCTGAGCTTTTAAAGCTGTAATTGAAAGGAGTGCTCAAGCTACGGTTTCCTTCTTTTAGAATATTCACTGTTACTGACATGGCAAACAATTTGGAGGAACCCCCCCCTTTAATTAAATTTCAGCAGCCCCAAATCAGATTCGTGTGAAGAAATCATTATTTTGAATTCTTTATCACCAAAAGATTAAACTTACTCTTAGAGGTTTTTTCTTTTTTTAATTGGGGTATTTTATTCTCTGATTGTGATCCTACCAATGTGGTTTTTAAAAAATATTCTTTTTACTTATACCTTAAAAGGATGAAAAAGTATTTATATTCCTCAACTATAATACTTTATCAAAGCTCACACATCTATTTGAAAGAACTGTGAATGGCTACATTTTTAAATATCCTACAGTGCATTCCCAGTTTGTAATTTTATCATCACACTCAGGCAAGATCACACTCGGCACGCTAAATTCCTGTGGCCCTCTTTTTTTTTTTTTTCCCCTCACTGCTGTTTGTAACTCTCCACGTATTAAATTTTAGGGGCTTGAAATGTTAACTGTTACATTAGGAAAAGGAAAAAGAACTCACACACCCCAAACTCTGTGTAGAGGCTCATCAGATTCGGCCAGGGCTCTCACATTTACCAGAGCACGTAGGACTTTTGACGGTAGAACTCGTGGTTCTGAATTAGGTAGGACGCTAAATACGAACGGCTTTTAAAGGTGTGGCTGCACAAAACTCGGGATTCCGAGGACTGAGCTGCTTTCGTGTTTGCAGTGCCTTGGCGAGCGTTTTAAACTTGGCGGCAGAGCAGAGCGAGCTAGGTAACATTTATGCGAGTGTTCTTTCTAGCCCCCGAGCCCAGGGCTGGAAAAAGTTCCAGCGCATCCGTTAAAAGTTACAGCACGTGCTCGTGCGGCCCACATTCCGGAGCGGCGCCGCCGCCGCCGCCGCCGCCGCCGCCGCCGCAGCTGCCGCGCGGCAGACCCTCGTGGCACCCGCGGCAGCCCAGGCAGGCGGAAGGCGGGGCTCGGCAGGCGCGTGCCCGCGAGGGGAGGGCCGGCCGGCCACGTGACCGCGTTCTGGCCACGCCCGCCGCCACCTCACGTGGTCTCCGGGCACCATGTGCGAGAGTGGATGGAAAAGGGAGCGGCCGGGTGTGGCGTTCGGGTTTCGGAAGACATGAGCTTCCTGATTTTTTTTTTTTTTTTTTTTTACCCCTTTCTAATTCTTTAATCCCGATAGGCAAAAATGCCGAAAGCACTTCTCATTTATTTCCGATCATGTCATGTAATCCCCTTGGTGGCTCGAGTTTCTTTATGGGAACGTGGTTTCCATCTCGGGGAGTCGATCCCACAGTTCCGGAGCCACGCTGCCTCCCTCGGGACGGGGATGGCTCGGTTTTTCCGAATGTCGATGATCCATTTTATGGCAGGAAAGTAAGCCATTCTAAACCGTTTCCCTAGAGACCCTAGTTTCTTCTTAGCGATAATTCAGTCTCAGTGGAAAACCAGCCGTCCTAAAGTTGGAGGAGGAGGGGGCTCCAACCTCCCACTTCCGCGGCATTGTTGCCGCTTTCGCGCAGGAGGCGGCTCACGCAGTAAAGAACTTGTGTGGGTCCCTCCACGTTCGTTGCTCCCTTACTTGTGAGCCGTGCATAATGTGAAAGGAAAATGAAAGCTGTAAATAGGTTTGTAAAAAAGACAAACTAATATGGAAGAAGGGCGTGCATTCTCGAATTGAACTTGGGTCTTTTTGTTCCCGGCTAACACCCAGTTTCGTGCTTCCCTCGGAGGCCGGACCGCAGCAAAACCGCCTGGGATGCTCGCGCCCTCCGCGGGAAGCTGCCGCCGTCCCCCACTGCCACCACACGGACACAAGCACCCTCTAAATTTCCTGGCACCCGATAAATGCAGATCCTAACTTAAATCTTCGGCACACTCATTTCTTCCCCTTCCGCGTGGGAAGTTGAGGTTCTCTTCGGTTTACTTTCTGTTCACCTTCATTAAAATGCGGTAAAGCGAAAGGAGTTTATTAATGGAAATCCCAGTATATAGACAGAATTTATTGAAAAGAAGAAGAGCTGGAAAGATGAAACCTCGTCTTAAAAATCAGAAACAGACCCTCGTTATTATTAATAACTTTGAAAATGGAAATCCAGCTTTCGATAAATTATTTCAGCATAGTTTTGGGGACCAGACATTTGGTAGGTAACTCTGTGTCTGGTCATCAATTATAGTGATTTCCTTGCATCAGCTCCAGAAAATCAGAATATTCATGAGCTTTCTGGTCTGACTCAGACCTTCAGGAGCCATGAAATTTTCCTGTTGGGATGAGAGGAAGTGCTGTCGGTGGTTTTGGCAGCTGAATGAAACCAGAAATAGATAAGCAAGACGGAGGGGTGATGTCCATTTGTTTGGTTCTATCATCCTGCTTTTAATTTGTGAAAGTTAGGGTTTTAAAAATCATATTAAACCTGTGATCCTTTTTAGAATTCACGGAGTATGTTGAGGAAGTGGTTTTGTTTTTGTGAGTTTGTTTAAACAAATGACAGGTTTTTGTTTTTCGCTGTGTCTGGCCAAACAGCATTGCTACACTTTTTTAAATTCATGAAAAACTGACCAGTGAGTCTGTTCTTTAGCACTCCTCTCCTTTTGTGATGGGAAGACAAGGAGGCAGACACCAATGGCGCCTCTCACAATGGAGGTTTGTTTGTTTATTTTTTAATTTAATGGAGGGATTGTAGATGGCTTAAAATTTCCTTGTGCCAGGACAGAGAAGGGGGGGGGGTGGGAGAATAATTAGCCCATTCTAAACAACTTTAGCAATAGATGATCCATAGGCATTAACTTTCGACAGCAACAGAAGCCTCTTTCTGGACCTCATCCTGTGATGTTTTAAACAAGTTTGATCTTGTTTAATTAAAATCTTTCTTAAAGGCAGAAATGCGCGGAGGTTATTTTTTTAAAAATTTCAGTTATGTACTAATAAAGATGGCAATTTATAATTTTCTGTTGAAATACGTGGGAAGCCCATCCCTCACCCCCAGTCCCTGAAACACCAGGACTCCCCTGCCTGTTCTAAGAGCCCCTTCTCAGGCACTCCTGCCTTGCACACACCCTCCCATTCCATTGTCCACTCAGCTGGGAGTATCCTTGTCCTCCTGATGTGTATCTTTTAGGACATGAATCTTTACCTTGAATTATTTATCTATATGTACAGTGCCCGGCATTGTCTTCCAGACAGGTGCGTCCAGGTGTTAAATAAACAAATATTTAATCCAGAAGAATTTACAAAAAGAAGAGCTCTTTGTATTTTTTTTAAAAAGCCATTGTTACTAAACACTGTATTTGGAGCGGTACGAATTCTGTGCTCTCCTAATTTGTGTGAATTATGCCATTTAAAGCAGAAATCATTGAGAAATATTTTAATGTTAGGTTAAGCACAGGAGTGAAGTTCCCACTTTTTTATGTCATCAAATTCATTGCTTTTTGGTCCTTTGGGATGATGCCAAATAACCCTGACCAATCTTTAAGGCACAGAAATGAGCCTCATGTGGTCTTGGAGTCGAGCTACTGGTATCTGGTGCTTGTCTTCTGCTTATCATCTGTCTCCCTGGTAAGTCACAGCTTCTTTGGTCCTCTGTCTCCTCATCAGTGAAATACTGTTGATTCCTTTCTCCGACTTACGAGAGTAGCTTATGAGAATTATGGTAGAAAAGTCTATGGCAGGTGCACATGCACTGTACCGTACTGGATGGAAGCATGGATCCTGGAGTTCTCTCGCTTGGTTGGAATTTCTGCCTCTGCCTCCTTCAAGCCATGTGACTCAGGGAAGCCCCTCTCTCTGTACCTCAGGCTCTGGTTCAGAGGAGGGGAAAATAGGCTCTCCTCCTTGGAGTTGTGGAGATTAAATCAGACAGTGCATGCCAAGTACACGTAGCAGTGAGTGTCCCATATACGGTAGGTGCCTTAATATAGTGATAACAAACATTCGTTGTTTTTCTTCCCATCTAGTACCTTCAGCTTTTACTTCTGTCCAAGCCTTGAGAGAGAGAGAGAGAGAGAGAGAGAGAGAGAGAATTGTTACATTAAAGAAGTTTTAGTCTGCGCAAAAGCAAGTATGACCTGAAAGAAGTCTGGGGCTTGGTGTTGGTCAGATGATTTCTTTGGTTATTCTCGGGGAAAACCAGCCAAGCAATGAAGTCAGAGGACTATGGTTCATTTTATTCCTCATCACCCAAAAGTAGCTTCTCTGATTTTTCTCATTTTTTTCTCCTTTTTAGGACGGGGCAAGGAGAGTAGTTTTTCATATTACTCTTATCATCATTGTTATTTAATAACAATTCACTATCAGAACATAGAAAGTACTTTTCCTACAGGAAACTCCCTTCTGTTACTCACTTACTTGCTTTCAATTTATACTTTGTCTAATGCCAAAGAGAATCTGAGGCAGATTCCAATTAAAAACAAAAGAACAAAACAAAACAAAAAAAACCCTGGATGACATGGGACCTGAACAGCCAAGTCAGCAAGATAATCCAACCAAACCATGCTAGAAGGACGATTAGTCTTGGAATCTGTTTCCTCTGGGATTCTTCACAGCAAGAATTTCCCCAAGGCAAAGAGGAAATACAGTAAAATCTGCCCGTATATACATACAAAGCACCCATACACATTTTATATAAAATTCAAGGTATTTGCTTTTGGAAAGTTTGCAGAAGTAGTAGTCCAGGGTTAAAGTAGCATCTGACTCCACCAGTAATTGTAAGACACTCTGGAAGGAGCTGTGAGGCAAATAAAAATAAGGAATGGTACCCCTGTCCTCGAAGAGTTTACAGTTGTATAGGGAACCATGAGTCCTAGAACCATTATACACTAAGCAGCCACAGTGGACCATGTTCTGGGCATGGCCCTGGGAACACAGTGAGGAAAAAACAGAGGATTCCTGCCCCAGTGCCTTGTGCACCAGTGGAAGAAAGAGAAAGAGGCATTAAACATAATTAAATCCCTTTTTTTTTTTTAAGTAAGCTCCATGCCTAGTGTGGAGCCCAACGCAGGGCTTGAACTCACAACCCTGAGATCAAGATCTGAGCTGAGATCAAGAGTCAGACACTCAACTGACTGAGCCACCCAGGCGCCCCAAGTCTTATTTTTTTAATTGTGGCATAATACATATATCATAAAATTTAACATCTTAACCATTTTTAAATATACAGTTCAGTGGCACTAAGTACATTCCTATTGTGCAACCATCACCACCATCCATCTCCAAACCTCTTTTCATCTTGCACAACTGAAACTTTGTATCTATTAAATAACTCCCCCTCCCCCTCCCCTCCAGCAAAAAAAAAAAAAAAATCTTTGATTGTGAATATGGTCAGTGCTTTGAGGGAGATGAAGAGGACCCTGTGACATAAAATGATGGGACAGCAGGAAGGACTCCCACCCAGAGATGGTGGTGAGGAGAGGCCTTTGGGGGTGAAGACAGTCACCCAGCACTAAAGGCTGGGGAGGCAGATCAAGAGTGGAAAGAAGTATAAGCCAGGCAGAAGGAATAGCATGTGTGGTGGCTCAGTGTCACGGCACAGTCCGCCTTCTCCCAGGGAAAAAAAAAAAAAAAAAAAAAAGGATCCAGTGTGGTTGGAGCTGGGGCCAGGAGGGTGAAAAGTTTTCGTTTAGCATGTGTGTGGATGTTTGTGTATCCTCATCATGATTCAGTAGAATCATCCTCACCGTGTCCTAAACTAACACGGTCCGTCTGCAGCTTTTTAGTAACCTGGCGTACAAACTCACCACGGCTTCTCAGAACTCCAGGCAGTGCCTGCAGCAAGAATTCTCAAAAATCCTTCCTGGCTGGCTGAACAAGTGCATCTTCCTTGATACAGGCCCAGAGCGGGGAGGTCTGAGAAGAGCAGGTGGTCGGCGTACTCCTCGCAGCCCGCTTCCCATCCCAGTGGCCTGGAGTGGTGGCATCAGGATGAGGGAATGTCTCTGTGGCATGGGCCCCCAGGAGCATTTTGTGTGTGGGTGGGAAGCAAGAGCAGTGGGTTCTAGATAGGGAGGTGCAGGTGGCATGAGAACTGGACAGTCTGACGGCTGCTCTAGCCAGCTGGCTGTCCTTCTCCTCCCCGCGAGGCCTGTGCACAGAGCCAAGGTTTTTTTCAAACAGCTTTGCACATGTTCTCGGTTGCAACTCAGAGGTCTAACCCACGGATCCTGCAAGAGATTCCTTTGACCTGAAAAATCATAATGGCAGTTAGTTTTACTTAGCTCTCAAACCGGCCTCTGAGTGGTTCCTGTAGAACTCCTAAATTTGAGTAGCCTATGAACTTGACAGCAGAAACTAGTGGGAGAGCCCTTTTGAATCGTTTGCACACTGTCCATTTATTTGAGCGTTGATGACAGTTGGTGATACCTATCCCAAATTTTGGCAGCACCACGTTAGTCTCCCCGCCACCTTAGCCCAGTAATGAACAAGGGAGGTGCTTCTTTCCTTCTTTATTGCTGGTAGGGAGTTGTTTCATTACCCTAGAGGAAGGAAGCTTGTAGTTACCTTTGCTGCAGAGAACCTTCATCTCACCCATGTAAAAGGTGAATAAAGTTATTTAGGAGAAAATTGTATTGGGAATTTTTTTGTCTTTTTGAAGAGCTGAGTGAAGTCTTTGGAAACACAGAAAATTCTTTTTCTCGTCTAGAAAGAGCTTACTGCCTGGTGGAAGTTGAAGGTTTAACTTCCATGCTGTGAAGGCTTTCTTGGCAGGCTTTAGAAAGTAATCTGCCCCTGGCTCTCCCCAAACCTCCCCATCCTCCCGCCTGCAGCTTGAGGACCCCTCAAAATAGTAACCGAAATTATAACCAACCTTCAGATGATGATGTCTTGGGTAGGTTACTGCCCACCTTGCACTAAGTGAGGATTATTTCAGAGCAAATGTATTTACGAACAGCACTAAAAAACTGGAATTAGAATGCCAAGCCAATCTGAAATTTATAATATTTTTATTTGTTTAAGCAGAGGTGAAATCTGAAATATTTTAGAATCCTGTCTCTTGGTTTTCTTTTCTTTTTTTTTTTTTAAAGATTTTATTTATTTGAGAGAGAGAGAATGAGAGAGAGAGCACATGAGAGGGGGGAGGGTCAGAGGGAGAAGCAGACTCCCTGCCGAGCAGGGAGCCCGATGTGGGACTCTATCCAGGGACTCCAGGATCATGACCTGAGCCGAAGGCAGTCGCTTAACCAACTGAGCCACCCAGGCGCCCTTGGTTTTCTTTTCTTTTTCTTTCTTAGCCACGTACCTCTCCCCCTGAAACAAAGTCTTGTGTGTGTCCCGATATACAAAACCAATCAGGAACATGGCTCTTGGTCTCTCCCTTTGCCCTTCCCAGCATGTGATGGCCCATAAGGCACCTCCAGGGGCATTAGATAGAGGCCACTGGGTCACAGAGTGAGACTGGTTATCTCTCTTACCCCCCGCACACATCAGCTGAGCAGGCAAGATGGTTGGCAGAGCCAGGCCTAGAACCCTAGGACCTTAAAATCCAGTCTAAGGATCAAATCATAATAGCTAATATTTAGAGAGGGTCCATGACATGCCAGGAAAAATATTCTGTATAGTTACATGGTTTATCATATTTAATCTTGCACTGATGACACGGGTGGTATTATCTGTCTTATACGTACACAGAGGAAACCGAGTCCCTTTGTCACACAGCAGAGCTGGTGACATAAACTCCCTTCTGTCTCACCCCGGAGTCCACATTCTCCTCTAATGGGAATACTGCCTGCTCTCATGCCATGTCTCTAAAACAGAAGATGAACTTAAGCATCTCAAGATTTTAAACACTTGACTCTCCCTAAAACTACTTTCTCTTTTTAAAAGTAGACAGACAGACAGACATGACTTGGGCCCTTAAAAATGTGGCCAGGGTGGCACATAAATGGGCATAGGCTATTTCTAAATTGTCGCTTTAAATTTTGCCAGCGCAGCTTCTAGGCTGGTAGTTTTGTTTGTTTTTTAATATAGTTTTGACGCTGTTTATGTGCGGAGGAATGCTACCGTCCCTCTTCCTTGAAGGCAAGCCTGGGATACCCGGGGCCACATCAGAGGATGTGTACCCAGAAGGCGGTGGGAGGGAGGGAGGTAAATGATAGTGTTCGAGGGCTTGTTGATTTTTTGCATATCTCCCAAACATGTATTCATGTGTTCATCCGGAAGCTAAGACAACCTTAGCGTTTCCCACTTTTTCCTGTTTGTTCTCTTTCTTCAGTCTCCTTGATACTTCTTTCAAAATTATCTCTAGTAGGAATTCTTAATCGCAGGAATCAAACTGAGGGTTGTTGGAGTGGGGGGTGGGGTGGGAGGGATGGGGTGACTGGGTGATAGACACTGGGGAGGGTATGTGCTCTGGTAAGCGCTGTGAATTGTGCAAGACTGTTGAATCTCAGATCTGTACCTCTGAAACAAATAATGCAATATATGTTGAGAAAAAAAAAAAAGAAGAAGAAGAAGAAGAAGGTAGCGGGAGGGGAAGAATGAAGCGGGGGAAATCGGAGGGGGAGACGAACCATGAGAGACGATGGACTCTGAAAAACAAACAGGGTTCTAGAGGGGAGGGGGGTGGGAGGATGGGTTAGCCTGGTGGTGGGTATTGAGGAGGGCACATTCTGCATGGAGCACTGGGTGTTATGCACAAACAATGAATCATGGAACACTTCATCTACATAAGAATAAAAAATTAAAAAAAAATTTATCTCTAGTAAATCCTAAGACCCAGTTAAAGACTTATCTTTAGATAAATTGATTTCTACGCATGATGACCATCATTGTCCAGTGTAAGATTTGGAGGACAATCCCAGATAAAGGAAATAGGATCACTGTCTGTTTTCCTCGGGTTGTTTAACATGTGTGCCAATTTGCAGATTGTTTGTATTAATCAAAAAAGCAAAACATGCCCCTCCCAAAGGGACAAAGACACGTGTCCCCTGCACCTCTGCCCCCAAATGCACCGTGAGACTTGAAAGTGAGCCAGGATTGGAAAATACTGGATTGAGATAATGTTATTTTTTTAAACACCTGGCTAATTTAATACAAAGTGTTTACACTTCATTTTGCTGGCAGTGGATGTACTCTGTAGGTGGTGGAAGATTTCCTGTTAAGTTTTGCAAGTTCCAAGGGAGGAGAGTTACAATATGTACCCTCTGTGGTCACAGCCTCATGAAGGGTGATTTCTTAATCCCCTATTGTTACATGTGTAGGTGAACGGTCGGTATTGCTGAAGGTGTACTTTCAACCCCTGGACCATTGCAAGTTCATGGTCACACTAATGAAAATAAGTAGAAGTGGTCTTTTCAGGAATTCTAAATCTTGAGTCTTGCAGAAAGATCATCTTTTCCCTAAATGTGTGCCCCGGTCAGAATTGCCGGCTACAATACCTCGTGGGTGAAGCGGATATTTTGAGCATGACTGAGCTTATTAAGAGCCGGAGGCACTTCCTCTACTGGGGTTTAGAAATTTCAAAGGATGGGGGTTGGGGTGGAGGAATTATGGCAGGCACTACAGAGAGGGCAGGAGGATGGAAGCAACAGGTTCCAAATGTATCCACTGAGCTCCTGCAGAGCACAGGGTGGGCTGGGAATGTGAATTTAGAGGAAGATAAGGTTTGCCCATCTGCAGCAGGAAGAAGTGGGGGGGATGTAGGCACTGTTATTTAGATGGGGGTGAGGGGTACAATTGAGGTGGGAGTGCATTTAATAGGCTTTACTTAGACCACGAGAGATAAGTTTGTGGAGTAGGGACAGGTGCAATTAGAAGGAAAATACCTTGAATAGGCAGGTTCAGAATTGGAAAATGGGGGAAAATAATCCATCTCAAAATTTACAACCTCGGGGCACTCAGCCAGCTCAGTCAGTGAAGCGGGCGCCTCTTGGTCTCGAGGTTGTGAGTTTGAGCCCCACATTGGGTGTAGAGATTACTTTTAAAAAAGAAGTTTAAAAAAAAAAATTTGCCAACCGTGCCAAAGGGGATGTGTGAGTACGTTGTCCTGAAAGGAGTCTTGTGGTCTTAGAGGTCTGAGAGATGCCTCTCTTTGCAGGAGAGTAGGGCCTGGGAAGAGCACATCACGGTATGGCAGGGGCCCTGGGCTCGGAGCTCCGGAGACCCGGGTACTGGGCCCAGCTCTCCTGTGTGGTGTGACTCTCAGAGCTTCAGCTGTCTGCGTTTCCTTTTCTGTGCATGCCAAGTGAAGGCGAAGACATTTGACTGGATGGTCCTGGGTTGCTTTCAGCTCCAGACAACGATGTCTCTCTCTCTCGTTGGGGCTTTCATCTCCTTTCAGAGATGCTCCCAGCTAGGCAATGAAGCATGACAAAGGCAGGCAGCCCTGCTTGGGGGTGGAGTGTGGCCTTAGGTGAGAGGTGCTCCTGGGTGAATGGGAAACCAAGAAGCCTTTTCCTTCTTTAGGACACTCCACTTAGCAAGCATTGCACAGAGCCTGGCTCAAGCTGCAGTGAACGAATGCTGACTTCAGTCTTTACCCTGGGTTTCAGGTCACTCTGATTGTTTGCAAAACATGTTCTTTTTTTGTCCCTTGCCAGTACTTGTTCTCTCTGTAAGACACAAACAGGTCCGGAGGGATTCTGTGCGCCAATTTGCAGCAGAACGTTGGGACTCCCGCACCCTGGCCTCCGAGGCCCTCTGCTCGGAATGAGGATGCCCCAGGAACTCAGGAGACAGATGTGACATCAAGTTCGAGGAAGTTACCATGGAGCTTATTCCTTTGAAGGACAAAGAAGAGATAACTCTAACGTTTTCGGATCCCTATCTTCAGTTTCTTCAAGTTCAGGGTTTTGGATAGATTTTTGAAGAAGAGCTTTGTGCTTGAGAGTGTTCCTTTTCTTTTCTCTCTCTCTCTTTTTAAAGCAACTTAGCCAGTTTGGGGTTTTCAGTGTTTCGGGAAAGGGTTAAAAAGTTGACTTGTGAAGCACAGTCACGTGTTTTAGAAGTTGCTGTCTTCCTGATCCCTTCATTTTCGCAAGTAAACCTTATACACTCCCGTGGTATGCCAAACATGTGGCTTCGCAGGCACACTCATACTCACTGGGGCTTGAGTGCAATTGGACCCCTTTATGTTTATGAACTTTTTGTGCAAATTGCCTCAGTCTTCAGGCCAAGGATGGAAAGAAAGAATGATTCTTGGATGTGGTTTCCAAGTTTGGAACCTCATTTGTGTTTTGCACATTAGAGCTGCCCTGCTTGTTTTTTTGTTTTGTTTTGTTTTAATAAAATTAGCCCTGGGCGCCTGGGTGGCTCAGTTGGTTAAGCGACTGCCTTTGGCTCAGGTCATGATCCTGGAGTCCCAGGATTGAGTCCCGCATCGGGCTCCCTGCTCAGCAGGGAGTCTGCTTCTCCCTCTGACCCTCCCCCCTCTCATGCTCTCTCTCTATCTCATTCTCTCTCAAATAAATAAATAAAATCTTTAAAAAAATAAAATAAAATAAAATAAAATAAAATAAAATAAAATAAAATTAGCCCTAAGTGTTAAGTTCTTCCATCTCTCAAAGAAAATTCCTTCGAAGCCTGAAAATCAGACTGTAGTATATAACAGAGAGAGCTTGGGAGGCAGTGAAAAGATAAAGATGTGGGGTGGGGGAAATTTTGCTCAGACAGGAAGGGGAGAGAGAACCACCTGTCTCCCAGCACACGCTGGGTTTGCTGCCCATCATCCCTTCAGCCTGGCCCGCAGTGTCAGATCATTTGCCATGATTGACAGGCCCATGAGTGGCCGTGTCTGAAGGGGAAAGTCCCTGAACTTTGCACCCTGCTTTTCAGAGCTAACAGTGAGGCCTTGCCATATTTTGCTTCACATTCCAGTTTTCTTAGAACCCTAAGTGATGTTGGACCTGCAGCAATACAATTCACTTTATAATTTGGATAGTACTTTGGGAAAAAGCTGACTATCTAAAACCAGAAATGATACTAGATATTTAATGGTTCAAAGATCAAATAGAAATATGCTCTCAGAGGTTTCCTATTTAACTGGAAAGAGCAGAAGGTACCTGGGAGCCCATCTCCATGGGGTTTTTAAAACTGAAACACACTCTTTCAACTAGCATTTTACACATGAGATGACTATGTTAGCACTTCAGCTCAACCCAGTTTTATCGATCACTTACCAAAAAAACCCCATAAACCAAGAAATTCAACTACAAGGGTTAAAAAAAAATTTTTTTTAAGTTGGACGAAGGGGAGTCTTCAACTTGGAATCAACCTTTCCAAAGTATAGAGTCAAGATTTTTCCCCACACTAGGGACTCCTGGGTGGTTCAGTCAGTTAAGCGTCTGCCTTCTGCTCGGGTCACGATCTCAGGGTCCTGGGATTGAGCCCCGCATCAGGCTCCCTGCTCAGCAGGGAGTCTGCTTCTGCCTCTGCCTCTGCCCCTTTCCTCCCCCTGCTCCTGCTGTCTCTCCCCGTCTCTTTCAAATAAACATATAAAATCTTTAAAAAAAAGAAAAAGATTTTCCCCACATGAAACTGACAAAAATGATAATTTCCAATAGGACTGGATTTATATCACCAAAATGGGATTTTAGCACTTTTTAATGCTTTCTGGAAGGGTGATAACATTTTTATCAAAACTATTGCCTCCCCCAACCACCACCACCGCCACCACCCACAACCATAAAAAACTAAACAAAATCAAATATAAACCGACGGAATTCTGTGGGAATGACAAGGTATTTTTGGCTTGGGTGTCTTTGTTTTGGTTTTTTTTTTTTTTTAGATTTTTGTATGTGCATAATAATCTTTGCAAGGACATCCCAACATTCTACATTTGTATGTTTTTCAAGGCACTTTTGAATCATCAACTAGATTAAATGAAAGTTCGATGAATTTTTGTGGGGGTAGGTGTTCTGTGGGTCAGTTGTCTGGGACTGGTCCTCAGAAGGTTTATGTGGTAATTCTGTGAACCAGAAGGTATGGTCATCTGGGACACTCAGTTCCCCTTCTTTCCCGATAACAGAGCTTACTGTACTTGGGAAGTCTAGTGCATCTTCTGTGGTTTTTCCACAGTAGTAAAAATACTTTAACTTTGGGAAACGGGGCCAGCAATCAGATTAGATCGTGGAAAAGAATAACGTGGTGTTGTAGCATAACGTATGCTCTAAAATAGATGTTTACAAGTCCAAAAGTGCACCGTCGGGAAATAACAGGATCAAAGGAGAAAAAAGCAGAGAAGCTGGAGAGGTAAAATGATTAAAAGCCTACTGTTACCACCCATGCTCCTCAGGTAGATTCCATTACAGAAGGAGAGAGCGTTTTTCTCTCAAGCCACCTAAAAAGTTTTTTTTCAAGGCACAGTACTGTGTTTAAAAAGCATATACGTCTTTGGGGCACCTGGGTGGCTCAGTCGGTTAGCCATCCAACTCTTGATTCCAACTCAGGTCATGATTTCGGGCTTGTGGGATCGAGCTGTGCGTCGGGCTCTGTGCTGGGCGTGGAGCCTGCTTGGGATTCTCTCTCTCCCTCTCCTTCTGTCCCTCCCCTCTCCGCTGTCTCAAAAAAGTAAAAATAAAAAATAAGATGAGAAGCATGTAAATCTTGAAGGGCTCAAATTTAAATAATCAGTAAAAACTTAATCTCCCAAGAAACTGGACCAAAGACATTGAAAGACAGTTAATTCAAGAGGTGCTGCAAATGACCAAGAAGTGGGATGGGGGAGGAGGGAGGCAAAAAACCCAACCTCACTGGCAGAAAGAAAGATTTCTTTAGGGGTTTAGGGGCCATTTTCCCTTTCCTTTTACAAGATGTGCCACTTTTGAGGCTGTCTCAAAGAAGGTGCTAGGGTCCCTGGAAGCATTTTCCAAAAGAGGACCCTGAGAGGACTTTGCAGAATTGTGAGGTCTTCAACTAGGTGTGTGTCGTCCCAAGGAGGCAGCTTTGGAAGAGCTGTTCGTGCTTATTTGTTCCACACCTGTGAGGAGGCTGCACCATGATGCAATAGTATACAGGTGTGCATGCACACATGTAAATTCTACACATACTATAGAAATCGACCTCTGCAGGTGCTTCACGCATTTATCACTGTGTCCTGGTTAAATGGTTCACTTGTTGACGAGTTTTGTCCAAAACATGGCCTGTTGGTCTCTGAAGCATGGTTTCCCTGCAAGTGGTTACGTTCAGTGAATTCACTTAAATGACATTGATGTCAGTGTTTATGTATGTGGAAAGGAGCTTTTGCGTGGGGTGGGCAGCAGTATACCTTTTGGACGGACAGTATCTACCAAAATGAGTAGGAAGAAGCGATATGTGTAACCACAGCTCTATAGCATGGGGCTCCTCGCGGGTATGTGCAATAAACAATCTATCAGGAGCATTGATAACTTGGTCAACACCAGTAGGGCATGCAATTGCCCAGAAATGGGCCCTAACACCGGTTTTAAGAGCTGTAGCCAAAACCACAAAGCTGGAGGCCTCTCCCTCCAAGCTTGGCCTCCGCTTGGACAAAACAGCCCCCAATTTGTCCCTACGGGACACAGGCCTGCCTTGTTAGGAAATCAGCAAAGTTTAGGAGCCCACAATACCTCACATAACTCTGTGTACAGTAACAGGGAGTGGAAATAGGGCTGTAAGCACGAACAACCAGACAAGTTATAAATATAGAATACTCTCTCAATTCCACTTTAGTTAGTCATGGAGGGACAGTGTGAGTTTTATAAACTTATAAGGAATATACAAACAGTTCCAAATTTAAAATAACTTGGAGTAATTTTTAAGTGTGTGAAAAGAATATTTTTTCCACCCTGTCCATTTAAGCATCTGTGATGGGCAATAGTAAGTGATGTGTGTCTTTATGGGCTCATGCCTGGCGGTTGCAGCGCTGGGGAAGAGTTTCAAAAGAATTACCCATTTGACAGTGAAAGACTCACACACACACACACACACACACACACACACACAAAAGATGGAGGTTGGGGGTGTGAGTTATGTAAGAGGCAGACACCTGGTATTCCCACGGTGAGAAGCAGGTATGGGCTGTCCTTGGCACAGTCTTCCTGGCCCCCTGAAGTCTTCCCCCCTTTTCCTTGATTTTTTTTTCCCATTGAAAGTGTCTTTCCCAAAATTTGTATGTAGGCTTTGAATATGAGTTTATTTTTAAAAAGACTTATTTAGGGGCGCCTGGGTGGCTCAGTCATTGGGTGTCTGCCTTCGGCTCAGGTCATGATCCCCGGGGTCCTGGGATCGAGCCCCGCATCGGGCTCCCCGCTCTGCAGGAAGCCTGCTTCTCCCTCTCCCACTCCCCCTGCTTGTGTTCCCTCTCTCGCTGTGTCTCTCTCTGTCAAATAAATAAATAAAAATCTTTAAAAAAAAAAAGATTTATTTATTTATGGGGGGAGGGGCAAAGGGGGAGGGAAAGAGAGAATCTTCAGCAGACTCCCTGCTGAGCACAGAGCCTGCTGCTGGGCCTCGATCTCACGACCCTGAGATCATGACCTGAGCCAAAATCAAGAGTCAGACACTTAACGGACGCCTTGATTTATACACTTTAAATGGGTGAATTGTGTGTGAGTTATATCTCAATAAAGCTGTTACGAAAAATGTGTAAAGGAAGAAAAAAAAAATCACATAGCCCACAAAAACCAAAACCAGCTCAGCCAGAGGAGGATTCCTGATCTGTCTTCTACTCCTCGCTTAGTTTTGGTATTCCTTGTGATTCTGCATTGTATCTTTCAACCGATGGATGCTTTTTCTTTAGTCTTCTTATTAGTTAGTGCTAGAAATTTTTACTTAGTAGTGATGCTATCTGTAACTTTCCTCCTTTGGGTTTCTTGCTTGCTTTTTTTTTTCTTTTTTCTCCCCGTTTTCCCCCATGCTCTGCCCAGCACTACTTCTTGGATCTTGGAGACTTAAGTGACCCAATGGGCACTGTCTGTAGATGATTATTTCTTTTGCTCATTAATGAAATATTCACAGTAGCCAGTATGAAATGTTTTCCCAGACCTCTTGGCTTACCTTGTGTACTAGACAGTGAGGTCTAGTCTCGGAGCTTGACTATTTCTTATTTGCGTAAGCCTTGATTATATGTGTTTATGTGCCCGACCTAGGGGAAGGCATAGAACTGTTTGTTTGTTTTTTTCTTCCTCCTCCATGACCAAATGTTCAGTCTTGCTGAGACAGATGAATGGGTGAAGAAAATGAACTCTGGTTATCTACTCTCATGAGTAAGACTTATCTGGCTGACATGGGTTCTGCAGGTCACGGAGCTCCCTGGGCCTTGCTGGTCTGGCTTCCCGATAGCACAGTCATGTATATAGAGTTGCATTTGCACCATAGAACATGTGCTAACTCAGTGCCTTCCCCGGTAGGAGCTGCGGCTTCCACGTTGCAACTTGAGCAGTGACATTTAATGATAAACCAGACAGGGCTCAGCCTTGCAAACTTGTGCTGGAAAAAAGGTCCTTGAGGGTTCTATTTGCTATAACTCAATAAACAAAGAAGGCTTAGTGGGCACACGTTATCTCCTTAATATCACCTGGACGCTTGCCCCTTTTCCAGCGTGTCATGTTTCATGGATTTTGTCCTTCCTTCGGACTCTTACACCTCAGGGCAGAAAAAAAGGGTGCTAGGACTTGTGATTTATATATATTTTTCCTGATGGATGCATGCTTAAAAAGAAAAGTGGCATGAGAAGGACACCTTAGCCCTTTCCTTGTAGACGACAGACCAGCTGAAACATCGTGCCACCGCAGGACAGAGTGGGTGAAGAGGCTGCCATCCCCCGTCTGGGAGATCTAGGTTTCAAGCCCACGTTTACAGCTTAACAATGATTAAAGTGGACCGTTAATAGCCCTCGACAATGATTAAATCTCTGTGCCTTACAGTCATTTACAAATGAGGATGATGATACCCCGTGTGATTGCTAGGAAGATTACATTAATGTATATAAGGTACTGAATGGGTTGTCAGGCATGTGGAAAATACCCCCGTGAACGTTAACTTTATGTTAACAGAGAGACCTGTATTCAGATCAAAGTTGCATCCATATAGGAGAGACCCAAACCGTTACTGTGAAAAAGAAGACAGGAGTTTTCGGCAATGAGAAGCTCCGAATGAGCTGTCTCAGTGTGGTGATGATAGTTATTTTAGAGATCATGCAGAGATCACCCCAAGCATACTGCCTTGGTCATGGAAGACCACCGTGGGTCTCCTAGTCCCCTTGTATTCCACACCATCCCAACTACTTCTGCTGTGTGTTAAGAGTAGGTTTGGGGGCAGGTGTTTAGAAGCGATGGTATTAATGTGTGTTGCATGAGCTATGACTGAGGAAGGCACTCGGAGGGAGGCCAGGATAACCGTCTCAGAATTTTGAGCCTGTGTATTTGAAAGTCTGACCTGTAAAGAAGAGAACCTCTACTTCCCCTGAGTATCAGACAAACTGAATGCGGCCTGGGGAGCGTGCCAGGGAGGAAAAGGTGTTCTTGTTGGGTGGAAAGAACAACTTGGTCAAAGTTGGTGCCACCTGGCAGTTGGAATAACACTTTCTCTAAGGTAACCAACCCCCTAGATATTGCTTGAAGGCTCACCTAGGTTTTTGTAGAGAAGTATCTGAGACCAGCATGAGATGTGCTTGACCTTGAAACTACCTTTCCCCTCCCTCTAAGACCCTGTGCTTGGATGACAGGGGTGAATATGACTGTGTAAGTACTTGTTTGCTTCTAGACAGAAGACAGATCTCATAGCCCTCAGAGCTTCTGCTATTGTATATTCCAAAGCAGGATAGAGTGGAAGGTTAAAGAAGACAGTTACCTGGGGAGCTGGGGGGGGGGTGGGGGAGGAGGGGGTGGTCAGGAGCAGAAGTCTGTAACTTCTTCCCCACCCTCTACAAACCTCAGTATTTCAGAAAGTTCAGATGTTAACACAAGGATGCTTTGTCCAGGGGCCTTCCTGTTAGGAAAGAAGGGGACTCCGAACCGGGTCTTGAAAACCTCTTCAGGTTGCAAAGAGGAACTCCTTAGTACACATTTGGGAGAAAATGAGAGCTTTCAGGCACACTATGTTCAAAAACTGGGGCCCACCTCTTTTGCTCACCAGCCTTTCTGTGCTCACTGTGAGTTCTGTTCCCCAGGCCTCTCTCTGTCTCTGCGCGCATTCCCAGAGCCCTGGTTCTCACCATAACCTTTCAGTGGGTGCACTGAATACTTTTGGTTCCAAAAAGAGAAGACAAAGTATCTTCAGGATTCTAACCATGAAAATGTCTCTCTGGCTGGCTGCTACTCCAGCACAAGAGGAGGTTTCTTCTTTTTTTTTTTAAGATTTTATTTATTCATTTGAGAGAGAGAGACCACAAGCAGGGGGAGAGGCAGAGGGAGAATCAGACTCCCCGCTAAGCAGGGAGCCCGATACGGGGCTCAATCCCAGCACCCTGAGATCGTGACCCGAACCGGAGGCAGACGCTTAACCGACTGAGCCACCCAGGTGCCCCAGGAGGAGGTTTCTTTTGGCATTGAGAGGAGAAGCATTGTTGCAAATGTGACTTTCTTCTGTGAACATTTAAGACACTGGGGTTCCCACTTGAACTTTCTTTTGCCATGGGTAACTGATTTGGTTTACCAGCTTACAGTTTTCCAGGCAGAAGCTTGTCTGAGAGTTGTTTTAAGCTCCACCTGGGATTTCTGGGCAGTGGTTCTCTGGAGTTTTCCATTAGCCAGTTCTCAGGATGTCAAGAAACTTAACAGTCGATTCTTCTTGTCTTCCTTTTGAGAAAATTGTGCTTTGCTATATATACATACATCATACACATACACACATAGGTATGCATCTAGCTCACATATAGTTGTACAAGGATTATTTTAGTTTTATTTCACGGCTTCTAAGCGTTTTCACATAAGGCTGCTTTTCCATGCTAGCTGACTTACTTAGAGAACTCCAGACTAATACACTAGGATAAAATATAGCAGCCCTCCCTGAGCCGGAGAAGCCTTGATGTTCCTCACCACTTTGCTCCCATTGATAGAGGTCTTTGCTTGGGGTGATAGGTGGGGAGGAGTATGTGCATGTGGATAAAAGGGAGGACAGACTGAAGATGATTTTACAGGGTGAGAGGATCCTGTGTACACCAAGCAACACATCTCGAACTGAACCAGTCTTTCTCTGTCCCTCCAAAAACAAAAGCTGGCCACACTTCCCACATTCTCCAGATGTATCTTACATCTGCCGGCTCCCCCCCACCTGCATCACCGCCTCCCTGATCTGGACCACCATCATGGCTCACAGAGATGGCTACCGTGACTCTGCTCCATGGGTCACCGTCCATTCTGTTTTCTACTCAGCAGCCAGAGTGATCCCTCTAAAATGTATATCTGCTCATGTGACACCCTGCTTAGAATCCTTAAATAGCACCCCTTTCCTTTTTAAGAGTAGTCCAAACTCCTACTCGTAGGTTTTCTCTGCCGCTGGTCTCACCATCTTTCCTGTCTCCTGCACCCCTCCGGTCCAGTCAGTCACACGTTCATTCTGAGTCTGGTCCTCTTGGCCCATGCTGCCCATCAGCCCTGCCAACACCCATGCACCTGGCTAGCTCCTGCTGGCTTTTCAAGCTTGGGCCTGGCAGTCCCTTCTCCAGGAAGGCCCTCCTCACTGGTCCTTTGCTTGCCCCTCTTGGTACTCCCATTGCCTGCCCTCAGGGTGGGGAGCCCCCCCGGGGGATGCTGGCTGTCTTGTGCTTGCCTGTCTGTAGGACCTAGCCTAGGGCCTGGCTTGTAAGGCTGATATTTAATGAAGGGAGCCTTTCTCATCCCTTCATCTGTGGCTAAATGCTTCCTGGAGGACAATGCTGACAGCCTTGAGTGGACTTGGGCATTCAGCTGACCCAGCTGTGGTCCTTCCCCACCCCCCACCCCTGGTATCCGATGGAGTCACCTCCTCCCCTGACAGGACAAGAAAACCGTAAAATTTCTCTGGCTCCTTTATGTCCCTGATGCACTTTGGAGCTGAAGTGCACTTTCCTGGAGTTAGCGGCGGTTCACCTTTATGCATAATGATGCCTGTCAATTAGGAAAGACATCCCTTTTTTTCATATGGAACAGTGGTATGTCACTTAGGGTAGCCCAGAAATAACTAAGATGTCTCTAAACTAGCCTGTGTTTTGCGTTAGAAGCTTGACCTCATTCGAACATCCATGAACTTATTTCTATTCTTTAGAAATTAGTTGGGATAAAATTGTGACTCAAGTGGCCCCCTTTCCATTTTTTGTTCCCTGAGAAGAGGCTGAGTTCTCCACCTTCTCTTCCAACAGAACACTTTATAATCATATGCTTTTAAAAATGGTTGCTCTTGAGTAAAGATTGTTAAGGAACTCCCTGGCAAGAACAAAAATAAATGTTTAAAAAAAAACTTAGAAAGAACTTAGTGAATATAAGGACACTGGGGAGGGGGAGGGAGTAAGGCTGGTGTGTGACTTATTTCCTGTCCCCCATTTCCTGTCCCCCAAAAATGAAGAGAATGAGCTTTTATATGCAGTGCCTCATTTTTATGTGACTGTGACCCCCAAATCAATCCTTTTAGTGATAGACGTGGGACATGCCGTTAGCTTTTCCAACAATTTAGATCGGTTTTGGTTTTCATCGTTGGTCATTCTAAGAATTCCAATGAGTAGAAGGATCTCGTGGGCAAAATAAATTTGCTTTTCCCCCTGTATATTTGTAGTTTATAGCAGCTTTCATTTTTCTTTTATTTTGAAAAGCAGAAATGCCTTTAATCACATTAGGTGTGTTCCTTCTTCGTGGAAGCCAGGAAAGAGGTCCCCTTCCTTTCTCTCATAGCTCTGTAGTTGGAAATTTGGTAACTACTAAATTTTAAGTTCTGGCATTTGTATGGAGAAGCCATCCATCTGCTGGCGAGACATACTGCCCGGGGCTTTTCGAGAAATCCCTTAATAGTCCTAAACACTAATAATATTTATATACATTGAGATGAGACAAAATTTACAGCAGGCTTCTGGGGCTGACTCCAGGACTCTCTAATCCTGAATTTCCCGCGTGTTTTCCTGCCTCCCAGAATCCTCGGGTTCTGCTCTGGCCAGGGGAACACCAGCTTCTGTCCCTGGAGCAGTCTCTTATTTACAGAGTTTGTCCTCTAGCAAACAGGTCACCTCTCCTTTCTCCCCACCCCCCATCACACTCCATTCTTATTCCCCTCGAGTAGTCGATAGGTGTCGGGCAGTTTGGATCACGTACCATAAAGGAACCCCTTGATTTGTGATCCCTATAAGAGGAATTGTTCTGCTTATAAATAACATGATTTTACCTAATTTAAGCTTTGTTGAAATTCCTTCTGAAGGAGCTCTCCTTGCCAAAACAAAACCCTAATTCCCCAGCCTGCATGCTGCTTGTGGCAAGAACTGACTGACCGTGCATTTCCACGTAACACACGCCTTTGAAGGGTCTCGGGGGACCGCTGCCCAGAGATGCCGTTTCCATCGGAATGGGGAATGGAATGCAAAATACATCTGCAGATACTTTGTCAGGTTTGGGGGATTTCTTTTTTCTTTCTCCTAGTGGAGATGCCCAACATTTCATGTGGGTATAGCTGATTCCCAGCGAGTGCACAGGGATATTTTTTTTCTATTCTTTTAAGTGCTCTCGAGTTTTTAGTACTATTTATTTTTTTATTTTTATTTTTTTTTAAGATTTTATTTATTTATTTGAGAGAGAGAGTGAGAGAGAGAAAGAGCACAAGAGGGGGGAGCGGGAGAGGGAGAAGCAGACTCCCCGCCGAGCAGGGAGCCCGATGCGGGACTCGATCCCGGGACTCCAGGATCATGACCTGAGCCGAAGGCAGTCGCTTAACCAACTGAGCCAGCCAGGCGCCCCTTTTTAGTACTATTTAATATTAATGCCTGCCGCTTATGATTTTATATAGCATGTTACTTAAATTATAAGTGAGGGAAAGGGGGCTTGGCAAGCAGATATTGGCCCCCATTAGTCTCTGTTGGTGATCGTGAGATTCTTCATCAATTTTCCCTTCCTCCAATCACAAAGCATGGTGGTGGCTGATGGCCGGGGACTTCAGTACTCCAAGTGGGGTGTGCGCTCAGCGCAGCTGGTTCCTGCTAACACTCGAGACTCTGAACACGGGGTTCTTCAGCCAGTTTCATGTTAACCACATGAACCCAGGGGTCTATTATATTACAGAAACCTCGTAGGGGCAACACAACAAGGCTGTGTCTCTCCTCTCCCCTCACCTGATCCCTCTTCTGTCAGCTCGGCCCGCTCTGGTCGTGGTACCCTCTGTGCTGCTGCTGATGACCTCTCCATTATGAAAATCTGACCGTGTTGCTCCTCCCCTGCCGAAAATCTTCAGTGATGCCCATCACCCACCAGTTGGCGACTAGCCTCCTGCTATCTTCACGGGCACCCAGTCCTCTCACCACAGCGACTGGATTGCCTTTACACACATTTACGTGTGATTTCCTCTGTGTTATTCTTTATTCTTATCCTCCTCGTCTTTCATCTTTCAGCTCCAGCCTCAGCATCTCTGCCGAACCGTCCCTGATGCCCAGGGCATGCCATGAACCTCCACTCAAGTCTGTACTTATCTGGCATATTGCCCATTCCTTGAGGGCAGGGTCTAGCACACAGGTGTGGCACAATGCTAAATAAACACTTGCTAAATGCATCGACAACGAAAGGGTAAATGGACTTATGTTCCCGTTACTACTTTAAAAACCTGAACTAAAAGATACACAATTTATTTGTTTCCTTAGATCTTGAGCCTTGAAGTTAACCTCCATAATGGGTATATTTGAAATTAAATAGTCATTGAATCTATTTGATAATATTAGATGTCTTCACGTATGAGATCTGATGGTAGAGAGAGCGCACGCACTCATGTGTGTGTGTGTGTCTATGTATGTTTACTACAAATAACGCTAGGCTTGTAAATTCAAATTAGCGTTACCCTCCTCAAGATGATCACCTTGGTGGACAATATATGTATCACCACATTTTTGCAACTCCTATCTATAACATACTTCTTTGGTGTGCTTAGAGATATTTACTCCTTGTTATTTTTTGGGTAGCTCAGTTTCTGGAAATAGCCAGAAGTCATTGAGGCAATTCTGGTAAACAAAAGTGATATAAACCAACAGGAATGGTTTTATTCTTTGCTTATAAGTAGCTCTGAAGGTGTGTCTCAGGATTTTTCCAGTTGGGTCTAATGAATAGCAGGCACATAAATAAGATAAAAGTTTATTTCTCTCTCATATAGACAAGCCGAGAGGTAAGCAGTACAGGGTTAGCCTTTTGGGGGACCAAGATCCTTTTATCTTACTCCACCTTCTTAGTGGGCTACCTCATGTCCAGGATGGCTGCTTGAGCTTGATGCATTGCTCCTGCATTCCAGCCGGCAAGGAGCAAGGGCATGCTCACTCTGTTTTAAGGAATCTTCCAGTAAGTACCAGCCAAAAAAGTTTTCTTATATCTCATTGGCTGGGACATACGTCACTTCTAGCTACAAGAGAGGCTAAGAGATATAGTATCTAGCCAGGTGGCCAAATGCCCAATTAAAAATCAAGGTTCTATTACCAAAATAGATAAAAAGAATGAATAATGGGGGCGCCTGGGTGGCTCAGATGGTTAAGCGTCTGCCTTCGGCTCAGGTCATGATCTCAGGGTCCTGGGATCGAGTCCCACATCGGGCTTCCTGCTCCTTGGGAGCCTGCTTCTCCCTCTGCCTCTCTCTCTTTCTCTCTGTCTCTCATGAATAAATAAATAAAATCTTAAAAAAAAAAAAAGAATAAATAATGGAAGGCAACCTATGGTCTCTGCCAAAGGATAATTTCAAAGGTGAAAATTGCAAAATTATTTTAAGAAGCTTGACAGTATCATGAGAATTTTCTGTTTTCTTCAGAGGTGACAGTGTTCATTTGAATGTCCAAGTTCTGAAATTCACCTTTTTGCAGTAAAGTAGGAACTCTTGGATGCAGTTCGTGGGGTGTAAATTGGTAAAAACTTTCCAGAGGATAGTTTGATCTGGCGAGATCAATCCTGGAAATTGATCCTCAGGAAATAATTAAGGATTCTCATGAAGACTGCAGTGTTCATTGTAATAATAAAATGTTAGGAGTAAACAAAATGTCTCATAGTAGGAGACAGGTTATAACTTACACTATACTGTGAGATGCAATGTGGCTGTTAAGTGATTATGGAATTCATAGTATATTATGCCAAAAAAATGGTTTCAGGATGGCTTGTTCCTTTTTTGTAGATATTTATATGTATATTCACATGCATGGGGGGAATCCACATGAAGGTATTGATAAAGGAGGTATTTGGGGCAGATGGACTAGACGTCCTATATATTTTCATTTATTATACATATTTAAATAATTTTGTGTTTGTTTCAGAAAAAGCAGGAAACATATAATGCAAACCAGATTTCGTATTTTGTTGATTTATACTTTATTTGCTAGTGAGGCTGACAGCCCCACAGAGTGTGATCATTACATCGTTGTTATGGAAATAAAATGCCAGCTCATCTACTTGGGACATGAATTGTGGAGCTCTGCTTTTTAGACACTTCTTCACTTAAGTTTAGCAGAGTGGCTCAAAGGAGATGGTTTCTAATATGCTATGAGTCCTCTGGGCTCAGAGACACTGCCCACCACCCTTTGTTTTTTGTATTTGAGAATGACAATCAGATGCAGGGACTTGTTGGTTATGTAATAGGTTAGGCTCTGTGAATAAGTTAATACCATCATTTTTTGGAGTCAGACCTTTGGTCTACAAGCGTACACAGGCTTTTTCTAAAGCCCTTTTGTAAACCCGAATAGTATCCTCTTTACTATATTCCAGTTTCATCATTTTTTAAATAAACGGCTTTTTGAATGATTTTAAAATACTTGTCATAACATATATGATAAGATAATTTTTCAAATAATCATTTCTGCACACTAAGGCTTTTCAAGGTATTTCAAGGAACACATTCAAAATGCAGAAGGAACAGCACATAATGCTTTTAAAAGGAATAATACGCCGAATTGTTCCCATAGGGCTACTGCATTCTCATGTTGGCCTCAGGCAAACCTCTAACGTGGATATTACTACCCCCATTTTATAGATGTGAAAAGAGAGGGTCAAGGTCAGAGAAGCTAACGAGTCATCAGGAGCACACAGGGAGTAAATAGGAGAGGCTGGACTGGAAACGCAGAGTATTTTCTCCCACCTTCGTGAAACTGTGACTGCTCTGTAGCATTGCCCGTGCCTCCGAGCCTGCTGCGGGCTGCAGAGCCCTGTGATGCTCCGTCTGGGGATTTCGTGGGTGGGCGGTTGGTTGTCTGTCACTGGGGCGACCTGGTCCGGGGTGGCCGGTGACCCGGGACAAAGCAGGCCGGGCCCGGAGGAGGCCGTCCAACCCCCGTCCCAACCCCCCCCCCCCCCGACCACCACCACCGCATCTCACCTGCTGTCCCCTCCGCCCCCACAGTGTGCCCGAGCGCGTGCGGGAAGCGGGCGTGCACCGAGAACAACGAGTGCTGTCACCCCGAGTGTCTGGGCAGCTGCAGTGCGCCCGACAACGACACGGCCTGCGTGGCGTGCAGGCATTACTACTACGCGGGCGTCTGCGTGCCCACCTGCCCGCCCAACACCTACCGCTTCGAGGGCTGGCGCTGCGTGGACCGCGACTTCTGCGCCAACATCCCCAACGCCGAGAGCAGTGACTCCGAGGGGTTCGTGATCCACGACGGCGAGTGCATGCAAGAGTGCCCCTCGGGGTTCATCCGGAACGGCAGTCAGAGGTCAGCCGTGCAGCACCGCCCCCCCCGCCCCTGCACCCCCCGGCCCCCCAAGGAATGGCGACGTTGGCGCTGCCCTTGTTCCGTCGGGACCTCCCGGGGAGGTTAAGGGCCATGGGTCCACTCCCATGGGCTGGCGTAACTGACATTTTATATGAGATTCTATAGAGGGACAATTGCCCCCCCCCCCCCCAAAATAATCTGTTTGTTTTATGTTGTGTTTTGGAAGCCTACTGCCTGGCCATTTGAAATTAAGTGCCCGGCCTGCTGGCCTAGGTACCTGGAGGTCACAGTCTCCCCTCCCTGCACTTCCCAGGCTGCCTGCCAAGCAGGTGTGGGGTAGACCTGGGAGGACTGTACGTTGAGGTTGTCCCATCCCTGGTGCCACTGAGCACCAGCTCTGTGAAGTCTTGGGGAGTGCAGGAGAGAAGACAAGCCAAGCCCCGAACAGTGCCCTTGACATAGCCAGCAGACCCAAAGTCTGTTAGCACCCACTCCATCCTGTGCCCTCACTAGCTGCCACGAAGAGTAACCAGGAGCTTAAAGTAACCTGTGTTTTCCATCAGCACCTGCTCCTCTCTCTCTCTTCCTCGACACCCCCTTCTCTCAGTTTCCTCTGTCTCTCTCATTTTCTTTCCGAACATTGAGACTTCACTTGGGAAGCAAAGAGGTTCTTTACAGCAAAAAGCATCCCTCTGGTGTATGTTGGCTGGGCTTCTTTTTTTTTTTTAAAGATTTTATTTATTTATTTGAGAGAGAGAATGAGAGGGGGGAGGGTCAGAGGGAGAAGCAGACCCCCTGCTGAGCAAGGAGCCCGATATGGGACTTGATCCCGGGACTCCAGGATCATGACCTGAGCCGAAGGCAGTCGCTTAACCAACTGAGCCACCCAGGCGCCCTGTCGGCTGGGCTTCTGTAAATTTTTTGTTGGTTTATGTTTTTGAGAAAGCAATAGTGGCATTGTTATAAAATACAGAACTATAGCCCTGGAAGCAAAAGACCAGAGGCTTGGGGTAGTTTGTCCCTCCTCTAGGTAGAGCAGAGAACTCTTAGGAAAGAACAGTTTAGTGGCAGTGGGCCAGATGCTTCCTTCATCTTCAAACCACAGATAAAACTCACATTCTTTCATAATATTAGACACAGAACAACTTTCCACCTGTTATAATGTCTTTACTATTATAATAATAAAAATTATCCCGAATACTTTTTTAAAAGATAAGTATGCCAAGGACGCCCCAGTGAACTGTAAAGTATACATAGTCCACCCAGAATAAGTCAACCACATTTTACTCACAATTTATTGGTAGCCTTAGGACTTAGGAGGGCTTTCCCAGTACCCTGGGGCAAGCCTAGAACCCAGATGAGGCTCAGCCACAGTTTCTCCTGGGGGTGGGAGGAGAGATGGGACAGCTGGTGCATGAACTGGGAGTAGTACCATCTTTGTCCTGGGGATACATTGTCCTGTGATGTAGTGGACCAGCAGGAGGGGAGTGCTATACATTTCAGCGGTGTTGTTTCTCCCACTGCAGTGCATTTTCAAAGAACTGAGCTGTTTTATTCCCTACCGGTTCTTATAGTCTGTTCAAAGCTACAGATGTACCTCTTCTATTTTAAAATAAAACACCGTCAAGAAAGAATAAATACCACCCTTTAAGACCTATTTGGCACTGAGTTTAAAATACTTATTAATACTGTTTATACCCTCCCTGTACCCAAATGGATTCAAGGAAGCTTAATCTATAAACATGTAATCAGAACACTTCCTTAGAAAAACGTTTTTTTGAAGTGCTAGGTGATTCCTAGACATTTTAGTAAAGGTGTTTGGTTCAGAAATTGCTATTTGAATAAAATGTTGGGGAAAGCTAAACATACACTTAACATTACGACCTAGAAGTCATACTCGTGGACACTCCTCCCAGAGAAATGAAAATATATGTCCACATAACAACACGTACACAGTTGTTCACAGCAGCTCCATTTGTAATAGCCAAAAAAACCAGCTCAGATGTTCTACAGTAGGTAAATGGTTAAACAGACTGTGGTACATCCATACCGTGGACTATTATTCAGCCATAAAAAAGAGCAGACTTGGGATAGATCTCAAGGACATTATGCTGTGTGGGGGGAAGAAAAAAAGCCGATCTCAAAAGGTCACATACTATAGAACTCCATTTATATAACAGTCTCAAAATGACAAAATTGCAGTGATGGAATATAGATGAGTGATTGCCAGGACACAGTTAGGGATATGAGGATAGGGGGTGGCTCTACAGGAGATCTTCCTAAAGTACTTCTGTATCTTGACCACGTGAAGATCACATAAGAGATATAAGGTGACACGGAATTAGACATATATTGTACCAGTGTTAATTTCCTGGGTTTGATATTCCATTATAGTTATATAAGATGTCACCATTAGGGGAAACTAGGGGAAGGGTACAGGGGAAAAATACTCTTTGTAACTTTCTGTGAATATTTCAGGATAAAAAGTTTTTTAAAGAAGGAGAGTGGAGGCATTAAATGGTATGTAGATAAATTAGAATAAAAAACAAAACCAAAAAGTGCTGAAGAGAAGCTATTACCCATAGAGAAGGTTGAGTATGATGTTACAGGAAAGAGAAATCTTCCCTTCTGTGATTGACCCAGTTCCTTGGGAAACCTTCCCTGTCATTCTCCCCACAAGAAATAGGAAAATAGCAGGGAAATTTTGTTTACCTGTAAGTTTGTAAACAAAACAAATCCCTGCATCTTTGCCTTAGATAGGCGGTAAGGTTTCATTAAAAAACAAACTTTCACGTAAGCTATCACACTGTTTTCTTGAATGTTTTTTATTTACCTTAATGAAGTTTAAAAGATCATTCAAGAACAATAATGTCAATACACCTGGCTCCCCAATTCACTGTCCTGTTTATAACACACACACATGACATAGCGGTATCATTTGTTTGGAAATCAACCCGACTTTGATCCTTGGTCTGTGGTTCGGCAGCCAGATTAGCATTTTGTCCACGATTTCTTAAATTAATAATGGTAGGTAAGCAGGAGAAGTGCCAGTCTCACTGATTCCTGATTCCTGGTGGTTCTGCAGCTCGTTTGGGATATAGCATTTGAAACAGGAGTTCATTACAAAGTCACGGAAGTTCCTTGCTTTCAGCGCATATGCAACGAAAACAACATTTCAATCGATTTACAAGTTTCTGCAAAACACTGTCAAGAAATAATTTCAGTGAAAAAAAAAAGAAATAATTTCAGTTGTACCTTAGCAAGAAAATAATGGATCTGTGTTATTCCACATGTACTTTGGAATTCCTTGCTGGGTTTTGCTGGGATGCTGGTGGTGAGAGCGAGACTCCTGTTAGTGGCAGAGACCCCGCTGTCCCTTTGCTGTCCCAGTCCAGTCTCCCAGCTGCCCCCCCACCCCGGGGTGTGCCGGGCAAGGCCACAACACTGGAGAGCAGCCCCATTTTCCTCGGGAGCCACTACTGTGTCCTTCCTTCAAGGCTGTTTCTCCCACATGGAACCAGCTGGCTCCCCAGCCGACAGCCTCTGATACACACATGCTCCAAGGATGCATCACATATTTTGTCTGGAAACAAGAGGCATGCTTTTCCTTTGTAGGCACTTTCTTCTTTTGGTTGCAATTCGAATGGCTGATCCTGGGTGGCTTCGGGATGAGATATGGTGTGCCCACTTGAATGCTTCAGAACAGTTGCTTTTGGTAATGTGTACTGCAAAAACAACTTAGAATAAAAGGGTGTCTTCATGATTTTTTTTTTTTTTTAATGCAAGGAGCCTGACTCAGTTCTCTGTGTTTTTGGTTGATTCTTTATCTTCAACAGCATGTACTGCATCCCTTGTGAAGGTCCTTGCCCCAAGGTCTGTGAGGAAGAAAAGAAAACAAAAACCATTGATTCTGTTACCTCTGCTCAAATGCTCCAAGGATGCACCATCTTCAAGGGCAATTTGCTCATTAATATCCGCCGAGGCAGTAAGTATTCCGTCCTCCTGGACGAGAGGGCTGGATCTCTTGGTTTTCTTTTGTTGATGCTTTTCCTTCCCATCCATGACTCACAACTGAAGCCTGGGCCTAGAAAAACAACATGGGGCATAAGCCTCATGCTCAACACCTCTTTTTTGAATTTCCCTCAAAGATTAAAAACAGACACACACATACACACACACACACACACACACAAAAACCCAGATTGAAAGGCAGTCTATTTTGCAGCCATTGGCTCGGCGTTTATTCATGCCCTGGGTCATCACTCATGTTTCTGTTAGCCCTGCCTTACGCAGGAGATGCACGTCCCAACACACACAGGCCCCAGAAGACGCTGGTGGATCAAAAGTGTGACTCAGTAGCCTCCAGCTGGACCAGGGCCTCAGGACTTCAAGTCCAAAGAGTTTTGGTTACTTGGGAGGTACCGAGGAGACTGTGCAAACGGAACAGTTTAATGATACCCCTTTAATATTTTATGAAGTCCAAAGAGTGGTTAATCTCCAAATTTTCTTTGGAGAGCAAAAAAAAAAAAAAAAAAAAGTGTGTGTCACCACGTATTTAAAGCTTCGATTCTCACCCCGGTAGGATCACCATCATTTGTAGTAGACGGTTCCTGGTAATTGCATGTGTGCAAAAGCATTACTCATGGACTTATTCTGTGATATTTTCACTTCTGAGCTTTAACTGACAATGGCTTCTAGCCTTAAATTCTCCACCACTGGGACCACTTGGTCAAGGTACCTATGATAGTTTCATAACCTAGAATAAAAGTTTCTCAACCTCAAGGTTGAGGTTGAGAAACTTGAGGTTGAAAGGATTTTTTTTCCCTAAATCCTTTTGTGGAGAAATTTTTGCAGGTTGGCGTGGGGGGGCGGGGTGGAGGATGACTAATTTATTTATTCTGTGGATTTACTGTTCCTTAATACTGTTTGTTTGGTGAGTGAGCATGCTCTTATGGTTTAGAGATGGCAGAAACACATTTGTGTTCAGTCCTTTTGGATCTTTAGGTACTCCTCATTTTCCAGAACCCCTCTCACCCCTCCACCACAGAGATAACTTTGCTTTCATACAGCTAGAACTCTCTTACCCTCATGGTGCTTCTGCAGTTTTATTCCTGGGGCACCTGGGTGGCTCAGTGGGTTAAGCATCCGACTGTGGATCTCAGGTCAGGTCTTGATCTCAGGGTCATGAGTTTGAGCCTGGCATTCGGCTCCATGCTGGGCATGGAGCTTACTTAAAAAATAATAATAATAAATGAATAAATAATGAAGTTTTATTCCTTTTGCTCTTACTAGATTTCTTAATTTTTGAAAAGATGCCCTCATCCCCTAGAACATACCTTTTAAGTACCTAACTCTTCTTTTTCTTAAAATTTTCATATCCTGAAGATAAGCCTTTAATCCATGAATTAAATCCATGGAGAAGTAGAATTTGAGAAGGAATCGGTACATATTCATGCGTGGTGATGAAATGTGCCTTCTTGTTTAAGTCCAGTGGGAGATATCAGCTGGATGTAGGGTGATAAGACATCTCATTGAAAAGGACATACCCAGCCTCGACTAACAGACATCCATCCTACCGGCATTTAAAATTCAGGATCTTTTCCTTGAAATATCAACCACAGGCAACTTCTGGTGTTTATAACTTGAATTTCTCCTAGAAAACCATTAAACTCTACAATAAGCATAGTCCCCAGCCCTCCAAGATAGCATCCTTATTCTTTTATTTTTATCAAAGCAAAATAGAACCTCTCATTAAATAAGCCTTCAACAAATCATGTGCAATAAAATCCCATTAGTTGGACCATACCCAATTCATTATAGTATTTATTGTAATTTTGGCATAAGTTGAACCGAAGTTTATGTTTTTTTTTTTACTATGAGGAAAAGACAGGCTAAACAGGATGATGAGAAAGACAGTGTGTATATATTATGTTGTTTTCACATACGTAGTAGTAGCAACTATTTTTCCAACTGTCCTCTCGTTACGAAAATCATACATGTGCATTGTAGAAAACTTAGAAGCACAGAAACGAATTTTGAAAAATCAGCAGAGCAGAGAACCTGGTGTGTTAACATTTTGGTGTGTTTTCTCCCAGTCTTGGTAAGATGGACTCTTTAAATATAGATCCCTGTATCTTAGGAACTGGAAATGCAGCAAAGGCAGTTCCTAATGAGACCGAGAAAATGTTGTTTATTTAGTCATGCCCTCCTGTGGAGGCAGTGCTGTCTGTTGACAGAGCGTATTAAAAGACGTTCCCTAGATTTGTCAGCCTTAGCTAATTGGCAGTCTGGTATTTATGATTTTACATTCGGTTAATCAGCCTGGGAGCTACAGTACCCAGCCTTCTAGAAAGTCTCCTTCCCCGGCCCCTGAGGGGCCCTGTCCCAGGAGAGGTTGTTGAAAGTCAAGCCCAGGGTAGTACATTTTTGACAGGGATGGCGGGTCCTGCACCAAGACCTGCCACGGAATCATTCTCCAGACGTTTTTGTGAGAAACCGAGTCATGCTCACACTACGCGAACGCTCACTAACACGTCCCCCTCCTCACGCAGATAACATCGCCTCAGAACTGGAGAACTTCATGGGGCTCATCGAGGTGGTGACAGGCTACGTGAAGATCCGCCATTCTCACGCCTTGGTCTCCTTGTCCTTCCTAAAAAACCTTCGCCAGATCTTAGGAGAGGAGCAGCTAGAAGGGTAAGTGCTCCAGATTTCGTGGGCTGACATTCTCCTATTACAAAATAAGTAGCGTGCTTTTAAAACTCGACGTCACTGAGGCAAGGACTCTTTCTTGTTACGAAGAAGAAAGGAGGAAGCAAAGGTAAGGCCGGCGCCACCTGCGTGATGGCCCACGCCCTCGGGCAGAGTCCCGTGCGGCCATGATTCTCCATCCTTGGGATAGTGCTGTTCTGGAGAACTGTGTTGTGACCTGTCAGTCAAGGGCTGCGTGTCCAACCGTGACCATGGAAACTGCAGACTGGGGTGCTGGTGGGGACCCTCTGTGCCAAGAGCAACAGGAATGGGTCTCATGTGCTTAGCCCTTTGTGAAATCATCATTGACATGACTCTTACCCCAGGATTCTATATACTACGTAAAACCATTCCATCTTTTTAAAATACGGGGGCACCTGGGTGGCTCAGTTGGTTGAGCGTCCGACTCTTGATTTCAGCTCAGGTCATGATCTCAGGGTCATAGGATCGAGCCCCACATCAGGCTCCGCACTCAATGCAGAGTCGGCTTGTCCCTCTCCCTCTGCTCCTCCCCACTGTCCTGCTTCTCTCTCAAATAAGTAAATAAATAAAATCTTTAAAAAAAAAAAAAAAAAACAAGAAAAGAAGAAAAACAGTTGACCTTTGAACAACATGGTTTGAATTGTGCGGGTCCACTTGGACACAATTTTGTTTTGTTTTGTTTTGTTTGGATAAATACAGTATAGGACTGTAAATGTATTTTCCTTATGATTTTTTTAAATAATATTTTCTCCAGCTGACTTCATTGTAAGAATGCAGTACATCGTGCATATAACATACAAAATATGTGTCAATCAAGTGTTTATGTTATCATAAGACTTCTGGTCAACAGTAGACTATTAGTAGTTAAGTTTGGAGGATGTCAACAATTCTGTGTGAATTGGTGACTGTTCGGAGGGTCCACACCCAAACCCCCACATTATCAGGGGTAAAGTGTATACTGGAACATAAAAGATTTAGAGGAGTATGGATAGTTCATTTTGTTATAAAGGAATCCTAATTGACATAATTGTTTCATCGATGAGCCAAGAGGATTTACACTCCTGGTAGAATTTTTGCCTTCTGCAGAGATAGGCTTTGTGATATGGGTTTTAAACTCACCAGAGGCTTTTCACCACAGGATAGATAAGAGCTCGTGCTTATTGCTTTAGGTTGCTTATTGCCTGTGTGTACCTCTGCATATATATCTTTCTCTTCATACTTCCTTTAAATACAGCTTTGAAATAAAAGGAGACATCGATTAACGAGCAAATTCCTTCCAAAGAGAATGTGGGGAAATACTGTAGGAAAGAAAGAGGTGGGAAGGTCATGGGAAAGGTTGTCCTTGCTGATTTATCTGCCCCGACTGGATAAAGTTACCCCCATAAGGGTTTCTTTACAGCCTCCCTGCTTTTCTCAGACTAACTCTTGGTCAGTCTTAAATTCTTAAAATTCCATCATCTGATAGAGCTAAAGAGAGAGGGCAGCTCTTCATTCCATCCTTGAAAAGCACACTGTCCTCCCCACTGAGAACACTGATTCTCTAGGAAAAAAAACTTCTTTCTTCTTGCAAATCCAAGGAGGCTGCCATCGTGCCCAGCCCCAGAGGGTCATAAGTCATTTAACTTGGCAAGCTGAGGCTCTACCATTTTGAGGTGGTGGTTCTCATTTTTTGTATTAAATTTTAAAGTGAATTTTAGCACAGTTTTTTGTTTTTTTTCTCTCTCTCTCCAGGTAGGTTTGTGTTTCTGGAATCCCTCATGTTGGTAAGCACTTTTTTTTTTTTTTTTTTTTTGGCAGATCGGGATCTGACACTTTTCCTGCTGCTTAATGATACACATTTTCTTTCTCCAGGTTGAACAAGTGATAGACATAGAGGGGGAAACTGGAAGGAGAATTTAATTTTTTAAAGATTTTATTCATTCATTCATTCATTCATTCATTCATTCGGGAGAGAGGACAGGGGAGGAGCAGAGGGGGAGGGAGAGAAAAGAGGAGAGAATCTCCAGCAGACTCCACACTGAGCATGGATCCCAAATTGGGGCTCGATCTCGCAACCCTGAGATCATGACTTGAGCTGAAACCAAGAATCCAATGCTTAGACTGAGCCACCCAGGCACCCCAAGAATTTAATTTTGGTTAAGAATTATTACACGCTGGGATTACCTCTTAGTCATGTGTTAACTGAAAGTATTATGCCCTTATATGGAGCTGAGAACTAAGACTGATTTTCATTTGCACGGATATTTAAGGCGCATTTCTCATTATCCGAAACTTGTATAAAACCTGATATGCCAGTGGGGGCTCTTTAAGGATGCCTGCCATTGCTCAGGTGTTTGGGACTCCTCCAAGCTCAAGTATGCTTCAGGTCCCTGCTCTGCCGTTAACATTTTAGATGACAAGGGAGGGCAAACGGGCCTTAGGTTTTCATACCCTGCTGCTCATCAGTGGCCCTTGTAGCTATGAGGATGCTGGGCTTCCAGCCTTTCCTTCCTACATGCTGCTTCTTGGAGGCTCTCTCTTTAGCTGGGGTGCTTGAGAATCTTGCCTATCTTGGTGGGAGTTGGGTTCTCTCACCGACCTTTCTCACCCAGCATCAAAAAAGGTATAGGCCATCCTCACTTGTGATGAATGCCCCCGCAGCTCTTTGTATTGGCGTGACAAGTAGCAACAATTCAGCTCTTTATTGTGCATCCTCAGACTTAGGAAAGAGACTAAGTTCTAGCCCTTGACCAGCTCTCCTCACTCCTGCAAGGAGGGAAGAGTCAGAGGGAGGCAGAGAAGAAAGGAATATGATAAACAGATAAAAGCTAACAACAGTGCAAAGCAGAACTTGCAAGGAGCTATGAGGAGAAGAAAAGGAACGTGCCATGGGCATGAAAAAGAGGCAGAGAATCTGATTAAGAAGATCCCACAGGCTTTCAAGAAGAGGTGGCATTTGAGATGGGCCTTGAAGGGTTTCCAGAAACACTCAGAAAGCAGAGGGTGAAGAAAGCAGTTCAGGATAGGGCAGTAAGAACAAAGGCAGCGAGTTGGGGCATCCTGGGACCTGTTTGGCAAATAATGCTGGAGAGGTAGGTGGTATTAGAATTACGTAAGGTGTTATGCACCCGGGCGTGGAGGTTATAATTTAGGTAGGCAATGGAATGTATTCAAGGCTTTTGAGCTGCAGGAGTGTTAGCAAAGCTGCCTGGATGTTTCATTTCTGTGTGTCTTTGGTTTAAGCCAAGATAACTTTTATCCCAGTTGTTCCCAGACTTTGACGTTAGAACAACATCTTGGGTGGGGCCAGGTGTAAAAAAAAAAAAAAAAAAAAAATCCCAGTAACCCAAGATGCAATCCCAATTCAGTCAGAATGTTTGGGGGTGGGATCCAGGCATCAATGATTTTTCTCAAAAATCCAAAGTAATTTCCGTATGTAGCCAAGATTGGATACCACTGCTATGCCCTGTTATTTTTTCTTCTCATATGTGAATCCCTAAAGTGTTTTGCCTTTTTTCCTAAATATTTAAGTGTCACACTATTGCCTTTAAGTACTATTTTTCTTGAACTTCTACAGCCAGTGAGAACATAAATAAGTGCCTCCATTTGGTTCAATTGGATGGGAGTTTTATAGCATTTTGTTTTGATGGAGAACAGACGAATCCATAGTGCCGGGATCCTCTGTATCTGACTACCTTGGCTTTCCAAACTGGAACCAAGACCTCCCTCCAAGTCACCTGAGCAGCCCAGACCACTGAGTCACATCCAGAATTCAAGCACTGTAGCTGGAGTAGAGCTCTAGTCTATATCCAGAGTGAGCCAATTTTGTCATTGGATTTCCAGGGTGGTGAAATATGTAGGCAGAATCACACCCAAACAGACGGCAGGGCAGTTGGTGGCTGGAGAACAAGGCCCGGACGGCATCAGGCAGTCATGTTTGTCCATAAGAACTCAGACATCCCAGTTTCCTTGAGGATGTCACGTAGTCTGTTTACGTGATGTGTTTCTAGAGTAATAACCTTAGACATTAAGAAAATCAAGGCTTTTCTGCTGTTTAAGAAGGAAGTGGATTTTGTAATACACATGTATAAGATTTCTATAAAATGACTGAGTTTTAAGCCCTTGAGTAGAAAACAAAATATTTCTGTTATCTGGACAGTTCCTTACGGTGGACAAACATTATTTTCTTATGGCATCAGACAAAGAAAGAGGTAAAATTTTGGTTTCTTTAGTGCCACCAAGGATCGTTGCCCCGAAAAGCCTAAAAGCAGATGGAGGTGGTAGGGTTCTAAGACTTGAAATTCTTGGGTGCATTTAGGCATCTCTGTACTCATGACCCCACCACTTGACTCTGCAACACTTGGTGCTTCATTCTACCTTCCTGCAACTCTAAGATTAGGTTGCAACAGGGCTGGTGTTAATACTTCCCTGGGACTTTTAAAAATAAAGACTCAACCATGTGACTCAGCAATTCCAGGCTCTACCCAGTATCTTCCCAAGAGAAATGAAAACATGCCCACACAAGACTTGAGTGTGAATGTTCATAACAGTATTATTCACTAGAGCCCCCTACCCGCCCCCCCCCCAAAAAAAACCCACTGGAAACAATCCAGATATCCATCAGCAGATGAACGGATAAATGAAATGTGGTACAATGGAATACCATTTGACGATAATGTAACAACGTGGGTGACCCTCGGAAACGTTAAGCTAAGTGAAAAAAAGCCAGACACAAAAGGCTGCACATTGTATGAATCCATTAGTTTCTAGCAAAAGCAAAACTATAGAGATAGAAAGCAGATTGGCGAGGGCTGGGGGTAGGAGCAGAGATTGACCACCATTGGCAGGGAGGGAACTTTGACATCATGGAAATGTTCAGAAACTGCATAGTGGTGCTGGTGGAACAGCTGCATGTATTTACTGAAGCTCACGGCGCTGTATACTTAGGATGGGTACAATTTTTGGTAGGTAAATTATACCTCAATTAAGCTATTTAGAAAACCCTCAAAGAAGAAACATTTTCTGAGATTCAGTTTGGTACCCAGTGCCACTTGAATATAAATTCCCACCCTTGCTGAACCCCCAAGGTTGGTGTAAATACTGGATTTGGAGGAGATTGGATATGGTGTGAGCATCTGCGGAAAAAGCCAAATCCTGTATCTGTTGCAGATTGCTAGGATGCTGGAGGTAGTCCCTGTGTGCTGGGTTCTGATGCCCCCTAGAGACAGCCGGAAAGAGTCCATGCTTTCTCCTCTGAGAAGCAAAAGGGAATAATCAGTTGTATATTTGCAGATTTTTCCCCCCAATTTGTCAGTAAAGGCTGAAAGTGGGGGGGGGAGTATCCCTTCCTACCCCCGTTGTCTGGACTCCCAGGCCTCCACACCCTTTGCCCCCACCCTGGGAGAAGCCAAATAAGTACTTTGCCTAGCGTTGTTGCTCTAGTAAGTGGTGGAGATGTCGCTCAGACCCTGTTCTTTGGATTCTCAAATGCAATGCTCCAAACCCTAGCCCCGGGGTTGACTTCTGTGCACCGTGCAAATCCCCAGCACTTTCGCTTTCCTCTGCTTTCACATCCTTCCTGCCCTTCATCAGGGCAGGTGGGGAGGTGGGTGGTTGTTGATAATTCAGAGGTAAGATAGCCCCAAGCCTGGAGCCATCAGTTAAACACCTCTGTGTATAGTGTGTGCTCGGCATTCAGAATACCAATACAGATAATATACAGATATCCTCATGGACACGACCGACTGCTTCCAGCCCATCTCACTTGGTCTACATTTTGTCAGATGGGGCCCACCCAAGTACAGAAACAAACATATTTTGCCACACTAAGAAGGCTGGGAGTCAGGATACCGATATCTATAAAACCCAGGCATCTGTGTAAGCTACAGTAAAAATAAACAACTTAATTTTTTAAAATATTCTTTGAATGTAAAGGCAGTAAGTTTAGGAACAATTAGGAAATGACATTTACTGAGTAATTGACTTATATAGTCATTTCCTTTAGGAAACAATGAAAAGGGGTGTGTGTGTATGTGTAAAACATGCAGAGCGGTCTCTGCCTTTTACCATCTCTTAATTGTCACCTGATCATGGAAGGGGAATTTGGGGGGAGCCAGGCCCCAACCTGGGGTTGGAAAAGCGAGAGCAATATTGACAGGCAGCTCATGAATGGCTTGGTTATTATTCTGATGAGGGTTTTATTTCTATTTTTCTGTCGCTCACAGAGGCTCCGTGACGCCTGGGTTTTATTGATATTGGTATCCTGGCTCCAGGCCTTCTCAGTGTTGTAAAAAATGTTTGTGTTTACTGTAAAAAGATAATCTTCCTTTTCAAAGTGATTAATCACACACACAGAATTTCAGTGGGCCTGCCATTCATTTGTCAAATTCCTGATTTATAATTCATGCTTCCTCCCATGGGGAGAAGCATGTTTTGTTCAGAAGGTATTTTCAGTGTGGTTTCTGTTCCCTGCCAGCAAAATTAGTTTACTAAAAAGAAGCCTCATCCTGCGTTGAGACAGAGGTTTGACCGGGTTAATGGGCCTTTACTTCCAGCCTAGAGGTTTCTGCACCAACAAGGAGGTTCTGTCCCTTGGGGGCCAGCTGAGGAACCTGGGAGCAGCCAGACCCATTGGGCTTGGTACGGGCACTACAGAGTCCTTCAGAACTGAAAGTATTCGTGGATGAGAATGGGCCTACATAGGAGGCATCTGTTTCTACCTGCAAACCCCACCTTCAGTGGTCTGAAGACCCAGGTCACCCAGCATCAGCTGCAGCCTGGCACTGGGGGAAAGAGGAGATGTGGGTGGTGACTGTCCCCAAGGTACGGCAGGTCTCACCTTGCCAGATCCCAGTGCTTCCCACTTGTATACATGGCCTTGCGTTGCATATCCCGAGTCTAGATTCATGTGGACAATGTCTTAAGTTCCTTTTCCAGTAGATATATGTGTCAGGGAGTGAGCTCTTCCTGAGAGGAAAATATTATCGACTCGCAGGTTTTTGCAAACCTGCTTCGGTGGCCTTGAATATGTCACGGGATCTCAAGGTGGGTCAGTGAGGAGGCTAGCTTGGTTTCAGAGGTCTGCCTTTGGACTCACTTGGCTCACTGAACCGTGTGCAGGCAGGGTTCCCACATCCACCCCCTGCACGTCTGTGGACGGGGCCCAGGGCTTGTGGAGGGCTTGGGCTCAGGCTGATGGGGCAAATTCCATCTCAGCTCTGTGACTCCTCCCGGGCATTAGAGTCTTAGACTCATAAAACAAGCTCAGATGTTCATACCCCTTGTTGTCCTCTGAGTGTGTGTTCATGCCCCCACCCCCAGTGCTACAAGTAAACTAGACGCATGGCTACAGAAAGTACTGAGGGAACTGCCTATGGCTACGTGGCTCATTAATGACATTTGTACTCCTGGATCCTCGTCTCTGAACTCCCCTGTGAATTCCCAGGCATGTGTCACAAGTCTGCTTGGCAGCATTATAACCATAACTTTAGCTTTCTTCTTAATGAGACTCAGGCTGAGGATCGACCAGACGGGTAGAGGTGCTGGTATGATATATGTGAGGAACCCCATCAGGTGCAGAGAGGTGCCCCATGGACACAGCCTCCAGGGCAGAGGAGGGCTCTGGACTTCTGTCCAGGCTATCCTGGCTTTGGAAAGAGGGCTGGATCCTTTCCTCTCTGCAGTTCGTGTGTTGGATCGTTCAGTGGGTATTAGCAATAGCTCAGAGGGCTGCACCAGTTCCCAGACTCTGTTCTGTATAAAGTGCTTGAGTGAGCTCCAGAAAGAGCCTGAGGCTGGGGACCAGGAAGGCGTGAGGAAGGATTCAAGGTCCATGGGGAGCAGACCTTTGATCACGGAGGACTTGGATGGGCAGCATGGCCCTGCCTACCTGGTTTCCCCAGGGCCCTAGAAAAAGAGGTATACGGCCTGGATTTTTCTCCAGACCCCTCAGCTGTAGCTGTCTACACTGCCATCTCCCGGGGCATGGATTTCCCTCTGGGGAGCCAGAGATAGCTGTTGCTGATTCTGGCCGTCCTTCCGTCTTTCCTTCAGTTGGCAGGGGTAGCTGCTTCTGTGTGCATACCCCTAGGGGCAGGGCCCATATCGCACTTGGTCAGCTTTGGGCCTCCAGCTCCTTGTTGGTGCCCAGCACCTGTTAGACCAGTTCTCCTCCAAGGGTGCTCCCAATACCAGCAGTGCCCGCATCCCCTGTGTGCAGGTCAGCAATGCAGATTCTTGGCCCACCCAGTCCTACTAACGAGAAACTCTGGGAGTGGGGCCCAGCGCTCCGAAAACAAGCCTTGCGCACACTAACCTAGTGTGAGTCACTGTGGCCTGGATGGGTGGCCCACTTTCTCTAGAGGCTCTGGTTGAGGCTTTTTAGGATGGGGTGAATCTGGAGGAGGGAGCGGGCCCAGGGCTGGTCCACCACCGAGTCTGTCTCCCTGTCCCATTGTCTCCCTAACCCATCATACACCGCTGATGGCACGGATGGGATTTACCCCTAAGGATAATGGCAGACTCTCTACAGCAAATATGTAAGCCGTTCCGGTTGAGTAGCCGAGCATATCTGTTCTCCCATGGACTGATTTTGAGTGCATTATACATACTCTGCTCTGAGAGAAATACCCAAAGGCATTTCTACAGAATGATTCCAGTAATATCCTCTGGTGTGAGAAGCGTTATTGTTGGTAATGGAGGTCCTAAAATTAATTAGTGTCTTATCGATTTCAATATGTTGTCCTTGAATCATGTTGTTGCTATTGTTAACAGTAACTGTCCACTCTTACACACTGTTAATAACTAAATCTCTCATTGGCAAAGGCAGCGTGTTCCGGAGCCACATGCAGAAGAGGACTGGTGTGGGGTGGCCAGCAGGTGGGAGGGGACACTGGGAAAGGGCAAGAGCACTCACGGTGATTTCTGTGCTTCTAGGAACTACTCCTTCTATGTCCTGGACAACCAGAACTTGCAGCAGCTGTGGGACTGGGACCACCGCAACCTGACCATCAAAGCTGGGAAAATGTACTTTGCTTTCAATCCCAAATTGTGCGTCTCTGAGATTTACCGCATGGAGGAAGTGACAGGGACTAAGGGGCGCCAGAGCAAAGGGGACATAAACACCAGGAACAACGGAGAGCGAGCTTCCTGTGAGTGGACCCAACAGCCTGTGGCCCCTCCTCCAATCTAGAATGATGGCTCCATGGGTGGCCCCCTCCTCATCTCACTGGGGTGGGGTGGGGGGACGGACACGGGGCCTCCTGAACCAGCACTTTGCCCATACGTGTGTGTATCTTCAGAGTCAGTAGTGGGGCCGATTCATGACAGATTCGTATTTGTCAATGTTCCTTAGCATCCCTAGGAGTGTGCTAAGCATTTGTAAATAGGCTTCTGCTCAAAGGGAGTATTTTATGGAAGTGCTTACAGAATGCAGGGCTCAATGTCTTTTAAGGCACAGGCAGACAGATGATTTTTCAAGGAAGAGCCGGTCCTCTCCACTGCCGGGGAGCATGCTCAGCTCAGTCTCCCACAGTGTAGGGGAAGCCTCAGGGCAGAGGGGCCTGAGCTCCAAGCCCAGCGCGGTGGCCATGGGTTCCCTGTCTCTCCCTCGGCCTTCTCCTTGCTCCCACCCCAACACGAAAAAGATAGAACCTACCTCCCTGAACGGATACTGCTTTTTAAATTGAGAACCACATAATTATAACCTTGCCGTGGTTATATACTTTCAGGTCTTGTATCTGAGATCTAACAGCACGTCTCTCATCTAATCCTGCTTATCAAGCCGCTTTTGAAAATGTTGTGGTTCTGTTTGGCTGGATAGGGTTATAAAAGTAAATTGTTTCTCCGCCATCGGCTTTTAATAAGGGAAGGGTCCTAGGGAAAAAAAAAATAGAGTAATTTACATGATCAGAGGTGATTTGCACACATGCATACACACACACACACGCACACACGGGAGGGGAGGACTTGTGAAACCATTAGCATTTGACTGATTAGTTTTGCTGGTGTATGGATTTACCTGGTAGACACTCAGACTGCTCTGGAAGAGCTTTTAGAGGGAAGAGGCCTGACACGGAGCGGCATGGTGTGCTGGCAACCGGCCCCTTCTCCCTCACCCGCCCACTGCAGCCCTGTACCGTTCCCCCTGTTCGAATCATAGCAGAGCAGATGTGGCTGAGCATTTTCCAGGTGTTTTCTCCTCCAAGTCAGCCAGTCTGAGCAATCACATTGTGAATACAGAAGCCATTCATTTTCCTTTGAAAACAAAATCATGGTTTCTCCTTAAATAACACATTAGCAGGAAATGCAACTTTGTTCTAACCTCCGATCTGGCACATTTTGCCCCACTGACTTCTTACTTTTAACTGCCTTTAGCCAGTTAAAGTAAACTTTAAGCAGTAAACTTTGAATCAGCCACTGCTTCACCTGCTGTGTATGTGTTGGGGTTCAGGCAAATAGAGGCAGGCAAGACAGTCCGTCGGGGAGCTTTGGGTCTCCGTGGGAGAAGCAGTCAGCAACTCCACCCTAGTTCTCAGGGTCGTTTGAATCTGGCCGGAGGAATAAGTCGGGGCTCAGGGCAGGGTCCCTGCTGTAGCTCCCCAGCGACTTCCCATAGTGCACAGGAGGCTTGGCCAATGACACTGTTCTTGTCAGTGTGTCAGCCCCAGCCAGAGGCCTTCCAGGACTGCCCGTGCCCTTCCAGGTCGATGCCAAGTTTAGAGGCAGAAACGTGCCCCCCTGTGGCAACCTGGGCCATTCGCCTGTCTTTGCTGGTTGCACAGAAGCAGGTAGAGATCCGCAACTGCAGGACAGGTGCCAACCTATTGCAGAAGATTCAGCCCAGCTTAGGGGTTTATCCTCACCTTCCCTGGTCCCCTCGGGAGCCCAGGTCTTAGGGATCAGCAGAAAGACCAGGTGCCTTGCTCAATCAAGCAGTTCTTCCCTGTCAGGTTAGGAATCACAGATTCGGGTCCAAGTGCAACCAAGTGTGCTAAAACAAAGGAACGAGCTTCGTTGCAGCTCCGTGTGGTAAAATGTCTGGGCTCTTAGCAGAAATAAGAGAGCCACGGAGAAGTCCAGGAAGGGACTTGGCGTGTACAGCCATCTTTGGAGAAGAGGGAAATAGGGCAGGGCAGGTGACTTGTCAGACATTTGGAGGAAACGGACGTTGATCTCTGTCACTCACAGATATACCTTTGTGCCCCAGGTGAAAGTGATGTCCTGCATTTCACCTCTACGACCACGTGGAAGAATCGCATCATCATAACATGGCACCGTTACCGGCCCCCCGACTACAGGGACCTCATCAGCTTCACTGTCTACTACAAGGAAGCGTGAGTTTCTGTGGTGTCCTGTGGGCGGGGCTGTGGGTAAAGTCCCAACATTCATGAAGTGGGATAGAGGATGTGCCCTGTAACCCATACTCCAGGAACACCCCGCAGGATGCTCAGCTCCCCTGGAGGTGACCCCCAGACAGATCTATCATCTTATTCCATGAGCCCTTCCCAAGACCTGGTCCTCTGCTCTAGGTCACGAACTAGGGAAGGAAAATGGAGAGAGACTGACCTTCATGTTCTGAACCTTTCATGATTTCTCCCAAAATCTGCTGGGGGCTTTTCTTGTGCCTTCCGGTGATCTTCACCTGCCTCAGCAGCCATGACTTGTTCCTCCAAATGGTAGCTCTTTTGGTCCCCCTCTTCCTTTCTTTGTCTCCTTATCCAAGTGGTTCCACCAGCCTCCTTAGTTACCCTCCGTATCCAGCTCCCACTGTTGATGCTATAGGTCTCCTTCCCCGATGATTGGCTTCCTCAGAGCTGGAACAAGAGCCACCAATGACAGTATCTGGTCCCCTTTCTCCGGGGTTATAGCCATGAAAAAAAGCGAGTCTCGGGATCATTAGGCGTTCAGTGTATTTATGGATGGGAGTCATTCGTGGTCTTCCATCGTGAGGATAGGGTAGGTTAACATCTGTTTCAGAAGCCAGCGGCAGGGGCCGTCCAGCCCTTTCATCTGCTAGCTGGAGAATCCCTACCCACCCAAGCATGTGTGCAAAATACTTTCTTCTCTTTGATAGATCCCCAGTGCTTTGGCAATGTCAGCTGGTAATCTCACCAAGGAGTTGATGCTGGTATTGGAGACAATCTGGAAGCTAAATATTTGAGTATTATAAGATACTTAAGCAATCACGGTTGTTTGCCAGCAAATGAGATTTTGGAAACTCTATTGTAGAAGCTGTTTTTCTGTAGCAAAAGTCCTTTTCCCCCAAAAGTTTGTTTCTTCATCAGTAGCTGATGTTTGCATGAAATGATTATGCTTGTTTTTTTTTTCTTAATGGTGAAAAATGCCACAATTGGAAGAGAGAAAAATAGCCTTTGCCTGCATGCTTAAGGAGCAGTGTCTTCAGTCCCAGTAACAATTAGAATTTACTCTTCCTGAGGCAGAGTATGCAGTTTGTAAATATGGTAAAACCTGGGGTCCCGTTGCTTCATTTTATTCTTCTATACAAATCCAACGGACTATTTGTTTTATTTAGAATTCCCATTACAGAAAGTGTGACGTGCTAAGCCGCTAGGGAAGATTTCTGGGAGCTTTGATGTCAGAGACCTAAACCTTCCTCTGAGCTTCATCCGCTGTCTTTCTAGGCCTTTTAAAAACGTCACGGAGTATGATGGGCAGGATGCCTGTGGCTCTAACAGCTGGAACATGGTGGATGTGGACCTCCCTCCCAACAAGGACGTCGAGCCTGGCATTCTGCTGCATGGACTGAAGCCCTGGACGCAGTATGCTGTGTATGTCAAGGCGGTGACCCTCACCATGGTGGAGAACGACCACATCCGTGGGGCCAAAAGTGAAATCTTGTACATTCGCACCAATGCCTCAGGTATCCACACACTGCGCATCCCATATTTTTCGTGAGCTCACCGTGCTTATTACAAGATGTCTCGATCCCAGGGGCGCCTGGGTGGCTCAGATGGTTAAGCATCTGCCTTCGGCTCAGGTCACGATCCCGGAGTCCCGGGATCGAGTCCCGCATCGGGCTCCCTGCTCGGCGGGGAGTCTGCTTCTCCCTCTGACCCTCCTCCCTCTCATGCTCTCTGTCTCAAATAAATAAATAAAAAAAATCTAAAAAAAAAAAAAAAAAAAAAAAGATGTCTCGATCCTGGACCAGTCTGTGTTTTATATGTCTTTCTTATCAATATATAATGCTATATCATGTCATTTTTTTCCCAGTCCCAATAACCTAGGCTTTTCTGGGCCATTTTCCTGGTCCATCTTCCATCATCTGTCTGCTCTGTGCCAGTAAGCCCAGGTCCTCCAAGGGGGCTGGGGTGGTTTGTTTGGAGGACCCAGCCGGGATCCAGCCCCCTATTTTATTTTCATAGTTGAACCTCCAGGAATTGAACACATGCTGATTTGGTCTTTCAGTTACCTCATGTGGCTCATGGGTTTTCCATCTTCATTCTGTAGAGGCAAGGGTTCCAAGGAGGTAGACAGAATTTGGAAAGCGTCAGACAGAGTATACTGTGGACATTCCAGATATTTGCTGGTGAAAATGTTCCTCCTTCTGTCTCTGTCTTCATTTCCTAAACCACCTCATTTTTCTCAACTCCAGAATCTGGAACTGATGAAAGCAAACGTTTGTGTATATTAGCCAAGTATATGAAAACCAGCTTAGAGGCAGGAAAACGCACATCATTTCTAAAGACGATGATAAATACCCTTGGATGGTTGCTGTTTTATAAAACACCCATAAGGTAGCACAAAATAAATTTAAATGGCAGAAATGGTGAGGAAAAAGTGTTGATGGGGAAAACCTTCAGCTCACGCAATGCCTGCTTCCCCCTCCCCTCCCCTGCCCCATCTCAAGGATCCCATAAGTGGTCACAGTCATGCCACGGACCCTGAAGTGTTTATAGAAATAAATCTGGCGCTGGCTTCTGATCCTGGGTGTGGGGTGGTGTAGCAGAGGCTGAAAGGCAACAAAACAAGTTATTCTTCTTCTAGGTTTGGAAGTAATTTATTGCAGCCAGCTCAGGAAGAATAAGAATCTTTCCTTATTATGACAAGTTCTTTTTTTTTTTTTAATCCATTCACTTTCTTTAGAGAGAGCGGGGGCGGGGGCGGACAGAGAGAGAGGGAGAGGGAAGATCCTCAAGCAGATTCCCCACTGAACACGGAACCCGATGTGGGGCTCAATCCTCAGGACCCCAAGACCATGACCTGAACTGAAATCAAGAGTTGGCCACCCAACTGACTAAGCCACCCAGGTGCCCCTAATTAATTATATGACAAATTCTTTTTTTTTTTTTAAGATTTTATTTATTTATTTGAGAGAGAGAGAATGAGAGACAGCATGAGAGGGAGGAGGGTCAGAGGGAGAAGCAGACTCCCCGCTGAGCAGGGAGCCTGATGTGGGACTCGATCCTGGGACTCCAGGATCATGACCTGAGCCGAAGGCAGTCGCTTAACCAACTGAGCCACCCAGGCGCCCCTATATGACAAATTCTTAAGAAACGTATTTCCTTTCCCCAAAGATGGAAAACTAAGCACGATACAAATTGGGCCAGTTCCCTACATCTTGGCCCCTGTCCTTATAAGTGGTGGGGACAGAGGAAGACTCGGTCCTCTGCCTCTGCTTTTTTAGATTTGAAACTCTTAGGGGTGAGCTGTTTATTGTTGAAATACTTGACTTTGGTAACTGAAAGTGGTCGAGCATCCAGTGGTTATGTTTTTCCTGAAAGCTGGCATAAGTCACAGCCTTTCCCTAAAGCATCACTCCGTACAGGTGTTCAGAACCTTGTCTGTGATATTAGGGGCCTTAAAGTACCCTTAAACTCTTCGCCCCTTTGAAATTTTAAAAAAGTGGCTTGGATGACTGTGTTGTTTAAGTGATAGACAGTAAAGAGGTCTCTTGCACTTTGGAAAACCCCCAAAAATCATTGTTTTCTTGTGAACCCAAGGGAAATAAGATTTCAGTGGTCCTGGGATGCGTTTGCCCTTTATACATAAGGTAGCTCTGGGTTTCGGTTTGGGAGGCAGTAGTAAAATAAAGCTTGGCCAGATTATTATGCTGTGCCTGTAAATGAATATTCTTTGGCTGGTAACAGAGTCCATTGCTTGCAGTTGGGGCTCTGTGTGTGTTTGGGTTTGTGGACTGCTTTTCCTAGTCCTATCTCATTCATCCCGTGGAAGTGTGGTTATAGAACTGAGAGACTTGCAGGCCCTCTTCCTCCACGCCTCTTACACACCCCATGCACACACTCACGTGCACACACAATCCAGCCCTCTCTCACTTCCCCTTTCATTTTGGCATCTTGCCATTTTTATCAGAGCTCCAGAATCTCAGGTGAAACCCAAGTCCGTCCGTTTCCCCACTTGGTAGAACTGCTGGAGTCAGGCGATTTGGAGAACGGTGGATGTAATAAACGAGAGCAATCCGATGTTTGAATTAGCTGTAGGTTTTTAAGCCACCCACTTGTAATCCTGGCGTGCCCCCGCCCCGACCTTTCTCCATGTGCCGCTCAGTCATGTTTGTTTTCACAGAGCTGACCTGAGAGTAGATACCACGCACGGAGAGAAATGCGGGCATTTAAATTGATACGATTTCAAAACACGGTTCACTTCTTGTTTCACGTGTCCGCGTTCACCGCCGTCTCCCTATCCGGGTCCAACCTGCGGCTTCTTGTGGGCTTGCAGCGAGTGCCTGGGCGCCTGGATTCGGGGTTCATTCCATTGTCTGAAGCGTCCTTTGTTCGCCTTTCCAGTTCCTTCCATTCCCCTGGACGTTCTGTCCGCGTCCAACTCCTCCTCCCAGCTCATCGTGAAGTGGAACCCGCCCTCCCTGCCCAACGGCAACCTCAGTTACTACATCGTGAGATGGCAGCGGCAGCCTCAGGACAGCTACCTTTACCGGCATAACTACTGTTCCAAAGGTAAGGGGGGCGCGGGGGGGGGCGGAACCCCACTCCCGCCGCCCGGACGTATCCACGCCCCGATGTGACACACAGCCCCCCGACAGTTGGAGCCCTTCGGTGGAAACCAGCCACCTTCTCGATCAAACGCGCTGACGGCTCCCCCGCCCGTCTGACCTGGCTTTCATGTCTGCGCTTGTCGGGCTTCTCTTCCCCGAGCAGACAAAATCCCCATCAGGAAGTACGCCGACGGCACCATCGACGTGGAAGAGGTGACGGAGAATCCCAAGACCGAGGTGTGCGGCGGAGAGAAGGGGCCTTGCTGCGCCTGCCCCAAAACCGAGGCCGAGAAGCAGGCCGAGAAGGAGGAGGCCGAGTACCGCAAAGTCTTCGAGAACTTTCTGCACAACTCCATCTTTGTGCCCAGGTACCAAGTGTCGTTGGAAAACGTCTCCAGGCTGGTGCTCCTCGGGCGGGTTCTGTGGTGCGCTCTCCCCGCGGGTGGTTTGTAGGGCAGCAGCCTCAGGGCAGAACCCCGTAGCCGTCAAGGGTGGGGGGAGAACAGAACACGTTGCCAGCTTGCGTGAGTGGGGTGCCTGTGGGAGGCAGGTAGCCGCGAAGGAAAGGGGGGGCCGCGGGCACGTCCGTGCCACTGCCTCGGCCACAGGGCCTCCCACCGAGGGCAGGTGGGCTCTCAGCTGGGGGTGGGCGGGAAGTGAAGCTCAGAGAGGCCCCCACCCATGGAGACCAGCGAATGGAAGAGCTGGTGTGCGGGCCCTTCCTGCGCATCCCACTTCTCCCTACGGCCTCTTGAAGCCTGGCTGAGGAGAAGTGAAGCAAGAGGGAGAAGACCAGAGTGAGGTTTGAAAGCGGCCCAACTTGCAAGCACAGCCCAGTGCCCCGGGCACCCTTGACAAGCAGGTTTGAGAAGCAGCGGACAAAGAGCGGAGGGAGGTGGAGGTGTGCAAAGCCACGCTACTCACAGTAGCTAAAGCTGGGAATGAGCCGCGTGTCCGTGAGGGGATGAATGGATAAGCAAAATATGGCCTAGCCACGCAATGGCATATTATTCAGCCATAAAAAGGAAGGAGATTCTGACGAAAGGCACCACTCTGGTGGACCTTGAAAACATCATGCTAAGTGAAAGAAGCCAGATGCGAAAGGAACAGCTATTGTAGAATTCCACCCATAGGAAGCATCTACCGGAGGCAAATTCATGGTTTTGGGAAGTGCATGCCAGGTTTCCAGGGGCTGGTGGCAGGGGGAAATGGGGAGTTGGGCCTTAGTGGGTCTAAGAGCTTCTGTTTGAGGTGATGAAAAATGTTGGAAACGGTGATGGTTGCACAACATCATGAATGCAATCAGTGTCTGAATCGTACACTTAAAAATGGCTAAAATGGCAAGATTTGGGTATTTTTTTAATCAAAAATTTTATTTTACCACAATAAGAAATGGTTTAAAAAACAAAACAAAACACGGAGGGGGAGTCCATCAGGGTAGCCCTGCAATGTCTGGGGAAGGAGATGGAAACAGAGTGGTGGTCCCTGTCTCCCTTTTCCTCCTGGAAGATTATAGTGTGGCGTTTACAAACAGCCTCTTGGCTGAAATGTGAGTGGAGGAGCTGGATTTGGTTGCACCTACGCTCTCCTGGTCCCCATGGTGCCGCAGCCACCAGCCCACTGCCCGGCGTGTTCTGTGATTGCTGGTCTTCCTGCCCCCGACCTCGAGAGGCACCAGAAGCCCGTAGCTTCTGTTTATTCTGTAATGACTTTGCCTTTAAAGGCTTACTTAGGTTGTAACAACAAATGGCTTTTAAAGTGGTTTTTTTTCCCTGTCAAGTGACCTTCCTGATATTTGTGTAATAGTCCAAGATAGCCATCTTACTTCGAAAAATCATTAAGAAAGAAAGACCTCTTAGAGTGGCAGGCATTCTTTTCAGGACAAAGCTCTTCATTGCCCATCATCTCCTCTCTAGGAGTGGAAACCACTGGAGTGTGAGGGTAGGAGAGCCTTCTGTGGGTCCCCCTGACCTGCTCCACTGGAGACCTCTCCTCCTAGGGCTGTGGTTCAAGTGTTAGTCCCGACTGTCTGTAGGTCATGTGTACTTCCAAGAATAAGAGCTTTTGACGAGCTCAGAGATGTTTAAAAACTAGAATTCAGGCATAGTGACTTCTCCAACAGCCTAACTCATGAACGATCCACTCGGGCCTTGACCCTACATTTTGACACATTAGGGCTCTTGCCTTTTTGGTAGCACTGCTTCTCAACGTGGGCCATTTCCCCCCATGCCCGCAGAGAGGCTCAGCTAGTGGCACTTCCCGTGGCCACAGAAGCAGATGGATTGAGAGTGTCCCAAACACGCTGGGCAGGAGTTATCTGTTTATTCTCCAGCGAAAGCTGTCGGCTCCGTTGCTGTCTCATCCCACCGGCCCGCCAGAAGTTCAGATTGTGAGTCCAGGCATTGGAGAAGCTTTGCTAAAGGGCTCCGAGCTTTCAATTTGTAGTTACAAAGCAGTACCTTTCTCTCTCATCACATGGGGAACACAAGATCAGGCAATGTGAAGGCTGAGCCGTGGGTGACACGGATATTAGCAATGCATTGTGTTCATGTTATTGAATTCAAAATAAGTTTCCTGTCTGCCAAATCCCCCCTGACGAGTGCGTGCGTCCACCTCTTTGGCCCCGACATTCTCTCTCCTAAGACAAGTCTGACCTGCTATTCTGGCTTTCCTTAGGATGAATATAAATACTGTATTTGCCCACGGTGAACGGCCACAATTTATACGAACTTCATATTGTTTTGTTTTGTTTTTTTTTAATGCCTCCTACCAAGGGTATAATTCTCATGTCCACTCAATTTGCAACACAATTTTGATAGAAGGAGTGTCTGGCTGGCAGAATGATTGAATCATAAAGGAAGGTTTTTTTGTTTTTCAGCTAAGCTATCCAAAGACAATTTTTATTTCTTTCAATGCATTCTTTTTTTAAAAGATTGTATTTGTTTATTTGAGAAAGAGACAGAGATAGTGACAGAGATAGCAAGAGCGAGAGCACAAGCAGGCAGGAGAGGGAGAAGCAGGCTCCCCGCTGAACAGGGAGCCTGACGTGGGGCTCGATCCCAGGACCCTGAGATCAGACCTGAGCCGAAGGCAGACGCTTAACTGACTGAGCCACCCAGGCGCCCCTCTTCCAATTCATTCTAAGAATAAGCCAGTCAAGTCAGGTTTGGGCAGAGCATTATATTTTTTGCAGTGGATTAAACCCAAGCAACTTCTCTCTTATAGACGTAAGGGTGTGTTGTATTGGTTTTATGTGTTGCATTGGTTTTGAAGAGAAGGCAGGACATTCGTTCTGGTAGGTGTCAAAAGAGATCTCCCCAGCAATAAGTGTAGTTCCTTGTGTCCTTCCCTTCCAGGAAGGTTGGTTGGTGTGCGGGGTGTGAGGATGGGAAATGGTCAGCCTCATCTCCTAATCTTTCCTCCCCCAATATTATGAAAGTGAATGCATTGGGGCCATTCACACACGGCCTGCCTCTGTGGTTCTCTACCTGGTGGAATGAGCATATCTGGGTTGAATGGTTCGTGTTTTAGGTTAGGACCCACTGGGCCGTTGCACAAAAGTGGTGATGGCATTTTGTGTGGGGGAATCCATGGGCCAGGCAGACTGGGGAGCCAGAGGCCCTTCCCCCAAGTCCCCTGCTTTTCCCTTCCAAGTTTTTCACTTCAAGGCAAGTAAGGACCCGCGGGAAGCCTGCTGAGAGTCAGCTGAGCCACAAACGGCTTCCCAGGTGCCCTGATTCCCTGTGGGACTTCTCTTTCTCCCCTACATGAGAACTGATGAGCATTCCCACTTTGTGGTCTTTCTCCTTGCCTTGGGCTCTTAGTTTTCTTTCCCGGATGAGCTTGGTTCTGTTTCCTCCCCACCCTTTGCCTGCGCACAGGATGCATGACGCCCGCGGACAGCCTCAGTGCGGAACGGACGGCAGCTTGCTTCCCCCTGTTTCTGGTGGTTGGCCTGAGGGTGGCTGTTTCTCACCTGGGTGCTTACTCTCACATGCTGTTGCCTCCAGTAAACACGAGGGGCTTGTGTTTGAGGTTTCTGAGGGGAGCCCAAAGCCCACAACAGTAGCCATTGGAACAGTCCCCCTGTCCAGCTGCGCGGACTGCCTCATCTGCCCTTTGGGTGTGAACATTCTCTTTTGATTTCTCTTTTGCTGTCCTATTGCTTTTGTAGCTGTTGTTCGAAGCCCTAGTCCAGGGCCATGACAGTGATCCTACCATTGGCAGCAGTGGGGCCTTGGAGAGGCCACAGGAGGTCACTGCTGAGTGTGAGGCGGAGCCAGACTGGAAGGACCTCCAGGAGTGTGAAAAATACAGACACTAGGGTCTCAGAGGAAGAGAGAGTCAGTGGGAGCCCCAGAGGGAAGGGTCTGAGGGTCCAAGCAAGTGCTCGCTGCTTGATATCTTTCTTTCTACAGAGGGGGTCAGAGAAGCCATCCCGCTGGGGCCTACACCACACAGCTCACCTCTCACCTCACCCCCTAATAAATCTTAGTGTGGCCAGCAGGGTGGTCACGTTTAATGCTTAACCATGAGGTCAGTGGACCAGGTGGCACGGACATTCTGACCAAAGGGCCAGTATGCTGCAGGGCCAGGAGTGACTGAGGCATTTGTTTGCCTCTAGATACAATCGAGTAACCACTCTGGGAGCCAGGGGGCAGTTTGTGTGCCGATTCGGAGGTTTGCAGAGTAGAGAAAGCAAAATAAATAACGGAGAAGGAAATCCCCGTATTATTTGTTGGTCCTTATCCAAAGGGGCTGAATAGCTCCTTTCATCCAAAGTTAAGATTTTTCTTTTCTTTCCGTTACTCTAACCCAAGTCATAGAAGGGACAAAAGAGGTGGAGGCGCTTACAGGCCAAGTTTCTCTCTTCCTTGCAGACCTGAAAGGAAGCGGAGAGACGTCACACAAGTCACCAACACCACCATGTCCAGCCGAAGCAGGAACACCACGGTGGCAGACACCTATAATATCACAGACCCAGAAGAACTCGAGACAGAATACCCTTTCTTTGAGAGCAGAGTGGATAACAAGGAGAGAACTGTAATCTCTAACCTCCGGCCTTTTACTTTGTACCGCATTGACATCCACAGCTGTAACCACGAGGCTGAGAAGCTGGGCTGCAGCGCCTCCAACTTTGTTTTTGCAAGAACCATGCCTGCAGGTAGGGTGTGATCCAGCGAACCCCACTCCTGACTCACTCACAGCCCAGTGGAGAAGCTTGTGTTCTATGGACACAGAATCTGTCATCCAGGGCAATGACCCTTAGTCTCCATCCTGCTTATTAAAGAACGGGTGGTCATTTGTAGGCAGGATGGTAGACCAGCAGCCCAGGGAATGGAGTCCATTCATAATGACATCATTCCCAACCCAGTCTTCGCACAAAGTCCTACAAGAGCAGGGAGCACCCTTCGGGGTCAACTCCCCTCCTCCCACTTGGTTCACATTGTACATTTCCATGGCCCTATTCCCCATTTGTACACACGTAAATTTGCCCCGTCCCTCCTGAGTCGTCAGGTTCAGTGGAATCCGTTAGCTGCCTTGACTCAGAGTGACTTTCACTCCTCAAGGTCAACTGCTAGAGTAGCCTTTGGTCCTGCCTCTTGGGTCTTCACCTTCCCCTTTGGAAGTTGGAAGCTGCCTGTTACTCACACTGCCATCCATCCATCTTTAAGGATAGGTGAACTGCCCATCCTCTTTCCTGCCCGGGGTTAGCAGGTAGTAGGGAAGGAGCCCAGAAGAAGTGGAGTCTAGGAGGGGACGCACAGCATATCTCAAGGCCGCTGTCAGCTTCCCTGGCCTCAGTTTCCCCACCCTTCTGGGAGAGACAGAAGCCAGCTCATTTCTCAGAGCCTTCCCCGGCTGTAACTTGCAGGGACTCTTGCTCACCACTTGGCTTGCTGCTTTAAGCAGAAGCAAGAGTGCAAGCACCCAGCCTCAGCTAGCAGCAGCTGGAGGAAGGGTGGACGCAGGCCCAGCTCGTGGGCCGTCCTTCATGCCTGCATCAGAGTTGCGTTTGCCGTGTGCAGATGCAGGCCTGGAGGGCTCCGTGTCGCCGCCTGGAGGCTTGCTGCCAGCCACCCCTGCTCTCGAGGCGCCTTTTCAATGCTGCTTGTGTTTGACGGCATCACATAGTTTCCTTTCTCGAGTGGGAGAAGCCAAATACCAGAAATAAGTTACTCAAGCTGCCGGGATTTTCTGACTATACTTGATATAGCGGGCTTTTTCTGGGGTGGGGTGAGGGGGCGCGGTCACTGAGGGGAGGGAAGGTATCGTGGCATCTTGAGACTCACAGGTCATTACATTGCTTGGATTCCAAACCCTGTGCTATGTGTGAGCAGCCGGCTTTGGGGGAGTATATGTGGTCCCCGCCCTCAGCCCTGCACATACAGACTGGGGGAGGGCATGCTCAGAGTAGCCCACTCGGGGTGTTGGGGGGGCGGACCCGAATCCGACTTTATCGCTTGTTTAAATTGTTGCACAGAAGGAGCAGATGACATTCCTGGGCCGGTGACCTGGGAGTCGAGGCCTGAAAACTCCATCTTTCTAAAGTGGCCGGAACCTGAGAATCCCAATGGATTGATTCTAATGTATGAAATAAAATATGGATCACAGATCGAGGTAAGGCTGGCGCAGTGGTCTGCATCTGGGTGTGTCCCCATTCCAATTGATGACATGTGCCCCAACATGTCACCTCCCAGTTAGCTGAGGACTTAACCCCATAAAATGAGGAGCTAAGTCAGTGAGGACTTAAGTCCTTCTACTAGCTCCACACGTCTTTGAGGAGAGTACTCAGAGTATATGAGGAGGGGGGCTTGTTCTCCCCCTTAAGAAACTACTTTGTTACAGAAAATGATCGTTCAGCATACGCCAGAAAGAAATTTTTATTTTTCTGGAGTTCTTTTTGATTACCAAAAAAATAGATATATATTTGGTTAGAACTTGGGAGTGTTTACAGTTACTGGAAGACTGCCATTCAACACTTGGTTTCTTCCCTGTTACTGCAAATTGGGATCACTGTCAGGTGGGACGCGAGAGATGGGACAGCAAGAGGCACCCATTTCTCACATGCTTGTGGGGAATTGGCACTTGTGTTTTATTTCCCCCAGGATCAGCGGGAATGTGTATCGAGACAGGAGTACAGGAAGTATGGAGGTGCCAAGCTTAACCGGCTCAACCCCGGGAACTATACGGCCCGGATCCAGGCCACCTCTCTCTCTGGGAATGGGTCCTGGACGGATCCTGTGTTCTTCTACGTCCCAGCCAAAAGTAAGGCTTGGGGAAGGAGTAGCTGGAAGATGGAGAAGCGGGTTGGGCGGGGCTTGGGAAAGCCTGGGCTGTCGGAGCTCTAACTTTCTGATTTTCCGTTGGAACCGAGTTGGCCAGATTTCAGAAGGGTCACACTTGGGTCAGCACCTCATTTGGGAGCTCGAGCAGGGGGGAGCTGCTGCTTGGAGTTCCTACCTCATTTGATGGTCAGGGAGAGGGTCTGAGCCCCTTTTGAGGGTGGGGGGGGCGTCAGCAAGAGGCCTTTGCTCTCAACTTGTTTTATGTGTGAAGCATTTTACGAAGCGCGTAATTGACCATTCCGCCTCTTGTCCGGTTTGGGCTGCTGGTTAGGGCTCGGATTTAGGGCTTAGAATCCTAACGGTGACCAAAATCTGGGGGCCATCCGGTCCAGCCTGTTCCAAGGTAGGAGTCTTTGTAATGGCATCTCACACTGAGGCATTGTCCCCTTCACTGCCCTGTCGGTAAAAACACAGATGCACTTTTAAAGCACCAACACACATCAAATGCACACAGTGCTCGCTGTCTGGCACAGAGACTGGGCCATGTTGTGATTTTATACTCAAGCCGTTGACAAGACAGAATTCTTAGAAGACCGTACTAGGCTAGGATTTCAGATTTGAAAACTGGGTTTTGTAAAACGTGTAAGTGCACCATGGGCCCTATGCTTCCTGGGCTGAGAAAATGCAGTATTTTATTTGGTGACTTAAATATTCCTCATTATTTCCACATTGAGTTTCTGTTTCTTATTAGGAACCTAGTTTTTCAGATGATTTCATGTTCAGGTAATGGGATCTAATTTGGCATAACACTATTCCTCACTGCCCCACGTGAAAGAGCAGCCCACCGTGCTTACTGGTGCTACTTTGGGGTCCATTGGGTGGTCCCCACGTCCGTGGTCTCTCCTTGGGTCCCACATCTGTGCTGACCCGAGCTGGCTTCTGAGTTCTTAAATTCAGGATCCAACCAATCCAGCCATCCACCTGGTTAGCGCCTAAAAGTCAAAGACAGATATTTGAAAATCCTAATAGTACAGATATCAAAAGAAGGATGGCGTGCATAGAATTGCAGACCTTGAGGTAACATTTTATGAGCCTGGAACTGTGCCTGAGTTCAGGTTTTAGGGGTAAACAGATCGCTCAGGCAGAGAATTCCATCAGCTAAAAGAGTCTGAATTCTCCATGGGGCCTGCTAACCTGCTCTCCCCAGTGAGCCTCTGCCACCCAGTCCAGTGCTAGAACCTTCCCAGTAATGCCTAGAACCCTCTCCAGAGCTGTGGCTGGCTTTCTCTTCTCCCCTGTTCTCTCTTCTCTGCTTCCATCCCTTAGGAACAGAGCCTAGGTTTAGGAGTATTGCATCAGGCCGCAGTCTTTGAAATAGCAGCCTTGGCTTGTCTTCGGAGGGGACACACTCCCATTTGCCATTGCTACCCCGTCTTTAACCCTGGGAGTGCTGGGATGCCACTGGGAACCCCAAGAGCCCCTCTGATGGACTCTTTTCCAGCAGAAGTTGGCACATACTGCAGGAAAATGGAATCTGCATGCCTGCTTTGCTGTTTGTCCTTATGTCAGGCAAGACTCTCCTGCTACAGCATAGCCTCTTTTCCTCTTGTTTAATCCTCAGAGGAGACGGAAGCTTTGCGAGCTTTCTGGCAACCGCTGTCCTTCTAGGAACCCTTCATGTGCTTGAATGCTATTAAATGACTCTTCAGACTTTTCTTCTCCAGACTAAATAATCTCCAGTCTCTTGGCATTTTCTTGTTGCCCAGTCGCAGAGACCAATTTTCTAGCCATTTCATCATTTTGCTCCTCTCCGGCTGTGTTCCAGTTTCTCCGTGTCCCCACTGAATTGTGAAACTCAGAACATGGTACAACGTGACCAGTAGGCTAAGTGATATGAATGTAAGTAGTAGTCCTTGGGAAGAAAAACTAAAACTTGGCTGGCTTCCCAAAGGCAGTGATAGTTGAGAGTGTTTTCAAGAATTAAAAAATGCAGGAGATGCATCCATGTTGAGAGTGATCTGAGGAAAATGTCCTTAATGTTAAAAAATTAAAATAGCATTAATAATCCATAAAGAGTCATAGTGATGATGATGATGATTTTTAGGGGCAAAATAATCACTGATGCGTGACTTCTACCAGGTGTCACTGGGTCCCCAGTGAGTTCCATCATTGCCGCATAGACATCTCTACTTGGGTATCCCACAAGTGCCTCCCACTCCCATCAGTACCAGAACCGAAATCACAGTTGCTGCCCTCAGAGTATCTCTCTATCCTTTTGTTCCCAAGGTCAGTCAGTGGCGCCATGATCCACACCCCACGCAAGTCTGGAACCTTACATCCTCCTCTCTCTCTTTCTCTCTCTCTCTCTCTCTCTCTCTCTCTCTCTCTCTCTCTCCAGCCACCCATTTCCCATTCAACCCATTGGTTCTGCGTCTTCTGTGTCACTGAAGTCCTGCCCCTGCTGCCACCACCATTAGCTAACGGCCCCTAGGGTACTTGCCGTGGGGGGTAGGTCTGAGCTGTGGGAGCAGGAAAGGTCCCAGGACCATGGCTTCCCAGCTGTCTTTGTGACCCTGGGGAGGACAGTTCATCTCTGTGTCTTCTTCATTCGTAGCAAAAGGCAGTGGTCTCTTCGTGAGGTCTGGGCTGGATAATGCAGAACACAGCCAGGTCCCCTCCCGCCCCCGGCACCCTCCGAGACGTGGCCGTGCCTGCCTCCTCCATTCAGGCTGACCTCAGGCACCGCCATCCCAACATACACAGATCTGCTCGGCTCACTGCGGGGCCCAGAGCTCACATTGGCTCGCTTTCATCTGCAGAATGAGGTTCAAACTGCTTGGCCAGCCCTGCTTTTTCCCAGTATCATCTCCAACATTTCCTCTGCACTTGCAAAGCTTCCCCGACTCAATTCTCTCCTCTCCCTTCCTCTCCACGTCCTTGCAGTGTGGGTGGTCCACCTTTTTGGTTGTTGTGCCACCTGGGAACACGCTGACTTCTGGCTTCCAGCAGAGTCTGCAGCGGCATCCCCAGTGTCCAGCCTGGCACCTGTCATCTAAGTGCTGGTGACGGTGATGAGCAGGTGTTGCAGTGAGGCTTGTAACTAGACCCTAATGTCTGGGGAGAAATCAGAGCAGCTTTGGCAAGGGGTGCCATCCAGTTAGGTGTTTTTAAATTGTCTGTGGAACCGTCTTAAGACAGATAAAGGTCAGTGTGGTGTACTAGGATACCAGTTTCATACCAAACAGGTTAAGTAATACATTTATGATCTAAACACCAAGGGTCAGTACAGCTTGAGCTCTATATATGTGAGAATCCATTCATTTTATTTTTGCAAATATATATATACACACACACATGCATGCACTAGTAGTCATTAAATTGCATACAAAGATTATTTTACTCGAGCCCACCATTTGAACTATTATTTCAGGGTACACTGTACTTTAAAAATGAGTTTACTCCTCTGTGTGCACTTCTCTCTCTCTCTTTTTTTTTTTCCCCAAATAATTCAGAGTTTTTTTACTGTTCTATCTGATACTGTTTACCTTCAGAATTCCTAGTTTGCAATAGGGCAGTAAAGGAATTTTCGGGGATTTTTTTTTTTCATACTTGCAGCTAAAACAAAACAAAGCAAACAAAAAACGACCAGCTTGCGCACCTAGCAATATTTTATCATTTCCCTTGTCTCTGCAGTAACGTATGAAAACTTCATCCATCTGATCATCGCTCTGCCCGTTGCTGTCCTGTTGATAGTGGGAGGGCTGGTTATAATGCTGTATGTCTTCCACAGGAAAAGGTGAGTGACTCTGTGAAAAGTTCAGATACCTTGTGTGACCGTGCTGTATGGTGGTTTGAACCTGAGCGCAGGGAAACGTCGTGAGGATTTTGAGGAAGTGTTTTATGGATTGGGAAACCTGATTTTCCCATCAAATGTTCCTCTCAGGAAAAAGAGAACATTTTCTAATGATTCAGCAGCAATAGAAAATGTATTTGGGGCCAGTACGGTTCATCCCCTCGCTCACAGATAACTGCTGCTCATGCAGAGATTTTTCCAAACACAGGGCCCAGCCTTTTCTGTCCAGTAGGCCTTTCAGTTTCTGATGAAGTAAAGAAACAAGTGTTTCATAAAAAGCTTTAATCCGAGGCCCCTGAAGAAGCCCAAGGACGTGTTAGCAAGATGGCTTTGGGGCCCGATGAGAGCCGACAGGCAGGAACTGATATCCACTTAACGAAACAGGACAAATAAAACTGATAGCGCAAAGATGACATGTGCGGAGATGGGTTTGTTTTTTTTTAACCTGAATTTTACCCTTTTGACAGAAATAACAGCAGGCTGGGGAATGGAGTGCTGTACGCTTCCGTGAACCCAGAGTACTTCAGCGCCGCTGACGGTAAGCGGCTAAGCCAGGGTCGCTGCCTGGGGACATCCCAGATCGGGGAGCTTTCGGGAGTGTGGCTAATTTAGGGGGAAGAGGGTTGCAATATTTTGAGGTGACTTTGGCCTCAGAATACGTCTTGGTTAACACTTTTTTTTTGTTTTTGTTTTTTTGAATCAAAGTTTTCAGCAGTTCAAAGAGTATGTCAAAAATTCTGGGACTGTGCGGAATGCCCCAAAGAAAGACAGGCTTCAGAGATGACTGGTCAGCGCAGTAATCAATTTACTTAATCGCCTGAAATTTTATGCTAGAATGACAAAAGCTGTTTTAATTGTTGACGTCTAGTCAGAGGGGATGCCACAGCTGACCAAACCGTCCCCTTCAACTTGTTTCAGCTTGAGTTTCGTGTCGCTGTGACTGTCTTTGATCACTCACGGCTTCCCTGCATTTTTCTGTCTTGGAGTTTTTCTGTTCACCCCCTCCTGACTGGGATCACATGATTTATACCCTCACGGCCCATTCACATACCCTCGGATAGTAACTCATGAGGGCCATTTAGTTCAGTGACCGAGAAGGTCTGACTTGGAAGTTGGGTTGTACTCCATGGATCTCTCTTTTTTTTTTTTCCCCCTCGTTTGCTGTCTCTTCTCCCTCGTGGGCTTGAATCCAGACCTTTCAAAGTCAGTGTGGGGCATTGGTCCCAGCACCATTACCTGGCACTTTGCTGGGGGCTTTTATAAATGCCATCCCATAGGTCCCTATATCCCTGTAAGGTGGCTTTTCTCAGGCCCGCCTGTGTGTAGGTGAGGCCGGGAGGTGCAGAGGAGAAGCTTGCCCAGGTCACATAGTGAGGTAGTTGAGAAGTTGGGGTGACACAGTCTCTGGCATCTTGTGGACAGTGTGATGCCATCACCGTGAGGTGAGCTCCTTGGGGCGGGCGGGGAAGCTCACCCACAGGAGTATCTGGATCGGGTTCATCAAGTGAATGAGTAAGTGCGTGAAATCGGGTAGATGCATTTAGAAAAAGTGTTTGCCTCTTCTTGGCTTTCGGTGAAGTGAAAGTTGATATAAATGTATAGGAGATAGGAGATAGATTCATGATTATTCTGATTGATTATCCTGATCAAATGGAAAACATAAGAAAAACACTTTGACACTCAAAAGCACTATATAAATGTGTAAAGTTTCACTGTGATTTCTTTAATAGTTTCTAATTCAGTTCTGTTTACAGTAAAGCCAATCAAAAGCAGCCTCCCCTGAGTAGGAATCGAGTGCAGAATAATGACATTATTCCTGATTCTATAAAGATCTCACAAAGTTTTATTTTTAATAGGCACATATATATTTGTATGTGCATACACGCACACACACACACACACACATACACACCTCTGTACTCCTATAATTAATGTATGTATGTATATAAGGCATAGAGAACATTCTGGAAGGATACACAACCAAACTTAAAATAGTAGTTACTTGCGGAGAGGATCTTTTTCCTTATTAAAAAAAAATATTTTTATGCATTGTTTGTATAAATGATAGCTTTTTTAAAAAAAAATAAGGTAAGGCAAGTCATCACACACCCAATGGAATTTATGGGGGGAATGCAAAGCCACTTTCCCTCTCTGTAAAGATGGAATAAGACTATTCCAGAGACTTTGCTCTGCTTTGAAATAAAGCACAGGAGACGGGCATTTGTAGTTTTGACTACGAAGCATCCAGGAAGTTTGGAAAGAGCATTAATACGATAATATCAGACAGTACTGGTGAACTGAATTCAAATTGTGTATCTTTCCAGAACTACTTTCATAATATGCCTTGATTCTTCTTTAAAAATAAAATAAACAAAACCCAAACTCATTGTCACCTGGGCCAACAGGTAGGAACACCATCACCTCATTTGAACTTAATTTATTCGGCCTTTTGACAAGCACCTTATAGCTAGTTTCCTCAAGGGGCCACAAAATGACATTGCAGTTCGCAAATGCTTTAAAAACTCCTTTCTCCAAAAGCTAATCTGCATGTCACCATTCTCCAGAGTACGCTGAAAATTCCCTCTAGGGAAGTGCTGATAACATTGTGCCCATAACCTGAGGCTGGCTGGAGGGGCTTAGGACTACTGGTTCAAGTCAGAGCTGCTGGGTTGAATTTAGAGAAAAGGATTCCAAGTGTTGACTTCAGGGACCTCCCAAGGAAGGAATGTGATTGGTTTTAACTCTGTATTTTATGGTGTGCTACATAGTTAATTCTGACTAAAAGCAAGCCTGGATTTTCAGAGATAAATGGATCGAGGCAGTGTCTCTTTATACTTTCTGAGGGGTATTATGAAGAGTCTTATCTACAGGCTTGTCTGGCATACTTAACTCTCCTGAGCAAGCATCAGCCTCTTCTCGGGGGCTGTGTGGCACCTAAGCCATGCAGAGGGTAGACTTCCGTTTATGAAATTCCAAAACATGTAATGTGAAATACAAAAATGTGTATGAGAGAAAATTCTAGATTGATTAATATAGGCCATATTGGACACTCCTCAGAGGTGTAATTTAGTTTTCATTCTGCCCATTCAGGTTGCAGGACGGATCCTCTGTTTTGTTTTGTTTTCTTTCTTACGTCCCTTCTCCCTGTTCCTCTCTTTCTGCTTCCTGCCTGCCTGGAATTACTTATTTAATTCCTTAAACCAGACCAAAAGCCTGGGCTGGAAAAGTCCTAGTTGGGCTCTGTCTTAGCATGTCCCACCACCCAGCCCCTCACCCCCCGGTTGTGGGAGGTCCCTGAACTCACGGAGCCCAGGCCAGAGCCCTGGGGACACCCCTCTGCTCATCAGCTGTCCCTCCACCCTGCTCACCACTGAATGCTCCTTGGGGCCAGAGCTCAGTTGCTTCTGTACCCCTTTAGACACTCCGGGGTCTTTGATGAGGCTGGAGACACTTGTCTAGACGAGAATAGTGCTCCCAGTGGAAATATAATGCCAGTCCCATATGTAACCTCAAGTTTTTCTTGTGGCCATATAAAAAAAAAAGTGTAAAAGAAACAGGTGAAATAAATATTAACGATATGCTTTATTTAACCCAATATATGCAAAGTATTATCAATTTTAATATGTAATCAGTACAAAAACTATTGAAATATTCACATGATATTTTGTGCTAAGATTTTGTGGGTTTTTTGGGGTTTTGTTTTTTAAAGTTTTATTTATTTCAGTAATCTCTCCACCCAATGTGGGGCTCAAACTCATGACCCCAAGATCAATAGTCACACGCTCGCCTACAACTGAGCCAGCTGTGTGCCCCTAAGTCTTTAAAACCTGTTGTGAATTCTATACTTAGCACATCTCAGATTGGACTCCTTTGTGGTTCTTCTATGCTGTTAGTATCCTCAGATTATCACAGAATCCTTGAAGACTTGAAATACCAGAATTTTTTTTAAGATTTTATTTACTTTTTTTTTTTTGAGAAATACCAGTATATGACCGTATTGCTGCCTGACAGAAATTTCAGGACAAGCCGCGTCATTGTTCCCAATGTTCTCTGTGGGCTTTAGGAAGTGGCATCTTGTGGTCTTTGGTTTCCCCCCAAAAGCACCTTCTGCCCAGAGGGTCCCTTGCCTTACCTGGCTCAGTTCTGGTTTCTTCTTCTCTAGTGTATGTACCTGACGAGTGGGAAGTTGCTCGAGAGAAGATCACCATGAGCCGAGAGCTGGGGCAGGGCTCATTTGGGATGGTATACGAAGGAGTTGCCAAAGGCGTGGTTAAAGATGAGCCAGAAACCAGGGTGGCCATTAAAACAGTGAACGAGGCCGCGAGCATGCGTGAAAGGATTGAATTTCTTAATGAGGCTTCAGTGATGAAGGAGTTCAATTGTCACCACGTGGTAAGAGATAGCCCCCCGGGGAAGCCAGAACCTGACACAGGGAGAACCCTTCCCTGGAGCTTCCCAGGATGTCCGTGGCCCCACTTGGGGAGTTTGGTGTCTTCCTCCACCCCCCTGGCCCCCGCCTTCCGGGGTCCCCCATCACCTCACGGTTGCCCTTAGACATCTGTGCATGGGAGGCAGACCCCGGCCAGTGGAGCCCCCTGGGGCCTGCTCATGTGGGCCCTGCAGGTCCCAGCACCAGACAGTTCGAGAAGCGTGGGTGGGGACAGTCGCGGGTAACCCTCACCCTCTGAGTCCTTCTCTTTGTCATTCCTCCCAGGTGCGGTTGCTGGGCGTAGTGTCCCAGGGCCAGCCGACGCTGGTCATCATGGAACTGATGACACGGGGGGATCTCAAAAGCTATCTCAGGTCTCTGAGGCCAGAAATAGAGGTCAGTTTTGGTTTTAACCGACTTTGCACGTTATCCGTCCTTTCCCCCAGGAGATACGGTGTCTTTAAATTTACTTACTCTCAGTATCGAATGTTTCTTGTCGCGTGCTTGGTTGTAGGTCCTTTATGTGAAAGATTTCCCTGACTAGAGGGGGACCTGTGAGCTTTTGTGAGAGGCACTTGCCATTCCTCAAGTACCCCCCTCCCTAACGCCTCTGCGTCTGTTCCTGCATTCCCTCTTCCACCACTGGTTACCTCCTCCACCGCCCACGCTCCCTGAACCCTCCCAGCCCCCAACCTCCCCAGCCCCCCACCTCCCCGGCCAGGAGGAACCATCTCCTCCGCTGACTTCTCTCCTAGCACGGACTCTCTCCTCTCTGGTCCCTGAGTGGATTCCCCTCCCACCCCATCGTGTTTGGCTTCTCACCCTGGGGAACAGCCACACCCAGTTCAGGGTCAGTGTTTGGGGCAGGCAGTCTTTCCATAAATGCTTGTCAGAGTTCAGTGTTAGAAGGACGCGATTCTTGTGCCAGGGTGGTCTCCCACCCAGCTCCATGCACAAGACAGCCTCTCCCTCATGAGCCCCCTCCCCACCCACATGCCCCTTCCCCCCACCCCACGCTGTCAACAGTCTGCGCCTTGGAGACCCGGAAGCCTTGTTTCTCAAACTCTGCACCCGCATTTCAGGCCCGATTCTGAGGCGGACTGATACTCGCCTCAGCTGCACAGTCTGCTTCGTCTAGTAAAAAAGATCCATTTGTGTTATGAGCTTCAAAATCTAAACCGGCGGGGCGCCTGGGTGGCTCAGTTGGTTAAGCGACTGCCTTCGGCTCAGGTCATGATCCTGGAGTCCCGGGATCGAGTCCCGCGTCGGGCTCCCTGCTCGGCAGGGAGCCTGCTTCTCCCTCTGACCCTCCCCCCTTTCATGTGCTCTCTGTCTCTCTTATTCTCTCTGTCTCAGATAAATAAATAAAATCTTTAAAAAAAAAAAAAAATCTAAACCGGCTGAAATCCTGTGTAATTTTTCATTAGTCACCGTGGTATCTCCCCTTCTGTGGCAGGAACCCACAAGCCAGCTTTTTATCATATGGAAGCATGACTTGAAAGTGAGGAATTCTAAGAATAAACCGGTAGATAAACACTTAAAAATAATCCCAGCAACATCTGCCTTTCATTGGGCCACCTTGGTGGGTTCAAAGTCCTTACTTTCACCCGGACTTTGTTCCACGTTGAGTAGGCTTTGTATCTGCTTGCCCCTGCCAGAATCCTTCCCTTTCTCTACCCCTTTTGAATTTCTACAGCTTTTCTCCGCTTGAGTTTAATCTTTTGTTTTCTTTTAATCTGCAACTTAATTATCCCCCACATAGTATTTCCTCAATTTGAGCTCTGAGCACCTCTTTGCGTGTGGCTTCCTTTATTCACAGCAGATGATGCTTGTGATTCTGTGAGGGTCACGAGGCTGAGTGTGGCCTGGGGCACCTGCGAGCAGGGTACAACACACCCACCCTCTGCTCTGCCACCGTGGGTCCCCAACTCCCCTGGATCTTAATGCCTTTTCCTGGCTCTCTTTGGTCATTCACAAGCCAGAGTGAAGGAGAACCGCTTCATCAGATGGGCAGCTAGAGATGCATGGCAGCGTATTTCTTTTCAGATTCATTCAAGGCACCTCTGAAAAGTATGGAACCCTCACTCCCTGCATCCCCGACTTCAGGCACAGAATAAACATTTGGGACACGTCTCAGTCCTGGCTCTGCTGTTTAGCTGTCTGCCGTCCTCAGGCAGCCGCTGCAGGCCTCTGCACCTCGGCTTCCTCACATGTAAAATAAGAGGGTTGGACAAGATGATTATCCAAGTCCTTTTCAGATCTAAAATTCACTCTTAGATTTGTCAGATTTAAACTTGTTCTTCCGAACTCATGTCAAGTATAAAAATATGTATGCTTGTCCTGCAGATTCATTATATTCTACTTGGCATCTTCTCCCCAAGTGAAGATTTGCTCATTTACTTTGCTAAATGTGGGTGTTTATGTATACATGTCTTCAGTAGCTCTGAGCAAATGAAAGATTTCCGCTCTCTGAAATGTCTGAAAGAACGGCACTGCAGCACCATGAGCCGACCAAATGGCAGCCCTCTCCTCCGATATTTACAACCAGGTTCCTTTCATTGAGTCTGTTTTTCATATTAGTTATGAATGACCACTTCCAGTAAACACATATACTTAATACTCCACAGCTTAAGTATGATAAGCATAAACTTAACATTTTACCCGCAGATTTCCTAGCATACCATGCATATCTAGAGCCCCGAAAAGGTTAAAAGGCAATGGTGGGTCCAGGGGGCGGGGGTTGGGGGGGAAACAGCTTGTCTAAACAAGGTTCCCGTGTAAAAGAAAGTGGTGGCTCAGGCTTACCCTTGAGGACGTCATGTCACTTCCCCAGGAAACTCAGTGATAAGTATTTTGAATCACCAGAGACGGTGTTGATAATCTCTTCAGAAGGTGAATGTATGTCAAGCATAGGGAACTAACCGGGAAGTACTTGGAGGGTTGTTACCCTGCTTCTAGAAGGCAGCTTGCAACAGAGACTAGCACGTCACTGGACAAAGCCAATCTCCACCAAGCACAGACCCTGTCCAGGGTCCAGGCACTGGCAGGCACTTTCCATGCATGGTCCCAGCTCGTCCTCCCAGCAGTGATCCCACCCAGGCATGCTCTGCCCATGGTCCACAGGGTTTGAGCTGGGAAGGTGGCATGTGGGACCTGTCAGAGCAACTTGGCTTTGCAGTGTTGTAACAGATGCTCTGTAGTCAGGGAAACTGAGGTAAAATCTATTGTGCTAGCATGAGCAAGAGGTGGTTAGCATCTAACCTGTGGCAAGCTGATTGGCTTTGTATTTTTTTTTTAAGGTTAGAGAGATTTGGGCACATGTTTTATATAAACTTTTTTCCACATGGATTTATTATTATTATTTGGAGGCATTGCTCTTTAATTCTAAAGCCAGTATGTTGCCCTCCTCTGCAAAAAAAAAAAGGAAATGCTCATCCATGTTCCATGTCACCGTTTTATATTCATCCCCCTCTGGAATAAGCTTCACCTGGACTTAAATGGCAAGTGCCTGTTTTCCTTGGTGTCCCTGGAAAATAATAATCCAAAGAATGCCACATTGTAAGGTGAAAACATTAATCTCAATATTTTTATACTTTAGAAGAAAGTTGAAGAGAAAGAGAAAGATCAAATAATTTATAACAATGCTTATGTGGGAAATAAAGCATACAGTGTCCGTTTGGGAAATACATTTGCTTATTTCCCCATAGCCTTTGTAATATTCTCTCCGTCCTTTTACCTGTACTTTGATTATAGAAATAAAAGGAACATATGAACTAATAAAAATTTGAGTAACCAAGAATTCGTAATATGAGAAATTGTTAGTTTCACTTTAAATACTTTTTGTCCTACCCAAAATAGAAAATGCTGGTCCCAAGTTGTGCTAATTGGTGTTTCTCTCTGCAGCTTTGTGTGATGTGGTCAGTGAGCAAGCGCATGACTTTACCACGAAGCAGATGCTATGGTCTCCATAATAATATGTTCCCTCTGAGCAAGTCCTGCTTCTTAGGTCATTACCTGTGGTACTCAGATTGAACCAAGATGGATTTGCACACCCTGAAAGAACGTAGGGTGGGAAAAACTCCTTCAATTCTCACCTGAGTTTTTTTTTTTAATCTCCAACAGAATAATCCAGTCCTAGCACCTCCAAGCCTAAGCAAGATGATCCAGATGGCTGGGGAGATTGCAGATGGCATGGCATACCTCAACGCCAACAAGTTTGTCCACAGAGACCTTGCTGCCCGGAACTGCATGGTGGCCGAAGATTTCACGGTCAAAATCGGAGGTGTGTTCTTAGCTTTCCAGATCTGAACAAGAACTCAACTCACACATTTCAGGGACTGAGTTGGCATTAGCCTACCTGTGAAGAGGTTTTCCAGTGCATCCCATGAGTACAGAGTCTTACTCTTGGGAATAATGTGGCTATCTCCAGTTGATAGTCAATCACAGACCTGGCTGGGTTGGCTCAAATCCCAATAGCACATGTGGGCACAGTGAAACAAGCAGTGGGCAAGGATGGGCTGAGGCCACGGTCCCTGAGATAGCCTCTCCCAGCACTTGAGGCATTTCTTGGCAGAACAGTTCTAAGCATTGGTTACAGAAATAATTGAGGCAACATCCTCAGATTATTTTGACCTGGGAATAAAAGTTGCCATCTGAACTACCAATATCCCCTCAATATTCCCAGCTTGTAAGGAGCTTTGTCTTCCCAGTGGTCCATGGAGTTTTCTAAGAGGTGAGGTCCCCTAACAGTGAAGGCACCTACACAGAGCAAGAGCAGTGACAGGGACGTGGCAAGCCCTGTGACAGGGAGGTGGCAGTCCTTTATTGGGGTTCACACCCAAGTTGATCAACCTCTAAACTCTTGACCTGTTATAATACTTAGCTGACCAACCTGCTGGTTAGACCTCTTATTGCCACCACCCACTCAAACACCAAAAAAAAAAGGTTGGATTGCATTTCTGGCGCTAGTTAGAAATTCATTTCAGCCTTTAGGTTTGGACTTTGCTTCTTTGATCTCTTAATCCTGATTAAAGAAAAACAGAACAGAAACCACATACAACCTCAGGGCTGCTCAGGAAAACACCTCCTCTTACCAGAACCCTTATCTTCCTACTATGAGATGATGATGGTTCAGAAAAACATCAAATATTTATCCTGAGAAACTGTAGGGGACACTTTACATCTGAAATCTATTTAAAATTAACCTCTTTGACTTTGCTGACTTTCCCAACACATAAAAACAGACACAGAGAGTTAGACAAAATGAGGGGGCAGGGAATATGTCCCAAACAAAAGAACGGGACAGAATCACAGCAACAGAGCTAAACAAATCAGAGATGAGCAATATGCCTGATAGAGAATTCAAAGTAATCGTCATAAAGATACTCACTGGACTTGAGAAGAGTGGAGGATCTCATTTGAGACCTTCAACAAAGTGATACAAAATATACCAAAGAAGCAATCAGAGATGAAGAACTCAATAACTGAAATTAAAAATACACTAGAGAGAATAAGAAGTAGAGGAGGCAGAAGAACAGATCAATGAGCTGGAAGAGAGAGTAATGGAAAGCAACCAAATGGAACAGGAAAAAGGATAGGTTAAAGGAAGTTAGAGGATAGGTTAAAGGAAGTCAGTGACACCATCAAACATAGTAACACTCACATTATAGGGATTCCAGAAGGAGAAGAGAAAATTTATTTGAAGAAATAATAGCTGAAAACTTCCCCAAACTGGGGAAGGAAATAGACTGAAGAAGCAGAGAGAGCCCCCAACAAAATCAACCCAAGGAGGTCCACGACAAGATACATAATATTAAAATGGCTAAAAGTAGTGATAAAGAGAATTTTAAAAGCAGCAAGAAAAAAAGAAAACAGTTACATACAAGGGAAACCCTGTAAAACTATAAGCTGATTTTTCAGCAGAAACTTTGCAGGCCTGAAGGGAATGGCATGATATATTCAAAGTACAGGAAAAATAATAATAAGGTAAAATGAAACTAACCTCTTTGTCTAGTTCTTGAGCTGTCTATTCTGGAAATGCTCACCTTTCCTTAGCAGTAATTTTTTTCTTTAGCAATGATTTTGAATGAACTATTTTGGCCCTTTAGTTGTGAACAATGAGTATCCCCTCTAGAATAGTTACAAATGAGGGGTGATTTTTCATTTGTAGGAGACAGGGGTGATGAATGGAGCCATATCATAGAGTAAACATCCCTTAGTCATCAGAATTACTCAGGAGCCACCAGTGTGTCCCTGAATTTGGCCCTTTGAAGCACCCACACATCTGGTGCCCCTTGAAGCCCAAGAGGCTGTCATGCCCCAGGGTTTGCAAGGAAGAGCCTCCCTGGCTGCTGTCTGCGCTTTCTTTGTGCTTCCTGCTCACTCCCCCCTTCCCTTTCCATTCCCCTCCCTTTTTCATGGGGACTCAGATTGTTCCCACAGGGATGCTAACCAGTTCCCCTTCCCCAGTACTAGGGAACCGGGAAGGCCTGAGCTTAAATCTTGGTTCTACCAATAACAGATAAGACTCGGGCCAAGTGCCTTAAGTTCTGTGAGCCTCAGTTTCTGTCCCTCTGAAATGGGCATGCTGATACAGCAGACCCATGAGATGGTGGGAAGAAGTGGGTGCAGGGAAGCTCTAAGCACATGGCTGGCATGGGGCTGGTCCTCAGTAGATATTTGGTTCCTCCGGCCGTCGGCATCGTGCTTCCTACCCTCTTTCCGGCACATGCAGGAGCCTGGTTCGTGCTATTCTCTTCCTGGTTTCACATCACGGTGGGAGAGCTATTGTTGTGCGACTTGCCATTTGAAGTCCCAAGTCAGCAAGGACCATATTTACCGTTTAACCAGGTGGCACATTTATAGTGCCATTTTCTTTGTACTTGTGGTTTTTCTCCCTAAAATTTGAAATTTTTCTTTTGTGTTAAGAAATAGCTTGTGTTCTTTTTCTGGGATTTCCTTTTTTTTTTTGGTCCTTTTTGTGCAAGTAAAGGCAAGTCTTCTCATTTGCATGTCACTGGATTAATTCTGAGATAAGACTTCAACATTTCATTTTTATTCTTCACTAGGGTTCAAAAACCCTGTTTTTCCTATGCCCAGTGTCTCATGGATTACAAACATGACAGGTAATTTTACCAGAGGCAGTTCGATGGCCCTCAGCTCAGTACAAGTAAATTGTGTTGGTTAACGTCCAAGGAACTTTATTCCCTATGTTTGCTTTGTAGCCTTACCGCTTTGTGGCACAGTTAGAGACATGAATGAACATTTTAGAAAGGAGAGCAGCCCTTTCTCCTGGGAAGGCGAACAGAAGAGTCCCTGTAAGAAAAGGTTGTACGATTGAGTGGAAAATCAAAATCTGACAAAGAAGCAATAATTTAGGATTATAAAGCAAGCCTGCCATCAAACGTAATTATGTGACATCTTCTAGAGACATGGAAAATGGAAGAAATTTTCAAAAACGAGTGGGAGTATTATGATGAAAAACATTATTGAGTAATAGCTCCAGGGGCCTAGTAAATAGCATCTCCTAGGCATCTTACTGGGTACTTTTTTTCCCCGTGAATCTGTACTTTCAATATTTTCCCCCATATTAAGCAGCAAAACTATTTTATTTCCTCTGGCAGTGGGGCAGTGCTACCGAGTAAATAAGAGTCAACATGCCCTTGTTTATTTCACCAGGTTTTAAAACCACATATAAGTACCTTTGGTCTACACAGTACATATTTTCTTGATAAACTGTAAGGCTTGATAATGTGTAACTGCTTCTCATTTTAAATGAATAAAGAAATTAACTATTTATTTATTTGGAATTAACTTTTTTAAAAAGATTATTAGAGAGCAGGGGGAGGGGCAAAGGGAGAGGGAGAGAAAGAATCTCAAGCACACTCCCTGCTGAGCACAGAGCCGAACTCGGGGCTCGATCTCACGACCGTGAGATCATGACCTGAGTCAAAATCAAGAGTCGGACGCTTAACCGACTAAGCCACCCAGGCTCCTCTGGAATTAGCTTTTTTAAAGAGTCAAATTATAAACATCTGAAAGCCGAGATTTTTTGGTATTTCTTTGTCACGTGATTAATCAGTTATCCCTTACTGATTCTGCCTCATACAACTGCAAACACTGAGGCCCAGCCTCCTTAAAGTACGGCTCCCCCTTGGATGTGGTTGTAGGGCCCTCCCCTGCAGCAGGGATGGGACATCTTTGCTTCTGCCCTGAGAGCTGCTCAGAGTACGTCACTCTGGCGCCTTCTCTCCACCTTACAGATTTCGGTATGACGAGAGACATCTACGAGACAGACTACTACCGGAAAGGAGGAAAGGGGTTGCTGCCTGTGCGCTGGATGTCCCCCGAGTCTCTCAAGGATGGAGTCTTCACTACTCACTCCGACGTCTGGTATGAGAGACTTTTCCTGTACCACAAGCCCGGAGCCCTCCAGCCTCCACAGATCCCATTGGCTCATTCTCAAGGGCATTATTTTCCTCCTGTTTTCTGTTCAATCTTACCCCATTTCCAGCTTCGGCTAATAAATGTTACGTGGGCCACATTGCTGCGTTGTTTAAGGGTTCCTGTTGTGGGCAGGCTAGCTGAGGGCATTTGTGGGATCTAAAGAATTTATAGGGCCAACATTTCTTTCGATCCTTAGCTGCTCACTAAGCGGCCAGGAGCCCTGGAGACAGGGCACCAGGAGTCCGAGAACTTCACCTCTCCCCTGCCTGCCTGCTCTCATTTTCTCTTTCCCAACAGCCACTCTGTGTGTGCGCGGCTGCCTTACCTAATTAAAACTTCAGATTGCAGACGTTACTTTATTTAGACCCAAAGCTCACGAGTCCGGATGTGTTTTCTTGTTGGTCCCATCTGCTGTCTGTCCTTTTTCCATGGGCATCATCATCGTTGACCCAAGGATGGTATGGAAAGCAAAATGTCTCCCTTAATAATAAATGTATCTTGGTGTCGAAAGCTTACCAGCTGAGGAATGCAGAGGACTCTCAGTAGTACTGTTTATTGTGATTCATCAGCAACATTGCAGAGAGGAGGTCAGGCTCTAAAATACAACTGAGGTCCTTGGCAGGCCGAGGTCCTGGCACATCTACCTTCTAGCACGTCAGCTAATTTCTTGGCTGTCCTCTCAGGAGGTCCCATTGCTGATGTGTTACAGAAATGGTAGTTGTTTACTCCAAATGCCTGGATGACCACATAGAGGAGCTATTTAAATAGTGACCGACATCGTCTTTTTTTATAACCTCGTGAACCTTTCACAGTTCGAGGGCCTTGGATCTTTGAAGACAGGTGCAAATTGGAAATAGCATTTGAATATGACCCGGCAAAGCGCGATTGCCTCTCGAGTTCACGTAGGAGACCCGTTTTGCAATCAGCCTGTCCAAGATACTTATCTCTTTGCTGTCAAGTCAAAGTGCTCACCATCATTTTTAGATGTAGAGATGATGGGGAGAGGACAGGCCTGGGTCTGTTCCTTCATCTGATTATTCTAGCCTCCATGCCTCCAAAAGCTCCAAGGTCAGCTTACAGTGTGATAAAATAGAAAAAACTGTGAGAGTCAGGGAAAACAAGGGGAAGAATAGGAAGATAAAACTAGAGTTATTAATATCTCCAGGCTAATTTTGCCCAAAGTCTGGTTAGCAACGATTGCGACAAGAAGCAACGAAGGGACATATAGGGTGTTCGATGCCATTGTTCTCTCACTTGATGGCATAGATGTTATGAACCAATAATATATTTATATAAACAAGAGTGAGTATTTGGTATTCATTCCATTCACTGTCCAGGCATTGAGTACTTTAGGTTTTTGTTTTTTTAACACAGCCTTTGAGGGTAACACAGGTAGGTAGGGTAGGCCGGCCAGGACGTTGGTGAGTATGGAAGGTTTCTCAGTTGCCTAGAATTTAAAGCTTCCCCTGTCAAAGGAATGGAAATCATTTTATTAAAGGTTTTTCTTTTTTTTTTTTTTTAAGATTTTATTTATTTGACAGAGAGAGTGAGTGAGCATAAGCAGGGCAAGCAGCAGAGGGAGAGGGAGAAGCAGACTCCCTGCTGAGCAGGGAGCCCCATGCAGGGCTCGATCCCAGGACCCTGGGACCATGACCTGAGCCAGAGGCAGACACTTAGCCGACTGAGCCACCCAGGTGCCCCAGTCATTTTAGAATATGTTCAATAGCATAGTCATTCCTAAACAGTTGAAAATCTAGAAAGAGAGACAAAGGATTTTATTTGACTTTGTAAAGGAGACCCAGAATCTCAGGTTTGGGGGGTATCCCTGTGGTCACGTCCAGCCCCCAGGTTCCATCCATGGCACCTTTGACAGCTAGTTGTTGAGCTTCTGCTCACGTCTCTAGGGACTGCTTACTCCCTCCCTCACAAAAACAGACCACCCTATTTCTTAAGACATCCTTGTTCTTTGCTGGTCTTGCTCCTGTCATGCCTACATCTGTCTCTTGGTGATACCCGCTGACCCTTCTCTGTGGCACAGTGCACACCCCGCCCTGGTTTTGATAAGATGGGCCTTGGAGTCACAAGGAAGTGGTCTCTTTTCTCTAGTTTGGACATTTCCACATTTTTCTGCGGCCCTTTGAGATTTTATTCCCAGGCGCTTGGACACTGTGTTGGCTCCTTCGACAGCTCCTCTGTAGCGCTGTATCCCAGCCTTTGGGTTAGAAGACACGAGTGTGTTCCCTTCCTGGGCATCTGGGTCAACCTACAATAGTCTTCATGTCTTGACTCACTAAGGTTTCCAAACCGCCACAAATATCCAGGGTTGGTTGCACGCACTTATAATCATTTGCTTCTTTAGTGGCTAATGAATGAGAGCGGGGAACGTGGGTCTCTCTGTAGGTCTTGAGTTGCTGGTGGGTGGGACACTGACCCGATCCCGTCTTGGTATGCTGAGGCGTAGTTGCTGACCTCAGGCAGCCCTGGCACTGACCTGTGAGATTCACAGCAAGTTGTCCCTTCGCTGGGGGAGAACAGTGCTCATAATGAGAAAAGGCGTCACACAAAGGCATTTGTCCAGTGTTTCAGGAAGAAATGTGTCCACAAAATTCATGACTTGGTTTTATATGATGGCATTAATACCAGTGCCACATGGCAAATTACCTGCTTTGAAAAACACATGAGTTTTGCCTATTTCTGATTGGCTGTGTGGCCTTGGTCAAGCCATGGGACATCTCTGGGCTTTGGTTACTCCATCTGTGAGGTGAGGGGTGAGGTGTGTTTAGGAATGTCTACACGCCCTACAGGGTCTGCAGGAGCTTGATGGGTGTTTAAACAGCCCCTGTGACAAGTGGTGATGCCCCGGGGCCATCTTGGTGTTGGGTAGAGTTGGTTAGGCCTCCGTCCTTTAGACCCCATACAGCTGGTCACGTCCCGTGAAGGATGACCAGACTCCAGCATTAAGTGGCCCTCGCTGACAAGCGACACGGACGTTACACAAGAGTCACTCCAGGGAAGGCCTCTGGGGGAGAGCCGGGCCTCTTACCTGCTGTGTTATTTCGCGGGTGTGATCGCAAGGACCTGGTGAGGCTCAGGACACGCTCAGCGTGTGCAAGAACAAGGTGACTAGAGACACACTCCCTGTCCTTGAGGGGTGAAGTCTTAGGGGAAGAGGAAGTGATCCTGACAGGCTAGAGTCACAGAAGCCTAGCCAGAAGAGATGGGGTCATAGGGCACCCTAAAATATGAATTGTCACCGATGGGGACATGAGGGTGCGGGTTTCGGGCAGCGGGAATGTTGCGGGGTGGACGGGGAGCCCTGGCAGCAGGACTGGGCTCGCTGCCTGTGGAGGCTGGTGGGACTCCCTTGAGGGAATTAGGGTAGAGAGAGACCAAGTAAGGCCTCAGACCAACGTTGTGTTAGGGGCTTGGGCCTGATCCTTCAGGTTCTACAAAGACGCGTAAAGCTTCTGAAGGAAGCATGACATAGGAGCGTGACCTGGCTCTGTGTTTTAAGATGTTCACGTTTGGGGTGCCTGGGTGGCTCAGTCGGTACACTGCTTTCTGCTTTCGGCTCAGGTCATGATCCCAGGGTCCTGGGATCAAGCCCCGCGTTGGGCTCCCTGCTCGGCAGGAAGCCTGCTTCTCCCTCTCCCACTCCCCTTGCTTGTGTTCCCTCTCTCACTGTGTCTCTCTGTCGAATAAATAAATAAAAATCTTTAAAAAATAAAATAAAATAAGATGTTCACGTTAGCTGCAGAGTAAGGCAGTGGAGTCAGGTGCCAGCGCCCAAACCGGAGGTGCTGTCGGCCAGGCGAGGGGGGCCACGGGCGCGGTGCTGGGCCCCGACGAGGCCGAGGGATGGAGGACCTGGGGTGGACTGCTCAAGTGGGGCCAGAAGAGCAGGGCCGCGGGACAGGCTTGAGGTCGCGACACGGGAAGTTCCCGGTAGCCAAGGGACCGGGAGCTTGAGGCTGAGCAGCCGTGGCGGAAAGGGTCGCTGCGGGCGCCGGTGAGCGAGGCCGGGCTGCCGCAGCCTGTGTAAGGTGCGTGGCTCCGCGAGGGAACCCTGCTCTCAGGTAACCCCTCGGGCGAGGCCCGCAGCCAGTAAAAACAGCAAGCTTGTCGTTTCCTGGGCTGTCCTGCCTAGCCGAGGGGTCGGTGGGGAGCCATAGCCCTGCGGGACGTGTCCCCACCCCACCCCCCGCCGAAGCTGATAGAGAAGCTGGCTGCCCCAGCCTCCGAACGCCGCACCGAGGTCTCTGGGTCTTTGGCTTTTCTAGATCTCTTGTGCAATACTGAAGACTGTTTCTTGGTCACTGGAAATTAAAAAGGATCTTGGCTGGGTCAGTCCTCTGCTAAGATTCTATATTTGTGTCTCACATCTGCTCTTAGTACCAGTTTGCACAGAAACCTTTTTTTCACAGCAAAGGAGCTATAGCTGAGGCAGTGAATAGAACATTCTGGTACAGAGTCGGAGGCCCTCCTGGCTCAGGCTCCCGGCCAGGATCCCGAGAGCTCTCCGTGGGAAGTGCCGGGCCCCAGAATGTTTGGTGTGGCTCTGCCCGCGCCCCTGGCCTTGCACGGTCCCCGTCAGAAGCCCCTCGGGCCGTTGGCTGCTGACGAGCCTGCTTTATTCTGCCGAAATGAACCGAATATAAAGGCAAATAGGCCGAGGAAAATGTGTACGAGATGGCAGCGCGTGTTGGGAAGGCACCTTTATTTTGCAGATTACAGCATCGCCTTTTTCAGCATTATCTACCTGAACTTTCTGTGTGCATGTATATGTATTTTCACTTGTCTTCCAGTAGTCGGATCTTCTAAAGCAACAGGCAAAACCGCACGCTTGGCAGAATCGCTCACTGCTCCCCTTGCTGAATTGACTCCTCAGCCCCTTGCCCCTGGGCTAAACTCTGCTTAAGGATGCCTGGTGGCCCGTGAGCCCCATAACCAGCCAGTACCGCCCTCCTCGCTGCACCCCCCCACCCTGAGACTGAGCCCTCCATAGGCCAGCCGCAACCCCAGCCCCCGTGGGGCTTCTCTCCCCGCCGGCCCCACCAGACCTGGGAGATCCCCAGTGAGCTTTCCAACACTGCAGACCAATGAAATGAGAACTGTGGTCCGGGACCTCAGGCTTCGGTGTGTTTGGAGACTCTACTCCGCAGGCAGCGCTGAGAGCTCCTTGCGTACAAGTTTGCACAACGCGGGAGTGCGTTGACGGGCTCGGCTGTGGCAGGCCGCGTGCGGGCCCACTACACCAGGGGCCCAGCAGGGCCTGGGGATCTGCCTTTGATGACAGGCTAGAGCGCCTGCTGGCGGCCTCGCTGGGGCCTCAACTCAGCTTGTCCGGCCTTCACATGAGCACACAGGTGCTTCCTAGCCCTTCGGGGACCCGGCAAACCCCCTCCACCCCGGCTTCCTCCACCGTGCCTGGGGGCTGAGTCTCCTGCTCAGGGAACGTGAGCGGCAACCGCGGAAGATGGTGCTGGGCACGCTGCAGGACGCGCTCAGCTGTCGCTTGGCGGACCGTCGCTCGGCACCCGGGGTCTGCCCTCAGCTTTCTGAGCCCTCACGTTGTCCCCTATGTCCCGTAGGTCCTTCGGCGTCGTGCTCTGGGAGATCGCCACGCTGGCCGAGCAGCCCTACCAGGGCTTGTCCAACGAGCAGGTCCTTCGCTTCGTTATGGAGGGCGGCCTTCTGGACAAGCCGGACAACTGCCCCGACATGCTGTACGTACCTCCTGGGCCCCGGCCACCCCCCTTCCCAGTTCCCTGATCAGTGACCCCCAGGGCGGGTGGTGAGGGGCTCTGAGAGCCAGTCTCTCGGGCCCCGCAGGTGCTGTGAAGGCCGGTGGGGCGTTTAGAAGAGGGTCATCCTGATGGCAGGAACCCGTGCCTTCGTGGAGCTGCCTCAGTTTCACCCCGTCTCCCTTATGCTTCTGGTTCCGACGTAATGGCTGGCACTGAGCGTGATGGTGCCCCACGCACGCCGCCGCCACAGGGGCTCCCTCGGGTTTCTTCCCTGCTGAGTGCTGACTAAGCCATGAAAGCCACATGCTCTCCGGAGCTTCATCCAGTGACCCATGGGGCACCTGGCTCGAGGTTCAGCTGACCTCCCTGCAGACTTTGGGCTTTGGGCGCTGGCACTTCTTTTTAACAAAATCATTCAGCGTCGTGTTCCTGAGATTTGTCCGCTAAGGGCAGAGTGTCCATGATGTGTCCTGGGCCTCACTGCTCGGTGTTCTTAGGATCCCTCTGTTGGCGGGGGTCAGAGCTGCGGAAGGCTAGAGGGCCGCGTTGTCTGTGCACAGGAGGAACAAGTCAGAGGAGGGTGTGAAGGTGTTCTGTGGCTGGGTCGTCGGGGGCAGGACAAGGACCGGGACAGGTAGGCGACGGTGCACTTGGTTTCCACAGGCATGTTGAGGTGGGGCTCAGAGATTCTTCCAGATCCCAGTGGGTGGAAGGAAGGCTACTACTACTAGTACCTCAGGACCAATTCTGGAATTTTCCAGAAGTACTTTTCAGGACATGTTTGGATCCCGAAGGAATGGTCGGGCTGTCTCCGTGTCTAAGACCCCTCGATCTGCCTCAAGGGAGCACTGCCTCAGGCTGGGGCCTCAGAGCGGCGGGATGGTTTGCAAATACGCGTCAGATACCATTTCATCTGGATACCAGGGAAACTGGCCTCAACAGTCATGAAAGCTCCACTCGTTTGAATCTCTCACCGGTTTCCTTAGGTCAGGAATCCAGACACAGGTGTGCTGGCCCCTCTGCTCAGTCTCACCAGACTGAAATCAGATGTAGGCTGGGGCTGCCATCATCCGAGGCAGTGGGCCTCCCTCTTCCACGCCCTTTAGGTTGTCCGCAGGACTCAGCCCTGTGGCTGTGGGACTGGGGTCCTTCCAGAGAGTGGGTCTTCTCCCACCAGAGCAGCTTCCTTCTTCAGAGCCAGCAAGAGCATCTCTCCGTTGCTTTTACCTTTTGTTTTACCCGATTAAGCCACATCTACTGCCAGATAATCTCCCTTTTGGTTAACTCAGAGTCCACGGATGAGAAAACTAAAATACCTGAGTGAAATCCTGTCATCTTCCTTAGTCCAACCCACATTCAGGTGAGGAGTTGCATGATGACGCATTTACACCAGGGGCAGGAATCTTGGGGAGCATCTTAGGGTCTGGCTGCCACAGCTTGGGAAGCAGAAACCATTGTCTGTCAACAAACCACGGTTTTGTGGTTTTTTCTGAAGGACTTGGTTGCTACCAAGACTGAACCTCCCCAGCTCCATGTAGATGTGGGAGGCCTTGTTCCCATGGCCCTGACTGCGCAGCTGCAGGGCCCGTGGGCTGGGGGAGACTCGGTGTAGCACCCCTGTGCTGCGGAGTACGTTAGCTGGGCCCTATGCCCTGTTAACTGCTACTTCTGAATGTTTGTTCAGCTGAAGCCTTTTCTATCCCACGGACAGTTTGCACGGAATTAAGAAAGAGGACCCACGATTGCCATAGGGAAAGCGGCATCCTTGCATCTGCATGTGTGTGTGTGTGTGTGTGTGTGTGTGTGTGTGTGTGTCGGGGGCAGGGGAACCCACTGATCATCTGAGCATGGGCCTAGAGTAGGAAATTTGCATGGTCCTAGACATGGGGCGCAGAGTAGGCCCACCGGTGACAGGAGGCTCTACTTCTCAGAGGGCAGTGCATATGGCGGGGGCGGGGGGGGTGGTGGTGGTGGTGGCCGAGACCGGGTGGGAGGTCCCTCGAGAACCTTCCCAATTAGCCTCTTCAGACTTCAGGACCCAAAGTTAGAAGAGACTCAAAAGGGCGCTTAGTTTAAAAGGAAAAAAAAAAAGTCACTTAGTGCATTTTCTTGCCTACTGTGGAAATGCTCCCTCTCCCGAACTGTACAGTTTTTTACTGCAGTACAACATCATCCCAAAGCTAACAGTTTAAAACAACAATAAGCATTTGCCATCCCACGGAGTTCCGAAGGCCGGGAAGCCAGGAGCGGCTCGGCTGAACGGCTCGGGCTCCGAGTCTCTCGGCCAGGGCTGCAATCAGCAGAAGGCTTGACTGGGGCTGGGATCCACTCCCAGGGTGGCGCACCCGTGCGGCCAAGTGCCAGGCAGCGGGCTTCTCCTCGAGCAGGGCTCAGCAGACGCTTCCTCTAGAAGGGCAGAGAGGAAATATTTTCGGCTCCAGGGGCCCATACAGTCCCAATGACAGCCATTCACCTCTGTCATCGCGCCAAAGCAGTCACAGATACCACGTGATCGAGCCATGGCTGTGCCCCCGCACAACTTGATTTGGGGATACTGAAGTTTGAATTTCCCATAATTTTCACGTCACAAAATATTATTCTTATTTTGATTTATTTTTTCCAACCACTCTTAAATATAGAAACCATTCTTAGCTCCTAGGGCTTAAGAAATTGGCCCGGAGGCTAGATCTGGGCCGTGGGTGCCCGTAGGTTGCCCACCCTGCCCAAGAGCAAGTGATTCCAGGGCAGAGCAGAAGCCACAGAGGCCGTTATGGCCTAACCCCAGGGGGCAGCCCTCCATGACGTGGTTGATTACAGCGGGCATGCATACCAGGAGGTGGGGGTCCCTGGGGGCTGGCTACCACAGCCCACTGACTCCCACTTTCCCTCACAGGTACTGTTCTCTCTGAACAGTATGGTCACTGTATCCTTGTCAGCCCATTAGAAGAGAAATCTTCCTTCAGAGCAGAAATCTAAGTAATGGAGTATGAGGAGTGATGCCCACTGAATGTGCATCCAAGTGTCTGGTGCGGAACAGAGGCGGTGGCTAGAACCTGTGGTGTGGCACGCTTAGAGACAGTCCGAGAAAGCAGGTGTGCGTTTTGTTCACATGGTTTGGGGGTGGTGGGAGGAGAGGTATTGTTTTTTGAGCTTTCTCTTTGACTCAGATGAGTGTTGGCCGCTGAGAAACTCGTGGGACTCCTGAAGTTGACCTACCTCCTGGTGACTGGAGTTTTGATATTAATTTAATATGCCTGGGAAGCAGCCCACCTGCCGTGGGAAAAGCGGTAAACTTCCTGTTCCCAGCACAGAGTGACCAGGAAACTCACACGGAGAGGTTACCGTTGGACATTAAATGTTTAATTCACGAGGCATTTCTGCTTCGCCATCCAGAACCCCTGTGGCAAACTGTTCTCCCTTCTAAGAAAATAACAAAATGGAGGGAGGCGAGTTGGTTGTACGGGGTGGGGAGTGTCTGTGTTGTCCTGAACTTCCTGATGAGCTTAGGTGAAGGAGTGTTCTGGGAGAGGAGTTCTTTTGTTACGTAGGCACTGAAAGAACGGACTCCTGTTTGTCCCAGAGGAGAGGAGAGTCGCCGAGCTCTTGGGAGTTGCCCCAAAGCCCTGCTGGGCCTCCAAGTGGGAGAGAGACCCCTTCAGTTGTGTGGCTCCAGAGGTCTGAGTGGACCCCAGCAGGGTAACGCGGGGGCGGGGTGCGCAGTGGCTGCTGGGGGCACTCAGCTCTGCACCAGCGTCTTGGCGATGCCCACAAGCATGTGAAGGGGGCTCCGCTGGAGTGGCCAGGAGTCCCCATCCCCTCAACGGCGCCACGCACTTGGGCTTTAGAGGAAAGGCTCCATGGTCCAAGCCACAGAGAGTCTAGGCTTGCGAGTCTTAACACCGACACTCGGTTTGAATTAATTTAACAAGTGGCACGAGATCAGATTTGACTTGTGGTTCGCTGGTGGTTCCGCATTTTAAATGGATGACAAAGCCCATCTCGCGTCTCTGTACTTACACCACGAATGTCCTTGAGCCCCTCTGGCTACACGCTGACTGCTGACACCCCAGAGACGGCCGTAAGGCACAGTCCTAGCTCTCAGAAGCCGGGTAGCAGGGCCGGATTCTACTGCTGCAGGACATACCTAGAGCAGAGCTGCGCCAGAGTGTAAGCCCTGGGCCAAGAAGCCGTATGGTCTTCCATAAAACTTCCAGTGTCACACGTCCTTGCCGGGGCCGGTCCTCAGTATACAGCACTCAGGACAGAATTTGAAGTTTTTGGCCCAGAGAGTCACCAACTCATAGATGAGTCTGGAACAGATTCAGTAGACTCTGGTGGGTTTTGCAGTTTTCAAACGCCCTTTTTCCTCTTGCTGATTAAAGCTCCCTCCTCGCTGGTGATCCTGTGCTGGTTTTGTGGGAATCGGGTGCTGGAGTAGAATCCAAACCGTCAGGAATGGCTGTCCTCGCCTGGTTAGCCGTGCTGCGACCATGGGCTGTCCCGCGGTACCTGGGCCCCGCGTTTGATCTCGGCCCAAAGACAGAGTGACTTGGGGTGAGGGGTCAGGCAGGCCTGCTGTCCCCCTGCCGGCCCGGCTGAGAGGAGGCTCAAGAGACGATCCTGGCTGTCCCGGGCTGCCAGGAGGAGGTGGAGGGAGGGGCACACCCAGCCCTTCTGGGCTTTTCTGGCATCTGGTCTTTGTTGCACGGTGGCCAAGTGGACTGTGCTACCTCTCACGTCTTGGCTTGTGCTCACAACCTGCGTGCATGCCCAGCAGGGCCAAGAGTAGGGTGGCGATCTGGAGGCCCCTCTGTGTGCAGGATGGGAGGGGGCAGGCCAGTTGTCCCTCTTCCTCACGCTGCCCCCCGGGGTCACACATGTCTCCCTTAAGCGGCTTCACTGCAGGGCAGGGCAGCAAGCAGCTCCAGTCCATCTCTTCCCTGACCCCCCCCCCCCGGGGGTTGAAGGGGCTGCGCAACTCCCCCCTCCCCGGCCCCCACAAGGGGTCATTCGGGAAAGGACAGCTCGGCCTCAGCAGAGCCAACTAGTTGTAAAACATGGGGCTTTTTTAAAGAAGAGCTTTATCAGCCCATAAATCCTTCTAGAGTCTACTGGAAAGTTTTCTTGTGGAGATAGTGTAAACAAGGTCTTGAATCCGACAGAGTGAAAAAGACTTCCTTTTATGGGCAGCCCTGGAAGGGCTGTGACTGGGGCCTCACATGGTCCTTTGTGCTGTTGTCACTCCAGTCGTTCCCCTGCTGGCTGGTGGCACCTCCTCAGCATCCCCCCCAGGCCGCAGCAGCCCCGAGCCAGGGCCCATCACCCCATCACGTGCTCCTGGCCCCGGCCCCCAGCCGCGCCTCTAGCCGGGGACAGGTCGGTCAGCCAGAGAGGAGAGCGCGGCGGAGCCATAGAGAGGGGCCTCGTGTACTGTTTGGTGGGGGGGAGCCCTTCTCCCTGGGCAGTAGTGGGAGGTCAGGGAAGGCAGGCTTGTTTGCCATCTGATCCGAGGCGGGAGCTGCCTGTTTATCTGTGCAAATCCCCCACGACACTGACTCGAGAGGAACCGGTCTCCTGGGGGGACCACGGTGGTTCTCGCTGAGGCTGAGAAAATGCCCCTTTCCCTGAGGTAGGTGGTGTTCAGCGCCCAGCCCCGCTCCGCCCTCACTGTTGGGACAGACTGTGTCATCTCTGGGGACTTCCGCTTCTTCACCTACGCAGTGGGCATGTAGTCTCGGGCGCCGGCCTCCCGGACTCGGGAGGATGAAAGCAGGCCGCGCGGGTAAAAGCCCGCGCGCCGCCCCGTGTGTGTTTCGGAGCGCGTTAGGCCGAGGCCGGTCCTGGCCTGCGGCTGGTGGCTGGGCAGGGGGCTGGTCGGGAGGGGAAAATCCAGTTGGTCTTCACATTTCGTCCAGATCTTTTGCTGCCAGAGCACAGGTAGCAGACGTGTTTGATATAGGGCCACAGGACGAATATTTGGGGCTTCTAGGCCAGTCTCTGTTCCAACTACTCAACTAAAAGTTGGCCCCCCGTGAGAACAGCCACAGACCTATGAACAGATGGGCATGGCTGTTCCAATAAAACACGATTTACAAAAACAGGTAGCAACACAGGCCAAAAGTCTCCTGTGCCCACCCTCCCGCAAGGTCACATCCTCTTCCCTCCAACGACCTGACACCTTTTCCCCCAGGTCTGTGAAGGTAGCTGGCCCCGTTAGCTTAGGAGCTTTCTGTCTGCAGGCCAGTTTCTGTGTCCCACCAGCCTGCCCCCTGGCTTCTTCCCCGGGCCCAGACAGAAGCGAGTGCTCTGTCAGTCTAGTGATCAGCCCGAAGGCTAGAAGCCAGTTTGGGGTACTCTGTGCTTCCTAAATATGGGGAGTTCCATGTAGCCATTTTTATTGAAAAGCATCTCTTCAGCTAGAAGGGCCACTGGCCAGCCCCTTCTCGGAACCGTGGCCGCCTCCGGCTCTGGGGCCAGCCTGGATGTTTGCTCAGTCACCCTCCTTTCCGCTCCCAAGGGCTACTAAGCTGGGTCTCTCTGCATTGTGGGTTAATCAGAAGCATCCCCTCCTCCCCTGGCCTCCCCGAACTCTTGTCAAAGCCCAGGCCCCCCCAGGTCAGCTGGCCACACTACCCCATTCTTCCTGTCTCCTTCCGGCTCTTGGGGGGGCCCCTTCCCGTTGCCAGGAAGACTCCCGGTGGTCCACTTGGCTCTGAGGGCTTCGCAGAGGTTCGGGGCCCAAGTGCCATTGCGGTGCAGCTGTCAGACCCCGCGCGGGCGTCATGCTGTGTTCGCTGCCTGCCCTGCCAGCCCCTGCTGCCTTGGTGGGCTCTGGCTGCAGGGCGTCACTGGGACTGTCTCAGCTCTGAGGGGCAGCCTGGCCGGCACTGGCGGGGCCCCGGGACGACTCGGAAGGTGTGCTCCAGCCGCCGGCCGCAGCCACTGGGCGAGGCTCAGAAACAGCAGAGGTGGGATTAAAAGAGCGCTCACCCATCGGGAGCGCTGCGATCCGCCCTAACCCTTATACGGAAACACCAGAGGTTTCCTGCACTCTAATTCTGCAAATAAGGTTCCATCAGTGGCTACAAGAGATGCTTTAAATAGAATGCTGTGTTTTTATCTCTTTTTTAAAGATTTATTTTAGAGAGAGAGTGGGGGGAGGGCCAGAGGGAGAGGGAGAGAAAGAATCTCAAGCAGACTGCCTGCTGAGCACAGAGCCTGACGCGGGGCTCGATCCCACGACCCTGAGATCGCGGCCTGAGCTGAAGCTGAGTCGGACGCCCCACCGACGGTGCCACCCAAGCGCCCCTGTTTCTCTACCTTAGCACTGTCACCATAATACCTGTGATGACAGACGGTGTGTGAACCTGGAGTTGCCCTCCCCGGGAGAGGAGCGCTTAGGTCTTGTCCCGCGGAGGGTCCTGGGCCCCGGGGAAAGCGAAAGCCATGGTGGGACATGAGACGGGAGAAGCTGAGGCCCCTTGGGCCACCGAGAGAGAAAGAGCACTCCCGTGTCCACGTGTCGTGGGGAGGCCGCAGCGAGTGGCCCTGGAGGCTGCGCGGCCACAGCCACAGCGGGCGGCGGGGCGCATCGCCTGTCTGTCTCCACCCCAGGTTTGAGCTGATGCGCATGTGCTGGCAGTACAACCCCAAGATGAGGCCTGCCTTCCTGGAGATCATCAGCAGCATCAAGGACGAGATGGAGCCCGGCTTCCGGGAGGTCTCCTTCTACTACAGCGAGGAGAACAAGCCGCCCGAGCCCGAGGAGCTGGACCTGGAGCCCGAGAACATGGAGAGCGTCCCCCTGGACCCCTCCGCCTCCTCGTCCTCCCTGCCGCTGCCCGACAGACACTCAGGACACAAGGCCGAGAACGGCCCGGGCCCTGGCGTGCTGGTTCTCCGAGCCAGCTTCGATGAGAGACAGCCTTACGCGCACATGAACGGGGGACGCAAGAACGAGAGGGCCTTGCCCCTGCCCCAGTCTTCGACCTGCTGATCCTTGGCTCCCGATTCCCGTGCAGACAGTAATGTGTGTGCACGCTGGGTGGCGGGGGGTGGGGTGGGGGGGGGTGGGGGGGGTGGGGGGGGTGGGAGGGGAGGGAGAGAGTCCGAACAATCTATCCACAGCCTCCTGTACCTCAGTGGATCTTCAGGCCTGCCAATGCTGCCCATGGAAGACAGCTTGTCTGCAGTAAACACATTTGGGGTGTTCCTTTTTCCAATATGCAAGCAGCTTTTTATTTCCCTACCCAAACCCTTAACTGACACGGGCCTTTAAGAACCTTGATGACAACACTTAATAGCAACAGAACACTCGAGAATCGGATCTCCTCACGCTTTCCCCGTCACTTCACTCAGACCTGTCTCCCTCCCTTCCTCCTCCCCTCCCTTCCTCCCTCCCTCTCTCCCTCTTCTCTCTCTCTCACCTTTCTCTTTCTTTCTGCTTCCTAATGGAAAAACCTTTGCCCGAGCCCAGCTGGGACGCCCTTTTGATCAGAGTGAGGAACTGGCTGGCCCTCCCTGTGGCCCCACATTGCCCCCATAAACACCTGCCTGTCACCGTAGGTCTTTATAAAAACAACAAAAACAAAAACCACGTTGAGACGGAATTTTTTTAACTATATTTCACCTTTTTAGGGACATAGAAATTGAAAAAGGGCCATCACTCATTCAAGGTTGTTACCATTTTAATGCTGCCAAATTCTGCCAAAACCCTCAACTTCCTCCCTCCTGATCCCGGCACTTTTTTCTTTGTTTCCAGAGGCATGGGGCGAGCATGGTATCTAGTCCCGCCATTTAAGAGCCACGCTGAGGATGCACTCCATCTGATCACCCCTGGTGTTCTTTTCCAGCCTTACGTTCACACAGGTCTAGTTGCTTTTAAGTAGGTTATTATTTGGGGGAAGTGGACAGAATGGGATTTTTCTCTCAGTGGAGACTGGGAGAGGCTGAATTCCCTCTTCCTCAGCCCCACCTGCTAGCCCCCAGGAATTCTGGAGAAAACAGGCCCTGTCGAGAGCCCGGCAGACAGGCTTTGAGGAGCGGTCGTCCACGTGCCAGTCTCCTGTTCCCCCAGCTCGCCCCCCCGCCCCCGCCCCCGGCCCCCCAGGACACAGATGGGAAGGGATTTCCAGGGACTCAGCCCAACTGTTTATGCAGGTTTGCAAGGAAAGAAATTCAAACACCACCACAACAGTAAGAAGAAAAGCAGTAAATGGATTCAAGCATCCTAAGCTTTGTTGACATTTTCTCTGTTACTAGGACTTCTTCATGGGTCTTACAGTTCTATGTTAGACCATGAAACATTTGCATACACATCGTCTTTAATGTCACTTTTATAACTTTTTTACGGTTCAGATATTCACCTATACGTCTGTACAGAAAAAAAAAGCTGCTATTTTTTTTGTCCTTTATCTTTGTGGATTTAATCTATGAAAACCTTCAGGTCTACCCCTCTTCCCTTTCTGCTCACTCCAAGAAACTTCTTATGCTTTGTACTAGCGTGCGTGACTTTCTTCCTCTCTTCCCAGTAACTGATACTTCTATAACATAATTTGCCATGAACTGTTTGATGCCTTTTTATAAATACACCCTCCCCTCCCCGCTCCCCCTGCCCGTTAGTTACGTTCTAACCCGGAGGCTCTGTGGGCACGAGGCTGGCGAGGGCAGCAGGTGGGCACCCCCGGGGGGCAGGCCCTGGCATGCCGGCACCCCACTCCTCAGCCTGCTCTCACACAGCGCTGGAGTCTGGTACAGTGCAAGACATGATACAAACTCAGGTCAGAAAAAAAGGTTAAATATTTCGCACATCCTTGTTCAGTGTTTATAGTCACCCTTGTTGGAAAGTCTCACCTCCTCTTTCCCTCACCTTTGTTTTGGTTGTGACACACATATATCTATTTTTTTAATTCTTGGGTACAACAGCAGTTTTAACTGCAGAAACTAGGCATTTGGATTACTATTTTTTTTAACGGATATTTAATCCTTCCATCCCATGAGAAACAGCTGCTGAGTCCCAGGGTGTAGCAGAGTGGGGTCCAGTGGGCCCCTCTGTGGCTCCCGCCACCACCCTCCAGACCGACCTACCTGTCTTTAGAACCCGAAAATTCCCAGGCACCTCCTGGTGCTGGCGGGGAGGGGGCCGCAGGGGCAGCCTCTTCGGGCGGCGGCAAGCCCCCCGCCAGGTCTGCCGGCCCGAGGGCCCCGGTCGGGGCGAGCACCGCTGCGGTGGCCGGGGAGCCCCGTACTCGCTCCCAGGGGACCAGAGCCCTGGCGCTGGCTCGCTTTTCCTTGGCCAGGAATCCAAGTCCTCGGGGCCCGGGGGTCTTGTTTTGTTTAGTTTTTAGCACTTCTCACCAGAGTGATGACAGCACACGAGTTGCTTCTGGGATGGAAATGTTTAAATTATGAGTAAGAACAAAGCTCAAAGATGATGATTGCTAGTTGTGACTGGAGATTAAAGACGAGAAAGCAAGTGCGTAGTGCTTTTCTGCTTGTCGGGAGCTTCAGTCCTACGATTTTCTCAAGCCTCTGTCCCATAGTTTTTTCCCTTAAAAAAAAAAAATGAGAAAAAAGAAAAAAATTAAGGTATTATATGTAGGAGTTTTCTTTTAATTTATTTTGTGATACCAGTTTCAATCACTGTAGAGAAGCCCCATTATGAATTTAAATACTGAGAAAAGGGTTTTGTGTGTGTGTGTCTGTGTGTGTGTGTGTGTGTGTGTGTGTAAGACAGGACAGTTTTTGGGTTTTTTTGCTTTTGTTGGTTTGTTTTGGTTTTGGTTTTGGTTTTCAAACATTTATCTACCTCACTCTTATTTTTTATGTGTGTATATATACACAAGAATACATCTCACATTTCTCAGCACCTGACAACATGCCGTCGATACTGGTAACCTCATCCACCCCACAGGCCGCACGCGCCAGGCGAGGCAGGGAGAGGCCAGGCTGTGTCCGGGCTCGAAGCAACACTAATATCCCTCTCCACTCACGTCAGACAGCTTGCCTTTTTCTGAGATGTCTCGTTTTGTGTTGCTTTCGTTCCTCTCCTAACTTGGTTTCCTACGAGGCCCTGAGGTGTTAGGATTTCCTTCCTCCCGGCCCGGGGCGCCCGCACTCTGCTGGGAGGCCTCTCGGCTGCCCCCGGGCTGGCTGGCTTCGAAAGGGACTCCGTGCAGCCTGAAGGACAGACTCTGTCATTGGAAGAGCACTTGTTTCCTAGGCTGGGAGGACAGGAAGGACCTGGGGGGGTGGGGGGGCAGGCCGTCAGTCTCTGGGTTAGAGTCCCACCTGGAAAGGTGCGATGTTTGGGTGTGAGCCGCCGCTCCGGCCTCCGTGGGCCGGGCCTGCCCGAGGTGGGATTGTGCTGTCCCTGCGCTGGGTCAAGTTCGGTGGTGCAGCCACGTCAGCGCTTTTGAGAGCTCGGTCTGCCAGGCCTCCTGCGGGGGAACGCAGAGGTTCCTGACCTGCAGTCCCATTCAGGTTGTATAGAGGAGACAAGTGTCCCCCCCCCCCCCCCCCCCCCCCCCCCGCCCAGACTGTTTCTCAGCTTCACCCTCATCTCCTCCTCCCCCAGGGGAAAACAGAGACCAAACCTTTGGGCTGGAAAAGGCCGGTGGAGGGCGCCCAGCCTCTTTCCAGGGTGGTGTGTCTCCCACCAGGGCCGCGCCCCCATCCCGCCCTCCCGCTGCTCACGGGTGGAGGGCGCATAGCCCGACTCCAGCAGCTGCTCCCCCAGGCCCTGGTGACCCCATCTGGGAAAGGTGCTGGGGGTCTGCCCACAGTGGGCATGGCTCCTTTCAGTTCCAGCACCGCGGTCAAGCTCAGGAGCGCGCTTCCTCCTGCGAGAACACTACCCTCTTTTCCCAAGGCCCCTGGCACCTTAAGGTCACTGAGAAATACTGTTGGATCAGGGTTTTCTTCTTCCACACTGTAGGTGACCCCTTGGAATAGTGGCCACTCCTCTTTTGCACATACCTACCGGTTTCCACAACTGGATTTCTACAGATCATTCAGCTGGTTATAAGGGTTTTGTTTAAACTGTCCGAGTTGTTGGTGTCCCTTTGTTTTTGTTTTATGTAGGTGGATTTTCTTTAAGTAGAAAGAAAACACTAATAGTGTAGCGCCCATCATAACAAATGCTTCAGAAACACTGAAAGAAAAGAAAATTTTGCTTGTGTGATGGTGCAGTTATTTTACTGGACCAAACCACCCACCTTGACTATCCTAAGGCATCATCTATCCACAGTTCTAGCCTAATTTTGTGCTGATTTTCCCACCTCTTCTTGATTTTTTCTCTTTTGTATGCTCCACATAATCTAATCAAGCTGAGTTGTGGCATTTTCCATGCAACCTCCTCCTGAAAGCAGCTCACACTGCTTGAAGTGACGGGAACCACTGAGGCACATCGTCCATGTGCGCATTAAAACACGAGCACACACGGCCCTTCCCTGAGGCAGCAGGAGCTGGTGCGTTCTGGAGACACTGTCGAACTTCAGCTGTGTGAGCCCCAGAGCACCCCAGCTCTCCTTCATGGGATCTCATGATGTTTGACACACAGTTGGAATGAGCTTCCTCCACGGAAGACAGAAGACCGTGTTCGTGGCCAGCACTGGCCTCTCCTTCCAGCCTCTTTCTTAGGACTTGGGACATTTCAATGGGAGGAAACGTGGCTTGGTAAAATAGAAAAAAGTGCTTACTGTGGAACCACCCGACAGCAAAATGCTTGGCAGGAGGTGACGTGCTTTGGTTGGGATAACAGATTGCCGAGCCAAGCACGATGCCAGACTCTAGGCCAGTTTGTTCCACCGAAGCCTCTCTGTCGGCGGCTCACCCCCACGGGCAAGTGGCTGTGCGTGATGCAGGCTGCTGTCATGGCAAGGCCACACGAGCTCAGATCAGTGAGGAGGCTAGGATGCTCGGTCCCAGGTCCGCGGCTGTCACTGCTGGGTCCCCCTATGGTGGCCAGTGTCAAAGGCAACTCCTTTCCAAAACACAGGCACCCTCCAGTTGGCAGTAATGTTCCACAGCACGTCTTGGCCCATTCCAGCAGTCCCACTAATACATGTAAGGTTTGGGGCTTGTTCTTTTGTTACTGTTACTTCTGTGTTTGTTGGCTGTTTTTTTTTTATTTCCTGGGCTAAGCAGCATTGGGAGATACGGACCAGATCCACCCTGTAAGCACCAGTGATGAAAGTCAACCTTTCTTACTCCCCTCTGACTAGTCGGTGGTACAAGTGAGAATTTCAAGCGAGGATGTTGTCTAGACTGAACCTCTGGTGCCAGAGATGCTGAAGATACAGACCTGGGACAGGCCAGAGGGCTTCATTTCGGGCCTCCAGCTTAGCTGACTCGTTGATCACTTAGAGAAAAAGCAGACTGGACACTGCTTGACGGTGGGATGATGAGACAGTAGGAAACCACTGTAACCGGGTCATGACGGGAGGCCGAGCAAAGACTGGCGAGCAGAAGGGGAACGGGGCTGGGAAGAAGTGTGGGCCATGTTCTGAACCTGATGGTTTCTGAAGGTATCAGACCACATCAAGGCTCAACAGTCATCCGTGGGCATTTGGTTTCGGCCAAGAAACTGAACATCCTCCTTTGGACAGTGTTGTCACAGAGGTCAGTGAAATCGGTCAAGAACGCGAACCGCACCGCACCCGTCAGTTGTCAGTTCTGGGGCATGACTTTAGGGTTTTGTTTTATTTTGTTTATGCAAGAACATAATGATCACTCATCTGTATGTCCACGTTTGTGTGTGTCCACATCTTTCTGGTAAACATTGTTCTAATTAGTCACTCATTAGCGTTTTCAATAGGGCTGTTAAGTCCAGTAGATTACGGGTAGTCAGTTGACGAAGATCTGGTTTACAAGAACTAATTAAATGTTTCATTGCATTTTTGTAAGAACATAGAATAATTTTATAAAATGTTTGTAGTTTATAATTGCCGAAAATAATTTAAGACACTTTTTTTCTCTGTGTGTGCAAATGTGTGTTTGTGATCCATTTTTTTTAGGACACCTGTTTCCTAGCGAGCTTTACAATATGCCAAAAAAAAAAAAAAAAAAAAGAAAAGAAAAAAAAAGATTTTTCCCTGACCCAGGCCGTGGTTCACCCTCTTTTCCCCCCAATGCTTTGTGCCCTAGTTTATAAAAAGGAAAGATGATTTAAGAAGTAGTTCTGTATCTTCAGTGTCTTGGTCTTCCAGAACCGTCTGGTTGGGAAGGGGCTCATCTTTGACTGGCCATTTCCCTTGGGAGAGTAGCTACTCTAACAGACTGAAGGAACCTCACTGGCCAAGGACACAGCCGCGGTGTGGCAGCCCAGCGGTGCCCATGGTGCTGGGGAGCCTCCGGCGGGCTGGGCTGCTCGTTGCCGCTGTCGTGCGCTGCCTGGACAGGGAAGGCCTTGAGGGCACAGCTGATGGCTTCACAGTGAGCGCAGCCCGCAGACTTGTCACACGAACGATGATGATTCTGGCGCACACGGGCCGTTCGCTTACTTGCCTCAGGTCGTGATTGGCGCTTTGTTAGAACAAGGAAGAGACCCTATTTATTTTATTTAAGGCAGAACACCGAAGACACATTTTTCTAGTCCAAAACAAGTCCTTTTAAGTAAACACGACACACACACAAAAATGTGTTTCAGTTGGACTCTATTTCCTCTAGCTCCCAATGGATTACTGGCCATGTCTCTACTTCTCCACAGAATCTCCATCGGTAGAAACATCTGGATGTTTTGCACTACATGGGAGAAAGGTCCAGAAACAATTAGGTTTTTTTTTGCGTGCAACTGTTCATTCAGATGTGGGGCGTTGCAGAGACACACCCACGGGTGGAATAGATGCTTGGCAAAGACACCCGTCTGCTTTCTAGCCGGTGAGGTTGAGGTGAGAGGTTTGCCAGAGTATGTCTACCTCTGGGACAAAAAAAAAAAAAAAAAAAGAATCAAACCAGAAGGCGCAATGGAATGGATGCATCGCAAATAATGCATTTTCTGAGTTTTCTTGTTTAAAAAAAAAAAAGTTTTTTAAAAAAGTTAAAAAAAAAAGGTAATAACATGGCCAATTTGTTACATAAAATGACTTTCTGTGTATAAATTATTCCTAAAAATAAATTCCTCTGTTTATATAAAAAAATCAGTAGATGAAAAAAATTTCAAAATGTTTTTGTATATTCTGTTGTAAGAATTTATTCCTGTTACTGCGATATACTCTGGATTCTTTACATTATGAGAAAAAAGAAAAAGAAACTTTGTCTATTTTGAATGGCTGAAGCTAAGGCAACTTTAGTTTCTCTTACTCTGCTTTTTTCTAGTAGTTAAAGTACTACATGGTTTAAGTTAAATAAAAGAATTCTGTATGCATTTTTGGTCTCTGATTTGGTTCCCCTCCCTTTCTGGAAGAACCACCACGCTTCTGAGGCAGGGAAGCCGGGCCCCGTGTGGCATGTGTGCTCACACATGTCGCTCGGAGGTGTTCTGTGGAAAGGCTTTGCTTTGCTTTCTGACAGTTGAACCTTCCCAGCACGCAAACTGCTGGTGAAGACAGGGCAGCTATTCTGCTTCTCACTCCATTAAATCAGCTCGAAGAAAATTTGAATACATAAGATGCAGAAATCTGAACTTCATTTTTGACTGATCTGTAGACTTTTCCTGTATCTTCCACTGACAAAAGTCAGGCCGGGGCAGGTTTGCTATAGGTGACTCTGGGGCAAAGGGCTCACCCTTCACATTTCCCTGTCCTTGTCGGCACCTGGCAGCCAGCATACCTACCTGGGATGCAGAGCGGAACCAAGCAAGCGCACCCCGGACGTGGCTTCCGGGAGGTGTTCAGAATGTGACTTTCTAGCTGATGATCTCGGCCTGTCCCGGGGCCTCTACAATCCAGCCATCGTTTTATTGCCCAGGGAAATGGCCATAGTAAGAAATGTGAAATGTGAATATATGTTCAAAGGAAACAAGCTGTAAGTGTTCTGGAATCAGACCAGAGATGCACAGACACATCGGGAGGGCAAGCTGACCGTTTCACTGAACTTTGATCACAGGAAACTCTACTCCTGGAACAAAGTCAGGCCACCGTATAAAGGGCTGAAGAGCAAGGTGTGGGCGGGGGAAGTAAATCAAAGGCCACAGTTATTTAAGATCTGGTGAGCCTCACAAATACTTGGACCTAAAAACAAAAGGCCTTTCTAAGGGAGAGGACTCTCGCAAGCTCTTGGTGTTGCCCCGGGGTTTGTGCTCACCATCGTCACGCGGTGGCTGGCACTGGACCTCGACTGTCACTGGACGACTGACGACTCCGGGCAGGCTCAAGGCTCATTTCGGAGGCTCAGACGGGCGTGCGGGCGGCCGGTGGGGTGCCGCGCCGCACTGGGCACCTGTCCTCCGCTGGAAGCTACAGCACTTTCTTCTCGGGATGGAGGTGCTGGGTGGTCGCAGAGGCCAGTGCGCCCCCCCCACCCCCCGTGCCACTCCGAGACCACAGAGCCGGCCGGGCTGTGTCTGCCTCTGCCCTCACAGGTGCAGCCAGCAGCCGGGACTCAGGAAGGTGTGGGTTTGCCCCGCACGCGCTCATCGCTGACCGACTCGCACATCCGCTCAGCGCGTGTTCACAGCTCTGCAAAGGAAGGGCTTTTGTTATAGATGAGCAAACACACAGACATGCCTGAGACCCCCCCCCCAACTATTAAGCGACCAACCCAGAGTTCAACCTGTTGACTCCGGCCCCCCGCGTGTCAGCCACAGGGAAACAGGCCCCAGTACGTGTGCACAGGGGACGGCAGGCCGCCTAGACCGGGAGGCGAACACCGCAGGTCACGCAGGGAGAGATGATGGAGACGTTCATCAAGAGGGAGCTCGGGCCTCCTCACGGGATGACATCTAAAAGTTTGTAAAATGGGTATGGCTTGAAATAACCCTGAAGCAGGGTCCTGAGGCCCCCTGCCTGCCCCTGGCCTGAGACAGAAGCTCCAGTGGGGGAGGGGGACAGGGCTCTGGGCAGCAGCTGTTTGCCTTCAAATACAGAAGGATCTCTGCGTTAACAACCCTGCAGCCGGACCTAACGTGGGCCATCCCACCCCACCCCACCGGGCTGGCTCTGATCAGCTCCAATGTGACTCTGATCTGTTTTATGTCAAGTAAGCCAGTTTCCTTTGCAAAAGGGGTCCTGTAGAGTCTGTACCAAAGGCTCAGGTATGCTGGAGAGCCATTGATAAACCCAGCAAGGCCTGCCCGTTTCCTCTGTTATTAAGTTGCAAATGCTTTTCCTTCCTACTGAAAGAATCTGGACACTAAGTAAACAATGCCATTTTTTTTTTTTTTTAAGATTTATTTATTTGACAGAGAGAGACGGCAAGAGAAGGAACACAAGCAGGGGGAGTGGGAGAGGGAGAAGCAGGCTTCCCGCAGCGCAGGGAGCCCGATGTGGGGCTCGATCCCAGAACCCCGGGATCATGACCTGAGCCGAAGGCAGACGCTTAACCATCTGAGCCACCCAGGTGCCCCAATAAATCTTTTAAAAAAGAAAAGCTAGGGGGCGCCTGGGTGGCTCAGTTGGTTAAGCGACTGCCTTCGGCTCAGGTCATGATCCTGGAGTCCCGGGATCGAGTCCCACATTGGGCTCCCTGCTCAGCAGGGAGTCTGCTTCTCCCTCTGACCCTCCTCCCTCTCATGTTCTCTGTCTCTCATTGTCTCTCTCACAAATAAATAAAATCTTAAAAAAATAAAAAAAATACAATGTAATTAAGTGAAAGTGATAGCTGTGAGCACAGCACCTTAACAAATTTCCCAGAGCTTAGCCACTGCCACCGTCAACCCCTTCCTCCGAAAACCAGTGTATCTCCATGCATATTTGCCGCAGAAAACACGAGACAAGCAAAACCTGGCTTTGAGCAGCTTGGCACAGGAACCAGTGCAGTGCTTGTCCAAAGGCAACATGATAGCTGAAAAGGGGAGATTCTGCTTCTACAAAGTAGCGGTAACACCCAACATGGCAGAGAAGCCAAGCCCAGCTATGATCCTTTGCTTGAAGACCAAACACTACCACTGGGAATATAAAATAGGGAAACTGCCATGGAAAACAGTATGGCGGACCCTCAGAACCTTGAACGTAGGAACACCTTATAATCCAGCAATTCCCCTTTTAGGTATAGAAACAAAACAACTGCAACTGGGGGCTTTGACCTATTTTTTTTGCAACCCAGTGTCCATCAGAGGATGACTGGATAAACTAAATGTGGTCTACGCATACAACGAAATAGTCCTCCGTCTAAAAAAACGAAATTCTGACACACGCTACAACATGGATGAACCTCGAAGACATTATGCTCTGTGAACTAGTAAGCCAGTCACAAAAGGACAAATAGCGTGATTCATTTATATGAGGTCCTTAGAGTAGTCAAGTTCAGAGATGGAGGGTGGAATGATGGTGGCCAAGGGCTAGGGGAAGGAGGCGGGCTGTAGTTTAATGGGGACAGAGTTTCAGTTTGGGATGTTGAGAAAGCTCTAGAGATAGATGGTGGTGATGACTGCACAACAAGTGAATGCCCACAAACACTGAAAAATGGTTAAAAGGGTAAATTTTATGTTATGTGTATTATACACAATTTTTAGAAAAGAGTAGAAAAATAAAAACCAAACACTAGAGACTCAGGGGTCAGAAGCTGCACGCAGCACCTGGATGCATGAGGGTGGAGGCCAGGGAGGGGTACCGAGCGGCCGCTCTGCCGGTTTCCCCCTGGTCATAGATCAACCCATCACAGGCAGCTCTGCCCAACAGGTCTGCGGTCTTAGCAATCCGGGCAGGATCCCACAGGCCCTGCACGGTCTTTTTAAGAGAAAAAAAAAAAAAAAAATTACTAGGATTTCATTTTATTGTCATGAAAACCATAACTGAAGCTAGTTAATCCCTTGTGAAATGTCTGCCTTTCAGAGTGTTCTTTCTTCTGACAATAAAATAACCCTTTGTGATTTCGTTGGGCTAATTCAGAGCTTTTTTCCCTCTGTGTAAACTGTTTTACAAGCCATTTTTTAAAAGTCTCTCAAAGCACAGTTGAACTCTGCACACAGGATTGAAACATTTAATTTTCTCCAAAGGAGCAGTCCCCCAATTGGTTCCCCCGGTCTGGAAGCACGGCGGTTGAGTTTTCTGCGAACGAGGCTTTGAGCTCAGGCTTTCTCAGCTCTTCCAGCATGTCCTGGATGATGACTTGCAGGGCTTTTCCCAGCAGCCTGGCTGGGAGCCAACGGGATAATGGAGGCACGTGGATGAGTGCCGCGGACCCACTTCCATGATGCAAAGACAGGTAGTAGGTGTAATCGCAGACATATCTGCAACCACATGAAATGCCGTGTTACTACTCCCTGGAAGAGCCTCTAACCCCAGGGAAATGGAAGCAAAAGGGATAATGCAGCATCCCCAAAGCATGAGGAAGTTGGACTGCCACCCAGGGAGACTGAGGTTTTGTTCTTCTGCCTCAGAAAGAAGAGTTGCTGGGAATGGACCGGGGAGGGACTGGTTCTTGGTCTCACGGTCCCACAATCCGCAAGCAGCAGAGCCTGGAAAGGGACCAGATTTTCAAGCAACTAGTCCAAAACACCTTTACACCCCAAACCCCTCTCATTCATGTCTACTGAGCCACTTGTTCATTCCTTCTTGGGGCGGGGGTGGGGAGAAACTACCTACTGGCGGTCGGAGTTTGGAGGAACCAAGGTAAATTCATCTCTATGTGGGGCGACATCGGAATAGTTAACTCACAACTTGGGCCGCAATAAAGAAAAACAAAGCATGCACAAAACGTTAGTGGCTCTCAAAACATGCCTTCCCATCTCTTCTCCTCTATGCACGCACCAAGGGCCGGGTGGGGCGGGGTGGGGGTGGGGCGGGGGGCGGGGGCGACATCTACAGGAGCCGCCCTGGGGCGCCACGGCGTGAGCAAGTGCCCAGGCGGACCGCAGAGGATGGCCTCCCGGTGCAGAAGGGGGGCATCTGGGGAGAGACCCCGGTCGGAGGAGGCGCTGCGGTCGTTCCCCCGCCTCTACCCCCGACACCCGTGGGACGTACCTGCCCGCATCTCGAGAAAAGGTCACCTCCACGCCCTCCACGGCCACGCGCTCGCTCACCGCCTTCATGCTGACCTCCGACGCAATCACTTCCGGGCCATCCGGAAGGCACTCGCCGCGCGCCGGCCGGAAGCCCCGGATGTCCGCGTCCCGGTAGCCCCGGTTCTTGGCGCACTGCTCCAGAACGATGGCCTTGGCGGAGGCGTCCAGGCCGATGTGCACAGCGAGCTGCGTCCGCACACGCGGCGGCCGAGAGATTAGGGAAACTGAGGCCTGCTCTGCTCCGCGGATGTGGCTGAAGGGCCAAGCCCAGCGCGAGCACAGGGTTCAAAGCATCGCAAAGCCCAGATCTGGCACGCAACCTCCGGGCTTCCCCGCTAACCTCCCCGAATGAATGTGCGGGAATGAAAAACAACTGGATGGAAACCCATGTGGCATTTAATTTAACCAGTTTTATAGGGGCAAATATCCTTGCGGGGTAATGTATTCCCCTTCTTTTCCCTGGGGGGTCCCCTGGTAGCTAAGACTAGCACGGGAGCAGCTTAGCATTTCTGGGGAATCTTCCCTCTCTTGTATGAAACTCTAATAAAGGAAGTGAGTAACAATATGATAAAATATTGCTAGGATTTTTTGAGCTGATTGTTTTTCCTCTTTGACAAAATAGCCGTGGAGCATATTATCAAAACCCCTGGGACAGTTGTCTTAGTGGCATGGTGGTGTGTGTTGTGTTAATCTCATCATCTGGTCTTCCTAGTTTTTGGACATTTGTACCAGTTTTTTTATATAATGACTCTGTTCAGATAAAAAAAGGCTGGGTGTGATGAAGATGGGACCTCTCCAGACGGGCTACCCGCCAACCGCCCTGCCAGGCCCAAAAGGTCCTTTCTCGCTTCACCTCACAGGCAACCTGCCCTGCAGGGCCATGGCTGGGACCTAACCCAAGGGCCTATCCGTTGGGTGGAAACTATCTCTGAGTCCTGGCGAGGAATAAAGATTCCATTTCTTTTCCTCCTTCTCTCTCTCCAGAATCTTCTTCCAAGATCCACTCTGGGTTTCAGCTTAAACTTTTACAAACAGACCCAGAACCTTAGAAGATTGGCTGGGACCTTACCGGTGGGACACGGGACCAGGGTGCACCTCAGCCATCAACCCTAGAACCAGGGCCCGGGGGTCCACAGGCTCTGGGGCTCCACCTCGTCATCTTCCCCACCCACCCCACCCCCACCTTCACTGCCTCCCCAGCCATCATTTACTTGCGGTTGAAGGTCTTCCCAAATTCTGGTGACCCTCTGCTTCACCTCCCTGTAATCTACAGGTAGCTGAAGAATCTGCAGCTCCACCTCCACGTCACTGTTCAGGCCCAGCTTGGACAGCTCCTGCAGAAAGAAGCAGGTAGACTCCCCTTTCTTGATGGAGGACGGGGGCAGTCCCTGAAAAGCTAACACTTGGGTCACTCACTCTTTTCCCAGGGCCCTTCTGTGGGCCTGGACCCTGCCCTCAAGGAGCTCACATGATGGTGAGGGGCCAGCAGGAGAGTCACAGTTCCTGCCCCTCATGGCCCCAAACACTTCTCCCATTGGGATGTGGGGACCCCGGTGGCATATCTGAGCCAGGCTGCTGATTAGAACATAGTCCCCAGAAGGGATACAGGGCAGATGTAGAGAACAGATGGGAGCGAGCCAGATGAAGAAGCTAGGGAAGGGCGTGCCAGACAGAGGGGCTTTAGAGGCCCGGGGGAGCATGAGCGCCTGAGCCTTCGGGAAACATGGTGTGACTTGGCGCTGGGCAGTGGGTGTGGGGCAGGGGAAGCCTTCTTCTGGGTGTCCTGCACCTCCAAGGACAGGATGTTTAGCACCCCTGGACTCTGAGCTGAGCATTAACTGCCTGTAGCACCCCCAGGCATTTTAACAAGTAACCTACCACCACCAATGGTGTATCAGTGTATCACATGCAGTAACCTACCACTGCATGTGGGTAAGGGCGGGAACAGAAGCTAGAAAAGTCTGTGGAAGCCCGACTGAGGGCTCAGCTAGAAGTTGGACTTTAGTTAAAGCAAAAGGGAGCCATCAAAGGATTGTGCGCAAGGAGCTAATGGGTCAGAGCTGCCTCCTGAGAGAATGGAGGTAGAAGTGGGCTGGGGGCTATCACGAGGTTGACTTTGGACATGCTGAGTTTGAAGGGGACGGACCTGGTACCTTGGCTCTGTGTGTCTGGAGCTCACAGAGAGGATTATGGGAAGACAGTGGCATGTCAGGGCTGAAAAACATGGGTTTAGATGAGATCCAGACAGAGTGGTGGAGGAGGGGGTAGGCGGAGAGAGGAAAGAAGGGCTGTGGAGAAAACCCAAGGTCAGGGAGCACCCTCCTTCACAGGTGGGGGTTTGGAAGGAAGAAAGCCAGGGAGTGAGATCTTAGGCCTGTGCTATTACCTGTTGGGAAACGTTAAATCGGGAACCAAGAGGCCAAGTCCTTTTCCTGCTCTGGGAGCTGTGCTGGTCACCAGGATGGTTTTGGATTAGCACCTCTCTTTTTCCTGCCTCCCTCCACTGGCCATTTAGGACCTCCAGGAGCATGCATCCTGGGATGGAAGTTGTGGTTGGGCTTGTCAGACCTGCCCAAAAGTCATAGAGGGGACAACCCAGGGCCCTGCCCTGGGCTTCAGAGGAGACAGGCGGGATGACGGGCCCCAGTGCAGGTCAGTCTCCGCTGCTCTGATGGAGGAGGGCACTCCTGGCCGACTTTTGGCGTCTCAGGTCTGTCCTTTGGCCATCCTGAGGGGCTTGGCTCTGCCCACCGGACGCCCGCTCAGAAGCCCAGTTCCCCCGCCCGGCTCAAGCTTTGTCCTCTTCCAAAAGAAAGTGCCAACATCACATCCGCATTTGGGGCCTGAAGGGGAGAATTATTTGCCTGACTCTGGGGGTGGGAGGCGGGAAGGAGGGCCAGGTCACGTGGGGCGGGGGCCTGGAGGCGGAGCTTCCAGGTGGACATTCCAAGGGCCAGACACACCAAGGGGGTTCCAACTCCTGTGTTCCGCCCCCCTTGAGCCCTGTCCTGTGGGGAATGAGTGAGACGGGAGCAGGGAGGCTGCTCAGGGCCCGGCCGGTCGGGAGGCTCCCAGCACAGGCAGGCATCACCCGGGGGCCACCTTTGCTTTTGTCATGCGGGTCAGGGGGCTGTGGCTTGGCTCCAGGCTGCTTCTCAGAACCCAGTCATCTGCAAAGAACTAGTTTCTTCTACTTGGTGGGGTTCTCACGGGGTCTGGCTCTGAGCAAAGCCTACAGAGGAGCCCCAGAACCAAATGGAGTTGCCTGGGAATCTGCTTTCAGAGCTAACCCCTCTCCCCTCCGAGAAGCTGCCCAGTCATCAGTGGAAACATCGAGTAATTATCACTAAGCCTGCAAAGACGCGATGCCCAAGAGATGCGGACATCCACCCTGAGCCAGGCAGGCCCAGGCAGGCCCAGGCACGCCCAGGCAGGCCCAGCACCCAGCCGGCTCGGCCGTGACTGGTCAGAAACTCCCCTTCGCAGAGCAATGCGGTTCCACTTCTGGATTGGCACACGGACGCCCAGACCAAAGCAGGACGCAGTGGGGGCCCCCTCTTTTTTCTTTTGCCCCTACCTGAGCTTTTTTTGCCACCCCACGCCAAGCGAGCTGAGAGGAGAGGAGAGAGGAAGCAAGCCCCTGGACATCTCACGGGTCTCCCAGCTGCTGCCGGGGTCCCCGGGGGCCGGCTTTGGGGAGCTCCCTTGCATGACTTTCCTGTGGCTGTTGTAACAAAATGGGTGGCTTAGCACCAAACTTTATCACCCAAGCCTGTAGGAAAGAAGTCCCAAATCCAGGGGTCGGCAGGGCCGGGCTCCCTCTGAACCTGTAGGAGGAGGACCCCACCTGCTTCTTCCAGCTTCGGGGAGCCCTGGGCAGCTCTGGGCCTCCCCAGTGTCCCTTCATGGTCTTCCCTCGGAGTCCAGGTCCCCCCGTTTTATAAAGACGCTCAGCCCCTGACCCCATCTGAGGCCGTGATGATGGCCTCACCCTGGCCAAAGCAGAAAGTGCCGGGAAGCCGAACTGTCACCCTCCTGGAAATCCCCAGAGCTGGTGTGGGATGGACGGCGTTCGACATTCGACTCGACACCTCTGGGTTTTTTTCTTTATCTGGAAAACGATGCCCAGGAGATTAAAGCATCCCGCTTCTGCTCTTCACATGTTGCCTTTGAAGCGGCCCATCCGATGCCCAGGCGCACCTGACTGCAGGCTGGTGCACGCACGCCCCCGTGGGGTCCAGTGGAAGTCGGTGGCCAGGGCCCAGCTCCACGGCTGGCCCCGTGGAAACCACAGCACAGGACACGGGGACACGGACTCCGCGTGGAATAAATACAGGTGTCACGTGCTGCATCCCATCAGCTCAAGCCGTTTGTTGCTACCCAGGCCATGAAGAAAAACTTCTAGTGTCTAGAGACCTTTGGATATGAGAGTTACACGTAAGGGATTGTGGACCCGTGTCAAACTTGAACTGGTTCAGGTGGTGCCTTCAGTGTCTTCCTGGCGTATGTTCTCTTTCTAACTAGAATGTCACCCTCTTCCTCTTTCTCCCCACTGTCGTCCTGACAAGGGAAGAGCCTGCCGCTTGGCGGGTCTGCCCTGTCACCAGGGACTCTTCTCAAGTGCAGAGCCTCCCCTGGGAGGAGGTGACCCCCGCCAGCCACACTGTACGGCTGGGAGTACGGAGGCCTGCCGGGTCCCCTGGAGCCCTTCGAGCTGGGGGAGGGGTGGGGGGTGGACGACAACTAAAGCCGACAGAGAACAGAGGACAGACGGGAGAGCAGCTCTACCTCCACAGGCTGCCGGCCTCGCCTGGGCCCTGGCCAAGCCGCCTCGGTGACCCTGGGAAGTCTGCGGCCACCCCGAGGTCACCAGGACAGGTGGGGGATGGTGGAAGTCTAAGAGCGTCCTGTGGACTGAAATGTGTCCCCCCCCCCACATTCATAGGCTGAGGCCCTACGCCCCAGTGTGATGGTATTAGCAGACGGGGCTCTTGGGAGGTGATAGATGAGGCCAGGAGGTCGGGGGCCCCAGGATGGGATTAGTGTCCTGATAAGAGAGGAAGAGACACCAGAGCCTGCCTTTCTCTGCCACAGCCAGAGACACAGCCAGAAGGGGACATCTGGGGACACAGCCAGAAGGTGGCCATCTGCCAGCCAGGTGGAGGGTTCTCACCAGAAACCGAATCTGCCAGCACCTTGATCTCAGACTTCCCAGCCTCCAGAACTGTGAGAAATAAATGTCTGTTGTTTAAACCACCCAGGCTATGAAATTTTGTTATGGCAGCTTGAGCTGACTGATACACGGGGCTTCCTGTCAGTAACGAGGTAGGGCCTAGCTGAGTCTCAGATACATGCCCACTCAGCCATCCAGCTCCTCATGAAGCTTGAAAGGGCCCCACACAGCCTGGGACTGCAGTCAGAAGCTGACCTGGGATACAGAGGAAACTTTTCTAACTTAAAATCATCAAGAGAGTCTCCAAGGCACTGCTTCACGTGGACAGTCCGCTCGCTCTCTCATTCTCTCTCTCTCTCTCTCTCTCTCTCACACACACACACACACACACACACACACACACACACGCACACTTGGTGTCCTGGCCCACCTACCCAGTGCCCATGGCAGACAAAGGCATTTTATAAAAAAGAAGCCAAGCTGGTGCTCATCACCAGCCTCAGCCTAGAACGAGGAGGGCACAGGGCAGAAGGGGGACACAGATAGAGCCAGACCCCAACTACAAAGCCACAGGGAAAGGCATGGGGTCAGGAAGACGCTGGTTTGAGACCTGGCTCTGCCCCCTTCCACTGGGCATGTTACTTAGCCTGGGTGCAACTCAGTTTTCTCATCTGTGAAATGGGGAGAGTGAAAAGTCGAAGGAGTTTTCAGAAATATTGAATGAGGGGATTCACAAAAAAGTGTCCAACACAGTGCCTGGCACACAGTCAGGACTTTATATGAGGGATCACTGCTTATAAGTATTAATTATAATTGAGAAAGTCATGCAAGGATTTATTTATTCTACTAAAGTGACATTTAGTAGAATTTGATGAGCCTGGGGCCTGTCAGAAGCAGGGAGTCAAACATTTTGCATAAGCAGAAGGCAGGCCTTCTCTCTGCCGAGAGAGGCTGGTTGTTTTAGCAAAGAGAGTGTAGGTTCTGTGCAAACCTGGAGGGAGCCAGGGGTTTGTGCTTCCTGGATTGGCACACTTGCCTAGCTAGAAGTGCCCAGTGTTTTATGTTCAAGGAGGGGAGAGACAGAGCTGGGCACAACCACGCTTACCACGGCAGAATCCCGGGTGCTGTGCCAGCCAGAGGAATGACAAGGCCCAGCAGGACGCGGCGTGCCCAGGCAGGGACCATAATCCCTCAAAAAAGCCTGAACCTCACCAGGTGCAAAGGTCCTGGGGAAGCAGGGAGCCTGCCTTCTGCCTCCTTCTCCCACGTCTTCCTGTCTCCACGTCGCCTGAAATCCAGTCACCAGGAACTCATGGCAGTTTAACAAAGGGAACCAAAGGGAGGGAAAAAGACACCAGTTGCTCTCTGAATTTTTTCAAATCCACCGAGGCTGGAGCACCAACTGGTGTTGTAAAAACAGTTGCTGTTTTTCCAAAATGTGATTGTTTCCCCTATCAGCTGAGAGTTCAGGGCTAGTACCAGCAAGCAAGGACGCGTCTCTTCATTCACTCAAGTAAAACTCCAGGAGCCTGCAGCGCTGTCCTCTGCTCCGGGCTTGGCATGTCCTGGCGGGTCACATTCTTAGAGGACACACAGACTAGAAACGGGAGGTGATGACAGGATCCTGGCAGGAAGGAAGGGCTGGGTTGGGCCACCCTGGGCTCCAGAAGCTGGCGGGGGCGGGGGAGCGGGCGGTAAGAGAGAAGGAGCCCAAACCCTGCCTCTTCCACTCCCAATTGTGTGAGTTTGGGCAAGTCATCAAAACTTGGTGAGCTTCAGTTTCCCCATCGGTAAGCCACAGTAAAACGGGACCTCCTTCATATGGGTTGCTGTAAAGGTTAAGTTGTACACGTGGAGCTGCAGTCTGAGAGGGCTGCACGGAGGAGGGGGCTCTGACCAGGGCTTGAAGGATTAGCAGGATAGTGCCAGGGAAACCAAGAGTGAATCTTGGAGATGTGTGCAAACACTCCTCTCTCCCTTCCTCCTTCTCTCCCTCCCTTTACAATGAATTTATTGATATAGGGAAACCCCTGAGAAGAAATAAGCTAAAAAAAGAACCAACAAAAAAACAGGATCTCAGACTATTTCCTGTAGCCATTCATGGAAACGTACTGAAATGGGTATCCCTTGAAGGAAGAGTTAGGGTGATTCTTTTATTATTATTATTATTGTAATATAATTGACATATGTAGGGGCAATTCTTGTCTTTTTTTTTTTTTTAAAGATTTTATTTATTTATTTGACACAGAGAGAGAGACAGGGAGAGAGAGAACACAAGCAGGGGGAGTGGGAGAGGGAGAAGCAGGGTTCCCACAGAGCAGGGAGCCCAATGGGGGGCTCGATCCCAGGACCCTGGGACCATGACCTGAGCTGAAGGCAGACACTTAACGACTGAGCCACCCAGGTGCCCCTTCTTGTCTCTTTTTATAGTCTTCTTAAGCTTTTTACAATGGGTATGTATATACTATTTTTCTGGTTCTAAAATCTTTAAAAAAAAAAATAGTTCACTAATCAGACTAGCTGCTTCTGGAGAATGCTTGCTGTGTAGGGTACTATGCCCGGCACCTCATCAGAACCCTCCTGATGAAGTGTTAACAATGCCCCCATTTTACAGATGACAAAACTGAGGCCCAGAGAGGATACGATTAAAAGAAGGGAAGAATTCCGGAAAGCAGCTACAAAGGAGATGTTAGCACAACAGTGGCGTCAACTGTTTAAGTAATTTGGGAAATCATAAGTGATTTGGGAAATCTTGGGATTCTTTTTAAAGGTCAGTCTCCGGGCACCAGGGTGGCCCAGTGGGTTAAGCAGTTAGGGTCTGCCTTCAGCTCAGGTCATGATCTCAATGTCCTGGGATCAAGCCCCGAGTCAGGCTCCCTGCTCAGTGGGGAGCCTGCTTCTCCCTCTCCCTCTGCCCCTCCCCCATGCTCATACACTCTTTCTCTCCCTCTCTCTCAAATAAATAAATCTTTAAATATAAAAAAAGGTCACTCTCTTTTCCTTACCAATACCAAGTTCCCTTCTCCATATGTGACAACTGTCCTAGTGTTCTCCTCTAAGTTATTCCTCCACACTGGTGGGTCATGGTCTGAAAAAGCCAGTGATAAAAAACAGAGACCCCCATAATTCTCAAACCTCTGTCTGGAGCAGTTGTGTCCAAATATTTTGATCATGTGCCCGTATTAATAAAAGATTTTAGTGTGCACACACACACACTATCATTAGCTAATGTCTTTTTTTTTAATTTTTTTATTCTTATGTTAATCCCCATACATTACATCATTAGTTTTAGATGAAGTGTTCCATGATTCATTGTTTGTGCATAACACCCAGTGCTCTATGCAGAACGTGCCCGCCTCAATACCCACCACCAGGCTAACCCATCCTCCCATCCCCCTCCCCTCTAGAACCCTCAGTTTGTTTTTCAGAGTCCATCCTCTCTTGGTTCGTCTACCCCTCCGATTTCCCCCCCTTCATTCTTCCCCTCCTGCTACATTCTTTTTTTTTTCCTTAACATATATTGCATTAGTTTCAGAGGTACAGATCTGAGATTCAACAGTCTTGCACAATTCACAGCGCTTACCAGAGCACATACCCTCCCGAGTGTCTATCACCCAGTCACCCCATCCCTCCCACCCCACCCCCCACTCCAGCAACCCTCAGTTTGTTTCCTGAGATTAAGAATTCCTCATATCAGTGAGGTCATATGATACATGTCTTTCTCTGTTTGACTTATTTCGCTCAGCATAATACCCTCCAGTTCCATCCACATCGTTGCAAATGGCAAGATCTCATTCCTTTTGATGGCCGCATAATATTCCATTGTATATATATACCACTTCTTCTTTATCCATTCATCTGTCGACGGACATCTTGGCTCTTTCCACAGTTTGGCTATTGTGGACATTGCTGCTATAAACATTGGGGTGCACATACCCTTTTGGATCCCTACTTTTGTATCTTTGGGGTAAATACCCAGTAGTGCAATTGCTGGATCACATGGTAGCTCTATTTTCAACTTTTTGAGGAACCTCCATACTGTTTTCCAGAGTGGCTGCACCAGCTTGCATTCCCACCAACAGTGTAAGAGGGTTCCCCTTTCTCCACATCCCCGCCAACATCTGTTGTTTCCTGACTTGTTCATTTTAGCCATTCTGACTGGTGTGAGGTGGTATCTCATTGAGGTTTTGATTTGGATTTTCCTGATGCCGAGTGATGTTGAGCACTTTTTCATGTGTCTGTTGGCCATTTGGATGTCTTCTTTGGAAAAATGTCTGTTCATGTCTTCTGCCCATTTCTTGATTGGATTCTTTGTTCTTTGGGTGTTGAGTTTGATGAGTTCTTTATAGATTTTGGATACTAGCCCTTTATCTGATATGTCATTTGCAAATATGTTCTCCCATTCTGTCGGTTGTCTTTTGGTTTTGTTGACTGTTTCCTTTGCTTTGCAAATGCTTTTTATCTTGATGAAGTCCCAATAGTTTATTTTTGCCCTTGCTTCCCTTGCGTTTGGCGATGTTTCTAGGAAGAAGTTGCTGAGGCTGAGGTTGAAGAGGTTGCTGCCTGTGTTCTCCTTTAGGATGTTGATGGACTCCTGTCTCACACTGAGGTCTTTCAACCATTTGGAGTCTATTTTTGTGTGTGGTGTAAGGAAATGGTCCAGTTTCATTCTTCTGCATGTGGCTATCCAATTTTCCCAACACCATTTGTTGAAGAGACTGTCTTTGTTCCATTGGACATTCTTTCCTGCTTTGTCGAAGATGAGTTGACCATAGAGTTGAGGGTCCATTTCTGGGCTCTCTATTCTGTTCCATTGATCTATGTGTCTGTTTTTGTGCCAGTACCATGCTGTCTTGATGATGACAGCTTTGTAATAGAGCTGGAAGTCCGGAATTGTGATGCTGCCAGCTTAGCTTTTCTTTTTCAACATTCCTCTGGCTATGTGGGGTCTTTTCTGGTTCCATACAAATTTTAGGATTATTTGTTCCATTTCTTTGAAAAAAGTGGATGGTATTTTGATGGGGATTGCATTGAATGTGTAGATTACTCTAGGTAGCATTGACATCTTCACAATATTTGTTCTTCCAATCCATGAGCATGGAACGTTTTTCCATTTCTTTGTGTCTTCCTCAATTTCTTTCCTGAGTATTTTATAGTTTTCTGAGTACAGATCCTTTGCCTCTTTGGTTAGATTTATTCCTAGGTATCTTATGGTTTTGGGTGCAATTGTAAATGGGATCGACTCCTTAATTTCTCTTTCTTCTCTCTTGTTGTTGGTGTATAGGATTGCCACTGATTTCTGTGCATTGATTTTATATCCTGCCACTTTACTGAATTCCTGTATGAGTTCTAGCAGTTTTGGGGTGGAGTCTTTTGGGTTTTCCACATAAAGTATCATATCGTCTGCAAAGAGTGAGAATTTGACTTCTTCTTTGCCAATTTGGATGCCTTTGATTTCTTTTTGTTGTCTGATTGCTGTGGCTAGGACTTCCAATACTATGTTGAATAGCAGTGGTGACAGTGGACATCCCTGCCGCGTTCCTGACCTTAGGGGGAAAGCTCTCAGTTTTTCCCCATTGAGAATGATATTCGCTGTAGGTTTTTCATAGATGGCTTTTATGATATTGAGGTATGTACCCTATGCCTATACTCTGAAGAGTCTGGATCCAGAAAGGATGCTGTACTTTGTCAAATGCTTTTTCTGCATCTATTGAGAGGATCATATGATTCTTGTTCTTTCTTTTGTTAATGTATTGTATCACGTTGATTGATTTGAGGATGTTGAACCAACCTTGCAGCCCAGGGATAAATCCCACTTGGTCGTGGTGAATAATCCTTTTAATGTACTGTTGGATCCTATTGGCTAGTATTTTGGTGAGAATTTTTGCATCCATATTCATCAGGGATATTGGTCTATAATTCTCCTTTTTGATGGGGTCTTTGTCTGGTTTTGGGATCAAGGTAATGCTGGCCTCATAAAACGAGTTTGGAAGTTTTCCTTCCATTTCTATTTTTTGGAACAGTTTCAGAAGAATAGGTATTAATTCTTCTTGAAATGTTTGGTAGAATTCCCCTGGGAAGCCATCTGGCCCTGGGCTTTTGTTTGTTGGGAGATTTTTGATGACTGCTTCAATTTCCTTAGTGGTTATAGGTCTGTTCAGGCTTTCTATTTCATCCTGGTTCAGTTTTGGTAGTTGATACATCTCTAGGAATGCATCCATTTCTTCCTGGTTATCTAATTCGCTGGCATAGAGTTGCTCATAATATGTTCTTATAATTGTTTGTATTTCTTTGGTGTTGGTTGTGATCTCTCCTCTTTCATTCATGATTTTGTTGATTTGGGTCATTTCTCTTTTCTTTTTGATAAGTCTGGCCAGGGGTTTATCAATCTTGTTAATTCTTTCAAAGAACCAGCTCCTTGTTTCATTGATCTGTTCTACTGTTCTTTTAGTTTCTATCATTAGCTAATGTCTTGATGTCTCAAGGCATGATACACCCTTCAAATAGGCTTCATTATTCCTAAGTGGATATAAATCTGTATTTTCAATGGTTTTCTTAATTCCTCCTCTATTTTGGGGGAAAGGGAGGCAATGTCTTATCAGATGGTCATTGTTTTTATGTAAAAACCTTGGCTGGCACAGAGCTCCTTGGAGAAGGAAGGGTATCAGTTACTTCTGCATGTTCGCTCAGGTTTGCATTAATCACATTATCTTTTATCTGTGGGTTTTTGCAGATTATATTTGTGAGGGTTCCTTGATCATAATTTAAAGATTAGTTTAATTAAAACTGGATAATATCATCCTGAAACCAATTAACTTGGCTGAAATACTTGTAATAAATTAAAGTGAATCAGAGAGGGAGGATCTCTCTGGCACCCATGGCATCCCTCACCCCAACGGTGACACATTCCTTTGGCCCTCTGAAACATGTGTTATTTTACTTTCTACGCAATGTTGTGCAGTGTTACAATTCACTTCCCTGCGCACATACATACCAAGGCCAGGAGCGGTCTAGCTATGAGGTATTGGTCAAGGTTAATTTCTTTATTATTTTCATCGAGTAAAAACATAAAAATTCACACCTGTTAGGATGGCCACTGTGGAAAAAAAAACAAAACAAAACAGAAAATAACAGGTGTTGGTGAGTGTGTGCAGAAATCATAACCCTTTGCACTGTTGGTGGGCATGTAAAATGGTGCAGCTGCTGTGGACAACAGTATGGTGGTCCCTCCATATATGAAACATAGAATTAGCATATGATCCAGCAATCCTATTTCTGGGTATCCATCCAAAAGAACTGAAAGCGGGATCTCAAAGAGATATTAGCACACCCATGTTCATTGCAGCATTCTTCACCATAGCCAAAAGGTGGAAGTAACTCAGATGTCCATCAATGGATGAATGGATGAACAAGAGTGTAGCATACACTAGCAATGGAATATTATTTGGCCTTAAGAAGGAAGGAATTTCTGACATGCACTATAAACCTGGATGAACCTTGAAGACGTGACGCTCTGTGAAATAAGCTGGTCACAAAAAGACAAATCTTGTGTGACTCCACACTTATATGTGGGACCTAAAGTAGTCCAACTCATAGAGACAGAAAGTAAGATGGTGGTCCCCAGGGGTGGGGGGCAGGGGGCAATGGGAAGTCGTTTTCAATGGGTATTGAGTTTCATTCTTGCAAGAGGACTTGAGCTCTGTTGCATAACCATATGAATATACTTAAAACTATTGAACTGTACACTTAAAAATGGTGGAGATGGTAAATTTTCCATTTTCCATCACAATTTTTAAAAAACATAGAAATAGAAATCCTAACGTCTTCATCTTATATACCCTAGTGGGTCACCTTGCAAACCCCGCTGTGGAAATGATTTTGGATCCTCAAGTTGGTGCTGATGTAGGAAGTATTGGAATGACCTCGGGGTGGGGGTGGGGGACCGCGCACCTCTGGTTAGGGACTGGAAAGGAAAGAGTAGCCTCAAGAAGCCTGGGCTGCTCAGACCCCACACATTGCCAAGGAAGACCTGTCTTCAGGACTGGCCCTTGGCTGGCTCCTGGGAGAAGAGCTCTGAGCCCTTGGGATGTTCTCCCTGGTAAGAGTGGGTTTGTATCCCTGAGGCATTGGGTCACATCATATTAACTTGAACAGAGTTTCTGCTAACAGTGTGATTTGTCTCTGCTCTGGAGTCTGAGCAGCGCTGAGGTCAGCCAGGTGGGCACTGCCTGCCTATAGGACTGAACTTCAATAAAAACTGAGGCTCGGATGAGCTTCCTGGATTGAAAACACTGCACACTTGTTGTCACAGGTCACTGCTGGGAGAGTAACACGGATCCCCAGAACTCCCCTGGGAGACAATGCTCAGAAGCTCACGCCTGGTCTCTCCTGGTCTTTTCTCCATGCCCCTTTCCCTTTGCCGATTTTGATCTTGATTCTTTTGCTATAGTAAACTGTAACTGTGAGTGTAACGGCTTTTCGGAGTCCTTGTCAGGCGTGTTATGGGGCCTGAGGATGGTCTTGGGGACCACCTGCCACACAGGCCTCTCGGTGTCTCTGGGGTCCTGGTTCTTCCTTTAAAATCATTTCTCCTGGGACCCCTGGAGGGCGCAGTTGGTTAAAAATCTGCCTTCGGCTCATGTCATGGTCCCAGGGTCCTGGGCCCACATCAGGCTCCCTGCTCAGCGGGGAGCCTGATTCCGCCTCTGCCTCTGCCACGACCCCTGCTCGTGCTCTCTTGCTCTGTCAGATAAATAAATTTTTTAAAATCTTAAAAAAAGGGGTGCCTGGGTGGCTCAGTCGTTAGGTGTCTGCCTTCGGCTCAGGTCATGGTCCCAGGGTCCTGCACTCGAGCCCTGCATCGGGCTCCCTGCTCCGCGGGAAGCCTGCTTCTCCCTCTGCCACTCCCCCTGCTTGTGTTCCCTCTCTCACTGTCTCTCTCTCTCTGTCAAATAAATAAAATAAAATCTAAAAAAAAAAAAAAAATCTTAAAAAAAAAAAAGAATCACTTCTCCTTTCTTTTTTCCTCCTAGCTTTTGGTCCAAGCAGGAAAGAAGACGATTTTCTCTGTTTTCATTCATTCATTCATTCATTCATTCATTCATTCATTCATTCATTCATTCGCTTTTTCGGTATGTTTTTGAGCCCTTCCTTCCGCCAGCCTTTGTGCTGCCCTGCTTCTGCCGTGAATGGGAAATGCCCACAGAGGGAAAATGTCCTCAGAGCAAGTAGAGGGTGGGCAGGAGAGACCAGAGCCAAGTTGGAGGACATGGTATATTGTAGGAGTTGAGAGAGGAGGCTTGGAGCCTGGTGGATGCAAGTTCAATTCCAGACGTGACTTGATCTTGGACGAGTGACTTAGGCTCTAGGAGCCTCAGATGCCTTATCTATAAAATTGAGACATTACTTCCATCCTTGCATTGACTCTTCACAGTGATGCTGTCCCCCGAGGGGGTGTTTAATACAGGCGGGTGTTTTCAGTGTTTTGGGAAACCCTACTGGCCATGTCCGGGGAGGTCAAGAGTTGAATATCCCCGAATGCACATTTTACTTTATCCCACACTCTATATACAGTGGCCTCAGAGTAATAATACTAACTCCATTTCCAACAATATCATTCCTGAAAGGTTGAAGATATTTTTGTTTTGTTTTTATCCTTAAATTGCTATGTTTCAAAACCACTCTTCCCTGTGTGATCATGTCATTAACTAGATACACTTTGAGCCTTATTAACTCAATTTGCTTTTAATTTCTATGGATTGCTTTTTTTGAAAATGTAATTTTGGGGGCGCCTGGGTGGCTCAGTCATTAAGCATCTGCCTTCGGCTCAGGTCATGATCCCAGGGTCCTGGGATCGAGCCCCGCATCGGGCTCCCTGCTCAGCGGGAAGCCTGCTTCTCCCTCTGCCACTCCCCCTGCTTGTGTTCCCGCTCCTGCTGTGTCTCTCTCTGTCAAATAAATAGATAAAATCCTTAAAAAAATAAAATAAATAAAAAGAAAATGTAATTTTGTTTTATTAGTATGCAGAATATCCTACATGTTTCCAAAGTTAAATCCACAAAACAAGCTTTACTCAGAGAAATCTAGTCTCTTCCCTTCGCCTCCATAGGAAATCAATTTTTAATTTTATGATTTATCCTTCCATCTTTTTATTATCATAAACAAATATGGAACATTTATTCAGTACCCCTCCATTCTTAGTATATAATTTCTCCATCATTGTGCATATGTCTTTTCTTATATTTGCCAGCGTATCTTTGGGAGAGCTTCTTAGGAATTTGCTGGATTCTAGGCTATAAACATATGTCTCTTTGTCATGTATTGCTAAATTCCCCTCCAGTGGGATTGTACCATGTTGCATTCCCACTAGCAAAGCATGACAATGCCCATCAGCCTCCCAGCCTCCCAGAGTAGTTGTCACACTTTTGGATTTTTGCCAATCTGATCTTAGTGTAGTTTTAATTTGCTTTTCTCGTATGAACAAGTTGGAACATAGTATCACATGGGTAAGAACCATTTGTACTCCTTTCTCTGTAAAGTGTCCTTTCACATCTTTGGTCCATTTTTCTATAGCGTTATTCACCATTCTTTTTTTCTATTCATAGAAGCTCTTTATATATTAGGGATATTGCATTTTAACTTACAAGTTTCTCAGCTGCATTTGGCCCGTGATGACCGGACAGGACTGAATGGGGAAGAGAAAGGTCAGGAGCAAATCATCCCTTCTGTCCAGCCAAAGAATAGCAGTGGGGAGTTGGCCAGAAAGGAAGGTCTGTAGAGACTGCCATTGGACTTGGCTGAATGCATCTCCAGTGGTTTTGTCCTAAGAACAATATCACACCCTCATGGTCTGTCAACCGTGCCCCTCAGCTCCTAGGGCGGTGGGGTGGGGGGGTCCCAGTCCCCATCCGGGAGCCTGGGCAGATTTAGGCTTCTGGGTACCCCCGCCCCCCCAGGCCTATGGAGGCCCCAGGCCTTCTCAGCAGCCAGGAGCCGAGGTTTACCCAGACCATCAACATGACTCATAACAGTAAAGTCAAGGGAGGGCTGTTCAGGCTGGAAGGGCAGCAGGTCCTGCTCTGATGCCCAGGGGGCAGCTGTGGGGGCCAGAGCCGGGAGGGGGTACTTCTTCAGTCACATAGCCCTGGCAAGAGAGCCATGTTACAAAATGAATTGCTCTCCAAGTATCATTTGGCCTCCGGACTCTCTGAGGCTGCTCAATGGGAACTTTGTCTCTGCAAGAGAATAGAAATGTACGCTCATTCCGTTCAGCTCACATGACTTTTTCCCAGTGAATGACAGAGCTGAACCCCAAGCAATCTCATCCCAGAACATTCCTCTGGCACGTCTGCTTTCTACTTTGCTGGAAACTCATAGTCAAAGGAACTTGGGTGTGTTACGTGGAGGCACAAGCAGGCTGCCTCGACTTCCCCTCGGCCTCTCTTCATGGCTCGGGTACTGTGGTCCCACGACGATGCTATCCACAGATTTCCAGCAGGTGCCCCTCCACCTGGAACACTTTCCAGGGTGGCTTCTCCTTGTCACGCAGGTCTCGGCTGAAATGTCACCTACTCAGAGAGGCCTTCCAGCTCATGTCTGCGAGAGGAGCTCCCCAGGCACCACCCACTGTGTCGCCCTGGGTTCATGCTTGGTGGCCCTTTGCACTCACTGACATTGTCTTGCTTAGATTTGACTTCTTTCTAGTCTGTTTCCTGCCACAGAAGGTCAATACCACAGGGACTGAGGCTGAGGCTCTGGAAACAAGACCCGGCATGCAGGTGTGTCCCAGATGTTGTGGAACCAAGCAGGAAGTGACCGGCCTGTCCTCACAGTCCCCAGTGGTGGGGTTCTTCACTGGGATTACAGGATTATTCCAAACAAAACATGATAATAATTCTGCCTACTTAGGCTTCCAGAATTGTATCAAACAATGCTTCCAATCACCAAAATCTGAAGATTTGAGTGACAAAGTGCCTTGTGGAGAACACACTGAAGTGGGGACCAGGAGTCTTTGCCATCCAAATGAGCAAGGAGGGTGTTTCCATTTAATTTCAGTTTATTTTCCTAAATCGAATGTGGGAGATATTACGGCCCATGCGATCTATTGGTCATGATGAGTGACAAGCCATACCATTTGAGATCCACAACCGTAAAAAACTTGGAACAATTTTTCCAAATGTACAGAAGCAATCTATTATTATCGGGATTATTTTCAGTGTCTACAAAGTGACCAGTCAAGAAACTAAAAGGAATTGAGTTCATGATACCTCTCCACCCCTTTCATTGACCTTGATCCTTGACTCTTGATTTAAGAGTGCTGGTTTAATAGGATTTATATTAACAGTGTGACACTAATCAACCTAGCAGAAGTCTCAGAAGTCCTCACCCCCGCCTGCCCCACCCCGTGTTGGGGTGTGTATGAAGTACCACACTCACATTCCCTGCTGCTGGAAGGGGGAGTTGGTATCTCTTCTGAGGGGTTATACTGTTTCATGTAGTATAGTAGCTCTAGGATGGCCCCCACTATGGACTGAATGTTTGTGTCCCTCAAAATGCATATGTTGAAACCCTCATCCCCAATGTGATGGTATTTAGAGGTGGAGCCTTTGGGAGACAATCAGGTTTAGATGAGGTCATGAGGGTGGGGCCCCCAGCATGGGATTAGTGACCCTTAAAAAGGTATGATGAGACTAGAACTCTGTCCGCATGCATGAAAGAAAGTCTGTGTGAGGCCATAAACAGGAAGCGGGCCCCCACCCAAAACCCAACCATGCTGGCACCCTGATCTCAGACTTTCAGCCTCCAGAACTGTGAGAAATAAATGTGTGTTGTTTACGCTCCCCGTCTATGGTATCCTATTATAGTAGCCCGAGCCGACTAAGACAGTTCCCAGTGAAGTGCACTTTCTAATATCCACACTCTAGTGTAATCTCCTCCCCTGCTGAGTCCGAGCTGGTCTGTGACTCATTTTAACCAAGAGAATTCAGCTGGGTCGGGGCCTGACCTACACCTTCAGCATCTGGCTACCCTATTGGGGAGGCCTCATGTGGGGAGGACAGAGGCCTTGCTGTCCCAGGACCCCAGTCATGCCTCCATGATCCTGCCCCAGCCTCCATATTAACACAACCAATGAGAGACCCAAGCAAGATCAGCAGAAGAACTGCCCGGCTGAGCTGAGCCCTCCCACAGTGCTGGGAGAGATAACTAAGTGGTGGTTGTTTAACACCATCCCCCTGTTACGTGGGGATTTTAACAAAGCCTGCTCTTTTCCGTATCTGAAAGTTTTCTGGTGTTTTATGGCATCAAGATCTAGAAGTCATCTTCTCAGATGACGGCAGGAGAATCCGAAAGGGAACAGTGTCTGAGATGCTGGTTTACTGAAAGTGTCTCAGAATTTGAGGGATCCTAAAGAGAAGTCATATGGATAGACTTACAATAAAGGCTGTATTGTAAATCCAGGGCCATCAAAATGTGGATGTCTCCCCAGGAACAGGGGAAGATGTGGGGACAGTGGTGACTCCCAGGCTCTTCTGGAGGCAGGGTTCGGAGGATGGCAAGCCAGTTGAAAGAGGATCTTGCTAAGGGAAGTTCATGATTAAATGTAAATATTTGATGTATTTGAGCTGAACTAAGACTTTACAGGTTATTATTGTATTTGGTTGAATGCTCACAGCTGCTTTGCAAACCAAGACAGGGAGAAGAAAGGAGGACCTGGTCAACCTGGGCCACAGTCTTCCCACCTGTACAATGGGAACAATAACCATACGGTATCCACCACAAAGATTATTGGGACCCCAGAGAGGTCAAGCAAACTGGCAAAAAAGAGGGAGCAGTTCGAGTGTGGAATGAGGGCTGGAAGCCAGGCAGTGGTAAATGAACTTGAAAATTAATAGAAATCATTGTCTCTCTCTCCCTCCTTCCTTCTCTTTCTCTCTCTCTCTCTTTTTCCTTGATCAGTCTGGCTAGAGGTTTATCAATTTTATTGATTTTTTTTTCTCAAAGAACCAGGTTTTGGTTTCTTTGATTTTCATTGTTAGGATTCTGTTCTCTGTTTCACTGATTTCTTCTTTGATCTTTTTATTTCCTTTCTTCTCCTTAGTTCAGGTTTAATTTGCTCTTCTTTTTCTAGTTTCTTACGATAGAAACTGAGTCATTGATTTGAGACCTTTCTTCTTTACCAGTATTGTTGTTCAGTGCTACAAATTTCCCCCTAAGTTCTGCATTAGCAGCACGCCACGAGTTTTAATATGCTGTTTTAATTTTCATTCATGTCCAAAGACTTTCTAATATCGCTTTCGACTTCTTCTTTGGGCCATGGCTTATTTAGAAGTGCATTTAGTTTCCAAATATTTTGGGATTTTCCAGATATCATTCTGTTGTTGATTTCTAATTTAAATCCACTGTGGCCAGGGAACATACTTTGCATGACTTGGGTCCTTTTGAATTTCTTCAGACTTGTTTTGTGGCCCAGGATATGGTCTATCTTGAACGTATGGTAAATGTTCTATATGTACTTGAAAGAGTGTGTATTCTGCAGATCTTTTGGAGTGTTCTATAAATGTCAATTAGAGCAAGTTGACTGATGGTTTGTTTGAGTGTTACGTACATTTGCTGATTTTCTGTCTGTGATCTATCGCTTATTGAGACAGGGGTACTAAAATCTTTAACTAAGGGTGCCTGGGTGGCTCAGTTGGTTGTCTGCCTTCTGCTCAGGTCATGATCCCGGGGTCCTGCTCTCCCTCTCCCTCTGCCTGACACTCCCCCTGCTTATGCGCTCTCTCTGTCAAATAAATAAATAAAATCTTAAAAAAAAAAAAATAAAATCTCTGACTAAAATTGTGGATTTTTGTATTGTCCTTATGCTTCTACTTGTTTTTGCTTCATATATTTTGGAAGTGCTGTCATTAGGGACGTAAATGTAAACTGTTATGTCTTCTGGATTAACTGACCTCGATTAATTGGTTGCTTATTCCATAACTGCTAAATGGCTCTCTGACTCCAAATTTGACCTCTTCGAACACAATTACCAAGACAGGTAAAGGACAAGAATAATTTTACAAGTGTCAAAAAAGAGGATGATTGGGGATTAACATAAGAATAAAAAAATAAAAAAAATAAAAAAAGAGGATGACCCCAGCAGCCTGAGGACCGATACCCGAAATGCATCTTGTGGCTCCCCAAACATTTCCCCACCCCTTGGGGACCCAGTGCCTGAAGTTTGACCACCATAGATCCTTTGGGTTCATTAGTCCCTGTCTGGATATTTTTGCAAATGCCTGCAGGATGGGAAACACGGGCTCAGGGTGTACGTGAGCACCGGGGCCAGGGGTGGGAGAACAGGGAGCACGCCAGAGAGGAAAGACCCTTACTGAGGCTGGTCAGGGGAGCGGCATAATCCTCCATGATTATAGACATCAGTGCAGTGGCCAGGACCTGACCAAGGGCTTCTCAAACTGCCCCTCAGCCTGCAAGCCCAAAAGAGCCCCCGTGGGTTTTGGAATCCCGGGTGTACATCCCTGTTGTAATGCTGACATTACTTTTAATATTTATAATGTGCTGGGGTGCCTGGGTGGCTCAGTCAGTTAAGCGTCTGCCTTTGGCTCAGGTCATGATCGCGGAGTCCCAGTATCAAGCCCCACATCCCAAATTGGGCTCCCTGCTCAGCGGGGAGTCTGTTTCTTCTTCTGCCCCTCACCCCGCTCATACTCTCTCTCTCTCAAATAAATAAAATCTTAAAAAAAGAAAAAAAGATTTGTAACGTGCTTCTAATGTGACTAGATGTGAGGGTGGAGAAGAGAAAAAGTAGGCCAAAGATCTTTTTGTTAGTTTTCCTCCAGATTCTGTCCCTCCCCAGAATGAAAAGGCGCCTCAAATCTGACGCCGGGTGGCCCCGAGTAAGCAGCATGATTTCCAAGGTCATGCTTGTTTGCGTACTTTCCCCTGGTGCTGGACTGTGTGTTGCAGGATATAGTTCCATCATATTTACGGCAGCACAAATGCGCGTTAATCCCCTCAATGTTCTGGTCTAGACTCTACAAAGCAAGATAAACAGGCCAGAGTGCTTTCCATGCCGATAGAATGTGTAATCCAGAAACGACATGATGAATTTCATCAAACCTAAGCCTCAGAGACGGAACGCCAAGCATTATCAGATGAACCACCAAGAAAGCAAAAGCTCTGCTCAACTATGGCAAAGCGTAAGATGCAATTGACTGGAAGGTTCATCTAATTTGAGGATGCCCAGGTGCTTTTTTTTTTTTTCCCAGTGGTTTTTTGCATCAATAAAATATGATGGGTGAATGTGAAGGAGGACAGGAGAACATGCTCAGACTTATACATAAAAGTAGTGCAGTCATTTAAAAAGCACCCGCCTTAGTTTAACCCAGTCCAGCCAAGCACATGGTGGAAAATGAAATATGGAGCCATGCGTTTCCTTTGGAGGGGAGGGGTCTCAGTGATCGGGGATTGTAAGGGAGGTGGGAAAGGTTTCAAGAGAAGATGGACTTTCGAAAGGAAACAGGCCGTAATCCAAAGTATAAAATAAATATCCAGGAGTCCGTACCGACGTAAAGAAATGATGAAATAAACACATACATAGGTGGGGGATGAAAGAGCCAAATCTTGCTTGCAGGTGCCTTCCAAATAATTTATGCAGATACTCTGCCCTCAAGGGGGCGTCACTCCCTCCTCCCCAGTGGTGGGCTGGGCTTAGTCTGTCCTTCCAGAGTATAATGCGGAAAGGGGGTTGGGGGGGGGAGAACAACTTTACAGTGAGAAACCTGACAAGCCAGGTCATCAAGGTCAACATCAATGGTGATCAGTCATATGGATGAGTCCTTGATATGATGGGAAGAGAATGGCACTTGACCTCTGGTGCTCTTCCTCCCCCAAATCCATAATCCCAGTCCAATCATGAGAAAAACATCTGACAGATCCTAACTGAAGGCAGAGTATAATACCAGCCAGTATCCCTCAAAACTGTCAGAGCCACAAAACCAGGAAAGGCTAAGAAACTGTAACAGATGAAAGGAGCCTAAGGAGACCTGAGGACTGAGTGTGATGTCGTAACCTGGATGGGATCCCGGAACAGGAAAAGGACACTAGGTAACAACTAGGGAAAGCCGAATAAACTATGGACTTTAGTTAATAATACGTTAATGTTGGTTTATTCATTGTGACAAAAGTACCATACCGATGTAAGATGTTAATAAGGGGGAAAGTAGGTGTGGGATATATGGAAACTCCCTGTACAATCGTCATAACTTTTCTGTACATCTCAATGTGGTTTTTATTTTATTTCTTTATTTTATTTTTTTAAGATTTTATGTATTTATTTGAGATAGAAAGCGAGAGAGAGAGAGAGAGAGAGCACGAGCAGGGGGTAGAGGGAAAGAGAGAAGCAGATTCTATGCTGACAGGGAGCCCCACATGAGGCTTGATCCTAGGACCTCAGGATCATGACCTGAACCGAAGGCAGATGCTTAACCGACTGAGCCACCCAGGCGCCCTATTTTTTATTATTTTTTAAAGTCAGCTCCATGCCCAGAATGGAACCCATTGCGGGGCTTGAACTCACAACAACCCTGAGATCAGGACCTGAGCTGAGATCAAGTCAGATGCTTAACTGATGGATCCACCCAGGCTCCCCTCATCTCAATGTGTTTTTAAGTAAAAAGTTTATTTAAACAGACAGGAGAGAAGTTGGAGAGTCTGCCCTGCTTTGGCACTGGGAGAGAGTTGAATACTCTGCATTTGCCGGGGGGTAGGGGGCAGGGGACCCACAGATAGGCCCTGGAAACGTGCTGCTGTCATTTTGAAAGATCTTACTCTGGATTCCTCAGGTTGTCCTCCTGTCAATGTGGGAATGGATTTAGGGTTTAGCGAGAACTAAACCTTTGACTCACTTGTCTGCAAATGGCAAGTTCTCCCCCAAGTAAGCAGACTAAACGCATTTCGCTGGATGTTTAATAAAAGCGCAGTGTTTATGTGGAGGGCTGTGAAACCATAGCAGACACTCTCATGAACATGGAAAACCCACCAGCGTGTGGGTTTTCTCTTTACTCATCTTTTTCCAGGGGCTTCTCTGCAACCCAGCTTCCTGTGCGGGGTCTCACTGCCACAGGAAGAAGCCTTCTGCCCAGGCTCCAGGCTCCTTGCCATGTGCTCACATATGCCCACTATTCTGGTGACTTCTTGTTCCACTACAAAATGAGAATGAGGGGACAGTGCTGCTTCGTGAGGTCCTGGGCCAGCACATGCAGGAACAAGGCTACTTCTCTTCCCACCAATAAAATGGGCTCACACTACAGTCATCAGACTGAAGAGAAGACATGTTAGAAATCATGAGGAAAGGGGCACCTGGGTGGCTCAGTCGGTTAAGCATCTGTCTTTGACTCAGGTCATGATCCCAGGGTCCTGGGATACAGCCCTGCATGGGGGGGGCGGTCCTTGCTCAGCAGGGAATTTGCTTCTCCCTCTCTCTCTGCCCCTCCCCTTCACTCTCTCTCTCTCAAATAAATAAATAAAATCTTAAAATAATAATAATAATAATCCACAAAGTAGCGGTCTAACAGATGAATCAAGAGAGGATATAGATGAATCAAAGAAATGATTTACTTTTACTCAGAAAGGCAAACAGTCCCCTGCTTGTCCCTGAGTGGGTGGCGCAGGACCCACCCTTCACTGTAAAGTGCCATTTGGCTGGTGCTTCTTGAGCTCTTCTGATGTGCTGCCCTTTATTCTTTATTATTATTATTTTTTAAAGCAACATGTAATAAAGGCATGACACCACTTCATCTTTGGAGGAAAGAGAAATTATTCTGTATCAAGTTTATGAAATCTGGCAAGAACCTTGACCCTCTGGCCACCCAGGCTGGGTTTATCTTATGTGCAGTTACATAATGTCTTGGCCCAACTGATTCATGGTGTGATTTACAAAACTTTTGTTTTATTTGCTGCCTTTCCAGGCTCAGGCACTTGTAGAAGAGCTAAGGACATAATTCCTTTTGAAAGAATGTGAAGTGGTCCTGGCTCCAGAATTAAAGTGTCCAAAAACCAGGAGATAATGATGCAGCCCTTGCATTCATAAGTCACTAGATAAAACTTATGGGCAGGGAGGGAGGGGCATCCACAATGGGCCAGCTCGATGTTAAATACTCTGGCAGATGCTGTTGATAAATAGTATTAAGTCCCCCTTCTGGGAGCTTGGAGGAAATGCCTCTTTTCACTGTGGACTTCTAGCATTTATATTATTTTTCTATATTTCCTTCTTTTTAAAAACACTCTTCTCCCATTTAAGACCAGCTACAACAAGGAGCACCCATCTGGCTCTGTTGGAGGAGCGTGCGACTCTTGATCTTGGGGTCATGAGCTCAAGCCCCACATGGGGTGTAGAGATTACTTGAATAAAAACATTTAAGAGCAACTACACCAAAAATGCATTCAAGTTGTTATTTGTTAATAGCTCACCTCTAAGAGAGGTGAGATGCTGTAAGTGTGCAATAAGACTTTCTTTTCCTCCCTGCGATTCCATAATGCCCACTTACGAGGCCTGCCATGGAGTAAGTGCGCATTAAACATTGCCCATGATATTGACAAGGCTGACCTTGCTAGGAGAGAGCATGGGGATAGAAAAGAAAAGAACAGCATTGGGGCGCCTGGGTGGCTCAGTTGGTTGGGCGTCTGACTTCAGTTCAGGTCATGGTGCCTCTTCTCCTGGCTTGTACTCTCTCTCTCTCTCTCTCTCTCAAATAAATAAAATCTTAAATAAGAAAAGAATAGCATTCATTCATGAATCTAGCCACTGAAACACATGTTTCAGGCTAGGCCCTCTGTGGGGATGCAGACATGTTGATAGAGGTCCCCACAGACAGTGTGGTGCTTATACTGACCTAGGGAGCTATGTGCCCTTTTGTGCATTATTTCACCCATCTGACTTTCCATATCTGTATAATGGGTCAAACGTATGTACATGAACTAGGTTGGACCTTTGCCTTAATATGGCTGCTTAGATGATCAGCCCTGCAAAGGATGTTCCATTGGCAGTCTGCTGGCAACTTAGAGTGGATGCTACCAGTGAGGTTCCAAACCAGAATGAGAAAGTCTAACACTGAGTGGAGCCTGCAGACCTGTTAGTGGAGGCCACAGAATGACCCAGGGTGGCCCAGGAAGTGAGAATGGTCCTGCAGATTGACAGTGAAGAGAGCCTCTAAATTAATCACAAGTGACTCTGCCCTGGAGAAAAAAGCCAGAAAGAAGAGCGGAGCAAAACCAGAGACCCAGAGCAGGGACTGGAGGAGGAGGCCAATGGGGGTGGCAGTGGGTGCCAGAGGCCGGGCTTGGGCTCGCTTCCTCATCAGCTATTAGGGAGGCTTCTGTTTTGGTCATCACCACTGTGGTACCTCCTGAGCTAGGAGACTGAGCAGCGGGTTGCCTTGTCCATGTCTCAGAGCTGGGAAGCGGGCGGCAATGAGCTCACAGCCAAGGGTCTGCCATGATGACATGGCCGTAGGGCTAAGGCATTTGTGTGTGTCTCCTCACTTTGCTCACCCGGGGGGTCACTGGGTAGTGTGGTTCTGGATGTTTCTTGAGTTCTAGGAAGTTTATAAAGCATTATTGTGCTGGAAGTAGTCCTCCTCCTCTGAACTAGATGCTGTTTTCCCGCAGGGGGAAGAGTGGGATGAACCTGGACTTCACTCACCAGGACCATCTGAGACTGGAATCTAGATGGCATGTGTCCTTGGGCCAGATATCAACCTCCCTGCACACCCATTTCCCCACCTGCACAATGGGAATAAATATCGATTTCTCTGGACTGCAGGAAGAACGCCACAGGCTCCTCTGCCTAGAGTGTCCCATGTGGTACCCAGCACACAGTGGTTTGAGAACTTATTCCCACTTGCCAGAAATCAGTCTGTCCTTCATCCTGCTTCCACCCGATGGCCATCCCACTGACCTCTGGGGTGGGGGTGGGGAGTAGTTGCCTCTCATTTTGCTTTAGGTTCCTTTCTTCCATATATTCTCCAGAATGAAGTGAATCTCTTCCTCTTCAGAGTATCTCACAATGTAGCACTTCTCCGAATCCACTTCAAGTTATAATGATTTTACTTAAGGGCCACCTCCTCTCCCTAGACAGGAAACCCCTGTTGGGAACTGTGGTATAAGAAAGAATATATCTGGGTTTTGTCCCTAGCTCCAGGCACAGAGCTTCAAAACCCCTGGAATTTCCTGAGTGGCAGGAGTGTCTTTGTTATGCTAATGAGGTGACAGTCGGGGTGGGGCTCCATGCTTCTGGATGCCAGGTGCCCCTCTTGGTGCTTATTTTTATGAAAACGTCTTCATTTCATTCTTGTTCTTGAAAAATAATTTCTTGAAAAATAATTTCAGGTTGATATTTTCCCCCGCCAGCACTTTGAAGATATTTCTCCACTGTTCTCCGGTTTTTACTATTGTTTTAGAGAAATTTACTCTCAGTCTCATTGTATGGCCAGTTTCTACAGGTGGCCTATCTTTTCTCTCAGGCAACTTTTCAGATCTCTTTGTCTTTGGTTTTGTGTGGTTTTACTGTGTGCGTAGGTGTGGCTTTTGTTAGTCTTTGCTTGGTATAGTTTGTACCTCTTAGCTCTGTGGATTCATGTCTTTCATCACTCCTAGAATCGTCTTAATCATTGTTTTCAAATATTGCTTCTCTTCCATTCTTATTAGTCTCTCCTCATGGAACTCCTATTAGCCATATGTTAGAATATCTCATTTTATTATCCATACCTCTTAATTTCTTTTTTCACTTCTTTGTCCTCCTTTTTTTAATCTGCCCTTTGAATAATATCTTCAGATCTATCTTCTAGTTCACTAATTTTCTCTTCATCACTCAGTAAACTAATATATATATGTATATTTATGTGTATATTTCACAATTCACCCAATTAAAGTCTATAATTTAAAAAATTGAAGTGTGTAATGCAATGATTTTTAGTATATTCGCAAAGTTGTGCAACCATGAATTTTAGAATCTTTTCATCACCCCTGAAGTAACCCTGTACCCATCAACAGTCATTCCCTATTTCCCCCAATCCTCCCGCACTTGCCCTCAGCAACCGCTAACCTACTTTATGTCTCAACAGATTTGCTTCATCTGGACATTCACCTAAATGGAATCCTACATTGTCATCTTTTGTGACTGGTATCTTTCAGTTAGTGTAATTCTAAACTGCCATATAAGCCATCTGTTGAATTCTTCACCTCAACAATTTTTTTAAATTTCTATAAGCTCTCTTACTCCCTTTTTCAATTAACCTGATCTTTTGATAGTCTTTCCCCCCCCCGATAGTCTCATTTTTGTGATTCCGTCTTTACTTCTTTAAGTATTTCACAGACAGTTATGCTATTTTATGATGATGTCTAGCAGAATGATTTAGCATCTCATGTTCTTGAGATTCTAAATCTGCTTCTACTGATTTTTACTCAAAGCTGTCTGTTTCTTTATGTATTTGGTGATATCTGGATGGAAACTACTGTTTAGCTGATCTCAGTTTGTGGAGAATCTGAGGTTTTAAATCTTCAAGAGAAGTTGCCTAGGCTTCTGCTGGGAGCTGCGGCGCTAGAAACCACAGGATCCCCTTCAAAGGGTCTAGCTTACAGTTTAAGTCTTGGTTTCATCTCAAGCTGAATGCTGATAATGGTGTTCCCCCGCCCCCCACTGCCTTTTGTGTCTCTCCTTCAGGTGGCAGCCCTTCCTATGTGTGATGTATACATGCACACGTTGTCATGTATGCAAGCTTTCCTGGAAAGCATCGCACTGCATGCCCAGCAATGCACCGAAGTTCTGTCCTATCTAGTTTATCTACAGGGGAAGGGCTCCTCAGAGCACCTAGTTTGCCATCCTATTTCTGCTGCCTGGAAGCCCCTAGCCTGCTTCTGTTTCTGCCCTGCTTCTCTGGCTTTATTGGTCAACCTTGAGTTTCCCAAATAATCTTCTCTATCATTCCATTTCCTGTGTGACTCTCCAAACTCAGAATCTATTGGCTCACAGCTAATAGAATAGCTTCCTGGTAATAAGGATGATATCTGTGAGCACCAGCAGTGTGCCCTGACCAAGGTTTTTTTGTTTTTGTTTTTGTTTTTTAAAGATTTTATTTATTTGAGAGACAGAGCATGAGTGGGGGCAGAGGCAGAGGGAGAGGGAGAAGCAGACTCCCTGCTGAGCAAGGAGCCCAACGTGGGGCTCGATCCTAGGACCCTGAGATCATGACCTGTGCCAAAGGCAGATGTTTAACCCACTGAGCCACCCAGGTGCCCCCATTCCAAGGGTTTTACATGTGTTAATTCCCATAGTCATAACAACCATCCCACTTTGCAGATAAGGAAACGGAGGTAGAGAAAAGCTGGGGGGGCTTGTTTTAGGTCCCACAGGTTGCAGTTGTTGGAGCTGGAAGGCAAACTCAGGCAGCCTGGCTTGTTTCCCTTTTTCATGATGGCAAAAAGAAATAGAAGGGCTCAGGGCCATCCAACATTCAGCAGAAAAAGCCCTGTTTTTCGAGGAAAAGGCTACAGACACCTGGGAGCTCACGAAAGCCCTGACCTGGCCTTTCTGGTATATTGTGTACTGCAGTGAGACTTGGCAGTGAGTCTGGGGTTCTCTGAGCTTTTTTTCTGGCTGGAAAAAAAAAAACAAACCCAGCAACAACAAAACAACCCAAATTCTAACTCAAGAGTCATGAGTTTCCCTGATTGCATCTGTGCAGATAGTCTAGAAAAGCAATACTACAGTGACAGCAAACCTGTGATTCAAGCAGCTTTGTGGCATTTTCAGCTAGACTGGGGAATCCTGAGAATAGACTCAAGACCCTACCTTTGACTTGATCCAATAGAGGCAGGAAACTGACAGTCAAGTGTGAAACAACAGCCAGCTGTGTTCTAAGCCACTAAGTGACACCCAACGTGGGACTGGTAGAAGGCATTTGCTTCAAGGAGGAGAGGTGGTCCCCTCTAGTCATGAGACCCTGACCCCTCCTCATCCCGTCCCAGGACGTGCTTTCTCCTGGTCGGCTACTTCCTTAAAAATAAAAGTGTGTCCTCATATGAGTGAAATCATATAATATTAGGACGCACCTTTATTACTCATATGTAGAATTTAAGAAACAAAACAGAGGGCGCCTGGGTGGCTCAGTCGGTTAGGCGACTGCCTTCGGCTCAGGTCATGATCCTGGAGTCCCAGGATCAAGTCCCACATCGGGCTCCCGGCTCAGCGGGGAGCCTGCTTCTCTCTCTGACCCTCCTCCCTCTCATGCTCTCTCTCTCTCTCTCATTCGCTCTCTCAAATAAATAAAATCTTTGAAAAAAAAAAAAAAAGAAACAAAACAGAGGAACATAGAGGAAGGGAAGGAAAAATAAAATAAGATGAAAACAGAGAGGGAGACAAACCATAAGAGACTCTTAACTCTAGGCAACAAACAGAGGGTTGCCGGAGGGGATGGGGGTGGGGGTCTGGGGTAACTGGGTGATGGGCCTTAAGGAGGGCACTTGATGGAATGAGCACTGGGTGTTATATGCAACTGATGAATTACTGGATTCTACCTCTGAAACTAATAATACACTGTATGTTAATGAATTTGAATTTAAATAATAAAAAAGGCATGTCCTTTATAATAGCAACCACTATTAAGCACTTACCTTGTGCCAGGTGCTGTAAAAAGCTGTTTTTACAGACTTCCATGTTTACTTGTTTTACATGCTTGTCTCTTTTACTCTTCCTCTGTAACATCCGCACTATTATCCACCCACTTCATGCATAAGGAAACTGAGGCTGGGGGAAATGACTTTCCCAAGGTCCCAGGGTCAGAAAAGGGTGGGGATCATGGGAACCTAGCTCTTGGGGCAGCAGAGCCTGCTTTCGGGCACTCCCCGTCCTCCCCAGGAGTGTCCCCACAATCTCTTCTTTACCACACAGCCAGAAGGGCCACCTGGGGGCAGGCTAGGCACAACCCAAGGACCAAAGGCTAGTCCTTCTGCCAGGGTCCTGAGTATTTGTCTTCTCCCCTCTGATGTGGACCTGGCTACCAAGGGGCCTTGCACACTGGGTTTCTCAGCCACAGGAGGAATCGGTGGGGCCCTGAGCTGCAGGGTCTGGGCCTAGTGGGAGTTTACCTTCACTGCTTCCCAGCTGGAATTCACCAGGTACTGCCGGAAGGGTCCAAAACCTGAAGCCAAAGAGACCCTGGTTAGCTCAGGTCAGGCTTAGTTGGGTCTCTGCACCTGGGCTGCTCCCCAAATTCCCATAGGAGCTTCCTGATGCTCCCAGGGCCATGGGGGGCTCCGAGCACTCCACACATGCCCCTTCTTGAAGAATGCAACCTCACTGATCTGGGAGCATTTTCAGAGTTCTCTGTGGCAGGCATTGTGGGGCAGCCAAAAAGGAACAAGCTGCTGACCCACCCCCAAGCTAGGAAGGCTTGAGAAAGTGCACAAGTGTCTGGTTAAAATGCACGCTTTGTTAAGAGCCTAGAAACACACCCGTGTGAATATGCCCAGTAGTTTGCTAGGAGAGGTGCAAAGTCAATTCAGTGGAGGAGGGTGGCCTTTTCAACAAATGGGGCTGGAACAACAGGATACCCAGAGGCAAAAACATGAATCCTCAACCTCAGTCTCGCACCTTGGACAAAAATTAACTCAAAGTGGATCATGGCCTTCAATGAAAAAAGGAAAACCATAAAACTTTTACGGGGGAAAAAGGGAGAAAATCTTGAGACCTACCCTTAGGCAAGTGCTTGACACCAAGAGCACACCATGATCTATGAAAGTAAACGTTAATAAACTGGACCCCACCCAAGTGCAACTTTTGCTGCACAAAAACGCCTTTTGAGAGAATGAAAAGAAAATTACAGACAGGAGGAAAAAAGAAAAAAACAGTTACAGACCACACATCTGATGAAGGCCTCGTATGTAGAACATATAAAGAACTCTCAAAACTCAACATTAAAAAAACAACCCAATTAGAAAGCTGGCAAAATACACAAAGGGACATTTCACTGAAGAAGATCTATGTACAGACAGCAAACAAGCATAGCAGGGGATGTCTGACATCTCTTACCAGCAGGGAAACATGAATTAAAACCATGATGAGATATTATCACACTTCTAGAAGAGCGGCTAAAATAGAAATACCGATAACCCCCAAAGCTGACAAGGATGAGGAGAAACTGGCTCATACCCATTGCTTAGTGGGAATGTAAAACGGTACTGCCACTCTGGGAAACAGTTTGCCAGATCCTTTTAAAACTGAAAGTGGACTTCCCACCACACACACTCCTGGCTATTTATCCCAGAGAAATAAAGACTAGTTTTCATGCAGAAACTTGTACACACATGTTCACAGCAGCTTTACTTGTAATAACCCAAAGCTGGAAACTACTCAAATGTCCTTCAAGAGGTGAACAATGAAGCAAGAATTCCAGATCATGCAATACTACTACTCAGCAGTGAAAAGAAAAAAGTAGAAACCACACAAATGTGTGCATCAACTGATGAATGGGTAAACAAAATGTGCGATCCATACAATGGGGGATATTATTTGTCGATAAAAGGAAGTGAAGTACTAATACATGGTACAACATGGCTGAGCTTTGAAAATATTATGCTAGGGGCGCCTGGGTGGCTCAGTTGGTTAAGCGACTGCCTTCGGCTCAGGTCATGATCCTGGAGTCCCGGGATCGAGTCCCGCATCGGGCTCCCTGCTCGGCGGGGAGTCTGCTTCTCCCTCTGACCCTCCTCCCTCTCATGCTCTCTGTCTCTCTCTCTGTCTCAAATAAATAAATAAAATCTTTAAAAAAAAAAAAAAAAGAAAATATTATGCTAAGTGAAAGAAGCCAGCCACAAAGGACCACATAGTGTATGGCCCCATTTATACGACATATCAAAAATTGGCAATCTAGAGAGACAGAAAATAGGTTAGTGGTTAGTAGATTTGGAGTGGGGGGCGTGCTGGGGGTGTGATGTGGGAAAAAAAGACAAAAGAAAAATTAAATTTCCTTACTACCTACAGCCCACTGACAAGTCCTTGAAACAGGCAGAGTGACATTCCTCTAGGAGCTCAGCTGCCTCAATGTTAATACTTTGCTAAGGGCGAAAGGCAATCTTAGCCTGACCCCTAGGATCCTGTAAGTCTTTAACATATAAAAATTCCTTTGGAAACTTCATTTATCTCTACTCCCCAAGATACATGTTGGCAGTCATCCCCCAAGCATATGGCCCACTGATATACATCTGAAGGGTCTCATAACTAAGGTTTTATTAGATGGTAATAAATGGCCTTTTCCCAACGATAGCTAGCCCCCTCAAGGTCCTGGAAACCTTGCTTCCAAAATTCCTTAGACAATTATGCCATCCCTAACCCTCTCCCAACTTGAAAGTATATGATGGGCCACTCCTCATGACCCCATTGCAGCTCCTTCTGCCCAGGGGTCCTGTCCCCATGCTTTAATAAAACCACCTTTTTGCACCAAAGATGTCTCAAGAATTCTTTCTTGGCCGCCGGCTCTGAACCCTAACATCTTTCCGACATCAGGGTGGATTAGGGAGTTATAACTAAGGGGCTCGGGATTTCTTTTCGAGGTAATTCAAATGTTCTCAAATTGGTTGTGTGATGAATGCATAACTCTATGAATATACTAATAAAAGCCATCGAACTGTCCATTTTATTTATTTTAGGGTTTTTTTTTAAGATTTTATTTTTAAGTAATTTCTATACCCAACATGCAGCTCAAGCTCACAACCCCGAGATAAAGAGTCACACACTCCACTGACTGAGCCACACATGAAAACTGTCCGTCTTAAGTGAATTGTGAATTTTATTTCAATAAAGCTGTTTAAAAAAAAAAAAAAGGAACCACTGATACATACAACAGCTTGGATGAACCTCAAAGGAAATATGCTGAGTGAAAACAAGCCAGTCTCAAAACGATACATACCGCATGATGCCGTTTATACAATATTTGTAAAATAACATCATTATAGAGGTGCAGAACAGCTTAATGGTGGTCAGGAGTTAGAGGTGGGGGAAGTGGCTTGTTTTCAACTCAGATATCTAGACACCCTGTGGCCCAGTCAAGGTGACACCTAAAATTAACCATCAAAAGATGGTGTAGGAGTGACCACACCCATGGGACCTCTTATTTTACCTCTCCTTCAGAGTGGCCCTTGCTCAGAGCTCCCGGGCCACCCCCCACCCCGGCCCCCGTAGGGGAGGCCAGTGGCTGCCAGGAGCTCAGGCTTTTAGAGGAGGAGCCAATCCTAGAAAGGATGGTGCCTTTGAAGTTCTGAGCCTCTGAGTCTAGAACCGCTAACAAGCGTGGCTCACAAGGGGTCAATCTTTCTCAGGCCATACAAAATTTTGGACAGGATGTCCTGACACCAGGAAGCCGATGGTGTCCTCTTGACACTGACTCCTATAGAATAAGACTGTAGCTGCCACTGGGGGCAGCCAGAAAAACAAAACAAAACAAAACAACTTTAGAAAATATTGAGATTCAGAAAAAATCACTGAGAAACCAGGTACCTCAGACTAAAATCACAGCGCCACACACACACAAAAATCACATTCTGCTTTAGAATCATATTCAGATCAAAACAGTCAGATCATCTCTTATCTGTTTTTAATTAGGAAAAACAACTCAGCAAGTACAGGTTTGAAGCTCTTGTTTTGTAGGGTCACATCTCACACTTTAAACTTGGCAGGCCCTCAGGGTGAAATCTGCATAAGGCTAGAGGAACCTTCTCACAATCAAGGGAGGCCCTTTGGAGGGATGCAGGTTTTCTCAGCCTCCCACTATTCTTGTTGGTGCCAGTCGGAATGCCCTGAACCTGAGGCCGTTTGTCAGAGCCCTGTCCTCCCCCACCCCCATCAGTCTCTGTGCCAACTGTCTTGGCCAGATTTCCACGCAAATCCAATTACATGAAGAGACTACCCCTGGCAGTTCAAAGCATTTTTAATAAAGGAATGCCACACTCTAGAAGCCAGTGGGCATTCCCAAATGGTGCCTGATGATCAGGTACTTCATCAAACAATCTAGAGTTTGCCAGCAAACCACAAGCTGACAGGCCAAGCGGCAGGGGTCCACGTGAGTCGAAGACATGCCAACTGGGTTTCAATATTCATATTTCATTTGTGACAAGCATTGCATTCATCAGGGGTACAGTCTCCTTAGCAATTCAAGAATATTTTGAACCACTCAATCTCTATACCCCAAATAACACAAATGAGAACAAGGGAGATAATAAAAGGTTTTCAAAAGAATTTTCTTTTCCTCAGAAGGTTAACAGGAGTTTGATTACAGCCTGAAAATATTGAGATAGTTACATTTCGATTTTCCATGTCCATAGGACTCCTTGTCTCCTGTTTCCTTCATTTCACACAATTCAAAAAACTTAAAATATGCCAGAAGTGTCTAACTAGAAAGAAGGAACTTTGTAAAGAAATCAAACCCTTCTGGGACCAGCTGTGACAATGACTGGGGGTGGCAGGTTTGGGATGAGCTGGAGAAAGGTAGGAGTGGGTGGCTACCATTCACTCTAAGTTGATCTTTTGGGGTTCAGAGTCTCCAATTGGAGGCTCTCCGGTGGTGTTCAGGGCTTTCTGAGTGGCTAAAAGCTCTTCAGCCTGTGTGTTGGGGGCCGTGTTCTCCTTTGGGGGTGGTTCTTGTAGATGGACCACTGTCCAAGCCTTACAAGGCCCCATCCTTTCTGGATCCCCAGCTCCCACTGCCTTGCTATGGAGCTGTACCCCAGGGGATGCCACATGGACCCACTGGGGTACAGCTGGTCCCATGACTCAGGGACAGCAGGTGCCAGCCTCGGATTCCTCCCCAGCTGGGCGGACGGACAAGGTCTAAGCCTGAGCCACATGCAGGCACCTTTGAATTGAAGGAGAGGAGCAGAGTGGAAAAGCCTCTCTGTCCGCTGTTTTTCAGTAGGGCATAGCAAGAAGTGATAGGCAAGCTTCCATCTGGAATTATTGGCACCACCAGTTGCCCCTCCTTTTTCCCCCGAGAGGGAACCCTTTATGAGCAGATCAGGCAAGTGCACATTCCGCGGTCAGGCTAAAAGCGCAAATGGGAAAGCAGAAAAAGTCTTACCAGTCACTACCACGCAGCTGGGCTGGGAATCCATGAAACCCAAGCGGGGAGCGTGTATCTGCGCCTCTGGGTGTCAGATGGCCGTGGCTCCGCCCAGGGCACGGGGCACTCCGACCACTGGGCGCCGCCCCCATCCCCCCGGCGGCTGCCAGCCTCAGGCTCCTCTCCGGGGGCGCCCAGCCTTGTGCCTCCCAGCCCCGCAAAGGCTGAAGACTCCTGGGTGTGGGTAGGGCGGTAAGATGATGCCCCTTGAAAGCAGAAATAGCCAGTCCGGGGCTCAGAGGCTTTGGGCAACAGACAAACAGAGGGTTGGAGCACCATCCGGGACTTTCTGGACCCTTGGGGTCGGGGTTAGGTTGTTGCTGGGTATGGATCAAAGGTGAGCCGTGAGTTTGGTGATCAACTGTCCCGGTTTGCCTGGGACTGAGGGGTTTCTGGGATTGGGACGGGGGGGGCGGGGGGAGGTACAAAAATGTGCTGTAACCCATAGAGTCCCAGGCAAATCAGGTTGGTGGGTGCCCCTACAATCTGTTTGTTTAGATTTTGTTTCCTCTCTTTAGTAATCTTCCTCCTTCCCTCCCCCCGGAGCCCCTCATTGTGTTTGGCTATGATGACTTCGTGAAATTTGGTTGCTCTTGAAACTGATTGTGCATAATATGTAAAAAAGGAAAAAGAAAACCAAAACCACAGATGAAGCTTATGGTAACAATGCTGGTTGAAAGCACGTGTCATCTATAAGCTGTAGGTGCTCAGACAAGTTCACCTCTCTGTGCCCTGTCTCCCCTTTCTGTGAAACGGATGGGATCACAGCACCCTCCTTCCTGAATGGAGCCCTCTTGAGCCTAGGGTGCATTGTCCTCAGCTCCTACAGCCCTGGGGGTGGGGGGTGGGGGGCGGGCTCACCTGGCCAGCAAAATCTACTTTTTTCTTTTTTTTTTTGGCTTCTCAGACTGTGCCCTCCCCACACCACATCCTGCCTGCCATGAGTGCTTAATGCCGCGCTGGACCACGCACCACTAAACGTTAGTCACTGCCCCATGGGGGCCTTCCACCTGGCTCTGTAGACATTCCTCCGCCTTCTTAATTGTGGCAGAGTAACTAAAGCTACCATTTGGGGCTAGTTTCTCTATCGAAGAAGTCATGTTATGCAACATCTTGACCTTTCAGAATATATTATATATATATATATATAGTTTTATATAGTTTTTATGTAGTTTCATATATAAAAGTTTTATAGTTTTTATATTTAAACTTTTATATATAACTTTTATACATAAGTTTTATATATATACATATATAAATATGTATATATATACACGTGTGTATATATATATAGTTTTTTAGCTAAAAATACTTTTTTTTAGAAAGCTAATAGAAGGTGGGGAGCCTGGATGGCTCAGTTGGTTAAGCTTTTGACTCTTTCCTTTTTTAATTTATTAATTTATTTGAGAGAGAGAGAGAGAGAGAGAAAGCGTGCACAAGCAGGGGGAGGGGTAGAGGGAGAGGGAGAAGCAGACTCCCCGCTGAGCTGGGACCCCAATGGGGGCTTGATCCCAGGACCTCAGGATCATGACCTGAGCCAAAGGCAGACTGAGCCACCCAGGCACCCCTGAGCATCCAACTCTAGAATTCGGCTCAGGTCATGATCTCAGGGTCCTGGGATCGAGCCCTATGTGGGACTCCCCACTCAGCGGGGGAGTCTGCTTGAGATTCTCTCTCTTCCTCTCTCTCTACCCCTCCTCCTGCTCTCGCTCTCTCTCAAATAAGTAAATAAAATCTTAAAAAAAAAGCGCTGTCTAATAGGATGCACAAAAAACCATTCTCTTTCCCCATCTGGGCATGGCCATGAGAAGCTCTAGCCCAGGGAGACTGGCAGAGCTCCTCCAGGTCCCAGTGTTTCCCCAAGTTCAGAGTGCCTTGTATTAGAGGGTGTGGCCATGTGGTTCCATCTTCTTAATTGGCCCCCTGATAGAAAAAAACTATACCACTCCCTTTAATTGGGATCACTGCCAAGGACTAGACTCCACCTGATGCCTTCCTGGGACGCTGAACCAACGGCCATTCCTTTTAATTGGCTCCTGGTGTGGGCTGCAGGCTTCTTTACAGTGGAGAGCAGGTGGGAAGTGGCATTTGCCCCCAGTGGCCTTCCCCTGCCTGCTCTGGGAGGCTGGGGCCACCTTGTTTTTGCAGGGATGCAGAGGGCATTGCATTACACCTTATTTTGAGATTAAAGTAGACAATACAGAAATCCAAGTTTGAAAGCAATTACCCAGTCTTTCTCATACTCCCTCAGGCATTGTGAATGTTATATCAACTCCCCACTTTGGTGAGTGGCTCTCCTGGTTCAAGTTCATGTCACTTACTTAGCCCTTCTGTCCGGAGGGTTTTGCTTGCCCATCACAGTCATAAACAAATTAGGCCACTGGAAATGCCGGCATTTGTCGAGTTGGTTGCTGTTACCATCAAACCCTGCTATCCACAGTAGTGAGATCTGGGTAACTAACTTGTGTTTACTTATCACACCTGGAAACAGACTTAACTGTTCAGACCGCCAGTTGTTAACAACGCTACTTTTCTGATGACACAATTTCTATTTTTAGTTTTTTCAGGGTTTGACATAAGCCATTCTTCTTTTAACTTAAACTAGAATGTGTCCTGGAATTTTCACTTGCCCATAATTCACTTATTTTTCTTAGGTTCTAAACTTTTCCCTAACTTTGCAATTAATTAAAAAGAAAGGGAGAGATGTAAAATATTTTTACTTAGCAAAAGTGACATGTGTCTCTGATTGTATTCAGCCCCACCTGAAAAAAAAACCCCCACACATTCTCATTCTCTAAAATGAAAACAACTCAGAGAAGTATGGATTTTGAGGTCTGACATCTGCACTTTTATTTCTTTTTCCATTGTAAAAACAAATGGTCTCTAACAATTGCTGATGTCAAACACAATCTTCAGGCCTGTGAAACACAGTAAGCCTGAGAACGAATAAGGCAACTAAAGAGAGATGTTTTATTTAACAAAAAAGCACAGTGATCTTCCTTATGAGTTAGATTCCCAAGAGGAAAATATTTGTAATCATGTTTGACTCTGGGATTAAGAGGGCAAGGTGCGACCCTCTCTCAGTGAACTGAAAAGCAAGCAACAGTACACACGTGTTCTCACCAGGGATGACAAATGCGGGCTGCCAAGATTATAATATCCCAAGACCTAAATATTTCGAGTTTTGAACCAAACATAAAACTTTGTGGGATTTGTTTTAAATTCTCATTGGCAAGTTGTGACTTCCTGCTTAAGCAAGAAAAAGGATTAAAACGGTTTATTTGTCTCTGACATGAACAACTCTTACAACACATTTTCTACACTTGACATAAATGAAATTTAATCAACCTGGTCAAATTGCTCTTGGGAGGTGGGGAGAATAAATCAATCATCAAGACACACTTTCAATTAAATAATAATAGTAATAAGTCTCCTCTATGTCAAACATCTTTGCTTCCAGCTCAGCTACTTATGTCTATCATAAAATATAAAACTCACACCCAAACTGCCTCTTGTCAAAGCATTGACTGAACCCCGAAAAATGTCACTCTTCCAAGGTAGTCTTTGGGATTCCCTCAACCCCATTCCTTTGCTTTTCCAGCTTAACTGTTCAAAAGGGGCCAAAACACAGTCTCTGTAAAGAGCTTCAAGTAACCATTGCAGGCCACAGGGTCTCTGGTGCAACTGTTCAGCTCCGCCCTTGTAGCTTTCAAAGCAGTGTGGATAATATGCAAATGAGGGGGCGTGGCTGTGTTCCAATAACTATGAATTTTGAGTACATATACTGCCCACGTGTCACACACCATTACTCTTTTGATTTCTTAAACTATTTACAAATGTAAAAACTATTTTTAGCTCACAGGCTGTACAAAAAATAGGCGGAGGGCTGATTTGGGGCGTCGGCTGTAATTTGCCAGACCCTGAGCTAGAATACAATGTTTCTTCCATAGGAAGCAGGATATGTTGATGATAAAGTGACCTTATGGGATACGGGAACACATTCCTAGTTAAATGAGTAACGAGATTTGGTTAAAATCAAAATGAGGATGGGGGGGGCAGAGCAAGATGGCGGAGGAGTAGGAGACCTGGATTTCGTCTCCTCTCAGGAATTCAGCTGGATAGGGATCAAACCATTCTGAACACCTACAAACTCAACAGGAGATCAAAGAAAAGAATAGCAACAACTCTCTGAACAGAAAAGCGACCACTTCTGGGAAGGTAGGACCTGCAGAGAAGTGAATCCGAGGCGATATTCGGGAGGATAGACGGCGGGGGAGGGGCCTCCGTCGGCCGCTTCTGGCAAGTGATGGAGCCGCGGGGCACAAAATCGGAACTTTTAAAAGTCTGCTCTGCTGAGGGATGTCGCTCTGGTGGCTAAGCGGGGGGTGGAACCCTCCGGGACAGTGTGGTCTCAGGACCCTCAGGGTCACAGAAAGACCGGGGGTGCCTGAGTGTGGCAGAGCTCCCAGGTATCGGAGCCGGGAGGCTGGCTGCAGAGGCGGAGCCCAGGCGCGGGCTCTTAGCTCGGGCTCTCAGCTCGGGGTTGCCATTGACCGTGATCCGCGGCCCAGTCGGGCCCCTGCTCCTCCAGCAGGGACCCAACAAGCGGCAGATCCGGGGAGACTCCCCTTCCTCCCCAGGGAGGAGCCGAGCAGGAGTGCAGCGCAGGGGTCTGCTGGGTTTGGAGACTCCACCCGGGGTCGGGTGCCGGAGATAGAAACGCGCGGTCACAGGCCGGGCGAGCACAGGGTGCGGCTGGAGATCGGGGAGACGGGAGTGACTGGTGGCTTTTCTCTGGGGGCTGCACTGAGGGGCGGGACCCTGAGTTCTCGACTCCTCCGGGGCAGAGATTGGGAGGCCGCCATTTTCACTCTCCGCCTCCAAAGCTGTACGGAAAGCTCGCAGGGAACAAAAGCCCCGGAGAGCAAACCCGAGCAGATGACTTACCCGGGAGGGGGCAAGGGCGGGGCACTTCCGCCTCCGGCAGAGACATTTGGAAACCACGGCAACAGGCCCCTCCCCAGAAGATCAGCGAGAACAGCCAGCCAAGACCAAGTTTACCGATCAATGAGAACGGCAGAACTCCAGCGCTAGGGGAATACTGCACATAGAATTCATGGCTTTTTTACCATGACTCTTTAGTCTTTCAAAGTTAATTTTTTTAAACTGTCTTTTTTTTCTTTTTGTTGAATTTTTCTTTTTCCCTTTTTCAACCAACATCTTATCAATTCCTTTTTTAAAAAACATTTTTATTTTTCATTTTTAGAGTCATATTCTATCCCTTCATAGTAGTTACCCGTATTTTTGGCATATATATATAAGTTGTTCTCTCTTTAGAATTTTGAGATAGTTTCTTCTAACAGATCAAAATATACCCTAAATCTCTAGTAAATGTTTTTTTTCTACTCCCCTGCCTGATCACATTCTCTCCCTTTTTTTTCTTTTTTCTTTTTTTAAATCCTCTTCTTTCTTTTTTCAAACAACTTCTTATCAATTCCTTTTATAAAATTTTTTACAATTTCCATCTTTACAGTCATATTCCATCCCTTCATCTATCAACCCTTATTTTTGTACATATATAAGTTTTTCTTTCTTTAAAATTTTGGGAAGCACTTTCTTCTAAAAGACCAAAATACACCCAAAATCTAGTGTGTGGCACTGATCTATATACCACCCTGATCATATTTGATCACATTCTGGTTTTTTTTGTTGTTGTTTTGTTTTGTTCGGTTTTTGTTTGTTTTTATCTTTATCTTTTTCTTTTTTCTCTCTTTCCCTTTCTTTTCCCACTGCTTCGGGTCTTTTCTGATTTGTTTAGAGTATATTTTCTGGGGACATGGTTACTCTGCTAGCATTTTGTTCTCTCATTAATCTATTCTCCTCTGCACAAAATGACAAGACGGAAAAAATCACCTCAACGAAAAGAACAAGAGGTAGTACCGACTGCCAGGGACCTACTCAATGCGGACATTAGTACAATGTTAGACTAGAGTTCAGAATCATCACTTTAAAGATACTAGCTGGGCTTGAGAAAAGCATGGAAGTTATTAGAGAAACCCTTTCTGGAGAAGTAAAAGAACTAAAATCTAACCAAGTTGAAATCAAAAAGGCTATTAATGAGGTGCAATCAAATATGGGGGCGCTAACTGCTAGGATAAATGAGGCAGAAGAGAGAATCAATGATATAGAAGACCAAATGATGGAAAATAAAGAAGCTGAGAAAAAGAGAGATAAACAACTACTGGATCACGAGGGCAGAATTCGAGAGATAAGCGATACCATAAGACGAAACAACATTAGAATAATTGGGATCCCAGAAGAAGAAGAAAGAGAGAGGGGAGCAGAAGGTATAATGGAGCAAATTATAGCAGAGAACTTCCCTAATTTGGGGAAGGAAACAGGCATCAAAATCCAGGAAGCACAGAGAACCCCTCTCAAAATCAATAAAAATAGGTCAACACCCCGACATCTAATAATAAAACTTACGAGTCTCAGAGACAAAGAGAAAATCCTGAAAGCAGCTCAGGAGAAAGATATGTAACCTACAAGGGTAGAAACATTAGATTGGCAACAGACCTATCCACAGAGACCTGGCAGGCCAGAAAGGACTGGCAGGATATATTCAGAGCACTAAATGAGAAAAATATGCAGCCAAGAATACTGTATCCATCTAGGCTGTCACTGAAAATTGAAGGAGAGATAAAAAGCTTCCAGGACAAACAAAAACTAAAGGAATTTGCAAACACAAAACCAGACCTACAAGAAATCCTGAAAGGGGTCCTCTAAGCAAAGAGAGAGCCTAAAAGCAACATAGACCAGAAAGGAACACAGACGATATACAGTAACAGTCACCTTACAGGCAATACAATGGCACTAAATTCCTATCTTTCAATAGTTACCCTGAATGTAAATGGGCTCAATGCCACAATCAAGAGACACAGGCTATCAGATTGGATTAAAAAACAAGACCCATTGATATGCCATCTGCAAGAGACTCATTTTAGACCCAAAGACACCCCCAGATTGAAAGTGAGGGGGTGGAAAACCATTTACCATGCTAATGGACACCAAAAGAAAGCTGGGGTGGCAATCCTTATATCAGACAAATTAGATTTTAAACCAAAGACTGTAATAAGAGATGTGGAAGGACACTATATCCTCCTTAAGGGTCTATCCAACAAGAAGATCTAACAATTGTAAATATCTATGCCCCTAACATGGGAGCAGCCAATTATATAAGGCAATTAATAACAAAAGCAAAGAAACACATCGACAACAATACAATAATAGTGGGGGACTTTAACACCCCCCTCACTGAAATGGACAGATCATCTAAGCAAAAGATCAACAAGGAAATAAACACTTTAAATGACACACTGGACCAAATGGACTTCACAGACATATTCAGAACATTCCATCCCAAAGCAACGGAATACACATTCTTCTCTAGTGCCCATGGAACATTCTCCAGAATAGATCACATCCTAGGTCATAAATCAGGTCTCACCCGGTACCAGAAGATTGGGATCATTCCCTGCCTATTTTCAACCACAATGCTTTGAAACTAGAACTCAATCACAGGAGGAAAGTTGGAAAGAACTCAAATACATGGAGGCTAAAGAGCATCCTACTGAAGAATGAATGGGTCAACCAGGAAATTAAAGAAGAATTAAAAAAATTCATGGAAACCAATGAAAATGAAAACACAACTATTCAAAATCTTTGGGATGCAGCAAAGGCAGTCCTAAGAGGAAAGTATATAGCAATACAAGCCTTTCTCAAGAAACAAGAAAGGTCTCAAGTACACAACCTAACCCTCCACCTAAAGGAGCTGGAGAAAGAACAGCAAATAAAGCCTAAACCCAGCAGGAGAAGAGAAATTATAAAGATCAGAGCAGAAATCAATGAAATAGAAGCTAAAAGAACATTAGAACAGATCAACGAAACTAGGAGCTGGTTCTTTGAAAGAATTAACAAGATTGATAAACCCCTGGCCAGACTTATCAAAAAGAAAAGAGAAATGACCCAAATCAACAAAATCATGAATGAAAGAGGAGAGATCACAACCAACACCAACGAAATACAAACAATTATAAGAACATATTATGAGCAACTCTATGCCAGCAAATTAGATAACCTGGAAGAAATGGTTGCATTCCTAGAGATGTATCAACTACCAAAACTGAACCAGGATGAAATAGAAAGCCTGAACAGACCTATAACCACTAAGGAAATTGAAGCAGTCATCAAAAATCTCCCAACAAACAAAAGCCCAGGGCCAGACGGCTTCCCAGGGGAATTCTACCAAACATTTCAAGAAGAATGAATACCTATTCTTCCGAAACTGTTCCAAAAAATAGAAATGGAAGGAAAACTTCCAAACTCGTTTTATGAGGCCAGCATTACCTTGATCCCAAAACCAGACAAAGACCCCATCAAAAAGGAGAATTACAGACCAATATCCCTGATGAACATGGATGCAAAAATTCTCACCAAAATACTAGCCAATAGGATCCAACAGTACATTAAAAGGATTATTCACCATGACCAAGTGGGATTTATCCCTGGGCTGCAAGGTTGGTTCAACATCCGCAAATCAATCAACGTGATACAATACATTAACAAAAGAAAGAACAAGAATCATATGATCCTCTCAATAGATGCAGAAAAAGCATTTGAAAAAGTACAGCATCCTTTCTGGATCCAGACTCTTCAGAGTATAGGCATAGGGTACATACCTCAATATCATAAAAGCCATCTATGAAAAACCTACAGCGAATATCATTCTCAATGGGGAAAAACTGAGAGCTTTCCCCCTAAGGTCAGGAATGCGGCAGGGATGTCCCCTATCACCACTGCTATTCAACATAGTATTGGAAGTCCTAGCCACAGCAATCAGACAACAAAAAGAAATCAAAGGCATCCAAATCGGCAAAGAAGAAGTCAAACTCTCACTCTTTGCAGATGATATGATACTTTATGTGGAAAACCCCAAAGACTCCACCCCAAAACTGCTAGAACTCATACAGGAATTCAGTAAAGTGGCAGGATATAAAATCAATGCACAGAAATCAGTGGCAATCCTATACACCAACAACAAGAGAGAAGAAAGAGAAATTAAGGAGTCGATCCCATTTACAATTGCACCCAAAACCATAAGATACCTAGGAATAAATCTAACCAAAGAGGCAAAGGATCTGTACTCAGAAAACTATAAAATACTCAGGAAAGAAATTGAGGAAGACACAAAGAAATGGAAAAACGTTCCATGCTCATGGATTGGAAGAACAAATATTGTGAAGATGTCAATGCTACCTAGAGCAATCTACACATTCAATGCAATCCCCATCAAAATACCATCCACTTTTTTCAAAGAAATGGAACAAAGAATCCTAAAATTTGTATGGAACCAGAAAAGACCCCAAATAGCCAGAGGAATGTTGAAAAAGAAAAGCAAAGCTGGCGGCATCACAATTCCGGACTTCCAGCTCTATTACAAAGCTGTCATCATCAAGACAGTATGGTACTGGCACAAAAACAGACACATAGATCAATGGAACAGAATAGAGAGCCCAGAAATGGACCCTCAAGTCTATGGTCAACTCATCTTTGACAAAGCAGGAAAGAATGTCCAGTGGAAAAAAGACAGTCTCTTCAACAAATGGTGTTGGGAAAATTGGATAGCCACATGCAGAAGAATGAAACTGGACCATTTCCTTACACCACACACAAAAATAGACTCCAAATGGTTGAAAGACCGCAATGTGAGATAGGAGTCCATCAAAATCGTAAAGGAGAACACAGGCAGCAACCTCTTCAACCTCAGCGCAGCAACTTCTTCCTAGAAACATCGCCAAAGGCAAGGGAAGCAAGGGCAAAAATGAACTATTGGGACTTCATCAAGATAAAAAGCTTTTGCAAAGCAAAGGAAACAGTCAACAAAATCAAAGACAACCGACAGAATGGGAGAACATATTTGCAAATGACATATCGGATAAAGGGCTAGTATCCAAAATCTATAAAGAACTCATCAAACTCAACACCCAAAGAACAAAGAATCCAATCAAGAAATGGGCAGAAGACATGAACAGACATTTTTCCAAAGAAGACATCCAAATGGCCAACAGACACATGAAAAAGTGCTCAACATCGCTCGGCATCAGGAAAATCCAAATCAAAACCTCAATGAGGTACCACCTCACACCAGTCAGAATGGCTAAAATTAACAAGTCAGGAAACGACAGATGTTGGCAGGGATGCGGAGAAAGGGGAACCCTCCTACACTATTGGTGGGAATGCAAGCTGGTGTAGCCACTCTGGAAAACAGTATGGAGGTTCCTCAAAAAGTTGAAAATAGAGCTACCATGTGATCCAGCAATTGCACTACTGGGTATTTACCCCAAAGATACAAATGTAGGGATCTGAAGGGGTACGTGTACCCCGATGTTTATAGCAGCAATGTCCACAATAGCCAAACTGTGGAAAGAGCCAAGATGTCCGTCGACAGATGAATGGATAAAGAAGAAGTGGTATATATATAGAATGAAATATTATGCAGCCATCAAAAGGAATGAGATCTTGCCATTTGCAACAACGTGGATGGAACTGGAGGGTATTATGTTGAGCGAAATAAGTCAAGAAGAGAAAGACATGTATCATATGACCTCACTGATATGAGGAATTCTTAATCTCAGGAAACAAACTGAGGGTTGCTGGAGTGGGGGTTTGGGTGGGCGGGATGGGGTAACTGGGTGATAGACACTGGGGAGGGTATGTGTTCTGGTAAGCGCTGTGAATTGTGCAAGACTGTTGAATCTCAGATCTGTACCTCTGAAACAAATAATGCGATATATGTTAAGCAAAAAAGAAGAAGAAGAAGAAGAAGAAGAAGAAGAAGAAGAAGAAGAAGAAGAAGGTAGCGGGAGGGGAAGAATGAAGGGGGGGATATTGGAGGGGTAGAGGAACCATGAGAGACGATGGACTCTGAAAAACAAACTGAGGGTTCTAGAGGGGAGGGGGGTGGGAGGATGGGTTGGCCTGGTGGTGGGTATTGATTGAGGAGGGCACGTTCTGCATGGAGCACTGGGTGTTATGCACAAACAATGAATCATGGAACACTACCTCTAAAACTAATGATGTAATGTATGGGGATTAACATAAGAATAAAAAAATTAAAAAAAAAATCAAAATGAGGATTGAGCAATTCAGAATATTCCATATTCGATCACACCCCCCCCTTTTTCAGCTTTCCCTTCTTTGTTAGGTTGGCCCGGTATTGTTACAGGATTCTTTGTCCCCTTATTGCCTGTGGTGCTTAGTCATGCCGCTTTGAAGAATGAAGAGGTAGACCAGACAAAAGGTGATGGACAGCAAAGCAAAGTTAATATTGAGCAAGAGTATAAAGCTCCCGGAGAGGGATGGGGTACCCGAATGGGTTGCGCCCCCGCCTCGTTCTAAGGTAGGGGTTTTTATAAGCTCTTTTGCAGAACTTTCTTACACAATCAGGGTGTGCTGAGTCGTGCCAATCAGGGCTTTAGTCATGTATCTGTCTACCTATTAGGTTAATGTCCATGTGCTGATGGTGGTGTTTTTGGGTTTTTTTTTTCTGACATCTAGGGGCTTAGGACTTAACTGCCCCTTGCCCGTGATATTGACAAATGCTTTTGTGGTTATTGTCTTTTTTTTTTTTTTTTAAGATTTTATTTATTTATTTGACAGAGAGAGAGACAGCGAGAGAGGGAACACAAGCAGGGGGAGTGGGAGAGGGAGAAGCAGGCTTCCTGCTGAGCAGGAGCCTGATACAGGGCTCCATCCCAGGACCCTGAGATCATGACGGAGCTGAAGGCAGATGCTTAACAACTGAGCCACTCAGGCGCCCCATGTGGTTATTGTCTTATTTTAGGACATTTTGCAGAAGTCATTTCTGCAAAGGCTGCAAAGCAGAATGTCAGTGCTATTTTATTTTAGCAGTCCTGACTCCTTATTTTCTTGTTGGGGACCCTGGCCCTGACTACGTAACTACCTAACTGTCCAACTAATTCCTAACACTGTTAAATTCGAAGAGCATTCTGAATGAATGTGGCAAACAGTTTTGTGCTCAAAATTACAGTATTTATGGTTTTTACTAATGTGGAATTGTTCACTGAAGCAGTCAGCAATAGATATTTTTTCTCGCCAGTTGACGTGCTATTGCTGGATTCCTAGGTGAGATTTGGCTCCAACACCCATGTAAGGAAGGACCCTAAAGCTGTATTTCACCTTTTTGCAGGTTTCTGACACCACATATGCATGTTTTTAACTTCCCTACTGAAGAATAGCTTTCAAATGCTCATGGCACTTACTTATTTAAAAATGGAAAATTTTAGGGGCACCTGGGTGGCTCAGTTGGTTAAGCGTCTGCTTTTGGCTGGGGTCATGATCCCGGGGTCCTAGGATGGAGCCCCACATTGGGCCCCCTGCTTCTCCCTCTCTCTCTGCCGCACCCCCTACTTGTGCTCTCTCTCAAATAAATAAAATTTTTTAAAAAAGGAAAACTTCAGACATTTCCAATATTCAGAAACAACCATTTGAAACTTTTAAAACAATCAGAGAATTGGTATGTTAGAAACCACATTACAACGTTGGGATTATGTTCAATATCCCATGGGAAATTGGTATAGAAAGATACTAGTTTGTATAACGTCACCAAAGAATTGTGAATTAATAGCTTGAAAATTTGTGTTTTAAAATTTCTAGCAGTTTGCTATGATACATCACAAGGCACTATTTCCCCTACATTTTATAGGAGAAAGGTTTGTCTAAATTTTTCTTCTGTCTTACATTTTTTTCTTCCATTTTTGCTAAGCCTTGATCTGGTTTTTTCTTTCTCCTTTTTTCAGGACCACAGCTCCTGGACCAAAAAGTAACAACTGCTACAAGAGGAATTTGTTTACTTATTAAATAAAATCCAGTAGCTTGCTAACCCTTATGTTTAAATACTGGATTTTTCTTTCAAATTTCACAAATACCTTGGGAATGGCTAGAACAGTTGTGTGTGTGTGTGTGTGTGTGTGTTTTATAAAGATTTTTACTTATTTGAGAGAGAGAGAGCAGGGGGAGGGGCAGAGGGAGAGGGAGAAGCAGATGCCCCGCTAAGCAGGGAGCCCGATGCGGGACTCCATCCCAAGACCCCGGGATCATGACCTGAGCTGAAGACAGATGCTTAACTGACTGAGCCACCCCAGAATAGTTGTGTTCTTAACACTGAAGAAATTCCCATGTAGATAAATGAGGCCAGAGGGAGGATGAGACTACCTCCTGGTTATAAGACAGAGCCATACTGAGAACATGCTCTAGGACTTTGTGGGGCCCCTATTTTCCAGTGTACATGTATAAATAATATATTTCCTCTCTTCGTGGTTAGGATTAAGGGCAATTTTAGTGTCAGAATGAGTGTGGAGTCACTGAGGTTTGAGGAAGGTTTAGACACCCGACAACTTATTTATAGGCAATCTGAGGGTCTACTTGGAAAATCTATGATAATTGACTTTAAAAATTATTAGACCTCTTAAGAGTGGCAGGATATGAGACTGGCACATATCCAAGCCCATAGTTTTCTTGTGTACCAGCAATACCCAATTAGCAAGTATAACCAGAAAAAAGAAAAAGCCCATTCATAATGGCCAAAAATATCAGAAATATGTAGGAATAAACACAGCATAAGAACTCTATAAGAACTCTAGAACTTTAGCCCCCTCCCCCCCAAAAGGGACCTGAATAAACTTGAGTGTGCTTCTATTCTTTGATTGGAAGACTCAAAACTTTAAAGATGTGAATACTATGCAAATTAATGTTCAAGGTAAGAAGCAATCTATGCCAACTCCCAATATCCTTAACTACCTCACTGAATATTTGATTAGGAAGGGTTTGTCCTCCTGGATGTCCAAACACATGATAAAGCTGTGGTCATTAAGATAGTGTGGTATTGTAGTAGAAACAGGAAAAATGATCAGTAAAAGAAGAGCCATAATGTATATGGGAATTTAATACATGATTTAGGAAATAATTTATAGTAATGGGGCAAAGAATGGGCCATTTGATGGTGTGGGATCAGATCTAAAGGTCAAAACAATAAAAATATTGGAAGCAAATGTAAAAGAATTTATTTTCTAATTTTGAGATAGTTTTAGCCTACCCAAGTGAGACAGAAAACCTGGGAAACTATTAAGGAAAAGAGGGAGTATTTGACTAAATACCAACTTTGGGAACTGGTGTTTAATGAGAAACAGGGTACTTTTCAGTCTAAAATTCTTAATTATTTTTCTGAAGGAACGTGTATTCAGGTACTGAGTAAGGGACAGGCAGGGCTAGTTAAGGAGAGATAGGTAGGGGGCAATGGATTAGGCTCACAGAAATCCCAGAAATGCTGAGGTATAAGGACATCAGAGATAAGGGAACAAACCAGACTACCCTGCCCTGGGTGTCAGAGTGGGGGTGGGGGAGTGGAGGGACAGAGTTTTATTGAGCAAGGATCCAGAAAAAGCTCTCCGGAGTGAGAGGGGTCCCGATAGGGTTGCCAATGTGGGCCTCCCCCAATAGTCTTTTTTTTTTTAATTTTATTTTATTATGTTATGTTAATCACCATACAGTCTTTCATTTAGAACTGACCAGGGAGCTTGTGGCTTTATCATTCTTGTGATGTCTTGGTTTGAGTAAGGACTGGTGATAACATCTTTAATGGCTTACCTCTTCCTTGGGATCTGGTTATTCTTTGTTGGTCACCGTGTGACTGCCATAAAAAAAATCAACCCCCTCCCCACTCCCCCCACACCCCCTCCACCTCCACCTCCCCAGACCCTTGGGTCCAGAAGGACTGAGGATGCAGCTTGGGCAGCTGTCCTCAAGGGCCAATTTCAGAGCTGCCAATCAGAGAGCAAGCACTAGTTGACTGACCACAGACCTTTGGGCTCCAAGGCCATTGGCATTTTCAAACCACCCCTGCTCCACACCTCTCCTGTAAAAAACACCTTGAAACATGCCAAGAAGAAGAAATACTGGAGCAACAGCTGGCTGTCATTGAACTATGCTAGTTCAAGTTGAGTACAAGCCTGAACATTTAATCAATGAAAGTATTCCTTATCAGCAAAAATAGGCACATTACAGTCATCAGAAAAAATTTGAAATGGGCAGAACAGGTTATTGGCTGTCCTGCCTTATGTGTGTCATTCGTGGTCTTTGAGTTATTTTTAAACTGTGTAAATTTTCCAAAGGGATAATGCAAATGATTCTTGTCCATGGAAATAGAAATAGCAGAAGGAAGTGAGAAGGGGCTCAGGAGAGGGGCACTGGCCATGGGGTGCCCTGCAAATAGTTTTCTCTTGCAAGGAATTAAGAAACTCCTCGGAGGTGTTGGACTGGCTTTGCAAAGTGGGGAGTCAAGGTTGTTGGCTGGCGGTGAAGGCCCCAGGCAAGGGGCGGGGACCCGGGGGCAGGACCAGCTCGGGGGAGGGCGCCGGCAGCCGGGAGCCGGGAGCCGGGAGCCGGGAGCCCGGGCAGCCCCGGGGGAGGGGCGGCTCAGCCTCGGAGCGGGGGCGGGGGCGGGGGCAGTCCCGGGCGGGGGAGGGGAGGGAGCGGGGTGGGGAAGGGAAATGGGGCAGCCCGGGGGGAGGGACGCAGCACGGCGGGAGCCGGGCATGGAGGCTGAGGCCGCTCGCGGAGCCGCAGGTAAGGGGGAGCCGCGGCCGGCCGGGCCCGGAGCCCGCTCGCCTCCCTCGCTGGCCTCCGCGATGGCCCCTCCCCGCGTGTAGGGTTTCAATGGCTGGGCTGGCCTGAGAGCTCGGGGCCCCAGCGCTGCAAAACCAGACCGTAAACAGCGCGCCGCGGCCAGGAAACTTTCCCCGGAGTCCGCGCCAGGGCGCCACAAGCCGCGCACCTGTCGCCGCCGGGGAACGAGAAGGGCGGAAGGCCCGGGGCATCGGCTGCGGGCGCTCACCCCCGGGAGGGGTTAGTCCTGGAAGGGTCACGGTCACGGCCACGGCCCCGGCTCTCCGGCGCGTCTCCGGGGCCACCCGGCATCCAGACCGCCGACCCCGGCTTGGCGAGCTCACCGCCTTCCCATAGCCTTGGTGGCCTTGTCTGTGAAATGGGAACCGCACGGTGGGGATGAAATCAGTATAGCAGCTCGGGTTACAGCGGGCGCCTCTGCCCCCCGCCACCCCCTTCCCGGCCTCTGTTTTGTCCCCGGGCGTCTTGCGCGACGGGCGCGCGGCCCCCAGCCCTGCAGGCCAGCGGGGGACTCTGGATTTGAGGGCACGCCCCATCCCTGCCCCCCAGCCCCCCTCCTCCCGCGAGCCCCAGGAGGGGCCCTGCCAGGTCCTGTCTCCGGAGAACCAAGCAAAACGGTGCCACTTCTGACTCTGAAGCACGTGGAACAAATCCCCAAAGCGGTGGTCGCCAGGTCCGCAAAAGGAGTGTTTGCAAGGGAGCTGGCGTCTGGGGGTTGGATGCTGAGAAAATGCCTCTTTGCCCCCTGCATCTTCTTCCTCGCGCGGGGACCGGAGGCTGGAAGGGCCCCGCGGCCGGTACCTCTCGACCTCTGGTCCCCTACGCGTCCAGGCCGGCCACGAGGCGCGCGGCCACAGTTGAGCAGCCCTGCCCCCACGTGCAATCCAACCCCAAACTGGACGCTTTCTCCCGCCACACATTTTTGTAAGGAAAAAAAAAATCAATCTTATTGAAGCTCCTCTGCTTTTTATTGGAAGCCAACAGGGGCAAAGGACTGGTTTTAATGGCCTGCATTTAAAAGCTGTGACTTTGAGTTGTTTTCCCCAGATTTCGAGTGAGTTAAAGAGAGAAGGTGGCCACTAGCCAATTGTATGAATTTTCCATTCCTTGTGAAAGTTTTCACTGGTCTAGAGATTGAGAAATGGTTTTTCTCTGTTTTTAGAGAGGGCGATGATACTGTTTCGTTTTTGATATCCTCCTCCCCCCCCCCCCCCCCCCCCCCCCGCGTGGTCCTTTCTGGAAAGTTGGTCGCCATGGTTGTGGATAGGGAGTGCTGCTGCCAGTTTGTTTGAGAACTGGGTCAAGAAACACAAGTGGCTTGCTCTTCTGATCTCATCCAACACATCCCAAGATGGAGAGGATTTTGCCCACTTAGGGACTTACTGTACAGAACTATTTCCTCTACGTTCAACACTTAGTGGGTGCAGAGTTGCTCAATCCATACCTTCTCCCTTCCCTTCCTCCTCTGAGTGGTACCATGAGTCAGAGAGTTCTCCCAACTATGGCCTTCGAGCTGTGCTTATCCTACCAAGTCTTTCTATGTTTCATGGGAAAAGTCATGGTAACTTCATCTTCTGGAAAAGTGTAGTTGGCCTAACCGGTGTAAGGATTTCCCTGTATTTCTTTCAGCATTTGCTGTGGCTTTCATGGTTGCTGATGGACCAGAGGACACACAGCGGTTCCACATTAATCATTTCCCCATGTGCTAGAGCCTAATGGGTTGGAGTTTTATGTAGCTGAACCATTGCCTGAACGTTGATAGCCCGTTTCCAAAGAGGGCTTGAACAAATCATGTCTACGTTGGAATCCTTTTTCCTTTCGCAAGGAAGCGTTAACCTAAGACTGACGCTTTCAGATAAGGCTGTGTCCCGGTCACCACTTTAGCCCTATAATGTAGGGAAAGGGCAGGTGACATTCCCATGGGAGTTGTGTTCTGTATCTAGATGATTCTCCTCAATATTGGAACTACCCTCAGTAATTCAAGACATGCCCCAGGGGGCCACACACACACACACACACACACATTCTCTCTCTCTCTCTCAGAGTTTGTATGTGTTTTTAATTTCTCTGATGCTGAAGACCCCTCTTAGGTTCCAGGAGCCCATCTGCTGCTATCATTTTAGCTTGGAGCATCCTGGAGAAGAAAAGGGAAGTCACACGTGATCTAGTTCTGTACTCCCCTCATCCTTCACCTTGAATTTCCCTCATCTGTAAGATAAGGACTTGACCTACCTCAGAAGGGTTACCTGAGACCCTGTGCTCATCACAGCCGACTGCTGGGCCCAGGGTAAAATTTAGGGTCCCTTCCAAGAAGGCCGTTTGTTTTGCCCCCATCCCTTCTGTTTACACCCAAATTGAAGTGTTTGTGAGATATGCCTGTTGGATGATCTCCATTCAGTTTAGTGTTCCAGGTAAGAAAAGCTCGGTGTTGGACGTTTGCACTGGTAATCAAGCAGAGCTTTATAGACAGGAAAGCAAGCAAGCAAGGAAAACTCTAAAGGATGGGTTGACTCTGAAGCTTGGGTCGAGGGAACAGGGACAGTGGTGATGCCAGTGAAGGAAGCAACTTTCAGAGGGCGAAAACGTGAAGCAGTCTAGACACAGTGATTTCAGAATGTTCCAGAACATGCCTCTCGTTGGAGATAACTGAAGAGTTAGTCAGAAACACTAACCGCGGAGTGTGGGAAGAATCTAGAAAGGCCTAGAAAGTGCCTGCCCTGAGCTCTGTTGGGGACCCCAGGAGGCCTGGCGAGGGTGTCCCCTGGGAAGTGGGAGGAGGAGAGAGCTGAGGGCACGGCCTGAAGGCTCAGAGAGGGTGAAGTTCTGATATTATGAGACACGGACCCAGAGGAGGAGAGACCAGAAAGCAAAGAGGCCTCTGGCAGGGCCTGGTGCTGAGAGAGGCTGAGGCAGTTGCAGACCTGGGTCTGCTCGGAAGTGGGTCAGGGCAAGGGAGAAATAACTTGCCTAAAGTCACTTGCTAGGAAGTGGCAGGGTTGAGATTCACATGGGGGTGGTGGTAGTGGTCTGAGTCCACAGAGAAAGGAACCTGTCATGATGGTGATGTTTGATGTGGAACCCCCCCACCCCCCAAAAAAGAGTGTAGGCTCTGGAAGGAAGTACTCCATGAGTCAGTACCTAAGGAATCCAGTACCTTCCTTAGGGAGGACCTCATAGGAACACAAAACTTAAAAAAAAAAAAAAAATCAAATATCAATCAGCCGTTTTGGATCTTCTCTAGGTATTGAAGGTGTAGAAGGGTTCCCATAGAGGCGTGTGGCAAGTCTGAGTTTCTGGAAGCAGGGCCTCATTGGGGGCAGTGGGCAGGGGGCTGGGCTGGCCACTGGGACTCTTGTCATTGTCACTAAGTGCTTTCATGGCCCTTGGTGAGTCTCCATCCCTTCATTAGGAAGGAAGGGAAAGGACGGGATGGTCTCTAAAAATCCACCTGGCCGTGACGTTTGTCAGTTACTTCCCACCCAACCAGACTGTAATCTCTTTGAGGGCAGGACCTTCATTGATCTTTCTTCTCTAGTACCTTGCTCTTACCTGGCACATAGAAGCTACCTGAGCTTTGAATGGAGAAATCATTTCCCCTAGGAGCTGGTGAAAGCTTTTGTTGGTCGTGTGGTTGTAGGATTACTGGGAATTTTCTGCAGATTGGGGCTATCAGGATATGGGATGATACAGGCTGGCCTGCCGTCCCTGGGGCAGAGTGCCCCTGAAGTGCTCTGGTCAGTGCATCCCTTGGAATACCTTTCCAGGGTCCTGCTAGTCCTGGGAGACCCGGTCCTGAGAAGGTCCTCCTAAAGGCTTGGGCATTTCATGTCACCTCCCCCACCCCTTGGATATAATGATATCCATGCTAGAGATGCTTCTCACTCGCCTCCAGTTCTAAACAAGGGCTGTATTATGTCTGTGTTCAGTGGGGATCTCCACTGCATGAGGCCAGACCAGAAATGGCTGGTGTTCTGACCTCCTGCCATGTCTTGGCAGGATGGAGTGAATGATCGAGTGGCCAGGACTCAGGCTGGGTGGTGGGAGGGCAGTGGGCACTGAGGTGTTGTCTTTCTGACCTTTGAAACCCTAGTCTGCTGACTGGCTGACTGGCCTTAGCTGGGTTCCTGACAGCAGTTGGCTCCTGTCTGCTCTGATGACATTCTTATTTGTAGCTCAGCCTTGGGAAATTCCAAACAGAGGATTGTAGAAAATGACTGTGTTTTCTGCTGTGGCATGTGGTATAGAAAGAAAAGTCAGGGCAAAATTCAAGCACATTCTTTGGTCAGATGCCCCCCATGTCATGTGACTTTTAAAGTCAGGGTTGCTGGGTTGCAGGGGGGTGGGGGGGTGGCAGTTAAGACTGACTGTCAGTAGCAACTGAGGGTTGGGGCCTTTGAATAAGGCTCATTAGGATGTAACAGCTGTGGTTTGGAAATTCCATGCCTTTTAGTTCACCCATCCTCTGTTGTGGGTTTTCTTTTCCAAGGCCTGCCATCAGCAAGCTTGGGTCGGGGGGGTGGGACACACAGCGTGTGTGAATCCAAAGGTCACTGTCTGTTGACATCCAGGCATGCCGTTCCCACCCCACTCTGGCCCCCTGGGAGCTCTCTCACATCAAACCCTTTGCATTCCCCAGGCCCGGGCTGTGGCCTCATTTCCTACTTAACCCAGTACCTATTGTCTGTCCAGGCACAGAAACTGTTTCCAGGGCTTCTTTGCTCCTCCAAAGCAGGGCAGCCACAGGGCCACTGGGACCCAGCTAAAGCAAGGGTTGAGGGCCCAGGGGAGTGCCGAGGGGGAGCTCCCATCCCTGCATGCGTTGGGGGCTCCCAAGGCCCAAAAAACTCTTCTAGACCGCTCGGTTTCCTTGACTTGCAGAAATTAAGATAAATGTGTTTTTCTTGGAAACTGAGTTTCTAAACACTACTCTTGAATTCCGTTAAGACAGAGAGAAAGCTGTGTTCATTTCTTCATTGCATTTTGCTGAAATAAACCCTAATCGGAGTCCCTGAATATTTGACTCAGTGGTAAGAGCTTGAGAAGTTGATGTTGTGGAGACTTCCCCATTGCATAAACCTTCCTCTGATGTCCCTGTCCCGATCTCTTCTGTTAGATTGCTACTTCGTGGACTATTATTATTATTTTTAAAAAGATTTTATTTATTTATTTGAGAGAGGGAGAGAGAGCACACAAATGGGGGGTGGGGGGCAGAGGGAGAGGGAGAAGCAGGCTTCCCCCTGAGCAGGGAGCCCGATGTGGGGCTCGATCCCAGGACCCTGGAATCATGATCTGAGCTGAAGGCAGATGCTTAACTGACTGAGCCACCCAGGAGCCCCAACTTCGTGGATTATTTTTGCTGAGTGTATGTATGCAGGTAGAGGGGTATAATGCACAAACAGTGAATTATAGTTGGCAGTTCGTTTTGACCTTTATGTCTTCCAACAAGTAATTTCTGTAAGGCGTGTGTATTGCCTACATTTGGGCTCTTAGAACATCTTGGAAAAAAAATTATTTTAAGCTGTACAGAAAGAAAGGTATTGCTTTGTGTTTTTCTTACTACATGAACACTGAATAGACATATTAAAATACTAAGAAATATTTGGGGAAATGAAACAAAATATGTCCTTCTGCTAAGGCATAGTCTAGTTACTTGTTGATGAATATCTATTGTTAATCATAACAATGAAATATGAATATCAACAAATCATCTTGTTTTCATTTCTTTTATATTGAGATCCCCCACCCCAACCCTTGCCCTAATTCTATTTCTTCTCTCTCCTATTTTGAAATAGGATACCTATGTTTCTATTCTTTTGGGGGCTAACTTAGAAATTTTAATATGCATGTTAACTCTAATTCTGAAATTAATGAATTTTAAACCTCTGGAATCATCTAAAGGCCTTAGAGTGCTTTCATTCCACTTATCCTCTTCCCAGTTTATGTGCTGTTGGTATGTAGCACCTTTGTTCTATGATGATTTTTAATTTCCTTCAGTTAGATTTTCGTTTCGAATGGTCAGCACTGGCTTAGATTTTATCCACTTGTATATTATTTTCTTTGCTCCCATTCCTTCTTCTTCTTTTTAAAAGATTTTATTTAGTTATTTGAGAAAGAGAGAATGAACAAGCGAGCATGGGTGGGGGGTTAGGGGCAGAGGGAGGAAGAAGCAGACTCCCCACCAAGCAGGGAGCCCAACGTGGGGCTCAATCCCAGGACCCCAGGATCATGACCTGAGCCAAAGGCCGAGGCTTAACCAACTGAGCCACCCATGTGCCCCTGCTCCCATTCCTTCTTAATTAACTTCCTCTTGAGGTTATTTTCCTTTCTCCTGAGGTGTATGCTTTAGAAATAATTTTAGTGAGGATTTTCTGGTAGCAAACCCCCTCAGGTTTTGTTTTTCTAAACATTTCTATTTGCCCATGTTCTTGGAAGTTACTTTTACTAGGTGGAGGATGAAAGTCCTTTAAAAATGTTCTTCCATGATATAGTCTTCCATGGAACACTACATCAGAAACTAATGATGTAATGTATGGTGACTAACATAACATAATAAAATGAAATAAAAAAAAATGTTCTTCCATTGTCATCTGACTGCCATAATTGCGGTGGAGAAGGCCACTGTTGGTCTACTTGGCATTGGAGGATCTGTCTTTGTCTTCTGGCTGCTTTTATGGTCCTATTTTTGTGTTTGTTGTTTTGCAGATTGACCACAGTGTGTCTAGGTGGGTATTTCTCTCTCTTTTTTTTTTTTCCTGCTTTGGGGATTGGTTGGGATTCTAGTATCTGAGGATAGGTATCTTTCATCAGTTATGGAAAAATTTCAATCATTTCTTCAAATCTTGACTCTTATTCATCCTATTTTCTCCTTCTAGAACCTCAGTTAAGATTGTTACTGGACCTTGTTATCCTATTTACCCTCTTTCTTAATTTGCCTATCATATTTTACACCTGTATCTTTCTATGCTGCATTCTGGGCAATTTCTTCAGATATATTTTCCAGTTCATCAGCTATTTAAGACATTCATTTCTAGAAGTTCTACTTTCTTTTTCCCTAGAATCTTATTGGTCAAACAGTAATTCTGGCTCTTTACATTTCCTATTTAAATTTCTTTAGCCATATTTACTATCCTTATCTTCTATACTGGATAATTTCAACATCTAAGTCTTTGTGGGTTTGGTTTAGTTTGTGCTGACCCTGTTGTGGCTGTTTATTTCATGTTATGTTCAGAGATTTTTTTTTTTTTTTTGAGCAATAGTAAAGTTTATTGAGTGATAGTACAAAGCTCCCGAAGAGGGAGGGGATCCGAGAGGTTCAGCAATTTTTGAAATCAGGTCTGAATGACCCCAAAGCTGATGCCTTTCCCTCATGCTCAAACTTCACGGCCTGTGTGGCTCAGTACTGGGGAGATCTGACAGAGTGGCATCCTTTTGTGGGTGCTTCATCTATCTTTTCAGATGGGCTCATTTCATAAAACCTTAAGGAAAATACTTAGTATTTTAGAATAATGTACATCTTATTCTTTCTGTTGGCACGTGCATCGATTTTCCCCTTTGGAAAGAACTAGGATCTTAGCAGACTTAAGCTGCTTCTAATGTTAGCTTATAAATCTGTCACAAGTTGAAAACTCCCAGTAGAATTTCATTGACTTATGTGGAGGGGAGGGGTTAGAGTAGAAGGTCACCTTGGCCCCTCACCCCACACATCCAAGTAGCAGTTAGTTCTGCCATGTCTACTGCACATCTGGCTCACACCTGCCATATCTTCTCATCTCCACTGCCATCACTGATCCAAGCCATTGTCATTGCCTGCCTTAACCTGCATCATCTCTGGTTTGGTTTCCTACTGCGTTGTGCTCTGGAAGAAGCAGTAAACACACGTTCCAGCTATCATGTCCTGTTGGGGACCTTTCTGCAGCCTCCTCTTGCATTTTCCTTGAAACCTGAAGTCAGGAACAAGGCCAGGGTCCTGTAACTCTGCCTGCCTGCTTCCTGTGATTCTTGCCCTTCTTCCCTTGGCCAGCCATGCTGCAGGCACACTGGCTGACCTTTAACTCTTGGAATCCCTCTGCTCCTTTCTTCCTCCTGCATGTCTGGGGGCCCTTGCCCTGCTCTGCACAGGGCTGACATTTTATTCTTCAGTCCTCTGCTGAAAGTTGCCTCCAGATCGAACTTCCCCAGTCATCCTGTCTCCTGTCTCCCCTTCCCTTCTCCTGCCATACCATATGAGTGTTTAATTGTTTTTGTGTCTCCCTGACCAGGCTGTAAGTTCTATAAGTGCAGAGACTGTTTCTGCTTTTTTGTGAGAGTATTGCCTGGCACCCCTAAATGATGGCCATGATGTTTTATGTTACACATTTTAATAGCAGAAAATTTTGCAAACCTTAGCTGTTGGGTTGGTATTGAATGTGACCTGGGTCTGATTAGAACTCTTCCTAGGACCCTGGGCTGTCAGGAAGACCTTGGTCTAAGTGGATGTCACCCTTGGGTAGGGGCCCTGGGAGCAGGTGTCATAGAGGCTTGATTCAGGGCGTTACTATATTATTATTATTATTAAAAACTCATAGAAGCTCTTTTTTTCCCTCCAACCTTTAAAATGGCTTACCAAAAGGCATTGCACACTTAGTCTGTCCACTTTTGACTTCAGCCACCTCCCAGCCACTGCTATCTTTGTTTGGAGTGTGGCTCAGCTGGACAGTGGTCAGAGATGGGCATCATTGCCCTGTGATGCAGGTCGTGTGAATGCATCCTCTGTAGGTAGCCCACTTAGGCCACACCAGCCTTGTCATTTAACCCCTTGTGAATTCACGTCCTTTTACTTCTCACAAGGTTTTCAAAGTACATGTTAAAACGTATGACGATAATTTTCAAAAGACTCGAATAGACCTTTCTCCAAAGAAGGCATACAGATGGCCAGCAAGCCCATGAAAAGATGCTTAACATTACTAATCATTAGGGAAACGCAAATTAAAACCATAATGAATACCACTTTGCACCCATTAGAATGGTTGTTATAAAAATAACAAACCCCAACCCCCCACAAAACCCAGAAAGTAACAAGTGTTGGCGAGAATGTGGAGAAATTGGAACTCTCATGCACTTTTGGTGGGAATGTCAAATGGTGCAGCCACTATGAAAAACAGTATGGTGGTTCCTTAAAAAATTAAACAGAGAATACCATACGATCCAACAATTCTAGTTCTGGGTATTTACCCTAAAAGAAGGGAAGGCAGGGACTGAAAGAAATATTTTAAATCCATGTGCATTGCAGCATTCTTTGCAATAGCCAAAGATGAAAGCAGCCCAAGTGTCCAACAACAGATGAGTGGATAAACGAAATAGCATTTTTACACACACACACACACACACATGCATACCCACACACATATACACGTATTATATAATGTAATATTATTCATCCTTAAAAAGGGTATTTTAAGCAGTGCTGTGCTGAGTACTAGCTGCCATTTGGTGCTGGTAAACAGTGCGTGGCTCTTGACATGGTATAAATTAGTAAGCAGGGGCGTTGGTAAAGGCTGTGCTGGAAATCTTAAGATCTGCATTTGAGTCCAGCCCTACTACTAATTTTCTGATTTTTGAACTTCTGTTTCCACATCTGAAAAATGGGGTTAGTGCTTTGTGTGCTTTATTGACTTCAAAGGGTTGACGTAAGTTTCAAGTAAGCAAGGACTTGGGTGAAAGCCCTTTGTAAACTGGAAAACACTCTGCGAATGTAAGGTGTAAAAGGGTATATTTTAATGCGAGAACTCATTGTTAATATTCTAATACTTTTTCTCCCAGCTACTACTTTTTTTTTTAAATTTATTTTGTATTGTTTTAAGTAATCTCTATGCCCAATGTGGGGCTCGAACTCACGAGCCCAAGAACAAGAGTCATGTGCTCTTGCGACTGAGCCTACCAGCTGCTGGATAAAGTTTAGAAACTTTATCCACAGAGGCAGAATATAGCTTTTTTTTTTTTTTTTTTGCAAATTTTTTTAATTTAAAACTGAGCCGGTACTGATTTTGAATAGACGTATTTGGCGTGTACCTCTTCATCTACTTTTTAGCTTTACACAAGAGTCCAGTGCCCTTATAAAAATGTAGCTACCTTGATACATTTCCAGTTACCGGGGAGTAACTGCCTTCTCCCTAAGTAAATAATTTTTTTAGGTTTAAGGTAAACCCATTCTTTTCCATCCATTCTCCTTGCATGGTAGTCTGGGTGATGAGTCTAAGTTCTATGCGGTGTGTATAACTTAATCTAGAACCGGGTTGCGGAGACTAAGGACAGGTCTATTTTCAGCTCCCTTTGTTGCTTTGCCCAGGGCTGGGTATGCCAAATAGAAGCCGATTTTTTTTTTGCTCTTTTTCAGAGATATTATTGTTTGCAGTGTAATAGATGAACATATAGGGATACGATTTTTGGGTAAGTTTGGAGAAATGTTATTCTGTGAGTAATGGCTAAAAGCATTACGTTGATGAAGAGTTATTTTTCTTCCTCTCATTGTGTGCTGTGTGGTTTAGGGCTCTGGTTCCACTCTGGGCGGTTGCTCCCCCCAGCATTTTCCCATCAGCTCTAGAGCCACCATTAATGGTGATGTCATTGACACTGGGGCTTGGTATATTGGCACCTGAGCATGTGCCAAAGCCTCCTTCCTTCTCAGTAAAGGTTAGACAAATATGACACCGTGGTGATGGCCACGTGGCACAGAGCGGCTGGGGTTCAGGGATGAGGGAAGCCTGAGCTTCCTGCAGTTGTCACAGTGAGGGCCCCTCTTCTGTTACCATTCATAAGGAGGCATATATGTGAGATGCTGTTTCATCCCGTGTGCCCCAAACAGGGCACGCTTGTCCCCTGATGTGACACCTCTTTGTATGCAAAAGGAACAGTATGTTTCATTCCCCCCTCATATCCTTTTGAATGATGCAGGGGGGAAAATAGTTTTATCTTTGTATCATTTGCCTAAAAGGAAGGTGCACCAACGCTCAGATTATGAGACCTTCATATTAGAAGCAATTAGGATTACATAAACCTTTGTGTGGGTGGCACATAAAGTCATTTGCATATTTTAGCATCTTAGATTTGGGACAAGTGATTTATTCTCAGCCAAGGCAATGACAAGCTGCAAGTGGGCCAATACTAAATATGTGATAACAGAGCGACAGGCTCCCTGTCAATTACTGGGGAACGAAACCTTCCCGCCACCACCTGCAGACCTTTCCCCAGCGTGCCTCCGTTCCCTGACAGTTTTGCTCATCTGCTCGAAAAATTCTAACATATTCTACATTCTGTCTTCCAACTTTTTTTTTTTTTCAATTCTTTGCTAAGAATACTTTGGCAATCAGATGCTCTTCAAAACCAACAAAAATATCCAAGTGTGTGTTTGCTTCACCTTCTGTTTTCTACTCTTTCTACACTTTTCTTGCCGGGTGGGCCACTGGGCTCCAGGCGTTTGCACCTTTGCCGTCTATCTGAGAGTGATGCTTCCTCCTGCCCTGACATTCCTCCGAAACACTCTTCTCTGAGGTCCTTGTCATCTGTCAGTTAGTGTTCTGGGACCAGGGGTCCTTGGTTAAGTGAGTTTGGGAAATAAATGCTAGATTTTTTTTTAAAAGATTTTATTTATTTATTTGAGAGAGCAAGAATGAGAGAGAGAGAGAGAGCACATGAGAGGGGGAAGGGTCAGAGGGAGAAGCAGACTCCCTGCTAAGCAGGGAGCCCAATGCGGGACTCGATCCCGGGACTCCAGGATCATGACCTGAGCTGAAGGCAGTTGCTTCACCGACTGAGCACCCAGGCACCCAATAGATGCTAGATTAAGCAAACCCCACTGCTTTAGGATTTCTAAATGTTCCACTTGCTGATAGGCATGTGAGTTCTAGGTGCCCCGGCAGACCTCCTTTTTTTTTTTTTTTAAGATTTTTATTTTATTTATTTTAGAGAGAGAGCGTGAGCATGTGGGGTGGGCTGAGGCAGAGGGAGAATCTCAAGCAGACTCCCTGCTTGAGTGTGGAGCCCGACAAGGGACTCGATCCCACAACCCTGAGATCATGACCTGAGTCAACATCAAAGAGTCAGATGCTTAACCAACTGAGCCACCCAGGCGCCCCTAAGTGCCACTGCGGACCTCCTTTTTGAAATGTGCTGGCCTTGGAAGCCCCGTTCACAGCCTTTCTTATGGATGCGCTTGGGAAAAGGCTGGAATGGCACGAGGAGAGTCATCGTGCTGGCTGTACAGACTTGGATTCTTTGATAGGAAGTAAATGCCAGGCAGTGTTTTGCACAACTGGGGGTATTTCTCACAACCGGTTTCCCCCCGCTCTCTGGAAGCAGAGCGTTCCCATGAAACCTCTCGTAAGCTGGAACCGTGTAAAGAGAAGAATCAGTTACCATTAATGTACACGGAAGAGATTTTGAGCATGCCTAGACCCAAAACTAACCTGTCTTAGACTTGTCTGATAGCTTAGGATGCATCTTGCTAAGGGATACATAAAATAAATCGAGATAAAGGGCAGATGCTCACGGACACTGTTCAGAGCTCTGGGAGCTTAGCTTGGTGTGTGATTAGTTCCTGGGGAAGGAGCCCATCAGGACCACCTTCAGGGCTCAGCTGTGCAGTGTATCTATAAGAGCTCACTGCAGAACTGATGCTCAACACTATTTTTGCTTTTCACCTTTTATCATCAAAGCAAAAGTCCTATTTTGGGGCGCCTGGGTGGCTCAGTCAGTTAAGCGGCTGCCTTCGGCTCAGGTCATGATCCCAGGGTCCTGGGATCGAGCCCCGCGTCAGGCTCCCTGCTCAGTGGAGAGTCTGCTTCTCCCTCTCTCTCTGCCTACTTGTGCTCTCTATCTCTCTGTCAAATAAATAAATAAAATCTTAAAAAAAAAAATTATAAAAAAAAAAAAAGCAAAAGTCCTCTTTGGATTTCTTCAGTTAGTGAAAACAGGGAGCTCTTTCATAAAAGTGAAGGGGTGTCATTTGAACTTTTGGAAAGTGGAGGATACCAGTATTATGCAACAGCCCTCCTTTTTTTTTTTTTTTTAGTTAAACATAGTCATCCTTTAAGTTAAACGTAGTTCTCAGTTTGAAGGCATCCTGTGGTGTGGTGAAAGCTTTGGTGGCTCAAGATGAAGTTTGCGGGCGCCTGGGTGGCTCAGTTGGTTGGGCGACTGCCTTCGGCTCAGGTCATGATCCTGGAGTCCCGGGATCGAGTCCCGCATCGGGCTCCCTGCTTGGCAGGGAGTCTGCTTCTCCCTCTGACCCTCCTCCCTCTCATGCTCTCTGTCTCTCATTCTCTCTCTCGCAAAAAAAAAAAAAAAAAAAAAAAGATGAAGTTTGCATTTGTAAATATGGAATTTTTTTTTAGACTTTATTTATTTATTTGAGAGAGAGGGATAGAGAGCACAACCAGGGGGAGAGAGGGGCAGAGGGAGAGGGAGAAGGAGAAGCAGACTCCTCACCGAGCAGGGAGCCCGACTCGGGGCTCGATCCCAGGACCCCGAGATCATCACCTGAGCTGAAGACAGATGCCCAACCACCTGAGCCACCCAGGCGCCCTGTGAATATGGAGTTTTAAAGCGTACAGCTCGAAGACACACAACTCTGGGATTGCACTGTGTGGTAAAACACATGTTTCTCTAGAAACGGGGAACCGGATGAATTCCTCGTCCGGAATTCTGAGCACCTGAGGCAGCTTTGACGAATCTTCTCCCTTTAGGTGCTGCCCTCACAGCCTTGCGTGTGTAGAACATGTGGGTTCAGAACTCCACAGACTCTTCTTGCAACATGCCTTGGTGTCTCCTGGTGCTCTTCTCTCTCTGGTTACAAACTAGTCTCCAAGTTTCCTGCTAAGTCCCAAATTAGTCACTTAATTCCCTTTGGCAGTTTCTTCTATGATATGGATCCTTTCTTATAAGTTCCTTTCAGAAGAAAATTGATTTGTGAGGGAAAAGCAGACCACTGGTGTGAAAAATAAAGAAAAGCAAAAAAAAAAAAAAAAATTCTATATTAGGAATAGCCACCCTTAACCATTCTTGAAAAATAAAAGTAGAATACTACCTTATAATTTTGTGTCCTTGAGATTTTTTTCACATATTATGAGCAAGAGTTGTTCTTAACTGTAATTCAAGAATGACAACCCACATGACTACAGAAAAATCAAGTGATTACAGTCAGCTTTTCCAGTGACATAATGCCTTGTAGTTAACTGATGGATAGATAGAGGCTTTCATTGAGGTCAAAATTCTCAAGAGCGAGGCTAGTAAAATTTAAAATATCTATTAATGTTTCTCCTAATAATAGTTCCATATGAGAAAAATCTCACTTTGCTAAAATGAAAGAACTTTGCTCATCTTTGTGGTGAGGTAGTAGTTAAGAGAATATTCTGCAAGTGATACTGAACGAATGGCTAAGTGCACAGCATTGACCTCTTTCAGGGTTTTCATTAATTGGCACTGCTGTTTATATTGGGAGGACCAAAAAGTGCTGGGAAGAGCATTAGGCTTTGCCGGACTGAGCAGCAGGGGCTGTCCCAGTTGAGGCTGTGGCTGATGGGCACTGGGTGACAGGCAGTGGCTCAGTGGGACGCCGTTCACGCCACCCTAGGAACTGGAACTTTGGTACAAAGATCCTGACTGATTTAAGTATTTTCCCTAGAAGTAGGCTTTACGAGGTACCACTTTGTTGTCGTTCTGGTGACTACAGCAAACATATGCTTAAAGTGAATTCTTAAATTGGGGGCTCATTTGGGGATTTCATTTTCTTTACAGTCTGCAATGAATTATCATTTCAACTGTGTGCCTTTTTCATAAAAGCATTTTACATTGTACTGGAAAGATTACATTCTTTTGGCTTTGGAAAAATATTTCCTGTTCAGCTCAAGCCATTAAAGCCTGTTAGCATTTCACATCTGGAAGCCCCTGCCCAGAGTTGGCCTCCATTCCCAGCGAGGGGAGCTTGGCCGCCCAGCTCAGCTCCAGAGCGCATGCGTAAAACACCCCCGACTTGTTTACTTCCTGGAGGCCCCTGGGCACTGCCCAAGTGTGCCTTTGCGGTGTGTGTTGGGGGGGGGGAGTGGGAGGCTTCCTTCCTCTTGGGGTCGTGTGTGTGTGTGTGTGTGTGTGTGTGTGTGTGTGTGTGTGTGTTTGTACGCACACGCGCGCCTCCTGGGCTGAGGAGGGAGTCTATCTTCCTGCCAAGTTGGGGAGGGGTCTTTCTTCCTCTGGAAGGGCAGGGGTTCCCTTTCCCAGCGGGCATTGGATGCTCCCCCTCCTGCCTTAATCACTTCCTTTTTTCATTCCCACCCAGATTTCCAGAAAACAAACCCAAACATTTTGTGTGTGAGAGCGAAGCTGCTGGAGCTTTTCTAATGGGGGATTTCCCCCACTCACCCCCACACTCACACCCCCCCCCCGACCGAGGAGTACTAATTAAACCCCGAAGGGCTGAAGAATTGAGCTCCCTTCCACTAGGCTGGTTTGCCTGCCCCAGGACACTTCTCAGGAGTATGGGGTCCGAGCTCAGCTTGGAGGTTATTTAAAGGGGAAGGGGGCATGGGTGCTGCGTTGTTCTGTGAGTGTTGAGATGTTTGTAGCTGCCCTCCACTTCCCAGAGGGTTAATCTCTGTGTTTTAGGGCCCTGCTCCCCAGAGGCAGGCCTGATTCTTCTTGTGGGCTTCCTGCAGAGAAACAACCCCCCCCCCCCCGCCCCAGGGCCAAAGGTGGCCTGGGGTTACTGTCCAAGGAGTTCTCTGAGGGGGGTCTCACAGCGTGCGGAACCAGCAGGGGAAATGATTTCATGGTGTTCAAGGAGCAAAACACATTCATTGCATTTCTCATGACCACATGCGACCAGAATTGATGCCAGGTAACCCTTGGCAGCCTGTAGGGGAGCCCTGCAGGGGCCTTCCTGGGCCCCTCTAGGAGCACCCAGGCTTTTGGGCCCTGTGGCCATGGTGAGGTGCCCCCTCTCCCAAAGCCCTGAAGACCACAGTGCCCTGACCCCTGTCCCAAGGGGCCGAGTTGGGCTTCTCAGTGGAGCTGGTGGATGCAACTGTCCTGGGAGTCCCAGACCTCACCGGGGGGCACTTGAAGGCTTGGGGCTGACAAGCATCTCTCCTTGAGAAGCACAGGCAGCAGAGAGTATAAACTGGGGGCAGGGGATGTTGACTCCCTCCTGGGGGCAGTTAGGGAACCGTGGTGATTCAAGCTGCTTTCATGGGGCAGGCATGCAGCCTGAGCTGGGTGCTTCGGGGTTGAAGCAACCCTCTTTCCCGTTTGATCTTCTTAATTTATTTGAATGTGCACAGTCTTCTTTTCATACCTGTGGGAAGCCACTTGACTTTCTAGAAGAACGAATAGCAGTTTGAAAGAAGAGCCCAGCTAACCACCCACCCAAATTTCCTAAGTGCTCGGTGTGGGGAAGGCCGGGGGAGGGGTCTTCCGTGGCAGGGTGGGAGAGGAGAGAGGCAAGCACACAAGGTGCTCTGAGGAGCACTCCGTGTTCCTGGGTTGGGAGAGAGTGGGGTCAGGCTGCCTCTCTTGCCCACCGAGTTCCTGTGTGTGTGGCCCCGAGGGAGTGGGAGGCGGCAAATGTGGATTCATTCCCATCCTAAACTGAGCTGGGATTCGAACATAGGACTCAGTGGCCCCCCGAGCCCTTGCCTTTTGGGGCTCCAGGAAGGCTCCTAGGAGTGCTGGTGCCTGAGATGAGCCTTGAGGATGTCAAGATAGAAGGAGTGAGGAGCGGGGGCATAAGAGCCTCTTGGGTGCTGGGAGGGGGAGGGGGCGTGGAATTCTAAGGGCCTTCTGGGCTGGGTCACTCACATAATCTGAGTGTTTTGCACAGATCCTGAGCTCAGTCAGACCTGCTGCTGACTAGCCAAGCATTCTCCTCTTGGCCTTGGTTTCCTCGTCTGCAAATGGCGGTGAAGCTAACTCATTGAGATACGGGGTGGGGAGTGCTCAGCATCCTGCTGCACCTCGGCCCCAGGGAACCCAGCTGGGTTATTTTGGTTGGTGGCTAGTGGAGGGTGGACAAGCAGGAGGGGTGAGGCTAGAGGCTGTTGTGAGCAGCTGAGCGTCAGGACTAAGGACGAGCATGGAGAGAGGTGAGGCAGGCTGGTCTTGGTGACAGGTTTGAAGTGGACCTTGAGTTAGGAGCCAGGATTCCAGCCTGGATCCATCCAGCCTCTACGCTCTAGGCTTGGAAGGCCCAGTAGGGAGTAGGGGGAGGGGCCTAGAGTTTTAGCCCGGGGCTCTGTCCACTCAGTTGTGTGTGGGGGGGGCAGGGTTCTGGGTGCATGGGGAGGGGTCTGGGCTTCTTTGGCTGAGCACGTACGTGGGTGTCTACAAGCGTGTGCCTTTCACAGCAGAATATGTTGCCTATACAGACATACTTATAGAGGGAGTGATCCCAGAGTCCATCATTGACTTATTTCATTGTCATCAAGAGGACTGTTAATTCTTCGTCTTTATTTGAAACCTTTGTATCTGTGCATTTATAGTTGTCATTTTTTGGGGCACATTTTATCCTCAAATACTTTTAAAAAAATTGGGTAGTGGGAGAATGTATTTGCTCAGCGATTTGTCACTCTCTGTGTGTGCCCATGACACGTCCAGTGTGTCAAGCCCGGGGCAGGAGGTGGGCTTATGCATAGGTGGGGGTCTTGTCCGCAGCCGCTCTGGACGTCCTCCCTTTTCCATGAACATTTCCCCCAGTAACTCGTCCATGGCGGTAACACTCACACGGGCAAACTCCTTAGACTGGAGACTTGAACCCTTTTGCCGCTAACAACAGCCTCTCTTTCCTGAAAAGTGGCTGGCAGGAAGGACTGGAAACTCAGAAAGGTGGGAAGCCACTATTTCTGTGAGTGAAGGCTTATCTGTCTTGAGGAGGTGGAGGACGGGGAGGATCAAGTGGCCGTTTCGGCAGCCTCCCCCCATAGGAGGCCCAGAGCCGAATCAGAGGCAGGATCCACAGAAAAGAGGGGACCGCAGAACCCTCTCCCACTTGGGGACATGCCAGCCCGAGGCCGGCCAGCATCTCAGGGGAAAACTAACCACTGCTTCTGAGCTGAATTGGATGCTATCAATTTGGATGATTCTTCGAGGATATAATTTTCCTCTACAAGTGTGAGGACAAGAAAGAGACACTGAGGAAGAGCCAGGGGGAAATGTGCAAATGAATATGTACAGTAGTCTCCCTGTGTATGGACACGTTTGCAGTTCCTACCAACAAGTACATTTTAACTCTCTATATAACAGTAGCCCAGCACGAGGAGACGAGTTGGCAGATCTCATCAACCTGCACAGCGAATATGGAGGCTGGCAAAATCGTAACTCAAGCTGGATTTTGTCACAGTTATCAAGGTTCTCACCAGCTAGTGTGGGCTCTTCAGGTCCCTGCCTGTGCACATAGCTACTGGGGCTTCCCTCCGGGAAGATACCTGGGAAACCATTTGGTGGTTTGGTGTATGCAAGGAAGTTTCTGTAGTATCCTAAGGCGGTGGGACAGGTAGAACTTCCTATCTCCCCGGGGTCGCTGCCAACCCTGCCATTGGGAATGTCTTCTATTTTCTTTTGGCACCTGATGCAGAACTATTTTTTCATTAAAAAAAAAAAAGGGAAACGGGGCTCCCGGGTGGCTCAGTGGGTTAAGCATCTGCCTTTGGCTCAGGTCATGATCCCGGGGTCCTGGGATGGAGCCCTGCATCGGGCTCCCTGCTCATCAGGGGAGTCTGCTTCTCCCTGTCCTTCTACCCCTCCCTGTGCTCGTGCTCTCCCTCTCTCTCTCTCAAATAAATAAAATATTAAAAAAAAAAACCAAACCTTGAAAAAAATAGGGGAACATGATTTTTACGGCAAGTGTTACTTGTATGCTTAAAAAAAAAACACTTCGGAAATGAGGGACTTCCCCTTTAACAAAAGAATAAAACTAATGTCATTTCTTGCTGTCTTTTTTCCCCTAGCAGGCGTTTACCCAGTGGATATTTTGGAAGATGACCCTGAAAGGCATCGGGAAGCAGCCCTGGCTTACTATGCCACGCTTAGGGAAGGGATGCAGCCCTCAGTAGAGCTTTTCTCTCTTCCTACGGGGGAGCAGGTATGTGTGGTCTTCCTTGTTGGTAGAGAGCTCTGTAAAATCTAACTTACTAGAAAGTAGAACGTTAGTACTAGAAAGAGTATTATAGATTTAAAAACAACAACAACTACTTCTGGAGTGAATACTAGAATAATTGCACTTTGAGAAGCAGAAGGAATTCTAGAATGGCATTCTGGAGTCCTGAGGGTAAGTCCGGTTATGCAAGGTGGTGAGTGAGACAGCCTGCTATGAATCCCACATCTATCGCTTACTAGCTGTGTGACCTTGAGCAAGTGTCTTAACTTTTTCTGGTGTTGGTGTTCTCATATCTAAAATTGGGACAATAACAGAGCTTACTGGGGTGCCTGGGTAGCTTTGTCAGGAGAGCATGGGACTCTTGATCTCAGGGTTGTGGGTTCAAGCCCCACGTTGGGTGTGGAGCCTATTTGGAGAAAAACCAAAAAAACAAAAAAACCCCCAGAACTTACCTTGTATTGTTATTACAAGGACTAAATGAGACCCTGTGTTTACGTAATGCTTGGTTGGGCCTCAGTTTCCCCATGTGTAAAATGAGGGGCTTGGTTGCTCTTTGGTCTCTAAAGTTTGGCTCAGTTTTAAAATTTTGTGGTTTGGAATGAAGTTTTGTCAATTGGAATTTGGTTACATCAATGTGATTTTTAGAACTGATAACCTTTTGGCTAAGGACTGGGAGAGAACAGAGAGAAATGAAAACCGTTTGTTAGGACGGTGGTACTGTGGGTGAAATTTTTAAAAATGCGTTATTTTGAAGAACGGTTTTTCTCATGCAGTAAGTGAAAAGAATATGTGAATCTTGGGTTGTACCTCAGTCAGTCACCTTTCTTTCAGATTTAAGTCTGATCTGTTCAAAGAGACAAGATTTTCTTGTTTTGTATGTAGAAGATTTTACTCGTACCAGATGATATCATTGCTGTCTGTCCAGCATAGTAGAGTTTTATTTCACTGTACTGAAGTTGTTCCAGAGTTCATTAGAACAGTGGCTTGTGCAGCTTATACAGTTGTGGCTTCCTTGAGACTTTGGAGATGCTAGTTCATAATCAACTCCTAGAAGAATCCCCTGGGTGATTCTACATTGTGGAGCTGCAGACTGAGGTCCCAGCACTCACACGCCTTCAGCGCCCCCTAGTGGCAGTTATGCCGAAAAAGGAAGCAAGCTCTCCCTTAGGGTTAGGGTTGCTAATTCTTTGGGGGAGCCAGGGGCTGTGGGCTGCAGGGTGGGATGGAGTGTGGGGAAGGCTAGGTGTAACCTGAGAAGCGGGTGAAATCCGAGAGCTCCGAAGGACTCTACGATGCCCTTTCAGTCCTCTGTTTTCATTTCACCCTTATTTCTGAGATTACATTACTTAAAAAAAAAACCTACTATGTAAGTATGTGCAGTGAATGAATAATTTTAGTGTTATTAGCAAAAACATAATAAAATAGGACAGCCCTTAAAAAAAGTTGTTTTTATGTGATAGGAATGCTGAAAGGACTTTATAAATTTTCATGAGAATATTTTCAATTGTTTTCCTACCATTTTGGCATTTCCTTAAGAAATTGTAGACACGCCCTATCACTTAGCAGTTGAAATAGTCTCATTTGGGGTAGTATCAGAGTTCCTCATTGCTTTTGCAAATTTAACTTTTCTTTTGGAATCCTGAGAAATTTTTCCAAACGAAAAGAAAGATGAGAAGGTGGTTTGAGGATATATCACACCACATTGCTCTGGTTCTCGGAAAAGTCCTAATTAACTGTTTCCAGTCTTTTTTTTTTTTTTTAAAGATTTTATTTATTTATTCATAAGAGACAGAGAGAGAGAGGCAGAGGGAGAAGCAGGCTCCCTGCCAAGCAGGGAGCCCGATGTGGGACTCGATCCCAGGACCCTGGGATCATGACCTGAGCCGAAGGCAGACGCTTAACCATCTGAGCCACCCAGGCGCCCGTAACTGTTTCCGGTCTTGAAACTGCCCTATCACATTTAAAATACAATAATACTTATTGATTTTTCTGGCAATAAACCAGGGTATGCTCGTTGTATAATATTTAGGAACTATCACCAGGGACAGAGAAAATGAAAAAAAATCACAGTTAACTGCTGTGAATATTTTGACGTGTTTCCATGATTTTTATTTCTGCATATACTTTTTAAACATTCAGGTCTCTCTCACAATACAGTCCGGTCGGTAATAAACATCTTTCCATGTCGATACAATGCTTTGTACATTTTTTAAAAAAGATTTTATTTATTTATTTATTTATTTTTAAAATTTTTTATTCTTATGTTAATCCCCATACATTACAGCATTAGTTTTAGATGTAGTGTTCCATGATTCATTGTTTGTGCATAACACCCAGTGCTCCATGCAGAACGTGCCCTCCTCAATACCCATCACCAGGCTAACCCATCCTCCCAGCCCCCTCCCTCTAGAACCCTCAGTTTGTTTTTCAGAGTCCATCATCTCTCATGGTTTGTCTACCCCTCCGATTTCCCCCCCTTCATTCTTCCCTCCTGCTACCTTCTTCTTCTTTTTTTTTTTTTCTTAACATATATTGCATTATTTGTTTCAGAGGTACAGATCTGAGATTCAACAGTCTTGCACAATTCACAGCGCTTACCAGAGCACATACCCTCCGCAGTGTCTATCACCCAGTCATCCCATCCCTCCCACCCCACCCCCCACTCCAGCAACCCTCAGTTTGTTTCCTGCAGTTAAGAATTCCTCATATCAGTGAGGTCATATGACACATGTCTTTCTCTGTTTGACTTATTTCGCTCAACATAATACCCTCCAGTTCCATCCACGTTGTTGCAAATGGCAAGATCTCATTCCTTTTGGTGGCTGCATAATATTCCATTGTATATATATATATATACCACTTAGTCTTTATCCATTCATCTGTCAACGGACATCTTGGCTCTTTCCACAGTTTGGCTATTGTGGACATTGCTGCTATAAACATCGGGGTGCACGTACCCTTTCGGAACCTTACTTTTGTAACTTTGGGGTAAATACCCAGTAGTGCAATTGCTGGATCACATGGTAGCTCTATTTTCAACTTTTTGAGGAACCTCCATACTGTTTTCCAGAGTGGCTGCACCAGCTTGCATTCCCACCAACAGTGTAGGAGGGTTCCCCTTTCTCCACATCCCCGCCAACATCTGTCGTTTCCTGACTTGTTAATTTTAGCCATTCTGACTGGTGTGAGGTGGTATCTCATTGAGGTTTTGATGTGGATTTCCCTGATGCCGAGCGATATTGAGCACTTTTTCATGTGTCTGTTGGCCATTTGGATGTCTTCTTTGGAAAAATGTCTGTTCATGTCTTCTGCCCATTTCTTGATTGGATTCTTTGTTCTTTGGGTGTTGAGTTTGATGAGTTCTTTATAGATTTTGGATACTAGCCCTTTATCTGATATGTCATTTGCAAATATGTTCTCCCATTCTGTCGGTTGTCTTTTGGTTTTGTTGACTGTTTCCTTTGCTTTGCAAACGCTTTTTATCTTGATGAAGTCCCAATAGTTCATTTTTGTCCTTGCTTCCCTTGCCTTTGGCGATGTTTCTAGGAAGAAGTTGCTGCGGCTGAGGTCGAAGAGGTTGCTGCCTGTGTTCTCCTTTAGGATTTTGATGGACTCCTGTCTCACATTGCGGTCTTTCAACCATTTGGAGTCTATTTTTGTGTGTGGTGTAAGGAAATGGTCCAGTTTCATTCTTCTGCATGTGGCTATCCAATTTTCCCAACACCATTTGTTGAAGAGACTGTCTTTTTTCCATTGGACATTCTTTCCTGCTTTGTCAAAGATGAGTTGACCATAGAGTTGAGGGTCCATTTCTGGGCTCTCTGTTCTGTTCCATTGATCTATGTGTCTGTTTTTGTGCCAGTACCATGCTGTCTTGATGATGACAGCTTTGTAATAGAGCTGGAAGTCCGGAATTGTGATGCCACCAGCTTTGCTTTTCTTTTTCAACATTCCTCTGGCTATGTGGGGTCTTTTCTGGTTCCATACAAATTTTAGGATTATTTGTTCCATTTCTTTGAAAAAAGTGGATGGTATTTTGATGGGGATTGCATTGAATGTGTAGATTGCTCTAGGTAGCATTGACATCTTCACAATATTTGTTCTTCCAATCCATGAGCATGGAACGTTTTTCCATTTCTTTGTGTCTTCCTCAATTTCTTTCCTGAGTATTTTATAGTTTTCTGAGTACAGATCCTTTGCCTCTTTGGTTAGATTTATTCCTAGGTATCTTATGGTTTTGGGTGCAATTGTAAATGGGATCGACTCCTTAATTTCTCTTTCTTCTGTCTTGTTGTTGGTGTATAGGAATGCCACTGATTTCTGTGCATTGATTTTATATCCTGCCACTTGACTAAATTCCTATATGAGTTCTAGCAGTTTTGGGGTGGAGTCTTTTGGGTTTTCCACATAAAGTATCATATCATCTGCAAAGAGTGAGAGTTTGACTTCTTCTTTGCCAATTTGGATGCCTTTTATTTCTTTTTGTTGTCTGATTGCTGTGGCTAGGACTTCCAATACTATGTTGAATAGCAGTGGTGATAGTGGACATCCCTGCCGCGTTCCTGACCTTAGGGGGAAAGCTCTCAGTTTTTCCCCATTGAGAATGATATTCGCTGTAGGTTTTTCATAGATGGCTTTTATGATATTGAGGTATGTACCCTCTATGCCTATACTCTGAAGAGTTTGGATCCAGAAAGGATGCTGTACTTTGTCAAATGCTTTTTTGCATCTATTGAGAGGATCATATGATTCTTGTTCTTTCTTTTGTTAATGTATTGTATCACATTGATTGATTTGAGGATGTTGAACCAACCTTGCAGCCCAGGGATAAATCCCACTTGGTCGTGGTGAATAATCCTTTTAATGTACTGTTGGATCCTAATAGCTAGTATTTTGGTGAGAATTTTTGCATCCATATTCATCAGGGATATTGGTCTATAATTCTCCTTTTTGATGGGGTCTTTGTCTGGTTTTGGGATCAAGGTAATGGTAGCCTCATAAAATGAGTTTGGAAGTTTTCCTTCCATTTCTATTTTTTGGAACTGTTTCAGAAGAATAGGTATTAATTTTTCTTGAAATGTTTGGTAGAATTCCCCTGGGAAGCCATCTGGCCCTGGGCTTTTGTGTTTTGGGAGATTTTTGATGACTGCTTCAATTTCCTTAGTGGTTATAGGTCTGTTCAGGTTTTCTATTTCTTCCTGGTTCAGTTTTGGTAGTTGATACATCTCTAGGAATGCATCCATTTCTTCCAAGTTATCTAATTTGCTGGCATAGAGTTGCTCATAATATGTTCTTATAATTGTTTGTATTTCGTTGGTGTTGGTTGTGATCGCTCCTCTTTCATTCATGATTTTGTTGATTTGGATCATTTCTCTTTTCTTTTTGATAAGTCTGGCCAGGGGTTTATCAATCTTGTTAATTCTTTCAAAGAACCAGCCTCTAGTTTCGTTGATCTGTTCTAATGTTCTTTTGGTTTCTATTTCATTGATTTCTGCCCTGATCTTATGATTTCTCTTCTCCTGCTGGGTTTAGGCTTTATTTGCTGTTCTTTCTCCAGCTCCTTTAGGTGTAGGGTTAGGTTGTGTACTTGAGACCTTTCTTGTTTCTTGAGAAAGGCTTGTATCGCTATATACTTTCCTCTTAGGACTGCCTTTGCTGCATCCCAAAGATTTTGAATAGTTGTGTTTTCATTTTCATTGGTTTCCATGTATTTTTTAAATTCTTCTTTAATTTCCTGGTTGACACATTCATTCTTCAGTAGGATGCTCTTTAGCCTCCATGTATTTGAGTTCTTTCCGACTTTCCTCTTGTGATTGAGTTCTAGTTTCAAAGCATTGTGGTCTGAAAATAGGCAGGGAATGATCCCAATCTTCTGGTACCGGGTGAGACCTGATTTATGACCTAGGATGTGATCTATTCTGGAGAATGTTCCATGGGCACTAGAGAAGAATGTGTATTCCATTGCTTTGGGATGGAATGTTCTGAATAGGTCTGTGAAGTCCATTTGGTCCAGTGTGTCATTTAAAGTCTTTATTTCCTTGTTGATCTTTTGCTTAGATGATCTGTCCATTTCAGTGAGGGGGGTGTTAAAGTCCCCCACTATTATTGTATTGTTGTTGATGTGTTTCTTTGCTTTTGTTATTAATTGCCTTATATAATTGGCTGCTCCCATGTTAGGGGCATAGATATTTACAATTGTTAGATCTTCTTGTTGGATAGACCCTTTAAGTAGGATATAGTGTCCTTCCTCATCTCTTATTACAGTCTTTGGTTTAAAATCTAATTTGTCTGATATAAGGATTGCCACCCCAGCTTTCTTTTGGTGTCCATTAGCATGGTAAATGGTTTTCCACCCCCTCACTTTCTTTCTTTTTTTTTTTTTTAAGATTTTATTTATTCATGACAGACAGACAGAGAGAGAGAGAGAGAGAGGCAGAGGGAGAAGCAGGCTCCCAAGGAGCAGGGAGCCCTATGCGGGACTCGATCCCAGGACCCTGAGATCATGACCCGAGCCGAAGGCAGACGCTTAACCATCTGAGCCACCCAGGCGCCCCTCCACCCCCTTACTTTCAATCTGGGGGTGTCTTTGGTTCTAAAATGAGTCTCTTGCAGACAGCATATCGATGGGTCTTGTTTTTTAATCCAATCTGATAGCCTGTGTCTTTTGATTGGGGCATTTAGCCCATTTACATTCAGGGTAACTATTGAAAGATAGGAATTTAGTGCCATTGTATTGCCTGTAAGGTGACTGTTACTGTATATCGTCTGTGTTCCTTTCTGGTCTATGTTGCTTTTAGGCTCTCTCTTTGCTTAGAGGACCCCTTTCAAGATTTCTTGTAGGTCTGGTTTTGTGTTTGCAAATTCCTTTAGTTTTTGTTTGTCCTGGAAGCTTTTTATCTCTCCTTCAATTTTCAATGACAGTCTAGCTGGATAGAGTATTCTTGGCTGCATATTTTTCTCATTTAGTGCTCTGAATATATCCTGCCAGTCCTTTCTGGCCTGCCAGGTCTCTGTGGATAGGTCTGTTGCCAATCTAATGTTTCTACCCTTGTAGGTTACATATCTCTTGTCCCGAGCTGCTTTCAGGATTTTCTCTTTGTCTCTGAGACTCGTAAGTTTTACTATTAGATGTTGGGGTGTTGACCTATTTTTATTGATTTTGAGAGGGGTTCTCTGTGCTTCCTGGATTTTGATGCCTGTTTCCTTCCCCGAATTAGGGAAGTTCTCTGCTATAATTTGCTCCATTATACCTTCTGCCCCTCTCTCTCTTTCTTCTTCTTCTGGGATCCCAATTCTTCTTTTTTTTTTTTTGAAAATATAATAAATAGCTTTATTAATAAATTTAGTCTTTTTAGTATTAGAGGTAATATGTCTAAAACACATAGCACAGGGATGAACAGATTGTAATAGATCTTCAGGGAAGAGGGACTATTTTTAACTTAACATTTAAGAAAAAAACTGAAACATTGGAAAAGCTGTAAATTGTACAGTGAATCCCCACATACCCACTACCTAGATTCTCTAAATGTAACATTTGGTTATGTTGCTCTCTCACATGTCTGTGAGAAAGGACATTGACCATCTCCATCTTGACCTCAAACTTTCTTTTTTTTTAATTTTCTTTTGTTTTTTTAAATTTTTTTATTCTTATGTTAATCCCCATACATTACATCATTAGTTTTAGATGTAGTGTTCCATGATTCATTGTTTGTGCATAACACCCAGTGCTCCATGCAGAATGTGCCCTTCTCAATACCCATCACCAGGCTAACCCATCCTCCCACTGCCCTCCCCTCTAGAACCCTTAGTTTGTTTTTCAGAGTCCATTGTCTCTCATGGTTCATCTCCCCCTCCGATTTCCCCCCCTTCATTCTTCCCTCCTGCTACCTTCTTCTTCTTCTTTTTTTTTTCTCTTAACATATATTGCATTATTTGTTTCAGAGGTACAGATCTGAGATTCAACAGTCTTGCACAATTCACAGCGCTTACCAGAGCACATACCCTCCGCAGTGTCTATCACCCAGTCATCCCATCCCTCCCACCCCACCCCCCACTCCAGCAACCCTCAGTTTGTTTCCTGCAGTTAAGAATTCCTCATATCAGTGAGGTCATATGATACATGTCTTTCTCTGTTTGACTTATTTCGCTCAACATAATACCCTCCAGTTCCATCCACATCGTTGCAAATGGCAAGATCTCATTCCTTTTGGTGGCTGCATAATATTCCATTGTATATATATACCACCTCTTCTTTATCCATTCATCTGTCGATGGACATCTTGGCTCTTTCCACAGTTTGGCTATTGTGGACATTGCTGCTATAAACATCGGGGTGCACGTACCCTTTCGGATCCCTACTTTTGCATCTTTGGGGTAAATACCCAGTAGTGCAATTGCTGGATCACAGGGTAGCTCTATTTTCAACTTTTTGAGGAACCTCCATACTGTTTTCCAGAGTGGCTGCACCAGCTTGCATTCCCACCAACAGTGTAGGAGGGGATCCCAATTATTCTAATGTTGTTTCGTCTATGGTATCGCTTATCTCTCGAATTCTGCCCTCGTGATCCAATAGTTGTTTATCTCTCTTTTTCTCAGCTTCTTTATTTTCCATCATTTGGTCTTCTATATCACTGATTATGTCTTCTGTCTCATTTATCCTAGCAGTTAGCACCCCCATATTTGATTGCACCTCATTAATAGCCTTTTTGATTTCAACTTGGTTAGATTTTAGTTCTTTTACTTCTCCAGAAAGGGTTTCTCTAATAACTTCCATGCTTTTCTCAAGTCCAGCTAGTATCTTTAAAGTGATGATTCTGAACTCTAGATCTGACATCATACTAATGTCCGTATTGAGTAGGTCCCTGGCAGTCGGTACTACCTCTTGTTCTTTTTGTTGAGGTGATTTTTTCCGTCTTGTCATTTTGTGCAGAGGAGAATAGATTAATGAGAGAACAAAATGCTAGCAGAGTAACAACGTCCCCAGAAAATATACTCTAAACAAATCAGAAAAGATCTGAAGCAGTGGGAAAAGATAGGGAAAGAGAGAAAAAAGGAAAAAGGAAAAAAAAAGAAAAAGAAAAAGATAAAGATAAAAACAAACAAAAAGAGAACAAAACAAAAAAAACAGAATGTGATCAAATATGATCAGGCTGGTATATAGATCAGTGCCACACACTAGATTTGGGGTGTATTTTGGTCTTTTAGAAGAAAGTGCCTCCCAAAATTTTAAAGAAAGAAAAACTTATATATGTACAAAAATAAGGGTTGACATGATGAAGGGATGGAATATGACTGTAAAGATGGAAATTATAAAAAAATTTATAAAAGGAATTGATAAGAAGTTGTTTGAAAAAAGAAAGAAGAGGATTTAAAAAAAGAAAAAAGAAAAAAAAAAGGGAGAGAATGTGATCAGGCAGGGGAGTAGAAAAAAACCATTTACTAGAGATTTAGGGTATATTTTGATCTGTTAGAAGAAACTATCTCAAAATTTTAAAGAGAGAACAACTTATATATATATGCCAAAAATACGGGTAACTACTATGAAGTGATAGAATATGACTCTAAAAATGAAAAATAAAAATGTTTTTTAAAAAAGGGATTGATAAGATGTTCGTTGAAAAAGGGAAAAAGAAAAATTAAAAAAAAAAAATTAACTTTGGAAGAGTAAAGAACCATGGTAAAAAAGCCATGAATTCTATGTGCAGTAGTCCCCTAGCGCTGGAGTTCTGCCCTTCTCATTGATCGGTAAACTTGGTCTTGGCTGGCTGTTCTCGCTGATCTTCTGGGGAGGGGCCTGTTGCCATGGTTCCCAAATGTCTTTGCCGGAGGCGGAATTGCCCCGCCCTTGCCCAGTCCAGGCTAAGTAATCTGCTCGGGTTTGCTCTCCGGGGCTTTTGTTCCCTGCGAGCTTTCCGTGCAGCTTTGGAGGCGGAGAGTGAAAATGGCGGCCTCCCAATCTCCGCCCCGGAGGAGCCGAGAACTTGGGGCCTCGCTCCTCAGTGAGCCCCCAGAGAAAATCCGTCAGTCACTCCCGTCTCCCCGGTCTCCGGCCGCACTCTGCGCTCGCCCGGCCTGCGACCACGCGCCTCCACCTCTGGCACCCGACCCCGGGCAGAGTCTCCAAACCCAGCAGATCCCTGCGGTGCACTCCCGTGCGGCTCCTCCCGGGGGAGGAAGGGGAGTCTCCCTGGATCTGCCGCTTGTTGGGTCCCTGCTGGAGGAGCAGGGGCCCGACTGGGCCGCGGATCACGGTTTATGGCCACCCTGAGCTGAGAGCCTGCGCCTGGGCTCTGCCTCTGCAGCCGGCTTCCCTGCTCCGATACCTGGGAGCTCTGCCACACTCAGGCACCCCCGGTCTTTCTGTGACCCCGAGGGTCCTGAGACCCACTGTCCCAGAGGGTTCCACCCCCCACTTAACCACTAGAGCAATGTCCCTCAGCGGAGCGGACTTCTAAAAGTTCCGATTTTGTGCTCCGTGGTTCTATCACTTGCCAGAAGCGGCCGACGGAGGCCCCTCTCCCGCCGTCTATCCTCCCGAATATCGCTTCGGATTCACTTCTCCGCACGTCCTACCTTCCAGAAAGTGGTCGCTTTTCTGTTCAGAGAGTTGCTGCTCTTCTTTTCTTCGATCTCCTGTTGAGTTCGTAGGTGTTCAGAATGGTTTGATCCCTATTCAGCTGAATTCCTGAGAGGAGACCAAATCCAGGTTTCCTACTCCTCAGCCATCTTGCTCCGCTTAAAGATTTTATTTTTAAGGAATCTCTGCACCCGACGTGGGGCTTGAACTCACAACCCCGATATCAAGGGTTCCATGCTCCCCCCCCAACTGAGCCAGCCTGGCGCATCTGTACATGATTTTAATGGCCTCTAACAGCCCTCTGGTGGGTGAACTGTGCTTCACATAACCACCGCGGGAGGGGAGGGCCAGCTCGGAGACTCTCCCTGCAGGTGACTTGAAGACAGGGGGCTACCCAAATGTTTGCGGCTCTCAGAATTTGTTAGGAAACAGTTCTCTCAAAGCATGGAGGCCTGCTAAACTTTTACAGGTGACCTGCCTGCCTAGCTCAGCTGACACCTTCTCTTTTCATTTTCTTATGCTCTCCTTGGTTTTCAACACAGACTTCGCTAATGCTAATGTTGACCTTTTGCTTTGGGAGCTGGGAGCAATGCGTCCGATGGCCACAGAGAGGGTTGGGATACTGGCGCTTTCCAGAAGGCTCTGGGAGGGTCCCAGCGTTAGAGGCCCCCACACACGGCTTGGTGTTCCTCTTGTTCATAAGCAGATGGGCACCAGCACTGTTCTCTCTCTCTCTTTCACAGCAGAGGTTCTCTACCCTTGGGCTGCCCCAGAGCCAGAGCAGAGCCTGCAGGACCCACAGGGGGTGATGGGTTTATTGAGACCCCTTGCAGAGACCTGAGGCAGGCCAGCAGGCAGCCTGAATGGCGTGGGGGTGGGGGTGGACACAGGCTTGTTCAGGCTGTTTCCATGGAGTGGCCTGGCAGGTGGAGGCCTGAGGTGGGGGTGTGGCCATCAGCTTTTGTAGGCTGAAGCCCCAAGGGGAGGGATCAGGGTGTGGAAGGCTGAGGGGGCCCGAAGCATATGGACGGCAAAGGCTGGAAGGGTATCCGCTGAGTGGGTGTTTAATCGGTACTTGGATGGATGGGCAGGTAAATGAGGGACGGGGACGGTTGGCTGGGAGGGAGACAGAGGAAGGGCCTTTGTTCCATCCCACTTGTGTTTAACTCAGAGTGGGCAAGGTCTCCATTTTTACATTGCTTCCATCCTGTCAAATTAACCTCCGTGCAACAGTGTTCTTCCAGTGAATACTGCGCTAATTAATTGGTAAGTAATTTCCTGTGCCCTTACTTTGATGACAGAACAAAATGCCGATTTTGTTATTTTTTTCAGGTTAAACTTGAAGCTTCGTCTGTTTGCTTTTGCACTGTGCACCGTGACGAACCTCAACATAAAATATTAGTCTTGGTTAATCCCCAGGACACGAAGACAGGTTGGTAGTTACTAATGGATTTAAAACACAGGGACTGTGATTTTATTGTTTACAACTAATGGAAAGAACTATGTCGGAACTGATGGCTGGACTCCGAGGCTGGACCTAGATGAATATCAAAGCAGGAGGGATGTATTTTCAGCGTTTAGACATCTGATAGCTAGCACATTATTTGTGTTTATTCACACACATGTGGGTTTTTGTATTAAGACACTGGACTCCCTCTCACCCACGATGGCTGTATCCTGAGCTGCTTTTGAGGGTAGCACTTGCGGTTCTTGTTAATAATCTGTAGGGGGTGCGTGCACAGGGTGGAGCTCGTTTGTTGGAGAGTCTCATCGCCCTCTGCAGCATGAGGCCTCTGATGGTCAGTTTGCCCGGGGCCACGCAGCTGGTGGATGGGAGGGGATTTTGCAAGGTGATGATTGGGTGGGGTTTTGTTTCTGGTGGGGAAGTTTATGTAATCTGTAACTCATTTATTCTTCCTCCGCATTATGAAGAGACCATTTGTGACTGATTTCAGCTCCTTGGAGTGAGTGCTGAGTTGCGTCCGAGGCAGGGATCTGGGGCTGTTGGCCGTGGGCAGCACGATGGGGGAGGGGAGAAGGCTTGCAGCCCATCCCTCCACCTGGGGCCCAGAGCACCCGTGAGCTGTAAGCAAAGCACCTTTGAAGTCTCTGACTTTGAGGGGGTCCCAATTGAAATTCAGTTCTATTTTAGAAATTTTCTTCTTGATTCTATTTTTCTGTGTTTTACGGATTTCCTTCCATGACCGTGTTATTTATTGCTTTCCTCCTAAGAAGTTAAAAAACCAAACCAACCCTTCATCAGTCAGCCCTCCTTAAACGATGTGGGATCTGGTGAAAGTTTGGGGTTAGAAGTCTTTCACTATAATTTGCAAAGGGGGCTTCCTTCGGCTCTCCAGCCCCACTGGAGACAGACCTTCACCTTTCACCCTGCGTGTCTATCCAGGGGTTTGTACTCAGAGGATGCTCTGTCTGATTGGTGTCACAAAACCCAAGGTGACATCCTTGATTGGAGAAAGTTATTCAGCACAAAGACTGTTGTTTATGCTTCTTTTCTTGTTAATCTGGAGACACGAGTGCGCTTAGCTAGCTGTCTGGGAGTTTTTGGCATGTTGGCAAAGCCTCTTCATTGCTCCAAGGCTGAGGGTTGGCTGAGCTGTGTGTGAGAGCGTTAGGGTCAAGGTTCGGGACCACTGCCGTTTCTGTCCCACAAAGCCTTGCCTGCCATGAACAAAGGGGGGGCCGTGAAAACCCCAGGCCTGCGTCTTTGCCTTGAATTTGGGACTCCCCCACCAGGTTAGCGAAAGTGACAAGATGTGCCCACAGGCAACTCCTCAGTGAACAGATTGTCAAAGAACTCAAAATATCATTTGCCGATTCTAAGAAAATGTCCAAATATCAGCAGCGCTTCACCCCCTGCCTTTTTTTGGCATTTAACAACATCCTGGTTGTAGGTCTTTAACTATCATTTGCATAATGTAAACATATGACTGAGTCCTAAATCTGTTTCCTATTTATACTGTACTTAATTTTTTGGTTGTTTTCAAGAATGCATTGTAATAAATATTCATAAGCTCCAAGCAATCTCGCTCCGGACCTTTCCTTATGTATCATAGCGCTTTAAATCAAGTTTTCGCATGTTTTCCTACCGGCTGGGGCTCTGTGGTGCTCACTGAAATTTTGAACGAGTTCCAAAAACCGCGCAGGTGTAATCCATACCTCATGCTCTTTAATCCAGTATTGAGAAGCCAACACGATTGCATAAATGCACCTCCCGTGGCTTGAAACATATGTACTCAGAAGCAGCTGATGGTATCCCTAGACCCTCTTCACCCGCGTGCTCAGTGGTGACCGTTGATCCTACTGTTCCTGGTTCCTTTGTAATTCTGCTGGAACGGTTGTATCTGGGAAGGCCAGGTGTGTGTTTGTGTGTGTGTGTGGTTAGATGGAATCTAAAAGGATCTGGTGCTGTGTGGTAAGCCCCGTCTGTGTATGAGTTAATTATTGAGAAGCTGGTTGAGTCCATCATAGCCTTTCGAGATAACCCTGTGAGCAAAGGAAAACCATCCTGGAGTTCTGAATTCCCAGGGGGGCAAGCAGTTAATGCACATGACAGGCTGCTGTTAGGATGTAAGTAATGAGGCCCTCCAGCTTCCCCCTTGAAGAAGTTGGGGATGCACTTTCCAGAAAGGTGGTGTGGGAAGCACGTGTCTTCATCCCTGAGGGGTTCAGTCTGGACTGTTTCTTTGGTCAGAGGCTGGTTTGTCACCAAGGTTGCTGAGGAACCCCCCATTTTTTAGTTACCTCTGTACCTCTCAAGGGCCTTCTCTTTCATTTCTCCCTCCTTGTTTTGTTATTCCTCCTATTTTTAAATTATTAACGGATGTTAAGTGTTTACAGAGATAAAAAAAGACTCCTTATCAAAAAAAGCTGTGGTCTTTTTTCTATTTCCTGCATTAAATCAAAACTGCTTACCCTAGCATTCCAGATTCCCATCAGTTGATGGCCTTTTGCCTTTCTCATTTCCTGCGATTTGCAGAATAGAATAGGATGAACCTGGACTTTGGTGTCAGAGACAACTAATTTGGCACCCTGGTTCTGCCACCTGACAGGGGGACCCAGAGAAGTGATTTGGTCCAAGCCAGTTTGGTCATTTGCAAAATGGGACATCCCACTTCATAGAGTGTTTGGGGGAATGAAGTGATTTGTGGCAGAACATCTGATGCTCTGGAGCCTCCCGGGCAGAGAGTAGTCATGACCCTAGCAGAATTATTCCATCATGGAGCACCTTTCCTTGATTTTCCTTCGTCTTCGGGTGTTGTGTTATAGAAGCATGGGATATTTTTTTTTTAAGATTTTATTTACTTGACAGAGAGAGAGAGAGCACAAGCGGGGAGCGGCAGGCAGAGGGAGAAGCAGACTCTCCCCCCTGAGCAGGGAGCCTGATGTGGGGCTCAATCCCAGGACCCTGGGATCATGACCTGAGCTGAAGGCTTTATCCATCTGAGCCACCCAGGCGCCCCTAAATTTTACATTTTGTGAGGACACTCCTTGTGCACAAGGGTTCCCTTTTCTCTATGGGATTTTAGTGTGGGAGGCCTTCTTGTCCACTGCGGGCCAAAAGTTGGCAGCTGAATTCCCTCCCTGATGAATTCTCCTTGCATACCTCATGGATAGGAAGGCAATACCATGATAGGCCAGGTTAGTCTGTTTTTGAAGAGCCCTAACAGTAAGAGAGTTGTTCCTTCTACTGATCCCAAACTGCCTCATTGGATAAAGGTCATACAGTCTATCCACAAGCAACCAATGATCAAGGATGAGCCAGGGAGGGTGTTTCTCTACACCACCTGGGTAAAGAAAGACTCCGATGGCAGTTCACATCCTCAGAAGGCACAGTGGGCCCCAGCATTGAAGTGAGCTGCTGGAAAGCAGACGTGACCTGGGACTGCGTTAATGGAAGATAATCCCCAGTGCAATTACAGCTCCGTTCTCTTTGGTGCTGTTCAGGCCCCTTAGGAAGCAAACTGGCACTTATCCATGCAGAAGAACGGGGCGATGAGAGGGCTTGAAACCATTTGAACAAGGCTTGAGGAACCCGGGGCTGTTTAGCTCTGGAGGAGGGATGCAGGGGTCCGGAAGCTCATGTTCAAAGGGTTGTTTCGATCATTAGATGCAGTATTTTCCAAGATGATTTTCGGTGGTGCGATTGAATTCCAGAAGGAGAAAAAGGATGGATGATCTTTTGAATTTTAGTTCAATCCTAAATATATCAAGGAAAAAGTTTTCCTTTTCCACGAATATGCCTTTGATGCTTATCTAACCCTTGTTCATCTTAAAAACAAAGGAAAAAAAGAAAATAGGTCTCCCTGCTGAGAGCCTGTAGCTAGAACTGAAAGATTTGTCTAAGATTTATTTTTGTAACAGCCAATGATGCCTCTTTTGTGGTAGGGCTAATAAGGCTGGTGTATGATTCTGTCAGAAGGAGGAAGGTGGGGTCTGGGGAGCACTGGCTTCTGCATCCTGGAATGGCCTGTTCTATTCTGGGACAGCTCTGACTAGTAGAACATTCTTAAGGAGTCCAAACTGATATGCCCATATGTCTCCTGCCTGGCCTGGTGCCCCCACTTGGGGCCGTCCTAGCTTACAGGCATGGCTCCTCCACAGGACAGATACTCCCGGGCTTGGGCCAGCTGCTGTGTCTGTCACACGTTCCTCGTTCTTCAGTTGCTCCTCCTGTCACGTTGCCTCCAGAGCTCATGCCATCCTGGATGAGTGGGGTGGCCTGGGTTCGGTTATTTAGCATCTCTGAGCTTCCGCTTCCTTTCTTTTTACTCAGTGGTCTGGCCTGTGGCCCAGCAGCAAGGCATCACCGGGAAGCTTGTTAGAAATGCAGGAGCTTGGGCCCCCCTCAGACCTGCTGAGTTAGAATCTATACTTTAACAAGATCCCCAGGTAACTGGTGCACATTACCATCTGAGAAATGCTTGCTCAAGAATAGGGAGACGTGAGTGGTGGCTGGGAGCTTTTCTCACTCCCCTCGGACATTCTGCTTCCACCAACTCAGCCTCAGTGTGCCTTGGCATTTCCGTAGAACCAACCCAAGGTTGACTCGCCTCCAGCTGACAACTCATTACCGTGCATATCTGGCTTCTGGGCTTTTTAAACACAAACTTATTATTAAGACATGGCCCTATCCTCCCAAATTTGTGGAGTTGATGTTTTGAACTTACAGTAGAAACTACTTTTATTCCCGTTATACATATAAACAGATTTGTTACTACATAATTCACATATCATACAATTACCCATTTAAAGCATACAGTTCAATGTTCAATGGTTGTTAGTATATTCACAGAATTGTGCATTTATCACCACATGTAATTTTCACGATCTCTAAAGGAAACCAACGTGTCTCCCCTTAGGTATCACTTCCTTCTGCTCACCTCTCCTCCTCAGCCTTGGGCAGTCTATTCTGTTTCTTTGAATTTGCCTATTCTGGATTTTTCGTACGAATGGAATCATGCAATGGTTGTCTGATTTCTTTCACTTAGCATGATGTTTTCAAGGATCGTCCATGTTGTAGATGTTTCAGTACTTGGTTTATTTTTATGGCTCAATACTATTCCATTGTATGGATATACTGCATTTTGTCTCTCCATTTACCAGTTGATGGGCATTTGGGTCATTTCTGTCTTTTGGCTATTATGAATAATGGTGCTGTGGAAATTCATATACAAGGTTTTGTGTGGGTAGATGTGCGTCTGTCTTTTCTAGTCAGTGTTTTTGTTTCCTTTGGATAGATACCCAGAAGTGCAGTTGCTGGATCATATGGTAGTTTTATTTTACATTTTGTGAGGACACTCCAGACTTTTTTCCACAGTGGCTGCCCCAACGTACATTCCCACCAATTGTGCACAAGGGTTCCCTTTTCTCTATATCCTCCACATTGTTATTTCTTGTCTTTTTGATACTAGCCATTCTAACAGATAGGAGGTGATGTCTCATTATTTTGGTTTGCATTTCCCTGATGGTTAGGGATATTGAACACTTTGTCATGTACCTGTTGGCCGTGTGTGTGTCTTCCTTGGAAAAATGTCTATTCGTATTACATGTGTTCTGAGACTCAGTTTCCAATGTGTGGAGGGGGTGTTTTCCCACATAACACCAAGTAGTTCTCCATATACCAGCTGGGTGTTACACTATTCGACTCAATAGGTTGAATTCTGAATGGGTGTTACACCATTCAACTCAATTCTGATACTATCTACCCAGAGGTAGATGGGACAGGGTAGAGGTAGATATGTCCTTAGAAGCATAAAAGTTTAAAATTTTTACTATCAGTTTATCTGTGTTTGGTTGTTTATGCTTTTGGTGTCATATCTAAGCAAACTTTGCTTGCTGGAAGAGTAAGTCCTTCTATCCAGTTAGATGAACTCTTTCTTGCATCAGATCTCAAGGGGTAAGGGTTTAGTTCTACAAGACTCTCCCCACCCCCTTCAGACACCAGTTGCAAGCCCAGATTGCTACTTTGACTTCTGACCAACTGGCTACAGATTGGACGTTCCCACAACCTTCTCTTTGAACTTCAGATGCCAGTTGAACATCTAGGTTGTTAGCTGTGCTTCAGACCGCGTGGCTATAAATCGGTTTCCCACTTCTTTAGTTTGATTTGTTTGCTAGAGCGGCTCACAGAGCTCAGAGTAACATTTGACGTACTACATTACTGGTTTATATCAAAGGGTCTAACTCAGAACAGCCAGATGGAAGAATTGTGTAGGGCAAGGTTTGGGGAAAGGGCGAGGAGTTCCTCATGTTCACCAGCCTGGAAGCTCTCTGAACCCTCTCCTTCGTGATATGGGCATGATAGGTTACATCATTGGCCACTGGCAATTGATTTGACCTCTAGCCCCCTCCTCTTCTCAGAGGTAAAGGTGGTGGACTGGAAGTTCCCATGACTAATCCCATGGCTGGTTCTCCTGACAACCAACCTCTGTCCTTAGAAGCTCCAAAAGTCACCTTGTTAACATAACAAGAGACACCTTTGTCCCTTAAGAAATTGCAGTGGTTTTAGGCGCTCTGCCAGAAACTGGGGATGAAGATCAACTATATATATTCCTTATTATAAATCCCAGTATCACATGGATCTTATGCCCATTTTGTAATCGGATTGTTTGTTTGTTTGTTTTTGCTGTGGAGTTGTAGGAGTTCTTTATATATTTTGAAAGCTAACCCTTTATCACATATGTGATTTGCAAATGTTTCCTCCTGTTTTGTGGGTCGCCTTTTCATTTTGTTGATGGTTTTCTTTGCTGTGCAGAGGCTTTTCAGTTTGATGTAGTCCCACTTGTTTATTTTGCTTTTGTTGCCTTTGCTTTTGGTGTGAGATCCAAAAAAGTCATTGCCAAGACCAATGTCAAGGAGTCATTGTGGTTTTTAAAAAATTTTATTTATTTTATGTTTATTTTTATTTTTTAGAGTCACTGTGGTTTTGATTTGCATTTCCCTGATGACTAATGATGTTGAACATCTTTTCAAGTGTTTACTGGACATTTTTATATCTTCTCTGGAGAACTATCTATTCAGACTCTTTGCCCGTTTTTACATTGGATTCTTTGTGTTCTTGTTTTTGAGTTGTAGGAATTCTTTATATATTCTGGATACAAGATCCTTATTAGATACATGATTTTCAAAAAATTTCTCCTATTCTATGGGTTGTCCTTTTACTTTCTTGATGGTGTCCTTAGAAGTACAAAAGTTTAACATTTTTATTATGCTCAGTTTATCTGTGTTTGGTGGCTTGTAGTTTTGGTGTCACATCTAAGAAAACTTTGCTTGTTGGAAGAGTAAGTCCCTGTATCCAGTTAGATGAACTCTTCCTTCTGGTTGTTAAGTTAATGTCATGTAACCTTCAGAAGGTGTGCATTCTTTCTTTTTTTATTTTAAGTTTATTTATTTATTTTATTTTTAAGTTATCTCTGCACCCCAACGTGGGGCTTGAACTCACGATCCCGAGATCAAGAGTCCCATATTCCACTGACTGAGCTGGCCAGGTGCCCCTGAAGGTGTGCATTCTTAATTTTTTAATCCAAGTAATTAAAAAAAAATGCTGTTTTTTTTTTTTTGTTGTTTTGTTTTTAAGTAGGCTCCACACCCAGCATGAAGCCGCTCATGGGGCTTGAACTCACCACCCTGAGATCAAGACGTGAGCTGAGATCAAGAGTCTGCTGCTTAACCGACTGAGCCATCCAGGCACCCCTGAAAATGCTGTTTTTTTTTTAATTCATGCAGCAATTATACCACTGAACATACACCCAAACCACTATTTACCATACATCTCTAGTTCATCCACAAGGAAATTTAAAGAGCTTTTATGAAATGCATGCCTGAAATTAAGAATGGGGGGAAATCTGGCCAGTGAAATTAAGATTACTTACGTTTAATAATTTTCCTAACACTAGCCTGGAACACTTGTCAGAAGAGGGAGTGAGGCCAGTGTGTCTTCTTTGGTCTTGGTGAATTTCTGCTGATTTTAAATCCAATCTTTGTTTCCTAGGGTCGTTATGTACCATCTTTTATAATTCACTCTAGACTCTCATTAAGAGGGGATGTTCGGGGAACCAGGCATTGGTTCCAAGATCTACATCTTCCCCTTACACACTAGGATAGCACTGGTTCATTCTGGGGTTTTCTGGCCTCCCATGCTCTCAGAGATTCAGGGTTACAACTTTAGGATCACATTCGCAGGACTTTCTGGCCCCTGGGACATAAATTCACTGTGTCTAGAGATTTGAGCTCCTCTGGAAGTAGCTAATGCACCCCCTCTTGCCTTTCCACTATTTCCAGTTGCCAGACTTGCTCCTAATTTGGTGACCCTCCACCTTCCCAGTGAAGATGGTCCTCTGTGACCTAATATTAGAGCATCTGGCTAAGGTGCGTTCCTCCCTCCAGGTTCTCCCCTCGGAATCGAGCCAGCCTCCCCAGGCTGCTCACTCTATTTTCCTGAATATTTTCCCAGCCTGCTCAGACTTACTCAGTGCTCCAGCCTTTCCCATGTGATCTTAAAGGATTGTGCTGGGCCTGGGGACCTGTCCTTGGTTATGAGGGGTCGCCCATCCTCTATACTTGTTCTTTTAACCTCTGACCCTTTCTGTTTGGGAGGTCTCTCTGCAAAGCTCTGGGCCACATGTGTAATTTTCCTAGATGATCTCTACCTGTTTTCCATGTTAGGAAACTTGCCAGATTTTTTTTTTTTCCTAGCACTTTTTCGGATAATTATCTGTTCAGGGTTTTTTTTTTTTTTTCATATAAAACCCAGTGGTCAGATGATCAGAGAGGATGAGGAGGAATGTCCAGAGGCTGATTAAAAATGGCAATTTATAATTAAGTCAAATGAAGGAGAACTAATGCCACAGTGCTACAGGAGTTTCCAGAATAAAGGGTCATTTGGGTCTTGCTGGGTGTAGGGAGGGGCCAACCCTGGTTCTTGGTAGGGAAGTAGCGATCTGGTCAAAATAGGGGGCAGGAATTCTCCTCTATTTCCTGGGACCTCTGGTTCTCTCTCCGGGCACTTGGGCTCACTGGGGGTCACACAGTGATCACAGACACTGCTCTTCTGCCCTACAGGGCTGGGGCTCTGAACCTGAAGGAGTACCTGCAGAGGACCAGGGGACCCGGAAGGTGGCCCCCACTACCCACTCCGAGCAGCTCCCCATCTTGGAGGGTCTGACCATGACTCACACCAGTCCCTTCTTTGAATATTTTGAAGTTTCCTTTCACAGAACCTTCTCCCCGGCCCTTGGCTGCAGGGAGGCCATGCTGAGGGCAGGGAGAGAAAGATGACTAGTGATGCTCTGGAGGATGGGTGGGTTCTGGGGCTGGAGACATGGGGGTCCTGTTTGGATCTTCAGCCCTTCGCAGATGCCTTACGCATGACCAGAAAGGACGATGTATAGAAGGAGAAGCCAACAAATCCTTGGGAGGTGCTTAGCGCCCAGGGGAGGGATGCTGAGGGCTTGCCTGGCAGGGAGGGTTGGAGAAACAGTGGGAATGACAGGACTGGGGGTGGATTGCAGGTGCGGGAAGGAAGGGCTGGGAATGGCTTGGGTTGCAGCTGGGCTGGCAGTGATGCCAACAATGTCGGGTGATTGGGAAGGAAAAATTTGGGGCGAGGGTAAGCTGAGCTCATGTCCGAAGTGTCTGTAGGACCTCAAATTGGAGGGAGGAGTCTGGGTGGGGCCCTGGGCCCTGGGCTCACCTTCAGTGTGGGGCACATCACTTTGTAGTTGGTCCCTGGTGGCTGTTCATCTCTCCAGTCATTTCCTATGGCTGATCTTAGATGGATGGTCAGCTCTTGGCGGGGGGGTGGGGTGGGGGCTCTTCCCGGAGGGTGTTGGCTAAATTCTCGTTAGCTCCCTGTGCAGGGCAGACAGACGTGTGCAGGGGAGGTGGCCAGGCTGACAAACAGAAAGCAGGATCCTTCCGGAGAAGGCAGCCGGAGGAGAGACTGTTTGCTGTCTTTGCCACATGTTGACTTCTCTGGTTAGAACATCTATCCCCCTAGCTGGCTTCCAGGACGTTTTGTGACCAAGCATAACACTCATCCTTCAAATTGCTGCTAATTTATTTACAGTTTTTGGTGATTGCATGTCATGTGCACCCTGAGAAAAACAAGCAGGGAATCAGAAAATGATGATTTTTTCCTGGAAAAGCATGCCCATTCTAGGCCTGCAGCGACAGCAAGAGCCAAGGCAAACATTCAGATGAAACTGGAACCGCTGCGGAGCCCGCCTTCCCAGTGGCTGTCGTGGGCAGGGTGGGATTGCGACACGCCGGGCCCGAGTCCAGGCCGACTCTGGGCTGCATTCGGGGCAGGTGGGTGTGGAGTCGGGGATGGGAGGTGCACCCCTGAGCTGCCCGGGGGCCTTCAGAATTGCGGAACCCTACCTGGGATGCTCCTCACCCTTGAGCGTGCTGTCCAGACTTTGGGGGACGAGTCAAGGAGGGAAGGCCCGAAGGTGGTGGTGGAAGGGTGCCGTGAATTTCTGACCCCCAGAAAGAGACCCAGCTAGGGCAGCTCCTTGTCCTGAGTGGGCCTTAAAGGGAGAGGCCTGGCCTCCTGGCGTGGGGGATGGTTGGGGCTTAAACACAGCTCTGTTTAGCAGGATGAGCCTGTCAATCTGACCCAATAAAATGGTGGTTTCTGTATGTCCGGTAAAAAGCAAGCTACTATGGGACGGGGGTGGGTGGGTGGAGGAGAGGCTTGCAGGCCTGGTGAAATCTGAATTCAACATGAGGAGAAGTAATTGCAGTTTTTCTGCTTTGAAGTGTGAGGACCCCACAGACTCACGAAACCTAGTGTCCAGGGACCACCTGGTTAGTAGGCACCTCATTGGTGTAGCTTCCCATGATCGTGTGGATGTTGGGTCTTGGTGTTCATTTGTTTTTTTTTCCTTGAAGATTTTATTTATTTCTTTGACACAGAGAGAGAGCACACAAGCAGGGGGAGCCAGCAGAGGGAGAGGGAGAAGCAGGCTCCTCGCCAAGCAGGGAGCCCGATGCAGGGCTCCATCCCAGGACCCCGGGATCATGACCTGAGCCAAAGGCAGATGCTTAACCAACTGAGCCACCCAGGTGCCCTGGATCTGGGAGTTTTGAGTCTGTGCTTGCCTTTTGGGTAATGCAAAGGTCAACGTCAGCTGAGGACGGGTCCCTCCTCCCACCTTCCACACAGGTAGAGTCCCACGTAAGTGGGTTTGACAGTTTGGGGGAAAAGAATTCTGGCCAGGAATGCAGCTTCAGTTTAGAAACCTGTTCCTTCTAGCCGTGAAGGCGACCCCCAGGTTCAGGAGGACCAGAGTTCACTTAAGCCAGAGGGGCTCCGAGGGTTCTATTTTCCTTGGGCAGTGATGGATGCAGTTTGAAGAACTATGCACAGCGACAGCATCGTGTTTTGGGAACACATGTTGGCTATTGTTTGGGATTTTCTTCTTTATTCCCTGTTAATTTATGGCACTTACTGTGAGTTGGATTTAAATGTAGGGGAAAACAGCATCCCGCAAACAAAGACATGTCATTCTTACCAAGGGACTAATGGTATTTGCGAAACAGGGAAGGTCTGAGGAAAATATTTCTAGTGCCAAAGATAGAGCCATTGTTTGGGGGCAGGGGTGCGTCTGGGAGGCATCTGAGGGTTTTACCCGTGCACTGTGGGCTGCCTGCACGTCTCTCTGCTTCCCTGGGGCCTGAGAAACTCACTGCACTTGCCTTGGTCGGTCCAGCCTGGTGATTTTAAGATTCCTTTCCTCCATGCACTAGCTTTGGTGCGGGCTTCTTTCTGCTCCAACACCTTGCAGTCCAGCTGTAGCTCAGGATCCAGCCACCCCATCTTGCCCCTCTTCCCTGAGTTAAAATCTAGACTCATGAAAACAAAATTGCTTAAGGCAACAAAGGCTTGAGAGCCACAGGGAGCCTGTTGCAAATATATTGCAAACCAGATGTTTCTCCATGGCAGAGAGGCGCCCGAGTTCATGGGGCATCTGGGGAAGTGTTTTCCTTTAAGGAAGACATCTGTATGGAAATGGCAGCCCGAGTAATGTGATGTGACAGTTGCTATGTCAACTTGCGTATTTTTCTCCTCCCCTTAAATTATTGACCGGCTCGCTCAATGTTGCATAAAAGTCATGCAATGCCTTGGAATGTGTTTATGTGCTGTCCTCTGCCAGAACTTTTCAGCATTTTTTTCCCCCCCTACGTGTATTTTGCTTTTGGGAAGATGGCCTGTCACTTTGGTTTAACTGTGCTCTTTTTTTTTTTGTCGAACTACATATTTCTTAGATTTGTAACGGGGCAATTGATGTTAGCTTAGAGTCCAGGGGAGCCATCAAGGTGGGGCGGGGGGTGGGCAGCAGGGGACTTAAAGCCCTTTCAGTTGTGATTGAAGAAGTATAGACCAGGGACCAGTACGTGAACAACTTGCGGTTAGTGCGAGGGGGTAAGACATATGTGTGTCAGCCCTTCCCGTCTTTGGTTCCCAGGATGGTATGGGGGCAGGGACCTTCTCTGTGTCTCTGCTCAGCTCCGGGCTGTGTATCCAGCTGCCTCCTGGCTGCCCCGACCTTGATCTCTCTAACAGGCATTTCAAAACTGAAGCCTTCACGTCTCCATCTTTTGGTCTTCCCTTCTTCCTGGTGGAGGCACCTGTGTTTTTCACTCAGGCTCGAGAGCTGGCTGCCACCCCAACCTCCCCTGTCTCTTCTGACTTAGACCAGTCCGATACCCAGGGATGTTTTCTCTCCCCTGGGCATCTCGCTCCCCACCAGCATGACTGCTCTGCAGTCAGCCTCTGCTCACTTCTTGTCTGGATCACCTCAGCCTCCCATTGTCCTCCCTGCCTCCAGCCTCACCTGAAACCATTCTCTACACCCAGGCAGTGAGATGCTTCTCCAATAACCTTTTTTTTTTTAACTTCAAAAGGGCTAATTCCTCCTACCTGGCCATAATCCAACTGTTCTCTTTCTAAAACACCACTCTGATTATGTCTCTCACTGGCCAGACTCTTCCAGAGACTTTCTGTGAAGCTCATACCTCAGCCTGGCCCCCACAGCCCCCAGCTGTGAAGCCCAGTCTGGCTCAGGCCTTTGACTGGCACTCTTCCTGCAGAAAGACTGCTGTGCTGTGAATGTTTGTGACCCCCATAAATTCATATGTCGAAATCCAAACCCCAGTGTGATGGCTTTAGGAAGTGGGGTTTTGGGGAGGTGCTCCACCTCATGAATGAGAATCGTGTCCTTACCCAAGAGATCCCAGAGGGCTCTCTTGCCCCTCCCGCCATGTGAAGACCCTGCCAGAGGTTAACAGCTTGGAACTTGGAAGAGGGAGGGTTCCAGCCAGAACCCGCTCATGCTGGCGCCCCGATCTCAGACTTCCAGAACTGTGAGAACTATGCTTCTGCTGTTTATAAGCCTATAGATGTCTATGACATTTTGTCCTGGCAGCCCCAGTGGATGAACATACAGCCCCTGGGTGGGTGCGTGATTGCCGCTCATGTCTGGGAGGTCATGGTGTGTGTGGTCATGGCCCGGTCACCTGTCTTGCCCCCACTGGTGCCAAGGACAGTGCCTGGCACTTGTCAGTGCTGAGTAAATGGCCGACCCCGCCCCCTCCCGAAGTGCAAAATGAAATCCGCAGGCATCCACTGTGGTAAGGTCTTTCTGTGCTGGTCTCTCCTTTCTTGTCATAGTGTCTTGGCTTGTCTCTTCCTCATCCTTCATTTCGCTCTCTCCGACTCTGCGAGCTTTCACGGGGGCCTGGCCCCTGGCTCTCTCCTCTTGGCTCTCCGTCGGTTCCTTCCCCTGGAGCACGGGGGCTCCAGAGCCAGCAGGACCCCGTTCACATCCGGCCCCAGTGGTGCTGTTTATAGGCACATGCCCTTGAGCAGGTTTCTTAACCCCTCTGAGCGTCGCCTGGAACACACGAACCAGCTGTGGCAAGCAGGAACCGTGATCCCGCCCTTGGTGTCGTGCCAGACGCTGGGTGAGTGTCTTGTGGGACACGTTATTGTTTTAGAACTGTAACTGGGTCATGTCCCTTTATTGCCTCTGAAGCATGATGGCTGGCAGTGGTGTCCGGAGTAGGGCCCTCGAGTCCTCCCTGACTGGCCTCCTCCCTGTGCCTTCCTGTCCTTGCCTGGCATGCTGTGTGCCCTCACATCTCTGAGGCTCTGTCCCCTGCCCCATCCGGAGTCCCCTTTCCTGCCTGGGCCTGACTCCTTCTGGAGGCCTGCTGCGGACACCTTTCACCGAAGACTCTCCCGGCCCCTCGGTAGGAATGCCTGCTTCTTCCTCTCTGCTGTCCTGATCCGATTTTGCTTTCTTCTGCTTCATGTCCCAGACACTGTCTCCTCCTCTGAGCTGTCAGTGTCTTAAGCCAGAGTCTAAATTGAATTCCTTGAGTGGATTTATTTTGTGCTTCGCACATCCTAGTGACTCAGCGTGTGGGTTCAATGGGCAGCAAGTGCTTCAGAGTTGTGACCTTTGGAGGGTCCGTGTACCACTGGGGTGCATTCTGTCATTGTCCCCTGTGCTGGAGCAGATGAGGAGGGAGGACAAGTGCAACCTGTTGCTAATCCAGCCCAGTGCTCCTTCCTCCTTGCCGACTTGGAATGTGGCCTCAGAATCCTCCTCAGGAAAGCTCCCCCCTCTTGTCATAGTCCATCCTTCCGAGGTGATAGGTGACAACAACCAGCTCTCCCTGTCCCGTGCTATGGAAACGTCGTGTCATCCTCTCAACAATGATTGCTTTGTTTATTGATTCATTATAAAGAGCATGTTTAAATAAAAAAGAAGTTAGCTCCTTTAAGAAATCTTAGTAGCCAAGATGAAAGGTTTAAAAATTTTGTTGGGAGGTACTGGGTGGGTTGAAGTGTGTGTCTTAATCAAGCATGATGTGTGCCCACAGCCTTGGAAGGGGAAAGTGAGGGACGCAGTGGTCAGATTCACATCCCCTGACAGAAAAAGGAGCGGGCATGAGAAGATGTGCTGGGTAGAAACCTATATCCACTTGAGGGAGCAGACAGGACAGCCGTAGTCAAGCTGGGGGGAGAAAGACAGACATTTCCGTGCAAACCAGAGCAGAAAGTTTGGAATGGGAGTTCCCAGGAAGAGACGGGAATGTTATGAAGCATGCTTGTTTCCATTGTCTCACTGACAAAAGCCAACAAGTAACAAAGGGCTTTTCATACTTCTTCAAAATCCCAGCGCACCACTTGAAGCAAGTGGAGGAAATTTCTGGAAACCACTGACAAGCTTCCAACACCTTAGGAAAAGCAGTTTGAGGAGGGGAACTCTTTCACCTAACCTGGGTAATGATCAGGTGGGAGGATGTTGTGGTCTCCACTTGACAGGTGGGGGACTTGAGGCTGGGGAGGGGGCTAAGGTCACATAACTTGTAATTAGAGAAGCCAGAATTTGAACCCCATCTGGTTCTGAAGGCTGTGGTCTTTTCCCTACACGGGTGCGTGGGGCCACATCAAGTGCTTTATGTCATCCTGCTCTCCACTGGCAGCAAAGTCCGTTAGAGATTGGTGAGTGGATGAAGCTCACATTTTGTTGAGATGATGTTTGTGAGGGCGAGAGGTCTGTGTCTAGCTTCATTTCTATGTGTGTGGACGCCCAGCTGTTCCAGCACCATCTGTTGGAAAGACTTTCTTTGTTCCATTTTATTGTATTTGCTCAAAGGTCAGTGAACTGTATTTATGGGGGACTATTTCTGGGCTCCTCATTCTGTTCCATTGATCTTTTTGTCTCTTCTTTCACCAAACTACACTGTCTTGATTACTGCAGTTTTATAGTAAGTCTTGAAGTTGGGTAGGGTCATTCCTCCAAATTCTCCTTCAATCTCGTGTTGGCTATTCTGGGTCTTTTGCCTCTCCGTATAAACTTTAGAATCAGTGTGTTGATATCCACAAAATAACTTGTTGGGATTTTGATTGGGATTGATTTGAATCAATAGATCAAATTGAGAAGAACTGACATCTTGACAATATTGAGTCGTCTTATCCATGAACATAGACTGTCTCATTATTTAGTTCTTTGATTTTGTTTTTCTGTGTTTTATAATTTTCCTGGTAGAGCTTGTACATATATTGTTAGATTTATACCTAAGTATTTCATTTTTGGAGGTGCTGATATAAATGGTATTGTGTTTTTTATTTTCAAATTCTACTTGTTCATGGCTGGTGTGTGGGAAAGCAGTTGGCTTTTGTGTATTAGCTTTGTATTCTGAAACCTTGTTGTCATCAATGTTTGCAGCCCTGTCTTTCCATTGTTTAGGCCTCATTCCAGCTATCCCTGCTGTTGAGATGCCCTGAGAGCGGCCTTGAACTTGTAGGGCTCTGTGCCTCTGCTCACAGGTTACCCTGCCTGTAGCGCCCTTGCCTGTTGTCTCTGCCTGTTGAAGCCTTACCCATCGATCCAGAACCCGAGCTGTCTGAAATCCCTGGGGATGCCTTCCCAACACCCCTCCACAGAATTGCCTCTCTCTTCTGGGTCCCGATGACACGTTGGCTCCCATCTCGAGTTCAGCACCTTTCATGCCTCGGCCTATACTGGGGCAGCTTGATTATCGCTCGCTCTCTTCCTCTGCAGCCTGCCAACCCTCAGGGGCAAGGATGGGGACTTACTCATCAGCTGCTGGGAGCCTAGGACAGACAGCACTGTTCATGCATGCAGGGATTGAATTCAGGTAGTTGAATACAGTTGACCATGCTGGGCTTCAATGAAGCCAGGCCGCTGGGATTTAGGCTTAGGGACCTTGCTGTCTTAACTTGTTTGGGAAACCTTGGAGTGTCCCAGAATAGAATCCATTACTGACATTTCTCTGAGGTCCACATCACCTGTCACTTGGGGGCGCAGAGAAATTAAATTCATGCAGCGAGACTGGCTTTTAACTCACAACGCCCTGTTGATTGTTGTCACCCCTGGACAGCCTTCTATGAGCGTCCAGTCTCTGCTCAGGCCCTACATGGGAGACAGCCTAGAGGAGACGGATCAATTTTTTTCTTTTAAGACCACAGATGTGTGCCTTCCACTTTCTAACTCTTGGAACTTGTTGGCTTCAGGGGCTCAAGTGATGCCCTGAGGCTGATTCTGCAGTGCCCAGGATCTGTCCCTTGTCCTTGCTGAGCTGGATACAGTCTCTCTCCCAGGCCTCTGCCACCATTCTCTCCTACGGTTTCCTCTTGACTAGGAATTATGCTTCTCTGATCAAAAGCTGCTCATTTCCAGAAGGCTGATTCTGTTTTTTTTTAAGAGTTGGTTTGGAGGACAATTTATTTTAGGCCTGTTAAGTTTGATTGGACTTCCCCTTCATTGTTATGTATCCTTAGCAGCTTCAGATTCATTTTGAAAAAAACAGTTCAATCTAATTTGTGACAACTTGTGTGACTAATTAATGTTCTGCAGTACACCGTGAAACTTGCAAGGCGCCACACAAATGCCAAATCATAACACGTGTCCTGTTTGAAACTGTCTTAGCAAATTGAACATCTGTATTACAGTAATACACCATACTAGTAAATGGAACATCTTTTATTGATTCACCTTGTTAAGCAGGAAAATAATCCTTATGGCTTTATAAACCAACTGTAAGTTCTAGTAGGTGCTATTTTGAACATGAATTTAATTGAATAAATGAAGGCAGGTGTCAAACATTTAATTGGCCCTTCTCTCTCAGCCAGCTCAATCAATTTTGGAACTATTGTTGATGATGTAATTCACCAATGATATGAAACTGACATAGTGGATTAGACGCTATTGGTCTTTGGGGAGGTGGGGCTGGCTGGGCAGAGTTAATGCTTAATAACTGACTAATGTCATTGTAACCTGGTCCTTACAGAATTTTCTACTAAAGTTCCTCAAAGAGCAGACAGAAATAGGGAAGAAGGTGGTAGCAGGCTTAACCTGATTGGCCCACAAAATTGGTTTTAAAGTCTTGAGCCTTATATAAATGTCCAAATGACTGTTGTTTTCTGTTCCATCTTATTTTCCTACACATCTTCAGCTAAAAAGATTTGACTGGGAAGGTCATCTTTTTATTGTATGGCTTCTGGACCCCTCAGCCTCAGACGCCTGGCTTGAGAAGATGGTATAAAAATGGCATTTTTTTAAATAAAAGGGGTAGGAAAAAAAGATACCAGAGGAGAAATTATGGTACATCCAGACAATGGAGTATTATTCAGTGCTAAAAAAGATTTTCGAGATCTCTAGCCAGAAAAAGACCGGGAGGAAACTTAAAGGCTTATTACTAAGTGAAAGAAGCCTATCGGAAAAGGACTACAAACCGTATGAGTCCAATTAAATGACATTCTGGAAAAGGCAAAAGTATAGAGACTTAAAAAAAAAAATTAGTGGTTCCCAGGGGTGGAGTGGGGGATGAGATCAAGGGGTTAATAGATGGAGACCAGAGAATTTTTAGGGCAGTGAAAATACTCTGTATGATACCATAATGATAGATGCATGTCATTACACATTTGTCCAAACCCATAGAATGTAGAACAAGAGTGGACTCTAATGTAGATCATGGGCTTTGGGTGACTCTGGTGTGTCTGTGTCGGTTCATCAGTTGTAATAAATGTTTCTACTCTGGTGCAGATGTTGATGGTGGGGATGCTATATGTATGTGCGGGCAGAGGGTACATGGGAAGTCTCTGTACCTTCCTGTCAGTTTTGCTGTGAACCTAAAACTGCTGTAAAAAATGATCTTAATTAAAAAAAATATATCGGAAAATAACTGAAGTAACTTTGGTGTTTAAATGGAATCCCTATGATTAGATTTGCCTTTGGAGTGGCCACTTGGTAGGGATGGATCAGTGGGGGAGACTGAGGCAGGGAACCAGGTGAGGTATTATCACGGTCTTCTGTGCATGGTGGCCTGGACCCTGCTGGCATCTGGGGTTGGGGAGGAGGGGATGGAGCCCATCACGAGGTGGCAGGTGGAACTGATTGATTTGGTGGCAGGGGCATGGGTGGGGCGGGGGGGGGGGGAGAGCTGACATTGATCACTTGTCACCGAGCAGTTTGACACACGGGGCTCTATGGTGGGTGTTTCGCACCCAGTCCTCGCTGGAACTTGTCAGCCACCTTGGGTGATCAGTTTGGGCAACTCTGATGAGGAGCCTGGGGCTTAGTGAGGTTGAGGTTGTTCCAAGGTCACCCCTACAATAGCAGGACCCTTGTCCAAACATGGAATGGGTGGAATCCACAGGCCTCAGGGACTGTCTAGATTGGGGTGGGGCAGGAGTAGGGGGGAGGAGAGATGTCTCTCTTCCTTCTCCTGCAGATCCAGCCCCAGAGCCTCCTTATTCAAAGGCACCCCCACCACCCTTGCATGATTCACCCCATTTCCTACCAGCTGACTTAGTTCTGGCCTCTGTGAGAGAGCACTGCACTTGGAGTCCATGGCTCAGGGGTGGACCCACCTCAGGCCCCCCTCACCGGCTGCCTTCAGGCTACTTTACCTCTCAGAGTGTCAGTGTCCTCCTCAGAAAAATGCAGGTGACAGTATCACTGTGGGAAGGGAAAAAAAAATCACGGAAAAGAAGCCAGTACCAGGCCCAGTGCTGAGGGCGATAAGAATATCCTGTGCTCAAGGGGCGCCCGGGTGTCTCCGTCGGTTAAGCATCTGCCTTCAGCTCATCTTGTGATCTCAGTGTCCTGGGATCGAGCCCCACGTCAGGCTCCCTGCACAGTGGGGAGTCTGCTTCTCTCTCTCCCTCTGCCCCTCCCCCTGCTCATGCTCTCTCTCTCTCAAATAAATAAAATCTTAAAAAAAAAAGATTCTGTGCTCGATGCCTTTCAGTAATGTTGGATTTGACTCCATGGGGAGTTCTGAGTTGTGGCACATAACTGGACTTTGGAAAAAAAAGATGTAATTCTTTTCCATCAAATTTGGTGTGTAGGGCTTTTTGCCCAATAACATCGGGACACACACCTCCTGTTTTGGAGGTGGCAACAGGCCATCTGTGAAGACCTCTGTGAAGACCTTCGGGTGAGAGTGGTCACTCTGTCTTGGTCAGTGCTCTTGGAGAACTTAGCTCTAGAAACATCACCTGCTTTACCTACACGTACTTGTCTGTTCACCTTAACAGTGGCTGCAGGCTGTTGAAACTGCTCCTCTGGTGGCCGGCTGGCTGCGCGCATATCATCATTTTCTCTTGGCTTTCTCTTTAGTGGTGGCTGTTTACATAAAGGAGTCCTGGTGGCCCACCGAAGACGTCCTACGAACCTCTGATCCTGCTAGAGAAGGTCTGATGAAGGTGAGGTGGTGTAGACTGAAATAGTGCAAAACAGGTTTTAAAGTCACTGTGCTTATTATCATGTTAATAATTGAAAGCAGTCTGCCTTGGTGTTTAATCTTCTAGGGCTGCTGAAACAAAGTTTCACAGACCGGGGGGCACTGAAACAGCAGAAATTTGTTGTCTCATAGGCCCTGAGACTATAAGCCTGAAACCAGGGTTCCTTCTTTTTTTTTTTAAAATGACAGATCTTGTTCTTTTTTTTTTTTTAAGATTTTATTTATTTATTTGAGAGAGAGAGAATGAGAGACAGAGAGCATGAGAAGGAGGAAGGTCAGAGGGAGAAGCAGACTCCCTGCTGAGCAGGGAGCCCAACGCGGGACTCGATCCCGGGACTCCAGGATCATGACCCGAGCCGAAGGCAGTCGCTTAACCAACTGAGCCACCCAGGCACCCAAACCAGGGTTTCTTCTGAGGGCCGTGAGGGAGAATCTGTTTCAGGCATCTGTCCTGGCTGCTGGGGGCCTCAGGTGTTCCTTGGCCTGGAGATGACCTTCTCCCCATGTCTTCACATCATCTTCCCTCGGTGAGGGTCTCTCTCTGTTCAGATCCCTCCTTTCTATATGGACACCAATCATCTTGGATTAGGGCCCACCCTAATGACTTCATCTTCACTTGATCATCTGCAGAGACTCTATGTCTAAATAAGTCACATTCCCAAGTACTGGGCGTTAGGGCTTGCAACAACTTTCTGGGGGATGAGATTCAATCTAGAATGCCCTGCCACTAAGGAAAATAGTAATAAAAGGCTGTATGCAACAGGCATCAGGCTATTGGCAGATGTCTCTTACCTTCCTGAGTGGCCTCCCATGTCTTCGTTTTAAAACTTAAATCCCCATCGTCTCTCTAGTGTGTAGGAAAATTCTGCCTATTGCATCCAAGTCATGTTTTTTGGTACTTACTCTGAGTCAGATATTGTGTTAGGTACTCGCCTATGTCCTCAGACTCTTTATAGGGATTATCTAATTTTAGAATCCTCAAGATATTTGTTTTGCAGATGCAGAAATTGAGGCTGAGCCACACAGCTAGAGAGTGATTGAACTGGACACAAACTCCAGTCTCATTGACGTCAGCCCTGGAGGTCTTTAATGGGCTGTGGCTGTATGGAGCCATTGTAAAGCCAAAACCTAGGATGGCAGGGGTGAGGGCAGGTGCCACAGCAGCACCTTGGAGTCCCTGTGGTGTCCGCTCAACTGCAGTTTGGCTGGGTCACCGGCCGACGAGAAAGGTAGTAACTAGTGAAGAATTTGGACTATTTGCCTCACGTCTGTCCATTTTCATTTGACTTCTTGGCAGTCTTGAAATGGTGGATCTGTCCACAGTTGTTTGGAATTCCACTTGATCTCCCTCATTGGGATCTACAAGTACTGAATGAAGTATCAGTATTCTTTTGGGTTTGGTTTAGAGAACAAATTGATAATCTGGGTTTTTTCCTTCTCTTGAACAATTTAAAAAAACAAAAACAAAAACAAATTCAGTTTTTTCCCCTTTAAACAACAACTTCATTGAGATATAATTCACATACCATAAATTTCACCCTTTCAAAGTATACAATTCAGTGATTTTCAATATTTGCAGAGTTGTGCATCAGTCATCACTATTGAATTCTAGAATGTTTTCATCACCCCCAAAAGAAACCCCTTACCCTTCAGCAGTCACCCCTCATTTCCCTCTTGCCCCAGCCCCTGGCAAGGAACCTGCTTTCTGTCTCTGTGGATTTGTCTATCCTGGACATTTCGCATCCCTGGAATTGTATAATATGTAGGCTTTTGTGTCTGGCATCTCTCACTGAACATAATGTCTTCAAGGTTCATCCACATTGTAGTGTGCGTTAGAGCCTCCTTCCTGTTTATGGCTGGATCATATCCCACTGCATGGCTACAGCATGTATGTTTATCCGTGTATCTGTTGATGGACACATGAGTTTTTCCCACCTTTTGGTCATTAGGAACGATGCCACTATGAACATTTGTGCATAAATTTTTGTGAGCTTATATATTTTCAATTCTCTTGGGTATATACCCAGGAGCAGAATTGCTGGTCATATGGTAATTCTCTATATAACTTGTTGAGGAACCACCGAACTGTTTTCCACAGCAGGTGCACCGTTTAACAGTCCCACTGGTAACATCTGATGGCTTCCATCTCTCCATGTCCTCCCTGACACTTGTTATTGTCTGTTTTTTTAATGCTCTCCATCCTACTGGGTGGGAAGTGGTATCTTATTGTGGTCTTGAGCTGCATTTCTCTGGTGGCTAAGGGTGTTAAACATTTTTTCATGTACTTATTGGCCATTCGTATATCCCCTTTGGGAAAATATTTATTAAAATCCTTGGCCCACTTTTTAATTGGATTATTTGACGTCTCACTGTTGAGTTGTAAACATTTTCCATATATTCTGGATGCAAGTCCTTATTGCATGTATTGCAATATTTGATTTGCAAATATTGTTTTCCCGTCTGTGGGTTGTCTTTTTCATGCCTGTTTTCCCTTCCCAGCTTTATTGAGATATATCTGACATAAACATTGTGTAAATTTGAGGCGTAGAAGATGTTGATCTGAAATACTTACATATTGCAAAATGATGGCCACCATGGTGTTGGCTAATACCCGCATCATATTACATAATTACCATTTTTTTTTTGTGATGAGAACATTTAAGATCTACTCTCTTAGCGACTTTAATATAATACAGTATTATTAGCTATAATTACCCTGCTGTATATTAGATTCCCAGAACTTATTCATCTTATAATTGGAAGTTTGTACCTTTTGACCGACATCTCTCTTCTCCCACCCCCAGCCTCTGGTAATCACCATTCTATTCTCTGTTCCGATGAGTTGGGTTTTGTAAGATTTCACATGCACGTGAGATCATGCAGTACTTGTCTTTGCCTGACTTACTTCACTTAGTATAATGCCCTCTAGTTACATCCATATTGTTGCAAACAGCAGGGTATTTTCAGGTCTGTTTTTTTTTTTTTTTTTAAGATTTTATTTATTTATTTGACAGAGAGACATAGCGAGAGAAGGAACACAAGCAGGGGTGTGGGAGAGGGACAAGCAGGCTCCCCGCTGAGCAGGGAGCCCGATGCGGGGCTCAATCCCAGGACTCTGGGATCATGACCTGAGCCGAAGGCAGAGGCTTAACGACTAAGCCACCCAGGTGCCCTCAGGTCTGGTTTTAATTGACTCAGTAGATACTGTTTTTAAAAGTGTCCCCTCCTCCCACCCCCAGCAAATTTAACAGTGGCTTGAGATTCAGCCAATGAGTGTGGGGTACCCAATGGGATGGCCTGGCGTACTCATTTATCTTGCTGTTCCGTCCCCTTCCCACAGGTGGGCCAGAGGTATTTAGTGGTTGGGGTTCTGAATGCCAGGAGGAGTCTGACTTGCTCTTTAAATATTTTTTTTTTTTCCCCAGAACAAGAGTGGTCACTTCTTCCGTGTGTCCATTCCTCCATGTTTAGATGAGGGAAACCCCAGATTTTCTGAAAATGTGGCCTATGTTATGGACAGAAAGAAACTTGGATGCCACTTGCACTTAATGAACCGTGTTGTAAAGATCGATCTGCCTCATCTAGGGAGATAGTTTCCCTCTCCATTTGTAGAATATGGGGTCTTGATTTTTTTTTCTCTCTTAATTACATTTTGTTTCTTAGCCAGCTATTCATAAATTACCAAAAAAAAAAAAAAGGCTTAATGTTCTTTCTGTTAACATAATTACTAGTCCTAATTGAGGGATTAGAACTGGATCTTGGTTTTGTGTTTCCAGAAACGTTTCTAAGTCAGAATCACACACATTTCTCCCCCCGCCCCGTAATGAAATTGGATAAATTAAGTGCATTTTCTTTCCTCCTTTTTCTCCTGCCAGTTTTTGATTGGATATTTCCTTTCTGCCAGATGCAATCTGCTTTTCTCTTCTGGCTTTCCTCTGAACTTTTTGGTTTTATAAGTTGAAAAATATAACCTCCCACATCACCCCACTCAGGTTTTGTGACCAGCTAGTGATTCTTCACGTCTGAACTGGATTTGGCTGCTACTGTCTGAGATACAAAATTGGGGTGGCTTCTCAGAGCTGAGCAGGTGTGGTTTTCACAAAGCTTTTCCTCAGTTAAGATTTGGCTCCAGATGAAGGTGAACTGTTTTACATTCTGGACCAATTAATAAATTTATTGGCACCAAACACTTTGTGCCATTTGCGAGAGGGCAGCAAGCTGCCTTATTTTTTATTAGAGCATTTGAAAACAAGTGTTTTGTTTGTTTGTTTGTTTGTTTTACCCACCCTTCCCCAAAAACAAGTGTTTTTGACCAGTGGAAGAAACTGAGGCTCAGAGAGTTGGCATTGCTAAAGATCTTTCGGCAAATCCACAGGCCAAGAAGCCACAGTCACCCATGATGATGATGATGATGATGATGATGATGATGATGATGATAAAACTTTAAGGATTAAGTATTCAATATAAAACTAAGTGTAGATATTTATATTAAACTTCCCATTTCCAAAACCTTGGTTGTAATGGATGAAGATGCAGAAGGCAACCATGGGCTGGGCTGTCGCAGGTACACCAGGCTGGGACTCAGAAGCCCTGGCCTATTGTTTTGAGCCTGCCGGCCTCTGACAGAGCCCTCATCCAGCTGTCATATAAGTCCTCTTTGGAATGAGGCAGGGAAATCAATAAATGTAGTCACTTACCCTCCTTGAGTTTCAATTTCCTTACTTACAAATCAGGACCTCCCCAGTGGGTAAGAGACTCGAATGCTAGCTTGTGGGTGGAAGTCACAGCCCATTTAATGGCATTGCAGATCTCATGGTGATGCATAGGATGGGTGAAAAATGCCCACACAAGCAGGCTGTCACATAGAAGTCTTGTCAGAGTTACAATCTAATAAAACAATACTGTCACTTGATCAACAGTTGACTGGGTTCATCTGAAGAATCACATTGAGTGCTGGCTTGTGGTTGTCTGGAGGAATGCATTTAGAAGGACTCTGTGACCATGTCCAGGCTCAGCCACATAGAGTAGGATTGATTAGTTATGTCTGCTGTGGGTGCCGGAGCTGGAGGCCTCTGTTTATGCCACATATTTGCCACCTGTGGGCTATACAAATGCAGAAAATTTTAACAGGCGGCACCATGAAGTCATTTTGACTTGTTAATGCTAAAGCTCTGTGTGGGCCTGACCTTGACCACATAGTTTCTTCACCTGTCATGACATTGTGGGAGGCAAGAAGTGGTTTCATTTTATAGCCTTAGAACAAGATGGCCCTTGACTCCCCGTAATTCTCTGGGGTTGGGACTGTAGTGTGTGCTCCAGATCTACCACATCACAAACCATTGAAAATCATCTGCTTCTGATGTAGCCATTGATCCCCCCAATTCTTTTTTTTTTTTTTGATGCCCCCAATTCTTTACCATCCTTCTGAGGGCCAGAATTCTGGGACTGTTATTAAAAATGGCGGATTGGATTTATTTCTAGACACATCCAGGGGATCTGCTGAAATGCCTTGCGTGCCCCTCCAGAGGTAACTTCTTGTTTTTTGACCTGCAATGGATTGTCCTCTGTCTACTTACATTCCATATAGGTGGCCCGGGAGGGACCCCGGGAGACCCCTCTGGGCACTGCCCCTCACTCCTGGAGGCCGATGGGTGCGAAAGGTCAGGGTTGTGAAAACCCCCGTGAGGGACTATGATTCACATTTTGGCTCTTGAGCATGAACGGAATCGTGTGATGGCGCACACACCTGGCCCCGATGTGTGGGTTGGTTCCAAGTGCAAAATTTATCGCATGTGATTTTCCTCTCTCACTTGCTTGTTCTTTCTTTCTTATTTATTTATTTTTTTCCCTTCAAAGGTTCAGTCATTTGGGGAAAGGATTGTGCTTTTCATTCTAAACGTCGTTATTTTTGGAAGATTGGAGAGAAATTTGGATGATGGTGACATGTTTTTTTTACCTCACTCTGTGAAGGAGCAAGCAAAGATTCTGTGGCGGGATGGATCAGCTGTTGGATTTTACACAACCAAAAGGAAAGGTAAGGGACACGCTGCCCCAGGTCGGGGGGAGGGGTGGGGTGGGGAGGCTCCCTAGATGTCTGCCTGCCTCCGAGGACTCCCTCAGCACAAGTGTTCCTTGGAGAGAATCTTCTGGCACAGGAAGTGTCACTAATTCAGCTGTCCTGTAAATAAACCCAAGTAAACCCAAGGTATGGATTTCATTTTCTCATTGCTCATTTTACTGGCAAATAGGGTGAAAACCGTGTCCTTTTGATTCCCAGGCAGTGCCATGTCCCTCATAAAATGTTTATTGCTGCTAATGGTGTAAAATGACTCTGCAAAACATGATGCTCTTCATTTCTTTTCTTTAATGTTACCAATTAGCCGTCAGGAAAAATACCATTGCTAATAGCTGACATGTGGCTCAAAAGCACACTGGATGCCCAGATTTACAGACATTACCTCAGAGGAGGGGGAGGTCGGCCATGATATCAAGGTCAGGGTAAAATACTGGGACTTATTTTTAGGGGCTGCGATGAGAAGTGAGTGTGATATTAGGACCATTTTGCCTCAGGGATTTGGTCTCTTTCTTTAAAGTTGTTTTCTTTAATGCTTTCTTGAGTTTTTTAAAAAGCTGTCAACATCTCTACTCCAAGCAGTCCCAGCCCTGTCCTTCAGTTCTTATTAAGTCCTAAATTTGAGCAAGAATAAAGTTTCCTGGTGAAGCACCACGGACATGCTGTTCTCCTGGTTTACATGTTTTTCTCAGGGGGTTCGGAAGGCTGATTATGGTGTTGAGCTTTGTTCACACTGTGTTTGTTCCACTGGTCCAGGATGGAGGAAATCCACTTTTCTCCCTTTTCTCCCTCTCAGTGTGAGATGACCAGTTTCCCATGCAAGTAACTCTGGTAGTTAACTGTTTGTCAAGGTCAGTCCAGATACTCAAGTAGAGAGGTTGGTTGTATCTGCCTTGTTCTTCCAGAGGCTGACCCAGAACTCAGAGTGGAAGGAGGACCTTAAGATGTCGAGCTGAGGCAGACTAGACTAGGTGCTTGGATTTCTGCCTCTTCTTCATTTTTGATGAATTCCACAAATTTGGTGGAAAGTTCTCTGAAGCTGCTTACTGGGTCACGCCGTTTCATCCATGAACTGATTTTTTTTAAGTGGCAATTGAATTTTAGTTACTCAATTTATTTCATTTAAGAAGTACAAACCAGTAGAATATATGCTTCAGGTATACCTTTCCAATTCAGACGTTTTTTTTTTTTTACTGTCTTTTGCTGGATTAGCTTATTTTTGGAGAGACAGAATAAAAATATTTCTGTTAGAATAATTACATACATGTTGCCACCAGCCATGTGTGAGATTTCCTTGCCAATACTTGGTATTGTGAGTCTTTTTAATTTTACCTATTCTACAAGGTGGGAAGTAGTATTTAATTTTGGTTTTAATTTGCATTTCCCTAATCGTGAACGATATTGATTATGTTTTCATGTGCTTTGTTGATGGTCACGTATCTTCTTTAAGTGTCTGTTAAATATTTTAGCCCATATTTTATTGGGTTGTTTGCTTATTGCAGTTTCTTCGTATGTTATAGATGGCAGTTCTTTATCAGATATGTATTTGGAAAACATTTTCATTTTGGCACAACAGTATTTTTCAGAGAGCAGACATTTGAAATTTTGATGAAATCTATTTTTTATCAATTTACCAATTTTCATTATATTCAGTTCAAAATATTTTCTAATTTGTGATTTTTATGAGTTCTTTAAAGTAAGTTTTAAATTTCCAGATACTTCAGATGTTTTACTTATTTATTTTTGATTTCTAACTTAATTCTGTTGCAGTAAGAGAATGTAGTCTATTACATTTTAAGATTTTAGAAACTATTGAGAATTGTTTAATGGCCCTTTATATGGTCTGTATTGGTAGACATGCCCTGTGGACTTGAAGAAATGTGTATATTCTGCAGGTATTGGGTTTAGTGTTCTGGGAATATCAGTTGGGATAAGGTAATTAATAATGTCATTTAGATTTTCTGCATTCTTACTGGTATTTTTGTCTAGTTCTATCAATTTCTGAGAGTTTGTTAAAGTCTATGATTGTGGATTCATCTCTCATTTTAGTTCTGTTAGTTTTTACTTTAAGTGTTTTGAAGCTTTGTTATCAGTTACATCTATATTTATGATTGTTATACCTACCTGATATATTGACCATTTTATCATTATGAAGTCCCCAATTGTCTTCAGTAATATTTCTTGTTATGAAGTCTGTTTTGTTTGATATTAATATATAGACCCATCATCTTTCTTATGCTTATTGTTTGCATGGAATACATTCTTTGTAGCTTTTTACTGTTAGTCTGTTTATGTCTTTATTATCTGAAGCATATATTTTGTTGACAGAATACAACTCGGTCTTGGATTTTATTTATTTATTTATTTACTTTTAGATTTTATTTATTTGTCAGAGAGGGAGAGAGAGCATTTGCATGCTCACACAAGCAGGGGGAGTGGCAGGCAGTGGGAGAAGCGGGCTCCCCACTGAGCAAGGAGCCCAGTGCAGGACTCAATCCCAGGAACCTGAGACCTGGGACCTGAGACACTTAACCTACTGAGCCACACAGACATCCCTGGGCCTTGGATTTTAAACCTAGTCTTAAAAATGTCTGTTTAAAAAAAAAAAAAAAAGTCTGTCTTTTGAATGGAGTGTTAGTCCACTTACATTTAATTATTGATATATACTGAGGTCTTCCCTTTTGCAGTTTGTTTTGTGTCTTCTGTATTTTTTGTTCCTCTGTCCCTCCTTTGTGTGTTCTTTTATTTTAATCAGATATTTTTTAGTATTTCATTTTAATTTCTCTATTGGCTTTCTAGTTCTATATTTTTGCATTTTTAAATTTTTAGTTTTTGCTCCAGGGATCACATATGCATCTTAAAGTTTTCCCAATTTACTTACAGTTAATACTGAATTACTTCAGATGAAATACAGAAATCTTGCAACAGTATATTTTTGTTTACCTCTTATTTACATAGTGTTATTGTTATATATTAGATCTGTTTATGTTATAAACCTATCATTATGGATTTATAATTTTTAATTTAGTAGTCATATGTTTTAAAATAAATAAATACAGTTAAAATCTTTCTCACATACTTATCTTTAAAAAAATTTTTAATATAGGTCCCACTTGCCATTCAGTGTCATTTTTCCTTTAGGTCGAAGTACTTCCTTTAGAATTTGCTGTAGTGTGGTTCTGCTGGCAACTAATATCTCAGTTTTTGTTTACTGAAAATCTATTTTATTTTGCAGTCATATTTGAAGGGTAGTTTAGCTGGATATAGAATTATTACTGATAATCCTCCCCAACCCCCTTCAGTGCTTTGAATATGTTTTTCCAGTCTTCTGGCTTTCATAGTTTCTGGTGAAAAGTCAGCCAGTTATTTATTATTATTCCCTCATACATAACATGTAGGTTTCTCTGATGGCTTTCAAAGTTTTCCCTTTAACTTTAGCTTTTTTGTAGTTTGACTGTAGTGTGTGTCTAGGAATGATTTTATTTTTGTTTATCTTGAGGTGTGGTGAGCTTCTTGAATCTTTATGTTTTCTACCATATTTTGGAAGTTTTGGGCCATTATTTCTTCAATTTTTAAAAAAATTCTGCTTTCATTGTTCTTTTCCTGGGATTCCAGTTGTGTGTATGCTGGGGTGCTTCATAGTGTCTTAAGTTTTGTCTCAGAGGTTTTATTCGTTTTTCTTCAAACATTTTTCTTTGTTGGATAATTTCTACTGGCACATATTCAAGTTCGCTTGCCATCTCCAGTCTGTCGTTGAGCCCATTGAAAATTTTTAGTTATTGTAGTTTTAAGCTCTAGAATTTATATTATTTTTTGTAGTTGCTATTTCTCTGTTGAGATTTTCCATATATTTCCCTTTAACTTTTTGAATTATTTTATTTCAATACTTTGAATATATTTGTAAAGCCATTTTGAGGCCTTTGCAAAATTCAACATCTGGGTCTATTTAAAATTAGTTATATCGACTACCTTTTTTTTTTCCCCCTCTTGAGTATGGGTCATACTTCCCTGTTTTTTTTTCATGTTGAATAATTTTTGGTTGAAAATTAGATGTTGCAGATATAGTGTAACAACTAATTTTTTTGGTGTGTGTTTTCTGAGGATTTTTAGATTTTTGATCTAGTAGCTGTTCAACCTGCCTAGATTTAAATGGTAGACTTTGTCTCCTTTGTGATCTATAGCTGCTGACATCTGTCTGTGTGACTTCCCATGGCTGTTTCTTTAGCCTGGCCCTGTAGAGGTCTTCGCTGTGCCTGCAGATTTGGTGGCCAAAGATTTGAATATGGATTTGGCTTACCTTTCCTGTTTTTTTTTTGTGGTTTTGTGTTTTATTTTGTTTTGTTTGTTTTTGGCTCCTGCTGGTTTGGGGTTCTGTACTTTCACTGTTCAAGCCCATTTGGCTTCAGCTCTCTGCCACTTGAGCTGTCTCAGTTGAGGAATGTCTATATTTGAGAAAAGCACCAAACTCTCAGATCTGATCCTGTGTGGTGCCATTTTTCAAACTATCTCTCTGGTCTTTGACATATTTCTTGTTGGGTTCCGTGGGGGCTCCTTCACTCATGTGTAGGCTAGTTGTAAGCTAGGGATTTGGGCAGTTGCTCTGAATTTGAGTTTGGTTCATTCTGTGGTTCTTATGCTGCTTTAACTTTCCAGCTACTTTCTTAATCCTAAATCTGATCTCTGACACCTTTAACTGGTAATTTTTCAGCTTTTCCCACCAGTGGTTTCTGTAGCTTTGGGGGTTGAGTTATACCCCATGGTCAGTAAACTGCAAACTCATAGGTTTTACCTAGTCCAATTGCAATTTTCTTTTCTTTTCTTTTTTTTTTTTTTTAAGTAGGCTCCATGCCCAGTGTGGAGCCCACCGCCAGGCTTCAACTCACGACCATGAGATCAACACCTGGGCTGAGATCAAGAGCTGGACGTTTAACCAACAGAACCACATAGGTGCTCTTTCCAGTTGCAATTTCCTGAAATTAAATTTTCGTCTACCTAGTGGTGTCTTTAAATGATTTCTTACATTTATTTCTTAAGTAGTTATTATATGTGGGATTTGCGCTACCATTTCCTTCCACCACCATTATCTGATGGGGATCCTGTTCAGATATGGATCATAGAATTTTATTCCTTTCCTTCTCATCTTTTTCTATAATCAGAGAGAGGGATATATCTTGATGAATTAAGAAATGGTTAATATAGCAGGGCGCCTGGGTGGCTCAGTCGTTAGGTGTCTGCCTTCAGCTTGGGTCACGATCCTGGGATCCTGGGGTTGAGTCCTGTGTGGGGCTTCCTGCTCGGTGGGGAACTTGCTTCTCCCTCTCCCTCTGCTGCCGCCCCTGCTTGTGCCCTCTCTCTCCGTCAAATAAATAAATAAAACCTAAAAAAAAAAAAAAGAAAGAAATGGTTGATATAGCAGCATATAAGTATGTTAAACAAAACGATTTAGTTAGTGAATAGATATATTTTATTATGTCTTATTATTTGCACACATGATTTACGAAAAATCACAGTGAATACATGTGGTTTAATGGACTACAATAGGAGGAGTTTGTAGTTCACAAGTTCAGAACAGTTAACGTTTCTTCAGTCTCGGCTCTGTCCTCTGTGCTTGTCAGGGCATTATGCAGTGTTTTTGTGGATATGGGCATAGCACATGGCATGCTTCTCAACTTCGCAGCATTACAATTTTTCCTTTTGATTCAGAATATCTGTTAATTTAGCTTAAGCTGGGCTGCAGTGTATAATTTCATTCTGAGAGGAAAAGCAAATGTGCAGATTCACTGCATAAATTGGATCACAGGGGCCAGGGGTCACCTATTTAAGAGTATACATTGTTTCTAAGAGCTTTCTTGGCACATACTTTTAAGTATTTTAAAAATTTATTAGACAGTAAAATTGACCTTATTTTTTTTTGGCTTTATAGTTCTGTGAATTTTGACCTATGTATAGATTCATATAACTACAACCATAATTAAAATACAGAGTAAAATCCACCATCCCCAAAACCTCCTTCATGCTATCTATAGTCATTCCGTACCCCCTAGTTGCCACCTGAAACCCCTGGCAACCATTGATTTATTCTCCGTCACTATTGTTTTGTCTTTTCTAGAGTGTTATGTAATGGAATCAAATAGTTTGTAACCCTTTGAGACTGACCCTTTTCTTCTTCTTCTTTTTTTCTTAAGATTTTATTTATTTTAGATAGAGATAGCACGAGCAGAGGGGAGGAGGAGAGGAACAGGGAAAGAATCTCAAGCGGACTCCGAGCTGAATGTGGAGCCTGACCTGGGGCTTGATCCCAGGACTCTGAGATCATGACCTGAGCTGAAATCCAGACCCGGCCACTCCAACAACTGAGCCACCCAGGCGCCCCAAGAGACTGACTCTTTTCACTCGGCATAATGCTATTCATCCAAGTCAATGTGTAGATCAGTAGTTTGTGCCTCTTTATTGCTGAGGAGCACATTCAGTTTGAAACAAGTGGGCGCCTTTGTATAGGCTGAATGAGATCTTTTCAGGTAGACCTCTCTTTGGGAATATTTTCTTAATAGGCTGGTTTGCATTTCTCCCTTCATTTGACTGTTCAGTAATTGTCTTTTATATGAAATAGTGACACTTCAGCCATTTAACTATTTTATGTTGAAATTCTCCCTAGGTAATCAAAACTAATGAGGTTTTACTTTAACTTTTGTTCTCAAACCACTAGTCCACAAGACTGTTAGCTTTCAAGGGAAGAAAATCCTGGACCGGTAAGGGGCGAGTTGGCCAATTTGAGGCAGACCTAAGAAGTGTTTTGCTTTTGTATAAAAATCTAAAAAGAACAGCTTTATATTTCAGATGTCTGAAAACTCCAACACTAATGCAAATCATAAAAGCAGGAGTGACACTTAAAAGTATTAAATTAGGTGATTTGCAATCCAGACAAGCATGTGACCTTCGAGATGGCAGTGATGTTTCGAAGTGACCTCAGCTGCCCTGCTCATCGCAGTGGGGGGGGGGTGAGGGTCTTCTGCTCTCCCCTCCCCCAGATGTCCAATGCCACAGGTACCTCCTGCTGGGTTGTCTCATCGGGCAGGCCCCCCCCAGGCCCTCTTCTGGACTTCAGCAGAAACATAAGTAACGAAGGTGGCATGAGTGGGGAGTGCGGTGTTGGATCAGGTACCGACTGCTGCCCAATGAGAAAGGGGTTGCTGTTGATGAGGAATGGAGGTCCCCTTGAAGACGGGGTATTGGAGGGTGCAGGGAGAAATGCACAGGATGCAGCCTGGCTTCGTCTGCTGGGATGTGCACCAGCAGCTGCTGCATTCTCAGCCTTGCAAACCTGCTAACTTTGCCCACTTATATCTCCTGCTTCCTCATAGGCTTGACTTTAGTTTGCTACGATGCCCACCTGGCCTCTCCCTGTGCCTGCCTTAAAGGGCCAAGATCTATTGTGGTCCTCGTTTCACTTCATTTAAAGTCTCTCGGAAGAATCAGATTGGCCCAGCTGGCCTGTGGATTGGTTTTCTTGTGCATCATGGGTTCACCTTCAGCTTGACTGTGGATGGGGGGGCTGGCTTTCATGGTTCAGATATGGCCACCTGGCCTTCGTTTTTAGCTGTGGTGGGGCCATGTTAAAGGACCGTAGGCTGGATAGACAGCCCATAATAATCCATGGAAGAATCCTGTTTATAAAGTCTCAGTCTGGCCTGGAATACTTGCAGTCACCACCACCAGGCAGCCCTTCATTGCTGCACAGTGGACGATGTGTAATAGACGGAGTGCTCAGCAGACAGTTCGTGCTGCTCACATATTATTGGCTACAGGAGTTCTCAGGTTCCATCCAAGACCTGCTGCATCAGAAACCCTGGCGGTAGACTGGGCCCCTTCGATCTGTCTTAACAAGCCCTCCAGGTGACTCCCAAGGACTGAAGTTGGAGAAACACTCACCCAAGGCATGCATTCTCAGTGGGGAAGCATTGCCCCCAACAATCAAACCTTTTTTTTGGGAAGCAAAAGAATCATGGATAATACAATGGTCTGTGGCTCTCCAAACCTAAACCCTACCCCACAAAGTGTTATTCCTTAGTATTTAGTTGGGGGGGAGGGTGGTGATTAGGAAAAAATGGCTCCTTAGGTTGGTAATAATGAGAAAACATTTGGGCAACACCACTTGAGAGTGTATACTTAAAAGAGAAACTGCGAGGGGCACCTGGGTGGCTCAGTCAGTGAAACGTTTGCCTTTGGCTCAGGTCATGATCCCAGGGTCCTGGGATCGAGTCCCGCACTGGGCTCTCTGCTCAGCGGGGAGCCTGCTTCTCCCTGTGCCCCTCCCCCTGCTCTTGCTTTCTCTCTCTCTCTCTCTCTCTCAAATAAATAAATAAGTAAAATCTTAAAAAAAAAAAAAAGGAACCGCTAGCTGAAGCATATACTCAGCTTCTCCTGAGGGGATGCACAGCTGTCTCCCACAATGGTTGGACATGTGTATACTGTCACCTGCAAAAGGCGAAGAGTGTTTGGTGCTCCACATCTTTATCAACACTGGTATTGTCCAGCTTTTTTTGTGGTTGCTGATCCCGTGGCTATGAAATATTTTATTTTAGAGCCTATTTTCTGATCATTGCTAGTCGGATAGAGATGCCATCCATCTCTTACATGTTGATCTTATGTCTGTTAACCTTGCTAGACTTTCCTCTTAGTTCTATAATTTGTTGGTAGTTTTCTTTGGCTTTTATAATTTTCCTTTGCTCTAGGCCACGTGGCCTAGATTATGTGCAGGGTCCAGCACAGAGTTGAACTGGAGCAGTTCTTGCTCCTGTAATCCAAAAAGGAGGTGAATTACTGATACAGATTTTATTTATTTATTTATTTATTTATTTATTTATTTATTTATTTATTTATTTATTTGACAGAGAGAGACACAGCGAGAGAGGGAACACAAGCAGGGGGAGTGGGAGAGGGAGAAGCAGGCTTGCCCGACGCAGAAGCAGGGAGCCCGACGCGGGGCTCAATCCCAGGATCCTGGGACCATGACCTGAGCCGAAGGCAGACGCTTAACGACTGAGTCACCCAGGTGCCCCCAGATTTTCTTCTATTTAACAACCTGAGATAAAGTCAAGTTGGCCAAAGTTATTTAAGCAGATAAACTCTTTTCCCCAATATTTTAGAGATAAATCAAATTTCATGGCACCTTATAAATAGATTCCTCTTGTTTTTTTTTAATTCCTCTTGTAATAGTAAAATGAAACTTTTAGAAGAAAAATGATATAATTAATGCTTATCTCTAAATGTGTCTTGTTTGGGGGTGGTTCAGGTTAATGCATTGTTTTCAATTGTTCTCGAGAAAAGGCAAGTATTACAAATAGGTGTTATAAACGCTTAGTCCTCCCTGTAAAAGTGATGTTTTTCTGGAGTGGGCACTGGCAACTATGGCCTGGAGGTCAAATTCTGCTCATCGCCTATTTTTGTAAATAGAGTTTTATTGGAACATAGCCATGCCCATTCGTATTGTCCACAGCTGATTTTGTCCACAACTGCAGAAATGAGTGCTTGCTCCTAAAGCCTAAAGTATTTTCTGTCTGGAATTTACAGAAAAAGTTTGCTGGTGCCTAGTCCGGCAGATAGAATTTAAATGTCTCATACTTTAAAAAATAAAATGATTTTATGCAGATAGGTGTTAGCAGCGCTCCCTGGCGGGAAGAATTCAGGAACATCCAGATCATTTACTGATGTCTTCAGTAGATGCTCAGCTGCCCCAGATTCCAAGGAAGTCTGGCTCTGACCTTGTGCAGTGGGTTCCCAGGGAGTCTGGCTCTGACCCGGTTCCAAGGGATATCTGGCTCTGACCTTGTACAGTGGGTTCACCACCCACAGGTAGTATGATTGTAACAAAAGGAGAGTGCTAATGGCTGGCAAAAGTTAACACTTTTAGCTAGTTCTCTGTTGGGTTTCCATGGGTTAGGAGTATCCCAAATATCTTTATAGTCTGAACTTAATCTCTTGGACTGGCAACTGTTGCCTGAATTTGGATTTTTAGAGCAGTTATTCTTAAAATGTGTCAGAGCCAAGCGTCTCCAACCACCACGGACAGCATATTGTCTTTGGGATTAGCAGAGCGAACCTGGACAGGTGCTTCCTAGCACCCACAAATGCTACTTTGCAAAAGGAAACGCACCAAGAGCCAGGCTGCGTTTGGCCAGGCACTTGGCTATTTTGTGCCTTGGGTCCTCCCATCATAACTTCCCTGGGGCCCAGGTCTTAGTTCTCAAAAACAGCCGGCGGTGGGAATACACCCACCCACAGTCATAGACTGTTGTCTCGCCACCTGCCTGTTTTATCTTCCTCCTGACAAATCTCTCTCTTTGAAGCAGATTCCGTTTCTTCTATTACTTTCTGGCCGCCTGTTGCTATCATTTCCTCCATGGCGCACCATCTGTGAATGCTGTCTTAGGTATTCCAAGAATTCCCTCAATGAATTTGTGAAGTAACCCTCCTTGTCTTTTTCTGTGTTTTGTTGGGGTGCCTATTTTTAATGGACAGCCTGTTGTCACCACGTTGCCTCCTCTTTGGTAGGCTTTGTTTTCTTCTCTCAGAGGTTCTGTCTTCAGGTCCTCCCAGGCTGTTGAAGGCAAAGCCTTCATTATGTGCAGTCTTAGTTCATGCCCCTTGGTCATGGTTTCCTCAAAGATACCTTATTGATTCTGCATCTCCTCGAAAACAGCCAGGGTGGTGAGCAGAGAAACCAGCCCCTTACCGTGATCTAGATTAACTTTGTGCACCCTCTTGAATTCTGTTTGTTAATATCGGTTTAAATTTTTTTGACTTATGCTTAAGAATTACTGTTGTTTAGCTGTTTTTCTGATCCTTGGCTGTTTTTTCCTTTGTCCTTAAAAGGTTAGACTCATAGACTAAGTTGGAGAATATTCTCCCTTTTTCTGTTCTCTGGAAGGCTTTCCTTGGAAGTTTGGTAGAACTTATATCTAAAGCCACCTGGCCTGATGTGTTCAGTGTGGGAGAGGTTTAAACTACTGAGTTCATGTTTTGATGCTCATAGGAGCATCATTAGTCTTTCTGTTTTTTTTATGAGTCAGTTTTGGTGGTTTGTATTGTCCTAGGAATTTGTCCTTTTCATCTGTTTTTAAGTTTATTGGCTTAGAGATATTTATTATATTCTTTTACCTTTGAAATTTCTGCCACATCTGTAGCCATATCTTTATTTTAATTCCTAATGTGCTTTATGTATGGTATATTCATTCTTACTTTAGCAACTCTTAAAATTTTTAAAAATCCTTTATATTGTATTTTTGTGTTCTATTTTATTAATTTCTATCCTCCTTGTCTCCTTCCCTTTATTATTATTATTTTTTAAAGATTTTATTTATTTATTTGACAGACAGAGAGACAGCGAGAGAGGGAACACAAGCCGGGGGAATGGGAGAGGGAGAAGCAGGCTTCCCGCCGAGCAGGGAGCCCGATGCGGGGCTCGATCCCAGGACCCTGGGATCATGACCTGAGCTGAAGGCAGACGCTTAACGACTAAGCCACCCAGGTGCCCCTCCTTCCCTTTATTTTCTTTGGGTCTCTCTTCTGTTCTTTTTCAGTCTTTTAAATTCTGATGCTTGGCTTGTTAATTTTCAGTTTTTCTTGTTTTTTTCCTATCAGCATTTATGGTAAAAATGATCTCATCCTGCTGCCCATTTAGCCAGTTCACCCTGGTGTAGCCTCATGGGTTGAACATTCTGACTGGTTTGTGCTTTACCATAGTTTTGTTTGTTTTATTTTGTTTTATCCCCACCACTGACTATGAATTGTAGTCTCCATGGATCTGTTCCCATGACCTTTCTTTCCATGATCAATTATCCTCAGGTAAAAGACCTTTCTGGATATTTAAATTTGCCTGAGAGACCGCATCTTTGTTCCGATTTTGAACAGTGCCCATCTGGAATATGCTTTAATCTCCTAAGTGTTTTAGGTACAGAAAACCTGTGTAATCACTGAAAGTAATTTTAGACACGAAGCAGCCAGAAAGAAGAAGAAAGGGCACCAAGAGGCCCAGAGGTCTTGGTTCTTTTTTTTTTTTTTAAGATTTTATTTATTTATTTGAAAGAGAGAGCATGAGAGAGAGAGAGCACAAGCAGAGGGGAGGGGAAGAGGGAGAAGCAGAGTCCCTGCTGAGTGAGGAGCCCGATGCTGGCCTCGATCCCAGGACCCTGGGATCATGATCTGAGCCTAAGGCAGATGCTTAACCGACTGAGCCACCCAGGCACCCGAGGTCTTGGTTCTTGGCTCAGTTCTGCCACCAGCTACTTTGGTGCTGTGGGCTGGTCTGAGTTTGCTCGGGATCAACAGGCTCTCTATGAGCTGATGAGAGGCAGTTGGGCAGGTGTTACTGATAGAAGGGAGCCAAGCCCTTTGTTGTCTGTGTGTTTTGTTTTGTTTGTTTGTTTTTACTTTTCTTGACCCTGTCACCTGCCATGTCTGTAAAATGGGTAGAATGAATGAGATCATTGCTGGGGTTCTTCCCAACCATCCCATGCTATATGATATGATTTCCTTAGGCTTGATGTGCTGATGATGAGAGTCTATTGACATGCAACCAGCTCATTGCCTCTGCCCCTGTTCATAATCACATAATATTCTTATTACAGCTAATTAGTATCCTTATTAAAACAAACAAACAAAAAAGCCAATTCTTTGGGTTTTGGGAATTGATTTTAAAGATTATATATATATATATATATATATATATATTTTTTTTTTTTTTGAGAGAGAGAGAGAGAGAGAGCAGGAGTGGGGGGGGAGGGACAGAGGGAGAGGGAGAAGCAGACTCCCCGCTGAGCAGGGAGCCCTATTGATCCCAGGATCCTGGGATCATGACCTGAGCTAAAGGCAAACGCTTACCCCGTTGAGCCACCCAGGTGCCCCAGGAATTGATTTTAGAAGATAAATTTTATTTGACCAACCTGATGGTATGATTAGCTGTTAGAAAGGGCTGGTGGGATGCTTTTGTTTCTTCTGCCTCTCTCCCTCCCCCAGCTTTTTATTTTGAAATAATTTTAGATTTACAGAAGAGTTGCAAAGATAGTTCAGAGTTCTTGTTATACCCTTCACCTACTTCCCCCTACTGGTAATACATGACCATGGTATGGGGATCAAACCTAAGAAATTAACATTGTTAATTTTTTAGCAATGTCCTTTATCTCTTATAGGGTTTGATCCAGGATACGACCTTGCATGTAGTTTTCAGATTGTCCTAGTTCCCTGGTCCGATCTGTGACCATTTCTTTGTTCTCCTTGTCTTTCATGACCTGGACACTTTTGAAGAGTACTGGTCAGGAGATTTGTGAAATGTCTCTTAATTTAGGTCTGTCTGATATTTTCACATGATTAGAGTGGGATATGGGTTTGGGGGAAAGTGAAGTGTCCTTGTAATCACATGCTTCCATCACACGTGAAGGTACATGATGCCAACATTACTATTAGCAATGCTCACCCTGATCACTCAAGGGGGTGTCTGGTAGGTTTCTCTACTGTAAAGTTACTATTTTTCCTCTTTTACACTTGATTGTATCTTTTTCATATAATTTCAATGTAATAATTTTATTGTTATTATTTATTTAAAGATTTTATTTATTTGAAAAAGAGAGAACATGTGAGCAGAGAGGGGCAAAGGGGGAGGGAGAGGGAGAAAGAATCTGAAGCAGACTCCACACTGAGTGGGGAACCAGATGTGGGGCTCAATCTCACGACTGTGAGATCATGACCTGAGCTGAAACCAAGAGTCAGATGCTTAACCCACTGAGCCACCCAGGCGCCCCAATACAATAATTTTAATACAATTTGTTGAATCTTTTAAAAATCAATTTTGTTGAGGTATAATTTTACACTCCATAAAATTTGCCGATGGTAAGGGATTTCTAAAAAATTTAGAGTTTTGGATATTTCCATCACCCCAAAAAGTTGCCTGTTTGCTGCCAATCTCTGTTTCCACCCCAGCTCTAGGCAACCCCCAGTCTGCTCTCTGTCTTTATCAATTTGCCTTTCCAGGGTATTTCATCTAAATGGAATGATACAATATGTGGTGTTTTCTGTCTGGCTTATTTTACTTAATGTTTTTGAGGTTCATCCAAATTGTAGCAAATACTAGCTTCCTAGGAATAGAATTGGTGGGTCATCTGATAAGCACATGTTTAACTTTAAGAAACTGTCAAATTATTTGACAAAGTAGCTTTACCATTACACATTCCCATCAGCGTATGGGACGGTTTCAATTTCTCCACATCTTGTCAACATTTATTACTGCTTGTCATCTTGACTATAGCCATTTTTTAGTAGGTCAAAAGTAGCATTGCATTGTGGTTTTAATTTTCATTTTCCTAGTGGTTAATGATGTTGAGTGTCTTTTCACTGATTATTAACCGTTTGTATGTCTTCTCTGAAAAAGTGTTCAGATCATCTGTCCATTTTTAATTGGTGGTTTTCTTTTTATTGTATTGTTAGAGTTCTTTATATAGTCTGGATATGTCCTTTATCAGAAATGTGATTTGTAAATATTTTCTGCAGTCTAACTTTGAAGTACAAAAGTTAACTTTAATAAAGTCAGATTTGTCAATTGATTGTGCTTCTGTATTGAATTTAAGAACTCTCTGACTAACCCAAGGTTGTGAAGATTTTCCTTTATGTTTTCTTCTGAAAGCTTTATAGTTTTAACTTCTATTTATTCCTAGATCCATCTTGAATTACGGTTCTCAACTCCTTTTGATAAGTGTTAAGGAGCACAACTGATGAATTATATGATATGAGTATGTTTACTTTTGTAAAAACCACCAAGCTGTCATCCAGAGTTGCTATATCATTTTGCATTTCCCCCAACAATGAATGAGAGTTCCTATTGCTCCGCATCCTCACCAGCATTTGGTGTTGACAGTTCTGGAATTTGGTCACTCTATTAGGTGTGCAGTGATATCTTGTTGGTTTAATTGGCATTTATCTGATGACATGATGTGGAGCATCTTTTGATACGCTCATCTGTTGTACGTATACATCTTTGATGAGGTCTCTATTAAAATCTCTGGTCTACTTTTTACTTTTTAATCAAGTTGTTTGTTTTCTTACAATTGATTTTTTAAAGTTCTTTGTATATTTCAGATAACAGTTCTTTATCAGACAAATGTGTCTTTTGCAAATATTTTTTCCCAGTTCATGCCTTGCCTTTTCATTCTTTTGACATGGTCTTTCACAGAGCAGCAAATTTTAATTTTAATGAAATTCAGCTTGTCAGTTTTTTCTTTCATGGATCATGCCTTTGTTATTGTATGTAAAAAATTTATCGCTAAACCCAAGGTCATCTAGATATTCTCTTGTGTTCTTTTCTTTCTTTTTTTTTTTTTAAGATTTTATTTATTTATTTGACAGAGAGAGACACAGAGAGAGAGAGTGAACACAAGCAGGGAGAGTGGGAGAGGGAGAAGCAGGCTTCCCCTGGAGCAGGGAGCCTGATGCGGGGCTTGATCCCAGGACCCTGGGACCATGACCTGAGCCGAAGGCAGACACGCCCAATGACTGAGCCACCCAGGTGCCTCTCTCTTGTGTTATTTTCTAGGAGTTTTGTAGTTTTGCGTTTTATATGTATGTCTGTGATTCATTTTAAGGCAAGTTTTTTGAAGGGCTTGAGGTCTGTGTCTAGATTATTATTATTTTTTTTCATATGGATATCCAGTTGTCCAGTATCACTTACTGGGACTGTCCTTTCTCCATTGACTTTACTTTGCTTGTTTGTCAAAGATCAGTTGACTATATTTGTGTGGATCTAATTCTGGGCTTTCTGTTCTGTTCCAGCTTCTTCCCTTAAAAAAAAAAAAATTTTTTTTTATTTATCAATATCCAGTCATCTCACCACCATTTGTTGAAAAGACTGTCTTTTCCTTATTTGAAAAGGGCACCTTTGTTGAAGTTCAAAGTGTAAGAGTTTATTTCTGGACTCATTTCTGTTCCACTGATGTATGTGCCTATCCTTGCACCAGTATCCCACTGGCTTGCCTGCCTTGATTTTATAAGAAACCTTGAAATTGGGTAGTGTAAAACTTCCAACTTTACTCTTCTTTTTCAGAACTGGGTTGCTTATTGTAGAGACTTTGCATTTCATGTCAATATTAGTATCAGCTTGTCAGTGTCCACAAAAATGCCTGCTGGTGGGGCGCCTGGGTGGCTCAGTTGATTGTGTCTGACTCTTGATTTCAACTCAGGTCATGATCTCAGGGTCATGAGATCGAGCCCCGTGTTGGGCTCTATGCTGGGTGTGGAGCCTGCTTAAGATTCCCTCTCTCCCTCTCCCTCTGTCCCTTTCCCTCCCTCCCCACCCCCTGCCCTCCCTCTCACTCTCTCTTAAAAAAAGAAAATGCCTGCTAAGATTTTGATAGGCATTGAACTTACAGACCAGTTTGGGAAGAATTGCCATCTTAACAGTATTGAGTCATCCAATCCATGAACATGGAATGTCTCCATTTATTTAGATTTTCTTTAATTTCCCTTGACAATGTTTGCTAGTTTTTCAGTATTCAAGATTTGAGCTTCTTTTGTTTAAATATATTCCTAAATACCGACTCTTTTTTAAGGCTATCATGAATGGAATTGTATTTTTATTTAACATTAAACCTTTTCAGCTTTGGAAGACTTTATCATTTGGGGAATGTTGTTCTCATTGTCTGTAGAAGTTGGAAGTTATAGAATTCCAATCCAAGTTTGTACTATCATTTCAAGAACAATGAAGGTGAAATTCAAATACTCTACAATTACCATCTCAAGTGAATTTGGTGGTATTGATCACTGGCCACAGATTATTTATTTCATTCATTTTCCCACAAAACCAACCATTCAGCTCACCATCCTTTTGATTGACAGTAGGTGGCTCTGCTTTTTGGGGGTGGCTCGATGTTTGCTGGGACCACAAGGGTACCCAGGCCATGTTTCTTTCATGGTGACAGGCTAGTCCAGATTTGTTCTTGGGGTGAGTGGCAGGGATATGAGAGAGAACAGATGGGCACTGGACCCTATGTGGCCAGACCCAGTCTCTTGATGGCAGGTGCTTCAGAACCACATGTAAAGGGATGTGGATACAGGAGGGGTAATAACTGTGGCCATTTTTGCAGTTATTATGGTAGCATGTGTCTCTGCAACTCAGTCTGGCCGATTAGAATTGGAGTCAGTTTTTTGTTTGGGAGATTACCCACCTTCTGAATCTTGGTGGGGATGAATACCTCTTTTTCTAATAGGAGCTGAATATGCTACATACTCCTTCTCCTGGACTCTAGTGCATCTAGGACACAGGCCCCTGTGCAGCTTGGAAGAGAGAAAGATGATGTAGTAGGCTCCATGTAGCACCGATTTTCTGGTTAGGGTGATGACAGAGGCAACTGGCTGCAACACTAAGCTCCCATTGCAGAAACAGCAACTGTGCTGGTATTGGTGCTGGTTGCAGTGAAGTTCAGTTCAGGGTAGAAAAGTGGGAAAGGGGGCGCCTGGGTGGCTCAGTGGTTAAGCGTCTGCCTTCGGCTCAGGTCATGGTCCCAGGGTCCTGGGATCGAGCCCCGCATCAGGCTCTCTGCTCCGCGGGAAGCCTGCTTCTCCCTCTCCCACTCCTCCTGCTTGTGTTCCCTCTCTCACTGTGTCTCTGTCAAATAAATAAATAAAATCTTAAAAAAAAAAAGAAAAAAAGAAAAGTGGGAAGGGTGCCAACTGTCACCTCTCCTGCTCTGCTATAGCAAGGTCATTGATATCGTAGGGGAAACAGGACTTAGTCTATTCGGGGTAAATGTACTTTGCCTTAATAGGACATGATGACCCCTTGTTAGAGTTACCAAAACAAGTCCATGCCCTAGAGATGTATTGGGTGGATCTCCCAGCCCGTACAGCCTGGGTTCATGGAGAACTTCGATGTCGCCCAGATGCTTCTCATTGGCTTCAAGTGTCTCTGTGAACTGTGCGTGGTGAGGGCAGCATCTCAGGGTCTTGGGTGCATGAATGGTCCATTCACCTGGGTTTGCTTTTCATTTCCGTGCAGTAGTCTGGTGGCTGTCCTCCCAGTGATCAATCACATGTGGGCTGACCCGCCAGCTGGGGAGAACTGGTGGTTTGGGAGGATCTGCTGTCTTGTCAGGTTGTTTCGTCAGTGATGTGAGCCCTTCTTCCAGGTGGTACCAATGACCCGGCTGTGTGGGCATTCTGCAGGATTCTGGCAGCTTGGTGCAAGTCTGGGGCCAGTGCATGTCACTTCCTTTCCCTGCAGGCAGCCTGTGTGGTGATGGCACAGGTGTGTGCTACCTGCTGCCTGTCTTCGACACCGTGTTTGTCAGGAGGACGTACCGTCGCCAAGGCCTGGGCATGGCCATGCTGCAGGACTTCTGTGAGACATTCCGAGAGGACGAGGCTCTGGGCGTCAGTTGGCCAATTTCTCCTGCCATGTACCAAGGTAAACCCACCTTGTATCAGGAGGAAGAGTTGGGGTAATGGTGATGGATAACACATGTGCGTTCTAGGTGACTGTGAGGAGGGAGGTTCCTTGGCACTCTCGGCATGTGGGTCTTCTTTTCCTCCTGAGAAATCTCCCATTGCTTCCGCACAGATGAGGCTTTATGCTGTATCACAGGCGGCGAGCCCTTCCCAGCCTGAGAAATAATTGGTTTAGAGCTAATAAAAAAGAAGTCACAGGGGCGCCTGGGTGGCTCAATCGTTAAGCCTCTGCCTTCGGCTCGGGTCATGATCCCAGGGTCCTGGGATCGAGCCCCGCATTGTGCTCTCTGCTCAGCCGGAAGCTTGCTTCTCCCTCTCCCCCTGCTTGTGTTCCCTCTCTAGCTGTCTCTCTTTCTGTGACAATTAAATAAATAAAATCTTAAAAAAAAAAAAAAAGAAGTCACACAACCTCAGAGAGAAGTAGAATCCAGAGAAGTGCGTCTGTGCTGCCAATTGCTGCTGGGCGCTCAGAGGGCCTTTGCTCCTTTACTTGAAGCTTAGAGCCCATGACGTCATCCTTTCCACTAGAAGCTGCAAGCGATCCTTAGGAGCTTCAGCTGGGAGGGCAGCTGGAGTGCAAAGGCAAGCTCTGACAGCACTGAGCCCCCAAGCACCTCTGTAGCTCCTACTGCAGAAGACAGTCCCCTCTTCCATTCTTGACCCACTGAGTCCCTGTATTGGTCAGAGTTCTCCAGAGAACAGAACCAATAGGATGTAGATATATAGAGAGAAGAGATTTAATATGAGGAACTGACTTTCATGATGTGGAGACTGAGACTCTCAGGATCTGCAGTTGTTAGCAAGCTGGAGACTCAGGAGAGCCGATGGTGTCCTAACAGTCCAAATGCCCACAGGCGCCAGACCCAAGAAAAGCCAACAAAAAGTTTTTGGTTCAAATCCAAAGGCAGTAAAAGATCGATGTCCCAGCTCAACAGGCAGGAGGAGTTCCCTCTTACTTGTGGGAGGGTCAGCTTTTTTGTTCCATAATCAGGCCTTCAACTGATTGGATGAGGCCCACCCACATGCAGGAAGGCAATCTGCTTTACACAGTCTACTGATTCAAATGCTGATCTCATCCAAAACACCTTCACAGACATACCCAGAATAATGTTAGACCAAATATCTGGGTACCGTTGGCTCAGTCAGGTTGGCACTTAAAGTGAACTGTCACAGTCCCTTTCCATATTCTGGAAGAGAAATCTTTATATATATTTGTCAGAGGAAATGAAAAAAGCTCTGATACTAAACATCACATTCCAAGTCAGTAAGGAGGGCAGATTCTGGTGGGTATTTCCCCAGGGTCCCTTTGTGCCCCCCCCCCGCCCACGAAGCCCACCCACCCCACATTGGGTTCTGTTTCACTTCTTGTGATACAGATGTTTTTGGACCCTTAGTATTGAGTTTCCAGTGCCATTATCATATGGGGAGAACAGATAAGAGAGAGAAGGTAGGAAAGGTAAGGAAATTTCTGTTGCTCTGAAGTCCTAAGAAAAGCAGGTGAAACATATTTTCAAGTAGGTTTAGTCATTTCTTTGTATTTCCAAAGTCTTGGTCTATAATTAAACTCTGAAGATCCTTGAATTTCTGCAAAGAGCATTCCAGGCTTACTGCATTGTGTTGCTCACTTTGAGGTGTTGGAAAGTTCCAGAACCTAGGCAGCTGGTTCTCTGTCCACATGCCTGTCCTGTTCCTCTCATTTTTTTTTTTAAGATTTTATTTACTTATTTGAGAGAGAGAGAGAGCACACAAACAGGGGGAGTGGCAGAGGGAGAGGGAAAAGCAGACTCCCTGCTGAGCAGGGAGCCAGATGTGGGGCTCCATCCCAGGACCCTGGGATCATGACCCGAGCTGAAGGCAGATGCTTACCTGACGGAGCCACCCAGGTGCCCCCCCCCCCCCCTTATTTTTGCTTCGGCTCTGAGACCTTTGTTTGAGTGCATTGGCCTCCCAGGGCAGCCACCTCAGGTTTCCTAGGGAAATAGCAGCCTCCAAGGGTGGGGGGCTGCTCCAGGGCCAGCTCTGCTGAGACCCTTGCAGTGTTCTGTGGATCCCTATTCTCCCTCCTCTTTCTCTGCCCTGCAGAGAAAGAAGATATGAAGGTGCTGATTCTGAAGCATGCTACTTGTCTTAGGGGTTTCAGCTTCCTAGCCAAGGATGCTGGGGCCTCAGGCTTTTATATCACCCCTGGCTGTATCTGGGCATGTAGGTGAATAGGTAGAGTGTGGAGAAAGAAGCTTCTGGAGGCTCAAGCCTGGATCCAGGTGCACTGACTGCACCCTTCACTGACTGGCTTTTATTGAGTACCTTTGAATGGACAACAGGGACTCCTGTCCACAGCCCCATTCTTTAGAGCCCCCTTGCAGCTGTGACTCTCTCCATGGCGTCAGGAGTCTGTGGGCCCAAAAGGATATTCCTCCTGGGTCCAGGCCACTCCTAAGACAGCTCAAGGTACTAGGACTCCAGGATTCCTGCCAGTAGTGCTGAGGGCTGGAGTAGACTCCATCCCTGGATCTGTGCATCTAAGGGTGGACCATGCCACCAGTTTGCATGTCTTTAGACCCCAGGGACAGCCACTGGTGGGACGTGGATGGAGTGTGGGCATGGTGTCCACATTTGTATGCACAGGCCCCTTGTGGTGTATGTGTGTGGGGCTGGGGTAGGAGGAGAAGCAGGTGGGCAGCCTGCTGGGGGCCGGCTCTCTTGGTATTGCCACATTCTGGTGCAAAACTCCAAGGAGTCCAAGAAATTCTAAATTTGAAACTGGCTTTCCCTGTTGTTATGAAGTTATATTTGTCAAGATAGGAGAGCAGAACATTCTATCTAGCACTCTGCTAGCTTGGCTTACACTTTCTGAATACTTAGTGTCATGCTCTGGAGGTTTCCATCTGTGCTGTTGCCCTGGGCCGGGAAATATTAGGAGAGGGCCTGATGGTGTCCCCATGGGCACCTGCAGGACCAGGAGCAGCTTCCCATTTGGCTGGATTTGGGGCACTGCCGTGTGAAAAATGCTCACCCTGTGAACGTGGACATAGAAGTCTATAAGCCTTGAGATGACTCTGGAATCAAGGCATCTGCAGAGGATGTGCTGGAAGGTTCTGTGGGAGAGGAGAGCTGGGGAGGCTCAGGGGGAGGAAGGACAGTGCCTGAGGAGAGGACAGTGTGGGGTGATGTTATGGCCTTAATTGGGTCCCCTCGAGTCTTATGTTGAAGCTTCAGTCCCCCACGTGACTGTGTGTGGAGGTGGGGCCATTAAAGAGGTGATTAAGTGAGGTCATATGAGTGGGGCTCTGATCCACTAGACTGGTAAGAAGAGGTTCTTATTTGTAAGAGGGGCCGGGACACAGGTATAGAGGGAAGACCCCGTGAAGGTACAGCGACAAGGCGGCCCTCAGCGAGCCTCTGCCTACATCCGGAGGTGGGACTCCCTTCCCTGTGAGACAGCGAGTCTGCTGTTGAAGCCCCCCAGTGTGTGGCGTTCTGTTATGGCGGCCCCAAGCTAAGATGGGGGTAGGTGAAAGTGTGAGCACCACGTGGCAGGTGAGAAGGTGAAACGGTGGTTCGTGCGGAACAGGATCAGAGCGGTGAGCCGGGGCGGGGTGGGCGGGGCCTCACCAGGAACCGGAAGTGCCTTGAGAGGCAGAAGGGGGCGGGCCTTCCTGGCTCACAGTGCGCGTGCTCAGTCTGCAGGAAGTTCCTGTTGGCCCATCCGGAGGAGCGGGGTCGCCTGTGGGAGGTGGAGCCCCCAGGAGCCTGGGGCCAGCGAGGCAGCATCTGGCTGAAGGTTCAACTGCAGCAGTCAAGACCTCCAGACTGTGAGTCGCAGTGAGCGCCGTGCCCTTTGAAGCCCGGGTTAATGCGTGCTGATGGAGTCAGGCCGGTACAGGTGTTCTGTTTAATGTTGCAAGAACCGAGGGGGGAGGGAGACCAGAGTGGGGGCTTCTTGTCCTTGGCCCACCGTCCTTTCCTGAACGAACCACACCTTCTAAACCTTGCGCTAGATCTCCCCCAGTTTAGCTAAATCAGAAGCTCTCAGGGACGGAGGGGCTCCTCGTTTATAATTAGAAGGATCTCTGAAACCTAGATGAATGTGTGCACCTGGTTAACAATTGGAAAGCCACACAAGGGTTTACTCTGAAGAGCCAGCCTTCCATGCCCCCTCCCGCCACCCTTGTGGGAGATGACACGCATCCGTAAATGGTAGCGTTGCATAGATAGCATTCTGCAAAGGAGTACCTTGTCCTTCCTGTCCTTTTTACTGGCAGCATAGTATGCTGCTGGGTGGAGATGTTGTTTATTTGGGCAGCCCCGGTTACAGACAGACACTGTCCTCAGTTTGGGGTGTTAGAGCTCCTTGGTGAGTTTGCTGGCGGGGTGTTGATGGAGGGGGTTTTCGAGCAATGAGAACAGGTGGAGGGTCCCAAAGGGAGGCAGCGGCTGGGAAGACCAGACATACTGGTGTCTGATTCTCCAAGTTACTTTTTTTTTTTTTTTAAGATTTTTTATTTATTTGACAGAGAGAGATACAGCGAGAGAGGGAACACAAGCAGGGGGAGTGGAGAGGGAGAAGCAGGCCTCCTGCCAAGCAGGGAGCCCGATGCGGGGCTCGATGCCAGGACCCTGAGATCATGACCCGAGCCAAAGGCAGACGCTTAACGACTGAGCCACCCAGGCGCCCCTCCAAGTTACTTTTTAACAGTGTGTCTTCCACCTCTTCCACGTTGAGCATGGATTGCACACTGCTGCTGGTTCTTAGCTCAGTGCTCAAGGTGAGGGTCCCTGGAGGCAGGGCCGGATCCGTGCAGAGCCCGTGAGGCTGCAGGTGCGGTGTATGGGTGGGAGGCGCAGGAGGTTTTAAGAGTTTTAAGTTCACTGGCCAAAGTGAAAGCCCTAGCTTTTCTTCCCTGCTGGGAAAGGAAGCTCTGGTCAGCATCAAATGCAACATCCCAGGCTGCAGGTAGCTCATTAGGGGGCAGTGGGTAACTGATTTACCTTAGGTCGTGACAGGGAAGAGCGTCTTGGAGTTTATTGATGATAACAGTGATAGGTTTTGCTTTTATGGTGCCTTTCAGCTAGAAGACTTAGTGGATCTTTACAGATATTAATGGGGTGACCAGGCACCTGAGAAGGAGGCCATGGCAGGGCTGTGACTACGATCCTAATGAGGTGGTTAAATGACTTGCCCTGTGGCATCCACAGTTAGAAATGGAGATAGTACCCATGCACTAAGGTGAACAGCCGTGCGGGTTTAGGTTTATCCAGGAGCTTTACAAATGAGCCTGCAGCTCCCACGTGGACGAGGCCTTTGTGTCTTGGATGTTGCAGTTCCTTGGCTGGGAATGAAAAAAAAAAAAGTTTGTGAATCTGAATGTGGAAATAATGTGGAAATTGCACAGGCCAGAGGGGGGTAAAGAAGGGGAGGGCGTTTTCTCATAATTGGGGAGATTGCTTTCCTCCGAAGAGAATTCCGCTGGGGGTTATTTCAAGAGCTGAGAGTTGGTGTGGTCTGGTCACAGGAAACTGAGCTGGAAGTCAGATGCCAGACCTGTCACTTTAACTCACTCTGTGAGATTTGCCAACTCTCTCTTTAAAGCAGCAAATGAGGGAACTTTCACAGAGAATGTTCCAGAAGCATGCTTGGAGTCCTTTGAAGGAAGAAGGGTCATCATTATAATTATGATATAATTAGATTACTAAAACTATGTAATTAAAAAAAAAATCTAAATTATGATCTTTTCACTCCCTGTGTAAATCATGGCTAGTTCCCAGTTTTCACCCACAACTTCTGTCTCCCCCCGGGGCCAGCAGTCAGGATTTTAATTCACTCAGGAGGGTTTTCAGCCAGCCAGCTTCATCTTGTAACAATTTTGTCAGCACTGACATTTCAGGTTTTTTCCGGGTTGGTGAGTGGGGGCTGCAAATGCAATCACAGATTAGCCCAGATGCTCTGCAGTTTCTCAGTTTCTAGTCTGTCTGCCTTCTTGGAAATCTGCAAGTGTTAGCCCATTAGGTTTTCCCACAGGTCACCAAACAGGGCAGGTTCTGGAATCTTCTCTTGCCTTGGAAATCTCACACAGCCATTTAATTTAATTTTAGTTTTTAATTAGTTATTCTTAGAGTTGCTTTCTTGAATTGTTCTGTTTTTCAAGTTCTATCTTTTGTTCCTTTATTTCTGACTTATTTTGGAGGTTTCCTACAATTTTATGTGCTGTAGAAATAGAACTGTAAGCAAGAAGCCCAGTGGAGCCAATTGCTTTTTTTTTTTTTTTTTAATTTTCTTTTTTTTAGAGCCAATTGCTTTTTACGTTCTAAGTAAGGCATGGACATTTTACATTGTTCCAAAGGGAAATTAGCTTGTGTTCCTTTCAAATGTTTCAAAATCTGTTTTTGAAGCTGCGGCCTTTATGGACTAGGTCTTTTAAAGTTTGCATGGATCTTGCCTATTGATAACATCTGTGGCTTTTAATGGCCCTGAAAATATTTACAGGGTTTTCAGAACTTTTGAGAGAAGGAGTTTGTGGGAAATTTTTTTCTTCCTACACTCAGTTACATATGAAGCCTTTGAAACTTGACCAATAGGATCATAATATTATCTGGTGTGACTTCTCAGCTTGCACATGCCTTGTTTCTTTACTGGAGGAGGTGAAATTGAATGCTCCAACAGTTGAAAAGTTCCTTTACAAAAATATGGCTGGAGACAAGAAGTAATTGCACACAGCTTTAAAAATTAATTTTTTCATTCTTTAGGTTATAGTCTTGTCTTCTTTCCAGGTGAATTTTTAATAGTTTCAATCATCGTCCATAGGGAAAATAATTTTCTTCTATTTACATTTAATTTTTAATGCTAGAGTGTACATGAAAAGATGTGAAATATTTGAGCTGGGGAGGCGGGGTCATTTTTCTAAAAGTCTGAATCCTAGTAAACTGCAACTCTAACTTTGTCTCAGCTTGTTCTGGTGAGTTGGACATTATATAGTGCAGTAGTAATAGCAATTTTATGGTGGTGAGCTATGGTGGGAAGTGCTGAGAGCAGAACCACTCTACTGGATGGGTTTTTCCTAATGCTGCTCTTTGAAAGGTTGTGTGGTTCCCTCTAGTGGCCATTTTCATCTATTGTGTCCTGTATGGTAACTCGTGGATGGTAACTTACTTTGACCTACCTGTGTGGTTGCTTTCTCAGATTCTTATCCTGAATCTTCCAAACTAGAGCATTCATTTTTAAAGATTATTGGACCTTTATTGGTTAGGAATAAAATACAAGTAAACATTTGGTAGTTTCTAGCATGTTTTAGTCCATACCACATAAAAACACAGTTTCACACATCAGGGTAGAAAATAATGGATTGTTTACTTCATTCTCTCATTCATTCATTCATTTATTCATTCGTTCATGTATTTTCTCTTTCATTCAATAAATTTCTGTGATGGAGGATCTACCAATGCCAGACCGCTGGCAGAAGTGATAAGGATACAGTGGTGAATAAGGCTGACTGAGTCTCTGAACTCATTTATGAGCTTACATTTTTGCAAAGAGAAGTACGTGGGCAACCATTACTTCATGATATAGAAACTCCAAGAAAGCACTAAAGTATGCTGGTATTTTTAAATACTTATGATTCAGTTTTGCCAAACCAAAGTTGGCTAATTCATAAAGTTTGTAAATAAACTTTATAATTCATCTATATAGGTAACAACTAAATAATATGTTCTTTTTTGAAAAGTGTTTCTTTTTTAAATTTTTTTATTTTTTAAAGATTTTTATTTATTCATTTGAGAGAGAGAATGAGACAGAGAGCACGGGAGGGGGGAGGGTCAGAGGGAGAAGCAGACTCCCCGCCGAGCAGGGAGCCCGACGTGGGACTTGATCCCGGGCCTCCAGGATCATGACCTCAGCCGAAGGCAGTCGCCCAACCAACTGAGCCACCCAGGTGCCCCCCCCCCCTTTTTAAAGTAGGTTCCTTGGGGCGCCTGGGTAGCTCAGTCGTTAAGCGTCTACCTTCAGCTCAGGTCGTGATCCCAGGGTCCTGGGATCGAGCCCTGCATCAGGCTCCCTGCTCAGCGGGAAACCTGCTTCTCCCTCTCTAACTGCCCTTGCTTGTGTTCCTTCTCTCGTTGTGTCTCTGTCAAATAAAATCTTTCAAAAAAAATAAATAAAGTAGGTCCCACGCCCAGCGTGGAGCCCAGTGCGGGGCTTGAACTCATGACCCTGAGATCAAGTCCTGAGCTGAGATCAAGAGTTGGATTCTTAACTGACTGAGCCACCCAGGTGCCCTGAAAAATGTGTTTCATTTGCATTTTCAGCTCAAATGGGAAACTGAGTATTTTTTTCCTAAAGGATCTGAATGCCCTCTCAACACACACATACCTCCACATAGAGATTATGGGGTGTAGGAATCCCACACAGTGGGATAAGAAAGTCATCCCTTTCCAAGTTGGGACTGATTTGGTAAAAGGGAGTGGGGGGCTAAATTAGAAAGTGTGATTATGGGCTCTCTTATGAGTAAAAATTCTAGTGAGCAAAGAGAAGGGCCTAGGAATAAATAGCACTGGAAACTGACTCCATTTAATGTCTGAATAATTGGAAGAAAAGATCATAGCCCAGCTCAGAAATGTTTGACTAGAGCCATCACCTCCTGTCTCCCCAAACCTGACAGGTTTCCCTGTCCTCTGGAGAGTACCATAGCAGGCGTCATAGTGTAAGTCGGGAGGATGGAATTGGGTCATGGTGATCAGTGCTTTTGAAGAGGTCCCCAGTGTATTAGTCTTTTGATTGTCCATTCCCCCGGAGCCACCCCCATTTGTTTATCCTGCTCTCTTGCTTGGGGAGGGCAGCTCACCCAGGAAATGCCAAGGAGGATGTGAGCAGTCAAGGGCGGACGTCTCCAGATGATGGACCCAGATAGTCTGAAGAAGGCAAGAAGGTACGGTGGTGAATATGTCATTCTAGGATTGGGTCTTGTTTTCTTAGCAATTATGTTGTGCTTGTTTAGGGGAGCTCTAAACCTGCAAGGCATCTTCCTAATCACCTTGGCTTTGGGCTTCTCCATGGCAGTGGGTCGTTGATTCATACTCGGTTGGAGTCTCCGTCCTGCGGTATGAGGAGAGGCCTTCGTAATTAGACCTTTCTGAGGACCTATTTACTCTTGGTCCTTTTCTCTAAGCTTGACAAGCTCTAATGAAGCCAGAACTAGACAGAGCATGTGAGAATCAGCCATAACCTTGCACTGTTAAGGAAATACTGAAAAATCTGAATTTCACATTCTGCCATGGACCGGCATCTTTCAAGCAGAGCAAATGTGCGGACAAATTTCTTTCTTTCCTCCTCCGCCCCTCGAGCCCCGATGCTAGAAAATGGAATATGGCATTAGGTTATTGTAGAACCCAGGGTGATGGGAAAAGAGAACTGGGGACAAGGATGGCTGCTAAGTATTTCTTCGTAGCCCATTATCTGTTGTTCAGTGTTTTATAAGACTTTGAAGCGATGTGATTCCATTAAGTGTTTTCCTGAAGCCAAGACAGACCGTCACCCATGCAAGGTAATTCTGATAATATTCATTTTCTGCTACGGAAGGGTCTTTGCTCTGAAGTCCTAAAAAGTTGTTAATGATTTTAAACTCTAGAACTTAGAATTGCAACTTGTGAGCAGTCCTGCTTATTTTGGAAAGGAGATGGTATGGGGATAGAAGACTCAACATCGAAGGCATAAGATATCCCAGAAAGTGCTGGATTGTTTTAGAAAGGCTGGCAGGGGAGGGCTTTCCTTTTCCTTGGTTTACAGTGGAAAAAGGGGCTCATTGACGGCCTCTGAGGCCACTGAACTGAGAGTATTGTGTTTCGCCTCTTTGCTGATCCCCGACTTTGCTCTTAAGCCTTGAAGGCCGTTAGAGGAAGCAGGAGGTTCAGTGTGACGTCACGCCCAGGGGCAGGTGTCTGGGGAGGTCCACATACTCAGGCGTAAGAGCGCCACCTTTTAAAGTAGTGCTTCCTTGCTTTGCTCTTTCTCTGATCTCCATGGGTTGGGCTCTTCAGTTCCTGTCAGGAAATACGTTCCCACCAGTAAATTGGTCCTCAGAACATCTTATGAACAAAACACGGGGTCCTCGTGGCTGGCCGGGGTGTTGGAGCCTGGCTCATCCAGCCTGAATCTGAGCACGCAGCGTGTGCAAGGGCCCGGCTTGGCCAGGACACCGGCAGGCCCCTTACGGCAGGCACTGGAAAGCTTTGTTGATCTTTTCTTTCTTCCTTCCTTCCTTCCTCCCTTCCCTTCCCATCCCTTCCCTTCCCTTCCCTTCCCTTCCTTTTTTGTCTTTTTTTTTCTTTTCTTTTCTTTCTTTTCTTGACAGAGAGAGACACAGTGAGAGAGGGAACAGAAGCAGGGGGAGTGGGAGAAGGAGAAGCAGGCTTCCCGCTGAGCAAGGAGCCCGATGCGGGGCTCGATCCCAGGACCCTGGGATAATGACCTGAGCGGGGCTCGATCCCAGGACCCTGGGATCATGACCTGAGCCGAAGGCAGATGCTTAAGGACTGAGCCACCCAGGCACCCCTGTTGATCTTTTCTGATTCAGGAGAGGACCCGTAGAGAATGGGAGGAGACAAAGAGTGGTCAGGACTGCGGAGTGAAAGAAGCAGCAGCGGGGTGGCTTGGACGAGCCTGCGGGGCCAGGCCGGAGGGGAAGGAGGCCAAGAGGACTGCGGTGGATGCGGGGCTGGCCTGGGGGTCCCAGCAGAAGCACCTGGGGCCCAGCTCCTGACTCTCAGAGGCAAACCCGAATCTCGTCGAGAGGCCTGCCTGGGCCCCAGGGGACAGGGGTGTGAGAGCTGATTCTGTCACTCCCTGCTCATGTGCCTGGGAGCTGGCTTCTGCCCTTGCTGTGCTGTCCTTTGAGGAGAAAGGGACGGCACAGACCCCACCCACCTCAGGCTTGTTTTGTGGGTTCAGGTGATAGAAAGCCTAAGAAAGTGCTTCATCCCTCAAGCACAGAGAGTTATGCAGGCCGCTGTTTTCCCGAGCTCAGATCCCAGAAGCGTGTTTGTTAAACCTAATACGGTTTCTGTTACTTGGGATGAATTCGTAAAGACTGTACTGGAACCACTGGAATATGCCTCTTTCTTGAGTGCAAGGAAACTCCGAGAAGGGCCACACCCATTCTTCTGGTCTGTGCTGCAGAACTCTGTCTCAGGTTTGCCCCCACCAGCCAGATGTCACTGGGAGACCACAGGCACCAGAGGGGTTTCTAGGGGAGACACGGTTCTTTTCCAGAGAAGCTTCCGTGACGAGGGCGGTGGCCCGGACTGCCTGAGGCACACAGTTCGTTGGCGCCTCGCCCGCGTCTGGCCGAGTGGGCTCCAGGCGGGCATCAGGATCTTAGCCATCACTTCATTCAGAGGGGAAGCCACCAGAGGGGCTTTGTGCTGCTGGCCCTCCAGCCTACGGCGCCGTGAGGGGAAAGGCTTGTACTGGTCAAGGCGATTGTGATGCTCCTTCCCTCCTCAGCCACTGTCACCCCCTGCTCGGGGCATGTGCTTGCAGATTCGGAGCTGAGCTGAGGACCCTGCCTGTAAGACCCCGGTGAGGACAGACGAGGCAGGCCTTCCACAGGGTAAGGCGCGGTGCAGGCTGCTTCCTGAGGCCCCAGAGCCTGCTCCCTGGAAACTGCCGTAGGCCTTTCTCTGCAGCTGGCCAGGCCTCGCTGATGGTCAGTTGGGTTCTTAACCTTCCAACCGGCGGGGGCTGGCTGGGTCGTCTTGGGGCAGGCAGCCCCGTCCCAGCCCCTGCTTGTGGGTGAATGCACATCTGATCTTACCACTGGGCAACCCCTCTGAGGCTTTATCACTGTCTTTGGAGCACCTGGGGCCCTGATGACTCTGCCTTGAGCAGAGTCGGCCTTGCCTTCTGTATCCCGGCTGCCTGGGCTTTCCTGTCCTCAGACACACCGGTGCTCTTGCTTTGGGGTCAGCACTCATGCACTCGCTCTGCCCTGGGCATGTGCCTTTCCCTCCCTCCCCCCCTCTGTCCTTCTGTCTCTCTTTCTCTCTCTGTCCTCCTCTGTCTCTCTCCCCCCCCACCTGTGAGCGCGCGTACACACACACACACACATCAGGCTGACTCCTGCTCACACATCTAGTCTCAGCTTTGATGTCCCTTCCTCACCACCTGTTCCTCCCCTTCCCACATGGCCTCAAAGCACTGGGCACTCGGCTGTGACTCCCGTGAGCCACCAGCAGGGTCAGCCCTGGGCCTGCTCAGTTGCCCCTCGTGTCCTCAGTAGCTGTGTAGAGCTGGTCCTCAGTAACTGTGGGGAATGAATGGTAACAGATCACCTCAGGGGTGAGGGGTGACACCTTCCTTCTGTTCCTCTGTGGGTAGACCCTGGAGATGGATGGAAGAACAGTTTCAGCTCTTTTAGGGGTGTAGTAAAGCCCATCCTGGAGCTTTGGGATAGGGAGGAGACCACCAGCACCATATGCTGGCAAGATACTGCTATTTCCCTGAGTGGTCAGAGGGCACATCTGATGGGAACTCTGTTACTTATTTACTCATCCATCTGTCTGTCCACCCACCCATCCACCCAGCTGTCAGTCCATCCATCCATCCATCTACCCACTTGTCTTTCCATCCATCAGTCCACATTTGTCCATTCATCTGCCCATCCATTTATTTGATGGACTCAACTGTCCATCTGTCCACATCTGTCCGTCCACCCATCTGATCATCTGTTCGTCCTTCCATTCATTTATCCATCTACCCACCTGTCTGTCCATCTGTCCTAATGACATCTATCCATCCATCGATCCAGTTGTCCATCTATCTGCCTACCTATCTGTCAGTCCATCCATGTGCTCACATCTGCCCATTTGTTTATCTCTCCATCCATCCATCTCTCCATCCATCCGTCCTGATGTACAACAAATACTCAGCATGCTTGCTCAGGACTGAGCTCTGTGCTGGGCACTGGGGATATATAGGTAAGTGAAATGTGTTTACTGGACTCAAACTCTTCTCTCTGGAACAGTCTCTTCTAGAGTGTTCCCCTGGAGTTGTTGTCTTTCACCCATTAGAAAGAGGGAAGAGTCCAGTGGAAAGAAGTAGAATTTAGACCTCTGTACGGAGACCTCGTGAGGTCCCCCAGTGCATGTGGGCCCCTCGTGAATGAGGCACAGACCATAAAAGTGGGCTCTGCAACCAGCGGGTGCTCCATGTGTAATGGCAGACATGGCCTTTAATGTGTGACTCGGTGGGTTCTGTGAACTTGGCACTGTTCAGGTGAATGGCTGGTGCTTTGTGTTTACATGGAAATGAACCGACAAAATTGTCTCAGGGGTTTGATGAAGTTACTGTTCAATAAAAGCATCCTCCCAAGGGAGAAGAACTGATGTGTTGGTGTTGTTCATTTAAAGATGTAAAGACAAACCCTGCAGAGTTAGAAGGAAACACACTGGAGCTCCAAGCAACCCCCTCTCCAGCCAGTGACACAGACGAGTTGGGTCTGGGGCCCTGTGCAGTGTTCCCTTCTGTGAAGCTTGTATGGGGAATGTCCATAAAGCATGTGTGTGTGTGCATATGTGTTTTGTTGTTTTTGTTAAATCAGTAATTTACAGACCATAAAGTTAATTTCATTTGAAGTATACAATTCCATGGTTTTTAGTATATTGACAGAGTTGTGCAATCAACACCACAATCAGTACCCCAAAAAGAAACCCTGTACCTGTTAGCAGTCTCTCCCTTTCCACCCACCCTTAGCCCAAGGCAACCACAAATCTTTCTCTCTCTATAGATTTGTCTGTTCTAGACATGTACAAGTAGAATTATACTATGTGTGGTCATTTCCATCTGGCTTCTTTGCCTTGGCATAATTTTTTTTTAAGGATTTTTTAAAAAAGATTTTTAATTTATGAGAGAGAGAGAAAGTGGAGGAGAAGCAGAGGGAGAGGGACAAGCAGACTCTGATCTCAGGACTGTGAGATCATGACATGAGCCGAAACCAAGAGTTGGATGCTTAGCCGACTGAGCCACCCAGGTGCCTCTGGCATGGTGTTTTTAAGGTTCATTCACATTGTAGCTTGTATCAGTACTTTGTTCCTTTTTTAAAATTTAAATTCAATTAAATAACATATAGTGTATTACTAGTTTCAGAGGTGCAGGTTAGTGATTCATCAGTTGCATGTAACTCCCAGTGCTCATTCCATCACGTGCCCTCCTTAATGCCCATCACCCAGTTGTCCCACCCTCCCATCTACCTCCCCTCCAGCAGCCCTCAGTTTGTTTCCTGTAGTTAAGAGTCTCTTATGGTTTGTCTCCCTCTCTGATTTCATCTTATTTTATTTTTCCTTCCCTCTTTGTTCCTTTTTATAGCTGAATAATATTCCATTGTATGGATATACTGCATTTTGCTTACGTATCTGTTTACCAATTAATGGACTTTTATTTTTTACAAAGACTTATTTATTTTAGAGAGAGTTTGTGTGAGTGAGCTTGGGGAGAGGCAGAGGGAGAGGGAGAGAGAGAATCCCAAGCAGATTCCCCTCTAAGTGCAGAGCCTGACATGGGGCTTGACCTCACCACCCTGAGATCATGACCTGAGCTGAAATCAAGAGTCGGATGCTTAACTGACTGAGCCACCTAGGCGCCCCCAATTAATGGACTTTTAGATTGATTTCTTGGCTATTACCAATAATGCTGCTATGAACATTCATGCACAAGTCTTGATGTGGACATATTCAGTTCTCTTGGGTATATACCCAGCAGTGGAGTTTCTGGGTCATAAGGTAACTCTATGTTTTAACTTTTTGAGGAGCTGCCCAATTATTTTTTGAAGTGATTGCACCATTTTACGTTCCTTCCAGCAATGTGTGAGGGTTCCATTTTCTCCCCATCCCAGCCAGCGCTTGATGCTAGTCATCTTTTTGCTGATAGCCTCCATCCTAGTGCTTGAGAGCTGGTATCCCATTGTGGTTTTCATGTGCATTTCCCTGATGACTGATGACATGGAGCACCTTTTCGTGTACTTGCTGGCTCCTTTTATGTCTTCTTTGGAGAAATGTCTACTCAGATCCTTTACTCATTTCTTCATTGGGTTGTCTTTATTATTGAGTTGTAGCAGTTCTTTATATATTTTAGAACCAAGTCTCTCATCACATGTGTTGTTTGCAGAGAATTTCTCCTATACTGTGGGTTGTCTCTTCGCTTTCTTGATGGTGTCATTTGAGGTGCAGCATTTTGAATTTTGATGATGCAGTTTATCTACTTTGGTTGCTTGTGCCTTTGGTGTTGCAGTAATGATTGTGTCTTATAAATACAGTCCATCTAAAGGGAGTTACTGTGGAGAAAGTTTTTTGATTATACAATGATTATAGAAAAATCCAGGGTGCCTGGGTGGCTCAGTCGTTAAGCATCTGCCTTCGGCTTGGGTCATGATCCCAGGATCCTGGGATTGAGTCCCACATCGGGCTCCCTGCTCTGCGGGAAGCCTGCTTCTTCCTCTCCCACTCCCCCTGCTTGTGTTCCTGCTCTTGCTATGTCTCTCTCTGTCAAATAGATAAATAAAATCTTAAAAAAAAAAAATCCACAAAGGAGTCATTACTTAGAAGAAACCCATCTCTGGATCCCAGGCTCATGTCCTGCGAGAGGTGTATTGCCTTGCGTGTTGTTCCACCCCAAGCTTACCATATGATCCAGAAATTTCCTTCTGGGTACATAACCAAGAGAACCGAAGAACTGTGGCCAAAAAACGTGTACACAGATGTTTAAAGCAGCATTATTGATAATAGCCAAAACTGAAATCAGACACAAAGCCCATCCGTTGGTAAATGGATAAACAAAATGTAGTATATCCATACAATGGAATATTATTTAGCTATAAAAAGGAATGAAGTACTGGTACATTCTATACCATGGATAAACCTTAAACACATTATGCTAAGTGGGAAAAACCAGATGCGAGGTGGGCAGAGGATGTTGGGAATCCGTGGTCTTGCAGAAGCTTGCCTCATGGATTCGGGGTTGGGCAGTGGTGATGGACATTCACTGTTATGTACTGGGGCCTCAAACATTTTCTTTTGGGGAGTAGGGTTTTAGGCTATCTTAGCATCAGATATTTTGTTCCAGGAAGTCTTTGAGAACATGCCCTTCAGCATGAGGAAGAAAGAAATCCAACTGGTTGACTACTTGCAGAAACCTTAGGGACCCAACAGATTATGAGAGAATTTCTAAAATATCTATTTTCTGCAAGAAGCATTCTAAAAGTTTTGATTTTGATTTAGTTCTCTTTCTAGGGAGAGATGGTCAGCATCTGGAAGTTTTGAAGTTAGGTGTCTGGGTTTCCATGTTGAGAAGCCATGAAATTCCTTGGCCACCTTCCTCATCCCCCTTCTACCTCCACCATTTTACACAGGGCACAACATGTCACCATGGCCAAGCAAGAGAAAAGAGCTGGAAACCACAGCAACACTCACGGAGGGTCTGCAAGCCCAGCACCCAAGCAAACATCCAGGGAACTGGGCTTTCTGTCATTTGCAGCATCAAATGAGACCTTCTCAGAAAGACTGTCCTGTAGGAAAATTCCTACCAACGGCCTGGCAACTGAAAGGCTTCCCTGAATGTGTTCTTCAGGCTTTCTAGAAGGTCACCTCTCCAACAGTGACCCTTGGCAGTGTGCAGATGAGCTGCAGAGCTTGCGAACTCTCATGGCCTTCATTGCCCCCGACTCGTGGCACCTACTCGCTGGTGGACAGCTCACGGAGGCTGTATGAGGTGCATACCGAGCAGATGGCTCCTTTGGTGCTAGGGTGCTCGGGCTCTTCGAATTTCATGGGACTGGAGGGCGTGGCCTTGGGTGCATTTTTGTGGTCTTCCTGGCTCAGTGAATGGGCTTGGTTGGTTATTATTCCTTCTTGGTTCTACACTTGCTTGATTTGGGGAATGTTTGCTGGATTCTCGGGTTACCAACAGAGCAGGCAAAAGCGTGTCATCAAATGTGTGTGTGTATATATATGTGTGTGTGTGTGTATATATATGTGTGTGTGTGTATATATATTCATATATATACATACATATATACACACACACACACACATATATATATGGCCAAATATGTGTATTATATTTGTAAAATAACTTTAGAAAATTTGCATAAATTAGGACACCTCGGTGGCTCAGTTGGTTAAGAGTGCGCTTCGGCTCAGGTCATGATCTCAGGATCCTGGGATGGAGCCCTGCATTGGGCTCCCTGCTCAGTGGGGAGTCTGCTTCTCCCTCTCCCGCTCCCCCTCCTTGTGCACTCTCTATCTCTCTCAAATAAATAACATCTTTAAAAAAAGATTTGTATAAATTAAATCCACATAAGCTACACAAGGAAATCCTATAAGGAACATACTTAAGTGTAACACTGTAGGTGGAACTCGGGCCTTTTCCGGCCGCCCTAAGTGGGCATTCATTGCTGGGGCTGCCCGGGACAGGGGCCTTGGCGAGGAGGGGGCATCGCCTCTTGGCCTGGATCTGTCCTGCCCACACTGGTACCAGCTCATGTGTACAGTTGTCTTGTCAGAGTCTCTGGTCTCAGGGACCCAACCAGGTGGCCATGAAGGGCTGCACTGGTGGCCTCCAACACCTGGACTCTGGCCCTGCAGCCCTACTAGCATCTGCTGATGCTTCGCCTGGTCCCTGCTGGGTGGTGATGCTGAAGCCTGCAGGTTTCCTCACAACACAGGTCTTGCTGCTCCTGGCCACATGGGAAATCATTTGCTTTCCACTGGGGACATTGTGGCTTTGATGTGGAGTGGGCCCTGGCACCCCCATGTAGCTCCCATAGCCTGGGGCTCAGGCTGTTCTTTGGGGCCTTTCCTTCTCTGGGAACTCCAGGCTGGGATGGGGCATACCTCCTTTCCATTCTGGAGCCCCCAAATTTGAGCGTTTCTTTCATCCCCTCCCATCCCTGCCCAAATGAGTCTGGCTTTTCAGACTCCAAAGCCAATTACCTTGTCATTTCTTTTCCACACCCTTCAGTGATGTCCTGTGTCGTCATATGGGGCACAGAGCCAAACCCTGAGTGCATACTATGAATGCCTGGCAGAGTTAGGGTCCCCACACTGGTCCACATCACATCCCTCAGGCGGAGCAGGCTCCTTGGCCCAGCCCCACAGTCTTTGAGCCTCCTGTGGGATGTGGGCTGTCAGCAGCAGGGGGCCACCGTTTCTCTCTCACAGGCCTGGTGCACAGCTTGAAATCCCACAGTTAGAAATGTTTGCCTTTGGGAGTGGGTGGTAACCAGGATTTGTGTCCCAGGACTGAAAAGAGCATGGGGCCTGGCTCCAGCCTGGCCCCTCACTCCAGTGGGACCTGGAATGGCCACTTCTCTTCCAGGAAACCCAGGGTCCTCATCAGTGAAATGAAGGGGCAGCTCAAGGGCCCAAATCCACTTACAGAAGAGATTTGTTTGGGGGTACACCAGGGGTTTAGGACCCAGACGCTGTTGTCCTTCCCAGCAAGTGTGTGTCCCCACCATTCACTGGCTGTGGGACTCATTCACTAGCTGGGGCCAGTCACGTTTGTACTCCCTTGTGGTAGGGTGAATAATGACCCCCCCAAGATGTCCACGTTAGACTCCCTAGAATCTGTGATATATTCCCTTACATGGTAAACAGGACTTTCCAGGGATCTCAAAATGGGGAGATTCTCTTGCATTATCTGGATGGGCCCAATGTATCACCTGGGCCCTTAAATGAGGGAGGCAGAGGGAGGTTGACTACAAAAGACATCCTTAGGGGGATGTGCTATGAGAAAGACTCCACCAACCATTGGCACATTTTGAAATTGGAGGAAAGGGCCATGTGCCAAGGAGTACAGGTAACTTCTGGAACCTGGACAAAGCAAGGAAGCAGATTCTCCCCTGGAGCCTCGAGAAGTAACACAGCCCTGTGGATGCCTTGGTTTTAGCTCAGGGAGACCCTTTAGGACTTCTGACTTCCAGAACTGTGTAATAAATCCATGTTGTTTTAGGCCAGTGCATGTGTAGTAATTTGTTAGTAGAGGCAGTAGGAAATGAGTATACCCCCAGACAGCGGATCTTGACTGGTGCTGATGAGAACCCCCAGCAACATTTGACCATGTCCGGAGACATTTTCAGCTGTCACAGTCAGGTGAGGAGTGAACTGGATCGAGCGAATAGAAGCCAGGGGTGCCGCTCAGCATCCTAAAACACCAAGGCAGCCCTCGTAACTTCCAAGAATTACCCGGCCTGAGATGTCACGCCAAGATTGAGAAACCTTGCCCCAGACTGACAGATGCCGTTAGCTCTCAAATCCTGGGTGGCTGCCGGCTCAGTCAGCCTCAGCCTTGTTCAGTTCTGGCTTTGGAGCAAGCCGAGAGCTCAGGCCTTGAGGAGACCAGGATGAAGACTTCAAAGTGCTATTGAGGGGCGCTTGGGTGGCTCAGTCGGTTAGGTGTCTGCCTTCGGCTTGGGTCATGATCTCAGGGTCCTGGGATTGAGCCCCAAGTTGGTCTCCCTGCTCAGCGGGGAGCCTGCTTCTCCCTCTACTACTCCCTCTGCTTGTACTCTCTCTCTCTCCCTCTCTCTGTCAAATAAATAAATAAAAATGTTAAAAAAAACCAAAGTGCTGTGGATTGAGTGCTTGTTTTGTGCTGGTCCAGTTCCTGCACAAGGAGGATTCAAGGAACCCCCGGGACTGTGTGCAGTTCCAAGGCTGGGGTGGGGCTTGCAGGATAACCCAGCAGAGACCAGGTGGGTGCTTGGGGTTGCTTCACATCTTGGTCCTCCGTAATGTCCTGACTGGTGAGAAAGTTCTTCCTCGTTTACTGCAGAAATCACTGTGTGCCTAGAGTTGAAGTCCATAGTAGGGCCCGGGAAGTGCTCTGGAGAAGACTCAGCCCTGTATGGCAACATTAGAACTTGATTTTCCTCTTAATCTATGTCTCCAGCCCCCATTCTGGCTGGTGGCAGTAGATGGGTGATCCTAATCTAGACTTGCAGAGAGCGTGCGCCTCTCCCTCTGGGCAGTTTTGTGAGAATACCCGCGGCGGCCACACGATGGCAGCCTTGCACAAACCAAAGTCTGCTCAGCCCAGGACCACAGACCCAAGCGGGGTGTCCCAGGGCAGTGGACACCCACCGGCTTTCCTGCAGAAACCAAAGAGGCCCAGCCTGGCTAGGGGGGCGTCTTTAGTTGTAGTTGGGAACACCGAGCTTTATAAGTTAAAGAAACAGGAGTGCAGACTGCACATACTTGCTTCTGTGAATCTGTTTCGTTGATGTGTTTTTGAAAGGAAAAAATGTTTAGCTTTCATTGTGAGTCCAGGAGTGTAGACAGGTTTCAAATTCCCCATTTCTTCATTAACCCTATGGGCTTGCCAATGCAAAAATAAAGACGTGGGGCTTCCAACACACCGCAGTGCACCCTGCCTCCCTTTGCTGCTGGGTAAAGTGGGAACCTTCGCCTCCTCCCCAGATCCCGCATGGGCTGAGTGCTTTGGTGATGCGGTCTCGAAAGGGAAGCAAGCATGCTGCTGGTCAAGGGAACCGTGCCTTCTTGGTTTTCTTCCACCTGTTTGTGTGGCCCCCATCCTCCCCATCAGCATTGGGATGTAGGGAAATGGGGAGATCGTTCCCTTTGGTTCTCCCTCTCGTTTTATTTATTTTTATTTTTTTATTTTTAAAGATTTATTTATTTATGTGAGAGAGCGAGAATGAGAGAGAGAGAGAGTACATGAGAGGGGGGAGGGTCAGAGGGAGAAGCAGGCTCTCCGCTCGTGGGACTCGATCCCGGGACTCCAGGATCATGACCTGAGCCGAAGGCAGTCGCCTAACCAACTGAGCCACCCAGGCGCCCCTCCCTCTCGTTTTAAAGATTTTATTTATTTGTTAGAGAGAGAGAGAGAGAGAAACAGAGAGAGCCCAAACGGGAGGGGGAGAGGAAGAGGGAAGAGGAAGAAGAGCGATGCGGGGCTCTATCCCAGGACCCCAGGATCATGACCTGAATCGAAGACAGATACTTAACTGACTGAGCCACCCAAGCGCCCCAGTTCTCTTTTAAAAACAGCTTTATTGAGGTATAACACACACATAAGAAGCTGCATGTATTTAGTGCGTACAATTTGATGCGTTTGTCCATATGCACACACTTGTGCAACCATCACCACGATATCTGGGTAATGGACTGATCTGTCACCTCCAAAAGTTTCCTGTGTCCCTTATATTGGTGTAAAAACACCTACATGAGATCTACCCTCTTCACTGGTTTTAAGCGTATAATACAGTATGGTTGACTGGAGGTGCTCTGCTGTACGTTAGATCTCTAGAACTTACTCATGTCATGTCACTGGCCCCTCCCCCAGTCCCTGGTAACCAGCATTCAATTCTTTGCTTCTAGGAGTTTGATTATTTTAGATGCCACATATACGTGGAATCCTGCAGTATTTATCCTTCTGTGTCCAGCTTCTTTCACTCAGCAGAATGTCCTCCAGTTTCATTCGTGTTGCTGCAGATCATAGGATTTCCCTTTTTAAGACTGAATAATATTCCATTGCATGCATATTCCATATGTCCTTTCCCTGTTCATCTGTGGGCGGGCTCTTGGTTTCCATGTCGTGGTTATTAGTAATGCCGCAGTAAACAAGGGGGTGCAGATAGCTCTTCAAGATCCTGATTTCAATTCTGTCTCTTTAAAGGTGCCCCCCAGGGCAGGACTCTCTCAGCCAGACTCATTTTTGGCATTCGCTAGCATTATATTTTTTTTACTCAGCACATTCCCTTCCTTCTGTGTACCACTGCAGGGGGTCCCAGGAGGCCCAAACCCAGCTTCCCGGGGGAGGGTGCATTGACTGATCAAGGAGCAAAGCTCGCAGGGGAGGAACGCAGATCCCAGGTGCCTTGGTGGCTCCTCCTTCCAGGCCCCTGCCCCCATGCTCCCTCTCAGCTCTGCTGGCCCCTCAGTATTCTCCCCTGGGAGAGAGGGGTTCAGGAAATGCTGGGGGGACCACATACCTAGAGACAGACCTTAACTGTGATTTGGTCTTGCTTCTCCCCTTCTCTTTCATCAGTCTGGCCCCATTTTCTAGATTGTTCCTTTGAGGGGTTTGTACCCTCTGTCCTTGGAGCTAGGAACCTTAGCTGACCCAGTTTAATTTGGAGTGGAAATATTCTTGATCGAGTAAGGGAGAAAATTGTATTAAGAGTCAGGGGATTGTGACCTAACTCATATCTGCCCACCCCCGGTTGGGGGACTTGGGCAGGCTTCCATCTCCATAGAGTGAGGGGCTCCCTGTGGGTGCTCTAAAGGCTCTCCCTGACTCTCTGCAGAAACTTACACTACCATACATCTGTTTAGCTTGTCCGAGTGACTGTAGGCAAAGATGCAGGTATGGCCGTGGCTCACCCTGGGGCTGCCTTGGTCTCCTCCACCCAGAGCATCACAGAAATAATCATGGAGGAAGTAAGTTGGGGACCTGAGGTGACTAAATGGCCAGGTAAGAGCATGCTGGAAACCACCGAGTATCTTGTGGCTCCTGAATAACATCTTGCCTCAGTGAGGGTAGGAGACTAAAGGTGCTGTATTAGGGCTCTCCAGAGAAAGAGAACTAATGAAGTATTTACCTCTCCATCTACCTACCTACCTACCAACCTGTCCATCTCTAAGAAGAGATTTATTATAAGGAATTGGCTCATGCAATTATGGAGGCTGAGAAGTCCCAGGATCTGCCATTTTCAAGCCGGAGGCCCAGGAAAGTTGGTATAAATTCCAGTCTGGGTCTGAAGGGCTGAGAACCAGGAGTGATGAGGGTGTAAGTCCCCGTCTAAGGGGAGCAGACTGAGATCTCAGCTCATGCAATCAGGGAGGTAGGGAGGGAGGAAGAGAGAGAGAATGAATGAGAGCTCACTTTCTCCACTTTTTTGTTCTATTCAGGCCCTTGGTGGATTAGGATGATGCCCAATAATTGGGGAGGGCCATCCTCCATCTTCTTAACTCAGTCTACTGATCCAATTGCTAATCTCATCTGGAAACCCCCTCACAAACACACCCCAAAATAATAGTTAGCCAAATTCCTGGGCACCCTGTGAGCCAGTCAAGTTGACGCATAAAATTAGCTATCACGGATGCTGCGGCAGACCCAGCAGCCTTGGGATGGAGGGAAGCGGACCGAGCCCTAAGCTAGTGGTGCTTTGGCCACATTTGGGGCCTGCCGTCCATGCCTCCTGTTCCAGTGGGCTCTCACTTCCCTCCCCTGGACCCCAGAGTGCGTGGGATGTGGTGGGCACACTGGAGAGGACCTTAGCAGAATAGCACAGTGATTGCTTGTGTTCTGGTGTGACCAGCTAGCTCGGGTTCCCCAAAGAGAGCCCATGGACCCTACCCCACCTGGGATGTGGGGTGATGTTGAGTGGTGTGCAGATGACCACTTTGAATCATTCTGGGTTGATTTTGAAAGGAGTCTTCATTTGTGGAAGGATGTTACTGTTTTGATTTACAGTTGTGATAGGATGTTTAAAACCCATTTTTGTAAGTAGAATAAGTAAGTTGACTTAAGAAAAATAAGTCGGTAATAGTACACCTGGCAACACTGCAGGAGTGATGTGGGTATGATGGAGGTTGGAAAACAGCAAAAAGACTTGACCTGGAAGGATGTCTCTTAAACTTACAGCAGTGAACTGATCAGCAAGGGCGCTGGTAAAAGTTTGTTAGGGATTTTCGCATCTTGCTGTTTTCTTCCCCTGTACCTCTCTTGGGTCTGTGATACTTTTCTCTCCTTGATTCTTAGACTGCAAGGAGACGGTAGTCAGGTGGCCAAACACACCCGGAGTCTGGAGATTTGCTTTGTGTTCTGGTTCTTCCACTTTCCGGGTAGGTGATCTTGAATGAGCCTTTTAACCTGTCAGGGCCTCAGTCTCCTCATCTGTGAAACGGGGATAATGAGATCCTGGGCCCCAGGGTTTGTTGGGTGATCCCATATGCTGATGTATGCAGGGACTTCTCACCTGTAAGGCATGTGCCGTTGGGTTCTCACGTTGGCTGTTCTGCCTTGAGGTTTGAGTGGGGCAGGTGACCCCAACCGAGGCCAGGCAGAGCATGCGTTGGTCAAGACAGGATGAGTCTAAGCTGCCTGAAAAGAAGCTGGTGGGAAGTGAGCATGGAGAGACTGTTGTCATCTTGTGGCTACAGGGGAGGGCCAGAAAATGGAACTGGAGCTGAGAGATTGGGATGCACCAAATCCTAGTGGCTTTGATGGAGTCCCTGGATCCAGCTGCACCTGAAGCTAGACCTTCCCCTAGATTTTTCAAGCAATAGCAGTCTCTCTCTTTTGCCTAAGCCAGTTTGAGGTTTTTTGTGTTTTTTTTTAACTTGAAACCAAGAGTCCAGACTGATATTCTTTTTTCTCCAATTTACTCTGTCTTTTGTAATAATGGAAGGCAAAGAGGTTACACACAACTACAGATGGTTAGAGCTGTTACTGGCCTTTAGGACAATCTAATTCTGCCCATTTGCTCGATGTGTGACTTCCATGGGTGTTTGCACTTTTGCCTCTGTGGGCCCCTTTCTCCATTAAAAAAAAAATTATATTTCGCTATTCTGTTAGTATAAAGATGAATCTAACCCAGGACAGAGTTTATTCTTTTTTTTTTCTTTATTATTTTAAAATAAAATATTTCCTTGAGCCCTAGGCAGAGTGCATGCTGTGCTAATGGATAAGTCAACTCTGAGGGTGTTAGCTTTTCTCCAGCTTATATACAGTTTTGTCACGGGCAAACATTTGTAACGAATACTTAGTTCCCAGTTACAGGCAAATCACCTTTTCAATTGATCTTTGATGCAGTTAAGAGCCACATCAACTGAGACCCAGTTCTTAACAGAACAGGTATAAACAGTGTTGTAGATTTTGGTGGGCAGGGTTCAACCTATTAATCACTTGGTGAATTCACCTTGGGTGAACTTATCGGCGGTCTGACTGGCTGTGAAGGTGGGCGCGGAGCAGTGCTCTACTTCTGATTGGTTGGAAACTTTTGTGTTGTGATTGGCTTGTATATGATGGGGCTGGGACTCAGGACAGTGCTCACTTCTGATTGGCTAAATACCCTTGTGGTCTGATTGGACAGAATGTGATAGGCTATTACCAAGAGCACTGCACACTTCTGATTGGCTGGACACGTGCTAGCTTATTGGCCTGGGTGTCAGGCAAAGCTTGCAAGCTCAAAATTGTAGGCTGAGAATATGGTCCTGTCAAGGAATCATGCTTGTTGTAGCAGTGCAGAAGCTTCCCATTTGTGTTAATACATCTCAATCATGGAATGGCCTCAGTACGAGTCTTTCTGTGAAGGTTGTGGAAAGCACACGAACATTAACTTTGCAGAGATGATGTAAAGCTGTCCCTCCATGAGTGTGGATGGTAGGTATACTGACCTCGTTGTCCTGCTCGATGCTGTGGTTGGAACCAAGGGTCTTCGCGGGGTCAGCAGGCCTGGCGCTGGGTCTGACCTTGTCTCCTGGTGGATTCCAACCTGTGATGGCATGGGAGTGGGAAAGAGAGCCCCAGCGTTCAGCTCCATCTTATCTCCTCCTCCTTGTCCTCCAAGTCCCTCCCCGGCTTTTCCTAAGAGAGTTGCCAGACTGAGGTCCTGGAACGATGCCAGTGTAACTGGGGTAAGATAAGTGCAGACCAGGGGTGCTTTCCAAATGTTTAGGGAGAAGCAGTCCAGCCTAAATAACTATGAGGCTTAAAAAAAAAAACCAAAAAAACACACCAACCAAACAAAAAACTATTAGGCTTAAGCAGCGGGTCTCAGAGTGGGGCCCTAGATGAGCACCATCAATGTAACCAAGAACGTGATAGAAATGCAGATTCTCAGGCCCCACCCCAGACCTACAAGTCAGAGCCTTGGCTGTGGCCCAGGAATCCTTGTGTTAACAAAGCCTCCAGGTGACACTGATGCGCACTCAGGTCTGAGAACCTGTGCCCCTTTGAGGTGTCTCTTCCCCAAAGAACACAGCCTTCCTCTCTTTGAGGAGGAGGCCTTTCCGTAGCAGCTTTGCTAACCCGCAGGCCAGGCAGACAGGCACTCGGTGCTGGCTGGCTTTAGCCCTGGCAGGAGGCCCTGAGACCCGAGAGGCCCCGCACCGGGTTCCTTGCACCCAGGAGTCCCAGGAATCCTGTGCCGCTTCCCTTTTGAGTCCCTCATCAACATCCAGGTCGAATAGGTCAACCCCCCTGTACACGTTTTGGCTTTTACGTCTCTTACCGACGTGGCAGCGGTAGCCGATCTTGTTATCTCAGAAGCTCGGGAGGCCGCGTCACGGCTCTGGGACCACGAATGGGGCGGGCCACGTTTTCCCTGGAATGGAAGCCGGGTCTCGGCGAGCGGACCTCCGCAGCTGCCCGATGCGGCCACTAGATGGCGCTGTTGCACTTTCCTGCGGGCTGCGCGCCGGCACGCCTCCCAGCTTCCCCGGTTCCACCAGAGTCCCCGAAGTGAAATAACAACGTGCCATTGTGAGCCGAGGCCTATTTCACTAAGATGTTCAGGAAATGATATGCAGCCAGGAGGCTTTGGCCAGGGGGAAGGCTGACTGTGGGATTGTAGCTGGAAAGCTCTTTAGGACTTTACAAGTCTCCCTCTCATCCACTGCATGCCTCCCCCCCCCCCCCCCCCGCCCGGGCTCCCAGCCCTAGCCCCTTGGGGTGGCATAGTTCAGGTCACAGGCCCTAATATCCGTCGGCGGAGGAGTGCTCATAAAAGTGGTGACAGGCTGTTTTCTTCCCCGGGAAAGCCTCTAATCTGATTGCATCCCTCTTGTTCTTTTGTGTATCTGTGCATCATTTTAGCGGTGACAGGAGTAAAAGGAAACCCCGCGCAGATTGGCGGGGGACCTGCAGAAGGCCCCCAGAGAGGCATAGCTTTCTGCTGGGTTTGAGGCTATCAGGCGAGGGCACGTGAATGCGTGGGCCTGTGGGCGTTGGCGGGGCACCAGGCTGGTCCTGGGTTTAGGGCCAGCCGAAGGTTGGAGGCAGCGTCAGTCTCAGGGCCTGGCGGGGCGTGAGACACACGTGGAGTTCTGGGTAGCAGAGGGCCACGGCTCCTAGCACCCCTGCACTTGGCAGTCTCCTTGGAAGGTACAGCAGCAGCAGAGACGATGCTGTGGTTGGAACCAAGGGTCTTCGCGGGATGCTTTCTGCGTGCTGGACACTGTTCTAAAAGAAGTAACTCGTGCGATCCTCGCCACACCCCACGACCGTGGGACCGTCCCGTACCAGATTACCAGGTGAGGAAACAGAGGCACAGAGGGTCTGAGTCAGGCCACACCTGAAGAAGGGCGGCCCCTAAAAGCCGTCCCTGGAAGCCGTGTCCAGACTGAGGGGGCTGCCCCTGTTGGGACGTCTTGAGATTTGTCTCTTCTCACTGGCATTAGAAGAAGCAGAGGGCCCCGGTGCTCTGGGGGTGCATCGCTCCACTGGCATCCTCACCTCCTCTCCCCCCCAGATCAGCTCCCCAAGCCCTGGGGCTGCCGGAGAAAACCAGGTGAGCCCCCACAGGGCACAGCTTTGAGTCCATCGGAGAGGCTGAAAAGAAAGCGCTCAAGCAGCTAAGGCCGCCAGGAGGCATGGGCGAGGCTCTGGTTTTAGAATTAGGCTTCTCAAGAAGAGAAGCCGGGCCACAGGTGCAGGGGGCAAGACCAGGTGAGGGCAAGGGAGCCTTAGGGAGGGAGCAAGACGTCCACGTGCAAGAAACAGTGGTGTGAACGGTGCCCCTGAGGTGGTCCCATCTCAGGGAGTGGCACCCCTTCACCTCACTGCTCTGCCTGGCCCCTCCTTTGCTTCCTGCCCTGGGGCTAACTCATCTGTAATTTCACTTTCCCATTTTACTTGTTCTGACATCTTTTCAAACTTCCCTCTTAGAGCTTTTGGCAGTTTGTGGTGAGGAATTTACTTGTATGATTTCCAGTTTCTCATCTGTTTCCCCCTCCTCCGGTCTGTAAACTCCGTGAGATTGTCAGTTTCAATCCCTACTGTATCTGGACCTAGGGAAGCTTCTGGAACATAGTGGATACTGGAGAAGATCAGAACGGTTCCTCTCCTGGGCCCATGCTGGTGCTGCCCCTGCCCGATCCCAGTTTGTCGCCGGCTAATGCTCTGATGGCGGAGCATTCTCTACCTCTGCTGGTAGCCACTCAAGATCAGATTTAAAAACCAAGTTTTTACGTGGAGTTAATTTTAAATGGACAGGAGGTGCAAAACTGCAGCTGGTACCAGGTGCATCCTTGCACCCCTTACTCAGATTTGCTCTGTGTGTAATATTTTCTTCTGATCCATTCAAGGTCTCTACATGTATCATGGCCTTTTAAACCTGAATATCTCAATGTGAATTTTCCTGAGAATGAAGATGATTGCTTGTGGGATCACAGTGAAGTTATCAATATCGATTTTCATTGGTATAGTACTTTCCTTTAATTTATCTGTACTCTAGTTCTGTCACTTATCTAATAATGTCTTTTATTACCTCCCCCCCGCCCCCAGTAGTACAGGATCCAGTTAAGGAGCAGAGACTGCATTTATTCATCATGTCTCTTTAGACCCCTTTCATCTGCAGTGTTACCCCAACAGTTCTTTCTTTTATGACCTTGACGTTTTTAAAGCATATACTATCTCTAATTTTTTTTTTAAAGTGGGGCGTCCCTTGTTTTGCACTTGTCCGGTGTCGCTGTATGATCGTGCTGGGGGGGCACAGCGCAGGGGATGTTGTTCCTTCTCGGGTGTGACATCTGGAGGCCGATTTAGAGCCAGAACCTTCCCCGAGTACTTCCTCCTAGCTCGAGCTGGTCCTGTTTCTCTTTGCTTCCACAGCATCTGTGCATATGCTGTCATGTCAAAGGTGGCTCTTTTTCAACGTGGGCTCTGGGGAAAAAAAATGTCTTTCTTCTCCGCTGTGGTTGCAAGAGCTGAATGAGCCTCCTGGCTTTTGGCAGGAAGTTCCGACGTCAGGCATGAGCGATGCCGGAGGCTCCCACGCCTCGCAGACACCCGTTCTCTGGACTTACGGCCAGGCTGCTCTGCTCCGCCCGCCCCCAGGAGCAGCTCCGGCCTGGGAACAATCTACCTTTTCCCTTCTTGGCAGTTCTGCCGCATAGTTTTTAAAACACTCCCATGTGTGTTATGGGTACACACGGCAGGGGTTTGGAGGAAACACTTGGGAGGCGTCCTCACCCTTGGAGCTTTAAAATGCTGCTGTCCCAAGAAGAGGGGACATTGGAAGGGGATGGCTGGCCATGAGCTACCGGAGGTGACCCACCAACCAGTTGTCACCAGGGAGGGGATGGTGGAGAACCAGACCATAGGGGACGTGCTATGACTATAGCAATGACCCTGTAGGTGGTTTTTTCCGCACGATCCTTGCCAGGCCCGGCAAAGAAGAAGGACACATCTTTTTTGATGCTTTGACGCATCCATGGGGGAGGGCAGCCTCGGGAGGTGGAAGGGGTGCCCAAGTTTGAGGCTCAGGTTCAAATCTCGGTTCCAGATCTGATTAGCGTGAGGCCTTAAGTGCCTCGGGGTCCCTCCCAAGTTCAAAGTGTGTAACCCTGAGAGAAGGCAGAATGTCTCTAATGGGGGTTATATTTGCACACAGTCGGTGCTTCCAAAGCAAGGAGTCCCCCCACCCCCGCCATCCTGTCTTTTCCCTTCACTCCTCCCCCATCGAAGCTGGAGGAGGTGTTGGATGTGCAGCTGTGACCCAGGCCCAAGTGGGCACAGGCATCTAGAAATGCTGACGGCATTGGCATTTTTGATGACTGCATTGGTTCGAGGGCCCCCAGGGTTTGTTTTGATCAGAAGCAGAAATGAGGATTATCCTGAAGAAGTTTATCACCTTCACCGTTCTCTAGGGCCAGGGGCAGGGGCCCAGCACTCCCCCTGGGGCCACAGGGGGCTGCACCCCGGTCAGTCAGGAGGCAGAGGGAGCAAGGGAAATGTGGGTTAAAAAAAAAAAAAAGAAAATGTGGGTTAAGGACGTTCATTGTGGTTTCCGTGGGAGGAGGGATGAGCGAGGCAGGTTATGCAGCTTCAGATTGGCTGGGTTGAATAGTTTCAGGGCTCCGGGGCATAGGGTCTCTGTCCCTAGTTGTCTGGTGCCTGTGGTCCTGGGTGATCAGGGCAGGGGCATAGCTGCTCTGAGTGTGCCAGCCTGATAGAGGAGGCCCTGGGGGTTGTGGGCTCTGGATGGGCTGGTTTGCATATGAAAAGTGTTCTCTGTGTCATGGAATTGTTTAGGAATTGGCTAACCCTGGAAGGGGCAGTCCCTCCAGGGTCAGTCAGGCCTCAGATGTCAAAGCATTAGCATACAGAAAGTAAAGGAGCGGTCAGTAGAGACATCTTTGGTCCCCAGGAAGGAGGAAGGTTGAACTTCAGGGAATCCACCCATTGAGGCTGTGCTCCAGGCCTTCAAGGTCTTGGCTTGTGTTTATGGTATTCTACACTGCATGGTTCACTGTCACAGATGAAGTCTTCTAGGTGGCTGCAGGAAGGCTGGACTTTTCATTTGAATGGAGCTACCACCAGCATTTATGTAAAACTCAGCAGGCAGATATGATCCAGCAATTGCACTACTGGGTATTTACCCCAAAGATACAAAAGTAGGGATCCGAAGGGGTACGTGCACCCCGATGTTTATAGCAGCGATGTCCACAATAGCCAAACTGTGGAAAGAGCCAAGATGTCCAGACAGATGAATGGATAAAGAAGAAGTGGTATATATATACAATGGAATATTATGCAGCCATCAAAAGGAATGAGATCTTGCCATTTGCAACGACGTGGATAGAACTGGAGGGTATTATGTTGAGCGAAATAAGTCAAAAAGAGAAAGACATGTATCATATGACCTCTCTGATATGAGGAATTCTTAATCTCAGGAAACAAACGGAGGGTTGCTGGAGTGGGGGTTGGGGGGGAGGGATGGGGTGACTGGGTGATAGACACTGGGGAGGGTATGTGCTATGGTGAGTGCTGTGAAATGTGCAGGACTGTTGAATCACGTGCACAGTGTGCACATTAAGTGTGCTGATTAAGAGTGACGCTGCCTGATGGGCCAGGAGGGGCATCTGGCTTGACATCAACAGCTGGGCTTGGATGGGTACAGTTTTGGCGTTAAAATTCTAATACATCGGTGAAGCCAAAATTAGTAATGTTCCTTCGTCCTGGCTTTACGTTTTTCCAGAGAAATGTGCCTCCCCTCCCAGCGTCCCTCCCGTACCTCCTGCGAGCCAGTTGCTGTGTTGTAGGCACAGGGGACAAAGCAGTGAACAGGAAAAGAGCCACCGCCTGCCTGGATGGAGTTGAAACTCCAGACCAGGGCTTCTCACTCTGGGCAGTATTAGCCTTTGGGCTGGAGAACTCTGTGCTGGGGGGCTGTCCTGTGCTCTGTAAGGAGCTTCAGCAGCATCCCTCCACACGCTCGATGCCAGTAGCATCTCCCTTCCCCCCAAAGTTTTGACAATCAATGTCTCCAGGCATTACTCAGCACCCCCTGGGTGACACAGAGCACACTGGCTGAAAACCGCTGATCCGATGGCAGAGACGGACCAATCACTGAGCCTCTGCGGAGGCGGGAAGGGCCTCCGCTGAGGCTCTGTTCTAGAGGCTAGGCAGTGGATTGGGCACTCAGGTCGTAGTACCTGCCTGTTGAGCAGATAATTGAGCACAGGCCCCAGAATCTCCAGTCAAGAGGGGAACTGTCTGAATATCATGGGAGGATCGTGATGGATGCTCTGAATTGGCACCCAAAGAAAGTAGGTGGAGGTTATCTGTGAATAAGGTGAAGAATACAACGGCCTTCCCTTTTATTCTGCTTTGACCTTCCCTTCACCTTGACATGACTGCGGGGGAGAAGCGTGAGTTCATTTGGTGGCAGGCGGGCAATGTGCACTTCTTCTACCTTTCCATTAAACCTTGAATTCCCGCAGCGTGTCTGTGGCCCCTTAAAGGAGTGGTGGCAAAAAGTGTGCAAATGGATTTCTCTGTGCTGGCTCCAGGGGGCCAGACTCAGCTTTTGCCAAATGCTTGGCTGTATCTGGCACTTGGCAGAGGTGTATCTACATCTGCTGCCTGTGATGTCCAACAGGAGAGTACCATCTGATTCAAGAATCCTTTGTAGAAGACGCTGTCAACACTCCGCCCCAGGTCCAGCTGAGTTCCTTTCTCCCCGCTTGGCTCTGGAGTGTTGATGGGTCAATCAATGTGGTGCTTGCGATTTTCTCTCCACTGGGGATTCTCATGGGGCGGCGGTGAGCCTGTGTGCACGCATGCATGCGAGCTAGCTCCGTGGTCAACACACACGCATTTAAAGTGCTACAAGATGCTGCTGGAAAGGATTTTTATCTTGCTTATTTGACCGTTGAAAGAGACCAGGCCGGCTCGAAGTTCCTCAGAAACTCAAGGATAATTACAAGCATTTCAGAAAACATGACATCAACGTGGAGATTCTTTTGTGGAACAGGACATGCGTTGGCCATTTCAGTAACTGAATTGGTGTGTTTGGAAACCCCTCTAAGTGAAATAGTTTTCTAAGAAGCCATCTTTGAGAATATATTCCTTAAAAGGAAAACTGTTCTTGGGGTGCCTGGGTGGCTCCGTCGGTTGAGCATCCGACTCTTGGTTTCGGCTCTGGTCATGATCTCAGGGTCGTGAGATCGAGCCCTGCGTGGGGCTCCTCACTCAGCAGGGAGCCTGCTTGAAGATTCTCTCCCTCTGCCTATCCCCCACTCTAAAATAAATACATACATAAATCTTAAAAAAGGAAAAGTGTTCTAAGCACCAAAACTAACAATGGTGGGCATGATGTTTATGATGACAAGGACATATCCATGCAGTTTCAATTTCCAAAGGGCTTTTAGGTCCTTCTCAGTCTCTCGGGCTCTAAACCTTGCAGTAATCTTTGCGATCCATCTGTCCTGCACCTCTCGTGGTCGACCAGTTACTGAGGTCCCTAGTGTTTCTGTCTTTCGTCAGTCCTGGGTGGTTCAGTCCTTTCTGTTCCCATCACCCTCCTTCAGCCCCTCATGTGTCTTTTCTAAACTTTGACAAGGGCTGTCTAATGGGTCTCCTTTCTCCTTTTACTTTGTCACTCAGCTTCCAGTAATTTCCTGAGCATCCCAGTGTAGCTATCTATTGCTGTGTAATAAATTATCCTTCCCCCCAAATATACTGGTTCAAACCAACAAATATTTATTATCTCACACACTTTAGAGAATCAGGAGTTTGGGAGCATCTTAACCAGGTGGTTCTGGCTCAGGTCCTCTGGTGAGGTAGCAGCCAAGATGCTGGAGTCCCAGTCATCTGACGGGTTGACTGGGGCCAGAGGATGCACTTCCAAGATGGTGCGCTCCCATGCTGGTGGGAGGCCTCAGTTTCTCACCACGTGGGCTTCTCCGTAGTGCTGCTTGAGTGTTCTCACGACATGGTAGCTGGCTTTTCCCAGAGCAGAGGGTCCACGAGACAGAGCAATGGGTAGGATGCAATGCCTTTTAAGACCCAGTCTTGGGGTGCCTGGGTGGCTCAGTTGGTTAAGCATCTGCCTTCGGCTCAGGTGATGATCCCACCGTCCTGGGATCGAGCCCTGCATCGGGCTCCCTGCTCAGTGGGGAGCCTGCTTCTCCCTCTCCCTCTGCCTGCCGCTCCCCCTGCTTGTGCTTTCTCTCTCTGCCAAATAAATAAATGAAATCTTAAAAAAAAAAGACCTAGTTTTAAAGTCAGATACCCTTTCTTCCCCCAAATTCTGTTTGTCAGAATCCAGCCCAAACTTTAGGAGAGGGGACTTAGTTTCCACCTTTGAAGGGAGCAGTTCTGAAGGATTTGGGGACCTATTTTAAAATCACCGTAGCCCTTATATAAATGTTACTCTCTATTTTTCTAAGGAAGTTAGTCTATAAAGCTCTTCCATGTTGGTTTATCCCAGCTGAGACAGACAAGCTGCCAGCAAAGTTAGCCAGACCTGCTAGATCTTTGCTTAGCACCCTCCAGGGGCTACCCTTTTCCTATAGGAGTCAGCACAAAGTTGCCCCCGCAACATTCCACCTACCAGCCCGGCTGGATGACTTGCTCTTTTCTGGACACGTCCTGGCTTCCCCATCCTCTGCCTCCACTGATTCCCATCACCCTTTGAACCCCTGTTTCTCCTTTATCCCTGTTTTCAGTCACCAAGCCCCGCTGACTTTGCTTTCTCCATCCTTTTCAAAATCTGGTCCCTACCTCATTCCCTCCCCTTCCCGACCCCAGGTCAGACACCTGGCCTCCCACCAGCACTCCTGTGGGAGCCTCCCCTCTGGACTCTCTCCGTTTCTGTTGACTTCCTCACTGATAGTCAGAGATATAGTTGTCCCCTGATCCATCTAAAGTGCATCTGACTCTGTTCACTCCTTGCTTAAAATCCTTCCCTGCCTCTCCACCAGGGGCGGGCTAGAGTCCAGCTTCTGTCCGTGATACCCAAGACCCCCTGTGCCCTGTCAGCCAGCCCGCTCTCACGTCCCCGTTTTGTTCTTGTAGCACCAGAACCCTTGCTGGTATAGTCGTATGAGGCAGTTCCCCACCTTTGCATCTTGCTCCTGGTTCCCTTTGGCAGGTGGGATGAAGGACAGGGGAGAAAGGAAGCAACACCATAGGAGCCCTGCGAATGTAAGCCCCAAGAGTCCAAAGATATCTTGGGGAGCACTGAACTTTCCATCTGGCAAGGAATGGGGCTCCCAGTTGATTTTATATAGGCCTCAGAGGATGGGCTTACATAAAGATTCTGAAGCCAAGGTGCTAATTAAACTCCCTAATGATCTTGACCTGGAAAATGAGGTCCTTTCCTGAGTCCCCTGTAAGCCTTGGCAGAGCCGGGGGTACTGCTGCTACTAATAACTCACAGCCGTACCTGGCAGAGTAATATGCCCAGAGGACTTTCTGCTGTTTTGCACGTTTTAAAACTCACTTCCAAATTAGGGAAAGAAGCCCTTTCTCACTCCCGTGCAAGAATCTGAATTCTTTGAGGCCTTCTGTCTTGTACTCGCCCAACACAGGCAGTATTGTGATAGGATGTGCGTGCTCAGTTAGTATGAACACAGCTGACTTTTAAAGAGAGCAGCGAGGGATTCTGAGTCCCCCCACCCTTTGCTAAAGGCAAAGTAAAGCCATCTTCTGCCATGACCCCCTTCTCTGAGCTTCTGGATCCCGGGAGCGGGTTGATGCCTTTGCCTTCCAGTCATCCTCATGGCACCGCTGTCCGGGGCTGGTTTAGACGGAGCTTACTAGATGTTCCTTCTCTTGTGGCGTATTGTGCTTGTTAGTGCTCTTCAGCAACTATGTCCCTTTACTTCCACTCTAGGCACATGTTGGATTTACATCCTGGCCCCTTGGTGGTTGGGTGGGTTCCGGTGATTGTGCATGACCATGTCACCCACAGACTGGGCATTTAATTGTCAATATGAGATCCTCTGGAACTCCCTTTCTCCCTGGCACTGGGGGAAAGAGATGAAAGATGCCCCTGTCCTTCATTATCCCTGGGGATATGAGCACCTTGATATGCTGTGTTTGGTTGGAAGCTGTGCTTTCATTCATTCACTTACTCCTAAATTAATTCGCTCATTCATCGTAATTGTTCAGTATGCCTGGACCTCCAAGCTGAGTCCCTTTGCAGACTGGCAAAGGACATATGACATGACTTTTAACCCGCTGAGATTTTGGTATTGTTTGTTACTGCAGCACAACCTAGCATATCCTGACCAATGCATAGTGTTGGCATTCTTAGCAACTTAATATTTGCCATAACTTCATTTACACAGAGGCAGTGCCTTTGCCTTCCCTGGTTCAACCATTCACATTCCTGGAGGAAGTTTTCTCTGATGGCCTATTGGATGGCTAGAATTTGTTATCATTTTCAAGACTGGGGAGAAAGAAGTTATGGTCTTAATACTTTTGGCACTCAGCTCAGCCATCTGATACCTTAGAATGACCTTGGCATTCTTTGTGAGGTTAACCTTTCCTGTATGGTAACAGATACCCTAGCTTTGCCCACTCTGCTCTCTTGCTGCATAGTAACTACAACTTACTGAGTACCAACCATGCACCAGGCACTGAGCATACCCTATCTCTAATTCTCAGTACAGCTCGATAAGGTGGGCCTTATATTGTTCCCGTTTCTTCGATGATACCACCGAGGGACAGTGAGGCTAAATAGTTTACCTAAACTCACTTTGCTAGTGGAGCCAAGATTTGGACCCAGCCCTGGATGTAAAAGTCTGTGTTCTTTTTATTGCATCTAGCCAATTCTTCGCCAGTTTCTGGGAAAGAAATGAAGGATCCCCACTGGGGATATTAACACCTTGTATTCTGTGTTTGGTTGGATGCTATACTTTCATTCACTCACTCCTAAATTAATTCACCCATTCATAAAATCATTCATTCATAACATTGCTCATTCATTCATTCACTCATTCATTCAGTGGGCTTTGTTGGGAGTCTGTTAGGTGCTGGGTTTTATTTGGGGCTGGGATTTCAATGTGAACTGGTTTGATTCCTACCCTCAACCTCAATGGACTCACACCGTTGAAGGGATAGCAATATATACATACACACAGAGACCCACAGAAAGTGTTACCCAAGGAATATGGGCACACTGAGAAGGCAGCTCCCAGTCTATAGAGGGTGTCAAGTTGTGTTAGGGTTGCCTTCCTGGAGGAGATAACACCAGAAATCATTTTGGACGTGTTGGGCTTCTATTTCTCTTTGAGAGTCTTTTACTGTTTGCAGCTTCACTTCCCACCCCATCCAACTACATTGGTATTCTAAGGGTCAATGTCATTATCACTAGCCATGAACCTTCCATTTCTGAAGGTCACAATGTCAACGGCTTCTATATTCTATCCTCTTTCCCTGGTAGGCGCTCGGCCCCCTTTTTGTTCTCCCACCCCCCACCTCAGCATCCTCATTTCCCACAGCCCTTACTGAGAAGCTAAGGTGGGGCCTCCTAAAGAATGATGGTATAGAATCCTACCTCTTTGGGGTCATCAATAGATTTTCCCAAAGTTTGGCCTGTCACTTGTTCTTAATGGCTTCAGTTGGTTGTGGAACTATCCAGCAGGAAAAATGAACAGAACCTTCTGAGTATGTTCTCTTCAGATGGCTGGGGTAATTTGAGCAGAAACAGCTTTGCAGCTCTGGGGAAAAAAAATGTAATTCTCGTGTATGAAAAGCGTGAACCAGAGTTGCCATGTTCACTTCTTGTTTTTAAAGCCCCCACAGGCCAAGTCACATATCTGGGTCAGAGGGCCTATTGATTACCTGTCAGGGCCTGAGGTGTAGGTAATCAATAACACTAACCTACAGGAAAGGTGGCCTTGAATGCAGAGATTCCATCACGCTGACCACCCGTTTCTTGTGGTCTGTAAGTACTTTGTATGGAGGCCGAAACTCTTTAAACTAGAGCCTCAAATGCCCCAAATCTGGGGCAACATTCCTATATGCCAAAGCTTTGGGAATGTTTCCCTCTACGTGCGCCAAAGACAGTTTGATCACATGGTCTCTCAGCTCTTAAACAGCCATGGGGCAAGCAGAGAGATAGAGAGACAAATGTTGCAACAGGAGGGTTCCTGGGGAGAGAGACAAAGAGTGATTTTTGTTAGGAGGTCCCTAGGACCATAACCTTGACCTTTTATTAATGTTTAACCAGGTACTTAAAGCACTTAAAAAACTCCTGCAAATCCATAAGAGCAACGAAGGGCTCTGTGGTGGAGTCTGGCTTTGCCAGGACCGGCTTGTGAAGCTCCCCACGTGGATGATTTTCTTTCTGGAGAGATGTGCCTTACAGAGCATATTCTGGCTTCTTTTTTTTTTTTTTTGAAGATTTTATTTATTTATTTGACAGAGACAGAGATAGTGAGAACAGGAACACAAGCAGTGGGAGTGGGAGAGGGAGAGCAGGCTTCCTGCCGAGGAGGGAACCCGATGTGGGACTCGATCCCAGGACCCTGGGATCATGACCTGAGCCGAAGGCAGATGCTTAATGACTGAGCCACCCAGGCGCCCCATATTCTGGCTTCTTGTCATGTATTGGCCAAGGGGGTCTGATCCAGAGTTTGTGTTGAGAAGAGCCAAGGTTCTGGGAACTGCAGTGGTTCTTGGGGCCATTTACTTAGCTTTCAATTCCCCTTCCTAAAGGGACCCCAATTTTGTTAGGCCCCCTCTCCCAGTACAGCTGTGGGAGGCAGGGAATGTGGCTGGGGAATCAGCATGTAGCAGTCTTCTGGCAGCCGAGCTGAGTCACAGGGTGAGCACAAGATCTATGTTAGCCCAGTGAGAAAAGTTCCAGAGCCTACTGATGGACTGATGGAGGAGGAGCGCTCACTGGTGCAGGATAAGAGCAATCTACCTTGCAGCCCACCTGTTTGATGGAGGGCTGCTGGTGGTAGCCATCTTTGGACCTTCAAAGGACCAGTGTTAAGATGAAGTTGACTGGGAATAACAGAGCACAATCCTTGAAGACACCATTGAGTTGACAAATCAGTGCCCCACCTGGACACCCTGTTATAGGAAGTCATCAATGTCCATATTTTAAAACCACTTTAAATCTGGGTGGTGTGTTACTTGGAGTTGGAATCATCTAAACCGGGCACGGCACTGGCAGATGTTGTGGGTAAAGTTGTGTTCCTGGATTTTGGCCAAATCATGCTGGTTAACGTTACAAAAACCCACAATTTGAGCTGCTGAGTATGGGAAGGGGGTTTGAATTTCAGAATGTCTGAAAAAAAAAAAAAAGGCCTGGGAAGTCAAAGTGGTTAATAACAGATCTCTTGATGTAGGGTGTTAGTGGGTGGTGTCCCATAAGGAGGAAGCATGGGTGTTGGAAGCCACAGACCTGGCCTGGTGAATTGTTAAGATAGTCAGAAGTAACCAACAATACCGGTTCCATGCTGGTGACACTCCTTCATGGTTTGTCATTCCATGAATGATGGAAATTGCACTTAGTGTTGCTTTAAAATGGCACTTTCCCTAAAGAATAGTAGAACCTCAGACAGTCAGAGACCAACCTTCCAGTGAAACCTTCAGCCTTCAAAGAGAACTCCGAACCTGGAAGCACGGGGAGAGAAAAGTCTCTCGGGGGGAAAGAGAGGAGTGATACCAGTTGAGCTCATCCTCACACCTCAAAATCATCAGGGAAGATCACAGATGCTGGCTCTAGGCCTACACAAAGTAGAATCTCCCAGCATGGGGTTCAAGAGCCTGCATTTTCAACAGGTATTCTGGGAGACACTTTGTGGGGAGGTAGCCAGAGTTTTAGACTGTTGCTCTTAAGGGCTCAGCACTGACAGGAGCAGCAGGGAAGCTGAAGGTGACCGGATCCCGTTGGGAAGGAAGAGATTAATGGAATTGACTGAGAGACTAACTGTGTGTGTGAGTGTGTGTATTTGTGAGTGTGTGAGAGTATGTATGTGAGAGTGTGACTGTGTGTGGGAGTATGTATGTATGTGAGAGAGTGTGTGGATGGTTGTGTGTACAAGGGTGTGTGTGTGTGTATGTGTGCAATAGCATGTGAGTGATGAGTGTGTAAGAGGGTGCCTCTGTGTGAATGTGTGGGTGTATGAGATGTGCATGACTGTGTATGTGTGTAAGACGTGTATGTGGGTATATATGTGTGTGAGATGTGTGAGTGTGTGTATGTGTGTGAAAGCATGTGAGTTGTGAGTGTATGTGAGTATTGTGAGAGCACTGGGTATGAGTGTATGAGTGTAAGACGTGTGAGTGTGTATGTGTGAGATGTTTGAGTGTATGAGGGTCTGTATGTGAGTGTATATGCCCATGTGTGAGTGTGTGAGAATGTACATGCTTCTGTGAGAGCGTGTATGTGTGTGAGTTGTGTGTGTGAGAGTGGGTATGTGTATGATCGGTTGTGAGTTGTAAGAGTATATGAATGTTGTGAGAGCATGTGTGAGTGTGAATGAGCGTGCAAGGTGTGAGTGTGTGTGGGAGAGGTATGAGAGTGTGTGAGTATGCGGATGTATGAACATGCCTGTGTGTGAGTGTGAGTGCACGTGCTTGCGTGAGAGTGTGCAAAAGTGTGTGTGTGTATGTGTGTGTGTGTGAGAGAGAGAGAGAGAGAGAGAGAGGGAGGGAGGTGGCTGGAAGCCAGGAGGCTGAAGGAGGAAACCAACAGGAGCCTGGAGGTTGAGGCAGTGATGCCGGCCTTGTCCGCTGAGGAAGGAGGAGCCTCGGTGGGCGGCTGGGCGGGAGGGGGTGGGCAGATGGCCTTCTCTGGAGAAGCGGCCTCACGACCCCACACACTAGCTCCCTTTCTGCGGACGAGCAAATGGAAACGTTAGTACTTTATTTATTTATTTTTTAAAGATTTAATTTATTTATTTGACAGAGAGAGACACAGCGAGAGAGGGAACACAAGCAGGGGGAGTGGGAGAGGGAGAAGCAGGCCTCCCGCTGAGCAGGGAGCCCGAGGTGGGACTCGATCCCAGGACCCTGGGATCATGACCCGAGCCGAAGGCAGACGCTTAACGACTGCGCCACCCAGGCGCCCCTGGAAACTTTAGTATGTTAGTGAGCAAGACCCATCAGCAAGTGAGCAATGAGAAGGGGAGACTGGGCGCAGCAGGGCTAGCCTTTCTCATCTGCCTTTCTCCACATGGGCTGTTGCCCTGTAATGGGCCACTCTTCTCCCTTGGTGACCTGCTCTCCTTGTCCTTCAAGACTCAAGTCGGTGGCTACCTTGAGGAACCCTTCTCTGCTCCATCCCACAGTCCAGGTTGGGGCCTTCCTCTGTGCTCAGGAGCACCGGGGCTTCCCTATGTCCTTGTATTGCCATTCCCTTTCCTGCTGTGCCTTCAGGAGGCTGACATCCTGGAGGACAGTCGCTGTTGTCTGGTGGCCTCGTCAGTAGGGGTTAAGCATGCAAATTGCAGTCTGGAGTTGGGGGATGCACCCAGATACCCTTCCCTGCAATGCCATTGGTGTGGGCTCTTGCAAACCATGTGGCATCTGTGTGTGTGAGCGTGTTACTCCACCGTGTGTCATCCATATGTGATCTGTGGCATCACAGCATGCCACAATTCCATCAGACTTGGGGTTGCCTATGAAATGGGGAAGGTTAAGGAGCCTGGGGGGGGGGCAGTGCCAGCAGGGGGCAGCCAAGTGCAGCGGTACCACTGGTTGGGGGATCTGTCCTGAACCTGACCTTGTACAAAATAAGCTGTCCCAGGTGAAGCCCGAGTAGTCGCGCATTTATTAGGCACAAACTTCTGTAGGGTGAGGAAGAGGCTCAGGTAGGCTGGGCTCTGGCTTCAGCCTCTGCAGCCTCACCCTACTTGTTCTAGAAATGGAAGTTCCACTGGGGGTGGCTGGCTTGGGGTGGCCGCCCAGGAGCTCTGGGAAATAGCACAGGCCCTGACTTCATGGCACCTTTTTTTCCCCCAGTTCTTTTTATTGTGGTAAAACACACACAACATTAAATTTACTATCTTAACTGTTTTTAAGTGTGCAGTCAGTGGTATTAAGTACATTCACGTTGTTGTCCATCCCTACTACACATCTCGAGAATTCTTCTCATCTTGCAAAATTGAATCTCTGTCCCCCATTAAACACTAACTCCCCATTGCCTTCTCCTGCAGCTCCCGGCCACCACCACCCTACTTTCTGTCTCTGTGACCTTGACTACCCCAGGGACCTCAGGGAAGTGCAATCGTGCGGGTTTTGTTCCTCTGTGATGTGTTTGCTTCACTTAGCATAAGGACCTCAAAGTCCAACGTCCATGGTGTAGCGTGTGTTAGAATTTCCTTCCTTTTTGAGTCTGAGTAATATTCCGTTGTCTGAGTAGACCACATTTTGCTCATCCACTCATCTGTTGATGGGCATATGGGTTGCACACTGTCTTTCAAAAGTGTTTCTGTCATCAAATAAAACCATGAGGTCGGAGTCTATATTCTCAATTACCTATACTTTGGTCTCCTTGAATCATTTCCCTGGAATCCTCTTTGTGTGGTTAACGTGATCTCCGTGAGGGAGGCATTTGGGAGGCAAAGATAAGCCATAGTGTGTCTCTCGTTGACATTCTGTGTAAGCTGGAACCTAGGATTTCCCTTGGCAAGGACAGTGGGCTGGAGCTCGTTCCCGGTGTCTCAGGTGTTTGCCCAGTGGTGGGGGCTTCTGCCCTAACCCACCCAGATTTCCCATCGTGCCTTCTTTCTACAAGCTGGTGTGTTGTGGTAGACGCTTGGTCCCTAGGTGCTGTGGTTAGATACACCTGGCCCTGAATGTGTGACCTCAGGCAGGTGACTTTACCTCTCTGAGCCTCTGTTCATTTGGGACCCCAGAAGGTGGCCAAGAGAAACAAATGAGATAGCACGGGGTCTGACCAATAGCGAGCATTGCATAAATGGGAGTTTCCTTCTCCATTCCCTTTGTGGTCATAAAGAAAATATTACCTGATTGTTTGGGGAATCACACATAGGATGACATGTTGTGTTCTGTTCAGCCTCCCCCTGACCCACACGAGAGAGTCAGGCTGTCACCGAGAGGCCCAGCTTCATGAAGCATTCCATGGAGCCTCCATGAGTCTTTAATAATCTCCTCATTCAAAGGCACAGTGAGGTCCTGAGCACCAAATATGGTGGTATTGGAAGCCAACCTACAACCCAAGTCTGGTTGGATGAGAGGGACACTGGACTCACACCGCACCCACTTGAAAGACCTGTGGGGATTGAATCCTGGCCACCAGCTATCACTGATTACGGCTCAGGAGCTCACGGCTGTTGGTCAGTTAGGTTTACTCAACGTTTTGGACTAAAAGCCTTGCTGAGTTCATGGTCTGGTCCGGTGCAGCATTTGGGGAGCTGGAAACGAGTCTGGTCACCTTAGAAGTTTTCCTTGTGCTATCCTCCTGGTGATAAGGCTCCATTTTCAACACAGATGGGGCGCCCACCCCAAGTCAGCAGGACAGACACGCAGAAACGACCAGCAAGTCTGGTGGGATGTCCGAGGCCCAGCTGGGATTCCGGCTCGAGGCTGGTGCAGTTTGGGACCCAGCAAGGGCACGAGAGCATTTCTGGGGGCTCATCCGTAAACCACTCCCTTCTCCCTAGCCCTGCTGCCTTCCCCCAATGCTGCCCTGGCTGATACAGTCGTTTCTTCAGAGCCTGGGTCCACGCACATAGAAACAAGAGCACTATGACTAATTATAAAATCCTTATATGATTAAACTCAATTAACTTCAAATAACCCTTGAAATTTGTTTAATGTCAGCCCTTGGCCCCACTTGAACTGCTAAATATTGCTCGCCTTTGAAATTCTGATGAGAAGAGCTGATGATGCTGTGGTACCTGGTGCTCCATGGGGCACAGCCTGTATCTCCGAGTGGGGGGGGGCAGGAAAGGGTGCCAGTGCCGAGGGTCCTGGGTGCAAGTGGAGGGAGGTTTGGGGAGACAGAGGAGATAGAATCAGGGGGAACGGCAGCTCTGCTGGGCATCAGACCATGAACTGCTGACACAGAGCCCTGAAGAGCCTTTCACTTGGGCTCTGACAAGTTTGTTCAAACCTTTGGCTTTGGCCTTGGTGCCTGTTACAGACTGAATTGTGTCTCTTCCCCAGCTTTCCGCCCCACTCCCCCTAATTCATATGTTGGATTCCTGACCCCAGTACCTCAAAATGTGACTGGATTTGGAGATAGGGTCTTTAAGAGATAATTAAGTTCACATGAGGTCATGAGGGTGGGAGATAATCCAGTTCGATTGGTGTCCTTGTAAGAAGAGGAGATTAGGACACGGATACACGCAGGGGAAAGACGTGTGAAGACCCAGAGGAGAAGGTGGCCGTCTGCAAGTCAAGGAGAGAGGCCTCAGAAGAAACCTACCTTGCCAACACCATGATCTTGGCCCTGTAGCCTCCAGCACCGTGAGACATAAATTTCTGTTGTTTAAGCTGCCCCCCATCTGTGGTACTTTGTTATGGCAGCCTTACCAAAGTAGCATAGGGCCTTTCACCCTCTGCTTGATTTGGGCGACCTGTCTGCTACTCAGCACCATTTTTGGGGGCCCCAAAGTCACCTCATTCAAGGAGCTGCCCGTCAGCCTTGAAGAAGGTAAGACTGGAGCCCTAACAGCAGGGGCAGGAGGCAGGTACCCCTCAGACTAATTCTGAGTAGAAAGATGAGGGATTGTGAAAATGATCCAGGGCTCTGAGGGAGGGAGGCCAGCAGACACCTGGAATTTCAGTGCTGACTAAATGTTAGAAGTAGGTAAGACACAAGTGGTTAATGGGTACATGAAAATGTGCTCAAAATCTCACTCATTATCAGGGAAATGCAAATCAAAACCACAATGAGATTATCACCTCACACCTAGCAGAATGGCTGTTGTCAAAAAGATGAGAGCTAATAATTCCTGGTGAGGATGTGGAGCAAAAGGAACGCTGTGGACTGTTGATGGGGAGGGGAATTGGTGCAGCCACGTGGAAAACAATATGGAACGTCTTCAAAAAATTAAAAATAGAACCCTGTATGATCCACCAATCCCACTTCTGGGCATATATTTAAAGGGAATGAAATCAGTATCTTTTTTTTCTTTTTTACAGATTTTATTTATTTATTTATTTATTTGAGACAGAAAGAGAGAAAGAGTGTGCACAAGCAGGGGGAGGGAGAGGGACAAGCAGACTCTGCACTGGAGCATGGAGCCCGATGCGGGGCTTGATCTTAAGACCCTGAGATTATGACCTGAACCAAAATCAAGAGTCTGTCGCTCAACCAACTGAGCCACCTAGGTGCCTGAAATCGGTATCTTGAAGAGATATCTGTACCACTGCAACATTATTCACAATAGCCAAGATATGGAAACAGCCTAAGTGTCCATGGATGGATGAGTGGATAGAGAAAATGTGATGTCTATATGACATATATATGAAATATTGAATATAAAATATTATTTAGCCTTAAAACAGCAGATCCTGCCATTTCAACAACACGGATGAACCTGGAGGATGTTATGCCGAGTGAAATAAGCCAGACGCAGAAAGAAAAATACTGTATAATCTCATTTATATGTAGAATCTGAAAAAGTCAAACTGCTGGAAGCAGAGAGTAGGACAGTGGCTACCGAGGGTCAGGGAAATGGGGAGATGTTGGTCAAAGTGTACAAAGTTTCAGTTATGTAGGAAGAATACGTTCTCGAGATCTAAGTGCACCATGGTGACTATAGTTAATAATACTGAATTGCAGCCTGGACATTTGCTGAGAGATCTCAGGTGCTGTCACAACAGTAGCAACAATAAGGTAAGTTTGGGATGGATATGTTAATTAGCTTCACTGTAGTATGTATTTGTATATCAAAACATGTTGTATGTCTTACATATACACAATATTTATTTAAAAAAAAGAAATGGGTGAGAACTGGCTAAGTGCTCTGTTCCCTGATTTTTTCACCTGTAAAATAGGAATCAGTGTCTACCTCACGGGTCCCGAGAATTATTTGAATTAATCCAACTTGTACTGTCCGGCAAAGAGGAAGCTCTGAGTATTAGCAATTATATTAGTTATTTTTTATTGCTGTGTAACAAATTACCACATACTTAGTGGCTTAATGGGTTGCCCATGTGTCAGCTCATAGTTCTGTAGGTCAAAGGTCCTGGCATGGCATGGCTGGATTCTCTGCTCAGGGTCTGACAGGCTGAATCGGGGTGTTGGCCAGGCTGTGTTCCTTTATGGGAGATCTGGGCAAGAATCTGCTCCCAAACTCAGTCACATGGCTGGTCAAATTCACTTCTTTACCCTGTTTCTTTAAGCTGACCTTCAGTGGGGGGCTGCTGTCAGCTCCTAGAGGTCACCCACGTGCCTTGCCACATGGTCCCCTCCCATCTTCAAAGCCAGCCACAGAGATCTGCCCTTGCATTGTATTCCTTTTCATTTTTAAAAGATTTATTTATTTATCTTAGAGTGAGTGTGTAAGTGTGTGTGAGAGCACATGCAAGAGCAGGGGGAGGGGCGGAGGGAGAGAACGAATCTCAAGCAGACTCCCTGCTGAGCATGAAGCCCAACTCAGGGCTCGACCTCACGATGCTAAGATCATGACCTGAGCCAAAATTAAGAGGTGGACACTTAAATGACTGAGCCACCCAGGTGCTCCACATTAAATCCCTTTTGATGCTTTGAGGCTCTTTAGCCAAGAGAAGCCCAGTCTCATCTAAGGGCTCACCTGGTTAGGTCAGGCTCACTCAGGACAATCTCCCTTTGTTAAGGTCAACTGTTTTGGAACCTTAATTGCATCTGTAAAACCCCTTCATGGCAGCACGCAGATTAGTGTTTGATGATGGAATATTTGGGAGAAGGTAGGGGTATACCAGGAATACCAGGGGGAGGGAAGCTCAGGGGCCTTCCAAGAACTCGCCTGCCATAGTAGTTCTTGTTACTGTAAGTATATCCTTCCAGCATCTCTTTGGGCAGCTCATCTCCCTGAAGGCACTCTGGTTTGCTTGCCTCTAAATATGTCCCCTGAGTGCAGAGGCTGAAGTGACATGAAGAATGAGTTATTTTCTTGAGTCATTTTTGTGTGCTTCCTCCTGACCTACTAGGAAGAGGTTCTCCATTTTTATTCCCAGCACCTTTCCCCCCAGTTTATTACATCACTCCTTCTTCCTTTTAGGGGTTAATGCACCATGATCGGCACCAGTCTTTGCTGGGATCGGTCCTGGTGCCCCATGGTTTGGGCACTCACCTGGCTTCCATTCCAGAAGGGCCTCTGTTGCCTGAGATGCACTGGACTCAGAGTCAGAGGCCATGGGCTGTGTCCTCACTTGCTCTCATTTATTAACCACCTGGTCTCCTTTCCTAACTTCTAAGTGGGAAATAACGACCCAACTTTCAGAGCTGTCTTAAGGTCTAAATTAGAAGAGGTGCGTGAACACATTTTGCCCATTATAAAACACGCAGCAGATGCAAGGTGATGTTGTACACCATGTAGCCTTTAGCCCACCCAGTAAGTGAACTTTGCAGGCTGCTTCGGGAACTTGGAGAACTCAGAGTATGAAATAGATTCTATATTTGCTAGGTAAGACATTTTTCCTTGTTTAGGAAAATCCCTATCTTCTACCCAAATCTATATAAGCTTTCATATTCTCCCTCCTTCACCATAGTGACTACGGGGTGAACTCTGGAAACTTCTCTCTTAAGTTGGTAATGAAGTCCACAGTTGGCTCATGGGTACAGCTGGGAGGTTTCTAAAGGCTCCACTTAATGGCTCTAACTTCTGGGCTGCAGGTTGGACATCAGCAGGGCTGGGGACTTGCTTCTGTTGGTGTCAGTAGAAGTCCTCACATGGTTCTTCAAGGAGATGTGTACCTACCCTTGGAGGCTGAGAACTTTGACATTTCTGTACTGAGGAGAACAAATCAGTTCTTACTGTGCCCCTGGACAACGAGCAAGATGGGTGTTTCTCTACTCTTTGTGGTGGTTAATTTTATGTATCAACGTGGAAGATGTTTGGGGTTGAGATGAACATTTAAATTGGTAGATTTTGGGTAAAGCAGATTGGTGGCTTCCACAATGTGGGTGGGCCTCATCCAATTAGCTGAAGTCCTGAATAGAACAAATCGACTGGCCTCTCCCAGCAAGAGAAGATTCTCCAGCTGACTTTCTTTGAACTGGAACTGCATCATTGGCTCTTCTAGGTCTTGAGCCTACAAGCCACAGTGCAATTTTGGACTTCCCGGCCTCCGTAATTGTGTGAGCCAATTTCTTAGAATAAATCTCTCTCTGTACTTAGAAGCCTCGCATTGGTTCTGTGTCTCTGGAGAACCCTGACTAATGCAAATCTCACTCCCAAATCTGCTCTTCTCTCCCCAGATCAGTGGTATCCCATCCTTTTGTGACCATTCTTCTCCATCACCTCCCACCGATAGCCAGCCTGTGACCAGGTCCTGCGGAGTCTACCTTTGAAGGCCTCAGCTGTGCCCATTCTCTTCTGTTTGTGCTTCTGTCCCACAGGCCTTAGTAATTTCCTTGGCTAAGGAATTTGTAAAACTGCTAACTAGCCTTGCTTCTGGTATCATCCCCAAACATGGCTCACTTCATGCCACTTTTCTGCTTAGACCAGTTCACATTCGGGCCACCAATAACCCTTCCAGTTTCTTGTCCTGACCTTCTCCCTTCCCTGCCCTGACTTACTTGACCTTGTTCATTCCTCCTGCCTCACTTGAAGCTACCTCCACGGTGGAGGCTTTTTTCAGTCACTTCTGGTTTTTTTCTTGAACATCCACGACTTGGGGATGTGATCAAAATGCAACTCAATTTTCTCCCCACTTTCCTGCCACCCCTGGACTCCATGACCTTACCTATCACTCTAAAGTAATGGAAGGTCCTGCAGCATCTACAGCAAATGGAGTCTCCTTCCAGTAATGAAGATGCCAGTCCTGCATAGGATTTAACGCTCTGAATCTGATTCAGAAGAAGTTAAAACTTCTAGATCAGGGCCAGCTGCCCGCCCCATGGGAGGGTATGGAGTCACCTCACTTGCTGTCCTTCCCTCACTGTGTAGTTCTGGCTACTGACCCCTCAAGGCTGGAGCCTGGGGAGGGAGAATGGAAGAGGAGGTAAGGACCACTTTATGGATGTCTTAGTGTGGGCTGTATAACAAAATACCATAGACTAGGGGGCTTACACACCAGAAATCTGTTTCCTCACAGTTCTGGAGGCTGGAAGTCCAAGTTCAAGGTGCCAGCATGGTTGGTTTCTGGTGAGGGCCCTCTTTCCTGACTTGTAGATGGCTGGCTGCCTTCTTACTGTGTCCTCACTTGGCAGAAAGAGAGAAAGGAAGCAAGCCATTTGGTGTCTCTTCTTCAAAGGGCACTAATCCCATCATGGGGCTCCACCATCATGGCCTCATCTAAGAGATTATCTCTCAGAGGCCCCATCTCCAAATACCATCACATTGGGGGTCAAGGCTTCAATGTACGGATTTTGGCAGGGGTGGGGGCAGGGACACAATTCATTTGGTAGCACTTGATTAGTACCACTGTGAGATGCAATTATTTCTCTGGGCCTAGCCAACCTCCAAAGCCACCTCTCCATCGTTATCATGCAGATGTGTCTATGGGTCCTTCAGAGGTTCTGGCCCTCAGGAAGAGGGTAGTACTCAACTCCAGCTGACTGCTCTTGCCCCCTCCTCAGGCTCGGTTTCTCCACCCACCTACATGCACACACCTCTTTGTGGTCTAATCTCTTTTTTTTTTTTTTAAAGATTTTACCTATTTATTTGAGAGAGAATGAGAGACAGAGAGCATGAGAGGGGAGAGGGCCAGAGGGAGAAGCAGACCCCCCGCTGAGCAGGGAGTCCGATGTGGGACTCGATCCCGGGACTCCAGGATCATGACCTGAGCCGAAGGCAGTTGCCTAACCAACTGAGCCACCCAGGCGCCCCTGTGGTCTAATCTCTTTAAAGAATTTATTTATTTGAGAGAGAAAGAGAGAGAGAGCATGAGCAGGGGGAGGGAGAGAGGGAGAGGAAGAGAGAGAGAGAATCCCAAGCAGACTCCCCACTGAGCGTGGAGCCTGATGGGGGGCTCAATCTCACGATTCTGAGATCATGACCTGAGTGGAAGTCAAAGAGTTGACCACTCAACTGACCAAGCCATGTGCCCCATGGTCTCATCCCTTTAAAAATGTTTCCAGGATAAGCTCCCACCTGTGGATTCCTCTCTGAGTCCCCAACTCACCTGCAGAGGGGAGACCCTCTGTCCCTCTCTGTTAGATCCCTCAAGCACGGGCCAGACACGGGCCACTGTGCCCCCCCTTCCAGGTATCTGCTCGGAGCCTCACTTTGAGAGAGCCGTGCAAGCTGAAGTCTTGAGGTCAGCACCTGAGTTCCTGTCCCCTTTCTCAGGGCCCACACGGTCATCTACAGCTCCGGCCACATCAGCTGCATGTGGCCCTGGTCATCTGTGCTGCCATCTCTCCCTGTATTCTGGCCCCTCCTATAAGCCCGAGTCTGTGTGGCTTCATCGGCACTGCACCGACCTGCTCTGTCTTGTGGCTCAGCTTCTCAAAAAAGACTACCACTGAGGGCACGTTCTGCATGGAGCACTGGGTGTTATGCACAAACAATGAATCATGGAACACTTCATCTAAAACTAATGATGTAAAATGGGGATTAACATAAGAATTAAAAAAAAAGGGTGCCTGGGTGGCTCAGTTGGTTAAGCGACTGCCTTCGGCTCAGGTCATGATCCTGGAGTCCCTGGATCGAGTCCCGCATCGGGCTCCCTGCTCGGCAGGGAGTCTGCTTCTCCCTCTGACCCTCCACCCTCTCATGTGCTCTCTGTCTCTCTCATTCTCTCTGTCTCAGATAAATAAATAAAATCTTTAAAAAAAAAAAAAAAAAAAGAATTAAAAAAAAAAAAAAAAGACTACCACTGGTTTCCGCCAGACTTCAGGAGGGTTCATTTCATACCCAGGATCTGGGGATTTGCTCTGTTGAGTCCAGCTGTGGCCAGGGCCACAAGAGCACTAGCCCTGACACGGTCACCGGAGCCCCAGGCTGCATGGGAGCTGGGCATGCACAGCCTTGGGCTAGATTGTCTCTTTCCCCTTAGTCGCCGTGTCTAGTAGATTACTTTGCATGAAGTAGGTACTCAGTTAACCAGGGAGAAGAATGCCTATCTTTCTTAAGAAAGCACTGTGCTTTCTCTCTTTTCTATATCCTGGTAGCATGCTTTATATGACAGAGGTGCGTAATAAATATTGTTGACTGATTCATTGGGAAAAAGGTAGTCCAGACATGCCTTCTGGAAATGTCCAATAAGCCCCATTATTCCTCTTTGTAGTCCACTGTCATGGAATGGGTCTTTTGGTGTTAATCCCTAAAGGGCAGTAAACAAGATGGCTGTATAATTTTATTGTTTCTCATCCTCCATCAAAGCAGCCTTTCTCGCCTCCATCCGCATCTCTGTCTCATTGCTTCTGGGTTCACCCCTAGTACAGCTGGTGGATCATGCTAATAGCCCCTGGATCTTCATTTTGAACAATAATGTTTGTTTCCAGAATAATTGAATCCAGCGGGAACATGAAGGATATAGAACAGTTTATAACACTTGCTGTGGAAAAGGGAAAATTCAAGAATTTGCTTGATGGCGTTTAGTTCAGGGAACACAATTTATCAGGGCTGTCTTTGTCTACTTATGTTTTAGTGATTCAGTGCTGGGGGAAAATAGCCTCAGACATAAAATGTGAAGAGCACTTCTGGCAAAGCCTGTCGGTTTAATTCAGATGTTAAATATTTTCAGGAGGGTCAAACGCTCAAGGACCCTATGTTTTGTCCTTTGAGTGAAACTAGCTAAAATAAAAAGGAGATAATCAGTAGCCCCAACCTGGGATACACTTCAGCGTCAAAGGGGGTCAGAGGTCCCAATTTTACAGGAAACGAACGTTCCAGCTCTGGGGCTCTGAGAAAGAATTGGAAATGTGGGTAATTGCATTATGTAAAAGGCATCTTAGAAAAATCTTTGTTCCTGGAAAATAGTTGCTTTATTTAAGGTTGATTAAGTTGGAACTCCCTCCCCCAAACTTTTGTCTGTCTGCAGTTTCCCCCAGTTAGCCAAGGGAACATTCTGGTGTAGGAACCCTACAGAGCCCTGGAGAGTTTCCCTGTATCCTGTGCTAATTGCCGGGAATGGGTGGGCATTGGTTGGCTTCCAGGTCTCAGGGAGGAAATCCATGGGTTCCTGGAGAGAATTGTGGCCTCTGGGGGCTCCAGCTGTTTGTGTTGGGAGGTTTGTACTGAGAAGATCCTTTATTTCCTCCTCTGGTACCCCTCAGGCAATAGGATGGACTCTGATTCCCCATGCAGAGATCCTGCAGTGGGGGACCAGCAGAAGGTTCTTACCACAAAATTACGCCTTTCAACAGAGAGAGAAATCTTCATCACACCGAGGAGCCAGTATGCCTTAGTTATTATTAACCCAAATACCACATTTAAATAGCTAAGATTTGGGGAATTATACTTTAAAAAAAATATTTTATTTATTTATTTGACAGAGAGAGACACAGCGAGAGAGGGAACACAAGCAGGGGGAGTGGGAGAGGGAGAAGCAGGCTCCCCGCCGAGCAGGGAGCCCGATGTGGGGCTTGATCCCAGGACCCTGGGATCATGACCTGAGCTGAAGGCAGACGCTTAACGACTGAGCCACCCAGGCGCCCCTGGGGAATTATACTTTTATGTTCAGCTTTCCTTATTTACTTGGCTATGGTGTCTAGAGGTAACTAACCAGAAAGACTTTTATAAAATGGAACTTTTTATTAACTCAGTTGAACATAAACATTCATCAGTTTTAGTGTACACATAGTCTTAAAAGAAACTATGCAATTAGAATAAGATCTAAATAATTGTCTCCTTTATTTACTAGCCACACTCATGGAATAAATTAGAAAGAAAAAGGTAAACTGAAGTAGGAATATGATTTACAAAGCAAAGCAAAACAGAACCACACACACAAACGCATACTTTAAAACGAAGTGACAAGGTTTTAAAACAGAGTTTGGGAATGATCTTCATTCCCCAGGGCCCCTAGATTTGTGGTATTGCATTCTAAGGTATGGGATATTTAATTTATAGAGAAATGTTATAATTTGTGATCCAGATTAGGTTTAAGGACTTGGTACCTAAAAATCGTAAAGCATGAGATAAAGTCTTCCCAGGATTTTTGCAGAGAAACAGTGGCTAATTTTTCCATAACAGCACTCCCTTGCAATTCCTTTTATTATTCATTTAATGTCTATATATCTTTGCAAAAGATTTAACCCTAGGGTGACCGTACGATTTATTGACCTGGCCTGGCCACTTCTGAGCATGAAGGGGGAAGCTTTTAACGAAGCAGGGACATCAGGCTTCAGCTGGGATAGTCAGGGTGGTCCCTCTGGGAACTAGACACCAATGTAATCATGGCCTCTTCTTTGTGTCTACCTTCGCCATCCCAGTGTTTGCTTCAGGAGCTCCCAAAATATTCCTATGTATCTAAAATCTGTAAAGTATCATCTTGGAGGGGTGGGGGTGGGGGAATATTCCTTTAAGGAGTGCTTGTAAGGCAGGAGAGCTCGGTGGATCTTAGTGTCAGTTTGGATCTTAGTGTCACCCCTTATTAGCTCTATGACCTAAGGTGACTTATTTCACCTCATGTGCCTCGATTTTCCTCATCTGTGAAATAGGGATTGCTACAAGGACTGAAGAAGATAAAACATTTATTACTAGTGCTTTGTAGCAAATAGTGTGGTTATTATAGTTACTGTTACGAAATGCTTAGAAAGGATGAATTTGATCAGGCTTCAAAACAATAAAAACTAGGAGTCTGACTTCTCCAAAGAGCCTTGCAGGGGCTTGGTCAGGTTGGAAGGAAGTGCTAATGTTGAAAGGGTTTGTCATACTTTGTTAAATATTAAAGCGGGGGCACCTGGGTGGCTCAGTCGGTTAAATGTCTGCCTTTGGCTCAGGTCATGGTCCCAGGGTCCTGGGATTGAGCCCCGCATCGAGCTCCCTGCTCCACAGGGAGCCTGCTTCTTCCTCTCCCACTCCCCCTGCTTGTGTTCCCTCTCTAGCTGTCTCTTTCTGTCAAAAAAAAAAAAAAATTAAAGCTGCTTTTCCCTGGGAAGACGCACTTTGGAGGGTGAGGGTAGGAAAGGCTTTTGACTTCTCATACTTTCTCAGACCTCGTACTTTCTCAGATCTGACCCAGGCCCTGGTCTCCCCTTTCCTTGGTGATAGCCATGTGCTCTGGAAGGTGACCTTGATTTGTAGGCCCCTGTATAGTATATGAAACCCATTTGCCTTCACTCCCTGAATCCTTACTTAAGCCATGCAAGGAAGTGACATGGACCCATTTTCCAGATGAGCATATTGAGGCTCACTTGATAAACAGAGGGAGCCAGGGGTAGAGGTAGGACTGGGGCCAGATCTTACAACCCGAAGTTTGGTTTCTCCTATTGCACTGATCACCTACCTTTGAGATTCAGCACACAGAACAGCCACAAGGACACATATCACAAAGGCTAGACTTGGAAACATGGGACAAGCACCGGGGCCAGGGACACACATCACTGGCAGTGTCACCCCTGGGTGCACCTGCGGGTGGCCAACAAGGCCCCGATCCTACAGAGTCTCAATAGTATTTTCTGTTCTTCAATAATCTGAGTTGTTGGAACAGAGCAAATCAGGATGATACACAAGCACAGTGATTTCCAGGGTGTAAGGGGCTATTTCTTTTTAAAAGAGGAAGAAGAGCAGCTCTGTTTCATTGGGCATCTCCCCATCTTTCCCCCAGTACAGATGTCAGGTGCACATATGGAATTGACATTAACGCAAAGGACACACAGCATTTCAGTTGGCATGTCTAGTAACCGGTGTGTGTGTGTGTGTGTGTGTGTGTGTGTGTGCGCGCGGGCACACGCACGTCCACTCTCCCCCCACACGCCTGCTGGGGATGGGGGTGGAGGATCCAGGATCCACGTATGGATCTCCAGATGTCTATTTGGGTGTGAATGGCTACACTTGCCCACACTTATGTCAATTTAACGGCACGACGCTCGCTCTGCGGTGTGTGTTTTGCTGCTCAACATCTTCATTTCTCAGCCGCTTGGTTTCAGACTTGGAAAAAAGCTGCATTTGATGTTGAAAGCTAAGTTCACACCATGCAGGGTATTTTAAAACCCAGCATCTGATGCCTGAAGTGTGAAAAAAATATCTTTTTAATCCTTTTTGTGCGTACCGAAAGCTGGAAAAGTTTTTCTTACCTTACTGGAGAACATAAAGCATTGACAGAGGAAGATGGTGTTGGGTTCGGGCAGGGTGGGGGGCGACTATATCTGATGGTCCGGGAAGCACTTAAAAATGATCCTTGACATTTCAGCCATAAAACAGTTTCATTAAATACTGGCTTGTAGAAAAATGATATCAATGTTCAACGAGAAGGGTCATCTTTTGAGAAGAGATTACTCAAACTCAAGAAATACAAGTAAGTTTATCTGAATTTTTTTTTTTTAAGTATGTGATCTTACACATAGGTTTTGAGGCTTACAAAAGAAAAATTAGGACTAAGGGAAGTAAGGGCAGGATGAGAAAGAGCGGGGCTGGTTATTTCACTGAAATGGTCACTATCCACTCCAGCTCATTTGCAACCTGCTGCTGGGCTGGCCACAGCTTTCTCGGGGCTGCATCTGGATGTGAGGCTGCCTGCCTTCTGCCTGTCTGCTCTCTCAGCCATCACATGGGAACTGAAGGCCCCCGTCCTGCTCCTGAGCCCCTTTCCCTTTATAAATCTCTTGTACTTCTAACGCCTAGTTTACCCAGTTGACACATACGCTTATCAGTCTCCTGCCTGTGACTCCCAGTTTCTCACGAGATCTGGGTGACCCTGTTGCTGCTGGTCCCGGACCACACACTGAGTAAGAGTGAGACACTCATTGCCTGGAGACACACACACACACACACACATTTGCCACTTTGTGTCACACATTTTGTTTTTTGTGTATATTCCCTATTAGAGTATAAGTATCAAGGCGAAAAGGACTGCTGTCTGGTTCATTTTTGTTCCCCTCCAAGTGTCATTCATAGCACAGTGCCTTTCCCACGGGAGGACCTAAAAGGTGGCAGTTTATAGAAGGAAGTTGGGGGAATGTTCTCTTGCTCAAAATACCTTATGGGAAATCGATTCTGTGTTGGCAGAAGTCAAATCTGATCCCACAATGGGCTTCAACTCTAAAGATGATTTTTTTAAAAGTTAGGGTAGCTCTGGAAATAAAGAATTGAAACTAAGAATTCTAAATCCCAGGGTCCCCAGTTGAGTGGTAGGCATCATCCACAGTATCAGCTGAAGCTTTGCTTTGAGGCTGTGGTGTGGTGGACGTGGGGGACCCTCACAGGCATCTTCCCTAGTTCTCAAGCCTCTAGGATCCAGCCACTAGGCAAAGCCAGGCAGTGGTAAAGGAGGGGTGCCAAGACCCATGGCCTCCTTGCTTTCTTTCATTCCTCTAGAAGTTGGTAAACTTTGTCTGTGAAGGGCCAGATAGTAAATGTTTTAGGTTTTGAGGGCTATAAAGTCTCCATCACCACTTCTCAACTCTGCCATTATAATGAGAAAAATAAATGAACACGGCTGTGTTCCAATAAAACTTTATTTACAAAAATCAAGCGGTGGGCTGGATTTGGCTCACAGGCCATGTTTGTTGACTGCTGCTCTTGAACTGTGTGTGACATTAGGAGAGGCAGGTAGGGATCAGGTCCCTGAAGGTTTGTTCTGAGAAGGGCTCTTTCCTATTGATCTCTTATTTAATACTCCAAGGAGGGAGGTGGCCTTGCCCCCATTTGGTAGATGAGAACACTGAGGCTCCGTAGCATCAGCCAAGTTGCCCATGATAACATAGTTGGTAAGAGATGCAGGTGGGATTTGAATCCAGATCTACTGAGTCAGAATCCAGTGTTCTTTTTATATTCTGATTTTCTCGATCTTGCCTTGAAGTATGGGCTAGTAGCACTAAGTGCCCACTGTACCTGCATAGGTCACTCCATCTAGCTCTGGAGTCGAGGCCTGTCCCATGCTAACACACATGGTGTGAGACGGTCTCTGACCCAACTCTCTGCTTACCAGTATAGACAACAGTGTGTTACCTTGAAGCATGCAGAAACTGGGCTGGATTTTATACAACAGGCCTTTGTGCACAAGCCAGTGAACACCAATAGGAAAAAAAAAATAACCTTATCGCAAATTAAAAGAACAATCTTTAGAAAATAGCTAAAATGTAAGGTTAATTGGAGCCAGAAATGTCAAATTAATGCAGCAATGCACTGGGGAGCCTGCCCTGGCCTTTGTGCACAGAATCAGTGCACACGATGAAAGGAAGCAGGGAACGATATAATAGGATTTTAGGGAGTCCCCTGTCATATTAAACAAGCTTAGCAATTAATTTCTTGCTGCAATGTTATTTTCATTGGCCTATATTTTCTGTGACCTCTCACATTTTTTAAGCTACCAAGGCAGGGCAAGTGGGATTTAGGACTGAAATTTTAAAAACCCACAAAACTCTGTGACTGAAAATCAATAGAAATGTGATAAAAACTGCAAAGGGGGTGGGTGAGGAGTTGGAGCGCTCTTGGGGTGAGTTGGGGTTCACAGGTCCTTCCGTGGGCAGACGGCGACCTGGGAACAGGGGGCCTGCTCTGCTTGGTGATCTACCTCGTTATCTCAGCTCCTTTCCAAACCAGCCCCCAGATCCTGTCTTGCAGGAGAGGCTTGGAAAACCCATCAGGAGGGTAGTGGCCTTCTAGTCCTATGTCTTGGATTCACTGAGCATGAAACACAGGCCAAGCACCTTTTGAAGGCAATACCTTATTTAATCTTCATCAAAACCTTGTGAAGTAAGTTCTATTGCTATTGACATTTTCAGATGGGAAGGAGCAGGAATGAGGTTGGAATAGGTAAATGCCTGGAGGGAGCCGCATAGATAGTAAACATCCCAAGCTGGGATTTGAGCCCCGGTTGTCCTGTTTCCAGGGGTGCTGTGCTTAACTGCTGTGCAATGCTTTCTCCTCCTCAGGATGACACCGAAGTTCACCTGGAAGTGCCTGAAGGCCACATAATCATAATCAGTTTTATCTCTAGTTTTCTTTATTTTTATTTTTAATCACAGTAAAATACATAACATAAAATTTGCCATCGTGACCGTTTTTAGGTGTATGGTTCATGTTGTTGTACAACCAACCTCCTGAACTCTTTTCATCCTGTAAAACGAAACTCTGTTCCCACTAAACACCAACTCCTCATCCCCCCCAACCCCCCAGTTCCTGGCCACCATTGTTCTAATTTCTGTCTCTATGAACTTGGCTACTCTAGGTGCCGCAGATGGGCAGAGTTATATAGTATCTGTCCTTTTGTCACTGGCTTATTTCACTTGCTAGAATGTCCTTAAGGCTCATCCAGGTGGTAGCAGGTGTCAGGATTTCCTTCCTTTTTAAGATTGAATGATATTCTGTTGTATGGATAGACCACATTTTGTGTATCCATCAGTGGACATATGGGTGCCTTCCACCTTTTCTCTGTTGTGACTTACGGTGCTGTACACCACAATCCATTTTAAAAGTTGGGATGAGGGGCACCTGTAAAGGGGTTGCAGGAGGAATTCCCCTATATTCTGATGGTGGTGGTGGTTACAAGAATCTGTTTATGGGATCAGATTGCCTGGAGACACACACACACACACACACACACACACAATGAGTGCATGTAAAAACTGGTGAAAATGGAATAAGGTCTGAAAAATGGTATTTTTTTTTTTCCAAAGAAAAAAGTTCCAAAAGTAAGTTTTTGAAGAGAAAGTTCCAGAGAGGATTTTTATTCACCACACATCTGTGCCACTACTGGGGCAGTGGGGAGGGGGGTGAGGTTAGCATGCTGCATGTGGTATTCTGTTTGTGCAGAAGGAAGGGTTTAGCACCTTTGTTCTTTTGAGGCACTGGATCCTCTCGGGCTCTGTTCTACAGCACCTGGAACACAATGGCGCACAGTGATCCCGAGTCATAGGTGTAACTATTTTGCATCCTTTTTACTTTTAATTGAAGTATAAATGACATATATTAAATTCGTTTCAGGTGTACAGCATAGTTCTTCAGTTATATACATTACAAAATGCTCACCGTGATAAGTGTTTTACAATATTATTGACTGTTTTCCCTTTACTGTACTTTTCATTTCTGTCAGTTATTTATTTTATAACTGGAAGTTTATACCTCTTACTCCCCTTACTCTCCTTCATCCATTTTGCCCATCTCCATCCCCTTCCCATGTGGCAACCATCAGTTTGTTCTCTACATTTATGAGACTCTCTTTGTTTTGTTGCCGTTGGTGTGTGCATTTGTTTTTTAGGTTCCACATAATAAATGAAATGATGCACTCTTCGTCTTTTTATGTCTGGCTTATTTTACTTAGCATAGTACCCTCTTAGATCATTCATGTTGCTGCAAATGGCAAGATTTCATTCTTTCTTATGGCTGAGTAATATTTCATTGTATGTATGTACCGCATCTTCTTTGTCCATTCACCCATCAGTGGACACTTGGGTTGCTTCCATATATTGGTTATTATAGACAATGCTGTAACATACATAGGGGTGTATATTTCTTTTCAATTAAGTGTTTTTATTTTCTTTGGATAAATAGCCAATAGTGGAATTACTGGATCAAATGGTAGTTCTATTTTTAGTTTTTTTGAGGAACCTCCCTCCTGTCTTCCAGAGTGGCTGCACCAATTTACATTTCCACCACCAGTGCAGGAGGGTTCCCCTTTTCTCCACATCCTCACCAACACTTGTTAGTTCTTGTCTTTTTGATACACGGCATCCTAACAGTGTGAGGTGATATCTCTCTGTGGTTTTGATTTGCATCTCTGATGATGAGTGATGTTGAGCATCTTCTCATGTGTCTGTTGGACACCTGTGTGTCTTCTTTGGGAAAATGTCTATTCCGGTCCTCTGTCCTTACTGCATTCTATGGATGAGGACATTGAGGCTATAAAGGGGTAAGTAATGGTCCAGAGTCATACAGTTAGTAAGCCAGATAGGGCCCCTTTGTCCAATGGTTACATCTTTGTCTTTTCACACATGCTGTCCTGCTTTCCTAGTGAAACAAGGCTGTAAGGAGTGGGAACACTGTTTGTGTGGTCTGCTGTTGGCTGCGACATAAAATGATGCAAACTCTCTCATGGGTTGTCAGCTTGAAGATACTAACAGGTGTCTCTGTTGAGATTTTTGAGGATCAGATTGTCTTTTGCAAAATGGTTGACCAACCAATAAAAAGATAAGGTACATTTTAGTATTAGGACTAATCTTTGCAAGGCACAGAAGCATTTCAATAAATGACAAAATGCCATATAAGTGTGCTACTTTGGGTTTCATGAGAAAGAATACGTGTATCTGGAAATTTTTTGGATGGACTTGGCGTAGGGAATTTGAAGGGCTTGCCATATTTAAAAGCTAGAAGCCTGAAATATGGGTCTCATGGTTAAAATGTGCCATACCTGTCTTGAAAAAATGTTGCTTCTTGGAATTGTTGGAATGCCTGTAACTTAAACACTGGGGTAGTTCATGTTACTGAATCCAGCCCCACATTGCTTGTCCAACGTCAGGCTCATTTGGAATAAAATGTTGTATTAATTTAGACATGTGTCTCAGGAGACATGTGTAGCTGTTGAAGGACCACTCCCAAAGCATGCTCTAGGAGCACGGAGAAAGCTCCCTGCATCATAAACAAGCCCCTCAGAAGACCAGGGGCCCTGGCCAAGAGTGGGTTAGAGGGCTGGCTTCCCTTATTCTGAAAGGAAGAAAGAAGAAAGTGAGCATTTGGCTTCTTCAATTACAATTCTTGCCACATCCTTCCAAGGTAGATACAGTTTTCTCCACTTTGCTATTGAGGAAACTGAGGCTCAGAGAGGTTAGCTTACCGAGGGTCAAACACTTGTGAACAAAAGAGCCAGGATGGATCCTACATTCTGATCCCAAGTGCGGTTCTTGCTCCTTCATGTTATGCTGGATTTCCCGTCATTTGGCTCTTCAGGACAAGTGGTAAAGCTGGACATTGGAAAATTCCATTGATATATCTTCCCCATTTGTGTGTATGTGTGTTTATACCCACGTCAGCACTTACTATTCAATATATAGGATGAAACGTGATCTTTCATATGCTAATTGATTTTTCGAAAATGTTCATTTCTTACATGAAATATGCAATTGTTGAAAATTCATCCAAATTGAAGGATGAGTTTGAGTGTGTTTAGCCAACTCAGCAATTCATGATCCCCTAGGAGACATGAAATGTGAGGGGTAGGTGACTGTATACAGCTGGCTTATTTCCAGCCCTTCAGACTCCATTGAGAATTTAGAATTCAGAGGCTCTTTGAACCTTTCTTACCTTCCCCCTTAAAACTGGCCCAATTTGTTTGTATTCCCAGAATGCTGAAAAGGTGGGAGAATTTTAAAAGGTGGAGAGGATTTTGTTGTAATATGGGCAAACCCTTAATTGGCCCTGCCAACCAGGTGGCTAGTTGATAAACCACTGTATTACAACGGTATAAGCAGCAACTTATAGTTAAATATTTGCACGTGTATCTAATTGCCTATATGAAATTATTCCTGCCAAATTAGAAGTCTGGTTGAGCCTTCAGAATAACGTGGCATCCAACATGCATTAATATTTTAAACCGTCGCTAACACTTGGTGCTGTAGATCCAATTTTACTAATGCGTTTTTTTAAAACACCTCCCACTGCAGTGTGTAATTTTTGAATATCTGTAGCATGCTTAGAATACTATTGTAAGGTCTGGAGAACCACGAATCCTGATCGTGTATTCACAGTGCCCAAATAACCAGTAGGGGGGAAGAAAAAACAAAACAACTCCAAATTTAGTTAATCAACTGGTTGTTATTTTTCTTTCCCTAAATGATGTTAAAAAAAAACCCAACAAACTGAGTTAGTGTTGTGTTACTGCTTTGGGCGGAGCATGGAGAGAGTTGGTCACTTAGCGTGATGTCGTGTGGGTGAGGGCACAGAAACTGTGCTTCAGGCTTTAACCCATGAATGATGTCCATTATGGAACATGCGCATTTGGCCCTGTGTTAGAGCAGAGCCTTGCTGGCATTTGCAGCGTTGTGGCAGGTGGGGGTTTGGGAGAGGTGTTTCCCCTGCTCCGGGAGGGGTGGTGAGCTCAGAGCCCAGGGCTGAACCATCAGGAGGCATTCTGCAGGGTGGCACGGGGCCAAGATGGTCCAGGCCGAAGGAGGAAGGACAGAGCAGGCTTGGAGAACGCTGGGAGGTTGGCGTGGTGTCTGGCAGGTAAGAGGCCCAGAGGGGGTGGTGGGGAGTGAGGCTGGCGAGGACACGGGGATTTGAGATCATGCGAAAACTTGCAAGGTGCAGCAAGGGCTATGGACCTTTTAACCTGACGCATTTTCAGCAGGTGCCATGCTCTCTGACCATGACCATGACTACCACATCTCTGAGATAAGCATCTCATGGGCTGTAGCACCGACACTCAGGGAGAACGTCCCAGACTCCAAGAGCCTGGGGAATCCATGTGATCCCCCTGTTCCCCAACCATGGGGTCTTCCACAAAGATCATGAGAAACACTATAAGAAATTAGAATTCGAAAGCAGTATTGGCTGGGTGGCTCAGTTGGTTAAGCGTCTGCCTTCGGCTCAGGTCATGATCCCGGGGTCCTGGGGTGGAGCCCCATGTCTGGCTCCCTGCTCAGGGGGGAGCCTGCTTCTCCCTCTGCCCCTCCCCCCACTCATGCTGTCTCTCTCTCTCTTTCAAAAAATAAAATAAAATCTTTAAAAAAAAAGGCAGTATTGGTGCAGCTCAACTCAGACACTATGGTGGCTCTTCATTTATTTCAGTTAACAAACATTTGTGTCGTTCAGTGGTTTTCCAAAGAGACAAAACATCAGAAGACATTTTTGGTTGTCATAACCAGGGTGGGGGGTGCTACTGGAATGGCTTCTGCCGGGTGGAGCCAGGGAGGTTGCTAAACATCCTCCAGTGCATGGGACAGCCCCCATGACAAATTACCTGGCCCAAAATGTTAATAGTGTTGAGGCTGAGAAATCCTGATTCCGTACCTACTAGCTTCTGGACCCTGTGCCAATGACTGGGAGTGTTGAGATGTATCAGACTTGACTGGTGACCTTGGAGCTTGTCAGCTATGGCGAGGACACACTTGGAGGCATGCAGCTAGAGGTCACCCAAGGGCTGCGAGCTGTGGGTTTCTGGAAGCAGTAGCCCCTCCCCTTGGGTCCCCACATGGACTCAGGTGTTGGTTTTGCCTTTTCTCGTGTGAAACAAGTCCTGTCCTTCCATCCTTGGTTGGCACCAGCTCCTTTGGCCTGCATTGAAAGAGAGACTAGTGCATGGAAGTTGGGGTGGGGAAAAAATGTCGAGGGGAAGACAGCCAAAGAGAAGAGATGCTGAATTTAGAATGCTTTAGTAGCTGGGCTTTCATTTTACCTCTAAATTGTATTTTATTTGAGAGGCAGGCAAAGACCTTGACTTACAGGTTTTGCAACCCCTGAGTTCTGGATGAGAGCTGACACACGGGGTGCTGATTTGGAATCCGTACCTGCATGAAATCTCTTACACTCTCTCTATTTGGTGTCCTTTCAAGGGGGCTGTTTTTTGGTGTCTGAGGCCTCCAGATGCTGCTGTAGCTCATCCTAAAGGAAGCAGAGCCATTCAGAATCGTCCTTGCCAAGTCTCTCAGCAAGTGCCTTATCTTCTCACTCCCTGGGCCTGCTTTTGCAATCAGGCTAGTTGCCAAAATCCCTGCTTCCTGCTGACCTTCTCATGCTGTGGAGGGCAGGCTGCAGCTGCACCAGCAGCCGGGGGCTCCGACAACTTCCCAGATGTTTGTGCTCTAGGGACCATGGTCCCACCTCGGCCCAAATGCCTCATGCAACAGCTCCTGCAAACTCAAGCCTGCAGCCACCCTCTCTGAGAAGCCCCTACCCCAGTGTCACAGAGTCATTTGCTGGCCACTCCGGGCCACAGCAGCAGGTAGAGTGACAGGGTGGGGCCACCGCAGCAGGACCCATGGCCCAGGCTGAAGGAAAAGAGTGACATAAATCTAAAAGAAAATGTAAAAATTCTTGCATGCTGGAGAAAGATTGTGCTGGCCTACCCACTAGGTTCCTGCTGAGCACAGTTGTAATTGGAATGTACTCTTTGCAAAGTTTATTGGGTCCTGGAGCGACTTGTTACTGAACTGGTCAATTAATCTATTTTTTTTTTTGTTTTTTTTTTAATGAGTTAGGGGATTTCCTTTAGCAGAAAATCACCAGGAACCATGACCAAATGCCCAGAGCTCAGGGAAAGGCTTGCCTTTCCTTCTTGAAAACCTCGTTCAACAATTAAAGGAGGAAATGGACTCCTCCCGCTACAGGTGGCAAATTGGGCTGATCTGGGAACCAAGGAGGAAGGATTGATCCTGCACAGAGGTGAGCGCAGGGAGATCACCATGAACCGATTACTCAAGTGCGGCAGTTTGAGTATTCGGAAATAAAGCCGTTAGTCTCCCTGCTGAGAGACAAATGATTTCTATTTAAAAACCTGCTTGTTCCATGCACTAACTCCCAGTGTAGCAATAATTAATGATATCAGAAGGTTAAGGAAGACCTTCTGCTGAAATCCCTCTGCTCCAAGCATGAAATTGGATTAAAGTGAAGATAAACTTAGACATTAAATCTGTTGAGGAAATCAGTAATTATGTGGAAATGCACACATTTTGAGCCATTTGAGTGAGTCAAGTGGATGATGGGCTGATAGTCTTGTCCCAGGCATTTGGGCCTTGGTGGAAATGAACTGTCAGAGTGGATGCTAAAAAGGGCATCATTCTACCTGCCTCAGTCCCAATTCCAGATTTAATTTTTTTTCCCCAAAGTGAAGTTCTGTGGGCCTTTTGGATACACTCTGTGGCCAATACTTCTGGCTGTCTGCCTAATATGTGTTTTCCCTCCTTCTTTATGAACAGATTCCACCCCCCCCTCCCGCCCCAAGGGAACAATGTACAGGCCAAAGAATATAAGTTCCCATGAAGTCTTGCAGTTGGGGGTGGCTGTGGAATATAGTGCTGGCCAAAGTCATGGAAGTCTACTTGGGTGGAACTTCTGGGGAAGTTATTTGTTTTTCGTGATTAAAGGGGGCAGGGTCAGCTGGCATGTGCCTTTTGCTCTTTGTTCTTTGCCTTTTGCTTTCCCCTTCTGCTCTTTTTCCAGTCTGGAACAGAAGTGGAAGGGCTGAAGGTTGGGCAGCCATTTTGTAACCACAAGGATGGAATTTCTGTCCTCAGGTTGGTGGCATTGGCAGCTAGAAGGAACTCGGCCCCTTTGTGATTTCTGAGGACAGGTGGGAAAGAGAGAGCCCACCATCAAGCATCTGAAGTGATCAAGCCCCAAGCCATGAAGTTGAGATTTAGAATAAAATCCTTTTCCTGACTTCAGGCATAGAGCCAAAAGAAAATCCAGTCGTGGGCAGCATGGTGATGTCATTTGGGATGACTGAGCATAAGGTTCCCTGAGGGGGTGAGCAGTGGAGCATTCTCTTGGCTTGGGGGGGCTGGAGGAGGAGGTGCCATTGGCCTCCTCAGGTGTGTGGCTGAGGGATGCGGCTCTTTTGGTCTTCACTGGGTCTCCTCAATCCCCTTGGTATAACCACGTGTCCACCTGTAGGGCCCCAGTCAGTTCCCTTCTCTCTGGGTTCTGAGCTGAACAGGAGGCATCCTTGTATCAAGGCCAGTAGGACTACTGGAAAAAAACCTTCAGGCCCTCTCCCTGCCAATATCCAAAGGTCACTGTCTAAGACAGAGTGGATTTCCACACTGCTAGTTCCCCTGGATCCTAGGATGCTGCTGTTGGATCCAGGCAAAGCTGAACCAGAGGATGTTTCCCTCCTTTGAGGCACCTTCTGCTAAGGACTCTTCATACTTGCTTTACGTGCTTATTATTTGGGGTCAAGCTTCCTTCTCAGGACACCATGCCTCTGCCTTGCCCCTCTGGGCGAAGCGCACACTCTGTGGGGTCAGAGGGTGGGGCCAGAGTGCAGGGGCCATGTGCTGGACAGGCTTTCCTGGATTGGGGCAAGGAAAAGCTTTCAGGCTGGGGGCCTCCTGAGCAACACGCCTCCCACCAGCAGGAATCATCAGCTCTCTTCTGCTTCCTCCGTGACATTATCAAAGTCCTTCCTTGGCAAAGGGTCCAGTATTTGGTCTTTAATCATTCAAAGCCCACGCTTCTGTGCATTGCTTTAATCAGTCCTCATAACAACCCTGGAACTAGTTATTTTAAGCATCATGTCACATATGGGGGAAACTGAGGCTACACGAGATTCAGTATCTGGGCCAAGACACAGCGTTAGTCCTTGGCAGAGCTGGGACTGAATTCAGTGGGTCCTTCTCCTTTCTTCCAGCACTACCTCCACACTGCCCCCCCCAACCCCCCATTGACATTCCCTCTTGTGGTGGCACCCCGGGAATCATAGGGACTGTTGGCTGAGCTGCTTGCATTCACAATAGCTGGTTTTCCCCTCCTTCCTGGACACACAACTAAATTGCTTTTTTTCCAGGCCTCCCTTACATCAGCTCAGGCCAGGGATATGGACAGAAATGATTTTTCCCATGTGATGCAGACTCTGAATGTGGAGGATCCAGAGGGACTTTAAGAAAGCTCAGTGGCAGAGCCACAAGATATGTCTAAGACATGCTTAGAATAGAGCCACCCAGCTTACATTGGTCTGTTCTATCAGTGAGACATTTGGGGGTTGTTTGTCACAGCAGCTAATGTTGAATAGCCCTGACCGATACAGACTGCTTGGGATGCTGACACACACGTATTGAATCTTGTAAGTCATGACTGGCTAATGGGGAGAAACCATGTCTCAGATAGTCTGAGATGGGTGTAAGTTGTTTTGTGGAGACATTCTCTTAAAGTCGGAGATTCCTTTGGCTACATGTCTCTGAAGATAGCTAACATGTGCTGTGCTTTGGGGGATAGAGCCACTAAAGCTTGAAAATAGCTTGTAGCTCCTGGTTATCAGGTTTGTCTGTCCTCAGTCTCTTAGAGTTTTTCCTTAGTGGTACCTTGAAATGCCGAACTGAATTCCTCCTTAGGTTTTTCCATACACACAAATGTGAATGTCTTACAGCCACTTTCTGAATCTAGCTCATAGGAGATGATTCTCAAATCGTGCAAGTAGCTCTAGGCAACTTTGTCACCTTCTGCCACACTTCCCATCTCACACACACACACACACAGAGTTTAAAGTTGCGTATTGTTTTGTTTTGATCCCAATAGTGGTGCATTTAAAGGCTGTGTTTATATATCAGAGAACAAGTTATTTCACTTCTGAAATTCAGTTACTTCATGTGGAAAATGGAGATAAATATAACCATCTCTCTGTGTTGTCTCAAGAACCAAAGGTGGTAATGTATGTGAAAGCAGTGAGCACTGTGCTGGGAGCCCAGTAAACTCAACCAACGGGAGACCCGATGCTTATTAACCACGTAGACTTGTCATGAGGGTTGAAGCTGAGGGCAGGGCAAATCCCAAAATTCACAAAAGCCTTGAAAGCAGTTTGATAAGAACACGTGTGATGAGAAAACATACTGGGAGACCCTTTGCAGCCAATGATCTGCTCCAATCAGCCTAGTTTAAAAAAGAGATTTTAATATGTATCAAAGGGTTAACATTTTATCTTTATCAGAATCCCAGAACTCTTCTCCTGTCATTTTGCTTCACCTTTTATTCTCTGTTCCAGTTAAAAGCTCCTTTCTGTCATTTCCCCCAAGGCAGATTAGTATATACTCCGTGGCTTGTTTTAAGTGAAAATGCCCGTAAATTTGAACGCTTATTTATTATTTATGGTGGCAGAGGCAGGCTTTCCTTCTCGTGTTCTCCCCATAGCCTGCCGACACCTGCGAGCATACGCTGAATTTAGGAGGAACGGTGCCCTCCAACGCTGTGCCTCTACTGAACCATCCCGTTGATGCCTTCCCTTTGGAGCATGCTTTACCGTATCTCCACCCTTCCTTTTCACTTCATTTCAATGTTGCTTCTTCTGACATCAGTGAAACTGACCAGAGTTGGCAGCTCTTACATTGTGCATCCAGAGAAATATTTTGGGGACCTATTAATTCTCAACCACTTCAGTTGGCAGGTGGAAGGCCTGGAAACGAATGAGTCTGGCCAGCGGCCCAGGCTGTCAACCAGGTTGCTGTTCATTAGCGAGGCCCCGCCTTCTGTGCTCAGATGCAGTTCTACTTTGCAGACAGTTTTCTTTATCTGACTTAGCGGACCGCTTTGGGATCTTGGAGGTTATTACTCTCCTTGCTCAAGCAGGAACTCAGAGACACTGAGTAATGCATAAGGGGGAGGCAGCGCCGGGGTGGTGGGGGGCGCGGGGGTCTTGGCCAACGGGTTTTGATGTATTCTCCTTACTCCTTGTTTCTATTCCTGACTCTTAAGGTTTGCATTTCAATCCCATCAACGGGGAAATAACGAACTTAGAAAAATACCTTTGTCTTTTCTTGCAGAACAGGAAATCACATTCTGATGTGTGTCATGCGAATTTCTTGTCTGTGAGCGGAACCTTGGGCTTCTTAGCTACCCAGGCATTGCTTCTCCCCCTCTCTTGCCTCTCAGTCACCATCCTGTTCTCTGCTCCGGGGCTCCCACTGTGAAGAAGAAAAGTGGGGGAAAGCTTCTGGATGTTCTGTCTCTCCCCCTTGTTTTAGTTTTTCTTCTAGGAAATTGCTTTTGTTTTCTTATCATGAAAGTTTTATGTGTTTCCTATAGAAGTTGCTCAGAATGCTCTTAGAGAGCATGTTCCAGCTGAATTTAAACTGGGATTCAGATGTGGCACTGCCTGGTCAACAGGTGGGGTGATGCCCCTCCCTCCCCCACCCGGTTCTGCCTCCCTCTGCCCATCTATTCATATGAATTTACTGTTTTTCTTTTTGCACAGGGTGTGGTAGGAGGCTTGCAGAGGGGGAATGGTTTAAACCAGAGCATTTGAGTCACAAGGACTGGCAAAACCCACCTGGCCTTTTTCTAAAGTTTGGGAAGGGTGGTCCTGGGGGTCCCCAAGACTCTGAGAGTCTGCAAGATCTCCCTTTTTCCAGTCACATATCTGTGTGAAGCTGGGTTTTCTTCATATACTTCCACCACACACACACAGATATTGCAACAGATTGAATGCAGAAGCAGATCCAATGATACAGCTGTCTTCTATCAAGCCAGATGTTCAAGAGATTTGCAAAATGTAAAACAGTGCCTCTCTTATCACTAAGTTTTGTTTTGTTTTGGGAAATATAGTTGCTTTTTTTTTTTTCTGAGAAAGAGTGAGAGAGAGTGCTCATGAGCTGGGGTGGGGAGCAGAGGGAGTGAGAGGGAGAATCTTAAGTAGTCTCCACACTGAGCGTGGAGCCTGATGTGGGGCTTGATCTCACAACCCTGAGATCATGTCCTGAGCTGATATTAAGAGTTGGACATCAACCAACTGAGCCAACCAACTGCCCCAGGAAATACAGTTTTTAAAAGTAAAAATATGTTATTTATGTTAACATGTAATAGTTTATTATTTTTTTTGTCAGTTAATATATTCACGTTTTTCATCTTAAATTTATAATACAGTAAATATTGATAGGTAAAATCTATATAAACCAAATTATTTTGGTGTCCTCAAGTTTTAAGTGTATAAGGGGATCTTGAAACCAGCAAGTTTGAGAATAATTATCCAAAAGAATATCTTAAGTATTCAAAATACCTGTTGGTGCCTTAAAATTAGTGGTTGTTTGGAAGCATCCTAAATGTCCATCAACTATCATGGCTAATAAATGATGATATATTTATACAATGGAATACTATACAGCAAAAACAAAAATGAATCCACTATAGCGATGCACAATTACATGTGAGTAAAAGAACCCAGGCACAAAAGAATACATCTTGTAGGTTTACAAACCAGTAACAATCAACTTCAGTCTTTAGGGATGTAGACATGGGTGGTGAAAGTATAAAGAGAAGCATGGAGGTGAGACCTTAAAAGTTAGGGCTGTGATTGCCTTCGTGGGGTGGGGTGGGAGGGCCTGTGAATGGACAGGGTTTGAAGGAGCTTCTTGGAGTTGGCAGTGTTTAACGTGTATACACGGAGGTTTTATGCATTTCTCTGTATGTGGATCTGCTGGTTATTAACCGATTGTCTTTGAGCTGCAGACCTACCCTTGCATACAGCTTTTTTGATGTGGGGGATGGCGCTCTGGAAGCCACATTCTCCTTTGCCAAAAGGCTCGATTGTGCATTGCTAGTCGGGGCCTCTGGGGAGAGACTGGAGGTCCGGGAGATGAAGGAGGGGTGTTGTCCTTCTGATGTCACCGCAGTCACTCTCCTTCACCCCCATGGGTCCAACTGCAGCCTTCTTAGGCTCTCGGAACCAGCCTGGTTGCCCTTTTCCAGGATACACACTACCAGCCAGCATGGCACCCAGTCCAAATGGAACGGTGGCCTGTCCTGGAAGGTCTGATTTCCAGCGCTGCAGGGTCTCTCCTTTAAGCCTCTAAACTTTGATAATCCCAACCTCTTCCCTTTTCCCTGCAGCCTCAGGGCCAGTCACTGCTTCCTCCAGGTAGCTGCTTTCCGTGGGAAGCACTTATAACTTATTATTAGCTGAGATTATTAAGTGGTATCAGGACCTGTTATTGTTCTTCGTGTCATTTGCATTTTATTACCAAACATTATAGACTGGAGGAATTGCTTTGGAACCTCACTTGGGAGATAGTCTAGGTGCTTCCTCTACAATAACTATGTGTCCACCTTGTTCCTTTTCTTTCTAGAGATTTATTTATTTACTTATTTATTTTGAGAGAGAGAGAGAGCACAAGTGGGGAAAGGGGCAGAGGGAGAGAATCTCTCATAAGCAGACTCCCTGCTGAGTGCAGAGCCTGATGTGGGGCTCGACCTCAGGACTCTGAGATCATGCTTAACCGACTGTGCCACCCAGGCATCCCCACCCTGTTCCTTTTCATCCCCAATATTAGTTAACACGACTTTATAGTAAATTTTCAATAATAAAATTGATGTGCTTCCTGTCTCCTGACTAAACCCTAAATGATACAGAAAATGGTTCCAGGAATGACCCTCAGGGGGTAAAAGATCTCAAAGATGGGATTTGGGCATGATTTGATCGTGTTCTTGGACTTGAATTCAGTGCTGAGCTCTTGGCTGTGGCAGGGAGTGACATCATGAGTAATCAGTGTCCCCTACAGTGGCCTTTAATGAAATGCTTCCTGAAGCAAGGGCCATGGGGGATCAAGAGGCTGTGGCACTTGACCATTAGGTAGAATGATGACTGCAAGGACTCTGGGATATAGGATGGCATTTCTCAATGGGCTGGAACACTTACAGAAAGAAAAACAGCACACTTGGATCTTTAAACTCTCAGTTCAAGTCTTGGTCAGAGAACCAGAGAGCTTCTAGGGTGACCGCCCTCAGAATCTCTTTTCCTTATAGCCTCAGGGCTGACTTTCCTGAAAATCAGACAAAATATTTAATTGTGCAGGTTGCAGAATTAAAACCTTTTTTGAAATAAAAAGTGAAATCAGAGCTATGGCAAGTCTCTCACACGAAATTTAGGGTGTTCTTTGGGAAGGAGTGGGTCCCTGAGTCCTGCTATGGGGACATCTGGATGGACTTATATGAAGCTGATAATTTGGAAGCCCTGAGACACTTTGATCCTTTTTTTGACTGTGGAAGCAGCTTGCCTTCTGTGCCTGAGGAGACCAGGCTTTTATCGTGTGAAGACACTGAAATAATCTCACGCGGGGAAGTGGCCTTTTGTGGTAGGCCTACCTTAACCAAAACCCAACCAACCACCTCTCACTGCCCAGCACCCTCCAGAGAATGAGTACAAAGCCTGCACAGGAGGAAATAGCCTATAGTACAAAATAATTGCAAGATTTTGATAACTTATATTACCAGAAACCTGGGGACTACGTGTAGTGATGTATTTTAAGGATGCTAGACAGAGAAGACAGGATACAGCCCTGGAGGACCACATGTCTCTGTATGGTTGCACTTACCAGAGTTCCCAGAGGTCACATGCAGCTACACTTGGATCTACTGGTTTATTTGGTTGGATGAGTATAGCTCGGACCCAGTGGTGACCCACACTTCATGATGGCAAGATGCCGGAACTTCTTCGGCATAATATAGAGAAAGGGATCCAAAGGCTTCCAGGGATGGGAACGTGGAAGTGGATTTATTTTGTGAAACCTTTGTTCTTCTCTGCCCACTACATCCCTCAAGAGGTCCCAGAGCATCTTCCCTTTGTTAAGGAGCTGAGAAATGCAGGGGTGAGGGGGAACGATCGCATTCTTGAAAAGCTTCACTGGTTGCTCTTCCCTGACGATTGGAGGTGCTGTTGGTCAGCTGGGCTCTCTGGCTTCAGTGGGGATGGAGGGCTGTGTCCCACCACGATCTTTGGTGGTGGCTAATGGTCACGGTGTTCTTAGGAAAGAGATAAATGGGCAGCCTACTAAAATGTATCTTTATTGGGGCGCCTCATTGGCTCAGTTGGTTAAGCTCAGGTCATGATCTCGGGGTTGTGGGATCCATCCCAGTGTCAGGCTCCCTGCTCAGTGGGGAGTCTGCTTCTCCTTCTGCCCCTCCCCCCAGCTCGTGCTCTCTCTCTCTCTCTCTCTCAAATGAATGAATGAAATCTTTAAAATAAAGTTGTATCTGTATTATGGAAAACTCTCCACTGTGGAGAGTCTGGCCTTGTGCTCCAATCCCAGGCCCAAACCAGTTCTCAGATCTAGAGCCCCTTGATTGAGGGGAGCCAGAGTTCCCCTGAAGACTGCTGGGCTGTCACAGGTATAGACCATAAATCTTCCTCCAAGTCTTCCCCAAAGGAAGATGGGGTTGTTAATAAGAGTGACGCCACACTGAGGAAACAGACTTACAGAGACTCTTAAGGATTTTCTGACTCTGAATTGATGCTAATTTCCTGGAGACCCAAAATGCCCCTGGGAACCATCTGTTGAAATGGGAGCTTATGGCACTCAAGTTATAAATGGGGAACTGAGCCCAGCTCAAGTCTCAGGGGTCCCAGTAGGTCTGTGAACTCATCCTACAATTATCTCTCTAGTTAGGGGATATAAAATGAGGATATACACCCTTGGCAGTGGGCAGGGTCCATAACTGAGTTCTTTATGGTGGGAAGTCTCTGGAGCTTCTCTTCCCTGCCTCGATAGTAAACCAGAAGCTGTACTACAATTCCAACTCTGAATGGACATAAGCACCACCCCAGAAGATGTGAAGATAAAAGTGATACTGGCCATGTACTTGCTATAATCCCATGTCACTCACCTTTTTGGCTTGCACAGATGGCGGGTAGATCCTGGAGAACGAGTGTGAACAATCCTCTCCTTAAGCGAGTTATTGACTTCACTTGCAGCTGCTGTTCCAGATGTGGCATTTTTATTTTGGAACCAGTCAACACCGTCCTTGCTACTGGGATGCGGCTCTTGACCAGATAAATTTGCTTTTTCTCCAGACGCATTTGTAAAGGCAGTCAGATGCTTGCTTTTACCTGACGGGACCAAATTACACCTGACTGATAACAGCGTGTTACAGTTCACAATAAAAGTTTTTAAAAATTAAAAATAAAAATAATACAGCTCTTACCTGTGTAAATAAAATGACAGTTCTCTGTGTTGTTAATGCATCATGCGAAACTGGCTGGAGAGATTTTCCTTTGAATCAGAAGGTGTCTTTGAGATGGCTTACGTGCAGAGATGGGTGGCATAGAATGCACAACATTTACTTTGGGGACCGGGGGGCAGGCCACTAAGGTAGGCAGCTTCGAGCACCATGCACGGGGAATCTGCTGAGTGCCGGCCCATACACACAGCTGTGTGTTCATGGACTGTAGGTGGTAAGACCAAACGGTGCTTCTCCATATGAGTCCTTGTTCAGAGTGTGCAAATTGAAGGCTCTGGTTCGAGATTGAGTTGCTTCTCAAGACAGCATTCCAGTGCTGGGTGCTCCGGAGCCAGGCATGGCAGGGCTTCCTTTTATGATGACACACGACTCTGGAACAGCACTGGGAATGCTCAGCTTGCAAGTCATTTGGTCAAAGCTTTTCATAGTTAGGCAGGGGTCAGCGGCACACTGTTTTAATCACACACCATCCAGATTAACCCGAACAAAGACAACTATCAGAGCCTGTCGGAGACTGTCCTGTGTGAGAAATGCTCTCTGAGCACGGAAGGTTCCCTCTCTGCTCTCCTTTTTGATGGAGCCTGCAGAGGAATTAGAGACTTGGCATAAATCTTTCAAGTAACTAGACTGACCTCACACCCAAGGCAGGAGAGAAGCCTGCAAAATACAAAGCCATATGTGTGTAAGCACTGCTGAGGAAGGACGGGAAGCGCCTTTCCCTCCTCACCCTTAGATTTCAGTGCGCTTCCCTTGACTTTCCATAGCCCTTAGGGATTCCCTGCATCTTAGTATCTCCCACACTCTTCTGTCTTTAGAAGCTTCCTGGGCTGCTTCTGCAGCTAGTCTGTGAGCTAGCAGAGATGCGTGCCACTATTTTCTCTTCCCTGCCCCCCTGGTCACAAGTCTGTGCTTTATAAGCAGTTTCCCAATGTAAAAATTTAACTTAATCTCTTTTATCTTCTTACCTCTCTGCACTGACAGCCTCTTCCTCCATAGACAGACAGCCAGGCACACGTACACACACACACACACACACACACACTGTGTCCTTTAAGAAAGATGGGTGAGAGGAAAACAGTTTAGAATTATAATTTTCTGGGGGCTCCCGGATGGCGCAGTCGGTTAAGCAAGGGACTTTTGATTTTAGCTCAGGTTGTGATCTCAGCGTCCTGAGATCGAGCCCCGCGTTGGGCTCTTCGCCAGTGGAGAGTCAGTTTGAGATTCTCTCTTTCCCTCTGCCCCTCCCCCTGCACTATCTCTCTCAAATAAATAAATAAATAAATAAATAAATAAATAAATAAATCTTTAAAACAAAGAATTATATTTTTCTGTTCTAGTTCTATACCACAGGGCATCATTAAAGAATTGCAAATAATCTCTTCACATGGTTAAAATAAGTGTCTAACTCATATATACCAAGTGGGATTTCTGTTTTGTTCCAGAGGCAGGATGCTGGGCAGGATATGCCAATACCAAATTAGGTTCAGGGGGCGCCTGGGTGGCTCAGTCGGGTAAGCATCTGCCTTCGCTCAAGTCATGATCTCGGGGTCCTGGGATAGAGCCTCACATGAGGCTTCCTGCTCAGCAGGGAGTCTGCTTCTCCCTCTCCTTCTGCCCCTCCCCACTGCTTGTGTTCTCTTTCTCTCTCTCTCAGATAAACAAAAATCTTTTTTTTTTTAAAGATTTTATTTACTTATTTGAGAGAGAGAGAACGAGAGAGAGCACATGAGAGGGGGGAGGGTCAGAGGGAGAAGCAGGCTCCCCGCCGAGCAGGGAGCCCGATGTGGGACTCGATCCAGAGACTCCAGGATCATGACCTGAGCCGAAGGCAGCCGCCCAACCAACTGAGCCACCCAGGCGCCCTCAGATAAACAAAAATCTTAAAAAAAAATAAAATTAAAAGAAATTAGGTTCAGAAAACTCCAAAAAAAAAAAAAAAAAAAAAAAAGGAAAGAAAGAATAAAGCCTGAGTAGATAGTAAGGGATTTGAACTTGCTAACTGACTAAGTGAGAGGGACTCTTCTTTCCTTCGATAATACTGCCCAAAGTCAAGGTTTCCATGATACTCAGAGGGACCCTGAGGTTCTTGGATTGCACACCGTTCACAGAGCACCTTGCAGGCGGCCCTGGCTGTCCTTCCTTGGAGAGGCTCTCCTGTGAAGTGGAGCCTGCGGGACTGCAGATCTTTCAGTCGGATAAAGATCCCCATAGAGTGAAGACAAACCCTGCCCCGTTGCTCTTTGCTGACTGCAAATGAGGATTAACAGGGCCTCCCCTGGGCATGCTGTGGGGCTAAACAAAATAATGAATGTCAAAAGCCCTGTAAATGGAGACTTTAAAAACAGGGCAGTCATCCTGCTGCGTGTTCATTCAGATGGTGACTCTTGGTCTGAGCCAAGAGCATGCAGCACCGAGGCTTCACTTCAGTGGAGAAGCTCTTCCAGAGAGGGCACCTCGGAGCAAGGGAGGTGTCCCCGTGATAGTCTGATGGCTTAAATTTCTGGTCACTGTGTGTGTTTTGAAACCATGACTTGGAGGTCTTGTCATCTGAAATGGTCTCTCTCTTTTAGTCAATTACCGGGTTTTGAACTGAGCAACTTTTTTCCCACTTGGGATTTTATATCCTTTGTTTTTTGTTGTTGTTTTTAAATATTTATTTATTTATTTTAGAGAGAGAGAGAGCATGCGCACACACTTGGGGGGAAGGGTCGGGGGGAAGAGAGAGAGAGTCTTCAAGCAAAGTCCCAGCTGAGCAGGGAGCCTGACATGGGGTTCGATCCCAGGACCCTGAGATCATGACCTGAGCCAAAACCAAGAGTTGGCCACCCAACCGACTGAGCCCCCCAGGCGCCCCTTATATCCTATCTTCGTACTGACATGAATGTAAATGTGAAACTATTTATCTAGATTTATATCTGTGTGGATATAACACAGATAAGATAGATGGTAGGAGGGCTTTTTTTGCCAGCCACCCCCCTTCTTTTCTCTGCCTTGTGTCCTTTCCTAAAATATATATATATGAATAATATATGAAACAATTAAATATATATATTAATTACAATAATATATATAATAAAATAGGATATATAAAATTTAAATGAAGTATATAATATATGTTATTAATTATATTATGTTATAGATACTAATATAATAATGTGTTATATATAAAATATAAATAGCCACAGTTGTCAGGAGAAATGGTTGCTGGTCTTGTAGCTGTTTCATTCTGGAGGACCTAGAGGATGCTTCTGAAGAAGCTCTCAGGGGCCCTCCAGTCTGGTGGATTGCAAGCTTGGAGGTCTGCCAGGAGGGAAGGGGTGGGAAAGAGGGCAGCACAAGGAGACTCTGGGACACCCGTCTGAGCAGGGATGGGAAGGGCAAAGAACTGAATGTTGTGAGTGACCACCATCATCTAGTGGTAGGATTTCTTTCTGGTAGCAGTGAGTTGTATCTTCAAGCACATTTAGGCATGGCTCACATAACTAAGAGGTTACAAATGCAATCTTAATATCTATCTCTCTGTCGCCGACTATTTAAAAAAAGATCCAAATTGGTTTCTCTGTTATCTGGCATGAGTAGGGCATAGCATATTCAGGTCAATTAAAATTTACAATTAAGAGTAGCAGATAGACTATACACACTTCACTAGTTCTTACAGATGGGGGCTGCATGAGCAAACACTTCACATTCTAGCGTCATAGAACAAGATGCCCTTCTGTGGATGAGGACTTGGGAGTTTTAGTGTCTCAGGGTCATGAAAGAACACTTGCTACCACGGACTAAAAGAGACACAGGGCTCTTAGCCATCATGGGTTCGGGGGTTTGGGTTGTGCTCTCTGGCACCTTACAAACCCTACATCAAAAACTAATGAATCTATATGTTGGCTAACTGAACATAATAATAAAAACAAACAAACAAACAAGAAAACAATGGAAGATTTAACCGGGCATTCATTTGCTAGGGCTGCCATATTGAAGGACCACCACTGGGTGGCTTAGAACAGAAATTTACTGTCTTACAGTCCTGGAGGCCAGCAGTCTGAAATCAAGGTGTAGGGAGGGCCATGAGCTCTCCGAAGGCGCTGGGGATCGGAGGAGGAGGACCTGTTCTTGGCTTCTCCCCTTCCCTCTGGTAGCCTCAGGCTTGTCGGTGGCCATCTTCTCTTTGTGTCTCTTCACATCGTCTTCCCTCTGTGTCCAGATGTCCTTTTATATAAGGACAATAGACATCTTGGATGATGGCCCACTTTAATGACCTCATTTTAACTTGATTGTCTTTATAAGACCCTGTCTCTAAGTAAGGTCACACTCTGAGGTACTGGGGGTTAGGACTCAACATACATTTTTGGTTGGGGTTGGGTAGGGGGACCTACTATACCCATAACATATGCTTATAACAGATTGAAGCTCTGGGTAAGATTTGTTGGCAAAAGAAGTTCATTGTTAAATATTTTGCAAATCCATTACGTGAAAGGTGAGGAAGCTAAGGCCTGGTGAGTTCGATATTTTGCTCAAGTGGTAGAGCTTATGTGGTGGATTTCAGATTCAGGTCCAGGGCCATGGGACTTTTCAGTTTATTTTCTAGCACATAGCAGGAGTCGCTGTGCTACTTGATAGAAAGTTATGATTGCTAGTACGGCTGCAAAAGCAACTTTATTCTTAAAAGTTTTTATTAGTCTTTTCATAAATGTCCCTTTTAATTGGAGAATTTGACATCGACATTCTGTTGGTTGGAAAGAGCCTAAGGCAACGTAAAGTAATTGTCTTTCATTAGAAGAGTTCAGAAGTACATTTGATGATCTCTGTCAGCAGCTAAAAAATAGTTCATTTCTTCCTGGAATAATTTTGAATCGAAAAGGTGGAAAACAATCCAACAGTTAATGACATACAATCAATACTGGATAGAAGGAACATAAGTGTTGTTGGGCTTCTTTTATTTCTTTATTCCCTCTCCACCTTCTTTCCCCCCTACCCCCCCATTATCTGACAAGACTCATTGACAGTTGCTAATTTGAAGGATTCAGAACTTCAGGGAGAGTGGAAGCCAATTTGGAAATCCTGCGTAGTCTTGATTCTCTTGTGATAATTTGGAAATGTGGAGATCCACAAAGGGAAAGTAATCAATCAGTGAGATTTATCTTATTAGACCAAGGTCTGTGTTGTACTGTTTGGCATGAAGGGCAGCCTGAGGTCTTTCCAGATAGCCAGTCCTTTGGCATGCTGCGCGGTGGGTCATGTTTGTCCTGGGTGACCCCTGATGCTCTCTTCATACCCCTTCCTGCTCATTGTCCATATGGCACCTGGGGCTGTCCTTGTTCACTTCCTGTCATTACTCCCAGCGAACTCTGGGAAGATGATGGCTTACACACACATGTCTGAGGCCCTCTTCCTCTTTGGAGTAACACAACAACCAGTAAGGATCAATGACCAATATAGGCATGGTGGTGAATTTGAGCTCTCTGAGGAAGACTAGGGGTAAGGGGGTGGGAGAAGGGCAGAATTCTCTAAGGCATAGGGTGAACTAGGAGGGAGCAGTGCAGAGGACAATGCCCGCCCCTCCCAGCAGCCCAGAGGGAAGACTGCAGACATTGTGCCCCCCCGAGGAGGTCCAGCCAGAGAAGCCTGGGCTCTTCCGAGGGATCCTTCTGAACCTTCTGCTCTGAGGCTGCCCATAGTGCTGACCCTGGAGAGCAGAAGGGGCCCCATACAGAGGCTAAAGAACTTATCTATGGACTGTTGGGGTACCAACAATGTGTTGGTACAACTGGAATACACCCAAGAGTAGTGAGGTTCCTTTGGTATCCCTCAGCTGCAAAGTGAGTTGTGTGGGTCCTCCAGGAGGCAGCTGCAAAGATACACATAGAAGTACAAGATATTTGGGGTTAGTGCTTGTGAAAGACAAAGAGAAGGAGCAGAACTAGTCAGGGAAAGCCTTCAGACATGATGGGGGTCTGCTCTCTGTACCAGAAGAGAGGGGAGAAGCGTTGAGATGCAGCTGTGAGAGTCAGCCATCCCTGTGTGGAGCCTGTAGTGTCTGGGTGGGGCAGAAATGGCCAGTCCTAGTGCCCCCACTGGGTTTAGTCACTGGATGGGAGTGGCCTGAGGAGGATATGGCCTCAGCTTGAGCTCTGCAGCAGGTCCCAAAGGCACTGCAGCTCAAGGCTGTCAGCCATTTGCACTCCTGGTGGAAGATTCTTGATGAAGAATCTCGAATGAATGAATGGAGACTGGAGGTGAAGGAAAGAGATGTGGATGGATATTTTTATATTTATATCTGTATCTATATCTCTATCTGTATCTCTGTGTATCTTTTCTCTCATGTATCTATATGTACATCTATATCTATATGGATAACTTCAGTGGTATGCAGGAGAGCAAAGGAAGGTTTTCTAGAATTTAAAACAAAACTTTTCTTTTTTTTTTAAAGATTTCTTTATTCATTTGAGAGAGAGAGAGCACAAGTGGGAGGGGCAAAGGGAGAGAATCTCAAGCACACTGCCCGCTGAGTGCAGAGCCAGATGGGGGGCTCCATCCCAGGACCCCTAGATCATGACCTGAGTCAGTTAAGGCAGATGCTTGACTGACTGAGCAATTTTTTTTAAAAGATGTTCTTTATTTGAGAGCGAGGGAGAGAGAGAAGGAGCAGATGGTAGGGGCAGAGGGAGAGGGAGAAGCAGACTCCCTGCTGAGTAGGAGCCCAGCTCCGGGCCTGATCATGACTTGAGCTGAAGGCAGGCTTAACCGACTGAGCCATCCAGGTGCCCCAAAACAAAACTTTTCGATATCAAAAAATCTTTATATTTATATGCATATGTAAATATATAAATATAAAAATATATATGGGTGTATATATATACACCCAGCTAGAAACATCTATGTATACATAATTTATTTGCTTGTATATATGTAATCTTTCTGTTGGTATAAGCCTAGAGAAATGTATGTGAAGGTAAGTGCACATGTAAGAGTGTGGTTATCTCAGGGGTGAGAACAAAGCAGGGGTTTTTGTGCACACCAGTTATTTTCTTCTACAACTTTGGGTTGTATACTTGTTGCATTAAAATTTTACTTTTTATCAAAGTAAAATGTGCTCAGTGTTAAAAATCTAGTAGTACCAACAAGATTTACAGTGGAAAAGAGGCCCGGCCCTGCTTTTTCCCACAGGCACTTTTAATTATCTCTGCTGTCTCTTTGTTCCTTCCATATTTTCAAATAATATGCTCATGCTGCTCTTTCTTGATTTTTCCCACTTTAGACTTTGTCACTGTCTTCCTGACGGTATGGTGGAGCATTTGTCTCCCTGGCACCACCCCATCCCACCTGGCCCCTCCTCTCCTTTGTTTTCCCTGTAGGATCCTTTGGTATTACAACCATTAGTTAAATCAGTGAAAAGTGTCTATATCATCACTGACTGTGGTTTCCTGGAGAGCCAAGTATCTTGCTATAAATGCATTTCTTTTATTACTGGGGTATTTTGTGTGTTTCTAGTGAAAAATTTTCCTCTACCATTGATATGTCCCAGCAGGCAGAATCCCTCTTCCGAGCAGTATGCCTTTCTTTTTTTTTTTTTTTTTTTTTTTTTTTTAATTTTTTTATTCTTATGTTAATCCCCTTACATTACAACATTAGTTTTAGATGAAGTGTTCCATGATTCATTGTTTGTGCACAACACCCAGTGCTCCATGCAGAATGTGCCCTCCTAAATACCCACCACCAGGCTAACCCATCCTCCCACCCCCCTCCCCTCTAGAACCCTGTTTGTTTTTCAGAGTCCATCGTCTCTCATGGTTCGTCTACCCCTCCGATTTCCCCCGTTTCATTCTTCCCCTCCCGCTACCTTCTTCTTCTTCTTCTTTTTTTTTTTTTCTTAACATATATTGCATTATTTGTTTCAGAGGTACAGATCTGAGATTCAACAGTCTTGCACAATTCACAGCGCTTACCAGAGCACATACACTCCCCAGTGTCTATCACCCAGTCCCCCCATCCCTCCCACCCCACCCCCCACTCCAACAACACTCAGTTTGTTTCCTGCGATTAAGAATTCCTCATATCAGTGAGATCATATGATACATGTCTTTCTCTGTTTGACTTATTTCACTCAACATAATACCCTCCAGTTCCATCCACGTCGTTGCAAATGGCAAGATCTCATTCCTTTTGATGGCTGCATAATATTCCATTGTATATATATACCACATCTTCTTTATCCATTCATCTGTCGATGGACATCTTGGCTCTTTCCACAGTTTGGCTATTGTGGACATTGCTGCTATAAACATCGGGGTGCACGTAGCCCTTCGGATCCCTACTTTTGTATCTTTGGGGTAAATACCCAGTAGTGCAATTGCTGGATCATATGGTAGCTCTATTTTCAACTTTTTGAGGAACCTCCATACAGTTTTCCAGAGTGGCTGCACCAGCTTGCATTCCCACCAACAGTGTAGGAGGGTTCCCCTTTCTCCGCATCCCCGCCAACATCTGTCGTTTCCTGACTTGTTCATTTTAGCCATTCTGACTGGTGTGAGGTGATATCTCATTGAGGTTTTGATTTGGATTTCCCTGATGCCGAGCGATATTGAGCACTTTTTCATGTGTCTGTTGGCCATTTGGATGTCTTCTTTGGAAAAATGTCTGTTCATGTCTTCTGCCCATTTCTTAATTGGATTCTTTGTTCTTTGGGTGTTGAGTTTGATGAGTTCTTTATAGATTTTGGATACTAGCCCTTTATCTGATATGTCATTTGCAAATATCTTCTCCCATTCTGTCGGTTGTCTTTTGGTTTTGTTAACTGTTTCCTTTGCTTTGCAAAAGCTTCTTATCTTGATGAAGTCCCAATAGTTCATTTTTGCCCTTGCTTCCCTTGCCTTTGGCGATGTTTCTAGGAAGAAGTTGCTTCGGCTGAGGTCAAAGAGGTTGTTGCCTGTGTTCTCCTTTAGGATTTTGATGGACTCCTGTCTCACATTGAGGTCTTTCAACCATTTGGAGTCTATTTTTGTGTGTGGTGTAAGGAAGTGGTCCAGTTTCATTCTTCTGCATGTGTCTATCCAATTTTCCCAACACCATTTGTTGAAGAGACTGTCTTTGTTCCATTGGACATTCTTTCCCGCTTTGTCGAAGATTAGTTGACCATAGAGTTGAGGGTCCATTTCTGGGCTCTCTATTCTGTTCCATTGATCGATGTGTCTGTTTTTGTGCCAGTACCATGCTGTCTTGATGATGACAGCTTTGTAATAGAGCTTGAAGTCCGGAATTGTGATGCCACCGGCTTTGCTTTTCTTTTTCAATATTCCTCTGGCTATGCGGGGTCTTTTCTGGTTCCATACAAATTTTAGGATTATTTGTTCCATTTCTTTGAAAAAAGTGGATGGTATTTTGATGGGGATTGCATTGAATGTGTAGATTGCTCTAGGTAGCATTGACATCTTCACAATATTTGTTCTTCCAATCCATGAGCATGGAACGTTTTTCCATTTCTTTGTGTCTTCCTCAATTTCTTTCATGAGTATTTTATAGTTTTCTGAGTACAGATCCTTTGTCTCTTTGGTTAGATTTATTCCTAGGTATCTTATGGTTTTGGGTGCAATTGTAAATGGGATCGACTCCTTAATTTCTCTTTCTTCTGTCTTGTTGTTGGTGTATAGGAATGCCACTGACTTCTGTGCATTGATTTTATATCCTGCCACTTTACTGAATTCCTGTATGAGTTCTAGCAGTTTTGGGGTGGAGTCTTTTGGGTTTTCCACATAAAGTATCATATCATCTGCAAAGAGTGAGAGTTTGACTTCTTCTTTGCCAATTTGGATGCCTTTGATTTCTTTTTGTTGTCTGATTGCTGTGGCTAGGACTTCCAATACTATGTTGAATAGCAGTGGTGATAGTGGACATCCCTGCCGCGTTCCTGACCTTAGGGGGAAAGCTCTCAGTTTTTCCCCATTGAGAATGATATTCGCTGTAGGTTTTTCATAGATGGCTTTTATGATATTGAGGTATGTACCCTCTATCCCTATACTCTGAAGAGTTTTGATCAAGAAAGGATGCTGTACTTTGTCAAAAGCTTTTTCGGCATCTATCGAGAGGATCATATGATTCTTGTTCTTTCCTTTGTTAATGTACTGTATCACATTGATTGATTTGCGGATGTTGAACCAACCTTGCAGCCCAGGGATAAATCCCACTTGGTCATGGTGAATAATCCTTTTAATGTACTGTTGGATCCTATTGGCTAGTATTTTGGTGAGAATTTTTGCATCCATGTTCATCAGGGATATTGGTCTGTAATTCTCCTTTTTGATGGGGTCTTTGTCTGGTTTGGGGATCAAGGTAATGCTGGCCTCATAAAATGAGTTTGGAAGTTTTCCTTCCGTTTCAATTTTTTGGAACAGTTTCAGAAGAATAGGTATTAATTCTTCTTGAAATGTTTGGTAGAATTCCCCTGGGAAGCCATCTGGCCCTGGGCTTTTGTTTTTTGGGAGATTTTTGATGACTGCTTCAATTTCCTTAGTGGTTATAGGTCTGTTCAGGTTTTCTATTTCATCCTGGTTCAGTTTTGGTAGTTGATACATCTCTAGGAATGCATCCATCTCTTCCAGGTTATCTAATTTGCTGGCATAGAGTTGCTCATAATATGTTCTTATAATTGTTTGTATTTCTTTGGTGTTGGTTGTGATCTCTCCTCTTTCATTCATGATTTTGTTGATTTGGGTCATTTCTCTTCTCTTTTTGATAAGTCTGGCCAGGGGTTTATCAATCTTGTTAATTCTTTCAAAGAACCAGCTCCTAGTTTCGTTGATCTGTTCTACTGTTCTTTTAGTTTCTATTTCATTGATTTCTGCTCTGATCTTTATGATTTCTCTTCTCCTGCTGGGTTTAGGCTTTATTTGCTGTTCTTTCTCCAGCTCCTTTAGGTGTAGGGTTAGGTTGTGTACTTGAGACCTTTCTTGTTTCTTGAGAAAGGCTTGTATTGCTATATACTTTCCTCTTAGGACTGCCTTTGCTGCATCCCAAAGATTTTGAACAGTTGTGTTTTCATTTTCATTAGTTTCCATGTATTTTTTTAATTCTTCTTTAATTTCCTGGTTGACCCATTCATTCTTCAGTAGGATGCTCTTTAGCCTCCATGTATTTGAGTTCTTTCCGACTTTCCTCTTGGGATTGAGTTCTAGTTTCAAAGCATTGTGGTCTGAAAATAGGCAGGGAATGATCCCAATCTTTTGGTACCGGTTGAGACCTGATTTATGACCTAGGATGTGGTCGATTCTGGAGAATGTTCCATGGGCAGTAGAGAAGAATGTGTATTCCGTTGCTTTGGGGTGGAATGTTCTGAATATGTCTGTGAAGTCCATTTGGTCCAGTGTGTCATTTAAAGTCTTTATTTCCTTGTTGATCTTTTGCTTAGATGATCTGTCCATTTCAGTGAGGGGGATGTTAAAGTCCCCCACTATTATTGTATTGTTGTTGATGTGTTTCTTTGCTTTTGTTATTAATTGCCTTATATAATTGGCTGCTCCCATGTTAGGGGCATAGATATTTACAATTGTTAGATCTTCTTGTTGGATAGACCCTTTAAGTAGGATATAGTGTCCTTCCTCATCTCTTATTACAGTCTTTGGTTTAAAATCTAATTTGTCTGATATAAGGATTGCCACCCCAGCTTTCTTTTGGTGTCCATTAGCATGGTAAATGGTTTTCCACCCCCTCACTTTCAATCTGGGGGTGTCTTTGGGTCTAAAATGAGTCTCTTGCAGACAGCATATCGATGGATCTTGTTTTTTAATCCAGTCTGTTAGCCTGTGTCTTTTGATTGGGGCATTTAGCCCATTTACATTCAAGGTAACTATTGAAAGATAGGAATTTAGTGCCATTGTATTGCCTGTAAGGTGACTGTTACCATATATTGTCTGTGTTCCTTTCTGGTCTATGTTGCTTTTAGGGTCTCTCTTTGCTTAGAGGACCCCTTTCAAGATTTCCTGTAGGGCTGGTTTTGTGTTTGCAAATTCCTTTAGTTTTTTTTTGTCCTGGAAACTTTTTATCTCTCCTTCAATTTTCAGTGACAGCCTAGCTGGATAGAGTATTCTTGGCTGCATATTTTTCTCATTTAGTGCTCTGAATATATCCTGCCAGTCCTTTCTGGCCTGCCAGGTCTCTGTGGATAGGTCTGTTGCCAATCTAATGTTTCTACCATTGTAGGTTACATATCTCTTCTCCCGAGCTGCTTTCAGGATTTTCTCTTTGTCTGTGAGACTTGTAAGTTTTACTATTAGATGTCGGGGAGTTGACCTATTTTTATTGATTTTGAGAGGGGTTCTCTGTGCTTCCTGGATTTTCATGCCTGTTTCTTTCCCCAAATTAGGGAAGTTCTCTGCTATAATTTGCTCCATTATACCTTCTGCCCCCCTCTCTCTTTCTTCTTCTTCTGGGATCCCAATTATTCTAATGTTGTTTCGTCTTATGGTATCACTTATCTCTCGAATTCTGCCCTCATGATCCAGTAGTTGTTTATCTCTCTTTTTCTCAGCTTCTTTATTTTCCAGCATTTCATCTTCTATATTACTGATTCTCTCTTCTGCCTCATTTATTCTAGCAGTTAGTGCCCCCATTTTTGATTGCACCTCATTAATAGCCTTTTTGATTTCTACTTGGTTGGATTTTAGCTCTTTTACTTCTCCAGAAAGAGTTTCTCTAATAACTTCCATATTTTTTTCAAGCCCAGCTAGTATCTTTAAAGTGATGATTCTGAACTCTAGATCTGACATCGTACTAATGTCCGTATTGAGTAGGTCCCTGGCAGTCGGTACTGCCTCTTGTTCTTTTTGTTGAGGTGATTTTTTCCGTCTCGTCATTTTGTGCAGAGGAGAATAGATTAATGAGAGAACAAAATGCTAGCAGAGTAACCACGTCCCCAGAAAATATACTCTAAACAAATCAGAAAAGACCTGAAGCAGTGGGATAAGAAGGGGAAAGAGAGAAAAAAAAAAAAGAAAAAAAAAAGAAAAAGATAAAGATAAAAACAACAACAAACAAAACAAAAGAACAACAACAAAAGAAAAACCAGAATGTGATCAAATATGATCTATATGGTATATAGATCAGTGCCACACACTAGATTTGGGGTGTGTTTTGGTCTTTTAGAAGAAAGTGTCTCCCAAAATTTTAAAGAAAGAAAAACTTATATATGTACAAAAATAAGGGTTGATATGATGAAGGGATGGAAAATGACTGTAAAAATGGAAATTATAAAAAATTTTATAAAAGGAATTGATAAGAAGTTGTTTGAAAAAAGAAAGAGGATTTAAAAAAAGAAAAAAGAAAAAGAAAAAAAAAGGGAGAGGATGTGATCAGGCAGGGGAATAGAGAACACCATATACTAGAGATTTAGGGTATATTTTAATCTGTTAGAAGAAACTATCTCAAAATTTTAAAGAGAGAACAACTTATATATATAAGCCAAAAATATGGGTAACTACTATGAAGGGATAGAATATGACTCTAAAAATGAAAAATAAAAATGTTTTTTTTAAAAAAAGGGATTGATAAGATGTTGTTTGAAAAAGGGAAAAAGAAAAATTCAAAAAGAAATAAAAAGACAAAAAGACAGTTAAAAAAAAAATTAACTTTAAAAGACTAAGGAATCATGGTAAAAAAGCCGTGAATTCTATGTGCAGTAGTCCCTTAGCGCTGGAGTTCTGCTGTTCTCATTGATTGGTAAACTTGGTCTTGGCTGGCTGTTCTCGCTGATCTTCTGGGGAGGGGCCTGTTGCCGTGGTTTCCAAATGTCTCTGCCGGAGGCGGAAGTGCCCCGCCCTTGCCCCCTCCCGGGTAAGTAATCTGCTCGGGTTTGCTCTCCGGGGCTTTTGTTCCCCGCGAGCTTTCCGTACAGCTTTGGAGGCGGAGAGTGAAAATGGCGGCCTCCCAATCTCCGCCCCGGAGGAGCCGAGAACTCGGGCCCGCTCCTCAGTGAGCCCCCAGAGAAAAGCCGTCAGTCACTCCCGTCTCCCCGGTCTCCGGCCGCACTCCGTGCTCACCCGGCCTGTGACCGCGCGTTTCTATCTCTGGCACCCGACCCCGCGTGCAGTCTCCAAACCCAGCAGATCCCCGCGGTGCCCTCCCGCGCGGCTCCTCCCGGGGGAGGAAGGTGAGTCTCCCCGGATCGGCCGCTTGTTGGGTCCCTGCTGGAGGAGCAGGGGCCCGACTGGGCCGCGGATCGCGGTTAATGGCAACCCCAGCTGAGAGCCCGCGCCTGGGCTCCGCCTCTGCAGCCGGCTTCCCTGCTGCGTTACCTGGGAGCTCTGCTGCCCTCAGGCACCCCCGGTCTTTCTGTGACCCCGAGGGTCCTGAGACCACACTGTCCCGGAGGGTTCCACCCCCCGCTGAGCCACCAGAGTGACGTCCCTCGGCGGAGCTGACTTTTAAAAGTTCCGATTTTGTGCTCCGCGGCTCTATCACTTGCCAGAAGCGGCCGACGGAGGCCCCTCCCCCGCCGTCTATCCTCCCGAATATCGCCTCGGATTCACTTCTCCGCACGTCCTACCTTCCAGAAAGTGGTCGCTTTTCTGCTGAGACAGTTGTTGCTCTTCTTTTCTTCGATCTCCTGTTGAGTTTGTAGGTGTTCAGAATGGTTTGATCCCTATCCAGCTGAATTCCTGAGAGGAGACGAAATCCAGGTCTCCTACTCCTCCGCCATCTTGCTCCGCCCCCCGCAGTATGCCTTTCTTATGTGACAATATTTTACATTAATTTTATGCACATTCAAGCACGTATGTGTACATTTTCCTTCCCCCCTGAAATAGTAGGCACACAAGGGCGCCTGGGTGGCTCAGTTGGTTAAGCGACTGCCTTCGGCTCAGGTCATGATCCTGGAGTCCCTGGATCGAGTCCCGCATCGGGCTCCCTGCTCGGCAGGGAGTCTGCTTCTCCCTCTCCCACTCCCCCTGCTTGTGTTCCCTCTCTCGCTGTGTCTTTCTCTGTCAAATAAATAAATAAAATCTTAAAAAAAAAAAAAAGGAATAGTAGGCACACTGTACACCGTATCCCTAACTTTTTTGTTTTTTAAATAATACATCCAAGGTATTGTTCTATATTAACACATGTAAACATACCTTATTCTTTATAGCATAGTATTCTATCGTATGCCTACACCCACATTTATTTAACTGGTGTTCTATTGATGGAAATTTAGGTTATCATCAGATCTGAAATGAGTATTCTTTACACAGATCATTTTATATGTGTGTTTATTGTCTACCTAAAAGGATAAATTCCTATATGTGGAATTTCTGGTGAAACAGTAAAGCCATTTTAAGTTTGGATGATACAGTGAAGCTGTCCTTCAGGGCGGTTGTATCAATTTACATTTCCACCAACGTAATTTGTTTCTCTAGACTTTTGCCAGCAGAGAATGTTGTTAAATAATTTCCTCTTTGCCAAAGTGACAAGAAACTACAATGAGATATAATTACAGCTTTATTTTTGCATTTCTGTTATTATGAATGAGTTTGAGTATATTCTCATGTATTTTGGAGCCATTTGTAATTCTTTTTATGTGAACTATCTAATGGTGTATTTTGCCAATTTTCTGTTGGATTCTACATCCTTTTCATTTGTTGAAACTGTGTATATATTAAGGGGATTGGCTTTTTGCTGGGTTCTATCTTATGGATTGTTTTCTTCGACTTGGGGTTTATCTTTTGAATTTGCTTATAATGTTTCTTTCATGCAGAAAATTTCAGTTTTTATCTAATCAGATTTTGCAATTGTGTAGTAACCTTAGTCCACTTATGAAAAAACATCAGACAAATCAAATTGAGCAACATTCAACAAAATAACTTAATGCTTTTCAAAAATGTCAAGGCCACCAAAGACTTAGGATCTGTTACAGACTGCAGGAGAGTAAGGAGAAATAACAGCTAAGTGCCACATAGTATCTGGATAGGCTCCTGGAACTGAAAAAGGACATTGGTGGAAAAACTGATGAAATTAGAGTAAGAAGTCTTCAGTATTATGCCAGTATGGATTTTTTGGTTCTGATGATTATATATATTATAGTTATGTAAGATGTTAACATTAGTGGAAGCTGGTGGGGTGGGGGTGGTGATATGTAAAAATTATCTGCTCTATTTTGTCACTTTTTTATAGGTCTAAAAAGTTCAAAAAGTTTGCAGTTTTGGCAGAAGCTTTGTCTACCCAATATTTATTTTATCTTCCTTCCTTATTTTTTTTTTAAGATTTTATTTATTTATTTGAGAGAGAGAGTGTGTGTGAGAGAGAGATCATGAGCAGGAGGGAGGGTTAGAAGGAGCAGCAGGCTCCCCACTAAGCAGGGAACCCAATGCGGGGCTCAATCCCAGGACCCTGGGATCATGACCTAAACCAAAGGCAGATGCTTAATTGACTGGGCCAACCAGGTGCCCCTGTCCTCCTTCCTTATTAACAAAATACTGGGCAATGTGAAGAAAGCCAAATTTGCCAAGTGGGGCTTCTGTGAAAGCCAGTTTGCCTGCCTTTCTCTTCCCAGTTGCCTGGGAAACAGAAAACATGGCTGGAACTTCAGCAGCCATCTTTGGTTCATGAAGGAAAGGACAAAAGAATTGCAGAGACCTTATACTTGGCATCAGGGATATCCTGAACCATTAGCAGCAATGGTCTATCCTTTTGTGATCCAGTTTCCATATACCTGGAATGCAAGTTTTACCAAATAGCAGCATGGCTCCTGGCCTTTCTCACTTCAAAAACTAAAAAAAAAAAAAAAAAAAAAGACTCCAATTTTCTTCTAGTATGACTTTGGTTTCATTTTTTATTAAAAATGTTCATCCAGGGGCGCCTGGGTAGTTCAGTTGGTTAAGCGGCTGCCTTCGGCTCAGGTCCTGATACCAGGGTCCTGGGATTGAGCCCCATGTCAGTCTCCCTGCTGAGCGGGGAGCCTGCTTCTCGCTCTCCCTCTACCTACCGCTCCCCCTGCTTGTACTCTCCCTCTCTCTCTAATAAAAAATCAAAAATCTTAAAAAAAAAAAGTTCATCCATCTGGAATTAATTTCATTTGGTCTGAGGCTTGAGAGATCTAGCTTAATTTTCCCCCCAAATACCTACTCAGTTGCCCAATACCATTAATGTATTGAATTTCCCTCTCCTGATAGTCAGTGTTGTTTTCATAATATACTAGATTTTAATAGATATTTTAGTCTATTTCTGGGATTTCTATCTGGTTGCCTTGATCTAATTATTCATGTGCCACTTTCATAATACCTTAATGCTAATTTTATAATATATTTTAATATTTATTAGGACAAGTGTCTCCTCTTAACTTTTATTTTTCAAAAGTTTTTGCTCTTTTTAAAAATTAAATTTATCTATTTTTATTTTTATTTATTTATTTATTATTTTTAAGATTTTACTTATTTTATTTGAGAGAGAGAGAGAGAGAGCGCATGAGCACAAGCAGGGGGAGTGGGAGAGGGAGAAGCAGACTCCCTGCTGAGCAGGGAGCCCGATGCTGGGCTTGATCCCAAGACCCTGGGAAAACCAAAGGCAGACGCTTAACTGACTGAGCCACCCAGGCACCCCTAATTTATTTATTTTTAAAGTAATCTCTACCTCCAGTGTGGGGCTTGCTCTCGCAACCCTGAGATCAAGATCAAGAGTCACATGCTTTCCTGACTGAGCCAGCCAGGCGCCCCTCAAATTTTTTTTTTTACTTTTTATGTATTTCCATATAAACTTCAGAATCAGATTGCGTTCTAAATTTTTTTGGTTGGCATTTATATTGAAGTTGTATTAAATTTATGTATTAATTTAGGGAAGAGTGACATCCTTTTAATATTGAGTCTTCCTATCTAAACAAATGACATATGCCTTTCAATTTATTTAAGGATATTCTTTAGCAGTATTATGACATTTTATTTAGATAGGTCTTACACATTTCTTGTTAATTTTCTTCTCACATATTCGTTTTTTCCATTGTTATTTTAAGAGAGTTTTTCATTATGTTTTCTAAGCTGTATATAGGGAATATAATAATTTTATATAGTTTGTAATTAGACAACTTAATACATTTTCATAATGTTTTCAGTTGATTCCTTTTTAGGTTTTTCCATTATATAATCATGTAACCTGCTTATAATGATACTCTTATTACATTCTTTTTATACTCTAATTTCATCCTCATGTCTAATTGCATCAGATAGTGGGGAGGAAGTCAGAGTTCTAATATAAAACAGGTGGCACATTCAAATTGGGTAATAGGAGAGAAGTTTAATAAACGAGTTGCTTCACAAGTGTGAACAAAGTGCAGGGAAACAGGGCATGGTGCAGTACTCTGGCCAGTAACAGTGGGAAACTCTAAACACCTCTAGGCCTGAAGGGGTGAAGGACGGGAGAAGCTATTGGAGCCTGAAGCCAGAGAGAGCTGTATGGAAGGGTCCTCAGACAGGACTGGTGGCCTTTAGTTGAGAGACACAGCCAACCTGCTGTGACAGGGAGGGAATGGGAGAGGGATGCCTGATCACTGTGTCCTCGTATCTGCTAGGGCACCCCGTTGGTAGAACGCAATGATGTTGGTAGAACGCCAGAGATAAGGCATCCTCTTGATGCACTCTACATAGGTGAGCTTCCCTAGCAAGAGCAAGATCGAGAAGGAGAGCGTAGATCTGGAGGGGCAAAGAGTGTGAGTACAGGGCATATCCTTGTCTTGTTCCTGATGTTAGTAAAGAAAGCCTCTAGTATTTATTATTAAGCATATGTGTTTGTATGTTTGTATGTGTAAATATCTACATAGCTACATGTAGGTATGTGTATATGTATGTATGTATTATCCATCTGTATATGTGTATATGAAACCATATTTAACAAGTAAGCATCAATTTCTTTTTCTAATTAAAACATTCTGGGGTGCTTGGGTGGCTCATTCAGTTAAGCGTCTGCCTTCTGCTCAGGTCATGATCCCGGGGTCCTGGGATCGAGCCCCACGTCGGGGAGCCTGTTTCTCCCTCTGCCCCTCCTCCTGCTCATGCTCTCTCTCTCTCTCTCAAATAAATAAATAAATAAATAAATAAATAAATAAGATCTTTTTAAATATTCTATGATGGATGTTGAATGTTATGTTAGAATCCTTGTGGTATTTAAAGAAATGATTATATGATTTTTTCTTTTGATATAGTAATAATAAATATTTTAGTGCATATCCAATGATCATATCATTTTTGCAGTACTGATATGAAAACTTAGTCATTGTATTATTTTTTTTACTGTGCTACTAGATTCTGTTTGCTAATATTTTATTTAGGATTTTTGCTTTGATATTCATGGGGGAGATTTTTCTGCAGTTTGGGTATTTCATCTTTGTTAAATTTTCTGTCAATATTATGCTGACTTCATAAGAAGAATTTGAAAGCTATGCTTCTTTATTTTGTGCTGTGCTAACAGTTTAAATAGCATTTCTGTTACCAGTTTCTTTAGTGGTTGGTAGAATTTGGTAAACTGGTCCTGTGTATGCATGTATGTCTCTTTTGGACAACTTGCTCCTTTTTTTAAAAAAGATTTTATTTATTTATTTGATATATATAGAGAGAGCACAAGTAAGCAGAGAGGCAGACAGAGGGGCAGGCAGAGGGAGAGGAGAAGCAGACTCCCCGTTGAGCAGATAGCCCAATGCGGGGCTCGATCCCAGGACCCTGGGATCATGACCTGAGCCGAAGGCAGACGCTTAACCGACTGAGCCACCCAGGTGCCCCAAAACTTGCTCCATTTTTTAAATGGAAATTTGTCTCTTTAGATTTTTCCTATCCAAAGTTGATAAGTTTATGTAACTTATATTTTCCTAGAAAATCATCTATTTTATCACAGTTACACATTTACCTACATAGAGCTGACCAAACTAGTGTATGGTTCTTTAAATTTCTTCTGTAACTATAGTTATTCAAAATTTTTTTGTGTATGTGTGTGCTTTTTCTGTTTTTTCTTGACTTGTTAATGGCAATTTTTTTTAAATTTATTTTTTATTCTTATGTTAATCCCCATACATTACATCATTAGTTTTAGATGAAGTGTTCCATGATTCATTGTTTCTGCATAACACCCAGTGCTCCATGCAGAATGTGCCCTCCTCAATACCCACCACCAGGCTAACCCATCCTCCCACCCCCCTCCCCTCTAGAACCCTGTTTGTTTTTCAGAGTCCACCGTCTCTCATGGTTTGTCTACCCCTCCGATTTCCCCCGCTTCATTCTTCCCCTCCCGCTACCTTCTTCTTCTTTTTTTTTTTCTTAACATATATTGCATTATTTGTTTCAGAGGTACAGATCTGAGATTCAACAGTCTTGCACAATTCATAGCGCTTACCAGAGCACATACCCTCCCCAGTGTCCATCACCCAGTCACCCCATCCCTCCCACCCCACCCCCCACTCCAGAAACCCTCAGTTTGTTTCCTGCAATTAAGAATTCCTCATATCAGTGAGATCATATGATACATGTCTTTCTCTGTTTGACTTATTTCACTCAACATAATACCCTCCAGTTCCATCCACGTCGTTGCAAATGGCAAGATCTCATTCCTTTTGATGGCCGCATAATATTCCATTGTATATATATACCACTTCTTCTTTATCCATTCATCTGTCAATGGACATCTTGGCTCTTTCCACAGTTTGGCTATTGTGGACATTGCTGCTATAAACATCGGGGTGCATGTACCCTTTTGGATCCCTACTTTTGTATCTTTGGGGTAAATACCCAGTAGTGCAATTGCTGGATCATATGGTAGCTCTATTTTCAACTTTTTGAGGAACCTCCATACAGTTTTCCAGAGTGGCTGCACCAGCTTGCATTCCCACCAACAGTGTAGGAGGGTTCCCCTTTCTCCGCATCCCCGCCAACATCTGTCGTTTCCTGACTTGTTAATTTTAGCCATTCTGACTGGTGTGAGGTGGTATCTCATTGAGGTTTTGATTTAGATTTCCCTGATGCTGAGCGATATTGAGCACTTTTTCATGTGTCTGTTGGCCATTGGGATGTCTTCTTTGGAAAAATGTCTGTTCATGTCTTCTGCCCATTTCTTGATTGGATTCTTTGTTCTTTGGGTGTTGAGTTTGATGAGTTCTTTATAGATTTTGGATACTAGCCCTTTATCTGCTATGTCATTTGCAAATATCTTCTCCCATTCTGTCGGTTGTGTTTTGGTTTTGTTGACTGTTTCCTTTGCTCTGCAAAAGCTTTTTATCTTGATGAAGTCCCAATAGTTCATTTATGCCCTTGCTTCCCTTGCCTTTGGCGATGTTTCTAGGAAGAAGTTGCTGCGGCTGAGGTCAAAGAGGTTGCTGCCTGTGTTCTCCTTTAGGATTTTGATGGACTCCTGTCTCACACTGAGGTCTTTCAACCATTTGGAGTCTATTTTTGTGTGTGGTGTAAGGAAATGGTCCAGTTTCATTCTTCTGCATGTGGCTATCCAATTTTCCCAACACCATTTGTTGAAGAGACTGTCTTTGTTCCATTGGACATTCTTTCCTGCTTTGTCGAAGATGAGTTGACCATAGAGTTGAGGGTCCATTTCTGGGCTCTCTATTCTGTTCCATTGATCTATGTGTCTGTTTTTGTGCCAGTACCATGCTGTCTTGATGATGACAGCTTTGTAATAGAGCTGGAAGTCTGGAATTGTGATGCCGCCAGCTTTGCTTTTCTTTTTCAACATTCCTCTGGCTATGCGGGGTCTTTTCTGGTTCCATACAAATTTTAGGATTCTTTGTTCCATTTCTTTGAAAAAAGTGGATGGTATTTTGATGGGGATTGCATTGAATGTGTAGATCGCTCTAGGTAGCATTGACATCTTCACAATATTTGTTCTTCCAATCCATGAGCATGGAACGTTTTTCCATTTCTTTGTGTCTTCCTCAATTTCTTTCCTGAGTATTTTATAGTTTTCTGAGTACAGATATTTTGCCTCTTTGGTTAGATTTATTCCTAGGTATCTTATGGTTTTGGGTGCAATTGTAAATGGGATCGACTCCTTAATTTCTCTTTTCTGTGTTGTTGTTGGTGTACAGGAATGCCACTGACTTCTGTGCATTGATTTTATATCCTGCCACTTTACTGAATTCCTGTATGAGTTCTAGCAGTTTTGGGGTGGAGTCTTTTGGGTTTTCCACATAAAGTATCATATCATCTGCAAAGAGTGAGAGTTTGACTTCTTCTTTGCCAATTTGGATGCCTTTGATTTCTTTTTGTTGTCTGATTGCTGTGGCTAGGACTTCTAATACTATGTTGAATAGCAGTGGTGATAGTGGACATCCCTGCCGCATTCCTGACCTTAGGGGGAAAGCTCTCAGTTTTTCCCCATTGAGAATGATATTCGCTGTAGGTTTTTCATAGATGGCTTTTATGATATTGAGGTATGTACCCTCGATCCCTATACTCTGAAGAGTTTTGATCAAGAAAGGATGCTGTACTTTGTCAAAAGCTTTTTCTGCATCTATTGAGAGGATCATGTGGTTCTTGTTCTTTCTTTTATTAATGTATTGTATCACATTGATTGATTTGAGGATGTTGAACCAACCTTGCAGCCCAGGGATAAATCCCAGTTAGTGGCAATTTTTAAAAATTGTGTTTTCTAAAAAACATCTTTAGATTGATTTCTACCACTTTTTGTATCCCAAATCATTTATTTCTGTTCTTTATTATTTCCTTCTTCTGATTTATTTAATTTAATTTTCTGGTTATGTTTCTAATTTCTTGAGTTGGATTATTAAATAATTTATTTTAATTCTTTGTTATTTATTTCTCTTAGAATTAAGGCTGTGATTTTTCTCACGGGACCACTTTAGCTGTAACCCGTGGGTTCTGTAATATAGTTTGTAATATTGTTTTTTCTAACTCTGCAGAGGACAATGCTGGCCTCTTCCGACTCAAGGGTTGTTTAAAGAAAGAGTTTTCAGATGTAGGCTTTCATACCACTTTTTTGTTCTTTTAAGAAACATACTTTATTTTGTAGAGTAGTTTTAGGAAAAATTGAGCAGAAGGTACAGAGATTTCCCATATGCCCGCTGGCCCCCTTTGGTCCTTGCTCTTTGTGGGATGAGAAACCAATGGAGGGTTTTGCAGAGAGAACATACATTTTGAAGGGTTGCTCCAGCTGTTTGTGGAGAACAGACGCAGGTGGGAGCAAGGTGACTAGCTCCCCTTTGTTAGATCCTGTTCTCTGGTCTGCTTGTTTTCCTTCACTTTTCTGTTTACTCTTTAACTCTGCTTGGAGCACATCACATGGTAGTTTCTTAAGAGTGCTCCATAAGTAAACACTCCGTTTCTTTCTTTTTTTTTTTTAAGATTTTATTTATTTATTTGACAGAGAGAGAGAGAGAGATCACAAGTAGGCAGACAGGCAGGCAGAGGGAGAGGGAGAAGCAGGCTCCCTGCTGAGCACAGAGCCCGATGCGGGGCTCGATCCCAGGACCCTGGGATCATGACCTGAGCCGAAGGCAGACGCTTAACGACTGAGCCACCCAGGCGCCCCTAAAATTGATTTCTTATGTCAGATTTATTAAGATCAATATTTTTTTAAAGATTTTTTTTTAAATTTTATTTATTTGACATAGAGACAGTGAGAGAGGGAACACAAGCAGGGGGAGTAGGAGAGGGAGAAGCAGGCTTCCAGCTAAGCAGGGAGCCCGATGTGGGGCTTGATCTCAGGACCCTGGGATCATGACCTGAGCCGAAGGCAGATGCTTAACCATCTGAGCCACCCAGGCGTTCCAGTAAACACTCCATTTCTTTGTGTGTCTAAAAAGGCCTTCATTCTCTCCCTACAGTTGAATCGTAGTTGGATGGGGTATACAATTCTAGCTTGAGAATTATTTTCCGTCAGCATTTTACAGACCCCACTGTCTTCTAGCCCCCGGTGTTGAGAAACTTGATGCACTTCCGATTCCAGATCCTTTGCTTGAGACTCTTTCTTTCTGGAAGCTTTTAGGATATTCTCTTTATTTTTGAAGTTTTATAATGTCATGATAACGTGGTGTTATTTAGGAGCATGTGTGTTTTCTCATTTTACTAAGCATATAGTGTAGATATCCGTATTTTTCAGTTCTGGGAAAACTTTGTTTTATTTTTTGAGTTTCTTCAGCTTAATCTTCTGTTCTCTGTACTATTTGTTAGATTTTGGACCCTCCACATGATCCTTGAAATTTCTTTATTTTTTATTTTCTAAAGATTTTATCTATTTATTTGAGAGAGAGAATGAGCACGAGTTGGGGTCAGAGGCAGAGGGAGAGGGAGAAACAGACTCCCCGCTGAGCAGGGAGCCCAATGTGGGACTCCATCCCAGGACCTTGAGATCATGACCTGAGCTGAAGGCAGACACTTAACTGACTAAGCTACCCAGGCACCCGATTCTTAAAATTTCTTACCTTTTTCTTACATGTCTCAACTGTATGTCATTTTGGTATATTTCCTGGTGAATTTTTCCAGTATTATTTATGAACATTTCTATTAATTTTGTCTTTGAAATGATATTTTTAATTTCTAAGAGCATTATTTTATAAAAAGAATTATGCTTTAGTTTGGCGAAAGCAAAATATATTCTCATCTCAAAATAGAATTAAAAAATTTTTTTTCCCCTCTGTTCCCGACATGATTTCTCTTTTCCTCTGGGTTCATTCTTTTTTTTTTTTTTTTCTTATTTGTTTATTTTCTCTCTCTTTTTCATATCAGTTGGCTTGCTGTAATGTCTGATGATTTCCTTAACTTTGGGTGGTTTCAGTGGAGGCCTGACAGTTCCCTGGGTGGTTCCCAAATATGAGACTCTGGTGGCCTTTTCTCTGGTTTGTTCAGTTTTCCCAGCTGAATACTGGAATCTGTCTCCTGGAGGAGTATTTCCTTGGCTTCCAGCTTTTTGTATATGAGGTGTGAAATTGGAGCTAAGAGTCAAGATAACTCCATATTTGGTTCCTCAGCGACACTGCCCCATCCTGAGTTCAGACATAAGGTGTCTTGGGTCCTGTAACATTCATTCCCTTTCAGTTTCTCCAGGGTGTAGAATTCCATTTCCCTGCATGGAGTGCAAGCCATCTGCTGGCATTCTGTGTGGATTGGATAAGGGCAGGCCTTTCTGTAGGTGACTTTTAACCATTATATTCAACCCTAGGCCTCTGACTGCAGAGGCATTTTGGGAGGCTGGTGGACTCTCTTCTTGTCCATATGCCTCTCTGCAGACCGTTTGGGCTATCATTTCCTCTGTCCACTGAATCAGGCACCACTGCCCCATCTGCCTTCCGTTTCCTAAACTTGTATGTCGAAATCTCTCTTCCACTGATGTACTTGACATTGTTGCCTTGCTTTCTAGGCTACACATTTCTCCCCTTTGTTATCATTTCAGTGAGGTTTCAGGTAGAATGGAGACAGACATTTCCTCAATCTACTTACTGTCTTTTGATAATCGAAAACTCAAATAAGGAAAATTTAAAAGGAAGATAATTCTACCAGCAGAAGAGCCCTTTTCGCTTTGGAATTGACTTAAGCACTCACTGTATTCCCTTCCTTAGTATATGTTTCACTGTGAAAACTCAGTTATTTTCAAAGAACTTTCAGGCACAGAAAACTAGATAGAACTTTGGAAGAGTAGGGATGAGGGCCTGGAATAGCTCACGTAGGTCCTGGCTCCTGGGGAGAGACAAGTCATGCTGGACCCCCACAGACATTTTGAAACAAGTGGTCTCATTCCTTGCCTTGTGGCTTTTCCAGACGCTGAACGTTGGGAGGAGATGTTGGGTGGATCCTGGGAACTGAGGGGCAAGGTAGGGCAAAGCCAAAGTGGCTACGGATAGAGGTTTCTGCTGCACCTGTTTCTGACTTTGAGGACCCAGAGAGCCCTCTAACTTACAAGCTGGGGACCCTCGGGGCAGACAACACAGCAAAGCCACCAGGGCTATGGCATTCCTCCAGATCTGACCACTACATCAGCTTCAGAGGTAACTTTTCCAAGTGTATTGTTGGTGTCAGGCACCATGCTGGATGTGTGACAAGCATAATCTCAATTGTCAGGACCACCTGGCAGATAAGGGTCACTATCCACATTTTATGGAGGAAGAAACTGAAGCCCAGGCAAGTAAGAATTAAGAACCAGAACTTGAATTGAGGTCTGCTTGGCCTCTGCTTCGACCAAGGCACAAAGTCGATTTCGGCCAGACATCTCATCAGCAGCTTGGGGGCCCAGTTTCACTGCAGACGTGTATCACTTGGCTCCTATGTTGTAGGCGCATGCAGTGTCCTAAAATATTTTGAATTAGTTGGCAATGTTGGGAAACTCAGGGAGTTTACATAATCCTCCAGAATTCCAGCTTTTTTTGGAAAAGTCAGCAGACTTGACCGCACTGGGTCTGCAATTCTTGTGTGGCAACAATACCTTGGAGCCTGGGCAGTTTATACCTTTAAATGGCAGGGAGGTACCCTTCTGTATGGTCCCCAAATAGCCCATGTGAGCTTCTGGCTCCTGGAGAGCATGACATTATTCTATGTAGTTGCAGCTGAACTCCACAGATACCTTAGAACAAGCCGTGGCATCTGCTGGCCCGTTTGTCCCTGTCCGCATCCATCGTGGGTCCTGCTGTGGGTGCCTGTTACTGAGCTTGTGTCCCAGTTTTCCTTACAGTAAGATCTAATAGACTGGTTTATTGAATGAGCCGGACATAGAAGAGGGGGATTTGTAAAACAATTTCATGCATAATCATTCTTCCCTGTTAAAATCCCTTCCTGGGGTCATTCTTTCTTGTCCCTGGATGAATCTTGGTGCACCTAGAAAATAAGAAGTGCTCTTCAGTCTAATAATCACGTTGCTTCCACCTTCTTCCCCTCCCACTTGTGCATCTTGGTGAGCAGTCTGCTGTAGGCCAGGGAACCTGGTTGGCTGGCTGACTTACCTCTCCTGGCTGCATTGGCCCCTCCAAGTCAGCAGTGCGGACTGGTCCAATGCAGCTGGAATAGCTGGAAACTGGCTGATGTTGGTGTCCCCAGCTGAACTGACCCTTTTGTGGTTCCTATCTCGGATCTCTACCTGCAATTCAGCAGGCTTTTTTTTTTTTAATTTTTATCTAATTTCTGTGAGTTTATTATTTTTTTGAAGAACCAGTCTATTGATACAACTTATATGTCTTTAGATAGGTTATGTGTTTGTTTGGCAGCATATATTTGAGATTCATTTAGTCAGTTGCTAAAAAAACTGTTTATCTTTTAAATGATGGAATTTAAAATATACATGTTAGTAGGAATGCAAACTGATGCAGCCACTGTGGTAAACAGTATGGAGGTTTCTCAATTAAAAGTAGAAATATGACATGATCGAGTAATTCCACTACTGGGTATTTACCTAAAGAACATAAAAACACTAATTTGGAAAGATACGTATATCCCTGTTTGTTAAAGCAGGATTATTTATGATAGCCCAAATATGAAAGCAACCCGAGTATCTATTGATAGATGAATGGATAAATAAGATGTGGAATGTTATGTCGCCATTTGCAACAACGTGGATGGACCTAGAGAGTATTATGCTAAGTGAAATAATTCAGACAGAGAAAGACAAATACCCTATGATTTCACTAACATGTGGAATCTAAAAAACAAAACAAATAAATAAATAAAAAGCAGAATCAGACCTATAAATACAGAGAACAAACTGATGGTTTCCAGGGGAAGAGTAGTGGGGGGGATGGGCAAAATCAGTGAATCTGTACTCAGAAAACTATAAAATACTCAGGAAAGAAATTGAGGAAGACACAAAGAAATGGAAAAACGTTCCATGCTCATGGATTGGAAGAACAAATATTGTGAAGATGTCAATGTACCTAGAGCGATCTACACATTCAATGCAATCCCCATCAAAATACCATCCACTTTTTTTCAAAAAAATGGAACAAATAATCCTAAAATTTGTATGGAACCAGAAAAGACCCCGCATAGCCAGAGGAATATTGAAAAAGAAAAGCAAAGCCGGCGGCATCACAATTCCGGACTTCCAGCTCTATTACAAAGCTGTCATCATCAAGACAGTATGGTACTGGCACAAAAACAGACACATAGATCAATGGAACAGAATAGAGAGCCCAGAAATGGACCCTCAACTCTATGGTCAACTCATCTTCGACAAAGCAGGAAAGAATGTCCAATGGAACAAAGACAGTCTCTTCAACAAATGGTGTTGGGAAAATTGGACAGCCACATGCAGAAGAATGAAACTGGACCATTTCCTTACACCACACACAAAAATAGACTCCAAATGGTTGAAAGACCTCAATGTGAGACAGGAGTCCATCAAAATCCTAAAGGAGAACACAGGCAGCAACCTCTTCAACCTCAGCCGCAGCAACTTCTTCCTAGAAACATCGCCAAAGGCAAGGGAAGCAAGGGCAAAAATGAACTATTGGGACTTCATCAAGATAAAAAGCATTTGCAAAGCAAAGGAAACAGTCAACAAAATCAAAAGACAACCGACAGAATGGGAGAAGATATTTGCAAATGACATAGCAGATAAAGGGCTAGTATCCAAAATCTATAAAGAACTCATCAAACTCAACACCCAAAGAACAAAGAATCCAATCAAGAAATGGGCAGAAGACATGAACAGACATTCTTCCAAAGAAGACATCCAAATGGCCAACAGACACATGAAAAAGTGCTCAACATTGCTCAGCATCAGGGAAATCCAAATCAAAACCTCAATGAGATACCACCTCACACCAGTCAGAATGGCTAAAATTAACAAGTCAGGAAACGACAGATGTTGGCAGGGATGCGGAGAAAGGGAACCCTCCTACACTGTTGGTGGGAATGCAAGCTGGTGCAGCCACTCTGGAAAACAGTATGGAGGTTCCTCAAAAAGTTGAAAATAGAGCTACCATATGATCCAGCAATTGCACTATTGGGTATTTGCCCCAAAGATACAAAAGTAGGGATCCGAAGGGGTACGTGCACCCCGATGTTTATAGCAGCAACGTCCACAATAGCCAAACTGTGGAAAGAGCCAAGATGTCCATTGACAGATGAATGGATAAAGAAAAAGTGGTATATATATACAATGGAATATTATGCAGCCATCAAAAGGAATGAGATCTTGCCATTTCCAACGATGTGGATGGAACTGGAGGGTATTATGCTGAGTGAAATAAGTCAATCAGAGAAAGATATGTATCAGATAACCTCACTGATATGAGGAATTCTTAATTTCAGGAAACAAACTGAGGGTTGCTGGAGTGGGGGGTGGGGTGGGAGGGATGGGGTGGCTGGGTGATAGACATTGGGGAGGGTATGTGCTATGGTGAGTGCTGTGAATTGTGCAAGACTGTTGAATCACATATCTGTACCTCTGAAACAAATAATGCAATATATGTTAAGAAAAAAAAAAAGAAGATAGCAGGAGGGGAAGAACGAAGGGGGGGAAATCGGAGGGGTAGACGAACCATGAGAGACGATGGACTCTGAAAAACAAACAGGGTTCTAGAGGGGAGGGGGTGGGAGGATGGGTTGGCCTGGTGATGGGTATTAAAGAGGGCACATTCTGCATGGAGCACTGGGTGTTGTGCACAAACAATGAATCATGGAACACTACATCAAAAACTAATGATGTAATGTATGGTGATTAACATAACAATAAAAAATTAAGAAAAAATAAAAATAAAAAATACATGATTTGTATATTATGGGTTAAATTTTTCAAAGCAGTAATGGATCAGGGCCTATAATGGAAATGGTATATACTTGTACATTTTAAGTACCTCAGTGCTTAAAATTTCTTAATTGGAATGCTCTTTCCCTTGGCTAATTCATTAATGAAAGTATTTCTCAAGTTAACGCTATGGAGTATGAAGCAGTCCTTACATAGTGTAAACTTGTTTATGATACTTTGATTTCACTTTGTTTTTTTAAAGATTTTATTTATTTGACAGAGAGAGACACCCAGAGAGAGAGAACAGAAGCGGGGTGGGGGGGAGCAGCAGAGGGAGAGAGAAGGCTCTCCGCTGAGCAGGGAGCCCACTGTGGGGCTGGAGCCCACTGTGGGGCTCGATCCCAGGAACCTGGGATCATGACCTGAGCCGAAGGCAGATGCTTAACTGACTGAGCCACCCAGGCACCCCTGAGTTCACTTTGCTTTTTTTCCCCTGAGTTCACTTTAAAAATTTTAGTTTGCTCCTTATACATAATAGTTCATACTTGATATAATAAGTGCAGACACACATGGAAGAAATACTATCAGCTGTCAGGTTTTACAAATGATAGTAAAAACACCATGTCTTACTACTTTTGACTGCTTTGCGTTCCATTTTAGCACCCTGGCCTCTTCTGAGGTTTCAGGTTCCTCGAAATGGTACTGTAGGCAATAACCTTTTTGACCCTAGGCTATCTTGCTTCTGTGGGCTCCACATCCCATCTTCTGGGAAACCTGCACCTTTGTTCTGTACAATTGGTATTTAACCCATTCTTTACATCAAATTCTCTCTGTTTAAAAGAACTGGCATGGTTTCTGTTCCCCTGGCTGGACCGTAGATCCAGCAGCTCCAGCATCTGTCTATTTTCCCAGTGCTCCAGATAAGACACAGATTACCTCTGAGAAGTATTGGTTAATTTCTGGCAGTGCTTAAAAAATCATTTCCTCCCTTGAGTTCTCTTTCTCTCTCCTCACATCCATTCCTTTCTCATCTCTTGAATTTTCTCACATTTCTATGAAGAGAAATGGAGCACATTTGCCAACTGGTTAGCCTGAAGTATCTAGAGTAATGGTTCATTTAGTCAAAGTTGCTGGTAGAAAGATAGGGGTGGGTTATACATTTACAGAAGAATTCTGAATCATGGTTCCTTTATAAGTATCACTTCGCCTTGACAATGTTTGTTAGCCAAGCAAAATAACTGAAAGAAGAAGGGTTTATTTGGAAACCTGATTTACACACAGATGGTTAAATGATTGAATAGATTCCTTTCTTTGGATCTTTCCATTCATAGAGTCTGTACTGTGATTTTTATTCTAATGACCTTTGGTATAGGTCAGTTCTATTGTTCTTATGGAACTGTGTTGAAGAAACCTGTGGGTGTTTAGAAAATGGTTATATAATTAGTGTGAATAGAATTCTGAAGCAGAGAAGACTTGGAGAGGTCCTCTGGTTCATCTCCTTGCCTTCAGGCAACTCAACACTTAACCCAATTTAGACAAAATATTCAGAGAATTCCTCTCATTGCTTTTATTAGCTTAATTCTTATGTTAAAAATAGTTTTCCTCTAGAAATCTCTCCTTTGATTTTACTTTGAATTAATTTAGTCTCTTCATTCCTCACCCATTCATTCAACACAGTTCTTTCTGAGCTTCTGCTATGTGCCAAGGACTGCTAGCAAAGGAGACAGTCTCCACATAGCCCCTGGGGTTTGTACCAGGACTGATGAGGGAAACATGTTCCAGGAAGGCAGAGCTCAGCTCAGCGAAGGAAGAGCTTTCCAAGAGAGAGAAATGCTCAAGATGGATCGGGCTCAAACACACCTTTGGGTCACTTGGCCAGAACTAAGGAGGAGGGGCACAGCTGCTGGAGGCTTGGACTGGGTACCCTTCAAGATCCATTGCAACTGTTGGATCCCGTGTCTCATCTGAGTACTGTGTTGTTATGTGGGCCCTTTCTTCCCATTTGATTTTCAGGGAATTCGTTCTTCTGCTTATCCTGGGCTGGTAGGAAGCCTGGTCTTGCTGACAATGAACTAGTCATTAATTGGCAATTGCTTAGTCATTAATACTAGAGAAATGACCCGTCCTCCTGATTCTCTTAGAAGGATGCTCCCTGCCTTGCCTCTCTCCCCATCTCACCACCCAGCTGATGCCCGATTACATTCTCTGTCCCACCAAATACTTCCCCCTTCATTGCACTCAACTCAAGTGCAATTCTACTTTTATTTGAGTGATCTTTGTATAATATATATAAATTCCACTGACACAACATCTACCCTGACATAACACCTAGCACATAGTGGGGCTTAATATCACTTGTGTAATATCATGTATATTACATATAATATGTATATATATATAACATAATATGTATATATATATATATAATATGTCCATATACTTTGAAATGACTGAATAAGTCTTTAATCGACTGGATTTGTAGAAAATAAGAAAACAATGACATTGTGTTAGGATTCTCCAGAGAAATAGAATCAATTGTCTATACCTATATATCTATATCTAGATCTTGAAGGAATCAGAATACATGATTTTGGGGTCTGGTAAGGACAAAAGCTGTAGGGTGGGCCAGCATGCCAGAAATGTAGATAGGAACTGATATGCAGTCTTGAGTCTGAAGTCCTTAGGGTAGCAGGCTGAGAACCCATGCAGGGTTTCTATGTCCAGACTTGAGACACAATTGCTTCTTCTTCATGATCCCTCAGTCTTTGCTCCTAGGACCTTCAACTGGTTGAATGAGGCCCATAACCCCCATTATGGAGGCTGATCCACTTTACTCAAAATCTACTGATTGTTTGGATTATTTGTTCTTTGGGTGTTGAGTTTGATAAGTTCTTTATAGATTTTGGATACTAGCCCTTTATCTGATATGTCATTTGTAAATATCTTCTCCCACTCTGTTGGTTGTCTTTTGGTTTTGTTGACTGTTTCCTTTGCTGTGCAAAAGCTTTCACTCTGGAAAACAGTATGGAGGTTACTCAAAAAGTTGAAAATAGAGCTACCATACGACCCAGCATTTGTACTACTGGGTATTTACCCCAAAGATAGCAATGTAGTGATCCAAAAGGGTACATGCACCCCAATGTTTATAGCAGCAATGTCCACAATAGCCAAACTATGGAAAGAGCCAAGATGTCCATCGACAGATGAATGGATAAAGAAGATGTGATATATATATACAATGGAATATTATGCAGCCATCAAAAAACCCTAAATCTTGCCATTTGCAATGATATGGATGGAACTAGAGGGTATTATGCTAAGCAAAATAAGTCAATCAGAGAAAGACATGTATCATATGATCTCCCTGATATGAGGAATTCTTAATCTCAGGAAACAAACTGAGGGTTGCTGGAGTGGTGGGGGGTGGGAGGGAAGGGGTGGCTTGGTGATGACATTGGGGAAGGTATGTGCTATGGTGAGCGCTGTGAATTGTGTTAAGACTGTTGAATGACAGACCTGTACCTCTGAAACAAATAATACATTATATGTTAAAAAATAAAAAAAGAAAAAGAAGATAGTAGGAAGGGAAAAATGAAGGGGGGGAAGTCAGAGCGGGAGACGAACCATGAGAGACGATGGACTCTGAGAAACAAACTGAGGGTTCTAGAGGGGAGGGATTGGGGGATGGGTTAGCCTGGTGATGGGTATTAAAGAGGGCACGTATTGCATAGAGCACCGGGTGTTACACGCTAACAATGAATCATGGAACACTACATCAAAAAATAAATAAATAAATAGAAGAAAAATCTACTGATTGTTGATTCATCATATTGAAAAAACAAAGCTTCACAGCAACATCTATACTGGTATTTGACCAAACAGCTGGACTCTATAGCCTGGCCAAGTTGACATATACAAATTAAGTATCACACACATAAAAATAAAACCTGCTTTGGACACCCAGTAGATTGGGCACCATATTAGGCATTGTGGCAGACAGACCCTAGGGTGACTCCCAAGAACTCTGGCCCTCTGGTGTCTGTGCTTCTGTGTGATCTTCTCCCTGTGAGTGTGGGCAGAACATATGACTTGATTCTAAGTAATAGAATATGGCAAAGGTGATGGGATGTCACTCCTGTGATTGTGTTCTGCTGTATAACACCATGTTAGCTGACTGGAGTGAGCAGCTCCCCTGTTGGCCTGGAAGAAGCAAGTTGTCCTGATGTGGTTTGACCATGGAGAGACTCACGTGGCAGGGACTTGAGGATGGCCTCAAGGAGCTAAGGGCTCAGTCTTACAGCTGCAAGGAACTGACCTCTGCCAATAGCCATGTGAGCTTGGATGGGGGCCCTGAGCTTCGGATGGGCCTTGATTGCAGACCCAGTGCAGAGGGCCCCACTAAGCTGTGTGATTTCTTTTCTTTTTTTTTTTTTTTTTTAAAAGATTTTATTTATTTATTTGACAGAGACAGAGACAGAGAGCAGGAACACAAGCAGGGGGAGTGGGAGAGGGAGAAGCAGGCTTCCTGCTGTGGGACTAGATCCCAGGACTCTGGGATCATGACCTGAGCCGAAGGCAGCCACTTAACGACTAAGCCACCCAGGCACCCAGAAGCTTTGTGATTTCTTGACCTGTGGAAGCTGTGAGATAATAAATATGTGCTGTTTGTTATGCAGCAAGAGCAAGCTAATACAGGACATTGTGCGCACCTGGCACTAACGCTCAAGGTAGGGGTCAATGCTAGATGACAGGCTGTGACTACAAAGTCAAAAAGCTGGCCATATCAGAACTCCTTCAGAGCACAGCTGGGACTCCCAAGTCCCAGCGTGTTCCAGCCCACACCCACATCTCTCCACATTAAGTGTGGGAGAACAGACCAGATAATGAGCTCTTTGAAATGGTGAGGATGGAAAGAAAATTCCATTGTGCATATGTAAACAGAGAATCCAGCAGGTGAGATTTAAATGTCTTTTTTCACCTGAGAAGGACTTCAGGAAGCTGCATCACTGTCTCTAGGAGCCAGAAGAGTCTCCAGACTCCTTCTGAGGGTAACCTTAAAATGCCAGAGGAGTTCTTAATTAGGAATGAAGGGTTTAAACATTGTCTGAATTGATCTTCCTTTGCACCCATGCGTGGCCTTTGATGGACACTGATACAGACCAGGTAGGGAAGAGGTGAGCTGGGTGAGGGTGGGGGGAGGAGCTCAGGATTCCTGGCTGCTCTTGTCCAGGACTGAGCTGAGCCAGCCTGAAAGTGTCAGAAGCCTGCTTGACAATTGCCTTTTCACTTATCAAAATAAATTAGCTCCCTGTGGTTAATGTTGCCTCCTGCTATCTGTGGATGTCAGGACTTTTTATTATCCCTACCTTCCGGGACTCTCTTCTGTCTTGACTTAGTTCAGGAGACAAAACTAAGACAACGTTGGGAGTCCTGAGCCTGTTTTAATGCAAGAGCTCTGCCTTGGGGGATGCACAGGTTTAATCTGGTCACAAGATGAGGAGAGCTGGGGCCAGGACTCCCTGGCATGGGCTCTCAGAGATCAGGAGGCCCTTCCATGAGTCTTGTGTGGTCCCCTGGGCAGTAAACCCATTCTTCCTGGAAAGGGATCCTTGGTGATATTCTTTTCTCTTCTCCAAAGTGAGCAGCTTACTGCTCCTTTTGAGTCTCCTGTCACCTTCTGAGAAGCTTCCTCAGCTTAATCCTGTGAAAACCCAGCTTTTTCTCCCTCATAACGTCAGAGATCAGGTTGCTCATCCTCTTCAGTCTGTGTTAGTTTCACGTTCTCTGTTGCGTGATGTGTGACCACGTTCAGTCAGCTGCCCCTGCTTATGGTTCTCTCGCATTACCTCCTGTCCCCTTGCTCACCGTACCCAAAGTTCCAGCTGTTGGGAAACACCTGCCTTGCCAGGGGTGTGCCTGACCTCTCACTCTTACTTCCATCACTCTTCCATCCTTTGCAGAGGCTGTTCACACCCCCTTCTAGAACCTTCCCCTGCCTCCTGGACAGCGCTCACAAAGCACAATGTAAGTGTGCCTTCTCTGAAGAGCTCTGCCACATTCCCAGTATGCTCTCTCTCTTGATTACTGGCTCGGAAACTTTAGGCAAGTTGCTTTGCTGCTCATGGCTCAGTTTTCTAGTCTACAAAACAAATCTTGTAAGAATCCTTACTTGATGTGGTTGTTGGGAGGTAAATGAGAAAATGCATGAAAAAGGCTTTAGCACAACACCCGAGGCATACTAGTGGGTCAAAAAGTTAGATATTCCTTCATACTGACTTTATTTATTTAGGTCTTTCTCTCTGTAAATCTGTGAGCACCTTGAGGACAAGAATTGTTTCTTAGTTGTCACTGTTGATCACCGGGCCTCGCTGTGGCAGGTTGTATTCTCCCCAGATGGTTGCAACCTGACTTTGGCACTCTTCCCAGTGGGAGGTAGAGTCTGTGTTCCTTCCCTTTGAAGGTAAATGGGCTCGTACCTACAGTGGGAGTGATGCTGTGTGACTTCAGAGGCTGGGACATAGATGGTGACACACCTCACAACCTGGCTCTTTTGCAGTGCTTGCTCTTAGAATCTAGTCTCCATGCTGTGAGGAAGTCCAAGCCTGGACCTCCATGAACAGGCCCACAAGAAGAGGAAATGGGGGCCCCTGACCCATAGCCCTAGCTGGGCTCCCAGCTGATTTCCAGTGTTAACATGCCAGCCATGAGGGTGAGCCATCTTGGAGGTCCATCCTTCAAGCATAGTCCAAGTTGCCGTTTGGAGCAGAGACAAGACAACTCAGCTGAGTTCTTCCTAAATTGCAGATCTGTGAGCAAGATAAGTAATTGTTGTGGTTTTAAGCTACTAAGTTTTGGGGTAGTTAGTTACTCGGTACTAATAGCTAGAACATACACTGTAGCCCCTGACTTAGAAGCTTTCCAATCAGAAGGCATTCATTAATGAATCAACAGGGATGGAGTAGAAGTCTGTCTATCCTTGAAGTGACCTGTCTCAAGGCAGGAGGAATATTTTCCAAATCTCCAACTCTTCCCATGATGCTTTCCACTCTGTAAATGTTGGTCGAACTGAACAAAGTAAGTGAAGAGACTCAGCTGAACAGTATTTGTAGGGTGTTATTACATACCTAAAATTCTGCCACGGGAAGTGTAGGATAATTGTCTGTCCTCAAGACGCCTGGGATCTGTTGGGAGGAGAAAACACACAAAGGAAGCTATTGGAATGTAATAGGAGAAATTACATGTCCAAAAACCAAAGTCAGTGTCAGGAGAGGTCTGAAAGGGGCAAGGCACCAGGAGGGAGTTGGAGTTGAAGCAGGCTGTGAGGGCTGAGGGAGCTGGAGTATCAGGTGTGCCAAGGGGAAGGAGGAGGACATCCAGATGGGGCAGGGGAGAATGAGTGGGGTGGGGCAGCAGGTGCTGGGAGGGAGCAGAGCTTGTAGGTCCTTAAGCGTCAGGATGAGGACTAGGAGTTTGGTTCTTTTAAGGCCCATTCTAGGTTCCAGAACAAGGGAGTGACTTGATGAGTGGGTGTGTTGGGATTTGGGTGGATTTGGGTGGGGCAAGCAGGATCCAGGGTGGATTTGGGTAGGGGGACCAGGAGGCTAGATGTGGGTGATAACTGGAGGTCTCAGCAGTAATCGGGGGGCCTGGGGGTGTTTCATTACCTAGGATATCTTCCCTCAGTCAGTGCCCCATGGATACTGCCAAGCCTCTCTTGGTTGCCTCTTGTCTGCCTGTGGATTGCTTATGTGTCTTCTGGTGGCACAGCCTTCTTGTTCATGAGGTGGGGTGGGGACCCAGGTGACAGCTTTGAATCCTGACTCCATCTCTTATTAGGCTGTGTGTTCTTGGACAAGTTAATTAACTTTGTTGGCCTCAGTTTCCTCACTTGAGAAATGGGAATAATAATAATACAGGGATTTATGAGATTGTAAGTTGGTTCGTACGGAGACAAAATGCTCAGTGAATACTCCTGTTATTTTATGTCACAGCTTCAACACGTTGCCACAGCTGGACTCTGGCAGGAGGTATTTACTGATCTTTTATTTGGGACTCTGGGGACTTCCCAAATAGCCATCATTCGCCAATTTATAGTTTATGTCTTAGATGGAGCTACGTTAAGGGATGCTTGAACTCATTCAGCATATAATAATTTAATCAAATTCCAGGGTATCATACTATTTCCCTTCTGTGTTGTTCTTCACTTAGAAATAATTGGCAAAGTCCATCACTCGGCATCTATAAAATTGAACGTTGTCTCTAAGGAGGGTTTAATCCAGGCAGACAATCACAAAACATCCTAAGTGACCTTTGGTCCTGGAGAGAAATGGCCACCAAAAGATGATATCTCCCAGAATTGGGGTTCATTTGGGGGTGATGTAAAGCTTGCTGAAGATGGCTGAAATCTGGAGCCTGGGCTTACAAAAGATTTTAGAGCAGATTTTAGCAGCAAGAAATTCTTCTGTCACTCTTTCTCTCATTCCCTGTTCTTAAATCCATCCATCCATCCATCCATCCATCCATCCATCCATCCATCCATCCATCTTTCTGTATGCTGATAGATCTTTTTCATCAACAAAGCAAGTTATAGTTGATTTATTTGTTAGCTTTATTGGTTATTCAACAGAACTGTGACCAAATCAATGAATTGTCCTAGTTATGTAGACCCAGCTAAAATATTAACACATTGTCCCAATGAAGCAAATAATTTTTGAGCAGGATCTTTGTCTTCAGTTGCCTTTGTAATATGTGATTCATTTTTAACATTTAGTATCATGAGTAGGTACTTGTTATTAATAAAGGTAGAGCTTTTGTTAAATTTGAAGCTCCAGTGGGTCCTTGATAACTGCCCTGTAGTCCCTTGTTCCTGTAGGCACTCATGATTGATTGATTCTTTTTCCCAAGGCCAGGAAGGACAAGAGGCCTTCTTTGGTGTTGATTGGAAGCATTAAATGGAGCACAAGGGAAAAGCACATTGCTCCGATTACTATCTTTCCTAAATTGGATATAGAATCTTCTTATTTCATAAGGCCTTCAGCACTGATTTAAAAAAAAAAAATTCTTTTCTCTTTCATTTACAAAAGGTGCCTCAGGCATCCATTGTATGATAGGTGCTTAATAAATAATAATAACAGTTATTATTATGGAGCAGAAATCTGCTGATCCTTTCACATGAATGGAACCTTGAGACCTCTTTCTATTATAGAGGCAGATGTATTTGTTTTAACACCACATTATTGTGGTTTTTTAGTTCAATGCATCAGCATTCTGTTTATCCACATGCTTCAGGATTTATGGTTATTACTGTGTCTGTTTTTCTGTCTCCTCCATATTCCCAAGCTTCACATTCTTTTCTTTCTAAATTCCAGAAGTTCAGATAACAACATAAAATGCATAATAAATTTGTGCCTCCGTAAATAATACAGGAAGTGACTGAAGCTTGCATGGGATTAGACTCATTTTGTCTGTTTTTCTCACTTGAAAAAATTTTGATGAGTTTATTCTGTATCACTTTGGGAAATAATGTAAAATGTGATCAGAGGCCCACATAATCTGGGCTGTGTTCCCAGAACTGTTTTTATTTAGTGTTGCTGTATTTGGGTGATGAAATGTTTATGCCGCAGCAATAGATTTTTCAAGTTACACCATTTTCAGTAAAGATGCTGCATTTAAACCTCCTCTTGTCCATTTTGGGGTGATCAGAATAGGGAGTTTTTTGCTCCAAACCTTATCCAAAGTGTATTGGATGGAATGTATTTTCATAGGGATGGCACATTTCTCATCATTTCATAAAATGCATATAATTTTATCTTTTCTTCATGGCTCAAAGTGGTTATGAACCTATGTTGGGGAGCACTTCAGTGTCTTCAGGAAATATCAAGGCATTCTCACACTAAATATCCCCAGGCTGCTTTCCGGAACTTCTCTGTCGTTGGTTCTTTCTCCTTCTGCATTCCCAGGCTATTCATTTTTCTTTCTTTTTGCTGTTGTTTCTGCCTAGTGTTTCCCTCTCTCACCCCACAGTCATCTTGTGAAATTTGAGAGGGCAAAATGGAGAGTGCTGTTGGTATTGTATGTTAAATAAGAATCAGTACGCTAGGAATAAGGCACCAGGCTCTGTGTGGGAACTCAAGTTTATGAACTAAAATTCTGCTGAGAGCCACTGGTGTGACCTTGGGCAACAGTCTCTTGAGACCTTAGTTTCTCCTGCTATAAAATGATGAAGTTAGGCTGCAAGACCTCTGGTCTTAACATTTATAAGTTTACCAAAGGCAGCCTTTAGTCTCTGTACTTTCTGATGGGTGTAACAACCCTCTGGATGCCATTTTTGTTTACCTGGGGGTTTTTGAGGCATCCTCATGGTAATCTGCTGATGTTTCCCCTCAGATGAAGGGAGCATTAACCTCGTCATGACCTAGCCCTGCCCTCACATATCAATCTGGGATCCTTCCCCCATCAATTACCAGGACGCAAATCTCTGCTTCAAGAGGCTGCTTCTTGTCAGAAAACCTGGCCTGTGACAGAACTATTCAGTAGAGATTTCTGTGCTTGACTATATATTCTGTACTGAAGAAACATTAACAAAATAATACATTAAAAAAATGTAAGAGCATATGGTAGGATAAATAATGGCTCCCAAAGATGCTCACCTCCTAGTTCCTAGAACCTGTGAACATATTACCTTGTGTGGTAAAAGGGATTTTGCAGGTACGATTAAGTTGAGGATCTTGAGATGGGGAAATTATCTCGGGTTACTTGGGCTGGGTCCTATGTAATCACAGGATTCTTTGTAAGAGGGAGGCAGGAAGCTGGCTCTAAAGATGGAGGAATGCTGGTAGATACTGGGAGAAGTTGGAAAAGTCAAGGAAACAGATTCTCCCCAAGAACCTCCAAAAAGGAATGCAACCCTGCTGACCCGTTGATTTTAGCTCCCCTCAGCCTCCTCTTGGACTTCTGACTTCCAGAAACATAAGAGACTACGTGTGTGTTGTTTAAGCCACAGAGCTTATGGAATTTCATTATTGCAGCCACAGGGAGCTAATGCAGAGCTGCTCCTGTTCTCCCTGTCTGAGTCATTCTCTGTTCTCAGTCTCCTTCAGCAAAACGAGCTGAATAGAGGGCTCCAGAAAGGGTGCTGGATCCATTTTCCCAGACATGGAACCCAAAGCTGTGCTGTGGAGGACACCTGAGCCCAGTTCTCTGGCTCATTTGTCCTGCCTGTCGTGTCATGGAGTGCGGACTCTCTTTGTAGACCCTCGTTCCCTGGACAGTGAGAGAGACTCTGGTAGAGGGATGGTCTTTTGAGAACCAACACTTCCATCCCTATCCACAGTACATTCTTGTTTTTGCTTGTGCCTGCAGGATGCAAGCCTTCCTTGGGGTTATTTTTGAAGGCTGGTTTCCTCGGATACCCACCTTTATTCTTCCAGGCTCCTCTTCTGGGTCCTGATCCTCCAGGGCCGCCTCTGCAGGTATTTTGGCCCTTGCTGCTCAGGTCCCACTTTTTCCTCTGTGTCCTGAGCATTCATTGCTCTTGTGCCAGGCCTCTGTGACATCACCTGCTCCAATCTGAGGGTTGCCGTGGTCTGGGTGTCAGTCAGAACCCTCCACCCTGAGCACTTATAACCTTAGCCTGCAAATTTTGCATCCTCCAATGCTCACATTAAGGTCGGGTGAAGAGGGAAAGAGACAATTGAAATGTAAAGTCTCATAACAAGAAAAACCACAGGGTGGCCATTTTCCTTGGCCATTGGTGCATCTTCCTTTCCCTTTCCCCTAAAATATACCTTATGCTACAAATGCTCCAGCATGTCTTTTATATCACAAAAGAAGTGTTTGGGTGGACTGGGAGCCTAGTATGATCAATAAGAAGCTATGTTTGCCATATAGAAGGGCGTTCCCATTTCAGACTGCTAAAAATGCCAGTTCATTTTCCTTATTCATTATGGCGAGGTTTCTGGTGTCCCCTGGATGTACTTTATGTGTGGAGGGAGCTCTGTGTTCTGCATTTATAGAGTTTGTTCTGTTAGAATGAGGGTGTTAATTATGGGCCTCTGTAAATTACCTGTTCTGGTCTGAAACTTTGCCCAAGGAGTGTTGTATTTGAATCAGTTTTCCAGCAGCTTTGTTGAGAATGGTCAGAAGTTCAAATATGATCTGTTTTGTTTCATTTATTACTTGTTTGATTACTGTGAACTGGAAAGGAGGAGGGGATGCTAGAAGGAAAATGCAATATCCTGAAGTGGGGCAGAGCCAGGCAGACCTGGTTTTGAATCTCAGCTCTATGATAGTAATATCTACCTTTCATGATTGTTGGTGAATTAAATAATATGATATAAAGTGCTTTGTTTGGTACGTGGGATGTGGTGAAGGTTCAATGAGATGTTAATTTCCTTGCCTCACATTATATAGTCTGTAATCATGCTAGACTTCTAAAGATCCAAGCTGCAAGCACTACCCAAGCATACCATCGTGGTACGTGGCAGAATTTTCTTATTCTGTAGTCTGTAATTTCTTAATCTATAGTTCTTGGCTTCACACCCATTGAGCAGTGGGTGTCAGGCATCCCAGGAATGTATGGGTACTTGCTAGAATGAGTCATTGCTCAGCTTTGACCTTCAAATTGGATTTTGGTTTAATGTTCTTGGCATTATCAAAGGGAAAGGGTTTTCTAAATTCTTGAATGCAGCCAGATCAGATCTTAAAGGTATCAGATCATATGGCTTTCTATAGTGTGAGGAAGGTCCTCCTTCACTTATGAAGGCTAGCTCATGAGGTTTATTGCTCTGGAAAGAAGGATGTCCCGGAGAAGTGGATAGGTCCAAGCCTGCCTCCTCTGGCTTAGGGGAATGTGGGATAAAAAAGGGACAGAGTCATAGAATTGAAGCTTGCACCTTGGAGGTGGGTGAGTATTGCTTTAGAAACATCCAGATAAATATGGTGAAGAGTCTTATAGGAGATGAGCCTAATGGCATGCTTGCCTCTGTCCTCTGTCACTTCCAACATGACCCATGTCAATAGTATAGCAGTATTGGCAGGGGGGGGCTAGATCAGCAAACATGAGGTTGGCCTGAATATGGCAGAGCCTGGGATGCAGAGTTCTCTGGACCTAAGTGATGGGATGTGTAGGTGTGATGGGGCCAGGGGCTGGGCCTTTGGGATTGGTATTAACTGGCCCTAGCCATGGCTCTAGAGAGAAGGTTCAAAGTGAGGGACAAAAACCACAAGAGACCATTGATACTTTGGTGATCAACTGTCCAGGAGCTTGGTAGCAGAGACCATGGAGGATTTTGAGGACACTGTAGATTCAAGGATCTTTCCCTGTTCCATGCCCATGAAAACACAGGGAGCTCCTCTTGCATCTGCAGGCCCACTTGAGGGAAGAGGATAAGCATCTGCCTGATAAGATAGAGTAAACGAAAAAGACTCTTGACCTGAGAGTCGAACTTTGCGTAGACTGGTTTTTTAAACCACAGGGAGAATATTCAAGCCTGGAGAGACAGGAGAATGGCCAATTGGCTCATGTAAATTTTTTTGATAACCAGGGAGAAAAGATATTAAGTGCATTTTCAGTGCACATCTGAGTGTACTGTGAGTAAATTTGCCAACGCACTAGGTATTAAGGCTTGGTATGCAAAACATTAATTTTAATTAAGAGCTATGTGTGGACTTTTGAATTTCTCTGGTTTTCATGCTGCCATTGTGATTTCTAAAAATGTTTGTGTCCACATGTCAGAGGTTGCTTATGAGTCTTTCAAGATCTTCTCTTTGTCTTTGGTTTTCTGCATTTTGAATATGATATGCCTGGGTGTAGTGATTTTGGTATTTATCCTTCTCGGTGTTCTCTGAGCTTCCCTGTCTGTGGCTTGGTATCTGTCATGAATTTTGCAAAGTTCTCAGCCATTATTACTTCAAATATTTCTTCTGCTCTGGCCTCTCCTGTCTCCTTCTGGTATGATTATTCACATGTTACATCTTTTTAGAAATTGCCCCACAGTTCTTTGATGTTCTGTTCTGTTCTTTTTTTTTTTCTTTTCATTCTTTTTCCTCTTTGCATTTCAGTTTGAGAAGTTTCTATTGATGTCTCTTCAAGCTCATGGATTCTTTCCTAGACCATGTCCAGTCTCGTGATTGGCCCATCAAAGGCATTCACCATTTTTGTTACAGTATTTTTGATTTTGAGCATTTCCTTTTAAATCCTGGAGTTTCCATGTCTTTGCTTATATTCTTACATGTTGTCTACAAGGGAAAAGTAGACATATTAAGCATAGTTAAATTTTAAATTCCTGGTCTGATAAGTCCAAAATCTCTGACACATCTGAGTCTGGTTCTGATGCTTGCTTTGTTTCTTCAGTGTATGTTTTTCACATTTTTTTTCTTAGCATATCTGGTAATTATTGAAAGCTGGATATGTTGTATTGGGTAGTAGGAACTGAGTTGAAGAAGTCTTTGTGTGAGGTTTGATGTCAGTCTGGCTAGGAGTTAGGCTGTATTTAAAGTTTGCTGTAGCCATAGTTGCCAGAGGCTTTATTTATTTTTAAATGGTTTATATGATATTATTTCTATTGTTTTCAGTTTTAAATAACCAGGAACTTTATATTACTTCAGTGTCCTTGTTTTCATGTTCCCTGTGGCTTTGGGCTTTCAGAGGTACCAGTCCTCAGAGTCTCCTTCTTGCAGCTTGTTCAGCTGTGATCCCCTGATGTTTCAGGGAGCCCAGTTGGTGGGGTATCAAGTGTAGGGGAGGGACGTGACCTGTACTCTTACAGTTACATCTCAGTATTTTAGTGGGCCTGTGTCTCTGGCCTTCACAGGTGTTTCGCCAGTGGAGTAGCTTATCCCCAGCCCCTCAGATGATGGAAAGTCCAAAGGGGCTGGAGGCAGAGGAGTGCCCTTCCTGTGCTGGGATGAGGCTGTGTGAAAGCCTTTTCCCTTGGAGAGTAAGCCTTCATTATGAGGTATTCTCAGAGGTATTTCACAATGATTACTCTGCCCTTGCCACTGCTAGAGCCATGAAGGGATCTAGACTATAACAACCTGGTGGCAAACCCACAAAAGTGTGGGGTTCCTACAAGACCATAGCCCCCAAAGTTTCTTACACAGTACTACACCCAGCCTCCAGAAATTTCTCAAGCTTGCCGTTTAAGTCATCCAACCAGCTAATGGCTCCACAGGCTTCCACTCCCGGTGAGCAGACCTTCGTGGTGACTCTGGATTCACGTCTCTCCAGAGCTCAATGCTCTGATGGGTCTAAGATTTTCAGTTTGTTCAGTCTTTTTTTCTAAGAAGGGGAGTGACAGCTCCTAAGCTCTTTACATGTCAGAACCAAAACCAGAAGTGTGTTTGAGTCTAACCTGTCTTTAATTCTGAGCTGCTGGAGTCCAGAGATGGGTGCTGTGTAGAGCAGCCTGTGGGCAATGTCTGTGACTTGTCTCAGTCCATTGGTGGTTTTCAATCTAGGTTACTAAGTTTAATCACTTGTGGAGCTTTTAGAATCTGTAGCTGCCCAGCCTGGCCCCTGAAGATTCTGAGTGAGTGACCCAGATGTAAGACCCAGTGTCTGTGTGCTTACAAAACTCCCAAGGTGATTCTGATAGACACAGTGTAGAGGACTCTGGGTGGTGGCTATCCATGCAACGCATCTCAGGGAGAAATAGGAAAATATTTTGGCACCTTTCCCCTTGTTCAGTCCCTCCACCATCCCCAAGCAAGCTGTATCACCTATGGTTGGGAGCAACATTGGAGAACCAAGAGGGTTCCTAATAGAATGTACAAATGAAATAAAGATAGTTGTATAATGGTCAGAGTCCAGTCAAGAAAACAGAGAGATGGAAGACACAGTAGCTATATCAGCAGGGATGATTTAATATGGAAGGACTGAAAGAACAGACACAAGTAACACAGTGATAGCAACTGCAGGAAGCTACTACCAGAATGTGTGGTTATGGGAACCAGGAGCTTAGGGGTGGGGCCCTGCAGAGCTGGGACTTAGAGGGTGGAGGAGGGGGCATAGCTGGCTGCTGATGGAAGTTCAGGAGGGTTCAGAAGGGGTGCCAGGGAGCTGGGACTCCAACCTCCAAGGAGGGGTTGTGTGCTCCTGCTTCTGGGGAGGTCAAAAAAGCTGGAGTTCGGAACCAACTGTTGCTGTGGGGGTGAGGTTGTGGTGAGGCTGTGGACCGGGCAGCAGGAGTTTAGGGTGATGCCCTTTGGCAAAGTTCTCCCCATGATGGGGAAGAATGCCTTACGTATATCCGCTGAGCTACACTCTTCAGATCTGGTACGTGTCTTGGTTCTGATTTCATATTCTTCAAGTCCCTTTCTGATCGTAATTTGGTTTTCTATTCTGTATTCTCTCCTGACTGTGCCTGAGAAAATAGTCCAGTCATACCAAGGCCATTAATTGGAAGGCATTGGGTTTATACATCAGTCTCTCTTGATTTGACTATGGTGAGTTTGCCCTGGGAGACAACAAAACCAGGGCTCTGTGCCTTTAAGACTGAAACATATGACACAGCTCTGTGGTGACTTGTTCCGGGGATATGCCACTCCATCTTCTGGAAACATTCCAAATGCACAACATATCTTTCCCATTAGCCAACAGTTTTTCATGTGTTTGTTTGGTTTTTGATGATTTAGTTCATTACGTGAGTCTCTGAGGAAGAAGGAGTTCCTAAATATTTCTTCGGTTGTCCTGGGCAAGCCTGTTTTTAAAATGTGTTTAACCCCAGTTTTTGGTTTTACTCATGCCTTAGGACAAGAGGAAAACAACATCCTGTAAGCTGTCCAGCTCTCTGGGGCTCCTTTTTGGTTAAATGGGGGTAGCCTTGGCAGCTGTGGTAGCTTCCAAACAGAAGTGCCCATGAAGCACAGGGCTGTGGTGAAGTGTGTAACAGACAGCACTCCGAGCAAGGAGGACGTTGGTGTGAGTCACACTGGGTCCTGGTGCTACTCAGAGGAGAAAGCAGAGCCCCAGCCATCACGCATTCCTGGACCACCACGTGCTGCAGGGGGCCCTTGACTGCACTGCTGCCTCAGCCTGGGGGGGATGCAGCTTTCTTCCCCGAAATCTCCAGTTTCAGTCAGCCCTGATGGAATAAAATCACTTCGCACACAGCAAAATCACATCGGATAAACACCGAACTTAGTCAAATTCAACTCTCTGTGCTCCTTACAAGAGGAAAACGATAATTTCAGTGGCACTGGGGAACAGGGAGACTCATCACTGGCAGATACACAAGATTCATCCTCATTCTTCACAGTTCATCTGACATTGGATTTTTATACACCTACGATAGCGTACTGGGTAGAATGCACCAAACCATGTGTGCTGAGGGAGAGACAATAGAACTAGGGTTCTGGAACCTGGTCCGGAGCCAGACTTCCCAGTGTTCAAATTCTGGTTCTGCCACTTGGTGGGTCTGTGACCTTGGGCAAGTATAAATCGCTCTGTGACCCAGGTTCCCACATCTGTAAAATGGAAGGCATAATCATACCTCCCTCTTAAGGTTAGAATAGAGTTGGCTCACTAGGTGCTAGGTATCCTGATTCTTCTTATTCTGTATAATGAGCTACTTAAGGGATTTTCCAGGGCAACTTTGGCTCCACATGACTTTTCCACTACTTGCTGATTTTATAAATTTCATGGGGCTTACCTCCAGAAAACAGGACCTGTAGGATGCCTTTGCTGGGAGCATCCCCAAAGTGAAGCCCTCTCAGGGGTACCAAGAATTACAATCTTCCAGCTCAGTAGGAAGAAAGGCCACACCCCTGCCCAGGCCCCCTAACCTCCTTGTTGCTGAGCTAACCTTGATGGAAACTTCCAGCAAAGTGTTTCTGCAGAGTGATCCATAAAGCATGACCTAGAGCTATATTAAACCTACAAAGATCAACCTTCAACAGTGAGAAACAGTTTTATATGATAAAGTAGTGATTACATTTTCTAATGATTGCTCAAAGTATTTTGTAATCTATCGGGAATATATTTCACAGCTCCCAGGAGCCCTCCCAGTTGCCCATTTGTCATTCCAAGTTTTAAGTAGAGCACAGAATATGAGGAGAGAAATCTTGGCATACGTTATCCTTCGGGGAACTCAATATATGCAATGTTCATGCAATTAACCTGTGTTTAGCTAGCCTGCTCTCTGTGATGCTGTTTTGTCCTCAGCAACAAAGAGAAAACATTTGTAGGAACTGCATATTGGACCCCCTATCCCTGCCCCAAGTTTCTTTTTTTATTTTTTTTTAAATAGGATCATATTCAGACTGTAAGTGAATTGCTAGTGTTTTCCATTTTCCTGCTAGAAAGTTTTTTTCTGTTGAAAAGTTCAGAGCTGTAGATCCTTTGCAAAGTCTTTCAGAGGGCTCATGGTGATGTGTAGCGGGCCCTGATCTAATAGTCTTCAGATAAGCAGTTTCCTGCCCAGAGACTGTTTAAATCTTTTCCCTGCCTATTCCTTGAACTCCTGGCCAGAGCTTCCAAGGTTCCAACCTCCAGAGCTTGAAGTTCAGGCCCCAACTACAGGAGTTAACAGTTTTTCTGAAGACAGAAAACGTGCCACTGCTAATCATGAAGAAAATGCTGTGGGTCTGGATTCTAACAGAATGTAGAGAAGCGTGGAAGGAAGACAGAAGAGAGAAAACAGAAGTATAGAATTTAGTTGACCTTCTTCTCTAGGGCTGCATCGGTGTTGGGCTGGAAAGTGGCTTTGTTAATGGTCTCAAGACAGGGATCCCTGGATGCTGTTGAGAATGAGGCCACAAGTGTTATTTTCTCACTTGAAAACATGCACTGGATCCCAAAGATTTCTATTTAAAATGTAAGCTAGAATGAATATGCTAATAAAGGACATCTGGTATTAAGTTGGAAGGGATTGAAGTAAATTAAGAAATGAATACACATAGTACTTGGGTGTATATATATATGTTTGTATGCTCATATACATGGATGCGCGTGTGTGTGCATGCATGTGCCCCAATGTTAATACTTGATGCTGCGTGTGTGTGTGTGTGTGTGTGTTTCATTAAAGGAGCATAGATTTGGAGCCTGGGCTATTATTTTCAGTGACTTACAGCCTCAGGGGCAGCAGTGAAATGGAAAAGAGCAGGGCAGCCTGTTCTTGCAGAGATGTTCACTGCATCTGAAAGGTCATGTCATGTTTCCTGGCAATTGACTCGATGGGTTTGGATTCTACAGCATAAGGTCAGGCTGTTTCCACTCTGCCTGTGTGTCCCGAGGAACGGGCCTTCCAGTTGTGTTCACATTGACCTCATTATTCTGCCCTGGCCACGAGTCTGGCGTGGACTTGCTGTGACTTCCACCTGCTCAGGGCTGCCTGGCCCCCACCACCCCTTGCCTCTGCCCCAGGAGCAGGGTTGGGTGTGGATGCCTCCCTCTCTTGGCTTGGGAAGGCTGATCCCTATCCCCAGCAAAGACCGCCTGCGTGTCACTGAACAAGAAATGGAGTGTGAGGCTGTGTTGCTTGGTGTGGGGACTATTTCTCCTACTCACAGGAGGGGGGGAATGGAGGGAAGAAGAGAAAAGAGACACCCAGGCCCCTAGTCTCAGAATGCTGTCACATGAACAGAGGGACCCATCAAGACCAATGAAAATTTCCAAAATTTCCCCAACTCCAGATCAAGTCTGAGAGCTCACTTTGAGCAACAAAATGGTAATTTTCTTGAATTCACTATCTCTGGATACCTCCTGCCTATAAAAGATTCTCCCTGTAACTTTCAAGGGAATTACAATACTTTTTTTTTTTTATTTATTTATATGAGAGAGAGAGAGCATGAGCATGAGCAGTAGGAGGGGGAAGGGAACAGGCAGGGGGAGGGGCAGAGGCAGAGGGAGAAGCAGGTTCCCTGCTGAGCATGGAGCCCAAAACGGGGCTCCATCCCAGGACCCTAAGATTATAACCTGAGCTGAAGTCAGATGCTTAACCAAGTGAGCCACCCAGGCATCCCTGGAATTACAATACATTTATTTATTTATTATTTTAAAAGATTTTTATGTATTTGAGAGAGAGAGACCAGAACGAGAGAGAGAGTGCACGCAGACGAGCAGGGGTGAGGGGCAGAGGGAGAGGGAGAAGGAGAAGCAGACTCCTTGCTGAGCCAGGAGCCTGATGCAGGACTTGATCCCCGGACCCTGAGATCATGATCCAAGCTGAAGGTAGGCACGTAACCAACTGAGCCACCCAGCTGCCCCGAAATTACAATATTTTTAAAAACAAGATGTTTCCAGTCCCAGGAAGTAGACTCAGTCACAGCCAAAATGCTCAGTGAATTCCAAATTTTAACTTCCAGGCTATTGAGGAACTTGAGCATGAATCAGTGGCCAAAGTGCCTCCTTCAGTCGAATACCAGGAAGCCAAGTGGATTGGGTTCTTCAGACCAAGTCCCAGTCACGGTTTTACCCCTTGTGTCGTCACTGTGACTGAGTTGTTTGAAATCTCAAAGACTGTCAGATGAAGATTTATTCCATTCCCTTGTTATGACACTCCAATGAGAGCATCCAGGGAGAATTTCAGTTATTTAAGGCCGTATTTTGGGTTTTGACTATGGGGCTGTTTCATTCGCCAGATTCTGGCCAACTCTCTGAAGTCAGGAGAAGGAGAACTAAAGTCTGACACTGAGGAAAAGAACATTCTGAACCATGAAGGTCAATCAAGCAGTAGAATAATTTTGCACAGGAAGCTGTCAGGGGACACTAGAACTAGAGGTATTCAAGGGAAAATTGGATGTAATACTTAGGGAAATAGTATGGGAAGACTTTTTGCCCTTGTTTTCAACATCTGAAGGAGATGACCCTGCAGCCAATCTATAAATAAAATGTTTTTTTGTTGTCTAAGATTTTGGTGCTCTGGGAATGATGGGATGTGTCGGGCACTTTGAAAAGTGATAATACAAAAAGTATTGCAGGAGAATGAAAGCCTGATGTTTCTCTTCATCACGAAAACCATATTTGAAATGTGAGGCTCGTTCTAAAATGCGAATCTGACCATGTCACTCATTCTCTGCATTAGGGGAGATCAAGCTGTACAGACACGTATAGTCGTTGACATGACAGAACTTTATTGTTTTGCTTTCCATTCTGAGGCGGCTGCGCCTGGCCGGTGGACAGCTTTCTTCCACATGGTGATTCAGGAACCCAGGCTTCTTTTGTCTTCTGATTCCATCATGCCCTACACACTTGCCACCCTCTTCATGAGCTGTGGAAGGAGAAAGAGTGTGTGGGAGGGACAGCCACTTCTTAAAAACCTTGGCCAGGGGCGCCTGGGTGGCTCAGTCGTTAAGCGTCTGCCTTCAGCTGGGGTCATGATCCCAGTGTCCTGGGATCAAGCCCCGCATCGGGCTCCCTGCTCCGCGGGAAGCCTGCTTCTCCCTCTCCCACTCCCCCTGCTTGTGTTCCCTCTCTCCCTGTGTCTGTCTCTGTCAAATAAATAAATAAAATCTAAAAAAAACCACCAAAAACCTTGGCCAGAACAGGTATCATTTTCCTTTTTCATATTCCATTGACAAGGCCCCAGCGGTAGGGCCATATCTGCCCAGGAAGAGAAGAAGATGGCTCACACTCCCTTTCTTTAAGTTCTTCAGCAGATCCCCACTGCAGAAATGGAGCATTTATACCAGGCAGAGAGAGTTAAGCTCCAGTCTTCTTCGAGAAACAAATAAAAGCCACACAACCCCTCCTTATCCTTCTACCCACTGCCCATTCTGCCTGCAGGTTTTAGGAAGCATTCCTCAATGCCATGAACAGAATCCCTGATCTCGAGGGACAGAGAAATTATTCTCTAATAATGGTCCACTCTGTGAAGTAGCTTTTCATGAAAAATGAGCGCACCTTCAGAAGGCCTGAGGTGGATAGGGAACATGCAAGAGGCTCATTTTAAGTGTCAACGTCTTTAGCGGTGGTTGCCTGAGGACATCACGTGGGTGAAACACGCTAGTCCTACACACCAGCACACGGTGAGCTGAGCCATTTTCTCCAAAGGTGCTGCTAACAAGGCCCTATTTGCTCTCCATCTTCTGCACAGGGAGACCATCATGGCTCCCTGCTGAAGAGGCAAGGCGGACTTGTATACACAAGGTGGCCAGTCCTCGGGGCCCAATTGCGTTGAGATGCATGCAGGTGTCATAATTAGGCATTTCCTGGCAAAGCCCCACACATAAGCTACAATCCTCAAGACACAACCCTCTGGAACCTTTTATAGAATTGTTTGCAGACCAAATACTCATCTGTAACCTGCTTCATTACTCCAGCTGTATATTTAACTACCCTGCCCTTGCTGGTACAAATTTTACAGCAAGTTGGATGTGAGGGGGGTTAATAGCAGGCGGGGCTCTGGCTACCATGTGGAGCTCCACAAAGCCCACACCGAGGCTGGTTGGCCCACAGCTAAGTCAGGTGGGTGCAAGGTTGCAGTTTCCTGTCCTATGCCTTGCCCCTCAAGACCAATAAAAATGTCACACAGTGGCCAGAAACATGTGAAGTTGGGAAGTCCAACACCGATGCTGGGCACATTTTAGTGGTCTGGGTGGGTTCTCTGGTCCCCTAGGAGGGGAAGTTAAGGTACTAGATTATTTAAGGCAGAAAAACTCCCGTAGGTCCCCAGCTTTCTGCTCCCAGGTATGCCCTGCATATCCCAGCTAATGTATGAACCAAACGAACATTTCCCTGCTAGGAGAAAATCAAATTTTATGGTCAAGTCTAAATTGTATTGATTTGGGTGAGGCTTGTTACGAAGGGCATGGATGAGTCTCTCCTTCCCCCCAACAGCAAGGTAGTTGGGGGCTACTGTGCATTTTTTACACTAAAAGAGAAGTGCCTGTTGGGGACACATTCATGTGTTGTGCCCCCCCAAACTGTTTGGAGGGCATGGTCACTGGATAAGCGATGGCTCAGATCTCCTGGAGATTCATGCGAATATATATGCATCACACAATCCATCTGCCCGTGTGCACCTCTCTGTTTTGGAAGATCCCCATGCTCGTGAGGTTTTAGAGCCCCTATTAGACTTCTTAGGCTCAGGCTGCCCAGATCGTTCTTGGACAAATCCAAACTTAACTACATGGTTAGATGAGAAAATACGAGGAGAAGGTATTGTATGAAATGCAGTGTATTCCTCTTTGGTAATATTGGGAGTAAACAAGGTTGATGAAAATGGAGAAACGGCGATTTTTTTTTCTCCTCTTTGCAAAGTATACTTATGTGTGAGAGAGAGAGATTGGGTGATGGAGTCATTTGAGCAATGCTTTGTTTAATTTTGTTTGAAAGAAACCTCGGCTTTTTCCTTTTCTTATTATTGTAAATACTGCTCCAGTGAACATCTTCCTGCAAATGACTTCTTTTATCCTTCTGAATTATTTCCTCAAGAGTAAGTTTTACACATGGGAATAGTTGATTAAAGGGAATGAGTTTTTTGACATTTAAAAAATATATATCGTCAATTTACTTTTCCAGAAAAATTATGCTAATTTATGTAGTCACCAGCAAATAACGAGTTTAACAGTTTTACTGCAATTTTATCAGCATTGGATTTTGCCTGGTTGTTTTGTTCATTGGCTAGGTTGGAAATGGCACTCATTATTTCAATTTGATTTTTTAAAATTTATAGCAATGATATTTTCCCCTGTGTGTTTTACTCTTTGTGGGGTTTTTTTGGTGAATATTCAAATATCGTGACTTTTTGCCGATTTTGTTATGTAATATCTTCTTTCATTTGAATGAGCCCTATATAAAACATGAGCATTATCCCTTAAATAAAGTGAAGTGTAGCGGTGATAATTATGTTCCTGTCTATAAAATGCATGTAATAATTTATTCCCTGGGCTAGTGCATCAAATTGTAATCATGTATATTTCCAAGTGCTTTGGAAAATCCTAAGCCTTATACACAGGCCAGATCATCTTAATGTAAAATTATAATATAAAAAAAATTTATATTTGTTTAAAAGTGTAAGTATAGGGGTGCCTGGGTGGCTCAGTAGGTTAAGCATCTGCCTTCAGCTCAGGTCATGATCTGAGTCCTGGGATTGAGCCCTGCGTCCGGCTCCCTGCTCAATGGGGAATCTGCTTCTCCCTCTCCTCCCTGCTCGTGCTCTCTCTCTCTAATAAATACATAAACTCTTAAAAAAAAGTGTAAGTATAAATATACTTAGGGGATAAATAGTTTCATAGGCATTTACGTGCAAAAGATCGGTATTTTAACTGATCACAAACTCAGTAAGAGACAATGGTGGGACCCAAATGGTAAGAGGTTAATTAATATGAGACACATTTTACACCTGAATGTATGTTTTTTTCCTACCAAAGTCATCCATTAGGGGAAAAAAGAGCCACCTTACATTTAAGTTCTAACCCATTTGTTTAAATTGAAGTATAGTTGACACACAATGTTACATTCGTTTCAGGTGAACAGCACATGATCCAGTAATTCTGTATGTTATGCTGTGTTCACAAGTGTGGGTACTGCCTCTCACAGGGAACACTATTCCATGGCATTGACTATATTCCTTATGCTGCACCTTTCATGCCCATGGCTATTCATTCCATAACTGGAAGCCTGTACCTCCCACTCCCCTTCACCCATTTTGCCCCTCCGGCAACCACTAGTTCTCTGTATTTATGGATCTGTTTCCTCATTTATAGGAGAAAAGAATATATTGTATTAGGAAGACATAGTAGCATAAAAATACCTCAGTCAATGCTAGTTTTGATGCTCACAGAAGCTCCTTGATAGAATGGGTTAAAAAAGGAGGCAAAGAAATTTAACATCAATTTTGCGATTATTCCCAGTCGTATGACCTCACGATTTGAAATGTTGAACGTTGATGTAAGCGAGTCTTTCCTTGATCTTTCAGAAATCACTCCACAAAGCTTAGCCAGTTAAGGGGTCATAGATGAATTTAAAAACCCAATTGCCTAATACTATGCAAATGGACATTGTGGCTTAGGAGAACATTTTTAGTAAATGCACCACACCCAGATTTAAACAGTGCTGGATTCCTTGAACCAGAGGTACAACTACAAAATGAAACAATCTGGATGAATCTTGACCAAACGGAACTAAACACAATAAAGCACTTATATAAAATTTGAAAATAGGCAGCTCTAAAAGACTGCTAGAAGTGAGGGGGGTGGTTACCTTCTGAAAGATGGAGATGGGGGGCTCCTGAGGTGCTGGCTGTGTGATGGGTGCAAGGCTAGGTCCACCTTGTGCAAAGCCAGCGGACCAAATAAAAATGCTTTGTGCACCTTTCTTAAATACAGTGCTTCAGCAAAACGTTTTTTGTTTTTTTTTTTAACCCCCCCCCCCTTTTTTTTTAAAGAGAGAGTGAGAGCACGAGCAGGGCCAGGGGGCAGAGGGGTGGAGGGAGAGAGAGAGAATCTTAAGCAGGCTCCACGCCCAGCTCAGAGCCTGACTGGGCACCCTTTCCCACGATCCTGAGATCATGACCTGATCAGTGAAATGTTTTAAAAAGACCTCATTTTGAACAACTTAGGACTAAAGATGTTGGCTCCGGAAAACGGCTTTACATGATTCCAGAAGAAGCTCTCGTGATGGCAAAGATGACATCAAAGATGCAAATGAAGAGTCAGTAATTTTTGTGATGAAACGTGGGGAGGAAAGACAAGCCACATTTCTAAATGAATCTATTACATTAGAATGTAGGATCCAGAATAATTTAATCCTCAAATTATGAAATTAAAAATGAAAAATTTAAAGGAGTCGTTTGACTGTTTCATCTCAACCCCTCGATTATATAGCCATGTGGGCTGCTCATTCCCTGCATGTGTAGTTGTAGATGCTTTGTTTTAAAAGGGAGCCTTATGTCCCGAAGCCGCCCAGAAGAGGGGGACTAGGGTACGGAGAAATTCCAAGAGCATTTGTATGAGGGGTGCTAACCTGAAGTAACAGAAAACATGGGGTGAGGGCGCCTGGGTGCTGAGTCAGTTAAGTGCCTTTGGCTCAGGTCATGATCCCAGGGTCCTAGGATCGAGTCCCTCATCGGGCTCCCTGTTCTGCAGGGAGCCTGCTTCTCCCTCTGCCTCTCTCCCTGTGTGTCTCTCATGAATAAATAAATAAAATCTTAAAAAAAAGAAAAGATGGGGTGAAGGATGTCTTTGAAAATTGGAAGGGCGTTTATGCGGCTCCAGAGAACTTCCTAGTATCAGTGAGTGGAGGGCGTATTTCAAGCCAGTATCAGGAAGAATTTTCATAGCCATTGGAGCTCTTCAGAAGTGAGATGGGCTGCCTTCACATTGGTCCCCTAGAAGATTCAAGAAGAAACTGAGTAATTATTTGTTAGAAATCCTAGTCGAAGGGATTCCTTTAATGGATTAGCTCATCTTTGAAGATTTCTCCCAACCTCAAGAACTCATGACTTCGATGCCTTTCTTAGCTATCTCTCTCCCTGGTCAGCTTAATGTCTGCAAAGTTCGGGAGGTGGAGAGTTACTCTGTGAAGTGATCCACTCTCCAGAGTCAAGCTGCTTTGGCAGCAATCCCTGGCCAGGCTTATCCGGCTTGATCCTTCATAGGGATCAAATGAACAAAAATAACTGTTGTTTTCTTTGTTCATTTTTCTAGGTCAGAATTCTGAACCACTGATGTGTTTCACTTAGCTTACAGAGTTTTAAAAAAATGAAGTTGTTGCCAACATTTAAAAATCAGATGTTTTCACAGAAAATGCCAGATTTCGGATGTTGTCCCCACAGGCAGCAGTGGGACCCTTTGGTCTTTGCTGCCTGTAGGGAGCGCTGGTGTGCCTGCGTTCACCTGGGCCACACCCATCTGCTGTACCCCCTCATTGGGGTCATCTGCCCAACCTCTGAGCCTTTTGGGTTTGCAATCCTTATTCGAAGAAGATAGTTTTAAAAGTTTTTTTTTTTTTTTATTTTACACATAATTTCAAATGCTTTAGAAGGCAAGAAGTCTACAGTGATCAATCCACAGCAATGAAAAATCAAAGCCTACTGCTTGCCAATCAGTTTTACATTCTAAGGAAAAATGACCCTCCCAAGAACGGGTATAGTGTCTGCTAACTGGCTTTCCAGTGTGCATTTAGAATGCTGTTTTTCTTGACAACTTTGTCTCTCTGTTCCTCAGTTTCCCCATATGTAAAATACAATGTAAAATGGTAGTAACTCTGACCTCATGAGTGGATTATTACATGGAAGTGTTCTGGAAAGCACTATCAGTGCTTGGCACATAGAATACTCTCAGTAAATATTTACCATGATGGGGGACTATGATGAAGGAACAATCTGACCTTCAAATAGTAAAATACCCTGAGTTAGAAATACCAAAATATTTACTGTGGTATCAAATTGCCAAACATTTCAGTAACTTGGCTGCCATTGTGTTTGGTAGGATTCATAAAGTTCATGTCACTGTGTTCACATTCCAACTGTTTGTTTGTTTTTAAGATTTTATTTATTTGCGAGAGAGAGAATGAGAGACAGAGAGCATGAGAGGGAAGAGGGTCAGAGGGAGAAGCAGACTCCCTGCTGAGCAGGGAGCCCGATGTGGGACTCGATCCCAGGACTCCAGGATCATGACCTGAGCCGAAGGCAGTCGCTTAACCAACTGAGCCACCCAGGGGCCCCCACATTCCAACTGTTAAACTTTGACACAGGGATCACCGTTGTCCTGGAGGCTCCCTTAGGCTGGGGGCGGTCACTTGACGGGATTTGAAAGAATAAAAGTAATTTCTCTACTGTTTTATCTAAGACATCTCTTGAGGAAATTGTTTTCAAAAACCTTTTTATCTAGGAATCTCTTGAGGAAATTGTCTTCAAAAACAGAAATTGCTTCAAAAAACAGACGAACAAAGTAGACAATTCCTTGTGGGATAAATAGAAGAGCAAAAGTCTCTTAGGTATGGCCTGGAGTTAGCCAGACTCAAGGTGAAGGGCACAGTCCTCCAAGACCACCGAGTCTGCCCAAGACTTCTGACACCAGTTACAAGTGTGGGAGTCCCCAGGGCAATTCTCACATGAGTTATAAACTTGGGGGTCTCTCATGGACTCCCTCAGGTTTGATAATATGCTAGAATGACTCACAGAACTCTGGAAAGCGCTAAACTCACAATTACAGTTTTCTTACAGCAAAAGGATGTAAATCAGAACCAGCCAAAGGAAGAAACACATAGGGCAGAATCTGGGAATGGGAGGGTCCCAGATGCAAAGCATCAGTGTCCTCAGTGTCCCCTAATGTGTTTCATTATGTAGGCATGACTGATTGTGTCCTTGACCACATGGCTCAATCTCCACCCTCTCTTCCCTGGAAGGGCCACTGATACCATGTGGCTCAGAGCCCTAGCCCTCTAATCACGTGGCTGGTCTTTCTCATAGCCAGTCCCCATCCCGAGGCACGTTGTTGGCACCAACTATCCAGGGGCCTAGCGTGAATAACAAACACACTGCTTTTACTCAGGGCACCTTGTAAGAGACCCTGGGCTCCTCCCTGGAGACATCCAGCTCAGCCACACCTGGATTCCTGACCCACAGAAACTATGAGGAATAAATGCTTGCTGTTTAAAGCTGTTAAGTTTTGGGATAACTTTTTTTTTTTTTTTTTTTTAATGCAGCAACAGCTAAAATAACACATTATCCTATTCTTTGCTCTTTTCTCTTGAGGTAATAGAAATACACATCAGGGGGCACTTGGGTGGCTCAGTTGGTTAAGCATCTGCCTTTGGCTCAGGTCATGATCTCAGGGTCCTGGGATCAGGCCCTGCATCTGAGTCCCTGCTCCGCAGGGAGTCTGCTTCTCCTTCTCCCTTTGCCCGCTACCCCCCCCAACCTGCTGTCTCTCTCTCTCTCTCTCTCAAGCAAATAAATAAAATCTTAAAAAAAACCCAAAACTACCTTTCAGATCATAGGCTGACAGATGGATTATAGATGCAATATTTAAACGTAGGTATGTCCTTACAGCTGTTCATATGAGCTTTGACACCGAAATGATGCTTTTATTTTGTTTTACTTTAAGACATCCTACTTGCTTCTCTCTTATTATTTTGCTTATAACAGTTAGTATAAAATTAATACAGTTTATAGGTTTTTAATTTTTAAAAAAGATTTATTTATTTATTTTAGAGAGAGAGACAAAGAGTGAGCAGGGAGAGGGGTAGAAGGAAAAAATCTCAAGCAGACTCTGCACTGACTGGGGAGCCTGATGCGGGTCAGGATCTCACAACCCTGAAATCATGACCTGAGCCAAAATCAAGAGTTGGATGCTTAACCAACTGAGCCACCCAGGTGCCCCATTTTTCTTTATTTTTAAACAAAGCACATAGCATCTATCCATTGCTATTATATATTAAGGGATAATAAATTTCTCCTCAACAGGAGACACTGTTTTGGTTTATCTTCATTTTACATTAGGTCTTATTCCCCCTAGATTGAGTCTATGTTAAACTAATAGGGAATTGAGCCATTAAAATGTTATTTTTGGATATTTTTAAAAAAGTGTGAACACTCAACCCAAAAGTTATGTTTTTGTTGAAAGTTATTATTTTGGAATTGGAATTTTCTTGGAGCTAAGCCCTCTGATAGTTGTAAAGCCTACACCTGTGAATTTGTTCCCTAGAAGACGCTTTCATTTAGTGCCTGGTTGTTTCTCTGTGGATAAATTCAATTATAAATTACAATAGAATTGACTTTTTCATAGCATCCCTCACTCTCCAAGTATCTTAACGTCCTCTGTGGATTGTAAAGTAATTACAGTGCTCGAAGGACAGCTTAATAATTGTGGACTCGAACACAGACTCCTCTATATTCGAGAAGGACTCATTCCCAGCTGGGAACATTAAGTTGGATTTTATTGAGACTGAAGCTAGACAGCTGGGTGATCCCCTGTGCTATTTTGAGAAGTATCCTGGGATTTTTAATTTCCACCTGGATGGTCAGGGAGATGAGAGAATGACCTTCCCTGAATGTGACCTTGAGTTCCACGTGGGGTCTTGAACCAGGCAGCCTTCCACCCCAGACGTGAGATGTGCAATATGGGCAAATTACGCAGCCTCTTAATTATTTGCCCTTGGATCCCAACTGAATTCTCACAGTTGGTTCTCTCCCAGGTGAGTTCGGATGGTGGCCGAGAAGCAGTGTTAGAAAGTTTTCAGACAGGTGTTTCCTAAGAATGTTTCAATTGGCCTATATGTGATGTTGTTTTGTTGTATTGTCTTTTAATACAAGTGTTTTTTCGTTCTGTGAGGCTATTCATGTAACACAAGCCTGGCAAACACTCAAGGTTCTTTGGTTGTTGGCCACAGTTTTCCTTTGGCGCATCAAAAATGGAGCATCTTTGTCTTTCTCCCTTTGTTCCTTTTCATTTGTCACCTTGATACTGTTGACTGATGAAATGATGACTGCGTCTTTTGCATCTCACCTTGATGGGCTTCGGTATGAAAAGGTGCTAATTAAGCTGTAGCTGTTGGCCCTATTGTCTGTGTGGGCTCCAGGACCAGAAGGAGCTGATTAGCGCGTGCATGTGCTTGCGTTCCATTTTCAGCTTTTTCAGGAATTGTTACCAGTGAGAATTTGGTTTAGAGCTTAGAAACAACACATTCTTCAAACTATGGGGTTGACTCAAAAGCAACTCAAAGAGTTTGGTAGTTCAGTGAAATGCTGTTCAGTGTATGTGGAATTGATATCTTGCACAGCTCAAGATTAATTCTATACCATGAATTTATAGGATTTTTCTTTCTTTTACCTGGGGGTGAGAATGTACTTTTTTCTATTTCTGTTCTTCTTTTAAAAATTTTTTTATTAAGATTTTATTTATCTAGTCAACAGAGAGACAGCGAGAGAGGGAACACAAGCAGGGGGAGTGGGAGAGGGAGAAGCAGGCCTCCTGCAGAGCAGGGAGCCTGATGCGGGGCTCGATCCCAGGACCCTGGGATCATGACCTGAGCCGAAGGCAGACGCTTAATGACTGAGCCACCCAGGCGCCCCAGTAGTTCTGTTCTTTTGATATACCTTTCATCTGTTTACTTAAATTCCATTTTTCTTGCTGTGGTTAAAAAAAAGATGTTGAAGCTGTTGACATAGATGTGAAACTTTGGTTGTGATTTCTGTGAAGTTAGGTGGGACCAGAAGGTTTTTATCTCTGTATCCTGAGTGCCTCTTGCATTGTCTGGCACAAAGTGGCCACAGTTCTAGAGAAGCAGAGTTGAACAGTGGTTACCAGGGGCAAGGAGGTAGCGGAAATGGGGAGATGTTGGTCAAAGGGTATAAAAGTTGACTTTATTGTAGGATGAATAAGTATAGGGATTAACGTACACCATGATGACTGTTTTGTATACTGGAAATGTGTTGGTGATACTAATTGGTTTGATTGTAGTAATAATTTCACTATATGTATATCAGTTCACTAAGTTGTGTACCTCAAATATACATGATTTTAAAATTAAAAATGTTATTGAATAATATGGTGATGGATCCATTATGCCAAACAATCAATTGAATTATTTGTAAGCACTTCATTGATTGATTGCATTAACCTATGCCAGGGCTGTTCTGGGCATCAGGGATATTTACATCCATCTGGAGAGTGTATGGTCACCTTGGTTAACAATGTTTGTTGGAGGCATTCGATAGCAAAAGGACCCAAAGAACCGTGGTTGAATTCTGTCTGGCCATAACTCCACTTTCTACCAGAAAATGGATAAAAGCTTTTTAATAACTGATGTGAAAATTTCAGCTCTGAAGGACATCCAGAAAAATCTCCTTTGTTCAACAATCTTGTTGTTCTGAGGGAATATGAGAGGCAGCATGGTGTGTTATCTCTCACATCCAGCTGGAAAATTCTTCAAGTCTCATATGAGAGGATGGTCTCATTATGAAACAGAGGAAGGACCCAAGCATCCACTATGCTTTTCATGCTTGGAGACAGAGAGGGGGCTCAGAGCTTAGGGGAGGACCCCTCACAATGCAAAGGACAGCTAAAATAATAAAGACGCGTCATCCACACTACTTTTTTTTTTTGCACAAACTGTAACATTCTTGGGGAAGTTAAAGGGAAAGGAAAAATGCATTTTTTGAAGAGGAGGGTGATGGAGGACAGGAGGAAGAAATGGAGAGTGATTTAAGTGTCTAGTTGGCTTTCAACTTAGCCTCTAAGGCTTTTACCTAACCCTGTCACTGTCCCAACACCTGCTCAGGGCTGACAGCCTTGGTAATTGATGGGCTGGTGGGGGCTCTTTTCTGCAGACACATTAAGGCAGGAGGGGACACTCCAGCCCCCACCCAGTCGCCTGGCACGGGGGCCCGGGAGGCGAGCAGATCCAGGGCCTGGCCACGTTGTGGGGAGTGAGGGGATCGATTCTGTCAGTCAGCCTGCCCAGCTCCTGTCAGGCTCGGGACCATTCACCTGCTCCTCAGAGTCATTAGAACTCCCAAATCTCTTTGAAGTCCTTTTCTATTAGACACATACTCCCGTGTTTTGATTTTTTTGCTCCCAAACTCATTTTTTTAAATATAATTACCTGCATTGAACCACACTTACCATCCGTGGGCTGAGAGCGGGCAAATGATTTATTAGTCTTGGTTTCTAACCATGCAGCGCAGCTCGGGATTGATTTGGCCAGTGACACACACAGCGGGCCCGCCGATGCGGGGCGGGGTGGGGGGTCAATGTCAGAATGATGCTTCTCGTGCAGACACGCACGCGGGGACCTGGGTCTCGGTGTTTAGTCGGCAGACTGTGACATTGCAGATGCGGAGCCTCCAGTCTGGGTGGGTCACAACGGGGCGGGGGGCGGGGGGTTGGTGCTGGAAAGCCTTGAGGGGGTGGTGCCGGATTGTTTCTCTTTAAGTAGAAAGTAAAACGGTGTGAAAAGAGGGGACAGCTGTACAACTCATATAGTTTCTGGTGAGGCTCCCCAGATTTCTTTTGTCCATGCTTCTGCTCACCTTGTGTACAAGGGTTTGTGTGTGGCCCATTGTGGTGGTGGTGGGTGGTGGGGCCTCGACCACTTGACTTGGCATTTGGGTGGCCCTCCATTCACACCCAAATCAAGGCATCCATCGATGTAACCATTTCCCACCGATAGACATTATTACTTCCGGGGCTGATTCTCCTTTCCATCGATGGTCAACTTGGAGAATCACCTGTCCTCACACACAAGATGCTGACTCTAAGTCATAGCCATTGTGCTTGGTACGCGGGCAATATTCAGTAGCGGTGACTTCCTTCCTTTGTCATTCCCTCTTGTCCAGAACAGGAAGATGGACACTGACCGAAACTGCTTGGGACAAGGGAGAAGATGATGTGAGGAGGACAGGAGGGACCCAGTGTGACTTCTGTGGGCTCCAGGAAGTTTTTTTGCCTTTCTTTTGCCTTTCATGGGCCCCTTTTCTGTAAAAAAAAAAAAAGAAAGAAAGAAAAAAGAAAAGAAAAAAAGAAAAAGAAAAAATGTATTTTGCTACAAGTTACCACTAAAGATGACATCATTACTATTATATATTAGAACTTTTTCTTCCACCGAAAAGTTTGCATTTATTCCTTCTGGCTTCAAAAGAAATTACACTATTTGCACGGGCCTTCGAAGTATTACGGACCCTGGGGACTGTGGCTGCTGGGCCTAAGGGAACCATTGGCTCTGGAGAAGAGGTGTCAATGACATGTAATGTCAAGTAGAAAATATAAAATAACACGATCTCTTCCCCAGTGATGTGCTACATAAGGCATACAAAGCATGTTTTATTTATTTATTTTTCAAGGAACTCTGTGGTCTCTTAGGTATGAATGCTGTCCACTTTCCATTTGCAAGGTAAGGTTAGAGCCCACCTATTTTGACTCTAAGACATTCCCTGAGGTTTGGACTTTCTGGATAACTCTGGATATGAATTATTTATTTATTTTTCTAGTTATGATTTTCACCTAACTTTCTATGACTGTGTCATTAGATTGTGGTAAATTATAGTGCTATTTGACAACTGATTTACTCTTTCAACCAACCAGGAAAACTTGGGATGCTAGGAATTTTACAATAAATCTCTTTGCAACATAATAATAATGAAAAAAATCCCCGCTGCCCCCTGCAAAGGAGGCTGTTATAAAGCAAATGATACCTTCTAATGTATTTGCTTGTTACTTGGGTTTTTCAACTACTGAAAAATTTTAAACTGGGTATACCTATCCTTTCTAACCTGGTGAGTCCTGAGGGATTGGGCCATTGCTCTGATTCTTTTTTCTTTTTCTTTTTTTTGCTACTCTGACAAATGTTTCCCTGTTATGGGAGAAGAAGTACAGTGTCGTTGATAGTAGCTTGGGCCATGGAAACAGTTGAGTGTGGTTCAGATCCGGGCTCTACCATTTGCTCCAGACGATCTTGCACAAGTGACCGAAATGCTCTGTGCTTTAGTTTCCTCCACTATAAAAGGAGGATAAAATGCAAGTATCCTTCGTTCTTCAAAACAAATATGTCCCTGAGATAATGTAAGACCGTGAATATTCATAGAGCAGAAACCTATATCCTATTATTTAAAGTAGGGGAATAAAAGGAGTGCATTTCTAGGTCATCCTAGAACTCCCCCGACTGCCCCCCTCCAAATCACTAAAACTCAAACCTTTCATAACAATCCAGTCAAGATTGCTGCTGAACACAGAAGTGTTTAAAATATCATCTCAGTTTTTAATCACTTAGTTAACTGATCCTCGGGTATGTTTGTGTGTATAGTAATTCCCAGGGTTATTGTCTTTGTACATTTCATCATCCGTACACTCTAATATAAATGAAGTAAAATGTTAAAAACACATAAAAATATCAAAACATGTAGTGAAATAAAATAGACAAGACAAACAAAAAAAGAGTCCTAAGAGATTGAAGACCCACAGATTGAAGGTGAGTAAGATTGAGAGGTGAGAAAGGAGACATGGAGGCTGGGGTCACTGTTGTCTGTAAGATGTCTTGAAGATACAACTCTTTGACCCATAGGCTGTGTGAGTAACTTGGACATTATCTTTGTGATCAACAGCACTAGAAAGAGTGTCCTCTATTGATGTAAGAGTGTTGATGGCAAAATTTCATTCTTCATATAATCTTGAGTGGATGGTGACCCAAAGCCCCTGATGTAATCATGGCTACAGGGCATATGATTCAAATGCTACCCAACAGACAACACATTCATTCATTCTCTTCACCATGGCTCTAAAGGGCATTGGCATCTTTGGAGGAGTACACCAGTCTGAGTTTAAGCCTACAGCCTTCTTCATAATTTCCTCCAAAAATTAGTGTCAGCCTTGCCTTAGAGGCTTTACGTCCTGGCGCATTTTCTTGTCTTCTGCAATGCACAGAGAGGATGGTATCTGTTAAAAAAGAAAAGCACCTAACTTCAGCAACATAAACAATTTGTTTTGCAGTAAACCATCTCCCTTCAGGGTTTTCGGCTATTCTCAGGGGAGGATGTCTGCAGCCTCACCACCAGCAGAAAATATCCATTCTTTTGTATTTCAGTCTTTCTTAGATCTTTCCAACCATTGAGGCCTTGGCTTGGAACTCAGCTTCTCCACTGAATTTTCTCTCTCCTTCTTCTGACCTTTGAAAGTGATTAGCCCCCTCTGTTATTTCAATAGGGTGTTCAGCAGCATCCCATGGGGGCCATCTAGCCCCTCACTGGGTGGGTGTTTTTCCAGTTTTTAGCAAATATGCTTTCCTGAGTAGATCCGTGAAGCTTTCCACATCTGATCACACTTCTACAATTTTCTTTATTTTCCTATGCCTAGAAAAGCCATTGAGTCATTGTGAACTTGTATGTGACCAAGTCAAGTGGTCAGGTGGCTGTTTCTCCCGCTTCCACTTTTTGTCGAATGTATGTGCTTTTCTAGCCCTCTTGGTCTCACAGGATTTTCCACTTTCTTAGCAGGCATTTTCACCCTGTAAGGTAGGAAAATGATAGCAATAAGGCACAGCGTATATATTTAAAAACAGTATTGACAGGAAGTCAGTGAGCTTGACTTGGTCCCATGACTGTACAGCAGCTTCATAACCCTCTCTTCAGATATGGGAACGTCAAATAGTGAATTTGGGGTAAAGCTTTTTGTAGGGCTTTCTCACAAATATTCTGAGAGTCAAGGAAAGCATACTTATAGTACCTGCCTCATAGGGCAGTTACCAGGGTGAATATGGAATCCAAGGGCTGGAGGTTGGATGTGGGGTGCGTTGACATTGCATGGCACCTCTGAAATCCGGAGCCCAGTGGCTCAGCCTTGCGGGTCATCGGTGATGTATTGCTTCTGTAACTGGCCTCTCCCATACGCCACCATGCTCAAAGTAGCTTGAATGGTTGCACTTCTGCCATCCCTGTTCCATGGAAACTACCATAGAGAGGAGTCCTGGAGGACTGTGAGAAAGAGAGGCCCCGAGGGAGCTTGGAAGTGGCTAATGGGAGATAAAAGAAAAGAGGTAGAGAAAGAATAAGAACAAAAATAAGTTTCCTTCTTTCAAGGAAGCTCGGTGGATTCTGCCTTGGGTCTCTGGGTCTTTTAGTGTGCAAAGAGGCTGGGACAGAGCTGAAAGGTCTCTGTGTGGCCTGTAAGAGTCCAGGGAGGCAGGAAGTGGAAGAGTTCTCTGGACTGACACTACGAGGGTGGACAGATTCTCCTGGGACACACCTGGCTCACAGGAAACCTGTCAGGGAGAGCAGAGCAGAGAATCACCAGCTTCCGCTGCTGGCTTCTGGTTTGACGTGAACACTGTGTTTCTGCAAGTTAGCTTTGCTTCACTGTTAGGTCTGTGAGTTAGCAGTGTTGACAAGACACATGCGTAGGCTGAGATATCTCCATGGCCTACACACACTAGGTGAATTTAACTCTCCATGGAATTCTTGATCTGGGCACTTCAGGCCATACAGAGGGATATTCAGATGGTGAAGAGAATTATGTTCTTCGTAGGACTAATTTCTGGATTTTGTTTCATATTTTTTTTCATCGAGCTGGTAAATGTTGAATAGAAAACTAAAGCATTATTTTGGGTCAGGTTTATGTAGAATAACAACGAAACATTTCGTCGGACCAAAGGAACCAGCTGGACCGAGTTCCCCCATTCATTACCTCTGGCTTTGTAACTTTCTTGCTTCTCCAGGGAATTGCTTCTGTTAATGGAGTGGGAAACATCAAAGCTTTGGAACACAGATTCTTAGTGAATAGAGAGAAATGAACGTATGTGGGGAGAAATACATATAAGCCAGATAGAACTTTGATACAAAAATCAGATGTGATCTAATGACCCTTTCACTTTAGGAATGATGTCTGGATTTTAAATGCCTGACTTAAAATGACTATTACATCACTGCCACCTGCTGGCCAGAAAAGGTATTAGGTTAACATGCCATCAGTAAAGGGTCTGGTCTTTATGAGGCAGAGTAAATGAACTGCTTCCTGTGGTGGTTTCTATACATAAAAGGTCTTTCTCTGAAAAAAAAAAAAAAAAGTGTCTAAAGTTTTTTTGTATAGAAAATGTTTTATTATTCTAATATTAACATTTTTTATGTATAAAAACATCATCATTGTAGAAAGTAGGGAAAAAATAGGAAAGTATTAGGATTATACCGAAAATATTTTCTTAACGTGAAAAGATTTTGAAAAACAAAATGGGATTGTGCTATGTATATTGCTTTGTTTTATTCAGTTATTGAATTAATTTTTCTTTTTTTATCATGAAATATTTTAAGCATACCCTAAAATATAGAATATAGCAGATGCCCATGAACCCCCTTATTCAGGTTTAACTCTTTTAATATTTTACTGCATGGTTTGCTTTAGAATTTTTTACAAAAGAAATACAACTCTATAGGTGCAGGTGAAATTCACATCTGTCCCTACCCTGCCCATCAAATTGCCTTCCATATATCCATCAACAATTGATCAGTGTGGTATTTAAAGTGCACTGAAAATTGTACACAGTTGGGTGATACACTATATTTTTTTTCAATTTTCTTTTTCCACTGAACATTGTATTTCTGAAATATGTTAACGTTTTTATATGTAAATCTAGTATATTAATTTTACATGGTTGAATTAAAAATTCCAGTCTGGAAAAACTGATCTTTAACTGGAGAGTTTAATCCATTTACATTTATTGTGAGTATGTTTAGATATATTTCTACCACATTATTGTTATCTACTTATCATGCTTTGTTTAAATATCTTTTTCTTTTCTGGTAGAGACTGAGTATTTTTAAAAATTGTTTTTCCTCATTTAATTGTTTTGAAGCTATATCTTCTTTTTTCCTACTCTTAAATCTGTACTGTGCCCATTTGACTTAAGTCTAGAGGTAATAACCATTGCTTCTCTTCTCCTGAGGAGTACAAAGACCCTAGAATGTTTCTTTCACATTTCTCCCATCTTCCATGTTATATTTTCCAGCATTTAATTCCTTATTGTTTTAGATCCCCCACATTAGCTGCCACATCACCACCATCATCATCATTATTACCATCCTATAGCAATCAATGCTTACTTAGATTTATCCACATGGCCACTTGTTACATTTTGGTGTGTGTGGCTTGTTTTAGGTTTTAATGCTTGTATTCTGTATTCCAGCAATCTTTTTTGGGAAAGATTTTTTTTGGAAAGGATAAAAGAATGAAAAGATGAAAGAATACAGTTAACAGTGGGATCTAAATTGGGCTGTAGTAAAAACTGAAAGGGAGAAGGAAACAAGAACCTAAAGAACAAGAAGATATAAAGTTCAAGACCAACAGATCATTTGCCTAAAGCAACAAATGGGGTTTATTCCCTCTTGCCATCTCAAATATGAAAGGAACGCTTCTGGATTCCAAGTTACAAACACATGAACAGGTTATGTGTATATATATATTCTATATAAGTTGACTTCTTGCTCTGTATGGTCATGCAACTGTGGGCTGCCATCAGTTTGTGCACCATGAACATCTGTTAGTAGAATCCACCGCCCTGGAATTGGAAAGTGGAATTGGATAAAATACCAGGTAATTTCTTAAACTTGAACTACGCATACCTTCTTTTTCCTTGACTATCTGAACTGATGAAACAGGATACGGAGTCAGATTTACTCCTTTTGAGAAGCAAATAGATGAAGAAACAGAGTCGGAGTTTTATGTGATACATACAGATGTCCTTTATTATTTTATTATTTTACCTTTTTTCTTACATTGCCTGTTTGCTCTTGTTGGGAAAGCTTTCAACTTTGCATGACCACAGGCATGGCCTGTTAGGAGGGACATATTAAATTGCTTTGTTTTTTGGAAGTTGCTTTAGGAGTGGAGGGCCATTGAGGGTTGTATTTTCATAGCCTCCTTTTATCCTTTTTTTTTTTTTAAGATTATTTATTTATTTGAGAGAGAGAGAGCATGAGCAGGGGGAGTAACAGAGGCAGAGGGAGAAGCAGCCTCCCTGCTGAGCAGGGAGCCTGACACAGGGCTCCATCCCAGGACCCTGGGATCATGACCTGAGCAGATGCTTAACTGACTGAGCCACCCAGGAGCCCCAGATAGCCTCCTTTTAAGTGGGCAGATACTCTGATGAGTTGAGGCAATCCGAGTAGAATGTCTTAGCCTTATTGGCAATCCCTTTCGTTGTTCCTGACAGAAGGAATCTCCTTAGAAGCAATCACAGTAGACACATTTAGCTCCTTGGATCACAGTAGGTTAGCCTGGAAAGCTCTTTAGAAATGTGTTCATCCAGCTCCATAACTTTCCAGAAGGAGAAATGAGGTTTTAGAGTGGTAGATGATTCGTAATGGCAATGCTCACCAGCTTACCCTGTGGGACACTAGAAGTAGCTTTGTAAACTCATCGATGACCCACACATACCATTGCAAATAATGGCGTCTCTCATCAGAATCCTGGCCTCCACCTCAGGGTCTGGGGAGCACTGAGCTGGAAGTCAGGAGCCTGGGGTTCTAGTCCTGCATGGCCACCCCAGCTAGTGACCAGAATCTTCATCTCTGACACGAGCCAGTGGAGAGCAGACCCCTGTTTTCATCCAGCTATAAATGCCCCCATGTCTCAGTTCCTGCCTGGAGTGAGACGTATAGTTTGCAGAGCAGAGTTAGACCATATATAAAACTACAGCTCTGACCCACCACCTGTAGCATCCTGCCCAGGAAACCAACCCTTTATCTATACTAACCAACCCAGGAAGCCAGCCTGCTATAAGCCAGACCTGCAGGAAGCCATACTGTGATGTCTAGTAACGATCCAGGACAACAGGCTCCAAATAACCAGGACTTGATTAATAACTGACAGCGTCTCTAATTTTGTCCCTGCTTCCAGTTTAGGACCAACCAGAGAAAGCCAAATGGGCTCCTCTAAGCGATAACATAGGATGCCCCCTTCTAGTTCGCTGCCACTAGCTTCCCCATGGACAGCTTCTCTGATCAGGGCATAACTGAAGCCTTCCCTTGTTTGCCACTCCTCTGCCGAAATGCAAGTGACAGTGGCTGATTCACTTGCCATAGCCAGCTCTGAAATGCCTTTGCCTCTTCTCATTTGGTTGGTCTTGTTTATTTCCACACAGCAGTAATACTAGGGATAGGGAACTAGAACCCTGGACTCCATCTCTGCCCACTCCCGCCCCCACCACCTTCCTCCTGACTACTGAGGGTTCTAGCAAGAAGGTCCGAAGCCAGGGACCCCTGGAGAGCAAAGGACTCCCCCTGCAACACACCCATTCCTGTTCTTTTAAATCCTGTTTTGTGGCATTTCCCCCGTGGCTGACCCCAATGTTATTGATAATGACGGAAAAAAAAAAAAGAGACTTTTTATGGGATGTAAAGTCCATGTAACTTTAACCTGGGTCCTGCTGCTGGCGTTGGATTTGGATGTAGGTTTCTGGCCAGTTTTGTCACCTGTGAGCTGGAAAATTGCAGCTTTGGTTTGGGTCACCGAGGTTGGGTCAAAAGTCTGTTTGAGAGCAGTCGAGTGTGAAACCCAGTCCGTTTTGCTCAGACCCAGATAATCTCCCTTCGGCTTGCTTCAGCCAATGATAAATAATTTAGTATTTTAGAGCAAGGGAATGTGGAACTTTTAAAAAAAGGTATTAAAAAAAAAAGGAAGACTCATCTATTCAGTGGTTACTGAACACATGCTATCTGCTAGGGTCATGCCTTACTATCAAAATATGTTCTCATCAAGTCTGTGAAAGTACAAGTTTACGCAGACCCGGTTGATTCATTGTTACCACTTGCTGTGACTTTCTCTTTTCTGCACTTTACAAGTTTGTTGGTCCACAGAATGTTGGATGAGAAAAAGGCATAAACTGCCGTTTCTTCATATGAGGTCCTCTGACCACCTGCATCCACACTTTCCCGGATGCTTATGATAAGAATTCAGTTCACCTAGATCTGCAGACTTGGACATTCTGAGGGGTGGGGGGTGGAATCTGCCTTTTTTGGCAGGCTCCTTCCGAGAGCTTATGAACACCAATGTCTAGGTCACATGGCTTCTGTGTTATTGGCTGTAGAGGGATTTTATTATATATGAAGAAACTCAGCCAACGAGGTTAAGTGGCCCGCTAAAGGTCACAGAATCAGTTAATGGGTGCTTGTAACATACAAAACCCAAGGAGCTGAATGATAAAACGATTTGCATCTGAGTCTCTCTGAGGCTTCAGGTCAAGTGCCTACTATTCACAACTCATAAAAGAAATCACTTAATAAAATGTGATACTATTCTCAGTCAAAAGTTCATTGATGGGGGTGGAAAAGCTGGAGCTGTTTCTGGAACCCTAGTTTCTTTGCGTGTAGATCCTGGGCAGCTGAGCGTTAGGGTCTGGGAGATGGGGACCCCAATCCAGCCCCTGGCTCAGAGCGAGCTCTCACCCCCTCCAGTGAAGGAATTGGGAACACCAGTCCCCATTTGTAAAGCTGTGAGAGCAGGGCCCCCTCCCCTCTCAGGAGGGGTCAAGTCTGTTATAGCATCTTTGAGTGGAGTCTTTGTCAACATCAGTTTCCCCCTGTGGTTTGGGGAATTCTGGGGAGGTTTCAGCCATAATGGAAAAAATCCTTTTCCAGGTTTTTTTTGGAATCACCTAATTGCGAAGACTGTTTTCATTGGAATGATGCCCCTCCTTCCCTGTCTCACTCCATCCTTTTCTGTTTGTTTTATTTTATTGCAGTCACTTTTACAGGGCTGGTGATCACCTCCGGGTGGGGGCGGGGGGAGAGTAAATGTGTCCCGAGTGGCGGCTTTGCCACCTTCCAAAGCTGCAAGCATCTGTCACAATGTCACAGCACCCAGTGGCGCCCTGCAGTTAAGAGTGTGGCTCCTGGGCAGGACCGGTCCCTGGGGGAACCTTCCCACACTGCTGTTCAAATGAGCAGAGAATAGTGGCCAGATCTATGTGCTTTCAGAAATAGAAAATAAAAGTGAAATGAGCCCTGCATTTTTGTAGAACCTGCACTTTCTTTTTTTTTTATTTTAAAGATTTTATTTATTTATTTGACAGAGAGAGACACAGTGAAAGAGGGAACACAAGCAGGGGGAGTGGGAGAGGGAGAAGCAGGCTTCCCACGGAGCAGGGAGCCTGATGCCGGGCTCGATCCCAGGACCCTGGGATCATGACCTGAGCCGAAGGCAGATGCTTAACAACTGAGCCACCCAGGCACCCCGAACCTGCACTTTCTTGAACAAAACAACATTTCTGCAAAGCATAGTATGCCCAGAGAGAGAGAATTCTTCCTGAAGCAACAGATGGTAAGGAGTCCTTCTTGCCTGCTTTATTTATTCTGGATTCCAAAACTGCATCTGCCAAAGTCAGGCAGATCTATTGATCCATTTGCAATGATCCAATCCATTTGGTGTCCATGTACGAGAGACCATACATGCCAGACAGCTGGGTCCCGATAGAAGCATCTGGCTGAGGGGAAAAAAAAGCAGGGGATAATACAAGTATAATTTGATACAATTCTTCTATATGTATAGAATTGATGGACATACACCAGTATGTTTGCATTAGTTGGAACTGGTTGGGGGCATCCCCCCCTTTGTGTGCCTTTATTTTGAGAGGGGCAAGTTTTTAGTTATTGTGATTGGCAAGACCCCAAAGTAATGCTTATGCAAATATATTTACAGAAAGAATAATGGTGGGGCCTTAGCCAGCATTTTTAACGTATGGGATAGTAGAGATGAGTTACTCCCCATTTTTCCTGACAGAAGGAGGCAGCCGGTCGATGTCTCATACTCTTGTACCATTTTTAACTTTTTTGTAGTGCACGCATTTTGTTACTTCACTTTGTCCTTGCAACTTCACACCACCCATGAGAAACAGAGAGATAAACGACCCACTGAAGTCTAAAATGATGGCAGGTCCCCAGCCCGTAGGTTGGGCATACCATCTTTGAGGTGTCAGAGCACTTATGTGGAATAGAGGTCAGTATCTTTGACATCAGGACTTGCCTGGAAAAAGCAATATAGTCAACCATCCACCTATGAGCCTGCATTTCCTTCCAGACCCCCAAGGAAGAGGATGCTGGAGACCAACTCCTGCCTCATCTCCTGCTGCCTTCGTGGAAAATATGGCTGGGAGATCGCATCCCTATCGTGGAGCTGCTTTTATTTTATTTATTATTTATTTATTTATTTTTTAAGATTTTATTTATGAGAGAGAGAGTGCACAAGCATGAGCAGGGGGAGGGGCAGACTCCCCGCTGAGCGGGAGGGGGGCACTCCATCCCAGGACCCCAGGATCATGACCTGAGCGAAAGGCAGCCGCTTAATCTTCCGAGCCACCGAGGTGCCCCAGTGGAACTGTTTTTAAAAGAAGGTGCTAGTGGCAGAGACAGCTGGGAAACACTGTGTTTGAAAAGAAGTTTCCTTCTGCAAGCCTTCCTACAACGTGCGCACAGCTGTATGTGGGGAGTGGGTTTGGATGAGATGCAGTGGGATGGGGACACAGCCTCGATGAAAAGCACCCCCCCACCTCCCGCCCCCAAGGAGGGAGGCAGGAGGTTAACAGGAGAGAAGAGCACGAGGCTGTGAACCAGACAATGGAAACCTAGAAAGGAGGAGGAAAATTTCCCAGAAAGATATGTAGATAAAACTGCCCCTTCCTTATTCTTCTTGGAAGCACCAGGGGTTGCTTGGTTGGGAGTGGGGAGGAACATCATTCTGGAGACATTTTTTAAAGGGGTTTCTCAGGTGTAAACCCCACTGAGAGAGCTGAGGGAGAGGGGTATGAGTGGGGACCAGCAGGAGGGCAGAGGCTCCCAGAAAGGAGGGCCAGCGGGGCCCAGGACCCATGTGGACATGGGCCTCAGCTCGAGGGAGAGAGTGCAGAGCGGCTGGGTGTTAAGGCCGGTGGTCCGTTCACCAGCAGGGGCTGGTGAGTGAGCAGATCTCAGGGCCCCTTGGAGGCAGCAAAGGGGAAGTAGGAGGATGAGAGGGGCCTGTACAAAGGGGACTGGCTTAGCTGAATGGCTCTCCTCTCTGTTCAGACTGTTAGTGGGAGCCGGGTGATCGAGAATCCCTGAGCACCAGGAACGTATACTAAACATGTCTTTTTATTCTGGAGTTTTGATGTCTGGGGACTTACTGATCTGGGGAAACAGCCTCTCCCAAGACTAGCCAATACCTCGAGATCGTTGGAGGTCTCACCTGGGAGTACACCTTTCACCAGCCAATCCAGAGTGCCCCATACCTGCTTCCTCTATCTTGCTCTTATACTCTGGGCCACTGACCCCCTGCCCTAATCACCCCAGAGCCAGGGACTGCACAGCTAGGGACAGCCCCGCCATCCAGAGTCCGCTGAAATGATTTTAACTAGCTAATCCTAAACCTGCTTACCCTGCCTCGCCCACTCCCTCCTGTGGGAACCACAGTGAGGCTCTTGTCCACGTTTTTGTTCCTGCTCCCTCTGCCTCCTGACCTAGCCCCATGCCTCCCCATGCAGCCCTGTGTGCCATGCTACCCACTTCTAGGGAACTGTGAATAAAAACTTCATTACAGTCATTTCTGTGTCTGCCTGTCTTTTTTTTTTTTTTTTAAAGATTTTATTTATTTGACAGTGAGAGATACAGCGAGAGAGGGAACACAAGCAGGGGGAGTGGGAGAGGAAGAAGCAGGCTTCCCAAGGAGCAGGGAGCCCGACGCGGAGCTGGATCCCAGGACCCTGGGATCATGACCTGAGCCGAAGGCAGACGCTTAACGACTGAGCCACCCAGGCGCCCCTGTGTCTGCCTGTCTTACCATACCTGGTAAAAACCAATTCCAAGGTAACAGAAAGCGAACAGGGTCTGGCCCAAGTGAGGATGGCAAATTCTGTGCCCCCAGCATTCTCGATTTTTCTTTCTCTCTCTCTCTGACACTCCTTGGTATTCCCAGCGGCACCCAGTGTTTTTATGCTCCTGGTCCCTGCACTTCGTTTGAAATTACTTGCAGGGTCACTTAATCTATCGGGTGACTCCAAAATCAGCATCCTGTCTCTGACTTAGTAGCAGAAGCGGAACAGGGTGGAGGTGGGATGCGGGCATGGAGGGTGGGCACTCTACTCCTCTGCTATCTGACATTGTCTATAGGCTGGAGAGTAACACAAAGCACACACAGTTTGTGACGTCTCACATGGCCTCCACACATAACGAAAAAGAAAAAGACATCTCTGAATTATGCAAACCTTTTGGAAATTTTCACGACAGAAGGTTTCGGATATTCTCTAACCAAAGGTGATTTAAATACCGAACAAAAAAGATCCCGTCGATGTCTTACTCCATTATGAAATCTTCCTAGGGGTAGTAAGGCTGCAGAGGAGATGCTAATGTTTGATGTTATCTTTAAAATAAATTCCTTCCCTCTTAACACTAGAGGTCACTCTGCGACCACATATGTGAAATTAGCACCCTGGGGCCGGGAAGGTCAGAGCAGCTAATCTGTTTAATTGCTGAACCCTGAGTCAAATTTGTACCTAATTACGAGTTGCTTTGATGCAGCCCCGCTTCTATTAAAAGTTTCCCTCTTTCCTGCGGAAATGTGCTGTTGTGATGCCTCAGCAGTCCCTCTTCGGGCACCGTCTTCCCACCCCTCTAGATGTTTTCTGTGTTCATTTTCCAGGTGGAGAAAAGTACCTGCCACTTTGGTATCAAGTGCTGATACCTTGGTTTATATTTCTTTATGACACTGAGATAGAGACAAATTTAATACAACCCCGGTGATGGGTGAGTGAAGACCACAGGCAGGTCAAACTGAGTGGAAGCAATTGTCCAGAATGGTCTGGAAGTTTCTCTTTTCTGTTTTCGGAGATACATAAGAGCAGCTTTGCATCCAGTGGATGGAATTTGCATCTGATGTGGTTGAGGTTTGGCTGAACCTCGCGATGGCCTATCAGTTGGAATTTAAAAGCCTAATACCAGTGTTCCTAGAAAATGTCAATTTTCTTTGGTTTGTACCTTTTCAGAGTAATGTTATTTCTGATTTGGGTAGCTGTAGCTTTGGATTTTTACCCTTGCGGAAATTTCATATATAATTGCAGGCAAAAATTTGCATTTTTTAATTAACGGCTCCTATTCATTGGAATTTTGTCTCTGGCCAGTGGGACCTGTGAGGCCTTTGCAGTGTCCTCATTAAGGGACAGTGGGGTTTCTGAGCTGGGCAGGCAACAAAGACCCAAATACCAAATTTAACAGTACATAACAGGAATAATGGAAGCCTGTCACTCTCTCTAGTAGTTTCCTGAGGTTTGCTGAGGACTTTGCAGGAGAAGCAGGCGATGCACAGGATATGCAGGGCTTTCTTCTCTGGAGGGCGGGCTCCGCTCCTGGAGGTCAGTGTTAGAGGTGCCTTGACATTGGCAGTCTCCTGCTGATCTGCTAAGCCCCCAGCACTTGCCGCAGCTGGAGAGCTGATGTGCACACAGTGGAGATGATGAGCTGTCCTAGGTCCACTTCCTCGCATCCTGGGGTGGCCTTGTTTAGAACGACCTTAACTATGGGCAAGCCAGACCGTGCCCCCCTGCCCCAGGATTGCACCATAATCACGTAATTGCCCTGACCCCTCTGTGTTGTACCCAGATCTGGATTGAATTTGTGGTGGTTTTTTTTTTTTTTTGCTTAGATTTAGAGCACTCAAGGCAGTTGAGATCATTATTCTGTGTAAGGAGATAACAGAAATACTCTATGGCCAACTTATCTCAGCACCTAACCCGCCTGCCCACCATTGATTTCCCATCTGGGTTCACAAGGTGCTGGATGTAGTGGATCAATTTAACAGCACTGATGTGGCTCAAACATTCCCATAATCTATATTATCAGTGGGCTGCCTTCCTGATGTCCTCACCTGACTTGGTCAGATGGCTTCTTGATCGGAGAAATGAAAGGGGGCATTGGGAGGTCTTTAAGGAGCTACTCTGAAGCGATGAGGGGGCACTCATCATGTCCATACCCCCCCCCCCATTTTTTACTAGTGTACATGCTTACATCCCCCTGCTTAGATTTAAATTAAAAGCCCTAATGAGTCTCCTGTTTTCTCGCAGCCTACAAAAACACCATTCGGGGAGGAACTGTTTAGAAAGCAGGTTTTTACTTAATAAACAGTGATCAATCGAACTGATTAACCATGAACACATTCCCGCAGAGTCTGTTGGTAATTGTAGTTCACGTGCATCAGACTATTAAATGGCTGCCTGTAGACTATTTGCAAGCTCTTTCTCTTAATGGAAATAGGGGTAGGGGTACCAGCCTCTATTGACAGCACTTTTTGGGTGAGGGACTGCCTGAGCCAGCCTTTGTCCCCAGCATGTCTTTGCAGTATCTCTATCAATTGTGGCCATTTACTAGGCACTCCAAGACATTTCCATAAACCTCCCATCTGTTTTGTTTTTTGTTTGTGCTTTTACTAATTCACGTGATAATTAGATCTCCTCATGCTGGCTTTGTGGCTTTACATAAACCACAAGTGTTTGGAGCTGCCTGCGTATTAGAATTAGTGCTGTATGCTCTGCAAGGCTTATTACCGCCGGTTTCTCTCTGCTTGCTAAAACTACAGCTAGAAACTGGCAGCATTAGCCAACTAGCTGCCTCTGAAGGGAGATGAGAATGATGTAAAGGAAGGCAGTTTGTGCAGGAGAGACACCAGTTGCTGGCTGTAGCTGGAGGGGGCGCCTGGAGCTGCAGCTGATGAGCGCAGTGGGGAGCAGGGGTTCTGCTGGGCGGGCTGCCTAGGGCTCGGGGCCCACCTCCAGGCCCAGAGGACTGGCCGCTCTCTGTGTGACAGAGAGGAAAGGCACCAAGGAGGGGACACCTGCCATTTGGAGTCCCCACTGAAGCTCCAGCTTATTTGGGGCAGGTTTCTGAGCCTTTCTGGGCTTAGTTTACCAACTTACCAAAGGTGCAAAAGAGCAACCCCAGTGTATTCCGCATGGCCAGGATTCAGTAAGACAGTGAACGGTTCTGGAAGATGGGTGCATTTGTGTAGGTTGGAATGCCTTTTATGCCTTTGGTACTGTCCCTAGGAAAATGGGAGCAGCCAGAGATCTGGATCGCTGATCTCCAGACTTCCTGACAGAATAGGGTGCCTCAGGGCCAAGTTCTCTCTTGCGCCCTCTCGTGGTTCACCTACGTACTCTTCGGACTCATACTCTTGGGTCCTGAGCTTTCAATTGTGAGTGTAATTACAGGGCCCCGTCCTCAGAAAGTTTCCTTGGTCTGAGGACGGACCCAGGTGTTGGTGCATTTCACAACCTCCTCAGGTGGCTCTAATGTGCAGCCAGGCTAGGGAACTTCTGATATAAACCAAGAAAGGATAGAATCCCTCATGGCCGGTCTAAAACCATGTATGTTTGGTTTTGAAATGTTTATTGTTTAGGTGTTTGTTTTTATTTTACTTAACATTTACCTGATTGGTTTTAATCAAAAAGTGTCCAATCCTCTGGGAAGACCCCGAAGGTTGCCTGGCTTCACAGCGATTCCCAGCCCTTAACCCCTTCTAGTACAGAGACTGAAAAAAACAAAAAAACAAAACAAAACAAAACGTGATCGCCCAACTGCTTTTCGTGCAGTAGGGACACCTGGGAAGGTAGGGGAGCAAAGTCCTGGCACACTCTTCTTGAGGGGAATGTTGACTATGAATGATACAAAGCCTGAAAATCTGGGAAAACCGGCTCTGAAATGAGAAGCAACATCCCCCCCACCCTGGGCTCCAGCTCTGTGCCCAACGCAGGGGATCTGTGTTTTTGATGTAGAGGAATGGAGAGCCGATCTCAGAAACTTAACTGGGGACTGCACCTCTTCATACATGTATTATAAAAATTCGTGTGTTGTAATAGCGTGGACCTTCATCACAGATTGCGGGGTCGATCACTCCTCGTAAATCTGTAAATCTTTTCTCTTCCCGCAGCACTAAGTTAAAGACCCCTCGCCTCCAGGCACCCAGCACAGCACTCAGCCTTTCAGCACCGTGTCCCATCTCGGAGGTAGTGGCTGGCCTCGCGCCTGCGCTCTCCCTATCACTGGTGTGCACCTTCCCCGACTGGATAGATCATTAAGAGAATTGGTTTACAAGGCTCTTGCTGAGCTGTTGACTGTGGGAGAGAAAGTAAACAGACGCTAGATAGAGCTGTAACATATGATGTTATATCCAATGCTTAATGAGGCCAGTAAAAACAGGAAAGCAAGATTAGCCGCAGATAAATGAACATGCCTGGTGTAGAATCAAGAGTTGACTGTATTTTATTTGATTTAGTTCTAGAAATAGCAGATGTTGTGTCAATTATTGCAAAGTAGTTCTCACTAATCTCTTCCCTGAATTCATCTCGTTGACTGAAATGGATTAAAAAATTATTTCGTTTCCATGATTATGAGGGACATACCGTTTCATGTAGAAAGTGTAAAGAGGACTAAATCAGAGAATTGACATGACCAGTAATTCCACCGCTAGTGATCGTTCATAACATTTAGATAACGTTTACAGGTGCTTACTGGGTGCCAGGCTCTGTTTAGGACCATTGCTCTGTTGGCACGTCAATCAAATTCTCTACAAAGAGAGAACAACTAGCAACCGTTTGCTTGAACATGAGGAAAGTGAATAGCTTCTCTCCTATTACACGCTCGGACTTGATGCAGTCGGGATTCAACCCCAGCCGTGGGGCTCTGGAACCTGCATTTTTAGCCACAAAGACCCACCGCCTCTGAGGGAAACTGCTGATACCACGTAGTTATCATTTATGCCCTGAAAGCACATACAGATTTTACAAATTTGGAACCATATTCTATATGCTGGTTTGCAATCTGCTTTGTCATGTTACTTTATATGCCATTCTTATAAATCAGTTTTTGATGGCTGCATAGTATTCTTTTCTATGGAGATGTACAGGAATATTTTAAACACTACATCAAAAACTAATGATGGACTGTATGGTGACTAACATAATAAAAAAAATTCATCTATTAACTTCAGGGATTTATGTTGTTTCTAGGAGTTGGTTGATTTTATAAGTAATGCTGAGATACAAACCAGTTTTATATACAGTTCTCTGAAGGAATCACTGATTATTTCCCCTAGAAAAATTCCAGAGGAAAACCTACTGGCAAAAAAAGAAAAAATATAGGTAGCTTTAATGATCTTGATACTGAAACAGGCTTAGTTTGGTGATTAGTTTTGATCATGGTGATGAAATGAATGGTTCGGTTTCAAATTTGTAGGTGTGATTACAACTCTGGCCTTAGCTATATGGCAAGAATGCATTTGATGGGCTGGAAAAAGTACCCCCAAAGCACTATGGTGGGTTGTCCTCCTTTGTTCCTTCACGGCACCGTGTACCCCTGTCATGTGTCTGTCTCTGCTTCTGGACTGTGAGCAGGAGGAGGGTCATGCACTGACCATAGGTTCACTGAACGTTCTCCAGGGGCTGGGCCCAGTGTGGGCAGGGCGCTGTCCTCACCTGAATCCCTGCACTCATGCAGAACTGAATGCTCTAGAAGCCCTTGATAAAGGGCTGCTGAAGGAACGCCCTCTCCCTCTGGTTCCCCTGATGTCCTCACTCATACTCAGCCTTCAAAACTCACCCAGGCACCTTCTCCTGGGATGGGAACAGACACTTAAGGGCAGAGAAGTGTGACAGGATAGCCAGCCCTTGGAAAAGTCTGGAAAGGTAGATCCTGCATTATTATCCCATTTTACAGATGGGGAAGCCAAGGCACTGGGAAGTTCGATAATTTGTCCCGGGCTACACTTCCAGTAAGCAGTAGGCTTGGGATTTGAGCCTGTATCTATTGAATTCTCAAGGCTCTGCTCTTTCCACTTCTACATGGGGCCTTTAGGAATGAAATGCAGCAATTCCAGTTAGGGTTACGTTTTAGGTTCAGCACTTGCCTGGACTCCTACAGGGTCAGTGTGGCCCACCCCAAGCCACCCAGAGAGCAGCGACTGGCCCGGTAGCTCTGCCTTTGGGCTCAGGTGATGGACTTGGAAGGCCTTGTGGAGAGGAGGGGGCCCTGTGGTTGCAGCAGGATCAGGCTGGCAGGAGTGTTTGGAATTACTCCCTCTGGACGCCCTTCACCCTGTTGCAATGCAGCTGGTGACAATAGTCTCACCTGGTTTCTTCTCATTAACAAAAATGACTTTCATTGCCGTGGCCGTTTTTAGCAAAATGGCTTCCAGCACATTGTCAATCTCAAGTAAGGAATCTAAAGGCTCTCGTGTTTGATCATTCATTCGTTTGGCTGCTTCTGAGCCCTTTCTATGTATCAGACCTCCTTCTCTGGCACTGAGAATCCAGAGGGAATTACAGGAAAGCTGCTCCCCCAAGGATCTCCCAGTTGAGACACTTGGACACGACTCACTCTTCCACCACCCAGAAATGGACAGTGGCTCCAGGAGCTAAGTGCTGTGGGCGTGAGATGAAGGGACAATCTATCTTAAGAGAAATTCTCTCTATCAGATGCAGAGGGATTGTGAGAAAGCTCCTTAGGAGGATCCTTTTTGGATAAAGAACCCAAACCAAAAAAAAAACAAAACAAAACCCAAAAAACACCAAAAAACAAAACACAAAAAGACCACAAAACATTAGAAAGTTGTAGGCAGAAATATATTACTACAGAATAAGTCAAAGGAATGATCAGGGTCAAGTTAGGCTGGGAAAAAAAAAAAAACTAGGAAGCAATGAATGGCAAGAAATTTACATCACAACTGAACAACTTTAAAAAGTGGGCTCATTTTAGTTTCTTATTTAGCCAATTAGTGAAAAAGAGAAAAAGGTAAATGGGAAAGAGTAATAAAAAGAATTGATTTTTCTCTCTCTCTTGCTGGAACATTTGCAAAGCTTGACATAATTTGCACTGATGTTTTCCTGGGAAGTGCATCAGGATAGCACTTGAAATAATTATGCTCCTAACAGGCCTGTGCCGACGACACAGAGCTGGAATCATAGAACAGAGCCTCTGGGGGCTGACGTCCCCCCAGGATCTGCAGGTGCCCCACTTGGGTGGAGAGAAGTAGCAGCTTCTGCAGTGGGGTTCCCAGAGGCTGTTTGGTGGAGGAGGAGAGCTTGGGGGCCATGCATGGCCTTGTATGCGGGAAGCTGTTCTTGGAGTCCCTTGCTGGGGAAAGGAGGTAGAGACTCTGAGACCAGCCAGGCTAGATGCCCGAATACACTGTGGGGACCCTGGCCCTGGGGCCACCTCCAAGGGCCTGATGTCAGGAGCCCCAGGCCTCACCCGCAGTGCTTTGTCTTGGCACAGAAAAACTGGCAGGAGAGGTGAGAAATTGCCGGCAACATATGCTCCCTCTGCCTTGCGTATTTCCGAGAGTGAATTTTGCCCATTAATCTGCACTAATACTGGGAATTGTGCCCCTGTGAGGGTCCTCAGCCTCATGCCTGCACCATTGGGCTGTCTGTGGTCCTGCCATGCAGCTCCCAGGGGGCTCTGAGGTCAGTAATTTGCAAATTAAGAAGGATTTACGTGATAGATTGTGATTGGTAGTTTCAAAAGGAGACTCTGGAGTCTTTCAGATCAAAAGGCTTTCAGAAGTGCCTTCCATTTTCACACCACCTGGTCCAGTGGCTCCACTGGGTTCAACCTAGTCATTCAGGCTTTAAAAATTCCATATCTTTGTTGAAGTTTAAACATTACAAAGCTCTGTCATAAATCACCTCCCTCCTGTGGCCACCTCCTCCATCGATGAGAAACCCCGGTTATAAATCAGGGTCAAATCAGACACGGTGGTACCCCCACTTTTAAGTAAGTTTATGAGGCTTTTTAATTGTAAGAAATAATGCTCCTGGTAGACATTTTAAACAATAAAGGTATAGCAAAGTCATAGAAATTAGCCATAATCCCACCAAAGGCAGCCCAAATATTAATTCCGGTACTTCTTTTTAAAAGATTTTATTTATTTGAGAGAGAGAAAGAGAGAGAGAGAATGCAAGAGCGCACAAGCAGGGGGAGGGACATAGAGAGAGGGAGAAGCAGGCTCCCCGCTGAGCAGGGAGCCCGACGTAGGACTTGATCCCAGGGCCCTGGGACCATGACCTGAGCTGAAGGCAAACACTTAACCGACTGAGCCCCCAGGTGCCCCTCTAATACTTTTTTTTTTCAGACAGCAGAGCTGTAGTTACAATATTGTTTATACTGAATGAATAGGAAGGGCTGACATCCATGTACTCTAGTACTTTTTTTTAGTTTTATCCCTCTAAACAATTCTGACAGCTTAGTGGCACTAACGTGTTGCAGGACAGGTGCTGGGACAAGGCAAACTTTTCCTTTCTTTAATGGATCCTCCTGACTGTATCTTAAGTTGTCTTACTGACCGTGAGTAGTGGTCATCTTCAGGCAGGACCAAAATGTAGCCTTCTCGGGGGGTGCCCTTGCCTTGGCTGCCGTCCTCACAGCTGGGAGAAGACAGGTGCAGGCTGTGGAAGGGGGCCTTGCATTGTCACCGAAAGCCCCCTGGCTGCATGTCATTCATCTCTGGCATTTGGTTATCTGTCCATTGGGTGCTGTCTGTGGCCCCCACAAGAGAATACACTCCATGTGGGCGGGCACTTGCTGTTGTTTCCCCAGGGCCTAGTGCGGAGGCCTGGCACTTCGTAGATGATCAGCTAAAAGGGGTTGACCATATAGGCGCGTGCTGGGAATGTCAGGCTATGCAGTGACTCAGTCTCCAGTTTGAAAGAATGATGTTGAGGTTGTCATAACATCATACCACAGAGTAGGGGGCTGAAAGAACAGACATTCATTTGCTCACAGCTCTGGAGGCTGGGAAGTCCAAGATCAAGATGCGAACCAATTTGGTTTCTGGTGGGAGCTCCCTTCCTGCCATGCGCATGGCCACCTTCTTTCTGTGTCCTCACGTGGCCTTTCCTTGGTGTGTGCTTGGAGAGAGAGGAGAGGGAGAGAGTGTTCTGGTGTCTCTTTATTTATTTATTTATTTATTTAAAGATTTATTTGAAAGACAGAGAGAGCGAGAGGCAGGGAGAGGGCAGAGGGAGAGAGAGATTTCAAGCAGACTCCCTGCTGAGCACAAAGCCCAACATAGGGCTCCATCCCAGGACCCTGAGAGCATGACCTGAGCCGAAATCCAGAGCCAGACGCTTCACGCTTCACTGGCTGAGCCACCCAGGTGCCCCTCTGGTGTCTCTTCTTAGAAGGACAGCAATCCTATCAGATCAGGGCTCCACCCTTATAACCTCGTCTAACCTTGATTACCTATTACAGGCTCTATCTCCAAATACAGTCACGTTGGGGGGTAGAGTGTCAGTCTACACCTGCTGGGGGGACACAATTCAGTCCATAACAAGCGAGGTTGCTATTGACAGTAGCAGCCTGTTGCTACCTGGGCGTCAGGAACGCGTCCTCTCTTGTCCTGAAGGTCAGCTGGCCTGGACTTCATCACATGGGCTTCTAACACCATACACAACGGGTCCTCGGGGGAAAATCAGGCACTTTTTCTTCCTGAGTGACATTTGAGTTATAGAAACCCAGGCCAGTGGTTCTCAGAAGCCAAGGGCCACCGGGCAATGTCTGGAGACCTTCTTTGGTTGTCACACACAACTGCGAAGGAGGGTTGCTATTGACATCTCCCAGGGAGAGGTGAGTGATGCCGCTGAATAGCCTGCCATGCCCAGGACAGCCCCCCACAACTATGAATGGTCAGGCCAGGGGTGCTGGAGTTGGGAAACTCTGTTCTAGTCCTTCTCTTCTCTTTACTGAAAGGAAAACAGAAATATTTAGCATAAGAAGGGAAATGAAGAAAAGTGACTTCTATTGACCACCCATGTACCTGGCTCCATGTTAGATTCTTCATAGGTCGTGGGGCGCCTTGGTGGCTTAGTCAGTTAAGCATCTGCCTTCGGCTCAGGTCATGATCCTGCAGTCCTGGGATGGAGCCCCACATCGGGCTCCTTGCTCAGCGAGGAGTCTGCCTCTCCCTCTCTCTCCACACATGCTCTCTCTCACTCACTTTCAAATAAATAAATAAAATATTTAAAAATAAAAAAAAACTTTCTTCATAGGTCAGTAGATGCCATATCCAGTCTTCACAGTGAAACTTTGAAGGTGATATTATCACCCCCAATTATTATTATTATTATGTTGTTAATCACCATACATCACATCATTAGTTTTTGATGTAGTGTTCCATGATTCATTGTTTGTGCATAACACCCAGTGCTCCATGCAGAACGTGCCCTCCTCAATACCCACCACCAGTCTAACCCATCCTCCCACCCCCCTCCCCTCTAGAACCCTCAGTTTGTTTTTCAGAGTCCATCGTCTCTCATGGTTTGTCTCCCCCTCCGATTTCCACCCCCTTCATGCTTCCCCTCCTGCTATCTTCTTCTTCTTCTTCTTTTTTTTTTTAACATATAATGTATTATTTGTCTCAGAGGTATAGGTCTGTGATTCAACAGTCTTACACAATTCACAGCGCTCACCATAGCACATACCCTCCCCAATGTCTATCACCCAGCCACCCCTTCCCTCCCACCCCCCACCACTCCAGCAACCCTCAGTTTATCACCCCCATTTTATAGATGACAAAGTGAGGCTCAGAGAGGTTAAGTCACTTGCCCAAAGTCATACAGGTGGAACATCCGAATATAAATCTGCCTTGTTTCCAAGCCCACACCCTTTCCACTAGATACAGCACATCCTGCAGGTGGCCAGATGTTGCTCACTTCCTAAGGAAACATATTAGATGAAGTGGAATGGCTTCAGGAAAGATGCAGTTAACCTTTTGCATTTTAAGACCTCATTAATCTTGACCTGAAAATTCAACCAGGCGGAGGTGGAAGTTTTCCCTTTGCATCATCTGCCAAGAAAAGATTTGCACTGTGTTCACAAGACTGTAGGGGGGCCATAGTGAACTCGTTCAGGGGACTGATCTTTTTAGAGCAATGATTATTGCTTAGTAGGACCTCAAATGGTAACCACTTCACTGAGCCTTAGTTGTGTGACCTGGAAAGTCTTAATGACCCTAGCTCTCTGCATTCAGGAAGGAGTTAACTTCCCCATGCTGTCAACAACACTTTTAGTGGACAATTACGGAGCATGTGCTTTGTGGCTGATGTGCCCCAGGCCCTGAGGAAACCCTAAAGAGACATACTGACCTGACTAAGTTCATAGTTTATAAAGGTTAGACCTAAAGTAAAGAGTCACAGTACCCTGTAGGAAGTGTCACAGTTGAGGCATGGATTGAGACATGGATATCGCTTTGTAGGTGATTGAACACTACAGAGCGGGCAGTAAGAATCCTGCATGGGGACTAGGAACAGGGAAGGAAAGTGTCCCTGAGGAATAAAGGTGGATCTGGGTTTTGAGGGATGAGTAGACCTTTCTGGAGCAGCCCCAGTTCAGGGGCGGATCCATTCACCAAGCCACTTGCTTCAGATTCGTTTGACAGGCTCCAAGAGTCACGTTTACAAGAGTTACGGGTTTTTTTTCTTTTCTTTTCCACACCAGAGTAATATATATTTTCTTTTTCCTGTCAAAGATTTTATTTATTTATTTTTGAGAGATAGAAAGAGCACACGCACGAGCAGGGGGAGAGGTAAAGGCAGAGGGAGAAGCAGGCTCCACGCTGAGCAGGGAGCCTGATGCGGGGCTCGATCCCAGGACCCTGGGACCATGACCTGAGCCGAAGGCAGAAGCTTAACCAACTGAGCCACCCAGGAGCCCCAGATTAATATATATTTTCTATTAGAAGGAATATAAATGCATTGTGGAGAACTTGGAAAATTGAAGAAAGAAAAAAAAATGATCAACTCTAATCCCCTCTTTTAAACCCATTTACTATAGTATTTTGGTGCGACTTCTGTGTCATGTTTTTTTTTTTTTTTCTGATTTCTATTTGGAATTTTTTTACCTAGTATTATAACCAGTTGCTCAGATTTTGCGGAATCTCCATAACCATCCCTTTGAATGGTCACGTAATAATCCATCAAGTGGATGTACCACTTAATTAATTTGAACATTCTCCAATTTTGAACACTCAGGTTATTTTCTCTTTTTGTTGATGTTGCTGCCGCTTTATATGATATTATTACACTGTAATTTTTTGGAATTTCAGAATATTTCCTCATGAAAGTTTCAGTCAGTATTTCTATTGCTGTTGATACGTATTGCCAAATTGCTTCATGAGAGGGCTGTGTAAGTGATTATCCAGCAAATGTGTGACTAGAGATGTTTATTTTTTAATTCTGGATTCTTCATTGGAATCACTCAGCTCAGTGAGGTGGAAGTCAGAGGCAGGAACTATGCCACCTCTGGGCTGCGCTGTGGCTTCGGAACAGCGTGAAAGGCAAGTGGGGATTTAGAGGAGTCAGATTTGATCTTTCATCGAAAACTTCACTAGCAGTGGACAGAATTTGCAAAGGTGTGGGGGAGGCCAAAAGGGAGCTGGGTAGGATCGGGTGTGGGTGAGCGCGAGGAAGACATCCTGATCCTGCAAAACCAATAAGGCAAGAGGGTAAGATAGTAAGAGAGATGCAGATGGGAGCCTAGGGTCTTCAGAGGATTTGCCTCTGGAAACTGTACCCTGTGGAGTCTTTTTTTTTTTTTTTTTAAGGTTTTATTTATTTATTTGAGAGAGAGGGACAGAGATAGGGACAGTGATAGCGAGAGAGCACGAGCAGGGAGGAGGGGGAAGCAGACTCCCCGCTTAGCAGGGAGCCCGATGCGTGGCTGGATCCTAGGACCCTGGGATCATGACCTGAGCCAAAGGCAGACGCTTAACAGACTGAGCCACCCAGGCGCCCCCTATGGAGCCTTGAGGGACTAATTTGTGGGACAAGTTGAGGATTCCACCATGTCCTGTCCTGTAGGGACGCATGGAGTTTGAATGCTCTGCAGCTTGGGATGTGGGGAGTGGGAAGCGGCCAGTCAAGTCCAAGGCTTCCTCAAGGGCTGAGCCAGGCCACCGCTAATGAGCCCCGTGCTGGTGTGTTAGATCCGAGGGGACGGGTGCATATCACCAGCCAGAGCGGGGCTAGATGCCACTCCTCTGTGTGCACGTTCTTAATTTCTTTGGCCCCTGGAAGATCCTTAGAAAGCTAACAGTAACAGAAGGGAGTTAAGGTGACAGGAAGGGGTTATATGCTGGTTTCAGTTAGATACGATGTGGTAGCAAGATCTAAATACTGCGCAGCTGAGGGAAAAAGGGGAAGGTGACTGCCTGGTCCTTGTCCTTCACACATGCATTGATAGACCAAAGCAGGTATTAGTGGGTGGGAAAGGCTTTTAAGTCCAACTTACCTTCTGTGTGTTTCTAAATTCCGAAGGGTTCAGGTAAGTCCCCTGGCTTCCCAGGGGGGTACAAAGGGATAAACCCGCACAATTGCTGCTTTCTAGAGAAGCCTTAAGACAACAAAGCACTCATTAATGGAAGAAATATACTGTGGCAGGCACCTTTATTTTTGTTTAGTCTTTTGACAGGGCTGGAATAACAAGAGTTATGTGATAGGGAGGGAAAGCTCTACCTCCATTTAACTTGCTGTATGCTGCAATAGGGTGTAATTACCTATAAGTGTAATTACGGGGAAGACAAATGGCATTTTTAGCTGTGGTCTTAAAGAGGCGAGTTAATTTCCGACTTTGACCAGAACTATGTTAATTAGCCTCATGCTCTCTCTTTCTGTGAATGGAAGTTCCTCACCCAGGACTGAGCACGGTCTCCCTCTCCTGTACCTTTGAGTAATGAAAGGACACCGCATGCCACCCGAATCAGGGCTGCTGTATTAATAAGGCTACTTTCCTGTCCATTTATCATCAATTAAAGGTGCGCTAGTTTGTAAAGTAACCCCACCTTCGGCCCGGCCGCCCAGAACGGCTCCTCATTTATTTTCTGCCTGGTTTCGGTTGGAGTTAGACCCACCTTGCAGCTCAGAGGTGACAGGCGGTATGAAAAAGTACACTAATTGAGATGTCTCAAGGGAGAAATATAAGAAAACTGAAGCGGTAATTAGAATGAGGGTTTCACGCTGCGTAAGGAAAATCGAATGGAGGTGCACATCAGGGGCTGTTGCAAACTGGGATGAAGGTACTTGGAGGCCGGAAAAGGGAGAAATGGATCTTAGAGTAGCGTGTACCCTTTTAACACTTCAGGGAGAGGGACGAGAGAGTAAGAACATAGTGTGGCTTTCGGGAAGGGTGGCCTGGCACGCGGGCTGTAAGACAAAGCAAACAGGGAAACGGAGCAGCAAATCTCTGGGGTTGGAATGCAGGAGCAGAAAATGCTGGATCTTTGGGAATGTGGTTCTAGAATTAAAATATGACTTCTAGTGCTCCCAGCTTTCTGTGCCAAAGCAGAGGGGGAAGCGGCAGGGACCATTCCCATGATTGGAAAACGAGAGCATTCTTGGGTTTCTGCCGAGTTCTGAGGATGTTACCACGAGTCCAAACCTTCACAGGCCGAAAGGTAACAGAGGCGAAAACAGTTTTCCCTCTGTGTCATGCCTTGCAACAGACTCATCGAATGTGGGTGGATACATGTTTTGGTTAGGGATTTGATTCCAGTTGATCATTTTCTTCCTGAAATATTAAGTCCCGGAAACCAGGTACCAATGGGCCATTTTAGGAAATGTTGCCCTCTAAGTGCGAGAATAGTTTTGAGTGGTCAGTTCCTGTTTCGGCTTCATAATTATAAGCCCCCTGTCCCTGCCTCGCAGATGCATAAGCTCAGAGAACATTGCAGGGAGCACCTGCTGTGACCTTCTCAGCTAGCTGATAAAGCCTTGAGATCCGGAATGGAATTCCTTGAGCAGTGGAATGGGGATGCATGCCCCCCACCCCCCAGGTTGGAAGAGAGAGGAAATGTCTCATAGCCCAGCTCACACTGGGAGTTTTGCCAAGTAGCTGGAAGACTCATATTGAACACTTTCAGCCCCAGGGAGCCTCAGGTGTCTTTCCGGCACCACACACCTGTACTTCCATCTGGGAGGAGACAATTCTCAGTGTCATAGAAGAGCCCTTCAGATATTTGCATCCATAATTCTCCTGTCTTGTTTCCAGCCTCAGTGTGCTCAGTGCCTTTAATGTTCTTGGGAGGGTCTGGGGAGGGTCTGGTTTTGAGTTCCGTCCCCACCTTAACCATTTTTGTCTGGCACCCATCGTGAACCCTTGTGTGTGATCGGAGTGGCACAAAATGGGCATATCTGTCACCTCCTTTGTCATAGAACATATGTCTTTTCTCATGTCTCTCAAGACATTGGTTGGTTTCTGTAGATGCTACATCACACTAACCATCGTCATCAATTTCTGTTCACTATTAGTTGATTCCTGGGATGTGCTGGGATGAGCAGGACAAACAAGGTGCCTGCCCACAGGGACTTCTCAGTGTGGGGAGGAAGATCCACACGGAAGGAGGAATCCCGGTCATGGGTGGGAGAGATCTGGGCAGTGGTAGGATTATAGGTCATGCGCTTGGATCTGGTTCCATGGGAGGTGGAAGGCCCCTGAGGAAGAACTGGTCCAACTGAGACCTGATGAAGTGGGAGGAGGAAGAGGGATCTGGTGAGTGTTCCTAGCAAGGATAGCATGTGCAAAGGCCCCGGGGGTGAGGAAAAGTGAGGCAAGGTGAAGGAAAGGATAGCTGTGACTAGATGTGAGAGCAAGGTGGGAGGAGATGAGCACGAGGCCACACACTGGAGCCAGCCTTGTCTTAGAGCCCACACAAGGCTTCTGCCTTCTGCTAAAGCCAGTGGGAGGCCCCTGTAGGCAGCAGATGCATGATTAGATTTTTATCTCACTCCTATCAGGAAACCTTGAGTCTTTTCACATGTCTTCCTGGAAACCCCATTCCTTCCCTCACATCTGATCGTGGCCCAGCTTTTCACATTCCAGTGAAGACCTCGACGTTTACTACTCAGACTTCATTGTGAATAATTTTGACAGTCTACATGGACACCTATTTGGGGATTTGGATTCTATGCCCTGCTCTATTTACCCTGCCTCCCAGCTCTGCTCTGTTTCACTTTGTATCTCCTCTGGCTCATTCCAGGTTGATGAGGGTTTCGAGCCTGGTGACACATCACTGTCTTCTGGGCTGATGGAGGTCCCTTCATGGGCACACATTGGGTTCCTGCTGAAACCTCTTTTGGCTCCTCCTAACTGTACTGACATCAGCCTGTGTCTTGTCTTTGCGACATGGGTGAGGGTGCATGTGGGAGCGGGGACCGTCGGTCATGGAGCCGTCATGGAGTGGGGCTGGGGCTGTGCCAGTGTGTGCTGCCAAGGGCTTAGATCCCTGGCACAGACGTTTTCCTGAGGAGCTTACGAGAAAGATCGTGTTCCATAAATCCTGTCGGCTGAGAGTGCAGGTGGCCCAAGTGACACAACAGTCACCCCCAGTGGCAGCATGAAGGAAGCTTTCAGTGGGAATGCCTGCAAAACCTCGGAAATAGCCCCAAAGGTCTTAATTTGGAACCCCTTCTAAAGAGTGTTGTGCTTTGGGGACATTACAATACTGACTCAGTTGTCCAAATGCTTATTTCTGATGACGCATGATGCATTTGGGGGCTTTCTGATTATTCGCTCCCCCAAATAGGCGAAGTCCCTCTCCACAAATGCGGAGCTGACCAGTGTCGGAGCCCTCAGTACGAATGCTGTGTGGGCTGGTTCTGTCACCAACCACAGATCCCTCCTGAGTTCCAGTCCCTTGTGGGGCTCCAGGTCTGTCCGGTCCCCTGGGGAACTCTGGCTTTCATCAGTCTGTTAGATAGGATGGCTGAGTCTCTTTAGGTTGTCACCTCTGGGCCAACTGTGAGTTTGAATGAGCTCTGCTTTCTTGGCACTTTCAGAGCCCAGCAGGGGGGAGTCCTTAGTCTCTTTACCTGCAGCTATGCACCGATTGTCTCCAGAGCCCGTGTGCTGACACACTCCTGAAACATCCCGCGTCTTGCTTTTTCCTCCACTGTGCACTTTCTGCAAAATCCTCTGCCTGGGGGCCTTGCTCTTGGAGCTCTGCCAGGGCACTGGCCCCGGGAGAGCTTTTGTACAGGCCCAGAGATACACCGCTTCCCTGGGCAAGTGAACTGCACATGCGCTGTGGAGAAGTCCTCTCTCTAGTCACCCCCTCCACTGCCTGCCCACACTTCCGACTGGTTGTCTCAGGAAGTGGCTTTTTTACCCTTTTGTGCCTGCAGAAAGTGGGCTACACATTTTTCTGGATTGCAAATGCCAATTAGCATGCTGTACTGTTAATAACCATAGTAAGGGCACGACTAATTTCCCTGATCATGCAGAAATCGTTACCAAAGGCAGCATATTTGAGTGACAATGGGTAATTTTATAAAACCGTGAAGACATGGCCTTATGAAGGTTGAACATTCAAAGCGAACCCATCACTTGGATGGCAGGCGTTGAATTAGCTAATTATAGTGTTTTTTATCTGTGTTTGATCATTATTAAAAAAAGCTTCTCCCTCTCCCCAACACACACACAAAAGCAGGCAAAACCCTATCAAGCAAGTTTCTCTTTGAATTTAAAATTACTCTTGGGGCCAAGGAGGTTTCTGAATCACAAATGAAAGTTTGGACATCAAAGAGATTTTTTCATCCTTCTTCTAAGGGAAGAAGAGCTGTTTCTTCCCAATTACATAAGAAGGGGAAAAAAGTACATAGATTTGAAAGTGAATTTTCACCGGAGCAATAAGAGAGTGGAAACCACCAAATTCCTGTTGTGTAGACAAGTTTCAATGTTACTGTAATGAGGTAAAATGTGGTCTTAACAAAGGGACTGATAAAAAGGGAGACATGCTTAAAATCAGGCCCAGTGCTAAGTATTAAAATCAGGTCCAGGGCTAAGTGACCGTTTCTTCCTGAGCAGAACCCACTCAGACGCTCATTTCTCTATCAACTGTTTAATCAAGGGAAGGGATGCTGGTTACCCAAGAATAATTAACTTTGAATTGGCCTCCAAGTTTATTCTTTAGAGGAGGATTGACAGAAAGTGACCTTTAAAAAAATACAGTTTTCTTTGATAATTAAAAAAAAAGTATTTGGCCCTGTATAAAAGTATTTGGCTCTGACTGGATTATCCATTTCCAAAACGATGGTATAACCACACATGGAGGAAATATTATTTATTAATATTAATAATTATAATATTATATTTTATATTATATATTATACATAATATATTATATATAATATATATTATATTATATATTATATACTATTATAATTATATAAATAATACCTTATTAATTAGAACAATAACTCTCTTCTACTCCCAGTTTGTGTTTTTAAGATATGTCATTTTTTGGCAATTGGATTTTCGTGGACTGGGCTATACTTTTCTTCTCTGGGTTGTTTCTTTGCTTTCTGGGATTTAATGAATGTTGATAGCTAAAATAGAATAATCTCTGGATCATAAAGTGCTCTTAGTGGTTGTCACAGCAATCTTATAAGACAGAGAGAGAATACCTCCCACATTGTCACAAACAGGAATCTAGCCAACTAAGAAGAACCTACAATAGACGTCAGAATTAAGATTGAGATGACGTCTGCTCTGACCACTCCTACTTGTAACATGATATGGAGTGTCTGTCGGATACCAGGAACTGCTCTGCATGCTTTACATTGTGGCGTTTTGTTTAATCTTCCCCACAGCACCATGGTGTAGGGACTATTCCCTGCTCCCTGCCCCCCTTTTTATTAAGTAGGTTCCACACCTGGCATGGAGCCCAACGCGGGGTTTGAACTAACGACCCTGAGATGGAGACCTGAGCCAAGATCAAGAGTCAGTCGCTTAACCAACTGAGCCACCCAGGCGCCCCTATTTCCCCCATTTTATAGACGAGGAAGTAATGGCTCAGAGAGGTTATGGTCGTGTCTAGAGTTGCACAGCAAGTGACTTTTGGAGCAGATATTGGTCACCACAGCAGTTATGTCCACTCCAGAGCAGGAGTGCCATTCTCTGGCACAAAGACCCTCTGCTTGTTTTCGAAATACGGACCCTGAGAGGGGCCATGACCAGCCTGAGTCTGAAGATGGTGGAAGCAGTGTATGCACTCTCCTTGGTTTATGTTCACTTACCAGATATAGGCCAGACTGTTGGTAGATCTTTAACGTTTTCATAAATTCTGAGCTCCTGTACGCTATAAAATATACACAAAATTTTCTTCCCTTTCCAGTTAAAAACAAATTCTAGTTGGGAAGTTAAAAGGAGAAAAAAAAAAGTCCAGTGCAGCCTTTATATTTTTAATGCCCTTTAAGTCTCTAAGGTCATTTTAATATATTGTCTGGTTTTTCTCATGGAAATATGTTGCTCATTACGTTAAATAGACTAGAATAGTTTAGTCAAGTGAGGTTTCACATTCGGTGATTGATTTTCATTTTCTTCGGTTGTAAATTAAACTTTACGAGACACTGGCATAAAGTTGAGGGCAGAAGACTTTATCAAAGTGGAAGGAAAACAAAGATGTGGTGATATATATGGCAGGGCTGGGCATGCTTCCCCCGCCCCCCCCAGGGACTTCAATGCACCTGAGTCAGGACACCACACGGGGGGGGGGGGGGGGGGGGGGTGGTGCCTCAGCAGGGGTGAGTCCGGCATTATCCTTCATTGACCTTGGGCTCTTTCTCTACCCACTCCTAGTTGAGGGTGTGGGGGAGGGAGGGAAAAGAAGGGAGCATAAGGGGGAGGAGGGATCAGGTTTCTGCTTTTTACTTTTCTCCTTCTCTTAAACTCCCTCCCTGTGGCCACAAGGGGGCCAGATGGGGAGGGAGGAGGAATATCCTACCCAGAGTTTGTAGGTAGGATGGCTCCCTACATAAGTGAGCTCCCTGTCTAAAGATTTCCAACTACTTCAGTCCCAGAAGGCGGTGTGCCATTTAGTATTAACATATGTAATTCTAGCCAACTAGAAACGATTGCATTAGGAGAAAGTAAGTCAGCTAGAAGTGCATCTAGAGATTCTGCAACTCCCAACACATTCTAAGAATTAATATTTCTGGGTTTTTCTGTTAAATTAATTGGCTGCTTATTCTTTCATTTTATTATCTGCCCTTGTTAGCAAACAAGCGTTAGCGTCTGTCAAATGCCTAAGAACATTTTCTGGAGGAAAGCATGATGTCTAAAAAAGTCGTTAATATTGTGGAGGTGGCCCAAAGAATCAGGCAATAAAGCCATTTACATACAGCCTGTGTGTGTGTGTTTATCCTTCCAATTTCTGGTTATTGTAATCCTATTATTGATAAAGTATAATATTCTGGCATGATAATAATTATAAATGAGTCATATAAAAATGCAGAGATCACTCTATTATCAAGATGATGTCTCTAGTTTTTTTTCATGTATAATTATGGCAGTCTTTGGAGATGATTAAACTGTTTTTTGTCCTTCTTATCCAGCCCATTGATGCCACATCCCAGTTACTCATTTCGAAGTGGAAATGTTGGGAAATAATTCAGAGTTTGGAATAAAGAAATCAAAACATTTAGGTGATTGCCTTTTTTTTTTCTTAATGTTTTCCTTGGATTTGGAAACATTTGGGTGAATACACATTTTAAGGGGCACGCATTGACATTTCACCAAACTTCAAAAGGCAAGATTTTGCTTGTCATAAGAAAATTAAGAGTTGTCATTTATCTTGTGTTTTTTCAACTCACCAGATGACCTCATTTCCTTTCTCTCATTTAGTCCTCCAAAAGGGTCTTCTCTTCCTGCGATGGGGATGGGTGGGAGTGAGGGTCACCTCACATCCATGATAAATTGGATATGAGCCAAAGAGTTTCGAGGGGAGCAGAAGGTTTTGTGAGTCACTAAGCCTGCTTCCCACAGATTTGCCGAGACTTCCCAGGGGTGGGTGGAATGGCTGGGCTTCCCCCTGAGGTCTGCGGGACATAAAACGTATTTTCTCACAACTGCAGACTCTGTTGTTTCACCCAAATGCATTGGACAAAAAACAATATTGTCAACGGAATGTGTGTTGTTAATACTCTTTTTAGCTACAGCTCTCATTCTATAAGTCAACACCAGTTCTGCTTTTAATGAGCTCATACTTCTATGATCGCTAATGATAATAGCATTATCAGCTACTGTTTACCGGGCATTTTCTGTTGAGCATTTAGTATGTGCTAAAAGGCTTTCCACGCACCATGTTGCTTTATTGTCACAACAATGCTCTGAATTATATGCAATTCACAAACAAGGAACAAAGGTTCCCAGAGGTTAAAAGGTCACACAATTGGGCCGACCCAATTCCAGGCCTCTCTAGCCCCAAAGCCTTACTCTTCATCATTATACTTCACTACCAATGGCAAAGGATCTTTCTCTTTTCTATGGTGAAAAGAGGTTGGTGACTTAGTTTTTAAAAAATTTTAATAATAATAAATTTTGTGCCAAGGGTGGGTGGGGCATGTGTTCTTCCAACTGATGCCTGTTGAGATGGCAGGCAGGGCTGTGGTCCAAGGTCCCTTCATGCTTTCCTGGTGACAGGGTATCAGCCTCCGATCCTGCTAGGGCAGGGGCTGGCCCTCCTCCTAATCACCCAACTGCACATCTCACAGCTCCTCTCTCAAAGTCTGATGTTCCTTTCTTAGATCCTGGGCCCTATTGCAGAGTGCTCCTGCCATCCCTTGCTGTTCCCTGTGGCTCTGTGAGTGTCTCAAGTAAACACTATTCTGGAAGGCCTGGTGGGTGTGTATTGCCAAGACATTTCTCCCTTTTCTCATCACACACTTCGATACAACATGGAATCCCTCCTGGTCATCTGGTATAGATCTCATTTCTTTTAACTTTTTATTAAGAAAATTGGAAATAGACACACAAGGGGCTGAACAGGATAATGAGCCTTCATGTATCCATCATCCCGCTTCCGCAGTGATTACTTGAGGCCAATTTTGCTTCGCCTGTTCTTATAACCCCCCTCTCCTTCCCAGTGATTATTTTGAAGCAAATCACAGACATATCATTTCCTCTATAAATACTTTAGAATATATCTCGAAAATATAAGGACTCATTCAAAAATGTACTTCTAATCCATTATCACACTTAATGGATTAACAGAAAATTTTAAAAATAATCAGTCATTTTTCTCATTTCCTCAATTGTCTCAGAATTTTTATTTTAATTTTTTTTTATATAAATCAAGTTCCAGATAAGCACCATAGCTTGCCATCTGTTGATCTATGTTTTAAGTCTCTCTTAATTGATAGACTTTCCCTCCTGGTCTTTTTGTTTTTCTTTGCTCTTTATTTGTTGAAGAAACTGGGTTATTTGTTATATAGGACAGTGTTTCTCAAACTCTGTGCTGTAAAGGATGAGGGTTTTGTTATGGCTATTGTTGTTGTTTTAAATTTTAATAAATCACAGCCAATAGTTGGATAATACCTAAGAATTAATTACTTGAAAAATAAACAAAAAGATGCAGAAAATACCACCCCCAGTTTCAATAGACATAAAATTACGTTTCGAATATTACATGTAATGAAAATTACATTTCAAATGAATATAATTACAACAAATGTAACCTAAGCAACAAGAAAGGAATTATACAAAGCATATGCATTGTTCATTGAAATTATGTGTGATTAGGGGTGCCTGGGTGACTCATTTGGTTAAATGTCTGACTTTGGCTCAGGTCATGATCTCAGGGTCCTGGAGTCAAGCCCCACGACAGGCTCCCCACTTAGTGGGGAGTCTGCTTGTCCCTCTGACCCTCCTCCTGCTCACACTTGCTCTCTCTTTCAAATAAATAAATAAAATCTTCCCCCCAAAAAAGAAATTATGTGTGATTAATACAGAAAATTTCAATTATACTCATAAATTTTGTCCATATACAATTGTAACTAAATGAAACTAGTGAGTAAAGTAGCAATTTCCCATATTAAGCACTTATATAAACATTTTGGATATGTATAAATACCATATATATCACTATTTAAAGTTTTAAGTGATGAAGAACTTGCTTCTTGCTTGTAAGTGTAGTTAATCTAGGTTGGATCGAAGACAACATCGCCTACAGATAATAATATACATGTGGACTTCTTCCTGTTTTGTTTTAATAACACCTATATTAGAGAAAGCAGAACTAGCTACTGACAATGGATTGAGGACAGATTTTGAAAATACAGCTTCATTTGCTTCACTTTGGATAAAAGTTAAAAATGAATACCCTGAGCTGGCTGAAATTGCCTTAAAATCTCTTCTTTCATTCCCATCAACATATCTCTGCTTTCTGCTTTATCCTTAAGATTACAGTTAGATTTACATAATTTTTTATTCAATCTGATAATCTCTGCTTTTTGAGATACTTAACCATTTACATTTAATCCCAGGACCCTGAGATCATGCCCTGAGCCAAAGTCAGACAATCAACTGAGCCACCCGGGCACCCCAGATCTCTTTCTTAATAATGCCCCACAGTGGGGCACCTGGGTGGCTCAGTGGTTAAGTGTCCGACTCTTGATTTTGGCTCAGGTCATGATCTCAGTGTCCTGGGATTGAGTCCTGAGTTGGGCTCCCTGCTCAGTGGGGAGTCTGCTTGAAGATTTCTCTCCCTCTCCCTGTGCCGCTCCCCCTGCTTGCACTCTCTCTCTAAAGTAAATAAATAAATCTTAAAAAAAAGCCCAACACTTCTTGAGTGTTCTGAAATTTTTTTCAGTCTTTTTTTTCTCTTTGTGTTTTAATTTGGATCATTTCCATTGTTCTATTTTCAAGGCCGCTAAGTCTTTCTTCAGCTGTGTCTACTAACCAGGTATCCTATACTAACTGCTAACTACTAACTACTGTCCTATATAACAAATAACCCAGTTTCTTCAACAAATAAAGAGCAAATTTTGTGCGTAAACCAAATTGAATTGTTTTCACAAGTGTTGTAAAGTTTCATATAGTAAAAGCTTTTTTCTACATGCACTTCAATTTCACAGCAAGAGTGCCATAGGATATCTAAACACAGAAGAGAGCATTCATGCAAGATATCTAACTCCTTTAAGCCTCTTAAAGGAATTCTTCATCTCTGATATCAAGTGTTATTTCTAGCATTTCCTCTTGACTTTCTTATAGTTTGTATCTCCCTGCTGAAACCTCCCATCTGTTTATGTATGTTGTCTACCTTTTCTAGTGGATCTATTGATATATTAATCACAGTTGTTTTAAAATTCCTGTTCAGTAGCTCTAACCTCTGGTCTATTGATTGCTTTGCTCTTGACAATGTGTTGATTCTCCTTATTTACTTGTATGTCATGTAATTTTTGATTAAATGTTAGATATTATGTGTATGAGAACAGTAGATCGTAAGGTAATAGTATTTATGCCTGGAACTTGTTACAGCATTTTGTCAGGCTGTTAGTATGAGGGGTTGAGCCAATAGAGTTAGGACTTGATCTACATTTGAGCTGTGTTGTTGCTTTTGTTACCTTCAGAGCATCTAAATCTTCAAATTTTTGTGGTAGATTGCCCTTACTTTGTATTTAGAGTTGGGGCTTAAGCCTTATGGGCTTTTTCTCAGCACTCCTACTTCTGAATTATCTGTGTTATCTCCACACACCTGAGGCATGGTGGCAGGGTGGAAGGAGGTCTCCTAAATTCTTTGTATTCAGCGATATGCTAGAATTATCTCCTACAGGTTCATGAGAGCCAGTTGTATGCTCTTTCCAACTCCACGTTTGGTGCTGTCATACGATAGTTTGAAATAGGTGATGGTGAGAATGTTCACATTAAGGAAATCGGCCAATACTGCAAATCTGGCCTTTTTAACCTAGAGCACTGGTAGTTAAACGTGTACCAGCACAATGCCTCTTGTATTTATAGTTGGCCTTGAATGGGAAAGTATATTAATCCTTCCTCAGTGGTTTAAAAAAACAAAAAAACAAAAACAAAGCACCTCTGCTTTATATCAGTGTAAGACCCTGAGCCCCAGAGGTAGAGGGTTTGAGTCTACCCTTCATCCAGCAGCAAGGGATCTTTGACTTTGCTCTGGAAAAGAATTTTCTATCCCTTCCCCAAACGCAGACACAGTTTGCTTCTGTTTATCTCCCAGAAACTATGGATCTTTGTCTATGCCCTTGTGGTCAAAGGGATTCCTGCCCCTTTCCCATTAGCTTAAGACTTTTGATTCATAGGAGGGTAAGGTTCTGGAATGAAGGTGAGGTTTTGTGCTTATCTTTTTGCTCCCACTGATTACCTCTGGATGCTTGCATGCCTGTACCACCGAGAGGGTTTTCAGTCCCCTTTTTTTCTCACAGTCTTTCTCTTGTGAGAAATATTTGTTTTAATGGGGAAATTTTCTTCATTTTTAATTTTTAGTGGAAAGAATGTAAAATGTTTTCTATATTTTAAGAACAGTTCAAGCATTTTGAGTGGTTTCCAGCAGCTGAGTTCTTCAACAGATCCGTCAATTCAGTGATACTTTACATACACAATTACAAAAATAAAACTTACAGAAAATAACTTATCAGAAACCGCAAACTTCCTTTCTGTCTGGAGCTCCCAGCTACTCCACAGTAACATGCTAGTTCACACTTGCCCTTTAAGAATTCATTAAAATCTATACAATTTCTTCTCTTAGGTGTGTATGTTGCCAAGCTTTCTGCTGGCTCTGTCAAATATGAACAGTTCATGTGTCTCATACTTCCTCAGAAGGGCTAGTCGCTCATGGGATATGGTTCACTTGGTTGCCTAGTTACCACAGCTTTATGACGGGTTCAAGAAAAGTTATGCTTTTGTAGATTATTAAGCTTTTTTTCATGTTAAAGTGGGAGTGATGTTCTTTGCAGCTTTCTAAATCCTAAGGAGAAGAGATATCCCTAAAGTTTTTGTTTTTTCTTTTTAAAAAATGTTTACAGGCTTTTGAGGCATAATTTATTTAAAATAAACTGCACATAGTTAAAGAATACGGTTTGATGAGTTTGACATATGTATATATTTGTGAAATAATCCCCATAGTCAACATAATGACCATATTAATCCAAAAATTTCCTCCAGAAATTTCCTAATGCTCTCGGTAAGTTATCTCTCTCCTCACCTTAATCTCCAATCCCTGGCAACAAGTGATCTATTTTCTGACCCTAAATTATCATTTTATCTATTTCTTTCAATAGATTCCAGGTTTTATACACTTGTGGGTCACAGTTGACCAATTACAGTTAAACTAGGATTTAATTATAGCATGGTCCTATTGCTCTGGACTAACAAATAGTTCATAGTACATGTGATTCATCACAAGAATTCCATATGAGTTTGGATGACCTGAATAGGTCTACACTCTATTCAGTGAGATGAGTCCACTGACCAGGGGATTGGATGTTAAATTACAATGTTAAGTTGCTATAAACATCTCTAAATGCTTACTCCCAATTTCTATACTTAACATGGGTCAGTGATAAACAGTTTTTAGACTACATTGTCAATGGATCACACTTTGAGTAGAATTGCTGCAGAATTTTAAGTCTGGATTTTATTGATTACATTCTTGTGGTGTCACTTAATGTCTTCTACTATGCTCACTTTTTCTGTAAACTGATAGTTCCAGAGGCTTGATCTGATTCAGATTCATTTTTTTTCCCAAAAGTATTGTTACTGGTGTTGTATATTTCCATGAGGGGGTAGAGAATGCCTGGGTGTCTCTCTTTTTATAATTTTAGCAGCCTGTTGATGATTGTTACCTAGATCCACGAGTTCATTAAGGGTTGAAAAATGATGCTGTTCTAATTTTATTCTTTTATTTTTTATTTTTTTATTTTTTATTCTTATGTTAATCCCCATACATTACATCATTAGTTTTAGATGAAGTGTTCCATGATTCATTGTTTGTGCATAACACCCAGTGCTCCATGCAGAATGTGCCCTCCTCAATACCCACCACCAGGCTAACCCATCCTCCCACCCCCCTCCCCTCTAGAACCCTGTTTGTTTTTCAGAGTCCATCGTCTCTCATGGTTCGTCTACCCCTCTAATTTCCCCTGCTTCATTCTTCCCCTCCCGCTATCTTCTTCTTTTTTTTTCTTAACATATATTGCATTATTTGTTTCAGAGGTACAGATCTGAGATTCAACAGTCTTGCACAATTCACAGCGCTTACCAGAGCACATACCCTCCCCATTGTCTATCACCCAGTCACCCCATCCCTCCCACCACACCCCCCACTCCAGCAACCCTCAGTTTGTTTCCTGCAATTAAGAATTCCTCATATCAGTGAGATCATGATACATGTCTTTCTCTGTTTGACTTATTTCACTCAACATAATACCCTCCAGTTCCATCCACGTCGTTGCAAATGGCAAAATCTCATTCCTTTTGGTGGCTGCATAATATTCCATTGTATATATATACCACCTCTTCTTTATCCATTCATCTGTCAATGGACATCTTGGCTCTTTCCACAGTTTGGCTATTGTGGACATTGCTGCTATAAACATCGGGGTGCACGTACCCCTTTGGATCCCTACTGTTGTATCTTTGGGGTAAATACCCACTAGTGCAATTGCTGGATCATATGGTAGCTCTATTTTCAACTTTTTGAGGAACCTCCATACAGTTTTCCAGAGTGGCTGCACCAGCTTGCATTCCCACCAACAGTGTAGGAGGGTTCCCCTTTCTCCGCATCCCCGCCAACATCTGTCGTTTCCTGACTTGTTAATTTTAGCCATTCTGAATGGTGTGAGGTGGTATCTCATTGAGGTTTTGATTTGGATTTCCCTGATGCCAAGCGATATGGAGCACTTTTTCATGTGTCTGTTGGCCATTTGGATGTCTTCTTTGGAAAAATGTCTGTTCATGTCTTCTGCCCATTTCCTGATTGGATTCTTTGTTCTTTGGGTGTTGAGTTTGATGAGTTCTTTATAGATTTTGGATACTAGCCCTTTATCCGATATGTCATTTGCAAATATCTTCTCCCATTCTGTCGGTTGTGTTTTGGTTTTGTTGACTGTTTCCTTTGCTGTGCAAAAGCTTTTTATCTTGATGAAGTCCCAATAGTTCATTTTTGCCCTTGCTTCCCTTGCCTTTGGCGATGTTTCTAGGAAGAAGTTGCTTCGGCTGAGGTCGAAGAGGTTGCTGCCTGTGTTCTCCTTTAGGATTTTGATGGACTCCTGTCTCACCTTGAGGTCTTCCAACCATTTGGAGTCTATTTTTGTGTGTGGTGTAAGGAAATGGTCCAGTTTCATTCTTCTGCATGTGGCTCTCCAATTTTCCCAACACCATTTGTTGAAGAGACTGTCTTTGTTCCATTGGACATTCTTTCCTGCTTTGTCGAAGATGAGTTGACCATAGAGTTGAGGGTCCATTTCTGGGCTCTCTATTCTGTTCCATTGATCTATGTGTCTGTTTTTGTGCCAGTACCATGCTGTCTTGATAATGACAGCTTTGTAATAGAGCTGGAAGTCTGGAATTGTGATGCCGGCAGCTTTGCTTTTCTTTTTCAACATTCCTCTGGCTATGCGGGGTCTTTTCTGGTTCCATACAAATTTTAGGATTCTTTGTTCCATTTCTTTGAAAAAAGTGGATGGTATTTTGATGGGGATTGCATTGAATGTGTAGATCGCTCTAGGTAGCATTGACATCTTCACAATATTTGTTCTTCCAATCCATGAGCATGGAACGTTTTTCCATTTCTTTGTGTCTTCCTCAATTTCTTTCATGAGTATTTTATAGTTTTCTGAGTACAGATATTTTGCCTCTTTGGTTAGATTTATTCCTAGGTATCTTATGGTTTTGGGTGCAATTGTAAATGGGATCGACTCCTTCATTTCTCTTTCTTCTGTCTTGTTGTTGGTGTATAGGAATGCCACTGACTTCTGTGCATTGATTTTATATCCTGCCACTTTACTGAATTCCTGTATGAGTTCTAGCAGTTTTGGGGTGGAGTCTTTTGGGTTTTCCACATAAAGTATCATATCATCTGCAAAGAGTGAGAGTTTGACTTCTTCTTTGCCAATTTGGATGCCTTTGATTTCTTTTTGTTGTCTGATTGCTGTGGCTAGGACTTCCAATACTATGTTGAATAGCAGTGGTGATAGTGGACATCCCTGCCGCGTTCCTGACCTTAGGGGGAAAGCTCTCAGTTTTTCCCCATTGAGAATAATATTTGTTGTAGGTTTTTCATAGATGGCTTTTATGATATTGAGGTATGGACCCTCTATGCCTATACTCTGAAGAGTTTTGATCAAGAAAGGATGCTGTACTTTGTCAAAAGCTTTTTCTGCATCTATTGAGAGGATCATATGATTCTTGTTCTTTCTTTTGTTAATGTATTGTATCACATTGATTGATTTGCGGATGTTGAACCAACCTTGCAGCCCAGGGATAAATCCCACTTGGTTATGGTGAATAATCCTTTTAATGTACTGTAGGATCCTATTGGCTAGTATTTTGGTGAGAATTTTTGCATTCATGTTCATCAGGGATATTGGTCTGTGATTCTCCTTTTTGATGGGGTCTTTGTCTGGTTTTGGGACCAAGGTAATGCTGGCCTCATAAAATGAGTTTGGAAGTTTCCCTTCTGTTTCTATTTTTTGGAACAGTTTCAGAAGAATAGGTATTAATTCTTCTTGAAATGTTTGGTAGAATTCCCCTGGGAAGCCATCTGGCCCTGGGTTTTTGTTTTTTGGGAGATTTTTGATGACTGCTTCAATTTCCTTAGTGGTTATAGGTCTGTTCAGGTTTTCTATTTCATCCTGGTTCAATTTTGGTAGTTGATGCATCTCTAGGAATGCATCCATCTCTTCCAGGTTATCTAATTTGCTGGCATAGAGTTGCTCATAATATGTTCTTATAATTGTTTGTATTTCTTTGGTGTTGATGGTGATCTCTCCTCTTTCATTCATGATTTTGTTGATTTGGGTCATTTCTCTTCTCTTTTTGATAAGTCTGGCCAGGGGTTTATCAATCTTGTTAATTCTTTCAAAGAACCAGCTCCTAGTTTCGTTGATCTGTTCTACTGTTCTTTTAGTTTCTATTTCATTGATTTCTGCTCTGATCTTTATGATTTCTCTTCTCCTGCTGGGTTTAGGCTTTATTTGCTGTTCTTTCTCCAGCTCCTTTAGGTGTAGGGTTAGGTTGTGTACTTAAGACCTTTCTTGTTTCTTGAGAAAGGCTTGTATTGCTATATACTTTCCTCTTAGGACTGCCTTTGCTGCATCCCAAAGATTTTGAACAGTTGTGTTTTCATTTTCATTGGTTTCCATGTATTTTTTTAATTCTTCTTTAATTTCCTGGTTGACCCATTCATTCTTCAGTAGGATGCTCTTTAGCCTCCATGTATTTGAGTTCTTTCCAACTTTCCTCTTGTGATTGAGTTCTAGTTTCATAGCATTGTGGTCTGAAAATAGGCAGGGAATGATCCCAATCTTTTGGTACCGGTTGAGACCTGATTTATGACCTAGGATGTGATCTATTCTGGAGAATGTTCTATGGGCACTAGAGAAGAATGTGTATTCCGTTGCTTTGGGGTGGAATGTTCTGAATATGTCTGTGAAGTCCATTTGGTCCAGTGTGTCATTTAAAGTCTTTATTTCCTTGTTGATCTTTTGCTTAGACGATCTGTCCATTTCAGTGAGGGGGATGTTAAAGTCCCCCACTATTATTGTATTGTTGTCGATGTGTTTCTTTGCTTTTGTTATTAATTGCCTTATATAATTGGCTGCTCCCATGTTAGGGGCATAGATATTTACAATTGTTAGATCTTCTTGTTGGATAGATCCTTTAAGTATGATATAGTGTCCTTCCTCCTCTCTTATTACAGTCTTTGGTTTAAAATCTAATTTGTCTGATATAAGGATTGCCACCCCAGCTTTCTTTTGGTGTCCATTAGCATGGTACATGGTTTTCCACCCCCTCACTTTCAATCTGGGGGTGTCTTCGGTTCTAAAATGAGTCTCTTGCAGACAGCATATCGATGGGTCTTGTTTTTTAATCCAGTCTGTTAGCCTGTGTCTTTTGATTGGGGCATTTAGCCCATTTACACTCAGGGTAACTATTGAAAGATAGGAACTTAGTGCCATTGTATTGCCTGTAAGGTGACTGTTAGCGTATATTGTCTGTGTTCCTTTCTGGTCTATGTTGCTTTTAGGCTCTCTCTTTGCTTAGAGGACCCCTTTCAAGATTTCCTGTAGGGCTGGTTTTGTGTTTGCAAATTCCTTTAATTTTTGTTTGTCCTGGAAGCTTTTTATCTCTCCTTCTATTTTCAATGACAGCCTAGCTGGATAGAGTATTCTTGGCTGCATATTTTTCTCATTTAGTGCTCTGAATATATCCTGCCAGTCCTTTCTGGCCTGCCAGGTCTCTGTGGATAGGTCCATTGCCAATCTAATGTTTCTACCCTTGTAGGTTACATATCTCTTCTCCCGAGCTGCTTTCAGGATTTTCTCTTTGTCTATGAGACTCGTAAATTTTACTATTAGATGTCGGGGAGTTGACCTATTTTTATTGATTTTGAGAGGGGTTCTCTGTGCTTCCTGGATTTTCATGCCTGTTTCTTTCCCCAAATTAGGGAAGTTCTCTGCTATAATTTGCTCCATTATACCTTCTGGCCCTCTCTCTCTTTCTTCTTCTTCTGGGATCCCAATTATTCTAATGTTGTTTCGTCTTATGGTATCACTTATCTCTCGAATTCTGCCCTCGTGATCCAGTAGTTGTTTATCTCTCTTTTTCTCAGCTTCTTTATTTTCCATCATTTCATCTTCTATATTACTGATTCTTTCTTCTGCCTCATTTATTCTAGCACTTAGCGCCCCCATTTTTGATTGCACCTCATTAATAGCCTTTTTGATTTCTACTTGGTTGGATTTTAGCTCTTTTACTTCTCCAGAAAGGGTTTCTCTAATAACTTCCGTGCTTTTCTCAAGCCCAGCTAGTATCTTTAAAGTGATGATTCTGAACTCTAGATCTGACATCGTACTAATGTCCGTATTGAGTAGGTCCCTGGCAGTCGGTACTACCTCTTGTTCTTTTTGTTGAGGTGATTTTTTCCGTCTTGTCATTTTGTGCAGAGGAGAATAGATTAATGAGAGAACAAAATGCTAGCAGGGTAACAACGTCCCCAGAAAATATACTCTAAACAAATCAGAAAAGACCTGAAGCAGTGGGATAAGAAAGGGAAAGAGAGAAAAAAGAAAAAGAAAAAGATAGATAAAAACAAAAACAAACAAAACAAAACAACAACAACAAAAAAACCAGAATGTGATCAAATATGATCTATATGGTATATAGATCATTGCCACACACTAGATTTGGGGTGTATTTTGGTCTTTTCGAAGAAAGTGCCTCCCAAAATTTTAAAGAAAGAAAAACTTATTTATGTACAAAAATAAGGGTTGATATGATGAAGGGATGGAATATGACTGTAAAAATGGAAATTATGAAAAATTTTATAAAAGGAATTGATAAGAAGTTGTTTGAAAAAAGAAAGAAGAGGATTTAAAAAATGAAAAAAGAAAAAAAAAAGGGAGAGGATGTGATCAGGCAAGGGAATAGAAAACACCATATACTAGAGATTTAGGGTATATTTTAATCTGTTAGAAGAAACTATCTCAAAATTTTAAAGAGAGAACAACTTATATATATAAGCCAAAAATATGGGTAACTACTATGAAGGGATAGAATATGACTCTAAAAATGAAAAATAAAAATGTTTTTTTTTTTAAAAAGGGATATATAAGATGTTGGTTGAAAAAGGGAAAAAGAAAAATTCAAAAATAAATAAAAAGACAAAAAGACAGTTAAAAAAAAATTAACTTTGAAAGACTACAGAATCATGGTAAAAAAGCCGTGAATTGTATGTGCAGTATTCCCCTAGTGCTGGAGTTCTGCCGTTCTCATTGATCGGTCAACTTGGTCTTGGCTGGATGTTCTCGCTGATCTTCTGGGGAGGGGCCTGTTGCCGCGGTTTCCAAATGTCTCTGCCGGAGGCGGAAGTGCCCCGCCCTTGCCCCCTCCCGGCTAAGTAATCTGCTCGGGTTTGCTCTCCGGGGCTTTTGTTCCCTGCGAGCTTTCCGTACAGCTTTGGAGGCGGAGAGTGAAAATGGCGGCCTCCCAATCTCTGCCCCGGAGGAGCCGAGAACTCAGGGCCCCGCTCCTCAGTGAACCCCCAGAGAAAAGCCGTCAGTCACTCCCGTCTCCCTGGTCTCCAGCCGCACTCCGTGCTCGCCCGGCCTGTGACCGCGCGTTTCTATCTCCGGCACCCGACCCCGGGTGGAGTCTCCAAACCCAGCAGATCCCTGCGGTGCGCTCCTGCGCGGCTCCTCCCGGGGGAGGAAGGCGAGTCTCCCCGGATCTGCCGCTTGTTGGGTCCCTGCTGGAGGAGCAGGGGCCCGACTGTGCCGCGGATCACGGTTTACGGCCACCCCGAGCTGAGAGCCCGCGCCTGGGCTCCGCCTCTGCAGCCGGCTTCCCTGCTCCGATACCTGGGAGCTCTGCCGCACTCAGGCACCCCCGGTCTTTCTGTGACCCCGAGGGTCCTGAGACCACACTGTCCCGGAGGGTTCCACCCCCCGCTTAGCCACCAGAGTGACGTCCCTCGGCGGAGCTGACTTCTGAAAGTTCCGGTTTTGTGCTCCGCGGCTCTATCACTCGCCAGAAGCGGCCGACGGAGGCCCCTCCCCCGCCGTCTATCCTCCCGAATATCGCCTCGGATTCACTTCTCCGCCCGTCCTACCTTCCAGAAAGTGGTCGCTTTTCTGTTCAGAGAGTTGTTGCTCTTCTTTTCTTCGATCTCCTGTTGAGTTTGTAGGTGTTCAGAATGGTTTGATCCCTATCCAGCTGAATTCCTGAGAGGAGACGAAATCCAGGTCTCCTACTCCTCCGCCATCTTGCTCCGCCCCCCCTAATTTTATTCTTTAAAAAAAAATTTTTTTTAGCATCTTGAATACCTCTGCAAAAAGGCACCTCCCTTCATCAACTTTGGGTTACCTAGAGGTACAGTTCATATGGAAAGGCTGGTTAAATATCAATTCTTCTTTTTTATTTCCCAACTTTCAAAACAATGAGTTAATGATCTAGCATCCTCTGAAGATGGCGAGGTTTTAAAAATAATTATTAGTATGAACTGATATAAATACAATTGATAGGCTTTAGTCATTGCAGTTATTATTCTGATGCTCAAACGGTCCCTTCTTTGGCCAGTGGAAGATCATTAAAGCTAGCTTCTGTTTCTTTTGGATGTGATTATATTGGCGTTTGAGTGCTTTTTTACTTTCTGGTATAAAATATTCCAGATTTATTTTGTCCATTTCCTGCTCTGGAATTAGAAACCCTGGTTTATTATTATTATTATTATTATTATTATTATTATTATTATTATTAATTATTATTATTATTATTAAATTGGCAATGGTAGTTAGAGACCATAATCTGGGTACTAGGGGATCTAAATGATTTTAATGGCTGCACAATATCCAAATTTATATCAAATTTAGTAAATCACTTTCCAACTAATGGACAATGACTACTTTTCAACTTTTGACCTCATGTTTTCACACATAACTCTTAGCTACTGAATGTCTGCTTTCACTTAGTGTTAGCCGTTCTGTAGAAGGAAGAGGTCAGCTCATTCCAGCATAGAGACACCAGTGTCCTCAGATAATGTTAACTGTTTAATGGGTAATGAGAGGTATGTGATAGGAACTCAAATCAGTAATCCTAATTCAGTCTCTAAAACCTGAATCTGAAAAGGGAGGGAAAGCTTGGATTATTCTTAATATGAATTGATCACTGAGGGATTGATAAAATAAGTTTTTCTTTACCTACTCAAAGATTAAGTCTCTTCTGCAGCCAAGTCCCAAGGCTTTTCCAGATTCCATGAGTTTTTCTGATATGAGGAAACAGAGTTAGGATCTGTCACTGACTTAAATGAGCATTGCTGCTAAGCAAATGCCATTCATTAATTACAGAGCCTTTGAAATCTCCACGGCAAAGGGAAAACTGATTAATATTTTTTTTGACAGGGTTTTTCTCTTCAAAGGGAAGTGCACAAACAGATCATAACAACAAACTAAGAAGGGAGATGCTATAAGTAAAATTCCACAGAAGGCTATTTTCTGTTGCTTTTTGGGAATGGGGGGGTGAAAGCAGTTGTAGGCAGAGTAGTGGTTTGCTAATGAATGTTCACAGGTGGTGTTAGAAAATCACATGACTGCCTATTTCTGTCTATGAATTTGGCACATTTGCATGAAGAAGGATGTTTTGGTGGCTAAACTATGACAATAAACGAGAAAAATGATGTTTACCAGAACGAAAGTATTCTCTGCGAAATACATTGGGAAAACTACCTTACTAGTAATTTAAAAGGAAAATGTTAAATAAATAAATAACATAATAATGAAAGAAACAGAGAATAAAAATTTAAAAAATCGATATCCCCAGGCTTGGGAAATTTGATATATTTTATTTAGTGACTGCTTTGCATATCGAAAATGTAAATCTGCACATCATTCTTGCTGAACCCTCTTTTCTTTCGTCACGTTAGAGTTTCCCAGCCCTTCATCCTCGCATCTTTCTGCTGCACATTTTCTCATTTTCTTCTTTGGTGATATTATCCAGCGCTCTGGCTTTTAATGCCTTCTATTCAGTTTTGAATCTGCAATTCATATTTCCAACCTTGACCTGTTGCTCTGTCCTGTAGCCAACGGCCTACTCAACCTATTACCTGAGAATCCATGGGTATTTTTAAACTCTCAATTTTGTCTGTAAAATCCTCCCCACTCTAGTCTTCTCTGCAGCAAGAAAGAGTACCACCATCAACTCAGTTGTTAGGCCAGTGGTCGGGGCGTCAACATTAACTTGTACCCTTCCCTTCATATCCCACAGGACCTGTAAGCAGATCCTGCTATTTCTCATTGGCCTCCATCACCAGTCTTGTCCAAACTACCATTGCCTTAGCCAACACTCCTGAATCAGGGCATGGCCTTTTATCTCACTGATCATCTACTGTATTCCAGACACTGTGCAGCAGGGGCCCCCCTTGGGGATTTATTTCTACCAGAGAAAACACAAATATTTGTGCATTTATTTATGTTTTGTGCATTTGTTGAGCATTCCTAAAATCGCTCTGCTTGAGAAGGAGCCCATGTTCACAGTAGCCCTCTCCACTTCCCAGTAGAAAGACATACCTCTTACCCCTTCCAGTCTCACTGTGATGTGTTGCCCTATGCTAGGATGTGAAAACCCCTATAGCATAAAATAAAAGGGTAAATTGAAATAATCAGGCTATGGTAACACACAGGACTCCCAGGTTTCTCCTGCTTTATACCCACTTCTGTTGAAGGTGTTAGAAACAGGACTTGAAGATGTTAGGATGTTCTAAATTCAGATGAGGAAGTTGTATAAGATAGCAATAGTATTCTTGTAAAAATAACAGAAATGTTCGGTGGGCTACCAGAATTTTCAAGATGCATTGGATAAAACCAATGGGTATACATTTTTCAGGATCGGTTTTGGATTTAATGGTCTTTATTCAATAAGGTAATTGAAACATATTTAGTCATATAATTAAATAGATTTTCCAGTCCTAGTGGATCCCCTTCCTGTGAACCATGTAGGAGAGGTCCATGTGCAGAAATTGAAGCTTAGCCAGTAAAGGAATAATTCGGTTTCAAATCCAGATCTACTTGACCCCAAAGGCCCTGCTCTTGGCCATGTGCATGTGACTTCTGACAGGTCTGTGGATTCTTCTCCCATCTTTGGAATGTGCCTACGGCTAACAGCCAGCCAGGGGCCAGTGGACTGTAGGGAGGAAGGCCGAGGGCCCAGTACTCAGTACCTGCCCCATACAAGTTGATTCTGCATGTGCTGAAAGAGGCTGGTGGCGCCATTGTTTCTAGACCTAGAGATAGAATTTGTCTAGAATAAGATAGCTCTCAGATAGTAATGATGATTTCGATGCTTGAAAATGATAGCTTGCCCAAACTTTTCCCCAGTGGAGTCTTCTGATTTGTGAATTGTCTCCCATTTGAAGGAACACTTGAAGTAGGACTGTACTTCTTTTAGGTTGCTCAGTAACTTAGAAAGTGAGGTCCACACTCAACAGTCTCCTTTTCTTTGCATTTTGACTCAAGTATTTTGGGCCCTAGGAAGGAAGGACAAAGAGACCACCAGAGAACTCTCACCCATGCGTCCAGGCTTGAACTGCGAAAGTGATTGATGTCCTTTTAGATCCCAGAGGCTTCCACAGGCCTCCACTGTCATTTCAAAGTAGGAAAGGAGTGCAAGTGTGTGTGGGGAATCCTGCAGAAAAAAATTTTTTTCTTTATTTTGTCAAAATGGGGTGGGGTGAAAGGGAAAAAATGTGGGAGTGAACACTGGGCTTCTGTGATGAATAGACTGCTTAGGTTGGAACAGTGAAGAAACTCTTTGAGAACTAATTGTTTGGCTATTCATTCGTTCATTCATTGAGCAGATACCAAGACCCTATCATACACTGGACCCCATGCTGGCTTCGGAATAAACAAAGATGAATAAAGTTGAGTGCCCACCATGTGGGGTTCACAATCTCGTGGTGAATGCATCTGCTATAAAAAATGTTACAGTGCCACTTGAGATGTTAGGTGGAGGAGGTGGGAATACTACAGGAATGAAGCCCTCCCCCTCTCCCAGGCTGTTGGAAGGGGAATGGGCTTTATAAAGACAGTAACATTTGAGCCAAATCTTCAAAAGAGGCCTTTAGTATCAGGGTAAGGAGCTCAGCCTGGAGGGGGCTGGTGGGTCTAGGGTCTTGCTCTACTACCTCCTAGGATGTGATCCTGGCCACGGCCTCTGTGATCTTGGCCATGGCCGTGTCTGTAAATGAGCATACAGCACCATGGGGTTATTGTGGGCTTTAATTGAGATGGTATCTGCCAACAGAATGCTTCATGTGGAGCTGTGCCCAGAGCAAGTTCTCTATAAAAGTTCTGTTGTCAGGGTCCTGGCTGTCGTGTGTGGTTGCTGCTGAAGGATGTGTAGGAATTTGTCAGTCAGCAAGAAGGGTGAGTGTACATGTAACTGATCATCCCGAGAAACAAAGGATTTAGGAGGCTGAATCGAGGGCCAGAGATAAGGGTGGGGGAAGATTTCCCTCCACATAAAGTGGCTTGATCTTCTTTGATTTGGGCTTATACTTAGGGGTACGGTAGGGAGGTGTTAAACCCCTCTGAGGACATTTAAACAATTAAAGAGAAGATGATATGGTCCAAGTTATTTGAGGCCCATTCTCAGGCCAGATATGCGGAAGGGCGCATCACTGGTGGGTGTTCAGAGTTGGTTCGATTTTGCAGGTGCATTTTTTTTTTTTTTTCTGGATGAACTCAGGTAGGCTGGATGTCACTTGGGTCAGAAGGTGTCAGGCTTGTGCCTGGCATGGCCCACAGTGTGCTTCATGGGATTCCAATGATGTTGACCTGAATTCTTATCTTTCCTTTAAATCAGGATTCTATCAGGCCAGTGGTTCTTTGCCTTGGTTGTATTAGAATCACCTGGAAGATTTATTTATTTATTTACTTGTTATTTTTTAAAAAAATTTTATTTATTTATTTGACAGAGACAGACACAGCGAGAGAGGGAACACAGCAGGGGAGTGGGAGAGGGAGAAGCAGGCATCCTGCTGAGCAGGGAGCCTGATGCGGGGCTCGATCCCAGGACCCTGGGATCATGACCTGAGCCAAAAGCAGATGCTTAATGACTGAGCCACCCAGGTGCCCTCACCTGGAAGATTTAAAAAGTACTAATGCCCGTGCCGCACCCCCTAGAGCCTCTGTTTCACTTGGTCTCCAGGGAGACCCATGTCCTAGTATTTTACAAAAGCCCCCAGGTCATCCTAAGGCATAGTCAGTGTCTGTAGTCACTGTCTTGGGGAGTCCAAGTCTCATTGGTGTTGTGGTTTAGGGTGACCTTGACCTGACTTAGTGACATTGGGCCTTCTTTGTAGCAATATGGTTGCCTTGGTGATAATGAGCTAGAATCCTTCCTTTCCTGGGGAGTATCTTTAACAACGAAAAGGATGTTCTTAGTAAATACGTTACATAGTGAGGGTACTTCTGGCTCCTCTGTGCCAACTGTATACTCTCATCTAATCTGTGCCCTTGAACTCAGGTTTGGCTAAGAATAATTTCTGGGCTTTGGAGTGTTGCCTTTGATGATTACATAGGATCCTCTGTTTTGCTCTTGGTCTTTCTCTGCTCTTTACCAGCTTTGCCCAATTTCTTACCCAGGGGCCTTGCAATTCTGGCTTTTGTGCCTTGACCACTGAAGCCTTCCCAGCTTTGACCCTTGAGCCTACCCAGAAGGAATCAGCTGCTTCTGCTGTTACACTCTGGGCACTTTGAGCAGGACACCATGCCTGTCACAGTCCTGTTGGCAGATTTCTCTCCTACCCCTGGGGTCAGCCCACACCCCACTCCCAGGTGTGATCATTGGCATCCAAAGAACATAATCTCTTTAGAATATGCCTAAGGTGAGTCAGCTGTTGAATTGGTCCAAACAGGTTCCTTTGAGGAGCATGAAATGCCTGTTCCTCAATAAAATGTTAAACTGATATGAACTACTTTTTGCCAAAATTAAGATGATTGGATTCACAGAGGGGGGAAGCAGGACCTTTTTGATCTTCTGCTGAGCACCCCGTGGCAATTTTGACTTTTGGACTGAATTCTGGGCAGGTTGGCTCAGATCGAATGCAATGCCAGGGGCTGAAGGTTGCAAGTTGCGTTCCCGCAGACTGCCAAACCTCGGAAACTGGCACTCTACCAAATGGGAACATTCAATTGCTCAGTGCATGGTGATTAGGGGAGAACAAAAAAAAAGATCAAAAATAGGAGAGAGAATCCCCACATTAGAAGGACGGCACCCTCTTGTCACCTGGAAAGGAAAGGGTGTATTCTTTTTTGGTATTCCAGTAAGATTCATCTATGGTAGAAAAAAAGCCCTAAAAACTTATGCTCTGAATCACAATAATTATAGATTATTCTTCTATGCCTGGTAGAGCATCTAAGTCATAAAAAACCTAAGCAGGGCTGAAATGGAATTTTTTAAAAGTTACGTAAAAATTCTATGCACAGAGTTGGTGATTATATATGTAGGAGAGGTTAATACTGAAGCAGTGACATGATTAATTTCAGTCAGTAAAAGGTGATTGTAGCCCAGCCTTCCTCCAGCGAATGCTGGCTGTAAATGAAAGCTCACACGGGGGTGCCAAGGAAGAAAAGGTGGTATACCCGGGCGCCTTCCCTGTAGCTGTTTCATAATGCAAGCCCATTAATCGAGGAGGAAGATGACCCTGCTCCCTATAACAAGACGACACATGTTGTTGCTTGAAAAAGTGGGCATAAGCGTGGCTCCATTGTGAAAGAATTGGGGGCATGGAAGTTTTTTTTTTTTTCCTTTCTTTTTGAAACATATACCCTTTAGAAGGGTTAGGACGGTTGAAAAGTAGTTAAATAAATAGCACTTTCCGACCATTGTCAGTAGATTGTCTTGGAGTATTAGCTGTTTATTTCGTTGACATATTCTGAAGGGTCTATAGGGGGCTTTTTCAGAAGTCAGGACCTCAATGTAATATACAAGCATTGATTCTGATATTTCCCTTGATAATAGTGCTCGACCATATTGGGGTCGTAAGTCAGTAAGGTTCATTGGTTGCTGTAATGCTCACTGTCACCAGTAATAAGTACAAAGGACTTGCTCTAAAAGCTGGCTTATAAAACTTTAAGGAAACTTGGATTGCTTAAGTGAACTTGCAAGGCTCTGGGGGGTGCCAAGCCGGTCTTAGTTGTCTACTTATATTAATTTCACAGAGTTTAAAGGGTCAAGAAAGACGGTTGGTGATGCTTATTAATTTATGAAAGACAGACTCTTGTCTGTCTCGCTATCTCGCTTTGAGCATTCTGCCTTCCCTTTTAGAAAATTTAATATAAATTAAACCTTACCAGACAAGAGTGCCCTAAAGGATTAAGTCTAAAGTTCACAGCTGGACTAAAAAGATCCAAAGATGCTATGTTTTTTTGCTGGCACAATTTCATTTGAAGTGATGTTTGAACAATAGAACCACAGAGTGGACATAAAAATGAGAAGAAAAAAGCAATTAGAGGCATATTGCAGTTAGTCAAGGATTAGGATATTTTAAAAATGTGAGACAAACTTGCTTCTAAGGATTTTTTTTCTTGTTTCCCCCAAGAAATAATGGCTTGTAAAAGGAGCATCTTCTTGGCCTTAAGTGGGGGCATGGTTCTTGTTAAGATGGGAATGTTTATGTGTCATTACAATGTCTTAAAGCATACCTGATGGCTGAGGCCAAACCACTGAGAAGAGAGAAATGGAACATTGCCATAGAAACTAAACCCAGTCTTACTGATGGAAATATTTCTCCTTGGTTGATTTGCTTTGGAACAAAGGGGGAAGGCCACATTATGGAAAGGTAGGTATTTAAAAATGCAATTTAAAGTAGTTCTCACAAAAATTTTTAAATATTTTCCCCATTTTACAGATGCGGGTATTGAGGCTCAGAGAGAGTAATACATTTTCTGAGGTTGTATGGCTAACGGTTGCCTGAGGAGTAGTGGGAAATAAAAGGATCTGCTACCCATCCCCACCCCCACCCCTCAACCTGGGTATTGCGATTAAGGAGCACTGCTGTCAAGCCAGACTCTTTTAGGAAAGCTTTTCAACAGTATATCCAAAGGAGGGAGTAGCATGTGTGCCAAGGCCTAGAGTGAGGGATGGAAATCTAACCAGCTTGATTGTGGTGCGGTGGGCATGGGGAGTGTAGAGGACGCAAGATTAGGCTGGGAAGGTAGCAGGCAGCTGTGCCAGGTATGCTAGTAATTTGAATTTTACTCCGGGAGCAGTGGGAGACATCTGGAGGTTTGAAGCAGAGGATTTCTCGGATCTGTCGATCTGTGAGTTTAAAAGGTTACACCAAGAGACCACCACTTCCTGTTGGGATGGAATACCTGGTAGCAGATTATGTTTCTGAGAGAATAGCTAAAAAATACAGACAAAATACACAAACGCTGTGCTTGAAGGCAGCAGACAGCTGCTGAGGAAAAGAGGATGAGAGTGGCGAGGACTGTGTGAAAGTGAGCTGTCTTATCTAGCCTCTTTTAGATTGGATTCATTGGCAGGTGTAGGATGGGCAAGAGGCTGGACATCCAGGATTTGCACTAGTGGAAGGCTGCCACTGGGGAAAAGAAAAACTAGCAGAGCTTCTGGGAAAGCCTCAAAAAGCCTCAAGCATGCCCCTGGTTCTTCCCTCAGTTGAATTCTGAGGCTGCATGGAGCAGGAGGCCAAAGTCCTCTGAGAAAAATATGGCAGAGTTTTAATTTTCAGCAGTCCTCGTAGTTTCAAGAGACAGATGAAAGTTCAAGCTCATTGTGGGGAGGGAGTCCAGTGAGCACACAGACTTTCAGGTCAGAATCTTGGAGGGCTGTGCCTTCAATAAGGATTAAACAGGAAGTAGATTGAACTTTGCCTTGACTGCTACACGGCCTTGGTAAAGGCTGCTTGGATAGTCTTGGTTAGAAAGACCAGCTAGTCTCTCATTAGATTGAGGTGATCAGCTATTACCCTGTCTGCCTAAAGGAGGGAGGGTGGTAAATGGTCTCTGGAGGAAAATGATATCACCTGAAGTCTCTAAAAGTTTTAGAAACAATAGCCATTAAATCAGCAGTTGTTAGACATGCCAAAACTCAGAACCACATGACTGAAAACCAAGAGAAAAACAGTTTAAGGAAATAGGCCCACAAATACTCCAGCTATAGGAGTTATTTTACAAGACTTTTAAGTAACTGGATATATATGTTGAAGAACATGGAGAAACTAACTGAAAATAGAGAGGGTGTATCAGAGGTATGACTCTGTAAAATCAAATCAAAGGGGTAATTCTAGAACTAAATAAATGATATCAGTAACTGTAATCTGGATGTGATAGTAAGTGGAGTTAGTGAACTGGAGGGCAGGTCAATGGAAAATCTCCATGCTGCAGCACACAGGGAGGAAAGAATAGGAAATACAGAAAGGAGCATTATATAAACACGTGGGACTCCATCAATGGATCTAACATATAAATGTCATTCCAGAAGGAAATGATGGTGAGTAGAGCAGGAACAATATTTAAAGAAATAATGGCTGAATATTTTCTAAAACCAATGGATGGTATTAATCTACAAGTTCATGAAGCTCTGTGATATCATACAATGTCATAATATTGTAAGTAAATATCATAATTAGACTGCTAAAAACCAAAGATGAAAAGAACAATAATATACATCACCTTCAGAGGAGTAATAATAAGGTTGATAACAAAATAATAATAATAAGGTTGATACCTGACTTGTCAACAGAAACAGTGGAATGCAGAAGACAATGGAATGATGTTTCCAAGTACTAAGAAGATTACTATGGTTTCCTGTAAGGAGAATGGATTTTGGGGGTCAGAGGTGGTTAGAGAGGATATGGGAAGAACAATTCACAGGTTTTTATGGTCGTACAAGGTCTTGTAAGAGGTGACAGTAGCCTGGGTTAGGGTAATAAGGATAGAGATGGAGACAAGTAGACTGACTCAATAAATATTAGGTCAAAAGAAATAATGCAAACCCACCAATTCACTCACCCCCAACTTCCCAAAGACTCTGTCTCATCTCCATCATTGCTTTCTTCTTTCCTTCTTTCTTCTTTCCAATCATCCAGTTGGCTGAGATGAAAGCATATCTTTCCCACAAAATAGTCTCTTGAATAACCCTATCCCTCCTCATTCTCATCTTCACATGTGATGCTCAGATAGTGACTGAGTTACACCTCTGGTTCTCTGTGGAGAATTCCAGGTGGCACCATAACAGGACTTTTGGCAAGGGATTTACCCCCAATTGTATCCAAGTGTATAGCGGTCAGGATGTGGAGTTATAGACAAGTGTATGTAATAATAGGCCAAGTGCTGGGTAGAACAGATGTGCTCTCTTTGGAGTCCTTCTGTTTGGATAAATCTGGGCATGGGGAGACGGACTTCAAGTCTGACTTAACTGAATCCAAACACCACCTCTGCCAACTACTGTTTGTGTAACCTTGGGCCGCAGTTTCTCTCATCTGGAAAGTAGGATCACTGGTAATATCTGCACAAGGTGGTGCCAGGGTCAGGCATGTGTCAATAATCCATATTCTACCTCAGTAGCCTGGCTGGATGGAGGATCTGGCACAGACCATATGCCAGGATGTGGCACTCAGAGCTATAGGCCATACTGGCTAGTCCTCTCAGCACATCCCGTAGTGGTCTTTGAACACATAATTGTGTGTCTTGGGTCAGGAAGGGATGGGGAAGACCTAAGAGGGGAGAAAAGCCAGGTCTCTTTGATCAAGATATAGTCGTGGGAATTGAGAGGGGTGTTAGAATGGAATACCAACAGCTTTTCTGTAAGTTATGCTTGGCTCTTGATAAGATCAGAGCTTTGATAGTTTAGTATCTGTTAATGAGAGATAACTAAAGCCAAGTGATGAGTGTTTGAGGGCAGGGACTACTTAATTTTTGTGTTAGTAATTTGCTATAACAAATTACCACAAACCTAGTGGATTAAAGCCACACACATTTATTCTCTTACAGTTCTGGAAGTCAGAAGTCTAAAATCAAGGTGTGTGTGGGGGGGCTGTGTTCCTTCTGAAAACTTCAGGTAGAATCTCTTCCCTTGCTTTTTTCAGTTTCTAGAGGCCACCAGTCCTATATTCCTTGGCTCATGGGACCTTCTTTGCATCAGTAAAACCTCTTATCTTTGTCGTATCTCCTACTACCGACTCTGATTCTCCCACCTCCCTTCAATAAGAACCCTTATGGTTGGTTACATGAGGTCCTACCAACATAATGTAGGACAGTCTCTCCATTTTACCATAATCGCATCTGTAAAGTCTCATTTACCATGGACAAAGTAGCATGTTCACAAGTTCCAGGAATTAGGACATGGACGTTTTTGGGAGGGGGTTATTATTAAGTTTACTACAAATTTGTTCTTTCTTTCTTTCTTTTTTTTTTTTTTAAGATTTTATTTATTTATTTGACAGAGAGAGACATAGCGAGAGCAGGAACACAAGCAGGGGGAGTGGGAGAGGGAGAAGCAGGCTTCCCGCAGAGCGGGGAGCCCGATGTGGGACTTGATCCCAGGACCCTGGGATCATGACCTGAGCCGAAGGCAGATGCTTAACGACTGAGCCACCCAGGCGCCCCAAATTTGTTCTTTCTTAAAATTGTAGTAAAGTGTACATAACATAAAATTAGCCATTTTCACCATTTCTAACTAGGCAGTTCTGTGGCATTAAGTACATTCATACTGTTGTGCAACCGTTACCACCAGTCATCTCTACAATTCTTTCATCTTCTCCAGTTGGAAGATGTACTCATTAAACACTAACTTCCTGACTCTCTATTCCCTGCCACCCTGAGCCCCTGGCAGCCCCCATTCCACTTTCTGTCTCTATGAATTTGATGATATAAGTGTAATCATATGGTATTTATCCTTTTGTAACTATCTTACCTCACTTAGCCTAATGTCTTCAAGGTTCCTCCATGTTGTAGCAGGTGGCAGAATCCTCTTCCCTCTTACAGTTGAATAATAGGGGATACCTGGGTGACTCAGTCGGTTAAGCATCTGACTCTTGTTTTTGGCTCAGGTCATGATCTCAGGGTCATGAGATTGAGCCCGAGTTGGGCTCTGTGCTCAGTGCGAGTCTGCTTGAGATTCTCTCTCTCCCTCTGCCCCTCCCCCACCCTGCTCCCTTTCTCTCTCTCTCTCTTAAAAAGTAAAGTTGAATAATAGTCAATTGTATGTATACACTATATTTATTTTATTTATTATTATTATTATATACACTACATTTAAAAAATACATTCATCTGTCTATGTTGCTTCCACCCTTTGGCTATTGTGAGCAATGCTGCTGTGGAACATAGGTGGGCAAATATCTCTTCAAGTCCTCACATTCGTTACTTTTGGGTACATACCCAGAAGTGGAATTGTTGAATCCCGGGTAGTTCTCTGTTTTGTTTTTTGGGGACTGGCCACACTGGTTTCCACCATGGCTGAGCTATTTTATATTCCCACTGGTGGTGCACAAGTGTTCTGATTTCTCCACATCGTACTAACACCTGTTATTTTTCTGTTTTTTTTTTTTTTTTTCCTTTGACATTAACCATTCTAGTGGGTGTGACATGGTATGTCATTGTGGTTTTGATTTGCGTTCCTTATTAATAATCTTGAGCTTCTTTTCATGTACTTACTGGCCGTTTGAATATTTTCTTTGGAGAGATGTCTCTTCAGATCCTGTGACCATTTTTAAATCAGGTTGTTTTATTTTTGCTTTTGTGTTTGAGTTGCAGGAGTTCTTTATATGTTCTGGATATCAATCCCTTATTAGGTGTATAATTTATAAATATTTTCTCCCATTCCATGGGTCGCCTTTTCACTCTGATAGTGTCTTTCAATGCACAAACATTTTTAATTTTGCTGAAATCATCACCAAATCCAATGTCACAAAGATTTTCCCCTTTGTTTTTCTAAGAGCTTCATGGTTTTAGCTCTAATGCTTAGGTCTTTGGTCCATTTTGTGTTAATTTTTGCATATGGTATTGGATAAGGGCATAATTTCATTTTTCTGCATGTGGATATGCAGTTTTCCCAGCACCATTTGTTGAAAATACTGTCCTTTCCCCATTGAATGCTCTTGACAGTATTGTCAAAATTCATTTAACCATATAGGCAAGGATTTATTTCTTTGCTCTTTTTTTTTAAAGATTTATTTATTTATCTTAGAGCATGCAAGCATGAGCGGGAGGGGCAGAAGGAGAGGGAGAGAGACTTTCAAGCAGACTCTGCACTTAGCGTGGAACCCAACACGGGGCTCGATCTCACAACCCTGAGAACATCACCTGAGGCGAAACCAAGAGTCAGATTCTTAACCGACTGTGCCACCCGGGGGCCCCTATTTCTGGGCTCTTTATTTTATTTCACCAGTCTATATGCCTGTCTTTGTGGCAGTGCCATACTCTTTTGATTCCTGTGGATTTGTAATAAATTTTGAAATCAGGAAATGTGAGATCTCTATTGCATGACTTAAGAGTGATTACTGGCTAGAAGTTTGGGGTGTCCCTGTGATGGCCGAGGGCAAATAAATGAATAACCTTAAAAGCAAATGAAGTTGTGGGGTCACTGACAGCAAAAGTTATTTGGGTATATGTCTTTTGCTTCTGCTTGAACCATGAAGATGGAGCAAGATCACCAAAGTTTGAAAGATGAAGCATGGTTTTAGCCCACTGAAATTGTTGGGTAGATTAAAACAAAGGCTTCTGGAAAGCACTCCTGGGTTCTGGCCTCCATTTGTCATTTATGGCTATCTTTAGATGCAGGCAAAAGGAAGAGGTAGCCAAGCATCTTCACTCAATTCAAACTCATTTTTAAATTCTATTCCTTCTCTCTGCTTTAATCCTGGCACACACTGTTAATCCTTGGCATAAATCATGATTAGGTTAGTCTGCATGTAATAGAACATAAAATAAAATAAGAAGTTTATTTCTCTCTCATGTAAGGAAGTTCAGAGGTGGGCAATCCAGGGATGATGTGAAAACACACGAACTTTGCAGGTACCTGGCTTACTTCCAGCATTCTATTCTGCATTGAATTGTAGCTTTCATCCTCCTATTGCAAGATGGAAACTGAATATCCATTTGCCATGTCACATAACATCATACCACATCACATCATCTTCTTTTCTTTTTTAAATTTTTTATTGTTATGTTAATCACCATACATTACATCACTAGTTTTTTATGTAGTGTTCCATGATTCATTGTTTGTGCATAACACCCAGTGCTCCATGCAGAATGTGCCCTCTTTAATACCCATCACCTGGCTAACCCATCCTCCCACCCCCCTCCCCTCTAGAACCCTCAGTCTGTTTTTCAGAGTCCATCGTCTCTCATGGTTCGTCTCCCCCTCTGATTTCCCCTGCTTCATTCTTCCCCTCCTGCTACCTTCTTCCTCTTCTTTTTTTTTCCTTAACATATATTGCATTATTTGTTTCAGAGGCACAGATCTGAGATTCAACAGTCTTGCACAATTCACAGCGCTCACCATAGCACATACCCTCCCCAATGTCTATCACCCAGCCACCCCATCCCTCCCACCCCACCCCCCACTCCAGCAACCCTCAGTTTGTTTCCTGCAATTAAGAATTCCTCATATCAGTGAGGTCATATGATACATGTCTTTCTCTGTTTGACTTATTTCGCTCAGCATAACACCCTCCAGTTCCATCCACGTCATTGCAAATGGCAAGATCTCATTCCTTTTGATGGAGGCATAATATTCCATTGTATATATATACCACTTCTTCTTTATCCATTCATCTGTCGACGGACATCTTTGCTCTTTCCACAGTTTGGCTATTGTGGACATTGCTGCTATAAACATTGGGGTGCACGTACCCCTTCAGATCCCTACATTTGTATCTTTGGGGTAAATACCCAGTAGTGCAATTGCTGGGTCGTATGGTAGCTCTATTTTCAACTTTTTGAGGAATCTCCATACTGTTTTCCAGAATGGTTGCACTAGCTTGCATTCCCACCAACAGTGTAGGAGGGTTCCCCTTTCTCCACATCCCCGCCAACATCTGTCGTTTCCTGACTTGTTAATTTTAGCCATTCTGACTGGTGTGAGGTGGTATCTCATTGAGGTTTTGATTTGGATTTCCCTGATGCTGAGCGATGTTGAGCTCTTTTTCATGTGTCTGTTGGCCATTTGGATGTCTTCTTTGGAAAAATGTCTGTTCATGTCTTCTGCCCATTTCTTGATTGGATTCTTTGTTCTTTGGGTGTTGAGTTTGATGAGTTATTTATAGATTTTGGATACTAGCTCTTTATCTGATATGTCATTTGCAAATATCTTCTCCCATTCTGTCGGTTGTCTTTTGGTTTTGTTGACTGTTTCTTTTGCTATGCAAAAGCTTTTTATCTTGATGAAGTCCCAATAGTTCATTTTTGCCCTTGCTTCCCTTGCCTTTGGTGATGTTTCTAGGAAGAAGTTGCTGTGGCTGAGGTCGAAGTGGTTGCTGCCTGTGTTCTCCCTTAGGATCTTGATGGACTCCTGTCTCACATTGAGGTCTTTCAACCATTTGGAGTCTATTTTTGTGTGTGGTGTAAGGAAATGGTCCAGTTTCATTCTTCTGCATGTGGCTGTCCAATTTTCCCAACACCATTTGTTGAAGAGACTGTCTTTGTTCCATTGGACATTCTTTCCTGCTTTGTCAAAGATGAGTTGACCATAGAGTGGAGGGTCCATTTCTGGGCTCTCTATTCTGTTCCATTGATCTATGTGTCTGTTTTTGTGTCAGTACCATACTGTCTTGATGATGACAGCTTTGTAATAGAGTTGGAAGTCCGGAATTGTGATGCCAGCAGCTTTGCTTTTCTTTTTCAACATTCCTCTGGCTATTTGGGGTCTTTTCTGGTTCCATACAAATTTTAGGATTCTTTGTTCCATTTCTTTGAAAAAAGTGGATGGTATTTTGATGGGGATTGCATTGAATGTGTAGATTGCTCTAGGTAGCATTGACATCTTCACAATATTTGTTCTTCCAATCCATGAGCATGGAACGTTTTTCCATTTCTTTGTGTCTTCCTCAATTTCTTTCCTGAGTATTTTATAGTTTTCTGAGTACAGATATTTTGCCTCTTTGGTTAGATTTATTCCCAGGTATCTTATGGTTTTGGGTGCAACTGTAAATGGGATCGACTCCTTCATTTCTCTTTCTTCTGTCTTGTTGTTGGTGTATAGGAATGCCACTGACTTCTGTGCATTGATTTTATATCCTGCCACTTGACTGAATTCCTGTATGAGTTCTAGCAGTTTGGGGGTGGAGTCTTTGGGGTTTTCCACATAAAATATCATATCATCTGCAAAGAGTGAGAGTTTGACTTCTTTGCCGATTTGGATACCTTTGATTTCTTTTTGTTGTCTGATTGCTGTGGCTAGGACTTCTAATACTATGTTGAATAGCAGTGGTGATAGTGGACATCCCTGCCGCGTTCCTGATCTTAGGGGGAAAGCTCTCAGTTTTTCACCATCGAGAATGATATTCGCTGTAAGTTTTTCATAGATGGCTTTTATGATATTGAGGTATGCATCCTCTATCCCTGCACTCTGAATAGTTTTGATCAAGAAAGGATGCTGTACTTTGTCAAATGCTTTTTCTGCATCTATTGAGACAGTCATATGATTCTTGCTCTTTTTTTTGTTAATGTGTTGTATCATGTTGATTGATTTGCGGATGTTGAACCAACCTTGCAGCCCAGGGATAAATCCCACTTGGTCGTGGTGAATAATCTTTTTAATGTACTGTTGGATCCTACTGGCTAGTATTTTGGTGAGAATTTTTGCATCCATGTTCATCAGGGATATTGGTCTGTAATTCTCCTTTTTGATGGGGTCTTTGTCTGGTTTTGGGATCAAGGTAATGCTGGCCTCATAAAATGAGTTTGGAAGTTTTCCTTCCGTTTCTATTTTTTGGAACAGTTTCAGAAGAATAGGTATTAATTCTTCTTGAAATGTTTGGTAGAATTCCCCTGGGAAGCCATCTGGCCCTGGGCTTTTGTTTTTTGGGAGATTTTTGATGACTGCTTCAATTTCCTTAGTGGTTATAGGTCTGTTCAGGTTTTCTATTTCTTCCTGGTTCAGTTTTGGTAGTTGATACATCTCTAGGAATGCATCCATTTCTTCCAGGTTATCTAATTTGCTGGCATAGAGTTGCTCATAATATGTTCTTATAATTGTTTGTATTTCTTTGGTGTTGGTTGTGATCTCTCCTCTTTCATTCATGATTTTGTTGATTTGGGTCATTTCCCTTTTCTCTTTGATAAGTCTGGCCAGGGGTTTATCAATCTTGTTAATTCTTTCAAAGAATCAGCTCCTAGTTTTGTTGATCTGTTCTACTGTTCTTTTGGTTTCTATTTCATTGATTTCTGCTCTGATCTTTATGATTTCTCTTCTCCTGCTGGGTTTAGGCTTTATTTGCTGTTCTTTCTCCAGCTCCTTTAGGTGTAGGGTTAGGTTGTGTACTTGAGACCTGTCTTGTTTCTTGAGAAAGGCTTGTATTGCTATATACTTTCCTCTTAGGACTGCCTTTGCTGCATCCCCAAAATTTTGAACAGTTGTGTTTTCATTTTCATTGGTTTCCATGAATTTTTAAAATTCTTCTTTAATTTCCTGGTTGACCCATTCATTCTTTAGTAGGATGCTCTTTAGCCTCCATGTATTTGAGTTCTTTCCAACTTTCCTCTTGTGATTGAGTTCTAGTTTCAAAGCATTGTGGTCTGAAAATAGGCAGGGAATGATCCCAATCTTTTGGTACCGGTTGAGACCTGATTTGTGACCTAGGATGTGATTGATTCTAGAGAATGTTCCATGGGCACTATTGAAGAATGTGTATTCTGTTGCTTTGGGATAGTATGTTCTGAATATGTCTATGAAGTCTATTTGGTCCAGTGTGTCATTTAAAGTCTTTATTTCCTTGTTGATATTTTGCTTAGATGATCTGTCCATTTCAGTGAGGGGAGTGTTAAAGTCCCCCACTATTATTGTATTGTTGTCGATGTGTTTCTTTGGTTTTGTTATTAATTGCCTTACATAATTGGCTGCTCCCATGTTAGGGGCATAGATATTTACAATTGTTAGATCTTCTTGTTGGATAGATCCTTTAAGTATGATATAGTGTCCTTCCTCCTCTCTTATTACAGTCTTTGGTTTAAAATCTAATTTGTCTGATATAAGAATTGCCACCCCAGCTTTCTTTTGGTGTCCATTAGAATGGTAAATGGTTTTCCACCCCCTCACTTTTAATCTGGGGGTGTCTTTGGGTGTGAAATGAGTCTCTTACAGACAGCATATCGATGGGTCTTGTTTTTTAATCCAATCTGATAGCCTGTGTCTTTTGATTGGGGCATTGAGTCCATTTACATTCAGGGTAACTCTTGAAAGATACGAATTTAGTGCCATTGTATTGCCTGTAATGTGACTGTTACTGCATCTTGTCTGTGTTCCTTTCTGGTCTATGTTACTTTTAGGTTCTCTCTTTGCTTAGAGGACCCCTTTCAAGATTTCCTGTAGGGCTGGTTTTGTGTTTGCATATTGCTTTAGTTTTTGTTTGTCCTGGAAGCTTTTTATCTCTCCTTCAATTTTCAATGACAGCCTAGCTGGATATAGTATTCTTGGCTGCGTATTTTTCTCATTTAGTGTTCTGAATATATCCTGCCAGTCCTTTCTGGCCTGCCAGGTCTCTGTGGATAGGTCTGTTGCCAATCTAATGTTTCTACCATTGTAGGTTACATATCTCTTCTCCCGAGCTGCTTTCAGGATTTTCTCTTTGTCTCTGAGACTCATAAGTTTTACTATTAGATGTCGGGGTGTTGACCTATTTTTATTGATTTTGAGAGGGGTTCTCTGTGCCTCCTGGATTTTGATGCCTGTTTTCCTTCCCCAAATTAGTTCTCTGCTATAATTTGCTCCAATATACCTTCTGCCCCCCTCTCTCTTTCTTCTTCTTCTAGGATCCCAGTTATTCTAATGTTGTTTCATCTTATGGTATCGCTTATCTCTCGAATTCTGCCCTCGTGATCCAGTAGTTGTTTATTTCTCTTTTTCTCAGCTTCTTTATTTTCCATCTTTTGGTCTTCTATATGGCTGATTCTCTCTTCTGCCTCATTTATCCTAGCAGTTAGTGCCCCCATTTTTGACTGCACCTCCTAATAGCCTTTTTGATTTCGACTTGGTTAGATTTAGTTCTTTTATTTCTCCAGAAAGCGTTTCTCTAAAAACTTCCATGCTTTTTTCAAGCCCAGCTAGTATCTTTAAAGTGATGATTCTGAACTCTAGATCCGACATCGTACTAATGTCCATATTAAGTAGGTCCCTGGCAGTCGGTACTACCTCTTGTTCTTTTTGTTGAGGTGATTTTTTCCGTCTTGTCATTTTGTCTTTCAGAAAGTGGTCATTTTTCTGTTCAGAGAGTTGTTGCTCTTCTTTTCTTCGATCTCCTGTTGAGTTCGTAGGTGTTCAGAATGGTTTGATCCCTATCCAGCTGAATTCCTGAGATAAGATGAAATCCAGGTCTCCTACTCCTCTGCCATCTTGCTCCATCACATCGTCTTCTAATCACATATCATATTATGTCACATCCCAGCATTAGTAAAGAAAAAGAACCAAAACCCCTCCTTTTTAATGAGACTTCCTGGTAGAATCACACATTTTCACTTACCACTTATTGGCCAGAACTTGGTCACATGGTTACAGTTCTTTACAAGTGAGGCTGGGTAATGTCTTTTGACTAAGTCAACCCTGGGGAGTTATATTAGTAAAGAAAGAGAAAAATGGTCATTGGGAAACAAATTAAATATCCACCAGGACTTTCAGTATCTTCAAAATAAAAATCTGCACACGTCAACTCTTTAGACTCTTAATTCCATGTCCCATGTGGATACTGATACATATAAAAATAATGAAGACAATTCATTGCTGTGACAGAACAGGATATAAGTTCTTGAGAGGCTACATGGAACAAGCATAGGTGACTCTGGTGATGCTTAAGCTCTATTTAAGCCAACCTTATTTCAACCCCCTTGGGGGTACCCATCCCTAACCTTGCACTGGAAGGTGGGTAGGCACTTTTTGTTTCTGGATACTGGTTTGCCTTTACGGGCACATTGCCTTGTTGGGTAGTTGTATGTGATCTCATGGCATGTGTCCCACCAAGGGATGGGAAAGCTGGAGCAAAGCATCATCTGAAAATCAATGCAGCCTACTTGGCCTGACCCTCTGGTCATCAGAATCCTGACTGCCGTGGTTCCTTTAGACCTCCCTGGGCCCAGAGATCAATTTACAGAAAAATCTGAAGGGACTATTCAACCTGGAGCTAAACGATTCAACAAATGGGCTAGAAAGTGAAAATGAATACAAAGTTTACTATAGACTTAAATTTAAGAAAGACAGATACACCCACAGGCATACATTATAACTAATCCCTGTTCATGAAGAAATTATTGAAATTGTTGGTCAGATGTGGCTAAGGAAACTCCCTCAGTCACATTCCAGTTTAGAGTCTCTTCTTTATTACTCACCTATCTCTCTTCTCTCCGTCAAGTTTGTTAATTTCTTTTGCCTTTGCTTTAGAATGTTGCTTCTTTGATTAAGGACTTTTAAATATTAATTAAAGAGATTTTTCAGAGTTGCTGTCAGCAATGGCTTAGCTTCACTCTCTCCTCCAAAATGATTATAAGTTATATATTTTTTTAGCTCCAGTGGCATACAGGTCCATGGGATGCTGAAGTTTACTAAGTCTCTCTCTCCTTAAAAATGAGGGCTGCCATATTAACTTGTGGGGAATATTGCCTTTCTTTTGTGGGTTGTATGCTCTCTGTCTTCCCTTGCTGAGCCCCTTTTTTGGCAATCAACAGCTCAGTTATTAACAAGTTATCATGCACATGGAATGTATTTCTGCCTTGAAACAGTCTATAATCTGGTTGATAATAATGATTCTGGAACATTCTTAGAAGTTAGTCTTCCAGTATGGACCCAAGGACATCTGGAAGCATTTTTTCTCAAGTTTGGGAGCCAAATGTTTCACTTTTTCTAAGGTTTTATAGATAAGTGGGCTTGGAGCAAGAACTTTTCAATCAAAGGATACTGTTAGATGAGAGTTTGCTGATTATTGGGCACCATGCACGTGATCAATATATGCTGACTACACCCACTCTTTCCCCAGCACTGCTTTCTCTAAGTGTAAAATAAGCTAGTTACTCTTTAATTTATCTCAATAGTTCTCAGAGTATTGGGAATAATAGTGATTCAAGAGCAGTCCAGGTAGCCAAAAAGAACTTATGACAGAAGTCCCAGGTTTAAGACGCAAATCCTTCATTTGTGAAATGTGGATGATGATAATGTACCCACATTGTCCATCTCCCAGAGTTACAGAGATTATCTACTTAGACAATAGATGTGAGAGTGTTCTGTAGATTATAAAACACTATAGAAATGTCAGTTATTATTATAACCTTCATGTCAGTGTTTTCCTTGTGCTTCTTGGCCCACACTAATGAAAAGATTTTAACCTTCACTTTTTTTTGTTTGTTTGTTAGTCATTTTCCTTTTTCCTCAAACAGCTTTGCTTTATTTTAGTTACAAGGGACAAAAGTCCATCTCAAAGTCACTTGAGCAAAAAAGAGAGCTTATTGGCTCATCCTCTTTGGAAGTTAAATCTGTCTTCAGGCGTCACAAAATCCAGAAGCTCAAATAAGGTCATCAAGACTCTTTCTCACTCTCTGTCTCTGGTTCTGCTTCCCTCTGTTTGTTGCCATATTCTCTGCTTTGGGCTTACGTTTCCTCCATGCATCCAGGGAGGATGGCTATTGGCATCTCCATGTAACTCAACACCAAAGAGGGCTTCTTTCCCCTAGTGTCCATATATTAGTTCCAGAGAAGTATGCTCAGAAGGCCCTGTTTGAGTGACTACTGGGAGCAGGGAAATGGGTTTCCTTGGTAGGGTGGCCTGGCCCTGATTCCTTTGGAAAAGGGAGATGAGAGAGCAGGTTCCTGTGGTTGACTAGCTAGTTAGAGCACAAGAGTGGGAGAATGGTGATTCTCCAAAAGAAGTCTTGCTGGGCAGAAGCGAACCCCATGTGCCTTTTAGAAAAGATGGGATCAGGCACTTCACAGAAGAGAAAATGCAGATAGTATAAACACTTGAAAGCATACTCAATTTCATTACCTGTCAGGGAAATTAAAGAGCCCTATGAGGTACTATTTCATACCAACTAGATGGGGAAAAATGAAAATATAATATAAATTAATAAAATTAAAATATAAATTTGGAGAGCATGTAGAACCATGATCTTTCTAATAAACTGTTTTCAGGAAAATCTGGTATAACTGAGTTGTAAAATAATATGCTGTTATTAATGAAGTTTGAACATTCATATATACCATGGCCTAGAAATTCCACCCCTAAGTTATACCCAGAAACTCTGCATTGTGCACCAGGGACATGTGCAAGAATGATTGTAACCAGCTTCTTAGTAGCAAAAAGTTGTAACCAACTTAAATATCCATTAGCAGGAGAATGAATCAATGAACTGTGATGTAATCACATAATAGAATACTATACAGTCGTGAAAACAAATATCAGCTAATGAATTCACATAGGTGAAGCTTAAAAACATAGTATTAAGTAAGAAAACAAGTTACACATATAATCTTTGGTTATATTCTTATAAAGCTCAAAAGCAAGAAAACCTCAATAATATATTGTTTTGTTAAATAACAGAAGCAAGAGAATCATAAACACAGAATTAAAAGTACTAATGATGACCTCTGGGGTTGTTTGACTAGCTCAGGAATAGTAATGGTACTGGTGAGTTTTTTTTTTTGTAGGTGTTTGTTTATTATGCTTTATAAAACACACAGACATCTATGTGTGTGTGTGTGTGTGTATGTATGTTACATATATGCTTTTATATTCCAAAATATTAAATAATAGAAGCATGGAAACACAAAATGTGTTTTCTTTACAAGCTACGTAAGAAATGTTCATTTCAGGGGTGCCTGGGTGGCTCAGTCGGTTAAGCGTCTGCCTTTGGCTCAGGTCATGATCGTGGGGTCCTGGGATAGAGCCCTGAGTTGGGCTCTCTGCACAGCTGGGAGTCTGCTTCTCTCTCTCACTTTCTATCTGTGCTCTTCCTCTCTCTCTCTCAAATAAATAAATAAAATCTTTTAAAAAAAGAAAAAAATGTTCATTTCAGTAGACATTAATCTGCATGTAACCAAAGAATATTAGGAGTCAAAGTCTCATTTGTAGTCACTTGTTATGTATTAGGATATACTAAAAGTTTAGCTTGGTGAAGTAACTAATGGGACATTTGATAAGTTACCAAACTTTGAAAGATACAAGGAGAACCACAGGGGGGATCTGCCTTTTCCAGCCTGACCACATGGAACATTGGATTAAGTGGAAAAAATAGGGTGCTGGTTTAATGAATTCATTTTGGATATTTAGAGCAACATTTCCACCTCAGAGCCATCAGACCATGGAATAGTTACCCCGGGGCGGGAAGTGGGGAGGGTTTGGAAGGATTTACTTAGTATCAACGGCTGTTTGGTTGCATCAGTTCCTGGAGACTTAAAGTCAGCATTAGGTAATGACAAGATGATTTTTAACTCATATAGAAATTTTTGACTCATGTGGGAATAGTTTGAATTTGTATTCCTGTTAGGATTATAGAACTGGATTTTTACATAGTCTGGTGGCAAGAAGGGAGGAGAATGATCTCTAACAAAGAAAGATGATAGAGGGATAGAAAAGAGGGGGAAAGAATGTGGTGGAGGAAGGGAAGAAGTGGGAGGATGGTGTGGTGGACTGAGCAGGATCTGGGCGAGGCTCCCACCGAGGCTGAAATCCGCCCCTGCCACACACTGGTGTGGGACGTGGACAAGCTCCTCACCCTCTCTGATGGTCAGTGGGCACATCTATAAAGAGGGATGCCAGTGTCCACATCCCCATGTTGTTGGGATCATATACTCTGCAGGTGCATGCCGTCTGACCCAGGACGGATCAATGAGGAGATGCAGGGAAGATGAGCTCCATTCTTTGCGATCTGTATGTTTATAATGTATATTATAAGAGAATGGGATTACTATGAGGTGAATGACTAGCGTGAACGGACAATTTAGGAGTGGGTTTTGGAAGGGGTGGGGCTTTATTTTTTTGCCTGATGCCAGCCCTGTAGTTGAGCTGCAGACTGTCTCTGTCTGTTTAATGCAGGTGGTGTGTCTGGCATGTAGATGGAATGGTAATTAATGTATTTGTACTGTGCAATCTACCATGTTTGGTTGTTCCTTCCCAGCATTAAACAATGCCCAGCTGGTGACTAAAGAGGAAGGTGAGACACTGTGATCCTATTGTTAGGGGTGGGTTCAGTCTGTGAGGGGTCCAGCTCAGACAGTGGATGATTGGGGGCGGGGCGCCGTCTCTAGGTACTCATCTCTGTTTTGGGAAGCAGTGGTGTTGGAAGAAAGCACATCAGCTCTGGAGCCAGGCACACGCTGAGTTAAGTCCTGGTTCCTTCACACACAGCTGTGTGACCTTAGACAAGTTACTTTACCTCTCTGGAAAGTGGGATAACACCACACTTTCTGTCAGCTGCCTCCTGATCTTTGATTTTTTTTTTTTTTTTTAGATTTTATTTATGTATTTGAGAGAGAGACAGAGAGAGCACATGCAGGGGGAGGGGCAGAAGGAGAGGGAGAGGGAGAAGCAGGCTCCCCTCAGGGAGCGATCCCAGAACCTTGAGATCATGACCTGAGCCGAAGTCAGACACTTAACCGACTGAGCCACCCAGGTGCCCCGATCTTTGCTTTTTAATCTTGACTTTTGATGTTTTCCTATACACTTAACCATTGCATTTGGCCTTCTTCCCTTGAGATGAGTTCCCAATCTGATAGACTACACCCTTCATGATAAGCCCCTATAATGTCGCCCACTTCCTATTACTTCCCACCCCAGTGGAACTCAAATGGAAGGGCCTGAGCTTTCTTCCTGACAATTACAGTTATCACTATTGGTAAGTTTCTGTCACCTGGGCATGTCATGATGATAGCTTGTCCTGAGCAGGACTAATGTCAGCACAATTAGACAGGAATTCTCTGCAATGACAGAGATCCTCGCTCTTCTCCACTCTAGGGAATATCTGCTTGGGTGGGCTGTTTATTCTGCTCCATGAAGGCCCACCACTCATACGTGTTTTTCCTGAATGGGGCTGCTACCCACAATCGCTGCCTTTTCTCCAGCCCCAGACTAGAAAGCACAAAAGGAAATCCCAAGCTTTTCTTTTATAGTTTCTCCTTTAAGGGACATCAGTCCCAACCACTCAAATTCTTTTTCTTAAGGCTCTGTCCTGGCATCTCTTGCTTCCAAGGACAAGGGCCTTTCTACCCAGAAAATAGTGTATGTCTTGGCAGCACAAATGCTACTTCCCTCTGAAGGACCCCCAAATGGCAGCCTTTGTAACCCCTTCACTCTTCCTTCAAGGATCTTCCACCATCAGATCTGTGGTCTTCCCCGAAGATATGGTGGCTGGGGTGAGGTCCATCCTGGATGCCTCTGGCCTGTGCTGTCCTTTGCTATCCGCCCCTCCTTGTGAGTTGAGTCTGGAGAGGGGAGGCAGTGGCTGGAGCGGAGCTGGGGGAGGGCATGCAGATCACAGAGCATGAGTGACAGCCACAGGTGCCAGAGGATGTTGTGACTTTTGTGGTCCCATTTGCAGACCAGCTCACACAGGTGGACTCAGCTCACATCTCGAATAATACCGCTTGGCAAAGGGAAAGATGCAGCCTTGTCCAGCAATAGCGCATGGTGGGATTTTATGAGTGACCTCCTTTGTTTATAACAAAAGCTCTTCATGCAAACTGCTATATACCTAATTTTTACAAACCCACTTTATGAGGCACAACTGATATACAAAAGACTGTGCACAGTTAATGTATACAACTTGATGACCTTGAAGGTAAATATACATCCATGCAACTATCGGTAAAATCTGTGCCATGGATGTATCCCTCACCCCCAAAGGTTTCCCACCCTCTCTATTATTGCTGTTATTATTTTCTGTGATGAGAACACTTAACATAAGATCTACCCTAGCACATTTTTAAGTTCAAAATATGGTACTGCTAACTGTAGGTTCTACACAGTGTAGTGGATCTCCAGGACATAGTCATCTTGTATACCTAAAACTTTGTACTTTTCATACCTCCCTTATAACTGCTTGGCAGCCACCATTCTACTCTCTGCTTGTATGAGTTTGCCTATTTTTTAAGTTCCCAACTGGTTTCCACCAGATCACCCACTGAAGCTCTGCATTCACCTTCCGTCAGCTGGCTGCAAGACACGGGGTCTGCTTGATGACCCACACTGTCGCCTGTTTGACAGAATACACAGATTACTCTACTTGGGTGTGGTCCCAGAACAAAACCTCAGGAGGGAGTCATGGAAGGCATTTACAGATGAGGAAGTGGGTGCTCCTTGGCTGTGAGTGGGAGAACAGGCCAGGAAACTGAGTCTTTGGATTACAAATCCAGCCACCCGGTGTCACATGGAGGGAAAGGAGGAAGACACTTTCCTGTGTTACCCTATAAGCAGCATAGAACCGTGAGGGAAGTTGTAGAAGGGCAGATTTCTGGGTGAACCAACAGGAAGAATGATTTCCTAATAGTTGTCCATGGGGTCTGCCGCCAGCTGGTGAGCTACGTTGAGGAGGTGAGTGGAGAGACTGGGCAGGCCCAGTCAAGGCGGGAAGTTGGCCAATCAGCTCTAAGTGACTGTGACTCTTGTAATTCCAGAGCATCTTGCTTCTCTTCATGGAATTATGGCTCATCCCACACTAAAGCCAAGAACTAGAATCAGTGTCTCAGAGTTCCACTGCAGGCTTGGAGGATGGAGACCATAAATGATTCAATTACTGCTCTCTGGTGTGAATTACCCAAGGATTCCAAGTGATTTGCCTATTGATTTTCTGCATTTGGCAACAGCCTGTCTACCCTATGGGATGTGATTTTGACTGCAATCCTTATCACAGGGCACCTACTATTTTGTTTAAAAGACTCATGAATTTCGTAAACTTGAAAAATACTGCCCTGGAATGCACAATCCCAGACCCCCTTCTGGCCTAAAGAAAAATGGATTGCACCATTAGCTGCTAACATTTTCCTTAAATCTACCCCCTTCTCGGCTCTCGTGCCTACAACTCAATGCTCCCAGATCAGGCGTGTGTTTTTCAAATGAAATTGCAGTTAATGGTACAAAATATTTACATTTATGCCCCAAATTCAAAGAGCCACATAACTTTATTTCTCCTTTTGTAGTTTCAATATTTAATTAGTGAGGAAGCACCAGAAACCTGTAGGGAAAACACACCCCATTATTTTTTAAGTTATAGTATATTTACAACCCATTTCCACCTGCTCCCTGTGTCTCCACCTGTCTCCGCTGTGCACAGATTCGTCTCAGCTGTCCCCTCAGGAATACAGCTGTGTCATCTCATACTGTGGCATCCTAATATTTCATACTAAGCTTTAAACCAATTAGGAATGACTGCTGACTGTGCCGACTCATGGGAAGAGAAGGGGATAATGTGTCCTTCAGGTAATGAACTTCTTTGGGGACTTAACACATATTTCATTTCTTAGCGCTGTTGGTTTTCCCTTGTCACATTTCTGTGCATGTGGCTTTGTTTTGCTTCATTGTGCCAGGGGGATTATGCAGGGACTCATATTTGCCAGGTAGCCAGGCTTATATTAATAATGGCAGGAACCAGACGGATGCATGGTGGGATTATTGGGCCAACCTCTGAGGCCCCAGGGATGTCCTGGAGATGGCAGAGGAGGTCACGGGTGATGGACCCATTTAAAGGGGGCAACCTCAACTGAGCACCATCCCATTATGGCATGTGGAAACCAGAACTTTTTTTTTTTTTTTTAAGATTTTATTTATTTATTTGAGAGAGAGAGAGCGCATACATGAGCCCGAGGCGGGCGGGGGGAGCGCTCAGAGGGAAAGAGAGATGCAGACTTCCCACTGAGCAGGGAGCCCAACTTGGGGCTCGATCCCAACACTCTGGGATCATGACCGGAGCTGAAGGCAGACACTTAACAGACTGAGCCACCCAGGCACCCCTTTAAATGTGAACTTTCCCTCTTTCAAAATGGAGGCACTATACAAATGAAAGAGCCATCCTCCGAGTGACAGCTACAGCGGGCTTTCGGCTGTCAGTTTGCAACCTCTGGCCTCAATAAATCTACCAACCTTTTATTTCCCCCCTGCAGAGGGTAGTTAGGTGCATTACAACATGCATAGATTTTCTTTAGGGTTTTCTACGACTTTGCCACTTGCCCATCCTAGTCCAGTGGAGGACTTGGTTCCTGATTCCCTGTCTGGGTCCATATGGTGAAAGCCTAAGGGGGATGGCTGGCCACCTGGGGACAGGCTGGGTCAGAACCATAGTGGGCAACTAGAAGTGTCTACATACAAATGACATGGGATGAATATGACTATGTTTGATTAGAGAGAAGGATTCTGGTGGTGGTTGGGTCTGGAGCAATTTCTGCGTCTATGTGGGGGCCACGTAGATTTCTATAGAGTAGGCACCTAGAGCCCATCTCAGAAGAGTAGCAAGGCTCAGGCAGCTTGGCTGGGTTCCCTTCAAGGAGAATACTTGTCTTAGGAGCTTTCCCATGCTGCATCTCATCTGAGCCACACAGCAACAGGATAAGGTGGTTATTGCCGTTTTGCCAAAGATGAAATTGAAGGTCTGGGAATGTTTTCAGTCACTGAGTGTTTGGGCTGGGACCTGAATCAGGGTCATTTGTTAGTAAGGCAAGCAGTCCACCCCTTCTCTGCCCTGGACTCAGGGTGATGCACCCTTGCCTCCTTGCCCAGGAATATAGCATGACAAATGGCATGACAACTATAGCTCCCATCTATTTTTTAGGACCCCAAGTTCTCTGATGGGAATTTGACCTCATATTTGCACCTGGGCCTACATGTGAAGAGCTTTATTTTCTTGATTGGCATAAACAATGACTGCAGGAGAAGTTCATTCACAGCCCAAGTAACCTGTGTTGAAATAAGATGTTAACAGAAAACTTTACCCTGCACTGCCTTCTCCTGAATCATTAACAGCCCCAAGTTTGAACAGGGCAGGTCCTAATTCTTCAATGGAGATTTCTTTGCTCCACTAAGTTCAATCCATGTTGGAGCTATTAAAATGTCTTCTTAGTGCTTAGCCTGAAATTACCTTCTTTTACAAATTTTCCCGTTATATAGATCTATAGCCCTTTGGAAAATGAATTGCTTTTCGTGGTGGTGGAGGAATGTCTGTGATTTCAATATCATTATGCAATGTGTCTTGATACATCAATGTTTGAGAGCTATCCAGCTCTAAGCTAGACTACAAGTAAATAAAAATGGACTTGGTGCCTAACCCCTGCCTCCATAAAAATCCAGTGAAATGTAGATGATGGGAGCAAGGAGCCCAAGGACCTGGAAAGTTTAAGCGAGGTACTTACTATTCATCTGGTATACATTGCAATAACATCAATCTTACCAAATTCTCTTGATATTAATGTAGATGCTCTGCACTTAATATATACTTCCATTGGAATTTCATTATAATTGAGCACTAGATGATGTCCACTTATGGTAAAGTGGTTCCAGAATATTTTGTAATAAATGGATTTTAGTAGAATCCCAGATTCTTTGCTGAGTCTATATTAGACTCTTTATGCTCTAATTGTCATTGACTGTCTTTACTGTATTATTTCCAGATGGTTCATAATTTCCTCTGCTGAACAAATGATGATTTGTGAGCGAAGTAAGACACCGACTGGGGTTATGTGGTGTCATTGATTTTTTTTTAATTGCTCATTTGGAAAATATCTTTTAAAATCATTCAAATCATCTCCATCGGTGTCATTATTAATGGCTTAAGGGGAGCTCATAAGGGGAGCGACTTGTGTAGTAACAATGGGAGCAAAAATTTATTGAGTGCTTACTATGCGCTAGACATCCTGTAAAGGTAAACGCTTTACATTCATTATCTCATTGGAACCCCAGAACTCTTCCATAGGTCTGATTACCATTTTTATTTTTGCCAAGTGGGCATCAGAGGGTAAGGACTTAAGTGAAGTCATATAGCTAGAAAGGGGCAGAGTGGAGGTTGAATTCATATCTGCCTGGCTTCAGGCCTCAACATCTGTGCTGGTAACCACCATACCAGACGGCTTGTGGAATGGAATCTCTGTAAGGGGATGGAGCAAACCATGGGGTTCCTGGACCCATGAGAAATTCATATGCTTTTTTTGTCATAAGCAGCTAGACTTACTAAGGTAATTTGAAAACTATCTCTATGGTCAAGATAGAGTTTTTCTCCCCCCTTACTCTCAGGGATGGTGGGGAGCTGATGTTTTGGGGGAATAGATATTCTTTTTTTTTTTTTTTTTAAGATTTTATTTATTTTATTTGAGAGAGAGAGATTGAGAGAGAGCATGAGTGGGGAGGAGAGGGAGAGGCAGGCTCCCCACTGCCCGACGCGGGGCTTGATCCCAGGACCCTGGGATCATGACCTGAGCCAAAGGCAGACGCTTAACTGACTGAGCCACCCAGGCACCCCATGGGGAATAGATATTCTGATAACTAGAAACACAGTGATTCCATGAAGCGAATAACCAGTACACCACATTGTACTGCTGCCTTTGTTTGCATGGAAGCCGCTTGCCCAGACATAAAATAGTGGCTAGTTCATCCAGGGTTAGAGCATGTGGTTCTTATGGCTGAGGCTGAGACCTCTGTATGGCTCAAAATCCTTATACTGTTCATGCTGACTCAGCCTTCTGGGAGCCCCTACGGGAAGGGGCTCTCCCAGCTCTGACCTTAACTGGCCAATGGCTGTGGGGAAGCATCGTGCCTTCTCTCATCTGCAAAAGGAAGGGAAAAATTGGGTTGAGTTCAAGATTTTCAAGTGTATTTAGATTTTGGCATTACGAGTCAGTCTTTCTTCAAAAGAAAGAGTAGGCAGAAACCTACGATGTAAACAGATGACAGTGGACCATCTCTGCTTGAAGTAAGCACTACCCCTCCCTATTCTAGGTTGGAAACTTCTTGGGCCTCCCCATCCTGGTGCCCAGAACCCTTGAGACTCTACTGGCTGTCTCAGGATCAGCCTAGAAAACCTCTGGACCTGTTGCTCCCAAGAGGTCCTGCTAACTGACATTTCCAAATCTGCTTTGTCTGGGTATGGAGCACACCCAGAGTAGTTGGGCTGCTTTAATTCTGTGAGCCCTGGGAACTGAGTCACTGATGAATTTTCCTTTGCCACGGTGGCTCCCAAACTGCTGGTATACTTAGGGCAAGGGTCTGGGACATGAAGGCATGCATTTTGGATTCACCACCTTTTATGTTCCCATCCTTTCATTTTTCTTTTTCCTCTACTTCTTGTGCATGTAATTGGGCATTTCACACAATTCTGCAGACCACTTTTGATCTCTTTTTTGAGCAAGGTGGATTAGGAAATGAGCCAATCAACACATAGAACACTCCCCCAAATCTTTTTTTTTTTTAAGGATTTATATATTTATTTGAGAGAGAGAGGGAGAGAGAGCATGAGCAGGTGAGACAGAGGGAGAGAATCTCAAGCTGAGCTGAGCGCGGGCCCCATGTGGGACTTGATCACACGACCCTGAATCATGACTGGAGCCAAAACCAAGAGTCTGGTGCTTAACTGACTGGGACACCCAGGCACACTCCCCCGCCCCAAAACTTTTCTGATTCTGTGCCCCAAATGTGTTATTAACATCTACAAATTTTGCATCTTGGAGGTCAACTGTCACTTCCTCAGAAAGCTACACTGGTGGCTTTCATTATTATCACATCAGCCACCCCCCTTGTCACCCTTGTTACACCTCTACCCCGCCTTTAACACAGTTAGCACAGTTTAGGATTACGAACTTGTGTGATGGTTTGCTTCAACATGGAGCTCGCCCTGGGCTGCCAGCTCTCCGAGGGCAAAGAGCCTACCCGTAGTGCTCACCATCTATCCTAAGTACCTAACCCATTCCCTGACATGGGGAGGATGTGCAACATGTAGTTCTAGAAGGAATGAATGTTGAAATTCTTTTTATTTGACTGTAGTGCAACCAGGTAGCCATTCATTTACAGTGAAGCTCTGGAGCCAGGTTGCTTGGTTCAAATCCAGGCTCAGCCAGTTACTCGCTGTGTGTTCTTGGATAAGTCACGGAAATTTTTTATGGCTCAGTTTCCTCCTCTGTATAGCAGGACTGATAATAGTATCATTTCATAGGGTTTGTATAAGAAATAATGAGAAAACTTATGTACTTAGTTCAGTGCCTGGTATATAGGTAAACCTCCACAATTTTTAGTTTCCTATTTTTATACTATTTCTTTCCCTGGTGGAATATACAATTTTATACAGGAGATACACATAAATCAGTAATTATAATATAACATGATGAGTCCAAAAATTTGACTTAATTCTACTGGGGTTCTGCTGAAGTCCAGTGGAGGAAATGGAGAATGGAATGACTAATAATGAATACTAATTATTTGCTTATTTACTCATTTATTTATTTATTTATTTATTCATTTTATGAGTAATTTATTTATAGCTAATAAATGACTAATTTATTCATTTATGCTAGCCCTGGGCTAGATATAGGGATATAGGGGAAAGTGTGATAATGTTCTTATCATTGGAGTATTTATAAAATCAGACTAGGGAGAAAAATTATTAATAAATAAATTTGATATTGTATAATACATACTTTAATCAGACCAAGATTAAGACAGTGTCCTTAAGCTCTGAAAAGATTGTGATTTCACCTTCACTTTCCCTTCTCATAGGAATTCTGAATGAAATCAATACTAAACCATAAAATACGTAAGGAAGGCCAACAGAATTCTGACTTGTCTTGGGATGACTACTCTGATCCTATTTTGGAATGCTGTTCTCAATAAAATGTCTTTGGAGGCCCCTGTTTTCCTGGTGGCTTACACTTATGCTGGGTGTGCCCATTGGGTACTCAACACCGAGCATGGGTATGAGTGCCTGGCACTAACCATGGTGGGCATGAGTTCAGAGCACTATGGGAATTCTGGAGCCTGCAGTGGCTCTGAATAAAGGCTGAAAACTTTGCATCTCTGGTGGGTGCTTGCTCACCCTATAACCTTGTGGCTCGCCATCCATAGTAGACCCTTTTAGCCAGTGGTCTCGTTGCTTCCTGGAGCACCACTTAGGTGCTCCTCTTGAGCTTGTTCCTTGGGCTCTTTCTCTGCTCTGGGCCATCACCACACATAATACTGAAGTAGAAAAATTGTGTTTTGATAACTCTTAGGATCCCTCTCTTTCCATCTCATGGATCATGTTATTCAAGACTTGTTTTCTAGTTGTTGTTTTGAAGTTGCTTCAAGGGCATACACATACATACACTTTCATCTTATTTTTTTAAGATTTTATTTATTTATTTAAGAGGGAAAGGGAGAAACAGACTCCCTGCTGAGCGGGAAGCCCAATGTGGGGCTTGATCCTAGAACTCTAAGATCATGACCTGAGCTGAAGACAGATGCTTAACCAACTCAACCACCCAGGTGTCCCCATACGCTTTCATCTCAAAGAGACAAAGACTCTTCGGAGAAGAACCATGTTGCTCACTTCCTTTGCACCCTTAGTTCATTCCAGTGCAGTGCAGTCTGCTAGGTTCTAGGTGTGAACGATTAATGAGACATGTAGGTCCTATGCACAAGTGTAGTCTGTTGGGGTGACATGTACTCTGATCTTAGGTGAAGTAGCAGAAAGGAGACAGTGACACACTCTGCCCTGGGAACTGGAGAAATTTCACAGGACCCCCAATGAGAAGGATCTCTTCAGGCAGAGAAGAGGTTAGTGTGTAAGTGTTGTGGAAGGCAGGGTATTTATGTGTGCATGTGTGTGTGTGTTGTGGGGGTGTTGTGTGAGTGTGGGAAGGTTTTGTGTGAGTGTGTGTGTGTGTAGTTGTTGGTGTGTATTTTCATGATTTGTTAGGAGGTTGCATGTGTGCTTCGGGGTTGTGGGTATATGTAGGGATTGTGGTGTGTATGGGGGATTATGGGTGCTGGGAGAGAATTAATATATGTGTGTGGTGGGTTGTGTGTGTGTAGTCTTGTGGGGGATGTGATGAGACAGTTGTATGTGTGTAAGGGGTGTGTGTTTGTGTATGGGGTCATGTGGGTGTTTGGGGGGTTTATGTGTGAGGGGGCTATAAGAGAGAGTGTGTGGTGGAGCGGGTATGTGGATGGGAGCTGTGGCTGAATGTGGGTGGCTGTTGGCAGGCATGGGCAGAGACATTTAAGACAAAAGACACACATGGCCAAGAACTAGAGCCATGGAAAGCACAGCACATTAGAGGATGGTGAATTTTTAAGAGAGGAAACTGGAAAAAAACTAGGTTGGGGTCAAACTCACCCCATTTAGGGTCAGGGCCATGCTAAGGTGTTTGGACTTGTCCCTGTGAAGTTACAAAGCCACGTGGACATCCAGTAGGTCCTCAGTCAGCCATTACTGAAAGGTTGCAGGAACCAGATGAGTCCCTAGAGACTTAGTGGAGGCTGCCATTGCCACTTTAGACTCCACGATGGGAAAAAGCAGTTCTTTATTGTTAATGCCAACGCCTCAGATAATATACTTTTTATCTCTGCTCATAATGGTCATGTAGATAAATTCCATAAATCAAATCTCAACAGTAAAAAGGTTAATAAGTTTATGCTGTATAACTGAAAGCCATATTGGTGATTAAAAGGATTTTATATATCAGTTTTCTGGGTCACCAACTAATTATTTTCAATGGCCAGTCATAAAACACAGCGCCATGGCTGGCTAGACACTGCAAACTGTCAGATGCTAAATCGTGTAGAGAGGACTACGGCAGGTTACCTTAAGTTGGCTGGTCTTTCCCTTGGGATGGGATACCACTGAAATCTCTGTCGTTTGTGCTGTGCCAATCCTACAGGATGCTTTGGGGTCCTCTTCTACCCAAAGTAAGGAAGTTAGGCAGCCCCCCAAATATAAAGGACATGTTTAGCTCTTGGGACCCCAGGGTAGCTGCAATCATTCCTATTTAATGCCCTTGGCCCTGGTAATGTTAAACCGTTTCTTCTACAGCATGACCATGGCTGCGGTTTGGCACATCCTTGGCCATCCTTACTCAGAATGGAGGATTCAAAAAGGAAGGGAAAAGTGTATGATGTGGTACAGATTAACATTCATGGATCCCTGAAAATGTTCCTGGAGCAGTGCTTTGTGATTTATATTCACCGGAGGCCACTAAGGTGAGCTAACCCAAGGTTAGCGACTTGGAAACAGGCTTAGAAAGTGTGGGTGAATTGCCCAAAGTCATGGCTATTAAGTGGCATGGCCAACTCTCAGGCTTGGGTCTGTCTGACCCCACTGTCAAGTGAGTCCATCATGGAGTTATACACTTTTTACTTCTGGTTTTGTGGAGTCCCATCTGATGGCACAACAATAGCAACGAAGATGAAATGTCTGTAGTCGGTTTTGACCTTGATTTGGGATATTTCGAGGGTGGTGGACACCAGGCTGATGTGCTGCAGAAAACACACATTGTGTTCTAGGGAGATGGTGTTCCCTGGTGTGGTGCAAGGCAGAGTAAGTGCTGAGAATATCCGTCCGTCTCTGGCTTTGGAGGCTGCATAAAGGTAGATGGAAATGAGACGGGGAGGAGTCAGAAGAGGGGCATCTGTTTCAACTACTGGTATTATTCCTTAAGAATGGGCCTGATGCATTGCTTAGCCAAAATGCCAAACCTCTAGAGTTTGTTCAAAGATAAATATATTTACAGGGTTTATATTAATAAAGAAACATAATTACAGTAAATGGAAGTACGAATTAGTTGGCTTGAACCCACAAAAGTTGCTAGATACAGTGTTTGACAAGTTTTCTTAAACTCTTGAATGTGTCAGATTTTGCCCCATTCAGAAGGAGAGAAGCTGGTAGTTGAAATATTTCATTTGGTTTCTCTAGTCCTTTGTCAGGTTCTGGCTTTATCTAGCAAAATAAGCAGCATTGGGTCGTGAGTGTGTGCGCGCATGCACACGCATATATGCCCAGGGGTAGGGAGCATTTGTAAAATCATTCTGTTGGGGGTCTGCTAATAACAGCTGAATCAGAAAGTTTGAACTACTCAGTTACTTTCTTCAAAGGCAAATGATTTGCAGATGAAATAAAGAATGAAAATTGGAAGGTGAATACCATCCTCTTGGCTGCAGAGTTCAGTCATTTAAAGAATAGCCAAGAACATCCAGGATTGTGATGACTGGTTTAAAAAATGTATTTGATAGATATGGTAATCAAATCACCAAGCAAAGGAGCTAATCTGAAGATGCCACTGAGACGGGACATTCCGAGAACTCTCCACGGGGCTTGGTAATTAAACCCAGGTGCTTTGTTTTCTTGGCATCGTGCTAAGAAAGTCTGACCTATCAGTGACTTCCCGTTCCCATCTGCCATCAGGCAGTAGTGAAATGTAGGAGTGGCCTCAGTTCCTTCCTAGAGGAAGAAGGAGACGTGATTAACTGGATAACCCAAGGGGAAGTCTCAGAAATGTGCACAGAGTAAAGGAGAATGGCTCTCCTTGGGGTCGGGGTGGAATGGTTCGCCATGCAGGGGAAAGTTGGGTTTCTCACGTTACAGGGGTTCTTCTTCACATCCACTGTGACTAGAGTGTTCCAAAGATGACAGCTCCCTTGGCTTCTCAGCCATATTTTAGCAAGAAATATTGGGAATAGGATGAGGAGTGGGAGGTGAGTGGGGGCAGGAGGGAGATGTGTGAGGAGCAGACTTGAAAGCAAAGAGAGAAAAGGGGAGAGCATGGCAACATACTCCCATAAATATGAAAACAAATGGGCTTCAGATGGCTTGAGGCACAAATGACATTTCTCTTTAATGGGAAACACACTTTGAATAAAACCAAGCAAGCATCATCCATCATCTTTCCTCCTGATGTGCCTTAACAATCAGTGTACGTGAGGGCAATCTGGGACTCACTTGGGGATTGTGGGCTAGAGCTGTGGTCGGGAGATGAGGCTTGTCTGGGCTCCAGGAACACAGAGCGGGGCGCCCAGGGGTGGCCGAGGTTGGGGGTGGGGCAGGAGGGAAGCCAAGGCTGGGATGTACCATCAAGGGTTTCTGTAGTGGGCTGCTTCTTACAGGAGTAATCCATCTCTGTCATGGGCATGCCATCCCTGACAGCTCATTGTCACCCTAACAGGGAGGTGGTAGAAAGGAAGGCAGGGGGAGAGAGCAGGGTTTGAGTTATGCCCGGAAAAACTGTAAAAATGGTGTACATTTGCTCTGGTTCATTCTTTGCCTGCAGGGCCCAGAGCTTCCCTGACAGGCTTCTCCTATCTCTATCCTCTCCCTAAACAAAAGTTGTATGCCCTGTTTCTTGCTCTCAGCTTATCTGGTGGACACAACCGGTCTGGCATGAAAATACCTACTAATAGGTTCATCTGTTATTATCATGTAATGGGCCACCATCTCAACAGAGCCTCTTGGGAAGCAGCACCCTGATGGAAGGATGGGCTTGAATGGAGGAATTTCAAACACTGTGTGGTCAGGGCAGGAATTAGTGTGAGGTGTGCAAGGCACTCGCAGTGGGAACAAAATTGAAGTGGGGAGTAAGACAAACAAACACAAATCCCTATTGATTAAGACAAAGAATATGTTATTACAGTATTTTTTAGAAATTAAAATTAATGCAAGAAATCCACGATGAACAGTGTCAAACTTTTAAGTACAGAACACATGGGCCTGGATTAGGGTGAGGCAGTGAGGCACTCACTCTCAGGTCATGCAAGTGAATGATTGGATCTGGTCTTTATTTAAAAGTTCGATATTTTTGTTCCTGAGGTGTTGGGGCTTGCGAGGCCACGCGATGGACCACTGCCTGTGCCGTTAGTTCTGGCCCCAACCTTGTTCTGCAGCCCAGCGATGATTCTCTTTCTGAATTCATATCGTCTCTTCGCAATACATTTTCTTTTGCTTAAGCTGGGTTGAGTGGGGTTCTATTTCTGAAAACCAGTAGTCCCTAATGCAGAAAGAAACGTTCACTTCTTTCCCTTCACAGAGCCCTGTCAGAGAATCTTTTCTTCTAGATTCAGTCTGCTATTTCAAGTTGTAAAGAGCAATTTTCTAACAATAATAAGGATTTCCTTTTCAAATATATTGCTTCTAATCTCATCAATCTAATACAATGGTTTTCGTTTTTACCTGTTCCCTTAAAAGATCTACTCATAGTTTTACATGGTTACAGTGATAATGAACGTATAATTTTGTATTCTGGGTTTTTTTTTTTTTTTTGGTGAATTTTGTATACCAAAGGTTTTCCATGTTGTTACATGTCAGTGGCTCTAGGCCATTCCATTGAGTTTTATGCTCCATATTTTACTTATTAAATCTCTTATTGTTAGACTTATAAATTGTCTCCAATTTTCCATTTAATGGATAATGTGAAAATGAATATGTTCATCCCCATGGATTTTGTTTCTTCAGTTATTTCTTTGAATTATGGTCCCGGAAGTCTGATTTCTGAGCCAAAGTCCCTTGTTAGACTTCTTAATATGTAATTTGTATTGCCATATAATTTTTAACAGCACTTAGAATTTATAGTGAAAACAATAGAATTTGAACCAAAAAGAATCTTACACATAAGCTACCTCATTTCACATTTAAGTAGGAGTGGGGGAAGTAACTGTCTTTAAAATTTGATTTATTTATGATATCATTCAGTTTTAAAATTGAGCCCCAGATATATTTTTACATCTCACTTGCAGTAGAGCCTTATGGTTGCACCAACTATTTTTTCTTCTCTCCCGTTAATTTTGCAAACCAGAGGAACAATCATTTGGAATTACTTTATTTTACTACCATGTGGCTGACAATAATGTTCTTCCTTGTGGCATGCCTCCATTCCAGTCCCTCTTCCTCCTGTGTTAGCCAGATCTCTGTCTTGGGAACCAACTTTGGGGAGTCTCCATTCCAGGTAGTGCCATGACCATTGGGCTGCTAATACTGAGCAACACTGTAAATTCTCTTCCTGTCCCCAAATTCTCTTTCTCTGTTTTGTTGGGCTGGGACCTCCACCACCATTTACCAAGTCAGTCTCTGTTTCTCTTAGCTCAGATTCTCCAGAAAACATTTATTGGGCTCTATCCAGCTTATGGTTTCGTTCTCTTTAGATTAGCTTTGTATCTTGGTTTCTTCCAAAGGGGCTGAAGAGCAGTTCCAAAGAATGGGCAGCTGTCTGGATAGGTAGTCTAACACTGTGCCTCTTGAAATTGAGCATCATTTTGGGGTTCAGTATTTTGATACATAGAAGGTTCTGGAAGGAAACAATTCAGTCAGGTGTTTCCAGGAAGAAACTTTCAAGAAAGGACTACCTTCAGAGGAATGGACAGCATTAAGGGGACTGGACCAGAAATGTTGATGCACCCTGAGTTTGGCAACAGTGGGGAGCTGCTGTGGAAAATGGCAGAAATAGTGTTATATAGCCTGGTGAAAAATGGTGCTCTGGAAGAAAGACTGCTTGATAAAGCCGCAGTCATGAAGGATGCTGAGTGCTCAGAGATAGTACACTAAAGTGGGGAGGGCAAGAAGAAGAAATACTCCTGCCTCTCTCTCGTACCATCCTCCTTTTCTGGCATTGACCAAACTCAAAGGGAAGTCAGCCACCAATAGAGCCGGGGGTGTGATTTGTCAGGGTCCAGCTCCAGGGGCACAGAGCAGAGCAGAGAAGGGATTGGGGGAATTAAAAGAAAAATATTGGCAACCGTTTGTCTACGTGTCTTCCCATATAGTACTTGAAACAGGTTCATGGAGTGGTTGAGGAGACTGAGGTAAATTGACCAGGGGCATCAGATCTTTTCTGATGTAAGGTAGCTTATCCATCAGTAGACTTGCTGATGGTCACAGAGCTGGTATGTCCCTGGGATGTGAACGCATCTGTGTCACCGTAAAGATAACAGGATCAAACACCGTGTATACAGATAGTATTCAGGCACTGTGCTAAGTCAATCACAATCTTTAGCTCATTTAATCTTTACAACAGACCTGAGGGCTGAATACCATCACTCCCAGAAGGTGCCAGGCTTGGGGTGCTCCATTTTCAGGAGGCTCTTGGTAGGTACTAACAGTCATGAGATGTCTTCTTCTATGGAGAAATAATGATTCGAAATGACATTTTCCCTGATCCTTGGAACTAGCCCACAAGGAAGGTACTGTCCCCATCTTACAGGTGGTGGAATTCAGGTTTGATAGATGTGTAGCTCAAAAACACTCACATGATACTAAGGCACAGCCAGTATTTGAGCCACTTGGACTGACTGTAATATCTGCCCTCTTTGCTTTAATTCACTCATCACACTTTCTCATCCACCTTCAAATCAATTACAGAGCTTGAAAAGAAACCTAGGGATTTGCTCCTGAGAGTCAGCGTGGATCCAACTTGTTGCCCCTTTGGCAATCCCTGTCTCCTTATCCAGACTTGTAGAATGAAACCTCCTGTCTCTTTTTGTCCTCTGTCAGAACAGGGTAATTGGAAAAAGTAAAGGAAAGAGTGAATGAATGAACGAATGAATGAATAAGTAGATAGCATACATATTCTCATTCTGACTCTATGAAATCCATAATTTCACCTCTTTATTGTGTCATTAAAACCCTGGGGTGGGTGGTTATTCCCTTTTTGCTGAAAATCAGGTCGCTGGAAGATGAAAGCTGCATGATTCCAATGTCATTTTCCTGGTGATTTGCAAGTTGCCTCCAATAGCCTTTCGGATGGTGGGAGCTGAAAAAGCCTGCAACAAATATTTAATAGACACATTTATTTGGTGTGTTGGGAGCTGAACAGAACCCTTTGCGGGTTTATAATCTGAGAAGTGGATGTTAAATCCTGTATGCTAAGGGGGCCATGCGAACTGGTCCAGGATCAAACAGCCACTGCTTGAGAGGCCGAGTCCTTTCCCCTTGACCGAAGAATGGTCCACTTTGGGCAGGGAGATTGTCCTTGATTGCCCTTGAACTGGTTCAGATTTGGGAGGGTCTATCTGGAGCCAGGAGGGAGGAATGGAAGATGTGCTCAGCCAGCCACATCACCTGAACCAGTTCTGGTGGCCAGGAGGGGGACTGATGGGCATCTTTATTCATGGGGGCAGGTATTATTACCAGGGTAGCGCTTCTTTAACATCCTGTCCATATAATTCACCTGGCAATCTTGTAAAAATGCAGACTTTGACTCACTAAGTCTGGGGTGGGGCCTGCATTTCTTCACTTCTTATACAAGTTCCCAGGTGGCACTGACCTTGTTGGTCCAAGGGTCTAGGATAGCAAGGTCCTAGGATGTGCATTTATCTTATTGCCATAGTGCTCTCATTAGTAGGTCAGTGAATTCTAAGTAGCTTTACTTGGGGATAATCTTATACAGGAGCATCTGATGTCATGGAAAGTGTGGCCACTGTCACTGTACTCATGTTGGAATCATCATTGTTGTTACTATTTGTCGAGGATCTCAATTGGGGAAAAATGCTTGCAAGCCCCAGAAACTTGCTCAAAGACACTCAAATAGAAAGAAAATTTATTGTGAGATACAGACAAAGCCCTTAGAACCCAATTACGGCCCTCTGAGACTGGAGCTAGAAAGAGCAATTTCTCCAACACTAATGTCTTCATCCGTACAGGGGAGGTGATCATACTTGCTCGAGATGTTGTGAGGATTAACGAAGATAAATGCCATGCACAGTGCCTGACACACAGACAGTTATTTTTACTACTAAATTTAAAAACTGTAAAGACAGTGAGATTATTATTATTATGGGGTGGCAATGTGTTATCGTGTAATAGGAAGGCCAAGGCCAAAACCTTGGTTTTGGTTCCCAGCTACACACCTACGGCTACAGTCTGGGTGGATCTCTTAAGGTCCTTGAACCCCATTGAAAAAAATCAGTTCTTGGGGTACCTGGGTGGCTCAGTTGTTAGGCGTCTGCCTTCGGCTCAGGTCATGATCCCAGGGTCCTGGGATCGAGCCCCTCATTGGGCTCCCTGCTCGGCGGGAAGCCTGCTTCTCCCTCTCCCACTCCTCCTGCTTGTGTTTCCTCTCTCGCTGTGTCTCTCTCTGTCAAATAAATAAAAATAAAATCTTTAAAAAAAAGTAAGTTCTTGCTTCATGGAGACTGGAAGAATTCAATGAGAGAATGCGTGATGACACATTCATTAAAAATGAAAAGTACTATTCTGGAGTAACTTTTTCCTGTCCTGTGATAGCTGGGAAGAGGGGGCTGACTTAGACAAATATTGAAGAGAGGAGTGCCACCCTTCAGCAGCACTATTACACCTAAAAGAAAAAAAAAAAGATTTCGAAAAGGAGAAGTAAAGTTTGGCTAACAATGGCCCCAGTTGGCTTGGCGATTATCTTCCTAAGTGTAAATTCTAGTGCCTCCAGCAAAACATCATACCCTTTGTTAATTGTAACTTGAGGGCTCTCCCAAGGGGCCTCTCCTCTCCTGCACTCCCGTAAAACAGTGTGTCTGCCTGAGTCTGTCTCTACATCCTTTGAAAAAGACTGTAAAAAAGACCCACAAAAGGAAAATCGAGTACCTTTCAACTTTTTTCTCACTTTCTAGTTCTTAAGTTTCATTGAACATTAAAAGTTTTTATGGGTAGCCGGGAAAGGCGTTTTGCCACTTGAAGCTAAGGTGTGATTCAAATTACAGGAGACTCCATTTCCAAAGTGGTATTTAGCGAGTTTCACACATATCTTTTTTACAGGACATTTGCACTGGGGCAGAGGGGCGGGAAAAGTGACAGCAGCTCTCTGGTAACTTGCCCTTGCAGCCCAGGTGTGGTCACAGTGTAGCCTGGAGGGTTCTTTCCTTCGATCGATCCCTTTCCTTCGTGCCTTACCGAACAGCAGCGAGATGCTTTTCCATGCACGAATGGGCTGCAGGCCACTTGCCTCCAGAAGCTCCCACCTGGGCGTGGACAGGGGACTGACATCGGGAGGTGCACAGAGGGCCTGTCTCAGTGGGTGCATACAATGTCGGGGTTCAGTTGTCTGGGGGGTTGTGTGTGAGGTCTTGGCGTTTTAATCGTACTACCGTCTTAGCATTTTGCTCTGCGTTGGGTGAAAAGGAACCATGTCCAGACTGCAATATAGAATCTGTCTTTGTCTGTCTCTCTCCACTGTCATTAATGCTTGCAAGACTTTGGTTGTGAAAGCCACAGACAGCTTCCATTTTCCAAAGGATAAGAAGAAACAAGCAGAATTGCTCCATTATTTAGTAGAAAGGGTAAGCATTAGTATTGACACACAGATAACATTTTTTAAAAATCCCATAGATTTCAGGGCCGTGAACTAATTAATACCTGCAAAGTCACGCACTGAAGAATTGAAGATGTGTGAACCTGCCCTCTCTTTCTTCTTGGAAGCAACGTCTTCTTGCCTAGGGCATAACCATCTAGTTAATCTGGTCAATAATTCTAAAGTTTCTTTGTTTTGTTTTGTTTTGTTTTTAATGGGAGGGCTGATTTGTCTTGTTTGATTTTTTTTTTTTTTAACATTTGTCAAATTAGCTAGGTAATCACCTAATTGGTAATTTTCCCAAGGAGACCCAACTTGAATGTAGAAATTATAAAATGATTTCTCCTGCCAATTAGAACAGAAAGCAGTCCTTACCCACCTACTGCCAAATCTATCACAGTCTATAAACAGGAATCCAGAAAACAGGGGTGTGTGGGAGGAACCCGATGAGAAAGTTTCTCTTTTTATATTTCGCAGAAAGCCAACTCCAAAGAGGCAAAGTGGCCTGTTTGGTTCAACTACTAATAAAATGCCTTCTACAATTGAGAACCAAATCCCCCCGAAGTCTATTTACCCGTATTTCCACCGCACTAAGACACAGGAGACAAATTATTTTTTAAACTCACAAGAGAAACCTCGTCTTCCCTTAAAGTCAAGCAAATCTGAGTTGACTTCCCTCATAAATTCAAGAACAAAAAGTTATAAATTGAACATATGAAGGACATTGCCTTCTTTAAAGTGATGTCTCCTTGCCTTAATGGATTTAGCTATGGCAGGGAGTCAGAGTAAAGCTGTCTTAACTAAATCTTTGACTGATTATGCATTTTTTCCCTATTCATACAGGATAGATTCATCATCCCAATTTGTCAAGGTGGCGAAGTTCCAATTAATTACACCCGGCAAACCTCGGCTTGCGCTCTGCCCGTGTCAGGCCTAATCTAGTGCCTCATTTGCCGGCAGCCCAATGAAGAGGTATCAGAGGTTTGTGCCTCTGGTCCTTTACTGTGATGGATGCCCCTGGTGGCGTGGCTGGTGGCAGCGGCAGAGCTGGGGACGCCTCTCTCCTCCGAGCCTAGGACTCGCGGCTCCTGCACTAATTTGAGGGCTCATCTGTATAGTGGATGTTGTCGTCAAGTCTATCCTTCGTGGCGGGGCTGAAGGCTTTCCCTGCTGCATGGGCTGTGTAAATACCTACACAGGTTCTACATTTCTGTCCCATTTGTCCTTGCAAAGCAGGGGAAAAAAAAAAAAAAAGAAGGCAACTTGTCCTCGAGCTGAGTTTCTGAGCTCCTTAGTGGCTGACGTGTGTTGCAGGCGAAAATCACAGGTACCAGCAAGGTGGACCCAGAGCATTTATGAATATCTGCACGTGCTCCTGTGTGCGTCTCTGTGCTATTTATAGCCAATGCTATGCTCTTTTGACTACGGCGACTTTGCTTTCATGCTCTTAGCTTATCAGGGAATGACCTGCTAACAAAGATTATTTATTAAGCGAGGTGAGGCCCACTGGATAATGATACGCGATCTCTGGTGCTTGCAGGGACTCATGTTTGATGTGCACCCAGAGCCCTGTGCTGGGCCGGGAGATATATTGGCATAACATCTCTTTGGACGATTGTTTTTATCCTCATTTAAGCTGGGAAGCCTCCGCTCAGAGAGTTAAGTGACTTGCACAAAGTCGCACAAGCAGTAAATGTGGAGACTGGATTTGAACCAAGGTGTACCTGATTGTAAGATTTCAGCTCTTTCTAGCACCCAGTTGTACTCCTTCCTCTAGTCACACTCTGCCCAGGCCTACGACCCTTGCCTTTCTTTTCTTTATTTTTTTTTTTAAGATTTTATTTATTTATTTGAAAGAGAGTGGGATAGAGAGCTGGAGGAAGCACGAGCAGGGGCAGCAGCAGAGGGAGAGGGAGAAGCAGCCTCCTCACTGAACAGGGAGCCGGATTGTGGGGCTCGATCCCAGGACCCGGGGATCATGACCTGAGCCAAAGGGGCAGACACTTAGCTGACTGAGCCACCCAGGCGCCCCGACCCTTGTCTTTCTAACCTGCAGACCGCAGCGAGAAGCTGCACCATCTTGGCAGGGTTGCGGAGCTGTATGACTCTGCTGTTGCTGGGGCCGTGTCTCCACTGGTCCGTGGGACTAGCCGGCCAGGGGGTGTAGGGGAGCCAAAGCCTGGGCATGCTCCCAGATTGCCTTGACCACTTCCTTCTTTCGCTGTCCAAGGCTCTCACCCATTGAGTCAGCCCTCCACTCTCAGCTTTGGATGAACACCACCCAAAGGTTGTGAGGTCTGGATCCCAGAGTAGCCACTGGAAGGTTGGATGATGCAGCCCAGGGGGTCGGCTACACACAGGGTGAGCCTTGACCCAGGGAAAATTGGGGATGGGAAGGAGCCAAGCTGACACAGACCCCCTCCCTTCCTGCTTTTGTGGCCCACCCCGGAGGTATGGCACCTCCTTGCTTCCCTTGAAGACAAGTCCCACATGCTAAGTGGACGAATGTGCTGAGCTACATACAGGCTGTTTCTGGGGCTCACAGTGAGTCGGTGGCTGGTCAGTAACACACTGCACTGCACCGCCTTACATCTTGGCCTCACTTCTCTTTTAACCCACCTCATTTTCAAACCAGAGCGTCGCATCTTAATCCTTACGTCCAGACCTGAGACAAGGTTATGGTGGCAGTAGGAGCATAGCTGACTTCTCACCCACACAGCCTACACAGAGGAGACCCCAAAAGGGATTGTCATGTTTTGGAAAGAATTAAGTCACATCAAAGATCAACTTTTAATTTAAATAAGACTTCAAGTGCATTAATATTCAGCATTTACATTCCTTCCTGGTTCACAAATATAATGTGTTTTACAGTTATCAAAAACATATGCTGCTTTTCAGCAGCATTTTATATACAACTTGTTCAGCAGAAGGTGTCAGCATCCCAATATGTTTTGCTAAGCTTTGGCTTTAACCATTGTGATGAAAGAATTCAAGTGCAACAGTGTCAACTTTTTGAATGTAGATGGAGGTGTTGCCAAAGGGTAACTCATGCTCCAAGAAAAAAGAAGGGGATTATTTATTATTTCTTTCATTGAACTAATTTTTGTGATGTTTCTATTATGAAGAGGTCTCTGTACCAAGCTTGGTGAGACCTACATGGGTGAATCAATCCCAGATCTTGTTTTCAAGGAACGTTCAGTCTAGTGAAATACCTTCTTGAAGAAGCTGGTGGTGGAATTCTTCTTATGAAAGGAGTCTGCTAAACTGTGGAGCCATACTGATTGTTAAAATATTGTGATACTGTCATGGCTGTTGGTGCATATGCACTATCCTAAGCCTCCTACACCTGGCCTACCTGATCCCTCTCCTTTGGTCTGTTGACTAAAGCAGTAATGCCTGGCTTGGCAGGGGATGCTAAGTCCTTCCTCCAGCTCTATGGCCAGTACCTATTCTGATGGCTCAGAACCCATGGCTCATTTGTTAGATTTGTGGAATTTCTTTTGTGAAAGCAGCAGGATGCTGTGCCCATTAAATATGGATGATCTACACCCTTACGGTTACAATCTCTAACTAAGAATGTGGATCTGTTTCTATCTTTTTTTTTTTTTTTCTGTCAATTTTGCCTCATGTATTTTGAGGCCCTGTTATTAGGTGCATACTATTATATCTTCTTGATGAATGGGCTCATTTATTATGAAGAAATGTCCCTAGGAAGTTTATTTTATCTAGTATGGATATAGCCACATTCACTTTGTTTCGCTGAGTTTGCATGGCCTGTCTTTTCCCATCCTTTTATTTAACTGATCTGTATCCTTGCATTTACAGTCTCTCTCTTATAGATGGCATTTAGGTGGGTCTTGTTTTTGTTGTTGTTGTTGTTTGTTTGTTTTTAAACCCAGGCTGACAATCTCTGCCTTTTAATAGGAATTACTTGTCTATTTACATTTAATGGATGTTTTGGTATGGTTGGGTTTAGTCTGACATTTTGCTGTTTGTTTTCTTTCTATTTGTACATCTGTCTTTTGTTCCTCTCTTCCTTTCTTGCCTTTTTTAGGTTATTAAATTTATTTTTATCATTTCATTTCAGTTCCTCTATTGGATCTTACCTCTTAGGAAATTTTTTTTATAATTGTTGCTCTAGGAAGTATAATATATATCTCAGTTACTAGCTTATCACAGTCTATTTAGTGCTATTATTGTTCTGTTTCATGTAAAATATAAGACCCTTGAGACAATAATTTTAGTTATTCTTCTCCCTCATCCTTTGGGCTATTGTTATCATATGTTTGTATGCATAAGTATACTGTTGACCCTTGAACAACATGGGTTTGAATTGCCCAGGTCCACTTATATGTGGATTGTTTTTCAATAAATACATTACTGTAAATGTATTTTCTCTTCCTTATGATTTCTTAATAACATTTTCTTTTCTCCAGCTTACTTTATTGTAATAAGATAGCATATAATACATATAACAGACAAAATATGTATTAACTGACTCTTTATGTTATCAGTAAAGCTTCTGGTCAACAGTAGGCTATGAGTAGTTACATTTTTGGGGAGTCAAAAGTTATACCTGGATTTTTGACTGCATGGGAGGTTGGAGCCCCTATTCCTGGCATTGTTCAATGATTAACTGTATTATAAACTCTGAAATACTCTGAAATGTGTATGTATATGTATATATGTATTCTTAAAAAATAGTCACCTGCCTTTTAAAGATACTCAGAGGAAAAAAAGTTAGTCTTTTGTTTTTGCCCTCACTCACCATTCCAGTGCTCTTCATTTTTCCCTGTGGATCTAAGTTTTCATCCTAGCATCATTCCCCTCTGTTCTGAAGAACTTCCTTTTGCATTTCTTGAGGCATAATTCTGTATAGACATGCATATTACCCAGTGTGGTTCTAGTTTCCATCTGCTTTTGCCTCTCTCTAGTGACTTCAAATAGAAATGAATGTGGATTAAGGGACGCCTGGGTGGCTCTGTCGGTGAGTGTCTGACTCTTGATTTCAGCTTGGGTCATGGTCTTGGGGTCATGGGATCAAGCCCCTCATTGCACTCTGCACTGGGTGTGGGGTTTGCTTGGGATTGTGTCTCCCTCTGTCCCTTCTCCCCACCCCCTGCCTCATACTCAAGTTCTCTCTCTCTCTCTAAAAAAATAATAATAATAATAAAATACCAGAAGTGACTGAACTTGTATTTCCAGTGACAAGTCATTTCTAGGGGCTCAGTCTTGCTACGAAAGCATTGGGAATGAGATTGCAAAACCAGGAGCCTCTGGGCTGGCTTTCCATCTGTAGTACTGACTTAACACTGACTTAACATATCTTAAGCTTATCTTTAGATTTGGAAGATTTTATATAAAACTGTGGATTTCTGGCTTCTCTTGAAAAATTAGAACCCCTGTAAATTTAGGCTCTAAATTCTGTTACTTCATTTGGTACCACCAGCCAGAGGTGGATAGCATTCCTGGTGCCGGTGAAACTGTAGTATTTAGTTTCCCATGACTTCCCATTTTGATTGAGTCACCAACACTATCCTACTGGTTCCTGCGGTCCAGAATGAGGAATTAGAACTTCTCCATGCAATACATCATCCAGGGGTGTATCCTGGGGTGATCTAGAAAGTGAATTGAGGTAATTTATATATTTGCAATTCAGATCAGGTAAGTGACTAGGTGGGACATTCAGAAGACCCTGTGTTTGTGCTTCTTTAAGATCAAATGGAATCTTCTGTGATGGGAATGTGAGTATGGGGAACTCTTGTCATAGTAAAAAAAAAAAAAAAAAAAAAAAGAAATCTCTTGAATTCTTAGATGAAGACTCCAAGCCTGAATCAATGGCATTACATTTCTTTGGCTAGGTAAATTTATGCATATTGGATGGAAGACTTCCATATCATAACAGAGGCCATGTTTTCTGAATGTGTTTTCTGCTTGGAAGGTAAACCTTAGCATAAAGGAATGGCTCAATAATACAATCTTTGCAGAGATGGCAAGGCTTCAGACTGTGAATGCAAAATAATCTTGCTGCAACAATTATTAGACATACTGGGAAACCCTTTTGCCTCTTTGCCGTCTTGGAATCTCTTAAAAAAATTATTACGATTTTTTAAAAAGATTTTATTTATTTGTCAGAGAGAGAGAGCGCACAGGCAGGGGGATTGGCAGGCAGATGGAGAAGCAGGCTCCCTGCTGAGCAAGGAGCCCGATGTGGGACTCAATCCCAGGATTCTGGGATCATGACCTGAGCCAAAGGCAGATGCTTAACCAACTGAGCCACCCAGACATCTCAAAAAAATTATGATGATTACACTGACTTCCAAGGACTCCAGGATGACTTCAGATTCAGACACTCTGCTAGATTGCACAGCCTATTTGTGGGCCAGAGGTGTGGTACTGAACGAAAGTATAGGAACCAGAAAGAACAAATGGAAAAGGAGAAGGTATCCCAAACAAGGAGCATGCTGGTGGTCAGTGGTGAAGGATGGGATTCATGACCTAGTATGAGATGAGGTTGAACTCCTCCTGTGCACTTTGCAAGAAGAACCCGAGAAGAAACTTCCAATCCAGCTAGGGTGGCCCATATAGCCATCTGTCAATGTGAACAGATCAACAAACACTCTTCAGTTTATTTGATCCTCTTTGAAGCTTCATGGAGAAAAAAAATAAACTTCTTCCGATGACAGAAATTTAGAAAAGACAAGAGGAATGAGATCTCTGTCCCAAATCCATCCTTTTAGATTAATGCTCACTAATGGATATTAAAACATGGTAGATTAATGAGAGCCCGATAGACCATGCAGCTGAAAAAACACACTTTCTTTTGACAGCTAGGCAGTTAAGAGATGCCTAGGAATTAAGGAGCAGCTCAGATTAAATTACCCTCTTCATTAAGACATCCTTTCCTTCGTAAATTGTGAGCTGGGGGAGAGGAGCAAAGAGATGCCATGATCACCAGAGGTTATTCATTGAAGCTGTAGTTTGTAACCGTAGAAATAAAAGACACATTTAGATTTTATATACCGACAGGTTAACCAAACATGGATCAACAGGAGGCAGGAGCAAGGGATGCTGGGCTTTTGGATAAGCAGCTGCTGGAAATCACGAGGAGCTTGGATGGAGAGAAATGAAGGAGCCTGCCAGGTGTCGGTTGGCCAGCATACCAGTGAAGTGTGTTTTCGTCACTGGATTGCTGTTTGCTCTCTGTGCTGATTATGTACTGTGTGAAATTAGCTAAGCTGGAACTACATTTCCCAGAATTCCCTCCCCTGGCTGGTGCCTTGTTGGGGTTGCTCACAGGAGAAATTTGTGTGAGATTTGGAGGATAGAAGTAAAGCAGAAGCCAATTTTATGCTCCAACAGTTGGGGTAGATTGGGCTCCAAGCACTGTGGCAGCCAATACGCATTGTCACTGATGTGCTATCTCACCTCGCTGGCATGGACCAGCACCTGGATCTGCAGCTCCTCTGTCTTCCATAAGTTCCTTCCAGTGTGCAGCTCTGTGGTAGAGGATGCCAGCTATTTTTTCATGCCACCATGACTTTTAAGGTAGAGGTGGTGAGAGACAACTGGGGCATCCAGATTATATTTGTGGGTTACAGTTTATGTGTGTGGGGTCCAGTCCTTCATTATTCTCCCCCACTTTATATATAACTTTTCCACAAGACTGCCCACCTAGCTGACTTAATAATGGCAACTTCAGGCACACCACCCGATAGAGAGGCAACAGCTTGCATAGACTCTTCTCCATCCTCCAGGTCTAATTTGGCGACACATCTATTATTCTAAATGCCTCATAGTAGTTTTGCTTCTTGGGTCAAATCCCCACTGATACCCTGAGTCTACAGATGGTATGCAGATATGCAAATTGACTTCTTGTGGGTCTTATTACTCAGTAATTGGGGTGTCTGTCCTTATCAAGTGCTAGCTTTCCTTTGGCTACAGGCTCTAGGACAATCGAAGTTAAACTATGATGAGCTCTCTTTATCTTCTGTACAGTGATGAAGGCTGCTGAAATGGAAAGATTCTCGTAAAATTGCCCTAATTACTAGATTCTAGTAAAATTGTGATGGAATACAGTCTGCCTATTGTGCCTTCTCATTGCTGTCTTTGATATACACCCACCAGAGTCAATGCAATCACTGTGCTTTTACTCATATAACACTTGAAATGTGGGAGGTTCATTCTTGATTTTCTCATCTGCCTTCAAGAGTTAGTGGGGTAACTAACTTTCCTAATCCAGAAAAATGGGTTACTTCTTATCGTTTTATGGAAATTTAGCTGTAATTCCTAGGTTAGAAAATGAGAGCAAGGCTTGAGGTTATTTTTCAGTAAATTATTTTGCATTGTGGAACTGAGAGCCGTGTGTCACTGTATCGGAGATCTTATGCATAAAAGGAAAGGAACTAGCATGTTTGGCATGTTTGTTATGTCTCCTGAGCTTCATATGGATTTTTTTCATTATCTCATTGAATCCCCAAATTATGCAGTGAAATGGGGATTAGTTTTTTTTTTTTTTTTTAAGATTTTATTTATTTATTTGACAGAGAGAGAGCGAGAGCAGTAACACAAGCAGGGGGAATGGGAGAGGGAGAAGCAGGCTTCTTGCCGAGCAGGGAGCCCGATGTGGGACTCGATCCCAGGACCCTGGGATCATGACCTGAGAGCCAAAGGCAGACGCTTAACGACTGAGCCACCCAGGCGCCCGTGAAATGGGGATTAGTATCCCCCCGCTCAGAGGTGAGAACATGGAGTCTTGGAGCGGTTCAATTACTTGGCTAGGTTCTGCTAGTATGTGAGCAGTTTTAATCTTTCTATTTCAAAAGCTCTTGATTTGATCATAATGGCTAATAGCACATTTCACTTTGCTTGTTTCTTCCACAAATCTTTTATTAGGCAAGTAATGTAAACAAACTTTGCCCTAAAGCTATTCAAGGGTGCACATACGCTGCTCAGGTTGACCAGAGAGATGTTGGAATTTCCTCTGGAGTGGAAAATTCACCCAACACTGCCCCTCCACGGCTTCTTGCACCCCCAGCCCCTTTGTTCTCTCTAGTTTCCATGGAGGGAAATGTCCTTCTCATAAGCATGGTTTTGTGGTTTTCTTGATAGGTTGTTCCCATCCTTTTGGGGCAGTGTCTGGGGACAGGGGCTACTGCTATGCAATGTTTCCAGCCTTGTGTGTTATCTACATCCACTTAGCACTACGTTTGGAATGAACTTGGTTCATTTGTTTACTTTATGCTTTTAAATAACTGCATGCTGTAAATAATTCTGATCAAAGCTGAAGATAGGCTACTTTCATCTCATTGCTCTTATCTGGTGGGGCTTGATGAGATCTGCTTCTAATTAGTTTTATAATGAGGAGTTCAGTTGGATGAGAAGTCCACAACAATATGCTTCTCAAATGTTGTGTTAATAGGGTATTCTTTTCAGGCCACATTCAACTCAATTTCCCTTGCCCTCACCATCATCGTCCTCACCGTCAGCACCAAAAGTACTTCTTGAGTGTCTGTGTGTGATCATGTCACATGTCTACACCATATGAACATTTGTGGGGAGACACTGTGGTGCAGTGGAAAGAGAACTGGCTGAGGCAGGGGATCAAGTTCTTATTCCAGCTTTCCAATGTAGCCAGCTCTGTGTCCTGGAGCACCCGAGTAATGGGAACAAGGATGCCTTCTTCCTTCTTTTCTTATCTCAAAAGATTAATAAAGATAAACTTTGTACTTGGGGCACCTGGGTGGCTCAGTCGGTTAAACATCTGACTTTTGATTTTGGCTCAGGTCATGATCTCAGGGTTGTGAGATCGAGCCCCACACTGGGCTCCATGCTGGACATGAGGCCTGCTTAAGATTCTTTCTCTCCTTCTCCCTCTGCCCCTCGCATGCTCTCTCTCTAAAAAACAAAACAAAACCAAAAAACCACCTTTGTACTTAACGAATGTTAATCCACTTCAGATGACAAAAAAAGAAAGGAAATGCTAGTCAAATCAAAGATTTATTTTTATTGGATCCCTTGATTTTTATGTGCTTCCGTAGTTTATTTTAAGATGGTGGTTTTCAAATAATGTGAGCCAGCGTGTCCTCTGATGGCAGCCTCGTGGTGTTGGGGTGATTCAACCCATTCTCATCAGAAGAGCTCTATTTTTATCCTTTTTTCATCATACGATTTTTAAATTAAGACTTTTTTTTTTTTTTAGAACAGTTTAAGGTTCACAGTGAAATTGATGGGCGGTTATAAAGATTTCCCATATACCCCTGACCCCCTCCTCATGTAGCTTCTCGCATTATCAACATCCTACACCAGAGTGATAACATTTGTTACAACTGATGAACATACCTAGACACATCACAATCACCCCAAATCCATAATTTACATTAGGGTTCACTCTTGATGGTGTACATTCTATGGGCTTGGACAAATATATAATGACATGCATCCACCATTACATTATCATACAGAAGAGTTTCCCTGTCCCCAAAATCCTCTTTGCTCTGCTTGTTCATCCCTCCCCCTCCTCTTCATAATGAAATTTTTATATTGGAGTGATGAATAAGTTTGACTGGAAATAAAAAAGAAAAACAAGCTTCTGGTACTTAAGTTTGAAACTGATGATGTTAGATAAGGTTCTTGATGACTTTATGCTTACAACAAACATGAGGTGGACAGAAAGATGTCTATGTCCTGTACAAAAGCTGATGAATCTGGAGTAGAAGGCCAGTCTAAGTATTAGAATTAGGGCTTATATTAGGGAAAGTAATAATGGAGATTCCAAATTTAGTTCTGATTTTGTGTGTTTGGCAGGAGCTGTAAGTGAATATGCTCTTCTTCTCTGACTTTGGGAGGTGGGGCAAGGAGTGGCTCAGCTAACTAGGAATCAAATGCCAAGTGATATAGGTCCTAGAAAGAACAATGGTTGGGAAGCTAGAAGATATGGGTCTCATACAGCAATTGCACCCATATGTAGTAATGAGCAAGTCACTTCCCCATGAAGATGCTCATTTGAGCATTCACAACGGTTTTTTTCACTAAGGTTTTTTTTTTTTTTTTCTTTTTTTGGACAGATACTGAGGTCAAAGTAATGATAACTTGAGCCTCTAAAAAAATTCTAATATTTTATGCTCAGTGCTGCCATTTAGGGGGGGAGTGCAGGTGGATGGAGGGAATAGGGAGAGTGATCCAGGAGGTGTGGGGAGATGAGTGAGGGAGGCACGAGGTTGGAAAAGGAGCTTTGCCTGATTTCCTTCCTATTTCTACTTTTGTCTTTCCAGTCGTCAGAGAGATGGTGGGGTTTTGGGGGAGGTTCATTGCTTGGGAGTATTCGCTAACTCCATGATCTAGGCATCCTAGTGGCTCCACCCTTTATTTGACAGATTCTAGTCCTCAATGGAAGCCATCTATGGGACCTAGGCCTTCTGCAGGGATCACATTTTCCAGAGGAGGGAAATGGGAACCCATCAAGCTGATATTTGGTTTTGCTAACCAAAGACATCAGAGTTGACCAGCCCACTTCTGGGCAGTCATTTTTGGCAGGAGACTTAAAGACAGCAGTCATGGAGAGCTTTTTATGAGGATGCAGGGCATCCATAGACATAAAAAGCAGAAGAGATGCTTGTTAGTTATGGGGAAGGTGAAAGGCTCAGAAAACTGATTAGCGTAGCAGTGTGGTCAGATGGAAATGAAAGCTCAGAAGCATAATCGTTAATTGGGTGCTTACCTACTAATTTGAGCTTGGATGTCAGCAGCACTGCACTTCATTTCAAACCCAGGGTCAGACTTTAATGCTACATCATAAATTACGTAAAGGCACAACACTAACAATTAGATAATTATGGAGACCCATGCCGTTGCAATTTAACTGGGCAAGTTCAGGGCAAACATGACAGGAATACTGTTTAACTCTCAGACTGCTGGCAGGACTTTTTTTTTTTTTTCTCAAAGAGACAAATGAATGCATAAGATGATGTGGTTGGCTGGCTTTCAAAGCCTGTGGGTTCAATAATTTCTTTCCAGGAGCTGGGCTTATCAGATGACCCAAACAGACTCCGAAGAAATATTAAAGAAGTGTTAATTATATCTTAGAAAAATCCAGTCTTTAAATCCACACCAGTTGAAGCACCTGGGGGTGGGCTGGGTTCCAGCTAAACTTGAAGCTTAAGCTTAAAACCAAAGCTAATTTTTATCATTATGAGATGTTCTAGAGATGAAACATGTGATCTTTCAATCCCGGGTCCCTCACATTAATGTGGGAATGAAAATAGGAGATTCGGGGTCCATATTTTATGGTCATTGCATTCATCCTGGTGAACAAGTGGCAGATTCCACTGATGAAGGTGTTTTCATGACCAATGAGAACTGGCAAAGCTGGCTGGTACCTCTGTTCTGTACATCATCCATTCATTCATTGACTTGAGCACCTCTGTGCTGGGTATAGGGCATAAGACGTCATTAGATTGGCATTTAAACATCGGTCTGATTTCCTGGTGGAGTCAGAAGACGTGTGGAGGGTTGGCCCACATTCCTGTAATAAGGGTGTTATTTCTGGGAGAGGTTTGTTTTCATTGTCAGAACGTGAGCTTGAGAAAGTCAAGAGCCACGCCTTATTTTCTTTCCATTCCCACAGGCCCAGCACAAGGAGAGGGGTTCATTTGAAGAAACAGCCGGGTCTAAGAGCTTTGCTGAAGGAATGAATAACTTTCATCCAGAAAAGAAGAGAAAGTTTTCATCCAGAAAAGAAGAAGAGCGGTTTAACTGAAGTTTAGGTTTTAGAAACTCATATTGCCTGACAAATGAGATCCCATTTTAACTTCCCAAAAGTAATTTTGAAAAACTGAATTCTATCATGTAGGCTATTGTCTATTAAATACGGATCTACTTTGTTCCTCTTGTTCCAAAAAAGATACCATGTGACCAGCCCTAGTGTGTGCAGGTGATGTTACAAAGATCATAGAATCAGGAACCATGGAATTTAAGATTGTAGGCTTCATAGGGAGTTCAATATTGAGTCCCTTTGTTTTACATATAAGAGAGTGGGTTTTCCCCTGAGACCTTGGGGTATGTAGGCCTACACTGGGAGGGATGTGGCTCAGGGCTACAACACAAAGATGGAGATAGAAGGGGGGCTGAGACTAAAAATATCCCTAGGGCTCACTAATCTGGCATTGAGGACATGCCACAGAGGAAACTGCTCTGTGTGTATGTGTGTGTGTGTGTGTGTGTGCCAACAGAGTTGTCTAATTCCAGAACTGTACGAGAGTAGGGAATGTTAGAAGCAAGCCTACTCCTGGGGAAGAGAGCTATCCTCTTCCATCAGATTCCACCTCTTGCTGGTGAGGGATGGTGTTTGGACAGCTGTCTTCCACGTGCTCTCTTGAGACCATAGTGTGCTTGCATCCAGAGCGTTTGATGACATGGCAGGTCATCACAGAGAGTTTGGAATGGACCACACTAGCACTAGCCAAAGAGAACAGGACTCCGTGATCGTCAGAGCTCTTTCTTGGGCAGGAATGTAGCTAGGGCTGACCTTGTAAACCCAGAGAACACTTCTGGATTGCTGAGATTTATCAGGAGGGAGGATTCTGGGGAGGGGAGAAAGACAGTATTCTCTCAACCTAGGTGAGGTTTGATCTGGGGCTCATTTAATTTGAATATTGAAAAATCCCTTCATTTATACGCCAAGCTACTTAAGTGGGAGCATTAGTTACATGTACACAGGAAATGGAAGTCTGGAGAGGATAGAGAGAGCAAGGATGTTTCAGACTGTAGAAACTAAATCGAACCATCCCATCAACAAAAGGTGGTAATTTTTTGGTATGTGGTAGTAATACACAAAATGATTAAGAACAGAGCTCTACTAAAAGAATTCTATTTTTTAAAGATTTATTTATTTATTTGAGAGAGAGAGAGAGAGCGCAGGGGGAGGGGTTGGGGAAGAGGGAGAGAGAAACTCAAGCAGACTCCGTGCTGAGCACAGAGCCCCACAAGGGGCTTGATCTCATAACCCAGAGATCAGACCTGACCTGAAACCAAGAGTTGGATGCTTAACCAACTGCCCCACCTAGGTACCCCTCTACTAAAACATTCTTATGCAGAAGAAAATGCCATCTCTCAGAATGCCATGTCAACATTTACCTTGGCCAAAGTCCTTTTAATCACATCGTAATTTTTGTCCACCCAAATTCTCCAAATAATGGGCCAAGTCAGGAAACGTACTTCTCTGGCCAATGTTATATAAACATAAATAATGCTACACATAATATTCTCTTAATTCTTAAAAACCTTACAAAAAGAAACCAGTGAAGATTAGCAGAGTGGCTTTTTTGAACCATCTAAAAAAGGCTTGTGAGCAGTCAGTGGAGTATGTTTGGGTTTGCTGTGCATTGGTGGTTGGCTGTTAGTTAATCAATCAGATGCTCGTTCTCTTTGGGAAGTCAACTTATGGAGGGGTCCCTATAACTCAAAGAAGTCATGTTTTTAGAGAAGCACTCTGTAGTACTTGAGTAAATTCACATCTGCTTTATTTTACCTGCCCCAACTCCATTCCTCAAGTGAGTTTATCATGAACTCAGCTAATTAGATCACAATTAAATAACAAAAAAGAATAATGACTCCTTATCGAGCCCAGGAGAGTTGCAATTTTCAGAGGAGAACCATACTGCTCTCTCTGATATGGCGGTTCTTCCCCAATGGTCAAGGTAACACTCAAGTTAATTGCTTGTCTTCCCTGGTTTTATTTTGTTACAAGTGAGAGCAAAAGGAGAACGAGAAAAAGCAGTCAGAGTTGTGCCTTTTTTCTTCCTTAGGACACACATCTCTTCTGCCTTCTCTTTTTCTCCTTCCTTCCTTCTCTCTTCTTACCTCGGGGAGGGTAGCAATGTGCATGGTTCTGCACTTTGGTTTTGGCAGCCTGTTCTACTTTGGCATGTTGAGGATTGCCAATTCTTCCTAGCAGAGGCCTGGCATTCTATTATGTGGCTGGACCATGGTTTATGAACCTGTCTTTCAAAGATGGACCTTTAAGAAGATTCCAATCTTTTGCCTTTGAAAGGGTGTCCACAGGGTAGCACTGTGGACACCCTTGTGCATGTGCCTTTGAGCATATGTGAGGATAAATCACTGGAAAGGTACATTATTGGATCAAAGGGCATGCAAATTTTATATTTTGGTGGGTATTGCCACATTACTCTCCAAAGGCTTGGCAGTGATTTGGGAGGCTAGCTAGCTGTGGGATGCTAACCAATGTTCTGAAGACATCTTGAGACAGAACTTGACCAAGTGTAGTTTGTTCAGATACAAAAGAGAAACTCTAGGTAAGAGACTGTAGGAGGAAGAAGTCCAGAGGAGGCTGAAGGTCTGTCTTTCAGGTAGAAGGGCAGGGGAGGGGAGGGTTGGCTTGTCCTATAGGACCCAATGGCACAGGAACTGACAAGCAGATGGGACACATGAAGGCTCAGTGTAAATAAATAATTTCTAAAAGTACTTGGTAAATGTGGATCTGACTGTCTCGAAGGAAGTGAGACTGCTTTACTAGATGTGTCCAAGGTAAGGCAAGTTGTCTTTGGCTCTGTGCGTATGTGTATGTCCGGGTATGTTTGTGTTTATATGCGTATTTATGTTTGTGTGTGTGTGCGTGTATGTCAGTGTGTATGTTTATATGTGCATGCATGTTTGCATGTATGTGTGTTTGTATGTTTTGTATGCTCGCGTGTGTGTATATGCATGTGTACATGGAAGCACACACATGCACAGGAAAGTTGTGTAGAGGGGACGTGGACCTCGGATGAGATGTAGTAGATGACTTAAAAGCCCTGTTTAAGTGTCTGAGACACTGATTTAATGAACAAGTTAAAGTACAGGAAATTATAATTTGCTTAAGATACAAATATTTGTTTGAGTTGTCCAAATCTAAATACCCTCAGAGACCAACTTTACTGTAATATTATGCTCATTATTTCAGTGAGCATGTATTGAGTCAGTGCCTTACTGCAAGAGACAGGGGATAGAGTGAACAGACAGGTGCTGCCCACAGGGAGCATACATCAAGCTCAATGGATGAGCAAAGGAGGGGATCAAGGCACAAAGTCAAGGCAAAGGATGATAGAAAAGCATGTGCAATGGAAGGTGCAGGCCATACCCAAGCTAGGAGATTGCATTAGACTGAGATCAGAAGTTAGCTTCATACAGGTGAACTCCTTGGTGGACATGGACAGAGACTTTCAGCCAGAGGCCCAGAAGTTCAAGGAACTAAAGATCTAGGTGTGGACATTTGAAGCATGGAGGTTTCAGGGAAGATAGGTGAGAGCAATTACAGAGGAGGCTGAGAAGGCAGACTGGGGACAGACAGAGGGTGAAGGACCTTGGGGACTTTGTTCCAGAAGCAATGATATTTGAAGGGTTTTGAGCAGGAGAGTTACATGTTAAGATGTGTGTTTTGGGGCGCCTGGGTGGCTCAGTCATTAAGCGTCTGCCTTCGGCTCAGGTCATGGTCCCGGGGTCCTGGGATCGAGTCCCACATCAGGCTCCTTGCTGTGCAGGAGGCCTGCTTCTCCCTCTCCCACTCCCCCTGCTTGTGTTCCCTCTTCCCTCTCTCGCTGTCTCTCTCTCTCTGTCAAATAAATAAAATCTTTAAAAAAAAAAAGATACGTGTTTTGTGGAGCTCACTGTGGCACCTTTGGAGATGTTTTAGGGCAAGTTTTCTCAATGTCAGTGCTACTGACATTTTGAACTCATGATTTCTTGCTGTGGGGGCTGTCCTATGCATTGTAGGATGTTTGGCGGCATCCTTGGCCTCTACTCACTAGCTGTCAGCAGCACCATCCCCTGCCTCCAGTTGTGACAACCAAAAATGTCTCCAGACATCATTAAATGTCCCCTGGTCCATGTGTGTGTGTGTGGTGGGGATAGGAAATTGAACCTGTTGAGAATCCTTGTTTTAGGGAATGACATCACATGATGACCTAAACTGAATGGATAGTAACGGCAGATGTGTGGGTGGGTCAGAAGGTTATAGGCACAATGAGCAGATCTTGGGCACAGGTTGACTACGTATGGAGAGGGAGGGAGAACTGAAAGATGAAGGTCAGGTTTGGGGATTTGGTAAATACCTAAGTGGCGGGTGGTGTGATTTCTAGGTGTGGGACATAAGAGTCGTTTTCCAGAGAACATGGAATTCCATCCCATTTTGGAAATGCTGTGTTTAAGGTTCCCCTGGGGACATCCAAGTAGATACCCAGTAGGACTGAGTCTAGGGGTCTGAGTTGGGGTATGGCCGTGCTATCACAGGCAGTTGGGCGAATTCTCCTCTTGGCCCCACTAATACCACAGAGGAAGTGTGCATCTTGGATGCTCAAGTGTTTGTGGTGCTTGCTGAGCGCCATGTATAGGAATATGCGGCCAATTGCAGATTCTCAGAGTTCCTGGACCATTCACCAGGGCCACCCCACTGGAAAAAGATCCACATGGCTTCCCGACTAAGGAGGGCTAGCCCTGCAAGGTTGCCCTTTCCTGCTGCCAGCAGCTGAAGGGCTTCATAAATGATGCCTGAATGGCCGAAGCTATTACTCTAACTGTAATTTGTAATGGCTCTCTAACGCTTTAGAGCGAGCTGGAGTTCGCTGGGATGAAAGGTGACTTTTAGACGTCAGTAATTATACTTCCCAGTGAAAATGTGTCTTTGGCACGGTGTGTAACTATAGTATGCAGGGCACCCAAGAATTCACTCCTGGGAAGGGCTTATATTAATCATAGTTTCAATGCCCAGAGAACATGTTCTCAGTAGTTAACCGTCCTCTTCCCCCGTCCTTAAAATGTGGGCCTTGTAATCAAAAGAAAGACACACCCTTCACTATAGCCCTGCTGTACTAAATAAAAAATTATAGTTATTATACACGGACTTCACACCGAGCAGGGTCAAGTAATAACACATCTGGTAACCTCCATTAAAGAACTGAGTTATGTTCAGCTTGTGTTTTAATTAGCCTGTGATAAACAAAGAATCAAAGGCCATTCTGCTCTGGTGGTTTTTATATTTACGACTACCTTCACCTGCACTTAGATACAGGTTTATGAAGTGTAAAAAAGCGAAGAGTTCTAGTCCCACTGTCTAGACCATTTACTGTAATAGATCAGTTGGGAGGCCGTATTTCTGAACCAGCCAGATGTTTACAATGGCCTGCAGAGCTGACCAGCTGCTTGGTTTACTGAAACTTTCGGGACAAGCACAGCCTCACCTCCCAAGGAAGGATCTGGTACCAGCACTTCCAGATTGCTCACATTCCTTCACAGTTTGCGCAAACGTATCAGAACCATGGGGTGCAGAGAAAGAATCTGGTATCTTCTGAGCTGAGACCCAGGTCTTCCTGAATGGTGAGAAAAAGCTACAGGATCCAGCGAGCAAACCTTTTTATAGGGGAGGAAGTCTAGCCAAGAAAGACAGCTGCCCCGGCCCACCTCGCCAACCTCCCAGCTGAGATAAATACCGAGGCTGGTTTATGTGAAAGACTCTAAAAAATGTTCCTATAAACTATTCTTCTGAACTTTAATGATCTCTCGGGGATGTTCCATCTCTGTAATTCTCCCGTCAAAGATTAGTTTAAGTATTGTTCTTTGAGGTTATCTGATGGTTTCACTGGTTGGGCCTGTTCCATTGGCCTAGAATAAGCATTCTGGAGTGACCCTGCTCCTCTCTGCCCCCTTGGAAAGCTCACCACCACCCCCCTGTCTCTCTTGCAGGGGATTCTGTGTCAACTCCCAGGATAGGGGCTTGACTCACTGATTTAGCACCCCTTTTACGTATTTTCTTCCTTCTTTTCAACTGCTTAAAAAGCAACAAAAACTACTTTACATTTTGAAGCATGATATGCATGCAGTAAAATGCAAAAATATCCAACTGATCATACTTCATAACCCCCACCTAGGTCAAGAAGTAGAATGTCAACAGCACCCCAGAAGCTCCCCCCACAATGACTTTCCTTTCTTATTCCCAAAGGGAATTCTTGTGACCTCTGCGTATATTAGTTTTGCCTCTCTTTGAAGTTGGTATAAGGAGACTTAAACAGGATTTAGTCTTTTGTGTCTGACTTCTTTTATTCAACATTTGTGAGGTTTATTGATGTTGCATACAGCTGTCGTTCTTAAAAGTGGTTATGTAGCATTCCTTTGTATGGGTGTATACTCCAATTTATTTGTTCATTTTACTGTTGGTGGTAATTTGTCCAGTTTGGGCCCATTATGGATATACATTTTCGTATATGTCATTTTCGTATCTGTCATGTACAAGCATTTCTCTTGTACCTGTCCAGTTGTCTTGTGATTTCACCTTTGACAAATCAGTCAGTTTCATAGGATCTGTTGCCTTCTCTTTGAAGGCTGTTAATGAAGTCAGCCTTGATAGACCCTCTCTTCATCGTCTCACCCCACCGTTTGTAGAATGTTTTAAGTATGCTTGTCACCTGCCATTTCCCTATTCTTTCTCTTTGGTTTCTCTATGTGAACATATGCTCGCAGGAAGCTCCCTGACATTTGGGGAGCCACATCAAATTCTTCCTTCAGACCAGTGGTTCTGACAGTGTGGTCCCTAGATCTGCAGTGTCGACATCACCTGGACACCTGTTAAAAATGCACATTGTCAGGTCTCTCCCTGGACCTACAGAATCAGAGACTGGGTTTGGAGGCCAGCGCTCTGTGTCTTAAGCCCTCCAGAGATTTCTGACACCCATTCAAGAACCACTGTTCTAGGCTCTTCTCCTCTGCCTCCACCTTTCCCAGCTTCTACATGGGAAGAGCCACTTGGTAGGAAATTCATTCATTTATTTATCATCTATGCATTCAACTGTGACTTGTTGGGCACCTGCCACATCCTGGGTGACACTGTGCTAAACATTGGGGATATGAAGATGTATTAGAGATGCTCCTTGCTCTTAGGAAGCTCAAGGTCTACAAATGGACATAATACAGAATGATGGATGTGAGGAGAGGTGAGGAAGGAAGTGATAACTCTCCCGGGGCAGTCAGGGAATGTTCCACTCAGGAGGTAAGTCTTGGACTCAAATATGTGTTGACCTAAAGTATTCAGTGACATGCCCCCTAAGCAAACACTAATTAGTATTGGCAAATTCTTAGTAGCCCTATAGATATGGAAGTGCAAAGTGTTATCACTTATGAAACCCAGGTGATTGGAATATAGTAGATAGCCATTAAATACGTGTTGAATTTCTGACTTCATGGCGAGCTTTTTCTATACATTTTTTATCCTATTTTTCATTCATTTCAACATGCATTTATTGAGTACCTGCTTTGTGATAGGAACTCTGCTATATGCTGAGTTAATGAGGTGTGTAGAAATGGACCCAATAAAGGCTATAGAAATAGACACAATGTTTACACTTCCAGAGACTGGTAGTAGTTGAGGCCGTGAATGTGCAGTGTTTGAATGGTGGAGGGCAGTGGTAGTGTTTACTTCACAGTCTTAACTGGTTCCCAGCAAGCAGTTTCAACGCTTCTGATTGGTCAGGTCAGTCAAAATGTCTGTGAGGCTGGACCAGGTTCGTGTGTTTGATCATTTTATATGGAGACGTGGATCCACTCAATTCTTCAGGGTGTTTTATAAGATTTACAGGTTCTTTGGATGGCAGGACAAACACACCGACACTCACATAGACGGAAGGCACAACTCTTTCCTACTTAGAGTTCAGAATGAGAGAAGGCTGCCAGGCAGGGCCACCCAGGGGCTTGCATCTGGGGACAGGCCAGGAGCAAGGTGGAGCTGTTGGAGTCACTTCTGTACGTGAGTGTGGTGGGGCTAACTTGGTTTCACGTGCTCCATGTAGATTAGCTCATTAGAATAATTCTGTGGGCCCCGGAGTATAGTGGCTGCTGCTGGTTATCTGGTACCTGGCCCTGGGGTGAGGAGGACAGGGGCACAATGGCCCTGGGCAGGGAGGGCCCCATCAGGGAAGTGGTGGGGGTGTGAACTGAATCAGCTTCTCCAGGGGCACTTCACCAGCCGCCATCTATCCAGGACCTGGAAACTGAGTCAAGACAACATTGGAAGAAAAAAAAATATAGTTACCCAGGGACAGTTTGTAGAATGACCAAATCCTGTTCTGTCACAGTGAAGCCCCATGCAGCTTGGGGGTAGCTGTCCCCTTCTCTCTGTCCCAAACATGTCCATCTCTGTCGTGGGACAGTCTTTGGTTTTCATGTGGGAGTAGAATTAGGAATTCTGCAACAGCATAAGCAAGCCTCTGTTTTCATGTACCTTACGTGCAACATTTGTGGCCTGGGGAGGGCAGTGGGTATGTTAAAAATAAGCCCCTCAGGCCTCACGTGGGGCATCAGGTTGAAGTTACCTGCGATGGAAGATCGTTCCCAAAACAGGGGTGGCCGAACACTCCCCACCTGTGTTGTCAGAAATCAGCCCAGATGCAGAGGAGGTGCCTGGCGTTCTATCACGGAGCCTTGACACCGTGGCTTGCAGGCCCTTTCTGGAGAGCAGATAGTAGAGCTGAGTAACCACTTCAGCTGTCGGGAAGATTCCGATTAACGTTATCATGGCCTGTCAAGTGGTACATTTTTTTTTTTTTTGTCTGATAGTGAGCCAGAATAAAATCTAGGGAGGCACAAGAAAGCAATGAATTGCTACTATGGAGCCCATTTTTTTAGCTGAGAGCTTAATGCAGGGATTAAAGGAGCAGTCGGGGGTGGGTCTCCCCCTAGAAGCTCTGTTGTGAGCTCTGTTATCTGGACACCCTTTTTTGGCTTGAACTCCTTCGGTGCCACAAGGATCTTTGCCTCTGCTGTCCTTCTCGCTGGCTGTGCCTGCCGATGCATCCACACGAAGCCCGAGTATTGGACTAGACACTTGGGAAGACCAATCAGTCCACCCAAGCCTCCAGATGACCTGTTTTCCCAGTAAAGCTCCTGCCCTGCTGAAAATGCCCAAGATGCAGATGCAGATGTGAAGTTCATTAAGAGACCGAAGCGCATCTCTATTTAAAGCACTGGTTGTCCCGGGTTACAAAGGTAAAGAGGCGGTATGTTATTCTTGGTGGATTTACTGTCTGAAAGCCCAAACATTTCCATCCTTTCATATAATCCTGATGCTGGAATTCATTGTTTATTTTCAAAAAAATTCAACCTGCTTCTACGTTAAAAAACAAAACAAAACAAAACAAAACAAAACACAAAACATTGCCACTGTGCTTATTTTAGCGAGTTTCTTTTTTTAAAAAGATAAAAATCAATACTCTCCCTTGCACAGCTGATGTCCTGGGGGATGAACTACAGGAATCATTGTTAAATTGCTGCTAGTCTGTCTGCGTGATAGAAAAGGTCAGTGTTTTTCTAGAAAGAAAGCCCTCTGCTTTCCTTTTGGGAGACAAGAGAATGTAGCAGTGGTAAATTACTGGATTTTGTGCCCAAGTGATGGCCAGGAATAATGCTGCTCCTTGAAGGGAGAGCCCCCTCCTCTGCTACATTTCTTTCTTCTCACTTCTCATACTCTCAACTTAGAAAGGGTTGCCTTTGGTCCATGTCACTTGCTTATCGCTGCTGCACCGCCCCACCCCCTCAACTCAGTAACAGAGGAGGTGAGTTCTAGAGGTTGACTCTCAAGAGTTCAGATCTAAAAACTCTACCATATCAGCTGGATATGCTGGGTTACACCGGGGCAATAAAGAACCTCAGTCTCAGTTTCCTTAAAACCACCAGAGTTTAATTCTGCTCACACTACGTGTCCACTGCGGGTCAGAGGGGACTCTGCTCTTTGGAATTATTGAGACCCAAGCTGAAAGAGACCCCTTCCCAACACTTGCCTTCAGGACCAGTCAAGTGAGAGAGGTGGAACAAGGTGAGTTGTGCCCTACTCTTAAGCTTTGTTTTAAGAGACACACACACTTATGTTCCATTGGCCAAAACAAGGTATTTGACATAGTTGCCTTCCAGATGCCCAGAAAGAGAAAAGAACTGGAATGTTTGTGAATAGTCCTCATGACCACCAGGGTCATCAATCTAACAAATTGGAAAGCTGGAAAGGATCTGAGAGGCCATCTCCTCCAGACTTCTTCCTAAGGGAGATCTTTTCTGTAATTCATTGACACCCTCCCCATGCTCAGCCTCGGCTGAAGCATTTCTGGTGAGCGGGATCTCATTACTTCTCAAGGTGGCCATTATGTTGAGCGGGATCTCATTACTTCTCAAGGTGGCCATTAGGTTGAGCAGGATCTCATTACTTCTCAAGGTGGCCATCATGTCTTTGGGGCAGCCCTTTTCTTAGTAAGGCCACTAGGGCTAGAGTATCTGGAGCTTGGTTTCATCCTCTGTGACCCTGACTATGCAGCTCACCTTGCTGAGTCTCTGTTTCCCCTTTTGTAAAATGGGAATAATATTACCTTTATTCAGAGTTGAATTGAGGATTAAATGAAATGAAATAAGGTCTATAAAACTCCTATATGGTTGGCACATCTTCCACCATAGATGAAGGCTTGTTCTTTTCCGCTTACTCTTACACAGCTGCTGGGGGATCGAATGTGAAAATGTATATAAAAGTGCTCTGCTCATTGCAGATGGTTAAAGTGAAAGAGTCAAGTGACTGTAAGCCCAATTTGAAAACATACCGATAATTGAGAAGTGGCTATGGAAAATCTTGGCAGGCCACCTACATGAATATTTATAAATTGTTCTATCACATCAGACATCTATTTATTTAAAAATGGATGGATTTTTATTTTTATTTTTTTCTCTACTTCCAGTCCTTTACCTAGAATGCATCTCTGTCCCCATCTTTTACTCCCAATCATTCTTCATGTCTGTGTCTCTCCAGTATTTACTGGCCAAGTGGCTCTGTATTTACCCAGATCTTAGCATTTATCTCATGACATTGCCCACAACTTAAGGACCAGGGCGCTATCATTGTGTCCACCCTTGCTTTTTTAAATAAATGAATGGATAACATATACAAAGCATCTGTTATACTCTCTAGCACTTAGTGAGTCCCCAACATATGATCACTCTTCTCCCTTCTCCTTGGGTAATCTTGGAGGTCAAGTGGACCTCCACTTCTTGCTGTTTAAGTTCAATATGCTAAATGAAATTCAGAAACATGTTGCTTGTCAATGCCCTTCATAAAATATTACCATCATTTCGGACAAATGGCTCAGAGGACATCTGGCTATTCCCTGTGAGTTATGATGATCTAGCAAAGCAATGGCTATTTGAGGAATGGCTAAAGGCATTCAAGAACAGTGGGTAAGCAGAAACTACAGTGGGGTCAAGAGAATGCCACAGAGGAAGGGGGCAAATATCGTACTGATTTTTAAAAAACTATATAAGTTGATTTAAATAGTGCTTCCCTTCAGAAGGGAATGAATGCGAATGTTGGATGAATGCGAACATTTACAACTTTATTAGCTAATTGGATGATGAGTGTGGAGAGCAACTCTGAAAAATTGTCGCTTTGAAGAAAACAGAAGAAACACACCATATTGTCAGCACTGGGCAATGCCTTACAGATGGCTTAATCTGACCCTCTACTTTTCATATGAGAGGACTGGGGTCCAGAGAGGTCACAGCAATTCAGATTGAGTAATAGTGATTTAGATGTCTATTCAGATTCTCTCAGTCCCTAGTGTTTGCTCTGAAGCTGGATGAAGACCCTGGGGCCAGCATAGGAGTATACTGAACAGTAACTTCCACTGTGGCTAACTTTGCATGGGCCAAACTTCCATCCATCTGGTGGTCAGTTCCGGAAGAGGGCTTCCAAAAATCCTCCCCTGGAGAGAGTGTGGTACAGGTAATCCTCTGGACCTTCTAGCTCACCTTTGTGATCTGCATTAGCACTGACTGCCTTGTTTCATTCAGGTTTTAGAAACATCTTAGAGCTGAGATTTTGATCAAGAGGCACAGGTGAGCCAAATATTTTAATTCTTGGCCCAGTTGGTTTCCGGAGGAAGGGAAAAATTCATGCTGAGCATTCTTATGTGAAACTGATGCCATTAAAAATGGATTATGTTTAACGTGGAAAGGATCACAATCGGGGCGGATCGTCTTGAGGAATGGGCAAGAGATGCAGAATTAAACCATCAGAGGGCATTTTCCCCTCCATGGTCTTTTCTTCTTCTTTCCTTTTTTTCTTTTTGTTTCTGTACTAGCCCTAGGAAAGGACCTCTTGTGGGAGTTTGCCATTGGTTTAGGTGAGAGCCTTCCCGACTTCTCTCACCCACCAAGTAGAGGGGATGTCTTACACTCAGAACCCACAGGACATTTTATTCGTGTTCCCTGTGGGAGCCTGTAACTTCTTATTTTGTGTAACAGGTGATCGGGTCCGTGCTGCATTTCCCATCTTAGAGCATGAACCCCTCGAAGGCGGGTCTCCAATTTACCCTTGAATCCCCTACAGTCCCCTACAGTCCCCAAAATGTCCCCTTAGCAGTGGCTTAAAAAAATGTATCTGAAAAACATTTAGTCATGTAGTATTGTTCAGTTGCCCAAAATAAATCGGTGGGTTGAGCTGAGGGCCACGCACATCTCAGCATGCAGCCTCCACTGCAGGGAGACTGGGGGCACATGTGCATTGGAGACACTCTGAGTCTTTCCTAGGACACTAGAACTTTCTATGGCATTTTGGTTAATACAGCTGCGGCTCAATTAAACCTGTGTGGTGTGTGGCAAGGCGTACAGTAAGTGCTGAGCACACGTGGACCGAGTGACTAACTTGCTGGATAGAATGTACAGTAAACTAGTGTCTCAGGGTGTCTACAAGGCACAGCAAAGGCAAGTTTGATGAGGCCACATCACAAACTGCCAAGACTCTGGATTCAAACCAGTGGTATGGTGGTAAACATTTAATAAGCTTTCTGGTGGTAGGGCGGTATGGAAAAACCCATATTTGTAGCATTTTCTGACTGCTGTGGTGTGAATCCCCTCACCAGGGCTGATTTCAATCTATTAACATGGCCACGGGCTTTAGAGCTGACAGAAGATGCACATACCAGTCTCCTCCAGCACACCCTTGACTCATCTTCTTCCTTTTCAGGCTCAGAGGTCCGGCCAGTAGTGACGCTGCAATGACAGTAGCCAAGGTTGGATACAGTCTGGGGATTTTGATGGCCTAGTTTTCCGTGTCTCCATCAGGCCATCCTTCTAGAAGGTTAGGCTGGTGTTTCCAGGTTCATGATCGACCCAGCATGAAAGATGCTTGAAGCATTTCTTTTGGTCGTGTTTAATTCTGCGTCTCTTGCCCAGACACAGCCAGTAGAGTGCCCTGGACCTCAGAATTAACAGCTAAACACTTGGTAATGAAAGCCGCCTACATTCTGAATTCAAACAGCTGCTTGAAATGCATAGGGAAAAAAAAAAATCAGTTGTACCAGCTTTTTGATATCATGCAGAAAGCCAACAGTAGCTTTATTGGATTTGAATAGCTATGCTTCTAAAAACCAAGTTAGGTCCAACAGGTCTGGGTACGTGACCAACAACAATACAGGTATCATTAACACCATGGAAATCCCCACCTACAGTGGCTGCTTGTGTTCATTCACTTCATGAACACTATCAGCATGAGCAAAATGCTTAGGAGTGTTAAATAAGAGGAATCCAGGAAACAGACCAGGATTTAAGACTTAGCATTGTGACCCTTGGTCTTCATTGGCCTCAGTATGCTCATCTATAAAGTGGGAACCATCATCATCACCATCATCATCATCATCATCATCATCTCCCTCTCCTAGGGCAGTTATGAGGCTTTCAAGTCACTGGGCGCACAGGAAGGTCCCCAGTGTTGAATTGGTGATGCCTAAGGAGCCGGGATGACTTAGTAACGGTAGAAGCCTTGTGATTCTTTCCTGGTTAGTTCTGCTTTGGTGCTTCATCTTTATGCTGAATATTCATGTTTGTGAAGCAGGCTATATTATTTGAGTTGATGCTTACAAGAATCCTGTGATACAGACACTTCCCCAGTAGATTGCATCCAGTAAACCAAGGTGCTCACGCATAGTGTTAAATGATGAAGCTAGGGTTCCTCATTCAGAGATCTTTCTGCTGCCCCTCTTCATGCCCAGGACTGACCTATGCTGATAGGAGGGTGGGAATTGTCACAGAACAGAGACTGTTTGACTGGGTGTCATATGCAACTGGTGAATTATTGGACTCTGCATCTGAAACTAATGATGTACTATATGTTAGCTAATTGAATTAAATTAAAAAAAAAAAAAAAAACAGAACAGAGATTGCTCGGACCAAAATCTTCTAGAGACCAAAGCAACATCTTTTCAAGGAAGGTACCATGCTCTTCAGACTTGGATCGTCATCTGAAGATGATTGCAAGGTAGAACAAATACAAGGGCATTTGCCTCAAGTACAAAGGTCCATCAAGAGTTATCAGTGGTGGTTGAGAATTAGTTATAACTAAGTTACTTTTTCCTTGAATTAGCCTTTTTTTCCAATTTTCCCACATTGTGCACAATGTACAATTGTGGGGGTGTCTTTTTACAATGCCAATACCTAATTTTATCACTGTGTTATTTAATCCTATATGGGGAAGTTTGTATTGATATCGTCTGACCCACAGGAAAAATTAGACCATCTAGAAGCCTAATCACAAGGCAACTCAAGCTGCATATGGTGGCTTCCATCCAAAAAGTATGTACGAAAAGGGGTAAAAATAACTTTACAGTGTAGAAACCTGACCAACACTACCTCAAGGTCAACAGTGATAGGTCATGTTGATACAGTATATACCCTTGATATGGTGTAATGAGAATGGCAGTTTGCCTCTGTGGTCTTCCTTCCCCAAACTCATAACTTTAGTCTAATTATGAGGAAAACAGGAAAATCACAATTCAGGGACGTTCTACATCCCAGGGCCAGTATTTCTCAAAACTACCAAAGTCGTCAGAAACAAGGAAAGTCTGAGAAACTGTCACAGCCAAAAGAAACCTAAGGAGACATGACCACTAAATGTAATGTGATATTCTCAGTGTGATCCTAGAACAGAAAATGAACATAAAAACTAAGGAAATGGGAATAAAGCATGGACTTTCGTTCTTTGGTTAATAATGTATCAATATTAGTTCATTAATTGTGACCAATGTGCCATATTAATGGAGAATATTAACAGTATGAGAAACGGGATATGGGTATTTGGGACTCTTTGTATACTTTGCAAATTTTCTACAAATCTCAAGTTATTCTAAATTAAAAAATAATCACAAAAGTTAGGCAACTCAGCCTAGAGGTTTGCTTTACTTATTTATTCATTTATTTTTGAGAATAAAATGAGAAGTTATAATTATGAATATAAAACTCTTCAAGGAATGAGGAGTATAAATATAACTCTTGCTTATATAGTATTGACAATTCAGGGGAAGAGATGGGGGTGTGGTGGAAGCAGGAAAATGAAGAGCTATCAAAAGAGATGAAGACCAAATCAGGAGCACAGAGGAGCAGGACAGAGAGAAGGAAGGAACTGGTCATAGACTGAGAATCCCTCCAGGCACAGAACAGAAGCTCAGATACCAAATCCCATCCCACCAGCAAGCAAGAGAAACCTACAAAGCCATGGTTGAGACTTGGAGACATTATTTCCATCTTGTGCCTACTCTGTGCTTGCAGCTCAAGCCCAGGCACACCTCTTGCCTTTTTATCACTAGAGTGGAAAGCCTGATTGGCCATGAGGCTGAGGATTGTTGGTCCCAGGAGTTAGAAGTACCCTCTTTCTGCATCCCATAAGCCCTTTCAAAATAGTACTTTATCAATATAATAATTACAAAATGAATTTGAATACACAGGACTTGCCACAACTTTGTAATGAAAAGAATACTACACTGGAACCTCAGCCGCCCCCTACAAAATTTATGGGAAATAAGACAGGGGCATTCTAGTGCTATAAAAATAGCCTGTTCAAATGTAAGCATATGCACATAGCATTTTAAAGTTGGAAGGACCTTAACCATAATATTGAGCTGAGTCTTGATGGTGTCAGGAACATATGCTAAACTTGAACGCCATGTGCCTGAGTTTTGCAGTGCTTCTGAGCTCCACTCACCTTTCATTCGGGAACAAAACACTGTACTGTTCATTGTCTGCCAGGGCCTCAGCATGACTGCAGAGAGCTAGCAAACAGACAAAAATGCCAAGAGAATTGCATCTGAATTTGTATTTTTAGGCAGTGGTTCTATCTGTCTATCTATCTATCATCTATCTATCTCTCTATCAATCAATCATATTTTACCTAAATAGGTTTACTTAAACATTTTTTTTATTTGAGTATAGTTGACATACAATGTTACATTAATTTCAGGTGTACAACATAGTGATTCAACATCTCCGTATTTTATGCTCACAGTACGACACGATTATACCATTGAGCGTATTCCCTATGGTGGGCCTTTTATGCCCGTGACTTACTCATTCTATAACTGGAGGTCTTTATCTCCCACTCCTCTCCATCCATTTGCCCATCCCCCCACCCTCCTCTCCTCTTTCACCTGTCAGTTTGTTCTCTGTATCATGAGTCTGTTTCTGTTGTTTCATTTGTTTATTCACTTGTTTTATTTTTAGATTCCACAAATAAGTGAAATACAGTGGTTTTATATATTACTCGTCGGACATGACTTGCTGATCTACGATGTGTGCTCTTTCAAAATATTTTGTATTTGAGTACTTCTTTTCGTGCATTGTTTTTAGTTTACTGGAGTCTCTAATTCCTTTTCTTTTTTTCTTACTGATAAAATAAACATATTTCCTGTCTGTCACATTTCTACTAATTTCAGCTGTTGAATCATATTGTTAAAAGGGAATCACTTTGATTTTCTTACGTTCTTTCCAAGCACGGTATGACTTCCTTTCTCTTTGGATCAGTTTCCAGCTTGTTACACAGGATGGGTGCCAGGGGTTCATTTTATTTTATCCTAAGTTAGTTCCTCTATTTATTAGATTTTATTTTTTTCATCCATTCTGTTTCTCCCCCCCGCCATTTTCCTGGAATATATTTTCAGTAATTTTTAAGGCTTTTATGGTATTTTTTTTAATGTCTAAAAACCTCCATTTCACCCATTCCTGACAGTTTGGATGGATGTCGAAATTAAGGTTTAAAGTAATTTCCTTTTGGGGCACCTGGGTGGCTCAGTTGGTTGAATGTCTGACTCTTGAATTTGGCTCAGATCATGATCTCAGGGTCCTGGGATGGAGCCCCATGTTGGGCTCCCCGCTCAGCAGGGAGTCTGCTTGAGGAGTCTCTCTCTCTCCCACTCCCTTTGCCCCTCCCCCTGCTCTTTCTTTCTCTCTCAAATAAATAAATAAATCCTTAAAAAAATAAAATAATTTCCTGTCATAACTCTTAGGGCATCTCTCCCTTATTACCTAGCAGCTAATATTTCTGATGATAAGTCTGTTGCCAATCCGATTCTTGTTTCTTTGTAAATAAACTATTTTTTCCATTTCTCTAATAGCTGTTAAGACAGTTTCTTTGTCCTGGCATTCTGAGATTTCTTTATAATCTTCCATTTGTCCTCAGAATTCAGTGGAATCTTTTAATCAGAAAGTTTGTGTTTTTTTGGTTAGTTTTTAATTGTTTTGATTAATTTTCTCCTCTCCATTAAAAAAGGTGTCTATTAAGTTTCATGGATTTATCTTTTATGATGCTTATTTTCTTTTATATTTTCCTTTTCTTTGTCTTTTTGAGTAATTTTATAGAGATTTCTTCTATATTTCAGTCCTTTTTTTGTTTTGTTAAGTTCAGCCATGATATTTTTAATTTGTAAGAACTCACTTAATCCCGGAATGTTTCTGCTTTTGTTTTATGGATCAATAAATTAGGACTTTTTTTCTGGGGATACTGGCAGCTGTCTTCTATTTCTTGACATCATCTTACCCCTGGGCTGAAAGTTATATTTGTTCATCTTGGATTTGCTCTTTCATGCTACTTGTTTTCTTCAAATAGCCACTGATTCTTGGTTGTCTGTTCATATGGGTGAATGAAAAAATATGTTAAGTGTAGTCAGCTGGCTAGGCTTGCCCAGGATATTGATCACTTCTGTTTCCATACACAAGCCACTGTGAGCAAAGACCAGCTTCTTCTTCAGGTCTGTGGGCTGGGAGCAGGCAGGCTGATGCTACCCTCCACCTTGCACCCTCCATACTACAACATGGGGCTTCACAGTGGAGATGCATCACCCACCTTATGAGCCCTTATTGTCTGCTGGCTATGCATCCATTTGCTATTAGAGTACAATCCCTTAGTTTTAGCCTGGAGCCAATGAACGTTGCGTCCAGCAGCTAAAACATAGGCCTGGATTTATTTTCTTTCATACATCAATACTGTATTTTCTTTTTTTTTTTTTTAAGATTTTATTTATTTATTTGACAGAGAGAGACACAGCGAGAGAGGGAACACAAGCAGGGGGAGTGGGAGAGGGAGAAGCAGGCTTCCCGCGGAGCAGGGAGCCCGATGCGGGGCTCGATCCCAGGACCCTGGGATCATGACCTGAGCCGAAGGCAGACGATTAACGACTGAGCCACCCAGGCACCCCTCAATACTGTATTTTCAATGAGAGTTTTTGAGGAAGTGAATGTAATGCGTGTACTCGGTCCACCATATGAAACGAGAAACCTTTCAATTCCTTCTTAGTAGTAGAGGTAGGACTGAAGCATATGACTGCCCTGGGCCTATGACTAAGAAAAAGCGGAGATGGGTTCATTGAGTACTTTGATCTAGAGAAAATTCTTATTGCTCACTGGTTCAAAGAGTAGGTTTAATTCCAGGTCCAACACTCGTGACCTGCAGGGCCTGGGGGCACATTTCTTAAAATCTCTCTCTGTCCTTCTTTCCTCATGCATATAATCAAGGATAATACCAGTACCTCATTCAGGGGGTGGTATGAGCATTGAAAGAAGGCCCCATACCTGACACAAAGTTCAACAAATGTTCTTGGCACGGTAAGCCTCTTCTCCGATGAGAGACTGCAGTATTTTTGTTGAAAATGTGCAAGAGTTAAGTCCGATACAATTGTTGTTTATATCTACATTTCCATGAAGAATCATACATGCCTGATCTAAAAACAAAGACATAATAGGTGACAACCCATAGATGTTAAGCAAGGACGAGGCTGGAAGAGACCTCTGAGCCTGTCATATGCAACCAGGTCCTTTCATCAATGACGGAAATATTTCCTAAAAGGTAGAAATTGGTGACCACGTGACAGAGCCCTCATCCACATCCGGGTCTCCTGATTCTCCATGAAAAGCATTGTTCAGGTATTCTCATTAACCATGTCAACAGAAAGATACTTCTATTTCTGAATTAGGGATAGAAAACTGAGGCTTAGTGAGGTTGAAGGCAGTGGAGAAGCAACTCATGTGGGGCTGGATCCCCAAGTCAGCATGAAAGTGAGAACTCCATACAGGCAAGTCACCCTGACATGCCTGCAAGGAATTGCTACATTGGAGACCAATACGTGCAACTGTCCGTAAGTCCAACACAACCGATTTCCCTCTTGCCTTGGATTAAACCATTATTTCTTCAACTGAGTATCAGTTAAAGCAGTTGACCTGCAATCAGCAGGGCAGAATATATGAAAACAGTGAAGAATCTCCTGAGTTGGAGAGGAACTTGATATCTGAATTGGGGATGGCGAGGTCTGTGGTCTGTCTGCCTCTTCCTCTGGGACAATCACTTACTGAGGGAAATAGTAGGTAGAGTCCCTTCCCATCTGTAAATTCTCTCTTTCCATTTCACAGCAGATTCCTTCAGTTGAACTTGTTCAGGTAACACAGGACATAACCCTACTGTAATTTGGCCAAGTCACACAGCTGTTGGGTGGGAGAGTTGAGTATATGTACCCCTCCTCCAAGGCCAAGGCCTTTGCATGGGCTCCTCCCTACGATCCCAGCAGGGCTCACTATTCTCCAGTTCACCATGCTGGGCTAATTTAGTTCAGTTTGACATTCAACACACACGACTTCTGTTTTCTGCTATAAATCTCCAGACGTTTTATGGACCAATAATGTCCAACGCATACATGGACTGTTCTGCTGCTTGGTAATTACCACTGACCTCTTTCCTGGACCCTTCTCCATAAAGAGGCCACCTCTTTGGGGCAGCCCTGCCATCCGCTTCTCTCCAAGGCTATAGGTGGAACAAGCAAGTTCTTAATTAGCCAGCCTGCACAGGGAAGCTTGGTGTGAGATTTCCAGGTCAGCGTTTGATGGAGGGGTAATCAGGGGAGGTGATGCATTGACTTTGATTAAAGAGCTGTGATGAATCAAGATAAAATTGACATTTAATTTCTTTCAGATGAACTAATCTCGTAGACCAAACTTAAAAGCGAATCGTCTACTCTTTTGGCTTGTGGGGCAGGGGGAGTTACCCATGATGGAAGTGGTACCCCTGAAAAAAAATTGCTATAATTTCTTTTGCAAATCACCGATATTTAATCAAACACGGGCTCATGGGATGATTTGGTGACGTTACAATTTCTCCCCACTCTTTCGTCCTAATGGAATCCCAAAAAATCTTCCCAGCACTCAAGAACCCCTTAAGTCCATGCCCCTCTGCTCCGAGTCAGGGAACCCCATTCATGATGGATCCTAACCGCTTTAAAGCACCTCACTTACTGTCATGCACACCTTATTCCTTAAGCCAGCGGGAAAAGGATCCTCATGATTTAAAGACCCAAACCCAGAAACAAACAGAAAACCCTACAATCCAACCAAACCCGAACAGAAAACCCTGGTATGTATCAACACATGTACAGTAACAATGAGTTTTGAAAACTACCACACAATGTATGATTTATTTTTCCTAATGAAACTGACAGCCCTCTTCAAAAAAAAAAGAAGAAACTGGCTTCACATAATGCTTGTCTTTTCGATTGTCAAAGTGAAATTAAACAGAAACTCACCAGTCAGTAAACTAGAGTACTGTTAATTACTCTCAGAACAGGCACACACACACAGAAAAAAAATCTCCAAGGTGAAGTGACTTCCCACAGCCCCGGATCCTCCCACTCTAGCGGTCCACACTGGAGAGGGCACCAAGGAGCGCTCCTGGAGAAGTAGCAGCCTCTTATCAGTAGATGGGAGTAGAGCAACACGGATGGAACCGCCAGACAGCCAGGCCTGAAACGTCCCCAACCCGCGCTCCATGCTCCTAACAGGGCAGCATTCCCGCGGGGAAGAAAGGAAAGACACACAGAGGCTGTGAATCAGTTAAGAGCAGGACTTTTAAATCTATGTCACACTAAGACACGTGAGATCACGAGAGTAACGGGCAAATTCAGAGAACCGTATTTCCTGCCAAGCTGTACATTTCATTTTGCACGTCTTTAATTTGGTTAAGAAATGATAAAATGATCATTTTGAGTTCTATTCTCACTAGCCTATGCTGTGCTCTCTTTCTCCATTCCCTCTCTTCTGGTCTGGTTTGCTTGCTCTTTTCTATATAGCTACCATTCCATTTGTAACATTCACAGCCTTTTTGGAGTGGGTTAAGTAGAACTAAATTAAAAAAAAAATAGCTGTAAATGTTCTTGCAGAGTGTCTGATGATAACACTTTAAGGTATTTAAGAAAAGGAAGTTAGAAATTTTCTGATACAACTTGTCTATTTTCTTTGGAAAGAAATCAGGTACAATTTAAAGTATTTTGGGAGGTGTTTGTTAAAAACATTCTAGCATAAATAATATATAATAGAAGCAATAAGAAAATATAAATTAAAATACAAGACTTGATCATGTTCTTCATCTCCTGGCATATCGTCATCATCAGTAAGTATAAAGATTCTCTTTTAATTAATTTTTTTATTTTAAAAGATTTTATTTATTTATTTGACAGAGACAGACACAGCGAGAGAGGGAACACAAGCAGGGGAGTGGGAGAGGGAGAGGCAGGCCTCCCGCAGAGCAGGGAGCCCGTTGCGGGGCTTGATCCCAGGACCCCGGGATCATGACCTGAGCCGAAGGCAGACGCTTAACGACTGAGCCACCCAGACACCCCTCTTTTAATTAATTTAGTATTGTTTTTCCTTATCCCTATTCCTCACTTTTGTGCCCAACCACCCCCCTTCCTTCACAGACAACTCTGCTAAGGTAGTTTATATATATCTAATTTTTAACATGTGTTCTTGGAGAGTATGTGTTATGGTTTGTGAGCACATTTTCTAATTTACATAGATGGTATTATGCTACTGACCTCATTCTGTTTCTTTTTTTCCCCGCTCACTCAGTATTATGCATTAAAGATCTATTCTTGTTGCTGTGTGTACTGTTAGTCTCTTGCTATAATTACCACAGAGGATTCTGTCCATCACATTATGCTTCTCCATTCCCCCATGAGCGGACCCCTAGATTGTCCATGTCCCAAACAATGCTGTGATGAACGTTCTTACCCATGTCTCCTCGTGGACGTGCATGAGGTCTCTGGAACATATGCCAAAAAGCCACATTGCTGTGTCATAGGACATAGCTATAGCTAATTTGATTGCTCCCCGAAATAGCTGCTCCATTTTATGTTCCTATCAGCCATGCCTGGATGTCTGTATCCCTGACTTGGAATTGCCTAGAAAGCAGAGAAGTTTTCTCCATTTATTCAGATATTCCTTGCTATTCTTTGTTAGAGTTGAAAAATATTCTTCATAGAAATTTGGTATATTCCTTAAGTAAATTCCCAGATATATTGCAATTTTTTGCAGCTATTGTGACTTTTTCTTAAAGTGTGTTTTCTAGTTGTTTATCGCCATTGTAGAAAAATGCTGTTAAATTTTTTGTAAGTGATTTTGAATTTAGCAAGCTTCCTGAACAGTCATGGTGATTCTAATAGCTTATCTGTTGATTCTGTTGTATTTAATTGGTAAGGAACATATTTATTGACTGCAAATAGCAGTTTGTTTTTTTATCCTTACATTTTACTTGTATATCATCTCTTAAAGCATAGGCTGGGACCTCTAGTACTATGTTAAGCAATAGCAGTAATAATGGGATTTCTTGTCTTATTTCCAGTCTAAGGACGTGTCTGTAGTTTTCCCATTAATTACAGTGTTTGCTATAGGTTTTTAATATATACTTTTTATCAATTTAAGGAAGTTCCTCTCTATTTCTAATGGGGTAAGATACATATCTGCAACTATTGAGATGATCATGTGATTTTTACCAATGCAATGGTGTATTGCATTGATAGATTTCTCAGATGTTGAAATATCCTTATATTTTTGGGAGGGTGGTTGTTTTTGTAATAGTAAAACAGAAAGACTTTGAAGCGGTCCTTAGTGGTAAGTTTTTCTGACACCTTGTGCTAGTTTATTTTGCAAAGTATATTTATTAATTCATTTATGCCTTTATTCAAATAATATTTTTTTTGATCTACTCTGTTTCAGGCTCTGGACTGGATACTGGGGATATAGTTTTCATTTTACCAATAGTGAGAGTTTTGGCCCTAAACCAGCTGTGGTTTCCACCAAGTCCATTCAATGAGGTGATAGAGAAGCAACAGGGTTTCTGTTGACTTTTGTCTTAGCCATAAAATACAGGTGGCCATTTCTCACCGCCATTTAAGAAGGGAGGGCTATTTAAGATACAAAGCAAGTAGCATGGGAAGTGGGAGCTACGCATATGCGTTGGGCTTCCATCCCGCTTCACGACTGACAGTGTATGGACTATTTGCTGGATTTATTAAGACTTAAAAAATACCGTCCTCTACTTGTTTATTGCTCAGTTACTTCAGTCAGCACCGACATGATTTATAACCCCAAATTTACAAACCAGTTTGAATGATAAGCAAGCACTTGGCGAAATGTGTTTTAAAATCCCACCTGAAAATTATTGAAACAATGAAAACAGAACTCCTTCTCAGCCGATTATTTTTTTCTGAGAAAATACCTAAATGTACTACATATAACGTACTTGATGGGTGAAAGGATGCATCCTGAGAAAGAGTCCAACTTTGGACGTGAACGACAAGCTGTACAGTAAGTGCCCATGTAAAGTATTGGCTTGCATATGGTCAAGGCGGTCTTCATCCTGAAAATGGGTTTGGAAGGGAAAGAACAACTTAGACTACATGAGGTGAAGTCATTGGATGTTCTGATTTCTCCTCTCACCTAATTGGATGCATAAATGATCTGTCTGCACAATGAGCTCGTGCCCGTGGCTCTTTTCTCCTGCATTTGTATGCTGTGAGCGTATGCACTTGTATGAATTTACACCGAATCACACGGCTCTGTTTTCCTGCAGTGAGATCTCTGTACCCCCAGGACAAAAAGAAAAATGGCTTCTTAATTGTGATGATGTTTGTCATGTTGCCGTGCAGTTTTCTGGTAGTTGTCTGTGACCTGTCATAAAAGCGGGGGACAGAGAAGAGGAGGTGCCTATTAAAGAGGGTTGTAAAAGGCGTTTTTGCTGTGCATCGGTGTATGCGTTGGACTCAGCAGGGGCCACTTTATTATGCATAACTGTAATATTTTGCCTGCGTGTGTCTCCTAACACCCGGCATTTCAGATGCGGATTTCATTCCAGCCACTCCCCCATTGTGAAACTGCTAAGTAGAGGCTAGACTCTGATCCTATGGGAAAATCTCTCTGTGGTTCAGAATCCTTTTAGGGATTAGCATCTCAAACGACTTCATTCCATCTTTCCACAGAAGCCGAATGAAACTACTGGATAAATTTGCCTTCTTGGCCTGTGCTAGTCTTTCCTTTTCTACTTTATTGTCACTGCATCTTTGGGAAGACTTAATGGAGCCTGGAGGGTGAAAGTGAGGGAGTCAGGAAAAGTTTCCTGGAGAGGAGCTTTATGCTTGGGTCTTAAAGAGGAACCAGGGCTGACCTAGTGAAGAGGCAGGAAGGGTGCTCCAGGCAGAGGGGATAGCAAGAGCAAAGGCTTAAAGGTGCCAGGGCAAGTGGCCCATTTGGAAAGTGAGGCTAACAGACCATGGGAGAAGGATGGAAAGCAGGGAATTGTGGGGGAAAATAGAGCAGGCAGACCATGACTTTAACTTCAGCTTGTATCCTCATTGCCTTGGGATGCCATGATAGTGTTTTGAAACCCTACCTTTACCGACCTAGGCTTTTTGCTGTGGTGGTTTTTCCTGGCCTATGAATCTGCCTGATTGGCTTCTCTTTTTATAGCAGGTTAGTGTAAGGTCAGTTTCTCCAGAATAAAAAAAAAAAATACATCTCAACTTGGGGCATTTTTCATGCTTTGGTTAGAATCTTTCCTCCCTCATTTCCTCTTACATAGGCACTCTCTTGAATAGTCGCTTTAAATGAACCTGGTAAATAAATAAATGCCACAGGTTACCAATTTGTCAAAGGCACACGACTCTAACATCCTCAGGCTGCTGTTTTTTTGGTTGCATTCCTGAAACCAAGTCATGAGTCCGGGTGATGGTGTCACACCATGTGAGGGTCCAGGAAAGGGGAAAACTCTACTTTTTGTGAGGGGAAAACTCCACTTCTGGCCAAAGTGGAGTCACAGGAACTGGATTTACCCTCTCACCTTAAATGACTGACTTTATTTTGAACTCTGTGGTAACTGCATTATTCTAGCTGAGCACTCAATGTACATGTGACGGACTCATGGTCATGGAACCAATCATGAATTTTGGCCTATATGAATTTTTATTGTTTCCATATAATGGAAAGAACATGGATTTATAAAGAGCATTGTTCTCTTGGAAAAGGCAGAAGAGGGAAAGAAAAACCAATATTTATTGAATACCTACTAGGTACCAGGAACTGTGAAGAGCACTCCCCAAACATGAGCTCATTCAGTCTTTACTGCAGTCTTGTGAGAAATTAGAAATTTCTGACCATGCAAATTGAGAGTCAAGGGGCTTGCGTAAAGTCAAATAATGATGAGGTGTCACATCATCTGAAAAGTGTACACTCTATCTATTGCACTAAGCTGAATGATAGTGTTTTTAACCCTCTAATTGGTTTCAGACCTGTTTTTAAGGAATAAAATTAAATGCTCATTGAAGACCAGAGTTTGTCTTATTCATCTTTGACCCCCGAAGACTAACTTAGAACCTGTTGCCTAGTGGCAGGGAATGTTTGCTGGATGTCTGAAAGGAGAAGAGAGAGAAGGAGAAAGATGAAACAAAGGGGGAAAAAAAACCCAGAGAGAAAAGGAAAAATGTAGGAAAAGAGAGAAGGAAGAAAAGAGAGTAATAGGGGAAGACCCAACCAAGCAAGAGAAGAGGACATAATTAACCAGAAAAACCAGAGCTTACAAGAAGACCACTGCAGTTGAGCACAAAGCTTTGTGAGGCACTTCTTGTTGGCTGGTGGAATGGAAATCAGATGTCTGATTTCATTTTTATGAGTCAAGAAAAGGTCACTAGGATTTCTGCTCCTGGCCAAGGTGAAGTAACATGGACCAGATTTACCTAAGATAACTACAAAAAAAAAAAATCTCAGACTAGATATATGAAATAATGATTTTCAAGACATTGGATTCAGGCAGTGAAGGACAGGGGTCCCTGAAAGAAGGGAAACAAACTAGGTGAATCCTATAATTGCCCCCAGCTTACCACCTGAGAGAATTTCCAGGCTGTACTGAGGGAAGGGAAATCCAGGTAATGCTCAGAGGGCTTCCTGAGTAGAGAAGATGGAGATGGGGACTCAGAGATGCCAGGGCAACTAAAGGTAGAGTACCAGACAGGAGAAAGTTAGAGAGAGAGAAAGAGGAAGAGACAGAGGTGTGTGGGGGAGGAGAATATACTCTGGATATCTGTACTGAGAGAGAGAGAGAATACTCTGGATATCTGTAGTGAGTCCCCCTTGGGTCTATAATTGTGATTGATTAGCACATGTGTGTGAGAAAATTACCTGAGGTTTTGGAAAGACAGACCCAAAAATATTAGAACTAATAACCCCCAGGACTCCTACAGCGCCCAGAACAATTCCTCTTACCACCAGCCAGAGCAGAAAACCTCATAATTCACTAAGCATAATATATAGTATTCAGAAGTATTTTGTCGTATTCAGTATGTCTGAAGTAAGTGAGGAAAAATAGCCCCATGCTAAATGCTTTTTTGAGCTAACAAATCTGAAAAGCAAGACATAAAAGAATTAAGCTATTTTTTAAGTAACTTAACTGCATACCAGAGCAGAGTTCAAGAATATTTATACTAAAAAAAAAAATCCAGCTCTAAACAATAAAATTCATACTGTTCTGTATCCACTCAAAAACTACCAGTCATACAAAGAAGCAGAAATATCTGAACTATAACAAGGAGGAAAAAAAATCAATCAAAACTGATACAGAAATAGCACAGATGATAGACTTCCTAGACAAGGGTATTTAATGGTTATAATTATTCCATATGTCCAAGAAGCTAGAAGAAAGACTTAACATATAAAATACATTTTAAAAAGACCCACCATGTATGAAATAAAGAAGAATACACTGGATGAGATAAACGTCAGATTAGACATTAAAGAAGAAAAAAATCATGAACTTGAAGACAGACCAATAGCAACTATTCAGAATGAAACAGAATCATCTAAAAATGGGAGGGGGGAAGAGTGAACATCAGTTTGGGGAAAAATTCCAATGGTATACATGTAATTGGTTGGGGAGGGAACAACAAAGATCTTGGAGGAAGCAAGAGTTCCAAATTTCCGGGCACCTGGGTGGCTCAGTTGGTTAAGCGACTGCCTTCGGCTCAGGTCATGATCCTGGAGTCCTGGGATCGAGTCCCGCATCGGGCTCCCTGCTTGGCAGGGAGTCTGCTTCTCCCTCTGACCCTCCTCCCTCTCATGCTCTCTGTCTCTCATTCTCTCTCTCTCTCAAATAAATAAATAAAATCTAAAAAAAAAAAAAAAAAAAGCTGTCTTTAAAAAAAAAAAAAAGAGTTCCAAATTTCCTAAATATGATGACAATTCTAAACTGACAGATCCAAGAATCTCAGGAGACCGCCAATCAAAAGCCACGTGGAGAAAATTATACCAAAGTCCATCATAATCAAATTGCTCAAAACCAGTGATAAAAAGTCTAAAGAGAGGTCAGAGTAAAAAGACACACTGTGTACAGGGCAGCAGAGTTAAGGATGACAGCAGATTCCTCATCAGGAACGAGGCAAATCAGAAGATGGACGAGCAGCAGGTGTCAAAGTAGTGAAAGAAAAAAAATCTGTTAAGCCAGCAAAATTGCTTTCAAAAATGAAGATGAAATTAGAACTTTTTTAGACACAAAATACTAAAACAATTCATCAGTAGCAGAACAAGAAATGTCAAAGAACATCTTACAGGCAGAAGGAAAGTGGTATGAGGAGGAAGTCTGGATCTACACAAAGGAACAGAGACGCTTGGAATTGGTAACTATGTGGGCAAATATAACAGATTGTCTCTTATTATAGAAATGTTTTTAAAAGATAAGTGTTTAAGTGAAAAATAAAAATATATTGTGGGGTTTATAACATATGTGGAAGTGTAAAGTATAATAACACTAGTACAAATGGAGACATGGAATTGTTTTGTTGTGAAGTTCTTATACTATTAGCAGAGTGAAAGGATGGAAAAAGGTATGTCATGCTAGTGCTAGTTAAACAAAAGAAGTGGAGTGGCTATAATAATATTAGATAAAGTAGATTTCAGTGCCAAAAATATATATTATCAGAGATAAAGGGTCATTTCATACTGATAAAACAATCAGTTCCCCAAAAGAACATTTCTAAATATGTACCTAACAACACAGTTTCCAAATATATGAAGAACAAACCGTTGGAAGACTGCTTCCATGGGCCATGGACAGAATTGACCCTGAAATGCACTCTGGCATAGCACACCTGTGTTTTCTCTTAGGGCACCATGAGAAACAACTCCTTGAACCTCACTGGTCGATTTCCTGTAATGATGTTGTTGAGAACTATGTGCTTATCCAACATATGGTTGAGCCTTTTGGAGAGGACCTGACGTAGATGCTATTGTTCTTCCCATATGATATGTGGGGTATTTCTTTTCTCCTCCTCGATACCAATTTTGGTGTTTTGATACTCAACCATTTCAAACGCATAAAATTTCACTGCCCATATTTTGCAAATGATACTCACTCTTGACCACTCTTTCTTATTTTCCCTTCATTGTTTTTATTAATTTCACATTATTTTTATCTAGCTATGTTGTATGCATCACCAGAAGCTTCCTTAAGTTCTTTTAAAACATTGAGACAGTAAAAAATCAATACATAATAAGCAATGCTTTATTAGTCTGTTAAAAGAAGACATCAGCTGAGAGACTTTTTATTCTGTATTATATATTTACAATGAATGGTGTTTGCAACAACAGCTTGAAAGGCATATTTCTAACCTTACTCCTATGCCCTTGATAAATACTGAGGGCATAAGGCTAAAGTGGGCTTTGGGAAGGTACGTCTGTCCCCTTGGAGGAGGCTGACATCTTATAGAAGTTCCAGCCAGGTGGGGCCCTAGGGGCAGGGCACATCCACTGGAGGCCCACTAAGACTACCTGCATGGCAACTTCATTCATAATCTGAGTAGTGCAGGCAGATCATTAAATCATTACCAATAAGAGAAACCAAGGTCAACGTGAGAGGTTCCAGGGCTTAAAGCTGCAGGTAGAGAGTGTGAGCCCTGAGAAGTAGGAAGTGGTGGGATTTGGGGAAACCAATGTCAGGCACAAGTTGGGAAAATAATTTGAGGTGGGGCAGGGGAATAAGAATTTAGGCATGGATATTGGCCAAAGCAAGGTGCTGGTAAGCTTGATTTCCATGTTGGGGAGATCTCCATGAGACGGGGTGTAAGGCTGGGAGCGGTGGTGTATGGGAAGGTTTACTTCTTTAAAATGGACAGATAGGCACAGGGTAAGGCAACCTAGACACACAGCTTCCTGAGTCCCAAGGCTGCCTTGAATTATAGATGAGAGAATCAGACGAATGGGCACGAGCTCCAGGCAGGGTCTCCTCCTGGAGACGTCTTTCCTCCCGCTGAGTGGGAGTGGGGATGCTGGCTCCCTTTCCCTCATATCCCATTAGGAGAGACTAATTAGATAATGCTCAAATGAGAGAATGCTTCTGAAATACTCTGAATACCATAGAGGCTTGATTGGCAGCTAGTTTGCTTTGGGAGTGCGTAGGGGAGGATCTGGAATTCTCAGGTGGAGAGAGATTAGGTCAGTTTCAACAACTTTATTTCTGAGTGGCTAAAATCAGACATCCTAGGTAGAGGCACCTGGAAAGCCACTGATTATGGATGAGAAAGCCCACGGCATATGCAGCACAGCTGTGGATGGAGGAGTCTCTGGAGCAAATCTTATAAGGGTGGAGGGGCCCCCTCAGAGCCTCCTGGGGCTGCCTGGGTTGGGGGTGGAAGAACGGAGAATGGGGAAGGAGAGGTGGAGAGTGTGTGTTGATTACAGCACCTGGTACTTCTTCCTGCAGAGCGCTGTAGCTTGCCCCTCTTTTCATACTGAGTTCCATTTAAAGATTTCGCTGATAAAAACAAGCTCTGGAAGCAATGCCACTAGAGAAGGAGTGATTCTAAGACTTGGCAGGGCAGAGGGCATGCCCTCTGTTCATTCAGCAGCCAGTTGGGTACCCAGGTAAAAATTGTGGAGAAACTCATAGATTTGGGTAAACCATGAACCCCATGGTATTAAGGGTATTGTTTTGACGGTCAAAGTGTAGGTACCGAGTGTGTTCTAGATCATTTACCTTTCAGTTAATGTAAGTCAGTTAAACACTATGAACGATATTCAATACTCAGTGCGGTTCTGGCCTCAGCTCCCATTCCCTCTTCCCTGGGGACTTACCCAGGGCACATGTCCCTTTGTGTCCTGTCTGGATTCTCTTGTCTCATCATTGAGGCATTCCACTATCTTCACTCCCTCTTTCAGGCTGTGGGTTTACCAACTGCAGGTTGTTCAACCTCTCGGTCCTTAGGTACTCAGGGTTCCAGTTCTAACCAGAGCATCTTCATTAACCACTTCCTCTGCCTGATGTGTACTTTACTGCAGAGGATCCAGGAAGTGGCCGCTGTCTCCCATGCACTAGGGAAAAATGTGGCTTGTGCTTGTTATTTATTGCTGGGGATGGGTATCGGGTTCTTTCTGTCCATGCGCTGTTTTTTTTGTTGTTGTTGTTTGTTTTGTTTTGTTTTTTTTTAGCCCAGCCCCTTGGCCTCCAGTAGCTGCCTCCGAGGCCCACCATGGCACTGGTGAGTCTTTGTTGCCCCTGCGGTGTTGGCAGGAAGAGTAGCTTCAAGAATGTTTCAGAGCTAAAAAGGGAGTGGTATCTATTGTGCTAGTTATTTATTCAATAAGTTCATTCAACCTGTGTTTATCAAGCCTCTACTTGATACCAGACATTGTGCTGGCGAAAAAGGGATGAACTCATCAGCAAGGCCACTCCTGCAACAAGGGGGCTGATGGAAGGGTTGGCAGGGGAATTGGGAGCCCTCAACTACTTCTTGGGGATATCTCATGGTAATTTCTCCTGAGGAGTTCTCTATTTACTTATCCCCTTGCCCTATAAGTTACAAATAACTTTACAAAGCACAAAAATTCCATACCAGTGGGAAGGATTCTTTATTATATTAAAACTTAGAGCAGAAGTGGTGATCTACCTGTTCAGGGGGCTACCCTGCCTGTGGATCAGTTTTACCCTAGAATATTTTGTTTGGCTGACACAGTAATTATTTTCTCATTAGAATACTTTTAGATAGGCCATAAGCTTGTGCTTTGCCACAAGCCCCACTATTCCCTATTGTATGTACCTCATTGTATTTATTTATTTGCCTCCCCTAATTGGATCCTGTAGATATTTGCATTTGCAACTTCTGGACTATATCTTCTGGAAGATGGGGCTAAGACAAATAAAACAATTGAAAGGCTGTAAAATTCTAAATGGAGAATTTAACATTTCAATAAGTATCTTATTGATTATCTACCATGTATCAGGGTCAGGGTTTAAGTATCACAGGGATTTAGAGAAAATAATGTAGTGTGGGAAGTGAAATAAGCTACAGAAGTATCATAGAAGGGGGTCATTAATTCCTCAGTGGGTGCCTAGGGAATGTTTCACAGAGGGTGCTAATGAGTTTGGGACTTACTTTGTACATATGGCATGCTAGAATGTATACTCTACAGCTCATCACAGGGTTTTAGGCAGAAAAATGATATCAGTAAAGTGGGAAGAACAATGTCAACAGATGGCAGCATTAGAAGAGGTCAAGATTAGAGACAAAGTGATTCACTAAGAAGCCTATCCTTGAATAATGTAGGATGGAAATGAAGACAGGGCTTTCCAGGGGGTGTGTGGAGTGTAGACATGAGCAAAAGCCTCAGGACTGTAATGAGCAGAGCAAATTCTCCGGGCTATGAAAAAAAGCAGCCTGGGGAGTGGTTATGTCTGGAGAACTGGTAGATAACATTAGGTAGGGCTCAGGAGGTGGGAACCACAAATTTTGAGCCATTTTCTGTATTTCTCACCATTGTCCAATCTCTGGTAGGGCTGGATCTCTCCTGCAGGCTCTAACTCCCAGGATTCCCTTTGATTCCTCTACATCATCATCTCTTGTGTTCACCACACACAAACCAGTTCAAAGCCAGTTTGCTTTCAAAATATATCCAGAATCTGTCTTCTCTTCCCCACTACTGTCACCATCATCAAGACCCATTGTCCATTATCCAAGGCAAGTTTTCTTTGGGCTGGATCCCTGTTCCTTAAACTCCCCGGGCTTTGCATACAGGATGTTCAATGTACACAGTGTTTGCTCATTCAAGGTTTCCATCTGATAGCTCGTGATGCACTAATGACCTTGGAAATGCATGTCTAATAGAAAAAGTGATAACTAGATTAAGCTAGTTAAGCTCCCAGTCTGAGAGCTCTAAGACTTGAGAGGAAGTTGGCTGGGGTGTGAGAAAGCAAGGAAAACTAGATGGAGTTAGAGAATTGCATAGGAGCATCCAAACATACAAACTCTAGAACTGTGTTGTCCCATTGGTAGTCACTAGCTACGTAGGACTGTTTAAACCAAATAAAAGTAAATACAATTAGAAATTCAGTCCCTTAGTCACACTAGTCACATTTCAAGTCCTTAGTGTGGTTAGTGTCTACCATATTGGATAGCACAGAACATTTTCATCATAGAGAGATCTCTTGGACATCACTGATCTTGAAGCAAGAGACAAGGTTAAAACTGTGTTCCCTGACAAGGGCTTGATCTGTGGCATGGAACATACTGACATACAGGGATGTCTAGGCAATGGTCACCCAGGTTACCAGGAACAAGATGGAGGAAGGTATGAGCTGACCAACATGGTCAATAGCTGGCTAATGTCAGGATCAGGTCTGCCCTTGATAGGAGCATGTCACTGCTCTACCTATCTGGGCTGGGCCCTTGAAATGGGCGCCAGAAACTGGAAGAACTAATTGATCACCTGTGGGGCCCCAGTTTCACCTAGGCTTCCAGACAAACAGATACCAGGCTTAGGAATAGGAGACTCCCCTTGAGAGGTAGGGAAGACAGCATCACTGGTTTCGGCCCACTGGTGGCTGGTCATCTTTATGGGACTAGAACAGGACTCCAACGTGGTGTTTCCCAAGCTTTGAAGGTACTTCCTTCCTAAGCTCTATGGAGTGTCATTTTTCAGGGACTAGATACTTACTGTTACCTCAGACATTATTTCCCCATAGATCCAACATTGGAATTTTGCTACCACACACAGGAAGATGCCTCATGGTTTGCTGATGCCCTGTTGAGCTCTTCTTCGGGCTCCCCGTCATGTATTAACAGTGTCTTGGCCACAGTGATGCTGTGAGGCAGGCATCTTCACTTCACAAGGAGACAATGGGAAACTCAAAGGGGTGAGTAACTGACATGAGTCCACAGAGCAGGTCCCTGGTTGGAGCTGGGATTCACATTCTGATTGTGATTCCAAGTCCAGTCTTGGTTCCATTAGATTGTGGTTTCCCTCTGCTGTAGACTGAATGTTATGTCTGTTCCCCTGCGAAAATTCCTATTTTGAAACCTAATCCCCTATGTGTTGGTATTTGGAGGTGGTGCCTTTCGGTGGGAATTAGAGACCTTATACAAGAGACCCTAGAGAGCTCCATCTGGCCCGGACACATGAGAGGACAGCCATCTATGAACGAGGAAGTGGTCCCTCACCAGACACTGAATCTGCTGGCGCTTTAATCTTGGACTTTCAGCCTCCAAAACTGTCAAAAAGAAATGTCTGTCATTTATAAGCCACTCAGTCTATGGTATTCTTTTTTTGTTTTTAAAGATTTATATATTTATTTGGGGTGGGGGGCAGAGGGAGAGGAGAACCTTAAGCAGACTCCCTGCTAAGTGCAGAGCCCAACACAGGCTTGATCTCATGACTTTGAGGTATGACCTGAACCAAAATCAAGAGTCAGACACCTAACCGCCTGAGCCACCCAGGTGCCCCAGCCTGTGGTATTCTGTCAGAGCTGTCCAAACAGACTAAGAAACTCCCTGCAGCAAGCGTGAAGATTTCAGAGCTGATCAAGGAGAAGACAGGACCAGGACAGGCAGTAACATATTACACACTTTACTGGGTAGTGTTTGGACAGGGTTGTGTGAGAAGGGAGATTTCTCCCAGCAAGAGACCTTCCAGAGTCTGGTGTGAAATTATCACCCTGGAAGGGATTCCCAGGGGAGAGGGGAATGAGAGAGAGGCCTTATGTATCTAGATGATGTTGCTTAGCAGCCAGGTGAGGAGTCTGTAGGTCAGAGAGCTTTGAAAGGCAGCAGTGGTGGGTCTTATCTATGGTTGGAAGATGGAGTTTTGTGGGGTATGCAGAATAGGTAGGCTTTAAATGGCTAAAGGTGTGTTTATCTGGACTATATTTAAAGCAGTTGGATGTGAAGAACTTGAATTTGGTGCCTGCAGGCTTTGGGCTAACAGTTCTAGACTGATTCAAAGAAGAGCGTGGGGACAATTTTAGGACAATACAAAGAGGTTATCTCTGGCCCATTTATATAACACCCTCCAAGATGTAAGATCACTATTTGTGGTTCAAACTTCTGTATCTGCCATTTTTAAAACATGGGAGAATTCATTTTAGCCACTATTCTTTCTTTCTTTGAGTTATTTTCCTACTGGGATAGGCTTCCATTTACTTCTTTGATAACTTTCCAATACAGTAAAGGTTAGGATTGCACTAAAATATCTTCCTGGAACCTTGTTGGCAACTCCTGTGGAACATTTCTCACTTTCTCTTTTGAATTAGGGATAATTTTCCTACAGCTCTTATTTCTGCTTCTGGACCTAAGGACAGATAGCGTGTCTTTATGATTTCTGAATTTCCACAGGGCCAGGCATCATTGTTACTTGAAGAAGCTTAAAGAGGGAAGTTGCTCCCTGCCTGCTGGTACCCAAAACCTCCCTTCCACACCTGTGTAGGTGGGTGGGCAAGGCTGCCCCTCAAGCCCTCCTGTACTCACAGATTTAAATGAAAAAGAACAACCCACTTCCTTCTTGTTCAGAGGGACTTGTCGGAGGGCACTCTAAATGGAACATTTCCGGGCATGTCTGTTGTTTCTGGCTATCCCAGTGGTTGAAGGCTGATTGTTAGGTTCAGCCAAATGATGCAGTGTGGTAATTGATGTGGTCTCAACGACTTGCCCATGAGCAAGTGGTAGGTGACATATTTTGACCATCTTGCACCTGGTAAAGTAGTCCCACGTTACCTCATTTTAACCCTGGGAGGTACACTATTAGACCTATTTTTTTTTAAAAGGAGAAACTGAGGTGAGGGGGCTAATAAATGGCAGAACAGGGGCCCAGACCAGGGTTCTTGACTATCCTTGACTATGTAATATTCTAGTTTTGGGTATTTAGTCTTTTTGGGGGGGAATGGTTAGCAATCTTCCTTCCTTCCTCCCTCCCTTCCCTTTCCTTCCTTCCTTCCTTTTCTTTTCTTATTTATTTGTGTAGTTGACACACAATGTTACATTAGTTTCTGGCGTACAACATAGTGACAGCATATTCTGCTGTGTTGGTTATTTAGTTTTTATTTTTATTTACTTATTTATTTTTTTAGAGAGAAAGTGCTTGCGTGCACGGTGGGGGTGGAGGGGCAGAGGGAGAGGGAGAGAAAGAATCTTAGGCAGGCTCTGCGCCCAGCACAGAGCCCGACGGGCTCGATCTCACGACCCTGAGATCATGACCCGAGCTGAAACCAAGAGTCGGCTGCTCAACCGACAGAGCCGCCCAGGTGCCCCAGTGCACATGGGCATACCATAGACAAGGAATGAAGTCTGCTCGCATTTACCCCCGTAGAAGTGGCAGTATTATTGCCTCTGTTCTGCAGGTGAGCATCCTGAGGCTGAGCCAGAGAAGCCCAGTGACTGCCCCAAGGGTAAGAACTTAGATGTAGCACATCCAGGATTAGAACGTCATCCTTCTGAACCCAATTCCTATTCTTGCTCCACTTGCTCTAAGAGTACATAAGTGCCCCCTTTAAAAAAAAAAAAAAACAATTTAGAGAGAGAGAGACTGCTAGAGTGCAGGGGGAGGGGCAGAGGAAGAGAGAGAGTCCCAAGCAGACCCCACACTGAGTGCAGAGCCTGACGCAGGGCTGGATCTCACGACCCTGAGATCACGACCTGAGCTGAAACCAAGAGTCAGCTGCCTAATCAAATGCACCACCCAGGTGCCCTGGGTGAATAAGCCCTTTAATAAAAGATTTGAAGAAATCAGGACCCTTGGAAGTGAAGACTGTTCAATGGTGACTTTTGGTTTTATCGGCTGCTCGTGTATATTGCTGTCCGGGCCCAAGCCTTTGGTGACTTCCCCAGAGATGCTTCATTTGTGCTTCACCAGTGGCCCAAGAGACCCTGCTCTGGCTCTCAAATGTCACCCCTGGGCTCTGGGGCAGGGGCCAAGGGAACCCCGGTGTAGGCCAGTTGGCACCCTGGGGCCCTCTTTCTGTTTCTGCCTCCAGTGAACAGAGAGAGACCGAGAACTCTTACGTGGTTGCCGGCATTTTTCCCAGCTGTAAATCCAGGGCCCTAGGCCAGGTGATCTTTCAGGTTTTCTCCTGCTCAGAGACGACTTGTAGCAGGATTTCCCAGTGCCTCCCACCAGCACAGTAGAACTGTCCTCTGCATATCCAACTGTCATTTTTCTTTGCTATCTGACTTCTTGTTGTGATCTCAATATTGGCTAGTTCGTTAAGAGTAGCAGTAAAATCTCTGTGCATGGCACTATTTTAATGAGCGCCGATGATAAGAGATTTATATTTTAAACCCATCGCCCATCCCATTAAAAAAAAAAAAGGTGTCGGGTATCCCCACATAAAATACCGATGAGTCGGATTAACTGTCCGAAAGTGCTTCATAAACTTACTTGCATGTAATCGTGAAGCAGAGTGGAACTGCTGTAGCATTTACAAAGTGGAAGCTGACACCAGGCATATTTGAACACCATGAGATACGGTATCACTGGGGACAGAGAGTGAGTTTAGTTAATAATGAATGGCATATCCCATAAAATACCATTACACAGTGTTCAGGGCCCAAGAATGATGACATAATTATTAGGAGACTGGGAGATTAAGATATAATTTAAAAAAAACATGACAGGGGAGGGTGTAATTGGGGAGACAAAATACACAGGAAGTTTGTAATTTACATGTCAAAATACCTTTTTCATGTTTTGATTGGATTAGACGCTGCCTTTCCACTCCATTTATCCTGGCTTCAATTAGAGGCAGCGAAATGACATCTCACGTTCATATTCTTGACACACGCTGCTCATAGGCACTTTCTAATTCTAACCGACAGGAAGGGGGAAAGGGAAACTCGGTTTTGCCTTCGTCATGCACTTTTTACTTAACCCCTAATTTGTTTCTAAATGAGCCTGTCACTGCGGTTCTCATGGCTTTGTGCGTGGGCCCCCGCTGCCTGCTTCTGGTGGAAGCTCCCGTCATAACTTGATGTGCTCCGACCCCCGTGAGCTTGTGGGGAGACTACGACTGAGCAGGGGTGGAAGGAGCAGGAGAACCCTGGATGCAGGGGTGGAAGGAGCGGGAGAACCCCGGATGCCTTTTTGAACAGGACAGGGCGAAGATATTATTGCAGAGCCTTACGATGTCAGCGAAATCATTTTTCTCCTGGTGTCCAGCACAGTCTCTCCGAACCAGAGGACACGGGGTGACAAACACCCCCCTTATTTGCCTTCGTTCCCATCTTATGAGTTTTACCTGGAAGCATGCCCCATGCCTTCCTTCAGTGGGGGTAAATCCGAAGGTTTTCGTTGGCCTTGGATCCCTGGTACCTCCTTGGGGCAGCCCAAGGCCCATCTGAAAACCTTCAGTGAAACACTTAGTAAACTCTCCCTTCTGAGAGTGATACCACTAGCCATCTGATCTGAAGGCATTAGCTACCCAGGTGGCAATTGTAATTATCTACGAGATGAGAGCTTTTATTATTTCTCATCTATTTGATGGAAGAGCCTATGCTTTGCTTAGGCTTGACATTCTCTTTACATTGGATGCAAGGATGCTACTCTAGCTATATTTCAGTACATATTGGCAAAAAGTAGCCTATTAAGACCTTATACATCGGGGGTGATGGGCGGACATAGCCCGCTGGTACTACCCATCAAGGGTTTGGCTACAGCTCTGAAGAGTGAGACTTGGCTAACATAAACCCTGGGCCAAATAAATGCCATTTGGGTACAAGGGAGCGGTTCCTCTCCACCAACTGCTCCGATACATCCCCTTTCCTGCTTTCTGATCCTTGATCAACAATTTTAGCTTTGGAGGGGGGCACCTGCCTGGCTCTGTCCGTAGAGCATATGACTCTTGATCTTGGGGTCATGAGTTTGAGCCCCATGTTGGATGTAGAAATTACTTAAAAAATAAATAAATACCCACCCCCCCAAAACCCCCAATTTTAGGTTGGCTGCGATTCATTTGGGTCACTGAGTGGGTGATTTGAGAAAACTCTTCTGATGGTCAAAATAAATGGGACTTGTAATAGAGAGGTTGTTAAGATCCTGGGGAGGCAGCAGACAGTATGGGTTCGGGCAACCTGGCTTTGGAATCCTTTTCTGCCATTTACACTACCTTGGCCTAGACACATCCACCTTCAACATCAGTTTCCTTATCTATAAATTGGGGATAACAGGAGTACCCACCTTACACTCTTTAAATGAAGATTAAATGAAAGGAAGCATCTTAAATGCTCGTCAGGGAACCTGGTAGATTGAAGTCCTTGGCAGAGGTTACCTGTTACTTATTCTTGGGTTTTCAGCCATGTTTTCTGACCATTCCTATCCAGCCGTTTGCTCACTGACCCCCCTGTACTGGGCACTGGCTTCAGTCCTGGTCCAGTGGATAGCCTCTAACAGGTGGCTTCTGTTTCTTTGAAGAGAACCCTCCCCCCATGCCCATGGTTTCAACCTTTTTATGGCTTCTGGTCCTTCCAGGAAAGCAAGTTAGTGCCTATGTCTCTGGGATAAAATAAGTAGATTTCAGGGCGCCTGGGTGGCTTAGTCAGTTAAGCATCTGACTCTTGATTTCAGCTCAGGTCCTGATCTCATGGGTCATGAGATCGAGCCCCGGTTGGGCTCCACCCTCAGCCGGAGTCTGCTTGGATCTCTCTCCCTGTGCCCCTCCCCTCGCTCGCACTCTCTTTCTCAATAATAAATAAATAAATATTTTAAAGAAATAAGTAGATTCTGGGGGAAGTGGTATCAATTGAAGAAACTATAGCAATATCGCATTAAACCAAGCTTTGGAATCTTCTAAAATATCTGTGCCTGATTGAGGAGAAGCAGGGGTTTGTAATACTTGGGATGCACAGATACCCACAGAGAGTTCATATACTTCCATCAGCCAGTGGGAGAAAAGAGAGGGAACCCTAAAACTTGGCTCTGAAAGCAAACCTTCTACCTCTCAGACAGAGTCAGTCCTGGCCCCCCCTGCCATCCAGACACACCATCCTCGACCATATGGGAAAAGGCCCCGTGCTTCAGCTTGATGAGGTCACTGTGACTATATAATACTCTTTGTGATCTCCTGGGTCCAAAGATGAAAGAGCCAGTCTGAATCACCAAGTAGGGCACAACCAGAAGGGAGCTTGTCTCTTCTGGAAGTTTGCATATTGTGTGATTAATAAGGAGTAAGGAAGGGCCCCTGGGTGGCTCAGTCAGTTAAGCATCTGCCTTCGGCTCAGATCATGATCCTAGGGTCCTGGGATCAAGCCCCACATGGGGCTCCCTGCTTGGCTGGGAGCCCGCTTCTCCCTCTCCCTCTATCCCTCCCACCTGCTTGTGCTGTTTCTCTCTCAAATAAATAAAATCTTTAGAAAAAAAAAGGAACAAGGAATCCCTTTCTGGAATTTTTGCTTAAACTAAACCACTAACCCTTCTTTTTTTTTTTTCTATGCAGAACATGCCCTCTTTAATACCCATCACCAGGCTAACCCATTCCTCTACCCCCCTCCCCTCTAGAACCCTCAGTTTGTTTTTCAGAGTCCATAGTCTTTCATGATTCATCTCCCCCTCCGATTTCCCCCCCTTCATTCTTCCCCTCCTGCTATCTTCTTCTTCTTCTTTTTTTTAACATATAATGTATTATTTTTTTCAGAGGTACAGGTCTATGATTCAACAGTCTTACACAAATCACAGCGCTCACCATAGCAATACCCTCCCCAGTGTCTATCACCCAGCCACCCCATCCCTCCCACCCCACCCCCCACTCCAGCAACCCTCAGTTTGTTTCCTGAGATTAAGAATTCCTCATATCAGTGAGGTCATATGATACATGTCTTTCTCTGATTGACTTATTTCGTTCAGCATGATACCCTCCAGTTCCATCCAAGTCGTTGCAAATGGCAAGATTTCATTCCTTTTGATGACTGCATAATATTCCATTGTATATATATTCCACATCTTCTTTATCCATTCATCTGTCGATGGACATCTTGGCTCTTTCCATAGTTTGGCTATTGTGGACATTGCTGCTATAAACATCGGGATGCATGTGCCCCTTCAGATCCCTACATTTGTATCTTTGGGGTAAGTGTAGTGCATTTGCTGGATCACATGGTAGTTCTATTTTCAACTTTTTGAGGACTCTCCATACTGTTTTCCAGAGTGGCTGCCACCACTAACCCTTCTGTGCTGGGTCATCATGTGGGGAAAGTGCAGTATAAAATACTTGAACACACTTATCCCATTTGATTATCACAACAAAACTGTGAGGAAGTTTACATAAATACTATTGTCCCATTTTAGAGATGGGGAAATGGAGGTTCAGTGGGGTAATGGCCTTTCTTGAAGCCAGATAGCTACAGGGTAGAAGAGGCAGTCTATAGAGTTCTTGACTCCCAAATTCAGTGGACTTTCCATTAAATCACATGCCTTCCCACCTATGTCATCAGACCTTTTCTACTTCCCCAATGTCCTTCCTAGACACTTGAGATTTCCTTAAAACTGGGACCATCTGGTCCAAATGTGACCCAAAGTAAAAAGTTCACTGAAGCCTGAGCATGTGCTTTGAATGGAATGCAATTCTCTTTGAAAATTGAACCAAAGGTTTAAGATGGCGTTGGCTATGTGATTATGGGTGGTGTGTATTTACTTTTTTCTTTAAATAGGTCATACAACTATAATCTATTGTTTATTCCAATAGAGTTCTAAATCCTCAACTGAGTTGGGGGGGTATGTTAATTTTATGTAAAAATTTGAATATTGTGAGCACTGAGAGCCATTTGGTTTCTTGTATCAGAAATTAACTGACAGAAAAAACTCAGCCAAGGAAATACTATGCCAGAATTGAGGGGTCATGCTCTCATTCTCTTCTAGATGTCTCCTTAGTATAAAATTTAGATTTCCTGAAATCTATTTACTTTACTATTACAGATAACACTACAGACAAAGCTCTTGGATTCTTATAAAAGCATTCTCATACTGATTTGACAACCACATTAAGCTTAGAAGTGGCAAGTAGGTGCAGCTCATCCTTGTCTCTTCCCCGAGGCTTGGGATTTATAGCACTTGTTCACATGATTCTGAAGTTTACTCTTAGTCAGAGTTCCCCAGAGAAACAGAGCCAATAGGATATCTATCTATCTATCTATCTATCTATCTATCTATCTATCTATCTATCTATTTATCTATCATCTATCTGTCATCTATCTATCTATCATCTACCTCTGTCTCTCTATCCATCCATCCATCAATCTGGAAGGCTTGATGTTAAATTCTTGACTTTGAAGCTTGCAGGCTGGAAACTCAGGCAGGGTTTCTGTGTTGTAGTCTTGAGGCAGAATTGCTTCTTTGGTTTTGGGAAACTGGTCTTGGCTCTTAAGGCCTTCAACTGATTGGATAGGACCCACCCACATTATGGAGGGTAATCTGCTTTACTCAAAGTCTACTTAGTTAAATGTTCATCACATTAAAAAAAAATACCTTCACAGCAATATCTAGACTGGTGCTTGCCCCCCAAACTGGGCCATAGCCTAGCCAAGTGGATGGATGAAATTAACCATTACAGGGCAATTCCCAGATTGGTCTATGAAGAACTTCAGCAGTGTCCCTTGCACCCAGCTTGGCAGAGGACAAAACAGAAAGGAAAGACAAGCTAAGGAGAAGAGGACATTAAACTGAATTAGAGTTGTCCACACTTCCTTTAGCTTGAAGCCTAGTTGCTAGAGAAATTCATAACATCATTAACTGCTGGCGGCTGCCTACTTACACTCTGCCCAGATTTCAGTTCATACTGTTCAAATGGTCTTTGTTTACACCAGAGAAATTAAATTAGAACAGATAATACACATGAGCAGCATTCCTAATGGCCTCATCGTCCTGTCGATTTCTTGTATGTTCAATGTTACGTTTGGCTTCAAATTTTGGAAGCAGAAAATAGCACACAACTAAATGACTTGGAGGCTCATCAGGGATGGTGGAGGTGCATGGCAAGGCATGGAGGAAAAACTGAGACTCATTTTCTGGAATCGGGGATGACTGAGGGCTGCCAGGCTGGTAGAACACACATCAGGGATATTTGCTTAGATTTGTTTATTTTAAAATCATTAACAAATCATTTTTCAGAGAGAAAAGAATCAAATGAACATTAAAGTCACTTCTATTACTTTAAATTCCATTTTTTACTTTATTCGGTTCTCTAAAGACCGGAGCGCCTACCTCTTGGTTCTCAATACTGTCTCCTTTTTAATCTCCCTTCTCTCCTTAGGGGATCTTACTCAGTCTGATTGTTTAATTATCATCTCTGTGCTGGTGACTCCTACATTTAAATCTCCAGGTCTGCCTTCTCCTGGGAGCTGCAAGCTCTTATTAAAAACTGTCCACTTGACATCTCCATGGGGTCTACGATTATAGTCATCTGAGACAAAATGGCCAAGGCAGAACTTTTTTTAGGGTTTATTGAGGTATAATTGATAAATAAAATTATAAGATATTTAGAGTATACAATGTGATGATTTGGCATATGTATACATTGTGAAAGCATTCCTCCCATCTAGGTAATGAACACATCTCCTCACCTTACATATTTACCCCCCCATCCCCCCTTTTTTGGTGAGAACATTCAATTTCTATACTCTCAGCAAATTTCAATTCTCCTACACAGTGGTGTCAACAATTGTCACCATGTTATACATTAGATCCTCAGACCTTATTCATCTTACAACTGCAAGTTTGTATCCTTTTACAAACTGTTCCCTATTTCTCCCACCCCCAGCCCCTAGTAGCCATATTTTGTATTCTGTTCCTTTGTTAGACTTTTTTTTTTTTTTTTTGGATTCCACCTACAAATGATACCATACAGTATTTGTCTTTCTCTGTCTGGCTTATTTCACTTACCATAATGCCCTCCAGCTTCATCCATACGGTTGCAAATGGCAGAATTTCCTCCTTTTTATTTTTATTTTTATTTTTTTAAAGATTTTATTTATTTATTTGAGACAGAGAGAATGAGAGAGAGAGAGCACATGAGAGGGGGGAGGGTCAGAGGCAGAAGCAGGCTCCCTGCCGAGCAGGGAGCCCGATGCGGGACTCGATCCCGGGACTCCAGGATCATGACCTGAGCCGAAGGCAGTTGCTTAACCAACTGAGCCACCCAGGCACCCAGAATTTCCTCCTTTTTAAAAGCTGCATAATATTCCATTGTGTGCATACATCACCTCTTCTTGGTTCATTCACCTGCTGATAGACACTGAGGTTGTTTCCATACCTTGGTTATCACACAGAACTCTGTTCTCCTCCCTTCCTCCTGTTTCTCCTCTGTCATTTCTACCCAGTAAATAGCCCTTCCATCCATCGTTTTATTCACTTAAAAGCCCAAGTGCCATCATTTTATTTCTCTAATTACCTCACTTGCTACAAGCAGTCCACCAGAAGGTTCTCTCTCTTCTACCTCCAAAGCATGTGATTAGGCTTCTTTCTCTTCCTGCTGCCATGCTGGCCCAGCTGGCCTCATCTCTTCCTGGGCTCTCTGCAGCTGCCTCTGAGGTGGGCTTTCTCATTCCAAGCTTGCTCATCTTCCCTTTCTATGGCCTCCACTCCGTGCAGCATGTTGGGGGAGCTTTGTGGTACACAAACCAGATCGTGCCATCCTCTGCTTGAAATACTTGAAGGGCTCCCACCAACTCATAATATCTAAGTGCCTCCCTCTGACATACTCATCGGGCCCCCATAAATGATCCTTGCCCTCATTCCTGAGCTCATCTTGGGCCCTCTTCATTTGTATTGTGCTATAGCCACATGGCCCACCCTATCGTCTGTGGTTCCTTACCTCCACCTTGGGTGCTCCCAGCTCAGGACCTTTGCATTTGCTGTTCCCTCTATCTAGAATAGTCTACCCCCAAATCTTTTGCAAGATTGGCTCCTTGTCATTCAGATGTCAGCTCAAATGTCACCTCCTGGGAAAGGTTCTCCCTGAACACCTTATCTAAAAAGACCTCAGGGAACCTGGGTGGCTCAGTCCTTAAGCGTCTGCCTTCGGCTCCGGTCGTGATCCCAGGGTCCTGGGATCGAGCCCCGCATCAGGCTCCCTGCTCCATGGGAGACCTGCTTCTCCCTCTCCCACTCCCCCTGCTTGTGTTGCCTCTCTCGCTGTGTCTCTCTCTGTCAAATAAATAAATAAAATCTTAAAAAAAAAAAAATAAAAAGACCTCTCTCCTAGTCACTTGTACGACATGACACTTTTGTTATTTCTGTGGCACGTAAAACAATCTAAAGTCATCTTATTTATTTTGCTTTCTTTTTTTATTGTCTATCTCCCAAAGAGAGAGCTTCAAACACCTTTAGAGACTGTTTGGTGACCTTCCACATGTTGAAGAATTGTCCTTAGCATGGCCAACACCCTTTATGTTGGTTTTAAGTTGTTTTTTTTTTTTTTTTTAAGATTTATTTATTTATTTATTTGACAGAGAGATAGAGCACAAGTAGGCAGAGCGGCAGGCAGAGGGAGAGGGAGAATTAGGCTTTCCAAGGAGCAGGGAGCCCGACGTGGGGCTTGATCCCATGACCCTGGGATCACAACCTGAGCCGAAGGCAGATGCTTAAATGACTGAGCCATCCAGGCGCCCCTTAAGGTTGTTTTTTGAGAATATTTTTACTTTCCGATATAGCATTAGAATCCTAGGCAGAATGCCAGTGTGGGATATCACTATAGCCTTCAGATAATTTTGAAGAGCTTTCTTTTTTTTTAGGTTAAAATTATTGGCCCAGTTTTATCACATAGTTCTGTGGTTCATGAAGTAAGAATGTGCACAAATGGATACTTTTGTTTAAACTTATCCTCTTGGCGTTCATAAATTTCATACACATACATGCAATTACCTCAAAATACGAAGTTTAGTGTGCAGTGTATCGCAAGGGGCTCATTTGGGTGCCGGCTCTTCCTTCTTCTCTATTTGATCTCCGAGAAGTCGGGTGATTCTCCTTTACCTTCCTCACAGAATTACGCTCACTCCTTGCATTTCTTTAAATATGAAGAAGTTCAAACTTTTTTTCCCACGTATTCTTTGGCCATATGTATTTTTCTTTTTGTGAAGCATGTGTGTATTCTTTGTGTTTTTATATTAGGGTTGTTCTTTTTCTCATTTATAGATAAGAAGCATTTTTTAAAAATAGGTTTTATTTATTTATTTGAGAGAGAGAGAGCATGAGCAGGGGGCCGGGGGCATGGGGCAGAGGGAGAAGCCGACTCCCTGTGGAGCAGGGAGCCTGACACGGGGCTCCATCCCAGGACCCTGGGATCATGACCTGAGCTGAAGGCAGACACTTAACTGACTGAGCCACCCAGGCGCCCCAGGTAAGAACTATTTTTGTATTAATGTCAGAATCCCTTTGCCTATCATATATCACACATGTAATTTCTCATTTTATTTGAGGCAAAATTGTAAAAATTTCTCTTATAAAAATATCAAAAAATAGAAAACTAAAGAGAATAACATAGCAAATCCTATGGAACCATCACCAGCTTCCACACCTGTGGACTGATAACCATCCTGGGCCATCTTATAGCCATGTTCACCCACTTCCACTGCCCTGAGTTATTTTGAGGCACGTCCTCGACAGCAACTCATTCACCTATAGTATTTGAGCAGATATTTCTCAAAGGTAAAGTTTCTTTTGTATATACATAAGTAGCATACCATGATCTCACCTACAACTGAACAATATTATTAAATATCTAGTCAGTGTTCAGATGTTGCAGATGGCCTCATAAGTTTTTTACAGTGTTTTTGTTTGAATTATACTCTCATTGCAGTTGCCCTCCCACCCCTGCTTCCTTGCAGTTATTTAATGAAGAAACCATGTTGCTTGTCCTGTAGAATTTTCCACGGTCTGGAGTTTTCTGATTCCATCTCAAAGTACTCTTTCTATGTTGTTCTGGCTATATTTCCTGTAAACTCATAGTTCTATCTAAAGAATGGATATGATTAGGGTTTTATTTATTTTTATTTTTATTTTTTGCAAGATGAATTCGTAGGTCATGTTGGTGCCTCTGTCAGGAGACCCCCTGTGTCTGGTGGCTCTTGCTGTCTTGTTAGAGGCCATGGGGCTCTGATCCTTTATCACTTTGGGTTGTAAAATGCTGATATTTTCATTCTGTCATTCTTCCTCATTTATTACCTAGGATACTCCTGAAAGGAGAAATTTCCCCTTATTAGTCACTCATTTACCCCGTGGTACAGTTTTATTGGGAAGGCAGGATTAGTTTTTTTTTTTAAAGATTTTATTTATTTATTCATGAGAGACAGAGGGAGAGAGAGAGGCAGAGGGAGAAGTAGGCTCCCAAGGAGCAGGGAGCCCGATGTGGGACTCGATCCCAGGACCCTGGGATCATGACCTGAGCCGAAGGCAGACGCTTAACCATCTGAGCCACCCATGCGCCCCAGGATTAGTGTTTGATTCTTTCTCTTTACTTGGCTATTTTCAGAATAATGAGTTAGCTCCCTGCCATTCTTAAGAGGTGACAATGAGTGTTTTTTAAACTTGGTATCATTATAAACTCATGAATTTAAACATATTTAAAGTGTTTGAATTCATTGTAATTATTATTCCTGTTGGTACACAAACATGATAATTCATCTGAGGGTGAGCATCCAGTCTGTAAACTGAGGCCATTTATAGCATTTACTAGATGAGCTTACCATATTTTTTTTTAAGGTTTATTTATTTATTTGAGAGAAAGTGAGAGAGAGCACACGAGCGCAGGGCGAGGCAGAGGGAGAAGCCCACAAGCAGACACCCCGCTGAGCACAGAGCCCAGTGTGGGGCTGGATCCCATGAGCCTGAGATCATGACCTGAGCTGAAACCAAGAGTCAGCTGCTTAACTGACGGAGCCACGCAGGTGAGCTGCCATACGGTTTTGGAAAAGTAACCAGAATAACAGCGTCTCCTGTTTCGTCATTTAAATCAAAATTCAAAAATAATGATGAGAAAGCAGTTAACCTTTTTTAAAGTACAGTGAAAGAATTCTATATATCAGGCTATAAAAGAAGTGTTTTTTTACAAAAGTTTTTTTTTTAAGTTATCTCAACATCCAACATGGGGCTCGAACTCACAACCCTGAGATCAAGAATCACATGCTCCACCCACTGAGATAGCCAGGCACCCCAGCAGGGTTTTTTTTTCCCCTAGTAGAAAGACCATTTTGATGCTGAGACATAAATTTAATTGCTACTGTTCATTTGGTTCCCAAACCAAACCATATATACTTTGGCATTTAAAAAAATTATCTGCGTTGACAAATCATGCTTTAAAAGTACATCCCCACACCCTTCCCTATTTCTCAGGATGTTTTTCAATGAGTCATTTATCCTATTTCATGTTTTGTAATAATGCCATGAGGTTTTAAAAAATATGATGAAATGTATGTAGAGAAGTACAGAAACTTATAGTATGGCTGAAAGCATAATACTAAAGTCAACACAGATGGTTGGAAGAATAGTCCTAAAGTAAACACCATGAGTCCACCATGAAGATAAAGATCTAGAACTGTACAAGGGCCTGGGGTACCTGCCCGTCTCCTTTTCCAGACCGATTCCTCTACTTCTCCATCCCCAACATTTGTGTTAATCATTCCTTTATATTTCTTTATATTTTAGCCACCTACGTACTATCTGAAAACAATTTACTGTTTGGGCTTGGGCACCTGTGTAGCTGGCATGAGCCAAGGTACGTGAGGACAAGACAGGGTTGCTCTTATGAAAAGATGGGAGATGATGGGTGAAGAGTCTGTGGATCAGCCTGGATTCACCAAGTGTAGGGGACGTCAGCAGGCAGGGTCTTGAGAGTCCTGGGAACTAGAGCCCCAGGTCTGGGGATCTGGCAGAACAGGGGGGTGTCACACCCTAGGTGTCTGGTGGGGACACAGACCTTGGGGAATGCACTGCTCTGGGCTCTTCGTGGGGTGAAAGACACGTGTTCAGTAACTCTAGGCAACGGGGAATGGAGTGCAGAGCCTGTATGTTGGACAAGTAAAAGCCAGGTGAGACCCTGAGCCAGGCTCTCCCGGGTCTTTAGTCCCAGGGTTACAAAGCTCGTCTAAGTGACAGCAGGAAGTTTACTAACACAACCCTCCCCTTGTCTATCTCTTCAGTCACTGAGCTCTGAGCCAGACCCTGCATCCTTCACCACCACCAGGGCCTTCTCGTTGCTCTTCTCTTGTGGGATCGTCTTTGTCCTGCATCCTGTGTGCTCCTCTTTCTTGATTTATTCCGACGGTGTGGAGCACATTGTCTATTAGCATCTTAAGGGGATGCAGTTTTTGAGATTCTGCATTCCTGAAATTCTTTATTCTTTGCTCATTTTGGCAGTTTGAGTTTGAATGGATTTTAGGTTGGAAATAATTTTCCTTCATAGTTTTGTCTTCTTTCTTCCAGAATCCCTTTTGAGAAGTCTTAAGACATTCTGCTTTCTGATTCTTTAGACGTGATCTTTTCTGTCTCTGCCCCTCTTCGTTTGCTATTGCAAAGGTGCATGGGGTTCACATCCATGAGCATTTTTTATTTTCTGGAAGATTCTGCATTTTATACTCACTGGTGGTTGGGTTGACCTCCATTTCTCCTACTTGTGCCTTGGCGTTTGACTATCTCAGGTTTGCTCTGCCTGTTGTCACTCGTCCACCCACTTTTTATTGCACGATTTGGTGGCTGCTCTCGTTGCAGGTTTGTGTTTTAAAAATATTTTAAGGGAGGGGTGCCTGGGTGGCTCAGTCATTAAGCGTCTGCCTTCAGCTCAGGTCATGATCCCGGGGTCCTGGGATCGAGCCCCGTGTCGGGCTCCCTGCTCCGCGGGAAGCCTGCTTCTCCCTCGCCCACACCTCCTGCTTGTGTTCCCTCTCTCACTATGTCTCTCTCTGTCAAATAAATAAAATCTTTTTAAAAAGAAAAAAAATATTCTAAGGGAGTATTGAGAAGGGGAAAATTTAAGATTTATTTGTTTAATCTGCCACTTTGCCCTCCTAATGTCATAGGTTTTTAAAGTTCATTCGAAATTCCTTCCCTGCAAATGCACTGTGAAGGGTCAAAATCTGCAACAGAGAAGGAGGAGGACCTGTGTAGTTAGTTCCTTTGACCATAATCCTCAGTTGGCCAGGGCCATCCATGCAAAATAACAAGGCAGTCAATCCGTTCACACAATTCAAAACCACCCTGGCAAAATGTATTTGCCATCTGATGGACTAAAATGTAAAACAGCCAAATGATTGGACGCCTGGGTGGCTCAGTTGGTTAAGCGACTGCCTTCGGCTCAGGTCATGATCCTGGAGTCCCAGGATCGAGTCCCGCATCGGGCTCCCTGCTCGGCAGAGAGTCTGCTTCCCCATCTGACCCTCTCATGCTCTATCTCATTCTCTGTCTCGAATAAATAAATAAAATCTTTAAAAAAAAAAAAAAAAAACAGCCAAATGATTGAGTTTCACACTTTCAAGCTGACGTTTTTGAAGCCAGTCTCTACTGAGTGGATGTCCTTCACTTTGGTTTTCGGTTTTGTTTTTCCAAAAGGCTGTCCTGAGAACTCACGGCCAGGCTGGCTTTGTTGGGTTGGTAGCCTACTGTTTCAAGGAATGGCTAAAGTATATGCAGCTATGTCCACCACAAATCAGCTTTTCCCCTGAATCATTCATTCCTAAAGAAGAAAAACGTTAAATCACAGCTCAGAGGGCTTCCGGGTATGGTTCAAGGAGCCACTCACTGGTAGTGAGAAACCTGGGCATATTTTGCATCACACTCCATAGCATATCTGTGTTTGTTTATAAATAAAATCAATTGTTGACTGATGAGTGTAGTGACTGCCCCAGAAAGGTGAGTTGTGTTTCTTTGGAAGATTTCCGGAGTTTTTGGCATATCGCCACATGTCCTTCCCAGAAGTATATCACAGATGCCTTATCTACACTTGACGACGGAAGAATGTCCGCGACATTTTATGTCTGAAAATAGAAAATCTTTGGGCTTCTCTTCGGCAAAAAAAAAAAAAAAAAAAAAAAAAAAAAAAGTTAATGAAAATTTAACTCTACGTCATTTGGTTTCTCTTTATTTGTAGAAAGAATTCCAACCCATACTCTCTGACCTCTTTGATCTCTTATTGTTGCCAACAGCTAATGATGGGTGCCTGCTTGTCCATTATTTCTTTCCTAAAAATGTATCTCAGCTATTTTTATAACGCATTGGCCACAAGCCTTTTCCTCTAGAGGCACAGGCTGAATTCCCAAGAAACAATAAAGGAATCTATTTATTTTATTATTTCTTCACACAGGAAACCCAAGGATGCGGTATGGATTGGAGTTTTAAACCTTTGAATTTCGCATGGTACTTAAAGGACAGAGAAAGGGCCTCTTTGAAAGAGGGTTTGAAGCTATCTTATGAGCTTCGGCTCCCTCACTGGAGTGGACCTCAGATCCCAGGGTGGAGTGCAGTTGGTTCTGCCTTCCTGCTGCTTTCCGAATTGCTTGTTCCAAGACCCTGCTTGTGAAGGATCACAATCCAGCAGAGGGTGGTTATTATAAAGAAAAGTATTCAAATAAGATGGTAGTTAATCTGCCTTCTGCAGATCAGTTCCCGCTCAGAAAACAAAAACACCTTGAACTGAGTTCATGTATTGATTTGGGAGAATCTCTATATTTTATATGGTCTCCAGATCACATTGCTTTTCTAGTAGTTGTTGGAGGGTGGGTAGAGCAAAGTTTTAGAAGAATACAGACCTGAGGTCAGATTCATAGTGTGTTCCTTACTAACATGTGACTGAAAGGAAGTTACTTATTGTCCCTGAGTCTCATGATTATGAAATCTGGGACTTTCCTCTGTTTTGTTACTGTCCTGTACCCACTCATAGAACAGGACCTGCCACATGGAGGGGGATGGTAGAGGAGTGCTTGAGATGTGATACCATATGATTTCACTTAAATCATCTGAGAAATCTAGAAACAAAATAAGTGAACAAAGAAACAAACAGAATCCAGACTCTTAAATACAGAGAACAAACTGGTGGTCACCAAAGGGGAGGTGGGTGGGAGGATGGGTGAAATAGATAAAGAGGATTTAGAGGTACAAACTTCCTGTTATAAAATAAGTAATTCTCTGAGATGAAAAGTACACCATAGAGAATATAGTCAGTAAGATTGTAATGACATTGTATGGTGATGATGGTGACTACACTTACTGTGATAAGCACTGAGTAATGTATAGAAATTTTGATTACTATGTTGTACATCTGAAACTAATGTAACATTACATGTTAATTATACTTCAATAAAAGAGAAATGTTGGATTAAATGACGAATGAATTAATTAAATATAGCATTCCTAGCCCAATTCAGAGTAATTGATAGGTGCTCTATGAAAGCTACATTCTTTTCCCGTCTTTAAGGATGAATGCTGGGGGTGCCTGGGTGGCTCAGTCAGTTAGGTGGCCAACTCTTGATTTTTGGCTCAGGTTGTGATCTCAGGGTCATAAGATCAAGCCCTGTGTTGGACTCCGCACTCAGTGGGAAGTCCGCTTGAGGACTTTCTCTCTTCCTCTCCCTCTGCCCCTCCCCCTGCTCACTCTTTCTTTCTCTCTCTCTCAAATAAATAAGTAAATCTTTTTTTTTTTAAAGGATGAATGCTATGCATAGCAATATTAATGACTACTACTATATCCAACATTTGATGTGTGCTAGGTGGTGTTTTAAGTGTTTTGCACAGGCTGACTCACTTACTCCTTACAAACAACACTTCTGTGAAGTGTTATGATTCTGTTATGGTTGAGGGAATGAGGTACAGAAAGAATCAGTTAGTAGCCCAAGGCTAGACACGGTAGAATCAGGACCTAATGCAGCTTGGTTCTGGAGCCTGTATTCTTAATTACGAACCTTAATCACGATAGATGGGCACATCTATCTTATTGGCCATCTAGCATTTGGACCTTGTCTCTCTTAGGGGAATTGCCCTCCATCTTGAGAGGCAGAGGCCACATCCCACAGTAAAAACTAAAAATGCCAGCCATTCACTTCCCCTGCATTTTCTTGCAGCTCCATCCAAGATGGAGGACTGCTACATAATGGTGCCTCTCAAAGGGAGCCCTGAAAGATGGGGAGACAGGCCACTTTCCAGTGGGCAGAACTGTGGGTGGTATATCAGTTTGTACTTGCCTGGAAGGAGAGAGAGCTTGGGTTAAAAATCTTCATCATGGGCAGTGGCTAATGGTTTGGCTGGACGCTCAAGGTCTGAGAAGGACCATGATTGCAGTCGGTGATACGGAAACTTGAAGGAGAAGGATATGGGTGGTCCTTTTAGAATGATAAATATGATAAATACTTGCGTCCCACATGAATTCACTCAAAGGCTTTCACTGCAAAGAAGCTTTTTAGTAATGAGGGGGACCCTGCCCCCCTTGTAGGTGTCCATCAGCCTCTCTCCAGCCATCCAGTGTTTGCTCAGTGATCTCTTGAAGTAAGTGGAGTTCAAGGGGATAGAGCCTAGGCCTGGGCTAACAACCTGGCCTTACCTTCCTGAAGGGTGACTGGGTTAATGTCATCATCGCTGTGTGCCCAACTGGTAAGCAGCAACAATTAATCCAAAATGGCACCACACGTGGAGGGACCAGTCTGCTACCTGGCAAGATGCTGACTGCATTAGATCCACCTTATACCTAGGAATCAAGGACTGGAAATGGAAGTGGTGTGTCTCACTAAGAAACCCACTTGTAAACTTGTGACTCCCTGCTCTCCAGGCTCCGGGGCTCTGTTGGCTTCGAGGCCTTGGCAGCCAAGGGAGAAACGCTCCTACTAGCAAGTGCAATCATGGTTCCATTTAACTGGAAGCTGACTATTTCAGGCTCCTCTTGTCACCAGTGAGACAGGCCAGAGGGTGAGTTAGTGTTCATTGTGGCAACTGATACCTCAGGTATCAGAGTCCCACAAGACTGCCCCCACTTCACACACTGGTTGCAAGTCCCAGGAACACCTGTACCTCTGACCAACCAGCTGTAAAATCAGAGTTTCCTTCAACATTTCTCTCAGGTTCTATAATTTGCTAGAATGACTCACAGAACTCAAGGACACATTTTACTTATGTTTACTAGTTTATTATGAAGGTTGCAATTTGGGAATGGCCAAATGGAAGAGATGTATAGGGCAAGGTTTTGGGGTGGTGGCGATGCATGGCTTCCATGCCCTCTCCAAGTGCCTCACCCTCCTAGCACTTCAATGTGTTCATCAACCTAAAACAACTCTCTGAATCCCATCACTGAGGTGTGTTTATGGAAGTTTCATTACCTAGGCATGACTGATGAAATCATTGGGTGTTTGTGATTGAACTCAATGTCCAGCCCCTCTTCCCTCCCTGGAGATCTGGGAGTGGGACTAAATATTCCAACCCTCTGATCATGGCTTGATCTTTCTGATGACCAGCCCCCATGTTGAAGCTATTTCTAGCATTCCTCCTCCTGCCCTCCCCACCAGCCAGAAGTCATCATTTTAGCATACAGAAGACACTCTTATCACTTAGGAGATTCCAAGGGTTTTAGGAGCTCTGTGCCAGGAACTGGGGATACAGAAGTAATATTTATTTTTTTAATTATACATGGTTGCCATATCCAGTGGGAAAAATTAGAGAAGACTATAGCAAGTCCAATGGACAGTGCTATGAAAGGATCAGATTTCTCAGGAGTTTTCCCACCTGCTGAAAACTTAGGTGGAAAGGGTAGGAATGAAGTCTCTATTTCAACTAGGGCCAAATGATCAGTTGTAGAAACAGGGATTGTAGGACTGACTCAGGTTTTCTCTTTGGTGTATTACATATTTTATTTGTTTCCTTATTCTTTTTTATCCATTTGTTCCACAATTTTGTATAGGGTGTATAATTGGTTGTTAACTTTATAATTATCGAATATGGAGTCTGGATTACAAAGGAGCTAGGGGATGGATGGTTATTATCCAGAGATGCTGGCCTTGGAGATGGACGCCATGACTGACAGTCCTTTGGGGTGTCCAACTTTTGGGGTGCGATTCAGGTTGTGTATTGGAGAATTACAATATGTTCAGTAGGAAGTGTTTTTGACCTTTGGAAATTTTTAAATTTGGTAACAAGAGTATATATTGATGGAGGGGAACCAAAAAATTGGATTCCGGGGGACATTTGTTTACCCAACATCTCATGGCCTTCCTATGACTAGGGGAGTCTCTATTTTATAAGACAAGATAGGAGGCAGCAACCTACCCCAGTGATAAAAACTGAAACACTGGACTTGTTTCACAGCCCCTCTCTCTGGGGGGGCGGTAGGTTGATATGTGACCTTGGCTCTGTCAGTCAGAACTCCCATGCCAGACTTTGGGACTGCCAGAAGCAGGGACTTATTAAGATTTACTTTGGTGAGAATGGTGACTGCTGCAGTAACTAAGTCAATTTCTGGAAGGAGCAGCCATAGCCATGTGATCAGCAGGACCCCGAGCTCACCCCTGAAGTGTCTTCGTGCAGGTAGTGAAGTCCCATTCTCAATGAGACATGTTCTGTGGATACAGTTTGGACATTTCTCCTGACCATGTAGCCTCCTACAATGACTCCCTGGGTCACTCGAAAATCTTCTGATATATTTATTAATTTTTTGCTTGAATTAGATGGAATTGGTTTGCAACTAAGAAGATGGTTGGATGGAATAAGAAGATGGAATTGCAACTAAGAAGCTGGTTGGTATGTGCCAAAGGGCAGACTGCTGGAGAATTAATTCTCCTGTTGATTAATGCTCATGTGCTTTTTACCAAGTGAGCAGACATTCTCATGAAAAAGCACAGAACTTCCTTATTAGATTGGAATTTAGAATCCAGGACCCCAGTGTCCATCTCACACTTAGCCATTTGCTTTGATTTCAATATCAGTGCTTTCGAAGTAGAAAGTGATGTTTGCAAGTGGAGCAGATGTCAGTATTGTGCCCATGTGGTACCAGAACCAGTGTCCATGTGGCCTCAGTGGATGGCGCTCAGAACACCAGCGTGCAGATGTCTCTCTAGGCTAAGCCTTGGCCATGGTTTCCAGGAGGGCCCTAACACAGTTACATGGGCTGCCATAACAGTGGTTCCATGCACGTTCATGTGTTCAGGGGAGGAGAATGGAGCAGGCCACCTTGTCTGAATGCATTTGGAGTACCAGATTCTCAGATGGAAAGCCATTGGGATTTTGGAATAACAGTTGTGTTTTTAAGCTTTTGCAACCCCATTTCTGGAAGTATTTGAGGTCCTGTGATGAGGGAAATTAGTCAAACTAGCAAAAGAATGGAAAAGGAGCACTGACTGATAGGTGCCCTTGTTGCTCTGGAACTATTGGAGAGTCTGTTTGAGGCAAGCCTGCTTGGGAGACAGTGGGGAGGATGACTTGGCCTGTGTGTGGACTGTAGCCTAAGACGCTGGGCTGTGTGTGTGTGTGTGAGAGAGAGAGAGTGAGAGAGAGAGGACCCTGAGAGCATGGGCTCTGACCTTTACTCCCAGCTAGGAGTCTTTGGGGAAAGTATGGTGGTGGTGTACACCCCACCCCTTATTTAATCCTAACTGATTTTGGCTTTGTCATTAGGGCTCCGTGTTAGACCTTTGCAAATTTCTCACTGGAGTTTCCCTATGTCCCCTTCAGAAGGATGAACTTCATCCTCAAGTTCTTTGATTCCTAATTTATATTCTAATAAGAAAGTGCTGGGTTGACTCATTACAGGGTATTTAGCCTTCCTGGTTGAAAGAGAAATTAAAAAGGCACCTGTATACCCACTAAGACTTTCCCCCAAGACTCTTAGCGAGGAGGGAAAGGTCAGTTTGTGCTGGCTGTTTATATTTTTCTTTCAGTGGAAAGATATGTGAAGTGTCTTCCATGGGTGAGTAAGAGATAATCAGATTCTGCCTCCTCCAGGATTCCCCAAGCTGACACAAGATGATCACATTAACTTCCAGGGCATTCTTTCTACATGCAGTCTACCTTTCTTGACAAGGTGCTCTTTCTTGCCTCAGCCCTGTTCAGTGCTCAACTAATAAAGCAAGTAAGCATGCAGGGTTCCCTGAGATTTGGCACTGACTTCCTCTCTGGGTAGTAGCTCTCCTTACTGTCTCATTCACAGACTCTCCCCAAAGATGCCATGCAACTTGCCAATTTTCTAATAACGCTTCTCTGATTCCAAGTCCCCTCTCTCATGTGGTTCTTGTAGAATCCTACTCCCGATGTTGGCCTTCCACAAAACCACACTTTCTTCCAGGTCTTCCTGACTTTCTACGTCTGCCACCATGCAGGCTCCACAGCCAGAAACCCTGCCCCCAAACAGCCCCAAAGTTGTCACCCAGTTCCTGACTCAGATACCTCAGCTGGCACTGCTCCTGTGTCCACACTGGAACCATGGATGCTTTTGCTTCCAGAAACTGAATGTAGCTACCACCACTGTGGCCATCTCCACAGCTGTGTTGGCACAAGTCTCCCCTTCTGTGCCTCTCCCTTCCTAGGCAGAGTCCAGGGAGGGGCATGTGACTCCCAGAACCTACGTCCTAGGCCTGCACCTTCGAGCAAGGGATGCTGGGAAAGTGAGTGTCGGCCACTCTGGGTTTCTGTGGTAGGGCATGGGCTCTGCCTGACAAGGGAGGAGATATGCCAAAAGCAAGAAGTGTGTTCAGAGTCTGGTCAGCTAAAGAAAATGCTAGAGGTCAACACATAATAACAGTGGCACTTAGGAGTGACATCATACTCAACTCAGATCACATGTTTTATCAGTAACTCTTCACATCGCCCTATACGCGTGGCCTAAATAATCTCTAATTTGTGTAAATAGGGATATCATATATAAGAAACTGAACACTTCTGTTGAAGACTCAGTGGTATCTTTTTCTGTCTGCAGGATAATTGAAAACTTCTTATGAGTTTCTGTTATGTATAATGAGTTTCATTATGGCATAGTATAAGGAATACTGAGCAAGGAATTTGAGTCTTGGATTCGAGTTTTGATTCTCTTACACAATTGGTGTGATATTGAAAAAGTTACTTCTGCTTCTTTCTATTCATTTCTCTTGCTTGCAAAATGGGGCAATAATAACCATGCATGCTTATGAAATGAGATAAGAGCAGGAGAAGAATTTTATATGCCTTTCCAGGGACCTCACTCCCTTCTCGAATGACACATTTTTTTCAGGCTCAAATGTTTCCTCATCTGAGAAAATTTTCCCAGCCCCCTAGACTACATTAGTTCTTTCTTCTTTCTTTTTCTTTCTTTCTTTCTTTCTTTCTTTCTTTCTTTCTTTCTTTCTTTCTTTCTTTCTTTCTTTCTTTCTTTCTTTTTCTTTCTTTCTTTCTCTTTCTTTGTTTTGAGAAAGCATGAGCAGGGAGAGGGGCAGAGGGAGAGGGAGAAAGAGAATCTCAAGCTGACTACCCACTGAGCACAGAGCCTGATGTGGGGCTTGATCTCACAACCCTGGGATCATGACCTGAGCTGAAACCAAGAGTCGGACACTCAACCGACTGAGCCACCCAGGCGCCCCACATTAGTAGTTTCTTAACTGCTACAGCAGAAGCAGATGCTGAGTATCTGAGAAATTTAAGAAAATACTGATTTGGTGTGGGGGTTTGGGGGTGGGAATGGGAAGAACAGGATGGGGAAGTCAGAGAAGACTTCACTGTGTTCACACTTGAAATTCTGTCTTCTCTACCATCCATCCTGGGCCCACCAGATGTTGACAGGAGGGATTCTAGAACACCCACTTAAGTGATCCAGAGATCGTAACTCTAGTGGAAGAAGCATCACATGTAGAATGAGTGTCCCTGAAGCTGACTCTCCTGTCCATGCACTGACCTGGCTGGCTCTCACTGGAGCAGCCAACATCATTTGACCTCATCCTCTGAGACTCAGCTCAGGAGCCCCTTCTCTAGAAAGCCTTGGCTCACCAACCTCTCATAATTCAATCTCTTGGCTGGAATAGGTACCTGTATCAGTCAGTATAGGCTAGGTTGTGCTGTGATAACAAACATTCCCAACATGTAAATGGCTTCAAAAAACAAGACTTATTTTCTGCTGAAGCTTATGGTACACATCCATTGCTGGTGGGCTAGAGGTTCTGCTTTAAGTTGTCCTCACTCAGCCTAGTTGGCAGGCACTCTGTCTCTGTGCCTTCAGGATCACTGAGGTAGGCCCTGCTCTTACAGCGTCTGCTGCAAATGACATGTGGCACTTCTGCTCATGTTTCATTGCAAAGCAAGTCATAAGACCACCACAATCTCAAGAGACAAGGAAACAGAATACTGCCATGTTCCTTGAAGGGGGATAACTAGAAATCTTTGCTGAGCTGTCCATTGACCCACAGTGGCCCATTTGTGTGTGTGTGTGTGTGTGTGTGTTTTGAATGTTCTATGTGTATAGTTAGCTTTTGCACATTGTCTTTAATGATCATCTTTTATATCCAGATTCTCCATTAGCCCATAAGTCCACTCAGGGCAAGAGTTGTGTTTGACTCTGTATTCCTGGTCCAGAGAGTGGGGGGAATTTGCCCAACTCTGGTGGTCTTTTGTAGCCATTCATCATCACATGTGAGATCTCTTGCCCAGGGGCATCTCCAGACTTTTCCAAAGGCTTTTAAGTTACCTGGCTTCATTCTCCACAGGCCCTGGGTGAAAACAGTTGAATGGTCTCAACTATGCTGGTCAAGAACAGCTTATCTCCTGTCCCAGGTGCAGCTGTGTTTTCATCTGGACCCCAGGAGCTTCCTCTCATTTTCCTCAGAGGATAGGGGGAGAACTGAAAATCAAAATCCTTTGGGCAGAACAGGCTCTGTGGGTGCCAAATATCCATAAACCCATCACATCTGGGCCTCGGGATGTTTGGTGTCTGCCTCCTCCTCCCTAAGGTCTGACCCACATCTGAAAACCCCTAGCTGTCTGATTAAACAAAGCTTTATCCCTGTGGGGATGGAACTGTCCCAGACTTTGGCCTCACAAGGTCCTTACCCACCTTGCACAGGGAACACCTGGAAGTAGGCCACCAGCTCAGCCAGGAGAGCACCCCTGTGATGGGATGACCTGTCAGCTCTTCCGCTCGGGACCCCAGAGGTGATGGATGGATGGGGCCAGCTGGCTGCCTCCACTGAGCTGGTGAACTTGGCACAGGAGCTTCACCAGCAGATGTTTGGCCTTGGGTGGATATGCTTCCTGAACACCTCTCTCCTCTGCCTCTCAAGAACAGATGCCAGCAGAGTCTGGGTGGAGAGTCCCAGGCCTCTGATCAGTGCCAGTAAGTGCTGACCTGGGTGCTGGATCCTGCCTGTCAACCAGAGCTTCTGAAGAAAAAAATCAAAAGGGGAAACACTGGGAAGAAAGAAAATGAAATGGGCCAAAGAAATTTCATTAGGTAGATTGCTTAGAGATAAAGACAGGCCAGAGGAAATATTCCCAGGAGTTAAAAGACCCAGCGTGACATTTTTGATACCAATGATGGCAATTCGATTTCTGTTTATTTTTGTCCTCACGTTGCTGACAGCTCCCCTCATTCTCTTAAATATGGGTTGCCAGAGTCAATTAAATATGCAAGAGGAACAGTACACATTTTGGAGGAAAGCAATGATTGTTACACCTTAGCGCAGCTTAATGAACGCATTAATAAACGATCCTTCGCCATGATTTTCTCCTAATAGCCATCAAAATCTTTGTAAACCTAAAGCACAATACATAACATCTTGTTCCGAGATTTGCTTTAAAAAAAAAAATCAATGCATACCTAAGTTATTTGTGTCAAAACTCATTTATTTTCACAATAACATGGACTGTCAAACCTGACATCCTGCTAATAGCATCCAGTGCATTTCCATATTATTCAAATATTTCCTTTTATGAAATGGGGACTTTTATTCACACCACCCTGCGTACCATGCAGCACGCATTTGCACATTAGCTCAGTTCACACAGCCAGAGAGGGGTTACCTGTGGCAACTAATTATGCCACCCTTTATGCATATTAATGGGGCTGGGAGCAGCCATTCTCTGTTCTGCAGAGAGGAAAAACAATTCCAGCCTAAATGGGAAACCGATTATAGGCAGAATACCAGAGAGTCGGAGAGTGATTTTTGATAATTTTCCATTTCTGATGTCCCTAGGTGTATTCATTTTCTATTGCGGCTGTAACAAATGACCACAAACTTTGTGGCTTAAAACACAAATTTATTATCTTACAGTTCTGGAGGTCAGGAGCACCACACGGGTCTCACTGGGCTAAAATGAAGGTGTCAGCAGAGCTGTGTTCCTTTCTGGAGGCTCCTGGGGTGTATCTGTTTCCTTGCCTTTTCCAGCTTCTGGAGGCCTCTCTGGTCCTTGCACATAAACCCCCATTTCAGAACCAGGAAGGGGGTGCTGAAGCCTTCTCACACTGCCATCTCTCTCTGACCACAGTCTGGAGAAAGACTCTCCAGTTTTAAGGATTCCTATGGGTAAGTAAGACCCACTAGGATAATTCCAGATAATCTCCCCATCTCACAGCCCTTAACTAATCACTTCCACAAAGCCCTTTAGCCATGTAAGGTGCCATATTAACAAACAGACAGGCTCTGCAATTAGGACGCCACCATCTTAAGCAGGTGAGGGTGGGATGGTGGTGGGGTGCTTATTTGGCCTCTCACCCCAGATATCTTTCACGTCCAGCTGTGCTGGAAGAAGCCAAACATAATGCTGAGGGGGATTGCAGATTTCCTCACGGGTTGGTTACTCATTTCTCATTTGCTACTTCTCCTCATTGATTTCACATCCCTTTTCTTCTCTTTTGCCTCCAGATCCTTGCCTTTCCTTTCTCTGTCCCCTCCATCCACTTCCTCTGTCTCTTTCTGTCACTTTGTCCTTTTTAGTTTTTCCAAAACTAAAGTCATCCAAACACAACAGCCCACTTGAGTCAGCAGCCTTGGTGAGCGTTCCCCATCCCTGGATCTGTGCTTCATATTACTGATCTCCTCCTTTGAAGTTGAACATGATGGCATCAATGGCCCCATTTCATTTCGACCTAAACACATTGGCCACTTCTATGCACCGGGCTCCCCACAAAGCAGGGACACTGCAAAGGCACAGGGAATGGAGCAGACACTTGGATGCCCTGCCCTTTGCATGCCCTTGAAGTACCCCTGGCCACCACGGGCACTTCCTATGCAGTCCTATGGTGGCTTTCTGCATCTCTTTGCCTGACAGCTTTCTCTGGCTTTGGTGGAGTACAGGGGACAGTGTCAGGGAACTAAGCCCCAGGAGCCACCCTCAGCGGGTGAGGGGACGGACGTTGGTGAACAAACACTGGCTTTCTTAGCTCCCAGTGAGACAGTACAGGGACCGGTCTACACCAGCTCCCTGTGGTCAAGAATGGGGTAAGCCCCAGTTGCTTGCAGTGACAGTCCACCCTGTCCCCTTCTCTGGCTTACTCCCCCATACCCTCGCAATACTTCCTGGGGTCACCTTCTGCATAAACACATGCCCAAGTTCTTGTCTCAGGGTCTGCTTTTGGGAGAACCCCAGCTCCAGCAGAAGACCTGATTCCTGTGCTGGAGACGATCAGGGAGAGAGACACACTCAAAAAGAGGGTGGTATGAACAGTATCAAGGGGCCCAGAAAAGTGAGGTCCTGTACAAATGTGTCCCCTCGTGTGTCCTCTACCTCTTTCAGTAAATCTTCCTCAAAAAGGAAATAGTACCTTTCCTCTGACTATTTATAAATGTTTCCTTTTGGAACAATTGGAATTGGCTGCCCCTCGTGGCAAAGGCAGGAAGCCCTGCTCCTGACCTCCAGGGAACAGAAAGTGAAAGAGGGAGGTTGGGGGCTCTGGTCAGTGGCTGGTGCAGTCCTCACTCCAGGAAGAAAAGGCTGGATGGGCAAAAGCAAAGCCATTTCTTGCACATGAAAAATGAGTGATAAGTATCCAAAGCAAAAATCCTGTACTTTCCACACTGACATCCCACCTCCCTTCTCCTGGGGCTGGTTCTACTTGTCCTGCCCCAGGTGCAGAATCCAGCTGTGACATTGACTCCTTGACCTGGTGGAAGAGATCCATCCTGCCTGCTGTCCCCCAGGGGTGCATTCCTGAGCTCCTTGGCCTGTACCCATAAGAAATGCCTACAGCAGGGAGCCTTTATTTTATGAAACCACAGCTGCCTTTGAAGTAATCTTTGCCATATCAAATTGGGAAGCTAATCTGATTTTAGAAGTATGGCCAAATCTCTGCTTAAAATTCCCTTATAATTATCAGGGGCCTTGAATCTACAGCAACCATCTCAAACTATAGAAGAATTTATGAATTAGAAAACGATAGATACATGTTCTTCTCACTAGCACAGATACTTAAGTTGACCAGAGCAGAGAGGCGGCCATCTTGCTTGGGTGGAGGCACAGGTAGGGTGGTTGGGAGAAGTCAGTGTTTTGTTTCAGGAGGAGATATAAATCAACCCATTTTGATGGTGGGCATCAAATTTTTTTTGGCCAACGCTGCCTGAATTTTCTTTCAGTCTTGTAAGGGTTAGAAAAATGCCTAAGTGGGTGGTTTCTCAAAATGGCCACAAGATAGAAGGTGAGAGCAGGGATTCTCCATGGTGGCAGTGGGGAGGAGGAGATGTTACATGCTTTCTCAGGATGGGACATATCAAAACAGGGTGAGGAAGGACACATGAGCAGTTTGGAAAAATGTATTCTGAATTATAAGTTATTCATAATACCAGTGCAAATTTAAGTTCCTTGATTGGTAGGATATTAAGGGCATTTTAGAATCTTGGGAGTGGGGGATTGAGTTTTTATATTTGCATCAAGGGGCAAGGGCTTTTTCTTTTTTTAAAGATTTATTTTTTGGGAGGGAGAGAAAGTGTGGGGGTGAGGGCAGAGGGAGAGGGAAAGAGAGTCCTAGGCAGACTCTGCAATGAGCTCGGAGCCCCACGTGGGGCTCAATCTCATGACCCTGATATCATGACCCTTACCGGAACCAAGAGTTGGATGCTCAATTGACTGTGCCATCCAAGCATCCCAAAGGGCAATGGCTTTTAAAAGATTATAAACACCTCTGAGGGTGGGATATAAAAGAAGGTCAATAATTTTTACAATGATATCCCAAGTTAGGAACAAGAAATGAGTGGAAGAGAGATACTTCAAGAATAAAAAGACAATGGAATGATCCTGGGACAAGTCAATAATGAAATTCTTCAAGACTTAGGAGAGAGAGAGCCCTGTCTTACTCTACCTCCTCCCAAGGAACCAAGGGCGTTTATGAGAGGATGTCTCTTGTTTAGGGTGGAGGTACAGGTGTGGGTGGGGAGGCAATTTCTGTCCACAAATACTTCTTCAAATTCATTCATTCAACAAAGATTACTGAGGACCTACCATGCCATAGACCATGTGCCTGGTGCTGGGGATATGGTTAGAAAGACAGTTACATATCCGGAGGGAGGGATGGGTGCTTATCAACCATCACCCTGTCAACCATTACATAATGACAGGGGAAGTGTAACAGTCTGGGGTAAACAAAGCAAGAGAAGATCACAGGTAAACTGAGCCCTGGAGGATGGAAAGATGCCTAGGTAGAGGAAGTGGGGGATGTTCCAAGCAAAGTGAAGAACTCGTGCGAACACCCAGAGAAGAGGGCCATTCAGAGAATGGAAACCAGCGTGGCTGTGGCACAGACAGCAAGAGGGAGAGTGGCAGGAGGTGGGTTGGGGAGAGAAGCAGGACCTGGTTCACAAAGGGCCTTGTAGGCCATGCTGAGCAGTTTAGATTTGATTCTTGGGGCAGCTGGAGCCTACCAGGTGGGGAAGTGATGTATTATGCATAGTTAACCTCTCCTGAGCGCTTGCCACCTGCCAAGATCTTTGCAGGACACATTTATTATTGCTTTCCTACTTGTCCTCAAATACTGTGTGGTTGGAACAGTGACCCCAGTTTGGAAGAGAAATTGCCTGGTTCCCCTCCATCAGAGCAGTGATTATTTCCATCTTACAGATGAACAAAACTGAGGCTCCAGGATGGTATGTGATTCACCCAAGTTCATACGACTGCTAGATGGTAGAGGATTGGGTTGCAGGTCTATATGCCATGGACTCCTGGTAGTTAAAACACTTCTCTGTATGTCCTCTTGGATTAGAGTCTTCTTTAAATAGACTACTGTGCAGAAGAGCAGGCCAGATCTGGAAGCAGAGGGAGCAGCTGAGGGCTTGCACAGCAATACCCTGAGAGGTGGTGCTAGTGGGCCAGAGTTGTGGGCATGGAGAAAGCGGGGAGATGGAGACATATCTAGAAAGCAGAAAGAGCAAGAGGGTGAGGTTTGTTAGAAAGGGATATTCTTTTCTTCACATTATATTTCTAAGATTATCATTTTTAATATTACATTATATAAATAAACCAAACTGTATATCCATTATGCTGCTATCATTTAGGTTGTTTTGCTATTATGAGAAATGCTCCTGGGGCACCTGGGTGGCTCAGTTGGTTAGGTATTCAGCTCTTGACTTCGGCTCAGGTCATGCTCTCAAGGTTGTGAGACTGAGCCCCATGTCGGGCTCTGTGCGGGGGGTGGAGTCTGCTTGGGATATTCTCTCTCTCTCCCTCTGCCCCTCCCCACCCCTCTCTCACTAGGGAAGGAGAAAAAAAAAAGAAAAGAAATGCTCTAGGCATGCTAGAAACAGATCCAAAATTGCACGTTCTTTCTTAAGTTCCTACCATGGTATTGTGCACGGTTCCATATACTTTAATGTTTGCTTATGAATAATGGCAATTGAGTAGTAATCCTATGAATAGATTATTTAGTTTTGAAATGTATTTTCTTCTCAAAGTGTCTTTTCTCATTAAATTATTTTTCTATTATTATAATTGAGGTGGGTTTTTCTTCCCCATTGCAATTTCCATTGGTCATGATAGAAATGAGTGGGCCCATGGAACACTTCATCTAAAACTAATGATGTAATGTATGGGGATTAACATAAGAATTAAAAAAAAAAAAAAAGAACTAAAATGGAAAAAAAAAAAAAAAAAGAAATGAGTGGGCCACAGAATCCATGGCCAAAAAATGTCCAGACAACTGTTTTAAGAAAAAGTGTAGGCTTTGGAGTTGAGAAAAACACGGTTAAAGAAACACAGGCAAAAACACGATGAGCACATTCCTCATCTGTGGAATGGGTATAATAATACCAGCAAGGATCAGTATAATCATTACATGAAGTAATGCAGATGAAAGTTCCTTTAACATTACAAAGTGCTATGTAAATGCTGTGTTTAATACTTATTCCTTCTAGAATTCTAAAAAGAATTTAAGTTTTTCTTTAAGTAGATGACTGTACCATATGACAAGTTACTGCTAGCATACAAAAAATATTTTTACTGAAAAGAAAATACTGACATAGAAAACTGTACAACACCAACGTATGGTTTAATGAATTGTCATTAAGGTGGACATCCTATAACCACTACCCCAGGCAAGACCTAGAACTTTGTCACCTAGAAAGCCCCCTCCCCTCCATTTGTCCCATCTCTATCACAGACCCTTCTCTCCCCACTATCCTGACTCGTCTACAAATTATTTCCTTGTGTTTCCTTCTATTTTATTACGCAGATGTGCATCCCCAAACATTATGATACAGTCGTGCCTCATAATATTATCTTTTAAGGCTCTTTTAATCTAGTTTTTTTTTCCCTCCCTTGCAGTCCATCTGATGAAGAGCCAGGCTTACGTGCCCTGCAGTTTCCCCCAGTCAGGATCTTACTGATTGCACGTGCATGGTGCACCTCAACAAGTCCCTCTCTCCTCTACATTTCCTGCACACTGGCAGCTGGATCCAGAAGCTTGCTCAGACTCAGGTTAGACTCCTTTGGCCAGATGAATGGGTGATGCCATATGCTTTCACAGGGGGCCACAGAAGGTGACTTCTGGTTGTCTCTCTCTTTTTTTTAAGGTTTTATTTATTTATTTGAGAGAGAGAGAGAGAGTGAGCTGGAGGGAGAGGGAAAGAGAATCTGAAGCAGACTCTGCGCTGAGCACAGAGCCAGACGTAGCACTTGATCCCACGACCACGAGATCATGACCTGAGCCAAAACCAAGAGTTGACCACTCAACCCACTGAGCCACCCGGGTGCCCCTGGTTGTCTCTTTTTTATGATGTGATGACTAATGCCTTGCAGAGCCTAAACCCATTACTTAATAGGGGGCTGCAAAATAGGGTATTCTAATTTTACAAATTTTTGGCCGTTTATTCATTGGATTTCTTTTATAAAAAGATGCTTCTTCTCATCTACCATTTGGTTACTCAGTTGTCCAGATCATGCAAAAAAGCAGAATAAATACTTGAATCTTTCCCTTCATTTAACAATTTTCAAGATAATGGCTGCGTTTCCTTTCAGCCTCTGATGGTGATTTATTTTTCCCTTAAAGTCATTGTGAGCTTATGGATTTAAAGATACTTGATGGACTAAGTCTTCTGAAATTATGCCAGTTCACTCCAAACTTAACTCTCAGAGTCAGAAGTTCCTGTTGTCAAGCCCCAACTTCACTTTCTCACTTTCTCTGCTTTATCACTTTTTTGTCTATTTGATGGGGTGGCTTCTTTCTGATTCCAGTCTCCCCTCTCCTCCAATCCTTTTTAAATATCTTTTATTTTATTTTGACATTTAACTTGTACAAAAAAAAGGGCTCAGAGCATAATGCACGGCTCCAACAGTTAGCACCACTCCGTTGTAAAAATAGAACACGCCAGCACCCCCAGAAACCCCTTCTGCATGTGCCCTCCCCATCATGATGCCCTCCCTTCATTCTCACTATTCTCAATTTTGACACTATGATTGGGTTTTGCTTTTCTCTTTAACATCTTATAAATGGAATTATATGGTATGCATTTTGTGTTTGGCTCCTTTTGCTCAAGGTCATGGCCATGAGGTTTATCCATGCTTTGCATGCCTAGTGGTTTAGCATTCCGTTGCACAAAGGCACCGTGATTTTGCGATTTTATGTATCCATTCTTCTGTGGGTGGTCCTGTAGGCTGTTTCTGGCTTGAGGCCATTATGAATACTGCAGGTATAAACAGTTTTGTACAAGTCTCCTGGTAGACCTCTGCACATTTTTATGTGGGGTCTCGTTCTCAGAGAGGAGTTCATGATTTTTTTGAGTGTGCATCTCTTCCGCCTTAGTAGCTACTTAACAGTTTTCTGAACTTCTCATACCCATTCCCGTTACTTCATAGCCTTGTCAGCACTTGGGTGGTTGGTCTTTTCAATTTCAGTCATTCTAGTGATGTGACATTTTATTGTTTTAATTGACAGTTCTGATGACTAATGAGATTGAGCACATTTTTATTTATTTGTTATACATTTGGAAGACCTTTCCTTTCAAGTTCCTCTTACACTTTTTTTTTTCTGTTGGTTTGACTGTCTTTTGGGGGAGATTGATTTGCATAAGTTCTTTCCATATAGTCTGGATACAAGCCCTCTGTCAGCTGTTTGGGTTGTAAGTACATTCCTCCAGGCTTCCTATTTCACTCTCTTAAGGGTGTCTCTTGATGAACAAACTGTTCTTGATTTTGGGTGGCTCAGCTGGTGAGTGTCCGACTCTTGATTTCGGCTCAGGTCATGATCTCAGAGTCGTGGGATGAGCCCTCTGTCAGTCTCTGCGCTCAGTGGGGAGTCGGCTTGAGATTATCTCTCTCCCTCTCCCCCTCCCCCGTTCTCTCTCTCTCTCCCAAATAAATAAATAAATAACCTAAAAAAAAAAGTTCTTGATTTTAACGCAGATAACAACCCAAACCTCTCCTTAATGGCTAGTGCCTTTTATGACTTTTAAAGAAACATTCCTCTACCCTGAAGTCATTAAGATTAATTACTGTGTTCCTTTTCACATTTAGAGCTATAATTCACTGGGAATTTTTGTATATGCTGTGAAGTAGGGGTCAAGTTTTTTGTTTTTGTTTTTTACCCACATGAATAGCCAGCTTTGGGCTTCACAGCCTCGTCTGAAATCAGTACATATCTCCTTGTCCATGTCCCCCAGCCCTGGGGAAAGATGCTCCTAAAGCTGACCCCATCTCTCTGAGTTTTTCTCTTGGCCCCTAATTCTTTACTTTCTTGTTAGTTCTCAGATGTCCTCAAGAAGATATTTTGTTGGGCGCCTGGGTGGCTCAGTTGGTTAAGCGACTGCCTTCGGCTCAGGTCATGATCCTGGAGTCCCGGGATCGAGTCCCGCATCGGGCTCCCTGCTCAGCGGGGAGCCTGCTTCTCCCTCTGACCCTCCCCCCTCTCGTGCTCTCTGTCTCATTCTCTCTCTCAAATAAATAAATAAAATCTTTAAAAAAAAAAAGAAGATATTTTGTTGCTGCTGCTGTTGTTGTTTTATTTTGTCCAGCTTTTTCTGTTTATCCTCAGAGAGAGGGTTGATCCAGATTATGTATTCTGCCCCCAGTTCATTCTTTACTATGGTCAGTGATCATTTCTAAAATATAAACAATCATCTCACCCCTTTGATTAAAACATTGCAGTCACTCTTGAATACCTTTGGAGAGCATTTTTCAGTGTGTATTCTGGGCCTCTCTCTATGGGTTGCGGGGAAAATATAAGGTTTCTGTGGTCAGATACCTTCTTCCTGAGAGTGAGGTAAGCCGGTGTAAACAGCATAATGCAAGTTTCTTGAGCACAGGCCTGCTCAAGGCCTCGGTGTATATGACGCATTGTGGGGAGGCTCTTGGAGAAGTGGTTCCCAAATCTGTTTGACCACAGAGCCCTTTCTTCACCCAGCATCTCAAAAAACTTACTCTTCCAGAGAAATCACTGGGAAGTGCTGCTTTATTTTTTTATTTTTATTTTTTTTTTTAAAGATTTTATTTATTTATTTGAGAGAGAGAGAATGAGAGAGAGAGAGCACGAGAGGGAAGAGGGCAGAGGGAGAAGCAGACCCCCTGCTAAGCAGGGAGCCCGATGCGGGACTCGATCCCGGGACTCCAGGATCATGACCTGAGCTAAGGCAGTTGCTTAACCAACTGAGCCACCCAGGCCCCCGGAAGTGCTGCTTTAGGTACAAAAGGTGTTCCACTGTAAGAGTGGCGACCTGCCTTCTGTGTTTTCAGCCTTGCCCTGGCTTTTCTCTCTCTCTCCCACACTATGCTCTAGCCCCCACTGGGGCCACTCACATTTTTTCTGTGTTTTCTGTGATCCATTCTGTTCCTTTGCTACTGCCTGGAATGTCTTCTGCTTCTTGGCCTAACTCATACGTACCCTCCCAGGTGGGGCCTCATCTTCTCCTGGAAGCTTCTTTGACCTTCTGGGCCTATGGACTCCCTCCTTTGTTCTTTCAAAGCCTGCCCCTGGGATTCCTTCTCTTCATAGTACTGACAGGACAGCAGTAGAATTGTCTCCTTCCCTCCCAACTTTCCCCCCTTTACTCAGGTGCTCCGAGAGAATCGGGCCAGACCCGTCTTTCATATGACTAATGGTGCTTCAGTATATTGGGGCACCCAATAATGGTTCCAGTCATTCGTTTACTTTTTACCAGCATTTACTGAGTGTCCATCAGGGGCTGGGCTCCACTCTAGGAGGAGTGGAGAAGGAAACAAGATGGTCAAGTTGGCTTGGACTTCATATTCTCACAGATGTCAATGTTCCCTAGAAAATTCTTGACAAGACACCATTGGCTTACGCGAGTGCTACCCCAACCTCAAGGCAAGCAGGGCTGCCTTGGGACGCTGTCAGATAAATCATCTTTCTCCAGTGAGCCTGTGGCTTGTCTGCAGTCAAGGAGGGGCTGGAAACTGGAGCCTCTAGGAGCCTATAACGCTGTGTGATCTGTAGATTCTTAATGAAAGCTAAGATCTCCAAGAGCGTTCCCTCACACATACGGTCCTATGACTGCAGGATTATGGCTTGCTGTTTCACTCGTAAAGAATAATCTTGTGTCTCTTTGCACAAGAGATGTTCCAACAAAGCTCAGCCCTCAGGCAGCTGTTTGGGTTGAGATCATCTTCCCTCTTATCTTAGTCTTCATGGGTGGAAAATGAGTTTTTTTTTTTTTTTTTTTTAAAGATTTATTTATTTATTTATTTATTTATTTGAGACAGAGAGAATGACAGAGAGAGAGCACATGAGAGGGGGGAGGGTCAGAGGGAGAAGCAGGCTCCCCGCCGAGCAGGAAGCCCGATGCGGGACTCGATCCAGGGACTCCAGGATCATGACCTGAGCCGAAGGCAGTCGCTTAATCAACTGAGCCACCCAGGCGCCCCGGAAAATGAGTTTTAATTAGGTTCTGGTACAAGTGGAAGCTTGAATATTCTGCATTACTGACTGTGACTGGTAATAAAATTGTAATTATAGTAATAATTATAATAACAGTAGCAATAACAATGGCGGCTATCATTTCTTGAAGGCCCACCGTGTCCTAGTCAACAGTTGATAAACGCCCTATTTGGACTGGAGTCCTGTGCTGATGGAGTTGTCCAGGAGATAACAAGGTGCAGGGGAGGGCATGTGCCGTGGAGTGACACAGGCCTGGGTTTGACTCCCAGCATCGTCACTTACTAGCTGGGGGACTTAGGCAAGTTCCTCACTTTTTCTGAACTTCAGGGTCCTCTCCTATAAAAATGATAAAATCAGGCTCATAGAGCTGTTAAAGAGAATGAAATATGATGTATGGATTGCTTCTTGCCCGGTGCCTGGCACGTAGTGCTCAAAGCCTAGTGGCTGTTCCTTGTGGCCCACTGGACACCTCCCTCTGGGTGGCTTGGACCTGTGGGCAAGGGGCAGGAATGGGTCCTGGACCCCATATCTGCAGGCACTGCTTGGGCCTCTTCTTTGCTGAGGACCATGAGCACTGTGGGGTTGCCCACGTTGGGTTTGGGAGAATTTCTGCTGCCTGCAATCTCTTCCTGCTACCCTATATCCCACATTGGGTGCTTCTGTTGTGAACTCTGACCTCAAGCAATCCTGAGTGCTTGAAAAGTCGAGATCCTTTTCTTTGTCCACCTAAGTTGAGGGAAAAGGGGGGTTTTCACAAAACATGTCAAGGTGCTGAAGAAGTGCAGCCTGGGAGGAAATGGCCAGTGATGGATCGTTCTGCAGAGCAGATGTGCGGGCATGTTTGATTCCATTTACAGCTCTCCAAGGGGAGTTTGGGTCTCAGCCTGGGTGGCTCCGATCAGCTCTGGGGGGCCAGCTGGTGATGGGCTGGGGACACAGCTTCTTCCGGGATTGATGTCCCTTCTGAACTATAGCAGACTAATGCCTACTACATGCCTGGTCTGGTTCTAAGTGTCCTCAGTTCATTATCTAGAATCCTCACACATCCTCTGAGAGGTTGATAAGGAAAATCTGTGTCCTAAGATGGCCGACTGAGTCAGCGAGAGCATCCCAGTCCTTGCCCCGGGGCTCTTCCGGGTTCTTCTCCCTGCCCCGCTTCGTGCACGCACCAAAAGTGCCTCTTTTGCTCGGGGCGCAGACCTTTGGAGAGCACTCTCCTCTGAGCCTGCTGGTGTTAAATAAACCTCCTATCCTCCAGATCTCTGAGTGCCGCTTGGTTCTTCCTTTGGGCGATCCAGTCCAGGTTCTGTAACAAGGTGAGGAGGCTTAAAGGCTTGGAAAGATGCAAGATGAAAACGATGTTTTGCAAAGACTCTAGCACCATTTCTGGTGCATCATTGGTTCCAGTAGGTGGGAGCTGTTCTTCAGAAGCTCAGGTTTAGAGAGGTTCAATAACCGACCCAAGGGCTGGACTTGACCCCGTGATTTGAACTACTCCCATGTCCATCCCTTTCATTTTTCCACTAAGATTTTTCTACAACTAGAAAGGGCAGAGATATTTAAGGAGGACTTAAATATATAAATTTATATTGAATATTTATTGAATAAAGGAGAAATAATTATTGAATAAACACATGAATGAGTGAATGAATGATTAGATGCATGAATGAAATATAACTGCTCTTCTTCTGTAGAAAACATGTATTATAGAGCCTTCTAGAAGAACTGGCTATAAACCCCTTTCTCCATTTCTCACCAACCTCCCCTACCTCCTGCCTCTGAACACTCTATAGCTCAGTCATGAGGTAAATTGTGTGAGTGGGAGTAATTTAATCCTGAGGCTCTTGGAAATATCAACCAAGGTTCCTAAAGGAAAAAAAAATTGTCTCATTTTCTTAGATGAAGCCAACATCTTCATATATTTATGTATTTGTATACACATTTATTCAATGTGTGTTTAGAGATTAACCATATGCTAGGTACTCTTCTATGGGCTGAGAATAAAATTATAAATAAGACACAAGAAAGGTTCTGAATGAGTTAATAATCTAGTTATCAATCAGATACCATAGTTCTGCAGGAACACAGAAAGGCTGAATCTTAAAGGATTGGTGAAGTTTGCCAGACAGAGGGAATAGCATGGGCCAAGGTGCAGAGGCTTAGAAGGCCATTGCACTTGGCAGGAGCTTCAAGTTCAGTTATGGTTGGAGGGGCAATGCAGCAGACAGGTATGAGCATGGGTACTGATTCCTGTTTATTATACTTCCCACTTTGTGATCTTGGGAAAATATTTAATTCTCTATTGATCAGCTTCCTTCTAAGCCTGGGATATTGACAATGATGGTAGTATTAATGATAAAGAAAAAAGGCAAGTGATAGCCCTTATATGCCTCATGGTGTTCTAAGTGTTTTTGTATGTGTTAACTCATTTTACCCTCCAAATACCCTAATGAGATTAGGTGCTTTTATTTTTCCTATTTTCCCTCATTTTATAGACAGGAAAACTGAGGTAAGTACATCACTGAGTTATTGAGATGAGTCAGTGAAAAGTGATAGGTGTGCCTGTAGGAATACACACATGTCCCTGTAAAATCTGTCAGGACATTTTGTTCAGAAACCAGGGTCCTTTGGATAAGGTAACAAAAAGAAGGAAGAACTGACTGAGGACAAAGTCTTAGAGTATTTTTGTTGACATTACGAAGTCAGCCACATTTTGGGAGCAAAGGATAGATCCTTCCTACCATGTTTTTAAAGAAATCATAGGGAAAAACAAAAACAAAAACAAAAAACCCTTACCCACTGAAGTATTTTACAACTCTCTCCCAAGGTCAGATTTCTCCCACTAGCGTGACCTCCTTAGACATTATCAGGGGTGAGTCTTGACAGCCTGCTGCTCTGAACTTTGCCTCATGTGGAGAAATGCTTATCTTGTGATGTCCGTTCTGAAACTCTCCATGGGAACTCTCCATCTCTTGCATCATTCAGCTGGACATTTTGGAACTCAGTCCTCCCCTAGGTTTAGCACCAAAAGATCAAACAAATGCTCAACATTCCATAAAATCTACATGACAAGGAGGAGAGAGACAAAGCTTTCTAAAACAATGTTGGAGGACAGCACGTTCCCAGCTGGCTCTTAATGGATAAAGACCAGTGGGATCACAAGAAGTATCCGTACAGGAAAAAAAGCATTCAGCAGAGGTGCTCTGACTCCAAAACTCCGGGTCTGGGAATATGATGGACTGAACACAGAGAATATAGCCAAATCAAGGAGGGCCTTGTAGGTGAGGCTACTGAGTCTGAAAGCCTTCCTATAGTCAATGGGAAAAATTAGAAGGATTAAACCAGTGAAATGACAAGATTGGAAGTTTAGAGAGATGATGTTGCAACAGTGGAGGCAAAAATAGGAAGGGAACATAGAAAAGGAGAGGAAGATGAGTTAAAGGGGTACTGCTGCATCATACTGGGGAAGGATCAAACTTTGAACTCAGTATTTGAAGAGAAGTGGTCACATTTGCTAGCTATTTAGGAGGCAAAAATTTTAGGGCTGGGAATAATCTAAAGTCAATGAGAAATTCTTCATAGCCCTAGCTTGGGCTCCCCTACAAGAAGACATTGAGATAAGGATTTGAATGTAAGTTGTTGATTTAGGAAGCAATCTAAGGAAGCACAGGATATTTCCCTGGGGCAGGATCTCTAAGTCCTCTGCTAACATTGAGTAAGGCATGGAAGGAAAGGAAGACAGTACAGGATACCTTAATAAGCAAATTACCACTCTAGGCCACGGGGGTTCATCCAGGACTGTAGGCAACTGTGTCCTCTGATAGACTGTACAACATGACCCAGACTAGTCCCACCCAAGGGGTGAGAGCTGGGGTATTTATCCTCCAACTCCCATCTGTCGTTGTTGAATGCAAGTCACAGGGACAGACATTAGCTCCCTGGCATTTTCATTCTTCCCTAGATCTGAACACATTTCTTCTCACCAAAGCAGCTTCTATTAGTAAGAAGAAGATCAAGAGCAATCAGAGGCGAGCTCCTGTGGACAGGGAAAGCCCAATGCACAGGAATGGAGGTGCTTGCTGAAGAATCCCTGGGTACAGTAGATGGTGGGTACTAACGGCATATGGATGGATACCAATATTTCATGCTACAGTTCCCTTGGTTTTTAATTCTTTTCTTTTTAAAAGATTTTATGTATTTAAGAGGGAGAGAAAAGAGAGAGAGAGTTAGGGGAGGGAGAGGGCCAAGAAGACCCTGCGCTGAGCACAGAGCCCATGCGGGTCTCTATCTCATGACCCTGAGATTGTGACCTGAGCCAAAACCAAGAGTTGGATGCTTGACTGACTGAGCCACCCAGGCACCCCTGGGTTGGGGTTTCTTATGTACAGGATTTATCTTCGCTAAATTTCATCTAAAGAGCCATGCTCCATTGTTGGAGCCTGTCAATGCCTGTGGGGGACCTGTCTGTGGTTATCCACAACCACCTGCCCCTCCAGTTCCTTCTAGTTTCATTCATCTAAATGTATGAAAGCATATGCCACAAGCAAATAGTAGTGGTAGTAATAGTAATAATAATAATAATAAATGAAGTCATATCAATAAGAGTAAAAATAAAAATATCCTGAAGCCCCACAGTGACCTACCAGAAAGCCTCCTGGAAATGGTACAGACTCCATCTTTGCTGGCTGGGAATAGCTGTTCACCTGGCCATTAAGCCACCTGCTTTATCTTGCATCGAGCCCCTGTTTTCTCCAGTGTAAGTTCAGAGAGGGTGGGGATGCTTGCTTCATTCCCTCCATATTTCCAGTGCCTAGCCTCCTGCATGGCTCAGAGTAGGTATTTCCAATCTTTGTAAAATGAATATAGTGAATTGAAGACCTTTCCTCCCCCCCATAACAAATCTTGCTCAATCTGTGATGCATCAAGCTTATAATCCTATCAACAAGAAATGATGTTTATCCATCGTTTTCTTACCAAATCATGAGAAAATGACAAGGTTGGGCTCAAGGCTCCAGGATCTTTAAAAACTTCCTGAGTTCTATAGTTTGGTAATCAAGGTAAATCAAGGTAATCATGAGTTCATACAGATCACGCATGATGAGACAAACCTCACTTTGCAATCAGATGTCTAGGATTGTTAATTGTATTAGTCAGCATCCTCAAGAGAAATAGAACCAATTGGATGTACACACACACACACACACACACACACACACACATATATATATAATATACATTACATATATCATATCTATATATCTAGATTGAGAGACAGAGAGAGACAGATGGGCAGAGAGAGAGAGAGGAAGAAGGACAGGCAGAGGGAGAGGGAGAGGGAGATTTTAAGGAATTGGCTCACATGGTAATGGAGGCTGACAAGTCCAAAATCTGCAGGGTGGGCCAGCCAGCTGGAGAGCTGGGGAAGGGCCAGTGTTGCAGTTCAAGTCCAAAGGCAATCTGCTGGCAGAATTCCTTCCTGCTCAGGGGAAGTCAGTCTCTGTTCTATTCAGGCTTCCTACTGATTGGATGAGGCCCATCATATTATGGAGTACAATCTAATTGACTCGAAGTCCACTTGCATAAATATTAACCTCATCCAATAAACACCTTCCCAGAAACATCCGGAATAATGTTTGACCAAATATCTGGGCATTGTGGCTCAGTGACACATAAAATTAACCCTCACAATAACCAGTATTTTGGAGGTTTGAAGTCATAGATGATGCCACTTTCTATAGGTTTTCATTCTCCAGAATTCTTGTATCTCCAGATTTGTTGCCAGGCTATAAGCCACACGGACTTGCTCTCATTTTCTAGTTCAGCATAGAAGTCTTCTTATAAGCTGGGCCACCTTCCTGGGAAGCATACACTGGGCTGGTTCTATGGGCTTTGCTTGGCATCTGAGAGACATTCATGAACAAATCTCTTGATTGCAACTCAGTTCCCAGGGATAAGAGGCATTATCAGCCATGATTAACAGCCTCCTAACTGGGAGCTTAACATGTGGCTGCCTAAAATATTTTTTGTCTTATGACAAGGGAATTGATATTGGGGTGCCTGGGTGGCTCATTGGGTTAAGCATCTGCCTTTGGCTCAGGTCATGATCCTGGAGTTTCCGGATCGAGCCCTGCATCAGGGTTCCTGCTCAATGGGGAGTCTGCTTCTCCATCTCTCTCTGCTCCTCCCCCAACTCATGCTCTCTCTCTCTCTAATAAATAAATAAAATCTTAAAAAAAATGAAAAAGCAAGGGAACTGCTCTTAAATCATTGACTACCCTGTGCTCAGGACAAGGCTGCACTTTGAGGACCATCATTTAATCCATGTAAGATAGGTCATACAGGTAAATTAGATGCTATCCTTGGCCCCATTTTACAGATAAGGAAATGGAGGCCCAGAAGGTTGAGGATTTGCCCAGTTTCTCTTGTTTTGACATGACAGATTGCAGCAAAATCTCTGCTCCAGACTTAGCTGCATAAAACAACAGCCTTTCTGTTATGTTTGGGAGTTTGTGGGTTAGAAGTGGGGTGGCCATTCTCTGCTCCACAGTGATGAGTCCCCAGTGAGTTTGGCTCAAATGACTGGAGGTGGCTCAGATGACTCGTCTGGTGGCTTGGTTCTTGCTGCTGTTAGAGTCCCTGGTTCTTCTTCACTTTGCATCCGCTGCAGCTAGAAAGGCCAAGGTAACTTCTCCACTCCTAGGTACCTGGGCTGGCCTGACCTCACACTCTCCTTACAGCTTCCTTCTCCATGTTGCTAGCTTGGGGCCCCTCACAGCATGGGGGCCTGTGGGGTAGTCAGATTTCCTACAAGGCACCTGACTTCCGCAGGGGCAGAGGTTACAAAGGCCTGCAAGACTTCTTAAGGTCTGGCCTCCGGAGTCCCAGATTGTCACATCTGGGACATATTCCACTGATCTGCAAATCACTGAAGCCAGCATACATTTAAGGGGAGGGGATTGGATTCCATCTCTCAATGGGAGGAGTAGCAAAGAATGCCAAGAAGCTTCCGTCTACCGTACTCCTATTTAGTAAGAGGCAGAGCTGGGACTTGGATCCCAGATTTGCTTGACTTCAGAATCCTTGCTTTTTTCTTAAATTGCTTTGCCTCTGCCAGCATCCTGTGTGTGATGGCCGCAGGGTTCCTAATTATGAGCGGGGCCCTGGGTCAGCATGTAAATGGATAGAGAGCTGCGAGAGGGTTCTAAGATGACACTCCGCCATGTGTCAGGGCAGGACAATGAAAAGGGCCAGTGCCAATGTCCTGCTGAGCAAGAAGGGACACCAGTGTCATTGCTCATGCCACAGGGGGCCTGGGGCTTCGGAGGAGAGCAGTATTTCAGGACTGACGGGAAGTTGCTAATGACTGATGCTAATAAGAAAGAGCAAACAAGGGGGACCGAGGGAGTTCTTTAAGGGAAGGAAGTAGAAGGGTGAAAGAACACAGGAGGAGAGGCACGGGGTCGAGTCTTCACTGCAGCCTCCTCCGGGAAGGATGAAGACATTCTGTAAGCCCGTGTTCAAACAGAGGACAGCAGAGACCTAGTTGTCTCGAGCCTTTCCTTCACCAGCCAGGCGGGCGATGGCAGGGACTCTGATCTCAGAGGAATTCAGGGGCCCCACAGAAGAACACCTCACGAGCTCACTTATCTCTGTCTCTCCTGCCTCTCATTTCTGCTCCGGGGACAATTCTTGCAATTTGTTGGAGAATTAAAGATTTTTTTTTTTTAATTGACCAAAGCATTCCATTCAAAGCTGTTCCATGAGCGACTCATTGTAACTTGTTAAGGGTTCCTATCTGGATTTCGAAATGAAGCTGCTTTTCTAATCTTTGACAATAGTATTTTCCTCCATTTAAAAACTCCGCTTTTAAAATATGATGTTATTCTCCATGTGTAATTGCACTTTTAACACATTTGCAACCCAGTAAGGAGAGGGTATAATATAATGTTTGCTGAGCCTTGTTGGCAGCCTCCTGGCAGCCGATCCTTTCCTTATTCCTATTCATCTCTGTTTCCCTTTGGGGTGAATGTGCCCTTGTCCCAGGCATGAATTATGATTAGTGTCAGCCAGTCAAGACAATGCCAGTCCCTTGGCCAGTGACTGGTGTGGAGGTACGTGAGCGTGTGACCTCGCAGTCTTGGCTAATGAGATGTCATGGGATGTCAGCTGGGGTTTTCAAGGTAAAATCCTCCCCCACAAAGAAAGAGAGCAGCATAAAGGAGAAAGCACCCTTTGTTCCTATCCTGTCAGTTTTGAGCGATATCATGTGGGGATCTGAGGGTTTGAGTTCCTGCAGCCATTTTGTGACCATGAGGAGAAAGGCAAGAAAATATCAAGAGACGTTGACCCAGCACTTTGACATCGCTGAGTCACAGAATTAGTTCTGTGGCAGCCTGCCTTCAGATTTTTAGTTTTCAAGGCATTCTTAATCAAGTATTCTGCTACTTGAAACCAAAGGCTGCCTAATATGTATGTTTGACCTCGGAGTTCAGCTGTTTAGCATTTGAAGCCTGACCTGCCTTTCAAATGGAAGAACAATGTGACTCAGAGCCTTCTGAATGTGCCACTGGTTCCCCTGAGGGTAGCAGATTTCCTAATTCTAAGCGCAGGCTTTCTTTCCTGGCCTCTCTCTCTCTCTCTGTGTGAGTGTGTGGGGAAAGAGGAAGGGAGAGTAAGAGAGGGACGGAGATGGATGCGGGGAGAGACAGGGAGAGAGAGAGGAGTGTGGGAGATAGTTATGATATTCTCCACCTGAGAGAGAAAAATGTGTTTTCCTACTTTTTCTTTACAACCCTAAGGACACAGCATAATCTCCTAAATTTGTCACAGCTGCTGGAGAACCCATTTTATTTTATTTTTTTTATTTTTATTTTTTTTAAGATTTTATTTATTTATTTGAGAGAGAGAGAGAGCAGAGCAAAAGAGAGAGAGAGCACGAGTAGGGTAAGGGGCAGAGGGAGAGGGAGAAGCAGACTCCCTGCTGAGCAGGGAGCCTAACACGGGGCTCAATCCCAGGACCTGATCCAAAGGCAGATGCTTAACCAACTGAGCCGCCCAGGCACCCCTGGAGAACACATTTTAAACCAGTGCCTGTGGGATGCCTGAGTGGCTCAGTCAGTTAAGCGTCTGCCTTCAGCTCAGATCATGATCCCAGAGTCCTGGGATCAAGTCCCGCATTGGGCTACTTGCTCAGTGGGGAGCCTGCTTCTCCCTGTGCCCCTCACTCTAATCATGCTCTCTCTCTCTCTCTCTCAAATAAATAAATAACATATTTACAAACAAACCAACAAACCAGTGCCTGCTTTGAAGAGATTCTCACTTCCATCCCCTATTTTCATAATATAATAGATTGGTGTTGTGGGGTTCTTATGATGGAAAAGTCATCATGTTAGGGTTATTAGCTTTCCCAGTGCATGGCATGGATTATTCCCTTGTTTCTTGACTGTGCCAATTATCAATGTATTTCTTCTCAGCTCCACATTCACTCTTCATTCCCTGGTTGGCCACAAGGGACGTTTCTCCTTGACCTTGAGCACAGTGGTAAGCTTTATCAGCAGAGGGTGCTACTGGAGGGTCAGTGCAGTAGGAAGGGGCTTTTCTTTCTGGGTCCAGGCACTGCACTTTTGCTGTTTTTCTGGTTCCCCTGCATGTGGGTCAAAATGTGGTTGTGGGGGGACATGTGAGAGGTTCTCTGCCCCAGCCCTATGCCCAGGGCACACACACACCCCTGGCAATGTGACTGCCTGGCATGACCTGCTGACCACCTTCCTGGAGGCTTCCCTATGCAGACCCCATGCAGACGCCCAGGCCTGGGACCACTTTGCCTGTGAGTGGACCCCAGGCACCATGACCCCTCTGTGCTCGCCATCTGCTTGCTCCCTGGAAGGCTGCTTCCCACTTGCTCCTTGTCTGTGCTGAGCTTCTCTGTCACCCAGGTGTCTACAACCCTACCTTCTCCAACAAAGTTGGAATTCTAGCCTTGGGGAGGTGTGTCCTTCCTTGTGTTCCTTTGGGATACCCTTGGAGTTCTCATTACATATATATATTTTTAAGATTTTATTTATTTATTTGAGAGAGAGAAGGGGGAAGGGCAGATGAAGAGAGAGAGTCCCCAGCGGACTCCATGCTAAGCACAGAGCCTGCTGTGGGGCTCGATCTCCACAACTCCAAGATCATGACCTGAGCCAAAATCAAGAGTCGGACGCTCAACCAACTGAGCCACGCAGACGCCCCTCATTACATATTTATAGCTACCCTCTTGTCATAACTTGACAATTCTTTATATGAAGGATCTCATCCTGTACCCGGGCAGGCGATTCCTTTCCCATCTTGCCATCCCATCGGCTTTCTGCCTCCTAATTGGACCAAGGTTGATGCATTGAGTTTCAGAGTTAGGAGATATTTAGGGTAAGTCTTTGACGGCAAAAGCTGGTAGCACAGTTATCTAAGTGATGGGGAAAGGCCTGTCACAGGGAAATGGAAGTCCCTGAGAGAGTATCTGTAGTTGCACGAATTCATCTGGCCATGAGAGGGGTGGAAGACTGCTGAGGGGCACTGCGGGGTGGTGGCTGCCAGTTTCCCCAAGAGTGAATAGAAGCCTTGCCTCCACTCCACCAAGGTCAGTGGGGAGGACCATGATATGGGAAGGTCTCCGAACGTGGCTTCCTGGCCAGCTGCCTGGGAACCAGCATTCCTGAGAGTCTGCCCAAGGAATCTTCATTTAAAAACCCTCCTACTGGGATCTTTCAGCACAGGAAAAGCATGTGACCCCCCTGCCACGGGCAGTGCCTCCACCCAAGGCCCTTTCAAAGGAGGAGGCACCACCGGAGCAGGTTCCAAGATGGCGGGTGGGCCCCATGCAAACTTGGGCCCTGGGAATGCTCTTCCACAAAGTGGGGGCCTATGCCAGGGATTAAAGAGCCGCTGTGAACACTATTTAGGAACTGAATGAAGATTTCGTTGAGAAGGAAGAAAAATGAGGGGAAAACGGTCATTTCCAGCCTGGCCTGCAGGACCACCCTGGAGCCGGCCAAAGCCAAGCTCCTTTGGCCAAGCACGTTTACTTAAAATTTAAGGCGGCAGAGTTATTGGGCTGAAGCAGGTTGGCGGGGCCATCTGACGAGGTGGCGTAGGTGTGGGAAGTGAGAACTCACCCACATAGGTACATAGGCCTCAGAACAACGTGGGACACCCCTCAGGGGAAGGACGTGACAGTGGTCCTAGTGGGGACACCCAGCTGTGAGGGAGCTCTGGCCTGTGTGCCTAGTGCTCCTGAGGCGCTTGTCATGCTTCTGGTGCCCTGTCACATCCTGTCTGAGGCCCCACTTCCCACCCTGGCAGCTGTCCATGACCTCTCAAGCCTGTCAGCAGACCTCGCTCTGCCTCCTGAAGCAAGTCTGGATCCGCACATAGCGGGACCTGCGTGCCAGAGGGCTAATGGCCCTGGGGCCACCTCTCAACTGGCCTTTAAAAGTTCCTGACAGTTTCTGTCAGTCAAGCAAAGGATTCTTGATTTCAGGTCATGATCTTGGGGTTGTGGGATCAAGCCCCGTGTGGGGCTCCTCTCTCCCTATGCACCCCCCCCCCCCGGCCCGGCCTCTTTTCTCTCTCTTTAAAATAAATAAATAAATAAAATCTTAAAAAAAAGAAACAAAACAGTTCCCAAAAGCTATTTATTTTTGGGATTTGGGAATGAACAATCAGAATTCCTGGGAATTCTTGGGAAATCCTAAAGTCACAAATTATTCTGTATTACCATTGTATTTACAAAGGGAAAATCATATTGAGTATTTTTGCAGTGTAAAAAAGTATTTTAGTGCTATTCGCAAAGGGTTATAGCCTAAAGCAAATATTCTGGAAAACACCAGTGAACATTAAGCGATAGTATTTGAATAATGTAACATTCAGTATCTTAGCAGACTTAATAGCACCACACAGAATCAGGATGGCCAATTGAAGGACAATATTTCATTGCTTCCTAAATTTGTTATTTCTTGAATCATCAACATCGCAACTAGGATTTGTATAAGGTTCACTATGTGTATAAACTTATTAATATTCATCGTATTTGCAAGAATGACATTAGCAGCAGACCGGACCGGGAACACGCCCTTGTCACAGGGCCAGCAAGACACATGAGACTGGTGTTCCCCGGCTACATGCTCCTGCCTCGTTCTTGGAAACACTGACCTTAACCTTCTTCTACCTGTCAGCCTTTCTTGTGGGTCTGACTCAGTGGGCGTGTTTGAACCAGTGATATCTCTGTGTTGTGATTATTAAAATCGGTAATGCTTTTTCTCATTTTCATGAAGCCTCACATGATTTTTTTTTTTTTTTTGGCATTTTGGGTTTAGGATATATCCATTCCAGTAAGGTAGTCCCACAGGGAATATTATCAATGATTAGGTGCATAGATAAGTGAGTGTCCCCTGCCCTCAGTTGGGGTCATTCTTGGGTGTGCTGAATGATCTGGGTAACAAAGGCAGAAGAAAAATGATTAAATTTCCTTACTACCTGTGGCCCCTTGACAAGTCCTTGAAACAGACATAATGACATTCTTCTAGGGACTCAGCTGCCTGGATGTTGACACTTTGCTAAGGGCAAAAGGCAATCCTAACCCAACCCCCACACCCCCCACACCCACCCGCCCCAGGATCCTATAAGCCTACTTTAACATATAAAAATTCTTTTGGAAACTTCCTTTATCTCTAAATACCCCAAGATACTTGTTGGCAATCATCCCCCAAGCATATGGCCCACCGATATACATCTGAAGGGTCTCATGACTAAGGTTTTATTAGAGGGTAATAAATGACCTTTTCCCAACAATAGCTAGCCCCCTCAAGGTCCTGGAAACCTTGCTTCCAAAATTCCTTAGACAATTATGCCATCCCTAACCCTCTCCCAACTTGAAAGTATATGATGGGCCACTCCTCATGACCCCATTGCAGCTCCTTCTGCCCAGGGGTCCTGTTCCCATGCTTTAACAAAATAACCTTTTTGCACCAAAGATGTCTCAAGAATTCTTTCTTGGCTGTTGGCTTTGAACGCTAACGTTCTTTCCTCCATCACTGGGAACTTGCTGTCTCTTAGAACTCCCAGTGGGGCGGAGTTCCAGTTGCCAAGAGCAGTAACTAACTTGACAGCACAGCTTTAGTGGTTTCCCTGTCTAATTTCAACACTCCCTGTGAGCGTTCTTTTTACTTTTTTAGGGGGAGGTGTATTGAGGAGCTGATATGGGCTAAATTGTATCCTCCCCAGAAATCACAGGTTGAAGTCCCAAACCCCTCTTTGCAGATCGAGTCTTTAAAGAGGTAATAAAATGTAGGGAAGGAAACATAATTTTCTTCCCCCTTCTGCTTGGCTAAGACCACCCTATAATAAAAGACAGAGTAACAGGAGAAAAGAATTTAATTACGTATGTACTGGAGCCCACAAAGATGTGAGATGTAAAAGGTGGCCAGACGTTTGGGGCTTCTATACCATCCTGACCTAAGGGAAGGGACAAGGGTCTGGGGTGTCAAAAGGGGGGAAGGCAATTTGCAGAAGGGTGAGAAAAGGAAGTGTTGGTGTGTGTGTATGTGTGTGTTTTAAGATTTTATTTATTTATTTGAGAGAGAGTGAGAGAGAAGGGAGGGTCAGAGGGAGAAGCAGACTCCCTGCTAAGCAGAGAGCCTGACTCAGGGTTCCATCCCAGGACCCTGGGATCAGGACCTGAGCCAAAGGCAGATGCTTAACCATCTGAGCCACCCAGGCACCAGAAGTGTCTGGTGAGCAAAGTTTACCCTGCCTTGCCCCTAAGTCTCTCAGGTGAAGAAGTTTTCTCTCCTACAGCTCTCTTCTTGGTACAGGTCCCCTTTCTAATGTAAATTTCCTTTTTAAATGCAGATTTCCCTTACCACAGGGTAGCCGCACGGCTGTGTCTGCAGTTTCTCAAAATAATCAGCTCAAAATACAGTGAACTCTACCGAAATAGCGTTGTCTGGTGACAGATGGGAGCTACACTCGTGGGGAGCGTAGCATAACATATAGAGTTACTGAATCACTATGTTGTACACCTGAAACTAATGTGATCTTGTGTGTCAATCCTACTTCAATTCAATGAAAAAATGATAATAATAATAAAAAAAAAACAGAAAAGAAAAAAAAGAATTAGCGCAAACCAATTGTTATGCCAAAGAGACATATTTTGGGTGGCATATTCTGCTACCCTTCCTTAAGTTAAAATGAGGTCCTCAGTGTGGCCCCTTATACAGTACGACTGATGTCTTGTAAGAAGAGGAGATTGGGAAGGGGACATATGGAGAAGGAAGAAGTGTGAAGACTGGGAGAAGGTGGCTATGGACAAGCCAGGGAGGGAGGCCTGGACTAGATCCTTCTCTCATGGTTCTCAGTGAGAACCAACCCTGCTGAGGCCTTGATGTTGGACTTCCAGTCTCCCACACTGAGATAGTACCTTTCTGTGTATAAACCGCCTAGTGTGGGGGAATTTGTTATGGCCCCCCTAGAAAAGAAGACAGCTTTATCTCCAGGTAAAGGAGGTTCACTTGAATCTGTCTCATGGGCTGCTAAAGTTAAGAACCCAACCCGAGAGGTGGGCTGTCCTTCCTCCCTCACAACAATCTGGAGGGGAGGCTTTCCTATCTCTTGTTAACAGGTTAGCAAAGTGAAGCCGAGAAAGATAAAGCTGAGGGAGCCTTGGCTTCTCCTCTGGCCTGGGGCCTGCTTTGGTGTGGACCTCCTTGGAACAAGAAGGCCTTGGTCTTGCCTCCCAGAGAGAGCACGGTGGGAATGGCAAGGCTCTGGCGTCTCTCTAGAGGCCTGTTTATGTGGCACCGCTTTAAGGTTGGAAGGTAGCTGAGAGGAAAATGTTTTAGATTTCACCGTTTATGCTTCCACTCATGGGAGAGATCAGGCTCCTTCCAAAGGGGGGAAAAACCCCTACAAAACTCAGAATGCAGGAAGATATTGAGAGAATAATGCTTGACCTCCCCAAACTAGAAAGGATGATAGGTGTATTGATGATTCCAGGGAAGAATGAAGGGGGCTGATTCTCCAAGGATAAAGGAGGCAGTGGTCCCAAGATGCTGGGGGCTAGTGAGTGGCCGGGACCATGTTGAGTATCTCTGCGTGGGAAAGGGAGCTGGAACTAGGCCATGAGGTGGAGGAGGCCCAGAAGCCCGGCACTCTAATGTTTATGGGACAGGAAGATTTATCCAGGATAAGTGGCTCGAGATACTTGGAGACAGATGTGGTTCTCCTTCAGTGGTGCAGCCAGATCATCTGTTTTGCTTTCTCGTAAATATGTCTCTCTGAATGTCCACATGGGAGATTTGGAAATAAAACAAAAAAACATTTTCTATGAGCATGAAAGGCTTAATTTATTACCAGCCTTTCAACCAAATGAAAATGATTTGCTTTTGAAAAGACGGTTTGCTGAACAAATGTTTTAAAAAAGCAATAGATTATTGCAATTATTGTACCAATTTTTTAAAAAAATTTACCAACAGACAGACAGGTGTTCTGAGAATGTTTTCATACATTGTTCTCTGTGAAGGTAGAACTTGAAGTCGCCTGGGAAGAGTTTCATGTATAGTTGGGCTCTTTGAAGAAAGGTACAGACTTTCAGCTTGCTTATTCTGCTGTTCTTCTGTCCTGTGCCTGGGACACACTTCTAGGTGGGCTCTGAGAAGCTGTTGGAAATACTCGCTATTATACTGACCATAGAGATAATGCTGGTGTTCTTGTCCATTTCCCAAGGCTGGCACTCCATCAGGACCCAGGGGAGAAAAACCTTTTAGACTCTGCCACATAAATAAATAAATAAATAAATAAATAAATAAATAAATAAATAAATAAAAGCAGTCATGCTCTTGAGGGCATAGATGCTTTTATCTTGTGGATTGTGTGCATCTCGGAGATGGTCAGCTTCCCTCTTGTTACCGGTGAAGAGGTTGACAACAAGGCTCCACAAAATGTGCCCCATTTGGCATGTGAACTATTTTGAGCTGAAGGCAGTCAAGACCGAGCAGATTCAAGAAAAACTTAGACAGACATAGGCATAAAACTGGCTCAGAGAGGAAGGAGAGGAAAGATGGCAGAGGCGTAGGGGACCCTATTTCAACTGGTTCCCGGAATTAAGCTGGATATCTACCAGACCACTCTGAGCACCCACGAAACCAGCCTGAGATGTAAGAAGATCTGGATCTCTACAAACAGAATATTGCAGGCGGTTGGTTTTGAGGTACAAAGCGGAGAGCCGTGATTCTGCAGGCAGATATCGGAGGATAAATGGTGGCGGGAAGGTGCCTGGCCGTGGGGATCCTATACCGCCGGTGAGTGACAGCCTCGTGCACTGCGGACGGGCACAGACTCGCAGACCGGTAGCGGTGGGGAAAGGACTTTAGCACCTGTGATCTGGGGGCGGCTGGCAGTTTTAGAAGCACAAAGGGCAGAGACGTGCCCCGACCTGGAGGCAGGACTGGGGGCACTGAGGAGGGGTGCACAACCCAGGACGCTGCAGTTTATAGCAGCACGGACAGAAACGGAGACAGTGTGGCCTGGAGAGCTCACTGAAGAACAGACTGAAGTCTTTCTGCTCTGAGGCAGAGGGTTGGAAACGGTCTCTTCTGCTCTGACTTGCGGAAGAGACGCGGAAAGCCACCAGGGAAAGGCGCCAGAGAACAAAAGCCCCAAAGACTGATTCCCACTGAGCCCATCCCCCGCCACAGGGGTGCAGGGCAACTCCGCCCAAACAGGGTTGCCTGAGTAACAGCGTGGCAGGCCCCTCCCTCAGAAGACAGGCTGGGAAAACAAGAGGCCAGCAACCCTAAGGTCCCAAGAAAACAGGTGCATCTTGCTTGGGTTCTGGTCAATAATTTGGACTCTATACATTCCCTCAAACACCCATCAACAGAATGACTAGGAGGAGGAGCCCCCAAAATAGAAAAGACTCAGATTATGACTTATGCTGCAGATTTACAAATGGATGCAGGTATAACTAAGATGTCAGAGATGGAATTCAGGCTAGCAATTGTGAAGACAATGGCTAGAATGGAGAAATCAATTAATGGCAATATAGAGTCTCTAAGGGCAGAAATAAAAGGTGAATTGGCAGAACTTAAAAATGCTATCAATGAGATCCAATCCAATCTAGATAATCTAACAGCTAGGGTAACTGAGGCAGAAGAGCGAATAAGCGACCTGGAAGACAATATAATAGATAAAAAGGGAAAAGAGGAGGCCAGGGAGAAACAACTCAGAATCCATGAAAATAGAATCAGAGAAATAAGTGACACCATGAAGCGTTCCAATGTTAGAATAATTGGAATCCCAGAGGGAGTAGAGAGAGAGAGAGGACTAGAAGATGTATTGAGCAAATCATAGCTGAGAACTTCCCTAATCTCGGGAATGAAACAAACATTCGCATCCTAGAGGCAGAGAGGACCCCTCCCAAGATCAAGGAAAACAGGCCAACACCCCAGCATGTAATAGTAAAACTTGCAAATCTTAGAACCAAGGAAACCATCTTAAGGGCAGTTAGGGGGAAGAGATTCCTTACATACAGAGGGAGGAACATCAGAATAACGTCAGACCTATCCACAGAGACCTGGCAAGCCAGAAAGGCGTGGCAAGACATATTCAGGGTACTAAATGAGAAGAACATGCAGCCAAGAATACTTTATCTGGCAAGGCTTTCATTTAGGATGGATGGAGAGATGCAGAGCTTCCACGACCGGCAGAAACTGAAAGAATATGTGACCACTAAGCCGGCCCTGCAAGAAATATTAAGGGGGGTTCTATAAAAGGAGAAAGACCCCAAAAGTGATATACAACAGAAATTTACAGGGACAATCTATAAATACAATGTCTTCACAGGCAACATGATGACAATTCATATCTTTCAATAATCACTCTCAACGTGAATGGCCTAAATGCTCCCATAAAATGGCACAGGGTTGCAGATTGGATAAAAAGACAGGATCCATCCATATGCTGCCTACAATTATTTTGAACCTAAAGATACATCCAGACTGAAAGTGAAGGGATGGAGATCCATCTTCCATGCCATCGGACCTCAAAAGAAAGCTGGGGTAGCAATTCTTATATCAGACAAATTAGATTTTAAACTAAAGTCTGTAATTAGAGACACAGAAGGACACTATATCATTCTTAAAGGGTCTATCCAATAAGAAGATATAACAATTGTAAATATCTATGCCCCCAACATGGGAGCAGCCATCTACATAAGCCAACTGTTAACCAAAATAAAGAGTCATATTGATAACAATACGTTAATTGTAGGAGACCTCAATACTCCACTCTCAGCAATGGACAGATCATCTAAGCAGAAAATCAACAAGGAAACAAGAGCTTTGAATGATACATTGGACCAGATGGACCTCATAGATATTTACAGAACATTCCACCCTAAACAACAGAATACTCATTCTTCTCAAGGGCACATGGAACTTTCTCCAGAGGAGACCACATACTGGGTCACAAATCAGGTCTCAAAGGATACCAAAGATTGAGATTATTCCCTGCATATTCTTAGACCACAATGCTTTAAAACTGGAACTCAATCACAAGAAGAAATTTGGCAGAAATTCAAACACTTGGAAGCTAAAGACCACTCTGCTCAAGAATGTTTGAGTCAACCAGGAAATCAAAGAAGAACTTAAACAATTCATGGAAATCAATGAGAACAAAAACACATCAGTCCAAAACCTATGGGATACTGCAAACGTGGTCCTAAGGGGGAAATACATAGCCATCCAACCCTCACTCAAAAAAATAGAAAAATCCTGAATTCACCAACTAACTCTACACCTTAAAGAACTAGAGAAAAAGCAACAAACGATGCCTGAGCCACACATTAGAAGAGAAATAATTAAAATTAAAGCAGAGATCAATGAATTAGAAACCAGAAACACAGTAGATCAGATCAACGAAACTAGAAGTTGGTTCTTTGAAAGAATTAATAAGATTGATAAACCACTGGTCAGACTTATCCAAAAGAAAAGAGGAAGGACCCAAATTAATAAAATTATGAATGAAAGGGGAGAGATCACAACTGACACCAAGGAAATAGAAACAATTATTAGAAATTATTATCAACAACTGTATGCCAATAAACTGAGCAATCTGGATGAAATGGAGGCCTTCCTGGAAACCTATAAGCTGCCAAGACTGAAACAGGAAGAAATTGACAACATGAATAGGCCAATAACCAGTAACGAGATTGAAGCAGTGATCAAAAACCTCCCAAAAAACAAGAGTCCAGGGCCTGATGGATTCCCTGGGGAATTCTACCAAACATTCAAAGAAGAAATAATACCTATTCCCCTGAAGTTGTTTCAAAAAATAGAAACAGAAGGAAAACTTCCAAACTCATTTTATGAGGCCAGTATTACCTTAATCCCCAAACCAGGTAAAGACCCCATCAGAAAGGAGAAAAGGAGAATTTCAGACTGATATCCCTGATGAATATGGATTCCAAAATGCTCAACAAAATCCTAGCTAATAGGATCCAACAATACATTAAAAGGATCATCAACCACGACCAAGTGGGATTTATCCCCAGGATGCAAGGGTGGTTCAACATTCGCAAATCAATCAATGTGTTAGAACACATTAATAAGAGGAGGGAGAAGAACCATATGGTTTTCTCAATTGATGCAGAAAAAGCATTTGACAAAATACAACATCCTTTCCTGATTAAAACTCTTCAGAGTATAGGGATAGAGGGAATATTCCTCAAATTCATAAAATCCATCTATGAAAAACCCACCGTGTCCCTTAAGATCAGGAACACGTCAAGGATGCCCACTCTCACCACTGTTGTTCAACATAATACTAGAAGTCCTAGCAACAGCAATCAGACAACAAAAAGAAATAAAAGGTATTCAAATTGGCAAAGAAGAAGTCAAACTCTCTCTTTTCGCAGACGACATGATACTTTATGTGGAAAACCCAAAAGACTCCACCCCCAAATTACTAGAACTCATCCAGCAATTCAGTAATGTGGCAGGATACAAAATCATGCACAGAAATCCATTGCTTTCTTATACACTAACAACGCAACTGTAGAAAGAGAAATTAGAGAAACGATTCCATTTACAATAGCACCAAAAACCATAAGATACCTCGGAATAAACCTAACCAAAGAGGTAAAGGATCTATACTCTAGGAACTACAAAACACTCATGAAAGAAATTGAAGAAGACACAAAAAGATGGAAAAGTATTCTATGCTCATGGATCGGAAGAATAAACATTGTTAAAATGTCTATGCTACCCAGAGCAATCTATACCTTCAATGCCATCCTGATCAAAATTCCAATGACATTTTTCAAAGTGCTGGAACAAACAATCCTGAAATTTGTATGGAATCAGAAAAGAGCCTGAATCGCCAAGGAAATGTTGAAAAAGAAAAACAAAGCTGGGGACATCACATTGCCTGATTTCAAGCTATATTACAAAGCTGTGATCACCAAGACAGCATGGTACTGGCACAAAAACAGACATATAGACCAATGGAACAGAATAGAGAACCCAGATATGGACCCTCAACTCTATGGTCAAATAATCTTTGACAATGCAGAAAAAAACATGCAATGGAAAGGACAGTCTCTTCAATAAATGGTGCTGGGAAAATTGGACAGCCACATGCAGAAGAATGAAACTTGACCATTCTCTAACACCATTCATGAAGATACACTCAAAGTGAATGAAAGACCTCAATGTGAGACAGGAATCCATCAAAATCTTAGAGGAGAACATAGGCAGTGACCCACAGCAACTTCTTTCAAGATACATCTCCAAAAGGGGAACCCTCCTACACTGTTGGTGGGAATGCAAGCTGGTGCAGCCACTCTGGAAAACAGTGTGGAGGTTCCTCAAAAAGTTGAAAATAGAGCTACCATATGATCCAGCAATTGCACTACTGGGTATTTACCCCAAAGATACAAAAGTAGGGATCCGAAAGGGTACGTGCACCCCGATGTTTATAGCAGCAATGTCCACAATAGCCAAACTGTGGAAAGAGCCAAGATGTCCATCAACAGATGAATGGATAAAGAAGAAGTGGTATATATATACAATGGAATATTATGCAGCCACCAAAAGGAATGAGATCTTGCCATTTGCAACGACGTGGATGGAACTGGAGGGTATTATGTTGAGTGAAATAAGTCAAACAGAGAAAGACATGTATCATATGATCTCACTGATATGAGGAATTCTTAACTGCAGGAAACAAACTGAGGGTTGCTGGAGTGGGGGGTGGGGTGGGAGGGATGGGGTGACTGAGTGATAGACACTGGGGAGGGTATGTGCTCTGGTAAGCGCTGTGAATTGTGCAAGACTGTTGAATCTCAGATCTGTACCTCTGAAACAAATAATGCAATATATGTTAAAAAAAAAAAAAGAAGAAGAAGAAGAAGAAGAAGGTAGCAGGAGGGGAAGAATGAAGTGGGGGAAATCGGAGGGGTAGATGAACCATGAGAGACGATGGACTCTGAAAAACAAACAGGGTTCTAGAGGGGAGGGGGGTGGGAGGATGGGTTAGCCTGGTGGTGGGTATTGAGGAGGGCACATTCTGCATGGAGCACTGGGTGTTATGCACAAACAATGAATCATGGAACACTTCATCTAAAACTAATGATGTAATGTATGGGGATTAACACAAGAGTAAAAAAAAAGTCTAAAAAAAGAAAAAAAAGATACGTCTCCAACAGCTAGTGAAACAAAAGCAAAAATGAACTTTTGGGATTTCATCAAGATAAAAAGCTTCTGCACAGCAAAGGAAACAGTCAACAAAACAAAGAGGCAACCACAGAAAGGGAGAAGATAATTGCAAATGACACTACTGATAAAGGGCTGGTATCCAAGATCTATAAAGAACTTCTCAAACTCAACACCGAAAAAACAAATAATCAAGTCAAAAAGTGGGCAGAAGATATGAAAAGACACTTCTCTGAAGAAGACATACAAATGGCTAACAGACACATGAAAAAATGTTCATCATCATTAGCCATCAGGGAAATTAAAATCAAAACCACACTGAGATACCACCTTACACCAGTTAGAATGGCAAAAACGGACAGGGAAAGAAACAACAAATGTTGGAGAGGTTGTGGAGAAAGCGGAACCCTCTTACACTGTTGGCGGGAATGCAAGATGGTACAGCCACTTCGGAAAACAGTGTGGAGGTTCCTCAAAAATTTAAAAATAGAGCTACCCTATGACCCAGCAATTGCCCTCCTGGGTATTTACTCCAAAGACACAGATGTAGTGAAAAGAAGGGCTGTACAGGCCATTCCCCTGTAAGACCAGGGCCCTCATTCACCTGACTACCAGGGGCGCGACCCGCTGACTACTCACAGCCATGTTTCCAAAAAGAAACCCCAATGTTCACAGCAGCAATGTCCACAATAGCCAAACTGTGGAAAGAGCCAAGAAGCCCTTCAACAGATGAATGGATAAAGAAGATGTGGTCCATATATACAATGGAATATTACTCAGCCCTCAGAAAGGATGAATACCCAGCTTTTACATCAACATGGATGGAACTGGAGGAGATTATGCTAAGTGAAATAAGTCAAGCAGAGAAAGTCAATTCTCATATGGTTACACTTATTTGTGGAACATAAGGAATAGCATGGAGGACACTAGGAGAAGGAAGGGAAAAATGAAAGGGGGAATTGGAGGGAGAGATGAACCATGAAAGACTATGGACTCTGAGAAACAAACAGGGTTTTAGAGGGGAGGGGGGAGGGGGGATTGGTTAGCCCGGTGATGGGTATTAAGGAGGGCATGTACTGCATGGAGTACTGGGTGTTATACGAAAACAATGGATCATGGATCACCACATCAAAAACTAATGATGTATTGTATGGTGACTAACACAACATAATAAAATTAAAAAAAAAAAAAAGACTGGCTCAGAGAGAGCTACTACATGTAAGCACTTTTATCTGAATGAAATATCTGTAGGGCAGGGCAAACATCTCATTACCAAACATTTGCTCTTCTTATTGTCCTGGGAGTTACCCTCCTCCCCTTTGAAGCCCCGGGACCCTATCCTATTCCTTAGCTTATGATAGCATAGAAGCCTCAATTGCCTGACTTGTCTTTGGGTATCAAGTTATTATGTGGACTCCCCTAGACATACATAATGAAAAATTTTTTCCTGTTAATCTATCCTATGTTGATTTGATTATTAAGCCAGCCAAAGAATCAAAAAGGGTAGAGAAAAAAATTTTCCTCCCCTAGCACCAGTCACTGGGAAGCTTACAATCCAGTTTGTGGCTCATGTTTAATAGCTGAGTAGTGCATTCAGGACAACTCTTGTGTGCTAAATGAAATTTTATTTTATTATTTTCTCATCTCTAGTAGTTCTGTTCTCTCTCTTTACCTTTGTTCATCTTGTGGTATGGGATTTTATAGGCTTTGTGGAAGTCTTTTAGACTACAACACTATAGTGGATCCTGGGACATGGTGCCCGAATCTCCCTGTAAGACCAGGGCCCTCGTTCACCTGACTACCAGGGGCGCGACCCGCTGACTACTCACAGCCATGTGCCTCTCCAAGAGTTGTCCTGTCTGTGTCTGAGGGAGCTGTCTCACACAAGGCCATACTCCTTCCCTGGGGGCAGTTCACACCCAAGGAGTGGTCGATGGAGGCCTGGCAACCTTGCCTCAGTTGAAAACAACTCAGCTTTGGAGCCATTAAAGTCTGTTTCCTCGGAAACCTGACCAACAATAGTTGGTGTCAACAGTGAGCTGAGGTAGCAGATTCAACAATGGGACTTTGGAGCTGGGTCACTACTAGCCACTGGCAGTAAAATCCCCCATCTCCGTGGTAGGTGAGGTACTGACTGTCTCTGGCATGGGCAGAATTATACTGGTAGAACTTTCACTAGTGGGAAGCTGGCCTGGGACGCCAGAGGAAGGTGAGCATGGTGGGCATACTATCTAAGGCATTTAGATGCTTGGTAAAATGTTAAAAGTTAGAAATCATAATGCTATTCATGGGGCTCTGAATACACACTGGAGAAACACAACGAAAGGCCAAGGATGGTTAATCACCAATGTAAGGCTAAGTGTGAGAACAAGAAGCCCTCCTTGGCAGCTTTTAAAGGCATTTCTTTCTTCCAGCCAGAGGACAGAAAAAAGCCCAGGATTTGACTGGGGACTTAATATAAGAGTAGGGGAATCTTCTGGAAGATGGAATTCTCAAGCCTGACAGATCCTGAGCAGATTAAGGGTGAGACCTGACACTCGGGATGGGGACATCTGGGTTGATGTACTGAAAAATCTTTTATTTCCAGATTTCCCTGAACCCTCTGGGCCTGCACAGTGGGCCCATTCTTCCCTGTTAAATTCTAGCACTCCTTCCTTCCCTAAAGGTGATGCAGAGGCCTTTGCCTTAAAGATAAAATGCGCCTTCCCCAAGGGTGTGTGCTATGGTGAGCGCTTTGAATTGTGCAAGACTGTTGAATCACAGATCTGTACCTCTGAAACAAATAATGCAATATATGTTAAAAAAAAAAAAAAGAAGATAGCAGGAGGGGAAGAATGAAGGGGGGGAAATCGGAGGGGGAGACAAACCATGAGAGATGATGGACTCTGAAAAACAAACTGAGGGTTCTAGAGGGGAGGGGGGGTGGGAGGATGGGTTAGCCAGGTGATGGGTATTAAAGAGGGCACATTCTGCATGGAGCACTGGGTGTTATGCACAAACAATGAATCATGGAACACTACATCTAAAACTAATGATGTAATGTATGGTGATTAACATAACAATAAAAAATGTACCTCCCCCAGTCAGGACCTGTCTCCACCTTCTGTCCTGGCCTCCAGATCAGTAACTAGGGTTCAGCCACAATCTGAGCTGGCCAGCTACAGGCTGGGCTTGCAGAGGAAGGACAGGGACTGTACCATGAAGGAGCTGTGGGACTCTGTCAACTATTAGCAGGACTCAGGAGAGTATGCATAGGACAGGGTCCTCAGCTGCTGGATGGAGGGGAGAACAGAACATTGGATATGGAAAACTTTATTGACAGGGAACACTCTCCCGTGATATAGGATTTCGCATTCTTGCTGGGAATCTGGGAAATGATGCTAACACACAGCTAGCATGGTTCTTGGAAGCTTGGAGAAAGCAAAGCTGTACACTAAGTGAAGTAGAAATCCTAGAACAGTCATTTCAGGTGAAGATAGAAGGGAATCAATCAAAGGGCTCAGAGACATAGGCATACGACTGGGTGTACTATGTATATAGAATACAGACCAGAAAGCCCACCATCTGAGTTTGTGCCAAAGAAGAACCTGGAGGTCACTCCACCTACCAAAGGGCTAAGGAATGTCCTGGGAAGAGGGTGGCAGCATCATTGGGAAGGTGAATAAGTAGACTTTATAGGCCATGGCCAATATGATAGATGCTGTTCCAGAAATGGACTTCCGGACAGCAATGGGCCAAGTGGTCATGCTTAACCATCAGGACGAGGTGTCCTTAACTGTTCTAGTGACCAGGAAGGTCAGAATAGCAGTCAGGGATGGCTAAACATGCAGGGAGCTGAGGAGGTGGTTAGTAGGATAGGGAGTAGCATAAGTCAGGACAGAGGGACAGACTACAAACACCTTGCTTGATCTATATAATAAAAAGAAATGATAAATGAATTATCAGGAGGCTGAGGGCAGCTGCCCCAAGAAAAACTCAGGATGCCTTGCCCATTTTCCAGACTCGAGCCAGTTACCTGATGGGAACATTAGTGACTGTAGGAAAGCCTGTCTCCCCAGCACAAAGGACCCTGTAACAGCACAGCAGGTGCAAGATGTCCCTACTGGGTTTCTACCATTTGTAGCCTGGTATGCTGGTTGCTCTGAGAGACCTGGCCTTGGAGTCAAAAGACTACAGCTGGACCCAGGCTCTACCATTGATCATCTGCTATGGGCCAGGTCATATCACCTCTCTGGGCCCACTGCCAAACAGGGCAGAGGTCAGGAGGTGGGTGATAATGGGATCTCTGTGATGTCTTGGAACCATGAGCACCTGACTATCCATATCTGATTCTCCTCAAGAGGATCCTAATCACTTGGGGTCAGATGTCTTGGCTTCCCCATGAGTATCTACAAAAGCACACATGCACTTGGTCTTCAGGAACTACTTGTTGGCTGATTACTGTCAGTTTCTCTTTAGGTAACTTATAGGAAATGATCCTTTAAATGGATAAAATGGGATATTTTTACAACTGCTTTCTCAACTTCATCCTGGCTGTGTTGCTATGGAACTTGGCCCTGGAGTTGGCATTCGACTCCTTACTCACTGACTGTCCAACCTTGGGCAAGAAACTAACTTCAAAACCTCAGGGTCAGGAGGCAAATACCCCTCAGATTAAACGAAGGACTCCTTTCCCAGGGGGAATTAAGTGCTTCCCATCTGTACTTGTAGTATGGGGCCTCTGACCCCATCTGAACACTCCTTACACCATGTTGTTGAGTTCACTGGAACACTTGGAAGGCAGGCTTACTCATCCATAGTGGCCATGTCCCCCTAAGACAGATCATTGACCATAGTTGACCCCTAAACTGCCTCTCCCCCCTTTTTTCTCTTGTGTCCTCTCTGAAACCTGTTCTCTAACCAATCTGGGAATTCTGATGTCTCCTTAACCCTCCTTTTATTGAAAACTTTAGATGCAACAGATCCCTGTGTTCATTTCAATTGATGAGACCCAACACCAGGAGCCTAACTTTCAGGAGGAAAATGTCTGTGCTTGATTTAGACTCTGGCTGGGCTAACACAACACCAGCTGGATGAAAAAGAGAAAAGAAAAGAAAAGGCTTTAAAAGAGGCTATTTCAAAATACCTAGACATTTGGCCCCACTGGATGCGGCCTGGGTGTGGAGTAAGTTTTCTGGGCTTTGGATGCTTCTGACCTTTTGTTCAGACAAAGACCATGGTTAGAGAAGGCCTTGCCTTCTAGTCTCTAATCCTCCACTCCCTTTTCCTAAAACCCATTTCCCTGCCCTTTAATCATTTTTATTGCTTTTCCCTGGACCATCTCCAGGTCTTGTCATCTCTCTTAAAATGCAGAGGCCACAAACTGGCTAAAGAATGCTAATGAGGAAGGGAACAATATGGAGTCCATTAGGAGGATTAATTCCTAGCCCCCTGCATATGCTGCTAATTCATCCCAGCTTTTAAAGTCCCATCCAGGAGGCACCCTCGCATTCAGACTGTGGTCCTCCATGACCCGAGTTGCTTTCACTGCTGTGCTGCTCATGGGCACACCGTTCCCGAGCTCAGACCTACTTGGTTTGGCTTGTGCTTCGGGTCAGGCTACCTTGTATTGTTTTCATTTGCTTTGGGTGAAGCTCTTTTATTTTAAAGACTTGCCAGGAATTTAGCCTCAGTTCACAATCTGCAAACTCCCGGCTGCTTCGTCAAGCTCAGCAGCAAAAATACTCGAAGATGCTCCATGCCTGGTATGGTGGCCTGAGGACACATGGCACAGAGGATGCTGGGAGTGTCTTGCTCTGTCCCGGCTGCGCAGTCATGGGGCTGACCTGGAGCTACACCAGCAGGCAGCCTTGCCTGGCTCATCTTCAAGCGCCACTGAAGGAATGGTGTTTTACCAGTCAGGGCTGCAAGACGCAGCAGTCTCCATGACCTTGGTGGCTGGGCTGGGCTGGGCTGCTGTGGATTTGTAAAACACATATGATGAAAGGCTGCACTTGGCACTTTCTCATTCTAACATTAAATGAAATCAGAAAGCATAGCTTTATTTTTTTAAAGATTTTATTTATTTATTTGAGAGTGAGAGCAGGGGGAAGAGCCGAGGGAGAGGAAGAGGGAGATAATCTCTAGCAGAGTCAGACTTGGGGGCTTGATCCCACAACCCTAAGATCATGACCTGAGCTGAAACCAAGAATCGGACATTTAACCGACTGAGTCATCCAGGGTCCCTGGAAATCATGGCTTTGTACTGTAACTACGGGAAGTCTGTGGGGCAGAGGGAGTTGCTTCATATAATATTGTAGAGTTCTCTGCTAAGTAAACCAAAGATGCTGCTTGGAGAATGCAGACACTGGCTGAGGTGGGACTTTCCTGAGTTGGTTGTCTCAGGGGCCAGGGAATACTCAGGTCAAGGATGAGCCTTGACCCCTTGGGGCTGTTGGATACAGAGATTGAACTTGGGTTGGGGCCAGAAATCCTAGTTCTCAGGAACGCCCCTGGCCTCTTGCCGGCTGTGGGTCTTGCAGTCTTTTCATCTGTGTTTAGAAAAAAAAAAAGGGATTTTGCATGCATATCTCTCAAAGTTGCTTTGAGGATCAAACAAGACAGTGGATGTTGTAGGGCTTTGTATATGCTAAAGGATTCTACAGTAGGAGGCAAAACTTACATATCAGTTCAAATTGGGTTTGGTGGCACATAAGAGAATAAAACCCCCAAATCAAATGGGCTTAAATACAATATAAATGCTTCCCCCTCTGCAAAAGGGCAGAGGTTTGCATTCCTGGGCAGGTGTGGCAGGTCCATGAAATCACTAGCCTCCTAGACTGCTTCCAGCTTTGCTACATATGGCCTCATCTTTATGGCCCAAAATGGCTCCTAGATTTCCAGCCATCACACCCCAACACCAGAGAGCAAGATAATGGAAGACTTTCTGGAAGTTGCCCAGAAAACCTCCATTTTTATCTTGTTGACTAGAACTTAATCACCCACTGTACCCAGGGGCAGGGGTGACTGGAGAGTGGGGTGTTTTGTCTGGGCAGCATTGTGTCCAGCTAGACGTTAAGGTTCAGTAGCCAGGGGAGGAGGGGGATGGGCATTGTGGGGAAGCTAGCAGTAAAGAGAGCGTTCAGACTCACTCTGATTTGGTTCTCTTATCTTTGAAACAAGGGGTTTTTACTTCACCAGTGTTTCCACTCCTCATTCATATAACACCTCCATGGTGTGGCCATGTTCAAGATCTGCGTATACCTCTGGCCAGTGCTAGAGTCTGCAGACCACCCATGGGGGTGATTTGCTCAGCACTCTTCCAGTTGACTCTCTTTGAGCTTCTGTTCATTTGGAAAGGAAATTTTATGCCATTCCTATAATTGGAAAACCAGCATTACTTGCCATGAAGAGAAGAGAAGTATGAAAAAAAATCGAGGAAAATAAAAACAAGAAATTATTATTAAATTCTGGCCAAATACAGTTAGCTTCCCGTGGCTCAGAGCCTGAGGTCCTTGCCCGATTTGCTGAAGAGGATGATGGGTGTGTGTGCAGCAGTGTTAGAGAAATAGCATCACCAAACTGTAACTTCCTTCTTGCTCTAAGGAGAAGGATCAAAAACTTTCTCGCTGTGTTAATTTCTTATAATGTCACATTACTATCACCTGAGGTCATCTTATTTTCCATACATAGTGTACCCTTTAGGAGACATGCTATTCTATGATTTCTTTTTCTTGTACTAAGAGTTTTAAACGACATGGTTTTTCTCCAGGAATGTGCCCTCATTGAACTGGTCCAAATACTGCTATTTTGCCTCAGGCATTTTCCAAGGGAACCGGGACTTTCGGGCTGTCCTAAAGTGCAGAGGCCCAGGTGATGCCTTGAGGTTGTTCTAATAAGACATTCCAAGAGCCTGAGCTCAGACCCGGGAGGCCAGGAGGCCAGGTGTGGGAGGTCCATGCCAACAGAATGACCCATTTCCATCAGATTTGCTGCCAAAATAAAGGCCAGGAAGAGGCCCCAGGTCAAAAGTCAGGGGACTTCTCCTGAAGGCTGAAGATCCCACCCATTTGGCTACTGTTCTTACAGTAAGGCAGCCTACAGCCTGCACGGCTGCCTCCCACCCTCCGTGACTCCCTGCAAGGACCTTACAGAAGTGTCCTAACTTGGAAAAATATCTGAGTAAACATGGTGAAGACGGGGAACCTGGCTTGGCTTTTTCCACAGCATGTTTCAGAAAGCCCTGGGAATTGGAGACAGATCCTATGGAGAGTCTACTTGGACGTAGCTTTCTTAATTTTCATTTTCTGTGGCTGATTCTGCTAAATTATTTTGGGGGGGAAATGGCTTGCTCTTTTATAATAGTTAAAGATAGCTGTTGGGTCCCCATCAAATTCAGTAGGAACCAGAGCACTTGGGTAAAGCTTTGACTGCTGGTTAAAACCTAATCTACAAACAAACTCAGATGCAGATCCATAAGTACTTTGAATTTGGGAATGGTATAACTGGCTTAGCTGGCCCAATGCTGATTGACAGGGCTTTAGGGGAAAAATCTTACTGGGGTTCCATTGGCATGTATGTGTGGAGGATGGGAGATAATGGTAGGGGGCCTTCGGAGTAGGGGGATATTACACATTGGGAGCATGAGTTGGGTAGATGTGCAGTGTTGGAGCTGTTGGAGTATCGTGTTCATAGCGGGTAGGACTGGTGGGGCCAAAGGGAGGCAGGAGGATAGATGGGGTGAGAGGTGGAAAGGTAGAGCCATGGGGCTGAGGACTCTGGCATATGGTGCGTAAGAAATGATGTCATGTGAGGGTGAGGTGGGTTGTTGTGTCGTAGTATGGGTTTGAAGGATGCATGTGGTCTACACCGCTCTGCAGAGGGGAAGGAATGAGAAAGGACAAGATGGCGGGCGGGGACAAGAACAGGGCAGAGGCCAGGAGCAGCTACTTGTTCCATTTTCTCAGAGGAGAAATCTGTGCCAATTCTGTGGGGAGTGCAGAGATGGGGCCACCATGGTGCCTGCTCTGCATGACTTGTGCCTTCTGGAACCAGGGCCACGTGCTTGGGAAAGCCTGGGTTAGTCCACGTGCTTTACTGAAGCTGTTTTCAGCCTTCACCTACTGATGTGCTTCCTGGATCTCCAAGGAATACAATATATGGGCTCAACCTCAGAATCTGTGCTTTTTTCTGGGATAACTAACAATCAAAGACAATTGGGGTAAGGCATTTGCTCACCTCTGGAAGGACCCTAGTTTATCACTTGTTCATTCTTTCATTCATTCCAACATTTGCTGAGCACCAATTCCATCAGTACTTTAACCTCAAAAACTCCCATGATACCAGGGGAAATCGACGTTTAAACCCATGACTAAACCCAATAAGCATAACTGGAGAGCCTCATAAAATTTCCAGGGCAGTTGAGAGAAGGTAGCTCAGCTTTGCTTGGCAAACTGGCCTGAGATTCAGCAGTTGACCCCAGCTGTGTGGTGCCTTCAGTGTGGTTACAGCCCAGAGTGAGATGCAGGTGGGTGGGAAATGGTGCCCATGCAGTTTCTAGTGGGCATTGGGTGCCATGCAAAGGCATTAGCCAGTAGGTCAGCCATTCTGGTGTGGACCACACCAGCACCTCAGGGTGGACAAAAGATATTTGAGGGAAAAGAGCATCATGGGGTCAAATGCACTTAAGATAAGTGAGAGTCCAGAAGTCAGGCAGCATTACTGGAGCATTCTCAGAGCCTTTTCTGTGTTGATGTGCAGTGTGAGTCTCTGGGGGGTTGTTTCATGCAGGGCTGGCCACGAGCTCACTGTTGGTGGAGTGCTTAATGCTGTATCACATCGTGGGAAAGGCTGCTGTGGGCTGAGGAGAGTCACAAAGGGCTTTCAGCAACAGAGTGGCCTGGGCGGATTTTAGAGAGATCACTTTGGTAGCTCCTATGAAGGATGCATGAGAGGGTACTCAGACAGATGAAAAGGACATTATCACATATGTGTCACATATGGGCTGACCCCAAGCTTTCTTCTGTAGTCAGCCTCCCCACCCCTCTCTTCAGGGGAAACCTCTCCCACATGTGAACTCTGAAGGCAATTTATCTGAATGTCTTCCATGGAGAGCTACTATATTATCTCCCCGACGAAAGAATGAAATAATTGAGGGCAGACCCTTCATCTTTTTTCTCCCCCAGACTTTTCATCTTATTATGCTTCAGTAGATACACTATAAGTTCAATCTTCCAGGGTATTCTTCACACAGGATACTTCAATCCATTCCTTTTGGTAAACAGTGACCAACACAATGCAAGGTAAATAAATCTACATATGTGCTAAGAGCTCAGGGAGGACACACAGCCATGCGCAGGCTACTTGTCAAGGATGGCTCTACAGGACAAATTACGCTTGAAATTGATTTGGAGGAAGGGGAGATTTTAGATGGAATGAATGGAGAGAGGCAAACACATCCTGAATAACACAGCGGTGGAGTGGGGTGGCTGGAAAGATCCACATAGGCTCATGGATTCAGCTGAACCAGAGCAGTGTAATGTGGTGAGGATTAGGGAACACAGAGCAGTCTGAGTGAGTTGGGGATGGATTATGGAGATTTGTGAAGGTGGACGGAAGACAGGGATTTCTTATGATGGCTGGTCATCTCCAGATGTGTTCCCGCAGAATGGTCTGTGTCTCAGAGCCTGGTTCTCTAGAAAATTCAATATGTGGCAGAGATTCCCATCCTCCATCATCTATTTTCTCTGATACTAGGCATATAGCTAGACTGTATTTCTGAGCCTCCTTCCAGAGCACACATGTCACGTGATAAGTTTCTCCCTGGTGGAATCCGAACAGAAGTGGTCCATGCTACTCCAGGCCATGATCATGACTGTGTTTGGACCATGCAAACAAAGGCCATGCCCTCATGCTTGGCAGAGATAAAAAGGAAAGAATCTGCACCCACAAATGACCATGGAGGTCATCATGCCCACCTTACACATAGGATGAGAATATGAAGATCAGATCAGGAATAGTACAAAACAGAAGTTTGGAAGGTACAGATCACTACTTACATGTGAAAACTTTGATTTGAGGAACAGATTTTTAAAATTGGTTTTTAGTATATTCATTAGGTTGCACAATCACCACTGTTTATTATTATTCCAGAACATTTTCATTATCCCAAAAAGAAACCTCGTAACCATTAGCAGTCACTCTCGACCCACTGGCAACCACCAATCTATTTTCTGTCTGTATGGATTTTCCTGTCCCGGAAACCTCATGTAAATGGAGTCCTCCACTGTATGATCTTCTGTATCTGACTTCTTCCACTTAGCATAATGTTTTCAAGGTTTATCCATGATATGACATGGATAAACCTTCATTCTTTTTTTTTTTTGAAGGTTTTATTATTTATCTGAAAAAGAGAGATAGAGTAAGAAACAGCATGAGAGGGGAGAGGGTCAGAGGGAGAAGCAGGCTCCCTGCTGAGTCTGGAGCCCAATGTGGGACTCGATCCCAGGACTCTGGGATCATGACCTGAGCCAAAGGCAGTCGCTTAACCAACTGAGCCACCAGGTGCCCAGATAAACCTTCATTCTTTTTGTGGTTGAAAAATATTCCATTATGTCGATATACTATATTTTGTTTATCCATTTGTCAGTTGATGGTTGTTTCCACCTCTTGCGTATTATGATTAATACTGCTATAAACATTCATGTACAGGTTCTGTGTTGTTTTATAGCACAGGATATGTATATCACTATATATTCTATATGTGTGTGTGTGTGTGTGTGTGTAGGTTTCTGGAGTAGAATTCAGTGATTCATCACTTACGTACAACACCCAGTGCTTATCACAAGTGCCCTCTTTAATGCCCATCCCCCATCTAGCCCATCCCCCACCCACCTCCCTCCATCAACCCTCAGTTTGTTCTCTATTGTTACGAGTCTCTTATGGTTTGTTTCCCTCTGTCCTTTCTCCCCCCTTCCCATATGTTCATCTGTTTTCTTTCTTAAATTCCACATATGAGTGAGATCATATGGTATTTGTCTTTCTCTGACTGACTTATTTTGCTCAACATAATACTCTCTAGCTCCATCCACATCATTGCAAATGGCAAGATTTCATTCTTTGATGACTGAGTAATATTCCGTGTGTGTGTGTGTGTGTGTGTGTATACCATATTTTCCTTATCCATTCATCAGTCAATGGACATTTGGGCTCTTTCCATAGATTGGCTATTGTAGATAGTGTTGCTATAAACACTGGGGTACATGTACCCCTTTGAATCTGTATTTTTGTATCCTTAGGGTAAATACCCAGTAGTGCAATTGCTGGATTGCAGGGTAATTCTATTTTTCACTTTTTGAGGAACCTCCAAACTGTTCCCCAGAGTGGCTACACTAGTTTGCGTTCCCACCAGCAGTGCAAGAGAGTTCCTTTCTCCCCATCTTCGCCAACACCTGCACAAGTTATATTTTGTGTTATGTTTCTTGACACAAATTATGTTTTCATTCTCTTCAGTATATACCAAGGAGTGGAATTCTGGGTTGTATGGTAGCTCCATGTTGAACATTTTGAGGAATGCCAGAGTATTTGCCAAAGTGGCTGTACCATTTTATATTCCCACAGAAATGTATGATTGTTCAAATTTCTCTGTAGCCTTACCAACACTAGCTCTTGTTTTTTTTTTATTTAGAAAAAAAAAAATATATATATATAACCTCCAAACTGTATGTGTGTGTATATATATATAACATAGACATTTTAGTAGGTGTGAAGTAGTATCTCCTTGTGGATTTGGTTTGTATTATCCTAGTTATGAATGATACTGAGCATCTTTTCATGTGTTTGTTAATCATTTGTATGTCTTCTTTGGAGAAATGTCTATTCAAATCCTTTGCCTATTCTAAATTGGATTACTTGTTTTGTTATTGATGAGTTACAGGAGTTTTAAAGATATATATATATAAATTCTGGATACTAGATAATTATCAGATACATAATTTGCAAATATTTTCTCCCATTTTGTGGGTTGTCTTTTCACTTTCTCAGTAGTATCCTTTGACTCAAAAAATTTTACATTTTGGTGAAGTCCAGTTTACCTATTGCCTAATCCAAGGTCACAAAGATTTACTCCCATTCTCTTAAAGATTTTTATAGTTTTAGCTGTTCCATTTAGACTTTTGATCCTTAATTTTGAGTTAATTCCTATATATGGTGTGAGGTAGGGGTCCCAACTTCATTCTTTTGTATGTGGCTAACCGCTTGTCCAAGCATTATTGGTTGAAAAGACTATTCTTTCCCCATTGAATGATCATGGTACCCTTGTCAAAAATCACTTGACCACAGCTGTATGGATTTACTGATAAACATTCAATTCTGTTTCATTGATCTATGTATTTTTTTTTTTTTTTAAGTAGGCTCCACACCCAGCATGGAGCCCAATGTGGGGCTTGAACTCACGATCATGAGACTGAGACATGAGCTGAGATCAAGAGTAGGATGCCTAACCGACTGACCCACCCAGGTGCCCCAATCTACATCTATTCTTATGCCATTACCCCATTATCTTGATTATTGTAGCTTTGCAGTAGGTTTTAAAATTGGGGCATATGAGTCCTCCAACTTTGTTTTTCTTTTTTAAGATTTTTGATTATTCTGGATCCTTTTAATTTCCAGTGGATATTAAGATAATCTTGTCAATTGATGCAAAGAAAGAAGTTGGAATTTTGATAGGGATTGTGTTTAATTTGTAGATTACTTTGGAGAGCACTGCCATCCTAACAATATTTAGTCTTTCAATCAATGAATATGGAATATCTTTCCATTATTTAGGTCCTCTCTTTAATTCTTTCAAGAATGTTTTATGAAGTGTTTTCAGTGTACAAGTCTTGCACTTCTTTTGTTAAATTTATTCCTCAGTATTTTGTTCTTGTTGATGCTATTGTACAATTGTTTTCTTAATTTCACTTAGAATTGTTCATTGCTAGTTATAGAAATACAATTTATTTTTGTATTTTTATCTTGTGTCTTGCAGCCATGCTGAATGTGTTTATTAGCTCTAATATTTTTTTGTGTCTTCCTTAGGACTTTCTATTTTCAAAATCATGTCATCTAGTTATAGAATTAGTTTTACACTTTCCTTTTCCATTTGGATTCCTGTTATTTATTATTTTTTTCCCTAAATTGCTGTAGTTGTAATCCCAAGTACAACGTTGAATAGAAGTGGTAAAACAGACATCTTTACCTTGTTCCTGATTGTAGAGGGAAATCTTTCAGTCTTTTGCCACTAAGTAAGATATTATTAGTATGGGTTTTGCATTTAAGCACTTTACCAGATTGAAGAATTTCTCTTCTATTCCTGGTTTACTGAATATTTTTGCTATGAAAGGATGTTGTATTTTGTCAAAAATTTTCCCTACATCTATTGAGATTGTCATGTCTTTTGTTCTATTAATGTGGTGTACTACATTGGTTGATTTTCCTATATTGAACTACCCTTGCATTCCTGGGATAAATAACACTTGTTCATAGTGTATAATCCTTTTTATATGCTGCTGGATTTAGTTTCCTAGTATTTTATTGAGGATTTTTACATCCATATTCATAAGGGATATTAATCTGTAGTTTTATTTTCTTGTGATGTCTTTGTCTGGTTTTGGAATCATAGAATGAATTGGGAAATGTTTCTTTCTCTTCTCTTTTTTAGAAATTTGTTAAAGATTGGTATTAATTCTTCTTTAAATATTTGGTAGAATTCACCAGTGAAATCATATGGTGCTGTGCTTTAAAGTCTTTGTGGGAAGTTTTTTGGTTAGTAATTCAATCTCTTTACTTCTCATAAGTCTATTCATATTTTCTATTTGTTCTTGAGGAAGTTAAGGTGATTTTTTTTTTTTTTTACCTTTCTAGGAACTTGTCCATTTCATTTAAGTTGTCTGATTTGTTGACATACAGTTGTTTATAGTCTTCCATATTATTGTTTTTATTTCTAAAAGTTGGTAATAACATCCTTTCTTTCTTGATTTTAGTAACTTAAATCTAGTCTTTGTTTTCCCTTGGTCAATCTAGTTAAAGTTTTGTAAATTTTGTGTATCTTTTCAATAAATAAGTTTTGGTGTTGTCAATTTTTCTTTATTGTTTTTCCATTCTCTATTTTTCTTCTGCCCTAATATTTTTTTGAAGATTTTATTTATTTATTTGAGAGAGAGAGAGAGAGCATGAGCAGGGGGAGGGGCCAAGGGAGAATGAGAAGCAGACTCCCCACTGAGCAGGACCCTGGGATCATGACCTGAGCTGAAGGCAGATGCTTAACTGACTGAGCCAGCTAGGTGCCCCTCTTCTTCAGTTTTGAAGAATAATTTTGCTGGCTATAGAGTTCTTTGTCAGTATGTTTTTTTGTTTGCTTGTTTTCTGTCAGCATTTTGAATATGTCATCCAGTGTCTTCTGGCCTCCATGGCTTCTAATGAGAAATCAACTGTTATTCTTATTGAAGACCCCTGTACATGATGGTTCTCCTCATGTGCTTTTAAGGTTTTCTCTTAGCCTTTGCCTTTCAACAGTTTGATTATGACATGTCTGGCTGCATATCTCTCTGAGTTTATTCATCCTACTTGGACTTTGTTGAACTTCTTCCCATCAAATTTGGGAGTTTTTAGCCACATTTCTTCAAGAATTCTTTCTATCCCTTTCTCTCTCCCCTCTCCTGGGATATGTTGCATATGTTGGCTTGATTCAAGATGTCCCACAGGCCTTTGAGGCTGTGTTCATTTTCTTTATTCTACTTTCTGTTCTATAGATTAGATAATATTAATTGACTTAGCTTCAAATTTGCAATGCTTCTCATGCTTGCTCAAATTTGATACTGTTTTCCTATGGTGAATTTTAATTTTAGTCATTGTACTTCTAAACTCTTAGAATTTCTGTTTTTTAAATATATAATTCCTATCCCTGGATGGATATTCTTTATTTGGTGAGACATTGCTTTCATACTTTCCTTTAGTTCTTCCAGCCTGATTTCCTTTAGCTTTTGAAGCATATTTAAAATGGCTGATTTGAAGTTTTTTCCTAGTACATGTCTGTGGCTCCTCAGGGACAATTTCTATTTATTTATTTATTTTTAAAGATTTTTATTTATTTATTTGACAGAGAGAGATACAGTGAGAGAGGGAACACAAGCAGGGGGAATGGGAGGGGGAGAAGCAGGCTCCCCACGGAACATGGAGCCCAATGCGGGGCTTGATCCCAGGACCCTGGGATCATGACCGAAGGCAGACACTTAACGACTGAGCCACCCAGGCGTCCAGATCATTTTATTTAAAGAGCCAATACTTTCTTCTTTCTTTACCTATATTGTAATTTTTGTTGAAAGTTGGCCACTTAAAGTAATATGATATAGCACCTCTGGAAATCAGATTCTCCCTCCCTGCCCAGAGTCTTCTGCTGTAGCTGCTTTTAGTTGTTTTTGTTTATTTAGTAACTTCTCTGAACTAGTTTGATAAAGTCTCTATTCTTTATCATTTGTGGCTGCTGGAGTCTCTACTTGCTTTGCTTAATGGTCAGCTAATGATTTGACAGAGATTTCCTCAAATGCATGGAACCAGTAAATCTCTAAGTCAGGTCAAATATAGACATCCTTGCAAGGGCAGTCTTCCAGGAACCACCAGACAAATGGGCCTGGACAGGTCAGATAATGACAAACCTTTGGGAATGAGGTCTTGAAAGAGCTCTAGTTCCATTTTGCTCCCTCTGGTGGCCCCAAGGCTGCACTGGGAATGTGGGTTGTTATCTTCCAAAGCTACCACCAGAGCAGGAGAGTGAGGGATGGGAGTAAGGAGAGTTAAAACCACAAAGCTCATTGTTTTTTAGCAAGATTCAGTGGTTTCTTTGAATACATGGTTTTTAGTTGCTGCAAGCCTTTGGTTAATTTCTGAAGTTCTGAAAAAGTCAATCCTGGCAATTTTTGTTGAGTTTCTTATTGCTTCTATAGAGAAGAGAAATTCTGGAAATCTTTATTCCAACATTTATGCTGATGGCACTCATCGATTTAAAAAAAAAATCATTAAAACAGTTGTTGCAATTAGTTGTCAAAGAACATTGTGCTCTAGAGAATGAATTTTGGGGTTCACATCCTGGCTTTGCCATTTATTAACCTGTGGCCCTTGGCAAGTTACTTCAGTTCTTTGGGTCTCTGTATTCTCTTATCAACTGGGCATACTGATAGCACTCACTTAGTAGGTGGGCTATGCCTATATAAAATGAGTTAATATGTGGAGAGTTCTCATAAGAATGCTTAGGACAGAATAAGGATTTTATCTTAGCTATTACTTCTGTTGCTTTGAATTCTCACTATATTCCTGTACAGTTGATAGGCCAGCTTCTAAAGTGAGGTTGATAGAATTATTTACTGAAGTCACAGAGGTAATGAGCAATTGATTTAACCAACTTTGCCAAATTGTTGCAAGGATCAGAGATAATATATGTAACATTTTCACCTTGTACTGAATAGGTGCTTATTAAATGGGAACCACTCCTACAAATTATGGCTGTAGTACCTTCTCCATGGTTGGTGAATAGTACGTATGTACTTAAATATTTTTTAAAAATTTTATTCAGAAATTTTTTAAAATTAATTTTTTATATGAATATGTGTGTTTGGATTCAAGTGTACCTTGTGGATGGCATGAAAATCTTTTCTTCTGTCCGAGTTTTGGCAGAGCTAGAAAATGAAAAAGCAAGACTCAGCCAGGATGGGCCTCTAGCATGGTTACGGCTATGTGGACAAGCAAGGTTAGCTTGATGTGAGGTCTCAGCACATCCTGGAAATTATTGTTATTTCCAAAGGCCTTCAGAGGGGATGAAGGCGAGTGAGAGGTCTTTCAAAGCACAGTGAATGGGCTGAAAGCAGTAGATCAGAAGTGGCTCAAAATGGAACAGGTGGCCTACATAAATACCAGCTGTACATTTTGGCCAATTTTATTGCCGGTTTATAATGTTGTCCATGGTTATTTTACAACAGTTTTCTTTATTTCTGACGTTGCTGTAAATCTTGCCATAAAATAGCCCTAATGCAGCGGAGAGGCTATGAAACGAAATGGGGAACTTCAAGGATCAGTCGATTGTAGTAGAATGGAAAGGAGGCTGAAGATGCCTAAGAGAGAAAATAAAGGGAAGCCACGGGGAAAAATTCGGGGACCGGATGTCTCATTATGCACTAGAATTTGTCCTTTCACGTCCAGTTGGATTGTGAGCAAGAACAGATAGCATTTTTAGGATGAATCCACCAGGTGGCGCCATTAAAATCATTTCTTAAAAGGGCCCATTTTCCCGTTAAGGAGGAGAATTTAGCAAACCTGTTGTTTTAGAGGAAACAGTGCTTGCTTGGCCGTTGATGGATGGAGAGTACATGTGTGCTTATTATATTATCTCGTGTGTGTGTGTGTGTGTGTATGTGTGTTGTAGTTTTAAACAGTAAAAGACCCCTTTCTCCAGAGATACAAATTCAACTTGGTTAGATTTGGGCAGGGCAGGTTTGAGCTAAGCATCTCAGAGTGAGAGACACATTTGTATATCTTCTGATTAATATTAAAATGCCTTGCGTTTTCTTCTCTTTTCTTAGCCTAGGGTTATAAGCCTATATTTCCAATTTTCTTTTCTTATCTTCTGCCAAGAGGTGAGGGAGACTACCCAGTGGCCCACCCCACCCTCCCCTGCAGCTGATGGCTAGCTTTGCCTCCACCTGGTCCCTTTCAAGGCCTGTGTCCCAGGCCGGAAACCTCTGGGAAGCTCTTGCAGGAGAGGTGCCCACAATTCTTAAACTTACACACCAAGACACATCCCAGAATTGGAATCTGGGAAAGCTCGGTCTCTGGCCTATTCTGCCTCTCTCTAGCTCACTAATTTCAGGGGTTATCACAAGCTTTAAAGACAACAATGTGTGCAAAGTTCTTAGCACACAGCCCGGCACATGCTAGGTGGTGAATATATGTAAGAAAAGGGGTTTTTTGAATTTACATGTATTTCACTTATGTGTTTCAACATCTTGTCTATCTCTGCTTTTTTTTTTCCCCCCCTCGCTAATTTTTCTAAGAATCAGGAAAGATGAGATGAACCAGGACCTGAGACTTACTGCTCATCTTTTACATGGTGCCAGAGGTGGGCCTTGCCCATCAGCCATCCACAGGCTGGTGCTTTTGACACTGAGTTGTTTTTTCACCATGAGGCTGAAGGCCTGCATGTGGAAGGATTTAGCTGAAAACAGAGGCAGGCCCAGTTCTGCTAGGACCTGGGGAGAGGGGGGGCAGCCTGCGGACATGGGCCCTGGGACGTTCTAATGAGCACCGGTGAGTCAGAGATGCCCAGGGCACTTCTAATTCCACTGTCCATTTATCTGTAATCACTTCCGTAAGGGACATCGATGGATGGGATGTGGAGAGGAGAGAGGAACTTTTTAAAAAAAATTTTTTGTTGTTATGTTAATCCCCATACATTACATCATTAGTTTTTTTTTTTTTTAAGATTTTATTTATCTATTTGACAGAGAGAGACACAGCGAGAGAGGGAACACAAGCAGGGGGAGTGGGAGAGGGAGAGGGAGAAGCAGGCTTCCCGACGAGCAGGGAGCCCCATGCGGGGCTCGATCCCAGGACCCTGGGATCATGACCTGAGCCGAAGGCAGACGCTTAACGACTGAGCCACCCAGGTGCGCCTACATCATTAGTTTTTGACGTAGTGTTCCATGATTCATTGTTTGTGCATAACACCCAGTGCTCCATGTAGAACGTGCCCTCTTTAATACCCACCACCAGGCTAACCCATCCTCCCACCCTCCTCCCCTCTAGAACCCTCAGTTTGTTTTTCAGAGTCCATCGACAGGATAGAAGAGCTTTATCAGAAGTGAGCCCTTGATGGTTGTTTACCTGGAAGGCTGGAATGGGTAGACAGACTTTTCTGAGTCGCTTCTCCCTGCCATCAGGCACGGCGGTCCTGCAGGGAGTTGCTCACTGAGCCAAACACCGCCCCCGCCTCGTCCCCCCCCCCCCCCCAGCACTGCCCATGAGCCTCGTGCGCTCTAACCTCGGCATGCATCGGAGCAGGACTGATGGGTGCCGTTTAGAGGCCTGCCAGCTGTGAGCCCCTGGCCCAGCCTGTCCCTGGAGCCTCACGTCCAACTCCCAGGGGGCCAGCAGGACAGAAGCCAATGATCTGAGAGCCTGAGGGAAGGTGGGGGAGGTTCCGCCGTCAGGATGGGATAACCCCATGTCCTTGATGACTCAAGTGGTCCGTTTGCAATTTCAAATTCCATAAACGCTCCAAGCGGCCCTGGGTCAGCGCTACTTCGCGGAACTGGGGCTCGTTCAAACTGCAGGATGAAAACCCTGCTTGTCAAGCAAACTTATCTGCAAGGCCTCCCATTTGATCGTATCCTTTGTCTGGCCTCCGTAAGCATTTACTGACAGCGTGACAGATTCATTACTCTTATATTTCCTATCTCACTGCTTCCTCCTAATTCCAAGGGGAATGTTGTACCTATTTCCTTTGACTAGTTTCTCGCTGGAAGCAGCAGGGTTCCCAGACCATCCTTGGCTATTGTTAAGGACCGTGACCTCTGGGTCCCTCTCAGGGTTGGGCTGCAAAGCAGCCGAGGAGGGGAGGACTTACCTGTCCATCTGTCCAAGGCCTTATGGATGGACGCTGTTGGCTTGGTGTGTGGGTGTGATGCTTTGTCCGTTACTTGCCCCACATGAGGCAAGAGAGTTGTGACCAGGGGTCTCCTGGGCCTGCTGTCTCTGCCCTCATGAAAGCAATACAAGGAGTCAGATCAGGCCCACCCCACCCATGCTGGCTTGCTCATGTCTCCTAGGATTGACTTGGTCCCCTCCACCACCCTGGGAGCGACATCTGCTCTGGGGCCCCAGGCCATTCAGCAAACTGAAGCTTCTTGCCTTCAGGTAAGGCAGGGGACAGATCTCTGTATTATGGCTCCTGAATCTGATGCAAATTGGGGAATCTTTTTTGGGAATAAGAATATAAAATGTGAATTAATAAAATTCGGTATGAAAGAGACTATCCAGAGCAGAAAATAAATCACAAGCTACAAAATCTTAAAGTTGGCAAATACCACAAACATCATAAATAATAACATAATTCGTAATTAATTATCTGCCTGGAATACTTAGTAATTTTTTTCCTAAAGCTTTTTTTTTTTTTTTTTTTAGATTTTATTTATTTATTTGAGAGAGAGAGCACACAAGCAGGGGGAGGGGTAGAGGGAGAAGGAGAAGCAGATTTTGCATGGATCCGGGAGCCCGATGCAGAGCTTGATCCCAGGACCCTGGGATCTGACCTAAGCCAAAGGCAAATGCTTAACCATCTGAGTCACCCAGGTGCCCCTTTCCTAAATCTTTTGGCAGCATCCTTTCTTTATGGAAATTTTGTGATATTTTTAATAGGATAACATGATAATCCAGCCTTTACTCTGGGGTGGTTAAGCATTTTTGGGGGGCTATTATTGACAGTTTGAGAAGTTCCTTTTAGCTTCCTAACCTACTACTCTAGGGAACATGGAGAAAAATCACTGGTGATATCACGTAAATGTTTAAGATCGTTGTCAAATTTGGGAGTTTCTCTATCAAGTTTCTTTTGAGTGTCATGCCAATGGCTGGCTGTGAGATTTGGAAGACTATTACACAGATTAGGTTCTGGCTCTGTATGTTTTTTCCTCCACCACTAACCACATGCTTCTGGTGTTGAGCACAGTAGCAAATGGGACGTATTAGGTCCTGCAGCCCTGCAGTGGGCGTCACATTGGTGAGTCCTTCCGTTGCTTCCTAGAAGTGTCCCTGAAAGCCAGTCTTACCCTAGGGCAGTCCCCATTAATGCAACTCTGCAAGGAAGAGTAATCAGTTGCACATATTCCACTAAAACCCAATAACTAAGTGTATCCCCGACTCAGCTTCCCTTAGCTGGACCCTAAAAGTACTCAGGGCCACGCCCCTGCAACTAACATGATGGGAAGAATGATAAAGGGGACATCAGTAGAAGCACCTCCAGCCTTAACTGGCTTTGCAGCTAAAATGTCTTAACTTTTGAAACTTTGTCAAAAACATATGACCATGTCCAGACCCTGCCAGAGCCTTTGTCAAGGGCACGTGCAGAGGAGATGCCCTGAAGCTTCGACCTCATCAGCCTCCGGTAGCTCCACCTCTGGGCTCAGTCAGGAGCAGATGCTGCTTTTCATTGAGTTCAAAGGGAAGAAAGATGGTCAAGGCTTTGAGCTGCTCTCTGTCTTTGTCCCCAGTAATTTTCCAGTTCATACGAGGACAAATAAATTAAATCATGTTCTAGCACAGAGATGAAAGGCATCCCTCCTTTTGGCAGGCCCCAGAATATAATTCAATCAATATTTGTTAATTGATTGAACTGGATGAATAATGTGAAAGCTAAAGGGAAGGGATATATTTGATCTGGAGGGGCCCTTGGCGTTCACTGATCACTCATTTCACAGATAAAAAAAAACAAGATCTAGGGGACAGGAATGGCTGGCTGAAAGTGACAGCGAATGACAGAGATGAGGCCAACAGCCAAGACTCTTCTATCTAGTACACTCTGCCTTTGCACGAACCATGGCAGTTAAAACCACCTTACAAGTCACCGTGAATTAAGGCACAGAACGAGGAGAGATTCAGGTGTCTGGAAGCACCAGGGGCGTTTAGCTAACATATGTTGAAGGTTTGTTGTAAAGTGTTGTGGTGAATACTTTATAAATCCCTATCTCAATTATTATCATTGCCGTTTTCTCTAGTCTGTGGGGCATGGCGCCCAGTGAACCACAATACCATACTGCTTAGGAATGGCACTGTTGGCCACGTTGGTACCTGCGGATGAGAAGCCAATGGTCCTTCTGCCCAAGCTAGGCTGAGGGTAGCAGGGTGAGCCTGGATAAGGGCTGTGGATCAGAAGGCTGGCCTGACAGACAGTACAGTCATAGGATACCCTAACTAGGGGTGGGAAAGGGGGTCCATTTCTCTCCCATGTTCTGAAGGGGGATCCAAGACCAGAACCTGGAGTATGTCCACCCTGAAGGGAAAGGTTCAGGTCTGAATAGGAAGCTTAGGCTCATGTCCATAAAATCCTGTCAGGCAGGGGCCCTCCCGGCAGAGGGGATTGTTCAGAGTGGAGGCCAGTGGCAGTGTTCCGTGGACAGGACTGTCCATGACGCGGGAGAAAACAGTTACTAATAATGAGAATGGCATAATGACAGGAGCAGTCCAGCAAAGGGGCCAACAGGAGAGGTGGAGCCAAGGGGGGGAATGCAGGCTCAGAGGCTGACCTTGGCCTCTCCAAGCCTCTGCTTCTTTGGATCTCAAATGGAAAATAAATGGGGGGACTGAGCTTATAGGATGGTTCTAGGGATTAAATGAAATATTCTCCGTAAAGCAGATTGCTTATAAAAATGACGATAGGAGGTAATTCTCATCATAGCCAGGCGCTGCTTTAACTGAATGGGTAGCTTATTTATTATTTATTTATTACTACTTGTGTTATTATATCATGAAGTAGGTGTCCATGGTTGCGGGTGTGGGTGGGATGGCATGGGACTGTTTGCGCTACCTGCCTCTAAGGTCTTCCCTGTCCGGGTGCCATGCCCTGCAGGTGTATGCATCCCACTCCCCCAGGAGACTTGCTGATCCTGTAGCCCAGGGGCCGGGCCAGTGGGCTCAGGAACTTCCTACAGCCCTGTACTTCCAGAGATGGTGTTATGGAACCTGGACTGGATTGACTGATGGAAGAACCAAGCGGCACCTGGAGATCTTGCAGGAGAGGAGGTTTATTTACCGCCGGCGGGCTCAGACGGGAATGGTCTCCAAAGGTCTGAGCCCCGAGCACAAACAAAGGGGGCAATTTATACACTTCTACTTCCTCATACTTGGCACTTTGGGCGCATGCGTGAAGCAGGAGAGGGAGAAGGACCCAGATTGGTACTCGGAGGAAGCAGAGCAGGGAGAAGAACCCGGAGGAGCCCCGGGGCAAGGACTGGGACTCTCTCGCTGGCTCGGTTGGCCATCTTAGGACACAGATTTACTTTATCAATGGCAGTGAAGGAAAAGAGGAAGGCAAACTACATTTCCTGAGTGCTTGCTGTGTGCCAGGCACGGACTCTATAGGGGCTTTGGATGTTATCTTGTTTAGCAGAGCTATACAGGGGATCCCCCCGCCCATCTGTGGTTGCACTTTCTACAGTTTCTGTTACCTGTGGTCAACCTCCGTCGGGAAGCAGATGATCCCCCTTCTGATATATCCTCAGTAGGTCAGTAGTAGCCTAATGCTACGTCCCAGCGCCTATGTCATGCCCCCCACTCCATCTCATCACGTAGGCATTTTAGCATCTCACATCACAGGAAGGGTGAGTATGGTACAGGACAGTATAGTATAGTAATCTTACTTTTAAGAGAGAGAGGCCACATTCACATAAATTTTATGATAATATATTGCTCTTATTCTATTTTATTATTGTTAGTTACTGTTATTAATCTCTTACTGTGCCTAATTCATAAATTAGACTTTATTTTTTAATTTTTAATTTTATTTTTTTAAAGATTTTATTTATTCATCTGAGACAGAGAGAGAGAGAGAGCAGGAGCAGGGGGAGAGGCAGAGGGTGAGGGAGAAGCAGACTCCCCCCTAAGCCGGGAGCCTGACGTGGGGCTCGATCCCAGGACCCTGGGATCGTGACCTGAGCTGAAGGCAGATGCTTAACCATCTGAGCCACCCAGGCACCCCTAAATTAAACTTGATCACAGGTATGCGCGTATAGGAAAAAAACCTATCCATCTGCCTTGTGACTCTGATATACATTGTATCTGTGAATAAACTATCTATTATTCCATTCTCTAAACAGCCATGGCCTCCATGCACTTTGCTCTTGACACATAATGACACTTTTCATAAATATGAATCAAATTAGAGAGAAAAGTTAAATACCGAGAACAGCTTTTGGAGGAGGGAATCCTACATGTCAGTCTTCTCCCTCACCTGACTGCACACGCTCAGTGGTGTCTTACAGATGGGGAAGAGCAACTTGCAAGGGCAGGAAGGGGGTCTTCCCTTCCCCCCACTCAGATGTGGACTTGCCCCTGGTCCCTATTTCCAGTTCTCATCTTTACATGGCTGTGACCATTTCCCTGAGCCCAGGACTTCTTTGTTTTTCCAGAATGATCGCCAAGGCCTTGCAGGAGGGGAGGCCAGTAGTCACTGGATGGGTTGGATGGTGTCTTGGGGCCCACAGACCCTCCATTTGAGGGTCAGAGGGGAGAACTGTGGTGCTTCTGCCTCCCCACTCCCCCAACTTCGGTGCCTGCCCTTGTGTCCAGGCCTTTGCTGCACCAGCTTGCCCTGCCTCATCCAACCTTCCAGCTTCTAAGAGAGGGTAATAACCTTCTCCACTGTTGCTTTCTCTCCTCTTTGTCCTCATCATCTTACCTCCCTAAAAATGCCTTCTCTGCCATTTCAATGACATTTGAGGAAGTCTGCCCTCTGGGTACAATTCGCCAACCCCACAAACTTAGAGTAACTTTATGTTATTGGAATTTGACTTTTATTATAGGTGGAATAAAGGAAAGGAATTCCAGCAGCCTAAATCATCCAGGAGCTTGAGTTCTTCTGTTTTGTTGGGGAGGTTCAGGAGGGAACAAACCAAAGGCCCTTTGGCACCTTCCTGTTTCCCCTGGGGCAGGCCCCCTCCCTGTGCCATTCCCAGGAAGACAGCTGGATTCTGGGGAAGCATTGCTGAAATGGCCATGACATCAGCAACAGCTTCTACCTCTTCTCCTCCTTCTCCTCCTCCTCCTTCATTTCCAGCTTTAAACTTCAAGATGTTCATAATCAGTGTTACGTTCACTTTCCAGTGTCATAGACACGAGGCAGATAGAACATGCTTATCACAGGGACTCCTTTTTATACTTTATGTACCAATTTATCTCTTTCAGGGTAGAATGGATTCATTGAGTCTATCTTAAAAGATTAAATTATTTTACTCCTTTACATTACAAGGGGTGACACCTGGCTCCTCATGACAATGGTGCCCAGTCAGGCAGAACCTTCGGCTTGTGCCTGCCACCCCCTCGGGTACCCGGCCTGCGACTGAACCTTTTAGGGCTCTAGACAAATGCAGGGCTCGAGTTAATTTAGAAAATATCATGCATAACCTGAGCATTATTTTCCTAACCCCAAACAGGCAAGAAGGATGCAAGCCATGAGCGTGTTATTTCAGCTGTCAGAGTCGTGAAACCAGTAGCCAAGAGGTACTAGTCATTCGTGGTTCTTGAAGACAAAGCAACTTAGCGGGGCCTCTGAATAGGGGTAGGTGTGTTTTGTTTTGTTTTTTCTTTGAGCTCATATTTTAAAATTGAACATCATTTAAATGAATTGCTTCAAATGATTGTGTTTGTAGTACATTATGAACGTACTGGGAAGTCAAAATAGAAAAGCCCATTGAGAGCGTGATCATCAATGCAACGGACAAGGTTATAAAAGTGTACCTGTCATATCCTTTTTTTTTTTTTTAAGTTCCACATCTACACTAACGCTGTTTTCACAGTGACTGACTTTAATCAAATTCTCCCATCTCCTTCTGACCTTGGTGCAACTGTCTTCATAACCCAACTGAAAAGAGGAGCATTTAATTAAGATTACATTCATACTTGAAATCTCTCTGCCTAATGGGGAAAGATAATATTGTGGCTCAGTGTTTGGGGTGGAGAATATTAAATGCCTCTCCCCAGAGGCAATGCAGTTGAGTCAGGACCCCATAGGAGTTTGCAGAGACTTTAGCATCTTTGGGAGGGAGACAGCCGGGCATGTTCCCAGGGGATCAGGGGCAGAGTTGTCTGAGTTTTTCATGACCCTTTCTGCTCTGTTCAGAAAACAGTGTGATAGTCAGCCTTGCTACCCACAGTGAACTTGAGATATCATGTTTATCAAGGAGTCATTTACATATAGTCAAATTCAGTCAGTTTTTCAAAGGTATACAGTTGTGTAACAATCGGCACCTCACCCTGTGAAGGTCCCTCTTGCCCCTTTGTAGTCTTTTCTGTTCTCCCCAGCCCCTGGTCACCACTGACCTGTTTTCTGTCCCTATGGTTTTGACTTTTCCAGAAAGCCATACAAGTGACATGACACAGTATGTAGGCTTTTGTGTCAGGCTGCTTTTACTTAGCACGATGCCACTGAGATTCATCCATGTTGTTTTTTAGAGCACTTAGTTCCTTTCTTCCTCCCTCCCTCTCTCTCTCTCCCTCTTTCTTTCTTTCCTTCTTTCTTTTTTTCTCTCTCTCTCCTTTCTTTTTCTTTCTTTCTTTCTTTCTTTCTTTCTTTCTTTCTTTCTCTCTCTCTCTCTCTCTCTCTCTCTTTCTTTCTTTCTTTCTTTCTTTCTTTCTTTCTTATTTTTGTTTTTGGTAGATTTTATTGTATGAATATACTGCAGTTTATTTATCCATTCACCATTTGAGGGACGTTTGGGTCTTCTCTCGTTTTGCCAATTCCAAATCAAGCTTCTGGGAACATACAGGTCTGTGTGTGGATGTATGTTTTCATTTGTCTAGAGTAAATTCCCGGGAGTGAGATTGCTAGGACACGTGGTAGATGTATGTTTACTCTTACCAGAAAACATGGAAACATGTTTTCCAAAGTAGCTGAACAACTATCAACATCGGGAGAGTTTTGCATCCCTATCAACATCGGGAGAGTTCCAGTTGCTCCATATGCTCACCAGCTCTAGGTGTTGTCATAAAAAAGTAATAGCCATTCTAATATGTGTGTAGTATTAGGTCGCTGTGGTTTTAATCTGCACTTCCTTAATGATGGTGAACATCTTTTTATATGCTTATTTGTCAAATATATCTCTTCTTTGGAGTGTCAGTTTATGTAATATTTTCCTGTCATTTAAAAATTGTTTTTCTTTTATTTTCCTATTATTGAGTTTTGAGAGGTCTTTATGTATTTTGGATATGAGTCCTTTATCAGATATGTGGTTTTTTTTTAAGATTGTATTTATTTATTTGAGAGAGAGAGACAGAGAGAGCAAGCTCATGAGCAGGGGGAGGAGCAGAGGGAGAAGCAGACTCCCTGCTGAGCAGGGAGCCTGATGTGGGGCTTGATCGCAGGACTCCGGGATCATGACCTGAGCTGAAGGCAGACGCTTAACCGAATGAGCCACCGAGGCGCCCCTCAGATATGTGTTTTGCAAATATTTTCTCCCAGTCCGTGCCTTGTCTTTTCTATCTTCAGGTTATTTTAATGTTATTGTTCACAACTAGTAATATATGTGCATAGTTCCAAAGGTTTTAGAGACTACTGAATGAAAAATAAGTCTCCTTCCCATGAATCCTTGTGATCCGGTTCCTCTTCCTGGAAACAATCACTATTACCAGATTTTCTTAAAGGGAGAAGGGAAGAGAATATTCTCTAGAAAATATTTTCTGCAATTACAAAAATGTGTACATACAGTCTTCTTTTGCCTCAATACATGATAGTATGTGATTCGTACTGTTCTGCATCTTGTTCTTTTCACTTAACAGTTTATCTTAGTGGTCATGCCAAATGATTGCACACAGAGATGTCTCATTCTTTGTAATGGCTGAAGAGTTTTCATGTATATGCCATCATTTATGCAATTTGCTCCCTATTGGTTTCTAATCTTTTGCTATTATAAACAATGCAGCAATGAATATGTTGTACAGTAATAACTGTCATTAGAATTACTGAATTATAAGGTGTCTACCTTTTTAATTTTGGAAGTTGTTTATTTTTTTTTTTTTGCAGTTTACTTTAAGCTTTTATTATTGTAGCATAAAAGAAGTTTGTATACAGAGTATTTCCAGCAAAACACTCAAAAATGGCCTTCGAATCATGATAGTTGAACCAATGTAAACTCCTACCAGCAATCCATGAGAATGCCACATCCTTCCCAATATATGTTTAATTTTTTTTGTTTCTGCCAACTTTATTGTGAAAATTATGTTCCATTTTTTTTTTAAGATTTTATTTATTTGACAGAGAGAGAGATAGCGAGAGCAGGAACACAAGCAGGGGGAGTGGGAGAGGGAGAAGCAGGCTTCCTGACGAGCAGGGAGCCCGATGTGGGACTTGATCCCAGGACCCTGGGATCATGACCTGAGCCGAAGGCAGACGCCCAATGACTGAGCCACCCAGGCGCCCCTATGTTCCATTTTTTAATTTCACTTCTCTTATTGTTAATGAGACCATAAATATCCATGTGGTTCTTTATTTGTGAGCTATTTACAGCTCTTGTCCATTTTTGATCGAGGGGAGGATTTGGTCAGGTGGGGGAGTGGAGAACTTCAGTGAATAGATGTGGCCGTCCTTCTCAGAGCCAAGTTTATGGAAAATAAGCCTCACCTCCTTGGGGTTTGCTGCAGGTTGTTTCTCATCAAATCCCTTACCCCAATTTTTTGCCTCCCTGGAGATTTTGTTCTCAATGGAACTCAGACTCTGAAGCAGGTTTCCAAATGCTCTGCACCCAATTGGCATGTGCCTTGCAAGCTGATGAGGTGGGCCATGTGTCAGGGACAAGTGTCCCTGACACGTGGCAAAGAGTCAGTCACATTGTCCTGGTTGCTGTCTCCCTGTTAGCTTTTACTCAGCAACGAGTACAGTAAAGGCATGGCTTGTTAAACTTTGAGAAACTGAAGGTCAGATTTTCTAGAATGGGTCTATGGCCCATAGAGAGGCCTTTTCCCAAGTTCCTTGGAATTAAATTGCAACATATACCCAAATGTTAGGAAAAGGTGCCTCCTCCCCCTCAAACCATCCTATGGAAAGGAGGGAGGTAAACTCTATTCAAATCCTTCCAAATTCTCTTCTATTACCAGGCAGCCTCTTAACGACTTTGAACAGTAAGTATTGCATAGGAAAGCCACATTAGCTTTTACAGATCTCAGTCAGTTCTAGTTGGGTTGCCTGTAGAGGTCACCAGGAAGAATTAGTGAGAGGGAATGGGAGGGGGAGAGAGTATTAATGCAGGAATAGTAATTATCCTTAGGGAAAAGATTTCACTTTTTCAAGTGCCATTAATTGTAAACTAGCTTTTGAAAGATCCTTTAAAAAGAAACATTGTGTCAGATCACTCCAGGAGACCTGGGGGAAATCAGTGTCCCAATGTCGTGCCAGTGGGGATTTGTAGCTTGGGATAAAAATCAGAGTGATTGTATCATTTATGGTTTAGAAGAGTTCCTATCTTGGACAACTTGGATCGAAGGGCGATTGACATCTCTGGAAAATCACATGGGGTTGGCTCAACAACAGGTTCCAGGGATGTAGAGAAGTGGATGATGAAGCATGTGGGCAATTGGAATAAAATTGCATTATGACATATTTAAAGAGCAAAAAAAGCAATCTTTGAAAAATAATATCTTACTCGGTGATATGTGAGATTTAAATTACCTATGCACAGCTAAATTGTAATCCAAAACATTACAGGTTTATTTGCATGAGTTAATAATGTTATATTAAAATCTTCACATTAGGAAAATGGGGTGTGGCCCCCTTATATTCAGAAATTTACTGTAAAAAGGAGATGGGGCACTTTTTTTCTTGTAACATTTACAGGGTCTATAGAGGGGAGTAGAATCAGAAGGAAAAACGCAATTATATTCATTATCTACAATCAGTGGAATGGAGCAAGGGTGCCGAATTCAGGGAGAGAAGCTTTGATGTCCCTGCCCAGAACATCGGATGCTCAGTACATGCTAGATATAAAAAATCATTACCCTCCATCCCTCATGTTGGCTTAGCTAATTTTTTTTATGTTTGTTAATTCTTTTTATGATTATAGAAGCAGTTCTGTTGATTCTCAGTATTTGTGAATTCACCTACTCGCTGAAATATATTTGTAACTCCAAATCAGTACGTTCAGCATGGTCACGAGCACGAGTGGACGTGCCCAGGGCTGCCTGATGCTCAGGTTGAACACAGCGGCACTCCGCCTTCTTGTTTCAGTGCTCATCCCATAAACAAGTTCCTCTGAAGTCTATTTGGTCACATTTTCTGCATTTGTGTGCTTTTTTGATTTTGCTGTTTAAAATGGCCCCCGAGGGTAGCACCGAAACGCTGTCTCATGTTCCTAGGGGCAAGGCGTCCGCGACGTGCCTTATGGAGAAAATACGTGTGCCAGATAAGCCTCATTGAGGCAGGAGTTACAGAGCTAGGGACAGTGAGTTTAAGGTTTGTGAGTCAGCAATATATATTAAATAAGGTGTCTTTGTATGGAAATGCATGTAAAACAAGGTTGCATATTGATGCAGTCGACGAACATGTGACCAGAGGAATCAAACCTTTATTCTCCCTCGGAGCAGTGGTTCAGCAGCGGCTCAGGGTCCATGGCCACTTTTAGAACGTGACCACCGTGGATCATGAGACGTGGCTGGATACATGGAACATTCTGTTTGGTGGCTTGCATTTTGCTTATCAATATACTGTAAACATTTTCTCAGGACATTTCATAATCTTAAGATTATCTTCTAAAACTCAGGTCACGGGTAATTTGCCATCGGAAAACTGGGATGAGTAGATTTAAAAAGTTTACTTTAGGCCAAAGCGGTGAGGAAATTAATGAGAGAAACTTGTAGCTGCCAGTGTGGGAGGTCAGGTATCCAGGTATCTCAAAATGTGAAGTGAAGGGAGCCAAATGAAGTCTTCACTTTTCATCCAGACGTTTGACAGAATGCTGATATCAGCCGTGTATGAGGTCATATATATTTGGTTGCTAAAACAACACCGTTCATTAACTTATTTATAACGGGAGGGAAGGAAAGTCAGGAACTTGGGGAAAGGACAAAGTCTACCCACACGAGCCTTTCCTAATGAGTATTTTGCAGAAAACAGGTTCCACAAATCGTTGGTAGGTATTATTTGTGGGGTGCAGTTTGAATGTGCAATTACCATGAGGCTCAAGGTAAAAAACGTCTTAATACTCTATTTCTGCAAATCTCATTAGATGTGACTCTGGACCGCCATGCACCTGTGAGGTAAGAAATATAAGCACACTTCTTTTAGGGACATTCTCCTTTTCCCCAGCCTCCATGTGAAGGCTGCAGGGGACTCATACATATTGGAACAGTTGGCAAGGGTTCTCTGTGGTTGGTGCCCACTAAACCCCAGGGCTGTGCTCGGTTTCCAAGCCAGCATGGCCCCCTGTGGGGGGAGATGGGGGCAGCAGCCTCCTGATGCCATTTGACTCTTGCCTGAGGTTTAGCTGCTGAAGCGCATCCCTGGATGTCCACCAGTGTCCCCTTCCTCCGGGACCGCCCTTCCTCAGGACAGAAAACTCTAAACCCCAGGCTCCCTCCTGTTTAGACAATCTGCAGGACTAGCTGCTTCAGCCCTGTCTCCTCCAAACCCCAGAGCCCCTTCCACTTCCTGGACCAGTTACCTTTTTTAATGTGAAAATATTTGAAATTGACCTTGATCATGCAGCGCCATCCTCTGCAAAATAGGCAAGGGGATGCTCAAGTCATAAGAAATTTGCCAAAGGGGGCACCTGGGTGGCTCAGTCGTTAAGGATCTGCCTTCGGTTCAGGTCATGATCCCAGGGTCCTGGGATCGAGCCCTGCATTGGGCTCCCTGCTCTGCGGAAAGCCTGCTTCTCCCTCTCCCACTCACCCTGCTTGTGTTCCCTTTCTTGCCGTGTCTTTCTCTGTCAAATAAATAAATGAAAACAAACAAACAAAAAAAGAAATTTGCCAAAGCAGTGGATTTGTTTATTTTGTAACTGATGGGAGTCTTTAATATGCTGGATGCACTGCTAGTCAACAGGAGGATGGAGCTGGGAAAGGTTTCAAAATGGAGCCTTTTGGATGTGGAACACTTCCTGGGGCTGGTACATGGTTGAGTGCACTGGGAAACCCAAGGTGGTAAATGGCTTCTGAAGCCCCTGAAGTTGGCTGGTGATTAGTTTCCTCCCCTCGAGCCTATTTCCCTAGCAGAAGTTGAAACCATTTAGTCCAAATCCTTCTTCATAGGTTGGGGTAGGGAAATGGCTTCCTCTAGAGTGTCCTCTGTTGGTCTCCATTCAGGAAGTCTAAAATATCCAGAGTGGGCTCCACGTAAACCTTATAAGGGAGTGAGACCTCTGGGGACAAGCCTAGGATTTGGGGCTGTGGGGCAAGGAAGATCTAACTGTGTGATGTTGGCCTTGAGCCAAGGGACCTCTGGGATCAATGGCCTGCCCTTTAGGACCCCTGGGAATTTAGAGACTCCCCCTGTAAGATGGGCAGTGCCAGGTAGCACTGTCTCCATGCAGAGCCCTTCCTTGACCAGAGCCATGTTGCCCTTTGGAGTGAATGCAGGGGGCAGCGCTCACAGTTTCAGGCTTCTGTCTAAGCAATCAGAGGCACTGTGCAGGTTGGGGAAATCCACACCTTCACATCTGCTACACCCAAAGCAGGTGGTGCATCTTCCAAAAAGACCTCTCATTTACATTACTCAATGATCCTCGGTCTTGGGCTGAGCAGAGAAGTCTGATGCCCTATGGATGCTGCCCCTGGCCTCTGCAGGATGAGCTGCATCCCACCGCCTCCCCCCGCGCCCCCCGGGTGCAGGCTCTGTTGGCCAGAACAGAGGTCTGAGCTGTCTCTCATTCCACTGGCTGAGTCGAGAGTGTGCTGCATTGTCCTGGAGGTTATTCCTAGGGTCCTCCTGGAGGGGCCCTGGAGCTAACACACAGGTGTCCCTTGGGCAAAAGCAGGGTCGCGTCTTTAAGACATCCAGTGTCATGATTTCTTCTTTCCCTCCCGTGAGCCGCCCACCCTCCACCCAGCTTCACATTCAGCAGCTTCTCCTTCATGGATTATTTTGCCCCTCGACATCCATATAGTTTTGATCATTTGAAGCCTGTGAGCAATACTTGCTCCTTACTCTGTGCTCCGTTGGCCCCCATCACCCATTTCATCACTTCCAATTATGCCCAGCAAAACGGTGGTGTTAGACCTGCCCTTCTGCACTTGTGCTCTGAGGGTTATAAGTTGGCTGTTGCATGCTCTACCTGCAGGTTATTTTGGAGGATTAAAATCAACCTCAGAAGGCCTCCTCTGTCAAACAGAGTTCATCATCCATAGGATAGAAAAATCCAAGAAAACATTCAGCTTGGTGGGAAGCCTTTCTTCAAAATCTGCATTTTTCCACATATAGTCCAAGCAGGACCCTCCTTGCTGTCTGGGCCCTAAACACACCCTAAACACTGGGTATAACATCCAGATCCCTCCTTTGAGCCACCCCACTTAACAGATTGTGTTACCGTCTCTATTTGGGGGTCTGACAAGCCTCTGAAGGGTATGACTGTGTCAGTGAACCATCAGACGTTCCCCAGGAGGCTTGGGGGAAAGATTTTGGCCTTTGGTGAGTGGTAGAGACAACTCTGAACTTGACACCAGAAGTCCGGAGCGTGGAACCTAATCTTGCCACTACCTGACTTAAGAGCCCTGGGCACATCACATACCCTTTCCAGGCCTCCCTCTTGTTCCTCTTTAAGGGGGACATCACAGGTCATTGTGAGGATTAGAAGATTAGCCATGGAAATGGGCATAGCATAAGGCCCATCCCTGAGTGAACGGTAACTGCATCCCTATTTACCTATTCTGTATGGACCTCAGGTTTCTCATGGATTCATTGGGAGCCAACATTTCTGCACAACACATTTTACAGAGGAGATATCAGAATCAAAACCTGCCTGTGCAAAGTGCCCTATGGCAGAGTCTACGGCATCACTTGTGGTCTGTGTGGTTCTCAATTCCCAGGATCCCACACAGCTCCCTGGGCAGGTGTGTAGTCACTGCTGTTGGGTGTTCGTGGGATCATGGGAGAGAGTGCCTTCGCTTTGTGGAAGCCGATTCTTTCCCAATTCCTCTTGGCGGCTGAAAGCCTGTTGGCTGCATGGTCTGGATGCTGGGAGCCTTGTCCAAAATGAGAACTCATCTGGGCCATGGTGTACCAGCTCCCAGCCTCCCCTTTTTGAGTCAAAGAAGGTGTTAATGAAAAACAGTGAATCCGCATGCAGTGTGGTGAACGGACCGCCCTTTGTTTAGCCTTGGCGCAGTCTGCATGTCTAGACGTGCTCGGTCTCCTTTTCCGGGTAGCTGTGATTTTTGGAGAGGGGCAGAAAGGGGTATGGGGTGGGGCCTTCAGTGCCCTTGGGAGGCCGTGGTGTGTGGAGGGCATGCATGTCCACATCTTGCTTCTCCGGGCCACATCAGCCGGGGGAAGTTTGTCAAGAATATGTCTTCACACCTTACTGGCTGTGAATCTTGAGAAAATTAATCTTTGATCCCTGGGTTTCCCTGTTTCAGATTTGGATAGCCAATATCTACCCAGTGGGCTTGTGGTTAGAATGAGATCTGAAAATGTGTGCGGATGCTGTGGAGAGCCATTTTTGTAGACTTTAAAGTAAGGGCCTGGTTATCCTGCTTCATTGTTGTCCTCATCAAGGTCGCAGGCAGGAGGCCAGAGGGAATGAGCCCCGCCTTTCTGTCTGCCTGGGCGAAATCCAGAGCTACTTATGGGTCAGGAGAGCCGAGTTCTGAGAAGCATCCCTTGGAAAGGAAGCTGTTGGTGGCTGACTAATTACCAGGGAGGGAAACAAAAATTTGCAATGCTGTTCAGGCAAAGGATGGGGCCTGGGGCCCCACCGTGGGGGATGCAGAGGAGTGGGACCTCCAAGGAGCCAGTGGGGTCCAGAGGAGCTCCTCTGGAATGAATGGTCAGGGACTCTGAGGAAGGAGCCTCCCGCACCTGGGTAAATCAACAAAGCACTGTGCTGTTAACTTCAGCAAAATTATCCTTTACCTTGTGCCTATATACTTATTTCAGTCTATGGAAAAAAGGAGGGATCCCAGTGCCTGAGGAAAATGGTTCTAGAACTATGAAATCAAATTAGAGTTGATATCAGAAAGTGTCATGAAATAGGAATTATGAGAAATTACGTTGCAAGGTATAGATTTTGTCAGACTAAATTAGAGGTAAGCAATACCCGCTTCTCTCCGAGGGCCGGTGCTCAAAATAAAATGAATGCTTGCCGGCGTGTGTGGTTTCTTGTCGGCACACTCTGATGTGTGAGGTCTGGTGGGCCACAGGGTGAGCATTAGAATGGGAATCGTAATTATTTTTTTATAGCAATGTCTTCTTGAGCTTCAGAGAGAGAAAGCCTCTCTCCTTGCACATGCAAACATCAATTTGGGAGCCGAGCAAGGTAATTTTCACATGCAAATTCATATGAGTTGAAATGAGCAGAGGCAGTGAATAGACTATTAAAGAGACACCTGCCTCCTTCTCTTCCAATGCCAAGGAGCAGGAGCTGGAGAGAAGTGGAGACTTCTTGAAAGAAGAGAGGTACACACCTAGTGAGTTTCTGTGCTTACTTCCCTGGTACATGTCTCTCTGCCCCCGGAACTTTCCAAGAAGTGTTTTATTTAAAGCTTCCCATTGGCAGAAAGTAAGGGCCATCTGCTGTGAAGTGAAATGTGTGGGTGGGGAGTCCCATGTGACTTCAGAGCCTACTTTTCTGCCTCCTGGCCATGTGACCTCATCACAGGCTGCTGTCAGGATCAATGGGAGTACATGGTGAGGTCCCCAGTGGCCCCCGGTGGAGCACTGGCCACGAACCCAGGGGAGAAGAATAGATGCCGCTGCATTTGCTAAAACAGCAGTTTCTATGCTACTCCCTCCTTCAAGCATCTCCCTTCCCAAGTTACACCAAGACTCTGGAATCTGTGGATAACAGGGCGCTGTCTGCCACCAGGGTCAGCAGCGTGCCTTCTGGCCCAGAACCTTTGCCATTCCAAGCCATCCTTGGGACACTGGAACTTTTCCACGATGCCTGGGCCCTGCATGCCTAGATGAAGCCTCAGTCACTGTCCCTTTTGCTTGTGTTGTTTACAGAACAAAGGGAGCTCTGCCGTCCCACTCCCATCCCACACATATACTGTTCTCCCTCATCCCCCACAAGCTTCTTTGAGGAAATTCTCCTTTTACACTTTTATGTTTCTGATCAAGACACTCTTATTTCTGAATCTCTCCCCAGGATCCACTGGGGAGCAAATGCCTGGAGGCTTCTCAGGGAGACTCTGCCTTTGCCCTGTTCAGTTCCTCCCTGGGAGCTGGGAGCGTAGGCTGGTTCTCTGCTGCATCAGCAGAGGGATGGGATGAATACCTCATCACAATTAACACTTCCCCATAACTTCATTTACGTTCACGTGAATGTGGAGGGTCATTGCACACCTAATAGGGGTAAGTGCTCTCATCCCTTCTTCACCCACAGACAGGTAGTTAAAAGACTCCATGCCTGGCCCTTTCAACTCTGTGGTTCTCTGAGTCTGTAAAGAAGACACAACTGATCCCTAGTTTGGCCCTCTGATGCCTCTCCTTTGGGGGATAGCAGCTTTGCATCCTCAAAAGTTTTGGCACTGACATTTTGTATGGATTAACGCATAAAGGATTTTAAATGTACATTCCAATAATGTCATGGTAATTTTAGGAAAGGGCTATTGAGAAATACATCCCTGCAACATTTCCCATGTTTTCTTGTGGTTAGCCTAAAAATAGCCAAGAGGATTTCACTAGAATATTGAAAACTCTGACCACAGCAGAATGAACAGAAATTGAATGAGAAGATCTCTAATCTTTGGGTAGAGCCAGAAGGGGCTCTCTAATTTTCTGCTTTGCCACTCATGACCACTAAAGCCATTGTCAACTGCCAGACCCTTCACATTAGTGAGGAGACACATGGCAAGCGGAAGCTAATTTTCTCTTGTCGCAGAGAAAGAAACAGTTGTTTCCTTTCACCCCCAGAGTTATTCAATACAAGACCTTCCTAGTAGCACCCAAGGGTCAGTGACCATCAGGAACCTGCTTGGCTTGGCTGCTTGGACTTTGTCCCGGGGAGATCAGTCCACCTTGGTCTGACTTTGTATGAATTTCTTATTTGTTTATTTAAGAGAGCGAGGGGCAGAGGGAAAGGAGAGAGAGAATCCAAGAATCCCAAGCAGACTCCACCATGAGCACAGAGCCTGATGCAGGGCTTGATCTCATGACCCTGAGATCATGACTTGAGCTGAAATCAAGAGTTGGACACTTGAAACAAACATCTCAGTGGATGGATTCAATGACAGAACAGAGCAGACAGAGGCATAAGTGAACTGGAAGATGGAAAAATAGAAATTATGAAATCTGAGCAACAGTGATAAAAAAATAAACCTTAAGAATTGAAAAAGAACAGAGCCTTTGGGATCATAACACAAACGTTTGTGTTATGGAAACCCAGGAAAGAGAAGAGAAAGAAGGTGGGGCTGCAAAGGTACTGTAAAAAATATTGCCTGAATCAGGGAAATACAAATCAAAACCTCAATGAGATACCACCTCACACCAGTCAGAATGGCTAAAATTAACAAATCAGGAAACAACAAATGTTGGTGAGGATGCGGAGAAAGGGCAACCCTCTTACACTGTTGGTGGGAATGCAAGCTGGTACAGTCACTCTGGAAAACAGTATGGAGGTTCCTCAAGAAGTTAAAAATAGAGCTACCCTATGACCCAGCAATTGCACTACTAGGTATTTACCCTAGATATGAATGTAGTGATCCGAAGGGGCACCTGCACCCCAATGTTTATAGCAGCAATGTCCACAATAGCCAAATTATGGAAAGAGCCCAGATGTCCATCAATATAAGAAGGAATAAAGAAGACATGGTGTATACACACACAGACACACACACACACACATAGACACACACACACACACTGGAATATTACTCAGCCATCAAAAAGGGTGATATCATTTACATCAATGTGCATGGAACTGAAGGGTATTATGCTGAGTGAAATAAGTCAATCAGAGAAAGACAATTTTCATATGGTTTCACTCATATGTGGAATATAAGAAACAGCACAGAGGATCATAGGGGAAGGGAGGGAAAACTGAATGGGAGGAAATCAGAGAGGGAGACTAGCCATGAGAAGATTCTTAACTATAGGAAACAAACTGAAGATTGCTGGAGGGAAGGAGGGTGGGAGCTAACTGGGTGATGGGCATTAAGGAGGGCAAGTGATATGATGAACACTGGGTGTTATATGCAAATGATGAATTACTAAACTCTACATTTGAAATTAATGATGTACTATATGTTGACTAATTGAATTTAAAGTAAAAAAAAGTAAAAAAAAAGAAATATTGCCTGAAAACTCTCCAAATTTAACGAGGGACATAAACTTACAAATCTAGAAGCTGAATAACCCCAGAATAGGAAAAACCCAAATAAATCCACACTAAGCCTCATAATTAAACATGTGAAAGCTAAAGGCAAAGAAATACTTTGAAAGCAGCCAGAGAAAAATATAACACATTGTCTATAAGGGGAAAATAATTGAAGTGGCAGTGGATTTCTCACTAGAAAACATGGAGGCCAAAAAGAAGTGGCACGATATAGGGCTGAAAGAAAAGAGTTGTCAGCCCATAAGCTGGCTGAAATATCCTTCAGGAATGAAGAAAAATATCAGAAGAAGAATAATTTGTCACCAGCAGATCTACACTAAAGGAAAGGATGAATTTCTTTAGACAAATGGAAATGATAAAAGAAGGAAACTTGGAACATCCCTGGGGTTGAGTCCTGCGTCAGGCTCCCTGCTCAGCAGGATGCCTGCTTCTCCCTCTCCCACTCCCTGCTTGTGTTTCCTCTCTCGCTGTGTCTCTATCAAATAAATAAAAGAAAAAAAATCTTAAAAAAAAGAATTAATAAAGAACATGATAAACAAAAATGTAAATACCATAAGCTTTCCTTCTTCTCCTGAGTATTCTAAATTAAGCTTGATAATTGAAACAAAAATTATACACTGAAATTGTTCTAATTTTTTGTAGAAAAAAATACTTAAGGTGATTGTTATAAATGGAGGAGATTAAAAAAACATAAAGGGATGTAAGTTTTCTATGCTTCCCTGAAACTGATAAAATGACTGTGATAAGCCATATGTATATAATACCTAGAGCAACCATTTAAAAACTATACAAAGAAACATAGTAAAAAACAAAACAAAACAGTAGAGATACATTAAAGTTGAATTCTAAAAAAATGTTGGTTCAAGTAAATCACATCAATTCAGAGAACAGAAGACATGAAAAACTGAGAGAACAGAAAACAAAAAAGAAACTGGCTGATTTAATCAGTATTTACATTAAATACACCATTAAAAAATGGTATAAATATATCAACTAAAAGACAGAGATTGGCAGAATGAAGTAGAAAAGCTGGCCTAACTGTATGCTGTGTATAAGAAATTCACTTCAAATATGACATAGGTCGTTGAAAGTAGAAGGATGACAAAAGATATATCATGCAAACATTAATACAAAAAAGAAGAAGAACTGGCTATATTAATATCAGATAAAGTTGACCTCAAAGAAAAGGAAATTACTAGAAATAGAGAAGGACATTGTAGAATGATAGATGGGTCGGTCTACTAAGAAGACATAGCAGTCTTTTTTTTTTTTTTAAAGATTTATTTATTTGAGAGAGCGAGAATGAGAGAGAGTACATGAGAGGGGGGAGGGTCAGAGGGAGAAGCAGGCTCCTTGCTGAGCAGGGAGCCCGATGCGGGACTCGATCCCGGGACTCCAGGATCATGACCTGAGCCGAAGGCAGTTGCTTAACCAACTGAGCCACCCAGGTGCCCAAAGACATAGCAGTCTTAAATGTGCTTGTATATGCATCAGACAACAAACTGCAAAGTATGTAAACAAAAGCTGATGGAGGACCCAACACATCATATTCAGAAGCCCTCAGAACATATTCCAAGTTTGACCATATCCTGGGCTATGAAACAAACTTCAACAAATTTATAAGAATTGGAAACATACAAAGTGTGTTTTCTGACCACAATGGAATCAAAGTAGAACTCAATGATAGAAATGAAATAGGAACATATCAAACAATTGGGTACTATTAGAAGAATGCACTTCTAAATAACCCATGGGGCAAAGAGGAAGTCTCAAGGGAAATAAAAAAAAATACATTGGATAGAAGGAAATGAAAATACAACATAACAAAATTTGTAGGATACAGATAAAGCATTGCTAAAAGGAAAATCTGTAACACTTAGTGAATGCATTAGAAAAAGAGGAAAAGTTTCAAATCAATAATCTCCCATCTCAAGAATTCAGAAAAAGAAGCAATAAAAAGGAATAAACTATTGATACATAAAATAACATGAGTGACTCTCCAAAGCATTATGCTGAGTGATAAAAGTGAATCCCCCAAATTTACATACTCTGTGATTCCATTTATATAACATTTTTACATAACAAAATTACAGAAATGGAGAACAGTGAGTGAAGGAGGAGTTGGGAGCTGGAGAGAAGTGTGTGATTATAAAAGGGCAACTGGAGGGATCCCTGGGGTAATGGAACTGTCCGTGTCTTGACTGTATGAATGTCAATACACAGGTTGTGACATTGGACTATAGTTTTAGTGTTATAAACTAAAGGTGACCATTGGGGGAAATTGGGTAAATGGAACAAGGGATTTCTTTGTATTATTTTTTACAAGCATTGTGAATCTACAATTATCTCAAGATTAAAAAAAAAACTTAATTAAAAATTTAAAAAGAATATGAGGCACAATAATCAGTGTATACAGAACCAGTGAGTTTTGAAGTTGTGTGTGGCTTGACATAAAGATCCCTGAAGGTCCCACCATAGATGACTTCACCTCTACAGCCTCACCTGGCACCCATTCTCCCTGCCTTCATGTCCACTACACTTGCACTGGGTTCTTTCTATCCCTGCTACACACCTTACTTCCTTCTGCTAAGGGCCTTTGTGCATACTGTTCTGGCTGCCTTCTCTCCCCTCTTCACATTTGTTCAACTCCTACTCATCCTTTAGATCACTTCCTTAGGGATAACCTCTCTGACTAGGTAAAATCATCCTCCCATGGCATCCTGTGTCTTTCCTACACAGGACCAGTCATGTTTGTCACATTTAATTTCTGGTTTGATTTGCTTAAGGTCTTCCTTCTTCATTGGTCTGTACACACAGTGGGTGTGGGGACGGGGTCTGCTTTGACTCTCCAATGTATCTCCAGCTTCTAGGTCTGTGCCTGGCTGTCACCACATATTTGTAGAGTGACTGAAAAGCTGTGTGAGGGGGATTATTCACCTTTTTTTTTTCTCTCAAACTAGCAAGATCTTCAACACTGCTCAAAATCCAGGCTAAATCACCTCCCTGCTCTGGGTGACCTGCCATCCCAGAAAAAAGTCAATGTTGCTTCCTTTGAACTCTTCAAACATTTAGTTCATCCTGACCAGCCAGAAGAACACAGAAGTGCCCATCCTAGCGTGACCATAGTAGAGCTCCAGAAAGAGGCATATGTTTGGGGAGATGGTGCTCAAGGACCAGTTTGCCCATGACATATGGGCAAACTAGCCTTCTCTAGAGAGGGGTCTTTACCAAAAGATGCTGCTCATCTCAATGACTCTATTGCAGTTAGTGTGGATTGATTCATTATAGCTGTGCACTTCTGTGATGATTGGCTGTGTCTTTGAGGACAGGTACATCCTCCCCCAAAGCCTGGAATTAAGACTGAATAAAATATATAGTATGTCTGCCCTGTTCAGTGCCATTCTGCTGCCTCCCAGTCCAGCTAGCCTTTCCTCTGTTCCAAGGTGGCTTTACACAATGTGAGTAGAATCACTGCTGTTGGAAAGCAGGTAGGCTGATTCAGGGCTATCCTAGATTGAGGATTATGAGACATCTCCCCGTGTCACCACAGATACCAGATCACCCCACACCGCAGCACTTAGGATATTGTCTTCACCCCTGTTGCCCCCAGTAGAGTGTAAGTGCTCTGAAGAAAGGGGAGCTTATCTTACTCCACACTGTATCCTCTGCATCAAAGTCTGTGCCTATAATATAGTAGGTGCTCAGTAAATGTTAATTATGTGAATGCATAAAACTAATTTGTACTGTCTTTTGATTGGACTTTCCTTTCAGGTTTCTGTGCTTTGCCTAAATCTCCATTGAGTCAGCCTCACTCCCTCTACTATTCCCACACACAGCTGATGCCCCATGTCTATATCACATTCTGCATCTAGGCTGAAAGTAGCTTAACTAATATTACCTAGGGGGTGAAAACATGTCCAGTTAGTTTACACATTGAATCTTGGTCCTCTCAATGTGGCAAGGTTTTCCAGTAAGTGTTGAAGGAAGATTTAAGTAAACGAAAATTTATTGTACCCTTGCTGTGTGTTGGACATTATATTTCATGTGTGTTGTCTTGTCCATTCCCATGTTTTCCATTTTCACAGAGAAGGAAACAGATTCACAAAGATCAGCTCTTTCCTTAAAACCATACAGCAAAGAGCAGGCACCAAGTATTCAAATTCAGATCTGCCTAATACTAGGAAGATAATCCTAGAATATCTTTTAGAAATTTTTCTGGCAATAATTTTAGCCTTAGGAGAAAGACTAGACACTGTTTTATGACCTTTCCAATTATCTGACAAGCACAGTGCTAATCAGCCAAGTCAGAATGATGACCTCAGGACTGCTTATGCCCTGAACCATCTTGTGATGAAATGATAAAATGAGACTACCAGGCTAATTAACAAGTCTGAAAACATTATGTGAGTTCCAACGATGCCTTTGCTTCTGGCCCATCCCACACCCTCCCCAAATAAGAAAGCAACTAATTTGCAAAACTCTTGCTTCTGTGAAGCAGCTGTGAAAGTCACTGACATATATGATTAGCATGGACTTAATTCCTGTTGGTAAAACATTATTACCATCCCTAATGAGATTTAGGAAGTGACTCATACTGTATATGAAGGAAAGTGGATACTGTTCTTTTAACTCCAGATGAAATGTGTAGGGGATGCCATTTTCAACACAAAGATTTATGCTCGGGGATCAGGTGTTTATGGCAACTTGTGTGAGGTAGATTTTTCTCAGCAATTTGGGACTTGGAACAATTTATGACGGTGTAAATGGGTCTCTTTGGTATATTTCCATGTTTTCCTTTCATGGGAAATTCTGTGTATGGAAGACAGTTATAATAATTTTAACCCCTTAAATTAAATGTCCTCTAACAGAGCTATTATTTTTATTGTTTGTTTTATTTATAAATTTAAATGAAAAAAAGAAGAGTTAAGGCACTATCGTCAAATATGGATATCATTTATTTCAGTTACAGAAAAATAGCCATCCATAACCCTTTTACTCATAGATAAAGAGGGTTAATTGAGTTATGTATATCCTTTTAGGCTTTTACTATGCACATAGCATTATTATTTAACTAAAGTCACACAACATATTGAAATTTGCATCTTGGTTTCCCCACATTTCATAAGAATATAACTTTTCTTTTCTCACAAAAGTACTTCATAGATACTATTTTAATGTTTTCACAATATTGTATGGATTTGCCATAATTTACTGAACTATTGCTTTAGTGTTGCATTTTATACTTGTTTCCAATTTTTCACTTTTATAAATAATGATACAATTTATATCTTTACAGTTTGCTTTATTTTCACTTTAACTTATTTCCATTGGTTTCCTAAAAGGGCAGTTACATGGTCAAAGCAAGTTTTGGATAAATTTTATGTTCCAAATAAATGTTGCTGAATAGATTTTCTGAATATAACTACTAAACTGCATTCTATCCAGAAATTTTTTTAAATGAAGGAAAAATAAAAACACCTTTAGAAAAATCAAAACTAAACAAATTGTTGTCTTCAGGCTCACACTGAAAGAAGTACTAAAGCATTTCCTAAGAGAGAAGGAGGGTTATCTCAGATAGAAACATGGAAATGTAAGAGATATAAGGAAAAATGGAAAATATGTAGATAAGCCTAAATGAATATTGACTACAAAGAATGGTAATGATTTAAAATTCATGAGAACAAATACATAAAACAACACACAAAAATGGGAGCGAGGTAATGGAATTGAAATTGGCAAAGTTATGACATTACCTGGGAAGTGATCTAAGAACCTATCTTTCTATGAGACTCTAATAAATCAAAGTAATCACTGTGTAACTATTAGAGGAAAATAAAAGATAGTAGAACTACCAACGTTGTTATTTCCAGAAGGAACTGGAAAATAATCTTAAAAAGCTTTATTAGGTCAAAAACTTGCAAGAAAGGCATATAAATGATGTAGAACTTGTATGACAAGTTATAGATAATAAAAGCCCCAAATATACCAGGAATTATTTTAAGTGTAAATGGACTAAATATGTCAATTATAAAATAAAACCTCTCAATCTGAATAAATCAACACCTTACATATGAGAACACAACTGAAAGTCTAAACACTAATAAAAGGTAACATGGCATAATTATATAAAATAAAATAGACTTTAAGGCAAAAGGCATTCTTGCAGGTAAAGACATTTCATTATGATAAAGATCAATCAGCAGAAAGACTGAATACTTTTCAATTTGTATGCACCCAATAGTACAACATCAAATAGCTAATGCAAAGATTGCAGATTTAAAGGAAGAAATTCCCAACCATATTGGCTGATTCTAACATGTTCTCCATAACAAGCAAACGAGAACAAATCATTAAAGGTAATATAAAATTTGAACATGATTTACCACCTGTACAACCAAATTCAGAATTCACATTATTTTTAGGAGTACATGGAATATTTATCAAAATTGACCATATGCTGAGTCATAAATCAAATCTTAACAGAATTCCATGTATTAAAATTACACAGTGAAATAAAGCTAGAGATCAATGATAAAGTTTATCAGAAAGCCACCAAATGTTTGCCAATTAAACAGTATATGTCAAAATTAAAAAATTAAATCATAATCGAAATTTGAAATTATTTTATTAAATGAAATGAAAATATGACACACTAAAATGTGGAGGAGGTAGTTAAAACCATGCTTAAAGGGATATGTTCATATGTCAGAAAAGAAGATAAACTGAAAATTATTCATCTGTTGATTTTCTTGATAGAACCTACGATAGGAAGTTAAAAAATATTAAGGTAGAAAGAAAGAAGAAAGGAGATAATAATTATAATAGTAGAAATTAGTCAAATATGGAACAAATGTACAACTGAAAAAATTATAAATCTGAAAGTTGGTTCTTTGAAAAACTAAACTCTTACCAAGTATGCTTGAGAAAAAGAGAGAAGACACATATTGCCAATATCAGGAGTGCAAAAGAGGAATTACCACATACCCTACATACAATTACAAAAAATAATGAAAGGCTATTGTGAACAATTTTCTTTCAGTAAATTTCAAAATTTAGGTAAACTGAGTAATTTTCTAGAAAAATACAACTTACCAAAATGGAAACAGGAAGAAAGTTTCTTTCTTTTCTTTTCTTTTTTATTTTTTTTAAATTTTTTTTATTCTTATGTTAATCCCCATACATTACATCATTAGTTTTAGATGAAGTGTTCCATGATTCATTGTTTGTGCATAACACCCAGTGCTCCATGCAGAATGTGCCCTCCTCAATACCCACCACCAGGCTAACCCATCCTCCCACCCCCCTCCCCTCTAGAACCCTCAGTTTGTTTTTCAGAGTCCATCATCTCTCATGGTTCGTCTACCCCTCCAATTTCCCCGCTTCATTCTTCCCCTCCCGCTACCTTCTTCTTCTTCTTTTTTTTTTCTTAACATATATTGCATTATTTGTTTCAGAGGTACAGATCTGAGATTCAACAGTCTTGCACAATTCACAGCACTTACCAGAGCACATACCCTCCCCAGTGTCTATCACCCAGTCACCCCATCCCTCCCACCCCACCCCCCACTCCAGCAACCCTCAGTTTGAGGAAGAAAGTTTCTAAAACCTAAATAGTTCTCTATAGATTAAATAAATTGAATTTGTAATTACAAATATTCCCACAAAGCAACCTCTAGGCATGCTGGTAATTTCTTCCAGACATTTAAAGAATAAATAACACCAAATTTATACAAACTTCTCCAGAAAACTGCAAAATAAAACATAGAACATGTGTCATCTTGTTTTATGAGGCCAGTATTACCTTGAAGCCAAATCATGAAATGAATATCTATAAGAAAGGAAAGTTATAGGCCAATTCCAAGGATAGAAATACAAAAATTATAAGTAAATCTTAGCAAAATGGGTCTGACAATATCTAAAATGATAGTATGTTATTTTGAATTTGGGCCCATTCCAGGAATATAATATTTAACTTTAGAAAATTAATCTATGTATTTTACCACATTGACAGAATAAAGGGAAAAAATGGTATGCTGCTTTCATTAGGTGCAGAATCAACAATGATAAAATCCATTACCCATTTCTGATAAGGTTCAGTGAACAAGAAATAGAAACAAAACAAAAACCTCCCTAAGCTGATAATGAGCAAAAAATCCATAGCAAAAATTATACGTGATTGTATAATATAGATGGCATCTCCCCAGACATTAGAAATAGCACATAATTTGTTATTATCATTTCTATTCATTGTTGTACTGGTTGTTGTAGCCACTGCAATAAGGCAAGAAAAATAAGTGAAACATACAAAGACTAAAAGAGGAACAAATAAAATAACAATTTCCAGATTATTGATTGTGAAGTAGAAAAATCTAAAGGAATTTACAAATAAACTATTGCATTAATAAAATTTAACAAGGTTACTGGATAAAAGGTTAATGTATAAAAGTCAATGGTATTTCAATATATCTACAACAAATAAATAAATAATGGCATTTAAAAAAAAAAGATACCAATTATAAGTGCCCAAAACACCAAATATCTCAGAATAAATCTAACAAAAGATGGGCATGACCTCAACATTAAACACTATAAACACTATTGAGAGAAAGAAGGCATGAATAGAGGGATATTTCATTGTCACAGGCTGAATTGTATTCCCCTCTAAAATTTATATGTTGAAGTCCTAACCCCCACTACCTCAGAATGTGACTCTTTTTGGAGATAGAGATTTTAAAGAAGTGTCTAAGTTAAAGTGAGGTCATTAGGGTGGGCCCTACTCCAATATGACTAATGTCCTTTTAAGAGAATAAATTTGAACACAAGTGGGCACACATGAAAGGTGATGTGAAGACACAGAGAGAACACAACCATCTATAACCCAGGAAAGATGCTGAGAATAAACCAACCCTGCTGAATCCTTGACCTTGAACTTTTAGCCTCTGGACTATAAGAAAATTAATTTCTGTTGTTTACACCTTCCACTCTGTGGTACTTTGTTATGGTAGCCTTAACAAGCCAATACATCTATATTTGTAGATTGGAAGACTCAGTATTGTGAAGATGTCAGTTATTCTCCATTTAATTTGTAGATTTGATGAACCTGATATTTCAGTCTAAATATATTTCTCTGCTATTCTACCCAAGCTATCCTGTTATTTCTCTTTGTGGTACTCAGCAAAATATCTTTGTATCAAGGTAGTAGAGGATGCCACACACTGACTCAAACACCAAACACTTATTTCTCACAGTTCTGGAGGCTCAGAAATTCATCTCGTTCCTGGTGAGAGCGCTTTTCCTGCTTGTGGATGACTGCCTACTCACTGTGTCCTCACTTGGCCAAGAAAGAGCATGCTCTGTGGTCTCCTCTTATAAAGCACTAATCCTGTTGGATTAGAGCTCCACCCATATGACCTCATTTAACCTTAATTACTTTACTCCAAATACGGTCACAATGATGGGTAGGCTTCAACATATGAATTTTGGAGGGACACAGTTCAGTCCATAGCATTACTTTTTCTCCAGTTCAGCTTGTGCCTCTGACCCACATCTTTGTGAAGGGGTCAAGCCTTCTGCCAAGTCCATGCCAGTTGCTATCCCTATAAAAAGCTGAGAAAGCCAATGGAAGTTCCTTCAAATCATCCAACCTCATGGTTTTGCTTACATTAGTTGTTTCTGAGTTACAAGTAATGTGAATATGTTCACCTAGGGATTTGACAGCTCCAGGGGGATGAGAGGATGTCCCTCAAGGGTTCAATTATGTGAAGAGCCGGGGAGCTTCTGGGAAAGAACCCATAAAATGGGAAGCAAGAGTGCAGATGCATAAGGCTAACTGACTCAATGACACAGTTCAGGGTGGATGGGCAGGGAGAAGGGAGGATTCTGGTTGGGCAGCATCTCTCAGCATTTGGAGTTGAGTCTGTACAAAGAGAGAATGAAACCTGAAGGAGGGGATTTACCCAGTTCCTAAAACACCAGGAGCAAAGGGGAACTTGGCTTGTGGTACGTGTCTCAGAGAGAGGAGGACAGACATGGCATGGGGCCAGTTCCTGTCTTACACTCAGTGTCTACTGAGGGACACCATGGGCCACAGGACAAACCAGCTGGGTCTGCTGCCAGGGAGATACCTTCATGTCTGGCCTGGTACCCTCAGCAGGGGCCAGCATAGGACCTGCCCCAGCAATGAGCCTGAGGAGATTAGGGGCCCAGTTCATGTTAGCTGAGATCCCTCCTGGGCACCTAGTAGCAGCTGGGGCAAAGGCTGAAAAGCTCTCTCATCTGCCTGTGACCCCATTTGTGTCCCCAGGCTCCCGGGGTGGGGGGGCAAGGTAGGGTGGGGGGCCACAATCACACTACAGCCATTCTCTTTTCTGCGCTATTTTGGCCTAGATAGATAGCCCCTGTGATAACAGTGTTGCCATGGTTATTACATAAGGAATAGCTCTTTCTGGAACATTTTCCTCTTTTTATTTTCTTTTAGCAGAGTTGGTGAGATTAAGCCTGCTCACAGAAGGGCATCAATTAGTGAAAAGTAAATGTGGGATTCTGGAGCTCCTCCCTGATGGTGTCACTGGCAGAGGACAACACTCTGAGAGTGACTGGCATAATCCAGTTTACATAGTAAGCAAGTGCTTTTTCCCCCTTTCCCAGGGACTGCGAGCCAGGCCTCCAGGGAAGCCAGGATGGTGATGGGCTGTTCTTATCATCTTAAGGGATTATGTTGAATAGATTCAGAGACACTATTCTCTGGACCATTACTGCCCCTGACCCCTATACCTCCTCCCTTCCAGCAACCCTCAGTTTGTTTCCTATGATTAAGAGTCTCTTATGGTTTGTCTCCCTCTCTGGTTTCAACTTGTTTCATTTTTTTCCTCTCTTCCCTTATGATCCTCTGCCTTGTTTCTTAAATTCCACATATCCGTGAGATCGTGTGGTAATTGTCTTTCTCTGATTGACTTATTTCGCTCAGCATAATACCCTCTAGTTCCATCCACGTTGTTGCAAATGGCAAGATTTCATTTTTTGATGGCTGCGTAATATTCCATTGTATGTATATGTATATGCATATATATACATATATGCATATACATATGTATATGCATATATATAGATGTAGTGTGTATATATATATATATATAGATAGATAGATAGATAGATAGATATATACACTTCTTCTTTATCCATTCATTTGTTGATAGATATCTGGGCTTTTTCCATAGTTTGGCTATTGTGGACATTGGCAAATTCAAATTTAGAAATTCAGTTTGATTAAAGGCCTACCATGGGCCAACTTTGTATTAAGAATGGGGTATAGCTATGAAGGGTGCTGGTGGACATCTTGTCAAAGTGTGGGCCACAAAAAGGCTATGTTTGATTGTGGGGATGGGGTGCAGTAATGGTCCAGAAAAGGAAGCCAGTATCTGATAAATACAGAGGAGGGGCCCCTTCCAACACCTGACTTGCTGAGGATGGTGCAGAAATCCTGAACACACAGCAGTGATGGTGGGGGATAAAGGCTCCATAAAACCAATGAGTGTGGACAGCTGGAGAGAAACTTCATGTGCATTGTAATTTCTTGTGAAATCCACACGCTGGCTCATGGCAAAGGACTGGTTACCTCTTGGACTCAGTGTTGGCTTCAGAAGTGGTCCAGTTGGGTAATGGAGAAGAAATGACCAATGGGGGTGAGCAGCAAGCAGGCCAATGGATTGGTTATATAGGGAGTTGGCGGAGATGGGGAGTCAAAAATCAAAGATAGTTCTGAGTTTCAGGGCTCCGTGGTCAGAGGAACAGTGAGTTCCTTCACAAAGGTGTAGAGGCCAGGAGGATGGACAAATGTGGGTCAGAGAGGGGATGTCAGTTGTGAACACACACATTTGCAGTGGCCACAGGAGGGCATAAAAGGGGTATGTAGCGGGCAGGTGAAGGAGGGTCAGGCCTGGGTTTTGATTGCAGACCTCCTCAGGGAGGTGAGGGCTGAACAGGGGAGTAAATCAAAGGACAGTTCATTGAGGAAAAAGGGTCAGAGCAGAAAAGGCATTCTGGAGGAGCTCAGAGTATAAAGGCTAAGAATGAACTTGGGATCCAGGCAGGTCTGGGCATGACTGGGGATCTGCCATTAGCTCAGCGTCCTGGGATAAGTCCTTCAGCACTGAGACTGAGATCCTCAGTTTCCATGCGAAATCGAATAATGCAGGGAAATCACTTAGTGTTTATGGTGCATAGAAATACAACAGTGTTAGCTGTCATTATTAGGGGGCCAAAGAGGGAAGAGGAAAAACTATGGAGACCGATAGATCAGGAAAGCATAGTGTCAGTTACATTGACAGAATGACTTTTGTGATTTAAAAAAAAAAAGAAAAGGAAAAAGCATTAACCTTCAGAGTTTTACAGGAATGGGTTCTTAACTACTGCTCCGTCTGGAAAGTGACGTGAACTTGAACAAGACCTCTCTAAAACTCTTGTTTCCCTCCTAGTAATAATGGAAGCGTTGGGCTGTTACTCTGACACTGGTCATCAGCAGAAGAGGGAATAATCCAGAATTTCCAACCAACACATTTCCATCTGGTACCTGGAAACTGACGATCTCAGCATGCTTTGGAGCTTCAGATGATCCCACTGCCTCTTCAGTCCCCCTGGTCTGCAAGGGTGGCCGGGTTGAGGCGCTTCCCCGCATATGGCTTGGCTGCTGGTGCCAAAAGGAGTGTCCGGATGTCACCACCAGTGGTTGGGCACAGCCACGAATTTAAGAATCCCATGTACCCTCATTCCAATTTAAATACATTATTAAAATTAAGAAGGGGAAAAAAACTCATCTCTTCATAGCAGCCTTATACCCACTGGGTATTAGTTTTATGATTTGCTCAGCTGTTGGGTTCAAATCTCCCAAATGTTTTGGCTCCTGTACCAAGGTCTATTTCAGGGTGGCTGTGCCCTGTCCTATCAAGTTCAAGCCAAAGACTCCACCGGGGACTGGACTGAACAACTTCTGGGACCCTTTCCATCCGTGTCATGGACAGTTTGCAGAGCTGGAGGCCGAGAAAATAACCCCGGAAGCACAGAATGAAATCAGATTTTAATTGAATGGCTGCAATGTACTAGTAAGGCTAGTTAAGCATATAATTAATTGTTGTAACTATAGCAACAGGATGAACTGGAACTATTAGGGAGGCACCAGGGGTTCAATGAGAGACTCTTAAAAAGACAAGTGGTGGAGATTGCAGAAAATAATTCATTCTCCTCCAGTGGTTCTCCAGAGGGCCTCACACTCTTTAGCAACCCAAAATAAATCTATTTAATAATATTTTCTTAGATTCATGCAGCTTTTCATATCCCAAAGGGCCCTGAGGTGCTTCATAAGCCATGAACATAAATATAGATTTGGAATAATGTATTGGGCCAGATTTTCCTAGCGCTTAAACAACTCTCAGGTGGTTTGTTCTGCTCCTTTGGAAGCCCCATTACCTTCAGGATACATGGAAGCAGTAATTTACTAAGTGGCATCCCCATAGGCCTGGGGCCTGAAGCTCTAGCAGAGTGTCAACTCAGGTAGGTGAAGGGGCGGGGGGAAGGGGTGTTTCCAGAGATAGTACTTGTATTTATTCATACCCTACCTCATTCCAAAAAGGCTTCAGGGAGGCTTACTAAATACACAGAGTACATCAGGGTAAAATAAACACATGAGGCAATCCAAAGCAGGGGCAGATAATAGAAACAACCGGATCTTTAGAAATGTTTGTACAGGAAATGCATACAGCAGTCTCCTACAGAAGTGGGCAAAATTGCTGCCATTCCTCCTACTGGCCAAGACAAAGAGGAAAACAGAATCCAGTGCTGGAAACAGACACTCGGGGCTGAGGCCTCACAGAGATCTTCCCCTTATCGTTTAGACTCTACTGTTTGGAGTAGAGACTCTCCAGCCTCTCTGTGCTGGAAGGGAGTGAAAGGGGGGTAGGCTTGTAAACGTGCACTTCCATCAAAGGAACCACTTCTTCCTCCACTCCGCTGACAACTCTTGACTGACCATCGAACTTTGTTCCAGGCATCCACCCTTATAGGGAAGAATAATTCAGCTTTTGATGCTTCCTGGCATTCTGGCTTGATCTGTAGTTAAAAAACATAGTCCTCAAAGCAGAGGTGGCAAGCTGGTGGCCCACAGGACAGATGTAACCCACCATGTTTTGTCTTGGCCGTTGAGGAGCTTGGCTTTCAAATCCGGACTTTGAGCTTCTCCTGAGGAATTGGAAGACTGGCACCATGGGTCTCCCATTGCACTGTTACTGAACCCCTTGCAGGGGACAGTATTCCCCAGTGTGCACCAGTCCCCACCATGCACCATGACATTCAGCTTACATCATAAGCTTATGTCATAGAAGCATCTCTGTTGTATGTTACCTGCCTAGTTTCTATAGGCAATTAAGTGTTAAATCCCCGATCTGGAATCTTGTCCCCTAAATGCTCCCACTGTTTATTATTGTGCAATCTAGAAGAAGAATGAGACAGCCGAAGGATTTAACCTTGGCTATTTCCTGCCACTGCTCTTCAAGTGTCTTCCATTGGGACATGTCACCCTAGCCTCTCAGGTAGATTGGATAACCCCCATGTCTTCTGTGGTTATCTAAACCTCACTCACCCTCCAGGCTCAGCTCAGAACTCCTCCCTGAAGCTTTCTCCACGTCTTCTAGTTCATTGATTCTCTCGAGTGGACTTTCCATGGGGTTGGGAATTGTTTTCTAAAGCATCAAGCTTCCCAGTGTACTTTCTTCAAAGTGATCTGCCAGTGAATGTGTCTCTGTCTTGCTGCTTCTCCTCCCTCCCTGTCCATAGTCACCTTCTCCCACTTTACAGGAGAAAGGCCACCCTTTCCCCATCTCAAATCCTACAACGTAGCATGGATTCAGGATGTACTAGGAGGTGCTCTGAGGCATGGAGCCAGGTGAACTTTGAACCCTGGTGTTGGGAAAGCAAATGTCTAGGTAACACATCCTTGCTTTCAGCCCTATTGAAGAAGATCTCACTGGGGAGAGAGCTGGTAGATCATTCAAATAGTTTTCGAGGATGGATTATGATGAGATCTTTGGCATCTATCTCAGATGGCATTCTTAAAAATAAGCTACATTGCTATTATAGTATTCCTTTTGTTCCTGTCCATTTATGTAAATGACATTTATTCAGTATATATGTTTATCAAAATAAAAAATAGAAATATGACTGATGTCAAATCCTATCTTATTCTAGGAATATGTATCTCATTAAATATACATCTCCAATAAAATTTTACGAGGAATATTGTTCTATCAATTATGTATTCTCAATAACTGTAATGATGAGCCAAACCGGAAAAAATAAAGTTCTGTCAGGTTAGTGGAAAACAGATATATGTCAGGGAGAAAAAGGGATATAAAATTTCCATCTGTTAAAGAGAAACTTGTTTGTGTTTGGTTTCTTTTTTTGGAGCTTGTTTGTATTTTGAAAATGGCTATTAGATGTATCCAGTCACCATCATACTTAGATTCCTTTGGATATACTTAAAATGAAAATATAGTTTTATTTTGTAAAGTCAATATTTACAACATAGTGAAATAAATATTCTTTGTAACTCTTTAGGTTTATAGTGCCGTTGAATATGTAGTTTTTCAGAGTTCTTTGTAGAGAGTTTCCAAACAAAAAGATTTAAAGACCATTGTTTTAGTAATTATTGTTTCTTCCAGTAATTGGATTTTTCATCCTAGTGTTATGCACTTTGTGTCTTTGATTTATTATTTTATGGCTTTATCTCTGGCCTCCACAGTTAGTAAGAGCCGTAGAATTCTGTGAATCACCAATTAACCATTGTTTATCAAGCACCTGCTCTATGTTTAAAATAGTAGAATATGCAAAAATACAGCACATAATTTTTCCCACTGAAGAAGATACATTTTATTTACAAGTAAAGATGACAAGAGCAAAGTATCAGTAAAAACAATATTTAAAAGATAGGTCGATATCTCATGTTTGGAGGCTATTTCTCCAATATATCAACGAGTCAGACCATAACCAAAACCACAAACAAACAGAAGATCCTTAGTAAATTAAAAAGAAAAAAATACTCTGACCAGATCAGACTGAAAATACTGTATAGATGAAAACCCACAGGAGTAAACCAACAACAAAAGTCAAGGTTTTACTCAGAGCGTATTTACTCATACTTTTAAAATGATACTAATGAGTTGATCCTTGGGGTCAGAATTAAGACAATATCAGAAGTGGAGAATTGTAAAGGCAACAAGAAATTAACACCTTCTATCTGCAGGGAGTGTGAAGTGTCTTCTTAAGGGTGAGGAGGAGATGAAGAGAGAAAGGAATTGGAAGACATAGCATTTTGGGCTGCATAATGTAAGGCTATCTGCCACATTAGCATCACAGAACAGAACAAAATAATTAGAATTAGCAGTCATCAAAATACATTCACAAGATTTTGTGTACTCTGCTTACTAAGGCAGAAAAGTATGAGATGGATTCTAGAAAGATTTCCCTCACAATGTTTTACAAGTTGAAATTAAAATTGAGATTAAAGATATAGCTTCCAACTAGAAAATTCTAGTAAAGGAACTCCTCACTCTCACAGGACCAGAAGGCTCATTTCCCCTGTAATTCCAAGGTAAACTATGGGATTTGGGGTAATGGTTTTCCAGAACTATGAATTACGTGGCCCAGGTCAACCAGAGCATTCAGCTTTCAAGTGAGCCAAAATGAATTGCTTCCATGCTGTCTTGCAAGGTGGCTGGAAATCCTGCTTTGAAAGCACCTCACTAAATACACAAGGGCTAAATAAAGAAACTGGGCTTGTTCTTGGCTGAACGTATAAGCTGTATAGACCATGTCCTCATGGAGTGGCCCACATACAAGTTTCCAAACTCAGAGCACATCTGCAGGAAGATTGTGGCTTGACTTTTGTGAGAGATGAGTTCACTGTTCTTCTTGAGCAATCACCCAGGGGCAGACAGGTCATTTAGTGCAAGTATGTCAAGGCTGAAGGGATTTTCCAGAAAGGCTAGCAAGTAGGGAGATAAGCATCTCTGCAATTAAAAGGAAAGTGATATGGGCTATGAAAATGAAACGTACAAATAAAGTTAGTAAAAATCATACGTGATCATAAACACTTGGACATCTTGATGCCTTTATTAGTCTGGTTTTTCTTCTTCTTTATCTGTATAGTATCTATGTGGGGGTGGGGGTAGAATGGGTATCATAACTTTCTTTTATCAATTTAGCAATGCATTGTGGACATTCTTTCTTGCTATTAAATATTATTCTATATCGTGGTTTTGAATGGCTTTATAGCATTCCAATGTAATTATGTATCAGAACTTGTTTAACCAACCCCCTTTTCTTAAACACTTGGCTGTGTGTGTGTTTTTTTTTTTTTTTAAGAAAAACGCCTGTGAGTGGGCGAGGGGCAGAGGGAGAGGGAAAGGATCACAAGCAGACAAGAGAATCTTTATTTTTAAATATTTTATTTATTTGAGAGAGAGTGGGGGAGGGGCAGAAGGAGAGGGAGAAAGAGAGAATCCCAAGCAGACTCCCCGCTGGGCGTGGAGCCCAACTCAGGGCTCAACCTCATGACCCTGAGATCATGACCTGAGCCGAAATCAAGAGTCCATTGTTTAATCGACTGAGCCACCCAGGCGCCCCTTGGTTGTTTTCTTTTTAATTGTTTTAATGTTATTGCTGTGACAACTCAGTGGTAAAAGATTTGTGCTAATGAATAAGAGGGAGTTTTATTCTTGCTCCTGCTCATGTTTTTCCAGACGTTTGCAGTGGGCAGGCTGCCCTCCATAATTTGTGGGTTGGAGTTTCTTATTCTGGTGATCCCCAAAGGATGACCAGTCCCACCCTGTCTCTTCTGTTAGGGTTAGAGGGAAAGAGAACTTGAGGAAATTTAAGAAATGAGAATGCAGAGAACCCCCGTTCTTTCTAAGGAACTGAACTGGTAGCAGCTATGTGTGATTTCGAAAGTCACGTCATCTAGGAGGTCAAGAACTTTAACAGGGTGGTTTGACAATCCTAGAGGTAAAGGCTGAAATAAGAAAAAAAAATAATGAAATTGGAAACAAGAGATAAAGAAACTGGATGCTAGGCTTCTGGAGGGGGAGGTTATGACCCCTTCACTCCATGCCAGAAAAGGATGCCCAAGAGGCTCCCTATATAAACGCCAAAGGAGGACTTCATATTCTCGAGCAGGAACATCCCAGGACCAATGGCGAGTGTTGGGGGAGGAGGTTGTGGTAGAAAAGGACGGGGTAGCTTTGTGATGCTTGTAACATTGGTCACAGGAGGCTACTTTGATTTCTAATCACCAGAGACACTTCCCCAGGTGTTAAGTATGAACGATTCTCAGAGGCAGGGCAGAGAGGGTTCTGTAATGTGCTATTCCTGAGTTTTCAGTGGTATCATCAAATCTTTGCAGCCAATACTCACACATTATGCTACTGTGCCTGGGAAGAGATGGTTGGTTTCCAACTTCATTTTTTTTTTTAAGATTTTATTTATTTATTTGTCAGAGAGCGAGCACAAATAGGGGGAGTGGCAGGCAGAGGGAGAGGGAGAGCAGGCTCACTGCTGAGCAAGGAGCCCAACGCAGGGCTCGATCCCAGGGACCCTGGGATCATGACCTGAGCTGAAGGCAGATGCTTAACCAAATGAGCCACCCCGGTGCCCCTCCAACTTCATTTATATACATGCTGCAAGAACATGCCCAGCTCTCTGGAATGGGAACTGTAGCAGATCGGTGAGGGAGGGGCCAGACTTTTTGGGAAAATTTGTGCCCCACACCAGTCCATGCAGTAGCAATGTTGGTAAATGTTTAACACTGGCCCCCAAACAAAAATACTGATTTGAAGCATTTTGCTCGTTTCCATCATGCAAATACTCTCACTGTGGCCAATTTCAAGCAACCAACATGATGTCGTGGATATGGAATTGGGGAAATTTGCACACAATTGACTTTTAGTAGCTGGTGTGAGTTCTCTCTAGTTCACACTGATATGGAGTGGGTGAGGAGAAACGTGTCAAGATTCCTTGCTTTGCCGCCAGTGCCTGACACCTCCCTGCTGCCCCTTCGGCACCCCTCCAGCCACACTTGACCATTCTTGTTGCAAACCCTTTGCCAGGGTTGCCCGCTATGGTCTCATTTCTCAAGCTTAACATTAGCAGAGAGCCCTAACTTTAGTTCCGCATTGCTCCCAGCATGCAAGGGACTTTTCTTGCCCCCAGGGAACCAGGCCAGCACAGAACACTGTGTTGTAACACCCTCTGGCCACTCCTCATCCTGTCCCATTGTCTAAAAGGGAAATTGAAACTTCACGTCCCTTAAAACCTTCATCTCATTTCTGCAAGACCATCTGCAGCTGAACCTACCTGCTTCTATTCCCAAGTTATTTTAAGGTCACGCACCCCTAGCTTCTGTTCTTTAGATGCCTTTATTCTCTCTCCATGATTAATTATCTACCTGATTATCCTCCAAGGGCCAGCTGTCTTTTTTGGATATCTCTTCTATCTCTTCCAGGATAAAATTAAAACTCCACATCCCCCGTAGCTCTCATAGCACTGTGGAGCTACCTTGCCCCTTGAATGTGGAACATGGGATTTTGATTATTTGCTCATAAGCCGGTTTCCATTCCCAAACTATGAGTTCCTAGAAGGTAGAGCTCAATCACCTCTCTCTTTAGCCCTTAGCCAGAGTCTGGCATGCGGTCAGCCTTCCGTACATATTTGTCAAAGGCTTAAGTAAATCAATGACTGAATCAAATGCTAGAGTCATACACCAGGATGTTGGTAAGAACACTTTTGGCTCCAGGTGACTGAAGATATCATTCAAAATGGTTTAAATTAATCATGGTACCTATTATTGGCAAAAAAACAAATCAAAACAAAACAAAACAAAAAACGAAACAGGTCAGAAGTAGAGCAGTTCTAGGAGTGGGTTCATTCAGCATCTCGGCAATATTCTCAAGGAGACAGGTTTGTTCTGTCTTCCTTCTCTGCCCTCCTCTGCCTGTTGATTTTTGTGAAAAGGTAGCGAGAGAGCTACCTACGTAAGGAAGCACGAAGTTTGCAGCAACTCCAGGTATTACATCCATATATATCAATGTTCAAAGGTTAGGAGAGACTCTCTTTCTTGTATTTCAAAGGAAATTCTCCAGAAACCTTTTCCTTTTCCCCTTGAGCAGATTTCCCTTCATGTGGTAAGGGAATGGAAATACAATGGTTGACCTGGACTAATTAAAAAGTTCTCCTGAGGTTCATGGCCCTCCAGCAGACAATACCAGGGTTCTAGAGGTGGGATGGGGATGGCCATCTGATACACAACCAATGATTGTCACACATACAGTCAACAGAGGTAGGTGTTGACCTACTGTCCACGTGACCAAGCTGTGTTCATCCCACTATATGAGGATGGTTCAACAGTAGAAAATCCCTTGATATAATTCATGACACTAACTAATTGTAAGAGAAAAAAATAACCATCTTAGTAGATTCAGAAAAAGCATGTGATAAAATGTAATACTTATTCATAATTTTTAAAAGGATTTAGTAAATTTGATAAAAGGAACATGCAAAAACCTAGAGCAAATGTGTTTAATAATGAAACCTATAGATATCAGAAAAATGTGCCCAGAATTATTGTTTTTATGCAAAATTGTTCTATAGATCATAGCTGAGTGTAAGAAAAGAAGTAAGTGGAATTTTGATTGGGATGGCATTGAAGGTATAGATTGCTCTGGGTAGCATAGACATTTTAACAATGTTTATTCTTCTGATCCATGAGCATGGAATACTTTTCCATCTTTTTGTGTCTTCTTCAATTTCTTTCATGAGTGTTTTGTAGTTCCTAGAGTATAGATCCTTTACCTCTTTGGTTAGGTTTATTCCAAGGTATCTTATGGTTTTTGGTGCTATTGTAAATGGAATCGTGTCTCTAATTTCTCTTTCTACAGTTGCATTGTTAGTGTATAAGAAAGCAACAGATTTCTGTGCATTGATTTTGTATCCTGCCACATTATTGAATTGCTGGATGAGTTCTAGTAATTTGGGGGTGGAGTCTTTTGGGTTTTCCACATAAAGTATCATGTTGTCTGTGAAAAGAGAGAGTTTGACTTCTTCTTTGCCAATTTGAATACCTTTTATTTCTTTTTGTTGTCTGATTGCTGTTGCTAGGACTTCTAGTACTACGTTGAACAATAGTGGCAAGAGTGGGCATCCTTGACGTGTTCCTGATCTTAAGGGAAAGGCTCTCAGCTTTTCCCCATTGAGGATGATATTCGTGGTGGGTTTTTCATAGATGGATTTTATGAGCTTGAGGAATTTTCCCTCTATCCCTATACTCTGAAGAGTTTTAATCAGGAAAGGATGTTATATTTTGTCAAATGCTTTTTCTGCATCAATTGAGAGAACCATATGGTTCTTCTCCCTCCTCTTATTAATGTGTTCTATCATATTGATTGATTTGCAAATAAGAAGATGTGGTCCATATATACAATGGAATATTACTCAGCCATCAGAAAAGATGAATACCCAACTTTTACATCCACATGGATGGGACTGGAGGAGATTATGCTAAGTGAAATAAGTCAAGCAGAGAAAGTCAATTCTCATATGGTTTCATTTATCTGTGGAACATAAGGAATAGCATGGAGGACATTAGGAGAAGGAAGGGAAAAATGGGGGGGGGAATTGGAGGGAGTGATGAACCATGAGAGACTATGGACTCTGAGAAACAAACAGGGTTTTAGAGGGGAGGGGGGAGGGGGGATTGGTTAGCCCGGTGATGGGTATTAAGGAGGGCACTTATTGCATGGAGCACTGGGTGTTATATGAAAACAATGGATCGTGGATTACCACATCAAAAACTAATGATGTATTGTATGGTGACTAACATAACATAATAAAATTAAAAAAAAAAAAAGAAAAGAAATAAGTGGTATGAATTTGAAAGAAAAAAAACTCCCAAAGATATTACTTATAATATTATTATTATCAAAATATCAGATTATATGAAAATTGACAAGCTGACTCTAAAACATAGAGGAGAAAAAGGCCAACAGATAATAGCTCTTTTTGAAGGCAGTTTTGAAGAGAACTAGGGCAAAGAGACCATGTTTGACCAGAAATCGAGATTTATGTTCAAACTACAGTAATTTGGCCAGTGTGATATTGGCCCAGAGCCAGATACATAGACCCAATGAAACAATGCAATTACCCCAGAAACAATGAATGCTCATGCAGAAACTTGATGTACAAGAAGGTTGAATTGCAGATCACTATCAGAAGAATGGTCCCCTTAGCAAGTGGTTTTGATAATTTATTAAGGAAAAAAAATAAAATGTATCTTTAGCTCACACCATATACAAAAATGAACTCAAAGGAGAATAAAGACATAAGATATGAAAATAAAAACATGTCCGAAAATATCTTTGTGATCTGTGGTAGGGCAGAAATTTTTTTTCAAAGATACAAACAGAACAGATAGAGATTGATAAATTCAACTTCTAATTGACTGAAATTTTTAAGAAGTCTGTGTTTTAAACACAGTAGAGAAAAAAGTGGGTGGGGGGGGAGAAAACCATAGGGATAAGGCAAAAAGACATTTGCAATATGTAGACACATGTTATATAAAGAACATTTAAAATTGATGATAAGAAGAGAAGTAATTCCAGGGCTTAATTTGTTAAGCCTCCAACTCTTGGCTTTAACTCAGGTCATGATCCAGTGATTGTGAGATTGAGCCCCCATATGGGGCTCACGTTCAGTGTGGAGTCTGCTTAAGATTCTCTCTCCCTCTCCTGCTGCCCCTCCCACTTGTGCTCTCTCTCTAAAATAAATAAATAAATCTTAAAAAAAGAAGAAGACAATTCCATTTAGGAAATAGGAGAATGATATAAAGAGGGAATTTGTAGAAGATAATACCCGAATAGCCCACAAAGACATAAAAAACGCTCAACCCCGTTCTAATCATGAAATGCACAATTAAAAGACTGTGAGATACCATTTCACACTCTTCAGGTTGGCAAACATTGAAAACTTTGAAACTACTAAGTGTTGGTGAGGCTATGGAGAAACAGGGAGTCATACTTTTCATGTAGAAAGAAAAACTTGTACAACTACTTTGGATAGCAATTTAGCCATCTTTAGCAAAGACGAACATGAGCATACTCTGTGACCCAGTGATTCCATTTCCTGGGATAGATGCTAGAGAAAATCCCACACAGATGCCCAAGGAGACACATAGAATATGCAAGAATACATTCAGTCAGAGAATGATAGAAGAATGCTCTGCAAGAATGTACACATCAGCTTTGTGTGTAAGAGTAAAAGAATAGAAACAACTTAAGTATTAACAAGTAGACAGTGAATTAAACTGAAGTATATTTGTGTAGCGGAATCCTATATACAACGGTGACAATAAGACAATTAGAGCACATTTTTTTTTTTTAAATTCCAAGTTAATCAAATGCTTCTGGAAAAATCTGAAATGCTGTTCAGAGGAGGATTCTCTCTGTGTGTCACAAGTCACTATGTTCTGCCCTGAGATATTAGGAAATGCAGGCCAAAGCCTGCTCACAGGTCATTGCCGATTGTTACCCAGTAAGTGTGGTTCCTCCCTTTGTTTCTTAAGTCTTCAGGATCACCTGATGGTGCTTAATTGTGGAGCATGAGTTCGCTTGTTTTGATCCTACCTGGTCTTTGCAATCCAACTCAAATTAGTGGTCTTGGAAGATGAGAGGCATTTAGCCGGGGAGAACCAAGGGCTGCCCTTGAGAGGCCAGACCCCAACAAATCGCTCAACCTCTCCATGCTGTTTGTGGTTGGTTGTGAAAGGGTGGCTTTGGGATTAGCCTGGGACTGTGGGCAAGTGAGCCCTAGATTTATCCTTTCTGAGAAGAGCCGCTCAGCCAGCCTGGTGGGGACGACAGTCCCCAGATGTGTGGGCTTAAAGATGGACTGCCATTTATTATTGGTGAGATCTGGGCTGAGTCATGTAATCTCCCCGAGCCTCTGATTCCTCATCTGAAAAATAATGTGTTTTGAAGCATAAATTAAATAGTATCTGATAGGGGTGCCTGGGCGGCTCAGTCGGTTAAGTGCCTGCCTTTGGCTAGGGTCACGATCCCAGGGTCCTGGGATCGAGCCCCATGTTGGGCTCTCTGCTCAGCGGGGAGTCTGCTTCTCCCTCTCCCCCTCCTGCTCATGCTCTCTCTCTCAAATAAATAAATAAAATCTAATAAATAAATAAATAGATAGATAGATAGATAGATAGTATCTGATATATCCAGTGCACAGGAGAGATGCTCGCTGGGATCACCAGCCAGATGAAGACTCTACCAGGCCCGCCGAAACTGAATCTCCTCCGGGAATGCAAAAATGATCCTTTATAATTCGGTCCTTAAGGCATGAGTATAAATGAACTTGTAGGTTTGCTTAAACATCTCGGGCAAATGAAGGACAACCTGTGAGCAAGAGACTTCAAATGCAGCACTGTTTTACTAAGTATGGTGTATTGGTTGTGTTAAGTTGTGCAGGTTTTTTTTTTTTTAAGATTTATTTAATTTATTTATTTTCGAGAGAATGAGAGAATGCATGCCACATGCATGGATGGGGGAATGTCAGAGGGAGAGGATCTCAAGCAGACTGCCCACTGAGTGTGGAACCCCGCGTGGGGCTCGATCTCATGACCCTGAGCTCATGACCTGAACCGAAATCAAGAGTGGGACACTTAACTGACTGAGCCACCCGGGCGCCCCACGTGGTGCAGTTTTATAGGCTAAATTTTATGACAGCATTTGCATCGGATGCATCTTTATAGTCGCCTTCTGGTGCAGAATGTATGTGAAGCATTTAACCTGGCGCACAGTCCGTGCTTAATAGGCAGAGGCTACTGTTATGAATACTATTTTCTCTAATCAGTACTGCTTCTTGTGGGTGGCCTGCCGCACCAGAGATATTGGAGTTTGGCTTTGGTGCCTGGGGAATCAAAGCCATTCGGTTGTGGGAGGGAGGGGAGGAAGGCAGGTGAGGATGCACCTGTTCTCGCCAATTCCCCAAGATTTGAGGAGAATAAAACCGGTCACCTTCTCATGAAAAAGTGAATGTGATGAAGGAAGTAAGTCTGGATTGCACCGTAGGAGACCGGGGTGTAAATGGATCTGGCATGCTTAGCTCAGACACGCGGGTAGGATTTTCTGTCCTTGGCTTTCCTGGGGAATTGGTGAGATCTCTAAGGTCCATTGCTGTGTCCTCACACGCGTACCTGGGTGTCCCAAACAGCCTCAGGCCTCTGCGTTGTGTTTGCTTGTACTGTGTCATGTTAATAAGGGTATTGATTGCCTTCACTTCATCCACAGAGTCACAACCTCCTGATGGATGATTTCATCACTGTGCACTCCACATTTTCAGCACAGAACGCTCCTGCTCTCTTTTATTTCCTGGACCCAGTGAAAGATGACTCAGGCAGAAAGAAATTTCACTTTGCACACTGTGCTTCTGGGATTTGCCCAACAGAAGAGAACAATGAGTTCTTGGCTCCTCAATGATGGCATTTACCTGCATCATTCCCTATAAAAGGAGGCTGGGCTCTGCGAAATGGGTGGGCTGATGTCATAATACCTGTAGGACCAGCTTCTCTACTGTGAGTCTACGTAGTGCCCGGTAGACAGAGGAAGGGAATTTGAATTCAATAACCAATCTATCAAACTTTCATTCTAATTCTTTTTGTCTGGTGGTAAATTTCTGAGATCCAGAAACCTGCTGTGTGTGTACTTTCTTCTTTGAGAAAGGTAAGAGCTTACACTGATGTAAAAAAAGAGTGAATGATATCTTTCTTCCCCATTTATATTTATATTGCAAAATTTATCTGCTGATGCACAAAAATGTATTTGGGGAACTAAGGGCAAGATTCTTTATTATATTGTAGCAAGATGATCTAAGATGATGGAACTTTCTTTAGTCCTTCTTAATGGAAGATCACCAATCTTATTCGAGGGAGGGACTACTTTTCTTAAAATGTCTATGGAGTAGGGAGCTAGCTCAACAGGAATGAGGAAATAGGAAGGAGAAGGGATGTATTAGTGATATCTGGGTACTGGGCAGACTCAACTGCTGCAGCCTGCTGACCCATGGAGGGGTCTGAATCCAAAAGGTCAAGATTTTTGTCCAACTGTGGCCCAGCTGCTTAAGAATAGAGGACCAAGGGGTGCCTGGGTGGCTCAGTCAGTTAAGTGTCTGCTTTTGGCTCAGGTCATGATCCTAGGGTCCTGGGATCGAGCCCCGAATTGGGCTCCCTGCTCAGTGGAGAGCCTGCTTCTCCCTTTCCTTCTGCCCCTCCCCCCACTAGTGCTCTTTTTCTCTCTCTCACTCTATCTCAAATAAATAAATAAAAGATCTTAAAAAAAAAAAAAAAAGAATGAGGACTAAAATTTGGTAAATGACCAATCCTCTTCTTCAAAGACTGTATGATTTTCATTTTGTCTCTAATAGATTTGCTGAAAGAAAATCCCTTAAAAATCTTAACTGAAACAATGCTTATTATAATGGCAATGCTCCCTGAGTCAGCCAAGTTTGGGGTCTGATTGGAGGCTTCAGCAGGCTCCCAGGGACTCCCCAACCCACCCCTCTCTGCTCCTTTGTAGCTACCTCTGTCTGACCCCAGATGTGGAGTGTACCCTGGACATGGAGCTGAGCTCTGGAGGTGAGGTCATGTGCCAATCCAGAACCCTTAACCCCAATAACTTCTGCGTTCCCCCACCTCCTCTGGGCGGGTTTCTGAGTTTCTGTAGAGCCAGAAAGCTACCACTCAGAATTATTCTGGTGATGTCATCTATCTCCCATTCATTACATGTTATGAAGCAATGAGGAGCGTTGGAGTCAGCTCTTAGCTGAACCCGAGGTAGCAGGAAAAGTCAGCGCATGGCCTCTATCATCAAAAGCTTGAGTTTGGTATCACATGTGCTTGAGAGAGAGGGAAAGAGTCAGTGGAACAGAGCATCCTATTATTTTACCTTTGTGAGATGGCAGGTGGCAGCCTCTGAGTGTGTGTGTGTATTAAATGTTGATCTGATTTCCTGTGCTTTTGCTTTATGGATAATTTCATGCTAAACATTTGTGATGGGGAGAACTGTTCTTCAAAAGGTTACATATAGAATTGCCATGTGACTCAGTACCTCTTCTCTTTGGTAAGACCCAGAAAAATTGAAAGCAGGGTCTCACACAGATATTTGTATCCCCATGTTCATAGTAGCATTATTCATAATGGATAATTGTGGAGATAACCCAGATGCCCATCAGTGGATGAATGGATAAACAGAATGTGGTATATACGTATAATAGAATACTTTTTGGCCATAACATGGAATGAAGTACTGATACATGCTATTGCATGGATGAAACTGAAAACACGCTAAGTGAAGGATATCAGGCATAAAAGGTCATATATTGTATGATTCCATTTATAGGAATTATCCAGAATAGGCCAATCTATAAAGACAGAAAATATTATTAATGGCTGCCAGGGGCTGGGTGGAGGGAGAAATGGGGAATGGCTGCTTAATGAGTATAGGGTCTCCTGAGGTGATGAAAATGTTCTGGAACTAAATAGAAGTGATTCTTGCACAACACTGCGAGTATCCTAAATGCCACTGAATTTTATATCTTAAAATAGTTAATTTTATATTATTTGAATTTTACCTCAATAAAAAACTATCTATGGGGGTATTTCAAGAGTCCAAGAGCAGAGCTTATAGAACAGGTCAGAAGAACGCATTTCTTAAATACTATAAATATACATGTTACAAACATATACAGATATAGATATAGAAGTTCCAGTGTGGGGACTTTTAACATATATTGGCCAGGTGTGGTGATAAATTTTATGTGTCTAACTTGACATGGACCATAGGGTATCCAGGTATTTGGTCAAACATTACTCTGGGTATTTCTGTGAGAGTGTTTTGGATGAGACTAAAATTTAAATCAGTAGATTGAGTAAAGCATATTTCCTTTCTAATGTGGGTGGGCCTCATCCAATTAGTTGAAAGTCTGAATATAACAAAAGGGCTGAATGACCCCAGAGTTAGAGAAAATTCTTTCTGGCTGGATAGTGGCCTTGGCTTGCCTTCAGACTAGAACTACTAAATCTACTCTCCTGGATCTCTATCTTGCTGACTCACTACAGATCTTGGGACTTGTCAGCCTCTGTAACTGCATAAGCCAATTCCTTATAATAAATCTCTTTGTATTTGTATCTATCTGTCATCAATCTATTTATCCATCACCTATCATCTATCTATCTATCTATCTATCTATCTATCTATCTATCTATCTATCATCTATCTATATCTTATTATCTATCCATCCATCCTATTGGTTCTCTTTCTCTGAAGAACCTTTATCCACCAGTTTACCAGGTTTCTGATACAATTATTTCTTTTCATATTTTCTTTCTGAGCTTCCTTTCTGTTCACCTTTTTGTCCTTTTTACATAATGCTGTGTTGTCTTACATAACTTGACTTTGAATAGTCTCACACTTAATGGCAAACAAAACTGCCTATCCAACCTCAAATAAAAATTTTATCAGAAAAATAAAGATAATAATTTCATTGTTTTTTTTTTTTGACTGAGAGTTAATTTTACCAAGTGTGAAAATTTTACCAAAGTATGTGTTTCATTGTCTTTTTTCTTCATAAGAAGAAAGGTTTTATTTAGTTGTGCCTTTTCTGGTGTACCAGTTTTATAATGAGGTGTCCAGGTTCACCTGCAATAATACTGCCCATTGGCGTGTTATGAAACAGTTTATGACCCTCATTAACTTTGATGGTTATAATTAAATGAAGCTATGAAATACATTCAGGGCCAGCCCTCTGGGGGGTTCCTGATTTCAATTTCCATAGACGCTCAGGAGATGATGAATGTAGCTAAGCCAGGGTCCAGGATACTGTAACTTAAATATCTATTATCTGAAAATAAGTGTCTTTCCCTAAAAAACAAATAAATAAAAGTCCAGAAGCCAGTAAAAGTCAATATGAAGAAACCACTGGGGCTTAGCACAGTGACTACCATGGCCAAAGCTTCAGAGAAGAGGTGGTGCTTCATCTAGGTGTGGGCCTCATTTAGTGGGGAAGGAAGGGTAAGAGGCATCTATTTAGCTCCTACAATGAGCCCTCATTGCTTCCCACAAAAGTCCTGTAAAGAATATAGCATTACCACCTTGTGGAGATGAGTAAAGCCATGCATTTGTCCTTGTAAACTCTGTGGCATTAAGCAGATGTCTCATCTATGAGGACCTAAGCTGTACATACACACGAGTCCTAGCTACTTGTGCATGATGCAGAATGCAAGCCCACCAAGGGCTGTCTGTTGGACAGTGAGTAAGCATTACAGGAATGTCTCATTGAATCTGTCCCTCCCAGAGTCTTGCATCAGCATCCTATCATCTTATGTCTGATTCTAAGAAAGACAGTTCTGTTAAAGGAAGTGAGAAACAAAACCAGAAAGAGCTAAGTCACTGAGCCCTTCAGAAGACATTTGGTGAGTTAGGAAGCATTTTCAGAAGGGGCAACCACATGGCACCCAGGGGTGGGACTGGGAGATGGAGAAGTGGGTGCATTGTGTTGGCTTCATAGAAGCACCACCAGGCATCCCCTAGGGATGCTCAAGCAGGAGTGGGAAGTGGCAAATGTCTTTATTAGCCAACAAAGTCTCTCTGGAGCACAGGGGAGGTGCTTTCCAGAGATGCTGAGGATTCTGAGCAGAGAGGTCAAGGAAAGGGCAAGCTCAGGGCCTGCCTTAGTGGGTGGGGGCTGAGTCAGATACCTGGTGCTACCAAGACCATGATTTTACCTGGAATAGCCTGAAAAACACATAATAATGGGTAGAAGGTTCTTTGTGAGATGTTCTCAACTCCATGGAAAGGAAGCACATTTGGATCCTAATAAGTATGCTCATTAAGAACAGACAAATGGATCAGTCATGTTGAACACAATCCAGAAAAGAACCAGCGAGTATTTGCAACTTTAGTATACGGCAAAAGTGGCCTTTCAAACCAGAGTGTAATGAAAGATTACATGAGTAGTGTTGAAATAATTTGTTATCAAACCAAATTAATCAAATTAATTTGGGAAAAAGTAGTTAGTTCACTGTTTCACACCATGAAAACAAAATCAAATGTCTAAACAGTTAAAATATCATAGAAGCATTAGAAGAAAAGTAGAATATATTTCTAACCTTGAGAAGTAGGAAAGAAATTATATGAGAAACAAAATGCAAAAGCAAAACAGAAAAAGATGGCTATACATAATCTTGTCAGGGGCACATATCAAACCCTCAGAATTGTCCCATTAAAGCCTTTTCCTTTGTTTGAAATAAGCAAAGATGTCACCTCTCTCTCATGGACAAGATGTCACCTCTCTCTATGCTCATGGACATGGGAGCTGAAAGACGGTTTTCATCCAAAACCTTCTCTCACCATCTAATCTCAAAATCCTTTTAGGCCCTAGTTGTGGTTCATGGACCGCTGACATCCTCCATAATGATCTTGTTGTATCTCATTTTGGAATAGACTTTTATCTTGGGGCCTCAGCCAAAGCTAGGATTAAATTGCTTCACATTTTAACATCTTCGTGTGTGTGTGTTCGTGCTCTTGTGCACTCACACATGTGCATGTCTGATGACACACTTCAAACTGATAGTAGCAGTAACTCCTGGAAAGGGGAAATGAATATAATGGTGAGTGGTCAAGAGGGACTTCAACTTTATCTGTGTTGTTTCAATTTTTATTGTGACAATATATTCATGTATTTCTTGTGTAATTAAAAATAAATGAAATTAAATACACCTTAGCCTGTGCCTTTTGAGTTTCTGTAACTTAATTTCCATCTGCCAATGAAACAAATCTAAAACCTTTCATTTGGGTTAAGAGCCCAACTTAATGTGTTGCTCTGTTGGAAGAAAACCAAATTGGGAGGCACTTTTCAGGGCTCTATTTTGCGGATTGTTCTTATGGTCTCAGCATCTGTCTCTTGGTTTTTGCCCTTTCCAGATATGTACTCAGTGTGTTTTATACATTTGCCCTGATACTTTGACTTCCTGGTCCCTGGCAGGGATAAGTGGCAAAGCGAGCAATTTCCTCTCTTGCAGACACGAGAGAATACATAGATACCTGGTCCATTTCCAGCTGGAATCAAAGCCCAGTAGGTAGGTTATTTATTCCAACAGTGAAATTGAAATGGGTCTCTATTTGGCTTCCCCCAAAATAAACTGAATAACCACTCTTCTGGTGTTCAGACAGCATCCTGGGGATATTTTAGTAAAGTGGCAGTCATAAAATGAACAAGGTGATCAATCTTAATGTGTAATGTGACTTTGGCTGGAAGCACACGAGGCAATGCATGGCAGTTAAAGGCACAAGTCTCAGTGTTTCCCAGCCACCTTTCCTCTGGACGGTTTCTTCATACTGCATTAATAATACCTTAAAAATACGTGTTTTGCATTTTATAAACACTTCATTACCATTGGCACATTTAAATCTATCTAGTACCCATAATGGTTGGTCCTAGGGCCAGGAGCAGAAGGAGCCATTTCTTCTCCCGCTGAAAGTTCAGAGTCTAGTTCAGGGAGTCAGACACTTAAGCCAACATAACAGCACAGAAAGTGCGTTGAGAGAAAGAAACACAGGAGCTGTAGGAGAGCAGAGAAGAACATCGGAGAGAGGTGGGTGAGTGCCGGGCTGCTTTAGGAAGAGGAAATGGCACACGAGGAGGTGCCAAGGCATGGAATTACATCATGGGTTTTGAGGAACATAAGTTATTAAGAGCAGGACATGAGCCTAGTGAAAGGTATGACCACATGGACGGTCTTGTGTGCTCATCCAAGGAGACTGAACTCAACCTGAGGGCAAGAAGAACATATGATGGATTCTTAGCAAAAGTGTGTGTGTCAGGGGATGGGGGGTGGACTCAAATATAATTGCATTGCAGGGCGAAGAATTGATGGGAAGTAAGCAACACTGGAGGCTGAGAGACCAGTTAGGAAGCTATCTGAGGAGTCTGTAGGAATGAAGCTGCTCTAAGACAAAGATACCAGGAAAGGGAACAAGTGAATGGAATTGAGATAAGCTCAGGAAGCAGCCTCTATATACTTTGGTGATGTATCAGATGTTAGGACTTGTGTAGAAGACTATCTAAGATGCTGGCCTAGGTAAGTGGGGGTACGATTCACAAGGTGGTGAAACCAAAAGGGGGATTAGGGGCAGGGAGAATTGGTAAGTATAGTTTTATAATAGATGATATGTTCCTACAAAATTCTGTTGGCTAGATGTGATGGTATGATGAAGTCTATCTTTTATCAAGGAATCTTAGACACTCAAGATAATTGAACCCATCCAGGGCCTTCACCTGCTTAGTACCAACTATGGGCCCAGAACCAACTTTTATTTTCTCTGGCCCAGAGTTCCTTTAACTGAACTATGAAAGTTATGTTCTTCTGACTCTAAATCTACTTTCTGTTCTGCAGAAAGCAAGAACATATACCAGATGCACTTTGGGCAGAAGAGAAACTGTCTTCCAAATTCCTTCCTTCAATTATTTGACACATTATGAGCACCTCCTCTGTTCCAGGGACTCTTCTAGGTATTAGGAATTCAGCTGTGAACATCTTGCTCTTGTGGAACTTACTTCTAAGGTTTGGAATCAGATAATTACAGACACAGCAATTATGCAGAGGGAAATAGTTGCTATATAGAGAAGTGTGGCAGGGAGGGGTCGGGGAGCCTTCGGGACAGGAGGCTGCTCCTTCCTAGAGATTGGTCAGGGATTAGGAGATGTTGAGCAGAGATCAGGAGAAGTGAGAACGCGAGTCATGTAGATACTGGGGAGAGTATTCCAGGACGTGAGACTGCACATGCAAAGGCACTGTGGTGCAGACATGTTGGACATATTCAAGGAACATAGAGAAGGCCAGTGTGGCTGAAGCAGAGAGCAGGATGAGGAAGGTAGGAGATGAAATCAGAGAAAAAGTGGATGATCAGGTCTCACAGAGCCTTAGAGACAAAAGCAAAGATGTTGGCTCCTGCTCTGAGTACTATATGCTGGCTAACTGAACATAATAAAAAACAAAAACAAACAAACAAACAAACAAAAAACAAAGGACCACATTCCGGGTGCAGGGAAAGGGCAAAGACAAGGAGGTGAGTTTGGAGGTTATTGCAGTAATGAAGGTGAAAGAGGCTAGTGCCTAGGGCTGGGGTGATGACTGTGGAGTGGTGAGAAGGGTCAGGTTCTGGAGATGTTTTGAAGGGAGAGACAGCAGATTTGCTAGTTGATTGGCTATGAGATATGAGACAAACCAAGAATGGCTCCCAGACTTTCTCCTGAACAACTGCAACAGTGAAGTTGGCATTTCTTTAGGTGGGGAAGAATGAAAGGAGCAGGTTTGGTAGCCAGAGGGAGACATTTGTTTTGGACATGTGAATTTGAGATGTTCGTTAGCAATGCAGAGATGTCGAATAGATGATTAATAGATGATTATATGTGCATGTGGCCTTGAGTGTTGGTCTGGGATGGGGACAGAACCTTGGGAGTCATTAGCATTTAAATGCTGTTTAAGACCATGAGACTAGCCCAGATATCACCAAGGGATTGAGTGGGGACAAAAGAGGAAAGAGATCTGAGGACTCAGCCCGAGAACATAGGTAATTCACATGGGAGATGAGGAGAAACTGGGAGAAGAGATGGAGAAAGGACAGCAGGTGAGAGAAGGAGATCTAAGAGGGAAACGTGCCCTGGATTTGGGTAAAGGCATACTTCTACAAAAGAGAGATTTGTACCACTGATTGGTAGATGAAGAAACCTAGAGACCAAGACCTGCCCATTGGAAACTATTAGCTGGTGGAGGTGACTGGTGACATGATGGAGTGGTGGGGGAGAGAGTAGAGAGAAGAGAGGAATTGAAGACAGGGAGTACAGGCATGTCTTTCAAGGAGTCAGGTTGTACAAGTGAAGTCCTTGGGTGGGGTGGGGGAAGGGAGAGTTTGTTGAAGTTGACCCTTTTCAAAAATATGATTTATTTATTTATTTGAAAGAGAGAGAGCAGGGGGAGAGGCAGAGGGAGAGAAACCCAAGCAGACTCTGTGATGAGCTCACAGCCCAAGGGACTTGATCCCATGACACCAAGATCATGACCTGAGCCAAAATCGAGTTGGCTGCTCAACCGACTGAGCCACCCAGGCGCCCCTGAAGTTGCCTCTTTTCAATGGGCAATATGACCACGTGTTTAATGCAGGTAGGCTCTATCCTGGAGGGAAGTATACATTGATGATGTAGGAGTGACACCCTAGACCAGACACGCATTGAGCTAACTAGCAGGCTCCTCATTTAATAAGAAAAAGCACGTGTGGTGGTCTAAATGGAGAGAACCTAGTCTCCAGGATGAGGTAGGGGCTAGAATAGCTTAGAAGCTTATAAAGTAAATGTCCTGAGGCAACTAGGTATCCCTCTGAGGATGAAAAAAAATGTTGGATTTGGGGCACCTGGGTGGTTCAGTCAGTTAAACATCTGACTCTTGACTTCAGCTCAGGTCATGATCTCAGGGTCATGAGATCGAGTCCCCTGGGCTCCATGTTCAGCGGGGCATCTGCTTGAGATTCTCTCCCTCCCTCTCTCTTTAAAATAAATAAATAAATAAATAAATAAATAAATAAATAAATAAATAAATAAATAAACATTTTAAAATGTTGGAGTCATGCTTTGTAATTTACATTAGAATAAATTCCAGCTATATTAAACTGAAGTGCTAAAGAGTAAAACTGTAACAGTATTAAAAGAATCGAGGAAAGAATTTTAATGTTACCTTGGGGTGGAGAAAGCTTTTGGAGTATGACACAAAAATGAGAACCTCAAGATAAAAATGTTAATAATTTCAATCTCACACAAATAGAAAATTCCTCATAGCTAAAAATAGTCAAAACCTTTAAAAATATAGGGGGAAATGTATATAATTCAAAGATTGATAAACAGCTAATTTCCAGAACATATGGAATATATTTATAAACAATAAGACAACGATGAACAACCCAAAGGGAAAAATGAGAGGTCATAGACAGGTATTCTAAATTGGCATGACTTGTATGGAAGACAGCCTGGCAATATCATTCAAAATTTTTAAAAATGCAATACCCTTTGTCCTGAAAATTCCATTATAGATTTTTTTTTTTTTTTTTACAATTAAGCTCCACACATGTAAAATGATGTTTATCAGGGATATTTGTGGCAGGATTCTTTGTAATAATAAAAGTTTGGAGGAACCCTAAAGTGGGAGACAGGTGTCATGAATTTATGCAACAGCTAAGCAAGGGAATACTATAAGTTGTTAAAAAGAACAAGGAAGCTCTTACATACTTAAGTCTGTAAGATACATGGTTAGATGAAAAAAACAAAATATGGGAGCTCCTGGGTGTCTCAGTGGGTTAAGCGGCCGACTCTTGATTTTGGCTCAGGTTGTGTTCTCAGGGTCCTGAGATGGAGCCCCGCTGTGGCTCCCCCTGGGCGTGGAGCCTCCTTGAGATTCTCTCTCTCCTGCTCCCTCTTCCTCTGCCCTGTCCCGCTCCCTCTTCCTCTGCCCTGCTTTTGCACACACATTCTCTCTCCCTCTCTCTAAAAACAAAACAAAACAAAACAAAACAAAACAAAACAAAACAAGATACGGAACAGTTATACCATGTCCCATCATTTGTTGTGGGAGAAACACAGGAGTAAAAATAAACACGAAGCCATGCTGGGAAATGTGAGGTATGTGCCTGCATAGTATATTTCCAATAGCTTGCCGATTGGAAGCAGTAGGACTGCCTAAAGCTATAAAGCACAAAGGGGAGGATTGGCTACAATTCACAGAAAAGCTGGGGACACACCAGTCCCAGCAAGTGGGAGAGAAGCTGTCCAGCAGAACCTCAGACTAATTCCAATCTCAGAATTCAGGAGGCCGTGAGAAGGACTAAGACGTAATAGGTAATTTATTGAACAGTTCTGGGAGAGCTGTTGTAACCTCTCATTTTTAGAGAGGCCAATGTAGGTCTGCTTAACAATAAGCCGGGGTTAGTTAACTCTCTTATCTTGGAGTGCTTATAGGAATTGAACAGACCTTTCTTAACTGGATGAAGGTTATTAATCGGCAAGGTATTGGAAATATACTAAACACTGATAAGATAAAATAAGGTTTTCCGCTAATGTGAGAAATGTTCCCTTATCTCCTCTGCTGTGGAACATGTTACTGAGCCCTGGCCAATATAATAATAAGTCAAGTTTTAAAGAGATAAGTATTGGGGTGCCTGGGTGACTCAGTCGTTAAGCGTCTGTCTTTGGCTCAGGTCATGATCGTAGGGTCCTGGGATTGAGCCCCGCGTGGGGCTCCCTGCTCAGTGGGGAGCCTGCCTCTCCCTCTCCCACTCCCCATGCTTGTGTTCCCTCTCTCACTGTGTCTCTCTCTGTCAAAATAAAATAAAATAAAATCTTTTAAAAAAAGAGAGATAAGTATTAGATGCTGAAAATAGATAAAACGGTCATTAATCACAGATTAGTTATGACTTCTTAAAGAACATTTTTTTTTCTATTTAGCTACATTAAGGAACTCTCTTGTTAGAGAAAGTCTGAACAGGTTTTCAGTTGAAAGTTCTGTGCTGTTTCTAAGAAAAGTATTTACACATGGCATTGGAACAAATGAGAAAATATAGTTAGACATTTATTAGGCAATGCAAATCTCTTTCTCACTCTCTCACACATATACACAAACACAAACATATTGATGGGTTAAAGTTCTGATTATGAAAGTCAAGACTATACAATTATTGGAATAGAATTTGGAAGAACACTTTTACAATCATCATTTATCTCATTTTTTTTTTTTTAACCAGGGAAAAAGGTGGGAGACTGACCATAATAATACTGAAAAGTTCTATACTCTAAAAAATCTACTGAATAAAGTAAAATGACAGCAGTGGTCTGGGGAAAGTTAGGGCTACTGGTTGGTTGCAACTGATTAATATCCATACTAGATAAATAGTGATCACAAATCAATAAAATGGTAAACAATCCAGTAGACAAGTGGAAAAAGGATATGAATGGGAGACCCAGAAAGAAGACAAATATTAAACTATGGTATTTTGCCTAGCCTTACTGGTAATCCAGAAAATGTAAATTAAAGCAATATGGCCTTAAGAATATTTTAAACAAATTTTACAGATTAAATACATCCATCTTCAGTAAAGGTGTGGGTAATTGGCTCTTTTTAAAATTATTGGTAGCAGTATGAAATAATAGGACTCTCTTTGGACAGAAATTTGCAATATTTAAGTATGTTCAAGTACATATGCTGTTTGACCAAGAGATTTTATTTCTAGAGAGCTAACCTATATAAACATTCATACATGTTCTGCAAAATATATATAAGATATCCATTATTTTATTTTTTGAATAACAAAAATGTAAACAACTTAAATGTCCATTAATAAAGTATGATTATATAAATTAGATTTTATGTATACCATGGGCAAATCCAAAATTCGTGCTCTTTTTTGTTTTGAAGATTTATTTATTTGAGAGAGAGAGAGAGTGCCCATTAAGTGGAGGGAGAGACACAGGGAGAGGCAGAGAATTTCAAGCAGACCCCATGCTGAGCATGGAGCTAGACCCAGGCTCAATCCCAGGACCCTGAGATCATTGCCTGGGCTGAAACTGAGAGTTGGACGCTTCGCTGACTGAGCCACCCAGGCACCTCCCAAAGTTCATCTCTTAAATACTACATATACTGCCTCTCATTCTACGCTCTTCTTGTATATCCCCAATACTGTCTTCTTAATGTACTTAATGAAACAGTAGTTAATGAACTAATCAATTAATTCATCCATTCATTCACCATTTCTTACCTTATTTTTACAATCATTCATTTGGACCAACTAGGAACCATGCATTCTGCTATGCTGTAAGGGACATTTAGATTTTAAAAAAATATGGTCCTTGCCCTCAAAAGAACTTCAAGTGCAGGCATGTTATAAGAGCTTAATATCACCTCGGTTTTCATGTTGTTCCTATTCCAAAATGCTAGTTAGAAGGAATTTCCACCGGAAATATCTTTCCTAGACAACTTCTGCAGGGTGGTTGAATTTAAATTCTATTTTTTTTGTCCCAGTTAACAGTATAACCTTGCACAGGTTGCTAAAATTCACTGAGTTTTGGGTTCTTCATCTGTGAAATGGAGTGATAATACCAACTTCGTAGTATTTTGGGAAGGATTAAGTGAGCAGTAAACATGGCACATAAAGGAAATTAAATAAATGTTTGCTACTTGAAGTACTACCATCAATGAATTTGTATTCCCAAACAACAAGAAGACAGGTAGGGAAGCAACTTCAGAATTATGTAAAAAATTACCATGATGGGCGCCTGGGCGGTTCAGTTGGTTAAGCGACTGCCTTCGGCTCAGGTCATGATCCTGGAGTCCCGGGATCGAGTCCCGCGTCGGGCTCCCTGCTCGGCAGCGAGCCTGCTTCTTCCTCTGACCCTCCCCCTTCTCATGTGCTCTCTCTCTCTCTCTCATTCTGTCTCAAATAAATAAATAAAATCTTTAAAAAAAAATTACCATGAAAGAGATAAGCCCAGGTAGAAGGGACAGTAAGCATGTCTAGTGCATGGTTTGCTTGGGCAGCAACCAACCCGTGCATGCCCATCAGTGACCAGCATTGCTGGTACATTGTTTTGGTACAGGGCTCTGGAAGCCCCATGATGGTCCAGACATCAACCTTTTAGTAGCTGGCTCAAGGGCAGGTGAGATGGGGGCCTTCCGGGGGAGAGACCAGGGCAGTCATGACGACTATGGAAGGATTCTGGCAGTCTCTTGAGGGGTTTAGCAGAGTGGCTATTTCTAGCAGATACAGAAGTATTCTAATAATTTAACTGTTAGAGAAAAATGTTACTAGTTAGTGCCAGCTCTGTGGGAAAACAGAGGAGAGATATGGACACTCAGTGGAATAAGAGAACACTTCCTGGAGGAGGAAATTCACCATAAAATAAAACTCATGGAAGTAGTGAATGAATTGAAAATGTATCACCAAATTTCTCTTCCCCAAGTCTTATAAAAGGAATGAAAAAGCCATAAGAAAAATCATGAAGTTTTAACCAACAGTAACCAACTGAATAAAGGACCTGAGCTAGAAACTCAAAGTCCAAAGCCTGATGGCCAAAGAGGGAAATGGAAGGCAGCAGAGACCTCTGGGGAGCTGTTCCTAAGGGCCTCTCCAATCTCTTCGAACCCATGGTGCTGAGCTGGCCAAGACCCGAACATTCTCAGTGTGTAACCAGATCTTCAAAGAAGAGGATCTCTAAATTTCCTTTATGTGAGAGAAAAGTAGAAATGGCTGCTGGAGAAAAAGGGGGGGAAACAGGAAGCATGATCAACAGAGAGGCTCTCTTTGGACAAAAAGTGGGCATGGCAGCTACATAAGGAATTGGAAATATTCCCAATGGGAGTGGGACCACCCCTATTCCTACCCCATCCAGATGACATGAGTTCTGGGCAAGAATATTCCACAGATGTCTGGAGGAAGAGCAGAGTGGAGGCATTCTTTTATTTTTATTCTTATTAAAGATTTTTATTTATTTCTTTGTCAGATAGAGAACACAAGCAGGGGGAGTGGCAGGTAGAGCAGACAGAAGGAGAAGCACGCTCCTTTCTGAGGACCCTGGGATCATGACCTGAGCCAAAGGCAGATGCTCAACTGACTGAGCCACCCAGGTGTCCCTGGAGGCATTCTTTTAAAAAAGAAGAAAAAGGAAAAGCAGAGAGCATCCATGGAGCATTCCTTGATCTCTAACATTTTCTGAGGGTGGAGGAGACTGGTGAGTGGAACAGGAGATAGTCATTCGTTGGTAAATCACAGCTCAGTGGGAAGACAACAACCCACACATCATCAGGGCAAACAAATGCCTGATCAGAACTGGGCAAACATGAGTCAGATGGAAAACACTTTATGGCAGGCAAATCAATCTGCTTGAGGTCTTTCAGGTGAACAAGTACTTTGTGTGGGGGTGGGGTGTACAAAGCACAAAACAAAACAAAACAAAACACCATGATATGAAAAAATAAGAGGATGCCAAACTAGAAGAAAAAATGGAATGGAAGACAAGTTTTAGCAGCTGCTTTATGCTATCCAGAGTGATTTAGTAAGAATAAAAATTCAGGTTTGCTCCAGATGAAATGATAAAACAGTTAAATAAAAAAAAGATAACTTCCAGATCTAAGGACACAAGCCAAAGCTGTTATTACTAAACTCAAATATAAATTAGATTTTAAAAATGAAAAGGGAAGCTCTAGAATAGGAGAAAACACTTGCAAATCACATATCTGAAAAGGACTTGTACCCAGAGTATGTAAAGAATACTCAAAACACGATAGTAAGAAAACAAACAGCTCGAATTTCTTTTATTATGTTATGTTAGTCACCATACGGTACTTCAATAGTTTTTCATGTAGTGTTCCATGATTCATTGTTTGCATATAACACCCAGTGCTCATTGCAATATGTGCCCTCCTTAATACCCATCACCAGGCTAGCCCATCTCCCCACCCGCCTCCCCTCTGAAACCCTCAGCTTCTTTCCCAGAGTCCATAGGAATACCCACCATTTGCATCGACATGGATGGAACTGGAGGGGATTATGCTAAGTGAAATCAGTCAAGCAGACAAACACAAGAATCATATGGTTTCACTCATATGTGGAACATAAGGAATAGCATGGGGGACATTAGGAGAAGAAAGGGAAAAATGAAGTGCCGGGGGGAATCTGAGGGGGTGCTGAACCATGAGAGCCTATGGACTCCGGGAAACAGCTCAATTTTAAATGGGCTACAGATTTATCTAAATAAAGTGAAAACCTAGGTTCACACAAAATCTACACATGAATGTTTATAGCAGCTTTATTTGTAACTGCCCCAGACTGGAAAAACCCAGATGTCCCTCAACTGGAGAGTAGATGAACAAACTAGCTCGGCCATAAAGTGGAATAATATTCATTAATAAAAAGGAACAAGTGTCCGATACATGCAAGGTGAATCTCAAATGTATCAGGCTAAATGAAAGAAGATGAAGTCTGCCTACTGTATGATTCCATTTATATAACTTTTTGGAAAAAGCACAGCTATAGAGATGGAAAGGAGATCAGTGGTTGCCAGGGACTGTGGAGGGTAAAGCTAACTACCAAGAAGCATGGGCACATTTGGGGGATTATGGGATGTTCTATAACTTGATTGTGGTGATAGTTACGTATAGTTACATTATTACTATTTGTCAGCATGCAGAATTCTACATTAAAAACGGTATATGTATGGTACGTAAATTATACCTTAATAAGGAAATGAAAAGAAATTTAAAAAGTAAATAAATTAAGGGCCCCTGGGTGGCGCAGTCAGTTAGGCATCCGACTCTTGATTTGGGCTCAGGTCATGATCTTGCTGCAGTCATGGGATTGAGCCCCATGTCAGGCTCCACACTCAGTGCGGAGTCTGCTTCCGATTCTTTCTCCTTCCCCCCTCTGCCCCTCCCTGCTCGCACCTTCGCTCTCTCTTGGTCTCTCTCTCAAAGAAATCAATAACATCTTAAAAAAAAAAGTAAACAAATTAGGAACAACAAAGAACAGTGAGGAGTCTGAAAATCAAATTAGTGATGTGGAGAAAAGACCTAATAAAATCACAGAGAATGCAGACCATTAAGGCAAAGAGAGTAAAATACTGGGAGAGGCTTTCAGTTCCCGGTTCTGCGCGAGGAGATTGGAAGTCGCCGCTCTATCCTAACAACAAGCAAAAAACTAAGCCAGCTGAAAAATTGACAGCTCTTCTTAGCTGTTGTGAGAGAGGTGAGGTCACAGGGCAAAACCGCTGCCCCCCAAACTGAAGAGACCAACAGGCAAATAGAGAGAATCCCAGTTTACTAGAGCAGAAGTGCATGAGCCGAAACCATGGCAGGAACCAGCGCTGGGGAGGAAACTGGAACTGTCTTTGATCAACTGCTGGAGGCTCAGTGTGGACAGGTCAGAGAGTTCAAAATCCCAGGGGCCCCTGTCACAGGGTGGTCTTCATCTTTCTGTGACTTTTACCTCCAGGAGCTTGACCAGGTTCTCACAGCGAATATGTAGATATAGATATATTTAATTAATTAATTAATTAATTAATTAATTAATTAATTAATTTATGAGAGAGCAAGAGAGTGAGCATGAGCAGGGGGAGGGGCAGAAGGGGAGAGCTGGAGAGAATCTCTCAAGCAGACTCCCTGCTGAGCGTGGAGCCCGACACAGGGCTTGATCCCAGGACCCTGAGATCATAACCTGAGCCAAAGCCAAGAGTCGGGGGCTCACCCAGCTGAGCCACCCAGGCGCCCCTCATAGTGAATATTGGGGGGGGGAATCCTCTCGTGCTTCTGGCAGGGAGGGGGAAAGGAACCATTTATTTTTTTATTTTTTTAAATTTTATTATGTTATGTTAGTCACCATACAATTGTATGCCAGAGCATCTGTTCTTGTTCACAAGATCTGCTCTCAGGAGGAACTCGTTAACCAGAACCTAACGTGCTGGGGTTTTGTCAGAGCTTACATGAGCTGGAGGAGGCAGAATACCCAATTCCAGGCCACTCTAGCCATATTGTGCCACCTAACGAGGGGTCTGAGAAATATTTGTGAGGTCCACAGTCCTTGGTACAGGCTTACCTGAAGGACTGAGCTAATCAGAGGACTTAGAACATGGCTCCCCCCCTCCCCCTGACTCCTCATCATCACGTTACTAAAGGCCTATTGCTGGCAGTTCCTTTTACCTGGTACAGCACGTCTGGCTATCAACACAATTACAAGGCATACCAAAAGGCAAAGTGTACAAAAACAATTTGAAGAGACAGAGCAAGCATCAGAACCACACATGGCAGGGATGTTGGAATTATTAGACTGGGAATTTAAAACAACTCTTGATTCATATGCTAAGGGTTTAATGGATAAAGTAGAGAGCATACAGGAACAGAGGGGCATTGTACACAGAGAGATGAAAATCTTAAAGAAACAAGAAGAAACACTAGAGATAAAAAAGCACTGTAACAGGGACACCTGGGTGGCTCAGTTGGTTAAACGTCTGCCTTTGGCTCAGGTCATGATCCCTGGGTCCTGGGATCAAGTCCCATATCGGGCTTCTTGCTCAGCGGGGAGCCTGCTTCTTCCTCTGCCTTCCACTCGCCCTGTTTGTGCTCTCTTTCTCTCTCTGACAAATAAATAAATAAAATCTTTTAAAAACCCACAACACTGTAACAGAGATGAAGAATGCCTTTGATGAGTTTAACAACAGTCTGGATGTGGCTGAAGAAAGAATCTCTGAGCTTGAGGCTCTATCAATAGAAACTACCAGAACTGAAAAGCAAAAAACCAAACCAAAAACAACAAAAACCCAAAAACAACAAAAAAAGCCTCAAAGACAGAAAAAATATACAACAGAATATGCAAGATGAGTGGGACAACTGCAAAAGGTGTAACATAAATGTGATGGGAAAATCAGAAGGATAAGAAAGAAAGAAGGAAAGGAAGGAAGGAGCAGGATAAATATTTGCTACAACAAAGACTGAGAATTTCCCCCAAATAAATATGACACACCAAACTACAGATCCAGGAAGCTCAAAGAACACCGAGAAGAATAAATGCCCCCCCTTAAAAAAAAAAAACCAAATAAACAACAGAAAAACCCAAACTATACCAAAGCATATCTAATTCAAATTACAGAAAATCAAAGATTAAAAAAATCCAGAAAAATCAAAGATAAAGAAGCCAAAGGGAAAAGACCCCTTACCTACAGAAGAACAAAAGTTAGAATTACATCTGACCTTTCAGAAACCATGCAAACAAGAAGAGTGTGGAATATAATATTTAAAGTGTTAAGGGGAAAAACCCTGCCAACTCACAGTTATGTGTCCCTGCAATATTCTCTTTCAAAAGTCAAGGAGAAATAAAGACTTCCTCAGACAAAAATTGAGGGAATTTATTGTCAGTAGACCTGCTTTGCAAGAAGTGTTATTGGAAGTTCTTTAAAGAAAAGCGAGCAATTTAGGTCAGGTTTCCAGTGGCAGGGCCTGGGGAAGGGGTGGCAGGTGCCATGTCCAGTCACGGGGGTGGCGGGAAGTCCCTACAGCAGCCCAAGAAACAGGCCAAGGAGATGGACGAGGAAGATAAGGCATTCAAGCAGAAGCAGAAAGAAAGATAAGGCGTTCAAGCAGAAGCAGAAAGAGAAGCAGAAGAAACTTGAGGAGCTAAAAGTGAAGGCCATTGGGAAAGGACCCCCTGGCCCTAGATGGGATTAAGAAATCTGGCAAAAAGTAAAGCATTCCTTGTGCCCGAGGCAATGTTGATCTACAATTCCATGCCTGTTTAAACATCTGGATTCTCTGTCATACCATCTGTTGCCACCTATAGCTAGAATGAAGTGTTGTCTTAGATCCTGTTGTACAATTAAGAATAAACTTTTGTAAAAAAAAAAAATCAATCAATCATACAAAAAGAAGTAATATAGGTCAGAAACTCAGACATACATAAAAAAAGCATCAATGAAGGAAGAGGTAAAGGTGAAATAAAGATTATGCTTATGTATGCTTACATATAAGTGAATTGAACGACAGCTATGATTCGAGGGACAGAACGGGGGAATTAGGGGTATTTTGGTATTATGAAGTCCTCACACTACCCATGAAGCAGTATAGTGTTATTTGGAGTGGATTTGGATTAGCTGTAAATGTATATGGCAAACTCTAGAACAGTCATTTTAAAAAGTAAAAAAAAAATTGTACAAGTGATATGCTAAGAGAGAAAATCGAATCATATAAAATGATCAATTCAAACCCCAAAAGGGCAGAGAAGGAGTGGAAGAGAATAGGAAAAAAGAACAAGGACAGCAAATAGAATACAGTGAAAAATATGGTAGATATTGATTCAACTATATCAGTCATTACTTTAAACCTCAATGGTCAATATACCAATTAAAGAATAGAGATTGTAAGAGTGGATCAAAGAACAAAACCCAACTATATGTTTCCTACAAGGAATCCAATTTAAATATGAAGATGCATATAGATTAGAAGTCAATGGATGGAGAAAATTATACCATGCTAACACTAACCAAAAGAAAGTCGGAGTAACAATATTAATTTCAGACAGAACAGACTTCGCAGCAAGGAAAGTTATCAGGGGGTAAAGACAAACATTGCATAATGCTAAAAGGGGTTAATTCTCCAAGAAGGCATAATCTTAACATGTATGAACCTAATACAGAGCATCAAAATATGTCAGCAAAAATAATAGAAATTCAAGGAGAAATAGATGCATCCAATATTATAGTTGGAGACTATTGAAAAGATGTTACTCTATATCATATGTCACCAGGAAATTGCAAATTAAAGCTACAATGAGATACCATTAAACCCCTCTTAGAATGGCCAAAATTCAGGTCATGGACAACACCAAATTCTGGTAAGGATTGAGCTCTTGTTCATTGCTGGTGGGAACACAAGAGGGTACAGTCACTTTGGGAGATAGTTTGGCAGTTCTGAACAAAGCTGAACATGCTCTTACCATAGCATCCAGAATTCCCCAGTAATTTGCCTGAAGGATTTGAAAAGTTATGTTCACACAAACAACTTGACAAGGACATTTACAGTGACTTTATTCATCATTGCCAACATTTGGAAGTAACCAAGATGTCCTTACCTTGGTGAATGGAGAAATAAAGTGGTACATCCACGCAATATCATATTAATCAGCACAACAATTGGATGAGCTGTCAAGCCATGAAAAGGCATGGAGGAACTTTCAATTCATGTTACTAAGTGAAAGAGACCAATCTGAAAAGGCTACATACTAGGTGATTCCAGCTATATGACTTTCTGGAAAAGGCAAAACCATAGAGACAGTAAAACAAAACAAAACAAAACAAAAACAAAAACCAAACACAATCAGTGGTTGCCAGGAATTAGAAGGTAGGGAAGGATGAATAGAGGGAGCACAGACTTTTAGGTCAGTGAAAGAATTCTGTATGATACTGTAATGGTGGATACATGCTTTTATACATTTGATCAAACCCATAGAATGTAGAACTCCCTAATTTAAGCTATGGACTCTGGGCGATAATGTAGTTTCATTAACTGTAACAAATACATCACTCTGGTGGAGGATGTTGATCATGGGGGAGACTATATGTGCGTGTTTGGGGAAGAGTATATAGAAATTCTCTGTACCTTCCTTTCAATTTTGCTGTGATCCTAAAACTACTCTAAAGAATAAATTCTTTAAAAAATAGACATATATGTAAATGAATGAATAATAGATAAACTTTTAAAATCGGAGAGAAACTAATACATTAATATAGAAATGATTCAACTAAGGTTAGTTCATGCCTGACAAATGGAAAAATATATATATGAACAAGATAGCATGTAATACAAGAAGATTTTACTGAAATAAACAATAAATAACTATATATATATTTTCAAAAAGTTCTAGAACTCTTAATACTGAGACCTATCCCACTTGAGCTATTGAGCTTTATAAATAGATTTTTTTCATGAACTCAAGGAAAGAGTAAAAAAGTAACGGTCTTTTGTACAAAGCAAAAAAAAAAAAAGTTAGCTGGCCTCAGATTTTTCTACAATAATATTCTGTGTCAGAAAAATATGGAGACCTAAGGCAAGAAGAATCTCCCCAAAATGTTATGCATCCCAAGTTGCCATTACAACCTAAAGGTAATAAGGAGATGTTGTCAAACATGAAAGAATTGAGAGAATATACACTAGCCATTTTGGAAATGAAAAACAAAAGAACTGCAGGAAAATCCTCTGTTTGAGTGGTTAAAAAGGGGGAAGGAGATCAGAATGGAGAAATGTATGTAGTGAACACAGAATCAATGTAAACTCATCATCAATAATTTTAAGAATTATATGTACAGATCATATTGTGACCATTATTCAACTGAACATCATTTTTAAAATGATCTAAAATAACAAAAAATTGTAAGTGGCAGGGAGAATCTTCTCAGAAATTCTAATAGTTCCAGTCTAAAAATTAAGGCATGAAGATTATCTTTTTAAATGGCTCCTACTTTTAGTTATTTCTTCCCTTAATCTCCATTTTTGACTTTAAAGCTATCTTTTTGGAATTAACACTTTTTATGGGAAAGAGGCATTTATTTCAACGATAAGTGTCCCTTTAGTTAGTCCTTTTGATTTCAAACTAAACTTGAGCTCAAACAAAATTAAACATAATAATTTTAACAAATGGTCCCATGTTTATTACAGGATTTCTGACTAGCTATTGATCCTTCCCACTCTGAGTCTGCATAGAAAGATGCCTGTTGTAATAATCATTACAAAGCAAGAGTGATCGTGGTTAACATTTGGTATGTCAAGCAAAATTCTAGGTGTTCTAACATAGATTAGCCCCTATATTCTCACTCCTGCATTTCAGATGAAGAAACTGAGACATGGGTGTATCCACACACGAACACACAGAGTGGACCAGAAGTCATCAGAAAGCAGCCAGACTGGCTTCTGTGTCCTGTTCTTCACCACGAAGCTGAGTGGCTTCCCCAGGACTGGACATGGAGCCTGCTTAAAACTCTCTCTCTTCCTCTGTCCCTCCACCTCCTCTCTAAGAAAGGAAGAAAGAAAAAGGAAGGAAGGAAGGAAGAAAGGAAGGAAGGAAGGAAGGAAGGAAGAAAGAAAGAAAGAAAGAAAGAAAGAAAGAAAGAAAGAAAGAAAGAAAGAAAGAAAGAAAGAAAGAAAGAAAAAGAAAGAAAGGAGGGAGGGAGGGAGAGAGGGAGAATATTTTTTCTTTAAAATTTTTATAAAGAGTTGGAAGACAGTTTGATGTAGGCAGGACATAAACTGGGAGGTGGAAATGTAGATGGTTTTGTTTCTTTGAATTTGCCTACATTTACAATTTTTATTTTTTACTTATTTTTAAGTTTAATTTAATTTTATTATGTTATGTTAGTCAAGTATTGAAGAAAATTGAGTAATTTAATTCAAAATGAGACTGGTTCCCTCTTAGGCAGACAAGCCAAATATTCTTTTTAATTTTTATATTGATGGTACTTGATCCCTGGTCCATTATTTTTTTCCAAAATTCATTGCTTGGAAAAACATTCATTTCTGATTTTTCTCATAGTGCTCGGGAATCAACCAATAAGGGGTGTGCTACTTTTAAAGGGAGTGGAATACAGATAATTACAGTGAAATAAAATTAGAAGAAAAATATGCCTGTGGGGGCAAAAGGTATTATTTTTAAGTAGTTGGATTTGGAAGAACTAATGTAGGGTCTTTATCAACTTCACTATGGAATTTTTTTTTAAAGATTTTATTTATTTATTTGACAGAGAGAGACACAGCGAGAGAGGGAACACAAGCAGGGGGAGTGGGAGAGGGAGAAGCAGGCTTCCCGCCGAGCAGGAGCCCAACGTGGGGCTCCATCCCAGGACCCTGGGATCATGACCTGAGCTGAAGGCAGACACTTGACGACTGAGCCACCCAGGCGCCCCTTCACTATGTAATTCTTAAGCAGGATTCTGTCACCAGCTCTCTGTTCTTCTCTACTCATCCTACTGAGAAAACTGACAAGGTTTGGAACAGTACCGTGGAACAGGACACATAGGAAGCCTTCAGTAAATCTGCACAATTACAGTTGCTATTCCCATCGGACAGAAGAGACCTGAGGATCAGAGTGGTCAAGCGCCAGACCTCAGGTCAAGTCTACCGGGTCTCATCAAAATGGAGTGGTTGAAAACAGTCACTGAATCTGTCCTGTGTATGCCTCTTGATTTAAAAACATCAGTAACTTCTGTGAGAAGAGTCTATAATATATGTTTACTAATCTTATTATATGTGTTTATATAAATAATAAACTTATACAAATGAAATATATTATGGTCATATGAAAATGGCTGGATGGATTCTCAAGAAACTTGGGGAGTATTTGGGGCATGTGTTTACTTAAAATATAGGCTGTCTAGGGAGCAGGAAATTACATTTGGGGAAGCAGGGGAATCATCTTGAGAAGATTCAGCTGCTGAGAAGAGTTTATCAAATTTACAGGTTGAGTTTTGAGCCAATGTAACCAAAAAAAACCAGCCTTTGGAACATACACAATTTTTTTTTTAGGCTTTCTAAGGGGTCCCTTCAAAGGGCTGGTTCCCCCAGGTTAGCTGATGCTAAGGCACCACCAGAGGCCCCATGTGACCACTGAGCTGGGTCACGTTTACCACGGGAGAGGAAAAACAGGTAGTGGTTTCACATACAAGCCTGTACAGGAAGTCACAGGGGACAGACCCCATGGGGACAGGCACAAGTTGGAGGCCCAGCTGTGTGGTGGCAGAGGGAATTTAGCTACTTAATGATTAAACTGGGCATACTGGGGAGACCAGCTGGAAATGGGAGTATTGGTTGCTAATATATTGGGGGTCAACATAGGGGGCCCAGCCCCCGTGCATGGACCCCTCCAATCCTGACAACAGACCAATGAGGTAAATGTAATTATCCACTTACCCACCCTGAGAAAACAGAGATGATGGAGCACTTTCCCAAGGTGATACCTGGTGAATAGCAGAGACAACAGACAAACCAAGGCCCGGTCCAGGGTGTAGTCTGCAGTCTTAACTGCATATTTTTGAATGCCTGTTCCACCACTGCCTAAATATGTGGCCTTAACTTTTCTATCACTTAGTTTCCTTGTCTATAAAATGGGCAAAATGATAGTATCATTGTTGTAAGGCTGTCATGAGGGTGAAATGAATGAATAGCTTATGAACCCCCACATGATGGCTGGTACACACACAGCCCATAGAATGTTAGCTATGATTACTGTGGCATGATATTTCATGGTGCCCCTTATGCTCTGCTTTTTTGAGCATTCCACACAACAGCGAGAAGATACTAGATGCTCAAGAAAAGAGAAAATTTGAATGAGTTTTCAAATTCTTCTTTTTTTAAAGTTTTTATTTAAATTCCAATTAGTTAACATCCAGTGTAATATTAGTTTCGGGTGTACAGTACAGTGATTGAGTTTTCAAATTCTATACTGATTTTTTTCAACTTTGCAAGGCCCTAAGTTTAAGATTCCGTCATTGAAAAACACTTGTCACTTCCTTACAAGTCTCTGACACCAACACCCAAATGATGAATGGTGGAGCAGGGATGTGGCCAGCAAGCAGGAGATGGCTACTTTGCCACGATGACAGGGGTATTTCTTCAGGATTTAAAATGGCAGCGTGCTTGGTGACTCACCTGGTCCCTCCCCGGTCTATCATGAGCATAATCCCTGGGATGATCTCCTCTCTATAGTGCTGGTTGTGTTGTATAGTCAAAGTTCCTTGGTCTTCTGTTGGAGGTTACTAAAGAATCATGATGAAGGGAACATTTCCTGCTAAGCAGGGGGGTGTGGGCCATGTGTATAGGGTGCCTTTCGATTGAGCTAAACTGACAACTCAGGTAACTTCTTGGTTTGGGTGGACAACCACCGTGGTGGTTGTTTTTGTTGTTGTTTTCCCAGAACAAAAGAGGATTTCTTCAGATAAAGTGCCTTAGACTCCTTGTTGTATCGATGTCCCCATTTCTTTACCAAATTGACGAAAGGATGGAGTTTTTCTTGTGTCCTATGGATCTGGTTGATGTGACTATAAACACTTATTCCTCCTTACATGTTTGCTCTACACACACACACACACACACACAAATCAGTTTTTTTGGGAAAAAATTGGCCTTATTTGACTAGGTGGTAAGAACAGAGGTTAAAAGATAAGGTCAATATTACAGGGGAAAATGATAGGAAGTTTGTGAGATAATAGAAAATATATATATTGTTCTCGGCCCCATGGTTCTTGGCACAGAGCTTTTAAATCCCTTGGCATTTTCTGGATGATAGGAGCATCTTTTGTTCTAATGAGATGACTCTTGATGGGCTCCTGGATAGCTTCAGGATGGAGGCTGGTCAGCAGGAATACCAAGCCATGATTAGAAACTTGGAATGGTCAGCCCTACCTTCTATCCTCTGGAAAGTGGGATATCCTCTTTTGTTCTGGGAAACCAACAACAAAAACAACCACCATGGTGGTTGTCCACCCAAACCAAGAAGTTACCTGAGTTGTCAGTTTAGCTCAATCGAAAGGCACCCTATACACATGGCCCACACCCCCCTGCTTAGCAGGAAATGTTCCCTTCATCATGATTCTTTAGTAACCTCCAACAGAAGACCAAGGAACTTTGACTATACAACACAACCAGCACTGTAGAGAGGAGATCATCCCAAGGATTATGCTCATAACAGAGCGGAGAGGGCACTAGAGATTGAGTTAATGATCAATCATGCCTATATGATGAAGCCTCCATAAAAATACTCAAATTATGGGACTCCGCGAGCTTCTGGGTTCATGAACACATCCATCTCCTGGATGTGGATGAGGCCTTTGTTGGCTAATTAGTAATAGGCCTTGTGAGCAGATCATTCTCTCCTACGTACTAGTTGAATCGACCTTTGTGGTTGAATAATAGACGTGGTTGGATTCTGTACAATTATAGGTTAATGAGTGCCATGCATCATGCTGCCTGGGTAGTTTCTTCCCCAAGGCAGTGGGCACCCTCACTAACTTGATTCCTTAATCTAGAAACATCCAAATTTACGTGTGAATTCTTGCAGTCCAAAGTCCCATTGACAATGGCCTGTATCCAGGTGGACCTGAGTAGATTTGCTACTTTATCACCTAGAATATTCCCATAGTACCCTGACTGGCCTTTCTTCTTTGCCTCTTTAAACCTACCTGCTCTAATTGAGTCTCGACAACATCCTAAATTGCAAATCTGACCACGCCTGCCCCTGCTCTGACCTGTCTGTCCACCTCACCGGCTCCATATTTCTTCACATGAGCTACGCTCCTGTAAAACCAAGCTACCTCTACTTATCTCAAGTTTTCATACCTTTATTTATAACCCTGCCTCTTCCCGGAATGCTCCCTTCACTGGTCATCCCCAGGCCAGGTCTGACTCATCATTCTGGTATGAACTCAAATGTGACACGCTCCAGGAAGCTTTCCTTAAGCACTGGAGATAATCTACATCACCCTGGGTATTGTTCTATGTTAGCACTGATGTCCAGATTATGTGCTTGTGCCTATCTGCTGCATCAAACTGTGAAATCCCTTTGGGTAGGCCCCTTGTCTTATTAATCCTCAGTACCCAGGACCCAACACAGGACCTGATACTTAGTAGACATTCAATGAATGTTTGCAGAACTGAACTGGTTTCTGACTCCCATGGTTCTGGTCATATGTTCTGATTATGTCCTTGTCAACAAATCTCTCCCTGCAGCTTGCACAGCCCTTGACCTTATGATGAGGTCAAATGGGACAGGACCTGGAGTCTAGGTTTAATTTCCCTCCAGAAAACTGCATCTGTTTTATGCTTTTTGGCTGATGGAAATTGAGGGGATGGTGGCACACCCAGCTATTAATGGGTGTGCAGACCTCATTAGGAAGAGGACATTGGAGAGTTTCTGGGTGTGAACAGCAACCTCTTCCCCTATTATCAGCCCAGAGGATGCCCTGGAAAGTAACAAGGAAGCCATGACCGTGGCCTCCTGACTCTCACACGTAAATGTACATGCACACACGTGCACACACACATCTTTTTATTCTCGGCAACCCAACCCAACCCAGCTCCTTGAGGACTAATGATGGGGGGCTGATACTCTCTCATGACTAGCCCTTTAGACAAATAAGAGAACCGTTTTCACCTTCATTGGCTCCTTTATTATAGGAAAGAGGTGAAGACTGTCATAGGTCAGAGAGAACTGGGCACAAGGTTAATTTCCCAAGTGGTTCTTACCTAAGGAGGAGTGTGTGCCTGTCTCATCTGGAAGTTTCTTTAGTCTGAGTAAGAGATATTTGCTGGGAGAGGAGGGACAGGCTGGAGAACAGACGTGATGGACATTTGCAGCAGAAGTGAAGCCTCTTTTGGGAACTTTGTGGAGTTCCAGAAACAGAGTCCAGTGGATATTCTTAGGCTGGGTCATAGGGGAGTTGGTTGGAATAGACCAATATATTATGAGTTTAGATCATTTGTTCCGAGAATTTCTTCATGCTCATAATGAGTATTCCAGGAAAAAGCCAAAGGAAAGTGCTGCTTTGTTTCTCTTCCATTTGAGGGGGGTGGAGGGCCCAGTGTGGATTTTTAAATCTACAGCCTCAGACATGAATGACCCTTTGGAACTGGGCCTAGCCACGCCGACGTGCGCGTAAACACGGTGCTCAATGTTTCCATGTTTGTCTGTGGACCGTGGCCACTTAGTGATTTTTTTTTTTTTTTTAAACAAGGAGACGAGTTGGACTCATCTGGCAATGCCATCTGTGGCTTTCATCCACTGGAGACTTCACTGAGAAAGAAAATAACTTAGTTCTTGTCACAAAATACCATTTAGAGTAGCTGGGGCTTACATTCTCCTTCTCTTGTGATTTTCTTAAAGACTGTTTTCATCGAAAGTAAGGAAGCTTTAAATTAGAGGGGCATTTTCTGCCATAAGAAAATACTAAGAAGCCACTTCCTGTTAGAGCAGTCCTTCCTAGGGAGTTTCTCAGACGCCTCCCTCGGGGTTTCATTTAGAGCAATGAGTCTGCGTGTCTGCCTTCCCTGGTGTGGCCTTGGGCTGAGCGTCTCGGTGCTTATTTAGTCCACTCGAGACAGAGTGTTTGCTCCTTCAGTTCTATTCTACTTCACAGAGTGAATAGCCTGTGCAGAAATCGGGGGTGGGCTATTTGGGGGATGACAGAAATTGGCTTTTAAGTCCCAGCCAATGGTGTGTGTCCTGGCACAAAGGTGATCACCAACCCTCCCAACAGGTTCCAGTTGCACAGCCCTGGCCCCCTGCCCAGAAGATTGGCCAGGAAGTTCCCCAGGATTTTAGCCATGCAGCCAGGGCTCGAGCATTTTGGGAATTCCCGAAAAGCCCTGCAGCAACATAGCTGAACACGCCAGCAAATTCTTCAACCTGAGCTTTGTGAAATTGCCAGTCATCGGGCAGAGCCAAATCGGGTCATCAGAGTGAGAAACGCCGCAGTAGTCAGAAAGGAGCTTCTGCTGAAAGTCAGCACGTTGGTTCTGCTGTGCAGTTTGTCATCTGGCTCTGAAGATAATTCCAAAGGAGGGTTGCATAACTGTGAACGATGTCCATGGCCTGCAGAAATTGTTTGACCCCCGAAGGTCACAGCGCTCGCTGTTATTTCCACAGTGTTCATTAAAAAAAAAAAAAAATCAGTTTTAATTCTTTTTCGTCTTAACACATGAAGAACAATTACCATTTTTGAGTGCCTGCTCTGGGCCCAGAACTCTGCTAAGCACTAGGGGAGTAAAGAGGATTTTAGCAACAGACACAGGGCAACCAGGATCACCGCAGAGGGGCATCCTGCTTGGGCTGAGTGGGGGGCGGGGGAGCTTAGGGACTCACTTGTCTTGCTCTACCACCGAGAGAAGTGCAGAGGTGGGAAGGAAGGGACGTTGCTATTGACTAAATCAATCCTCTCCCAGGTCCCGACAGCTGTCCTTCTAGCCAAGTCCAACGGCCAATTTGACAGACCTAAGCTGAGTACATTCTGATGTCAAATGAGAGCCAAGCGGCGAGGACCTCAGGGCCACATTGTCCAGTCTGAGTGCAGGGATGAGGTGGGCCCTGGAAAGAGGAGTCCTCAACCAGAAGACACAACTCCCCCTGTGCAGCCCGGAGCCACTTTTCCACCCTTTGGCCCTTTATCCCATTAAGAAGTCAAAGAATTCCCATGCTGGTCCAGATGATGGTTCTGGGCTTGGTCTCAGAGAAGGAAAGTCAAACCCCCAGCATTCTCGGTGGAGGCCACTCTTGGTGGGTGGCTATCAGGGCCAAGAGGGGCCTGCTGCGTGTTGAGGCTGGTGGCGCATGCCCGGTCCCGGGGCCTTTACACACCTGATCTCACACACATTTCTTTTTTTTTTTTTAAAGATTTTTTTTTTAATTTGTTTATTTGACAGAGAGAGAGACAGCGAGAGAGGGAACACAAGCAGGGGGAGTGGGAGAGGGAGAAGCAGGCTTCCTGCCGAGCAGGGAGCCCGATGCGGGACTCGATCCCAGGACCCTGGGACCATGACCTGAGCCGAAGGCAGACGCTTAACGACTGAGCCACCCAGGCGCCCTCACACACATTTCTATCTGCTCTGTTCCTTATCTTCCCTCCCATGCTCATAAGGTGAAGCAAAAGAAGCAAAGGGTGTGTGATAGGAACATCGGAGACCCACTGAATATCCAGCAGTAGGGTGATGGCTAAATTAATTCTTGTATATTCTTAGTCTGGACTATCAGTCTGCCATAAAAATTATGTTGATGAAGAACCTTCTAGATTCCAGCACAGTGATTCACGAAGGCATAATGACTGAAAACATGACTAAGTTCCTAATGGGATCTCAGTGATGTCTAGCCTCATAGTTTAAATGAACAAAATATGAAAATACTAATTTATCTCTGAGTATAGGATTGTTGACTTTTTTGGTACTTTCTGAATTTGATGTGAACAATGAAAGTTATGTAATCAAAAATTTTTATTTATTTATTTATTTATTTATTTATTTATTTATTTGAGAGAGAGAGCACACACACATGCACAAGCAGGGGGTGGGGGCAGAGGGAAAGGGAGAGGGAGAACTCAGGCAGACTCCAAGCTGAGAGTGGAACCTGACATGGAGCTTGATCCCAGGACCCTGAGCTCATGACCTGAGCCGAAAACAAGAGTTGGACGCTTAGCCGACTGTGCCCCCCAGGCGCCCTGGAAGTTTTATCATTTTTTGAAAATTAACAGATCCTCCAAGCGAAGCCACAAAGAATGCTTTGGTCTTGTGGATAACCTCTAGGGGTTAGATCTCTCACAGGGCAAAGACTTGTGTCTTTCCTCCTTCCCCCCACTACCTTCCCATCACTCCCTCACTAGATCTTAACCCAGAGGAAGAGCCACATGCTGAAAACCAAACCAACTGGGAATGAACCTGCATTGGACTTGTCTGGGGCCCTTTAAGTGCTTACTCCCAGTCCTTCTGGGAGAACGTTCAGCTCTTTAGGAGCTCATCCAGCCCACAACTGTTTATCTAGCAAATGCTATATTCCAGAAATAGCTCTGATCATGGGCAATTTCCATGCCCACCTTTTCTTCTGTTGACTAAATAGAATCTCTTTAAGGTTCACTCTCCTGTTGTCTACATGGTCAGGGAGGGAGGGGGGAAGAGCCCAAACTAAGGTCAGCTGAGCCCCCACTATTATTTCATATAATCCTCACAATAACTATGTGAGGAGTCTATAGAAAAGGAGTCAAGCTCAGAGAGGCTAAACAATTTGTACAAAGTCACAGAGCAGTGAAGGAGCCCATGGCCAAGCTCACGTTTTTCCTATGACACTATCCCACCACCTTAGAGGAGCACAAAAAAGTCAAATTCTTTTATTCCAGACCCAGCTTTGTATTCCACTAACTTTAGTAAGATATCTGGACATAGAAACTCTCCAGAATTTGAAGCTTTATCAGATTTAGGGAGGATTGCTGCTATTTTTGATTCAAACAATTTTTATTTTCCATGGACAACAAAAAAGCACTTAGAAATTCTTATACTTCATTTTCTTTGGATCTTCACCTTGCACTGCGACCTCACCAGCTGGCCTTGTTCCATGAGATGTCAGGGTTCATCTTCACAGCAGAAATTCTGTAAGCTGACCTGAGTTACAGGAGCATAGGGCCCTCCTTATGTCTGGGGGAAAGCTGCTCCAGAGATGGCCTTCCTGCTTCACTCTGGGCTCCTCTCCTCTGCTCTTTGTTTCCTTTTGCCCACTGCTCTCCACCAAGGTCTTTCCCATCTCAAAATTTTGCACCTGCTCTTCTTGCCAGGAGCACTCTCCCAGCCAGCCTTCCGATGGCTGGCTTCTCATCATCATGCCCCTTTTGGCTGACATGCTGTCCTTTCCCAGAGGTCTTCCCTGGTCCTCATCTACAGGAGACCACCCCCAAAGAGCACTGTCTCTCCCATCCTCCTGTGTCTTTTCTTTTAATTACCAGCTACTATTTGCATTCTTTCCTTTATTTATTTGTTCATTTGTTTATTATCTGAAGAAGCCTTAGCTCCATGGTTGTTTATATCTTTACAGCAACTAGCACAGTACCTGGCGCGTACAAGGCACCAATAAATGTTTTCTTATTCTTTTTTTTTTTAAATAAGCTCCACACCCAGCATGGAGCCCAATGCGGGGTTTGAACTCACAATCCTGAGATCAAGATCTGAGCTGAGATCAAGAGTTGGATGCTTAACCAACTGAGCCACCCAGGCGCTCCAATAAATATTTTCAGATGAGTAGCTGGGCTCCAGAAGCCAGTGGGAATAACTTTGTGCCAACAAAGGCAGCTTCCAGGCAGAAATGGTGGTGTTGGGGCAGCTAGATGAGAGATTATGAAACCAGAACACCATTATCAAAAAGCTTAGGAACAAGGTCACCTTTTAAGTATCTAGAAACCCCCACTCATTTCTTTCACTCCTTATCTTCCATCCCATCTGAAATCTGACTCTCAGAGGCTTCTCTCTGCCACCCCTAGACCACAGGATCATTTATTTTTTTCCTGAGTAACACCATGGCACCTGTTTTATATTGGAATCCATTTCTAACATAAACACTGTTTTGTCTCCTGCCTTTCAGTTGTGTCTTTGTTTTCTTTGTTGAAGACTTCACTCCAAAGATTAGATCATTGGGAAGTTGGTGCAGGTCTCCTGACTCGACATCAACCCCTTCTGCTGTGAAAGTCAAGCTAGTCCCCTTCCACGATGAGACAAGAAGTGATTTAAGCCAGGGGGTGGCCCCATGACTATGTCCGTGCTGTTTCCCATGGAGAAAACCAAAGCCAAAGGCTGGGAACAGGTGACAGGAAGACCTACAGATAGAAACTGACCTGAATTCTGAGAAACGACCAGAGAAAGGGAAGTCTGGGCACAAGGTGGTGTTCCTCCAAAACCTGCTGATTGTGTGAATTCCTAGAAATAATGCGATACCCAGAAACAGGCAGGAACAGCACACCCAAACAATGACGCTCCAGAGATCGGGAAAGGCATCAGGAAAATAAACTGGGCAGCGTGGCAGGTAAAGGACAGAGCTCAGTCTTGGCCGACTAAGCTTTTCCTGCTGGTTTCTCGTTGTCGGTGTTACTGTTCTTGTTGACCTATTAAACTCTATCAAGAAATCAGAAGTCTGGGGCGCCTGGGTGGCTCAGTCGTTAAGCGTCTGCCTTCAGCTCAGGTCATGATCCCAGGGTCCTGGGATCGAGCCCTGCCTCGGGCTCCCTGCTCGCGAGAAGCCTGCTTCTCCCTCTCCCACTCCCCTGCTTGTGTTCCCTCTCTCGCTGTGTCTCTCTCTGTCGAATAAATAAAATCTTAAAAAAAGAAAAAAAAGAAAAAAAAGAAATCAGAAGTCTAATGAATGTCCTCTATTCGAAAACTTGCCTCTGAACACCAACAACAGTAGTAAGTATTCTTATCAGCCGCCATGTGATAGACCCCGCTTTAGGCTGCTGAAATGCTGTAGGGAAAAGCCAGAGATAGCTCCGTCTTCACCGAGACATGACCTTCATACAAGGACAGAGGACCTCCAGGTCCTGAGGTCTGTAACTGAGACATCTCCTCTCGGCAGGACAGCGGTGTTCCAATACACTGCTCTTTTCGAAAGGGGGCATGGCATTGGCATTTAAAAATTCTAATGTTTATGTTCTTTTTTTTTTTTAAGATTTTATTTTATTTATTTGTCAGAGACAGAGAGAGAGAGCTCACAAGCAGGGGGAGCGGCAGGCAGAGGGAGAAGCAGACTCCCCGCTGAGCAGGGAGCCCGATGTGGGCCTCGATCCCAGGACCCTGGGATCATGACCTGAGCCGAAGGCAGACGCTTAACCGACTGAGCCACCCAGGCATCTCATAAAAATTCTAATGTTTATGTTCTAATGCTTATGTTCATCTCCACAAAGGATCTCTACAGAGGAATTTTATCCCCCCCGATAATGTCATCAAGTCATGAGGCTCTTTGGTCTAAATACCGGATGAGAATCTCACTAAAAACAAGATCTTTCAATGGAGTAAGATGTGAACATTCTCTAGCTTCAGACTATACTGGAACTACCTCTCCTTTTTTATTTCTTTTGCTTTGCTTACCAGAAATCTATGCTGAATCTAAGAAGAGTTTCCTTCTTGGATTTTAAGAGTAAGAGAATTTTTTAAACGCAAGGACTGAAGATCCATGTAAATTTTTCCTTTGACAGTTTCCACAGCTAGCAACGGCATTTTTGGGTTCCAGAGAGGTATTCATTTGGACGCTAAGGATGGAGTGTGAACCAGGAGAGGAGAAAATGGCATAGTAGAGCAAGCATACGTGACGCTTCGGGAAACCTGAACTCTAATCCTGGTGTCTTGCTGGTGTGATCTGGGATGGTGCCACCTCTCTGGGTCTTTGCCTTGTCTAAAGTGAGAGGTGCCGCCCGGGGGAGTGTGCTGAGCCCACTAGGCTCTATGAGCCTGTGAAGGGCAAAAGTGTCTCACATACACTCTGATGTTGTCAAAGTGATCAGCAGCAGATCTCTACCAGACAATCCATTTAATTTAAAAAATAAAATGGCATTAAGAGTGAAAAGTACCACAATAATAATAATTGACATTTGCCAAAAGTATATAATGTGCTGGGCAGTGTTGGTATGGAGACTTTCCATTAAATTTCATGGATGGCAGAAGTAGCATTCTGACCTTCCTATTTTTATTATTATTATTATTTTTTAAGATTTATTTATTTATTTGAGAGAGTGGGCACAATCATGAGCTAGGGGTGGGGCAGAGAGAGAAGCGGACTCCCCCTCTAAGCAGGGAGCCCAACTCGGTGCTCCATCCCAGGACCCCGAGATCATGACCTGAGCTGAAGGCAGACGCTTAACTAACAGAGCCACTCAGGCGTCCCTGACCTTTCTATTTTTCCACACCTGTGCAGCCTGGGGCTCAGAAAAATGGCAGCAATGGCCAGAAGTGATAAAGCTGGAAATTGGCAGAACTAAGGCTCAAGCCCAGGCGTCAGGCTGCAGCTGTCGGGTCCCGAAGGAGGGAGACTCTCATGAACAGCTTGTCTTTCTCCATGGACGGTCTCCGTGAGCCACTGGGGGAGGGGGGAAGGAACGGAGACCATGTTTCTCTCTCTCTGGGTTTCATATGCAGAAACAGCCTCATGGATCCATCCCACAAGAAGGAATTTGCTGGAGGCAACCTGAGGTGTTACCTCGTAGCTGACCCTCAGGTATCCATAACCATCACCTGCCTGGGACCTGGTCATTTGACAAAGGCGCGCAGACATCACCCCATAGTGACTCATCTCACTGCCTGCCTGTCAATGCCATCGTCCTCAGACTTAGTTGTCTGTTCATGTGTCAGGGATGTGGACATGCCTTTGAGATGCAATGTAAGATGTTTTGAAAAATCAGATATTGCTGAACTGGATTGCATTTGGGAAAATCCAGGGAGGGTTCTCTAGATTCCAGGCCTGATGGCAAATGATTAAATGGGAGTAAAGCCCCGAGAGGAGATTCTCTAAGAGAATCAAAGCCTTGAAACATAGGGATGGCTTTTAGAGATCGTCCAAGGCTGCAGTCATTAAAAGTTCGAACGTGTGCTAAATCATTCATTCATTCATCAAGCATTTTCTGAGCTCTGTGTTAAGCTCTAGGGAGGCAAAGATGAATAAGGGAAGTTGCGTACTTTCATGATCTAGTTGAGAGATACCTCTTATTACTACACCCTCATTAGTTTTGTGGGAAATTTTACAAGCTGTGTTGCATAGTGTATCTCTTTCTTTGGAATCAGAGTATCAACCTTGAATTTAGATCGGGGTCTCATCTCTCATTCTAACCATGCTCTGAACCTGTTTTCTCTTCTATGATTTGGGCACAATCATTTCTACTTCATCGTATCATTCTGAGGGTTAAGTGAGATTCTTTGTATGGATATACAGTTGACCCTTGAACAAAGTTAGGGTTGGGACAGTAGATATTCTGCGGGTCATTTTGACTCCCCCAAAACGTAACTACTAATAGTGTACTGTTGACCAAGAACCCTTGTCAATAACATAGTCGATTAACACATATTTTATGTATCATAATCTGTATTCCTACAATAAAGGAAGCTTGAGAAATGAAAATGTTATTAAGAAAATCATAAAGAAGAGAAAATATATTTATGGTACTGTATTGTTTTTATTTTGAAGAATCCACATATAATTGGACTTGCACAGTGTCAACTGTAATTTGCCAATGATTTAAGGTAAAGGATGGTGAATAAATTGGGTGTATTTTGGGGCTCCATGAACAGATTTTCCTCCTCCTTCTATATTCCAAGAGTGTACGTAGCAGCCTTATAAGCAACAGGTGCATTTTTTTAGAAAGTTGATTAGTTGAAATTATCTCCTGCTTTTGTTCCTAAAATGAGACAAAGTAAATTTTTACTAATTTCTCAAGGTTGTCAAGCTTGGGAATTCTTACACCAGTTACAGCTCGTGGATGATAGGCATTTAGTGTTACTTGACTTAAAGGGCATTTCAGGGATGAAGCAAGGGGGATTTTTTAAAAAGGTTTTATTTATTTTAGAGAGAGAGCAGAAGCAGGGAGAGTGGCAGAAAGAGAGGAAGAGAGAATCCCTAGCTGACTCCCTGCTGAGCGTGGAGCCTGATGTGAGGCTAGATCCCATGATTCTAAGATCTTGACTGAACCGAAATCGAGAAAGTCAGACCACTTAACCGACTGAGCCACTCAGGCTCCCGTAGGGGGATTTTTGCTAACTGCATCAGTGCAAAAAGCAAGCAAGGGATCTTAAGGATTATGGACAAAAGCCTTCATGAACACCTTCTGACCTATGTTGCCCAAATAGGAACAGACTTGTGGTGAGAAAGCCACAGACGGGCTTAGGTTTCCTAACAACCTGAATGGCCACCCATGTGTTATCAAGGGTTGACCCAGTTCCTAGTGGCGCCAACAGTAGGCATTAAGCAAGTCCTTCTGTTTATGAGCAGCTCAAGGTCAGGTGGGCTTGGTCTAACTGGCTTGCACTGTGCCAACAGATGCACATATTTGGGAAAGGCTGGTGATGGGCCAAGCTGAGCTTTTGGTCCCAGAGCTCTTGACCTCTCTGCACCCTGAGTCTTCATCTGAGTTCTCCTTTTCTCTTTCCCACCCGATTCTCCAGTTCCCCATTCCTTATCTCTCACCTTATCTTATCTTGAATAGATGACACATCCAGGCCCCTCACCCTCCTGACTAAACACTTTGACCTCTTACAGGTTTTTGCTTCCAATTAGTCCTCAAAACTGCAAAGCCCAAGTTCAATGTCTAGAGTCCTTTCTACCTCGGCAGGAGTGGTCTAAGGCAGAGTTTCTTAGAATTCCCAGACTTGCTGGGGTGCCTGGGTGGCTCAGTTCTTTAAGTCTCTGACTCTTCATCTCAGGTCGTGATCTCAGGGTCGTGAGATCAAGCTCTAAGTCTGGCTCTGCACTCAGTGGGGAAGTCTCTCTTCTTCCTCTCCCTCTGCCCCTCCCCCCATTCTCTCTCTCCCTCTGTCTCTCAAGTAAATAAATAAATCTTAAAAAAAAACCAAAATCCTGACCTCCTTTTGGCAGGCCTGAGTCAGAAGATTCGTGGGGTATCCAGGAATCTCTCCTTCTAACACGTACCCTGGGGGATGTGATAATCAAGTTTGAGAAATAGCTGGCATCCTTGTGGGCATGGTAAGAGTTGATAATAGCATCATATTTTACTTCTTCAAGTACATTTGCATTTTATGTTAACGAACTCCACACTGCTCCATGATTGGTTGTGTGGATGATCTGACCAGCAAGTATGGGCTTAATGGAATGATAAGAAATACTGTGCATATATGGTAGGGAAAAGGCTCTGGATGCTGACATATCCCAGGCTTTAACCAGGCCTTATGAAACATATTTTGGAGCTCTCAGAGACATAAGGATACGTTTTCAACAGTGGCAATTCAGTCACCTGGGAAGATAGAAAAGGAGAGATTTATGTTCAAGTGTCTTACACCTTGTTTATATAAAAAAGACAAAAAGACTGGAACAAATAAGCTTCATGACGATAGGGACCTCCACATGCTCTGCTCACATCCAGTGCCTGGCACACAGGAGATCTCAATAAAGCAAATGGATTGAAAGACTAAACGAATGAAGGGCCACTACATTCAGGGAATGTGAATATGACAGTGCTCCTGAACTCTATTTGCATATTGGTCTTCCCACCTGCGTGATGTGGGGAAGAACTTTGCTGGAATCACAAGAATGGGCTGTAAACTTTAGACCACTTTCTATGGGACAGACATTGACTCTCTATGGGCATCCTGGGCTTCAGGTACAAAGGAGAAGAGTCTCTCTAGGACACTGTGTGGGGGCCAGCTGAGACAATGGATTCAAAAAGGCTTTGTCACCTCCTCACTCTTGAATAGAGGTGAAGGATTATTATATGTTTCCTCTACGTAAATCAGACCAACTCTCTACCCCATGTGACCTCCTCATCACTTCTCGGTTTCATATTCCAGGGGGCCATCTTTTAAAAAGGAATCAGTGCCCAAGAGTCTGCTTCTTTTTCTCAATATATGGACATTCAGTGTCTTTCAACTGCAGAAGAACTGAAGGTAAACTCTGGTATTAGCAGTAGAAAACGGCCACAGAGGATGATGTGCTCGGGGACCTTGAGCAAATTCCTGGATATCTCTAGGCCTTGGTGTCCTTCCCTATAGAATGAGTCAATTCGTTTCAATCATCTGTCCTGTACCTCCTATGTCTTGGAAGACCCCTGCCAGGAGATCAAGGGTAGGTCTATTTAATGGGCTGAGGATATATGGGAAGAAGCCCAAGGGTGTAACAGAAGCAAAACGAAGGTGAGGGCCCTTTGACCCCTTTCCACAATGCACACAAGGAAAGGTGAAACAGCCATGACAAAGAAAGGAATCCTGAAAGAACAGAACAGTAGCCTTATCTGTTTTTCCTCTCTGCTACAGTGACCGTCCCTGGGCCGCTTACCCTTGTTGCGAATCTACTTTTCTTCTTTTCCACCTTCATTTATACACTCATTCAACAGGTCAGTTCCGCTGGCTTTCTCGTCTGCACAATGGTGTTCCTGAGCTTTGTGCTTTCCTATTGCTAAACGTTCATTTTCTCAAGCAAAAGAGCAGTTGTTCCTGTTCATCTGCTTAGCTGCTCGCAAGGACAGAGTGTTAAAACCCTCTCAGGCGTTACGGCTCCGACAAATAGCTTGCCTGTGATTTCCAGAGGGCTGAGCTCCCTGTGTGCCACTCTGCTCAGGGTGACTCTAGCCTCTCACCCTCTGGCCGGCCTACCCCTTTCTAGGTGTAGCTTCCCAGTGCCCAGGCAGCAGGCAGCAGACTTGGGCTCTACCAACTGGCCTGTTACCATGGCACGCATGTCCCTCACTTGGACCTGTGAGCCCTTGGGAGGGGGTGCAGTGAGATGGAAAGAGTAAAGGCTCTGCAGATCAAGAAACCAGGGCTTTACACGGAACTGGTTTCGAGAACCCTACAGAATTTCCTAAGTTCTCTGAACCTTGGGTTCCTCACGTATGAAAAGATAATGATGATAATCACTTTGCAGAATTGTCTTTAGGCTAAAATGAGAACAATGCAAATGGTTTGCTCAAAGAATGTGTTGATATTTGCTCATGAAATGTCTAGCTAGATGTCCTGATCCCTGTTCTTGTGCCTTTAATTTCTACCCAAATTTTTAAAGTAGGGCTTTTGTCAAATCAATAAGAAAAATGACGCAGTTAATAAAAACGAGCAAAGAATAGGAATAAGAGATTTCACAGAAGATAAAACCCAAATGGCCGATAAACATATGAAAAGTCATAGGACCTCACTAGTAGCTATGGAAATGAACACTAAAATAATGGGGAATCACTCCATAAAATGAAAACTGGACAAGGATTAAGTATTGGTGAGGATATAGGAAACAAGGAGTCTCAAAAGATGTGTATTTCAAATAGATCACGAGGTATTCCTACAATGAAGTACAAACACGCATTCATTCCTACAATGAAATACAGTGAATTTGAACTACATGTGTTAACATGGATAAATCTTGAAATCATAACAAGGAGTGATAAAGAAGATAAAGAAGTATAGAATACTGTGACCGAATTAATGTGTAGCAACAACACACACACACACACACACACACACACACACACACCCTATATTGTTTCTGAGGGGGAGACAGAGTAAGATTATGAAAACATGAAGGAGATAGAGTCACACTATGGTCTTCTGTGGGAAGGAGTGGGGGGTAAGCCATCTTGCAATAGGATCGTTGACTTTACCTGATATGTTAGATTTCTGTATGTAGAAAATTCTAAAGTAGATAAATCAAAATGTGGGTGGTGAAGAACTGGGTGGTGATTAGGAGTGTTTGTACTTTCTTTGTGTTTCCTAAACTAGAAATAATTTACAGTTTTAAAAATAAAAAATATAAAATTTTCATGACTGACACGGTGAATTACCAAATGGAAATTCAGGTTTGCCTGAATTGGGCATCAACCTACCCAAAGGATTGACCTATGCCCAGATGTTTATTTCCTGACGTTTCCAGCAATAAGCTCAAAAAGAATGGGGTGGGGGCTTTTTAACCTAAACAGAATCATACCTGAAGTGATGCTATCAGTGGTGAGTAGAAAATGAGAAAAAAATAGCACAGCGGTCACCTTACATGAAGCAGTATATCTGTAGGAAAGATTGAAGCTTTTTAAATGTGTTCTTAACAATGTACCTAGATTTTTAGAATCACTTCTCGACGCTGAACTGGTATCTGACGTTGCCTTTTGTGCTGTAAAAGCCAAATGAGAAGCTTTTAAATTATTTCCGTTGCCTAGGAAAGAGAAGTATTATCCGTGGTGACAAAATCATCAAATTTTATTATGCACAAGTCAGTGCTATATATTTCAGAGTTTTGCTTTAAAGGATATCATTTAGAAAAATGGGACAGCTTTTCATTGGCTTGCAAGTTTCTATTGTCAAAACATATTACCAGGAAAGTACAATATGTTGTAAAATGACAAGGAACTGCGATTCAGCCGTATTTTGACTTTATTTATAAAAAACAAATTAATAGCAAATGAATAAAACTTTTAAACCATTATCTGAGTAATAATACTAAACAAAACAACTAATAAAGCAGCCGCATTCAAACAGCTGTTTAAGAAAACCCAATGATATTTCATCCATTGTCAAACTTAGCATTTGGGCAGAATAAAGACCAAAGTAAATATTTATTGATTCATGTGAGAACACTGAAAATTCCTCCTTTATAAGTAGAATAAGCAAATAAACCATGATTTATGAAAACCCTGGCTAACTAAATCAGCTAATGGGTCTATTCAAAAAATTCTTATCATGTAAACTGTGAACTGACAATTATAATTGAAAATTACCAGTTTCTCTATGAATTTAATATACATATAGTTAACCACCTGCTTGACTGTTATACAGAGCCATTTAAACGTGCAAATGGATGTACAAATGTTTGAAGGCTTTTGAACCAAACGCATTAATTGCCAGTCTGTGTTAATGGAAACAGGCAGAATGGATGCTTGCCTCTCTCTGTAATAAATATAAAAATTCCCTGGGCTTCTGAGTCTGTGCTGAGCACAAATGGGGGTCTTTTATAGGAGAAGCTCATGTGTCAGATGGAGCCCCTCAACCCCAACCCAACAGATGAAAAGGAGACAGGAAAAAGTTACACCAGCCAGATTTATTATGAGTGTCACATTCTTAACATGGTTCTGTCCAAGCTGGGGACTGGTTGCTTCCCGACTGAGCCCCGACCACTACAAAATGGGCCGTGAGAACCAAAATAAGTACAAAGCAAGCCAGTGGGCATGTCAGTGCCCTGTTCCTTTGTGATCCTGTGCTTTCTTTTAACCCCTGGACCTGCCCTCACAGGTAGTGACCCATGAGCTCAGAAACGCTTCCTTCCATGAAAGATGTATCAGTCCTCTGTTCCTGGTCTACTTATGGGGCCTGGTATATACTCCTCTGCCCAGTCTCTCATTCAAAGGAGCTATTGGTTGTCTGGGGTGGGTGGCCTCTTGGGAGCTGGGCATTAGGTCCCTCCTGCTGTCACACTCTGGCATGCCCTGCTTTTCTGTGACTCTGCCCACCTCAGTGCAGAGTGACTCTGAGCCAGAGGTCTCTGATGGATGCAGATACGTGGAAAACAGTAGGGGAACCTCTGGGGTGGGACAGACTCATCTTTAGGTAAGAGGCTGCTGGGGAAGGCAGGTCTGGTCCCATCTCAGAGCTTTAGTCCTCAGAAGGGAGTGAAGAGTCTGAGGAGTGTGGGTCTCTGGACTTCGCCAGCAACACAGTCCCAAAGTTGTTCACCTGGGTCTTAGGGAGCGGGAGATCTGCAAAAATAAAAAAACCAAAAACAGTAGTTTCACTAAAACTTGGCTATAGGTTGGAGCCCAAGAAGCCATTCTCTACTTGGTAAAAATCAACCTCAACTGGGTCTGTGAAGCCTTTAGGGCGTTAGAGATGATGTCAGTGGCTAGTGGGGTTGGGCTTACTCATGGAGCCTTCTAGACAGTTCTTGGGAATAGAAGAGGAACTTGACAAGAAGGTGAGGATTTTGAAGAGCAAGTTGGGGTCAGAGTGAGTGACACAGAGAGGGGTCATTATTTTTAATGGGACCCAATTTACCTCCACAGACTAATGGCACCTGGGGGGCATCCAGGTGAGGTGAGGTATGAATAAAGTATTACATGTCAGCCATTTGAAAATTTGTTTCAGAGCCAGCTCGTCCAATCCCACAAGGACATCCTGCTCAATGCTGTTTCTCGCCTCACCTTTGGTCAAGTTGCTCAGTGCACGACAGCCTGGCATTAGGTTTTACTCTCCAGCTTGTTTCTCCATGGCTTTTGGATGGTCTCAAAGCATTGATGCCAATCTCAAAGGATAAAGTCTTTTCACCAGTGAAGATATGAAGAAGACTGTGCCTGAGGCTCTGAGGGCAAGTTATAGAGAGGAGCTCCAGACGTCCTCTGAGCAAAGCTGTGTCGTCATGCTCTGTGCTTGTTCCTGGTGTGCATGCGCATACCGTCTGGTCCCGGGACTTACCCCGCGTGGTAATTACACAGTGAGGGGGGCCAAGCTCAAGCTGGACCCAGGTCATTGCTGAGGGAGCTACAGGAGGAAGAAAGTGACCCTGCAGCTCTTGGGAAATCAGGTCCTCATTTCTTTGAAGGCGAGACAGGGAAAGAGAGACAGAGAGAAAGACAGAGAGATGGCAGAGGAAGACAGCAGATGGACAGGGCACCACCACTGTGGCCTCAGACCATGTACATATGTGCACAGAGCTCAAAGCCTGGGAGGAAATTGTGCGCAGAGATGTGACCTGTGGTGCGGAACCAGACTCTGGGCCCGGCAGCGCTGTGGGCTGTAGGCAAGCTGACTCGCCTTGTCAGAATGAGGAAGGAGAGGCCACTGGGATGGGGGGAGGTGGAGACTGGATCACGTGTAGGGCTGGCCTCCATGTGGGTCCCAGTCCAAATCCCAGTGGCCAAAGTGGCCTCAGCATTCCAGGCCCCACACATGCATCCTTTTTCACTTCAGGGGAACACTTCTCACAGGGGCTTTTGGGTGACAGAAGCAGACACAAGAGACAGTGACTCAGTGAAGGCCTACAGCCAATGTAGTTTGGGGTGTGAGGAATGGAGCAGGCTTGTCCCTGATGGGACGGGGAGTCAAGGGTAGGGTGACCAACTGTGCCGGTCTGTCGGGGAATGGGTCCCAGGGCATGGGGAATGTGCTGGGCAAACAGGATAATCTGGATCCCCTGGATGAGGGCAGTTAATCACTGAGCAGGGCATTAAGACCCTGGCTAGGTAGGAAGTGAGTCTTCAGCTTTGGGATTATCTGGGTCTTTTTTTTTTAAAGGTTTTTTTTTTTATTTATTCATTTGAGACACAGAGATACAGAGAGAGAGAGAGAGCATGAGCAGTGGGAGAGGCAGAGGGAGAGGGAGAAGCAGACTCCCGGCCGAGCCAGGAGCCCGATGTGGGGCTCGATCCCAGGACCCTGGGATCACGACCTGAGCCGAAGGCAGACGCTTAACCATCTGAGCCACCCAGGCGCCCCAGGATTATCTGGGTCTTAACATATAAACTTCCCTGACAAAAATCAGATACCAAAAAAACAAAACAAAACAAAAACTTCTCACAAAGCACAAACACCAACACAATTTCCTCCTTTTTTGTTTTGCATTTATTTTTTAAATTATTTTTAAAATTTAAATTCAATTAATTAACATAGTGTATTATTAGTTTCTGAGGTGGAGTTTAGTGATTCATCAGTTGTATACAACACCCAGTGCTCATTACCTCAAGTGCCCTCCTTAATGCCCATCACCCAGTTACCCCATTCCCTCCACCCGCCTCCCCTCCAGCAACCCTCAGTTTCTTGCCTCGAGTTAAGAATCTCTTACGGTTCAGACAATTTCCTCTTAGTGAATTTATCTGATATATAGGAAGTCTCATTTTTGCCGAGAGGAGCCGTTTCTGATTAATTTTTCAGTTTAAAGATTTTCTTGCACCTGCGTCTTCCTGGGGGACCCTGGGGTTGGAGTTGAGGTTCTAGGTCTCAGCTGGGAAGGCAGCTGTCTGGGGAAAGGTTCTGTCCTAGCATCTGGCCAGTCCTATGTATGGGTCACACGGCCAGTGAGTAGCAATGGCTGAGCAAGGCAGGTGCTCAGGTGCCTGGCTCAGACCAGACTTGCACAAGGAGCCATAGTCCATACCTTGGAGCCTCTGGGGGACTTTATCTTGGAACCAGTCAGGCTCATTTTAAAGGGTCGAAGACCTGGTATCCATGGCCGGGTGAGGCTGGAGAAAGAAGAACGTTAACATGCAGGTGGTCCAGCCCCCACCAACTCAGCTCTTCCTTGTTGAGACTTCTGTATTGTGACCAGAAGCAAATGTGAGACCATCAGAAAGCCCCCTGTTCAATGTGGACACTGTTTAAAACATCTCCCATTGGCAGCACACATCATTCTTGTTTCTTTGGTCAGAGGACGGTTCTGGGGCTGGTTGTTTTAAGATGGCCCCAAGTACAATGCAATTCATTTTCCTTCTTTCTTTTTTTTTTTTTTTTTAAGGTTTTATTTATTTGCCAGAGAGAGAGAGAGCACAAGCAGGGGGAGCAGTAAGCAGAGGGAGAAGCAGGCTCCCCTCAGAGCAGGGAGCCTGATGCGGGACTAGGACCCTGGGATCATGACCTGAGCTGAAGGCAGACCCTGAACCGACTGAGCCACCCAGATGTCCCTGCAATTCATTTTCTTAAAAAATGCCACTTTCGTGTGATGTGATTCCACCACTCTCTTAGAGGAACAGCTGTTGGTGACCGCAGCGGTCCATGCGTGTTTAAGATAAGTTATCTACTGACATGGTTACCGAGGTTTTTTGTAATGTCAGATAAGATAAAGGTAGGTATTTGTTGCTACGGTTTTCTCTGGCACCCAGCATTCTGTATTTACCTAAAAGAGCCAGATGTTGAATTAAGGATGGAATCACAAACACTGGGATTTGCTTTTAAATCCACCTCTGGGGAAGTGGGTTCTTTTAAGAGGTTTACTAGGAATGTTTCATGTAGCCTCTCCCAAGGAAGATAAAAGAAACTTGCTTAATATTCGATTCCTCCTGTGAATACGCATACACAGATGTCTTAAATTTGTTTTGATTTAGGCAGGAAAAACATTATAGTGTGCTTAGGTAATTAGGCTGTTTTTCCATAATCTTAGTTCGCTTGGAACTATTAAAACTGATTTGCAGGGACGCTGTCAGGTAGCAAATATTCAGCATACTTTCTTGTATGGACTCATATGGACATCTAGAGCTTTCTTAATTATGCCATGAACCCTTATGGCTCAACATTAGGGTTTTGCTCTTAACTTCCTGGACTGTGGTGACTCAGGGTGGGCATGAAATACGGAATTGTTTCATTGAAAGCCTCTTTCACTCTTATCTATTTACTGTCCATCAGTAGATCAGCTCCCAAAGCAAAGACTCATCCTTTGTGTTCCTCTAGTAGTGGGATGGGTTGGTGATGACACTGTGCCCTCTCTTTAGTCCCCAAGAGTATCAACAATGCAAGTTTTCATGAGCTGTCTGGCCTGTGGGGTAAAGTCCCCAGGCCAGAAACAGAGCATCTGTGTATCTGTGTGTGAGTGTATGCCTGTTAGTCTGCCGTATTTTGAAGTAAGCTAATTAACTATGGACCATAAACCTTTATACTTTACTTGAATAAACTCAGTAAACTAGTCCAGACAAGTCTGAATATTTGCAGTGATGGCAAATACAAATAAGCTATCCGATAGTGTGAGTGCTTATCACGCAGACTCTCAGATAGATTTCGGCATCTTAGATTAAAAGTCAAGACAAAAAACCCCAAACCTGGCATCTTTCACGTTAGTTAGAGTGAATTTGTGTATGTGAAGAACACAGTAAATACTATATGTATGAGTGGCATTACTGTTATCTTGGTTTGGAACACATTATGTCCTTCAGTCATTAAATAGACACGGGGCTGGGGCAGAGCGGGGGTGGCGGGGGTTGGATGACTAGAAGGACTGGCGCAGTATGCAGGAACTATTTTTATATAAAAAAAGATAAATTCCTGGCATTTACCGCCTTCAGTTTACTCATTTAATAATTTCTAAAAAATAAAATATAATAATATAATGTAATAAATATATAAAAATACATAAAGGGGAGCATGGGTGGCTCAGTCAATTAAGCATTCGACTCTTGATTTCGGCTCAGGTCATGATCTCAGGGTCCTGCGATCCAGCCCCGCATTGGGCTCTGTGCTCAGTGGGGAGTCTGCTTGAGATTCTCTCTCTCCCTCTCCCCCTGCTCCGCCCCCCACGCCCTGCTCATGCATGCACTCTTTCTAAAAAAAAGATCTATATCTATCTACATAATAAAGATAATAAAAATGACGAGTTCCCTAATACTTCTCCTAGTGCTGTACTGTTGTACTGTTTAGGGGAAGACAGTTGGTGGAAGAAGTTGGCAGAAAATGGCTTCTCTTCCAGCAAATTCCTGTGGATGCAGAACCCATTGTCCGCTTCTACCTTTTGTAACAGAACCGACATCCTTCCCTTGATTAAACAGACTCAGGTCTGAAGGTAAATAGCGTAGACAAAAGGGTGAGAAGTAAGGGTGTCTGTGTGCATGTGCACGCGTGCAGGGGGGAGGACAAGATTGCCAAGTATGAGGGAAATGCCTGCAGGTTTACTTGTTGCCACTGGCAGATGCTGCCTAAAGCATGTCTCCTCCTGTCCACGTAAGACATGTTGGTTTTTTGAAAATGTGAGCAGGGATGAAATCTCCCGTCCGTGAGCACAGCAACAGCCCCACATGAATTCAGTTCCGGTGACGTTCTGGAAATTGGCGCCAGTCACTTTTTATCTGTCTTCACCCCTTTCACTGTGTATTTGTTTTGCTACTTCCTTCCCTGACAGATTCACGTCTTCTAGGGAAAAGCTCCTTAGGTTAGTGTGTAATGGCTTCTAGAAGAGTTCTCTTGTCTAGAAAAATCTAATTGTCTTAACAAGTAACTCTGTGTTTTATAATATTGTATTATTAAGAAGAAGTATGCATTTTACAGTTAATTTTTTCTCAGCTTCCAAGGGGGCTTTTCATCTCAGATGTTAAGTAGCAGGACTAGAAAGAAGGGAATTAAAACAGAGGCAGGAAAAAAGAAAAAAAAAACAAAAAAACAAACACCCCACAAGATTTAATTTAAAAAAATGCAGGGCAAATGTAATTTCTTTCCTGCATAATTTATATTAAAACTTATCAGCTGCTGATAGGATAAATAGCCCAAGATAGTTTCTGCTTGGCTTATACTTTCATCACAGGTATTATCTGCTCAAGTATAATGTAATGGTTTTCTATCTAAAGGTAAAACACTCAGGATGCTCGGGTGGCTCAGTTAGTTAAGCGTCTGCCTTTAGCTCAGGTCATGATCCCAGGGTCCTGGGATCGAGTCCCTCATGGGGCTCCCTGCTCAGCAGGGAGCCTGCTTCTCTTTCCCCCTGCTTGTGCTGTCTCTCTCTCTCTCTCAAATAAAATTGTTAAAAAAATAAATAAACAAACGTAAAATACTTCAATTCCTTGGCAAGGTAAAAATGAATGCCTAAAAATCTGTGTAAACCTGCATTTATGTATTTTTGTCCATAAAAGGTAGTTCTCAAAATCAAAACCAAAATATTTACAAAGGTATCATGTGCACATATTACACATTTTCTTTGCAAATTGAAAAATGAAATTTCAAAGCCAGTAATAACAGATTTGTTTCTTTCAAAATGTCTCAGCTGAAACATAAAGGCACAAACTATGGATACAACTTGCATGGATCTTAAAGGTGATAAGCCTGAGTGAAAAAGCCAATGGAAAAGGTACAGAACAGTTCCATGTATCTAGCATTCTCAAAATAACAAAATGATAGAGATGGAGAAGAGATGAATCAGGGACTAGGGAAGGGGAGGGGGTCCCTGCACTGGGGCAGGCGGAGGGAGTTTCTCTGTGGTGATGGGAGTTTTTTATCTTGATTGTGGTGGTGATGGTATGAATCTAGACATGATAAAATGTCACAGAATTATCCACAAAAACATATGCAGGAACAATGACTGCATTCAAAAACTGGCCAAAGCCAAGCAAGTCCTGAATTCTAGTTAATCATAGGTAGTGTGTCAATGTCAGTGTCCTGATTTGGGTTATGTATTATAGTTATGTAAGATGTTACCTTTGGGGGAGACTGGGTGATGGGGACGCAGGATCTCTCTGTACTATGATTGCAGCTTGTGGGTCTATAATTATTTCAAAATATAAAGTTAGAAACAAATCCCTCTGCTGAAGAAAAGATTCCAGCTACTAATTAAACATACTTAGGAAGCAATTTAGTCAAAGACTGGTATCCTTTCAGGAGGCAGGCCTTTAAGACAGAAACACAGAAGATTCTTGATTTAGCATATGCTTAAGTATCTGGTTCTGCAAGTCTCACACTGCGTAACTTAAAGCGATTACTGTTTCTGTGGCTTCTATTAAAGTAGTAGAATCAGGAAATTTTAGAGTGAGTGGTGATCTTACAGAGAATGTAGGTCAGACTTTCAGGTTACACCTCTGGGTTTTGGTATCCTCATTTGTAATAGGAGGGCCTTGTCCTAGATTCTTTGTTAGTTAGCATCCTGCATAGTTCTAAATTTTAGAACCCACCACTTTACAATAGAAACTACAGAAACTTTAAGGGCGAACTGATAAATTCTGCCTCGATATTTATTGCATGACACAAATGTCTCCATTTATGTCGACTGCCAATGTGGATCCACAAGCAATCTATTTATTTAACGCTATCTCCCATATTGTAAACACTTGGAGAGTAAATTACCAGGGCTCTACCACTTAGCTAAATTTGAGAATTTTCCAAGAGAGGATTGGGGCAGTTTTCTTGAAGATGATATACCATTACATAGTCCTTGTACCAAATGTATGGCTTTTATCCATTTGAAAGGGGAGGTTGACTTGGGTCAGTGTCTTCCAGTCTGGATCCCCTGACAGCTCATCAAATCCACTAAATTAATCCCGGGGAAACACGTGGCCCATAAAACACAAAAACTCTGTTAAGTTTTAAAAGTAGCCATTGTCATTTGGGAATAAATGAAGGTAATCTCTCGACAACCAAGACAGTTTAGGCTTACTCATGTTACCCCTTTTCTTCCTGGAATGCTAAAAACTGATTTCCTTGGGGAAACTGAGCCCACTGTAAAACCAGGCTCAGAAGCCCCCAGGGCTGCATCACCTGGTGACGGTATGCGCATGCAACAAAAGGATCTCAATTTAACAGCAATTACACTTTGTCTTGTGGTACTGATTTCCCCTAAGTCTGTAACGATTTAAGTCATAGTCTTACAAAAACAAAACAAACACAGGACCAGTACCTCACAGCATTAGTGTCATCATTTATTAACAAAAGGAACCCATAGGGTTCAAACCAGAATACAAAATACAATCTTCATTTTTTTTTTTTCCTGTGGGTTAAACTGTTACATTTTTAATAATAAAAATAAAAAAGCTTTCATAGTTAACTTATCAAAAACAAAATCCCTGCCTATTGAGAGTTTCTTATTGTGCAAAAGAAAAACATAAAAATTAAAGTTCTGCCCATGGAAGGATTTTGTGGGCCAAAAGATACACATTTTCAATTTCAAAAATTTTTGCATCAAAAAGAAAATTCTAAGGCCACAGTTTCTTTGCAAACTAAACAACAGAATAACAAGCAAATAGCAGCTAAATTTTTATCTTCATTCCCAAGAATTCTGTTGCAATGTAGAATTTTCTAACATTCGTAGAATAATTTCTTGATTATAAAACGGTATGCAGTTTCAACCTACTGCTTAAGGTCAGATATACTGATACCAATTTGATAAGGCAAATCATACCTTTTAGCTACTCTTTTAAGTGCTACAAAATGAGCTTTGCTTTAATTTTGTTAGCACATTTCACGATGTCTCTGTTACAGGTGATAAAACATCCTAGTGAAGGATTCCACTGAGTAGTTGGAAGTCAACTACTTGGCTTTCTACATGGGGCCAAAACTAAACTTTCTTCCTTCATACCATTTTTCTTCGCTTCTTTCACTTTATTTTGGTATCATGGAGATGGACAATGTCTTGACAAGGCATATAAACTACAACTTAGAAGTCAAGAAACAGTTGAAGAGGATCTTTTTTTTTAGAGTAAGAACAACACTGTTCAGATAACACTTAAAGACACATACCTCTTTAAAAATACACAAAGACAAAGCAAAAAAAAAAAGCACTAAAAACCAAAGTAGGGAATAAAGTTCTGTGACAATTTCAGTACCACAATTATTGGTGTAACAGTTTTGCACTGTGATTTTAAATAGTGGCTTACAATGAAAAAAATTGCTTAAGATGCTTACGTGATTAGAGAGAGGTATGTCCAGAAGGGGGAGAAGGATACATTTACCTAATGCATGTAGAAAAAAATCCCTGATCAGATGGCCAACTAACTTCTAAATACAAAACTTAGCCTTAGAACAGCTTTGATACTTGTGACTGAATATACTGATTGAAAGAAAAGTTATTCACTCTGGTGAATGAAGTACGGCATTCTGCATGGGAAGCACCAGGGTTTCTAGGTTGAACCCGTAGGACATGGAGAAAACCAAAGTACTCGGCTAGTCCAAAACCTCTATCGTGGAAATCCCTCCCTCCTTTCTACTGAGGGTCCAGGAATGCTCTCAGCTCGTGAAACCAACAGATGAAAGGAAAAGCAAGGGACCATGCGACCACGAACAGAAGGGGAGAGGGGAAAAGTCAAAACATTGCTCAGACTTCTAGCAGCAACACAATCTTGTTGGTCGGAATATCCTGAGGTTAAATGATAATAAAAATATTGCACCAAAACAATAAAGGAAAAAAATCACAGTTTAAATAGAATTACTAAAGAATTGAAATGGGAATAATAATACACGGTGCAGTGACTGCCATCAGTAGACTAAGGTCTCTTCTTGGCAGGAATTCAGTTTGTCCTTTTTAAAAACCATGGTTGTTTGTACCCTCTTTTGATTTTGCATTTATTTTGAAATACCCTTTGGTAGGCATATATTAACTTTCATCTAACGCTAGCCTTATAGATTTTTCCCTTGGTCCACCTGCAGATTTAGTGATAGGTCAGAGGAGATTGCTACTGCCAATTAGCAGAAACTCTATACAAGGCTTATCAGGCCTCGAGTTTTCAAAGGATTCTGATAAACCCACTAGAGGTAGGTTAAGAAAGGCTTTTTGTTGTTTTTTTTGTATTTTTTTTCTGTGTAGTTATCAAGGCAGCCTGAGGATGCAACTTTTTTTTTTTTTCTTCCCTTTCTTTTTCTACTGTCATCCTAGGTAAATAAGACACAGGGAAAATCAAACACATACCCTAACAAAGTACTTAAATGGGGTAAGAAGTATAGCCTTCAACCGAATGTGTTCTCATACTGACACGCCTTGCAAGGAACTCTTTTCTTGGTTTCGTAATACTGCAGAGCCAATTTATACAGTGGAACTGTGTTACTTCGTTAGGACCTCATTGAAAGGTTCTTTCGAGGACTTCAGTCCTATGGGACACGGTAAGAAACCACGAAGCCCCTCACACTTGGTATCTAGGGTGGGCCTCTCCTATTCGCGCACGCCTCCATGCTGCTGCCATCTTCAAAATCAAGGCTCCCAATGAGTCTACATTTCCTTAAAGCTCAGGGTAACTTCTTTTCCACCTTGAGAAACCTCTGTAAAGTGACACAGAGCATTTCCACTCTCCACACAGCGTCTGTTCTCTGCGGTCAAGCACGCAGGCACCCCCTTCACTTACTCTATCACCATCAGGACTTCCGGGACATTCTTCTCACGTGACTTTTCACATCTGCTTCACTGGATTACTTAAAGGGGACGCACGACGGTATCATCAACTTGTGCAATGATCCCGTCGGCCCACTGGGAAATTCACATATTCTTTAATTTCTATCACCTTTGATCTGGATGTTCACTTATGTTCTTACACGCCTTTCTCTCCCTCTTTTCCAAAAAGGCAGGGGGAAGGAACCGTTTTCTAAATTGATGATGAACACAGTGATTTCTGACATTTGTTCAGAGAATGAAGGAAACGGGCTGGGTCTCTTCTACATCAGGAGGATGTGGATCAACCTGCAAAAAAAGAGCAGACCAGGATTACTATTCCAGCACCCTATAAATAATCTTAGTATCTATTTCTAATTATATGGTGGTTAGAAGCCAAGTTGCTATGAGCCTATTAATAAGAAGTCCCAGTGGGTCACTTAAGTGCTCTGTACTCCATGGCCACATAAAACAATTTAAAGGCGATCCATGGTACTCTAAGGGCATGCTATCATTTACAAGGAAAATATTACAAAAGGAGGTAATCCAATCAGTGCCAGTTTATCATCACCAGAAAAAATTTTTAAATCTGTATCCCCTACTACTTAGGAATCAGCAACAGATACTTACAAAGGATTATTTCCAGGCGGCAACCTAAAAGTCTTATTTTTTTTCGTTTTGCTTACCTCTGAATAGAGAGGCGGAGGCTGAAACCGGAATTCCTGTATGCAGGCGAACATAGGACAGCATGCTTCCCCCTCACAGTTAGGGGGCTGAGGGTAAGGAGGCACGTGTCTAGAGAATTCCTCCTCTGACACCACGTCTGCGTAATTTGGTGGTGCTGTGACAAAAACAGAATTGGGTCTCAGAAGTCCACGCGAAAATTCATTACATTCTTCTGAACTCTTACCAAAATAAGAAATTTAGCTAAATTTGAAAACAATGTTTTTCTCTCCCCCCCTCTAATGAGCAAGTTTTTGTGCCCATCGTGACAGAACATACTTAATCGATCCTTCTCTTGTGAAATCACTACTAACAGTTATTGCACTCTCCTCTTTTGAGATGGAGACTTCCTTCTGGCTCTGCAGCCAGCAGCTCTGTGTCCCGGCTAAGCCAGGCTCCCAAAGTCCCTGCCAGGAAGGCGGTGTTATGATTTCCAGGGCTCAGAAGAGTCAGGATAGCTGCGGAGGCGGGAGTCCTCGGCATCTGAGCACCTGCTGTCTTACGCTGCCCTCAGGTACCCTACATGTGAAACTCCTCGCGGAGGGAACCTCCACGCCTCGTACCTTCGGGCTGCTCTGGCAGGGTCAGCGTCAGCCAGCTCAGATCCATACTGAACTGGCTGGCAATGCTGGAGTTTCTGCTGCCAAAACCATGGTATGGAATCGTGCCAATCACTAAGGGCAGCTCGAGCATCAATTTTTTAGCACCAGGAATGTGAATGTACACCTAATATGTCAAAAAAAGAAAAGAAAAAAAGAAAGAGAGAGAGAAAAAGGCAAAAATATAAATAAAACCTCCAATTTATTTTTTCACAGAAACAAGTGTCTTTGTTGCCTACCACCACTTCTCCAATAGAACTGTAAAGGATCCTGACCAAATAAAATGAAGAGCAAACCAAATGAAGAGCCCAGGAAATACACTGAATGCTCTGTGATGGGGACCTGTAGCCTTAACATACCTCACTGTAAGCAAGCATGGCTTACATAATAATGATAAAAAATGAAGTCTATGTTTTCAATATAACAAACACCCCTTAACTGCATGTTAGTTAATTCAATTCCTTAGGGGGACAGTTTTTGATTAAGAACAAAGGCCAATCTTCATCATTCTATGGTCTGCCATAATGCTGACATACAAGGACATTGTCCCAGGAATTAAACGTACATCTTCGTGGTAACATGGCATGGTTATTACTCCATTCTACATATTTTTCATTTTAAGAAGATCTCCGCTTACAGCTAAGGAATAGTCTATTCTGATAATGCAGCAATCCAGGATGGACGGGGTAACAGGTGGGATTTTGAGAGTCTTCCCATTCCACGTGTCAGTGCCCCCAGATGCAATGTGGTTTCCCCGTACGTTGGCAACCATGTGCCGGACGGTCTTTGTTCTCCCACTCGCCAAATACGTCTGGGTTTGGAAAATAGCAGCTTTGGGAACAATCAGCCGAGAGGAACAATTCTCTATCTCTGCATAGATTGGAATAGCTTCTCCTAAAAAGAGAACAAAAACACCTTCAGAGACTTTTCAGAAAGTTCTCACCACGGTGGAAGAGAGCCGCGAACCAATTAAAGCAAAAGTCGCCTTGTGACTTTAACAAATTGAGAGCCTTTGATGGAAAACTTGCATTGTGAATCTGTGTCAGAGATCTGAGAATTCACTGCAGGTCACGGTAGATACTGGCTTCTTTTTTTTTTTTTTTTTAAGATTTTTTATTTATTTGACAGAGAGAGAGACAGCTAGAGAGGGAACACAAGCAGGGGGAGTGGGAGAGGGAGAAGCAGGCTTCCCGCCGAGCAGGGAGCCCGATGTGGGGCTCGATCCCAGGACCCTGGGATCATGACCTGAGCCGAAGGCAGACGCTTAACGACTGAGCCACCCAGACGCCCCGGTAGATACTGGCTTCTAATTACGGCATTATTTGCTTTTCTAATGTAGCAATATTAGGTTGCCAGTTCTAAACATATGTAAATAACAAGTATCTATAAAAATTAAAATAATACATACAAATAAATGGCCCAGTACTACGTTAAGTACAAAAGATCACTAACAAACTCATTAATGCCCATCAAATTAAAATCTGCCCAACAAGAGAACAAAAACATCGCTTTTAAGGAGCCGATGTGAAGGCATAAATGAAACGGATGGAGCAGACGACTTTTCCATCCGCATTACATGCCCACCGTTCCACCATCTGTACCACATTCATTTCCAATGAGCCGGAACCCTGGAGTGGGGGCCAAACCCACTGGATGGAATCAGAGCCTTCACAAACGGTTGCTCCAATATCAATCTGACTGTTCAGGCTGTTCATGTTCTACACTCTCACCCCCTATGTTTGGGTACATATCCCCAGCACAGGGTCAGAATGCTTGACGTGGTTTCCTGCTGCAATAGCGTTTTTTTTTATTTTTTTTTAAGATTTTATTTATTCTTTTGACAGAGAGAGACACAGCGAGAGAGGGAACACAAGCCGGGGGAGTGGGAGAGGGAGAAGCAGGCTTCCCGCTGAGCAGGGAGCCCGATGTGGGACTCGATCCCAGGACCCTGGGATCATGACCTGAGCCGAAGGCAGACGCCTAATGACTGAGCCACCCAGGCGCCCCGTGAAATAGTGCTCTTCTGAGCAACGCTGCTCCTGACATTCTTTGGCAACATCAAGTAAAATGCTGGCATTTTCCCCACTTTCCCAGTTCTAGCCTTTGTTACTAAAGTGAAAGGACCGAAGTCAGAAACACCAGAAGTTTTACTGGAATCTACTCATCCACTCAAAAATACTTACATATCCATTATTTATATGAAAAACATATTATCCACATTTTAAAACAGTATGTACCTCATGAATTACAAAAGACACTATTTAAAATCACTTAAAAGTAGCTAATAAAATGCATGACTCCTCCATTTGGACTTTCAAACATTTTGCTTACCATTACAGTATCCTTTTCTTTCAATTTTGGCACTCAGTGAGACAGGACCAGACGTGAAAAACCAACAGCCAACCATTTTCTCTTGAGTTTTCAATACAGGGGTCTTGAAAATTTCAAGAAATAACATGACTTTAATTAAACCAGTAGAAAACTCAGAGAACTTAAAATTACATCATTCTTTATTAAACAGTTGTGAAGAAATGTCTTTCGGAAAACAAATCAACTTTTTATCCTCATGTGACATATTAGGCAAAATACTTGCTGAAATATAAAGCATTGAAAAAACAAGTCATTCTCTTTTAGGAAAACGAAGATGAATTGTCAGACTCAAATTAGGTGACACCATCCTATTTTATCCTATAATAATTTTATTTCTGGGAAACGATATACATTCCCTTAAGGTAATAATAAAAAATTACAGTAGTAACTAGTAAAGTGAAAGAGATGTTTTTCTTTCTTTTAAAGACTTTACGTGCAGATTAGGTTAAAAAAAGAAATGGTATAAAAATCAATAATCAAAATCTTCTATTTGTTTTGGCATCTAAAATATAGAAGAAGCAAATAGCCTTTTTTTCCTGAATTCAAAAATGCATGATTAGGCAGAAATTTCAAGTGCCCTCAAGTGAGACTGGTTATGGGTTCTGCGTGATGGCAGCACAACGCACCCAATGCAATGGATCCACAAGGTTACCGAACAGACCACCCCACCTTTTCTCCTACGGCATCAAGAGAAAGGGCACAAGACTTAAAATGCTCAGTTTAAAGGACGCACAAACCAAAAGCTCATAGTAAAACCCAAAGCTGCAATAGTTTTTTACTTATAAAAAGAACATTAAAGGATTAATAGTTTTTCTTTTTGGCAAAAAAATAAAATCTCCTTAAATCATTTGCCACAATGGCCCACAAATAGCTTAGAAATAGCCAACTTCCCAATTCTAAGTAGTTTTTAAAAGTACAAGACAGTATTGTCAATTTGCAAAAACAAAACAAAACAAAAAGACAAAAAAACCAAAAAAACCCAAGGTGTGAAGTGGACGGTAACTTCCGGCCGTAACAGCAGCTTTCAGCCTGCTCGGCTGGGTGCGGGCTGTTCTAGGATTTTGGTCACAAGGGGTCCTGCAGCCAGAGCATAATTATTATACTGTCACCCTCCAAAAGTGAACGTTAGAGAGAAGTCCATTCCATTTTCCATTGAAAATAGGGTGAAATACCTTTTAGCTCCTGTTTTTTCCCCTTATCTTTAAAAACATTGGCCAGAAAAAGAAATCCCCCAATACTAAACATACATCTTTGGAACACCCGTATCATGATGGAAAGTTCAAATTATCCCAGTATTTTCTATGAAGTAAAAAAATCATTCATTCATATTTAAATGAAGAACCATTAGGTCCTCACAGCTATCATGAAAGTACAAGGTATAATTTTATATTATTTTGATAATATGGGTTTAGATAAAAGAATCTAGCTCATTAGCTCCCATCCTGCCTACTCTGTTGTTACTTATAGCCTAATCTTTCTTATCAGCCTACAGTATTTCTGGTGATTATTAGAAGTTCAATGCTTTAATGTGGCCAAATCTGTCATAAGGAAATGATAAGAGAAAGGCTCTCCACGGCAGCTGCACGCACTTACTTAATGTTAGAAAATGACATGCAAAATGCAAGGATACATAGCATAATGGCCTGAGCCTCAATAACAGGCTGAGCATGATTAATACTCTTCCGTAATTACTGTTCCTCAACCTGCTATTATTGAAGAGTTTAGAATACCACAGCCCCGTGAATGTGGCCGCTCTGGTAAAAGTAACCACTCTCTGTGTGCGCATTATTATTATTAAGCCTTATTAATGCATTTCAAGCCTGTATAACTTTTTGGCAAAAGCAGCCCTGAACAATGGAGACATAATCAATAGTATTAACACAGACAATTTGTAATCTGCCCAACCTAGAATCACACATTTATAGTGAAGGCCCATGGGTTATAAGATTGTATCAGAAAGTGACAGGACAGACTAGCACCACGCTGGATCAGTGCATACAGCACTCCTGAAGGGAAGGAGGAAGGGAGGGGAGGAGAAAAAGGAGGAGGAAGAACTTACTAATAATGCTGGTGTGTTGACATCAATGTGACTAATCACCTGAAGCTCCCGCTTCACACTCTGATCGGGTACCTTGGGTCGTTCCAAAACTGCCCTCACACAGTACTGAATACTTCCATATTTCCCGGTGAACGAGGTTACTAAAGGTCTGAAACGAACCAAAGAGGTTAATTGAGAAGTTCATCTTTCAGTGAAACGCCACTGGAAAAAAAAACAAAAAGCCTTAAAGTGTTGGTTTGGGTTAAACAAAATAAAAAGAATGTGAACAGGGTATCTATTGAGGGGCTATTCAAGATCAACGGGCATAACTGAGTCTCAGAAGATACCTGGTACCCTCACCTCGGGAAAGACATATTGCCGAGAAAGGAAATCACAAAAGTAGTATCGTTTCACTTACTCAGATGGAAGTTGAAAGCTAAATGGAAATTCATGTTTTCCAGGCTCTAATAAGAGGATGCCTTCACCTAAAAAAAGAAAATACATTTTAACTAAGGTCATATTAGATCAAGAATTTTCACAACGTAATCCTATTTTTTTAAAAAAAGGAGATTTCCCTGGCTATAGCATCCAGGATACTCCAGAAAGTACATTAATCTCTAAGATTTAGAGAATTAGAATTTGAATCAGTTTCTATCAAGTTTCATCGATTTCAAACCATATATACACATACAGTTTCTATCTTTAAAAAGACCAATCACGCAAGTAATTACCATAAAGTGTCAGAGCCCAGAGTTCTCATGTACATATACACGTGCACACACGCACATGTATGTGTATGCACACGCACGTCCATGTACACACACACATCTGTTCGCCCCACTCATAAACTAGCACAAGTGTCCCAGCATTGTATTATAAACACACACCAATGCTATTACACTAACATCATAGTATACTATTATACTAATATGACATACCGACATTAAATTGGATTTAAAACTGATTTAGCAAAAAATCGATCTATTTTGGGTATACCATAAAAATCACATTCTTTATTCCTTGGGCAAAAATGGAAAAAGGTGACAGATTTCCTTGGAATAGTGTGAAGACGGAGTATAATAATACCAAACAGCCAAACTAACAGGACAACTTACGAGGTTAAGAGTCATGCATGTACACTTAAGCTCTACCCATTAATAGGTGGCTCGTTAATTGGTGGTTAAGTCAGGATATGGAGCGGGGTCTGCCTAGCACAGCCACGACTCCTCCCTCCTGCTCTGGGTTCTGGGTCAGCCAGCTCGGTTTTATCCCCCATAGAGGCCGAGATGCAGGGTGCAGATGGACCGTGTGAGGCCAGGGGCGCTGCTGGAGCTCCCATGAACACACACACAACTGGCATCATTCAGATCCAAAGTCAACTCCAGGGCTGTCATGTGGCTTAGACAGCTCTGCAGAGATGCTTAGAAACTTCCCCTTCACTTTATGCTCTTCGATTCAAGTTCAGAACTAAACCCCCTCATCAAGGGTGGCACGATTCAGATGAAGGAAGTGCAGCACAGATGAGAACTTTCTTCAAGATTTGCCTGGTCAGTTGATACTAAAAACAGAGATTTCTACTGTATCCATTCATTAAAAAAAAAAAAGAGAGAGAGAGACATTTAAAGGGCTAGTAAAATGGAATATTTTTTCACTTACTAGAAACAAGTTAACATTTCAACCTGTCCTTTCAGAAAACAAGAATGCATTATTGGCCCATTTAGTCTTCTGAATCTATCCCCAATTTTCAGCGTGTAATATATTAGGGGGAAAAATGACTGAAGGTCATTCAAATATAAATACAACACAGGTGGGTGACTTGGAGGCGAAGTGAACAAGTGACGGGGACAAGAGGCCACCGTGATGGAGGCAGTCCGAGGGCTCAGGTGTGCCCAGAGCTGCCCTCCCGTAAGACTCAGCACTTAAGCCGTGCTATCAAGTAAAAGGCTCAAGGCACTCCCAATGCTTCTGAGAGAGCTGGACTAAAGTTCTAAATTGTAATCCTTAGACTACTGAATAGGACAGTCTGTGTACTTTACAATGTTTAAAAATGTGGATTTCATGTGAGTTCAAACCGTACAGTGCTTAGACGTCAGGCCCCATGGATACAAAGATGAGTAACGTCAATCCTCAGATAGACCATGGGGGGGGGGGGCTACAGACACACGCATGCAAGTAATGAGCACAGAGTGCGGGAGCCCGTGGAGGGGATGGCGCCTGCTCTGGACCTGAGGGCCAGCACGGAGATGTGGAGGAGGGGGTTTGAGAGGAAGGGAACGGCATGAGGCTGGGCACGGTGGGCATGTGTGGGGAACAGTTACTAGGGATACTGAGAGAGAGAAAGTTCTCTCATCACAGAGAACACAAATGAACATAGGAACTAGAACATTTAAAACAAGGCTTTCAATCCCCTCCACACATTAACAGAAACACAAATGGAGAAAGTTGATCAACAGAGGTTACAGCATTTGGAACCAACTCTTAGTTTTCTTCCTGTCTCTTATGATTATCTTTTTGTTAAAAGTTTAACAAGCTGAATCATGTGCCCATTTCTGCTTCTGTTCTCATGGCTCAGTACTTCTGCCTTATACACTGAGGACTACGAAATCACAGAGAGGTGTTCCATTCACTGATGGTCTTACAGCCCAAGCTCCTCATTCAGGGCACTCGCGAGGGGTGGGAGCTAAGAACATCATTACAGAGTCAGAGACTTGGGCTCAGGAAGGTTGAGGGACTCCCACAAGGTCATACCGCTGGTGGGTACCAAGTGAAACTAACTCTCTTCTGTCTTATCTTTCTACCACAACTCCTCAATAATTAAACAAAAAGTGAAGAAAATCACAAAGATAGCAAGTAGATTAGATTAACGGTACCAAACAATTATCTGGGGGGAGATTTCCTGAAAAGAAATGTCCTAGACACATTTCCCCCCAAAATCTAGATTTCTAAAAATCTCTTCAGGTGATCAAAATTCAGCTAGGTTTTGGAAATAAATGACCCTGAAAATCTACGACTATGCAAAGTTGCTAACTTCTTTCAAGCTACAGATGTTAGGAGTGTTTTTTTTTTTTTTTCCTCAATGAGCTCACCTAAAACAAACTATGATTTTTATTTTTTTATTTTTTATTTTTTAAAAATTTTTATTTATTTATTTATTTTTATTTATTTATTTATTTTTGCGAGAGAGAGAATGAGAGAGAGCACGAGAGGGAGGAGGGTCAGAGGGAGGAGCAGACTCCCTGCTAAGCAGGGAGCCTGATGTGGGACTCGATCCCAGGACTCCAGGATCATGACCTGAGCCGAAGGCAGTCGCTTAACCAACTGAGCCACCCAGGCGCCCACAAACTATGATTTTTAAATAAAACATAATTTTTGCCAATATCTGGTATGATATCTTTTATTTTTTTATTTTTTTTAAAGATTTTATTTATTTATTTGAGAGAGAGAGAATGAGAGACAGAGAGCACGAGAGGGAGGAGGGTCAGAGGGAGAAGCAGACACCCTGCCGAGCAAGGAGCCCGATGCGGGACTCGATCCTGGGACTCCAGGATCATGACCTGAGCCGAAGGCAGTCGCTTAACCAACTGAGCCACCCAGGCGCCCCTGGTATGATATCTTTTAAAAACAAGCTAAAAATTTTCAGGTTGTCTAGGCTTAGACATTCTATTCCATCAGAATGAAAAAGCAAGATCTAACCTGTGATTCAAAACAGTATTTGTCAGACCAGATTTTACCAAAGCAATTTTTTATTACTAATCCCAGGTCCAACTGCTATTAATCTCACTTCTGTTTACTCAGTAGTTATAGGCACAGAGATAGAGAGAGTCCACAGTCCGGGTCAAAAACCACTTCTCTCTTCCACCACCCTTGACTCCAGTCAGCCATCTTGAAAATCTCGGTTGTCCCTGACCATTGGGGGAGGCATGTGTAGGCTGATCCTGGAAACCATACCAAGGAAAGGGTCACCCAACACACTGTACTTGTGAATCCAAAAAGGCTTTGGTTCCAAATATGTTTTTTTCCTCACTACAATACTTGGGATCACTGGATTCTCACATACCTTGAGGATTTAATGGTGAACAGTCTACTTCTCCAAAGTAGGAAAAGGCAAAATTGCACATGCTATTTATTTTGTACAAGACACAGAAAACATTAAAACATTGATATACTGCCTTTTACTCTTCAAGGGAGGGGAGTTTATACCATTATCTCCTTTTATAGATAAAAGCTGAAGCTGATGAGGCAGAAAGATAAAATAGTTTAAAGTAGCTTCCACCAGCTTCATGAAGAGCAAGACTCACTGTTCCTAGTATTTTCATGATTAAGAAAATCAATTTTTGCATATTTACTCTACATAATTATATAAAGTTTTATATTTATACACGTAGTATACATATAGATAAAACAGCTATGATGTAGGTTCCCACCTAAGCACTTGGAAAAACCTACACTATTAACTGGACTTCAGCAAGAGTGGACAAGAAGTGGGTAATCATTCCTGCAGAAACTTACAATGCCCAGATCCCACTGTCTCCAAAAGCCTACGGGGCAAGGGGCGGGGGGGGGGGGGGGGGGCGGGAGGGATGTTGCAAGGAAACAAAAAGAAGAAGACAAAAGAATATAGGGCAGAGGCAGAACTCTTGTTACTCTGCTCCCAGAAGAGGGAAAGTATGATAGTCAAGTATGATGGTCAACTCTAGAAACACTTCCTTTGAACCCCTACCGCTCACGAACTACTTCCCTTTTTCCAAGATCGAGGTTTTGCCAATTCATCGTGAAACAAGAACGACTGTCTACCTCCAGGATGGGAAGAAGGGGAGGCCCATAAAACACTGAGCAACACAGCATGGAAACCTCATCGACTGACTCCACTCTCCATCCCTCAGGCCAGAAGGGACAGGACCGAGATCCCCGGATCTTAGATTTCTGACTGCTCATCACAGGTTCCCATGGCAACGGTTCACTCCTGGAAGGTCCTGGGAGGCCCGGCGCTGGGCAGGCCCGAGCGAGCCAGAGGCGAGGAGCCAGGCAGACGTGCGCACTCACCTCGCGCGATCTCCCCGGTGCTCTGCAGTGGGGGGCACAGGCATTGTTACCCGCCCGCCACCGGCGACCAAACTGAGGCTCCGGCCACCCCGGAGGCGGGCCCCAGCCTCGGATCCCGCCCCCGCCCCCCTAGCCGGCGGGCGTCCGCAGACGCGCTCCCTCCCGGTTCCTGCCAGCCCCTCTTGCGGAGCCTCCCGCGGCCCGGCGGGGACTCCGGGGCCGTGGCCCTCGCTCACCGGCCGGGGGTTCGCGCAGGCTCAGGCGCACGTTCAGGTACTCCACCTCCGAGGCGGCGGCCGGGGCCGCGGCGCCAGGGCTCGGGCCCCAGGCGGCAGTGGCTCGGCCGTGGGCCTCCAGGCGCAGCGCGCGCAGGGCCACCGGCTCGGCCGCCTCCAGCAGCACGTGTCCCGCCACCGTCTCGCCGCTCGAGTAGCAGCCCTTGCGCTCATCCTCGAACACCAGACCCAGGCTCTTTACGCGGCCCTCGGAGCCCACGGCCGCCGCGGACCCCGCCTCGCCGCCCATCCCGCCGGGCGATGGGGCCGCGCCAGGGAGGTCGGCAGCTGCCCGGAGCCGGCGTGGCGAGCAGAACGGCGCCGCTGTCACGGGCGCCCACCGCACGCCGGGGGCCGCCGCGGCAGTTGTGCGGTGCCCGGTGGAGCCCTGGAGCGCCGTGGGGCCTATCGCTTTAACAAACCCAGGTGGGACTGGACAGGGGCCGGGACAGCCCACCCCCGGCGCGCGCCCATAGGCCGCTCTGAGCCCTGCCTCGTGCCGATTGGTTGTAAATGGCTACTGAGTCATTTCATAGGCGCTCCCACGCACCGGATGGCGCAGGTAGGCAGTGCGTGATCAGACAGTGGTGACCAATCGGGACACGCAGGCGTACACGTGCACAGGCCGCTTATTGGCTGGGGCAAGGCACAGTTTTCGGGCGCTGACCAATAGTGAGGCGGTGCGCCCATGTGGACAGATAGTGTGAAACAATATTTGTTAGGGAGGGGGCGGGACCGGGAATCTCCGGCTCGCAAAGTGTCAGCCGTTCCCATAGTTACGAACGGGGGCGGGGTTTCTGGCAGCGTGGGGACTGCAGAACCCACTGGGTTTGCACTGGTATATGAAGTTGTGATTGCAACTGGCTTGTATTTTTAATCTGCAGTACTCGTGGGGGAAATAGATACCCTGGAAAATGGAACTCAGCAATAATTCTCCTGTGAGTTTTTTGGGTGGAGGTGGGGCGGCTGCCTCGAAACTTTAATGGATAGCTTGGCAACTACTAACCTCCCGGTTCCCGAGCCCCGCCTCTCCGGGGTTTCGGAATTCCCAGCCTGAGAAAGAGCCGCTAACTGGAGGAATGAAGGCTGTGATTCTCAACCTGGTGCGACCCCCAAGGAGTTCTCCTGGACTCAGAGCCTTTCTAAGCTGGGAATAGCCCAGAACACTGATTCTTCCTGTTGTAAACAAGGTCGTGAATCAGGTTGTTTCAAAACAATATGTGCAACCCAAGTTTCTGTTCCACCGGAAAGGGTTTCCTGACTTCGTGTCATAGTCAAGGAAGACTTAACAGTTGCCTTGATGACTTGTTCTCCACGCCCATGGCTCCTTTTGCCTGTCCTCATTTTCATTTTGTTCTTTAATATTCCATTCCTTCTCTACTGTAATTTTTTTTTTTTTTTACCATCTAGCGTAGCTGACATTATTTGGCCATTTTCTAACCCTTTTAAGTTCTTCCCTTATTAAATTTCCACGTTTGTGAGCTGTTATCACAGATTGATCTCGTATTGAGATTTAAAACCTTTCCTGAAGTAGGTATTTCCTTTTTGTTGTTGTTGTTGTTGTTTTATTTTAAGGATCCCAAAGGACAGGTTACTTTGCTGCCTTCTCTGAGTTTAAATTATTAACGTGGAACTTTACTAAAGCTTTGCAACTTCGAAGTTTCTTTATCACTTCTGAAAGAAAGTGGAAAGGGCCACAAATCTCTGCATACAGTTCTGAAATAGCTGTTAGTTTCTCAGCACTTTATCTAGAAGAGTTCCCAACATGCTATTACTGGTCCACTTTTCTTTATAACACAACCACACGTTATATGCTTATTTGCATATCGTTTATCACTACCATCTGAAGCAAAGAACTTGTTCTCCTCATTGTTGTACCTGTGGTACCTAACACAGAGTTTAGGACACAGTCAGCACTCAATAATGTTGACTTGATTGAATGAAGGAATCCCAACCCATACAGTATTGCTTGGCTTTGCAATAAATGAATAGTACTCTGCCTCTTACTCTACTGTATCTTCATCCTCTCCAGGCAGATGTTCTCTGTCTCCCCACACCTTCCAAATTAAGTGGCTGAGAAAGGGGGAAAGCTAATGGCCCTAACCATGCCCAAAAGGCAGACTTGCACATATGGCAGGTGTTCTGTGCTGAGAAAGATCAGGCTCTCTTTGCTCATTTGTCAGCTAATGATACTTTGATTCCAGGTAGCAGAATGCATGGCCAAACATTGGCTTGAACAATAAGTATATTTCTTGTTTACTTAACCAGAAGTAAGTGCAATGGCAGGCGCTATCAGGGTTGGTTCATCAGGGTCTTCTTATCTTTCTCCCCTGCCATACTCAGTTCCCTTACTGGTGGCAGTGGTTATCACAGCTCTAAGTATCCCAAAGCAGAATTTAAAAAATAAAGCAAGGGAGTCCATGTTCACTTAAAAAAAAAAAAAAAAAAAAAGTGAATTTTTTTTTTTCTTCTCTTCCTCTCTCCTTTCAGAAAGAAAATACATTTCCTAGATGCCCCCAATAGACTTCTTACATGGTGTTGGCCAAAATGGACTCGTCTATGCACCTGTAGGTTATTAACTGGCAAAAAGAAATGAGATTTTTACAATTCGCTCAGACCAGTGATTTTTCTCTGGGGGCTAAATAAAATCGGAGCTCTGTTAGCAAATGGCTGTTGTGTGGTCAATCTAGAGCCATTCAACTGACGTTAAGTGGGCCTGGCCAAATTGCTATAGAGTAGAGCTGTGTCAGTCAAACCTTAAAAAAGTGGGTGAGGGGTGCTTGAGAATGCTAGATGATCTTTGCAGATTTTCTGTAAGTTTGAAATTATTCCAAAATAGCAACAGGGATTTTTTTTTTTTTCCCATAGTCTCCTGCTTGCAAGAACACTTGATCTGGGTTCTCTGACTAAAAGATAGGGGAGCCCGGTGATATTTTTGCTGCTTGTGGCTGCGTTGGATGTCTACACTGGAGTCATCCTTGGTTCCAAGCCAGGGGATGAAAGAAAACCTTCCAGAAAACTCACTCATGATGGTTTGCTTTTTAAGTTTTGACTTCCCTCCCCAAGCCACTTGCTATTGCCAGTGCTCAGCTACTTCTATTCTTTCTCCTTTTCTTCCTCCTTCCTCCTCCTCCTCCTTTTTATTTTCAAAGTTTTAGTTATAATCACTGGGGGAGAGGTGTTCTATTGTGTGACTTTATGTTTTCCAGCTCTAGAATTTATTTTTCCCGCTCCTTCAGATCTTAAAAAGGTAATTAAAATGCTGCGTAAGTTTCTCAGAGTCCATAGTCTCTCATGGTTCATCTCTCCCTCCAATTCCTCCCCCCTTCATTTTTCCCTTCCTCCTCCTAATGTCCTCCATGCTATTCCTTATGTTCCACAAATAGGTGAAACCATATGATAATTGACTTTCTCTGCTTGACTTATTTGACTTAGCATAATCTCCTCCAGGAGGGGGGTGGGGGAACGGGTTAGCCCGGTGATGGGTATTAAGGAGGGCACGTACTGCATGGAGCACTGGGTGTTATACGAAAACAATGGATCGTGGATCACCACATCAAAAACTAATGATGTATTGTATGGTGATTAACATAACATAGTAAAATAAAATTAAAAAAAAAGAAATAATAGACTCCTAAGAACAAAATGTGTTTTATTAAAGAAACTTTGTCCCAAAATAAAATAAAATAAAATGCTGCATAAGTACCAACACACATGCATTATCTTTTTGGAGAATGGACACATTCATCTTGCTTTTGCCTCACTATTTTTATCCAGCAACTTTAATTTGTGCTCACTCATTTAATTTGTGCTCACTTGATTTTTATTTGGAGGCTGGCTGATGTTTGAAACTCATTTGCTACCTGAATTGGAAATCAAGTTTACAAAGCACAGATCTCTAGGAAGAAGGTGAAGAATCGTACCATGCTGAACATTCACTGAACACCAGCCTAGGTGCTCAACATGTGTGATCCTGTTTAATCTCACAAAAATTCCTGTGAGGGGGCATTTCAGGATAGAGATCCAAGTTTACAGACAAAGAGCCAAGGTTCAGAAAGATGGGGTGCCTTGCTTCACATTCCATTTTCAGTAAGTGACAAGGCCAAGATCAGACAAGGCATTCTGTGTTCATAACGTTGCCCTTTAGTATCATGGTTGAAGGGAAAAGAGAAAGGAAGGAAGGGGAAAAGGATGGAAGAGAAAGGAAGAAGGAAAAAAGTTTAACTTACTTTAATAAGAGGAAAGAAGAGACGTTTCCCACTCCCAGCTGGGGTTCCCTACCAGCACAGTACACACGCCCTTGACACTGAGGTGCTCCTCTCTTATGTTGACAATACCCCCCTGAAAATGGTTAGCACCTGTCTCTCCACAGGCCTAAAGTGATCCTCCACCTTCTTCCAAAAATGACTGGTGGCAGCTGCAGAGGAAATAACTGAAATGAGCTTTCTTTTAGAAGGAAAGTGGAACGGAGAAAGCATATGGGGGAGTAGATAACTGAGCAGGGAAACAAAAGAGGACAAAATACACCCAAAAAGGGAAATACTGCAGACGAATTTGTTTGATCCCCCCCACTGGGATGGAGAGACAGGAATTCATGTAAGAACGCAGAACTCTTTTGCTGCAGATATCTTATTCTGAAGAGCAGAAAGACCCTGCATTCTTCCTGCAGGGTTCTTGCATACATAATGTGGTTGAATTGTGACAGTAACAGAATGAGCACAGCAAGAAAGTGTTTCCTGCGAGTGAATTGGTAGTAGATTACAGTTCCATTATTGAAACTGAACAGGCAAACATGAAACCAAGACTCATAAGATAAGTAACAATTAAGGATCTTAAATAAACATCATTAGACCCATATTGAATGCAGAATCAATGGGAAGAGCTTGTCTGTGACCAAACATCATCTGTTCGGCATAATTGTCCTTGACGACTATCCTTTTGCCCCACAAGGGTCTGCTGTGATGGAAATGGCCATGTATGGATTTCACAAAACACCTTCCTTCAACTATTTGGGGGCTTATGAGTAATTCTAATTGAATTAAGTCATAAAATTATCAATATAAATTATAAAGGTTTATTCCACTGTAAATTATAAAAACTGTGGAAAATCACTGTAGGAATCAAGACTCTTTCCCAGTGAACTCAAGCAGAGAGCAGGAGAGTCCTGTGAGTGCAGGAGAGTCCCATGCTCCTATTTTGGTCCCATTTAGACCCTTCTTCCCTGGTCTGAGGCCATAGACACCATTCCAAGCTTAGAACTTACATTTGCAAGCATGTATGCAATTATATAGTTTTATGTTTGTTTTACACCTGTATGCACAAACACATGAAATCATACTCTAGTTATGGGCTCTGCACCTGGATTTTCTTCACTTCAAAGTATGCCGAAGCCTGTTTAATCACAACTTAAATGTCTGTCTCATAGTTTTTTATGAATATCATAGGATTTCATGGTGTGACTCCACTATTGTTTATACAATCATAGCCCACTAATAGGCATTTAGGTTCCTTTAGATTTGGAGCTATTTTTTTTAAGGCTTTTTATTGTTATGTTAATCAGCATACATTACATCATTAGTTTTTGATGTAGTGTTCCATGATTCATTGTTTGCGTGTAACACCCAGTGCTCCATGTAGTACGTGTCCTCTTTAATACCCATCACCAGCCTAACTCATCCCCTCACTCTGCCCCTCTAGAGCCCTCAGTTTGTTTCTCAGAGTCCATAGTTTTTCATGGTTCATCTCCCCCTCTGATTTCCCCCCCTTCATTCTTCCCTTCCTGCTATCTTCTTTGTTTTTTTAAATTTTTTTTATTGTTATGTTAACCCCCATACATTACATCATTAGTTTTAGATGTAGTGTTCCATGATTCATTGTTTGTGCATAACACCCAATGCAGAACGCGCCCCCCCCCAATACCCATCACCAGGCTAACCCATCCTCCCACCCTTCCCCTCTAGAACCCTCAGTTTGTTTTTCAGAGTCCATCGTCTCTCATGGTTCGTCGACCCTTCCGATTTCCCCCCCCTTCATTCTTCCCCTCCTGCTATCATCTTCTTTTTTTTTCTTAACATATATTGCATTATTTGTTTCAGAGGTACAGATCTGAGATTCAACAGTCTTGCACAATTCACAGCGCTTACCAGAGCACATACCCTCCCCAGTATCTATCACCCAGTCACCCCATCCCTCCCACCGCACCCCGCACTCCAGCAACCCTCAGTTTGTTTCCTGAGATTAAGAATTCTTCATATCAGTGAGGTCATATGATACATGTCTTTCTCTGATTGACTTATTTCGCTCAACATAATACCCTCCAGTTCCATCCACGTCGTTGCAAATGGCAAGATCTCATTCCTTTTGATGGCTGCATAATATTCCATTGTATATATATATACCACTTCTTCATTATCCATTCATCTGTTGATGGACATCTTGGCTCTATCCACAGTTTGGCTATTGTGGACATTGCTGCTATAAACATCGGGGTGCACGTACCCTTTCTGATCCCTACTTTTGTATCTTTGGGGTAAATACCCAGTAGTGCAATTGCTGGATCATATGGTAGCTCTATTTTCAACTTTTTGAGGAACCTCCATACTGTTTTCCAGAGTGGCTGCACCAGCTTGCATTCCCACCAACAGTGTAGGAGGGTTCCCCTTTCTCCCCATCCCCGCCAACATCTGTCATTTCCTGACTTGTTAATTTTAGCCATTCTGACTGGTGTGAGGTGGTATCTCATTGAGGTTTTGATTTGGATTTTCCTGATGCCAAGCGATGTTGAGCACTTTTTCATGTGTCTGTTGGCCATTTGGATGTCTTCTTTGGAAAAATGTCTGTTCATATCTTCTGCCCATTTCTTGATTGGATTCTTTGTTCTTTGGGTGTTGAGTTTGATAAGTTCTTTACAGATTTTGGATACTAGCTCTTTATGTGCTATGTCATTTGCAAATATCTTCTCCCATTCTGTCAGTTGTCTTTTGGTTTTGACTGTTTCTTTTGCTGTGCAAAAGCTTTTTATCTTGATAAAGTCCCAATAGTTCATTTTTGCCCTTGCTTCCCTTGCCTTTGGCGATGTTTCTAGGAAGAAGTTGCTGCGGCTGAGGTCGAAGAGGTTGCTGCCTGTGTTCTCTTTTAGGATTTTGATGGACTCCTGTTTCACATTGAGGTCTTTCAACCATTTGGAGTCTATTTTTGTGTGTGGTGTAAGGAAATGGTCCAGTTTCATTCTTCTGCATGTAGCTATCCAATTTTCCCAACACCATTTGTTGAAGAGACTGTCTTTTTTCCATTGGACATTCTTTCCTGCTTTGTCAAAGATGAGTTGATCATAGAGTTGAGGGTCCATTTCTGGGCTCTCTATTCTGTTCCATTGATCTATGTGTCTGTTTTTGTGCCAGTACCATACTGTCTTGATGATGACAGCTTTGTAATAGAGCTGGAAGTCTGGAATTGTGATGCCGCCAGCTTTGCTTTTCTTTTTCAACATTCCTCTGGCTATGCGGGGTCTTTTCTGGTTCCATACAAATTTTAGGATTATTTGTTCCATTTCTTTGAAAAAAGTGGATGGTATTTTGATGGGGATTGCATTGAATGTGTAGATTGCTCTAGGTAGCATTGACATCTTCACAATATTTGTTCTTCCAATCCATGAGCATGGAAGGTTTTTACATTCTTTGTGTCTTCCTCAATTTCTTTCATGAGTATTTTATAGTTTTCTGAGTACAGATCCTTTTCCTCTTTGGTTAGATTTATTCCTAGGTATCTTATCGTTTTGGGTGCAATTGTAAATGGGATCTACTCCTTCATGTCTCTTTCTTCTGTCTTGTTGTTGGTGTATAGGAATGCCACTGACTTCTGTGCATTGATTTTATATCCTGCCACTTGACTGAATTCCTGTATGAGTTCTAGCAGTTTTGGGTGGAGTCTTTGGGGTTTTCCACATAAAGTATCATATCATCTGCAAAGAGTGAGAGTTTGACTTCTTCTTTGCCGATTTGGATGCCTTTGATTTCTTTTTGTTGTCTGATTGCTGTGGCTAGGACTTCTAATACTATGTTGAATAGCAGTGGTGATAGTGGACATCCCTGCCGCGTTCCTGACCTTAGGGGGAAAGCTCTCAGTTTTTCCCCATTGAGAATGATATTCGCTGTAGGTTTTTCATAGATGGCTTTTATGATATTGAGGTATGTACCCTCGATCCCTATACTCTGAAGAGTTTTGATCAAGAAAGGATGCTGTACTTTGTCAAATGCTTTTTCTGCATCTATTGAGAGGATCATATGATTCTTGTTCTTTCTTTTGTTAATGTATCATTTCACGTTGAATGATTTCCAGATGTTGAACTAACCTTGCAGCCCAGGGATAAATCCCACTTGGTCATGGTGAATAATCCTTTTAATGTACTGTTGGATCCTATTGGCTAGTATTTTGATGAGAATTTTTGCATCCATGTTCATCAAGGATATTGGTCTGTAATTCTCCTTTTTTCTTTTTTTATTCTTATGTTAATCCCCATACATTACATCATTAGTTTTTGATGAAGTTTTCCATGATTCATTGTTTGTGCACAACACCCAGTGCTCCATGCAGAATGTGCCCTCCTCAATACCCTCCACCAGGCTAACCCATCCTCCCACCCCCCCTCCCCTCTAGAACCCTGTTTGTTTTTCAGAGTCCATCGTCTCTCATGGTTCGTCTACCTCTCCAATTTCCCCCGCTTCATTCTTCCCCTCCCACTACCTTCTTCTTCTTCTTCTTCTTTTTTTTTCTTAACATATATTGCATTATTTGTTTCAGAGGCACAGATCTGAGATTCAACAGTCTTGCACAATTCACAGCGCTTACCAGAGCACATACCCTCCCCAGTGTCTATCACCCAGTCACCCATCCCTCCCACCCCACCCCCCACTCCAACAACACTCAGTTTGTTTCCTGCGATTAAGTGTAATTCTCCTTTTTGATGGGGTCTTTGTCTGGGGTGGGATCAAGGTAATGCTGGCCTCATAAAATGAGTTTGGAAGTTTTCCTTCCATTTCTATTTTTTGGAACAGTTTCAGAAGAATATGTATTAATTCTTCTTGAAATGTTTGGTAAAATTCCCCTGGGAAGCCATCTGGCTCTGGGCTTTTGTTTGTTTGGAGATTTTTGATGACTGCTTCAATTTCCTTAGTGGTTATAGGTCTGTTCAGGTTTTCTATTTCATCCTGGTTCAGTTTTGGTAGTTGATACATCTCTAGGAATGCCTCCATTTCTTCCAGGTTATCTAATTTGCTGGCATAGAGTTGCTCCTAATATGTTCTTATAATTGTTTGTATTTCTTTGGTGTTGGTTGTGATCTCTCCTCTTTCATTCATGATTTTATTGATTTGGGTCATTTCTCTTTTCTTTTGGATAAGTCTGGCCAGGGGTTTATCAATCTTGTTAATTCTTTCAAAGAACCAGCTCCTAGTTTCGTTGATCTGTTCTTCTGTTCTTTAGTTTCTATTTCATTGATTTCTGCTCTGATCTTTATTATTTCTCTTCTCCTGCTGGGTTTAGGCTTTATTTGCTGTTCTTTCTCCAGCTCCTTTAGGTGTAGGGTTAGGTTGTGTACTTGAGACCTTTCTTGTTTCTTGAGAAAGGCTTGTATTGCTATATTCTTTCCTCTTAGGACTGCCTTTGCTGCATCCCAAAGATTTTGAACAGTTGTGTTTTCATTTTCATTGGTTTCCATGAATTTTTTAAATTCTTCTTTAATTTCCTGGTTGACCCATTCGTTCTTTAGTAGGATGCTCTTTAGCCTCCATGTATTTGAGTTCTTTCCGACTTTCCTCTTGTGATTGAGTTCTAGTTTCAAAGCATTGTGGTCTGAAAATAGGCAGGGAATGATCCCAATCTGTTGGTACCGGTTGAGACCTGATTTATGACCTAGGATGTGATCGATTCTGGAGAATGTTCCATGGGCACTAGAGAAGAATGTGTATTCCGTTGCTTTGGGATGGAATGTTCTGAATATGTCTGTGAAGTCCATTTGGTCCAGTGTGTCATTTAAAGCCTTTATTTCCTTGTTGATCTTTTGCTTAGACGATCTGTCCATTTCAGTGAGGGGGGTGTTAAAGTCCCCCACTATTATTGTATTGTTGTCGATGTGTTTCTTTGCTTTTGTTATTGCCTTATATATTTGGCTGCTCCCATGTTAGGGACATAGATATTTACAATTGTTAGATCTTCTTGTTGGATAGACCCTTTAAGTAGGATATAGTGTCCTTCCTCATCTCTTATTACAGTCTTTGGTTTAAAATCTAATTTGTCTGAAGAATTGCCACACCAGCTTTCTTTTGGTGTCCATTAGCATGGTAAATGGTTTTCCACCCCCTCACTTTCAATCTGGGGGTGTCTTTGGTTCTAAAATGAGTCTCTTGCAGACAGCATATCGATGGGTCTTGTTTTTTAATCCAGTCTGATAGCCTGTGTCTTTTGATTGGGGCATTTAGCCCATTTACATTCAGGGTAACTATTGAACGATATGAATTTGTGCCACTGTATTGCCTGTAAGGTGACTGTTACCGTATATTGTCTGTGTTCCTTTCTGGTCTATGTTGCTTTTTGGCTCTCTCTTTGCTTAGAGGACCCCTTTCAAGATTTCTTGTAGGGCTGGTTTCGTGTTTGCAAATTCCTTTAGTTTTTGTTTGTCCTGGAAGCTTTTTATCTCTCCTTCTATTTTCAATGACAGCCTAACTGGATATAGCATTCTTGGCTGCATATTTTTCTCATTTAGTGCTCTGAATATATCCTGCCAGTCCTTTCTGGCCTGCCAGGTCTCTGTGGATAGGTCTGTTGCCAATCTAATGTTTCTACCCTTGTAGGTTACATATCTCTTCTCCTGAGCTGCTCTCAGGATTTTCTCTTTGTCTATGAGACTCACAAGTTTTACTATTAGATGTCGGGGTGTTGACCTATTTTTATTGATTTTGAGAGGGGTTCTCTGTGCTTCCTGGATTTTGATGCCTGTTTCCTTCCCCAAATTAGGGAAGTTCTCTGCTATAATTTGCTCCAATATACCTTCTGCCCCCCTCTCTCTTTCTTCTTCTTCTGGGATCCCAATTATTCTAATGTTGTTTCGTCTTATGGTATCACTTATCTCTCGAATTCTGCCCTTGTGATCCAGTAGTTGTTTATCTCTCTTTTTCTCAGCTTCTTTATTTTCCATCATTTGGTCTTCTATATCACTGATTCTCTCTTCTGCCTCATTTATTCTAGCAGTTAGTGCCCCCATATTTGATTGCACCTCATTAATAGCCTTTTTGATTTCGACTTGGTTAGATTTTAGTTCTTTTACTTCTCCAGAAAGGGTTTCTCTAATAACTTCCATGCTTTTTTCAAGCCCAGCTGGTATCTTTACATTGATGATTCTGAACTCTAGATCTGACATCGTACTAATGTCCATATTGAGTAGGTCCCTGGCAGTCGGTACTACCTCTTGTTCTTTTTGTTGAGGTGATTTTTTCCATCTTGTCATGTTATCCATAGGAGAATAGATTAATGAGAGAACAAAATGCTAACAGTGTAACAATGTCCCCAGAAAATATACTCTAAACAAATCAGAAAAGACCTGAAGCAGTGGGAAAAGATAGGGAAAGAGAAAAAAAAGGAAAAAGGAAAAAAAAAGAAAAAGAAAAAGATAAAGATAAAAACAAACAAAAACAGAACAAAACAAAATAAAAAAAAACAGAATATGATCAAATATGATCAGGCTGGTATATAGATCAGTGCCACACACTAGATTTTGGGTGTATTTTGGTCTGTTAGAAGAAAGTGCCTCCCAAAATTTTAAAGAAAGAGAAACTTATATATGTACAAAAATAAGGGTTGATATGATGAAGGGTTGGAATATGACTGTAAACATGAAAATTATAAAAAATTTTATAAAAGGAATTGATAAGAAATTGTTTGAAAAAAGAAAGAAGAGGATTAAAAAAAAAAAGAAAAGGGAGAGAATGTGATCAGGCAGGGGAGTAGAAAAAACCATACACTAGAGATTTGGGGTATATTTTGATCTGTTGGAAGAAACTATCTCAAAATTTTAAAGAGAAAACAACTTATATATATATATGCCAAAAATACGGGTAACTACACTGAAGGGATAGAATATGACTCTAAAAATGAAAAATAAAAATGTTTTTTTAAAAAAGGGATTGATAAGATGTTGGTTGAAAAAGGGAAAAAGAAGAATTAAAAAAAAAAGACAGTTAAAAAAAATTAACTTTGAAAGACTAAAGAATCATGGTAAAAAAGCCATGAATTCTATGTGCAGTAGTCCCTTAGCGCTGGAGTTCTGCCTTTCTCATTGATCGGTAAACTTGGTCTTGGCTGGCTGTTCTCGCTGATCTTCTGGGGAGGGGCCTGTTGCCATGGTTTCCAAATGTCTCTGCCGGAGGCGGAAGTGCCCCGCCCTTGCCCCCTCCCGGCTAAGTAATCTGCTCGGGTTTGCTCTCTGGAGCTTTTGTTCCCTGAAAGCTTTCCATACAGCTTTGGAGCTTTGAAAATGGTGGCCTCCCAATCTCCGCCCCGGAGGAGCCGAGAACTCGGGGCCCCTCTCCTCAGTGAGCCCCCAGAGAAAAGCCGTCAGTCACTCCCGTCTCCCTGGTCTCTGGCTGCACTCCGTGCTCACCCGGCCTGTGACCGCGCGTTTCTATCTCTGGCACCCGACCCCGGGTGGAGTCTCCAAACCCAGCAGATCCCTGCGGTGCACTCCCGCGCGGCTCCTCCCCGGGGAGGAAGGGGAGTCTCCCCGGATCTGCCGCTTGTGGGGTCCCTGCTGGAGGAGCAGGGGCCCGACTGGGCCGCGGATCCCGGTTTATGGCCACCCCGAGCTGAGAGCCCGCGCCTGGGCTCCGCCTCTGCAGCCGGCTTCCCTGCTCCGATACCTGGGAGCTCTGCCACACTCAGGCACCCCCGGTCTTTCTGTGACCCCGAGGGTCCTGAGACCACACTGTCCCGGAGGGTTCCACCCCCCGCTTAGCCACCAGAGTGACGTCCCTCGGCGGAGCAGACTTTTAAAAGTTCCGATTTTGTGCTCCGCGGCTCTATCACTCGCCAGAAGCGGCCGACGGAGGCCCCTCCCCCGCCGTCTATCCTCCCGAATATCGCCTCGGATTCTCTTCTCCGCAGGTCCTACCTTCCAGAAATTGGTCGCTTTTCTGATGAGAGAGTTGTTGCTCTTCTTTTCTTCGATCTCCTGTTGAGTTTGTAGGTGTTCAGAATGGTTTGATCCCTATCCAGCTGAATTCCTGAGAGGAGACGAAATCCAGGTCTCCTATTCCTCCGCCATCTTGCTCCGCCCCCCCAGATTTGGAGCTATTAATAATTTTTCACACACCCTTCTGTAAGTCTCTGCATAATTATCTCCCCTAAGGTAGAAACCCTACAGTGTGATTGTTGGGTCAAAGGACATGTCATTTTTAATTTAAATGGATACTGCCAGATTGCCCTCCAAAAAGATTATAGTCTCATCATCAGTGCATGGAATCACTTTTTTTAATCTTGCCAACCATGCATAAAAACAGCCTAAAATTTTTGCCAATCAGTTGGGTGGGAAGGGGTATTTCATTGTTTTTTTTTTTTTTTTTTTAAGATTTTATTTATTTATTTGACAGAGAGAGACACAGCGAGAGAGGGAACACAAGCAGGGGGAGTGGGAGAGAGAGAGAAGCAGGCTTCTCGTGGAGCAGGGAGCCCGATGCAGGGCTCGATCCCAGGACCCTGCGATCATGACCTGAGCCGAAGGCAGACGCTTAACGACTGAGCCACCCAGATGCCCCTCATTGGGGTTTAAATGTACTTTTGTATGAATCTGAATGAGATTGAGCATATTTTCATGGGCCATGTTAATCTATAAAATGGTACTTCATCTTTCTTGCTCTTTTGAAGGTACTCCCTTTACCATGATTATGAAAACTTTACCAATAGTTTCTCCTTTTGTTAATTTTTTTACCTTAAGCTCCTTAAATTTTGAGTATCTTGTGAAGAAAGTATTTAATCATTTATAGCTAATTCCTCCAACATAACTTATTGTAATTTATATCTTTTTCTCACTGCATGGAATCTTCATTTTTATCACATAACGAATTGATAGAAATCAATCCGTCTTTTTTTTTTTTTTTTAATTGTTCTCCCTTATACTGTCCTATTGTCTGTTCGTGCACCAAAACATTTTTTTTCACTTCGGGTTTTTCTGTAGTAAGTTCTGATAACTAGTGGAGCAAATAATCACCTCATTTCTATCCTTTTACACATTTTATTTTGGCTATTTTTATGCATTTTATCTTCCTGAAGATATTTAGGACTAACTTGTCAGGTTTTCATTGAAAAACCTGGATATTTGATTGGAATAACATTGGGAAAAGTTTGGATTTATCAGTTAAGTTTGTAGAGAATTAGCATTTATAAATATTAAGTTTTCACATCCAAGAGCTTATGTGTTCTTCAACAAAATTTTCTTTTTCTTCATATGGGTCTCACACATTTCTGGTGAGGTTTATTTTATATATTTTCCCTGCTATTTTGACGTATATGGGATTCCCCCCCCCGCCCGGACATTTTCAGATTGGTTCCTGCTAGTGTATAGGAAGATTATTGTTTGTATGCTCCTGCCCCTCAGCACTCAGTGGACTCTCTCCATCTGTTAGATTATGGGGCTCATGAAGCCCTCTCAGGTGTTTTCAAGGGTCAAGTAGATCCCAGGCAAATGGTGTTAATAAGGCATAAGAGTATAAAAATAATAAATCCTTTCACAGATTCCAAGAGTCAACTTCTCTGTGTCTTTTGGACCTCTTGAGTTATAAGGGAGCACAGCATCAGGCAAGGCAGGAAGCCTTCTAGCTCCCCACATCACACGTCAAGATGGCGGATCCCTTGGTCTTTGGCATTGGCTCTGGGGCTACAAGCTGCTGAGTGGGGCTTATTGTGTGATGGATGTTCAAAGGCATGTGGAGAGCAGATCTCTGCCTCGGGTGAAGGCCACCGGGGCAGAGAAAAGAGTAGGGGCTTTTGTTCTTAGGTTCAAACCCTACTACTATCACTTGCTGTATATAATTGAGGAAGGGACTAAGTTCTCTGGGCTTCAGATGTTAATGCCTTCTTTGCTGTCTGTGCATCTCTCATATTAAATGGAGCTTTCTATGAGGTGCCTGGTATTCAGTAAGTGCCCAGTGAATGGTGGCCCTTGTTATTCTTAAGATGATGGTGGTGGAGAAGGACTTTGAGTCTGACAAGCCTGCTTTTGAGCCCTGGCTCTGCTACATCCTGATGGCATGACGGTGGACAAGCTATTTGGATTTCTTAAGCTCCGGTTTCCTCAAAGTTGGTCTGGTGACACTTTAAGGATTCAGTGAGAATATGTAGGTGTTAGTTCTCTGTGAACTGCCATATTTCATGTAATGGTAGCTGGTGATGTCATTTCTGTCATTCTTCCTTCTAGGGGCAAGATAAAAAGTTCCCATTGAGATGCTGAGAAATATATTTTATTAGCTCACATTAAAGTCACATTTCTAATTATAATCTTTAGAGGAGCTTCAAATAACATTTGTGTCCTGTGAAGAATGTTAAGATTTTGAATGGCTGGATTTGTGTGTGTTTTAAATATGTCCTCAACTAGCTTTTCCCCATAAATATATGGAATGAGGATCCCAGGTAATGATCTAAACTGTCTGCTCAAATCCTAGTGTCTAACTGCTCTCACAAACCTGAGCAACACGGGACACTGCTTTTCAAAGGCGTAACGAGACCAACTTACAACGTTGATTTTGTACCTCAAGCCACACCACCATGGATTACTTTGAGAAACAATGAAGACCTCTCAGTTGCTTGGGCCCGATATATTTTGAGTCTCATTAGCAGAGTTGAAATAATCCATTTCATTTATTCATTGCACTTAGGCTAGCATGGAGAGAGGTAGTTCAATTATTGTTAATAAAGAAAATCAATTGATTATCACAAATTTTGAGTTGGAGTCAGAAGGTTTTTTTGTTTTTTGTTTTTTGTTTTTTCAGGTGGGGAGGAACAGAGGGAGAGGGGGAGAGAGAGAGAATCTTAAGCAGGCTCCATGCCTAGCATAGAGCCAAATGTGGGTCTTGATCTCCACAACCCCGAGATGGTGACATGAACCAAAATCAAAAGTTGGATGCTTAACTAACTGAGCTACTCAGGCGCCCCTGGAATCAGAATTTAAAATTGGACAAGGTGGGTTGGGGTGTGAGAGCTAACATTTCATTGAAGGAAACCTTATTTGCAGAGGCACTGTTTCTATAGTATCTGCAACCAAACAGTGGCTGATGTGCACATTCTAGAGGACAAGCCAGATGCTAACCAGCCCCCAAGATGTGGCCACCATGTATCCATCTATCCTTGAAAAAAAAAAAAAATGAGTGCTTTGTAGTCATTAGAAGTAATGAATGTTTCCAAGTGGAGCTTTAAGACTGCCAATTAGATAATTCATCACACTTGTTGCCAGTACACACAAGCTTTAAATTTGCTGCTCAATGATTTTCAAAGAAGTAACTTACCTTAAGGGTTGACTGGAATAATACCTCTTCAAATGCATATGGAAATGAGATGCACAAGTGGACCAGGGCTTGATTCACAGGCAAGCAGCTTGGAGATACTGACTCTTGTTTACTAAACACAGTGTGGCTCACCTGATTTTTCACACCGACAGGTGGTGAAAGGCTCTGTGAGTGAGGTCAGAGGCACGTCCCCACCCTGCTTGTGGAAGACCTTTGTCACTGATGGAGAGGTGAAGATTGGCAGTTCATTGGAAGGTGTTTGTTAAACTTGGGTTTTAATAGTGTGCGTTTTTTTCCCCAGGTCTCATGTTTAGGACAGAAACAGGATTGTACCTGAGGGAAAGGATATGAGTAGAAGACATTCATCTCATCTTGCTCAGGTTTGGGCACACCTGCTTCTTGTACACAGAAGAAGCTGAGAGGGACAGGGGAAAGCAGAGTAGGGATCACTGCTTAGCCCAGATCCAATTCAGGGCAAGAGAACCCTAGATCAGTGGTTCTGAAGTCAGGATGCACTTTAGAATCACTTAGAGAGCTTTAAAAAAATACAGATGCTTGTGGGGGGAAGCCTGGGTGCTCAGTCAGTTAAGCATCTCACCCTTGGTTTCAGCTCAGGTCATGATCTTGGGGTCCTGGGTTCAATCCCCTTATTGGGCTTGGGGAGTTTGCTTGTCCCTCTCCTTCTGCTCCTCCCCCTGTGTGTTCTCTCTCTCTCTGGAATAAATAAAAGCTTAAAAAAAAATACAGGTGCTTGGGCTCCACTCAGATCAGTTCAACCATAGCCTCTGACCTGGACACTAGTGTTTATTTTTTATTTTTATTTTTTAAAGATTTTATTTATTTGAGAGAGCGAGAGCGAGAGAGAGAGAAGGAGCAGGATGAGGGGCAGAGGGACAAGCAGACTCCCCGCTGAGGAGGGAGCCCGACATGGGGCTCGATCCCAGGACCCTGAGATCATGCATGACCTGAGCCAAAGTCAGATGCTTAACTGCCTGAGCCACCCAGGTGTCCCTGGACACTAGTGTTTATTATGAGCTCTCTGGTTACTTCCAGCTTAAAATAGCACATCTGGAGTAAGGACTATTCATTGTCTCAAAGATGAGTTAGTTCTCATTGATCCCAACCAATGGGAAGCAAACCGGTAATCCTTACTTGTTCAGACAATGGTACTGTGAAGGTTTAAAGTTATAGATTCAAAGAAAAAATAAAAATGTATGGAAGGTGACAGGTGTGAGTTCTTAACCTGAGATCATAGGGGTTCCATCACCCCCTGAAACTGCATGCCAAGCTTTGAGCAAATGTAGGTCTCTATATTTGAGGAATGGGGTGACAGGGGGAAAGGGTTCATCCCCTTTAGAGGATTCCCAAAGGAAGCCACAGACAACAAATATTTTAGGAACTGCTGAGGGGAAAAAACACCTTCATGAAATTCATGCCCATTCCAATGAATGTGTGTGAAAGACACACACATACAGTTTTGAAGAAAGAAAACTTATAGGTGGGAGGGTCCTGAGTGCTCCCCCAAACTTTCACTGTTCTCCCACTGTTCCCCACGCTAACTGCCATGGTCACCCGTTCCTGGTGCCTGTGAGAGCTCCCACCTAACAATTCTGACCCCGTGAAAATCACCTTTCCTTGATATACCTTAGCACAGTGGAGTGAGTGCAATCTTCTTAAAACTACAAATGATGAAACCGAACAAATAATTAAGATGATCAACCAATGAAGGAAATGATAGCAGGTCAGATGGAGAATCTCTCTCTCTCTCCCTCTTTTTTGAAAATTTCAGATGGAGAGTCTTTTAATTCTTACTATGCTCATGCTCCAAATTTCTGTCTCACTTCCCATATATCTTAACTGGCTTCCCCCCAACCCTCCATCTCCTCTTGGCCCAGGACCCTCTTACTTCTGGCTACATGGGAACATTCTCATGAGCCAATGTCCCTGGCAGATCAGTGAGAGATTGTTGCAGTTTCTAAAATGTGGGACATGCCTCATGCCTTCAGCACCTTTCAACTTCAGTCTGTTTTCAAAGCAAAAATGGAAAAGCGGTTTGAACTCACCCGCTAAATCCTACCAGTTGATAAGGAAATCCTAGCAGAACTTCTTAAACTGAAAGGGGCATTTGAATCCCAAGGCTATCTTGCTAAAGATTCTGATTCCCTCTGAGAATCGCTGTCCGTGGCAAGATCCTAAAGGAGTCTGTTGCAGATGACTCCGAGGTTGGGACCCTTTGGCACTGTCTGCCACCGGGCTGGGGATTTGACAGACCAGGTGACAGTCCTTGTTTCAAGTTATCAGCCCTGCTTCCCCCTAGAACACTCTGTAGTTGCTGCAGCTGTGTCATTGTGGTGGGCTCTGTGCTTTCCCTACCATTGCTGATCTCATGCCTTCCATTAGCTCAGGAAGATGGCCTTGTCCCTACCATCAAGGGACAGCTCCCATTACAGCGCTGCCTTCAGTCTGCTGGAGAGCTGATCTTGGCAGATCCTTGCAAGCTCCTCCCCTCTGCTGATTGGATGGGTTTGGAGACTTATTGCTGCCCCAGTCCAAGCAGTACGACCAGAGCCCTGGTGTCCCACGAGCATCAGTCTGCCCCCAACCAGGCACTTGGTCTTTTTGTCTGCTGGGTCTGGAGCCCAGGCTGGAAACCTAGATGTGGTCTCGCCTCCCTTCTCCCGAGGTCTGCTGCTGAAACTGCTGGTCCAGCCCAGATGGAGCATGAAGGTGAGATGCTGACCACATGGGATGATGGAACCGAGACGCTGAGACACAACACCTTGCCCCATTTTGCCAGACGGCTGCCCCTGGGGCTGATGCCAATCCCCCCAGCACCAGTATTAACTCTGCTGCTTTGATGTGGTGAGTCAGACGTCCCTGGGTCTTGCTGTGCCAGCCCTGGAAGCTGCTGGTGTGTTCAGTGGTTGCTATTATTAGTAGTACTAGTAGTAATAAAAAAGAAGTCACAATTAGCATTTATTCAGTGCTCCCTACGCTGTAAGCACTGGACTCAGCATATCACAATTGTTGTTACATTTAATCCTCCAAAGAACCCTATGAGATCGTTTCTTTTTTTTGGGCACAATTTCCCCCATGGGGAAACTGAAGCCCAGAAAGGTTAAGTTACTTGTCCAAGGTCACTCAGATAGTAAGAAGCAGAGTGAGGGGCGCCTGGGTGGCTCAGTTGGTTAAGCGACTGCCTTCGGCTCAGGTCATGATCCTGGAGTCCCTGGATCGAGTCCCGCATCGGGCTCCCTGCTCGGCAGGGAGTCTGCTTCTCCCTCTGACCCTCCCCCCTCTCATGTGCTCTCTCTCATTCTCTCTCAAATAAATAAATAAAATCTTTAAAAAAAAAAAAAGAAGCAGAGTGAGATGGGAAGTCACAGTCTTCAGACTAAAAGCCCCTGCTTCTAACCACTATGACGCCCTGTCTCTGCTGCCAAGTGCCAAGCCTGTCCCTGATTGACAACTGCTAGAACTTCAACGTAAAAACAAAGCAAAAAAAACCAAAAAACAAAAAAAACCCCCAAAAAACAAAAAAACAAATTAAAAAAACACCGAAACACTAGTGAGTTTCTTTTAGAAGCTGCCAAACGTCATCTGATCCTGCAGCATTTGTGCTCTGGGCTCTGCATAAACAGAGTTCTCCAAAGTTTGTGGGCACACTTTCTGCATATAGATGGCTGCTCGCAGTTTAAATACCCCAGAAGGGAGTTGATACCTTCTGTCATCCCTGATTGGTGCAGGGAGTTAGTAAGGAAACATGACCAGCAGTCGGTGGAAATCATGAAGAATTTCATGCCCAGTGATTGTAAAACTATATATAAATATAGTTTTAATTTATTTAAATAAATATATAAAAACAATAGATGAGCTAATAGGGCCTCGGCCCGGAGCCGCCATATGTCAGTGGAAGGCAGGAGCCGTGGGACAGTTGCCTTCCTAGCCTGAATAAGAATATTTGGTCCAATTGCCAAGAACTTTGGCCTCTCTTGGCATGGGAGAGCCCTGGCGTACTGCAGCCGTGCCACATGGAAATGCTGCTGGACAGTTCAGCCTTTGCCAAAAAATAACACGCCAGAATGGTTTCTATAGCATTGGTTGCTACTGCTTTGCATCTGCATTGCATTTGTCCTTACGGATGTTGCAAAAGTTTCTAAGTACTTTCTGCATGCCAGTTATCATCTGAGGGATCTCTCGGGGCTTTGTGTATGGCATCTTCTGGTCCCTCCTTTTGCAAGGGACACTGGTGCCTGGGAGGAGCACTTCCTAATGAGACTGTGCAGCCCCAGGCTGAGTGCTGACAGCGGTTCTCTGGCTGGGTTCTTTGGTGGTGAGCAATAGAAACCAACTCCGGCTGATTCCAGAAGGAAAGAATGGGTGCTTATTGGAAAGCATGTGGTAGGTTTACAAAAGGAAAACCCGAGGAAGCAGACACAGGACAGGAGAGGACATAGACAAGCTCAAGAAATCTAGACATCAGGACCTAAAGCTCTGCCTTTCAAACTGCTCATTGTTGGGATGAAGCCATTCATTCTTCCTCTTGAGTTAGCCAGTCGAAATTCTTGGGGTGGGGAGCATTTGACCTTCTTTACTTCAGTCAAGAGGCCACTTTGGGGGCTAAGGAGGGGAAACATCTTGACTGATCATTCTGTTGTGGTGGCTGATTGCCAAAGGGGCCTCAATTATCCCCCTCCTATTAATTATCTCCCTCCTATTATCCATGCCCCTCCTTTTTCAGTAGGCTCTATGCCCCATGTTGGTCATGAGTTCATGACCCCGAGATCAAGAGTCACGCACTCTGCAGACTGAGCCAGCCAGGCATATCCCTGACCCTTTAACAAACATGACTTTGCAGCTTGTTCCATCAAGGGGAGGTGTTTGTGTCCCCACCCTTGAACTTGGACTGGCCCAGTGACTTGCTTCGGCAAGAGCAGGTGGCATGCCTTGAAGTGAGGCTCAGGGGGCTCAGAAGCTTCTGCTCCCTTTCCTGGAAGCTTGTCAGTCCCTGAGAGTGAATCCTGGGTAGCATGATGGAAGATGAGAGGCGTGGCGTGGAAGTGAGTTGTCCCAGCTGAGGTCATCTTAGCCAGGGTATCCACTATCTGCTATCGTGCATCAGATTATTCCCCAAACTAGTGGCTTAAAACAACAATGGACGTTGATTACCTCACACAGCTTCTGAAGTCAGGAATCCAGCTGGAGCTTAGAGGAAGTTCTGGCCTGAGCTTTCAGATTAGATGCAGGCTGGGCCTGGAGTCTTCTGAGGCTGGAGGATTCACTTCCAAGGTGACCCCCTCCATGGCTGGCAACTTGGTGTTGCTTGTTGGCTGGAGGCCTCTGTTACTCCCTAGGATAGCCTCTCTCCACAGGCAACAAGACGGCTGCCCCCCCTCCCGCCCCTCCCCACTTCAGAGCAAGCAATCCAAGAGGGCAAGCTGGAAGTGGCAGGGCCTTTGAGGACCTAGCCTCAGAAGCCTCCTGCCTTCACTGCTCTGACACCTTCTGCTTATTAGAAATGAGTCACTAGGTTCGGCCCATATTCAAAGGAAGGGGGATTAGGTTTCACCTTTTGAAAGGAAGAATGTGGAAGAATTTTCAGACACATCTTAAAACCACCCCAAAGAGCAAGCCCCCAGTAACCCCTCCAGCTGACCACAGATTCCTAGGTAAGCCCCCAGCGTCAGCCAGCCCAGCCCACATCCGCAGAACTTGCCAGCTAACCTGCAGACCCATGGGCAAAATCAGTGCATGTTTTAAATCACTAGGTTTTGCCATGGTTGGCTAGATAGCAGGACTTAATTAAGATACCTACTGAGACTGTGTGCAGTGAGGGAAGGCTAATTTTCTTTTCTTTTAAAATTTTATTTATTTATTTGAGAGAGAGAATGAGTACAAGCAGGGGCAGAGGGAGAGGGAGAAGCAGACTCCCCATTGAGCTGGGAGCCCAATGTGGGGCTTGATCTCAGGACCTGGAGATCATGACCTGAGCCGAAGCAGACACTTAGCCATCTGAGCCACCCGGGTGCCCCAAGGGAAGGCTAATTTTCTAAAGGAGGGTCAGGATGCTACCAGGCACAGAGATCTGCTAAAATACTTGTCTTTACAGAACCTTGACAGTTTTTTTTTTTTTTTAAGATTTATTTATTTTAGAGAAAAAGAGAGTACATGCACACACAAATGGGGGTGGGGAGGAGCAGTGGGAGAGGGAGAGAATCCCAAGCCGACTCTGCGCTGAGCACGGATCCTGACACAGGGCTCAATCTCCTGACCCTGAGATCATGACCTGAGCCAAAACCAAGAGTCAGATGCTTAGCCAACTGAACCACCCAGGCACCCCAAACCTTGACAGTTCTATAAAGGCATGGCACAGATAGATGTCATAGTGTGAAACAATCATAGCAGTAGAAGCATTTCAAGGTCCAGAGTTATCACAGATTATAAGCTCCCAGTACATAAAGGTCATGTTTACCTTGAGTAGCCCTGCAAAGTAGACCACAGTGTAGATACTCAGTGACTGACTCTTAATACAGGAAGAGGATGGTTGACACTGGAGGTCCTTCCTAAGAGTTAACCATCTGAGCATGGTTTTAAAAGTGCAATAGGAATTTCTGAATTACTCAGTAGTAATTACTAAATTATTCAGAGGGCTTTGAATATGCAACACCTTGGAGGTGTGGAGCAGTGTGGCATAATTTAGAAACTAGTGGTGTGGAATTCCTAGAATGTGAGGTCCAAAGACACACTGGTGGAAAACGAGTATAAGGAGGTAGGAAAGGGACAGAGTGTCAAAAGCTTTCCATGTAGTTGGTCATTCATCCTTGTGTTCCCAGGACAGTGTGAGTTGATGTATGCTGTCCGGGTGTAATTATTAATAGGGCTCCCTTTCACTGTCAAAAAAGTCCTGGTTTGGGCAATAAATTCTATGGTCAGTGTGATCCTGTGCTGTGATGAGAAGAACCAGTGTCCACAGGTTAATCAGTGACTGGGCTTTTCGCTCTACAATGAAACAATGAAAAGACATAACGTTTTTTGAGTTGAGAACGCTTTTGTGAGAAAAATAAGAATCAAGGAAATTCTTTTTTCTAATACTTTATTTATTTATTTGAGAGAGAGAGAGAGAGAGATCACGAGCAGGGGGACGGGTAGAGGGAGAAGCAGACTCACTGCTGAGCAGGGAGCTTGATGCGGAGCTCGATCCCAGGACTCTAGGATCATGACCTGAGCTGAAGGCAGATGTTTAACTGACTAAGCCACCCAGGCGCCCTCAAGGAAATTATTTCTAGTGAGTGATTGCCAAGGCAAGACTTTCAAAAAAGCCTTCTTAATCCTATTTTCCATGAGATTGTATTTTAATGTTTTATATGGGTCCTGTTAGGAACGTGAACTTAATTTTTAATATGAACTGACAATTTTCTTTTACTATATGTACCAATTAAGGACTTTTATGACAGGACTATTGTTTGGAAAAGTTGTGTAAAAGAATTAGATTTTTTTTTTTTTCTGATCCGAGAAAATAGTCATGGAAGAAACTTCATTGTTTTTCTTTTTCTACATACTATTTAATTACAAAAGTAATGCTCCTGATAAGGACTCAAGTGATACAGAGATTTACTATAAAAATTATTATTCAATTCCCTCCTGATTTTCAATTAATCCCACTGAGTTAGCTAATGTACTTTCTTACCTACAAAGTTATCAGGATATTGTCATATGTTTTACTGAAATATTCTATAGTTTTATTAATAATGTTATGTTTGGGCATTTAAATATGGGTAAAATTTTTGGATATGATGTGAGATAAGAATTCAATTTTGCTTTCTTATTAGACACTTTTAATCACTAATTTGAAATGCCTTTCTATATTCCCATAAATATATGCTTAGCTTTGGGATTTATCTTGTGTCCCATTAATCTATGTACATATTTTTGCATTTTTCACTACTGTTTCAATTTCTATGGCTTTGTATTATGTTTTAGTATTTGATAAGGTCTTTCTTATTGTTCTTGTTTGTCAAAAAATCCTTATTGATTTTTGTGCATTATTTTTTTCTTTTAAGTGATTTTAGAATCAGGTTATCGAGTTCCAGTTTTAAAAATTCCTTGTGGGGCACAGGGGATTTTTAGGGCGGTGAAACATTCTGTGTGATAATGTGCTGATGGACATTATATATTATATATTATGAATTCATGAAAACCAAAACAAAAATAAACTGTACAATACAAAGAGTGAATCTCAATGTAAACTGTGGACTTCAGTTAATAATGATGATCAGTATTGGTTCATCACTTGCAGTAAGTATACCACACCCATGCATGATGGTAATAATAGGGAAACTGGGGGCAGGGGAAAAGGAATATATGGGAACTCTCCACTTTCTACTAATTTTTCTGTAATTCTGAAACTCCTCTAAAAAATGAAGTCTGTTAATTTTGGGGGGGGCTGCCCTGATTAATTTGTGGGGAATTGGCATCTTTAAAATATAAAGTCTTGGCATCCTAGAACATTAGTTCAGGTCTTCTTGGATATCCTTCCTTCAAGTACGTCTTCCGCTTTTTCATTTTATTTATTCCTAGGCATTTTACAACTTTGTTGCAATAGTGAAAAATATATCTCTTATTTCTACTATGTATTCCTATTGGCTGTCTCTGTGATTTAAGAAAGATGGCATTTTTTAAAGTGTAATTTAAAGTAGTTTATTACTATATATTATGTTATTAGTTCACTTCATTACTCACTAATTCTACATTGTTCCAAAATCAAAACTCTTTTAAAATAGTTATCATGAATTTTCTTTTTATGTCTTATCTCTAGTGTTGCATTAAACAGTGTGTAGGCGTATGTACCAAAGACCAAAATGTTTTCTACATTGATTGCAAAGAACTTTTAAGCCTGTCTTTCCAGGGACTTTAAGTAAAGATTTTTAACTCTGAGAACAGCAGTTTTGTGATGAGCTACAAGAAAATTCACATTATTTGTCAACAATGGTATTACTTATGCACTTCCTTTCAGTCCACAGTTACTAAATAGGGTACAATTACAGTCTGGCATTCATGATTCAACTCCAAATCACAGTGCTACTTAGACAACTAAGTGATTATATAACAATACTTTTGAATATGCCAGAGGAATTTCAACACACTTCCTGAATGCTAAATAAGTTCTTTCACATATGCAGGTAGGTTAGTCATATACTTAGATTATGTTTTCCATTGTTAAATCAAAGATTTTAATTTTGCTTCTTCATCTTGGTCAGATGTTTTTATGGTTATTATTTATCCATAAGTTTCCTATATCATTTTTACACTTACAGTTATTTAAAGTGTATCTTAAAATTTAGATTGATACATTACCCCTAAGTTTCAGAGTAAAATTAAAGCAGAGAATAAAGATAGAAGGGCAGATCTAATCCAATCCAATATTATTCCATTTTTATCCCTTTTGCTAGCTTATTGGTTTTATAAAATACATTTTTACTTACATAGTCTATTTTCAAGTGATAATGTACCAATTAATTTATAGTTAAAGACACTTAGGCTAATATACTTCCATTTATCTCCCTGTAGCCTTTGTGTTATTGTTGTAATATATTTTACTTCTGTATATGTTGTAAACACTACACTACATTGTTATCATTTTTGTTTTAAATAATCAATTATCAGGATGCTTGGTTGACTCATTAGGGGATGTGACTCTTGATCTCAGGATCATGAGTTCAGGCCCCACGTTGGGCATGGAGTCTACTTAAAAAAAAAAAAGTAACAAACAAATAACCAATTATCTTTTAAACAAAGAAAAACACCTGCTTACCCATGTAGTCATAGTTTATAGTGTTTTCATTCCTTTATATAGATCTATATTTCCAAATGGTATCATTTTCCCTCTGCTAGAAGCACTTCCTTTAGCATATTTTGTAGTAAGGGCCTGCTGGTAGTAAATTCTTTAGTTATCATAACTCCAAGAAAGTTCTTATTTTGACTTTGGTTTTGAAGGTGGTTTCACTGGATTAGAACTCTAAGTTGCCAGTGTTTTCTTTTACTACTTTACAGCTATTGCTCCACTGTCTCATTGCTTGCATTGTTTCCAAGGAGAAGTATCTTGTCATCCTTACCTTTGAGCCACTATACATCACATGTCATTTCCCTCTGACTGATTTTAAGATTTTTCTCTTTATCAGTGGTTTTGAGGTGTTGACTATGATGTAGGTTTCATTGACCTTCCTGGATCAGTGAGTTTAGACTTTATGACAAATTTGTAAAAATTTCAACCATTATTCTTTTCAATTTTTTTGAAAGATTTTATTTATTTTAGAGAGAGAGAACATAGATGGAGGGGAAGAAGAGGAGGGAGAGAATCTCAAGCAGACTCCAAGCTGAGCACAGAGTCCAACGCAGGGCCCAATCTCATGACCCCGAGATCATGACCTGAGACGAAACCAAGAGGTGGTTGCTTAACTAACTGAGTCACCCAGGTGCCTCTCAAATATTTTTTTCTACCTGTCCCCACTGCCCTTCTGGAACTATAATTACAGGTATATTAGGCTGACTGAAATTGTCCCATGGCTCACTGAGGCTCTGTTCATTTTTGAATCTTTCTTTTTTACTTTGTTTCATTTTGGTTAGTTTCTTTTTTTTAATGTCTTCATGTTCACTAATCTTTTCCCCTGCAATGTCTAACCTGCAGTTAATGCCATCTAGTGTATTTTTTTAGCTTATACATTATGGTTCTCATCTCTTGGTCTTTGATTTGGATCTTCTTTATATCTTCTGTATCTGTGTTATTTTTCAAGCATATGGAATACAGGTATAATAAATGTTTTAACGTCTTTGCTAATTTTAATATCCATGTTAGTTCTGGGTCAGTTTAAGTTGAATTTTTTCCATATTATAGGTTGTGCTTTGCCCCTCTTTGCATGCATGGCAATTTTATTAGATATTAGATGGTATAAATTTTACATTTTTTGAGTGCAGGATATTTTTGTATTCCAATAGATCTTCTTGAACTTTAGTATGGAATGCAATTATTAGGAAGGAATTTGATTGTCACATCTTCATGATTTGTTAAGACAGACTGAAGCAGTGCTCAGTCTATGGCTAATTATTTCCCTACCACAGAGGTAAAGCCTTCTGAGTATTTTGCCTAATGCCTTGTGAATCAGGAGGTTTTCCAATTTGGCTAGTGTGAACAGACATTGTTTCCAGTCTTCTGTGAATCAGAGCCTTGTTACCTGTAATACTTCAGGTGATTCTTTCCCCAGCCTTAAGTAGTTTCTTTGCACACATGCACTGATTAGTACTCAGCTGAATCCTTGAGGGAGAGCCTCAGCAGATTACCATAGTTGTATCTCTGTCCTGCTCTCTTCTCTCTGTTACACCATTTTATAGACACTAGCCACCTTGGTCTCCCCAGACTCTTAACATTGTCTCCTCAAATCAGTCTGCCGTTTCCCCACTCTATGAATTAGAAACTCTCTTCAGTCAGTAAGCTGCAAAAATCACAGGGCTTTCATTGCTGGTGAAAGTGTAAATTTATGCAAGCGTTTTGTGAAACAATTTGTTATTGATTTTTAAAATTGAAGGTGTGTATAATCTACAACTTAGGGATATACTCAAAGCACTGAAATGTGTTCAAGAGCATTCACAGCAGCAATGTTTATGATAGCAAAGTTTTAAAAACAAGCCAAGGTCCACTGATAGGAAAATGAATGAATTGTGGTATATTCATACCACAGAATCCTGGGTAGCAATGAAAATGAGTTCAGGGCAGCTTTATATATCTCAATATGGACAAGTGTCATCACAATGTTAAAGTAAAAAGCAAATTGTGGTAAAAACATAGCATCGTACCATTTGTATGAAGTTCAGAGGCATATAAAATATGAAATATATTGTCTAGGGATCCACTTTGATGGCAAACAAGAAAATGATGCACACAAATTTTGGAAGACTAGTCGCCCCTGAGAGACAATGGATGAGAGGAAGGGGAGCTGGCATAGAGAGGAAGAGCATACCACATATCGGGTTGGGGGGCTTCAGAAGTATTGCTAATGTTCTATTAACTTTTGTGGAAGGTTTATGAGTATTTTACAACTATTTTTATGCCTTATGCCTTTATATTATTTACTTGTTAGTATGTATGAAGTATTTCATAATAACAATAAAAAATTTTGCATTCACACTAGTTATATAGGTAACAGAATTTTAATTGTTTAAGCTAATCTTATTCAGCCTTCTAAAAGAGCTGTCCTCAAAACTATAATTTATTCAAATGCATTATAAACTAATTGAATTTTAAGATGGTGTTTGGAGGTCTCTAGTTCTTGAAAATGATTGTGCCTTTTGTAAAGGTACCTTATGAACAACGAATTAAAATATTTGATTGAAAATATTAAACTTACATTGGCAGAAAGTATAAACACAATCAACTTCTTTTAAAATCTCTGTTTGGAATAATTAACATGTCTTCTGAAAATTAAAATTACAATCTTTATTAGTTTAAAGATAAATTCCTAGCAGTAATATTAAAATACAGTTATAATTCAAACTGTGTTGTAATCATTAGTTTTGTTTTTAACTGTAACATTACATTAAAAAAGAAAAAAATATAACTTCTATGTTGCTAGAACTGACAAGATGCCAAAAAGTATATTCATATATTAATAACATGTAAAATCAAACAGGTTTGGTGTGTGTGCATTTGTGTGTATTTTGTGTGCATTTTAAAGGTAAAATTCTCCCAAAGCTAACACCTTAAGGGAAACAAACAGTATCATTGTGAATCCAAGAAGTCATGGCTTTGAGTTGAGAGGAACAATTTAACGTTCTCTCATGGTAGGCATGCTCCACCCCAGGGCCTTTGCACATATCATTGCCTTTGTCTGGAATGTTCTCTTTTCCCAGGTATCCTTATGGCTCCTGTCCTCACTTTATTCAGATCTCCACTCACCGTGTCAGTGAGATCTTCCCTTGTCATGCATCTAAATGTTACCTATCCCACTCCTAATAGTTCGTATCCCCTTATCTGCCTTTATTTTTTTCCCTTAGCACTTACTGTTGTCTAACATACTGTATATTTTATGTAATTTATTTTCACTGTTTGTCTCCAAAACAGATTTTAACTTTCTGATGAACAGGAATTTTAGTCTTATTATATCTATCTATCTATCTATCTATCTATCTATCTATCTCACCAATAACTCAATAAATATTTGTCAAATGAAAAAAGATGAGTGAATGCTATTTTCAAATAAGAACTATCCATCATTGGAAGACCAATAGTTTTGTTTCAAGTGAATTTTTGTTTTAAATTTTTAAAAGATTTTATCCATCTATTTTAGAGAGAGAGAGAGCGAGCAAGCTTGTGGAGAGGGGAGAGGAGCATAGGGGGAGGGAGAGGGAAAAGGAGAGAACCCTCAAACAGACTCTGCACTGAGCATGGAGCCTGACACAGGGCTTGATCCCATGACTCTGAGATCATGACCCAAACTGAAACCAAGAGCTGGAAACCCACCTGACTGAACCACCCAGGCGCTCCAGTTTTAAAGTAAATTTAAGACAAGTATTTTCTATAAGCTCATTGGAAATAATGCAAAATAAACTAATTTTATTGTCAAGCATTAAGGAAATATATTCAAAAATTGTCACAAAAGAATCCAGTATTAAACCTTATATATCATGGTGTCACATTAGTAAGTTTTGTATATATTTTGTTATTAGGTAAATAAATAAACAAATATATGCTTTTAAAGGATTAGAGGTGGTATGAACAATTTTCAGAAACCCTATGAAAGGTGACTTCCACTGAAAAAAAATTGTGATAATTTGGCCAATTTCAATGAGAGTAAATTACAGATAAGATAGCTTACATCTTTAAAACAGGAAGACGTCTATAATGATATTGGAAATAAAGTATTTTTACTCTGTAAATAACTAGTACTCTAGTTAGTGTGACTGTATTCAAGTGGGAAAACTCTTTTCAACTTTAAATGCCTGTATCTATCTGTCAATGACCTTGCTTTGTAATGTAATATTAGGATTCTGCAGATCACATTGCTTTTCAGGCAGCTACCTTCGCCATGGGTAAAGGGGTCCTGAAAAGAGCCTGCAGAGCTGATGGAGTGAGACCTGCCTGGGCTCCTTTATTTTTGTTCCTGTGGCTTTTGTATCTGGTTCCTTTTCTTGCCCTGGAAGTTCCAGTTGATTGAAGTTTACATTTTTTTTTTTTTCTTCTCACATGTGCAGAATCCACTTCATGGCATTTCCAGATCACCAGCTGGCATGCACCCTCTCCTGAGATGTTTGGGTCCAGGCGCCAGAGACCCATCCTCTGAGCTATGTTTTCCAGTTGCTCCTTTGTGATATGTTGGAGTTCTCTTTTTGCCCCATTCAGTTAGTTAACAAACTTTTACTTAGTTAATATCTTTTTTGTTGTTGTTGTTGTATATTAAATTCTTTAAAGTAACTGTCATGATTCTGTCTTCTGACTGGTCCTTCACTGACACATCTCGTCCATTTCTACTCCTTGTACAAGGTAACATAAGTATATGCCCTTGGTGGATTGTTCCTTTTATCTATATTAAAAGCATTCGTTTCAACATTCTTTGTTGGTCCTAGGACTTTGGTCTCCATTCCCGTTCTTTGTGCCACCTCCATTCCTCACTGTCTTACAGGGGGGCTGACATGTGCAGGCTGCACTTCTCAGGCTCCTTGGTTGACTGGCTTTCAGATGGGTTTGGCCAGCGAGAGGCTGTGGAGGGAGATAAACCTGTGGAGGAACAGAAAAGCGAGGGTACTTACCCCTTGCTTTCTGCCTCTTGTCTTGGCTGCATTTCCTTGTGACTCTACCTTCTGCCAGGCAGTGACACTGGCACCCCCAGGACCTTGAGACATGGCCTCCTTCCCCGGGGTCACCACACCCTCTCCCCTTACTGATATCTCAGCAACTCCACTCCTATAAATAGTTCTCTGCCCTACATTCCTGCTGTTGAAAATCCTTGCAGTGGTTTCTGTTTCCCTGGTTAGACCTGAGTAAAACACCATTTTGTGCCTTCTAACTTGTCTGGTATGGATGTCGCCATTTTTTTTTTTTTTTCTTTTTGTTCTTATTTACCTGGCATATCTTACCAGCCACACAGCACATATTTCTGTGTTATGGCTTTTCTTGTTTTAGTGATTTTTTTTTTGTTTTTGAACAGCATAGAGCCAGATTTTACTTTTTTACTTAATTGGAAAGAATTATTTACTTTTAAAAAGGTGAAGTTAACCCCTTTGCACTTATTGTGATTACTATCTTTTGGTTATCTTATTTTATAATCCTATAATTACTCTATTTATACTGTTCCTTTCGTCCTTTTCTTGACTTTTGACTGGTTGATCAAAGTTTCTTTGTTCTCTTTTACCTGTAATAATTTGGAATTTCTAATCTTGTTTCTAGGCATTGAGATAATTCTTTTAGACTTTAGTTTTTAGAGTAGCTTTATTTATTTATTTTGTTTCTAGAGTAGTTTTAGATTCACAGCAAAATCAAGAGAAAGGTACAGAGGTTTTCTATATACTCCTGCCTCCACACATGCATAGCTTCCCCATTATCAACATCCCACACCAGGAAGGTGCATTTATCACAATAGATGAACTTACATTGACACATCATAATCACCAAAAGTCTATAGTTCACACTAAGGTTCACTCTTGGTGTTGTATATTCTATGAGTTTGGGCAGTTGTGTAATGACATGTATCCACCATTACAGTATCATATAGAGTAGTGTCACTGCCCTAAAAATCCTTTGTGTTCCACCTGATCTTCCTTTCCCCTCTGACCACTGATCTTTTTACTGTCTTCACAGTTTTGCCTTTTTCAGAATGTAATCTTTTCAGATTGGCTTCTTTCACTTAGTGATATGCATTTACATTTCCTCCATCTCTTTTCATGGCTTGATAGCTCATTTCATTTTAGTGCTAGAAAATATTTCATTGTCTGGATGTGCCACATACTATCTATCCAGTCACCTACTGGAGGACATCTTTGTTGCTTTCAAGTCTGGGCAATTATGAATAAAGCTCCTATATACATCCGTGTGCAGATTTTTGTGTGGACTTAGTTTTCAACTCCTTTGGCCAAATACCAAGGAGTATGATTGCTGGATGGTGTAGTAAGAGCATGTTTAGTTTGTGAGAAACCATCAAACTGTCTTCCAAAGTGGTTGTACCATTTTGTATTCCCGCCAGAAATGAATGAAAGTTCCTGTTGCTCTGCATCCTCACCAGTATTTGGTGTTGTCAGTGTTCTGGGTTTTGGCCATTCTAATAGGTGTGCAGAGGTATCTTATTGTTTTAATTTTCATTTCCCTAATGACATATGGTGTAGAACATCTTTCCATATAGTCTTACCGTCTCTATGTTCTTTGGTTTGGTTCATTTTTTAAGTTTTTGGCCCATTTTTTATCAGGTTGTTTATGTTCTTTTATTTATTTTTTATTTTTTTATTATGTTATGTTAATCACCACACATTACATCACTAGTTTTTGATGTAGCATTCCATGATTCATTGTTTGCATATAACACCCAGTGCTCCATTCAGTATGTGCCCTCTTTAATACCCATCACCAGGCTAACCCATCCCCCCACCCGCCTCCCCTCTAGAACCCTCAGTTTGTTTCTCAGAGTCCATAGTCTCTCATGGTTCATCTCCCCCTCTGATTCCCCCCCTTCATTTTTCCCTTCCTGCTATCTTCTTCTTTCTTTTTTTTTTAACATATAATGTATGATTTGTTTTAGAGGTACCAGTCTGTGATTCAACAGTCTTACACAATTCATAGTACTCACCATAGCACATACCATCCCCAGCGTCTATCACCCAGCCACCCTATCCCTCCAACCCCCGACCACTCCAGCAACCCTGTTTGTTTTCTGAGATTAAGAATTCCTCATATCAGTGAGGTCATATGAAACATGTCTTTCTCTGATTGACTTATTTCGCTCAGCATAATACCCTCCAGTTCCATCCATGTCATTGCAAATGGCAAGATTTCATTCCTTTTGATGGCTGCATAATATTCCATTGTATATATATACAACATCTTCTTTATCCATTCATCTGTCGATGGACATCTTGGCTCTTCCCATAGTTTGACTATTGTGGACATTGCTGCTATAAACATCGGGGTGCATGTACCCCTTCAGATCCCTACATTTGTATCTTTGGGGTAAATACCCAGTAGTGTAATTGCTGGGTCGTATGGTAGCTCTATTTTCAATTTTTAGGTTGTTTATGTTCTTTTTGTTGAGTATGAACAGTTTTTTGTATGTTTTGAAAAATCCTTTATCAGATGTGTCTTTTATAAATATTTTCTCCCACCATGTGACTTGTCTTCTCATTCTCTGGGACACTGTCTTTCATAGAGCAGTTTTTAATTTTAATGGACTCCAACTTATTTCTTCCATGGATTGTGCCTTTGGTACTATATCTAAAAAGTCATCACCAGGGCACCTGGGTGGCTCAGTTGGTTAAGCAACTGCCTTCGGCTCAGGTCATGATCCTGGAGTCCTGGGATTGAGTCCCACATCGGGCTCCCTGCTCGGCGGGGAGCCTGCTTCTCCCTCTGACCCTCCCCCTTCTCATGTGCTCTCTCTCATTCTCTCTCTCAAATAAATAATAAAATAAAATCTTTAAAAAAAAAAAAGTCATCACCAAATCCAAGGTCGTCTAGATTTTCTCCCATGTTTTTTTCTAGGAGTTTTATAGTTTTGTGTTTTACATGTAAGTCTCTGATCTATTTTAAGTTAATTTTGGTGAAGGGTGTAAAGTCAGTGTCTACATTAATCTTCTTCTTTTTATTTTTTTAAGGTGGATGTCCAGCTATTCCATCACCATTTGTTGAAAAGACTATCTTTTCTCTGTCGCATTGTCTCTGCTTCTTTGACAAAGATCAGTTCAGTATATTTATGTGAGTATATTTCTGGGCTATCTATTCTGTTCCATTGATTAACTTGTCTATTATTTTGCCAATACCACACCATACTGATTACACTATGTTTATAGTAAGTCTTGAAGTTGGATAATGTTAGATCTTCAGCTTTGTTCTTCAATAGCTGGCTATTCTGGGTTCAGTGGCTGGCTATTCAATAGCTGGCTATTTTGCTTCTCCATATAAACTTTAGAATCAGTTTTTCAATATACCTGAAATAATTTGCTGAGATTTTGATTGGCATTGTGTTGAATCTATAATTAGAGTTGGGAATAATTAACATCTTGACAATATTGAATCTTCCTATTCATGAACCTGGATTATCTTTCCATTTACTTAGGTATTCCTTGATTTTGTTCATTAGAGTTTTGTAATTTTCCTAATGCAGCTCTTGTATGTGTTTTGTTAGATTTATACCTAAGTATTTCATTTTTGGGACGTGCTATTAAAATGGTATTTTGTTTTTCATTTTACATTCCATTTGTTCATTGCTGGTATATAGGAAAGTGATGGACTTTTGTATATCAAACTTATATCCTACAACTCTGCTATAATCACTTATTAGCTCTCAGAGTTTAAGATCAATTTAAAAAGATAAAAGTATAATATACGTATTGAAAATTACTCAGATCAAAAGTGTGCAGCATGATGAGTTTTCAAAAAGATAGCACACTGTGTATCAGCATCTTAGAATGTTCCTTGTTCTTTTCAGTCACTTTTCCTTCCCAAAAGGTACCCCTACATTTTGGTATTTTTGAGCCTATGGCTTTCTGTCACATTAGTATCTATACTCTCTGATGAAAATAAAATCTTTGCATTTCTAAACATTTTTTTTTGTACTCCTCCGCTTCCCAAGACCCAGGTTTGATAATATCTGTAATTTTAAAAATCATTATTTTAGCTCCAGATTGTTAAAAATTTTTTTTAAACTTTTATTTTTAAAATTTAATTTTCTATTTTTGAAATTTAAAATCTATACTTATTTAATTGTCTTGTTTATAAAACTATCTGTTCTGAGCAGTTGCATTAAACTCTAGAAATGCATTGTCACCCTTGTTTTGATGTAGTTCTAGGGTTTGCCAGTTGCTTTTATCTCTAGTGTTTTTTATATCCAGGATTTTTCTCTTTTTTGGATATAGACATAATTTTTAATTGGCTGGAATATATAAATGAGAAATATTCTTTTTCAGAAAAGACAAATTTGGAGGTATATTTTATGAATCCTTGTACAACTAAAGAAATGCTTAGTTGGTCTTCATGTGCAAAGATAATATGGCTTAAAGGATTCTGGGTTCACAGTATTTTCTTCAGAACAATGTAGATATTTCTTCATTGTGTTTTAGTATTGAGCATTTTATGATAAATTCAGCATATGTTTCTCTTTCCTTTTTAATAAAATTGTTTTATCTTTCTAAAAGTTCTTAGTAGTATTTTTTTTTAGAATTAACTTTTGAATTCAGAAATAATAGCAGGATATATCTAGTAATATGCAACTACTTTCAGTATTCCTTTTTAGTGTTTAGGTGGCACTTTAGTTGTGAGAGCTCAGGTCTTTCTCAAATAATTTATATTACATTTGTCTTTTGCTTTACATTGTCAAATTGGGCTTTTATTTCTCAATTTAATTTCATTTTTAGATTTTATTGATTATTTATTTGTTTATTTATTTATAGTGTGCTGTAGTGAGCAGGGGGAGGGGAAGAGGGAGAGGGAGAATCCCAGGAAGACTCTGCGCTGAGTGCAGAGCCTGATGTGGGGCTCGATCCCATGACCCTGAGATCGTGCCCTGAGCTGAAATCAAGAGTCGGATGCTTAATTGACTGAGCCACCCAGGTGCCCCTCGAACTGGGCTTTTAAATTACTATTTGGAGGTTGACTGTATATACATTTTGTTGTCCTGTGCCCCACTGTGTTTTATATTGTGCTAATCATATTTTTATTTGTCTAAGAATTTTTTTTTTTTACTTTCTAATTGTCCCTCTTTACCAGCCTACTCTTATTATATGAATGCCAGAATACCTTCAGTGTCATAAGAAATATTCAGATTTTTGGCCACATTTTCTTCTCTTCTCTTTGTCAATGATGTTTCTTTTGGGGACCATTTGTTTTGCTTTTATGGGGTGACTTCTCACTTTTATGCCATTATTTTTTAAATTTCTGGTGATTTTTGGTTATCTATATATGTGTGTGTATATGTGTATATATATGTGTGTATATATGTGTATCTAAATATATTTATATGTGTATATGCATATATATACACACATATAAATGTCTAGAATAGTTGACATTAGTTGCTGCTGTTAGAGCTTTTTTTTTTTTTAAAGATTTTATTTATTTATTTGACAACAGAGAGAGACACAGTGAGAGAGGGAACACAAGCAGGGGGGAGTGGGAGAGGGAGAAGCAGGCTTCCCGCGGAGCAGGGAGCCCGATGTGGGGCTTGATTCCAGGACCCTGGGATCAGGACCTGAGCTAAAGGCAGATGCTTAATGACTGAGCCACCCAGGCACCCTGTAGAGTTTTTCTAGCCATAAATGGGAATGTTATCTGCAGAGTTCTACTGGGATGAGGAGATGGGGGCCAGCTTCTTTTAGGATGTATAGACTCACATCCACTGTGGCGGCCTGGAGTTGCCTGGGAGCAGCCCCATTTCTCTTTTGGCTTTAATGCCTATACCAGGAGCCCACCGAGAGCCCGCAGTTTGCTCCTGCTCCCTGAACTGGCTGACTTAGCACTTGAAGACTGGGGGGCTTTTTTGTAAAAAATATTATTCACTGCTTCAGCCACACCCTTGTTTATCTGGAGTAGGTCACAACTCACTTTGGTCTCAACCTCGGTTCTGTCCCACTTGTTTTGGGTCCTATAGATAATTTCCAATGTTGCTGGTCTTCTGGTAGAAAAGTTCCTAGGTTTTTTACTGCTTCTATCAAATAATCCTTGCTTTTATTTTGCTTTTGTCACCTCAGTGAGATTTTTGGAGGACAAATTGGTCCTTTTTTAAGCCATATTGAATGAGATCCTCTTTGATCAGTTTTAACCAAATCCAACTAACTGGAACAAACTTAACCTAGTATGATTTGTCTGATGAAACAACAATGCCTATCTGATAAACATGCTTTGAGAACTTGGAAATACAGCAAGACTGACCTTTTCTAATACCTATCATGTGGCAACAGGATCTTTATTACGTGCTTTAGTATCACTCAGCTCTGGGTACAAAAGATATTCAGTCTGCAGTCTTGGTCTTACCCAGTCACTGAGCGTAGAAGACCAAAGCCGGCTAGCTCAGGAACTTGAAGCAGACCAATCATCTGGCATAGCCAAGAATTATTCTCCTGCCTCAAATTTTGGGTCAGTCTTTGAAGTTCAGGTTCCTCACTCAGCTCTGCTGAAATTCATCCTGCTTGAATGAGGTCCTCAATCCATGACTGACCCTTGATAGGTGACTTTCTTGAGCGGCTTTGAAGCTATCCCAGTAATTCCAGCTGCTGCCTGGGATCATGTCCTAATCCAGAGAAATGCTTGAGCAGAAAGCTCCTTCTGTTTGGCATTGATTCCCTGTCCAGAAGCTTTAGACACTCTGACCTGGCTATTTGGGCTGGTTCATTGGACATTGAATAGAACTTCTACACACAGTCGTTTGCTTGCTAACTACTTTATTTGGCGGTCAAATTCTACTTCTACACCACGGACTCAAGCTTTGCCCCACAAAATCCCATGTACTTTGATAGCCCATTGCTGAGGGAGAAGCGAAGTCTCTTGATTAAGGCAATTTTATGGTAGTATTCAGGGGGTAGTTCAATTTTAACAATGTTCCTAATGGTCAAGAATGGTTATCTATGGGTGTTAGTGTTGTCAAAGATTATCTTTCTTCCTTAAATCTGCAATAAGAATGGACTATCTTTTAAAGAAAATAAAAGGCTCATGTTACTTTGAATTATTATTGTCAAGAATTAAATCTCTACCTAGAATGGAATGCAAGGACCCTAAAAGATGATGTAACAGTTGAAGGAAGCAGTTTTGAGATTGAGAATCAGTAACCTCGGTTGCCTCCCTGCCTGTCACTTCTCTCCGGAGACTCCCAGGCCTGTCTTTCTAAAGAAAATTGTTAGAACTGGATAAATGGAAGCCCCGCGTCATTAGCGGAGGGTAGAAATTTAATGTGCTATACACAGTTTTAGTGACTGTGGGGTTTACTATCTATGTTTCAGTGGTAGAAATGTTTAAATATTTAAATTCTTGACTTTGATAAGTTGATTAATAATGTATAGTCTATTTACATTTCTGAAGGTCTGTTCTACCTCCGAATCACAGTATCTGATGAATAATTAATATTTAAAGCTTTTTATTCTTCCTCTGCTCCTGGGCTGGTGTCACTGGAGTTCTGGACCATAGTTGGGGCAATATGAATTTCAGCAAATTTCACACTTGAATCTCGAGGCTAGGCTGATGAATTTGGTCAAGGCACTTAATAGTTCCAAGCTTCTGGAACTGACAGTGAGGACAATAGTATGACCCCTAATAATGAAGGGCGTAATACCTCCTTCACAGGGTCAGGATGAAGAGAGTAGGGTCTGGAGTTATATTGCTTGAGTTTGGATCCCCACTGAATGTCTAGCTGTGTAACTCGTTAATGTCACTCATCTCTCCCCAGGTCAGTTTCCTCATACATAAATTGAAAACAATAATGACATCTTCCTCATAGGGTTGTGATGAAACATATAGGCATATTATGTTTTATTTCAGAGTTTAGCACATTATAAATATTCTGTAAATTTAAAGGTATTCTTGTCTTTGAGGGTCTTGCAGTCACTACTAACTCTGATCTTGTAAGTCAGAAGCAGTCATAGGCAATATGCAAACAAATGGGCATGGCTGGATTTGGACTACAATAGGCTTGGTTTAGGCCATGGGCTGATACATATAACCATTTTATTTATAAATTAGGACATTTTGCTTTTGTAGACTTACCTTAAGCCTTTTGCTTCTTTTTCATATATTTTATGGACTCGGATTTCTAGGATGGTATTATTCAGTGATGCCAATAAGCGGGAATTCTTGGCTCTTTCCTGATTTTATGGGGATTCATTAGAAAGTTTGATACTAAGAATGACATCATCTTTGGATTTAAAAAGTTTCTCTCTGTTCCCACTTTGCCAAAAGCACTTATACTAAGTAAATGTTTATATTTACAACTTTTCTGCATCTGTTGAGATGATCATATCATTTTAGTCTCTAGGTTGATTGATTTTATAATTTGAAATATCTTTGCCTTAGTAATATAAGTCCAACTCATTAATGATGTGTTAGTTTTATACACTGTTGATTTGACTTGGCACTATTTTGTTATTGTTGCATTTATGCTTATAAATGATTTGGGCCTTTGTCTTTTTGCACTGCCCTTGACTGGTTTCAGAATAGGGTTATAATAGGATCAAAAAGTGAGTTGGAGAGCTTTCTCTATTTCTTTGTTCTGAAAAATATTGGTAAAAAAATAGTTTTGGGCTCTGTGCAGTTAAAATTATCTTGTGAAATTGATTGAAGAAGAGTTTTTAGACTGCTGATTCAGATTACTTAATAGCTGCTGGCTTTTTCACAATTTATTTGTTTTTGAGTCATTTTGGTGATTAAAATATTTGGGGGGAATTTGGCATTTCAACATTATTTTCAAATGGATTGGTACAAAATTGTTTATAGTGGTAACTTATAACTTATCTGTAGTCATGGGGGCGCCCAGCTGACTCAGTCAATGGAGCGTGCAACTCTTGATCTCAGAATTGTGAGTTCAAGCCCCACATCAGCGGTAGACATCACATAAAAAAATAAAAATCTTAAAAAAAAACCAAAATAATTTATCTATAACTATGTTTCTTTTCCATTTCTGATTATGCTAATTTGTGGCTTCTCTATTCCCTCTTGATCAGTCTTGCTAGAGATTTATAAATAATACTCACTAGGAAGGAACTAGATCTTGATTTTGTTGTTTTTCTTCATTTTTTATTTTAAAGAAAGTAACTTTACTTTTACGCTTAGTCCCTTTCTACTACCTTATTTGAATTTGTTTTCTTCCTCTTTTAATGTTGCTTTGGTTGGACATTTCATTCACTTACTTTCAATCTTTTAAAATGCTTATTAAGGAGGCACCATGGTGGCTCAGACAGTTAAGCCTCTGACTCTTGATTTCGGCTCAAATCATGATCTCAGCGTGGTGAGATTGAGTCCTGCATCCAGGTCCATGCTGCACGTGGAGCCTGCTTAAGATTCTCTCTCTCTCCCTCCGCCCCTCCCCCCTCCATCTCTCTTGCTCTCTTTCTCTCCCCCACTAAAAATAAAATAAATAAAATAAAATAAAATAAAATAAAGTCTTCCTAAGGCTGTAACATTTCCTCAAAGTACTCATTTAGCTGTATCCTACAAGTTTGATATTTGCTATCATTTAGTTATACATATTTAATAATGTCTTATAATTTAGGAATGTGTTTTTTAGTCCCCATTGTATGGTGGTATTTTAGGACTTTTGCAGTAAAGTTTGAATATTATTGCATCATGATTAGATAATATCTTCATTGTATCAAATTTGGAACTGCGTTGAGACTTCCTATGCAATCCTGGTAAGTTAAAAACATCAGTCCTATGTGTCATGTATTCTTTGGGGTGTCGGGGTAGTAGGGGGTGAAGGATTGGGGAATTCAGGTGCTGGCAGGTTGAAAGATGCTGTGGGTGTGGGCGCATCGAGGAAGCAAGCCTGCGTGTGTTTGTCAGTCATCTTTAGCTTTCTCATTTGTCAGCCTATCAATCTTTATGATGCAGGTTTCTGTAGTATACCGTATTGCATTTTTACATTCTATACCTTGGCATCAGGTATGTATTTTACTTAAGGACAGTTTACAAATCAAAACAGAAACTTGCAATAAACTCCCTTTACAGTTGTGGTTATAAGAAGCCTCAAATTCCTTAGGGCTTGATTGATAAAACATGGCATTTCTCCTATTCCTACGATAATGTTCAGCAAACTTTATGACAGAGGGAAGCAGCTGGTAAAGTGGGTTCACAGAAAGGTGAAGGTAATATAGCCATGAAAAACAAGAGCATAATGATTTTAAAAGGGATAATAGTTGTAACAACACCATTAACCTTTTGCTTCAAATTATTGAATGTGTGGTCTTCTTTAGGGGTCTAATCAAAGGTTTTCCATAACTGCAGTGTGGGAAAAAGAAGAAACAATGTAGAAGTTGCTGTAATTTTTTTCCCTTCAAATTATTCTTTTCCCTAATGCATTAAGAAATCAAGACCATTGCTGGGCTTGGATTTACTTTGAAAATGTATATAATTTGCTTTAAAGTGGAAAGAATGTTAAAGGATATATAGATAGAGAGATATAGATAGAGAATATCTATAGGGTATTATATGTGTGTATGTGTATATATTATCTCTCTGTGTATAATATATCCATATAGTAGACCAGGATTCATATACCTGGTGGTAAGAACAAACACCACTGCTGAGAGAGAAAGACATTTTTATGAAGCTTAAGCATAGAACAATATTTCCTATTCTAGGTTTATAAATCCATTTGGGATTTCGTATGCCATTTGGGTGATAGTTTAATTTAGTGGAAATCAGAATCAGTCTCTTTTTAGACTTTGTGATTTTACAGCTGCTGGAGGTTGCATGCGTGCAGCAAGGGTGAAATTAATTGCAGAGTGAATGGATCGAAGAAAGCCAGATAATGTAAACATTAGTGGGACTAATTTAGATGAAAAACTACGATAACAGAATTTTTGTTGAGGGAAAGGAGAATTATGGAGACTGGCGTCTCTTTAGCTGGTGTCAAGGGTCACACGGATGTTCTTGGACTAGAGAGGTTTTGAGAACCTCTCGAAATAGTATGCACAGTTTTGTAAGAAGATACCTGTGTGAATTGTTTTGGGAGAAGGTCTGTAGGGTTCAGCAACTTCTCAAGGTTATGGGGGTAATGGATCTCTAACCCCTATAAAGTTAAAAACAAATGATCTAGATTTTTCTTTTTGTATTTACCTTGTTGCCTGGTAACTGCTACATTTTCTGCTTCTAGAAGTTTCTGTAGCTAGAGTCTTGAGATTTGGTGCTCCCCTGCTCTCTCCTCTTCCGGAAGAGGCTATTACATGTCTTCTTTGGCCACCTTCTCAGAGTCTTGAACTTACGGGGAATTTTCTTTCCAAACCCAACTTTGGAATACATGGTCCAACAAGTAATAGAGCACTTGGAAGTTAAAGAAGATGCAGGAAGACGGAATAGTGAGGCGATCTGGTCCGTCTTGGAAAATCTATGGCAAGGCTCCGATATATGCTTGAGTTCCTCAACTTTGTGTGTACGAAATACGATCCAAATATAGTTGGCCTATTGTTAAGGCCTTTGCTCATTTGTTTTTTAAAAAAATTGAATGCAAATATTGCATCTCAAACCCTATTTGTTTTATAGGTGACTCCTATTTAACTCTTACATTTCTCTCTCTATATTTTATTCCATTTTGTGACCTGAGTTTAGTTTTTAACTTTAGGATGTTATTGTCCTTCTTGTTCTGGGTTTTATTGAGAACCTGGGAAAAGGTACAGAGCTTTTCCCTGGAGATATGCTCATTCTGACATTTGGGGCATATAATTGGAGAGCTTCCATAAATCCTGCAAAAAGTGTGGGTCCCAGAGGAAGAACTCTCGGTTTAGACTCTGTTCATTTCTTGCCTGGTTGTACTGCCTTTGACCTGGGTACCTCCAGCCCAGTTTCTACAGCGGTCTTTTTCAAAGGCCAATGTGATTATTTTGCACCCCTGCTGAAAACCTTCTAGTGACTTCCCAGTGCTTACAGGCTAAACTCCATAAAGCCCAGTCTACTCCAGGGCCTGAATGCTTCTCACGACCATCTTCTTGTATACCTCCCCTGCTGTCCCCTACCTCACGCTGTATACTCCAATGCACACCCTGCCCCTTGTTTGCCTCTATTATGCACACACCCTGCTCAGTTTTTTTCTGAACCTGCCATGCTGTTCTGGTGCCCAGTCCTGGCATTTGCTCCTCCCAGCTTGGCTGGTTACCCCTTGAGTATGGTTGGTGATCACCCACCCACTCTTCAGGACCCATCCATCTCTTCTTGAGTGAGGCCACTCTGACACCCTCCCTGCCCACTCACACCTGGTATGGTGGCTGTTGGCTTCTGTGTCCCACCATGGTTGCTTGTCATTGTAGCTCTCAGAACAATGTAGTTCATTTATTTGTTCACATGTTAGTAAGGTTACTACAGTCAGAAACTAATGTTTTATTCTTATCTGTAGCCCAGTTCTTGGTAGGTTTCCTTTCAGTCAACTTCCTGTTTAAATTTTAGCTTTGTTGAATGAATGTTTCATTTGGGTTTGTTGGGTACCATGGGGAATTTATTAACAGGAAAGATTCCAAAATTTGAAGAGCGAATCATCAGTAGATAATGTACAATCACTCTGATCCAAGACAGTCTATCAAGAGAACAATTCTCCCTCCTTCCCTCTCTTTCTTTCTCTCTCTTTATCACTTTTTGGAATAATATTGTATGAAAAGAGCGTCTTGTTGTTTCTGAAAGAACTAAATTCAAATTCTGGATCTTCCATTTATTATTAGCTGAGCTTAATGGAAGCCCACTGTTCTACTTAACACTTACTCTCTTCACCTCCAAATTAGGGATCATAAATATACTTTTTCTTTTTTATCTCATAAGAAAACTATATGGAAATCATACCTGTATGCAGAGATTGCTTTGGGTAATGTGACATAGAAGTGTTAGGAGCATTAGTTATTAATATACTGCTGGACTTATAGAACCATTACATTAATCTGAAAGTGCCAAGTGAAAGTGTTCAAACAGGAATAGAAAAGAAACATCTTCGTCCCCATTCTCTATTCCTGTACACATTGCAGACATCACCAATGGATAGCAGAACTCTTTGTCCCTGAGGCCACACTTTGTTTCAGACTCTTTCTCAAGAAGTCATTAACCAGGGTTGATGATTTTTTTTTTTTGAGATTTTATGTATTTATTTGACAGAGACAGAGATAGCGAGAGCAGGAACACAAGCAGGGGGAGTGGGAGAGGGAGAAGCAGGCTTCCCACCGAGCAGGGAGCCTGACATGGGACTCAATCCCAGGACCCTGGGATCGTGTCCTGAGCCGAAGGCAGACGGTTAATGACTGAGCCACCCAGGCGCCCCAGGGTTGATGATTAATCAAGCAGTCATTAATCGGGTTAAGCTATTAATCAGAGTTGGCTCAAGAGATAAAATGCATGTGCTATTTTTAATGCTAGAGTCTGCGACCAAGAAAGAAACAATAAGTAGGGAAGAATCTTGTTAATATTACAAGTCCACAGACAAATGCACATTTCACCGCCAACAGCAACTATGGTGTTCCATTGTCTTCCTTCCTAATGGTAGGGTTTTGCCTGGGCACATGGTTCCTCAAAATCAAAATGGGATATTCTGTTCTATTCTTTGTAGCAGGATGTGGCCATGGAGCATGAGTTTTGGCCAATTGGATGGCAGCTGCAGTGTTGAGTGGCACTTTCTGGGAACCGTTCTCAGGAGGCGGTTGGTGCCAGCTCTTTGCTTCTTCTCTTCGTCTCTTCCCGCATCCTGCTGCTGGCACGAGGACATGCCCTGAGGGATGATGACAAAGCAGTCAACTGGGGGAGCTTCTGTTCTTGAGGACATTACCGAGTAGGTCCTCTGGACCAGCCCCAGACTAAACTTCTCTTTTGTTTAAGACACTGTTAAATAGTCATTGAAATCTGCTGAGAGTCTGCCCTTCCGCATAACGGTCTGTTTATTTAATCCTCCTCCTTAGGAGTTCTTAGCACATAGGATAGTAAGGCAAAACACATTTACAGTAGGGATAACAAGGCCAACAGAAAGACTTTTGTGTACTTTTCTAGGTTGGAAAAACACATTGGGCCGATGTCTGCTGGGACAGTTGCCTAAAGTGGCAGCAGGAATGTAATGAGGTAATAGAGGTACGGATTGGGAAATTGGGATGTTGGATTTTGATTTGAGCCCTACATAAGTTGTCTGAAATTGTTCTAGGTAGGTAGAACCTCAGTTCTCTATTAAAAATAATGTGTACTGGAGGCGTCTGGCTGGCTTAGTTGGTGAAGCATCCCACTCTTTGTTTCAGCTCAGGTCATGATCTCAGGGTTGTGGGATTGAGCCCCGCATCAGGCTCCACGCTCAGTGCAGAGTCTGCTTGAGAATCTATCCTTTTCCCTCTCCCCACAACCCTACCTCCTCTTCTCTCTACCTCGTGTACTCTCTCTCTCGCTAGAATAAAGTTTAAAAATTAAAAAAAAAATAAGTAAAAATGATGCATACATCTGAAGGGAAGTGGGGAGAGGTTTGTGCCGATGTGGGGGTGGAGTGGGTGTGAGGTGGGGACCAAGTCAGGAGAAGCCTTTCCAGATCTGAGAGACCTCGCCACCAAGTTGGGGGCTGACCTATTAGCTGGTAGAGGCCCTGTCAGGGGATTTGTTAACAAGGGACAGCAGACCCACGATACCTTTGTATTGTGACATTCCCACATCCGTACACGTAGTCAACATGCCTCATCAATTTTCAACGGTGAATAGTTTTCTGCATTTGGTACGTGCCGCTCGCTTTAAATTTCTGTCATAGAGCTCCACTTTCGCCCTTATCTTTTATATATTCTGTTTACATTTGAATATCTATATTATACTGACTACAGTAAAAAAAAGTATATAATAAAGTCATTCAACATCAAGAACAGCTTTTTATCTGCTTTGTCAGAACATCGTTTAAACAGCTACATTCTCTTAACGCACAGTAGTTAAATAAACTCCAAGATTCTTATCCTGCAATAACCCATTAAATCATCTTAAATACTATGTCATAATGACAACTTGATGCAACCAGATGTGATGTTTGGGGATTTAAAAGAAATACTTTTCTAAAGACACAGCCTCCTGATTTTACGTTCTTGAGGCCGTTTGCACAGCTGTTAAATCTCACCGTTCCACTTTCTGTATATCACTTCTGTTCTGCCTCACGCATGGCATTACTGAAGTGCAAACGAAATGTTCCCCAGGACATTGTGATATGCACTTTTGGGAAATCTGCATCGGCCATGATTTAGTTCTCAACGTGAGATTTTCTCACTCCTGAAATGTGCAAATAAATCTAATCCCATTGCGACACCAGAGCACTAATATCAGGCCTTGCAAGATGCCCCTTGGTCTGGGCACCTTGGTAAGTCAGCTGAGCCCCAAAGGCCAGTATTCCTCATACCCAGGCTAGACAGAAGGCACGGGCTTGCATAATGCACAGCTGAAAAGTACAAATCCACATTTGGGTTAGGAATCTCCTCCTGACAGTGTGTTTTTAACGCCATCAAAAGAGTAACCTGAGACCTCCAGTTTCAGCCCTGCAATGAATTATTTATAAAAGGTGTAAGCTTCATAGTATTTGAAGTTTCCATGTCACACGGGATCAGAAGTGAACTTTTGAACTTCTGATTTTATCAGCTGGTATAAAAGTTGGCACAATTCAAAGTTGGGTATGTGATGAACCATCAAAGAGAGAGAACCCATTTGACAACCATGTTATACATTGTGTGCGGGGAAAGATAATGCCGCCATCACGCAGGAATCCTAGAAATTAGGCCATAACAGGCAGTGCAAGTGGGCCCTAATGAACCCGGATTCATATCTGTGGTGAAATTATATTGCTGGATAATGTTCTCGGAAAAGCTGCCATATTTCAGTCTGGAAAGAAGCCCATTGCTGATACAACAAATCAATTGATAAGAAGTGTCTTTATTGCACTCAATAAAAAAACCAGCACAACCCCAAATAAACATACATGGCTCATAAAACAAATTGCTCACCTAAAATGAATTACACTCTAAGTTTTTTTTTAAAGTAAATTACACAGAATATTCACTGATGTTTCCGTCCACTAAAGAGTAAGATTATAAACAGCACTAAAAGTAAATGTTTCCATGTTTCTTTTTAGTTTCTTTTTTTTTTTTTTTTTGTTCAATGTACAGGATTACCAAGAGCAAAATGTAAAAGAAAAAACAGTGGTAGAAATTGCCTGTTTTGTGAAATATAGGAAAAAATATACCATCTGTGATTTAGCACGGTTCTCAATATCCCATCTGTGATCTAAGCACGGTTCTTAACAAAGGCTGAATCCATTGTAGTTCAATATGATTTTTAAAAAAGTTTTCCTAAGAAGACTACTTTTGTAAGATGCTGGTGTTTTTGGCATGGCGTTCCTTCTGAATGAAATAGTAAATAGTAAATATGGCCTTTATGACTATTTTAAGAATTTGTCATTTTTGTTGCATGCAAGGGCTTTACAGTTCTGAAAAGCTAATAAACCAGAGCCACCTTCTATCACCTTGGCCCCAGAAGACTTGATAAATTGTTAATTTCAAATTAAAAAAAACTTGTTAATTTCAAATGAATTTTGAACCCTGTGTGATGGGTTTTCGTTTCTTCACGCATTGCTTAAACAAATATTTATTACCAAGAATCTTTTTCTTTCTTTCTTTCTTTTTTTTTTTTTTTGAGAGAGAGAATTCTAGAGAGAGCATGCATGAGTGGTGGTGGTGGGGAAGGTGCAGAGGGAGAGGGAAAGAGAGAATCTTAAGCAGGCTCAACACTCAGCTTGGAGCCCAATGTGCGGCTCAAACTCACGACTCTGAGATCAAGACCTGAGCTGAAATCAAGAGTCAGACGCTCAACTAATTGAGCCACCCATGCACCCCTATTACCAAGAATCTTGTTAGATGGGTTTCCATGTATGAGGGAATCTGAAAGTATTAAATGGTGCTATTATGTTTTAGTCAATGTAGTTCAGTTCAGTATTAATTAGAAAACACAACGGCTCATCCCATAGTAACCATCAATCTTTTCTCAGGATGATGCTGCCACCTACCCACTTCCCCCTGATGAACTCATTTGGTGATATGAAGCCACACGTGGGCACCCCCACCTGTCACCATCAAATAACATGAAAGCAGGGTTTCTCAACCTTAGCATTATTGGCACTTTTGAATGGATAATTCTGTGTTGGGGGGCTGTTCTGGACACTGTAGGATGGTGAGCATCATCTCTGGCCTCTATCCACTACATCCCAGTAGCATTCTACTCCCCCAGTGTGACAAACACAAATGTCTCCAGAAACTGCCAAATGTCTTCCACTGGAAAAAAAATCACCTTTGGGTGAGAATCACTCATATAAAAGGAGTTGTTAAATTTTCATATTAGCAATTGTTGGCAACTCTCAAGTTTTCTTTTTTTTCAGGGGCGCCTGGGTGGCTCAGTCGTTAAGCGTCTGCCTTCGGCTCAGGTCATGATCCCAGGGTCCTGGGATCGAGCCCCGCATCCGGCTCCCTGCTCCGCGGGAAGCCTGCTTCTCCCTCTCCCATTCCCCCTGCTTGTGTTCCCTCTCTCGCTGTGTCTTTCTGTCAAATAAATAAATAAAATCTTTTAAAAAAAGTTTTCTTTTTTTTCCCTCTTTCTCTCTTTCTCTTTGCAGAGAAACAGCCAGTGATTTGTACCTAGCTTCTTACAGTAAATAAAAATGGGATGGAGAATATTACTGATTATAGAAAGGAAGACAAAGTGGGAAGTGGTTTAGGAGGAGTTAGGGCTGCAAGAACTGTTTTGTAATGTGTGAAGATCAAACAGAGGTGGACAACACCATTGTAATTCAATACAGTCCAGTTCTCCAGCTACTTAAGACTGTTCTTAAACTAACCAAGTTGTCTCAAACCACTATTCCTTTCTTCATGCTGGGTCCTTGGGGTATGTGTGTGTATGTGTGTGTGTGTGGGGGGGGGCGTGTCCAGCCCTCCTTGGCCTGGAAAAATCCTTTTCATTTTGCAAAGCCCAGCTCCCATGTCTTCTCCATTTTTTCCTTTGAGGGTCTCCTAGGTCCCACTGAGACCTAGGAGAAGTTGGGTAACTTTTCTCTTTCTGCTTCCATGTTGTAGACTTCTGTTAATTTCAATTTAGTGCTTTTCATATTCTGCTCAATATTTCAGTTAAGTGGTTGGATACCTGCCTCTCAAGATAGTATAAACTCTTTGAAACTAGGCTGTCATCATTGCTGCCTATAACATCTAGGCTAGGGATTGCATTTGGCTGTGATTGATGGAAATCTGGCTTAAAAAAACTGAAATAGGGAGCTTGTTTCCTTTATATCGTAAGAAGCCTAGAAGTAGGCAGCTGAAGCCACTGGTTCAGCAACTCGGCAACAAGTCTACATCTCCAGACTTCTCTGGGCATTTCCTTCTTGGTTGCAAGACGGCGGCAGCTCAGCCAGCCTTCTTTTCTGTGTTCTGGGCAGGCAAGAGTAGGGTTCTCCAGAGATGAGCACACTTGCCTTGTATCTCTTAGGTCAGAACTGACTCACATGGCAATTCCTAAGGGTAGACCAGGGGTGGGTGGGTGGGGTGAGTGTTGAGTTTTATACTCTGTTATAGAAACTGGCAAAAGAAAACAGGTTGGAATAGGTTTCAAGTTAGTCACCTTCCAATGGCTGACACCGTGCTAAGTGCTTGTGTAAGGGATGTGAGGTTAGACTGCGCTCCAGCAAGAACTCTTCCTCGTAAGGCCTTAGAAGAACAATCTCCAGCACGTTAAGAAATGTAAAAAATTTAAGAAATTTCCTCAAGTGTGCCATGAAACTATAAATCAGGCCTCAATTCAGCCGTTGCTTTCAAAAAAGAGTTTAATACATATTCGTGCATCCTTCTCTTTTGCTCTGATTCTTCATGGCACAGAGGATGGATTCAATAAAAGGAATATGTAGGAGAAGGCACAGAAGTCAGACTGAGGGGGCGTCTGGGTGGCTCAGTTGGTGAAGCGTCTGCCTTTGGCTCAGGTCATCATCTTAGGGTCCTGGGATCGAGCCCTGCGCTGGGCCCCCTGCTCAGTGGGGACTCCCTCTGCAGCTCCCCCTGCTTGTGCTCTCTCTCTCTCAAATAAATAAATAAAATCTTTAAAAAAAAATAAAAGAAGTCAGACTGAGAGGAGTGTGAGAGGAGGTGGGGCGGAAGGAAGGCACAAGTGTGATTTTATTGTGTTGTGCCATGAGATACCAGAGCCAGGAGGACCTGGAAGGCAGAAAGAAATTTGGATGGCCAACATGAACTGTGGTGTCACACTGGCACTGGGCTACAGGGGTCACATGTTAAAACGTGACTTTTCAGACCCACGTGAAAATTTACATAAAGACATCTAATAACCATTTGAGATATAGTCTACCCCCGCCCCCCGCCCCCCACCCAGTCTTACTGCTTCCCCAAGTAGCCTGCATGAAGCCCAGAAATTTGTGTGTTAGGGTGTGTGCTTGTATTTTTTTCTCTCTCAAATATGCATATTGAGATCTTTAACCTGTAACAACAGTGTTAGTAGAAAACATTCATTTTATTTTCTTCTTCAGTAAGTGTGGACAATTTTAACCAAGAATGGCCACATTGTTTTCTTTTCTTTCCCTAAGTCAAACTCTTGTCTATTGAGTAGAGGCTCACTTTGGAGTTGCTTTAAACAAAAGAGCACATTTTGTTCTGAAATTTACTAGGGCAAACCTCAGCCTCCCTGTCTCTGGGCTTCCCTCACAGAAGAGCTCACTAAAGGAACATTTTCCCCTAGCAAGAGATCTGCAGATCCACATTCCCCCGTCCCCCACCCCCACCTCGTTTCCCTAGAGATTTCTTTCACTTCATCTGGTCTTGGGTATGATAAATGACATGGGGCTAGTGGTGACCTGTATGCAAACTCAGAGAAAGAAAAATGGGGAGTAGAAAAATAGTATTTCCCTTTTCTTATCTAAAATAATAAACTTATAAAAAATAAATAAAATAAAATAATAAACATATCTAATTGATTTGTCGGTCTTTTCTCATGAAACAGTAAACCCTATTAGGAGAAAAGATGATAAATTATGGGGGGAGGATCTTTGCAAAGGTTTGTCATTGGTTGGTAATAATGGTAGTGAGGGTGCAAGATTGATCACACCTGGCTGGCTCTCAATTCATTGAGTCCAATCGCCTGTCATTGGCAGCTGGGCCAGGAAACCCAAGTGTTCGTGATGTTTCTATTCCATGCAGTTTGTCCCTAATCATCCCAATGGACAATTAATGCGGGGACATCTATGCATTTGGCTAAACTACAGATTTATGTTTGTATTTCCTACAAGCTCCTGAGGATAATAATTATTGTTTTGTTTGTGTGGGCTTTTTTCCCCCCTTTATTATTCACTTTTAGGTGTCCTGATAATGGCTTTGTACATTATACTCTTTTTGTCTCTTCCTAAAAGGAAGTTTAAGAAAATTTGAAAATTTGCAGAATAACACATAAAATGTGATAGCATATTATTAAATATTATATTATTAAAAACAGCCAATGCTTCTATACTTCTGTAATTGTGTCTGTATCTATGTTAATGCACAGAAAAAAACGTCTAGAAAGATGCTCACTACCCTGGAGAGGCTGGGGAATGGGGAAGGGTTATAACAAGAATATATTCATTTTTCTCTAGTACATTTGAAAACAAATACAAAAGAACTGTTTAAAATAAAGGAGGAAAAAAGAAAGGTCCTGAATCTCCTTACACTAACAAAAATGCTATTAGACTTCTGTGATTTTTCCTTCTAATCTTTTTTCACTTGTATATATCATACATAGTTTTGCTTTGAGTGAACATGACATTGTTTAAAATCAGAGAAGGATGAGAAAGAAAACCACTGTTGGGTAAATCCACCATCCGCATTGTCCCATGTAATTATGTAAGTGTTTGGGAAATGCTAAACATCCTTTTAGGGAAAGCCTCCTTCCCTTTATCTATGAGCACCCTCCACCCATCCTTGTCTTTCCCTCCTAATTTCCAAAAGACTTCCAAAATTTCCAAAGGATTTCTTAGACTTCCTTTTAGGAAGAGACATAAAAGAGTATATACCATCATGTGTAAAATAATGACCATAACTAACATTTGGTGACACTGTTCTAAAGTACTTTGTGTGAATTAACCCATGTAATCCCCATAGATCTGTGAGTTACAGGTATGGTTGTTACCATTTTACTGAGGAGGAAACTAAGGAAAGGACAGAGAAGCTGAGGAAACTGTTGACAGTCACACAGCTAGAAAGTGGTGGACCTGGGATACCCATGCAGGGAATATGGCTCCCAAGTCTCCATGGTAGTTTCTACCACACTGCCCCAATATTAATAGATCCTTGATAGTAAAAACACATGATACTATGTGTCTATCTGAGTCTTTAAATTTTACACAAAGGAGGTTACACCATACCTGCTCCTCTGCACCTTGTTTTTTCACCTTTTAAAAGAGGTCTTTTTTTCATAGCTTATTGAAGAATCTTATTCTTTTACTTTATTGCAGAATTTTCTATTGCAGGGATGCAACTCTACTCATAAATGTTATAGTCCTTTTTTTCTGTTTCTTTTTGGTGTTGTTTTTCACTTGTATTGCTTTATTTATGTTTTCTCCCTCCTCTGGGGTCAATTTTGTACCTTGTATTTTTCTAGAAAATACTTAATTTCCTTCTCTGTTATTTCTTTCCTTTTCTGCTCTTACCTTTATTATCCTCTTCTATTACGTGGGTATATTTTTTTGTTGTTTTTCTTAACTTCTGGAATTGGATATTTAAGTAATTCGTTTTTACTTATTTCATTTGTAGGTTTTTAATGCCATGAATCTAGATAAACACATTTCCCCCCCTCTGATATTTTGCTTAAAAAAAATCTGTGAATAATTTAAGATACTGTTAAAACTTTCTGGTTGGTTGACTTTTTCCCTTCTAATTCACCCTTACACTTTCCGCCTTCTATTACACTTCTTGTTCCTGCCTCGCATGTCCTGGTTGATGATCATTACATCTTCATATTTTATATTTTCAAGTTGATGATGTAAACTTTATCTTGTCTACTCCTATTTCCCATAGTAAGTTAGTTTTAATTGTTTATTTAAATAAATTCGATGCTCACACACAGCATTTTGTGTCCCGAATTTAAAACTAAACATGATCATTTTGTTCTTTATCCTTTTCGATGAAAGCAAGGGTAGTATTTTACGTGTATCATAAGGTACTTGGCGGCTCCTTCAACATTGGATGTTTAGATTTCTTCCCATTTTCCTTTCTTGCATGTTATACTGTAACCGCTGTTTTTAAGGATTTATCTCCAACCCCAGATCCTGCATTATTTCCACAGTGAGAGAGCTTAGTAGGTGGGACTGTGAGTGAGTGGTGGTTTTGAAGTCTCTGGTAATTTATACCTCTCCGCCTTGGGAGGCCCTGACTCTTGCAGGAATCGTGCTAGACTGCCCTCCTCTGGCAGCCATTTTAACTGCAGACACATTTCCATTCCCCGGTTCCTTCTACGGTTGGTAGCCAGACCTGGACCCGGAATTCAGTGAGACAGATGCCTTGGCAGTGAAGCCGGTTTCTCCTTATTTCTAGAACCTTTTTTTTTCTTGATGTTCAGCATGTTTCCTGGACTGAATTTCAGAACCTTTCCCCAAATTCTACCTGAGAGTTGAGATTGACTGCATTACTTTAAGAGAACCATAGAATTTGGACTCCTAAGAATCCATTTTGGAATCATTTTCTTCCCCATAATTTTCATATCCTTATCTGTATAAAAATCTACCTGCTCTGTTTTACTTTCATACAAAACCCTGCAAATATTTTCGTCAAGTCAGTACCCAGCAGGTGCTAACCTCAGATATAACATATTACCTTTGTACTTTAAAAAAGGTTTTCTTACCAAAAACCAACACACAAAGGCTTTCTTACCTATTTTCAGTAGTAAGGGGCAGCTCGGTTGGGGCTGCCTCGTTGACGTGCCCACAAGTGAGGTTTGAGAACAATCTATTGCTATGAAATAACTTTTTCCTACAATGGTGTTGAACACAAGATGACCCAGACTGAGCTGATTCTCTTGTCCCCAGATCACTTCAAGCCAGTCCATTGAGCCCCTCTCTTAGGCCTTCCTACTACCTTACCTTCTACGCCCTACCGGTCTTATCTACCATGTATCACTCAATATCCATCCTTTCTCTCTCTCCTCCTGCTAGCGCCCTGCCTCATCCAAGCTGCCTCAGGATCTCACCAGGACTCCTGCACTGGCCTCCAGCTGGTCTTCTCCTTTCAAACCTGCCCTTTCAGTCCCTTACTTGGTACAGCAGTCTGGGGGATTTTTCTAACATGAAAATTTTTACTTAAAAGCCTTCAGCAGCCACTACAAGTCTTGTGGTTAAGTTCAAATTCATTAATAGGACAGGTTATGCTCTCTGTCCAGTCTGTGGGTTTTGTGCATGCTCTCTCCTCTTCTGGAACGTTCTTCTCTCCCTTCTCTCTGTGGCTAAATCCAGTCCATCCTTAGTGCTAACCTTAGATTTTACTTCTCCAGAGAAATCTTCCTGCATCTTCCAGGTTCCCTGGATATGGTTCCCTGTCCCACACTTGTCACATTGTACTAGTTCCAGCTGATGAGCCCCTAAGTTCTCTAAAGTTAGGGCTATCTTGGTTTTGTGCACTCTATCAATTAGAAATTTTACCTGACTGTTAGTAACAGAGACTAAACAGAATAAGATAAAAGGATATTTTTCTCACATATCACAGTCCTGAGAAAAGTACCTCAGAGCTGGTGTGGGGATTCCATATGCCCATTGGAGAACCAAGTTCCCTATATTGCTGCTGTGAATCCTTAGTCCTTGGCTCTCATCCTTAAGGGCACCTCATGGCCCAATATGGCTGCCAGAGCTCTAGCCATTACAGCCGTGATCCAGACAGGAAAAAAGAGGAAAGAGAGAAGGACAAAGAAAGTCTGCACAGCCATTTGTCTCCCCTTTAAAGAGCTTTCTCATAATCCTTCCTAATAATGTCTGCTTCTATCTCATTAGTCAGACCTTGTAACATGGTGATACCTAGCTAAAAGGTCCGTTGGGAATTAATCTTCCCCTAGGTATAATGCCACCCCAGCTAAGGTTGGGGTTCTGTTACTGGGAAAGAAGATGGGAATGGGTATTTTCAAACAACCAGTAACTTCTGCTATGGTCATTCTAGTATCTCAAGGTCTACCTTTTTGAGTTCTCAGTAGATTTTTATGGAAGAGTGAATGTGCCTCACTCCAACCAGAGGAGCAGACAGCCCTGGACACAGAGGGTAAAGGAAATCAAATAGCAGACAGCCCTGGACACAGAGGGTAAAGGAAATCAAATCAAATCAAATAGGGTAAAGGAAATCAAATCCACCCCATAGGAAATGTTTATACTTAGGTCAATAGAAACCATCTCCCTTACAATGATGAGCATGACCCATCTGTAAGTGACATGGCCACACCTGTTTCCCTGAGCTGCTCTTTGCTCTGGGTCTAGCACCTGGAAGTAGGTGAGTGTGGCAAAGAGATTCCTGGACTTGGGGGTCAAGGCTAGGGTTCTAGGCTTTGCTCTGTAACTAACAAGCTAGCTGGCTTTGTTCTCGTCACTTACCCTTCTAAATCATTTGCTTCAGTTGTAAATTAGGGCTGGTGCCATCGTTTCTATTCACCTGCTGTAGGGTGGGGGGAGCCTAAGAAGATAATAAGATAATGTCTTAATGAGATAATATGTGGACATGCAGGCCTGATCAACAGTGGGCCTGCACCCACCTGGGGTCAGCTGTTTACAATGGTGCTTTCCAAGCTATGATGTGCCTACACATCACTTGGGGCTCTTATGAAATGAACATCTGCTTCAGTAGATCTGGTGTGATGCCTGAGGCTGGTGCTCTGCCCTTTGGAACTCCCGGGCCAGCTCCACCTTATGGAACTGCGGGGAGGCTCTGGGGTGAGGAAAGAGGAGCTTAGTGCTAGGGGTCTCTGATCTGAGCACTCCAAGGATTCTGCCTTCACCCGAAGAGCTGCATTTCCTCATCCTCTCTTGTCAAGCACATTCCCTACCCAATGGAGCATGTGTTCCCCAGTGAACCTGCCCGTGTCCTCTGGGGAAGTTTTGGGAGTGTGGCCTTGACCTTCTTCATGCCTTTGCTTTGCTGGGTCAGGTGGTGTTCAGACCTTCACTGATGGCCAGATCATTTCTTAATCCTTGTGTCGCAAAAATCTCCACTTCAAATAAATGGAAACCGTAAACAAACAAACAAACAAAACACCATTCAGATAAAAATAAAGTGCACAAAGCAAACAGAATGTATAAAGTTGGATTTGCTGATAATCAATAAACACCTTGCAGGACTTGATATGGACGGCTCTGCTTACCCTCACTGCCCTTTAACCTTTGCAAGCACAGAGCCCCAGCCTTGGCCTCACACCCCATACTCTGAGACCATGTCTAGGCCCAGGAAGGAAGGGCAGAAGTAGGGATTTTTGTTTGGCTAGCATCACAAAACTGGCTTGGTTTTAAAAATGACGTTAAATTTTTCAGCTTATGAAAACAATCGATACTTATCTGAAAATGAAGGTGGGGGACAGAAAATGTAGAAGACAATCTTTCCTATGTGGGTATCACACTGCTTCTCTGTCTCCCCCTGTCACTAATGAGCATGAATAGAAGTTGTGCCCTTGATTTCTTGGTGAAGTTGAGTAACACAGAGCCATTAGACAAATGAAGGGGTGTGTTTTCTGTTTAATCTTTGGACCAATGTGTGAAGGTAGGACCTATGTTATTCGCATTCTATAGATGAGAGAACTGAGGCCACGACCTTACTGGGTTATGGTGGTGATTTTTTTTTAAACGTGCAATATACGTAGGAAAATATCTAAATTCTGGCACCATGTGTTATAATTGTGGTGAGACTTGGCCTAAGCACTAGCATTCTGGGATGCACTGCAGGGACTCCCAACTCAAAGTAGGAAAATCAAATATGGCCTCTCAGAGGAAACGCCAAACAGGAATGGGCTAAGTGAAGAGGGTGGGGTGGGAAGGGCACAGCTTCCAGGCACTATGGTGCATTCCTTGGTTGTAAAGTCTTTGCAGGAGATGAGAGGGACATCCACTTCCTCTTTGCCTTCTTCATAATAGGCATGCAAAATAGGTGTATTGACCATAATAGCAATACAATCTTCCAGAAACCAAATCTAGGGCCATTTTTGGCCTCAACAGTTACTTGTGCAAATTACAAATAGATGATCCCTCTGGGGGTAGGTGTTAGGTACAAGGAAAAGGCACCCTCCCTAGACCCTACTCTAGAGCTTATGGCTTTGGGCTTGGCCCCCACTTAGCCCTTGTTAGGTATCTTGTTCCGTGCACCCACTGCACACCACTACCCGTCGGAAGTCCTTGGTCATGGCCCTTGGCCCCTGAATACTGTGGCCCCACCTCCCCTATCCCTGACACTGGGGAGAGGTAGCAAGTGTGGGTCCCATTGGCATGGAGGCATAATAACCAACACCAGATACTTTAAGACTGGATTTTGATGGGGGCAACAGGAAACAATCTCTGAAGGCCCCAAGTGCCTGAAGAGAGTGGAATGGAAGCAGCTCTGTGGATAAAACAGGCAAGTTGAAATGCCCAGAGATAGGCTTTTCTTCTTTCTGGAGATTCCCAGAGTGGCCTTGCTTAAACATGCCCTTTCTTGTTCCTTGAGAATAACTTCAGGGAAAATAATTTTATTTGTTCCTCATTATTTTTATGTGACTAATAAATCACATATAATTCTGGCACTTCTTCCTAATAGCAATTAGAATAAACAATAAGAATCATTTCAGCTGCTTGACAATTAGGGTTCTAATGAGTGAAATGGAAGTTGTGTGATGAGGATTTGGACAATTCATTAGTTGGAAACATAAGCACTTAAAAAAAAACAAACTAATGAAGTCTTTAGCTAAATTATTCAAAACATAACGAAAAATTGGACAGGAGGGACAGATGCCAGAAATAGGCCATATTCTTCACATTGGAGGGGGAAAAAACATTCTGAGACAAATCCTAAAAAGGATTTAAGAATCAAGAGTCAGAATGGTGTGAAATCTTCCTATCACTGAATGGTGCAAGCGCCACAACATATTCATATAAGGAGGCAGTTTCCACCATGTTCAAAGGCTTCGTCACTTGGCCTGACTATATCCCCACTGATTGAGTATTTCTCAGCTGAGGAAGATCAGAGAGGTTGGGCCACTTGCCCAGAGCTACCCAGCCACCTGACCCAAATGCCCATCTCTCTACCTGTGCACCCTGCCATTTCCAAGGGCCAAGGTAAATTTCTCCTGAGGGGACATTTTAGAAATGGCAGAAATCAACACAGGAAATGCGGAAGTGGAGGTAATCTGTATCTCCGTTCCTCCTTCCTTTTAACATAAGTATAATTTCCTATAGTAAAATACACAAATTTTACCCAAGTGTACAATCTGTGAATAGATGCACCTATGTGCATACCGCTCAAATCAAGGACTAGAACACTTCCACATCCTAGAAACGTCCACTGTGCCCCCTCTAAGTAATCAGCACCCCAGAGACAACCGGTGATCCGCTATCACAGTAGGAAAGCTGTCTTGTTCTAGAATTTCATATAAAGGGAATCATAGAGTATTCAGTGTTTCGTATCTGGCTCCTTTCACTCCACAAAAACCATGCTGTGGCACATATCAGCAGATCGGCCCTTTTGATTGCTGTGAGCGATTGCCGGGTATGAATATACCACAATTTGTTCATCCATTCTGCTGCTGATAGACATTTGGATTATTTCCAGCTTTGGACTATGATGAATGAAGCTGCTTCGAGCATTCTCACGGCACCCACATTTTGTGGCCATCAGCGCTCCTCCCTAGAAGGGGAATTCCTGGGTCACAGGGTGGGCTATGTTTAATTTCACTAGAAAGTGCCGTATGATTTTTTAGCTATATCTTTTTTTTTTTCTTTTCACATTAGCACTTCAACTCAGACTTTACCCACAGGCAAGAGTCACAAAACTTAGAGCTTTGGGTATCTTTGGGTTCCCTGGTGAGCAGTTCTTCCAATCTCATTTTAACTAAGGAAAATCTGGTAAGTCCATCAGAGTCTTGTGTTCATCAAGTTTGGTCTGTACGTTTCTGTGAGGGGTTGAGTGTTACAAAATTAAAAAAAAAATATATGGTGTTTTACGGAGCAAGTACAAATGGGAAGGCAGGAAGAGCCCATGGATGGAGCAGAACCCGTTCGCTCCCGGAGCGGTCCTGCGGGAACCAAGCACTGGCCGCCTCCGGCTGCCTGGCTGCGTGGCGCCACCTAGCGTCGGCCGGGCTCCGTGCCGGGCTTGCTCAGCGCCTCGTTTCCTTCGGGCGTAGGAAATCACCCGGCGTCCTGTCCTGGTGCCATCTTGTGCCAAAACCCGCAGAGCTCTTCTCAGCATCCTTGGCTTTCATCTTGCATAGTTCCTGAGCCTTCTGGAAAGGGCCCTCAGGGCGCTTGACATCTCGATCCCCAGTCCTCGCTGTGCCCTGAGGCTCCAAGAGCCTGAAGACCATGGACAGCGCTAAACTGCACCCGCGGCCCCTCCTCCCCTCAGTCCTTCCCACTGTGCCCCTAAGTCCTTCCCTCCTGGACATCTCTCAGAGGATGGAGTCTTATTTTAGAAGTCCTTTGGGGAAGCCAGAAAGGGGAACTGTGAACACTGAGAACTTAACTTCTCTTGAATTGGTGTGCCAGGTTGTGGGGTATTTTAAAAGGCGAAAGATTCCTAGGATTTGAAGAGCCACCAGAATATATGTGGGGCGTTTTATATTTAATGATTCAACAGGCTTCCGAGGCACCTATCATTAACCCATTTTATAAATTGGGAAAAGGAGATTCAGAGAGGTTCAGTATTTTTTTCCCAGGTCTCACAGCCATTCCGGAAAGAACCAGATCTCAAACACACCACTGGCTGATTCCTTCTAGGAAAACAACACTTCTTCTGATCCCCCCCGCCCCTTTGTTTCCTCCCCCCACCCTTTACATCTTGTCCTGCTCTCCTGGGATACTCATAAAATGTCGCTCCTCCCACTTTAGATGTCACAGGTCACATGGTTGGAAGGAACTCCTGTTGGCCCTTACAGACCACTGCCTGGCTCCCAGCCAGCAGTCCTGAGTCTCCTGGAGGGGCTCAGACCAACCGTGCGTGTGCCCACATTTCCTCGCCCCTCCCCTGTGACCTTCAGCTCTTTGCTTATATGAAAAAGAATCCCTCTGGGATTTGAGATGTGTGGGTGCTTTAGCTCCCTTTCCCCAGGAAGGGATGCTGATAGTGAGGCAAGTAGAAAAATAAAAATCCAGAGCAGGAAGGGTCCTTGAAGTTCATGTAGTTCTGGTGCAGAGGGATACTGAGGGAGGAGGAGCATGTCCTAGGGACAGATCCTGCATGAGTCGGTGGTGTGGATCTCAGAGACAGGGTGGGTTACCATGTTCTTGGCTGTCTAGGCGCTGTCCCTGTGTGGAGAGAGGCATACAGGGTGTCCATGGGGAGTGGATAGAAAGGCATGCACAGACAAAAATGAAACTGGAAGGGAACAGTCACCTGTCCGAAGGGCCTTATGAGTCTACAAGTATGCCCCTGACCAGTCTGTGTAGAGACCCTCTATTAGGGGTTGAATTGTGACCTCCCCCCACCTCATTCATAGGTTGAGGCCCTAACTCCCAGGACCTCAGGAGGTGACCTATTTGGAAATAGAGTTTTTCAGAGGTAGTCAGGTTAAAATGAGCTCATCAGGGTGGGCCCTAATCCAATATGACTGGCAAAATAAAAAAAGGAGAGTTGGAGACAGACAGCTCCACTGGGAGAACACCATGTGAGGATGAAGGCAGAAGCCAGGCTGATACTTCAACAAGCCAAGGGACACTAAAGATTGTCAGGAAGCCACCAGAAGTTAGGAGAGAGGCCTGGAGCAGGTCCTTCCCGTAGCTGCTAGAAGGAACCAGCCCTGCAGACATCCTGATCTCAGACTTTCAGCTTCCAGAATCAGAATCATGAGACACTAAATTTCTGTTTAAGCCTCGCCCCCTGCCACCTCCCCAACCCACCCCCCGAGGTGCGCTCTGTATAGCAGTCCCCGGAAATGAGCCCAGGCTGTATGGTGCTCACTGAGTTGATGAAGGTAGGCTCATGTATGATCATTGCACTGATGTTACATGCTTCTTTGTAGGTGAGGGACTGTGTTCTGTATTTGCTAAAGATTGCGATCTTTTCCCTCAAAACTCTGGGTTGTTCCCCCTGAGTAATGACTACTAGGTGACCATTAGAAGTGTGAAACTCGGGCGCCTGAGTGGCTCAGTTGGTTAAGCGACTGCCTTCGGCTCAGGTCATGATCCTGGAGTCCTGGGATCGAGTCCCATATCGGGCTCCTTGCTCAGCAGGGGGTCTGCTTCTCCCTCTGACCCTCCCCCCTCTCATGTGCTCTCTCTCTCTCATTCTCTCTCTCAAATAAATAAATAAAATCTTAAAAAAAAAAAAAAAAGAAGTGTGAAACTCTTGGGGCACCCGGGTGGCTCAGGCAGTTAAGCATCCGACTCTTGATTTCAGCTCAGGTCATGATCTCAGGGTTGTGAGGTCGAGCTCTGTGTCAGGGAGCCCGCTTGAGAGTCTCTCTCTTCCTCTCCCTCTGGCCCTCCCCACCCCAGCCCCCCACCCTCACATGTTCTCTCTCTCTAAAAAAAGAAAAGAAAAAAAGAAAAGAAAGAAATGTTGAACTCTTGTCTCCCAAACCAATCTCAGGTTGAGGGGGAAATAACCTATAATTGCAGGACCAGCACTGGGGAGAGGGAAATGAGGCACCCAGGGTGAAAAATTTAAGGAGGCCCCCTCTCAGGTGCTGACCCTCCACCAGCACTGCTCCATGCCCCCTTAAACTCTGCCCCCTACGTGCCTCTTTTGCCTTACCCTGGTCTAGACCCTGTACATTCGTACCTGGAGCCAAAGAGAAGGAGATAAGCCTGCAGGATGTCTAGAAACTGCTATGTGATTGCAGGAACTGCTGTCAAGAAACCGGAGATGATTATAGAGAAGATGCTTCTGGACAAAGCCTTTGTTTCCCTGAGGTTTCTCCATTGGCATAGCTGGGTATAGGACCAGTGTCATGATTTTCATTTTTAGTAATTCTCAGAAGACGATTTTGAAAGAATCCAGGGACTCCATCAGCAAACATGTCCCGATTGCATAAGCTCGAGCTGGCTTTGCCATGGTGCTGGGAGGGCAGCAAGACCTGCAGCTTCGCTCAGGGACAGCCAGCGTGGGCAGAGCCCGAAGAACAGTTATTTTCCACATGGCAGGACCAAGCCGAATGATGAGACTTTTATTTTTAACTCTCAGTGACAGATCTCCCCTCATAGGAATCTCAGATGAGACACCCGGCCTTACACCATTGAATTAGGCTTGCCAGATTTAGTAAATTAAAAGACGGGTCACCCAATGAAATTTGATTTCTGGATCACCAATGAATAATTGTTTAGTATAAATATGTCCCAAACGTTGCATGAGACATATTTACCTAAAATTATTATCCTTTATCTGAAACAAATATAACTGGGTATCCTGTGTTTTATCTGGCAAATTCTATCTGGAGCCCGTATAAGGCAATTACCCAGAATGATTGCTGATATTTTTAAGAGCACACAATAGTATGATAAGGTATGGAGGGTTGTGGCTCGTGAAAGTTTTGACCACTCCCCGCCCTTGAGGTTTCTATCCAAAAAGAGAGCCATTAATCTCAGTTTTTCCAGTGCTTCTAATTGTGTAGGCAGGCATGTTTCACTTAGAAGAATTCAAGCTCCATTTTTTGGCTTAAAGAGATGGGAATGGTATAGCAGCCTGTTTGGAATTTAAATGCGGTCCAGCCTCGAAGACAAGTCTTTCGTGACTTAGAGCTGTTTCCTTGAGGCTTTCTTCAAGGGTTGGTGTTCAGGGACTGTCTTTGAATGTAAATTACATTTTTTAAAAATAATTTGTTCTCAAGGACTGCCCAAGCAATGCGGCTGAGAGGAACATCCTCGTGACAGATGTGATTTGGACTGGTGTCCTTGGCAACTCTATAGGACAAGGGGGAAGCCAGGGTCTTGTTGTTGGGAGTGCTCCTAACTGTCCCTGCACCCACACGTCCATCCCTTCATCCATCTGCCAGACACCTGGGTTAGGCACAGATGGAGAAGAGAGAGAAAAATGATACAGTTATATTCTTGAAGGAGCCTACAGTCTTTTAGGGAATACAAGCATGTAAATAAGCAATTCTAATAAATTGTGACTTTGTTATAATAGAGGTTGATACTATGGATTATGGAACTACGCAGAGGCAGGATTTAATTTAGGTGAAGGAGAGGAAAGAAGAACACATTTTCAGGAGGTACTGAGGCCTTAGTAAGTCTGGAAGGATGAGGATGAGTTATGTGGCTAGGTGATATATTTAGAAGATTGAAGCAAGAATCATTGGTCATTATTTGGGTAGAGACTACAGAGGGAAGGCAGAGGGAGGAATCAAAGTTGAGTACTAGATTTCTGGCTTGTTACCCACCTCCTTAGGCTTGGACCTTCAAAGTAGTCACTCTTAGAAGTGAGTCACTAGACCACAATCAATATTGGGAAGACTTCAAAATATTCATTCTCTGTGAGCTTGGTAGGTCTCACACTATTCAATGAGAAAGAGTCACCTCTCCTTTCTGGAAGCCAAGACACAGGAGGGCAGACTAGCAGACTGAGTTACTAAATACGCACATGTCCGATATCACCGTAAATGTCAAAGGTTTCCTTTTTTCCCTGATACTTTGGCATCCATAGTTTCAGAAGTAGAGCATATCTATGAGATCACAGGGGAAATAGAGTGGATGTAGGGAAGAGGAAGTCAGCTGTGCGGTCCTGCTGGGTATGGGGGTTGCTGCTTCCAGAGAGCTGCCCAGAGAACTTGACGCATCAAATTTGGCAGATTGCCCTTAAAAATCGGACTATGTCACTGGGTGGCACACTTCAACAAAATGGGAGGTACTGAGTTCCATAGATAGTATTTTTGGGCAAAATGTACTAGATGAGCTTACAGATTGTATTTTCCATGTCTTCATGACTAATGTTTGCAATTACTAATAGTTGGGGACAGTTCCCACTGGAACAGACGTCTTCAGTATTTTTTTTAATATAAAATTAATCATGTAAATTCCCTGGGACTTGGTGTTTTATTAAGTCTCTCTATCTCTTTCTCTCTCTCTCTCTCTTTCCCTTTTCAGAGGAAAGCTTTGTGCTGTGCACGCCTAAAAGATTTTTTTTTTTTTTTTAAGTGAGATGTGCATTCAAAGCGAAGTGGACGGGTTTCTGCTCAGAATTCAAACAAATGCCTTTTCTGGTCAAAATGATGAAAGGATCTAAAAGACAACTCTTTGATCAACTATCAGATGATACTTTTGTTCTACACCAGTGCAGCTTGCAGAATGTTTATTTGGCAATAGAAAAAAGGTCACCATTTTAAGGCAGTTCAGAAACCAAATGTTCCCATAATATGGCAGCTTTCTCACAAAGCACCCCTTGGCTTTGCTGCTTTGGAATCTGTGCTTTTGACAAGCTCAAGCTCTCTTAGATGTGTGGTGTGTGGGGGGGAGGGCAGCGGCGGTGTTTGGAGGTCTGTGAATTGCAAAAAACGGAGGTCTCCGCTGCAAGGAAACTATTTATATCACAAGGTGAGTTCTTTAAATAAGAAAAGGAGGTGGTGGAGGGAGAGCATCTGGGCTAGGTGCGACATATGTAGAAACGGAACAGCGTGTGCACAGAAATTTGAATCAGGTTGTGTTTTTTTTTTTACTACCCAATCCTTTCTTTTAAGCAGCATTTGCGCACCCCCTCCCGCAACAGAAACCTCCCTAATTAGCTCCTGCAGAATGTGTCTCTTTACTGCCACCTGTTGTTCAGGAAAATATTAGGGCTCAGTTGGGGGCCCTAGGAGCCGGTGGGGACTCCTGAGGTGCTGTCTCCGTTCCCCATGGCCATCTCACTGGAAGGAACCCTTGGAGGCACAGGTTACCGAGGTGACGTAAGCCACGCTCATCCAGAGCCTGCAGACGGAGCTGGAAAACGACACAGTTTCTTGACACTGAGCAAGCTGCGCACTTCGTTGCTAATCGTTATTGATTTAGAGTCTTAAAAAGCTGTGCTTCCCGTTTCAAGAGAAGCGATGGGAAGTATTTTAGAGGGGGAAATTGCCTCTTCAAACGATATGAAGGAAAAAGAAAGTGAGTGGAAGGAATCCAAGGTTGGGATTGTGCTAAACGCTATCTCAGCCTTCGGTATGCTAATTACAAATGCCGGGGAAAGTTGAAACTAATCACAGGCTCGGGTCAAAGCCCCAGTCACCGCAAGTTAACCCAAGTGGCCCACTGTATACATTATATTTATTTTTGCTTCTCTTGGGTATAGTAAATGTGTCTGGTTTTGTTCATTAAAGCCTCAGATTGAGCTTATTTGGTTAACATCTGTTAGGACGAGGGTCTTACTCTTAATTGGTACCATCTGGAAAGGAGGAGGAACACACAGAGGATCATCCTAATGGATTGAAGGCCCAGCCCTTATATATCTTGCAAAAAACTTGTTTTTGTTTGTTAAGCTGGTATTATATACAGATATACATACATACATGTACATATATACGTGCATATACATATATATATACACAGATACATACATATACATATTTTATATGTAACATATATATAAAATGTTTGCTCATGTGAGAGACTATAATTTTATAATTTTACCACCCAGCAATACAACAAAAAATGATCGGGATATGAGAGTCGCTCATTTAAGGTACCAGCAAGATGCGTAGGATGCTAAGGATCTTCCTTTGCTGGGATTTCTCCTCTTTGCAGCTCCCTAGTGCTTATTCCGGGCATCTTCCTCTGGCTCTGGTTTCCATAGCTGCAGCGGGCAGGTCCTCTCCACTTGCACACAGATGCCATTCTGCGCTCAAAGCCACAATGCCAAGGGCCATATTAGTGTTTCTGGGCTTTAGATCTCTCTTTATGTAATTTGAGAGCTCATTAATAAGTACCATTTTGTGAAATTGAGAAATAGAGAGGGAGTCCTGGCATTAAAAATAAAATCGGAGAAGAATTGAGTTAGGAACACAATGCACTTCTTTTTTTTTTTCCTGCTTATGTCGATTATAGTCTGGAGATAAGTGGGGACCCAGACACTCCGCTGCTTGGCCCCCACCAAAACCTCTGCAGGAAGCAGAAATCCGAGTAGACTCTTAGGATTGATTTCCAGAGGCATCTTAGCTATGGAAGGGCTGCTTCTAAGATTCTAATTTTATCCCATTTAATTCTTGCCATCCTGTCCTTGCCGGGAAGCTTACTTGTGTGTGTGTTGAAGGGGGTGGTAATAAGCTTTTGAGGACTGGCCTGGAGAAGTCTCTTCATGGGGATTTGGAGTGTGTGGGGGGGTTTCCACCTCTTCAAAATTTCCTCTGCAGGGGACTAGAAAACCTAGAAAACTCTGGCTGAAATGGGAAGTCACTTCTTCAAACTCCAACTTCTCGTACTTTCTGGTGAAGGGAGTCAGGTCATGCCGCCATGATACGCCATGAAGCTGGCCCATGACATGATGATATGCATGACAGCCTCACTGATTGATTTCTTTCCAGGTTTTGAAAGAGAGCCAGGACACTTCCCTCTGTTTCTCACTGCTGCCTTTTCACAGACCGACCCGGGCCCAGACATAAAGTCAGACTGTGTGTCCCTGCTGGAAAGGTTGGAAGAGAAAAGGGTGTATTCGAGAAGAGGCTTAATGTTATATGGGGCTCCATCCAGTATGTTTGGTAATATTTTCCCAGCCTTCAATTTCCTTCTCGTTATTTGTCAGACACGTGTGTCTTACAAGATTCTCCCTCTATTCATATATCTTCTCATACTCATAGATTTGATTAGGAGTATACATGTTTCTAGGGCCAAGTTATTACATTCACCAATGGGCCAATTATTGAATTATTCAGATACTTTCTGGAGTCGCCAGTGATCCAAAGTCCAATACTATGGTGATTTGTCAGGACTGGCTTCAGGAGGTGAGAGCTGTGTAGGGGTTGAGGCAGTTTCTTACCTCTGGGAGACAGCCTGCAGCCATCCACTCATCCCAGTCCAGTGGGAAGTGTTCCCAGACTCGGGTGCTGGGGAGCCAGGCAGGTGTACACCCTAGTACCTTCGGGTCGGCTTCACAAGTGCTAGGACGTCTTTGAACAAATGGGGCTCCATGCCTGGGAGCAGGCTCTGCGGACACTGAACATGGCAATGGGATCACTGAAGTCACGGGGTGGAGGAGGAGGACTCCATACTGGCAGTCTAGCTATTTGCTGAGTCCAGTTATAGCATTTCTTTCTTTTTTCTTTTTAAGATTTTATTTATTTGAGAGAGAGAGAGAGGGAGTGCATGAGCAGGGGTGGGGGGTGGTGTTAGAGGGAGAAGCAGACTTCCCGCTGAGCAGAGCGCCCACCCAATGCAGGACTAGATCCCAGGACCCTGGGATCATTACCTGAGCCGAAGGCAGATGCTTAACCAACTGAGCCACCAAGGTGCCCCAGTTATAGCATTTCTAAAGGGAAACTAGACTTATATAAGACAAGACGTTTGCATTTCATGTGGAGAATGCTTGTCCACATATAGAGTCATGGGACTGTGTTCTCAGGACACCCAAATTGAAGAAGGTGGGGTGTTTAAACATTTTCAAATACGCCTTTTAATCTATAGAGATAGATAAATCATTGATAAATGATTGACTGGCTCTTTAAGATGGTGTCATGTCTTCTGTTCTAGAGTTATTTATTTTTAATTGTGGTTTTTTTTTTTTTTTCAATATTAGAGATGGTACCACCAAATAAGAGCTTGCATTTCAAGAATATAGCATAGGGAAAAATTTAAGTTTATGACAGTGTATTTAAAAATAATAATCAATATTCACTAAAATCATGTGTTATATAGTTGAGAAGTCACTGACAAAGAAGATGGGATTTTTATCAGTTAAAGCTGCCATGTATCTGATCTTAAACACAGTTTTTAATTCCCATAGCTTAAAGTTATGTGGTTCTTGGCTAAGTACAAAATTTTAGAGGGAGATTCATATTTCTGTTTTTTTTGTGTGTGTGTAAGGTCATATTTGTTACTGTCTCAATTGTGTATTTCAAATTTGCACAATACAAATTTCTATAAAATATAACTGCCCAGTATTTTTGAAAACATAGATGTCTAAATAGTTAGAAGCTAATGTTTTAACTGAGGGCTTAGTGGTTTGGTTTGCACTTAAAGAAAAAAAAATTAAAGATTTTATTTATTTATTTAAGAGAGAGAGAGAAAAAACATGAGTGGGGGGAGGTGCAGAGGGAGAGAAACAAGCAGACTCCCTGCTGAGCAGGGAGCTCAACTCTGGGCTCCATCCCAGGACCCTGAGATCATGACCTGAGGCGAAGGCAGACGTTTAATTGACTGAGCCACCCAGGAGCTCCCCCATTTTTTTTTTATTGTGGTAAAAAATACACATAACATAAATTTTACCATTTTTGGCTATTTTTAAGTGCAGGGGTGAGAGGCATTCAGTACATTCACTATGTTGTGGGACTGTCACCATTATCCATCTCCAGAACTCTTTTCATCTTGCAAAACTGAAACTCTGTACCCATTAAATAATAACTCTCTATTCCCTACCAATCCAGCCCCAGGCAACTACCATGCTACTTTCTGTCTCCAAATTTGACTAATCTAGGTACTGTTATGAGTGGAATCATGCAATATTTGTCCTTTCATGACTGGTTTATTTCATTTAGCATAATATCCACAAGATTCATCCATGTTGTAGCATATGCCAGAATTTCCTCCCTTTGTAAGGCTAAGATTCCATTGTATAGACACATCACATTTTGCTTATCCATTCATCTGTCATTGATCACTTGGGTGGCTTGCACCTTTTGGCTATTGTGAATAATGCTGCTATAAACATGGGTATGTGAGTATCTGTTTGAGTCCCTGTTTTCAATTCTTTTGGGATATATACTCTGATTTCCATTTTTGTGCCTCTGTACTTTTTGCTCCTGGTGTTCACTTTGCTTGGAACATTCTTCCTCCCATTTGCCCCACCACCACCACCATGATCCCATTCATGCTTCAGGGACTGTTTTGTTTTTTTTTTTTAAAGATTTATTTATTTATTTGAGACAGAGAGAATGAGAGAGAGAGAGCACATGAGAGGGGGGAGGGTCAGAGGGAGAAGCAGACTCCCCGCCGAGCAGGGAGCCCGATGCAGGACTCGATCCAGGGACTCCGGGATCATGACCTGAGCTGAAAGAAGTCGCTTAACCAACTGAGCCACCCAGGCGCCCCAGGGACTGGTTTTAATGTCTGCTCTTTGGAATACCTTCCTGGAAGTGCTCAGCAGAAAGCAGGCTCCCTACTCTAGGCATCCTTAACACTTTGTTCCCATGGTGGGTATGGATTACAGGGAGAATGAGCGGGGGCATGGTGAACTCTATCCACCATGTAGAGGTTTTTGACACCAACCTTCACAGAAAGACCAAGCCATGTGACTGGCGCCAGCAGGACAATGTTGGTTACCATGTAGTCCTTCTCTTAGAGGCACCCCTGGTCTCCTTGTGAAGACAGGACATGTTCATATAGAAGACACATGACAGTATCCTATCTTCCTTGGTGAACATATTAGCAGACCACGTAGTTCTAGTTTATGGTACCAGAAGCGTATTACCGTTGACCAGATTTAACTGAGTACATACTAAGTGCCTTGCACTATGGGGAAAACAAATCTTAAGACAGTTTGCAATTGACTTGATCACAAAGATGTAGCGTGAAACACTTTACTTCCTATCCCGGTGTTGGAATCATTCATGGCCCATGGTAGGTGCCACACATGCTTTTTAATGAATTGATTAGTATTTTAAAATCTTGTAGAGAGTTATCATATTTTTACTCCTTGTCTGCATACGTGATATTTTTAGCATTTAATAGTGAAACGCAATCACAATTTTCATTAAGTGAAGCCCCCAGTCAACTGAGGATTTCAGAGTTGCCCTCTCAGTGGTTCCCCTTAGGGGTGGTTGCCCAAGGAAAGTTAGGGCATGGGACAGAAGTAGCCTCTTTATCAAAGGGGTGCCCCCTGCTACTTGTTCTAGGCTTTTTGGCCAGAATTTTGTGCTGTTTCTCAACCTCTGCATTTCATAGTTGGACCCCATATACAGATGGCTTCCAACAGGCTCATTGATAATTATCAGTCATCTGTCAGGTGGTCTTAGAGCCTTAGCCTTTTGCTGGTGGCTCACAAAATGACAACACCCTCTATAACTGCCCCCTCCTCCTACCCCTGGTAGTTTCAGTATTCCACGTGCTCGAGATCAACTACACAACACATTAATAAAAATCATGAAGCTCTCAATAGGTAGGCTGATCAGTGGTTCCACCTAAAGGACATATTTGGTTGAACCCTAAGAAACTAGGTCCCCTCCTTCCCGCCACCAGCTCTAAGGTATCAATATAATTTGGCGGGGGAACAATGGAAGGTTAAGGCAGAAATGGGCCAGTTAGACTCTGATTTTCATCAAATATTTTTGTTAACAAATTGAATGATAAATTCTGGGTTTTGAAAATTTAAAATGGGTTTTGATTCGAGAGAATTTTATGGACTTTTCCCCACGGTGCTTAGCAATGGACAGCGGGGAAGAGTTGGGGGCCTTCCACTGGGCATCAGGCTTCCTGAGCCTGTGAGGATTCAAAAAGTCATCCAATGAGAAAATCATTCATAAAGTCATCCAGTGAGAAAATGCTCCTAGCATTTCCGGCACCTTTCTATGCGCTGGGCACTGTGCATGTTTGTTCACGTTACCTTACATCATCCTTCAAGAACTCTGAGGTAGATTCTATTATGATGCTGCTGATTAGGATATTGGAATTCCTAGATGAGGAGACAAGGCCCACAGAGAGGACTTCATTTGCCTGTTTGCCCAGCTGTGAAGTGGTGGACCCAGGATCCCAACCCAGGCCCCTCCAGGGTCAATGGAGCAAGCGACATCATGATGTTGCTGCTTCTATTGAAGCCTGTCCTTTCCGGGGGCTGATTCCAAAAAGCTATGCTGCGAAAGAGGTGTCTTCCTCATCTCCATCTTAGAGATGAAGCGACAGATGCCCAGAGAGCATACTGATTGGCCAAGGTCGCACAGCACATGGCAAGGTCAAGCTTTCATGGACGGTGTCAGCAGGTGCACATTGTGTCCCATCCCCCCACAGTCACTGTACAACCATTGTCTGGCATTCTAAGTGAGGGGAAGCACTGTGTTTTCTGAAGAGTTGACATGGTCTCTTCTTTTTCGGAAATGCAGCCTCTTAGACGGGGCTCTGCGGACCCCTAGAGAAGGTACTGCTCCCCAGCAGTGGCCTGACTGCGACGCAAGTGAAACCTCAGGGCCCCTCACTTGCTGGAACCCTTCCAAGAGCCCGGGAAGGACCCTAGTGGTGTTGTGTGTGTGTGTGTGTAAAATATGGACAAGTCAGGAAGATTTCTGTAAAATGTGAAAAAGAGGAGTGGGAGATGGAGTAACAGGGTGATGGGTATTAAGGAGGGCACGTGTGGTGATGAGCACTGGGTGTTATATGCAACTGATGAATCGTCGAACACTACATCAAAAACTAATGATGTACTATACAGTGGCTAACTGAACATAATAGAAAATAAACAAATTTTAAAGATTTATTTATTTATTTGACAGAGAGAGACACAGCGAGAGAGGGAACGCAAGCAGGGGGAGTAGGGGAGGGAGAAGCAGGCTTCCCGCCGAGCAGGGAGCCCGACGTAGGGCTCGATCCCAGGACCCTGGGACCATGACCTGAGCTGAAGGCAGACACTTAATGACTGAGCCACCCAGGCACCCCAGAAAATAAACAAATTTTAAAAAAATTAAAAAAAGAATGTGAAAAATAATTTTGTACTCTCTTTCTTAAAGAGTCACCAACCGCCAATTATTCAAGCCAGTGATTCTCAAAGTGTGAAACCCACCTCTCCCCCTGCAAAGTGTGGGTTCAACAACTAATGCATGGACAGAGAATTCCTTAGAAATGCACATTCTCAGCCCCACCCCGATGATCTGTGTGAATTGGAAGCTCCCAGAGTGGTGTTTTCTCAAGGCCCCAGGGAGATTTAGGTGCAAATCCCAGCAGAAGCACCCTTCTGTGCAAGGTCCCTTCTAAAGCCCAGCAGCTAATTTTATAGGACTGACTTCAGATTCTCTTTCTTAAAGGGCCTCCCTGGATTGTATGAGCCTCACAGCTTCCACCTAGATCCACCCCTGGTCCCAACTTTTAAATGTGCTTGTTTCCCTCATGCTGAAGTAGAGCGTGCGTTCCTGTCGTTCCTGTCGGAGCAACTAGGCGTTTGACACACATTTGATGGTATCTCTAAAATGTTTGAACTGGACAGGAAACCCCACGATCCTCTGGTTTACCCAGGGGGAGAGATTTGACTGTGCAGCAAGAAGGTAACCTCAAAGCTCCAGTCACCTGTGGCCCCACAGGTTGAATTGCCCCAGGCTCGCAGGCAGGCTGCAACCGGGCAGGCTCTGAACTTTAAAGAGGCCAGGGGAAGAGGGCTTGCTGCGAGTTTTGCGATGCCTTCAGCAGCCTGTCAGGGAGAGGGAGGTAGCATGTGGGCAGAAGCCTTCCAGCCTCCGCTGAGGTGTCCAGGTCCCCAAGTTGAAGGGCTCTGCCGGGCTTTGTCCAGGAGAATCTTTTGTGGGGAGCTGCTGCCTGAGTTCCCAACAGGAACAAGGCTGGGAGGGTTGCGAAGTAGACTTGTGGCTGCACCCTAGGGATAAAGTCCTTGGGCCCAGAGGGAGAAGCGAGGGGTTTAGATGGTGATGAAACAGGTACAAATGGGTCTTCTCTATTCTGTAACCTCTTGGTTAGTTCTTTTTCTTTTTCTTTTTCTTTTTTTTTTTTTTTAAAGATTTTATTTATTTATTTGACAGGGAGAGACAGCGAGAGAGGGAACACAAGCAGGGGGAGTGGGAGAGGGAGAAGCAGGCTTCCTGCGGAGCAGGAGCCCGACATGGGGCTCGAACCCAGGACCCTGGGATCATGACCTGAGCTGAAGGCAGATGCTTAACGACTGAGCCACCCAGGCGTCCCCCTCCTGGTTAGTTGTTATCACTAACTCTTGAAATTTTCTTCTTCTTCTTTTTTTTTTTAAAGATTTTATTTATTTATTTATTTATTTATTTGAGAGAGAGAGAGAGAGAAAGAGAGAGAGAACAAATTGGGGGGAAGTGTAGAGGGAGAGGGAGATGCAGAGCCCCGGCTGAGCAGGGAGCCCAACTGTAGGACTCGATCCCAGGAACCAAGGATCATGACCTGAGCCAAAGGCAGACGCTTAACTGACTGAGCCACCCAGGTGCCCTGAAAACTTTTTCTTGAGAATCTCTTGTTCAGAGCTGCATGGGGAGAGTTTACCTGCGAGAATGTTCTGAGCAATATTTTTTTTATCCTAGTGAACAATAGATGCCATGAAGATCCCAAATTAGTAGAATGCTACCTATATTGCAGGTCCCTTCCTATATGTAGTCATTAAAATAGCAGTCATTAAAATGACGACAGGAAAAATTGCTAAATGGCAAAGCAGAGGACCACTCATGATTTTTTTTTTTTTTAAGATTTTATTTATTTAAGAGAGAGAGAGCACTAGCAGGGGAGAGGGGCAGAGGAAGAGGGAGAAGCAGACTCCCTGCTGAGCAAGGACCTCCACCCCTCCATGTGGGGCTCTATCCCGGGACCTTGGGATCATGACCTGAGCCAAAGGCAGATGTTTAACCGACTGAGCGACCCAGGTGCTCCTTTGTTGTTGTTGTTGTTTTGTTGTTGTTGGCTTAAAAGAGTTTGCAAATTACCATGCCCAGTTCAATCTTCTTTTTAAAAATGTTGTGTAAGGAACGAACAGTGGAAATCTATACTCCAAAATGTTCACAGGGTTAACTTCTACACATAACGGGATATTAAGTGTTCATTTGTCTTTTTCCCTGTCTTTGAAATAATATATATTGAATGAGTTCTCCTTTGTCATCACAGAAAAGAAGTGCTACATCAGCAACTTCGATGGGAAGTACCATTTGTTAGTACAGCATGGCCATTTTAATGTTGCTGGATTTAAGCAAGACTCTCCAGAGTGTGTCAGTTGAGAGATTGAATATACAAATTACCAATGGCCAGACCATGAATAAACATAGAATTCTGACCCACAACCTGCAGCAACAAGTCCAGGAAACCAAACCCCTGTAACAATGGGCCCCAAATGTCCAGGACTTTGTCAGCAATGGACACCTTCCCTAATTTTTGTCCCTGCTTCCAATTTAGGACCAGGTGGAGAAAGCCAAATAGGCTTCCTTAACCGATGACACAGGATGCCCCCCTTCTAGTTAACCCATTTCCAGCCTCCACTTGGGACATACCTGAAGCCTTCCTTTTCCCCACCACAATACTCTCCTCCTACTCTGCCTGCCTTTGAGTCTTTACCAAGCATGTTTGATAGCAGCTGGCTCCCTTGATACAGTAAACTCAAGATAGATGGATAGACTCTGCTTGTTCTCCTTTGGGTAGTCTTTGTTCATTTCCTCAAAAGTGCAGCCTTTTGGAAAAAACATGTGCATTACACAAATTATTCACCATGTATGTATCATTATGCTAGATCCTGCTATGAAAAGTCCAATTCCTCATTGGAATTATGTTAGTTCTGCTACGAAAAATCCAACTCCTCATTATAGAGAAATTTTTCATCAGCCAATCATGAAATCTGAATGGTCCAGAATTATTTGGAAATGAGGGTCCAGCTCATAGTGAATAAAATAAATAACGAGCTTGAGACTATTATTAAGATTTCCAGGTAGGGAAATTAGCATCAGGTGCAGACCTTACTGGTTTTTGCAGATCCATGGGATTTTGACGCTCCCTATTTGCTAATCTCATTACCTTGAATGAAGTTGAGTTTACAGAAACATTAAGTTTGATTTAGTGGCAAATGAGCTAAAAAATAAGAAAACCCATAAAGGGCTTAATTTTGAACAGGATGCCATCAGCCATGTTGTGAGCAGTTAAACTAGAATTTTCTACTGGCTAAATTGTGTAAATGATCGTGTAACAGTTGATTGGATGGATCAAACTTCATTATCAATAGGAGTTATTTAGTGTGTTGGGCAGTTTTCATCTGAAAGAAAGCTAAGGCTAACTTCAGAAACTTTATAGGAGAAGAAGAATGCCAAACAATTTGGAAAAATGTGTTGAAATCCTGCAGAAAGAATTGAGACATGCGTGAATATGAATGAGGGATTCTGGTTATCTAACAGGGTTTCAGAAGACATCTGTGGTGAAGTGCCCTGATATGACTAAAACAAGGGTAATTTGATTCCTGTGTTAATGGGCATGTGTAGGTGGGGGTGGGGTGGGAGAGAGAAAAGTCACAAATCCAAGCCACTGAAAAGAAATGATGCTTCTATACAAACACCAAACAATTGGCTTGTTTAGTCAAAGTTGGACAATTTCGGTGTCAACATATGTTATTGATTCTGATGGCTACTTTGTATATGGTGGGTCCATGATACATGTGTAACGAATGTGTTAATTCAGTACAATAATCTGGAGATCAAATGGGATTATATGATGTCAGAAAGATTTTTCCAAATTCGAGCTGACTAATAAAATTTGCTGAATAGAGTTTTTAGGTGGGCTGCTTTTCATTATAAGTGAACACTGCATGCTTTTGCCATAACACTTGAATAAATGCTTACAAGTTTAGAATTGGGTGACATAAAAACACATTCCTGTGAGTATGGCATCCAAGAACAGTGGTGATTTATGTTGTTTTTCCACTGAATTTAAATGTTTAGTGAAGATTTTGTTGATTTTAAAGCTTACGACTTAAATCATTAAATAGTCAATGATGGAAGAAGTTGGCTTTATCACCACAGAGCGTGTTGTAGATGGACTGTATGGGCACTTCTGTCCTTGCAGTACTGAATCAGAAGGAGTAAACTGTTTTTTTTTTTTTTTTTTAAAGATTTATATATTTATTTTAGAAGGAGGTGGAGAGGGGCACAGGGAGAAGGAGAGAATCTAAAGCAGACTCCCCACTGAGTGTGGAGCCCGATGTGGGGCTCAATCTCCAGATGACCCGAGCTGATATCAGGAGTTGGACACTTAACTGACTGAGCCACCCGGGCACCCCCAGAAGGGGTATATTTAAGGTTGGGTCAGTTTCATAGGTGGGTGGTATGGTATCATGGTAGATTCATTGAAAGATCCACCTTCCCTATGACAAGGTACTTATCTTGCCCACCTCCTTTGGCAGTTATCCATGCTTCTCTAAGCAACTGTAGTTTTTGCTTTTAGAGGGTAAGGAATGATGGCAAATAATTTCCATCTTTCAGGCCAACTTTAAGCCACTGGAAATGATTAGTTGGAATCCAGTATTTAGATCTGTAAGATTGCGCCTGGGATTAGGGGGAACAAGTGTAGGATTGGCAGGCAGGAATTGGGAAACCTTGTCTTGGATCTATGGCTTTACTCTCAGAAGGCACTAAAACAAAGTTTATAGTTTAGTTCTTACTTTAATAGCTTAATTGTTTGAGTGTCTACAGATTGGAAGGGTCTACACAGGCAAGGCATGTTTGGACAGGGTTGGAAGAAAATATTCCATTGCTGGACACTGCTCGGGTGAGGAAGACTGGCCTAGTTTGAGGTTCTGCCATGGGGAAGATGGGATGCCTTGTCAACCGTCGGGGAGGTAGGAAAGTGCTTGGAAGGAATCAGAAGAGTTTGTGGGGGGCAAGTGTATATCAGAGAACTCATGTGGTCATTTTTTTTGTCAGCTCTGATTTTATCACCCTCTCTGGCAACTGTTCCAAAATTCACAGGCTTCCCAGTTCAAGGAGAGAAACGCTTTCTATCTTTCTTCTGACTCTGAAACTTTTTATTTCCCATTGTTCTCAGGGCAGTCAGGCTGGATCTTTCTTTGGAGCTCTTAAAGAAACAAAAGAATATCTGGGCAACGAAAACAAGATGCAGGTGCCTGGGAGGTGGTCCAGTGTGGATATCATTCTGGTAACTGCTAAAGGTAGAACTATATGTATTGATTTTCAAGTAGAATTAGGTGGGTGAGATCGTCTTTCAAAGTTGGCTAAAAAATGTACTTGTCCTTTCTAAGGTCTAATTAAGATCCTCTGTCAGAAACCATAAAAAGAACTGTATATAATATCACTGGGGACAATGCAAAGCATTGGCCCCTTTTGCAGCTAATAGGATGTCATGATTCAAAGAAGTTACCTTTAAAAAAAAACCCAAGGCTGAAAAATAAAAAAAGAAGCTCTTCTCATTAGATTATATCTGAGTGACCCTCCTGGTCTTATATTTGCAATGTATTTGGAGTAAAATTCATGGATCAATATGGCTTCTGAGATAGGAGGTTACATTTCATGTTGATGAGATTCAGGTTCCCTTCTGTTATGGCATTATTAATGGATGCTACTCGCTCATCCACCAGTATATACCTTTTTTACTTTCTAATCTAGAAAAGTTAGAAAGAAGAGAATATTAAGAAATACTTCTGGGTTAAACTTTTCCCCCATTTTTCCTTCCCCCCAGTGAAAGATAACTGGACCAGCAAATGGTTCCTGGCTACATATGGAGGCAATATGGGTCCAAGAAAGCTTGATGACAGAAAGCAGAGATGTAATCTATTCCAAATGGACCATCATCTGGATATTTGAAATGTCATGCTGTAAACAGTGTTCCGTTGTCTTATAAGTTGTTATGTAGGGTTGAATGCAGATGAAAGCCTAAATTTATATCATGAAGCAAAGTATAAAATGAATGTTAACCTTCTAAGTACTTCTTTTTTTCAATGTCAGATTCAGTTAACTGCCTGTCTTCTAATAGCGGTGCACCTAAAATCTTTAATGCTCTGGCCATTTGATGACCCACCCCCACCAAGGGGTAAGAAAGTTAGAATTCAAAGGAATTTTGGGACCCTTTTTCATAAAACTTATTTTATAAATCAGCTCCACCTTATTTTTAAATCAGAAAACTAAGATCTAGGGAAGCTATCTAGTCGCATAGCTCTGTAGGTAGTAGATGATCCAGGAATTTAATCTACGGGCTCCTAGGATACGATATTTTGTATGATGCTATGTTGCCTTTAAGTAAATACCTGTCTTATCCTGTAATGTTTCCATCCCTAGGAGAGGACTGATTTCACAGCGTGTCCTCATAACCAGAATAGGTATTCCAGAATGGACCATTTGGTAGTGTAGGCTTTATTCATTCAATTTTCATTCATTCATTCATTCAGATAATATTTATTTTCCTTCAGCTTTTATTGTAAAGATATACATACTCAACATAAAGAGTATCAGCAGCATCAAAATCCATATAAAGGAGTACAATTCTCCTTTTCTCCACCACATCGTGCTTCCCAGATAGTTGCTCATGAGAGCATACTGTATATCCTTTCAGACATTCTTTGATGTATAAAAATATGTTATAGTATATAATATAGCACATATGTATGCACCGGTTAAAAAATGGGGAGTACTTGGGGCGCCTGGGTGGCTCAGTCATTAAGCGTCTGCCTTCGGCTCAGGTCATGATCCCAGGGTCCTGGGATCGAGCCCCGCATCCGGCTCCCTGCTCAGCGGAGAGCCTGCTTCTCCCTGTCCCTCTGTCTGCTGCTCTGCCTATTTGTGCTCTCTCTCTGTGTTAAACAGATAAATAAAAATCTTTAAAAAAAGAAAAAAAAAAGAAAACTATTAAAAAAAAAGGGGGGGTACTATACATATTTTCTGCAACTTCCCTTTTTAACGTTTTTCACATCATAATATCACGGACACTTTGCCATGTCTTATCTAATTTGTTCCTGTTATCAAGTGTGTGTGTATATTTTTTATATATTTTTAGATACATAGCAATCCATAGTTTGCATGCTATGGATGCTTATCTCACCATTCCTCTGTTGGTGGGCATTTTATGTAGATCCTAATTTTTATGGTGAAAGGCAATGCTACAAAGAGTGTCTATTTTTGCATGTGTAAGATGCATTCCTAGAAGGGGAATTTCTGGGTCCTTCCATTCATATTTACTGAGTAACTATCATTTGCAAAGTGCTATAAAATGATTGGATGGGCTATAAAATGATATGATGCAATCTTTACAGGTAGATGGTTCCTGCTCTCATGAAGCTTGTAGATTAGGTAGCAAGAAATGTATACAAATAGCGATTTCAAGTAGAAAATCATGAGCGCTATTTGGAAAATACATAGAAACTGCCACGGGAGGGTAAAGACACCTTGACTTTCTAACCCAGCCAGTGAAAACTAACAGTTATCCGGAGATGGGGGTCTCAGTGGAAATGCACTGAACATTTCTGAATAAAGTTACTTGAATGAGCTGAAACATTTGAGAATGCGGGAGGGGACTTGGGTCTTGAAAGAGGTGTACAAATGTCCAGAAAACATAATTGGTTTTGAACTTTTAGGAAGTATCTATATTTGCAAAAGGGAGAACTGTTGCAGTCCACTAGATCATATAAGACTGAAAGAATTTTTGTTTCAAAGGTCCTTCCTCATTGTTTGATGTAACAAGGTGTTATTTTGACTCAAGCCTACCTTGCTTTAGGTTTTGGATTCACAGATGTGTGGGGTCAGCTACAGGTGGCCTTCTCTTGAATCTGGACCATTTTAATAAATCACGTATCCATCTTCAGCATAGCAGAGGTTAAGAACGAGCACTTCTATTTTTTTCTTTTTTCAGTTACGATCCTAAACCCCATTGTCGTAGGGAAGCTTCTCCTGAAACTTCAGCAGCCTTCATTAAAACATCCTCCTGCGTGGGAATCTTACAATAGGATGCAGATTTATGGGTTTTAAAAATCTCTTCAAGCATAAAATGATTTATGTGGAGATGGAGGTTATAAGCCGTGCGCTCTAACATCTTCATCTTTCCAGAGAGAAATTTGGTGGGGAAAGGTTCAGATTCTTATTATTTTGAGTATGATATTTGGCAAAAATTCCTCCAGTAAAAATCTTAGAATCCTTTTTTGCTCCATTTAGCTTCATGTCCTTGAAGTTACCTACTACATAATACAAGCTTAGCCCCCACTTGTAATACTCAGCAAGTTCAAAGTACCCATCAACACGCAGTGAAAACCCACAGGATAGTAGGGAAAGTGATCAAAAACCAGAGAAACTAACCCTAGGCAGAATAAGAGGCAATTTTCAGAAGAAAAAATTGGGGGAATCTTAAAACATTTTGATCATTCAAAGCATTTCTCAACTCCTAATAAGAGAGGGCAACACACTAAATCATTGGCAACTGGGTTAGGAGTCAGGTCCTGATTCTTCCATTGCAAGGTACAGTGGGGTGAGGCTGGGGTGTAGGACAAAGAGATTTGCATTCCTCAGAATGCAAAGCAGACAGCTGAGTTTAAATGTTCCCTTTGGTGTGTGATGTCTTCATCAGGCAGTCAGGAGGTTCCCCAGAAGCCCTGTCAGGCCTGGGTTTCCAGACAGCTTCTTCAGGAAGCACCATGGGTGGATGCCATCCATGCAAGGGTCCCTATGGTCTATTGTGAGTGATGTCTCTCAGTAAGGCCCCAGAGCCTGCATCCCACAAGCAAGAAGCAGCAAGGGAAAAACAATTTTGGCTTTCACAGGTGTCAGGACTGCAAACAAAGAACTGTTTATAAAAGAGGCAATCACCCCCTTTTTAAAGTCAGCTTGGATGGTTGAAAGCCATGCTAGGAGTTTTCAATAAGAAAAAAATTCTTTCGGGGCGCCTGGGTGGCTCAGTTGGTTGAGCAACTGCTTTCGGCTCAGGTCATGATCCTGGAGTCCCTGGATCGAGTCCCGCATCAGGCTCCCTGCTCGGCAGGGAGCCTGCTTCTGCCTCTGACCCTCCCCCCTCTCATGTGCTCTCTCTCTCTCTCATTCTCTCTGTCTCAAATAAATAAATAAAATCTTAAAAAAAAAAAAAAAGAAAAAATTCTTTCAATAAGGAAGAATTTAATAGGGATGAACACTCTTATAGATAAACCCTCTGGAAATGGGAGAGTTAACTTGTTTGTTGATTATCAGAAATATAAAAAAAGATGGATGCAGTTAGTTTTCAAGTAGATTTTACCTATCATATTGAAACATACCCTAGAGGTTTCTTTAAATTGTGATTTCTTTATTATTAAAACTAGTAACTGATGTTGGGGGCACTTGGCTACCTTAGTCAGTAGAGCATGTGACCATTGATCTCAGGATCATGAGTTCAAGCCCCACGTTGGACATGGAGCCTACTTAAACAAAAACTAGTAACTGAATCTAGTTGGTGTGGTCATGGGTTAAGACACTGTGGGTTCAGAACCAAGTGGAATCGGGTTTCAGTCTCACTTCTGCCACTCACCACATGTAAAACTAGGCATAGATGGCCTCACCTTTCTGTGCCTCAGTTTCCTTGTCTGTAAAATGAGACCCATAATAGAATCTCTTACACAGGTTAGTAGGAGTGATAAATGAGATGATTTCTAGAATGTACTAAAAAATTATTAATCATCACAACTAATACTAGTTATAATTCGTGTTGTGGTTTAAATAACAATTACATTAAAATATTACTTAGTATTAATTATGTTCCAGAATTAGAAGCTTTTAAACCATTATGACTAATTATTGTTGTTTGGTTTTAATAAAACTCCACTTTGGGGTGCCTGGGTGGCTCAGATGGTTGAGTGTCTGCCTTCGGCTCAGGTCACAAAGAGTGTCTATTTTTGCATGTGTAAGATGCATTCCTAGAAGGGGAATTTCTGGGTCCTTCCATTCGGCTTGATCTCCAGGTTCTGGGATCAAGCTCCGTATTAGGCTCCAAGGAGCCTGCCTCTCCCCCTGCTTGTGCTCTCTCTGTGTCTCTCTCTCTCAAATGAATAAATAAGATCTTAAAAAAAAAAAAACCTCCACTTCATCCACATGTTCACAAAATAAGACAATTCTTTCTCAGGTCAATAAGTAGCCACTATACATACCAAGAGATCACTGACAGTAAAAGTAATTAAATTAATTAATTTTTTAAAAAGATTTTATTTATTTATTTATTTGAGAGAGAGAGAGCACAAGCAGGGGGAGTGGCAGAGGGAGAGGGAGAAGCAGCCTCCCCACTGAGCAGGGGGCCTGACGATGTGGGGCTTGATTCCAGAACTCTGGGAACTTAACTGACTGAGCCACCCAGGCGCCCCAAAAGTAATTTAATACCTACATCATTCAATATCTCTCTGATGATGAAGATGATGAAGAGCCTGGCTCTTGGTAAGCACTTATTAAACAGATTATTTTTATTATCATAAATGCATGCTTCTCTGGTCTGCTCCCTTTCTACTTCCCCTTGCGGATGTCCCTTATAAATGTCTATGAGTCAGTTACTATGTGACTGCTTTGTTTACATGTTTAGGTTTGAGGACAGGAACTGTGTCTTCAGCACCTGAAGGGATAATTGTTCCTGGTGGGCATGAAGCATCTAGCATAGTATTTGGCACATAGTAGATGCTCCGGTAATTGAATTCCCTTTTACTGTGAAGCTGTGTTGTTGACTCATTGGATTCCTCTTCATTTGGGGAATGTGGTGATCTACATTCTCCATTAGTTTTGTGTCACACCAGGACTTCCCTTGTACATTTTATCACCCTAGTTAAGAAATCAGGATTCTTGGAAGTCAGGGGACAACACAATAGCATTAGGCCACCAAAAGCTGCACCTACCAATGGCCTCGTGGTGGTTGGGTACACAAAAATGCAAGAGGGTGGGGGCAGCAGGCACTGCCAGGCAGCTGAAGGGGCTGCTGGGGCAGGCTTTTAATTGCTTATAGTTGTGCCTTAGGTTTATTGCGTTTGAAAGGTAAATTGATCATTCGTCATTGCACATTAATGAAGTATAGAGGTGGAAAATATGGAGATGTTGAGGAAAAGTGTGCTTTGTTTTAGAGAAGGAGTTGGATTAGTTAACTAATCATTGGGCACTATTCCAAATCATAAAGGGAAAGAGGGTTGTTGACAGTCCAATTTTGATGAATATACTTGGAGTCAGTGAGATAAGAAATAAAGGAAATTAAGAGAAATTAAGGTATAAAAGAAACCCAGATGATGCCCAGTAGAAGCTGAGTACAGCCAAACCACAACCCAGAGAGAATGAGGAAGTTACTGTACAGGACTTTCGGACTTTCTTAGTCTTGATGAACACATTGACAAGTAGAGGAGGAATAGTTGAGCCTTCACACACATCCCACCCTGCACAGGTGGACCAGCAGCCTTTCTCCCATCTAGGTCCCCATCTTGTTAGCACCACCCCAGCCAATGGGACGTTCAGCTGGACTCTGACAACAGAGATGGGAAAGTGTCTACGTTCAGGAGAATCAAAGTGGGATAGAAGGAAGGTAAAGGGAGCAGGTGAAAGAAGGAAAGCTTTTCCTTCCCAGGGACCAGTCAACAACCCAGAACCTGGCTGACTCTACTCTGAATTTCCTTCCTTCATTCACTGGTCACATGACCAAAGGAAAGAAAGCACGATGGCATCTTAGTTTCATCCCCTTTATGATTATTTAAAGAATGGGAAATTCCCTGCCCTAGCTCCAGAGCCTTGTCTCTTGATTTCTTTTTCCTCTGTGACCCTCCTTCCCTCTGCTGGACATCTCTGCACACTGCCATGCCTCTCCTGCCTCCTCCAGCTGCCTCTGCCTTCCTGCCCTCCGGCTGCCTTCACCCCCTGTCCTGCCCCAGAGGAAGGAAGGCTGCTGCCACTGAGAAATGCAAGAGGGCCGCCACCCAGCAGTCTTTTCTTTTTCTCTTCTTTTCTTTTTTTAGCTTCAAGAACGTGTCTCTCTGGCCTTGGTAAGTGTGGGCAAAGGCTTTGGGAGATAGTGCGGAGAATGAGGACGGGAACGGCAACAGTTGTGGCAAGCCCACAAGCACCAGCAGGAGGGAAATGCTATTCTGCCATTTCTGGAAGCTACAGAGCATATGGAGAGCCTGGAATTGTTGTCAGCAGCCCAAATCAGGGCGGCGCCATCCTGGCGGCTTCACTCTGGCTTTAAGGAAGCATTTCAGTAAGCTCCCTTACCTGCAGTTGTCAGCGGAATTGCCCCAAGTACTGGTCCTGGGTAGTTTTCCATATTCTTGAATAAATATACCTGAGGATCATGATTAAAGGCTTCATCGTACTCCATAGTGTGAATGTACCATGTAAGTTACCGAACAGAATCCTGACTTTAAGACATTTGGTCTGTTTCCATTTTTAAGAACTGATTCTAAACAACACTATAGTGAACATCCTTTTAACATACACTTTTGTATACTTCTCTTATGACTTTGTTAGCAATGTCATTGCTAAATCAAAGAATACATGTATTTTCTAAGACTTTTGATATATAATGCCAACCTGGTCTCTAGAAAACTTAAAGTGATGACTATCTCCTTCACTTATGCAACATAGGATCTCATTTATATGTGTAGGTATATGCGTATTGATGTTTTAGCTTAAGAAATATTCTGAAAGATAAACACTACCATGTTGAGAATGTCTATTTCTGGTACTAGGATTTTAGGAATATTTGGGGAGGAGGGGGAGAGACATTATTTTCTATTTTTCTACAATGAACGCTTACTACGTTTGTATTTAGAAACCTAATTCTATCATTCTCTCTAAGGCTGGAAGTCTAGAAGTGAAAATAATATCCTAATGAATCTTAATTGATTCGTATTTATTTTCTCTAGACCCACAGACTGTCAGGGCTCTAAGGGATCTTGAAGTTCACCTGGTCTCACCCCAACCATGTACTTACTGATGTGGAAATTGAGTCTCCAGGATATGGCTGGAGCTACCCCAAGGCAAAACCATTCTCTAGAGGCCAAGAACATTCCTGACTGTTTGTTGACCAAGCATGTTTCCATATTCTTCCTCCGGCTATTAAAAAAAGAAAATCTAATTTGCTTTTATTTATTTCCTCTTACATTTTAAAATTATTCCTACTAGCTAATGATTAACTTACCAAAGCACTGCTCCAGTGCTTTTGGAGATCCAGAACAGAGTTCTTAGCTTTGCCTAAAAGAAGATGTAGATTCCATCTGATTTAATACATGCTCATTTAAAACACTGGGCAATAAGAGCTGGAAGAAGAGCATGAACGAAGACTCAGAAGACAGACCACTACCATTTCACTACTGGTGTTGCCTATTCTCTTCCTTGCCTTCTCAAAAAAAAAAAAATTGCTTTTTAATTTTCCAGTATCTCTCCTGTTCTTTGTTATGTGTCCTTAAATTAAAAAAAAAAAACCACAAAACTTCAAATTGCCCACTTAAGGCAATCATTTTAGACCACAGAAAACCATCTCTAAGTCTTCAGAATACTCAAATAAGCTTGATACCGTTTAATGGGAATGGGGATGGGTCAAACTGCTACTTCCCAGGAGGACAGATGTGTAAGCAGGGGAGTTCTGCTAACTGCTGACACTGCATGACACAGAGATAGAGCATTCAAGCTATTTAAAGAATTTTGATAGAGATGTTAAAAATGGGAGGAACCCCAATACTGAATTCCGCAGTGCCTAAACATTTGGGAAGTCGATGTCCCCAACCAGGCTCTATTTTCTTGCAAACTGTAAAAGCAACATTGGAGTCTATTGTATTTGCTGTATTTCCATTTGACCAAAAAATATAGCAGGATCCTGGAAATACAAGTCCTTCCTCTTAATGGGTTGTTAGCTGGGCTATGAGAAGCCAGGCCACTGAGCATTTGACTTCAGTTCAATTCACCTATGACCCCAGAGGAATCCTGACTAGATGGGGAGGGTGGGTCTGGGGGTTGTTGTGACTTTTCCCAACATGTCGCACAATATGCTCAATTGGTCATGGGACAGGTTGTGTTTGGATGGGCATTGGTCCCCGTCTTTCTGTCTATATATATGTGTGTGTGTGTGTGTGTGTGCACACGTGTGTGTATACACATATTTACATAAAAATAATATGGTATAATATAAATGGCATAACAAAAATCAATTAAAAATATATATATATATGCACAGAGAGAGAGAGGTTTTCTTTCTATATGGAGAGCTTCTCTTCATATAGTAGCTTCCTGAAAAATCAATGTAATATAATAGGAGGAAAAATAGTGAAATCTTTCCTTTCTTGTAGTTGATGCAGGTTGGAAAATAATGCTACTTAGATTAAGAGAAGAAAAATTGTCATTTTGGGGAAAAATAAGTAGGAGGTCTGCTGGATCCTCAGATATGAAAACTCCCCATTGTCACCTCCACTTGCTTTTGTTCGTCATCCTGTGCCTGATTGCATGTTATCACCTTCAAGAGAACAGCTGGGTCACTGTGAAAGGGTGTTAATCTCCCAGTGGCTTCCCTAACACCTTATTGACAGCTCAAGTCAGGGTGGCCTATTTTGGCTTTGGTGAATCTGACTTGTCAAAATTCCTTTTCAACTTTATATTCATTTAAAAAATATGGCCTCTGCAATTTCCCGAGCCAGATATGTAATGATAACTATTTTAAATGACCCAGCAGAGTTGCACAATAGCTCTCCCATTCCTGGGAGGCATTCTGCTCGGCAGCAAACTCCTACCTGCATGCATCAGCCAAGCCTGGGGTCTGTCTCCAGAGAGAAACTAACATACAACTAATGAGTTATAGACAGTTCTATGCATTGCACAGAGGAACTCCAGTTCTCTGCTGATTTGAAGATTTTTAGTGTTATTTCCTGTACTTGTTAGCTGGAGTGGAGGGAGTACAGTCAGGTCCAGATTCTCTGTTGTACTCCTGCCTGGCCTTCAGCCTGCCCTATGCTGGGCCTGCCCCTGATCAGAACCCATCAATCTAACAGCAAACCCTGATTGAGTGTCCGCCCATTTGATGAACATCTGGTGTAAGCAAGTATGCTGGAATAGGAGTGAGATTTCAGCGAAGTCCCAGGAAAGCTGGGACAAGTCGGTCATCCTACAGGAAAGCCAGAATGAAAAGGAGGGTTGTGGCCAGCCTGGAGAGTCATGGTCCTGCTTCAGTGGCAGATGCTGTTGGTTTAAATAAAGAGAGGAAAGAGCACCACATGGAGCTTGCAATCTAGCTGATGAAGTAAGACTAGTAAGCACAGGACAGTTTTAGAATTAAAAAAGAATATTTGATGCTGAGCAGATTTAGTGTTAATTTGTGCTTTGCATTTAATTAGAGCATGGGCCAGGTACTAATTGGGTAGCTAGAATGCATTACAGATAAGCTAAGAGGAGGGTCCATAGGGTTTCATGTAGGCCTTGAAGTAGGGGCCAGGCAGAGGGTGGCATGATAGATAGGAATAGAAAATTTGAGTTTAGGCTTGGGTTTAAGGCAAGTTCTAGTGTGGGTAAAAGACTGCCCTCTACCTGTTAGAAGAGAAAATGTTCTTGCCAAATAATAATGGGGACACATGAGTAGACAGGGCTTGGAAGTCCAGATGGCAACTTGAGGTATTAAGAGGCCAGAATTTCCAGGAGGATGTTGTCCGGGTGACCAGGCCCATGACATCCTCAGAAAGACCAAGGGTTCCCTGAGGTATCCAGTCTGGGAAACACCCCATGCTCTCTTCCCTTAGTAGAAAGTCACAATTAACAGTAAGATACTTCAGGCTTGGAGAAGTCCTGCAATAATGAAATGGAACAACCTATCCTTTCGAACACAAGAGGCCACCAAGCCCCCTTTGTATGGAGACAGGGTCAAGATGGAAGGCAGGCATTTAATAATATTTTGTGGAAGAAAGATTCTTTGGAAAGTGCTTTGGAGCATGTTACTGAAGGAGTCATTTTTTTGTTTGTTTGTTTGTTTTAAATGCTAAAGTGACACTATGAATGTGTTTTAGGAGGCTTGCCCTAACAATGATTGCAAAAAAGATCAGAAGAGGTACCATGGCAGCAAGAACCATCAGAAGGACAGGCAGACCTGAGTTCAGATTTGCCACTCACTGCCTGTGAGCCAGGTCTCACACAGGTTTATGTGGTTCAATTAAAATTTGGTTTTAAAGATCTTGGCACAAAGCCTACCACATGGCAAACACTCTATGGAAGTTACAGTCATTATTTTCAATTTTTAATGACAAATTGGAACAGAGAGGTCAAGCAAGCAAAGTTTGCCTTGCCTATGGGATTTTAGACATTCCCAGAGTTGTCCCTCCTTCCCTCCCCAGACAAAACTCCCTCACCGTTAATAGTCTCCAGGTGCCGTCTTTCCTTTCCCAGTGAGTGCACTGTTAAAAGACTAGGCAGCTCCCAGCAGAGGCAGAGCCCAGCAATATGCAGCCTGTTGTCTGTCAGACGATACAGTAGCAGGCCCAGTGAGGGGCCCAGCACTCACACCCCAGGAGAGAAAGTCTCACTGCATGGGACATAGGAGATGCTGAAGAGGTGAGGGATGCACCATATGCTACTGGGTCTTTGTGTGTGTGCGTGTCAAGGAGGGGGGAGAGATAAACAATGGCAGAAGGTAGCACAAGGCTCAGGCTGGAACATCCACCAAGATGGCTCAGGTACTCCAATGGCAATCTCCTGGACACACACACTTGCTTTCCTTCTTCCTTTTGGAATAAAAGAATATTCTTAATTTTGGAACAAAGGAACAGTAGCAAAGCATGCTCAGCCAAAATGAAAGTGAGGAGAGAGGGAAAGGAGAAGAGGACCCATATGCTCATGTTCATCCAAACAAGGCATACTTCCTTTTGAAATTGGGGAAAATCCATGCTGTATTGTGGCCAACTGTTGTCTTCCAAGTCCTGATTTCCTTACCCAGATCCTGCAAAGTGTCAGGTAAGCACAATTCCCCTCAGGGGAACCCCATGTTTGTACAAAGGAAGTATTTGGAAGGCAAGAGGGGGCAGGCAGATTTGGTGAGTAGAGTTGAAATGCCATCTGTTGTTCTTGAGATACTTTATGAATTCTGCTGCCACCGTAGAGTGAACATGGGATCAATCATTCAAACAGGGATGGTTTTGAGAGTGAGAGGGTGGTATTTAATAATTACATTGGGACAAGGAGCTCACTCTGGGTCTCCCAGGCGAACCAGAGTATATGGCCCCTGTTGTGGTCTGAATTGTGTCCCCCCCCCACAAATTCATATATTGAAGGTCAAACTTAGGCTCAGTACCTCAGAATGTGACTGTATTTGCAGATAAGGTTCGAAAGAGGTGATTAAGTTAAAATGAGGCCTTTAGATTGGGCCATAACCCAATCTGACTGGTGTCTTTATAAGAAGAGAAAATTTGGACATGCAAAAGAGAGACACAAAGGGGTGCACACAGGGGGAAAGATCATGTGAAGACCCAGAAAGAAGGTGGCCATCTGCAAGCCAAGTGGAGAGGCCTCAGAAGAAACCAATTTGGCCAACACCCTGATCTTGGACTTTTGGCCTGTAGAACCATGAGCAAATACATATCTTTTTTTTTTCCCCCCTTTAAGATGTATGTATTTATCTAAGAGGCAGGGGGAGGGCAGAGGGAGAGGGAGAAGGAGAGAAGCAGACTCCCTGCTGAGTGCAGACCCTGACATGGGCCTCCATCTCAAGAACCTAAGATCATGACCTGAGCCAAAGTCAAAAGTTGGAGACTTAACAGACTGAGCCATGCAGGTGCCTCAATATATTTCTGTTGTTTAAGCCACTCAGTCTGTGATATGTTATTATGGCAGCCCTAGCCAACTAATAAAGTCACTTAGTTGAAATTTCCCCGATTTCCCTCATCTCTAAAAATGTAGAGAATCATGCCTAGCACCCAGGATTAAATTAGACAATATATAAGATGCTTAGTACGTTGCATTGTGCTATAATGTAACGTATATACACATTGACACACGTAAGCTTACTTAAGGCCACATCCTGAAAGTTGTTGGTTTTACCAGTTCCAGACAATGCACTGGGATCTTAATTATAAAAACAATAAATATCAGTTAGTCCCATGGAGCCCTTGAAAATGACAACCTGAAGGTTTTTTTTTTTTTTTTTTCATTTGGAACTTGAGGAAGAAAACAAAAGGATCAGTTGAGAATAACTAAACCCACACTCTGGAATATGAACTAGAGACAGAATTTATTCTAATACAGTTAAGTTAAGTATGATCCCACATCACCGAATGTTTAGTGACTTGCACTAGCATTCTGATGGGCAGGCTTCCCAGGTGTCTACAGCCTTACCTCTGGGTGGGGCTCATCCACATGACTCATTCCCTTGCATGGCCCACATTGGGTTGACCACCTTGTGGGGGTCTCCTGCGGTTCTTAAACCCCCGTGCCTGTGGCCCAGTCTTCCCTGCTTGTACCTCAACTCTCCTGCCTCTGGGCATGTGTTCATGTCCCACTGGCCACGGCTCCAAGTTCATTCTGGGATTAAGCTCAGTGAATGCCAAGAAGGCCTGCTTCTTTCACATGCTCAGCCAGTGGCTGACGCCGGTTACCAGGGGTTGGGGTGCAGGGAAGGTGTGGAGGGGGGCTTTGTCTCCACTTGGGCTGAACTTCTATACAGCTTTACCTTCTCACTTGTGTGCTGTGCTGGCTTTTGAGGCAGGGACCTTACATGTGGGACAAATGCCAGCAGAGGAATGGGGCCTGTCCAGAATGTCACTCTCCTGGTCAGACAGTCTCAAGAGGGTCTGCTGGACTGTCGCATGACGGTCTCAGGAAGCAGGTTCCACTGAGCCATGCTCAAAGAGCAGCAGACATTCAGCACATGGTGGCTTTCCTTTCCTGGTGGCTGTATTGGGAATTATTCCAAGGCTGTCACCTTTCACTCTTCTGAGGAATAAAGAAGGCCTCGTTTCTCCCCATGGGATGTGTAAGGGTATCTGTGACTTACACAGAAACAAGAGGCCAGCTTCAGTCAGTCACAGGACCAATACTCCTCCAGGCCAGGAGTCTTGAGGGGGCAGTAGGCCCAGCGAAGGGGGAGCAAGGACAAGGCAAAGTGAGCTGAGGCCTGAATACCTGGCCCCAGGTTCCAGTTCCTCTTGCCCTGATTAGTTTTCCTCTCTGGGCTTCAATTCTTCTCACTGGCTGAATGTTTTCTGGATACTTTTCCACTGAAACATGCTGAGGTCAAAAGATATGACTCTGCCCCACAAGGGTCTGATTCCTATTTAGAGAGAAGTCTAAGAGGACCACTTCCTTAGTTATGTATAACACCCAGTGCTCATCCCAACACAACTAATGAATCATTGAACACTACAACAAAAACTTATGATGTACTATATTCTGGCTAACTGAACATAATAATAAACAAGGACCAATTCCATTCCATTCAGTCACTCAACAGTTATGCAAGGCTTACTGTTTGTCGGGAGCTCATTCATTTATTTATCAATTTATTCCCCATCTTTTTTTTTTTATGGTATACTAGGTAATGTTTCTAGGCCCTTGGGATTTATCAAAACAAAACAAAACAAAAATTATGCTTTTACCCTTAGGGTAGGGAATAAGATATTAACATTTAGGAACCACCAAATATGATATGCTAGAGCAGATCAGTGCTGTGGAGGAAATAGAGCCAAGGAAGGAGGTAAGAAGCACCAGGGGACATGGTTGAATGCAAATTTATGTAGGCTTGTTTGTGAAGGGCACTCTGATTTGAACCGAACACTGATGGGATGGTAAGATGAACCTGGTGGAAAGCCAGAGGAAGAAGATTCTAAGTAGGGGACAGCAGGAGCTGAGCTTGTCCTGTTGGGACCCATGTGGAACTCAGGGCAGCTGGCCAGGGTGAGTGGGCAGGTGAGTGCTGGGAAGTGAGTCCCAGGGTGACAGTGGCTGGATGAGGGAGGGCCTTGAGCAAGCTGAAGGACTTGGGCTGTCACTCTGTCTGATTTGAGCCAGAATGACCTGATCTGACTTCTGCTTCAAAAGGCTCACTTTGACTTTCATGTAGACAACAGATGCCAAGGGAGAGGGTGTCCCAGAGTGGATCAAGGACATCTGTTAGTCAGAGGGTATGGCGGTAGTCCAGGTGAGAGGTGATGGCACCCGGATGGGTGTTTTTGTAGTCTACCTGTGTGTGGTACACAATGATTAAATGGATGCCCTCCAAGCTCCCACTAGGGGATGGTTACCAGTGTAATGCTGGTAGGATTGTACCACCTGGGATAGTGATCAAGCTAAACCCTCTTCAGTGTTCATCCAGTGTCTGCCATATACCGGGAACTTTCCATACTTTATGCTTAATTATCATAAAAATATCCCAAGAGAATATGACTGCTTCCAGATTATTAATGGAGAAACTGAGGCTCAATGAAGTTAAGCTCCCCATGGGTCCAAGGTTATACAACTAGTCCTTTGGGGAACTGAGCCTCTGGCCCAAATGCATCTGTCTTCAGCTCTGCTGTGAATTCACTCCATCCTAAAGCATCTTGCATATTCCTTTTTCATATAGGATCTGTGAGACATAGCACCTTTTGGTACTTGAAAATTTTAGCAGTGAAAAAAGAAAGATTCCCATAAGCCATATCTATATCTCCTGTATGTTTCTGGCAGATGGCTGTCCCCTATCCCCATGTGTACCACAAAAGCATATGGAATCCTTACTGAAAGATGGATCTGAAATTCCAGTATCCTCTAGAAGTCTAAAGCATACTTTTCTATTGGAAATGACACATGTCAATAACCAGATAACACCTCATACTCTGATGTCATAAGTACAATGTGAAGAAAGAGAATATGTATCAACATTTTATATAACTTACTCAAGAGATTTACCTTTCATCCAATCATATGACATTTAAGTTTCTATCAATTTTGAAATAAAATTGACCCACATCAGCTCAATATTTTCCTTCTCTAGAAAAATAAATTAATACCCTGATCATTGTAATACAAGGAAAATATACTTGATGTAACATTGTATTTCCTTCAGGCCAGGTCTCCCCCAGCGAAGGGAAGCCAAGAAATGAGATGGTTATCTGGAGAATCAGAACAAAATGATTTTACCCTCAATAATGTATGGAATTTAAGACCAAGCATTTTTGTTTTGTGAATTATCCGTGCAGTTTTATCTGCTTTTAATATTAGTATTGGAACCCGAAAGCATCTGAGATTGTTCTGTTCTTCAGGTATTTTTATGCTCAACAAACTTAACCCAAGTTCGCCCAAACTGTGGCTGGAGGCGGTGGGTCTTTTTGCCAGCTCCGAAAACCTTCAGCAGAGCGTCTGAAACAATGTGGCCTGAACTGCAAGGTAAATCACTGGGAAGGTCAGGGGAAGGCCTGGAGTCCCTCTATTGGAACCCAAGCCTGACCTGGTCCAGGGGGCTGCGGGGGTCTTTATAACCTCCCACATGTGTTTTGACTCAATATTCAGCCTGAAACAGCTGTCAGGAAAGAACAAAGGGCTGTTTTTTCCCTGGGGCCCTGGTTGCTGACCTGGAAAGGGTGGTGCTTGTCAAGTGGATTTGGACAGAGCCCCAGCAGGCGGGAGCAGGGTCAGGCATCAGGGTGGATGGTTGCAGTTGGGGGTCTCTGACACCTTGAAAGAGCTGGGTCCCTGAGATGAGACTTTTTAGTCCCTTTCTGGAAATGTTCTGTCAATGCATTAGTGTGGAGTGTGGGACTCCTATAAGTTTTCAGCCTTGTCCCGTGGTTTGTGCTGTGTCCACTTTTCTCCTCCACCACGGGCTTAGGTAGGCAATTCCTGACCATCGTCAGCATCAGGCTCTGGGAGCAAAGATGAGGTATAGTTGTCCTGTGTATGTTCCTTCTCTCTCTTCCTTTAAAAGTACAATGTGTTGGGGCGCCTGGGTGGCTCAGTTGGTTAAGCGACTGCCTTCGGCTCAGGTCATGATCCTGGAGTCCCGGGATCGAGTTCCACATCAGGCTCCCTGCTCAGCGGGGAGTCTGCTTCTCCCTCTCATGCTCTCTGTCTCTCATTCTCTCTCTTGCAAATAAATAAAAATCTTAAAAAAAAAAAAGTACAATGTGGGTTTTTTTTTTTAAGATTTTATGTATTTATTTGAGAGAGAGAGAGAGAGAGAGAGAGAGAGCACCAGCAGGAGGAGGGGCAGAAGGAGAAGCAGGCCCCCTGCTGAGCAGGGAGCCTGATGCCAGGCTTGATCCCATTACTCTGGGATCATGACCTGAGCTGAAGGCAGAGGCTTAACCCACTGAGCCACCCAGGTGCCCCTGGTCTCTTTTTTTTTTTTTTTAAGATTTATTTATTTATTTTAGAGAGAGAAAGAGAGAGCATGAGCAGGGGAAGGGGCAGAGGGAAAGGGAGAGAGAGAATCCTCAGGCAGACTCCCTGCTGAGTGCAGAGCCCAGCATGGGGCTTGATCCCAGGACCTTGAGATCATGACCTGAGCCAAAATCAAGGGTTGGAAAAATTCAAGAGTCAGACGCTTAACCGACTGAGCCACCCAGGCGCCCAAAAACAAAGTGGTCTTAATCATAAAACTGAACGTATCTCTTGTATGGGTTCTGTTGGACTCAAACACAGGGAAGTACCCTATGTGTGGACTTGCAAAGTACAGACATCGCCTGGAAGCTCTCAGGGATGTGGTCTCTCCAGGCCCCGCTGCAGACCGACTTAATCAGAATCTGCATTTTAACGCGTTCTTCAGGGATCCTTTATTTTTTATTTATTTATTTTTAAAGATTCTATTTATTTATCAGAGAGAGAGAGTATAAGTGAGAAAGAGACCATGAGCAGGGAGGTGAAAAGCGGGCAGAGGGAGAAGCAGGCTCCCCACTGAGCAAGGAACCGGATGTGGGATTCGATCCCAAGACCCTGGGATCATAACCGAAGGCAGACGTTTAACCGACTGAGCCACCTGGGCAACCCTCTTCAGGGGTCCTTTAAAAGTCTGAGAGGCACTGTCTCTGAGTACGGTGCCTCTGCTTCCTCATCTATACGCTGGGATCAGGGGAAGCTAGATGAGGGGAGGAATGCCCAATGCCCTACCTGGGGTCTGGTGGGGAGCAGGAGCCACGGAGAACCCGGCGCTCTTCCTCCTGCAGGCTGAGTGCAGTGCTCCCTGGGAGTTGGAAACATGGGACTGTGGCCTTGGACAGACAGCTCAGGAAACGCAGCCAGCCCTGCCTTGCACGGAGCGGCGGACTCTGCTGTGATGCCAACCACCTGCCAGGCTCGTCCCAGCCCCCACCCTGAGCACACTGCAAGTGCCAATCAGCTGCAATGAACCCCAGTGGGCCCCCAACAACAGGTGTCTCATTAAACATCTCTCGCCCTCCCAGGCTTACCCACTGACAGGCACCAAACTCACACTCAATCACCGCTTAATCACAGCCAGACTCCATTAACAAGTCATACTAATTACCAACTTCTAACAGTGTCTCCAGTTCGGAGGCAAAATACCTTATTCTTTTTAGATGAAAACTGGCTTGTGATCCTTCAGAAAGACCCATAATTAGGTCCTTTAAAAATGGGGATCAGGGGAGGAGACAGGAGAAAAGCCGATAGACCCAGGGTGGGTACGGCCCTGAACATGCACAATGAGAAGCTCTGTTTGTTTTAATTTTGTGCCTGCTGGTGGCCCACAAGGGTCCAATTAGCTTGTTACAGATGCTTGTATTGGTTCCATCCTCTTGTCTCATCTTTCCTTCCTTTAAAAAATATTTCTTTTTCCAGAAGGGATAAACTTGTAGCACAGATTGCTGGCCTGCAGGCATCCAAAGATCAACAACTAGTTTTCTGTGATCAAACCCCCCTGTGAACCATGAACACTCATTTACAGAATTCCTAATGCATAGGCTGAAGCAGGGAGGGAACTTGGCCTGGGCTTGAGGTGACTATAATAGGATCTAGTGCATTTTTTAAACGGCCAGAAGGTACATATTCTTGGCACGAGAACAACTTTTGTTGACTGGCTTTTATGCTTTTTTTCAATTGTATTTTGAGTCATAATAAAGATATTATCTTTATTATTCTTTGTGTTCCCTTTTCCATCATAAAACACTTCATTTTATTACTTGGATGGGATCTTATTTTTTATTTATTTTTTAGAGAGAGTGAGAAAGAGAGAGAGTGTGGGAGCTGGAGGGGAAAAGGGAGAGGGAGAGAGAGAATCTTTTTTTTTTATTCTTATGTTAATCCCCATACATTACATCATTAGTTTTAGATGAAGTGTTCCATGATTCATTGTTTGAGCATAACACCCAGTGCTCCATGCAGAAGGGAGAGAGAGAATCTTAAGCAGGCTCCATGCTCAGTGTGGAGCCTGATACAGGGATTGATCACATGACCCTGAGATCATGACCTGAGCTGAAATTTTGAGTCCAATGGTTAACCAACTGAGCCACCCAAGCACCTCTGGGATCTTGCTTTTTGGAAGAACTTACACTGTGTATAGAATATTCATTGCCAGTCAAATATAACAAATGAATAAAAATGAATTCCTTATTAGATTGGATGTGCTCGTGGACTCAGCCCATGGATGGTAATCACTCTGATGTCAAGGTCAGTGTAGCCAGCACCCAGCAATGGTGGAAGAGTTAGGACAAGAAGGAAACTACAATAAAAAGTGGCAGAAGGGTGCCTGGGTGGCTCAGTCGTTAAGCGTCTGCCTTCGGCTCAGGTCATGATCCCAGGGTCCTGGGATCAAGCTCCGCCTCGGGCTCCCTGCTCGGCAGGGAGTCTGCTTCTCCCTCTCCCACTCCCCCTGCTTGTGTTCCCTCTCTCGCTGTGTCTCTCTCTGTCAAATAAATAAATAAAATCTTAAAAAAAAAAGTGGCAGAAATGTGGATGATCACCTTTTGTCCCAGTCTTCTTCTATTGTCAAATGAGGGGGCTTTGTAGCCCAAATATTTGAATCAATTCTACCTTTAATTAAAGAATTTGAGGGGCACCTGGCTGACTCAGTTGGTAGAGAATCTGGTTTTGATCTCAGAGTAGTGAATTCAAGCCCCATGTTGGGTGTAGAGATTACTTAAAAATAAAATCTTAAAAAAATGGAAAAATTTGAGATTGAATCAAAACCATGTTTTGAAACCTATGATTTGTGTTCCTCAGTGGAGATATGATAATAGTTTTAAGGGTTCTGATTTATAGAAAATGTTTCTTTTAAAATTTCCAAAAATTCCGAAAGTTCTATGGTGCCAGCCAGCAAGTTTTCCCTCCTTCCATTCTTTCCTTCCTTCCTTCCTTCCTTCCTTCCTTCCTTCCTTCCTTCCTTCCTTCCTTCCTTCCTTCCTTCCTTCAAGATTTAATTACTTAATTTATTTGAGAGAGAGCAAGCACGAGTAGGGGGGAGTGACAAAAAGGAAGAGAGAGAAGCAGACTTCCCACTGAGCAGGAATCCTAGGACCCTGGGATCATGACCTGAGTTGAAGGCAGACGCTTATCCAACTGAGCCACCCAGGCGCCCCTTCCCATCCTTTTATATTTTCAGTCATTCCAACTCCAATTGATCAGATTTAGTTTCTGAGGTGGGAGATACCACTTGATTGTACTCATTGGAGATGATGACCATAATCTTAGCCATAAAGCAAGTCATTAATTTTAAATTATTAAAGTCATATAAGTATGTTCTCTAACCACAAGGGAATTAAATTAAAATCAATAATAGAAATATATATGGAATATCCCCAAATATTTGCAAACCAAATAACATACTTCTGAAAAACAGGTCAATAAAAAATTCAAAAGGAACATTAGAAAGTATTTTGAATTCAATTAAAATGAAAACACACCATGTCAGAACTTGTAGGATACTGGTAAGGCAGTGCTTAGGGAAAATTTATAGCATTAAATGCCTTCAGTATAAAATAAGTAAAGTCTCAAGCCAGTGCCTTCAGCTTCTATCTTAAATATCTGCAAATTAAACCCAATGTAATAAGAATAAGGGGAATAATAAATATCAAAGTGAAATTAATGAAATAGGAAACAAAAAAGCTTCTGAATTAGTCAAAGAAATAAAATCTAATTCTTTGGGAAGATCAATAAAATTGATGAACCTCTAGCCAAACTGGTCAGGAAAAAGCAAGACATGAATGACCAATATTAAGAATTATGTTGGTGACATCACAACAGATTCTACAGATACGAAAAATATGAGAAGATGATATTATGAACAATTTCAAGACAATAAATCTGCCCCTTAGGTAAAAATGGCCAGCTTTCTTGAAAGTCATAAACTAACAATGAACACTCAAAAATAACTTTATAACTCCTAAAGACATATAATTTTTAGCTTAAAATTTTCTCAAAAGACAGTTTCAGGCCCAGGAGACTGTGCCAGTGAACTTTACCAAATATTTAAGAAAAAATCCCCCAACAATTATTTACAAACTCTAAAAAAATGATTTGAAAAGAAGGAAATATTTTTAAACTAAATCTTTGAGGCTAGCACTACACCAAAATGAGAAAGATATTATAAAAAAAAGAAAACCATATATCCATATATCTCATAGAAATATACAGAACAATTCTAAACAAAATTTGATCAAGTCAAATACAACAATATATAAAAAACGTAATACACAGGGTAGAAGTGGAGCTTATCCCGGAAATGCTGGTTTGTTTTAATGTTGGAAAATATTAATTGATGTTATTCATTATATTATCCAAATAAATAAGGAAAATCTTATGATTATCTTATTAAATACAAACGAAGCATTTTGAAAAAAATTCAACATCCATTCTTAATGAAAACTCTCAGCAAATTAGGAATAGAAGGAACCTTCTAAACTTGATAAAAGGCATCAACTGAAAGCCTCCAGATAAACTCATACTTTTATTTAAAGACTAAAGACTTTCCCCTAAGATCAGGAACAAAGGATATTAGTTTTCACAAATTTTCATTGACATTATACTGTAAATTCTTGCCACAGCAATCAGGAAGAAAAAAAGAGGAAGGCATTCATATTAGAAGTGAAGAAATGTAACTTTCTTTATTCACAGACATGATTGTATATGCAGAAAATCCAATGAAGTCTCCAAAAAACTACTAGAAGTAATGTTAATTTAGCAAGGTTGTAGGATGTAAATCAATATGCAGAATATAATTGTATTCTTATATACAAGCAACAAATAAATGGAAATACAGGTTATAAAGAAAATGCATTTACCATAGCATGAAAAATATAAATATCTCAAAGTTAATTATAGTCTTAAATATAAAACCTAAACCTACAAAACTTCTAAAGGAAAACAAGTGAAAATCTTTATGATCTAAAATTAGGCAAAGACTCCTTAAGGACAACACAGCAGCTGATTCATAAAGGAAAAAATTGATAAATTGGACTTCATCAAAGTTAAAAACTTCTGCTCCTCAAATGATACTATGAGGAGAATGAAAGAAAAGGTCACAGACTGGGGAAAATATTTGCAAAGCATTTCTGATAAGGGACTTTTATCCAGAATGCATAAAGAACGTTTGAAATTCAAAATAAAAACAAATAACTCAATAAAAATAAATGCACCAAAGATCTGATAAGATACCTCACAAAGAAGATATATGTATGGCAAATAAGCAAATGAAAAGATGCTCGACAGCATTAGTCTTTAACAAATGCAAATTCCAAGCACAGGGAGATACGACTACACAGCTAATAGAATGGCTTAAATTGAAACTGATCATACCAAATGTTGACGGGAATGTGGAGCAACTAGAGTTCACATGCACTGCTGGTTGCAATCCAAGAAGGAATAGCCACTTTAGAGAATGGCCTTGCAGTTTCTCTTGGGAAGCAGGATGAGAAGAGTTAAGAGGGAAGGAGATGGGAAGAGGGTGGGGATACAGGAGGGGAGAGGAAGGGGTTACAAAAGGGAACAAGGAAACTTTTGGAGATAACAGATCTGTTCATTATCTTGATCATGGTGATGTTTTTCATGTGTATACATATATCACAACCTACCAAATTTTACACTTTAAACATGTGAAGTGTTTTGTACTTTAATTATATTTCAATATAACTTAAACATTTTTTAATGTTATGTGTATTACAATATTTTAAAGTTAAGTTTTAGTCCTTGTTAATCCTGGGGAAAGTAGGCTGTTCCTTTGCTTGTGTATAGCTCCTGGAAATTCATGGTCCAGAGGCTGTAGAGTGAATGGAAGAGTTAGCTCTTCTTTGAAATGTTTCCCTTCCTTTATGTAATCTATTGTCCTTAATGTGTCCCAAATCCTATTTTATTAGTTGACGGACTCATCGTCCTTTTATGAGACTTTTGTGCATTATAATTCCAGCTCTTGAGATTAAGACTCTCAGGTCAACAGAAATTGGCTCAAAACCACCCCTCCCCCAAAACTCTGATTTCTACTTAATTGAGAAGCAGAGCATATTAAATACTTTTTTGTTGTTGGATGATGCCTGGTGAATGACAGCTATACTCTGTGATGTACTTCTGTGCACATCCTATGTTAAAATGGGCCAATTTGTTGTTAAAACACTTGTAACTGAAAGCTGGATGTGGTAAAGATATATCTTGTGCACGGAGACTATGTTGGCACTTGTTTCAATATGAATCAAGGTTTATGCGCTGAGACTAAGAAAAAAGCAACTCTCAATTGTTGCATTGATGAACCAACTAGAAGCCAAGTTAGAAATGGAAGATTTGATGGTTTTTGCACTTATACAGAGTTTAAAGATCCAAAACTGCTAAGAGAATATTATTTGTTATAATGCATTGGACTATCAACTAGTTAAAATTTGTTTTTTGAATTTAAGAAACAAAACAAACAAAGAAAAAATGGAAAGAAACCAAGGAACAGACTTTTAACTAGAGAGAACAAACTGGTAGTCACCAGAGGGGTGTGGGTAGGGGGCAATGGGTGAAATCGGTCAAGGGGATTAAGAGTACACTTATTTAATGAGCACTGAGTAATGTATAGAATCATTGTATTGTACACCTGAAATGAATAAAATGCTGTATGTTATCTACACTGGAATTAAAATAAAAAATAGGGCGCCTGGGTGGCTCAGTTGGTTAAGCGACTGCCTTCGGCTCAGGTCATGATCCTGGAGTCCCAGGATCGAGTCCCGCATCAGGCTGCCTGCTTGGTGGGGAGTCTGCTTCTCCCTCTGACCCTCCTCCCTCTCATGCTCTCTGTCTCTCATTCTCTCTGTCTCAAATAAATAAATTAAAAAAAAAATAAACATCCTCAAAAAATTTATTTTCTGACATTTCAAAACATTGATTCTATTTTAAGCTTTTCTTAAACTCTTTTAATCCTTTTCTTAGTGCATCTTTATCGTAATAGGGATATTTTCTTACTTTATTTACAGTGTGAGAATTTTGGAGAATTTGACTTTAAAATGTAAATGAATTAAGAATAAAATAAAAGGGCAGAAACTCCTAATTTGGCTGTAGTTACTGAGGTAATAAAGAACAGAAATGATTTCTAAACTTTGTGAGAACATAGGAAATTTTAGAACTCTTTGTGACATATTTAACTCAAATGAATTTAGAAAGCTATGTGCACAGTAGACCAGAAGCCCAGCAGATGGTCCCCTTGGCCCCTTGTTCCTACTTGGCCCCTTTCATGTACTAACATTCAATAATTCATCCTGATTGCCAGAAGTCCAGTAGTCCCCCATCAGTAGCCAATTCTTCTCTCCATCTTCTTTTTTCTGGAATATATTTGTAACTCAATAGATGTGAATCATTAATATAAATAAATGTTAACAATAAGTGACATACTCACTTGGTCGTTTGATCATTCATTTATTCAGAAAACATTTTTGGAGCGCTTTCTAGGTGTCCAGCACTGTGGCAGGTTCCAGGCCATAGGACATTTTCTTCCATTTATGAAGGAATCTTATAAAATAAGCCTTATGAATCTTATAACAAAGGACCATAGACTGGGTGGCTTATAAGCAACAGAAATTTATTTTCTTTCAGTTCTGGAGACTGGAAGTCTGAGATCAGGGTGTTAGCAGGGTTAGGTTCAGTTCAGGATCCTCTTCCAGGACACGGACAACCGCCTTCTGGTTGATCCTCACATGGCAGAAAGCATGAAATCTCTCTGGGATATTGTTAATAAGGGTGCTAATCCATTCATGGGGGCTCCACCCTCATCTAATTATCTCCCAAAGGCTCTACCTCCTAATATCATCTCATTGGAGGTTAAGATTTCAACACATGAATTTGGGAGAGACACAAACATTCAGACAACAAACAGATTAGACAGCCTCTTTTTCAAGCCCAGCTGTGATGAGTAACTTTTTCTGAAGTTTATATGGGCTTTTCTATATTTTACCAACTTCAATCACTCTCTCCCTCATTATAACCCTCATTACACAGCAAACTGATTTCATCAAAGGAGACAAAGAGAGGTGAGTGGAGAGGGCTTTTGCAGTTACCATTTTGTGCCTCCATCTTTGTTATGTGAGCTCTTGGGTTCTTAGGATCTGAAATACCTTCCCTGAAGCATGGCCAGGGGCTGATGGATCCAGGGGCTGGTGGGCATCTGGGTGCAAGGATACAATCACAATTCAGCTGTGTTCCTTCTAACATCTCGTATCAAGTTAGATACCTAAATCCAACACAGCAGAAGGGGAAAAGCGAAGGGTCTTGTCACTAAGTAACTATAATCTAATTCCAACAGAAGGCTGTAGAGAGTCTTAGGCAGGTCACAAAGAAAGACCTTGGGTGCTCTGCATTTTCCTGGCTGTGATAAAGTGTTCCCCACCATCGAGGGTTCAGGGAGAGCATAGAAGGAACCTGGGGAGGAGCTTCCACTGGGCTGCTCTATAACTCCTTGCAGTTCCTGAATCCTCCCATCTCCTGACTCTATTTAGGCAAATCCTAATATAATCATTTTGTAGAGTTTAAAAGCCGGTTTTCAGGAGTCTATTGCAGGCCAACTCACTGGGTTGACCTTGAGCAAGTTATTAATTTCTCAAGGACTCAGTTGCCTCTTCTTTGAGATGAGAAGAATAAGAGTATCTACCTGGTAGGCTTGTTGTCAGCATTAAGCTCCTGCTGTTATCGTTATTATTAATTTCCTACAATGTGCCAGATGGATATTTAGGAACTGGAACCATAAAAGTAAAGAGTGAATTCCTGATCTCAGAGACACCATAGACTAAGGGAGAGGCAGATGCTAAGCAGGATAATAATACAATGTGGTAGGTGTGTTCATAGAGATAGTGACCTCCTGTTGTGTCATAGGGGTTAGAAAGCATTAGCCTGGGCCACCTGAGTGGAGAAGGGGGAAGGGGTGGGGGTGGGAGCCTCAGGTACCTGCAGAGACATGGAGTGGAGGAGAAGTATGTGAGGGCAGAGATGACAAGCAGCTTGCTGCGGAAGCAAGAGGGGTTGGAGCTGTGGCTTAACCAGGGTGGAAGGCCTTGTATGCCATTCCCAGTATCTAGAATTTGATTCTATTAGATGAAAGGGTAGGAAGGATATTCAATAGGGAGGTGACATGGTGGTACTGACTTTTTAGATGGAAAGCTTTTGTGGCCATGTGGTGGTACTTGAAGGAGACAAGGCAGAGAGGCCAAGGTGAGTCCAGACTAGGGTAGCCATAGTGATCATAGACAGGAGGGGAAGGTTTGGAGAGATGGCAGATATCCTTTAGGAGTGATGTGCCAAGGAGATTTCCAGGATTCAGTGGAGAAGAAGACAGCAGTTAGTTGTTGAGGTATAAAGTCTGCATGTGTATGTAGTAGCAATGAGAAGGCCAATAGTAGGGTGAGAGCAAAAGCATCAGACATTTACCATTCTTGATTCAGGAAGTACAATGGGTGGGCATGTTTGGATTGGGAGAACAGCAGTGAGGGAAAGGAGGAAATTGAGCATAATTCCTGATTCTCCAGTTTGAGCTATTGAGAGGAGCAGAGAAGAACAGACTGGGAGGAGAGCAGTGGATGTCATGGCAGATTTCCTTCCCCTCCCCTTCCTCTTCTTCCTCCTCCTTCTTCTGGCTCCAAGAAAGTCCCAACCTGTTCAATACGTGCTAAGTGGGCTGCAAGGAAAACCAGGGGCTTCTGGAACTGGAAACAACTGTGGGAGACAACTGAGAAGAAGGATTGCTGAGCCATTGATCTTGAACTCCTGGATATGTTGTGTTTGTAGTGATGGGCCCATGACCTCTGGGGTTAGGATAATACCTTCTGCTGGTAGCAGCACAGGGATACTGATCAGCATCCACACTCGGATCCCACAGAGCCTTCTGAATTCTTCATTTTGTTCTTCTTAACATTCCAGATTCAGCTTCTTGGGTCGACAACATTCTGTCCAATATCCAACCTAAATGACTTTGTTGGAAGGGGCTGTAGTTACATAATGAGCTGGAACCTAAGGGTAATTTAGCAGCTAAATGGAAGGTGAAAGGTGCTGAGTTTTAATCAAGAGATTTTTCTTGAATTTTCCACACCACCAGATATAATCCTCCTTATGCCTTTTCTTTGATCAGGTATTAATAGCATCAAATAGCGCTTAAACTTGTACATGATGTCACTCAGGTCTGATTTGAAATGTACAGCAAGGGAGCCTACAGTGTTCCTTGGCCCCAAATGGCCTTCTCAAAATGTTTAAACCAAGAGATCAACTACACTATACAATATACACAACAGTATACAGTATTTAAATAGTATATAGTATATAGTGTAGACACAGGCTTGAAAATATCAGCCTGGGTGCTTATCCTGGGCTTCGTTTTGAAAGGTGGGCTCTTATTTTGTTTTACTATTTATTTATTTACTTGAGAGAGAGAGAGAGAGAGAAAACATGTGAGCAGGGGAGGGGCAAGGGGGAGGGAGAGAGAGAAGCCTCAGACTCTGAGCAGGGAGCCTGATGTGAGGCTCAATCCCAGGACCCTGAGATCATGACCTGAGCTGAAATCAAAAGTTGGATGATCAACTGACTGAGCTACCCAGGAGCCCCGAAGGTGGGCTCTTATTAAACATGACTACTGACCTTTTCTCCAGGGGTTTAAACAGTGCTAGGGGCCAACACACCCTTTTCTTACATTCACAGCATCTTTTGTTAAATAAAATCATTATTTACTGCAGGAAGAAGGAGTCCTCACCCTTCGAGCATCAAAATATGCTGATACCTCTCCCATCCTGAAAACAACAACAACCCAAATTAACTTTTTTTTTTTAAAGATTTTATTTATTTATCTGAGACAGAGAGAATGAGAGAGAGAGAGCACATGAGAGGGAGGAGGGTCAGAGGGAGAAGAAGACTCCGTGCCGAGCAGGGAGCCCGATGTGGGACTCGATCCAGGGACTCCAGGATCATGACCTGAGCCAAAGGCAGTCGCTTAACCAACTGAGCCACCCAGGCGCCCCAAATTAACTTTTCTTGACACACTCAGCTACCTACCACCTATATGCTCTGTCCTCACTTAGAGCAAAATTTCTCAAAAGAGTTGTCTGTTCATCTGTCTCCACTTTCTTGCCTCCTGTTCTTCTTTGTAGCCACTCCAGCCATGCTCTGGCCCCACACTCCACTTGAAAGGGACTCTTGTCAAGGTCACATGTGACCACCTATTGCTGTATCCTTGGGTCAGTTCTCAGTCCTCATCTCAGTTGACCAAGAATAGCATTTGCTATGCCCTCCTCATTGCCTTCCAAGACACCCAACACTGCTGGTTTTTCCTCCATCTCATGAATTGCTCTTCTATAGGCTCCTTCCCTAGTTTTTCTTCTTTTCTCTAGACTCTTGCTTTTGCACTACCAAGTTCAGTCCTTTGTTCTCTTCTCTATCTAAATTCCATTTGATGTCCTTAAATGTTATCTACCTGCAGATGACAAGCAAATTTACATCTTCAGCCTAGATCACATTCTTTTTTTTTTTTTTTTTAAAGATTTTATTTATTTATTTGACAGAGAGAGACACAGCGAGAGAGGTAACACAAGCAGGGAGAATGGGAGAGGGAGAAGCAGGCTTCCTGCGGAGCAGGGAGCCCTGTGCGGGGCTCGATCCCAGGACCCTGGGATCATGACCTGAGCCGAAGGCAGACGCTTAACGACTGAGCCACCCAGGAGCCCTAGATCACATTCTTGAATTCCAGACTTTTATTGCACCATGAACCACTCACTTCATCTCCCTTCAAGAAAGAATTTGCCTTGCCCTTCAGCCTCAAGGAATATAGTTGGCTGTCAGCCTCCAGCTTCAGTACCTTTAAGAGCAGTTGCCTTGTTGGAGCTGAGGCCAGGCTCTCCCCAGCCCGTCACCAGCCAATGACTGAAGACAGCAAGGATATTTGAACCTGACCATTTCTGTCCAGTGTGGGAATTCCCTAACTGGCACTTAACCCCAGAGCACTGAACTGGCTTGGCCAAGACTTATCAGATCCTCATGATCTGTGCCTGTCCTGGTCTAATCCTGCTTCTTGCCCCTTAATTATAGTGTTGTTTCCAACGAAGTTCCTGAACTCCCAACCCTGTTCCAGCGTCTGCACCCTCCATGGAGAGTCCCACTTGACAATAGCCAACTGCCTACAACAGCTTTGCAAAGTTGTCTGTTAACTACCTCAACATAACACATCAAATATCAAACTCCTGTTTTTCTCCAGTCTGCTGGCTCCACAAGCAACCTTCTTCATCTTGGGGGATGGAGGTTCATCCATAGAGAAACTCAACCAAGAACCTTCTTTATCTCTCACAATCTACCTCTAGTTCATCAGCGTATCTTGGTGTCTCTCTACCTTCAAAATATATCCAGATTCTATCCATGTCTCTCCCCTTCTACTGCCTGAACCCTGGATTATTGCAGGACCCCTTAACAGGGGTTCCCAAGGTCTACCCACATGGTCTGAGTAGCCTTTGAAAACTGTCTCAGGTCAGATCCCATTAAAACAGACCCCATGATAACAATTCAGACATATGGGAGTTATTGAAGAAAATGTACCTAGGTGAAACTAATAAGGGAATGAAGAAAGGGATAAAGGAATTATCAAGGAAGGGTGTGATTGAGATAAGGAGCAAGGGTGCTCTGGAGTAACATGTATGTCTTAGAGTTTGTCCAGCTTGAAGGAAAGGATTAGTGCTGGGCACTAATCAATTCCAGGCTCCAGCCTGGAGATGTAAATTCCTAGGTACTGTGCATCCTCTGTGTTGGGGTCAAGGCCCTAGTAGCCCAAGGATAGTTCTCCAGAGAAAAGTCACAGGTGTGTTTGTGAGAAGGAAAAACACACAGAAGCCAGACGATGGGTACATAGGAGGGTCCAAGAGATTGAATGAAGCTGACAATATCTGCTACAAAAAATTAGATCATGTAACCCTTTTGATCATAACCTGCAAAAGTTCTCCATTTCCCCTCTAATCAACCTAAGCCTTTATGCTGGTCTATAAGGCCTGACATGATCTGTCCCTCCCCAACCACAGACTACCTGTTTGTCCTCATCTACTATACTACTACTCTCCTTCCCTCATCTTGCTCTGGCCACACTGGACTTCTGCTACATTTCTAACACTCCTAACATTTCCTCACCACAGGACCTTTGTACTGGTTGTTTCCGCCCCTGAAAAGCTCTTTATCCAGATAACCACATCATTAAATTCTCCACTGCTTCTAAGTATTTGCCCAAAAGTCACTTCCTCAATGAGGTGAGATTTCTTCAGTCTTCTGAGCCCCATAATTAAAACTGTAATCTGCCTACACTGTGACCCATGTTTTCCTGACTTCTCTCACTATGATCTATTTTTTTCTATAGAACTCAACATCTTGTAACTAGAATTAACAATCTTATACTATAGAAGGTAGGTGTTTATTATGTTTATTGTTTATTGTGTTTCTTTTGATGCAATGTCAGCCCCAGGATGTCTGTTTTATTCACTGATGCAGACCAAGGACCTCGAACAGTGCCTGACATGTAATAAATAGGCTTCTCAATAGATAATGTTCAAATCAATGCTAAAGGGTACAATAAGGGTTAGATTCTCCATGCTGGCCATCCTAACAACAGCTGTGGTAAATGTTTTTAAATTGCTATATTTCACTGCTTTGTGAGCTAGAACACACATCTCACCATGGGAGATTTCTTCAGGATGCTTCCTCATGATGCTTGGTTCTGGAGGAATGAGTTAGGCCCTGGGGTGGATAAAACAAATGTCAGAGAAAGAAAAAAAATAAGGCTCACTATTTTATCTTAAAAGGCCAATGGTATGCTGAAGCAGGCTGTGTGAGAGCAGAGGCATCATGCATTTGTTCTGTGTACTTGGCTCTTTTCTTCCCTGCATACTTACATACCTAGAGTAAGGACTCAATCATTGTGTTGAATGAATAAATGAGTATATTATCTATTTGTCTTTTCTTCTCCTATAGCCTTCTTTTCCTGAATGCAGGAAGGATACATTTGACCAGCAAGACTAGTTTTGGCCTAGGTTTAAGGATCAGTCTTGAACCTGAGAATAATTTCACTGCATGGTAGTCTGGGTGTGGTTCTACTCTGGTTGTGTGCTAGGAACTGCTTTTCAGGGTAATGAGGACGAAACTCTGGTCTTAGTACCAGGATTTTCAATGAATCTTCTGGACACTGGTCTTGTACCCTATGCATTTGTCCTTTGCTTGCATATTACCTGCAGGAACAAAGTCAGCTCTGGTTCTTTAAAATGGTTCTACTACCCAATACACGCCCCCCCCCCCCTCCATTCCTGGTGTCCTCTGAGGGCAGCACCCAGGTGGCTGCTAATGGATTTCCTTCTTGTGTTTTCTATGCTACCTGCCAGGCTTGTCTCTCCCAAATGACCTATTTCTGGACTCTAAATGGATCCCATGCTGATTGTTTGCCTGGAATGCGACTTGTTTCTGGCTATTTTAGTTTTTGGACTGTCTCTGGCTGAATTTTCCCTATTACCAACTTCTAAAGCTCATCTCCTAACCTCTCTTTCTATGTTACCTACAAAGCAAATATTGTTTTAGGTTTTAATTCAATTTACCTTGTCCTACTATATTTAACTCTTTCTCACCTGGCCAGGCAACCGTGTTATAAATTAAGCCATATATTAGAGAAACCCCAATGTAACTTAAAAATCCATTCTCAAATTTGTGTAGACCCAATGCAGACAGCTTTACCTGTGTTAAAATATCACTGCGATGACTTGATTCTATCTCTGGAGCCCACCACCATTTGGTCGACATGAATATCTCTAGACACACTATTTCCTTCCTGCTTTAGAATTTGACAGACTTGAGCATTTGTAATGCACACAAATTGGAAATTCTGGAGCTCACATTCCTCTTTGATCAGGACTTCCTGTGACATTCCCGTGTGCTGCATCAGTGAATTCCACATCTATTTCAAGACTGCAGTCATTTGGTAGGACTTCCCTTCAAAGAATGTTGTTAATGCAGCACGTACAGATGAGAACGCCCGCCATCTGCATTTCAGGAAAACAGAAGACGAAGAAGAAATATGCTGTTTAAGCTAAGGATTTGCAATTTCATCACACTGCTTTGAAATGAGTATTTTGCATTTTAAAAGACTGTATTAACAATAGAACCACTGAAATATCCCCATAATGAATAAGACAGGCTAGATGGGCTGGTGTCCAGGTTATAAATACAACTATTACTGAATTCAGACATATTAAAGTTAACATTTCTCTCTTGGCTTCCAATTCATTATAAGGAAAGAAAAATACTAGAGTCATGGTATTGGTACAGGGAAGGCCTTAAAAGATGATGATTCAAGAGCTTTCGAACTGTGTGTCTGGAGTCCCAGAATTCTCATCATTACCTCCAAGGGGTAAGACAGGGTAGGGCATAGAATGTGGAAGTTTGGGATATGACAATGAAATAGTCAAGGCTTTGGGCAAAGAGGTCCACTTTTCCTATAGTACATATTAGTGTTTATAACACGATTTAAAAAAAATTCTTTTATTATGTTATGTTAGTGACCATACAGTACGTCATTAGTTTTTGATGCAGTATAACACAATTTTTTTTAAATAAAAAGGCTATTATTTTTAAGTAGACTTTATTTTTAGAGTAGTTTTAGGTTTACAAAAAAATTGTACAGAAAGTACAGAACATTTCCATAAGCCCTCTCACCACCCCCACACCATTTTTCTTATTGACATTTTGCATTGGTGTTGTGCTTTAGCTACAACTGATGAACCAATATTGATACGTTACTATTAACCAAGGTTATAGTTTATGTTGGGTTCACTCTGTATTGTACATTCAGTGGGTTTTGACAAATGTGTAATAGCGTGTATCCATCATTACACTTTCATACAGAGTAGTTTTGCTGCCCTAAAAATCCCTTGTGCTCCACCTATTCATCCCTTCCCTGAAAACCCTTGTAACCACTGACCTTTTTAATAACTCTAATTTTGTTTTCTCCAGAATGTCATATTGTTGAAATCATGCAGTATGCAGCCTTTTCAGACCGGTTTCTTTTACTTAGAAATATACAGTTAAGATCCCTCTATGTCTTTTTTGTGGCTTGATAATCAATTTTATTTTATTACTGATAATACTCAATTAAATGGATATGAAGGTCTTCTTGGTTGATTACAATTTCTGGCAATTATGAATAAAGTTGCTATAAACATTAATGTATAGAGGTGTGTGTGTGTGTGTATGTGTGTGTAGATATAAGTTTTAATCTCGTTTATGTAAATACTTATGAGTGCAATAGCTGGATCATATGGTAAGTCTATATTGATCTTTGTAATAAACTGACAAATTATCTTATGTGGCTTTGCCATTTTGCATCCCCATCAGCAAAGAATGAATTCCTGTTGCTCCATATCCTTATCAGCATTTGGTATTGGAAGAATGGGGTATCAGCCATTCTAATATGTATATGGTACCATGTCATTGTTTTCTTAATGTGTAATTTCCTAATGCCATCTGTGTATCTTCTTTGGTGAGGTATCTGTTCAGATCATTTACTCATTTTGCAGTTGCAATATTTGTTTTCTCATTGTTGAGTTTAATAGTTCTTCGTGTATTTTCAATATATGGCCTTTATCAGATATGCATTTTATAAATATTTTCTCCTATTCTGTAGCTTGTATTTTTATTCTTTTAATGGGGTCTTTGTGGAGCACACGTTTTTTTTTTTTTCCACAAGTTTTTATTTTAATGAAGTCCAACCTATCAATTTTTAATTTTATGAGTTGTACTTCAGTGTTGCATCTAGAAAGTCATCATCAAACTCAAGGTCATCTCGATTTTCTCCTTTATTATCTTCTAAGAGTTTTATAGTTTTGTGATTTACATGTAGATCTATTATCCATTTTCAGTTAATTTTTGTGAAAAGTGTTGTCTGTGTCTCACTTAATTTTTTGCATGTGGATGTCCAGTTGTTCCAGCCTCATTTGTTGAAAAGACTATTCTATTTATTTTTTTTGAACTTTTTAAAAAAAGATTTATTTATTTATGTTGAGAGAGTAAAAGCACAGGAGTGGGGGGGAGGGGTACAGGGAGAGGGAGATAACCTCCAACAGACTCCCTGCTGAGCATGGAGCGCAACACTGGGGCTCAATCCCAGGACACTGAGATCATGACCTGAGCTGAAACCAAGAGTTGCACGCTCAACCTACTGGGTCACCCAGGTTCTCCTAGACTACTCTATTTTTGTTGAACTGCCTTTACTCCTTTGTCAAAGATCATTTGACTATATGAATGTGGGCCTTTTATGGGCTCACAATTCTGTTTCATTGATCAGTCTATTGTTTTACCAATACCACACTGTTGATCACTGCAGCTTTTTAGTAAATCCTGAAGTTGGGTTCTATCAGTCTTCTGACTTAATGACTCCCTTCATTTTCAGTATTGTGTTGGCTATTCTAGTTTCTATTTCTATTCTCTTCAATGATATGTAATTTATTTCTCTTTGTGTGAGTTTTGATAGACTACTTTTCAGAGAATTGTTCCAGTTCATCTATGCTATTAAATTTGTGGGCATAAGGAATTCATACTATTTCCTTATTATCCTTTTAATGTCAATGAGATCTGTCTTGAAGTCCCCCTATTTCCTTTCTGATATTAATAATGTATGAGAATTCTTTTTTCTTCTCATGTAGGCTGGCTATAGATTTACCAATTCTATTGATATTTTCAAAGAACCAACTTGTGATTTTTATTGATTTTCTCCATTAATTCTTGTTTTCAGTGATTTTTGCTCTACTTTTTATTATTTTTCTTCTGCTTATTTTGAATTTAATGTGCTCTTCTTTATCTAGTTTCTTCAGAACAAAAACTTAGGTTATTGATTGTACATCTTTCCTTCCTTTCTAGCATATGCATTCAATGCTCTACATTTATCTTTAAGCACTGTTTTTGCTACGTTGACTCATTTTGATAAGATGTATTTTAATTTTTGTTTAGTTAAGTTTGTTTTAATTTCCCTTGAGACTTCTTCCTTTATCTGTGTGTTATTTCTAAACATTTTGCTTAATATCCAAATATTTAATATTTGGGGATTTTCTAGCTATCTTTCATTTATTAATTTCTATTTAAATCTATTATGGTCTGAGAGCATAATTTGTATGATTTCTATTCCTTTAATTTTTAAAAAGTGTCTTTTGTAACTCAGAATGCAGCTTATCTTGGCAAATCTTCCATGTGAGCCTGAGAAGAATATGTGTTCTGCTGTCAGTGGATTAAGTATTCTATGAATGCAAATCAAATCCAGTTGATTAATGGTGCTTTCCTGTTCAGTTATATTATTTATTCTCTCCTGCTGGGTCTGCCAATTACTGAAAGAGGAGGGTTAGAGTCTTCAACTAAAATAGTGAATTTGTCTATTTCTCCTTCAGTTCCATCAGTTTTTTTTTTTTTTTTTTACCTCATGTGTCTAGATGCACTGTTTTTAGATACACACACATTCAGGGTTGTTATGTCTTCTTGAAGCACTGACCCCTTTATTATTATGTAAGCCCTCTATTTTTGATAATTTTTCTTGCCCCCAAATCCACTTTCTCCAAAATTAATTGACCTACTTCAGCTTTCTTTTGATTAATATTATGATGGTATCTTTTCCCAACTCTTTACTTTTAACCTATCTGTATTTTATATTTAAAGTGGGTTTCTTGTGGACAACACCTATACTTTGGTCTTGTTTTCTTTTTTTCTTAAAGATTATTTATTTATTTATTTATTTGAGAGAGAGAGAATGAGAGAGAGCACATGAGAGGGGGGAGGGTCAGAGGGCGAAGTAGACTCCCTGCTGAGCAGGGAGCCCGATGCAGGACTCGATCCCGGGACTCCAGGATCATGACCTGAGCCGAAGGCAGTCGCTTAACCAACTGAGCCACCCAGGCGTCCCTTGGTCTTGTTTTCTTATCCACTCTGACAATCTCTGTCTTTTAGGTGTATTTAGACCATTTATATTTATTATTTATTATTTTTTCCAATAGTTTTAATTGTAGTAAAATATACCTAACATAAAATTTACCATCTCAATCATTTTTAAGTGTACAGTTTAGTGATAATAAGTATGTTCATAACGTGTTACCACCACCACTATTAATCTCCAGAACTCTTTTTATCTTGTAAAACTTAAACTTTATACCTAGTAAATAATAACTCTTCACTACTCCCATCCCCCCCAGTCCCTGAAAACTCTTATTTTATTTCCTGTCGCTATGATATTAGCTATGTACCATGTATAAATGGAATCATAGTATTTGTCTTTGTATGAATGGCTTATTTCACCTAGTATAATGCCCTCAAGATTCATCCATGTTTCATTACACAACAGAACTTCCTTTTAAGGCTGAATAATATTCCATTGTATGTATATACCACATTTTACTTAATCATTTTTCCATCAGTGGGCACCTGGGTTTTTCCCACATTTTAGCTATCACGAATAATGCTGATATAAATAGGTGTACAAATATCTGTTTGAATCCCTGCTTTCAATTCTTCTGGGTTTACATCCAGAAATGGAATGGCTGAATTATACAGCAAATCTGTTTTTAAGTTTTTGAGGAACTACCATATTGTTATCCACAGCAGCTGTGCCATTTTACATTCCTACTAACAGTGCCAAAGTGTTCCAATTTCTCCACATCCTTGCCAACACTTGTTTTCTGTTTTTTTTGTTTTTTTTTTTTTTTATTGTAGACATCCTAATGGGTGTAAGGTGGTATTTCATTGTAGTTTTTATTTGCATTTAATTAATGAAGTTGAGCATTTTTCATGGCTGTTTGGCCATTTGTATATCTTCTTTGGAGGAATGCCTATTAAAATCCTTTGTCCGTTTTTAAATTGGGTTTTTTGTTTCTTTGTTGTTGAATTTTTGGAGTTCTCCATATACTCTAGATATTAATCACTTATCAGATATATGATTGCAAATATTTTCTGCCATTTTGTAGGTTGCTTTTTTACTCTGTTGATAGTGTCTTTTGATGCACAAATTTTTGTGAAGTCCAATTTGGTTATTTTTTATGTTTTGTTGCCAGAGCCTTTGGTGTCATAGCCAAGAAATCATTGCCAAATCCAATCTCATGAAATTTTTGGACTTTATTTTCTTTTAAGAGGTTTATAGTTTTAGGTCTTACATTTGGGTCTTTGATAGATTTGGGGTTAATTTTTGTATATGGTATTTTTGGGGGGTTCAACTTCATTCTTTTGCATGATATCTAGTTTTCTCAGCACCATTTGTTGAAAAGGCAGTTCTTTCCCCACTGAAGGGTCTTAGCACCCTTGTTAAAAAATCACTTGATCTGGGGCGCCTGGGTGGCTCAGTCGTTAAGCGTCTGCCTTCGGCTCAGGTCATGATCCCGGGGTCCTGGGATCGAGCCCCACATCAGGCTCCCCGCTCTGCGGGAAGCCTGCTTCTCCCTCTCCCACTCCCCCTGCTTGTGTTCCCTCTCTCACTGTATCTCTCTCTGTCAAATAAATAAATAAATAAATCTTAAAAAAAAAATCACTTGATCATATATGTGAGATTTTGTTTCTGGGCTCTCTATTTTATTCTGTTGATCTCTATGTCTGTCTTTACAGCAATACTGCACGGTTTTGATTACTATAGCTTTGAACTAAGTTTTAAAATCAGTAAGTGTGGGGATGCCTGAGTGGCTCAGTCAATTAAATGTTCAACTCTTGATTTCTGCTCAGGTAATCTCAGCATCTTGAGATCAAGCCTGGCACTGGGCCCCATGATCAGCTGGGAGTCTGCTTGAGATTTTCTCTCTCCCTCTCCCTCTGCACCCCCCCATGTGCTCTCTCTCTCAAATAAATAAATAAATCTTTAAAATCAGGAAGTGTGAATCTTTTGTGTTTCTTTCATCTTTTTCAAGATTGCTTTGTCTATTCAGAGTTCTTTGAAATTCCATATAAATTTTAGAATGGGTTTTTCTATTTCTACCAAAAATATCATTGGAATTTTTGTAGGGATTACATTGAATCTGTAGATTGCTTTGCTTAATATTGACATCTTAACAATATTAATTCTCCTAATCTTGCTTTTCTTTTCAGATTATGTTATTTTGTCTTTTAGCATGGCAGTGTTTAGCGTAAGGTTTTATGTTTATCTTGCTAAGACTTACATTGTATTTACTCTTTGCTGTACTTACAGGTATCAGAGGCTAAAATTTCCTCATGTATTCTTGTTTTTGTCTCCTCTGTTGTCTTTGGGTTTCCATAGAGGCTTCTTCTTAAATAGGGCCGAGGCTTGCAGTTCTTTCAGTTGCATTCTTGTTATTATACAGAAGTATTGATGTGATGGTAAGATATGAGGGAGGGAGGGAAAACATTCTATAATCCTATGATTAGGTTTCAGCCTTATAGTTAGCCTGTGACCCTGGGCTGTGACCTTCACAAATGTTTCTCAGCTTTCTTTTTAACTTCTTAGTCAGACAGAAAGGCTAACAGGAGCTGGAGTTGGATATTTCCATTTTTTTAAGGAGAACAGAACATTCAGCACATATTTCAAAATGATTAATGTTCCCTTTCCCTTGCCAAAACAACAGGGAATTTTCTGTAATCTTCAAAGTGAGAACCCGGCAGGACTCCTAGAGGAATGACTCATGAAAATGTGCACCCTAACCTCCCTGCAACAAGCCTGGGCCCCAGGAGATTTTACCTCACCAGCTAGTTTGTTTTCAGTCTCCAGTAATTAGTCAATTTCCCTTTGAGTATTCTTAACACTTGCTGGCTCCAGTTGTGGTTTTTGCTCCCAATACACTGTGGTCTTCTGTGTCCACCTGTCTTTTTACCTTTTGGAGTAGCAATTTGCCCACTGACTTTAATTCTCTGATAGGTCTAAGAAGAGTTCCTGCTTTTCAGTTTGTTTAGATTTATCTTATTCTGATGATGGGAGTAATGACTTCCAAGCTCTTTATGTGTTGCATGGGGGACCACAGAGGCCAGCATTATTTTTCTCAATGTTTGATAATATCACTGATCTAGTTCAACATCTTTTCATGGAAGACCAAATTGTGAACAAAAGAGGTTATGTCAGTTGCCCAAGGTTGCATAAAAATCTGATAACTAAAAAAGCATGTCTCTAGACTTAGTTTTCAATATGTCAGTGATGAACAATGTGAACAAAAATTAAGAAAACATTTCCATTTACAATAGCAACCCAAAGAAGGAAATACCTAGGAATAAATTTAACTAAGGAGGTAAGAAGCTTATACACTTAAAACTATAAAGTATTTGTTAAAGAAATTAAAGAAGACTATGGAAAGACATCCCGATGTCATGGATTGGAAGACGTAAGTCCATTCCAAGTGTACAATCCAGTGTGATTTTTAGTTACTTTACCAAGTGGTGCAATCATCATTATAAATAAGTTTTAGAATATTTTCATTCCTCTAATATGATTGTTCATGCCCATTTATAGTCAATCCCTTACCAAAGTGGTCTACAGATTCAACTAATTGATTGATTGATTGATTCCCAATCAAAATTATGACTTCTTTTTTCAGAAATAGAAAAAACAATTCTCAAATTCACATGGAATTTTAAGCGACTTTTAATAGCCAAAACAATCTTGAAAAAGAACACAGTTGGAAGAGCCATGCATTCTGAATTCAAAACTTACTACAAAGTTACAGTAATTTAAAAAATGTGGGACTCGCATGAGAACAGACAGATATATGGATGAACAAAGTGTGATATATACATGCAATGGGACATTATTCAGCCAGATAAATGAATGAAGTTCTGATACAACATGGATGAATTTTGAAAACATTATGCTAAGTGAAATAAGCCAGACAGAAAAGTACAAATATTGTAAGATTCCACCTACATGAAATACGTAGAATATGCAAATTTATAGAGGCATAAAGTAGAATAGAGGTTACCAAGAGCTGGGGAAAGAGAGAAGGGGAGCTATTGCTTCATGGGTACAGAGTTTCTATCTAGGGTGATGAAAAATTTTGTAAATAGATAATGGTGCTGGTTGCATAACATTGTGAATTTAATTTATAGTACTGAATTGTACACTCCCCCTTCCTTCTTCTTCTACCTCCTCCTTCTCTTCCTTCTTCTCTTTCCCCACTTCCTCTTCCCCTTGTCTACCTTCTTCTAACAGCTTTAATGAGGTGTATTTTTCATATCATAAAATTCATCCATTCCAAGTGTACAATTCAGTGATTTTTAGTAACTTTACCAAGTGGTGCAATCATCACAATAAATAAGTTTTAGAATATTTTCATTCCTCTAATATGATTGTTCATGCCCATTTATAGTCAATCCCTGCCCCCTCACCTGCCCAGTTCCTGTCCCCAGGCCCGGGCAACCAACCTATTTTCTATCTCTATAGATTTTTATTTTTCTGGATATTTGAAATGTAAGTGTACAATATGTGGTCGCTGTGTCTAACTTCTTTCACCTCAGATACTATATATGATGTTGCTCCATAACATAGCATGTGTCACTAGTTTGTTTCTTTTTATTATTGAATACTATTCCAACTATTCCATTGTAAGTCATACTACATTATATTTCTCCATTCAATAGTTGATGAACATTTTGATTGTTTTCAGTTTTGGCTATTGTGAACAATGCTGCTATGAACAGTCATGTGCAAGTATTTGTTGTGTATATGCTTGTTGTGTATATGGGTATGGACCTAGAAGTAGATTGCTGGGTCATATGAAGTTTTTATGTTTAACTTCTTAAGACACTGTCAAATTGTTTTACAATCTTGCTTTACCACTTATGATTCAACCAGCAACATATAAAGTTATCATTTCTTCACATTGTAGCCATCATATGTTATTATATATGTTATTCATTATAGCCATTGTAGTATGAGTGAGGTGATATTTCATTGTGGTTTTAGCTTTCATTTCCCTAATGACTAATAATATCGAGCATCTTTTTTGTGCACTTATTAAGCATTTGTGTATCTTTGGATAAATGTTCATATTTTTGCCCACCTTTTGACTGGGTTGTTTGTCTTCTTACTATTGAGTTGTAGGCATTCTTTGTAAATTCTGGATATAAGTCTTTCATCAGGTGTGTGTTTTGCAAATATTTATGAGTTGTTCAATGAGAAGATTTTGAAGGCCACTGAGTGTGAGCTAACATGGTGGGAAACACTAGAACATGGGACATCACACACTATGGCATCCACAGATCTTTTCTCACAAACAGCATTTCTTCTAATAGTGTGTAGATATGTCAAAAATCAAGTTGCTTTTATTAGTAAGCAGAGCCAGTGAGAGTCTCTGGGATGTCAGGAAATGATGCTGACATTGTTCCTTGCTAGATTTCAAGGTGGTGGGGGGAGGAGGGAAGTGACTTCTTGTATCATTTGGCAACAAAACAAGCTCTCAAAGAAACCTTCCAGCAGGTTACAAATAATTTTGATAATACAGGAAAAAATGGCTTTGAATACACATGGACAATTTCTTTCTTTCTTTCCTTTTTTCTTTCTTTCTTTTTTTTTTTTTTTTGCAATGCTATTCTTTCTTTCTTTCTTTTTTTTTTTTTTTGAGGGAGAAGCCTGCTTTTTTACAGCAGTGTAAAGTCAGTGAAGTATACTACTTTGAGTTTCCCCACATATATATTATTTTAATTTTTTTGGAATGTTAGAATACAACACCAACTGCATTACATAATAGTTACTGAAGGCAAGTCAGGCTAAAACAAGGGTAAAGTTTTATGGCTAAAAATATTCATAGCAGCAACTTTTAAAAGATGATTTTATTAAATCAAATCATTGCACTTGGTCATTTTATTGCTACAGCAAAACAAGGCCATTAAGTTTTTAATGCTTCTCATTTCTGATTTTAACTGATTGTCTTATTCTGTTCATACATTTCAAGTTAAATGCAAGCACAAAATGTTTACCAACAACTCAAGAGAGCACTTGTTTTTTTTTTTTCCCCCAGTGATCACAGTAAAGCATAAAAAAAAAAGAACCCTCATTCTCTTACTATCTTCAGACTTAAATTTTGTAAAGAGGTAACTGCTTTATAGTAAGACCAACCACTAAAGCTTGGTGGTCACACACACACACACACACACACACACACACACACACACACACACACTACTTCTAATATTGAAATACAAGTAGGAAAATCAGTAATATTATGTGTTTCAAAGAATAGCAAACCTGAAAAATACATTCACTAATAATTTGGCAATGGACTCTTTATTTCTTATTTGTATTTTATCAAAGTCTCCTGAAGTACACAGCCTGTAGGTGTCCAGAGCACAGGTGTGCAGACCTGCCTGCTATATGCTTTCTTTGGAACAAGTCTTCAACATCCATCAATGTATTTCAAAATCATGACTTTCTTCAATGACTCTGACCTTCTTTGAAAACACTTGTCTTTTGGTGAAAACAATATTTTTCAATATGTGAAAAAGGAGAATATAATCAATTATGTGAAATAAATAACCAATACACCCTGGCTTTTGGAAAGTGAACAAATATCAGTGCTAACACAATGCTTGGAACTTTCCTTGTAGTAATGCAATCTTTATTTCCTTTATTGAGTGTGTAGCTATGGGCAGATATTCCACAGTGTTCTTCTTTTTTTCACTTTGTGTGAGTTTGCCACCCAAAATAACCTAAAAAAGAATGGCATCCTAGATACAATTAGTATCCTCATAGAAAAGCATCCTGATGTAAACACCATCCTAAATTTCTACCTAAATTGTAAGCCTGATACATGACTTTCCCATTTTTGTAAGTTTATGTCCCTACTTGCTTTGGCCATCCCTCTTTTCAGTGGGAACATCCCACAGAGAAATATATATGAGACTAAAATCTCAGAGAAACCTTGTGGAATCCAAAAAGATGACCCACGCAAATGTTTTAGCTCTTCAGGGATCTAGGCAATTAAAAGCATGAGGTCAATACAATTCTATTCCATTGGTAAAATTTCTATTGTCTTGTGTGAAATTTATAGATTCATTCTTCTTTCCTCACTGGAAAACTTTAAACCTGTATTGGAGTAGGGAGGTAGGCATGTGCCCCAACATCATGCCATGTGAAAGCTTCACATTTCAGAGAGGGAAAAATAGTTGTAATTGTTTAAATTGCAATCATATTGTTAAGTATACATGAAAACAATTAGGTTTGTTGAGACACAAAATTCCGGTCATTATTTTATTTTATTTATTGCTCTGGGACAATATAAGATCTTCGTTTTTTTTGAAAGATAGAAAATAAAAACAAAGACACTCTAGGCATGAACCAGCAGACCTACTCTTGCTCAAATTACCACCACACACTACCCTCCCTTTGTGGCCTTCCCATTTCTTTCTCTCTCTCATCATTGATCTACAACTAGTACACGCAGAAGTCCCTTGAAACAGGATTCTCATGAAAATCAAATCAAGATGGAATAGAAAAAATGGTAGAGATTATTCATATTTCTGGCCTGAATTCTTTTAGGTCTTTGGCATTTCTCTTCTTAAAAGAACTCAAAATAACTTCTAGATACTGATTTGCACCAACAATACCCATGTGAAGAATAGTAGAGGTAATTAACCACCCAGTATTAAATCCAGGAATACTGAATCAGAGAAAAAAAAAAAACCATTACACCTGACTTTAAGTTAAAGGTGGGTTCTCAAAAACTCGTTTATTATGGTTTAATAAACTGAATGCTTTGAAATATACGAAGAGTCGTGTGTATTTAGAAGCAGGCTGTGGTGGATGATAAGGAGGGATCAAGTACAGTATGTCAGTGTTGATAACTGCATTCTGATAGGTCTGTTCTGTGAGTCTGGAATTTAGTATGTGCTGCTTGGACTCCTAGCATGGCTGTTCCTTTCTGTGCCAGAGGGGGTGCTCTTCCCATCCAAGGTGGAGGCAGAGGGGACGAATGTCAAGGGAAATAGGCTTGAAGGTCACATAACTTGAGAGTCCTCTGATGGCATCTTGTCCTCCCCATCTAGTGATCCACAAAGAGTTAGACTCAATAGATGATGGAAGAGACAGCATCATCCTCTTGAAATCTTCCCCAACTTGAGACCTTTTTGGAGACCCACCAAGCTGAAAGGAGAGTTTGATAAACATCTCAAAGCAGGACCACATTTTGCCTTTATGGAACTAACATATTCCCTCATGCTCCACCCTGTGGAAGAGATGTTCTCAGATTCATGGGCTTTTGGATGCCACATGTCTAGGCCCATATCTACAGCTAAATCTGTATTATTATCTATATCTCTATCTACTCCCTCTTTTCTGACATGGGTTTCCTAGATCTCCTCAGTCCTTCCCTCAAGGAGCTTCTTCATATCCCATGACTCTACTTCCCTCTCTCAGTCACCTCCTCTGCTCCTCCTAAGAGAAAAGAACCATAAATCCTGGGCCCCTTAATGTAGCTTAAAAACCTTACCTGTTCAGAATTTGGCCTCAGGTTAATGGAGACTTTCTTTTACCTAGATTTTTCTGGTACCAGATAGGACAGGGGTAGGATAAAGGAAATGATGATGCTTTGATTCATGTTCTATTTATTTACTAGAGAGATCTGTAGGTGGCTCACCTAAGATCTCAGGTTAATTTTCTTGCCCCTCGGGTTTATTTTCTTCCTAGGAAAATAGACGAATTCATGGGACTTAATTAACATAATTTTGCACGAACTCCTTTAATTAAATCACTTCTTGGGAAATAGTTACTAAGCACTTGTCTCCTCCCTGAGTTTATTCATGCTATAAGAGCCTTCCATGTTGCAGATAATATCTCTCACTTATCTAGAATGAATGGATTCTCACTGATAAAATGTCCACATATTTGGGTTGTGGAGGTGGGGAATGGTTCTTAGTTTGTCCTTTTGCATATGTAATGCCATGACCCACTTCAACTACTTATTTTTTTTTTTTAAGATTTTGTTTATTTATTTGACAGAGAGAGACACAGAGAGAGAAGGAACGCAAGCAGGGGCAGAGGGAGAGGGAGAAGCAGGCTTCCCTCTGAGCAGGGAGCCCGATGCGGGGCTCAATCCCAGGACCCTGGGATCATGACCTGAGCCGAAGGCAGACGCTCAATGACTAAGCCACCCAGGCACCCCCCACTTCAACTACTTAGAGTATAACGGGTCACGTTGTTTTAAAGTTTTCAAATTAGCTCCTTGTGAACTCCCAAGTTCAGATGAGCAGAAAGTTGAACCTCTCCAAGGACCAATCATCTGCTTAAAATGTCAAGGACTTAGTCTGCAGGGACCAGTTCTGTTCACAATCCTTTATCTAGAGATACATGCAGAAGTTAATCAGTTTGCTATCAGGGCCCTATTGTCCTAGGTCCTGGTTGCCCTTATTATGGCGCTCTGAGGAAGGCACTGGTGATGCAGAGAGCTGCAGAAAACACAAGAATTCCTTGTGAACAGGTGATCCTTTCTCCTTCTTGTTCTGCTTGGCCAGGTGTGCACCATCTAGGACTCCTTGGTTACAGCCTTTCAGGTGATATTTGTATGCCTAGCCAACTCCATGGGCATTGTTGCTGGACTACCCACCTTCATGTCTTCCTCACTCACTGGGCTCTAGCATCCTTCCTTTTTTTCCTATTCCTTGAACCCATAAGGCTTATTTTCTCCTTAGAATATCTGCATAAACAATTCTGCCTGGAAAGGTTTTGTCCCTCAGATTTGTATTGCTGGCTCATTATCACTGAGATCTCTGATGTTAAGCATGGCAACACTCTCTATTAATTCTTTGCATTTGTTACCATCTGATATGTGTGTTTGTTTGTTGTTTGCTGTCTACTCCCCCAGTAGAAGGTAAGCTCCTAAGGAGCCCCTGTCATAATCTGATCTTTTAATTTTTTTAATTTTTTATTTTTTTAAAAGATTTTATTTATGTATTTGACAGAGAGAGACATAGCAAGAGAGGGAACACAAGCAGGGGGAGTGGGAGAGAGAGAAGCAGGCTTTCTGCCGAGCAGGGAGCCCGATGTGGGGCTCGATCCCAGGACCCTGGGATCATGACCTGAGCCAAAGGCAGACGCTTAATGACTGAGCCACCCCAATAATCTGATCTTTTTAAATTCTGTGTTCTCAGTTCATAGAACAGTGCCTGGTATGTAATAGGCAAATATTAGCCATTTTTGAAAAAACAAAACAACAACAACAACAAAAACAGCTGAGAGTTAAAAGAGGAGGTAGAAAATTTGCAGAATTATACTTACAAGAAGATAATTTTTAATAATTTCTCTAAATAAATTTTCTTTCTTTCCTCTATTTCTCTGTCACCTCTTTCCCAGGGCAGAGGCAGAGAGAGAGAGAGAATCATAAGCAGGCTCCAAGCCCAGGCCCAGCACAGAGACGAACAGGGGGCTCGATCTCATGACCCTGAGATCATGACCTGAGTGGAAATCAAGAGTGGGACGCTTAACTGACTGAGCCACCCAGGCACCCCAAAACTCACTTGATTTTTCAACCTTTTATTTCCTTCTTTGCTACAGTGTTTCAGATATACTAAATGTTACAGATAATAATATAAATGCATCCATGTTCTCACTAGCTAGCTTAAAAAACCAGCATGACACAGAGTACAATCTGAAATTCCATGCCCACCACTTCCCAGTCCCATTTCTCTGTTTTATTTTTCCCTTTTTTTGTTTTTTTTTTCCAAAGATAATCATAATTGGTATTTTAACATTCCATGCCTTTTTACTTTTATTACCTAAGACTATAACTATATCCACAAACAATATATAGTATTGATTTGCATGTATTCAAATTTCATAAACATGATAGCATATTATACGTTATGCTCTGAAATTTGGCTTTTTCCTCATTATGCTTGTAAGATTTATCTGTGCCCGCACATGTAGCTCTACTTCATTTTTTCCCTGATAATTAAAAATCATGAGTTTCCACAACAGAATAGTCCATCAAATAACAACTATAATGACTGCTACATGATGGCGCATCATTATGACATTTCTGAATGCCGGCTATGAGATTGTGAAAGCTTCCAGAGAGAGAAATTAGGTCATTTGGTGTGATGGACATTTGTTTGTCTTTAAATCCATTCCCTCTCTTCTGGGCTTAGGGGGCAGAAAACCTGCGAACTATGATTTTTGACTCCCTGACAGCTGGGTTCTGTCACAATGTTTTGCAAAAGAAGACACTGGCCCAAGATTGGAAGGTGGAAGGAATAGAATAACCATCTACTTCTAGCCCCAGCCCCAGCGGTGCCTTTTGATAGCTCCCTCCCGCGGAAGCTGTGTGGCCCCGCCAGCGATGCAGAGATAGGGCAGACTTGGGTCCAGCAGGGATTGTGGTACCTTCCTCATTTGCATAAAGCCCAGCCCTCTTTGGAGGCTCCAGGAATTCCCTTCTCCCCTTGGCTTCCCCACCCCTTCAGTCTCCTAGCAACCAAATTGCCTGCATTCAATACATCTCTGTGTTCTGACTCTCCCCTGACAGATAATGCTTTTGCTTGGTTTCAGCCATAGGACCGAAAGGGGTTTTCAACCATTCTCCCACAGTAAACTCCTAGAAATGCTGGATGAAATATAACCTGCCTTTCAAACGAGTTAGTAAAAAGGGATGGAAGGGGATGACTCACACGCCAAAAACAAGGTGAGAAAAGAAATTTTAAAAAGTCCAAATAGGGGCACCCGGGTGGCTCAGTTGGTTAAGCGACTGCCTTCGGCTCAGGTCATGATCCTGGAGTCCCTGGATCGAGTCCCGCATCGGGCTCCCTGCTCAGCAGGGAGTCTGCTTCGTCCTCTGACCCTATCCCCTCTCATGTGTTCTCTCTCTCTCATTCTCTCTCTCTCAAATAAATAAATAAAATATTAAAAAAAAAAAAAGTCCAAATAAACCGGGGCACCTGGGTGGCTCAGTTGGTTAAGCGACTGCCTTCGGCTCAGGTCATGATCCTGGAGTCCTGGGATCGAGTCCCACATCGGGCTCCCTGCTCGGCAGTAGGGGGTCTGCTTCTCCCTCTGACCCTCTTCCCTCTCGCGCTGTCTCTCATTCTCTCTCTCAAATAAATAATAAAAAATCTTAAAAAAAAAAAAGTCCAAATAAACCAAGTGCTAGTGAGGATTTGGAGTAACTGAGTGGATATTAGGTACTGGCAGGAGTATAATTTAATACAACTACATTGGAAAGCACTTAGCAATGGTTAGTAAAGTTGAAAGCAAAGCATTTCCTCAGAACCCTGCAATAATACTTCTCCCCCTCCCTCTCCCTCTCCTTCTTCTCCTTCTTCTTCTTGAGAGAGACAGAGTTGAGGGGGAGGGGCAGGGGAAAAGGGAGAGAGAGAATCTCAGTCAGGCTCCATGCTCAGTCAGGCTTGACCTCCTGACCTTGAGATCATGACCTGAGCCGAAATCAAGAGTTGGATACTTAACCGACTGAGCCACCCAGGTGACCCTGCAATTCTAATTCTGGATATATATTCCCTAGAGAAATTGTCTCATAGGTGCCCCAAAAGAAATGTACAATAGGGCGCCTGGGTGGCTCAGTTGGTTAAGCGACTGCCTTCGGCTCAGGTCATGATCCTGGAGTCCCGGGATCGAGTCCCACATCGGGCTCCCTGCTCGGCAGGGAGTCTGCTTCTCCCTCTGACCCTCCTCCCTCTCATGCTCTCTGTCTCTCATTCTCTCTGTCTCAAATAAATAAATAAAATCTTAAAAAAAAAAAAGAAATGTACAATAAAGATCATAGCAGCATTATTTTAAAATAGTTAAACCTGGTATATCTGTCAACAGGAGAATTGATTAAAAAATTGTCCTATAGTCGTGGATGGAACTGGAGGGTGTTATGCTGAGTGAAATAAGTCAATCAGAGAAAGACATGTATTATATGACCTCACTGATATGAGGAATTCTTAATCTCTGGAAACAAACTGAGGGTTGCTGGTGTGGTGGGGTGTGGGAGGGATGGCGTGGCTGGGTGATAGACACTGGGGAGGGTATGTGCTATGGTGAGCTCTGTGAATTGTGCAAGACTGTTGAATCACAGATCTGTACCTCTGAAACAAATAATGCAATATATGTTAAGAAAAAAAAAAAAAGAAGAAGATAGCAGGAGGGGAAGAATGAAGGGGGGGAAATCGGAGGGGGAGATGAACCATGAGAGACCATGGACTCTGAAAAACAAACTGAGAGTTCTAGAGGGGAGGTGGGTGGGAGGATGGGTTAGCCTGGTGATGGGTATTAAAGAGGGCACATTCTGCATCGAGCACTGGGTGTTATGCACCAACAATGAATCATGGAACACTACATCAAAAACTAATGATGTAATGTATGGTGATTAACATAACAATAAAAATAAATAAAAGAAACTGTCCTATAGTAAGGAAGACAATACAAATTTGAAGTGTCTGCCTCTAACTCAGGTCATGATCCCAGGGTCCTGGGATCATGCCCTGCGTCAGGCTCCCTGCTCAGTGGGGAGTCTGCTTCTCCCTCTCCTCCCCTGCTTGTGCTGTCTGGCTATCTCTGATCTCTCTCTCTCTCAAATAAATAAATAAAATCTTAAAAAAAAAATTTTTTTTAAATGTTATCCCAAGTGAAAAAAAATATTTGCAAAAGCTAGTGATAATTATATTTTTATGTAAAATTTTAAATCATGCAAAATAATGCTATATGTTATATATGAATATATGGATATATAGTAAAAGTATGCATACATGTAAAACAGGCATATAAACTCTAGATACCAAATTCAATTCAAGATGCTGACTAACTCTGTGGGGAAGCAAGAACAGTTGGATAGGTTAGAGGGAGGCACATGGGGAGAAGAAAAAAGAAAATGTAATCATACTCAAAGCAAACAAAATTGTATTATATTTTCTTCAAAAATATAATCAACATTAATACAAAAATCAAAAAAATCAAAGTGTTCTTTCCTTTTACAATAGCTTCTTGTTTCTATTAGAAAGAAAAGAGAAATACAAATTGTACTATCAAAATTTAAAACTAAAATTATAAAAAGCTGAAATGTTTTCTTACTTTTTGAAAAATTAATCAAATATTATGCAATGTATTTATAAAAATAAAACTTTTCCCAATTCTAGAGCTCAATGCTCCTCTCTTTCTCAATGTCAGAAAAGGCCTCACACTTCACTTACACCTAATCTGTATTCACAGTTATTCACATTCAAGCTTCATACAAATTTGTTTAATGCTGCAAAATGGTCCTTAGCATTAACAGAAACTGTTGTGAACACCTTTTTAATTTCTACACAAATTCACTCTGGAAACACAAGTTGGAACAGAGAGAAAGGCTGAAAACTACAAGATGGGATTTATAGGGAAAAGATATGCAAAACCCTACTGCATTCGTTTTATCTGAGAGTAAAATAGTGACAAGTTAATGAATTCGTGTGTTCACTTTCCCAACTGATTTTGCCATTCAAAACGCTTCCCTCACTCCCAAGCCATGTGCATCCTCATTTTGGCTCTTCATAACCTGCAAACCTGCACCCCTTGGGACCAATGGCCTTTTGCAAGGGGACAGAAGGCAAGTGGTATGGCCTCCAGGATGTTAGTCACCAGTAAAGCCTTCAGGAGACAGGTCATGCTGTATCCAATTCCAAGTGACAGACGCACTTGTGTGTTCTTTAATAAAAGTATTTCTTTCTTTTGTGATTTGTGGGCCTAAAGCAAGGGGTCCAATATACGGGCTCCTATTGCCTGGATCTAAAGGTGCTGTTAAAAATAGCTTAAAATCAGCACAATGATGGGGCTCCTGGGTGGCTCAGTTGGTTGGGCGTCTGCCTTCGGCTCAGGTTATGATCTCAGGGTCCAGGTCATGATCTCAGGGTCCTGGGATCGAGCCCTGCATCAGACTCCCTGCTCAGCAGGGAATCTGCTTCTCCCTTTCCCTCTGCTCCTCCCCTTACGCGTGCTCTCTTTCTCTTTCCTCACTCAGTAAATAAATAAATAAATAAAATCTTTAAAAAATGGACAAGGATATCCATTTGATTTCCAAAATCTTGGAAAATAGTCACAAGTCTTGAGCTGGTCAATCAATCTGGTATTTTTCCATGCAGATTAAGCAAGTGAAAAGACTAAGTCAATTTTTAAACATGAAAATGAAAGAAATAATGTTGAAATAATAATGGGTATTTTCCCCAAAAGATTATTATTATTATTATTATTTTTTAAAGACTGTTTTCTTTTCTTCTTTTTTTTTTAAAGATTTTATTTATTTATTTGACAGAGAGAGGCAGCGAGAGAAGGAACACAAGCAGGGGGGGTGGGAGAGGGAGAAGCAGGCTTCCCGCGGAGCAGAGAGCCTGATGCAGGGCTCGATCCCAGGACCCTGGGACCATGACCTGAGCCGAAGGCAGACGCTTAACGACTGAGCCACCCAGGGGCGCCAAAAGATTATTATTTTTTAAATCCCATTTTTAAGCGAGAGGCAATCTCAAATAACAGCATGCCTCGAGGATTCTGATAAGGGTTTAGAGCACCATCCCTTGGTATTTAGCCCTTGGACCCATCCCTGTGATGTTGTCGTCCTTTGGAGCTTAGTGGTTTTGCTACTTGTGGTCAGTAGAACTGAAATTCAAATCGGAGCTGTGTGATTTTAAAATCCTTTCTCTTCACCACTGTCGAGTTGTGGGTCCCTAAGGATACATAATTTTTATTGTAAAACACTGGGAATGTACTAAAACGCCCCTGAGTTGTACACTTCAAAATGGTTAATTTCATATTATGTGAATTTCACCTTAATGGGGGAAAAAAAAAACACAAAAAACAAATACATGATTTTAATTTTCTTTCACTCTAAAGCGATTCCTGCACTTACGTTATCTCCATGCTAAACCATTATGTCTGCCATGGAATTGCACTTTGGGACCCCTGTAATAAAATGAGATGGCATTTTTACACAATTTTATTGATCTTATGCAAGCTGGAATTGTAAAAAAAAAAAAAGCAATTTATATGTGCAAATATGTGTGCACTCCTATTCACATATATACAGGCACATTTATGCTTTGTGGTTGTATGTATGATGGTGGGATTGACGATGGGGATGGGGGAGGAATTAGATTGGAATGGAATATGCATGTATGGAAGTTCTTGGAAGTGGCATCTTCCTGGGAGGGACCACATTCACCCAGTTATGCTCATAAGTGGTCACTGACACATTTCAGTGCTTTCTGATGTTGCTAGTAGCTCCAGGTTCCAGGCTTGGGGCTCTGAGATCAGCTCTGGCGTGGTGGCTAAGTAAGGGGACAGGACTAATGTGCCCTATGGGGGATGGTGATGGACAGACTCGGCAGAAGCAACAAATTTGACCCCCAGCAAAACCACCTAAGACATGCAGTGAGTCTCCCCTTTTGGAAAGTGTTTGGCAGTTGAGGAGTATGCTCTTTGGCATTTGATGACAAAGCACAGAGTAGCGATCTCCTTAATGAATTTAATGTCGGTGTCCAGTATATTATAATTTCACTGGGTTCTTTTCTTTCTTTCTTTCTTTCTTTCTTTCTTTCTTTCTTTCTTTCTTTCTTTCTTTCTTTCTTTCTTTCTTTCTTTCTTCCTTCCTTCCTTCCTTCCTTCCTTCCTTCCTTCCTTCCTTCCTTTCTTTCTTTCTTTCTTTCTTTCTTTTTCTTTTGATTTTATTTATTGAGAGAGAGCAGACAGAGCATGAGCAGGGGTGAGGGGCAGAGGGAGAGGGACAAGCAGATTCCTGGCTGAGCAGAGACCCTGATGCGGGGCTTGATCCCAGGACCCTGAGATCATGACCTGGGCTGAAGGTGGATGCTTAACCATCTGAGCCACCCAGGCACCCCTCATTGGGTTGTTTCAAATATATCCTGGGACATCCTAAAGTAGTATATGCAGTGAGGCATCTTATTTTCTCTACCTAATTTGATTCATTTGCCATTTCAACTGATAGTTTATTGGGCACCTATTATACACTAAATACTCGGGTGAGATGAAAAAAATGAGTAAGAATTGCACTATATATGGAGCAGGTGGGTGCTTGTTCTTTATCACACAAAGCAATCCTTTCTCAGATACTCCAAAAGCTGGAATTATTTAAAAAAATAGCTGTCTTAACATATAGTGCATTATTTGTTTCAGAGGTACCGATCTGAGATTCAACAGTCTTGCACAATTCACAGCGCTTACCAGAGCACATACCCTCCCCAGTGTCCATCACCCAGTCACCCCATCCCTCCCACCCCACCCTCCACTCCAGCAACCCTCAGTTTGTTTCCTGCGATTAAAAAAAGAAGAAGAAGGTAGCAGGAGGGGAAGAATGAAGCAGGGGAAATCGGAGGGGTAGACGAACCATGAGAGACGATGGACTCTGAAAAACAAACTGAGGGTTCTAGAGGGGAGGGGGGTGGGAGGATGGGTTAGCCTGGTGGTGGGTATTGAGGAGGGCACGTTCTGCATGGAGCACTGGGTGTTATGCACAAACAATGAATCATGGAACACTACATCTAAAACTAATGATGCAATGTATGGGGATTAACATAAGAATAAAAAAATAGCTGTCATGTGTAAAATAACATAACTCAAATATATGAACTAATTTTCCTGATAGAAAATAAAATCCGTGTTTACCAGTGCAAACATCTTATCCCACATAATTCACATGGGCATAATAAAGCCTTTGGCTCTTTAGCACAGATGACATAGTACCAAATATCCAACTATGGACTAGTAGGGAAGAGCTTCTCAGTACTGAACGCAGGTAGCATTTGGCTGACTCCTAAAATTAACGCACAAACAGGGAATGACTGGGATCTGTGGGTACCATGCTTATTCTCTTCAGTGAGCTAGAGCTCACATTTCCTTGTGGCCAACTCCTCCATAAGTAGACTTAGTCCTACCCTTTTAACACTGAAGTTTGATCATGTGATTTTGCTTTTTAAATTCCCGTGTTAAATATTTAAACACAGAAGAACACACATGTATTGCATGTTTATCGAACACAATGGAAGTCCATACTAAATTTCCTCTGGGCGCAGTTTTAATCTGATGATATTTAGGGCTCAGCTAAAATACTTAGTGGCACTTGCAAGCCAATTCCCTTTTTTGTCAAGGCGCTAGATTTTATTTTATTTTTTAAATTTTTTTGTTTGTTTGTTTTATTTATTCATGAGAGTCAGAGAGAGATAGAGAGAGGCAGCGGCAGAGGGAGAAGCAGGCTCCCCGCCTAGCAGGGAGCCCGATGTGGGACTCGATCCCAGGACTCCAGGATCATGACCTGAGCCGAAGGCAGACGCTTAACCATCTGAGCCACCCAGGCGTCCCAAGGCGCTAGATTTTAATTTCCCAGTTCTGACAAGAGAGAGAGTGGCTCAGTCACCTGATGGTTTGGGGGTTCATTTTTTCCAGTTGGCTGCAGAGTGAAGAAGAACGACAGCCACTTGAGGTCCCCTGGCATGCACAGGAACAGCAGACCACTCCTCCCAATTATGGCTCCTTGAGGATGCCATCAATATGCACCAGCGGTTTCTCTCTCTCTCTCTCTCTCTTTTTTTTTTTTCTTTTTTAGCCAGAAGCAAATGAATATATTATCTGTCAGCAGCAAGACATGGGGCAAATGGATCTAGGAGTCGTGGGTGATTGGGATTCCACGCGTGCGTGGGGGGTGTGACTATACTTCAGAACTCATTTTCACTGATTCTGACATACAGGATGGTCCTCGGAGACCTGTCAATCAAACCGCAGCATGCTCTGCAGAAGAATTAGATTACTCATGCTCAGGCAGAGGGGGTGATGGCAATTTAGAATGGCCCCTTAAATACCAATTACACTTGTATTTACTAAGCAAATTAAACTCACGTGAAGGACATTGTTCACAGTGGCTGCCTGGGCTATGTATGAACGGGGTTCTTCACTGCTGTTTGGAAACTCATGAAGACAGACACAAATACACACACGCAGCGTGTACAGCTTTTCTCTCCTTTTGAAATTTAATTTCAATAACCCTGAGCTCTATATATTTATTTTAGTAGTGAGACTTATCGTTTTACTATTATTGCAATATGACGAGGTTTGCAAATCCACTATCTGAATCCCTATTATCTGTATCCAACTACCTATTATAAGCGAGAAATTTGCAGGTGGATTCTCTTTGTCAGAGCAGAAGCTGGGCGAGGCTCCCTTTGCTCACCGTAGGGATGTATTTCTGGGCTCTGCATTTCATTCACAGTGTTTGCATAGTTACTGAAGACAACAGATGTGTCAAAATCCATCCGATGAGCCCACTGCAGTTATGTGCAGGCTTGCCAGTAAAATCTATTTTTATTTTTTAAAATAAAAATTAGCAAATCCTGTGTAATGAAAAATTGTATATCAAAGGGGCAATGAAATCTCACTGGAGAGCAAGGTGAATAGCTCTGGAGCTTTTTAAAGAAACCAGAGAGGCACATAACAATTCTTGGCTGGAAAGAGGCCTGGTACATGGGGAGGTCGAGTATTTCCCAGCACCTCATGGAGGGCTTTTCACAGCTCTGGATAGTGAAAGAGGCTTGCTGGGATAAGATTTCCCTTCTTGTAATGACATGACAGTGCTAGGCTCTTTGAAACTCCCTGGGTATGTTCCGGAATGCTAATTGAGCATTTGGATCCCCATCTAGTGGGGTGTTCATTTGGATTTACTTGTTGCAGCCCAGTGGCAAATTCTGCCTGATTTTTGTGATCAGCGAGGGATCATGGAGGATTTCTCGGATTTACAACTCCCCAGACCATAGCCCTTGCAGCTCAGGACCAAACTATCTTCATGTTTCCACATTCTGATATCTTTCGTTATATAATCAGCCTAGATTTGTTTATCCAGCATTCTGTCATCCAGAAAACTCTGTTAAGTTTTGCATCTGTTCTTGGCTGCTATTGGGATAATTGATGTTCATAATAATGACCCTGAAGCAATTCAGGTGCCTTTTGAATCATGCCGGATTACATTCTGTTTTGTAGGGAAGGGAGTGAGGGAGTCTCTGGGGTCCTGAGGAGTACATGGTTTGAGAGTCACAGCCGTGTCTAGCAGGGGACAGAAAAAGAAGGTTGCTCACTCACATCTCTCCATCCTTTATGCATGCATCTAGCACTCATTTTCTGAACGTGTGTACCAGCCAGAGACGCTGCTAGGCACCAGAAATGGGCTCAACTCAGGCTGTGTCTCTAAAAGGTCCTTGGGACAGGGAAGGGATAGGCTAATGGTTGTGAAACAGAGGACATGAGTCACAGCCTGGTTTTGGAGCTCACAGATATGGGCACCTCAACTGGCAGAGCCCACAGGAAGGTCAGGTCAGGCTTCCTTGTGGGGATAGTGCTTGAAGTGATGGTAAAACCTGAATGGGGTTGGATGAGATGAAGCGTAGTGGGCAGAGGGGAGAGGATGAATAAAAGCCCACGGCCCTGACACAACACAATGTCTACTGGGAACTGTGAGCAGTTCAGTGTCATCGGGAGACAATGTGCAAGAGGAAGACACTGGAGCTTTGGAGGGGGCAGTTCACGCAGGTCCTGGCATCACATAAAGATGTTGCATTTCTTTTTTTCTTTTTTTTTTAAAGATTTTATTTATTTATTTGAGAGAGAGAGAGCAAGAGAGAGAGCACGAGCGTGGTGAGGGTCAGAGGGAGAAGCAGACTCCCTGCTGAGCAGGGAGCCTGATGCGGGGCTCAATCCCAGGACCCTGGGATCATGACCTGAGCTGAAGGCAGATGCTTCACCTAGTGAGCCACCCAGGTATCCCAAGGTGTTGCACTTCATTTTGAGTCTGTGGGGGCCATGACAGGGCTCCAGGCAGTGGCCTGTCAAGGGCAAATTTTTGTTTTCGATTGCAGTTTTCTCTAACTTCTTGTTTCAGTTGCAGAACTTTACCTCTGTTTTATTTTCCAAGAGTAATCTTAAGAGTTAATCTTAAGATTAACCTCTGAAGCAGACAAAGGTGGAGCCCTTCTATTTGAAGCAGGGTAATGGCGGGGAGCATCTAGGTTGCTTTCTCCATCCCCCTACCCACTGAAGTCCTGGGACGCTGCTGGGGGACTTAGGGGTTGCTTGGGTACGGAACAGGGTGCTGAACACAGGCAATGAGAGAGGGGATGGTTTGAGAAATATTTAGAAGGAAAAACTGGTCGATGCAGCAGGGAGCCTTCTGAAGACTTTCCCTTGCTATTACTTCAGCAACTGAGAAACAAGAGTCCTGCGGCTTGACCCGGGGTTGGAGACTCACTGTGTGTGATAAGAAGAAACGGTATTTTCCTTCCAGAGAAAGTGGAGAAACTTTTTTTTTTTAAAGATTTTATTTATTTATTTGACAGAGAGAGACACAGCGAGAGAGGGAACACAAGCAGGGGGAGTGGGAGAGGGAGAAGCAGGCTTTCTGCCGAGCAGGGAGCCCAATGTGGGACTCAATCCCAGGACCCTGGGATCATGACCTGAACCGAAGGCAGACGCTTAACGACTGAGCCACCCAGGCGCCCCAAAAGGTGGAGAAACTTTTTAGTATTCCTGAGTGCTGAGCCCTTCTTAGAAGAGCTCCAGCTCTCTCAAGGTGTGAGGAGGTTGAAACAGAAAGCAACTGCCCAAAACAAGAAAGATGAGGCTGTGGCTTCAGGTGGTGCCAGCACTGGACTCCTAGAACTCATCAACAGAAGGATGAGTTTCAGTTCTATGTAGAAATGAAAGAACCCAGCACTCAGAGACCAGGGACCATGTTGGCTCATTTCAGAGTCACAGCCAGGGAGAGCCATCTGGTGTTTGTAATTCTATCACTGGGCAATGAGGAGTGAAGGCAACAACCAAATCAGTAGGCTGACCCCCACGAGGACCTGTCCTGAATGGGACTGGCCAGGGCTTGGGGCAGACTTCCCCTCTCAGTGTTCTAGAAGATTCAGGAGATGGGCATTGCAGCAGTAGGGGTGGTGGACCCCCTGCCCATAGAGCAAATGGAAGTTTGTGCTGGTGTTAATGTAATTTATGGAAACAGAAGAGAAGCAAGTGTGCAAGCATTTCAAATGTGTGAACAGTTCACACCAGTTAGAATCACAGTGTGTGATTGATGAGGTTCGCAGGTAAGGTGAGGCAAAGATTACTCTCAGGTTTTTAGCTGGGGTCACTGGTTACATGCGATTATATGCCATAGAGAGTAACTCAGGACAAAACGTGGATGATGAAAAATTCAGTCTGAGAGCATTGAATGTGAGGGGCACAAGGGATTCAAGTATCTAAGGGGCAGTGTAGTTTGGAAGCTCTGGTACTACATTCTCTGACCCCAGGGGGGATTATCTCTCTGTGCCTCAGTTTTCTCCTCTTGAAAACTGAAATCCAAATAGTGTGCTGGTTCTTGGATTAGCTAAATAACTCTTTGGCACTCTTCCCCTATCGTTGAATCTGGGCAGGTTTGTGACTGCTTTTACCAAAAATGTATGGCAAAGTAACAGGGGGTGACTTCAGAGGATACGTCATAAAAGGCAATGCAGCATCTGTCTTGTCTGCAGGGGCGCTCACGTTTGTAGCTCTAAGGCCCCCTGGAAGCGGTGCAACTCCCCTGAGGCTGCCCTGCTGGGAGGAAGCCCAGTGCACATGGAACCCATGTAGATGCTCTGATAGCTTGGACAGAGGTCCCAGACCCCAGTCAGCATCAACTGCCATGAGTACTGGTAAAGATGCTTCTGGTGATTCCAGCCCCCACCTACTGAGTTGCCCCTGGCTCCCCAATATTCCCAGTTGAGGTCTTAGACACCATGGAGCAGAAACAACCCATCCTTAGTGAGCTCTGAATCCTTTATCCATAGAATAATCAAACCATTATGTATCGCACTAAGCTCCCATAGCAATAGTGTATCAGTCTGGGCCATCAGAGAAACAGGTATCAGGAAGGGATTAAGTGTCAAGGTATTTATAGATGAGATAATGAAAGAAAAAGTACAGATGAGGCCAGGACGCACTTGGAGAGCCATGATGCCTGTCTGTCCCCTACGGAAGGAGAAAGGGAAGGAAGGGGAGACGTTTGGGCAGATTTGAGCAGTTCTAAGGGAAGTTCAGGGAGGCTGCTGGGAAGTCCTCAAGCCAAAGACACCTTTTGGAGGAGGTCCAGGTATCCTAGAATCATACCTACCTTGGTATCCCATCAGCATTCAAATGTGTGGTCCTGGGACACAGGCTGTGATCAATTTCAGAGCCCAGTCAATAGCAGAAATCAGAGAGCAGCATTCTCATGACAATCACAAATTCTAACTAGAACAAATAGGATCTACCTCATTTGAGAATGAAATGGTTATGTATACACACACACACATACTATGCTTAGAGCATTACCTGATACATTGTAAATACTCAATACATATTTACTATTATTTGTAGTCATCTTTGAAATAGAGTAGGTAAGACCATCCAGGAAAACTACCATAAGAATAGCTGTGTGCTATGGATAAAACCATGTGGATATTCACATTCAAGAAGCACTCAGCAGAAAGAGAACCACGAGAATACACCCAGTAGCTGATGTTAGCTGAGCATTTACTATAAGCAGGGACTGCATGCCACTGAAATGTAAGCATTAAGAAAGCAGAGACTTTTGTCTCCAGAGTTTACTGGTATATACCTAGTGTCTAGAACAGTCCCTGGTTGGAGGCTAAGGGCGTTGTTTCAGGGAGCAAGAAGTATTTCAGGTAATAAATTCAGCAATGATTGAATTAAAATATTATTCTTTTGAAGCCTCAGATGAAATAACGGACCTAGGAAATGACCACCATAGCTGTTAATACCATAAAATGTGAGACACTCTGGTATTATGTACCTCCTGATAGAAAAACACACTATAGGTCATGGAGCTGTGTGTGTGTGTGTGCGCGTGTGTGTGTGTGTATAAAATCAAACTTGAGGCTGATCACATGTCGGGATCTAACTACAAAGTTAAAAGAAATATAAGAAGGAGAGAAATATGTTACATGACATTAAATTTTGCAGTCTGCAAAATTCACACCTTAGGTAACTGTAGGAAAAAATTCACCCAGTTTCTTCATTAAATAAACTGCAAGAAAAAAAAGGAGGGAGATGTGTTTAGCCAATTGCAATGTATGAAACTTGTTTGGATCTGACTCACACAAGTTATTACAAAATACCTTTGTAATCACAGTGAGAATTTGAACATTACTGGGCTTATTGATATTTAGGTTTGACAATGATATTTAAAAAATGATTTTAAAGGCATTCTTTATCTTTTGAGATATGTAGTGAAATATGTATTGATGAAATGAAACGATGTATGTGATTTGCTTCAAAATAATCTGGGATAGAAGTGGTGGGGGGAAGAAACAGGGAAACAATGTTTTCAATGAATCAAGAGTTCTCGAAGCTGGCTGATGGGTTGGCAGGAGTTCATTATACTGGTCCCTCAATTTTCATATATATTTGAAAGTCACCTAATTCAAAGTCAAATGGTCAACATTAAAATTAAAAATAAAGTGTTGTGGCATTCGAGGAAAACAAACCAGGGAGTGAACTAAAATGTCAAATGCAGTGAAAGTCTGGTTAGATGAGAAGTGACGAAAAGAGTCACCGGTTTGGCATGAGGAAGTCAGAGCTGTGACCTGCAGTTTGAGAAGTGAATCCGTAGGGACAGAAGGACATGGCATGTTTAGATTCTTCTTTGAGGAAGTTTGAAATAGGAAGAAAAAACTTGGAGAGGGGAGCTTGAGAGGACCTGGGTCCAGAGATAGAGAGGTAGCGGTGAATCAGATAGGTCGATTAGGAGTGGGTAGAAATTGGATCCAAGGGAATAAAGCAGTGGGGGAGTTTGGCATGAACCAAGGGACATCCAAGGAGGGAGGAGCATATAATTCAGCAGGAAGGGAGGAATCTGGAAGCCTCAGTGAAGTAGGAAATGTGTCACTGGGCATGAGGGCAATGTGGTTGAGTAGGAGTTATGAATTTCCAGGGCTGATGGCTCAGTTGAGGTTTGAGATCATGACTGTGTTGACCCAATGTGTGTCATTGGTGTAACTTTCATTATGCAGTGTTAAGTCACCCAGAACATAATCAGGGAGGAGAAAACTTCAAGTCCTGATGGAGAGTATAGTAGAAGGATGGGGTCCAAGGCATGAAGAGGGCCATTCAGAGACTGGTTCTGACCATTAGCTCTGGGTTTCCAATAGGGTCCAAAAGGAGGAAAGACTGTCAAGATAGTTAAACTGAGTGATGATGAAGGGATCCAGGTAAGAGACTGTGATTCAGTTGATGAGTAAGTGAAGAGATTAGAAGGGCCAGACATGATGGTCAAAAGGTGGAATATGATTTCTTTGGAGTGATGGCAAGTTCTGGAATGTGATTGAAGCGGAGTCTGGGTCATGGTCACTGGAGTTGAAAAGGTCAAGGACTGGTGAAGACAGGGTGTCAGCTGGTCATCCACATAGGCTCTGGAGTTACCCCAGGTGAAATGTGGACATGTGGGAGAGAATGACAGACAGCAAGATGGTACACACCGTCCTTTATGAAAGCGTAATAACCAGATGGGACTGTGGTCATTAGGTTTTAAGACTTCACTTGGGTAGTCTCAGTCTAGTCTGATTGGCCTTTTCAAATATTCTTTGAGTTTTTATTGTCTCTAAAAAAAATGTGGTTTATTATGAATTGATTGTATGTCACACATTGACTATGTGTCAGTTCTCCAATCCTGGAATTGTAGTCTATGTTAGCTTGTCCCTCTGCCTCTCTGTCTGAGAAACAGTAGTTTAGGCTGTGATGGAATCACAGACTCATGATTATCCTTCCTTCTCTGAGCTGTGGGCCAAAGGAGAAAGCAAGGCTGAGATGAGATCCCAGGGCTCAGCCAGAAAAGACATTTTTTTCTTGGTAACTTAATCCTTTCTGATGCTGTGGAGAAATGAATTGGTCCTTTTTATGTCTCTGCCTTACTTTGTGCTTCTTCTTCTTCTTTTTTTTTTTTTTTAAGATTTATTTATTTATTTTAGAGATTGAGAGAGAGAAAGAGAGAGAGAGAGTGTGCTGTGTTGGGGATGGGGAAGGAAGAGAGAGAATCCCCAAGAGGACTCCGAACTGAGCTCAGAGCCAGTGTGGGCCTGATCTCACGACCCTGAGATCATGATGTGAGCCTAAACCAAGAGTTGGATGCTTAACCAACTGCACCACCCAGGAGCCTCACTTAGTGCTTCTTAATAAAGATCTTTAGGTTTATCTGAAAACCACCCTTTTACTAGATTTGCTGTGACTTTTTGTCTGGGTTTTACTTTTACATAATTAAATTACAAATATAAAATGATGCCAGAGAACTGACCCACACCTCCTCTCTCCATGCCCTGGTTGCTCTAGTCTTGGAGGCCCTGTGAATGATGTTTGAGTGGGACACAAACTGAAACAGAATCTGACCCCCACTCGTACCTGAGGTGGGCTGGAATGTCAGGGGCCCAGCAGGTGGAGGGCCGGCTGAGAAGGCTCTACAGAAATGGAGGCACAGTGAGGACAGGGGTCAGGGAGGTTTAGGCCACCCTCTTGGACCACAGTTCCCATGATTAGAAAGGTTTCCATTCCTTTAGAACTTCCATCTTCTCTGGGTCTCTGATGCTGTCCTTTTTGTTACAAATACCTTTAAAGTCACAGGATTGCCCCATGGCTGGGTTGTGTAAGCACAGAGGAAAGAAAGAAAACAGGGAGAGAATTTTGGTTGTCTTCCTGGATCTCCCTGCTAGTATTTAATTCCTAGAGTCCTCAAAGAGCCACTCTAGGTGTTCTTCTGGGTTCTCCAGCTGCATCCAGTAGGGAACAGGATGGCCTATTGCTCATCCCCTCTTACCTGGAACTGCAACCTTGAAGTTGAAATTTGATTATTTGTTATGATTTCAGGCTAAATATTAATGTTTATTATTTTAATCATTCATCCTGTTATTTTGACCAAACTCTTCCTTCCTGTTCCCATAATCTTTTTAATTTCAAAGTCACCTGCACTTAGACATAGTATTTTTGAATCTGGATCCAGAAGCAGAAAATAATTCCCTATTAATGAAGAGAGAAGTTATAAGACAAACCCTCAAGCAAATTGAATGTTGAATATTCAGGACCCATTCCAGAGCAGGCAGCAAAACTGTAGGGACCAGGAGTCCTGCTCTGGGGGCCTGTTTTGAAGGAAGAACATGAAAACCCACCTACTCTTTGGCCTCATCATTTGTTTTTCCTTCAAATAGCTCAATAGGAAGATTAGCATCACCTTAAAATTACTCTAAAGTCTACCCCAATTTACATGACAGGAAATGTGGTTTGTGAATGGAGAATGGAAATACTCAAGGTAACCTCAATGCAAATGTGTTTTGCTTAATGAATGCAGCTAAACCTGGGACAGAGGATAGAGAGAGAAAAAAAAAAAAAAAAGAAGCCAGTGGGAAAGACATAAATGATCAATCAGCAAGTTTTTCATAAAGGATAAATCCTTCCCTGGGGTTCTTCTACATTGGAAATTTCTAATTTCCAATAAACATTTCTTCAGCCCCGCTATTCATTTTTTCTTAATTTATATGAATACACAGACTTCCTTTGGTGATCAAGCAATTGTAAAGAGCAATATTTAACGTTTATTTAACTATGTCTTTAAGTGTAGCCTATTTTGTTACACGATGCTTTTGAATTTAACAAAACCCCTTAACAATACCAGTATTTAGTATTTTACATCTACTTTAGTTCAAATGATGATCTGAGTTCCTGACTATATAGCTATATATTTGCAGGAATCACAGTGCATGCTATTTAGAAAACAAGGAAATCCTTTGGGAGAAGCCACGGGTAGTGGGGGATCTTATCCATGGTCCCTGAGAAGATCCCATGCGTGGTAAGAATGTGAGAGGTTGTAGGCTGGTTTTGAGCAGGAAATGTTTTGAGAAGCAATGATGCTGAGATCTAAGTTCTGTTCTTGATTTTGCTGTTAATCAGCTTCATAACTTTGAGAAATTATAAAAAAGATTTTTCTTTGGGTACAAAAGAAAGGGAATTGATACAATAACTTCTGAGGGCACATGCACTTCTAAGATTTAAAGATTCTAATTTGTGGATACGTTTAGAGTTATATCTCCTGAAAGGCAAATCAAGTCCATTTTTACATCAGGTAGGGATGAACTTAAATCAGTAATTCTTTTTTTTTTTTTTTTTAGAGATTTTATTTATTTATTTGACAGAGAGAGAGACAGCGAGAGAGAGTAGGAGGAGTGGGAGAGGGAGAAGCAGGCTTCCCGCTGAGCATGGAGCCCGATGCCGGGCTCAACACCATGACCCTGGGATCATGACCTGAGCCGACAGCAGCTGCTTAACCGACTGAGCCACCCAGGCTCCCCAAATCAGTAATTCTTAAACATGGCGGCAGGTGGAAATGATGAGGAAAATTAAAAATCTTGAGATTCCTGGACCCCAATCAAGGCCTATTAAATTATCCTCTCTGGTGGAAAGGCCCAGGAATCTGTATCTTTAAACTGTCCCGGGTGATTTTGATGCAACAAAAGTCCAAGTACTTGAGTTTGAAAATCTCTGGTTTAGGTGACCTCCAAAAGCCATTGCAATTCTGGCCATCTCTGATGCTCATCGATATTTATTAAAGTACCTACTGTCTGTCCGGAACTGCGTGAAAATGATAGCGCACTAAAATGAAGAAAACTTGTCCTCAAGAATCTCAATTTAAAAAAAAAAGTACACGCATATACTACAAAACATTTGTAAGTGAATCCATTTGATCAAGAAGCTCCTTATGCAGATATGATAGAAAATCACGCAGTTCTAACAAAACAGGGACATAAATTCACTAGTATAATGTTAAAATAATCAAATTGCTTTTAGTTGAATTGTAATAAACATCTTTAAAATACCATATTTGTAGATCCAGAAGAAATATTCAGAATTTACAAAAATCAATGAGCTTCCTGTCAATTTGCCCAAGTCCCAATTTAAAAACCTGTCAACTTAGAATGCATTGGAGATATTCAAAGAAGACAAATCAAAAAACAAACACATCAAAAAAGAAAACCAACCCCCCTCTCCACCCCCCAAAAACCAAACCCAGGAAATAAGTGTTCAGGGCAATGAACTTAATCTGGTGTGAGTCTAGGACACTGAGTAATGATCTTATTCCTGAACTACAGAAGAAAATCAGTTTTTCTTGCTCTCTTCTCACACTCTTATGTGATTTCTCTTTTATTCAAGTGCCATATGAGATTACAATTGTTTTTTGGCCCATCACTTATTTTAGCCTTTGTTTAAAATTGGGCGTGTGCCTGGTTGAGATGGGGAACCAGTCATTGGAGCCCATATGCTTGGAGGCCAATGTTAATTATAGGTTCTGTACAAAGCCTCTGAGATTGTGGGAGTTCAGGCGGGTTGCAGTTCAGGGAACCCCATGGGAAGAGTTGGGGGTCATGCTGAGGGAGCTCTTTCCCCCTGGCAGGATGTGTGGAAGGAATGACCTCCCAGTGTGGGCCAGAAGAATGGGGAACTGAACTTACTAGCTAAGATACATATATCTGGCTAGCTAACTATCACATATTTCTCTATATATTCCAAAATGAAGAAGAACAACAGTATTTCCAAAAAGAATAGTCTGCAGGAATTAGCCAAATGAAGAAAAAAAAAGTTGGCCAATCCTATAGAAAAGATTCTTTTTAAAACTCTTTTTTTATATCACATTTTATTAAAAAGAAAAATGTCACTTAAAAGTATGTTAAAACATCTCTTGGCTATTTATTTTTAGGGTGCTCTACCCTACCTTGAAGGAAATGGTGCTTATAGGGGCCATCTCTGTATAAACATCCACGGGGTTGTAAACTTAAGAATTGTATGTGTTAGAGTATAATGTTAAAACTAAAATAATCAAATGGCTTTTAGTTGAATTTTAATACTAAATCTAACATCTTTATAATACTGTGCTTCTAGATCCAGGATGACTATTTAGAATTTAATACATAGTGTTAGAGATTCTGAGTAACTCTCTTTAATTGAGAAGCATCCCACAGGGCAAAGTGGGACTCCTAGCATCAAACTAAACATAGTTTTGAACAAAATGCCTGGAGAAGTAAAAGACTAAAACTTACAGCAACAACAAAAACAGTTAAAAAAATAAAAACGAAGGCAAGAGAAAACACTTATGAATAAATCATCCATTGTCTTTGATCTCAGCAAAATGACCGTTGACTTGGCAAGCATTCAAGAGAGGATTTCTTTTATTTGTAAAGTTGAAATGATTTCTCATCGTACTATTTTTGGTGCCAAAGCTGAGGTTATTTTCTCTGGCTCCACATCTGTGGCGACCCCTAGGAACTTATTGGGCAATAAAAGTTTTCGGGCTCATGAAAATCAAGTATTAAAAAGACGGCTGACAAATATTAGTTGTATAAATACAACAATAGAGTTTGGTAACTGATCTCTACCAGTTGTGTACCGAACAGATTTCAAAATGCCAACAGTGAAACTGATGTGACCAAGTGTCAGCGTTGAGGATGTTTGCCTTTGCCTGCACATGAAACAGCTTTGATGTGGCTTAAGATGTGTTTTTGTATTTCAAACAGCCTGCAGAAGGGAAACCAGCAAGGCATCAGATTATTTACCCTTCTCAGGAATATATTTTAAAAGCGCTTCGAGGGCTCCATTTCCTGAAGCCAACTGTCACCTAAAGCACATGTAATAAGCCCCAGATGCTGGATCCCAACCTGCAAACCCCGTGACTCGGAGAGAAAATATTTCACTCATTCCTTTGGCACATCCTTAATTTGTTCGAAGCTAAACTTTTAGGCCATATTTTCTACTTAAACTTAATAACTCAGCTTTGACATTCCTTCCCGGTGACCCCAAAGTTCCTTTTGGCCGCCTCGACACCTGCTCCCAAATGCATTAGGAGCACTCAGTTTTTTTTTTTTTTTTAAAGTATCAGTTTTGTTTTCTTTGCTCACCCTCGAGGCCATCCTTTGAATGCACAGAAGTAGAGGATACGAGCTTCTCTTCCATTGTGAATTTTATTACTGTGTTAGGTGTCTCTCCTCAAGTTTTGTTGATCTTGTTTCAGAGACAAAAATATTTTGGTGTATAGGATTTTGGAAATCTATGAAATTACAGTTTCGAGTCTTGATTTTGGAAGATAATGGGGGAAAGACTTCAACAATCCCTTAAGTTAGCTATATATGTAAAGGAGTTTGTGAAAATAAACTTAAAAGTCTATGAATCTGTTCTGTGATGTAAAAAAAAAAAATTGTGACTACTTATCAATGCTGGGTAGCATGCACGATTCAAAAATTTGGTTAATGATCTAAAAAAATGTACAGCTTTTCAGATTTAAATTCAAAGAGCAGTGTTGAGGCTTTTTAATCTAAGTTTGTTAAAAATCTGAAAACATAGAAAAAGTGCAAATCTATTGAGAAATGACAGCAATACTCATTTTTAGTGGGGAGGAGGATTACAGCTTTTTATTATAGTACGAATAAATAGCCAAAATCACTCCACCTTCCCGCATGAAATCATTCTCTCACATTTGTCTATATTTTATATTTTTTCCATTTTTAAAAAATTTAAATTCAATTAATTAACATATGATGTATTATTGGCACATTTGTCTATTTTTAAAACAAAGTATCTTTCTCACGTGAATGAAATTACCAATCAAACATGTTCTACGTGAGGGGAGGGATAGATTCTGGAGTGTGTGTGTGATTATTGAAAAAAGGAAAATTAGACCATGAAAGAAGTTTTAGGCTTACACTCTTCAGATGACTTTATAAAAAGGTGGAACTTTATCTGAGAACATTTTAAATGGCAAGTGATTGTTTTTGCTAGAAATCAAGGCAGCAAAGCCCATCTGTTACCTATAGTTTTCTGAGAAGATTTCAGAAGCACAGTTCCCCAAATGGCCACGTATTTCAGATAGCAATTGGAAACGGAGGCCTTTTGTTTTTTGGAGGGGGGAGAGCAAGAGGTTAAAATAATAATCTCCATATACAACTTGTTGTGAGCTGCTTTTTTCTATCAAATGGGAGGAGGCATGTGTAGAGGCCTAGAAATTGGGCTCCCCTCTCGGATTTCCCTCCAACTTCAGATAACACCAAATAAACCCTTAATCACACAAGAAATCACTCAACTTTTACTGCTCCTCCGGCTCCTTGACCCACCATTAGCCCATTTCATTTCCCATGGTCTGGCCTCTTGGCCTCTTTCTTTATAAGCCATATCACCTGGCCATCAAGAGACTTCCAGCTCCCGGATCCTGTCTGGTTTCTAGTTTCAACCAGGTTACCCAGAGTTTACAGGCTGGCTGTGCTCCTCCTGGTCCTTTTCTGCCCCTGGAATTACTATCTTTCCTCTTCCCCAGGGGCCTAAAGTCCTTCTCTACCTTGGGCCTATTCTCTTACCAGCAACTTTGAAGGTGTTGATCACTTCAGGGAGATGTTTTGTTTTCTTTCCCACCAAGGATGTGAAACGTTTCTTCCCACCCCCAGGGGGAAGACTGAAAATGATACCTCTGTTGGCAATTTTCCATGTGATTTCCCATCCACAGGTGGATTGGTTGTGAGACTACAGCACCTACTGACAATTACGAAACCAGCCCAACATTCTCCCTGAAACAAAATAAGTATGGCATTTCTAATCTGAGCATTCGTATCAAAGCTTTAGTCTTTTTTTTTTTTTTTCATCTCACCTGCAACATGTCCCAAATAACTTTCACCTCCATTCTTCCTTACCCTTCTCTTCCCTTCCTCTAATGCTTCACCAACCCCTTTTCCTGGCATGGTCTGTTTCTGCCCAGGGCACCATGATTCTTCCACCACCAGACTTTAATGTTTTATTTATTTATTCATGAGAGTCAGAGAGAGAGAGAGAGAGAGGCAGAAGCAGAGGGAGAAGCAGGTTCCCCGCCGAGCAGGGAACCCGATGCGGGACTCAATCCCAGGACCCTAGGATCATGACCCGAGCCGAAGGCAGACGCTTAACTGACTGAGCCACCCAGGCGCCCCCACCACCAGACTTTAAACTAGCAAGCCTTTTTTCCTCCCTCCCCGCTACGGTAGAGACAGAATGTATTAGTGGCCAATCCCCCAACATTAGATGGGCATGGCTTTGGATCAAGTGCTGTAACTTTCTAGATTTGGGAACTACCAGATGATCTCCTGCTGAGAGCTGAAGGTAGCAGTAGCCATGTCTAGGGTTCTTGAAAGGATTAATGAGATTTTATAAAATAACTTGCATAAGCTAAACAAATAAGACGTTTTCAATGAATGTCAGTTATTGGTTTTACTATTATTTTTACTTATTTATTTATTTAAAGAGAAAGAGGGGAGGGGGTACAGGGAGAAAGAGAACCTAAGTAGGCTCCACGCTCGATCTCAGGACCCTGAGATCATGACCTGAGCTGAAATCAAGAGTTGGATGTTTAACTGACTGAACCACCCAGGCACCCCTGGTTTTAATATTATTAATCATTAAGATCACTAGTAGGCTTCAACATCCTATCTCATTGCCCTTCTGTATCACTGAGGGTTAACCTGGAGAAGTGGAACCACGGGGAGCCATCTATTTGTTACAAGGATTTGATGTTGTGTAGTTGGGGGAGCTAGTTAACTGCTGTAAGTTTCTCTAAGGCTGTTGTACTGTTATCTTTGTATGTGATGCTGGAGTCTGAAGCCCCCAGGGCATACAGTCAGGCAGGGAAGATGGAGGTACAATGTGGGACAACAAGAATAATCTAGAAGATGAAAGGAAATCAGTTCTAATACCTGGCATCCTTCATTATGGAGCCAAAGATGTAAACTGAGCCCAGGAGCTGTAATAGCTAAAGAAAGCTCTAGGGTGAGATTGAATGCTTAGGGGCCCAAACACTGCCTCACACAAAGGAGGTAAGTCAGCAGGTCAACAACAATTTATGAACTGTAAAATGTCTGTTCCTTCCTTGGCACCTTCCAAGTCAGCCCTAAATCTCCATTGTGGTCTACCCAAACAAGAAGTATACAAGAAAGGGGATGCCGGGAAACAGATCCACCTGGTCTAGTAGATCCATTATAAAGCCACCATCCCTTCTTCCAACAGGTTGTCTCCATGGCCTCCTTTCCCAGTTTCCATTAGAGCTTTGGTCTCTAAGTGGTCCCTCGTTAATTACTTTTTCTCCCCTTTCCATCCATTCTACTTCTAGATTGTTTTTCAGCGAACTCTGCTTTTGTCACAGCACCATTCCTATTCTGATGCCACTCAGGAGGGCCTACTTGTGACTCCACTGTGGTGTGCTTGAGATGGCCAGATTGACCTCCTTTCTCTGCCTCAAACCCACTGGAACATTTCTGCAGTGTCCCCACGTGGAGACCACATTAGCTACTTGAGAGCCCAGATCAAGTCCCACCCTCTGTCTCAAGACCTTCCAATCCCAGGCGGCTCAGATGTTGTGGCCGATTCTAGGACACAACAAGCCAGCATCGCTCCTCATCTGGGTTAGGGGCTCTCTCTTATGTGCTATTTCCTCCCACTTGAAGTCTCTTGCAAAGTTGGGGAGCTGGTGAGAACTAATGGAATACTTCACAGTGAAAGAAATAACATTTTGTATGACTTACACTATACACAAGTGGAAAAACAAAAGTGATGTTTCATTGTGTGGGAGGAGAGCTCTGTTCTCCAGTACGATGATGTGGCGTCCGTTCCCTGGCTGTTAATGACCAGATCCAAACAAGCTCCCTCAACTAAGATCTAATTGCATGCACTTACCGTTTAACCCAGATGCTCATACTTCAGTACTCATATTCCTCCAGAGACTTTTCTTTTTCCTTTTGTATTTTGTGTTTTAGAGGAAGGAAGACTGAGCATTGTGCATTAAAGGTGGGATCTGGTCATCTGGTCTCTGTTCAAATTTCCCTTCATCAGAAGGGTCCTGACTACTTTTTCTAAATTCCCTTACCACCAGTCATTCTCTTGTCTGGGTTTATTTTTCTTTTATGACATTCATCCGTGGACGATGCTAGAAATTGTCATCATTTATTTACACATGGTCCATCTTCCCTATTGGAATGCAAGGACTCTGTTTTATTCACTGTGGAATCCCCAGCATCTGGCACTTAGTAGGACCTTAGTAAATATTTATTAGTGACTGAATAAAAAGGGATTTGTTTGCCTCTTTCTGGCACATTGGATCACTTTAAATCTCTGGGTCTCAGGAAAATGGGAGCATGAGAATGGGACTGGCTGCAGCTGATTCCTCTGCTAGCCCTTGGGGAGTGTAGCACAGAGGAGCAGGACATGCAGGGGTGTGAGCACAAGCCCAGGGATTAGACATCCTGATGGGAATCCTGGCTCAGACTCTTGTGTGCTGCGTAAACCTGGATGTATGCTCACTTTGCTGAGCCTGAGTTTCCCCTTTAAAGGGGGGAAAATGGTAGTACTTCTTTCAGAGAGCTGTCATGAAGATTAAGCAGGATAGTAAGAGCTCAGTGCTTAACACAGTCAGTGCTCATTAAATGTAAGGTAGGCTGATCTCATGGACTCATAAAGATGCCCACACCCAAATCCTCAGAACCTATCAATATGTGGCAACAAGGGCTGTGCAGATGTGATTAAGTTAAAAATGTTGAGGTGGGAAGATGATCGTGGATTATCCAGGTGGGTCCAATGTAAGAAGGAAGGAGGAGGAAGGTCAGAGAGAGAAGAGTCAAGGACAAAATCAGAGGTTGGAGTGATGTGCTCTGAAGGTGGAGGAAGAGGCTGTGGGCCAGGGAATGTAGGTGGCATCTAGAAGCTAGAGAAGGCAAGGAGAGGGAGACCATCTAGAACTTACAGAGGGAACCAGACCTGCCAACGCCTTGAGTTTCAGCTTTCTGTAAGACTAATTTCGGTCTTCTGACCTCCAAAATGATAGGAGAATACGTCTTTGTTGCTTTCAGTCTCTGAATCGGTGGCAATTTGTTATGGTAGCATTAGGACCCCAACACACATGTATCACCATGCATTCACTTTTGCTTGGCCCATCTTCATCACCTACTGAAGCACTAATGTTACTGTTGCCTCTTCAAGTCCCCACAGACACTTTTCTTTGTTATGTCTGGCTGAGGACTCAGTGTTTGACTGATTTTGATCCCACAGTCCAGGTCAGGATTGTGACATTGTGGTCAAAGTGATTTTCCTCCCCCTCGTTCCCAGATGACCTTCTCCCTCCCATCGTGATGCTTTATTTTCAGTGTTCAGGGTCCTCAGAACTCTCTTGGCCTGACTTGCTCCCTGACTTGCTTCCCATGGCTTGGTGAGCTCAGCTGAGCAGATCTTCTGCTGACCTTGTTGGTAGCCTCTCGTGGGGTTGTAGTCACCCAGTGACTGGGAATAGGGTCACGGAGCCTTGACCAGGAGGCTGGGCCTCTCCCCTTCAAAGGAAAGCCTCCGGGCCTCTGCTCTCCACATGGTCTTTCCACGTGGCCTTCCTGACAGGACAGGCACACTTTTTACACGGACTCTGAAGACTCCAGTATGAGTTTTCTGGGACTTCCATAACAAATGATTGCAAACTGGATGGCTTAAAAATGACAGAAATTTATTCTCTCACAGTTCTGGAGGCCAGAAGTGGGGATCAAGGTATAGACAGGGCCATGCTCCCTCCAGAGGCTCTTGGGGGAGAATCCTGGGGAAGGCTCTTCTAGCATCTGGTGGCTTCTAACATTCATTAACTTGTGACTCTCTCTCTCTCCCTTGTCCGCCTCTGTCTCTATGTGGGCTTTCCCTTTTCTGTGTCTCAAATCTCCCTCTGCTTTTCTCTTATAAAGGTACTGTCGTTGGATTTTGGGCTCCCCTGGATAATCCCAGGTGATTTTATCTCAAGACCTTTGGTTGAATGACATGTACAAAGACGCTTTTTCCAAATGAAGTTACATTCACAGGGCTGGGGCTTAGGGGATGGGCATAACTTCTTAGGGGGCTCTCTGAACCCACCACAACACCCAAGAAGCAACCACTCCAGGAGAGGAAGTCGAAGCTGTTAGGTTTCTTGAGGCCCAGCACTGGCCCAAGGAGGCCTTTGTCCCATTATCCCCATTACTGCCCATCACAGATCCAGCCCAGAGTCAGTGTGCAAGGGGATTCCACGCGGGCTTGGCCCCAAGATGCGCAGCTCACTGGGCCAATAGCGGGTTACGCACTGCCTCACATCCTGACCTAACTTCTCACGGGGCTACCTTTCTCTGGAGGCATTATTTCTAAAACCCCACATGTGTCCCTGCTTCATTAGTTAGGGCTCTCAAAGTGGATGGACAGTAACCTGACTCCTTAGAAGAAAAGGCAAATAAAAGGTAACAATGAATTAAATGTGTTTATCCCCCTCCATTTTAAGCTGTTCATGCTTTAAGTCAAATTCACAGCCAGGTAGGAGAAATATTTTCCATGCAGTGAGAGGGTGGTTATTGGTGTTTTGCAAGCCCCTACGCAAAGGCCACTTACTGCTTTGCCACCCGTGGCCTAAGGACAGAGCGGATTATTGCCATGGGGATGCGGCTTTGGAGGGTGTGAGTTTTGCCAGCAGACAGACCTGTACTCTCGCTCAGCAGTTACGGCAGCTCTGAGACCTCGGGAAGCATCGAGGTGCCTCCTCTGTGAAATGTACATAGAGAATAAGACAAAACTCCCAACACGGGCATGAGGATTATGTTGACGATGAGGATGAGGTTGACATATTGGGATGTCAGTGTGATCCGCCCAGTGGGCATGTAAAAAGCATTGAAACCAACTTGATTCGGGCGCCTGGGTGGCTCAGTTGGTTAAGCGACTGCCTTCGGCTCAGGTCATGATCCTGGAGTCCCGGGATCGAGTCCTGCATCGGGCTCCCTGCTCGGCAGGGAGTCTGCTTCTCCCTCTGACCCTCCCCCCTCTCATGTGCTCTCTGTCTCTCTCATTCTCTCTGTCTCAGATAAATAAATAAAATCTTTAAAAAAAAAAAAAAGAAACCAACTTGATTCAAGGGGAACAAAACAGAAAATTATGCTTTTCTCTGGCTATCTACTAGTTAGCTATGTTATTAAGACTTAACTCTTGGGGGCGCCTGGGTGGCTCAGTCAGTTAAGCATCTGTCTTTGGCTCAGGTTCATGATCCTGGGGTTCCGGGATCGAGCCCCATGTCAGGCTCCCTGCTCACTGGGGAGTCTGTTCTCCCTCTCTCTCTGCCCCTCCCCCTGCTCATTCTCTCTCTCTCTCTCAAATAGATAAAAAAAAATAAATAAAAAAAGACTTAACTCTTAATCACTTTTAATAAGTGCACATTCTCTCTTTTTTATTCATTAATAAATGTTCAACATGCAGCATCTATTGATTTGTGACTCCTATAGAGGAACTTGTGATGATCTTCTATCTCTGAACTTGGATTAGGGGAGGAAGAAGAAGAAGAAGAAGCAGAAGAAGAAGAAGAAGAAGAAGAAGAAGCAGAAGCAGAAGCAGAAGCAGAAGCAGAAGAAGAAGAAGAAGAAGAAGAAGAAGAAGAAGAAGAAGAAGAAGAAGAAGAAGAAGAAGAAGAAGAAAGAGGCGGAGGGGGAGGGGAGGGGGAGGAGGAGAACTGGCCTGATAATCTCCTGAGGACTTCGGTTTGGATTGATCCTGTGTGGGAAGCAAACCTCGGATTGTTAGACTCCAGGCTCACGTCTATCTCCTGGCCTTTGTCTCTGTAGGCTCTCAGAGACTCCTGCCCGGAAGTGGTCACTGGGGGGTGGGGGGGGGGCACCTGGTGTTAATGGGAGTAGCTGGAAGAGAAGTCATGCTCTGAAGACAGGAGGGTGTGGTTTCACTTCTGGTCCATGGGATATTGCTGGGAGGTTTCTAATACTTGCTGGTACATGGTGTCTTTGTCTCTCCAAACTATCCCCACGGCATGCAGCACTTGGTTGGTTCATGAGCACAAACTGGAGAAGTTTCCACAGGCTATGGAACCCATAACTGACAGAGGGTCTAGGAGTCCGTTGTGGAAGCAGGATTGCCTAGGCTTGCTTGCCGGAGGGCTGAGTCCTACTGCATCCTCCTGGGCCCTTTGCCTTTGTGGTGTTTATTAATTATTCTTTATAACATTTATTAATGAATAAAAAAAGAGAGAATGTGTATGTATTAAAAGCGATTAAGAGTTAAGTTTTAATTCAGGAATCCAGGTTTGCTGCTGATGCCCATGGTCACCTAGGGACTAAGCATCGGGGCTCTTGTTTCCTTCCTCCTCAGCTCTGTTCTCATCAGTAATCTATACAAGTGCTGAATTTGGAGGTAGAAGACCTCGTTTTTAAATTCAGCTTAGTTTCTTATTTCTTCTTCTCAAATCTCCATCAGATTCTTTCACTTCCCTGAGCCTTGAATGTTTTTATCTGTAAAAGGGGAAGAACAATATCTGACCAGATCTTTATGCGTATTAAATGTGAAAAAATTCTTGGTAACTTCTAAGTGCTCCCCAAATGTGAGTGGTCATGTGTATATTCCTGGCTGGGAACAGAGTGGTCAGACACGTGGACAGGTTGGAGAGTTTAGAGAAGTGCAGAAAAGAAGTAGACAGGTGGAGTTGGGCAGTTGGTACAGATTGGGCTGTGTGTTCTAGGTGCAGGGAAGGTACCTTGAGGATTATCCAGAATCGTGCCCATTTTTTATATGAGGAAACTGAGGGCAGGGTAAAGAGCTGGGCCCAGCAGCCAAACTTCCTTTCCTTTCTGCATTATTTTTATAGCATTTATTGTTACCTGCACAAACCTCATCTAGGAATGTTGTTGTTGTTGTTTTGGGTTTTTATTTATTTATTTGAGAGAGAGTGAGTAGGGGAGGAGAAGAGGGAGAAGGACAAGCAGACTCTGCACTGAGCACAGAGCCCAACGTGAGGCTCAATCCCACGACCCTGAGATCATGACCTGAATGGAGATCAAGAGTCAGATGCTTATCCCACTGAGCCACGCAGGTTCCTCCTAAGAATTTTTTTTTTTTTAAAGATTTTATTTATTTATTCATGAGAGACAGAGAGAGAGAGAGACAGAGGCAGAGGGAGAAGCAGGCTCCCCGCAGAGCAGGGAGCCCGATGCGGGACTCGATCCCAGGATCCTGGGATCATGACCTGAGCCGAAGGCAGATGCTTAGCCGACTGAGCCACCCAGGCGTCCCCTAAGAATGTTTTTTAATTGTTTATCTGTTCTCCCCATTCCAGTACTACCTAGACTGTCAGTCCTCTGAGAACTGGAGCCTGTGTGACTGGTTCATCTTTCTGTGTCCAGAGCCGTGGGCTTTGGGCTGACATATAACTGGGCCTTGAAGATGTGTCCAATGGGGGATGTGTCTGATGCCTCTCTTGGCTTCTAGACCAGGAGCCTTGATGGTTCAACTACATCTTCATGTCTCAGGGGTGATGTGTATACCCTGGGCAAGTCCAGCAGTAGGTTGGGCCTTGGGTATCTGCAAAAGAAATCCTCAGCAAAAGAATTCCATGGCAGAGACCTGGCTGCCATTTCACATCCACTTCTCAGAAATTAATAATCACAGGCCAAAAAGCTACCCATATGGAAGGCATGAGAAAAGTGAACTCCATGGGTCATGGATGAGGTGGCAAGTGTTTGTGATTGTGTTTCAGTGACTAGGAGCATGACTAGCCATAGCAGACCCTTGGTCACGTCTCTAGAACAAGTGAGGAAATGAACGAACAACTTCTTCAGAATATTGATAAACTTGTAGCACAACTGCAGGATGATTGTTAGAATGACACTTTGATGGCCCCTCAATACTCTTGAAAATGAGGGGATGAGGGCAGCAGGATGACAAGAGGACACAGCGTGCTTTCATCTGTCACTGGAAGTCAGAGTATCTGGTTGGGTAGTTTCCATGCAGATGGGAGTGGGACAAGGGAGCAACTACAGCTGCGGTGGGACTGAGCAGGCCGTCACTGAAACCGTAAATATGCCAGGGACCCACGCTGTGAGGCTGACAGACGCCCTCCCTGCAAGGCTCGGATGGGAGGGACACGCCAAGTCCAGATTTTAAATTAGATTCACCTGAGCCCAGTCAGGGACCTGTCATCCTTCCGCTGGAATGGTAAAGGAAAGCGGGGGGGAGCAAAGGAAGAAAATCTTTGTAGCTGAGCCTACCTGACTTTCCTCAGTGGGAGACACATGAAGACTGTTTCATGTCAAGGAGAGGTAGTTAAAATGCAGACTGCTCACTCCTGGTCTCAGAATTCGGGAGGTGTGGTTCATGCCTGTAGACCACTCGTCTTCCCTTCCTTTGATCTATCACTTGATGTAGAGGAAGGCTTTTATGTGTGATTCCTATATAATGGGTAATTTAGTCCATCCCATTATGAAAAAGTAGTAAGTGCAGTTCTAGTACATTCGCTTCAGTTATTCCTTAAAGTCGCTAGTAAGGTATTAGGCTCACACACTTTAAGTCACTTGAGCACTTTTGCTCAGTTGTTTATAATATAATTTGGGGGCTCCTTTTAGGCAGTTTAAAGCTAGTAAGTTGCAAGTTAAAAAATACTATAAGGATGATGACATAATCAGCCAGTGTGTACATTTGCATGAGAAAGGTGACCAAGGGAATATTTCAGCGTATCAACCAAATACGACTTGTCTTATTTGTCACTGACATTAGCATATCACCATAGATGCTAACTTTCTGGTCCATTTCTGGTCTCTTTATGCAATGATCCATCCTTAGAAAAATACCCTTCCTCTGCTCAAAGCCTGAGTACTATATTTCTGAATTCGCTTCCTTAGCTGGTCAAATGGGAGTCCTACACTAATCTATAAGGAGTCAACCACAGAAATCCTGGGTTTGCGGCTCAGACATGACCATATCTGAATGAAGCGGCTGCCCATAGGGAAGTTCAAGTTCACCAATTTCGGGTGAGCCACTGCAAACCAAGACTAGTAACCCCAGATTCACAAACCATACATCCACCCTTTATTTCAAAATGACTCAAAAAGTTTTGGGGTGCCTGTCTGGCTCAGTTGGTAGAGCATGTGACTCTTGATCTCAGGGTTATAAATTCAAGCCTCATGTTGGGTGTAGAGATTACTTAAAAAAATAAAACGTTTAAAAATAAATAAATAAAATGATTTGAAAAGTTTCAAGGTTGGAGAAAAAGTCTTCCCCCACATTTGCATTTCTCAGAGGAAATTCTATACAGACTGATATTTCTTTAAGAAAGGGTGTACTTTAAAATAATAATTGGCTGAAATGCCCTTTGAGATATAATTTTAAAGCCTTTGAAATAGATACTGTGTGCACTTGACCTTTCTTGGAGAGGTCTTAAAAAAGTAGAGAAGAATGAAAAGGAACAATAACTTCCAAGATTCTATTTTGGTTGAAGAAACATGAGGGGGAGAAAAAGGGGGCTTCTAAGATCTAACAGGATGGAGTTTTTGATTATCTAACTCATTGGGGAAATAAGATAAGAATGTGTGCGTATAACCAGGGTGATCAAGTAATTTCGGAGTATACCTGACTGTTTTCTGGGCTTCTTACTCCAAAGCATAGGGGTGATTTGTGGACCAACATGCCTTGGCTTTGAAATGACAGTATTTGTGAACAGGACAGAGCTTGAAATGAACCGAGAACACCGAGAACCAAGAACACAAGAGCAGGGTGTAAAGTTAGTAAGCAAGAAAGTCTTGTCAACTTTGTTGACAACAGTGGGCAGAGAAGAACTTGTCTACTGAGGAGAGACATGCTAAGTCTAGAATGTCATCTCTTCTGCTTCAATGCCCAGGATAGTTTTACAGATTAGAGGCTTTTCTCCTCTTTCAATAGGAGTAAGTTCCATGGATTCTGAAGTGAACTTGGAAGAGCGAACGTGGCCCGAATAATGGAAGGATTTCCTGCTAACCCAGTTAGATTGGGACTAGGGTAATGTTTAGGTCCACAAATTCTTTGACATTTCTCCCTTCAGAAAGTGCAGCTTTGACACATCTTTGATGTGTTATCTTTCTCGCTTGGTTTGCTCTCTCTCCGGAAAATAAGCTGCCATGTTGTAGATCAACGTGAAGCCCCCAATCCCTGGCTAGCCACTTGTGAGGAACTGATGGTATCTACCTCTAGCCACGTGAGTACCTTTCTACATTGCTTTTGCCACATGCTATTGATTAGAAGTTAGTCACTAGGTCCAGCACATACTCAAGGGGTTTACACAAGATTGTGTATACCAGGGAACAGGGACCATTGGGGGCCATGTTACAGGCTATCATGAGGGCAAATTTAGTTTCAAAACCATATTTTAAGGATAAGGCCAATTTTCCTTCTAGAGATCTGGCTTGCTTTAGTAGTTAGTAAAGAGAATTTGCTGAAGATAATTCCTTGGTATAATGTGTTGTGGAATTCTGGGGAGTGTTCAAATGGAAAGCAAACCCCTGATTCCTCGTCAGATCACAGTATCTGCTGGATGGTATGTGAAGAGCACTATCCATAGTGTGAGTCTTTTCTCCCTATCAAACCAGGCCTTATAAATAGTATCCATGTCAGAAACTCTTAGACTCAGGTAGTCCCAGAGTTAAGCCACTCACGTTGATTCCAGAGTCCAAGGAAAATGGTCTGAGGCATGCTTTCTACAGCGATAGGATTGTTCTCAAGAATCAAGGAAGACACGGATTGCTATGATCAAAATAATCCACTCAGGGAAATAGTTACTTTAATGGCATCTGTAGAACTTCCAAGTAAAAAATTAATTTATAGGACAATCACAGGGAGAAAAAATATAAAGGTAAAACAGAAAAACAATGCTTTAGAAATACTCTATTGCCAAGCTAATTATAACTTTTCAGCACAGAATCCATTCTACCACCTAACAGTGAGAGAGGGAGAGAGAAAGAAAAAAAGAGAGAGAGAGAGAGACTTGAGAGAATCATGCAATTCTCGGCCCTTAGAAATAGCAAAAAGATGAGAAGCAATAAATAAATTAATAATCTACAAATCCAGTGAATCTGGATTCTTTTCTTTTCTCCCTGTGAATCTGGCCATTTACCTTTTCTTTTCTTCCCTGTGAATCTGGCCATTTACCTTCCCACGGCATCCCCCTCAGCACTGCCTTGCCAAGTGAGTGAACATTCCTCATTGGGTTCTGTCCCCCTGACCTTGTTGGCTTCTCACAGGGCTTCCAATGTCAAAGTCCCTACCTCCTGAGTGTTGCTTCTTCTCTTGTTCTTTGGCTCTGACTTTTTTTCAGGACTTGCAGACACAGATTTATACAAATACGATCTTTCTTTCTCTTTTTAGAAACTCTTTTTGGAAGGACAGAACTGTGCTAAGACAGATTTTGTGTAGACCCACTAAACGTATCTCATAGTAACTCTTGGACTGTGTGACTGACCAGTGGAATACTCTTGGAGAGGCTGATGTGTAGGGTCGTCAAGCCCCAGCACTGTGTAAGCAGAAGGTGGTAGTATTTGTCCCAGCTGCTATAGCAGAGACAGGGCTCGTGGTGGCTGGATTTATCCCTCGGTATCCTTCTGCTCCTTATGACCAATGACTGCAAAACTGGAAAACAACTTGAAGACCCTGGATGTTTCTAAGATCTTGTGGATCTAAATTCCATCCCAGGTCCCTGACCACGGGACCCTTTAGATGAATTTATGCCTCAGTGAATAAATAAGATATATACAAAATTATCTGTGAACGAAACATTCTCACATTGAGTCCATTTTTGAATGAGCTTCTGAAATGTGGTTTAAGCTTTCTTCTTTGTACCAGCTGAGGAAACGTGGATATGGTAATTAAACTGCTTTCTGCAAAATACATATAATACTGGTAATACTGATCCCACAGAATTCTGTAAGGTCTAAAAGTATAAACATGGGGAAGTCACTAGATAGTACTTGGCATTTAGTAGATGCTCAATGAATGTGTCTCAGGCAGTGTAGACAAGTGAACAATAGGAACGGTTTATTGCATATTGTTTATCCTTTATTGCTTTATTGTGTTTACAGGTGTGCTCCATTCTCCCAAACTGGAAGCCATTAGAAGACACTAATCAGGTCTTAACATTCCGGGGACCTCAGCGCCTGGCTGAGTGGTTTTCATGGTAGCTACTCCTACTAAAAACAAACAACAACAGAAAAAGTTGATTGAACCAAAAAAGGTCTGGATTCAAATCCTGGTCTAAATTCTTTTATGACCAAGACTTCTGGGCCTTCTTTTGCTTACCTGTAAAAGAAGGGTTTTGTTTTGTGTTGTTTTGTTTTGAATCTACCTTTCAGGGTTGCAATGGAAAATGAATATGTTAAAGTAGGTAAAGCACGTAGTATGTTCATAAGAAATTTTAGGTCCCCCCCTTCCTTTTACTCAAAATGGCAAGAATCTCTTAGTCGTGCTCAAGCTCTGGATGGCCCTGGTGTTATTTCTTGTTCAGAGTGTCCCTCTAAGTCCCAAGGGGCACATGAGTGGAGGCAGCAGATGAGATGTGTAGGAGGCCCTGACTGAACCCACCTCCTTTTATTCTTTCCTCCTGCCCTCCCCACCCCTCCTGTCTACTTCCCTCCCAATTGATTATATTAGATGATATGCACCCAGCCTGAGGGACATACTTCACCCTAGATCCACAGAATAATCTGCATCAACCAAACATTTGGATCAAGAGGGGTCAAGTTTAGGGTGCACAGGTGGAGCTGGAACCAGTGGAAAACCAGGATCCTTTTTGGCTATAAAAGAGTAGTAGATAGTGGGCAGGCCAAGGTGAGGCATGTCAATTAGAGGTGTGATTCCCTGGAGAGGCAGCAGGAGAAATCACTAGGGCCCAATTAGAAAAAGTTTGGGTTGCTGTGTTCAGAGGTTTGGACCCCAACACATGGCCATCGGGAGAGCATGACTGTCGGAGATAGCAGAGGTGGAAAGATGGAAGGGGACACGGGACCAAGAGAGAGAGAGGCTGTGGGCATTCGTCAAGTCATGGATGCTGGCACATCTTTATTTTCATTTTTCAAAGAACACTGATTTTGATGGTTTTCTCAGCTTGGGCTGCTATAACAAAATACCACAGACCAAGTGGTTTAAACAACAGACATTTATTTCCCACAGTTCTAGAGGCTGGGAAGTCCACGTTCAGGGTCCCTGAATGGTTGGGTTCTGGTGAGACCTCTCTTCCTGGTTTACACACAGCCAGCTGTCTGCCCCCCTCCCCCCATGGTCTTTCCTTGGTGCATGCACCTGGAGAGAGATCTCTCTCTCTTTCTCTTCCTCTCCCTCTAAAGGCACTCACTAATCCCATCATGAGGGTCCCAACTTCACAATCTCATTTAGACCTAAGTCCTTCTCAAAAAACCCATTTCCAGATATTATCACATTGCGGGTTAAGGCTTCAACATATGAGCATTGGGTAAGGAGGGGGGCACGAACATTCAGTCCGTAACCAGGGTGGTGCAAAATTTGACTCTTCATATTTCAATACAGAGAGACAAATTAGATGACAAAAGTTGTCATTTTTTAGTTTGTCATCATTTGATAAGTGCACCTGGAACCCCATGCAAGACAGACTAATTCATGGGTCTGTGAAAAGGAAGATATAATGCCTGCACTTATAATCCTCAATACTTTGAAGATTAAAGTGTTCCTATCTTGGAAAAGGGAGGCCTGAGTTCTTACTTTTTACTAGAATTTCTTACCTCTACGCTGTCAAACAGGTAACCCCTATATAAAATGTGATAGCTATCAGCGCCCCTGAGTATCCATATTGGTATCCACTATGTATCACCATAGAGACCTTTGAATTATAAAAAAGAAAGTCTCATGTTCAAAATCACCCCAGTGATTTTTGCAACATGTGCGTTATTTGAAATGACTCAGAATCTGACCACCAGTGTTTTAGAAATAGGCATCTTCTTTTGAAGTCATTGTCTTTCATTTAAATAAAAAAGAAGAGAGGTTTTGAAGGGTCCAGCAGGAAAAGATACACAATGGTGACTTTCTTCTGGCGTTTTCCCAAGAGGTTGAAACATTGGTTTAGGACTTGGCTTACGAGTCATCCTTCACATTTTGCAGAGTTCACAGCTGTTTAGGCTTAAAAGGTAATTACATTTAATTATCAGTGTCCAATAAAACACACACAGCCACTCTGGCCCCAAGTGGAGCCATGGCAATGAGATGGAAAGTTACACTTGAAGATGCAGTTCTGATTTTTGTGAAAAGAACTCCTTGCCCCAAGACTTCCCTGAACGTTTATCGGAGGGAAATTACAGTCGAGACTCTGGATGTAAAGAATGGTGGGAGAGTGGAAGATTTATGTGCCAATTCTCAGATTTATTTTGATAGATTGTACTGTATCAATATGTAAAAATCTAATAAATATAACTCTTTAAAGAGGGGGCAGCTCTAATTTTACTGTTTCAGAGAAGAGGTTTGGCAAAAAGTCAGAATGTGCATTAAAAACACACTTTCAAGAAGTCTAATAAATAAAGTCTTTGAAATATGGTTTCCCAGTGAAAGGCATTTTAAATCATTTTGATAAAGAATCTAAATTAGACCTTTAAATAAGAAAGGCAAGTTTTCCTTAACTTATTATTTATAGATAGTTTGGAAATAAAATCTATGCAAGCTGATTTCTTCTTCCATTCTTTATAAGGCAAATAAATATGTTGTCAAGTTTTAACAGCCCATGTGATTAGCCAGAGATTGTCGTCCTTAAAAGGGGGAGGGCAAAGGCTAGCTAGCTAGCATTTACTGAGCGCTTAGTACATGCTGGGTGCTGGGTGAAATGCTTTATATTCACTGTCTCATTGAGTCCCTGCTATAGAATTAAGCAAGCAGGTCCTGGAGCCAGAATGCCTATCCTGTTCTAGCTGTGTGACCTTGAGTAAATTCTTTACCATCACTGTGCCTTAAATTCGTCACGTCTAAACGGGGCCAGTAATAGTACCTGACTAATAGGGTAATTGGCAGGTTAATTAAGTTTTAAAGTGCTTAGCACTGTGCCTGGTACATAGAAAATGTCAAAAAATGCTAACTCAGTATAACTGACCTCATTTTACCTGGGCTCAGGTGACTAAGGGATTTGCCCACAGGTGCATACCTGGTTAGAGATAGAATCTGAATTCAAACCCTGGGTGTCAACTGTGTCTGGGGACATCCTCAGATCAGTGCACATTCGGAATAATGCTATGCTCTTCACCACTTTCACCTCAGACTGTCGTGCTTTCTTTCTTTCTTTTTTTAAAAAAAGATTATTTATTTATTTATTAGAGAGAGAGAGCACATGAGTGAGAGAGAGGGAGAGCGAGCATGAGTAGGAGGAGCGGCAGAGGGAGAGGGAGAAGAAGGCTCCCTGCTGAGCTGGGAGCCTGACATGGGGCTCGATCCCAGGACCCTGAGATCATGACCTGGGCCAAAGGCAGACGCTTAACCGACTGAGCCACCCAGGTGCCCCTCTGTCCTGCTTTCATTCATCCATTCCATCATATTTTATATATATGTCTGTAGGTTATATACCTATAGTATATAATATATACTGTATTACTATATACTAATTATAGTAAGTTATAATATGGTATATTATATAATCAAATTATAAGGCAATAATATTATATAATATGTTATATATAATACATGATGCATAATGTAAGGTATTTGACTTGTAATATACCATATAGTATATCATATATTAATGTATTATATACTACTATATATATAATGATATAAGCATACTTTATATTATTCATCATATATATTACATATAACATATGTTTATCATATAATATTTTCATATACTATACTGTATGACAGTATGTCATATACACACAGTATGCATAATATCCATGCATGCATACATTATACATATACCTGTAATAAACATGTACACACATACATTTGCATATACATACACATATACATTATACATATGCCTATAATATACATGCACGATGCACATGCATGTGTACATGTACACACATATACATATGCATACACACATACATATACATATTTGTACTGAGGACTTACTATGCCATGCACTGGGGATGAGGTGTGGCAAGAGAGACCCTGTCCTATGGGACTGAACTTACGATAGAACAGGGGAAACAAGATATATCAACAATTACAATAAAACCATTAGCTGTTATGATCAAAGGAAATGCAGGTTGCAAATAGGGTATGTAATGATTGCGGAGTAGGGGCAGCTCCCTGCTGGCTGATGAACGCATGTCGACAATCTGGTTATTTGCATTAGACTCTATTTGCTCAGGTAGACTTTTAATTGACCAGAATGCCCCATTTCCTAAATATTTTGGATAATTGAGCTATTACTGAAACAACTACAGATATCAGAAATGGTTAAGATGATGCTCAAGGCAAAGTTTATGCTGATTGCATGCTGCTTGGTAAAGTAGAAGGAAGATATGCACGAGTCAGCCACACTTGGGTTAGAATCTTGTCTCTACCACTTACCCATTCAGTGACCCTACTGTGACATTTAACTCATCTGAAACTCACTTGCTATCTCATTAAAAGGGGGACAGTGTTTCTTTCATAGAATTTTTGTGTGTTCTGGTGATCTCCGCCCTCAGCTTCGTGCCCAGCAGATAGTTTCCTATTCCCTGGCAGGTGTGCAGGTAAAACATATCAGGGCACTGAAGAACTCCCCTGCAGGAGGTCGGGCTCCCCATCTGGGGATACTTGAATGCTGAGTAATTTGCCGTAGCTTGAACCATTTTGGTGACAGACCATTCTTTCTATAGATTTGCAATGCAAGGGCTAAGCTTTAATTGGGATAGGAGAACATTTAGGGATTCTTGGAATTTGCTGTCTGATATTGGGGAGTTTATTTACACATCTTCCCTTAAGTCAATGTGTGGGTCAGCTCTGAACTCTATTAGGGCAGCAGAGTTTGGGGCTACTTCATTGGCTGGTTTGGGATCCATTCGTCTTTCACTTGCATGCTCCAAGTCAGTTCTGGATTCCCTCTCTAATCCCCAAACCCTCCTTCTCTTTCTAGAAAATGACACACTGCCCTGAGGAAACATTTGATGACCTGGTAGCATTTGGAGGATGACGTGTCAAAATGAATTAGAGTTGAGGTTTGTACTTAGTGACTTCCCCAGGCACTGATGTGAAAGGCACCGAACTCAAGATAATCACTGTGGGGAAGTACATGGACTTTCACATCGCCCTTCCAAATCTATCATCTCAAAAGCCTTGCTGGAGAACTTTTGCAGTGAATGAGGCCATCTACCTTCCACCGCTAAATTGCCAAAATGGTAGGAAGTGGGTGGGGGGTGGTAGGGGTGTTGCATTGATAAAGTCTCCTTTCCATCCCCTCCTATGCATGCACAGGAACACATATTTGGTGGGAAATTTATTGGGTAAGCACTGTTTAAAACTATTTAAAAATCAATTTTTATTTTCAGAAATGCTGTGTAGTGTCACTGAGGTTTAGATCCAAGCCTTTCGCCGTCCCAACTTAATAGCCAAATCCACCGAGGAAAATGATTTCTCCATCCCTCTCAACATTCATATTCAGGTGGATGCCGAGGGCCATCACTTTTCATATTAAGGTAATCCACATTTGTTTATATCTCCAGCACCCAAGGAAAACGAAACTGCCTCCTTGATGAATAAATTGTATTTCTCTGCGAGAAGAAAGACATACGGTGAGGCAGTTAAATGTCAGGAAAAATCACATTCAGAAGCGCATCTGAAATTAAAAGTATGCCATGAGATGTGACATTCTTAACTTCGTTGCTACTGAGTAATTGTTAATTAGATTAATGACTGTCCGGTACGCTGAGCTGGAAACTTCATTTTCATGCAGTAAGGTGTGAGCTTGCTGCTTTGCCTGCCTGGGACTGATCTTGGGGCTTCAGAAACAGCTGCACGAAGAAGTGCAGCCATAAGGTTACGGCCACCTCAGCAAAAAAAAAAAAAGAGAGAGGAAATAAAGTCTCAAAAGCCTTCGGGTGTCTGTGCCTTCCTCCACAAACTCGCTTGTCGATTAAATTAAAGCGCTCCTCCCAGCTCAGTTCCCCAATCTTCAGATGCTTCTCAATAAACGGTTGGAGATCTTAGCCCTTGTGAGAAATGAATCACATTTTCTCTGTTGTACTTGATCGCTGTTGACTACTAATTCACCCCGTATTGATCTCAAGGCCGTATTTCTTACCGTTTAGATGGGGAATTATCTTGTGCTATTAAAATGTGACCAAGTTTCAGAGGCCCTTACAATCGCTCTACCCAGAGGCCAACCTCAGCCTCTGGAAGAGTGCAAGGATTGGACATTCGGACCTGACTTCTTGCCCCTTCATTTCTTGTGTCTTCTTTTGTCTGTGGGTCTATGGGTCAAGAGACCCTGTTATTTGGGGGAGGGAAAGAAAACACAGTGCTTAAGAAGGAGCAAGAGTAGGCTTATAAAGAGATGGTCTCTTAGTAGAGAAGCTTGCCAAATTGCCTTATTCTAATAATTTTCTCTCGTCCTGGAAACTCCAGAAAGAAGCTTATTTAAAAGGCTCCTCGGTACGGAGATTTTTTTTTTTTTTTTTTTTTTTTTTACTTTGTCTGCAATGCAGGCCATGTAAAAGAGGGAAGATGTAAAAATATTATCTTTTCCTGATTAGAAATGTAATATGCATTCACTATAGAAAACGTGGACAACTTAGAAAAGCATAAATGGGAACATAAAACGGATCCATAGCCTCACCTCTCAGCGGCTGCTATTGTCAACCTCTGTATTTTATTTTATTATTTTATTATATATTTTATTTATTTATTTATTTTGAGAGAGAGAGTGAGAACGTGTGTGTGGGGGTGGGGTGGGAGGGAGAGAGGGAGAGGGACAGAGAGAATCTTAAGCAGGCTCCACGCCCAGCATGGAGCCCAACTTGGGGCTCGATCTCACGACCCTGAGATCATGACCTGAGCTGAAATCAAGAGTCGGACGCTTAACTGATAGAGCCACCCAGGCACCCATCAACCTCTGTATTTTGAAAGAAACAGTATGTAGTGTTTAAGAGTGTAGACTCTGACCCCGGATGCTTGGAGTGTGAATATAGGCATCACTATTTACTGGCTGTATGACCCCAGGCAGTTGAATCATCTAATTTATGGGGATCTTATTAGTGATGACTTTAAAGGGATGTTGTGAGGGACAAATGGGATGATTCATGTTGAGAACCCAACCCAGTGCCTAGCACCTAATAAACATTGGATATGTGCAACCATCACCATTTGATATTTTGTGTTAGGATTCTCTTCCTCCATACACAAGCATGTAAATGCATACATGTGATCACACGTTGTCAAGCATTGACTACCACGTCAAAATGTGTTGATCAGCATTTTATATCATTTCATATATTGAGCACCTGAATTTAATGTACTTGTTATACGACTTTGCTTCATTGAATCCCTGTAATTTATATTGTTGCATAAATCATAGGAATAGGAAATGAAGGTCCATTCCCCTCCTGCTCCCAGACAGACAAGCGATTCTAGTGCAGTTCTTGGAAATGGATCCAGAAGCCTTATGGTATGGGAGGGGGCCAACTTGACTCTGGGCAGTGCGCTTATATAATTTTCCCAGGGAGACAGTTGTTGAGGCAAAATAAAGAGAGTGAGGAAAATGCTCCCAGGTTCATTCCCCATCCCCTGATCATTAACAGAGGTCTTATTGAAAACAGCCCCTCAACAAGATTTGAACCTATGACCTATGAAACATGAAGCAGCCCCACTTCCCAATCTTCTGCAAAAGCTCTTGTCCTACTGGGTGGAATCAAACTGACCCGAACTGGCATCTGGCCAAGATCCCAGAGAGAAGGGTTACTTTTCGTTCGAGGTGGGAGGGAGTCCCTCAGTTGCTCTAATGACTGCCTTTCCAAGAAATGGCCTTGGTGAGCAGGATGCAATTAACCAGGTTGAAACTGAGCCAGGATCTTTGGGTTATTATCTCTGCTCATATACTATGTGCTAAGGCGTTGTTAATGATCCTCTGGGTTAGGACCTAGGTTTGTAAGAAATAAGAAACTGAAAAAAGAGAGGACCATTGGATTAGAAGAAACAGCCTTGGAGTCTCCAATTTCTTCACCAGGCCTCTCTTTGGCTGACTCAGAGGTGTGAGCAAAAACACTAGGGTTGCCTTGATTGCCTTTCTGATCTGCTCTAAGTATTGACCACTTCTGAAGTTAGCCATTGGTGTTGCTGTGGACTTGGGGGGCCTAGTTTAACGGTGCAGGAGAATAATACCAAGTTGGTTGGGAACAGGCTATTTTCTCCTGCTGACCACAGGACCTGGAATAGTTTGAAGAGCATCAGCCTTAGGGCCTGGAAGCTCCAATGGGCTGGGGTCACAGGTCTTTAGACTATTCCTGCTACTCCTCCCTCCATCTCCCTTCTCAGGTCCCTACTTCCATCCTAGCCCATCTTCCTTTTGTAGTCCTCCATATTTTTCTTGATCTTTCTCTCTCATGCATTTAGCTAAATGCTGATTTTATAATGCTTGGAGATTTTTGCCAAAATCATAAATACAGACTTGTCTTTTCAACACGTCTATACTGTTTACATACACACATTTAGTTGAGTCTAGAAAATATGCTCCCACCATGCCATACACCTTCCTGCCACAAATGTTATCTGCTGGTGAACAGGCCATGCCATTTCAGGGATGAAGAAATAGGCCGGAGAGATTGAGCAACTTGCCCAAGATCCACAGCTAGTAACCTGTGGAGCTGGGGTGCAAACCGCCTTGACCTCAGTCTGTCTGTGCTCTTCCTACTTGTATTAGGGAGGAAATGATGAGTGATCTCACCCATCATGTCTTCCATGTTGCCTTCTCAGGAGTAACAATGACCCTCTCTCACTATGGCCCTTGGTTTTGTAGAATGGATTAAGGAGTCAGTCAAATTAAGGAGTCCTGTTCTTGCTTTCTGCAGGACAGATCCCTTGGACCCCTGCAGGAGGGCTGTCCTAAATGCACTGCCTCCCATCGGCCTTTCGGACACAGACAAGTCCCTTGGCCTCATTAACTCCCGCCCCTCTGCATTCTGGCTCATGGCTCCTCTCCAGCTCCCCTGTCCTGGATGAACTGATTTGGGTTGTTTTTTTGTTTTTCTCTGACCAGCCCTTCCCCATCTGTTTGACTTACTCCATCTCATCAGGATGTCCTTTTGATTTAAAGCCAAGCCTTCTCTCCCAGGTCAGGAGGGGCATCCTCTGGGAGCTGCCGTTGCTCTGGGCCTTCTCCTGCCCAGCAGCGTTTCTAGGCATGACATGCCTCTCCTCACACCACACCTCGTTTGGTGCCTTTGTTGAATCCTTTCTTTTTCCAATCTTGGCAACTGAGTAGCACCTCAACACGGTTATAAACTTCCACCACGAGTTGTCGCTGATGTTTTCCAGGATCAAAACGACATTTTTTATTTTATTTTATTTTTTTTTTACCTTCTTCCATCTGTGGCTAGATGCTACCCTTGGAACAGCCCAGAAAAGGCAGGCAAAGTACTGACCATAGAGGGAGACTCTATTCTGGTTAGAGAAGAGACAAGCTCTCTGAGCCGTAAAATTGTAGGGCAAACAAAGAGAAACCAAATCTCACGGCATGTGTTCATCATTACTCACTTATTTGTTGAACAGACATTTATGAAGCACTGGCTTCTTTTTTTTTTTAAGATTTTATTTATTTGTCAGAGAGAGAGAGAAAGAGAGCACAAGCAGGGGGAGTGGCAGGCAGAGGGAGAGGCAGGCCCCCGCTGAGCAAGGAGCTTGATGCGGGACTCGATCTCAGGACCCTGGGATCATGACCTGACCCAAAGGAAGACGTCTAACCAACTGAGACACTCAGGCATCCTGAAGTACTGGCTTTTTTTTTTTTTTTAAGATTTTATTTATTTATTTGAGAGAGAGAGAATGAGAGAGAGCGCACATGAGAGGGGGGAGGGTCAGAGGGAGAAGCAGACTCCCTGCCAAGCAAGGAGCCCGATGTGGGACTCGATCCCAATGTGGGACTCGATCCCGGGACTCCAGGATCATGACCTGAGCCGAAGGCAGTCGCTTAACCAACTGAGCCACCCAGGCGCCCGAAGTACTGGCTTCTTAATGGGGCAAGCATGGTGTCACAATTACAAAGTACAATAGGATGTGGCTCCCATCCTGGAGGAGATATTGAGATGAGGGTGTGGCATGGTGGTTACTGTGACAGTGATAAGCATAGGTGCCAGGCGCATTTCAAAATATAATTACAGCCCTAGATGCATAAGCATTTCCCAGAGGGGAGGCGCTCTACAGAATTGAGCTCAGTTAAAATTTGAGCTTGGGGGTTCAACCGAGGATAGGAAAAGTGTGCTCAGCAGGCTGCAGTAACATTTGCAAAAGCTCAGGGAAATGAGAGAGCACTGGAGGCACTGCAGAGAAGAGAGAAAGATGAGGCCAGTGGGAAAGGCAGAGTTGCATAAAGGGGTCTGAATGGTGTGGTAGGGGCAACCGGGGCCCTGCCGTCTCCTCTTGATGGCAGATGCCATGACCAGATTTATGTAGTAGGCAGCATGGAGGCAGAGAGCATTTAGGGCGCTGTTTCATTTCTCCAGGAGAGAAGAAAGGAGGGCCTACATCATTGTGGGGGGATGGGGGAAGGTGGGAAGTATTTTGGAGATTGAAGCAAAGGACTTGGGATTAATTGTTGAGTGAGTGAGAGGACAGGGTCTAAGAAGACTCCATTTCTGCCCAAGACAATTGTTGGGCTGTGGATGGTGCCATTAGGTGAGAAAGGATGCAGGTGTAAGTCTGGTGACATGGAGAAGATGTGTTTCCTCTGGGATATGAATATTCATTTGGATAGTTGACATGAGCTTGGAAGATACATCTGACCTGGAAATGTCTTCTTATGAGAAGGATGTTTGGTGGTCTTCCAATGATGACCAGGAACCCAACCTCATCCCTTGGAGAAGAACAGATAACTATTAGAATGATAAAATATCAGGAAAAGTTCAATTGCTTCCAAGATAGGGACAAGGCAAGAGTATGCTGTTAACTCAAGTCCTTTTCTGTCTTCTCCTCCCAGAATCTTATCAGAAGGCGGGAATTTTGGTTTGGCCAAGAGTGTGGTTGGCAGTGCAGTTGAATGTGTAGTTGGCACAGTTGACCATGCAGTTGACGCAACTCACTGCAGTTGACAATGCAGTTCTCAAAGCATGTTCATCATCTTGTTTGATCGCCCTAACATTAGTGTCGGAAGATATTTTCATTTTTTTCCCTTGAGAGGTGAGAAAATCAGCTGAGGGAAGGGGGTGGTAATGGGACCATACAGCTTGAAATTAGTGGGGCTGGGATCAAAACCAAGGTTTCTTTGTTTCAATTGTTCAATTTGCCCCACACATGACACTGTCATCAGTGATTGAAAAGCTACACCTGTTCCCTAGAAAATCAGGGCTTCTTGGAGGCACAACTCCAGCCATTGCTGAGCCTTTTCTTCACATTCACATTTCTGTGTGTCCTTTGTGGGGATCATCGCATCCACACCACAACCTGATGGGGGTTGAGGGACACTCCATTTGGGATGAGGACGTCAAGGTTCAGAGATTAAGTAGTCTGCCCCATGGCAGGGCAGGAATTTGAATTTATATTTGTTTAAATTTTAAAGCTCTGATTTTGTAAACGAAGGCTGGAAAGAAAAGAAAATGCTTTGCCACCAATAAAGCAAAAACACAAGAATTATAAGCAAGGAAGTTTCACTCTTGTTTTTCTTAATTAATACTTTTTGCTGGCCATAAAATAATACATGTTCACTCTAAAAAAATTTAAAAATGCAAAAAAGCAAATAAATAAATTGGTTAAATGAAATTGCTCACCAGTTTGTAAACCTCTTAAAGGTCAGGATTTCATCTCTTTTGTCGCTGCTGAGGTCCCAGCAATTGGAAGACTGAGTCACATTGAATGAATGAGAAATGACCCATAATTTCACCTCCTAGAGATAGGTGCATTAACATTTTGGTGCCTATTCTTTTGGAATTAGGTAGATAGAGGATAGATAGATAGATAGATAGATAGATAGAGGATAGATAGATAGATAGATAGATAGATAGATAGATAGATAGATAGATAGATACCAAAACCCAAGTTTGGCTGCCCATCACTCAAAAGGCCAATACACAAGAGGCAAGTTTTCATGGGAAAGGAATTTGAGTTTTATTCAAGAGGCTGGCCTCCTGGGGGAGAAGACAAACTCTTGTCCAAAAGCCAATTCCAAGGTTTCTGCCTGGCCCAGAGATTTTTAAAGGGGTTTAATCAGTTAAGGAGGTACAGTGGTCTATGACATTTTTTGATTACGTGCAGACTGGATGATGCTAGCTACAGAGTTATCTCTCTGCTTGGAAGGTGGGCAAGAAAGTCTGGTCCTTGGTGCCTGGGAGAGGTTGTGCAAGAGAACCTGGTGATGTATAGAACTGTTCTGTTCTTTCTAGGAAAGAATGCATGGTTTATAGTTACACAAAGAAAGGTTTCATTAATCAGTTATGTAGGCTAAAAGTGCTTGCTAAAGCTTAAAGAAGGCTAGGTTGGCTGGAGGCGCTGCACAGCTTCAACAGATAGATGATAGAAAGATAGATGATGATAGATAGATAGATGATAGATAGATAGATAGATAGATGATAGAAAGATAAATTATATATGGAGAGAAGGACAGAGAAAACACACAATACAGGATTCAGTGGTTGAGTTTATGTCAAGACCTACTTTTATCCTTTCCTGGTACACTGCAAATGTTTTCCTGTTGGGAAAAATGTGATCTCACTGTCTCCAGTGAAGGATTATTTCTCCATGGATTAGGGTGTGGATTTGAGATGTGGACTCTAGACCTTTTATACCCCCCTCCACTTCTCACAGCTTGGGGAGCTTCCATTGAAGCTCAGAGAGTTTATTCCTACCAAATTCCTACCAAAGTCTCAGGTGCTTTGTTGAGAAGGAGGGTGGTCTCATGCCTTGATAAAAGCAACTCAGCAGTAGGGGCTGTTTGTCCATGTGTGGGATGTCTGTGTGGACACCACAGCGTTCCCTGCTGGGAGCCTATTTTCTCCAGAGGCCCAGCTCCTCATTGTGGAACCTTAGTGGCCTTTTCTGGATTTGGCAGACTCCCTTTGAAGAAGATTGCAGCCTGAGGAAGCTAGCCGAGGTGCATTACATGCAAGCTTCAGGATAGCGGTCTTGTGGTTCCTTATACTAGAAATTTCTCCAGATCATAACACTTTCCCTGGATCTCAAATAACCTCTCCTTCCTAACAGCAGTGAGCTACCAACTCTGACACACATGAAGGATCCAATTTTCTTTGAATTGGGAAGAGGAAAAATACCGTTAGTGAGTTTTCATCATTAATTTGGCTTTTATAAAATATAAAACACTTGGTTATTGCAGTGCAAACACACATCAACCTTGCTGTGAGGGACTTAGGCTGTGGAATACAAATCATTCTGACCAAGTGTACAGAATAAAATTGCCCTATGTTCACATTTTGTGAATTTAGACTCCAATAAAAGAGAAGGAACTATTTACAATCATGGGATAGCAGAGCCCTGAGAAATAATCCTGCTTTCTCCCTCTTTTAAAGGTAAGTTGCTGAGGCTCAGAGTGGGTAGTGACTCACCCAAGGTGACACGTATCACCGAGGGCTGAGTCCTCAGGGTCTCAGCCCAGAGCGCTGCTCCACAAGTTCATGATGTGTGCTGAGATTCAGAGCCACTTCCTGCTTCGCCCAGCATAGGTCTCAGAGTTGAGCCTCTCCTGGGGTCCAGGAGATCTGGCACCTTCCCTCACAACTCCTTCCAAAGCCCCACACATAGGACATAGGCCCCAGACTAGGCACTTTACGTGCAAAGACTCCTCTCACCTTGGCGATCACAGTCATCTCAAGAAGCCAGGAAGTGGTGCAATGTCCCCAGAGCCCCACGAGATAGATGCCATGATTATTTCACAGCTGAAGAACTGAGGCTCAGAGCAAAGAATTACTTGCAAAGGAGAGGGTGGTGGGGAGGTGGGGTCTGCATTCAATCTCAAGTTTGGGTCAAAGATCTTCTTTCTTTACCCAAAAGTTCATAGTCTCCACTCATAAATGCTAACAGCAATCACCAGGCTTTGTGCTGAGGGCTATGCAGGTGTTCTATGATTTGATCCACGTAGCCACACCAGGAGGCAGGGATGGGTGCAGTGGTCAGTGGTAGGGGTGTGTGGGGCCAAGAGAGAGATACAAGCCTGATCTGGCCTTTCTGGCTGGGACCCACTCCGACGTTTGGTATCTTCATCCTGCTGGCCTCCGTGTGACTTTGGACAAAATACGGGGTTGATGATGCAGGCCAGGTAGCATGCTAGGGAGAGACTTCCTTTCTCTGCTCCCCTTCTCAGAATGACAAACAAAACCCAAACCCCTTGTATCAGTCAGCTCAGGCGGCCAGAACAAAATGCCTCAGACTGAGTGTCTTAAGTGGTAGACATTTATTTTCTCAGTTCTGGAGGCTAGAAGTCCATGATCAAGGTGCTGGTAAATGTGATTCTGGTGAGAGTCTCTTCCCAGCTTGTAGACAGTCGGCAACTCACTGTGTTGCCTCCTGGCCTTTCCTCTGGGTGTGGTCAAGGGACGGCGGGCAGGGTGGGCTCTTTGGTGTCTTTTCTTACAAGAACACTAATCCTATCTGATAAGGGCCCTACCATTAATTACCTCATTTAACCTTAACTACTTTCTTAGAGGCCTCAGAGCCAAACACAGCTACCTACACTGGGGGTGTTAGGGCTTCAACATACGGTTTTTGGGGAGGACACAAACATTCTGTCCATAACAACCATCAAATTGTAAATGCCAACCTACAACATGCCCCACAGGGCTCCCTAAGGCCTCCTAATAGCCTGTTGGGCTTTGCCAAGTTAGAGAGCTTCCACATTGACCTAAATATATATATATATATATTTAAATTTATATTAATAAAAGCCTGGCTTCTATTCCAAGTAACTTTCCAAACATGGTACATGGTTAGTCTTCCACCATAGTTGGTCTTCCACCAAGCCAGCCTGGCCCAGGTTGCTTGGCCTTGCTATGTGGTAGCAATAGTCAGACTCAGGTCAAGAGTGCTCTTTTTCACAGCTGAGATCTGAGAGCATGCAATGCATTTGTCATCATCTTAATAATGAATATAGACAAACTTCCAGTGTCCGTAATGGTTTAGACTCCATCTAGCACTGGTGTCAGAGGTTACTGTTAACATTAGCTCCTGAATATAATATAATATTACATAAAGCACTTAGAATAATGCCTTGAGGGGTACCTGGGGGGCTCAGATGGTTAAGCGTCTACCTTCAGCTCAGGTCATGATCCCAGGGTCCTGGGATCGAGCCCCACATCCGGCTCCCAGTTCTGCTTCTCCCTCTCCCTCTGCCTGCCTCTCTGCCTACTTGTGCTCTCTCTCTCTGTCAAATAAATAAATAAAATCTGAAAAAAAAAAGAAGAATGCCTTGATCATTGTAGGCATTGTATAAATGTGTGCTATTATCATTGCTGTTTTGTTGTTGCTATTGTGATCCAGTTCAATTCAATTCCATTTAACTAAATCCAGTAGCTCATCCAGGATGGGCTACCCTGTGCTATGCTAAGCACTGAGCATTCAGTATTGGATGATGCAGGTGTGGCCTCTGAATGCACACTGCCTGAGGGTTGTCAAAGTAACCCTGGAGCATGGCAATAGTGACTTGGACAGTTAGTAAGTGATGGGCCATACTCACCTTGGAGGTAGAACAAGGGGAGGCTGCGCCTGTCTGAAGGTCTGGGTTCTAGGCCTGGCACAGCCACTGACCAGCTCCATCACAGGGAGAAGGACTTCTCTGGCTCTGGTACTTTTTCTGTGATGGAAGGAGTTACATATATAATCTCTAAGGCTTCATCACTCTGGACATTCTCTTAGGTAAGGCATGGAAACCATTCCATGTCAATCAGCTTCTCTGTCCCCAAATAATCTACTACATTTTTGTTTATCAGCTTCTGTAGATCAAATTTAGATTCAGTTTGGGTCTATATGTTGTGATATATAAATGAAACCAAGGATCAATTTTCTGGACTGTTTAGTCATTAGTGAAGTCCAAATATCTAGATATTTCACTGACTTGACAGTTTTTGCTCAGATATTTACCATCACGAAGACAGAACTGCCACTCATCATTTGGATGAACTGAGATCCTCTGCCTGCGCACATCATCATCCTTTTAGGGACCAGAGCAGATGATCCTTAAGAGATGGTTCATCACCCATATTGAACAGAACACCTTTCTGTTTGGGTTTTGTACATCCTCACAGGCATTTAGACTCTTTGGGAGTGAATAGGGGTGAGCTTTCTTCAAGAAAAGGAAGAGCCAAGAGGCACATCAAAAGAGCAATGGAAACATAAAATTCTAAATGCCAGGCCTTAAATCATCCTGGCAAATTGTAAGTCTGCTTTTTTCCATTCTGGTCTCCAAAGCTTGATGATGGATTGCCATTAGCTGGAAATAGTTGGAGCTTATGATATTAACCTAGTTGTTAGAGTGATTAAGGGCATCTGTTCTCCACAAATAATGGGTCTCATTCTGAGAGTGTCAACTATAGCAAAGTCTTTCAAGTTTTGATGAAGGACTCCCGGGTTTAGAGGTCCTCCTATACACTCATGAATGGAATTGGCTGACTACTATAGAGAAGATGTTGCTTATTAATAATTGAGGAACCCACCCCAAAAATGGCATTTTTCACTTTGTGGTCAGGCATGTTCAACTGAGAAGCTTTCATAACCATCTTTGAAGTTTGTCGGATTTAGGCAAACCTATGACCTAATAATGTCGATGATAAATTATACTCTGCATCACCATTCCTGAGATTAGTTTCCTTATGTTCTTAGTGGATAGAAGAAATAGAGCACAGAGATATTTTCTACTTTTCCTAACTTTATTCAGTTATAAGTGGCAAGATGAGAATCTCAGCCTATCCTGTCTGTCTCTTCTTTGAAGACATCCCAACAGATATGTAGGGTCCTAAGATGTCTTGTCTGTGCTCATATCTGCAAAGCTTTGACATTTTGCCCCACTCCTAAAGAAGAAATATGTCACTTAACCTATTTTCAATTGATACGGAATGATACAAATTTTTCTCAGGATCCTTTTTTTTCCAAAGAAAAAATAAGAAAACATCCTGTAACTGCAGGAACTTGGAAAATTCCAGTAAAATGTTTTATAGAGGTGTTACCCAGTATCAGATTTTCATACGTTCTTCCTGTCATGCTACAGACTCCATATCTTTTAGAAAAATATAATTTTTCTTCCTCACTTCAATATTTTCTAGCTTTCCCTTTTCATTGGAGGTATTGGACCAATCTTATGGAAAAGGCCATTTCACTTAGAACTCCAAAAAAGGTGGCATTTTCCATAGAATTTTTACTTCCACTCATTTCCCTGAGAATTCTACTTGGGGGGCCCCCCTTTCCACAGTGATTCTGCCGTCGCTGTCACCATGTATTTCATCTTAAATTGTCTGTCTAAGGAATTTATCATTTATTCATAAATGGCACCATTTTGTATATCAAATGAAGAAAACTAGGGGTATATTCTATTTTTTTTAAAGATTTTATTTATTTATTTGAGAGCAAGAGAGCAAGAGAGTACCAGCAGGGGGAGTGACAGAGGGAGAGGGAGAAGCAGGCTTTCCGATGAGCAGGGAACCCAATGCAGAGCTCGATCCCAGGCCCCTGGGATCATGACCTGAGCTGAAGGCAGACGCTTAACCTACTGGGGGTTTTCAGCAATAAATCCTCGGTCTTGTGTTCTCTCAGGCATTTGAAGGTAGAAGATAGAAGGGTCTATTTGTCTCAGAACAAATCAACCGGGGGTAAAGCCATTTGAAAAGCTATTGGAATGGTAACTTGAGCCTGGTGTTTGCTGTTTGGGACTTTCTGGATGTGACTCTGTGCTTCCCCAGCATACATCGAGCTCTATCTAGAATTGGCTATATTTGCTTTCGTTTTCTATTATTTTGGTCAATACATAGTGAATTAGAAATGAAATAATCTTTATAGTGGAGCTGAGCTTGAACTCATTTTTTTTTTTAAGATTTATTTATTTATTCATTTATTTGACAGAGAGAGACACAGCGAGAGAGGGAACACAAGCAGGGGGAGTGGGAGAGGGAGAAGCAGGCTTCCCGCCAAGGAGGAAGCCGGATGCGGGACTCAATCCCAGGACCCTGGGACCATGACCTGAGCAGAAGGAAGACACTTAACGACTGAGCCACCCAGGCGCCTGAACTCAGTTTAAAACTGAGTTATACACTAGACCTTCAATCACAGGTCTCTAGATTAGGAATCACTCAGCTTATACATGGGGTTTTGGGCCCTTTTGAACACTTGAGTGTCAGTCTACCCATCAAGAAAATGGGCTGCAAACACAGCAACCTCCTAGCATGCTAGATGCTTCCTCAGATCTAAGTCTGTCAGAAGGAGGCCAGTGAAAAACTGCATTGGTTTATTTACATTTCTGTTAAAAACAAATTTCCTTCGCTTCTTTTGCCATAGGGAAGGTTTCATCCATAGAGATGAACACCGAGAGATGATAAACCACATGCCATGTGTAGCCTGAATGCACAGTCGTCACACCTGAGCCAGCGGAGACAAGGATTGCAAAGGACCTTGCTAATTGCAAGGACCTTGCTCATTACACGCTAAGGTGGAGGTCTTCCTTCTGAGGATGGTTTTAGTGTAAGTCTGCAAGAAACAGCCCCTTTACCTCTTGTTAGGACTCAAGATGCACTCACGCAAGGCAGTTTTCCTCTTAAAGATCCATAGAGTTCTCCTCTTACAGATCATAACACTGACTGCAGTTAGAAACACAGCTGGAAGCTTGGGAGGAAAAACAGGGAATTTAGAACATCTTCCTCTGCGGATAGATACACACAAAATACATTTGCACTCTTTAGAGCTACATGCGGCAGTGTGTTTATATTCATGGAGAAAAAAAACCCAGTGCATTTCTGAAAGTCTGATTTTTTGTTGTTGTAGAAGCTGTTGTGATGTTTATAAATACCCCCCCCCCAAAAAAGAATAGCTCAATGTGAAGTTTTCGTGAAGAGCAATTGTCCGAGAAAAAGCAAAAGGAAATATTCACAGCAGAGGCAGCTTTGCTTTCCTTGGAATGGGTGATTTGCTTAAAGAATGTATTTCAGGGGTGCCTGGGGGCTCAGTTGTTAAGCGTCTGCCTTTGGCTCAGGTCATAGTCCCAGGGTCCTGGGATCGAGCCCCGCATTGGGCTCCATACTCCATACTCCGCGGGGAGCCTGCTTCCCCCTCTCCCACTCCCCCTGCTTGTGTTCCCTCTCTCGCTGTGTCTCTCTCTGTCAAATAAATAAATAAAAAATCTTAAAAAGAAAAAAAAGAATGTATTTCAGAGATTGCAGAAACATGCTCACACCTCTCAGCTTCGATCCCAAGGGCAGGTCAGGCTTCAGCTGTGTATTAATTTTTATGGGCGAGTTACAGACTTGGAGTTACAGACTTGGAGAGGCAGGGGGCTTTGGTAATGGAGGAGCAGAGTGACCCACACTGTGGAAAGCAGAGAGAGGATTCTTTAACTTCAAGCAATTGATTTTATTTTCAGCTTCAAGGCTTTCATCACTAACAAAAAGGGTATACAAATTAATGGAGCTTTCTCCGTCACTGGTGGATTAAGCCCCACAGACAACATCTGAAGGCTACGTAAAAACCCAGTTTGCTTATTATCAGCAGTAGAAGGATTTATAGTGCTGGGGTCGTTTGTTAATTCACATATGTCTCCCATATCACCCCAAGATCAAAGTGGAGAGAAATAGGATTAATAAACATTGGAAGAAGATGTGTATATTTTCTTTTTCTGGAGGACACCACTCATCACACTGTTCTCTCTTTATATAATATTTATATAATATCTAGCTCTGTTTCATGGTTAAGAACCAGTGCTTCTGTTGACAATGAACACTGCAATGGTCAAGTGTCATTTTAAGACAACTGGAGGGCGCCTGGGTGGCTCAGTTGGTGAAGCGTCTGCCTTTGGCTCAGGTCACGATCCCAAGGTGCTGGGATTGAGGCCTGCATCGGGCTCCCTGCTCAGCGGGGAGTCTGCTTCTCCCTCTGCCCCCTGCTATTGCTCTCTCTGTATCTCAAATAAATAAATAAAATTAAAAAAAAAAAAAGACAACTGGAATCTTTGGAACACATGATTGCCCTAATCCTGGGCAAGAGGCAAGAAGGATATAGGAGTTGATGGTCAGATGGGGAGGAACATATGACAGGAATGTCTACCCATGGGTTGCAAAGTCAGTGCACTGTGTCTATGCTTGCTTTCTCTGCTCCGTCCATCTATGGCCCCCATCAGGGTGAAAGGCTCACATCCAGCCTGCTAGGGAACAGTGGGGATGTGGTAAACCGACTTGTACTATGTTTTACAGATGACACACTGCTTTCCTGGTTGCTGGCACATGTGATCTTCACCAGGGAGTATTGGGTTCTGCATCTCACAGGAGAAGCAGAGCTCTGAGAAACAAAATGATGTGCCTACAGTCATGCAAAGGGACCGTGGCAGTTCCCATGGAAGCCAAAGCTTTTGCTCCAATCCTGAATTCTTTCAAAGATACAAAGTTTCTCTGAACTATAGAAGAAAGGGGAAGGAGGGTTGGGCTTTCTGGCTTTTGTTGCATCTTCCATTATATTCAATTTCAGGAAATTAGGATTTATAAAATATTCCCAACTGACCCCCTGGGTCAAGTTATGCTGCCTCTCTGCAATATGCAAGTATGCTATGTCTGATAGGGTCAGGATTGAGTTCAATGCTTACAGCTCAGAGAATCAGACACATGATACCAAAATGTCTCTCAATTATGGGCTAAATACATCATGCACATTCTTAAAACGGTATCTTCACTGCTCATGGCCTTTTAGTAGTGAAAAGTTCCCATGATTAAAAACAAAAGATGCTTGAGTTTATGATCTACAGTGTGAACAGTGTCATACTTTCTTTTTATATATATTTTTTATGTTAGGAGAATAACAGATTTTTATTGTAGACGGTTTGTATTTTCTAGACATAAAATCAAGCAAATAGTTCACCTGCAATCCCATGTTAATATTGTAGAGTATTTACATGTTTCTTTTTTAAAGATTTTTAAATTGATTTGAGAGAGAGAGAGAGAGAATGAGCATAGGGAGGAGGGGCAGAGGGAGAGGGAGAGAGAAACTCTAAGCGGACTCCATGCTGAGTGTGGAATCCAATGCAGGGTGCAGAGCCCCATGTGAGGCTCAATCTCACAATCCTGAGACCATGACCTGCGCAGAAGCCAAGAGTCAGATGTTTAGCTGACTGCCACCCAGGTGCCCTTATTTATTTCAAATCTTTATTTGATATTTATATCCTATCCATAATATTTTTTACATTATGTCATGTTAAAAAATACCATATAGTAACAATAATGTCTAAAAGGGGAGAATTTTTTTAATATATTGATTTCTAAATCTTGAGATATTTAAGCAGCTTTATTGAGGGATAATTGACATATAGTAAATTGTGCCTATTTAATGTGTATAATTTGTTCATTTTTGACCTACTTGTGAAACCATCAGCTCAATCGATGATGAACATGTCCATCACTCCCAAAAGAATACTCATGCCCCTTCTTTGTAATCCCTCTCTTCTTGCCCCTCCCCACACCTGCGTTCCCTATGCAAACACTGATTTATTTTTCTGTTATGATAGGTTCATTCATATTTTCTAGAATTTTATATAAATGGAATCCAATAGTAGGCAGGCAGTCCTTATTTTTGTCTCACTTCATTCACACAGCATAATTATTTTTTGATTCATTAATGTTGTGTAGAGCAATTGTTCGTCTCTTTTTATAACTCAGTAGTGTTCCATTTTATGGCTATGTTACATTTGTGTATCCATTCATGGGTTGGACATTTGAGTTGTTTCTAGCCTTGGGCTATTGCTACTAGCCTTTGTCTGGACACATTCTTAATTTATCTCAGGAAATTATCAAAGAAATGGAACTGCTGAATCAGATGGTAAGTTGATGTTTAACATTTTAAGAAGTTGCCAAACTGTTTTTCAGAGTGATCCTACCATTTTGCATTCTCTCCAGTATTGTAGGCGAGTTCCAGTTCTCCACATCATTGCCAAACCTTGGAATGGCCAATCTTCTTAATTTTGGCCCGTCTAATAGGTATGCAAGTGGTTTTTTTTACTGTAGTTTTAATTTCCACACCCCTAATGACCACTGATGTTTCTTGTCTTGTCATCTGTATCTCTTCTTTGGTGAAGTCTCTTTTAAAAGTATTATGCCCATTTTGGGGGCACTTGGGTGGCTCAGTTGGTTAAGCGTCTGACTCCTGATTTTAGCTCAGGTCATGATCTCAAGGTCATGAGATTGAGCCCTGTGTCTGGCTCCTCGCTCATCAGGGAGTCTGCTTGAGATTCTCTCACCCTCTCCCTCTGCCCCTCCCCTTCGTGTGCTCTCTCTCTCTCTCAAGTAAATAAATGAATCTTTAAAATATTATGCCCATTTTTAAAAGGTGGTTGTTTCCTTATTGTCAAGTTTTGAAAGGTCTTTATATAATCTGAATATAAGTCCTTTGTCAGCTTGTGATTTGCAAATATTTTCTTCCGATCTGTGACTTGTCTCTTCATTCTTCTAACTGTACCTTTGAAAGAGCATGAGTTATTAATTTTGATGAAGTAAAAATTATCAAATTTTTCTTTTATGGGTTATAAATTTATGGGTTATAAATTTTTCTTTTATAGATTCTTTCATGGGTCATTCTTTTGACATCATATCAAATAAATCTTAGCTTAATCTAAAGTTACAAATAGTTTTCCTTTGTTCTTTTTTCCTAGAAATTTTATAGTTAAATTTAGTCCTATGATCCATTCTGAGTTAATTTTTGTGCATGGTGCAAGATATCAATCAAAATATTTATTTATTTGCACATTTAGTCACGTTTTGTAGCTTCCAGCATGTAAGTCAAACTTATTTGATTGAATTTATTCTTAACCATTTTATCATTTTTGATGATAATATAAGGAATCGTTTTCTTTATTTTTAATTGCTCATTGATTGCAAGTAGGAATACAATTGATTTTTCTGTATGTTGATCTTGTGTCTTGCAGCTTTGCTGAACTTACTTATTAGTTCTGATAGTGTTTGTGTATTTGGATTCCTTAGAATTTTCTATATACAAGAATATGTCATCTAAGAATAGAGATATTTTTATATCTTCCTTTCTAATCTGGATGCTTTTTATTTTCCTTTTCTTTCCTACTTGCTGTGGCTAGAACCTCCAGAGCAATGTTAACTGCAAAAGGAGAGCAGACATTCTTTTTTTTTTTTTTTAAAGATTTTATTCATTTATTTGACAGAGAGAGAGAACAAGGAAGCTGAACGGCAGAGGGAGAAGGAGAAACAGGCTCCTCTCTGAGCAGGGAGCCAGACATGGGGCTCAATCCCAGGGTCCTGGGATCATGACCTCAAGTGAAAGCAGACGCTTAACCAGCTGAGCCACCCAGGTGCTCCGAGAGCAAACATTCTTATCTTGCTATTTCTCCCCTCAATCTTAGGGGGAAAGAATTCAGACAATACACCTGTGATGTTATCTGTAGGTTTTTGTATATGCTTTCTTTAAGGTTTAGTAGCTGTTCTTCTATTTCTAGTTTGCTATTTGTTTTTATCATAAACACATGTGGATTTTGTCAAATATTTTATTGAGATGATCATGTGGTTTTGTCTTTATTTATTAATAGGTTGTATTACACCGATTTATTTTTTTAATGTTAAACCTATTTTGCTTTCCTTAGATAATCCCACTTGTGGTCATAGTAATTGCTGGGATTTGACTTACTGGGATTTTTGTGAGGATTTTTGTGTGTACATCCATAAGGAATGTTGGTCCTGTGATGTCTTTGGCTGGTCTTGGAATCAAGGCAAGACTAACCTCACAGAATGAACTGGGAGGTAATCCTTCCTCTTCCATTTTCCGGAAGAGTTTGTGAAGGATTGGTATTAATTCTTTTTAAATATGTATGGCTGAGAGGCATCTGGGTGGCTCAGTCAGTTAAGCTTCCAACTCTTGATTTCAGCTCAGGTCATGATCTCAGGGTTGTAAAATAAGATGGAGCCTCAATGTCGGGCTCCACGCTGCTTAAGATTCTCTCTCTCCCTCTCCCTCTGCACCCCCCCAACTTGCACACACTCTCTCTAAATAAGTAAGTAAGTAAGTAAGTAAGTAAGTAAGTAAGTAAGTAAGTAAATAAATAAATAAATATGTATGGCCTAAGCTTTTCCTTCTGGAAACTTGAGAAATTGCTAATTTAATCTTTAACTTGCTTTGGTCTATTTAGATATTTTGGGGTTTTGTTGAGTCAGTTTTGGTAGTCTGTGTCTTTTTAGGAATTTGTCTACTTCATTTCAATTATCTAATGTGTTAGCATAATAACATAGTATAGTTATAGTTCATAGCATAGTTCATAGTATTTCATAGTTCATAATACAGCATAGTTCATAGTATTTCTTTCTAATCCCTTTTATTTCTGTAAGGTTGGTGGTTATCTCCCCTCTTTTACTCCTAATTTTAGTAATTTGAATCTTCTCCCTTTTTCTTGGCCAGTCTAGCTAAAGGTCTGTCAATACTGTTTATCTTTCCAAAGAACCAGCTTTTGATCATTGACTTTTCTCTACTGCTTTGCTACTCGCTACTTCATTTATATCCACTCTATCATAATATTTCCTTTCTCATGTTTGCTTTGGTTTAGTTTGCTCTTCTTTTTCTAGTTTCTTAAGGTGGAAAGTTAGGTTATTCATTTGCAGTCTTCCTTCTTTTTAAATATAAGTGTTTACAACTATAAATACCCTCGTAAGCACTGCTTTCACTGTGTCCTATATGTTTTTATACATTGTGTTCACATTGTCATTTGTCTCCAATTATTTTTTAATTCCCCTAGAGGTTTTCTCTTTGCTCTGTTGGTTATTTAATGATGAGATGCTTAATTCCAAATATTTAAGAATTTCTGAAATTTCCTTCTGGTATCGATTTCTAATTTCATCCACTGTGGTTGGAGACCATACTTTATACGATTTCAATTCCTTTACATTTATAGAGGCCTGTTTATGACATAACATATGGTCTATCCTGGAGAATGCACATCTTTTCCCATATTCTCTATCTACTTCTGTCAAGGTTTAGATGGTGTCTATATAGTTCTGTTTTCCAGGGACTTGTTAAGAGAGTCTGTGCTTATTTATCTTGCTCTGATTACTGTTTTATAATTTATGTAGATCTAGATATAATGTTTGGCTTACAGTAATGGTGCCCCCTAACAATCCATTCATAGATATGTGTCTATAACACATCTTTTGTTAAGGGCCTAGTATGTACCTGGTGTTGGGGGTACACAGTTGACAAAGAGACTCTAACCTCAGAAATTTTTTAATCTGGTTGAGAAGGAAAACTTATAAACAAAAAATATCATATAGAAGCTGAGTATGACAGAAGAGCAGAAAGAGGGATTTCCTTCTGAGATGTAGGGGCATCAGGGAAAGTCTCCTAGAGCATGTGATATCTGAACTGGACTTTGAAGAGAAGAGATCACCGAGAAGACAGGAAGTAGGAAGACATTGCAAGCAGGGAGTTGCAACAGACAAGTTAGATCCAAGTATTATTGGGCCTATGTCATAGCTATGACAGCTTTCTTAAATAAAATTAAAAATAGGTACGCTTCAGGACGCCTGGGTGGCTCAGTCGGTTAAGCATCTGCTTTCAGCTCAGGTCATGATCCCACGGTCCCGGGATCGAGTCCCACATCGGGCTCTCTGCTCAGCGGGGAGTTTCCTTCTCTCTCTGCCCTTCACTCCGCTTGTGCTCTCTCTCTCTCTCTGATAAATAAATAAATAAAATATTAAAAAAAATAGGTACACTTCAGTAAGTCTTTTGGATATAGCTTCCTATTTGTATTCGTTTTCTAGGGCTACCGTTAGAAAGTAACACAAACTGAGTGGCTTAAACAATGCAAATTTAGTGTCTCATGGCTCTGGAGGCGGTAGTTCAAGATCAAAGTGTCACCCACGTTTGGTTCCTTTTGAGAGGCAGTGAGGGGTCTGTTCCAGGTTGAGAGGTGGTGAGGGGTCTATTCTAGGTCTCTCTCCTTGGCTTGTAGAGGGTCATCTTCTCCCTAGGTATTTTTACTTTGTCTTCCCTCTATGCATTTCTCTGTGTCCAAATGTCTCCTTTCTATAAGGATACCAGCCTTATTGGATTAGGGCCAGTCCTCGTGATCTCATTTTTATTTGATCGCCTCTGTGAAGACCCTGTCAGTACAGGGTCTGACACATTCTAGAGACCCACGTCTGTTGCATGAGCAAATAAATGAATAAATAGTAGCTATCACTGGCAGCCAAATAAGATCCCTCACTGACTTGGCCATCAAGTTCCTGGTTCTGAAACTGGCACTGAGGAGCAGGATGGTCCTGGCTCATGAATTTATTTCCCACAGTGCTGTCTCAGCCAGGCATCCTGGGCCCCTTCCAGCAGTCTAGACTCTGCTTATGCAGCTGTGTCCTGTGTTTACCGTACTTCCTGTCTTTTCTGTGCTCGTCCAATTTCTGCTCACCCTTTTTTGGCTGTCACCTCTCTTCAAAATGTTCTCTGCCACTGTGAGTCTTTCTGGGGACTCCCTTTTATCCCTAATTCTTTTGTGTGTGAGTCTTGTCTGCCTCCTTAGACATAAACTGATGGAAAACAAATGCCTGTCATCATTTTTCTTGTATTTTCAAATCACCATTACTCTTCCTACCACTTCTGTTTCCACCCAGTACTCTCAGTGACAAAACAGTGTGACAAATACTTGTTGAGTACTTTCAGGACACTAGGCACCATGCCGTGTTACCTTTAACCTTGACAGTAGCTCTTGGCTGACAAAAGGCTATTAGTAAAATGGGAATATTTACATATACCTGGCAGGTAAGAATTGAGCTCAGGTCTGTCTGACTCTGAAGTCCATGTGTTGAACCACCATATGCTTGCTACGATGGGTCCATTGTAGACATTCAATAAGAGCCGCCGCTGTCATCATTCCTACCACTCCTTTGACCTCTCGGCAGGTCTCAGAGTTACACAGATAAATTTTTTCTGACCCATTACTATGAGTTCACCCTGATTATTAGCTGATGACTCCTGGATCCGGAGAAAGTCAGGTCTTATTAGGGACTGAAAACTAAATGCTTTGCCTTCTGTGGCTCCCTTGGAGGAATCATGGCCAAGGATGAAAAAGAATGTGTCCATCAACAATCCAGATGGTTTAACTTTGGAATATATCAGCTGGGACATTGAGAAATCATTGAATGACAGATGGCATTTTCATCTTGAAAAGCGGTAAAATAATGTAAATATTTTAGTGTGTGTTATAGAGGACTTTGGGGGCAAGACCCATCACAGGGTAAGTGCAGGTTGGCCCCCCCATTGAGACAGGGATTCAACTTCACACTTGTGGGGCCATTTCCAAGTACTTACAGCCACAGATATATTGAGAAGGTTCAGAGACAAAAGCATTCATCGTTTTACTTAATTTTAAGATGTTCACAATTAAGATTTGTCACGATTTTTGTAACCCTATGTTGGCATTTCTCAAATTTAAAAAATTGTCTGGCAACCAAAAAAAAAAAAAAAAAAAGAGAAAGAGAGAGAAAAGAAAAGGGGAAAAAAAAAAAAGAAAAAATGTTTATCTTGACTTCTGAGAAATCCTGAGGAAAGGATCTAAAAAAATCTTTCTGTTCGTGGCCCTTCTCCTACCAGATAGATCAGAAGACTTACATGTTGGCTCTTGGGTTTGATTATTTCCATTGATATGGAAGTGGATCTTTCTAGTGCTCTGAGGATAGGAAGAGACTTCGATAGCACAGAGCCTGACTGCTTCCTTCTTGGGTAAGGAACCTGAGTCCCCCACAGCATCTGGGCCTTGGCCACCGCCACACACCCTTTGGTTAGTAGGTGAGTGGGATAGAGTTTGTCCTTGGCCACTGCTTCACTTCTGTTCTGCCTCCCTAAAAGGTCAGGGACCACAGCTCAGGGCAGATTCTGTACCCCAGTTTGCTGTGCTCTGTGACATCTTATGGACCCCCTTGTGGGACGGGGAGGGGAAGGGTGTAGCAAATTCATGGATTGGGTGATCTGGACAGTTCTTCCAGATAGTAGCATGTCTGAGGCTCAGTCTCCCTGAACAATGACTACTGAAAGTTGGGCAGATGGAGCCCTTCCCGCTGGTGCAGGGGAACACGGACCACATTGCTCAGGTTGCAGTGGTCTGTTCTTGTGGATGAATATGACATTGGCAAGATTGGTGGACAGAGCCCTGAAAGGGTCACACTTGGCCTTAAATCTGGGCTTCACCTCTTACCAGCTGGGTTTCTCTGAACCTCCGTTTCTGCATCTATAAATTAGGAATCACGGCTAACTCAATGGGTGGTTGGGGGGATAATTTGATGTAAAGCCTACACAGTGTGGGGCCAAAGACCATTTGGTTCCTTTCCTCTCAAATTCCTGGGTATAGATTAACGTGGGAACCCTCCCTGAATTAAAATGCAATTTATTCTGCAAACAAATGGTTATATTAATAGGGAAGAAGTTGGTATGACCAATCTGACATTTATGCAGCCATTTTTCCCTCTGGACGTCATGCGCAGTCAAAAGGCAGCTTTAGTTTTATCTTCCATTTACCTTTAAATCCACTCTGGTTAGGGTCCACCTGTGATTTTTCTCATCACTATTAGATTCTCCTCACCAGAGCCACAAAACACTGCCTCAGTTTAATTATTTCAACGTTTAGGCTTATTCATAAGAAGAAAATATTTGAGAGCGCCTGGGTGGCTCAGCTGGTTAAGCGTCTGCCTTCGGCTCAGGTCATGATCCCGGGGTCCTGGGATTGAGTCCCGCATCGGCCTCCCTGCTCAGCAGGGAGTTTGCTTCTCTCTCTGTCTCTGCCTGCCACTCCCCCTGCTTGTGCTTGTTTTCACTCTTTCTCTCTGTCAGATAAATAAATACATTTTTTTTAAAGAAGAAAATATTTTGTTCTTCGAGTTGCTCTCCTCTTCTTCCTCTGTCTCACTTCAGACTGGCCGCTGGTCAGAGGAACAGGAGGGCTGGCCGCCATCCGCTCTTTCTAATGCTTCTATACTTCCTCCCCATGCGCAGAATGGTTTATGAAGCCCCAGCAAGGAAAAGATTTAAGGGGAACAGCAGAGCAGGGAACTTATTACTTGACTGGAGTTGTCGTGGAGATCAAGCTCTGTACTCTCCATCTTCGTATTTATTTAAAACTAACTTTTTCTTTTTATTTATTTATTTATTTATTTATTTATTTATTTATTTATTATTTTCTTTAAAGATTTTATTTAGTTATTTGACAGAGAGAGAGAGAGCGAGTGAGCATGCAGCAGAGGGAGAGAGAGAAGTAGACTCCCCGCCGAGCAGGGAGCCCCATGCGGGGCTCGATCCCAGGACCCCGGGATCATGACCCAAGCCGAAGGCAGACGCTCAACCAACTGAGCCAAACAGGCGCCCCTAAACCTAACTTTTTCTACTCTGATACTGCTCTCCCCACCCTTCTCCCCTCTCCTTCTCTCTCTTGTGCCCGTGTGTGTGCTCTTACACACAAGGATCTCTGAGCATCTGTCACCCTGAACTTCTGTTGAAGGGGCAAATGCTTCCCTGTTCCAGCTGGTCCTTTGTGACCCCTTTGTAGCCTCCAGCTACCTTCTGCCGAAGTTCCCTTTCCACAGACCGTCGTCTGGAATGTAGCTAGCTCTTTCTCCTGTGTGGTTCACGTCGGAACCACAGGAAACCCTCAAGCATTCATTCTCCAGACAAACTCTGGGGGTGCTAGCTTGTGTCCTTATGGTATTATGTACTTTGTTCTGTCAGCAGAAAAGCAGCCTGTATACCCTGGCCCTATGACAACAGGGCACATGCATTTAAGCTGAGTTGGGCTGTTGAAAACCCTGTGGACAAAGGGTTGCCAAATTTAGGGGAGGGGGAGAAAGAAAAACAATGAAGATGCCCATGGATGCTGAATTTCAGATAAACAAGGAAAATATTGCGTGTAAGTATGTCCCATGCACTTATACTGAAAAATTTTCTTTATCTGAAATTCAAAGTTAATTGGACATCCCGTGTTGTATCCACCAACCCCATGCTGGTCAGATTCAGAAACACCCCAGGTCCTTTTATACACACCCTGTAGGCAAGGTGTTAAATAGTCTTGTAACCAGTTTTTAGCTATTTTTTGAAAATGTACTCAAGGCTGAGACATCGTTTTGGAAATTGGTACCTATTATCTCAGTGCTTTAGCTGAAATTTCGTTTAAATATCCTGCTACATTTAAAAAAAAAAACAAAAACAAACTCTTTGCTTGCTCTTCTTAGTCCCACACCCTCCTCAGGCCTCAGGAAATCTATACATTTAAGACATGTTTGGTTATGTTTGACTTCGTTCTTACATCAAAGACTTCTTTACCTTCGTAATTTGGAGAGAGATTTCACAGGGATTGCTTAGGCTGACACAGTGACTCATTTGGAGGTGTTGGGATTCCTAATGTCTTAAGAAAGCTCTGTGCTTGGTTCAACTTTTGGAGCTTTGCAGGCTCCCGCCCAGCGCTGACGAACTGCGCGTCCAACTCACAGTGAGCCGAGGCCCGGATCTCTACATAGGTTTGCCTTCTGGGGCCAGATCTTGTTTTTTCCTTTTAAGTGGATGATATATGATACAAATATCGTTCTTAATCAAAAGTATATTAGCAAGCCACCATAAATGCCGCATTACAGGGAAACACGATAGCATATTTGGAGAGGTTTAGTTTCATAAGAAATGTATTCATTTCTCCGTCTGCCTTTTATCAACATATATTTATCAAAATGTGGAAGCTTATCCATGGGCCACATTTTAATGACTCATAGGTTGCTTGAAGACAGCTGTAGTCTAGGAAGGAAGAGGGATTGAAAAGCATAGGGTGCTCTTAAAATTTGGCCATCACTTTAACTGGAGGATTCTGTTGGCTTTCTTCCAAAAAAAATTTTTTTTTTAAATATTTTATTTATTTATTTGAGACAGAGAGAATGAAAGAGAGAGAGCACATGAGAGGGGGGAGGGTCAGAGGGAGAAGCAGGCTCCCTGCCGAGCAGGGAGCCCGATGCGGGACTCGATCTAGGGACTCCAGGATCATGACCTGAGCTGAAGGCAGTCGCTTAACCAACTGAGCCACCCAGGCGCCCGCCTATGGAGAATTTCATTAGGATGTCCTACAAATACCCCCCTGTTGGATATGTATGTGGTATCTCCCATTTTTAAAATTATTGTAACTAATTCCATAGTGAAGATCTTTGACTACAAAGTGTACATTTGATTGTTTTTTAGTATAAATTCACAGTCACAAAATTATAGGATTCCAGGCGAAGCACACTTTAGAGATCTTTGAAGTATATTGCCAAACTGCTTTTAGGAAAAGCTGTGGTATAACCTTTCCATTAGCATCCTATGAGTCTGAATGTTTTTCTAGAAAATGTCCTGACGCTTCATTAACATTGAGTTTAATTTTTTTGAGAAGAAAAATAGCAAACTTTCTTTAGCATGTGAGATTTTTCAAACATTCAACAGATTAGCAAAATGGATGGATTTTTAGATCTTTGGGTTTCATTTATTCGTTACTGAAAATCAGGGCCCTGAACAAGATGGTCTCCATCTTTCTTTATTACTGACCTCTGACTTAGCAGCTGAGTCCTGGTGAATGAGTAGCAAGCCATCCCCAAGTTTTCTCCTCTGTAAAACGAGAGATCAGGCCTTACACACAGTCTCAGACCACTTATGAAAATAATGGACACCACACAGCACCAGCTTTAAAATATCTACCTTCAATTCCAAATAGCTTGATCTTATCTTTGCTAATTTCTACCTAAGTAACATCTCTACACACTTTGTGGCATTTAAATTTTGCCCCTCTTGCCAGTTCCCTGGACTCAAGTACATCAAGCTTCACACTGACCTAACAAATAAGGACATCAAGGAGCACCCGGGTGGCTCAGTCATTAAGCGTCTGCCTTCAGCTCAGGTCATGGTCCCAGGGTCCTGGGATCGAGCCCCGCATCCGGCTCCCTGCTCAGCCGGAAGCCTGCTTCTCCCTCTCCCACTCCTCCTGCTTGTGTTCCCTCTCTCGCTGTGTCTCTCTCTGTCAAATAAATAAATAAAATCTTTAAAAACAAACAAACAAACAAATAAGGACATCAAGTCAGTGACAGGATTCAAAACTAAGGCGTTGACTTTAACACATCGTAATGGTTAATATTGTTTGTGCACTTACAACGTGCCAGGCTTTGTGTTGAGTGCTTCACACACAAAATTTTGTTTAATTTTTGCCGTTTTAGCACAGATGTCACAAGTGAAGCTTAGAGAGGTGACCCAAGGATGCACAGACACTGTGAAAAGGGAGAACTTGACCACAAGTTTTAATGGGTCCCACCCATGCTCCGAGACCCACCACCGGCGCATTGCCTTGTTCCCGCTCTGTGTGATTCCTTTCTCTTGTGCCTGGGACTGAAGGCATCTGGTATAAACAGCAAGATCTATGTCAGGGAGATTCTATTTTGGAAAGTTCCCAATTTTAGATTGTTTTTCTGAAATTTATTATTTATTTTAATATACCGGGCCCCCGATAGATCATCTCTCATCCTACGTATAAAGTATGATACTTGCCTATGTCAACTAAAGAGACTGGCTTTTGAGAAAGAAAAGTAAGGGAGGAAATCATCCATGGGAGGACAATCATGTGCCGATCACCGGACTCGACACTTTCAGAAGGAAAATAATCCCATTACAATTCAACTCTTCCTTTTTTTCGAATATATCCCTCAAATTGTGGTTTCCACATTAAAGCCACAATTTTGGCTGAGTCATAGTCTGTATAGAGATGTGTGTGCCTGTGTCTGGGTGTGCGGATTCTTGTTTTTTTTTTTTTTTTTTGGCTTATTAGTTCTCTTTGTGCTCGTTAAAATCAAACAAAATAAATCTGATTTTTAAATAGACATTGTGTCTGGTGTATGTGTATATATTTGGGATCCTGGGTGTGGCTGGCCGTGTGCGTAGGACATAGCTATGTGCAGCTGTGTTTTGTGCGTAACGTGTAACATGTCCTGCAGGAAGATTCGGGAGACCTGATGGGTGGACAGCACACTTATCCCTTTCCTGAGTCCTTCGCCTTTGGTTGTGCAAGAGAAAGTCTGCTACCAAGAAGAAGGCAAGAAGAGCAAGCTAGTGGCTCCTACGTATAAGAGAATCACCCACAGTTTTCAGAGTTCATTGGAATCTCCTTTTAATTTCAAGCCATGCTATTAAAAATTATTTTCTGCGCCACTGGAATTCCTATGGACTCAAGTTAATGTTTTTCACACTTTAAATATGGTGTCATAGCAATCTTTTTTTTTTCTCCTACAAATTAAGCTATAGAAAGATGAACTTTAAAGCCAGAAGAAGTCAGCAATCTCAGCTACAATTGACGTAATTAATGTAGACAAAATGGCATTTTCTTACTTTTTTCCCCCAGAATCAGTGTGGTGATCCTGATGGCTGATTGTGTAGAAAGGGTTAGTTTAGTAAATATTTCAGGAAAAAATTAGTTCTTTATTAGATGTCCACATGAGGCAGTGATAATATCTATGCTTTCATCCTGCCACTTCTTCGGGGGAAAAAAAAAGTGGAAAAGAAATACAAGGAAACTTCTGGTTGTTGCAAATGTTATCCACAGATAAAGGAAAGAGCACTCTGGACAAAGGCCCTGCTCTCACTAAGCTTATGTTTTTGTTTTGTTTTTTTAAATTTTTTTAAATTTTTATTTTTTAAAGATTTTATTTATTCATTTGAGACACAGAGATATTTATATATATAGAGAGAGAGCATGAGCAGTGGGAGAAGCAGAGGGAGAGGGAGAAGCAGACTCCCCGCTGAGCCAGGAGCCCGATGTGGGGCTCGATCCCAGGACCCTGGGATCATGACCCGAGCCGAAGGCAGACGTTTAACCATCTGAGCCACCCAGGCGCCCCACTAAGCTTATGTTTTAAGGAAGAGGGGAGATTGAAATAATACATAGTTCAATAGATAATGTCTTCTTTTTTGTAAAGATTTTATTTATTTATTTGAGAGAGAGAGTACACGCGCATGAGCAGGGAGAGGAGCAAGCAGAGGGAGAAGCAGGCTCCCCATTGAGCAGGGAGCCCCACAGGGGGCTCGATCCCAGGACCCTGGGATCATGACCTGAGCCAAAGGCAGCCGCTTAACTGACTGAGCCACCCAGGTGTCCCTAAAAAATAAAACTTCAGTGAAAGAATTTCAGAGAGACAGAGACGGAGGCTGGAGACAGGATGAAGCTCTACTTGGAGAAGCTTCGACAAGGAGGACGGGAGAAGTAGCAGTGCGGTCAAAGGGGAACAAACAATAATGATTACGTTTAAATGCGTTTGTATGAGTGGTAGGAGACTGGATCAGGTAGCGCTGACAGCAGGACGCCGAGAACCCTCTATCTGCATGTCCATTCACACTTCGGCACTGCCGTGGGCAGGCTCCCCTGTGTCTGCAGGGATCATGCTTTCTGGATCGGTTGAAGTCAGAGGTTAGGCAGAGACTCCAAAGATTTAAAAACCTTCTAGAAATCAGGAGTGTGTTGGGGGGGGATGGTTCTAAGAGAGTTCTGCTCTCTGGGGGCTCCCTGTATACCCCAAACCACAAATGCTCAAGGAAAGTCTTTGTATCATGTAGCTACCCATGGAGCTCATTTATGTTCTTCCCATATTTTCTAACTTTGCCATAAAAATTTGTTATTCTAGAATCTGACAGTTTTAGCAAGAAGTTAAAAGTTTTATATAGTTCCTATGACATCTATCAGGAGAAAAGGTGTTGTTTTACTCCTGGGGTCATTTTTCAGGTTTTCACCTAACACTGGATCTTTAAAATGGAATCGTTTTCAATATTAACAAAAAAAAAACCCTCTGTATTTTTTTTTTTAATTGAAATTTTGATGAATGGTCTGATTTTTCTTTTTCCTAGTGGGAGAGACATGAATCTCCTCCTCATCTTTTAGAGATGCTGTGGATTAAGTGAGTGTTATCTATTTTAGTCCAATTTTCAGGAGTTAAAAAGTGGGTTATTAGACCCCAATACTATTAAAGCTCTATTAAAATGGAATAACCCTGGCCTAAATATATTAATTCTGGGTCGTTCCAAAGAGCAGAAAGCCAGGGATGAATTCTAGAACTGTGTCAGTCTATGCCAGTCCCAGAATGACCTGAAACCAGCACGGCTCAGGGACCTGCGTGTCATGCTCTGGTTACTCTTAGAGCAAGAATAGGATCCAAGGGGAGGCAGGTGGCTCCAGCAATTAACACAGAGCAAAAGGAGAAGCTAGATGCTGTTCCCCTTCTCGTTTGCTTTCATCTTTTCTTTGAGTGAGAACATTGTGTTCCCCTCAATAGGAAGATGTATTAGGGGAGAATCAGAAGCCAGGGTGTGTGCAAATGGGAAGGGTTCTGCAAGAATTCCCAGTTGTCCCGAGGTGCAGAGGCTCCTGGATTTGAGGAATCATCCTCTATGAGCTGAGTATCCTGCTGGAGAAGATGATCGGGTCATTTACCTATTTGTGAGGAACTTGTGAAGAGCAGAAAAGGAAAAAACAGGGGCTTCGAGATAGAAACTGTAATTGGTAGAGTGGCTTCCTTATTATAACAGATATTTGCATCGTGGCAATTTATATCTTAGATTACAGTTATATCATGCATCTGTACTAATTATTTTTATTAATAATAATTACAAGAATAGCTATCTCTTGTTGAGATTTTATGATCTGCTAGGCGATGTGCTCAGCACATAAATGTTATCCTTGAAACTCTTCCTTAAGGTCTGTGATCAAAGTGGAAGAAGTCTACAGGGATAGAGAAAAGTAGTTTAGAGAGGAACAGTAGGAAGTATGATAATTAAATAATAATATTGCTAGATAACAAATACATGATCACTACAAAATTGGAAAAGATAAAATTAGGGTACAAATATGCTTTGGCAGGCTGGAACAATGGGCCATCTTTAAGTAGAATATATCTCCAAGGACTGAATATAAGAATATTTTCTTTTTTTTTTTTTAAAGATTTTATTTATTTATTTGAGAGAGAGAGAGAATGAGAGACATAGAGCACGAGAGGGAAGAGGGCAGAGGGCAGAGGGGGAAGCAGACCCCCCGCTGAGCAGGGAGCCCGACGTGGGACTCGATCCCGGGACTCCAGGATCATGACCTGAGCCGAAAGCAGTCGCTTAACCAACTGAGCCACCCAGGCGCCCCAAGAATATTTTCTTAGTTTCAAAAAGCTCCAAAGAACAAAAAAATGCCCCAGGAATCTTTATAAGTCTATTAGGAGGGCATAGCTTAGCAACAAACAGCACAGGTAGAAAAGAACTGAGAGATTTCTTGAGTGCAAATCATATGTGGTATTTGTGACTGCCAAAATACCTACCATGAGCTTTGGCGATATTGACAAAGGTAGAACATGCAGAGCAAGGGAGGTGAAAAACCTATTCTGCAAAGTGCTTTCTTTTAGATTCAACATTCAAAGAGAAGAGTGATTGAAGGGAACTGTGTTCAGGGGACAGTCATCTGACTTGCAAGAGGCATTGAAATCATGGCAGATGTGAAGTCGACAAAAGGAAAGAAGTCTGCTTAGTTTGGAAGAGAGACCAGGGGTGCATGTGTATGTTGGGTGGTGGGTGGTGAGGAATAGACAGCGCTTGAATCCTTCCCTCAGAACTCTGAAGGGCTAGAGAGGGAATCGACATTCTCATGAGAGGCACAGAAGGCAAAGCCAAGCCCAGGAAGGGATAATTACCGGTACACAGAGTTTAGCTCAGAGTAGTGATGTCGTTTCAGGCATCTGGAGTAACCTTCAAAGTAATGAGTCATTCCAGTAGAACTTTGAAAGTGTTTTGGTCCTAAAATTCTTTAATTCTATAAATTTAAACCTTTAAATTTAAAGTATAATAAAATGTACCTTTAAATCATTACATTTGAACAATGGTCAGTAGATGGCAGTAGGATACCATAGATTTGCCAGTAGCATCTGGAATTTCACCCTTAAATATTCTGGAAGTCGATTTTTTTTTTTTTCTAATTATTATTTGAAGGTGTGTCCTAATCCATTGTTCGGAGAGAAATCGCTGATTTGAAAAACAGGAAATAATACTTTCTAATTAAATAGACAGGAATAATTAGCAAATACTTTTATTTTACGCCAGCAATACCACAATGTTTATTTATTGGTCTCTCTAATAATTCATGGTAGGAAGTGTGTGTGTGTGTGTGTGTGTGTGTGTAAATAAAAGAATGAGAGGTCTGGTTTGTTTTTAAATAATTCCAAAATCTAATGATATCCTAAATTTATGTAAAACTTAAAAAATACCTTAGCTTACTGAATTGAATGGAAAATGTTTCAACAAAGCAAGTTATTGAAAAATCTTAATTTCTTCCTTAGACAAGCATGTTTTTTGTAGTTAGAGATCTCTGCATTTTGAAATAAAAGTATGTGTTCTTTAAAAACGCCCTGCAACGAAGTTGTTTTCCCAGCACTTTGAAAAAATACATTTTGCCAGGGAATGCTCAGCTTGGGAGATTTCCATTTATAAGTGATTGCTCCCCCTCTGGATACCTTCAGGAGCTTTGTAAGAGAGAAGAGCCTGTATATTTAGACATGCAAGGCTAGAGAAATACCCTTTGGAAATAGATATATGTCCAAAACATGTGGGAAATAAAGCATATTGGTCTTTAATTTGGAAACAGGAAAAAAAAATGTCATTTCAACCTTCTCCTCCTTTTTTCTTCTTCTTCTTCTTTTTTTTTTTGTTTGTTTGTTTTGGTTTTTCAAAAAGCATAGCGTGACATTCATGCCTGTCGGGTTCCTAAGTATCTAACACAGCAACACCTTATAACACCTTATAACCATTTACCTCTGAGAAATGAATTTCCACTATGTGTCAGTTTTACATATTCTAGGCTTGTTCCATATAAAAAAAAGTTGCAAGTGGAGAGCAGTTACTCACAAAAGCACACGTGGGCTCCCTTAACCCTCTTCAATTCGAAGCAGTGAGACATCCCGGGGCTTCCAGAGAGACAATTTGTTTTAATTTGCTAACATTTTGGGACTCCACGACTGTGAGAGCGAATTCCAAAGTAGAGAGAGCCCCCGATAGAGTCTTAGCCAGGCATTTTTTAAGATTACTCTTCTAGACAAAAACCAAGCAAGAAATTAATTTTAGCCCAGGCTTCCCATCTGATCAGCTCATTTATGCTCTTTCTGATTCATTCTCTCTCCTGTCTCCTTCCTCTTTCTCTTTCTCGTTTTTCTTTTAATTGATGGGAAACACGAGCAAAAAATGTATGTCTCTGGGAGGTAAATGGAAGCTGGGAGGTTGAGCACCCCATCACAGGAAGGCTGTGTGACCTTTGCCAGATCCCTTGCCTTTCCGAATGAGCCTTGCTATCATCGTGTTTGCTCTCCTGCTGATCGAAACTTGACAGAGACTTAAGAAATAAAGGTCTAAAAAGTTCTGTTAGAACTCTCTCAACAAAAGTCTCTAGGTAAAAAGAAAGTAACATGCACTTAGACACAGCATTGTCAAAATGTTTCTTTTTGGCCAATAAAATAATCATAATTAATGGTCACCTATGCATTCTCCCTATAAAGCCTTTATGTTGCCCTTTTAAAGGAGAAAATCAGAGGAGACTAAATGTTCTCTTTTATTTTAGCAAATAATGCTAATATTCTTTTCCAATGAAATGTATATTCCTCCTCTATGTATAGATACAATGTTCAAAGAATGCGTTGCATATTTTTCCTCCTTCCATGTTTCTGAGTGCATTAAAAATTTAACTAAGTAAAACTGAAGCTCTTTCTTCCAAGCACTAGTTTTTTAAAATATAATTCTTCACCAAATAGTCAGGCTATTGCTTTAAGGTAGTGCATTTTTTTTTTTCTTTCTGTTTCTTGAATTGAGTATTAGTTAATGAGAGGCTGGAGTAATATATACTTTAAAGAAACATGTAATTTAAAAAATCTTAGAGACTTGTTTCCACCAAAGGATCTTGCTAAGATCTGTGTGCAGTTACACACAGGTCTCTAGGTTGTCCAGTTCAAATTCTTCAAGGTTCAATCCTAGCATTCTGTAAACATATCTTGATTTGAAAGAATTTGTCAGTGAGCAACTATTCCCATGCTCACACAATAAATTTTTTAGAGAGAATCAGCATAGAAGCCTTTCACACCAAACAACTTGTTCGGTTTGAACTCATAAGAGATCATGTTATTTGTTTGTTTATTTGTTTGTCTTTTCCTATGAGAGATAGTTAATTATTGAAGCATTGAGAACATTTTGTATCCCGGTTAGTGTTTGTGCCTTGCAAACCTGAGTCCAATGAGACCAAGTTCTTGCCCCAACTGTGCACTTGCTGACTTATCTGATTTAAAATCGGAGCATCTGAACATTGGTGAGTTATTTTAAATAATGATTTCTTTTTGTTGTTGCTGCTGCCTCATGAAGAGTGATTTTTTTTTTTTCTTTTTAATACAACAAAGACAATGCCTTGGATCTGATGTAGGAAAAAAAAAAGGCGTGATGGTCTGGCAGACATCTATAGCACGTATATTTATTTAACGGCTTGCTATAATGCATATTATTAATGATGACAATCATGAACTTGCATGCATTGTTTATTTTGTAAATACACATAATGGAGCTTTCAAAAGAGGAGATCAGCTGCCCCTTGCAAAGATGACTGTCTGCTGTGGAAGTAAGGACTAAGGGACCTCTTAGTATGTGGGTTCCTGACCTGGTCCATTTCACTATTTATACTCTTGGAACATTTTAAGGCCATCTATAATTTTCCTGAGCGAGCATCTAAAATGAACCACAGGGCTCCTTTAAATCTATATGGCAGATGAAATTTGAATATCTATAAATGGATTTGAACATCAACAGTACCTGTAAAACTAAATATGCATTAAAAGCCATTAGTTTGTGGTCATAAAATGCAAAACAGATCCCAGGGTTCTTGGGTTATGGAGAACACTCGTTAGCCTGGAGATAGGTAATTTGATCAGTGTACCTCTGAGCAACTCTGTTTTGACTCGGGGAAGAAGAAATAGGATGGACAGAAACTCCTTCTACCTGATACCTGAGATATCTTGGTTCATCCGCACGTAACAATTTTTATTCTGTATTTTTCCACTAACCCAAAAAAACTTTCTCTGGACATCTGGATTCCTTTTTGACCTTCTTTGCTCTATCCCAATATCTGAATTCTTTGGTTTCAGTGACAATAGATGGGATAGAATGAAAGAAGGCTGGATTTAGAGGGGCAAGTCTAATCATGCATTAGGTCTGAATTCATTTGCCTATTACCTGAACCCTGAGCCGTCATCAGGCCCGCATGATGTTAATTTCTGCATCCGATCAAAGAGTCGGAGAATTGCAAGGAAACATTCGAACGAAGGGAGAAAATGTTGGCTTTTGTAAGTTTAACCAACTTTGGCTGTAAGAGATCTTAAAAGTGAATCTTATGTGGTGCAGAGACTCTAAATATTACATGTGCTTTAAATATTGTGGGGGTGTCTGGGGCCTTTGTGGAGAGGGTTTCATGCAGTCTTTTGTTGTAGGACAACTCGTGTATTCTGTGATGCAGGAAGGTTGCCAGTTCAAAGGATACAGCCTTCCTTAGCGTTTCTTTTCTTTCTGTCTTTTCTTCTCCCCTCTCCCACCCCCACACTGTGGTTTTTGCTGGAGGGGGGGTGGTTCTTCAGTTTGAAACATTCACATGGAACTCCCAGTCTTTCTTCTTTCAAGAGAAGACAAACCCTTTCTGATAATAATTACAAAATCCGCAGTAGGATTTGTAAATTGAATATGCATAAAATATATATTGGCTGGTACCATGACCTTTGTCCTAAATTAGGTAAATAACTCTAAACTTTGTGTTGGTGGAATGGAAAGTATTTATAGATATTAATTACTGTCAAGCTAATTTAAAGGATCCCTTATTAATTCCCTTCCGGTTTTATAATTTTCAAGAGTAATTGCAGCCCCCTACATGCACAGTCCTTCCATAATGTTCTTAATTATATTCAAAATCAGCGCCACCCCCCCCGCCCCCCGCCAAACCTGGTTGCAACAGCGTCTTAATAGGTATCTTTTATTCAGATTTTTTTTAAAGGGCTTTGATTCGTTCAAACGAAATCTTAGTTTAGAAAGTGGAGGAATGAGAACCTGGCAAGTGAAGTAGTCCTGGGAGGTTTTGCTGACACTGACTTGGGCGAGGCGGCTGCATGTTTTATGGAGAAAAGGACTGGATGGGGTATTGACAGTTTCCTATCAATAGCTAGACCCTGGAGGCCTGGCTGTTTGGGCCCACACTGATTGACTACTCCTTAATAGACATATAATTGTTGACAAATACCTTCCAATAGACTGTGGCAGTGTGCGGCAGACAAAGGAGATTTCAGGATGATAGAGACCAAAGCGGAACCATTTGGTAGAGGCAGAGCTTTACCGAGGAAGGGACTCTTGCTCATAGAGGATTCTTCTAAGAAACCAGGTCACGGCATCTTCCTCACCCACCCTAAGTAATGCTGCCTAAATCGAGAAATTAAAAAGACTTCATTGTCTCCGTGTATCACGGAATTTGCTGGGAGGAACGGACCCAGACTTCTCTCTGTGTGGCTTAGTGTCGAATCTACTGATTTGCTCACATTAAAAAATAATGACATTGGGGCGCCTGGGTGGCTCAGTCGTTAAGCGTCTGCCTTCGGCTCAGGTCATGATCCCAGGGTCCTGGGATCGAGCCCCACATCGGGCTCCCTGGTCCGCGGGAAGCCTGCTTCTCCCTCTCTCACTCCCCCTGCTTGTATTCCCTCTCTCACTGTCTCTCTCTCTCTCTGTCAAATAAATAAATTAAAATCTTAAAAAAAAAAAAATAATGACATGTGTGTGTATGTGTGCGCAGGGAAGTGCATATTATATACCTACACATGCAGACATACAAGTAATTGGCTATCTAGGCTATTTTTCAGCTTGTTTATGGCATTATAAAACCTATCAACCTGATGCTTGCAGGGAACAGTAGGCTCTTCAGATGATTTCAAATAGCTTTGGGTAGTAATGGGAACATGGAAACAAATTTTGCATTTGGACATCAGCCCCGTTCACTACTAAGATTTCCAAGGAGCTCGGAGCTGTCCCTCTAAGGCAAGTGTATCTAAGCGCATTCGGGACTCTCCATCTCAGCCTTAGTGCTTGTCTGGCCAAAGCTGCCTTCCCAGATCAATGCCTGGCTGAGAAATAGCTCTTGAAAGTTGGCCTCCCAGGATGCATTCCCTCGGCCCGTTCAGTTTCGGTAACTCACCCTCCTTGGGGGGCTTACTCTCAACCACGAGAGGCAGCGCATGATGGGAGCCTGCTGACAATGGGACTAGGCGATCTTACTCAGATTTGCAAGCTGGTGTAAGCTAATGAAATGAAATGAAATAAAATGAAATGAAAACAAAGTTCAAATGCAACCTCGGCCTGGTTGGCATAAAACACTAGACAAAAGCAGCAGATCGAGCCAGGCCTAATGCGATCAGTGAGGCAGGTTCCCGAACGGGGTCCTGTGAACGCATCAAGGTGACACGGCAGGCCGCCTCCTGACATCCTGCATGAATCTGAACCGGCTCGTGCCCTAAAGACCTTGAGTTCTGCCTTTGATTCTTATTGATCAAATACGCAGATTAAATCCCACATCACACAGCAAGGCAAAACCTGAGCTTTCTATGTCAACTTCGAAGAATCCCGGTGAAGCTCCTTTTCCAGTCATCTTTTTATGCATGAAGGAGAATCGAAGTACACACATATTTCAGGAAGATGTACAAAGTGGGCAAGTAGATATGTAGGTCTGATAGCACCCAGGCTCCGTGGCAGAAGGACGAGCCAGATAAGAGCGTTATACTTGTTACCTGTTGTCAAATTCAAACCGGTAGTTAGGATTCACTGGGGGTAGGGGGGGTTAAAATATTATTTTTAAAGTTGCTTCTTTGCAATCTGTAAGCATTCCTAAACAGGCAGGCTTCTGCAAACAGCTGTCTCAAAATGTTGTGTGTGTGTGTGTGTGTGTGTGTGTCCATTAATTCAGAATTACTCCAATTACAAGCTTTTGATGCTCTGAAACCCTCTCTCTAACCCAAAAGAGATGGAGAGCCCTCGGACCGTCCAATCAGATCATTTTCCCTGCCGCCTGCAGCAGATGTAAGCAATTTACTTTTTTATTTCTGCATATTCAGTGTGAGCGGAGCTGTTGGGGACCTTTCACCCCAGAGCCTGCAGGATTCTAACCCTATCAAATTAAAGCATTTTGCTCACTTATTCCCAAACGCTTTGCTGGTGCTAAGCAGACATCCCGCTGCATAGCAATGGCGGGTGTTCGTGTCCACTCATAGCCCCAGCCTAATCAGAGATTATTAAGGAAAATATACAGTGCTTTAATTTGATGAGATTGGTTATAGGTAGTGCAGTTAAAGGTCACACTCCTGCGTGTATCTCCCTCAGTCTCTGTAATATTTTCTTCTCGCTCGACAATCCTGAGCTGCAAACAATAGGCCAAGGCGACACATTTATTTGTGACACGCTGTGATGGGCTCAATAGAGATAAAGAGGAATTATTTAAAGATTGCATAAACAAACATCCTGGGCCAGGTTTTGGTGACATCTTTCCCTTTGTGCTCTGTGGATGCTGCGGCCTTAAAAGACCATGTTCAAGAAATGTGCCTCCTTTGGGCAGGGACAGATTTAGATGGAGGGCCTGGATAGACTGCCGCCAGATGGCTGGGTCGGCTGCCTCACTCCTGGTGCTGGCTGGGCCGGGAGGGCCCCGGCTCCCAGCTCCCCAGGCCAAAGTGTCTCTGAAGAACCGATGTGCTCCTCTGACCCTGGAAGCTTCTCCACCTGCTGTGAGCTAATTGAGCCAGCCTGGCCGCACCAATGGGAGTGGTGGGGCCTCTGAAGGCCTTAGGGCCTGTTTGCTTGCATCTGGTGCATCTTCGGGAAGAAGTCAGGGGATGGAGGCGGCCTAGTCGTTCCCCAGCAGGGCAAGAGAATTACCTGACTCCTTCTGCTCATTTGAAGGTTGATTTTCATATCAAGTTTTCTTTCTTTCCTAGAGAGGCTCTTTCTGATCGCATTGCCTCCAAGCCTCGGGGATGTACGGGGCAAAGATGAGCGCCCTGGTCTTGTGGGGCTCCTGTGTGCACAGCTGCAGCACGTTTCCCACTCCTGCTTTTCTAATTCAGACACCGTCAAAGGCGCTGGTTGGGGGGAGGCATCCCAAGAAACAAGGGCAACTTCTAATCTTCTGTCAAACTTAATGGTTTCTGTGTATGTGTCCATGTAATAGACCAATGGCAGGCTGATTTACCTAGAAATTTACATGAAAATTGCTTTATGCAGCTGTATGTAAAAATTCAAGGCGCACAGAGAGACTGTACCACGCAGGTCAAAGCGGAGCCCCATGGTATTGTAGCCGAAAACAATTTGTTTTCATTCATGGGACCAGGGGGAGGGCGGCAGCAAGGGACACCGAGAGGAGAGGGCTCTTCAGGACAGCGCCGTGTTTAAGGGAACGGAGCGGCAGGGGCGGAGGGATGCCAGCCTTCTCCTCCTTTCCCTGTGCGCTCCTGACTCACGTCTGTAGTGCTATTTTTCCCCCCCTTGAACCTTTCATATTTTAAAGGAAAATTGTGCCTGATATGTTGTCCGGGTCCCCAGCCGTACTACCTACTGCTCATACCAAATTATTTGAAAGACTTCAGTACGTCCACTGAAGGAGAGAAGAGATAAAGCTCCTTGAGAAATTGTTGCTATGTGCTCCTTCATCTATTTTTTTTTATTTTTTTAATTTTTTTTATTCGTATGTTAATCCCCATACATTACATCATTAGTTCTAGATGAAGTGTTCCATGATTCATTGTTTGTGCATAACACCCAGTGCTCCATGCAGAATGTGCCCTCCTCAATACCCACCACCAGGCTAACCCATCCTCCCACCCCCCTCCCCTCTAGAACCCTGTTTGTTTTTCAGAGTCCATCGTCTCTCATGGTTCGTCTACCCCTCCGATTTCCCCCACTTCATTCTTCCCCTCCCGCTACCTTCTTCTTCTTCTTTTTTTTTTCTTAACATATATTGCATTATTTGTTTCAGAGGTACAGATCTGAGATTCAACAGTCTTGCACAATTCGCAGTGCTTACCAGAGTACATACCCTCCCCAGTGTCTATCACCCAGCCACCCCACCCCTCCCACCCCCCACCACTCCAGCAACCCTGAGTTTGTTTCCTGAGATTAAGAATTCCTCATATCACTGAGGTCATATGATACATGTCTTTCTCTGATTGACTTATTTCTCTCAGCATAATACCCTCCAGTTCCATCCACGTCGTTGCAAATGGCAAGATCTCATTCCTTTTGATGGCTGCATAATATTCCATTGTATATATATACCACATCTTCTGTTTTACTTATAGTTTTCAGATTTCTGAAATGTGAGAATTTGGAGAGAACCAGTGATGATGATGACAGTGATGATGCAGAGCACTTTGGACCAATTTCTCAATGGGAGTTTAGGTGGGGCGGGTGTGGGTGGCCTCCTGGGTCTGGCTAAGTCCTTGAAGATGCTACCCCCCTGCCTTCCCAAGGAAAAAGCCAGAATACACCAGAGAGTTCTGCTTTCCTTCCTGTAATGCAGCCTTTAATGCATTTAAATTTGGGTGTATGGCATGCTTCCCACTGCCCACACTGGGCCTGGCGAAGCTGCTCTTGGTCCATGAACTAGACACCCTGCCACATCCCAGTGAGGTGGCCTGGGTGGGAAGAGGGCTTGCCTTCTCTCTAATTCCCGGGCCCGCAGCCTGAAAGTGACCTCCTCCTCAGGTTTCTAAGGAGGAACGCCATGAGCTAACAATGCCAGTGGCAGCTTCTTAGTTTTAGTTAATGCTTTATTCATTTGTATATGTGTGCATATCTGCATCCATCAAAAATTTTATCACCCTTTGATGCTATGAAATGCTCCCATAAAACAGCTACTGTGATGGCTCTCATTTTCTGTAGTTATATGGCTAAGTGAATATCTTTATTTAGAACATTTTGTTATAGCTGGGATCTGGGTGGTTTTGAGAACAACTTGGAAGCGGGTGGCTGGGCAAGGGTAGCCTCCCCCATGGGACCCACTCTATCCATGTCTCTCCTTGATGCACCATTTCAGGCCTTTCCCCCTTATTTCTGTTGCTCCCTGTTGCTTCCCATTGAAAACATGATCCTTCGGGCACGTGTCTTGTCTCATTTTTGTCTTTGCTTAGCTCCACACTAAATTTCCCCTACTACAGGAAAAAAACAAAACAAAACAAAAAACCTAAAGAAAACACAACAAAACCAAAGAATATTTAAAGCCCACTACCCTTTTTGGCATAACATTCAAAACAATGAAAAAAAATTGTTTGTGTTTCAATCTTTCCATTTCAAGACCATAATTCCGCCATGGGTGATACCTCAAATTCTTACCTTTATCCAGATAGTAAACATATAATTGGGGCAGGTTATTCTGCTTCTTTTGAGGAAAATACTGAAGACAGGCCACAGGTCAGATGAGAATTTGCTCTTTTAGCGAATAAGTAAAGCTTTAACTTGGCAAGCCTTCCCCCCCGCCTTTCTTATGTTGGAGGGCCTTGCAATGCAAGCCTGGTAATTTTGGAATCATAGGAGAGATTGAAATACTGGACGATTTTATTCCTATAAGCATTATGGCTGATGTTTTTGGTTGAAAAGTTAGCAGTTATTGGTAGTGAGACGATAGGAGGCCAAGGGGAAGGATAAAACTGGATTTGTATGTTGTTGAGCTGATTATACAGATTAGGAATAAATGCTTGAGCTACTTCTGCGATTACATCTCTGTTCTAATTGCACCCAAAGCCCTTCCTAAAAAGCAAAAAAATATATATATATTTTAAATTGTCCTCAGATTGATGTCATCATAACATCACTATCAGTTTTGCACATGGGATTTTTAAATTATTTTTGTCATCGCTCTTGCACAGTTATAAAGTCTGCCATTCCCCTCCATGATTTTCCACATGAGATCCACGTAATGAAGCCATGTCAGCTGTCATATGCATTGCTGAATGTGTCATGTTATCAAACATAACCTGGTGATCAGGAAACACTGGACAGAGAAGTTTGCTGAAAATTAGATGAATAATCTAAAAACAAAAACAAAAGAGGTTATTTTGAGAATTCCTAATGCACATATTTGCGTTTCTCCTGGGTGTTTTATTGTCTATGTAAAATATATGGCACGGATTTTACCTCCCTCAGCCCCGTAGGGAAAAACAAACAAGCAAACAATGAAACAAATCATGTTCTGGAATTTAAATGTTAGAGTGTACTTCCATCTAATGTAATGTGACAGGCTTAAGTAACTACCGTCCTATCGTAGTGAGATATTTTCCTGATATGTTATTGCGATTCTTTCCATTTAGGAATCAGGTTACATTTGAAATACCTGAAACCTACAAACGTTGATTTTCATGGAGCACTTCTGCTTGTAATTATGAGAATGGCCACTGGGTGGGAGTGGTGCTTATGAGGGTAGTTGAGGTCGTTTAGCTATTTAAGGGACCTCTAGAGATTAGGGGACTTCCACGTGTGACTATGGCTTCCCACAAAATACAGGTGTGTATGAATGCTACAACACAAATATCCTGCTAACCACTACTAACAGTATTTGTATCTGAAACTAAAGAGAAATACAATTTGAGAGGGAGAAAAAGAAATAAAGCCATCATGGTATGCCAAATGCCCAGCCAAACCACTTAATTGCTAATCATTTAGCCCTGTTAGGCTTACTACAGTGCCATTAGGTATAACTGAAAAGCTACTCAATTCCAAATGCTATTACCCTGCTAATAAAAAAATATACTTCCTTTTCAGGCCTCTATTGAGAAATTAAAGAGGAGAAAAGGAATTATATTCTAAGCCATAAAAAAAAAAAAGAACTCCATCCCCCAAATTAAAAAAAAAAATTACATGGGTGAAAAAAAATTAAATCAACCTATTTAGAAAATTTACTTACTATTTTAAATATCTATCAGATCAAGAAAGAAATGATAAATAGCATTATCTTAAAAACAAAAAAATAGACTACCACTCATAACAGTCATTGGATGCTTCCAAAACTGTAGTAAAAAGCAAATTCGTAGCATTATTAAATAAGACAAAATGGAAAATGAGTTAATAATTTACCTCAAGTGAGTAAATAAAACTATAATTACAAAGATGCAATATTTGTAAAGAGTAGAATCTATAAATAAATGGATGAGTAAATATGAGACTCTTTTTATGAGGAAAACAATTTCAGACATACCTCTAGAATCCTCCCCAAGATAATAAAATAAATAGTACAAATAAAATTAGAGTTGAGTAATGGTTTAACAGTAAAAGTGGAGATGCGAATTATAAGATCTCTCTGTATAAATGTATGCTAAACATATTGAAGAACTCAGTACCACAAATTATTTCCTTTATCAGAAACTATAAAATGCTGGGCGCCTGGGTGGCTCAGTCGGTTAAGCGACTGCCTTCGGCTCAGGTCATGATCCTGGAGTCCTGGGATTGAGTCCCGCATCGGGCTCCCTGTTCAGCGGGGGGTCTGCTTCTCCCTCTGACCCCCCCCCTCATGCTCTCTCTCTATCTCATTCTCTCTCTCAAATAAATAAATAAATCTTTAAAAAAAAAGAAACTATAAAATGCTGGTAGTAACTCCACATGAATAAATAATATGAGCGTGCTAAATCATAAAAAAAGCAGTAATGAATACATGCACATTAACTAAAAAAGCTAGAAGATAAACAAATGGAATCAAATAATATTTAAAAGAATACAAGGTGGAGATTATCACAGGAGTGCAAAAGAAATAAAATCAATTCCAAATACAATTGTTTTATAAAACTGGAACTACACATTTTAAATGACTAAGATGTATATTCTTGTCAACAACACATCCCACACATTCACAGGACGATCGTACATGGTTATTAATGATGTTCTATATATGACACGGAATGCGTGAAAAAGGAAACAATCAAAAGAGAAAAGTAACTCATAAGAAATACAGTTTTAATTTTTATAGATAATACTTTTTAGCCTACAGAACCTGAAGTAATTATTTAGAAAGAATACTAACATTATTTATTTATTTTTTTAGATTTTATCTTTTGAAAGAGAGAAAATGAGTTGGGGGAGGCGCAGAGGGAGAAACAGACTCCTTGTGGAGCAGGGAGCCCGACCTGGGGCTAGATCCCAGAAGCCTGGGATCATGACCTGAGCTGAAGGCAGCCGCTTAACGGACTGAGCCACCCAGGCACCCAGAATACTAACATTAACAAGGGAGTTCTTTTAGGTAACTGAATACCAAAGAAATAATGTGAAACCCCCATACATTTCTTACATATAAGCAGTAAACATTTAGAAATGTAATGGAAACCTCTAATTCAGAAGAAAGAATTATCTGAGGGGCTTACCAAGCCCTGAGTAAATGAGGAGCCATTTTCAAAAGGGAGACATGGCTACTGTGGTTCCATGCTGATTTATTTACAGTTTTAGCAAAGTCATCAAAATCCCAGTGGTATTGTTTTGGCACTTCTTTATGTGATTAGGAAGTTCATTGGATGAATGAAGAGCTAAATAACCCAACACAGTGAGAAAAGGATAATTAAGAAGAACTTGCCATAGCAAATATTATTATGTCTTTTAAACTGGCAGTGATTTCGAAAGGCGCATTGATATGAGAATTAACAGACTAGATCTGTTAATGGCAAAGAAGTGTTAACATGGATTCAACACAGATATATTCATTTAGCAAATGTTTAAGGTGGCATCACAAATTAAGACAGAAAAGTTGCTTTACAAAAGCTGGAGTTGAGAGGATTGGCATTGAAAAAGATTACATCAACAGCATTATCAACAGCCCCAGGGGATGGAGGGGTCCTCCTGAAGAAGCATCGAGGCAAGGACACAGAAATTCATGGCCATTGATGTACTTCCCACTGGTAACTGCCTCAGATTTGCCAGAAGTCCAGGCTCCCTGGCCACTGTTACCCTCTGCATTCCCATCCCCCGAAACGGTTTTTGTGTCTTCCCTAAATGGAGTCCATCATTCTTCTCCCTTTCTCCCTCCAAATTTTTTCTCATCGTGTCCTTTTGAGTTCCATATCTGTGATTAGCAAGAACTCCCCAACACCTTCATCCTCTTGTGGAACATTCCCTAGGATGTGACTCTCCAAGAGGAAGTCTGGCTATTACCTGAGGACACCTCTAACACAGCAGGTCTTCAATGAAGGCTATTGTTTTGCTTATAATCTCATATTTCAGGGTCTGGAGATGGAGTATTTTCATTAAGCATCACCTAGCTTTCCCTCTTGTTCTTGCTTAAAAATCATAGCCTTTAAAAGCGGTGACAACCTGCTTATTATTCTCATGTTTTAGAAACTCATTTGCTGCAGACTGTAGTTGGTTCATAGTTGTTTGTTTTGTTTTGTTGTTTTTATAGAAGTATAGTTGACTAGTTGACACACTATTTTATGTTAGTTTCAGGTCATAGTTTTACTTTCCATCTTTGATTCTGTTACCGTTTCTGGTGATGTCACCATCTTTATGGATGATTTGCCCAGCAAGTGGCCACTTGTTTTCTTGATGTCCTTATGGCAGGCAGGTGAATTTTACTTTTGCTCTGCTGCAGCCACCCACTCCTAGGTTAACCCCCTGACCTGCACCACCTCTGAAATCTTAACCGTTTTTGTGCAGTACTCTGACCACACCTCATTTTCTCAGCTCACTTAACTTGGAGCTGTGATTGCCATAATTCCTGATCATATTGAGAAGTATTTTCTTTCTCTCCTACAGCCCCTCTTATAACTTCTCTTCATTCACTTGCTTTGAAACAGGCCATTATAATTGTGACACAGCAAATAGACCGCATTTTAAACACCCCTCTATTGTGCTCCTCTGGCAAAAATGCAGCCTTGTGTGAACTATTACTCCATCTCATGATCCACAGCCAATGGTTGAAGATTGCCAGAGAGGGGCACCTGGCTGGCTCGGTGGGTTGAGTAGCTGACTCGTGATTTTGGCTCAGGTCATGATCTCAGGGTCCTGGGATCGAGGCCTGCATTGGGCTCTGTGCTCAGGCGGGAATCTGCTTGAGGATTCTCTCTCTCCTTCTCCTCTGCCCCTCCCCCTGCACGTTCTTTCTTTCTCTCAAATAAAGAAATAAATCTTAAAAAAAAAAAAAGAAAGAAAAAGAAAATTGCCAGGGAAAAATAGCACAGACTGAGCTGATTTCTTTTTAAATTGATTACCTCAAAAGACCAGTCAGAACTTTCTGGAAATCCTCCTGGTAAGTTCATTTGTCCTCTATTAGCGAGGACTTTTCCATACCATTTCCCTCCTTTTGCTCAAACCTTCCTCTTGTACCTTCATTCTCATATGATGGCCTTGCCTCATGATCCCTATCACATCTACAATTCTAGCTGCTTCTTCATCCCTCTTCTTTCTCCATTCCTTTGATTGGAAAGGAGAAAAACCAACCTCTTGTGCTTTGGATTCCATCTCCTCTTGCCTTCTCAAGGATCATACCTGTTAGCATGCAAACATGTTGAAATTGCTATCATTAAGGAAAAGTAAAACTTAAACCTCCCTAGCCTCAGATACCTTTCTAGATAGCATCTCATTCCTTCGCACCCACTTCCAGCCCAAATTCTCTACAGATTGCTCTATACTCACTGGCTCTGCTCTTCCCCCCAACCCACACTTCCACCTTAAAAAGAAGGTGGGACCTGTCCCCACTGCCTCATTGAAGTGATTTTCAGAGACCCAAATGAGCCCCAAGCTGCCAAATTCTGCAGACTTCTCTGTCTTTACTTTAGAATGTAAACATCATTTGGAATGTTCTCTTCTCTTTTCATCCTGATATTTCTTCTTTCTCATTGGTGATTCCTAATTAGCTTCTCCCCACAGCTTCCCCTCTCCTACACCAGGGCTCAATCTTTGACTTTGTTCTCTGCTCTATCTTTACTTTCTCCTTGTTTCATAGCCAGTTCCATGACTTTAAGTACTGATGGGGTGCAAGACACACTATCCCCAAATATGGTACCTTAGAAAATTGAATATTTTTAAGCTGGAGGACTTTGAGAAATGGCACATGTTGGAAGGAGTCCCTGAAGCAAGTCGTAAGGCCCTCAGGTGAGAGGTGGCCTTTCTGTACCCAGAGGAAAGGAACATCTGTATCGTCAAGAAAGGAGGGGTTTGGAGAGGAATGGGAAGGACTAGGCCTTGCTAAGTCTCTGCCAGTTTACTGCACTTAGCTCATATCCTTGTCTTGGCACATTTCCTACAATTTTCTACTCTTCATCAAACTGCACATAAAAATACTTAGGTTTAACCTCTTCTCCTGGTCTTCTTTCCTTTATGAAATTTCCTATGTCACACAAAACTTATATTAAATCACTTTGTATGCTTTTTCTCTTATTAATCAGTCTTTGGTTACAGAGAGCCAGCCAGGAACCTAGAAAGGTAAATGAAAAAAGATTTTTTTCCTCCCCTACAGCACTTGCTCTGGGCTATTGACTCCCCAGTCCACACCTCCAGCCCTGACTACTCCCCTGAGCTCCAAACCAAGGTATTCAACTGCCTACTTGGCACCACTATGAGGCTTCTGATAGAGTCTCTGACATGACCAGATGGATCTTGTAATTCTCCCTATACTTGATGCAGCCCTCCTCCCATGTTTCTTCTACATAATCCATCCCATCTCAGTAAGAAGCCGGCATCTACCCTTTACCCACATGGAAAGCCTAGCAGTTGTCCCGAGTTCTTCTTTTTCTGTCATTGACACTTTCTCCCTTCCCCCAGGTGAGGCCAGCATCATTGTTGCCCAGATGAATTAACTTAACCAGGTTTTCATTTCCCCTCATCCTCCTACCAACCATACCCACCCAGAGTGAGCAGTTCAAAATCATACACCATACTGGTCCATTATCCAAGTTAAAAACTTCTTCAGAGCTTTCTATAATTCTTGCAATAAAATCAAACCTCTTTATTATGATCCTCAAGCCCCATGATAGAGCTCTTCCCTTCTTTCCCTCAGTGCTGAAAACCTTGGAAACATTTTCCTGCTCCAGGGCCTTTGCACATGGCATCTCTTCTGCCCCAAAAGAAGGCTGTTCTCTTGACCTTTTGCATGCCCTGCTCCTTCTCTTCATTTAAGTTTCCTGGTCCAGCTGCCTTTTTCAGAGAAGGCTTCCTTCTCTGACCTATCTAAAGTACACTGTCAAACCCTGTTCTCACCCCACCCCTATGCTCTATTATATTTCCCCATACCATCTGACTCTGATCATAACACTCTTCTGAAATACTCTTCATTTCTTTTTCTGGGAATAAATACTATAGGAATAATCAGAGTGTGGGAAAAGATTTATGTGCAAGGTTGCTTACCTCAGTGTTATTTTATAACAGCAAAAAATTAGAATGAATCAGACATTTGAAAATAAGAATAAAGCTCAGTAAATTATAGTACATCCTGAGGACAAAGCATTTGTACAAAGACATTACAATTGTGTTGTTCAAGAATGCTTATTGACTTTTTCATTGTTTTCAGTTCTCTGCACCCACATGCAATACTACAACAAACATTCGTATCTATCTATTTATTTCTGTCTGTCTATCTATATATCTATCTACTGCCCTGACTACCTGCCTAACTATAGATATATGAATATAATGACTGGTGTTTTTATTTTGTAGGATGGATTCACAAAAGTAGAATTATTGTACTACCAATAATAGGGCCTTTAAAATTTTGATGGTTATTATCAGAATAGTTTCTCAAAATATTTTAAATTAAAAATTAAACAAAGTATTTTAACATTTCCTACTGCCTATTTCTCCATAGTATTGTCAGCACTGATTGCTTTCAGGTTTTTAATTTTTTTCCAATCTCTTATGCTGCAAATGGACTTTTGTTTTTTAATGTGTAGTTCCATGACTATTAGTGAATGTCAATGACTTAAAAAAAAATCTCTAAAATCCCTTCTTGTTTTTTTTTTTTTTTTTTTTCCCTGCATCCAATGGTAATGTTGGGAAGGAGGAGCAGAGAGGCTTTTAAATTGGACCAATGACAACCTCACTAACTGAAGTTATTTACTCATCATTATTTTCATAATAGCTAAAATCTGCATGACAATTTTCTGTATATAAAATACTTGCAAATACATCATCAAATTTAATAAGACATACAAACCATGTGCAAAATGGTCTGTAAAGCACAGAAGTAGCTCATTATGCATAAATATAAAGTGCCATTTACTACAATGAAGATTGTTAAGAGAGAATGTGTTCTTATTTGCTTTCCTTCGTACTGATTTGGGAGGAGCCCATGAGTTGTATACATCAATTTTTGTATTTGTGGTCCTGTTCCATCCTCAGTCTTTCCAAACCTCAAAGAAAGGTGTCATTCTTGATGCAAGTGCGATTTGGGGATGCATTTAAATTCTCTATGTGTGCCCCAAAGTTTGCAAAAAGCATAATGTCGCAATGTGGCAATTTCATGCCCACTTCAAGGCTCTGCCTTATCATGTTGCCACCCTGAGGCTGTGGAGAGGGAAGGGCAGCAGCCCAAGCCAAGGATCAGGAGAGCTTTATGTAGCTGGGCTCTCGCTCACTATGGCATGGCCAATGATATCTCATGGAAAAATCGCCATGTGCCCATCATTCCCACCAAGTTACCAGGGCATAGTTTGGCATGGCAAGAGGCATACACAAGGTCAAATTAAGAGAGGATCGCTTCTCAGGGGCTAGCATGAGGAGAAAAGAGCCTTCTGCAGACAAAAGGTGCCTCTGAAAAGCCTCAGCGGGACACCACATCTGAAGGTATTTGCTACCGTCTTGATATTGAAAATCAAATAGCTCTCATTCAGGAGCAGAGCTCATCTTCTCTTTTTAAGTCTTCAGTGCTTATTGACAAAAACAAAGTTGAGAATTGTAGAGAGGAATTGTATTGTTGTCGCTTTCATACAGAGGAGGGGCTGGCTGTGCAAACGGGGGTAACGCTCCTCCACTCTGGGGAGGGATTGTGGGCAGAGCAATAGAACACAGACACTGAGAGGAGGAAGGAAAAAGTCTTTCTCACTCTCACGTCCTCTTTTCCTGTGGGCACTGAGAAGCTATTGAGTTATGGGGATGCTACCATGAGTTGGAGCCAAGACAAAATATGGCAGCTTCTCCTTCCCCTGCCTGCCCTATCATCTCATATCTTAAGCAGGGGTAACTGTATAGAGGATAGGAAGGGCAAGTGGTCTAGAGAGCTACCTGTTTACCAAGTCCAGGAGGTGCTATTTACACAGGATACAATGCCAGTGAACCCCTGGAATTGTGTAACACCCTATGGCCCTGAGTTGCCAACTGACCTTGCATCATATAATGTCAGTCAAAATCATATTGATTATCCTCTTCTACTCCAAAAGCATCCATCAACTCTGGTAAGGATATGCAGAACTCCCCCCATGGTAGGGATGGCACCTGTCCTCCAGATAAACCAACACATGATGAAAGAGAGACTCTTCATTTCAAACCATTCCACATTTAATTCAGGCTTTATCAGCAATGAGAATTTAATTAGGGAAATTAGATCTCCATAATCTCATCTTGGAATACAAAAAAGCATGAGGATGTTCATTGCACTTTGATGAATTTTGGAATATACAATGACAGACTTTGGTGTGTCACATGGAAATATTTTACATTTGCATGCCTGCACATTTTATCCTGTGAACTTTATCTTGTCTCCTAAATAAGTTGTTCACTTACTTTAAATAAGTACTGAATTAAAAAAATCTATAAGGTCACCCTGGGTTCAGGCAGTCATTTGCATTGAAGCCACAGAGAGGGGTCATGCTAGGATGAACTAGTTATGAACTAAACTCACAGAGGCTCCCCTAGTAAGAGGATGAGTCAGCCTTATTGTCCTTTGTCCTTGCAAAGTGGAGGTGATTCTGGCTGGTCTGATCTTTTTAAAGATGATTTTAATGCCTTCGTTTCAATTATCCAAATGGATTAAAAAATTATAGTCATTTTGACTAGGTGGATCTTTCTCATTTATTATTCTTGTTTCAAGATCCATTTCTGATTCTTAAAACTAATAAAATCCCATTCAGATTGTGTTGGGGTCAGGCCAACCTGATTCAGGATGCTAAGTCTGACGTATAACGAGAGTGTGGAACTGTAGACAACTTACTTAATGTCTTTGAGCCACATCTGCCACCCCACTAATGTGGGATTGAGGAGACTTAACTGAAGGGGTTGCGTTTTTGAGATTAAATGTACCATTCCATAGGAGAATACCTACACCCCCCCTGGTTCACTGTAGGTGCTCCCTGGGGAGTAATTAAACTTGAGTCCAGCTAATGACCAAAGAAGCAGGAAGAAGCCAATATCTGGTGAGTACAAAAGGCCTGGAGTCAGGTCCAATGAATTATTCCATCTTTCGGTTGTATTCAGTGTCCTGCAACCAATGCACCCAACCTCACTCTTCTGGTTAAAATGAGGTCAACCCATTTTAGCTATTAATCTTTTTTCTTCAAGGCTTTCTTTCCATAAATATTTATTAAATACCTACCATGTTCTAGGTGCTCTCACAAGGCAGCTGAAGGTGACAGAGAAAATTTAGAGGTGGATTAGAAATGGACTATGTCCTAAAGAACTCCTATGAAACGGGCTATGTCTGAATAAAAATGTCATATGTGGTTATAGCGCTTATGTCGCTGAAGGGGATGACAGAGAAGAGGGAGAAGTGAGTCTCACGTTCCTCAGGCCACACCCTTCCAGGGAGGAAGCCAAGGTTTTCTTACTCATTTTGTCATTGCTAGCCCCTGGTAGAGAGGTCTACAAATGCGAGCTGAATGCAAGCAGTGAATGAATATAACTCCACCAGGAAATACCGGATTTTCCCACAGTGTCGCATTAGCACACTCAAAAATATCTCATTTGAATCAGTTTGAAGAGCTATTTGTTTCCATTCTGTGCTGTAAAGAGGTTCTTTTACAAATGAAAAGCACTACAAAGCAAAAATCGCAATGCAACATATGCTAAAGTGTGACTCATGGCAAAGATCTCAAATCCAACAACTGTGAGAGAAAAGCAAGAGAGGCAATTGAGAAAAGTAGTCAGGAGGTACAGAGAGGCTCCAGGATGGAGCTTTGACACAGCTTTCTGGGCCAGGGGACCCCTTCCAAGAAGCAACAGTCAGACCTACTTCACCTACTGAAGGAAGCATTCTGAGCTCCACCCAACTCTGAGCATGAGATGGATGTTTTAACAACATGGTGAAAAATTCTTTCTCACTGCTTCAGTCTCTGATAGCTTGGGGGAAGGTTGCTCACTGTCCCTGTCATCCAGTGCCACTGCCAAGAAACACAGTTGAATTTGAATTCCTATCCTGGGAGCGTGGCACCCCTATGTGTTTTGGGTGAGCATCGCGAGAGAGGTGTAACCCCTGGAAGTCATCAGCATTGTCACCATGGCCTTTGAACTCCTTACCCCTGAGACTGTTGCCTCTCTGAGATAGGAAAGAAGATATTGCTGATCAACGACGTCAATTTCACCCAACATACCTCAAATACTGAGTTGTCCATCTCTCACTTAGCAAGCCCTATCTAATTTAGGATCTGCTCCCCACTGCCCTGGGCCTCAGGATGGTCACTGGAGCTCTCCTAAATTTGGAACGCCCCATGTTTTTGATCATTTGAGACCGGTGAATGATGCTAGCCCCCCGCACCACCGACTACCTTTTCAAGTGTTTTGCTGTTTACATTGTGCTTTCATAGGCATGATTTTACTTGAGTTTCAGTGACATTTTGAGGCAGGGAGGGAGGGAAGATTATGTGTATTTTATTGCTGAAGAAACAGTGGCTCAGAGAGGTCATTCAATTCATGCAACCAGAATCCCATGTCTAACAGGAATGGAGTTGGGGCAAATCTGACAATGATTTCCATTTGAGCAGTCTCCATTACATGCCAAGTCAGTCCTTGTCCTCCAGGGACTCTGAGCTGGAAGAATTAACCAACATGGAAAATATGAATCTTGAATAGAACATTTTGCAATTATCAACACCAGTGACTGAATATTGATTGGTTTTCCAGCACCTCTCTGTAAAAGTTACCCAGGTATTTACTGACCCTATTTCCAAAAATACCCCACAGCAAACAGATTAGCCAACCATCATGTTGTTCTATACTGTTAATTATGTTCTCCTGGGGAACATTAAGAAACTAAGCTAGGACGAAGCATTGAGAAGTGGGGGGCTGACCCCCTGCTCTCCTTGGGGCTGCGGGCAGGTTAACGCTCGCCACTGGCAGATGAAACAGGGCTCTTGGGGCCCCACAGAGCCTTCTAGCCACGTTGGCCTTTGCTCTGTGAACTCAGCCCTCTTATTTACAATAGGACATTTCTAAAACAAAACCAACATTTGTGAAAGGTCAGCCGCCAAGACGAGCAGAGAGTATCAGTGAAAATGCCGGGAAGAAGATAAACAAACTGGAAAACATCTTTCTCAAATATTTACCCAGGCTGGCCATTTTGGGATAATGGCCTATGGGGTGAATAGCTAAGACGCTGGAGGGCAAAGCCCCTGCTCTTTCCTCCCTATCCTTAGACATGAAGGGGACTCGTAGAGGCTGACTCGCTTACTGACTGTTCTCTTTGTGGTTCTGATTATTTATATATATGCTGCTGTCTAGTTTCAACACTTACAAAGGACCATGCTTGGGAAACATATTGAGCAGCTTGTGAATTCTAGTAATAATTCAAGGTGTCACACTGGGGGCAGTGTGAGGGTAGAAAGGAAGCATTGCTTTTCTGAACTGGGTGTTAGGTTAGTTAGGTTTTTCATTGTTATTTTATTATTATTTTATTTTATTTTATTTTATTTTATTTTATTTTATTTTATTTTTAGGGCTGGTCATTCTTGTACAAACAGGAACAGTGTATCTGGAAAGAACGGCAGCCAGACTGTTTTGAGCTGCCAAAGCCCACTTGTTCCATGACCCTGCATGGGTGTCTTCCAATGCAGTTTTGTCTTATTGCAAACATCCTGGCCTTGGGGCGGAGCCCTTCTGAAAGCCATCAAAATGGCCCTGACAGCGCAAATCTCACAAGCCAGAGTTAGATTATCACTCAATCCATCAGTGACAGTTCCAGAGAGCACAGGAACTAGTAGCGTTTTAGGTGGGCTGTTTAGAGGAAATGTGTCCAGGATGCATGAATGCCCAGAGATCCCTGCAGAGGATGTATGTACTTACTGAGCCCATCTTGAGCTCCAGTGGAGATGATTTACTCGGATATATTAGGTGAATCTTATGGCAGCATCTATCATGAGAGACAAACTTCCTCTAGATTTACCATAAGGTTCTGGACTTGGTCTTTGAAATCAATATCATAAGATATTAATGTTTCTATATAGGTCAATGCCAAAGATTTGTGGTGTAGCACTACTAAAATTTATTAATTTATAATAGCAGTAAGGATAATTCCTGGAAATTTTCGCTCTTGCAAGAATAGCTGAAGGCCCTCCCCTTGTTAAAAAACGTGGCTTATTATAATAGTGATCTGCATATCCTGGGGGCTAAATCATTTTCCTTGAAATGAAGCAACTCTAACAATTAAATCCTGATGAAAAGTTGCCTATAACACTGGTAAGGATTCTGTCTCCTGCACCAACTTAGACAATAAATTGTACTTAATAAGTGAATTTCTTAGGGTTTTGTGAAAGATCTTAATAATATCATCTGTGTTATTTCCCTGTTTTGTATTTTTAACATCTTCTTTCTATGTATTTACATACTTACCCATAAATGAAAATGTAGGTATAAACATGTATCATTTATACACACACACATACACACACCCCTCTCTCTTTCACACCCACACACACAGAGCCTTTCCTCATACAGACTTTCTTTTTTCTGCAAATTTTTCTCCTACACTAACTGAACCTTGAGGGGGGGTCTTAGCATTGATTTCTATCTGTACTTTTGTTACCAATACAGTAGGATATGGTAGAACATGTGTGTTATTATGAAAGATGTAGAGTTAATAGTTAAGAACATTTGGTTTGGGGTCAGACTAACCTGGTTCAAAACCTGGTTTTGCCACCTATAGGGGCCATGACTTTAAGTACATTGTTGAACTTCCCTGAGCCTCTGTTTGCTCATCACTAAATTTGGTGCCATAATACCTACTCTATAGATGTTTGGGCCTGTGTGTATGTGCAAGACTCAGGTGCTCAGAGCCACACCTGGGTCAAAGTGCTCAGGAATAATGGCTATTGTTATTAGCATTATAATTATAACCATAATGGATAAATCATGTTAATGTTTTCTACTTATAATAACTTACCACTAATAATAATTGCTACCAGGAAGGCAAGATAGCATGATGGAGAGGACATGGATCTATGGTTTGAAAATCTGGATTTTTTTTTTTCTCAAGGAAATGTTATCTTCCAAACAATGGAAAGGGAATTATAGTACTATAATATCTCAAGTTCTCCTTCTTGTCCTGAATCTTCACAAAGCTGGGGTGAAGATAATTAGTCAAAGAAATAATATAGGTAAAGATTCTTTGTGAATTGTAAAATGATCTCCAAATGTTGGTTATTAATCTTGGCTGCATGTCATTATCACTGACATATAAGATACGGTAGATTTACTTTGGATCCTACCCAACGAGTTATCAAATGGGTGTATATATATATATATATATATATATATATATATATATATATATATATATCTCCAGTGGATATATACATTTAGATGGAGTATTTAAAGATCCTCACTATATGCTACAAGGTAATTTTATGGTAATAGTGCCTTAGAGCAATGTTATGATAAAATTTCAGGGTGAACACTTTTGTATTCCACAGCAATGAATGTTTTCTGTTGACTGGATGAATTAAGAAAAGTCACGTACATCAGTATCTACCACGGGTAATATCTTTAAAAGGTTCTTTTTGGGGGAGATGTGAAATTCTCATCAGATGGCTTACATAGTTTGGGCTCTACTGATGATCCAAAACAAGCTACCTTACTTTCGAAGTCTTCTGTTCTTCTGCTTAAGGGAGCGGGGATGGTGGAGAACACATTAAGTGACCCTTTTTCTAACATCTCTTGCAGCTCTAAAGCCAAATCATTTCGTGAAGACAGAGGTGAGTATGCTTACATACAAGGAAGGTGTGAAGGTGAACATTTTTACCTACTCATTCATATACATACCCAGCAGCTAGAAGGAAGCCTCTCATTTTGAAAGTGGAATTGGAAAAAAAAAAAAACTATGTGAAATACTTCTGAAAAATTAAAATTAAGGTTACATTATGCCAATGTTCTAGGAAAAAAAAAATAACCCTTTGGCTAACATCACCATATCCAGATTTGATTCTTAAAATGCAAAGAGTCGGCTTTAAATCATGGTTCTCTTAATTAGGGTCATTGCTACAAATGAAAGCTGATTTGGGTGCTCATCTAATAAGAAAATGCCAGTTACGGTGTATTATCAACCCCGACTTGCCAGGCATTGAATTTCCTGATATGGTCTGCTGGGAACCTTAAATGAACAAGAGCAATTATAAACCTAAAGTCTGCAGCCATTTGTTGGCATTATCTCAGGATAATTTCCCTGAAACATTCATGATGAAATGCAAAGGTAGATAATTTAAAAATCCATTTAAAATAGCTGTGGTATAATTTAAGCTAAGATCTTTCTCTATAGTGGACATTACAGCAAGGCCATGCATTTTGAAATGAATCCCTTACAAATGATCTTTTGTTAGATATCATTGCCCTGGGAAGCACTTTAAACAAGTTGAAACAATTTTCTTTGGTAGTATGAGTAAAACAAAAACATCAGTACTGTTTGGTTTTTGTTTAAACGAAGAGAAGCATAAAAGTTCATCTGAACAGGAGTCTGCCAAAGGCTCATTGTCACCCTGAGGAGAGAAAACAATCGTGAAAAATTTCACAAGAACATTACAACCTTTTTCCTTTCACGGCTTTCATATGATGCTAAACCTCATGTTCCTTTTAAATTTATGTATCTTTTTATTGGAGTCTCATTGACATGAAACCCCATATTCTTTAGTTGACTTGAGGAGCAAATTAAAAGGGGGAAGACATGATTATTTTGTGGACATGTAGGTATGGCATCTGGGTAGAGGGAAAACTGATCTGACTTTACCATTAATTCCCCTCTCTCAAGTAATAATCCTGCTACCAAATAAGCCCCATGATAAATGGAAGCATAATGAAACAAGTGCGCCTTATAATCAAAACATGGCTGAAATAAATTCATAAATGCAGGAACTATGGTGTCTGCCCATGGGCTTGCTTTCCATTTCTCTCTGTCTTCCTCCTTCTCTCTTTAATTTCTCCTCTTATGTTCTTGGGCAGGGACTGCATATCAAGATTAAGGTTCCATACTAGCCCAATTTTATTGTTGATCTCTCAACCCAGAAAATATGGCTTTATAATGGAAGCCCTGACACAGGCTGTGCTCTAATAAACTACGAGATGGACCAATAAACTACAGTAAGAACCTATTATGAAGAACCATTACTACTCAGGGAACAGAGCAAAATTTATTGCGTTCCGAATCTTGAAGCCATCTCTAGCCTAACACAGGCGACTTTGGGCTTGGCTCCATGTTGAAGAGAAGCCAGCCCATGCTGAGCCCAGAGGGAAGCCCTGGGCTCCTGAAGGAAGGGACCCTTCCCGTAATATCCCACGTGTGTCACATCAGAGTGGGAAGTGACTCACGCTGCCTAGGTGACTACTTCCATCACTGTGAATCGCCTGCCTTCATCAGACAGTAGTGGCTTTGACTCACACCTTCCTTGTATGTAAGCATACTCACCTCTGTCTTCACGAAATGATTTGGCTTTAGAGCTGCAAGAGATGTTAGAAAAAGGGTCATTTAATGTGTTCTCCACCATCTCTGAAGGACACTGACCTTGGGATACTACAGAAAAGGCCTATGGGTCATACCTACTATTGGTTCTAAAGAGGACCCCTTGAGAAATGGCTAACATATTGTTTTGCAGCTTTGGTGGTGTCGCGGTGTTCTGTGACCTTTTCTTCATCCCAGAGGCTACTTGGATGGATTCCTTTAGAAGTGGTGCACTGGTCACTCCTTTTTTGTCCCTTTTTGTTTCTTCAAGTTCCACAGTACATCTCATCCATAGTATTCCAATCACTTAGCAATGGCAGCTTGTTGAGGTTGATCATTTGATCTTACCCACAGTAGAACGATGAATCAGACTTGAACCTGCTGACCCCCAGACCCACGTTGTGACACTTGAACTTGTTCTTCTTCCAAATATCAGGTATTGGTTGAACATAGAGCCATTGTTATTTCCAGTATAAGGCTCACCCTTTCTGGTGCTGAACTCCGGGTCTTGCATTTCTAAGATGTGCTTTCAGCAAGATTAGAGGAAAACAATTTCAGGTTTAAGGACACGCTGCCTAGGTGACTACTTCCATCACTGTGAATCGCCTGCCTTCATCAGACAGTAGTGGCTTTGACTCTGATTCATCCTAGGGATTTTGCCTCTTGGTTTTGCCCCAGTGAGGATTTAATTTTTCATTTGCCTTCCCAGAATCAGATATTGATCATTTTATCTGAATCATTCCCTGCCACACAGTTTAGTCTTGGCATCCAAATGCCTACCTTCTCTTGGTTTTACATTTACCTTTTTATTTCCGAACAGCCCTGCCCCTGCCCCCAACAAACGCAAGTCACACCAGGTCCACCTTGGCAAATGGTGGCATTTGGGATGGAGTGGAACTCTGTTTACCAAACTATGTATCTATATTAAAAGCAAACTCACAGACCAAAAGTCTAACATCATCATAAAATAAAACTCAGGTGACTATTTTATGTGTCCTTGCAAATTATACACCAGAAAAGAACAACAACAACAAAAAAAATCAAGAAAGCAACAGTGGTGAGTCAATACATGCTGTACAAAGATCTTTCTTTACGACTTTGTCATCTTTCAGCTTGTTGGTTGTTACAGTAAATAATTAGAGGCAGAGTAATTCTGAGCCATTTTATGTGAACATTGTTAAAGGAAATAAAGGTGAAGGCAGACAAACATAAAAACTACTAAGAAACCGTGAACAGAAATGGCTAATTATAGAGCTTGTATTAAAATGCATTTTCCCCTTTCTTGAAACAGAAGTTTTGTTTGATAATTAACAGACCTACAGGGCCCATTACATTCTCAGACTCTGAAGGTATTGATCCCTCTGTCTCTTGCTGCCACATTTGTTCTTTCTGGGTCTTCTTCCCTCGAGAGTGTTGCTGATTTTATAATTGAGGGGTGGAATGAAGACTGGGGTAGTCACCAAAGATGACCCGCTGGGGCTGTGAGAGGGGGACTCCTTGGTTGCCCATGCAATTTCCCTGCTATTTTATTTTATTTCAGTGATTTTCATAACACTAAGATTCCATATCAGGGTATGGCTTAAAAAAACAAAAGCACTCAGATGCAAAACATGTATAGTTAACCCAAACATGTACTCTATCACTAGAGATATATTTGTCTTTTAAAACAAATGGTTCCATTTAACCCAGGCCCTTTTTCTGTCTTGTCAATTGAAAGACATGGAGAACAAACAATTTCTATAACCATGAGTCCAATTCATTGCTCAGGAATTCTCGGGTTGTGGTGAATTGGACAATGAGACATCTCACTCATTTCCTAAGGAGGTTTGGCTTTGAGGAGGCTTCGCTACAAAGACATCTTCTTGCCTTAACCTTAGGGACCCAGGAAAGAGCCGAGTGGACTCTGAGGACTTTTATCTAAGCTGTGAATGGTCGGGTAGTGGAGAGGCAGGCTTAACTTTGAAGGCATCTTAGAAGAAAGCTATGTGTCAATCCATCTCAAAGGAGAAGGGGTCTTGTCTAAATGACATTCTGACTGGCAGCAGGCTGTTTATTTAGCTCCTGACAACATCCAGTGTTGTTCCCTGGCAAACAGCTCCCCTGAATACTCTGACCAGTGTGCAAACCATGTCATCTCAGATAACCTGCACTTACGCAAACCCAAAATCAAGGAAGAGATGTGGTGGGAAAAATATAGAACTTGTCTTATTTATTCTAAGAACATCAGAGTTTTTTTTTTTTAAGGTCTTATTTTAATATTAGGAGACTCATTTTAGTAACGAAGGACAGTTCCAGACTGAATATAGAGTGAAATGATTTTTCCTTTCAACTTCTGAAGTGTAGATTTCTTTAATATGGATCTTATTCATAGTAGGGCTTCAGCAGATTCTTGCTTCAGGATTTTTTTTTTAAAACACACTCTGGGAGTGAAAATAAGAAAAGAAAAAGGAGAAAGGATTCAGTGTTAAATTCCCCTGCCTCATTCCACTGTCCCAAACCTGCTGGAGTTGAGACTATGGGTTGGAAAATTAAGGAGGAAGACAGACCCTAATTCCTTCATGTGGTGGGATTAACAAAACAAAACAGGTGGTTGAGGAAGGAGGAAACAAGTGTCTCTTACGGGAGAACAAGGTCCAGTCTATCCTGACAGACTAGCAATGAATAGCATGTTAATCCAGGCAGAGCCATGGAAACACCATAATCTAATTGAATGCCAAGACTTCAAACTGGACCTAAGTTCCTGTGTGGGGCTCCCCCTTCGGAGATGTCCCTAACCATACTGGTCCATGGAGGGCAGTGTGGACTCCCATGTGGCCTTCTCATGTGCTGCCTGCCTGTGTCACAACTGGAACCTTTCCACTAGGGCGGGAGATTTATTCCTGACATCTGGCACAAGTCATCCAAACAATCTCGCCCAGGGCTAGAAGGCAACAAGTGTGCCCAAAGCTGTTGCTCAGGAGCTGTCTGTGGGCTGGTTCCTTGCACCATTGACTAGCCAGCCTTCTTAGAATATAATCTCAATGTCCTTATCTATTTGGCCCTGTCTGTGGCTTCTTTCTTTCTTCCTCTCTCCCTCTCTTCCTTTCTTTTTTCCTTTTCCCTTTCTTTTTTCCCCTTCCTTCCTTCCTTCCTTCCTTCCTTCCTTCCTTCCTCCCTCCCTCCCTCCCTCCCTCCCTCCCTTCCTTCCTTCCTTCCTTCCTTCCTTCCTTTTCTTTCTTTCTTTCCCCCAAATCCTGAACAATAATTTGATTCTTTATGTCAGGCAGTGTTGTTTTAATTCCTGAGGTTTAGCTGATTCATAACCTCTGTAATCACAAGGCTTGGCATTTTTCTTCCCGAAGAATCTAAGTGAACAGGCATGAATCCATCTGCATTATGGGCTCCAGTCGCCCCTCCTTTCATCCCGCTCTGTCCCACACATACCCTCATTGCTCTGCTACTCACCCACCAACGCAGGCAGCAAGAGGTCGACATCAAAGCATGCTCGCAGCCCGCGGCTTGCCTCTAATGCTGGCATTATACAGGGAAAGGGAGTGTGTGAGAGAGGGGCCAAGAGAGAAAGAGAGTGAGGGAGAAGTACCCGATTGCTTGAATGGCCTCTCACACAGAAAGAGCCTGAAGAATAGAACAAAACCTTCAATTCTCCCGCTCTTTGTAATAAGCCTAGGCAGAATGGGCATGTGTGGTGCATAGCTGAGTTTGAACTGCATTAGCACTCTTTCAGTTTACAAACAAGAGGCCTAATTTAGAAGAAAAATCTCCTATCTGATTATTTCTTTGTGTTCATCCATGCGGAAAAAATGTCTGTTCAGGGAAGGGGGTGGGGTATTGAAGGTGGCTTATTAACTCTTCAAGCTGAATCATGATTGTGAAGGGCAATTGGGAGATCATTATTCATCCTTAATTTCCAGACTAAAAAATAAATTAATTAAGGATTGCTAGTTTTGAGCACTATATAAAAATATTAAGCAGATCTTATTGTCACTCTGCCTAACCAGCTTCTTCACAAGCAATGCAGCAAATACATGTAGTATTTGATTAAATGCCTCCTTTCTCTTAATTATGTTTTACGGCAATACAAGAGGATGCAATTAGGGTCATTGATAGAAAGCTCCAGAGAATTTCTTGAAACCTCTCTGGGTTAAAAAAACCATCACAGGTGCTGATTCCCTGGGTCCTAACTGGCTGCAGGTTTTCCAGAGGTCATTAGCTCAAATGGGTTGGGAGAACACAATTGGGAGCTCCATGAAAAGGACAGATGATGGTTAAGTTTTAGTGTCCACTAATGCCAAAAATCTCTACTAGGAAGAACAATTTCTCAATAATGCAGGAGGAGAAGAAGTGTTAAGACAAAAAAGATTGATTGCATGGTAGACAAAGAGTTGTTTTTTCTTAAGATAATATCTGAGTCTGAGTTGTGGTCCGGGGTCGTGTTCCTCGCTGGAGTGCACGGGAGTTTTGTGACATAAATATATGAAAAAGTCACTTTTAAACATTAGCCAAAAACACAAGATCACTCACTATGAGGGAGGTCAGCTGTCACATTGTGAGGAGTGGCCCATGTGGTGAGGAATTGAAGCCCCCTGCCAACAGCCATGTGAGTGGGTTTAGAAGTGCATCCTCCAGCCCCCAGTCAAGTCTTCAGATGACTGCAGCACAGCTCAAAGGCCCAAAATCAACAGCTAAGCTGCTCTCAGGTTCCTGATCTGCAGAAACTGTGTGAGGAGATCAAAGAAAAGAATAGCAGCAACTCTCTGAACAGAAAAGTGACTATTTTCTGGAAGGTTGGACGTGGGGAGAAGTGAATCTGAGGTGATATTTGGGAGGATAGATGGTGAGGGAAGGGCCCTCTGTTGGCCGCTTCTGGCAAGTGATAGAGCCAGGGAGCACAAATCGGAACTTTTAGAAGTTGGCTCCTCTGAGGGATGTCGCTCCAGTGGCTAAGTGGGAGGTGGAACCCTTGCTGGGACAGTGTGGTCTCAGGACCCTCAGGGCACAGAAAGACTGGGGGTGCCTGAGTGTGGCAGAGCTCCCAGGTATCGGAGCGGGGAAGCTGGCTGCAGAGACGGAGCTGAGGCGCGGGCTCTCAGCTCGGGGTTGCCATAAACCGAGATCCACGGCACAGTCGGGCCACTGCTCCTCTAGCAGGGACCCAACAAGTGGTAGATCCAGGGAGACTCCCCTTCCTCCCCCGGGAGGAGTGGCGCTGGAGCCCACCGCAGGGATCTGCTGGGTTTGGAGACTCCACGTGGGGTTGTGTGCCACAGATAGAAACGCTCAGTTGCAGGCCAGGTGAGCATGGAGTGCAGCCCGAGACAGGGAAGACAGGAGTGACTGACTGCTTTTCTCTGGGGGCACACTGAGGAGTGGGCCCCGAGTTCTCAGCTCCCCGGGGCAGAGATTGGGAGGCCGCCATTTTCACATTCGTCCTCCAAAGATGTACCGAAAGTTTGCAGGGAACAAAAGCTTCCAAGAGCAAACCCGAGCAGATTACTTAGCCCGGACCTGGCAAGGGCGGGGCAATCCTGCCTCCAGCAAAGACATTTGAGAACCACGGCGACAGGCCCTTCCCCCAGAAGATCAGCAAGAACAGCCAGCCAAGACCAAGTTTACCGATCAATGAGAACGGCAGAATTCCAGCTCTAGGGGAATACTGAATAGAATTTATGGCTTTTTTTTTTTTACCATGATTCTTTAGTCTTTAAAGTTTTTTTTTAAAATTTTCTTTTTCTTTTTCTATTTTTTAAAATTTTTCTTTTTCCCTTTTTCAACCAACATCTTATCAATCCCTTTGTAAAAAATCTTTTTTATTTTTCATTTTTAGAGTCATAGTCTATCCCTTCACTGTACTTAACCTTATTTTTGGTATATATATAAGTTGTTCTCTCTTTAAAATTTTGGGATACAGTTTCTTCTAACAGACCAAAATATATGCTAAATCTCTAGTGTATGGTTTTGTTCTAGTCTCCTGCCTGATCACTTCCCTCCCTTTTTTTTTTTAATTTCTCTTTCTTTTTTCAACCAACTTATATTATCAACTCCTTTTATAAAATATTTTATAATTTTCATCTTTACAGTCATATTCCATCCCTTCAGCGTATTTACCCTTATTTTGGTACATATATAAGTTTTTCTTTCTTTAAAATTTTGGGACACTTTCTTCTAACAGACCAAAATACTCCCCAAATCTAGTGTGTGGCACTGAACAATGCACCAGCCTGATCATATTTGATCATATTCTCTTTTTTTTTCTTTCTTTCCGTTTCTTTTCCCTCCAGTTTGGGGTCTCTTCTGATTTTTTTAGTGTATATTTTTCTGGGGTTGTTGTTACCCTGTTAGCATTTTGTTCTCTCATTCATCTATTCTACTCTGGACAAAATGACAGGGTTGAAAAACTCACCTCAAAAAAAAAAAAAAAAAAAAAAAAAAGAACAAGAGGCAGTACTGACTAACAGGGACCTAATCAATATGGACATTAGTAAAATGTCGGAACTAGAGTTCAGAATGACGATTATAAAGATAATATCTGGACTTGAAAAAAGCATGGAAGATACTAGAGAAACCCTTTCTGGAGCAATAAAAGAACTAAAATCTAACCACATCAAAATCAAAAAGGTTATTAATGAGGTGCAATAAAAAATGGAGGCTCTAACTGCTAGGATAAATAAGGCAGAAGAGAGAATTAGTGATATAGAAGACCAAATAATGGAGAATAAAGAAGCTGAGAAAAAGAGAGATAAAAAACTACTGGATCACGGGGGGCAGAATTTGAGAGATAAGTGATACCATAAGATGAAACAATCTTAGAATAATTGGGATCCCTAAAGAAGAAGAAAGAGAGAGAGGGGCAGAAGGTATATTGGAGCAAATTATAGCAGAGAATTTCCCTAATCTGGGGAAGGAAACAAGCATCAAAATCCCAGAGGCAGAGAGAACCCCTCTCAAAATCAATAAAAATAGGTCAACACCCTGACATCTAATAGTAAAACTTACGAGTCTCAGAGACACAGAGAAAATCCTGAAAGCAGCTCGGATCAAGAGGTCTGTAACCTACAATTGTAGAAACATTAGATTGGCAACAGACCTATCCACAGAGACCTGGCAGGCCAGAAAGGACTGGCATGATATATTCAGAGCACTAAATGAGAAAAATATGCAGCCAAGAATACTCTATCCAGCTAGGCTATCATTGAAAATAGAAGGAGAGATAAAAAGCTTCCAGGACAAACAAAAATTAAAATAATTTGCAAACACAAAACCAGCCCTACAAGAAATATTGAAAGGGGTCCTCTAAGCAAAGAGAGAGCCTAAAAGTAACAAATACCAGAAAGGCACAGAGACAATATACAGTAACAGTCACCTTAGAGGCAATACAATGGCACTAAATTCATATCTTTCAATAGTTACCCTAAATGTAAATGGGCTAAATGCCCCAATCAAAAGACACAGGCTATCAGATTGGATAAAAAATAAGACCCATTGATATGCTGTCTGCAAGAAACTAATTTTAGATCCAAAGTGAGGGGGTGGAAAACCATTTACCATGCTAATGGACATCAAAAGAAAGCTGGGGTGGCAATCCTTATATCAGACATATTAGATTTTAAACCAAAGTCTATAATAAGAAATGAGGAAGGACACTATATCACACTTGAAGGGTCTATCCAACAAGGAGATCTAACAATATCTTTATCTATATAGATATATAAATATCTATACCCCTAACATGGGAGCAGCCAATTATGTAAGCCAATTCATAACAAAATCAAAGAAACACATTGACAACAATACAATAATAGTAGGGGACTTCAACACCCCCCTTACAGAAATGGACAGATCATCCAAGCAAAAGATCAACAAGGAAATAAAGACTTTAAATCACACACTGGACCAAATGGACTTCACAGACATATTCAGAACATTCCATCCCAAAGCAACGGAATACACATTCTTCTCTAGTGCCCATGGAACATTCTCCAGAATCGATCACATCCTAGGTCACAAATTAGGTCTCCACCGGTACCAAAAGATAGGGATCATTCCCTGCCTATTTTCGGACCACAATGCTTTGAAACTAGAGCTCAATCACAAGAGGAAAGTCAGAAAGAACTCAAACACAAGGGGGCTAAAGAGCATCCTACTAAAGAATGAATGGGTCAACCAGGAAATTAAAGAAGAATGAAAAAAATTCATGGAAACAAATGAAAATGAAAACACAACTGTTCAAAATCTTTGGGATGCACAAAGATGGTCCTAAGATGAAAGTATATAGCAATACAAGCCTTTCTCAAGAAATAAGAAAGGTCTCAAATACACAAACTAACCCTACACCTAAAGGAGCTGGAGAAAGAACAGCAAATAAAGTCTAAACGCAGCAGAAGAAGTGAAATAATAAAGATCAGAGCAGAATAACAGTAGAACAGATCAACGAAACCAGGAGCTGGTCCTTTGAAAGAATAAGATTGATAAACTCCAGGCCAGACTTATCAAAAAGAAAAGAGAAATGATCCAAATAAATAAAATCATGAATGAAAGAGAAGGGGTCAAAACCAACACAAACGAAATAAAAACAATTATAAGAACATATTATGAGCAACTCTATGCCAGCAAATTAGATAACCTGGAAGAAATGGAGGCATTCCTAGAGATGCATCAACTACCAAAACTGAACCAGGAAGAAATAGAAAACCTGAACAGACCCATAACCACTAAGGAAATTGAAGCAGTAATCAAAAATCTCCCAACAAACAAGAGCCCAGGGCCAGATGGCTTCCCAGGGGACTTCTACCAAACATTTAAAGAAGAAGTAATACCTATTCTTCTGAAACTATTCCAAAATAGAAATGGAAGGAGAACTTCCAAATTCATTTTATGAGGCCAGCATTACCTTGATCCCCAAACCAAAGACCTCATCAAAAAGGAGAATTACAGACCAATATCCTTGATGAACATGGATGCAAAAATTTTCACCCAAATACTAACCAATAGGATCCAACAGTACATTAAAAGGATTATTTACCACGACAAAGTGGGATTTATTTCTGGGCTGTAAGGTTGGTTCAACATCCACAAATCAATCGATGTGATACAATACATTAATAAAAGAAAGAATAAGAACCATATGATCTTCTCAATAGATGCAGAAAAAGCATTTGACAAAGCACAGCATCCTTTCTTGTTTAAAATATTTCAGAATGTAGGGATAGAGGGTACATACCTCAATATCATAAAAGCCATCTACGAAAAACCCACAGCAAATATCATTCTCAATGAGGAAAAACTGAGAGCTTTCCCCCTAAGGTCAGGAATGCGGCAGGGATGTCCACTATCACCACTGCTATTCAACATAGTACTGGAAGTCCTAGCCACAGCAATCAGACAACAAAAAGAAATCAAAGGCATCCGAATCAGCAAAGAAGAAGTCAAATTCTCACTCTTTGCAGATGATACGATACTTTATGTGGAAAACCCAAAAGAGTCCACCCCAAAACTGCTAGAACTCATACAGGAATTCAGTAAAATGGTAGGATATAAAATCAATGCACAGAAATCAGTGGCATTCCTATACACCAACAACAACATAGAAGAAATAGAAATTAAGGAGTTGATCCCATTTACAATTGCACCCTAAACTATAAGATACCTAGGAATAAACCTAACCAAAAAGGCAAAGAATCTGTACTCAGAAAACTATAAAATACTCATGAAAGAAATTGAGGAAGACACAAAGAAATGGAAAAACGTTCCAAGCTCATGGATTGGAAGAACAAATATTGTGAAGATGGCAATGCTATCTAGAGCAATCTACACATTTATTGCAATCCCTATCAAAATACCACCCACTTTTTTCAAAGAAATGGAACAATTAATCCAAAAATTTGTATGGAACCAGAAAAGACCCTGCATATCCAGAGGAATGTTGAAAAAGAAAAGCAAAGCTGGTGGCATCACAATTCCAGACTTTAAGCTCTATTAGAAAGCTGTCATCATCAAGAAAGTATGGTACTGGCACAAAAACAGACACCTAGATCAATGGAACAGAATAGAGAGCCCAGAAGTGGACCCTCAACTCTATGGTCAACTCATCTTCGACAAAGCATGAAAGACTGTCCAATAGAAAAAAGACAGTGTCTTCAACAAATGGTGCTGGGAAAATTTGACAGCCACATGAAGAAGAATGAAACTCGACCATTTCCTTCCACCACACACAAAAGTAGACTCAAAATGGATGAAAGACCTGAATGTGAGACAGGAGTCCATCAAAATCCTAGAAGAGAACACAGGCAACAACATCTTCGACCTCAGCCCCAGCAACTTCTTCCTAGAAATATCGCCAAAAGCAAGGGAATGAAGGGCAAAAATGAACTATTGGGACTTCATCAAGATAAAAAGCTTTTGCACAGCAAAGGAAACAGTCAACAAAACCAAAAGACAACCGACAGAATGGGAGAAGATATTTGCAAATGACATATCAGATAAAGGGCTAGTATCCAAAATCTATAAAGAACTTATCAAACTCAACACCCAAAGAACAAAGAATCCAATTAAGAAATGGGCAGAAGATATGAACAGACATTTTTCCAGTGAAGACATCCAAATGGCCAACAGACACATGAAAAAGTCCTCAACATCACTCGGCATCAGGGAAATCTAAATCAAAACCTCAATGAGATACCACCTCACACCAGTCAGCATGGCTAAAATTAACAAGTCAGGTAATGACAGATGTTGGGGAGGATGCGGAGAAAGGGGAACCCTTCTACACTGTGAGAATGCAAGCTGGTGCATCCACTCTGGAAAACAGTATGGAGATTCCTCAAAAAGTTGAAAATAGAGCTACCATATGATCCAGCAATTGCACTACTGGGTATTTACCCCAAAGATAGAAATGTAGTTTTCCGAAGGGGTATGTGCACCCAAAGGTTTATAGCAGCAATGTGAACAATAGCCAAACTGTGGAAAGAGCCAAGATGTCCATCGACAGATGAATGGATAAATAAGAAGTGGTATATATATACAATGGAATATTATGAAGTCATCAAAAGGAATGAGATCTTGCCATTTGCAACGACGTGGATGGAACTGGAGGGTATTATGCTGAGCAAAATAAGTCAATCAGAGAAAGACATGTATTATATGATCTCACTGATTTGAGGAATTCTTAATTTCAGGAAACAAACTGAGGGTTGCTGGAGTGGTGGGGAGGTTGGAGGGATAGGGTGACTGGGTGATAGCCATTGGGGAGGGTATCTGCTATGGTGAGCACTGTGAATTGTGTAAGACTGATGAATCACAGACCTGTACCTCTGAAACAAATAATACATTATATGTTAAAAAAAAAAAAAAAAAAAGAAGAAGAAGACAGTAGGAAGGGAAGAATGAAGGGGGGTAAATCGGAGGGGGAGATGAATCATGAGAGATTATGGACTTTGAGAAACAAACTGAGGGTTCTACAGGGGAGGGGGCTGGGAGGATGGGTTAGCCTGGTGATGGGTATTAAAGAGGGCACATACTGAATTGAGCACTAGGTGTTATACGCAAACAATGAATCATGGAACACTACATGAAAAACTAATGATGTAATGTATGGTGATTAACATAACATAATAAAATTAAATTTAAAAAAATATGAGTCTTTTCCAAGTTAAGTGAGGTAGAACTATATTATGGCAGAACATCCCTTCTTGCATTTTGAACATAAAATATGTTTTAGGAAATGATAAAATGAACCCAGATACTCATTTTAGAGTGTGCCTGGTCTTTCCCTTTAGGCACTTGTTTGGACCATTTTCATACTGTCATCTTTTCCCTAAATTCTTAGAAGCTTTTCTGAAGTTGGGTACCCTGGGGTTTTATGAATACGGTTGAAACACTGCACAAAGCCACAGCCTTAGGAAGACCACAGGAGGATTTAGCCATTTATAGCTGGAGGCAGCCTCTTGTCTATAGGTAAGAATGAAAACTTGAATAGGGATGTCAAGTTTGGAGAGTATCTTCACTGAAGATCTAAATCTAGGGGCAGTATCGTTGGTCTTCAACAGTTCAGATGTGTTCTTTCTCCAAGGCAGTAGGAATGCAAAGGTATTTGACTTCACATGTGACCACTGTTTGATTGATATTTGTTATTTTTTTCTTGCCTTATTCAAATGGCTAGATCACCCATATAATGTCGAATACAGATTTTGAGAGTAGACATTCTTGTTTTACTCCTGCTCTTAGGAGAATAACATTTAGTCCTTCATACTTATGTTTTTGTAGATGTCCATTACATCTACATCTACTTGAGAAAGTTTGTTTCTACTCCTAGTTTGCTGAAAAGTTTTAATCAGAAATGCATTCTGCTAAATGCTTATTTTTACATGTATTGCAATGATCTATAGTTAATCATTTTTGGTTAGTTAATATAGTGGATTGCACCGATCGATCTTACGTTGTAAAACTGGCCTTGTTTTCCTTTAATAAACCCCACTTGGTCATGATGTATTATCATTTGTATAAATTCCTGGGTTTAATCTACTAAAATGTCTAGAATTTTTGTTTCTTTATCCAAGAAGTCTATTTTTATTTATTTTCCTTTCTTGTAATTTATTTGTCACAATCTGATCTGTAGGTAATGCTGACCTCATAAAATACATTAGGAAATATTATTTCCTCTTCAGTGTTCTAGAACAGCTTGTGAATAATTGGTATTATCTCTTCCTTAAATGTTTGGTAATATTTACTCATGTAGTCATCTAGGTCTTTGCAGAAAAGTTTTAAGCCTAATTTTAATTTTTTCAAAAATACAGGGGCATTCTGATTACCCATGTCTCCTTAAATGAACTTAAATATTTTGTTTCTTTTCTTTTCCTTCCCTTTTCTTCCTTTTCTTTTCTCCCTTTCCTTTCCTTTTCTTTTTTTTTTTTTTTCCTTTTTTAAAAAAAATATAATTGCAGGGATGCTGGTGTGGCTCAGTTGGTTAGGTATCCAACTCTTGATGTTGGCTCAGGTCGTGATCTTAGGGCTGAGAGATGAAGCCCTGCATCAGGCTCTGTACTGGGCATGGAGCCTGCTTTAGATTCTCTCTCTCCCTTCCCCTCCCTCTGCCCCTCTCTCTCCCTGCTTATCTCTCAAAAAATTAATTCCAGTGTAGTTAACATACAGTGTTATATTAGTTTCAGTTGTACAATATAGCGATTCAACAAGTCCATATGTTATTAAAGTGCTCATCAAGGAAAGTGTACTCTTAATCCCCTTCAACTATTTCACCCATGCACCTCCCCTCTGGTAACAATCTGTTCTCTATAGTTAAGTCTATTTTTTGGTTTCTTTCTCTCTCTGACTCTCTTTCTCTCTCTTTCCTCCTTTGTTGGTTTGTTTTGTTTCTTAAATTCCACATAAGTGAAATCATGGTATTTGTCTTTCTCTGACTTACTTATTTTGCTTAGCATTATACTTTCTAACACCATCTGTGTTGTCGTAAATGGCAAGATTTTATTCTCTTTTATGACTGAATAATATTTCATTGTATATATATACCACTTCGTTTTCCATTCATCTCTTGATGGACACTTGGGCTGCTTCCATAATCTGACTATTGTAAATAATGCTGCACTAAACATAAGAGTGCATGCATCCCTTTGAATTAGTGTTTTCATATCCTTTGGGTAAATACCCAGTAGTGTGATTACGGGATCTTAAGGTAGTTCTATTTTCAATTTTTTGAGGAACATCCATACTGTCTTCCACAGTGGTTGCACCAGTTTGCATTCCCACCAACAGTGCACAAGGGTGCCTTTTTTCCACATCAACACTTGTTTCTTGAGTTTTTGATTTTAGCCATTCTAACAGGTGTGAAGTGATATCTCATTGTGGTTTTGATTTGCATTTCCCTGATGATAATTATGTTGAGCATCTTTTCATGTGTCTTATCTTTCAAGGAATTGACCAATTCCATTTATGGTGTTGAATATATTGGCATAATGTTGTTCATAATATTTCCATATTATCCCTGTAATATGTGTAGAATCTGAAATGATGTCACCCCTCACATTGCTGATATTTATAATTTGTGTCTTCTCTCTTTTTCTTTACTGATAAGGCTAGATAGAAGTTTTTTGATTTTATTGATCTTTTCAAATAACCAGTTTGGTTTCATTGATTTTCTCCCATTTTATATTATCCATTTTATTGATTTCCATTCTGATTTTTATTATTTTCTTTCTTCTTCTTACAATTGTTGTAATTTGCTCTTATTTTCCTACTTTTTTAAAAGGTGGAAACTGATATCATTAACTTGATAAATTTCTTCTTATTGTAATGTAAGATGTTAATTACTATAAATTTCTCTGTAATTATTGCTTTAGAAGCATCAAACAGATTTTGATATATTGTGTTTTTGTTTTAACCCAATTCAAAATACTTCCTATTTTTCCTTTTGATGGGTTATTATTATGTATGTTATTCTGTTAATAAATCTTTGGGGATTATGCAAATATCTTTTTGTTAGTGATTTTTTTTTTTAAATTTCCTTTGTGGTCAGAGAATTTATATGATTTGGTCTTTAAAATTTCATCCACACTTTTATCCATACATTTTCCTTTTTCATGGCCCAGAATATAGTATATCTTGCTAAACATTATGTGTGTACTTGAAATAAATGCTGTTGGGTAGAGTTTTTGTGTCAATTAGATTAAGTGTTTTGACAGTGTTATTCATCTTCTATATTCTTATTGATTTTCTAATTGTTTTATCACTTGTTAAGGAAGGTTGAATAAATCTCCAGCTATCACTGGAGTTTTGAATATTTCTCCTTGCAGTTCTGTCAGTTTTTGATATTTGTATTTTGAAACTCTGTTATTGGATATGTAAACTTTTAGGATTTTTATGTTCTGTTTAGGAATTAACCATTTATAATCAGGAAATGTCTCCCTCTATCTGTAGTAATATTTTTTAATGAAGTCTACTTTATCTAATGAGAAATTAGCCACTCCAGCTTCCTTTTGACTACTTTTAGAAGAGTGTATCTTTCCCAATGCTTTTTCTTTTAGTCTATTTTGTGTCTTTATATTTTATTTCCTGTTGGATCTTGCTATTTTATCCAAAATTATAATTTCTGGTTTTTCATTGGTTCTTAGACTATTTATATTGAATAATTATCAATCTGATTGGATTTACATATACCAGATTTTTATATTTCTTTATATGTTGCATTTCTTTCTTTCTTTCTTTTTTTTTTTTTTGTTCTTCTTCCCTGTTTTCTGCATTCTTTGGGATTTTTTTACTTTTAAAATTTTAAATTTTTGTTTTTTGGGGGGATTTTTAAAATGATTTTCTCCATCATCAGTTTATTAGCTATTACTTTTTGAATTGTTTGTTAGTAGTTGCTTTAGGGTTTATCATAGTCTACCTTTAAATAATGTCATACCAGTTAATATGCATCACAGTAACCTTGCTATGTTGTACCCCCACTTCCTCTTTGCCTTTCTGTTATTGTATATTTTGCTTCTACGTATGTTACACCCTCCTACAGTATTATTTTTTAAACCATTATCTTATTTCTATGTATAAGATTTGATAGTACAGTCAAGCTTTTTATTTAAATAAAAGAGAAAAAATTATTTTACATTTCCCCATGTAGTTGTTATTTCTGGTACTTTTCATTAGTTTGTGTAGGTTCATATTTTGCTATGATATCATTTTTCTTCTTCCCGAATAACTTTTAACATTTATTGTAGCACAAATCTGCTGTTGCTGATTTTGTGGCTTTTGTGTGTCTGAAAACATCATTTATTTTCCTTTCATTTGTGAAAAATATTTTTGCTGGATATATAATTCTAGTTTGAATTTATTTGCCCTTCAACACTGAAAGATATTTCTTCACTGTGCTCTGGCTTGCATTGTTTTTGACAAATCTTTGTTTCTCTGTAAGTAACATGTCTTTTAGCCTCTAGCTTCTCTTAAGATTTTTCTTTATTGATTCATAAAGAAATTTTACCATAATGTATTATGGTATGACTTTTGTCTTATTTCTTGTGCCTGGATTTCTTTGAACTTGGATCTGTGGGTTTATCATTTTTATCAAATCTGGAAAATTTTCAGCCATCATTGCTTTAAGTAACTTTTCTGTCCCATCTTTCTTCCATTCTCTCAAGGATTGCAATTACATGCATATTGAATCAAAACTGTTTAAAGTTTTCCTATACCTCAGTGAAGTTGTGCACTATATTCAGCCTTTTTATTTTTGTGTTTCATCTTTCATCTTGGACTGTTTTATGATTTCAAATTCACTTATCTTTTCTCTTTTGGTATCTAATCTGCTGTTAGCCAAATCCATTGTACTTTTCATCTTCATACAGTGTTTTCATTTTTGGAAGTCCAAACATTCTGTTTCTTTTTTATATTTCCATGTCTCTTTTTAGCATGATCATTCTTTCCTTTAACTTCTTGAATATATGGAGTACAGTTATAATAACTTTTAATCTATCCTTGCCTACTGATTCTATAGTCTCTATCATTTCTAGGTCTATTTTTATTGACTTAATTTTCTCCTTATATGGGCCATATTTTCCTGCTTCTTTGTTATCTGCTAATTTTTCTGAATGTCAGATTTTGTGAGTTTTCCTTATTTAGTTCTAGATATTTTTGTATTTCTATTAATATTTTTGAATTTTTCAGGGCAAACAACTCATTCAATTTACTTAGGACTGTCTCAGTTTTTAAATTAAACATTCTATATCCCAGGAATCCTCCCATTTAGGGAAAACTGGGATCATTAGTGAGGCTAGTCTAGTACCATTATTGTAGGGCCAAATTGCCCCACTACTGAGGAAATACCCTTCTGAGTCATCTGCCTGATTCCCTTTGGATTATGAAGTTTTCCATACTGGCAGTGAGGGAAAGAATTGTGGAAGTTCTAGGGGTTTTTCCTTTTGCTAATATCAGGTGGTTCTTTTCCTTGTTTTTCTTTCCTCACACACGTATGCTCAGAAGTAACTTGTTGAAGACTTGATCAAGGGTAACCCTTCGCTGATCTCTGGAGCTTGCTCTATGCAGCTCTTCCTTTTCTGGTACTCTGCCCTGTGAACTCTCACTGCCTTGGTCTCCCTAGAATTCTAGTGTCATCTGCTTATCTTAGGGAGACAATTAGGCTCTAACTGGACTCACTTTCTCTGAGTTGCAGCCTGGAAAGTTTCTCCAGGTTGTAAACTGGGGAAATCATATGACTCATTTCATTGGTTTCTTCTATCTCACAGATCACTGCCTAGCATGGTGTTTTTGGAAGAAAATGGGTATTAGTGTCAGAATACCTGGGTTGAAATCTCACCTTCACTTCATATGACCTGAGACACTTAACTAATGCATTAACACCCTGAGCTTCTGATTCCTCATCTGTAGAATGAAGATAGTAAGAAAGCCTGAGGAAAACTCTGTATTTGTAAATTCTTCGTCAAGTGTAAACTTTATGCAAATATAAATTGGTTCATTGATTATCTTTCAATAAAAATAAAATTACAGAAGCCTTTTATTCTCAGGTGAAAGGAAACATACTAGTACACAGCTTCAGCTTCACCATTTGCAAGATATTTATTTTGTCAGAAATTTCATTTGACCACTGTAGTAATCTATGGTGTAGTCTGTGACACCAAAGTTGGTACATTTAGGAGTTTAAATGATTTTGTTCGTGTACACAGTTGGTATTCGGCAGTAATATAATTCTCCACTGTAATATACAAGCTTACTTAATACTTTACAGTAATGACAGACAAAATATATAAGGAGAAAATTTGGACATATAACGACTGATCTAATACATCTAATAACATCTAATGATATTCTTTTCCACATACATCTGTAGAGATAATTCTGTAAATGCATAAAGAATGAAGAAATCCAAGGGGCCATGTTTATTTTATTGCAGCTTCTAAATCTGTAAATCATCCACCTGTGCAAGTGAGATTTAGTATGTGTATATTTGGTGACTCTTGGAGTAACTGCATTTTTCAAATGACCATTTTAGGTAGACATCATGGATTGCTTATTCAGCAGCCATCCCACATTTCCTCGGTGGCAGATATATATCTATATCTATATAGATATAGATCTGTTTTTTTATATTTCTTTATACATATATATTATATATAAATAGATATATTTATATTTCTTTTTATATTTCCTTATATATACATATATATAAAAATAAATATATATATATTTTTTGGTGGCAAAGATTTTGTTTAGATACTCACCTATCTTCCCTTCCCCTAGCTCAGTTGTAGATCCTGATTAGAGTAAATCAGTAATGACCATATATTTATAAAATTAATCCCTGTTGAGGCATGCAGCTATAAATCAATTTTTTCCACCATTGATGTAAGCATTTTACTGTGTGCATATATTAAAATGCTTCAATCTATTTACTTGTAAATGTTAAAGTGGTTGTTATTATGATTTTAATATTATTGCTTTAATGGTTATATGTTAATGGTTGTTATTATTATTATTGCTGTTATGACACTAATGTCATGAACAGTCTTATACATGTCCCTTGGAATTATAATTTCTTTCTTTCTTTCTTTCTTTTTCTTTCTTTCTTTCTTTCTTTCTTTCTTTCTTTCTTTCTTTCTTTCTTTCTTTCTTTCTCTTTCTTTCTTTCTTTCTTTCTTTCTTTCTTTCTTCTTTCTTTCTTTCTCTTTCTTTCTTTCTTTCTTTCTTTCTTTCTTTTTCTTTCTTTTTTTCTCTTTCTTTCTTTCTTTCTTTCTTTCTTTCTTTCTTTCTTTCTTCTTTCATTTTTTCTTTCTTTAAATAAAGAATTTTTGACTTGTTTATCCTCTCTGCTATATTTTGATTTTCTCTTTTGTTATTTTTCTATTTCTATTTTTTCCTATTTTTGAATAAGAGTTTGTCCTGTTTATCTAAAATGTGATTTGTTTGAAGCAGAATCAGACCTATAAATACAGAGAACAAACTGATGGTTGTTGGGGCTAGGGTAGGGGGATGGGCAAAATAGGTAAGGGGAATGGGACATACAGGCTTCCAGTTATGGAATGAATAAGTTATGGGACTAAAAAGCACAGCATAAGGAATATAATTAATAATATTGTATAGTGATGTATTGGGACAGATGGTAGCTACACTTGTGATGAACATAACATAATGCATAAACTTGTTGAATCACTATGTTGTACACCTGAAACTAATGTAATATTGTATGTCAACTACCCTCAAAAAATTGATTTTTTTTTTAGAGAGCATGAGTGGGGTGGGGGGAGGGGCAGCAGGAGAGGGAGAGAGAGAAGAGGCTCCATACTCAACACAGAGAGACAAAGGTGAGACTCAGTCTCACAAATCTAAGATCATGACCTGAGCCGAAGTCAAGATTCAGATATTTAACCAACTTGAGCCACCCAGGTGCCCCCAAAGAATTGATTTGTTTTAAATATTTGCATGTTTTCTTCCTAATATGAATTGGACTTTCATGAACATTTGGCAGTTTCAGCACTTAACTGGCACCTGTAAATGCTGTTTTTTTTCTTATTTTTCATTGAGGTATAATTGACATATATTAGTTTCAGGTGTACAACATAAAGATTTGATATTTGCATATGTTGTAGAATGACCAAAATAAGTCTTGTTAGCACCCATCCCCCTCCATAATTACAAAAAAATTTTTCTTGTGATGAGGACCTTTAAGATCTACTCTTTTAGTGACGTTCAAATATGCAATACAGTATTATTATCTGTAGTCACCATGCTGCACATTATATCTCCATGACTTATAACTGGAAGCTTGTACATTTTGGACCCCTTCACCCATTTTGCCTATTCCCACACTCTGCCTCTGATAACCATCAGTTTGTTCTTTGAGCTCATTTAAAAAATCAAAAACAAAAACATTTATTTATTTATTTTTAGGGGGGAATGAGAGAGACAGCGAGAGGGCAGGGGGAGGGGCAGAGGGAGAAGGAGAGAAAGAATCTTAAGCAGACTCCATGCCGAGCATGGAGCCCATGTTTTGTTTTGCTTTAGATTACACATATAAGTGGAATCATACAATATTTGTCTTTCTCAGTCTGACTTATTTCACTTAGCATAATGCCCTTCATGTTCTCACAAATTGCAAGGTTTCTTTCTTTATGGCAGAATAATATTCCATTGTATACATATGCCACATCTTCTGAATCCACTCATCCCCTGAGGAACACTTGTTTCTTTTTCTTTTTTTTAAAGATTTTATTTATTTGTCAGAGAGAGAGAGAAAGAGAGAGCATAAGCAGAGGGAGCAGCAGAGGGAGAAGCAGGCTCCCCGTGGAGCAGGGAGCCTGATGCGGGACTCGATCCAAGAACCCTGGGACCATGACCTGTGTGGAAGGCAGACACTTAACGACTGAGCCACCCAGGCATCCTGAGGAACACTTGTTTCTATACCTTGGTTATATCTTGGTTATTGTAAATAATGCTGAAATGAACAAGGGGGTACAGATGCCTTTTCAACTTAGTGTTTTTGTTTCTCACTATTTCTATTCAAGAAAGTGCTGAAGAGGTCATCCAAGGCAATATAAAAGAAGAAAAAATAGACATTTTTGCATTGACCATTTTAATTTTATCTTTATATATGTCAGTTATTTTACAAATAACTTATAGAATCAAGTAAAAAAGGATAGGGACAAACAAGGATTTTAGAAATTTTAGTAAGAATTTAAAAATGGCAAGCTGAAAATATTATTCCAGATTTTCCTGGTTTTGAAAATATATTAATAAAGATAAATATGCCTCAAAGAAGAAATGTTTTCAAATGCAACTAACTATTCATCCCTGTAAATACTCATCCAATTTGAAAATATTGATTTATTTATTATTACTTCAGTTTTTTCTTGTATGTGCATTCTCAAAATCAATGCTTCTGAAAAATTGGAAGGCTCATCATTTTGTTAAAGAGGATTGCCTATGTTCTTTGCTCCATAATTGCAAAACATTTTCTTTTTTCAGAATTACAAACACTAATTAGGATAATCAATTCAATAAGCTTTAAAAAACATTTCTATGTCATTTATTTACGTCTAATCATCTCTACACCTTCCTTCAGCATGTGAAAACTATATTTTGGAGGCAAAAGCTAGAGATATTTGCTATAAGGATCACTGGAAAAAATGGGAGAGTCAGGCAAACAGCATATATTTGAGAAGGGAGCAGAGAGAGGGCATAATAATAAAAGAGGATATCTCAGACATTTTCTTTCTAATTTATATTTTAAATGTTTTATGACAAGTGCACCATGCTTCATAAAAAAGATGAAATTTTTTAAAATTTAAACTTATTTTCTGATCAAGATAGAGCTAATTTTAGTCCTATGGAAATTAATATTTATCATTCTGTCATTGTGTATATTTAGGTACTTATTTGGTCATCTCAATTATTACTTAAGATTTGACTTTCCACAAGTCAATAAACTTTGTAAGGAAGAAATACTATGTCATCCTGTTTTCATTTAAGGTGATTTTGATGCAAACATGATTCACTAAAGGAGAAGTTTATGGCAAGGGATGATGGTGGAATCTAGAACTAGAGTTATAAAAGCATAACAGAGCTGAGCCTCTACCCTTTTCAGCTATCACTGCCATTGTGCTGTGTAACAAAGAGTCCCAAGCTGTGTGGCTTAAAACAACAAGCTCTTATTTCTCACTCACAGGTCTGTTGGGCAACTGTCACTGTGCTGGGCGAGTCTGGGCTCCAGGCAACTAGAAGATTCAGGTATTTTCTCCTCACGGATCTCCTTCTCAGGTCTCAGGGTGATCACTATAGCATAAGTGTTCAAGGAGTTAACATAAACATGTCTGTGGCTTATGCTACCATATGTGTGCTAATATTCCATTGGCCAAAGTGATTCCCAAAGGCCACTATCAGAGGGGTGGGAAAGTAGATCCCATCCAAAGTGGGAGGACACTGAAAGTTACATGGCAAAGCATGTGACTATATATTTTTATTATTCTTCACATTACTGGGATACATAATCCAATCTACCACGGCTTTCATGGGGGGTAATGTGGGACTCAAGGCTATTCTGAGGTCCTTCATGAAGGATTTTGTAGCCTTAATTTGAGAGAATTACCTAATTCATTTAACCTATATTCTTCCCTCTTCATTATCCCCTTGACAACCAGGATCATTGAGACTCTGGGCAGTGACATGATCCTGTTTCTCATCTATTGTTTGAAAACTCCAAGGGATCCCAAATGGCCATGTGGCAATATCAGCTTTCAATTTAGAGAAACTATTATTTGCTATCATGACAGAAGCATCTCACTCTTAGATTTAAAACTTTCAGATGTGCAGAGCTGGAGTCTTTTATCAGAAGAGCCAACATTTTTAGCGTGAGTCATGTGCTGTAATTGTGCATGGTGGCATCTTTGCTCTCATGTTCTTTTATTTTGACTTTAAGGGAATCATTCCTACTTATTGGTTATTTACTTGAATCATATGCTATATCATTAGGACAATCTTGCAGGATTCATTCATTCATTCATTCATTTATTCATTCATTCATTTTGGATTTGTCTTGGATCGATAGCCAAGTATCAACAAAGCATTCTGATAATTTAATAGATCAACTGCTTATAGATGATAAGTACATGATGTGATCAGTAAACGCCATTTCAATTTTAATTGGTGGCTACAATAAGAGTGAGAATATTTTTAACATGCCAAAAAAATGCTTAGTTTCCTTCAATAATGTCCTTGACATTTCCCAATTAGGTGATTCACTGGAAGCTGTTTGGGGCCCAGCCCAGGTATTAGTTGTGTGGATCGATGTCACTTAATTTCTCAATGGAATTCTATTCCCTTATTTGCAAAATGGAAACAAAGAAGTCTAGTTGGCTTTTGTAGATCACACACAGATTCATCTGCCAAAATCCAATTAAAAGTCCAGAAAGAAGTTTTCTAAAAAGTCCAACAAGAGAACGGAAGAGAAGAGATCAACTGGGAAATCAAGAAATTTTGTTGCTTTTAATTAAAAAATTTTTAACAAAATTACATATTAGGTGTCCTACATGATGTTTTTATATACATGTATAGAGTTAAATAATTACTTCAGTCGAGCTAATTAATATATCCATTTCCTCACATAATCACCTTTTTTTGGGTTTTTAATTTTTTACTTGTTTTTTTCTTCTTTTTTGTGATGAGATCACCTGAAATCTACTCTCTTAGAAACTTAAGATGGAAAAGGAGTCAATGAGCAGAACCTGCTCCATAAAATTGGTGAAAAATGAAAGCCAAATGGTTTTTTTAACCAAAGCAACCCTTTGAGCTTCAGAAGGCCAGAAAGTCTCAGGAACTAAAGGATCCCAAAACTTGAAAGGATGAGATGGATGAGTAGATGAGAAACAAGAGTAATGGTTGAAAGTCTGTGCGAGGAGTAGCTCTCTGTGTGACCACCTCTCCCTGCTCCTGATTTTCCTTCTTGATTGAGGTGTATGGACAAAACTATCAACCTATGCCCATAGTGTTCCAGCCTGCTTGTGATCTTCCCTTCCCTACAAACTTTGAACTTACTTAGCCAGCCCCAACAGTTGTGTAAGCCAGTTCCTTGGATGATTCTCTTTATATATGCATATATGGATAGCTATATCTGTCTATATTCCTATCTTTATATCTCCTATTGGCTCTGCTTCTCTGGTTGAACTATGACTTATACAGATCATCAGTATGTTTCTAACTTGGCTTCCAGAATGCCAACTGGAATGACTGGTACTGCCACTTGGGTGAAATGTTGGGTGTCCCCAACATTCATTCACTCATTCATTCATTTTCCCAAAAACTAAGAATGTGGAAGAGCAGAAGATGTTCAGGATGTCCAGCCAGCTGCCATTTCTCATCCTAACATGCCCTGTCACCATGGCTCCGTGGCTCACGTGGGTTTACTCCTCTTGTCTGTATCAGCCAGGAAAATAGGAGCATAAATATTTAACCTTCAAAAAAGGGACTCATTTACTGGAACTCTGAATGTATGAATGAGGGTTATAAATCTTTCTGAGGTATTTCAATATGCATAAGAGAATGAAACCACATGAATGACGGAGCTAACTTTAACCTTTGATTGTTTAAAAGCATGGTCTTTTCCCCCTCTCTCTCAAAAAAGGGGCCCTCTGAACATAACCTCTATTGTCAGACATACATGATGAAATTTATCTTTTAAAGTGGCCCCTGTTTCTTTTCTTTCCCCCTGTACACTGAAATTTATATCAAGTCTGTCAAGAAGCTGAAAGGAAATTATATTTTACAGCTGCCTATAGGTTTTGTTATGCTGGAAGAGAATCATTTTACTTTGCTCACAATAGACTGAAAGGCAAATTCTTGTTCTTTGGCTGTCTGTCAATAAGAGAGGGCAGAGGGGGGTCTTCAGGACAAAGATAGGCGACAGAATCCTGTAGACCAAGGTCCATTGTGCTACTTATGTGTTCTTTTGAAGGGTTTATATTTAATTAAAAGAATCTGTTAATCAGCAAAGAGGAATTGAATTTCTTCTCTATGTACAATGCTGTCTTAAATGCTAAGACAAAATTTAATCTAAGTAGATGTAGAGATTGGGCAAAAATGCTTGTAAGGGGGCGCCTGGGTGGCTCAGTCGGTTAAGCGTCTGCCTTCGGCTCAGGTCATGATCCCAGGGTCCTGGGATCGAGCCCCGCATCGGGCTCCCTGCTCTGCGGGAGGCCTGCTTCTCCCTCTCCCACTCCCCCTGCTTGTGTTCCCTCTCTCGCTGTGTCTCTCTCTGTCAAATAAATAAATAAAATCTTAAAAAAAAAAATGCTTGTAAGACTCAAACTTGGGAGCGAACAATAGAGCTGATGCAACAGGATGGGTTCAGGGACTGGAGGGTCTCTCCTGTGTAGTTGGCTTTATGTGATATTTTATTTAACTTTATGATCTTGTTACAGTCCTTATTCCACACAGGAGAATATTGAAATTTGAAGTTTTAAATTCCCCCAAGTCACTCATTTGGGAAGTGGAAAGAACCTTATGAGGCCGGCCGTAGGTTTTTTCCACCTCTTGGTTTTTGTTTGGATTTATTTTCATAGATCCTCTTTTTTTTTTAAAGATTTTATTTATTTATTTGACACAGAGAGAGAGATAGAGAGCACAAGCAGGGGGGGTGGCAGGCAGAGGCAGAGGGAGAAGCAGGTTCTCCGCAGAGCAGGGTGAGCCTGATGTGGGACTCGATCCCAGCACTCTGGGATCATGAGCTGAGCTGAAGGCAGTCGCTTAACCAACTGAGCCATCCAGGCGCCCTATTTCCATAGATCTTTACTGAACACCTCGTATAGATTAGTCGCTATGCCTGACATCAGGATATTTAGAGCATTTTTATTAAAAGAGCTTTTTTTATTATCATCTTATCAAATACCTAATTTACAGTACAGGCATATTTCATTTTATTGCCCTTTGCTTTATTGCACTTGGCAGATACTGTATTATTATTTTTTAAAGATTTATTTATTTATTTGAGAAAGAGAGAGAGAGGGCATGAGCAGGAGGGGTAGAGGGAGAGGGAGAGAGAAGCTCAAGCCAACTTTGTAGTGAGTAGGGAGCCCGATGCGGGCGGGGCTCGATCTCATGACCCTGAGATCATAACCCGAGCCAAAACCAAGAGTCAGATGCTTAACTGACTGAGCCACCCAGGTGCCCCAACAGTGCATTTTTTTTTTTTTTTTTTTTTTACAGATTGAAGGTTTGTGGCAACTGTGTGTGGAACAAATCCATCAGTATCACTTTGCTACAAACACTCACTTGATGTCTCTGTGCCACATTTTGATAATTCTCACAATATTTCAAAACTTTTCATTATTATTATATTTGTTATGGTGATCTGCAATCAGGGATCTTTGATGTTACCCTTGTAGTTGTTTTGGGGTGCCACTAACCGCTCCCACATGGTGGCAAACTTAACTGATAAATGTGTGTGTGTTCTCACTGCTCCACCAACCGGCTGTCCCCCATCTCTCTCCCTCTCCTCGGGCCTCCTCACTCCCTGAGACACAACAATATTGAAATTAGACCAGTTGATAACCCTACAATGGCCTCTAAATCTTCAAGTGAAAAGAAGAGCCATGTGTCTTTCACTTTAAATCACTTTAAAAGCTGAAAATGATTGAGCTTAGTGAGGAAGGCAGTCGAAAGCTAAGATAAGCCAAGAGCTAGGCCTCTGGTGCCAAACAGCCAAGCTGTGAACGCAAAAGAAAAGTTCTCGAAGGAAATTAAAAGTGCTTCTCCAGTGAACGCACGAATGATCAGAAAGCAAAGCAGCCTTACTGCTGATATGGAGAACGTTTCAGAGGTCTGGATAGAAGACCACACCAGCCACAACATTCTCTTAAGCCAAAGCCTAGTCCACAGCCAGGCCCTAACTCTCTTCTATTCTGTCAAGTCTGAGGGAGATGGGGAAGCTGCAGAAGGAAAATTCGAAGCCAGCAGAGGTGGGGTCATGAGTTTAAGGAAAGAGGCCATCTCCATAACATCAACATGCAAGGTGAAGCAGCAGGTGCTGATGGAGAAGCCGTATAGCAAAATGGAGGCAAGACCCTCCACCAGCGAAAAGATTATGACTTGCTGAAAGCTCAGATGGTGGTTGGCAGATTTTAGCAATAAAATATTTTATAAGAGATTTTATTTACTTATTTGAGAAACAGTGAGCATGAGAGGGAGAAGCAAACTCCCTACTGAGCGTGGAGTGAGATGAGGGGCTGGATTCCCAGGACCCTGAGACCATGACCTGAGCTGAAGGCAGATGCTTAACTGACTGAGCCACCCAGGTGCTCTAGCAATGAAGTATTTTTAATTCAGTTATGCATATTGATTTTAGGCCTAATGCTGTTATATGCTTAATAGACTACAGTATAGTATAACCATAAATTTTATATGCACTGGGAAACAAAACACTTCTTTGCCTTGTTTTATTGTTACATTCAGCATTCACTTTATTGCCATGGTCTGGAAGAGAAGCTGTAACATCTCCGAGGTTTGCTTGTATTATATTTATTGATGGCTAGAATTAACTTCATATTAAACCTGTATAAGCCCTGATTTGAAAGACAGTTTCCATCAGGGAAACACATTTATTTGTTGCTAAAATTTTAGGTTTGACTTATTCTCCTTCACCTCCTCTTTCCTTGATATTTCCCATTGGAACACACGGTGCCCTTTGCACCCTGATGCTCAAAACAACACTTCAGGTGACATCCCCGAGTCTTCCCTTTCCCTTATCCCCCAAACATGATGCCTTCCCAAATTTTATCTGCACTGACAGTACCTGTCAGCCTCTTGCAACTTCCTCTTTGCTTCTTCTGCCTTCTTACTCCTAGATTCTCTGGTGATACCCTTGCTGCCTCCACGTTTGCCCTAACCAATCCATTTTCCTCTTCAAACCTATGAGAATTTTTTTTTTTTCAAACATAAATGATCCCTACTCTGAGCTCTTCTGGGTTTCTCATTTTTCTTGGAATAATCTCCAAACCCTGCCATGGGCACCAGGTCTTCATGATCTGGCCCTTTCTGATCTCTGCCCTCACCTTGTGTCCCTTGCCCCTTGCCCCCTCCCTGAGAAGCTCTATCTGTGCTGCTCCTTCCTGTTCCAGGAGCATGCCAGAGCCTTTCCTGCATCCGGGCCTTCACACCTGATGCGTGTGCCCTCCCCTCCTCAGCTCTGCTGAATGACTGGCTTCTTCCTAATCTGCAAGTCCTCATGCAAATGCCACCTTCTCAAGGAGACCTTCATCTCCTGCTTATGACCAGCCCCCACTACTTTATGCCCCAACTCGTCTTGGCAGCAATAATGACAGTTGTAATTGGCTCCATCACTTGGTTATCATGAAAAGGCCCCGTCTGTTTGTTTTCTGCTATAGACCCAACATGCGGAATAGCGCTTGGCACCAAGGAGTTACAGAATAAATATCTACTAAATGGATAGAGTAGGGTACTGAGTAGGTTGCTCTGAAAGTTGAAATTGAGGAGAATAAAGAACCGATGAGCTCTAGGAACCTGAACCTATTTTTGCCAGTTATTCCTGTGCAGGCTTTAGACCAGCAGGGTTGAGACTAGCTTCTGCTCAAAGAGAAAACACAACAGTCTTTACAGTGTTCCATCTCGAAGGCAGCGTGTGTCCTTAGGCCCCTGAGGTTGGTGCTTGGTGCCTGGTCTGCATCGGTCTGGGAAGAGGGCCTGGGACACAGGCATGAAGGATAGTCTTCCTTTAGGGGAGCAGAATAATTAAGGGGGTGAACATGGTGACCAGGGTGCCTGGAGGAAAATAAGAGTACCTACCTCACAGTGTTGTTTGGAAGAGTTAATGAGTTTATATTTGTAACTTTGTATCGCCTGGTGTGAAGTACCTGCCAAATAAATGGCAAAAACATAAAAATAAAAAGAAATAAAAATACTCCCTTCCTTCCAGAAGCTGATAGGTTTTTTGATTGCTTATCCCTGCCTTGGTTTTAAGCTTCATCAAAAACCCTCTTGGCTAAATTCTTGCTCACTTTTCTTGCCCAGTGCCTGGAAGGTCTGTGGCCACTGGGTCTTAAACTGGCTTGGCTTCTGGTTTTCTGATGGTCCTCTCCATTTTTCCTTTTATTTTCTCTCCCTCTTTTTTAAAATTTATCTATCAGCCTAACAAAGGGTGTATCTTTTCAGAGCAGAAACTGAAATTATTTGTCCCATGTCTTCGACACATGGCATGATGCCTCATTCATGATGGATGTGTAGTGAATGAACGAATAAATAATAGTTGGATCTCTGGAAGCTCAATCTGACCCCTGGGCTCTGAACCCGCTGCCTATCCAGACCTTGCTTCTTTAAGTGTCCTTTAATCTTTTAAGACTTTCCTTAGCACTTCTAGCCTCTTATATATATGGAGGGGGAAAATGGGGGTAAGGGGAGGTAAGGAGAGGCTATAATTCTCTTATTATAAGTTAAACATCTTCCATTATAAAATGCCTTAATTAATTAATTAATTTATTTATTTATTTATTTAAAGGAGGGAGAGGGTCAGAGGCAGAGGGAGAGAGAGAATCTTAAGCAGCCTCCATGCCCAGTGCAGAGCCCCAGGCAGGGCTCAATCCCAGGACCCTGAGATCATGATCTGAGCTGAAATCAGGAGTCAGTCACTTAACCAAGCGAGCTACCCAGGCGCCCCCATACAGTTCTTTTTTTTTTTTTTTTTAACACCCTTACGGTTCTTCCTTAAAGCTTATTTAGCTAAACTGTTGTTTGAATTTATTTTTCCTTGTGACAAGGAAACTTCTAGCAGCTGAAATGGTACCATTTGACTCAAACTTTCTTCTGGAATTCGTTGTGGTCCCTCAGGGAACTTAATTGTCATTTCGGTTCCTGAAAGCAGAAACAATATTTGAAAAGTCTCACTTTTTAATCAGTTGAGTTAACATGAACGTTTGACCTCTAAACCAAACCTTGAAACGCTCAACTTGGCAATTTATTACTTCTGTAGTTATTGCTATTAGACCAGCCCTAAGAACAAGGAACTCATCTAAAACACATTGTTCATCTGCTGTTGCTATTAAGACAGGAACAAACCTACATGACATCAAGCAAGTGGTCATTTGGGCAGACAGCAAAACGGGGCGACCTGGAGTCACCATCGACACTCCACAGTGTGACCTCATTGTCCCTTATCAAACTAGCCATAAAAATCAGTCTTTTAGTGAAAGACGTATCTTTTCTTGGAGATGAGAATGGTTATGTACATGAATTCTACCTCTGACCTCTCAGAGGTAAACTAAACTCATCATTCAATTTGAAGAATTAAAAACAGCCCAAACACTTCAGCAGAAGATCAAATGGAAGAAAAATTTAATACGAAAAAAATGTTTTTTTTTTGTTCCATTTGTGGGTATATGAGTACTACTTGATTTCTGGTTAAACAGACAAAACTGTTTCCTTTTTGGAAATGCACTTAAATAAGCCATAATACTGGTGTGGCTATTCCAGTTCTAAGTGGGACTTCAAAGTTTAACTTAAATGTAAAAGTCTCCATGACCGAAAGTCCTGATGAGATTCAAATGCTGTAAGCTTCTGACTGTTTCATCTTCATTATTTTTCTGAGTGCATGGAACTGCTAGACTTTTCTCAGAGTGAATGAGGGGCTATAGTTCTCTTATTATAAGCTAAACATCTTCCAATATAAAATGCATTTATTGATTGATTGATTTATCTATTTGAGAGAGAGAGAGAAAAAGTGTGAGCAGGGGGAGGGGCAGAGGGAGAGGGAGAGAGAATCCTCAAGCAGACTCCCAGCTGAGCACAGAGCGGGATGTGGGGTTCAATCCCAGGACCCTGAGATCATGACCTGAGCCGAAATCAAGAGTTGGAGGCTTAACTCCCTGAGCCACCCAGGCTCAGCAACTAAAATGCCTTTATTTATTTATTTATTTAAAGATTTTATTTATTTTTCAATAGAGAGAGAGAGACAACGAGAGAGGGAACATAAGCAGGGGGAGTGGGAGAGGGAGAAGCAGGCTTCCCACTGAGCAGGGAGCCCGATGCGGGGCTCGATCCCAGGACCCTGGGATCATGACCTGAGCTGAAGGCAGACGCTTAACGACTGAACCACCCAGGCGCCCTAAAATGCCTTTAAAAGAGAAATTTGTACTGGTAGGAATTTGGTGGAGGGAGTAGGGAAAAAAAAAAAAGTAGAAATGCTTGGACTGTTCTCACTGCAAAGGTTTTCCTGAAATCCTCATTATTCTTTTAATACACAACAAGCTTATCTCCCTGGTTTTGTAATTCACAACATAGTAACAATAAAAATAGAAGTTTGGGGTTACTCCAGGTAGGTAAACCAGCAGCCACATGGATTGTCCACCCATAGCCTGGCAAGAAGAGAGGATTAAGAAAAGAAACAGCAACAACATTTTTACAAAGTAGCAATTAGAGAAAAGGAATTCTTTAGGGCCATTTAGTACAGGGGTAAACTGTCTTCTGAGGACACTCCTGTTGCAGCTGAATGCTAAATTTGATATTCATTATAATGATTCCTAGAGGCAATTGCAATTATTTCAATATGTGTTAATAACGGATTTCACAGTTAGCAGGGTTCCATTCCAAAATGTTCAAAAATGGGTATGTTTGGCTGTTCAAAGTGTTAAGCTTTAATCACCAGAAAATTTCCTCATTAGAAATATGTTATCCTGCAGTAATGCTATATAAGCATGTCAAAGAAATAATAATTGATAAAAAAATAATTAATAATCAACTTAACCTTGAGAGCTTACTCCCTTCCAGGCACTGTCTGGAAGACTTTACAGGATTGTCTCGTCTAATTCTTAAAGTAATCCATGAAGTACTACTGTTTTCTTCATGAGTACACTGGAGAACAGAGAGGGTAATAAGCATCTTACCTCGAATCACACAGTAGAGGAGGAATTCAATGCTCATGCTTTAAACTCTAATACCCCATCATCTGTGAGGTTACAGAATGATCCAGTTCCAAGTTCCAGTCTGAAGGGCCCATACGGAGTTCCAAGGGGGAAAAATATCACTGATATAAAAATATTGGTAATCTGTAATTTTTTAAAGATTTTATTTATTTATTTGAGAGAGAGAGAGGAGGAGCAGGGGTGGGGGTTGGGACAGAGGGAGAGGGAGAAGCAGGCTCCCTGCTGAGTAGGGAGCCCTACGTGGAGCTCAATCCCCGGACCCTGAGATTATGACCCAAGGCCAAGGCAGACACTTACCTGACTGAGCCACCCAGGCACTCCTGTAATTTTTTTTAAATTAAAAATCCAGAAAACAAGTATATTGCATGGAATTTTAGTGTCAACATGCATTTTATGATATTGTACAATACCTAATCATATATAACTTTGGCATCACAGTCAGCTGTCATCAGTGAATACATGATTCCATGAAACAGAATTCTAGGAACTCTAAGTGAATTGAATATTTTATGTAAGAAAAGGAGATGGGAAGCCAAACACTAGGAATCCTGTGGGTACACATTTTACTTCTTCAAAGAGTTAATTTCAAGAAACCACAGTTCAATACTTTTTGGAACCTACTACAGAGAATGGAAAATTCACTTGTGAGTACTAAGGCCTGAAAAGTTTAAGCAATATAAGCTCATGAGGGACATAAAAATGCCCTTGATAATTTATTCATTATAGAACAAAGAATGGAGACTTGTGTAATATGCAAGATTTTCTTCCCAAAAGCATATGCTGAGTAAAGGGAAAGGAGTGCAGACCTTATTCCTATTTCTATTCTTATCAAGTGCAAATTCTCTACCCCGGCCCCCCCCCAAGTGCTGTTTGATCTGGCCATATTCACCCTCACTCTTCCTCTTCCCACCCCTGCTTTCCTTCCTGAAATGCGTGGGGCACTTCCTCCCCTCCAGGCCCCCGGGCCCTCCTTCCTTCTGTCCAGGACCCTGTCTAATATACAAACCTCAATTTCAAGTTTCAGATGCTATTTCCCCTGGAAAACCTGCCTTAGGGAAGGTGCCACTGTGTGATCCTTCGGGATAGCATTGAACAGCACTTGGGGGCCACAGTAGAGAATTTGCACTTGACTGTCACTGCTTGATGGAGCATGCCTCTGGTCCTTCTCTCCTTAGGCTGTAAGCTCTGTGTGCACTGGGATTGTATCTGTCAAGTTTGTCATTGTAGCCCCGGATCATAACATATGAGAGGCAATGAATGTCTTTTGTTTGAACTCATAAACACATGCATGATTTAATTATAACCTCACAGTATTCTACAGAGGGTTCCGTTGATGAAGTTTGCTCACCTGTTTACCATCACAGCAACACCATGTCCTCTAAGATGGCAGCCAGGTGCCTGGGATTGCCACCCCGTCTTTGTCACACGTGACCCAACAAGGTGGGTTTCCCCCTCCGCTGGTTTCTAAGTTCATTAATCTGAGAAGTTTCCTAGGGAAATTTAAAATAAAATTATGTTCAATCAAACATTTGATTAACAACTTTTAATAGAGAGAATAACATTCTTTGGGCTGCGTCTGGAGACCCTGGGAACTATGGCCCCATAGAGACAAAGCTCTCATGTGTCAGCAAAGGCGGTGTCTCCCCATCCCCAGGCACCAGCACTAGAAAAGGTTCTACTGTCATTTGAATCCTTTTTACTGACAATCTTCCTTTATCACTTGGTTTTCTGGAGGTTTGACAGATTTTTTTGTTGTTGTTGAATTGTATTCCTAAGCTTGGAGTGTGGGTTCCCCTTATTTATCATTCTGTCCTTGGTGTAAATTTCTCTTCAAGGCCACTTTTGCTTTTCCAACAGTAAGGCTCAGGTATATATAAATCAAGAAATGCAGACATTAGCAAAGCCTATTTATCTCTACTAATTTAAAGGTAAATATCAGTGCTAACAGGTGGGTTCTGGGAATGACTTTGGAGCAACTGTTAAAACAGGGGGCACTTCACAATTCAGCACAGTTCTTTTGCATTTTTCCCAGAGATGCAAAAGAAATAAGGCCCCAGGTCCTTACCACCGCATTCGAGATCTTTCACCTCTGGTCCCATACCCTTTGGAAGTTTTATCTCTTAGTCCTCTGCACACACAAATACATGTGAGCCAGGCAGATTCCTTTGTCTGCAACTTTGCTCACTTCCTCATTTGCTCACATTCCCCCACCCCTAACAATCTACCTGTTGAAATTACATTAATTTTTTTTTTTTTTTTGAGAGAGAGAGAGAGAATGAGCAGAGAGTGGCTGAGGGGAGAGAGAATCCCAATCCCAAGCAGGCTTCACACCCAGCTGGAGCCAGGCATGGGGTTCAAACACATGACCCTGAGATTATGACCTGAGCCGAAATCAAGAGTCAGAGCTCAACCGACTGAGCTACCCAGGCTCCCAGAAATTACATTGATTCTTAAAAGTCGACAAACAGCACATGGCGTAGCTACCTAAACATAGACTTTAGGATAACTTGTCAGAGTAGCATTTGCTCTGAAGGAGATGAATGTTCTTGTTGATGAAATCACTCCCTGGACAAAGGCAAGAGAGAAGAGGGGGAAGAACAAGTCCTTCTCTTGAAATAGGGTTAAACTGGCCCAGACTCCAAGTTGTGAAGATACTCAGAGCCTTTCTGGAGGGACCTATGCTTGGAAAATTGGAAGGAGGTCAGAAGCAAGGCAGGAAGCTTGCCCAGAAAAGTCCTCCCATCAAATTGAGCTTTGGCAAATAGTTCAGAGGCCCTAAGGCCATGATAGTATAGAATAATTGTGGTCATGTAAATGGCAGCTTTTTGTTTGTCAATTTGGAGAGTAACAGGCTCTCTCTTTGTTCAGGTCCAGAAGAGCTATTGGAGATCTGAATTCGCATTGGAGGTCTGACTTGTTTTTTACTAGGAACCTGGCAGCCTTCTGGGCACTCCCAAATTATCATAATTATTATTATAGTTTGAGAACAAACCCCACTTAGTTTCCCGAGGGCCTCTGTGTCTGGAACAAACCATGCCACTGATCTCTCTCCTGGCCTCACATAGAACAACAGAATATGCCTTTGTCTTAACAATGTTGTGCGTCCTATATACTTTTGAAGACAGCTGGGGAGGAGAGGCAAATGTACAGGGGATAAGGAACCTTCTGGAAGACAGGAATACATATTCAGACAGCTTTTCCTTTTGAAGATCAACATCGATAGAGCATCTCTGATGATAGTGATACCCTGTCTGAAATGCCACAGGGACCCCCTTCTCCCAGGACAAAGTAAAAAATGGGTAACCAAAGCTCAAGTACCAAAAACTGAACTGTTTGGGGAGATTGTACTTCTGGACACAGAAGCCACTGGGACTGTGCTTTGAGAATTATGGTTATGCATGAAGAATAGAGTACAGAATTCTGCTACAGTTCATTCAGGCTTGTGTTGCACTGAACTGAGCCTAACACGAGGAGGGCCTCTATTCTATCCATCTCCACCTGGAGAAGTTTCTGCAGGAGAGAGACTCGGGGAGCAACAGAACACTGAGGGGCAGAGACCTGAGGGAAGAGTGTTCTCAGGTGGGGGAAACAGAACACACTAATACTCTATTACTATGAGGAGGTGAGTTGAATCACAGGAGGACGATAGGGAAGTCATTGGTCCAGGTATTTTCAATATATTTTTGAAGCATGTGATGGCTCACAAACAGTACTCATATTCTGATGCCTTTTTAAATGCGTTATTCTGAAGAAAAAGTGCAGATTCACATGCAGTCTTAAGAAATAATATAGAGATCACAAGTACTCTTCACCCAGTATTCTCCATGGATAACATCTTGCATAACTACAGGGCAATATCACACCCAGGATATTGGCAGGGATACAATTCACCACAGATTTCCTTAGTTTTATAAGCACTCTTTTGTGCATCTGTGCACATGTGTGTAGTTCAGTGCAATTTTGTTACCTGTGTTGATTAGTGTGACCACCACCTCTATCAAGATTCAGAACAGTTGCATCACATGGATCCCTCCATCTTCCCTCTTATAGCCACCATCACCTTTATATCACTACCTCCAGCCCTGGCAACCACGGATCTGTTCTCCAACTCCCTTCAATTTTGTCATTTCAAGAATGTTATATAAATGGAATTATCCATGATGTAACTTCTAGGGATTGCCTATTTTCACTCAGCATGATTCTCTTGTGATTCATCCACATTGTTGTCCGTATCAATAGTTTGTTTGTTTGTTTCTTTATTTTTTGGCTGCGTAGTATTCCATGGAATGGGTGTACCAGAGTTTGTTTTACCTTTCACTCATTAAAGGATATTTGTTTCTAGTTTTTGGCATTTATGAATAAAATTCATACATGAGTAGACATCTATGGACAACTATTTGTATAATGTAAGTTTTTATTTCTTTGGCTCATTTGCTAGGTTGTATGGTAGGTATGTGTTTAGTTTTGTAAGAAACTACCAAAATCCTATCCAGCGTGACACTGCCATTTTACATTTCCATCAGCAATATGATGTTATTAGTTTTTTTTAAATTTTATTTTATCCATTCTGGTAGATGTGTAGTGCTATCTCAGGTTTTAATTTGCACTTCCCTAACAGATAATGATATTAAACATCTTATCATGTGCTTGTTTGCCCTCGGTATATCTTCTTCAGTAAAATGTCCATCCATGTCCTTGGTCTAGTTTCTAATTGGATTGTTTGGTTCTTTTGCTATTGAGTTTCGAGAGTTCTTCATATACTCTCAGTACAAGTCCTTTGCTGGATATGTGGTTCGCAAATATTTTCTCCTACTCAGTAGCTTATCTTTTCATCCTCTTAGCAGGGTCTTCCATTGAGCAGAAGTTTTTATTTTTAATGAAGTCCAAGTTATCAAATTTTCCTTTTATAGATTGTGTTTTTGGGGTCAAGTTAAGAACTCTTCTATTTTTCTAAAAATTTTATGTTTTACTTTTAAGTCTGTGATCCATTTTAAGTTAACTTTTGTATAGTGGGTGAGATTTAGGTTGATATTTATTTTTTTGTCTATGGATATCATTTGTTCCTGCCCCATTTGTTGAAAAGCTAACCTTCCTTCATTAAATTGCAATACATTTTAAAAATCTACACACTATTTTACATGACTTATCACATATAAATGTCACGTGGAAATCTGTCACTCTTTCTACTCCCCTCCCTTTATTCCCACTCCTTTGTCTCTTTGCAAAATGTTACATAGACTTGCTGTTCCAGCATAATGTATTTAAGCAAACTTGTGTAAATGTAACCCTGAAAGAATGGCCATATTGTGTTGGTGTTATTAGAGGTTCTACCACTGAGTAGTCCTTTTATTATCTTAACAGTATGATCACTAAAGGGCAGTTCTATATGGGTTTCAGGCTGGAAGATATGTGTTCAGAATTCCTGAGACTGAGTCAGTTTTGGAAGGGTGCTCCATTAGTTGCTTTGAGTGTTGTTCTACCAACATGTAGAACAAATGCATAGATACCTAGCTACCTAGACACTTAGCCACCAGACAAAGGACTGGAGGTTAGAGCTAGAAAAACTATACGGCTAGTTCAGAAAGAATAAACTCGTTTGGAACAGGACAACCTTAGAAATACTGTACCTTTGCTTGTTCTTTAAAATAAAACCCACATGCACACACAATTTTTCCCTCTGACTGTAATACATAGGAATTAGGTAGCCAGCCAGTAGTGATTGTAAATGAGATCCAAAGAATTATGCTAGGACTGTGGAATATTAAGCTATCATACTGGAATGGTAGTACCGATATTGATATATTATAATAAGTGTGGTGTGGTTGCCATCGTATTCTAGACTCCCAATTAAGAGACAACCAAGATCAGAGGCCAAGGTCCCCTGTGCTTCCTGCTGGAATTCCACTGGGAAGGATCACAGAGGAAGAAGGCTGGAGGTCAAATAAAATATACTAGGGAAGAGCATAACAGGCTCCAAAAGAACAGATCTTGTACTGGGTGAAGAATGAGTAGGGAAAGGGCATGTGGTAAGGTTCCACTGGAAGGGTTATGAATTGTGCCAGGTACACTCTCTCACCACATTCAAAGCCATTGACCTCTGAATCCATCACCATACTCTCTTGTTTTCCTTAGCACTTCTTCTACTTCTCATCCTCCGGAAATCTGAAGTAGATGGAGGCCTAACTCATTCTCTGGGAAATGCTTTTCATTAACATCCATTACAAAAAATGCTTAATCTTATTAATAATCTGCATAATGGGAATTTAAATGAAAAATAGAATGCCTTGGAAGAAGTAATCTTGAACAAGGAAGGATGTGGCAGATTTGTTTCTAAATAATGCACCTTTGTTCTTTTTCATATTGTAAGGTAGATTATAATTCTCTGGGCACAGCAGAGATAAAAATTATAACTTGGTATTTTTGATACTTAAAAATAGCACTGTACAATGGAGTTTCATTTACTAGAATTCCCTGAGCTGGCTGCATGTGGATGGGGGATGCGTGTGGGTGTGCCGTGTCACCTGGGTTTGGAAGTGTCACCTCTGGCTTTGGAGATAGAATGCCCTCCACTCCCTGGTGATAGAAACACAGACATTCCAAGGTGTGAGGCACTGACAGTGCACTCTAAGCTAACCTCTAACCTCTAAATGACTTGCAAATTCCTTACATTTTCTCTGGGAAAGAAAAGCCAAGATCTGCTTGAAAAAAAATCTTTGGAGAAATTTACTCAGTTCTCTCCAGTTCGTTTATGCTTTCATTCTGTTTTTTTTTTTCTTTCTTTTCTTTTATTGAAGTAAAACTCACTGCCTTGTAACTTCTTGTCAGAAGCTCTATGCTCCAGAGCACACAGAAAAAGTTGAAATCTACGTGCATATGACAGGCTTTTAAAAATGTGAAGGCAGGGCACCTGGGTGGCTCAGTTGGTTAAGCGACTGCCTTCGGCTCAGGTCATGATCCTGAAGTCCCAGGATCGAGTCCCGCACTGGGCTCCCTGCTCAGCAGGGAGTCTGCTTCTCCCTCTGACCCTCCTCCCTCTCATGCTCTCTCTCATTCTCTCTCTCGCAAATAAATAAAATCTTAAAAAAAAAAATGTGAAGGCAGTTCTCCCTAAGCTTTTTCTTTTCTAGATGAAATAACTGCTTCTATTTAGTAAATGTGAGCCATGCAAGGCTCATGCTTGATGTGTTACCCAAATTGTCTTCTGAATGCTGTCAAGATCATTATTGACACTTTTAGATGAAGAGATTGAGGTTTTGAGAAGCAATGGCCTCAGGTACCCTCTCTGTGTTAAGCCTGAAACTAGAACCCCAAACTACTCTCTGCAGAGTTGACGTTTCCCTCATGCAGCTGGACCCCGATGACTAAGTACTCTCAACTCCTTTAAGCTTGCCCTCATATCCCAGATTCTATATTATCCTTGTTCTCCCTGACATCTCCTCCAGTGGACACCTCTTGTTCATTCGGTTCTTCTTTTTGTTTCCATGGCAATGACTGGTCCCTACATTTCAACCAAATGGTTACTTAGGAGCTAGCATTTCCATGTGTGACTCCATGACTCACCACATTAGATATAGACAGCAATAGGATCCTAAACCAAGCCAAATATAGTCTTCCCTGGGATTTTTTTTTTTTTTTTTTTTTTTTTTTTTTTTACTGGAACTCTGAAGAAGAGTGACCCTCTGATGGGAGGAATTGTAAGACATAAAGAGTGGGAACTTCTGGAAGCCACTTTATAGAGAAAGTTTGTCTACAGAGGTAAGAAGAATGGTGATATGTCAGAGGAGAGAGGTGTGTGTTTGTGTGTTTTGAAGGGAGGGACAGCAAAAGTAATACCACCTGTGTCTCTTCCCATTTGTTCCTAAAATGAAGCTGTGTCCTACTGTTGGTATCGTCAATGTTTGATTTTCATGAGCCAATCTCCTTCATATGGCTATAGTTTTTTTTTTTTTTTTATTATTGATAAAAACTGATTCCTGTCTAAGACCAAGGTGGGATATTTTATGTGACAGACCCTAACATGTGAAATCAGCTAAGTTCAGGTGGGGTGTGATGCAGTAAGACTCCTTCTGTTTCATGCTGGGAAGTTAGCTTTGTCTTCATTAAGCCATAGCTAAGCAGTTGGTTCAACTATTGCCTGTAGTCCCTTGGGACTCAGACCATATGCCCACAAAGTCTGTAGCTTTAGGCAACTTGGTATAAAAATGTGGAGATACTGAGTATGCCAGCTATTCCTGGCCTTTAATAAAGGGCTGCAATGTAGTTGCAGTGAAACTGGCTTATATGAAAGAAAATAGGAAAGAGCAAGAATGGTGTAAGCAGTCAAAGAGCATAATGTTTGAGATTTAAAAACACATAATTTTAATTCAAAGATACTATGATCATGTATCAGGGTTTTCTGCTTTCAGAGAAACATAAGAAAATGATGCATATATACTTAGTGAAAGGAAAACAAATTCTGGACATAATATCGCTAAGGTAGGTAAACAATGGTTGATATCTGCGCCGGAATTATGCTATAATCTTTAGGGTCATCTTTCACTGAACAGAAAGCATTTCATAACTATAAGAGAGAAACTATTTTCATTACTATTGAGCAATCATTTGCATTGCAATTGGACAAAAAAAGCATTTATAGTTTATCAGTTTTCTACAAATGAACACTGGCTTTTAAAAGGTGGCAAGATATCTGGGCCCTAAGAAATAGCAAATGGCCCGATGATCCTCATTTAAGCTTGTTACAAAAGACCTAACTTGATAATGAAGATCACTCTGTCCCTTTTATTTGTTTGCTTTATTTGCAAGTATCAGACTTTTTTTTGTTATCAAAACAGTATTTGCATGAAGTAAAGCACTTTCTGTGTGTAGTTCATGGTCTTTGTAGAAGATCAGCAAATTTTTGCCTTACCCTAATGCTAGAGCACTGATTTGGAATCCTAGAATCTTTCATTTTGAATAGGGATATTCTGGAAGAACCTGAAGAATCACAGAAAATAAGATTCACAGTGTCTCATACAAGTGCCTAGTCCCATTAACGCCTTGCCTCACAGGAACTCCCAAGGACGCTCATCAGCCTGGATCAGCTCTCTTGGGTGATCTGGAGTATTTTTTTCAATTATATCCCAAAGCAGAATCTCTAAGTCTGGGACCAAGAAGATAAAATAAAACTGTAAAGATTCAGATTTAAAGGGCATAGCCAGGCCATATATATGTATATACACTGTTGATTATTGGTGAGCTTAGAAAGATCATCATTTTCAAATTGATACACAAATGACAAAGATTTAATCAGAAGAATTTTGCTTGATTAATCCTGATAGTAGTAACACTCAAATTTTACTGCATATCAGGGATCATGTTAAAAGTCTAATTGCTAAACCCCATAACTAAACATTTGGTTGGTCTGGGTTAAGGCCCAATAATCAATTTTTATAATTTTTAACCTTCATGGGTATAGATGCTGGTGGTCTGGGGATACCATTTTGCACCATTCCTTAAATCTATCCTAGACACATGTACTTACTCCAAGTGTAAATGCAATGCTAAGAAAGCACACTCTTTGAAGGAAGAGTCTTTCCATGCTCCTTTTGGTGTCTGCCTGTGCAAGAATCTAATGAGGATAGTATGACACTAGCCAAAGGATGAGGATGCCAGTTCAGCTGAGGAAAGAATTCATTTCATGGTTAAGAAAGTGAATCAACTAATGGATACCAACAGGCTTTTTTGAACATATCTTGTCCCTTTACATTCCTGATTGGAAGGAAATGACATACAGTATAACAATGAACACAACTTTCTGTTTCTACTTTTCTCTTTTGCTAAATGAGAGCTTTACTGAAGTTATGTCTATTTTTCCTTTGCCATTGTATATCAAATGTTCTGGGCTTATGAATTCAAAATTTAAGATCATACAATTCAGATGCATAAGAGGCTCTATGTAGATTGACTAAGATTAGACTGTACAAGGAATAGAAATACCTCTGAGAGGAAAGATTGGGCCTATGAAATAGCCTGTGGACGAACTAGCTATTTTGCATTTAGATCATTCCTATTTGGAAGGGCTGGAGATAAATGCATTTGTGGTAATACATGATATTAAGAAAAATTATCCAATATTTGAGAAAAGGGGGAAATACTCCTGCATATCATGTTGAAGGCAGGCCAGAGGAGCCCACGACATTGTAAAAAATATCATGTATATGAGAAGAAGAATATGTGTCTAGTGGGGAACTCAAGTGCTGGACTGTACTAGAAACTTTTAACTTAATTTAATTAACTGATTAATTAGTGGATTTATTGATGGTCTCATCTTTCTCAGGTATATTATTCCTTTCCTTCTGGGGACTGCATGTCTCCCAGTTCTAATGATGTGGTTCTTGGTGTAGATATAAGGGGCAGTGCTCTTTGGCTACAGTCAGCTGAGCCAGGGAAAAGCACTCAATTAAAACTGCACAAATAGGTCAGTAAACAGAGTCTTCTTTAGGATTTTTTAAAAATAAAATTTGAAAGGAAATGAGGCAGTCTCTTGTAGAGTTGGAAGTTGTCAGATGTTAAACACAGGATATGTTAGTTTTCCAGTATTCATTTGTGACAGAAAAAAAAAAAATTAGAGAGATCGTATTCCGTTACTTACTCTTTGAAATTGAGACTATGCTTTATTGAGAAAATGACTACTAAAATGCAGTTTAATTATTTGATTCTAAAGGGAGTTAAAAGAGGGAATGTGTGCCATGATAACAAGGTCAGGTTTGGGTCAGAAGAACTGGGTGTGTACCATGCATCATGACCTACTATTTAAGAGAACATGGACAGATCCCTCCAGGGCCTTGCCTCAGTGTCCTCATCTATATAATAAGGAAAGTCACTTTACTTAGGGTTTGCTCTGAGGTTCAAATAGTGGAAGAGCTTCATGACATGAAATGCGTGCTATAAATATGATGAATGAGAATATGAAATAAATAGAGCAAGGGAAGATATTCTTTGGCATGTTCTGTCCCAGAATAACTCTTTATGACACAGTTATCATTGACTCAGAGCATATAATGTGACAGGCACCCAACCATCCTTTTTATGTATAATATTCATTTCATTTAATGTCACTCTCACCCTGTACCCCGGATCTTGTTCTCCAAAATCTAAAGATAAAAATTGGAGTGTCTGGTATAATTAGCCCTAAATATTTTCAAATAATACATCATGGGGAGGTGATGGAGCCAAGTATCCTAAACAGGGAATGGAGGGCCAGGCCACTGGCTCACTGTGTGGCCAGGGTGTATCTCTGGATTCCTCAGAGGCTCAGTTAATTCACCTGTAAAAAGGGAAGATAACAGCTCAGTGTTTCCCAAAGTGATTTCCAGCAAACTTTAGTTCTTTAGAATATTAGTGGGTATTTTTTTTTTTTTCACTAATAGTGATAAGTTGTCAGATTTGGGCAGCACTCCCTTTAAATAACCCAAATAGGACTTCTCAGAGCCTTTGGTATGCTGGACATTGTGAATCTCTAAGAAGCAAAACATAGTATACATGTACTTATTCATCTGATCTACATTACTGAGCAGGGAGCTTACACCAGGCACTATTCTATGTACTGGGGACAGACTAGTGATGTGAGTCCCTCCCTCAAATGTTTTCATTCTAGAGAGGAAACACAGATAGACATTAAAAAAAAAAAAAAAAAGAATCTGAGGCTTAAAGAATTTGAGTAACCTGATCAAAGTCACCTCCTAAAATCTGTACCTAGCATTGATACCAAAAGCATGATCCATAAAAGATGTTGATAAAATTGGACTCATTGACATTAAAAATTTCTGCTCTATGAAAAGTCCTCTGAAAAGGCTGAAAAGATAAGCTACAGACGGGAAGGAAATATTTTCAAATTACATACGCAACAAAAGACTTACATTGCGATACATGAAAGAAGCCTCAAAACTCATCAACAAAACAATCCAATTAGAAAAACGCACAAAAACAAAAACAAACAAACAAAAAACAACCAAACAAACAAAAAGAAAAATGCACAAAAGATGTGAACAGAGAATTCATTGAAGGGGAGATGCAGATGGCAAATAAGCCCAGCAAAGCTGCTGAACATCGTTAACCATTAGGGAAATGCAAAGTCAAACCACAGTGAGACGATATGATGCACCTATCAGAAAGACGAAAATAAAAAAAATAATAACACCAAATGCTGGTGAAACTGTGGACAAATTGCATCCTTCATACATTGCTCGTGGGAATGTAATATGATACAGCCATTCTGGAGGAGGGCTTGTCAGTTTCTTAAAAAAGGAAGCATGTGTTCACCATATGACTCAGCAATTGCACTTTGGGCATTTACCCCAGAGAAGTGAAAATTTATGCCACATAAAAACCTGTGTGTGAATATTCATAGCAGCTTTCTTCATAATAGCCCAAACCTAGAAACAACTCAAATGTTCTTCAACAGGGAATGATTAAACAAACTGGCACATCCAGACCACCAGAACGATAAAAATGAACAAATTATTGATATAGGCACCAACATGAGTGAATCACAAGGGAATTATGGAGTGAAAACAGCCAGTCCCAAAAGGTTACTTACTGCATAATTCTGTTTATATAACATTTTTGAAATGAAAAACTTTAGAGATATGAAGAAGAGATTAATGGTTGCTGTTGTCAGGGTTTAGAGAACAGGGAGGGAAAACGAGGGGACTCCCTATAAAAGGCAGCATAGAGGATGTTGATGATTGAACTGTTCTATGTCTTGATTGTGGTCTTATGTATCCACACATTAGCTAATGTTGTATCAAACTAACACATACACACAAATGAATATATGTAAATCTGGTGCAATCTGAATATCAGTTGGTTTTATTGGTATCTATTTGTTGTATCAGTGTCTTGGCTATGATATTTTACCATAATGTGTAAGATCTTACCAGTGGGGGAAACTGGGTGAAGGGTACATGGGATCTCTATTATTTCTTCATAATTGCATGCCAACATCCAAATCTCTGAAAAGAAAAAGTTTAAAAAAATGAGTTTACACTGTGTCCACATCTGGGACCCCTGGTCATTTGGTGAGTGACAGTGGGCATTTTACCTAAACATTCATGACGACAGTTTTGTCATCTGGAAAATGGGAGTAACTCCAGTATGTCACCCATAGAGGTGTTGATTCAGTAGTGACAATGTATGCAAAGCACTGAGTATAGTGCTTAGCACAGAGTCAGCAATCAAAAATGTTATCTATTGTGTGTAATTATTACTAACAATAAAAGCAAACTCCGAAATTTAAACAGACCTATCTAATACAAAATTTTGTTATTTTATTAAAGTTCCAATGATGGACAAACTGATTATTCTTTCCTCCAGTTTCCTTTAAAGAGCTCTTAAACAGGGACACCTGGATGGCTCAGTCGGTTAGGTGTCTGCCTTGGGCTCAGGTCATGATCCCAGATTCCTGGGATCGAGTCCCGCATCAGGCTCCTTACTCAGTGGGGAGCCTGCTTCTCCCTCTGCCTGCCGCTCCCCCTGCTTGTGCTCTCTTTCTCTCTCTCTCTCTGACAAATAAATAAATAAAACCTTAAAAAAAAAAAAGAGCTCTTAAACATTATCAATTCTGAGTGTGGGCATGCCTCAAGGAGGAATCAGCCACCAGAGCACTGATATGGACACACAGCTCTGCTAACTGAGCAGACAGGAATTGAGAACATTGAGAGGAGAATTTCCTTCTCTAGTCACCTGTGAATGACAATCGCGGGCCTCTCTTCTAGAGCAAATTATGCTTTTCAACTCAGACCATTCACAGGCAGACAAAAGACATGGGAAATATTCTAATCAATACTGCTTGGCAGTTTTCAGCAGAGAGATTTAAAAAGAAGAAAACCTCTGTTTTTCAGTTTTTCAATACTTTATGTGTTCTAACAAAATGGGATAATACTATAAATTCAAAGAGGTTTTTTTTTTTTTTTTTTGGTTTGTTTTGCTTTCTTTTTGTAAAAAATTGCCTGAAATTAATATAAGGACAATCTAACTTATTTACTTATTTCAAATAGGATATCTTCCTTCCCACCTGTAGCATACCCTCAAGCTGAAGGGGCTTCTGAGCAGCCACCACAATCCACCCCGCAACCCCCCCATCCCCCAACCCCGAGCACCCTCGCTGTAGCTGCAAGCCATAAGCCATCCTCCTCTGAAGAGCTGGAGAGTGTCCTCCTCACGCCTTGAACCTGGAATGGCCCTCAGACTTGCTGTGACCACATGGCTGGGGACAGCCCCTGGCCTAGCACCTGAGGAGTTTAGAAGATTCTGACTTTGCTGGTCTTGAAATTCAGTTGTCCACAAGGATTGCTGGAGAGAGGCAACGTGGAGAGGACCTAAAGATGAGGTAACACTTAGAGGGAAAGGCCATACCTGGAGAACCCGGTCTGGCTGATGGTCAGTGCCAAGGCCCAGGTAGGTGCTGGAGGCCTGTTTGGAGACCTTATAGCTCAACCCAGCACCAGCTGAATGCCCCCCCTTCTTTTTTTATTTTTTTTTAGATTATTTATTTATTTATTTGAGAAAGAGAGAGAGCACATGAGCAGAGGTGGGGAGGGGCAGAGGGAGAGGGAGAAGCAGACTCCTGAGTGGGGATCCCGCCTCGGGGCTTGATCCCAGGACCCTGAGATCATGACCTGAGCCGAAAGCAGACACTTAACCGACTGAGCCACGCAGGCGCCCCTGAACGCCACCTTCTGAAGGGTCCTTCTGAATGGTGTGGGGAGCAGAACAGTCCAGGCCAATCACAGAAGCATGAGAAATAGGTAGTCATTCTGGGTTTATGGCACCAGGGTTTGAGGTGGTTTGTTATGCGGAAACAGCTATGTGAAAAACAGGCCGTCTTCCTGATTTTAGGAAGAGCTGATATGATTTGGCTGGCACCCACGATCACACATATTTTAGTTAGTGCTCATTTGTCGTCAGTCTCCAAGAGTTCTGTTGATTTTTCTCTTAAGAAACATCATTCTTGATGATTATCAATTTAAACATATAGAAACGAACACCACCACCGCTACTAACAATAACAGAAGTCCTCTGTTGTGACTTGCTTTGAGCGTCCAGCCTGAGAAAGGGGATCAGTCATTGTGTTAGAGAATCAAAGGGACAAAGTTCATAGATATGACTTGTGCAGAGAGGCGAGTGTTTAAATTATGGTTTAAACTCCAGTTTGCTGTGCTTGAGATAAGTAGTTCCCAGTCTCTGTGCCTCAGTTACTCTAGACCAGTTCCGAAACCCAGATTACACATCTCTTCTTTTAATACAGTTTTTGCTAAATTGTATTAATGTGTACTTATCAGGAGATCACTTTGAAAAATGCTGAGCTCTATTAATTATGTTGAAGACCTATGGTAAAAAGGTGTTTTTGGAGAGAAGCAGTGTGAAGAAAGGGAACGAACCATTTCTTTATAGATTAGATGCCACATAATATAAAGCAGAGAGGAAGTAAACTTATCTTGAGCTCCAAAATGGTTGGGATGTTAACAGTGAAGTTAATACTCCTGTTTCCAATGCCGGGCTCAAACTGAGCCCGGTGGATTATTCTAGGCCATTAATAACCACAAACTGCTTGGAATAACCATGGCAACAACCAGTAGCTAAGTACAGTACAATCACCCTGATTACCATAGAATTAGCACAAAACAAATGTTTATTCTTTTCCTAAATAGATGTATTATTATGATGATAACAGCTTTCTATTTATCCCACGTTTTCTCAGCAACCACTCCTGCTCCAAACAATGGGAAGACACATCTTTTCCTGACATTTGTTTCTGATTTCTTTTCCCAAGAACCAAGGAGAGTGTAGGGGGAATGGGTGGTAGCTGACCTTTCCTTTCCCTTCCCTCAATCTGATACACCAGAAAACAGAACACACGCATTGATTCATTGATCACTCTCTGGGTGCCAGGAGGGGGATGCTAACCTTTAAAAATGTTCTTTGAAGCTTCAGATTTAAATGACCAACCTGAATTGCTTATTAATTGAAATCCCGTAGTTTTGATTTCTTTGGTGTCCACGGAGCAGAGCCCCGCATGCCGTTTGCTTCTGGCATATATGGTCTTTGAGGAGGGAGACACACCAAAGCCCAGGACGTGTTACCTGCCTCTCTGCTCTGGCGTGGTATGCACCTGCCAAAGACATGGTCAGCCAGCCTGGGTGCAGTGTTGGCCAGCCAGTGTAGACCGAAGTCTAGTTGCAGCCATCCCGGCTTGCTAGCCTTGTGAGCCCTGAGACAGCTAACACTCAGCTGTCCCCCAGCCCCCTTCCCTAGTACCCAGCACCACGCTTCCACGGCGATTGAAGCAATTAGCTGCCCTGTGGCTGATGTACCCCGCAGAGGACTGGTGGCTCGTCTGACACATCTGGGCACTGAAAGTAATTGAAACAGCTGCTTCCGCCCATATGGCAGCAAAAGCTGGTCTTGCAGAGTCTGCTGCCTGGGCTGCACCAACCTCGGGCAAATTAGCTGTCATTAATGCCCAGATCTGACCAGCATACTCAGAGCCACTAATCAAGACAGCTGGGTGGGGAGGGGGGAGTGCTGAGGAGGAGAGATTCCCTTTAAGATTTCTAAATGGCATCCCAGGTTTAAAAAAAAAAAAAAATCGAAGGCAGGAACTCAAATTACAGTCTTCCTCTTCCTGAGCCCTTAGACGACGCCCCCCCCGCCCCCCCCCGCCCCCCCCCGGGACGTGGACGGTTTGTCTGTTGGTTCTCTTCGTCAGGATATTGCTAAAATAGCTGTGCGACTTTCCAGAAGTGTCCCTCTGCTCTATGCAAGCCTGGCATCCTGCGGCTATAAATAGCTGGACGCGTGGAGAGCAGGAATGGGGGTATTGTGCAGTCTTGGTGCTCGGGCTCTGAGACAGAGAGAACCAATGGTGAGCAAGGCCCTGCTCCCAGAAGGTGAGCTGCCCCGATCCAGAAGGAAGAGCGCAGGCAGCTTCCCTTCCCCCATGGAAGGCGTGATGCCGGTTTGGGGGGAGGGATCAGGTTTCTCGTATCTGGACCTCCAAGGGATGGGTCTTCCTCGATATAGAATTTTTAGGTTAGGAGTTAGTTGTTGCAGATGAGCCTCGGTGACAGGTGAGAGAGAGGTCAGGTGCCACCTGACAGGTAAAGGGGAGCTCATCCCTGAAGTGGAGATTTATGACAGCAACCGTCTTTGGCTTCAAAGGAGTGTGTTGACTCAACTTCCACAACGTGGGGGAGGGGCAAGCAGCTGTCTCATTTACACCCTACAACTGATGTCATTATTCAGATGGCTTGTCATTATGCCTGACAACACCCCCGCGCGTTAAATAGGTGGTGCGCAGTGCATCTGAGGGCGGAGGGAGGGGTGGTGGTGAGCCCAGCCGAGCGGATGTGTAATCCCAGGGGTCTGAGAGCAGTATGGATGTCTGCGTGGGGTGTGTCGCGAACCCCCGAGGCCAGAGAGAACAGTGCAGATGCGGTGATTTCAGTTCTATGAGAAGTGGAAATTTCTTTTTTTTTTTTAAAGATTTTATTTATTTATCTGAGAGAGAGAGAATGAGAGAGAGCACATGAGAGGGGAGAGGGTCAGAGGGAGAAGCAGACCCCCCGCTGAGCAGGGAGCCCGATGCGGGACTCGATCCCGGGACTCCAGGATCATGACCTGAGCCGAAGGCAGTCGCTTAACCAACTGAGCCACCCAGGCGTCCACAAATATATTATTTTTTTAATAAGATTTTATTTATTTATTTGAGACAGAGAGCATGAGAAGGAGGAGGGTCAGAGGGAGAAGCAGACTCCCTGCTGAGCAGGGAGCCCGATGCGGGACTCGATCCAGGGACTCCAGGATCATGACCTGAGCCGAAGGCAGTCGCTTAACCAACTGAGCCACCCAGGCGTCCACAAATATATTATTTTTTTAATAAGATTTTATTTATTTATTTGAGACAGAGAGCATGAGAGGGAGGAAGGTCAGAGGGAGAAGCAGACCCCCCGCTGAGCAGGGAGCCCGATGCGGGACTCGATCCCGGGACTCCAGGATCATGACCTGAGCCCAAGGCAGTCGCTTAACCAACTGAGCCACCCAGGCGCCCCGAGAAGTGGAAATTTCTATCATGAATAAGGAAATAAAGCGACTGTTGGATTCATCCTCAGGTACCCTGGTTCCCGATTTCATCTCCAGTTCTGTAGGGAAGTACCTTCCCGGTGACAGCGACTCTAGTCTCTGCCGTACAGATACTGGTCACCCATTTGCCTTCCTGGTGTCAGAATCGCGGCCATTCGCTTCATTACAGAACGTTTGCACTTTCTCCCCATTGTTCGCCTGGGCTAAGCTGGCCTAGGTGATGATTGGCATGAAACAAAGACTACATGACCCCTGCAATGTGGGGGTGGTGACTTAGTTCATTGCAGAAATGGCCCAAAGGAGTTGACAGAATTATTTTTTATCCATCTGGATGTCGCTGTGATGACCATTGTCTTCTGGGATTTTTAATTTGGGGACTAAAGGAGGGAGTAAAATCACCTCTTGTTACGCAGCAAAACAGCAGTTTGTCAGAATAGCTACTTTAAAAAAACATGGTTAAAATAACACTAGGAAAACGTTCTCTGATACAGCGCGGAACCTGTCCCATCGTAGTAACTATTACGTGGGGCTAATGTTGTCTTAATGCAGAGATTAATTGTTCAAGGAATAGTCTTCTTCAGCAATTCTTCCTCCCTCAGATGTTCCTTTAAGTGGATTCAGGAGCACAACCGGTCTGTCCTGTTAGTCCGTGTTTTTAGTTTTTGCCCTCACTTCAAATTTATTCCATTCTGACTGAATCACTTTATTGGGCAGTTGAGGAACTTACTACGATTTCACAGTAATATTTATAGAAAAATAACGTTTTTTTTTTTTTTTTTTTTTAATTTATTTATCTCAGAGAGAATGGGAGACAGAGAGCATGAGAGGGGGAGGGTCAGAGGGAGAAGCAGACCCCCCGCCGAGCAGGGAGCCCGATGCGGGACTCGATCCCGGGACTCCAGGATCATGACCTGAGCCGAAGGCAGTCGCTCAACCAACTGAGCCACCCAGGCGCTCCTGTTTTTTTTTTTTTTTTTTGTTATTAACATTGATTAACTTATTTATCTGACAAACACTTATTAAGGGTCTACTGTGTGCCAGGCACTCTTGTGCAGCACGGGGCATATCGTTGTGAACAAAACCCAGGCCTCACGGAGCCCGCAATCCAGTGAAGGGAGACAGATTAGCGGTAAAGAAGTAAAATCCACAGTGCGTCCACCGGTGGTGAGTGTTAGGGAGAAAAAGAACAAAGCAAGGGGAAGAAAAAGCAGTTCTGGGCACGTCAGGCAGTGCTCCTTTCGAGGTGGCCATCTTAGCAAAGAGCTGAGGGAACAGAGGGCGGAAGTCACGTGACTCTGGCGAGGACGCGCCTTCCGGTGGGAAGAGCAGGTACAAAGGCCTGTGCTTAGTGGGTTGGAGATTATTAGCCGGGTGCCCGGGGTGCGTGGAGGGCAGTGGATGTCGAAGAAAGTCAGACACCAGCTGAGGTGGTAAGGGCAGGTTTTAATCAGTGAGATAGTATGGTGATAGCGAAGAAAGTTCACCATGAACTGAACTCAACTTCATTGTGTACCAAGGTCATGGGCGTTTTAAAGGGAGAATAGGGACTAGAAGGGGGTGCGTGGGGCCTCAGATCAGGGAAGTAAAAAATGGCAAAAAGCAACAAGTGGGGTTGGTCCATGTGAAACCCACCTGGGGTTTATTAAACAGGCGCTTATCAAAGTTAGGCACCCCCCACCCCCAAGCGATGCTGAAAGACAGGTGTCCTATCCTTGGGTGCTGGCTGGCACACACAGTTCTTTCCCCTGGCAGTCTTGATTTTTCTCAGGTAGGTACGTTAGGGGGACTAGGATCATCCTCGGAATGCGGCCTTGAGCTTGTAGAAGCTGTTAGCATTTGTTCTAATCTTTATAATAGACCAAGCTTGAGACCAAGTTGAGGGCTCCCAGGAAGTTGGCTAGGGTTTGGTCAGTGATAGTATCTTGCTGGGGTTGGGGGGTTGGTTGGCGGGGAGAGTTATAAGAATTGAAACCAGCAAGTAAGGGGTGATGATTGTGGGGGTGTCCTCCATGTCTTTGTAGATGGAAAACCACTGGAGTTTTGAGCAGGAGTGATATGTTCTAGTACTTTTTTTTTTTTTTAAGATTTTATTTATTTATTTGAGAGAGAGAATGAGACAGAGCATGAGAGGGGGGAGGATCAGAGGGAGAAGCAGACTCCCTGCTGAGCAGGGAGCCCGATGCGGGACTCGATCCTGGGACTCCAGGATCATGACCTGAGCCGAAGGCAGTCGCTTAACCAACTGAGCCACCCAGGCGCCCCGATATGTTCTAGTACTTTAATGGAATGTGGTGATTGCTTTCAGAATTGTCTGAAAGGGACAAGGGAAAATGCAGGAGACCAGGTAGGAGGTTGTTGCAATGATCCAGGCAAAGGGCATGCGCTTTGGACCAGGTGGTCATGGTGCAGATGTGGGAAGCTGGATCTGTGTACATGTTGAAAGTAGAGCCAAGGTATCAACTGAGGATTCTGATGCAGGATGTGAAAAGAATTGTCAGGAATCATTCAAAGATATTTTGGCCGCATTTTACTGAATCCTTGCTCTGCGCCAGACTCCATGTGAAGCACTTTGCATGCATTACCTCACTCATGGAATCATCAAACAGTAGCCTGCATTAGGTGTAAAGATCTTTCCCTCGACAGCGTTGAAGTAACTTGCTGAGGTCATGTCAGAGAATCAGCCAAGGTGGGAACCTGGGACTGGGTGACTTGAGGGCCTAAGAACTTCATCCCTGCTCTGCTTTGAAGAGCCAAGGAGAGTACAGAACTGAGAACTAATTCTCAGTCTGGTGTGACTCCTCAGTCCTTATCTCCCTTTAGCCACCACCTTCCCGGTTTCAATAGCAGCTTCCTGATGAGTGAGGATAAGGATGGGACGATCTTAATGCTACACTTTAGTTTGCAGACCTTTTATTGCAGTGATGTTTCTAAAACAACAGAACGTAACTTGCTTCAGTGGTTCTTTTTTTTTTTTTTAAACAATTTTATTTAGTTAGTTGAGAAAGAGAAAGAGACAGAGCACAAGCAGGGGGGAGGGGCAGAGGGAGAGGGATTAGCAGACTCTCCACTGAGCAAGGAGTCTGACTAAGGGCTTGATCTCAGGTCCCCGAGATCATTACGTGAGCCAAAGGCAGATGCTTAACCTACTGAGCCACCCAGGCGCCCCTCAGTGGTTCTTTATTTCTTCATAACAGTGATATCCCAATCCCCCAGTATGTTCTTAAATGTTCTCCATTTCCCCCATTGATTATACCATACTCTTCCATTTTCTTAAATTTTCTTCTTCATGGGATAAAATTCCTGACCTAATCATGATAGCATGACTTCATCATGGAACAGATGTTTCCCCACATTATCTGGCTAGGCACTGGGAGGACTCAGCTCTCTGAAATTCATTTTCTAATGTATCCCCATGGATCTTAGGTGGTATAGTTTGGAGTTACATTCTAAAATTTCTCAGATGCTTTTAAATGGAGGATTTATCTCCTCAGGTAGTTACCTCACTGCACACGAGTTAAGAGCCCAAGTTCTGGAGTTAAATCCCTTGCAGTTGAATCCTTGCTCGGCACTTCTTGGCTGTGTGCTCTTGGGTAAGTTACTTCATCTCTCTGCTTATGTCTCCTCTTTTATGAAATGGTGATAAATAATATCAATGTTAGGGAGTCGTTATGAAGACTAAGTGAATTAACATGTGGAGGGTTTGTAGAACTAGACATTGGTAAATGCTTAATAGATATTAGACACTTAAAAATAAATATTAGCCACTTTATTTTTTTAATTTAATTTTATTATTTATTATTATTTTTATTTTTAAAGATTGTATTTATTTATTTGACAGAGAGAGACACAGCGAGAGAGGGAACACAAGTGGGGGAGAGGGAGAAGCAGGCTTCCCGCTGAGCAGGGAGCCCGATGTGGGGCTCGATCCCAGGACCCCAGGATCATGACCTGAGCTGAAGGCAGACGCTTAACAACTGAGCCACCCAGGCGCCCTTATTTTTTTTTTTTTTTAAGATTTTATTTATTTATTTGACAGAGAGAGACACAGCGAGAGAGGGAACACAAGCAGGGGGAGTGGGAGAGGGAGAGGCAGGCTTCCCGCTGAGCAGGGAGTCCGATGCGGGGCTCGATTCCAGGACCCTGGGATCATGACCTGAGCCGAAGGCAGACACTTAATGACTGAGCCACCCAGGCACCCAAATATTAGCCACTTTAAAATAATAATTTATTACGTTATAATAATTATAACTATTATCATCATCACCGTTGTCATCATATAATACAATCCTGGCTGAAAAGCCCCTCACCAAGTTGGGGTTGAGTTGAAGACACTCAACTGGAGATCAGTAATATTGAGGTCCCCTGCCTCAACAGTTTAGATGTGCTTTCCATCCAGAAACAGGTACGACATTTGCATCTATATCTTAGACAATTACTTAAAGAATATGCTTTTCGGGCGCCTGGGTGGCTCAGTCAGTTAAGCGTCTGCCTTCGGCTCAGGTCATGATCCCAGGCTCTTGGGATCAATCAGGCTCCCTGCTCAGTGGGGAGCCTGCTTCTCCCTCTCCTCCCCGCTCCTGCTCTCTCTCCCTATCTCTGTCTCTCTCTCAAATGAATAAATAAAATCTTTAAAAAAATAAAACAAAACAAAACAATGTGCTTCCTTGTTCCATCTCCAAGGTAGACTTTTGTTTTCCTCCCTTGGCAATTGTTGATTCGGAGTTTTAATTAAGTTATCTTCACAACAGAGGCAGGCACTAACTGTCCCTTCACACAGAACACACTATAGTGTCCAAGAGCGAAGAAAGACCTAATATTGTATGTGAGAAAGTGACTTGCAATCAGTTACCAAACCCCATCTCACTGGCAAAGAGCAGCTTCAGTTCACCTGCTCCTTTAAGGTCTTTGTGGATAAAACCACTTTGCCAGCCAAATTTGGCAGCAGAGAATCACCCCCCAGTGCAACATAATTTTCTGTGTGTGTGTTGTGTGTGTGTAATGATGGAACTTCTCTTTCATGAGCTTTTCTGGTGGGGTGGAATATGGGGGTGGATTGAGTTACAAGCAATGATGTTCTCTCCTTTTTAGTTTAATACTTGAGAAAAATGAATAAGTACCTCAACATTGCTAAAGAGGCTGACAAATTAGTTTTTCTCTGTTTTTCTGCTCCTATCTCTGGCTCCTAGTCTTTCATGGCATTGTGGTAAGTTGGAGGAGGAAATCAATTCATAGGGTAAAAAGACATAGTCCAGTTATTTCCTCTTTCAGTTATATGCCTCTCTCCCTTCTATTGTGGTCCCTATGAAAGTTGCTCTTTCTGGGCACTTAGAAGGGGAGAGTCAGCATCCCAGTCGCAAAGAACCTGATGTGCAGCCATGAATTCAGTATTATTTTGCAAATCTGCAGCTCTATGAAAGCTGATAAGTAAGCAGTAGAGTTGGAAAAAGAAATCCTCTTTCCTCTTCAGATGCAAGCTTTGTCTCAATCGCTGACAAAACATAAGCAGTCTTTTAATTATTCAGAGAGGAAATGCTAATAAAGATCATATGTTTTGGTAAACTTCTTCACTTCTTTCTTGGTATATTTTTATAGCCTAACAGGACAAGAGCTTGCAGATATTTTTACTTAACAGAAAATACTCATTTTTTCATTGACTGAAAGATTTTAAACCCACATGTAGGAAACAGTGTTAAAAAAATGCAATGAGTAAACCGTGGACTAGAATTCTCTGAAATATGACGTGTACTTCCGTCTTCTGTTTTCTCGGGTGTCAGCTCAGAACTGTACTGCTTCTGTCCAGAGGCTGGCGTGAGACATACAGGGCCGAAGCTAGATCCACTGTCATCTTTTTCTGTTTATTTTTTTAGTGACCTATAAACTAATATCATACATATCATACATATCATACATATACATTATATTTCTGAGTTAATGAAGAGATTATAATTTAGACTATATAAGAGTAATCATTAGACCTTAAAATGTTGTCTGTATTAATTTTTCTTTTCTTTTCTCTCTCTCTCTCCTTTTTTTTTTTTTTGAAGTTGTCAGTGTACCTACCCCCAGAGCAGATAGTATATAACTTAGTACGTTTCTTGAGTGAATTCGGACTAGAATAATGCTTCTCTGAGTAATATTACTGGATGTGAGGGAAGGAGACTAATGCAATGCCAGTCATTTGCATATGTCTCTCTGCTTCAACCCTGCCTTCTGTGATATTGAGAGGGAGTCTAAAACCACACTTATGCTTTGCCAGCGCCCACGTTACAGGATCTGCCAATAGGGGGCGATAGAGAGACATGGCCGGGCCGGAGGAGAAAGGATGGGCGGATTTTGCCTGTTTGCCTCTTGAACCTTTCCGTGTTGCTCCAGCAATGCAGTTGTTTCTTAGTTTCACATGCCACGGACAGAATCAGCCTCGTTATGTCCGGTTAAAGGGTTGAGCCCCTCAAGCTGTGTTCTCTCAGTCGAGGTCTGAGCCTGAGCACCATGGAGCTCCTCCTCTCGCTCCCAGGTTCTGATACCCACAACCACTTCTTTTTCCTCCCAGTTATTATCTTTAGGTTATTTATTTATTTATTTATTTTTAAGGATTTTATTTATTTATTTGAGAGAGAGAGAGAGAGAGTGAGCGAGAAAGAGAAGGAGCAGGAGGACGGGCATAGGGAGAGGGAGAAGCAGACTGCCTGCTGAGCAGAGCCCAATGTGGGGCTTGATCCCGGGACCTCTGGATCATTACCTGAGCCAAAGGTAGACGCTTAACCAACTGAGCTACCCACGTGCCCTATCTCTGGGTTATTTAACCCAGTGTTGTCTTTTTGTTCTTTAAATACCGAGAACCCATATAGCCAACTCCTTATCTGAAATTCTGGACCCTGGAATATAATAAGATTACATATATCTGACAGTGCAGAGGTACTACACGGAAATGCAAAGGGATTATAATGCTTCCTGAAAAAAAGAGTTCTTCTAGAGAGATTGTATATATACATAGAGTCAATTCTCGTTATTATATTTATTATATATAATAACTAATTATTATTAACATTATATATAGTCAAATATATATTATTTATACACACACACACACACACATACCTACAGTTAATTTCATAGTTCGTGGTAGTCATGTGCTGAATGCAGAACCCTTGTCTCTAGGGGAAATTTAGGGGTAGTTTCCTACGAGTCCCTGGTCACAACATTTTTGTGATCCATACATAACCTCTTTTATGTGTGTCTCTGCTTTAAAAATCTTATTTAATATATATTGTTTATTAGATAACATTGTGCTCATGACCAACAGTTACCATGCCTGAGCGAAGCTTCTCTAGCATACATATTTTCTCCATGAAGCACATCACAGCCTTCTTGCACTTAGGAACACTGCTCAGAACCTCAGCACTATGCTTGAGGGCATTTTAAGCAATGAAACCACCAATAGAAGGCACATAAATGCAAAAACTAGTGAGATCTATGGTGACAAGGGCACTTGTTAACAGTGTGAGAGCTGAAGCTGGAAGACAGAATATCATTGGTCTACTGTCAGGTCAGGCATCCGGTGACTCAGTTTTTGCCACTTTGCCCCAAATGCAAATGACTACCAAAGTCCCACAAGTATTGATTGTGGGGTTCCAAATCAATTTTAACAAGTAAGAGAGTTGGCAAATGCACAATCTGCAAATAATGAAGATTTGCTATCTATTCACCTATGTATCATCAGTCTATTTGTGTATCTACCTAAAGTCTCCCAATTGATCTCTTGCTGTTGAAGCAAATGTAGATTAATAAGCTTATGTTTTCTGCTCTTGCCCCAATCTGTCCCTGAGGAGTTCAGTTGTCTTGCAATGTCACCACATCCCAATCCATTTATTTGGTGGAGTGACAAAATGGTCTTCTAGGGTACTAATGAAATAATTTCCTCTAACCTTTATGTAGTAGTCTATGCTTGCAGCATGGTTTGAGAGGGCAATGCCAACTTCACTGAAGGCAGGAGTCATTTTGAGCAGGACAACAGGCATACTCCCTGGTCCTCCCAAACTAATCATATCCTGGATGGGTGCGGGGTTCTGTGCAGAATAGAAGAAAGGACCACTCTACAAGCCTGCCCGTTACATATTTAACCATGTGGCGAAATACAACTTAAGGAAATTGAGGAACTCAGAAAATTGTTTTTCTACAGACCTGTCTGTGTCAGTCTGGCTGCCTGAAATTTACCAGGGGATCTCTAAAAAAATGCAGATTGTTATGGACATTTTTGGTCGCTGATCCAACTATACTTCCCCACAGCACCTCTTGGTAATAAGGCAGCCAGATATGTCAGATGAGACTGGATCCTGCCCAAATCCAGGATGGAGAATCTTAATTGGTTACAAATTATGTTAATTCTATTTCCATAACCAGGGGTTATTTAGGAATGGAGTTGTGATGGGATTCTGGCCAAAGGGGAGTCAGAGTAAATCAAATGGGGAAAATAAGGAGCAAGGAACACGGCCTGGTTGTGGTCATGTAGTGTAAAGATAGGAGCTGCAGTAACCATTGTGCAACAGGGGAAGGGAGGGGGAGACAGCCTGAGGTAGTGAGGAAAGAGCTGGGGTCTTTTACCATGTTGCTGAACTGCTTTGTTAGTTGACACTGAACTGCTCTCCTGAGTTCCTTGTGTGAGATAATAACCTATCTTAGTTAAACCGTTTAATTTTGATTTTATTTTATTTTTAAAGATTTTTATTTATTTATTTGAGAGAGAGAGAGAGAGGGAGTGCATGCACCCGAGCACAGGTGAGAGGAGGGGCAGGAGAGGAAGAAGCAGACTCCCTCCTGAGCAGGGAGCCCAGTGACTCAGGGCTCCATCCCAGGACCAGAGATCACAACCTGAGCTGAAGGCAGACATACCGACTGACCACCCACGTGCCCCTTATTTAAACCACTTTAAGATGGGTCATCTTTCACTTTCATTAATAATCCCCTAACTGATTCACAGATTTCTTTGTGGAAACCCAGATTCAATAGGTATGGGGTACTGTGGTCTCAGGAACTTGTGGTTTTGGAAAGTTTCTCTGGGTTTCTGCTGGCCAGCTGGGTGCAGTCCCCATGATAAGTTTTGTTAATTTGGGTGAAATCAAGGAAGAGTGACTTTTGTACCCTTGGCTTGAGGAATCACACTTGAATCACAGATTGAAAAAAAGTTCCCTTCTCTTCTTTAACCTAAATAGGTCCCTGGCATTATGGTTAAATTCATGACAGTGTCAGATGTGGGCAGTTTACAAGGGGCTCCGAACAGCCTTAGTCCAACCAAGAGCATGCATAGAGGGTGTCCTTTGTTCTGTTCTTCTCATCCCATCCTACTTCTCTGTGCCTCTTACCAAGCTTCTACTTCAGCATTTTGAAGGTTGGACCCTTGAGGACCATGCCCCTTAATCAGAAACTAGGCCCATCTCTTTTTTTGAAATTTGTATATCTTCCTAACAATGCAACTCATTCTTACACGAATACAGATACCCTTATATAAATGATGCTCTTGAGAACTTAAAAGCAGACTGTACATCCTGATTGAACAGACATAATTATACCATGGATCTCATGGCCTGAGATTCATCTGTGTCACAATTTGTAAATGGGCCTCAACTGCCCATATAAGTCTTTGGTAGAATTATGTAAAAAGTGAGCCATTCTTGAACAGGGCCACTTCCCATGGCATCCTCTATAATCTGCCTCTCTGCCCCATTAGTTCCTATTTCTCAAACCTCTGTTCGGCTCTATGTCTTTGTTCTATGTCTATCTCATCAAGTACCTTTGCTTTGGACATCCTACTTCAGCCACTCTGGAATTCTTGTCCCTGATTCTGATATTCAGCAATTGACTTCAGCAGCATGTGCCTATCTTTTTTATTGTCGTGTGGAAATTAGGTGATATTATATATTATTTTTTCTTAGAGGATATATTTAGATGGAGGACAAATTGCAAGAGTTGAAACTCTGTCCTAGAGCTTGGGACAATTCCAAACACATACTGCTTTTAGAATTTTGCATGAGTCCAACAATTCTTAGATAGGTATTTATACCTCCTGGATCATTGATAAAAATGTGGGTTGTATTTTGAGTTTTTGAGCATTTTTAGGGCACTTTCAAATTTCACTTTTAGAGAGAGATGGGAGATTGCTAACAGCCAGTGGTATTTTTCCCCATTCATCAAAGCATAAGCAGGGTATCAGAGATGGCCTGAGAGTCATCCAAGGTCATACAGCTTGATGAGGGCAGAGTGAGCATGAGAGTTCAAGCATTCTCCTGCAATTCCTCCTGTTTCCAGCTCACCTCCGGGGATCACCAGCATCTAGAAGGCCATATTGAGGCTCCACTAGACCACTCATATGGTACTGAGACAACCCTGAGCTGATCAGGCCAAACAAATGTCAAGTTTTCAAATCTAGTTTGCTTGACAGTTATTTTGGGCATAGCTGCTTTAGGTGGGAGGAAATGAGATGCAAGTTAGAAGAGAGACAAGAATAATTCAAACTTGAAGAAACTATGCTTAGGTTTAATAGTCAAGTGAATCTTAATGCACTTGGGTAGTGTCTTAAGTAAGTTTTCATTTGTAGGTTCATTTTGCAGTTTAGCAATTTTCAAAAAATTAACGTAAATTATTCTTTGATACGAATAACATGTTGTCCCCCTTTCTAGTCCCTTGTTAATTTGTTTGCTAAGACCTCACATTTCCCCTTCACTTAATAATTTTCCTTTGCTTTTCTGGCTATATATTTTGGATCTGATAGTAGACATGCGACTATATCTTGATAGGCCAAATACTGATGTAAATACTATTTTATTTATTTATTAATTTATTAATTTATTTAAGATTTTATTTATTTATTTGAGAGAGAGCGGCAGGCAGAGGGAGAAGCAGGCTGCCCACCGAGCAGGGAGCCCGATGCGGGACTCGATCCCAGGACTCTGGGATCATGACCTGAGCTGAAGGCAGACGCTTAACAACTGAGCCACCCAGGTGTCCCGTAAATACTATTTTAATAAACATTCTTTTTCTAAGCTAATATTTTATGTAAAAAATGTATAACAACATTCCATAACAAAAGAGGGGGGCTTGCTTTTTGAAGAAGGTTGTAAACATATTTTACACACATCCTAGTAGCCAATTGAGACAAATGCTGTTTTTTGAATCCATCCGTCCATCCACCTCATGCAGCTTTTTTTTTTTTTTAAGAGAGCTGAGGTTTGGGGGGGCTGGTCGGGAGGGGCAGAGGGAGAAGGAGAGAGAAAATCTTAAGCAGGGTCCATGCCCAGTGTGAAGCTGGACCCAGTGCTCGATCTCACAACCCTGAGATCATGACCTGAGCCAAAATCAAGAGTGGGAGGCTGACTGAGCCCCCCAGGTGCCCCCTCACACAGCTCTTTTAAACCTTTTTTGTCTTTCTGCTCTGCCATTCTTGTCCAATTGGCTTCCATCTCAGGGTTTACAGCCCAATGGCTGCAGGAATGTTGCTACAACTCTAGGTATTATGTCTGCATTCCAGAGATAATAAGATTAAGGCTTTTCCTTAAGCTTCACCTACGAGACTTTATGTGTATCTCATTGATCAGATGTAGGCCCCATGGCTACCACTAGACTCATCACTGGCCAATGGGAAAGAGATTCTAGTCTAGAATCTAGTTGAGATCACAGTAGGCATTGAATAAGAGATCTACTGTCCTTGACATCAAAAGGTTTCCATGACTAGATGAACAAAATAATTCTCTTCATTTCTTTCTTTCCTTCTTCTTTCTTTCTCTTTCTTTCTTTCTTTCTTTCTTTCTTTCTTTCTTTCTTTCTTTCTTTCTTTCTTTCTTTCTTTCTTTCTTCCTTCCTTCCTTCCTTCCTTCCTTCCTTCCTTCCTTCCTTCTTCCTTCCTCCCTCCCTCCCTCCCTCCCTCCCTCCCTCCCTCCCTCCCTCCCTCCTTCCTTCCTTCCTTCCTTCCTTCCTTCCTTCCTTCCTTCCTTCCTTCCTTCCTTCCTTCCTTTCTTTCTTTCTTTCTTTCTTTCTTCTTTCTTTCTTCTTTCTTTCTTCTTTCTTTCTTTTTATAAAGAAGTGGAGAAATAAGTATGGGTTGTGAAAAGGAGTTTAGCCAACTGCAAAGTTACAGGGACCATTCTACACAACACCACCCTTACTTCTGATCCCAATTACAAGTCTGGGGGCTTTCCCAAACCACTCTCAATTTCACTAATTCACTAGAAAAAGCCGTAAAACTTACCAGGGACTGTTATACTCATGGTTATGATTGATTATAAAGGAAAAAACAGATTGAAATTAGCCAAGGAAAGAAGCATATATATAAGTCAGAGTCCAGGGAAGTACCAGATGTGTAGCTTCTATTGTCTTCTGTCTATGGAGACAGGACATGGGATTGGTGTCTCCTGGGACCGATATGTGCCAACGTGCACAAGTACTGTCAACCAGGGGATCTAACCTGAATCCCGGAGTCCAGAGTTTTTATTGGGACTCCATGATATAGGCATGAATGACTGCCCATGTAGATGATTTCAGTGCCCAGACTCCAGTCCCTCTGGGTGTGACCCAGAGCCTCCACTTTAAATCACATTGTTTTGTCTTTCTAGTGCATTTAGCTCCACCGTAAGTCATAGTGTTAGACTATCCTGTGTGAAGCAAGGGCCCTAAGAAAACAACTCCCATCAGGCATGACATTCCAGAGGCATAGAGATGACATCTCAGTAGCCAAGGGCAAAAGCCAGACCTTTCTTTGGGCAACGCTAAATTCTTTACTACACAAGTAGACAAAAGTCAGTATTGGTCACAAACTCTATTTTGGCTAAAACATGCAGGAACTCTGGGGGAAATGATGAAACTAAATGAGGAATTTTTTTTTCTAAGACATCTGGGTTTTGAAGATTTAGGGATTTAAGAATCACAAGGTTATGTCCATTTTCTATGCAGAAATTTTTAAAACACTTTTACAGAATATACATTGCTAGAGGTAAAGAGATATAATTTGAGAGAAAATTTAGGATCAGACATGTTTGGAAAACACTGGGCTCTAACAAAGTTAACGAAGTTTTTATATCACTGGACCCTTCATAGTCTTTAATATGCTAATAGTTCTAAAATGTTTGGTCTTAGGACACCCTACACTCTTAAAAATTATCGACAACTTCAAAGGGCTTTCCTTTAAAAGGAAAATCTAAAAAACTTTAAAAAAATTAAACAAGAACAGTCATATTGCTTTACACTTAAAAACTTAGTGTTTGGCCTTAAAAAAGTCAGCCAGATTCTCAGTACTACTTCTCTGCATTTAATTAGTTGTGATATATGGTTTCAGTTGAAATATATAAAGAAAATCTGGCCCTATAGCTTTTTATAGTTAGAGAAGAGTAGACTATTTTAATAGACTTTACACATTATTTTGGATATGGTACTTTGATAATATATCAATGAAATTTTCAAATTCTGCTACATTAACATCCAGTATTCTATCTTGTACTTCAAATGGTTCTTCTACCCATGTGTGATTTTGTGACATCATGCATTGATTATTTGGAAAACACTGGATCACTAAGTTATGCAGATCACCCCAATATTAACACATTTCGGTATACAATATCAAAAGTTTGTATTTTTTAATATCAACACCAATTTCATTGGAAGTCTTTAAATATTTGGGAGCTGTCAAGATCAAGATACAAGTTTTTCAAACTTCTCAGTTTTTCTAGAAAACCTACATTTTATCACAAGCATTGAAATTAGAAAGAGCACAATAGTAGTATGTAGTCAATAATTATATATGTTATTGATAGTGATTATCTCTGTGGAAAATCAATGGTATTTGTATTAGCAGGTGTAAGTTGTTTCTTTATGAATTGAAGTAGAAGAAATTATTCAGTATTACCTCTTTATGGCTTTTGTGTTTCCCATCAGCAGTGTCCTCAAAGTCCATAATTCTAGGCATAGCATGACCAAGGCACTTTAAGCTTTTATGAACCCTCTCCTCAAACCTCACTTCGTGGTTCTCAACCTATTCCTTATTTTAAGTTTTTCATTATAATATCATTCCACTTTCACAATCCAAAATCTGTATTGTTTATTTATTGCTGTGTAATAAATCAGATCAAAATTTAGTGTTTAGAACAACAAACATTTCCTGTCTCTTACAGTTTCCATAAATCCAGGCACAGCTTTGTGAGATCCTGATCCAAGTTCTCTCCTGAACTTTAGTCAAACTGTTAGGACTGCAGTTACGTCAAGGTCTGGGGAGTGGGGAGATTTACTTCCAAATGCACTCATGTGGTTGTTGGCAGGATTCAGTTGTTAGAAGCCTCTCTCAGTTTCTTGTCATGTGAGGCACATGGAAGGAGAACTCAGAGCATGGCACCTGGCTTCCTTCAGAGTGAGTGAGCAAGAGACAGTGAGTGCCCAAGACAGAAGGCAGGCAGTCTGATTGTAACCTAACCTTAGAAGAGCTATTCTATCATTTTTCCATAATATATTTATTAGAAAGGGATTCCAGAAGAGGAGTTCTAGAAGCCATGCTCACAGGGAGGAGACTACAGAAAGGCATGAATACCAGAAGGTGGAGTCATTGAAGGCCATCTTCAAATCTGCCCATCATAAACATGAATGTAAAATATAAAGCACACTTCTTAATAGCGTATGAGTTGCAGGAGAAATTGTAATGAAAATCACTGAAGTATTTAGAAATAAGAAACAAGAATAGTTTTATATAACAAAACCTATAAATGTAGCTATAGTAGTATTCTAGAGTGAAATTTAAATGTTAAATGCTTATTTTAGGAGACAAAAAAAGGCTAAAAATGAATGAGCCAACACAAGTCAAGAGTTTCTTACATCAAGAATAGACTTTTTGAAAAAATGGGAGGAGAAAATTAAAACTAATATTAAAAAAAATAAGATGAAATAAAAAAACAGAAATAAAGGAATCACTGAAGGAATCAGGTTCAGATGGTTTTACGGGTAAGTTTACCAAAGCTTCAAGGAAAAACAAATTTACAAATCTTTATATTTGTAATAATTCAGAAACTAAGAAGGAAAGCTGTTTCTGTTCAATCCATTTTAAGAAGCCAACGTAATTTTACTATTAAATATAGACAAGGGTAGCATAATTCACTAATAGGTATAGAAGTACAAGTACTATATAAAATATTAACAAAACAATTAATTGTTAATTAATATTAATTAATTATATATTAAAATAATATATCACAAAGCAGTTGAAAGGGTATTGTGATAGTGGAATATTTATTAATGTGATTACTAAATTGCCAGATTAAGGAAAAACATATTAAAATCTCAATAGATAAAAAAATATTAGATAAAATTCAACATCATTTACGATAAAAAACTTTTAGTCCACTATAAATGTTAAGGCACTTCTTTACTTGGTTAAATGGTTTCTACTGAGCTGAAAGGGGTCAAGATGGTGGTATAGAAAGTTCCTGAACTTACCTCCTCCCACAGACACATCAGATCTACAGCTACATATGAATAATTCCCCTCTGAAAAAGGTCTGAGGACTAGATGAACTTCTCTGCACAACACAAGATAAAAGAAACACATTGAGAAGGGTGGGAGAGGCAGAGTCATAGTTTTGAGAAAATCCCCATCTCTAGCGTGGTAACACACAATAGGGAGGGATCTCAGCAAATAGGCACTGCTTCTAGGGGAGCACGGGGCTGGTGCCCTACATTCCACACCCAACCCCTAGGATCTGGACCAGAGAGATGAGCTCTCAGAATGTCTGGCTTGGAAAACACAAGGGGGCTGACATCTGGGGGTCCCAAAGTGTTATAGGACACTGAGATTCCCTGCTTGGAGGGACTCACATGTGTTCTTCCTCAGGCCAAGACCCAGTGAAAAAAACAACAACTAGGCTGTATCAGTCGTTGGTGTGGGGGCATTGGCCAGAGGCATGGGGGACAGTTGAGACAATCTCCAGAGATGGAAGTGCTGGAAGACCCCATTGTTGCTCTCTCTGCATAACCTGCTCGCACAGACCAGCAAGCTTGGACAAGGCACCCTCCTGCCACCTGCTGAGATGGGTGGCAACCAGTGGTCATGGCACTTGCTAAGGCCAGTAAGCTGCTGCATTCCCAAGGTCTCTAGCTGGGGCCAGCAAGCATGAGCAATGGCAGACTTCCCCAACTCCCTAGCTAAAGTTTATGAGCACATTCCACCCAGGGGCCACCTCCCTCGATCACTTTGTTCTGGTGGCCAGGAAGGCTAGTTTCCAGAGCTTCATGACTGTAACAATCAGAAAGACAGTTTTTGGCAGGCTACCATCCCCAGGGCACTGCAGAGATAGCAGACTGAAACACAACCTTGCTATTCCTGGAAAAAAGGCCTATTTTCTTAGTCTGGACCTTCAGCCTCTGGGAAAGGCTTCAGGTTTTCCACACATCTAAAAGCTAAGGAGGTGCTCCCAGGAACCAGGCATGATGTTTGTGCATCCCCTTGGCCTTGTGACAGCTCAGCAAGACTTCCCAGAAAGTGGCTTATACACTCCTTTGGAGCCTTGAGTTTTCCAGTTGTCACTCCCAGGGGACACCTCTCATTCTCCTAGTCTGGAGGCTCACAGGGATTATGACTATGGCCCCATAATCTATATATATTTGCATACTTTGAAAGTTCCTGCCTGAGGGTCTGGCTTTCAATCAGCATGAAAGTAGGTGTTAAATGAGATTCCTCCCCTTGGATCACCTTATACCTGTCAGAATGGCTATTATCAAAAAGACAGGGAATAATAAGTGTTGAAGAGGATGTGGAGAAAAAGGAACTCTTGTGCCCTCTTGGTGGGAATGTAAGCTGGTGCAGCCAGTGTGAAAAACAAATGTGATTCCTGAAAAAATTAAAAATAGAGCTACCCAATGATCCAACAATTCTGTTACGAGGTAACTATTTGAAGAAATGTGAATTTGAAATTTGAGAAGATATATGCACCCCTATGTTTATTGTTGAATTACTTACAATAGTCAAGATATGGAAACAACTTAAGTGTCCATCAGTGAATGAATGGATAAAGAAGTAGTGATGTGTGTGTGTGTGTGTGTGTGTGTGATGGAATATTACTCAGCCATAAAAAAGAATGAAATCTTGCCACTTGCAACAACGTGGATGGACCTTAAGGGTATTACACTAAGATTATGCTAAATGAAATAAATTAGAGAAGGATAAATGTCACATGATTTCACTTATATGTGGAATCTAATAAACAAAACAAACAAAGCAAAACAAAACCCAGACTCATAGACACCAAGAAGAGATTGGTGGTTGCCCGAGGGGAGGAGGGTTAAAATGGGGGGAGGGAGTGAGATAGGTGAAGGGTATTAAGGAGTAAAAAATTCTAGCTATAAAATAAATGTCATGGGGATACATCCCTATGTACAGCATAGGGAATGTAATCAGTAATATTATATTAGCTTTGTAAGATGACAGACTTATATAACTGGACTTATTGTCATGATCATTTTCAGCATGTATACAAATGCCAAATTACTACGTTGTACACCTGAAGCTAATATTGTATATCAATTATACCTCAATTTTAAAGAAAAGGATTCCAATAAAAAATAGTTTCTGTTAATACTACAAAATAAATAAAATATTTAAGACTCATCTATTTAAGGTCAAGAATAAGACAAGGATATCCACCATTCATGCTACTATTCAACATATGTTGGGGCTTCTAGATAATACAATAATACCAGAGGACATAAATTTTAATATTAGAAAGGATGAATCAACATTCATAGATAATAAAATTTTTCTTTAAAAAAATTTTTTTAAAGATCTTATTTATTTGAGAGAGAGAGAGAGCATGAATGGGGGAAAGGCAGAGAGATGGAGAAGCAGACTCCCCACTGAGCAGGGAGCCCAATGAGGGGCTTGATCCCAGGACCCTGGGATCATGACCTGAGCTGAAGGCCGCTGCTTAACCAACTGAGCCACCCAGGCACCCTGACAATAAAATTTTCTGTATAAAAATACAAAACAATCTACATAAACTATTGGTATGAATGAGGAAGTTCAACAAGTTTGTTAGCTGTAAAATCATGATAAAAATAATAACACAAAATCAAATGTGTGCTATATCCCTAGAAAAACTAGGGAGTTACTTAGCACCATAGCTAACAAAAGAAAATTCCAAATTAAGAGAAATTATTATGTTCCACTATGGGATGTATACATATTTGAATTCTATTGAACTAGATTTATAGGGTAAATTAGATATTAGCTAAAATCCCCCAATGACATTTTTTGTTGTTAAATTGGACAGATTCTAAAATATTGGAATAAATATACTAACAATAGGTATCCCAGAAGCAGACCCATGAATATATGTGGTGAACACGATCTATGACAGAAGTAGCCTTGCAAATTAGTGCCGAAATGATGGGCTATATCATATGTAGCCCTAGGACCTCTGGATGTTCACACGGGAACAGTAACTAGACTTTCAAATGGATTACAGATATAAATTTGAAAAATAAAACTCCCGAGTCTTCAGAAAATATAGAATAATCTGTTTATGGGGCACCTGGGTCAGTTAAGTGTCTGACTCTTGGTTTCAGCTGAGATTGTGATACCAGGATGGTGCGATCGAGCCCCATGTCAGGCTCTGTTTTCAGTGCAGAGTCTGTGTAAGATTCTCTCTTCCCTCTCTCTCTGCCCCTACCCCCCACCCCGCCCTCTCTCTCTCTCTAAAATAAATAAATAAAAATAAAAAAAGAATAATCTGTTCATAATCTTTGTATATAAAACATTTTCTTAAATAAGATAAAAAATGACAAATAATAAGAATTAGGGTATCTAACTCACCGAAATTATAAACTTCAGTTTAAAAAACCACTAATAAAAGTTGAAAGATAAAGAGAAGGCTCAGGTTGGCAAAAAAAAGTTTGCAACATAAAACACTAGTCAATGATTAGTGGTCAGGTTATATGTGAAATATCTAATATTAAGCAGGAATAAAAACAATAAAAAATAACTAAAGAATATGAACAGATTGATCACAGAAAAAGGAATCTGATTGGCCAATGATGATATGATAAAATGCTCAAACTCCATGGAAAACAGAGTTGAAAGCTGTATATGCTTCAGGAATAATACTGCCATGGCACATGGATAGGATACAAAAATGTCCACAGAGCAGTGTTTATGGTTCTGGAAAATTGTAAGCAACTTGAACATCTCTCCTAATGGATGGAATAATGCACAGCAGTCAAAACAAATAGACCATGCATATAAGTATGAACATCAGCTTCTTAAAAAAAAAACCCACAAAATAATACATTAACACCCTAAATGAAACAGTGCGGAAATGTCAAGATGTAGAAGGAAACATACAATGAAGTAAATTTATTTAAATTAAAATACAAAACCAGTATTGTTTGTGGACTCAGTTGTATTAAGTATGAAAAAATACATGGCCATGATAAATGCCATGTTATCTGGCAGGTAGGGTTGGAGGACTGGGGACAGGGCAGGGGCTTCTTGCTGTGTTTTGACTTTGATGGAGGTGATAATGGTGTGGAGCTTGTTGGAATGTCAGTTGGTGTCAGTGGTTGAGCCGGGCATAGCTCTGCCCATTGTTCAGTCATCTGTCTCAGAGGAGAGAGGGTAGGAGTCCTAAGTCATCAGCTTCCATGGGAGCACTCAGATGATGCTGCTGACTTGTTTACTGCCCCCTCCCTGGGATCTTCATCTAGATGTCTCGGCGGGAGTCTTATCTTGAAACAGCTCTTTCTACCCTTGAATACATCATGAATCTAGGGCAAAACAACTCTTGAATTCTCTGAGCCTCCATGGTGAGTCCCTCATTTCTTCTAGATCCTCCATGACCATACTTCTTCCCACACCAGTTTTCCATTGCCAAGCTATTGATTGATGTCTTAAGATTGTTTCCATGGTCAAAAAATATATTTTAGTATTCTTTTAGGGATTTTTTTCTACACAGTTGCTATTGTTAGCCTTAACAGGAGATTCCAGAAAACCTTTTCTGAGAGATCATCTATATGTTAGAGCATGTTTATATCTAGATAAAAATTTAACTTCCACTTAGGTCTGATGGAGACATGAAGATTGAATGGGTGGATAAGTGGGTTGGAGAGAATTGTTGGCATGCTCTGTCCTTGAGTGTCATTAAGGTGCTGATAGAACAAAACCCCAAGGCTATCTGGTATAGGGGTTGCCTCCCCATAACACACTTTTCTGTATCAATAATACACATGATAAAGAGATTTGGCCAACCCCATAAGACTTAGTTTTTCTGTTAGGCTCCTGGTATGCCTCTTCCATTCCAAGGAGCATGTTCAAGATTTAGTGTGATAGAGGAGAGCATGAGAAGGTGATGGTGTAGGTCAGGCATGGGAAAATTACTTCTTTGCAGGGCCAGATAGTAAATATTTTCGGTTTGTGGGCATGCTGTCCCACTTCCAACTAATTTCTGTCATTATTGCATTAATCAGACAGAGACTAGTGCGAAGATGCATCTAAAATCTTATTTCCTTGAGTCCTGAGTTTGGGCCTTCTAATGAAATATAGAAGATGGGAAGAAACAAAGTCAAGCAAGGAACTTCAGGAAGGCAAATTTTTTTGAGTTAGAGAATGTAAAGAGCAAATGCAGGAATTGGCTTTTATTTAAAAAAAAGAAAAAGAATATTTTTAAAAAAAAGAGCCCATCCCCAACTGGCTGAAGGCTCAGGAAGAAAATTTTCTGACAATTTTATTTGGGTACTGTAGAGCAAATGGTTTCTAGAGAGTCTCATTGAACTTTTGCAGGAAGAGAACCATATAGAAATCAATCCTAAATTGTAAATGGAGTGGAATAAAAGACAAAAATATACTTTTTGGTTATGCAGTGTGGTTGCATCTGAAATTAAGCTCCAAATCATTCCTTTTCCCACTCAGACCAGGTTCTATTTTCTCGGTGTGATCTCTTCAGAGACCAAAATCAATAATATGTCTGCCTCAAAACCCCCAGCTGTGATATGTTCAAGGCCTATCTTGACTTTTAGGAAAATAGCAATAGATGTCCAGATAAATGAGCAGTTCTAAATTAAACGTGAGGATTCTCTTACACTGGCTGAGGGCAATTTCCAAAATGGTAAATTACCTCTGTGGATCAGAGAAGCCATGACTAGTGTCTACTCCAAGATTTGGGTTGCCAAAAAACAACTTCAGCAGAACAGCCAATTAGTTTGAAGCCCAATTAAAATAAGAATTACAATGTGCTGAGTTTTGTCTTGTATGTGAATAAGTTCAGCCAATATAGCATTTTAGTCCCAGGGTGATTTCAGGATGGTGAACTATGTAGTAATCCCTAAAGGTATTGTGGGAACTTTCTTACGGCTACATGTAGCAATGTGATCCAGAATGAGGCCAAACAGAGGCAAGAAGCAAGCAGAAGGAAAGGTTTTGGAGGGAGGGGGAGAGAGAGAAAGAGAGAGACGGAGGGAGAAGGAGGGAGAGAGAAGGCTGATGAACCTGTCTGAACTCTGGGATTCAGACATTCTTGAAACCAATTAATCTCTTGGAATTCTAGTTAGATAAACTAATAAAAATTATTGAGGTATAGTTTACATTGCAGTATAAAAAAGAGATATTAAGAGTACAGTTTGATACATTTTAGCAAATGTATATATCCTTTCAAGATGTAAAACATTTCCATCACCCTATAAAGTTCTTCCGTGACCTCTTCATGTCAGTTCCCATGCTTTACACTAGAAGCAGCCATTGTTCTGATTTCTATCTCTATAGATTAGTTTGGAGTGTTCTTGAACTTTGTATAACAGAATCGCTGAATGGTTACTCTTCTGTGTTTCTCTTCTTTCATTCAACATGGTTTTGAGGTACATCTATGTTGTTGCATGTAACAGGAGCTCTTTTTATTGCTGAGTTTCAGTTTATTGCATGAATATGCTGCAAATTGTTTATCCATTCACTTGTTGATTGACATTGGATTTTGGCTATAGTAAACAAAGCTGATGTGAACATTCTAACATATGCGTACAATTTTTTTTAGTGGACATATATTTAACATGGGGGGAAGGTAGTATAATCACTAGTAGAATAATTACTGTTTCCTGGGGTAAGTATAGAGTTAGATTTATTAGAAACTAAGTTTTCAAAGGGGTTGTACCATTTTACACTCCTACTAGCAATGCATTTGTGTCCCTCTGATCTAAATGCTTGCTAACATTTGGTTTTCTCAGTTATTTTAATTTTAGCCATTCTGTCTACAAAAGCCCTTTTCCCTCCTCCCTCAATTTTTGTATTGTAGTAAAATGCACTGAACATAAAAGTTATCATCTTAACCATTTTAAAGTGTCCACTTCGGAGATATTCAATCATAATATTGTGCAACTATCACCACCATCCATTTCCATAACTCTTTCATCTGGTAAAACTGAAATTCTATACCCATTAAACAGCAACTCCACGTTCTCCCCTCCCCCCAACCCCTGGCAACCACTACTGTGCTTTCTATCTCTATCAATTTTACTACCCTAAGTATCTCATATAAGTGGAATCATACAGTATTTATCATTTTGTGACTTATTTTACTTAAAATAATGTCCTCAGAATTTATCCATGTTGTAGCATATTGTAGAATTTCTTTCCTTTTTAAGCCTGTATAATACTCTGATCAATGTATAAAGCACATTTAGCTTATCCATTCATCTGACAATAGGCATTGTTTTGCTTCCATGTTTTAGCTACTGCAGATAATGCCACTATGAACATGTGCGTACAAATGCCTCTTCGGGGCTCTGCTTTCAGTTGGGGTATATACCCAGAAGTGGAGTTGCTGGATGGGCTGGTAATTCTATTTTTAATTTTTTGAGGTGCTGTCGTACTGTTTTCCACAGTGGCTGCACCATTTTGAATTCCCACCAACAATGCACAAGGGTTCCAATTTCTCCACATTCTTGCAATACTTATTACTTTCTGTTTTTTGTTTGTTTGTTTGTTTTTATAGTAGCCATCTTAATGGGTATGGGGTGGTATCTCGTTGTAGTTTTGATCTGCATTTCCCTAAAGATCAGTGATGTTGAACATCTTTTCAGGTACTTATTGGCCATATGTATATCTTGTTGGAACAAGTATCTATTAAAGTACTTTGCCCAGTTTTGAATTGGTTGTATGTTTTTTTTGTTGTTGTTGTTGTTGAGTTTATGTTTTTTTTTTTTTTTTTTTTAAGATTTATTTATTTGACAGAGAGAGACACAGCAAGAAAAGGAACAGAAGCAGGGGGAGTGGGAGAGGGAGAAGCAGGCTTCCCGCCGAGCAGGGAGCCCGATGTGGGCTCGATCCCAGAACCCTGGGATCATGACCTGAGCCTAAGACAGATGCTTAATGACTAAGCCACCCAGGCACCCCAAGTTTACGGGTTTTCTATATATTCCAGGTATTAACCCTTTATCAGATACATGATTTGCAAATATTTTCTCCCGTTCTGTGGGTTGCCTTTTTGTTCTGTTGATATTGTATTCCAATACACACAAATTCTTTGATTTTTATAGAGTCTAATTTATCTGTTTTTTATTTTGTCGCCTCTACCTTTGGTGTCAAATCCAAAAAATCATCGACAAATTCCATGTTGTAAAGCTCATGCCTTATTTCTAAGAATTTTAGGTTTTACAGTTAAGTCTTTGATTAATTTTGATTTAATTTTGTATATGGTGTTAGGTAAAGACCCAAACTCATTTTTTTTTTTTTTTGTATGTGGATATCTGGTTTTCTCAACATTATTTGTTGAAAAGACTCTTTTCTCCTCTCAAAGTTCTTGGCACCCTTGTCAAAAATCATTTGACAATATATGCAAGGGTTTGTTTTTGGGATCTCTATTCTATGCCATTGATCTATATGTCTGTCTTTATACCAGTACCACACTGTTTTGATTACAGTAGCTTTAAAGTAAGTTTTCAAATGAGGAAATGTGAGCAAGTGTGAGTCCTCTAGCTTTGCTCTTTTTCAAGATTGTTTTGACTGTCAGGGTTTTTTTGAGATCCCATATGAATTTAGGATGGGTTTTTCTATATTTGCAAAAATATCATTGGGATTTTGGTAGGGGTTGCATTGAATTTGTAGGTTGCTTTGGTTAGTATTGGCACCTTAACAATATTGAGTCTTTCAATCTATGAACATGGGCTGTGTTCCTATTTATTTATGTATTCTTCCATTTCTTTCAGCAATGGAAGTTGCGGAAGTTTCAGTTTTGTGGTCTTTGTTGTACAAGTCTTTCACCTCTTTGGTTAAGTTAATTCCTAAGTATTTTATTCTTTTTGTGCTATTGTAAATTGAATTATTTTTGTAATTTCCTTTTTAGATTGCTCACTGTTAGTGTATCGAAATGCAGCTGATTTCTATGTGTTGACTTTGTATTTCACTACTTTGCTGAAGTCATTTATTAATTATAGCAGCTTTTGTGTTGAATCATTAGGGTTTTCTGCATATAAGATCTTTGCCCATTTTTAAAACTTGGATTGTTTGTTTGGGTTTGCAGAAATTCTTGATCTATTCTTGATATGAGCCTTTTGTGAGACACAAGAGTTGCAAATACTTTCTTTCAATATGTGACTTGACTAATCATTTTTAAAGTAACACCTTTTGATCATTGGAGATTTTTAACTTTGATGATGTCCAATGGCAATAGACCCATTCTCACCTATTATAAATGTTGGCTGCAAAAGTCTTACAACGAGAGCCTTCTCAGAAGAATTGTCAGCCAGTGGGAGTCATTTTACCTAGAAATAACTGGAGTACCATGCTTTTTTTCTGAAATGGCTTATACAAATGATTGGTTGGTATGGTGGTACAAAAGGCTTATTATACCCTGACCTCCATATGGGATTGAACTGAAGTGTCATATGTGTCCATGCCTCCATGTGGGATCAGGCAGAGTCTGGACTCCAGCTGACCCTGCTTCTTTGCTATGCTTCCTCTTCTGTCCTATCCTGCTTCCCTTACTTCCTTACAGATGTCTCTTACAGGCATTCACTCAATAAATGACTCACACAAGAGCCCATCTCAGGATCTGCCTTTAGGGAGCTCAATCCAAGACACCAATTTATCAGTTTTTCTTTTCTGCTTAGTTCCTCCTTTGTACCCTAAGAAATCTCTGCCTACCTCATGTGGTGCAAATATTTTTCTATTTTTGTCCTTAAGTGCTTTATAGTTTTAGCATTTGCATTTAGGTGTGTGATCTATTTCATGTTAATTATTGTGCATAATATAATATAGGGGTTGATTTTTGTTTTATTTTTCACAAAAATACCCAGACATTCCAGCACTTTATTCTTGTCCAAATGAATTGTATTTGCATTATTATAAAAAAATCAATTGACCATATGTTTGCACAACATTTATTTTTAGTTTTGCTTTAAATAGTTTGTCATGGTTTTCTTTCACCATACACACAAACTCAAAATGGATTAAAGAACTAAATATGAGACCTAAAGCCATAAAGATCCTTGAAGAGAGCACAGGTTTCTCTCTCTGACATTGGCTGTAGCAACATTTTTCTAGATACTATCTCTTGAGACAAGGAAAATAAAAGCAAAAATAAACTATTGGGACTACACAAAATAAAAAATTTCTGCACAGCGAAGGACACAATCATCAAAACTAAAACTCAACCTACTGAATGGGAGAAGGTATTTGCAAATGACATATCTGATAAAGGGCTAGTATTCAAAATATACAAAGAATTGATACAACTGAATATCCCAAAACCAAATAATGTAATTAAAAAATGGGCAGAAGATGTGAACAGACATTTCTCTAAAGATGTCCAGATGGTCAACAGATACATGAAAAGATGCTCAATATCACTCACCATTAGGGAAATGCAAATCAAAACTGCAATACCACCTCACACCTGTCAGAATGGCTAAAATAAAAAACACAAGAAACAACAAATGTTAGCGAGAATGTGGAGAAGAAGGAACCCTCTTGCACTATTGGTGGAAATGCCATTTGGTGCAACCATCATGGAAAACACTATGGAATTTCCTCAAAAAAATAAAAATAGCACCACCCTTTGGTCCTGTAATCACACTACTGGGTATTTACCCCCAAAATACAAAAATACTAATTCAAAGGGATACATGTACCCTTATATTTATTGTATTATTTACGATAGCCAAACAGTGGAAGCAGCCCAACTGTCTGTCGACAGATGAATGGATAAAGAAGTAGTACATATATACAATGGAATGTTATTCAGCCATAAAAAATAACGAAATCTTGCTATTTGCAACAACATGAATACAGCTAGAGAGTCTAATGCTAAGCGAAATAAGTCAGCCAAGTACCATAGATCAAATACCATAGATCAAATACCAAGAAAGACAAATACCATATGATATCACTTATATGTGGAATTTAAGAAACAAAACAAATGAGAAAAAAAAAAAAAGGAAAGAGACAGGAAACAGACTCTCAACTACAGAGAACAAACTGATAGTTACCAGAAGTAGGTAGGTGGGGGGGATGGGAGAAATAGGGGGTGGAGATTAAAGAGTACGTTATCATGATGAAAAAAAATAAAATGACAAAAAATAGAGATGCTTAAAGTGGTGAAAAAAGAAAGAATGTGAGCTTTAGGTAAAAAATCAATTGACCATATATTTGCACATTTATTTTTATTTTTGCTTTAAGTAGTTTGTCATCTTTTTCTACTTCTTAGAACTGAATGATCCTAGCTAATTTAGGGTCTCCCTTTTAGGTGGTCTTCCACCGAGTGTTGCCAGACCTAACAAATAAAAAATAAAGGATTCAAGTTAAATTTAAATTTCAGATACAGAATAAATAATTTTTTTAATATAAATATATCCCATGCAATTTTGGGAACATACATATGTTGAAAAATTTATTAATGTATATCTGAATTTAGAAATTGAATGTCCTGTATTTTATCTGACAACCCTATTTCCACCTGACACCTTGAATTCTGATTCTGTGTATCCCATCACCACCTGTCTGGCCTCCTCCCACCTACCTGCAAGGTGAGGCTTTATGAACCTCCCCACTCGGATGTACTCCATTCTTCCCGTCTGGGAGGCTGGAATGGACAGTTCACACTCTTACCACATTCTTCAAGTCTCTTGGCTGTCAGCTACGGAAGCAACTTGGTTATTTTCTAAATAGTGTTCCACTTCTGAGGTGCAAATTCAATGTTATTGACCTGTCAGAACAGACAGAAAGGTGTTGTGACTTCCTAACTCTTACCAGGTTGTAGGTGTAGGCCAATCAACTCCTATCTTCATACCTGAAACATCATGACTGGGCCTATAGCTGCCACCATTGCCAAACTGGCTGGATTTGGGGACACTCCATCTGTGATATTAGCAGCATGAGAATCAGATTGTGAGGCTGGGAACACACCTTCCCTGCTCTGCAACTGTATAGCCATGGAGTGGAAAGGCTGAAGACTTCTCTCCACAGGGACTGTGACAGATGCAAAGTGAGGTGGGCAGGCTGGAGTGAAGAATCATGGCCCACAGCCCGTTCCCCAGTAACCTTTTCCCTCACTGGGAGACTGGAATTTCAAAGGTGCAGATGTTGTCTTTCTCATGGAACATTGCCTTGGCGTATAACATGGGCTGAACCAAATGGGGAGCCGTAAAAGGTAACCAGCCAAAGACTTGTAATGGCTTCTCAGTACCAGAGACAGATTTCCTGCAAGGCTGATGAAGAAAGCTTAAGCTTCGGGGACTCTATGAGCAGGTCCCTGTGAGTGCTGGGAGGTGCCAGGAGTGAAGGCCTTTCTGGTGAAGAACAAGCCAACTTGCCATTGGAACCATTGTTCTATAAGCATTTCTAACAAATTGCCTTAAGCTACCACAGAAAAATGGACCTGAATTTCCAAGTCTCAAAAACGTTGTGATTTCTTTTCTTATTCTAACTAAATATTTCCATTCATAACTAATGTATTTGTGATTTCTTTTTTTGTTGCTTTTTAAGAGGGTCCCTCAAAATGTATGGGCCTCAAATTCTACAGAGTCTGAACTGTACCTTCTCGTGATTGTGGGGGCAAGGACAGGAGATGTGTAGGTTCGGGTTCATGGCTCCAGGACATGGTGGAAAAATCTTCCTCACCTGGTTCATCCGTCTGTCCTGCAACCATCAGACCCCTGTCTAGTAATCCATATGGGACAACAGCTCCAAGACTGGGATTTATTTAGAATCTTCCTCTATCTCTCTCTGAAGAGATCATTCCAAAAACACCTCTTCCTGCCCCACTCTGCACCTTTCATGCCCTCTGCCTTACTGACACATTTTTTAACCATCCCAACCGCAGTGATTTAATTCGCATGCATATGAACCAAAATTGCTTTGTTTCTGTAAGGCACATCCAGACATAAGGTGGCATGGACTAGAGGTTTGTATAAAAAATAGGCAAAATGAAGATTTTTGTCTACTCCCTTTAAATACTTATTGTAAAAGCTAGAATACTCTGAGCATTTATTAGATAAGAGAACAGAGCACCAATCTTTGATATGCAAAGATATGTAAAGTTATATCCTACTTTATGAATATTTAACATATATTCTATACAAACTGTTATGTAAAATCTAAACTAAAAATTATCTTAAGAAATAAATTATTCTTATTCCAGAATAATATTTATCAGTCTCTAAATTGAGTTCCCTTAGTTCTTTAAAAAATTTATTTTGATTTATCATAAATCTATTTCTGATCAATTTTTAGTTTTTTTTTTAAGATTTTATTTATTTATTTGACAGAGAGGTAGAGAGCACCAGTAGGCAGAGCAGCAGGCAGAGGAAGAGGGAGAAGCAGGCTCTCCACTGAGCAAGGAGCCCAACATGCGCCTCGATCCCAGGAACCTGGGATCATGACCTGAGCAGAAGGCAGCTGCTTAACTGACTGAGCTGCCCAGGCATCCCATGTTTTTTTTTTTTTTTTTTTAAGATTTTATTTAAGAGAGAGTGAGAACACAAGGGGGCCGAGGGGCAAAGGGAGAGGGAGAAAGAGACTGCCCGCTGAGCAGGGAGCCAGGCATGGGCCTCGATCCCAGGACCCTGGGATCATGACCTGAGCTGTAGGCAGATGCTTAACTGACTGAGCCACGCAGGTGCCCCTCTGATCAATTTTTAGTAACAATTTTTGAATAAATCATGATATATTTACATTTCATCTCTTCTAAAAAGATTGGTTTATCATCACCAGGATTAGAGAATCATAATTTTTAACTTGTTCTGTCTAGAATTATTAGCTAGTTACAGAAATTTAGTAGCTTAGTTGCAGGAATTTTGCTGAATGTTTTTCTGTGATCCCACTTGTTTCAATTGGGATCAATTGAAAAATCATTCAGTTAATCTTATTATTAAAAATAATGATAATTATTTTAAACTGTGTTTATTACTTACAAAACAAAATTAAAACATTATGGACTATCATTACAATTTTCTCCTGTGATTCATTTATTTATCTTTATTAATATGGATCCTTTTTATTCTACATTATAAAAATGCACTTATATATGTTTAAGTGAATTTTATAAAATATATTTCTATATTATACACACATTTTTATATAAATTATTTATATATGCATATACTATATTTAAATACATTATATTACTTAATTGTCACAACAATATCATGATATAAATAGAGCAGGCAAATTTTTTTTCATATTAGAGGTTAAGTAACTTAAAAGCAGATGAGACAGAATTGATACTTAGATTTCCAAATTCCAGGTTAGAAGTTTTTCTACTGACTTTGGGTGTGTCACTTCTTTTCTTTTATCCTTCTCTTCATCTTTCTGACCTCTTGGTATGTAAATATGTAGTATGTACTCAAAATTGTGCTAGAAATGTAACATAGGCATTGCTTTCAATGAACTTATAGTTTTGTTGGTAGGCAGAATACATGCAAATATATGCTAATACACCCATATACACATACATATACACACTACATTAAAGAATCACACAAACTGGCATTTCAAGAGCTGTCTCAAGTTCTGATTTATATATGAATTTTGAAAAATTACTTGGTGCTAGGCACTGTGTAAGGGCCAAACGAAACCAACTGGTAGGAGTTCTTGCTGAAATTTAGAAGAGGTGGGGGCATTTGGGCTGGTGAAAGAAAAAAACCACACAAATTTCATGAATTGGATTTGTAAGCAGAGTGGAACTAAAGTAGGCAGAGAAAACTGACAGGTACTCAAGAGGGAGAAGGTTAGAGGCAGGAAAAAAACATGGGTGCCTTGGATAACAGTAAAGCTCTTTGTCTGGAGTAGAGGGATTTGGTAAAACAGTATGGATTTGGAAACAGAAATGAGACAGTGTATGTGGATCTCATCTTCTAGGCTAACTCCATTTTCTTAAATATTGTTAATGCTCAGAGTTCCACACTTGATTCTTTTATTGTTTATGCAGGTAGTTCTTTGAGGTTTTTGAGCTCTTTGAGAACTTGTTATATAATGAATTGCCTCTTACTTATGCACACAGGAGAATGCATAATTGCACAAGAATATTAGAGGGCTCAGAGGTCCCTGAAGTCCATCTGAGGACCTCTAGGGTTAAGGACTCTTCTTGGACAATCTAGCTAGAACTTAAAACTCTTTCCTGAACTCCAGATCTACACATTGAATTGCCTAGCGGACACCTACACTTTGATGATAATCTCAACATGCCCCAAATAAGACTCATAGAACATCCTCAATGACCTCTTTCCTTGGTATTTCAGTAGATGGTAGAATCATTCAGTAAACCTAACATAGTAAATGGTAGATAGCTAGATCGTTTGTGTGACCATCCAAGCCAGAAATCTGAGACACTCAAGGCACTCATCTCTTTTCTTTCTACTTCCAGTTAATCACTCAGACCATGCTTTTTTGCATCCCAAAGACTCCTTCCCTAGTTAAGTGTCTTATCACTTCTCACATGGTTTTCCACAGCAACCTTCCAACTGGGTTCTCCATTTCCAACCTGGCTTGCCTGTTCCAATTTGTTCTTTATGTTGCTGGAAGAGTAACTAGTAACACTAATAACAAATCTGATCCCATCATTCACCAGCTGAGAAGTCATCTATGGTTCTTCCATTGTTTTAAAGACTCATTCCTTAGCATGATATGGTTTGGCTCTGTCTTCTTTGCTGCCTTGGTACCATTTACATGCTCATTGTTAGCCCCACATTTGCCTGTTCTTTTCCCCTCTGTCTGAAATGCCCTAAGACTATGTCTGCATCTGTCCAATATCAAGGCATCCTCAGAGTTCTAGTTCCTGCATCATGCCCTTGGGACTGCTTACCTCTGGAATCCCATTTAGATGTTCATCCTCTGCATTTTCATAGTGTGTTGATCTGAACTCTAGTAGAGCATCAGGATATCCTGTTTTCTTGTCTGTCTCTCCCTAAGATTGTGACTCCCTTAACGTTGGAGTTTCCTTAGTTTCCAGTGTGAAATCCCAGAGAATGTGCATTGGGTAAATACGTGGATCTAAGAATGAATACATTCTGTAGGCCAGTGGTTTTCTATCTGTCCCCAGATGCCCCTGAGGACACCTCAGTGATGCCATAAAGAATGAAATACCTTCTTTTAAACAATAAGAATGTAAAACACCCAAAGAAACCATTTATTTCCTTTTGTTAATTCCCTTTCTAGGTGGTAATCCCTGTAAGATTTTATTTGCCAAAATGTTACACCCTAAAAAATGTTTTTGTAGACAATTAAGTTGTACTTTTGAACTCGGGACAAAAAAAAAAAATGGTAATACTATTTTTGCAAGAGTCCACTGGCATAGTGAGAAGTATGCACTGGAAAAACAAAGATATGATCTGTTCAGAAAGAAAGATGAATACAAGGTGTGTGTGTGTGTGTGTTTTAAGTCCAATACCACATTAAATTTACCTTTTTAACATTTCGCTTAGGGCTTTGGAATAAGAGGTTTTAATTTTAACAGGAAGCACTGTGTTCAGCTCCCTATCTTGACAAAGTTCAGCATTCTAGAAGTCGACAATGTCACAAATTCAATATTTTCAAATTCACTATAGGATCTGGGAGAAATGAGAAAACCTCTTTTGAATGTGTTCTAAAAATGTAATTGTTCCCTTTAAGAAACCGAACATTCATTGTCTTATCCAATAAATGCTTCAAAAAAGTAGGATGGACTGAGTTTTAAATGAAATGCCATGGACATTTCACAGTCCTTCCTTCTGAAGTATGCAAAAGCGGAGTGGTCTTCCCCAGAAGGGAGGCTCTCTCTTACATTTCTGTGTTAAAAAATAAACAAAAATTCCCCGTTGGATAATCATCTGAAAAGTCCCAGTCTATAGAAAATATATACTCTGACTTTTAAATGTCGACCAGCCTTGGAAATCTATATGACATAAACTTTTGCCAAAAAATCAATCTTGAGTTATGATTTGATTAGCAGAAAATTGCTATCACATTTGTTTCTACATTTGTCTACCTCATGTCCTTTTCATTCATAGGCTGGCTGATTCAAACCTTCTTTAAAAACTCCCCGAGAAAGTCTGTGACATTAAAATGTCCTTTGATGCTCTTTCACTAAGCAGTGAATATTAACAGTTATGGTGACCCTGTTCCCTAATGTGTCTCAGCAGGATCAATAGCAGTTAAGTGCCACTGTTTTACAATTAAAAAGGGGATCATTTTAAATTTAAAAGCTCATAGCTAATTTTCTTCTTGGCACTTAATGGCGTAATTCATTTTTGAAAAACCTCATTGGGAGAATGTAGGCCTTTTTTTTTTTTGGTGGCACCATAGGAAGGGGCTAGTTTTAGGACGTCTTGTTGACTCTGAGATGATTTGTAGCAGTCCAAGACATCCATAAAATTTCCTTCAAAATAGGGGACCCTGATGCCGAGCATAGGCAATCATTGCAATTCTCCGTTAAAACTATTCAAGGGCCACTTTCTTTGGAACTTTCTTCCTGAGTACTGCTCTTTTCAGCCCATCTTGCCTTTACATTCAAATTTTTCTCCCTGATTTTTGCTTTTCATTTTGGTGACCTCTTCCTGTTCCCTATTACGAATCCTAGGCACATGACAGGTGGATTGGAGCAGTGCATACATTTTTCCAACATCTAATTGGCTAACATTATGCTGGAAATGTCATTCTGATCCTACCTCATTGACATTGCAGAGAGTCTTGGCTCTCTTTCCACACAACGATGGCTTTCTTGGTTCCCAATTACAACAGTAACAGACGCATCGAGTTACGTATACAGTATATCCCTGGGGATAAGCACTCTCGATACAGATCCACTCTGGGGTAAGTCTCACGTCTGCTTACAGAAATTACATTATCTTGAGGCAAAGGAGAGATATTGTCTGTCATTTATATTTGCTGCTTGAAGCTTAGAAGAATGTATTTATGCATTTGGTACTTTTGGGGTTTTATTTTTAATATGCCTAATTAAAAAGTAGAAGCTATCCACCAGTTTCCTCCTAAAAACTCATACAACCTCTAATTTAAAGAGCTAACAACTGAATACTGATTGTACGCAAGGCATTGTGCTCAGCTCTTTATACATCTTTTCTCTGATCCTCAGCACACTTTACAAGATAGACATGACTTTTCATAATTCACAAGTGAAGTCACTGAATCTCAGAGAGTTAAGTTACATGCTTATAGTCACACAGCTTATAAGTTATTGCAAATGGGACTGCAGATTTGAACTGTCTCGCTCTCAAATCCCCTTATCCTTGAATTATATGGTTTTACCATATCCATTGAAAGTGCTTTGGATTTAAATATGTATCTTAGACTTAAACCCCAAAGTAAACTCTCCAGAATTTATAGGCTTTTCAAAAACATTTCCAAGATGCTAGTTATTAGAAAGCTGGGACCAGCCAATATATATTATGTCAGTTCTTCACGTAAGATTTGATCTTTTAAAAAATTCTTTTGACTTTTGTTAGTTCATTACAGTATGTCTGTCACAGGTGATGAGCTAATACTAATTAAAGACTACATAAAATATCCCATTTCATTCACTTTCCTTCTGAATCTGATCTTTTTTTTCTGTAAATATAAATTTTGGACTGAACACTAATGTTGCAGTAAAGAACCCTGAATAAACAGGGCCACATGCATATTAGATTAGGGTTTGGAATAAATGGAATCTTAGCTCATCGAGGACTAATGTTCCCTGAAAATATGATTGATTTCTACTAGGAAAGTTTGTCTTTATTTCCCTTGCCCCTGTGTAAAAATAGTAACCATGGAAGAGAGACATTTATGGATATTACCACCTCTTGCAGGAAACTGGCTCTAATTAAAAAATAAAAACAAGGGGCACCTGGGTGGCTAAGTGGTTAAGCATCTGACTTTGGCTCAGGTCATGATCCCAGGGTCCTGGGATCGAGTCCCACATCAGGCTCCTTGCTCAGCGGGAAGCCTGATTTTCGGTCTCCCACTGCCCCTGCTTGTGTTTCTGCTCTGGCTCTGTCTCTCTCTGTCAAATAAATAAAATCTTAAAAAAAAAAAAAAAAATTTCTTGTATACAAAAATCATTCTCTTTTGTTCATTTGTTTTCTTCCTTCACACCCTCCCTTTGTAAAGTTTTATTTATTTAAGTAATCCCTACACCCCGTGTGGGGCTCGAACCCAGGACCCTGAGATCAAGAGTTGCAAGCTCTTCAGACTGAGGTCCCCAGGTCCTCCTCCCCTTTTTTTTTGGTCCTTTTCCCTTTTCATCCCTTCCTTCCTCTTCCCTCCCTCCCTCCTCTCCCTCCTTTCTTCTTCTTTTACTCCCCCCCCGCCCCCCGCAGACGTACTAAAATCCAATACACTTCTTGAATTCAAGTTTCCTCTTTTAACCAAATATCTCTATGTCAGTGGTAGAAAAGGACTCCTGTCCCAGCCCCGAAAAGGTAAGATACAAGCGTGTCATCTGTGCCCGCGTTGATTTAGATGAAACGTGAGACCTCGGGGACGCTGCCGCGGGACAGGTGGGTGCGTCCTGTAATCCGAGCGCAGAGTCCGGGGACCAGGCGCCGGCGAGCCAAGGGAGCCGCTCGGTTCGCACGCACGCGCGCGGGGGCTAACGGGCCACGAGCAACACCATTAGCCCCGACACCAGGTGCTGCCTGCTTCCTGCCACGTTACACTTCTCACATTTCATGTAATGGCGTTTGTGAAGTGCTCCCCCTTTTCAATTAGCCAGCCTTGCTCCCTCCACTCCCCCCATTCATCTGTGCGGTTCCGGGGGACTCGCGGAGCCTGCGGCGGGGCTCGCCAACTGGACGCCACCGGGCGCAGCGTCCGCGCCCAGGAGTGGCAAAGCGGCTTCGAGCCTGTCATTAGGCATAATTTATTCCATGTGCTGTTGATGAAGCCAAGCAGGGCTGTGATCTCTCTTTTGTTTATGTTTAAAGAGGAGGGGAAGCCTCTAGAAATAAGCTCCAGCAACTTCAGCGCTGCGTGTGCCCATTGGCTGCTGGTGCGTCCTGGGCACGGAGCGATTTTGGAGTGGCTGAGCCTCGGCTTTTCCGCTTTGAAGTAGCTGCGCGCGGCCGCTGGCCTGCTTTGTGCATTCAAACCCCCACTCGTCCTCATCCCTGCGATCAACAATACCTGCTCCATTTTTCCCCCCTGCAGTAATTATCCTTTTATATTTACATAAAGGGGCTGCCCTCCGAGTGGGCATAAATGCTGACGAAGGTAGAGTTTCTGTGTGCCTGCCTGGATTGCATTAGCTGCTAATTACTCCGGAGTGCCCCCAATGTCTCTGGTCTCAACTAAAGCACGCTGTGTAATTTAAATTTACATTGTGTTCTACTACATGGGGGTTATGACACAACCAAATGTATTTTGGCATTATGTTTTAATTGTTTTCCCCCCTCCCCAATGGTGTTTACAGGAAGAAGGCTAGCTGTAGGTGTGGCGAGACCCCTAGGATCGTGGATTCGGGTCCTACCAGTCTTATTCTTGTTGATGCTGTGCACCTTGTTTGTCCCCCTGGGTAATTAGCAGCCTCCTTCTCATCCACCGCGGTAAATTTTGGTTTGTGGTGAGAGTTAACTCGTGCTTGCTCAATGTTAGTTGGGTGATTTACATTCATTTCTACAGCAACCCTGTGAGCTGGTCATGTTACTCTCATTTCACCAAAGAGAAAAGTGGTACTTTGTGAAGCAAAACGGCTCAAAATCATCACCTTAAGAGAGTGGGTGTGAAGCCTGAAGGTGAGTCCCTTACACATTTGTGCCCACCTCCCCACCCTAGGATTTGGGAATGCATTTGCAAAGCAAAGGGTCAATTTGGTGTAGGGTTGTTGTTGGGGGGGGGTTATTCACAAAGCGGTACAGATGGATCTTCACTAGTACCATTTGAATTAACTGATTCTCACAAATACCTCACACAGTGGGTGAGAAGCATTCCCACTCTGTCCTAGAGGGTCATTAGGTCGGTTCAGGCAGAGCAGGCCATCTGGACTAGAAACTCCCAACTGGTCTTTTGTCTAACAAAATGTGTCCAATTTTCAAACGTGTTGTTATTCTGCGAACTTGATTATCCAAGAGCAGTGGTTTGAGCTGGCTCTTTTATTGGGCACTCCTGCGTCCTGCGGAACTAGGGGACAAGTTCTCAGAGAGGGATGTTCACAGGGATCAAGAAGGTATGGTACCTTTTCTATGCTCATTGCCTGTTCAGGGGGTAACTTCTGCTCAAAAGCAGAGCTGGGTCTCTGCTGCCCCAAGCAGTCAACCACAGTCAGAAAGCATTTGACAATCATCAGAGCAAAATTTCAGGTTGACTCTCTGAAGTTAACGTGGTTCAATAAAAAGGATGAACTTTTTCATCGTTTTTCTGGATGTTCCAGCGAGAAGCTGCCATGTTATGAGAAAAACTCATGAGCAGAGGGTTGTCGTAGATGGACGGGCCTGATTTGAAAACCATCTGCTCTTCACTAGCTCCAGGGATAAAGGCCAGTTACTCATTTCAGTGAGGTTTAGTTTCCTCCTCTAGAGAGTGGGGATGATAAATATCTACCTTTTGGAAATGTGAGGACAAAATAAAATAGGCATCTAATCATCTCCGGTACATGATAGTAACTCAAGGCAGCAGATCGGTCTCTTTTTCTTCTTTTTCATTATTTTTTTCCTTTCTTACCTGTTTTTTATCTTAGGTTTTACTGCCACATTCCAAAGAAAATAGAAACTCTGATTTCTCCCTTGCTTGCACCCCTGACATTTCACTGGGCACCAACTTCTGTCTAATCTACCTTTTTAATGTCACCAAAGCCCATGACGTTGTGTCCATCCCCAAGGCCGACATCATTTCTCATCTCTGTGTCCAGTCTCTTGACCTTCCAGCCATCTGTCCTAATGCTGCCAGAATCACCCTTCTGAAATTCAGGCCACGCCATGCCAGTCCATGTTAGATCTTCAATGCTAAGGTATTTAAATCTTCAAAAAAGTAAGAAGCCTATTTTTAATTGAAGTATAGCTTATTCACAATGTTACATTGGTTTCAGGTATACAGTGCAGTGATTGGACAAATCCATACATCATGGTATGCTCACCACAATAAGCCAGGTTTGTTTGTTCGTTTGTTTTTAATTTGTTTTTACTAATCGTTGCTCAAGTATACTTGACCATGGAACAGCTATGAACATTTCATGGGACACTGTAGTTACAAGTGCAGCAATTTGGGAATCACTCTTTAAAAAGTTCTATAAATCTTCTCTTGGCTCTGTAGAAGTATTTCTCCATGTTCCATCATTACTTCGTTGGTGACAGTAAAGAGAAGCAGATGCCCAGATCATTGTCCACAGGTTCAATCTTAGGCTAACTTTCAGTGAGTTATTCCATGCCAGGCACTATGTTAAACATTTTGCATGCACTAACTTACTGAATCCTCCCCAAACCCTACTAGGAAATAATGATGATTTTCTAGGGTGGAAAAGAAATTAGATAGCTCTCCTGAGTTATTTCACTAAAATAGTGGAGATGGGGTATACACAGAATTTGGGTTGATGCCATTTTTAAGCAGGCAGACCTATTTCAGTGTTTTGTATTTTATTTTTTTAAAATATTTTATTTTTTTATTTACTTAGAGAGAGTGCAAGCACAAATAGGGGGAGCAGTAAACAGGGAGGGGAGAAGCAGGCTCCCCACTGAGCAGGGAGCCTGACATGGGGCTCAATCCCAGGACCTTGAGATCATGACCTGAGCTCAAGGCAGACAGTTAACCGACTGAGCCACCCAGGTGCCCTGGTGTTTTGTATTTTAAATGCTGGGCCCACACCATGGGATTTGCCAATCCAAGTGCCTTCCAAGGTGCACCTGCCCTTCTATCACCAGGGAAGGGCCTCTGACAATCATCATCCAGAATATTTGGGAAATATTTAAGTGAAACACTAAAAAAGATCAATATTTGTCCTCCTAACTCTGTGTTGTTCTATACCTGCTTGTACCTCCAGCCACCCTGTAAATGAAAACAGTTTTTTCCCTGCCGTCTGAGATCCAGGCCAGAGCTAACATTTTTACCCCTTTTTTCTTAACGAGAGATTTCTGGTCAAAAACAATTTATCTCCTTTAGTTTAATGACAGGGAGCTGGGGGGTGCAGTTCTGAGTTTGATAAGAATGAAACCACATGGCCTGCAAATTGCAGGAGAAGGCCAAATAGTCCTACTGGTGTGTGAGGAAAGATTGTTCATGACAGTGCAGGGCTCCATGCATCCTGCTGCCTGGTGTCCCGGTTGTCGCATCACTCGGCATACACTGAGGGCCTCACTCCCAGGCACAGGACTGCTCAACAAGAGAATTCTCCGGTTTCTCCCTGACCAAGCTGAAAGAAGTGAGTTGTGTGATCTCAGACGACTCACTTTCTTCCAGATCCATGCCAGGGGCTGCTCCAGTGACCCTGGCTTCCTCAGTCTAGCCCTGGATCCTTGCTTTCTGCTGTCCCTTCTCTCACAGCTCAAGTCTGGTCTTCCCTGTGAGGCCATGCCTACCCCAACCAGGCTAATACCACACCCCACCTTCCTGCCCCCGACTACCGCCACAATGCCCTGCCTCTCATTTCCCACTTCACCCTCTGTTCATTCCAAAGCACTTAGCATTGTCTAGCTTCATTTAAATACATTATTTTTAAAGCATTCTTTAAGGGCGCCTGGGTGGCTCAGTCGTTAAGCGTCTGCCTTCGGCTCAGATCATGGTCCCAGGGTCCTGGGATCAAGTCCCACATCCGGCTCCCTGCTCCACGGGAAGCCTGCTTCTCCCTCTCCCACTCCCCCTGCTTCTGTTCCTGCTCTCGCTATCTCTCTCTCTGTCAAATAAATAAATAAAATCTTCAAAAAAAATTATAAAGCATTCTTTAAGATAAAATCGTGCAGTCAATAGAGTTCCCTTATAGCTCCTTTCCCTCCCTCGCTTTCTGTATTAGTAACACCTTGCATTAGTGTGGTATATTTGTTATAATTGATGAGTCGATATTGATACATTACTATTAACTAATGTTAACCAGTTTACATTAGGGTTGACTCTGTGTCCTACAGCTCTATGGGTTTTGACAAATGTTATGTATCATAACATGTATCTACCCTTGCAGTATCATGCAGAAAAGTCTCACTGCCCTAAAAATCCCCTTTGCTCTACCTTTTCCTCCATCCCTCCCTTACATCAAACTCCTAGCAACCATTGATCTTATTACTGTTTTTTCCCAGAATGCCATATAGCTGGAATTTGTACAGTATGTAGCCTTTTCCGATTGGATTCTTTCACTTAGCAATATGGATTTAAGGTTCCTCCATGTCTTTCCGTGACTTGATAGCTCATTTCTTTTTATCACCGAATAACATTCCATTGTCTGGATGTACGACTGTTTATTTATCCCTGTACCTACTGAATTATAACTTAATTGCTTCCAAGTTTTGGCAATTATGAATAAGTTTCCATAAACATTCATGGGCAGGTTTTCTAAAGGACATGAGTTTTCAACTTATTTGAGAAAATACTAGGAGCATAGGGTGCCTGGGTGACTCAGTCAGTTCAGCATCCAAGTCTTGGTTTTGGCTCAGGTCACGATCTCAGGGTCGTGAGATTGAGCCCCACGTTGGGCTCCACGCTCAGCGGGAGTCTGCTTGAGGATCCTCTCCCTCTCCTTCTGACCCTCTCCCTGCTCACACGTGCTCACTCGCTCTCTCTCTCTCAAATAAATAAATCTTTAAAAAAATTTACCTAGGAGCATGATTGCTGAATTGTATGGTAAGCCTATGTATAGCTTTGTAAGAAACGGCCAGTCTTCCAAAAATGGCTGTACTAACTTACTTTTTTGACTTAATTTATTTTAATCTTATGTCTCATCAGCCATTATAGAAATGCATGTTTTGTACAGCCTCCTTAACAAAGCAGGTTGCCAAACTAGGATTTTTGCCAGTCTAATAGGTGAGAAATTATATGTCAGGGTAGTTTTAATTTACATTTCTTATTTTAGGAGTGAGGTTGGTATATGTTTTTATATATTTAAGAGTCACTCAGTTTTCTATTTCCATGAACTGGCAATTCATATCTCAGGCCCATATTTCATTCAGGTTCTTGGTCTTTTTTTTTGGTCTCTGTTTCAATAGGGTTATATATACTAAGGATGTAAATCTTTTATCAGTGGTATAAATTGCAAATATTTCCCCAAGTATGATATTTGTTTTTTTTTACTTTACTCTTGGTGTTTTTCTTTTATTATGTTAAATTTTCTTTAAATTAGAGTCAATTTGACAGTTCTTTCCCTTATTATGTACTGATTTTGAATCATAGTTAGAAAAGTTTCCCCTTCTGAGAATATAGAAGAATTCATCCACTTCTTTTTAAAATCTCTGATCCGGGTGCCTGGGTGGCTCAGATGGTTAAGCGTCTGCCTTCGGCTCAGGTCATGATCCCAGGGTCCTGGGGTCGAGTCCCGCATCAGGCTCCCTGCTCTTTGGGAGCCTGCTTCTCCCTCTGCCTCTCTCTCTCTGTCTGTCTCTCATGAATAAATAAATAAAATCTTTAAAAAAAAAAGAAGAGAAAAAAAAAATAAAATCTCTGATCCATTTGGAATGTATCGTGCTGTAAAGTGTGAAAACAGATCAAATTTTATCATATTCCATATGGTGATCCATGATCCTAACGTCATTTATTAAAAAGTCTACTTTTTCCCACTGATTTTTGAGATGTCACTTTTATATATGCCAAATTTCCATTTGGACTCTTTCTGCATTTTATATATTATTCTATTCATCTGTTAATTTATGCATGCACCAAAAACACTGTTTCCTTTACAGATAATTTATAATATTTCAATATGTGGGAAAACGTGTTCCCCTTGCAGAAGAAAATTTTTTTCAATTTTTAAGATACAATTTATGTGCAAGAAAATTCATCCATTTAAACTGACAATGCGCTGCATTTTGACAAAAATATCAAACTGTGAAAATCACTGCTATAATCATGATGCCAATAATTTCCAACACAAGCAGTTTCCTGCTGCACCTTTGCAGTCGATTCCTTCCTCTGTTCCTGGGAAACAGTGATCTGCTTTTTTGTCAATGTAGATAGTTTGCATTTTTTGTGATTTTATGTAAATGGAAATGATGTATTTACTCTTTTATATCTCATTTCTTCTACTCAGTATAACCATTTTAAGATGCATAATGTGTGTCAGTGGTTTGTTCTTTTTTATTGTAAGTCAAATTTTATATTATGCATAAGCTGTATTTTCTTTGTCCCTTCTACTGTTGATGGATATTTGTGTTACTTCCAGTCTCCTTGGCTCTTCAAAATAAAACTGCTATGGATGTTTCTATGTAAATGTTTGTGTAGACATATGCTTTCATTCTTATTAGATAAATACTTGGGAGTAGAAGTATTTTCTTAGATTAATATTTAGAAATTGGTGTTTGTTGAATTTTTTAAGAAACTGTAAAGAATATTCCAAAATAACTGTACCATTTTACATTCTGCCAGAGTCCCACTGTTCCATATCTTCATCAGCACTTGGTGTTGGCAGTCTTTTTAATTTGGACTTTTATAATGGATATATATTGCTATTTTTTGGTGATGTATCTACTTTTGTGAAGAGTCTGTTCAGTTTTTTTCCTTTTTAAAAAATTGTATCTTTTAAAATATTATTGAATCAAATAAGTTCTTTGTATATTTGGGGTATAAGTTCATAAATATATATATTACAAACATTTTTCTATCATTCTGTGTCTTTTTTTCTTTTCTTTTTTTTTAAGATTTTTAAAAATTTATTTGCCAGAGAGAGGGGGGAGGAGAGAGAGAGATATTGAGAGTGCACAAGCAGGGGGAGCGGCAGAGGGAGAAACAGTTTCCCCACTGAACAGGGATCCCAATGTGGAACATGATCCCAGGACCCCAGGATCATGGCCTGAGCCGAAGGCAGCCATTTAACTGACTGAGCCCCCAAGGTGTCTCTCTTTTTTTTTTTATTAAAGAAGCACAAATACTTTTTATTTCAAAATAGCCATATTTATCATTTTTAATGGGTTTTCTGTTAAGAGATCTTTGCCTACCCCAAAGTTGCAAAGGTTCCCCTCCCTTTTATTCTTTTACCTTTGACAGTATATCTATGGTCCGTTTTTAGTAAATGTTGTGTTGTGTGATGTAAGGGTAAAAGGTCACTTTCTTTCCCCCATAGAGATGTCCAGTTGTTTCTGTGTGATTTGTTGTAAAGAATTCTCATTCCCCATTGTCAAGTATCAATTGTGTGAGCCTTTTTCTAAATTATTTATTCTATTTATCTGATTGTTTTTCCACAAATACCACATAGTCTTGGAATCCAGTAGTGTAAATTTTACATCTTGATTCTTCATTTTAAAATATGACTCTTTTAGTTGGTTTGAGCTTCCATATAAATTTTAGAACCAGCACATCAAAGTTTGAACTTTTTTTTTCAGAGAAAGGAAAATTTGGTAGAATTGATTAGGATTAGATTGAATATTTAGACCACTTTGGAGGAAAACTTTGAGGTTTTTTAATTAAGGAAAATAATATATCTCTGCATTCATGTAGGTCCTTTTTAATACGCCTTAGCAGTATTTTAGTTTTGAGTGTAAATGACCTACAGATCCTTTTAAAATTTTTCTAATTATTTATTTTTTAAGTTCAATTTATTTACACTAACCCCCCCCTGAAAAACAGTTCACCAATTTATTTCACCCTACTCCCCACCTCTGGCAACCATCGATTTGTTTTCTGTATCTATGAATTTAGGTTTTATATTCCACATATAAGAGAGATCATATGTTAGTTGTCTTTCTCTGTCTGACTTATTTCACTTAGCATACAGCCCTTGAGATTTATACATGTTGTCACAAATGGCAAGATTTTATTCCTTTTTATGCCTGTATAATATTCCATTGTGTGGCCCTTCATGAAGATGACCCCAAAAGTAAAGAAGGAAGCCCTTGTCCCTTCCAAAACTGAAGCTAAAATGAAGGCTTTGAAGGCCAAGAAAAAGTGGTGCTGAAAGGCGTCCACAGCCCCACACAAAAAAGATCTGCACATCACCTACCTTCCCACGGCCCAAGACACTGCATCTCCAAAGGCAGCCCAAATATTCTCAAAAGAGCATGCCCCCAGTAGAAACAAGCTTGACCACTATGCCATCATCAAGGTCCCCCTGACTGCTGAGCCATGAAGAAGACAGAAGACAACGACACACTGTGTTCATTGTGGATGTCAAGGCCAACGAGTATCAAGTGGAACAGGCTGTGAAGAAGCTCTATGACATTGATATAGACAAGGTCAACAACCTGATCAGTCCCGATGGAAAGAAGACATATATTTGACTGGCTCCTGACTATGATGCTTTGGATGTTGCACAAAATTGGGATCATCAAAACAGTCCAGCTGGCTAAATCTAAATATAAATTTTTTCACTATAAAAAGTTACATTGTGTGTATATGTGTATGTTTCTATATGTATAAATTATACAGTATGTTATACATATATAAATACCTACATGAATATACACTTAAATACACAAGTATATAAACACACACACACACACATAAATGCACATCCACACATCCACAAATACAAATACATAAATACACAAATATATATACCACATTTTCTTTATTCATCCATCAATGGACACTTAGGTTGTTTCCATATCTTGGCTATTGTAAATAATGCTGCAATGGTCACGGGAGGACAGATATCTTTTCAAACTAGTGTTTTCATTCTCATTAGATAAATACCCTGTAGTGGAATTGTTGGATCCGATGGTAGTTCTATTTTTAGTTTTTTTTGAGGGAACTCCATGCTGTTTTCCAGAGTGGGTGCACCAATTTATATTCCCAGAAGCAGTGCATGAGGTTCCTTTTTCTCCACATCCTTGGCAACACTTGTCATATCTAGTCTTTTTGATAATAGCCATTCTAACAGATGTGAAGTGATAACTCATTGTAAATTTGATTTGCATTTCCATGATTATTAATGAAGTAGAGCATCTTTTCATGTCTATTGGCCATCTGTATGCCTTCTTTAGAAAAATGTCCATTCATTTCTTCTGCTCATTTTTTTCATTGGATTGTTTTTTTGCTGTTCAATTGTATGAGGTTTTTATATGTTTTGGATATTAGCCCCTTATTAGATATTTGATTTGCTAATATTTTCTCTTAGTCAGTAGGTTGCCTTTTCATTTTGTTGATGGTTTTCTTTGCGGTGTCCATAAACTTTTTAGTTTGATGTAGTCTTACTTGTTTGTTTTTGGTTTTCTTGCTTTTGCTTTTGCTGTCGGATTAAAAAATCATCAAGACCTATGTCCATGAACTTAATGCCTATGTGTTCTTCTAGGAGTTTTATGGTTTCAGGTGTTACATTCAAGCCTTTAATCTATTTTGAGTTAATTTTTGTGTATGATATAATATAATGACCCAGTTTCATTTTTTTGCATGCCATTGTCCATTTTTCTGAACATCATTCATTGAAGAGCATGTCATTTCCCCATTTTATATTCTTAAATCCTTTGTCATAAATTAATTGAGCATATATTTGTGGGTTTATTTCTAGGCTTCCTATTATGTTCCATTAATGTATGTGTCTGTTTTTTGCTGATATCATTATGTTTTAATTACTATAGCTTTAATATAATTTGAAATCAAAGATCATGATGACTTCTGCTTTGTTCTTCTTTCTGAAGAATGTTTTGGCTGTTTCCACACACATTTTAGGATTTTTGTTCAAAATTGCCATTGGAATTTTGATAAGGATTGCATGAAATCTGGATATTGCTTTGGGTAGTATGAACATCTTAACAGTATTAATTCTTCTAATCTGTGAGCATGAAATATCTTTCCATTTTTGGTGTCTTTTTCAATTTCTTTCCTTAAAGTCTTATAGTTCTCAATATATGGGTCTGGGTCTTCTCCTTGGTTAAATTAATTCCTAAGTATTTTATTTAATTTTTTGATGCAATTGGAAAGGGGATTGTTTTCTTAATTATCTCTCTGATAATTCATTCTTAGTGTATAGAAATGCAGCAGATTTTTGTGCTTGATTTTGTATCCTACAAGTTTACTAAATTTGTTTATTAGTTCTAACAGTTTTTTTAATGGGGTCTTTAGGGTTTTCTATATATATAATACAATGTAATCTGCAAATAGTGAGTTTTGCTTCTTCCTTTTTTTAATTTGGTTGCCTTTTCTTTTTCTTGCCTAATTGCTGTGGCTAGGTCTTTCAATACTATGTTGAATAAAAGTAGTGAGAGTGGATATCCTTGTCTTTTTCTGATATGAGAGGAAAAGTTTTCAGCTTCTCACCATTATGATGTTAGCTGTGGGCTTTTTATCTATGACTTTTATTATGTTGAGATATGTCCCCTCTATATCCACTTTGTTGAGAGTTCTTATCATAAATGGATGTTGAATTTTTTTCAAATGCTTTTTTTGCATCTATTGATATGATCATATGATTTTTAACCTTCATTTTGTAAATGTGGTATATCATGTTAACTGATTTGTGGATGTTGAACCATCCCTGCATTCCTGGAATAAAATTGACTGGATCATGATATATGATTCTTTTTTTTTAAGATTTTATTTATTTAGTTGAGAGAGAGAACACACGAGAGTGAGAGCACAAGAAGGGAGGAGGGGCAGAGGGAGATGGAGAAGCAGACTCCCTGCTGAGCAGGGAGCCCAACGTGGGGCTCAATCCCAGGACCCCGGGATCATGACCAGAGCTGAAGACAGATGCTTAACCGACTGAGCCACTCAGGCACCCTGAAATTTGATTTATTTTTTTATAGAGTTTTAGGTTCACAGCAAAACTGAGCAGGATATACAGTTTCCAAATACCCCTTGCCCCCATATGTACATAATGTCTTCCCCTTCAACATCCTGCATTAAGGAGGTACATTTGTTACAATCGTTGTACTTGTCCTTATCAGCCAAAGTCCATCAGTCTCTATTTAATTTTTTTCCTGCTCTAATCTTTGTTATTTTCTTCCTTCTACTAGTTTTATACTTCGCTTGTTCTTCTTTTTTTAGTTCCTTGAAGTATAAAGTTAGGTTGTTTATTTGAGGGTTTTGTGTTTCTTGAGGTAGAAATTTATTGCTATGAACGTCCTTCTTAGAACTGCGTTTGCTGCATCCCATAAATTTTGGTATGTTACAGCTCTATTTTCATTTGTCTCCAGGTATTTTTTGATTTCTCTTTTTATTTCTTGTTCAGTAGCATGTTGTTTAATCTCCACATATTTTGTATTTTTATGCTACTGTAAATGGTCCATTTCAATTTCTAATTGTTTGGTTTTAGTATACAAAAATACATTTGATTTTTGTATATTTACCATGATTCTGAGACCTTTCTAAATTCACTTCTTTAGTTCTAAGAGTTGTTTTGTAAATTTTTTAGGTTTTTTTAATGTAAGCAATCATGCCATCTTTAAATAGAGTTTTGTTTCTCCGTTTCTGGTCTTTATACTTTTTATCTCCTCTTTTTACCTTTTTACAATAGTTAGAACCTTTAGTATAAGGCTTAATGAAAATGGCCAGTGTGGGAATGCTTATTTTATTCTTCCCACTACATTAAAACTTAAATATTTCACCTTTAAACATGACATTATTGTAAGTCATTTGTAGGTGATGTTTATTAGATTGAGGAACATGTTTTATATTAAAAATTTATGAACTTGTTAATCGTTAATTTGTGTTGAGTTCTGTGAAATACTTTTTCTTTAATCTTTGAGCCCTTACATTTTCCCCCAACCCAGCTAGGCTCCACTGAAACCTGGTGCAATTTATAAGTCTAATTATTAATAAACAACTTTGGCAAGCCAAGAAAGTCTTCTCTGGAACACTGCAGGTACAGATAGTTACAGAACATCACTGATCTTTAATTAATAGATTCCATAGCATTGGCTTAGAATCAGTAGCTCTGGAGATAAATCTGTGGTCAGTCCAAACTAACTGAAATTAACCAATGCTATGTTATTTCATTAATTAACTTTTGATTGTGAAAACAATCTTGGATACCTGGATAAACCCTTTTATTATCCATTTTATATATAATTTTGGATTCAGTTGGGAATAGTTTGTTACAGTTTTTGCATCATGATCATGAGTGATTTTATCCATTTTGATAAAGCACTTGTCAGATTTTGGTGTCAGGGTTATGGTGGCCTCATAAAAAAGTTGGAAAGTATCCCCTCTTCATTTGTTTTCTGAAAGCTTTTGTGTAATTAATATTGGTTAGATGTACCTTGATTGTTTGACAGAACTTACCACTAAAACATATGGGTCATAAGTTTTCTTGGTGGGGAAGTTTTGATAACAAGTTTATTTTATTTAATAGGTATTGCAGTATTCAGATTTTCAGTTTCATCTTGTGTCATTTTTCCTGCTGTATCTTTCTTTTTTTTTTCTTATATCTTCCAATGAATTTGTTCACTTCATGTAAATTGTAAAGTTTGTTTTGATGATGTGGTCATTATATTAATTTATTGCTCCTCTAATGTCTGCTGATTCTGTATGAGTGTATTAATAACATTTCCTTCACTCCTAATATTGGTCATATGTTTTCTTTTTTTCCTTGCTCAGTCTAGCTAAGGGTTTATCAGTTTGTTTACCATTTAAAGAACTAATTTTTGCTTTTGTTAATTTATCAACACAAGGGATTCTATGCTATAGACTTCATGTGAAGTGTATCAACAGAATAACATCCATGCCCCACATGACAAAAAAATATATATATATCTTAAGCATTATACTCAATCATTATACTATATGCAATATATATATTGCATTAAGGTTATGCATTTTACAGATATGAAGAGAAAAATATTAAGTCATTTATATTTATTCAGATATTAACTATTTGTGATTCATATAATTTCTTCTGAAAAAGATCTGAGTTTCACTCTGGTATCATTTCTCTTCAACCTAAAGAAATTTATCTACCATTTTTTGTAGTAGGGTGTGTTGCTTAGAAGTTCTTTTAATCATGTTTTATTAAAAAATGTTTTTTAAAGGATATTTTCATTACATATAGAATTCTGGGTCAGGGTTTTGTTTTTATTTTTGTTTTTCCTTTTGGCATCTTATCTGTGGTTTTGTTGTTTTCAAACTCATTATTTCTGGGGAAGAGTACATGTCACTGAAATTACTGTGCACCTGCCATAAAGTGTCATTTTTCTCTGGCTGCTTTCAAGATGTTATCTTTGTTTTTGATTTTCAGCCATTTGATACTGATGTGCCTTGGTATGCTTTTCACCATATTTGTTATCTTTGGAATTCATTTACTGAGATTCTTGAGTCTGTAAATTTACATCATTCACCAAAGTTGAACAACTTTGGTGATTATTTCTTTAAATATCATTCTCTATCCCCTTTCTCCCTCATCTTTCTTTCTTTAACTCAAATTGCATGCATTTTAGATAAAATTAACCTTGATCTATATGTGCTGAGGCTCAGTTTATTACTTTAGAGCTTTCTTCTCTTTCTTCAGATTGTATCATTTCTATTGATTTATCTTTAGGTCGATTGATTTTCTTCTCCGTTATCGCCATTCTGCTATTAAGGCCATTCCGTGATTTTTACACTTTAGATATTACATCTTTCTGGCCTCCAATATCAATGTGGATCTTTATATTTTCTATTTCTCTTTCTCTTGAGTTTCCCAACTTTTCATTATTATGAGTGTATTTTCCTTTATCTCATTGAGCATTTTTTTGTTGTCTTCAGGACATTGTGAATATCCTGTTCTGGAGATTTATATATACATATAAAATAATACATACACATACCCACACACACATTCCTCACAAGAGTTTCAGTGCTTTTTTTTTTAGCATGCAATTAGATTGGTTAGACACAAAGTGCTGATTTTTTCCCTCATCTGCATTTGCCAGCAGTTCAGACCTCAGCTCAGTTATTTTAGCCATAGCTGTGTTGTTTGGAGTCTGCCCCACACATTTATTGTTCTGTGGTCCTCCTGAGGTCTGGACAGAGTTCACACACACAGGACCTGGGGCTCTCCTTCCCAGCCTTTCCTCTTCCCAGACTCCCCCTTCATCTTATAACAGTTGTGGTGCCAGGGAGGGGGTAGGGGTGTTCTTTTTCAGGTCAGATATGGGGGGGGGGGCGCTTTTTCAGAGCTCTGTTGCCCTGCGTCGCATTGTGAGAATGGTCTTCATGAAGGCCAAAGTCCTAAAGATGGAAAACTCATCCTGTGCTGTTCCTTCTTCCAATCTTCCTATCTTTTTTAAAAAAGATTTATTTATTTTAAGAGAGAGAAGGTGAACAGGGGGAGGGGCACAGGAAGAGGGAGAGAGAGAATCCTAGCAGATGCCCCACTGAGCATGGAGCCCAACGTGGGGCTCCACCCCAGGGCCCCAAGATCATGACCTGAGCGGAAACTGAGCTGAAATCAAGAGTCGGCCTCTTAACTGACTGAGCCACCCAGGCGCCCCCCTTCTTCCAAGTTTTAACTCCCTTCCAAAATATGCCTACTGTTTTTTCACTCTCCAGAATCACCTGGTGACTGCTTTTTTGTGCTTTCGCCAGACTTTATATTTTATCTATGGGAGGGTTGGTGTGCTGGGAACTTATTCTGGTATATAATGAAAGCAGGGTCCTCTGGAAGGATTTTTAAAAACTCTTTATATCTTATAAAAATAATTTATGTTCATTACATATAAAAAGAGAAAACACAGTAAAAAGTAAATATAATTTGTGATTCCAGTATCTCAAAATAACAAAATTTTAGCTCTACTTTACATTTTCTCTTTCTCTATATATATGTATATAAAATACATAAAAACATATTTTTAAACAAATATGGGATTTAATTATATATTTTCTCAACCTTCTTAAAATATTTTTACTATTGTTTATAGTCAATAAATATATCCTATCATAATATACATAGTAATGCACTGATCTTTGGTATACCATGTATATTTTTCCCTATTGCAAATTACATAGGAGTAAACACCTTTATATGGGCAAACTAATGAAGTTTAAAAGCACTCGAAGAGAAACTTTTCCTAACATACAAATGTGATCACGTTTTAAATGGGTAAATAAAAGAATTGGAAAAAATAAACTTCTGCCAATTATATAAAAGGTTAATGCATTTAGTCTTCAAATCACATAATCAATACGAACACATTTAAAGCCTATTAACTAGCCAAAGAACATGAACACAGATTAGTAAAGTCATATTGGTAACAAACAGAATAATGAAGTATTCAATCTCAGAATAAAGAAATAAGATTAAAAATAGAATTATCGCACCTATTAATTTGGCAATTAAAATAAAAATCTGCATTTTGAGGAAGTGCAATCAGACAGGCACTCTTATGCATCAATGATGGGGATGCAAAACTTTTTTTTGTAAAGACCTAATATATACATAAGTTAGCCTCTAGAAACAGGGATGAGATAAGGATGTTTGTTTCCTCCAGTCTTACTCAACACTCGTCTGGATACTTTAGACAGTAAAACAAGAAAAGCAAAAGAAAGATGATATTTATATACTAAGAAGAGAGACGAAAATGATCTTTGCAGATTATCTGATGTCTACTTAGAAAATGGAACCGTGTTTAATACAATAACAGAAATAAAAAGATAAACATTCATGTCATTATACATTTGTCCAAACAGAATGTGCACCAAGACTAAACCTTAATGTAAATTACAGACTATGGGCAATTATGACATGTCAAAGTAGGTTCACCAATTGTAACAAAAGTACCAGTGTGATGGGGGCTACTGATAGTGGGGGAGGCCATGCATGTTTCGGGACATGGGTTGCATGGGAAATCTCTGTACCTTTGTCTCAATTTTACTGTGAACCTAAAACTGCTCTAAAAATGTAAAGTCTTAAAAAAAAACATGAGAGTTTGGTAGCTCTGTATACATTAAACACACCAAGAGCTGTTCTATGTAGTAGCAATGGCCAGTAAGGAAATGTGGAGAACAATTCTGTCCATGTTAATAATAAAAACAGCAAAGTATCTATAAATAAAACTAAAAAAAATGTTCAAGATCTAGGTGTGAAAATAATGTTAACAATTTACTAAATAGTTAATAAATGGATATATATTCCATGTTTTGGGATAGGAAAACTACTACTACTACTAATAGTAATAATAATAATAAAATAATAATAATAAAACTATTAGGCATTATTAAGTGCTGATATATTATAACTCATTTTTCCTCATAATATAGATGTCCTAGATGAATATGTCCATATAATTTTTTTTTGTAATAGAATTTACAAACAATCTAAAGAGCAATCAATAGCAGAATTCTTTAATGAATAATGACACATCAGAATCATGGAATTCTCTGTAGTAGTCTAACAGTATTAGGGAGATATGGACATTATAAACGAAAGCATATCTTAAAACAAAGTAAATAGGGGCGCCTGGGTGGCTCAGTTGGTTAAGCGACTGCCTTTGGCTCAGGTCATGATCCTGGAGTCCCGGGATTGAGTCCCGCATCGGGCTCCCTGCTCGGCAGGGAGTCTGCTTCTCCCTCTGACCTTCCTCCCTCTCATGCTCTCTGTCTCTCATTCTCTCTCTCAAATAAATAAATAAAATCTTTAAAAAAAAAGTAAATAAAATAAGCATGTTTCAGAGATAAGAGTGTAGTAGCATCACATTTCATCAATAACTATAAACTAAACTAACTTTCCATCACCCTCTCAAATATTAATGCTTCTATGTACATATTAAGCTTGTAAATTTGGTTGCAGTTTCTTCCATAGGCAGAGTACTCTGGAAGGTTGCCATGTTAACCCTCCTCTGTTGGCCAAGGTACGCAGCTCAGTTTCTAAACTTGCTGACCCCACTCAACAAAACAAACATCTCTGTGGCTAATCAGGTAAAAATGCTAACCAAAAGAAGCATAACCAAAAGATATAACAAAAATGTTATATCTATTACAGTTCCAAACATTTCTTTTGCATTATAGAGTTTTCTGATAATTAGAGCAATTTTGCAGAATATGCCACATCTTTATTTCTTTACTTTGGGAGGATGTCCTTTTTTTTTTTTTTTTTTTTGGTTAGCTCTAGCTCTAGGGAGACTATACAGCTGTTTCAACAATTGACTCAGGAGTGGTCGGATATTGTAGTTTCCAGCCTTTTGCCTGATGGATGACCTTCCCTTTCTGAAGATTGACTCATAGTTTAGAAAATCAATTGCTTCAACTTTAAAATGATACATTATTTTGAGGGAAATGCATCTTATTTACAGATACTTATTTTCCTTCTAAAATAGTTTAACATATTAATGAACACTTAAAATAAATGTTTCAGTCTTTTTCTTTGCATACCCAATTATGAACACTTTCAAATAACTGGTTGAAATTATACTGAAATATATACTGAAGATGTATATTCTGCTTGCATTTTAGTTCTTTGAGCTCAAACATACCTAGCTCTCAAATGAACTGCCTTAGTGCTTTTGGGCAAGTTACTCAATATCTTGGAACCTCTTTTATCAACTTCTTTTATCCCTTTTGAAAAGTACAAACATTTAATAACACAGCTAACTTCTTTTCTATCTCAAAAACATAGATTACAAGTGACTAAGTGGAAAATTATTTATTTTGTAAATGCTTTGTGACATATTAATACAAATACAAATGGCACCAATGTTTGCATGCATCTCAGATACTTTATCTATTATACTCAAAAAGATTGTTTAAACCTCATTAACATACAAGAAGAAGTCAAAAGCAAGAAATAGGTCTTAAGTGATTGCTTGGATACCAATCAGCATTTCAACTCTCTTACATATATCAACCAGGTAATATCATTTATAAAATGTAGAATAATCAACTAAGAGTGCTACAGCATCACATACATAGGAATGATTAATTCATTATATTTTATACTTAAAGACAAACTCTTTCTTCAACTCAACATTCAAATGAGGCATTCTAAAAAGAGCTCCTTGAAAGGAATTGAGAGCTAAAGATGTACATGGATTGAAAGTACAATGCTGAGATATTCCATAGTCTTCATGGTCTTACTTTATGGATATAATTTATAGAGAGACTAGACCTTCCAATGTAAAGTTTCTGATTATGGGCTGGTGTAGCTTTCAGAGCCAGTAAGTTGAGAGAGAGAAGGCACTTTGCTCCAAAAGTCTAGGATTTTGTTGAATTCCTAATCAATGTATTAAGTGTATTAGCACAGAAAATTGATTGTGCATTTATTAAGTGGAGATAGGTAAGGAATGCCAACCACTGCTTGTCACCTAGGACATTTCAATCTAGAGGCTTAGGATATATGTTTTAAAGGGATCGCAAGATGAAATAAGAGGACACCATCCAGGTGTTATTAATGATGAATTAATGAATCTTTGTAGATAAAAATGTATATGTATAATTCAAAAAGGAGGTGAGAAAAAAGTTGAAGTAAAAGCTTAACTGAAATTAAGTGGTACCATCGCTTTTAGTAAATCTGATTTTACTTCTGTGATCTTTTAAGAGATGGATTTGTCATCACCAGAAAAGAGGAACAAAGTTAAGAGTGAGGCAAGGATTCACAAATGTGCCAGCAACAAATCCCTTCATAGATCTAAACATAATCAGAATGGGGGTAGTGACAGCAAACAGATCTGAAAACTGGATGTCCTAGGGGTCTCTCTGTGTTTGAACAAGTACTGATTATTTGAATCAAAATGTCTAACAAATTCTTGAAATCACTTCTGTTGGAAACAATTATTCTTATTTTTTTCTGTTTCTCTTGCCTCATATTAATTGTTTTTTTTTTTATATGATCTGGACTGGATTTTTGTTGTTGTTTGTTTGTTTTGATTTTTTAAAAAGATTTTATTTATTTATTTGAGAGAGAAAGAAAGCATGTGAGAGAGAGAGCACAATCAGGGGGAGGGGCAGAAGGAGAAGCAAACTCCCCGCTGAACAGGGATCCCGATGTGGGGCTCAATCCCAGGACCCTGGGATCATGACCTGAGCAGAAGGCAGTTACTTAACTGACTGAGCCATCCAGGTGACCCTTGTTTGTTTTGAAATCATGATCTGAATAGTTTTGAAGAAGTGACACTTGTCACTTCTGGATGGTTGAAAAGGGCAGGATTTGTGCAGCAGGAGTGGGATATTCCCCCTGTGTCTTCACTTAGTGAGTGGTTACAAACTGGGTCCATCTAGTCTCACAGTAGTTAGAGATAGGTCTTATCCTGCATGGTCTCAGAGGGTCCTGTTCGAGCATTCAGTTGGGTACTGATTAACACCTACATGTGAAGAATGTACCCAAGGTTGGGGAAGAAACAACTGGAAGGATTAGAGTGAATAGTGACCAATACTCCCATAGAGAAATTAGTGGTTGTCAGGGGCCAGAAGTTGAAGGGAGAGGCAGTAACTGTTAATGGGCATGGGGTTTCTTTTTGGTTGATAGAAATGTTCTAAAGTTAGATATGGTGAGGGTTGCACAAGTATGAGTTAAACCATTGAATTGTACTCTTTAAAATGATAAGTTTTATGGTGTGTGATTGATATCTCAATAAAGCTGTATTTTTTAAAAATGTGCTTTATTAAAAATAAAGCTAGAGTGGTTATATTAATATGAGAAAAAGTGGATGTCAGTGTAAAGAATATAAAAAACAGTGATTTCATAATGATAAAGCTGTCAATTAATAAAGAGGACATAACATTACTAAACAAATCTTTATGTAGTAACAAAGCTTCAAAGTAAGTGAAGAAAAACTCTCAGAACTAGAAAAGTACACAAATTGACAGCTATTGTCATAGATTTCAGTCCCTACTTTCAATAGCTTGTACAAGTAGATAAAACATTAAAGATCTAAACAGCAAAATCAACTAAATAGAACTAATTAATATTTAGGAGTGCTCTACACAACAACAGCAGAATGCACATTTTTTTGAACTATACATGGAACAATTAGCAAGATAGACCATATTCTGGACCATAAAACAAGTCTCAGATTTAAAAGGATTCATGTCATAACATGTAGGTTTTCTAAACATAATAGAATTAAATGAGAACTCAAGATAAATAAAAGATAGCAGAAAGATAAATGAAAAAAACCTCAAATTTTTGGAAGCTAAATAGTACACTTTTAAAGAAATTAAAAATGAAATTAGAAAAGATTATTATCAGAATGAAAATGAAAACAGCAAATATAAATATCTGTGGGTTGGTGCTAAAGAAATAATTAGAAAAAAATTTATAGCCCTGAGCACATTAGAAAAAAAGAGAAAGATCTCAAATCAATAACATCAGCTTATTTAACCTTAAAGATTTATTTTTTTTTTAATTTTTATTTATTTGAGACAGAGAGAATGAGAGACAGAGAGCATGAGAGGAAGGAGGGTCAGAGGGAGAAGCAGACTCCCCGCCGAGCAGGGAGCCCGATGCGGGACTCGATCCCGGGACTCGATCCCGGGACTCCAGGATCATGACCTGAGCCGAAGGCCATTGCTTAACCAACTGAGCCACCCAGGCGCCCCTAACCTTAAGAAACCAGAAAAATAGGGGCATCTGGGTGGCTCAGTCACTTAAGCTTCAGACTTGATTTTGGCTCAGGTCATGATCTCAGGGTCCTGAGATCGAGCCCTGCATTGGGCTCCATGCTGAGCATGGAACCTGCTTTAAATTATCTCTCTCCCTCTGCCCCTTCCCTTCCACCCCCAGCTCACTCTCTCTCTAAAAGAAATAGAAAAAGAAAAAGAAAAAGAAACTAAAAAAAGATAAAATGAAACACAAAGAAGTAGAAGAAATAAAATAATATGGATCAAAATAGAAACCAATGAAATAGAGTAAAAATCAACAGAGAAAAAAATAAGTGTAATCAAAAGCTGGTTCAATTAATCTCTACCTAGACTTATCAAGAAAATAGCAAGAAGACAAAAATAGCATTATTAGAAATGAGAGAGGTGACAGATACAATGAAGTTTACAGATAAAAAATATGATGAGACTTTTATGAATAACTTCATGTCAATAAACTAAAGACTTGATGAAATGGGCCAATTTTTGAAATACACACAAAAAACCCAATGCTTATTCAGACAGAAATGCATAATCTGAATCTCCCGAGACTTGTTAAGTTAATTGAGTTTGTAGTAAAACAAAAAAAGCAAAAATAAAAACAAAAACCCTTCCTCAAAAAAACAACTCCCAGGTGACTTAAAAAATTTGGCAAAGTCTAACAAACTTTTAGAGAAGAAATAATAGCAATTCTACACAAATCCCTCTAGGATATGAAAGAGGAGGGAATATTTCCCAATTTGTCTGATGAGATCAGCATATCCTTGATATCAAATCTACACAAAGACGTTATAAATAAATAAGCAAACTAACCAAATAAATAAATAAAACCCAGAATGAGAACTAGGGGAAAAATGTCACAGAAACATGGATACAAAGATTCAAAGCACAACATTAATTGTATTTAATTTATGTACATCAAATAAAAAGGATAATATGTTATGATAAGTGGGGTTTATTTCAGGCATGCAAGTTTGTTTTAACTTTCAAAACTCAATTAATGTAATTCAGCATATTAACAAACTAATATGAAGAAAATCTCAGTTGAGGCAGAAAGTATTTAACAAAATCTGACATTTATTGTTGCTAAAAATCTCTGAACAAACTCCAAGTAAGATGAACTCAATGAAGGCCAAAATTTGTAGGTGTAAATTCTTACATTAGAAAACAAGAAAAGATCTCAAATCAACAACCTAAGTTTACAATTTAAGGAATTAGAAAAAAAAGAGCAAAGTAAACCCAAAGCTAGCATAAGAAAGGAAATAACAAGTATTGAGGCAGAGATACTTGAAATAGGAAATAGAAAAAAAAAAGAGAAAATTAATAAAATCATAAGTTGGTTCTTTGAAAAGATTGACAAAATCGGCAAACTTTATTATATGTGCTGACGAAGTGAGCACAAAATCGGCAAACTTTATTATATGTGCTGCCGAAGCGAGCACAAAATCGGCAAACTTTAACCAGAAAAAAACAAAAAGAGAGAAGATTCAAAGTACTAAAGTCAGAAATGAAGGTGGCATCATTGCCCTGATTCTATAGAATTAAAAAAAAATAAAAGAGTACTAAAAATAAGTTGTATGCCAACAAATTGAATAGTCTAGATGAAATGCACAAATTCCTAAAACCACAAAACTGACCAAGATTAAATCATGAAGTAAGAAAAAATGTGATTATACTTCTCACTAGTAAGGAGACTAAACAGTAATGAAAAATCTCCCAACAACAACAACAAAATGCCCTGGACCTGATGGCTTCATTAGTGAATTCTACCACATATTTATTTATTTTTATTTTTATTATTTTTTAAAGATTTTATCTATTTATTTGAGAGAGAGGGAGAGCAAGAGAGAGAGAGAACAAGAGCATGAGCTGGGGAGGGGAACAGAGGCAGAGGGAAGGGGACAGAGGGAGAGGGAGAAGCAGACTCCTTGCTGAGGTGGGAGCCTGACACAGGGCTCTATCCCAGGACCCCAGGATCATGACCTGAGCTGAAGGCAGATGCTTAACTGACTGAGCTACCCAGGCGCCTAACACCAGTCCTTCTCAAAGTTTTCCAAACAATTGAAGAGGAGAGGATGCTTCTTAACTCATTCTATGAGGCCTTAATACCAAAACCAGACACATATATTATAAGAAAAAGAGAACTATAGCCCAATATCCTTTATGAACCTTGATGTAGAAATCCTCACCAAAATATTAGCAAACAGAACTTAACAGCATATTAAAGAGATTATATACTATGACCACATGGGATTTATTTCTGGAATGCAAGGATGGCCAATATATAAAAATCGTTTACTAGAATGAAGGAAAAAATAAAACATATGGTCATCTCAACTGAGGCAGAAAAAGTATTTGACAAATTTCAACATTCTTTCATGATTAAAAAAACCTCAACAGGTAATAGTAATATTAGTAATAGAAATAATCAACCTCAATATAATAAAAGCAATATATGAAAAATCCACAGGAACATCATATTCAATAGTAAAAAAAAAAAGATAGGTCTTCCTATAAGATCAAGAACAAGGCAAGAATAATTGTTTTCATCCCACCTATCTAACATAATACTGAAAAAAGCAAAAGAAAAAAAATAAAAAGAAATAAGTCATCCAAATTGGAAGGGAAAAAAATAAAATTATTTCTGTTCACAGATGATATGATCTTATATGGAGAACACACTAAAAATACCCCCCACCCTGTTAGAATTAATAAATAAATTCAGTCAAAGTAACAGGATATAAATTCAACATATAAAATTCAGCTGCATTTCTATGCACTAACGTTGAATAATCTGAAATGGAAATTATGAAAACAATTCCATTTACAGTAGCATTAAAAAGAAAATATTCTGGGGTGCCTGGGTGGCTCAGTTGGTTGGGCAACTGCCTTCGGCTCAGGTCATGATCCTGGAGTCCCGGGATCGAGTCCCACATTGGGCTCCCTGCTTAGCAGGGAGTCTGCTTCTCCCTCTGCCCCTCCCCCCTCTTGTGCTCTCTCTCTCTCTCTCTCATTCTCTCTCTCAAATAAATAAATAAAATCTTTAAAAAAAAAAGAAAATATTCTGAATTGAATTCTGGATCAGAATAAGGATGTAAGAAAAGTTGATAAATTTAAATAAGTGTAGTATAGTTAATTGTATCAGTGTTATTTTATGAGTTCCCACTTCCGCAATTGTACTGTGGTTGTGTAAGATGTCAATATTAGGGAAAGCTAGATATAGGTCATACAAAAACTATTCTTTTGCAATTTTTCTATAAATTTAAACTATTTTCAAAATAAAAAAGTTGAAAAGACAAAAAATAGAGAATAAAATACTTAGGAATTAACCAAGGTGGTGAATGGAACACTTGTACAGTGAAAACGACAAAACTTTGTTGAAGAAAATTACAGACAACATCAATGAATGGAAACACATCCCATGTTCATGAATTGGAAAACTTAATATTTTTAAGATGCCATTGTTATCCAAAGCAATCTACAGATTCAAATCAATCCCTGTCAAAATACCAGAATTTTTTCAGAAATAGAAAAACCATCTTAAAATTCAAATAGAATATTAATGAACCCACAATAGACAATAGAATTTTGGAAAAGAAGAACAAAGCTGGAGGACTATTACTTCCTGATTTCAAAAGTTATTGCAAAACTACAGTAATTGAAACAGTGTGGTATGGGCATAAAGACAGACATGTAGACCAATGGAACAGAATAGAGAGCCCAGGAATAAACCATTGCATGTATGGTCAGAGAATTTTTGAAAAGGGTGCCAAGACCATGCAAGGGGGAAGGGACAGCTTTTTCAACAAATGGTGCTGAGAAAATTGATTATTCATACACTGGACAATTAAGTTGGGTCTTTAACACTGTAAACAAAAATTAACTCAAAATGGATCAAAGACCTAAATATAAGACTTAAATGTATAAAAATCTTAGAAGAAAACATAGGACATAAGCTTCAGGAAAGTGGATTTGGCAATGATTTCTTGGATATAACACCAAAAGTACAGGCAACAAAAGAATAAAACAATTAATTGGACTTTCTGAAAATTAAAAAAGATTGTGCCTTAAAAAACTATCAAAGATGAAAAGACAACTCACAGAATGGAAGAAACTTTGCAAATAATATATCTAATAAAGGGTTAATATTCAGAATATATTAGAAAAACTCCTACAACTCAACAACAAAAAGCATACAGCCAAAGGACTTCGATAGACATTTCTCCAAAGAAAATATACAAACAACCAATAAGCACAGGAAAAGATATTCAACATTATAAATCATTAGGGAAATGCAAACCAAAATCACATGTAATATCAGCTCACACCCATGAGGATGATTACTATAAAAAAAAATACCCAGAAAATAATACTTGTTGCAAGGATATGGAGACATTGAAATCCTTGTGCACCATTGGCGGATACCATGAATTCACAGAATTACCATGTGATCTAAATTTTCCACTTCTGGATGTATATCTATAAGAATTAAAAGCGGGATCTAGACACAGCATTATTCACAATAGCCAAATGTGGAAGCAACACAATTATCCATTGTTGGATGAATGGTTAAACAAATTGTAGGATTTATATATATAATGGAATATTATTCAGTCTTAAGAAGGAAGAAAATTCTGACATATGCTACATGGATGAATTTTAGGGACATTTTGCTAACTTAAAAACATAGAGACAGAAAATAGAATGGTGGTACCAGGGGCTGGTGGGAGGGGAGAATGGGACATCATAGTTTAATAGGTATAGAGTTTCCATTTTATAAGATGGAATGATTTATGGAGATGGATGGTGGTGATGGTTGCATAACATGATAAATGTATTAAATACCACTCAACTATATGTATATTTAAATGGTTAAAATGCCAAATTTTATGTGTATTTATCAGAATAAAAGAATTGGAAAAAGCTAGGAACAAAATGAAGTTGAGTTGATATATTGAAAAATCCTGGAACTTCTACTAAATACACATATATCTTTTAAGGATTTTATTAGTGCTTTGATGTAGGTAATATTATTTAATTTTATACAGGAGCAATTTGAATCTTCAAGTACTAAAGTGACTATTGAGAAAAGTAAGTAAAAAGATTCTGCTCTCTTAACCACTATGCTTACTTGTGTTTTATATGGGTGATTTTTTATTTATTAGGGATTTTTATTGGCTTTAACTATAGACTGATACACACACACATACACACACATATAAAATGAGGTCTTGTACTTACTAAGGAAGTTTTAAATTACGTAAAACTAGAAATAATAACATTCACAGCAATGGAACATCAACTCCTATTTTGCAAACATCTGTGTGCATTTGAAATATTAGCTTGGATACTGTTTTTTGTATTTTGGAAAATAATGAACTGGTATTTCTCCAATGAGTGCAATCACAGTGGTGAATTGACTTGAAAAATATGCCTTATGCGAAAGATAAAAGGTAATTGAGCCCAAACAAAAGAAATGTTAACATGATCATAGTTCAAGATCTCAATGACTGCAATATAGAACGATGTCATATTTCTTCTGGGTAACTTCAGGGATAAGGATTAGGGTTTGGAGAGGCAAACTTAAATATTAAAATGCATCCCTACTGACACTGTAAAGTGGAAAGATAAGTCTCCTTAAAAGTCATCTCATCTGAATGGTGTTTGTAGTCACTGGATGACATTGTAGAGGATATCCCAATATTGAGCTTATTTTCATCAATAATGTTTAAGATCCCATTTTCACACAATAAGATAAAAACAAAAGAACAAGGTACTTCCTTAATCAAATGTAGATGCATATATAATTATACATGAGGAGGTAGTATTGTGTGACACATGAGATATATGACAATAGCCAAATTTACTGAATGGTTATTGCTTATCAAGGATTCGGGCATCATATCCACCGATCCCTACAGCTCCTTTATGAGATAGTTACTATCATTATCTTTCTTTCTCAGTGGGGAGAATGAGGCCAAGAAAAGTTATAAATTTCCCAAGTTTACACAGCTATTAAGTGGTAGTAATACTCTAGAAAGATGAGGGGTGAGCCCGAAAAGTTCACTAAATGCAGATGTTTTTTGTCTTTAAAGGTGGAGATATAAACTTTGGCTCCTTTTTTGTAAATATCAGTCCACTGGGGCATTTTGAGTAAGATGCAGACATGATAAAAATAAGACTTTAAAATGATGATACATATTATTATTTTTCACATTTTCACACACTGGTGGTATTCAGGAAATACTGCAAGTGGTGTTGGGGATACTGGACATTGGAAAAGTCCACGCATGAGGCATTTGGGCCCCAAAGAATCCGATGGCAGCGAGAATAGAAAGGAATGGAAAGAATTCTCAAAAATCAGGAAAGGTAGTAGAAAGAGTAAAAATGTCTCAGATCACAACTCTTGGAGGGCTGTTTTTTGCTGCTATTTATCTTCAAGAGTCAAGGAATCTTAGGGTTGGAAAATTCCTAAGATTTACTGCTAAGATTGGGATCATCTCTATAATACTCAGTTGGGTCATCAAATGGTCACCATTTCTCTAGTCTACCCATTTGTGAGGAAGAGACAGCCAGTTCTCCATAAAATTCATTTCCCCTTCTTCCATTGAAATACCCTTCTGACCATGCAGATGGCTCTTCAGTTAGTTGACCCTTCCAAGCTTCCTCTGTAGTCAATAAAGCCATCAGCCATGCTATTTGTCATGGAAAGTGAGTTGACTTTCAGAGGGAGTAGCTCCACCTGCTCAACTGGAATGCTCACCTGGGAAGGATATGTGAGACAAAGATAAACTTTCTTAGCGCTCTGCGCTCGTGTCAGCTCTCTTTGTTTCATTAACCTGGCTTCAGCCAAATTAATATGCCACCTTCTTTTAATACAGAAACATGGCCTTTCTCCGGATGGCAAAGGGCATGAAGCTCCCTCAACAAAATAAGGAATATAGGTATGTATATAACTGGTCGACAGGGAGAACGTTATTTGTAACATATTTTATTTAGTTATGTTGCCTCTTTGGAAAAATTCTGTTTAAATAGCCCTTCCCAGTATTGAGTCAAGTAAGGAAGACACACTCATAGATGTGATGAGTGTAAACATGTCATGTGTGCTCTTTGGGAATCTCAGATTCCTTTGCTGTGGACTTCTCAGAGTCTATACTGACACGCATTGAGAATCCTGAGAAATAATATTGTAGGGTGTTGCTCACATTTGTTGATCTTGGCACTAATTCTCTTTTCTCCTGGAGTTTCCTGAGGGAATGATGTTCCATATTCAAGAGCAGTGCTTCTAACTACCAGTCACTCAGGTCGGATTCTTACTTCATTCTCTTCCTTCCTCTGCCTTCCTATAAATAGGGGGACTGTAAATACTGGTTGTCCCAGGAAAAAATCTCATTTTAATCTGTTTTCCCCTTGTGGAATTATTAAGAATATCTCTTTCACTCTAATCAAGAGCTCAGTTTGGGATGACAAATTATATGGTCTAGTTTACCTCTAGGCAGTTACTATCTATGCTGACATCTCTCTTTCCTCCCTTTCTTCCTTGCTCCTTACTCTCTTGGTAAATAAGTTAGTTCAATGGGGTGGCACTCGCTAATGCTAGGTCCAATCTACTGGATCTGAAGAAGCAATGTGATATAATGTCCATATCCAAAGAAGGCCAAAACAATACATCAGTTGAAAACTTTAGTTACAGTTCCATCTCGTTCAGTGAGAAAAGTTGAAAATAACCACCCATATTAAACATGGAACCAGACTGGTAATTCAAGGCCTATCAGCAGCCAATAAACATTTCAAATGCCAGATGTCGATGGCCACCAGATGAGGTATGGAAATGAGAAATCAGCCAAGTAGGAGAGTGTTGGAGCAATAGAGTAACAGCTGGGGCCAAGCAAGGGATATTTCTGCAACTTTAATTTTATTTATTTATTTATTTATTTTTTTAAAGATTTTATTTATTTATTTGAGAGAGAGAGAGGATGAGAGACAGAGAGCATGAGAGGGAGGAGGATCAGAGGGAGAAGCAGACTCCCTGCCGAGCAGTGAGCCCAATGCGGGACTCGATCCCGGGACTCCAGGATCATGACCTGAGCCGAAGGCAGTCGCTTAACCAACTGAGCCACCCAGGCACCCTATTTCTGCAACTTTATAGGGAAGAATGGACTTACTGGAATTCATTAGTGGATTCAACAAGTATGCAGTGGGCATTTATCATATTCCAGGAAGTGTGATAGGAAATGGGGCTTGAAAGCTAACTGAGACATGGCCCCGACTTCAAGAAGCTTATGGTCCAGTGGGACGAGACACATTATTACATGATGTGATAATTGTTTTAATGGAGGCACGAGGAGCTAAAGAGTTCAGGAAAGACTGTGATCAATTAATCTGATAATAAACATCATTACCACTACTGATGTACCAAAATTATAACATGCAAAGTTTACTTACTATGGGCTAGATTTTGTCTGTGTTATTTCAGAGATTTCTTCTGATAATGGCATAATGTATGTATCCAGTATTACCCTATTCATGAGTTAGAACACTGAGTTTTAGGGCTTTAAAGTTACTTATACCAAAAGTCATAAGTACTAAGCAATTGATTTTGAAGACTTGGTGGGGGCGTGGGTCTGCAGGAAGAGGGAAGTTTGGTTACATTGTAACTGTGAGAAGAAAAGAAAATATATTATCCACAGATACTCCTCAAGTCTGTTAGCCCCATTAATGTTAAGATTTAATGTTCTCTTTTAGACTTTTGAGCATTTCAGGGTTATTTTTCTCCTCATTAAACAATGCAAAGCAATTACATTTCTATTTTGGTACTATGGCCAGATTTATGCATATTTCACCATTGTCCCTAGCATGGTGTTGTCCAGAGCCCATGTTTATTTCATGGTGGGGGAGGGCAGGGTTGTGCTAGAGGGGGGCCAGGTGAAAGGCAAAATCTTTAAAAAAGGGAATGGCTGAGATTGCTCCTTGCTCTAGGTTCCTTGAGAAGAGAAGCAGGGCCATGAAGCTCTTGCACCTGTCTGGGTCTGTGTTCTTGTCTGGGAGTCCCTGGGAGACCTCTTACAACCCACTTCCCACTTAATTGCATGCATTCAGAGATGCCCACGAATTGTTCCAAAAGGATGAAAAATGAAACCAAAGTTTGCATAATTGAAAGAAGAACTGCATTGCAGCACATTTATTTTTAATTTTCAGGATTCTGAGAAATGCAAAGTACAAATGAAGAACATCGTACTTAATTGAACTCAACATTTCTTTCTTTCCTTTTTTTTTTAATATTTTATTTATTTGATAGAGAGAGACACAGCGCGAGAGGGAACACAAGCAGAAGTAGTGGGAGAGGGAGAAGCAGGCTTCCCACAGAGCAGGGAGCCCGATGTGGGGTTCGATCCCAGTACCCTGGGATCATGACCTGAGCCGAAGCCAGCGGCTTAATGACTGAGACAACTAGGCGCCCCTCCACATTTATTTCAATAGCATTGCAGCAAACCTAAGTCACAGAAGGGCTTTGTGTATTCTGCAAAGGTAACCCACCTCCATTTGCAACTGACTTTGCTGTGAGTGATGGGCAGAGAAGGCTGGCATCCATAGCCTGTCAGATGGGAGCAATGTGCTGCTTTGACACCGTGGTTAGCTGAATAACTAATCATACAGGAATCTGAAAAAAACAAACAAAAAAAACCAACAAAAAAACCCCAGTTCAGATGGCTAATGCTAACAATTGCAGAGAAACAGTTACCTACAGAGAGAAACTAATGATCATCTCAATCAAAATAATAATAATACTGATACTAACCAGAGGGGCCCATCGTCTGACATTTAAATGTGTGTCCACTGTGCTGGTTCTCCAGAATGTTGATCATCATGCTATTAACTCAGGAGAGTCTGGTATCTCTGCTCGTGGCAGTCGCTGGTCCTAGATCTACATGTATCTAATTCCTATTATCTCATTTTATAAACTTTAGGAACTTTCTTGCCTAGAAAGAACAATTGGGGAGATCAAGTAATTTGACTTTGTTACAAATGTTAAAAACAAACAAAAGAATTGCCCCCTATTTCTTCTGAGGGGAGATGATGGATACAACACAAAAATTTTCTCCAGCTTCAATGATTTCAGTCCTAATAAAGCAGCGTAGTACTTCTCGAAGCAACAGTCTCACCCGGAAACCCATCAGATGAGCATATTCTGGAACCCCACCTTAGGTCTACTTAATCAGAAACTTCAGGGCATTTCTGGATTGTGATGAGTCCTCCAGGTGATACTCACGGGTGAGAACCAGGGCTCTAGCATGATGCTTAATGGAAAAAAAAAACTATGATAGGGTACCTGGGTGGCTCAGTTGGTTAAGCATCTGCCTTTGGCTCAGGTCACGATCCCAGGGTCCTGGGATCAAGTCCTGCATCGGGCTCCCTGCTCAGCGGGGAGCCTGCTTCTCCCTCTGCCTGCCGCTCCCCCTGCTTGTGCTCTCTCTCACCCTCTCTCTCTCTGACAAATAAATAAATACAGTCTTAAAAAAAAAAAAAAAACTATCGTAATCTGACACTCACTAAAATGAATGGATAGCTTTCAAAATATTACATCTATGTAAATAAAATATCTGCTGATCTGCACTTATCCTTCAGAATGAGATGCAATTTTTTATTCTCCTAAAAGAATTGAAAAACAGAGGGTGAGTACATAAAACTTACATTGATTCAACGTCTGATATGTGCCCAAATTTGTCCTGAGGCTTTTCATTTCAGTATCTTTACTCCTTAGCCACAACCATATGAATCGATCAGCATTAATCTTATTTTAAGGACCAGGAAACCGAGTGATTTCAACTTACCCAAATGACAAAGCTAACTTCTTCCTTTTCTGAGGTCAAAACGTTATGCTTAAAGAAGTCACATGGGTAATACGAATGAATGAAATAAAAGAGTGTAAATGCGAAGTACAAATTTGATGGAAAAGGCAGCTGATCCTCAACATTGATTTGGGGGAAAAATAGAGATTGGGGAAAACAATGTATCTTCTACAGGTAGTTGCTGTTTTCAGCTCTTTCAGGTTGTGGTCAAACATATTTTGTACCCAAGGTTGTCCAATAATCTGATTTTTTTTTTTCTCCTCCCAGGGAAGCCTAAAATTAAGATTTTGCATAAAATCCCCTGATTTTTAATATTAGCCTTTAACTTATGTACACTAAAAAGCACTTTGTGTAAGACTGTTGAATCACAGACCTGTACCTCTGAAACAAATAATACATTATATGTTAAAAAAAAAAAAAAAAAAAAAAAAGAGGAAGGAGAAGATAGCAGGAGGGGAAGAATGAAGGGGGGGAAATCGGAGGGGGAGATGAACCATGAGAGACGATGGACTCTGAAAAACAAACTGAGGGTTCTAGAGGGGAGGGGCATGGGGGGATGGGTTAGCCTGGTGATGGGTATTAAAGAGGGCACGTTCTGCATGGAGCACTGGGTGTTATACGCAAACAATGAATCATGGAACACTACATCTAAAACTAATGATGTACTGTATGGTGACTAACATAACATAATAATAAAAAAAAAGAGCTTGGGGGGAAAAAAAAGCACTTTGGATACCAAATTAAACATACCGGCTGCCTGTGTTTGTCCAAGTACCCACCTCTGATACAGTAATGTCAATGCCTGTGGGTTTGCCCCAGCCACCATTCTGACACCCACGCCATCTGCCAGCATGATAGAAACACTACGGAAACATCCCCCCTGGTATTTAGTTTAACATTTGTTCAGGCCCATGTCTAGTGTTTTATCCCTTGGGGAAAACAGAGTTCTATTTCTAACAAAGTTCCCAATGCCCAGCATATCGGGAATGGCGGGGCATCTGTCATGGGCAAGGGCATCTAGCGGGATCCTCTGGACCAACAGGCTGTTTGTACCAAGACGAAGGTCTCCACGGTGGCGAGTCAGTGCTGTCTCATTGTCAATGGGCAGGAACAGCAATCAATATTTCTGTCGTTATCACACTTCCTCTTTGGCATAGCTAAAATCCAGTCTCGTGCGAGCTCGGCAAACAAAGCTTTTCTCCATTCTTCTTTTTATCCTTCTTTACATATTTATTAGACTATTTTGGACTCTTCCATGCAAACTGACTGAAAGTAACCAGCAGAATGAGGCCCACTGTTGCTCGTTGTCCCCAGACGATCAAACCATCAGTGGAGATTGGACAGGTCCTGATGAAATAAATGTTGGCTGCTGACTCGTCCAATTTGGCTGCACTTCTCCGTGTCACTAGTGCAGGCTTGTCTTAAGATTGAGATATTTGCAAGCTGTCATCTTTCATAAATATCTGCCTTGAGTGACACTTACTCCCCCCCCCATGCTTCTCTTTGAAATGCACCTGGCGGGCTCCTGGCCTGAGGACTTTCATTGCTTGTGATATGTGATTAGCACAGGGATGTTTCCTCCTCCTGGTGCCTATCCCTTCTCCTCCCCCGCCCCCCTTCCTTCCCCCACCATCCTATCCCTCCTTGACCTTCCCCTTTTCTCGCCCTCCTCCCCACCTCCTTTGGGAAAGGCCTGAGTCATACCTCTAAAATGCTAAAGACAGAGAATTTGTCAGAGGTGTTATGATGGCAACTCCAAAAATACTGTTATTCAACTTGCCAGAATTACAGTGAATTACAAACAATCAAAAGTTTGTCAAAGCTTTTCAAATTAATTTAACCTCCTCTTCATAGGAAATCTCCTAAAAGCTCCGGGAGGGAATCTCAGAACGTTAATATGCTTACAGGAATGGATATTGTCTTTTTAAATGCCCCTTTGGCACTAACCTCCAGCAGAAATGGGAACAGCATGTTTTAATGACAAAGTTAGTAGCAATATTTATTACCATTTCCATAGCCTGTTTTTTTTAGGATTGGTGTAAGAGCCCCCTGCGGCAGCCAACACTGCCACCACACAAAGGAATCAATGTGCTTGCGCATAAATGTTGGGATTACTGAAAGCACTGAGATATGAAACTCAAATCTCCAACTGGAAAAGGATCACTACATTAAATGGAATTACCCATTATTAGAAATGAATATGTAGAGATTACAGGATAATCAAACATTCGCAGCTCCTAATGTATCTGATCATATTTCCCATGCATAATTTAGCTGAAAGAGGTTTAATATCTTAATGTAGGATTATTTTTATATATTTGGATTGGAGAAATTTTTATCAGTAGGATTAAGAGAAATTCTAATTTTTAGGGAAATCTTGGTTGATTCTTAATAACCGTAAATAATATAATTTAGCATACAAAACCTTTAACAACCTTATTTTGCTGCAAATGTTTACAATATTTCAATCTGTTATCAGTTGAAAGTTATTTTGAATCGAGTGCTTAATGAATAAATTGTCTCCCCAGGTGATATGAGAATAGCAAAGTTACGTTATAAAAACAAAAGTGCAGTTTGGGTCAGTGTACCAAACTGTGCTATCTTGCCATTTCTGATTTTCAATGCAAAGTTGTGCCAAAAACAATGTGATTGAAACAATATAATGTAATGTAATATACATTATGTATAACGTGTATGTACATAGTATGTACATAGTACATATACTATACTATTGTATTCTATAATATTATAAAATAATATGAAGCATATTCTGTGCTGGTTTGATTTCCACTAGAATTTTTTTCATGGGCTACATAAGAATTTTAGTATTTATATAATATGATTAGCAGGTATTTAATATAAGCTTATATAAGCCTTGCAACATGCATTTTAAAATTTATTCTTTTTTAAAACTTTACAAATTTATTCTATATGATTATTTATTCTAAGAGCTATGATATATTTTAATTATATTTTGACACATATTAAACAATGATGAATTTAGAGTGAGCGATTAACAGAAACTTGAGTCTTTTATTTGATTTCAGAAATATAATTTAACCATGCTCTGCAGATAAAAATTATGAACATCAATGGAAAAGAAAAGTTCATAAATATTAATTAATTTTCACATCTCATTGTTTATAGAGATATTTTATTATATTGAATTAAAATTTCCATATTAACAGGTAATTTCCTTTCTGCTAATTCTATCCATACTAGTTAGCAAAAATGAGATCCTAGCTATTCAGTTATATTCAATTGGTAGATTTTGGCATTTCAATCATGTGTCAATCATTGAACAATTCTAAGCGATGTCACAAATTTTATCTCATGTATTCTTCACAATCATTCTGCATGGAAAATAAGTGCTACAAGTCTCATTTTTCAGATGTTTAAACTCAATTTCAGAGACTTTGAGAAACTTGCCTCCAAAGACTAATGGCTGGATGGCAGTGGACATGGGACCTGGTTTTCCTGATCACTACCCTTATGTCTTTATACTTTTCAACGTAGCCCATTTATCATTTTCTTTCAGATACTTGGCCATTATTACTGTGTTAACAATAATCCAGAGCTCCAGCAATTCTAAATCTTACATATTACATATTTTACTTTGAATCATGTTGGAGGCTTTCTAAAGCTCATATTTTTAAAAATATTTTATTTTTAGAGCAGTCTTTGGTTTAGTTTTGGAGAGGACAGTACTGAGATTTCCCATAGGCCCCTCCCCACACACATGCAGCCTCCCCAACTATCAGTAACCCCCATCAGAATGGTATACTTGTGCAACTGATGAATCTACATTGACACATCATATTCACCCAAAGTCCATAGTTTACATTAGGGTTCACTCTTGGGTTTGGGCAAACATATGGTGACATGTATTAACCATTATAGTATCATACAAAGTATTTTCACTGTCTTAAAAGTTCTCTGTTCTCCACTATTCATTCATCCTTCCCCTAAACGCTGACAACCACTGATCATTTTACTGTGTCTATAGTTTTGCCTTTTCTAAAATGTCATATAGTTGTAATCATATAGTATGTAGACTACTCAGATTAAGACTGTATAATTTTTATCCCTTCAAGATTTTGTTCTTGGGGCTTCGATGGCTCTAGGATACAATTCCTTGCTAAAGTCCTGGAGGATGTAGGACATGAACATAATCTTTTTATAATGTTGCTATAGCTGGCCTATTGAAAGTTATTCCTTGTTCTTGGACATATATGATCAAAAGTTATATGACCAGCTATCAGGAATACCAGGGAAGATATTCCCACCCTGAAAAAGAGGTGACTATTTTAGATTTAGATAGCTCCTTAGATCCTTCCAGCTCTGAGATTGCAAGTCTATAGAAAGTTCTCATTAATCTATTAATTTTCTTCCTTCCTTCCTTCCATTTCTTTCCTTTCTTTCCTTCCCTCCTTTCCTTCCTTTCTCCCTCCCTCCTTCCCTCCCTTCCTCTTTTCTTTTCTTTCTTTTTTTTTTCTTTCTTTCTTTCTTTCTTTCTTTCTTTCTTTCTTTCTTTCTTTCTTTCTTTCTTTCTTTCTTTCTTCTTTTCTTTTTTTTTTATAAAGATTTTATTTATTTATTTGACAGAGAGAGACCACAAGTAGGCAGAGTGGCAGGCAGATGGAGAGGGAGAAACAGGCTCTCCGCTGAGCAGGAAGCCAGATGTGGGGCTCCATCCCAAGACCCCAGGATCATGACCTGAGCCTAAGGCAGCCGCTTAACAGACTGAGCCACCCAGGCACTCCTCTTTCTTTCTTTCTTTCTTTCTTTCTTTCTTTCTTTCTTTCTTTCTTTCTTTCTTTCTTTCTTTCTTTCTTTCTTTCTTTCTTTCTTTCTTTCTTCTTCTTTCTTTCTTTCTTTCTTTCTTTCTTTCTTTCTTTCTTCTTTCTTCTTTCTTTCTTTCTTTCTTCTTTCTTCTTTCTTTCTTTCTTTTTCTTTTTTTTCTTTTTTTCATTCTTTCTTTCTTCTTCTTCTCCTTCTTCTTCTTCTCCTTCTTCTTCTTCTTCTTCTTCTTCTTCTTCTTCTTCTTCTTCTTCTTCTTCTTCTTCTTCTTTCTCCTTCCTTCCTTCCTTCCTTCCTTCCTTCCTTCCTCCCTTGTTTCCCTCCTTCTTCCTTTCTTGGCTCCACACTCAACCTGGGTGGGGCTTGAACTCAGAAGCCTGAGATCAAGAGTTGCATGCTCTACCTACTGAGGCAGCTAGGTGTCCTCCTTCATTAATCCTTTAATAAAACTTGTGTTTATGTATTTCTTAAACCCTTTTCTGTGGACTCACTTGAGTTTTTTAGGCTACTGACTTGGATTTTCAATAGATGTTTGGACACTGAAAATATTTTGTCTCCGTTTACAGGATCCCCTTGCTATCTGAAAGTAGAGTGTCCCTATGAAACTTTCCCAAAGCTGAAATAGTGGAAAGCAAAAAAGTAATTGCCATTAGTTTATATGGAAAGAGATTTTGAGCATTCCCACTCCCTAAAACTAACCTCGCTCAGGCTTTTCTGATAGCTTAGGGCTTATCTTGCTAATGGATGCACAAAATAAATCAAGAAAAGATACTCACAGACATAGTTCAAAGCCCTGGTGGCTTGATGTTGAGATGCTGAGTGGAGTTTCTCTGGAAAGGAGTGGGGACAGAGTGTGGCAGGGCCACTCTCCCTGCTAGGGGGTGCGTGCTGTCTCTATAACAGCTCGCTGCAAAGCAAATGCTGAACATTATTTTCACTTTTTGCAAAAATCCTCTTCAGATTTCTTTCAGTTAGAGAAAACAGGTGCCAATGCAAAATGCATAAAAGCAAAGTGACATAATGCAAACTTGAAAAGTAGGGAATTCCTGTATTGGTCTCAGAGGCACTGAATCAGCTGAATGAGGGTGGAATAAAGTTCTCTTATGGTAAATCAGTAATAAAGCTATTAAAGAGATATTTTTTTTTCTGTGTGTCTTTCAATGTAATTTTGAGATTTGCTGTTTAATGACTATCTTTGTATCTTAGAAAGGACATATGTCAATTCAGTGACTAATTTTTACCAACAATGATGCAAGTGTTAGTACTCCTTCAATATACCCTTGAGTTATCATCAGCCTAATAACACCAGCTTATCAACTGCCTTCATTAGTGGGTTTTAATTAGTCATTTTGTAATTCTCTTGTTCAGTTTTCTTGGAAGTTAGTTTTTCTTTTTTTTTTTTTTTTTAAGATTTTATTTATTTATTTGAGAGAGAGAATGAGATAGAGAGAGCATGAGAGGGGGGAGGGTCAGAGGGAGAAGCAGACTCCCTGCTGAGCAGGGAGCCCGATGCGGGACTCGATCCCAGGATTCCAGGATCATGACCTGAGCCGAAGGCAGTCGTTTAACCAACTGAGCCACCCAGGCGCCCGGAAGTTAGTTTTTCAATCCACTTTCTGAAACTTGGCATTTTGTTTCAATTTGAAAAGCCAAATAGGGAAACTACCTCTTTCAACTTAAAACAAGGTATTTTCTTGTTCAGAAAGCACACATTAAAAACTATGAAAAATATTAAATATCTATATATGTTAAGATGACATTAATGATTGGAGGAAGGGTTATAGTCTCTTTAGCAAGTTACTGCACATCAAGTATACTGATACTATCACAGAATTTATGGTTCTAAGGTGATTTAAAAGGTTGAGATTATTATGATAATTTTGCCTGGGTTACTAGTTAGCAAACATTGAGAAAGATCTTTTTTTTTTTCTCTTCCAGTGAGCTTTTATTTTCTTTTTAATTTTTTATTTAAATTCAAATTTATTAACTGTACTGTTAGTTTCAGAGGTAGAATTTAGTGGTTCATCTGTTGCATACAACACCCAGTGCTCATTACTTCAAGTGTCCTCCTTAATGCCCATCACCCAGTTACCCCATCCCCTCATCATCCACTAACAATGAGGTAAAAGAAAGAGAAATCAAAGAATCGATCCCATTTACAATTGCACCAAAAACCATAAGATGCTAGGAATAAACCTAACCAAAGAGGTAAGGGATCTGCACTCTGAAAACTATAGAACACTTATGAAAGAAATTGAGGAAGACACAAAGAAATGGAAAAATATTTCATGCTCATGTATTGGAAAAGAAAGGTCTTTTAATCTCCACTCTCTTCGCAGACTCAAGGAGTAAAGTCAGCATTAATTCGGAAGAAAAAAGTAAAACCTCAAGAATATAATGCACATGCATTTTTCCTGTCAAATGCTGTTTACCAACATTACCAAGTTTACTAAAACCTTTGACATAATAACTAACTTTTCTATTGAAAAGTAACCTGAGCATTAGAGTCACTACTATAGGAAAAAATGATTTCCCAACCTCTCTCACCTAAAAGAACAATGTAAATTGGGTGGAAAAATCACAGTGTAAGTAAGCCTAGCACTTTGGTTGACCCAGAGTAGGTGCTCATTACACATTAATTAGATAAAGAAATAAATTAATCAATGAAATAATGTATTGGAATTCCTGATTAATTGGGAAATATCTTCACTACCATTTCATTTTATCTTTCAGGACCGTATCAGTTTGACTTCGATTCATGGCCATGTTTATTTGTAGAATATCTACTACATGAAAGCCTTTTCACTATGTGCCAGAGTGGATGCAAGAATAAATAAAACGGAGTTCTTGACCTCAAGGAGCTGACAGAATAGCAATTTTTTTTTCTTTTGTAGGATGTAATCAATCTTGAAAAGATTTGAATTCTACTGCAAGAAAACAGCAACTGTAATTGTAAGGTAGAGCTTCTGCACCTATGAGTTTGTAACATGCTTCTTTTATGAATTCACTGCTATCAAACAGAAATTTCCATATTTATTTTGCAATGAGAACTTTCAATGCATTGCCTGCATTTGAAAATCTCATTTGCAAATGTGGCTGTCTGGTTTCCTATGGCCAGATGGATCCTGACTACATGCCAAGTAATGTTTAGGGCCCATGAAATTCATTAGGACTATTACCTCTGGCATGATTTAAGAGGAAAAAAAATCCTTGCCCGAGAAGAAACTTCATCTCTTGCTTTTTATCTGGCTTTCTGAGCCAGCAATGTTAAGTTTTAAGTGTTTGATCTGAATAAATAGGGAGACCAGATGAACTCTAGGGTTCCTTCTTCCTATTTTGAGATATAAATGTCTCCATACTTATTTATTGTTTAATGTAATTTGCTCGCATAAAACCACATGTATATCCTTTTTTTCTAACTAACCCTCTTCTAATTGTGCCCCAAACATTGGTGTTGGCTTTGGTGTGAATGGGCCACTCTCCCAGGGCTGGACTTGTGTTGTTGTTCAAAAACATACACTCCCAGCTTCGCATTAGTGTGGTTATGGATCTCATATCTAATTGTCTATATGTAGAGGCACTTTACAATCTGAACACGGCTTCCCCAACACACAAACACAGGCATACACAAAGACCCACACATAGGCCATTTCTCTTCCCAGGTAATCAAATTTAAAGGGTTGACTAGGAACTAAATTCAACACCATGGGAGGAATTTCTGGTCCTTGGAACACACAAAAACAGACTGCTCATTCACAAGAAAAGTGGAATGAGTCCCCAGAAAATTAAATTGCAAGCAACAGTTCATCCATTACCATTAACATCCATTACCAGTCTTGAATCTTTGTTTCATGTTTCTTGTATTTTTTCCTGGGTTATTTTCTCACTTGTGATGAAAATAAACATAAAAACAGGGAATACAGATATAATGTAATATTTTTCTAATGTTTTCAATTAAGCAGCAGCTGCTGTTACCAAGCTGTCATCTCTGTTGCTATGGGGGGTTTTGTGTGCATGCCAGTGCAGGACTGGTTACTTTCATATACTAATCCTATTGCTAGGGCTGTTGTATGGAATCTCCATTAATATTGTTAACTTAAGAGTTGAAGACGGGGTGCTGTCGTCTCTGTTAAATCTTCTGTGTGGTGGAGAGCTCAAGATCTCTTCATCAGAAGCTCATGAAGATCCCCAAGAGACGGAAAAGATTTACCGGACAAGGAGAACCCAAGACGTAAGAATCTTGTTGGTGTTTTGAGAGCCACTGACTGTAATGCTTCCTTGGTCTCCCCAGTGTAACTGAGCTCAACCTCGTCTGAAGGTAACCAAAGTCAAGTGAGTGCTTGTCTTTCAGCACATAGTTTGTGACAGCTGGCATTTGGCAGGGCTGCCCCACAGCGAAGAACCTCCCAGAGAGCTGCCATAATTCAGGAGATAAACCTCACAGATCCGGATCTTGGCACAAAGTCTGGTATACCAGAAGTGTTGGAAAAGATTTTTGCTGAATGAACGAATTCATTCAATGAACATTATATTATAACCCAGACTTTCAGCTTCTTTGAAATGTGAGTATAGTAAATCTTCCCCCACGCTGAAGCTCTTGTCCCCTCATCTAGACTTGTAAAGTCCAAAGTAGCAAATTGCTACTTTTGTGAATGGATGGGTTTCTTCCTTTGACTTGGATTTTGTTTTGAAATACCCAAGTTCTACAGCATCTTTCAAAGTTGCCAGAAGGGTATCTTTTGCCTAACCTACAGTGAAATGAGTCCCCCTGGGCTTTGAGGGTGCTACTCAGATATTACAGCTTGAATATCTGTGAGCTGGTCTGTTTTGTCCTTCAGCTGAAAAACCAACTAAAGCGAAGTTCTGAATAAATTAATGGGAAATAAGAACATGATAGACTTTATACTTGACATCATATTGTGATGGGGTCACTATCACATTGAGAACAGGAATTATACCTTCTGTCTCTTAAATGCCCCCATGGTGTCCTACATACAGTGAATGCTCAATAAATGTACTAATTCTGTGAGATTAGAGAAGAGGCTGTACAAGCCCTTCTCACACTGCCTTACATTTATCTGTGGCTAATACTGCTCCAGGCTTCTTATCCGTTACCTTGGCCATTTAAAAATAGCCCCTGTGCTTTTTTTCTGTTTCAAAGCAGTTAAAGACCTAATGTAAGTTTATCCTCAGATCAATTCTTGTGCCTATACCTGTTTTATGGACATATGGCTTTCCCAAAACTGGTTATTGATAGAGCCAGGGCTAGGACTTAGGTTTCCTGAATGTATAGTGGACAGGTGAATGAGAAATCAATCCTTGTTGTGGCCAGGCACATTTCTGGGTTGTTTGTTACTGAAGCATGACCTATAGCTTTTTCTGACTAATACAGCTTTCTTTCAACCACACCATTTGTTGTTTATTCATAATGTTTTTGTAAATTTCTATAGTGATTTCTATGTCATCTGTGTGTTTACTTCTATTCTTGCCTGTCAAGTATGTAAACATTATAAATGATGATTGGTTTAAAATATCTCAGTGCCAAACTAGAGGTAAATAGATGTTATTATCCAAAATTCCTCTATTATTATCTTTTATATCTTTGTATTAAATTCATTTATGAATTTCATTCTGTGCTACTCTCCTACAAAGCACTAGCGTGAATTTGGAGATAATAGAAACAGGAAGTGGAGGTAAGTTGGACTTGATTTAGGTCCAGGTCCACGACTTACTTGTCAATAATAATGAGATAGATCTCCAAGGCTCAAGTTGCTCTTCTGTAAAATGGGAATAATATCATTTTCTTATTTTATGGAATTTGAAAAGTGAAAGAAAGAATATGTAACCGTTGTTTGTAGAATGCAAAGCCTTGTATAAATAAAATGTCATATCCCATATTTCCTGCCCTCTCTCCTTCCAGCCTCATAGTGAGAAGTTAGAGGTGACCATGTAAGTTGCTATGGACAATGAAATGTGTACCACTACTGGGCACAAGATTTAAAATCCAATGAGTGATTCTTTAAGTCCTTTTTAATTTCCATGGCCTTCACAATGCTCCAGGTGGTGGTGCTCCATCACCCTAGTATATAAATTTCATCTCAAAATAAGTGATGACTGCCTGTAGTGCTAAGTTGAATGTTGTTAGATGGCATTCAGAGTCAGTGGGGAGACTTCAGTGACTGATTAGAAATGTAGGCCATGGATGAGAAAAAGGAGACTACGTGAATATGGATACCACTGTATTCAACAGGTAGGAGTCCAAATCCTTCTTAAAAATGAGAAGCTGCAAAGATCAGTGGCCCAAAGATCAGTGACTTGATTAAGGTTGCATAGCTAGACAAGAGTAAAATTATTTATTATTTGTATGGTCTGCTTCCATGAGAGTTTAGAGGTAGTTTAGAAGATGGGGTAAACATACAATCATATTACTCAAACAGAAAAGGAAAGCTTAAAATCATGGAAATTGAAAGGAACAAGTCTTGCCAAATGTGAAGGCAGCATGTGGTTATTGTGACCAAGTAATATACCTAATTCTGAGGTTCCTAGAAGTCAAGATCCTTCTAAATTATTGGTCTGGAGATCTGGCTTCAGCTAACTTCAGTAGCTCACATTATCATGTGCACAAACATAGCTATACAATGAAGGGTTCAACCTACTTTTGCCAGAGAGGATTGTAAAACCACTGATGTCAAAGCACTGAGGGTGCCTAGGACTCTCGGATGAGTTAAAAATGAATTAGCTGCAAGTTATCAGGTCATTCTAAAGCTGGGGAACATACCTTTTCTGATGAATCATATTTCATCAGTAATTTACAAGTAATTTAACAACTATTTGATGAATCCCTGAGAAAAGCACAGTTATCAACCTAGCAACTGGAGAATGGTTCGGTCATGAGCCCCATGATTCTGCTGCCACCCCAGATATGAGAGGATATTCAGAACTGGCCAACAGATGACCTTCTCTTTCCCTTTCCATTCTGCTTGCCTACCTCAGGGACTTCAACTCCAACAAACCTGCAAACAAGCCTGAACATTTGTGAAATAAATATCAGAATTGGAAACAAGCCCTATCATCAACTCCATGAAATAATTGACTTAATTTATCATTCACTAAATTTAGTATACATTTTAAAAGATAAGGATTCTTTTTTTTTTAAGATTTTATTTATTTATTTGAGAGAGAGAGTAAGAGAGAGAGAGCATGAGAGGGGGGAGGGAGGGAGAAACAGATTCCCCATCAAGCAGGAAACCCAATGCGGGACTCGATCCTGGGACTCCAGGATCATGACCTGAGCCGAAGGCAGTCGCCCGACTGACTGAGCCACCTAGGCACCCAAAGATAAGCATTCTTTAAAAAACTTAAACACAATACTATTATAACACTTAAAGAAATCAAAAATAATTTATTACTATTTAAAAAATCTATCAGTGTTCATATATCTCTTATTGTATCATAATTTTTTTAAGATTTTTTTTATTCTTATGTTAATCCCCATACATTACATCATTAATTTTAGATGAAGTATTCCATGATTCATTGTTCGTGCATAACACCCAGTGCTCCATGCAGAATGTGCCCTCCTCAATACCCACCACCAGGCTAACCCATCCTCCCACCCCCCTCCCCTCTAGAACCCTGTTTGTTTTTCAGAGTCCATCGTCTCTCATGGTTCGTCTACCCCTCCGATTTCCCCCGCTTCATTCTTCCCCTCCTGCTACCTTCTTCTTCTTCTTTTTTTTCTTAACATATATTGCATTATTTGTTTCAGAGGTACAGATCTGAGATTCAACAGTCTTGCACACTTCACAGCGCTTACCGGAGCACATACCCTCCCCAGTGTCTATCACCCAGTCACCCCATCCCTCCCACCCCACCCCCCACTCCAGCAACCCTCAGTTTGTTTCCTGCAATTAAGAATTCCTCATATCAGTGAGATCATATGATACATGTCTTTCTCTGTTTGACTTATTTCACTCAACATAATACCCTCCAGTTCCATCCACGTCATTGCAAATGGCAAGATCTCATTCCTTTTGATGGCTTCATAATATTCCACTGTATATATATACCACATCTTCTTTATCCATTCATCTGTCGATGGACATCTTGGCTCTTTCCACAGTTTGGCTATTGTTCACATTGCTGCTATAAACATCGGGGTGCATGTACCCCTTCGAATCCCTACTTTTGTATCTTTGGGGTAAATACCCAGTAGTGCAATTGCTGGATCATATGGTAGCTCTATTTTCAACTTTTTGAGGAACCTCCATACAGTTTTCCAGAGTGGCTGCACCAGCTTGCATTCCCACCAACAGTGTAGGAGGGTTCCCCTTTCTCCGCATCCCTGCCAACATCTGTCGTTTCCTGACTTGTTAATTTTAGCCATTCTGACTGGTGAGAGGTGGTATCTCATTGAGGTTTTGATTTGGATTTCCCTGATGCCGAGCGATATTGAGCATTTTTTCATGTGTCTGTTGACCATTTGGATGTCTTCTTTGGAAAAATGTCTGTTCATATCTTCTGCCCATTTCTTGATTGGATTCTTTGTTCTTTGGGTGTTGAGTTTGATGAGTTCTTTATAGATTTTGGATACTAGCCCTTTATCTGATATGTCATCTGCAAATATCTTCTCCCATTCTGTCGGTTGTCTTTTGGTTTTGTTGACTGTTTCCTTTGCTTTGCAAAAGCTTTTTATCTTGATGAAGTCCCAATAGTTCATTTTTGCCCTTGCTTCCCTTGCCTTTGGCGATGTTTCTAGGAAGAAGTTGCTTCGGCTGAGGTCAAAGAGGTTGCTGCCTGTGTTCTCCTTTAGGATTTTGATGGACTCCTGTTTCACATTGAGGTCTTTCAACCATTTGGAGTCTATTTTTGTGTGTGGTGTAAGGAAATGGTCCAGTTTCATTCTTCTGCATGTGGCTATCCAATTTTCCCAACACCATTTGTTGAAGAGACTCTTTGTTCCATTGGACATTCTTTCCTGCTTTGTCAAAGATGAGTTGACCATAGAGTTGAGGGTCCACTTCTGGGCTCTCTATTCTGTTCCATTGATCTATGTGTCTGTTTTTGTGCCAGTACCATGCTGTCTTGATGATGACAGCTTTGTAATAGAGCTGGAAGTCCGGAATTGTGATGCTGCCGGCTTTGTTTTTCTTTTTCAACATTCCTCTGGCTATGCGGGGTCTTTTCTGGTTCCATACAAATTTTAGGATTATTTGTTCCATTTCTTTGAAAAAAGTGGATGGTATTTTGATGGGGATTGCATTGAATGTGTAGATTGCTCTAGGTAGCATTGACATCTTCACAATATTTGTTCTTCCAATCCATGAGCATGGAACGTTTTTCCATTTCTTTGTGTCTTCCTCAATTTCTTTCATGAGTATTTTATAGTTTTCTGAGTACAGATCCTTTGCCTCTTTGGTTAGATTTATTCCTAGGTATCTTATGGTTTTGGGTGCAATTGTAAATGGGATCGACTCCTTCATTTCTCTTTCTTCTGTCTTGTTGTTGGTGTATAGGAATGCCACTGACTTCTGTGCATTGATTTTATATCCTGCCACTTTACTGAATTCCTGTATGAGTTCTAGCAGTTTTGGGGTGGAGTCTTTTGGGTTTTCCACATAAAGTATCATATCATCTGCAAAGAGTGAGAGTTTGACTTCTTCTTTGCCAATTTGGATGCCTTTGATTTCTTTTTGTTGTCTGATTGCTGTGGCTAGGACTTCCAATACTATGTTGAATAGCAGTGGTGATAGTGGACATCCCTGCCACATTTCTGACCTTAGGGGGAAAGCTCTCAGTTTTTCCCCATTGAGAATGATATTCGCTGTAGGTTTTTCATAGATGGCTTTTATGATATTGAGGTATGTACCCTCTATGCCTATACTCTGAAGAGTTTTGATCAAGAAACGATGCTGTACTTTGCCAAAAGCTTTTTCTGCCTCTATTGAGAGGATCATATGTTTCTTGTTCTTTCTTTTGGTAATGTATTGTATCACATTGATTGATTTGTGGATGTTGAACCAACCTTGCAGCCCAGGGATAAATCCCACTTGGTCGTGGTGAATAATCCTTTTAATGTACTGTTGGATCCTACTGGCTAGTATTTTGGTGACAATTTTTGCATCCATGTTCATCAGGCATATTGGTCTGTAATTCTCCTTTTTGATGGGGTCTTTGTCTGGTTTGGGGATCAAGGTAATGCTGGCCTCATAAAATGAGTTTGGAAGTTTTCCTTCCATTTCTATTTTCTGGAACAGTTTCAAAAGAATAGGTATTAATTCTTCTTGAAATGTTTGGTAGAATTCCCCTGGGAAGCCATCTGGCCCTGGGCTTTTGTTTTTTGGGAGATTTTTGATGACTGCTTCAATTTCCTTAGTGGTTATAGGTCTGTTCAGGTTTTCTATTTCATCCTGGTTCAGTTTTGGTAGTTGATACATCTCTAGGAATGCATCCATCTCTTCCAGGTTATCTAATTTGCTGGCATAGAGTTGTTCATAATATGTTCTTATAATTGTTTGTATTTCTTTGGTGTTGGTTGTGATCTCTCCTCTTTCATTCATGATTTTGTTGATTTGGGTCATTTCTCTTCTCTTTTTGATAAGTCTGGCCAGGGGTTTATCAATCTTGTTAATTCTTTCAAAGAACCAGCTCCTAGTTTCGTTGATCTGTTCTACTGTTCTTTTAGTTTCTATTTCATTGATTTCTGCTCTGATCTTTATGATTTCTCTTCTCCTGCTGGGTTTAGGCTTTATTTGCTGTTCTTTCTCCAGCTCCTTCAGGTGTAGGGTTAGGTTGTGTACTTGAGACCTTTCTTGTTTCTTGAGAATGCTTGTATTGCTATATACTTTCCTCTTAGGACTGCCTTTGCTGCATCCCAAAGATTTTGAATAGTTGTGTTTTCATTTTCATTGGTTTCCATGTATTTTTTTAATTCTTCTTTAATTTCCTGGTTGACCCATTCATTCTTCAGTAGGATGCTCTTTAGCCTCCATGTATTTGAGTTCTTTCCGACTTTCCTCTTGTGATTGAGTTCTAGTTTCAAAGCATTGTGGTCTGAAAATAGGCAGGGAATGATCCCAATCTTTTGGTACCGGTTGAGACCTGATTTATGACCTAGGATGTGATCGATTCTGGAGAATGTTCCATGGGCACTAGAGAAGAATGTGTATTCCATTGCTTTGGGGTGGAATGTTCTGAATAGGTCTATGAAGTCCATTTGGTCCAGTGTGTCATTTAAAGTCTTTATTTCCTTGTTGATCTTTTGCTTAGACGATCTGTCCATTTAAGTGAGGGGGGTGTTAAAGTCCCCCACTATTATTGTATTTTTGTCGATGTGTTTCTTTGCTTTTGTTATTAATTGCCTTATATAATTGGCTGCTCCCATGTTAGGGGAATAGATATTTACAATTGTTAGATCTTCTTGTTGGATAGACCCTTTAAGTAGGAATAGTGTCCTTCCTCATCTCTTATTACAGTCTTTGGTTTAAAATCTAATTTGTCTGATATAAGGATTGCCACCCAGCTTTCTTTTGGTGTCCATTAGCATGGTAAATGGTTTTCCACCCCCTCACTTTCAATCTGGGGGTGTCTTTGTTTCTAAAATGAGTCTCTTGCAGACAGCATATCGATGGGTCTTGTTTTTTAATCCAGTCTGATAGCCTGTGTCTTTTGATTGGGGCATTTAGCCCATTCACATTCAGGGTAACTATTGAAAGATGGGAATTTAGTGCCATTGTATTGCCTGTAAGGTGACTGTTACTGTATATCGTCTGTGTTCCTTTCTGGTCTATGTTGCTTTTAGGCTCTCTCTTTGTTTAGAGGACCCCTTTCAAGATTTCCTGTAGGGCTGGTTTTGTGTTTGCAAATTCTTTAGTTTTTGTTTGTCCTGGAAGCTTTTTATCTCTCCTTCAATTTTCAATGACAGCCTAGCTGGATATAGTATTCTTGGCTGCATATTTTTCTCATTTAGTGTTCTGAATATATCCTGCCATTCCTTTCTGGCCTGCCAGGTCTCTGTGGATAGGTCTGTTGCCAATCTAATGCTTCTACCCTTGTAGGTTACATCTCTCTTCTCCCGAGCTGCTTTCAGGATTTTCTCTTTGTCTATGAGACTTGTAAGTTTTACTATTAGATGTCGGGGTGTTGACCTATTTTTATTGATTTTGAGAGGGGTTCTCTGTGCTTCCTGGATTTTCATGCCTGTTTCCTTCCCCAAATTAGGGAAGTTCTCTGCTATAATTTGCTCCATTATGCCTTCTGCCCCTCTCTCTTTTTCTTCTTCTTCTGGGATCCCAATTATTCTAATGTTATTTTGTCTTATGGTATCGATTATCTCTCGAATTCTGCCCTCGTGATCCAGTAGTTGTTTATCTCTCTTTTTCTCAGCTTCTTTATTTTCCATCATTTCATCTTCTATATTACCGATTCTCTCTTCTGCCTCATTTATTCTAGCAGTTAGTGCCCCCATTTTTGATTGCACCTCATTAAAGCCTTTTTGATTTCTACTTGGTTGGATTTTAGTTCTTTTACTTCTCCAGAAAGGGTTTCTCTAATAACTTCCATATTTCTTTCAAGCCCAGCTAGTATCTTTAAAGTGATGATTCTGAACTCTAGATCTGACATCGTACTAATGTCCGTATTGAGTAGGTCCCTGGCAGTCGGTACTACCTCTTGTTCTTTTTGTTGAGGTGATTTTTTCCATCTTGTCATTTTGTGCAGAGGAGAATAGATTAATGAGAGAACAAAATGCTAGCAGAGTAACCACGTCCCCAGAAAATATACTCTAAAGAAATCAGAAAAGACCTGAAGCAGTGGAAAAGAAATGGAAAGAGAGAAAAAAGAAAAAGAAAAAAAAAAAGAAAAAGAAAAAAAAGAAAAAGAAAAAGATAAAGATAAAAACAAAAACAAAAAAACAAGACAACAACAACAACAAAAAACCCAGAATGTGATCAAATATGATCAGCCTGGTATATAGATCAGTGCCACACACTAGATTTGTTGTGTATTTTGGTCTTTTAGAAGAACGTGCCTCCCAAAATTTTAAAGAAAGAAAAACTTATATATGTACCAAAATAAGGGTTGATATGATGAAGGGATGGAATATGACTGTAAAGATGGAAATTATAGAAAATTTTATAAAAGGAATTGATAAGAAGTTGTTTGAAAAAAGAAAGAAGAGGATTTAAAAAAAGAAAAAAGAAAAAAAAAGGGAGAGAGTGTGATCAGGCAGGGAAATAGAAAACACCATATACTAGAGATTTAGGGTATATTTTAATCTGTTAGAAGAAACTTTCTCAAAATTTTAAAGAGAGAACAAACTTATATATATAAGCCAAAAATACGGGTAACTACTATGAAGGGATAGAATATGACTCTAAAAATGAAAAATAAAAATGTTTTTTTTTTAAAAAAAGGGATTGATAAGATGTTGTTTGAAAAAGGGAAAAGAAAAATTCAAAAAAAAAAAAAAGAAAAAAGACAGTTAAAAAAATTAACTTTGAAAGACTAAAGAATCATTGTAAAAAAGCCGTGAATTCTATGCGCAGTAGTCCCCTAGCGCTGGAGTTCTGCCGTTCTCATTGATCGGTACACTTGGTCTTGGCTGGCTGTTCTCGCTGATCTTCTGGGGAGGGGCCTGTTGCCGTGGTTTCCAAATGTCTCTGCCGGAGGCGGAATTGCCCCGCCCTTGCCCCCTCCCGGGTAAGTCATCTGCTCGGGTTTGCTCTCCGGGGCTTTTGTTCCCTGCGAGCTTTCCGTGCAGCTTTGGAGGCGGAGCGTGAAAATGGCGGCCTCCCAATCTCCGCCCCGGAGGAGCCGAGAACTCGGGCCCGCTCCTCAGTGAGCCCCCAGAGAAAAGCCGCCAGTCACTCCCGTCTCCCCGGTCTCCGGCCGCACTCCGTGCTCGCCCGGCCTGTGACCGCGCGTTTCTATCTCTGGCACTGGACCCCGGGTGGAGTCTCCAAACCCAGCAGATCCCTGCGGTGCCCTCCCGCGCGGCTCCTCCGGGGGAGGAAGGTGAGTCTCCCCGGATCTGCCGCTTGTTGGGTCCCTGCTGGAGGAGCAGGGGCCCGACTGTGCCGCGGATCACGGTTTACGGCCACCCCGAGCTGAGAGCCCGCGCCTGGGCTCCGCCTCTGCAGCCGGCTTCCCTGCTCCGATACCTGGGAGCTCTGCCGCACTCAGGCACCCCCGGTCTTTCTGTGACCCCGAGGGTCCTGAGACCACACTGTCCCGGAGGGTTCCACCCCCCGCTTAGCCACCAGAGTGACGTCCCTCGGCGGAGCAGACTTTTAAAAGTTCCGATTTTGTGCCCCGCGGCTCCATCACTTGCCAGAAGCGGCCGACGGAGGCCCCTCCCCCGCCGTCTATCCTCCCGAATATCGCCTCGGATTCACTTCTCCGCACGTCCTACCTTCCAGATTGTGGTCGCTTTTCTGATGAGAGAGTTGTTGCTCTTCTTTTTTTCAATCTCCTGTTGAGTTTGTAGGTGTTCAGAATGGTTTGATCCCTATCCAGCTGAATTCCTGAGAGGAGACGAAATCCAGGTCTCCTACTCCTCCGCCATCTTGCTCCGCCCCCTGTATCATAATTTTTAAAGTTGGTTTGTTCAAGTAGTACCCCTCAAAAAGATATATAGCTATATGTCTTTCCTTTTTTAAAATGTGGTAAGAACACCTAACATGAGATCTACCCTCTTAACAAATTTTAAGCATATAATAAGATATTATTAACTATAGTATACAGCATAACTTATTCATCTTGTATTACTATGCAACAACATGGATGAAACTTGAGGACATTATGCTAAATGAAATAAACCCATCACAGAAGAGCAAATACTGCATGATATCATTTATATAAAGTTTGTAAAATAGTCAAACACATAGAAGCAAGGCAGAATGCTGGTTGCCAGAGGCTGAGGGGGGAACAGGAAATGGGGAGTTGTACAGTCTCTTGTAATGTATAGATTTCTCTCCACCTATTTTTCCTTTGCAATTTACATTTCTCCAAACATGAATTTTTTTTTTTCCCTGTAACATTTCCAATGTTCTGAACTTTGGTAATTTCATCTTTGTTCTCTCATGTCTGAATTTCCTGTTAAGAGGTTGTTGGATCAGAGGATGCTCGGATTCAGGTTTAATTATTTGGTGAAAATATTTCATAGATGGTAGTGTGTATTTCCATTAAGAAACACATAATATCTGGCTATTAGTGTGTGTGTGATGTTTGGATTTACCCCTCTAGTTTAAATTCCCCATCAGCTCTAAGCTAGGGATAGAATTACCCTTCTGGAGATTAGGGGCCTCTGAGATCTCATAGCTGATCACCCAGTGGCTTTTTCTAACAAAGTGCTTTGCCAAGTGGAGTGATTTTTTAAAACTAATCATGAAATTTCTCAATGATAGCAAAAATACTCACACCAATGTATAAGCCATGCTGAGTCACTCAATGTAAATATTCTTTTTTTTTTTAAAGATTTTATTTATTTGAGACAGAGAGAGAGAGAGAGAAAGAGAGAGAAGCAGACTCCCCGCTGAACAGGAAGGCAGACGTGGGGCTCGATCCCAGGACCTGGAGATCATGACCTGAGCTGAAGGCAGGTGCTTAACCAACTGAGCCACCCAGTCACCCCACTCCTTTTTTTTTTTTTGACCTGAGAATAAGACCGAGCTGAGATCAAGAGTCAGACACTCAACCAACTGAGCCACCCAGTTGCCCCTGTAAATATTCTTTTGTTATTAAGGACTATAGGTAAAACATAAATAATAGCAAAACAACAATAATGTCAAGTTATCATTTATTAAGGACTCATTATATGCCAGTGATTGTTCTAAGATCTTTATATATATTTACATGTCTTTTCTTTAATTCTGATAACGTTGTCCAGACAGGGTTTCTTCATCTATTTACTGAGCAGCTATTATCAGCTAGACGCTGCTCTCTGGGCAGGGTTCATAAAGTTTACATCACTCACTCAAGGTCACAGAGAAGATTCAAATCTTAGGGGACTAATTAAATAGCCTAAGGTATATCCATACAGTGGAATATGGCACCACTGTAACATGAAATGGGAAACATCTTCACAGCCCTATGTGGCTGATCTTCAACTTCTATTGTTAAGTTAGAAGCAAAAGCAAACTGGAGAACAGTGTTTATTGTATTTATCAAGTATTCATCTTAGATATTGTCATATGTGATGTATATGAATATATTTAAAATATATATATTCAAGTAAAGGAAGGATAAATCAAAATCAAAAAGAAGAAAAAATAGAGCTGGAGGAGGAATCGAGCAAGGTGAGGATTTAAGAAGGGTAGTTACTCTTCTTCAATCATATTCCTCGTTTTGTAAATGTGTAAAAGGAAGGAATCTCCTCTAGGGCCATTATCATGGAATAGAAAGAAAGCAAAAGAACTGTGAGTAAACAGAGTTATTCAAACGAACAGGACCTCAAAAGAATATCACTGATTATTGTAATTTAAAATAATATAAATATTAATTATTAATTTTATTGTATTAATTTAATTGCATTTATATAAATCTGTATTATATAAATTCACCAGTGTTAAATTAATTTCTTAAACAAGAAAAAATAATGATACATACATAAAAACACAATCATCCAGATGTTTTAGAAATTTAAATTTTGATTGTCAAAGGTAAAATAAAACACTAAATAGGTATATGGCCAAAGGGCCCAGTTGAAGAGAAATTAATGATCTCAAAGATCATTCTGAGGAGTTTATATGAGAACACAGTAAAAAAGAATAAAGAGATGCAAAAAAAAAATATGGATGAAAATTTAAGAGACATGGAGAACATATCTAGAAATCTCTATTTCCTTTAATGAGGGGTTCAAAAGTAGAGACAATTGATGGGAGTGAGGTGTTTTTTAAAACAATGAGAGAATATTCCCACACTAAAAGACAGATAGCCTCACCAAGGGACTTCTGTAATTCCAGAAAAAAAAAAAAAAAAATGAACAGGAGGTGGAAGACCCATCCAAATATATCACAATGAAATTTTAGAACTTGGAGGTTAAAGATAGAATTTGCTGAAGAGGAACACACACACACACAATCACACATTTTCTCACACACAACAGATAATGCACAAAGCAAAAGGAATCCACTGTTTGTGCCTGGCCGTTCCTACAAGACAAGATAAGAAAACAAGTTTTGGTCATTGGGCTCAACATATCACCTGTCAATGGGTGTCAAAGGGGCTCAGTCAATGTTGACTGCAAACAATGGGCATAAAGTCAAAAGGCTGAAGCTCTGAAGACAGCCTCCATTGATTCACAGCTTGCCTTGGGACCGAGGACCTCCTCCCAGATAGATACCATCACAGTGCAGGGGAAGATACCACACAAGGGGTCAGGCAGCCTGGGTGATAGGTTTGGCCTTCTCAGCAAAGAGCTCTGTGACTTTGGGCAAATTCCCGAACCTTGCTAAGTTCCCAACCAGTTCCTTGCATAGAAAGGCAGGAGCTGAATTTGCTGGTCTCTGAAGACCATTCTGCCTTTATTAATCCATGTCCAGTGAAGCTCATCTGCTCCTCCAGTGTTACTTTCCAGAACATTTTCCTCACTTGTGAAGCTGCTTGATATGGCTGGCCTCATGCTTTCTTCTAATTTCAAGGAATTTTCTGTTTTCTTACTTTACTGGACAATCCGTGCTGTTCACAGCTGACTTTTGTTAGATAAGTGTCAAGTTTTTTTCCTCAAGATTCTGTGTTGACCAAAAGTCTTTGACCAATGTAACAAGAGGATTTCTCCACTGGCAGGAGATTTGTATTAAAAAAAAAAAATGCAGCTTCCAGTATGTGATGCTTTTTGGACACTTATGGAGCAAGGCCATTGCTTCCTTTGCTCTTAACTATGCATTGGGGACCCCTTCACCCTTTGGCTACCTTTCCATCTATTTAGGATTCCAGGTGTAGAGTTATAATGGCCTGCTATCTTTTAAGGGCCATATTTCATGTTGATATGATACCACAGGAATAGAAAAAATGATTGAATGATTGCTTACGGAGCACCTTCTCTGGGCCAGACACTTGGATAATGAAAGCCCTCAGCTGTTGTGGGAGGTAGGTGTTATTTCTACTTTATGGGTACTGAAATTAAAGGTCAGAATGCTAGACATTTGACCAACCAAAAGCTCTACTCCATCCTGCCTCTTCAGGGCTACAAAATTGCAGTATGTCCTCATACTGGTAATTCCCAGTAGTGGGGCCCAATACTTAGGAGTGATGCATTGTGGGAAGAGTGGAGTTTTAGACTTAACATAAAACAACTTTCTCTTTTATGGTTTCTTACCATGGATGATAGCATATTTTCAATATCTTTTAAAATGAATTTTTGACCAATATCAAGATGACATTTAACATAACAAGTGCTGCTTTTTTTTTTTTTTTTTCCCCTTAGTGACATCAGCCTAACAAAAACTCCTTCTAACCTCAAGGCACAGAGCCAAGAAGGGATCCCTACAGAAAAACTTAAACCACACATATTCTTACCTGTCGTTTTTTGTTTTTTTTGAACGATTGCTTGATTTGGGGGACCGATCCCCATTCTCTTGTCTTAGGAGCTATTGAAATATGCTTGCATGCTTCTGCTTCAAATTTCTTAAGTGTGGACCATGTTTCTTTAACGTGGTGGATTCTTAATGCTTTTTGTTTTAATATTGGACATCGCCTTTTGACACTTTGATAAGCGATGCCATTTTGTGGCTGATTAATGTGTCCCAGGCATTTAATAAAGGCCAGAAGCAAGTTAGAGCGCTCAACATCCTCCAAGAGGATAATCTTAAATTTTTGTCGATGTTGGTGAAACAGAAGTGCAAACAGGTCAGGTTAAATTTCTTAGCAGCAGAAAGACATTAAAAGAGGTTTTCTAAGTTACCTCACCTTTAATAAAATGAAGTCATCTTATATATTAATATATTAATATTACAGTTGGGTTTAAACTCATGTAGACCAAGCTTTACTTAATAGTTAAATCAAATTGAATCTCAGATTTTATGAGTGATAAAATGACAATAAAACGGGTCTGGTCAGTAAAGATAATAACTCGATTCAGTACTTTGGATGTAAGTGTTTAAGGTTTCCATGATAAAACTGTAATTTTATACCCCAAAGTGTGTTAATAACATTAAGTGAGGTAATAGGCAAAGTGCACTGACAATGTAATACCCATAGGACCACAGTAATAGAAATAATTTATAATGTATCAGCAATAAAATCTTTAATGTTATCTCAATTCAGGTCAGGCACCGTATCTGGGGTTTCAGATTACACACGTCCCCATCCCTCCTCACCCTGTTATGGACACAAGTGTTAACCTAAAATAATTAAGAAAATGGTTTTCAGAGTGCAGAAATCTTTCACAATTATGGGCATAATGACTATCCTATTAACTATTTCCATCCTGATGCATTTGTTTGATTGATGGAATTTGATTCCAAAGTTTGTAAGGTAAGCTATTTCTAAAAATAATTCCAAGAGTCATTTTAATTCACTCTGGGCTTTCTTTAGTCCAAACACAACCAATCCCTAACGTTTAAAGTATACAAAGGAATTAATTTTCAAATAGAAGAGCTGGTTATTTGTATGACCATAAAATTATTTTGGAAAATCCTAGCTTGAAGTTAATAGGTCTGAACCTAATTTCACAAATTGTATCTTTCTTGAATCATCCCCAAACAAATGTTTTCCTAATGATCAAAAATTAAACAATTTTATTGGGTGACTTTAATTAGTGTAGCTTAAGTCAAAGAGTATTTCTTCTGATAACTTGCTTCACGGTGTGCAGAAAGAAGGGCACCTTTAAGGGGCTAATCAATAAAGCACATATCATTCCATAGGACAATAGTTTTCTGCTTGGTTTAAAAGTACATTTCAGGGGCCCCTGTGTGGCTCAGTCTGTTAAACATCTGTCTCAGCAGAGTCCTGGGATGGAGCCCTGCATTGAGCTCCCTGCTCAGTGGGGAGTCTGCTTCTCTCTCCCTCTGCTGCTCCCCCTGCTTGTTCTCTCTCTCTTTCTCTCTCTGTCAAATAAATAAATAAAATCTTAAAAAAATAAAAGTACATTTTTAAAAACTATGGGAAAACTTGAGGTCCAATTCCTAGAATTTCATCGTTTCCTTTTTCTTTTCTTTCTTTCTTTCTTTCTTTCTTTCTTTCTTTCTTTCTTTCTTTCTTTCTTTCTTTCTTTCTTTCTTCCTTCCTTCCTTCCTTCCTTCCTTCCTTCCTTCCTTCCTTCTTTCCTTCCTTCCTTCCCTCCTTCCCTCCTTTCCTCCTTCCTTTTCTTGAATCTATTCTAAATACTCATCTCATTGACTCTAAAACCCATGGAAAAGCTCTGGAAATTCCATGTTTGAGCATTCAAACTAACTATAATGATGATAATGATCATCATAACAGCTTAGGTTTACTGCGTTTACTATGAGCCCAACTTGAAATGACATTTAAAACTAATTTAATTTCATAAGAACTCTATCATTATTTCCATTTCATCTGTGAGGGAACTGGGAGAAGGAGAAATTAAATTACTCCACCAAGGCTCCTGGGCAATAGGTGGCAGAACCACTTGTGAAAGCATTGAAATCATTCTAGAGTTAGTGTTCCTGAACCACCCATCACACTACTATCTCTTTCAGAAGCTTTTCTTAACTTCCCCATATAAGTGTGGGTTTTTTGCTTTTTTCTTTTTTTTTTCAGTGTTTTAAATAAGGTTATCTTACCTAAAGGTAACAGAAATAGTTTTCTTGGCAGGAAATTCATAACATCTCTGAGTATTAGTTGGCCTGTGGATTATCTCTAAGGGGCAGAATGTGCTCCAGGGATAGACAAAGCCAGGGGCAGATCTCCAGAAACAAGTTCTATCAACCTTACCGGCACTTCGTGTCTACAAAATTGTTTTGCTTTCAAAGAGCCTTCAACTTCAGGTACAGCCCAAGTGCCAGGGCCGGTCATGTCTTTGGGAGGGACATCAGAAATACAAAGTCAGTTGTTTAGATGGTTCAGCATTAAATCTACTTCCTGGAAAAAGATACCTGCTTCCTGGAAATCTTACTCTGACCTCGATGGGGACCCGTTCTCAACCCACCCCATACGCCAGTCCCAGGAGAGAAGAATCAGACTCCTATATCCCTGAATGCTGAGTTGCTATCCAGAGGGCTTTCCTGGAACTCTATTCATACAAAAATGTAATTCTCTCTCCTCCAGAGAAATGGGATTCAGCTCCTGGGTCTGGGGTCTAAGAACTTGTTGCCTGTTCCAAGCGTGTCTAGTTGTTGTTTCTGGCCTGCTTCCATGAATGTTTGAAAAATGTCCAAAGAGGCTATGGTAATGATAATTGTAAGTCTATTTCTGCTCTGCGTTCCTGGTTCTGTATCCTGCTCTGAATGGACCTTCCCTAGAAGGTGGCTAGATGGGAGGGAAGGAGCTGATCGATTCCAGATCCTGGAGGGAGGGTGAGCTTGGAGGAGTCAAACACACTTGGTTTTGGTCAGATGCATTCAGGCCCAACCCTGAATCTGCCACTTACTTATGGAGGGATCGTGGCCAATTCTGTACTCTAAGTGACTTTATCCTTAAAACAAAGATAATCGTTCTTACCTCTGAGGCTCTGCTTTGAGGTTGACATGTCTGGTGATTGGCATAGGGTGGGTACACCTATCCTGGTGGTCCCCATTTTTTCCTCCAGTTTTCTCATTCTCCTGGTCTGAACCTAGCTACTGGCAACTGAGCTCCCAGACGCTGCTGTAGAATGTAGCCCCTCCACTACAGAGATGAATGATTCTGAGATAATGGCAGACTAGCCCTGGGATTTTGAATCTAGATGCATGAGAACTAATCATTCGTGCCACACAACTTGTTCATAATGCTCATCTGAATGCAACTATCAACATGGAAACCTGCAAGTGAAAGAAACAAGTATTTCACAGATGTTTCCTCTTTTCCATGTGCTCTAGCCTGCGCCGAAGCCCAAAGCATTGTGTGGGAAAAACCTGGTGTTGACCATGCAGTGGCCAACTTGCATTGATTCAGGTTTCTAAGAAACCCAAGAGCAAATTTAGAGAGGATGCTTTGTGGTTACGGAACAGAAAATCTCCCACCGCACGCCAGTTGGATGTGATTGCTTTCAGTCTTGGTCTAATTTATCTTGCCCACAGGTATATCTACTGAGCAAACTTCACCCATCAGCCAGGGACTACTTGCTTCGGCTACTGAGCATCTAAATAGGAGCGGGAAGTTTACCAGCAAATTCAGCACCACCATTTTGGGGGTCTCAGGGTGCAAAATAGTGAGTGCCTTGCCAAGGCTGAGCTGAAACATCCATGCTGCAGCTTAACCCTATTCTAGCTTGGAGGCTATTTTTTCTTTAGATTTTATTTATTTATTTGAGAGAGAGAAAGAGCATGAGCGGGTGCAGAGGTGCACAGGGAGAGGGAGAAGCAGGCTCCCCGCTGAATAGGGAGCCCCACACAGGGCTCAATCACAGGTCCCTGAGATCAGAACCTGAGCTGAAGGCAGATTCTTAACTGACTAAGCCACCCAGGTGCTCCTGGAGGCTACTTTTCAACTAGGCTTTGGCTCAGATTCTCTGAATTTATAGGGTATGTGAATACCCTAAAGAAATCCTGGAGAACGTGGGATGCAAAAATGGGGCTTTTGCTTACAGTACCTCCATCCAGAGTCATTGAGTACAGTTGTGTGGATAGATTGTCACTGTACAACACAAGGACGTCATGCTCACATAGACTCTTCTGTAAGTGGTGCTCCCTGGAGTTGGGAGTGCACAACCTGCCCAAGGGTTCATGGTGGTAGACTGGATTCTGACCCAATGTTTGGTATCCAACACAGGTGGTTGTTTTCAAGGAATTGTTGAATGATACACCACTTTCTGATCAAAGCTTCACATATTGAGTTCCTGATACCAATGGTTTCTTAAACTACCTGAATTTTTCAAACCCTCTGCACATTTTTCATATGCCAACTCTGTTTTCTTATGCTCCAAATAGTTTCCTATATCTTCCAGGTCTGTCTTACTGTAATGTTAGCCTGACTCATTCCTGAGCCTGCTCCTGCCATGAGACCCACACTCCTGAATTTATCTAGTGGATCTGACAATGTGGGTTACCAAGGAACTGTTGGTTTTATGTCAACATCAGGACAATAAAAGTATCATTCAAAGGGGTATCCATTCAAAGAAGAGGAGACCTAAGATTTCTGGAACAAGCTGGGAGGCAACATTATTTAAGAAGGAGCATGTTGCAGAACAGTTTTTTATTCAACTCTGACACTAGCAGAGCTTCCTGCAGGAATAGAATCATTCCCGATTGAGAGTCTCTTTCTTTCTCTTTCTTTCTTTCTTTCTTTCTTTCTTTCTTTCTTTCTTTCTTTCTTTCTTTCTTTCTTTCTTTCTTTCTTTCTTTCTTTCTTTTTCTTTCTTTCTTTCTTTCTTTCTTTCTTTCTTTCTTTCTTTCTTTCTTTCTTTCTTTCTTCTTTCTTTCTTTTTTCTTTCTTTTGATTGTCTTTTTTGTTCTAACTTTTATGTCCAAAATTCCAATGTATTAAATTTATTTCCTACATATTTAGAAACAAGATCTCTCACAGTTCCTTAAATGCCATCTGCATCCCAATTCTGAAGGTGCATTTAGCATCCTCATGGCTGCTAGCTGGCTGTCTATACTGACAGACAACGCAGCTCTTGATCTGTCTCTTCAGGTGGCTCAGACTAGCTAAGAAAAAAATCATCATCTTATCTTCTCAGAGACCTGGAATATAAAAATAGCCTGGCCATTTATTGCACCAGGCTTTTAGGCCCAGGTATATCAGGAGTGGAGAAAGCGGATTGTCACTTGCTCGGCTGGATATAGCAGCTTCAAAAGAAGCAAAGAGTCACAGATTAAAGGGGGTGTGGCTGCACCCAGCCTTCTCCAAGCAGGCTTAAAGCTCCCTCACATGGGGCCTTATCAGGCTGGAGGAGGGATGCAGAAGATAAATTTTAAAAATAAATGCCAAAAAAAGTCCTGATTATCACCTCTGCCTCCTCCACCATGTCTGGTCAGCAACGTGTTAAGTGAATTGAAACTAGATTGTGGAGAGACAGTCACAAGCTGGTTATCAGTGGCAGTAAATGGAAGATAATAGCCCCACTAGAGAGTTATGAAATGGCTTGTCTTTGAGCTGCCAAAGTGGTTAGTCTCTCTTTTATTATATTCACAGCAGTAATCCGATATGTCCTGACTTCTGTCATCTGTATGTAATGCTTATCAACTCTCTGTCAGTGATTCACCCTCTTGTCAGGGACAATTATTCCTCAAAGTGCCGAGGTTATGACTGAAGCAATATTATGACTGGAAAGAAAATATGAAAGGTGTAGCACATCACAGCAAGCAATCTGGGAGCCGACGTCAACATAAAGGAAAACACTGTCGATAAAAGGAGAACAGAAGGCAAGGTTTGTTCTCTGTGCCGGGAGCTTGGTTGGCATGACTGAGGTCAAATGGGCAGAAGACCTTTTCCTGAAGAAGCTTTACTAATTCACGACTGCAGGACATGCAAGCCTCTGCCCTCCCAGAGGCGTCAGCTTTTCTACTTTACATCTCAATTTACAGAGGCCTCGAATTCACCAAGTGGAGGCTTGGTGAAGACAGTTGAATGGGAACAGGTTGGCACAGAGGTCTGTCTTACAACAGAGATGAAAGCTCAGTGCTCTGAGGAAGACCTGGGAAGCCCCAAGACCTTGACTTACACTTGGAGATGTTTTCCATGGAGCACACCCCCACACCATGCTTGAGAAGGCAGGAGGAGCTGGGTGGGCGGGCTGGGGTTTGACAAGGAGCTGGGTCAAGATTTAAATCATAGACAAGCCAGTATCTGAGTGACCAAGAAAATGGGAGTCTGAAATATTAAAGCATTAAAAGTTTGGCCGCCAGACCAAATTTGTTTTGAATGTTGCTCCTGACCTTCGGTAGTTGTCTGAAGATGAATGAGCTATGTTTTGTCTTCTGTATAAAGAATAAAGTAGTTCCTGATAATACCTGTCTCATAGTGTGGTTGGAGAATCAAGAGATGAGGTGTATAAAGAACAGAAGTAGGGGTGCCTGGGTGGCTCAGTCAGTTAAACATCCTACTTTTGGTTCAGGTCATGATCCCAGGGTGCTGGGATCAAGTCCCACATCAGGCTCCCTGATCAGCCGGGAGTCTGCTTCTCCCTCTGCCTGCCGCTCCCCCTGCTTGTGCTATCTCTCTCTCTCTGACAAATAAATAAATAAAATCTTAAAAAAAAAAAAAAAAAAGAACAGGAGTAAATGCTCAATAGGTCTTATATGATAAACAGTAGCATGTGGCCAGAAATAAGATACTGTGTAATCTTTCAGAGCCTGATTTCTTCATGTGTAACTATTTCACGGTCCCCTGACATAAGACAAACCAAGATGGGGTGACTTGCACTTTGGTGCTGTAAGTCCCAGACCCCCGATTATTCCCATGAACGTAGAACAGGGATGTTGTTGAGGGTGCTGTGGTTCTGTGTGATGAGACTTCATTGGGACTAAGACTGCAATGATGATTTCTTTTTTCATATCGGGAATACAGTTTCTGCTGAGCAATTGGTTTCCATTTTATCTAAAAATCCTGGGCATGCCCCACTTCATGTCATGCAATTGCATGACTGTTGTAGAATTCGCAGCAAATTATGTGCCCTGTTCATGGACAGGGGCGATATTAAAAATATTTAACAAGCAGTAATGAATGGGGATAGCAGTGTCTGGGCAAGAATCCTAAATTGCTGGTGTAGGCTGGTGGTCTAGAAAAGGGGACCAGCAGTTTGAGCACTGGTCAGGGGCACTTGAGGGATTGGGAAACAGGCAAAAATATTTCACTATTTTCACAAGCTGTCTGGCTGTGCTGGTGGATACCCAGTGACCACCAGCCCTGCCCCCTAGAGGAAAAGACAAAACTTTCCTATAGGTAACTCCACGGCACACATCTTTATATTAGCTTTTATTTTATATTCTTAACGTTATGTCTTTCTTTAAAATGTATTTATGTTATTATTAAAGTTTGCTTATTATATCATTATAAGAGTAAAAACTTGGTCATTACAACATATTTGGAAAATATAATAATCAAGAGAAAAAATGAATATCATCTAAAAATCTCACCACTCTGAAATAACCATCAACTTTTTGGTACATATTTTTTGGTCCTCCCTTCATGTACATACATCTTCAACAGGTTCTTGATTTTAATGAGAATGCACTTCATGTATTACCATTAGGCGTAATGATTGTGGGTGGTTTCAGAGAGAAATTCTGTAGGATTTTGAAATATCTGTGTTTAATGTTGGTAATTAATAGTTTTTCTTTCTCAAATTAGAAAAGAATGGGAAATTTCACAAAATAACTTACTGGCATATGTCAAAATTCCCACATGGGATTTCTTCTTTGATGTAATGAATTATTTAACTTAGGTCTCTAATTTTGACTCATCTCCACATTTATCTAATGAATCCTAATCAATCCTGGTATACTGATTAGAAGGACTAACCTATTTTAGAATTTTCAGGTGGAGGACTACTGCTGTCTTTGATATCAGTGTTGTGTTCACTTTGGAAAAAAAAGAGGGAGATTTTCATTTTCTTATGCTCTGGACAAATTCACAGGGGTAAGACCATGATGTGAAGTCTGAGGCCCTAAAGTTTTGAAGGGGGAAAAAAAACAACCCACAAAAACCAAACCAAAACAAAACAAAAAATAAGCAAACAACAACAACAACAAAAACCCAAAAAACTTTATTTGAGCTTTAGAGATGGAGCTTTGACTTTTCCAATTTTTTAAAAAAATGTTATTGGCATATTTATGTTTCATTTTTATTCTTTTTAGTCAAATTTTGACATTTATTTTTCCCCAAATAACTTTTTTTTAAAGATTTTTTATTTATTTATTTGACAGAGAGAGAGAGAGCACAAGCAGGGGGAGCAGCAGAGGGAGAGCAGGGAGCCCAATACGGGGTTCGATTCCAGGACCCTGGGATCATGACCTGAGCCTAAGGCAGATGCTTAACTGACTGAGCCACCCAGGCGCCCCTCCCCACATGACTTTTTATGATGTTTACATTTCCATATTTTTTAAAAGACTTTATTTATTTATTTGAGAGAGAGAGAGAGAGTACAAGCAGGTGAAGGGGCAGAGGGAGAGGGAGAAGCAGACACCCTGATGAGTAGGGAGCCTGACTTGGGGCTCGATCCCAAGATCCTGAGATCATGACCTGAGCTGAAGGCAGATGCTTAACTGACTGAGCCATGCTTAACTGAGCCACTCAGGCACCCCAACATTTCCACTCTTACTATAAAATGATCTCAGTACTTGGGATTATTTTCCATTTCTTATTAGTTTTGTACATTATCTCCATTTTTTCACTTTTTCTTGACCAAAATATCTCCTTTGGTTGGTATTTTAAAAAAGAAAACAAACTATTTCCTGAATTTGTCATTTAAAATGTTTTTTGGAATTCATTTTTTAATATTATTATACATTTCTTCTTGCTGTTTTTAGATAGCTTGTTGCTCTCAGTACAGTATTATAACCAAATCATCTATATATTTATCTATTTAATAATGAAAACATTTAGGATATGAAATTCATTCTAAATGTGGGGAGAACTGCATCTCTCCTTAAAAATCTGTTTATTACTATGCATGTTATCATTATTCCCTAATTGCTAGCTTGAATTCCACTATGATCCAGAAATTATTTTTTAAAAATATACTTTCTTGGGTGCCTGGTTGGCTTAGTCAGTAGAGCGTGTGACTCTTGATCCCAGGGTCATGAGTTCGAACCCCACATTAGATGCAAAGTCTACTTAAAAAATTATAAAGAAAATATTTAAAAAATGTATTTAAAAAATACTTTCTAATTTCTAGTGGGTGGGCCTTTTATTTAAAATTTTGATATCAGTTTCTTGTTATCATGTTCAGTGAATGTAACTAGTGCATCTACTTTGGAAAAAATTGTTAAGACTTTATTTTTGGACTATAGCAGTTTTTCTGAATATCCCATCAGTTCTATTAAAGCAACAATAGAATTAACCACAGAAGCAATGGAAATTCAAGCCCTCCTTTCTACCACACCTACTTGTATAATTTTGGTATATGTTATGACGTCCTTTAACTAGGAAAGCCAGTTAATTTATCATCCCAAATGGGCACACTCTTAAAAAATTCTTTAGTAGGGCTTTTTTTTTTTTTTAATTGAAGTATAGTTCACACACAATGTTACATTAGTTTCAGGTGTACAGCATAATGATTTGATGAGTCTGTATGTTGTACTATGCTCACTACAAGTGTAGCTACCATCTATCACCGTAGAACACTATTACAATATCATTGATTATATTTCCTATGATGTACCTTTCATCCCTGTGGCTTATTCATTCCATAACTAGAAGCCTGTATCTCCCACGCCCCCTCACCAATTTTGCTGCCCCCCTCCCTGTACTCTGGCAACTATCAGATTGTTCTCTGTATTTATGGGTGTGTTTCTGCTTTTTGTTTGTTTATTCTTTTCTTTCTTTAGATTCCACATATAAGTGGAATCATTTGGTATTTGTCTTTGTCTCATTTATTTCACCTAGCATAATACTGCCTAGGTCCATCTATGTTGTTGCAAATTGCAAGATCTCATTTTTTATGGCTAAGTAATATTCCATGGTGTGTGTGTGTGTATACTTCTTCTTTATCCATTTGGTTACCAGTGGACACTTGGGTTGCTTCCATATCTTGCCTATTGTAAATAACACTGAAATATACATAGGGGTACATATATCTCTTTGAACTAGAGTTTTCATTTTCTTTGCGTAAATATTCAGTAGTGGAAATAACTGGAGCACACAGTATTTCTATTTTTAATTTTTTCGAGGAACCTCCATAGTGTTTTCCACGGTGGCTGCATCAATTTGCGGTCTTAATGGGCACACTCTGAGGGTGAGAGGGGGAGTGATTATTACTCTGGACAGCAAGATAAACTGGGATATGCTGTGTGAACCTGGGAAGTAAGATCGGCCGTACCATAACCCAACTTAAATTCCCTCTGAAATAATGTGAAATATCAATAAACCTTGCAGTTATTATTTGTTGTAAGGTTTAAATAATATTGAAATAATATTTGTGGTCTAACATATGTGGTCTAACTTGTAAATAATCTGTGAGTGCTGAATTAAATCCCTACTTCTTAATTGACTATTTGAGTCCATTTTATTTTTTTAATTTTTTAAAAGTTTTTTTGTTTATTTGACAGAGAGAGACACAGCGAGAAAGGGAACACAAGCAGGGGGAGTGGGAGGGGGAGAAGCAGGCTTCCTGCTGATCAGAGAGACCGATGCGGAGCTCGATCCCAGGACCCTGCTGAAGGAAGACGTTTAACAACTGAGCCCCCCAGGTGCCTCTGGGTCCATTTTATATATCACTGAAAGTATTTCAAATACCCCCAGTTGGAAAAGATCTAATATTAATTCAATATTTGAAGACTTCTAAATCTTCTGTAAGGTTTAACTGATCAAATATACAAAATATTTGGTTCTGTGTCTGGGACATAACAGGTACTAATGTTACATTAAATAGTCATTTAAAAAATATATTTCTTAAAGATTTTATGTATTTATTTGAAAGAGAGAGAGAGAGAAAGTGAGCATGGGGGGGAGGGGCAGAGGGACAAGCTGAGTGGGGAGACTGATGCGGGGCTTGATCCCAGGACCCTGAGATCAGATGCTCAACCGACTGAGCCACCCAGGAGCCTCTATATAGTCATTTTTATCTTGATAGGGCTTAGAACTTTAGAAATGGCTGAGTCATGTTTTTAAAAGTATGGAATCTCATTGTATTCCAGCTATGGTTTTAAAAAGGTGATAAAACATGCTAAGGAAAAATAGATTTATATTTTAGTTATGGAAAATTATATTTAAGTGAGGTTTTAAAGTGTGATTTTCAGGACGCCTGGGTGGCTCAATCCATTAAGCATCTGCCTGTAGCTTAGGTCATGATTCTGGGGTCCTGGGATTGAGCCTCTGCATTGGTGTCTCTTCTCAGTGGGGAGTCTACTTCTCCCTCTCCCTCTGCCACTCCCCCGCTCATACTCTCTTTCAAATAAATAAAAAGCATCTTAAAAAAATAAAGTGTGATTCTCAAATATTTTTAAACTATTAAGTACAAAACACTGGCCTTTAAAAATAGAAATTTAAAGTAGCCAAGGAAAACATAGATGATGGAGTACATAGGAATAAAAATGGTTTCAGTGTTCTGGTTCCTTTTTTAACAGCAGTCACAGTATATCTTGAGATTCAGGCCTCATCCAAAATGAATTTTAAGAATAAATTAAGTTTCTTTTCTTAACCCCATGCACTTCTACCAACTGTGTATTAAATTTATAAATGACTATATTCATTTCACTTAGCACTCACAAATTTGGTTGTGATTTTTTTTTTTTTCTCTTGGATTTTCCAGGCTAAACTAGAGAAACACTTTAAGGGAATTCAAACATTAGAAAGACATCAAAAACGACCTAAATGTCCAATAATTAAATGTGAATATATATCTATGTACATATATTACATTGACATATACACTCCATATATAGTGAGGTGCATTTGTAATTGTGCAATCATTGTACATGTTTTTATATTTGCAATACATCGTTACACGAAGTCACAGGCAGAAATTTATTTTTCTTTTGGGAGGTGGGGACCAATTTAAGTAATTGTTAGTGAAAATTAAAGAATGGACAAAGGGACCACCTCCAATCATTAACAAAACATCTCAGGGTTGGATTTCTCAGAGTAGCTTTCAAATCTGATTAGAAATTTGAAATATTGCCGTGCATATAAATGGGCGAGATAAAGAACACTCTTGAGGAGATACGAACACACAGGAGGACATCAGGAGCACATTTAGCTGACAGCAGGCAATGCCAGGAGGTACCTGGTCACTGTTTCATTCTGTCCTCTGGTCCTCTCTTAACAGCGCACCAGAAAACAATGTTGAAAACAAAAGTGGGGTCTATACTTTCATAAGCATTTTGTAAACATCGTCAACTCCTCATTTCCTCCATTCCTGACCACCTTGTACCATTTAGCTTCACTTTTCGGTTTCTCCCAGCCTTGCAACTCCTCATCTGCAGGAGCGCATACAATGCAGGCTCCCTTCTGCCTGCCTATTGTGATGGAGTCAGGGTTTGGGGACCTGCAGCTGCAGGTTGTTGGGGACCTACAGCAGGTTTCCATGGCAACTGACTAATCCACAAGTGGAAGGTGATGGGGAGCCTCAGACTCCAGAATTCTATTTTGAAAGATCACTATTTTATCACTCTTCTGTTCTGAGGCATGAATTAATTGTGCAAGATCTGGGTGGGATAAAAATCATGACAGACTGGTACAGGCATGTATGTACCCTTGGTGAGAGTGTGTTTGATGCTTATAGATACCCACTGTCTGAGCTAGGGGTTCTAGCAGAGAAATGAACCTATATATCAGATAGATAGAGATAGATGATAGATAGATAAATGCTGATATAGATAGATACTGATATAGATAGATAGATGATAGATAGATACCTAAATAAATAGATCAATCAATAGACGGACAGACACATAAATACATACCAATATAGATAGATGATAGATAGATACTGATATAAATAGATCAATCTATAGGTAGACAGATACCAATATAGATAGATAGGTAGATAGATAGGTGATAGATAGATAGATAGATAGATAGATAGATAGATAGATAGATGATAGATAGATGGACAGATACCAATATAGATAGATAGATTCCAATACAAATAGATCGATCAATAGATAGGTAGATACCAATATAGATAGATAAGATAGGTGATAGATAGGTGATAGATTAATAGATAGATAGATACCAATATAGATAGATAGATAGATAGATAGATAGATATAGATATAGATATAGATAGATGATAGATAGATGATAGATAGATGGACAGACAGAAAAGAGAAGGCGGAGTTAAGACTTTAGCGCAAGGAACTGGAGTATCTGATTGTAGGAACTGGCTAGGCAAATCTGACACAGTAGAGTCGGCCAGCAAACTAGAAATTTTCAGGCAGGAGCCAATGTCAGCAATGCACATGTTGCCTTTCTTCTTACTTAGGGAAACCCCTGTTTTGCTCGTAAGGCCTTTCAGTTGACTGCATGAGGCCCACCCTGATTACTGGCGATAATCTCCTTTACTCAAAATTAACTGATTGTGGGGGTGTCTGGGATGCTCAGTTGGTTAAGCATCCAACTCTTGGTTTCAGCTCAGGTCATGATCTCGCAGTTGTGGGATCGAGTTCTGTGTCGGGTTCTGTGCTCAGAGCGGAGTCTGGTTCAGATTCTCTCTCCTTCTCCCTCTGGCTCACAATCTCTCTAAAATAAATAAATAAAATCTTAAAAAAAAATTAACTGATTGTTGATGTTAATCACAACACACCTAGTTTAGTGTTCAATTGCAAAAGTGTGTATTATAGCCTAGCCAGGATGACACATGAAACTAACTAGCATACAAACCATAGACATTCTGAGGTCTAATTTACCAGAATATTTTGTGATTGTCATCAAAATGTGTGGCTGTCATGAGCTCAGTTTGATTATGTATCGGGGTAGAAAAAATTGCCTTTTTTTTTTTTTTTCTCCTGAATCTAATTACTTGGGAGGTAGAATACAGCTTCATTGATGAAACCATGGGACTCTACGCAGACTGGTTAGCCATCTTGAGTTTTGGACAGCAAATGCTCGGCAAGCTTCTAGCTGGAGAGATGGGAGAATGCTCTCTGAACTTTGTTATACCCAACAGTCCTGTGCTCCAACTATCAGCAAGAACAATAATTGTTTGGGGTCTTGGGGGAACCGGGCCATATGAACTTACATCCATACACCCCAGGGACTGAAGCCACCTACCTGTGAGGCAGAAACTCTCCATTAGCCACTGGGCTAAAGTTATTTATGAGAGGAATGGATGAGGAGAAGTATGGGGACTCACACCACTTCATTATTTTGTTTTTACTGTAACCAACTGAAGCTGTTGTTTATGCAGCTGTGTGGTTAATCCACAGACTCTAGAATCAGTCAGTTTGAGTTAGTTCCCTGACATCATCACTTAACTTGAGATAGTGATCACAACAGAGAGATCTGGAACATGGGGAGCATGAGAGCACCAACTTAAAGGGTAATTGTGAGGATCACATGAGTAGATACATGCAGAGGTCTTAGAATAGTGTTGGGTGTGTCCCAGGTAAGTGCTCAGTCAAAGGTAGCATTGTTGACAATATTACTGATGCGTCCCTGGGCACTCACTGCATATGCATTACCCTCTTAAGGCCTCCCAATACTCTTATGGGACTTTTATAGTCAAAGGGATTGAGTATCAGAGAGGTAATTAGCTTCCCCAAGGTCACAGAGAGAGGTAGTACATGGAAGCATTTGAGTAGCAAGCAATTTCAAAGCTGAACACCTGAATCACTACACTATACTGGTTTTCTAATGAAGAATTAAAATAGGAATAAACTGAACATTTTAGATCAACAGAAAGATCTCTACTATGCTAATTTTGAGCCTCTATCTTTCCAGTATCTATATCCAGTCTTTGTCCATCTTTAGCAATGTGCACGCATAGCTCAGGAGGTTTCACATGTTGGGGAGAGAACACATGTCATTCATTATTGCATCTCCAGTGCTATCAATGTATCTGGCTCAAATTTAAGGCTTGCTAAAAAATGACTGAATATGGTGTGCATGACATAAGCCACCTTTTTATAGTAAACCAGCATACTAATAAAGATATCATAAATATGAACTTTATCTGGTAACACATCACTTGTTTTGTTTCTATCAACAGGGAAACATGAGAAATCCACCATCTTGTAAAGAAGGAAAGATGGGGCACCTTCCTGATGGAAAGTGACAGAGGAAGCAGTCTGACAAATGCAGGTTTTCATGCAGAATTCTTCAAAAAAATCGGGTGACAAAAATCTGACAGAAAAAAAAAAATGTCTGGTTGGCTGAAACTCTAAATGAGCTCAGGAAGAAGAGTAGAGGACAAGGATAATCAAAACAGACTGTCTCCCTGGATCCTCGGCTTGGTTCCATCCAGGATAGCTAGAAAATGGAGCTACAGCTCACATGGTGATAGCTTCAGTAGACACAAAGGAAACACAGCCATTGACAACTTCTGTTTCACACCAGCACTCTCTGTGAAGAGCTTTGGAGTCAACTTGTGTGACGTGAGTGAAATGGAAGGAGAACAATTTCCTCATTGAAGGGAAACAACTACTGTGATTCCAGGAGGATGAAAAGAGGAAGTTGTCATGATGTGAAGAGTTTTGAGACATGTTTGAACTGATTCTGTGGTGTGTTGGTCCCTGGTCTTTGAGGAATGGGGGACTGGGAAACAGGAGAGAAACAAAAGGACCCCTGTTGTTCTTCCCCTGAAAGTAGGGAGGAGAACTTCATGAACAAGAAAACTGCTGCTGATAGTGCTGAAGGTTCTGGAACTAGTTGTTGTAGAGTCAATACAAATTTTCTAAGCATAGTCTGTTCCCTCTACCCCGAGGTACTGTGGCAGTCATAATATAGATGGGTTTCAGTGAGGTACACATCCTTGCACAAGTCCTTTCTGGAAGTATCTATAAACAAAGAGAGGAGTATGTATGATGTCCCTGCAGTTAGGAGACTAAGTATTAGCCTCACAGCTTGCTGGATGGGGAATTGAGGCCCAACTGGAATGTGATCTCCAGTGGTATATTACAGGGATCTGTCCTCAGCTCTATGCCATTTGACATTGAAGGGGAAATGCTGAAAATCTGGGGAAATCAAAACTGCAGAGTTCACAAATTGGGGCAGATTAGAAAACATTTCATAATAGATCCAAAGCCTTAAAGGTCATGGTCAACTAATCAGTAGGCTGAATAAAATTAGACAAAATTTAATGGGAATCAATGTAGTGACCAAAATTTGGGACAAAAAGGTCGATAGCACATGCCCAGGAGGGAGATGGTGTGATTGTATAGAATCCTACTTAGCTGACCCTAAGTTCATGCATGAGAAGTCAAGACAGTGGTCTGCATGCCAAACTTCTGATTCAGACTTCAGCTCTTTTAAATAAATATAAAATCTATTATAAGTAATAAGAGCCATTTAGACATATGAAATATTTCCATTATATCTAGAATTTGGACTTCATTTTTATACCCAACTTTTTAAGTCATAGAATGGATTTATAGACTTGAAGTCTTATAAACTAGGACTTGAGTTCTGACTCTTTACTAATATGTTTTCTTGGGCAAACCACTTAATTTTTCTTTGTCTCCTTATCTGTTAAATGAGAAAAATAAGATACCATCCACAATGTTCTTGTGAGTGTTAGAAGTATGTTAATGCACTTAACACACAATAAATAGCCAATAAATGTTAGTGAAGATATGATTCAAGAGTAATAATGTTTCCTTCAAATTTACATGTTAGCATGGGGTGGGAGCTCAGACTGGGGCCCCCAGAGAGGTTTCCCAATCTACCTTGATGTCACACTAACACTTAGAGTGTGGTCACACTCCATCCTATTCCCTCTCCCTCACACCCACACTCTTACCTGAGTTTATGGGAAGAGAGAGGAAGAAAGAGAAACCAGGCAGTTGATTTGTGCTTGGATGCAAGCCAAGTAGTCGATAGTATGTCACCAGAAATATGCCCCTGGCACCAGAATTTTGTGGAATCAGAGTCATTTTGCTGGAACTGAAACTGGCTAGCCCCTATGGGTAAGGGCTATCGACTGGGTCCCTGGGTGGAGTCCTGATTTGGGTTCACTAATACTCACTTTTGTCCTTTCCTTTCTCAAGCTGTTATCCTCTTTCCTTATGAACTATACTTGTGTCTCTAAGGACACGAGAGGTTAATCTAAAACTTAAAATCATGAAAAGGCTCTTTGGACCTCTAAAAGGAAGTTGTTGTTAAAAGAGCTATTTCTGGGTGGAATGAAGTACCTTATAAGATAGTGTGCCCTGTTGCTAGCGATGTATAAAGAAAGGCTGGATAATTACTTAACTCAGGCATCAGAAGGGAATGTGTATAGGCACAAATAGTTAAAGATTTTCCCGGGATGGAATTCTATGAGTCTTGTTACATGGCTGAGCATTGTGCTATCTATGTCAATTTATGCCTTAGCATTTTAAAATTTGAAGTGGTAGAACACTCTTTAACAATATATTCAACACTGGTATATAATCCTTATATATTTTGCAAGTAGCTGTAATGTTGTTTTTACTAAACTATTGCACAATATTTATTTATTTATTTACTTATTTATTTATTGAGTGTGAGCAGGGGGTGGGGATGAGGGGCAGAGGGAGAGGGAGAGAGAGAATCTTAAGCAGGCTCCACACCCAGCACAGAGCCCGACATGGGGCTGGATCTCACAACCCTGAGGTCATGACCTGAGCCAAAATCAAGAGTCAGATGCTTGACCGACTGAGCCACCCAGTGCCCCAACTATTGTACACTTTCAAACATATTCTTATACTACTCACATGGTGGTAGATCACCAGTTATCATGACTCTTATATCAGACCAATGTTAAATTTTTGATTTACCATAATAATTTTTTAAGCAAATCACAGACCTCATATGATTTCATCCATACATGTATCAATATGCATCATCTGCTGAAAAAAAAAGGATATTTTCTTATATAACCATTACGCCATGGTTATAATCTTACAAAATTATCAATAATTCATTGATATCATCTGGTACACAAGCTATATTTAAATACCATAGATTTTTCTCAAAATTATTATTTTAGTTGATATTAATGTACCCTATTTATTCAATCAATGCCTTATTGAAGGATATTTGGATTTTGTTGAATCTCTTACTTTTATTTTTATTTACTTATTTACTTATTTATTTATTTTTTATTTTTTATTTTTTAAAGATTTTATTTATTTATTTGGGACAGAGAGAATGAGAGAGAGAGAGCACATGAGAGGGGGGAGGGTCAGAGGGAGAAGCAGACTCCCTGCCGAGCAGGGAGCCCGATGCGGGACTCGATCCAGGGACTCCAGGATCATGACCTGAGCCGAAGGCAGTCGCTTAACCAACTGAGCCATCCAGGCGCCCTTTACTTATTTATTTTAAAAAATTATTTTTATAATAATTCCAGCCCCAATGTGGGGCTTGAACTCACAACCCTGAGATCAAGAGCTGAATGCTCCACCAACTGAGCCAGGCAGGTGCACCAAATCTCTTGTTTTTAAAAATAATGTCACAAAGAATAATCTTGCGTCTAAGTAATTTCTTACTCCTGCCAGTGAAATAAATTTCTAAAATTGAGATTATTCAGTCAAAAAGAAATTGTGTATGTCATTTTGCTAAATACGGCCAATATTTTTCCAAATATGCACCATTTTACATTTCCACCAGCAATGCATGAAAGTGTCAGTTGATTCGTTGCTCTTCCAATTGAGTATGGTGTCAAAGCGTTGGTGAAATGTCAGTCTAGTTTAAATCTGTGTTTTTAGGGGTGCCTGAGTGGCTCAGTCGGTTAAGCACCTCCCTTCGGCTCAGGTCATAATCCCAGGGTCCTGGGATTGAGACCCGCATCAGGTTCCCTGCTCAGAAGCAGAGAGCCCGCTTCTCCTTCTCCCTCTCCCTCTGTCTCCCTTGTGCTCTCACTCTCTCTCTGTCAAATAAATAAATAAAATCTTTAAGAAAAATAAGTCTGCATTTCTCATCTTATACATGAAATTTAGCATTTATCATATGTTTATTGGCTATTTATACTTCTACTTTGAAGTATCTTTTCATATAAACTTTCCAATTTTCTATCAGCTGGTTGATCTTATTTTGGGATTTTTGTGATCTCTGTTTCTGTCTCTCTGATATAAGTCACAAATATTTTTTTTCCTGTGATATTTGACTTTCAACTTTGCTTTTGTTTGTTTTCCATGTAAACACTTTTTAAAAAAAAAATATAGTTGAATTTATTAGTATTTTTAATGGCTTCTTGATTTTGAGTAATTTTTTTTTTTAAAGATTTTATTTATTTATTTGAGAGAGAGAGAATGAGAGAGAGCACATGAGAGGGGGGAGGGTCAGAGGGAGAAGCAGACTCCCTGCCGAGCAGGGAGCCCGATGCGGGACTCGATCCCGGGACTCCGAGATCATGGCCTGAGCCGAAGGCAGTCGCTTAACCAACTGAGCCACCCAGGCACCCGATTTTGAGTAATTCTTAGGAAGTTATTTTTCCTCCACTCACAAAATAGAAATGAATTCACCTATATTTTCTTCTACTTGTCTGATTTCACATTTTTACACTGAGATCTCTGATTTATTTGGATTTTGTACTTGTTTTTTTATATGAATGAGACCCCTTATATTTTTATTTATATAGCTATCATATGACTACCCAGTTGTCCCAACATGATTTGTTAAAAAAAATCTATCTAACTTGAGGTGCTATCTTTACCATATACTAAATGTATTTCTAGATGTTCTGTTCCCTTGGACTATCTGTCTATACACGTGCCAGTATTCACTGATTTGATTAAATTGGTTTTATACCCACATTTCCCCTTTTAAGGGTTAAACTGGCCATTTTTGTTTGTTTACTGTTTTCAGTTGAACTTCGTAACCAGTGTTTTAACTCCAAGAGGAAGCTATCTATTGATATTTTTATTGAGATTGTATTAAATTTATAAATTATCTTGTGGGGGGGCATTTATCTTCATGATAGTGAGTCTTTTTATCCCAATGCATGATATATTTTTCAATTTGTTTTAGTAAACTTTTGTGCCTTTGCATATATTTATTCAAGTTTATCCTGAAGACATTTATCATTTTTGTTTGTTTGTAAATATGATATTTGATTCCCTTATTGTATATAATAATATCTATATTGATTTTCACAGATACGTAATCAACCCAAATAAAGATTGTTTACCTCTCTCTTTCCAAGTATTATTTTTCTAAATGCTTTCACTTATCTAGTTGCATGGGCTATATCCTCCAACATCATTTTTATGAAGTCATGCACATGAACAAAGTCAATTGAAAATATTACTTATAAATACGTCAACTGAAGCATTCTTTCTAAATTCTGCCGACCCGTTCTTTATTTTGAAAATTTGGTAGAGTGTTTTTCCTAAACATGCCCTGCAAGTATTTGCAGAATAAACTACCAAACAGTACATATTCTAGATTATAGGTTGTTTAACATTGTAGAGAGAGCTTGGCTTGGAGTTGAATCTTGATTCTGCTACTCACTAGATCTTTCACAGTGGACATAGAACTTACTGGAGCCAGTTTTCACAAGTAGAAAATGGGGTTTCTGCAAAGAAAAAAATGATATGAATAAGTGTGTATAAAATGCCTGGCAAAATATTTACCACACTCACATGAATTAATATTAGTTTCTTTCATCCTTCCATGAGAGCAAGAACAGTGTCTAGCTAATCATAGCATTCTAGTAGAACATCTTGGATGGTGTAGGTTTTCAAAATATGTTTCCTGAATTAAATTTTTACAGATGGGAAATGTCTGCTGAACATGATTGCTTTTATGGTTTTTCTAAGACATACTAGATACATAGGTAAGAAGTAGAGGGAAAGTAGTATTTTTTGTGTGAAAACTTTCTGAATGTTCTCCCTTTTTATGCATGCAAGAATTATACATATTTTGCAAATGAGATAACTCTGACTCAGACAAATGAAGTTCAACTAGCAAGAGTTAGATCTAGAAATTGAATCCATGTCTTTCTTCTACATGTCACTTAATGACCAGTACAAGCCTGTTATTTAATAAAGCTAGGATTCAAAATCAGTCTGTGACTTATGGGTAGAAGCTTTCAAAGTGCTTAGTATCAAGTGTTGTGTACATTGCAGAAATGAGTACTCACATACACTGTACTTGAGAATGAAGATTGATATAAAAGTTCTAAAGGTGAGTTTTGCAATTCTTACCAATGGTTTAAAAATAGTTTAGGTGGGAATGCAAACTGGTGCAGCCACTCTGGAAAACAGTATGGAGGTTCCAATCTGAGGGTTGCTAGAGGAAAAAGGGGTGGAGAGATGAGGTAATGCGGTGATGGACATTAAGGAGGGCATGAGATATAATGAGTGCTGGGTACTAAATAAGACTGTTGAATCACTGAACTCTACCTCTGAATCTAATAATACACTGTATGTTAATTAATTGAATTTAAATAAAAAAATAAATTTAAAAAACCTGAAAAAAAAAAACCAATATGGAGTTTCCTCAAAAAGTTAAAACTAGAACTACCTTAGCACCCAGCAATTGCTCTACTAGGTATTTACCCAAAGGATACAAAAATACTGATTCGAAGGGGCACATGTACCCAATGTTTATAGCAGCATTATCCACAATAGCCAAATTATGAAAGAACCCAAATGTCCATCGACTGATGAATGGATAAAAAAATGTGGTAGTACACCTATTCGATTTTCTCCTGGCCTCCAATATAAATATTAATAACTTAGCCACTGTTAAGATACATTATCTGTTGCCCTTTTTAGCTATTACAAGAGAAACTGACTAGAAAACACTGGCTTTTTGGTTTGTTTTCATGTAATATAGTGAAGACAATTTTCCTATGGGAGCAAATTCCCAGATTTTTAATTGTTCTAAAATTCATAAATGTAGGGGTACCTAGCTGGCCCAGTTGGTGGAGTGTCTATTGATCTCAGGGTTGTAAGTTCGAGCCCCACATTTGGGTATAGAGATTACTTACAAGCTTTTAAAAAAATTGATAAATGTATTCTATAAAACCAAGAAATGTTTTAACAACAGTAACTTCCAAAAACATCTTTTAAGTTGAATTTTAAAGGCATCACTAAATAACCTGTATAACTCTCTCTCTCTATATATATAGTGTGTGTGTGTGTGTGTGTGTGTGTGTGTGACACACATAAAACACAGAGTTGAAGCAAAAAAAAAAAAAATGTGGTAGTACATATACAATGGAATATTACCAAGCCATCAAAAAGAATGAACTCTTGCCATTTGTAATGATGTAGATGGAGCTAGAGCATATTATGCTAAGTGGAATAAGTCAGAGAAAGACAAATACGATATGATTTCACTGATACGTGGAATTTAGAAACAAAACAGATAAACATAGGGGAAGGAAGGAAAAAAAAAATAGAAAGGAGGCAAACCATAAAAGACTCTTAACTATAGAGAACAAACCGAGAGTTGATGGAGGGAGGTTGGTGGGGGAGGGACTAAATGGGTGATGGGGATTAAGAAGGGCACTTGTTGTTTTGTTTTTTTTGTTTTTGTTTTTGTTTTAGGGTACTTGTTATGATGAATACTGGATATTGTATATAAGTGATGAATCACTAAATTCTACTTCTGAGACAAATTGCACTATATGTTAACTAACAAGAATTTAAATAAAAACCTGAAACAAAAAAAATAAAATAAAAATCATTTAAACCTAATGAGCAGATATTATCATATCTAGGAATTTGCCCTAAAGAAATAATGAGAAATGTACATGTTGATTGTTCTCTAGTGAGAGCTCCACATCTTTGCTTTTACCTCTCGTATCTGAGCTCCTTAGGGATCTGCTCTGCACTCTTGCTTTCTCTTCCCCTCAGCCCAAGTGAACTCAGCTTTTTCTTTTCTCTTTCCTTTTTTTTTTTAAGATTTTATTTATTTATTTGGCAGAGAGAGAGACACAGTGAGAGAGGCAACACAAGCAGGGGGAGTGGGAGAGGGAGATGCAGGCTTCCCGCCGAGCAGGGAGCCCAATGCAGGGCTCGATCCCAGGACCCTGGGATCATGACCTGAGCCAAAGGCTTAATGACTGAGCCACCCAGGCATCCCTTTTTTCTTTCTTTTTATGACTTCAAATACCAACCATATTATGGCACCTCTCCAGACAGAATTTCTCCACATATCCCCTGAAATGAAGATTCGAATGTATTTTCGAATGCTTCATGGACATCTCTATTTTTTTGCCATAAAAGTCATCAAACACAAAACTGAAATCATAAACTCTATAATATTCTACATCCCATAGCCAAATGTGTTCCTCTCTTGAGGGTCACAATCAGTGAATGGCATCACCTTCCACCCAATTGCTCAAACAAAACCCTGGATATCGCATTTGACCACTGCTGTTCTTTATTCATCCACCATGCTTCCACATCTGTCCTATCGACTTTGTCTTCTAAATATCAGTGAAGAGGCGCCTGGGTGGCTCAGATGGTTAGGCATCTGCCTTCGGCTCGGGTCATGATCCCAGGGTCCTGGGATCGAGTCCCACATCGGGCTCCCTGCTCTGCGGGGAGCCTGCTTCTCCCTCTGCTTCTGCCTCTCTCTCTCTCTCTCTGCTTTCATGAATAAATAAATAAAAATAAAACATTTAAAAAAAATCTAAATATCAGTGAAATCCATCCACTTCTTTTTGCTCCATCCCTTTGCCACTTCTTTGTTCCAAGCTAATATCCTGTCTTCCTCAGCATCCTGTAGGATCCCTTTGCTTGTTTCCTCTCCAGCTTTCAGCATCACTTTCTCTTTCTTCTTGCCACTCAGTGAAGTTTGGGGCTGGAGAGGGGTTCTTTCTAAAATACAAAATACAATTATGTCAAATCGCTTCATAAAGCTTGTCCATAGATTCCCCTTAGAATGAGTTTAAACAAACCAGGCATCCTGTCACCTGCCACTCTTGAGCCTGCTGCGAGCTCAATGCACCATGTTCCTTGTTCATGAGAACGACTGTCAGCTCCAGAACAGCCCATACACTCTTGTACCTCCAGGTCTTCTCATGTGATGTTTTCTTTGCTAGGAATACCACAAGCTCTTCCATCCCACCCTATGTCCATTTGAGAGATTTCTACTCATCCTCTGTGTTTCCATTTAGATATTACTCCCTCCCAGAAGACATTTGACTACCAGTTCTGAATAAGTGGTCCTGTCATACCTTCTTCATATGCTATCACATTATGCTTTATCCAAACTGCTTGTTTAACTTCCTTTAATGCTATGAGTGTAGTGATTATATCTGCATCATTTATTCCAGTGCCTTGTGCCTCACTCCATGCATGATAAACATTCCACCAACATAGACCAAGTAGAAGTCCTGCACTACAGTGGTATTTGCAATAGTAAAACATTGAAAATAGTGTACTTTCTCAAAGATCTAAACGTGGTTGTACATACTATGGCTCACCCATATGATGAAATCCTATACGATGATTAAAATTAAGCATCCTGTTTTGAGGTACGTTTAAGGACAAGGGATTTTGTGGAAAGATATAGGTTAAAAAGCAATTTACAATGTGTTCCTGATTTTATACTGAAAATAGCTAATATTTGAGAGATTACATTTGTAAACACTGTGCTAAATCTTTAACCAATTAACCTGCTTAATTATTATAAGTACAAAATAAAATGGGTACTATTATTGTCTTCATTATGGAACTGGCAGTCACCCAGGTAGAGAGTGATTGAATAAATGTAACTTTCTTTATTCATGGATTCAAAACCAGGTTTTGCCTGACTTTTAAGTACACACTTTGAAACTCTAGGAAGAGACAGATGGATAGAGTGAGCTTTGTTTGCACACACACATACACACGTCAAATATAATATCTTCTTATTGTCCATATTAGTTTATGGGAACATAACCTTTTCACAGTTCTCATCTCAGGAGGAGAGGAATGAATATAGGTGACTAATTTTAAAAATAGTTTCCTCTCCTACTTTTCCCATAGTGACCATGCATTATCGGCATTATTGCACGATGCTTCTCTATCTCATTTGTAGCTCGAGAAGGAGCTGCTTGGGAAACAAAGATGAGACTCCATTTCCTCTTGCATATCCTGGTTTATGGACACATGTGTCAGCCAGTCTTGCATATGTGAGGTACAGTTAACCAAATCATCTGTACGATAGAGACCTGTCCTAGACAGATGGAATATAGTCATAAGCACATTGTTACTCTAGGGACTGCATTTAGGTTTCATTCAAATGGCCAGACCCAAATACATAATTCTAAGAGTAGAAATTGAGACTCTTTTATTCATTCGCAATCACTTGACTGAATCTTTTAAATACTTTATATGCCAAAAACCATGTAAAGATTGGGGGAACATAGAGATGAGAGATGCAAATTTCTGCCCCAGAAAGAAGGAATTCATAATAGATTGGGGGAAAGAAATATTAGTAGAGGTGAAGAGGTGCAGTGATTGGTCTGAAGGACACATGAGCAGTGGGACAGGGAGTACAGCTCAAACTTTGGTGTTGGCTCTGGTGGGCCTGGTAGAGACTGAAGTCTCTGTCCTATATGTAACACCAGTCCTTTCAGAGCTCCTTCAGTGAGGTTCAGATTTTATTTTAGATGGTACTTTCAACATATGGCCCAATTAACACTGGTGTGGATGGCTGCCTTCTCGTCTTCTGGAAATATGCAAATTGACAGCACATTCTTTGCCCTCACTGGTTTGTGTCAGAGTTGGTGTAGAGGTCAGTTTTTACCTGTTCCTCTTTCTTGCTCCTGACCCTCTGGACTTTGTGCAGACTTAATTGTGTCCAGCTGGGTGTACTTTGCCCTTTCCCTGAATAGGACAAAGGAATACTTACCCTCACCCATTTTCAAAGACTTTTCCTTTCCCTTTGGATTTGTGGTTCAACAAACCACATCTTCCTTGACTCAGCTCCCAAATTACCTTAATAGCCTATGGCATCTAAAGGGTGACCTCCATCCTGTCCTGGATTCTCTGGTGCCTTTCAGTCACACCTGCAGTCATTTAAAATGGTGTCACCAAGCTGTGGTCAATTCCTGGCAACAGCTGCAAAGCAGCATTCAAATCTTTTATTCCTTACTGGACAGTCATGATTTATAATTAAAAGAGTTCTTTGTCTTCAACTCTCAAATATTAAAAATAAATTACATCTAAATTCTCTTCTCTCTTTTTTTTCTCTCTCTCTCTCTCTCCCTCTCCCCCTCAACCCTCCCCTCCCTCCCTCTCTGTCTCTATTCTTCTTTCCCTCCCTACCAGCGGCATCATGGCATCATAGTCCAGCGTAAGAGCATCCATTGACTTCAAAACCTTAGGTTTCAGCCCCACACCTGATAGTCCCAATTGTCATGTCAAAGCTTCAGCTTCTTCACCTGTAAAATAAAGAACAGTTTATGCTTGAGGGAAGAAATGGTGAGAGAGTACTAAACACCCTAAATCAAAATAAAGGTAAGGGAATAGAGAGTATGGGTGATTAGTTTTAGATCTAAGGATGAAGAAAGGCTCTCTGAGGATGTAACACTTGAACAGGAGGCCAAAAAGAGTGACTGAGCAAACCATGAAATTATCTGGGGAAAGAACATTCCAGGCACAGAGGAGAACAGATGCATCCAACTTGGTTATGGGGAGCTGGCATGGTAAGCTCAAAACAGTGAACCAACAGGTATGGCTCAAAGTCTGTGAGTGAGGGGGGAGGTGATCCGAGATCATGTCCTACATGGGCTTAGAGCCAAGAGGAAGGTTTTGGATTGGGGTATTAAAAGCCATTAGAGGATTTTTAGCAGAGGGTGAGAGTGACATGGTAACATTTTCATATTAAGACAAACACGGCACTGCATGGAAAATAGATTGCTAGGAGACAGAAATAGAAGCAGGGAGACAAGGTTGAAGCTTCTGCAGCCTACCAGAGGAGTGATGACAAGGGCTCAGACTGGGGATTCATCATGACATCCTGGAACAATTACATTCAGGATAAGGTTGTGAGAGAGATGAGTAATCAGAACTAAGGCTTTTGTCTGGAGCAATTGGGTGAAAGAAGTCACCATTTACTGAAAAAGGTACGGAGAACTGGTTTATGGTAGTGGAAATCAAGAAGTTGGTATCAGATGAAGTTTGAGATGATTAACAGATGTCCAAGTGGAGATTTGGAGGAGAAAGCTAGATATGCAAGTTCAATTTAAAGATGGGGCTGGAGAACAAAATTTTGAGTCATTAGTATATATACCAAATGCTATAAGGCCATTTGGTAAGGCAGGGGCTTAGCACTTGGAGTTGACCACGTGCGGTTGTTGGTAACAGACATGTGTTTGAACTGAAGAGATGGGCACAAGCCCCACAGGCTTGTGTTCTCGAGAAAATCCGGAGTAGAAACAACTAATATAGACAATTAAATTGAGAAGTTTTGAGACAAAAGGGAAGCCAGGAAATGATGCCCATCATAAAATGGAAATTTTCTATGCTAAAAATAGGTGGTTAAGAAATACAATGTAATATTACAATAAGTAAAATATCTGACCACATTTTTTCAGTTGTTCTGATCTGATCACAATTAAATGAAAATATGCAAAGAAAAAAATCCTGGAAGAAAATACTTCCCAAACAGTGGTGTTTTTTTTAATTTTATGGTGGGATTAGGGATAATGTAAAAAAATATTTATTTTTTCCTTTGTTTTTGTACATACACCTTATGCATATACACTGCTTTCAATTTTTATTAAAATGCACACTTTTCCCATTTATTTATTTAAAAATTTTAAAGATTTTTATTTATATGAGAGAGAGAGTGAGAGTGAGAGAGATCACAGAGGGACAGGGAGAGGGAAAGCAGACTCATCACTTAGCAGGGAGACCAATGCAGGGCTCAATGCCAGGACCCTGAGATCATGACCTGAGCCAGAGGCAGACGCTTAACTGGCTGAGCCACCCAGGTGCCTCTCTATCTCCCTTTTAATAATTTAAGCATTATAATTAAATGTAATGTGATCAATATTGCCAATCCTGCCTCAAAGTATATTCCAGGCTCCTTCTTATAACTCGTAGTGTGGGTTTGGAAAGTAATCTCCCTAACCTTTTCCTTATATTGCATAACTATTTAGGTACATTTAGTATCTTAAACATAATTTTCAGTCCAGAATTTATCACTATGTGTATCTTTCTTTTTCAGTATGTATCTCTTATATCTGAGTAAACTTGTCTTCTCTTTGTTCACCCCATTCTTTCATATGCACTTGACCTTAGATTAATATTGTGGAATAAACTTACCAAATTGATAAAAACTTGACAGGGTTTTATATGTTTGTTTAAAGTAATTCCTGAATAACCCTCTTTTCCATTTTGAACTTTTAAGTATATTCTCTTATGATTCTTTTAGGAAGGTTCTGTAAATTATAGAGTTTCTCTTTCTGAAAAAAGTCTTTATTGTCTTCTTCCATCTTGTAGTTTGGTTAGTTGAGCTTAGGATAACATGCTAGGCTCAAAATCGTATTTCTCAGAACTGTGATGATGCTACTGGGCGTTCGCCTATTCACCACTGCTGATGAGAAATCTGGCGTCAATCTGATTTCCATTCCCTTATAAATAATCATTCTTTTCTACTGCATCTTTTAGGAATTTTTTTTTCAGTATTGATATTATGAAATTTCATTTCTTGTTTCTCAATGTGACTTTTTGATTTGTTTTTGATTAAATTTATCCAGCTCTGTGTCCTCATTTAATTTGAAGTCAAATGTCATTTATGCATGCATATATATATATATATATATGCGCATGTATTTATTATTTAGGTAACAGTTCTGGGATATTTCTTGCTATATTTTTTTCAAATAGTTCTCCTTCATCCTCTCTTTACTCTCTACATAAATGTTTTCAGATGGTTGGTAGAAATTTTGGTTCTATCTTTAAAATATTTAGATTTTTCGTTCAACTTTTGTTTCTATTTTTCTCTTTGTTTTGTGATCTATGAATCTTTCTTTTTTTTTTTAAGATTTTATTTATTTATTTGAGAGAGAGAATGAGACAGAGAGAGAGAGCACGAGATGGGGGAGGGTCAGAGGGAGAAGCAGACTCCCTGCCGAGCAGGGAGCCCAATGCGGGACTCGATCCCGGGACTCCAGGATCATGACCTGAGCCGAAGGCAGTCGCTCAACCAACTGAGCCACCCAGGCGCCCTCTATGAATGTTTCTTAACATAACTTTCTATCTTTTCAATTTGCCTTTCAATACTATGTAACTTGCTCTTCAATATGCATAATTATTTATATAGGTTATTTTATACAATATTTTTCTTTGCAAAATTTCTGTTTTGTGCTTTTTCTTATTACCTGTATTTGTATCACCACCCACATTTTTTTTCTTTCTTTCTCCTAATGACTATCATCCCACCAGGTATTACCTGCTATTTTAAGGTGTTTTTTGTTTGTTTGGTTGGTTGGTTTTTGTTCATGTACTTGCTCCATTACTTTCACTATCCTGGGTGTAACATTTTCTTCACTCTGGACTTGTTATTTCTTTTTCATCTTGCTATTTCTTTTTCATGTAAATGGCCTGTCTCAAATGTTTGGTGAATCCTGGTTCTGTACTCATTGTCTAGATAGATGCTTCACCGACTGAGCCACCCAAGCGCACCTATTTAATTTAATTTTAAATTCCAGTGTAGTTAACATACAGTGTTATATTAGTTTCAGGTGTACAATATAGTAATTTGACAACTTTACGTCTTACTCAGTGCTCATCATGACAAAGGCACTCCTTAATTCCCATCTTCTATTTTACCCATCCTCTCTTGTGTTCACTGTGAGTTCGTCATTGTTTTTCAAATGTACATATCATTATTTTTTATAAAATTATCATTATATTTTATACATTATATATATTATATATATACTATACTATATTTTACACAATATCATTAAATTTTGTACTAGACTGAAATGTAGTTTATTAGTTAATTTCACATATCTTGTTCATATCTTCTTTATTTATTTCACAAATCAGCTCTTCTTATCTTAAAACCATAAAAAGCTGGACATACCCTTGGTGGTAGGCAATTCCACTATTGACCCATTATCCGCAGAGTTTATGTGCTTCTGGGATTCTCATGGCCTTTTTCTCATGGTGCCAACATGGCAGCCAAGGTCTAGGTATTCCATCTTTCCACCAATATCCTATTAGGTAAGCCTGAAGTGGACCAAACAGAGTTTTCCTTCACAGAAATATTCTCCCACACTTTCTTTCATACTTCACTGGCCAGAAATGGCAAGGTATACGCTCCTTAAAAAGAAACTGAAAAATGAACATTACCTGCCAAAAGAGAATGAGATTTTCATGACTGGGTCACGTCAACCTCATCTGTTGGGCCTGGGCAATTACAATCCTAAAGTATATCACCAAAGTGTTCTTAAAAAGGGGGGGTATGTGGATTTTGGATAAATAAGTAAATCATTTGCCATATTGTACAGTTTATCTAGTTTTTTGAAATCCTCGATTTAGAAAATCAAATGGCTTCACTTTTATGATCATAAATAATAACAGAAAAATCTATTTATAAGACTCATTTTGGATCTGTCATTGTGACTTTAAAAAGTTTCTTATCGGAGGGGGAGACGAACCATGAGAGACTATGGACTCTGAGAAACAAACTGAGGGTTCTAGAGGGGAGGGGGGTGGGAGGATGGGTTAGCCTGGTGATGGTTATTAAAGAGGGCACATACTGCATGGAGCACTGGGTGTTATACGAAAACAATGAATCATGGAACACTACATCAAAAACGAATAATGTAATGTATGGTGATAACATACATAATAAAAAATAATAAAAAAATAAATAAGTTTCTTAAGCTTTATATAACAATAATAATGACAGGAAAAACTTGAACTTCTAGGGGAGTGTGGGTTATAATACAGACTTTAAAAATAAAGAAAACCAACTCTAGCCTTAAATCTGCCTCCTTTTCCAATCAGGAGATACCATGTGCCTCAAAACTCTTCCAGAGAAGAAGAGATACATTATTTGTGTTTGGGTCAGCTAGGATCAAACTTCTATACCTGGTTTATATGATTCTTTCAATGAGCATCTCTTGACTGAATGAAGTTAGGGCAGAACTTTATGTATGGATAATGTAGGCTTTGTCTCACCTCCAACAACAATAATAATAGCATTGCTTTCCAATGGGAGAGGTCCAAAGTAAAAGTGCTATCGTTTTGACAAAATGAGGAGAAAAATGTTCTCTGCAGTGAGAGGTAACATAAAGCAAATTAAAAGATTAAGAAAAAATCTGGTAGAGAATATTTTGTGCAAATATTTAAAAGTTTATAGTCTTAATATTTCCAGACACCATACAAATCCTTAGAAACGAATGAGTAAGTAAATGGGAAAGAAAATAAGGAGACTAATCAAAGGAGAAGAATATAGATAACTAAAATAAAAATGAGATTCACAAGTTGCTAAAGATGCATAACAAAACAATGGCAGCATTTATTTTCAAGCATTGAAATATGCAATGCAGGCAAGGGTATGCTGACAGAGATACATTCACATATTGATTATGTTATAAATTTGTGCAACTTTTAAGAAATGAGCTTGGAATTATGAATCGCAAGACTTGATTAGTGCTTATATATTTTGACCCAATGATGTCCTTCTTGTGTACCTTTCATTAGAAAATTTGAAATCCAGATAAAGTTTTATGCATAAAGCTCAAATTACAAAACAAGAGGCATCTATACATTGGAATAATATGTGTCTGTATGTTTATGGAGACATTTTAAAGGCACAGAAAAATCCTTTTGATAAGCAGTAAGCAAAGAATCCAGATATCTAATTATTTCCAAAGTATCGCCTTATTATGTAAAAGATAATTCAGAGGCTTAATCCAAAAATTTACATGGCTTCCCTCTAGGGATTTCTATTTACTTACTTGTATTTTTCTGCTGGTTCCAACATTCCTACCTTAAGGAGAGTTTGCTTTGACAAACTATGAAATCCAAATGTTAACAAGAGCAACAAAATATCTGTGGTTCACCTTTGTGAAAATATTATAGGCTTTAAAATCTTTCTCCATTGATTTGGTTCTCTCGATTCTGTAAATACAAAAAAGGAAGTATTGCCTTCTTCAACCTGAATTAGGAACATGAGGTTCAACTGAGTAACTTTGAGGTCATCTAGCTAGTATGTAGTAGGACCTCAATTCTTATTTCTTGGTTTCCAATTCAATGTTGACTCCACTCATCAAGATGTTTCTTTCCTTTGTATGAAGTGTGTAATTCACTGCTTGAAGACTTCATTGTAGATTTTTTGGGCAGGGTTTGGTGGAATCTGAATCCCCCTTCTGGGTTTCAGTTAAACATTTCTGAATAATCACAGGAGTCTTCTTAGTAGCACGGTTGGGACAGGATTTTCTGTGACAAAATAACAGAGAATATAGAATCTGTCTACAGGACCAAGCCTGTATATAAACACAGAGGACTGCTCTGGATTGGTGCCACAGTGGAATCCACTGAGAAACCATTTTGGCAGTCTAGAGAAAAGTAACGCAGTGCAGGTCAGGAACACTTTCTTTCTATCACCATGACCTAAGCATCTGTGCACTCTATTCTCTCTAAAATTGAGGAAAACTTTTCTTCATCTGGCATTCTGGGTTGGCATGAGTATTAATCATACTTTTTACCTAAAATTTCCTCTTCAAGACAAAAACACCTGTGCATGCAATTAAGTATAAACTTATGAAAGCAATTATTTCCACTTAGTCTTTATGGTCTAATGAGTACTGTATTATTACATGTCCTCTGGGACTATTAACCCTTGTGTAATATATTAATTCAAGAAAATCTAACAATAATAAATATTGTTATATAGTCATAAAGTGACAGAAAAATGCCCTGAAGAATCATGATTCAAAGAAGTTTCTGTCATATTATATAAAATAAGGAAAGATACAAATAGCCAGAAATAATTTTAAAAAAATCAAAACAAGTAAACAACAAGGACAACAAAGAGAGAAACAGACTCATAGATAGAGAGAACAAACTGGTGGGTGCCAAAGGGGAGGTGGGTGGGTGGGGATGGGTGAAATGGGTAAGGGGGATTAAGAGGTAAAAACCAGTTATAAAATAAGTAGTTCGTGGGGATGGAAATTACAGCATAGGGAATATAGTCAATAATGTAAAACACTTATTGTGGTGAGCATTTCATAATGTATACAGTTGTTGAGTCCCTATGTTGTACACCTGAAACTAGTTTAACATTATGTGTCAACTATATTTCAATTAAAAAGAATTAATGTCTCATCCCCACTTCTTTTGAGCCACTGAGAAGAAAAGCCCTTCTGCAGTAGGGCTAGTGGTATAAAACTTCACTGATCTAGCCCTACCAGACAGCTTTCCAACCCCCAAGAAACAACATATATTTCATTGGTCTAGGAACTTGCCTTTGCTCTTGTCCAGAATGCCCATCTTCCTCTTGCCCACATGAGATCCTCCTAACACCTGCTTTGTTCTAGCACAAGGCTGACTCCTCCCTGAAACTTCTAATCACTCCTTGATCATACCTCATAGTACTTAATAAACAGCTAATATTGTGCAGTTATCTCAAAAAATTATAGATATTTGTACATAAAACTGGTTTTCCCATCAACTGCAAATTCTTTGGTTGTATGGACACTGTTCAGGCATCCTTATTACAAGGAATGCAATAAGTACTCAAAAATGTTTATTTGATAGAAGTTTCTTATAATCTGGTGTGCTCCTCAACAGGTTTTCTCTCCTATAGTATTGGACTGTACTGAATAAAAATATTTTAAAATACGGACACGAATATGATCAAGTTTTCTTTCTGTATTTAAAGGAGACTTGAAATGGAAATTGACTCAGAATGTACACTTCAAGGTAAAATGAACCTCTTCAATGTTTGATAGTGAGTGGAAAACTATAATCTTTGTTTTTCAAAATGTCTAAATACAACAATAAAGAGCATCAAAATGTGTGTTTACATAGCGTTATTCTGTATATGTAAATGTGTATGACCTAACAGTGGTACTCAGCGTAGGCTGACATGGGAATCACCTGGGAGCTGTATAAAAATACCAGTTGGGTCTCACCCAGTTGGTTCTAAAGTATGGTGGGCTAATATGCAGCTGAGGTTGATAATTTCTGCTTTAAAATAAAAGCTTCCAAATGCCATATGCACAAACCTGGAAACAAGATGGACCTTGGTGAAATATTAGCTCTTAGCTTCTGGTGAATCCTTAAGTCTTTTCATGAGTCATGGAACTGAAACTGAGATTATCTGCCTCTGAATTAAAACCACAAAAGCAAAAAAGCAACCCTATATAAAATAAACCCTTTTCTTATTCTCTACATAGGGTCATTGACATACCAGTGGACCTAAAGAACAGAGTTGGAGATCCAGCATGGGATCCTCATGCTAATGATTACAGAAATATGAGAGGCTGTGGTAGCTTACCCGTTTGCATAATTTCTTTATGAAATACCTTCTATATTCTTTATGGATGAACTGTAGATAATTATCTGGAAATTCAAACATTAATAATTTCCTATACAGTGATTGAAAAAAAAATCCATTTGAGAAACAGCTTCCTCTCCTGCCTGGAGCCAAATATCCAATAGATACTATAATGAAAAGAAAGCAGAGACATATCCAGTAAGGATTTAACCAGCAGTGAGTGACCTGTATTTTATTATGGTATGTAGCTGTTTTTATTACATGCACACACACACACACACACAAATCACAATTAAATGACTGGGAACAAAGAATTTGAATCAGAACACAATTAGCTTTTCCCACAAAATCCAAATATGGGTTTGGCTTATATTTGCAACAAGCTGTGATTCCCACGTGAAAGGTATCACTCTATTTCCTTTTCCTGTCAATCACTTATGCCATGCAGGGTGCTGGTATGTTGGGTCATGACCTTCATCCTGGACGTGAGCCAAAAGCCACCAGTAATATGGCTGGTGTAATTATTTAGACTGTTTCTAATAAGCCTAAAAATGCGATGTTAACATTTTTCACATGTTTGTAAGCTTCAAGTTATCCTCAGCATACCATTGTCACTTTTCTGTAGTTATACTGGAAGAAAATATAATTTTTCAATAGCTGAGCTTTGACCATTGCTTTTTTTGGAAACTACTTTGCCTACAGGACCATAAAGTATTATTTCTTTAAAACTTTGGTGTTTTACCATGACAGGCCAGACTTTTGACAATAACCAAAAAAATCCATTCAACATGAATTTACTGAGCATTTACTGGGTGCTAGGTGCTGGGGATTAAAAGAAAAATAAGGCCAAATCCAGGACACTCAAGTGGATTTGCTGGCAAAAATTAAATTGACATTTAATGTGATCAGTAGAGACACACGGTTTGAACCCCAGCTCTACAGATTAGTGAGTATGTGACTTTTGGATATAAATGTTATTATTGAACAGACAGGGAAATGAGGCACAAAGTCACACAGCTAGTATGAAGCAGAACAGGTATCTCTCTACACCTAGGAAATTTGACCCTAGAGGCTGTATTCCTAACCATTATGCCATTCTGGATCTGGAGTCTGAGCTGGTTGCTTGGTTTAAACAGAGAAGAATGTCAAATGTCACTTTGAAGAAATGGAAACATCGAACATGTGTATATATATATATATACACACACACACATACACACACATATATAAGATAGAATTTAGCAGTATACAAAAAGCCCTATGGCCTTAACCTAAGCCAATGAATCCTTTTCACTTTAGAGAAGGTTATCCTCAGAATTAATTTTCACATAGCAAAGGAAGAATAAAATAAACAGGTGCTTGTGAATTGTTTCTGCTAGAGCTGGGTCCCCATCATGAACATTCTTCAGGACTGGTCTTCCTGATTGACCTGGGGACCTGTTCCTGGTAATCACATGAGTAAACGTCTTTAGCCAATAACAAGTGGCATACAACAAGAGTCCAAATGTTATTCAAATTCATTCTTTGCAGTTTAAGGAATTGGATTCACTTAGCTTCAAAAACATTTATTGAGTAGAAACTATAAAAATAGCAGTGTGGAAAAAAAATGACAATCTTGGTGTGATGATTAATTTTATGTGTCAGGTTGAGTGAGCCACGGGGTGTCCAGATGAAATTATTTCTGGGTGTGTCTATGAAGATTTTTGTAGCTGAGATTAGCATTTGAATCAGTGGAATTCAGTAAAGCAAATCACTATCCTCAGTGTGGATGAGCTTCACCAAATCCGTTGAAGGCCTGAGTAGAACAAAAAGTGGAGGAAGGAGGAATTCGCCCCTTTTCCTGCCTCACTGCTTGGATGGGACATTTCATTTCATCTTCTCCTGCCCTTAGACTGAAATTTACATCATTGGCTCACCTGCTTCTCAGGCCTTTGAACATGGACTTGAAGTACAGCATGGCTTTCATGGGTCCCTACCTTGGAGATGGCAGATTGTGGGACTTCTCAGCCTCCATAATTTCATGAGCCAATTCCTCATAATAAATGTCCTTCAATATCATACTGGTTCTGTTTCTCTGGAGAACTCTGACTAACAGACTGGGCATACAAGAGCAAATCTAAAAGGACCACAGCCCTTTAGCTGCCTCCCTGGGTAGAAGGGGTAAAGGTATGTGCAGGTAATATGGCTAAGGTGGAATGCTCAGCAAAGGGAGGCTCAGGGGCTAAGTGAAGTCACCTGATAGGGATTTGATGCCAAAAGTTGATTTTCTCATTCCATTCATTTAACAGAATGGACATCCTGTTGAAAAACAAAGTAGAACAAGGCAGAATGAGTTATTATCCTCTTTACCTCCTTTTGTAAAATCCTCTAAAAGAATAAAATGGCCAATTAAGAAATACATATGTATATACTTTCAGGATGGATGTATTTCTTAGTTTATATCCTGGTTCATCCACTTTCTAGCCATGCTATTTTGAGCGCGTAGATTACTTAACATCTCTGTGGCTATGTTTCCTTTCAGGAGTGGAGCTATTGATGGTATTAATGATGATATCTAACTCATGGGCATATTATGGGGGATAAAGTAGGAAAAAAATATAAAGCCTTTAAACTGTAGTGCTTAACAAACAGTGAAAGCTCAATAACTTTTATTTATTGTGCTATGATGATTATTATTGCAACCAAATGGAAATGCCTTTTGAGAACCTAAACACAAAAATGGAAAATAGCCCTGAGCAGGCTGAGAAGGACAAGGGATTTCTGCATTCTGGTTCCAAAACTTCAAGAAAAAAAAAAAAAAAAAGATTCGTGAACAAAACGAATGTTTCAAAAGGTAGTCATCTTTGGCCTCTAACCTATGCCTTGTCCGCCTTATTTATTTCATCCACTGCAAACTCTCAGATAAGATTTCTGTAGGTGACAGTCTGACAGTCTAAGTTCAGAAAAGGATCTTTCGGCCTGAACCAAAAATGCAAAATAGCAGAAGGTTGGGACTTCTTCTTCCAGCAACTAGTGCAGGAACTGAAAACACATTAGAGTTAATATTTCAGGTTGGACTTAAAGCAGGTACCAGAGGCAATTCAGTTTCCTTGCCTCTTGAGTTGGAATATCCCAAATTTATCTGCAAAAATGAGCGAGGTGACCTAATTGAACCTCTGCCTTTCATATAAATTTATCTTCTTGAGTGACAGAACATTGCTTTTTTAGGCAGGGGACTTCTGTTTAATAATGCAATAATTAGATACACCACTGTCAGCTGTGAAATTCCTAACAGCTTTTCAATGACAACATACTGCCGGCCTTTGCGGTCCTCCAAGGTCCCTCTCAGATGTCTGTAACAGGAAGGACAGAGGGATGTGAGAGCCTCACTCAGGTGTGTGCAAATCCAGGTGCAGAGGAGGCTGTGGGTTGAAGGCCAATGCCTCTTATTTCCTTTCCTTCAGATCACATTATCTTGGAGAGCCTAGGCATGGCTTGAGAAAGTGGGAGAGAAGTAGAAATAAAATGCCTCATCCTTCATGCATTCAGATTCCACCCGAGACCTCAGCCTAGGGGTCATTCAATGAGCATCACCTCGCGGAGACTTAAGGAAGACAGCTTCCACAAAGGTATGAGTTTTGTTTTGAGTCTCAAAAATTTTTTTGCAAGTATTTTATTTTATTTTTTTTCCCAGAAAAAACCTCCGAAAGAAACAAAGAAAGGTGAAAGCCACTAAAAGCAGCATGCTAATTAGCAACTACACCCTAGCCACTTTGCATTAGCCAACTTAGGCACAGTATGTTTTATGTCTTTGTTCATTGGCAAGGACTTCCAGCAGCCTAATAATTCACTCTCAGACCAGCTTTATCAAGAAGACACTGTGTTTCAGAAACTATAAAAGATCATTTAGGGCAGTAACAAATTACTGCTTTTAATAAAATGCTTTCTCTTTTCACTCAATAGGATACTGTAAAAAAAATAGTCTGTGGAGAAGTATCTATAGAAAAGGAACATTTCTGTCTTTGAGAAAATAATACTGGGAGAATGATAATGTAGTAGTAGTGACTCAAGGTACAAAAGGGGGAGAAAAAGGCTCATTGTCTGACATCTTTCTCTGTTGCTTCCCCGTCAACCTGCCTGATTGTTCCTTTATAGACTCCTTCCCAGGTGCCTCTTTCTCTAGGCCCCCTCCTTCGTGCTGGCTTCCACAAAGATCAGTGCTTTGCTGCTTACTGATCTCACTTTCCACCCCATCCCCCCGGTAGCCCGATCTAGTAGTTTCAAAAAGGAGACACGCCCCAGAATAATTGCTCATGCGGATTCCTGGTCACCATCCCTGACCTGCAGAGGGAAAATCGCTAGGGGCTGGGCCCAGGAATCTGGGCTTTCACGACCTTTTTCAGGTGATGCTAGATCTGGGAGTCTAGGTTACAACATCCCGGAAACTGGTATCCGGGAAGCTACCCAAAGACTGGAACGATCTGTAGCTGTTGCCTCCATGGCTCCCTCCAGCCTGAGGAGAGGCTATCTAACTGTCTGATAGATGTTTATATCTGGATGTCACTGGGACTTTTCACAGGCAACACGCCCCAAAGCAGGTTTTCCCTTGCATTCATTGGGTGACTGTTGTACCCAGCCTGGCCGAGGAGCAACCTAGGCTCCTAACTTTCCTTCAACCTCTACATATAGACATCAAAACCTAAGATGTGCCTCTTCGCTCCATTTTCCTCACCTTGTCCTAGTTTAGGGTCACCTACAGCTTCTCTTGGACTAGAGGGACAATGACTAGATCTGAAGCTCCAAACAGGAAGTGAATTACCTGCCACTTCTGGTTTTGGCTACCTCATCATCATACGGGGACTTTTTATTTTCTTGCTTTCATAGACTCTGGACCCAACACCTGGGACAGGGGATTCCTCTTCCCTGAAAGGACTCAAATAACATCTAAGCCTTAGACTTGTGCCTTCTTAATTATTCCAAGTTCCTCGCTGCCCAGAAGCCTGTCCCTTTCCATTTATCAGGGACTTCCTCTAGGTTTTGAGGGCTTACAGTAAACCTCTGTGATCAGACCCCCAAGCTCTGCTAGGGATATGTAGAAGGAATGTTTTTGGAATTTAGAAATCTTTTATTTGTTCAACAAAGCTAGGCTTTTAAGACCACGGAATTAAGAAAAAAAAGTTAGTGTGAAATTCAAGCTGAGCAATGACTTCTTTGTCCTAGATGGCATTTGCTGCCCCCCACCCCCAAACAATTAATGCCATTGATCCAAAGGGTGAGAAACCTCAGGGCAATGTGATTGACAGGGAAGGAAAAATACATTGTTTTCAATATCACCCGCCCTTCCCCTCCCCCCCCACCCACTTTCTCCCCAGGCCAGACCTTTGCACCTTTGAAAAGCACATTTGTTTCAGGCAAGTTCTCCCCACCCCTCCTCCCAGGAAAGAGGATGTCAGTTTTCTGTGTGAAAGAAAGCTCCTCCACTCTCTGAGGTTGTGTTGAATCCAATGTAAGCAGAGCAGACTCCATCTTTAATGATGCAGGGTGAAAATAAATGCCCTGAAATGAATGTGGGTCCCTGTTACCCTGAGGAGGCCTAAGTAGCCTGTTGGGGAAAGTCCTACTGCCCATGCTTAAGAGACATTGGACTCACATCCTGTGTGGGTTTGTTTTTGTATGTCTTGTCTTTACTCCTAAGGATTTCACTCCCTACGTCCATTCCTGTTGGCTAGGAGTAGAAGAGGAAAGTGAAAATTGCAAACAGAGAAAGGAAGAAGCAGAAAAGTAGCTGGCTGAGGTGAAGCTGTATGTTTTTGTTTTGTTCTTTCAAAGAAGTCTTAGGAAAAATAACATTGAGGGGAAAAATTTGGATTTTAATATTATTATTTGTTAAAAAGGGAGCTGAGAGAAAGAAGGCTATCATGGGTGGATGCAAAGTACATCACTGTGAAATTATGGGTAGAATTGAGTCCATATAATCTGAGATGCTGAGCTATTTCTTGTTTCTTTTTTTTTTTTTTAAAGATTTTATTTATTTATTTGAGAGAGAGAATGAGACAGAGAGAGAGAGAGCATGAGATGGGGGAGGGTCAGAGGGAGAAGCAGGCTCCCCGCCGAGCAGGGAGCCCGATGTAGGACTCAATCCCGGGACTCCAGGATCATGACCTGAGCTGAAGGCAGTCGCTTAACCAACTGAGCCACCCAGGCGCCCTATTTCTTGTTTCTAAGACCAAAATCTCTCTCTCTCACACTCTCTCTCACTCTCTCTCTCATGCACACACACACACACACACGTACAAATTTTGGGGGGAACATAACTCAGCAATTCTGTTGTGCATATCTGGTACAACAGGGCAAAACAATTTATAAGCATTTTGTTAAAAATAAATGAAGTCAGATCCTGTAAATATTTCAAGCAAGTAATGACGATAAAAGGATATTATTTGGTGTAACTTTGTTTAAAGAGATTTATAAAATATAACAAATAGGAGATATTGTAGACCATCCCAGTACTTTTTTTTTAGTTATATCTTCTATGTATTCATAGATCTGTATATTCAATTTCAGAGCAGAGGGGTCATGCGCAAGAGGCAAAGCTTAACAGCCCAACCTAATGAAAAGTAAACTATTTTGTTCACAGAGGAGCCACATATGAAGTATTTAGAAATAGTTTTTAAAATCCCCTTTCCTCAACTATACATGTGCCTTAGACTTCAGAGTTACTCTAGCACAAAATTTTCTTCCTTCTCTTTTCACCTTTTCCCATCCAACATAATTCCCTTTCTCTATATTACTTGTTCCTACAACTCTCATTATGCTGTGGCTTACAGTCATACGTGCTTTCCTCACCTTTCCCTGGTGATTTTGGTTCTTTGCCTTCTTAGGTCTTTGGATTCTACATTAAAAATTTAAAGAGCAGAACCCTGACAATAACATTCTGTGTCTGATCAAGCTTTCTGTAGATCCCCCATGCATACCACAGTGCTATGGACAAAATGGACTTTGACAATGGGGCCAGGAGGCAAGAGGGAGAGACAGGAAACCTGGAACAAGTGAAAAGAAAAGCTGTGTTAGTTTATGAATTTTTTCAAATATTCTTTGCATGGAAATTTTACAAGAGAAATCTTACCCATGACTAGTTTCTGCCTTTTGGATTATTATACACAGTAGCATAACTTTAACATGGACCAAAGTATTTTTAAGTTCATCATGTGGTTAAATGGATGGTCAAACACAGCTGATTACCAAATAACAGAGAATTGTTAGAAGGTCCATTAAATGCCAGAAAGTTTTATTTTTATCTGGGATCTTTGGCACTTGGTTCAACCAGAGTCTCATAGGTTAGAACTAAGCAGTTCACTCATGGGGTTGGAATGATGATGGTGGAGAATAAAGTCACTACATGGTGAACACTTTGGATTTGATCATGGATAGGAAGTTAGAAATGACTCAGGTAGGGAATGGGTAATGATAAGTTGTCACAAAGATTGGATTCAAGTAGAAGGTAACTCAAGGCTCAATGAACAAAGAAAACTCATGGTCGTAGGAAAATAAGGAGCAAACTCATTTGAGATAAGAAGTTTGATCCCCAGGGGCTCACCTCCCTGTATCATTTAATTTTTGTTTCAGATATGACACAGCTAGTTTTGCTTCTCCCAACTACTATTACAAATGCAACAAATAAAAACATTTCTTATTTCTCTGAATTTTCATAGTCTGGTTTTACATTGTTCTGTATTCTGAGAATTTTTAGGGTGAGTGTGCTGATGGGTATTATAATCTTACAAGTTTAAGATTATGTGCAATGGAGAGTTGATGGTGTAAGTGAGAGTTTCTTAACATGCCGAGGTGACAGGGAAACACACAGGTGTTAAAATCTTCCATGGAGGGCGCCTGGGTGGCTCAGTCGTTAAGCGTCTGCCTTCGGCTCAGGTCATGATCCCAGGGTCCTGGGATCGAGTCCCACATCGGGCTCCCTGCTCGGCAGGAAGCCTGCTTCTCCCTCTCCCACTCCCGCTGCTTGTGTTCCTGCTCTCGCTATCTCTGTCTCTGTCAAATAAATAAATAAAATCTTTAAAAAAAAAAAAAAATCTTCCATGGATTTGAAAATCTTCCAGTAGATATACGTGCTTTGTCATAAACTCTTATTGGTTCCCTGTATCCATCCCTATGTGTATACGTGTGTGTGTCCTTTTATTGTCATCTCAATGGCTTCCTTTCATACTCATTATTTTCTGTCATCACTGCATTCACATAGTGTGGATATGTGACAAGAATATACACACCGTAGCCTCTGTCGAGGTGATGGAAACTCCCAAAGGTCTATACATGAGTGCCATCTTGAGCCTTTTCCCATATGGCCTTATTTCCAGTATGTGAGACCCCAGGGCATAAGACCCTCTTATGACACTAATTGAGAAGTTCCCATGTGACGGGAAGGCAGGAGAATGGAATGCAACTTAGGGCCCTAAGCAGTACCAAGGATAAATCTATGGGTTCACAAGCCAACTTCTGGAGAACCTTGCTATGAGAGCAATGTTATTTCAGAGCTGTAAAATTATTCCACGCTAAGTCAAGTAACCCAGATTTGCTATCCTCACTTCATTTCATTCCTTTGAATACACTGCTCCCTCTGTTAGAAGTCCTCTTTCATGTCTTCTTTACCTTAGTAGCTTCATTCTTAGACTTAATTCACATGTGATCCTTGTGCATGTTCTTCCTTGTGTTCAACAACCACTAGTTGAATCTTTGGCTCTACCTGTGGGGGGTAGGCAGGATAATGCTCCCCCACCCCAAAAGATGTCCAGTCCTACTCTGTGGAACTTGTGCCTATGCTATGTTATATTGCAAGAGGAAATTAAGGCAGTAGATGGAATTACCATTGTTAATTGGCTGACCTTAAAATATTATCCTGGATTTTCTGGGTGGGCCCAATGTAATCAGAAGGGCACCTAAATGGGAAAGCAGGAGACCAAAGAGTATGAGAAAAATTTGATGGGCAGTTCTGGATTTGGGGATTGTAGGGAACTATAACCAAGAAAAGAGGGCAGCTTCTAGAAGCTGGAAAGGCAAAGAAACAGATTCTCCCCTATAATCCACCAACATGGATTTTGGCCAGTGAGATCTATTCTAGACTTCTGACGTCCAGAACTCTAAGATAATACATTGGTGCTGCTTGAAGCTATGAAATATGTGATAATTTGTCACAACAGTGATAGGAAACTGATGCACTGGGTAAGGAAAAACACCATCCAAAAGTGTTTCCTAGTATGCTTCCTCTACTAGACTGTCAGCTCCCTAAGGCCAGAAGGTAGGTATCTTTCTTCTTCTGTGTTTTAAAAGATTTTATTTATTTGTCAGAGAGAGACAGAGAGAGACAGAGAGCACAAGCAAGGGGAGCGGCAGGTAGAAGAAGAAGCAGGCTCCCTGCTGAGCAAGGGGCCTGACGCGGGGCTCGATCCCAGGACCCCGGGATCATGACCTGAGCCAAAGGCAGACGCTTAACTGACTGAGCCACCCAGGTGTCTCCAGAAGGTGGGTATCTTTCACGCCTGCAGCCCCAGGATCTATCACACTACATAATAAATTCTGATTCAGAACAGATAAAGAAGAGAGAGAGTAAAGTGGAAATTCTGACTGTATGTTTAAATCTGTGTGTTAATAAATATTCTCCTTACAGATAGACTACCTGAGAGTATGGGCTGTGGTTCAAATATGGGTGTCAAAAGACTAAATAACAATTTTCTCATTAGTGGTTTTGATGCTCTGGTCTATGTGAGCCCAAGTAATTCATTTTCAAAACTGTTATTAAGAAGGTAAGGCCTCAACCAGATGCATACCTAAAAAGATTTGGCAAAATACAATTATGGGGCATGACCAAAGTCATACTTGAGGATAATATTGTAATAATACATTAAACAGAAATAATGTTTATTATTTAGAAAGAGACAAAAAAAACAACAAACCTTTGTTATGAGAAAATAATGTAATAATACACCTAGTAATTCTATGGAAATCAACTGAAATACAGAACTAATAGCATCTTGTAAAGTGGCTGGATAGCTACGTACAGAAAAATCGATAGCTTTTCTATAAGTTATCAGTAAGAATCCAGAACATACTAAAAAAGAAAAGAATGAGTCCACAGCTGTTCAAAACATATAAAATTCTTAGAAATAGCCTAAGTAGAGAAACTGTAAACTTATAATTAAACCACAGAACCTTATAAAGATTAAAGAAGCTTTCAATAAGTTATATATAAAATATATAAATATATATGCATATATTAATATTCCTCTATCCTCTTGTTCCTAGAATGGCTATAATGACTGACACAACAACAAATTCATTTAAATAATTAATGCAATTTCCAATGAAGTGCCATACAACCTGTCACAAAATCATCCTAAAGTTAATCTAGAAGAAAAGATGAGAATAGGTAAGACATATTTGAAAAAGTATAGTAATAGAGGCATACTTACTGTATAATATATTAAAACATAAAGCTATAATAATTAAATTATTAGAAACTAGGGCATATACTTACAAAATTATTTAAAAAATGTTTATGCCCCTAAAGTAAATGTCCTTCTGTGTGTGTGTTTCAACCTACAATATAATAGTGAAAACACTTGAAAGATGTGGAAAATGACCAATCACTCAATAAATCAGCATGCAAAAATTGGCTAGTTTTTTCAAAAGTAAGTTAAATATTTGGGTTACAGCCATACATTAAACAATTTTATTAAACTGAGAACAGTTATGAACAATTATGTTACTTAATTTCAGGGTGAAAAAGGAATCAGTAAGGTGTAAAAGGGGAGAAGTACACATAGTTAGTAATGTATAAAATTTTTATATTATATAACTTCTGAGGAAGATAAAAATGATGAAAATGGGAAACATATTCATGACAAATTAAAAAGACCAATAACTAATATCATTTATACTTAGGGAATTACTAAAAACCAATGAAGAAATTATTCAACATTTCAATGGAATTTACAAAAGACATTACCAGAAAATTCACATATAAAGAGCCATAAATCTCCAATAAGCAAATATTAAATAAGGATATTTCCAGCCTAACTGTAAATTAGAAAGAAAACAAGTTAAAAGAATACCACAATATGGTTTTGCTTTTCTAACAACTGCACAATATACACAAAGCCTTTCAATACTATATGACCAGATTTGATTGTGATAAATTCTGTCATTCTCTATAGGTAAAAATGGAAATTTTCAAAAATATCTTGAAAGCAATTTGTCAGACTATTGTCACGAGTCAGGAATATATATAAATTGTGATTTAGTAATTCCATTTCTATAAATTTACCTTCCACAGATAAGCAGCATGCTTATAAACTTTGTACATAGGATGTTTATTATGGTGTCATTCTTAAAATAACAAAATATTGTTAGTAATTTACATGTACAAAAGTACAACAAGTATTTTTTTTTTTTAAGATTTTATTTATTTATTTGACACAGAGAGACACAGCGAGAGAGGGAATACAACAAGCAGGGGGAATGGGAGAGGGAGAAGCAGGCTTCCCGCGGAGCAGGGAGCCCGATGCGGGGCTCGATCCCAGGACCCTGGGATCATGACCTGAGCCGAAGACAGATACTTAACGACTGAGCCACCCAGGCGCCCCTACAACAAGTATTATACAGCAAATAAAATGCATGTGTTGTGGAACATTTTCTGACATGGGAAATTCTCTTCATACAATTTTAAATAAAAAAGCATCATGATCTCTATTTTATGTATAATTTTATGTATTACATGTATATAAAATACATTATATATGCTTTGAAAGTTAAGAGGTAGGTTAACCCATTAAAAATAACTATCTGGAACACCACATCAAAAACTAATGATGTAACGTATGGTGACTAACATAACATAATAAAATAAAATTAAATAAAAACTACCTGTGGTTTATGAAAGAAAAAAATTATTCTTTATCTTTCTCTATTTTCTAAATATAATGTAGTGTTTTTTCCATTAATTTTATAAGTAAAGCACACACACACATTTTTTAAAAGGAAATACTAAAAAAAATCATTTATTATTAATGTCACCTCTTGAAATAATGAATCAAAAATTTAAAATTTTATTTTGGCACACACTCCAAAAAAAAACTAACTGAAGCATCCAAAAATAGATGCCAAAAATAGAATTAAATAGGATAGTAAAAGGATTTATATACTGAATCTTGAACTATTAATTTGTGGTTCTAGTAAACTTTTCACTTGCTTATAGGTCTCTGCAACCAATGCAGCTTTTAAGAATGTAGGGGGACACCAATTGCATAAAGAAACCTTGGATCTCGGGCGCCTGGGTGGCTCAGATGGTTAAGCGTCTGCCTTCGGCTCAGGTCATGATCCCAGGGTCCTGGGATCGAGTCCCGCATCGGGCTCCCTGCTCCTTGGGAGCCTGCTTCTCCCTCTGCCTCTCTCTCTCTCTCTGTCTCTCATGAATAAATAAATAAAATCTTTAAAAAAAAAAAAAAGAAAAGAAAAGAAACCTTGGATCTCAGTTGACCATACCAAAAAAGCACCTTAATATTTGGGTCAAAGAGCACAACTGTGAATTGTCACACTGGTTGGGTGTCAGTCCAGAAAATTCTTCCTAGAGGAAATCATGGAGGAAAAAGGCAGTGTGCTGTGGAAACTTGACAAATTTTTGAATATAACGCTTGAATGAGAAAAACAAAGAAAAACAAAAAAGAACTTCTTATATTTGGAATTATTTGTTGAACATGTTATTTTATAAGAAGCAACAAATCAGGGGCACCTGCATGGCTCAGTTGTTAAGTGTCTGCCTTCGGCTCAGGTCATGGTCCCAGGGTCCTGGGATCGAGCCCCCACATGGGGCTCTTTGCTCAGCGGGAAGTCTGCTTCTCCCTCTCCCACTCCCCCTGCTTGTGTTCCCTCGCTCACTGTGTCTCTCTCTGTCAAATAAATAAATAAAATCTCTAAAAAAAAAGAAGAAGCAACAAATCATTTTGAGTTTTGACCAGAACATTGCCCAGTTCTTTTTTAGTTAGCACTCAATTAAACTCAGCTGAGGTGCTAGAAAATGAATTATACTATTCATTTAAGAAATAAGAAGCAAGAGTGAGAATAAATAAGACAAAATAAGAAATGTTTTAAAATAAGAAAAAAGGCCTCTAAATTTAGAAGGAATGAAGAAAATTTCAAATTAAAATTACATCCTGGATATTAGAAAATATGGCATGATAGCCTCAAATAGTTTTGTAGCATTTTTTTTCATTGTATTTTAAATTTCCCAATGCGTGTTGGACTCTTCAAATAATAGTAAGCATAGAGGGAAAATATAGGTAATTGGCAATTTGGGGAGAAAACAGAATTTTAGGTTTATGCTTGTTAGTTTCTTTCTTATTAATTAAGTAAGCTATTAATGTTTAAAGAAGACAGTATTCTGTCTCTGGAATTTAGAAATCACACAGAGAAACTCTACTAAAGAAAAATAATGTTGGAAACTTTTCAGTCCATTGAAGAGTATTCCAGAGATTAGGGGGCTGTGTACTTTGCTATTCTCCAAGTTAGCAGGATAATAAAGATGATTTTGCTTTTGCAGATGTTTAAAGCCATAATGCCAAAGACAAATTTTTCAACTGGAACCCTCAAGAAATGTCACTTCTGTGTCTTGCCAAGAGAGAGCCAGCATTCTCTCTACATAAACATCTGCTGGAAAAATTTTAAAGGGAGGCATTTTAAATAATGATGTTTGTAGTTTCATGCCTTTAATAAGCTAGGAAAATAATGAAAATGAATTTGTGATACATTCCCTCCCAAAGCAACTTTTCTTCACTGATGTGCATCAAATTGGAGGATCAGAAAGTGAAAACATGAACACTGTGTTGGGTGGAAATGGTTAAAACGTGAACTGTCTATCAATCATACCTGAGAGATACTCATAAATCACAGGTTCCTTTAACTCCAGAAGCTCCACCAGTTCATTGTTATGCTCACTTGTTTTTGGCAATTATGCTATGTTTATATTTACATAATAATTGGATTTTCTATTAAATTAAACCAAAAAACCATCAAAAGTGAGAGTCAGGGAACCATAAGTTAGCTATACAACCTGAGCAATGCAAATTCATTTGTAGTTAGAATGGAAACTTCATCTTGTTCAAACCAATGTAGATGTTTGGGGATAATTCTCTGTAGGAAATGCAAAATATATAGCCAGGCTCTTTAAGGTTCCAAGAAAGAGACACACATGGATTGCCTTTGGTAATAGGTGTTTATTGCAAGGATATACTAGAATGCAATTTAACAAGAAATGCTGTCTCGTAGCTCCTCTGGGTTTCACTGCTACAAAGAATCAGAAGTACTGCAGGCATCAGGAAGTGGGAAGACAATTTAGTGTAAAAATAGTTTAGTGTCTTTTGGATTAAAAACTAAGCTCAAATGATCTGCCATCTCTCCCATTATTCAACATTTTTACTTCCCCCAAATAACTGATTTGCTTGATAGTTTTGCCACCACCCAAAAAGGAGTGTTCCCATCATTAAGACTTTCACCTCAAGGTACTCATGTACCAGTCTCTAGATGGAAGGTTTGGATTCTCTTGACACTTAGAGTTCAAGAAATTAGTGACTGATTCAGTGAAGTAATGGTTTGGGCTTTTTTTAGAAGTTAACAGTAGCCATAGTTGAAACGGTTCTCCTGGAGTCTTCTTGCAGCATATTCAATAAATTAATAATGGATTAAAATGCATAAAGCAAGGATTCAGTACACATACCTTCAAATGGAGTTCAAGAGTGTCACCTGAAGCTAGCTTCAGAGACCCATGCTATACTAAAAAACAGTACTGGTAATCAGTACTTCCTGAATGGTGGCGTGAAAACTCACTGGACCCTCTCCAGCAAAACAATAATTAAATTGGTGAAAATTATGAGGAAACAATTATTTGTAGTTTATGGAAAGTGTCCTAAGGGCATATAGCAAATGGATAAATATTCACTCAAGAAAATCAACTAAAGCTCTGTAAAAAAAGTGAGAGTCTATGGTTCTGGGGCCTCCACCTATTCCCTTCATACTGCTTTCTTCCCTGAGCTCCATATTAGAGAAGGTCTACCCTCAGGGGCTCTACTCTGGATCAGTGCAGAAGACAAGGGAGTCCTTGAAAGCATTCCTCAGACCACCTACAGAATCATCACTGACATTAAAAGCTTAGTACAACTTTTGAGCAAACTGCCTCTATGGTAACTTATTCTGACCTGAGGCTAGCTCCTAGGAATCCAGACATAAAATTTCCTGGTAATCTGGAAGACTCTGTGCATGCTCAAGGTCATGCCCTTTCAGAAGAAATCAGAGAGGGTAACTCCAAGCTACCAGCCACTGGCTAAACATAGGTTAAGTAAGTAAATAAGTAAACAAGTAAACAAACAACCTGAACTGTGATAGCAGCCTCCAAGTGACACAAATATCCAAAGGTAAAAGGTAAAATTCATCTGACTAAGTGGGTGTAGTCATTGTAAATATAGTCTTTGATGAATAAGTGGTTTATGTGGACCCAGGAACAAAGCCAGATGGCAAGATAAAAACGGGTTAAGATCTGAGTGGGGATGTCAGAAACTTCATACTGTAGGGGAAATAGATTTGGCAAAATTAGTTCAGCAAAGTCACTAAACAAATAAGCAAACAACCAAGCAAAAAACAATGTGTGGGTAAGGGGAATCAGTATATAGAGTTGTTAGAATATATAATTTAATTTTTTTGTTTTCAAAATAACAAAAACAACAACAAAAATGAAACCTACAAAGATATAAAACAGTGTCAATCACAAAGAAAAAAAAACAGGTAATAGAAAATGCTATTGAAGAGGTCCATTTGGTGGACTTAGAAAAATATTTCAAGGCAATTATCATAAATATATTCAAAGACTAAAGGAAACCATTCTCCAATAATTAAAGGATGGTATAATGACAGCATATTATCAATATATTATTAGTAAAGATATAGAAATGTTTTAAAATAGTCAAATGGAGATTCTGGTGCTAAAATTGTAATAACCAAAATAAAAATTTAATAGCAGGGCTCAATGGTAGATATGAGCAGGCAAAAAAAAAACAATCAGCAAACTTGAAGACAGATTCAAAAGATATCATACAATCTGAAGAATAGAGAGAGGGATGAAAATAACAACAGCAAGGGGGCGGAGCAAGATGGCAGAGGGGTAGGAGACCTGGATTTTGTCTGGTCCCAGGAATTCAGCAGGATAGCGATCAAACCATTCTGAACACCTACGAACTCAACAGGAGATTGAAGAAAAGAATAGCAACAACTCTGAACAGAAAAGCGACCACTTTCTGGAAGGTAGGACATGCAGAGAAGTGAATCCGAGGCAATATTTGGGAAGATAGACTGCCAGAGAGGGGCCTCCGTTGGCCGCGTCTGGCAAGTGATAGAGCTGCAGAGCACAAAATCGGAACTTTTAGAAGTCGACTCCGCTGAGGGAAGTCGCTCCAGTGGCTAAGCGGGGGGTGGAAACCTCGTGGGACAGTGTGGTCTCAGGACACTCGGGGTCACAGAAAGACGGGGGGTGCCTGAGTGTGGCAGAGCTCCCAGGTATCAGAGCGGGGAAGCCGGCTGCAGAGACAGAGCTGAGGTGCGGGCTCTCAGCTTGGGGTTGCCATAAACCGTGATCCGCAGCACAGTCGGGCCACTGCTCCTCCAGCAGGGACCCAACAAGCGGCAGATCCAGGGAGACTCCCCTTCCTCCCCCGGGAGGAGAGCTGTGGGAGCACACTGCAGGGATCTGCTGGGTTTGGAGACTCCGCATGGGGTTGGGTGCCAGAGATAGAAACACTCGGTCACAGGCCGGGTGAGCATGGAGTGCAGCCGGAGACCGGGGAGACAGGAGTGACTGACGGCTTTTCTCGGGGGTGCACTGAGGAGTGGGGCCCTGAGTTTGCAGCTCCTCTGGGACGGAGATTGGGAGGCTGCCATTTTTCACTCTCAGCCTCCGGAGCTGTACAGAGAGCTTGCAGGGAACAAAAGCTCCCGAGAGCAAACCTGAGCAGATTACTTAGCCCAGTTGTGCAAGGGCGGGGCAATTCCGCCTCTGGCAAAGACATTTGGGAACCATGGCAACAGGCCCCTCCCCCAGAAGATCAGCAAGAACAGCCAACCAAGACCAAGTTTACCGATCAATGAGAATGGCAGAATGCCAGCACAAGGCGAATACAACATATAGAATTCATTGGCTTTTCCCCCCAATTCTTTAGTCTTTCAAAATTAATTTTTTAAATTTTTTTTTCTTTTTTTTGAATTTTTCTTTTTCCCTTTTTCAACCAACATCTGCTCAATCCCTTTTTAAAAAATCTTTTTTATTTTTCATTTTTAGAGTCATATTCTATCCTTTCATAGTAAATAATCTTATTTTTGGTATATATATAAGTTGCACTCTCTTTAAAATTTTGGGATACAGTTTCTTCTAACAGACCAAAATATGCCCTAAATATCTAGTGTATGGCTTTGTTCTAGTCTCCTGCCTGGTCACATTCTCTCCCTTTTTTTTCTTTTTTTTTTAATTCCTCTTCTTTCTTTTTTCAACCGACTTCTTATCTTATCAATTCCTTTTATAAAATCTTTTATAATTTTCATCTTTACAGTCATATGCCATCCCTTCATTGTATTTACCCTTATTTTTGTACATATATAAGTTTTTCTTTCTTTAAAATTTTGGGAGGCACTATCATCTAACAGACTAAAATATGTCCAAAATCTAGTATGTGGCACTGATCTATGCACCAGCCTGATCATATTTGATCATATATTTTTTTAAAATCTTTTTTTTTTCTTTTTTCTTTCTTTCCCTTTCTTTTCCCCCAATTTCAGGTCTCTTCTGATTTGTCTAGTGTATATTTTTCTGGGGTCATTGTTACCCTGTTAGCATTTTGTTCTCTCATTCATCTATGTCCTCTGGGCAAAATAACAAGAAGGAAAAAATCAACTCAAAAAAAAGAACAAGAGGTAGTACCAACTGCCAGGGACCTAATCAATATGGACATTAGTAATATGTCAGAACTAGAGTTCAGAATGACGATTTTAAAGATACTTGCTGGGCTTGAAAAAAGCATGGAAGGTATTAGAGAAATCTTTCTGGAGAAATAAAAGAACTAAAATCTAACCAAGTCGAAATCAAAAAGGCTATTAATGAGGTGCAATAAAAAATGGAGGCTCTAACTGCTAGGATAAATGAGGCAGAAGAGAGAATTAGAGATACAGAAGATCAAATGATGGAAAATAAAGAAGCTGAGAAAAAGAGAGATAAACAACTACTGGATCACGAGGGCAGAATTCCAGAGATAAGTGATACCATAGATGAAACAATGTTAGAATAATTGGGATTCCAGAAGAAGAAAAAAGAAAGAGAGGGGCAGAAGGTATATTGGAGCAAATTGTAGCAGAGAACTTCCCTAATTTGGGAAAGGAAACAGGCATCAAAATCCAGGAGGCACAGAGAACCCCTCTCAAAATCAATAAAAATAGGTCAACACCCCAACATCTAATAGTAAAACTTACAAGTCTCAGAGACAAAAAGAAAATCCTGAAAGCAGCTTGGGACAAAAGATCTGTAAACTACAATGGTAGAAACATTAGATTGGCAACAGACCTATCCACAGAGACCTGGCAGGCCAGAAAGGACTGGCAGGATATATTCAGAGCACTAAATGAGAAAAATATGTAGCCAAGATTACTATATCCAGCTAGGCTGTCATTGAAAATAGAAGGAGAGATAAAAAGCTTCCAGGACAAACAAAAACTAAAGGAATTTGCAAAGAGCCCTACAAGAAATTTTGAAAGGGGTCCTCTAAGCAAAGAGAGAGCCTAAATGCAACATAGACCAGAAAGGAACACAGAGAATATACAGTAACAGTCACCTTACAGGCAATACAATGGTACTAAATTCATATCTTTCAATAATTACCCTGAATGTAAATGGGCTAAATGCCCCAATCAGAAGACACAGGCTATCAGATTGGATAAAAAAAACAAGACCCATCGATATGCTATCTGCAACGGACTCATTTTAGAACCAAAGACACCCCCAGATTGAAAGTGAGAGGGTGGAAAACCATTTATCATGCTAATGGACACCAAAAGAAAGGTGAGGTGGCAATTCTTATATCAGACAAATTAGATTTTAAACCAAAGACTATAGTAAGAGATGAGGAAGGACACTACATCCTACTTAAAGGGTCTAACCAACAAGAAGATCTAACAATTGTAAATATCTATACCCTTAACATCTATGCCCCTAGCAGCCAATTATATAAGACAATTAATAACAAAAGCAAAGAAACACATCGACAATAATACAGTAATAGTCGGGAACTTTAACAACCCCTCACTGAAATGGACAGATCATCCAAGCAAAAGGTCAACAAGGAAATAAAGACTTTAAATGACACACTGGACCAAATGGACTTCACAGATATATTCAGAACATTCCATCCCAAAGCAACAGAAGACCCATTCTTCTCTAGTGCCCATGTAACATTCTCCAGAATAGATCACATCCCAGGTCACAAATCAGGTCTCAGCTGGTACCAAAAGATTGGAATCATTCCCTGCATATTTTCAGACCACAGTGCTTTGAAACTAGAACTCAATCACAAGAGGAAAGCCGGAAAGAACTCAAATCCATGGAGGCTAAAGAGCATCCTACTAAAGAATGAATGGGTCAACCAGGAAATTAAAGAAGAAAAAAAAAATTTGTGGAAACAAATGAAAGTGAAAACACAACTGTTCAAAATCTTTGTGATGCAACAAAGGCAGTCCTATGAGGAAAGTATATAGCAATACAAGCCTTTCTCAAGAAACAAGAAGGTCTCAAATACACAACCTAACCCTACACCTAAAGGAGCTGGAGAAAGAACAGCAAATAAAGCCTAAACCCAGCAGGAGAAGAGAAATCATAAAGATCAGAGCAGAAATCAATGAAATAGAAACCAAAAGAACAGTAGAACAGATCAATGAAACTAGGAGCTGGTTCTTTGAAAGAATTAATAAGATTGATAACCCCCTGGCCAGACTTATCAAAAACAAAAGAGAAATGACCCAAATAAATGAAATCATGAATGAAAGAGGAGAGATCACAACCAACACCAAAGAAATACAAACAATTATAAGAACATATTATGAGCAACTCTATGCCAGCAAATTAGATAATCTGGGAGAAATGGATGCACTCCCAGAGATGTAAAACTACCAAAACCGAACCAGGAAGAAATAGAAAACCTGAACAGACCTATAATCACAAGGAAATTGAAGCAGTCATCAAAAATCTCCAAACAAACAAGAGCCCAGGGCTAGATGGCTTCCCAGGGGAATTCTACAAATATTTCAAGAATGAATACCTAATCTTCTGAAACTGTTCCAAAAAATAGAAATGGAAGGAAAACTTCCAAACTCATTTTATGAGGCCACCATTACCTTGATCCCAAAACCAGACAAAGACCCCATCAGAAAGGAGAATTACAGACCAATATTCTTGATGAATATGGATGCAAAAATTCTCACCCAAATACTAGCCAATAGGATCCAACAGTACATTAAAAGGATTATTTACCAGGACCAAGTGGGATTTAACTCTGGGCTGCAAGGTTGGTTCAACATCCACAAATCAATCAATGTGATACAATACATTAATCAAAGAAAGAACAAGAACCATATGACCCTCTCAATAGATGCAGAAAAAGCATTTGACAAAGGACAGCATCCTTTCTTGATCAAAACTCTTCAGAGTATAGGGATCGAGGGTGCATACCTCAATATCATAAAAGCCATCTATGAAAAACCCACAGCGAATATCATTCTCAATGGGGAAAAACTGAGAGCTTCCCCCCTAAGGTCAGGAACACAGCAGGGATGTCCACTATCACCACTGCTATTCAACATAGTATTGGAAGTCCTAGCCACAGCAATCAGACAACAAAAAGAAATAAAAGGCATCCGAATCAGCAAAGAAGAAGTCAAATTCTCACTCTTTGTAGATGATATGATACTTTATGTGGAAAATCCAAAGGGCACCACCCCAAAACTGCTAGAACTCATACAGGAATTCAGTAAAGTGGCAGGATATAAAATCAATGCACAGAAGTCAGTGGCATTCCTATACACCAACAACAAGACAGAAGAAAGAGAAATTAAGGAGTCGATCCCATTTACAATTGCATCCAAAACCATAAGATACCTAGGAATAAACTTAACCAAAGAGGCAAAGGATCTGTACTCAGAAAACTATAAAATACTCATGAAAGAAATTGAGGAAGACACAAAGAAATGGAAAAACGTTCCAAGCTCATGGATTGGAAGAACAAATATTCTGAAGATGGCAATGCTACCTAGAGCAATCTACACATTCAATGCAATCCCTATCAAAGTACCATCCACTTTTTTCTTTTTTCTTTTTTTTTCTTTTTTTAAATTTTTTTTTTTTTATTTATTTAACAGAGATAGAGAGAGAGCATAAGTAGGCAGAGCAGCAGACAGAGGGAAAGGGAAAAGCAGGCTCTCCACCGAGCAGGGAGCCTGATGCGGGGCTCAATCCCAGGAGCCTGGGAGCATGACCTGAGCCGAAGACAGTTGTTTAACCGACTGAGCCACCCAGGTGCCCCCCATCCACTTTTTTCAAAAAAATGGAACAAATAATCCTAAAATTTGTATGGAACCAGAAAAGACCCCACATAGCCAGAGGAATGTTGAAAAAGAAAAGCAAAGCTGGCAGCATCACAATTCCGGACTTCCAGCTCTATTACAAAGCTGTCATCATCAAGACAGCATGGTACTGGCACAAAAACAGACACATGGATCAATGGAACAGAATAGAGAGCCCAGAAATGGACCCTCAACTCTATGGTCAACTCATCTTCAACAAAGCAGGAAAGAATGTCCAATGGAAAAAAGACGGTCTCTTCAACAAATGGTGTTGGGGAAATTGGACAGCCACATGCAAAAGAATGAAACTCGACCATTTCCTTACACCACACACAAAAATAGACTCAAAACGTTTGAAAGACCTAAATGTGAGATAGGAGTCCATTAAAATCCTAAAGGAGAACACAGACAGCAACCTCTTCAACCTCAGCCACAGCAACTTCTTCCTAGAAACATTGCCAAAGGCAAGGCAAACAAGGGCAAAAATGAACTATGGGGACTTCATCAAGATAAAAAGCTTTTGCACAACAAAAGAAACAGTCAACAAAACCAAAAGATAATCGACAGAATGGGAGAAGATATTTGCAAATGACATATCAGATAAAGGGCTAGTATCCAAAATCTACAAAGAACTTATCAATCTCCACAGCCAAAGAACAAATGATCCAATCAAGAAATGGGCAGAAGACATGAACAGACATTTTTCCAAAGAAGATATCTAAATGGCCAACAGACACATGAAAAAGTGCTCAACATCGCTCAGCATCAAGGAGATCCAAATCAAAACCTCAATGAGATACCACCTCACACCAGTCAGAATGACTAGAATTAACAAGTCAGGAAGCGACAGATGTTGGTGAGGTTGTGGAGAAAGGGGAACCCTCCTACACTGTTGGTGGGAATGCAAGCTGGTGCAGCCACTCTGGAAAACAGTATGGAGGTTCCTCAAAAAGTTGAAAATAGAGCTACCCTACAACCAAGCAATTGCACTACTGGATATTTACCCCAAATATAGAAATGTAGGTATCCAAAGGGGTACATGCACCCTGATGTTTATAGCAGCAATGTCCACAATAGCCAAACTATGGAAAGAGCCAAGATGTCCATCGACAGATGAATGGATAAATAAGATGTGGTATACACACACACACACACACACACACAATGGAATATTACACAGCCATCAAAAGGAATGAAATCTTGTCATTTGCAACTATGTGGATGGAACTGGAGGGTATTATGCTGAGCGAAATAAGTCAATCAGAGAAAGACTTGTGTCATATGATGTCACTGATATGAGTAATTCTTAATCTCAGGAAACAAACTGAGGGTTGCTGGAGTGGTGGGGGCTGGGAGGGATGGGGTGGCTGGGTGATAGACATTAGGGAGGGTATGTGCTATGGTGAGCACTGTGAATTGTGTAAGACTGTTGAATCACAGACCTGTATCTCTGAAACAAATAATACATTATATGTTAAAAAAAAAAAGAAGAAAGTAGGAAGGGAAAAATAAAGGCGGGTGGTAATCGGAGGGGGAGATGAACCATGAGAGACTATGGACTATGAGAAACAAATTGAGGGTTCTAGAGGGGATGGGGGTGGGGGGATGTGTTAGCTTGTTGATGGGTATTAAAGAGGGCACACACTGAATAGAGCACTGGGTGTTATATGCAAACAATTAATCATGGAACACTATATCAAAAACTAATGATGTAATGTGTGGTGATTAACATAACATAATAAAATTAAAAAATTAAAAAAAATAGAAGTAGAAAAGCGAAAAAAAAAAAAAAACAACGACAAAAATAGAGCCTCTGAAAAATGCAGGACAACAATAAATGTACTCACATACACATAATGGAAGTACCAGAAGTAGAGGAGAGAGAGAGAAAGGGATAGGGAAACTATTCAAAGAAATAATGGATGAAAAATTCCAAAATTTGATAAAGACATTAACTTAAACATCCAAAAATGATCAATGAACTCTCAGTTGGATAAAAACAAGGAGATCCATCAACATCCAGACACATAAAAGTCAAAATGTTAAAAGTCAAAGATAAAAATAAAAATGCAAAAACAATAAAAGATAAAGCTCTCATGTACAAGGAGATCCCACTATGATTAATGAATGCTTCCATCAGAAACAATCAGAGGTCAGAAACAGTGGGGTGGCATATTCAAAGTGGTGAAAGTGAAAATAACTGTCAGTCAAATGTCAAATATCCAACAAAACTGTCTTCTAAAAAATGAAGTTAAATAGTTTCTAGGCCAAATAAAACCCAAGGTAACTCTAGTGGACCTGCTTTATAAGTACTATTGAGAGTTCTTCAGATTGAAAGCAGGTAACACCACTCAGTATTTCAAACCCACGTGGTAAAACAAAGAGTATTCAAAAGATAAGTATGTAGGCAATTACAAAAGACAAGGTAATTGCCCATTTCTTCTCCTTTCTTCTCTTAACTCATTTAAAAAGTAATTAGTAAATGGGGTGCCTGGGTGGCTCAGTAGGTTAAGCAACCAGCTCTTGATGTCAGCTCAGGTTGTGATCTCAGGGTTGTGAGATCAAGCCCCACATCTGCTCCATGCTCAGTGAGGAGTCTGCTTGAGATTCTCTCTCTCTCTCAAACTCTCACTCTTTCTAGATGACATGATACTCTATGTGGAAAACCCAAATGACTCCACCCCAAAACTGCTAGAACTCATACAGAAATTCAGTAAAGTGGCAGGATATAAAATCAATGCACAGAAATCAATTGCATTTCTATACATGAACAATGAGACAGAAGAAAGAGAAATTAAGGAGTCAATCCCATTTACAATTGCACCCAAAACCATAAGATACCTAGGAATAAACTTAACCAAAGAGGCAAAGGATCTGTACTCAGAAAACTACAGAATACTCATGAAGGAAATTGAGGATGATACAAAGAAATGGAAAAACGTTCCATGCTCATGGACTGGAAGAACAAATATTCTGAAGATGGCAATGCTACCTAGAGCAATCTACACATTCAATGCAATCCCCATCAAAATACCATCCACTTTTTTCAAAGAAATGGAACAAATAATCCTAAAATTTCTATGGAACCAGAAAAGACCCCGAATAGCCAGAGGAATGTTGAAAAAGAAAAGCAAAGCCGGCGGCATCACAATTCCGGACTTCCAGCTCTATTACAAAGCTGTCATCATCAAGACAGCATGGTACTGGCACAAAAACAGACACATAGATCAATGGAACAGAATAGAGAGCCCAGAAATGGACCCTCAACTCTATGGTCAACTCATCTTCGACAAAGCAGGAAATAATATATATCCAATGGAAAAAAGACAGTCTCTTCAACAAATGGTGTTGAGAAAATTGGAGACACATTTTAGATTCAAAGATGGAAACAATCTGAAACAACCTGCAATCTATAACCTCAAAAGAACTGGAATGGCTATGCTAATATCAGAAAAGATGGGTATCAAGCACAAAATGTTACTGGAGATAAAGATAGATATTTTACAATAATAAAAGGGTAAATCCATCAGAAGGCTATAACAAATATAAACATGTATGAACCTAGTAACAGAGCCCCCAAATACTGGAAGCAATACTGACAAAATTAAAGGAAAATATAGCCAATTCAAAAATATTACTTGCAGACTTCAATCCCCACTTTCAAAAATGGATATAGCAGTTAAAGTAGAATATCAACAGGAAAATAAAATGGTTGAACAACAGTATAAATCAACCAGAGTTTGCAGAGACCTACACCCAACAAGAGCAATGTATACATTCTTTTCAAATGTCCATGGAACATTCTCCAGGATATACCAAATGTAGCCCATAAAGTAAGCCTTGTTTAAAAAAAAAAAAATCTAAATTAATGCAAAAGGTATTTGTTCAGCTCACAATAAAAGGAAAGTAGAAATTAATAATAGAAGGATATTTGGGAAATTAATGAATATATGGAAATTTAAAAAAAGCTAATTAACCAATAAGTCAGAGAACAAAATCACAAGGAAATATAGCAAATCCTATCATATGAACCGGAAACAACACATACCAAAATGAGTAGGATGTAACTAAAACAGTGTTAAGAGGGAAATTTATAGGGGTGCCTGGGTGGCTCAGTTGGCTAAGCACCTGCCTTCAGCTCAGGTCATGATTCCAGGGTCCTGGGATTGAGTCCTGCATCAGGCTCCCCACTCAGCGGGGAGTCTGCTTCTCCCTCTCCCTCTGCCCCTGCTTGTATTCCCTCTCTCACTGTCAATCTCTCTCTGTCAAATAAATAAATAAAATCTTAAAAAAAAAAAAGAAAAAGAAAAAGAAGAAAGATCTCAAATGAATAATCTAAACTTCTACCTAAAGAAAAGAGAAAAAGGACAAACTAAACACACAGCAAATAGAAGACAGAAAATAAAGATAAAAGAAAAAATAAATGAAACAATAGAAAAAAACAATAAAAATAATGAATGTAACCAAATATTAATTCTTGCAAGAGATCAATAAAATTGACAAATGTTAGCTGGAGTGACAAAGAGAAAAACAAAGAGTCAGACTGATAAAACCAGACATGGTAGAGGGGTCCTTATTGATGATCTTGCAAATATAAAAATGATTCAAAGAGAATGGTATGAGTGATTGTAGGATGACAAATCAGATATATAGATGAAATGGGCAAATGCCTAGAAAGATATTACTTACTTAAATTGACTCAAAAAGAAATAGGGAACATAAATAGATTACATTGTGTAAATATATTGAATTTGTAACCAAAAGATCCCCCCAAATCCACACAAAGCCCAGGCCCACATAAATTCACTGGTGAATCCCACCAAACATTTAAACAAGCATTAACACCAATACTTACAAACTTTTCATGAAATCAGGAAAAGAGAGAGCACTTCACAAATAATTCTAGGAGGCCAGTATTACTCTGATACCAAAATCAAACAAAGACATCAGAGGAAAAGAATTTATAGGTCAATATTTTTTTTACAAATACAGATATAAAATCCTCAACAAAACACTAACAAACTAAATCCAGAAACATATAAAAATGATCATAAATCACTCAATGTAGTGTATATACCATATTAGTAGAACAAAAGACAAAAGCTAACAGTTAGCTTCTGCTAACAGAAGAGATGCAGAAAAAAACATTTAGCAAGATCCAACAGACTTTCATAATAAAAAGGCGCTATGAATAGGAAGAGAATGGAACTTCCTCACGCTGATAAAGGACATCTATGACCAGCCTGATTAACGTGAAAATTAATGGTGAAAGACAGAGTGCTTGCCCCCTGAGATCAGGAACAAAACAAGGACAACCACTCTCACCTTTTCCATTCAGTATGTACTGGAGATTCTAGCCAGGGCATCAGGTGAGGGGGGGGAGAAAAAAAAAAAAGAAAGAAAAGAAAGTAAGAAAAGTCATCCATATTAGAAAGGAAGAAGTGAAACTCTATTAGCTGATGACATAATCTTGTATATTGAAAAATGTAAGAAATTCACAGAAATAATATTAGAACTAATAAATGAGTCCAGCAAGTTTGCAGGAGACATGATTAATATATAAAAATTAATTGTATTTGGGGGCGCCTGGGTGGCTCAGTCGTTAAGCGTCTGCCTTCGGCTCAGGTCATGATCCCAAGGTCCTGGGATCGAGCCCTGCATCAGGCTCCCTGCTCAGCGGGAAGCCTGCTTTTCCCTCTCCCACTCCCCCTGCTTGTGTTCCCTCTCTCACTGTGTCTCTCTCTGTCAAATAAATAAATAAAATCTTTAAAAAAAATTAATTGTATTTCTATACAGTTGCACTGAATACTGAAAATAAAATTAAGATACAGTGACTTGTACAGAATATTGTATTCCATTCCCCAGATATTTAACAGAACCATGTTTTAAAAGACAACTCCTGCATATTTTGAATAGTCTCAGAGTTGGTAAAAAGAACAGATTTGATTACCATGTGGGAATAGAATGGCGGGATGGTCATTCTTTTAATGTATAGGAGAACTCTTCATCAGCGTGACTGGTGCATATGGCAGAGAAAATTTTTAAGAAATGCAAGTCAAGTCACACCCCTCCTCTGCTTCCAAACATCCAATGGCTTCTCATCACATATCAGTTAAAGGTCAAACTCCTAAAGGCACATACAACCCCACCCCTGCTTCCCCTGGAGATTCGGGTTTTCTTTCTTTTCTGGATCAGTGTATTCAGCCATACTGATCTTCTCCCAGTTGCTAGCACTCACCAAGCTCGTTCTTTCCTTGGGGTTTTGCCCTTGCTCTTCCCACTGCCTGGAGTGGTCCTTGTAAAGACCCTCCCGTGGTTCTCTCACTTCACCGAGGCCTCTGCTTAGACATGGCTGTCCTCACTAGTTGACCTGAAGTAACCCCCACTTCAATTCATTCGGCATGTCCTCCACCTGATTTCCTTTCCTTTAATGGACTTACCACTCCCTGAAATTATATGACACATAGGCTAATGTATTTAGTTATTTGATTACTCATTTCCTCTCTCCCCCAATAGAATGTCATCTCCTTAGGGGTGTGGATTTTTCTATTTTGTTTACTTCTCAGACCTAGTGGAGTCCCAGGTACAAAACAGATACACAATAAATACTCAATGAATGGATTAAATTGGGATCATCCTGTGTAGTCTATTGCACTTGAGTGAAGAATTTGAGAGGTTAACTATTCTTTTTTCGATTTGGCCACTTACGTTTTTAATGAATGGCATGAAAACCTGGGATCAGTGAGCCATAAAATGAGAAAATATCTCAAGAATTAAAACAGCCTTGACTGTTGGGGTAAGAAAGTCCCAGAGAAAAGATTCTGGTAGAGGAACAAAAGGTTTCATAATATGAGTAGTATTCTATTTATTATGAAATCAGATCCATTTCACTACTGTGTTTATCCTGGAGAGATATAGAAACCAAAAAAACCTAAACTTATAAATACTACAGAAAGACCCTCAAAAGGTGCTTTATTAGATTACATATGTGCATATATGTGTACATATATGTACACACATATATTTATAGCTACACACACACACACACATACACACACAGTGAAGACATGCTTAGCCCCCACAATGGAATCAGATACATCTGGTCCAAACCTGGGCTCTGCGATTTCCTAACTGTTTAAACAGGTTATTTGACTTCAGTAAGACTGAATTGGCTCCTCTTTAACATAGGGATCAAGCCTAATTCACAGGAATGGTGTGAAGGATAAATGCAATAGTGAATGTTAAGTGCTGGGCACGGTGCCTTGGACAATGGATGCATTTAATAAATAAGAATCCATCATTTCTCCTGCAGAACCTCCTGGGCTTCGATTCTTCTCTCTTTAAATCTTTCTCAGCTTTATAAAACACATGGTCATTAAATCTGAATCTTCCGGAGTCCTGTTTCTTCTCGCAGATTTCTCCCAAGTACTACAAATTTACCTGAGAAGTGACAGGTACATAAATTTGGCAAGCTGGCCCCTCCAAACAAAATAAATAAAAAGAAATGGAATAAATTACGGAAATCCTCACGCGATCTATTTCTGGTAGAAATATTTTATTAGATTTTCGAACAGAATCTAAAAACAATATCAGGTGGAGGCGTGTGTGCTTTTCAGGTAAGTAACTGGAGGAGCATGTGTTGCAATATATTGAGTTTTGTCCAGACGGAAATGCCTTTAGGATACTGTAGGGATGGAAAACTTTCAAGAGGACAGAGAAGGGGCAGAGGTTCTGACAGAGCATGAATTGTGGCCTGCTAGCCAGGATCCAGATGCTAGCCAGGATAGAACTTTAGCCCATAGTCTACGATGGAAAAAAAAATCAGGAAATTCTTTAAATTTAATATTTATCCTATCTTACCATTTCATTCTGGTTTACTTATCGAAAGCCTCAAATGTGTTTAGCCTAACACTTTCAATAGTAGAGACAAAAATTCAGATGATCTGTTGTTTCCCTCTTTTCTATAACAAATGGGAAGGAAGGATTTTCAGCCCCTTCCTGGGTTGAAAACATCTCCACAAAGGAAAGACAAGATAGTAATTCATCCAGGCTTCAAATATGCTGGTGCGTCTAGAATACATTCTAAAGGTCTTCTGGAACAGGATTAAAAAAAAAAAAAAAATGTCAACTGAAACACTGCAAAGGCTTTATCTTGGACAACGATCTTCTTCAAAAGACTTACCCGGCTGAGAAAATGACTCTATATAGAAAGTTTGACTTGTCAGTTTCACGGACTATCTTTCCTGTCATTCTAAGAAGTTTTTGTAAATCACATTTTTGTTTTTTGTTTTTTCTGATTTCTCTATGAATCTGTACATCTCTGTGTCTCTTCTCTGCTTTTTCCCGTGCTACCTCTGCAGACCAAAAAAAAAAAAATTAGAAAAGTGGGCTGGAAGCATTTAGCAAGTTGCTAAAATGCACTGCTTTAGAAGCTTACTAGCACCGCAGATGATCCACCCCTGTTCTTTGACTTCAGGTAACTGTCACCCTAATCCCAAAGACGAATCTTCTCCCAGGGAGGGAGCTGTTTGATTTCTACAACGATGCTTGCTTTACAGATTGAGGGTCCCGAATTCAGTGAAGTGTCCCTGAACTGTGCCCTCTCCCCTGCAGGGATTGAGAGACGTACCCTAAAGGGTAATTTTATTAGGGCCTAAAGAGCAGTATTTCAGTATCATTGGCTGAAGCCTTAACTTTCACCCTTCTTTGACCTTTCCTCTGTGTCTGTGTGCAGATATGTTTATTTGTTTGGATAAATATTTTTGGCTTCAGATTGAGATAATGCCTCTCTGGGAGAAATTTCTATAGATTTAATATGTAATCTTTTGTGGGCCTTTTATAAATAATCCCAAACCCATTAAAAAAAAAAAAAAAAACACAGTACTTAAAATCGTGTTTTGCCCGTTTTATAGCCTATAGGAAGCCAAATACCCAGAAGTAACATCAACATCATTATTTCCCTGTGGAAATAAAGTGAGTGTTATAAATTCCTGCTTAACTGAAAACATATCAGTAACTACACATTCTTACAAAAAAAAATTGAGTTTGGGGTGCCTGGGTGGCTCAGTTGGTTAAACGTCTGACTCTTGATTTCAGCTCAGGTCATGATCTCAGTGTGGTGAGATCAAGCCCCGCATTGAGCCCCCCCATCAGCTCCTCCCTGGTTGTGGAGTCTGCTTGAGATTCTCTCTCCCTCTCCCTCTGCTTCTCTGCCCTCCCCCTCTCCCTCTTTAAAACAAGCAAAAAAAAAAAAAAATATATATATATATATATATATTTGTTATACATATTTGTTAGTAGAGTTAGTATTTTGTAAATATAGCTTTAATATTAGTCCCCAAATTAGTTTTAATATTAGTCCCCAGATCTGAGACCCCTACCCTTATCACTCATTTAAGATGCATTGTACTAAACAGATTTCCATATCATCATGGAACTACCTAAATTTTCTAGTTTACAATAAATTATACATCATCAATGATACGTGTGAAAACAGAAAACAATTTACTATAAGGTATTAGCAAGTTATCTTAGAGACTCTATACTATATATTTTATATAGGTTATTTTTAAATTGCAGGGTGTGGGAGGGAGGGAGGAGAAAAATGAAAACAAATGAAAATATTTCCATTTCCTTTCCTTTTGCTCTTTCTTCAAATTGAGGAGAAAAATGTTGAGAAGAAAAACAGCTTTTTCAGAAAGTTTTAGTACAGTGATCTATAAACAGTAAGATGATCTTTTCAACTTGGTGGTCCCTTGAATGGTGGGCCCTGGACTCAATAATAGAGCCACTACATCTTATACATTAATATTTTCTAGTAAGCAGACTAAAAAAGAAATCAAGGGAGAAACTACAACATGAAAGTTACCAAGGGAGAAAAAAATCATGTCCCAATCTCTCCAAATGTATTGATATTCTTCAGACTGTTAATAATAAAGAAAGCATTACATGCTTAGTTCCAGAAATTCTCCATTTCCATTATTGCTGGAAAAGCCATCTAAAAAGCACTTGAAGTTGATGATGTATGTTGTTTACTCTCTTGAAAAAACATCCTCTCCAAACAGGGGGAAAGGTTAGAAATGATTGTACTGCATTGATCAATTTATCCGAGTTGTCTTTCGACAGATTGTATTAATGGAACTTCATTTTCTTTTATTCAGTTGATGGCCAATTTTTTGTTGTCTCTTAAAAAGATCAATGAACATGTCTCGCCATCTTTTCACAAAACAAGATGATTTTCCCCTTAAACTTTAAAAAAGACTTTATTATTTTGTTGTAATAGATTTTTGTCTCCCTCTTTTGCCTTCAACCCCCTGCAGTGAGTTTTCTTTTATACTTCTTTGTAGTTTCGACTTCAATACCTTGAATTTCACTTCTTTTCCCCATCATTCTGGGTGCCACAGATATCTTCAGGGACAGAAGCTTCTCCACGCTTTGAGCTGCACTGGAAGGACAGGCTGATGGGTGCTCACCATGCAATGTAAAAACATAATGAAAATGAGCTCCTGCAAGAACAAGACTGCATTTTGATTGGGGCATGATGCGCCACATCTTTCATATTCTTTAAAAATGAAAACTTGCTGCTTTTACCAAGGCCAGGTGGGAATAGCTGATTATCTTTCTGCGCAAGGAGGGAGGGGGCCTAGTACCCCTCATTTGCCATTTCTTGACATGTAGAGTATGTTTCTATGAATGCAAATGCATCTTTCTGGCTGATGGAAACATTCTTGTTTGTTTGTTTGTTTTTTATTGCAAGGGAGAATACAAAAAGTCAAAATACAGTAAAACTCAATTTATCTACCTGGCTCTTCCCAGTAGATGCCGATCCTTGGTTCCTTCTACTCCTCTTCTGCCCTCTTATAATTACCCCCACAAACCCATCTTGGGCTAACACATCACCAGCCACCTGGCATTTGTAAATAGTAGCCATGCCTGGAGAGAATTGGCACATTCAGGTTTTTTTTTTTTTTGCAGATCTTGAATAGCTGAGGAAGCCATGTGATATATACTAACTTCTCCCAACCACCCTCCAAAAAATTAATATATGCACATGAGTGACCTCAACACTTTTTCAATACACATATTAAACGCAGGGAATATAAAAGTCTACATCTTGAATACAGTATTTCACTGCTTCATTTTTATAGACTCAAAAACTTCCTTCAAACAGATTTCATGGAGGAAAGAAAAGAAAAACAGTATTGGGACTCTCATGCACGGATTTCTTTAAAAATCATTACAGCAAAACAGAGTAAAATCCTGATTCCTTAAGTTGAGGATCTGTTCCCAAACCATCGCTTACAGGGGAATAAGCCAGTCAGGATTAGGATTGATCATAAATCATCCCTCGAGTTCTGGATGCCATGGCCTTTGGAGGAGGACAAGTGGGTATCTAGACTAACCAATGGGGAAGGAGAAGGGCAGAGAGTTGTTTTTGTTTGTTTGTTTTGTTTAGTTTTGTGTTTTTGTTGTTGTTGTTGATGATTATCATCATTATCACTCAAGCAGGACATCTGGGCATAATGCTACATTCCCCCTTCTTATTTAAGCCACATGTAATATTGATCACCAAAGCTCCTGGCTTCTCTTCCCTAAACATCTCATATCCATTACCTCTCCTCTTCCTTTTGCCATTTTCCCAGTTCAGGCTTGCTTCATTCCTCACCTGGATGACTGGGCTAACCTCCCAACTTGTCTCATTTCCTCCAGCATGGCCCTGGGAGTGATCCCACATACTTGGCCAAAATAAGCTTTCTGAACTGCAAATCTGATCCTGCCCTTGCATTCCTCAAACTGCTGGACAGCCCCTGTTAGTTGTAAGATGAAGCTTACAAGGTGACCATTTCTCCTCAGGGCCTCTCTGGCCCCCTCTCCGGCACCTCTCACAAGTGTAGAAACTGTCTGCAGCTCCTTCGTTCATCCCGACATTTTACTCCTCTGAACTTTAACATGTGCTGTTCCCCTGCCCAAAAATGCCCTTTCTCTCTTTCTCATCGAGCAATTTCCTACTAACTCTCAAAAGTAAAACAACATAAGCAAAAATGATGGAGCCATCGAGCACAAAACTCAATCTCTAATAAAATATTGTTTTCTTAGAGGTCCCAGCTAGACTCCTGAGTGCAATGAAGGGCTCCATTCTAGGCTTTCAGAGCAGCCTCGACTAGGTCTTCACAGAATTGGTCACAGTTCTCTGATGATTGATTTAGTTGATACTGGGAAGCTCCCCAGTGTTGCTCTAGCCTTGATTCCCTAGTGAGAATAGGTGCATAGAAGACATTCAATATTTTTGAATGTTAAAGGAGGGATTTTCACTGCACATCTGCCCTTAACAGGCTTTTCTGGTTGGAAATCACAGGAACAACCCAAAACTAATGTAGTACTAAAGGAGTATTACCTATGAGAAAATCTGGTCATCATGGAACCCAAAGGCATGAATTAACTAGTCTATGAAGGCCAGTGCCAGGGAGCATGGGAAAAATCAAGTCTCTTTTCTCCATCTCTCTGGGATTACATGCTCTCTTGTCTCTGCTTCTCTTTGCCTGTTTCACTCTTCTCTACCTGGTTTAAATGTGCTCAAGCATGTCCTAGCCACAGCTTTACAGAGCATTCTAATGCAGACACTTACTAGACAGACACTACTCAAAGCATTGAATCATCATGCCAAAGTCCTAGTTGAGAGAAACTGATTTCTCCTCTGGACCTTGAGTAGTGTTTGCCCTTGGTCCAGGAGGTATTGCATCTGGCAACAAAGACATGAATTCATCATCTATTACTATGGACAGGGGCAGGTGAAAGGGGGCAGTTGTTTTAGGAGGATGGGTGTGGATCTACAGGCATCAAAACAGTGGATGGCCAATTCTCAGCCTTATTTCCCAGTTTATTACAATAGCTTCATAAGGTCCTAGACTAGCAAGTCATCTGATCATTCTGCTTAAAAATGTGCTTTTTTGAAGGCCACTTAGTATTTTACAAAGAGTTGATCCATGAAGTCCTTTTCCAGTTGTAATATTTGGTGATGTTGTGCAACCATAGAGCCCACACTCCTGGAGGCAAAGCTGATGGTCAGAAGGCAGAGAAACCTATTAAACCAGATTCACTGTTAATGATTCAATATAAATAGTGACAAGAATAATGCAGTCCTAAACAAATATGGGTGATTTATGCTGTTGTTAAATGGGAATAATGCTAAAGACCTAGTTGAGGATGTCCATTGCTTAGGTGTTGTGTGTTCACTTAAAAACAAGTTCAACAACTCTTTTAGGAAGCACAGTGTTATGGGATGACTTGTGTCCCCCCTCAAAAAAATTCATATAATGTAGTCTTTACCTCCATTACCTCAGACTGAGACCTTATTTGGAAATAGGATCATTGCAGATGTAATTAATTAAGATAAGGTCATATCAGAGAAGGGTGGGCTAAACCAACATGACTGATACCCTTATAAAAGGGGAAAATTTGGACTTTGCTATGGCAGCCCTAGCAAACTAATACACACAAAAAGATGAAATTGGAGTTTCTAAGCTTGATAATCATACAAATACCATGAGAAATTTGGTAACTGAACATTTACTGTTCCAGAAAAAAAGAGGTGCGTGTTTAAGATATGCATGCAAAATGTTCAGTTCATTAACTGAAGGCTAGAGTTTGGAAACTCGGTACTTCTGTGAATATTTCTTGGAAGGTTTTGCTTCCTTCTTCCCCCTCATTTAATTTAACTCAACATTAGGTCCCACAAAATTACCACTCCAAGAAATCTCCCACATTGATACCAAGGCATCCTTTCCAACCTCGGTTTCCTTATCTATAAACTAAACACATACCAGAAAATACGTCTTATTAGAGTTTATGTGAGGACTGAGTGAGAAAAGGCACGTAAAATCTGTAGTCTGGTGCCTGGCATAGAGTAAGTGCACAATAGAATTTATCTATTTTTTTCTTCAAAGTTGGAAAAAATTTGTACCCCCTCAATTTGCAATTTGATACCCATTGTCTGAGATGGTTTTCTTGTTTTCTTTGTTGGTTAAGCTTGATCTTTCTAAATAGGTCATATTTCAAATAGATCTGTTCTCCAAATAGATCACTTTGGGAAAGAGAGGATCGTGGATTTACATTGTGTTTCTTCCCCTTTCTTCCCAAAGTCCAGCATAATTATAAGCACACTGTATATAATACTTTTTGTACAAATATATGATGAATGAGGAGACTAATGGATAAGGTAGAATTGTCCCCCCCCCCAAAAAAAATATAACCATTCCAGATGGTTTAAGTCACTTTGGAAACTGGCCCTATAACAATGTTCTTAATATTGAAGGTTCCAGATGAATAGAAAAAACAAACAAACATGGACTTTGTAGTCATTCAGTTTCAAATCCTATTTCTACCACTAATTTGCTTTAGGGACTTGGAAGTGATTTAGCCTTCCTGAACTTCAACAAGCTTCTCTGTAACATGGTGGCTCTGTTGTGAAGATGGAGAAGATACACTTTAAAAACTTTGTAGAGTGCCTGACATTTAGTAGGTGCTCAGTAATATATGCTTCATGCTGGAACCCCAAGGAAATTAGGTAGGTGGATAGACAGATTTTCACAAAACTGGTTTATGTGATTGTGGGTGGGGGTGTGGGATAAACACGTCTGAAATGTGTGGGGCAGGTAATCAGTAGGAGAAGATAATGAATAGGCTGGAAATGTGGACATGGGGCAAAGTTGCTAGCCTCCCTGTAGTGTTTAGTCAAGTTGACCTATCAAATACCCTCACTCACACATAGAAAAAAGCAACTTTTTGAGGTGCCTCAATGGCTCAGTCAGTTAAGCCTCTGACTTTTTTTTTTTAAAGATTTTATTTATTTATTTGAGAGAGAGAGAATGAGAGACAGAGAGCACTAGAGGGAAGAGGGTCAGAGGGAGAAGCAGACCCCCCGCCGAGCAGGGAGCCCGATGCGGGACTCGATCCAGGGACTCCAGGATCATGACCTGAGCCGAAGGCAGTCGCTTAACCAATTGAGCCACCCAGGCACCCAAGCCTCTGACTTGATTTTGGTTCAGGTCATGATCTCAGGGTCATGAGATTGAGCCCCATGTCAGGCACATGCTCTCATGCTCAGCACAGAGTCTGAGATTCCTTCTCCCTCTCCCTCTGTCCCTGCCCCTGCTCGTACTCTCTCTCTTTCTCTGTCTCTCAATAAATACTAAATAAATAAATAAATAAATAAATAAAATATTTTTTGATAAAGGAAAAGCAACTTCTGAATACAAGAAACCACTTCTCCTCTTTACCTTCTGTCATGGTAGTGATCAGCTCAGACTGAATGAAATAGATGCTCGACACCAGCGTTGCACCTGTTTCCAAATGTCTCATCCTATATGCATAGTGTTTGTTGCTCTCACTATATATCTGAGCTTTTCTTTTTAACCAAGGTAATGCATGCTCACAGTTAAAAAAATAAAGTTTTCCAAAAAATTATCACGCAAAGCAACTGAAGAAGCAGGAATGAAGGAAACGTAAAGAAGATATAGTGCAGGTGTAGAGAGCATGTAGGCATAAATGTACAAAGTGTTACTTCTCACTTTCCCATCAGGGGCTACATAATGGAACAATGTAGAGACTTTTTGTTTCCATTTTAAAGAGACCAAGGAGTCTAAACCAAACTAAAAATTTGGTTGCCATGTTTCCTGGTGGGTCAATACAAATTTGTGACTTGATTATGAATTTCCAGGAAAAAAAAAATCCAGATTTTGATATTAAGTCTAGAAATAGGAAGGTTTTGCAAAGAATCAATGGCACTATTAATATAGAGAGCAGAAGTTTAAGACTTAAAAGAGTGAAGAGAAACAAAAGGGGCAGGGGAGAAGTCAGTGGAGGAAGATCTGAATGCTAGCTCAACGTGGTGGATTGGACAAATAGAAGTCCAGTGAAAGTGAAGAGAGTGAGCATGAGGAAAATTTACTGCAGGTGAGATTGTAATAGATTTCTGGAAGATGGAAAGCAGATGGCATATGCGGAGGGATGAGAGCTGCAGAGATATCCAAGATTGAGAATTTGTGTAGAAGGTCCTGCAGCTGAGCAAGGAAGCTGTCCTTTCAGCCAAACCTAGGGAGAACCGCTAACCTCAGGGTTGAGGGATACCTTATATAGGGATTAGAGGTTGGTCTAAAAACAGAAATTAAAAGCCGACCACACAAGAGCTGGGCCAGGCATGCTGCAATTCACCTTTTGCACATACCCTGCACTCATAAGCCACAGACCTTTAGACATTTGCCACTCAGGGGGTTTACCTGAACAATTTAAATGAGCCATCTTGGGAGAATTTGGACTTCCAATGAGAGCTTTGATGCCTCAGAGTTAACCCAAGTCCTTCTGCTCCTGGATTTTGGAGAGCTCCCAGGCTAACCAATTAATGGTTGGTTTTCCACTCTCTAACCTGGAAGGGAAGGGAAGTTTTGGACTATCTCTGTGCATCAGACTACCAGCCAGCCTTCCGTCTAGGGAGCAAGGTGATAGAATAGGATACTCATGGCCATTTTCTTAGACCATCAACCAAGTACTTAATTCACAAACATGCCATTCCCATCGTTACAGTATCTAAAGCATCTCCAGGTTAGGGACAACTTTGCTTACATCTGTTTATCCCCAGTATCTAGCACAGGCTAGGCGAAGACAAAAACATGAATCTTCACTTTTTCCTATGAAGGCCAGATGCTACCCACGGAGTGTCAATTCCAACATTGAGTCTTTCTGTTGTCTTTTCGAAAACATGGTTGTTGTTCATCTATTCGTTCATTTAAAAAAGTATTTTTTGATTACTTAAGAGTGCCAAGCACTTTCTGCAGACAGTGACCAGAACTTCCATTTTAATATTAATCTATTGTGAAAGCATTTTGGGGATGACAAAAGAAAATCTCATGATTTGAAATAAAAGATGTCCTTATTTTCACTTGAAGTTGTTTATATCTAATGGGGAAGAATATGATGTTGGTAGCTGTTACTCTTTAAGATGAGCCAAGCATTTATTTCCTTCTTCTGGTTTTCAATCTCTTGCATTTCATCTGAGGATTATTCTTTATGTTTAAGAGAGAATGCATGTAAAAATACATTCTTTGACATCAAAGATGCAATGATCTTTGCAAATAACATAAAAAAACCCACAAAAATGCCTAGATGAACCATGGATGCCTGCTTTCCTCACTCCTTACTTAGTGATTTTAGAAAGTTGTGCCACGTTTTCTTCCTACCTTAGTGCTTAAGGCCTCCAAGTCAATTGTTATTCAAAAGGTGAGAACAGAAGGTCAGATATTTCTGATAGCTCATCTTGCAACTCAACAATAAAATGTAGGAGGAAAAACAAATCAAAGGAACAACAAAACGTATGTGGTTGAATAAAGAGTTCTCACAGTCACTGAGATCCATTTCCAATAGTGACATTAGCAACACAGACACATAAAGCATCCTGGCTTTGCAAAGCCAGTGCCTCAGAAATAAAGGTTAGGAACAGGGGAAGGGACAGGGAACAGAGAGATAAACCTGGGCCCTCAAAGTGGTAGGTAGCTCCTGTCTGCTTGCACTCTGTGTCTGAGTGGCAACAGGAAAACTGTCTTCTGTGAGTGTTTTTGTTTTTAAGACTTTATTTGAGATAGAGAGCGAGAGAGAGAGCGAGAGATATAGAGAGAGCACTAGCGGGGGTGGGGGTGGGAGGAAGGGCAGAGGCAGAAGGAGAAGTAGGCTCTCCACTGAGCAGGGAGCCCAACATGGGACTCCATCCCAGGACACAGAGATCATGACCTGAGCCAATGGCAGACACCCAACTGACTGAGCCACCCGGACACCCGTTCTGTGAGTATTTGTCAACACAAATTTGCAAGCATGTGCCTTTAAGACAGAACTCAGTTTATCTCTGATTGTATTCAAGCCAAATTGGAGATTTGTTTTAAATACAATGGACCCATACTGGTAGTGTTTTAAATGCCTGGAAAGAAAAATGTAAATCCTTTCTGTGTTAATGAACATTGTTTTGCCTTTCAAAAATGAAGATCTGATTGGCATATAAGAAATAGCTCATATTTAATACATTCAAATTTGGTAAGTTTTGCCATATGCATGCACTTGTGAAGCCAGGACTGCAATGAACATATGCATCCTCACCCCAAATTTCCTTGTGTCCTTTGTAATTCCTCTGTCCTGTCCCTTCCCATCCCCTCTACTCTCTGGATACAGACAACCAGTGATCTATTTTCTGTCACTATAGATAAGTTTGCATTTTTCTTATTTTCCTGTATTTTATATACATGGAGTGATACTGTACATGCTGGGTTTTTATTTTTATTTTTTGTCTGTCTTCTTTCACTCTGTGTAATTCTTTTGAGATTCATCCATGTTGTTGTAACAGTAGTTCATTTTTTTTTCCAAATTAAAAAGTGGAGAATGAAACTGTCTTTATTCACAGAAGACATTATCACTTATGTGTAAAATCCAGTGAAATATACTAGAATGACAAATGAGTTTAGAAAGATTGTAGAATTTACAGAAATCAAGTGTATTTTTATATACTAGTAAGAAAAATCAGAAGTCAAAATAAGGAAAATACCATTTTTAATAGCATAAAAATACGAAATACTTAGGTATAAATCTGACAAAAGATGTGCAAAATCTATATAATAAAGATTAAAACAAATGGTTGAGATAAATTAATGAAGACATAAGTAAATGGAGAGATATATTGTGAGTGTGTTGAGAAACTCAGTATTTTTAAGGTGTCAGTATTCTCCAAATTAATCTATAGATTCAGTATCATCCCACCCCCCATTTTAAAGGATTTTTGTAGAACTTGTCAAGACGATTTTAAAATATATAGAAATTCAAAGTGTGTAGAAGATTCAAAAACAATTCAAAGAAGGACAAAAGTACCTGATTTCAAAATTTATAAAGTCACAGTAACCAACAGTGTAGTATTGCTAAAAAGATATGCAAATAAGTTAATGGACTAGAATACAGAAAGATTCCCCTCAAAATATAGACAACTGATTTTTTACAAGGTCATTTAGTGTAGAAAGAATAGCTTTTAATAAATGGTCCTAGGGGCACCTGGGTGGCTCAGTCAATTAAGTGTCTGAATTTGGCTCAGGTCAAGATCTCAGGGTCCTGGGATCAGGCCCTGCGTTGGTCTCCTATCTCAGAGGGAAGTCTGCTTGTCCCTTTGCCCACCCCCCTGCCCCAGCTGTACTCTCTCTTTTCTCTCTCTCAAATAAATAAAATCTTAAAAAAAATAAAAATAAATGGTACTAGAATATTTGAATACCCATAAGCAAAAATTGAAGTCTTCTTCATACCTCACACTATATAAAAAATTAACTCAAGATGGATCATATACTTAATTGTACAACCTAACACTATGAAATTCCCAGAATATAGGAGAAATCTTTGTGAACTTGAGTTAGGCAAAGATATCTTGGCTATGGCATCAAAAGCAAGATATACAAAAAACTAAATTGATAAATTAAGCTTCATCAAATTTCAAAGCTTCTGCTTTTTCAAAAGACTACCCATACTTTATCCTGGAGATGAAGTGGAGCAACTGGAATTCTCTATGCTGTCAATGGGAATGTAAAATATTATAAATACTTTGAAAGTCACATTGGAACTTTTTAAAAAGGTAAAACACCGTATATTTTACCATACGATTCAACCAGTCTTCTCTTGGTGTAACCAAAGAGTAAGGACGGCATCCATCCACTCCAACACTTTTACATCAATGTTCATACCAGCATTATTTGTAATACCCAATAACTGGAAACAACTCAAAAGTCCATTAGTAGTGCATGTATTTAAAAAGGTGGTATATCCATACAATGGAATACTACACAGCAATAGAAAGGAATGGGCTATGGATACATGCAATGGCATAGATGAATCTTCAAAATAATTTTGCTGAATGGAAGAAACCAGACAAGAAGGCCTCTTGTATCATTTAATTTATATAAAACTCTAGAAAGGGCAAACCAATCTATAGTGACGGAACTAAGATCAGAGGTCATCTGGATTGGCAAGGGACAGAAAGGAACTCTTGGCTGATGACTATGTTCCTTGTCTTGGTTGTGGTGATCATTTCACATTTCACAGGTGATCATTTTATTATTTCACAGATGTGTATATATATATATATATATATATATATATATATATATATATATATAACACAATACTTATAAATTGGTACACTTACAATATGTGCAATTTGTTGTGTGTTAATTATGCCTCTCAATAAAGCTATTAAAAAATCAAAACCAGGAATGATAACAATAGTAAAATAAACAACAAACATGGCACTGAGTTAACCAGGCACACAGAAGCACACTCTCTGTGATTTCCTTTACAGGAGTTCTTGAGGAGACAAGACTAAATCCAAAGGGATAGCACTCAGAATAGTAGTGCCTCTTTCTGGTGGTGGGAGGGATGACTGGGGAGGGACAGGTAGGAAAATTTTCAGGGCAGAATGTTGTATGTCTTGATCTGTTCCATATTTATATGAAAAAAAATTGTTACAATGTTTAAATGACATTTGAGAAAAGGAGAACTTTTAGCAGCCTGAAGATACAATACAATGGAAAGGAACACAAAGAATTGGACTTTGCAAACTATTTTCTATGAAACATTGTTGCTTCCTGTCATTCACTTCCCTGGAGATTTTGAGGCAATTAGCATTTCAGAGGCTCTGAGGGTTTTGCAATATAGGAACTTGCTTAACTTTGCTTTACACCAGCTTTTCTAAGACTTGCTGGACCACTGAAACATTTTTTTTTTTTTTTAACACTTTTAAACATCTGATGGAACAAGTGTTCCAAAGGGATATATTTTAGGCAACGCTAAACAAGCCAATTAAAAATATGCTGTTTAGAATCTCTGGAGGTTTGGAGAGGTTAATTGTTTTTGTCAGAGCTCACACTGCCAGCAGAGGACAGAGGCGGGATTGGAAACACAGGGCTGTCTGACTCAAAGGCCAATCCTTATTCCTCCCAGTCCTCGCCTCCATGCCCTGAGCCTCGGTTTTCTCATCCAGAGAATGAGAACATGAGCCCACATAAAGTGCGAGGTAACAATCACACCTCACTTTCTTCATTTGTGTTTTGGGGTGGTTTAATCAAACTTTCTGAACTTCAGGTTCTGTAAAATGAGAATAATTTCACCCTGACTGAAATGAGTATTAAACAAAAGAACTTCGGTAAAACACCAAATGCTTCTCGTCTCATTATTTTTATTTTTATTTTTTATTTTTTTAAAGATTTTATTTATTTATTTGACAAGAGAGAGCACAAGCAGGGGGAGAGGCAGAGGGACAGGGAGAGGCAGGCTTCCGGCTGAGTGGGGAGCCCGATGCGGGGCTCCATTCCAGGACCCTGGGATCATGACCTGAGCCTAAGGCAGACATTTGACTGACTGAGCCACCCAGGCACTCCTCTTCTCATTTTTTTAATCTAAAAAATGACCAGGTAAAATAAAAGGGGCTTTCACAACAGGTATGGCTTGCATTTCTGTTGCTGTTCAACCATTTTGCATGTGAAAGATTGGCAGTTACTCTCCTGCTTTGGGTTTCTGTCAATGAATACCAGGCTTGGCCTGCAGGTATATTCATTAACTGTTCTACTTCACCCATCCAGTTTAAAAAAAAATAGGAACAATTTTATTTTCAATATTTGATGTATTTATCAATAAGGGGAACAGGCATCATTTATGATATAATACACCTGATATTATGCTACTAATTCATTGCTATATTATTTCATTTGATCTTCACACACAATCCTAAGGAGAAATTATCATCCCCATTTGTGCATTGGAAAAATAAATTTCAGAGTATTTAATCAAAGACCGGAAGGAGGTATTTGGAGGTTTTAAAAAGGGAAACTGCAGTTTATAGCCCATCCTTCTGCCTTTTTGGTCTCTCTGGTCCCCTCTAGGTCACTACTGGTTTGAGTGTTTCATTTTTTTTAGTTAGTTTTTTTTTGTTGTTGTTGTTGTTTTTTAAAGATTTTATTTATTTATTTGTCAGAGAGAGAAAGAGAGCACACGCTCACACAAGCAGGGGGAGCAGAAGAAGGAGGAGGAGAAGCAGACTCCCTGCTAAGCAGAGAGGCCAAGGCTGGGCTCTATCCCAGGACCCTGGGATCCTGACCTGAGCTGAAGGCAGACGCTTAACTGACTGAGCTACCCAGGTGTCCTTTGAAAAATGCTCACGGACCAGAGATCTGTCTAGGGCTTGCTGTCTTATTTTCTACCTCACAGAGAAGAACAGAACTCATCTAGGGTGCCTCTGAAGGTTTGGAAAATACATATATATATACATATGAAAATGTTTTTCATTATAATCACCATTTATCAAGTTCTTAGGCTCTTTCCAGATTCCTCTTTGAGAAAAATAGGAATAACATCAGTTATTTCAATATGGAGATAACAGAAATGGAATAAAAACACAGAAAATGTCCCCCATTTCCCCTCCCAATAAAACCCCCCAAAGCAAGGTGATCTTTTCCTTTACATTCATGGAAAATGACATTATTGTAACATGTCCTTCCAAATCATCAAGAAATAAAGGTGTGCTTATAACATTCTTTTTTTTTTTTAAGATTTTATTTATTTATTTGAGAGAGACAGAGATAGCGACAAAGATAACGAGAAGAGAGCATGAACAGGGAGGAGAGGGAGAAGCAGACTCTCCACTGAGCAGGGAGCCTGACATGGGGCTTGATCCCAGGACCCTGGGATCATGACCTGAACCGAAGGCAGACGCTTAACCGACTGAGCCACCCAGGAATCCCTGCTTATAACATTCTAATTTATTATGCAAAACACATTAATTATGAGAGAGTAACATGTGACATACAAATAATCCTACCTGTGTGAATAACCAGATGTTATCGATTGGATTATTTTTAAACATTGCTCTGCAAACACCAACTTTTTATACAAATTAGCCAATAATATTTACTAGCCATTTATTCATAAATAAACTCATGTTTTCTGAGTGTCTACTATATTTCTTGTCTTGAGGTGCAGATAGAAAGATAAAGTGATGCTTAATTCACACTTATGTAATATACTGATATTTTAAAGGGCATTAAATGAAAAATGGAAAGAGCTACAGTCTAAAAAGAAACCAGTAAACTAAAATAATAAAATGTCAATAAATTCAAGGGGTCATGATGCAAAGTTCTGTACCATCCAGTCCCTGTGGACTTGTCTAGTTTCCCTCAATATTATATCCCCTGACTGTCTATTCATGCTAAAATTGTGTGAGCATTGTGCCATTTCTTACCCACTTCTGATTCCCTTTAATATATTAATGTTATATGATTTTAAGTATTTCTACTTTTTTGTTTCTATAGCTTTTTCTTTTGTTATGATTAGTTGTGTATACTGTTAATAACAGTGGGCAAAAAATACAGGTCTTGACCTAAGAATTCACTGACTTAAACACTTCTTCCCTAAATATCTACTGATAATCTACTAGGTGCAGGCACCAAATTAGGTTCTAGATTAAGGAGATGCCTCTTTATTTGGGTAAATCTGAGCCTTCTTGCCAAAGATCAGCCATGCCTACCAGTTCCCTTCAAGAATACACCAGGTAAATTGATGAAATGCCCCTATTTTTAAATATCACAAACCATACAGTATCTCAAGTCATGCCTAGGTCTTCTGTACAACTATTTTATTTGGCATAGAGGGCATAATATTATTTTTGGAGTGATTAATATACTCAAATATATAACTATCTCATTTGATCTTATTCAAATGTTAGCTTTCCACAGCATACTCTCTTGAAAGTGTTTTTTTTTTTTTTTAAGATATATTTATTTATTTGAGAGAGAGAGAGAGAGCAAGTAGGGATAGAGGAAGAGAGAGAGAATTCCAAGCAGACAGTGCTGAGCACACAGCCTGATGCTGGGCTCGATCTCATGACCCTGAGATCATGACCTGAGCTGAAACCAAGATCCTAATGTTCAGCCAACTGAGACAGCCAGGCACCCCTCAAAGGGGTTTCTTTCTTCCTTTTTTCTTCTTTTTTCTCTCTCCCTTCTTCTTTTCTTTCTTTCATCACTATCTAGAACTTACATGTTAAGCAAGTAGTTTACAATCCAGAGAAGTAAACAAGCAAGAACAACACTGATGTGGTTGAATGCTACTACTCCAGAATTACAGGAAGTTAAGAAAATATGAGATAAGCATAAGGAGTCGGAAAAAGTCACTCTAATCAAAGCTATATTCTTGAGATTTAGTAGGCTTGTTTTTATATGAGGACTGTAGGCAATACTTCGTTGGCTACCATATTTTAACATTCAATAGTCCATGGGTCCTGATAAGAAACAAAGTTTTTAAGAGAGTAGTGGTCTTCAGTAACAGAATGGAGGAAATGATGATCTGACCTAAGATTTCTAGCTTTCCAGGCAGAACTGACTGGTCGGTGGGCTGGGTTATGCTAAGCAACGTATTGATCCAAAGTTCTGATTTCTCAAGCCTCTTACAAAGAACACGACCAGGACACGATAAAGTGCTAAAGCTGAAGGAAGACTTGCTGATGAGAAACAAATGATTCTGCCATTAGCATTGATTGTTAATTGATGAAAAAGAGAGTAAGTGCAAACCTACACAATCAGTTCAGACAAGAGACACATTGACTGATGGTGGCAAAATGTCTGCTTTAATCTTGTTCTACAAGATGCTTCTCAGGAAGGGCTATTCTGGCCAGGAGATATGGACCCTCTAGTGTAAAGAGAGACTCATGTAAGGAATGTAGACATGAGAAATACAGGAGAGCATTGTTTTTAAGATTTTTATTTATTTATTTGAGAGAGAGAGAGAGAGAGAGAACATGGTGGGGTGTGTGAAAAGCAGACTCCCCACTGAGCAGGGAGTCCTTTGTGGGACTCGATCCCAGGACCCTGGGATCATGACCTGAGCCAAAGGCAGACCCTTAACTGACTGAGCCACCCAGGCACCCCAGAATAGCATTTGTTATAGATGTAGAGCTAAGCATTCTTCATTGTGGAACTGTATTAATTATTAGATCCACACCAAGCTATTTAGGTAATTAGCTGTTTCTGAAAATTTCCTTATGGCCATGAACCAAATCCCTAATATATTTTGGAAATTGAGGAATCTGTTTTGACAATGCCATATAGAGCTAAAGAATATAATGTTTGCTTCTTCAGGTTCAGTGAGCTCAGCAATGGATGGAGACCGGGAAGGCAGGACTTGGCATACGCAGTATCATCTTGTTCTGAGGAAGGAGACAGAGACAAAGCGAACACTTCTGTCATGAGAAAACTGTGTGAGTTAATGTTCTCAGTGGTTTTCAGATGAATAAAAGAACAGAGCTTCTTTCTCCTGCCCTGGAACCCACTGCACTTAGTTGTGAAAGACCAACTAAAAACAAGAGGCACCATCTTCTAGGAGAGCATGTTATTTTTTAAAAGAGGGAGAGAAGGGTAACCTAAAGGCCCATCAATAAAGGAATAGTTAGATTATGGTAAAGAGACAAAGTGAAATGCATATCAAGAATGAGATATTTATATTCTTACTGATACAGAAATGTGTTTAGTACAATCACTAATGGACAAGGACAACATAATTCCCCTCTGTTAAAAAATACACAAACACACACATATCATCTATAAGTATATAGAGTTGTCTCTAAATACATGTGAACAAGTCAGGAGCACCAAATCTATTAGGTGAAGGGATGGTTCTAGTGGACAGGAAATTGCTCATTATAGTTTTTGTGTGTGTGTTTGTGTGTGTGTTTGTCTGTTTTCAGAAAGCGCTAGCGTCAGTCACCTTTCAATTAATTGTATAATAGAATATTTTTAAATATTGGGTGTTTTGATATGAAGTCATAAGTGAAAATTAACTGCTATGGACTCTAAACTCATTTTTGATTTAAGGGAAACTATTTCCTGGTAATGAGTAACATGAGACCTAAAAGTGTTTTGAATCAACTCTAATGACTATAGGATTTCTTCTGGCTACTGCTCTCTTGGTAAATTCGTGTGTAAGGTTCCTTTTCTGTATCAAGACATTCTCAAACATTTGCAATTTTAAATCAACTTGGACAGAGTGATTTGAAATCAGCTTATAAATGGAGTCTAAATTCATATCTTTTTAGATTGAAGGCAAGAAGAGTCCCCGATAATATGTGTTAGCTGGGTATGATTGAGATCATAATATTTTATCCTTCTTGTTCTTTGTATCTGTGCAACATCTGGCCCTGGATAGCATGCCCACAGTGTAGGACTTCTAACAGTATTTGAATAAAATCAATATGTGATATTGGTTTGCTCCCTCATCCCAAAACAGCCATCCATTTTCCAACCATCTTTACTCCAGTGTCTCCTGAAATTTAATCACTTAACTCCACCCCTAACTTTAGTTCTTCCTGTCCTCTTCCTCCATCCTCCAGCCAATGCATCTGGCATTAGCGCTGATAGAACCAGCATGAATGACGCATCACAGTGGATTCTCAAGGCAGAGTGGGACTGGTTACAGAGCTGTGATGGTTTTTCATGGGTCAACCTAGCAGCGCTGGAAATCAGGTTCCCAGAATTGCCTTCTGGCGATGGTTTGCTTTCAGAGTGGCCACAGAGCAATTTGTCAGGATTGGGAAGGTTACATGAACAATAGTCATCGTGCTCCGAAAGTTGGGGCGGGGCTCTGGGCACCACCATGGTTTGTGCATGCTGTCACTGCCCTGCTGGCTCACCTCACCGACATGAAACAGCAGCGGGGTCCATCCCCATCCACTCCAGCATCCACTGTCCTTCTTCCTTCAGGTTCTTCAAGTCTTAGGTCAAAGTCATGTAATGATACGTGGCCAAGGATGTAAGCTCCTTCTGCAGATCACTTGTGCTATTTAGGCTGCAGTCAGTGAGACTGGAACAGAATTGGTTTGTCCTCATGGGGACCCCTTTGTCCTCTTGGGTTCCAGTTTGTCCTCATCGATTTCAACTTGCCCTTCCTCCCCCCTCCTTTATGACCAGCTTTTCTGCCCAACTGCTGGCTCTGCTGATCTACTTCAAACTCCATGCTCGTCACTAGGTCCCACAGTTCTGTAAGGTCCAATCCCCATGATATTTTCTTACCCTAAATCGCTCATCATGGTTCTGATTCCCATACTGAACCCTACAGAATGCAATAGCAAAGGCAATATTTGGTAAATCAGGAAGGTCCAAGCACCTCACAGGAGGGGCTGTGGGACTAGTGCCGCTCCATTTCCTATTGAAGTGATTCTCACCGAGTATATGAGCATTTGATCCAACTGGTGGAGCAACTCAGAGAATTCCTTGTTGGAAATAATTCAGAACACTCACAACCCAGCTTTGGACTCCAAGGAAAATTTTCTTTCTTTCTTTCCTTCTTTTTTTTTTTTTTTAAAGATTTTATTTACTTATTTGAGAGAGAAAGAGAGAGAGAGAGAAAGCACAAGCAGGGGGAGGGGCAGAGGGAGAGGGAGAAGCAAGCTCCCCACTGAGCAAGGAGCCAGATGCAGGACTCGATGCCAGGACCCTGAGATTATGACCTGAGCTGAAGGCAGATGCTTAACTGACTGAGCCACCCAGGTGCCCCTCCAGACAAAATTTTCTTTCTTTTTTTTTTTTTAAAGATTTTATTTATTTGACAGAGAGAGACACAGCGAGAGAGGGAACACAAACAGGGGGAGTGGGAGAGGGAGAAGCAGGCTTCCCGTGGAGCAGGGAGCCCGATGTGGGGCTCGATCCCAGGACCCTGGGATCATGACCTGAGCTGAAGACAGACGCTTAACGACTGAGCCACCCAGGCGCCCCAAGACAAAATTTTCTTAAGCGCATTCTTATGGGAAGGAAAAGTTTTGTGTCCGCCCCTCCTCCCTTCTTGGATGGAATAATATTCGCAACACAGAAGTGTATATAATATTCTGCTTGTGTTACTGAAGTTCTAACAGTGTTTACCTGAAACGTTTCTATCATTCCCAAACTTTCAGATTTCTGTTGGTGATTGGCGAGGAACAGATTGCACTTTCCTGAACTGAAATCTAATGATTGCCACAAAGTGAAAATAAACCAGAGACACTTGGAAAAAAAAAAAAAGAAGAAAAGAAAAAGAAAAAGAAAAAGAAAACTCACTTCAAGAAATCTAAGCTTTTTTTGTCCTCCCCCCCTCTTCACTTGCAGCCAGCTAAGCTCCCCCACATTCTGATCATCTCCCCACACTGTGTCTGTGGTGGTGACAACTGATTCATGTGCTCATTTGCATATCCCCTGGTGCCAGCAGCGGAATACAGAATGGGCCTCCTGCTCTGGCAGCCGACACAGCCCTGGCAAATCAGGGGGCTGTCAGAAACAGCTGTCCATTAACAGAGTTTGTGGAAACAACCAGGAGCTGTTTGAAAATGCTAGGTGGTAGAATTTAATTGGAGTAGCAACTGTTCAAAATTAAGATTAAAAGGACCCAGTCAGTCAATGTGGATTGCGTGACACCTTAAAAATAACGTTTCGGGTTTGATTAATGCCGCATCAAGTTGGCACGGTTCTCTTCTTTGCCCACAGGGTCGATGTGCTTGCCAGTGGGTGATGCAGTGCAGACACCTAGCCGTGGGAGCTCAAGGGTTCCCAAGGTCGGGTATCCGAGTCCCGATGCTGAGACCTTGTTGCTTTCAGAAAACAGGATTTTAATAGGAATCACTCGCACAGTGAATAGGACAGAGCCTAGTGATCTTGGAGGAAGCAAGCTTGCGGTTTTGGAGACAGGCATGCTTCTCTTTGTCCATATTGTGAGTGCAACTCAGCTATGAGCTGCCCTTCCCCAGACCCTAGGCTCCCTTCAGCAGACAGAGAAATATACAAAGCACCATTCGTTTCCAGGCCCTGAAAGTGGGGGAGAATAGGGAGTCTGGTCTCCATGGCCCATTGGCTCCTCTCCTGATTACCCCAAAAAGGATATCAGGTGTTGGTGACACTGAAGTGGCGGTGACGGGGTGCAGGTGGGGCTTATGATGACTAGCAGTGGTTTCATGAAAGCATGTTTTTGTCTCCTGAAAAATCTCAACTTTAACATTTCCTTAAGAAGAGAAAAGAATTCTAACATGCCAGAAATAGCTGCTTACAATTTGGAACAGAATTCATTACTCCAAACCCCGATTTTTAACTACTTTAAATTCATGATTGAACTCTTGGGTGCTCATCAATATTCTCAGTTCCATATTGACGGTGCCTATTGTCATCGGCTGGACTACAGATTCAAACCGGATGTTCAGTTTCATTCTCGACTCTGGCTGTTAAGTAGATTGCATATCGCAGCACTCCCTTACAAATGTCCATTTTAAAGTCAGCTTCAAAGGGAGCATATTGAGTTTAATTGTCAACGAAAGCAAATGTACAGTATGGTTAAATAGGAATCTTTTTTGGTAGACGTTTAAAAAAAAAAGACGTCAGAGTAGATATAGCAAAAAGGAAGGACAATAAGAGCAAGACAACACTTCCAGATAGGTAGTGCATTGTAGCCAGAAGAGGAAGTGACAGCTGGTGGCTTAGTAAACAGATTTCAGTTTAGTAGTTTCTGAACATTTTAATATGCTTCTCCACTGTATCTTTTGTTCCCAGTTCAATAACAAAGCCATTTTCTATTTGTTGCCTTGAAATATCAGATCAGTTAGAAAACAGATATAGAAAAGATAAAATCAGGTGGCATTGAAACAAAACATTTTTAAATATATGATGCGATGTTTTAGTGATGGGGAGGGGGGAGATGAGGGAAGGGAAGTTATCCAAAAAGAGAGAGTGGGAGAATGTTTGCAAATGGCATGGCATAGACAGCCTCTCTTTCCTCCCAGGCTTTTTCCGCAAATGATATTCTCTCTTCCCAAACATCGCGTATCCCCCCAACTTCTACCAAACTGATCAAGAGATCCAGCTGACTGGTTGTGGCTGGAAGGAAAACAGAAAAACCGTGAAGAGTGAAACTGACAATGGCATGGAAGGCATTACTCCTATTAACAGTCTCGCTCACTTCAAAGCCGTGAGATGTGGAAGGGGACAGTTATATTGAGACCCACGTTATGTGTGGCATGCATTGCCTATTCCGAAGAAAAGTGCCAGTTTGTGTGTGTTGTAAAGCTCTGTAAATACTGTCTTATGGCAGCTAGTTTTTAATTGTTGCCAGCCTCTGGGAAAACGTGATTGAGTCCTCTGTGCTCCTCACATGGTATATGGGAGATGTAATAAGGCGAGTGGAGCTGTTCTTTGAGTAGAAATGTTCCCCTCCAGCTTGAAAGAGAGGGAGAGAAACGCTTCAGAATCCAGCTCTTTCCCTTTCTAGTTGTAGTGAAATTAGGTTCCTTTCAAACGATAGTATTGGTGAACGGACCCATGAGAAGACCAAAGTCAACCTCTATATTTCTGTAACTTAGAGAGCCTCTAAGTGAAGTGGTTGTTGGGAAATCTTAGTTTGGAGGAAAAGGATAATTGAAATCAAGGATTAAGGAACGAAGCATCACTTGGGAAGTTAGCATTTCACTTCACGGCATTCTAACTGAGAGGATCGCACAAAGAATTCATTTTTCAAAAGGACCCTGGTCTCCGTTTTCTCAATTCTAGTTTGCATATGAAGGAAGAGTGCAGATTGCACCAATAGATTTATGAAATTTATAAAAGAGACCTATTTATAAATGACAGTCCATTTATGGAATACATTTATTAATATTATTCCGTCAAATCTCTCCCCTCCTGTAACTATGCTTCTTGGCACAGCGCTTTGCTCAGCACCTACTCATGTCTTTGGGCTTGTGCCTATAGCTGGTCACCGAAAATCCACCTCCTCGTCTTCCTACAGGTGCAGCTCCACCCACTTCCCAGCGTCCCTTGCAGTGAAGGCTGGTCACACAACTCGTCCCCACCAATGGCACCTGAAGAGAAACAACAGCTTCTGTTCAAGCCCAGGCTTTTGGGAAGCATAGGTCCCCCATGTACATTCCCTTTCTCCCTGTGGGATGGCAGAGCCATAAGGCCCTAGGGGACAGTAAAACTACACAGGGCAAGGAGCGTGGGTCCCCGAACTATAGCTTGAGGGAAACCATTACTGACCAGAAGCTTCTAACATAACATGGACTGTCACATGAGTGAAAATAAGCTTCACTTGTGTTTGAGGCGTTGAAAGTTTTATCAGTTATTGCTTCCTGTCCATAGTGAACTAATAGACATGATCCCGAGCCCCCCAATACCGTTTCTCTTCCTGCCACCTGCCACGAATTCCTCCAGCGCATCTGTTCCCCACACCCGTCTATAATCATAATGGGCCCACGGTTTTGCTTCAGGTGATAGGTTTCTGACCAGCCGATGCATCAGCTTGGTCCGATCAGCTCTGGACATTGTGGGCTGTCCCACCCTGCTGGCCTCACCTGCGGGACGTTAATACAAGGGCCGCCGGGTAAGAGAATGAAGTGCAGCAGGGACAGTAGGAAACACTGCACTTCCACCCCTGTGATGAGCTTCCAGCCGAAAGCAGGCTTTCTGAAATCGGTTCTTCAGAGCTCGGAAGTGTACAAAAAGGAGTCAATGCTAGAGCTGCAACCTCCCGCCAGGGCTTCTACCTTTTCAAGGTGGATTCAGAGTTAAAGTGGCATGCACCCGAATTGTAAACGGAGCATTACTGCCAGCATCCTCAATTTCTGCCCTTCTTAAAGAACGACTCTCGTTCCTCTAAAGAAGATAGCCTTGGGGCGCCTGGGTGGCTCCCTCGGTTAAGCATTTGCCTTCCGCTCAGGTCATGATCCCAGTGTCTGGTGACTGAGCCGCTCATTGGCTCTGAGATCAGCAGGGAGTCTGCTTTTCCCTCTGCCCCTCACTCCTTCTCATGCTTACTCTCTCTCTCTCTGAAATAAATAAATATAATCTTAAAAAAAAAGAAAGAAGCTCTTTGTTCTGTCCTTCAGGAGTTCCTAGTGAGGAAGGGGGCATCAGGAGCCAAGCTCCATACTGGGTGCTGGAGGTACAAAGCTGGGTGGCACAAACCATGGGTTCTGTTCAGAATTCCTTACATAAGACAGATACCCACAGGGTGAGTCTGCTCTACAACTGTGCAAAATGCTATGGAGTCACATGGGGAGGGAGCACTCAGAGCCAACAGTCAAGACAGGTTATACAGTTTATTCGATCTCACAACTGAGAGGACAGAGGAATGCAGGCTGATGAGTGTCTCTTTTAAACGTTAAGGGGTGGAGGGTTGTGAAGTGGGAACCAGACATGCTATATTTACAATGATAACTGGTATTTCAAGTTTGGTTTTGTTTGTTTTTGTTTTTACAAAAAATGGCATGAATAGTGTGTTCCACCCAATAAGAGAGTATCTTTCAAATTGATAACTGTTTTTCTTCCATAAATGGCTTCTTCTATTAGAATCCTGACTTCCTGATTAAATATGCAAATTAATTTTTATGTACTTAAAAAATATAATCTTTACTTTGTTTAATATACAAAACAGTATCTTCGAAGGGGAAGTAAAAGAATGAAATTTATTATGATCAAAATGAGAACCAAAGCTGTAAGTTTATATCACTTTCTAAACACTTTCAGACTTAGGACAATTTTCTCATTTTATTCTATTAGTTCTTAGAGCTTCCCTAAGACCCAGCAATTGCACTAGTAGGTATTTGCCCCAAAGATACAGATGTGGTGAAAAGAAGGGCCACATGCACCCCAGTGTTCATAGCAGCAATGTCCACAATAGCCAAACTGTGGAAGGAGCCATGATGTCCTTCAACAGATGAATGGATAAAGAAGATATGGTTCATATATACAACGGAATATTATTCAGCCATCAGAAGGGATGAATACCCACCATTTGCATCGACATGGATGGAGCTGGAGGGGATTATGCTAAGTGAAATAAGTCAAGCAGAGAAAGACAGTTATCATATGGTTTCACTCAGATGTGGAACATAAGGAACAGTGTAGAGGACCATACGGGAAGGGAGGGAAAACTGAATGGGAAGAAATCAGAGAGGAAGACAAACCATGAGAGACTCTGGAGTCTGGAAACAAAACTAAGGGTTACAGAAGGGAAGGAGGTGGAAGGATGGGGTAACCTGGTGATGGGTATTAAGGAGGGCATGTGTGGTGATGAGCACTGGGTGTTATATGCAACTAATGAATCGTTGAACACTACATCAAAAACTAATGATGTGCTATATACTGCCTAATTGAACATAATAATACAAAAATTTAAAAATTAAAAAAAATGTATTTTTAACATGAGTACAGTGCTAAGACAACTTCAGTTGAAATATCTCTGCTGAAATGCAAGAAACATGCTGGGCCTTTCTCTAATATGAATAGGTTGAAACTCACAGATCAAGGAACCCTAACCCCCACGCCTGAGCTTATTTAAGGGACCCAATAGGGTGCTGGTCCTGGCACCACTGAAAGGGTTTTGACTTGTCACTATTGTGGCTCCTGGTGCCACTTCCTTATGTCACGTATCAGCAATTGCTTGGGATCGTGATATATTATAATTCATTCATTCCTAGATCCCAGTATACTGCAGGTAGAATCAACTATTTTGAGATTCAGCCACATAATAGAATGAGCTGACATAACTAACTTTATCTAGAGGATGAGAGTAAAAATTGCGGATGGTCACACAATGACAGGGAAAGGTTTTTATGCAGCTTGCCTAATGTATGTAACACACTTCCTGGAGAGAGGTAGAAATGTTGGGACAGCTTGGGTAGTGGCGTCATCACTCATCAACTGGGTTTTGGAGTTCTTGACTGAATGCCTCTGTGTTTATTAAGACTCTTCTGACCACAACTAGAACACAAAATGAGCTGAGAAATTTATCGATGTAGGAGCATAGACAAATGAGACCAGGAGTATTCTCCATTTGTGCTGATTGTGACTGCACCACCTGACAACTCAGCAGAGCATCATGAAAGGGATGATTTTGTGCCACAACCAAAAAGGAATTTCTAAGTCTGTATTTTTCACCAGAATATAAGCGCCCAAAGATGATTGGTTTGTAGACCAGGATGATGTGATTTTTTCCAAACTTTTTTGGCTCAGTCACTTTTTTTTTGTTTGTTTCTATTGGGCATTTGTTTTTCTCAGCTGTATATGAATTAAATCTTCTATAGGTTCATCCATGGAACCTCCCCATTTATTTTGTGCTTCAGTACTTGAACCATTTCTGTGATATTTTCATAGTTAGGCATACAATGGTGTCTCAGAAAATGTGAAGGCCGTGGGAAAATTGATATGGTCTCGTGCAAGTAGACAATAGAGGAGAGCTATAACACAGGAGGTGACCTATTGTCTAAATTCATGCTATGCTGAGCCCTCTTTTTAAATGGTGTTTTGCTTAATCCTTACAGTAATAATGTCAACTAGAGAACAATGGGCACATAAAGAAGAGGGGAATATTAGAAGGAGCAAAATAGTGTGGTGTTGGAGAGCTCAGGCTCAGGAATCAGGAATCAATCCTTGCTAGCACCATAATCATGCTTTTGGACAATATTATCAACCTCTTCTCTGAGCATCAGTTGACTCCTTAGTAAAATATGAAAAGTATTTTTTGTTTGAAGAAATAGATAAGCTACTGCATGTTACGTGCTACAGATGAACCCTGGTGGATAAGAGTGGTCAACTTATCTTAGCGTCTGTCTTATTTTTTTTTTTAAGATTTTATTTATTTATTTGAGAAAGAGAGACTGAGAGAGAGAGCACATGAGAGGGGGGGAGGGTAGGGAGGGTCAGAGGGAGAAGCAGACTCCCTGCTGAGCAGGGACCCCCCAATGCGGGACTCGATCCAGGGACTCCAGGATTATAACCTGAGCTGAAGGCAGTTGCCTAACCAACTGAGCCACCCAGGCGCCCATTAACGTCTGTCTTATTGTTCAGGGGCTCTACTATTGTTTTCTGCATCACAATCTCCCACAACCCAGGCCTCAAGACAAGGAGGTTTACTTCTTTTCCATCCTTTATTCTATGCTTATTTTTCTTACATATTTTGATTCGATTTTATACCAGTACCCCTTTGGGTGAAGCATTTTAAAATCTATTTTTTTAATTTTAATTTTAATTAATTAATTAATTTTTAAAGATTTTATTTATTTATTTGACAGAGAGAGAGCGAGCGAAAGAGCACAAGCAGGGGGAGCAGCAGAGGGAGAGGGAGAGAAGCAGGGAGCCTGATTCGGGGCTCAACCCCTGGACCCTGGGATCATGACCTGAGCTAGAGGCAGATTCTTAACCAACTGAGCCACCCAGGTGCCCTTAAAATCTAATAATACTGCTTTTTTAAAAGAAAAGCTTCCAGTTCTTATTAAAATGGTGGCAATTCTATTGCAGGATACAGTAAGGAAAATGTAATACTGTACAACTTCATTGTAACACATCGTCTTGTGTAATAAGGCACTGTCCTCTAACACTGACAAATTATGTCCTGATACATGATTGTTACATCATAGTAAATGCCACATAACATGGTTGCTCCATATGAAAGGTGCCATCCTTAGCCTCCAGTATTGGGGTTATAAAAAGGTATGCTGAATTTTTTCAGTCAATATTTATATTCTTCCAGCAAATAGTTTCCAAATTTGTACATTCTGGTCTTAACGTTTTGATGACCAGCTTGTCGTCACATGTATGTATTAATAGATACACATGCACCTTATGCTAGCACAGTTATACGAATGCACGAATACACAACTTTAAAAAAAAATGAGCCCTTCACATCCATGCTCACCAAACTTTAGGGAAGTTCTTATAACTAAGCCAAGCCTCCAGATCAAAAAGTCAATAAATAAATGAAAACGCCATGGACACATACAACAACCTGGGTTGCATTGCCTATCCTAGCAACGAAGATCCTAGCAAGAGCTAAGAAGACAATAAATAGAAATGCAAATTTAAAAAGGAAAAGGGTAAAAAAAAAAAAAAAAAAAAGGAAGAAGAAGAACCATTAGGAGAACAGGCAGGCTGGGGAGAAAGGGGCTGTCGCTTAACTGGGAAGCTGCTGCGGGGTCACATCGCCCACTGGTCTGTGTGTGTGCTCCGTGATTCTCATTCAGTTCGGCAAGATTCTCAAACAAAGTCCAGTGTCCTAAAAATATTTGGAACTATTACAAAGCATAAATTATAAATGTGTCAGGAAAATGGAAAAAGGTGCCTTGGGCCTACTTAAAGCACAAAATGATCTCAGCCATTATTCAACAATGATATGAACATCTTTTATTTCATTTCTCCTTAACAGTTCCTTCTGTTTGCTATCCTTTCCTGCTCAGCACCATGTCAATAATTACTAAATTAGTGGGACGCCTGTACAATTTCAGCTCAAGTGTTATTACTGACAAGTCAAACAATGGGGCTGATAGAAAAGATGGGACTCCATCTCCTTATTTAAATGGACCGTGTTCAGAAGGAAAGATTGAAACCCCCTTTTTCTTCAAAAGAGGGAGGGAGGGAATGGTTTACATTTTGTGCAGCTCAAGGACACAGAGTCAGAGGAAATGCCTTTTTAATGTAAACCTCTTTTCATTTCCAGGGGACAAAAATGAAGGTTATTGAAAAGAATCATGCTTGGTGGAAGAAGTAATTACATTTTTTTTTTTTCAAATCTCAGAGGAATAATGCTTTTATATTTCCTGAGATGACCCAATTTGCACTGCGATATGCTCCCTTAAATGTAAGTGTGTGGATGTCCTCGCCCTGCATTGTTGTTCCCTGCCCCCTTCCCCCCGTAAAGATGCCCCTGTTGTACCTCTGATTAATTTGAGTCCTGATCTCCCAGTGTGCAAAATCGACTGTACCAGTTTCCCCCCCTTACAATGATGAGTTAAAAATGCAAGACTCCTCAGCTGGTTGTCCCCTACCTCTCTCCCACCAAAACAAAACAAAACAAAATCCCAAAATCCCAGTCAGCTAGTCAAGTAACTGCAGGTGCAAACCATCTCCTCAAACTGTACAAGGCAGGGCCGCCACCCTTGGAACAGGGAGGGAAGTTGTCTGACACATTATTGTCTGGAAGAGGAATCTGAACTTCTGGGGTCAGCAGCCAGTGGCTGGGGGGATGTGCAAGCAAGACCTCCTTACGATAGCTCATTCATCTCCAACCTTATGTATGTATGTGTATATCTCAAGGACCCTGCTATCTATAGCTAGATAGGACCCACCCAACATTCCCAGAATATCTTTTCTTTGTAATTGGAAGTAGTGTTTCTTCAACTTTCTCGAATATTTCTTAAAATGTGTGTACCAAACAATATCATTGCTAATGAAGACTCCAAATTAGCATCTCCACACCTTTGGAACATTTTGATGATTTCAGTTAAAATGTTTCACACGCTTTCTGGAAATTGATTTGCTTTTGATACAGATGGGACCTCCATGGGCATAAAACTAAGCTTATTTTTGAAATGGCAAGCAAACCTTCTATGACCTCTGGCTTGTAGTGAGGTAAACATTTATTTACAAAACACATATAATGCCTGTTCTGATTTAATCACCAACAAACTCCTGATCTCTGGGAAAGTGATCATTCATGTTGACGTTGAACATATTGAAAGGCCCTAATCTGAACTCTTTTCACCTCTGAAAGAAATAGATGGTCATCTTGATCATGTTAATGAGGTTACTACCATTCTTAAAGTAAGTTTTAGCTCTTTATTTCTCTTCACTCATCTTCTCACACCAGCCAGAAAGATTAAGATGTGGATAATATGGGGTGATTTGTTTTGAGAACTGACAAGGAAGCGGGGTTCCTAACACCTGCAACAACTCAGGGAGGACAACACAAGAAGCACAAGGGTTCATCAGAAACTCAACAAATCTCATGCAGTGTGAGATTCAGAAAAAGAGAAATGGCTTACATCTCACAAACATGAACTGCCAACACCTTATATAAACTCTCATAAAGTTGGTGTTTAGTTGTTCTTAAGCACCATTTGATTAACTATGCTCAGTAACAAAATTGACTTGGGAAATTTTAATAATGAGTCTTAAGGTAAGAATAAATCCACAATATTGCTATTTTTCCAATGTCAGAAATTTATTGGTGATCTCAGAGAGCTGGCTACTGATTGAGGGGGTTAAGAAAAGGGAAGAAAATAACAACAACAACAAAAAGAAAATGAAAAGTTGACTCAATTCCCTGATTTTTTTCACCTCTACTGACTCTCTTGAATGGTTCAGTATGTTTTGCTGAACAGGATATGTGGAAACATTTTTTTGAACTATCAGCTATTTGAGCTAGGTTTTTCCCATTAAGATTGGTTTCTTCATTTGTTTAATATTAATATTTTTGAAAGAGTTAAGTTCTTTTCCTATTAGGATTGGTTTCCTCATTTGTTTAATATTAATATTTTTGAAAGAAGTTTCTGAATTTTGAGGTGCTGCCTAGTAATTTGTGTAGATTTGTAGATGGTGCTTTAGTAGAAGTATCACAGATAGATGAATATAATAGGTATTCCTTTATTGCATTAATAGGGATTAGTGGTATTATAAATGTGAATGAGCAGATCCTACAAAGCAATACTTTTCAGTGGTAGAAGTAGGGAGCAGTGGTTAAATTCTGGATATCGTTGCATATAGGTCCAAAAGAATTGGCTGATGTCTGAGAGAAAGGCCTCAAGGAAGACTTCTGCCTGAGCAATTGGATGGATGGAGTTGACATCGACCAATATCAGTTCTCCATATTAGATGTCATAATGGAAGTTGCAGGTAGGGTGGGGATATTACAAGCCTGGGACCCAGGAAGGAGATCTGAGCAAAAGCTAGAACAATGCAATTCATTGTTATACACAAAGTATTTGAAACCTTGACATTGAATGAGACAATCAAAGCAGTGAGAATGGATAGAGAAGAGTGTAAGAGTAAGATGAAGTCTGAGACTCCATGACTGGATCCAGCAATGTGGGGAGTCATAAGTAACTTAGCTGAGAGCAGTTCTGCTGGAGAAGTGAAAGGGTAAGAGGGATTAAAAGAGGAGGAAAAGAGAATAATTTGAAGGCATTACATATAGACAATGCTTTAAGTTTCTATTGTCAAAAGGAGCAAAGAAATGAAGCTAATAGCTGAAGGAGGAAGCGAGGATGTGTGTGTGTATGTGTGTGTGTGTGTGTGTGTTTATGTGTAATCTTCCAAATGAGTGAAATAACAGATTGAATATGATGGGAAAATCCAATAGAAAGCAAAAAGTTCATGTATGACAGAGGGGAGAATTGTGGGGATGATGTCTCTGAGTCGGTGAGAAAGGTTGGTATCTAATACGCAAGTGCAAGGATTGGCTTAGCTGAGAGGGAGATGGTAGAAAAAGCAAAGTGTTTGGGGACTAATGGTGGCAGGTGGTAGATGTGATAGTGGAAAGACTGTGAAATTCTCTTGATTGCTTCACTCTTCCCAGTGAAACACAAACCAAGGTAATCAATTTAGAGCCAAGAAAGAGGGAGAAAATGTACTGGGGAGAAAAAGGAGAGAAGGTGTACAATCGCATTTAGGATAGTGGAACTGTAAGTGTGCATGCATCGTGGACTGTGGGTCGGCAGAGCCCGTGATGAAGTAAGCACAACCATGAGAACAACTAGTCTTACAGTTTTATAGCAAATTCATGTTGTCTCAACAGCCAAGCCCATAATCCATATCAGCAAATACGGTTTTGGGCTTACTTTGTGTAGGAGTATAGTCCTTTGATGGCACGGCTGTGATGCCAGACAAAACATTATTGAGGTGTTAGCTAGATTGTGGAGCTTGCATGGGAAACTAAATCAGCACACTGCTTCCTTCATTGAGAATGTTTTGCTGTGAAAAAAAAAATGTGATCTGAAATAAACAATGACTTAGTGACATTGTAAAAATTGTGAGTTACACAATCATTAAATTTAAATGTACTCATTATTATGTGATGATATGGTAGCTGATTATGAGCAACTGTATTGTGTGCGAGGTATGATGGTTATGGAGAGAAAAAATGATGTGTTGCGAGAGCTTGAACTATAGAATAAATGCTTAGAATTTCTGCAAGAGAAATAACCAGTTTGGTCCCAACTTTGTAAAGATGTGAAACAAACAACCAGATTTGCTTATTTCTCCCATGTCTTTGATATTATAAATTAATCATAATATTTTCATGTGGGTGGGAGGTAAGATCAAATAGAAAAAGCAAAAGTTAGGAAATTGTAAGAACAGAGTTTTACAGATTGTTTTATTGTGTTTCATAATTAACAATGATTTTGGCAAAGACGGATGGTCTTGTTGCTACACACCTATGCAAGGTTATGAGAGAACAACTTTCAAGTTGGTAGAAGGTTTTAAATTTTTCACTTTCCATCAAAAGTGATTGATATTTTGAAATTCACAGATCTAGAATTCACCTTTTTTCCCATCAATATATCATTTAAATTTATCTATGACATGCCAGGATAAATTATTAGAAATTGTTACTGGAGAAGAAGTTGAAAATTACCTTTGAAAATACAACATTGCTTGCTTTGTTTTGAATAAAAGAAAAAAAAATGAATATTCTGAGCTTGCTGAAATTGCTTGAAAATCAAAAATCTGGTATATAGTGGCAACGAATGACAAGAGGAATAGATTGGTGAAAGGAGAAAAAGACTTAGTTGTTCAATATTCATTCAATAAATATTTTAGTACCCATGGAGTACCAACACACTGTTCTAGGCACTAACAGGATACAAGTGAATCAAAAAGTCAAAGTCCTTGGGGCGCCTGGGTGGCTCAGTCAGTTAAGTGTCTGCCTTTGTCTCAGGTCATGATCCCAGGGTCCTGGGATCAAGCCCCACATTGAGCTCCTTGCTCAGCAGGGAGCCTGCTTCTCCTTCTCCCCCTCCCCCTTCTTGTGCTTTCTCTCTCTCTGTCAAATAAATAAATAAAATCTTAAAAAAAAGTCCAAGTCCTTTCCTTCACCAAACTTATGTATTCTAGTTGGGGAAATATAGACAATAGGAAGAAATTAAATTGCCAAATATACACAAGCTAGTGATAAGTGCAAAGTATAAAAGAAAGCACAGTGAGAGAGATGGCAGTGATTAGGTGAAAATGGAGTGGTTAATAGTGTTTTTATAGGATGCTCAGGGTAGGCCCCACTAATATTTCTCTTGGACAGAGGCATGAAGCTACCTGAGGGTAAAGTGCAGAATACCCAAGGCAGAAGGCAGCTTGATATGTTTGAGAAATAGCAAGGAACCTAGCTTCAGGGCAGTGAGCAAGAGTGGAGCATGGGGTGCATTGGTAGGAGATGGATTCAGAGAAGAGGCAGCACCCAAAGTCCACCAGGACCTTGAAGGACAATATAAAGATTTTGGTCTTTGGTCTATGCGAGAGGGAGAATATTGGAAAAGTATCAAGAAAACAAATGACATGAGTTTGATAATGTTTTGAGAGGATCACTATAACACTGAACAGCTTACAACTGGGAATAGGGCAAGGTTGAAAGAAGGCAGATCAATTGTGAATTATTGCAGTAATCCAAGCTAGAAATTGAGCTTGATCCTGATAGCAGGAACAGTGATAATATGAAGTGGTTAGATTCTACATTTTTCGAAGCTACAGATGTTGGATAATGAGCATTGAGGGAAAAGTGCAGGTTGGAAATATAAACTTCAAAGTGAAAAAAAAAAAGATGGTGTTTAAAGAAAATGAAGATTAAGGGGAGAGGATGTATAAAGACTGATTCTGGGGCACGTCAACATTTAGAAGTTGGGGAGAAGAGAAAGATTTAGCAAAAGAAGTAGAGAGGGAGTCACCAGTGACAGTGAATAATAAAGTCAGCAGCATGGAGATTATCGCTCATCTTGATAACAGGTTCTTCCCTAGATTTCTGGAGAAGAAAGCCTGAAAGGAATGGAAATAAAACAGGAGATTATGACACAAAAGCAGTGATCAGAAGCAGGTCTATCAAGGAGTTTCGCTCTAAAGCAGGGTTTGGCAATCTATGGCCCATGACCTGTTTTTATAAATAAAGTTTTATTGGAAGATGCCTATACTCATTCCTTTATAGATTGTCTATGGCTTCTTTTGTGCTACTATGACAGACTTGAGCAGTTGCAACAGAAACTATCTGGCCAGCAAAGACTAAAATATTTGCTACTTGTCCTTTATAGCAAAGTTTGCTATCTGCTCTAAACTGGGAAGAGAAATGGGGTGGTATCTTGAGGGAGATGTGGCAGCAAGAAAGACTTATTGTTAAGATGGAAGAAATTACAGAATATTTGCAGGCTAGTTGGAATTATCTGGGAGGAATGAATAACGAAACTGCTAGGGAGTGAAGGGACAATCACGAGAGCCATACTTTTGGAATTGGCCTTGAAATGGAATAGAATCCAGAGGAAATCAGAGGGATGGTTCATCCAGTAAAGGAAGGCAGATGAGCAAAATATACGTATACCTACATGTATATGTATATGTAAATGTGTGAGTAGGTAGTAAATGTGGGTCATAGTTATGGAAATTCTGATTGTTTTCATTTCCTCATTGATATAGGAAACAAAATCATTGGTTGAGAGTGAGGGAGAGGGGTGGAAAGATTGGGCTGGAGGTTTGTGGAAACAAGAGTATAGATGAAATAGTCATGAGGCAAGTTGGAAGATCACTGCATCAGGAAAATCTAGTAGCTGGGCAGCACCAAGAGCTCACAAAAGCTGATGAATGCCAAACGCAACTACTCATCATGGTTTGTGATTCTTCCAGTCATGGGGAACAGCTCTAGAGTATTTCAGAGTTGGATATAATGTGGTATGAGATTTTCCTGGTGAATATGATAAAGGGAAGAGGAGCATGGAATTAAGTATATATTTGGAAGTGATTGTGTTAGACCAATGATCCTCAAACTTAAATGTACATAAGAATCACCTGGAGAGCTTGTAAAAACACAGTATTCTGGCACCCTCCATGGAGATTCTGAATCCATAGATGATGATAAGGCCCATGATTTTCATTTTTCCTAAACTTACAGGTGATATTAATGTTGCCAGTCAAAGGACCACACTTTGAGAACCACTGCTTTGGACTGCACAGTCTAGGCGAGATAAGTAAGGAAGGGAGGAATGAGGTGGGATGTACAGTAGAAGGTGGCAAGTTTGATGCATTTGTAAGGGCCTCTGGATTTAGAAGAAGTGAGAAGGAAGAATCAGAGGCATTGGATAGAGATTAAAGAGATGGTATAAAATGTTGCTATTAACAAGTTCTAGGGTATAACCTCTTGAGTGGGAGACTGAGATATATGATGTAAAACAAAATCCTTGGAGGTGAACTGCTCAAGGAACTGTGAGGCTAAGATGTGTTGACATAGTATATAGATACTGACATTACCAAGAATTTTGACAGTAGTAGTAGTAGAGTGTGTGAGAAAGTGACAGTGAACCAGGTAAGTACAGAGAGTCTACCTATGCCTCCTACAGTCAAAGGGTAAGAGGGAGACAGTAGTGAAAGTGGAAAACATAGGAAAGGGTCAATGGGAAGGAAAAAAAGTATTCTCAAGGGCCCATCAGGCTTCAGTCAGAATAGGAAAGTGAAAGAAACATTCACATATGTGTAGATCAGAAGAGTTTTGCTAATGATGGATAATATATTCCAAAAGTCTCAGAGGAAGGGTTTGAATGTTAAGGAGAGGTAGATGCTTGAATCAGGTGAGGTTATGTCTATTCTCTCTATGAATTAGAGTTTGGCATTCATGGGTCACCTAGGAGTTTTGGCTTCTTAACGGATAACAGAGCAGAAATAGAAGGCATGATAGGTGTTCATGGTAAATTGTCCCATGTTGGGAAGAAAGACATGAGGTCTATCCAATTCTATCAGAGTTCTTGAGTGCCTCTAATCCTTCCTTTTCACTTGTAATAACCCACAGATTCCTACAATACATCAATCTTACCACCTTTCCCTGTCCATTGTACTACATTTTTAGTACCAGGCATTGTTCTGGAGACAGGGAACAAGGCAGAAACCAAATGGATGTGTTCTCGTCACATAGAACTTGCATAGAGTGATGGAGGATGAAAAATAAGTAAGGAAATAAGTATATAATCTCATCAATAAAATAATTTCAAAGAATGATAAATCCTATGATGAAAATTGTATATAGTCATGACTTAGAAATTTTGGTGGGTTTGGTTCAGACCAACAGAGTACATTGAATATCTCAATAAAGCTAGTCAAAGGAATTTTTTTGTTTGTTTCCCAGGGCATATAAATCTATGTCTATACTACATTATATTCTACTGAGCATGCAATAGCATTACATCTAGCAAAACAATGTACATGCCTTAATTTAAAAATGCCTTCTTGCTAAAAAGTGCTAACCATCATCTGAACTTTCAGTGAATAGTAATCTTTTTGCTGGTGGAGGGTCCTGCTTCGGTGTTGATGGCTGCTGACTGATCAGGGTGCTGGTTGCTGAAGGGTGGGGTTGCTGTGGCAACTTCTTAAAAGAAGAAAACAGTGAAGTTTGCTGCATCGATTGACTATTCCTTTCAGAAACCATTTCTCTGTAGCACATAATGCTATTTGATAGCATTTTCCTCATAGTAGAACTTCTTTCAAAATTGGAGTCGATCTCAAATTTTGCTGCTGCTTTACCAAGTTCATGTAATATTGAAAACCCTTTGTTGTTATTTCAATAATCTCCACAGTATCTTTCATTCCATCTCAAGAATCCACTTTCTTTGCTCAAACATAAGAAGCAACAACTCCTCCATTTAAGTCTGACCATGAGATTGCCGCAATTCAGTCCCATCTTCAGGCTCCACTTCTAATTCTAGTTCTCTTGCTGTTTCCACCACATCTGCAGTTACTTAGTCCACTGAGATCTTGAACCCCTTAAAGTCATCTATGAGGGTTAGAATCAACTACTTTCAAACTCCTGTCCATGTTGATATTTTGACCTCTTCCCATGAATCACAGAGGTTCTTCTTCTTCTTCTTCTTCTTTTTTAATGGCATGTAGGATGGTGCATTCTTTCCAGAAGGTTTTCAATTAATTTGGCCCAGATGCATCAGAGGAATCACTATCTATGGCAGCTATAGCCTTTCAAAATGTATTTCTCAAATAATAAGACCTGAAAGTCTAAATTACTCCTTGATCCATGGCTGCAGAATGGATGTTGTGTTAGCAGGCACTGATCACAGGTGATCATACAAAATATAATCATGATGAAGAAGTTTGAAAGATTGCATGAATTACCAAGATGTGACAGAGACATGAGTGAGCAAATGCTGTTGAAAAAATGGTGCCTCTAGATTTCCTGGACACTGGGTTGCCACAAACCTTTGATTTGCAAAAAAAGGAATATTGGAAGTGCAATAAGGCAGAGTTCAATAAAATGAAGTATCTATAGAGTCAATTGAAATATTAGCTGAAGAATATTTTTGATAGAATGGTTAAAAGAGTTCTCACTGGAGAGTTGATATGTAACTCGACACTGAGATACAAAGAGAGAAAAGAGTGAGAGAAGGTGGCAGATTACTCCTGACAGAGGAAATATTGAAAGGACAGGCTGTGGGATGGGGCAAGCTTGGTTTGTTGCAGACCAGAAAGAAGTACAGTGAGCTAGAATGTCGTGCACAGGGGGAATCAGATATATGAGGTCAGAGAAGGCAGGGCCAGATCAGGCCAAGTTTAGAATGTGTTCCATGTATGATGGGAAGCATTGGACGATTGTAAGCAGAAGAGTGGCATATATTTATTTGTGTTTTAAATGAAATTTCTGGGTACTATGAAGAATTAACTGTGGGGGCAGAAGACAAAATAAAGGTGGGTTTTTTTTTTCAGATGTATTGAAGTTCGAGCAGATTGAGATTTCCAGTGATGTGTAGCAGATGTTTCAAATGTGGAGGTCAGTCCTGTTAAAACCAGTTTGGAGCATGATATACTCCAATGAGTCACTTTGTCATTTCACATCTAGATCATAAGACCATGACTCACCAATGTCGCAATTTCTCCTCTCTAGTATAGATTCCTTTTGTAATTAGATTTTATATCTGTCTGTTCTGTTGCTGATAAGAGCATCTTTCATTGCTGCCTTAGAGATAGTGTTTGTGTTGGCAGAAAACAGTCATTTCTGTTGTTGATTTTTATGTCCATTATATGGAATTTCAGCAACTCCTAACATCCCTAATAGAGAAAAAAAAATCATGGTCAATTTTTCATAGGTAAATAACTGAATCTGTTTGTTGCCTCTAGGTCAGATAATTTAATTTAACAAGTAAGAGAGAATGCACTACTTATATTGGAGATACAAACTTTTAAATTAGTTTCCAGCACTCTATTCAGAATAATGGATGCTCACAGAGCACAAGAGGACCCCACAGTAGAGTGAACAAGGGCCAACCTTCAATTCACATCCATAGTTTTCATGTTTTAGTTTGGTTCTGACTTAATGTCAAAGAAGACAAAGAATTTAGTTGTGAGCAATGACTTCACTAGTTTTTAGAATGATAAACTAAGAAGGCTCCCGAGGACACTGAGGATCAGAAAAGTTAGATGGTTATTTACCTCTCTCACTTTATTAATTGAATTTCTTGCACAATTTAATGATCCTCTCCATGTTTTGGTATTATCTTATATAAAATAGAGAAAATAAAATTGTCTTTAAAATGTTACTGAAAAATTAAATATATTTTAGAGTAAATGCTTTATTAACAGAGCACCTTAGGAATATAACATAATTGTTTTTCAAGTACTACTGCTTATGACTCTAAAAAGAACTCCAAATTTTATATTTTGGGTTTGCCTCTAAGAAAACACAGACCCTTTATTCAAGAAAGTATAGCTATCGTTCATACTGAGACCATGGAATATGTTCATTTGTGTATTCTTCTAAAAAGGATTCTATAGTATAATAAATAGTGTCTTTCACAAGATCATCAAAGCAAGCAAAGAGCAACCTTTATAAGGCTGATCTTTGTCAAGTTCTTTAATGTTAGAAAATGTCTTAAGAAGAAAAACCTTTAACAAATCAAATCAATGTCACGGCACAGCCTATGAATAAAACCTTATCACAGCCCTCTGGACTCTTAGTCAGGGCATCTTGGGCAAAATGCATTGCTAGACTAATGATACTTTGGAGGAATACACCATGCATTTGAAAAGTGTTTCTTATAAACTTTAAAAGAATATATGAGAAAGAATAGTTTTCATGCATTGTAATATTTGTGGTATGTCTCAAGTCCTAGGATTCCCTTCTGATATAAATAAATAAATAAATAAATAAATAAATAAATAAATAAATAAATAAATTCAATAACTTTGGTCCCAAGGTATCCTTATTTGACTCCTCCCATCACCCAGTCCATATTATCCATGGACAAACTGAATGAGTTATTCATAATGTAACAGCTCTTTGAATTGATATTGCCAAGTTAAAAAAAATGTTCTTCTCATAAAGACACATATAAAATACATAGAAATATGTATATAGGGGTACCTGGGTAGCTCAGTTGGTTAAGCCTCTGACTCTTGGTTTCGGCCAGTGTCCTGATCTCATGGGTCATCCTGGGATGGAGCCCTGCATGGGGCTCTGTGCTCAGCAGGGAGTCTGCTTGAAGATTCTATCCCTCTGTCCCTTCCTCCACTTGTGCATGCTCTCTCTCTCTCTCAAATAAATAAATAAATCTTTAAAATTTTATTTTATTTATTTATTTTAGAGAGAGGGAGCAAGAGTGAAAGAGTACACACACAAGTTGGGGGAGGGGTCGGGGGGAAGAGGGAGAGAATTCCAAGTAGACTCTGCACTGAGTGTGGAGCCCAATGCAGGGCTCAATTACACAACCCTGAGATCACAACCTGAGCCAAAACCAAGGGCCAGATGCTTAACCAACTGAGCCACCTAGGTGCCCCTAAAAGTATATATATTTTTAAGAGGAGGATGCCTTTTCCAGAATTAATGTATATAAAACAATGAGTGTCAATGAACCAACACTCTTCATCTTTATTTTCTTTGAGAACCAGGTGACCTGGTACTGATTTGGGGGGACCATCATTTTTTCACTTCTAAGTCTTACAGACTTTTCCCCAAGCCTCACATCAGAATTCTAAGAAGGAAAATGCAGATTTTCCAAACATTCAATCAGAGGGGATTTCTGTTGGGTTTATTCTGGAGTGAGAAAAAGGCAGTTCATTGATATTTGCCAAGGCTTCAAGTGTCTTGTTTTATAGATCATTATTGAGGGCCTACTATGAATCAGACCCTGTACTAGGCATTAGAGATTAAAAAAAAAACAACTGAGTGACTAATTTATGAATTGTTTGAGGGCAGTGCTCAGTGGTGGACACACACACATGTGAACATATTCAATTTACTTTCTGAGAGCTCAGGTAAATGGTTCAGGAGTAAGTTTCATTTTTTGTACTCTGTAATCTGCAGATTGAGTTATTATAGTAACAAAAATAATAATAAACATTTATTAAGTGGTAACAATGGCTAAATATCTGCTCTGTTATTTCTAATACCTAGAATAATTCTAAGGGGCAGGTGTTATTACACAATTTTACAGTTTCAAAAACTTAGATTTAGTAACTAGCTCAAGGTTGTATGAATATTAAATTTGTGAGTCAGCACTTACACCCAAATCTATCTTCAAAGGCTATTTATTTTCTTGACTAGTTCTATAAATATCATACCATCTATCACTATGAAATATCTTTTAGGAGTTGGGTAGTTTGGGTGCATCTTGCATGCTGCAGAAATTAATACAAGACAATTAATGAAGAAAAATATTTTACTTCATATGTTCAACTTAGTTTTCATTTTATTTCCAAAAAACATCTTATTTTACTTTCCACACTAGAAACAGAACTATTGTACTGTTCCTAATATATCAAACAAGAAGATAAGGACTAACGGGATGAGATGCCTCCTTAAGATCATACAACTGGGGTGCCTGGGTGTCTCAGTTGGAAGAGCACACAGCTTTTGATCTCCTGACCATGACTTTGAGCCTCACATTAGGTGTAGAGATTACTAAAAAAAATTAAAACAAAACCAAAAAATAACATAAGATCTTATAACAAGAATTTTATACACCCAGGAATGATATTTGCTTTTTTTTTCACTCCTTCTATTGAACATGTAATGTTGGATTATGTTATCCTCTATTTGGTTAGGGTGGAAACACATATTCCAGGATTACTTTCCCTGTATGGTTCTGAGCTAAAGTAGACGAAAGGAGGAGCTTGCTGAGCTCTAGAAGGCAGAGGTGAAGCAGAGGTTATTACAATCAGATATGGTGATAAAGAAACAAAGGTTAGTTGTTGGGACTCATGCAGTTCATCTTAACTACTGGCTTTGAAGTTCAGTAGCAACCCTCGGCCTATCACCAGATGTTTGACTAGAGATCCACAAAGACAGTAACTACACAGAGGCAATAGCTTCCCTATAACCTTTTTGGGATCTCCTCCGATGTGGTTCCATGTTTGGCATTTCATATTTACCTTCAAACTCCAATTTTTCACTCATACCAGCATTTCAGGCAAACTGATTTTTGACCCTCTGACCTCTAACTATCCCGTTCGGACATTCTTTTTCCCATTCCTCCTTCATCTGTGTAAGTTCAGTTCCTATAATCAATCCCAATTCCTCTAACACTCACAATGGCTTTACTGCCCTGAGCGAACTCTGACTGGTAGAGTTACTGTTCCTAGAAGTGATTCTACAGTTACTGAACCTTAAAGATTAAATTAGTTCTCTCTTTGACTAGATGCAAAAGGATTTAAGACTTTGATGTCACCAATTAATGAGACGGGTGTGGTTCATGGCATGCAGTGGCCAAACATTACTTAGATTATTATCTACCATCCTCTGGAGTCAAGTGCCCCTAGACAACAAGGCTTTGGGCAAGTAGCTAAAACAAAGAATGTGTTAATAAAAATAATGAGCGTAATGACACTTGGACTTGTTGGCTACAAAGGAGAACCTGAGTAAAGAAATGATAAGTTCAAGGTTTTAAATTCTCAGCTTATGATCTGGATAAGGAACCTGAAAGCTTTTATGACTACCCTAAAATAAACCCTTGTCTCTGATAGTCACAAGGTCAAGATTTCTGGAAAAAAACAAACAAACAAACCAACAAAAAAAAACAACCAACAATAAAGCTAGTCCTGAAGGGGACCAAATAACAATAAAAATTGAATTCACAAATTCAGTCTTTTAAGATTAGGACCGTTATTGGGAAGAATGGGGGGCAGTGCTCAAAATAAGAATGGAGACATATGGGCAAATACTAATGAAGCTGAATGCCTGCAACTTAAAATTCTGCTAAGCCTCTTTGCCAGTTGAGGTAGCCATTCTTCCTCTATCCAAAGAAATAACCCTTCCCTTTCCTAAATAACCTGTCATAGTCATTGTCTTTCAGGGTACTGCTGATCCTCTTCAGGTTTTACCCCACTGTCTCTCATTGATTGTAGATCAATAACCACCCAAACCATGCAGACCTCAGGGGTATAAAGTCCAGACACCAACAGATTTATAAGATGTTGTCAATTTATACTGAAAGAAACCTGGGAACAAATTATGGTATTGGGCCATAAAAGTGTTGGATTAGGCTGGAAGGAAAAAAAATGTTGAATTAGAGAAAATTTATTAGTAGAGATATACTAAGTAGAGATTCTGGATTCTGGTAGCTGGACAGGAGGCTGACAATGACTGTTACCAGTTTTCACAATTATTTGATTGAAACCTGAACTAAATAGTGGCCTACACTAAATGAAGCAAAGAATTCAGAACTTCCTTTGTGTACAGAAGCATAAGGTCCCTGAAGGCTTAGGATGATAGGAGTGTTTTAAGGTATGCTTTTATATGATTTCCTCACTTATCATCACTTATCACTAACTGTATTGCTATGTTGCCCTGGGAGGGTCCAGAGGACACCACCTTTGCCATTCTTTCAATGTATTGAGAGATACATTGCTAAGGGGAGCATTGTCACCCCTGAAGAGTTCTGTGGTGGCTCTTCTCCTTAGACCATGATTATGAGTGAGAAATGCTATCATAGAACTAGGTCCTTATAGATGGGTTCTTGAGTGACAAAAGGCCAAGTGGGGGGAGTTAACTACCAGAGACAAGATGGGAGTGGTAACCCGAATAGGCAATAGAGTCAGAACAGTGATCAGAATGGTTTGACCCTCAGACATCCTTGGTTTGGGCTTATTAATTGTGGTATCTCTGGAAGTAAAATAAATGAGAAGTCTTCAAAAGTCTCACTTCGTTGTGTGAACAGCAAAGCTTTGGGTTTGTTAACAGAGGTATGACTCAAATTACCCCATGTAGAGAGTCACAGTTGCTCACTTAGTGTCCTTTAAATGGATAAGAAGTCCATCCCCAATGGGGAAGAAACCAGCAACTCTGCCAACAATATATACTATAATATTCTGCCTTGTGTCCCCTCAAGGGCCCTGTGGTCACTGAACAGATTAACTATACATAACGAAAGAAATTATTCAGACCTTTCAGAGATTACTGGATACTACTTCTGACTGACATTAATTCTGGAGTCCCCAGACACCACAGTTGTTAACCAGTCATAGTCAGGACTTATAGCAGCCAGGAAATTAATTAATGGAATTTTGATTCAGGTTGATTTCACAATGAGCTAAATTGACCCTTCCATCTGGCCTGTGGTTATATTCTCAGTTCCAGAAAGAATAGTAGGAATAGGTATATGTAATAACTCTCAGAATCTTTACATGATTTTTATGATCTTTATAATGAGGACTATTATGAAAACCCCCAGTATTGCTCCTACCCACCCAAATAGTAATTTAAGAACTGTAGTGCATTTATAGAAGAATTTCAGAAATTAGTGCCACTATCAAGGACTTGAAGAATGTATAGGTGATTTCTATCATAATCCCTTTCGACTTGCCCATTTGGTCTGTGAAGAAATCTTGGAGAATGATAGGTTATCATGTGCTTAATCTAGTGGCGATTCAAATTTCAGCTACTGTTCTACTAGCATCTAGCATCTGGTAGACAATTACTGATCTGTGGAATGTCTTTTCTTTATACATGTTAAAAGAGACTGTCAGAACAGCTTGCTTTCATCTGGCAGGACCAGCAATACACTGTTGCTGTCTGCTTCAATTCTCCAGCCCTCTATAGAGTTGTCCAAGAGTCAACAAGGAAAGGGCCAAACAGTCAATATTTTACATTTCTAGGGAGTATATAGTCTATATTCTACATTGTTATTTGTGTTTCTTAAAAACCTTTTAAAAATGTAAAAATCATTTCTAGCTCATAGTTCTACCATGTATAAACAGGACATGGGCAGATTTAACCCATGATTCATAGTTTGTTGACCCCTCATCTGATAATCCAAAAGGACCTTGATTATATCTCCATCGCATAGGACCTCATACTGACCCACCTTGTTGATAATATTATGCTGATTGGACCTGGTGAATAGGAAATTGCAATTACCCTATTAACCTTAGTAAAGCACAAGTGTATTAGAAGGTGGGAGATAAATCCCACAAAAATTTATTCCTGCTTCTACGGTGATTTATAGGGATCTATTGGTCTTAGCATATTAACATAACCTTTCCAAGGTAAAGGAAAACTGCTGCATTTGGGTCCTCTTTCCTGTAAGAGTTTCCTTGCATTTTGGAGGTAATATGTACCTCATTTTGGCATGCTAATACAACACATTTATCAGTTAACACATAAGATTGCCATTTTGAGTGGGGCCCAAAGTTACAGATAATTCTCTGATCTCAAGGTGCTCTGGATATTGGATCATGTTGCCAGAGCAAATCCTATGATGCTTTGAAGAGTCATTGGCAAAAGGCATGTTGTATAGAGCCTTTGATGGGCTTTCATAGGTGAATCACAATGTAGTTCATTAAGATTTTGAAGCAAAACTTTTTCATATCTATTTATTTTCCTTTTGAAAAAAAACAGCTCCTGGTTTGCTACTAGGTACTAGTAGAAACAAAACACTTGATTACGGACCACAGTGTGCTTCCGAGACATGTGACCTGACCTACTGCTTATTAACTAGGTATTTTCTGATCCACTCAACCATAAAATTGGCCATGCACAGAAATACTCCATCATCAAACAGAAGTGATATATATGACTCAACTTGAGTATGTCCTGAGGCTTCTATTCCTGGTACATTTACTTCTCTCTCTCCCCCTCCTATGGCAGTATGAGGAGTTCCTCATGCCTGAGGGGAGAAAATAAGGCCTGATTACAGAGAGTTCTGTACCAAATGCTGGAACCACCTGAAAATTGAAAACTGCAGCACTATAACCCTATAGGCTCTGAAGGGCAGTGGTAAACGGACAATTTTTCAGTGGCAACATTGAGCAGTACACCTCTTAGCTCATTTTCTGTGCAAGAAAAAATGACTAGAGACACAGATCTGTCCGTACTTATTCACTGCAAGTGGCTAAAGGTGTGGCTATATGGTCAGGGAGTGAAAAGGAACCGATGGCAAAACAGGTGACAAGGAGGCCTGGGAAGAGCTGGGCATCATATATGAAGATATTTGTGTTTCCTGTGAATGCTCATGAAAAGCCACCCACTGCAGAAGAGCTTTCAATAAATTGATGGTCTAACCAAAATGACAACATAGGAGACCCCAGCCTCTGTCCCCCAGTAAAGATCAGCAATTAGCCAATAATCCATGAACAAAAACAACGGTGAGGGTGCTCTAGAGTCCATGTAAGTAACCCCATAGAACAGAAAACCTGATAATAACTGCCCAACAATAGAAGAGGACAGCTTCCTTTTACCTGCACCCTCCCATCCCCCAAGCTGGCTTTGCAGCAAGAGGAAACATCCCAGCTGGAAAGAGTTCTCATCCCTGGGAAAAGAAGAACAGGGTGAGCAATCATTTTCTCCAGCCTTTTGGGGCACTGCATGGAGGTCCCACTTTGATTTCACCCCACCAGGAGCAGCAAGATTGAGGGCTATAAACGAGCTAAAAACAAGGAAGAAAAGGAAGGACTATCAGTAGCAGACATACAATGGGAATGATTGCAGCTCACAGTGACCTGCTCTGCAGACAAAACCAGCAGATTTCACCACTGAAGAAACTAATGGGCAGCACAGTTATAGTGGATCCCCTGCAGATTTCACCAGCTTCTGCCCCAGAGGTATAAAGCATTTTCTGACACCAGCTCCCTCCTTCCTCTGCCTGTCACCCATGCCAGAGCCTGCCAACCAAATAGCAATCAGCCCAGGCTCTGTGACTATACAAGTGAAGGATGTCAGCCTAGATACCCACCACCATGCACATACTCTGGGATGGCTCCTCCAGCTTTGCATTTTCACCCCACTGGCCTGACGCTTGCTGCCAGCCTCCGCTGCAGTACCTACACACTGGGGAAGACTGATGCCATGGGAGAGCATGCCAGCAATCAGGACCCCCACAGCTGCCAGTGAGCGTATATTTGGCCCTGGCCCTTGCTGTCTATCCTGGTCTCCAACACTGTGTCTTTGCATCTGGCTCCTGCCACTACACAGGCGCCTGCAGCAGGCTCCTGTAGATGAGTGTGGATATAGGTAAGTGTACAGTCAGATTCAGAATACTCTAATACTTTAGTATGGTGGCATATTAACTATTTAACTTTAGTATACAAGTTAAAGGACAAAAGTATTAGCCATAGCTACAATAATTTGTTAAAGGATACATGAGATAAAAAGACGTAAATTGTGACATCACAAACATAAAAGGGGCTAAAAGTGTAAATTATTTCATATTCAATTGAGGATAAATTGTTATCAGCATATAAGAGATTGTTATAAGATGTTTTGTGTAAGCGCATGGTAAGCACAAAGTAAAAACCTACAGTAGATTCACAAAAGATAAAGAGAAGGGAATCAAAGTGTACCACTATAGTAAATCATCAATTCTCAAAAGAAGGCAGCAAGAAAGGAAGAAAGGAACAAGGGAACTACAAATTAATAAGATCATAAGAACAATTAATAAAATGGCATTATTTGTATTATTAATAATTATTAATAACATGTCAATAATTAATTTAAATGTAAGTGGATTGAATTCTTCAGGGAAGGGTTGTAGACTGAATAGACATATAAAAAAACAAGACCCAACTATATGCTGCTTATAACAGACTAACTTTAGCTTTAAGTACTCCCTTAAACTCAAAGTGAAGAGATGGAAAAAGATATTCCATACAAGTGGAAACCAAAAGAGGGTAGAGTTGGCTATACCAATACCAGACAAAACAGACTTTAAGCCAAAAGTGATAACAAAAGACAAGGAAGGCCATTATATAATAATAAAGCAGTCATCCATCAAGAAAATACAATAATCATAAATACATATGCACCCAAATCAGAAGACCTATAGAGACCTATAGATATTAAACAAATATAACAGATCTGAAGAGAGAAATAGACAACAATACATAAATAGTAGGGGATTTTAATATCTGATTTTCAACAATGGATAGATTATCCAGACAGAAAAATCACCAAAAAACATTATCCTTGAATCTCACTTTAGATCAAATGGACCAAAGAGATAGATACAGAACATTCTATCTAATAACAGCAGAATACACATTCTTCTCAAGCACATATGCAACATTCTCAAGGATAGGTCACTAAAGAAGTCTTAGGAAATTCAAGAAGATTTAAATGATACCAAGTATCTTTTCTGACACCATGGTATGAACTAGAAATACATAACAGGAGGAAAGCTGGAAAATTTACAAATTAAACATCACATTCCTGAACAACCAATAGATCAAAGATGACTAAAAAGGAGATTTAAAATCTTGAAACAAACAAAAATGGAAACAACCATATTCAAGATTTAAAATCTTGAAACAAACAAAAATGGAAACAACCATATTATAACCAATGGGATGCTACAAAAGCAGTTCTTAGAGGGAAGCTTATAGAGATGAATGCCTATATTAATAAAAAAACAAAGATCTCAAATAAACAACTTAACTTTATACCTCTAGGAACTAGAAAATGAAGAACAAACTAAGGCCAAAGTTAGCAGAAAGAAGGAATTAAAAATTCGAGAGCAGAAATAAATGAAATAGAGACCAGAAAAACAATAAAAATGATTAACAAAGTTAAGAGTTGTTTTTTAAAAATATAAATAAAATTGACTAAATTTAGCCAGACTAAGAAAAAGAAAGAAGATGCAAATAAAAACAGAAATGAAAGAGGACACATTACAACTGACACTACAGAAATACAAATAATCGTAAGAGATCACTATGAATAATTATACACCAATAAATTGGATAATCTAGATGAAGTGCATAAATTTCTAGAAATATACAACTTACTAAACTGAATTAGGAAGAAAAAGAAAATTTGAACAGAACAATAGTGAGTAAAGAGGTTGAATCAGTAACCAAAACCTCCCAACACAGAAAAATTCAGGACCAGATGATTTCACTGGTGAATTCTACCAACATTTAAAAAATTGACACCAATCCTTCTCAAACTCTTCCAAAAAATTGAAGAAGAGGGAATATTATCAAACTCATTTTACAAGGCCAGCATTACCCTGATACCAAAGCCAGGTAAGGCTACTACAAGAGAAGAAAATTATAGACCAACAGCCTTGATGAATATAAATGCAAAAATTCTCAACAAAATATTAGCAAACTGAATTTAACAGTATATTAAAAGAATGATGCTTCATGATCAAATGGGATTTATCCATGGGCTGCAAAGATGGATCAACATCCACAAATCAATACATATGATACACTATATTAATAGATTGAAAGACAAAAATCATGTGATCATCTCAGAAGATGCAGGAAAAAAAGCATTTGACAAAATACAATATCTTTTCATGATAAAAATGATGAACAACTTAGGAATATGAGGAACATGCTTAAACATAATAAAAGCCCTATATGACAAGTCCATGGCTAACATCATACTCCGTGATGAAAATTTGAAAGCTTTTCATCTAAGATCAGGAATAAGGCCAAGACCCCATTCATACCACTCTTCTTCAATAGTCCTGGAAGTTCTAGCTAGAGGAATTAGGCAAGAAAAAAAATATGTCATCTAAATTAGAAGGGGAAACATAAAATTGTCATTATTTGCTGATGATATGATCTCATATATAAAAAATCCTAAAGACTCCACCAAAGTGATAAACTAGAATTGATAAACTAATTCAGTAAAGTTGTATGGTACAAAATCAACACAGAGATATCATTCATGCGCTAACAAAGAAACATCTGAAAAAGAAATAAAACAATCTCATTCACAATAGCATCAAAAAAACCCAAAACAGGGCGCCTGGGTGGCTCAGTTGGTTAAGCGACTGCCTTCGGCTCAGGTCATGATCCTGGAGTCCCGGGATTGAGTCCCATATCGAGCTCCTTGCTCAGCAGGGGGTCTGCTTCTCCCTCTGACCCTCCCCCCTCTCATGTGCTCTCTCTCTCTCATTCTCTTTCTCAAATAAATAAATAAAATCTTTAAAAAACAAACAAAACAAAACAAAACAAAATACTTAGGAATAAATTTAACCAAGGGTGAAAAATCTGTACCCTAAATATTATAAGACTGCCACAAAAGAAATCAAAGAAGACACAAACAAATGCAAATATATTCTGTGTTCAGGGATTAAAAAAATTAGTATTGTTAAAATGTCCCCATGACCCCAAATCATCATTCAATGTAATCCCCATCAAACTCCAATGGCATTTTTCACAGAGATAGAAAAACAATCTTAACATTTGTGTGGAACTGGAAAAGACCCTAAAGAGTCAAAGCAACCCTGAGAACAAAGACCAAAGCTTGAGGCATCACACTATCTGATTTCAAACTATACCACAAAAGCTAAAGTAATCAAGATAGTATGGTACTGGCATAAAAACAGACATATAGGCCGGTGGAACAGAATCAAGAGCCCAGAAATAAACCCAATAAATCCCTGCATATATAGTCAACTACTATTTGTCAAGGAAGCCAAGAATACTCAACAGGGGAAGGATAGTCTGTTCAGTAAGTGGTGTTTGGAGCTGGATAATCACATGCAGAAGAATGAAATTGTCACCCTATCCTATACCATTCACAAAAATTAACTCAAGATGGATTAGACTTATACATAAGAACAGAAACTGGGAAACTCCTAGAAGAAAACTTCAGGAAAAGTCTCCTTGATATAAGTTTTGGCAATGAATTTTTGGATATGACACCAAAAGCATAATCAACAGAAGCAAAAATAAATAAATGAGACTGCATAAAACTACAAAAGCTTCTGTACAGCAAAAAAAAAAAAAAAAAAAAAAAGTCTACAAAATGAAAGGCGACCTATGGAATGGGAGAAAATATCTGCATGCCATATACCTAATAAGGAGTTAATATCCAAAATATATAAAGAACTCATACAACTCAACTTTTTTCCCAAAGTAGACATATCAATGGCCAATGAGTACATGAAAAAAGGTGCTTGATTTCACTAATCATTAGGAAAGTGCACATCAAAATCACAATGAGCTATCACCTCACACCTCTTAGAATGGCCATCATCAAAAAGATAGGAAATAACAAGTGTTGGTGAGGATATGGAGAAAAAAGAACTCTTATGCACTGTTGGTGGGAATGTAAAATGGCAGAACCATTATGGAAAACAGTATGGAGGTTCCTCAAAAACTCAAAATAGAACTACAGTATGATCCAGCAATCCCATTTCTGGGTATATACCCAAAGGAAATGAAAACAGGATCTCACTAAAGAAATATCTGCACTTCCAAGTTCATTTCAGCTTTATTCACAATTAGCCAAGATATGGAAACAACCTAACTGTCTGCCAATGGATGAATGGATAAAGATGTGGTGTGTGTGTGTGTATAAATATATAGATATAGCTGACATCTACCTTTGTCAATAGTATTCAGTCATGAGAAAGAAGGAAATCCTGCCATTTGCAATAGCGTGGATGAAACTCAAAAACATTATGCTAAGTAAAATAAGTTAGACATAAGAAAGACAAATATTATATGGTATCACTTACATGTGGAATCTAAAAGACTGAACTCAGTACAGAGTAGTGTTTACCAGGAGCTGGGATTAGGGGAAATGGGGAGATATTGGTCAAAGGGTACATACTTCCAGTTTTAAGATGAATAAGTTCTGGGGATCTACAATACAGCATGGTGATTTCAGTTAATAATACTTTAATATATATATATATGTGTGTGTGATATATATATATATATGAAAGTCACTAGGAAAGGAGATCTTAAATGCTCTCATCACAAAAAAATGGTAATTATGTGACATGATGGCAGTGTTAATCATCTTGCAGTACATAAGTGTATCAAGCAACACATTGTATACCTTAAATTTATACGTTATACGTCAATTGTATTTCCATAAAGCTGGAGTAAAAGAAAAAAACACAAAAAAGTAAACATTAAACGAATAAATAAACAGATGGCCTGTTCTGTGCATGTCATGCAGCCTTCCTTCTCTGTCTTTGCCACATGGTCTCATGACTATTGCTATGGTAATGGTGGTTTTACGTGGGTTCATCTACATGGGTTTCCACTCACCAAATTCAAGATATCAGTAGTTACTGCTGAGTGCTCAACTGGCCCACAGAGAGTGAAAATAAGCACTTATTTATTCCTCTACTTCCTGACTGAACCTAAGACATCTTTTGCACAGCACATTCTTCAAATGTTAATGACTGGATATAATTAATCTGCATCTTGTAACCCTTCAAAGGTTTGGAAAATTGATTTACCTTAAATAATCATAAGTATTTTGAACTCATTACAATTGAAGTGATTTTTTTAGTAGAAAGAGTGATGGAATCTAATCCTTATCCAAGACTTTATATAACCATAGCAAATAGTTTTCCTACATAGCAATACAAATAGTGCTCCATCAAATATTTAGAAGTGTTCCATCAAAACCCCATGGTTTTGGCTAATATTCTACAGAGAACAGAAAATAAGCAAGACTAGCTGATTTAAAGCTCTCTAGTGTCTAGAGACTGTCTTGCAAACCCTCAGGTATAATATTTATTCCCCTTGCCCATCATGATTTACTCTATAATTTATAATCACACTTGAACTGTCAGTTCTAAATCAAAGAGCATTTTTGAGATGGTAACACAATCCTGTAGAGGACTACTAAATCTCTCCCTTAAGCACATTTGAACTTTCCAATACTCCTTGGGGAAGACTCAAGATGCAGCACCATGGTATGCAAGCTACTTATGTGAAAACATTATGATTTTTGCTAATTGGACCATTAAAATATAGGTTTCGATAAAATTTGAACTATTCTTTGAATAGGCTCAAGTTTGATAACCAGAATTGAATGCTTTTTTACACCATACTCTGTAGAGCTAAACACATCAGCGTATTCAGCCAGGCAATAAATTTGTGTTGGCTGATCAGAGATGATTGATTTGTCAGGTCAAGCCAAATCTGCTCTGAACCATCTAAATACCAACTAACTGGACAGAGGATAAAATTAAAAAATATTATTGACATTTCTGGACAAAGTCAGTGGCATTGAAGACGTAAAAGGAAATTAGAATTCTGTTTCTCTGATGAAGCCAATAGGATGCCATGTTAGATGGGTGTGGAATACCAGGGAGAGGAAGGAACTGGGGATGACATCACTGCTTTCGTCAGATTGACTTGCCTGATCAGAATCGAAGCTAGTGTAATGTGTGGAAGAAGAAGGAAAGGAGTCAAACATCTATAAACCTGTGCTTATTCTTTTCAACATCAGTTGCTTTTGAAACGTAGGACAGCCATGCTCAGGGTTGAAAAGCAAAGGTGCTGACAACTATATCTAAATTGAAAATAATTGGATGCTTGTGTGTCAAAGTCCTGAGGCAGATAAAGCCAAATATCTGAACATCAATGGTAAGGCAGTGGATCAGAAGATAACCCATATCTCCTGTGTCCCTCTATATTTCTACCTTCTAAAGGCTCGTTTTGGATTCATAGTGTTCCTTCATAACCCAATGAAGCCAAAGCCTTTTATTATAGTATGTTAATAGCACTGGACAATTCAGCTAAGACCCCTGGAATTGAAAGGAGTCATCTTTAAAGGCTTGAGAGAATGTGAGAATCTAAAATAACCCTTGGCAAATCCCTCACTAAAAAGAAAATATTGGAAAATATTCCTAAGCCAAGTATCTGAGTATAAAGAACTTTTCTAAGTTAACAAGAAGGTGAAGATAATAATTGGAAAAGCACAAATCAGTCACTTTGATGTGGTAATTAGATTACAAATTTGTGCATGTAATTCTCACAGAAGAAGAATTAAAAAAAAAAAAAAAGACTCTGCTAAATCTCACTCAAGGTTTATCCCCAAAAGATACTGAAATAAGAGACACACATCATTTCTTGACATGGAATTTAGTTATTTTTAAATTAACATTCTATATATTTTGACTGCAGTTTAGTATTCAGACTTAAGAAATCCCTCAAGGGATGAATATATTTTATATTAAGAGTTTTCAATTTCATTCCAGCCTTTTGACGACACTACAGTCTGATACGAAACATTACAGATCCTGGGCACTAAAAAATGATTCTACACTCCACCTTGGAAATAACCAACTTCTAATTGAGTTCTGGGAGGCAGTGTTATAGCATCTAGAGCGTGGTCTGTCATCAGTGATCTTGGTCAAAATCTAGCTTGTTCACATCCTAGTTTTGTGAATTCAGGAAAGGATATTTAACTTTTTTGAGTGTCAGTCTCCTGCTTCCTAAAATGGGGATCACAATAGCTATTATATGATTTGCTGTGGTTATCAAACGCAATAACCTATTTAAAGCAATAGTAAATGCTCAATATGCATTCATGTAGTTTTCTCTCCTACCATTCTTCTCCTTTTTCCATCATAAAAGAATTAAGATTAGATTCAACGGCAAGTGACTGAAAACCCAAAATAACAGTAGCTTGAAGACAGAAGTTTATTTTCCTCTTCTGAAAATGTAGGCAGACCAGAGCTACCATAATGGTTCTGTGATCACCAGCTCATGGTTCAGTAGAGCTCTCCAATTTATCACAAAAATATCAGAGGGGAAAAGGGTGGGAGGTGACTGCATGTCTTCACCTCGGGGTAACTTCTTAGAATTCAGACTCAGTACACCTGCTGCTGGGTGAACTGGGGAGACCCCGAGCCCTGAGGTCTCAGCCCAGCTTGTCTCAAAGATGTTGCAGAAGGCTCTTGGATTCCTCATGAGAAAGAATTCAAGGACAGATGCGGCACAATTGGCAAGCCATAGGAGTGAGAAAGTTTATTAAAGTGAAAATACACTCCAGAGACATGAGAGTGGGTGAACTCAAGAAAGAGTGCTATGTCCTAGGGGTTCAGGTTTCTACCTGTTATGGATAGTTGTTTACAAGGGGGTGGAATATTCATTACTTGGGGAGGGGACTTTTTGAAGCAGGATTTCACATGTTGCCCGCCCTCCCTTCCTTCCTTCCTTCCTTCCTTCCTTCCTTCCTTCCTTCCTTCCTTCCTTCCTTCCTTCCTTCCTTCCTTCCTTCTTTTTCTTAAATATTTTATTTATTTATTTGAAGGATAGAGAGAGAGAGTGGGGGAGGGAGAAGGACAAGCAGACTCCATTCAGAATGCAGAGCCCGAAAAAGGGCTCGATCTTATGACCCTGAGATCATGACCTGAGCCGAAACCAAGAGTTGGTGCTTAACTGACTGCACCACCTAGGTACCCCATCATGCCTTTTATTTCTTATTTGGTCAGGGGTTTCCAGGATATTCTGTCAGCCATCTTGGGCCTGTCTGGTTTGACCTGGCTTCTTGTGGCTTTGTGTTGGAGTGCTGCTGGGACATGCCTCTGACTTCGCTGATAGCTGGCCATGACTTCCTCTTTGCTTAGCCTTCAGAGCCCCTATTAGAACCTCACTAACTGCCTCTAACACACCTATTTTAATCCCATTGGACAGGTCATTTAGTGACAAGGCTGCAGTGATGGCTAATTTTAGGGGGCAACTTGATGTGGTCATGAGGTGTCCAGATATTTGATTAAACATTATTTCTGGTGTGTTTTGAAGGTGTTTGAAGGTGCAATTATATTAGCATTTGAATGGGTAGACTGAGTAAAGCAGATTGCCCTCCCAGTGTGGGTGGGCCTCATTCAATCCACTGAGGGCCTGAATACCACAGAATTCTAGAGGAAGGAAGAATTTCTATCTCTGTCTGACTGCCAAGCTGGGATATAGGTGTTCTTCTGCCCTTAGACTGGGACTTAGGCCATTAGCTCCCCAGTTCTCAGGCCTTCGGACTCAGGTTCTAACTCCACCACCAGCTGGGTCTAGCAGATTGTTCCATAATTGCGTGAGCCAAATCCTTATACTAAACCTCTTTATGTACGTATATATCCCCTCTTTATACATAAATATGTCAAAAGCTGGGAAATGTAGTCTTTAAACATGTGATCAGGGGCGCCTGGGTGGCTCAGTCGTTAAGCGTCTGCCTTCGGCTCAGGTCATGATCCCAGGATCCTGGGATCGAGTCCCACATCGGGCTCCCTGCTCGGCAGGAAGCCTGCTTCTCGCTCTCCCACTCCCCCTGCTTGTGTTCCTGCTCTCACTCTCTCTCTCTCTGTCAAATAAATAAATAAAATCTTTAAAAAACAAACAAACAAACAAACAAAAAAAAACCATGTGGTCATATGCGCAGTTAGAAACAGGTATTTTTTTTTTTTTTAAGTTTTATTTTGATCGCTATGGAAGAATGGAGAGTAGAAAAGATGGAAAACCCTAAGCCGCTAATATACTTCTATTCCACCTCTGCTACCACAACCTGATTGGAGTCAAATATTTCAGTGGAATTATAACAAATGGTCATTGCAAAGAAAAGTATAGCTTTATCTCTATAAAACCAAATTACTCTTTGATCAATGGACTGATTTGATTCAATGGAAAGATTGAATCATCTGTTGATTTGTCATTGTATAGGATGAGTCCAAATGGAATTATATAACTTTATTAATAATCCACATAGTACATGGCTTTATTTATGTCTGTATTAGCCCCAATAGCAGAGAAATTTAGAAAATAGTGAAGAAAAATCAGTATAATTTCACAGCTAGAGACATCAACTTTGTAGTAATAATAAAAAGCTTTATTTTTAGGAGAATGAGTTGAGATGTTAAATTGAAAAATTACTCACATATTTCCTCCAAATAAAAAAGAAAAAAAAAGAAAAAGTAAGATGTGTCTTTGCACTAAGAATCCAATTAACAGATGAAAACCACCAGCTAAATCAGTTTTCTGCTTTCATACGGGGAGAATTGGCTGGATAATCAATTTAATTGTACATAAATGGGCCTGTAGGGAAGTAAAAATAAATTTGGCAGGAATATATTTTACTCCGGGGTTTGGGAATGTGAGTTAGAGGAACAATGTGGGTTTGAAGTGAAATTGCACGTACTTATGTCTATGGATGTAACAGGTTTCCATTTAGCTGGAACCTGAAATTTCATCTTCTTTGGTCATGTGATACCTGGCCTTTTACCCTCTGACTTGGGCCTGATCAGGCCTGGAGACAGGAGGGGGTTCTAGGTCAGATCTTCCCCCAAGAAATTTGGCCTTCAAGACTTTGCTGTGAAATAATGAGAGAGTGAATGATTTCCATAAAGCTCTTTCTAGCTCTAGGATTCTCTGCCCCTATGACTTCATGACTTGAATTTTCTGACAATCTACTCAGTGCTTGGCATAGGATAGAAGCATTTTGTCCAAGGTGACACGAAGTTGCCGTGGCATCTCTGCTTGGTGCGATCCTTCTAACATTGGAAAATCTCTGCCTGTTGCTAGTGCAGTGTTATTTTGAATTTGTATGGTTTCTCACTGCTGCCATTTAAATGATAACAGCAGGTTCAAGTGATTTGCAAACTGTCAGAAAAGTGACCTCAGACACCCCCATCATTTTCAGTGACTGTAGTATACCCTTAGGCTAAAGCCCCAGCAGAATTTTAAATAAAGCAGGATAAATCAAGCTAACTTCCCCAATCTGACACTTCCAACAGTCAAGTCAGCATCCGCCTCATTGGAGTCCCTGTTCTGTTAGAAACACCACATTACCTGCAGAGGGTCACCCAAGCACTGTCATGTTTGAAGGAGAAAAATGTATTATAACATCTACTTTAAATTTCCATTATTAATATCCTATTGTAACAGTCGAAGGGTCCTTTCCTTCTCCTAGTCCCGAATGTATTGAGGATATATTTAATACACTTACAATAATTGATTATTTTCATAGTTTCTTTCTTTTTAAAATATGACTTTTCTACCAGAATTTTTTCTCTTGAAGGGCAGGGGGCAAGCCTACCTTACTTGACATTGTTTTCCCTGGTGCCTAAAACAGTGTCTGGCCCATAATTGGTGCTTAATAAATATAAGCTGAATGTATGAATTAATCAATAAATAAATCCAAATTCGAAGGGAAGGTCTTATGTGGCGAGTAAAGAAAGTAGCATGGTTGGGGGTTAATAATCAACCTATTTAATAGGTACCACTGCATTATTCTGACATAGCCATGACCTTCTACCAAGTTGGGCAAATTTCCGCCCACCATTAAATTCTCTTGTTTAATTTGGTTTCAGGGCACATCATTTTTCTCTCTGTGGTAATAAACTTTTTACTGTGCTATATAGATTTTCTAGATGTATGTAAATGTACCCAAGATGGCTCATTTTATTATCAATTTCCCCAACTGCTGGCTCTCTAATCATTAACTAATTGTCTCTGTGCTCTATTTACAACTTAGCCACCTTCTTGCTAATTTTTGCTGACACAGTGGAGGCTCCTAAGAACTGGACTAACCTCTGGCTGCTCACTCAAGAGCCACAGGTGGGAAGAAGATCGATTGAGTTGGCCTTTGTGTTCAAGAAAACCTCAACAGCGTTCTGAGTGATTTGTCTAATGAGGCATCATTAATTGACAATGGGCAGGTGGATGAAGAAGTTCCTCTACTATGACCATGATTTTCCTAAAATGGACCAGAGCTTAGAAAAACAGAAGCATGTGTGAGAGTGGAATGAATGATGGACTAAAGATTAATTTGGGGGCTAAGGTAAGAAACTGAGGCAGCTTCCTCACATTTCTGGTCATGTGTGAAGTTTATATAAGATGGAAATACACATTTAGGGGTGCCTGGGTGGCTCAGTCGGTTAAGTGTCTGATTGATTCTTGGTTTCAGCTCAGGTCATGATCTCAGGGTCCTGAGATCGAGCCCCACGTCAGGATGTGCACTTAGCACAGAGTCTACTTGTCCCTCTCTTTCTCATAAATAAATAGAATCTTTTAAAAAAATGGAAATGCACATTTTAAGGAACAACCTAGTTCCTTAGTTAATTAAGGTAGTTAGGACAGGCCGCACGGAAGCTCCAAGAAGTCACAGAAACTAACCGGGCTGGAAAACAAGCATGACAGGCAGAGGGAACAGAAACGTGAGGAGCTGATCTGGGAGTGGGCTAGGGGCATTGGAGGAAGCTAGCGGGAGCAGTGCTGCTCGGGTGGAGGGGGCCAAGGGAGAGCGCCGAAAAGGGGATGAGCTCAGCAAGGTGGGCATGGCCAGGGGAGAAGTACTAGAGCAGGTCAGAATCTTTTGGGGATCTTAACAACTTTGGCTTTTGGTGGTAGAGAGGGGACAAATCATGACACAGAATTTCAATCTAGTTGATACATTGATCTAAGAAGAGCAGGAATAACTCCCAGGTTATGTTGGGAGTAGAGGACCTACCTACATATGCATATTTTTTTAATTATTAAAAAAGTCAGTGAATTAGATGTGCATTTCATATTTACTAATATTCACTACGTTGGAATTCTTGGGATTCCTCGACTTGTTTTCTTGGAGGTTGGTGTGGAAAGGTTTTGGTTGGTTTTCAAGGGAGCTCATTGTCTTTCTCAAGGGAACATGTCAAGGAAAAGGTTAGGGGGAGGAACCCACATGGAAAGATACACTAAAAGGGAGCAGAATTGGGATCTGGTGTGAAAACACCATGGATTAGTGGGGGCCATCGGAAAATGAGTACCCCATTTTAGCGGAGCTGATACTGTTTACTGTTGCCAAAAACAAATATATCATCTGGCATCGAATAACCAAACAAGAAATAAACTTGGTGTACAAATGAATCTAACAAAATTTCTAAGTCTTTAGCTGCCTGGCCTACTGAGGGACTGAGGTGGAAAGTAATGTAATCACACTCCTTGGGACGCCACAAAGCTGTTTCTCATTTTGCAGACTAAAAATATAGAGAAGAATCAGGAAATATAAAAAACACATGATTTTTGCTACCCAGCAAAAAACCTTTACTAATGTCTTTCATGATTTCTTCCAGATTTTTTTTTTTAAATAGTTGATCCTATGGTCTTCTTTGGAACTGAGGTCACAAGTGCCTTGAACATAATATGTGTTCAGGGACCATTAGTTCAATGCATATGTCGTGTCATATTTTATGTCTTGATCCCCCAGCATGCTCTCGTCAGGTCGTTGAAGACCTTCTATAGACTTCACTTTAATTAACTACATGTACTTTTCCTATTATATGAGAGGCAGTACTGGGTATTGGTAAGAACACAGAGTCTGCAATAATATGAGTCTGGTTTGAATCCTGAATCAACCACATAGTTCCTGGGTGTCTTGGGAAAGTTCCATTATTACTCTGAGGTCCGTTTCTTCCTCTGGAAAATGAGGGAAGTGACATCTACCACATAGGGTTTTTAGGAGCGTTGAAATCATATAAGTAAACCGTGTGGCACATTCCCAGAGACCTAACAATGATTTGATAAATAAGTGATAGCTATTATTACTACATTACCCTACGGTAATACTTATTGCCTACTATTTTTTTCTGGTTTTTCACTATGAAAATAATTCTACATGAACATCTTTGTAGTAAAATTTGTTCTCATGTATAAATATTTTTATGAGGGGCGCCTGGGTGGCTCAGTCGTTAAGCATCTGCCTTCAGCTCAGGTTGTGATCCCAGAGTCCTGGGATCAAGCCCCACGTCGGGCTCCTTGCTCAGTGGGAAGCCTGCTTTTCCCTCTCCCACTCCCCCTGCTTGTGATCTCTCTCTCGCTGTCTTTCTCTCTGTCAAAAAAATAAATAAAATCTTTAAATATATATATATATTTATGAGGAATAATCTTTAAAAATGGAATTAGTGGATCGCAGAATATATGCATTTAAGAAATTATAATACATCAGGGGCATCTGGGTGGCTTAGTCAGTTAAGCCTCTGCCTTCGGCTCAGTTCATGATCCCAGGGTCCTGGGTTGGAGCCCTGGGTCTGGCTCCTTGTTCAGTGGGGAGTCTGCTTCTCTCTCTCTCTCTCTGCTTCCCAGTTATACTCTTTCTCTCTTAAATAAATAAATAAAATATTTAAAAATAAAAAAGAAAGTAATTGTAATACATCAAAGCAAATTACTTTTTAAAAAGGTGTAGCTGTTTAATTGTATCCCATCATCCTTAAACATTTGCTAATAGGCAAAACAAACAACAAATAAATTATCTGATTGTTGCTTTATTTTTTTTTCCTTCATTAATGATAACAAGCAATTTCTGTTTTTAGCCATTTTTGTGGGTTGTCTTTTCATGTTCTTGGCTTTTTGTTTTATGGTGGGGGGCTGGGGGGGAGCAGTCATTTTTTTTTTTCTTCCTATTGATTTGTATGAGCTTTTTATATGAAAATGGAATTTGAGGGGCTCCTGGGTGGCTCATTTGGTTAAGCGACCGCCTTCGGCTCAGGTCATGATCTCAGGGTCCTGGGATCAAGCCCCGCATCAGGCTCCCTGCTTGGCAGGAAGCCTGCTTCTCTCTCTCCCACTCCCCCTGCTTGTGTTCCCTCTCTCGCTGTGTCTCTCTGTGTCACATAAATAAATAAAATCTTAAAAAAAAAAAAAAAGAAAATGGAATTTGAGATTATTGTTGAACAGAACATTTCAAAACACGAAGTTTAGATTTAAGGCATTTTATGGCAGATCATTTTACTTTCTACTATATTAAATGAGGGTGAATTACTTTTTCTTCTTCTCTCTTTAGAGACTTTGCTTGTTAAGGAGTTTTAAAGGTTAGCCCTCAACACTGTCTGTTAAATTATATTTATTATATCTTACATTGGTGCAATTAATATAGATATAAAATTATACACCAGGTCTAGTGTCACTTATAATTGTGCTACTAATACAGCAGATTCTTGGAACTGTTTGTGTGTGTGTGTGTGTGTGTGTATTCTGCACTATTCATCTGGTTCAAAGATCTTTTAAAAAAAATAGTAAAACTGCAACAAAATCTCCATGAAATCAAATTTTATGACACTATGGGATTTAGCAGGTTTTGATTGTATTTGAGGAAACAATGAAAAGTGTAGACTCGATATGTAGATTTAGTTCTCTCCCTGCCCCAGTCTATTTCCTTTCCTAAGTGAACGGCACTAGTATTATAACTTATGATTCCCGAGTGTCTGATTAATTCTCAGTAGTAGGAGTGAACAAGCAATTTGTGACTGCCCTCCCAAAAGGCAAAATCCCTGTGTCATCAGAATTTCCAGCCCCGCCCCCCCTACTGTGAACAGAGAAAAGAGTCTGCTCACTATCTTTGTGGTTTCAGAAGAGGGCTGGGTTTGGGCTCCAAGACCTCCCTGCCTCTTCAGTGGTGCCCAGATGTGGGAGAAGTGTGTCAGTCCCCAAGGCTGCTGCTTCTCCCAACTTGGATCCAGATAACCCACAAGAGATAATTTGCTTCTGTTGTCCACGTTTGAATCGTTGCTTTCACCTTAGCCAAGTTATTCAGTATCCTAATTCAGAAAACAGAGAATAAGAGTAATTACCCTCGAATGGTTTTGTGAAGAGTGAATAAGATAATGTATGCTAAGCACAGAGAAGAGTGACCAGTTCTTGTAAGATTTCAGTCAATGCCATTGTCATATCATTATAATTGCGACTGTTATTGTTATCTTAACTGTGATTTTGTGTTAAATGTGACTTCATCTTTTCTCACTGACTCATTATCCCCAGTGATTCAAAGACTGGGATTTAGTTCATCTGGACAATCAATCAATAGGAAAAAAACTAGTAAATTTGCAAAATAGTTCTGACCTGTGCTGTCTTTTTGGAGTCCCTATACCATACATTACTATATACAATCCTTTAGGAATTTAGCATTATTTGCATTTATTAATGCTGAGCTAAGTGTCTGAACGGGAATGACAGTTTAGTTTCTATGGGATAAAAAGTGTCTTATTACCATAACAATGCTTGTAACGTCTCCAAGACTGAATAGCCACTAAAAATGTTGTGAAGAGTTAAATCACCCCTTTGGGAGTAAACATTTGAAATAACTGGAATTCAGATTCATAATCTGACTATTGTCCAGTCAAGAGTAGGTATGCTTCATTAAAAGAGAGCGAATCTACCAAATAATGAGGTATTTTGAAATCCAAGGTTAACAAAATTACCAAAGAGAATGACAGATTGATTGCTGTCATAATGACATTGCTGATCCCTGTAAGTGGAAATCGAATCTATGTCTTAGCAACATTTTTCAGAACAAAGTCCTCATTGGGGTTTGACATTTTGACAAAGAATTATTATTAATTTTTCCTATTAGTTAGTTTTTATTATGAATTTACTTTCCGGAGCCCAAATCAGTGTCTGGTCCTAATACACAACACTTGCATAGTAATATTTTCTTTCCCAACGTTGTTGTTTCTAATTTTGCCAGAAATATAATTTATCTCTCCCCCAACAATTCGTTTTTTAATAGTCTGATAACCCTCAGTCACCATCATGATAATTTAGTTTTAAAATGTTTATGGTGCAGTGTCTTGACCAAACACTGACAAGGAACTTCTTCTGTAGTCCCCTTTGTTGCTAGGCTGAGATGACACGTACTTGGTTCTTTCTCTGGGTTACCATGGAAATAATTTATTATTGGTGTCAAAGATGGACGGTCCACGTACATTTTAAATAAGGGTAATGTGGAAACTTTTCATATAAAAAGACTAGTTCTGTCATTGTCTCTGAGTACCCAGCTCTAAGAAATCCCTGTGACAATGCAGTTCAATTATGGGCACTATTAGCATAACGTTTCCATAAATATTTTCAAGAATATTTTAAAAAATAATCTATCTTTTTGAAACTTTCTGGTTTTCTATTACTCATCTCAACAAGCTAATACTGCAAAAAAACTGGATTGCACATATTCATATCTTATTTTCATTATACACTATAAATTAGACCATAACTAAACACACACACACATATGCATACGCATTTAAATTAGGTAAACAGTCGATTTCTCTTTAAAATAGTATCTTAGTAAACAGCAAAGCAGTATTAGCCAGGATACAACCAGTTTCCTTCTAAATGGACTAACAAAGACCTCTATTAAATATTGTGTACGTTCTCCGCCAGAGTTTTATGCATGTATGTTCATCTGGGATCACAAATTTTCTAGATGTGTTTGATAACTGTAATTTTTTTTTATATGACCTTTTTGGGGTTTGTTAAACTGACTCATTCTTGTACTTAAATGTGTCATAATTGTTTTTCAGATATACAGAATCCCAATAAATTGACAAGTGTGGCAAACTTAAAACACATGGCAGGGATGAGTTTCTTGGCATTGTGATTTTCCTGATGAAATTGTGGAAACGGAATGTTGCACAGGTACCTCCCAGGAAAATTTTATGCTCGCTTAGAAAGTTGTTCTCCTCTGTAGTAAAAAGTAGACAAAAGAGATTTCCTTAAAATTGCTACTTAATGGGGGCGCCTGGGTGGCTCAGTTGGTTAAGCCACTGCCTTCAGCTCAGGTCATGATCCTGGAGTCCCTGGATCGAGTCCCACATCGGGCTCCCTGCTCGGCAGGGAGCCTGCTTCTCCCTCTGATCCTTCCCCTCTCATGCTGTCTCCCATTCTCTCTCTCAGATAAATAAATAAATAAATAAAATTGCTACTTAATGATATTCCAGCACCTTCCCTACAATATGGCTACCGTAGTTGTTATAAATTGAATTTAAAAACATTACTTTCTTGGAAAGCTGGTAACACAGTAAGTGGGGTGACCAATTCAACATGGTTTGCTAGGACTATCCTGTTTTTAAAACAGGATTCCATATTCTAGGAACCCCTCAATTCTGGTAAACTAAAGTGGCTGGTCATCCACCATAGCATCGTTGGAAGTTTTATTCTCTATCAGTCAATCAATCAATCTACCATTCTGTCTATCTAATCTTTACTGTGTGTAGGTATGATTGACTTAAGACTTGCTTTTTTTAATAATGGCATGTGTGACAACACCACAATTTATACTGCACTTCAGTCAAGACTCTTTGTTTGGAAAGAGACCCCATTAAAAAGAAACCATGAATTTAGCTTTCCTCTTTTTAGAGGATATGCAGACTGGGCAGGCAGTCCGGGCGGTCAGCATAAAGAAGAAATGCACAGTACAGGTTACATGTGGCCGGAAGCCAGCCTCCTATCTTTCTGCCCCTGGAACCCTGTAGGTGGAGCCCTGTGCTAATTCCTAGGGTCTCTCCACACAGATTGACTTTCTTGGGTTGATGATGATTGATTATGGTGGTTTCTTCATTACTTTAAACCTAATCAGTGCTTGGAGTAATTTGAGTAATGATTGCTCATTATTGGCAATTGTGAAGTTTGAGTCTTTCTTTGTTTTGCTTCACAAGGCAGCCAGTCGGGAAATATGGGGAGGTATCCTGGTTCACACACATTTTCAAAGAGAGTGGGAATAAATGATTCACAAAGCTCAGTGATAGACAGGAAGTCATGGAGGTTTTGCAAAAGTTATATTACATATTTTCTTGGCAGGGAACAGTGACAGTTCCCACTAGATCAAATGTGATAATCAAAGAGACAGTTCTTACGGATTTGAAAGGCATTCAGCCTTTTACTGAAATTCCCAGGTTCAATAAATCATGCTATTTCATATAATGTTGTTATACCACTCTGTCTTATAAATGAAGATCTATGATTCTCCAACCAATTTGCTATTGTTAAAAAAAAGATAATTAATGATACTAGCATATAAACTAATGCCGTTTTACATTACAACTTATTAGAAGGTGCATTTTTAAGGGGCTTTTCCCACTCTCCTCAGTTAAATCAAGTTTAAAAGTAAGTTTGCTTGTATTGGTTGATTGATTTACAGCCTTAAAATTGGCTACACCAGAGGGAGACATTTTAGGCTAGTCAGCAAATAAATAATTAGCAAAGTCATTAGATACCTAAGAATATTACATATGGTGGGATTTATTAAATTACATCCCAATACTGCTTAAGGACCTAGGAATTCACAAAAGAACACAATTTTAAGAGACTGCATTACAATCTAAAAGTGCAGATAACATTGCCTGTTTAGGGTGTGCGTGTGTATGTTAAGGCTAATCTTTTGACAGTCCTAAAGGCCTTTATAATTTACATGACCCGACATAAAGCTATTATCCATTATAAACATTTTCAATTCAATTCTTGTATTTAAAGAATTTTTGTACTGGGGATGCCTGGGTGGCTCAGTCGGTTAAACATCTGCCTTCGGCTCAGGTCATGATCCCAGGATCCTGGGATAAAGCCCCGCATTGGGCTCTCTGCTCAATGGGGAGCCTACTACTCCCTCTGCCTGCCATTCCTCCTGCTTGTGCTCTCTCTCTCTCTTTCTCTCTCTCTCTGGCAAATAAATAAAATCTTTAAAAATAATTTTTTTATGTCCAAAGTCTACATTAAGAAGTTTCAAAAATTCATTTAAAGATATAAAAGCATATATATACATAATTTTATTTAACAAGGACACTTAACATGAGATATTCCCTCTTAACAAATTTTTAAGTGTACATTATTGTTGATCATAGTTACAATGTTGTACGGCAGATCTCTAGAGTTTATTCATTTTGCTTAGCTGAAATTTTAGAAAAAAATTACTTAACTACCCATTACATAGGATACTCATAAAGATGTCAATTAAGTTTAACTTGATCTCAATTAAAAATGCCAAAAATTTTTCTAATGATAGATTTGTTGTAAATTTTATGTTAAAGATAAACAGGCCAAAAAAAAAAAAAAAAGAAAAGAAAGAAAGGGAGACATGCCTTTCTAGGCATCAAAATATATTATAGACCCTTTATAAATAAAAAACTATGGAATTGCTATATTGATAGAAAAACCAAAGAATAGAAAATCAAGACAGAACTAATTGTGTATGGAAATTATTGCACAATAAAAGGTGGCATCAGACTTAGAGAAAAAATAGACTTTTTTACAAGATGTCTTGGAATATCTGGAGAACTTTTCAAACTCGATTCATTTCTCAGAATTATGCCAGAATAAATTACATGTGAGTAATGCACTAGAGGAAATTATGGATAAATTACTTTATAACATGGGGGGGAATTTTTATTACTATGACTTTTAAAATGATTTATTTATTTATTTTAGAGGGAGAGAAAGAGAGGGGGTGGGAGGGGCAGAGGGAGAGAGCGAGAATCTCATGAAGACTCCCCACTGAGCATGGAGCTGACAACACAGGGCTTGATCTCATGACTCTGAGATCATGACCTGAGCGGAAATCAAGAGTTGGCCGCTTAACTGACTGAGGTACCCAGGTGCCCCATTACTATGATTTTAGATTGCAAAGGAATGAAGAAAAGGTATTGATAAATTCAATTATTTAATAGGTATATATGCATATATACACACACAAATATGTCTGTTATGTGTATTAAATATCATATACAGTATATATTAGAATATATTATATATCATAACATATAATAGATATTATATACTTAAAGCATATCGATAATACATATTATATATTATATATATGCACTGTAAAACATGCCATAAGCAAAATAAAAAGATGACAAACGGGGAAAATTAGCAATTTATTTCTCAGAGCTCATCTCCCTATTATATAAATAACTTGTCAAATATGGAGAGAAAATGTCTAACTATTCATAAAAATGGACACGAAATATGAACAGAAAGGTTACAGAATAAGAAATTCAAGTAGCCTTTACCATATGAAAAGAATTGTAAATTAAATCTAAATTGATGTATCAGTTTTCACCCATATTCAGGCAAAAATCCAGAAGTTTTACAACATGCTTTGCTGGAGAGGCTCTGGGTAAATAGTCACTCTCATACTTTGAGGGTAGGAACATGAAATATATAGCCCAAAGTGAAAATGCTAAACCAAAGCATTAAATTCAATTAAAAAACAAAACAAAACAAAACCTTCCCTAATTCATTAGGTGAATGTGCATCTCAGGAAATACTTGTTTAAGCAGGCAGCTACCTTAATTGCAATCAATGTCTTACAATCTTAAATGTCAGTACACTCTAGGTAATGTGTTATGTGGTTTTTCTGAATTTCCTTGAGCAGTATCTCTGGACATTTTTTAACCAGAGAACTAACTGAAAAAGTTAAACTTACTTTCAAAAAATGAAGCTGAATATTTATCATATAATTATTTGTTATTTGTATTTCCTTCAATAAAAATGACTTTCAACTTGGGACAGTTAGTCCATCTAAAACTTGTCTATGATTAGGGTTTGAATATATAAGACAAGGCCGACAAACTAGAGTGAGGGAGGTCAGAGGTAAGCCAACTTTATAAGTAAAGGCCATGCACTCCCCAGGGAGAAAAATCAGTGGTGTTAAAAGACACTGTTGATGAGCATAACCCTGACACAGCCTAGCCTCCACTCTCAAGTGCACACAAACACACGTACACACACACACACACATTCACCTAAGTTACACTACAAAACCAAAGACTGTTACATTAATAGAGAAGATGAAGAGCTCTTCCCAGGAGAAAGTGGACATAACTTGAGAAAAAAGGAGGGAGAGATTTTTAGGGGCACCAGAGATCAAGGTCAGGTCAACATCACTGAGTGCAGCTTAAATAGAACATCTTTGTTGGTAGTACTGAAGCATCAAGTGGTTTAAGAGAAGGATGCATGGAAAAGAAGATCAGAAAACAGCAGTGCTGAAAACAGATACCTGGGGATATCAGAGGTTAAGGGAGGGTCAGCACTTCCAGGGAATGCATGAGCAGTTCATGGCAGTGAAGGCAAAGGGCATCAGCTAGAGCAAAAAACAGTGGAAGCACAGGTGGTGATACACATATCCTCCTCCTCTTCCTTGGAGACTCTTAGAAAGAGTAGTGAAGAGATAAGGTCCTGTCACTTGGTGGGTGAGAGCTACTGTTCCAATGGATGCAGGGACCAGTGGGCTTGGTGTACCTCTCTCTCTTACTATTTAAAATATGCATAAATTAATTTATCCACTTCTTAGGTTTCATTTGTTTTATCAATCAATATATATTGCACAGGGATTACTTACCAAGTGATGTTCTAAGTCCTGGTAATGACATAATGATTGATACATGGATCAGTGGGACACAACGGAGATTAGAAACAAGCTCACGTATATGAGCAATTGTTTTTTAGGCAAGGTGCCAAGGTAATTTAGTGGGGGAGAGAATAGTCTTTTTTAACAAATGGTGCTAGAACAACTGGATAGCCATTAGGAAAAACAATTAATCTTGACCCTTTCCTCACACCATATTAAAAAATGAACTCCAAAAGCATCATTGACCTAAATGCAAATGCTAAAACAATAAAACCTCTAGAAGAAAACTTAAGGTAAATGATTCATAGGGCACAAAAGACATAAACTACAAAAGAAAAAAAATGATAATTAAGTTCTTTCAAATTAAAATTATCTACTTTTTGGAGCACCTGGGTGGTGTAGTCAGTTAAGGGTCTGACTCTGGTTTTGGCTCAGGTCATGATCTCAGGGTCGTGAGATCGAGCCCTGAATTAGGCTCTGCACTTAGCATGGAGTCTGCTTGGGATTCTCTCTCTCCTCTCTCTGTCCCTTCCCCCACTCTCTCTCTTTCTCTCTCTCTCAAATAAATAAATAAATTTTAAAAAATGTTCTGCTTTTTGAAATATACTATTAAAGAAAGGAAAATTTAAGTTACAGATTGGAAGAAAATATTTACAATTCATATAAGTTAGAATAACATGTATTCAGAATATATACTTCTGCAACTAAAAAACAAGAAAACAGACAATCCAAAACAAATGCAGAATATACTGAACAGACAGTTCATAAAAGAAGACATAAATTGCTAATAAAGACATAGAAAGATGCTCAGCATTGTTAGTCGTCAAGGTAGCACTCAGTAAAACCAGAGTGAGATATCATTACGTGTATGCGCAAATGGCTAATATTAAAGGGACTGACAGTGTCACGTGTTGGTGAGGATATGGAGCAACTGGAACACCTATGCATTTCTCATGGGTATGTAAAATGCTAAAACCACTTTTGGAAAAACAGGTTGACAACTTGTAAATAAATTTAAACATAAACATATCACATGGCCCACCACTCTTAACTATTTATTCAAGAGAAATAAAATAAATGTCCACACAAAGACTTGCCCATCAATATTCACAACAGCATTTGTTCATAAACCTCAAAAAACTGAAAACAACCCACATGTCCATCAACACATGAAACAATATATATCCATAAAATGGAATAATATTCAATAATAAAAAGTAACAAATGACTAATGCATGGAGCATCATGGGAGAATCTCAAATACAGGTGCTGAGCAAAAGAAACTAGATGCAAAAGATGCAAAATCATATTGTATGATTCCAATTATGTGATACTTTGTTAAAAAGAAAATCTAATCCATAGAAACAGATGTTAGACCAGGGTTACCTAGGGCTTGTGGTTTTGGGGAAAACGACTACAAAAGAGCCCAAGAGAACTTTTTAGAGTAGTGGAAATATATATCTTGATTAAGTGGTAGCTACCTAAGAATATACATTCATTAACTCATTGAACTCTGTATTTAAAATGGGCGCATTTCCCTGTGTGTAAGTTATCCTTCAAAAATGTTTATTAAAAGGAACACATTCTTACACTTTAGCAAATGCTGGTAATATTCATGAGTTATGTTCTGCCTCCCAATGACAATGACCCGAACTAACTAGTTACATTATATATACACAGCTAAAATAATTTTGGTCAAAATATATTGAACACATTTTAGCATTTTGGTACTTTTTAAGTCAGTGGTCTCTCTTGTTAAACTCAAATGTATATAGTCCATGGATTACAGATCAAAGAACTACATTTTCCCATTGGTTGGAGACTTATTATCTATTGTCCTAGTTTTTAAAAAAATTAAGTTAAATCTATGGGTTTTAGAAACTGTTCATAAATTGAATGTTCAAAATAGAAAACAATGTGATCTAAGTGATGGGTTTCAAAGGAATTTTTATAATTCATTTATACTTTTCTGAAAATAATTTAAGCAATTACAGATCAAAATAAGTCACATATTTTTACGTAGTAACCTATGAAAATAAATTTATAATGAAATTTTCTGTGTATTTTATATTGAAACTATATCTGTTATCTAATGTCCAACAATAAATGAATGGTTGCATGAATTCTTTAATGAACTTATTTTAGCTTTTTACAAATAATAACAACCGTGTCACCACAACAAATGTTTGTAGTATGACATTAAGTCAGTATAATAATAACTGTATGAATTTATGTGTACATTAATAAGGACTGAGAGAGTACACAAAAGGAATACCAGTATTTCTACTGTTTGGTGAATCATAGGTGCTTTTTATATATACTATTTCCAAACCCAATTTAGTATTTGCCATAGACTGAATATTTGTGTTTGCCTAAATTTATATATTGAAACCTAATCCCTGATATGATGGTATGAGGAGGTAGGGCCTTTGAGAAATGATTAGGTCATGAGGGTGGAGCCCTCCTAAAAAAGACTCACAGAGGGGCACCTGTATGGCTCAGTCAATTCTGGCTTAGGTCATGATCTCAGAGTCATGGGAATGAGTCCCACGTGAGACTCTGAGCTCATGGTGGAGTCTGCTTGTCCTTCTCCTTCTTCTCCCCTTACTCGCACACTCGTGAGATTTCTCTCTTTCTCTCTACCTCTAAAATAAATAAATAAAATATTAAAAAAAAAAAAAGACAGAGAGGTCCTTCTTCCATTTTTCCATGGAAAGACAAAAAGAGAAGATGACCATCTATAAACCAGAAGCAGCCTCTTCCCAGACACTGAATGTGCCAGTGCCTTGATCTTGGACTTATCGGCCTCCCAAATTGGGAAATAAATTTCTGCTTTTTTTTTTTTAAGATTTTATTTATTTATTTGACAGAGACACAGCGAGAGAGGGAACACAAGCAGGGGGAGCAGGAAAGGAGCAAGGAGCCCCACACAGGGCTCGATCCCAGGACCCTGAGATCATGACCTGAGCCGAAGGCAGATGTTTAATGACTGAGCCACCCAGGCGCCCCAAAATTTCTGCTGTTTATAAGCCACCTGGTCTCCGGTAATTTTGTTAGAGCAGCCCAAATGGATTAAGACAGTGTTATATAATTTTTATTCAATAAATGACATTGAATGTGAACTTTCTGGTATATAGTAGCACTCAAGAAATGTTGGTTTCTTTTAACTTCCAAAATTTTGGAAATGTGAACTCAAGTCTGATAGTAATGAATACTGGGTTTAATTCCTTGGGAGCAGTTTAATGGCTCTACAGTCTAGGGTATGTTTTCTCAACTCTCTGATCTTCAGTTTCCCAAGCCATGGATTGAGGCTAAATATAGCATGCTACAGAATGCTATGGCAAGGATTAGATGAAATAAGGTACTTAGTAGGGTGCATAGCACACAGTGCTCAATAAATGCTACGTAGGAGCAATAATAATAATAGCAATGGTAATAATAAGAGTTGGGAAAGAGTCTTATTTATTTATTTATTTATTTATGCAAGAGAGCATGTCTTATGCAGAGGGGAGAGGCAGAGGGAGAAGGAGAGCGAGAATCTTAAGTAGGCTTTACCTCTAGTGTGGAGGCCATGCAGGGCTTGATCTCACCACCCTGAGACCATGACCTGAGTCGAAATCAAGAGTCTGAGGCTTAACCCACTGAGCCACCTGGGCACTCCGGAAATAAGTTTTTAAATGTTCTAGCACCATGTGCTTGGAATTAAATAGGGATTAGGGATATTATAATCATAATTTCCCTCAAAGTTTAACATTTAATTGTTGTTTAGGAAGAATCGTCTGGTGGTTTCAGTGCAGGCATACTTTATTAGAAATAGCATAATAAGAGGCCTAAATGCTGAATTAAATTCGATAACATATCCCCCTATCATTTGATTGGGAAAGTTATTACAGGCATCTCTGATAAAATACTCCGTGTAATATGTCATTCAATGTCATGGTTTTTATTTGCATTACACACAATTCTGGGCAATTGTTTAGGTGTAATTTGCATTTTAGGGCAGAGCATTTTGACATTTTTAGACCATAAGGATGTAAATTTCCAAATGTTAAGTAGCTGTGATTTTCAAAATTTATTTTTATGTTCCCAACTTAGATTCTCTTTGTTGAAATGAGGTCTCTCCTCCCAGCCAATAATCAATATGTTCCCATCTGCCTCTTTGTTCTTTAAAACTTTTGTCTGATCTTAACCAAATTTGGTAACAGTGTAGAATAACAGAACCCTAAAAGAAGAAATAATATAAGAGCTCCTATAATATCACTTTCACATTTTACAGATGAGGAAAATGAGCCCCAGAAATGTTTCATAATAGTTCCTGACCAGGGGCGCCTGTGTGGCTCAGTCGGTTAAGCATCTGCCTTCAGCTCAGGTCATGATCTCAGGGGCCTGAGATCGAGCCCCCCCATCGGGCTCGCTGCTCAGTGGGGAGCCTGCTTTTCCCTCTTCCTCTGCCTGCCGCTCCCCCCTGCTTGTGCTCTCTCTCTCTCTCGCTATCTCTCTGTGTGTCAAATAAATAAATAAAATCTTAAAAAAAAAAATAGTTCCCAACCATACCAGTAGTTTTGGCTCATGACATCTGGCCCAGCATTCTTCCCATCACACCAGACATGTTGTACTCTGGAAAGGCAACATAAACTCACTGTGATGGAGCTCTTGACAATGAACCCAGAAAGATAAGAGGCAGCCCAAGTTTCCCAGTAGAATTATATTTTGTGATTTGTAATGAATCTTAATGAAATTTCGTAGGAGTTACGGACTAAAATGCATCGTATTAAAAAGTGGTTACCTATTATGTTCAGGAAAAAAAAAAAAATCTTTATACCTAAGATTAGTGGATGTACTTGGGGTGTTACTCAAAGTGATTTTATAAATTTTTATGACACTTGAGCAGTGCAAATGCACTTGCATATTCACTGAGTCAGCATATTTCAACCTCCAGCACAGCCCTGGCCAGGCAGTTTCATCATCCCCATCTGTGGTTCAAGAAACTAATGCTCATAAGGTCTAGTTTCAGAGTCCCCAAGCTCTCAATTTTTGTGGAAGGCACAGGCTAAGAAGAAACTCTTTAAAACTATAGGAATGATTCATGGCTCTCATCACCATCTCTATCAGTTTATTATGATTATTCCTGGAGGTGAAGAGGTAATGCTGCCCAAAATATAAGATTCCTCCTGCCAATGAGCATTAATTATTGATAGTAATAAAAATAATAATACAAGTGCTATAGTTTCTATCAGAATATTTTATTGAAGAGTACCAACAAAGATGTATAAAATTTTTAAAATATTGTAATTAAGAATAATATTCATCTAAGTTTTATTGGTTCGGGGATGGATAATATGTAATACAGTGTGCTAACAGACTTCAAACATCTCCTATAATCCTCCAAACCTCAGTTTATAGATTAGGAAACTGATAAACAATGTTCCCTAAACCACCTAGCTAACACCTGGGGAAGAGGAGGTTCTAGCTCCAGTCAGCAGAATTCCAAAGTTTAGATGGCTTCTAAAGCCTGTCACTGTCTTCAACAGAACCTGCTAGAGAACATTTCTAGTTGTTGAAGAATGATTAATTTTTCATGGGTCTTGATTCTGGGTATGAAAGGTGAAAAGATGAGGGATTGTAAATTAGAGTCAAAGCAAAAAGATGGTTCTAATCCTTTTTTTTAAGCCACATTAAAAAAAAATTCCTTGTTGAACACAGTGGACAACTTTACCATTTACAAAGGAGAGGGATGGACTCCATTTCCTAGCTCTACCACTAGTTTTCAATGCGAAGGTGAGCAGGAATTTGTGTGGATAACCTCTGTTCTGGTTCAGAGGCAATTTATTGTTACATGTGAATAGAACATTCATTATGTTAATGTATTTCCTAGTAAAAATGAATTTCCAATTAAATAATTTCCTAATTTAAAAAAAGACAACTAAAATTTAAAAAGCAACTAATTGCAACAACTGTGACTCTTGGTCTCACGGAGCACTACCACTTAAGGAACGTTCTGGTAAGAGAAGATACTTCTTATGTATGCACAAAATGAAATTCATATAGATTTTTTTCCCTCCCACCTTTAAAAAACAAACAAACAAAAAACCCAAAAACCTGTTCTAAGCATTACCCAAAGTCATCACTCTAAAGTCATCCTAAAAGCAGAAAGCCCTTTGAACTTGGGTAACCATATTGGCTTAACGGGTGGTGTTGGGAGTCGGGGCAAAGGGGGGGTGTTTCTGTGTGAGGCTTCAGGAATTCCTGAGGAAGCAGAAGGATCAGAGAGAAAATTGGGTCCTGGCCACTTGATCTAAGCCCTGAATCAAGCTCTACGTTCCTTTCCCATTTTCTTTCTCCTTAGGCAGGGGCAGGGAACACTTATGTCAATGTCAGTGATGGCTTTTTTGATATTTGGAAGAAATGAATTCTAACAAACAGAAATGTGCACAGGAGACACACTGCAAGGTAATGATATACAAGCCTGATCCCCAAAGTTACTGATGGAGAGGATTTTTCTCTTTGGCCTTAGCTCTTCAATTTCTTAATATGCAGATATATTTATTATCATTATAATTATTTTATTTAATATTATTAATAATCAATATAACTACTATGATATAATTATTCAGGGAGAAGCAGACTCCCTGCTGAGCAGGGAGCCGGATATGGGACTGATCCCAGGATCATGACCTGAGCTGAAGGCAGACGCTTAACAGACCAAGCTACCCAGGTGTCCTTTCTTTTCTGTCATAACCTCAAGAACTTTGTTTCTGAAGCCCCTCTCGAAGGCCCCAGGATTACCTGAGGGGCATCTCCCCAGGTTTCAGGTCTAATCTACACAAGCCTGGGTTGTATAGATAATGCCACTAGGAAAAAGGCAAACCTTGGATCTAAATTAGTTAGCTTAAATTGATCTTCTTTTCCCTTCATTTTATTTTAAAGATTTATTTATTTATTTTAGAGAGAAAGAGAGAGCATGAGCAGGAGGGGCAGAGGGAGAGGGAGAGAGAATCCCAAGCAGACTTTGGACTGAGCACAGAGCCTGATGTGGGGATTGATCCCAGGATGCCAAGATCATGACCTGAGCCAAAACCAAGAGTCTGACACTCAACTGACGGCACCACCCAGGCGCCGCATCTTCTTTTTCCTTTAAACTAGCATTTCCTCTCCCCTCCATAACTATTCTCCTTTTTTCTTTTCCTCCATGAAATATGGAAAATATTAAACAAGCCACAATTAATAGTTATACATATATAACAACTTTGAAAATTAATTAATTAATGCTAAATAAATACATGTGCTGAATACAACACGACATAGTCCCGATATTTCCACTATTGCATGCATAACCAGGAATTTGAGTGTTTTCTCCATCCTTCCCTTCTATCCTAGCCCCACAAGTAAACAATCAAATAAATAATCTGCACAGAACTCATCAAGTTTTAATTCCTGCTATAAATGAATTAAACCTTCAAACTGTTCGACATTTGTCTATCTCCAATCTTGGTAAGGATAAACTGTGGGAAACAAGCTTTTTACTGCAGGATTTGACTACAGTGATTCAAACCATTTCTAGAACTATCTTTATCTGCTTTAGCTGAAATTAACTATATCAGTGCTTGCTGTGAAGTCAAGGCAATCAGCCTCTGAGAATGACACAATATTACACAGTGTGTCAGAAAATTCTACACTAGAACTCGTGTGCAGTGATATCAAATGGCAACAAAACTCTGCCATGTTCAAAAATTGTTCAGATTAGTAAAACTGTTATCCGGTCTTCCTTTTGATTCCTAGTTGATTGACGTGGAGATCAGGTTTAAGCCTTGAAGCCCTCAGAAACCACAAGGCATGCAGGCTGCCTCCCCGAGAGGATTGAGGCATTTTTGCAAACTGTTTCCAAATGGTGCACCTCAGTTAACCCTGCTTAAAAATGCAACCTATTTTAGCAGGTGGAAGCGGTTTAGCACTGCATACCTTCTCTGTCAAGTGTCAGAAAAATGATTTGGAATCACAAGTGCCACAAAGCACAGTAAACGTCACCAATTAGGGATTAAAATTTCACATTTAGCAGATGTTTGAGTGTTTGCCCAACAAGGCCCCAAGACTTTACCTGAGATCATCACTCTGGTGAAATGAAATTAGTGCCCCCTCCCCAACCCTTCCCCAACTTGGAGTGAGTGTTCAGGTTCTGTGGATTTCTACCTCTGTTTTAAAGGTATTGCTCACCCCAAATTTGCCAGATCATGAGATTTACCTGGAACAGCTGTTAATAAAAGTCATCTCCCTGGACTATCCATGCAAGGCTCTCCAAGAGATGTGCCAGGGAATCAGTATCTTTTCGAGGGGACCCAGAAGACACATTTAGGAAAATTGGCCCCAGAAAATCAAAACATACATTGTCAAAGGATTCCTAACTAGAAGATAGAGAATGACTAAAGTCTCATCCAATCCTAGCAAAAAAGACAGGGCTTTAAATTGCAGCATGAGAGATGAAGGTTGAGGTGAGAAAGAGCACCATTAACATTATTTTTGAAAATTGAACACATGGCATCTTATTATTTTATTCATTTGTTTGTTTAAATTTTATTTTATTATATTATGTTAGTCACCATACAATACGTCATTAGTTTTTGTTGTTATTTTATTATTTTTTTTTAAGATTTTATTTATTTATTTGAGAGAGAGAGAGCACAAGCAGGAGTGAGGGGCAGAGGAAGAGGGAGAAGCAGACTCCCTGCTGAGCAGGGAGCCTGATGCAGGGCTAGCCCTCAGGACCCTGAAATCATGACCTGAGCTGAAGTCAGTTGCTTAACCAACTGAGCCACCCAGGTGCCCCATAGGGCATCCTTTTAAATGGGTAAGATAATCATTCAAATGTAAATATTTTGCATATTAGGTTTTAGATCTTGAAACTCTAAGCTCATCAAATACAATGATAGAACTATCATTGGACTAGTTCAACAAGTTCCACACCTTACCACTGCCTTCAAAAGCTGGCAGAAACCAGAATAAGGACCACACGTTTGTAAAAAAGTAAAAAAAAAAAAAAAAAAAAAAAAATCACATGTCTAGAAAAAAAGAAAATAAACCAACAAGTGGAAGAATTTACACTTAATAAAAAAAAAAAAACTTACACTTAAGAGAATAGAGTTTCAGGAAAGTAGGGAGCAGGGGAAATAGAATAGAAATGTATCAAGAGATGTGAAATACATGTCTCTAAAATCACAACAATGTATGTCAAAAATGACAACGTGAACATTAAATAAACACAACAATTAATCTCAGGGTTAATTTGTAGTTACAAGACAGAGCTGAACTAATTCTCTTTACTTTTTTTTTCTCTCCAAGTTTTTATTTAAATTTCAGTTATTAACATACAGTGTAATATTAGTTTCAGATGTAGAATTTAGTGATTCATCACTTACATATATTACCTGGTGCTCACAAGTGCCCTCCTTAATCCCCATCACCTATTTCACTCACCACCCCCCCCACCTCCCTTCTGGAAACCATCCGTTTATTCTCTATAGTTAAGAGTCTGTTTCTTGGTTTGCCTATCCCCTCCCCCCCAGTTCATTTGTTTTGTTTCTTAAATTCCACATGTAAGTGAAATCATATGGTATTTGTCTGCCTCTGACTGACTTATTTTGCTTAGCATTATACTCTCTAGCTCCATCCATGTCATTGCAAATGGCAAGATTTCATTCTTTTTTATGGATTAATAATATTCCATTGTATGTTTACATATATATTTATATATATAAAATCAGTCAATGGACATTTGGGCTCTTTCCATAATTTGGCTATTGTTGATAATGTTGGTATAAACATCAGGGTGCCTGTATCCCTTTGGATCTCTCTAAAAGCAGCAAACAAGGGGTGCCTGGATGGCTTATCTAGTTAAGTGCCAGACTCTTGATTTTGGCTCAGGTCATGACCTCAAGGTTGTGAGCTCGAGTTCCACATTGGGTCTGTGCTCAGCAAAGAGTCTGCTTGTCCCTCTCCCTCTGCTCCCCCCCTCTCTCTCCCAAATATATAAATAAAATATTTTTTAAAAAGCAGCAAACAGAAGTTGAAAAGATGAGAAATGCAAAAGACAACTTAAGAGCTATGGGGGATAGTTCTAGTATTTCTGACATCCATCTAATAGGAACTGCAGCAAGAGAATCTAGGGAGAAAGAAAGTAAGGAGATGGTAAAATAATGATAGAAAAATTGATCCAGAACAGACATAATACATGAATCTCCAGTTTGAAAATAGGCACTGAGTGCCAAGTCAAATGAAGAAGTAATTTCTCTTCCAACCAAAACCTCTATGTACCTAAACATATTAGGTGAAACTTGAGAGTGCTAATCAAAAAGAGAAAAAAAAGCTAAAAGTTTCAAAAAGTCAAACACACAAACATAAAACAAAGTATCTTAAAGTGAAAGAGAATTTTCTTGACATCAGACTTAAATTGGCATCACTAAATACAAAGAATTGATAAATCTCTTCAAAGTCCTTGGGGACTATAATTTGGTAGCATGTTATTCTATATCCTGCCAGATTATTTCTCAAATATGAGTAAAAGTAAAATAAGACAATATCACGATATGAGTGTCCAGGATAATACATCCATAGACTCTCTTTGAATGGAATATTAGAAGACATAATCAATAAGAACTTAAATGGGGCCCAAAAGAATAGATGATATATAGAAAGCAATGGATATCAGAAAAATCTAAGTGCAAGTAAATGTTGATTTTTGGAGAGGAAGTAATAATCTGGAACTAAAAAGAGAATATCAATAGGATAGGTGAGTAGAAATACTAATTCAGCAGACAAAATTGGGCCAAGAGTCTTGATTGATTCAGGAAGAAGATTTTGTTAGACTAACTCTAAAAAAATCATGCAAAATATATCTGTTTCTTAAATTTCTGGGTAGTAACTAAAAATAGAAATAAAATAATTTAAAATCAGTCCTTATAAAATGAGAGAATGGGCTAAATTCACCTATTTGAAAGCAGGGTTTAAGATTGGGTAATGAAACAAAATCCAGCTACACACCAAACAGTTCTTTATCTAAACAAAGCAATGGGGGTGGGAGGAGGGATATATACCAAGTGAACAAACAACATAGGAGTAGTGATATTTACTTCATAAAAAATTAGAATTCAAAGTTTTGAAAGGGAAAAGGAATAATATTTTGAAATGATGGAAAGAAAAATGTGCCAAGAAAAATTAGGTATTGATCAACAAAAAGGAGAAAGAAGGGAATTTAAAGCCCATTTGTTACAAGACATTCAATTCTAAGTAATAATTGGATTAATAACAATATGTAAAACATAATTTAAAATTGCTTCAGAAACAAATGTGAACACTACCGGACTCAATCCTTTGGAAGGAGGCCAAAGTGGTACTCAGAGGAAAAGTTATAGTCTTAAAATTAGGTAAATACCATACAGCAATGGAAATGCATGTTTGAAAATTACTCATATGGATGAATCTCACAAACAAAATGTTGAGCAGAAAAAGCCAGACACAATAAGTGTGCTATGATTCCATTTATGTAAAGAATTAACACAACAGGGGCACCTGGGTGGCTCAGTCGTTAAGCGTCTGCCTTCAGTTCAGGTCGTGATCCCAGGGTCCTGGGATGTAGCCCCACATTGGGGTCCCTATTCAGCCAGAAGCCTGCTTCTCCCTCTCCCACTCCCCCTGCTTGTGTTCCCTCTCTCACTGTCTCTGTCTGTCAAATAAATAAAACTTTAAAAAAATTAAAAAAAAAAAGAATTAACACACCAAAACCATCCCAAGTAATCTAAGCTGTTGGAAGTCAGAACACTGGTTCTGCTTTGGGCTGTGTGTGTTGGAAGAAGGAATGGAGTGGGGGCGCTCCGGTAACATTCTATTCTCCATCCGTGAGTTGGTTTCACAGGCATGTTCAAGCTGTGCTCTTAAGATATGCATGCTCCTCTTTATATATAGATATCACCAAAAAAGTAATTTTAATTACTTTCAACTAATGAGGCTGGGAAAAATACAACACAAAAGTATCAATTGATCTTACGATTTAGGAGAATGGAAGGCAAAACTATTATAATTACAAACTATTACTATTACAATTAAAGGAAAAAGTGTCCATTAGCATTTTCCCAGCCATTCCATTTCTTGATATCTAATGTAAAATGCACTTAAGGTTGCGCATAAAAACTAAGGTTGCCAGATAAAATTGAGGGTGCTCATTAACTGTCAATTTCAGATAAACAATCATTTCTTAGCATAAGTATATTCCTTGCTATATTTTGATTTGATAAATCTGGTAACCATAAGGATGGTTTCTATGGGCATTCATAGCAGCATTATTGGGAATAATGAATAGATACTGTTCTAAATGTTTGTCAGTAACAGGATAACTACATGGCATAGAAATACTATGAGGCAATTAAAAAGATTGAGGTTGTACTATAGGTATACCACAGACAAAATCTCCAAGTTTTTTTTTTTAAGTTTTATTTATTTATCTCTACACCAAACATGGAGCTTGAACTCACAACCTTGAGATCAAGAGTCACATACTCTTTTGATTGAGCCAGCCAGGTACTCCCCAAGTTATTTTTAAAGAAAAAAACCAGTTAAAGATAAAACTCAGCCATAGAACAATATTATATATTTTTCATGAGCCCAGATTTATTGTGTGCATACACACAGAAAAGGACCCAAAGGATACCCATACTCCATTAGTGTGAGTGGTTGCTTCTCTTGAGGGAACAGTGGTGACTGGTGGCTGGGGGAACGTGGTTGTGGGGATTATGTAAAGGGCACATGGGCTATATTTGTAGTTGTTTATTTATTTTTGCAAAGAGATCGTATTCACATGTTATTTGTGGAGAAATGAATCACATATTGTGATTAACAGAAATACAAATAAACTCAAGCCATGGGATTAATAAAAAAATTATTTTTTAATGGGAAGCTAGGTAATAATATGTGAGTTCGTAATAACAAAATGGTTCTTCAAATAATGCATGGCTTTAAATAAAGTAGCACTGACTCCTAGAGAATAAAGTTATGACAGTCTGTACCATATCCGTGCCCAGTGTTCTTATTTGCAGCTCACATTTTGGGGTGAGAAAACAAAGATACAGCTAATCAAAGAAATGTGCTACTTTGAATGTGACCCAGGAAACTCATCAGAGAGAGTTCCGTCTACTAAATTACCTTGTGTCTTTTCCACCTTTTGGGGTAGCTATAACTGTTAGAAGATCAGAAGGCTGATGAGAATGAATTATCACCACTCCAAAGTAAAACATCAAATGGAACAAAGATTTATGCGGTAGTTCAACTATAGAAAACAAGATAAATGCAAATTATTTATTGATAAACTATCTTGGTTCAGTGCCAATGTTGTAAATAAGCAGGGAAAAGAAGTCTGGCGATTTGAAGGAGCGAACTTGGTTCATAGAACCATCATTTCCACATCGAGCCTACACAGGATTCAGTCTCTAATTTTTTTCTTTCAGGAACATTTTATTGATGGTTCACAACGAAGTGCTAAGAACTGTCTCTGTGTTGTAGATTCAGCAGCGAACACGTCAGGGATAAACATGTTCCTCATCTTCTTGAAAGGACTACTGATGATGTCTCAAGTAAATATTAATCATATTAACAATGATTTTTTGAAAAGCCTCACCACCTGTCAGGCTGATCTGCTCCTACAAAGGGAAAAAAAACGCACCCCATATTGAAAATACTACTCATGCTTGAGTTGCCAGAGTGAGAGAGGAGAGCCAGGACAGTGGAGGGGTTAAGCAGAAAGATCTTTTTAATCTAAACCACTGTTCATATGGGCACAGCTCAGTGCTACACTACGCTAATAAAGCAGTGGTCTTAATACCACAAGATTAGATCCCGTCTGAAACAAATACCTGTCAATTTACTTCTCTTACCTTACTACCCGGGAAAGTACTATCTGATTTGAAGGGTTTTTGTGAAATCTGAAGTGTTATAATGCTTATCAAATAACCTTGAAACATACAAAGGAGTATACAAAGATGTTGCCTTGTTTTGAATCTAGGAGCTTTCTTCCTAAGTCCTTTTCCTATTGAAATCTGCTACTCTAACCCAGCTAAGGGTTGCACATGTAAATGCACCCATTAGAAAAAAATATTTATAAAAGGAAAGAGTTACTTAATTTTTTTAACTTACTGGTTACAGCAAGCAAGAGCCCTTTTAAGATGTGGTATCTTTTTAACTCCAGCTGTGCATTTATATTGAAAAGGAATCTGCCCTGAGGATTGTGGTTGCGTACACATACCATGTTTAATGTTTATTTATGGGGTCTTGGCAAATTCTCATAGAACCATTTTAATGCCAACTCAAAATTGTAGAACCAAACATTCTTTTACTTAGACGAGTTAAGTAATTCACTAGCATGAACAAGAAAATATGCTTTCCAAATTAAGTTTTCTTAGGACGAAGCATATACTTTAAAGCTCTAAAGTACTCAAGACTCAATCAATTTTATAAAGAACACCAGTACTTCCTTTCACAAAACGCTACCAAACATATCACCTACCAATTTAGGGTCCTAAAATCCCATTTATAAGAATAAGTACCTAGGGGCGCCTGGGTGGCTCAGTCGTTAAGCGTCTGCCTTCGGCTCAGGTCATAATGCCAGAGTCCTGGGATCGAGCCCCGCATCGGGCTCCCTGCTCAGCGGGAAGCCTGCTTCTCCCTCTCCCACTCCCCCTGCTTGTGTTCCCTCTCTCGCTGTCTCTCTCTCTATCAAATAAATAAATAAAATCTTAAAAAAAAAAAAAAGAATAAGTACCTAGACAAGAGCAATTAGGAGGTGGCAGAGGTATTCAAGAGGGTACATTTTGCCGCTTTTAGCCACTTTTATCCTTCCTCTCTTTCCCCATGAATGCTTGTGAATTGGGAGTTAAAGCAGGTACGTGTTCCTTCTGGGTGACAGAACAGGTGTTCCCCTGCTGAGCCGTGATACCATGGACACTCAAGCTTTGTAACAGCTAGCCCAGAATTGTAACTTTTTTTTTTTTCTTGTTGCAAAATACTGGCACCCTTGAAAATTACTTGTCTACATAAAGCTCAGGCTTTATAAAGTCCGAACTGGAATGAAAGCCTGAGGATATGTTTGAAAACTTGGTATTTGCACAAGAAATGAAATAATTGAATGTAAAAATGTGTTCTTCCTGAACTTACTCAGCACCTGCTACATAATGGGTGCTGAATATTTACCATGTAAAAAAAGGCATTGAGTTCCTTGCTGGTTTATGTAATGGACTTTGAGTACCTACTAAGCACTGTGAAGTAGGTCTTGAGGGATTTAAAGGTAAATGGAAATGATGAAGTCTGGAACAGTGCTCCTAATCAAGAGTATCATTAATAAAAATGTGGCACTGGAACATAACACCACTGAATTCAATTTAATTAAGACATGGAATGACCTTCAAGATGTATTTTGCTTCTCATGTCATATATTCCTACCCCAGGAAAGTGCTTTAAGGGTCGTAGGAGCTTTTCGGGTCTGTGTAGAAGTGTGGCTTCCGAAAAGAGGTATGATATTTATGTATCAGAAAGGCGTGGCAGACCTCACGCAAATCAAATTCAGAAGATAACACTTGTTGTCCTTCTAACATTGCACAGGCAAATCCTAATTTGTTTGAAACTTCAATTGGTATTTGTCTTGATGAGTATTTGACATACTATTACTTAAACTAATTTCCCTGCCAGGTCTTTGGGAGAATTCTTCTCAGTGCCAAACCGTCTGTTAAAATCTCGCTTTACAAGTCTGTGCATTCCAAGCTGGAGCATGCAAGCAGCTGCTTCCCATGGCCAAGGAGAAAGAGCCGCATTCTGTGTCCTGACTGAAATGACATGTTGTCTTCATGGACCCCGAAACCCTCCCATCAGACCTGCCTATTTGTAATTTTTGTAAGTCCTACCACATCTGTAGGATGTTAACAGCATCCTAATCACTGCCAGGTAAATTATGTCATTGGAGACCTCCAATGGCCCAGCCAAAGTAAGTAAAACAGATATTTTAATCTCCATTTCAAAGCTGAAAAATGCTGAGCCTCATGAACATTGACGGTCTTGCCCATTAAAGCTGATCTAAAACCCAAGCTATGATATTGGGTTCCAAATCCTGAACCATTCCATTAGACCACACTTGCCTCTGACTTTAAATTTGAATTCGTTGAGACCTAGCATGAATTTGAATCACTGTAATATGACACAATTTTCCAAATCTCATTTTATATTAGAGCAACCTTTACATAACATATATTACAAATATATAAATATAGATATAAATTTATATATAAAATTATATGACCGGTTATGGTATTAGTGGTGATGATAATTGCGATGTTTCTGTTTGGTCTACTTCCTCTTCTCTTTTATCTGTTGGTGATTTTGAGAAAACAAAACCAAAAAGCATTCTAATAAGCCCGCGGGAATGGAGAGAAATTACCCTGAAATTATCACTCCTAAAATGGCCACGCTACTATGGGGGAGGCAGATCGAAATCAGTTGACATTTTGAGATCCCTTTTGATCTGGTTGCTAATGTGTTGCTCATGAATCACACATTATCTGGCTTTTACTATCTTTTTTTTTTTTTAAGATTTTTATTTATTTATTTGACAGAGAGAGACAGCGATAGAGGGAACACAAGCAGGGGTAGTGGGAGAGGGAGAAGCAGGCTTCCCGCGGAGCAAGGAGCCTGATGCGGGGCTCGATCCCAGGACCCTGGGATCATGACCCGAGCCGAAGGCAGACGCTTAACCGACTGAGCCACCCAGGGGCCCCTGGCTTTTACTATCTCTTATTGAAAAGCACACGTGTATAAATTTCAACAATTTAAATTAAACCGTTAGAACCCCCTTGTTCCAGTTCCATAGTGTGGCACAACCCTGTGCTTTTAGTGTCTTATCTGCAAAGGGAAAAACTGGATGGTCTCTAAGTTCTCTGTAATCTTTCCATGACTGTAGTGGTGACTTTTGTCTGATAGCCCTGCTCTACCATAGAGCAGCTGCGGCGAACTATTTTATAGACTAGCACTCTTAATATATATCAACTCACACAATGCTAAATGTGAGCCATTCCGGGAATGTTGTTTAAGAGACAACATCTAACACCTACGTGATTGGAAAGAACATAGTCAGCTCTCTCATGTTACCACAAATAACTTTCCAATAATTCTAACCTTCATATATGCCATACAGACATATAGATATTTATACAACCATTATCATCTGCCGCAATTTAGCTTGTGACAAGCTAAATAGCTGGTTGTTAACTAGGTAACCTCTGACTATTAAAAGTGGTACTGATTCAGGGTTAAAAATTGCCTTTCTGTTAAAACATTTATGATATATAGATTCAATGTATATGAATCCATTCTATTATTTATATACTTTGTGCTGCTCATAGGTTTTTTCTAAAAATTTTTTTTTTTAAATTTTGATCATGATCTCTGAAGATCTATTCAGTTGACTTCCAGGCTTTCAGACCATTTAAGAATGAATCATATTTACGATGGTTATTTTTCTGCAGTATGCTACAATTGAGTCCTGTCCAGTGGGGGGAGGGGACACGCTCTTTATGCCGTTACACAAAGAATCAATCTTGGAAAATAATACCGTAAGCAGTATTTCATAGAAAATGGTATTATAATCTCAGCTCACCATCAACAAAAATATCTCAGCATAATACACTGATTTGGAGCGCAACAAAATCCATACATAGTGAAGTAGGTAGATAAATAAATAAATAGTTACATAAATAGGTAGTACAGAGTCATATGGGTTTTCTTTTCCCTTTTGTTTTGTTTATCTTTGGATAAAAGTGTGTAACTTATAATACAAGGTAAGAACGTATTCCCTGTAAAAATGATCTCCAATGTAGTAACTAGAAAGAGTTGTGGTTAATATAGGAGAATGCAAACATTATTATAAGTCCTAAATAATGAAGTTATATATGAAAGGAATTAAATTAATTGCAGATAAGTAGATACATCAAGAAAATGCACTGCTTTATTTTGAAAAAAAAAAAAAAACTGTACAAATATACCAAAATACATGCCAATATTAGATTTTATATTCAAGGCTTATTATACACATTTCCAGGTAAGCGTGACTTGCAATAATTAGTCAATGCTACCAACCAGGTCTTGAAATGTGGAAGATGGCTTCACCATGAATTAGCAAAGAATGATTTCAATAGTTCACGTATCTCTTTTGGGAGGGAGGTAAAATTGGAAGTTATCTGATGTGTATTTATACCACCAGGCTTCTCACTAATATTGTTAGCAATTCAGCATAGCATTTTTTTTTTTTTTCTATTTCACCACATTTATAAACCGTAGTGCATTTTGGTGCCAGGTGTGAGGGAATTCCAACTGTAAGATCCAAGTTGGATTTATTTTATTTTATTTTTTTCTGGCCAGGCCAACAAACTAAATAAACTTAATCATCCAGGAAGCCCATCTTTTGGATCCGTTTCCTTTAAGAGTGCAGTATATATGATAATGACTTCATTGTCATCAAATAGAATACAATTAATTTTATTTTTTAGTATGTTATCAGCAAGCAAACCACTGGTATTAGCTTGATACCATCTGGGAGTGACAGTTTCCTTATTACAAAATATGTAAAAATATGGATTCCCTTAAGGAATCTGTTGCATTGCATCTGCTCAGATTTTTGTTATATGCTAATGGTTTTAACCCAGCATATGAAGCATGCAAAAAAAAAAATAACTGAAATTTTTCAGCTGAATTACTTGTTTCACATTTCAAGTATCTCCAAGATGGAGAAAGCTGCATATGCAGTATTAGCTACAGGGCACTGAGCAGAAACAAAGAAGGAAGGAGCAAGCATCTCTTCTTACCTGATGTTTACTCATCCCCATCTTTGTCTCCAGAGAGTGTCTGACTGCCCACATAATTAAGGCCACTTGATATGTGGGGGGAGTGGAGGGAGCTGTGCGATGCTAAATCCCAAATGAGCACTGGTTATAACAAAGAGATTGTGACTGATAAGACAATTATTATCCTTATAGCTCTGTGTTCATGATATATTAAACAATCACAGTGATTAAAACGAGCTATTATAATTATGAAACCATTCTCTGGGATAGGGTTTCTTTTATTTCAATCCCTGGCCTTTCTGAATTTTCTCACCTTTCCTTTACTTGGATGCGGGAAATTCATTTGAATGAATTCTGCCTATTGACTAAGGGAGGACTTGGGTTTGAGCCAAAAACATGTAGCAGATTTCAAATGCTGGCCTCTGAGTATCAACCATTTAGGGGAAAGACCCATTTGTGAAGGAGACCATAGTAACTCACGGAATTAGGCTTATGGAGGGATGAGGGGTGGAAGTTTCATGTTGGGGTGTTACTTCTGCTGTGTGATTGCAAAGAGCTATTGCTTGAGGCTAGCAGGATTTTCACACTTGGATAACAATTTGGTATGAATTTCTCTTCCTTGTGTATATGTCCTCAGGCTCCAGAATGTGGAACATACTAGGCATTACTTTTTTTTTTTTTTGCTTCTTTTTATCCCAGATTATACCTCTGTATTAAGTTCAAAAATTATTATCAATGCTTTGTCATTTATATTTATTCATCACAATTAGTGTTTTTCTTTTTTGATAATAAGAATGGCCTCTTTGTAAGAAACATAATGGAACCTCTATAGCCCATGGTAACTCTCCAATTTCTTGATAATGTTAGCACTGTTGGTTTCCCATATATTAAATATCCCCCCCCAAAAGATGGAATATTGGCAAAACAGGTTGATACCACTAAACATGTTGATGATTCACTGAAAAAAGTATCATGGTGTACATGAAATGCATCTTTTGCAATCCTTCTGCTCCCCATGAAATGTCTTTTGGGGATTGTGATGGTGAAAAATTCTGAAGCATATTGAGGAAACAAATATCTCCAGCCTGAAAAGACTCTCATAAGGTCAACGGAGTCAGTCTTACACATTAAAACAAAAACAAAAACAAAAACAAAACACACACACATACACAAACACAAAAAAACAAAAACCAAACAAACAAAAAACCCCCACTAACATGAAACAAGACAAGTGCATTTTTTCTTTAGCTGCTGGTCACAGAACCTTTTTTGTTTTTTTTTTAATTCCTCATTTACCAAAGTTCCCTGCCTGCTGTTCTCAGTCTTGTTTATGTGGGTTATGTACATTGACCTGGTTTAATCAATACTTCTGTGCACACAGGTGTCATACCGAGAAATAATGCTTTATGATATAATTTATAGCATAGTCACTGCCAATACGTGTTTCTCAATAAGAGGGTGGCTCTAGTTTTTGTGCAGAGCAAAAATAGGGATGGTATTTAGTTATGATTGAAATAAAAACATTTACACACCTTCAGAGAAAATAGAACTTAATCGCCCAGAAGTAGCTCAGGGAAAGAAAAAAATGGCTTCAAACATGAGACAAAGACACCAAAAAGAGATACTTTGGCCATGTATGAGTCAGCATACACAAAGAGGTGAGAGATCTCCTTTCTCCTGAATAGGCATACATTAAGCTCCTCATCTCCTAAGGAAGAATGGTAACCTGCAAACATTGCATGCATCACTATCTTGCAATGCATGCTCGCTCTTAAATCTCTTTTGTCTCTAATATCACTCTGATTTATTGAGAACTTGGGCAACATCAGGCTGTGCGATGAATGCTTTAATTACAGTTTCTCATTCAATTCTTGCAACGAACCTTTGGGATGGTATTTTAATCCCATTCCGCTAAGCAAAACTGAGAGTTGGAGAGTTGAAAAAAAGCTCCTCAGTTGAGCTGGAATTTAAAACCAAGGATCGACATGACCAGAGCTCAAGCTCCTAACCATGTCAAGGCACAGGGGGCCAATTGGGAGGTTTTGCTCACCACATCTGTTGTGGAGAATTGAGTATATTAGAATGTTTGCTACAAAGTAAGGACTGAATCAAAATCTGTTGGTGGGGGTGCTTGGGTGACTCAGTTCCTTAAGCGTCTGCTTTTGGTTGAGGTCATGATCTCCAGGTCATGGGATCGAGGCCGGAGTGGGCCTCCCTGCTCATCAGGGAGCCTGCTTCTCCCTCTCCCTCTGCCCCTCCTCGCAGCTCATGCTCTCTCTCTCAAATAAATAAATGAACTCTTAAAAAAAAAATCTGCTGGTGAACATGAAAACTCTCATGGGGAGGAGTTTTCCTAGAAGTATTCATTTTTTACTAAACCTAAAGGAGTTACCCCTTAGGTACTTAAATCTTTTCTTAAACTGACCTCATACCAAATAATACTTTAAGGTTGATATCCTTTCATGGGAACGTTCTGTTCTAGAATTCCCCTTGGATTTCCTTGAGCCCCGTCTTCCACATTCATGCCAAGGAGCCAGGGAGAGTCAGTTTCATAAGGTGGCCTTACAGAAGTTAATATTCTGTTGATTTTAGATTTGAATGCTAACTGATGGGGGTCAGAAAGAAGAATTACAGTTCATCTTCTTAAAAGCTAGGGATTTTTCTTGTTAGAGGTAGGCACCTGTGTGAAAATAGGGCCAAAGGGAGTTTGTAATGGATCATGATGAAGTCAGAGTTGGAGTATTTTTTTCCAGTGTATTCCTGATGAGGTATTCAGTAACAGATTTAAGTGGTACTTAATATTTTCCCACTGCATGCTGTCAGTAGACTTTAAATATAATCGACCTGGAGTGTGGCTTTGAACTTGGTGAGCTGGGAGAGCTCAGTAGAACTTTACTGATGAGCTTGCAAAAGGTAGTTTAAGTTCGTGAAAATATAATTAAAAACATAGCAGCATGTTGCTTGATAAAGTCCACCTTTTAAATAATTCAAGAGATGAAATCTTACTTTTTTCTCTACCTTTTGATGGTATGTTCCTATAGATACTAAAGCCATTTGTATTCAAAATTTATTACTGTCTTTGGAAATAAAATGTATTCATATGCTAACATAATTAAAAAAACAATAGTAGGAAGAATAGGCAGAATGAGTTAAGAAGACAGAATGTCTAAAAAATAATTTGTTTTGTGACTGTGTGTAGTGGACATTTGAAAGTTCAGAAAAGTATTGTCTTTGCTGGTCAGTTTCTGGTAAAAGCACATCATATTTTGTTTGAAGAAACATCACAGTTCCTCAGTCTGGTGGTTCTGGGGGAACAGGGGTGTCTGTCTTACTCCACATCTGACCTGGCTCTTGGGGTTTGACTCTGGCTTGGCCACATGATGGTTAGTGATGGGGGCACTGTCTATCGTTGATCCAATGAAAGTTTCATTCAATGCCAATGACTGAAACATTTTGCAGAGTACCTGGTGTAGGTAGAATGTATTATTGCTATTATTATTACTATTATTTGTCAAAGGATTTGGGACTAACCTGAATCCTAACACTAAAGAGAAATAATCTGCTTAGTAGACATAATTCACTACCTCAAAGACCTAGGAAGGGCAGGGTGGGTTTGTGCATTTATATGCATGAAATTTTCAACCAGAACTGCCTACCTCATCAGATGGAAGCTGAGAGACTACAGTACACAGCAGTGTGCCCCACACTTTCTTCAGTGAGGCCAAAGATTGTTCATTTCCTTTGGGTCTGTTTGTTTGTTTTATTATTTATTTATTTACTTACTTATTTTTAAATGTTTGATTAGCTTGTATTTACTTTGGTCAAAGCCACGTGGATCTGTAGTCTGCACCAATATTCACGAATATTGACGAATGAAAAACCTCCTCAGTGGTGAGCGTTATTTGCACTTTTAATTTCGCAAGTTGCCAAAAATAGAGAAATCCAGATTTTTCTTTACATTTATCTCAAAAGCAAAGCAACTTGTGTGCTCTTTTGACGGGACTTGGTCTTGGTGTTCTTAATCTAGCTACTGTCTCCCTCAGCCCCTGGGGAACCTCCGCTGAGCACTTGGGTATGGAAGAAGACTCTAGTAGGGGAGAAATGAGAAGGCAAACCAGAAAAAGAGGGTGACTTCTCTCAGATGTCAGTGTAACAAATTGCCCTGCGGAAATGGAATGGCATTTTTGCTTCAGGGAAGTTAACTTTGATAAGGGGAAAAAACAGGTAAAGAAATCTGATGGATGTCACTTAGTAGATCAAAGACACTCATTAGAGAGTGTGAAGGAGTTTTATGAATCAAGACTGATTTCCACAAGCTTTAATTTGCTTGAAGTTCCTAAAACTCCTAAATCAAGCCAGAAACAGCCATTTTTCTCACCTTCATGATAGATTTCTGGCTTTGATTTGCAGAAATCGTTCTTGATTTTCTTAATCCTCAATTTTCACCAGACATGAGAGACTTAAAATCTTGCAAAGTTACTTCAGAATGATATTTCTTCCTTAGGTCTTATCTTTATTTATTGATTTTACAGTTTTGGAATTTCAACGGCAAAAAATTCTTCCTATGGACTCAAGTCTTTTGATATATACTCCTGGTGGTGGGAAGAAATCATCCAATGCTTGTTTTAGAAATGTTGTTAGTTGCTTTTTAAAAGAAAAAGGGGAACAGTGCCCATCTCAAATGGTTACGAGAAACATGTAGGGGCATTAATATGCTATAAAATTCAGATTGCTAATATAACTGATATGGCATATAAAATAAGGTCTCAACGAAATACAGTAGACCTCTTTTATCTGTGGTTTCGCCTCCCATGGTTTCAGTTACCCGTGGTCAACTGTGGCCCAGAAGCAGATGCTTCTCCATCCGATGTATTCTCAGATCAATAGTAGTCTAACGCTACATGACAGTGCGTAGGCCATTCACCTCACTTCATCTCATTGCGTGGGCATTTTATCATCTCACGTCACCACAATAAGAAGAAGGGTGAGTACGGAACAATAAGATATTTTGAGAGTGAAAGAGAGACCACATTTGCATAACCTTTATTACAGTATATTGCTATAATCGTTCTATTTTATTATTATTGTTGTTAAACTCTTACTGTGCCTAATTGATAAATTAAACTTTGTCATAGGTATGTATGTATTGGGAAAAAAAAACATAGAACACATAGGGATTCAGTACTATGGTGGTTTCAGGCATTCAGTGGGAGTCTTGGAACAAATCCCTTACAGATAAGGGGGAGGCACTGTAGCAGAATGTTAACATTTAAACAGAGTTAGTAGAGCAAGCATTTGACTTTGCAGATCTAGAATCTTTATTATTTTGTTTTAAAAAAGTTAAAATTTAATCTAAAAGACATTATCTCCCTATTTCCCAGATTAACACAAATTAACAAATTTAAAAATCGTTCTTTTTTTTTTTTTTTTTTTTTTTAAGTAGGCTCCACACCCAGCATGGAGCCCAGTGTTTGGCTTGAACTCATGACCCTGAAATCAAGATCTGAGTTGAAGTCAAGAGTCAGACACTGAACCGACTGAGCCACCCAGGTGCCCCCAAAGTAGTTCTGCCCACAGCATGCGAGCCTATACTTATTGAGAAACTTATTTTTGTATTTCTGATACCAAGCACATTATACAAACTCAAAAATTAATCTGTTAAAGAAGTCAGCTAATAAGGACCTTAATGGTGTAGTCATATCAGGGCAGCTGAGGCATACATGGCCTAGAAAATGTAGAGGGAGACAAGGCATGGTAGAAATAAATTTAGGAGGTCAGACTAGATCTTTGCCTGTTTCCACAATCACAGGCACATCCATTAAAATCTCCAGGTAAACTCACCTGTTCACTATTTCTATTCCATCTCTGATCAGATTGGTTTTACTTTAAATTCACGATCAAAGGTCATTCGACACCGCATGAAAATTCTATAATTTCCTGGTAAGCTAATTTTCACTTTGACATGATTATTTCAAAACTTATTCTGTCTTCTCAAATCTCTACAGCCCTCCCCACTGCACCACACACTGCGTCCAAAGACACCACCACTACAGGATTGTAGTCCTACAATCACTCCTCCTTGCATATTGTCCATCATCTTTTTTTTTTAAAGATTTATTTATTTATTTGAGAGAGCGAGAATTAGAGAGAGAGAGAGAGTACACGAGAGGGGGTAGGGTTAGAGGGAGAAGCAGGCTCCTCGCTGAGCAGGGAGCCCAATGCGGGACCCGATCCAGGGACTCCAGGATCATGACCTGAGCCGAAGGCAGTCGCTTAACCAACTGAGCCACCCAGGCGCCCCATCATCTTTATAGGATGTGTTCCATCTTTTTCTCCTTACTTCTTCCTGTGATTTTCTGTGTACAGTTGAACAGCTGACAGTGGGCACCTCTAGCTTTACTGTGATCAGCAGGGCAAGCGATGATGGGGGATAAGCTCTGATCACATGGACCCTTTGGGCTGGTTAAGGTTTTATGGCTTTATCCAGAGTTAAGGAAAGCCACTGGAGAGATTTTAGCAGGGCAGTGACCTGATCAGATTGCATTTTGGAAGGATTTTCATATGGTACCTCATTTAATCCTTGTAATAACACTGTATGGGGGTGGTGCTAATATTCTTCATTTCAGAGCTAAAAAAACCTGAGGCATGGTGATGTGAAGGAACATGCAGAGGCCCACAGCTAGCAAGGTGGGGATTCAGGATTGGAACCCAGGCTATTTGTTTCTAGATTCTGTCTTTTTGAATGTTTTGAAAACATCTAACTGTAGACATCAATGGTTCATAGATAATTGGGACTAAGGTTTAGTAAGAGGTCTAATCTAAAACTTAGATTTAGGAGTCATCAATATATATATAGATGGTGGCTAAAAATTACGTTAACATGTGACGGTATCTAGGTTGAGGATACAGGGGGTAGGACAGAGTTCTAGGACAGAGCCATGAAAGATGTCACAGTTCAGTGATCGGAGAAGAGTGGTCAGAGTTAGGGAGGAAAATGGGAAAGGATGGGGCCACAACATCTAAAGGAAGATAATATTACACATTTTCATAATCTTGAGTGCTTCTGGGGGGTAAAATACAATGGGGCAAAAATGTCCATTGGATTTAACAACATGGAACTTAGTTGTGATCTTAGTAAGAGTCTTGAAGGAAGGGGCGCCTGGGTGGCTCAGTTGGTTGAGCGACTGCCTTCGGCTCAGGTCATGATCCTGGAGTCCCGGGATCGAGTCCTGCATCGGGCTCCCTGCTCGGCAGGGAGTCTGCTTCTCTCTCTGACCCTCCTCCCTCTCGTGCTCTCTCTCGCAAAAAAATAAATAAATAAAAATAAAAATTTATAAATATTATTTCTAGCCTAAATGATGTACTGTGGTTTCATGATTTTGAATTTTAAGGATGGCCCCCACCTGAGGAAGATAATAGCCTTTGAATGAGGTATGATATCCAAGTGCCAGTTTAAAGCCACATTGCCAGAAGTGAACTGTTTGGCTAAATCTCGAAGTAGAAAATCGTATATTTCCAAATTAGCAAGGATAATAACATGTTCATTCTTCTCTCAGCGTTGCCCTTCATATGTTGCCTGCCCTTACCTGGAAGGCATAGATGGGAGGTGGTAAGAGGAGCCTGCATAGGCTAAGAAAGAACTGGGGTGAGATGTCTCAGACCCCTGAAGAAGATTTCTGCAAGCTCTATTTCCTTGCTTACATAATCAACTCTTCAGAAGACAGTATCTGACAATCAATTACGACACATTTATCAAGCAAGGCGCCATGATGCCATAGAGTGGAGCTTCTTTCCAAATAGGTATAATTTTGAAAATTTGCATTTAGCCTAAACACTTTTTTCTCTTGAAGCAACTTCAGGTTATTTCTAGTCAAGTCTGAAGTATTCCTCAAATAGTCCTGGGCAAACTACTAAAAATATGAAGGAAAATAATAAGAAAAGTTGTATTTTAATTGGTTGTGATTTTTCTGCCATGTGGGAAGGAAACATCCTAATTTAATAGCACTTTTTAAAGTTATTTTGTACTTAATTTTTTTCTTTTTTGGACAGATAATCTGATCAAATCAAATCATTAGTCTAAATAGGCTCCCCTTTAATGACATTATTGAATAACACAAGAATAGAATCATATTTATAAAAATGGCTTTCATCCAAGAACTTCTTTACACATGACATGTGTAATTATTTTCAAAATATATCGTACTTTTCAGGTCTTGTGTAGGACCAGGATCAATACAGTGATGGTTGTCTTCACAGGGGCATGTGATATTTGTTGATCATGTTTTTGCTTTTGTTTGTTATTTATTATTATTTGTTTTCTTGTTTTCTGTTTGTTTTGTGCATTAAATTGACTCCTTTCTAAACTAATCTAGCAAGTGAAATTTGAGGCGGTAAGATGATTTCAGGAAAAATGAGAGCACATATCACCTTTCCTAGATGTTCTACTTCAAAGATTTCACAAACCCTAGGGTTCCTGGACATAGTATCAAAAAAGTAACTGTTTATGGGTGCCTGGTGGCTCAGTCAGTGAAGTGTCTGACTTTGGATCAAGTCATGATCTCAGGGTCCTGGGATCGAACCCTGTCTTAGGCTCTGTGCTTATCAAGGAGTTAACTTGTCCCTCTCCCTCTGCCCCCCCCCCTTCTCTTTCTCTCTCTCTCTCTCTCTCAAATAAATAAATAAAATCCTTAAAAAAAAACTGTTTAGATTGTTTGGCAATGCATTTATTTTCAGTTCTTTTGAAACTTTCTTTCTTTCTTTTTTTTTTTTAACTTAGAATATAATCACCCATAAGCACCTGCTCCATTATTCTTGGGGAAGAAAATACACTGACTCCACATCAGCCTCCAAGTTCAGCCTGTCTCCCATGGGAATCATCCCCAACGAACGTTCTCAGCATCAGTGATTACAATGATACTCTTACTGTGGGGACTTTTAAATAACAGGACAATCAGCACACGTTCCTTTTCATCTTTGCCTCCCATAATTTTCTTTGGCAGAGGTCTTGTCAAAAATGCTTGATTTTTTCTTCCCCAATTAGAACTCTTCAAAGCAGAGAAAATGTGACTTGGAGTCCAGGTTTCGTAGCAAATGCTTTAGGACCACAGCTGCTCTAGCTTTTGAAGTCCCCTCTGCCCACCTCTTGATGCTGAAACCCTCTTAATAGCACCATTAGCTATTTCTGCTTCCTTTTCTGACAGGAGTGAGGGAAAACCTTTCATGTAGGACTCTGCTACTCTGCTACCATGCTTGAAAGAGAAACATCATTTTTATATATCTGGTCCTGGTACATACATGTAGTTTCATCTCTTTGCTTAGTAAGCAGTAATGGCTACCACTAGCTTTTTCTTTATTCTACCTTAATTCATGGCAATTAGAGCTCTGTACATTGATTTAAAAGACAGTCACTCAAAGTTGCATTGATTCAATGTGTCTAAGACCCAGATTAAGCTCCAGATATACCAAAGAACAAACTCTTTCTACGTCTAGTCAGAAAGGGCTAAGGAAAGAGATGAAAATGTGTTGAGGTCATTTCTTCCCACTGCTAGACAGGAGAATCATAAGATATCCTGGATATTTCCCCGCTTCATTCTTCCCCTCCTGCTACTGGGTGTTATGAACAAACAATGAATCATGGAACACTACATCTAAAACTAATGATGTAATGTATGGGGATTAACATAAGAATTAAAAAAAAAGATATCCTGGATATTTATCTAAAAAAATAAAAGAAGAAAAAGCATACAATAAAAGCAACACTTTCCTTCAGCAGAAGATGATTTTAACACTTGTAACTTCAGTCGTGTGAGGGCAGTCAAACCATACATGAAGTCATTTTTCTCCAGCATTGACAACTCCATACCCCTGGATGAATACCTTCTTCTCCAGAACAGAGTCAAAAGGCAAGTTCTGCTTCTTGGTGGAGCAGAAGTGGGTGAACAGGCTAATGATAGTTTGCCCCCACTGGAATGTGGATGTTGAACAAAAACTCTGTGTAAGCAGGTGCTTTGGCATGTACTCAACACCAACATGTTGCATGAAGCTATTAAGTCTCCTACCCCTTCACAGCATTTTCTGACTTGCACACTTGACTACACCTTTGATTTTGATTTTTCCAGAGGAAACCTGAATGCTAGTGTTTGGAACAAAAGCAAAATGTTTCGCATAGTCAAGTGAATTGGGTGCACCTTTCGGCAGCCCTAGATTTCTGCAGGTTGTTTCTGGTGAAAATATGATTTGTAAGTAGGTTTTTCCATCACACTTTGCACTTGCTCTTTGAGAACTAAGTCAAATGTGTATTTTGAGAGTTGTGTTACGTGTGAACGGCTGTGGCTGGCACTTCAGAAAAAAGGTGCTAAGGCAGTAGAATGTAAGAAAAAGACATGAGTTGGGACTGATACAGGGTGACCTGGGCTTCTACTGATGAGCTACTTGTGGGGTTATTTGACAGGATATATCCCACGCAACTTACTGTGGGCTACCCTTGTCAGATTCTGCCTTGTTCTAGGTAGTGTTTTCTCTGAGAGTTGTGAGAAAACTCAGTATCAATCTGTCGGACCTTGGTGCATCAATAGGAGTTAGGTTTAAGGAAAAATGATCTTCCTATATATGAAAAGTGGGAGTTTGGTGTTGTACTCTGAGGCACTGAGATGCTCTACTAGTGGTGGTGGGTAAACTGAGGCTTACCTCATATGACAGCTCAAATTGTTCTGGTACTTCTGGCAGAGTATGTGGAGGCTAGCTCTACTTTTTGAAGGTCTTGTCCTACCACTGGAAGAAGTTTGGGGAACAGAGATCCCCTACACCATCATGACTGCCTACCTGTCACCTGCACCCTGACTTGGTGGGGATGATGGAAAGGTGTAGAGAGCTCTGCTCCATGGAAAAACATCTGGGAAGTCTCGCTGTTAACTGCAACATGGCACAGGAAAGAGCCAAATCAGAGGAGCCCAGGGGAGCCTATAATTGACAGTCTTCTAGGGAGTTCTCAGAAATGGCTGGGAAACAATGGAGGAGGAGAATGATCAAATGTGATCACTCTCTAGACTGAGTATGATCAATACTTAATAAACATGAAGACTTTCAGGTAAAACTTGCAGAACAAACCAGTTCCCTGAATCTCTCTGTCTGGATGCCACAAACATAATAAAACAAGTAAGGAAAACGTTTGCCAGCAAGAACGAATTAAAGAAAAGTTTATGGCTCCTGTCATAAACTTCTAAAAGATATAGCCAAGAGGAATTAAAAAAAAAAACAAACAAACAATTTAGTAAAACCCTAATTACATCCCCCTTCCCAAGAAGTGACACTGAAAACAAACAAACAAAAAAGACAAGTCAACAAAATTCTGAGAGTTCTTATTAATATCCCACAATTAGGGAACAATCAAATTAAGAATGGGCATTTAACCCTAGGTCAAAGCAGGCAATGATTCTGGTTATGGTGGACAACCCACCTACTCCCGTAAGATATTGATGGAGGCTGAAAGGATTCATTCTCTTTCCAGATCTGTGGAGAATTAGAGCATTGATCTGAATTCTGCTGCCATACCTCCAGGTAACGGCCACAGAGGGTGGAGTGAACTCTGTTAGAAGACATTAAACAGTCTCTTAGATCTGGGGTCAGCCAAACTTTGGTCTGTGGGCCTGCCCCCTGATTTGCAAATAAAGTTTTATTAGACACAGCCATGCGCATTTGTTTATGTATTGTCTATGGCTGCTTTCATGCTAAAAGAGCAGAGTCATCATTGCAACAAAGACCATAGGTTCACAAAACTTAAAATATTTACTGCCTGGCTCTTTGCAGAGGTTTGCCCACCCAGTCTTAGATGGAAGGAGTGAGTTGAGATTTCCCAACAAAGAAAATCATTCTGAGATGAGATGGATAGTAGCAAGGAAATTTTACTAACTTAATTATAGAATATACTGAAAATCTAAATAGTGACATCTCTATTAAGTATGAATCAGATAGGAAAAATGACATTGTTGTCCATGTAAACACAAAGAAGAAAAGAACCACAAAACTCACTTTGGAAGAACACATAACTGAAGAAAATATAGAAATAGTGCCTTATGTCACAAAAATTACTAAGGAGAATATGAATTAAGTAAACATTTCAGAGACAAGATGATAAACTAAAGTGATGAATGTGAAAATTGCAGAGCTAAGGAAATGATTAGAGATTATAAAACAAAATTCAACAAAGCAACCTCATCTTTTTTTAAAATTTTATATTGTTATGTTAATCACCATACATTACATCATTAGTTTTTGTAATGTTCCATGATTCATTGTTTGCACATAACACCCAGTGCTCCATGCAGAACGCACCCTCTCCAATACCCATCACCAGGCTAACCCATCCTCCCACCCCCATCCCCTGTAGAACCCTCAGTTTGTTTTTCAGAGTCCATCGTCTCTCATGGTTCGTGCCCCCCTCCAATTCCCCCCCCTTCATTCTTCCCCTCCTGCTATCTTCTTCTTCTTTTTTTTTTTTTTTAACATATATTGTATTATTTGTTTCAGAGGTACAGATCTGTGATTCAGCAGTCTTGCACAATTCACAGCACTCACCATAGCTCATATCCGCCCCAATGTCTATCACCCAGCCACCCCATCCCTCCCACCCCACCCCCCACTCCAGCAACCCTCAGTTTGTTTCCTGAGATTAAGAATTCCTCATATCAGCGAGGTCATACGATACATGTCTTTCTCTGATTGACTTATTTCACTCGGCATAACACCCTCCAGTTCCATCCACATCATTGCAAATGGCAAGATCTCATTCCTTTTGATGGCTGCATAATATTCCATTGTGTGTGTGTGTGTGTGTGTGTGTACACCACATCTTCTTTATCCATTCATCTGTTGATGGACATCTTGGCTCTTTCCACAGTTTGGCTATTGTAGAAACCTCATCTTTATAGTACCACTAAATAAGTTTCAAAGAACCAGAGACAGAATAGATATGGTAGAAAATTAAATTGTTGGCATAGACAAAAGGCTTGAGATTATCATGATAATCACAGAAAAAGGGGGAAGGGATTTTAAAAAAATAAAGAATATTAAATAGTTATGGAAAACATACAAAGATGTTCTGATGACAAAGGTATTTACTATTCCTACAGTAGAGAACAAAGTGCATAGTATGGAAATTTTCTTGATATAAAAGAAGAAATAACATTGTCAACTTACATGAGCATGCCATATTCCAGGAAAACTTGAAACAGAGGAAGAGGTATCTTATTTAAATTCTTAAACTTCCATAATATAGAAGAAAAATAAGGCATTTATAATGAGGGGAAAAAAAAACTGAGCTAGTCTCAAAATTTTCCACAACTTTCAATGCCAGACAAGGGAATAATAACTAACCTCAGTAATACGATCCTTAACCAAGGTGTCCTTCAACTATGAGGGTGACAGATAGCCTAATTCGTGAAAAAATTGACAGACTGTAAGACCTCCTGGGACTTCCTAACCCCCAACACACACTCCTGCAAACTTTAATGAAATGTAATCATTCAAAGGAAGAATGAACAAGCCCTCATACAAAGATGAGCACAACAGTAAATACCAGAGGAGAACAGAATGGTGTCTCCAGAGCATTGAGGAAAGGGAAATGTGGGTGACATTCTTTTTATACACGAGTTATCATGTTATCAGAGAAACATGACACATTTTCAAACATGTAAGATTTTAGGAGCTATCTTTTCTGGGAAACAAAGTAAAAATAAATAAATACTTAAGTAATGAAAATAACAACACCAATATCTAGCCAGTCAAGAACCCACAGAGATAGAAAAAACTAACAAACTAAAAAATAGATGAGCCATAATAAAAATAACTAGTGATAGCATTTATGGCAATTATTGAAACACATAGAACAGAGTTGTAGATATAATATAATAACATCATCAGCCTTGAAGAGGTAAAAACAGATGTTGAAGCATGGAGATTAGATATGGAAGAAAGTATGTGAACTTTTTAACTTTTCATGGTTGGGATCAGTAGGTATTGACTAAAGTTGAAATCTTTTGCTTCAGAGAAACATAATGACTCCAACGTATTTAATTTTTAATGGTTATTTATTTCTATGATCCTTAATATCTTTTAGGAACTCATAGTTCTTGAGGTGATAAGACTTTATTGAAGGTTGAGTGGTTCCAGCTGTTACATCACAATTTCTACTTACTTTACAAACTTCAATAAAATTAAATGCCCTCAAACTTAAAAATTGCAAAAATGCAATTTATGACAGTATTTATATTTATCCATCCACACACATCCATCTATTTCCCTACCCATTTAGTCTCTCTCTCTGTCTTCATCCTTATCTCTCTGTTGGTTTACATTCGTATTTATATTTAGAATCTATATTTATATTTAGGTGTATACTCATAAATTAAAATGTGTGGAGTAACCTCCCTAATGTCAATGATGGCTGTATTGATGTAGGCAGGTTTTTTAAAACTTTGATTTTCTTTTTCTGTGTTTGGTTATATGTTTCTTTATTGCCTTTGTTACAATAATGAACAAGCGAAGTCATTATTCAAACAAAAATATGAATTATCTCATTATTCATAAGCCCTGAGAACATTTGGGATTATATATGTGAAAATATAAAAATGCTGGAAGATCCATCATAACACTTACACAAGCAGAATTCTGAACTAAAGGAAGCAAAATAATTTTGAAACAAATGCAGTAGACTTATCTGGCTTGGGTAAAATTATACAGCTGACAAAAGCCACCTCTCCTGTTTGAATTCTTTCTTTAATATTATGACTCTGAACCTGGGAATAGTATAGATTTTTTGAAAATCTATTAGTGTAAGAATCCCACCTGGGGCATTCTGTGGTTTCCCACACATTCTCCAGGATAAAAATGTTTTTCTCTTGATCTGTCCTACCCTTATTTGCTAAGATATGTCTGCCAAGACATTACTGTCTAACCTATTATCCTATTATGTTACACCTTCTAGAAAACAGTTGTGTCACAACCCCATCCAAAGGAGTGAACAATGCTACATAGCAAATGAGGAAAATATTTATGGACATGAATATGTTCAAATCTTATATCCCTTCTGCCAACAAAAAGCAAAGGAGTTGGGCCATTAGTTGAAGACCCAATATTATAATCTTCCCATTTTTCCATGAGACCCCAAAAATCCTTGAATTTTATTTACTTAGAAAGTCGAATGAGTAAAGGTCAGATGGCAAGCAGCTTAAAAAATATCCAATGACTTAAGATGTCTAAAGAAAATGAGGCTTATTAATAAAGCCCATTGTTTTGGTCTTTGAAAAACATGATTGACTTTTCTGATTAACTACAACCCTAGAAACTGGATTCACCTCTATTCTTTCTTGAATATTGCCACATTTCCTAATGAACATCCAAACAGATAATCATACATACCAGAGATGATAATGCGATCCTAAAGAGGCCCAAGGCTACGACAGTGAGTAGAACATGGTTTGGGGCCCAGCTGTGTTTAGCTTTCCAAAAAAACATGTATTTCTTCTGAGGCCTTCTTCTCACTCCTTGGCCTTCCTCCTGACTCTTCAGTTGAAAACAGGAGCCAAATACAGGCCCCAGAGTGAGTTCTTCGGCTCCCCACGCCTGTCTGAATCTTTCTTGCATTCTATCAGCAAATCTGGACAACTGTGACAACAAGCTCCAGGCTTTTTTTTTTTTTTTTTTTTCGGTTTGTTTTTAACTGGACCATAAGCAGAGGCTTGAAATCACCCCAAAGCAATTATGTTTATGTAGAGGTAAAATATCAAAATACGGTCTGGGAAAGGAGACTCAAGTCTGTTTCATCAGAGATTTGGAAGGAATTGCCAAGTAGATTTTAAACCCATTCAGAGTAAAAATGACCTGCCTGGCGGTAAGCTCTGGCTGCAACCCCCTTCCCCCTTCTGCACTGTGGTTTGAAATCTCCAGGCTCCTGTGGTGTGGGCCTTCCGGAGCCATAGGACCCAAGACCCAGAAAGGCAGACCGTGGCTGCCAGAGAGAATGATAATCGTCACCTCCGCCTCCATTTTCCCTTCCCTTCATTGTGATCTCCAACCCTCCAAAAGCCACAAGTGTGTAAATGCATTCATCTTCCAGGAGCTATTTATTCTGTTTAATAGACACCTATTGCCCCCTCATCCTTTCTTTTTAGACTGTCTGGACAGGTACAAAGCAAATTAGTGCAAAATGCTTTCAGTCGTGTCAGGTGGAATCACAGTAATGAATGCTCCACTCTTGGGCTTTTAAACTTTCTGGATGCGTGTCCTGACAGCACTGTTTCCCTCAGTTACAGCTTCCTCATGGGTTCTCTGAAGTCTGCGTGGAGGGCCAAAGCCAGTCCTCTAACTTGGGAAGGTTTTGTTCCAGTAAAGACATGTTGAGCTCACCGTGGAAGAAGAAACCAAAAGGATTCAGCATCGGAAGTTCTGTAAAGTTTCAAATGTATTTTTCCTACTGGAGCATTTCCAGGATTTGTTGATTCTAATAACGATCAGGAAGTGCTAATATAGTGCTAGGATGCGATCGTTAGCATGAAACTCATTAATGACCTTGTTTTAAAACAAGGAAACAATGCCTTTAATTTCCTTATACCAAATTTATATATTCAAGCCCTTCTTGATATTTAAGAAGGATCCTTAGCATGCAACAAAAAGACAAGATATGATATTATGCATTGGTCATTTTTTGTAGTTCTAGCCCAGCCTAGACATAAATTTAGTTGGAATTGACACAATAATCTTCCAGGTCAGCTTCTAAATTCTCAATATTTGGAAACCATCTCTCAAATTTTTTAGAAAATCTCTCTCTCTCTCGCCCTTTCTTTTTTCCTCTTTCTTTCTGTGAAAGGCAGATTACTTTTTCTCTATTATCATCTGGGATCTAAATTAAGTTATCTGGTTTTACCACCACAGTTATTGTAATTGGCCACCAGTTTATTAGAACCCACGGGAAACAAACCCTTTTGTAAGTCAAAGTGCAGAGAATACAGCAGTAAGTTCTTGGTTACAACAATAATTGAGGATATTTGAAGAAAAGGCCTGTTGGTACTCCAAATAGTACTGTTTAAAAGACACCTAGTGGGTTTGCTTTACAACATAATGTCTCTGATACTGAAAACTTCCCTGACAAAGTGGGCTTTTAGAAGCCACTTGTTGTTGCAAGACCTTCACTCCTGGCAAATCAGTCAAGGGCTAGAACCTAGCTAGACACACAACTTAAACTGTGCCAATCAAATCCTTGATAGTCTGGGAACACGAGGGTCAGCCAGCTGTCCCTGGCAGACAGAAGAAACAGCCATGCAGGCCTGTGACTGAGCTTCCTGGATTTGCTGTGGCCCTGTGGTCTATCTAAAAGATGGTGGAACTTTTCCTCTGATTCTGTACAATACTTTCCTTACAAATCTGTTGATGACAAACCATCAAGATGACTTCCAACAAAATTAATTTTAACTTCTTTGAAAAGATTCAGATAGCTATCTGAATCTTCAATCACTTCAAATGAGCAATCGGGTGCAAACGTCTAATCCTCTTTTACTCCCAGCAGACTCTGTAAGGTGTGGCAATCTGCTGGGCACCTGAGATGATCCCTTTTTGATTTAAAAATGACCAGTGATATAGTAGGAGGGTGATTTCTTTGTTGTTGTTGTTGTTGTTGTTTTTGATTTCTGTCTATTTCTTTTTATTCTTCCAGTGACAGTTAAAAACAGGTGAAAGAATATGGAATGCTTTGGGAATATAGGTAATTGATTCCTAATTCTGGTTGATTTAAATGATAAGAAAATACATTCAAATAAGAAAAAAAAAACATTCATTCAGACATTTGCTGACAATTCAAAATGGAATGCTGGGAAAGATGAAATGTGTTGCAACGTATTGCTTTACAGTTTCTCAGTTTAATTGGTTGTTCCATTTTATAAGAAGTCCATGCTTAGAATGAAGTTACCCTGCAGCTTTTTCAAAGATTTTAGAATCTGCAACTATATGACTAGCTTCATTTCTATTCAAAAATCTTGCTGCCCATTCCAATGCACAGACTGTAATGACTTCTATGCCCTATGTATTCCTAAAGTTTAGGTGATTCATGTTTTTCGTTGATCTGCTTGCCATCTGAATGATAATTATATAGTCACCCAAGTCAATCTTGTATACAAAAGATTCAATGTTGTGCATCAGGGTAATATCCCTGGAAACCCATCTTATATTGTAAAAATAAATAAAGTAAAACACTAACATATACTTTAAAATTTTAATAAGTACGTAATAGTCATGTCATTTAATAAGTCATACTTAATAAGTCATTTAATAAGTATTTAACAGTCATACTTATGTGCCCCAAAAATTCTTTTGGGAGGACATTTTCAGCAGGAGCTGAACTTGCTGAAGGGGAGCAAGGAGGAAGTATTGGGAAGCTAACTTGAAGGTGCAAGTCTTCTTTTCCAGAAAAATTAACCTATAGCAAGTAGCTTGTCTTGCTTCAGAAAGTTCTAGTGACATTCAAAATTAGGGTGATCTCTTGCCTATGTACGTAGAACACACAATTCCACGTGGAATGTGCATCCTTGATCAATGATCTCTTGCTCTATTGACCCAATAAGCCCTTCATTGCTGAGCTCCTACAAGTGAGAGTCTATCAGTTCTATCCTTTATCCAGAATATAATCTGAAACAAATCAGTGTACCTCAAAAGTACCTGAGGACAAATAGGACATAGAGGAACATATATTAACACTAATAGGATCTGTTTTCCCTGACTGTAAACAAATACAATGCTGTATTTATTTTTCCGATGTGCAGTGAAATCAGATTGTAGTAAAAGGGAAAACCAGTTGTCTTTTTCTTTTCAATTGATAGAATAAAATATTTTCAAATCTTTAGCTATTAGTATAAAGACAAATCTATAAAAGTAAATAGAATACAATAATTTTAAAAGTAAAGATAGTAGAGCAAAGGAAGCTGAGTTCTGAGGGCATGTTACAGGCTAAATCATTCTCATACATTCTTTTATTTTTTTTTCCAATCGTTCCTACTAATCTTTACAATATCTCAGTGTGTTCAGATTTATAATATCCATTTTATAAAATCTCAGAAACATTAAATAAATTGACTAAATGCAAATATCTGGTAAGTAGAAAAGCCAGAATTCGAACTCTGTTTGTTCTGATTCTAAAGCCCTTGGCTTTTATTATCCCATGTTGTTATTAAAGTCACATAATAAGAAGGGAAAATGAGATAGTTAAAATGTGTGTTTTCTTGTACATAGCAAATCCAGTCATCTAATTTATTGGATGTGTATTGAGCATTGGTACATAGTTTTCTCATTTGTGAAGTCCCTTTTGCCCCATGGCAGAGAATACATTATGCATAATGCAAAATTATTAATATACAAAATAGCCTAACTTCATTATTCTCATTAGCTAGTAAGTATGTTTTTGTTAAAGCACTAACCTTTGTCTGAAATGAGAAAAATGAGAGTAACAAGTGATTAAGGAAAGGAAAAAATTTTCCCCTGCAGTTCATCATAAAAGATACAGTGTATTTTGACTGTATCAGGAACCATAACAAAATTCAGTGACTGTTTACAAAGTGAACACACTGGCATTTATCACATCTTAAATATAATTTGTCACTAAGCCTTACATTTTCATAGAGTATAGGTGGTGTAAGCAGAGGAGTGGCCCCCAAGGATTCAGATCCTGATTCATGAACCTAAGGGAATTTGCAGATGTGATTAAGGACATTGAGATGGGGTGATGGTCCTGGATTGCCTCTGTGGGACCAATGTCATCACAAAGGTTCTTTGAAGAGTCAGAAAAGATGTGACAATGGAAACAGAGAGTTTTTAAGAAGCATCTGGCTTTGGAGATGGAGGAATAGCCACTAAGCAAGGAACATAAGAAGCTTTCAGAAACTGGAAAAGGCAAGGGAATTCTTTTGAGCCTCCAGAAGGAAGGCAGCCTTACCAACACCTTGATTTTGACCTAATGAAACCCATTTCAGACAGTAAAATAAAAAATGTGTATTGCTTTAAATGGCTATGTTTATGGTAACTCATTACAACAACCATATGAAGCTAAAAGAAGAAGTGAATTGGTAAGGCACATTTTTTGCTCATAATTATTTCAGTTAAAATGTAAGGCTCTCAGTATGAATCAAGGCACAATTACTACAATATGCTATTAAGTTATCTTGCAGGGCATTTGGGGAGGTGTATTCTGTGACTATGTATGCCAGTAACATGTTCAGGGATAAAAGTTCATTTGGAAAATGTATGAAATTCGAAATGTAAAAGAAAAACATGAACAAGCATTTTTGTTAATGTTTTTTGTTTGATATCCCAAGTTTCTGCTGAATACCTTCAAAATGCCTTTGGCTTAAGATAACATCCATCCCGGGGTGCCTGGGTGGCTCAGTCGTTAAGCGTCTGCCTTCGGCTCAGGCCATGATCCCAGGGTCCTGGGATCGAGCCCCACATCGGGCTCCCGGCTCCGCGGGAAGCCTGCTTCTCCCTCTCCCACTCCCCCTGCTTGTGTTCCCCCTCTCACTGTCTCTGTCTGTCAAATAAATAAAACTTAAAAAAAAAAAAGATAATATCTATCCCATCACTTAAAAATCCCAGTTTTGTGTTTTACTTGGAGAATCTCTTATTCCTGGTTTCTGCCTCCTAATTTCATGTGTTGATGTTGTTCTTTATGATGACATGAGCATCTTTGTCAACATTTTTAATGTCAGTGTATCTAGTGCAATGCTTGGAACATGGTAAGGATGCAACAAATAGTTTTGGAACGCATGCAAATTAAAACAGGAGACTGTCATTTTTCTCCCATTGAATGAAGCATGGTAATGGTTTAAAAGGTAAGAGGCAATGAAAGTCAGAATAATGCCATAAATCTGACACTTCTGTTCACCTCAGTTAAGCTTTCCATTAAGAATAACAGAAACTCTGAAAAACAGGTTGGCAATATGTACCAAGATCTTTAAAATTGTTATATCCTTTGTCTTGGCAATTCCATTAGAAGGAATCTACTCTAGGAATCATAATTAGATATTTACCAGAATAATTTTGATAGTGATGATTATTAATAATGTGAAATAGAGGTGGGGAATATTATGTTGTTTAAAATAATTTTTAAAACATTTCAACATCCTAGGAAATTGGATATGGAATTTGATCCAGAATGATACGGTTCTTTGCTTTCTCCTTGAAACCTTTGTCAAAATTCTAAAGTTTACACAATTAATCATATCCTTATGAATAGAAAAGCTGGTATGAAATTGACTGATGTTGTGTATTTCTAAAATTAAAAAAATGAATTAAAATCCATTCATTTACTGAGAGCTGAAGCAAAGAAAATGTTTTCACGTCAGAATTGCACAGATTGTCGACCAACATGAATCAAATCTAGTGAATAATTTCTATTTATTTATTGCATCTGTGTAATAATAACCAGCAACATGAAGTCGCATCAGAGATAGCTTTACTATGCTGAGCATCTATATGTAAATAAGATATATATTGGCATGGTACATCTGGGCCACTGGCTTGATTATTTTTCACTGAATTGACCCAGATTTGAGTCAAGCACAAAATTGACCATATTTGCTTACAAAATATATTGCAAACTATTTGACTCAAGTGGCTAAACCAACAGGTATCACCACAGAAAACCGCTTTTCTTCAGTGATCAAATTATAGAAAGCAGTATTGCTTAGAATACTGGCTCCCAGAGCCTAGTCCCATAGTTGGCTCATTCTTGGTCTTAACAGATATTTGTTGAATAAGTTTAAGGGATAATACTATATATCAAATACTTATCACATTTTTACTATTTCAACTTTGAAACAAGTGCCTCCAGTGCATAAAATTCCTTAGTCTCTGCTGTTATTATTTCATACTGTGTGATAGATTCACACCAGTCAGCTATTACAGTAGTCCCCCATTATCCTCTGAACGGATACCTTCAAGGACCCCAGTGGATGCCCAAAACTATGGAAACATACCTATGAAAAAGTTTAATTTATAAATTAGGCACGGTAAGAGTTTAGCAACTAATAATAAAATAAAAAATTATAATAATATACTGTAATAACCATTATGTAAATGTGGTCTCTCTCTCTCAAAATATCTTATTGTACTGTATTCACTTTTCTTCTTCTTGTAATGATGTGAAGTGATAAAATGTGCACGAAGGGAGGAGAATCACATAGGCACGATGACCTAGTGGTAGGTTACAACTCACCTGCTGACGACATGTCACAAGGAGGGTTCTCTGTTTCCCCACTGCTGTTGACCCCGGTAACTGAAACCACAGAAGGCAAAACCAAAAATAAGGGGGGGGGGGACAACTGTACAATGGAATATAAATGAATGAAACCCAAAGTGAAACTTTGCATATTGTTTGAGCCATATTTATGCACAGGTTTCCATTTTCTTTCAAAGATTCAACCTACCACACGGGGCGCCTGTGTTAAGCGTGGCTCAATTGGTTAAGCATCCGACTCTTTGGTTTTGGCTCAGGTCATGGTCTCAGGGTCCTGGGATCCAGCCAGGCTTTGTCGGGCTCTGCACTCAGTGGGGAGTCTGCTTGAGATCCTCTCTCTGACTTTTCCTCATCTCTCCCCCCACTCGTGCTCTCTCTCTCTCTCTCTCTCTAAAATAAAATAAAATAAAATAAAATAAATGAATAAAATATTTAAAAAGAAATATTCAGCCTACCACAAACTTCAAGGTGAAAATCAGGGAAGGATACTTTCCTCCTAATTCTCTTCAATACTGTTCAACAGTGCCTTTTAAGTTTTCAGTAAGCCCTGAGCACATTGTGCAATGGACCCTATGCAGGTCTTCCAGAGTAGATTAAGTGCAGTGCTGTAAGCATTTTGAGGGCCATAGCCCCTGGAACATAAGGGGATCCATGGAAGGGGATCTGCCTTGGATTGTAAACACCACTGACTGTGGTAGATGTTATGGCTTTGCCTGAACACAAACCATTCCCCTTCTTCTGGAAATGGCACCTTGATTCTCTTTGGGAGGAATATGTAATGCAGGGGCTTTGGAGTCACAGCACGTTTTTTGAATCTTGACTCTTGCACTTATTTGCTGTGTGACACTGGACAAGTTACTTAACATCTTTGTGCTTACAGCTAATCATCTATAAAATGGGTATAATAGTAGTTCCAATATTATGGGGATATTATAAGGATTAACTGAGCGGTTATTCTAATTGCAAAAGCAATGAGAACAATCTCTGACACATAATAAACACTATGTATTATTTGTTAAATTAGTAGACAACATCTGTCTCCTGCATTCCAATATCAGGGCTCTCACTCATTCCCTTGGCCAAGGAGTGGCACTGAACCTAAGCCAAATCCAATCAGGCTCACTGTTAATAAGCATCAATGTCACAACTATCCTGGTACATAAGTCTATTATTTTTTAGGGTAGATTGCTTGAAATGAGATCGCTGGGTAACAGATATAAAATATTTTTAAGATCTTGGTACATAATGTCAAACTTCTTTTCAGAGAGTTTTTGTTACTTTTATTTATTTTTATTTTTTTTTAACATTTATTTGTTTCAGAGAGAGAGTGTGTGTGTGAGAGTGGGGAAGGGGCAGAGGGAGAGGAAGACAAGCAGACTCCTACTGAGTGGGGAGTCCGAAGCAGGACTCAATCCCAGGATCCTGTGATCATGACCTGAGCCAAAATCCTGAGTCAGATGCTTAATGGACTGAGCCACCCAGGTGCCCCAGTTTCTGTTACTTTTACTTTACTGAAGTGCATTGAAAGGAATTTATTCTGTGGAGTCTGAGAGAAATTCTCCACAAGTTTCTGCTACTTGGATCCTCAGAGTTGCTCCTGTATTTTATATAGCAATAATTAGTATTTCTCTCATTACAATAAGGTAGAGCCATTTGTGTGTCCTTTATTTTTTATCCTTTGACCATTTTTTTTTTACTGGATTGTGGATCTTTATCTTACCAATATCGGTAGTTGCTTATATGTTAGGAAAGTCATTCTGCACTCTAGAGATAAAATAGAATTTCCCCATATTTCCTTAGAGTACTTCCTGTTTTATTTTTTACATTTAAACTATTGATCCATTTACAATTTAGTCCGCATGATGATGCCTGCCCAGATGGAGATATCTGTAAAAGAATTCTTCTGTTTTTTCTTCTAGTGTTTTTATGGTTTTACATTTTCTCTCCAGTCATTGATCTATTTAGGACACATTTTGGTGCACATGGTGATGCAGTAGGCCCACCCCCTTCAGTAATCCAGGAGGGATAAACTCCAGGATCCAGAGCTCTGATTGAAAAACATTTTTAATATCTTTACTGAGGTGTAACATACCATAAACTTAGCTCATTGTAAATGTACGATTCAGCAATTTTAAAGTTGTTCAACCATCACTGTATATATATATATATTATTTTTTTAAATTTTATTATGTTATGTTAATCACCATACATTCCATCAAAATCCTAGAGGAGAACACAGGCAGCAACCTCTTCGACCTCAGCCACAGCAACTTCTTCCTAGAAATATCATCAAAGGCAAGAGAAGTGAGGGCAAAAATGAACTATTGGGACTTCATCAAGATAAAAAGCTTTTGCAAAGCCAAGGAAACAGTCAACAAAACCAAAAGACACCGGACAGAATGGGAGAAGATATTTGCAAATGACACATCAGATAAAGGGCTAGTATCCAAAATCTATAAAGAACTTATCAAATTCAACACCCAAAGAACAAATAATTCAATCAAGAAATGGGTAGAAGACATGGACAGACATTTTTCCAAAGACATCCAAATGGCCAACAGACACGTGAAAAAGTCCTCAACATTGCTCGGCATCAGGGAAATCCAAATCAAAACCTCAATGAGATACCACCTCACATCACCCATCACTGTATATTTTTAAATTTTTTCCTTGTTTAGTGACATTATTTTCTTTTTAATTACCTTAAAGTTTATTAAATTTTGGCATACAGTTTCATCTATATAAACACAAATATAGGGTTGCATAACCATCACTGAATTATGAGGTGCCTGGGTGGCTCAGACAGTTAAGCGTCTGCCTTTGGCTCAGTTCATGATCCCAGGGTCTTGGGATCAAGCCCTGCATTGGTCTCCCTGTTCAGCAGGGAGTCTGCTTCTCCCTCTCCCTCTGCCTGTTGCTCTGCCTGCTTGTGCATGCGCTCTTTCTCTGTCAAATAAATAAATAAAATCTTAAAAAAGTCAAGAATCAGAATAGTTCTATCACCCTAAAACATAAAAGGGGAGGGTAAACCGACTTTGATTATGATAAATTTCCTGTATTCCCCTTGAACTAGTAAAATACTGATTCTGAGTAGCCTGTGAGAAGTTAACTACACATATTATAATATATACAGCAACTAAGTAATAAACACAATCGTTAAATTACAATTGAACACTAAAAATTGTTCAAATAATCCTCCAAAAGGGAGCAGTTCTATGATCAGAATGTTTGTGTCCCTCAAATTCATATATTGAAAACCTAATGCCTACGGTGATGGTGTTAGGAGAGGGATCCCATGGAAAGTGATTAGACTAGGAGTGTGAAGCCCTCATGAAAGGGGTTAATACCCTGAAAGAAGGGACCTCAGAGAGCTCTCTCATCCCTTTCTCCAGGTGAGGACAAAGCCAGAAGTCAACAATCTGAAACCTAGAAGAACACCCTCATCTGAACCAGATGGCGTTGACACCTTGATCTTGGGTTTCTAGCCTCCAGAACTGTGAGAAATAAATTTTTATTGTGTGTAAGGCACCCAGTCTGTAGTATTTTGTTATTGTAGCCTAAAGGGAAAGGGAAAGAGAAAACAAAGGCAGAGGAAATAAACAAAAAATAAGTAAGAAAACATACTTAATTCTAAACATATTGATAATCACATTCAAGGATCTAAACACACCACTTCGAGCACAGAGATTAGGGGCACCTGGTGGCTTAATCAGTTAAGCATTGGACTCGATTTTGACTCAGGTTGTGATCTCAGGGTCTTTTTTTTTTAAGATTTTATTTATTTATTTGAGAGATATTGAGAGAGGGCATGAGCAGGGAGAAGGAGCAGAGGCAGAGAGAGAAGCAGGCTCCCCACTGAGCAGGGAGGCTGAGCAGGGAGCCTGACATGGGACTTGATCCCAGGACTCTGGCATCATGACATGAGCTGAAGGCAGCTACTTAACCGACTGAGCCACCCAGGCGCCCGTGATCTCAGGGTCTTGAGATCAAGCCCCACATAAGGCTCCACTCTCAGCAGGGAATCTGCTTGAGATTCTATCTCCTTTTCCCTCTCCCTCTCCCCCCACTTGAATGTGTGCTCTCTCTTTCTCTAAATTAAGTAAATAAATCTTTATAAGACAAAAACAAACAAAAAACACTGAGATTATTAGGGTGGGAAAAATAACATGAACGAACTAATGTTGTCTATAGGAAACTCACTTCTAAAATTATTATATAGGTTGATTAAAAGTAAAAGGGTGGAAATATATGTACCTTGTCAACACTAATCAAAAGAAAACAGAAGTAACTTTATCAATATCAGGAAAAGTAGACTTCACAGTGTAAAAAAAAAAGAAATTGCAAAGGATAAAAAAGGATATTACATATTGTAAAATGGCTAATTTACCACAAAGATACAGCAATCCTGAATGTCTCTGAACCTTTCAACTCAGCTCTAAAATACATGAAGCAGAAAGCCTGGGTGGCTCAGTCAGTTAACCTCTGTCTTCAGCTCAGGTCATGATCCCGGGGTCCTGGGATCGAGTCCTGTGTCAGGCTCCAGCTCAGTGGGGAGTCTGCTTCTCCCTCTCCCTCTCTTCTGCCCCTTCCCCCCTGCTCTTGCTCTCTCTCTCTCAAATAAATAAATAAAATCTTTAAAAATAAAATAAAATACATGAAGCAAATTCTGATGGAACTAAAAGGAGAAATAGACAAATACACAATTGTAGTTGGTGACTTCAACCATCCTTTCTCAGTAGACAGAAAACCAGCTGGAGTACCGAAGAGTTAAACAATAAACAACATCATCAATGAACTGGTGCTGACATTAATAGACATCCCCCCAAGAATAATGGAAGCCATTTTCTTTTTAGGTACACATGGAACATGTCCTGTATCATCAAACAAATTTACAAATTAAAATAATTAAGTCATATAAAGTATGCTCTCTGGCAATCCATTTTTAGAACATTTCCATCACTCTATAAATCTGCAGGATCTCATTTGCAGTCAATCCCTCTTTCAAAACTCAGGCTCAAGAAATCAATTATTTGCTCTTTGTCTTCACAAACTTGTCTCTTCTGAACATTTCACTTATACAATATGCAGTCATTTTTGTCTAGCTTCTGCAACTTAGCATAATGCTTTCAAGGCTCATTCATATTATGGCAGGTCTCAGGACTTTTTTCTGAGTAGTAATTTCATTGTATAGATACACCATATTCTGTTCATCCATTTATCAGTTGAAGTGCTTTAGAACTGTTTCCACTGAATATTCACTTGTTCTAGCACCATTTAATGAAAAAACTATCCTTTCACCAATGAATAACCATGGCACTTCACTCCAAAATTAATCTACTATAAACATGTGTTGATTTCTGATCTCTCAATTTTCTTCCATTTGTCTATGTCACCATATTTATAAAAAAACTACCTCTCTTGATCACTGTAGCATCATGATAAGATTTGAAATCAGGTAGTGTGAGTCCTACATTTTCTTCTCTCTCAAAATTGTTTAGGCTCTCTTGAGCTATTTCCATTTCCACATAAATATGAAGATCAGCTTACCAATTTCTGCCAAAAAACCTTGCTAGGATTTTTGTAGGGATTGTATTGAATTTGTAGAACAATTTGGAAAGAATTGCCATTCAACCAATATTTATTCTTCCAATCTATGAGCATGGGGTTTCTTTTCATTTGTTTCAATCTTCTTTAATTGTGGGAAACAATATTACAATATTTTGTTTATTTTTATTATTTATTTATTATTTTATTTATTCCTAAGTATTTTATTTTTGATGTTATGTGATTGAATTATTTCTTAATTTCAATTTCAAATTGTCCATTACTAGTACATAGAAGCTAGCATATAGAATTGTATATACAATTGATTTTTGTCTATCAACACACTTTTTATCTTTTGACCTTCTTAAACTCGTTTATTTCTTTTATTAATTTGATAATGTATTCCTTAAGATTTTTTAAATATAGAATCATGTCATTTATAAATAAGACAAACAGCTTTACTTCCTCCTTATCAATCTAGATTCCTTTCAATAATTTTACTTTTCTTATAGCCACCATTACAATATTGAATAGAAATGTGAGAGTGGACATTCTTGCCTTATTCCCAATTTTAGGGGGAAAATATGCAATCTTTCACTATTAAGTTTAATATAAACTGTAGATTCTCTTTTTTTTTTTTTTAAGATTTTATTTATTTGACAGAGAGAGACACAGCAAGAGAGGGAACACAAGCAGGGGGAGTGGGAGAGGGAGAAGCAGGCTCCCTGCTCAGCAGGCTTGATGCGGGCTTGATCCCAGGACCCTGAGATCATGACCTGAGCCGAAGGCAGACGCTTAACGACTGAGCCACCCAGGTGCCTCATCTTTTTTTTTAAGATTTTATTTATTTATTTGAGAGAGACAGAGAGAGAGAGCATGAGCAGAGAGAGGGAGACTCAGACTACCCACTGAGCAAGAAGCCCGATGCAGGGCTCAATCCCAGGACCCTGAGATCATGACCTGAGCCAAAGGCAGATGCTCAACCAACTGAGCCATCCGGGTGCCCCAGGTTCTCTTTATCAGGTTGAGTAAATTCCTTTCTATTTTTAATGTCATGAGACTTACTATCATAAAGAGGTGTTGTATTTTGTCAAATGCTTTTTCTATGTGTCCAAGAACATATATTTTTCATTCTTTATTTTGTCAATATGATATAAATGCTGGGCAACAATGGTACACAATGGTTTAAGGTGTTGTTAAATTCAGTTTGTGAAAATTTAATGAATAATTTTGCATCTATATTCATCAGGGATATCAGTTTACAGCTTTATTGCTTATGATGTCTTTCTCTGGCTTTGGCGCTGGAAAAAAACTAGATTATAGAAAGAGTTGTAAAGTGTCCCTTTCTCTGTTTTCTGAAAGAGTTTATGAAGGATTTGTAATATTGGTCCTTTGCATATTTTATGCATTTCATCATGGAAGCCATATGGGTCTGGGCTTTTCTTCATGAGAAGATTTTTAATTCCTAGTGCTATTTTTTTACTTGTTAGATTTATATTTAGGCTTTCTATTTCTCTTTGAGACAGTTTTGGTCATCTAGGTTTCAGCTTCATTTCATCTAAATTATCTAATGTGTTGGCATATAGTTTTGCACAATACTTTTAATTTCCTGGTAGTAATGTTTCCTCTTTTATTCCTGATTTTGGTAATTTTGGTCTTATTTGTTAGCCTAGCAAAAGCTTATTTCATTTTAATTTTTGATCTCAAAAAAACTTCTGATTTCTTCAATTTTTAATTTTTTTTCTGGATTTTCAATTTTTTTTTTACTTCTTTAATATTTAGCATTTTCTTCCTTCAGGTCATGCTGGGTTTAGTTTTTACTTCTTTTTCTACTTTTTTTTTTTTTTAATTTATTTATTCATTTGAGAGAGTGAGAATGAGAGAGTACATGAGAGGGGGCAGGGTCAGAGGGAGAAGCAGGCTCCTCGCCGAGCAGGGAGCCCGATGCGGGACTCGATCCTGGGACTCCAGGATCATGACCTGAGCCGAAGGCAGTTGCTTAACCAACTGAGCCACCCAGGCGCCCTTTCTACTTTTTTAAGACAAGTTTAAGTTACTGTTTTTAGAACTTTCTGATTTTCTCGTATAGATGTCTAGTGCTATGAAATTTTCTCTAAGCACTGCTTTAAATGTCCAAATAACTTTTGATATATTGTGATTTCATTATCATTGATTTCAGTATTTAAAAAAAAATCCCTTTAGCAATTCTCTTTACACATGAGTTATTTGTAAATGTGTTGTTTAATATCCAAATATTGGGGGAGGTGGCTTTCTAAGATTTTTATTTGTGAATAATTCCTAATTTAATTCTATTGTGGTAAGAGAACATATTTGTATGATAACTGTATATATATTTAATTTATTGAGATGCCTAGTGGCCCATCACATTCTCTGTCATGAAGAATCCTTCATATATGCTTAAAAAGAATGTCCATTCTGTAGTAGTTGAGTGAAATGTTGGTACATGTCAGTAATGTCAAATTATTCGATGGTCTTGCTCAAGTTTTCTATAAACTTCCTGACTTCCATTTATTTGTCTTATCAATAACTGAAAGTGAACAATTGATATCTCTGGCAATTACTGAATGCCTGTTACTTCCTTTTAACTTGTTATTATCTTGTTTTGTGTTTGGGGTTCTGTTCCTAGATGTGTATTTACCCTTATAGTTATAAATTTTTGATGTACTATAATTTTCCTCTGTCTTAAAACATTTTTCTAAAATTTCAATCACACTTTGAATGTAAAGTGTGTATTTTATAGGAATTATAGGTTCTTTTCTCATTTTTAAAAAAATTCAATATAGTGATCTCTTCTTGTTGGGTAAAGGGTCCATTCTCATTTATTACCATTTTTACTTGGAATTTTTAAATGCAACTTTTCTTTGCTTTCCATTTGAATGATATTGTTTTCACCCTTTCATTTCTCCTTTCCTGACTTCTTATAGATTAAATAAACACATTATTTTTATCTCTGTTGATTTTTATATATTATTTTGAAACATATTTTATGATTGCTCTATGATTATAATATGCATCAAAATCTACTTTGGAATCATACTAATTTAAATATAGTAAAATATAATACCTTTGCTCCACTATGTCTCCTTTTCCTTCCTCTTCTTTCATTATACACCCAATAAAACAGTGTTCATAGTTATCATTTTACATTTCTTTTTTTTTTTTTTTTTTAATTTTTTTATTCTTATGTTAATCCCCTTACATTACAACATTAGTTTTAGATGAAGTGTTCCATGATTCATTGTTTGTGCATAACACCCAGTGCTCCATGCAGAATGTGCCCTCCTAAATACCCACCACCAGGCTAACCCATCCTCCCACCCCCCTCCCCTCTAGAACCCTGTTTGTTTTTCAGAGTCCATCGTCTCTCATGGTTCGTCTACCCCTCCGATTTCCCCCGCTTCATTCTTCCCCTCCCGCTACCTTCTTCTTCTTCTTCTTTTTTTTTTTTTCTTAACATATATTGCATTATTTGTTTCAGAGGTACAGATCTGAGATTCAACAGTCTTGCACAATTCACAGCGCTTACCAGAGCACATACACTCCCCAGTGTCTATCACCCAGTCCCCCCATCCCTCCCACCCCACCCCCCACTCCAACAACACTCAGTTTGTTTCCTGCGATTAAGAATTCCTCATATCAGTGAGATCATATGATACATGTCTTTCTCTGTTTGACTTATTTCACTCAACATAATACCCTCCAGTTCCATCCACGTCGTTGCAAATGGCAAGATCTCATTCCTTTTGATGGCTGCATAATATTCCATTGAATATATATACCACATCTTCTTTATCCATTCATCTGTCGATGGACATCTTGGCTCTTTCCACAGTTTGGCTATTGTGGACATTGCTGCTATAAACATCGGGGTGCACGTAGCCCTTCGGATCCCTACTTTTGTATCTTTGGGGTAAATACCCAGTAGTGCAATTGCTGGATCATATGGTAGCTCTATTTTCAACTTTTTGAGGAACCTCCATACAGTTTTCCAGAGTGGCTGCACCAGCTTGCATTCCCACCAACAGTGGAGGAGGGTTCCCCTTTCTCCGCATCCCCGCCAACATCTGTCGTTTCCTGACTTGTTAATTTTAGCCATTCTGACTGGTGTGAGGTGATATCTCATTGAGGTTTTGATTTGGATTTCCCTGATGCCGAGCGATATTGAGCACTTTTTCATGTGTCTGTTGGCCATTTGGATGTCTTCTTTGGAAAAATGTCTGTTCATGTCTTCTGCCCATTTCTTAATTGGATTCTTTGTTCTTTGGGTGTTGAGTTTGATGAGTTCTTTATAGATTTTGGATACTAGCCCTTTATCTGATATGTCATTTGCAAATATCTTCTCCCATTCTGTCGGTTGTCTTTTGGTTTTGTTAACTGTTTCCTTTGCTTTGCAAAAGCTTCTTATCTTGATGAAGTCCCAATAGTTCATTTTTGCCCTTGCTTCCCTTGCCTTTGGCGATGTTTCTAGGAAGAAGTTGCTTCGGCTGAGGTCAAAGAGGTTGTTGCCTGTGTTCTCCTTTAGGATTTTGATGGACTCCTGTCTCACATTGAGGTCTTTCAACCATTTGGAGTCTATTTTTGTGTGTGGTGTAAGGAAGTGGTCCAGTTTCATTCTTCTGCATGTGTCTATCCAATTTTCCCAACACCATTTGTTGAAGAGACTGTCTTTGTTCCATTGGACATTCTTTCCTGCTTTGTCGAAGATTAGTTGACCATAGAGTTGAGGGTCCATTTCTGGGCTCTCTATTCTGTTCCATTGATCGATGTGTCTGTTTTTGTGCCAGTACCATGCTGTCTTGATGATGACAGCTTTGTAATAGAGCTTGAAGTCCGGAATTGTGATGCCACCGGCTTTGCTTTTCTTTTTCAATATTCCTCTGGCTATGCGGGGTCTTTTCTGGTTCCATACAAATTTTAGGATTATTTGTTCCATTTCTTTGAAAAAAGTGGGTGGTATTTTGATGGGGATTGCATTGAATGTGTAGATTGCTCTAGGTAGCATTGACATCTTCACAATATTTGTTCTTCCAATCCATGAGCATGGAACGTTTTTCCATTTCTTTGTGTCTTCCTCAATTTCTTTCATGAGTATTTTATAGTTTTCTGAGTACAGATCCTTTGTCTCTTTGGTTAGATTTATTCCTAGGTATCTTATGGTTTTGGGTGCAATTGTAAATGGGATCGACTCCTTAATTTCTCTTTCTTCTGTCTTGTTGTTGGTGTATAGGAATGCCACTGACTTCTGTGCATTGATTTTATATCCTGCCACTTTACTGAATTCCTGTATGAGTTCTAGCAGTTTTGGGGTGGAGTCTTTTGGGTTTTCCACATAAAGTATCATATCATCTGCAAAGAGTGAGAGTTTGACTTCTTCTTTGCCAATTTGGATGCCTTTGATTTCTTTTTGTTGTCTGATTGCTGTGGCTAGGACTTCCAATACTATGTTGAATAGCAGTGGTGATAGTGGACATCCCTGCCGCGTTCCTGACCTTAGGGGGAAAGCTCTCAGTTTTTCCCCATTGAGAATAATATTTGCTGTAGGTTTTTCATAGATGGCTTTTATGATATTGAGGTATGTACCCTCTATCCCTATACTCTGAAGAGTTTTGATCAAGAAAGGATGCTGTACTTTGTCAAAAGCTTTTTCGGCATCTATCGAGAGGATCATATGATTCTTGTTCTTTCCTTTGTTAATGTACTGTATCACATTGATTGATTTGCGGATGTTGAACCAACCTTGCAGCCCAGGGATAAATCCCACTTGGTCATGGTGAATAATCCTTTTAATGTACTGTTGGATCCTATTGGCTAGTATTTTGGTGAGAATTTTTGCATCCATGTTCATCAGGGATATTGGTCTGTAATTCTCCTTTTTGATGGGGTCTTTGTCTGGTTTGGGGATCAAGGTAATGCTGGCCTCATAAAATGAGTTTGGAAGTTTTCCTTCCGTTTCAATTTTTTGGAACAGTTTCAGAAGAATAGGTATTAATTCTTCTTGAAATGTTTGGTAGAATTCCCCTGGGAAGCCATCTGGCCCTGGGCTTTTGTTTTTTGGGAGATTTTTGATGACTGCTTCAATTTCCTTAGTGGTTATAGGTCTGTTCAGGTTTTCTATTTCATCCTGGTTCAGTTTTGGTAGTTGATACATCTCTAGGAATGCATCCATCTCTTCCAGGTTATCTAATTTGCTGGCATAGAGTTGCTCATAATATGTTCTTATAATTGTTTGTATTTCTTTGGTGTTGGTTGTGATCTCTCCTCTTTCATTCATGATTTTGTTGATTTGGGTCATTTCTCTTCTCTTTTTGATAAGTTTGGCCAGGGGTTTATCAATCTTGTTAATTCTTTCAAAGAACCAGCTCCTAGTTTCGTTGATCTGTTCTACTGTTCTTTTAGTTTCTATTTCATTGATTTCTGCTCTGATCTTTATGATTTCTCTTCTCCTGCTGGGTTTAGGCTTTATTTGCTGTTCTTTCTCCAGCTCCTTTAGGTGTAGGGTTAGGTTGTGTACTTGAGACCTTTCTTGTTTCTTGAGAAAGGCTTGTATTGCTATATACTTTCCTCTTAGGACTGCCTTTGCTGCATCCCAAAGATTTTGAACAGTTGTGTTTTCATTTTCATTAGTTTCCATGTATTTTTTTAATTCTTCTTTAATTTCCTGGTTGACCCATTCATTCTTCAGTAGGATGCTCTTTAGCCTCCATGTATTTGAGTTCTTTCCGACTTTCCTCTTGGGATTGAGTTCTAGTTTCAAAGCATTGTGGTCTGAAAATAGGCAGGGAATGATCCCAATCTTTTGGTACCGGTTGAGACCTGATTTATGACCTAGGATGTGGTCGATTCTGGAGAATGTTCCATGGGCAGTAGAGAAGAATGTGTATTCCGTTGCTTTGGGGTGGAATGTTCTGAATATGTCTGTGAAGTCCATTTGGTCCAGTGTGTCATTTAAAGTCTTTATTTCCTTGTTGATCTTTTGCTTAGATGATCTGTCCATTTCAGTGAGGGGGATGTTAAAGTCCCCCACTATTATTGTATTGTTGTTGATGTGTTTCTTTGCTTTTGTTATTAATTGCCTTATATAATTGGCTGCTCCCATGTTAGGGGCATAGATATTTACAATTGTTAGATCTTCTTGTTGGATAGATCCTTTAAGTATGATATAGTGTCCTTCCTCATCTCTTATTACAGTCTTTGGTTTAAAATCTAATTTGTCTGATATAAGGATTGCCACCCCAGCTTTCTTTTGGTGTCCATTAGCATGGTAAATGGTTTTCCACCCCCTCACTTTCAATCTGGGGGTGTCTTTGGGTCTAAAATGAGTCTCTTGCAGACAGCATATCGATGGATCTTGTTTTTTAATCCAGTCTGTTAGCCTGTGTCTTTTGATTGGGGCATTTAGCCCATTTACATTCAAGGTAACTATTGAAAGATAGGAATTTAGTGCCATTATATTGCCTGTAAGGTGACTGTTACCATATATTGTCTGTGTTCCTTTCTGGTCTATGTTGCTTTTAGGGTCTCTCTTTGCTTAGAGGACCCCTTTCAAGATTTCCTGTAGGGCTGGTTTTGTGTTTGCAAATTCCTTTAGTTTTTTTTTGTCCTGGAAACTTTTTATCTCTCCTTCAATTTTCAATGACAGCCTAGCTGGATAGAGTATTCTTGGCTGCATATTTTTCTCATTTAGTGCTCTGAATATATCCTGCCAGTCCTTTCTGGCCTGCCAGGTCTCTGTGGATAGGTCTGTTGCCAATCTAATGTTTCTACCATTGTAGGTTACATATCTCTTCTCCCGAGCTGCTTTCAGGATTTTCTCTTTGTCTGTGAGACTTGTAAGTTTTACTATTAGATGTCGGGGAGTTGACCTATTTTTATTGATTTTGAGAGGGGTTCTCTGTGCTTCCTGGATTTTCATGCCTGTTTCTTTCCCCAAATTAGGGAAGTTCTCTGCTATAATTTGCTCCATTATACCTTCTGCCCCCCTCTCTCTTTCTTCTTCTTCTGGGATCCCAATGATTCTAATGTTGTTTCGTCTTATGGTATCACTTATCTCTCGAATTCTGCCCTCATGATCCAGTAGTTGTTTATCTCTCTTTTTCTCAGCTTCTTTATTTTCCAGCATTTCATCTTCTATATTACTGATTCTCTCTTCTGCCTCATTTATTCTAGCAGTTAGTGCCCCCATTTTTGATTGCACCTCATTAATAGCCTTTTTGATTTCTACTTGGTTGGATTTTAGCTCTTTTACTTCTCCAGAAAGAGTTTCTCTAATAACTTCCATATTTTTTTCAAGCCCAGCTAGTATCTTTAAAGTGATGATTCTGAACTCTAGATCTGACATCGTACTAATGTCCGTATTGAGTAGGTCCCTGGCAGTCGGTACTGCCTCTTGTTCTTTTTGTTGAGGTGATTTTTTCCGTCTCGTCATTTTGTGCAGAGGAGAATAGATTAATGAGAGAACAAAATGCTAGCAGAGTAACCACGTCCCCAGAAAATATACTCTAAACAAATCAGAAAAGACCTGAAGCAGTGGGATAAGAAGGGGAAAGAGAGAAAAAAAAAAAAAGAAAAAAAAAGAAAAAGATAAAGATAAAAACAACAACAAACAAAACAAAAGAACAACAGCAAAAGAAAAACCAGAATGTGATCAAATATGATCTATATGGTATATAGATCAGTGCCACACACTAGATTTGGGGTGTGTTTTGGTCTTTTAGAAGAAAGTGTCTCCCAAAATTTTAAAGAAAGAAAAACTTATATATGTACAAAAATAAGGGTTGATATGATGAAGGGATGGAAAATGACTGTAAAAATGGAAATTATAAAAAATTTTATAAAAGGAATTGATAAGAAGTTGTTTGAAAAAAGAAAGAGGATTTAAAAAAAGAAAAAAGAAAAAAAAAAAGGGAGAGGATGTGATCAGGCAGGGGAATAGAGAACACCATATACTAGAGATTTAGGGTATATTTTAATCTGTTAGAAGAAACTATCTCAAAATTTTAAAGAGAGAACAACTTATATATATAAGCCAAAAATATGGGTAACTACTATGAAGGGATAGAATATGACTCTAAAAATGAAAAATAAAAATGTTTTTTTTTTAAAAAAGGGATTGATAAGATGTTGTTTGAAAAAGGGAAAAAGAAAAATTCAAAAAGAAATAAAAAGACAAAAAGACAGTTAAAAAAAAAATTAACTTTAAAAGACTAAGGAATCATGGTAAAAAAGCCGTGAATTCTATGTGCAGCATTCCCCTAGCGCTGGAGTTCTGCCGTTCTCATTGATCGGTAAACTTGGTCTTGGCTGCCTGTTCTCGCTGATCTTCTGGGGAGGGGCCTGTTGCCGTGGTTTCCAAATGTCTCTGCCGGAGGCGGAATAGCCCCGCCCTTGCCCCCTCCCGGCTAAGTAATCTGCTCGGGTTTGCTCTCCGGGGCTTTTGTTCCCTGCGAGCTTTCCGTACAGCTTTGGAGGCGGAGAGTGAAAATGGCAGCCTCCCAATCTCCGCCCCGGAGGAGCCGAGAACTCGGGCCCGCTCCTCAGTGAGCCCCCAGAGAAAAGCCGTCAGTCACTCCCGTCTCCCCGGTCTGCAGCTGCACTCCGTGCTCAACCGGCCTGTGACCACGCGTTTCTATCTCTGGCACCGGACCCGGTCTGGAGTCTCCAAACCCAGCAGATCCCTGCGGTGCCCTCCCGCGCGGCTCCTCCCGGGGGAGGAAGGTGAGTCTCCCCGGATCGGCCGCTTGTTGGGTCCCTGCTGGAGGAGCAGGGGCCCGACTGGGCCGCGGATCGCGGTTAATGGCAACCCCAGCTGAGAGCCCGCGCCTGGGCTCCGCCTCTGCAGCCGGCTTCCCTGCTGCGTTACCTGGGAGCTCTGCTGCCCTCAGGCACCCCCGGTCTTTCTGTGACCCCGAGGGTCCTGAGACCACACTGTCCCGGAGGGTTCCACCCCCCGCTGAGCCACCAGAGTGACGTCCCTCGGCGGAGCTGACTTTTAAAAGTTCCGATTTTGTGCTCCGCGGCTCTATCACTTGCCAGAAGCGGCCGACGGAGGCCCCTCCCCCGCCGTCTATCCTCCCGAATATCGCCTCGGATTCACTTCTCCGCACGTCCTACCTTCCAGAAAGTGGTCGCTTTTCTGCTGAGACAGTTGTTGCTCTTCTTTTCTTCGATCTCCTGTTGAGTTTGTAGGTGTTCAGAATGGTTTGATCCCTATCCAGCTGAATTCCTGAGAGGAGACGAAATCCAGGTCTCCTACTCCTCCGCCATCTTGCTCCGCCCCCCATAGTTATCATTTTATACCAAACTATGTAGTTTTTAAAAATCAGGAGAAGAAATGAGAAAATATACATTATAGAGTCTTTTATGTTAAGCCACATACTTATCATATCTGGAGTCTTCATTTTTTTTATGTGCATCTAAGTGATCCTGGCATTTCCATTCAATAAATAGGCTTGTCTTTTGTGTTCCTTTGTAGGCAGGTCAGCTAGTCAAGAATTACCTTAATCTTTATTTATCTGGAAATGTATTTATTTTGCTTTTTTATTCAAAGGATAGTTTTACTAGAAATAAAATCTATGGTTGACTTTTTTTTTTCACTTAGCATTTGGAATATGGCATTCTACTGCCTCTAGCCTTCATTGTGTCTGATGAGAAGTCAGTTGTTAACTGCATTGTTTTAAGAGTCATTCAGATTTCAGGCCATTTTCCAGTGTGTACTGGTTTTTAATTTCTACCAGGTTCTCTTGTGTATCCTCTGTTCAGATGCTATTGGCCAAATATGTGTGGTTTGACCTGCTGTTCATGTACAAGCCCTCGGCCAACGCATATTGAGAGCCATTTTGCTGTCTTTTAGAACTACCTGTTGAATCCTAGACTAGTCCTGTATTCTGTTGCTTAACTCAAATCATCCTGCAATCTCAGGGAAATGGAGCCTCTGGCTCTTCTCATTTGCTTGCCACCAAGATTACTACTTTAACTGACCACATCCCCCTTTACCAGTCAGGGCACATTTACTGTTTTCACAGCCTGATTCACCCTGGTTAAAATACAACACTGACAGTATAGGGAGGTGGTTGAAGAGTGGGAGCAGTCCCAGCCAAAAATGTATCAGACTCTCACTCTTTGTTTTTTTTGTGTGTGTGTGACAGAGAGAGAGACAGCAAGAGAGGGAACACAAGCAGGGGGAGTGGGAGAGGGAGAAGCAGGCTTCCCACTGAGCAGAGAGCCCAATGTGTGGCTTGATCCCAGGATCATGACCTGGGCCGAAGGCAGATGCTTAATGACTGAGCCACCCAAGCACCCATCACTCTTTTTTATAAGAATTTTAGTAGTTTCCATAAATAAACACTTCTCTGTTCATTCCATATCTTTGGTTGAATTCCAGATTGCTAAAAATTGTTTTTGACAGTCTCATCCAGATTTATAATTGCCTTTTAGGACAGGATTTGTTGACCTTCTCATTCTGTCACACTGAGAATTGTTCTCAAGAGGAGAAAATTGTTATTGTTAAAAGAGAAACCTTAAAATACAACATAACATAAAGATTCTGAGACAAGATTTTCCCATTGCCTGCCAAATTAGATCTATACTCCCCAGCCTAAGTTCATTGCTCACCTCTTTGACACTGGCCTGTTTTAAAAGTCTTATCTCTCATCTCAAAGCAGGCATGAGTGAAGACAACTCAACATTTCTCTCTTTTCTCTAGGAACCATTCTCTTCTCTAAACCTAGATAGCCTTCTATTACACCACATTGAAATTCCTTAGAGATTCCTCTATTATTAATTACTTCTAAGCAGAGTATATTCCACCACATTAAGGTAGTATCCCCTTGAGGGCAAGGGCTATGCTTTGCACATCTTCTCCCAAAATGAGTCTAATTCAGATCCTTGAGCTAGAAAAGCACCACTGAGTATTTGTTTCATGAAACAAGTAACGAAAATGATGTATTTTCCCTTGCAGGGATGTAATAGAAGATTTTCTTATTCCATTAAGATAAGAGAAAAATGCTGAACATACAGGCTTTATGAAATTTGAGATCTTGATGTTCATTTTTTTTAATCAAGGTAGTTATTTCCTGAGTTTTCAGCAAACATGGAAAGGGGGAGGGGGGTTTGGAGCTTAAATGTGTTTAAAACAACCAAGACAGAGGGAAATCCGGATTTGGATGAAAGGAAAATGAGAGATGAGAGATGGGCTTAAGAGCAGAACAGCATAAACCTCTTGTGCAGGGATACCCTTGAACAGAGCTCTGGGCAGAGCTTAAAGTCATCTTGAATGGAGTGAGACATTCTTTTTGTTTTAATTAAATTCATATTTTTTAGTAAGTTGCACAACGTATAGTGAGATTAAAATCTTGTGATATACGTCCACATTATTCAGTTCCATTGAATTGTTTTAGAGTCTTTCCTTCCTTCTCTGATAGAATAATTATGTGCATTGGAGAAAACTTCCTGGTTTATTACTAATCATACACTGACACTGGTCCATTTTATGTTACCATGAACAACTTATACAGCTCACACTTGTGAAAATATTTCTGTTGACCTAAGTCATCTTTTTTCACTGCCCTAAATCTCTCAGAATAAACTCAGATAATTATTTTGTTCTGCTATAAGGTAAAACTTATATCCTTCTAATGACTAAAACACTTAGTTCAGTCTTATTTTTCCCTTGTGAGAAAAAAAAATGTGGATTTTACTACTCACTCCATCACTCACTTAGTTTATGGCTTGCATATTTTTTCTGCTTTCCTACAATATTTCACAATGGTCAATTTAAAGATCTCCTCACCTGATGTAACCTATGTTTGCAGTTTGATGTTACAAACACTCAATAAACCACAAGTGGGCACGGAAGCCAGAGATGTGCACTTTTAAAGATTAAACAACAACAAAATGTCTTGTCCTTTGCTAGCATAATCTCTGTTCATCATCCCTTCTCCCCTTGTTTTTTTCCATAAACCTTATTTTGACATCTGTTAATATTTGAATAGTTCCTAATTTTGATTAACACTCTTGAGCTCAAACCAAATAGTTGCTTAGGGTGCAATTTCCTGGACATTAAAAAAAGGGATTATGTTAAGAATCTAGTCTGTGACTTAAAAATAGAATTTTAAGAAGCACTTCAGTATCATCCTGGAAAAATGACACTGCATCTTGTAGTAGGCCATAAGGGGATGAGGGGAGTATTGGCAGAGAGCCAGAGTTTTGTGTTAACTTCAAGAGCAGAGGTGATTTTTAATGCTTCAACATCATTCATGAAATATTATATATATAATTTGTACTCACAATAACAAGCAGGCTCTCCAAAGAAACATTAAAATAAATAGCTTCTTTAACTCTTTTGTACCTTGATCATATCTTATTTTGATGAACCCATAAAAAGGGAAGGTAAGATTGATGTTGGACAGATCAGTAGGGCAATCATGTAGTTTATTACATATTTATGACTCTGAAAGATCAAAGGATGTTTTTATGCACATAACTTGGCAAATGTATTTTGCCACGTTCAGATATGTTCCAAGTGACTTCAGTGGGGAAGTGAAAAGATCTGGCGCTTTGCCTGTAATGCTATTTGGCAAGACATTGAATGATGGTGGGATTTGAGAACACTGTAACATACTGTATTACATGTATATGTATACACACTCTATATATGTATGCATACATTCACTGGTATATAGGAAATGTGCGACTGTATACACACTGTATGTAAATATGTTAAACTACATAATCAGAGTAATTGGATGAAATAGTGGTATTTGTATGTACCAGTAAGCTATACATTTGGAAGGGCTGCATTATTCTTTCTTATAACATTTTCAAGAGAATTGCAAATAAAAGTGTTACCATTAATTCCCTCCAGAATTTTAAATGTGTGTTTATTAATAAAGTCCTGTGTGACTTTAGTTTAACTGCCTAACGTGTTGAAGGATGTGCAAATTGAGCCTGATTGTGCAAATTGAGCACTCTGTGGGCAAAGGTGCTGCAAGAGATACAGTTCCCGCCCCACAGACAGGGGCCTCCCAGCCTTTCAGAACCCAGGGATCTTTCCTCATTCCCACCTTGTTCCAGAAAATTTTTGTTTTCTGTATGACATATATGAGTGTGCTGGGAGTGATTTAGTCTGGAAGTTCTTTTGCCTTTAAAAAGTCAGTTATTCTGATTTCCAAATAGGTCTAGTCTCTCATTAACAAAAAACACTTTTAGTTCAAAATTAGAATTTGGAAAAAAGAACATAAATTTTGATTAATTTTTTTCTATATTCAGATCAGAGGTTTTCTCTTCTTAAATATCAACAGATTGTTAAAATTGCATTATCAGGATATTTCAAATCATGGTGCAAAGAACACATGAATCATTTGGATGACTGTGGGGGTCACTTTAGAGACAGTGCCTTGGCAAAATGTATTTGGGAAATTTGGGTTCAACAACTTTAAATGGCTTTCTATAACCATAGACAGTATGGTACTGGAAATTTCCAGGTAGCTGCTCCAGCATTTCCCCCAAATGATCCGAGTCAGTGATTCCTTTGTGCATTGTATCAAGAGCATTGTACAGAACATACTCTAATAAACATCTGATTATCTGATGGACTCATGATTTATAATCTACTTACTGCCAGTTGTTGAGTGCTTACACCCTCTTAGTTATTTTACTAAGTACTTACTTAAATACTGTTTATCAAATCCTTCAAGCATTCTACAGATGAGGAAAGTCAAGCTGGGAACACATGGCTAGTGGCAGAGACAGGATTGGTCCTAGCTCTTCATTCAGTGTCAAGAGTGATATTTTAAATCACACTGAAATAACTTTATGATGTTGGAATATTTTTATCGAAGTATTGGTCTTCACCAAATGGTCTGCTGCCATGTTCTATACCAAGTCAGACATTATTTGTTGTCAGTGGTCAAGTGCTTCCTACTCCAAATATCTTATTTTTATAGTTGATGCTCCAAATGGTGGCTTACATTTGTAAAACATTACTGCTAAGAAATCAAAGGACGAACAGTAAATGGCAACCAAGAGTAAGAAAACATACTGGACGTTGTATAGAACAGAGCCAGAAATCTTTGGGGCACCTGGGTGGCTCAGTTGGTGAAGTGTCTGCCTTCAGCTCAGGTCATGATCTTGAGGTCCTGGGATTGAGCCCCGAATCAGGATCCCTGCTTAGCGGGGAGTCTGCGTTTCCCTCTCCCTTTGCTCCTCCCCCAAACTCGTGGTCTCTCTCTTTCTCTCTCTCTCAAGTAAATAAATAAAATCTTTAAAGGAAAAAAACAAAGAGCCATAAAGCTTTGACTTAGAACCTGTGACTGCAGGGCTAGTACCTAGTACCTAGAAATATAAATTTCACTAAAGCAGGTGACCGATTCAGTTGATTTGTCTTTTAGTTCCCCAGTGAGTAATTTGGGGGAAGGATTAAGCAGAAAATGTAGGATGGCATCTGAGCACTGGTATTTTTTGTCTCACATTGGTACCCACGCATGTAAAAAGTAGAGTTTTGTAAATGGAAAATCATTTCTTCTGGTGTCATTTATTGAAGAGACTATCATTTCTGCATTGTGTGTTCTTGGTACCTTTGGCAAAGACCAATTGACCATAAATGCATACATTTATTTCTGGGCCGTTTATTTTGTTCCATTGTTTGATATATCTAGTTCTTTGCCAGCACCATGCTGTTTCCATTATTATATCTTTGTAGTAAATTTTGAAAGTGACTAGTGTGATGCCCGAACTTTGTTCTTTCTGCTCAAGCTTGCTTTGGCTATTTGTGATCTTTTGTGGTTTCATATGAATTTTAGGATTGTCTCTTCTATTTCTGAGAAAAATACCAAAGTAATTTTTTTAAAAAGATTTTATTTATTTATTTGACAGAGAGAGACACACCGAGAGAGGGAACACAAGGAAGGGGAGTGGGAGAGGGAGAAGCAGGCTTCCCGCAGAGCAGGGAGCCCGATGTGGGGCTCAGTACCAGGACCCTGAGATCATGACCTGAGCTGAAGGCAGACGCTTAATGACTGAGCCACCCAGGCACCCCCAAAGTAATTTTAATAAAGATTCTATTGACTTTTTAAATTATTTTGGATAGTATGCACTTTAAAATTATTAATTCTCCTAGTCCATGAACACGGATATCTTTCCATTTGTTTGTGTCTTCTTCAATTTCTTTCATCAGTGTTTTATAGCTTACTGTTTACAGATCTTTCACCTCTTTTGTTAAATTTAACCTAAGTGTTTTTTGTTTGTTTGTTTGTTTGCTTTGTTTTTGATGTTATTGTAAATGGGATTGTTTCCTTAATTACTTTTTTGGATAGTTTGTTGTTAGAGTATATAAAATGCAACTGATATTTATATGTTGATTTTGTATCCTGCAACTTTACTAAGTTAGCTCTTAAGTTCCAACAGTTTTTTGGTGGAATCTTTAGAGTGTTCTATATAAAGATAATGTCATCTGCAGAGAATTTTACTTCTTCCTTTCTGATTTGGATGCCTTTTATTTCTCTTTCTTGTCTAAATGCTCTGGCTAGGACTTTCAGCACTGCATTGAATTAAAGTGGTGAGAGTGGGCTTCTCCATATTGTTCCTGATCTTAGAGAAAAATCTTTCAGCTTTTCACCATTGAGAATGATGTGGGCTTGTCATATATGGTCTTCATTATGTCGAGTTACATTCTTTCTATATCTAATTAGTGAACTGTTTCTATCATGAAACAGTACTGAATTTTGTCAAATGTTTTCTCTATACCTATTGAGATGATCACACAGTTTTTATCCTTCATTCTGTTAATGTGGCATATCCTATTTATTGATTTGTGTGTGTTGAATTATCCTTGTCTTTAGGGATAAATCCCACTTGATCATGGTGTATGATCCTTTTGATGTGCTGATGAATCCCATTTGCCAGTATTTTGTTGAAGTCTTTTGCATTTGTGTTCATCAAGGATATTGTCCTATAATTTTCTTTTCTTGTATTGTCCTTATCTAGCTTTGGAATAAGGGTAATTTTGGCCTCATAAAATGAGTGTGGAAGTGTTTCCTTCTCTGAAAGCTTTTGGAAGAGTTTAAGAGAGATCTCTATTAATCCGTTCTTAAATGTTTAGTAGAATGCACCAGTGAAGCAATCAGGCCTGTACTTTTATTTTGGGGGAAGTTTTTGATTATTATTTTAATTTCCTTACTCATTATTGATCTGTTCAAAATTTCTATTTCTTCATGAATCAGTCTTGGTATATTTATATTTCTAGGAATTTATACTTTTCTTCTAGGTTATACAATATTTTGGTTTACAGTTGATCACAGTAGTCTGTTATGATCTCTGTATTTTTGTGGTATTGGTTATAATGTCTCCTCTTTCATTTATAATTTTATTTATTTGTTTTTGCTCTTTTTCTTAGCTCGTTATTCTAGCTAAGGTTTTGTCAATTTTGTTTATCTTTTCAAAAAATCAACTCTTGGGGCACCTGGGTGGCTCAGTCAGTTAAAAGTCTGCCTTTGGCTGAGGTCATGATCTCAGGGTCCTGGGGTCAGGCCCCACATCAAGCTCCTTGCTTGCAGGGAACTTATTTCTCCCTCTCTTCTCTGCTCGTGCTCTCTCTTTATCTCTATCTCTCTCAAATAAATAAATAAAATCTTTAAAAAAAATCAACTCTTAATTTCATTGAACTTTTGTTTTTCAAGTCTTTATTTTAATAAGACCCTTATTTTAATCCACACATACAAAATCAACTCAAATTTAATTAAAGATTTAAATATAAGATCTAAAACCATAAAACTGTTAAAACAAAACACAGAGAAAAAGCTTTTGATATTGCTGTGGACAATAAATTTCAGATATAACCCCAAAGCACAGTCAACAAAAGCAAAAGTAGACAAAGGGGACTGTATGAAACCAAAATAATTCTGTACAGCCAGAGAAACAATCAACAAGATGGGAAACAACAAATATTGGCGAGGATGTAGAGAAAGGGGAACCCTCCTTACACTGTTGGTGGGAATTCAACCTGGTACAACCACTCTGGAAAATAGTATGGACGTTCCTCAGGACATTAAAAATAGAGCTCCCCCATGACCCAGCAATTGCACTAATGGGTATTTACCTCAAAGATGCAGATGTAGTGAAAAGAAAGAGCACATGCACCCCAATGTTATTAGCAGTAATGTCCATAATAACCAAACTGTGGAAGGAGCCAAGATGTCCTTCAATGGATGAATGGATAAAGAAGGTGTGGTTCATATATACAATGGAATATTACTCAGCCATCAGAAAGGATGAATATCTACCATTTACATCAACATGGATGGAACTGGAAGGTATTATACTAAGTGAAATAACTCAATCAGGGAAACACAATTATCATATGGTTTCACTCATATGTGGAACATAAAGAATAGCATGGAGGACAATAGGGGTGTGTGTGGGGGAACTGAACAGGAAAAAATCAGAGAGGGAGACTCATGACTCTGGGAAACAAACTGAGGGTTGTGGAAAGGGAGGTGAGTGGGGGGATGGGGTAACTGGGTGATAGGCATTAAAGAGGGCACATAATATGATGAGCACTGGGTGATACACTCAAGTGATGAATCATTGAACATTATATCAAAAACTAATGATGTACTATACCTTGGCTAATTGAATTTAAATTCTAAAAAAAAATTTAAAAAAGAAACAATCAACAGAGTAAAGAGATAACCTTTAAAATGGGAGAAAATATTTGCAAGCTCTATATATGTTGGAAGTTAATATCCAAAATGTAAGGAACTCAAACAATGCAATAGCAAGAAAACAAAAAAAACCCAATTAAAAATGGGCAAAGCCCCTGAATAGCCATTTCGTGAAAGAACACATTGACATGGCCCACATCACTAATCATAATGGAAACACAAATCAAAATCATGAGCTATCACCTCATATCTGTTAGAATGACTATAGTCAAAAAGACTGGTGAGGATGTGGACAAAAGGGAACTCTTGTACACTGTTAGATGGGAATGTCAACTGGTGCAGGGATTATGGAATACAGTATGGAGGTTCCTCAACAAATTAAAACTAGAACTAACATATGATCCAGCAATCACACTTCTGGATAAATATCCAAAGGAAATGAAACCACTATCTCAAAGAGATTCCTGTACTCTCATGTTTATTGCAGTATTATTTATAATAGTCAAGATATGGAAACAACCCAAATGTCTATTGACAGATGAATGGATAAGGAAGAAGAATGGATGAAGAGGATATATGTCTGTGTGTGTGTGTGTGTGTGTGTATATATAATATATATATATATACATATATAATATATATAATTATAATTATATATTATATAAGTCATAGATCATATATTTATTTACATAATATATTATATACCATCTATAAATATATATTTATATTAGATATTCATATAATAGTTGCATGTTATAAATTTATATATTTATATATATGATATTTATATTATACATTTATATTTTATAATTTCATTATTATATATATATATATATATAAATGGAACAGAATATTCTTCAACCATGAGAAAAAGGAAATCCTGCCTTTTGTGACAAAATGGTTGAAACTTGAGAACATTTTACTAAGTGAAATAAGACAGATGGAGAAAGACAAATATTGGATGCTCTCACTTATACATGGAATTAGAAAACAAAAGTTAACTCATAGAGGCAGAGAGCAGAATGGTGGTGACCAGTAGCTAGGGGTGTGGGGATTGGAGAAATGGAGAGATGTTGGTCAAAAGGTACAAAGTTACAATTACATAGGATAAATACGTCTAGATATATAATATATAGGCATGATGACTAATATTTAATAAAATTCTATTGAATACTGGAAATATGCTAAGAGAGTAGATTTCAGGTGCACTCTTTACACACCAGAAGTGGTAACTATCTGAGGAGATAATATGTTAATAAGCTTGATTATAATAATCATCTCACTATATGTATATCAACTCATCAAGTTGTATACCTTAAATATATACAATTTGTGTTCAAAATACATAAATATATAAAAAAAGAAAGGTAGAAGTTTGTATATAATTTCATACTATATATATTTCATGTGTATAAATATTAAGACTAAGACATTTTTAATTTGCTATATTTGTTCTTGCAAATCATTTTGTCCCTAAATAATAACTCCAAGTGCACGTTTGAAAGCAAAATCTGTTCTTCAAATATGCTAGGTAAGTTCCATTAGTTATGTTTGAGCTTTATAAGCTTGAAAAAGAATAGTAATTTCTGATTAAGATTTAATACAACTTGATTGACTCATAAAGCTGAAGAAGGAAAATGTCAAAATGTGTTAATATATACAGAACCTGCCAACACCATGGAGAGAAGTATCAGTATTACCTGAAGCTAGGGCAATTCAGGGCTTATCACTGCATGAGTTTTGCTATGGTATATATGATATCTTTAATGTGTGCGTGTGTGTGCGCACACGCATGTGTGTGTGTGTGTGTGAGTGGTGTGGCATCTCCTTAAGATGTGCTTCATGTCTGATTATTTACAGAATTAAAAAAAAAAAAAGGACAGCCTAGGAAAAACTGCTACTATTTTATGACTGAATTCATTTTGTTCTGAAAAATTATTATTTACAGATGTGAATTTGGGACTAAAGGTGTAACAAAATATGTGTATGACTTGAAATCCTATTTCTTAAATAATGTTCTTACTAGTGATCTTTCTTCTTCTTTATTTTATCCTATTTTTTTGGGTCTTACTTGTTCCCATTTTTGTCAAATTCCAGTCAGATTTACCCTCGAATGGGTACTCTAATGGATCTTTTAAAAGTAGAGAGAAGCTGAGGCTTCACTGAGGGAAGCCCTTGCTAAAGCTTTTGAAGTAAATATATCCACATGATTATTTAGCAATCAAGAGAGTGTTAGCACTTCTAAAAAGCCAGGCTTTAATTCTGTTTTCACATCTTTTGTGCAGTAAAGAACACCCTCTGATAAAAGGGCTTCTCTTAGGATGATTTAAAATCTGAAATCTTTCCTATAAGATCAATTCAAGCAGGGTGTTCCTACCTTCAACAAGAGCATTGGCAATACTACAGTCTTTAAGAACTTGGACGCTGGACCCAGACTACTTGGATTTAAATCCTGATTACTTATTAGTTTGCAACTTGGGTGGACTTATTCAACCTCGGTGGACACAGTCTGGTATCTGTGCCACATTCACCAGATAGTGACATTCCTGGGCCATGTCTCCCTCATGGACCCATCAGACACTTACTGAGTGCTTTCTAGATGCTAGATTCCATGAGAGATGAGGCAGATTTACCTGCCTACAGACTGGCAAGAGCCTTATACTCAGGAATGCTACTGTGGTATGCTCTTCCTCTGGAATCTGGAACTCTTAGCTCTTTTTTTTTTTTTTTAATTTTATTTATTTATTTGTACCCCTCTTCTCCAAAGCCCATACATAGCTCTAGTCTGATCACAAGACAATCATCAGACAAATCCCCATTGAGGGACTTTCTATAAATTCCCTCCCAAGGATTCTTCAAAATTGTAAAGGTCATCAAAAACAGAAGTCTGAGGAACCGTCACAACCAAGAGGGACCTATGGAGACATGACAGCTAACTGCAATGTGAAATCCTAAATGTGAAACTAAAACAGAAAAAGCAATAACAATAGCAGGAAAAAACTAAAGAAATTTGAATAAAGTATAGTCTTTATTTTAGTTCATTTATTTATTTAGTTCATAATAATGTGTCAATGTTGGCTCATTAATTTTTACACTTTGGCTATACTAATTTAGTATTTTAATAATAGAGGACAATGGATTTGGGGTATATGGGAACTCCCTCTACTATTTTGGCAATTTTTCTTTAAATCAGCAACTTTTACAATTTAAAAGTTGATTTTTTTTTAAGATTTTATTTATTTATTTGACAGAGAGAGACGCTGTGAGAGAGAGAACACAAGCAGGGGGAGTGGGAGAGGGAGAAACAGGCTTCCCACTGAGCAGGGAGCCTGATGTGGGGCTCGATCCCAGGACCCTGGGATCATGACCTGAGCCCAAGGCAGACGCTTAACGACTGAGCTACCCAGGCGCCCCAAAAGTTGATTTTTTTTTAAATGCTCCTTTCAGCCCCAAAGTCATGGTCATGAAATTGTCTCAACTTCCAGCGACCCTTGAATAGCCAAACCTCCAAACAAGCCAATATCCTTTTTTTGGTGTTTAAAGACTTTTCAGACGAGACGGAATGGCTCAAATGAAAATCAGGGTCACTAAGGCTGTTTTGACATCTTGTCTGCTTTTTTCTTGAAAATGTAAATTAAAATAGATATTTAAGATTCCTGCTTTAGAAGAAGAAGTGACATTCACTGAGACCTTATTATATGGCAGCTCTGTGTTAACCTCTTTCCATGGATTAGCTTTTGGACGCTGTTCAAAAACATTCTGCAGTGAAGATTCACATTGCCCCTGTATGAGAAAACCATTCTGGCTGTGATGTGTTGCCTCTAGGATGGTCTAGCTTTAATTCGACTCCATGCATGTAGAGTTCTTCCTGCTTCCTTTGGACTGAATGGCCCCGTAGAGAAGGCTACAAGACTACTCAAAAGCACCTCTGTTGGGATTCCTGGCATGAGCGATATGACACTGTAACATTCACAGTATCCCTAGTGGGACAGGTGTAGCTACAATGGAGAATAAGCATCATCTTATTCCTAGAGGAAAGAGTTCATAATGCTCCCTTGCTTTTTCCACCACACAACTAAGACATTTACCTAATTCCTGGGGGTACACAAACCAAAAGGTGAGGTCTGCTTACTTGGTGGATTCTGAAATTTTAACTCTGCTAGTTACTTTTATTAATCAGTCTCATAACTAATCTTAGTTGGGCCTTCAGAAAATGCCAAAGAGGAATTGCTACATTTAATCATGTCACAGGTGGGTCAGAAGAAGGCAGCACAGCGGGGCCCCAGGTTCATAAAGATCATAAGCTTGGTCTAATGATCTGCACTTCCCGTATCGACATCCTTCGTATTTTTTTAACAAGGGGCTCTGCCCTTTCATTTTGCACCAGGCTCCACAAAGGATGTAGCCAGTCCTGTTTATAAGTTTTAAGTTGGTTTTTCTCAAATGAAATCTCAGGGGCTGCTTCTGCAGTCAGTTCCTCGGTGTAGCCACATAACGCTATGCTTGCTAAGACACAGTGAGGAAGACACAGTTATTCTTAGGAAAAGTAGGTTTATCCTGATGCCTTATATAAAATGTTCCAAATCAGGCAGGTTAAGTAACAGACTCCACTCCAATCTTCCTATCTCTCTATTACCTGCTTGCAAACACTGAATTCAAGGCCCCGGACAAGTAGAGGCATTGGATCTGTAGTGAGATTTTAATCATAGATACAGACTCCGTCAGACAAACCAGGGGAAAGTTATCAACACACTGCTATTTTCCTATCTGGCCGAGTCTAGAAATTGAATACCCAAGCATCTGGCCTACAATCACAGTGCATAATTCTGGAACTGAAAGCTGTCCAAGAGAAAGGATCTTATAAAATCATGTGGCAGAAACATTTTAAGGCCATTTATCTGCAATTGACTTTACCCTCACCTGAGCCAGGCAATCTCTGATCTCCAAATTTGCAAACAGATGGAAAGAAATTCCCTTTATTTAAGAGGCATTATGGACAAACACTGACGAGGGATTATTAAAGGGAACCACACACAGCTTTTACACACTCCGAAGGAGTCCGATGTGAATCGTTGTGAGTTTAGTCAGGCAAAAGTCTGATCATCAATGAAAATGGGTTTTTTTCCCCCTTTTTGTTTCCTGCTAAAAACCTAAAACCCTTAACTTTAAAGGGCTATTTGGACCTATCTGTTTGCAGCTTTCAATCAGTAAATCCTGAGAAAGGAGAAGTCTACCAAGAATGCCAAGAGGGAGAATGCCTTAAATATGGGTATTTTTTTAATGTTGCTGGTAATTCACAGCATCTAAAGAATTTGTAATTTTGAAATTACTTCCTGAATGGGGGGAGATTAGTCTGTGAAATCTCTACTTTGAAGCGGACCAGAGGATAAACATTTTTCAGCTTCTGACTGGACTGGAGACTTTGATTCTTACTCATTTCTTCAAATATCCTTACGCCTTCTAGAGTCTTCTCTCCTGCTTTATTGCATCCTTCTGAGGTCCCTGCCTGTCTGTGGAGAATGTGTGGTCCAGGCCTTGCTTCAGTAGCTGAAGGCCCCTAATGAGGGCAGCCCTGACATGCCAACTTCCTGGAGATTGCCTGGGCTGTGTGGTCACCCCCCATGCATGCTTGCAGGGGGCCTATCTTCTCGCCTCTGTCAAGCTCTTTTGTTGAGTTCAAAACCTTATTACAATTAGAGTGGAAAAGCCTCACTGGGTTATTTAGATGTTATCTCTACCAGCAGAGAAATTGCCTACAACCCAGTCTGGAAAATCTCTTCTAAACTAAAGTTAAGTGGCAGAGAATCTGCTAGTGTTCTAGAGAAAATTATGAGACACTGCCGAAAGATTTTTCTTTGGGCTTCTACTGGAATAATTTTAAAGAAAAATTCTCCTTTTTTCTCTCTCAACTTTATTTACCTTGATCCCACCTATATAGAGTTTTCAAAGGTACTAACAGACTGGAGACCAATTTATTTCATTGGTAAAAAATAGCCAAGTGGCTGGAGTAGCTGGGTGTCAATTTGCCTGTCAATCTTGAGTTTCACTTCTCGTTTAAACTGTCCCACTCACCCCTGGACAGGGAATCTTCTCAATTGGTCTCTGCTAAGAGGATGACTGCTGACCAGTGGGAGTGCATGAATAAGCTGGTAAAAGCCCCAGGACATGTAGAGTTCTTCCCTAAATGTGATGGGTGATGTCAATCAGATTTTCTTTTTTTAGAAGTTTGAATTACGAGATGCAAAAGGAAGTCGACAGATTCAGGGGCAGCTGAGCAGTCCATATGTAGAACTAGGTCTGATTGCCATCCATACACAAGAAAGAAAAAAAAAAAAAGGGCAGTTAGCGGGAGAAATTCAGAGGTGTGAATGACCCAGAAGGCCAGACAGAGAAGAGCAGCAATTCTTGTCTTTCCAGTTATGTTGTGTGGAAGGCCCATTAGTTCTTTATTGTAGGTCCTTCCATTCCCTAAGCTCTCTACAGAAACAATGCAGAAGAAGCTCTTAAAATATTGTCTCTCTGTCTCATGTGAACTTGCTCAACAAAACTCCTATTTTTAAGATGTTTGACTACTTAACTGGGTCTCTAAGAAATAGGTTGGGAGTGGAAGCTCTGTTTTCATTTCCTCCTGAGATACAGAGAAGGGAAGTAGAACCAACACATGAATTCCCTACGGGAAACATGATGGGTGTCATATCCTCATCAAATTTAATTTTCACATCACCTCGAAAGTAAGCACAATTATACCCATTTTAGAGATAGGAAAACAGATCAGAAGTGTCCAACAATTTGTCCAAAGTAATTGGGGAATATAAGATTTAAAGAAAAAAAATTTCAATTTGAAATCTCACAGCCTTTTCAGTATACAGTGTTGTTTAACTATAGTGACCAGGGGAAAGGCAGAAGGAAGGAAGAAAGGGAGGGAGGAAGGGAGGGGAGGAGGAAGGGAGGGGAGGAGGAAGGGAGGGAAAAAGAAGGGAGGGAGGAAGAAAAGAAAATAGCACTTAGTGGGGCCCTACAACCTGCCAGGTGCTTTAACAAGTTACTTCATTCAGTCCTCACAACAATGTAAAGCAAAACTGATATTTGTATTTTTTTTTGCATATAAGAAAAACCTGAATCTTTAGAAAAGTCATCAAGGTCACATAGCAAGGGGTGGAGCCAGGTTTTATGTGAAGCCAGATTAACTCCAAAACATCACCTTCCACGGAATGTGATTTGGTCCTGGAGAACCATCCACACCAGTAGGTTCTAGCCTGTGATTAGGTAGGACATCGATGACAGTGTAACTATGAAGATCCAGAATGACGGACTTTGATTCAAGAATGTGCATTCAGCTCTCGCATCCGATTTTCTCCTTCTGATACCTCAAAAATGATAGCTAATGATATACATAATGATGTGGGTGTGTGTGTGTGAGAGAGAGAGAGATAGTAAAAAGGTTATGATATAGATATAATTACAAATAAAATGTGAGATTGGAGGGACCATCAGAAGAAAAACAATTTTGACACACTCTGGAGCCTGAAAGTGAGGGAAAAGGGTTGATTCACAAAACAATGGAGGACGCCAAAGATTATGCCCAGAGGGGACAGCTGTGGAGGAAGAGCCAATCTACTTAACTGAACCCATCAAGATGCTTCAATACAGAGATAGCCGGCACATCAGAGACTAATGTCAAATTTGCTCAGCCCATCTACATGTTACAGTGTATTTCCCAAGTTTTTCTGTAAAATGGGCATGCTTGATATTATATATTTAATCAAATGTTTCTTTGAAGATAGGTCTGTTTCCATTTGCTAAATAAAGTTTATAATGACCTCAAATTGACATGAGTTGAATGAATGAATTTTCTGTATGCCCAACTCTTTAAGCATTTATTTCTTTTTAAGATGTTATTTATTTATTTGAGAGTGAGCAAGAAAGAGAGAGAAAGAGCGCCTGCAAGAATGGGGGTGGGGAAGGGCGGAGAGAGAGGGAGAAGCAGACTCCCGCTGAGCTGAGCAGGGACTCCCACAAGGGACTGGATCCCAGGACCCTGAGATCATGACCTGAGCCAAAGGCAGAAGCTTAACTGACTGAGCAACCCAGGTGCCCCTTAGAGCATGTATTTTAATTTGCTCTCATGACAATCCACTAACTTGTTGATATTATCCCTCGTTTTTAAAGTGAGAACTGAGGTTCATAGGGATTAGAGAACCAAAAGCACAGGATTCTGATCTGATCAGATCTGGCTCTCAATCTGGTGCTCCGTCCACTGGTCCTCAACCATGTTCAGTGCTACTATGCACTAGCTAAATAATGAAACTGTCCACCTTCTGATGTACGGCCTACAAGCCATGCAATATAATGAGGAGCATTTGAAAGTTTTGCATTTCCGTGTGTAGATTAAGATTGAAAACCATTGTGCCATTCTACAATAACTAAGCAAATAACTAAATAAAATCACATGTGTGTGTGAGCAAGCGCACACGCGCGCTCTTGGGCACGTAAAGCCAAAATAAATTCAGCTGCTTCTACAGCACTTGGCACATAGTAGGGACATCATAATTTCTTGCTGAAGAAATGTAAGAACAATTCAGAGAACTCTTGATGGAATGTTTCCTTTCTTTTCTTTAACTTGCCTCATCAGCATGATGAGGCAGATTTTGAGCCCATTATTAACGATGGAAGTGGGAATGCGTTCAAGAGAACAATGCTTTTGAAAACAAAGAACCAAGTCGCTTTGGGGTATAGTGGCAGAGCCTTCTGTCCCTCTGCAGCCAGTTTATTCTTGAGCTTACTGATTAGCTAATCAGTAATTACTTTAATTATTAATGTTATTTACATATTTGGATTATTGTGGTTATTAAGCAGCCCGGCTACCCTCCCCCTTCCTTTGCATTTTAAAATAAAATAAGAGGGTTAAGAAGTGAGAAGATAAGTGGCAAATTAAGCTACGAGAGGCATAAGGCAAACAAACCAGAAGGCCTTGTAATGAGAGATTACGCATAAAAGAGGTAAGGAATTACATAGCAGCAAGTGAGCGGGCGAAGGATGGGCTACTTCTCTGCTGAGATCTAAACTCCGAGGCAGAGGCTATGTATAAATGCACATCTGTACACAATTTACAACCAAACATGGGAGCTGGGAAACCCAATCATACATTCAGTGAATGCAGCTGCTGATGGAAGCCCACATGTCCCCCTAATTCCCACGGTAGCCGGATGGCAGTAGGGGAAGTTGATGGAAGAATTTTTAACATCCTTCATCTCAGTGTTGCTTAACCTGAAATGAGATGAAAAAAGCCTGCACTTCAACTAAAAATTAACATGCACTCTCCAGAAAGAACAAAAAAGGTATAAATTATGTCTGATTGAACAAACACAACTCCACTGTTGAACAGCCAGTCAATGGAGAGGGTAGGGAGAGGCAATGGAGCAAGGTAATGTGTAATCTCACCAGTCAATGGACTGTGGGCAGGCCTGGCGGCCCATCGCTGGAGGTGTCAGGGAGATAAATAGCAGAGTGTCCTCCTCAAAAATATGATTAATACCCTTCTCGGTCCAGTGCTGAAGATGTAGTGGGTGCAGCTGGTCTGGACAGCAGTTGCAGAGAGGGAAAATCCAGGATGATTGCAACAGAGCAGAGAGGGCAAAGAGGAGGACGAATAACCACCCGAGGGGGAATGCTTCAGGCCGGACTCGTGGGGAGGAGTTTGAACTGGCCAGAGGTCTTCTTAAACTGCCCCTTAAGTAACGCTTAGGGCCGTCCACACACATGCACCTGAGCCCCAGTAGCCATGATCTTGAGAGGTAGAGACAAGCTAGAGTTGAATCTTTGAGGGATATAGAGATGCCACTCCAGAAACAGTGTGTAATCTTGAAGAATTGTGGTATTTACGGTATGACTGCTGTGCCATTAACACAGAACTTTACCTAGCGCTCTGATCAGTCTGAGGTAATGGGGGTTAATTTCCTCTTCTTCATGTGGGAAGACTGAGATCCAGGGAAATCAGGTAACTTGCTCAAAGTTACATAGCTAATAGGTGCTACAGGGGTCCAGGACTCACAAACCTCCACTCTTCTCACCAAACCAAACTGATTCCTCAGTGATTAAAACAAACAGACAAATAAACAAAAACAAACAAACAAAAAACAGGGGCGCCTGTGTGGCTCAGTTGGTTAAGTGCCTGCCTTCGGCTCAGGTGAGGATCTCAGGGTCCTGGGATCGAGCCCCTTGTGGGGCTCCCTGCTCAGCGAGGCGTCTGCTTCTCCCTCTCCCTCCTGCTGCCCCTCCCCACCTCATGCTCTCTCTCTCTCTCTCTCCAATAAATAAATAAAATTTTTAAAAAACAGAAAACAACAAAAACAAAGAAACAACTTTTGATAAGAGTTTGCCTTTGGCTATTTGGTCTAGCTCCCATTCAATATCTCTTGTGTCCCTCCTTTCAAAAGGTTTTGGCCAGATTTCTTTCTTTTCTTTCTTTCTTTCTTTCTTTCTTTCTTTCTTTCTTTCTTTCTTTCTTTCTTTCTTTCTTTCTTTCTTTCTTTCTTTCTTTCTTTCTTCTTTCTTTCTTCTTTTTCTGATTCTCTTTCCTTATGTACAATGATATCAACAGAGGATTTTCAAACATCCCCAGCTGTAATTCTGTTACACACACACACACACACACACATACACACACACACACACTGACTGCCTATAGTGAAAAGCAAACTGATATGTTCTAATGTCTCCTATTTCACTGGCAGAAGGCCAGGGGACTTTCGCCATGGGACAAATATAACTGTCACATTTTCTTTACCAGGTGGTTCCTCCCCTCACTACAATGTTCATAAGGGCAACAAAAATGACTTCCTAGCATGCTGCAGCACTAAAATGATGCTAAACAAAAGAATTAGAGAAGGAAGATCTATCCAAACCTACAGTTATTGGTTTATTGGATAATGATTTTAAACATGGTGGACTGAAAGCCATTTTTATAAAACTTGACTTAACACTGAAATTCTAGAACTGAAAAAAAAAAGTGAAGAAAAATACGTGAATTTAAAAAATAATCTTAAAGTCCTCCTTAATATCCGTTCCGAATAACTCTAATCAGGACTGTTACCTGTATTATACTCTGTGGGGATGTGATGAATCCCAAAGAACAGGATGCAATGTCAGAGGTAAGAAGGAGAAGAGAAATGCTGAGATACAAAGTTGACAGTAGAATCCAACAGGAGGTGATGAGTGTATCCTGTTTCTGAGCAAATGAAAACATGATGGAGACATGACATTATCTAATAGTCCAAGGACCTTTGATGATTTGACCTCAGTAATCAAAACCATTATAACAGTGTTTCTTACATATCATAGGTTGTACTTTGCCAGAGCATTTAACGTAGGACTTCCAGAATGTTTTCAACACTATCATCTCCAAAAGGGCTTCCCAGACTCCAATGTACACATGAATCACTTGGTATCTTGTTAAAATGCCAATTCTTGTTTAGCAGGTCTTGGGTAGGAGCTGAGATTCTGCATTTGTAACAAGCTCCCAGCCGATGTCATTGCTGCTCATTCATAGACCACATTTTGAATACCAAGGCTCAATCATATCTCTTAGGTGGTAAAATCGACCAAATACATAAGTAGTAGGTGGTAGAGCCAGATTTTGAACTCAGGGATGCTTGGCCACAAAACCAATACAGCCCCTGTACTTCACTGCCTGTCACATGAGTATGTGGCACTCAATCTCCAAAGATCTGTGACATTGGTTGCAGAAAAAACTAGGTCTGAAATGACACTTCATCTCATGGGCAGACTGAGCTCTTCCTAAGGTCTTTGATGCCTCTGAGTTAATGAGACACTCTGCCTCTACAGAGATTTGGGGCCATAGTAGGATGAAAGGAAGAAATTCTTGAAGTATTCACAGACATAATTTGTTTAAATGAAATATCCTGGTTATAGATAGAACCAGTCACGTAGGGCCAACCACCTGAATATCAGAGTGGTTTCTCCTGGCCACAGAAGCAGATGTTTAGAGTAGAAGTGTTTATTGGCACAGTTGAGAAGACTGTGCCAAGACCACCTAATCTGACTAGAGTATAGTTGTCCATATCACCCTCTTCTAAAGGTTTCATAGCACCTGCCCCTTCTATCTTCTTCTTCTTCTTCTTTTTTTAAGATTTTTATTTATTTATTTAACAGAGACACAGCGAGAGAGGGAACACAAGTGGGGAAAGTGGGAGGGGCAGAAACAGGCTTCCCGCTGAGCAGGGAGCCCGATGTGGGGCTGGATTGCAGGACCCTGAGATCATGACCTGACCTGAAGGCAGACATTTAACGACTGAGTCACCCAGGCACCCCTCCCCCTACTATCTTCTGAAGCTTTGCCAAAACATGAAAAGATGTCTGTGTTGACATCATGACCTGAGCTGAAACCAAGTTGGTTGCTTAACCAACTAAGCCACCCAGGTGCCCCTTGACATGACCTTGAAGACACCACTCCACCCAGGTCATCGGAATATGCTCACTGAAGATAAAGCCAATGGCCAAAGTCCCACCTCACTTTCTTATCCTAGACTCAGTCAGATATATTTGTATACAATAGATCATCAAAGGATGTAGCTATAAACAATGAATCATTCAACCAACACTACATTATGTCTACATTTTGTCTGACAGACATTCTTGTCAGATTTTATATCTATAATTGCGTCATTCTTTTCTTCACACTTACAGAAAATATTTCCTGACTCTCTAGTCATAATCTTTAAATAGTATCAATCACTACTATGACTATGTTTATAGAAAGAAACAGATAAAGAGCAATATATTTACATACAGATTTATGTATATTTGTGTATATGCAATTATTTCCACTTAGTATTGGTCTGAAAATAAGATATAAATAAATAAATCCATCCATCCATTTTATTGCCAAATTAATTTGGGAAGTATTATGAACCCTATCGCCTTCTTGAAAATTCACAAGGATCTGAGAACTCCTATCACAAAGAAATTGATTTACCTTCGTGTTGCTTGGCATTTCTAACAAGCACTTGAGTACGTTTGTTTGTTCGTTTTTAATTCATGTTTGCAAAAGTCCCACAGAACAGTGTTTTAAAATTACTTAGGGAATGGGTCTTATGTCACTGGCTCTATTGCCAAGCTTTGGTGGGAACTGGGCAGTGTAGTAGACACATTTAAATTTGGTTTTGATAATGCATGGCATGGTCTTTTAGATTGTTGCAGCAACAAAACATTTTATTTGTAGAAATGAGAGATAAAATGTGTCCTCTAGCATTTTCTTTTTTGACCCTCCCCTGAAACAAAAGCGTTTCTAATCAGTTGGTTCATTTCACAAAATATATATAAAATGTATAAGCGACACTTTAATTAAAGGGTAAGGAAATTTAGTTTCCCAGAATTGAGGCTTTATAGTATGTATATATCCATGTGCACATTACACAAATAGTATGTAATATTTGTTTAGCATGACACCAAAATGGGTTATCCTGTTGGAAATGTAAGAAGAATTTATTTACTATGATATAAGATTTAACATAAGAGAATAATGTAAAAATTATCAGACTTGTTCGGTGAATCTGTATCATCAACCAAGTGATCATTTAGCCTAGGCTTTCAGTTTACAGTGTACTAAGAGACTAGAAGTGAAGTCACACAGCTGATGAACAGAGCAATGGTAATCGAAACCCTCACTTTGGTGACTAACTTTTGGGCTCCAAGAACATAACACTGCCTATACTCACTGGTTCCTGAAACTCCTCAAAATCATCTTATTAAGGATGTGTCACATGCTGTGACATATTCTTATGGTCCAAAAGTACTGGTGGAAAAACAAAATCTTAAGCCAATCCATGGTGTTGGGAATTCAGCAGGATAGACATGGTTCCTGACAACAAATATGAACTTGGCATTTTTCTAGAATTTTTACCTACTCAAAATAAAGTAAAAAGGCCTGACTATTTTCAAGTGATTGAAACAGAAATAGAAATAAATACTTTGAGCTCAGTAAATAAAAAACCGGTCGTTATTTGACTTGCACAAATAATTTCCTTGATTCTCGACCTAAAAGAGGCACATATATTGAAACAGTTTGCACTGTAGTATAAATATTATATTTTTAAGACCATTGGAGGGAGCTCAATATTTGGAGGCACTGCCACGACATTAAGGAGATATTTCATTCTCCAGTGGGAATGAGGAAAACACAGAAAATCTGACATCATCTCTGCACTTTCTTCTCCTGAATACATAATTTCTCTCTTTAAGTAAAACACTAAATAAATCCATGGACTTGGGACCCACGCTAAAACTAGATGCTTTCAAAGGCTCTGGTTAATGAGGAATCTTTTAAATGTCACATCTACAGTGCAAATTAACCAATATTGCATAGCAAAAATCCCTCAGAAGAAATCTGGCCAATGGTTTATGACAAAAAAATTAATGCTTTCTGTCAAGAATAAGGGTTAAGTTTAGTATTAATCATAAAATGACCTTTAATTGCCAAACAAAAGCACTTTGTTATTTCACTACAATCCCAAACTCACCCTGTGTATTGAAAAAAAAGTCATAATTTGCTTAGTATAAATATATTAAAGTATTAAGCCCGCTCTGCTACTCAATTAGTAAACATGTCAAGGGGTGGGTGAGTTATTCATGGTTCAGAGGGCCAGCCCCTTTTCACAGGGAACTTTTTTCACTCTAATGAAATGATGGATAATCTGGAAGTAGGTGCTTTAAGAAGATATTAATCATTCTCTGTGGTAATGTTAATCATGCGTTCCATCACCTCCAGATGCTGTGGATCACCTTCCTCTGAGACAAAGGGCACCTAAGCCAGGAGAGTCCTTTTGATCACCTTTCTACAGAGACCCTCACATGCAGCTGACATTAAAGACAGTGTTAGATTTCAGGGCATCCTTAAGATAAAATGGCAAGCACAGCAACTCCTTCAACTGATTGCTCAGAAACATGGGATGGGATCTCTCTTCACTTTTAATTATTTACATTTTTCATGTCGCTTTTCTGAGGGTAGGAAAAGACTTCACCCAAAGAAGGAGAGGATAGGAGTCTATCAAGTCAAAGCTGTAAATGTATGTCCTGGCAAACTGCTTTTATAGTCTAGGCTTCTAATCTTACAAAATGTTAGCGTTCGTCAGGTCAGATTTATCTCTTAAAATGTCTCTGATGTCTCCTTGAGTTAATGAAACACTGTGCCTTTAGAGAGACTTCCGGCCAATTAAACATTTTTATGGCCAGTGTTTTTTAAAGGGGACAAAATGTGGAGTAAAATCTGAGGGCATATCTTATGGGGTTAAAATATCTCCCATCACAGACTAATTTTGAATGCTTCATAGACCTTAGTGCCTCAAGAAATCTGGAAGTATTCCTAATGCTAAGAGGCTGTTCCATATAAATTGCCTCAGAAAGATAAAACAGAGGAACAAGGAAGGCTCCTGTCATCATGCAAAATATTAAGGACTCTGAGAGGTTAGCTAATATCTTCATATAAAAAAAGCACCATTTTCTTAAATCCACGGTATGCCCACAGTCTACAAATGGACATGAAGATTACTAATGAGGTTATATGATCTCTTTTTGGGGTGCAATTCTACTGAGAGGCAAGTACTCTCCAGATGATGGCTTCCACTACTCAGACCCAATCACTAATATTTTTATCCACATGTGTAGACACAAAGAGCTAGAAACTCACTTCTGGTCTGTTGGAGAAAACAAGTTATTTTGGTTTTCCCTCAGATTTAGTCCTCTTGTCACCCTCTCTGCTGTCTTCTTTCAAATTGGTTGATGTATTCTCCAGTAATCTACTAAATTAGCAAAATATGTCTATACACTATGCTTATCATTTGTTTAATTTATGCTTTTAATTGGGCTGGCTAACTCCAAATACCTCAACCACCATTTTACTTCATACCCGCTCTGTTCCACTACCTAAGCCACATTGTAACACTTGTCATCTCCTCCAGCAGATTCACCTGGGACCTTTAAATTTCAATAGCCGATTGCATGACTTCTTCTTATAACCTCATTTCCACTAACTGTTCTTGTTGGCCTCAGCATGTTTTGCCCCTATTTTTGCTCTTCCTTGTCTGGTCCACATAGCTGCTCAGAACGCTCTATCTCTATCCATTCCTTTCTTTATGTCCAATGCAACCAGCGAAATCTCAAATAAGGAATGCTCTTAAAATATGCCTTTATGCACTTTGCCTGGAATGCACTGGGTTATTAAAGCAAATCATGCACTTTGCAGCTTGGAACCCTATAAATATGTATGGCTCTGACATCAGTTGGCTTCACTAATAATCCCATTTATTGGGCAACTCCCTCAAAGTCTACCACAAAGCTTGACCACTCTGCTCAGGCATTGTCCTTGACATTATTCCCCTTTTTCTCAGCTTATTCATTAAAAGGATAGAGGCCCTCAAAAGGGTTCTCACTACGGTATTGCATTCATCCACTGACAAATTTGCCCTTTATCATGTCCTTCCTTTTATTTTATTTTTTATTTTTTTTTAAAGATTTTATTTATTTATTTGACAGAGAGAGACACAGCGAGAGAGGGAACACAAGCAGGGGGAGTGGGATAGACAGGCTTCCCGCTGAATAGGGAGCCTGATGTGGGGCTCAATCCCAGGACCCTGGGATCATGACCTGAGCCGAAGGCAGATGCTTAACCACTGAGCCACCCAGGCGCCCCTCATGTCCTTCCTTTCAATTTCTCAAATGATGCAATGTTCTTCCCTCCCTGTTAAAAATTCACTTGTTTGAGCTCTTGATTTTATTCTCTGCCTTTTCAGTGACGGTGCTCCGTACTCAGGCTGTCTTCTGCCAGAATCTCTGATTCATCTCAGTTTGTAAATACAATGGTACCTTCTTATCCATGGTTTTACTTTCTGTGGTTCCTGTTACCCTGGGGTCTACCGTGGTCTAAAAGCAGATGCTCCTCCTTCTGACATATAGCCAGAAGCTCAGTAGTAGTCTAACATGGCATTCACTTCACATCATCTCATCACATGGGCATTTTATCATATCATCACATGAAGAAGGGTAAGTATAGCATAATAAGATATTTTGAGGGGCGCCTGGGTGCTTCAGTCAGTTGAGCATCCAACTTTTGATTTCGGATCAGGTCATGATCTCGGGGTCCTGGGATCAAGCCCCGCGTCAGGCTCTGCACTCAGTGGGGAGTATGCTTAAGGATTCTTCCTTCCTCTCCCTCTGCCACTCCCCCAACTCCCTCCTTCTCTGTCTCTCTTTCTCTCTTTCTCTCTAAAATAAATAAATACAGATGTTGGTGGGGATGCGGAGAAAAGGGAACCCTCCTACACTGTTGGTGGGAATGCAAGCTGGTGCAGCCACTCTGGAAAACAGTATGGAGGTTCCTCAAAAAGTTGAAAATAGAGCTACCATATGACCTAGCAATTTCACTCCTGGGTATTTACCCCAAAGATACAAATGTAGGGATCTGAAGGGGTATGTGCACATTGATGTTTATAGCAGCAATGTCCGCAATAGCCAAACTATGAAAAGAGCCAAGATGTCCATCGTCAGATGAATGGATAAAGAAGATGCAGTGTATATATATACAATGGAATATTATGCAGCCATCACAAGGAGTGAAATCTTGCCATTTGCAATGATGTGGATGGAACTGGAGGGTATTATGCTGAGTGAAATAAGTCAATCAGAGAAAGACATGTATCATATGATCTCACTGATATGAGGAATTCTTAATCTCAGGAAACAAACTGAGGGTTGCTTAAGTGGTGGGGGGTGGGAGAGATGGGGTGGCTGGGTGATAGACATTGGGCAGGGTATGTGCTATGGTGAGGGCTGTGAATTGTGTAAGACTGTTGGATCATAGACCTGTACCTCTGAAACAAATAATACATTATATGTTTAAAAAAAAAAAAAAGAAGATAGCAGGAAGGGAAAAATGAAGCAGGGGAAATTGGAGGGGGAGACAAACCATGAAAGACTATGGACTCTGAGAAACAAACTGAGGGTTTTAGAGGAGAGGGGGTGGGGGGATGGGTTAGCCTGGTGATGGGTATTAAAGAGGGCACATTCTGCATGGAGCACTGGGTGTTATATGCAAACAATGAATCATGGAACACTACATCAAAAACTAATGATGTAATGTATGGTGATTAACATAGCATAATAAAAAATATAAATAAAATAAAAATAAAAATCAGCTTCCCAAATTAAAATATAATAAAATAAATAAGTATTTTTAAAAAAGGTATTTTGAGAGTGACAGAGACCAGTTTCACATAAATTTTGTTACAGTGTATTGTTATAATTGTTCCATTTTATTATTAGTTTATTGTTGCTAATTTCTTACTGTATCTACTTTATAAATTAAACTTTATCACAGTTGTAGATGTATAGGGAAAAAATATATGGTTTGGTGCTATTCTTGGTTTCACATCCAGTGGGGATCTTGGAACCTATCCTTCATGGATAAGGGGAGGGGGATACTGTAATTCTTAGGCTCCCACTTCCTAAAACGAAAATAATTACTTTATTTCATGCCCCCTCGATATTCTGTCTTCCAATCATTTTCTAAAATTCCTGGAAGAAGAGTCTATACTGCTAGTGTTGACTGCTTTAATACTTACTTTCTGACCCATCTGGCATTTGACTCCATTGCTGTATTGAAATTCTCAATCCTAAGGCCATGAGGAACTTCCTAATAAATATTCATAGCTGACTACATGCCTGGAATTGTTCTAGATACCACTTGGGTTAAAGCAATAAAAAAAACATTTAAGAACCCTAATATCTCAACTCTCTTGAACCCTACATTATAGTAAACTACCAAATGTAATGGATATTTATTTTAATTAACTTTCTGGACCTCTTGAACTTCTCCTTATACTATCTGAATCATTTACAAATTTTTCTCCATCCCCCTCCTTGTGTATTAGCTTGAAATGTTGGTATTCTCTGGAATTAGTATGCTTCATTGCTCTTCTCACTCCTCTATTTATTTAGCTAATTTTATCCACTTTCAAAGGTTTGGTTAAACCTGTCACTATAGTCTAAACTATTCCCCTAATCATCAGACCTATACAGCTCCCTGCTTCTAGATTTCTCCATTTAGACAGGCCATAGACACTCAAGTTCAGCATGCCCATCTTAACATCTCACCTTCTCAAAATCAGCTCTTCTTTCTTTCTTTTCCTAACTTAATTATGGCACCACCAAAATCTACTGTCATTCAAGCCAAAACATTAGAGATCATTCCTGATTCTTCTCTCTTTCTCTTTCCTTATAATAAAATAACTAGTCCTCAAACATTTATGTTCTGAATATTTTTAATCTGAATTATAATTCTTTTTTTTTTTTAAGTAGCTTCCATGCCCAATGTGGGGCTCGAACTCATGACCTCAAGATCAAGAGTTGGATGCTCTACTGACTGAGCCAGCTAAGCTCCTGAATTGTAATTCCTAATTCTTCTACTCTACATCCTCATTTCTCTTGTGAATGATTGTAACCACTTCTGTCCTGCACATCAAGTTAACCATTCACTGAACAAAAACAAATTTACCATGTTGAATCATTGCTTAGAAATTATTGAATGAGGGAATAGATCAAAGTCTTCGATATGGCATAAAAAATATTCCTCACAGTGTTGTTCCTTTCAACCTTGACAACCTTACATTTTATCACTCCAGGACTCACTGCTTATCTTTCAACACAATAAACAACTTATATTTTCCTGGGCATACATAATACTTTTCAATTATTTGTTTTTCATCTTCCACACTTTTTTATCTCTTTACTATCTGCCTGGTTGTTCTTTTTCCTTGTTTTATTCTAATACATGCTTACTCATCTTTTAAGATACATCACATGTGTCATGTCCTCCAGGGAAGTACTATCTAATTGTGTATCACCTCCACAATGTTCATACTTCAATACTTCCCATACTTCCAATAACATTTTACGATGATCTCTTTATATCTCAGCCCAACCCTCCTAGACTGTGGTTGCTCTAAGACACCACTTAGCAGGGAGCCTGATGCTGCACTTGATCCCAGGACCCTGGGATCATAACCTGAGCTGAAGGCAGATGCTTAACTGACTGAGCAGCCCAGGTGTCCTGCTAAGACACCACTTCTAAATCCTCTTTATTCTTACTCTCTGACAGGTCATTGCATAGAATAACTATCCAATAAAGATTTGAAAAGCAAGTAATTAGAAGTAAGGAAGGAAGGAAGGAGGGAAAGAAGGAAGGAAGGAAGGAGTTTATCATTATCACCTTAAGAAATCTAACTGTGTGGCAGATTGTATTTCCACAGGTGGCCACTCATATATCTACCATTCCACGTGTTCTTCTAGTATATTGAAGGTGACCTGTGTTTAGGGATGCATTCATTTATTTAGTCATAAACATTTACCAAATGCCAATGGCAACTACAAATGTAGGCTCTAAGGATGCAAAAATTATTACCATATGGTTTATCTACTCATGATATTAGGAGAGAATATGCATATAAGGGAATAATTATAGTTAGATAAGAGATGGCACAGGGGCTAGGAGAGAAGCGCAGAGGAAGGTTTCTTTTTCAGAAGTTCTGGGACAAGATCATATAGAAGGTGACATTTGGTAACCCCTTGACCATTAAAAGCTGGTCAGACAGAATTTAGGGAAAAATATTTGGGAAATGGCTTTATATAAAGATAAAAGAAAGAGAAATATCATGAGAAATTCAGAAAGCAAGAAGTAGTTCAACAAGGCTGATACGGATATGCAGAGTGTCTTTTGAGGGAATTATGAATCATGTATGCTAGATCTTTCTCTTTCTCTGAAAAGTTAGATAACGTTCTTTAAAAAAATTTGTGTCAGAAGGTGTTGGTAGACACACTAATTTCCAAGGTCAACACTCTTCTAGCAACTGGTGAGGCATATTTTAGTATTGGGCCACTCTGATGAATTAAACAAAACTATATAGATACCCTCCCTTATTTTTCTTTTGTCTGAAACATCTACTCTTGAACAATGTATCGTCCTGGGATCCCTAATAATATTACTGAAGCTTCAGTAGTCATCGGAAGGTTGTCCTTATTGTATGGCAGGGGTGTTTTCAGGACGCAAACTGCTCTGGTGGGATCATTTAGACTCATGTGATTATTTAGAAGCAAGGGCCTGGATCCACCCCTGGCTACCTTTCCTTCGAGATGGCCCCTACATGTCACACAAACATTAGCTGTCTCACTCTATTTCCAGGGTAAACATTTTGCTATACGCTCTTCTCCAGATTGGGTCTTTGCTGAGAAGTCACCATACTAACAAGAATAGTACATTTTCCTAAAGTTGATAATGTCCCATGGTGGTAGACCTCTAATGACATCTTTTTTTCACAAAGGACCTAAATATACACCTCATTATTCTTTCAAGTCACACTCGGTAACTGTTAGAAACACACAAAAACATATCTCTCAGAAGAGTAAATATTAATATTCAGATCTAGTTTAAATACATAAGGAGAAAAAAATTCCAAAGGGCCTCACAATTTGCAAGGCCACTTTGCTCACAACTGTGCCTCGTTTATCCAGCTGTATTTTTGTGACATAAAAATGCTATTGATTATCAACCCACCAATTAAAAGCAGCGATGAGACATCACCACATTGAGCACCCATTTATCAATTAATTAAACTATGCTTGTGTTTAGTAGAATTAAGTATTTATATATAAAATAAAAAATAAGAAAAAATTCTATCTTAGAATTGTATTTTCTTTTTCTCATACACCGGCTAAAAATTAAGTAAGAGCCATGACCAATTCAACAAAAGTTCTAATTCTCAGGTTTCTCTATAATGACTAAGCCCAAAGACTCACCATATTTCTTAGGCATTAGTTTTCTTTTTTTTTTTTTAAAGATTTTATTTATTTATTTGACAGAGAGATAGAAGAGCACAAGCAGAGGGAGTAGCAGAGGGAGAGGGAGAAGCAGGCTCTGCACTGAGCAGGGAACCCGATGCGGGACTCGATCCCAGGACCCTGAGATCATGACCTGAGCCGAAGGCAGACGCTTAACCATCTGAGCCACCCAGGTGCCCTTAGGCATTAGTTTTCAAAGTGACAATTAGAACGACTATAGAAATCATATGCTAATTTTTTAAATTTATTTGAAATTGAGTTTTGTATCACTGGCAATGGTTAGCTAGAATATTGGAACCCCAGACCCAATACAGGATTGTATTATCTAATCACTAAATTTTCTCCTGCCATAGTCAATTATATTAGTATTCTTTTTTTTTAAAGATTTTATTTATTTGAGAGAGAGAGAATGAGAGAGAGCACATGAGAGGGGGGAGGGCCAGAGGGAGAAGCAGACTCCCTGCCGAGCAGGGAGCCCGATGCGGGACTCGATCCAGGGACTCCAGGATCATGACCTGAGCCGAAGGCAGTCGCTTAACCAACTGAGCCACCCAGGTGCCCTATATTAGTGTTCCTAGGCCAAAATGAACCAGTGGAAATTATTTTTGTCACAGATATTCACTAAAATATAGACTAAAACCACAAATATGTGCAATACTGAGAATATGGAAAAATAGTGTCTTCTGAAATTATAAATAGAAGTGAAAAAAAAAAGACAAATTTACAAGTTTGGTCTTTATATGCCAAGTAGATAAGAAAAATGTTTTCTGGCTGAGTAGAATGCATCATAGCACAACTCATTACCCTAAAGGTTTGGATTGGTCACAGATCAAAGGACATTTTCCAAAATGTCTTAAATAACTATGTTCCATAAAAGAGTCCCATAATTTGCTTAAAATACAAGTGATGTCTTTGCTCTCTCATGCCAATGCCAAAATGATTTCTTATTTTAAACTTTTTCTTTGATCTTAGCATATTAAGACATAAGTTTACCTTATATCACTATTGAATAGTGAAAGTATCATCTCCTTATATGCTGACAATAGCTTCTAAGGTCAAATTTACAAGAACAAAATGTACATGGCTGGCAGGATGTTGAGAGAACCCAAAGTCTATTGTGAATCACATTGACCTTGTCAAGGGACACCAGCTTCTACTTGGGGCCGTTGTAGCTCAAGGAAAATTGTCTGGGACAACAACTGCCCACATTTTCTGGATATTTCTGGAAATGAAAATTAAACCACTTTAGTGCCTTAATTGGCAAGAACACACCTCCCATTGCCCCATTTCCTCTTACAACCTTTCAATTGAATCCATTTAAACCCAATGCTTTCCTTGACATTACCACATACTGAAAACCATTAGTGTATTTCATTTACCAAGACTACTTACATCCGAGGACTATTTACAATTCATGCTGTAGTAAGAAGCTGAACTAGATTGAGAGGCTTTGATTATTCCTTTATATTTGTAGCTGAATAGTGCACTCCTAGATGTGCCCACATTCATTTCACAGAGACCTGCTGATGTACTGTGGCAAGGAAATCAAAGACATCATGGCATAATGAAAAGAGGTAGACCTTGAAGTGAGTCTGGCTTAGATTTAATTTTTCACTCCATCATTTGCTATGTGCATGGGACTAGGCCAGTTATATAGCCTCTCTGGCACTCAATTCAAAGATATTCATATTGCCAATGAGTGATTCTAGGCTTGTTGTAGGGTGTTGGCTCAATAATTTACAGCTGCTGAGTTCTAACAGAAATATAGATCACTGGGGGACAGGGGGCAGGGAGAATTAGTTACATCCTACTCTCTTTCTTCAGGGCACAAAGATCTATCTATCTATCTATCTATCTATCTATCTATCTATCTATCTATATCTGTATATATCTGTATATATCTATATCTATATATACATTTTCATTTCTAGGGTCCATTCTTTAAGAAAAAAGGAACTTGATGGATGATAAGAAAAGGATTAGGTCCTGTGAGAAGTGGCTTAGAGGAGAGAATATGTCCAAGGGACCAGCAGTTTTATAAAAATAATTGCAGAGCTATAATGTATGAGAAAATTGAGAACTATTCATGTGATTTTAGAGAGCAAGACTGAGACTGGCTAGGGAAACTCTACCAGGCAGATTTGGTTCAGCATACTAGAGAACTTGATCATAATCAGACCATGAGGTACATCTGTTAAGACAAAGGCTGGCTGACTATTTGGTCAGGACACTATAGAGAGAGTGGTCTGAATAGTAGTAAAGTGAATTGGATTATTTGATATTCTAAGAAGCTGTCTGATCCTAAGAATCTGTTTTAATGTGTGTGCGCATTACATATCTTAAAACAATGACTGTGTTTTCACTTTCAAGAGAAAGTGTTCTACCAAGTCCAATGAGGCAGAAGTCACAGAATATCATGAGTTCCTCATTCTCTAGTTCACCCCCAAGTTCATTTGTCACTTAGCCCTCTCTCCTCTAGCACCAAGACAATCTAAGCCCTTTGTAATCCGGTGCCACCTACTTTCCCAGTCTCATCTGATTCTTCCTGCTAACTGGCCTTCCTGACTGTAACCACACTAGGCTACTTGTACCTATCTAAAGGGGTCATATCTTCTTTACCCTCCACACTTCTGCCCATGCACGACGCATGCATAGAAAATTTCCTCTCTCCCCTCCATCCTCAAGATTGCTCTTCTTGTCAAACCCTAGCAGTGTATTTCAAAACATGACTGTCTCCAGCAATATCGAGAGACCCTTGAGGCCCAAACTATTGTTCCATGCCTGCCCTTGTTTTAATAGTGTCTTGCACATGAGAAGTCTTTTGATAATTATGAGAAATTGGTTTATTGCAAGCATTTTTATTCAAAATAACCAAAAAGTTAAAAAGTACAATCCTGGTCCTTTATGGGGATTTTTCAGCTGTATTCGGTTTGGCTATTCTTCAACTAGATGTAGTTATTCAAAGTTTGAAGACAAAAGCAATAGAAGACTTGCACCCAAATTTTAAATAAAATACAGATGATATGAATACAATGCAGGCAGCAGATTTACTGTAGATGCTGATTTTCCACGTTTCCCAGAAAACTGTGACCTCAGGCCACTCTGATTGACAGGGTCAGGCTCTGATGGAGAATCCGATTGGAGCTTCTCCTGGCTTTGACAAGGACGCCTGCACTCTTCCAAATTAGACAGGGCCTCTGCTCTCTGTTGGGAACAGCACAAGCCCATGTTGCCTGTTTAAAGAAATAGTGACTTAAAGTCCAAGAAAGAGACTTTGAGGACATGAACAAATCACTTTTCCACCCCCTGCCCCTCATCTAGGGAAACAAAGATTTTGAGATCCGAATGTGTACTCAGTCCAGCCCTTGGACTCTTGACAGTCTGTTCATTGATGATAGCATGAGTACCCCACTGGCTTCATCATTTGTTTCAAGGTTATTCCATTCTTAAATTTCCAATGAGGTGAAGCCATACTTTCTTTGAGGATCATAGTTGCAATGTAAAAATACTTCCTAAATGTTCCTGTCAACTTCTACCTTCCACAGCTGATTTGAATGAGATGTAGTAATTCAACCTGCAAGCTCAACCCTACGTTGACCTCCAAGGCCCTCCAGAGATGACATAAGATCCCTGTTGCCACCTGGTGCTCACTGAGATATCATCTTGCCATCTTGCCAGTAAAGTTTCCATTAATTCTGCTGAGCTCCAGCCTCACTGTTCTGCTTTACACTGTTCTGCTTTACAGTGAAGTTAGAGCCCAATCCTATTTGGTTTCCACCCTAATTTCAACAGCTCCTTCTTCTTGAGTTCCAATCCCAGGTACTGACTGAGTTTTTCTTGTGAATGGACTCACCAACTGGCAACACCCATCTGCTTTGGGGAGTTTCCACTCACCAAAGCTGCCTTTACCAAAGCCTGTAATTCTTTATCCCCCAGTGCTCTACCACCCCAAGGATCCATCAAAGGACACCAATAATTCTAAAGCCTCGCCATCTTTCTCTTCACCCAATCATTAAAAAGGAATTTTAATGGGTGACCATAAGAGAAATGAGCCAAGACACCAATGAAATCACTGGTTGCAAATCTACTACATGATAGATATTGCGCTAAGTACTAGAAATACAGCAATAAGAGGTCAGTTCCTAAGAGAGCACCCAGAATAAGAGAAAGTGTATTTTCCCTTCCATATATTTAAATGTTAATAAGCCCTAATATAAGCTTAAAAAATCAAAACTCTAGGAATCCACAAAGACATTTGGGGAGCAAACCAGGCCTAGTCCCAATCCTGAGCATCTTGGGGTACATCAGAGGCAGTGAATGAATGGCTTCTGATGTACTGAAAGTTATGTCTTCAAAAAGTCACATTCCTATTTCTAACACACTCAACCAAACTAAACTAAAATATGTTTTTATACGCACTTCAAAAGGAAAGTAGAGTCTCTCTCTTTCTCTTTTAACAGATGTGCTAAAATAAGAAAAATGAACTCATTTATTTATTTTAATTTTGAGTCTTGTGCTAGGAGGAATAGTGGCCTTCAAAAGGTGTCCACATGCTAGCCTGTGAATGTGTTACAGGACAAAAGGGATTTTGAAGATATGATTAAATTAAGTCTTGTTGGATGATGACATTGTCCTGGATTATTTGGGTGGGTCCAATGTAATCACAAGCGTCCTTATGCATGGAGGCTGGAGGGTCAGGGTCAAGGTCAGAGATAAGAAGGTATGATGATGGAAGCAGAAGTTTGAGTGGTGTGGGCACGAGCCAAGGAATGTGGGTCACCTCTAGAAGTGGGAAAAAGCAAGAAATGCGTTCTCCCCTATGACCTTCAGAAGGACACAATCCTGCCAATTTTTTTTAGACTTCTGTTCTAAACTGTAGGATAATAAACTTATTTTGTTTTAAGCCATTACATGTGGTAATTTCCTACAGCAGCAATAGAAAACTAATACAGGTATACAAAGAATTTCATCAACAAATATTTAATTTCCATTAGACTTCCTGGAATGAATTATCAGTATGCGCTGAATTGGAAAACACTGCTGATAGTTCATGCAAAGAAGAAAATCTACAGCTCATCTGACTTTGAAGTATCCAGGTTATCCACAAGTAATGTGGACAAAATAGATGGAAAACAGCACAACAATGGCTCAATCATCTCAACTGTTACTCTTGACTCCAGACAAGAAAACATCAGGAAAAAGAGCAAAGGGATTTGGGGACAGCCACACATTAAGACAGTGGCTACATAGAATTTTTAAATTATTTTTGTAAAAGTAGACACCTCAACAAAATACACACATTACCTGAAACTCTTTGTTTTTCAGTTCCGTTATAAGGGAGTATTATATCATTTGTAAACTAATGACTTTCAACTAACATTTTACAGATAAACCCATCCAGGTTCATCCCCTAATCTTAATATCAGTGACTCTAAAGTATCACTTGGTCCATAAGTAATTTCCTGAAAGTGTTGGTTAGAATAATTTTAAGGAACCTAAACTTGTAAAGGAATAGGTCAGTGGTCGATATAAGTATCAAAAAGTAAAACCAATTTCATAGGGGCCAAGGGGGAGAGAAAAAAGAAACATGGTCTATAGTAGATTTACAGACATTTCGGGCTGCTTAAGGATGTGCCTTCTTTTGGTGTAAATTATTAACAACTGAAAAGCCGTCATCTTGTCTTACTTAATATTTCTGAAATTTGTTACTTGTGGTGAAAGTGGTGGAGTCATTCTTCAAATTTTTACTTTTCTTTAGGGAAAAGGAAAAAAAAAGGGCAGTGAGGACTGCTCATTTGCATCATTATCTCCACCTCGCCTTGCATACCTGCTCCAGTGCTCTGGTTCAAGACAATTAATCCTAATATCCAACCCCTCCTGTGGTAATTTCTCATCTTGGCAGCTCTCTTTTTATAATGACTAAAGGGGAGTGGCTGAGTTCCCAAAGCTTGGTCTGAGCCAGATTTACTTTTCCTCACAGACGTGAGCAGCCTGTTCTGGTCACTCCCTTGCATTCTTCTTTCTCCTTCTTGTCCTTCTTTCCTTCTCCCTCTTCCTCCTGTCTTTCCTTCCTTCCCCCTCCCTCCTTTCCATCTCTCCCTCCTTCTTTCCTCCTTCCTTTTCTTTCTTCCTTCCTGCCATCCTCCCCTCCCTCCCTCCTTGTTTCCCTCCCTCCCTCCCTTCCTCTTTCCTTCCCCTTTCTCCCTCAGTTTCCCCCAAAACAGTTTAACATTAAATATATATATAAAACAAAGCAAGGCAATCCCCTCACCCCCCCCCCCAGGCTTTTAACACAATGGAGAACTTTAGCAGTAGCCCCCTCTACCAAGTGTAATTAGGTGATTGACAAATGGCAGGTAGCAATGACATGGAAATAACCTCTATTACCATGCCTTCCTTACGCAGAGAAAGAGCTCTAGTGTCCTAATGTTTCAACCCAATTCCAATTTCATATTTATGAAAAGCCAGTTGCTGCCATTCCCCAGCAATCTGCTTATTGAGTGTACTTTTCTGCAAGCATAATTATATCCCCCATCCCTTGATATTGCATCCTTTTATTTCATTTTCCTCTCCATCCCCTGCTGTGCTGACTGCCTTCAGGACACTTCATGCTCTGACCAAGAGAATGGGTCATTGATTTTTTTTTTTTTCCAAAGCCAGTACCACTCTGTGAATTGGTCTCGATCCCCAGAGACAGTGAGTGTAAGAGAGAGAGAGAGAAATGGAGAGCATGATAACACAGCCATAGGACACTGGGTCAAAGGTCCCCATCCACTCCAGTGTGGCTACATTGTATTTCCCCCCTCCCCTGACACTACCCCTTCTAATAACAGATGCTACTGCATGAGTGCTTGTACTAGAAATTGGATGTCATTTTTATGTAGGCATATGATTATCATATGTACACATGGTCTTTAGCCAAGATCTGCATTTGGAAAGCAGTGAGCAACAAGGACAATATCCATTAGTCTATAATTTTGGATTTTTTTTTTTTTTTTTTTTACCAGCTTAGACAAGCTGCGCATCATTTATTCACATTTGAGATTGCTGGGACAGATTGAATATTTACCAATGACTTTGTAAACCAATACCCTGTGACACTATATGATCGTCCTAATTCCAAGCCTCAGGGCAAGTTGCTAGGTATGTGATGGGCTGAGTAGACACAGTTTCTGTCCTTCGTTTCCATGATTCTGAGATTTGGCTTAGAGTTTCCCCCTAGAGTTGTACTAGAATAGAACTAATCAATTAATTAATTATCAAGTGAGAGCCTATTTCATGCCAAGCTCTAATCTAGGCACAAGGAATATGGTGATGAGCAAACCATAGAGCATTATTTTTTTCTGGTAAGGGGGAGTGGGTGCAAAAAAGATCATTTTACTTCACAATTCTAATCTAATTATATATGAATGTAATTTGGCCAATGTCTCCAGATAATGACTGTGACTCACTTGTATGTGAAGGAAATACTTTGAGTATATTCGGGACTTGGTTTAATAGTTTTATCCTTTTGATTTTATTTTGAGTATATGTATCTATATGCTCTGTTACTTCTATTACAGAAAATAGATTATCCAAAGAAAAAATTTCCAGTCGTTTTGAGTAACCTACCACACTATTCTATACAAATCGCTGGACTCCCAGCCTCCCTGGTTTTGCCAGTGTGATTGTTTTTGTTTGGTTTGGTTGAGTTGGCTTTTGATTCCCAGGAAAACTAGAATCATCAGAAAAATATTTTTTCCAAGAACAAATCACATATTCCCCCATGCACCAGTTTATCTTTAATTAATAAGATGACACCCTCGTCTCATTGGTTAATGCTATTTGTGAGGTGTCTAAGTCTCTAATACATTAAAGATGCCATACACCAAGAAATAAGACTTCTGAAATTATCCTGACATTAAAAATATGAATTATTTCATGTAGGTATAACATCCTTTCCTTCTACTTCAGATTTCCTCATCTTTTCCCAAACTTGACAAGCTACATCTCCATTAATATCTAAGTATTCCTTGAAAAAGAGGTGACTATTTCCTCTGGTTCTTATTCTCAATATGAATCTCATGACTACAAAAAATAAATAAATCTTTTTGTTGTTGTTTTATGGTATTATATTACTAGATTAAATACTTTTAACATAGGTTTACTTCATTAACAACAGATAATTGTCCATTTATTTTTAAGTTGTATATTTTTTGAAAATGTAAAAACTAGTTGAATACCTTTATTTGGCCATCTAATTTCAGCTTATATCCGCCCAATTCCTCATATCTTAGGCTGAAAAATCTGGAATGCTGAAAGTTATATCATTGATTTTGAAATTATGTATTTGACCAATTATTTAATAAAACGGTATGATGGTTTTATATGAGATGATATGATCTTGATAAACGCTTGATAATGCAGGTCACAGACTTAATAGGTAAAAAGCAGTTATTTTATAATTCATAAATTGCCAAAACTTGGAATCAACCAAGGCATCCTTCAGTAGACTGAATGGATAAGTAAACCATGGCACATCCTTACAATGGAATATTATTCAGCACGAAAAAGAAATAAGATCAAGCAAGGAAAAGACGTGGAGAAACTTAAATGCATATTTTAGTAAAAATGAAAGATGTCTAAGTGAAAGATAGTCTGTATGGTTTCAACTACATGACATTCTGGAAAAGACAAAACTATGAAGACAGTAAAAAGATTAGTGATGGCTGGGGTTAGGGAGTAGGCAGGGAGGAATAATTAGGTGGAGTACAGGATATTTTTAGGACTGTGAAACTATTCTGTATAATACAGTAATGGTGGCTACAGGTCATTATACATTTGTGAAGACCCACAGGACTATATACAAGACAAAGAGTCAACCCCAATGTAAACTTTGGACATTAGTTAATAATAATGTGTCAATATTAATGCATCATAATAATAACAGGAGAGCTATGTGTTGAGGAAGAGGGAGTGTATAGGAACTCTGTACTTGTTGCTCAATTTTTCTGTACACCTACAATTTCCCTAAAAAATAAAGCCTATCAATAAAATAAAAAAAGCAGTTCTTGATACCTAATAAGGAAAGCATCATGATATTTTACTTACCGGTTGTATAAACTTGGAAAATTATTTTACAGATTTCATATGTATGGGTATGTGTGAAATATTGATTATTTCACATATCACATCTGTAAAATGAGGATAAAAACCAACTCACAGAGATGTTATGATGATTAAATGACACTATCAAAGTCAAGTCCTTAGCATGAACTAGGTCATGAGCTAGTGTAAGACCTCAATAAATATTATTTATTCCTGGGCTGGAAATTCATAAATATTCAAATAACTTTGCAACAGATTTCTCCAACAATAAAGTATTTCTAATAAGTACACAATGGCTTTTGCCCTGTACAAGATTCAGCACTGGATTGCATCATAAAACAACTACAGTGCATGCCTCCTCCTCAAAACAGGAGATGAAAGACACAATCTTGTCTTTAAATTCATTTCAGAAAATTTGCTGTGTCAAAAGCTGGTTGGACATTGTTCTGTTATTCTTTACCACCATTGTTTGGAAAAAAAAAAAAATTGTCCACTGTTCTTTTGTCAGAACAAAAGAACATGGAATCTCTTGACACCTTAAGATGATGTTCTCTTAAGTCAAACCCCAGCAGCTCTGAGGAAAACAAGTCAATCAGAGAAAGACATGTATCATATGACCTCACTGATATGAGGAATTCTTAATCTCAGGAAACAAACTGAGGTTTGCTGGAGTGGTGGGGGGTGGGAGGGATGGGATGGCTGGGTGATAGACATTGGGGAGGGTATGTGCTATGGTGAGCACTGTGAATTGTGCAAGACTGTTGAATCACAGATCTGTACCTCTGAAACAAATAACACATTATATGTTAAAAAAAAAAAAAGAAGATAGTAGGAAGGGAAAAATGAAGGGGGGTGGAATTGGAGGGGGAGACGAACCATGAGAGACGATGGACTCTGAAGAATAAACTGAGGGTTCTAGAGGGGAGGGGGGGTGGGAGGATGGGTTAGCCTGGTGATGGGTATTAAGGAGGGCACGTTCTGCATGGAGCACTGGGTGTTATATGCAAACAACGAATCGTGGAACACTACATCAAAAACTAATGATGTATGGTGATTAATATAACATAATAATAATAAAAAAAATAGCAAACCCCAGCAGCTCCATTAATGCCAAATTCTGTTGAGAAGCTCAGAAGCAGTAAGAGGAAGACTGTAATCCACTACAATTCACTGTCTTGTGTTTACATTTGTACTTTAATGTGGGAAAACCGGGTGATTCAAAAAAGTCATAAGGAAATGACTCTTCCTTGAATGCCTTCCTCTGCATTTGAAGAGCAGTTTGAGCAAATGATTCCATTACACAGAAGGCATGCCCCACTAGACTTGGATCAACCTTTTCAGTGTTTGTTTATTTGTTTGTTTTCACCAATAACAATAGAGGCTGCCCCTGGCCACTCCCTCCTTCCCACTTTGCTCTTGGCTCACCTTATATCTCACTTGTTCCTTTCCTTCTCTCACCTCAACTTCAACTCTTTGTTTCTGATAGTTCCTTCTCTGTTCTCTGTTTCAGATCCCTTGGGACTCTACTGGGATATAAAGTTTAGTGTTCAACTCAACTGGCAACCTAGGTTAGCGCACACCTCTGGGTTTGTGTCCATGAAGCTAACCAACTATGCCTTCACCCTCTCTGTTAACATTGGTCCTGAAGGATGTCATGCTCCTGGTCCATTGCCCAGGAGAGGGATTTTTTCTTCCTTTTTTTTTTTTAATAAGCTATCCTTTATCTATTTGTATTCCTTGTACTTGAAACCAGTGATCTGAGGAACATGATGACAAAAATTCTAAGATCACTCAGCTTTCAATATTCATGCTCTGGACACAGACACAAGTATTGAGCTCAGACTATGTCCAGTACATCTAGTTATGCAATCATTTTATGTGCAACTTTAGCAAGTTGGCCCCAGCCTCCCTAAGGGAAGGTTGCAAAATAACAGATTTTCCAAAATGTCTTTTGGTCTTCATCTGCCCAGTGGATTATTCCATAAAAGTTTTTTGACACTCTGTAATCATACCTGAGAAAGCTTCATAGTATTCCTCTCTTCTTGTTTAATTTGACTATCTGCAGCTCATGGATACAACAGATTCTCCCCCCTCCGACATTTTCCTATATGTCTTTGCCTTAACCAAAGTATGGACATTTCAGGAACCCCTCCTCCCCTTTTTAATTCAATTTATTTTGGCCCAAGACTCACCCCAGCTAATCCTTCAGGAATGATTCATGTCCATTTAGACATTTTGACAGATTTTTTCCCTTTAGTCAGTGTTAATTATAGTTAATGTTTCCCCATTTGCTGACAATTCGTGATACTGGGTAATATCAAGAATGAACAATAAACAAAGTTGGTTCAAAGTGAGAGTTGACCTGATCATCTCCGAAAAGATTAAAAGTGATCTCTTTTCTTTGAACAAAGTGAGCCCTTGGGGGGAACTTAACAAATACAGTCCACCTGCCTGGAAGTAAGGGCATGTATTGTTGATAATCAACATTCCTTTCTAGTGAGGCTGTGAGAAAGGTACCATTACCATTTCAAATAAAAACGTAACCAAGTTTGGGTGTGCAAAGAGGAAAACCAATGGTAACTCTTATAGAAGAAAAGTAATTCTGTGGCATGCCACGGATTGCCATACATGACATTTGAAATGAGTTACTGTGACCTTATTATGGCTCTTCCTGAAAACCCTTTAACTGTTATGTTTAAGACAGCTAGATAGGTTTAAGGGACTAAAACGCCAGGATTATACATCCTCATGCTGAGTCTGCCCCAGGCTGGCCAGATCAAAAAGGTGCAGCCTGGCCATTCTACTGCCAACATCTATGGAGGAGAACCATGATATACAGGAATCTGAAAGCTATTTCAACAGGATTGCTATAGTCCTTTCAAAGCAGCTAAGATGTTGTTCTTTTCCACGTGACAAAAATAACACCTTACAGAGACTTTCATATTACCCAGAGTGGGTCTCATAATCTCAACGGTGAAACAAGAAATCCAACATACAGTGGCAACATAAGTAGAAGAAGGATGCCATTCAATAAGAAAAATAATTAAACTTTGGTAAAAATGAGAGTCAATGGAAATAATAATTGGTTCTATCACCTACTGCACAGTACCAAACTCTTTCTGAATGGGGGCGGGGTGACTGAATTACAATCAATGCCATTTTGTTATGTATTCCTTTGGTTACAGCTAGAATGGTTTTCTTCCCTCCTCCCCAACATTTATTTATGCATGTTTATTAAGTGTTAGCTCCATTCACTAAACATCAAGCATCCGGTAGGGAGAAAATACTAGACTAACCTTTGGAGCACTCTATGTACACATTTTGTAGATTCATGCTAATAATGATTTAAGAAGTTAATAGATTCAGTTTCTTGAGCATTTCCTCATTTTAAAGCACTCTACTTCTTTTCTCTGACAAAATTACCTCTGTATTACTATCATCTCTGTTTTATTTATAGATAAGGAAGGAGGTCCAAAGTGTCTAGGTGACTTACCCTGGTATTTAGACAGTGCTAGAGCTTCAGAGAAAACATTCTTGGCAAAGCTGATGGGCAACTAGCCCTAAGCTGTGTCATAGGGCTCTCACAGCCCACAGGACCACGAGCAGAGAAGGCTATGACAACAGCTTTTGGCAGCCATTGCGGCAGGGGAGAAGGAGCCCTCCAAGACTAGGGTCTGCTCTTATTTCTTGCTTTTAGAGAAGCTGAGTTGAAAGTGGTAGCATGGACCTTGGGCAGGGCCTTGGGCAGTGGCATATTCCCCATACTGGGGGCAGCTCCTTGAAAGTGCCAATTGCTCAATGGTGGCAAATCTCTGAGGCAACGGGAAACCCAGTTTCTGTAAAAGCCTGTTGCCCACTATCTGCCCTACCTCCATGTGGGCCAATGCAACCCTAAAATCCTCCTCCTTGTTTGAGGATTAGTACTTTATCCAAGAGAGATGCTAGAGAAATAGATGGCCAATACTGTGGTGAACCTGGACACCCCAGACAGACCTATCTAGATGGAACCAAACATGCTGACCTCCTGGGACCCTTGGAACAAGTCCCCTCCATCCTCATTCTCACATACTGTCCCTTCTTGCCATGCCCGGCCCACCCATGTTGTGTCCATGGAACAATGTCAGAGTAAGATTGCATGGTGTACCCTGCAATCTACTTTCTATGTCCTGCTTCTATGTGTATGAAATCCCTGAGGGATGCTTCCCCAAGTGTCTGCAGGGGCAGGGTGCTTTGGTTGGTAAGTGCAGCAAGAGAACTCATCTGCATTTGGTGATCACATGTAAGCCAAGACATTTAATTTATAAATAGAGACCCTGATTAATATGTGGTAGGTAATTACTGTTTTTTTTTTTTTTAGAATCACATGCATTCATGAACCCTTGTATTTATTGAAATATTTTAAAGTAAATCTCTACATTTCTATCACTTGAAACATTAAATATAGGTCAACTATTTTGAATTTAATAAAGCACATACATGTGTTTATAAGAATTGAGTGCATCCCTGAGTTTGCTACAAGGACAGCTTTTGGCAGAATCTGCTTCTACCTTTAGAAACTAGTGTTTAATAAAAGCCACCTGCATGATGCTCTCTTGTGGGCTTGATCTGTCTTAGGGAGAGTTGTAGCTGACAAGGATGGAATTTTTAATTATGTTAATAAAGAAATGCACAAACAAATGAAAAATGTGTCTAAGAATATTATTAAACCCACTCCAGATCTATGAGAAAATAGCTATTACCCCAGGTATAACAAGTGAGCATCATAACTTCACCATTTAAGCAAAATAGGAGTTGCATCTGTAAGATGCTGGAATAATCAGTCGTTAGGTGAAAACATGTCAACTTAGCACCTTACTTGCCCCTTCAGTAAACCTATCCGTGAACAACTTCCAAATTTCAGACCGTCTCTGCATCTGCTGGGCATGAGCATGTTCCGCATTTCTCTCTTCCTTCTCCCAAACTTGGAATACCCTTTTATGAAAAGAAAAAAAAAAAAAAAAGAGGTGGGGGTACATATATGGAGAAGCCCAGCATATTTCAAAAAGTTGTGATGTTCAAATGAAACCACAGACAGAGAACACCTTTTCAAACTATAAAGTGTCACAAAGGTATAGATTATTTCTATTGCTAAATTATCCTAGCTGCGACTAGAAAAAAGAGAGATGAAGTTAACATAGTAAAATAATCATCATTTATAAAAGGAATGATCCCACAGCGTCTGCTCACAATCAAAGCTCCAGACCTTTGGGGTTGTATTTATCGTAGACAGAGAATTTCATCTAGAACAAATAGAAGCTCAACTAGCATCTTGTAGATCCTCATTATGTTGATAATGTTGTCACTAAAGGTTTTGTTCTACAAGACTCCACCACCCTTAAGCGGCAATTATGTTGAGGTAGTATTGACATTTCTCAATATAGTATTGAAAAGTCCACATTGATCATACAGGGCAATTGATCGGTAACAGCACCTTGTAAGCCCTTGTTACTCTGCCCACTAGCAAAGTAGCAAGCTCTGCGCTGTCAGTCCTTCTGGAAACACTATCAATAAGAACAGTTGTGTTTGATTTCAGAACCATGCATCCCAATTTCTGAAGCTCTGAGAGATGGACAAAGGTGTATTTTACTCTAAATCTCCTGATGCAGCTTAACTAGAAACATAACTCTCTTACACAAACTCTTAAAATATGACACAGCTTCACCCAACTTTTCAAATATTTCCTTTTTTCCTTTGTACAGGTTTATTGTGTTGCAATGGTGATGGGAGATATACTGTCACAAGAGAATATATTTTCATTTTGCGTCATATAAAACCTTGGCTCAAATCTAAATGTTAAACACATCTGTTAACAGACCAAAGATCGACCCCGTCTGTCGCACGCTCTCTCTCTTTTCAAGTCAGACAGTTAACAAATTTTAAAACAAAAATGTACTCAATAAAAAAAATGTACTCAATAGCAAAAGTATTATCGTTTTGATTTTTTCTCTTATCTACATAGGTGACAGTTCACACAAGTATATATATACATGATTCTACTTAAAGATATACTTCTGTAGAAGGAGGGGAGGAATCCGGCCTTGTTCACTGTGAAGAAGACCAACTGAGAAGCAAAACGCCCTTCTGGTTAATGGGATGCTGCCATCTTGCCTTGATCTCTATGGCTACAGCTGGTGAACTGACTTCTACTCCTGCTCCCACCTTTGTACCATTTTTCCCCCAAGGAGCATCCCTAACAGATTTTAGTAAGATCACCTCCATTCAATTTTAGTGGTGCCATTCCACTCTGTCAGGGACAGAGCAGCCTTATTAATCACACTCAGGACCACTAATACCAACAATCCGTCACCACAGCCAACTGAATACATCATCCACGGTAACTAGAAAATTCACTCCGAGACCTGATGATTTGCCCTGGCATTGCATCTGGAGCATAAAGCAAACAGAAACCACTGATTATACCTGTACTTCCCCGTCTTTTACCCTTTGTGTGTGTGTGTGTGAGAGAGAGAGAGAGACAGCTCAAAGCTTATCGGGTGTAAAAGACATTTTCCTTTTAAAAAATGCTTACTTGATGTTACCTCCATCATGCTCTTGGGTGAGCTCATCTGGTAAAGGGTCATCACACGTCCTCTTTGTGATAATGTCAGCAAGTTGATATAGTGAACTGGGGACTCTGGTTTCTTAGCTGAATTTTGACAACCTACTTTTAACTTTTCTTACAACACATAACCAGAAAACACGGACACCACCTTCTGTGTACCTGTCAAGGTGACTCTTCCATTTCATTGTCGTTTTTCCTTTTATTTTTGTTTTGTTTTGTTTTGTTTTGTGGTCAAGCTGTACAGGAGAAGTGGTTGGGAAATGGAATTAGCTTGATCCCGTCACTATCATTAGAATCCTTGACCCCATCAGGATATTGTTAGAATCCTATCTTATTAGAATACATGAACCCAACAGGTTGACCATGGGGATTACAATGTGAGGCCAATGCTAATATGTGTTTGGGGCAGTAATTTACTGTCATAATGGGATATGCCAAATAAACATTCTTTTATTAACCACTATTGAACATCTACTTGGTGTTAGATATTACACTGAATATTTTATTTTGATTATTTTCTTTGTATTTTCTCATTTTTTGCATGTTCCAACACTGCATGGTTGGCATGATTTTCTTCATTTTACACTCGGGGAAATGGATACTAGAAGGAAGTAAAGAACTTGGTCAAAAATGTAATGACAGAGCCCAAAATGACAGAGCCAGACCGGCATCCAGGCCTGCCTGCCACCAAAACCTGTGGTCACCACCAACACTGCACAAAACATCACTCTATATACACAGTGGGGCTTTGGCAAAAAGCCAAACATCATTGCCCCAGTATTATCCAAAGAACCAAAGAATTTAAGACAATGATTTTTATAGATACTTTCAAGGTATCTCTCCAGATCTATAGCCACCACACTCTCTCTGCCTTTCCTCCATCTGGGTAAACTCACAGTCATATTTTTGTGATATAGTCTTGTTCTCCATGTCCCAGGGCAAAGCTGGTGAGTTTAGGGATTTCCTGGGTGGGCTTATCATATGAGCTCTCCAGATTTGGGGAATGGAATGCAGAGAAAACTAGTTAGCTTGGAGTGTGGCTGGTGATAAGAAACATATGCAATGTAAACTTGTGGGTTAGTCATCTTCTGCCACAAGGGCTGAGAAGCAAGAAGGAGAGGTGGCCAGTTTGCCCAGACGAAAAAAAAGAGTAGATGCAGGGGCACCTGGGTGGCTCGTTGGTTGAGCATCCTACTTTTGATTTTGGCTCAGGTTATGATCTCTGGGTCCTGAGATCAAGCCCTGTGTCAGGCTCTGCTCTCGGTGAGGGGGGTCTGTTCTGGGTGGGGTGGAAGGATTCTCTCTCTCTCCCTCTGCCCCTCCACCCCCGGTGTGTATACTCTCTCTAAATAATAATAATAATAAAAACAAACAAACATATAAATAAATCTTTTATAAAAAGAGTAATGCAAACAACTAAGAGAAAAACAAGAGGAAGAACATGTCTGTGTTTGCTAATTCCCTGTGGCAATTTCTTCTGAGGGCCTGCACATGCATCTTTGGGATTCTCTGAGACCCTCTGATTTCTATACTGAATATTCAATGGTCATATCAACAACTATGACTTTTATTAATGTTGGTTTAACTTGGCTCCAAAGTCTTATAACTGGAAGAAGCTCACCTAATACATTAATCATTACTTTTTCTCATCCACTCAGACTACTACAATTTGTGAGGCATGGGACCAGTAGCCAGAGGGAGTTACCTGGGCTGCTCATGTTCATTTCCTTGGTAGAATAGAAAAATCACCCTCTTATACTACACATTGTGTATACTAGACAGGAACAGGGATACCCTAATGTTTCCAGAAACAGAAAACACCCTCCGGTTCCCAAAGACTGGCTTACACTGGCCACCACAACAGATGAGTTGGTTACTTTACAATCTTTCCATCCTGAGGAACAAAGGATATACCCAGTGTCCAAGTTCTCCTGGCTAAAAGTGGGGAGCACAGATTTTAGTTCAGATGGAAGTGTTCTAGAGTCCCCCCAGCTCCCCAGTGTTAACAGCTACACAGTGTAGTCCTGAATTATATAACTGTATTTAAGATTGATTGTTAGAGGGGCACCTGGATGGCTCAGTCAGTTCGGTGTCTGCCTTTGGCTCAGTTCATGATCTTGGGGTCCTGGGATTGAGCCCTGCTCAGTGTGGAGTCTGCTTCTCCCTCTCCCTCTGCCACCTACCCCCACTGCCCACTCATGCTCTCTCTTGTGCTCTCTGCCTCTCTCTCAAATAAATAAATAAAGTCTTTAAAAAAGTGGTTGACTGTCAGATTCATAGTATTGGACATTTTACTTTATGTCTCGTTGCTTTATGAATTATCATTTCAAATTTATAGACCTGTGCTTTAATTGATTTCTTGATAATTTTCCAATTGCTAAGAGACATCTAGACTTAGAAAATGGACAAGTAGCTTGTCAAACAAACAAACTACTCTTTAAATGTATCTAATAAAATAAATTATTATACAGAATCAAACACGATTTTCTACATGATAACATATAGTCCACCGGGTTTTATTGATTAGAGATAAATAAGAAACTGAGAAGCCACTGACATTTTTACTTTTCATGTTTTTTCCATAAAGAATAGAAAAAAAAAATATCTTAATTAGCATTATTTGGCATATTTGTTTCCTAGGCCTACAAAGTACCACAAACTTGGTGACTTGGCAGAAATTTATTCTTTCATAGTTTTGAAGTTCAAGAAGTTCAAGATTGAGGTGTGGACAGTTGGTTCCTTCTGGAGGCTCTGAAGGAGAAGATGCTCCATGCCTCTCTAGTTTCTGGTGGTACCAGGAGTACTTGGCATTTCTTGGCTTGTGTCTACAACATCACTTCATGGCACACAGGTCACACGTTTTCCAGTGAAGCAGAATATGTATTTTTTTTAAAGATTTTATTTATTTATTTGAGACAGAGAGAGAGAGAGAGACTGAGAGAGCACAAGCAGGGGGGAAGGACAGAAGTAGAGGGAGAAACAGACTCCCTGCTGAGCAAGGAGCCCGATGTAAAACTTGATCCCAGGACCCCAAAATCATGACCTGAGCTGAAGCAGATGGTTAACCGACAGCCACCCAGGTGCTCCAGAATCTTCCAATTTTAACAATTCCTGTACTTCATAGTTTTAAAAACATTTACTCTCAATAAAATGACTTCTTTCAGAGTATATAGATATGATAAAGAAGAATGGTCTTCAAATAGACAAGGATTCACTGAAATAATTTACTGGCTGGAATCATTTCCTTACAGTAAAATGAAGAAAAGTGTATATATGTATATATTATATATAAACATATACAAATATGTATTTATTTGGAGTGTGAGCAAGGTAACAAGAAAAATACCACATTATGTGCACCCTCAACCCCATCAGAATTGGGCCTCCACTTGCACGCAAGACCCTCAGCCCTGGATATGGAGAATGGGAGCTGGGGCACTGCAGGCTTTGAGGGCCAGACGTAAAATCCTATTGAAAACAAAATGAATTAATTATACCATTGGGATTATACAGTTTGTCACCATCCATTTATTATTTATTTATTTATAAATTCATTTATTTGAGAGAGAGAGAGTGCATGGGGGGAAGGGCAGAGGGAGATGGAGAGAGAGAGTGTCTCAAGCAGACTCCACACTGAGTGTGGAGCCCAACACAGGGCTCGATCTCACGACCCTGAGATCACGACCTGAGCTGAAACCAAGAGTCGGATGGTACACTGACTGAACCACCCAGGCACCCTTGTCACCATCCGTTTAAGTGAATCTACTTTTATGTTTTTCCTTGACTTTCCCTATCATGGATTATTTCAAAATTTCACAAAGTATGTTTTAGAAGGAATAACAATATAAAAACCTTGACCGTCTTGCTTTGCCAAATTGAGGTCAATTATACATGGTACAAATAACATTAAATTTTCTTTAGTTCTCTGAACTATATTTAAGGGGCATAGCTCCATGGGAGGATTAGCTTTTAGGTAAATACATAAATGTTGTTCTGTTATTACTCCCTAAGGCTCATATTCCTCATATATCTCCTTTAATGTAGCATTGATAGTAGGGCATGTATTGTGTGACACTTGGCAATGCTTCTTGCATGTTTAAAATTCATTGATTAAACAGTAAATGCTGAAATCAAGAGTAAGCCTGATGTTTGTACCAATGTATTTTTCCAGCAAGCCTTAGAACATTATTTGAGCCTATAAAATTATTCGCTGTCCTCAACATCACTAATCATCAGAGAAATGCAAATCAAAACCTCAATGAGATATCACCTCACACCTGTCAGAATGGCTAAAATCAAAAACTCAAGAAACAAGTGTTGGCGAAGATGTGGAGAAAAAGAAACCCCCTTGCACTGTTGGTGGGAGCGCAAATTGGTGCAGCCATTGTGGATGACAGACAGTATGGAGGTTGCTCAAAAAATTAAAAATAGAACTACCCCCAGTAATTGCACTACTGGGTACTTACTCAAATAATATGAAAACACTAATTCAAAGGGATATATGCGCCCCTATGTTTACTGCAGCATTATTTACAATAGCCAAACTATGGAAGCTGCTCAAGTGTCCATTGATAGATAAATGGATAAAGCAAAAATGATTATATATACACAAGAGAATATTATTCAGCCATAGAAAAGAATGAAATCTTGCCATTTGCAACAACATCAATGGAGCTAGAGAGTATTGTGCTAAGTGAAATATATGACCCTCTTAACTACCATGGGATTATAATTGAAAAAATAAATAAATTGGAAAAAAATTCAAAAAATAAAATTTATCTCTCTCTATCCATATTCACAAGTTGTATCCCTGTACTACACCTACAGTGGAAGAACTTGGGACTCACCTTAGAGTACCATATTTGACAATTCCATTCAGGACCTCTGTAGGATATGGGGTCCCAGAAACAATGTGACTCTTGCCTTGTGACACAGAGCCTAAAACCAAGTCAGTCGCTTAACCGACTGCACCACCCAGGTGCTCCCACACATCTTTGTATGATGCTTATCAATATACCTAGCCCCAAGCATACAAGCTCAAAAAATAGCTGCTGATGAGTAAATCATACATGTGTGCATGACACACACACATGTTTTGGTTGTTCTTGACATTTTCATTTATGCTGGTTTTCTGACAGCTTCTCAAAACTTTCCAGTTCCCTGTACATGAAATAGTAATAATGAATTCAGATACCATCCCAATTGCAAAAGAGGAGGAAAAAAAACCCTACTTTCCTCCCCAACCCCTTCAAAGACACATTCCACAAAATATGGAAGGATATGTACTAATACGATGGTGAAGAAGGTACCCAGTGGAGGTTCCCCTTCAGGCAGTAGAGCAACACCCTTCTTTTGGCACAGCAGAGGAAACAGTCACTGGAGGCCAAGGGGACCTGTAGCTTCAGAGACCCATGTCCCACAGGCCCTCAGCACTGACTTCGGCACCAGCTGAAGATCTGGGGAGAATTGGAGGCAAAGCCCAGTACCCAGATCGAAGGACTAGACCATTGTCAGTGACTAGGGAACTCACGGGGTTAGGCCATTTCTAAAAAACAGAGAAGAGACCTAAATACTTTTGTGTTCTTGAAGAAACAGCTGAGAACCTAGGGTTCTCTGGAGAGGGACTGGCGACACAAAAGTCTTATGCATTTAATGAAATATGAGAAAACTAAACCATGGAAAAATGGTCCATTAGCCAGCTAATCAGCCCTGCAAGATGAAGTGAAGGCATTGAGCTCCTTATTTTGAAATCAGGGGGAAAGAGGAAGGTTTAAATGATGAGCAAAGAGGTATCCTGAAGGGAGTGCCTGGTCCATTCCTGTTGCAAATGTCAAAGTGTGTCTGAATGTTAATGCCCCCGAACCTACCCTGGGCCCAGTTTCATAATTTTAATTGACTCTTGTGTATAAAGAAATCCCACTGCTGTCAATTTACATTGTGCACTTAGGACTCCAGGATTAGGTTCACTATCTGCCAAGAGTATATTACTTAATACATTTTTAAAAATTTTTATAAAACCATGTTGTGAACCTAACGGGTGAATTTGGGTTGAGGCTGGGGAATTGAGCCTGGCCTCTCTGTGAAATCGTTCTCTGGATTTGGAAATGCCAGCCACTTTGGATGGTGCTTCCTTTACATGAAAAATAAGAGAAGGATATCTACATCACAGTGTACATATTAGTGGATTAAAGTTTGCAGAATTGACAGGGATGGGCTGAGATGAACATCTATGAGGAAGGAGAAAGAAGGTGGCTTAATCCTGATAGATGACTGCATTTTAGTGGGCCATCAAAACAAGAAGAGACAGGGGCGCCTGGGTGGCCCAGTCAGTTAAGGGTTGGCCTTTGGCTCAGGTCTTGATCCTAGGGTTTTGGGATGGAGCCCCACGTCGGGCTCCCTGCTCAAGCACATAGTCTGCTTCTTCCTCTCCCTTTGCCCCTCCCCATCCCGCTTGTGCTCTCTCTCTCTGTCTCTCTCTCAAATAAATAAATAAAATATTGTTTTTTAAAAAAACAGACAACTGAATTAAACTAGAAAAAGAAATGTAAGTCTTCAAACCTAGGAACTCGATGATTAGAATCTGAGACAGACAACTTTCTAGCTCACCTCCCTGCAGGAATTCCAACGACGACAGTCTCCCTGCTACAGAAAAACTGAAAACCATTTGTTGATATCATAGCGCTGGTAAGCGGAATTATGACAGCCGCATCATACTGACATATAGCTGGGATTTTCCTTTCAGTGCTGAGTCTTGAAATATTGGACATAGTGATGCCAGTAATTTGTTGTAAGGTAGTGATTCTTTTTTTCCCCTCCTTTAACAGGTGCTAATTATTGCATTTCAGAAATCTAGCAGCCTTGCCTACTGTCAGGTCGGCATGAGCTGTTGAGGTGTCTAAATGTGCATATGTGTGAGCATCTGACAGTGGGTGGTTTTGGTGTTTGCTATATAAATACATTTGAATAAACGGCTTTTGAGTTAAAGTGGTTGGAATTTAACAATTTAACTGAATCGACATATGAATTCATAGGAAGGGATTGGTTCTTGGAAAGACTGCTGTGCTTTGCTGGGGCTTTGTCAGAAGTAGTTACCCCAAGTCAGGGTATCTGATGAGTCTGAGAAGGAGGAGACATGCAGGGAGGAAGAGAAGAGAAAACAGGAGAGGTAAAAGTGGAAATGATAAATATTTCTTCCCAACTTAACCTTGACATAGTCTTATTTGTCTCAGAGACCTACAGAATAATATTTAGATACCCAATCAGGTAGATTATCTCTCTCTCTCTCTCTCTATCTAAATACAGATATAGAAATATAGAGGAATTTTTAATTGCAAAGAGTTTCTTTTTTCTTTTCAATGCTGTGAAGAAATACTGAATTTGTTCACCGGCCAGGTTTGAGATCGCCCCAAATGGTTTTGGAGAGAGACGAGTAGAGAGCTACAATCCTATTTTATTTTAATTAGTATAAAGCTATTAGACATAAATGCCTTCCTACTGACCCAGGGACAATAACCTCAGGGAGAAAAAATCACCCCAAAAAGTCTGTCCCTTGCTTTACAGCTGGGTCAGGTCCTTAATCAGTCACGGGGTGTTTCTCTTGAAATGGCCATGAAAGCCTTTTTCCAGGAATAGTTCACTGTTCTAGGGTTATGGTGAAGCAAAATATGTAAAGTTTGATGCTCCTTGAGTTCAGGAGTGAGTCTTTTAACTTCCCCTTGTTAAGTTGGAAAGATGTCATGGTGAATAGAAACATTCTTTTCAATTCAAAAGTTCTTCACGAAGGGCGGTCTCTTTGCGGGGCTGGTTCTACACACGGTGGCTCCAGATGACCTTTCCTAGGCTCCCATGGTGGCTTTGTCTTGATCAAAATGGTTCTATTCACAGGAGGGAAGGTCTGTGACATCATTCTGCAGAAGAAAATCCTCTAAAGAACAAGGTGAAAAAAAAAGATAACCATTCTCTTTTGGGAAGGTTGGAGAAGAGGAAGAGAAAGATCAAAGATGACAGGGGGCATGGAGAAAGAGAGACTAAGAGGAAGAACTAACAGAGAAGACCTAGAGACAGGAGGGACAGAGCAGGGGAAGGACTCTGCCATCCTCCATTTCTTCCCCAAGCACGGCCGGCAGGGGGCGCTGTCAATCCCATTTTGCAGATTAGGGCACTGAGCAGGGGGTGAACTCTCCCGCCCACGTTCGCGCAGTTCATAACCAAACCAAGATTCAGCCTCGGGTCGACCTCACTTCAGGCTCTCTGCTCTCCCCAAGAGAAGGAAAACCTGTGTTTCATTTTGATTAATTCTCAACCATACCTTTTAAAGGAAGTAACTAATGTGCCCCCTCCCTGACCTAAAGGAGAGGCTACTTTGCACTCTGGCCCTCCGATTTCCCAAAGAAACAGCACAAGCATTAGATCTCTGCTGACCGAACCCGTTCATCTGGTTTCCCAACAACATCAAGGTTCTTTTCACTTTGAGAGAAGCCGGCAAAGGCAAGGGAGAATGATGGTGGAAATAAAACTGTTGTAATTCAATGCTGCCTCTGGGATTTATTTATTGTTGATCATGGCTGAGGAACTCTTTGTACCGTACACACGTGCGGGGTTGTGAAGGTCGGAGTGCATATGCCAAAAGAGAGGTAGGACGGAGGGAAGCCTGATGAATAAGGAAGAGAATTCCAGAGAACAGAATCGATGGGGTGGAGAGGGGTTGTAGCATCATAACAAAGAAACTGAAAGCTCTCCGGGAAATTTATAGTTATATGATCGGCACCCAAGGGAGAAGTCTATAGAAGAACACTCCTTGCCCATAAAAATGCATTAGGTGGTAATAATGGTCCCTAATGGTGCTGTGTTCCCTGACCAAGCATGACACATCATATTTTGAGGGAAGCAGGAGAGACCAGGGGAGGTGTGGGTTCTCCGCAGCCAGTGCTCCTGTCCGGTTGTGCAGGGAGTTCACTGCACTAGGACCCCCAGCTAAAGGGGCAGGTGGGGGCTGGAATCCAGCGTGAGTACTGCTCGGCTCGCTGTCAGTCCTGAAGACGGCTAGGCTTTCCTGGAAGAAGGGGTGCCTTAGCGATTGGGTTGTTTCTGCCCAAGGGGGGGTGCATCTTTTTTTTTTTTTTTCTAATTTGCATTAAAGCGTAGTGTGGACTAGGACCTGCCCTATGTGAAGTCAAGGAACCCAGAAGTATTAGGGAATGCCAACTTTGAAGTTAACGTTTCTCTTCTCTGTGATCGCTCACTGTGTCAGATTATTCTTCCACTTATTTTGTCTTCCAGAAATTCACCAAGGGTCAGACTCTGCCAATTTGTAAGACTTGGGAGGTACTAATGTTCTTTAAAATGTGTGTCATAAAAGAAAAAAAAAAGTTCCTTAAAAGTGGCTCAAGCAGTATGTGTGTGTGTGCTTGTCTATTTTACTAATACAGATTGCGATATTTTATAGGGACCAGTCCATTTGTAAAATTAGAGCTGGTCATTGCTACCTATCTGACTTAAGGTATGTCCTTAAGTCCTTTCTGCTTTAGAAGTTCTCCCCTGCAATTGCCCACTGGATATGGGTGCTGGGGAGAGATTACATTTCTTTGTACAATCGTGATTCCTTTGCAATGTCAGCTTCTTTCTATGACTTCCTTATTCCCAAACAGTTCTCCAGTATTTTGACCAAAGTGCACAGATGAATGTCTGCTCCAGAAAGCAGACAGTCACTCCAACTGATGGCATGGGCTTGGAGCTAAGACCCCAGAAACCCAGATAGTGGACTCGCTATTAGGCTGCGTGACCTTGGGCAAATCACTTACCCCTCACCCTGTGATTATTTAAATTAGGCCAGCACTTCATAATCGGAGATTGGCCACACTTAGCTTATTAACCCTGAGAAGTCCTACAGTAAAGAACACTGTTTATTAACTGGGGAATGTAACCTTCTTTCTCCCCATAGCACAAATAGCAACATACTAAGAATATGCCAGGTTACAGAAGAATGTCTGAAAAGGCTGAGGAAAAAAGAAAGAAACAAACAAGGAAATAGAACTCGACACACGAAGTTGGGTTTAGCAGAACATGAAGTGACACATAGCCTGGGCAGAGGACACGGACGCTGACCAGGCAGTGCAAATTTTGCAAAGCTTTGCAAGCCATGTTATGAGTTCGGGACACTTTCCCCAAACAGGCTGCTATTGGTCATGGATACAGCTATGTACTAGAAATTATAGGGAATGGGCACTAGTCTATGTTCTCTCTCAACTATGTGGACACAGGCAAACTATTTTGCCTCTTTAATTATCAGTCTCTGCCTCTGAAATACAGGAATTTCCCTGCATACCATCCATGGTTGTGAACATCAATTAAATAAAAGCTTGTGAAAATGTTCTGTAATCTATCCTGTACCCTATCAACAGAGAGGACACAAAAAATTTTTTTAAAAATCTCAAGGATAAAATTCCATGAATGGTATTCTTTTCATATTTTCATTTTAATGGAACATCAAATAATGATAACATTTAGTATTTTTAATGCAATTCAATTAGTAGAAATGAATACACTAAATAATTGAATCTGTACTATTAGATGGCATACCTAAACATTGGTTACTTCCAGAATCAAATGAAATTCGTGATCTCTGGCTGATGGCGCTCAGAATCTCTTTTCTTTACAGAGGGAGAGATTTGAAAATAATCTAAAACACATAAGCTTACTTCCCACAATCAATTTGAACACGTTTATTGGATTGTTTTAGCTTAAATAAAAAGAATCAAACCTAAAGACTTTTTGCAAGAGTCAATTACTATAAAATTTCCATTGTAAGCTTAAAGCTGAGGATAAAAACTTGTTTCAGAGCTAAGGGGACACAAAACTTGAACCTGAACAGAGAAAAGTTTTATAAGATCATTTAGAAACTTCAAGTTTTTTGCTGCAGCTGGAGCAAGAAGATACTTTTCTTCCAACAGGAACAAGAGACATCTGAGAAGTGAATGAAATGTTTTAGTGTGTTTTACACATAGTCTGCCCCCTTTAAAAAAAAAAAAAAAAAAGACTCCCTCACTCCCCGTTAGACATGCCAAGGGCGTCTCGTTAGAAGTCCTGACTTTAGAAACAGATTTGCAAGCCAGAATGTTCCAACCCTGCAGTTGGATTGTGGGTTTTTAACCTTCACAAGTTTGGCCTTTGAGCAGAACTTGAGAAAGGAAGAAAGAAAAGAGGTAAAGAATGAAGAAGAAAAGCAAAATAAATCAAAAGCAGCTTTCTTGGTAACACCGACATTTCCAAGGCCACGTGCGAAAGGACTGGGGCTCTAATGATATCAATTAGGCCCGACCCATTGGGACACTGGAAATATATTGTACCCACGGAGTCTGCTCAAGTCCATATGTAAAAGGTCATTAACTGGGTACAGAATATTGCGAATTACTGGCCAAGGGTGTTTCCCTGCCCCCAATACTTGCAACATTCTGAAATAAATTATAAGCAGTCATGCTTTCACATTGACAAGCTAATTCCACTAAGATTTTCCTCCTTAAATCAAGGAAATTAATATTTTAAAAAATATGATTGTGTGTTGGATATTGATTTCTGTCTCTTCCCCCCCACCCTTACACACACACACACACAAACACACAGAGAAAGGCAACTGCCGGGTTTTTCCAGCTTGGTTTCCCAGTTGGGAGAGTGGTAGCAGGATAGGTGACTTCTCCACTGGAATGAGGATTCCCCAAAACATTCTCTTCCTTGGCTGATCTTCCTGTATCTTTTTCAAGACATGATGGGGATCTTCACAGCAGTGGGCTGCATTTGCTAATGCAGAAAGCATAAGCTACTTCATAAAGGCTCAAACTTCCCTGTTTGTGTGGGAATATTTTGGCAGCCCTTCCAGGAGATGTCAGCTCTCTGAGGGCTGTCTTTCAGATGCAGTGACCACCTGAAGGCATTCTCACAGACTAACAACCCGTGGATCCTGCTGCCACACTCCCTCCAACACAGGCCTCCCTCCAAAGCTGCAGAGATTCCCCAGTCCTCACACAGCAACTTTGCCAACTCAGGCAAACAAAACAGAATCCTGTTACATGAAAGCAACTTGAGTTGTGATCCAACTGCACCTTCAGTGTTTGGCAAAATGCCAAATTATCCAAGAAGGAGACTTCCTCTGATAAGACCGCATCTCACTACAGTACCTAACAAAATTGGGCCTCAGAAGGCTGGTTTGGGGCAAATCTTTCCTGCTTCCTGGGACTCTGTTTCTTGTCTACTAAAAGGAGGTGGTAAGACCAGATGGATCTGAGAGGTACCTGGGTGGCTCAGGCGGTTAAGTGTCCAACTCTTGGTTTCAGCTCAGGTCACGATCTCAGGGTTGTGAGAACAAGCCCAATGTTGGCTCCTCGCTCAGCATGGAGTCTGCTTGAGATTCTCTGCCTCTCCCTTTGCCCTTCCCTCTGCTTCCAGGCATTATTTCTCTCTCTCTCTCTCTCTCAAATAAATAAATAAATAAATAAAATCTTATAAAAAAATGACCAGATGGATCCTGCAACCCTTCTCGGCATTAATTTTAAGTGACCATTTGAGTTCATTCTTAATGTTTGTTGTTGTTGTTTATCTTACACTTTGGGATAATTAAAATTTTGCCAGTGCATTGGAAGGGATGAATGAAAAAGTGTATATTTACTATCATCAAAAAGACAAGAGATAACAAATGCTGGCGTGGATGTGGAAAATAGGGATCCCTCTTGCACTGTTAGTGGGAATGTAAATTGGTGCAGCCACGGTGGAAAACAGTACGGAGGTGCCTCAAAAAATTAAAAGTAGAACTACCATATGAATCAGGAATTCCACTTCTGGGTATATATCTGAAGGAAATAAAATCATTATATTGAAGAGATACCTGCATCCCCATGTTCATTGCAGTATTATTTATAATAGTCAAGAAATGGGAACAACCTGAGTCCATCAGTGGATGAACACATAAAGAAATTATGATATATATAGACGTATAAACTATAACTATATATATAAATACTATTCAATCATAAAAAGAAGGAAATGCTGCCTTTTGTGGCAACATGGGTGGACTTTTTGAGGGTGTTATGCCAACTCAGACAGAGAAAGACCATGGCTATATGATCTCACTTATATGTGGAATCTTAAAAAAAAACATCAGACTCATTGAAATAGAGATCAGATCTGTGGTTATCAGAGGTGGGGGCTGGGGAAATTAGGTGAAGGCGATCAAAAGGTACAAATTTCTAGCATAAGATAAATAAGTTCTGGAGATGCAATGTACAACATGATGAATATAGTTAACAGCACTGTATGGTATATTTGAAAGTTGTTAAGAGAGACGTTAAAACTTCTCATAACAAGGAAAAACAATTGTAACTGTGTGAGATGATGACTGTTAACCTTATTGTGGTGATCATTTTGCAATACGTACATATATCAAATCACTATGTTGTACACCCGAAACTTACACAATATTATATATCAATTATATCTCAATAAAACTGGAAAAAAAAAGTGTGTGTTTAAAAAAATGAGCTTTTTGCAAGTGGAAATATAAGAGGGGGAAACCTCTATTATATTATTTACTCACCTTGTGGAACCATGTCATTATTTGACTGTAGAATTATTCACTCTCCAGACATGCCTTTCTGCATTCACAAGGCAAGCACACTTATCCCTTGGCCCTTGCCTTTCGTTGTGTTAGTCTTTCTTTTCCCCAAGACTTCCCCTGTTTTAGCATGTCCTGGGAACTCTATTAGTCCTGGGCAACCAGAAAGGTTGGTCACACCACATCCAGTCTATTGTTCCCTACTCCAGGCCACTATAAGATAATTTTCATTCCAGAGTCTTCTGATGGACATTGTCACAGTAGCATATTTTAAATAAAAGATAAACTTTTTATGTGGTAGACTTTTACTTATGAGGGCTACAAAACAAAACAAAACAAAACAGCACAAAGCCACAGATCTTTCTCAGAGATGGTTGTTTCTCAACACCACCACACACAGTCTGCAAAGAGACCTCTTAGCTTCCTGTCTGTATACTTCAGAACTAAGGACCCCTCCGGGCAGGGGAGTCCAGTGTCCTGGTAATGCTCAATGGTACCATTAATCTAAAATAAAAAGCTCTGGGGAGGTACTTCAGGATATTCACTCACCAGAACCCCACCCACAGAGGGAGCTTGGGTCTTTCCCAGGATGACCAACATCCACTTCGGGGACCCACGGAGAAAGGAGGCTGAGGCATCTATGGTGTGATAAGAAGAAAACCAAGTATCCTTTCCTTCTCAAATCTCTAGTCTGAGTGGTCTTTATAGTATTTATATCTATTATCAGGTCTTTAGCTATACGATAAGTTCATTTCCCCTTCTCCTTCTGTTCTGTTTCTGTTGTTCTGACCCAAAATTTCTGGTTAGAGAAAATGTTACAATCTTGGATTCAGAGGATTTGGCTTGAGCTGGCTCACGTGTTTCTTCAGTCTGGCCCTTTGAACAAGATCCTGAACTACTCATGACTTCCAGCGATTCATCACTAATGGGTCAAGATTGATTCCATGAGGCTATCGTGTTTGCTGAAAAGGTACGTGTATCATGGACCCCAGCACCTGAGAAAGAGTAAGTGCTCCAAATGTATTCACTGAGACCAAATCCCCCTTGAGATTTCTTCCTATCTCTCTACTTACTTCTCTGACAACTCATTTTTCTGACCCTTTATTGGCTTCTACTCTTGGTTAGCCAAAATTCTAGTGAGGGAACATCATGTTGAGGGTTTCTGAAATGTTGAGGACACAGAGATTACTGCCAATGTATATGATTAAAATATAAAGGTTCCAGCCTCTTGTGCCGAGTTGGGAACAACAGAGCAGAGCTCCAGTCCTTGCTTCAGAGGTCAATAAAAGAAGTGAAGACATTGAGCTCTGGAGACAAGCATCTGCATTTGAGTCCCTGCTCTGTAACTTTTTTTTATGATTTTATTTATCTGAGAGAGAAAGCATGCATGCATGAGAGAGAGCACAAACAGGAAACAGGCGCAGAGGGAGAGGGAGAAACAGACTCCCGGCTGAGCAGGGATCCTGACTGGGCTAGATCCCAGGACCCTGGCATCATGAACTGAGCCCAAGACAGATGCTTAACTGACTGAGCCACCCAGGTGTCCCTGCTCTGTAACTTCTTAACTGCATGCTTTGAAGGCTTCATACTTAATACTTTGTGCTTTAGCTTCCTCATCTTCAAGAGGGTGGCAATAACCCTAACTAACTCTTGGAGCTGTTGTGATGATATACATGTTATATAAATGCATTGATGTATAAAATCCTGGTACACAGTAAGTGTTCAGAAAGCTCAGTGGGTTCAGCTAGGATGACTCCCAGAACCTTCCCAGGACCTCAAGTGGTAAGTGGTTTCTCCCTCTGTCTCTGCCCTCAGCATGTAGACACCATGGGTAGTACTCTATCACAGGCCCTTCTAGAGCATCTCTGATCTCAGCTCTCATAGAGAGTCAATGACTTATTAAATTATAACTGGAACCCATTAAAATATAATATGCCTGGATTTTGTTGATTATGTGCTTAACCTAGGCTCTGGATTTTTACTGTTTATCACTTAAAAACCTGGTAAATAGAATAATTACAACATTTGTGATTTGTATACTTAACTCTAGCGATTTCCTTTAGCATTTAAGTTTTTTTTTTCCCTCAATCAATAGAGTAATTACTTTGACTATTCTAAAATGTAAGGTCTTCTGGCTTGTGAACATGTGCATTTGCAACTCTCCCTGCAATATTTTTATTGCTATTGTAGTTAGCTTATTTAACTCCTAGCTTAGTATAGGTGGACTATTTAAAGGTATGGACTTAAAACAGGGATACTATTTTGGGATTTGGGGGTTAAAGCCAGGGAAACACATAGTTAGTGAGGGTCTAACATTTCTTTCACGTATGTATAGATATTTTTAAATCTCAGTCCTTAGGGCAGGAATTTCAGCATTCAGAAATATGTGATTTTTTTTAAGGGGGGACAGGCAGAGGAAGAGAGAGAGAATCTTAAGCAGGCTCCATGCCCAGAGCAAAGCCTGACCCAGGGGCTCCATCTCATGACCATGAGATCATGACCTAAGCTGAAATCAAGAGTTGGATGCCTAACTGACTGAGCCACCCAGGTGCCCCATGATTTTTTTTTTTCAGCCTTAAATTGTGTGTAGTGTTTGTGAGCCAATGTCTTATTGTAAATCTCTTTATATTCTGTTTCAATGAAATGACTGATACAACCACCCTCTGATGTCCTCTATTCCTTATTAATTTAATTTCAATATTTTTGCTTATGTGCTAAGTCCATTTAACTGCACTGGGAGTTCCAATGATAAATCATGGTGTGGGCTCAGATTTAGCACAGGCACAAGAAACCTCCTCATGTGCTCCCTCCCCAGCCTCTCCTCTCTGTCTGTGGTCTCCCAGGTTGGATGGAATCAAAGAAGAAGCAAGAAGAATCAAAGATTCTTCCTTCTTTTACTAGTCTCTTACCAATTTCTAACCTTTCATCCTCCAACATGTCCCAGAATGTCTCAAAAAATTCAGACAAAATATTGTTATGGAAATGAAAAACCATATTCTAAGGAGTAAGAAGTAGAAGAAATATGCCATCCATGGGCAAGGATGACAGGCCTGAGAGAAACAAAAGAATTAGAAGGAAAGAGATAAAACTGATTACAGAGAAGAGAGAGGTAGATAGAGACAATCTAGCGTAATGATAATTAGGTACTTATTAGAGGAGGAGCACAAATGTTTAGATGAATACACAAAACAACAACAAAAAATTAGTTTTATCATAAAGCAAAAGATGGATAACCAATGAAATAGCAAGAACAAGGAAAAAACATTTGAGATAAAATGAGAGAATTGAAGCCAATCCTATCTTTTGAAGTAATACACTTTTTATACTCTTCGAATTTTAACAGAACATGGACTTTATGGTGTTTATTTGTTAATTTATGATAAAATTGGAAATGCAGTATCATCAAAGACTGACTTCTTAGGATGGACTCTGTAGTTAAGGAAAGGTCAAGGTTTCCTTACTCCTAAAATTCAGTGTATCTCCTGTCATAGAAGTCTTTGTTTCTATTCAAACTGATTGAGTACAAATCTAAAAACAAAAACATAAACAAAGCTCTTCAGTGCTTCACACAAAACCTTCCATGATATGATCAATACTAACCTGACCAACTTTTTCATTCACTACACACATATAGCAACTTATCACAAGATTAAACATTATCTTTCTATCCTATCCTACATATATTCTTCAGAAAACAAGCCCCATATTCCATATCTCTACACCAGTGGTTCCCAACTGAAGGTTGGAGTGGGGGACATTTTGGAATTTCGGGAAACATTTTTGGTTGTCACAACTGGAACTTGGTGGGGGGAGGGGATGCTTGCTACTGGCATCTAGTGGGTAGAAGCCAGAGATGTTACTTAACATTGTGCAGTGCACTGGGAAAGCCCCAAGAAAGATTTATCCAACTCAAAATGTCAATAGTGCCAAGGTTGGGAGATTCTGCCCTGCACCCTGAACATTCAGTGTAATGATTTCCTGTGCAATTTATTTTTAATTGATTGACAAAGGCTGAATCAGAATATCTCTGTTCTCTCTCTCTCCCCCACTCCCTCTCCCTCTCTCTGAGAATTAATACCATAAGTCATTTAACAGACTACAGGCTTAGTTTTTTAAAACACTTTCATTTGACCATCAAACTTCACTGTACCAAGAGGAAATGCAAAATATATGAACAGAAATAACACCGGATTTAGGGTCTAGGTTGAATCTGACTTCACTTATTAGCTGTATAAACATGGGAAAGGAAGGAAAACCTGCTGGGTCTTAGTAATTTTCCATTGTTAAAATGGTGGTATAAAATTATAGTTTGTTTGTTTTACTTTAGCTCTAAGACAAGTACTTGGGCTCAGACATTATGGCAGCATCCCCCTATTACTGGGAAATTGAGATTCAAATAAGTTAATTCAACCTCTCACTGTAAAGTGATCTACAAAATCTACAGAAGAGGACTCAGTCATCTCAATTGCACTCATAAGATGAAACTTCAATTTATTGAAGGTATTTTTTTTCCTCATTATTATTGTCATTAATTTATATGGACATCTCAATGTAACCACAAATATCAGGCACGGAAAACTTACGCTCAAATGGATCACTCACTTCTCTCCCTTTTTAAATTGACAAATGACCTCACCCAGGTGTGGAGGTGAGCCCATACGTACAACATGACCCAAGTCTGAAATACAGTTCTTTTATTTTCTTGGCTGCAAGATATGATTTTTCCTTCCTTACACATTCACTTTCTGAGCTGCTTCAGAAACACATCTGTTTTCTATCTGTTGAGAGAAAAACATGAATGCTTTATTACGCCCTATATAACCTAATACATTACATTGCTTATGGGCTGTGTATTTTGTATAAAAAAAAAATGCTCTGAAGTCTTTAGAGGTAGAGAGACACAGACAGATCTAGAAAAGAAAGCCTCCACGGACAAAGAGATGCCAGGGGCATCCCTCAGATCTTTGAATGGTCAGACTCAGGGATCCAATCTACTCCTTTCAAGACTGACAAGTGATCACTTAATCCTCTAATAAATTTTCTTTATAGAGGAGCACTTAAGATCCCAGGCCACCTGCACACATCTGCTTAGAAGAGAGAGTAGGGTCTGGATGGCACTCTCAGTCTATAATCAGTGAGAGTGAGACAAATCAAAGTAAGTCAAGGCTGGACTCAGGCCCTTCACAGTGTATTCCCTGGGCATGTCCAAGGCATTCTCCACTGCTATATCAGATTCCTTTCCAGACCAGAAGACCACCATGATCAAGGCAACCCCTCCAGTATTATTACTGCCAGGAAAGAAAGCCTTCTCAATGCCCTACTTGTAGCTTAATGAGATTCCAAGTACTATTGTGGTCCACTGATAAACTTTACCTGAGTCTTTTGTTTTATCTTTTCGGAGAATAAAAAGTATCTAGTGGCCAAGACCAAGTTCACATATACTCTTTTTTATTCATGGGAGAGGCATCTTTTCAACTATTTTCTTTTGGAATAATCTTTGGGAAAAATAGTATTCTAAGGAAGAAAGAAAAAAATTATATAAAATTGAACAGATTTGAACAAGTAATTTACAGAGAAGAAACATGAATGGGCAAAAAAATATATCAAATATTCTCAATCATATTAATAAAGTAAAATAAAATAAAAATTTAATGAGATACATTTTTACTCCCATCAGATTGGAGAACATTAAGAAGTCTGACAATTCCAAGTGTTGGCAAGGATGTGAACAAAGGAACTCTTGACAATTTCTAGTGATATTTTTGACTTAAACTATTTGAAAAAAGATTTAACAATATCCGGTTAAGTTAAAGATACCTATATTTTATCACCTAGCAATTTCATTCCTTAGTATGTGTCATGGAGAAACTCTTATACATATATACTAGAAGACATGAAAAAGAATGTTCAGAGCAGTATTGCTTATAAAATCACAAACTTAAAAATAGTATCACATCCATCAGCAGAAGAATGGGAAGAGCTGTGGTATGTTCACAGAATAGAATCCTCTCATCCATGGAAATGAACTAGAGAGAGTCACAGGTAGTAAAATGATTGCATCTCAGAAATGAAATACTGAAAAGAAAAAAAAGCAAATCACCCAAGAGTGTATATAATATCATTTATAAACCATTTTACACCATGTAAAAATCTCTTTATATTATTAATTAATCCATTAGTTTGTAATAAAAGCTCAGAGGAATTCACAGGGATGATAAAAAAAAATTAAGAAGGGGGTTAATTCTCAGGGGGAAAGAGGACTATAAGATGCATGTTCTTTTACCATTTGATTTATTATGTTGTAGTATACAAGCAATCATAATTTTCTTTTCACTTACTGCTGCATGGCTTATATAATTCAAAACCTTTAAATAATTTTGGGTATTGTTTCACAATATTTTTGCCAAATTCATATATCCTTTTTACTTTTTCTTTTTTCCAGCAAAAGCTGCTGTAGCCTCCACTTGCCAATGTAGAGAAAATAAAACAATATTAAGTGTGCTTGGGGTATGGTAACCTCCCTACTTTTTATTTTTTTATTTTGATTTTTTCAAATTTTTATCTAAATTCTAGTTAACATAACCACCCTACTTTTTAAAAATGTGACTATGAGAAAAATCAGGATCACAAATGACCCTAAGTATTTGCCTGAGCAAAAGCTCTATAAATTACTAATATGGGGAAACCAGAAAGAGTACAAAAATAAAGAAATCAAGGGGGCACCTGGGTGGCTCTGTCAGTTAAGCTTCGGACTCTTGGTTTTAGCTCAGGTTATGATCTCAGGGTCTAGGATCGAGCTCCCTGTTGGGATCTGCACTCAGGGCGGAGTCAGCTTTAGATTCTCTCTCCCTCTTCCTCTGCCGCCACACCCCACCACCCCCGCATGTACTTTCTCTCTGTCTCAAACAAATAAATCTTAAAAAAAAAAAAAAAGAAAAAGAAAAATCAAGTATTTGGTTACATTAAGTTTTAAATGTCTGTCAGGCATCAAAGCTGAGGTATTAAGTCAAACATTTGATAGGAGTCTAGACCCCAGAGATGCAGTAGAAGATCAAAATATAGGAATCACCACCTTCTCAATGTCGTTTAGAACCATGGTCATTATTAAAGTATAAAAGAGGATCACACCAACATTTCCAGAAAAGATTCCTGAGGAGACAGGAGAGGACAGGAAGTGGAGCCCATTTGGGAAGAGCGGACCCCAGTAGGAGAAGACACACCTCTCCCATCACAGTAGGAAGATGGAGGAGAGACTGGTGACAGGAATATTTGTGTTTTTTGTTTTTTTTTAAGATTTTTGTTTATTTATTCATTTGAGAGAAAGAGTGAGTGAGTGAGTGAGTGAGAGCGTGAGCAAGGGGGATGGTCAGAGAGAGAAGGGCAAGCAGACTCCCCACTGGGCAGGGAGCTCGGAGCTAGTCTGGATCCCAGCACCCTGGGATCATGACCTGAGCTGAAGGCAGATGCCCAACTGACTGAGCCACCCAGGTGCCCCAGACTTTTGGGTTTTGAGGAAGATCTCATCCAGTGGCTTCTATTTTGTCTATAAATCATAGAATTGAGTTGAGGAGGGGACGAGTTGAGGGCTTGACAAGTATGGGAACCATTTGATATCCTCCAGTCCTCTTTAAAAGTAGGAAAGTCTATTTACAAAAAGAACAATGTAGTAAAACTGTGAGGCAGCCCTGTGGGCACAGAACAGAGGGCGTTTGTAAACTGGTGAGCTGAGACTCCCATTCTGCTCTGTCTGATTCTCAAGCTTATGTCTACTTGTCTTCTTCCTCTCCTCTCCTATCTGACTGTTACTAGTATGGCATCTACATTGGCCCTTGAAAGCAGCCACTGCTTGCTTCAAGTTCCATTCCCTCTTCCTGTTCATTGCTCTTTTTTTTTTTAAAAGATTTTATTTATTTATTTTAGAGAGAGAATGAGAGAGAGAGAGAGCATGAGAGGGGGGAGGGTCAGAGGGAGAAGCAGACTCCCCGCTGAGCAGAGAGCCCGATGCGGGACTCGATCCCGGGACTCCAGGATCATGACCTGAGCCGAAGGCAGTCGCTTAACCAACTGAGCCACCCAGGCGCCCGTGTTCATTGCTCTTAATGCACCACTCTGTCCCATCCACATGGCAGGATGCAATCTAGCATCCAATGACTTGGACATTAACTTGGACTTAACATACACGTGTATACATGTCTCCTGACAAAATGTAAAAGAAACATATTATGTTGATATGCAAAAATATATGGTCTTACCTCCCTTCTGCAGTATATTCCATTCCCTCTAGGGAAAAGCACTGGTCTAAAATAAAACACCTTTTTAAGGAGAGAGAGAGAGAATATTATAAACATATTTAACAACTGATATGGTTCGGGCACTGACAGTCAGAACAGATGGTAACTAAACCATTATTTTGGCCATACTGGAGCACAGTGCTGAATGTCAGCCCGCCTGTGTGCTCCCAGGACTGCACAATGGACAATGATGGATCCAAAATAAGATACAGACTTTGTCTTGAGAAACTCAGAATCTTCATAGACATGATAAAGGTCACCATTTCTGCATTGAAACGAAAACCTATGAGGGTCGTATGCCTTGGGTTGTTCAGGGCAGTTCTGATTCCAGTTATTACTCAGCTCTACTAGTCACCGTATTATTCTGAAATTCTGGCATTTCATTGTGTAACCTACACTTCACATACATCCTTTTACACTCAGCAGTAGCACAGAAACCTTTGTCAGCATTTTGATTTGTGGTTCAAGAGATAGATTCCCATAGGATGGATAACAATGATCTAGCTTTTATCTGAACATGCACATATGTGCTTCTCTTTTTTTTTTTTTTTTAAGAGAAAGGCACTAATGCATATGCAATAAATTCTAAGTAAAGACTTATGGTTTCAAGTATCAAAAACTATTCTCTGGACCTCTGTTGGACTTAAACCAGTCTATTTGACATGAATAGCTCCCATTGCACCACTAACTGCTGAGGCCATTCTTGGCTGGCAGATGGGAGGAAAAATAAACTGATGAATGCAAATAGGCAAAATAAAGATAATGTGTTCCTATGACCTTCAGATTCTCTTGGTTTATTCCTGGGTTGAAAGAACATAAAAGTTACTGCAAAAGCATTTCAGACATTATCATGACCAAGGGAACCAAACAAATTAATTAACAGTGAAACATCAACATGGAATTCTAATGATTTTCTCCTCCATATGCCTATAATTCAGATTAGCATGAAAAGTATGCAGGTAAATTATTCTCAATGCATAAAAATACCAAAAGGCTTTGAAAGATATTATAAAATCCCGTTTTCGGGGCGCCTGGGTGGCTCAGTTGGTTGGGCGACTGCCTTCGGCTCAGGTCATGATCCTGGAGTCCCGGGATCGAGTCCCGCATTGGGCCCCTGCTCCGCAGGGAGTCTGCTTCTCCCTCTGACCCTCCCCCCTCTCATGTGCTCTCTCTCTCTCTCTCACTCTCTCAAATAAATGAATAAATAAAATCTTTAAAAAAAATAAAAAAATAAAATCCCATTTTCATTTTTCAATAAAAACCTGCAGCCTTCAACATAACCCTTTGCTTCATTAGCAACAATCTTTTATATATTCAATATTGTGATGAGTTACAAATCAAGACTAAAGAAGTTAATAGCATTAATTCATTTACTGAGCATATCCATACACCAGCAGTGGACTGGACATGGTAACACAAAGAAAGGGCATTGAATTCCTGACAATATTTCTTTATTTCATTCAAGAAGAGAAAAGGATGCAATAAATAAAGTTAACAAAGGGTATGATGAAACAGAATTTGGGGATGAGCAGGATTTGATATGTAAAAGAGTAAAAGAGAATATTTGCAGGAATTAAAATGTAGAGGAAGTAACCACGCATCAGCAAAGACTCCAAGCAGCAATGACCAAGCACATTTGAAAGACTTCTATGCTGTCTGCTTCAAGAATGCAAGAGTAATACTGGCTTTGTCTCCAGCTGCCTGATACATGAGAAGTGCTCAAAAGTCTCTTGTTTAATGAATGCATAAGATTCAATGTGTAAGGAAGGGAAGGTAATCTATATGAAGGTGAAATGGAAGACAAAGGTTAAAGCCAGATTATGCAGTCTTGAATGTGAAAATAAGCAATGCAGTCATTATCTTATATGCAAGCAATGGAGTTGAGTTGGTGGGAATTGCTTCTAGTAATATAAATTAGATCCTGTTGGACTAAACCTCTAAGAGAGAACAACCAAAAACTCTGGATAAAATATGAAAAGCAACTTCCTAAAGGTACTGGGAAGTGAGTAAAAGAGACAGATAATGGGCAAGAGTTGACACTTGGAAAAAGGGAATCGTTCTTGTGGTGGTTAATTTTATATGTTAATTCCCCTGCTGTGTAGAGTGCCCATGACAAAGATTATTTCTGGGTGTATTTTGTGCGGGTGCTTCCAGATAAGAATAACATCTGAGTTGGTGGACTCAGTAAGGTAGATTGCCCTCTCCAATGTGGGTGTGCATCATCAGATCTGTTGAGGGCCTGAATAGAAAAAAAAGGAAGAGGGAGGAGAAATCTGGATTTTTTTCCCAGTCTGTTGGCTTGTGCTAGGACATCAGTCTTCTCCTGTCCTTGGACTGGAATGGACATTATTGACTCCCCTGATTTGCAGGTCTTTAGACCAGGACTGGAATTAAACCACTATTTCCCCTGAGTTTCCAGGTTCAAATGGTAAATCATGGGACTTCCTAGCCTCCATAATAATCACATGAGCCAATTTGTCAAAACCCTCCACCCCCAGTATATATTCCCAATATATATATTTGTGTCCTCTTTGATTTCTTCACTGACACCTTCATTTTTTAGCAACATATTGTTTAGGGGCCACATTTGTGTTTTGTTTTTGTTTTTTTCAATTTTCTTCTTGTAATTGATTTCTAGTTTCATATTGTTGTGGTCAGAAAAGGTACTTGATATGATTTCAATCTTCTTAAATTTGAGATTTGTTGTGTGGCCTAACATGTAATCTAACCTGAAGAATGTTCTGGATGTGCTTGAGAAGAATGTATATTCTGCTCTTTTGGATGAAATGTTCTGTACATATCTATTAAGTCCTTTTGGACTAATGTGTTGTTCAAGGTCAATTTTTTTATTATTTTTCTATCTGGATGAACTATTCACTGATGTCAGAGAGGTGTAAAAGTCCCTTATTATTGTATTACTGTCAATTTTTCCTCTCGTGCCTGTTAATATTTGCTTTATATATTTAGGTGCTCCTATGTGTGGTACATACCTATTTACAAGTGTTATATCTCCTTGTTAGATTATACCTTTATCATTATTTAATGCCCTTTTTTGTCTCTTGTTACACTCTTTGTTTTTAAAGTCTATTTTGTCTTATTATTTTATCTTAAATTCCTCAAGACAGAGGATCATAGGGGAAGAGAGGAAAAAATGAAACAAGATGAGACCAGAGAGGGAGATAAACCATAAGAAACTCTTAATCTTAGGAAACAAACTGAGGGTTGCTGGGAGGCGGGGGGGATGAGGTGCCTGGGTGATGGACATTGGGGAGGGTATGTGTTGTGATGAGCACTGTGTGTTGTGTAAGACTGGTGAATCACAGACCTGTACCCCCGAAACAAATAATACATTATATGTTAATTAAAAAAATATTCAGTATATATATACCACATCTTCTTTATCCATTCATCTGTCGATGGACATCTTGGCTACAATGGAATATTATGCAGCCATCAAAAGGAATGAGATCTTGCCATTTGCAACGACGTGGATGGAACTGGAGGGTATCATGTTGAGTGAAATAAGTCAAACAGAGAAAGACATGTATCATATGATCTCACTGATATGAGGAAGTCTTAATCGCAGGAAACAAACTGAGTGTTGTTGGAGTGGGGGGTGGGGTGGGAGGGATGGGGTGACTGGGTGATGGACACTGGGGAGGCTGTGTGCTCTGGTAAGCGCTGTGAATTGTGCAAGACTGTTGAATCTCAGATCTGTACCTCTGAAACAAATAATGCATTATATGTTAAGAAAAAAAAGAAGAAGAAGAAGAAGGTAGCGGGAGGGGAAGAATGAAGTGGGGGAAATCGGAGGGGTAGACGAACCATGAGAGACGATAGACTCTGAAAAACAAACTGAGGGTTCTAGAGGGGAGGGGGGTGGGAGGATGGGTTAGCCTGGTGGTGGGTATTGAGGAGGGCACATTCTGCATGGAGCACTGGGTGTTGTGCACAAACAATGAATCATGGAACACTTCATCTAAAACTAATGATATAATGTATGGGGATTAACATAAGAATAAAATTTAAAAAAATATTCAGTAAAAAAAAAAAAAGTCTATTTTGCCTGATATAAGTATTGCTACTCCAGGTTTCTTTTCATTTCCATTTGCATGGAATATCTTTTCCATCCCTTCACTTTCAGTCTGTGGATGCATTTAGATCTAAAGTGAGTTGGGACGCCTGAGTGGCTCAGTTGGTTAGGTGTCCGCCTTCTGCCCAAGTCATGATCCCACAGGACTGAGCCCTGCATCGGGCTCCCTGCTCAATGGAGAGCCTGCTTCTCCCCCTGCCCTTCACCCAGCTCATGCTCTCTCTGTTTCTCTCAAATAAATAAATAAAATATTTTTTTAAAAATAAATAAAGTGAGTCTCTCGAAGGCAGCATATAAATGGGTCTTGTTTTTTTATCCATTCAGCCACCATGTGTTTTGATTGGAGCATTAATCCATTTACATTTAAAGTAATGACTGAAAGGTATGTATTTATTTCCATTTTGTTAACTGCTTTCTGGTGGGTTTTGTTGTTCTTTTGTGTTCCTTTCTTCTTCTGCACTCTTTCCTTGTGATCTGATGACCCCCTTTAGTGTTATGTTAGAATCCTTTCTCTTAATTTTTTGTGCATCTGTTACAGGATTTTTGTTTGTAGTTACCGTGAGGTTCATATATAACATCCTATGTACATAACAGTCTACTTTAAGTTGTTGGTTAAAGTTTGAACACATTTTAAAAGCTCTACACATTTACCTTTACCGCTGCCACATTTTATATTTTTGACGACATATTTTGCATCTTTTTATTTTGTGTATCCCTTAACTCATTATAGTAGATATATTCATTTTACTACTTTTGTTTTTTTAAACCGCATACTAGCTTTTTAACTAGTTGATTCACCACCTTTTCTAGATGTTTGTCTTTACCAATGAGAATTTTTATTTCTTGTGTTTTCTTATTTCTAGTTATAGCCTATCTTTTCCACTGAAAGAAGTCCCTTTAATATTTCCTATAAAGTTGACTTAGTGCTGATGGACATTTGGCTTCTGCTTGTCTGGGAAACTCTTTATCTTCCCTTCAGTTCTGAATGAAACCCTTGCTGGGTAGCATATTCTTGGTTGTAAGCTTTTTCCTTTCAGCACTTTGAATATATCATGCCATGCTTGGTATTTTCTTAATGATTTAATGTTGAGTGGAAAAAAAACATATAACGGCTTGGGAAGCTAGTGAAATCTTTCGTTTTTTTCCAAGGCTGTGCTCCAAGGAAACTAGTTAGAACAACTCAGAATGATTTTGTGTTTTGAATGTTCCATGCTGCTTCTAGGAAAATCTTTTAAGAGAGAAAGCTTGAGCAAGAATGAGCCTGTGTGCAGGCAAAATGCAATGAAATTGAGCTCTGGGGATTAAGGGCTGCCTTGAATTCTTCTTCACCATGATATACTGGATTGGAGTGAAGGACAGATAACTTGTCTACTAGTTTATAGATTACTGAACTGCAAGGAACCATAGCTGGGCTTGATGAAGGGAAATCCATACCATCCACAGGCCTGGGGCCTTGAACTGGTTACACTTAGTGAATGAGATGCTGAGGTTTTCCCTTTGAGTGGAGGTAAATATCTGTCAAGGGGGAGAGTGCATGGTTTGATTAGCTATGAAAGTCAGACTAAGGAAAAATCTTGGTTTTCTCTCAAAATTCATTTCCTGAGCTTTCTCTCTAATTTGTCCACTTTCTCCTTAGGGTGGCCATGACCAGTCAGCTAGAGGCTATATTTACCATCATCCCTTGCAGCTCAGTGTGGCGAGGAGTGTAATTTCTCATCAGTGACATATAAGTAGAAGTGATGGGACCAAATTGCATATAGCTTCTTTAAAAAGAAATTGATTTTCTTTCACTTCCTCTGATCCTGTCTTGATCATACACAGGAATCATGAGAGGAAAAGAACGTGGGTCCCTGAGTGATCTCTTGCAGCCCAGCTGCCAGGCTCTCCTGTCCTGCCTGTCCCCCAGGCTTGAGCGAATCATTGTGTTTTACAGTTTCTTTTCTAGAACATCTTAGTCTGTACTCTAAGCCTTTCAAAGACTCACTTTGAGCACACGTAGTTTTCACCTTAGACACTTAATTTAGGAACTAACCCACAGGCAAAGTGCAATGTCACTCTATTATTGACCTTAAGAATGTATTTGTTGGCTAAATGATCCTTAAAAATCAACTCCTTCTACTTCTCTTACCTTCTTCCTAAGATGAGAACTACTGAGAGCTCACCACATTTGAGAATCCCGGGCCATGTTACCAATGAGCCGGTACTGGGAAAACTGATGATTCAGGGTATTTAATTTCTACCTTTCTTACTAGATCTTCCTTCCACAGAATTAAATGGATAAGAGAACTGTAATGGGAGAGGTCTGCTTTGCACTTTTCCTCTGCTTCTTCCCAGCAGCCTTGAGGAGAGCCCATTTCACCTAAGAGATAGCACAGGCAAATTTTACTTCGATTCTCATTTGGTCTCCATTTTACCCCTCTTTCTCCCACTTATCTAAACTGGTTTGTTTGGGCAGCTTTCTCTATTGTCTCTCTTCCCCCATCCCTTCTTCTGTCTTGATATTAGATCTAATTCTGTATCTTTTTTCTCTCCCTTCTGCTTTTTATTGTAGAATGTAAATCAATTTCCTATCTGGAATTTTCAATATTATATCTGTACATCTTTGTATTTACTTCATAAATACTTTGTATTTAATCTCTGGATAACTTCTTGTAATATATGACCATAGGTACACCTTATGTACATTTTATCTCATGGACTGGTATCTTCTGGTAGCTGGCCATTTTCTCCAGAATTTTCCTTAAAAAGAAGGTCAGTAGATGTCTAGACCTTAGGCACTCCCAGTCTGTTACACCTGTGCTGGGCTATGTCTTATGCAAGAGAAGATAACTGCAATTGATACTGCTCATGCTTTACAGATTATAACATAGAATGTCAATCTCCTCCCACATGTTTTTCTACTGGGATGATTCCTCCATACCCCACATTTATTGTGGACAGCCCAGTCTTTTCCTTGTCCCTGAATATGTAATACCCTGTGCCTTTTGGAAATATTTACTGGCTGCCACATCTTTCCTTTCTAAATATCTGTCCAATTTCAGACTATCCTTTTTTTTTTTTGAGGTTTTGATTTTTATTTTTATGAATAGTGAATCATACGATATATATTTTTTACAACTTTCTTTGTCTTACTCAACAACGAAACATTCTTTAACTAACTGTTGAATATTATATAGTATTGATGTGCCATGATTTCTGCCCATCCCTCTTGATCCAACTTAAGGATTATCTCCTTCAAATCCTTTGGCTCTATGGACTTTCACATCTGACACATTTTACACACATGGGCTGGAATATTGTTCTATATTGAGTTTTACTTTGTTATTTATTTATTTATTTAGATTTTATTGATTTGTTTATTTTTAGAGAGAGAGAGAGAGAGAGAGAGAGAGGGAGCACATGGGGGTGGGAAGGGGGAGAGGGAGAGGCAGAGAATCTCAAGTAGACTCCATGCTCAGCGCATAGCCCGACATGGGACTCTACCTCACGACCCTGAGATCATGACCTGAGCAGAAATCAAGAGTCGGACACTTAACCGACTAAGCCACTCAGGCGTCCCTACTTTGTACATTTGTATGAAATTGTAATTCCCTGAAAATAAGGACTGTGACTTAATTTTCCTTTTATTCTTGTATCTGGGACAAAAAGTACGAAGTAGTAAATACCATAATCCCCTCAGTTGTAGAAACTCTTTTAAACATCTTTATCTTCCTAGTATCCAATACAGTGCCTGGCAAAGCACCCTAATAAATATTTAGTCACGTGAATAAATGTAGGCATGAATGATTCAACTAAACTTGATACACTTATTTTGGGCATATTTTAATCTTCTCTAATTCTAATATTTGAATTAAAATGTAACATCTTCCAATCACCTTTCTCTTTGCTCTCCCTGCTAAGGGCTTTTCTTACAGAAGAGAAGATTGCCTGCGTGTGATGTTCTGACAATAGTTTCTATTTATAGAACACACAAAAAAACGAAGGCAAAGTGAAAATCTTATAAGTGATTTTTTTTTTTTTTGAAGGTTGGAAAACTACTTTAAAGCTAAAAACAATCCTGTAAATTAATTCTCAGGTGAAGGCAGAAAGGAAGACATTCTCTCAGAGTTCAGAACTAACCCAGAAGTAGGAGGAAAGCAGTGGCAGAGGCCACACTTTAAGAATACTAGAGAAGATTTTATAACAAATTAGGCTCCTGATAAAACTGCTCCTGATGTTACAGGCCATCATTATGCACAGTTATGGAACGCTGGTATGCATTAATAATAAAGATCAGTGTCGCCTTCTAGGGAAAAATAGAGTCTTCTTTTAATTAACTTAAATTTTTTATCAAATTGATTGAAAAGCTCTTATCCTTTTTAATTTCCTTTTTTTTTTTTTTTTTTTTTACTATCGAGTATTTTGTGCATGGGCTCAGAGCATATTTATCCTTAGCAGTTGATTTTTTTTTTTAAAGATTTTATTTATTTATTTGACAGAGAGAGACAGAGCCAGAGCAGGAACACAAGCAGGGGGTGTGGAAGAGGGAGAAGCAGGCTTCCCGCGGAGCAGGGAGCCCGATGCGGGGCTCGATCCCAGGACCCTGGGATCATGACCTGAGCCGAAGGCAGACGCTTAATGACCGAGCCACTCAGGCGCCCCTGCAGTTGATGTTTTTTAAATGACATACTTGCTTCATGTTTCTTTTTTTTAAATTTTATTTTATTATGTTATGTTAATCACCATACAATACATCATTAGTTTTTGATGTGGTGATCCATGATTCATTGTACCAGAGCAACAAGCCAGAAACAAGCCAGGGAATGGAATGAGCGAAACTATGTAATTCATTGCAAGAAAAAAATTTTTTTTTTCCTATAGGTAAAGCATGGACAATAGCATACCCTTATAGCAAGGCACTGAAAAATAGTGATGTATTAAAAAAGGACCTTGCTACTGTAAACTATGCTAAGTACATCTCACAGCCATGCACTGTAGGCCAGGACTGTGTTGGACATCCTATGAAAAATGCTTTTGACCAATTCTTTATGTGCATGCACACACACTGCAGCGATTTGTTTTCTAACTGTGGTTCCATGTGGCTTCCTCTGTGAACACAGCCCTCCATCTCTGAAGTTCACCTCTCAGGAACATCAGTGGAGCATCCTCATGAACCTGGACATAGATTTTGGAGTCACTTGCATTTGACCTGCAGTTGAAGCCATGGAGGTGAATTAAATCATCTAAGGGGAACAGCAAGACCAAAGAATTCTATCTGAATTTTATCTGTGTTTCGCTGCAAATCTAGGATGAATTTGACTTGGTGTATTTCATTGCATATAATGTACTAATGTGTGCAGTTCTCTACTGAGTTTAAATTATTTGCATACTTCTTGGTTGCAAATGAGAATCATACTCATTTTAGTAATATTGGTGGTTGAAGTATTTAAAATCATTTGTATTTGAAGCAATGGGTAGTAATAATTTTGGGACAGTTATCTTTTGTTGAATGCTGTTTTGACCCCAGCCCCCCTTTTTCCCCTTGCAACAGTTCTCAAAATTCAATCCCCTCTTAATGCACAAAGTGCGGGAAATATAAACATAGAAAGGTAAATGGGTTTGTGCAAAATCAAACATGGGCAAAATAGCAAAAAGTGGTGAGTTTTGTCCCTAGGCCAACTAACTCCTACCCCTGCCTAATCCCAGTAACAGTGGGCTCCAAGGACCATGTTCCCACTCTGTCATCATGACACCTGTTCAAGGAATCTAAAGGTGAATCATATGGGATGACGATGCTGGATGCCTTGGGACCTCATTTAATAAAAGTTTCAGACTCAAAGTTTGTATCAATTCAGGTTTGATCAGGAAAGCTGAAATGATATAAATAAGAATTTATTTAATCAAAAAAGAAGTTATAATGATTATTTGATCATACACAATTATGCAAGAAGCTAGTAAAATAAAGATATATAAGGCATCAGTTGGAGAATCAGAAAAAAACATCACTAAGCTTGAGAATTAAGAAGGTGAGCTGGTGTCAAAGGCTGATGGTGAGAATGACCTTTCTGGAGGTCAACAAACTGGACAGGCAGGTAAGAAAGATTGATGCACAAAGAAGAAAGACAAGGACAAACCAGAACTTACATCTGTTCCTCACTGCATTAAACTCCAACACCTGGTGACTTTCAGAAGAGACAGTTTCCCATTTACACAGGGACACATATCCATGGCCCAGGACTCAGAGAAACTGGAGGAAACGACCTGTGGCTGCATTTGGAGTTATCTGTGGGTCCAGCTGCTACCCCACCCATAAAGTGAGTGAGAGATCACTCTGTACAAACTGCAGCAGTAGCTGGCCCTCCACTCAACTCCAAACATAGTGGCTGTTGCTTCACTCTGCCTCCCAACTCTTGTGCTATTTTCCCTTGTGTTCCACCAAGCCTGTAACTATATATGGAAGAGAATCCTGGGATAGACAGTTGCAGTGTAGCCAGGTCTACACAGTATAGAACAGCACCATTCACCCTTTGTCAACTGGACATTCATATGCTCTTCTAATTATATTTAACTTCCAAATAAAGAAAATAGCAAAACCATGCTTTTGCCTAAGATGATGTAATCATCCCCTTTACCACTGAACTTTTCCCAAGAAAGGATGCAAAGCCCAAATTTCAGTTTATCCATCTTTGGGTGATATTTATTCCTATTCATGTGGGGTCACACTCCCCATTTGATAACCTATAAAATCAGGATTGAACAGAAAATAAAGTTAGTTAATACATGTGCAAATATAGTTGCATTAAGATAAGGCAGAGATATTTTATCCTTCTTTCACTATCTTGTTCATATTCTCTTTGCTTTCAGCAAGAAATTGAGTGGCTATGCTTCCTTGTCTGGTAGAGTGACCTTAGCCTTTATTCCTGTCTGGTCCATTAGCAGGCCTGCATGTATCCAGTTGTTAGTTTTCCAGTAAATTTTATCAGAGGACATAGGAATACTAAGAGGCAACTTAGGGACCTCCTACAGCCCAGGCATATTCACTCTATGCCCACTATAGTCACAGCCCAACTCCTCCTTGATAGTCGGTTGAATCATGTCAGCTTATACAATAATCTCAACCATTCCCTGCTGGTTCATTAGTATAAGGAGCATGAAGTGGTCAGGGAGATGTCTCACCTTCCATTTTAATGAAATCTATCCTGTAAACTCTGGCAAAAACATTCCTTCCTTGGAAACTAAGACCTCTATATCAATACTTTAAAGTTATAGGAGAAAGACACAAAAGTTTCACTAATGTTTCATTGGCAGTAAGAGCTAGATGAGAAGCTCTCAGATTCATCCCTTGACTCCCAAACCCTTGAGTCTTTGCTATGGAAGAAAGAGCAGCATATGTTCACAATTGATATAGAGCATAGAGTACATTATGGAGAACATTATCCCAACCCTGCAAGATGAGGCCATCCAGCCGGCATCAAAGGGTGATTTCACCATTCTGCTGGGCTAGCTGCTTCAGCATGATGAGAAACTGAGTAACATGGTAAGGCTAATGAGTTTCATGAGCATAAGTCCATTGCTAACTTTACTTGCTATAAGGTGAATGCTAACACTTTGGGGTAGACTGTGAAGTTTCACAGGTCATTGTGTAGGTCTGTAGATATTAGTTTGGGCAGAGGCATTGTGGACAGGAAAGGTCAATCCACATCTAAAATATGTGTGTACTCCAGTAAGAACAAAGTACTTTCCCTTTCATGATGGAATAGGTTCAATATGATCAACCTGTTACCAGGCTGCTGGATGATCCCCTGGGGGACGGTGCTACATGAGGAGCTCATGGTCTCTACCTGCTGTTAGCAGGTAGAGCATTCAGCAGTTGTGATAGCAGGTCATCCTTGGGGATTGGAAGTCCTTGTCGCTGAGCCCGTGGATAATTTCTATTCCTGCTACCCTGGTTAAGTCCTCCAGTAGCCCACTAAGCAAGGCAAGAGTGACTGCATAAAAAGAATGAAAGACATCCATAGAAATAATCATACATAGAAATAATCATCTTGTCTGTCTGATTATGAAGATACTCTTCTGCTGAGCTTTCCTTTTGGTGAACAGTCACAGGAAGCAAAAGATCTTCACTTTGCACCCAAAGAAGTCTGTCTGCAAACTTTTCCCCAGGCTTCCTTAAAACGAATTCTCCAGATTTATTCTTTCTAGGACTCTAAGACCAACTCTTAGTCGTGACCCATCACAATTTCTCCTCCTAGACTAAATAAATAAGGGACATTATTTGAAGTTCTACTCACTAGGAAGATTTTCCTGTATCACTATCCTTCAGAGCCACCCTACACTGAAAGTGTAATATCATACAGGCTGTCAGTCTTCAGGTGAAGCTAGCATATTGTAAAAGAACTAGATATAAATGACTTTTTTTTTTTTTTTTAGTCAGCTGCACATAGGTGCCTTCACTTAAGATCATTTCCATGAGTTGAGAAAGAGAAGGCAATGTAGTAGGAATAGGAGTTGTGAATGTCTGTTCTCATAAATATTACTTCTGCTTGATAGAATGCTGCTTTAAAAGCTAATCTTTATAACTTGTAAGTCAGAAAACCTCCAGCTCATGATGAGCAGTATCCGTTGCATAGTGACTTAGCAGTCCATGGTCAAGCATTTAGTCTTCTCTAAGCCAGAAGCCATTTCTCAAATGGAGAATATTTATCTGCAGAGAGTTATATAGTTATACTTTGAAATCTAAAAGGTCTGCATTGGTATTCACCCATAGATACCTGCCAAAGACTCCATATAGTAACCCTAACTACCAGAGGCCCATAATTTCCATCAGATCTTCTTGGTCATTTGATCTTAGTAAGAAAAGCTTGAATGACAGCCTGGATCTGTTGCAGACTATCTCTTCTTTTGGGCCCTACTCAGAACCTTGGTGTCACTTGGTAACTAGGTTCGAATAGCACACCTAAATGAGATGTATATTGGAGATGTATATAGAAGAGATCTACTAGGTACTGTTTTTCATATATTAGTAGCCAGATACATACTCTTTTTTTTTTTTTACCTTGAAAGAGATAGTTCAACAAGTGTCAACAAGTGGAACCCTAAGAAGTTCAGTGATCTGGTAGACACTTGAATTCTTGTAGCATTTATACCCACTCTTTTGGCATTCATATGCCTTACCAAGTTTGGATAGTTGTGACTTCCCACTCACAGCTCTAATCAGCATGATACAGTGAAATATGGCAAGATAATGCCCTCTGGAATGCAGAAATGGTCAAGATCCCTGATAATTAGATTAGGACAAAGAACCAGAAACTTGATAGGGCCCTGAAGTGGGACAGTGAAGAGTATTGTCTTCTGCACAAATCAAATAGGTGAGTTGAAGAGGGTGAGGTAAGAATCACAGTCTTGCATATCTCAAGTCCTTCATCAGGTTCGTAATCTCTGCAATCACTCCAGAACTGGGTTTGTTTATTTAACTTTATTACTTTGGTAGCTAAAGGCAACTCTACTGCCTCCCTGTCCCTTTCTATCATAACAGTCTTCACTCCACAGGTCAGGGACCCAATATAGGAATTTTGCCAATTACTAAGGATGCCAATTTCAACTATTCATTCTGAATCTGGGAAAATAACCACAGAGTGGATCCAGGCACCTACTGAGCCCACTGTGAGATGGACACAAGCCAAAACTCCATTGATCACCTGATTGTAATAAGCTCCCATACTGACTGGTAGACCACAGTGGTGTCTTAGGTTTCAGTAATTAATGTTGCTCCAGAGTCAGTGACTAGTTATCTCTGGAAAATCAGGTTATTTCTTCTTTCTCAGTGCATGTCACCCTGATAAATAGTTGCAGATCCCTCTGGAGAAGGCTAGGAGGAACAATTCTGGTATAAGTTTTTGGTAGAGCAGTAAAGTCATTCTTAAAGTGGACTTAACTCCCCTCCTCCTGCCTTATGCAAGTTTGTTCTGGGACTGTGAACTGACTCAAATCTGGGAATTTGTTGAAGGCCCATGTCTCCTCAATGTGGTGATTCCTTCATATATCTTTTCACCAACAGAAGGATTTTCCACTCATACCTAAAATATTAGTAGGATGCACATCTCTTTAATTTAGAAGAACACCAGAATCATTTAGGCAATACCAAAGATCTCTGTGTATCAACACCTTCTGATTAGTGCTACAGCTCTGCTCTCCCTGTGGTTAGTGCACACAGCCTGCCCCTGGTGATGAAGTGCTTCTACCTGTTTCCTCTAACCTCAAGTCTCCATCATTTATGTTGAATTCAGGGAACCCAGTTTGGTGGCCACATTTGCCACTCTTACATCTGGCCTGCAGGAAATAGCCACCACAGAGTTCTTAAGGCTACTGGTACTCTGCTTACAAGTGTATTCTCAAAGTTATGATAAAGGAAGTGTTCCCTGGCCTCTATTGGAGGCCAGGGTTAGGGAATGAGTAATCAGGTCTCACCTTAAAAAAAAAAAAAAAAAAAAAGACAAAAGAACAACAAAAAAACCTACTGGTATTTCAGCTTCATTCAGTGCTGCTAATGGTTCCATATTTCCACCAACCAAGGAAGCAAAATGTTAAGCCACTCACAGTCCCTCTGTTTAGTGCAACCACATCTACACATTTGATTCAACCTAATATTATTTTCCTTTTATTTTTATCCAACATCCTATGGATCCATTTCCATATATGTATCCCAGGGTATGTCAGCATAAATTGGAAAACCATGCAATTTTGTTGTTGTTGTTGTTGTTCCCTTAGTGTCTTCCAAAACTTGTCTGGTTATTGGATTAGATACAATGAGAGTGATTGGGTTAGACTTTGAGGAGTTCAATAGTCCCCTATAAGACATCTACCACAGAGGAGGCCACTATGAGTTCTTCAAGAAAGGTGGGAATGATCCCTTAGTTGGAGAATGAAAAGTTGTTTGTACTGGCAAGGAAGTTTTTCAGACTCTAGAGTGTCAAAGACCCCATTTTCATCAGTAATCTCTTCCTATGACTGCATCCTAATTGTCAGAGTTTCACTCCATCTCATTTCCTCAATGCCCTAATCAGACATAAGAGACATAAGAGACTTTGGATGGGTGTGAATTGCATTTGAAATGTAATTCAGCAACCCACAGAAAGAGAAGTCAGGATTGTCTTCATAAATCTAGGCTCTGTGGATCCTCAAGTTCTCTACTGCACTTAGAAGTAGTCAACTAAACCCTCAGTCTTCTTATTTTAAAAGAAATGTATTATGGTAGCCCAGCTACTTGATTACCCCAAGTTGTGTTTTCCATAGCTACTTGATTTTAAGTGTACATAGGTGATAACTTAAGAAATTTGCTACTCTATGGCATGAACAATCAGTGTTCTTCTACCACTGCAGATAGGGTCATTGATTCCTTTAAAATGAATCAAATCAGAAAACCAATTCCAGATATACCAGAACCAATTTGGAAAGCCTATATGCAACCTCTTCTGGTACTAATAACTATATCAGTGAAGGTGTACAAGGGGGATTAAATTATAATGAGTCATTTGAAGAATGGGGTGTTTTATAGAGATTAGAATATATACAATTGTGGAAGAAGCTGGGAAAGTAAAGTTCTGAAAGTAGATAGTTGGAGGACGAGACAAAAGTCACTAATCAGAAACCATAAAGATAGGGTGGTAAAGGAGTTTAACGAAGACCACCAGGACCATCTAGTGGTGGTCTTCGAGTCACTGAATGTCATCAGGAGAGAAGATGGAAGATAGGGAGGAAAACTGGGTGCAAAGCATGAGCAATCTGGAACCTGAGAGAACAAACTAGAACCCATGAAGGCAAACTGGATCCCATTTCTGTTGATCACTGCATCTACACCTGATGATGCAGATGGACTGCATGAAGGACTCTTTCCTTTTCCCATGGGGGAAAAAAAAAATCTCTGTCTAGGACATAAGGCAGTTGAAGGAGCCAATCTGGGAGGAGCTGGAGGCATCTGATTGCTGCCCCAAACCTATGAGGTTAATATGGCAGATCATGGATAATGAAGTATCCAATGATGACCTCTGGGCTCCTCCCATTGACCTCCCATTGGCCTCATTTCCACTTTCTAAATCTCATGCAGAAATCTTTGAAGACCAATTTTAACTTAGGCCCATGCAAGGAAGAGAATCTTGGGAAACCCTCTCCCCACTCTGCTTGTATTCTAGTACTCTCTCAACTATATGACTCCACAGCCTCAGTCCTTAACCCCACTTATAGATGAGGAAATAAAAACTCAGAGAAACCCATAATGTGTACAAGCCCCCTCCCAAAGCCATTTATAGAACAATTACTGTATATCAGGTATGTTGATTAGTGCTTAGAGAAATAGAAATAAATACAAATCAGGCTCTGTTACAGCCCTCTATTTTTCTCAATTATTCTTTGGACAGTTTATTTCATTACTTTTCACAGCTAAAGGCAAATTTTCTGTACAACTTTCAGAAAAAACTTTACTCCTGTTGAGCCCAACCTTCACAGTTTGAGAACACAAATAACCCAAATGATCTTTGGTTCTTTGCATGGTGCATCCGCCAGCTCGAGGAAGAAGACTTCCCATGGTGTATCTAACCCATCCTTTGGGATCTTTGTCAGGGTTTTAAACTCACATTTAAAATCTATGTGTTTTTATTTCATCTAAAAATATCATTGATTTTATCCTTTCAATGTATTGTCATTGTTCCTAATACACTTGTCATTAGTATGTCTGCCCTTGAGAGGGTCTGCTTCAGTTCTACTTTCCCACCATAGACGACTGGAACAAACTCTAAGAGAAGAATGGAATAAGCATTGAGACATCAAAGGTTTGGGATTATGAATCATATAAGCTTGTCTGTCATTTCCAAGAGTTCCATTATAACACTAGGATGGAAATGCTCTGACTACATTGTCAGACTTTCACTCTTTCTAGTCTCTGTTATTAAAGAGGACAAAGAATTAAAGTGTGTGTATTGGGAGTGGGCCAGGAGGACAAATTAATATGATGGGGTGGAAATTCTAAAGGAAAAAAGTAAAGAAATGTGTAAACATGGGTCATATAATTTTTGTCCACCAGGCATTTAAAACCATTTTTAAAGGCTGTGATCAATTGGAGAATGTTTTCTATCTAGCTATTTTTTTTTAAGTCACTGCCATGAGACTGTCCCCATCACTGCTCGCTCCCATTTTTACTACCTACCGTGGCACCTTCTCAAGCTCTTTAATGTAAAAGACCCACAGAATGCAGCCAGGCAAGATTAAAGGTCTTCCCTGACGTGGAATGAAGGGGAATTATACAGTTTGCAAGAGAAAAGATAATAAAAGAGTGGGTCTATAGAAATACTTTGATGAATTATATAGAGGCAATTTTCTGACATTAGTAATGTAGGGCAGAAGACAATGTTTCTGATATATAGATGTAAATTCATCATCCAGACTCCATTAAAGAGAACTACAAAAGATCCGTTGATTTAAGCATTGCTTACAAGAGCTATCGGGTAATGTTAGCAGGCTCCTTCCATGAAACTTGGACACTATAATAAGTCAAGGCTCATGTGGATGAAACAGCCACCTTTTCAGGAATGTTATAAATAACAAGAAGCCATATGGCAGAGTTCCATCACCTGGATCTGTGACTGTGATGCCAGTTCCAAGGTTTGACATTATTTGCTAATGTGCGTATTTCACAAATATTGCCTTTGACCACTGAATTACCTATGCTATAGTGAAAGGCAATACTTGTGTCTTAAAAAACAAACAAAACCACCCATTGAAACTTTCCTCTAAGAAACTATGGGTCTACCTCTCCCATCCATACCCCTCATTCCAGAGAAAGGATTATTCTTGATAGAAATGATATTTTACACTGGCAATCCTAGGGGACATTTCACTATCAGAACAACTGTAATAATGCTTTCTTTATTTCACACTCCCTGGTAGAAAAACAAAAATAAAAACAAAAAAAAACAAACCCAAACAAGTAAGCATTATCTGTTGAGGTTCCCTAAACTTCTGTTGTATTTTATCTGCAAACCATAAACCTGCTACCTGTTTTTGTGTATAAAATAATAAAAAGAAAACTTTCATCTACATCTAGATGTTTGTTTGTTTGTTTGTTTACAAGAAGCCAGTACCCTTTACCCTCTTCCTAACCCACCTCTCTGGCAATCCTTTTGATGCTTGTCCATTCTACAAAAACAAAAAAAGCACATGAGTCTGGGCAAGGCCATCAGATTTAGTCCCTTTATGCAAAGCTAACACAAAAATCTGGATAGCAGGAGCACCGGGGTGGCTCGGTGGGTTAAGCGGCCGACTCTTGATTTAGGCTGGGGTCATGATCTCAGGGTCCTGGGATTGAGCACCCCATCGGGCTCTGTGCTCAGTGGAGAGTCTGCCTGAGGATTCTCTTTCTCCCTCTGCCCCTCCACTCCCTCCCTCTCTCTCTCTCTCAGATGAATAAATAAATCTTAAAAAAAAAAAAAAAAGAAATCTGGATAGCAGGCTGAGAACCTTGTGTCTTAACAACAAGTGCCTTGCTAATTTTGGATTTTGTAAACTAGTACATGTGTGGAGTTATTTGCTTAAAGTCCCCTAAGGATGAGAACATTATGAACTCTTTTGAAATCACAGACCAGTGCTCAGCATTCTCACTTCTAGCCTAACTCTAGACCCTTTTCCTCAGTTTGTAATAGGATGACAAAATTCCCCAAACTTTTTATCAATGTTGGAGGACCCCTTTGAGAGTTAGATGGAGGCTATGGATGCTTTGCCCAGGAAAATATCATGTGGGTGCATACACACACTGAAACACTTTTTCATACAATGTCAGGGATAATACAGACTCCCTGGTGCCCACCCACTAGCTCCCAGGGATACTCAGACCCCAGGTTAAGAATTCTTATCTATAGAATAAGTACTATAGAAAGCTCCTTGCTTCAAAGTACACTTTTTAGAAGGATGTATTGTGCATTTTAATTAATAATAAAGCCTATTACTATTAATATACTTAAAATATGTGAGAAATACCTAAAAAGTAAACAAAGGTAAGAATGAAGATTTTTAATAGATATGAACTTACACCCCAGATACTAATAAATCACTAACAAGCTTTGGGTCCTAATTATTTCTCATTGGAACTGTTATCTGGTTTTTGACTAACCACCATACATTATTTTTGAGATCATTTGGGGGCTAATTATTTTTTTAAAGCAAATAGTGTCATTCCCAGCCTCACAATCTTCAAAGGCTCCCCTTTGTGTGTGAGACGAGTAGAGCATGAAAAAACTTTCATTATTAGTCCTTGCCTTCCTTTGCTCAACCACGTTTTATCATTCCCTGAAGGGCATTTTGCACTTTCAAGTAATTTCAGAGTATTTGAGATTCACCAAGGTTGATAAATTCCCTCACTCCTCTGTTGATGTCTTAAAATGTTATTCTCAGGGCACCTGGGTGGCACAGTCGGTTGAGCATCTGACTCTTGGTTTTCACTCAGGTGGTGATCTCGGGGTCATGAGATGATGTCCCATGTTGGGCTCTGCTCTCAGCACGGAGTCTGCTTGAGAGTCTCTCTCTCTCTCTCTCTGCCCCTTCCCCCTACTCTCTCTCTAAAATAAATTATCTTAAAAAAATAAAAAAATAAAACGTTATTCTCTTCTTTATAATACCTTCCTGTCTTGCTCCACAAGCCCAAAAAGTACACATCAATCCATGTCTAAAGGTTCAAATGCAGGATTCTTTCCTGACAGAACTGCTTTATTTCTGCTTTTGCTACACTCTTTGCTTACTTATAATTGAGCTTTTATTGTTAAGTTCCTCAATTCTCCAAATTTTCTGATCATCCAAAATATCCAAAATATCAGTGAAGAATTTTGACCATGCATACCCTGTGATACAAACACTCATTTATTACTATCTCAGAGTATCACTGTATCCAAGATCATCTAAGATTTCTCCTTTGTTATCTTCCAGGAGTTTCATGGATTTGCATTTTACATTTAGGTTTACAGTCCATTTTCAGTTATTTTTTCTTGTGACGGGTGTAAGCTTTTTGTCTAGATTTATATTTTTTAAGATTTTTTAAAATTTTTTATTGTTATGTTAATCACCATACATTACATCATTAGTTTTACATGTAGTGTTCCATGATTCATTGTTTGTGCATAACATCCAGTGCTCCATGCAGAATGTGCCCTCTTTAATACCCACCATCAGGCTAACCCATCCTCCCACCCCCCTCCCCTCCAGAACCCTCAGTTTGTTTTTCAGAGTCTATCATCTCTCATGGTTCGTCTCCCCCTCCGATATCCCCCCCTTCATTCTTCCCCTCCTGCTATCTTCTTCTTCTTCTTTTTTTTTCTTAACATATATTGCATTATTTGTTTCAGAGGTACAGATCTGAGTCAACAGTCTTGCACAATTCACAACGCTTACCAGAGCACATACCCTCCCCAGTGTCTATCACCCAGTCACCCCATCCCTCCCACCCCACCCCCCACTGCAGCAGCCCTCAGTTTGTTTCCTGAGATTAAGAATTCCTCATATCAGTGAGGTCATATGATACATGCCTTTCTCTGTTTGACTTATTTCGCTCAGCTTAATACCCTCCAGTTCCATCCACGTCGTTGCAAATGGCAAGATCTCATTCCCTTTGATGGCTGCATAATATTCCATCATATATATATACCACATCTTCTTTATCTATTCATCTGTCGATGGACATCTTGGCTCTTTCCACAGCTTGGCTATTGTGGACATTGCTGCTATAAACATTGGTGTGCACATATCCCTTCGGGTCCCTACATTTGTATCTTTGGGGTAAATACACAGCAGTGCAATTGCTGGATTGTATGGTAGCTCTATTTTCAACTTTTTGAGGAACCTCCATACTGTTTTCCAGAGTGGCTGCACCAGCCTGCATTTCCACCAACAGTGTAGGAGGGTTCCCCTTTCTCCGCATCCCCGCCAACATCTGTCGTTTCCTGACTTGTTAATTTTAGCCATTCTCACTGGTGTGAGGTGGTATCTCATTGAGGTTTTGATTTGGATTTCCCTGATGCCGAGCGATGTTGAGCACTTTTTCATGTGTCTGTTGGCCATTTGGATGTCTTCTTTGGAAAAATGTCTGTTCATGTCTTCTGCCCATTTCTTGATTGGATTCTTTGTTCTTTGGGTGTTGAGTTTGATGAGTTCTTTATAGATTTTGGATACTAGCCCTTTATCTGATATGTCATTTGCAAATATCTTCTCCCATTCTGTCGGTTGTCTTTTGGTTTTGTTGACTGTTTCCTTTGCTTTGCAAAAGCTTTTTATCTTGATGAAGTCCCAAGAGTTCATTTTGCCCTTGCTTCCCTTGCCTTTGGCGATGTTTCTAGGAAGAAGTTGCTGCGGCTGAGGTTGAAGAGGTTGCTGCCTGTGTTCTCCTTTAGGATTTTGATGGACTCCTGTCTCACATTGAGGTCTTTCAACCATTTGGAGTCTACTTTGTGTGTGGTGTAAGGAAATGGTCCAGTTTCATTCTTCTGTATTTTTTAAGATTTTATTCATTTATTTGAGAGAGAGAGAGAGCATGTGCATGAGCAGGGGGAGGAGGCAGAAGGAGAGGGAGAAGCAGGCTCCCCACGGAGGAAAGAGTCCAACATGGGGCTAGATCCCGGGACCCTGGGATCATGACCTGAGCCTAAGGCAGACGCTTAATGACTGAGCCACCCAGGTGCCCTGGCAATTCTATTTTTAACTTTTTCAGGGGACCCCATATTGTTCTCCATAGCGACTGCACCATTTTCCATGCCTACCAGCTAGGTACCATGTTTCTAATTTCTCCACAGGCTTGTCATACTTGCTATTATCTGCTTTTTTGTTTTGTTAATAGCCATCCTGATAGGTGTGAATGGTATCTCATTGTTGTTCAAATTTGCATTTCCTTCATTAGTGATGTTGAGCATCTTTTCTTATGCTTTTTGGCCACTTGCCTCTCTTTGAAGAAATGTCTATTCAAGTCCTTTGCCCACAAAAACTAACTTAAAATGGATCAAAGGCCTACACGTAAGAGCTAAAACTGAAACTCTTAGAAGAAAACACAGAAGAAAATCTTCATGACTTTGGATTTGGCAATGATTTCTTGGATAGGATACTAAAGGCATAAACCACAAAAGAAAAAGTAAAGCTGGACTTCATTAAAATGTGAAACTTCTGTGCATCAAAAAGCCGCTATCAATAGAGTAACAAGACCGTCTACAGAATAGGAGAAAATATTCACAAGTCACACATCTGAAAAGGGACTGATATCCAGAATATATAGAACACCTAAAACTCACTCAGTGTTTGAAATGTTGGACCAAGTGTAATCATCAGAGCATTTAAATATCCTTCACAGTAACTGTAACTCCCCACCCCCCTTTTAAACAGGGGTTTTCACCTAATTCAGGCCAGGAAGCCTGAACTGATGTGCTGGTGGGATCTAAACTTTGAAGGCAAAGTATTGAAGGCATCCCTAGAGTGAGAAACTATTTCTTTTGAGTTTTTTCTTTTTTTCTTTTTGCATTTGTTTTCTAGTGTTACAAATTATCAGATAAAGGAAACAGCTCTCTTTGCTCCTATGCGGGCATTTAGAAATAGAGGAGGCATTTACTACTTTAATTACTACTTAACTACTAGCTCGAAAAGCTGGTGAGTTTATGAGAAAGTAATTAAGAAGAAAAGCAGGTTGGCCCAAGCAAAAGATACTCAAGGCGGAGATGCCATAACTTTGGGAGGTGGGGGTTGGAGGAAGGAGGAACAGGAATCTTGATTCCTAGACACTTACTCTTTCATTATAACACAGTGTGACTAAAATCTATCAAATTCTGCAGGAAGGTGGGAAAGGGAGGACCAGGCTCACATGGAAATTATTGTCCAACTTTGTAGGACAGAAGTGAGGGGACCTCAGTGGAAGAGAGCTAGCAAAAGGGGAATGGAAATCATGTGAGAACAATGCAGAACTTGGCTGGGTTCTACATCCAGCAAGAAGAACTTCAGTCTGCATGTGATCTTATCCTGGATCTTACGGTTGAATTTTTAAAAAGATAGCCCTAGTAACATAGCCATCCCTTCCCTCGCCTTCTTCATCCACTTCATTCCTCCCAAACCCCTTCTAGAAGCTGGAGGAAGCCTAGTGACAATGCCTGAACTCAAGTCAATTACATGTTAATTAAGGTAAGGAATGTCAACATTGTATTATCTATTGAGTGAATTATTAAGCAAGATTAAAAGGGAAATTAATGAAATAACAGAAAACCTGAAATGTAGAGTAACTACTTCCTCCATGATAAGAGGGAACAGAATGTTAGGGAGTTGGCAAATCAAGTGTGTCCACACTTGGATCCTTTATCTTGTAGGTTCATTCACATTTGGAATCCTAGAATAGTGGCGTGTGGTAGCTTCTACAAAGAGAAATTTACCTTGGATAGAATTACATGTTTGAGTATAACATTAAACGACTAGAATTTAAGAACACTGCTGTTTCTTCTCATATTTCATGTATCAGAAATGAATCATGCTAAATACTGATGTAATATTGGTAAAATCTTTACCTTGTACTATTTAAACTAAATGCCCATTCACATGAGTTAGTGAAAGGTTCAAAAACGTCTTACTCTTTATCTCCTTATTTTGGAGAGTTATTCATAACCAAAATAAGCATGAAATACCGGAAGCATCTTATTTTTTGAAATAATTGGAGTGATGACACTTCTGATTATTCTTTCATAACAAGAAAACTCAAGGTTGTGCTTGTGCAAAAGACAGGACTTTTTTTTTCCTAAGAAGGATTAACGATGATGCGAGTTTCCTTGTGGAAGATGATTCTTTTTGCCACCACGCTGGTATTAATTTCCTGTTCAAAAGGGGCTATATTGTCAATGTGACACTTTAATCAGCCACCAATGTGACTGGGAAAAGCCGACTTCACAATCAATGTCAGTGTATTTCATGTAGTCTCAATACTGCTTAGTCATTTTGCTTCAGAAGTGCATGAGGAGGGTCAATACATTTCATTAGTTTGTTTCATCTGAAGGAGAGTGCAACATGAGAACTTTGATTATATTATAAGAATTGACTTAATGTGACACCGATTCCTTGATTGTGCAATACCAGACATTCAAGTGCTGGAGGGCAACCAAATTATCCCTCACGGAAACATTTATCTAGCCACCACCAGCAAAATGTGCTGCAAATGAATGAAAAAGGAATCTAACTTGATTTACATAGTTGAGATGAGATTACGCGATTGTAAATGCATTATAAAGCGGGATCATGCAGATTAATGTTGAAGGATGCCAGCGAAATTTAGCAATTCTTTTTCACCTTCTAATTGTGGCAATAAAAATATTTATGATCCTAAATTTAATAGTTATTTTAATTGTGTTGTCACATAATTAACTGCATTTTTTTCCTCAATGAACGTTAGAGCTTTATGACTATCAAATAAATATAAAGTGATTGTGTTAGTCCCATATTATCCTCTCCTTTAGAAATCTTTGGTGGCACTTTAATCTGACAACTCTGTTTACTTTCTCCTCTGATCTTACTAAGGTGAAGAGGTTACCACCTGTTTCCTTATGGAATAGATCTTCTAGAAATATCTATTCACTTTGACTTTTGTTATATGATTTGGTATAATTTTTTATGTTTTGTTTTGTCACATTTCTTTAAGTACCCATACCATTTGATAGAATAGTATAAAGTCAAGGTCTAAAGAATTAGAAATAAAACATATTTTTAAGTCAATTTCTGAATATAAGTTTCCTTTCTGCTCAGATTCTGTAATGTTGGTATAGTTGTCTGGTGTGTTCATTTGCCATCTACTCATCTGTAGGTAAAAGCATTCATAGTAAACATCTAGGATCGTCCCTCTTGTTGGCCTGCATTTTTTCCAGTCTTATCTGAAGCTGGCTAATGTTCCTTGGAGGAATCCAGAAGCCCCTGCATTTCATGTTCCAAGCTGATTTCTGTTGTTTAGGCTTGAATCCTTCTTTCTCCCAAAGGTTTTGCTTGGAGCTTGTCATGTCAGCAATTCTCATCTACATTGTTGTGCCAGAGAGCATCTAGCCAGAACTTCTGGTCCAACCTACTGCTCAGTATCTTTTGCAGACATCTCTGGATGGTCCAGGAAACAGAACTCAGATATACTTTTACCAAAATCACATTTTTCTTACTACTTTCATTCTCTTTCTTGAAAAAAAAAAAACTCACATAAAATATACTCTATTCTTTCTTTATAGAGACCAAAGTGATGTTATTGACATTTCATGAATGTTGTTTCTCCAAAATACTAAAGTAAAACCCATAAGTGCACTTATATTGCAGTTATTATATATTAGCATCACAAAATACGATGTAAAAACGCATATACCATTAAGGTCTTTTTTTGTAGTCACTTTCATTTCATAAGTGAAATCAGCATCTTTTTTTGCCAGGAAATAAAGATTATGTAAAAATGATATTTTATGGGCGCCTGGGTGGCTCAGATGGTTAAGCGTCTGCCTTCGGCTCAGGTCATGATCCCAGGGTCCTGGGATCGAGTCCCACATCGGGCTCCCTGCTCCTTGGGAGCCTGCTTCTCGCTCTGCCTCTCTCTCTCTCTCTCTCTCATGAATAAATAAATAAAATCTTTAAAAAAAAGATATTTTATGTAGTAATATATTATTATTACCTTCCAAAAATAAATTTACGAATTTAAGACCCATTAAGAAAAAGTCATTTGTAGTATTGCTAATTACTATTATTTCCATTTTATGACAGTCTAAAAATACAGTTTGCTAGTGCTTATAATCCAGAATAACCAAACACAATAGTTTTTAGCATAGATTCTAGCAAAGATATGGGTTAGTCAACAAGTAAAGAACTAGAACATTGATACAGGGGGTCCTTTACATAAAGGGGGTGAAGTGTTCTATTTGTTCTTGTATGCTCTATGCTCAGTCCCTGAGAGTGTGTTAGAGTCTCTTTCAGCTTGAATGTCTTTGACTGTTAGTGATAAAATGGCTAACCAAAAGTCATGTAGGGGCACCTGGTGGCTCAGTCGGTTAAGTGTCTACCTTCCATTCAGGTCATGATCCCGGCATCCTGGGATGGAGTCCCGCAACGATCTCCCTGCTCAGCAGGGAGTCTGCTTCTCCTGCCACTCACTCTCCCCCACCCCCCACTTTGCTCCTGCTTTCTCTCTCTCTCTCTCTCAAATAAATAAATAAAATCTTTTAAAAAAAGTTATATAAAAATAAAGATTATTTTTCATACATAAGAAGGAATCTAACATTAGGTGAACTAAGTGTGGGATTATGGTTCATATATAACGTTTTTTCACTCTTCACATACCCACCCTTGTCATGCTGTCTACAACCTTGTCACATCAAGAATTCAAAGTGGTTGCAAGCATTTTAACCCCACACAGCCATGTTTCAAAGGAGATCAACATGGGCCTCCTTCATGCACATCACCCTTTCTTTCTGAAAGGATACTTTTCCCAGAACACTGCTGGCCAACATTCATTAGAAGAACTGGTCCACATAGATAATCCTCTCCCCAAGGGAGGATAAAGGGGAGTAGCTAGACTTTTCTGCTTCCATCATGAGACATAGGAAATTAAGAAAGGATGGTTACTGGAAAGATAAACAACCGTGTATTCAACAGCATGAAAGCAATTTCTCAGTAAAACTTGACTCTAAGAAAAAAACTATAATTGTTGGTTCATTATGAAATTTTAGGGAAATTTTTTAAATAAATATAAATCAAACAATATAATTATAATCTTAATTTTTAAAATGGTTGAATTTAGGGCAAACATAATTAAATGGGATAAATAAGAGCACTATAAAATAATAAGATCATCTTACTGTACAGTGGAATGCTATACCAACTTTGAAAATAATTGGACAAGTCTATAGATTCTCATAAAGAACTATCCCCAAAATATATTTTTATGGTTAAACACACACACACATGCATGAATGCACGTGTGCGCACACATAAATATATTACTGAAAACTAAAATGTTTGCCAGCATTAAACATGCATACACTCAGATATACCCATATACAATTTATGCTTGTAAGTGCATTGAAAGTTTCTCAAAATCACCGATAAACTCATAATGGTGATTGAATCTAGGTACCCGAGAACAACTGGACACCTAATGGATAAGGGGAAAAAAAGACTTATTTTCTAATAACTACTCTTTTTCACCTTTTGGACTTTATTCCATATGGATATTTGACTTATTAAAATATATTTTATTTTTCATAGTACATAGGTAGGTATGTATGTCCAAGAAATATAGACACCTTAAGTATACCAATAAATACTAAATATTATAAGTAAATAAAATTATAAATAATAAAATTATAAATAAGTAAAATATTTAGCTACTTATTTTAAAAGTGGAAGGTGAGGAACAGAGAAGAGGTTTATTGCATCAACATCAAAAAGACCATGATAGTTTCCTACTGTGCAAGTTCACAGGAGGGGCCATCTCAACCCATGGCTGAGTTTAAGTGACAGAAACACAGTATTTAACCATGTATAACTTGATAAAGAATAGTTTTGGCATAAAGTAGATTACTGAGAAATTTCCTTCTTGAAGTCTTCAGAAGAATGTGATGCCTATTTGTATATATCAGTCCAGTTTTTTTTAATATCTGCCTAAATGGAGTAGAAATCATCAAGAGATCCCTTTTTATGCAGTGTTACCTCATCCATCTCACCAGTTATAAGATGATGATGATGATGACAAAAAACATCATTGTTAATGAAGCAATATTCCTCAAACTTGGAATTATGGGTGATTTGAGAGGGTAAAATTTGAAGCTACTGAACTATAGCACAAGCAGAGGAATTTCCTTCATTCATAATTGATTTTTAACATTTCAGGGAAGCAATAATATGGCAGTAAAACAGGGAATCACATTTATGGGTAAATTTCTAGCTTAGGGTTTTTTCTCTCTCTTCCTATCTCTTTCTTTCCCCTCCTTCCTCTTTTCAATGATTAAAGCGGGAGGGAATTTTAAACAAGCTCATCTTGAAACTGGTCATGGACAATGATTTTTGATGACTTCCAGGTCTATTTCCAAAAGTTAGCCTAGTTATAACCTTGTCATATCCTGATATTATTGTCATTAGAAATAATAACTCTCAGCAAATATATCTTAAATCCCTAGCAACTCAACCATATCACTCACAATTTTCACCATCAAGGCAACTTCCAAGGCCTATTCCAATTAAAGATCCCTGCCAAGAATTCTGAACTCTGTTCAAAGTTTTAGCTGTCATTTCATCAAGGAACCCTCACATTTTAAGTTTAAACAAAAATGTTATACATCCCACTTTCCCATAGGGATACCCTTCCAAAGCCTCAGAATCTGATATCTTGAAGTATCCTGTGAAACCTCATTCAATTTTATTTCAAACATGTCAAATGCTTAAATGTATATACATGCTTCCATTATGCATATATTTCATTGTAGTGAAAACATAGTTAATGATAGCGATAAAATAGAATGAAATGAGAAGGTAAATCAGTCATACTATTTTATTAATTGTTGCTTAGATGCTTGATTATTCAGCTGCATATCTCCCCCATCCTCCAACTCCAACTCTCAATTTGTTATTGTTAATACAATTTATTTACTTTTTATTTAGTTATTCAATAGTCAACAGTATCTTGAATTTTAAGAAAAAATTCCTACACTTTCTGTGACTTTGCAAAAGTAATTTAATTGACTTAGGAGTTGACCTCCAAGCTAGAGTAATGAGATTCAATTGAAGCAAAATATAAACTATCTGAAACACCAATATAAGTCCCCACAGAAGCCAGGTTTGCTGGTGCCCATATTCTGCCATGGGCCAAGTTTGGGGTGACTTCCTTACTGATGATGAATGTGAAGGATTGTTCCATTGATTGAGCAAGTCCGTGAACACAATGTACTTATTACGCTAGAATCTTCCATTGAAGTCAATGGGTTTGTGTCTCCAACTAAGGAGAGGATGTGAACCTTCATTCATCTTGGAAAGAGATGAAAGATAAGTTACATTTTTCTGGAGAAAAGTAGGTTTATTATTTATTCACAGACATTGGCTTATGATGAATTAAAATAATTAATATGCTCCCCTGGGCAGAATTGGGGACAAGGAGAATTAGTTGTTGGGTTAAAAAAAAAAGCTTATCTAGGGGCGCCTGGGTGGCTCAGTCGTTAAGCGTCTGCCTTCGGCTCAGGTCATGATCCCAGGGTCCTGGGATCGAGCCCCGTGTCGGGCTCCCTGCTCCGCGGGGAGCCTGCTTCTCCCTCTGCCACTCCCCCTGCTTGTGTTCCCTCTCTCACTGTGTCTCTCTCTGTCAAATAAATAAATAAAATCTTAAAAAAAAAAAAGCTTATCTGATTTAATCTCTCAGAGAGCAAGGCTACCCTTAGTAAATTAAGCATTTTGATCTCTAAATATTATTCTTTAACTAAAGCATTTAGAACTAACTTTTGCATGACAAATACAAAGGATATTCTTGATATCTATATCACATTGGTGGGAAACTGAGGCATAGTGTGGGGTTTATGTATTTCTTTTTATAAAATGACTTGTACAGCATATGATATATTTAGAATACCAAATGAATTAAGTGAGTGAAGATGAAGGCTGCTGCTGAAAAATGAGAGTGAATGGACTTCAATGCAGATCCATCAATATCTTAATTTTAAGGGTCAAATAGCAGGCAAGCACACTCTGAATAGGTGTTTTTATAACAAACTCTCTCAGGTCCATCGCAAGCATGTAGGATCATCTTCATGATGATATTTGGGGTTCTGGAAAGGAAAGGCACTGTGGATATTCAAGGTCAGGTTTTATTATAGTTGTTATTATTGTAAAACAAACAAACAAACAGCCAGAATAGGTTAGCATAATTGAATTTTGAGTTTAACTGAGAGTCATCCAAAATGTCTTCTCATTTTAACACACCTGTGGCTTAAACCTGCCTTACATGTATTAATCCACCTTTCTTGCCAGTGAAAATAGTACAGACAAAAAGCAGAGCTTTTAAAATAATAATCATTTTATAAAAACTTTATTTTTTTTTATTCTGAAAGACATAACATTCTGTAGAGGAAAGGAAAAGGAATAAAAGACACATGCTTTTTCTATCATTGTCACTAGTTTGCTCTGTATCTCGACCAGTTCCCATCTTGCAACTCAGTTCTCTCCTCTCTGTAAGGTGAAGTGTAGCACTTGTCCCACCCACCTTCCAGAACTATGAAGAGGTCCGTGTTTGCAAAGGAATGTGCATACACTTTAGTTAGCATATAGCGTCATGGAAGTATTAAAGATTCTGTGGTTAGAGGAAGCACATTGAGCTAAATATATACTAAACCTAGATTATACCCTAAGGGGTTTTGTGTTTGATTCATTGTCAGTTCTTTGCTACAGCATTAAATTTTTAATAGTTTACATCTTTCACCTAAAAGAATAATTTGAAAATCATATCTGCTGATAATTAAGGATTTAACTTAGATTCTAGTTTTTTTTTAATTATTTTATTAACATATAATGTATCATTTGCTTCAGGGGTACAGGTCTGTGATTCATCAGTCTTACACAATTCACAGTGCTCACCATAGTACTTACCCTCCTCAATGTCCATCACTCAGCCACCCCACCCCTTCCACCCCCTCCACTCCAGCAACCCTCAGTTTGTTTCCTGAGATTAAGAGTCTCTTATGGTTTGTCTGCCTCTCTGGTTTCGTCTTGTTTCATTTTTCCCTCCCTTCCACTATGATCTTCTGTCTTGTTTCTTAAATTCCTCGTATCAGTGAGATCATACATTTGCAATGACATGGATGGAACTAGAGGGTATTATGCTAAGTGAAATAGATTCTAGTTTTTAATAGTTTTTCTTGGATGCGATGGAGTGAGAAACTTTTATGTCCTAGATATCATGTTACACAAACTAACTATAACCTCACCCTCATCCAAGGAATAGAAGGAATCCTGATTTCCTGTTTCTTAGCAACAACTTAAAACTTTCTCCTGGTTCTTTCCTTGTAAAGGGGAGTTGAGCAGTGTGAGTGGTCTTAAAAAAGTTATTATGCACATCCCCTTACCCTTCCAACAACTGTTCCATCATTTCGATTTTGTTACTAGAATAAACAATAAATTAAAATGGAGTTTAATTTATAAAAGCAAAAAGTTGTAATTGAGAAGCTGCTCATGGTCAGACACTATGTCTATTGCAGAAGATGAAAATGAATTTCACATCACTTATATAGCTAACTTTCTCATTGAGGAGAAAGATGACTGAAAAAGTAGATGTAATACAATGAACTAACAGCTATGGTAAGACCAGATGCTGTTCTAGCAGGACACATACAAGGGAGTGATCCCAGTCAGCCTGTGGTAGTTGAAAACTTCATCACGGAGAATATATTTGGTGAACAAATTAACACTTGGCAGTTGGGAAAAGGGAGACATTAAGGACCCATTTCATATGGATAGGAGCATGAACATGAAGATGTAAATGTCCTCTCCATAGGATTGGTTCCAGTTCTTTTACCCAACTTGGGGGTAAGGGAGAGAGGAGGTACAAGATGAAAAGAGATTGGGGCCATACTGTGAAGCACCTTTTATTCTCTTCTTAGGAGTACGACTTACTATGCTGAAGACAGTGGGAAAACATTCACAATTTTAAGTAATATAATCTATTTTAGAGATGCACATAGTACATGGAATTATTGGCAGAGACTGGTAAAAAAAAAAAAAGTCTAGATTTTGAGACACAGAAGAAAAGAGTGTCCAAATTAAAGCAGTTTTGAGACATTTTAGAGTATAATAAATAGAGAATGGTGATCCCTTTGCTCTAGCGGATGAAGGACAGGGAGAAGTTCAGGTGCCACAGGATAATGGCCTAAGTAAGTGATGAATGATAATGCAACTAATAGCAATAATGAAGGTAAATGTGTGTGTGGGGGGGATATTTCTTTGGGAATGTGTCAATAATGTTGTAGAACATCAATGTGGAAATGTCCAGGAAGCAACTAGAAAACTGGGTTTATATCTCAAAAATGATGGATGATGTATGATTGTTCATTCAGCAGCAGAAGGTACTTAAATTGATGAAGATCTTGAAATCATTCCCAAAACATGCTCCCTTAGCCTGTAGAATCAATGATTTCTCTAACATAATAACATCTACTTTCTTTCCCATTCTCTCATAAAAATTTGGTATCATGGTGCTAGAGACTTTCTTTGCAGATGCTAACTATTACTAGTGTGACAGTAAAATTTAGTGTATAAATCAAGTTAGGGATGCTATTAATTATTATGCCCAGGAAATAGGTACAGATCAGGACTGTCCTGAGCACACTGGAAATATGATCCCATTAGCTATTGCTCATCCATTATTTATGACTCTTGATCATTCTAGGTGATCACAGGCATACCAGAATTATCTTGGATTGTAGACGTTCAATTTTGCCCATCTATGTACATTGCATTTTTTACTGACATATCTTCCTCTTGTTTTTTTTTTATAGTAAAAGTCCTGTAGGATCCTGTTGGTTTCCATCCCAGAATTCTAAGATTTGGATTATTGCTTTGTAAGCTGTGCCTTAAATTTTATAACTGGTAATAGTTCATTGGTCTGAATTTTATCTTTGTCAAGAAATTATTCACTAATATGGAAAGTTTATGTATACATATATAATGTATAGTATATAATACATAATTTACAACATATAATACATAACATATATGATATACTGTATAAAATTAATTTAAAATTAACTTCATATATTAGGAGTATTGAGGGGAATTACTGCTTTAAAATTATACTGAAAGTAAGAATATCTATGAACAGGCCTCTAACCTAATTCATGACTGGAATTTGGGTTTCCAGTCTGGCAAATAAAGAGTGTGGAAGTTGTCACTTCATTCTAACAAGAAATAAAAAGCTGAACAAATTGAAAAATGAACAATTCTTAGATCCATCAGAGAAATGAGGTCACAGGACAAACCACTGACCCACAAATTGTAAGATAGGCAGATACAAAAAATCATGACTTACTGGAGCAGAAACCTCTGCAGCTCTAAGTTCTGTCATAGGAAAATCTAAACTGTAATTGAATAATTGTTGGTGTCTTATTGGGGACAAGTGTGAGAGTTAAAAACTTCTAGGGGCCCAGTCAAAGGGAACCCCACACTTTTGTTAATCTTACTCCTAGGAGCTCTACCAGGTCCTCATAGCAAATATCAGAGAAAAATCCCCTTGTGCCTCAAATAGGTGGAGGGAAAAAGGAACCATTTTGAAATACCAGAGCATTCTGTTCTTAATAAAGCTTAGCTTCAGAAGAAACTATATGAGTAGAACTAACCTGCTGGGGTTTTATCAGAGTCTAACATATCTTGGGGAAGTGAAATATTAAATCCTAGTCAGCACTAGGCTTGGACATGGAAGAAGATATCAACATCAGCTTTCTCTAGCCCTCCTGTGGGGTAAGAGAAATACCCAACTCCAACCCCTGTAAGCATCTTGTCCCACATAAGGAGAGGAAAAAAACTGAAAAGCACTATTGAGGTTCACAATCCAGGAGTACAAGCTAACCAAAAGTCTAAGACCTAATTACAGGACAAGAGAATGCTTCCCCTCCCCTCACACCTTATCACTACATTACTGAAGGCCTATTTACTGCAGTTCATTTTACCTGATACATAATGACCATCTTTCAACAAAAGATAGCAAAACACATTAAAAGAGAAAAAAAACACCATTTGAAGGGACTGAACAAGCATCAGAACCAAAGTCAGATATGACAGGAATATTGGAATTATCAGGCCAGGCATTTAAAAAAACTGATTAATATTTTAGGTATTTAATGGAGAAAGTAGACAACATGCAAGAAAATATGGGTAATATAAGCAGAGAGATGGAAATTCTAAGGAAGAATCAAAATGAAATACAATAGATAAAATTCTGTAATATAAATGAAGAACATCTTTGATGGTTTCATTAGTAGACTAGATATAGCTGAGGAAAGAATCTTTAAACTTGCAGATATGATAATAGGAAATTCTAAAACTAAAAAGCAAAGAAAAAAAGATCTAAAAAAAAAGAAAAGAAGAAGAATAAAATGGGGCACCTGGGTGATGCAGTAAGTTAAGTGTCCAACTTTTGATTTCAGTGCAGGTCACAATCTCAGGGTCATGTGATTGAGCCCCCCCTTTGGGCTTCACACTCAGCATGGAGTCTGCTTGAGACTCTCTCCCTCTCCCTCTGCCTCACTCTGCCACACTCTCTCTCTAAAATAAATAAATAAATCTTTAAAAAAATAAAATATCAAACAACTCTGGGACAACCTCAAAAATTTTGAATTTGAAACAACAATTATTGACCAAAAAATTCCCCAAATTAATGCAAAACACCAAACCACAGATAAAGGAAACTCATAGAACACTAAGCAGGATAAATCCCCCAAAATTTACACTTAGGCATACTATATTCTAACTACATAAGATCAGAGATAAAGAAAAAATATTGAAAGAAGCCAGGGTGGGAATAAATATCTTATCTATATAGGAGCAAAGGTAAGAATTACGCCCAAATTTTAAACTACATCCATGCAAGCAAAAAAGTAATGGGGTGAAATATTTAAAATGTTGGGAAAGCAAAACCACCAACCCAGAATTCTGTACCCTGAAAAATTATCCTTCAAAAGTGAAAGAGAGATAAAGACTTGTTTTCAGACAAACTAAAATTGAGAGAACCTTTTTTTTTGTTCCATAATACTTCATTGCAAGAAATGTTAAAAGAAATTCCACAGATAGAATGAAAATGATACAAAAGAAAAAAAAGAAACTTGGATCCACATAAAGAAGGAAGAGCAATAGAGAATGAATAAGTGAAAGTAAAGTTAAAACTTATTATTCTTAAGTGATTTAACATAAAACCTTATTCAAAACAATAATGGCAACAATATATTTTTGTATACTTATACTTTTATATATATGTGTGTGTGTGAAATGAATGACAACAATGTTACAAGAGACAGGAGGGAGGAATTAGGAATACTTTGTTATTATAAAGCACTTGTATTATCTGTAAAACAGTATAGTGTTATATAAAAATGGACTGGGATTACTTGTAACTGTTTATTGCAAACTCTAGGTTAACCATTAAAAAAGGTAAAAAAAAAAGATTTATAATTGACAAGTTAAGAAAAGAGAAAGTGGAATTATTAAAAATGCTCAATTAAAACTACAAAAGGCAAAAAATGTATGGAAAATAAAATCAGAAGCAGAGGACAAATACAACGAATAGAAAATATAACAAATATGGTAAATATTAATCCAACTATGTCACTAATCACTTTAAATGTTAATGGTCTAAATAGACCAAAAAATAAATAAATAAAATAAATAAACAGACCAATTAAAAAAAGATTATGAGTGCATCAGAAAATAAGACCCTTGTATATTAATCTACAAGAAACTCACCTTAGGATGCCTGGGTTGCTCAGTCAGTTAAGCCTCTGCCTTCAGCTCAGGTCATGATCCCAGGGTCCTGGGATCAAGTCCCACACTAGGCTCCCTGCTCAGTGGGGAGTCTGCTTCTCCCTCTACCCTTCCCCCCTGCTCATGATCTCTCTCTTTCTCTCTCTCTCAAATAAATAAATCTTAAAAAGAAAAAAGAAAAAAAAGAAACTCACCTTAAATATACACAGATTACAGAGACAGAGAAAGGTATACCATGCTCACAGTAAAATAAAGTGAGACTAGCTATTTTAATTTCAGACATTGCAAACTTCAGAGCAAAGAAAATTATCAGGGATTAAGAGGAGTGTTACAAAATGATAAAGGTGTCAATACTCCAAGAAGAATTAATAATCCTTAATGTGTATGCCCCTAACAGCAGGTTATCAAAATATATAAAGTAAAAACTGCAAGGAGAAATAGATGAATCTACTATTATATTTGGAGTCTTTAACAACCTTCTATCAGAAGAAAACACCCAGTAGGCAGAAAATCAGGAAGGACATAGTTGAACTCAATAGTATACTCAGTCAGTTGGATATAATTGACACCTATCATTATTCATCCAACAACAGCACATTACAAACTCTTTTCAAGCTCATATAGAATATTTGCCAAGATCCACAACATTCTGGGCCATAAAATAACACTTTAACTAGTTTAAAAGAATAGAAATCATATGTCTGCTTTCAGACTAATGGAATTAAACTAAAAATCAATAACAGAAAGTCGGTTAAAATCTCCCCAAATATATAAGATTAAACAACACACCTTTAAATAACACATAGTTAAAAAAAAAAAGAATCACAAGAGAAATTTAAAATATTTTGGGCAAAATGAAAATAAAACTTATCAAAATTTGTGGAATGTAACAAAAGCAGTGCCTAGAGTGAAACATAGCGCTGAATATATGTATTAGAAAAGAAGAATAAGATCAATAGTCTAAGCTTCTACCTCAGGAAACCAGTAAATGGAGAGCAAATTAAGTCCAAAGTAAACAGAAAAAGAGAAATAAGAATGGAGTAGAAATCAACAAAATTGAAAATAAGAAATTAATAGAGAAAATCAACAAAACTAAAACTCGTTCCTTGAAGTGACCAATAAAATCAATAAGCCTCTAGCCAGGCTAGTTAAGAAAAAAAAAAAAAATAAAAGATGGCATAAATTACTAATATATATAAAAAAATGATACAGATCCCATGGGAGTTAAAAGGATAATAAAAGAATACAATGAACAATTCAGTGCCACTAATCTGATAACCTAGAAGAAATCAGCCAATTCATCAAAAAGCACAATCTGCCAAAACTCATACAAGAAAAAATAGATAATCTAAATAGGTGATATAATGAAAGAAATTGAATGAATAACTAATAACCTTAAAAAAGAAACAAATAAAACAAATAAGCAAGACAAAACAAAACAAAAAACCCAAATGTGTTCACTGGTGAATTCTATCAAACATTTAAGAAAGAAATGATACCCATTCTCTACAATCTTTTCCAGAATGTGGAAGCAGAGGCACTATTTCCTAACTCATTCTACAAGGCTAGCATTATCCTAAAACCAAAACCATACAAAGACATTACAGGAAAATTAAAGATCAATATCCCTCATGAACATAGATGCAAAAATCCTCAAGAAAATTGAACAAATCAAATCCTACAATATATGTAAAGAATTATACAGTATGTTCAAGTGGGATTTGTCCCAGGTATGCAAAGTTGGTTCAATATTTGAAAATTGATTAATGTAAGCCATCACATTGGCAGGCTAAAAGAAAATTACATGATCATATTGATAGATGCAGAAAAAGCGACAAAATCCAACACTCATTCATGATAAAAACTTTCAGCAGCTTCAGAATAGAGGAGAACTTCCTTAACTTAGTAAAGACCATCTACAAAAAATCTCCCATTAACATCATACTTAATGGCAAGGAACTTGGATCTTTTCTGCTAAGGATAAAGACAATGGTGTCCCCTCCCACCACTGCTTTTCAACATTATACTAGAAGTTCTATCTAATACAATAAGATAAGAAAAGTAAATAAAATGTATACATTTTAGGAAGGAAGAAGTAAAACTGTTTTTGTTCACAGATGACATGATGGTCTATTTAGAAAATCTGAAGGAATTGACAAAAAATCCCACCTGGAACTAATGAATGATTATAGCATGGTTGAAGAATCTAAGACTAATGTATAAAATAAATTACTTTCCTATATATCTTCAATGAACAAGTGGAATTTAAAATAAAAACACATTACCATTTACATTAGAATCCCTGAAAATGAAATACGTAGGTATAATTCTTACAAAATACACATGAAATCTCTTTGAGGAAAACTATAAAACTCCAATGAATGAAATCAAAGAAACAAAGAAATTGAAGAGATAGCCCATGTTCATGTACAGGAAGATTTGATATTGTCAGTATGTCAGTTCTTTCCAACATCATCTATCAATACAATCCAAATCAAAATCCCAGCAATTTATTTTGTGGATTTCAATAAACTGATTTTTTATTTTCTGCCAGTTGAAATCATATTTTATTTATTTATTTGTTAATTTTAATTTAATTTTATTATATTATGTTAATCACCATACATTAAATCATTAGTTTTTGATGTAGTGTTCCATGATTCATTGTTTGCATATAACACCCAGTGCTCCATTCAATACATGCCTTCCTTAATACCCATCACTGGGCTAACCCATCCCCCCGCCCCCTCTCCTCCAAAACCCTCAGTTTGTTTCTCAGAGTCCATAGTCTCTCATGGTTTGTCTCCACCTCCGATTTCCCTCCTTCATTTTTCCCTTCCTACTCTCTTCTTTTTTTTTTTTTTTTATAACATATAATGTATTATTTGTTTCAGAGGTACAGGACTGTGATTCATCAGTCTTACACAATTCACAGCGCTCACCATAGCACATACCCTCCCCAATGTCTATCACCCAGCCACCCCATCCTTCCCACCCCCCACCACTCCAGGACCCTCAGTTTGTTTCCTGAGATTAAGAATTCCTCATATCAGTGAGATCATATGATACTTGTCTTTCTCTGATTGACTTATTTCGCTTTGCATAATACCCTCTAGTTCCATCCACATCGTTGCAAATGGCAAGATTTCATTCCTTTTGATGGTGGCATAATATTCCATTGTATATATATATCCCCGTCTTCTTTATCCATTCATCTGTCGATGGACATCTTGGCTCTTTCCATAGTTTGGCTATTGTGGACATTGCTGCTATAAACATTGGGGTGCACGTACCCCTTCAGATCCCTATATTTGTATCTTTGGGGTATATACCCAGTAGTGCAATTACTGGGTCATAGGGTAGCAATATTTTCAACTTTTTGAGGAACCTCCATACTGTTTTCCAGAGTGGCTGCACCAGCTTGCATATCCTTGCCAACATCTGTCTTTTCCTGAATTGTTAATTTTAGCCATTCTGATTGGTGTGAGGTGGTATCTCATTGAGGTTTTGATTTGGATTTCCCTGATGCCAAATGATTTTGAACACTTTTTCATGTGTCTGTTGGCCATTTGGATGTCTTCTGTCCATTTCTTGATTGGATTATTTGTTCTTTGGGTGTTGAGTTTGATAAGTTTTTATACATTTTGGAAACTAGCCCTTTATCTGATATGACATCTGCAAATATCTTCTCCCATTCTGTCGGTTGTCTTTTGGTTTGGTTGACTGTTTCCTTTGCTGGGCAAAAGCTTTTTATCTTGATGAAGTCGCAATTGTTCATTTTTGCTCTTTCTTCCCTTGCCTTTGTTTCTAGGAAGAAGTTACTGTGGCTGAGGTCGAAGAGGTTGCTGCTTGTGTTCCCCTCTAGGATTTTGATGGATTCCTGTCTCACATTTAGGTCTTTCAACCATTTTGAGTCTGTTTTTGTGTGTGGTGTAAGGAAATGGTCCAGTTTCATTCTTCTGCATGTGGCTGTCCAGTTTTCCCAACACCATTTGTTGAAGACACTGTCTTTTTTCCATTGGACATTTTTTCCTGCTTTGTCGAAGATGAGTTGACCATAGAGTTGAGGGTCCATTTCTGGGCTCTCTATTCTGTTCCATTGATCTAGGTGTCTGTTTTTGTGCCAGTACCATACTGTCTGGATGATGACAGCTTTGTAATAGAGCTTGAAGTCCAGAATTATGATGCCTCCAGCTTTGCTTTTCTTTTTCAGCATTCCTCTGGCTATTCGGGGTCTTTTCTGGTTCCATAGAAATTTTAGGATTATTTGTTCCATTTCTTTGAAAAAAGTAGATGGTATTTTGATGGGAATTGCATTAAATGTGTAGATTGCTCTAGGTAGCATTGACATCTTCACAATATTTGTTCTTCCAATCCATGAGCATGGGACATTTTTCCATTTCTTTGTGTCTTCCTCAATTTCTTTCATGAGTGTTTTATAGTTTTCTGAGTACAGATCCTTAGCCTCTTTGGTTAGATTTATTCCTAGGTATCTTATGGTTTTGGGTGCAATTAATTGTAAATGGGATCGACTCCTTAATTTCTCTTTCTTCTGTCTTGTTGTTGGTGTATGGAAATGCAACTGATTTCTGTGCATTGATTTTATATCCTGTCAGTTTACTGAATTCCTGTATGAGTTCTAACAGTCAAGTGGGATTTATTCCTGGGTTGCAAGTTTGGTTCAACATCTGCAAATTAATCAATGTGATTCAATACATTAATAAAAGAAAGAACAAGAGCCATATGATCCTCTCAATAAATGCAGAAAAAGCATTTGACAAAGTACAGCATCCTTTCTTGATTAAAACTCTTCAGAGTGTAGGGATAGAGGGTACATACCTCAATATCATAATAGCCATCTATGAAAAACCCACAACGAATATCATTCTCAATGGGGAAAAACTGAGAGCTTTTCCTGTAAGGTCAGGAACACAGCAGGGATGTCCACTATCACCACTGCTATTCAGCATAGTACTAGAAGTCCTAGCCACAGAAATCAGACAACAAAAAGAAATAAGAATCAGCAGAGAAGAAGTCAAACCCTCACTCTTTGCAAATGATATGATACTTTATGTGGAAAGTCCAAAAGATTCCACACCAAAACTTGCTAGAACTCATACAGGAATTCAATAAACTGATTCTAAACTTTATAAGGAGAGACAAAGACACACACTACCATGTCAGTATTGAAGGAGAAAAAAAAAAGTTGGAGAACTGGCAGAATCCAACTTTAAGACTTACTACAAACTACAGTAAAGAAGATAGTGTGGTATTAACAAAAGAACAGACAAATAGATCAATAGTACAAAATAGAGAGCCCAGAAATAGGCCCACATAAATATAGTTAATAGATCATTAACAAAGGAACAAAAGCAATACAGTGGAGCATAAATAATCTTTTCAACAAATGGTGCTAAAACAACTGGACATGGTGCTGGAACAACTGGACATCCACATACCAAAAAACAACAACAAAAAAGCAAGATGCAGATCTTATACCCCTCACAAGAATTAACTCAGAATTAATCGTAGGCCTAAATGTAAAATGGAAAATTATAAAATTCCTGTAATATAACACAGGAAGAAATCTAAATGACCTTGGGTATGACCATGATTTTTAGATACAACACCAAAGCACAATCCAGGGAAGCAATAATTTATAAGCTGGACTTTATTAAAACAACAAAAAAAAGCCTTCTGCTTTATGTAATACAATATCAAGAGAATGAGAAAACAGGTAACAGACTGGGAGAAAATATTTGCCAAAGTAACATCCGATAAAGGACTCTTACTCAAAATATACAAAGAACTCTTAACACTTGACGATAAGAAAATGAATAACCAATTAAAAAATGGGCAATAGTCTTGAACAGACATCTTACCAAACAAGATATACATATGGAATATAAGTATATAAAAACAGCCTCATATACCATCAGGGCATTACAAATTAAAACAACAAAATTGCATACATATTTGAATAGCCAAAATTTAAATCACTGACAGCTCCAAATACAGTCAAGTATGTAGAGCAAGAGGAACTCTCAGTCATGTCTGGTGAGAATGCTAAATGATAGAGCTAAGTAGTTTCCTACAAAACTACACATATTCTTAACATATAATCCAGGAATTGCAATCCTTGTTACTTACCCAAATGAACTGAAGACATGTCTACACAAAAACTTGTACTTGAAAATTTGTTCATGATTGCCAAAACTTGGAAATAACCAAGATGGTCTTCAGGAGGTGAATGGATAAATAAACTGCGGTACATCCAGGCAATGGAATATTTCTTAGCACTAAAAACAAGCTATCAATACATGAAAAGACATAGAGGAAACTTAAATGCATATTATTAAGTGAAAGTAGCCAACCTGAAGAGACCACATTCTTTATGATCCAGTTATCTGACATTCTGGAAAAGCCCAAACTATGAAGACAACAAACAGATTGGTAGTTTCACAGGATAGGGAGGAAAGAGGGATGAATAGGTGGAACGCAGAGGATTTTTAGGGCAGTTAAACTATTATGTAGGATTTATCATGCTGAGAACATGTTAGTACACATTTGTCAAAACCCATAGAATGTATGACACCAAGAGTGAATCCTAATGAGCACTATGGACTTTGGGTGATAATGATGTGTCAGTGCAGGTTCACTGATTGTAGCAAATGCACTACTGTAGTGTGGGATATTCATAGTGGGGGACATTGTGTATATGTTGAGACAGGGTATGTGGGAACTCTTTGCACCTTCCTCTCAATTTTATTGTGAATCTAAAACTGTTCTAAAAATAAATTTTATTAATTATAGAAAAGGAAAAACAAAAATAAACCAAAACAGCAAAAAAAACACAACTGCACAGATGCTGCTTTGTATGTTATCATGAGTGTCATTTCACTTTAGCAAATGTCAATAATAAAGGCCAAATGCAGAGAAACAACCTTTATGCACAGCTTCTAACATCTTGCTTCTGAGCGGGGACCCTAAGAGGAATGACACTTAAATGAAGGATCAATACATAGTCATTTCCAAACTCTTCAAATTAACACCTTTCTCCAATTATGGGCTTCCAAGACCATCTGTTCCCAAAAGAAACAGTATAAATAGTCAACATGAGTTCAACAGACTATAGCATGTATGTCCCAAATTGCTGGATTTAGGTCATTATATTTTTCTAGGCAGCTAATTTTCCCCTTTGAAGTGCTCACAGAAGGTCAGAAGCAGTTTAAGCATCAAAGCTTTATGAATTAAACAGTTTCATCATGAACAGAGGAAGGCAGCTAGCCTGCAGAAAGACCATTGTGAGCATTCCTGGCTAACCTTCAACTAGGACACATTCCACAATAGGGAGATCAATAACCCACAGTCACCCAGAACAGACTTCAAGACTCTGAGAACAACTGACCATTTACAAAAGAAATGCTCACATGTCTAAGTCGGTAATGCTGGTAATTCTGACTATTTCTTTTCTGCTTACTGATTAATTGCAGGAGAACATGGTGGTAGGGGAGATTAAGATAAGTGTGTTCCATAAGCCCTGGGCAATTTTCTCAAAGGCAACATAGACACTGTAAAATCTTATGAAATCTATCATGTATATTTTTTTCCCATAAAATTAGTTGACCACGACACATTCTCTTCCTCCCTGGTGATAAATACCAGTCTTCACAGCATGAAATGCCTCCGATGTGAGCCTTATTTTTGCTTATTGCTGGGACAGAGTGTCCTGCAATGTTAATTAAACACACATGACTATGCCCATACTATGAAAAATGTGGATTGAAGTCCAATGTATTTCATTTGGTTAAATGTCTGTATCTCCTGCCAACTAGTGATATTTAGTGACAAAGTCCAAAGAAAACTATTTAAGGTGGATTAAGTACCTTTGCAGGAATATTATTTTCCTTTTGCTCTACACTTAACTTGGAATCCATCACAAATCACTTGCTTAGTTTCTTCCCTGGACCTGAGTATCTTCCAAGCTCTTTAGATTGCTTCTTTGTCATCTTCTCTTTCCATGAAATTCTTTCTTCTTCAATCAACCCTTCTTCTTAGTCACATCTTGGTCACATCCTAGTCACATCTTCTCAGCCAAGAAGACATGCTCATGAATGGAAAGATCATGGACTTGGATTGAGACAGCAATGGTTTCTATCGAGCTATGTACTTTCTTGGTAGACTCAGGCAAGTCCCTGTCATTCATAGGAACTCAGTTTCCTTGTCTGTAAGTGGAAGTGTTAGGAGGATTAAATAATGAACATTACTATATGAATGAATATTTATAATAATATTGAACATGACATTGTTCAATATGTCTAGCTTACCCCTTCTAGTTTAATCTACTCCTCCAAATCTTGAGCAAATGTTCTTCCAACTACAACTCGATTACCTCCACTGCTAAATCAGCTCAGAAGACAGCTCGAATTATTTGAAAAGAAGTTCTTTCACAGAACTAAAATGTACTTCCTTTTAGCATCTGTTTATTGTTCCTATATCTTACCTCTGAAGGAACAAAGAAAAATAATCTAATAAATATTCTCCCATTTAGCAGCGTTTTTAGTTTTAAAAAATATTTTAGTAACATTTTTATCTTACAATGGTTTTATATTCACAGAGAACTTGCAATGATATTGCGAAGTTTCCATATAACCTACACTCATTTTCTCCTATTATTAATATATTACTATGATACATTTGTCACAAATAATGAAATAATATTGATACATTATTATCAACTAGAGCCCATAATTTATTCAGATTATATTGGGTTGTTTTTTTCCCCCAATAACCTTTTTCTATCCTAGCTTGGATACTATGTTACATATAGATAGCATGCCTTTCTAGCCTCCTCTAAGCTGTGACAGTTTCTCAGACATTTGGGATGATCCTAACCATTTTGAGGAGTACATGTTATTTTCAAGTTTATATGAAATAGTAATCAAGATAGACTACATCTGGCTCATAAGAAAATTCTATTACATTAAAAAGAACTAAAATCATATAAAGTATGTTCTCTGACTGTGATGACATTAAACTAGAAATCAATTAAAGAAAAAGAAAACAGGAAAATATCCAAATACATAGGAATTAATCAACACACTTCTGAGTAATTCATGGACCAAGAAAAAAAGCTTAAGAATAATTAGAAAAGAATACATTAAACATATATGTGTTCAAATTACATAGAACTACACACACACACACACACACGTAAATACTGGTGAAAACAGAATAAGATCTGTAGTGTAGTCAACAGTATTGTACCAATATAAATTTCCTGTTTTGATATTATACCAGGAATAGGTGTTAAATAAGATACTACCATTAGGCAAAGATGGAAGAAGGGCTCAATGTTCTCTATGTATTATTTTTGCAACTTACTGTGAGCCTATAATTATTTCACAAAAAAACAAAATTGCACACACACATACTTACTAGGGTGAAAATGAAAATACACATGTCAAAAGCCATGTGATGCAGTGAAAGCTGTGCTTTGAGGGAAATTTTTAGTATAAACTGCCTATGTTAAAACAGAAAAAGTCTCAAACCAATAATTTAAACTTCCACTTCAAGAAATGGAAAAAAATGATCAAAATAAATCCCAAACAAGTAGAAGGAAAGAAATAAGCTTACAGTAGAAATCAGTAGAATTTAAACAGAAAAACAATAAAGAAAATGCATCAAACCAAAAGCTAATACTTTTCATATATCAATAAGATATCCATATTATCTTGCCAAGAATGACAAAGGAGAAGGAGAGGAATATGTGACTCACAAATATCAAGATTGAAAGTTACCATTGCAGAAGCTAAGATATTAGCAAAATAATAAGAGAATATTAAAAAAAAACCTATCACATAAATGCAAGAAATTATGTAAAATGGGCAGATTCCTGGAAAACCACAAATTATCACAATTCACCCAAGATGAAGTAGATAAGCTGAATATTTCTATGACTAATAAAGACATTTAATTTATTATTAGACACCTAAATGAGAAACCCTCTGGTCTAGATGATTTCACTTATAATATGCAAACAAATATTTAATGAAGAAATAATATGAATTCTCCACAATGTCCTCCAGGAAACAGAAGTGATAACTCAATTTATGGGTCCAACTTTACTTGATATGGAAACCAAAGACAATCCAAAGAAAAACATAAACCAATATTCCATATAAATATAGACACAAAATCCAAAGTGAAATCTGAACAAATTGGATTAACAATATAGAAAAATAATAATGCATGGAAACCAAGAGATGTTTGTTTTAAGAATGGAAGACTGATTTAGCATTTGAAAATGTATTGGCATATACAACCATTTTAACAGTTTATTTATTTATTTATTTTAATTTTATTATGTTATGTTAATCACCATACAGTACATCATTAGTTTTTGATGTGGTGATCCACGATCCATTGTTTTCGTATAACACCCAGTGCTCCATGCAGTACGTGCCCTCCTTAATACCCATCACCGGGCTAACCAACATATTAACAGTTTAAAGAGGAAAAATTGTATAACCATCTTGATTAATGCACAAAAAACACTGGACAAAATTCAACCACCATATAGGATAAAAAGACTCACACATTATGAGGATTTTAAAAATGTATAGCTAATATTGTACTTGGTAGTGAAAAATTGACTCTTTACCCCACTAAGATCAGGGGTAAGGCAAGGATGTTTACTCTCACTACTCCTATTCAATGTAGTACTGGGAATCCTAGCAGGTGCAAGAAAGCAAGGAAAAAAAATCAGAGACAAAGAGATTAGAATGAAAAAAATAAAACTGATCTCTTCTTCAAGGTGACATGATTTTTCTATGTAGAAAGTAAAAAGGAATCTAGCAAAAACAAACAAACAAAACCCCAAAAAACACAAAAAAACCCTAAAAACTAATAAGTTCAGCAAAGTCATAGTATACAAGATCAACACACAAAAATCAATTTTATTTCTATATACTAACAATAAGTACGTAGACACAAAAATAGAAAAATAGCATACGTTTTACAATAGCTCCAAAATAATGAAATCCTTTGATATAAATCTAAAAAACATAACCAGTATCTATATGCTGAAAATGACCAATGCTTATGAAAGAAAGAAAGGGAAATCTAAATAAATTGAGAGACATATGGTATTCATGGTTTTGAAGATTCAATGTAGTATAATGTCAGTTTTCCCCAAATCAGTTTAATGCAATTCCTAAATCAAAGAATGATTTTTTGTAGATGTTGTGAAACTGGTTCTGAAATATATATGAAAGACAAAGGAATTAGAATAAACAAATTTGGGGGGAAAAAAGAATATCTATGTTTAAGACTTTCTGTATATCTCCAATAGTCAAGAGAGAATGGTGTTAGTGGAAGGAGAGACAGGTAGATCAATGGATAGAAAAGAATAGAAAGCTAAAAATAGAACCACACAGACAGCCTTCTGAATTTTTACAAGGTTGCAAAATCAATTCAATGTAGAAAGCAATCCTCAAGGGCAGTCTTGGAGAAAATGGACATCCACTGGAAAACAAATGAACCTGGACCTACACCTCACACCATATACCACAACTTCTTCAAAATGTAACGTAGATCTGAACTTAAAATATAAAAGTATAAAGCCTTTAGAAGAAAACAAGAGAAAATCTTTGTGACTTAGGGGTAGGTGATAGATTCTTATGCATGACATCCAAAACAGAGCCCTTAAAATTATAAAACTGTTAAATGGGACCACGCTGAAATTTAAACTTTTGTTGTATGAATGACATTCTTAAGAGAACAAAAAGATAGCCACATACTGGGATACAATATTTGCAATATCTGACAAATGACTTGTTTCCAGAATAAATAAAAAACTCTCTGAGGTCAGTAGTAAGAAATCAATTCAATTGGAGGGTGGGCAAAAGACTTCAACAGATACCTCATCGAACAGGAGATGAGGATTTGGCAGACATCCAAGCTTCAATCATAATCACCAGGACAACCTGGGGAGATGGCAGAGAAATAAGATCAGGCCTTTGGAGCAGAGCAGCCACCCCTCCAGCCATGGATTGCTGCCACGGAGACTATTTGGGGAGGAAAAAAAATAAGTTTCTATCTCATTTAAGACAGTTCATATTCAGATGTGTTTGTATGGTAGCTTAGCATCACAGGTAGTACAGAGATCAACTTTATTGAATTCTGTTTGTTTACTCATTCAACAAATATGCATTAACAGAGTTTAGATTTCAATAATAAGGCACATTATTTTTTTTTAATAAAGCACATTAAGTGAAATAAACTAAATGTAAAATTGCAACTCTGTGGTAGATTAAGGGTCAGTAATATTTCTGAGCAGCCTTGGCAGTTGGGGAAGGATGCATTGCATCTGAGATCTGATGAATGAGAAGGAACTCTCTAGACAAAAGGAGGAATGGGAAGTGCTCCAGGTAGAACAGCATGTACTAAGGTCTTGGACAAAGAAAGCAGGCTTAGTAAGATTTGAAAGAAAGCCAGGCTAAGTGGAGAAACTAGCTGATGTTGAAGAAGGAGAAAGATGGGTAGGGGAAGCTCAAGCAGGTTCGTAGAAGTCATATTAAAGAACTCTGTCTTTATTGAAGAGAAGCTCTTGAAGGGTTTAAGTGATCAGAATTGCATTTTAAAAATATCGGGGTGTGGAGAAAAAGGAACCCTCATGCACAGTTGGTGGGAATGCACATGGGTGCAGCCACTGCAGAAAACAGTATGGAAGTTCCTCAAAAAATTAAAAATAGAATTGTCAGATGACCTAGTAATCCCACTACTGGACATTTACCTGAAGAAAACAAGAACACTAATTCAAAAAGATTTATGCACCTGTCTGTTTATTGCAGCATTATTTACAGTAGTGAAGATATGGAAGCAACTCAAGTGTCCATTGTTTGTTGAATGGATAAAGAAGATGGAATATGGAATATTACTCAGTCATAAAAGAGAATGAGATCTTACCATCTGCAACAACTTGGATAGGTCTACAGGGTATAATGCTAAATGAAATAAATCAGAAAGAGAAAGACAAACGCCATATGATTTCACTCTTTTGTGGAATTCAAGAAACAAAGCAAATGAACAAAGAGAAAAAACTGACAAACAAAAAAAGCAGACTTTTACACACAGAGAACAAATTGGTGGTTGCCAGAGGGGAGGTAGGTGGGGGAGGGAGGTTGAAATAGATAAAGGAAATTAAGAGCACACTTACTGTGAGGAGCACCAAATAACGTATAGAAATGTTGAATCATTTTGTTGTACACCTGAAACTAATAGAACACTATGTTAATTATTCTCCAATAATAAACAAAATGGAAAAATATCATGTTTGCTTTTGGAAAATAGATTGGCAGGAGGCAAAAGCAATTGCAAGAGGTGTTTGCATGGACTGGAGAAGTGTAGATGGGCTAGAGTCTCAAAATGGAAAAAAGTATGAATTTGGAGAGAGGTCTTAACAATGAATCAGATGTGGGAAGTTGGAGAAGCAGCAGGATTGATTAGAACTCTTACTTGTATGGGGTGAGCAACCAGATGGGGTGAGAACAAATCTCAGAAAGAGAATGGTGGGAAAGAAGATCAGAGATGTAGTTTTAAAGACATTAATTTTAAGGTTCCTTTGAGCCTTGTTTAGTACTGATCGGATGTCTTAATGAACATATAATGAAAACATGAGTCGCAATAATCTGTTCTCCTTTAAATGTTGCACTAGGCAAATCTTCTCTTTCCGTCTGCATTTAAAAGCCTTGAAGGCATAAAAATTCCAAATTTCTATAAGTATCCCCAAATTATTTCCCGGATAAAATGATACCTAAATCTGAAAAGGTGCTGTAGACATACTTGGTATTTGATTGAATAAACAGGTGTAAATCTCTAGTAGCTGCAATTAGATGGAGGGAGAAGGAGAGCATACCACAAAATAAGGATCTTTTTGAGTGAGTTTTTTCCCAGCCTTCAAAGGGGTTTTAACTTGAGGAAGGGGTAAATAAATACATAAACAATATAAGAGAGTCCGCAAAGAGCTGGCAGGTTGGGCTGGAGCAGAGCAGCCAGAAGGCATGGAATCGAAATGAACAGTCTCAGAATTATGAATTAGAACACTGGTATGCAGAGCAGGCACTGGTTCAAAACCCTCTCCAAGATGGACCGACCCAAACTGAGAACACTCACAGCAAACCTCAGATCCAAGTTACTAAGAGAAGACCTATGTTTAATTAATCATTTTACCTACAAAGCTCCGAGTACTAGGGAACTTTTTTATGTACCTGGCAACGCATAAATATTTGTAAAATTAATTAATTAATTAATTAATATATTCCTACTTAAGAATATATGAACACTTACACATACCTTATGGACATGTTGATATTGTCAAGAGCAACATCCTCAAGGTAAACTATGTATATTTGAAAAAGTCACCCAATAACATGCTTTAAATTTATATCTATCTATCTATCTATCTATCTATCTATCTATCTATCATCTATTATCTATCTATCATTGATCACTTCTTGTTCTTTCATTTATGTGAGGAACTATATGGAATAACAATTTGTTCTTTTATTCTCCAATTTTGTGGCACAGGAATTAATTGTGAGGAAACCTCAATAAATTCCTTAAAACTTGTAGGAAGAAACACACAAGCAAACCTCCTGCACCTCATTTTTTATCTGATGTGAGTCATACCGGGGGAGGGTTATAGCTGTCACTCCCACACCTCCCTAAATTTGCTGCCTTGGTGGCTAAACACTGCTTTAAACTCCAGCCATACAGACCTTCTGCATGAGGTGCTGGATGGAAATCCTACTGTGAAAATGTTACTCTTCAGGTTTTTGAAAATCACTGTAAAATGCACTTGTAGTAAGACATTGTGACAGCAACACACATGCCCCCTAGGATGGCCCACAGCCTAAAAGATAGATTCTAGAAAGCTTCCCAAGTGTAGCATGTGAGGAGCAGAATGTTTGCACTTAAATACAGCAACTCACGACTTGCTATGATATCAGGAGTTTTTGTTTTCAAGACTATGATAGGACTGACGTTATCCCCCCAGTACTCTCATGTTTGTATGCATAGAAGGTGGTAGAAAGCTTTTTTAAAAAAGGAAGCCATACATTATTGCTGAACATCTTTGTAAGATACAGTGAAACAGGAGTATTTTTTCTTTAACCATTCCTATGCTAAAATAAAAATGTATGGAATAGGATTACTAAAGGCTTTGAGGGAGGGGGCATAAGCCATATTAATATCCTTATGGATAAAGGACCACAACTGATCCAAAATAGAAAAATTAGAGTCACTTGAGTCATAGAACCACAAGACTCTATGAGTCCATCTCATTTGGGTGTCCTTTTTGTAACAGAGATACACACAAATATCCTATCATTTCAATCGCCTTCTTGCCCTGATGATAGAAAATATACAACTCTAGTTATTAGTACCATAAATACTAAAACATAAGTGTGTGTGTGTGTTTGTGTACCCCCAAAGCCCTAAGTGCATAAGGTGAAGTCAAGGAGGTATAAATTATTGTTGACAAGGAAGGACTTAGGGAGTACATTTGTCCTGAGCTTGGAGAAACAGTTGGGATTTGCTCACATGGAGATGCAGGGCATGGCACTTTGGGTCTGAGTGTAAGGCAGAAGCCCAGAATGTTTGCAGGAAGGAGAAGGAATTCAACTGGACTGGAGAACAGGGCATGGAAAGAGGAGGGCCTGGGGCTGGAAATTCAAATCATGATTACTATATTCAGTACCAAAGAGGTTTTGAAATTTCAAAAGCCTCAGAATGGCCTTGTCAGAGCATTTTTCCAGGACAGTGACTCTGCTGGTCCATTAGAATAATTAAAGAGGGCGGATAACTGGACAAACAAGGAGAATATTATGTCTGGTCATGGTGAGCGGTAGGAGGTTTGAATTTAATAGAAGCAGTGTGAAGGAGTTCCTTACCCTCCGTCATCCATGTAGGAGAAGTTTAGAGCAGCATCTGACTAAAATGGTTGCAAATTCAGGGAAGTTGGTTAGGACGAAATATCTATAACCTTTATGATAGAGTCAAATTGGCAGATATTTTGACTGTTCACTTGACTTTCATGACCGCAGGCTTAAGTTACACTGAGGTTAAATAAAGTTTCATGAGGAAGGTGTTTGGTGGGTTCTGCTCATGTCTGTGTTTCCAGCCTGGTGAACAACACTGAACCACTTATAGAGTCAACGTTTCTTTTGCATGACAAGGGATTGCCATAGTTGAACTTTAATATTTGGAAACTGAAATCGGTAAGTGGTTCTTGACAATGTCAAAACAACGACCCATGAGGAGTTATTCAAATGGTCTCTGCATTCGGTAGCCAGTGAGGACTTAATTACCAACATGTGCCTTATTCTCACTGCTTGTAGCTGTGCATGAATTTATTATATGTTTAAGGAATTAGTAAGCCAAAATAGAATACAATGAAAATGAGTACTCATGCCAAAAACCTCCGTGATTTAAACATTTTCTGGTCAATTCAATATTGTGATAATATCTAATTCCCCTCTCAGGTTTAATGTGATATAAATATATAGAATTAATAGCAACACCAGTATAAGTAACTACTCTGTATTAAGTACGATAATGACAATGCTAATAATTACTGTTTATTAAGCACTTGAAAAGTGACAGGCGTCCTCTGAGCACTTTATAAATATCATGTCATTTAATCCTCAGAATAACCTTATGGCACATAAATGGATACATTTTTTTATCTTAGAAATGATAAAATTGACATTTAAAGGGGATAATGAACTTACTCAAAGAAATGGGCAATGCCAGAACCAGGATTCCGTCACAAAATCCATGCCAGAGCAGAATCTGCCATTGACTCAGCTTAGTTGACCAGGAAAAGGTATAATGCGTGTTGCCTGTTAGCTTTGAAAACACTTGAAGCTGCTGTGATCCGGGGAGCTGATCTCCCATCTTTGGCAGTACCAAAGTTCTGAGGCATGCGATGCATCCTGGGAGATTTCTAGACGTTACCAAACCTTGCTACCAAGATCTTGTTGCTCTTTCTCATACAGATGCCTAGATGATTATAAGGAAGCCTGGTGACTCTGGGGAACTCTGGAGATTACAGAAGCAGATTGAGTGGCTAAACCTGCTCCCATATTCCTCTGTGAGCCATGGAGCATGCACACCCCCAGCCTCTTGGTTAACCTCCATCCCTCAGTCTGGCTTCTGAGATTATCTATTCCCTCTTTCAGGTGTCTGTTCTCTGGAATTTTCAGTTCTCTCCCCTTCCCCCTGGAGATAAACCTGAGCTGCATATCTTATCTGCGTGTTTCTCTGATGTTCTCATAGAAGCAGCAGTCTTGTCAGTGTTTGGAGGTCCTAGAAATTTAATTCCCCAATGGAACAGAATAGAGAATCCAGATATGGACCCTCAACTTTATGGTCAAATAATCTTTGACAAAGCAGGAAAAAGCATGCAATGGAAAAAAGACAGTCTCTTCAATAAATGGTGCTGGGAAAATTGGACAGCCACATGCAGAAGAATGAAACTCGACCATTCTCTAACACCATTCACAAAGATAAACTCAAAGTGGATGAAAGACCTCGATGTGAGACAGGAATCCATCAAAATCCTAGAGGAGAACATAGGCAGTAACCTCTTTGACATCAGCCACAGCAACTTCTTTCAAGATACATCTCCAAAAGCTAGTGAAACAAAAGCAAAAATGAACTTTTGGGACTTCATCAAGATAAAAAGCTTCTGCACAGCAAAGAAAACAGTCAACAAAACAAAGAGGCAACCCACAGAATGGGAGAAGATATTTGCAAATGACACTACCGATAAAGGGCTGGTATCCAAGATCTATAAAGAACTTCTCAAACTCAACACCCAAAAAACAAATAATCAAGTCAAAAAGTGGGCAGAAGATATGAAAAGACACTTCTCTGAAGAAGACATACAAATGGCTAACAGACACATGAAAAAATGTTCATCATCATTAGCCATCAGGGAAATCAAAATCAAAACCACACTGAGAATGGGCGCCTGGGTGGCTCAGTTGGTTAAGCAACTGCCTTCAGCTCAGGTCGTGATCCTGGAGTCCCGGGATCGAGTCCCGCATCGGGCTGCCTGCTCAGCGGGGAGTCTGCTTCTCCCTCTGACCCTCCTCCCTCTCATGCTCTCTGTCTCTCATTCTCTCTCTCGCAAATAAATAAAAAATCTTAAAAAAAAAAAAACCCACACACTGAGATACCACCTTACACCAGTTAGAATGGCAAATATGGACAGGGAAAGAAACAACAAATGTTGGAGAAGTTGTGGAGAAAGGGGAACCCTCTTACACTGTTGGTGGGAATGCAAGTTGGTACAGCCACTTTGGAAAACAGTGTGGAGGTTCCTCAAAAATTTAAAAATAGAGCTACCCTATGACTCAGTAATTGCACTACTGGGTTTTTACCCCAAAGACACAGATGTAGTGAAAAGAAGGGCCATATGCACCCCAATGTTCATAGCAGCAATGTCCACAATAGCCAAACTGTGGAAAGAGCCGAGATGCCCTTCAACAGATGAATGGATAAAGAAGATGTGGTCCATATATACAATGAAATATTACTCAGCCATCAGAAAAGATGAATATCCAACTTTTACATCAACATGGATGGGACTGGAGGAGTTTATGCTAAGTGAAATAAGCCAAGCAGAGAAAGTCAATTATCATATGGTTTCACTTATTTGTGGAACATAAGGAATAACATGGAGGACCTTAGAAGAAGGAAGGGAAAAATGGGGGGGGGGAATTGGAGGGAGAGATGAACCATGAAAGACTATGGATCTGAGAAACAAACAAGGTTTTAGAGGAGAGGGGGAGGGGGGATGGGTTAGCCTGGTGATGGGTATTAAGGAGGGCACGTACTGCATGGAGCACTGGGTGTTATACAAAAACAATGGATCGTGGAACACCACATCAAAAACTAATGATGTATTGTATGGTGACTAACATAACATAATAAAATTAAAAGAAAAAAGAAAAAAAAAGGTTATATGATTCATTAAAAAAAAGAAATTTAATTCCCTTTCTTAAGGGATAGGAAAAACTTTGGGTCAAATAAAATTATGACATGGCATATGCTTAATTCCTCCTCAAAAATTTATGCCTGAGCAAGATACAAACTATGAGAAATCCTCCCATAACGTGACCTGTGTAATTTTGTGTAACCTAGAACTTCCCAAAGTCATCTGACCATGGGAAGCTTACTAATCTCCTACCAAGGACACACACCTTGGAAATACTGGAGAACAGATGTCTAATGATACCTGAGCTCCTGGGGACTGCAAAACTACTAAAGACCACAGCAATAATGCCTTTATTATTTACTTGTGGAAGGGTTGACAATTGTTCGTTGAAAGAAATTGATGAAATTTTATCTTTTTCCAGGACTAGTGGGAAAGGCACATTAAGACATATAAATAAATGATTTAGATTTATGCTAAGTTAAAGTTTTAGAAGACTAGAGAGAGGACATCAGAAAGGTAACAAAAATGGTAGGTTAACAGTATCAGTTAAATGTTGCTGGATTCATACGTTCTGTGAGAGGTCCCAGCTTCCTGGGACTAGCTTTTGATCTATCAGGGATAAGTGTTTCCACCTGCTAGATTTCCATTTATCAACATTTATCAAAGAATGGGGATAAAAGATCCCCCCAAAAATGGGGATAAGATCTCTGTTATGCCATACCTCCTCTTCTTGCCTCCTTCTTCACTTTTTGTTTATATAAGGTGAATTTGTTTTAGGTTTTCCAATGACAAAAATAGTACATGTGCACTATATAATACAATAAAGTTTATTTTAAATTCTTCAATGTAAAAAAAACCCATAAACCTATGCTCAGCAATAAATTCTTTTGATATTTTGGTGTATTTCTTACTAATGTTCTGCAATTTTCTTAATTGATCACTAATTTATTCCTAGGTGCATCCTATCTTATACATTTAAATTAATGATGTAAATACAAGTTTTCTAAAGCTATTAAACATTTTTCATAAGACTTTTAACAACTATGTAATCTTCAATTTTATGTTTTGGCTATGGTATGCATAATTAATTTTTTAAGGTTAAAGATATAGTTGTTGCTATTTTTTTACTATTATAAATAATGCTTTAATGAACATCTTTATGCCCAAAGAGTTTTTTCATTTTAGGATTTTTTCTTTTTTTGGCCAGGTCCCTAGACTTTAACAGACTATGAATAAAAAATAGATTAAATCAAACTATGCTACGCATTTTAGCAAAATGTAGCATATTTACTCATTAAAAGTTACATCAAGGTTGATAGGCACATATAATGTAGTATTTTTTTAATAATCGACTGTCTTTCCTAATAAACCTAGCCCAATGTAAATATTTATATAGTCCTTTAAGCACATGATCAGTTATGTAAGTAAAATGCTCACTGTCTTAGATTTTCTTTCTCAAGTTCTCTCCAAGTTGTGTTTCTCAAGTTCTCTCCAAGTTGTGTTTAGTGGAATTAGGCTTATGTAACCTCTGGGTGGCCACAGGCTGGGGAAAGTGAAGGTCAAGGTAATCCCTGTGGATTTTCATTGGGCTCCTGAATGGCTGGTCTGGGCCTCTGCTTAACTTGGGTGCCAGGGGACATTTGTTCTGCTTAGCTTTTCAGGGACACAAGCTGATATCTACAGACTCAATTCAATCTTTTGGTTCCTGTTGCAAAAATCCCACATCCTGTGCTTCTTTCCTTGGATGCCAGGCCTCTACTGGGCCACTTGCAAACTTGGCCTTTTTCATGCCAAGAACAGTCCCCGAAGGAATAGGAGCATTGCTCTAAGTTCAGCTTCCTACCTGTTTTCACTTACCACGTCCTGCCATTATTTCCATATCATGGCTGCATATGAGTCTGCTAAAAATAATAAAAAAAAGTATAGGCTTCTTCTGTAGTGCTCCTATACAAATATGTCCCACACATAGTGTTGAAATCAAAGTACCATCCTTCCTCCCTCAACACAACGAGGTTTAGAAGAGAAATAAGAACGAGTATGCTCATTTCTTGACTTTCTATTTTTTCCCTCCTTTTGCCCACATTCCTCTGGCTCAGAACTGAGCCATTTCCAGAACTTTCATTTCCTCTGCCATGTCCTATAATTCTTCAACTCTGGGAATCCAGTGAAATTCTAAGATCAAGTGTCAGGCTGCCCTTTGCTCAAGGTGGAGAGACTGGGACATCATTTTCTTTTTTCCCCTTTGACAAAGTCAGGATTTCAAGTACATTGTCCTGTTAGGAAGACAAAATCCCCTTTTGGATGTCAAAGGAGCATGAACTCTCTGTTTCTTCTCATTACTGCTTTAACAATGCTAATTCTCTTTCTCTACCAGGCTAACACATAGTTTGAAATGATTAGGGAAAAAGTATAGTCCACAAAACTTCATGAAAGAAAATATAGTTTAAATATATTCCCGTCATTATATCAACCCCTCAAGTGCTCTCTAGGAATGCTCATGGCTCCCTAAGCTCCTGGCTTATCTTGCCAATCCACTTCCCAAAAGTCCCTTGCCTCTTGGGCAGACCAATGAGGCTTCCTGTCACTGAGTATTTGTTCAATACCAGTTTTCTTGCCAAGAATACTCTGCCCTCCTCCTATCTTCAGTGCTGCCTCTACCTTTTCACTTGGTATTTCTTCCAAGAGTTCTTTCCAGAAGTTTCTATTGCACTGGCCATGTACTCTACTTGTTTAGCTGTACTTTGTACTATGATGTAGTCCTTAATTGCATTTATTTTCAATGTATTTTTCTTCCCGCAGAAACCCCTTGATATGAGGGGCCATCTCTTAGTCATCTGTGGATCCCAGGACCATGGGCTCAACAAGTGCTCACTAAATATTTGTTAAATGAATGAATAAAACAAGCACAGATTTTGGTGGCAGAGGAATCCTAAATGGCGGACGTCTGTAGCATCTCCCTGTGTTCTGAGCAGCCCCCAACTGATAACAATGACAGCAAAAGACAACAAAGACCGCATAGGCTGCCAAACACTCACATGCAAACAATCCCTCAGGCCAACCATGCTCATGGCTGGGGTGCATGAACTTGCCTGAACTGTTTCTGCCCATCTCTAATGGAAATCTAATGGAAATCATAAATTACTGAAACAGGTCCACAGGTGCTGAAATTTACTACTGTGTTGACTGCTGGCAAGGTCTGAAACTGAAGAACAATGCACGATGTGCTACAAAAATGAAATATTTATTACATTCATATTCTCCCTCAAGCTTTTTTTTTTAAGCTTTTTTTCTCAGTGGCAAAATAACAAAGCACCAGAAATTCAAGACAAACCAATTTGCACTGGCATTTTTAGAAATTTGTTAAATAATTCTCTTTAATGGTTCAAAGCTTTTTAGTACAGACACAACTTCATGAATTCTAAATAAACCTTCAAGCCAAAGGGAAAAAGGTGGAAGTGCTCTATCTCGCAAATTAATCTGCACTTTACTCATCACCAGATACTGTATACAATTGCTTCAGCCGCACCAGTTCCTAACCTCTCAGAGCTAAATTAGCCACCAAGGAATTGAATATACTAGGTTATAGAGGGTCTTAAACATATGAGGAGCCAGGGTCCAGAACTAGTTCATAAAGAAAGGAATATCATTTGGCTTGGAACGAGGTCACGGAGAGGGCCCTAAATAAAAACAGTGAAGAAAAAGAAGACGTTGGAATCTGTGATTGGAGAGTGTAGGATGGCAAAGGAGTTCGTGGACGCACAGAAGCTTCATTTCATGATGCCTCCCTTCCCTGAAGGACTCTAGACATCACCAGCTGAATGAGGCCAGTGTTGCCTTCTTGGGCTATAATTGGATTAACATGGTATTTCCCCAAATGTAGGAAGAAGACACTGCAGCTATAGAAAGTGATTAGAAATGGTGGTCCAATAAAACCTTAAACAAATGACAAAGCACTAGGGGAAAAAGCAATTCTCCTTTCAAAGATGTTTGCATCTCTTTGCTCTATCAAGAAGGAAGGCTCCATTTGATGCTCATCTTTTAAACACTTGATCATTTGTTTCCTTTTTTCACATATGGAGACCTCAGGCTCAGAGCTTTGGCCTGCCAAAATATATATAGCTCAAATTAAGAAACTTTGCTTTGATTTCACCACAGTATTTTTTTATGGTTATCTACTTCCTAGTTAAGACAATAGTAATTATTTTCCATTGTATTAGTCACACAATATTTTATCTAAAACATTTAAATATTTTAGAAAGTGACTCAATGTCACACACTTAAACTGTTAAGCAAAAAAAAAAAAAAATGTAGGTGGTACTTGATATGGCAAAATCATGATTGAACATTGGGGATAACTGGTTTAGTGGATACATCTGTGTCTACTCCCAAGTAAAAGACAGCAAGCTGAATGAAAAAGAGCCAGGTAACAGCCTTCAACCTACGAACTGGGAAACGCAGCTGGTCAGGTTCTAATTTCCTGAACTGGGCCAGAATTGGAGACATAATCAGATCCAAGACTTACACCTTAGACCCAAATGCTCAGTTGAAGGTCAGGCTCAGTTAGCCCTACTGTGAACTGGACCTCAGTGAAATTTTTCACAAGCAACAGATGGAAACCACATGGGAAGAGGAAGAATAATAAAATTGGGTGTTTGGGATGCTGATGGCCCTTTTTACCCCATTAGTTCATATACACCCCTTTGTTAAAATTTTCATAAGTATCTTTCCTATATAATACTGTTACTACTACAACTACTAATTATTATTATTGTTATTATTATTAATTTAATTTATTTTGTCTTCAACACTGATGCATATATATTGGTGAAACAAAGTGATAACATTAAGGAAAAATGATTAGGTAATAAGATTTTTTGATAGAACATAAAGGGAAGATAAGCATGATTCTATCTAATTAAACACTAGTGAGACCTTTTAAAAAGTTGCATTCAGGACATAAGACCACTTAAAGTATATAAATTATACATTTTAAAGCAATTCAATCTCTTAAACAATACCTAAATGAGAGTGGGTAGGAAATAAAGGTAATATTACCCATCTTCCGGAAGGCTCTTCTAACCTAGAAAGTCAACATATCTCTCACACCTTGATGGACCTGCAATTCACAGAGGAAACCTTGGTAGAAGGTTAGATATTTGCTCATTTGAAAACTAATATTTGAGTGAAAACTGAAAAGTACAGAACGGAATGTTATATTTTGTCCGCATGGTATCCCACGACTGAACATGCTGTGTAAAGTCTTTTCCAAAGTGATGGTCACTGTTAAAAATGACATTGAACTCTGAAAAAAAAATTCAGGATTAAAATGAAAATGCCAACACTTAAAATAGCACACTGTTTACACATTGGCTATTTAATTCTAGAAGAAAAAAGATGTTTAGGGAAAAATAGTCTGACCATTTGAAATAAATAAAATGCATCTTAAATACACGCATCAACCCTTGTAAAGATAATTTTCAATGGGAGTATGAACTCTCCTTTGGTCAGAAGACCATCTAAATAACCTGAGGTAGCAACAGTGAGCAGAAGAAACTTCTAATAATATTTTCATGCTATTTCAGCAGATGTCAGTGAAAGAAACTCAAGAAGACTAGGACAGTTTTCCCAATTGCAAGGATAAGGTTGTGGCCATACATTAGAAAAATCATCAAGCCAATCCCAGGGCCCTCTGCTATGTTATCATAATGACAACTGGCTGATGCCACATCTTATTTAGCAACACCATGGAGGGACTCTGCAAGCCTTTATATGAAGTGCATTCTCCTTAACAATTCCTCTACCACATTCTTTCTAATGTCTTCCCACACAGACGCTGGGCTTGGCTATGGGCGTTGTGCTGATGGGTATGATCTCAATATTAAAGCAATTTTTCTACTATGTCCAATGCAGAAACCACGATTCCATTTCTGTGGATAGTGTTATCATTCTTCTAATCATCCCAATTTGAGAAGAACTTCAAAGTGATCAAGTCCTATTGATTTTTATTTCAGTGTCTTTGGTTGTTCAGGGTTTTTTTTTTTTTTTTTTTTTCCATAAACTATTTTTAAGTGCTAAACATCTCGTTTCCAAACCTCTTAAATAACCTGCCACTGTAATCCACTTCTGTTCCATTGAAACTCATCCTACATTTATAGAATAGTTTGTTTGTAGCACCAGTATGATCATGGTAATTCTCTACCCCCAAATCATTGATCATTTCTTATTTTCTACTGGATAGAGATCATCACACATTTTGTAACCACCCACATGTCTGAAATTCTCTTAGCAAGACTTAGACCAGATTCCAGAGTTTTCATGTCATCAAGACCCCACCAATAAAGTGAAATTATATAAAAGCCCATGATCACTTAGTTCCATCTGTCTCTCTGAATTTCCTATCCCAACTCTCTTTGACCTAGTGTGTCACCATCCAACTGTCATACCTCTTGCAGGCTTGTGTTCTCATTGGCACTCTTCTTAGCTACTTATGGCACCTAGCTGATGCAACACTTACAATCCCCCTCCAAATCACATCTGATATGTTTAGAGCTTCAGAACCAGGATGTGTACAAATGCAAAGGGCATCATTCACGTTATAGTCTATGACAATAGTGTCCCCTGAGGTTGCGCAATATAGTGGTGCTGAAATTCCCATTATCATATTGAGGTTTGCTTGCGTTCTTCATGTGGTCGTGGAACTGGCTTTCATCTACACGCTGTAACCTGACTTCATGATGCTGACCTCATTTTTCATGTATTCTCTCTGATAGTCATTTTCTTGGCATTCCTCTGGTGCCTCGTTGTTTCTTTCAGGCTGCTGCTCTTCTAGAGGTTTCACCCAAGTTAATGTTTGTATGTATTGCTTGAACTTGGTATTGAAAATGCAATCATTTATTATATAGTACCCGTTTTCCAGAAAAAAAAAAAAAATTGAGGCTGCACAGGTAAGAGACCTGAATCATTTTTTATTCATTTCTATTTACTCAACATGTTTATTTATAGAGATGTTATTTTAACAATAACCACGTTATTTTTATTCATCTTTTAAGGTTTTTTTTTTTTTTTTTTGAGAGAGAGAGTGTGAGAGTGGAGGAGAGAGAGAGAGAGAGAGAATTTCAAGCAGACTCCCTGCTGAGCCAGGAGCCCCATGTGGGGCTCAATCTCAGGACCCTGAGATCATGACCTGAGCCAAAATCAAGAGTCAGATGCTTAACCAACTGAGCCACCCAGATGCCCCTAACTACAGTATTTTTAAACTAGATTTGTCCTCAGAGAATATTTAGTGTAACCTGAAGTACTCCTCAAGGGGAGGAACTTTGGTTATGTTCACTAAATTTGGTGCATTAAAATAACTATATCCTCTGTATTTACAGGGCTAACTCATTTTATCCTTAAACTACATTACTAAAAGGAGCAGGTAAAATGAATTTCTGTAGATGAAGAAATGTAGAGGAGTTTTTGAAGTTTCTATTCAGGGGATGTATTTAAAGTCAATTTATAAAGTAAATATTTTTTTTCTAAAAAAAGTTTAAAAACATTTGTATGTAAGCAGTAACTTGAAGTAAATAATCATCTTCTAATTTAGCTTAAAGAAAAAAAGAAAAAAACATTCCTATATAAGTATACTTCTGTGTGTGTGTATTTAGAGAGAGAGAGTTCAGATAAAATGAGGAATATACAATATATTTTCAAATATAGGGAATTTGTGTAAAAAAAGAAAGGAGAGAAGGAAGGAGGGAGAGATGGGAGGAGAGAGGGAGGACAGGAAGGAAGGAAGGGAGGAAGGAAAGAGGAAAATAAATTAAGGCCACATGTGTAAATGTTAATTCCACAATCCTTGTCCCTCATCAGTCTTTGGCATTTCAAGGGAATTCTCAGACACCAGGAATGAGTTCCTTTATAGCGGATTTGAGTGTAAAACAAGGAGGTTTGATTTTTTTTTTTAAGATGTTATTTATTTATTTGTGTGTGAGAGAGAGAGCACAAGCATCAGGCAGAGGGAGAGGCAGGTTCCCTGCTGAGCAGAGAGCCCGATGAGGGACTCCATCCCAGGACCCTGAGATCATGACCGGAGCTGAAGGCAGACGCCTATCCGACTGAGCCACCCAGTCGTCCCAAGGAGGTTTGATTTTTTTAAATTAAGCTATGTTTAAAGATTTAGAAAGATTGGAGCTGGTAATTCAGATTAAAAATATTGTTGAATTAAACTGGAGTCATACAAAGGAAAAAAAAACTTCAGGTATAGAACAAAGTATAAAAATCTAGGAAAAGTGTCTTCCTCAGAAGCATCATTTCCTTTAAACTGTCCCTTCTCATGTCTCATTTTTAGTGTTACTTTTTGACATAGAAGCATACCACCATCCCAGAGTATCTACTGAGCCCTAGAGTGGGTAAGTACCATCCAGCCTTTTGAATATAATACACCATCTTTCAAAGGGTGTTGAATATGGTAGCTTGGCCCTCCGTACCACTTACCCTTTCTAGTGTGCCTTCCGAAACTAGGGAGGCTGGAAAGCTATTAAGTGCATTTCCTACCTTCTCAGATACAAATTCGATCACACCAATAAAATGCACTTTTTTTTTTTTTTAAAGAAGCTTATCAGGCCAATTCCTGATGGGTTTTGGCTCCTCCTGCCAAAGCAAGGTTATGGGAAATTGAGGGTGGTGGTCGTTGCTTTACCTGCCTCCACAATCCAAGGATCAGTGTTCAGCATCCACATTGTCCAGGGGCAGCAATGGCAGTGGTTGCCGTAGTAATAGTGGGGTCACAAAGTGACCCCTAGATTTGTGACCCCATCTAACATTCCTGACCACACCTGGAGATCCCACCTTCCTGATTCCCGCAGAGATTTGTAGCCTCCCTTCTGTGTCAAGTCTGCCAAGTGCTTGGAATCATCCTTGAAGGCCCAGCTGAGAGCTGATTCCTCCAGCCCTTTCAACTGCTTGGAAAGTACCTAATCCCCTCTCTAAAATCTCTTTCTGCTTAAAACCCTTAGTTTCTATTTTCTAGATGGACAGCTCACATTTCAGTACTCTCTTACGCAACAAATAACCACTATCATTTGGAAATTTGAACAGTGCATATTCCCATCCATTTAGTATGAAAAACTTTGTGTAGGTTACGGATTGCAATTGTTGTCAATTGCATGTATCTGTTGAAGATAATTTTCTTTCCTTTTTTTTTTTTTTTTAAAGATTTTTTGTTTATTCATTTGAGACACAGATAGAGAGAGAGGGAGAGGAGTACGAGCAGGGGTAGAGGCAGAAGGAGAGGGAGAGGCAGGCTCCCCGCTGAGCCAGGAGCCCCATGCGGGGCTCGATCCCAGGACCCTGGGATCATGACCTGAGCTGAAGGCAAACACCAAACCATCTGAGCCACCCAGGCGCCCCAAGATAATTTTCTTTCCTGAGATGACTTATAGTACTAGTCAAAACTGAACACACATTATATTTACCTTCATACACTCAAACATCTACAACTAATTATAGTCATCACCCAACAAATGTATAGATGTTTACAGATTTTCTAAGGCATGGGTATTATATGTGTGTGTGTGTATGTTGTGTGTATTATACTAGGATCATTAATAGATATTTCATAATAAAAATGTTCGAGACATGTTTTAAAATGTAGCACCTATAGGCCCCTTTACAGAATCACAAAGATCACTAACAAAAAACTCTGAGATATCTTACAATAAATAAAGATCTTTATTGGTACTCAACAGCTTTCCATTCTTTAAAAAGTCTGAGGGGAAGGAGCACCTGGGGGGTGCAGTTGGCTAAACCTCTGACTCTTAGTTTCTTTTTTTTTTTTTTTAAAGATTTTATTTATTTATTTCAGACAGAGAGAATGAGAGACAGAGAGCATGAGAGGGAGGAGGGTCAGAGGGAGAAGCAGACTCCCTGCCGAGCAGGGAGCCCGATGCAGGACTCGATCCCAGGACTCCAGGATCATGACCTGAGCCGAAGGCAGTCGCTTAACCAACTGAGCCACCCAGGCGCCCTGACTCTTAGTTTCAGCTCAGGTCATGATCTCAGGGTTGGGAGTTCCAGCCTCATGTCAGGCTCCACGCTGAGTGTGGAGTCTACCTGGGACTCACTCCCTCTCCCTCGGCCCCTCCCCCCCTCAAATAAATAAATAAATCTTTAAAAAAAAAGTTTGTGGGGAAGAAAATGTATTGATATTTCTCTTGATGATAGAGGATTTTTTGAATTGAAGTATAATTGATACACAATATTCTATTAGTTTTAGGTGTACATCATAGTGATTTGATATACATTATGAAATGATTCCCATGATAAGCCTACTTACCATCTGTCACCATACAAAACTATTACAAATTATTGATTATATTCCCTATACCATACATTACATTCCCATAACGTTTATTTTATAAGTTAATATTTCCCTTCACCTCTTTGTTTACCCCAACTGATAATCAATATTTTGTTTCTTGTATTGATGAGCCTGTTTCTATTTTGTTTCATTGATACAGTTGTTTTTAGATTCCACATATAAATAAAATGGTATTTGCCTTTCTTCGTTGGGCTTATTTTGCTAGCATAATATCATCCAGGTCTATCAACAGAGTCACAAATGGCAAGATTTTATTCTTTTCTACAGCTGAGTGATATTCTATTGTGTGTGTGTGTGTGTGTGTATATATATATATATATATATCTCACATCATCTTTATCCATTCATCTATTGATAAACATTTAAGTTGTTTTGTACCTTGGCTATTGTAAATAATGCTGCAATGAACATAGGAGTGAATATGTCTACTAATATATAGAAATATATGTGAATAATAAAAGTTAATATTTATAGAGCAGTAGCATGTGCCTGATGCTGTCTTAAGCACTTAAACATATTTATACCTTTAATTCTATAACAACCTCAGAACAAATGCTAACATTGTCCTTGTTTTACAAGGACTTAATGTTTATATATAGATAGTTTCTTTATACAGTTAGATTGTTTATTTGGGATTTTTTGTTTTGGTTCTGGAGGTAAGACTGCATCACTATAAACTTTTTTTACATTAATTTATTTGAGAGAAAGAGAGGGAAAGAATCTCTCTATATATGTTTATATAGAGATAGATATATAAACTTAATGTTTATATATAGATAAATTATTTATATATAGATAGATATGTATATCCATATATGTATATTCCTTTTGATGCAATCATAAATGGAGTGTTTTCTTAATTTCTCTTTCTGACAGCTTATTATTAGTGTGTAGAAACAGATCCACATTCTGTATGCTAATTTTGTATCCTGCTACTTTACTGAATTCATTTATTAATTCTAGTAGTTTTTTGGTGGAGTCTTTAGAGTTTTCTATATATTAGTATATATTAGTATCATATTATTTGTTAATAGTGAATGTTTTACTTTTTCCTTTCCAATTTGGATGCCTTGTAAGTGGTGAGCATGAGCATTCTTATCTTGTTTCTTACCTTTGAGGAAAACTTTCAGGTTTTCACCATTGAGTATGAGGTTAGCTATGAGTTTGGCATTATTATGTTGAGGTATGTTCCTTCTATACCCACTTTGTTGAGAGTTTTTATCATAAATGGATATTGAATATTGTCAAATGCTTTTTCTGCATCTATTGAGATGATCATATGATTTTATCCTTTGTTTTATTAATGTGGTTTATCACCTTGATTGATTTACAAATGTTGAGTCATCTTTGTGTTCCTGGGATAAATCCCACTTGATCATGGTGTATGATCCTTTTAACATATTATTTAATTCAGTTTGCTGATATTTTGTAGAGGAGATTTGCATTGATGTTCATCAGGGATATTGGACTGTAAATTTTCTTTACTTTTGGCTTTGCCTGATTTTGCTATCTGGAAAACGCTAGTCTCATAAAATGAGTTTTGAAGCTTTCCTTCCTTTTTAATTCTTTGGAATAATTTAAGAAAGATAGGTATTAGTTCTTTAAATGTTTGGTAGAATTTACCTGTGAAGCCGTCTGGTCCTAGACCTTTATATTTGGGGAATTTCTAAATTACTGACAATTTTATTGTCTATTCAGATTTTCTATTTCTTCACGATTCAGTCCTGGAAGGTGGTGTGTTTCTAAGAATTTATCTGTTTCTTCAAGATCTTTCAATTTGTTGGCATATTCATTCATGGGACTCTCTTACAACATTTTGTATCCCTGTGGTGTCAGTTGTAATTTCTCTTTCATTTTGTGATTTTACTTATCTGGGCCCTCTATCTTTTTTCCTTGATGAGTCTGGCTAGAGGTTCATTATTTTTACAAAGAAACTTCTTTGAGTTATATAGATCTTTTCTATTGTTTTTTTAAATCTCTATTTCATGTATTTCCACTCTAATCTTTATTATTTCCTTCCTTCTACTAACTTTGGGCTTTATTTGGTCTTCTTTTTCTAGTTTCTTTATACAGTTAGATTGTTTATTTGGGATTTTTTTCTTGGTTCTGGAGGTAAGACTGCATCACTATAAACTTTTTTTAAATTAATTTATTTATTTTAGAAAGAGAAGGGGAAAGAATCTCAAGCAGACTCCCCATTGAGCACAGAGCCTGACATGGAGCTCAATCCCAGGACCCTGAGATTACAACCTGCAATGAAATTAGAGTCGGATGCTTAACCAACTGAGCCACCCAGGCGCCCCTCACTATAATTTTTTTTTTAGAACTGCTTTTGCTGTGTTCCATAGATTTGGAATATTCTGTTTCCATTTTAATTTATCTTAAGGTATTTTTTTTTTCATTTCCTCTTTGATTTCTTCATTGGCACATTGGTTGTTTAGTAAAATGTTGTTTAGTCTCCACATGTTTGTGTTTTCTCCAGTTTTCTTCTTGTAATTGATTTCTGATTTTATACCACTGTGATAAAAAAAAAGATACTGTGGACTCTGAGAAACAAACTGAGGGTTCTAGAGGGGAGGGGGGTGGTGGGATGGGTTGGCCTGGTGATGGATATTAAGGGGGGCATGTATTGAATGGAGCACTGGGTGTTATACACAAACAATGAATCATGGAACACTACATCAAAAACTAATGATGTATGGTGATTAACATAACATAATAAAATTAAAAAAAAGATGCTTGATATAATTTCAATATTCTTAAATGTATTGAGATGTGTTTTGTAGCCTAACATGGTCTGCCCTGGAGAATGTTTCACGTGCACTTGAAAAAGAACGTGTATTCTGCAGTTTGGGGATGAAATGTCTTTTATATATCTATTAAATTCATCTGGTGTAATGTGTAATTTCAGGCCAATATTTTTGTGTTGATTTTCTGTCTAAACAATCTATCCATTGATGCAAGTAGAGTATTAAAGTCCCCTACTATTGGGGTGCCTGGGTGGCTCAGTCGTTAAGCGTCTGCCTTCGGCTCAGGTCATGATCCCAGGGTCCTGGGATCCAGCCCCGCGACGGGCTCCCGGCTCCACGGGAAGCCTGCTTCTCCCTCTCCCACTCCCCCTGCTTGTATTCCCTCTCTTGCTGTGTCTCTCTCTGTCAAATAAATAAATAAAAATGAATAAAATAAAAATAAAAAAAATAAAGTCCCCTACTATTATTGTATTATTGCTAATTTCTCTCTGTATGTCTGTTTATATTTACTTATATATTTAGATACTTTTATGTTAGGTGCATAAGCATTTATGGTTATATCTTATGGGGTTTTTTTAGATTTATTTATTTATTTGAGAGAGAGCAAGAGAGAGTGTGTGTGCGAGCATGTATGTGCACAAGTAGGGGAAGGGGCAGAGAGAGAGAATCCTCAAGCAGACTCCTGGCTGAACACAGAGCCCAGTGCAGGGCTCTATCTCAGGACCCATGAAATCACCACCTGAGCCAAAACCAACAGTCGCTTAACGGACTGAGCAACCCAGGTGCCCTGGTTATGTCCTCTGTTTTGATTGAACCCTTTATTATTATGTAATGCCCCTCTTTGTCTTTTGTTACAGTCTTTGTTTTAAAATCTATTTTGTCTGATGTGAGTGTTGCTTCTCCATGTTTCTTTTCATTTTAATTTGCATAGAATATCTTTTTCCATCCCTTCACTTTAAGTCTATGTGTGTCTAGATGGGAAGTGAGTCTCTTTTAGGGAGCAAAAAGATAGGTCTTGCTTTGTTATCATTGTTGTTGTTTATCCATTCAGCTACCCTATGCCTTTTGATTAGTCTATTTACATTTAAAGTAATTATTGATAGGTTTGTGTTTATTGCCATTTTGTTGCTTTTGTAGTTTTTATCTGTTCCTGTTTTTCCCCTGGTTTGATTGTTTTCTTTAGCATTATGTTTGGGTTCCTTTTTCTTTATTCTTAGTGCATCTATTCGAGGTTCTTGCTTTGTAGTTACCATGAGGTTCACATATATCTCCGCCTATTATAATCTGTGAATTTTCTTAAATTCAAATGCATTCTAAAAGCACTACGTTTTTACTCCCCCCAATTTTTATGCTTTTTATATCTTATTTTGTGTATCTCTTAACTACTTTGTGTATTTATAGTTGATTTTACTCTTTTTTGCCTTTTAACCTTCATATTAGCTTTTAAAGTGACTGATCCACTGCTTTTACTATGTATTTGATTTTACCAGTGAGATATTCTTTTTCTGTCATAATTTTCTTGTTTCTAGTTATGGCCTTTCCACTTAAAAACGACCCTTTAACATTTCTTGTAAGGCCAGTTTAGTGGTGATAAACTTTTTTACTTTTTGCTTATGTGGGAAACTCTTCACCTCTCATTCAACTCTGAGTGATAATCTTGCCAGGAAAAGGATTGTTGGTTGCAAGTTTTTCCCTTTTAGCACTTAAAATATATCCTGCCCCTCCCTTTTGACTTGCAAAGTTTCTGCTGAAAAATCAGTTGAGAGTCTTATGGGGTTTCCCTCAAATGTGACTATTTGTTTTTCTCTTTCTGCCTATAAGATTCTCTCTTTATCTTTAAATTTTACCATTTTAATTATAATACATCTTGGTGTGGCTCTCTTTGGGTTGATCTTGTTTAGGACTCTCCGTTTACTGGACCTGGACTTCTGCTTCCTTCCCCAGGTTAGGAAATTTTTGAGCCATTATTTGTTCAAATAAGTTTTCTTCACTCTTTTCTTTCTCCTCTGTAATGTGAATGTTACTACACTTGACGTTGTATCAGTGGTCCCTTAAACTATACTCATTTTTAATTTTTTTTTTTCTTTTTGCTATTCTGATGGAGTGATTTCCACTCTTCTGCCTTCTAGTTTGCTGGTCCATTCTTCTGTGTCATCTAATCTGCTGTTGATTCGCTCTGGTGTATTTCTCATTTCAGTTATTGTATTCTTCAGCTCTGATGGGTTCTTTCTTACATTTCCTAACTCGTTGTTGAAGTTCTCTCTGTGTTCCTCCATTATTCTCGCATGTTTGATGAGCATCTTTATGACATTACTGTGAACTCTTTATCATGTAAATTGCTTATCTCTTTTCATTAGTTGTTTCCCCGCCCATGCCTTCCCCCCCCACCCCCCAGGGTTTTATCTTGCTCTTCTGTTTGGAACATATTTCTCTGTCTCCTCATTTGGGTTGACTTTCTGTTTGTTTCTATGAATAAGGAGAACACTTACCCCTCCCAGTATTGAAGGAGTGGCTTTGAGTAAGAGCATTTCCCATGTATACTGCATGGGCCTGGCAGCTTTGAAGCTAGAGTGGGCACAGGCTTGGGGACGGTCCTGGGACACACTGTGACAGGGCTGTGACTTGGAGGGACAGCTGGAGCTAAGTTGCGTGCCACTGGGGGATCCCTGGGCATGCTCTGCCAGGGCCAGCTTTGGGGGCTGGCTGTAGCTGATGGGGGTTAGGAGCTCGGGGTACTCTGTCTGGGATAGGCCTAGCATGCTGACTGGAGTGCGTGGACCCTGATCCCACCTGTGCTATCAAGGTGTAAGGGGTTATAAAAACTGGTGCTTTCTAGTACCTTCAATTCCAGAAACAGTTCCATCAGTTCCCTACTTTTTGGTGGATGCTTTAGGGTTATTAAATGGATTTCCTTTATAGTCAAGTTGTTTTTTAAACTGCTGTTTTGTTGTTGTGCCCTCAGGTAGGTGAGTCTGTGTGTGGGCCCCTCAGTGATAGCCTCCCTAGTGTAGGCTGCCACATTCTGGGTGCGTTTCCCATCATTATTGTGTCTCCATCTCTCCTAGCCTTCTCTCTGTGGTCTCCCTATTAGTTGTGGTTGTGCAGAAGCTTTTCTATCAGCCTTCCTTTCTTGTTCAGGAGGAATTGCTCTATATGTAGATATAGATTCATGATGGGAGGAGGTGAGCTCAGGATCTTCCTAAACTGTCTTCTTGGGCCTTCCAGATTAATGGTAGTGTTTCATTACGGGCACCTGGGTAGCTCAGTTGGTTAAGCATCTGGCTGTTGATTTTGGCTCAGGGCAATGAGACTGAGCCTCGAGTCTGGCTCCTCGCTGACCATGGAGCCTGCTTAAGATTCTCTCTCTCTCTCTCCCTCTCTTTCTGCTCCTCCCTCCTCCCCTCCCCACTCTCACATATGCTCACTCTCCCCCCACCCCCAAAAAAGGTAGTGCTTTATTCAAAAATAAATACTGCTTCCTTTTCATGGGCAGAAAAATAAGAATCTGAGAGTCACATATCAACATTCCCAGTAATTTGGATAAAATGTTGTGAAGGACAAAAAGAACATGAGAGAACTCATTATAAATTGTTTAAATATTTAATTCAAAGAAGAAATTACACATAGTATTTTTTTATAAGCCATTCCCTTTTATAGTAAAGAGTTCATAAAGAAATATTCAAATGATTTCTTCAAAGAAAGATGACAACATAAGAAATCATTTGGGTGTAAGAATCTTTCATTTTGATCATGGTGTTTTCAACTCTCAATTTTTAAAATAGTCAACTGGTGTATTATTATATATAACCTGCCATTCTTGCACATCCATTTTCGTCCAATTGCCTTGATCAATACAGGAAAAAATGCTATAAATAGGGCAGTTGAGCTTCATTAGTGTTTGACTTTCAGGAAAAACACTCATGTATGATTTTTTTTAGAACTTTTTTTTTTAAAGAAAAGAATGAAAAGAGCAATTTTAAAAGGTCATAATGAATTTTGTGGATGCATAATAGATACATCAGTCTATGTAAGATAAATACAGCTTGCCAAAGCAAGTGAACAGAGTACTAAATATTTTTCCACACTTTTTTTAACTGGAGGAAGAAAATTAAAAGGATGAAACACAAGATCTGATTTGTAATTTTCATCTGTAATTTCCGTAACATAACAAACTTCCTGACGATATGGTTAAATAGAATCAGCAGTTGTGACAACAGCCTCTGGAGTCAGACCAGGGTTTGTCTTGCAAACTTACACGTTACTAGCTGTGTGACCTTGGACATGGGACTCATACCTTCTGGGCCTCAGCCTTCTCACATAGGCTAATGGGGTTAGTAAGTCTGCCTGTCCTACAAAATAATTGCAAGAATTAAATGAGCTAAACAATGTAAATGGTTTAATATGGTGTCTTGTGCCTAGTTAAATCGGTTAGCTATTATTGCTGTTCTATTACTGAGCCAGAAGGTAGGTCCTTGTAAACCACACCCTTAAGTAGAAAATGGCTGAAAAGCAGAGTAGTTAAGAGCAGGGTATCTGGTCAGACTGCCTGAGCTCAACAGTCAAGAAGCTGATCCAACCCCAACCAAGCCGAACCCTAACTAACTCCCACTCACTAACTAATCTGGTTGCGAGATCTTGGCAAGTTCTTTCTGTTGTCATTTCCTAATAAGTAAAACAAGGACAATGTTAGCATTTATTCTGAGGTTGTGATAGAATTAAAGGTATAAATATGTTTAAGTGCTTAGGACAGAGCTGGACACACGCAACTGCTCCATAAACATTAGCTTTTCTTATTCACTTACATTAAGAAGTTTTACTATGGTTCCACAGCAGATAACAGTATTAAGATAAAAGCCCCTGTTGTACTTCTATGCTCCTGGAAACTTTGAGAAATCTGCATGAAAATGGGCACTGTTTAGAAAATTATCTTCTGGGGAGAAGTCTGGAACCTTCAGAATTCAGAACCGTAAGTATTAAACAAGGGGCAACAAATGTCTGAGCATCCCCCAAAGCAGTCCTCGTTTTCCTTTGGGCTCACATTTCCTGCTTTCTTCTTCTTGTGAGATACCATATGTGCTCAAAAACCTTTGAGAGGCTTTGCTTGGTGATCTACACCAGCTTCTTTTCTTAACTATCCGTAATACTCAGCAAGATTAAAATATCAACCCAGTACTCTATAAAACCTGTAAAGCGTGGGTTATTTCCAACCACAGCGTTTGGACTAATTCCAGGAAATCAACACCGCAAAGCACATGCTTGCTTACGATGTAAACCAAGAAAGAAGCGTATAGTATTTGTTTTGACAAGTTTGGCCCCACCGTGTTGGAGAATATGCTACTCTTGCTGTCTCAACCTTGGAGATTGGAACCATCATTAACGTAACAGTAGAAATCAGCTCCCTGTGCAAAGACCCTCCCTGTGCAAAGACCCTGTGCAAGGTGGCTCTTGACTGTCTACAGAATAAAATCTGTCTTAATCAAGTATTTAAGGATTCAAGTCCATTAGCTCAGTTTACCCTCCTCCTTCTAGCAATATTTTCTACGATGTGTCTATAACCTTTTCCTGACAGAGGCACTCTAAAAAATTAACATTTGACGACACATCAGTTTGGGAAATATGTATTCTAAATTTCTCTCTCATTCATATCGTACTGTACCATGTTAAAGTTTTTGAAAAGTCCTGTATTAAAGAAACCTGCCTGATTTTATGTCACTCAAACTTTCCAAACCTTTTGAACCAAACCGATTGGTCAAACACAGTCTTCAAAGAAAAATGTATTTAGCGAGACTGGGTGATATTGTCCTTCCAAATAACACACACCTACCCCTATTTCCTATCCGTGTGTACATTTGTGCAAGTTTGTGTGTGTAGGTGTCTTCTCAAAACATCCCCGCAGGGATGCTCTTCACTAACACCCTGACACAACATAATTGTGTCTTCCCATCTCCTCCCAGAGACTCCCCTATCACGTCTAAGCTGACAGTGATGTTCTCTCTACTCAAGATGTCTTCAGTCTCTGCTTATAAATACTTACCTGCCATTTATGTCTGGCATCATGTTGTTCATCATCTTTTACAAATCCAAGTTGAGAGTTTAAGTTTCTTGCAATCAGCCACCGCCGTTTAGTGAAATAAAAAAGCATCAACTGGGGGTAACCAGGCAGATGAACGAGACCTCACAGCCCAGGTCTGTTCTTCCTGGTGGTAGACTTCAGACAAGTCTCTCCCCTCGAAGCCCCAGTCCCTAGTGCGGTCCTCGGAACATCGCCTGTGGATTGGCTACCAGTACAAAGTAAGGTACTTCCTGGGCAGCAACCGGCATACAAAGAACACTCAACGAATATCATTCACATTGTTGTTGTCTCCCTCCTATGATGCCCGGCATTGGGTCTTTATAGTCAGGGAACAATTTTAGTCATTGGTTTAATTAATGTAATGATACTGTTTGCTCTCTGCAAAGTTCTTCAGCTTCTGTCATCCCATCTGTAATGTAGTGAGCCAGCCGTAGGCATAGGCAACCGAGTGGAGATCAGAATGTGCAAAGCATGTTGCAGGGACGAGACAGCAGCGGTGTGGGGAGAGGGCTGAGTCGAGGTGGGGGTCGGCGCACAGAATGTCTGGGGTGCTTAGCACCTGCCCCACGCCACAGAGCACATGGCTGCTTCTCCGCCCAAGCGCCGTGAAAATGGCATACAAATACCTTCTTGTCTTTCACCGTGTTTACTCTTCTTGATCTAAGAATGCCTGAAGAACATGCCGATGTGATCTTACACGACTAAGGGTGCAAAGGGGAATGATGATCTGTCCTAAAAGGAAGAGCATGCCTTGTCATTGTAATAGCTCAAATACCCCTTGTTCCCGACGCAGAATCTTCCTGAGAAAATAGTGGACATCATTAATGCCTTGCATACAGATTCCTCATTGTTTTTACTTGTGCTATTTCTTTGCACTTGGATGTAGAAGCAATAAATTTCCAGGGTAATGAAACTCACTTATCAGATTTCCTAGCATCAAATTTCATATTAGGAACGAAAAAAAAATCAGTCTAACTGGACTCAATATAGCTGTAAACCAATATATGTAAGCTGTATCAGAGATTAAGCCTTCATCATTGCATTTATAAGCTTCCCATTTCAGTCTGGAAAGAATAACAATTTTCCTAGCTGTTATTTAATGATGTGAAATATTCCTTAAAATAATACATTGAATCAATTCAGGCAACATTCAAAAGATCAAATATTTTCTCTGAAGGAAAAGCATACATCCAATAGAACATTTCCCCTTTAAAGATATATGTTAATTCCTAAGTTTTAAAGACAATGATTTTTTTTTTATTCTTTTGGTGATGCTATCATGAGTGCTAAAAACCAGTTTATGAGGCAATTTAAAGTTTCTCATTTAGCAAAAAAGTTCTTGCTCCAATGCTTTTTTCTTTAACTTGAGATCAAGTTCTGATACCATTTTAATATTACTTCATTTTACTATTCAATATTTCCATTTTTTCAACAAAATACTCAGAGGTTCATATTATTTGAGGGTTGCTGGAGGGGAGGTGGGTGGGGGACTGGGGTAATTTGGTGACGGGCATTAAGGAGGGCACTTGATGTAATGAGCACTGGGTGTTATATGCAACTGATGAATCACTAAATTCTACCCTGAAATTAATAATACACTCACTATATGTTAACTAACTTGCATTTAAATAAAAAAAAGGAAGGAAGGAAGGAAGGAAGGAAGGAAGGAAGGAAGGAAGGAAGGAAGGAAGGAAGGAAGGAAGAAAGAAAATGTGAATACAGAGTCTGAAAAGAAGCAGCAATAACCATACATGAATTTATGTGTAGCATTGCTGTGCTGGTTGGGAGAGTAGAGAATGGGGAAGCTACACTTTAATTATCAGCATCTCTATTTTATGTTTGAGTTTTTATAAACACAAGCATACAGCACAAATGCACACAATAAATGTATGTACAAGTTACTGCACATACTATGTATACTTAAAATTCTGATTAAAGCAGTTAGCAATGACTCTCATTTAGCAGCACGTAAAATGAGTAATTATGCTTGTTGAAAGACGCCAGCAAACAACTGTGAAAGTGCAGCCCATGGAATCACAACCTCCCAACCACAGGGAAGTTGGCGAGAGCAAAAATCAGAAAGTAGAAACTGAATCTGGCTCCTTATCAGTGTTCCCTCTCCAAGTGCGCTGTGATGTATTGTTTACAAGCCATGTTTTTAATTTATAGCGCCAGAGGTCCAACGTCCTTCCTGTGAAATGCACATGCCTGCAGATTTATTTTAACCACATTTTTTTAAAACATGCATGATGTGCTAGCCATTATATGGACATCTTCAATCCCACGCATCTGTACTGTGTCTCACTTGAACATTTGGACAAACAACTTCAATTTTAAACTCCTGGGTAAGGGAGAACTTTGTTTAAAACACACTTAAGGGCTGCATAATTGCACAGAAAGGTATTGTTTACATGTAGTTACGCACTAGTATCTTAAAAAGGTTTGTTGTTTTTTTTTTTTAACTCGTATTCAAATAAAAAGAGTTTGTAAAGTGGAAAAGAAAAAAGAAAGGAAAAGATAAAATAAGATAGAGAAGGGGAAAGAAAAAAGAAACAACCCTTTCTGTGGCCTAAGAGAAAATGGCACACTGAAGGGGAAGGAGCTGAAGTGCGAATTCATTGAAGAGTTGCCACTCACCTTTGTTGAACAAATTGCTTCGAGAACTTTGGTCAGTTACATTTTAGGTGAAAAGTTCCTTGTTTCTGAGCCTCCATTGTAGACGGCCAGACAAGGCTTTAAACAGTGTGTCCATTTATTGTTATATTTCAGAGGGGGGAAAAACAAAAAAAACACTTTACCGAACCACAATTTTTCCTTAATCAGTCAATGATTTTAATTTTTTTTTTTTCTTTAAAAATAGTCAATCCGGCTCCCAGCCCGCCCAGATTTCCAAACCGACCTGAACCGTGCACGAAAGTCTGCGATGGAAATTACGGCCCTGCCCGGTCCCTGCCACAAGGAGGCACTGCAGCCTGCTTTATGAGAGGGGCGAAATCTGGCGAAGTGAATATTCCACACAACTATGGCTCTGGTGTCATTCCCTATTTAATGGCTGTCAGTGAGGGGGAAAGACAACGTGGCGGGTAATTAAAACCAAATTGCAGGCAGGAGATGACTGCACAAGAATGATATTGTCATTAATACTGATTTAACATGCACCTGGGTAAGGTGAGGGAGAGCAGCAAGGGAATTCACACAGACGCCAGGGTTGCCTGATTTAAAGATGTAGTGTTTCCAGCTGAAGCATGTTTAAAAACTGAATAAAACCATCATATTATGACAGCAGAAATAAAACGGAAACAAATGTTCTACATATGTCTATTAAAAAAAAAAAAAAAAACAAGAAAGAAAGAAAAATCTTGCATTTCTTCCAGCTCCGTGGGCCAAGCATTCATCTCGTCCTCTGAAGTTAAAAAAGTATTTTTGCAGAAGTTTTCTCCCCCCTGTTGCTGGCTTCTCCTGTATGGGTTTGTAATCTGTTCATGTAGTTTACTGCTTTCATAAGACTGTGGACAGGGAACATTTGATTGAAGCAAACACCGTTGATTTACAGAAATCATATACTATGGGGGAAAGATTTCAATCCCAGAAATATTTCAGGAGAGGTATTTACCTCGTGGGATTCAGGGATTTTCCATTCATGGGGAACACCTTGCTAGGACGGTTGAAAGCTAGGACCCAGGGCTCCGAGACATGATCGGTAACGTCTATAGTATGAGGCACTTGGCTCCCTGCAGTGAACCCCCAAATAAAGAAGAGGATCACGTGCCTCTTAGTGCCCCTAAAATCATTTAGCTCTTTTACTTTTAGTGATAAGTGCAAAACCCAGACAGCAGACGCTAATCAGAGTTCCAGTGAAGCAGTCTATTTTGTTTAAGATATGCGAAATAATCTGGTGGATATTTCTACATTAAATATTTCCATATTATGACTGATATTAAAATTTACATCTGTTCCTCGGTAGAAGTAAAGTGCAGTGGTTTAGATCATGTACAAATTAAAAACAACCTCTTGTTTAAAGGATTATGGGTCATTTAAGGCAGAAAGTGTACTAAAATTAAATGTGTTTATAGAGAGGGAAAAATGGTTACAGTGACAGAGTTCAGCCAATGCCTGAAAACCCTGTGCTGATTGATAAATCTCCTTCGGGTTTCACCTTAAATGAAATGTGTGCATTATAGAAATGGTTATCCTTCTGCCCAGTGCCAAAAGAGATGAATCATTAGGGATGTCATGAAGATTTATAATCACACCATAAAGAAAGTAAATTCAAAGAGCATTCCTTGGGCAATAAAGAACATATTATAGAGAAAAAGCTCACTAAACAAGGTCAGGTAGGAAAAAATGATCAAATGTCATGGTTGCTGGATCTCGACAATGAGAGTGGTTTTCATACCCAAATCATGAATTGCAGAACAGTGTATCAGATCTTCTGAACTTTTTCCGGGCAAGGCTTGGCTGTTGACATTTTTAATGAGTTTTACATTTATTTACAGATTTTTATTTATGTACCTATTTGTTGGTCTGTGCCTTCACTGTTACGGATGGTAACGGGATTCCAGAGCTGGTAGACGCACAAGAAGTACCAGTAAGCCCGATAACGCTGGAAAACCTGGGTCGGAAATCAGAAATTTTGGCTTTATGAAAGAATACGCACATTTTGTGGTAGGCTTTGGATCCGCTATTGGCCACCGAGATTTTACAAGATAGCATGAGAAATGCAACCGAAAGGGGCTTGATTTCACTTGAACTTCATAAAATGCCAAAGAAATCCTTCTCCAACAAGGACACTTTCTGAGACCTCGACACTCCCTCATCGGAGGACCAAACCTGCCCAGCTCAGGCGGGGTGCTCCGCAGCCAGATCAACCATTGTTGAATGGACCCAGACTTCGGGGAGGAGAAGCTGTCCTTTGGACACCAGACAGAATCTCGTCTTCCAGTTCTGTTCTCACATTTGAACTGAAAAAGTCAGTGAAGCTCATCCCCACTCAAGTCTGAGGATTACCTGGGATCAGTGGCTTTTATGAGTGGAGGGGAAAAAAAAAAAAAAAAAAAAGATCTTTGTGGTCTCAAAGGAGAAATAACTTTAGAAGCGATGAGTTTCCTCACATTTCAGGCTGGACAAAAAAAAAAAAAAAAGAAAGAAAGCCCAGCGTCTGAAAGTCCAATTGTTCAGGAAACTTGCTGACATGAGAGAAAGGGACAATTCTTTGGAGGGAGCGAGATGCTTCGTTATAATTAATATTGACGTAAGGACAGCTCCGCGTGGCGGGTCTTCTTGCTCGGACTGGTCTGTACCAGGGGCCCAGGTGCTGGGGACGTGCACAGCGACCGAAGGATCCGCACTGAAGCTCCTTCTGGTTTTCACCCCATTTACTCCTCCATGGAACCTGGCACTCCCAAGCTCTTGCACTGTTCTCCCAGGTTGCCCGTGTAACAAATATAATTTTTCAGCAAGACGGCCGCTGCCAGAAGCAGGCTCAGATACGTCCATTTTAATTAAACATTTTACTTGCAATTACATTTCACAGTTTGCACATGGTGACACAGTTTCATCACACGGGCTTTCAGATTGCTGTATTAGTCCTGTTTTCCTCGGCAGGGAAATTTGTGTTGGTGAAAATGACTCACACAGGAAAAAGTCAGTTTTTTCTTTGACTTGACTTGACCGATGGAAAGTTATTTTCCAAAGAAACAGAGTAGCAGCGTTTCTAGACTTCGGGCTAGATTTCTGATTGTCCAGGCGCAGGGAGCCCTCCAATTAATAAACGGACAGTCATACCATAGCTTAGAGCAGAAGTAGCCTGCATGTGATGTTATGTATGCCCTTTACTGAGGTGAGAGAAGAATATGGCTATGCAAATTTACCGGTGGTGGTGTGCCAAGCGAAGCTTTAGAAAATAATGATTTTCACTAAAAGCTACCCCAAATGTATAATGTACCCTAAAAAAGCAAAGTAAGCCGACTTGATTCCTATCTTCCAGAAGCTTATAATACAAGACATACACTCACACAGATACTCATTTTGTTTCAAAATAATACATAAACACATATTTCAAGAACCTTTTTAGATGTCTCCAGATTAGGAAAATATCTTTACTGCAACAAGATAGGAAACTCATCCGTGGCCCTCTCTGGAACACCACTTGAATTATTTATCATTCCAAGAAGCAGGGAAGAACTTTTCGTCAGTGTGCAAGGGGCATAGCGTTTCATTTTAAGCAGATAAAATTGGAGAATAATGTTGCCCAGGCATCATCCTTTTAAATATGCAACTAAGAGGCAATTCCTGGAGGGGAAGGAATTTGTAGGAGACCATTTCCTGTCATTTAAAGTGAAACATCTGTAGGTTTTCATCCCCCCTCCCCACCCTACTCCCCAACTCAGACTTCTGACTAGAAATTAAGCAGGAGCTGAAATTCCCGTGGCCCAGACTGTTTTCTCTGTTGCTTCCCCTACTAATAGCCTCTATGGCAGCTGCTTGAGCTAAATCAGTCTGGCAGGGAAAGAGGTAAAGATAGGGAAAGGTTTAATCTGGATCTTCCGGTTTCATTTTTTAACAGTGATTTTTTTTTCTTTTTTTAAAAAATCATTATCACATGATATATCAAAGATGTCTTCCTTCCCTTCCTTCCTTCTTTTCCTTCCTTCCTTTCTTCTTTACTCCCTTCCTAAGAGAATAGACTTATAAATATATTTAGATATTTTTCGGTTATTTGCTTGTTACTATTTAGCGCTGTTTTAGAAGCATCATCTCTAAGAGAATTGAGGCCAGATTTTATATGGCATGAGATTTTAAAAGTCACATCTTTGTTATGGTGTGTGCTGTCTCATTCATGCTTATATTTCAAATACATTAAGGAACATGTTAAGAAGATATCTTCACAGAGTTTAGGTTCAAAAGCCCAAAGTCAGGAAAGTATTAAAAAAATGTACCAGGATAACCATGTTTGATGCTGAGGCTAAGGTTCAAGATCATCTGTGTGGGACAGTTTTACAAAGTTTACATTCTTTTTATTTTTTTTTTTAATAATTGCTGGCATGAGCTAAAACTCATGACAGCCACATGAGACAAGAGATTATTGTTTCTCAAATGAAGAGACCAAAGTACTTAGGCGAAGTCACACATTTGGATTGCGGGTGGAGAGATAACGTTTTACCTGACAGGCTGATCCACTGAGCCCCACGCCTCCCACAGAGCTGTGTGTGGAATGAAGAGCCAAGCACTACATCCCATTTAAGGAAATGAATTGTGCTCCTACACTAATCTCCGGAAAGACAAAGCCTTAAGGGATCAGCTGGACAAAAACTTCCCCCAAAAAGAGCTGTTGGCCACCCACAGGAAAGCAGGCCGATCTGAGCTTGGGATGCAGCACAGATTGAGAAAATTGATTCCCCACAGAACCTATGAAAAATACAGGGCTACACCCATCAGGCATTCATGCACGGATATATACATATGTGTGTAAACATGTGTCCATGTCTAGATAATGCAAAAACAGTCTTTGAGAATGATTACCCAATTCTGAAATTAACCCATCAATCCAACCAGGTAACCCTGGCAATTTTCTACCAAATGGCTCTCTTCTTTATTATTATTAACGTTGTCATTGCTGTTGTTTGTATTTTACCATTCTACTGGTTCAATGGCAAGCTGAGACCTCATGCTGTGTGTGTGAGAGCCCATGGTCATGGATGGGCAGGGTGACCATATGTCCCAGTTAACACGAGACAGGCCTGTTGAGCAAAGCCTGTTGTTTCAGTATAATTATAACAGCATCTCCTTCTCTCTCGAAAGTGTCCCAGTTTGAACAATTAATTATATGGACACTATGGATGAAAGACATTTGAAGTCACCCACATTTAAATGGTGACCTATGATTACCTGTACCTAAGGCATCAGATGGTCTCTAATGAGGCAAACCATGAAGGGTATTTCATAGCTCATTGAGCAGCTCTGCCATCTTCCTCAGGGGCTAGGCCAGAATGGGGGTGTGATGGGCCTGAAGGAAAAGCTAGTGGTTGACAGAGTCAGAACCGAAGCCTCAGTACTCTTCCCTTGGTACTTCCATGATTTTGGCCTTGTACTGCAACGGCCTTCATGGCGATGAGTCCATTGATCAAAGTAAACAGAGAAAATCATTTCTTTTTGTTGTGCTTCCATTTTCATATCAGCAAAATTGTAACAATACCATGTGGTTCTAAGGAGTAATTTATTACTAAACATCTATCCAGCTTGAAAAAAAGAAGAGTATAGATCTTTACCTGCCACTTAAAAAAGATCTATGTATTATCCATTCTTTGATAATTAAAAGGAGGATGTTTATATCTTTGAATTAATGAGCTATTTCAGGGATATTGTTGACAAATTATAAAAAATGCATTGGCTTTGGAGGGCCTGGGTAGCTCAGTCGGTTAAGCATTCGGCTCTTGATTTCGGCTCAAGTCATGATCTCAGGGTCGTGAGATGGAGCCCCACAATGGGCTCTGTGCTGGCACAGAGCCAGCTTAAGACTCTCTCCCTCTGTCCCTCCTCCCCCACCTCCAAAAAGGCATTGGCTTTAAAGAATTAGTTTGAAAATTAAAACCTTTAAAATGTTTTAATATCTTGTTACAGAATATTAGCCAATCATTGTGATTAGTTTTAAAGAGAAAGGAAAGACAGAAAAAATGAGAGAACAAGGGGAAGGAAGAAAAGAGGGAAGAACATGGGGGAAAGAAAGAGATATGTGGGGAAGGAAAGAAATAGGGGAGAGATTTTTCCTTCTCATGCCCATAAATCCAGCTATTTCTGCTTTTTAAGGGCCACACTTTCTTTAATTTTAAGGAAATAACAAATAATTGGGTTATATATCTAATCACTGAATTTGTACAGTGAAAATGATTATCCTAAACACTTAAATCTGCCTAGTCTCTTTCTTAAACACATTTTTAACCTATTTGTAAACTCTTGGAATGTTTTAATGTGCAGTATATAGTCATTCCTCTAATATAAATCTTTACAATTATTAGTTTTGCTTTCTTTTTTTTTTTTAAGATTTTTTTTTAAATTTATTTTTCAACAGAGAGAGAGAGACAGTGAGAGAGGGAACACAAGCAGGGGGAGTAGGAGAGGGAGAAACAGGCTTCCCGCTGAGCAGGGAGCCTGATGCGGGGCTCGATCCCAGGACCCCGGGATCATGACCTGAGCCGAAGGCAGACGCTTAACGACTGAGCCACCCAGGCGCCCCTAGTTTTGCTTTCAAAGAGCAATGCTGATCAATGGACTTGATTTAGCTCTGAAAATACGTTCAAATTCACACAGTCACTAAATGCATGATGGTATTTTTTTGAATATTTACCATTAGTTACTGGAAATACCAAACTCCACTAGTAAAGGTTCTTGAAGCGCTGTGCAATGGAAATATAAGATGAGCCCATGAGTGTAAGCTGTGAATGTATTTTAAAATTTTCTAGTAGAAAAAAGTAGAAACAGGTGAAATCACATTTTTTAAAAGATTTATTTATTTATTTTAGAGAGAGCATGTGCACGAGTGGGGGGAGGGGCAGAAGGAGAGAGAGAGAGGAAGCAGCCTCCCTGCTGAGCATGGAGTTTGATCCCAGGACCCTGAGATCATGAACTGAGCTGAAACCAAGAGTCAGACGCTCAACCAACTGAGCCACCCAGGTACACCAAATTCACTTTTAATAATATATATATTTAATCAGATTTATCTTGTATATTAAAATTTCACTGATCTATAAAAAATGTTATTGAGATATTTTAAATTCCATATTTTATTCTAAGTCTTCAACATCTTATATATTTTACATTTGTGGCACATTTCAATTTGGACTAGCTACCTTTCAATGACTCAGTAGTCACACATGCTCAGGGCTATTATATTGGACATTCAGAGTTCAAGCATGTAAGTCAGTAAAACATCTCATTATGTATTTTAAAAAAATTTTGTAGAATATTTTCTTAATTTATTGGCTATTATTATGTGGCTATGAATATTTGGATGTAAGATGTGTATATATTTTTTCATTTGTCTTGGGTAGATATCAAGGAATTGAAATTCTGGGTCATATGGCTAGTTTATGTTTAACTTCTTCAGAAACCACCACACAGTTTTCAAAAGTTGCTGTGTCATTTTACATTTCTTTTTTTTTTTTTTTTAAGATTTTATTTATTTATTTAAGACAGAGAATGAGAGAGAGCACATGAGAGGGGTTAGGGTCAGAGGGAGAAGCAGACTCCCTGCCAAGCAGGGAGCCCGATGCGGGACTCGATCCAGGGACTCCAGGATCATGACCTGAGCCGAAGGCAGTCGCTTAACCAACTGAGCCACCCAGGTGCCCTCATTTTACATTTCTATCAGCAATGGATAAGGGGCCCACTTTCTCCATATTCTCACTAACACCTGTTATTGTATGACTTTTTGATTATAATGATTCTATTGGGTATGTAGTACTATCTCATTGTGGTCTAGATTGACTTTTCCATAATGACCAATGATGTTGAGTACATTTCTAAGGGTTTATTAGGCCTTTGGTGAAACTTTTATTGAAATATTTGACCATTTTTTTAAAGATTTTGTTTATTTACTAAGACAGAGAGAGACACAGTGAGAGATGGAACACAAGCAGGGGGAGTGGGAGAGGGAGAAGCAGGCTTCCCGCCAAGCAAGGAGCCCTGATGTGGGGCTCAATCCCAGGACCCTGGGATCATGACCCAAGCTGAAGGCAGACGCTTAATGACTGAGCCACCCAGGTGCCCCTGACCATTTTTTTAAATTAGAGTTTATCTTCTTATTACTGAAAGGTTGTAAGAGTTCTCTAAATACTTTGGATCTAAGTTTTTTGTTTTGTTTTGTTTTTGTTTGTTTGTTTTTATCAGATATATGATTTAAAAGTATTTTCTCCCAGGCTATGACTTCTTTTTTTCATCCTCTTAATTAATGTCCTTTGAAGCAGAATTTTTGAATCTTAATGAAGTTGAATTTATCAAATTATTCTCCTATGTACTAAGATTTTGGTATCATATCTAAGAACATTTTGTGCATTTGAGAGTCAGAAAGATATTCCTGAACAAGTTGAAATCTAGAAGTTTTATTTACTGTTTAGCTCTTGCATTTAGGCCTATGATCCATTTGAGTTAGTTTTTGTCTAGTGAGTGAGGTAAAAGTCAAGCTCGTTTGCGACAGTTGGGTGGCTCAGTCAGTTAAGCGTCCGACTCTTGATCTCAGCTCAGGTCTTGATCTCAGGGTCATGAGTTCAAGCCCCAGGTGGGTGTGAGGACTACTTAAAAAAAAAAAAAATGAAGCTCATTTTGTATCTATTTGTCCTAGCAATATTGTTGAAAAAAAATATTTTTTTTAAGATTTTATTTATTTATTTGAGAGAGAGAATGAGATAGAGAGAGCATGAGAGGGGGGAGGGTCAGAGGGAGAAGCAGACTCCCTGCCGAGCAGGGAGCCCGATGCAGGACTCGATCCCGGGACTCCAGGATCATGACCTAAGCCGAAGGCAGTCGCTTAACCAACTGAGCCACCCAGGCGCCCTGAAAAAAATTATCTTTTCCTGATTGAAATACCTTGACACCTTTGTCAAAAAAAAAAAAAAGAAAAAAAGAAAAAAAGTTATTAACCATAGATGTAAAGGTTTATTTATGGAATTTCAAATCTGTTCCATTAATCTAAATGCTTATTATTGCAAAATCACAGAACTGTCTTGATTATTCTGCCTTTATAATAATCTTTCTTACAAGGTAGTATGGTAGGCAAAATCCTAAAATGGCCAAGATCTCCTGCTCTAATCCCTGGGACTGTGAATATGTTAAATATCAAAACTTGATTATTTTATATCACATGGCAAAAGTGGCTCTGCATATGTGATTAAGGTTACTAATCAGTGGACTCTAAATTAATCAAAAGTGAACTCATCTGGCTGAATCTATTCTAATCATGTAGTGCTTTTTGAGCACAGAGTATTCTCTGACAGATAGTAGAAGAAATCCTCTGAGGGAGACTTCACATGTGGGAAAGATGTGGCACACTTTTGCTTCCTAAGGATGGAGAAGGCCATGAGACAAGAAATGCAGGTGGGTTCTAGAAGGACTGAGGGGCCCCTGACTGACCGCCAACATGGTGACAGGCACATCAGTTCTACAGCAGGAAGAAGGTAAATTTCTCCAAGAACTGGAATGAGTTGTAAGAAGGACTCTGAGGTCTAGTTGAGAACAAAACTGGCCAACACTCCAAATTCAGCCTCGTGAGACATTGGGCAGAGAACCCAGCCATGTCATGCTGGACTTCTGATGTACATAGCTGTCAGCTACGAAATGGCCTTTTATTAAGCATCTAATTTTATGATAATTTCTAACAGGCAAAAGAAAACTAACCATGGTAGTATAGCTCTTCCAACTTTTATGCTCATCTTTTAAAAAAGTGTTTTGGATGATCTAAATACTTTACATATCCATATACATTTTAGGTTTGACTAGTTAAATTCCACAAAGAGGTCTGCAAGACTACATTGAATTGGCAGGTCATTATTTTAATAAAATTAAATCTTTCAACTGATAAATATTAAATATATATTCATTTATTTAAATCTTTTAAAAATTCCTCTTAGTAGTCTTTTTTAATATAAAAATCTTGCAATATTTTTATTAAATTTATTCTTAAACCTTTGATTTCTTTCAGTGGTATTATAATGGAATTATTTTCTTAATTTCAGTTTTGAATGGTTCCTTTTATACACAGAAATGCCATAGATTTCTGAATATTAAGCTTATATTCTCTGCACTTGCTAAGTGTGTTCATTAGTTCTAGTAGTTTTGGGATGGATTGCTTAGAATTTTCTCTGTATAGGACTAAGTCATGTGCAGATAAAGACAGTTTTACTTCTCTTTTCCAAATCCAATGTCTTTACATTTTTTTTTTCCTTTTCCTTATTGCACTTGCTTGAATTTCAAGGAAAAAGTCGAAGAGAAGTGGTGAGACTTGACATCCTTGCCATGCTCCCAGTCTTAGAGGTAAATAATTCAGTGCTTATTAAGCTCGACATTAGTTTGTGGTTTTGTTTCTTCATAAAATTGGAACAATCCATTTTATTCTCAATTTTCTGAGATATTTCATCACAAATGTGTATTGAATTTTGTAAAGCACTTCTTCTGCATCTATTGAGATAATACTATGTGTTTTGTTCTTCATTCTAACAATATGGTACAATCCATTAATTGGCTTGTTAATCTAAGCTTGCGCTCCTGGAATAAACCCTACTTGTCATGATGTGTGATGCTTTTTATATGTTGCTGGATTCAGTTTACTAATAATATTTTGTTAAAGATATTCATGTCACTGTTTATGATGGATACTGGTCTATCGTTTTCTCTTCTTATGATTCCTCCTCGCTTTCAGAGTAACAATGACTTTATAGAGTAGGTTAGGACACATTTCCTCTCCCTTTGTTTCCTGAAAGAGCTTTTGAAAAATTGGTGTTCTTTAAATATTTTATAGTATTCACCCAAGAAATCCTCTGAGCCTGGATTTTCTTTTTGGAAATATTTTTATTGTTTTTAAAGTTTTTATTCAAATTCCAGTTAGTTAACATGCAGTATACTATTATTTTCACGTGTACAATATAGTGATTCAACACTTCCTTACAACACCCAGTGCTCATCACAACAAGCACCCTCCTTAATTGCATACTCAATTTCTTTAATTGTTGATTTATTCAAATGTTCTATTTCTTTATGATTCAATTTTGGCAATTTATATCTTTTTTAAGATTATGTCTATTTCAACTGCATTGTCTAATTTTTTTGACATATACTTAGTCATCATATTTTTTTGTAATAATATTAATTTTGTAGCGTTGTGCTAAGGTCTATTCTTTCATTTCTGATTTTGAAAATTTATATCTTGTCCCTTTTTTGTCCTGTTGGTTTAGCTAAAAGATATTCAAGGATTGTCGATATTTTTTTGACCTTGTTAAAAAACCAACTTCGGAGTTCATTGATTATTTTTGTCCCTTTTCTGTTTTACTCACTTCTAATCTCTATTACTCTTTTTATTTTGCTAGTCTTGGCTTTAGTTTGATCTTCTTTTTCTAATTATTTAAGGTAAAAACTTAGATAATTAATTTGAGACTTTTCTTCTCTTCTAAAACTAAAAAGTTCCAGCTAAGTGATGCTTTAGCTGCATTTATGCAAATTTTTCATATGTTATACATGCATTTTCACTCAGTTAAAAATATTTTCTATTTCTTTGTGCCTTTTTCTTTAATCCATGGGTTACTTAGAATTGTGTACATTTTCAAATATTTGGAGATATTCCAGATTTCTTTCTTTTTTTAATTTCTAATTCCTTTGTGATCAGATAACAAATTTTATGTGAATTTATTAAGACTTATTTGGGGGTGCCTCATTGGCTCACTTGGTAAAACATGTGACTCTTGATCTCAGGGTTGTGAGTTCGAGCCCCATGTAGACTGTAGAGATTACTAAAAAAATAAAAAAAATAAAAACTTAAAAAAAAAAGACTTGTTTTGTGGCCTAGCGTATGGTATACCCTAGAAAATGTTCCACTGTAAAACTTTTTTTTTTTTTTAAAGATTTATTTTTATTTGAGAGAGCGAGAATGAGAGAGAGTACATGAGAGGGGGAAGGGTCAGAGGGAGAAACAGGCTCCTCGCTGAGCAGGGAGCCCGATGCGGGACTCGATCCAGGGACTCCAGGATCATGACCTGAGCCGAAGGCAGTCGCTTAACCAACTGAGCCACCCAGGTGCCCCTCCACTGTAAAACTTGTGGTTAAGTCTTCTAAATTTTTTTTTTATCCCTTGGTGTTCTCAGTTATTTTGAGTGGGTATTCAAGTGTCCAACTATTCATGAAAAAGTGACACTATTGTCATTCAATTTTGTCAGGTTTGTTTCATATTTTATTTTATTTTATTTATTTTTATTTTTTATTTTTTTAAAGATTTTATTTGACAGAGAGAGAGAGAGACAGTGAAGAGGGAACACAAGCAGGGGGAGTGGGAGAGGGAGAAGCAGGCTTCCCACAGAGCAGGGAGCCCAATGTGGGGCTCGATTCCAGGACCCTGGGATCATGACCTGAGCTGAAGGCAGACACTTAACGACTGAGCCACCCAGGTGCCCCAATTTAATTTAATTTAATTTAATTTAATTTAATTTAATTTAATTCTATTTTACTTGAATTCTAATCTCACATATTAACACTGCATTTTCACATCAAAATCTCAGGATAGGCAAGATGTGTAATTATCTGGCACTAGACAACACGAGTATACCTCCACTAATTGTTCCTCAGGATCAACAAACAAATATGGCAAGTATGTGGAGCTGACTTTCGTCTATAAGACCCATAGACGTAAGACACAGAGACTGCTCAACCAAAGACAGTCAAAATCACTGTTTCATGTATTTCAACTGGTATGTTTCCTGATACACTGAACTTTTATCAGAATGAAATGTCTTTTCTTGTTTCTAGTAATATCTCTTATTTCAGTCTCTTTTTTTAATATATACCTATTACTATGGTCACTCCAGCTTTCCTACGGTTACTGAAGATTGTTGTCACCTTTTTTTTTAAGATCTCATTTATTTATTTGACAGAGAGAGACACAGCAAGAGCAGGAACACAAGCGGGGGGAGTGGCAGAGGGAGAAGCAGGCTCCCCGCGGAGCAGGGAGCCCGACGCGGGGCTCGATCCCAGGACTCTGGGATCATGACCTGAGCCGAAGGCAGGCGCTTAACGACTGAGCCACCCAGGTGCCCTGATTGTTGTCACTTTTGTTCATTTATTTGTTTAGTAGTTTTCCTTGGCTAAATCTGCAATCTCTTTCCTCTATTGTATGCAGTTTCTGATGTCTTTGTTCATTTTTATTCTTGTTCTACCTATGAATTGTCCCTGTGTTGACATAGCTCAGTGGTCAGCCATTGCCCATGAACTTACACGTGGTTAGGGGAACATATCTGAAGTTTAAACCATTTTCATGCTTGGCTCATCTTTTATTTCCCACTCATACTTTCCACTTCTCTATGTGTGTGTACAACTGCTATTTGCAGAACTTGTACGGAAGACAAAATTAAAAAGAAAAATGAAAAAAAAGGGCAAAGATTTTATAGGAAAATTCAAACCAAAAAATAAAGAGAATCATAGTATTGTCACAAAGATGATTTCATCAGGAGTCATTAAGCAAGAAAGAAGTCATTTTGTATTTATATTTAAGGTACCATCTATAATGGCCATAAAAGCAATAAACAATCATATGCCAAATAACACAAAATGCAAATCCGTTATCAGAAATATAAGGAAAATGAACAGAAACACATTTATTGTGGGAGATGTTGAGACACATTTTCAGGTATTTCAAAAATATATACCCCCCAAAAATATATACCCCCCCACAGTTATATAGGAAAAATGCAAGAAATATGCTAAGGTTGATTTAATATATATTTATTGCTCCTTACTACCCTATACAAATAAGGGCTAAGATTGCCTGAAGGTCTGTTCAGTGAGGGTTATTCAAGGTGTGCTCATAACAATTTGAGAGCATTACTTCTATTACGTTTGTTTGACAGATGAAGAAAAAAAAAGAAAAAAAAAAACTGAGACTGGAGAGATCAGTTATTTTCCCTGGGTTGGGTAGCTAACAAATGCTATAATAATATACAAACTCAGGACTGTCTATGCCAGAAGCCTCAAAGTACACATTATACAGGAAAATTCAGATGAACACATTACAAAAGAAAAGAAAGCTAGAAACTGATAACTTTTTTTTAGCCCCAAAATTATAACCTTTCAAATGTTAAACTGAAGAACATTTTCTAAATATCTAACAAATCAGGAGTATATTAAATCTACATCTGCATACTTAAAAATAAGAAAAATCAGAGCTAAAGTGATCCAAAAGTACATTAGAACCAAAACTATAAAAGACATGTAAATTGTAATATTAAATATATTAATTATGAAGGAATATTTTACATGAATAAAATATTTAACTAAAGAACTTAGAAAATATCTGCAACGGGAGCATAAGGATAACAGGAAATTTTAATTAAGAAAATAATAGAGGGGCACCTGGGTGGCTTAGTCGGCTAAGTGTCTGCCTTCTGCTCAAGTCATGATCCCAGGGTCCTGGGATCCAGCCCAGGGTTGGGCTCCCTGCTCAGTGGGGAGTCTGCTTCCCCCTCTTCCTCTGCCCCTCCCCTCTGCTCATGCTGTCTCTGTATCTCAAATAAGTAAATCAAATCTTTTAAAAAAAGAAAAGAAAGGAAAATTAGTAAATTCAGATTACTCCATAAAAAGTAACAGTCATAAAAAAAGCCCTCTACAAACCTGATCGTTTCAATACAATTGCAATTAAAATTCTAAATGAAAATTTTGGATACCATGACAAAATAAATCTAAAGTTCTCTCATGTGAACAAATAATGGAAATATGCAGCAATAGACTGAAAAAGAATAATAAGGATGATCAAATAACGTGTTTTCAAACATACTGAAATGTCATCAAAGCATCATACCTCAGTCAGAGTTCCAAAGTAGATATTCTGTTCAGTAGAAAGAGACAGCCCTGAAGGAAAACAATCCCACATGGGAATGAAATGCATAATAAAAATGGCATATAAAATCTCTGGAGAAATGTAGATTAGTCAATAAAGATGATTTTTTTCCCCTTTACAGTACCTTTGTTTACATTTTTATGTTTTCAAGTAATTGTTATTAAATTTAAGAAAAACAAAATTGGAAAATAAATTTACATGCATGATAGCATTAGAGCTCTTCATTGTAATATATAAGCAGAAGTTATAAATATATATGTAATGTATATTTATATTAAATTATGAAATGTAAATTTTATTTACTAACTTGTCAATAAATAATAAGCTCTCCCACAGGGAAAAGAATATAAACACTATATAAGAAATAAAAGATACAAATGACTAATTGATTTCAGATAGAATTTTAATGTTACTAGAAATTTTTAATGCCAGTCTTTTGCTAAATCTTCCAGAAAGTAGAAATAAGGACATATTCTCTAACTTAGACAGTGAGACTACTATAACCTTAATTCCAAACCTGAGGACAGTCAAAATGGGAAAATTCATAGTAAGTCTTCATAAAAATAGATCCACAAAAACAAAGCGAAATATTGGTAAATTCAGCCCAACAATACAGGAGATAAATATACAAGACAAAGTTGACTTTATTTCTGGAATGCAAGGATGGTTTAATATTTTTAAACTATTCAGTGTAGTTGACCTAAACAAGATGACAAAAGAAATAAATATTATATTGTCACCCTCAAAAATTCAGTAAAAATACTTGATAAAAGTTAAGATCCATTCATTATAAAAATCATATACAACCTAGGAATATAAAGTCACTTTCTAAATCTGACTAATGCCATCTGCAAAACCTAGAGCAAATGTAGTTATTGATAAAATGTTAATAATGTCCTTCTAGAATCAGGGGTAGAGAACAAGGATGTCTATGATTTTCACATTTCTTAAATATCATGCTGAGTGTCCTACCCAGTGCTAGATTAAAGTACAGGAGAGGAAAAAAAGTCATTATTTGCAATTGATATAATTATGGCTATGAATGATACAATTATCTATATTATTATATTAATATACATATATTTACATGGTAATTAAAATATGGATATTATATTAGCAGTTTATTAGTAGTTTTCTGTAAATAAGCTCAATGTACAAACATAAAATGTGAATTCATATACCACTATGTTAGAAAACAAAATTTTTTAAAGATATGATTTATAATAGCATCAAAATATTAAATGCTAGGAATGATTCTAATAAAAAATGTTCAAGTCATCTATAAAGAAAACTATAAAACATACATAAAAAGTATGACATGAATGTGTAAGAGAACATATTTATGTATTGAAAGACCCATTATTGTAAATATATAACTGTTACTAAATTGTTCTATAGATTCAATTAAATTCTAATCAAATACTAATAGGGTGTGTATGTAGAACTTCGTAAATGGATTCAAAGATGTATATTGAAAATATAAAAGACCAAAAGTAGACATGCTAGTCATAAAAAATAAAAATAAAATGTTCTATTCCAAAGCAAAACATATAAAATTATAGTAATTAAGACACTATAGTATTAGAAATAAGGATAACAGAATTTATTAAACCTGACAGATCAGAAGTAGGAAAAATAGGTATGTGTTTTCCTCTCACATTATTCCTCTTAATAAAGATCTCAAGATGTATAGGCTGGAGGAAATTATAATCACATGAATTTCACTACTTTTAAATAGGTAATTGTATGTACCAATGATTGTGTTAGGAGCTTGAAGTACATACTTGATTTGCTACTCACAACTCACAATATGAGTTACTATTATATCCCCAGTTAGGGATCATGGCTGGAAATGGCATTCCACAGTATCTCCCACCTCTCCCACTGAAAGCCATTGAATTGATTGGCGTAGGTGAGTGAGAGTTCTTCATCCAGGCACAGACTGATTCACCTCCTTTTGAGTAGATCAGTTTACTAGATGGGAATGAAAACTTTGCTTATTCTTATTCTGATTATAGGTTTTAACTATGAGTTAGATTACTCACCTAAAATGAATTTTAAGTTTTTTTCCTATGCATGGAAAAAAATATTTGAAATAAAAATAACTCAAATTAATGTGAAGATTTCTACTTAATTATAGTTTTTTAAAAGTTCTCTTTGGGCACTAGGAAATGAGAGGTTCAGTACCAAAGGGGAAAGTGCATACTATATATTTTGGAGCCCAATAGAGATACTGAAATTATCTCTATGTTTGCTATGGTGTGGGCTGCATCATGGGTCATGCTGCCTTATTTTTAGACATTATTGTAGCAGGGAATACCATCAGTTTAATTATAATGAGGAGCTTGCTGATATCAAAAGGAATAATCCATCCAGAGCTTTCATAAAAATAAAAAATAGTTTAACTTTGTAAGACTCTCAGTCTTATCTTTCCAGAGTTTTTATCTTGCTGCATGTAAACTCAAATTTAGCCATAATCTATTATTTACATTTTTGTCTTACTCTCTAATTTTTGCCATCAGATAGTCAAGCATTATAAAATTGAACAGCTTGAGATTAGTATTCAAGGGTTTAGTCAGAAAAGCTTTACTCTCAAATACCATATTATAGTTTAGCTATTTATCCATAATCAAATTTATAGTAATTATATAAAATGCATAAGGATTTTAAATCTATCCTTCATGTAATCTAATTTATATTTATAACTTCATAATTATATTATATGCCAATGATTATTAGAATCTTACATATTGAGAATGAACAATGGATTAAAGATAGACTTTTATTTTTTCCCAGGTTATTCAATCTCACTAATTATACATTTAATAATGATCAATTATAAGTTAATGTACATAATTGTTTTATTAAATCTAAATCATAAACACTTATTTAATAATCTAAGTTAGTGTTGCCCTTTCATATCTTTTAGCAAATTAGAGTTGCATTTGCTCACCTAAATTTTTGTTTTAAATTCTCTCTTGTTCTGCTTACTGCTTTTGTCTTGAATTTTGAATACAACAACCTATCCACTCTGACAAAACAAAATAGGGAGAATGAAACTTTAGATTTCAAAATGACTATTTGAATCTATTTTGTTTGCTGGTCTATTGCCTGAGTGCTGGTATATCTATGAGAGAAAATTAATACTATTTAGTATGAAGTGGTATAATCATACTTCGAAGAAAAACAGCTAACCTTGATGTAGCCAGAGCCTACTTTAGGCTTTTCACATCACCATCTCATTTTACCCTTAAACAACCCTGATGGGTAGGTTCTATTATTATTATTCCCTTTAAGGGAAGAGGAAACTGAAGCATGGGGAAGTTAATTAAACTTTCTCAAAGTCCAACAGGCAGTGAGTGGGAGAACCAAGCATCCTAAAGCACTGTTCTTTTCCCATGGCTGTCGTTGTCAGCTTGAACTTATAGGAGCTTGAAGTTTGAGAGATACACATGTAAATTATTTGTCACCTCTATGTGGTATTTTTCTATTAAAGAACTGTAACTGTTGGGTCTCCTGGGTGACGCATTCGGTTAAGCATTGGACTCTTGGTTTTGGCTCAGGTCATGATCTCAGAGTCGTGAGATCGAGCCCTGAGTCAGGCTCCATGCTCTCAACATGGAGTCTGCTTGAGATTCTCTCTCCCTCTCCCTCTGCCCCTCCTGCTCATGCTCTCTCTCACTCTCTCTCAAATAAATAAATAAATAAATCCAAAAAACAGAAACAAACTATAACTGTGTTTCTTGCTGTATAACAAATGTTTCTAGTTAAGATATGTCAGAGGGAGATTTCCCATTTATTAAGCCATATATGATTCTTGAATTCTATTTGTAGTATTCACTATAAGCTCATCACAGCTGTGTTTTTCTTTCATTTCAAATGGAATTAGAAGACCAAAGCTGATGTGGGCTTTTTTGTCTTTGTGTATTTTTTTTTAATTAATTGTTAGTGCAGTTTGAGTTTTGAAGAAAAATTGAGCAGAGAGTAGAGAGTTCTACCTACAGCCCCGCCCCTACTCCCCCACCTCAGCACACCATTTCCCTTATTATGAACATCCTGCATTCCTGTGGTGCATTTGTTACAACTATTGTACATTATTATTAACTAAGGTCCTTAGTTCACATTAAGGTTCTTTCTTTGTGTTGTACACTTCTATGAGTTTTGACAAATGCATAATGACATGTACCCATGATTATGGTATCATACTGAATAGTTTCATCACCCCCAAAATTCCCTGTTCTTCACTTTTTCATCCCTTTCCTCCCCTTCCCCAAGCACCCTGGCAACCTCTGATCTTTTAACTGTCTCTATAGCTCTGTCTTTTTTCAAAATTTCATAGTTAGAATTATATAGTGTGTAGGTTTTTCAGACTGGTTTCTGAATAAAATACATTTAAGATCCCTTCATGTCTTTTCATGGCTTGATAGTTCACTGAGTAATATATGGAAGTGTTGAATCACTCTATTGTACATCGGAACTAATATAACTCGGTATGCTAACTACACTGAAATTAAAATGAAAAACAAAACAAAACAAAAACCAAAAAACCTGCATACAAACCAAATGCGTTTTCAATGATTGAAGTAGGTACTGGAGTAAGAATGAATTAAGGCAATGATAAATCCAAGAAAGTGGATCAATAAAAGGGGGGAGGAGTTTTAAAATGTTCGCATATGTGTGTGTGTATTCCCACTCTGGAAGAAAAATGGAGAATGCTCCTCTAAGCTTTGTACACACAATTTTCATAGTTATTGAGTATAACACAGTAAAGCAGCCTTACTCAAGAAACTAATTTGACAAAGATGTGGAGGAGGAAGACAAAACTGTCGTGTACTTCTTTTTGCCAAATACCATGCAAAGCACTTAATGTGTACTCTCATGCCATCTTCCTAATGACCCAGTGAAGGGAGCACTATGTTACTTTAAAGACGAGGGATCTGATTGGGGCACCTGGGTGGCTCAGTCGTTAAGCGTCTGCCTTCGGCTCAGGTCATGATCCCAGGGTCCTGGGATCGAGCCCCACATCAGGCTCCCTGCTCAGTGGGAAGCCTGTTTCTCCCTCTCCTACTCCCCCTGCTTGTGTTCCCTCTCTCACTGTGTCTCTCTCTGTCAAATAAATAAATAAAATCTTAAAAAAAAAAAAAAAAAAGATGAGGGATCTGAGATTCAGAAAGGCTCAAACAAGATAGAAAGTAGATTGCCTTTATGGAAAACAAGATTCTGGGGCACCTGGGTGGCTCAGTCGTTTGGGCCTCTGACTCTTGACTTTGGCTCAGGTCATGATCTCAGTGTCCTGGCATCCAGCCCCACGTTGGGCTCCGGGTTCAGCGGGGAGTCTGCTTGTCTCCTTCTCTCCCTCTCTCTTTGCCCCTGCCCCACCCCACTCACCTGCTCTCTCTCAAGTAAGTAAATAAATCTAAAAAAAAGAAAACCAGATTCAATCTAAAGCCAAAAATGTCTTTTTCCACTTTCTCTTTTAAGAAGCTTCAAGCTTCAGGGGCGCCTGGGTGGCTCAGTCAGTTAAGCATCTTGCTTGGGCTCAGGTTATCCCAGGGTCCTGGGATCACTCTGAATCTGGCTCCTTGCTCAGCAGGGAGTCTGCTTCTCCCTCTCCTTCTCCCTCCCTCCCCCGCCGGCACTCATGCTCTCTCTCTCAAAAATAAAATAAATAAAAACTTAAAAAAAGAAACTTCAAGCCTCAAAGTTATTTTAATATTAGAATGTTAACAAAGAGGGGTTCCTCTGTTTGATTGCCCTTGTCCTAGATATAGCATATTTATATACTGAATAACACAAAGTGAGTATACATTTAGTATATAGCATCTTTCCATTCAAAGAGAATAGTCACTAATCTGTTAATACAGAACAAGACATGAAATATCTTAATATTTGAATGCTGGTGATTACTAAAACAAAACATTACTGTGTTAGCTATAATAGTGATCCCCTAAACTGGTCCTATTTTAAATGACTTTTGGAATGATGTCCTAATTTTTAATTAGATAGCCAATATTTTATAATATGGAGCACATAAAATCTGAATGTTACCAACAGTTCTCTTAAGCTTTTACATTTATGAATTGGCCTCAGAGTCAAGTTGTTTGACTACAAGTAATCCCATGAAATAAGCTTTCACCCTTAAATATCATGCATTTTAAAACTTTTAAAATTATAATCAATTATGCTTTTAAAAAACATCAAAAAAGGGGTGCCTGGGTGGCTCAGTCAGTTAGGGGTCTGACTTTGGCTCAAGTCATGATCTTGGGGTCCTGGGATTGAGCCCTGCATCTGGTTCCACACTCAGAGGGGAGTCTGCTGTCCCTCTCCCTCTGCCTCTCTCCCCCCACTCACCCCCCCAGCTCATGTGCTCTCTCTCTCTCAAATAAATAAATAAAATCTTTTTTTTTTAAAGCACCAAAATAGTAAAAGCATAATTTGAGTCATTTCAGAGAAGCAGTTACTTTGACAAAATCATTCACACTTACTACAGGGAAAGGCATTTTTACACACAACAAGCCTGGATGTCTGCTATCAGCTCCCTTCAGAGAAATGCCTCCCAGAAGGTCTCCAGACTTGACAGAAGATGAATTCAGTTCACTGCATCAGGCCTGCTGACCTGGCCCCCAATGAGATACATTGACTCATTTTGCATCCTTGCTTAATATCTTCTCAGGTGCCAGACTGAAGAGATGGTATCTGGAAGGTGATTTGGTAAAAATGGTGGCAATTAATGGATAAAGAAGATGTGGTATATATATACAATGGAATATTATGCAGCCATCAAAAGGAATGAGATCTTGCCATTTGCAATGACGTGGATGGAACCGGAGGGTATTATGTTGAGTGAAATAAGTCAAACAGAGAAAGACATGTATCATATGATCTCACTGATATGAGGAATTCTTAATCTCAGGAAACAAACTGAGTGTTGTTGGAGTGGGGGTTGGGGTGGGAGGGATGGGGTGACTGGGTGATAGACACTGGGGAGGGTATGTGCTCTGGTAAGCACTGTGAATTGTGCAAGACTGTTGAATCTCAGATCTGTACCTCTGAAACAAATAATGCAATATATGTTAAGAAAAAAAAAAAGAAGAAGAAGAAGAAGGTAGCGGGAGGGGAAGAATGAAGCGGGGGAAATCGGAGGGGTGGACGAACCATGAGAGACGATGGACTCTGAAAAACAAACTGAGGGTTCTAGAGGGGAGGGGGGTGGGAGGATGGGTTAGCCTGGTGGTGGGTATTGAGGAGGGCACATTCTGCATGGAGCACTGGGTGTTATGCACAAACTGAATCATGGAACACTTCATCTAGAACTAATGATATAATGTATGGGGATAAAAAAATTAAAAAAAATGGTGGCAATTTAGCAGCAATCTCTGTGGTTACTGTACCCCAATGGGAGTCATTCCGTTCCCTAGTAAGTAAGAGTTTTGATCAAACATCCAAGTAGGGAGGCTTATGCACTCAACATGGAGTTAAGTTGAAGAGATGGGTAAAACACACAGAGCTTATTCCAATCTAACCGGCAGTGCTCCGCACAAGATGTGATGTGGGTTTCCAGTGAAATGAGGCACTGCGGCCAGGGTTTAGATTTAATCACATCTGCCGCTCCATCAGTGTTCTTTCTCTTTGTTGTTTCCTATTTGGGCAAGAGCTTATAAACTGACAGGGGTACAGAATTGTGAGTGAGACAAGTGATAAACAAAGACAGAGAAAATGAAACTGAGCTCTCTTTCTTGCCTTTTCTCATTGTTCTTAGTCAAAAAGCAGAAACATGTTGATGTCCAGAACCTTATGAAGGGATATTCACATTTTCATTTGTGAGTCTAATGACTTTTTTACAAATTATTTTGGAGAGTAAAGAGGGGAAACATGTCTTTATCTTCAGAACACAGCAAGCAAAATATGTAAAACATACTGAAGGTAAAATCACAGGAAAGGGAATTTGAGTCCATAAAAATGACAGAATGCACCCAAGCTTAATTAATTAATTAATCAATTGATTAATTAATTAATTATTAAACAGACTTCAGTGAGCATATACTGAGTGCTGTCTCCTTTCCCTAATGAGATGGAAAACTTAGTGACACAAAAAGCTAAAACAAGCAGAGGTGGATTTACTGTGGAACTCAAACAAAACACCAAAACCCCACAAATTTCAGAGCAAATTGTGTGGTCATTTTTTTTTTTTTTTGTAAAATTTGTAAAAGAAATTTCAATTGTAGGGCACCTGGGTGGCTCAGTTGGTTAAGCGACTGCCTTCGGCTCACGTCATGATCCTGGAGTCCCGGGATCGAGTCCCGCATCGGGCTCCCTGCTCGGCAGGGAGTCTGCTTCTCCCTCTGACCCTCCCCACTCTCATGTGCTCTCTCTCCCTCATTCTCTCTGTCTCAAATAAATAAATAAAATCTTTAAAAAAAAAGAAATTTCAATTGTAATTGACTATTATTTTCCATTACATCCTCTGTTATATTTCCCTATAGCTGTTAAATCACTGAGGGGTCCTTGGGCATTTTGGGAGATTTGATTACAGGAAAGTTGAACATATTGTTTCATTTAGATTGAGTCTAATGGGAAATATATATATATATGTATATATATATGTATACATATATATTTCATTTATTTGTTCAAAATATATATATTTAATAGATAAATATATAAAATATATACATATGTATATGTGTATATGTATTTAATAAATATATGTAAAATACATACACACAACTACCTCCTTGTTTAGGCATAAGTGTACTATTATTGGAACAGCTTCCAAGGATACTTCTCTATCCCATTTTGTCAATTCACCCAGCTTTGTGACACAGAGTTCAGTCCAGAGGACCTATCTTGGTATGAACAAGTCTTATGGCACCTGAAATATGTGGCCAGAACAAGGGTATAAGAATTGAAGTATACAAAACCAGAAATGAGAACTTCTTTAAGTCAGTAAACATATAAACCCATAAGCAATGGATTTTTTTCTTATCAATGCTTAGTCAGAACAAAATTTTTATTCTGTCAGTTATATAACTGAGAATATAGTACACTTAATTGTAAATGCAGGAAATATTTTTTCTTTTCTTTTTTTTTGAATGAGATTTTCACAAAATGAAAGGTACCAGAATCCCTGTGTTTGCTGGACACGGATCTGAAGCAGTACTATTATGGGGAAATCTATGGCAACACATACATACATAAGATGAACTTAGTAGAGTTTTTCCCATTCTGACAAAAACCCTAAAAATTACATGACACAACCAAGAATAATCTGTAAGTCTGAAAGGAATTCTCTAAGCCATGAAACAACAAAAAAATTAATGCCACCAAAAGTGGAGGAAAAGCATATTATACAGGTGTGCCAGAAGATCAGGTAATACAAATTCTCTGTTATTGGTTTGATTTTGTGGTGTCTATGGTATTTCTCAGCTTTTTAAAATTCATAATTTGTTGTGGTTTCTTTTTTATGTGGAATAAATATTCGATTTTGTACCTGTTTCTTCATTCATAATTTTAGATTCCTTTTTCTTAAAAGGAGTCTTCCAAATTTTACAAGTTAATGTTCCATATAATCTGGATAAACTTCTGGAAGTAAGAATTATATGATACTCAACCTTCTATCACTGAGATACAAAGGAATATCTCTAAACTCATGTGCTCTTAAAGGGGTCATTCTTTTATGTTGCAAATTCCATAATTGGGGTCTCTAATAAACAATAGTGCTCATATCCTACTGGTCCCCACATACTTCTAAGGTCTTTTTTGGTCAGATATCTTTTACCTAAAAATATTGTCATGGTTCAACACCTAGCCAAGGTGACAGAAAGCATGACTGAAAAAATTATTGGTGTGGTCCAAATAATATATATTTCTGAGAAAAAAAAGAAATTAAGTTTTGATGATTGTTCTAATTTTACTCATAATTACCTGCATGAAATTTAATAATTATATAAATATTGATTTGAAAGATCCCAACACTGGATCCTGTGCTAAGCCAGGAAGATTAAATACAAACAAACATATAAACAAATAACAACAGCAAAATTCTTTACAGGGAGAACAGAAAATCATGGAAAATATTCTCATTGCAATATGATGAGTGCTTTATTTTTTATTTTATTCTATATTTTTTAGAGAGGGAGAAAGAGAGAAAGAGACAGCAGGGGGAGGGCAGGGGGAGAGGGAGAGAGAGAATCCTAAGCAGACTCCATGCACAGCACAGATCCCTTTGCAGGGCTCAATCTCACAACCTTGAGATCATGACCCTAGCCAAAATCAAGAGTTGGACACATAACTGACTGAACCACCCAAACACCCCATGGGATGCACACTTTAAAAAGCAGGTACGGATATAAAATAGAGGTATTTGAGATTATGTATGTGACTGGATCATCTGAAGAAGCAAGTTAGGGTTACAATGTGAAGAATATTGCATACTAATATAATTCATTAAGATTGTGTTCTTTACATAACAGAAAACCATTGTAGGTACTTGCCATGGGGCAAGATATTATAAGGTTTGTGCTTTAAAACAATTACTTTAGTGACAGTGAGGAAGACTGAAATGGTACAAGAAGTGCGGAATATATTTTGAAAAGTCAAATGACTGTCCTGGATCAGTGGCCCCAACTTAATGAAAGAAGCATCAAACTGCAAAGCAGCTCCAAAATTTTTTAAAGAAGTGCATTTCAGGATTTTTTTTGCAACTATGGGATGGTACCTTGCACAATTTTTATTCATTTTTTTAAAGGTTTTATTTATTTATTTGGCAGAGAGAGACACAGCGAGAGAGGGGACACAGCAGGGGGGAAGGGGGAGGGAGAAACAAGCTGTCCATGGAGCAGGGAGCCTGATGCAGGGCTTGATCCCAGGACCCTGGGATCATGACCTGAGCCGAAGGCAGATGCCCAATGACTGAGCCACCCAGGTGCCCCAATTTTTATTCATTTTTAAAAATCTGACTAGCTCTACTATTTTATGTAACAGAATTCCAACTCTCCCATAACCTGTGGAACTAGCCCAGTCTATACGAGGGTTTTGTGAACTGAAGAAAAAGTCATGGATGTGAGAAGACTTGCTGTATTCCCAATTTAAGTTACCTTTTTAAAATTTTCCCTCCAGTTCCCACATGAGATGGATGATTTTCTCGTATCTATAGATTAAATGAATGGAGGTATGCAGTCAGAGTTGAGACAAATAGGGCATAAAAAAGATGAACTATAACAACATATGATAATGGAGATAGTTTTAGGTGCCAATGGGCACAGATGAAAATTTCTCATTGATTAATTTCTTTAGTCATTCATTTAATTATCAATTGTTTGATTTAATCATCAATTCATCAAATATCTAAAGCCTCTCTCTGTGCTATATTTAGAATCAAAAACACAAACTTTAAGAAGATACAGATATTTATGGGGCACCTGGGTGGCTCAGTTGGTTAAGCGACTGCCTTTGGCTCAGGTCATGATCCTGGAGTCCCGGGATCGAGTCCCGCATCGGGCTCCCTGCTCAGCAGGGAGTCTGCTTCTCTCTCTGACCCTCCCCTTCTCATGTGCTCTCTCTATCTCATTCTCTCTCTCAAATAAATAAATAAAATCTTAAAAAAAAAAGAAGAAGATACAGATATTTTTGCTTCCAATATGGTTAAGTAACTCCAACAGATAACATTAGATTTACAGAAAATATTTAAAAACAACTACACATAGGCACTAATGATTGAAAAGAATGAGGCAGAAATGTGAGAAGAGTTGATACATAGAGAAAGAGAACAAAACAGGGTGATTTTCTTAGTTTCATGACTTCTCTCACCCAGAAGAACTTCTGTCTATACCACAAGACATAGCTAAAATTCTGATGGGAAAATCACAGTCCTAGTGGTTTGATAAACCAGGGGACAGACACTAGGGCACTGGCAAACACTGGGGCTTGATGGCAATGAGAAGTCTTGGAGAATCTTGGATAAGAACCATATTTTCTGCATAAACTCTGTTAAATCTTTGGCTGACCCCCTGAAACATACATGTATGTGGTACAATCTATGCACTCCAGCTAAGTCTAAAAGAACTAAGCTGAGATTTGACTTCTATTCTCCTCAGGGAAAACAGAGATTGTAGTTCTACTTCAGCCAAATTAACTGGTTGCTTACATTAAAAACAAATGTCCTCTTCAAAATAATTTGAGAAAATATAGAACTCCTACAAAATATCCTTCACAATGTCCAGTGTGCAACACAAAACTACAGGAAATACAAAAATAGGAACACAATTAAACTTATCCTTAAGAGAAAAGACAATCAATAGACACAAACTCTGAGATGAACCAGATATTTGAGTTAGGAAAAGATTTTAGAGCAGCTATATGATAATACTTGATGAGGTAAAACAAAATATGCTCACAGTAAAGGAAAAGATAGGATATTTCAACAGACAAATAAAATCTACAAAAGAGAACCAAGTGGAAATTCTAAAAACTATAAATTAATATGTCTCTATAGCTACATATCTGTATTAATTTATTGTATCCTGGATGATCTCAGCAGAATGGAAATGGCAAGACAAAACAAAATTAAAAAATCTCTGAACTTGCCATTAGATCAATAGAAATTATTCACATGAAAGAAGATTGAAGAAACAAAGATAGAAAAATGTTTAATAAAGTGATAGAGATCTATGGGACAATATTGAAAGGTTAAATGTCGGGAAATACCAGAGCAGAAAAAAGAGAAAATGGAGCTTCCCCAGAAGCAAAGGACCATTGACCAAAAATTTCTGAGTTTTGATTAAAGACAACATTACAGATTAAAGGAGCTCAGTGAAACCCAACCATGTTAACTGCAAAGAACACCAGACTAAGCATATTATAGTCAAACTGCTTAGAAAAGAAAAACCAGAAAGCATCCAGAGAAATAGCACATTGCACATGGAATAATAATTCTATTCATCAACAAATTCTTATCAAAAGCAATGGAGAACAGGTCAAAGTGGAACACTAAAAAAGAAAATCCAATTCAGAATTCTATATCCAGCAAAAATATCATTCAAGAATGAAGACAAAATTGGCATTTTTTAGTTAAATAAAAACGAAGATAAATCATTGCCAGCAGACCTGTGCTACAAAGAAATGGCAAAGGAGATTCCTCAGGCTGAAGGAAAATAGGACCAGATGGAAATTCAGATATTCCTTACAAATGAAAGAAATTTTGATGTGGTAAATAATTGGATAGAATCAAAAACTGTCTTCCCTCTAAATTTCTTTAGAATATATACAGCTGTTTAAAGAAAATATTTTTATATAGTATTCTAGGGTATATAATGTATGCAAATGAAACTTTAACATAAAGGATAGAACAGGATAGTAAATGGAACTATGTTGTTACAAGGATTTCATACTTTCTATGATGTGGGATAATATCAAATCTTAAAATTAAGGATGTACCATTTAGTATATGGAAAATATACTAAAAATTAATGATAAGATGTATCCCTGAGAATCCAGTACATATATTAAAATTGAATTTTAAAAAAAATCTGCAATTAATCCCCAATTAAGCAGTAAAGGAAGAACAGAGCAATAATAATGATTAAAAATTATTATCAGGAGTAGCCTGGGTGACTCAGTCAGTTAAGCATCTGACTTCAGCTCAGGTCATGATCTCAGGGTCCTAGGATTGAGCCCCACATCAGGCTCCACACTCAGTGGGGACTCTGCTTCTCCCTCTCCCTCTGCCCCTCCCACGGCTCAGGCTTTCTCTCTCAAATAAATAAATGAAATATTTTTAAAAACAAATATAATAAAATCATTATTGGATGCAACAGAAAACAAAGGAAAACAAATGATAAAAGAACATCAAATATTTTATTAAAAGATAATGGACCAATCTAATTAAAATGGATAGAAAATTAAGACCTACCTAAATGTTTTCTACAACCAATGTGCTAAATCTAAAGACACAGATAGATTGAAAGTAAAGAATTGGAAAATATACAATCTAAACAATTAGCATAAGATGTTGGAGTGGCAATATATCATATCAATTAAAGTAGATTTCAAGGAACAGTGTGTCCTCAGAGATAAAGTAGTATATTTAATACCATGAAAAGGGTATCAATTAATCAGAACGACATCATCATCACAAATGTCTATGCATCCAGCAACAAATCTTCAAAATACTGAACTAAAGACCAACAGAATTAATGGAAGAAATAGAAAAGTCCACAATCATTGTTAGATTTTAACAGTTTATTTTCATTAGAACAGAAGACTACAATAAAGTCAATAAAAGATCTGAACAACAGTATCACTTACCTTGACATAAGAATAATACACACCAAAATTATAAAATACATATGTATATTTAAATATTAAAATACATATATAAACTAGAAATATATAAATATATGTAAATAAAAATATATCTTATGTATATTACATACTTAAAAACACAAGGTATATTCACCAAGATGGACTACATTCTGGATGACAAAACAAGTATAAGAATATTTAAGGAAAATATGCTGTATAACTTTAATGGCATTAAATTAGACATCAATTAGCTACCTAGGAAAATATCTAGTATTGAAAACTAAAAAAGAAAAATTACAGAACAACAAAATAAATATCTAAATAATCCATAAATTTAGGGGCACCTGGGTGGCTCAGTCGTTACATGTCTGCCTTTGGCTCAGGTCATGATCCCAGGGTCCTGGGATTGAGCCCCATATTGGGCTCCCTGCTCAGTAGGAGGCCTGCTTCTCCCTCTCTCGCTCCCCCTGCTGTGTTCCCTCTCTTGCTGTGTCTCTCTCTGTCAAATAAATAAAATCTTTAAAAAAAATTTAAAAAATATAAATAAATAATCCATAAATTTAAAAAAATCATGATGGGAATTATAAAATATTTTAAACTGAATTCAATAAAAATATATGAGTCAAAATTTATGAGATGCAACAAAAGCAGTAGAATGAAATTTATAGCTATAAATGGTTATATTAGAAAAAGAGACAGATCTAAAATCAATGACTTCAGGTTCCACCTTGAAGGGATAGAAAAAGTAAAGTAAAACCAAAGTAAATAAAGAGAGGAAGTAACGAAAAATAGAGTAGCAATCAGTGAGAGAGAAAATGGACCTCACATAATAGAAAGTAAATAAAAACAATGGAATGTATTCAAAATATTTAGAAAATATTTAAAAATGTATGTAAAGTTCTTGTTTAAAAATATGAATAAAATTTTAAAAATTCCTAGCAAGATTGTCCAAGAAAAAATATGAAAAAATACAAATTACTAATGAATGAGGGGTTATTACTGCAGATACCACTACCACAGACATCAAAATGGTAACAGTGAATCATGTTATAATAATATAGTGGTAAAATGATATAATTGTATACCCTAAAATTCAAAGAATGTAACAAACGAAGAATATGAATTATTATAGTGACAAAAGATAAAATGAAAATGGTGAATAACTTCAAACCTATTCAAAATTAATTCATTATCAAAATCCTTTCCCAAAACTGCAACATGAAGAAATACTCAAAGCCAGGTGGTTTCACTGATGAATTCTATCAAATGTTTAAGGAAGAGAAAACACCAATGTTATGCACACTCTTACAGAAAATAGATGAGGGAAGAAAACGTCCTCTATTTTATGAGGCTTACATAACTCTAATCCCAAACTATGCAAAGGTATTACCAAAAAATACACTCAATATGCTTCATATATATAGATGTAAAAATTAGCAATATTAGCAAATCAATTCCATCAGTATAAAAAGATAATACATTATGACCATATGATTCAGTGGGTTTATACACAGAGTACAAGTTTGGTTTAGCATTCAGCAATAATTTCACAGATTATCATAATAAATGCGAAATACTAAATTATCATTTTCAACGAAATGCCATTTTCAATAGATGGAGACACACATTTAACAAAATTCAACACCCATTGAAGAGAAAAACTCTCATTAAATTAGGAAGAATGAAAATGCTCTCAGTCCTACATAGGACTCAGTCTACAAAAATCTTATAGCTGAAATCTTGAATGCTTTCCACCTAAATTCTGGAAAAAGGCAAGAATACCCACTTACGTTTCTAATTCTTTTTTTTTAAACAAGTTCATTGAGATAATTCACATATCATAAAATTAATTTTTAGAGTATAGAATTCAGAAGATTTTAGTTTATTTAGTGTGGCATGACCAATCTCTCTACCTTATTTTACAACATTCCTGTGATTACAAAAAGAAATTTTGTATTAATTTATTAGATCTTTCATAACAAAATATCACAGGCTTAAACAACAGAAATTAATTTTCTCATATTTCTGGAAGCTAGAAGTCCCAGATCAAAGTGATGTTGTCAGGTTTGACTGATTCTCTTTCTCCTTTGCTTGCACTGTGTACTCACATGGTCTTTTCTCTGTGCACGAGCACCCAAGTGTTTCTCTGTGTGTATAAATGTCCTTTTCTAGAAGGACACCATTCACATTGAATTAGGGCCACCTTAACAGGCTCATTTTAACTTTATCAACTCTTAATGCACTTATCTACAAATACAGTCACATTCTGAAGTCCTGGGAGTTACACATCAACATACAAACTTGGGAGGAGGCACAATTCAGCCCATAACAAGCCCTGTGCTCATTAATAAGCATTCCCAATTCTTGCCTTTCACCAGCCCCTTGCATCCACAAATTTATATTCTGTCCCTATAGATTTGCCAAATCTGGACATTTCATAGAAATGAAATCATAGAATTCTGTGGGGCTTCTTTCACTTAGCATAGTGCCTTCAAGATTCATCCCTATAGTAGCATGTATTAGAATTTTATTCCTTTTTTATGGAAAATAAACCATTGTATGGATATACTATAATTTATTAATCCATTCATCACTTGATGAATATTTGAGTTGTTTCTATCTTGTGGCTACTAGGAATATTCATGTATTTTGTGTAGACATACCTTTTGTATTCTCTCCATACATCGTCAGTTCTTAGGAATAAAATTGTTGGGTCGTATGTTAACTCTATGTTTAACATTTTGAAGAAATGGAAAAATGTATTTCAAAGCGTTTGTACCATTTACCTTCTCATCAGCAATGTCTGAGGGTTCCCATTACTCACATCTTTACCAAAACTTGTCATTGTCTTTTTGTTTATAGCCATCCTATTGGGTATCAAGTGGTATCTCATTGTGGGTTTTTTTTTTAAAGATTTTATTTATTTATTTGAGAGAGAGAATGAGAGAGAGAGAGCATGAGAGGGGGGAGGGTCAGAGGGAGAAGCAGACTCCCTGCCGAGCAGGGAGCCCGATGCGGAACTCGATCCTGGGACTCCAGGATCATGACCTGAGCTGAAGGCAGTCGCTTAACCACCTGAGCCATCCAGGTGCCCTCATTGTGGTTTTGATTTTCACTTCCCCTATGACTAATGATGTTGCCCATCTTTTCAGGAGTCATTGGCCATTTATTTATCTTCTTCAGAGAATTGTCTGTTCAGTTATTTCGCCCATTTTTAAATGGTGTTGTCTTGTTATTTTTGAGTTGTAAAAGTTCTTAAGTCTGGATGCAAGCCCCTTATGAAATATATGATTTCCAAATACTTCTTTTTGCCATTTAGGGGGCTGTCTTTTCACTTTCTTTGTGATAGTCTTTAAAGCAGAAATGTTTTAATTTTGAGGAAGTCCAATTTATCTATGTTTTTCTTTCATCATTGGTGCTTTTGCTGTGAAAACTAAGAAACCATTGCTAAACTCAAGGCCACAAGGATTTACTTGTCTGTTTTCTTCTATGAGTTTCCTAAGTCTTGCTCTTACACTCAGGTCTATAGTCTACTTTGAGTTGATTTTTTAATATGATATGAGTAGGCATTTGGCTGCAATCATCTGCATGTGGATCTCCAGTTGATCTACCACCATTTATTGAAAAGACTACTTCTTCCCTTCAGTTGTCTTTACACCCATTGAAAAATCGATTTAAAGGCTTATTTATTTAAATAAAAGCTTAAAAATAAATAAGGGTTTAATTATGACAATCAGTTTCACTCTATTGATTTCAGTGTCTGTCCTCATGCCAGTATGATACTGTCTTGATTACTACAGTTTTGTGGTAAGTTTTGAAAACAAGAAGCATGAGTATTTTGGAAACTTTGTTCTTTTTCAAAATTATTTTGGTTATTCTGGTGCTTTTTATTTCCATATGAATTTGGAAAGCTAGGATTTTTGCAAAGAACTGCATTGAATTTGTAGAACTGTTTAGGGGGAATTGCCATCTTTATTTTTTCAAACAACCAGACACAGTAACATTCTTAGTTTATTAATCCTCTTGAACAATCTGCATAATCACCACAGATAAAGCCATTTCAGAATCTTTCCTCCTTCTCTTATCCAATCTCTAGCTCACTTTTTGCTGGCACCAACATTGGCTTTTGCAGTCCCCCTGACTTTCTTCAATCTGTTCTTGCATTTCTTTCACTGTTTTCTTGATGTCTTTTTCTTCTCATACAAGCCATGTCTTTCAAGTCTAAGTTTGGGTTCATTTTTCTTTGCATAGTCCAAGGAATCATAAATCATGCCCAAGGCCAGTTGTCTTGCCACCACCCAATTGGGTTCCGAACCCAAATACAAATATGACATCTGGTGTGGTCTCATACATTTTGGCTGTTTTTCCTGAGTTTCTGTCTTAGGTACTGTTGCCTTTCTGGGGTGAAGGACATCAATGACCATATGTTTCCACTGAAGTAGTCAGTTGGTCATGAACTTCCTGGCCTGGATTGTTACTGTGTCATTCATGATGGTGGCCAAGAAGAGGGAGGGAGAATTGCCATCTTAACAATATTGAGTCTTCCAATCTATGGTATGGAATGCCTTTCCATGTATTTAGGTCTTTAATTTCTTTGAATGGTGTTTTTAGTTTTCACTGTACAAAGATTGCACTTCTTTTGTTAAATTTATGTCTAAGTATTTTATTCCTTTTTATGCTATTATAATGAGATTGTTTTAATAATTTTACTTTTGGATTATTCACTGCTAGTGTATAGAAATACCTTTGATTTTGCTATGCTGATTTTTTTTTTTCTTGTGACCTAGTTTATTGGTTCCAACTTTTTTTGTTTTTGTTTTTGGTGTGGGTCTCTTATAACTCATCCATCTTGTACCTAGCAATCCCATTCCTAGTTACTTATCCAAGAGAAAAAATGTATAATGACAGAAAACATTTTTCAAGAAGGTTCATATCAGCTTTATTTGGCAATAGCCAAAACGATTTCAGGTGTCCATCCAAAGACGACTATGTAAGCAACCTTGGTATATACATACAATGTTATACTACTCAACCTTCCCCTCCAAAAAGGAAAATGAAAACAAGAACAAAAAACAATCTTTTCTGCAAGCAACAACGTGAATATATCGAAAATAAGGAATGAAAAAAAGAGAGAGACACTAAAGAGTTTGTGGTGTGTGAAGTCCTTGAAATTAAAAAGGTAAACTTATGATAATGAGTTATAACAATAACCTATATCCCAGGAGTGTTTTAAGGGAACATTGTAGACAATTGTGCACCAACAAATTTTCTTTTAAGATTTTATTTATTTATTTGACAGAGAGAGACACATCGAGAGAGGGAACACAGGCAGGGGGAGTGGGAGAAGGAGAAGCAGGCTTCCTGCTGAACAGGGAGCCCGATGTGGGACTTGATCCCAGGACCCTGGGTTCACTACCTGAGCCGAAGGCAAACGCTTAATGACTGAACCACCCAGGCGCCCTGTACTGACAAATTAGATAGTTAGATGAGTAAGTTTCTAGAAAGACACAACTAATAGAATTGCCTGAGAAAGAAATAGAAACTATAAATAGGCTTTTTAAAAGTAAATATATTGAAATAATAATAATAATAATAATGATAAACAACTTCCTATGAAGAAAAACCCAGAAATAGATGGCTTCCCTGGTGAATTCTACCAAATGGTAAAGGAAGAATACAAATCCTTCACAAACTCTCCAAAAAAATAAAAGATGATGAAGCACTTCTAAACTCATTCTATGAGTCAGCATTACCCTAACACCACAACTAGACAAGCTATCACAAGATAAGAAAACTTTAAAGCCTCCCCCACTTCATTGCAAAACACTCAACAACTGAGGAATAGAAGGGAAAACTACATCATCCTGATGAAAGACTTCTGCAAAACACACACCCACACGCACCCACACACAAAGTTAACATAATATAAATCGTGAAAAGCTGAATGCTTTCCCCTGAGTAAGAAACAAGATGGGATGTCTACTCTATCTACTTCTATTCAACATTGTTCTGGTGGCTCTGGCTAGAATGATTATTCACAGAAAAGAAATAAAAGGCATTCAAATTGGAAAAGAAAAGTAAACTACCTCTAGCCACAGATGACATTATATTGTATCTAGAAAATTATTAAAAAAGTGTTTTGGGGAGAGAAGAAATTTGCACAGGTAAATATTAGTCAGAACTCATCAGATGCTATAGTTAAGATTTGTGGGTTTTAATATACGTAATTTGTACCTCAAATAATCTTTTTTTTTTAAACCACATCATTCTGTTTTTTAATTTATGAAAACAAATGGAGAATGAACAACTAAAACTAATTGGTAAATGTGTCCTGTAAATAGCAGGATTTGAGATATTGACATTTATAATGATCAGTGAACGTAAAAATACCTAAAATCTGAAACTTACAGATCACAAAATGGATGCAAATTTTAAGTCACCGTAAGTGGAGAAGTACACTATGTTTTTCATGAGCGATTTGCTCCCCTAGTGTACCTCAAATAATCTTAAACAAATATTTAACTCTAGTTATTTTGATGCATGGTGAATTGTATGTGGTGAAGTTTACCAATCTGAAACTTACTTTGAGGTGCATAAAAAAGAATCAGATGGATTGACAGGTGGAAGGAGGGGTGACAGATGCATAGGTATGTGACAAAGTCAGTACAACAGAACGTTAAATGTAGAATCACATCAGGGAATGTAGGTGTTCACCCTAAAATTCTTTCAACTTTCCCACATGTTCAAAATTTTCATAATCATATTTTGGGGGATAAAAGAGAATTCAGACCAGGATTCAAGAAGCTCACAGTGTAGAAAGATGGACTTCCAAAGAAGTAACTATAATACAGTGATGACTGCAAAACTGGAAGTGTGTTCACAGCACAGTGGTTGACACAGAAGAGAATGTTCCTGCAACAAGATTCCATGTCTGGTTAGAGACAAGTTGAGGTCAGAGAGGATGCTGAATTCCTCTCCTCTGGTGGATGCAAGAGTTTGGACTCTCTCCTCTGGCGATGCATGAGGAATTGAAGGGCAGCTGAGCATTCTGGGAAATCTCTCTCCTGCCTGCACAAGCCTATATGGAGGAATTGGCATGTGACTATGGTGACAGTTTCACCTCTGCAGACATTGATCAATGTGTCTTAAAATGAGCTTTGCTCACTGTATTATGCAGGATTTCTGGAAGGGACCAGCTAATTGCCCCAAGGCACAATGAGGCCATGCTTGCTCTGAGAGTGCTTGCCCAGTACTACAAGGCATCCTGCTGCCTTCCAGCAGGACTGTGAGCTAGTCTTGCCCCTCATTTGGAGGGAAGGGCATTGCTTCAGTGTTACGCTTTTCCTTGACTTCCCAAAAACTTCCACCATTCTTCAGAAACTTTTCAGGACGGGTTTATTTATCTTATTTTAAATTTTTTTTGAAAAGCCTAGTTACTTTCTGAACGATCAAATGCAAATGACATTGCAATAGTGCTAATGTGTTCAAATAGAGCACTCCAATTTCTTACATTAAAGCCAAGCTCCATGATGAATTATCTAAGATCATTTTATTTTTTTATTTTATTTATTTATTTATTTATTTATTTATTTTTAAGATTTTACTTATTTATTTGAGAGAGAGCATGAGATAGAGAGAGCATGAGAGGGAGGAGGGTCAGAGAGAGAAGCAGACTCCCTGCTGAGCAGGGAGCCTGATGCGGGACTCGATCCCAGGACTCCAGGATCATGACCTGAGCCAAAGGCAGTCGCTTAACCAACTGAGCCACCCAGGTGCCCCAATCTAAGATCATTTTATATTCACCTGGATGTAGGAATGAATTAGAAGCACATATCGTAGATGATGTGGCTTTAAACTGGGAGTCCGTTTTAAAAAGAAACATAAATTTGGTCCATGTTACTTACAGTCCAATGAGTACAAGTAAATTTCAGAATGACAATGTGTGGCTATCAGACATCATTAGATGAAATGAAGGTTATTCAGATTCTAATGATATATAAACACCCAAACATGAATTAGGGCTAGATTAAGTACTTCCTTCAATTTTTCAGAAGTTAAGGAAAACTCTGAGGCAATGGTGTTTGTCATATCTACTCTTTAAGGAAGAATAATGGAGGTGTAAAAAATATATATAATGTGACAGTAACAGAGAGGATTGATTTTGAGGTGACAAAATTAAGTGACCCAGTAACATATCCCAGGAAATGCCTTGCTATAAAATACTATTGTTAGGTAATTGTAGAGAACATACCCATATTATAAGAAAACCACTTCCACTATGATCCCAAGCCTTCAGCTATTTGCAGTCCATTTTGAATTCATTCATATACAGCATGTATTCACCAGGGTGATATGAGTCCTCTCTGGATGTTCAGTGTCCTTTCTCATTGCCAAATAAATTCATTGCAATGATAAATATAAAACAAACAAATATAAAATGTCAATTATTTTTCTGTTATTCAGTTTATCATTTCTAGGCCTGAAACAAATGTGTGTTTCTTTTAAAAAATATGGAACTCGACTACTATTTCAACAACAGTGTGGAGGCACTGAAGTTCCCACAGCCCCTACATATCTGAGTGTGCTCTTGACCGATGGGACAACTGTAAACCATATGAGCCATCTCCTTAGAAATTCATCTTCCCTTGGGGCCTGATTCTTTCATCCATAGTGAGGAGTGAAATCATTTGCCATTGGCAAAAAACAAATGCAGCCATTTTCACGCTGACATATAGTGTCTAAGGCTCTATAGATTTTTCAAAGGAAATAGATTCAAGTTCTATCAGACTGAAGGCTTAGGAAATAATAATCACAGATTCTTCTCTTTAGAGCCATTTGTCCTCTTGCTCCTGATTTTCATCAATTCTCTGTAATTTTCACCCACTCTGTCTCAGGATCATGAGTTATCATTGGTTGCCACCAGAACACTTCAGGGCAATCTGTCTTATTGAAACATGGGTTGGCCTCATGGCTGTGAATAATCATTCACTTTCTAACACATCATATATTCTCTAAAATTCTCTCCCCTCCTAAGGAGGATATCATGCTGTCCTAGAGCTGATGAGGCCAGAAATTAATTGTTTCCCTGTGGTTTGGAAAGTGCTATAGTTATTTTTACACGTTCATTTTAAAAATTTGCACCAGTTTAAAGGCATTTCCTGAAAACTAAATAGTTACTATGCCCTGTGTCTGAATAAGAATGACTTTGGCACAGATCGGAGCCAAGCACAGATCTGAAGGGATGCTGGAGTAGCTCCTGAATCGGGCATGCCTGCTTTTTTCCCTTTTTTGGCTGTATCTAGTTTTGCCAGGAATAAGTTTGAAGGACTGTAGTTTTGCTGATTTGATAAAGCACAATGTGTTTTATGTTCTCCTAGCAATTTTATAATTTAGACAATGATATACCAGAGGTTTTATTATGCTTTATGCTTTTTTATGGCATTCTTTTATTTCAATATAGAGCAAGAATTCCAATTTCAGTAGTAACAGCAATGGTTTATAATGCTGCCCAGCTTTGAGTTCTGATTGAGCAAAAGGCACTTAAAACATACAGTGTTTCTTCTAATTCTTTGACTCTTCTTGGGAGACCACAATTTTAAAAGGGAATACGCTTGTGAAATTATGTTTAAAGGCCTTCTGGGCACCAGTATTACTTCTTTATGGCAACAGAGTGGTAAGGTAAATGCAAACACATCAGCGACATATGGATTGAATATTCCTTCAAGTACGCATAGCCTCAAGAATTACGAGAAAAACATTTGAAAAGTAGTTGAGTATATTTTCAGCAACATTATTTACTAAGCAATAATGGCAATGTCCATTTTGATCATGAAACACACAATCGAATGACCCAGGCCATTTCTGTTCCAACACGTAGTCCTGATGGGCATTGTATCTATCAGAATCAACTGCTGATGTCATCTAGATAAATGTCCTGGCCACTAATAAGAACCACCAGTAGGATGGTAGGGCCACAATAATCATTGTGCTCTGGGTGGAGGTAGCTTACAGTTCCTGTGACTTTCGGACCCTCCTAGGAAGTCCTCCCCTCCACGCTGAGGACTGTAGAGGACCCGGAAGCAGTACTCCGTTGCAGTGGATATTCCCTGACGTGGTAACCAAGCAGGAAGATGGACTCAACTGCCTCCACACAAAGTATTATATTTCATGTTGTGTAGGATTAAGTTTTATTTAAACGTTGATCTAGAATTTTTTATCGTCACTGTGAGGTACATAAAACTGGATTCACTACATGATATCGAAACAAAGTCAAGACCTGGATCCTCTGCTTTCTAGCTGTGTGCCCTTGAGCAAGTTACTTAACTTCTATGAGCCTCAGTTGCTTTTCTACTAAATAATAATCCATATAGAATGCAGTTTCACAAAGTTTATCAGGGACATGTGAGCTGTACTTAAACACAGTGCCATGCCAAATAGGAGAGTGCTCAATCACTGCTCATGTCATTGGGTGAGTTAAGTTCCTTAATGTTTAAAATGAGAAAACTCACTTAATTTTTTTTTAAAAGAGTTTATTTACTTATTTGACAGAGAGAGAGAAAGAGAAATAAGTTTATTTACTTATTTGACAGAGAGAGAGCACAAGCAGGGGGAGCCACAGGGAGAGGGAGAGGGAAAAGCAGGTTCCCTGCTGAGCAAGGAGCCTGACACAGGACTCGATCCCAGGACCCTGGGATCGTGACCTGAGCTGAAGGCAGACGCTTAATCAATTGAGCTACCCAGTCACGCCGAGAAACCTCACTTTAAATTGTTTAACTTTGTTAAAATATTTAAATTATCAATAATTAATAATTACCCATTAATTTAATAATTCACAATTATCAACAGAACACTAGTAACGATTATTTACTTTAAGTATATTAAGTATAAAGTTATCTGGATTATCTAAATTATTAAAGTTGCATAATGAAATTATTGCAACGATAATTTAACGAGAACTCTTTAAGACTGTCACTTTATTTTTTATTTTATTTTATTTTTTTAGATTTTTTTTTTATTTATTCATTTGAGAGAGAATGAGATAGAGAGAGCATGAGAGGGGGGAGGGTCAGAGGGAGAAGCAGACTCCCTGCCGAGCAGGGAGCCCGATGCGGGACTCGATCCTGGGACTCCAGGATCATGACCTGAGCCGAAGGCAGTCGCTTAACCAACTGAGCCACCCAGGCACCCTGAAGACTGTCACTTTAACAGGGTTCTATTTTTCAGCCTCCTCAATGAAAATGGGTAAATATACCCCATCAAGTGTTTACCACTGGGGCTAAAAAAGAGAAGTAAGTTTATAATCTTTGCAAATATTAGTATTGAAATCATTATAGATTTTCCCCGCATCACATTGTTTTTGCGTTTAAAGTTATGTGTTATATGTCTTCAATTTGCCAGGCAATCATCAATTTAAATAAGCCTTTAGCCTCTACAGTGCAATATAGGGACAATTTCTCTCTCTCTCTTTCTCTCTCTCTCTCTCTCTCACACACACACACACACACACACAACTCCATTTCCTCTGTTTAGAGTCTTCATCGACATACCAATTAAATAGTTGTTACAGTGATTTAAAATATACGTGAAGTGAGCTAAAGAACATACTTATTCTTCCAGTCAACATTTGCACAACTCTTGTATTTCTGCAATCTTTATTCCTGAGAAATAGCTAAAGAAATTATCTGCAGAGCATTTTTAACACTCACGGGGTTTTTACACATGAATTATCCTGGCGTTGTAATTGACTTATTGTAGTACTCTTTTCCCATCTGGAATCTCTGATCTATAACAAAGTTTTGATCCATGGTGGCTAATTTATAGTTTTTAAAAGAGAAGAACGTAAGACAATGAAAGTGACATCTTAGAATTTTTTGCATTCACTCAATCAGGAACCAGTCGATTCAGATGCAATTGAACTGAATACACAAATGAACTGGGCCTAACATGGCTTATAGGAGTGCATTTAAAAAATGTGTCTCAGTGTATTGAAAACCTTTTAGTGCAAGGTAGGGGGTTCTCAGCCTTTTTCAAACCATGACCCCACATTCAGGCACACACAAGCAGCCGGCTTCAGATGTGCCGAAGAATCTTTTGTTCTCCCTGCTCTTCGAAAGACCTGTTCACAGAATCCTACAGGGAGACACAGAGGATGTCATGGGAATTAGCACAGAGGTTATGGGGTGCTCCTGGCACATGAAGAGGTCCTCACTGCAAGTGACAGAACAAATCCACTTCAACAGAAGGGAGGTCAGAGCCTGGGAATGGGTTTCAGCCCCGTGACACCCCTCACCCTGATAAGCTGCAGCCTAAGGATCCTGAGATTGGGAATCTCCATGCTAGCGGCAACCTTTCCCTGGCTCTGGCCCTTGCCACGGTCCCACAGCATGTGCTTAATTGCTCACTGTCCAAGAAACACTTTGCAGCAGGTGATGCCAAATGCGTGGAATGACCCCCCCTTCTCCGATGTGGATGGTCTTCGTGTTCCAAAGAGAAGTAGGCTCAGGCTGCTTTGGAATAAGGCCCCTACCTTGTAGGTTTGCATCACCAAGAGGCAGTCCAGTCTGTGTTTAGGCTTCTTGCCTTCTTTCGCTTTTTTATTTACGTCTTCATTTTCTGTTCTAAATAGGATTTCTCTTGAGAATTTAAGTTTGGCACCTGAGCTGTCTCAGGATTTCACCATGACGTGTGGGAGTGATCGGGGCTCTGGCAGTGGGAGTGGGAGGTCAGCTCCGAATGCTTTTCCCAGAGATGTGGCGACACAGGAGATCACCCCAGGCTGCATCTCCTCGGCCCTCATTTCTAACCCAGTCATTTTCTTTCCCAGATATTAGCAGTATTTATGGAGGTGTTAAAAGCATGTCTTCATGTAAACCAGGGCTGGCAAAGCAGAAAGCAAGTATGGAATTCATTCTGTCTAGATATTCAAAGCAAGCTATTACTTGGTGGCTAAAACAATTGCATTTCTCTTAGAGCTCATTATTATAACCAGAGTTTCTCTCTGACCTTTTTTGTTTTTTGTTTCTTTCATAACAAATGTGTATCTTTTAGCTCCGCTAAGAGTTGGGGCTAAAAACTTTATTGCTGGGATGTAGCTAGAAAGAAAATTTTCTTCTTCTTTTTATTTTTTAATTTAAAATCAATTAATTAACATATAGTGTATTATTAGTTTAGTGATTCATCAGTTGCATATAACATCCACTGCTCATTATATCAAGTGCCCTCCTTAATGCCCATCACCCAGTTACCCCATCCCCCGACCCACTTTCCCTCCAGGAACCCTCAGTTTGTTTCCTATCCTTAAGAACTTTTTTGAAGAAACTTATTGAAAGAAACTCTTCTTAGAACCTAAAAATTTTGCATTAGGATTATGATTCCATAGAGCAGTCTGAGAAAGGAGGCCAGTGGCTCTGGAAGAATCTTCTTTTTTTTTTTTTTTTTTAAGATTTTATTTATTTATTTGAGAGAGAGAGAGAATGAGAGACAGAGAGCATGAGAGGGAGGAGGGTCAGAGGGAGAAGCAGACTCCCTGCCGAGCAGGGAGCCCGATGCGGGACTCGATCCTGGGACTCCAGGATCATGACCTGAGCTGAAGGCAGTCGCTTAACCAACTGAGCCACCCAGGCGCCCTCTGGAAGAATCTTCTTGCTCCTCATTTATGAAGACAGGAAAACAGCCTTAAAAATCCATGTTGTGTAAGTCAATCAGAGAAAGACATGCATCATATGACCTCACTGATATGAAGAATTCTTAATCTCAGGAAACACACTGAGGGTTGCTGGAGTGGTGGGGGGTGGGAGGGGTGGGGTCTCTGGGTGATAGACATTGGGGAGGGTATGTGCTATGGTGAGCACTGTGAATTGTGTAAGACTGTTAAATCACAGACCTATACCTCTGAAACAAATAATACATTATATGCTAAAAAAAAAAAAAAAGAAGAAGAAGAAGATAGGAGGGGAAGAATGAAGGGGGGGAAATCGGAGGGGGAGCCGAACCATGAGAGACTATGGACTCTGAAAAACAAACCGAGGGTTCTAGAGGGGAGGGGGTGGGAGGATGGGTTAGCCTGGTGATGGGTATTAAGGAGGCCACATATTGCATGGAGCACTGGGTGTTATACGCAAACAATGAGCATGGAACACATCAAAAACTAATGATGTAATGTATGGTGATTAACAGAACACAATAAAAAAAAAAAAAAAAAGAAAATCCATGTTGTGTGCATTTACGAACTAATACCCCAGACTGCTTTCTTCCTGTGATTCCTGGCTATTTTCTAACAATGTTGGGGATTTCTGTTTCTCTGGACTCAGGAATCTTCTTTCTAGATCTTTCTCTAACTTGAACCGGTAACTCAGAATTCAAATTGAGTACATTATTTTGCATCCATATCAGTCAAGAAAGTCTTCACCAAAACTGGTGGTAAAACTATATATCAATTTATTAATAGAGTCATTACTAGGCCTAGAATTTCAGTCTAAAGTGACCATGTGAATCCCCAGTTTTTATGATAGTTACTATTCTCTACTTCTGTGTGTAGTTCCACAAATATTTTTATCGGTAGTCAGGATTTTCTTAGAATTTTATATCAAAAAGGAGTCTTAAAATATAAAACCACAGAAACATACCCATTACTAATTAAGCAATTAGCTCAAAGCTGATGTTGAACAATCACCCCTTATATCATTCTGCCTTCCTGGATACCATAATAGATGATATGAGTCTTGCTCAGGAGCCCTATGCCTTTCTGCATTCTGAAACCTTAGATACATATTATTCCTTCCTGGGAATAAATATATTGAAAATGGAAATATTAAATCTGTTCATCACAACCCAGATACTCTAAGCAAAGTTCTTTCTTCCACACGTGATACTTGGGGAGGAGAGAAATTCCCAGGACTTGCTTTGTATGTGAATATCTGTGTTGTGATCAGTAAAAGTTAAATAGTCAGTGGACCACATGGAGACATACTTACCTAGATAGGGTGAAGGAATGCACCAATGAAGAGATGGGGTTATTAACATGTTACTGTTGTGCAGGCAATATTCTGAGTCCAGAAGCAAACAAAGGATTTCTTAAGGACATTTTTAGATCTTTCCAGTTTGCCATTTATGTTTACATTGTGACTGCATTCATGTTTTAGAAAACCAAAAATTGTTTTGATAGTCCTCTTTTCTTATCTTAACAAATAGCAAACATAAAAAATAAATATGGCTTATCTGCCCAGTTATTCAGTCACTGGATTTAAAAGAGACTTTGCTAAGAGTCTACATACACCTACCCGACAGCCGTGGAGATGGGAGAGGAATCTCTTTAAGGTCTGTCTGTTAATTAGTATATAGTATATTTTTTAAAATTTTATTTATTTCTCAGAGAGAGAGAGAGCACAAGCAGGGGGAGAGGCGGGCAGAGCAGGCAGAGGAAGAAGCAGGCTCCCCACTGAGCAAGGACCCTGATGCGGGACTCGATCCCAGGACCCTGGGATCATGACCTGAGCTAAAGGCAGACACTTAACCTACTGAGCCACCCATGGGTCCCAGAAAGTAATATTCTTAATGCATACTGAAGTGTCAGTATTTAGGGCATATGTTCAAATCATTCTACATTTTTTCCGTAGAATCCGGTATACAATTCCAAGTCCTTGGAATTTTAACTGAGAAGAAGGCCTCCTTTGTGAAAAAGCAAAATGGATCATATCAAATTGTGAAGAGACATACAAATTTAATCACTTTCATCACCATCGGCATCAATATTATTTATTGTTCTTAAATTGTAAAGACATTTTCTATTAACATTTTTTCTTAGTAATTATTTACTTGATAAAATGATTTTGCGATTCACATTCACAGTCAAGACAGAGGAATTCAGACCAGATTGATCCTCTCACTATGAACAACCAAGAATAGACAGATAGACAGATAGAGAGATAAACACTAACTGCTTGAAACAATGGCATTTAAGGCACCAGACATCAGGCAACAAAGGACATACATCCCCAGGAAATGGTAAACAAAGAAATTGACCTTATGGTTGCCCAAGATTATTGACTTGAGAGAGTTTCTAGGCCATGGTATAGGAATGTGGATTCCATGAGTTAAAGAGAAGAATCTGAGAGTTCAGGGAGACCAACATAATTATACTTTACAGGACAAAGTACTGGAAAGGAGTCCCCTTGAGTATGCAACAGAATGTTGACTTACCCATGAAGCCAGAAGAACCATTCCAAGAGATTAGAAGGAACAGGGCCTGATGCCCATGCAGGGCTGAACATAGTACCTGTTTCCATCAGCCAGACTGGGCATTGGGTAGAGTACTCAGAAAGGTCTTTATTCAGCAATGGGAAATAATTAGGCACATACTGACAAAACTATGATTCCACCTAACAAATGTTAAAGGCAAAAAAGATCAAACTGTTTCCAAATAACTGCATCCCAGAGCAAAGCTCAAGTATTATATAGGAAGACAAAAATATCAAGCACCAATGAAGGTAAAGTTCATAATGCCTGGCATCCAAACAATATTTACCAGTCGTACAAAGAGGAAGGAAAATATGATCATAATAAGGAGAAAAAGCAATCAACTGAAACTGACCTAGAACTGAGCAGATATTAGAATGAACATATAAGAGGGGTGCCTGGGTGGCTCAGTAGTTAAGCGTCTGCCTTCGGCTCAGGTCATGATCCCAGGGTCCTGGGATCGAGCCCGCATTGGGCTCCCTGCTCAGAGGAGAGCCTGCTTCTCTCTCTCCCACTCCCCCCTGCTTGTGTTTCCTCTCTCGCTGTCTCTCTCTGTCAAATAAATAAAAAATCTTTTAAAAAAAATAGAATGAACATATAAGAACATAAAACAGCAATGATTGCTGTTTTTCACATGCTCAGAAGGTTAAGTAGAAACATGAAAATATAAAAAGACCCATATCAAATTTCTAGAGGTGAAAACTACAAGTGGGATTAAAAATGTGCTGGATGGTATTAACAATGGATTAGACATTGCAGAAGACAAGAATAATGAACTTAAAGACATAGTCATAGGAACAATCCAGAAAGAAATACAGAAAGAAATAGAATGAAAAATTTAAAAACAGCATCCCTAAGTGGGTGAATTTCCAGAAGCCTAATACTCATGTAATTGGAGACCCTTAAAGGAGAGAATTAGGGGGGAGGGAGATCCAAAGAAAGAATGGCAGAGCATTTTTTAAAATATGATTAAAATTATAAACCCACAAGTTCAAGAAGCTTGATGAACACCAAGCACTTCATGAAGCATGAAGAAAAGTACTTCAAATAATATCATATTCAAATGGCTGAGAATAAGAAAAAGAAAGAAAATCTTGAAGTATCCAGAGAAAAAGTCAACTTATCACCATGTTTCTCCTAAAGAACAACATAGAAAGCAATGCATGCATATGGATAGTGGAAGATTAAAGTATAGTTGACTCTCAAAAAATGTGGAGTTTGGGGCACTGACTCACCTCCCACCCCACACAACTGAAAATTCTGCGTGTAACTTTTGACTCCCCCCAAATCTAACTACTAATAGGCTACTGTTGACCGGAAGTCTTACCAATAATATAAACAGTCAATGAACACATATTTTGTGTGTGTTATATGTATTACATATTGTATTCTTACAATAAAGTAAATTAGATAAAGGAAAATGTTACAAAAATCATAAAGAAGAGAAAAATACATTTACAGTACTATACTGTATTTACTGAAAACCATCTGTGTATAAGGAAACCCATGCTGGTCAACTCGTGTTGTTCAAGGGTAAACTGTCCTGAAAGATAAATGAAAAACAGAGACCATTTCAGACCCTTTCAGAATTATAGAGAATAAACCAATACAAAAAATACATAACTCATACATAAGTAAGCAATGAAAGAAGGCAAAGGAACAGATGAGACCAACAGAAAGGAAATAGTGAGACAACAGACAACCTAAAGGTATCAGTACTCAGATTAACATAAGTGGTCCACACATCTCACTGAAGGGAAGAATGTGTGCGAGGGTCAAAAAGCAAGACAACTCTAAGCTGACTGTAAGAAACACACTTTGAATATAAAGACATAATTTAAAATTAAAAGGATACAAAATAGGGTGCCTGGGTGGCTCAGTTGGTTAAGCGACTGCCTTCGGCTCAGGTCATGATCCTGGAGTCCCAGGATCGAGTCCCGCATCGGGCTCCCTGCTCGGCAGGGAGTCTGCTTCTCCCTCTGACCCTCCTCCCTCTCATGCTCTCTGTCTCAAATAAATAAATAAAATCTTTAAAAAAAATTTTAAAAAAAGGATACAAAATAAACATACCATACCAACACTAATAAAAAGAAATATAGAGTGATTACATTAATATCTAATTAAATAGATTTCGTAGCAAAGAATAATACCGGGGAGAAAAAGAGAGTCATTCCATGACAAAGAGGTCAGTTTGTCAGTAAAACATTACAATCTTAAGTATCTGTGCACTTAATAATATTTTAAAATGACCAGAGCAGTGGATTAGGAGTACACTTATCTTTTTATTTATTTTATTTTATTTATTTTATTTATTTTATTTATTTTATTTTATTTTGTTATGTTATGTTAGTCACCATACAATACATCATTTGTTTTTGATGTAGTGTTACACTTATCTTGATGAGCACTGAGTAATATATGGATGTGTTGGATCACTATATTGTACATAATAAACTAAAATAACACTGTATGTAACTACACTGGAGTTAAAATTTTAAAAATAATTGAATAAAATAACCAAAGTAAAAACTTATAAAACTGAATGGAGAAATAGACAAACTTAAAATAATAGCTGGAGATTTCAACACTCCTCGCTCAATCATTACTAAAACAAGGGTAGGAAAACCAGTAAGGATAGAAACTGAACAAGACTATTAATTCATTTGACCTAATTAATGTTTTAACAACAGTAGAATACACATTATTTTTAAACACATATGGAACATTTATCAAGGTCAACTATATTTTGAGTCTTAAAAAGGTCTAAATCAGTATAAAACAATTCAAGGCTAACAAAGTATGCTCTCTGACCACCATGCAGTTAAATCAGAAATAAATAACAGAAAGATCTCTGGAAAGTCCCCAAATATTTGGAAACTAAATAACACTTTACTAAATAACTCATGGTTAAAAAGAAAGGGAAGGGGAACTTAGGAAGTATTTTCAATTAACTGAAAATGAAAACACAACATAATTTTTGTGGATGTTGCTAAATCAGTACCTATGGGGAAATTTGTATCACTAAACACCTACTGTAGAAAAGAAGAAAGACCTCACATCACTGACAATGGCTTTTATCTTAAGAAACCAGAAAAGGAGGAAGTAAAACCAAAGGAAGCAAAAGAAAAAAAATAATAATAAAAATGAAAGCAGAGACAATGAAGTAAAAAACAACAACAACAACAACAACAACAGAAACACACTGCAGCAATGAAATCCAAAGTTGGTTATTTAACAATAATCTACAAAATTATTTAAACTCTCACCATACTAATGAAGAGAGATCAATTATTAGCATCTAGACTGAGAAAAATTATATCACCACATACTTGATAGATACTGCAAGGCTATTAAGAGTGTATTATAGTTATGCCAATAGATTTGACAACAAATGAAATAGAAAAATTCCTTGAAAGATACAAACTGCCAAAACTCACTCTTGAAGAAATTGGTAACTTGAATGGCCTCACATCTATAAATAAGATATAGCAAATCAAATCTAACCATAAAAATAAAAGATAATATATCATGACCGAGGGAAGTTTATTCTAGGAAGGCAGGGTTGGTTTATCATTTGAAAAACAATCAATAGAATTCACCATATTAACAAATTAAAAAAATAAAATTCATATGATCTTCTCAATACACAAAGAAAAAAGCATTTGACAACATCCAACATTCATTTCAGATAAAACTATCAGCAAACAAGAATTGTCTAGACATTTCCTAAGCCTGATGAAGGTCATCCATGAAAATTCTAAAACTAGTATTTTGCTTAATCTTGAAAGATGAAATGCTTCCCTTAAGATCAGGAACAACCAACAAGTTTCATTCTTAACACTTCTCAACAATGTGCTGGAGGTTCCTGCCAGTGTGGTAATGTAAGAAAAATAATAGAAGCCTTCCAGATGAAAAAGGAAGAAATAAACTGACTTTATTAAGAGGCTAGTTGATCAACTCTTGAAAATTCGGTAGAACCTACAAAAAAATCTACTTGAACTGTGTTTAGCAAAGTTGCAAGATACAAAATTGGTATATAAAAATCAGTTTATTTCTATATGCTATTGCTATTCAAAGTTGAAATAAAAAAATACTATTTACAATAGCATTACTCAATGGGAAATACTTAGGGACAAAACCTGACAAAAACGTGCAGGATCTAAACACTGAAAACTTTGCTGAGAGAACAAATGGAGAATCAAGTTGTACATCGGAAATATATACAATAAAAAATAAATGGATATAACTTGTTCATGGGTCTGAACACTCAATATTATTAAGATGTCAGTTCTCTCCAAATTGATATTTAAATTCAGCACAATTTCAATAAGAAATCCAGCAGGGTGTTTTTTTTTTTTTTTTGGTAGAAATTAGTATAATGTAAATATAAGTATAGTGTAGTAAAATTTATATGGAAATTTAAAAGACCTAGAATATCCAAAATAACTTTGAAACAAAAGAACAAAGTTGAATGATTAACCTTACCTGGTTTAAGGCTTACTGCATGCAACAGTCATTAAGACACTGTAATATGGTGTAAAGATATACAAATGCATTAGTGGAACAGAATAGAACCCAGATATAGATACACATAAATGGACAACTGATTTTTATGAAGATGCAAAGACAATTCAGTGAAGACAAGACAGCCTTTTCAACAAATGATTCTGGAGCAACTGGATATCCATGTGCAAAAATAAATAACTGATCTATTTATTGTGCCGTATACAAAAATAAACTCAATATGGATCACAGATCTAAAGGTAAAACCTAAAATGGCAATACTGTCTGGACAAAAATATAGGATGTGGGATGTGGTGGGGAGTGGTGTAAGCTAGGAGTTATAAGAGACTTGAGGAAATCATGAAGCAATGGAGAAATTCATGATCTTAACTACACATGGTTTCATGTGTATGTGTCAAAATAACAAATTGTAATGTTTACCACGGGCAGTTGATTATAAGTCAGTTATATCTCAGTAAAGCTTTTAAAACATTTTTTTTGTTTCCATCCTAACATGGAAGAAGTTGGAGAACAGAAAGAAATTAACACTTAGTAAGCACCTATTGGATGCAGTCAAAGAATCCAGCCCTTTCCTCGCCATCTTATTTATTTCCACACAAAACTGTGCAACTGATAATATTATTATTCTTTCATTAATAACTAAACTGAGGTTCTAAAAGATAGAACTGGTTTCTCAAAAACACTCACGTGTGAGTCAGACAGTCAGAATTTAAATCCACAGCTCTTTGATGAATTCAACTTTTACCCTAGTGAGCTGGGGTAAAAAGAGCATCATCGTCATCAGTTAGAAAGACCTCAGTTCAAATTTTACTTCTCCACTTGTCTGCTTTGTGAACTTGATCAATTACTTAGAAACTGAGCTCCCTTTGCTCACCTAAAAATGAGAACAATTGTATCTCTCTCATACAACTTCTCTGAGAATTACATTAAATAAGGCATGCAAAAGTACAATAATATATAGGGTCACTTTAACAAAACATCACAGACTGGATGGTTTAAGCAATAGGAATTTATTTCTCCCTGGAAGCTGGAAGTCTAAGATCAAAGTGGCAGCAGGTTTCTCCTGTTGCCTTAGTTTGCAGATGGCTGCCTTCTCCCTGTGTCATCACATGACCTTTTATCTGTGCATGCATACTCAGGATGTCTCTTCCTCTTCTTTTAAGGACCAGTCATACCAGATTAAGGTTCCACTTTATGAACTCCCTTAAGCCTAACTGCTTCCCTTAAGCTGTATCTTCAAAAATAGTCACATTGGGGGTTAGGCTTCAACATATGAATTTGGGGGAGAGGAGACACAATGTAGCCCATAACAAGTTGCAAGCATGGAAACTAGTATGGAATAGTCCTGCCTTTCTGTTTTCCTTTTTCTCAGACCATTATTTACTCCTGATTCTATGCTCACTCTCATCTCAACAAGCCATTCATAATTTCTATTAAAGCTGTTACCATCTGCAGCCAACTTACAGAGAAGATTCTAAACTCTTGCAGACGAATGTCAACTCTAGGTTACCAAGTCAAGGCAGAACATGTGAGACAGTGTACATTTGCAATTACTTCATTTATTGGCACTAGCTCTAGAAAACAGAAGGAAACAAACTTATGAGAAGTACTCAGATCTCCCTTCAGGTTTCAGCCAAATGGAATCTGTATTCCACTATTCAAATGGCTTTTTCCATTTGCAGGTTATGTATTTCTTCTTCTTCTTTTTTTTTTTTTTAGATTTTTTTTTATTTTAAGTATTTATTTTAATTTCAGCTAATTTACATTATTGTTTTAAACTCTTTTTTTAATTATGTTATGTTAATCACCATACATTGCATCATTAGTTTTAGATGAAGTGTTCCATGATTCATTGTTTGTGCATAACACCCAGTGCTCCATGCAGAACGTGCCCTCTTTAATACCCATCACCAGGCTAACCCATCCTCCCACCCCTCTCCCCTCTAGAACCCTCAGTTTGTTTTTCAGAGTCCATCGTCTCTCATGGTTCGTCTCCCCCTCCGATTTCCCCCCTTCATTTTTCCCTTCCTGCTGGTATGTATTTCTTCTTTCCTTTTTTCTATCTTTTTCTTTTTTGTTTTATCATTTAATCAGCTGGGGGCCATAGTGAGCAAGGAAAATTTGGACAGCTCAGAATGTCTTGGTCAAATTCAATTTGTTTTTGTTCCCCTGGTTTTGTGTCTACAAGAATGAAAAATACCTTTGAATTATACATTCTACAGTTCTGCTATTCCCATTTTCCCAAGATCTGGTCAACCTGGGCACCATAGCCAATCTTTTTAACTTAACACATTTTATTTCTAGATAATGTTGATGCCCATTTCTTCTCCACTATAATAGATTCTCCTTTCTCATCAATGTAATTCCTTCAAATTCCCTTAGTGGATATCGGTGATAAGCTGGAATCTGTACTGGGTATTCTGATTTCCTCTCCCATTCCTGGATATTTAAACTGTTTAGTTCAGAGTAATAGAAAAGTGTTCAAAGTACTTGCGAGAAGCACATTTTGGAAATGAGCTCCCAAGTTGTATAGAATATGTGTGAATAACCCCATCAACTGTAAACTACTCTACACTAGCACTTCCCAATACAATGTCTCATATGAGGACAGATTTTTTTTCAGCCTTTTTAGCCTTTTCAGCCTTCAGTTGGTGAAATGAGTCAAGGTTTCAATAAACAACGCTATAGTTTATTATTTATAATTTTAAACTTTTAGACCCAAATCAAATTGGTGGTTCTTTAATTCACTTAAGCATATTGTTATTTGGCTTGGCTATTACTGAGTTTGGGTAGATTGAGAAAGTCACACTTTCTCTTACATTTATAATGTCAGGATTTGAAAATCAATGTTAATATGGCATTTGGATCTTATAAGTCATTTAGTTTTTTAAAAGTGTTTCTTTATGATTATTTCCTAATTAAGTTCAGTTTTAGTCAATACAGATCTATGCAGTTACAAGTAAGAAATTATATCATGTTGACCCTTTGAATATATTGACATACTTTTCATAGACATTTGATTTAAGATAATGTTCACTAATAAAAATTCCAAGAAAAGCAGTTTGTCAGAATCTTTCATGACTCTCTTTGGGTAGCAGTGGAGTTTACTATGTATACCTTTTATTTTCTCTTTTCTTTCTTTTGCTATTCAGTAACTGAATATGTGTCTGCAAAAAAATGGTTCTCCATGTTAGAGGTAGGAAGTTTCCGTGATGTACTGGAAAACCAAGGAGTTTGGTGTTTCCTTCAGGACAAACATGGAATTAAAACAAGAACAAACCTTGCATGAACCATTCTTCCTTTTATCTGTGTGTGTATCAAACCACAAGTCCTGGTGTGGGATTTGAGGAGCTCTGGACCAACCCTAGAGATTCCCCAAGCTGTTTATTCAAGGGAGACCGGAAATGTCAAAATCTTATGTCATCTTAATTATCATAGCACATCTTGTTACAAACCATGTAACCAATGAGGACCACTGCCATGAAAACCCTGAAATGTTTCTTTTCTATGAATAGCACCTCTCCAATTAAAGCCATCTTACCCAGCCTGATCAGTTTCAGACAGAAATATTGATTAATTCACCTATCGTCAGTGCATTGAAATGTCTCCTAATGAGAATTATAATGACTTCTGATCTCTGTTCTTTAACCTTATAATACACTCTCTCAATTTTTGGGTAAGTGGTTCAGTGGCATGTCACCAGAGATAGAAAGACACTCTGGTCCCCTCAGTTGTTGACATGGGAATCCACAGAAGACATGCTTAAAGCCTCATTTTAATGGGGATGGAGGTGGGAGTGGTGAGTAAAAGGTCTGCATGTTTGACAGGGTTCTGCTAATCAACCAAGCATTACTGGGGGACACTTGTCCATCAAATAGTATAGCCACTGAGGAGAAATATTATTAGGAAACCACAGGATGAACTTTTAGGCTATATGACAATGACTATGTTATTGACAGTATTCCCCAAAATAACTTCCAGTTGGCAACTATAACCCCAGATTACTGTTTAGAAACTGGACGCTGTGCCATTAAATTAATGCTGAATTCATGCACTGGACAATTAAGTTAACACATCACCCCACCGTAGCTGACTCTCATTTCACCTATTTCAGATCTGATCACCCATTTGATATATAAGGGATCACTGACACAAGTTAGTATGATGCCAGTTTACAAAAGAGATTAAAAATTTTGTTTAGAGAGTGTACACACTTCCTCAAAGATAAATGCACACCAGAGAAAATCCTAACAGCTTTTAATTTCCATGCTTTTCAGTTTTATTGTTGTAAATGCAACTGTTTATAGGGCTAATGACACAGACTGGCTCTGTTGAGTCAATTACACCAGTAGACAGTTGGATCAGATTCTTCACTCATGTTCCATTTACACTATGTGGATGTCTGATATTTGACTAAATTGAATTGCACTACAGCGCCTTGGTGCTTTCCATACTCTGCATCTCTGAGCACTTTATAAAACAATGAAATAAATGATAATATGCTAGATGCGGGGTGGTGATTGTGCACAAGCATGTGTGGCCAGAACTACATGGTGAGTAATCACCAATAGCTTTGTTTGTTATATCGGACGCCTCAACTAGGGTAGTATTCCATGGGAGGAAACTTATCAGGGGTGTGTGTGTGTATGTATTGACTATATAATTCTTTTTTAAATTTTTGGTAGAGTAAAGAGGAAGTAGGGTCATTGAACAGAAGAAAAAAGGGGTATCATGATGTCAAGTGCTTGTGTTATTGAGAGTAAAATAGGAGCATCTGGACTCCAGTAATGTGCAGGCAGATGCTGAGCAGGCTCCCCACACACTCCTAAATGCCAGAGTGCTTCTCTGCTGACCCACAACTAAGCATGCAATTTTGATAATGAGCCGCCCGGTGTGCAGAGATCTTGATGGTCCCAGTTTATGCCACCCTGTGGGAAGATGCATAATGCTGGGAGGGATTGACTGGGAGCCTGTCTGTGGCTTGCTCACTCATTTCCTTAATGACACTTACCATAATACTGTTACCATCTACTGAATTTTGAACTATAAAACAGACCTATTATGTACATTATCTCATTTAATCCCGATGCAAACCCCAAGCAAACAATAATATTCACCATAATACATAAGGAACTGGAGAATTGGGGATATTCATGTATTTGTTCTAGAGCAGCCGGCATTAGAATTTAAACCCAGACCTGTTTAAATCAAATTGTATTATTTTACCACTCTGTCACACAGCTTTTTCAAAAAGCATATCATTCTTGAAAATTTAGCTGTTTTTTTAAAGACCTTATGAAACTTGCATCATCACTTTTGAACAAATATTCGTTACATTCATAATTTGATTTTCTCTAAATGATATGGTACCTCTCTCTGAAGTATGGTGTCGAAGAATAACCACTTCAACCATATAAAGTATATCCTACCTCCCCACATATCTTGGAAAGAATTAGATTAACTAGCATCAATCAATTGGGAATTAATACCACTGATTAGAAGAGATCATTCATTAGGTTTTAAGGATTTTTTAAGTCTAAGTTGGTAACTAGGTCATCAACGTAAAGGGACAGATGGTAGGGATGCCAATTCTGTGTCTGTTCATCAGTTAATCTTGGGGTATAGTTTATCTATTAGTTTGAGCTAAACCAAAAACAATGTAATTATTGTAACATTAATAAATGGAAGAAAACCAAAGCTATTTTTTTTTCACTCTATCTCATAAGGAAACACGTGGTATGCCCTTGCTCTTTCCCATTTCTTTCTATTTGAATCCTTGCTAACTTTCTTTCTACAGTGCTTTTTCACCATCTTCCACAGAGTCATATTTTGGGACAATGGTACTGAAGATGAACTGACAAGAAGAGGAAGCAATTTGGATGGGACCTGCAAGGCCCAGGATGACCACTTATAAACTGACACCTTCAGTAGAGCCCCTTCTCCTCACACTTTAAAAATAAGCTGAGTCTGGGGGCCTAAGGTCTCATCTCAGACTCAGCTCATTTCCTCTTTACTAACCTGTCAGTCAAAAGTTTCACATGAAGAAAATTCTAGAAGGACATGCCAACAACTTTTGTTGAGACCACACGGGGATAATGTGCTGGTATCATTTCAGTACAACTCATGAGGAGGTTTAGTTCAAGAGCTACAGTTTCTGCACCAGTCAAGGGCATGGTGAAAAAGAACATGGCAGATAACACAAGAGTTATCACCACAAATTTCCAAAGGTATTTGATGGCATGACCTAACATGAATTTGGTGTATTTTAAAAACCACCTTCTCTAGTATCTGGCTAAACTGAGTGATAAACAAAGTATATAAAGCATACCTGAATTTTAATCTTCTGCAGTAAACTGCCACATCAATTTATATTTGCAGGTTTATCTCTGTGCTTTAATATCTCCGCTTTTTACCTTTTTTTTTTTTTAAAGATGTATTTATTTTAGAGAGAGAGTGCAAGCAGGGAGAGGGACAGAAGGAGAGGGAGAGAGAGAATCCTCAAGCAGATTCCCTGCTGAGCACAGAGGCCAATGCAGGGCTCAGTCCCAGGACCCCGAGATCATGACCTGAACTGAAATCAAGAGTCAGATGGTCAACTGATTGAGCCACCTGGGCGCCCCTCTGCTTTTTAACTTTTAACAGAGTTTGTGGAAGCTTCGTGGCAGTTAAAAAATTTTTGTAAATTTTTTAAATAGTAAGCAATGTCTCAAAATACTGTGTTTAATTCTCAAGATTTGATGCTTCTTTACAATTGCCTTAGAAATTAAAACATACTGGAAAAATGATTTTTAAAGGCACTGTAACATTGTGAACATCAATAACTTTAAATATATTTTTGGCATTCACAAAACCAAGCCAAGTAGAATATCACGATATCCGAAAGAAGCTGGGAAAATTGTCCTGTGTTCATGGAAGCCAAGGTACTCAACAGCAACCAAGAAACGTAACAAGAAGACCACCATTTATATACTCAGATCTGGCTTGAAGCTGAGCACTATGTCACAGAAACTGGGTTTAGAGAGGCAAACTGTGCTATGGTGAGCGATGTGAATTGTGCAGGACTGTTGAATCACAGATCTGTACCTCTGAAACAAATAATACATTACATGTTAAGAATGTATTACATGTTAAGAAAAAAAAAAAAAAAGAAGAAGATAGCAGGGGGGAAGGGTGAGGTGGGGGAAACCGGAGGGGGAGACGAACCATGAGAGACGACGGACTCTGAAAAACAAGCTGAGGGTTCTGGAGGGGAGGGGGGTGGGAGGATGGGTTAGCCTGGTGATGGGTATTAAAGAGGGCACGTTCTGCATGGGGCGCTGGGTGTTGTGCACAGACAATGGATCATGGAGCACTGCATCAAGGGTCATTTAACGAGTAAGTTTAGAAGAAAGAATTTGTCTTGCTCATTCCAGACCCATGTTATCTTTTCATTAATCTTATCCTCAAAAAACAGCATCCTCTCTAGCTAAAAACCAATCAGATAATTTGTTTCATTGAAAAATAAAATAAATAAAACTTATGATCCAGACTTCACCTTTGGTTAATCTTACTGATGTCTCCCCCAGTTCCCAAGGGTAAAAGCATAGAGTATCACGGCCCCGCCCAACTGAATGAGGAGATTGTGTTGACTAATGTGGAGGTATGTAGGCACTGGGTTCCAATTGAAATCAAGTGCTTATTGTACCATTTACTGTCTGTATCATGTTGGGCAACTTACTTAACCTCTCTGTGCTTGGGCCACCATATCTGTAAAATGGGAGTTATCGTTTTTTACCTTATAGGATGATTTTGCACATTGGATGACTTGAACTCCTCCATCCATGGTATGTACTCAATAAACGGCTATTAAAACTGTGAAAGATGTCAAGAGTTGAACAAACAGGGATAGGAATGTCAGCAGGGAAGATTTCCATCCCGGTGTTCTCATCTTCTTTTCTATTTTCTGAGCACTCATGTTTTTTTCTACAAATAAATCCACTCTAGGTTTTTTTGTTTTGTTTTGTTTTGTTTTTCCTTGATACATCATCCCAGTGATTTTTCCAAATTGGTGGAAAGGGTTTTTTGGAATAGTCTGGACTATTAACAATTGGCTATGTGAGACAGGGAGTGCCAATTGCACCATCGTATTATCCGACACATTGTCTTCACCGGGCACTTGACGGCATCCCTGTGCCCCAATGCGATCGTTTCCATCACCAGGTGAGCCGATTATTTGAGGGAATTTTCCTCTGTTCTTCCATTAGTGCTGCTTCACAAACCAGAGCATGTGTTATTTTTAGTGAAATGATGACCCTGCTCCAGAATGCCGGCACATTACGGATACCTAATTATGTATGATGGTCCTGTTTAGTTAAGGGAGCGAGACATGATAGGAATTTGTGAAGTTAAATTACGAAGTAACAGGAGACTTTTTCGTTGTTGCGCAGGTAACTCGTGCTTTAAGCGTAAGCGGTGAGGAAAATTTAAACACAATCATTTTAAGACATCGTTTTATGCAAGCACGAGGATTTCACATACATTTGGCACATTCTCAGCTCAATTGACCTAATATATTTCCAGGAATATGTCAATTAAAAATGTGCCCTTTGGAGGAGAGTGAGGGAGTACAGCTTCCAGGATAATAAATACTGGGGGAAAAGCAGAATATTGGCTTCCAGCTGGCATGGCAGAGGTGGTTATAATTGAGAAAAATAAAAACTGGGATTAGGCAGCTATTCAGCATCGTCAAGCTGCTACTGGCCGATCACAAGACCAGTGCGCCTCAAAACTCAGCTTTTATCCGTTTGTAACAACAGTGTCCCCTGTACCGCTAGAAAAGAACCTTCTCTCCCATCCCTGTCTCTTCTTTGTGGATGTCAGTTGCCTTTCTAGATTTCAGTAAACGTCTTTTTTCTCATCCAGAATTTTGAAGGCTATTCTATGCCCCTTTTAACTACAAGTCCAAGTTTTTCAGGACCACGGGGCAGAGGAGTTAACAAGCAAAACCGATCGGATTGCATTTGTGCTCGGCACTTCCTGAGAAGGGCACACCCCTTGATTTTGCAACAGTCCAAGCCAAAGGAGACAGGCTCTGAAGTAGGTAATCACAAAGGAAAATCTTTCAAACACATACATCATTTTGATTTTAAGACTGCTCTTTAACTGCTTGGGGACAAGAGCCTCTGTCTGTGGGCTCCCCTCTTTAACCTCAGCATCTGCCAGCAGGGTTTTATGGAGCCGTCTGTTTGGGATCTTTATTTGTCTCCTTACCCACTTAATGCATTTACATTTATTTTAGAGACAAGAATAAAAGTTAAATTTTATCTTAGCCTGTGCTATTTTGAAATCATGCATCTGGCTGGCTGAAAAAAGGCTACGGTACCATTTTGTTTTATAACTAAGAAGGTGCTGAACTCCATTATGAAGGAATTAAATTCTCCTAGGGTATTTTGCTGGTGCTGGCTTTCAGGGAAATCATCATCCTTAGCACTCTGCCTCATTTTCCACCAGAATCGTTCTTCACCAAATGAAGTCAGGGGAACTCAAAAAGCAGTGTGACGGAAACAAAGACTCCAATCTGCAGAGGGGACCATAATCTCATCGTGTCAGTCAGAAACTCTGAATTGGATCTGCTCGCTAAATTCCCTCTATAATTCTGTCAGCCTCATCTGCAGCTCTGTGCCTACAGCCCCTGCACTTGGGTCATTCAAACCCGGATCGCTGTATTCTTCCTTTCTTCCTTCCTTTTTTCCCCCTCCTCCTGTCTTTTTTCCTTGTTTTACTTCCTTTTTCTTTTCTTTCTTCTGTCTTTTTCATCTACTGTCGGCTCTTCCCTTGACCTCTTCCATCTCAAATGGCCGGGGTGGGCAGATTCAGTGTACCTCATGGGGCTCCTGGAGAAATTGTCTTGTTTACCGTCTCAGAGAAACACCGGTTTGTCAATAGATCACACATAATGATAGTGATGATGCTAGATGCTTCCACATACTGACCATCTTGATTCCAAGGATGGAAGGCACCTGAGGAGGCAATTTTTTCCCCCTATAATGTTGAATAATATAATTCCCATTCACATCTCAACTACCTGCACTTTACTTCCAGAAACATCTCGTTCCGTTTTGTAACTTGGTTCATTAATGTGTTGGGGGTAGAGTTAGCTTTTGTAAAGGAAACTGTTTGCATTTACGGGCCCTGCTGAAAGGGATGATGGTCTCCTCGATGCTGTCTCTTTTTTAAAAATTGGAGGCTTTTGAAAGAAAGAGAATTCTTGAGAACTCTGTTTTTTTTTTTTTTTTTTTTTAGGAAATAGGTTTCTCCTTATCCAGAGCTGAGCAGAGCAACCCCCGCAATGCCTGACAGGGCTGAGCTGTGGCCACTTCTCCAGAGGAGACAGGACAGTGTTTTCTCTGTAACAAGATAAGGCGGCCAAGCTGTATCTCCTAAAACACGTTTTATTTTTGTTGCGGCTGCCCTCTTCCCTCCAATCGACTCCCCCAGGTCTGCCCTGGATGCCCTCCCGAGAAGCACATGAGCTCCACGGCCGCACTCCTTTTTGTGAATTAGAGTTGCCCTAATGCCCCAGCCACAGGAGTGTGAACCAGGGGCCTCAGAAGCCATTTCCCACACTGGGTGGATGGGGCAGCCACCTGATGGGAGAGGCATTTTATTACATCCCCACCAATGTCATCACCAGAAAGGGAGGCATTCAGTTACTTTTACTGGAGGCAAATATTGATCTTCTGAATACAGCCCTGCCTTTTTTCTTTTTTTTTTTTTTGGATGCCGTATTTTTGTTTTACTATCCCAGCCCTCACTGGAAGCACTCACTGAAATCAGAATATTAAGCATAACACAGCAGATGTGTATTTGTACACTTAAATGTGTACGACACCAAAGCCTTAATTCCAAAGTGCAGACCTTTATCAGTTTGTATCCTCAGCTAGCAGAATTTTAGTCTTTAAAAATTGAGTTTCCTTAATTAGTATTTTTTTATAGTTAAGCAATGTAGGTATGATGAGAATCTTTAAAGTAGATGTAGGGTTTTTTAAATGTAAAGTTTGAGTTACCACATAATCAGGGTTGGAGGTGAGAAATCATCAGGGACTGTTTTCTACCTTTTTCTCTATTTCCTTAACAGAAAAGGTAAGGGGCAAGGAATTTACAATTTTTTTTTTCCTTTTCCGAGAATTCGCTTTTCTCTTGCTTATATATATTTTTTCAAGGTAGTAGCGTGTTCATGCATCCCAAGAATGAATCAGAAGAATCACAAGAATGGAATCACAAGATTGGATCCAATATCTAAAATTGTGTAGCAAGCCTAGGGGCTTGTGTCCAAGTCCAGCAGGAGAGGAGGCCATTCTTTTAGGTGGTTGTGGAAGAGGCCACACTCACACAAACACCCCAGCCTAAATCTTGGTGCTCTCCAGCCTCTGCTGTACGACTTGCTTCCCCCTTCCTCAAAGGGTTAATGGCTCCACTATCCAGGGGACAATTCATTCTCCTGCTAAACGCGATGACAAATAACCATTATTCTTTCCAACTGCACTGATAATCGGGACAGCTTAAACATTTTCGCCAGTATAAGTGAAACCATTAATCCTCTTGGATTTCATGATAAGTGGTGTCTGTGAAGTAATGACTGTGTCATCGAAGGCAGGAAAAAATGTTAACAATTAAAACAAGTTAGCCATTATCTTACCGGGTACTGAATCGCTTTCACATTTCATTAGCAATATTGTAAATGATATGTACCTTATTAAAAAGCTCTTATTATCCAAGAAACCTAATTAGTCAAAAAGTCTCCGTCACCACTATAATTTTCTAATGATATGCTACAGCGGGTATTGCGGCGTGGGGAATGTTTCTGTTTATCTCTAAAAAATCCACAATATGTAATTGTTTCTCCCAAAATATCATAGAGTGCAGGTATAACTCAGGCTTTTTTTTCAGATATAATGATGTTTTATTTTAAGTGATCCACCTGGCTATTATTGAACAAAATACAAAATCTCTTCTTAACTAACTGTGGATTTAGGCCAAACATTAAGCTTTTTGCCAAAAGATTATAAAAACCAAAGAAAATAACTATTATAATTCTATAGCACGCTTTGGAGATTTTTTTTCTCTCCTCTTGCTCAACCCTTAAGCTTCTCATAAATGAAACTATTGGACTGATCCCTGAGAATTGGTGTACCTACTTGCTTGATAGGAGGGGTCCCAACATTTCTCAAAAGGACTATCCAAGGTCAAGGTCAAATCCAATAGCTTATTCTCTGGACCTATAATTTGCTGAAATAATAGCAACTATTCTGTAGGAAAGAGTATGAATACAGATAGAAGCATCCATATATTATCTATCTGTTTATTAGAATGTATTAAGCATTCTCAGTCAGTATAATTGTTTATCCAAACATGACTATACATGTTCTCTCTGAAAGTCAGATTAGAGAGGAATGTATGCAATATATGGATTCACAGTGGTATATTACACAACATACTAACATATCTAATACTAATTGAAATGATTCATGTCAAGCACTTAGTAGAATCCCTGACGTTTGTGTTTAATAAATGATTGCTATTTTATAATCATCAATATATCAGATGACTCCAGGAATATCTAATGGAATATGTGTGCATATATATGGGCTACCTAAGAGACATCAATGGACTCTCCTACATAATATGTGTCATAATAGAAAGGACAGAAGCCAGAGGTCTTCCTTCTGGAGTCAAATTCTGCAATTGCAAGTATCAGTTATTACTTTACAGAATTTTAAAATCTTGCTTTACTTTCTGCTTCAGCTTAAATTGCTTATACTTCGTGCCTACTTTGTGCTCAGCTCTGTGCTTGGCATAAGAAGGAGGGGAGAATAAAACAAAGCCTTGTATGTGGCCTTTACCCTCAACGATCTTTCCATTCTCCAATGGAGTTCCTTCTGTGCATTTTGCTTTTTAATAATTCATAAAATTTTGTGCAGATCGCTTTTAAAAACCTCTATAAAATCTGTATAAAACAGCCAGAACCATTTAGAGAAATGGCAGGAAGACTGAAGGAGGTGAATGGAGCATGAAGGTGGGTGGAAAGAGGAAGAAAGGATAGATAAGAGAGAAGGAAGAAAGAAAGGCAGGAAAGAAGAAGGAAGGGAAGGAGGGAGGGAGAAAAAGAAGGAAAGCATTTGAACACCAGGCTCTGTTCTGAGTATTTGTGTGAACACCATCTAATTTGGTCCTTAAAGTCTGTGAAGACAGTATTATTACCCAAGTCTTACAGATAAAAGTATATGCCTGTGCTGTTTGGTTTATATTTGAGATGGCTTTTAAAATTGGTCAGTAAATTGACCTGATTATATCGGTTCCAACTGAGGTCATGCTAAGGCAATGTCAAGCATTCGGTTCCAACAGACGGCCTCCAATGAACCTACAAAAGCCTGTTGAATGTGAGATGTTTCTGAAGCTCAGTTGTTGAGCATGGATCTGTTCCCCTGCTACAGCGATGTTTTTAGGGGAACATTCCTTGTGTTCTTTCTTGAGTAAAGGGTTCTAGAGTTTCTGCTTCAAACCATATTGAGACAAGGGCACGTGTTTTCTTGATTCCCTAGTTGCTTATGTTCTTCCCACCAGGACAAGGATCACTCACCTGCTTCCCTGTTAAGTGTCACCACCACCCCCAATGCCTTAAACCAGCTTAGAAATGCAAAATTTTAAAAACACATATATTGAGACAAAAAAATGTATAACCTGGAATATTGGTATGATTATATCAAGAACACTTGGGTAAGGAAAACTACAAAAATTCAAGATGCACCTTTGAGCTTCCTAGCACCAAAAGCAAACGTGGAACCAGTACACTGTAGATGTTCTGATCTGACTTTCTTTTGTCTCCTGCTGCTGGGAAGTAGAATGCCCCAAAGGGACTCCTTTCTCCAAGTTCCAAAGAAGCATGTGGCCATTTAGAGTAAGTTCCAAAATGTTCTGTCCTTTGATAATAACAGTATTATTGATAATAGCAAGTGTCCATTCTTGTACCTTCCCTTCATTTCTCTCCTTTATTTCAGATCACGCCAGTGATGGGTCTTCCAGGAGTTAAAAGGCCATTGTTACTAAAGCATCATGTATGTTTCAGAAACCAAACTGGTCTCACCACACTGCACATCTGCCATAAGAACAGGGTAAGAAAAGGAGCCTGTACACATTGAATTCTGTCCCTCAAAAGTCATGTGCTAATGCCCTAAGGCCCAATATGATTGTGTTTGGAGATAGGGCCTTCAAAGAAATAATTAACGTTAAATGAGGTAATAAAGGGAGGACTCTAATCCAATATGATTGGCATTATTAAGAAGAGGAAGAAACACCAGAGACCCACAAGAACAGAGGGAAGACCATGTGAGGACACGGGGAGAGGTAGGCCATCTGCAAGCCACAAGAGAGGCATAAGGAGAAACCATATCTGCTGGCACCTTGATCTTGGACTTCCAGCTTCCAGACCTGTGGGGAAATACATGTCTTTGTTTCCCAGGCTCTGATATATTGTTATGGCGGCCTTAGCAAAGTCATATAGGACCTCTTGGGTCAAAAGCAGTAAGTGTTGGTGCTGACGCTAGGAAGAAGTAGGTGACGGCAGGAGGCAGTGTTTCCCACAGTGTGTTCCTCAGACTCTCTTGTTCCAGGATGTTAACAAGTATATAGGCAAAGTGACATCAAAGGAGTTTGAGAAACAAGGAGTTGCATGGATTTCTTCGCTCGTAATTTTCCAGAGTTTTGAACACACTAACATGCCCTGGAGTCCCTGGGATGAGGAGGTCATGGGCAGAGTTTCCCAAAATGTAAATGAAAGCCAATTTGGGGGACTATCTTAGGCTGCTAATTTCCCCTGTCATGCAACTGGGTCCCTTTGATGTGCCAGTGTAAAAGAAAGTCTTGAAAAAGCAACAGTAATTGGTGAGCTTGAGGACACTGTGATTTTCACTACTACGCTTGCCGTCACCATCACAGAGACATGATCTGGGAATGTCTCTAAGAAAAGGGAGACAAGGGAATTGAAAGGAATGTGAGGAAGATCCTGGCCATTATGCAGGGAGGGAACTGAAGGAATGGTTTGGGAACCTGTCTTTAGAATCAGCCATAGCTTTGATGGCACTTTTTTTTCTATATAATCACTCAATTCTGTGTAATTGAGCAAGTAATTGAGCCTGGACTTCTTACCTATAAAAACTGAATGGCAATGCTTGGTCATAGTAAATGCTCAACAAATTGGGGAGATCATTAAGAAGAAGGGGGTGGGTGGTGGAAGCAAAATGGGCATGTCAGGGACCCCAGGGGAGCCCACCTGAGCTCACCCTTCCTGGTGATCACTGCCCCCCCCACACACACATACACCTTAGCCATTTTAAAGTCACATGTTACTAGACTTTGTGCATTCTTCAATCTGGGATTCAAGTCAGTTCTTAGAATATGAGTGTTCCCGTCAGTGTAGGCTGCTTTCTCGCCTCCAAAACCTTCCACCTGCTGTTCTCTCCTCCTGGAACTGCCCTCCCCGTGACTCTCTCCATCTGATGACTTCCTACTTGTCCTCCACATCTTGACTCAAGCATCGCCTCTTCTCCAAGGTGGTCCCCAGCAATTCCAGGTAAGGAATTGGTACTGGTTCTTCTGCTTTCGTCTTCATCAGGTGCCCTCCAGGAGAAGCATCAGCGTATTGTAGAATTGCCCTCATGCCTCCCCAACCCTGAGCACACACAGCACAGAAACACAGAGAATGTCTCCTCCTGCATGTCCTTGGGGTTCTCTGGGCACTCAATAGACATCCGTTGAATGGACAGAATAAAGTCACCATTATTTTCAAACCTCAGACTGGATGGTGTGATATATATATATTTTTATAGCTCCATGTATCTATATAAAATATCTCCCAAAGCCATGCATATTAAGCCAGAGCTAATATGAAAGTTACATATTACATGAAAGTCCTTCATTGAAAAGAATGAACTGTATAAACACCAGACCTGTCTTGGTTTCAGGTGGCCATTTGCACAGTATGTGCCTACATCACCCGATCGTACATCACACAACCTGGTTCTGACCTTGCCACACCCTCATCTTGTCTGGAAGCCCATGATGGAGTGCTGCCCCAGATAAAAACAGAGTGCATCAAGGGCTCTCAAGGAGACAGGCTTGTCAGTGTTAACAGCAATCGACTATTTCCCTGATCCACATTCATTGTGAAACCATTTTCCTTAGATACATCTTATAATTTAAGGGATCTGAGATCATGCAGAAGCCCAGACATAAATCCTACTAATGGCTTCCTCCCTGGAGAATCCAACCTGTGTGCCACTGAGTATGCCTTTTCTATTCTCAGATGTCTGCAAGTGACCCCTTTCAGAAGCCATCACCCTCAAGCTCACCTGGGCCACTGCAGGCTGCCTCCTCCAACCCCACAGTGTCCCTGGCCCGTGGGACAAAGAGCCCATGTAGTAAGACCCAACGTGGCTGTAGTTCCCATGACTGTTAATTATATGTGCACATTGCCCTGTGCTTGGCGACAGTGGGATGTCCTTAACTCACGGGTGGCCGGCCCGCCTGGCTGCTGTCCTGAGCAGAACCACTCCTGAGAAGCATCCCCACATTGCCATCGTGCTTTTCTCTCGATCGTTTTAAATTTACTTTCAGAAGAAATGTCTTATTGTTTTACCCTTTTTAACTTTGGTCACGTAATGCTTTCAGAAAAATTATAATTTCTTGTCTTGGTATCTCGGGTTAGAAATAACCAAGTGTTCTCACACACATGGCCTCATGGGACACACGTGACCATACTGAGGCCGGATTCCATGGACGAGGAACTCAAGGATCAGAGACATGAAGATATTTGTCCAAAGTCACATGGTTGCTGAGGGATGAAACTTTAATGCAAAGTTGTTTTGTTTTGTTTTGTTTTTTTCTACTTTTCAGACAGCGGTCAAGGGCAAAACTACAAGAGAAATGGAAGGAGAGCTTTGGAGAATGTCTCCACTGATGTTTGCATTTGCTTTGGCAATATCTGCCATGATTTGAAGACTATAATTGCTCTTTTTGCTTGTCTGATAACTCGCTTACAGGAACTATCAATTAGTCTGGGCAACTGAAATCTTCAGACTTTGGCACATAAGTAGGCATCGACTATGAGATTTTTCTGCCAAGTCTGTGTCAGATTCTGAGCCCAAATGAGAAGTTATGGTACCATCACAAATCTATACAGCATTACTGTTCAACTAGTAATATGCATGAGGAGTCAACAAAATAGATTTGAACTATTGGAAACTATAGGGAAAGGGTTTTGCTCTAATGAACGGGGAATGCAGCGGGAGAGACAGACTGCAGTATTTTGTGCAGAAACCCCCAAAGGAAGGATGTGCTGAGCTTTCCCTACACCCCCCTCGCCAGGGCTTAGTTATGTTCAATTTGATTTATTTTGGCCTTTCTTGTTTCTTAACAGTGAATGCAGCTGTCCCCCGCTTTTTGAAAGGTCACTTTATGCCACTTCATTTTTTATTTTTTTTAAGATTGTATTTATTTATTTGACAGACAGAGACACAGCGAGAGAGGGAACACGAGCAGGGGGAGTGGGAGAGGGAGAGGCAGGCTTCCCGCTGAGCAGGGAGTCCGACGCGGGGCTCGATCCCAGGACCCATTGGCGCCCCCCAATGCCACTTCATTTTTATGAAAGATGTAATTAATACCCGGGGGCGCCTGGGTGGCTCAGTTGGTTAAGCGACTGCCTTCGGCTCAGGTCATGATCCCAGAGTCCTGGGATCGAGTCCCACATCGGGCTCCCTGCTCGGCGGGGAGTCTGCTTCTCCCTCTGACCCTCCCCCCTCTCATGTGCTCTCTCTCTCTCTCATTCTCTCTCTCAAATAAATAAATAAAATCTTTAAAAAAAAAAGATGTAATTAATACCCGTTTTTGCTAACCAAAAGAGATCCGGAGAGGCTTTTTGCTTTTATATAAAAAAGGCAAAAAGCGGAAACAGCATAGTGTCCGTTTTGCAGCAAGCTGTTATAGGGGCAGCAGCTCAGCGTCAAGCCACAGAGCTTTGACCTGTGTTTGTGGGCATCTGTGCTTTACCTCGATTGATTTTGTGCATCTGTTAGCAGGACGTGTCCTAGGACATCAGAAAAGCCTGAGAGAGGTGAATTCGGGTGTCTGGAAATGCTTAACGTTTTCCCATAAAAATTAATGGCAATCGCTTCTTTGCCTTACGCCATTTCAGCTTACAAAAGCAAGGTTCCGCTTTCCGATAGCGGGAGAAACCTGTAGTACCTACAAGTTCATGTATCCCTGGAGGGTGGTCCGCTCAAAGCGCAAGCAGGAATTCATGCAAAAGCAACCCCTACCACCGGCAAATACTTGGGGAAAGGACACGGAACTGTAGCCTCAGCGCTGCGAATTATGAGCGAACGCATGGCTTCAGGATGGGTCGAATAGAGCGAGAGTCTGATCCCAGCTTTGCCTTTGAGTTACAAGTTTATCAGAGCCTGCCTGAGGTCATTACGCGCGAGGTGACCGTCTTGTAACTAAGAAGATGCTACAGGCGAGCGGGGCCTGTCGTGTTCCATCTACTCTCCGGGCCTCAGCCTGTGTCTGCAGGTGTTTCTGTGTATTGAATCTCCCTGGGGAATCCTTGGCTTCACAGCAAAAGCTGGCTGAAGTGAAAGTGATTTGATTTGGATCCTATTACAGGCACTTTACCTCTTCTATTTCCGTGATAATAGCAGATTGGAGTCGATTATTGTACTGGGAGGGAAGTTAATGCGATGTCAAGAACCACTGGCAAAACTGGCGCAGGGAGAGAGGGATGGATGAAAACTTGAGCGCAGATGGAAAACTGGGGACCAGGCCAGTGCAGCCCCCGCCCGGTTAAGCAGCCAGCCCTGAGTCAGTGCGCTGTTGTGCAAAGGGTCAGGGTCAGTTCCCTTGTTGGTGCTGCTTAAGGGACAGAGAGCGCTCTGGCAACTCAGCTTCAATGACCCAACCTCTGTGCCCTCCTGATCCTTGGCCCTTCCTCTGCAGCTCTCACCTGGCTGCCCCCATGGCCTGTCTGTGGGTCCAGAGGCTGCAGGAACCCCAGCTCCGGTGGCCTCCAGTCCTTTCCCCATGAGGGCTAAGGGGTGCCTGCCTTACACAACTCACCGACTGTCACGCCAGCCATAAAGAAATATGGATTTATTTTTCTTAAGATTTTTAAAAATTTATTCATTTGAGAGAAAGAGAGAGAGAGAGCAAGAACATGAGCAGGGGGAGGGGCAGAGGGAGAGGGAAAAGCAGGCTTCGCCTGAGCAGGGAGCCCAACGAGGGGCTCGATCCCAGGACCTTGAGATCACGACCTGAGCCGAGGCAGATGCTTAACCAACTGAGCCACCCAGGGACCCCTGGACTTATTTTAAAAGAACTGCTTTATGTTTGTCTACAAAAGAGAGAGTGAACTTCGAAGAAGAAAAAAAAATAAGTCCACACACTCCTGCTAAGTAACCAGGAGGCATCCACAGGGATGCCTGTCAGCCCTCCTTCCCTGTGGTCCCCAAACTATGCGTCCAGCATCAGAAGGAAGCAACCCGGTGTTAGAGGAACCTGATTCAGCAGATAAGACATCCCCAGCAGCATGGGAGAACAGTACTGGACTGGTTGAAATACGAATTTGTCAAAAAGTGAGTAAATACCACTGTGTGCTCTAACCCTTGCATTATGATGATATATCACTATCATCATAGTGGTCTTGGATTGAACACTATCCAGTGTGTCTTTGACTTGAATTTCCACTTCTGAAAAGTGCCCACCTCATAATCCTGTTTTCTGAATGCACCATCCTAATAAGATGCATTATGCATTTGAGACTAGATTTTCATCTCTCTGCCATTAGGTAAAATGGAGATGCAGGATGTTATTTCAGAGGCCGATAGAGCCAGAGGGCAAACGGAATCTTTTTTACTTCTGCTTTTGTCTTGTTTTACTTTGAAATATGATGTATGTACAGAAGAGCATACATTTCATAAGCATTTAAACTCAACATACCCAGATCAAGATACAGAAGTATACAAACGCCCCAGAAACCACCCTTCTGCTCCCTGCCTCCACCACCAAAGTTGGTCTCTGTTGACGTCATCAAACAACACGGATTCAGTTTGGTCTGTTTTTGAACATCAGGGGAATCACACACTCCATGTTCTTTTGCACCTAGCTTCCCGCACACACCGTTGTGTCTATGAGACTCATACATATCGTCACATACAGCTGCGGGTTGTTCATCATTTCATTGTTTGTAGTGTCCATATGACAGTATTAATATGTTACACTTCTTTATCCATTCTAATGTTTCGGGCATTTGGATGGTATCCAATCTCTGGCCATTACGAATAGTGCTGTCTTTGGGCAGACGTGGGTAAGCATTTCTATAGGGTACATTCCTAGAAGTGTAATTGCCCTGTCCCACTGGGCAGGCACATGTCCAGCTTTTATAGCTACTGCTGAGGAGTTTACCAAAGTAGTCGTGCCAGTTTTCACTCCCACCAGCAGTGTATGGTATATAGCCGATATTTGGTATTTTCTCTTTATAAATTTTGCTGCCTGCTGTGTAAGGGCCTTATCTCACATGAAATTAGTTTCCATTTCCCTGACAGCTAAAAATCTGTGCTAACTTTTTAATGTACATATTAATTATTTGATTCTCCTCTTTTGTTAGATATATATTCAGCTACTTGGCCAATCTTTCATACTGGGTCAACTCTCCTATTGATTTTTTTTTAAAGATTTTTTATTTATTTATTTGAGAGAGAGAGAATGAGAGACAGAGAGCATGAGAGGGAGGAGGGTCAGAGGGAGAAGCAGACTCCTCCCCGAGCAGGGAGCCCGATGCGGGACTCGATCCCGGGACTCCAGGATCATGACCTGAGCCGAAGGCAGTCACCTAACCAACTGAGCCACCCAGGTGCCCCTCTCCTATTGATTTGTAAAAGTTCTGTATATATTCTAGGTATGAGTTTTTGTAGAATACATATATTAGAAATATATTCTTCCACTCTTTGGGGTTCATTTTATTCACTTTCTGGTAGCCCTTGATGAAGAGATATTCTTGATGTTAATATAATCCAATTTATCATGTTTTTCCTTGATGGTTACATTTTGTCTTCTGTTTCAGAAGCTTTGCCTTTTCCAAAAGTCGTATTTCTTTTTTCTTTAAGATTTATTTATTTGTATTAGAGAGACAGAGAGAGAGAGCAGCACTGGGGGGTGGGGAGGGGCAGAGGGAGAGAGAGAGAGAGAGGATCTCCAGCAGACTCCATGCTCAGCACATGGGCCCAACACAGGGCTTGATCCCATGACCCTGAGATCATGACCTTAGCCAAAACAAGGAAATGGATGCTCAACCGAGTGAGCCACCCAGGTGCCCCAAAGATCATATTTCTAAACAAACTATCTTGTAGCGATAACTAAAGTGAATTTTTGTTGATTCTGTCCTATTTTTGGCTGATGACTCCAGCACAGATCTGCTTCATTAGGCCCACTTGAAACTTCCCAGATTTCCTGCACAACAACATATACCCATTTTACTCATCCCGAAAAGAAATATACCAAAGAATGGCAACAATTTTAGCAAGCTGAGAAAAGACAGAAGGGAGAAAGCAGGCTTCTGTTTTTACTTCTGCACCAGCTTCACTCCAAACCACAGAGCTAGATTTGCAGGCATATATAGCGCCTGTTAATCTTCAACTTTCTCATTTCCGAAAGGGGAATAATAATAATAGCAATGACCCCACTGAGCCATTATAGGAATTAAATGAGAAAATGCATAGCACTTTGCACTGCATCCAGTTTAAGTAAACTCAATAACTTTGGGGTATTATAATCAGCATTAATAATAATATATGAAACTAGTGCCTTTTAATTTGCAAAGTAAACTAATTTAATTGTAAACTCAGAACAATCCTGTGAAGTGGGCAGTTATTTTGTTTAGCCTCTCTGGCACTTTATGGAATATATTAAACCAGTGTTTACTGAGCTCCTACAATATGTCAGGCACGGTTCTAAGCACTGAGAACAGCAGACCAAAGATAGATAAAAGTCCCTGTTTGCATGGATTTTTTTATTCCCATGGGGATAAACAGAAATGATAAATAAGAACATGTTAGAAGGAGGCAAGTGCTCTTGAGAAAAAGCACGGAAGATATAGAATGATGAAGGGGTTTCAATGTTAACCCAATAGACAAGGGACCTCCATGTAACTTGAGCAGAAACAAAGCAAGAGCGAAGCAATAGCAAGATGTGGGCAAGATGGAAAGAAGGAAGGAAAGGATAAGGTCCAAGTGGTCAAAAGGGAGTAGAGTAGGCATGCACGGGAGGTCACAATGTGGACTTTGGGCTTGTACTTTGAGGGGAGTCTTGGAGGGAGGAACGTTTTGGTAGAATGACGCTGGCTCTTTTGTTGAGAAATGGCTGTAGAGCAGAGTGTCTACTCCGAGAGATCCATCAGGAGGAGATTGTAACTGGGCCAGGTGAGAGTGGATGGGGTGGCACTGGAGGTGGTAAGCTTGCCAGCTGTATTTTGAAGGTACTAACAACAGGATATGCGGAACTACTGGAGGTGGGATATGAGAGAGGAAGAGCGACCCAGAAATAACTGTAAGAATCTGGGCCCGAGTAACTGGAAAGATAGAATTCCCACTAACTCAGATGGGGAAGATTATGGAAGAAGGGATTTATGAGGAAAGATCAAGAGTCGAGACTACGGCTCAGTGATGCCTGCCATTGTTTCTAGATTTTTACTTCCCAAACACCACCATTCTTCAAAGGTTTTCTTCTACCCTCTGATGTCCTTGGTTTTCAAATCCAAACCTAGCATTGTCCCTATTGCGCAAAAGCTACATTCCAAATAAAAGATGACCGTTTCTCTTGAACCTGCCAGAATTGATGACTTCCTTTGTTTATTCACTTGTAAATGTGAGAATGCAGGAAATGCTACTTGATGTATATGAAGAATGGCAGCTTAGAGAGGGGAGAGTGTGTGAAAAAAAATCACTAATATCCCTGAAATAGACTAGCGGATAAATTGCCCCCCAAATGATAAAATCCAGGTTGATTATAATGCTTCTTAATTGTAAAAGTTTCCCCATCTACCTATAGAGGAGAAAAATGTAAATGGCTGGACGTTCCATTTATTTCAAATATCATGAATCAGTGTTTGTAAAGTAGATGGCTTAGTCTCCTTCTGCAGATGCATTGTCTAGTTACTATCATGTTTCCTAATTCAAAAATTTCTATGAACATGTGTCAAGGTACCATAAGGATGCTGCTCAGATGTGACCACCTTTCAAATCTTTTCCATAACTAGCGGTTGAATAAAGGATGATGTATTACCATTCAACGCTTGCATATGTAACTGTCCCCTAGTGGGGGTATGGCTCTACATCTCTACATGACTTTCTTTGCTGGGTGGGACATTCTTGAAGATGGACAGTGTGACACGGGCTGTCTAGGTGCTCATTAATCCTCATCCCTCCCTCATCGTCTTATGGGACATGGGAAGACTATGTTTTCCAGCCTCCTTTCAGTTGGGTTGGGTCATAAGGCTGGATTCTGGCCAGTGGAATTGGAAAGAAGTGTTGAGCACCACTTCTTACTTCCACTCAAGTCACTATTGTAACATAAATTGAACCATTGTTTTTGAACCAGACAGTATGAGTAGGTGGAGATACTAGTCCTCGTCCTTAAGGAGCTCTGACTCCCATGTAGGCAGACACCCTTCATAACCCCAGGCAGAACACATTGCCCAGGGCTATAGCATAGGTCCTGTGTACTAAGAGTTACAGGACCCTAGGAGACAAATGAATTATTTTCCTTTTTCATCTAAGAACTGGAGAAGAACGGTTACAGGGGAAAACACACACACACACACACACACATCTGCAGAAGAATTCAGCAGGTGAAAATGAAGAGGAAGAGCACTTCAGGCAGAGAAATGGATGTGTGAACATTTAAAATAATGGTGGGCAGTTTGAGACGAAGTAAACTTCGGAAGTTAGGAGTGCTAATTATTAAGCTGTTTTCACTTTGTTTCAAATTCACCTTCCCATATTCTGCTCTGTGTAGATGAGGTGGACAGTTGGTTTCTCCTTTGTCAGCTGACTTCCTTTTAGGTTTTAATAACGTGACACTAGGGGAAGACAGGAGGCAGGAGAAGTAGAGAAGAAAATCTACCTTTCCTGTTCCTGTCAGGGCTCCCCCAGCAACGACCCTTCACCACGACAGCACCACTTAGTTCGAGACCCAGCTCTTCTCTGCACCCCAGAACCAGCCATGCCTTAGGAGCACCAACCACAAACGAGGAGCACCATCTTTTCAGAAGAGTAAATACCAATTCTGTGGCATCGCCTTTGTTCCCAGATTATGACAATCCCATCCTTTTCCCTTTCTTCCCTAGCCTTATGGGTGGTAGTATCCTCCTGCAGTTAGTATCCCTATGCTGTTTCATGTTTTCTTTATGTCCTTCAGTCCCTCAATACCTAGGGAACCAATATTAAACTCCATTGAAATATCTAGTGTAGCTGTTGTTTTCCTGACCGGATCCTGAGTGATACAGGAGTATGTCTCAAGCATCTGAAGTGTCAACTCCACCATGAAGGAGAGGCAAAGGGTGACAGTAGAGAAATCTTGAGTCAGAGTGGGTATGGTCAAGTAGGAAGGGGTATGGTCAAGCTCAAGCCATGATTAAGAAAGGAAATAGTGAGACAAGAGGCTCTCCATTTGGGGTTTATGACTTGGGAGAAAAATCAGCTGGATTCAGTTTCATAAGAACAACTGCAAACACAGGAAATGAAGAAAAGGGAAGCAAAGTGAGGTGTTGACTAACTTGGTCAAGTTGGAATTGTGTGCAGAAGGAATGCCTGGTTTCAGGTGGCAGGCGTAATCATTAAGCGTGTCTTTGTTTCTACTGTGATGCTGTGGCTTCCAATACGGTCCCCAGAGAACGGAACAATGGCCAACAAGAGAAAATGGAGTCAGTGAAGGGACAGGGATAGAGCACAGAATCACTCAAGGCCAATTTATCATTAGGAGACCATTAAAAGGACAAGTTGGCAAATGCCTATATAGGGCTCTGCTACAAGCCTGGGATAATGAATGGCTGAGGATGACTCCATGGGACTTCTTAAAATTAATTCAGCTGTCAAGGAAGAGGCAGGATGATGTAAGCCATAGGAGTGAGGTAATTTATGAGATTTTGGAGAATTTTTAGCTTGATTTTTCAGTAATATCTGTAAGAAGGTCAAGGACAAAAACTCTATACATGTAATTTTTTAAATTAAATTGTTTCTTAAAAAGGCAGATGGCTATGGTTGTTATAAATCAGCCCAATAGCATATTGGCGTGATGCAGGGCGTCATTGTTCAGGGCATATAAATACATTTACTGAAATCCATGCTTAAATTCTGACCAGATTCTATAGCGTATGACTGTATTATAATTAAAGCACCGCTCAACAAGAAGCCTTTTAAAAATGCTATCATCGACTCCCCCCCAACATTTTACAGTATCTGCACATCATCATTGTATAAGATATTATGATTAGTTTGTGGACATTGTGTTCTAACAGGGATAGAAGGAAAAAATTGGCCAAGTTGATACATTTTTAAACATTTGGTAAAGTAAATGTTATAAACAGCAAAGTCCAAGGGCATATGACAAACCTAGAATAATACACTCAATATGAGAAATTGTGAACAATGGTTACTTCTTGGAATCAGGGAGTGAGATGAAGGAAGAAAAAGAGACATCTATTTCAAAATTCATCCCTCTGTATTGTTTTGATTTTCAACATAAACCTGTATTACTTTTCTAATTTAAAAATATTAATAGGTAGTTTGAAAGAAATGGTAGCAAATATATGTAAGAAAATGTAGCATGGGAATTTCCAAGAAGGCATACTGCTTTTTTGCTTTGTGAACGAGGAACACTTTTATGGACTAGGCAGCATTCAGTCTGTGTTTTGCAGAATGGATAAAGCTAGATAGCCAAGTATATAGCAAATAAATGTCTCTTTTAAGTATATGGCAAATAAAAGTGCAGAAAATGGTAACATCATGATGAGCAAGGTTCATGAGACAGAGAGATATATAGCATTTAGAAGAAATGGGTAGTGAGTGGTAGAAATAGCTCCACTGGGGCCAGAAGAGCCTATTACGGAATCCAGACCGTGCAGGTCCTGACTCCCAGAACATATCAGTTAGGAAGGAATTTTCATTTTCCAGGTGCGGGCTGATGATGGTGTAACTAGGGTGTAATAGTGGATAGGTTTCAAAGGATTCAGGATGTATACTTGCTGAGAGAGTGAACATGGGCTATAAAGAAAGAGAAGAGTCAAGAATAACTCCAAATTATTTGGTTTAAAACAACTGGATAAAGGTCGATGCTATTTATTGAAAAGAGGATCATTGAGAGTAAAGCATATTACCTGGTGGATAACAAAGGGTCAATACTGGAAATGTTACACTTGAAGCAACCTATTGGATTGGTGAGTAAAGATGCCACATAGACATTTGGCTTCCGGCTGGCATTAAACAAGTTCAAGACTGGAGGAAGAATTTGGAAATTCTCCGTTTATACATGGTATTGACGACTTGGGAATGGCCACAATCATCTAAGGAGAGAGAATTTGTGGTCTTTCTGGGGCCAGATGAAGAACTAGAACTTACAGACCCATACTGAGGTATAGGTGACCTCAGAGAAGAATCAGATTGCAGAAGACTATGTTTAAAAGGAGAAAAATGTCATAAACCCGTAACAATTAAAATAGCCTTCTAGTACATGGGACACTGATGCGAAAGTTGATGTCTTAGGGATTCAATAACTGGACAAAAGTCTGACAACCTGGCCTCAAACCCAGATCATTCTGATTCTAAATCTTAAGTCCTTTTCACTATAGGCAGTAGACTGATTGAAACTTTCCTACAGGGCGCCTGGGTGGCTCAGTTGGTTAAGCGACTGCCTTCGGCTCAGGTCATGATCCTGGAGTCTCTGGATCGAGTCCCACATCAGGCTCCCTGCTCGGCAGGGAGCCTGCTTCTCCCTCTGACCCTCCCCTCTCTCATATGCTCTCTCTCTCTCATTCTCTCTGTCTCAAATAAATAAATAAAATCTTAAAAAAAAAAAAAAAGAAACTTTCCTACAGATATAAGAAAGCGACCAGACAAGGGAAGACAAGAATGAGACGGATGAAGAGACAAATATAAAAGAAAGACTAGGATAGAAATTTGACCTAAACTCATGACTCCAGTGGCCTAAAAAAGAATCCTCAATGAGTCCCTTAGCGAAAGGGGTAGTAGAAATACTATAGATGTGTCTAAGGTAACTTTTAGAAAGCTTCTTTCTAGATTGCTCTAAATTGTAATGCGTAGTCCCCATGAGGTCTTCCTTTTCAGCGTCCCAAGTATCTCCTTTGGTACACCATCCTAAAAGTGAAACCACTCAATTGCCAAGGGGTAGGGCAATTTCAAACTCTTTATCTCTCTTTATGACATACAAAAATAAATATGAAAGTACAAGAGTATAAATATAAATAAGAAATCTAAAATTAGTTGTATAGACAAGAATCGGCCCCAGATGGATTAAACATTCAAATGCCAAAAACAGAGAATTCTAAATTCAGCTTGGACAGTAGAGAGCTAGAACACAGAAGCTCTTATCCTTGCAACAGGAAAACACAGTAGGGAGCAAATTAACAACTTTTTGAGAATCCATCTGATAACCAAGGTCACAAGACAAATGGCCATTCCAAAACCTGGAAAGAGACACTCTTATAGGGACGTGAAAGTGCCAGGCATTATAATAACAACTCCTGAAAGAGGAAAAACAAAACAAAACAAAACAACTGAAAAAATCTAAGAAGGGGTATTTTTTATAAAGAAGGATTATCGAACATTTTAAAAAGTCTCCCCGAAATAATAGCAAGGGAAAAATCATCACTATACAGTGTGGGAATCTGATACCATCTTGACTGAGTGATGGTATTATCTTATACAAATGTGATGTGTTGAGAACACATCTCTTATGTAATATTCTAAACTGAATGCATAACCCAAACCTGACCACGAGAAAACATCATACAAGTCCCAAGTGCAAAATATTCTACTCAACAAAATGCCATTGTCATATTAACATAAGAAGAATGAAACTATAACTTTTCAGTAATTTTATTAAGTGTATTTTTGTCCTTCAGCATAGATAGGATAAAGTTAAATTTAATTCAGTCACTGCTCACATTAGGGAAAAGAATGTAGATTTATAAAATCTGAACTCTTAAAATTATACAAATGTAACAAATCCAACCAACTTAAATATAGTAAAGGGAAACAATTAAATTGAGACCCTCTGATTTAATAGAGGGTCTCTATTAAATTAGTTCCATCTTATGCATGTTGGTCAGTTAACAATAGCATCTATTTTTTTGTCCATTATCTTGTTTATTTTATTTTTTTTCAAATGCAGAATGGGTGCACTTGGGAGAGCTGGGGTTAAAAAAAATCACATGGCAAATCCCCATTTCAACTAGCAGAAGGAAAGAAGATAGGCCAGGCACAAATCACTATGTACAATTTATGGAAGAGGTAAAGGTAATTTAATATTATTATGAAAAATACCTGTATAATGGAATCATTTGGGCTATTACATCTGGTCTAGAAATATAAAATAATGTGAAGAGAAAGTGATCTATTGTTGCAACCTTACATTACAGAGATATTACCATGCCCCAGCCAATCATTTTTGGTCCAGCTAAATTTTAATAATGAATGAGAGATAATAGAGTCATTAATCGCAATACAGAAATAACCATAACAAAAATTACCAAAAAACTAAGAAGGGACTCCTAAGTGGATTTATTAAAAATGGGACATTTCTAGGTATTTCCTTATGTTACTTTGTAACTCAGTGGCTTCTCATCTGAATTTCGGACTTTAATCTAAACATGTTTGTTTTACAGTCTGTACCAGCAGAGTTATGTACTTAAGGTCCCGTTACAAAGAAGCTAAATTCCCTAAATTCTGTTGATATCATTTTTTTTTCCTAAACCAATATTCTTTAGAAAATTTAAGTGACTAATCTTTTCTAAGGACTATACATATATTTAAGTATATATGCAAATGTTTTCATGCACATATATACATACAAAGTATTTAAAGTATAGAGTATTTGGGCACCTGGGTGGCTCAGTTGGTTAAGCGACTGCCTTCGGCTCAGGTCATGATCCTGGAGTCTCGGGATCGAGTCCCGCATCGGGCTCCCTGCTCGGTGGGGGGTCTGCTTCTCCCTCTGACCCTCTTCCCTCTTGTGCTCTCTGTCTCTCATTCTCTCTCTCAAATAAATAAATAAAATCTTAAAAAAAAATAAAGTATAGAGTATTTATCGACATCAGTGCTTCAATTTCCCTGAGACATACATCCATTTTTCAGACTATGAGAATATTTTACAATAGTTCCTCCTCTTAGTCATTAGTTGATATATTTAAAAATTCAGCTGTGCCATCTGAAATGCTGCATAATATACAGTAACCTGGGAGCAGCGCAGATTTGCCCTTGGTGGTGTTGACTGGCCCACTTCCAAATATGGAAGTTCATGTCAACAAGGAAGTCTGGGCAGGATTGCTGGCATTCTCTTCCCTTCCTCTGAGGCAAAGGAGATTCCAGAGCCCCACATGATGTCCCCGAGAGGTCTGGCTTCTCATGTTGTAATGGGAACTGTTTCTTACAAAGGAAACTCAGAAATGACAGTTTCTGAATTCAAAGGAAGGCAGATATGCTGTTTGCCAGCCAGGTATGGAAATTTGCTTACTGCCTTACTTGCAATTGGAAGATGTTAGCAGAGGTGAAAAGTACTTATTTTCCATGAAGAAAAGTAGAAGTACCAGTTGGAAGTCAAAATGGTGCCATTTCTTTTCTACTTACACAGAACCGTGAATGAATTATTTATTGCAATGCAGGGGAGTAATGGGCCATGTATTGCTCAGAAGGGCATTACGCACTTGGAGACATTCAAAAGAGATGCACCAGTTTCTCTCACCAACTTGGCTTCAGACTGACTTTCTTGAGACTCTAGAATACCTCTTCTGACCCCCTTCTCTGCCCTGTTTTCCAGTTTTCTCTTCACCTGTGGAAAATCTCTCCTGACCCATTCATTATGCTCACTTCATTTCTTCCTTCACTCCTGTCCCAAAACCAGCCCCCTTTTCCCCCAGTTTTAATGAGATATAATTTATATACAGCATTGTCTAAGTTTACGGTGTATGGCATAATGATTTGACTTAACATATATCATGCAATGATCACCACAGTAAGTTTAGTTAACATCCATGTCTCCGATAGATGCAATTTTTTTTTTTTCCTTGTGATGAGAACTCTTAGGATCTACAACTTCCCTATATACCATAGGGCAGTGTTAACTACAATCGACATTGTTGTACTTTTACATCCCCGGTGCTTATTTATCTTAGAACAAGAATTTTGTTCCTTTTGATCACCTTTATCCACCCCCTGCCTCTTGCAACCAAAAATCTGATGTCCCTTTCTTTGAGTTGGAAACCCCAGTCTTTTTTACAGAGCTTCTGATGGAAGAAAGCAAACAAGATTTATTTATTTTTATCATTTATTTGTTATTGTTATTATTATTATTATTACCACAGGCCAGCTCAAATGACAACCTGCTCCTCTGTGACTCTCTCCCAATCAACTTCTTTATCTTATTTGGATGAAAATTTTCCTGATGTGACCAATTTTGCTTTCTGCAGAGCATCTGCAGAGCATCATGGTTTTGCTTCTATCCAAGTCTAATGTTTACAGTTTTGAAAAGGATGGATTTGCTTTGTCAGGTCAGACAATAATGTTTAGTTCAGGGAATGCATGGCGAGAAATTGAATTCATTAATAAGCAATGACTACCTCTGAAACAATAGAAATTTACAGCAGACCTCAAAGTGTAGGAGAGGATCAGCAGGCTCTTCATATTTATTTGATGCCATCCATTCATACTTCTTCCATAATAAAACTGACAATTAGAATCCATACTATAAAAATACTAACATCTGATATTTTTTCAACTAAGTCCAGGTGAGCAAAAATGTTTTATCTCTAACACTTACTGTGTGCACATCCTCATCTCTTATCTGCTGCCATTAGTATAACCCTTCCCTAGAGTCAGAACTATTAAAGGGTTCTATCTGTAGGCCTGATGCCAGTTTATTACCGTGCTAATAGTAATTCCCACATTTATTCATTCAAAAAAAATTTTTAAGAGAGAGAGTGGGGGTGGGAGGAGCAGAGGGAAAGCAAGAGAGAATCTTAAGCAGTCTCCATGGCCAGTGCAGAGCCCAAGAGGGGGCTTGATCTCATGACCCTGAGATGATCCAACCCAAAACCAAAAGTCATACACTGAACTGACTGAGCTACCCAGGTGCCCCTATTCAAAACTTTTTTTTTTAATGAGCTTCTACTGCATTCCAGACACTGCATAAGTCACTGAAAATACAACAGTGAACAACCCTGTTTTTCATGGAGCTTGCACTGTGATGGGAAAAACCTAAAAGACATAAAACAAATAAAGGAAAGAAATATTTAGGAATTGCTGGAAATGATCACTGCATGTGCTGTGAAGGAAGTAAAACAGCCAATGTGAGCCAAAGAAAATGCGGTAGCTACTTGAGATGTGGAAGCCGGGAGAAGTCTCTAAGGATTGCTTTGGCCTCCATGTGGGGAATTATAAATGAGAACGTCCAGAGGTAGAACCGGAAGAGCTACTGCAATAGTCTAAGCGAGAGATCTTGGTGGCATCATCAGGGTAGCAGAGGGGACAGGGAGAAGTAGTCAGGTTCTTGACAAATGTTGATCAAAGAGCCAGTAGGATTTTCTCACTGGTTGAATGTGGGGGACAAAGAAGTCAAGGAAAATGTTGAGGTTTTTTTGTTTTGTTTTGTTTTTTTGCCAGAGAAACTTTAGTATAATGGGGTGGAGAAGGCTATGGGAGGAGGAAGTTGGGAGGTTGGGGGTACAAATCAAGAACTCTTAGTTGGGGGCGCCTGGGTGGCTCAGTTCGTTAATTGTCCAACTCTTGGTTTCAGCTCAGTTCGTGATCTCAGGGTAATGGGTTCAAGCCTCGAGTGGGGCTCCGTGCTCAGTGGAGGTTCTCTCTCTCCTTCTCCCTCTGCCCCTAACCGACTGAGTCACACGGGCGCCCCTCATGTTGACTTCTTAGAGCATTTTAGACTCACTCATTCCTTCCTCTTCCTTTGATTTTAACGACACAACATTCTTCCGTTTCTTCTCCTACTTCTCTTGCTGTACCTTCACGGTGTCTTTTGCAGGCAGTCCAAATAATCTTTTCAAAGGATAAATCTGACTCTATTCTATCTGCTGAGCACTATGGAAAGGTTTCCCATCAATCTTACGGGAAGAACAGAATCTTCATGGTAGCACCGCATGGTCTGGCCCCTGGGTATTTTATCAGCTGAGTCCCACATCTCCCTCCTCTTCATTCTCCTCCAACCCCAATGGCTCCTTCTGGACTTCTAATAAGCTACTCTTCTTCCCACCGTCAGGATTTTATGCATGCTCATCCTTCTTTCTCTAAACCTCCATCTCATCCCATTTAGTTCTCTCCTACCCATCTTTTAGATCTTAAACAGCTCAAGCTTCATGTGTTTCAGGAAAGCCTTTCTCAGAATTCCCCACTCCCAATTAAGTCATATAGCTTTATTATCTCCTTCCATAGAGCCTGTTTCCTATCTCCTTTGGCACTTAGTTCATTTCATCTTTAGAAGTGTTTAGATGTTCATTACTTATTTGAAGCTTATTTGATGATGGTCTGTCTGTCCCACTAGAGTGTGGGCTCCATTAAAACAGAGAAGCTGTATACGCACTACCGAATCCCAAGCATCTATTCTAATGCTTGTCACAGAGTATGTACTTATTAAATATCTTTTGAATATATTAAGGGACCCTGGAGTAAGTGTTTTAAAAAGTGAAGGCGGACATTTTTTTTTCAACATGAGTAAGTAAGTGTTTTCTGGACTTCTGTATTATTTCATAAAATAGTCATTATGAGAGGAAACTTAATTTTTGAGAATGAGATGTTGATACTGATTGTTAGGAGCTTATGTGGTATCTTCGGCCTTCTCCAATATAAGAACTGGCACCTGCTCTATGAGATCTATAAAAGTCAGCTAAAACAGCAACAAAGCATTCAAAAAAACCTGAGCCAATTGCCTCTTTCCTGGCCTTCTAGGTCATATCTACTTAGCCTAATTGTCTCTGTAATGGTTCACTTTAGATGTACTCATAATATGTTGGCTACCACATGTAAGGCCGTAAAAGGCTACATCCCTGGCCTCAGGGTCTCAACAAGGTGACACATATGGGCTTCAGGAGTGGGAGGCTAGGCAGAAAGATTCTGTTCCCGTCTGTCTGAATAAACAAGAGTAATGTAGTGCATCAGAATAGCAAGTATGAAATCTCCTACTTTGGGTCTTGATCTTCAAAAGGTGCTCAATGAACATCTTTTTTTAATCAAGATCTAATGAATCATAGGAGATATGGGCACACAAAAAATGGACTGCTTTGTCATATAAAGGACCCATGTAAACCCCCACAGGAGTGGTGTATGTTATTCACCAAGAACATACCTGCAGCACTTTTCCTGAATTATTTTGTCCTCGGGAAAGTTTCATTAAATAAGTCCCTTTATTCCCATTTTTACATGTGGGAAACAAGTTTAAGGAGGTTAAATACCTCACCCTAGTAGCACACAGAGTTAGCAAGGGGAAACTGAACCCAGTGCTCCTGACTGCTACACGGTTAATGCCACTTGAGAAAAAGGAAATTGAGAGAGTGAGAAGCTGGACTCCTTGTAACCATGACTTTACTTCCAGAAAAGGCAGAGTAAATAATTGCCACTGAATTTAGAGTCAGAAAAAAAAATGGGTTTGAGTCTTCACTCTAATCCTCATTAGTTTTGAATTAATCACTTAGGCTTAGAAGGTCACTTTCCTCAAATGTAAGTGGGGCTAATAGTGTCCTTATTTCAAGATTGTAGGGTGGATTATCACATGACCTAATGACATCACACGACATCTGTGACATCACCAATCTTGCCCTCGTCACTTTGTGAACCGCAAAAGCATGGCTTAAAGAGGTAATGCTTTTAAATATTATGTAGTTGTATATACCTGCAAATCTCTATAACATATGCATCCATAGACTTAGAGAAGAAAATCCTACATTAAATTCAAGTACTATTATTCAATATGGCAGTTCTCTCCTTGGCCAAAGAGAAAGCAAATTCCCCAGCCATTTGACCATCTGTGAAATTTTAAAGCTTCCACAACACACTTCACAAGTCCGATCTTTTTGTCCCGAAAGCCCACTCTCTTCGCCTGAAGTGGGCAGGCAGGCTATACACGCAGCCCCGCAGAACGAAAGGTTCAGTGTGGCTGCGGGGAAGCAGCCGCAAAAACACTTAGGGAAAAAGCATTCCGTCCAATCTCGAAAATTAATGTTAACTTCAGATGTTCCGATGTGAGCGGGGAAGGCCCTGATCTACTTCAGACAGGATCCAGTTATCTTACTTAATAACACAGTTGTAAATCTGAATAAAATTAAAAAGAGATCAAACCCTGTAGACAAATGCTTTCACTAAATGCCCTCTCTTGTGATCTGAATACCAACTACTGTGTTGTATAGTCATTTATAAAGGGGCTTGGAGGTAGGCAATAGTGGGGGGAAGGGGTCATTAATTTCAGCCCACCCAGAAAGGTGTTAACTATGCCCCATCCTTCTGGCTAGATGATAATTAAGCCGCCTCTTTTGTGCCTCCCTAGAGGAGGTATATATACTGTATTACTCTACAACACAGTTAGTGTGGTGCAATTACAGTGAATCAAATCTTGTTTATCCTAAGGATGGGGCGGGCTCGCCCCGCTAGCGGTTTTATTTTTAATTGGGGTTCACAGCAGAGTGAACACCATCTTAGCTGAAAATTCTGGATGGCTGTGGGGCACGTTCAGTTAACTCCCTCCCTGCCAACACCTACTGCCACTCTCAGGGATTGCTGAGTAGCATCCATAAAAACTGTTTCTATCACAAAAGGTGTAGCACACTTCTCCTGTGACAGGAATTTTCAAGTCTTTCTGAAGGGTTTCTGGTGCCCGCAGGAGACTGATTCGTCTTTGCATCTTACTTTTATAATTTTGGATCATACATCAATCGTTAGAGTCTCCATCTACGTGAAGTATTTTCACGTTCATCTTGCACACTCTGGTCCTGAAGCCTAGGGATGTTTCAATGACTTGCCCATTGAAAGATGTCAGTTAATTAGAAAGCAAAGTGTAGGCTCCTCCCACGCGCATGGTCAGGAGACCATGAACCCTGCCCTGGTTTTGAGTGAAAAGAGAAAGCGTGCCACGAATTTCATTTAATTTTGAATGAAGCCAGTCTGGCCCTTTGGAAGTTGCCAGGTGATTACAGTTTGGAACTGATGGGTGCTGTTTACTTTGAGCCTAAGAACAACGAGGCGCAGGAGCAGGACCCAAGCAGCACCGTGGTTAGGGAGACCTCTGTTTTGTAGTCATCTAGGATGTCACCTAGTACAATGAGGGTCTTGATGCTCCTCCAGTGAGTGGCCCTAGATGATGTGCCAGAGTGGGAAAGGCATGGACTTTGAGAGCAGATCTGATTCAGTTAACCTTTCTGAAACTCAGTTTCATCATATGACACAAATTAAGGTAAAATATAAATTTTGCTGGTTTACAGTGATGATCCAAATAGATAATTAAAGGAAAATGCCGGTCACCTACCAGGCACTTGGTTCATACCATTATTTTCTCATAGTCTTCTTTCCATACATGAACATATGCATCTCACTTGTCTGCAAGTATCTTGAGGGAAGGGGTGTCACAGAATCATCTCTGGTAGACCCCCAGTGAGGAACTCAATGAACATTAATGAACGATTAATGCTAGCATGCTAAGTGAGGTCTAAATAGTCTTCCACTGGGATCAAAAAATGGCCAGAATGCATCTTATACTTTGAGTAGCAGTCCAAATCCAAAGCAAGGTGGTCACTCATTATCAAATTAGGCTATAATGAATTCTCCTCAGAGTTTAAAGGGTTAAGTGAGCAGCTGAGAGAAGAAGGCAGATGACTTATCAGGATGGAAACAGGCCATGGGCTGGGAATCCCAGGATTTGGGTGGGGCCAAAAGAGATGAGTGGTGGTTCTCTGGAAGAAAAACGTAAAGAAAACTTTTGTAGGCTAAAGGCCTTCATTTTATTCAAAATGAAGTGCACATGAGCCATGGAGGGAAACGTGCACATTAAGTACATGCAATGTCACGTGCTACATCTCCAAGAGAAGATGATGGTGGGATGCCCAAGAAAGAGTGGATTGACTGTCAAGAGACTCAATCCTTTGACATTTTAGATCACGGTCAGTGGGGGATGTTTTCATAAACAGCTGAGACATATCTTGGGGGGGCAGTCAACCAGACTAAAGTGGATGGGCTCTAGAACCCTGACCCTTTTTCAATCAGCCCAACACATGTCCCATTGTGTCCCCTCCAAAACTGGCACTCAACATCAATTTGCATGAGGGCAAAAAGAAAGATTTTGTAGAAAGCAGATCATCGAATGACTGGAAATGAATAAAGAATGTTCATCTCTGCCACGAAGATGATGAGGTTTAAATTCACAGCTTGGCACTTATAGAAATTAAATTCTTGAGCCTACCTGGCGGATTTCAAAATACGTACACTTGAGCAAGACATGAACAACCACAAAACCTCCTAGGAGAGAGGAGTGAGAACGTTAATTCAAATCTCTGGGCTGGTGCTTCTTTGGGTAATGTGCTACCTGACACTGGGCATTAATATTTCAGATGCTGGAGTAGAACCTGTGTGTCACATAGCAGGACAGCAACTCGACATCTCCCAGCCCTGTGCTCAGAGAAAGGCATGCCAGGAAAAGGGGAAAAGGAGACACTGCCCTATGGCAAGCTCCCTATTTAACTGACACAAAGCAAAAGGAAGACTATATGTAGATCAAAGTAGAATTTAGGGGAAATTAACAGAGATAAATGTAAAGGAAATTCAGTATTGTTTTTACAAATAATATGCAATCAGCTTGCTTCACTGACAGAAGATGCTTATATGTCTTAACAACAATGTTGTGAGTTAAGTTTTCTAAATTTTACATGAGAACGACTTCTTCAGTTGTAATAAAGTGAAGCAGCAACAAAACAAAAGGACAATGGATACCCAGACTAACAATTAGAATACATTTGAAGACACTGAAATCTCTCTACTTTATTCAGTGTTACAGTCTCTGCAAGTTCTACCTGTATTTCTAAATATAATTAAAATTGAGTCTAACACTGTCTTTGGATAGGCAGGAAAAAAAAAAATATGTGTGTGTTCATCCTCTGTAACCTAGACAGTGAATGCCATCTTGCTTAACTCAGACACAGCCTGTTTGCAGGACAAATCTGGGCTAAATGTGGGTCAGCAGGGAAAAAAATGCCTTCATTAAAAAAAAAATAATAATAATTGTAAAAGTGGTCTTTATATTCAGCCCCCATATTCTCTGGGACTAGTGCAATATATAGAATATAATAGTTTTTCAAACCATTTTTTCTTAAATTGTAAAATATATGTATACCATAAAATCTACCATTTTAACACAATATTATACAACCATCACTACCATCCATCTCCAGAACTCTTTTCATCTGGAAAAACTGAAACTCTGTACCTGTGCAAACTTGAGCTCCCCATCCCCTCATCCCCTGCTCCTGCCAGTCACCATTCTACTTTCCATCTCTATGAATCCGACGACTCTAGGATCTCAGATAAGTGGAATCATACGGTATCTGTCCTTTTGTGTCTGGCTTATTTCATTTAGCAGAAAATTCGCAGGATGCGTCCACATTGTAGCCTGTGTCTGAATTCCCTTCCTTTTTAAGGTTAAATTATATCCCATTGTATGTACACACCACATTTTGATTATCCATTCATTGGTCCGTGGGCATTTGGTTGTCAGACATGTTTTGAATTAATGAAGGAGCGGATGGACTTGAGCCTGAAGAAATTAATAAACAAGTGAATGAGTAAAGTGGTAAAAGCTTACACCTTGGAGGGAGACAGAGCCAGGTGAAGACCTGGGCTAGCATTCCTAGCTTTGCAAACTTGGGTAAAGGATGACACCTCCCTCAATCTCACTTCCTCATCTGTAAGGGAGGGGATTCAGTTAGAAAGCTAGTCAGCACATAGCCCTCAGAAAATGTTAGTCACCTTCCCTCTGCCAGGCACCGGGGGGCCAGTGGGGGTGGCCTTTCTCCCCTCAGCTGCTTGCATTGAGACTAAGGCTCTCATGCTCTGCAAGAGAGAATAAAACAACCATGAATCCCAGATTAAACTATGCCCTCTTTTAAAATTCTTTCACCCATCCTGAGAAGAAGAGCAACCTGTGAACCATTTGCATAAAAACAAAATCTCATTCATCAAAACCATGTACACCAGTCTTTATCTGTTTCTTGACAATGTAGTATTTATGGTGGGATGACCTCAGGGGACTATACCAAAAACTCCTAGACTTACACTTCCATGGCAATCCTTGCAACCTCCTGTCTCAAACACCACAAAAGTCAAGGAGACCACTCAAGGGTTATATAGCAAACTTACCTCATCCAGGGAGTTTCTTTATACCACCCTGTTTCTTAGGATGTGCATTTGTCCAGACCTTGAGGGTATTATGTGTCAGGCAAGATGCTCTTTGTGAAACCTATGTCTGTGCCTATCTGAATAGCCATACCCGCTTGGTTTTTCCTCTTGGCCCCCAAGGACACACCAGCAGTGGAGGAGAGGCCAAAGCGGGCGCCATCTTCCTGTGAATCAAGATGGGCCCTCTCTCCCAAGTGGGGTGGACAAGTCAAGTGCTTTCGGTCCGCTTTCCAGTCAGCTTGGGTGCCTCTGGCAAAGGCAAAGGGACCAGCTACCTCAGTTTCCAAATATTTCACACAAAGTACCGGCCTTTTGTGCAACAAGTGCCCGACTGTACATAGATGAAAGATGCTCTAAGAGCAGCCATATTTCTTTTTATTATTACTTTGTCATCAGTGATTACCAAAGCCCTCAAGTGCTTGACGTGGTTGCCTAGAAGCAGCAGTTCTCAGTCCCTGCTTGAAAGGGGTCGACAGTATGTAAGTAGTTAACCCTTGCCCTGCTGAGCAGCCCAATGCGATCACACACGTATAAACATTTTCTCCGTGCAGGCGAGCAAAGAGGAGCAGCTATTTCTGCTCGCGGGTGCTGCGCAAGAGGTCAGCTCCACCTAAAAATCAAAGCCTACCAGGTATTATAGGTGAAAACCCTGCAGAGAAAATAAAACTGGAGCTACAAAAGCGGATCTCGGTTCACAGACAGTTTTAAACACCGGCCCCCTCTTTTGAAAGGCCGGTTAATTGTGCTCTTTTGCAAATTCTCTCTCATTTGGGTAGTGACCAAACCCACCATGCTCATTGTGACCCCCTTACACTGGGGGAGTAGAGTCCTTGAGATTCAGCCTCATTCATTCTTGCTGTGCATGCTGGAGCCCCAGCACTTGGGTTTTCTTTCCTCCAAACGTCCAGCCGTCCCTTAAGGCCAAATAGCTCCAAGGCTTATTTTATTTTATTCTTTTTTTTTTTTTGGTTTATTTATATTTTTAAATCTAGGTAATACCCCAAAATACAAAAATCACTAACCACCCCCCCACTACACATATACCATGCCCGATAGTTACATTCAATCCCCCTCTGATTAGTTAACGTCAGCGAAATTGACCATAAACTTTATTTTCTCTATCCATTAAAAATTAAAGAAATAAGGAGAAACTGAGTATTATAAAAAGGTTGTGGAAGAATGATCAAACCAGAGAGCAAATTTGCTTTGCTTGAGCCAGATGACAACTATAGCTTTAGAGATCTGAGGGCGGAAGATTCATATATATATATATGTAGATATATATACATATATATATACACCCCCCCCCACATATATATGCAAACACATACACACACATATATATATTTTTTTCTTTTGCGTTTGGCAGCCTAATGTTAAAAATGAAATATTCAACTATTTGGGGGTGGATGATTTTCAGCAAAAGGGTTTATAATTTAGTAATTGGAGAAATAAAAGATGCCTTTCCAACATGGCATTAAAACTCTCTGATAAAATAGGGAAAATGAAGGTCTAAGATGACAGTCTTTATCAAAGTGTTTATAGAGACATTATATGTTCCTGTAATTGTTTAGGCCAGTGAATTAATGAATCCTCTCTGTAAGTCTCCATTTGAAATGATTTCGATGATGTCTGCTGCTTTGGAAAAGCCTGTTGTCTGCAGCTCGGGAGAAGGGCCTTGAACCCTGCCATTCAAACCCTTTCAGCCCATCAGCTGAGTCTAATTGCCAGAAAGCACACGAGACCCCTGAGCCTGATTGTGCCCCCACCTCCTTTGAGGTTTGGAGGCATGAAAAGCAAAAGGGAAAAAAAAGCTCCCTTTTGATCTTCTGTTCCTTTCTCTCTCTCTCTCCCTCTCCCTCTCTCTTCCTTTTTTTGTCTGCCCACTCCTACTCTGAGAATGACACATTTCTTTATAAGGCTGCTTCTCCTTCTTATAAGGACAATAATTAATAAGGCCTTTATAAAATGAGGCTTGAATTGGTGTCACCTCGGGGGTGGTCTGGGGCTCTGAAGTGAAACCTCGGTGGGCCCCGGCCTTGTCTGGCCTCTGCACAGGTCAGGTTTAAATACTCTGACCCCAATTTTGAGTCTCTTTCCCTAATGAGGCGATTCGCACAAGGATACAAAATTATACGAGCAGGGAAAGAAGACAAAAGAGCCAAGGTGTAGTTGACACCACACTAGCCACATTTTATTATTATCTTCACAGCTGTGGATGTCCTTAAAGCCCAGAGCTCTCCCTCGGTTCCCATGGTGAGCTTTCTGGAATGACTTCACAGACCCCCGCGAGCTGCCTGCCGCTTGACAAGCTTCAAGAGGAGTGGCCTGCTGGCGAGTGACCATTCGTCCCTGCCCCATCTGGCTACACACGCATTACGAGAGGGCCTTTCTGAGTTTCTGCACCACCGGTTTCTGTCCATTGCTTAGATAAAACCGCATTATTGGTAGCCATATAATTTTACAGGCTTATCATGTTGACATCAAGAGCTTGCCACGTTCTCCTGGGCATGTTCTCTGTCCCCAGTCGGGCTAAAAGCAGGCTGGCTTTGAACGAACGGGATGGGAATACAGTCTCTTGCCGAAATGTCTAAGAGGCTTTTTGCAATAGCTGAAGAGCCTCAGTAAATCAGATGCATATTTTGTCCCAGAGTTGCTAAAAATAGGGTAGATGACCTGTATGAATGGTGGTTTTTATGGCTCCTAACATTTTTTTTTTTTTAATAAAATGACGTGATTAAGGGAAAAGAAGAGAGATAGTAAATTGGGAGTTAGAGTAGGAAATATAAAGATAAGTCTTCCTCTCCTTTGCAATATGACTTCTTAACCACATCGGATACATTTTGATCAATTTGGGGATGCTGGGCGCTATCCTGGGAAAAAAAAAAAAATAGAAAGAAACTTACACTGAGAGAATTCGGTGGACATCTGATGTACAACCAAGTTCTACAGGCTCAAGGACTACTGAGTCCAGAAAAAAAAAAAAAAAGTGTTGCAAAATGAATATTATAAATCCAGTTATATAAATTGAAATGAAACAAGAGGTCTTCATTTTATTTTATTTTATTTTATTTTATTTTTTTAAGATTTTATTTATTTATTTGACAGAGAGAGAGATAGCGAGAGCAGGAACACAAGCAGGGGGAGTGGGAGAGGGAGAAGCAGGCTTCTTGCCGAGCAGGGAGCCCGATGTGGGACTCGATCCCAGGACCCTGGGATCATGACCTGAGCCGAAGGCAGTCGCTTAACCGACTGAGCCACCCAGGCGCCCAAGAGGTCTTCATTTTAAAACAATGTTGTGCTTTCTTGTTAAATGGGTAGATCTCTTTCGTTTCTGCTCATAAAGAATGGTACCAGATACTTTCAGATGTATTACAGCAAAATAATAACTATCCCCAAAGAATCACTACACATTGACTTCTACAAAATGGGTAATTAAATAAGACCACTGTTTCTGAGTAATGAAGGAAAGAAATTGTATCATAATAGTCGATTTTCTTATGACACAGTTGATCCATAATAGCCTCCATAATAGGAAGTGTAGTGTACTCTGGCTAAATTGTTTTCATTTCAGAATTTTGTTCCCTGGTGCCACAATGGTCTAGGGATCATTTGGAGGTGCAGGCAAAAAGAAGTGTCAGTGAACTTCAGGGAAAAAAATCCTTTAAGAAAAAGGAGTATAAAATGGTAAAAGAGAGGTAAACAGGAGAGGCAGAGGTCTCCGCCTCCTAGGACCTTGGTAGGAGTGAAACTCTGGGCCTCCTCGCAAATAAGTGGGCCAGATGAAAAGTTCTAGCCAATGAGCTGTGAGCAAAGCGGTGCGCGTCACTTCTGGATCAAGCATTTCCCTGCCAGAGCCAGACCCGCGGAGAGCTTTTCCCTCTCGGTGTGATGACTGACCACGGTTGAGGTGGTAATGCTCAGTCAATATGGGTCTTCTAAGAGTAGAGCATCTGTTATTTGCTTCAAGCCACTGAGATTTCAGGACTATGTGTTACCCCAGCATAGCCTGTATATTCCAGCTGATACTGGACAAATCCCACCCAGTTGAGCTGAGACCAAGTGCAATGTCTCATCTTCAGAGGGAGCAACACAAAGATGTGAATGATGCCATATGTGGTATAGCGTTCCTATAGTCTGAAATTGGTGATCACTGTTGAAAGCTATTTAAGCATGAGTCCCCGTATGCCATGTGAAGGGTATATGATTACATTAGAAGGTGGAGAAATATCAAAGAGCAGGAAATGAAAACAAATAAATACCGATAGTATTTTTTGAGAAATTCTTTTGTTCTTTTAGTTTGTTTTGTTTTGCTTTCGGGAAATACCTCACTTGAAGTTGTAAGGATGAACATATCTGAGAAACAGTATGGTGCTTCAGTTAGTAAAATAGAAATCAGCAGGGATACATTTAGATATCTGGGTGGGATCAACCAGGTGACAGACAGTTAGGAAGTATGAACCAGGAAAGCATAAAACAGTAAAGATGGGTAATGCCTGAGGCAGCTGGAAAGGCCTGCCATGCCTAAAGGTATTGAAAATAAAAGAATAACAATAGCAATTACAATAATAATAAATAGCAACAACAACGATGGAATTTAACAATGGACCAACCAAACCTGTGGTCTACATTCAGCCCTAGGGACACCAGTTTTCTACCCCAGGGGAGATGGTGTCTTTGAACCGATAACACTTTACAGGTGCTCTCAAGAGCTTCAAACACACACCACAGAATCCTTCATCAAAATAACTTTTTACTGCAATGTTCTCTTCTAGTAGGAAGAGTCTCCTGATTGGTGATTGGTTCTGGCTGTTGTGTGAGATCTGAAATGATAGTTTCAAATTGTTGTCAAATAGTCCTGGACATTGACTCCATCTCTGCCATTTAGACTCATGTGACTTTGGTCGCTAAACCTGTCTGAGTCCCATTTTTCTCCTCTGTAATGGTGAGGAAGGGGGTGCACCAAGGCTCGGCAGAGCAATAACACCAACAGAGTTAAAGAGTGGGTGTAAATAGGGTACAGGTCAGTGGTTCAAGCATTACACTGGAATCCCTAAGTGCAGGGCTTACAGATTGCCTGGCTGGGAATCAGAGTCAAAGATGCACAGATGCAAGTGGAAGAGAAACAGCAAAAGGTCAGAGGGCGTGTTGGCCATGCACAGAGGCTACCAGAGTCTTCTGGAACTGGGCAGCTGAGAACAACACTTTCTTCTGTGCTGCTCCCGGACCTTACAGATTGGAAAAAAGTTATCTTCCGATTGAAGAGTCAAGTCTCCAGGATCACAATTGGTTTGCATCTCCCTCCTGAGATGATCTAGAGAAAGAGGAATTTTCAAGGATCAAGCCCCTTGTTCTGGTTCTTTCATCACGTGCAGAGCAACTGGACGGGAGCCTGACCTTCGACCTTATTAGCCAGGCACCAACCCAGTGAGCCACCAGCTGCACTCCAAGGGCCCATGGGCAGTCACACCAGATATTTGCCTCATCGTTATCAACCATCCTCTACTTGCCAATCATTTATCAATGTTGGTGCAGTGTTAGATGTTATTTTAGGCTACAGAAGGGTTCGTTGAAACAATTAGAAGTCTGAAAATCATGTTTGTAGGATAACTCTTTATGCTGAGTGTCTTTATAAGTCTTATTCACTTTTATGATGTTTTTGTCAAAATTTCAATTTGACTGATTGTTTCCTAATTTGAGACCTGGATTCTTGAGGGCATATATGCATCACCCAGGGATATGGTTAAAATTCAGAATCAGATTCAGCAGGCCTGGGAGGGGGGCTGAGAGTCTGCATTTCTAACAAGCACCTGGGTGATGGTGATACCACTGGTCCCCAGACCAAACTCTGAATAGGAGGAATTTAGATAAGTTTTCTTAATGTCTGTGAGTTTTGTTTACCAAATTTGTAAATGGGTTTAATAACACCCACCTTACAAGGTTTGGGGGAATATTAGTACAAGTGAAAATGTGGCCCATTTATAAATGGATATCAAGTGGGTGAAACATAAAACCCAAGAGTATAGGACCGAGGAGTACTTTGCTATGAAAATCTAGGAAAGTACTTTGCAAAAAAAACTGAATAATTAGGATTTTGGAAGAGTAGTACTTACTACCAAAAGACAGAGCTCACTCTATGTCCTTGTAATATTTCTCTTCACATAAGAATAGCAGGGTAAGAACAAGCCATTCTAAGAAACATGAGGCTACCACCTCCACAACACCCAAACTGAAGGACTGGGCCTCCTCAGCAGCCAGCATCTCAAAGGCCTACTAACATGGAAATAACCACCAGTTCTGTACAAGATCTGTGAAGCCTGAGCTCACAACGATGAAGGAGAGATTGAAAATCCTAGAAGGGAATGTTAACATGGGATTAAGAAAGTGGTCTGGTGAGGGTGGATCACTTGAGAAAAGGCCTGGTTCGAAAAGCAGAAAAGCAGACTAAGAAATCGACAGATCAAATCAAGGACTATAGGAATTTTTGAAAAAAGTCACTTTTTGGACTTTGGAAAGGTACATTATCTGATGTTCTCAGTGTGATCTAGGCAGCCCCCACCTCCTCACCATTATCCACCACAATATTTCTGGCTGAAATATATGGCTGGTCACACTGAGGAGGAAAAATAGAAACTGCACCAATAGCATCATGGCGATATGCATCAAGTTCTGTCACCAAAGAAATGATGGAGAAATAAAACTTTGGAGAGTTTGGGGTTACAGATGAGGAATTATAGATCTTCACTTTTTGAGATGGGCTTGCTAGCGTTGACCAAAGCCAAACTGTAATAGAGTCCGTTTGTTACACAGCACTGCTCTTTCTCGCTGACCCATCCATCTGAGTACATTAACCTGTGGGTGCATGTCATAGAGGAGTTCTCTCTCTCTCTCTCTTTTTTTTTTCACCAGATCCCTTTATTCGTGTTTAAGTCCTTATTTCAAAATCCCTGTCCTTGCTGAGACATGTGTCCTGAATCTAACTGAGGAGAGATGCCCCAATGGGAAAGAAGTGAATGGGCCACAGGAGCAGGGGCCTGAAAGGCACACCCCTGTTGCCTCTCTGGGAGCCCCATATGCCCTTCGTAAATTGTCGCAAAGCCCTGTGGGTGGGAGACGTTTGTTCCAAAACAGCGTGCCCTCCCTTCCGCTGCCACAGACGGTGTATCTCCCAATCTACCACTAGCATAAGGGGGAGACTTCCACTTTTCTATACACATAACTCTACTGAGGCATATTTTACATCTCCTATGATGGGGAACAACGTTTTTTAGAAGATGACTTACTTCACTACCACAGACTCACAACTTCAAAACACCATTTCAATCTCTTGTGCTTGAGTGGGATTTACTAATTTTATCTGAAAATTCCCCAAACTCCTCAGATGCATTTTATAGCTTTCTCTGGTTTGCTCGTTTAAAATCACATCCTTGTGTTTTATTTATGGGTTAATACATGCTGTTTTCCAATTTTAAGGACATTTTATGGCATATTCCAGTGAAGATTTGGACAGTCTCCTTTTGGTACATTGCTGCCTGAATGTGTGGGTGTGTGAGTGTGTGTGTGTATCTTTTTAAATATTTGTTTTTGATGCAAAAAGCCAGGGAATGGATTGCAATGAGGATGTGTACAAAAGATCAGAGAGGTGTGAAGAACTAAGATTTTAAACAAACTTCTCTTGGTTCTATGTAAATGAATTCCCTAATGTAAGGTTACAACTTTTATATATATGTTTTTTAACAAAAAGAAATCTCCCTGGTGTCAAAGTACTAACTTTATAACTCTCTTTTCACCCTTGCCAACTCCCAGCAATGGTGTCAAACTTAATTAACTTGTGGCTTAACCACATTTACAGTGTTCCTGAGCCAGTTTCTATTAAGCAAGTGACTCAAAGTGAGGGTCAAGGCTATTTTTCCCCCAAGTGAGTCACAAAAAGTACTTTGCTGTGTAGGTGGACATAAAATCAGTGAAAATATGCAAAATCACTGAGTTCATAATGGATTCTCTTATTTAAAAAAAAGCGTTTCAAATGAGTTTTCTGTTTTTAATTTCCCAAATGAATGTAGAAGAAATGGCAATGCAGTCATAGATTGGAAAGAAGTCCAACATTTGGTGCTTCTTTTTTTTTTTTTTCTCTGACTGTGCTTGTTACCAACACAGCAGAGATGATCCTGAACTCTAGTTCCTGATTCTAAGCCAGTTTTAAGTGGTTACATGAGCAGTGCACTTTAATGAAAAGTGTTATCATTATTTCATTCAGTATGAAATCACATAAAAACAGTGCATGTTGAATTGTATAGCATTTGCTTCTGATTAGAAAACTGACATGATGACAGTTAAGATTCAGAGCTATTGCCAAAGTGTGTGTGTATGTGTGTGTGTGTGTGTGTGTGTGTAGAGAGAGGGAGAAACTCAATTTTACAGAAAAAAAGAAAAAAAAATTCCATTATGGTCGCCCCCACAAAAATCAAACTGCTTATGGCAAAGGAAAGCAAGTCAACTTTTCAATTTCTGCCACTTGATACAGCACAGATTTAACATATTCATTACAGTCCAGAACAATGCTGTTGGGTTTCCCTTCATCTGACCTAAATTATGGCAGAAGTTATACCTGTAAAGGCTAGAGCTCAAAGCAGACAAATGCTTTTTAGAAGGAAAACTGTAGTAATTAAAAAAAAAATCTTCCTAACTTCATTTTTTTTCACAATAAACACATGAATGAAATTCACAACTTGAAAAATTCTCTGCTGTTCATACAGCAGTTTTGCCCAGGAAAGTGCTTAAGTGAAAACCAGAATAGTTGCAAATCAGAACGCCACATATGGAAATGCCTTCTAATTATTTTCCTGATCTGGAAACTGCAGGTCGAAGAGAGAGGTTCAGTGGACATGTTCTCATGATCTGTGCGTGAACAATAGTGTGTCTTCAGGGTGGGTATCTGGAAGCCCACATGCTTACCCCTAGAGTAAACACAGAGCCTAAGAACGAGAGAAATCGCAATACCACGTCTCTCCTTATGAGGTCACCCACTGCTAATGAGCACCTTAATGAGCACAGAGATTCGCACAGATTAGGCATCAGCCTGTTTTAATACTTACCCGCCAGGGTCCCCTCGAGGGAAGCTACTTAGACTAGAGCCTAATAAAGACATCTGTGCTTGTCCCCACTCAGATGCAGCTCCTAAAGAAACAACCATTTGTAAGGTTGTTTTTCAGATGCCATCATGTTCTTACACGTTAAAAAAAAAAAGTCAAAATGTGGGTAGGTTAAAATGTTTGGACATTATATTCTCTGGGATGAGCCATTATTTCTTTGATAATATAATTCTTTATTTAATCTCCTATGGATTCTCTATAAAATATGAAATGCATGCTTCTTCCCACTAAGTGGTATTGGAGCAGAGAGTAATGTTTCTAGTCTCTGATTACACGCATAAATAGAAAACAACATGGGACCTTGGTACCACTGAAATATCCAGCCTTTGTAATATTGGCTGCAACGTCAAACTCACCTTTGGACACTCTGGAAGCATTGTCTTAATTATTTTGTAAAATCAAAGACCAAATTTGTTTGTACTCTGATGTATAGGAAGACACACATGTTAATCTTATTTCGTAGGAGGGCTCTCTAAGACAGATAAAATATTCCTATGCAGCCATGCAAGGTTATGTGCGAGTACACACAGAATTTGTTCCCATGGCATCACGTGCTTATTTTACTGGGATTACTATATCCCAGATGTTAAGGCCATCACTGTGTGAAATGGAAAAGCCTGTGCACTTTGGTTTAGCTCCAATGGTCAGCCATCAGAAGCAGGGAAGAGGGAAAGCAAATAGTACAATTCACCAGCTCTGATCCCTGCTCTGTGGGGGAAGTAGGCATGTAAACAAATTAATAAATATGAAACCTGAGCAAAACAGGGTCCCACTTCCTCTTTAAGGCTCTGCTCAGCCTTAGGTACAAAATAAACATTATGTCAGACTCCAAAAACCTTGGTGAGGAAGGTAGATTTTTTTTTTAAGATTTTATTTATTTATTTGAGAGAGAGAATGAGATAGAGAGAGAGGGGGGGGGGGTCAGAGGGAGAAGCAGACTCCCTGCTGAGCAGGGAGCCTGATGCGGGACTCGATCCAGGGACTCCAGGATCATGACCTGAGCCGAAGGCAGTCGCTTAACCAACTGAGCCACCCAGGTGCCAGAGGAAGGTAGATTTTAACTAAAGCTTTCTTTGTAGACATAATGATGAAAAAGAGCTCATTCAGCTGCACACGGTAACACTTCCTAAAAACTCTCAATACTCATCCTCTCCCCAAAGTTACTCTTTGTGACTCTACTTAAGTCTCTTTTTCTCTTCAGAAATCCCCTCATCCTCTGGTGCTTAGCCTCACTGTGTCTCATCTCTTCTCTTCCTACTTTTTGCTTCCACGTCACCCCTTTCTCTTTTTCCACTGTGCCTCTCATGCTCCAATTGGAGAATTCTCCCTGGTCTTTTCTCCCATTATATAACCCAACCAATAACCATGACAGATTCAGTAAAGACCAACAACACAGCAACTGAGGAAAGGTTGCAAACCGTGTGAAAGTCAGGCTTGTTGAGGTATAATTTACATAGAGTAAGATTCATCCTCTTAAGATGTAGCGTATGATGAGTTTTGACAGATATGTATAAATAAATGTTCATTATCCAGGAAAACACCTTCATCCCTCTATGTGGTAAATCCCCTCCTTCCCCTTGTCTCTGGGAACCATTTGTCTGATTTCTGTCCCTGTAGTTTTGCCTTTTCCAGAAGTCATCTGTATTCATTTCCTAGAGCTGCTGTAACAAAGTACCACAAACTGGGGGCTTAACAACAGAAATTTATTGTCTCACAGTCCTGGGGGCTACAAGTCTGAGATTAAGGTGTGGTAGGTTGGGTTCCTTCTGAGGGCCTTGGGGGAACAATCTGGCCCTGGCCTCCCTCCATCGCTTGAAGATGGCTGTCTTCTCCTTGTGACTTCACATAATCTTTATGCATGGATGTCTAGTTCCAGATTATCCCTTTCAATAAGGACACTAGTCATATTGGATTGGGACCCACCCTAACGACCTCCTTTAATGTGGTTACCTCTGTAGACACTCTTATCTCCAAATAAGGTTATATTCAGAGATACTAGGGATTAGGACTTCACCACACAAATTTTGTGGGAACACAGTTCAACCCATATATCATGTAAATGAAAAAGTACAATATAAGTTGACCCTGTATCAACTGTTTATGTTATTGGTAAGGTTTCTAGTCAATGGTAGGCTATTAGTCGTCATGTTTTGGGGGAGCCAAATGTTATACATGGATTTTTGACTGGATGAGGGGTTGGTGGCCCTAACCTCCAAGTTGCTTAAGGGTCAAATGTATAGCTTTTGCCTTTGGTTTTCTCTCATGGTGCCATACTACTTTCAGATTCACCTATTTTGTTATATCTATAGCAACTTTGCTTCCTTTTTTATTGCTAAGTAGATTCCATTTTATGGCCATACCACCTGATTTATATTCATTCACTAGTTGGTAGATAGTTCAATTATCTCCAGGTTTGGGTTATTATTAATAAAGTTGCTATAGATATTTGCATACAGATCTTTGTGTGTATTTATGTCTTCACTAGTTAATATCTAAGAGTGGAACTTCTGGGTCATATATATGCATGTTTAATTTTGTAAAACTGTCCAACTATTCTCTAAAGTGTTTGCCCCATTTTGCATTCTTACCAGCAATATAAGGGGTTCCAATGCCTTCACATCTTTACCAACCCTTTGTATTGTCCATTTTCTTTAATCTCACTATTTCAGTTCATATATTGTGGTATCTCTTTGTGGTTTGATTTTCTTGAGCACCTTTAGATGTGTTTATTCTTTTGTCTTTTTTTTTTTCCTTAAGATTTTATTTTTATTTATTTATTTGACAGAGAGAGACACAGCGAGAGAGGGAACACAAGCAGGGGGAGTGGGAGAGGGAGAAGCAGGCTCCCTGCTTAGCAGAGAGCCTGATGTGGGGCTCGATCCCAGGACCCCGGGATCATGACCTGAGCCGAAGGCAGACGCTTAACGACTGAGCCACCCAGGCGCCCCTCTTTTGTCTTATTTTTATTGGATTGTTGGATTGTTGTCCCTTTTCTTAAATTGTAAGGTTTCTTTATACGATCTGAATATGAGACCTTTTTAGAGACATACATTCCAAATACTTCCCCGTCATCTATGGTTTTTCGTTTTCATTTTCATAGTGATGTCTTCTAAGAAATCAAGCAGTTCTATTTTAATATTTTGTTCTTGTCACAGAAACAACTAGAAAAGGGACTTAAAGTCTGAATGGTTGTTCACAAATAAAGTTTAATAAATGCATATTAAATGGAAATTTAATAAAAAGATAAGGATTTTGTTGTGACAGCAACTCCTTCTTCCTCGTGGGGTCTGTTATATGGCCTACTACAAAAGTCTTCATTGTATTCTGGACTTAAGCGACCCATGGAATATCCAAGCTTTACTTGATAAGTTTAATTACTTTTGTTGCCTGGAAATTATATGAATAATGAGAAGGAGATTTGGGAGTCATATATTTTATAAGTAGTATTAATTTAATGAGTAACTGCTTTTCCCTGGGGGAATGAGATAAAATAAAAGGGTCACATAGCTGAGCCTGGAGCTCTTTTAGTTCATGAGTCAAGGAGATGTGGAGGGTCTGGAACAAAGTTTTGAGAAGGTGAAGCCAGTGGTCTAGGAGAAAAGCAAAAAAAAAAGGAGAAGTAAGTTATATCAACTCAGCCATCAACTACATAAATACTGAAATCACTGAGAAATATGGCATGAGTAGTATTAATGCAACAGACAATGGGCTTGGGGTAAAATCTTCAAGGAACTGAGGGAATCCCCACAAGGAAGAAGGAGCTGCTTGGGCACAGATGTGGATGTCCAGGTGGACTGATTAACAATTCCCTGATTAACCATAATGATACTAATAAAAATTAGAGGATAGCCACATGCAGAAGAATGAAACTGGACCATTTCCTTACACCACACACAAAAATAGACTCCAAATGGTTGAAAGACCTCAATGTGAGACAGGAGTCCATCCAAATCCTAAAGGAGAACACAGGCAGCAACCTCTTTGACCTCAGCCGAAGCAACTTCTTCCTAGAAACATCGCCAAAGGCAAGGGAAGCAAGGGCAAAAATGAACTATTGGGACTTCATCAAGATAAAAAGCTTTTGCAAAGCAAAGGAAACAGTCAACAAAACCAAAAGACAACTGACAGAATGGGAGAAGATATTTGCAAATGACATATCAGATAAAGGGCTAGTATCCAAAATCTATAAAGAACTCATCAAACTCAACACCCAAAGAACAAAGAATCCAATCAAGAAATGGGCAGAAGACATGAACAGACATTTTTCCAAAGAAGACATCCAAATGGCCAACAGACACATGAAAAAGTGCTCAATATCGCTCGGCATCAGGGAAATCCAAATCAAAACCTCAATGAGATACCACCTCACACCAGTCAGAATGGCTAAAATTAACAAGTCAGGAAACGACAGATGTTGGCAGGGATGTGGAGAAAGGGGAACCCTCCTACACTGTTGGTGGGAATGCAAGCTGGTGCAGCCACTCTGGAAAACTGTATGGAGGTTCCTCAAAAAGTTGAAAATAGAGCTACCGTATGATCCAGCAATTGCACTACTGGGTATTTACCCCAAAGATACAAAAGTAGGGATCCGAAGGGGTACGTGCACCCCGATGTTTATAGCAGCAATATCCACAATAGCCAAACTATGGAAAGAGCCAAGTTGTCCATCGACAGAAGAATGGATAAAGAAGATGTGGTATATATATACAATGGAATATTATGCAGCCATCAAAAGGAATGAGATCTTGCCATTTGCAACGACATGGATGGAATTGGAGGGTATTATGTTGAGTGAAATAAGTCAAAAAGAGAAAGACATGTATCATATGATCTCACTGATATGAGGAATTCTTAATTGCAGGAAACAAACTGAGGGTTGCTGGAGTGGGGGGTGGGGTGGGAGGGATGGGGTGACTGGGTAATAGACACTGGGGAGGGTATGTGCTCTGGTAAGCGCTGTGAATTGTGCAAGACTGTTGAATCTCAGATCTGTACCTCTGAAACAAATAATGCAATATATGTTGAGAAAAAAAAAGAAGAAGAAGGTAGCAGGAGGGGAAGAATGAAGCGGGGGAAATCGGAGGGGTAGACGAACCATGAGAGACGATGGACTCTGAAAAACAAACTGAGGGTTCTAGAGGGAGGGGGATGGGAGGATGGGTTAGCCTGGTGGTGGGTATTGAGGAGGGAACATTCTGCATGGAGCACTGGGTATTATGCACAAACAATGAATCATGGAACACTTCATCTAAAACTAATGATGTAATGTATGGGGATTAACATAAGAATAAAAAAAAATTAAAAAAATTAAATAATTAGAGATGACACTAGAATATCAGGGTGAGGAACTTTCAAACTGCAGGCTGGTATTGATTTCATTGTGGGGCATAATAGTGTTCTAGATATATGTATCTTTCAAGAAGCACATCTTCTCTCTAAAGATAAGATCAATACATGTGATTGTACACATATGACAACCATAATGTCACACTTCCTTTTACAACAGCAATATAGCAATTCTCAGTGTTGCTGTCATGTTCTTATTCAGGAGTAAGACAGTACATTTCAGCCTTGTTGTCTCTGAGTGTAGGTATATGTGACAGTATATGATCTACATCCACCAAAGTAACACAAATTCAACATGACAACCTATAAAAAGAACTTCAAAGTACTGTGAAATTAGTAAATGCAATGACTATTTAAATACCAGCAGAACAAATCCAAAATAATCTACCAAAAGGAAAGTATGAAATGAGGCCATGTGAGTTTATAACAAGTGATGCCGGGTAGGCATCCAGAAACCTGAGATTCTCCTTTGAGTTTTGGATACTTGCTGTATCACTTTGAACTTGTCACTTAACAGCCCTGGGACATCTTTCCCTCACCTGGAAAACTTGATCTTAACTCTAGATATTCCCAAATCAAACAATGTATTACATCTAAATACTTTTACAATTTCTTGTGTCTATTGCTTTCAAGATGGATTTTCTTTATAAATGAACTTTATCTCAACACCACACAGCCAGGGAGGGGTACCTGTCACTGCTCTCATGCTGGCTTTTTTATCTTTGGCCAAAGCTGAGCTCAGAAGCCTACCTTGAAGAGGAAGCAGAATCCCATTGGATTCTCTTGCTTCCCAAAAACTGAATAACACCTCACTTGATCCTACTGTTCACATGAATCTCAGAGGAACAAGAATCTTTCCTGTTTTTTAGCTACTGTAGAATTATCACATTGAATCTCTCCACCATGCCTTGGCAGAATGTGGGTTAGTTCAGAAACAGAATAATGTCTGTGAGAATTAACTGAGTAGGTTAACTACACTCTATTTCTGCTCAGCATTGGGTCAGCATTGGGATTTAAGCCATCTTAACTCTGATATCAGATGTTTTTTTTTTTTTTTTTTTTAATTCATTTAGTCACATATATTTACCAATGCACTTCTGTTTAGTTCTAGTATTCATGTTAGGTCCATGACCAAATCCACACTTCTGATAGAAAGAAAAAAAAAAAAAAACACCATCAACATCAATGATTAAGACACTGAAGATGGGGTGCCTGGGTGGCTCAGTTGGTTGAGCGACTGCTTTTGGCTCAGGTCATGATCCTGGAGTCCCAGGATTGAGTCCCACATTGGGCTCCCTGCTCGGCAGGGAGTCTGCTTCTCCCTCTGACCCTCCCTCTTCTCGTGTTCTCTCTCTCATTCTCTCTCTCAAATAAATAAATAAAATCTCAAAAAAAAAAAAAAGACACTGAAGATGAACAAAATAGAGTGCATGAAAAGTACTTTAAATTTACCTACATAAAGACAATGAAAAATGCTTCAAATGGCAAATATAAATGTTTTTACAAACAATTATGGAAAATATCATTTAAAATGTTTGCTAACAATGAGACCCGATTACTAAGTGTATTGAAGAATTCTCTAAGATGCATTAACATGTATGATCTAGAGTTCATTGTTATGAACATCTTTATTTCAGACACATATGAATTAGATTTTCCTATACTTCTTATTTATAAAATACTTTTAATCAATACATTTTTGAGATCAAATTAGCAAAACATTCATTTTTATTATGAAATGTCATATATTTTAAACTTGAATCAGTATATATTTCTTATATTTCTCATTTGTAAATCTTATGATTGCTTTGTTTAATATAGCCAAAGGTCAAAGTCAAAGAACCATGAAATTATTCATGCAGAATATGTGCATCATGGGAGATTTTCATAGAATTAGACTTAGGGTCTGAAGATAATGAGTTGGATTTTATTCCTTATCATGGTGCCAATTTTAATAGAGTGAACAAAATATTTTTGGAAAAATTTGCTCACATAATAAATTGTTGGGTGTTTTGTTCTTCTGCACAGTGAAGCTATGACAGAGAAGAATGGGAGAACATGCTTCTGAAACATGGTGGCATGAATAAGGGTGGCCTCTTTTCCTTTCACTTCTCCTATATTCCTTAAAACAAACGACTATTGGGGAACATGCAAAACTGGGTTCAAATGAAGTATTAGGCTGTGTTAGAGCTTCTGAGAATAGAATCAGTGTAGGAACCTTCTCTCTCCCATAAGATCTCCAAGAGAGCTTGGGAGACCAGTTTTAAAAAGCCCTGATAGATGGACTTCTGGTATACCAGCCTGAGGAATAATACAGACCAACTTCCAAATGAAGCTGGTGAAAATTATAAAGAATGGCAATTTAAAGTCCCCAGAAATGGTCCTAAGGACACAACAAATGAAGAAATATTTAATTGGGAAAACCTACTAAAACTTTGTAAGAGCAGTGAGTCTGTGGTGTTTGAACTATGGCCCACTCCCTCCATCCCACATCCCAGCTTAGAGTGATGAGAGCTCCACTCCAGATGCGTGTAGTCAAGAGCATGGGACTCCCTTTCCAATAGCTTCTAGTTGAAGGGCTATGGTATCTTTCCAGGAGAGGCAGGACATCAACAGTTTTCATCATGCTCCAGTTATGTGTTGCAGAGACTATATTCCAGGCAAGTACAGTTAAAAGGTGAGGGTTCAGGGGATCGATATGGCTACCGAGGGGGATGTGGAGCTGGAGTTGGAGACTGAGATCAGCGGCCGGGAGCGGCCTCCCGAGAAGCCACGGAAGCATGACAGCGGTGCGGCGGACCTGGAGAGAGTCACCGACTATGCAGAGGAGAAGGAGATCCAGAGTTCCAATCTGGAGACGGCCATGTCCATGAATGGAGATAGACGGTCCCGGGAGCAGAAAGCCAAACAGGAGCGGGAGAAGGAACTGGCCAAAGTCACCATTAAGAAGGAAGATCTGGAGCTGATAATGACAGAGATGGAGATCTCAAGAGCAGCGCAGAACGGAGCTTGAGGGAACACATGGGCAACGTGGTAGAGGCTCTTATTGCCCTAACCAACTGATTTGTGCTTTCTCAGACCCACTCACTAGATTATTTCAATAAAGATGTAGCCTTTTTTTTTTTTGCAAAAAAAAAAAAAAAAAAAAGGTGAGGGTTCAGTTTTTCTGCCCTGTTCCCACTTGTGGGATGGAGTGTCTATCTTGGGTGAAGCACATTGAGAATATTGGGTCATGGACCACCTTAATCCCAGTTTGTACCACTTTGGGAGAAGCAACTGGAGAAGATCAAAAGCTACAACCCAGTCTATAACTCTCCACCCCACCTCGAATGCCTACCTTATTAGGGGTATCAATCAGAGAAAAGTACTCCATTGTTCCTACCCCCAGCTCCAGAGCCTTGACTCATATATTTACCCCATGGTAGAGGCAGGCCATGAAACAAAGAGCTCTGAATCTCTTCTCAAGGAACTGGTTTCATTGCAACAGAATATGGGGTATTAAACCCAGAAGAATTTTCAAAACAACGAGAGGTGTGGTGAAAAGTAATTAAAAGGAAACTGAATAATTCTTTGGAAATATAAGTTAAACCATTATCTGACTAATTTTCCAGAAAACAAAACAAAACAAAACAAATAACAGGGAACAGACAGCTAAGGAGAACCTTTCTGTGGTCAAAACAGTCTCAAACAGAGACCTCAAAAACTGTCCCTGTAAAGGAGCCAGAATTTTATTGGATAAATCTGTGGAGAAATTCATGACCCAGGTCATTGTTAAAAATGACAGAAAAATCAGAAATGAGTGGAACTTAACAGCATGATGTGAAGAAAAAAGAGAGAGAGAGAGAGAGAAAATGCCAGAATCATCATCATCCCAGGATGACAGTGCTCATGCTCAAGGCTTCACCTTCATGGGGCAATACCAGAGGCTCACACTGAAAGGGTGACATTGCCAAAATAATCCAGCCAGTCATATAAAATATTGATGAACACATAACAATAACAAGTCCTAGAGGAATGGTACTGGGGATAATATCCAAACTTGCTACAATTTATTGTTTAAATGTTTAGTACCCCTTCTAAATAGATGGATATATATTGAATTGGGAGGGGGGCTGGACATTTTAAAAATATTTTATAATAACTGTATCAATATGGTATTGCCCCAATTGTATCAATATGATATATATTTATTTATGCAAAGAAATAGGAAGTTTTGACACATCCACAGGAAAAGTAACTAGGCAACAGAAAAACAGAAATGCCTGTGAGAGGAATCAGATGTCAGGTTTAACAGACAGAGACATCAAAGTAACCATTATAAATATGTTCAAAAACTAAAGGAAAACATGCTGAAAGAAGTGAAAAAGATATGATGCTAATGTTGCAACAAATAAGAAATATCAAAAAAGAGATAGGAATAATATTTTAAAAAATAGAAATCTTGAAGCTGAAAAGTATAATATTGAAAGAAAAATCTGCTAGAAGGATTCAACAGTAGATTTGAACTGGCAGAAGAAAGAATTAGTGAACTTGAAGATAAATCAATAGAGATTATGCAACCTAAGTCATAAAGAGAAAAAATGAAAACAAATAGAGAGGCTCAGAGAAATGTGGGGCACCATTAAGCTCACCAATGTATGCATAATGATAATTCCAGAAGGACAAAGGAAGAAATGAAGGAGAAAAATATTTGAAGAAATAATAGTTGAGAACTTCCCAAATTTGATGAAAAATTTTCATCCATACATCCAAGATGCTAAAAAAATATCCAAGTAGAATAAATACAAAGAGATCATAAATAGATACATCAGAGTAAGAAAATCAACATGGAAATAGAAAACTTGAACAACAGTATAAACCAAGTAGACCTCCCAGATCTCAGAAGAACACTCCATCCAGAATGGTGCAATGTATACTTTCACAAATGCGCAAAGAGCATTACCCAGGGTAGACACCAAGTCATCCAACAAAATTCAATATAATTAAAAGGATTAAAAGAATAGAAATGTTTATGTGCTCCAACCACAGCAGAATGAAATTGGAAGTCAAAAATAGAAAAAAAAAATGGGAAACTCAAAATATGTGAATATTAAAATAGCACATTCTTAAAAACTTAATGGGCCAAAAAAACAAAAAAAGAGTAAGAGAAAATTAAATTACTTTTAATGGAGTTGTGTGAAGACAGAGCATGCCAAAAATTATGGAATTCAGTGAAAGCAGTCCTTAAAAGAACATTTATAGCTATAAATGCCTACCTTGAAAAAAGATATAATTGACAAATAACATTGTATTAGTTTAAAGTGTATAAAATAATGACTATATACACATATATATAATTTGTATATATAAACCATTACCATAATAAGTTTAGTTAGTATCCATCACCTCACAGAATTACAATTTTTTTTTCTTGGTGTAAGAACTTTTAAGATCTATACTCTTCACAACTTACAAAGATATAATATAGTATTATTAACTATAGTTACCATGCTGTACATTACATCCCCAGAACTTATTTATATTAAAAGTTAAGTTTGTACTGTTAGACCACCATCACCCATTTCCCCCGTCTCCCACCTCTCACCCCTGGCAACCAACAGTCTGTTCTGTTTCTAAGAGTTGAGAGGTTCTTTGCTTGTTTGTTTGTTTGTTTGTTTTATTCCACATATAAGAGAGATCATATGGTATTTGTCTTTATCTGTCAGATTTATTTCATTTAGCATACTGATCTCAAGTCTATCCATGTCACAAATGGCAGGATTTCCTTTTTCTTCCTTATGGCTGAGTAATATTTCACTGTATATATTACCATGTTTTCTTTATCCATTCTTCTGTCCATGGGCACTTAGGTTGTTTCCATGTCTTGGCTATTGTAATTAATACTGCAGTGAACAAGTGGGTGCAGATTTCTTTGAGATAGTGATTTAGTTCCCAGAAGTAGAACTGTTGAATCATATGCTAGTTCTAATTTAATTTTGTGAGGGATGACCTCCATACTGTTTTCCATAGTGGTTGCTCCAATTCACATTCTCACCAACAGTCCCAAGGGTTTCTTTTCTCCACATCCTCACCAACACTTGTTATCTCGTCTTTTTGATGAGAGCCATTTTATCATTCTCTGTTGAAGAGACTATCCTTTCTCCATTGTACATTCTGTCATAAATTAATAGACCATTCACTTGTAGGTTTACTTCTGTGCTCTCTGTTCTGTTCTGTTGATCTATATGTCTGTTTTTACTCCAATACCATTCTGTTTTGATTACCACAGTTTTGTGATATAACTTGAAATCAGGAAGCGTAATGTCTCTAGCTTTGTTCTTCTTTCTCAAGACTGCTTTGGCTAATTCAGGTCTTCTGTGGTTTCATACAATTTTTAAGATTGTTTTTTCTATTTCTGTGAAAAAAATCCATTGGAATTCTGATAAGGATTACACTGAGTCTATAGATTGCTTAATTAGTACGGACATTTCACAATATTAATTCTTCTAATACATGAGCATGGAATATCTTTCCATTTATATGTGACTTTTTCAATTTCTTTCAACAGTATCTTATAGTTTTCAGTGAATAGATCTTTCACCACCCTTGTTTAAATTTGTTTGTAGGTATTTTATTCTATTTGATGCAACTGTAAGTGAAACTGTTTTCTTAATTTCTCTTTCTGATAGTTTGTTTTTAGTGTATAGAAACACAACAGATTCTTATTGATTGATTTTACATACTGCAACTTTACTGAATTTGTTTACTGTAACAATAAAGTCTTTAGGCTCTTCTATATATAATATCATGTCATCTACAAATAGTGACAGGTTTACTTCTGCCTCTTTGATTTAGATGCCTCTTATTTCTTTTACTTACCTAATTGCTCTGGCTAGGACTTCCAGTGCTATGTTGAATAAAAATGGTGAGAGTGGGCATCCTTGTCTTGTTCCTGATTTTAGAGAAAAAAACTTTGAGGTTTTCACCCTTGCATGATAGGTTAGCTGTGGGCTTATATATGATTTTTACTTTGTTGAGTACATTCCCCCTACACCCAGTTTGTTGTGAGTTTTTATCATGAATGGATGTTGAATTTTGTCATTTGTTTTCTGCTTCTATTGAGTTGATCATAAGATTTACATCCATCATTTTGTTAATGTATTGTATCACATTGATTGATTTGTAGATGTTGAACCATCCTTTCATCCCAGTGATAAATTCCACTTGATCATGGTGTATGATCCTTTTAATGTGTCATTGAATTCAGTTTGCTAATAATTTGTTGAGGACTTTTCCATCTATGTTCACCAGGGATATTGGCTTGTAATTTCTTTTCTTGTAGTGGCCTTGTCTGGTTTTAGCATCAGAGAAGTTTTCTAATTTTAATGAAGTCCAACTTATCCATTTTTTCTTTCATAGATTAAATTTTGTTTCCCAGCTAAAAACTTACCAATCCAAAGTCACTAAGTTTTCTCCTGTATTTTCTTCTAGAAATTCTATGATTTTAACTCTTACATTTAAGTCTTTGATCCATTTTGATGTCCCTTTTATTTGTGACACTAGGTAAGGACATAAATTCATCTTCTTACATATGAATGTCCAATTATCTCAAAATTATTTGTTAAAAAGACTACACTTCCCCATTGAACTATCTTGATATCTCTGTCAAAAAATTGTTTGACCATACATATATGGGTAAATGTTCAGATTTGCAATTCTGTTGTACTGATCTATATTTGTACATTTATTTTAGAAGTACATCATGTTTTCTAACACATTTTGAAATTAGAAAATATAAATCTTCCAATTTTGTTTTTTTTTTCCAAAACTTATTTTGTCTATTTTGGCTCCTTCATGTTTTTTATATAAATTTTAGAAAAGGGTTTTCTATTTCTACAAAATAAATTCTGATAGGAACTATACTGAGTCCACAGATCAATTTGGAAAAAATTGGCATTTTCTAACTCCAAAATCTTAATATCTTAACACAACAAATGCTTCTTTCTTACCTTACATTTTATTTGGGGAAAACCACAGGGTGGTGACATTGTTTCTGCTCCAGAGAGCTCATAGTCTATTGAGAAAGATATGAATGTAAAGTAGGAGCACCTGGCTGGCTCAGTATAGCATGCAACTCTTGATCTCAGGGTTGTGAGTTCAAGAGTTCAAATCCCACATTGGGTATGGAGCTTACTAAAAAAAAAAAAAAAAAAAAAAAAAAAAAGATAGGTACTCTAAGTGCCCTGTCTACAGATTTAAAGAGATATAAAGTATAAATTAAATCTCAATACTTTTTTTTACTATATTGATTTAATAAAACATGTACACACTCTATTTTGGCAAAAGAGGTGGGAACTTCCAACTCCACCTTGTATTAGAGAAAGGGGAGAAGATAGAGAAGTTTGCAGGAGTGACGACCAACCTGGATATTGAAGGATCTCTGGGAATTTAAGAATAAGTGATGCACGGTAGAGATGGTTGTTGGGGTTAGGAACAGTATGAAGTTTGGTAAAATGGCCAAGAATTTGTAGTCTTTACAAAGAAGTTCTAGCACTTCTTCATAAAACACAGGGAGCTATTGAAACATGTCAAGGCAGGTGATCAGATTTGGAAGAGGTGCTAAAAGACATATTCAATGGAGAATGAGGAATGGACCAGATATAAATAAAGTAGGGTAAAAAAGAGAGGACTAGATAAGAAAGTATCAAAAGAATATCCTGGGGCCCCTGGGTGGCTCAGTTGTTAAGCGTCTGCCTTCGGCTCAGGTCATGATCCCAGGGTCCTGGGATCGAGCCCCGCATCGGGCTCTCTGCTCTGCGGGAAGCCTGCTTCTCCCTCTCCCACTCCCCCTGCTTATGTTCCCTCTCTCGCTGTCTCTCTGTCCAATAAATAAATAAAATATTTAAAAAAAAAGAATATCCTATCAAGTAAATGAAATATGCCCAGTATGGCTTATTTCTTTAACAATTATAATAATTGCTTCCAGAATTTTCCTGAGCAGTAACCCCAAACCAAATCTTTTAGACTTCGCAGATCCTCCCTCTTCATATTTTTATTTTTTTACATCGGGATGTTTGCTCATATCGAGTCTTTTATCTTGCTTCTCCTGAAGGCCAGCTTTCTCAAATCTGATCAATCAGTTCTCTTAGCAGTCTTTATTGTTATGTATCTGGACCAGAGATAGATTTTTGAAAATGCTTTGTTTGAAATGATGTTTTCCAATGGAGATTTTCTTAAAATTATCTTGCAAGAATGAGATGTAATTTTCTTACCCATGTTTTTGTCTACTGTTGTGATAAAATGTTTTGTCTCTCCTCTTAAAAATATAAATATAAAGTAAAAAATGATAAGACCACAAGCAGCTTATTAAAGTTTGCCTTAATTCAAGTAATGCTAAAATATCTCAACTCTGATCCTAATTAAGTTTGAATAATTGTGTAAATTATTTCAGAGGAAAGGAACCTGTTGGAAAAAAAATCTGGTGACAACTTCTTTGTAATTATTGACCTATTTGTTCTTGGTATTTTTTCATGGAGAGTTCCAATGAAATTTCCCAAATTGTCATCTATTAGACACAGTAGACATTTGAGCAAATTTGTCTATGAACAATTGTCAAAATAGATTCACCTAAATTGAAATGATTTCAATGTCTTAATATTCTCAAATTGTCCTTTTGACTCAGTTTTGGGCGTCAGGGAGGATTTCATGGTATGTTTAGAGAATTCAGGTGGAAAACTGCCTTGTGTATTAGAAGGAAACAAAATTCCTGCTCCTACTGTATCAAAAAGTCTAAATATAACCTTCTCCAATACTCTGGTATGTCTGTCTCCGCTCTCCTTAGTTAGGGAGTTCAAGTAGCTTTCATAGTAGAGCCTAGAAATAACTCCTGTTGGATTATCTTCAGAGAGGGGTTAACATATTGATAAATACGCTTGAGCACAGCTGAAGGAATTTGTGATTGATGTAGTCCCAGAAGAAAATAAGGGACCTGGAGACAGGTTCAAGCACACCAATATGCCAATCACAGCAAATGGATGTAAAGGGTGGTAAATGTGGGTTACTCACACAGCAGTGGGTGTCTCAAGTTACCCAAGTGCCATAACTGGATATAATAATCACACACTTGTCTTAATGTGTCACAATCTTAACGGGAGAAACCACTGTCCACCTCAAATGGAGACAGCCTGGCAAACCTGATCAGATTATTGTTGTCATTATTTCAAGCAAATTAACAGGTTACAAGATTGTTCACCTTGCCTGACACCATTGTGAAGTATGACAGCCTGGGCTTCAGATGAGAAAATACATCAGGCTGATTTGCAAAAAGCTCACCTGAGATGACTCATCCATTCCAGAGGGTGTCTACTGAGATGCACCATTCGCAAGGAGACATTTTCCTGGGGACAGGTTAGCAGGTCAGCACGACACATAGTTACCACTTCTTCCACAGGTCCCCGGAGGATTTGGGCTCTGGGAAGGCTTTGGAAAGCACAGCCTGCCCACTCAAACCCGGTATAGTTACACTTTTTGTACCAGAGCTTTCTCTCCGTAAGCCATGGCTTCCCCAGCATCACCTGGGAATCATACGTGTGTCTACAGAAAAAAAAAAAAAAAAAAAAAGTTTTGAGTGTCATCTATTAATATTGTCGCAGCTTAACTAAAGGGGAAAGCTCAGTCAGAGCTGGGAAAGCAAGAACCGTCTTCAGTACACCATTACTTCTTTTGCGTCAGAACACAATTATTGTAGCTCTGCAGTGTCCTCGTTTTCTCATTGCCTTTAACTGTCCCTCAGCTCTGTATTTCCAGGGTCTTTGGTGTGTGTGTCCATGTGCTCATATGAGTGTTTCGGGAGCACTGGTACCATGCTTTTTGCAGCTTTCAGTTACTCCCAACAGCTGTTTCCTATCCATCCCACCTCATAACCCTATATGTCTCAGCCTCTGTCATGTCACTCAGGATGCGCAAAGGAGGAGTGCGTGGCTCTAACCCCTGCCCCTTCGCGAAGTCTGGGATAATTGATTTCTGTCTCCCATTGTTTATAAGTGCTAAGGGAGTTCTGCTTTCTCTTAATTTCGTGTCTCTTACAACTCCCAAATTCCATTTTTTTTAAAGATTTTATTTATTTATTTGAGAGAGAGAATGAGAGAGAGCATGAGAGGGAAGAAGGTCAGAGGGAGAAGCAGACTCCCTGCTGAGCAGGGAGCCCCATGCGGGACTCGATCCCGGGACTCCAGGATCATGACCTGAGCCGAAGACAGTCGCTTAACCAACTGAGCCACCCAGGCGCCCCCCAAATTCCATTTTTTTAAAAAAAATCCCCAACATGAACAAATGTTCGTCACTATGTGGTCAAAGCTGCTGAGTCCGACATGTCTCTAATTCTGAAGAAAAATTCAGAAGAAAAAAAATATATATCATTATGCAGAATTTCCAGAAGCTGCTGAGTACTGCATGCCTCTAATTCCAAAGCAGAGGTATATATATATATATATATATATATATATATATATATATATATATATATAATGATGCAGCAGAAGTTCTAAGGAATCACTCAAAATCCTCATCACCTGAGCCTAGGAAAACCTTAATGAAAGACTTTATTATTAAAATATTTTGGAACCTCTCCAAGACCTGTATGTTTGTTTGGCTGCCCACATTATGCATTCCCATTCACTGACGTTTAGAAGCAGGACAGTATGTGTAAAGGACCACAGGTTTTGAAGGCATATCCTCATGTGTTGGAAAACTGCCTTGGCTATTTAACTGCTTTGTGACATTATGTCAGCACATTGGCTGAGCTGATACCTGCATTGGTACCTGTATCAATCAGGCTTCCAGAGGAAACATATGGTAAATTCAGATTGGGTCATTTGAAGACATTTAATGAAAGGACTATTTAAAAAGATTTTTTGAGTAATTGCTTTGTCATTTGCTACTTTATTAAATTCTGAAATACATATGTGGTAAGTCCTGCTTTAATTCTTTTTCAGTAAGAAAATCTAGCAATAAGCTAATTTTAAGAGCACAGATAAAACACAATGTATTAACCAAAAGAAAGGTGGCATCTCAATATTAAATAGACTTTAAGCAAAGTCATAGCTCTGTATATTTAGCATTTATTAAATAGGGGTAAAATAGCCAATCTTCTGAAATGATAGATATAACTTAAGCCTGTGTGAATCTATCAAAATAGCTTTAAAGGTCATCAAAAAGTATTGACAGAATTTCAAGGAAAAAATGGACAAGTAGGGCGCCTGGGTGGCTCAGTCGTTAAGCGTCTGCCTTCGGCTCAGGTCATGGTCCCAGGGTCCTGGGATCGAGCCCCGCATCAGGCTCCCTACTCTGTGGGAAGCCTGCTTCTCCTTCTCCCACTCACCCTGCTTGTGTTCCCTCTCTCACTGTGTCTCTCTCTGTCAAATAAATAAATAAAATCTTTTTTTTTAAAGATTTTATTTATTTATTTGAGAGAGAGAGAATGAGAGACAGCACGAGAGGGAAGAGGGTCAGAGGGAGAAGCAGACCCCCTGCTGAGCAGGGAGCCTGATGCGGGACTCAATCCCAGGACTCCAGGATCATGACCTGAGCCGAAGGCAGTCACTTAACCAACTGAGCCACCCAGGCGCCCAAATAAATAAATAAAATCTTTAAAAAAAAATGGACAAGTAAACCATGTTATAAGATTTTTAATATCTCACTTTCACAACTAAAAATCAAGTGGACAAAAATTATTAACAACATAGAAGAGTTGAGAAATAAAATGAACAGGAGTGGATGCACAGAAAGCCTCAACAAATATTTTAAAATTCTGTTATTATCAGACTATATTTTTGGTCTATCAAGAAATAATGATTAATATTTAAAACTATACAGAACTAGGGGTGCCTGGGTGGCACAGTTGGTTAAGCATCCAATTCTTGGTTTCGGCTCAGTTCATGATCTCATGGTCATGAGATGGAGCCCTGTGTGGGGCTCCACACTCAGCTTGGAGTCTGCTTGAGATTGTCTTTCCCTCTCCCTCTGTCCCTCCTGCTCGTGTTCTCTGCCTCTCAATCTCTCTCTCTCTCTCAAATAAATAAATCTTTTGGAAAAAAAAAAAAAAACTATATAGAACTAAACGCACAATGAAAATCCCACTTATTAAAGTATGTAACATGCTGCTGAAGCTGGTATCTAGAGAAATTGTAGTCTGAAAAGGTTATATTAGAAAATGAGAAAGAATAAGAATGTGAATGAAACTGTAGGATCAACTCACAAAGACAGGAACACCGTAAAAAACTAGCAGAGTAAATATAGAAACATTAAAAGGAAGAACACAAAAAGATAAGAGCACAAAACCAAATTTTAACAATAATTTTCCTTTAAATTTGCGTATATTAATTATCATTACTGAAATATCTGATTTTTTATTCTCTCTGATATTTTTCCTATATGCGTATGCACTTTTTTTTAAACTTTCTCTTTTCACCTTTCCTTCCTTCCATCCTATTTGAAATGTATTCTTTTTTTTTTTTTTTTAAAGATTTTATTTATTTATTTGAGAGAGAGAGAACACATGAGAGGGGAAAGGGTCAGAGGACAAAGCAGACTCCCTGCCGAGCAGGGAGCCTGATGCGGGACTCGATCCCGGAACTCCAGGATCATGACCTGAGCCGAAGGCAGTCGCTCAACCAACTGAGCCACCCAGGCGCCCCTTGAAATGTATTCTTAATTCCCCTTTCTTCCTCTATTGTTTTGGAAATTTTTCTCCACTTCTGCTTGGGAACAACCAGAGTTTCATTCTTTGAAGAGACTAAGCTTTTAATAAATTCAGGCTAGATTTATCAATCGATAAGACAGAATGTGAAAAGAAGGAATATTAAAAGTGAGAAAGGGAAAAAAATGCAAAGAAAACTATACTAGAATATGACTTGGCTTTTCAAAATTATTCCGTTCTTTTAAAAATTTCAGTTAGCTCTGTAGCTTGAAATAGCAACATTGGACTTTGGGCCTTGTAAACAAAAAAGACCTTGTATTTTTCCTGTTGTTGCTTACCAATGCTACTCGGGTAATACTACATTTCTGCTGTTCTTCTATCTATGTGAAGAATGTAAAGGGTCTGAGGCGTTTCTGCTATTTGCCTGCTAACAAGTTAACCTGCCTCAAGTTGTATAAATACTGGCAGAAGACACGAGACTCCTGGGTCATAGAATAAAGATTTTATTACTCACAGCCCAGCAGGCAGTCTGAGCTTCATGTTCATGTCAGTTACACTTGTCCCCCAAATCCCAAGGGGGCAATGGGAACCCAGAGCCAGAAGGATGCTGCAATGGGAACCCAGAGCCAGAAGGATGCTGTATACACAATGTGAAGCATCACAACAGAGGAATTCAGACCTTAGGAAACCCTATTAATTTATAAGAGGATGCTAGAAAACCTATCCGAATCTTGACCCAGAAGACATTATCTTTCTTATACAAACAAATATTCCTTCTGCCCTCTGGAAGGAGAGACTATTTCCATCTTCTATATAAACATCTTTGAAAAGATAGCTTGGAACAAAAACCAGTGACTCCATTCACAAGATACGCAGAAATATGAGAGACCCAATGGAGAGCGGTCTCTCAAAATTTATGCCTGTTACTACTGTTGTTACTGTTGCCACTGTATCGGAGATAAAATATAAATACATAATTTATATGTAATTACAATTTATAATTTTTCCCTAGGCCTTTTCTACATCCCCTGTGATGTCCTAAATATAGGCACGGGTACTTAGAAGACTTGCCATTTCTCTTCAATCAATATCCCTTACTGGGTGGGGGAGGAAGGAGCAAAAACAAAATGATTAAATAGACAAACACAAGCTTATTGTTCCATAGAATTAGTCACAATGTGTAGACACGTGGGTAAACGTTTACTATTTTTTACCTGAAATCCCCAAAATGGTTTAACTCTACACCTTTACATAATAGACTGTTCTTGGCTAACATTTCTTTTCTTTTCTTTTCTTTTTTTTAAGATTTTATTTATTTATCTAAGAGAGAGAATGGGAGACAGAGAGCATGAGAGGGGAAGGATCAGAGGGAGAAGCAGACCCCCCCACTGAGCAGGGAGCCCGATGTGGGACTCGATTCTGGGACTCCAGAATCATGACCTGAGCCGAAGGCAGTTGCTTAACCAACTGAGCCACCCAGGCGCCCTCTTGGCTAACATTTCTACAGTAGGAAAATAGTATGGGTACATTCACATTTCCATCTGAAGTCTACCATTGCAAGTCATCATGCAACTGATGAGATGTGGAATAAGAAATGTTGTTACAGCATATAAAGAAGGAAAAAAGTCTGTTACTGATCTAATGTGCTGATACATTCTTGCAATGTTCCATATTTTCTATAAATGCTAATGCCGGACTTATTTCTTGCTAACCTCAACACCTAACCTCTTGAATGTTTTGGGCTACAAACTATTCATTTCTTAACTCTGTATTCCCTAGTATTTCCTGACATATAAAAGTCAAAGTTAGAAATGAAGGTATCATGAAAGGTCATAATTTCTGTGACTTTTGCTTCAAAAGAGTACTAGACTCACCTGTGTTTCTGAAAGTATGACACAGAAAATAAATTTAAAGAGTTAATAATTTCTTGTCTATGAACTCACCAACCTGATAACATTATGCACTTGAATGGCCTCATGCTTTTAATTGTCTTTTTACTCAAATTAACAGCAATTTCCTATATTTTGAATATATTGTGGGTAGAAATTTTGCCAATAATGCCCCACAGTCTCCTGAAATGTTATCCAAAAGTGCTGATCCCTTTTGAAATATCTGTGGTGACTACTTAGATCTCTCATCTTTAACTTGAAATTGAATAAACTGAGATCTGATAATCTGCAGTTTTAATTCAAGGTCTATTTTATGGTAAAAGGAGTAAAAACCGTAACTATGTTTGATAGAGCTAAAGATGTTACCAAGATAACTGACACTTGAGCTAGTTAATTTCATTTTAGGCAATATGTAGCAACTGTTTTATTCATTGCGTAGATTACCTCTTTCACTGACTAGTGATATATTTTCCTCAATACCAGCTACAGAGTATGTCATTTCTTTGGAGCCTGCTAAAAAACCTGTCCACACTCTGCCCCAGAAGAAGACATTTTCTTTATTATAGTCGATAATTTAACTGACAAAATTTAATCAAGTAAATGAACAATATTTAAAAAACAAAAACAAAAACAAAGTTATGAGGGATTCTGTACATACATAAATAAATCATAAGTGTGTTTGGTTTCATTTAACCTTAATTACCTCTTAAAAGGCCCTATTTTCAAAGAGTGTCACATCATGAGTAGGTCTTCAACTTATGAATTGCAGGGGACACAATTCACTCCATGACAGAGAGGTGAGTCTGGAATTCCAGGAAGAGTTTCTATTAAGGATACACAGTCTAAGGCAAAGGATCATCTATCTATCTACCCTCAGTGCACACCCCCCAACACCAAGTTACGGTCCTTCACAGATCCAATGAGGGACCCACAGTCGCATTTTGTGAAAGGAAAGACATCAACCCAAATATTGCATATCATTTTCTCTGTAGGTGGCTTCCAGTCTTTTATTTTGAAGAATGTTTTTGGAAATCAGAATTTGTGTGGCCCCTTTGAAGAAATGTGAGTACTCACAATGACTCCCTCGTTCACCAGTAGCGGCAAAGCCCTCCCTAGGACTGTGGCAGGTGCCTCAGAGGGTCTATAAAGGGGTCCCCAATTAACATGTTCTTCCCTTACCAGGGGTCACCTCATTGCTCTGTTAATGATTGAATAGAAATATCTATTTCCCAGAACATTACACTTTATATCAAAACAAAGTATTTTTTTTTTTTTTTTACCTTGACCACTATACACACAATTTTTCTGAGGTTATCTGTAGCAATAAGGACCCTATTCTACACAGAACTGGAAAACCCATGACGCCCTTCAGCTAAGTGTTGAGAAAGCCTTACCAGGACATGCGGTATCCTCAGAGCTGGCTCTCTGTGTGAGCTCAAGCACATGGAGATCCCTCAGTCATCCACACTAGATAGCGCTTCTGGAAGGGCAACATGGCCACAGGCAGAAATCTGTATTTTAAAAGACATTTTTCTGAGGTAAGAAATAGAATAATGGAGTCTGGACAAGCCCCTTGAATGGTAATCTCTGAAGCTTGCAGTAGTCCATTCATTGTTTCTGGCAAAGGAAGAACTATGGGCTGCTTTAACCTTTCAAGAAATAAATCTCAACTTTCAGAACTAGATAAGCAGGCAGCTTCCTCCACTGGGCTATATATTCACATGAATACATGACTGCTGAACAACAAATTATGGGCCAGAGCATTTGCGCAATAGTCAAGTTGAAACTTCTGACCGAAGAAGATTTCAAAAGGGCCCATGTGGGAAGTAAGAGACTAAGAAGGCAATTCACACACTCTGTTAAGAGGCAAACTCCAAGTCTGGGTGAGCTTCTACTTATTCAACAGAACAAATCTGCCTAGGAGTCTACAAGTATTTGACAACAATAACAACCATCAGGGGAAGAATGTAGTAATCAATATACAGAGAAAGAGCTTAATGTGGGGGAAAATTAGCCATATTACCTACATATGCACCTTTGTATACATACGTATTGTGTGTGTGTGCACGCATTCAGTCCATATCTACAATAAAATACAACAATGGAATGACAAACTTTTTGATATTAGAGGTAATAATACAAAAATTATCTAACAAAAATGAAAGAACTGATGGAAGAAAGATGGATAAGAATGACTTACAAAGAGAAATACTGAAAAGCAGAATCGGCATGGCAGAAAACAGAGATGTAGTTGAAAACCTTGAAGATTTTCACAGAAAAAGAACACAGTAACTTTATCCAATAGGACCCTTTATAGTAATAGTAAAGTTACAGTAAAATGTTCTTATAGTAAAGTTATAATAATAATAAAATGTCCTAAACTTGTTTGATAATAAGAAACATCAGAAGTGGGACAGTTCCAAGATTGGTAAATTCAGTGGCTCAACAATATCCTCAGAGACCCAGATTTTTCCACATTTTTGTTGGGTCATCATCAGAGTATTCTATTGTAGTACATGTGATTTAAAATATTTACGTAGCTCATTACAAAACTTGAAGCTTCAGGGTCATTTGAAGAGCAAGAACAATTTTAAACCCATTAACCATAAATTGCAACTTTGAAGACCTCTGCTGGGAATTTTATGAAAAAAAATAAAAAATAATAAAATCATATTGCAAAATGAACTCTTTATAAAATACTAATGGCATGGTATTAGACACAGATATAGGTAAGAAATCCATTATTTGGTTTATGTTATTAAATTAGTTCTGTTAATAATTATATGCATACGAATTTATGCTATTTTCATTTTTGAGAAATAATTTTATTTATTTTTTTTAAAGATTTTATTTATTTATTTGACAGAGAGAGACACAGCAAGAGAGGGAACACAAGCAGGGGGAGTGGGGGAGGGAGAAGCAGGCTTCCCACCAAGCAGGGAGCCGGACATGGGACTCGATCCCAGGACCCTGGGACCATGACCTGAGCGGAAGGCAGATGTTTAACGACTGAGCGACCTAAGCACCCCTAATTTTATTTCTGAAAATAGTTTTTGAGTAGAAGCCTTGTATATGTCTATTCATACAATAGAACGTTTCTGCATATGGATAAATAATAAATAAATATTTCAAAATTATATAGTCTTAATTAATTTTAGGGCCCCCTTTTACACTCAAAAATGTCTCCATCTCGGGACACCTGGGTGGCTCAGTCGGTTAAGCATCTGCCTTTGGCTCAGGTCATGATCCCAGGGTCCTGGGATCAAGCCCCGCATTGGGTTCCCTGCTCAGTGGGGAGCCTGCTTCCCCCTCTCCCTCTGCCTGATGCTCTGCCTACTTGTGCAGTCTTGCCCTCTCTCTCTTTCTGTCAAAATAAATAAAATATTTTTAAAAATGTCTCCATTTAAACAATAAATTGTATATTAACCTTATAATTAAATATTTTAAGTTGAAGCAAGAGACTCTACAGTCTATAGTCTCTATACAGAGTCTGTACTCTATGGAGAATGAGTATAGATGGAAAAAGGTAGAGGAGCAAGCAATTAACCTGCAAAGAATTTCAATCTTAAGAAGTCAAGGAGATGAGAAAGAATCAACAAAAGGAGCCCGAGACGACTGAAGATAAAAAGAAGAAGAAAGCAAACAAGTAGGAGAGTGTGATGTTTGGGAAGCCAAGTGAAGACACTGTTTTAAGAAAATGAAGTGGTGAGCTGTGTCGAATGTTGTTCTTAGGTCAAGAAGGCTAAGAGCTGAGGATTTAACATTGGATTAGCAACAGAGAGATCGTTGGTGACCTCAAAGGGAGCAGTGTTGGTGGGTGCAGGCTGAGGGAAGAGCGAAGCCAAATTGGGGTGAATCCAGGAAAGAATGGGATCAAATGAATTGGAGAGAGTGACTATAGAGAACTCTTTCAAGGTGTCCTGCTAGAAAGAGGAGCAGAACAGTGGTAATTGCTGGAGGGGAAGGTTGGTGGCAGAGAGTTTTTAGACTTCATTACCATTATAATAATTACTTTTTTTTTTTTTTTCCAAAAATGAGAGAAGTAACAGCATATTTGTATGTTAATGGGAATGAACCAGCAGAGATGAAATAAAGTTGAGGATGAAAGGAAAAGAGGAGAAACCTGGAGCGATGGGCTTAGTTGGTGAGAGAGAATGGAATTCAGTACCCAGGGACTGGTGCTGTGACAGATCCCACAGCCAGGCCATCCCTGATACCGAGGGAGAAATCAGAGTATGTGGGCCCACGTGCCGTAGAGCAAATAGGTACATTATTTGAAAACCCTGGTTGCTTCTAATTTTTCAGTACTAGGAAGTAAGCCATCAGCTAGATGTGAACGGTGGAGGAGATGGAGGCTCCAGGAAGCAGGTATGAAATAGTAATGTCAAGGGGCGCCTGGGTGGCTCAGTTGGTTAAGCAACTGCCTTTGGCTCAGGTCATGATCCTGGAGTCCCGGGATCGAGTCCCGCATCGGGCTCCCTGCTCAGCGAGGAGTCTGCTTCTCCCTCTGACCCTCCCCCCTCTCATGTACTCTCTCTCATTCTTGCTCTCTCAAATAAATAAATCTTTAAAAAAAAAAAAAAGGAAATAGTAACGTCGGATCTTGCTATTTGTCATGTGGTCCAAGGATCAGCAACAGCAGCAGGACCCAGGAGGCTCTTTGTAATGTAGAATTTCAGTCCCCTCCCCCAGACATACTAAACCAGAATCTGTATTTTAAGATGCCCAGGTAATCCATATGTGCACTAAACTTTGAGAAGCATGGCAAATAGGCTGGGGAAATACAGAATAGTGACGACAAAGTTATATCACAGACAGCCAGTTCAGTTGACTATTTCTGTAGTTAATGAAGATATGCAGGTGTGCTTATGAAATTAAAAGAAAAATGGACCTAACTTATGTGGGGTTTTTTTGCCAGTTAGCCAGCTGAAGCACGAGAGAGGCAGAGGAAGTGAGTAGTAGAAGAGAGTCACGATCATGATGCACCATCTAATTGAAAATGTATGGTCTGGAAAATGTAGGCAGGAGAGAGAGAAGTGAAAAGGAAGTGGGTCAAAGGATTGTAGTTTCCAGCCGGGGAAGGCTAGCTGGCGTTGGGCAACTGGGAGTAAGCTAGAAAACAAGAACTGCTTGAAAGGGGTGGCTCAAAATTGAGGATCTAAGTATGTTACAGATATTGATGATGGCAAGATCCAAGTGTGGACCATGGAAGGAGTGGTTGACACAGGGTGGAGAATAAGATTTACTGAAAAAGAGGAGGTCAAGTGTGTGAGAGGTCAGGATAGTAGGAAGGACATCAAGGTGGATAATGAAATCATCAAGAACAATGACAATGGCGTTGGAGAGAAGGAAGGTAAGCCAGGAGTTAAAAATCTCAAAGGGACAAATGGGGGGACCCAGGAGTCTACAGATGATTGCAAACAGGAGAGTAATGGGTTGTATACATTTGATGACAAGAGATTGACATGTGGTGTGTTTAAGGTGGTAGGAGGGAAATGCAGGACAAGAAAGACATCTGTGCCACCCCCAGGTCGAATGATAAAAGGTGTGTGGGAGAGAAAATATTTACCCCTTAAGGCAGCGGGTATGGATAGAAAAGGAAACCACAGTAAGCCAAGAGAGTGGAAATAGATAGCTAGCCCTGCAACAGTCAAGGAAGATACTGGTGTGAATCTATACAGATGCTCTTAGAAAGGTGCAGAAGATTCGGGGTCTTTTCAAGAGACACACTGTGGGGTCTCTTTTCACTCCAGCTGATGACACTATAAGAACTGAATAGGGGAGTCTTATTCAGACACATAAGACTCTAGGGATCCTTTATTTCCCCCTTTTAATTGAACAATAAACCAAGAGAGCCTGGCATAAGAAGTGTATGACTTTGCATACACATCAGAAATGACGAATTTTCATAAGCTGACAATACTCATGTAAGCAGTACAAATCAAAGCTCAGAGCATCACTGGCTCACACTTTCAGTCACTATCAGCCTCCAAAGGGAACCACTATCCTGCTTCTCACATCACAGATGAATTTTCTGGGTTCCCTTTGGACATCTGTTGATAGAGGCAAGAGGTGAAGAAAAGGGTGGTCTCACCATGAGGAGACAATGTTCTGTGGCTCCCTTTTGACACATTGATTGTTAGCATAAGGATCATGGAAGGGGCAGAGTGAGCCACAGAACACAGATGCATTTGGAAAATTGATTGCTTCTTTCCTGCACTGTTATAGTATTCTGTGCCCTCCTCAATAATAGCATGTTTAGTACAATCCTATAATTATGTCTTGATCTCCTTGCTGCCTCCAAACACACACACACACACACACACACACACACACACACCTGAATTCTTTGAGACAGCAGATCTTACTACTATTTTTTTTTTTTCATTCCCATGGTTTTGTATCCCACCTCTCAGGTGATAGAGTTAAAAAAATGTGTATAGATACAAGTATATATATCTGCCATTACTCCTAAAACCAAGTGGAAATCAAAGGATTTCCCCACAAAACCTTGTGAGTATATTGATCTTTGTTTATGGTTTCATATGACACACTTTACAAGGGTGTAGCTTGATCATCTTGGAGAAGTCTTAAAAATAAGCTAATGCTAAATATGTCTCATTACTAGCTAAATTCTATGAACTAATTTTGCAAAATATGTAATTGTAGGAATAACATTCTACAATGAATTAGGACCATTTCTATCTGATCTCTCACCTGAAATACTTCAATAGGTGTCACAAAAAGTACTAATTAAGGGCTTGCCATGCACAGTGAGCTACTTTATAATGTCCTAGGAATAAAATGAGAGCTGGAAGACATGATTGCTACATCGAGATTTTATTTTAGCAGCATCCTACTGAAAAGAGAAGCAAGGCAGCCGCAATTCATAATATTTGCAGATGAAGGAACAAAGTCATGACAAGGTTAAATGGCCTTCCCATGACAATGTAAATTAAATCCAAAAGCCTTTGATTCTAGTCTACATGTTACCCTGTTTACAGCTAACATGCCTGAAATTTTACTTGTAGCCATTCATCCCTTCAAGTAAGTTTCTGTCCTCTGTGAAAATGAAACCCATCCTACTCTCAAGATTAGCAAATACCTCTTAGTTTGAATGCGATAGTTGAAGTAGAGGTGTGAAGGAGAACTCGTGCTGGGAGCACCAAGGGAGACCCCAAGAGACTGGAAGAAAAATGTGAAAAGTCTAATGTCCTAAAGAAAAAGACTTTAGGCTTCACACACCTCGAGAAAAGTTGCTTCTTCAGTCTGTAGGAAACTGAACCCATTCATTTCATGATGTTTAAAAAAAATACAGAGGTTGGCACTGTTGGGGTGACCAATATTTTGACACACATGTGGGGCACCTGGGTGGCTCAGTTGGTTAAGCGTCTGCCTTCGGCTCAGGTCATAATCCCAGGGTCCTGGGATCAAGCCCCAAATAGGGCTCCCTGCTCAGTGGGGAGTCTTCTTCTCCCTCTGCCCCTCCCCCTGCTCATGCTCTCTCTCCCTCTTTCTCTCTCTCAAATAAATAAATAAAATCTTTAAAAAATTTTGACATAGATGTACCTTTCTCGCTCCTTCATTTATTTAGTTCATTCAGTGGATAGTCACTGGAGACCTACTATGTGCGAAGCAATTATCTGTGCACCAGGGAAATGACAATGAAGAAAATAGAGTCTTGCTCTCACGTTTACCTTCTAATGCCAACCATCACTGTGTTCTGGAAAACACCTAATCTCAGCTACGTGGTGTATTTCACCTCCTTAGTCCTAAACTATGTGTCAAATATACCTATATTTCCATGTACCTCAATGTTCAAATGCAAGTTCATTACCTCCCTTTCTCATTGCTCACATTCCCAAAGCTGACACCATTCTCCATGCTGTCACTCACACTGGAAATCTAGGCATTCCTCTTGGTCACTCTCCGTGTCCCAACACTGTCAGTGGTCAGTCTTCCAGTCTCAGTGACTCTTGCACATAATGAATTGTCCCCCTCCCTCCATCTTCATCAGCTTTCCCTCTTACTTAGACCACTATCATGTCCTCCAGAGAAGGGTCTTGGCTTCTCATCACTCTGCCCTTCAACCGTAGTGTTCACTGCTCTTGGAGGCATCTTTTAGAACCTAAAATCTTGTTCTGACATGCTTCTCAGTAAAAGCTTTTCAGTTAAAGTTCATAATTCATGGACTCAGCCTACCTTTCCAAACTGAACTTCCCCTCACCCCGCAACCAATGGATCACTCACATGTTACTTGCCTTTCTGTTTTTCAAACACCGACCTTTGCTGTTGCTTCCTGTTTCTGGGCTTTTTTGCCATGTCCTTCATCTGCCCAGCATCTGCTCAAATATCACCTCTTCAGAGAGGCCTCTGGCTATCTGATAAAATGTTTTTCCTCTGCATAACTCTGCCCCAACCAGATTACTCTCATTGTCTTCAGAAGTTATCAGCATATGCAATCATCTGAGGATTTTATATTTGCTTAGAGTCCATTTTCTCTCTATGTCTCCCCTTGATCAAAGAGTAGACCCTGGTATCCAGAACTGAAATCAGTGTCTGGCAAGAGTAAACCCTCAAGGGTTACTTGCATAGGGGTCATTACCCCCTGTCCGGAATGTCCCTACTTCCTTCAAGATTTTAACACTCCCAAACCATTAATTGTTTATTTTTATGTGGTCCTACAAGACCTCCTGCATACCTATTTCATAATACTTCTCACACTACATTGGAATTATTGTTGGAGTAAATAAATATAAATATATATATATTATTTATATATATGAGATGACATATAGATATATATATATTTTATATATAAGAAATGGCAACATATATCCACCTTCTAAGGAAGGTGAATCCTATTAATGTCAGTGCCTTTTCTGGTTTGGCAACAGTTGCTGATTTCATAGCCCTAAAAAACAGAAGAGAAAATGTTAGGAGTTGAAGAAATGTGTGTGGGAGAGGAAATGAGGGAGAAAATAAATTGACAGCAGTTGATAGTGTTTATCAACGATGCAACGCATCCCTTTTCAGAACAACCTAGAAGTTTAGTAAAATCTATTACATTTACAAAGCCTCAGAGAAATGGAAGGGTCTGTCTCAGAGAATGTGCACTTCTTGAGAAATTATACAAATCACTGGAAAGGTTTATGTTTTCACAATTATGGAATCCAAGCAATTAGAGATCTGGAGTGTCACACCAATCATAGGTGGCATCTGGGTGACCTTGATTTATGTAGTTTTGTGCACACACATACACATGTGAAATTATCTATGTAATACTATTCACGGTGGTAACAAAGGTAACTATGAGCTGTAAATAACTTTCCACAAACCTCTTTGAGTCTCCAAACAAACTTGTGAACAAGGCAAATGTGATTAAGTTCATTTTGCACAAGAGGACAACGATTCTCAGAAAACTCTGCTGTGGACCAGCAGCTTGGGGCTCTTCCAGACTATCTCATGCACCCATGAAAACTACCTCTGTGGAGGCTCTAAAATGATTCTATTATTCATACACAGACCATTTTAAGGTCCTACTTGAATGTGGTCAGCCAAGATTGAGCTTCTGGAAAGTTTCTTCAACTAAGTCATAGAAGTCTTCATAACCATGGGCTTCTTTATTCTCCAATTGTATAGGATTTCCAGTTTGCATTGCTGGCTTTAAGTTACATAATAGAAGGTCTAAGAACCACAGTTTGCTCTTTGAGATGTAGTTTGCAACCAGCTTTTCCAGGTTGCAACTACCATGTAAATGGGTCAAAGCAATAAAACCTGTTCCCTGGAACATTCTGGGCAGAAAATGCACACCTAATTATAGATCATGTGTTAATGTCTTGTCAACAGGGATCTTCCATTAGTAGAGCAGGGAGTCCTTTTGGGCTCTGACGCATAAACAAATGACAGTGATTTTAAAAGGCGTATGTTCCTAACTTTAGACTACCTTGGTTTTACTCTGCATTCTGCAACCAGCCAGCTACAGCACAGTAGACCCTGAATAAGGCAAATCTTCAAAAACCACACTCCCTGTAAGTTTGTCATCTGTGGAAGTAGTGCTGTATCTTTTATTTCTGAAAGGTGACCTGATGCATGGATTCATCCCTAGAAGAAGCTTATACAATTAAAGAATCCAGCTCAGAATCTTATATATAACTTAGCAAATAATAATTAATAATAATAATAATAATAGACATTGTTTTCAAAATAGCCCAGAAGAGTGGGAAATGTCTAGGTAGAAAATTCAATTGATATTAATAAGCAGACTTGGGATGTGTCTAGCTGTCCCTTTTCTAAATAACAGAAACAAAGAATTCTATTGTATATAAGTTCTAAACTTTCATCACCATCATACATTTGCAGGGATTTGAGAGGAGCGCTGTATCTGCTACATAGACATTCACTCATTCCACAAATATTATTGAGGTCCTACCATGTTGTTAAGTACCCAGCATATATCAAGGAATACAATAAGAATACTTGCCTTCTTGAAGCTTATGTTCTAGTGGAGTGTGGTGGTGGTGGTGAAAAAAGTTGTCTGGGAGGATAGACAGGCAAGAAAAAAAATCATTGTAAATAAATTCTATGATATGGTAGAAAGGGAGGAGTACTATGGACAAAAGGAAAAGGAGAGTAGGTAATGGAAACCAGAAGTTCCAAAGCCAGCTATAGGATCTGTTTTTAGAGATGTCTGAAGAAGTGTCTTTCTGAATGGCTTGCCAAGCATTCCTGCTATGGAATAAGGCACTGTCTCCAGAAAGCATCTATTAACGTGTGGCTAGGTCAGCAGAGTGACCATGCCGAGAAGGAGGCTAGAAGGTCTTGGGGCCTCAGACTCCTCACTCCTCCTATTAGATTACTTCCTTCCCAGTTGGCTCCCAGCATCCTTTTGTCCCCTCCATCCTCCTTCCTGAATCCTGCTCTCTGAGAGTTCTTTCAGGGTGGGGAAGGATTCATTCTTTAGTTGATGTGCACGACCATATCTGCAGAAGAAGGAGATGTCTTACACACATGGAGAAGTCTAGATGAGAGGTCAGGGAAGAAAACGTGATGGTGGAGTTCCAGGTGTTGACAGGAAGGGGGGCACAGAAGGGACTTGAGGTGTCAGAAGGTCGTGACAAACCACATCCAGCACAGAGTTCCCTACACCTCACTGCTTACCTCATTGCACATGGCGGGTTTCACCACCCTCCCACCGAAGTCATTTTGTAATACACGCCATAACACTGAAGCAGATTGGTCTGATTTTAAAACCAGTTGACCTTGAAGGATGCCCTCAGTTCCTCTTCCAATAGGGGTATGTTTTGGCCTACAGGATTAGGTTTTTTTGTAACTATTTGAACAAAAACTCATTCTCTGTAAGAGTACAATCACAACTATGGGGATGTTTTTGTTGTTGGTACCTTTGTTTGTCTGAAATGAGCCTTGTTCATTGCAACATCTGTATTTCCATGAGAAGGCTCAGAAAGTTAAGGGCTAAATAAACAATTTCTATTCCAATTGATTCTAAATCAATTCTTACTTGTGAGAGATATATAATACTCCCTAAAGAATACCCTTTCACATATAGTTGCTCATAATAATTGCTGAATATATAAAATCATATGTGAAAATTTAACAGAATTATAATAATATATCACATAAAAAAAAAAAAAAGAAACCATGACCTTGATACTCAAAGTTAAACAAACGAGGGGCACCTGGGTGGTTCAGTCTGTCAAGTGTCTGACTCTGGATTTGGGGATCAGGACATGATCTCAGGGTCATGAGATCGAGCCCTGCATTGGGCTCCATGCTCAGTGAGGAGTCTACTTCTGTCCTCTCCCCCTGCCCCTCCCTCTACTCTCTCTGTCTCTCTCTTTTTCTCTCTCTCAAATAAGTCTTTAAAAAAAGTTAAACAAAGAAATATATATAAAGGAGTGAGGAAAAGCTTTTTTCTATAATAAAATACTAAGTAACAAATATAGAAGGAATAATAGCTTTAGAAAATCACCACTTTGGGACACCTGGGTGGCTCAGTCGGTTAAGCGACTGCCCTCAGCTCAAGTCATGATCCCAGGGTCCTGGGATCGAGTCCTGCATTGGGCTCCTTGCTCAGCAGGGAGCCTGCCTCTCTCTCTGCCTGCAGCTCTCCCTGCTTGTACTCTCGCTCACTCTCTCACCTATGCTCTCTCTCTCTCTAGCAAATAAATAAATAAAATCTTTAAAAAAAAAAAAAGAAAAGAAAATCACTACTTTGCCACCATCATGGTCATAATACAGGCAAGAATCATCAATGGATACTAAAACTATTGTATACAATTTTCTTAAACAATAGTGTATCTACATAGTCTCTAAATATTTTCACATAGATCTCATATTAATTACAAAGGTAAAAAAGAGACTTTTACAATAGAAAGGTAGTGTCTAAATCAAGGTACCATGAGCCTCCTGAGAAGGACCCAACAAAACTCATATAGTATCCCTGCCAGCAAATGCATACCCTGAATCGCATCGTGAGGAAACAATTAGACAACCCCAACTGGGGGACCTTTTTAAATAAAACACCTGGTCTATACTTTTCCCAGCTGTCAATGTCATGAAAGAAAATAATAAAATTTAAAGAACCGTTTCTGTTTAAAGAAAGTAATGAGACATGACAACAAAGTGCAATGTCTGATTCTACCCTGGAATCTGAACTGGAAGGGAAAAAAAACCTGGGCCAACTACAGAAAAATGAATTTGGACTATATATTAGATAATACTATTACATTTATGTTCAATTTCCCTAGTTTAATGATCGTATTATAGATGCTGTATTCCACTATGAGAATGCTAGTGTTCCTATAAGACATACATACGGAAACACTTAGGAGTTTGTATTTTGTTATGTTGTATGGTTCCGCAAAATATAATAGTCTGTATAATAAAGAATTTGGCCTTCGTCCCTGGATCTTCAGAAGTATATGCTAAACACTTGAAATTTTTTGTCTTTGGGAATGCCTCTTTTTTGTCTTGGAAATATCTGTCTTTGTTATTCACGGTGGGCCCCATGGACCACACCTGACCACATCTGTCTAAGTGACACAGGGTGGGCCCCTTGATTGTTTACGCTAACGAAATTATTCAAGATGGAAGATGGTGATTCCAGAAAGACCGACTGTGTGATTACAGGGCTAGGGTTTTGAGCCACTTGGCACGTGTCAAAACTTTGAGGAGGTGAGGGGGACTAGATATTGAGTCATATGGCCAGTGGTTCAATCAATCATGCCTACTTAAGGAAGTCGCAATAGAATCTGTGGACACTAAAGTTTTCATGAGCTTTTCCGGTTGGCGATAATCTGTGTATTATCACACAGTAATGTGCCAGAGGGTGACATGTCCTCAGAGACAATGGCAGCTTTACACTGGGGACTCTCCCAGACCTTGCCCTATGTGTCTTGCCCATGGCTGTTTCTGATTTGTATCTCTTTGCTATAATAAAACTATCATCATCAATATAGAGCTCTCCTGAGTTCTGTGAATCACTGTAGTGGATTATCAAACCTGAGTGGCTGGTGGGAACCTCTGAATTTGAGGATAATTGATTAGAGTGAGGATGGCCTAGGGACTCCTCAATTTATGACTAGTACCTGAAGCGAGAGCACTTTTGTGAAGGTTTGTGCCCTTAGCCTGTGAAGTCTGACCTGACTATGGGTAGCTGGGAGAAGTCATTTGTAGATGCATTGCACTACTGTTTACAAATTTCTGTAAGTTTCATTTTTTTTCAAAAAAATTTGGTTAAAAAAAGTGTATGTTTCTTATATAACTTAGGAAGCAGGAAAAATAATCTAAACACAATGTTCAGTAGAACTGCCTATGTGCCTCTATTGTTTGGTTGGGTGAAGATTTAGAATGCTAGATTAGGGGCGCCTGGGTGGCTCAGTCCTTAAGCGTCTGCCTTCGGCTCAGGTCATGATCCCAGGGTCCTGGGATCGAGCCCCACATCGGGCTCCCTGCTCCGCGGGAAGCCTGCTTCTCCCTCTCCCACTCCCCCTGCTTGTGTTCCCTCTCTCACTGTGTCTCTCTGTGTCAGATAAATAAATAAAATCTTTAATAGAATGCTAGATTAAGTTTTCTTCAGAAGTTAGGTTGTTTGTTTTGAAAAAGCCTGTATTAAGCCAGCTTGATTTTATGGACTTCAAAATGCCAAACACAACTACATTGGAATTAAAATTATAAATGAACAAACAAACAAACAAAAATAAAAATGAAAATGCTGGGGCATCTGGGTGGCTCAGTCGGTTAAGCGTCTGACTGTTGGTTCCGGCTCAGGTCATGATCTCACGGTTACGGTATCAAGCCCCACATCGGGTCCCGAGCTCAGTGCGGAGTCTGCTTCGGATTCTTCTACCTCCCCCTATGCCCTTCCCCACTCATGCTCTCTCTAAAATAAATAAATAAAATGTATAAATAAATAAATAAATAAATGAATAAATAAATAAATAAATATAAAAATGCCAAACACTAAATGTTAAGTGCTAAACCCATGCTGCTCCTAGCATGAAAATGAGTAAACTTTCCCAGGTAGACTTGGGAAAAAATTAAAATGACGATATTAAGACCATGCTGAAAACAGGATTCTAAACAATGTAGTACAGTCCATCAAGAGAAGTATTTAGCCATCCAAAAGTGTTTTTAAAAACCTGTGCCTGGCACATAGTGAATGCTCAGTGAATAGCAATACATAGCAGCCAATATATATGAGAGACTTGAGAAAATGGTACTATCAATCATTCCTCTCCTTTGGTGTACAGCACATTTCATCCTTAGAGTTGAAAGGAGTTTGTGCATCACATTCTCACTGAGCTAGACTAGGCTATGGGTAGACAGTTCCAATTATCACTGTGATACTGAAGAGAAAATTATTGTAAAACTGAATAGATGCCCAAGGTCAAGTACTAGCCAGTTCAGTGCCTTTTCCCATTGTGTCATATAGGTGCCCGGATTGAGGAGTTTGATAACTCTTCTTAATAGAATTCAAGAGAGAAACAGAGAGAGCGAGGAAGAGGGAGAGGAGGGACAGGGATGGAGGGAGGAAAGAAGCTGGGAAATTAGGAAGGAGGGAAGGAAGGAAGGATGAAGGAAGAAAGGGAGGGAGGGAGGAAAGGAATATATTTTCTTCCAAATATATTTTCCTTTTCCTTGTTCAAAATTTATTATATTATCAATTAAAAATGGAATGTCAATTTTCTTTCAACTTTCGACACTGCTGTGGTTTCACTGTTCATCAGCGTCCTGTTTTTTTTCCCCATATAAAGTTTTGTCCTTTATGCTTTCATTGTCTACACCAATATCTCAGACAAATGCTTTTAAAATAAATTTCATAAAGTCGTGTGCGGGTTGCTTGTAACTTCTATGGTTATAAGGCAATGTACTTGAGAATGCATACTAATTCACCTGCAATCGACTTACATGAATGTAGGGGAAATAATTTACTCTGTTGCATTCTCTCTCCCTTTCTCTCTCTCCCTCATCTCTACACATTATATGTTACATGTTGTATTTTGAGGCATTACCCTGTCACGTGGCTGTCATTCTGAGTTTCAGCGAGTAAAACCAATTCTTTTTTGTTTTCCCCTGAAGACAGTCAAGTGTCTGACAAGTTGATTTCTTTTCTCAGCTATATGGAACAGCTTAAAACATCAGAGTATTTCAGTTGGACTTTTAATTATATATCTTTGCAGTCCAACGTATTCAGGAGCTGTACTTGAATATTCAACCTGAAATGGACTGAGCGTTAAATTAAAGTAAACCACTAACTAAAGCAACTTTGCCTGGTGTATCTGCCATCAGAAGTGACAATTCATCTAATTAGTTTGCAATACTAGAGTCATTCTGAATTATTTCCTTCTGCTGTGGTTTGCTTCATAGTCACGGTGCAAGTATGGTCCACAGGACATAGTTGGTTTCTATTAAAGGGTGACTTCTACCAGCCAGCACATTAATATGTATTTGCTCTGCACCTAATGATATGGATAAGGTATAGAAGTGATCCTGTGGATGACCAAGCAAATAAAATGACCCATTTGGGAATGCGATACTCCTGTCTTAGATGCCTAACACCACACAGCGGTTGGCGTAAGTGACCTACGAACCCTGCAAGACACGCTTGAAGAAAGGAGCAGTTAAGGGTGTGTGGGCCCACCCTTTCTTATCATTCTTCAAACAGATATCAGTGTGCCATGAGAAAATAAGATTATTAAGGATACCCTTGAACTCTCGTGTATCAATTGATCAATATCCGTATTTATCACTCTGATTATCATTTTAAAAAAACAAATCCTTGGCCAATGTTGGAAGTTCAACTGTTTGGGACCGCAAATATGCTATAGTCCAACTTATCGTTGTGACCCATTGGGTTGGACCATTTCCCAAGATTCCAGAAGGGCTAAGGTTGGCATGGGACCTTGAGGAGCTGGGGGGGTTTAGGAAGAATAAAAGGCCAAGAGTTATACGCGTCTGAGGGACGGGCAAGGGGAACGGTATGGAGAGGACTGGAAACAACAAAAGGGCCTATGGAGGTCAGGACCCGGGGCGGGTGCATATCCGGGAGGAAAGGCCAAAGAGAAGGGCTTAAAGCCAGTTGAATGAGACTGAACTCCTCGGCCTTTATTCCATAAGCCAAGGAGTGGGTTTTCATTTAAACTTTTCTATTTTTAATGCTATCAGGTAATATACATATTTTAAGATATATTTTAACTATTTGGGGGTTTAGTTTTGTTTTGGGGTTTTTTTTTTTTTTTTTTTTTTTTGGTGCAAGATGAGAATTGTAAGAAGAAATGTGTATGACAAAGATTCAGACCGTATCAATAACTGTGCTTGGCAGGCAACAACAACAACAACAACAAACACGAATTGGAAAAATGAGATGTGCTGAGCCTTTGGGTTATTTACCACTTATTGGAATGCTGGCTGCAAACAGTCAAATAAATATTTCATTTTACGCAGAATCACTTAAAAAGTAAGTAAGACACAGAGCCCTTCTAAGACAATTGCTTTGGCAGTATGGGGTAGATATAATGGGCTTTAAGCCACATAAAGCTTAAGCTAATGTTCTAGGGCTTAGGAGTTTATGTCTTCCTTTCTCCTGAAGCAGTCCCCTATATGATACCCATAGGTAAAATCATCTCAGTAGGTTTCGCCAAGCAGCGTAAATAAGCGCAGGTTTGCATTCAAGCTCCGACTACATATGAAAGCCAAATCAACACCCTTTACTAATAGAGATGTTCAAAAAAGATAAAACACCTCAAAGGCTGGCGCTGGGTTTGTGCTGCTATTTCATGTCCCGGCAATTACAGTGATGGTGTTAAGGGAAGATGAGGGTGGGGGCAGTGTTGTCATCGGCGGAGGGGGACGCAGGCCTTTAAGCAATCATGTAGAGCATGCAGAACATCTCAGAGCTGGGAGGGAACAAAGCTTCGCGCTGTCAGAGTATTGATCTGCTCTAGAAGGTGCAGGGAGGGCCACTATGGTGATTGCTTTCCCTGCTGGGTTTAGAAAGGTCTGAAAGAATACAGTATTGATCTGGCCCCGTTCCCGAGAAGTAACTTACAGATAAACCCTGACTGGAGGCCACCAACCTTGAGAACAAACTGTTGCAAAGACGCCCCCTTTGCCGGGCGTCCAACATCAGAGCTAATGCCGTGAGGGTGATGATTAGGACACACTTAAGCCCAGGCCCTGGGAAGATCGGAGGATGTGTTTTCTCCCCTACTCAAATCACTGCATCTCCAAGATCTGAAACAGTTAAAGCAACGTCCTGAGTGGAGTGAGGGGGAGGGAGCACCTCAAGTCCCATTTGTGAAGCTGTATTTTTATCAAGGAAGAAAGTTGTGAGTTTTTGAAGTTGTGTGTGTGTGTCTGAGTCTACTCAGAGCCTCATTTACCTTTTAAATGGGAATAATAATGCCAATTTCGCAGACTATGGTCTGGATTCAGTGTGATAAAGGAACCTACTTAGAAAACAGTCAGGGTAATGTTTGGGAGCAACATCATCTCTCTGCTTACCCTTAGAAAGAAAGACTCTCTCCCAGTCACTAAATTCCATGAATAAAATAAAATAAAAAAAAAAAAAAAGAAGAAGAAGAACGGGTTTGCCGAGAGCTACTTCCAAAATTTCTGCTTCCAGAATTGAGCGTAGAATTGGTCTGCTACTTTCATCCTTGTGTATTACCAAACCTCAAGTTCCAACTTGGAAATAAAAATAATCCTGACTGAAAATCACTCATTTGTAAACCACTCAGTGTCTCATGGTTTCCTGGTGGAAATTACTGTAACCACAGGATTTCGCATGCTTTCAAACCTCCAGCCGCAAGTTAAAATTGGCCAGACGCTACTGAGAAGTTGGGGAACCAGGCTGTTGGCTGGGGATTGATCCTGGTGTGTAACCAGATCCAAATAAAAATTGACTTGGACTGGGATTTTAGGGTACAACGGCATTTTTGCCACCTGTGTTAAGGATATTCCATTTGCTGAGGAAGATGGCACCATGTTTATTACTCCTCTGGGCAAGCTAGTCCAACAATTCTGTGGCGGTACCCAAAATCGGGGATCACCTCCTCAGTCCTAAAGGGACAACATCATCTCCCTGGATTGCGTGGTGTGTAAAATGGGGGTACCTGCAACATCTCAGGTGCCAAGGATTTTACGAGTCATGGACAAAAGAGACTCTGAGTGCTTTTTCTTTCAAAATCAGTATGAGTTCATCACAGCCATCATATAAGAGTTTTGTCAATTTCTGAATCGAGTGTGTTGTATCAACAGCAACTTCTCTCAGACTATTTAAACAAAAACAGGTTTGGTAATTTTGTCATATTTGAGCCCAGCTCAAAAGATACGGGGTGGATGAGAGACACGTCCCACCTCTGATTACTCTCTCCAGCAGCGAGGGGAACCAAAGCAAACTCACCACGGACACGTTTTCCGCGCTTAAAGATCATAACTGCAACAGCAATAACATCTCCTTGTTTTCAAAGTGCTTGCCGTGCATTGTCTATTTTTTTTTTTTTTATCGTCCTTGAGGCCCCTGGAGGTCAGCATGCACATTCATGCCTGCTTCATTTGATCCACTCCTGCTTGACCACTGCCAGACTTTTTCCCAGGCAAAAGGAGAACACCCGGGAGAGAGCACAAACTGGACAAAGGGGGCTGCAGAGGTGGTTTGATTTCACCACAATCATTTCATCTCGCTTAGCAGAAATCCCCTGGGCCCGCCCTCCGGGACACAAACTTGCCTTTGTTCGCTCAGCTCAAATAGAAAGCTTCCCCTTCAAAATTTAACTCGTCTCTCTGAAACATTTAAAGGAAATGTGGCCTGTGATTGTCCAATGTGAAATGCGAGATATTCGATCCTTTGTCCAAAGGCTAATATCTAATCCTTCTAAAGCCCCGAGGAGCGGTCTTTGAAGCTCTGATAGAATTTGTAAAGCCAAATAAAAACGGCACTAAATATGTATTTGCTTTATTAAAAACTTCACGGATTTGTCTCCATGTTAAGCACACTCTCAGCCAGCCCCACGTCCTTACCTATCGCCACACAGAGGGCACTGAGATCACTGATTTTCTGAGATGTCTCCAAAACTGAAAAGTCATTTTAGTCATTCCTCCCCTTGAGAGGACCCAGCTCTCAAAAATAACATGTGGACCAAGATTCCTGAGCTGCAAAGGGAGGAACTGCCAAGTACAGATGCATCGTAAACAGCCACCCCTCCTGCCGTAAGCGCTGCCTCCCAGACCCGTCCGTGTATGTGAGCACAGTAATTACCCATGTGATCGGAGCACCGAGGGCCTTTGTTGTCTCTCTCGGCTCTTCTTTTTTCCTCCTTCCCTACTTTTGCCATTCTAAGAGAAGTCAAGGTGAAGGGTTTAACGCCTCTGAAGCGGGGGCCAGAAAACAATCACCTCTTCCAGTGGTTAGTAAAGAAGATGAGGGAAGAGTTAAAACAGAGCCACTGAAGTGAACAACCTTGATGTGACCAACGGGAGAAACACCCCCTTCAGGTACTCCCCACAGGGTTCCCTTTTGGTTGCTGGGCCAGGAAGGTCAGCTCATCTCTATGGCACTCCCTTTCAAGTTCGGCGCTCAATGCCAGCAAACAGGTTCCGCATGACTGCTGGTGCGTGGGGAAGCTCCTCAGAGAGAGACCCCTGACCCGCCAGAGGGGCAAGAACCAAAGCAGGGATCAGGCACTTTATTTCAAGGGTGTGTGTGTGTGTGTGTGCGTGTGTGTAGGAAAGGAAGCCTTTCAAATCCAGAAACACTACACATGTACTCACGTTTGGCAGAAGAAAAATAAGAAATCGAAATAAGAGAGACCATCTTTTCAGAAGTAAACAACTTACAAGACACTGAGGATACTAGTGAGTTGGCAGTTCGAAATTTCTATTTTAACTGAATCCCACTGCTTTGAAGGAACAGAGTGAATATGGTGAATATCCTTTTACGTATCGGAGAAATTCTGTCACTGAGGTTTTCTGCCTAGGCAGGTTTCTTTCCATCATTGCCTGGTACATTGAAAAGCAGAACATAGATGCTGCTAGAAAATTTCCTTGTTAGCCTAGAGGATTCTCTCTGCCACAGATCCCCAGGGCTGTGGTCTTTTAGTACATGGTGCATCCCTGGATGCTTACATATTAATGAATGAGCAGAGTTAGCAAAATAAACACACTACCTGGGGGTCACTGGCAAATTCTGGAAGAAGCCAGGGACTCCTCGGCCTAAACCTTTCATATTTGCAAATGGGAGGCAATTGTGTTTCCTCACAAGCAATCTTATTCATAAGCTGATGGTTGAGGAGCATCTTTACACTATCAAGCAGCTCTTGGAAGTTCTTGTAAGATATCATAGCTGCCAAGTATAGTACTCAGCACTTTTGCTATATTTCATTTCTGTGTCTCCTGAAAGCCTCTGGGTTGGAGGAAACTAGTCTTGTATGTTCCAGCAAATCAGGGGCTAGAACAAGAGTTCCTACAGTTGAGGTGATTGAACTCAGGCTGGAGATTTATTGGGATGGGAATAATGATAAGGGAGTTCAAGCATAATTCCCACACTTGGCAACTTGTATTGAGCTTCTACATCATTTCAGGCCCTGGAGACACTGGAATCCAATAGACACAGCCCAACCCTCACGGAGCCCACATTCTTAAAATGCTCGTGACATGGGACAGGTGAGTCTACCTGTGTTGAGCCACATGAAAGAGGAGTGATGGATACTCATGGAACATATGAGACAAGAAAATAAGCTAAAGAATAAGGAAAGCTTTATGGAGAACAGAATGTTTACATGAAAAGGGAAAAAATTAATGTATGGGTGACTTTTAGACCTGAATTTACCAATTTTCTGTTATGATTAACACATGTATCTACAAAAATCTTCAGACTCATTCTCTCTTTTCCAACCCCACTCTGACTTATCTCCCTTTAGCTATCACAACACACTAGTTGGATTTGAAAACTCTCTTTCAATTAAATTTGGAAATCCCAGCAGGGAAACATTCTCAGTAGCCTGCCTGATTAAGAATAGAAAAATAATTATATTTTGATATCTATAATCAAACCGCATAAAATAGCCCAAACTGATTTTAAAATTCATATATCATCTATTAAATTTTTATTTTCAAAAGTGCTAACATTGGAACATCTTACATCTTGCTATCACTTCATGATTTGTTGTCCTTACAAAATTCTGTGGCTACTAAGAAATCTAAGGCACGGGTTTTAAGCAGAAATGCAGCCCCTTTTTCCACAAAATTTGGGATATTCAATTCTCCCTTTATCGAACCAACAAAAAAGATATCCAATTTTGTGTAGGTATGGCTTAAGGTGTTTGCAGGTATAGTCTTTTTTGGAAGAGGGAAATAAGACTTTTAAAATGTGGAATTTGAAGATAAACTATCAAGCGTTGACTTGCCAACTTACAGCGTATCAAAATGTCAGCTCAGCACCTTAAGGAGTCTGAAGGGATTATTCAGCCCAATTTTCTCTGTGCTTAATGCCATATCCTGGCTTAGAGTCAGGCTCTTCTGGAAGAACATTTAACTCTTACTGCACATCCTGGCCCCATTTCATGCAATAAAGTTGCCATTTCTGAAATAAGATACTAATAGTCTGAAATATTTCCCTCAGCTTTGAAAGGATCCTTGCTTTGGGGGTATAGCTTACATACTGTGATAACCTCAATCATCCCTGGCAAGAATATACCAAAATCACACTTATGCTCCCATTAGTAGGGTCTAACAAGAATGGTAATAAGAATATTCTTAGCACGATCCCAAGAAGGGACAGTGGCGTGAATCTTATGACAACTCTCTCTAAGCCCGTAGGCAATGCATAATGGTTTTCATGAAACAGCATAAATCTTCAACCAAGACATTCAATCTCTGGGGGAATAGGTATGTTACATAACATTCAGAAGGGACCTCAGAGGTGGTCAAGTCTATTTTCTGTATGATTCACGAATTCCCTCTACTGTTTTTCTGATAGATGGACGCAATGACTAAGTCCTTTGCTCTCAAAGGACTCCTACCTCAGAAAGCAGCCTGGTACTGAATTTGATGGCTCTCATACGTGCTTCTTTCTTATATTTTGCCATAACCAACCCTCAACAACTTTAACCACTCCAGCTATTTCTCTACTAGCAGACTTCCGAGAGTAGAACCGATTATTTTCCCACAGGACATCCCTACTAAAATTGTAATTAAACCATCCCTTTACTCAACCACTTACCGGGCACCCACTCTGAGTCAAGCATCTGTTTAGTTGCTGGGGATACAGCAGTAAACAAAACTAACAAAGTCATTCCCCTCATGAAACTCACTGAGTGGAGTGGGAGAAGATACGCAAACAGACAAGTGAAAATGTCAAGTGTCAGGTGGCTCAACGTTAGGCAGAGGAAGGCTGGAGCCTGTAGGGTGAGTAGAGGAGCTGGGGATTTGTATTGGGGGGGGGGGGTCAGGGAAGGCTCCCCCAACAAGGTTCTATGCGAGCAGGGACCTGAAGGAAGGAGCCAAGAGGAGACATATCAAGGATCCTGATTCCTCCCAATCTGGGCTGGCGAAGAGATTTCCCCTCTATATTGATTCTGATCGGTTGGTAATGCTGTCTAGATTTCCATGTGGAAGGCTGGGACATCAGTCCCATCCTGTCCCGTGTCAAAGGGGGTTTCATATGATTCACAGAATCTGCCATGGATGTCAGACAGAGAAGGGCAGCAAATATTTAACAGATGTATATTGTAGACCTGCAATATACTTGCTGTGATTCATTCATTGTCTACTCTAACTTTTAGATAGCAATCTCCCCACATCTGCCTCCAGACTATGGTTGAAAATGGGTAATTAAAACCATGGAGGGGGCACTCGGGTGGCACAATCAGTTAAGTATCTGACTCTTGCTTTTGTCTCAGGTCGTGATCTTAGGGTGGTGAGATCGAGCCCCGCATCGAGCTGGACCCGTGCTCAGCATGGAAGCAGCTTGAGATTCTCCCTCTCCCTCTGTCCTCCCTGCCCCTCCTGCTTGCTCTCTCTCTCTCTCTAAAATAAATAAATAAATCTTAAAAAAAAAAAAAAAAAACTGTGGAAAGTGACACCATGGTTGGGGGGAAAGGGGGGGAACCTCTGTATCTTCATTTTTCTAAATGAATCTCTTATTTTTTTTCCCAGTCTTTGCCATGCTTTCCCTTTCTCCAGAGTAAAGGTTAATATCTCTTATAAAGGGTGAAAGTCAGGGCTTAGCCCAGTAATTGAGGTGTGGTGTGGTGAGCACAGAGAAGACCTAGACTCCCAGTGCCCTTGTCCTGGCCTCCACACTGAGACGTATTCAGCATTGGGCCGTATTAATGCGGTTTGGGAGGGACTTTTCATTGCATCCAGGTGCTGAGCACTAAGTGGCTGCCGGTGTGACAGGCACAAGGCAGGTATTTGCTTCTTTCCTTCCTTCCTTCCTTGGCTGAAAACGTAACACAGTATTTAAAGAAAGCCGGGCGCCTGGGAGGAGTACCATTTGTCAAAGTTTCGCAAGTTCTAGCACACAATGTCAACCCGCGGTTTGACGGAGCCCATTGCTAACAAAAGGTTAATGCTTTAAGCTTAAAAAAAAATTTGAATCTGTTGGTTGGTAATTGGAATAAACATTCAAATTTGAGCATCAAATTTCTCATTAGTTTCACATCAATACCTTGCTGCAACTATGGATCAGTGAACTGGACTCCTTGCTGCCCAAGTGAGTTCATTAATCACTCTCCCCTAAGATGGCTCTAAGTAGACAGCTGTTCTAAGCATCTGTCTTCCGGTATAACTCCTCTCATGCAGACGGTGGGAAACTTTTTGCCTGAGTCGGCTGTTGTTTTAGCTGGAAGTCCCACTTGCTGTGACAGGTCCAGAAGCAACTGGGTCTGAGGTCAGTAAAGCATTCCAATTTGTAAATGGTCACTTTATGGTCACAGATAGAAAGGTTGAAAGCCATTAAGGCTAAGTTTCCATATCTTATCTGATGAATCACCAGGAAGAAGAAATCCGAAGCTATGCATTTCAAGTTTACCCTGTGTTTGGTGAAAAGCCACAAACCTAAATTGAACTCTTAAAAACCTTTTTTTTTTTTTTCCCTTTCACAAAATGATATGGCCTGGCTCCTTTGCTCTCCTGATCTTCCAACTATAGATAGTTAACTTTATTTTCATATTTTCAGATACACTTGGCTGCTTAGAGAGATCAGAATCCACACACAGCTCCAATTCTCCATTCTATTGAGGCGAGCACTCCTGTAATTGGAGCTTATCCTGTTTTAATATATGCAATCAGGAAAGTTGAAGCGGCCTTGATGGCCCCTATAATATTTCCCTTAGATGCTCTCTGATATGTCAGTGTCTACAAGCTCATCCACACAGCAATGACCTCATGTGGCAACCTTTTTCCATCCGCTAGAACACTTAGTAGTAACATGAGAACCTGATTATCTTCTCTTAGGAAAAAAAAAAAAAGGAGGAGGATGAAAGACTAAGAAAAACAACACACATAAACACGAACTAAAAAGGTATCTCTCTCATAAACAGAACCAGCAAGAGAAAATAAAAATCACAGAATCCAAACAATTGCTTTGTGGAAAGGAGGTGGGTGGGAGTTTGTTGGAAATCGAGGACTTCCAGGCATATCTATTTCCTGGAGATGTATTTAGTGTTTTCATAAGAAGGAAAAGAGAAGAGGATGTCAAAAGTTCAACTCATGAAAACTTTGGTTTCTCTCATTAACTGCAATCAGGAAATATACAAAGGAATGGGGGAAGGGTAAAGAATGTATATTTCCTGGGGTACTTCTTAGGCAAACCATTTAAAATTGGACTCCCCTCATGTGTGTCCAGGACAGCCTTTAGGTAGGCATTGCCACCCCCAAGTGAGATGAGGCAACTAAAGATCATTCATTCATTCATTCATTCATTCATTCCATATACCTGTATCAGATTTGTTCTGAGAAAGTACCAAGTGTCAGGTACTGTTCTAGGTCTTGGGAATAGAGGTAAACAAGGCAAACAAGAGGCTTCTTTTCACAAAATTTACATTTCAGTGGGTAAGGGCAGGAAATAAATAAGAAAATACAAACTAGCAAGAATGTCAGGGATAAAAATAAATAGAAGAATATCATACAGAGAGACTGGAAGTTATTGAAGGTTAAGTGGTGTTAGAAGGTCTCCCTGGGGTGGTATGGGGGGGTATTTAACTTGAGGTCTGTAAAACAAAAGACAGTGCTATAGAAGCTGGAAGTACTCCCCCCACCCCCCCCGCCAAAACGACACAGCTGGTGCAAGATGTGGGGGCATATTTAGACCCACTTCTGTATAAGTGCAAAGCTCTGATCTTTTTCTCCCAATCTCCATTTTATAGGGTCCACACGAAATACATGACTAGTTTTGTAAATTATAACATCAAAGATATAGTTGGAAATTATAGGAAAAATGGAAACTGTGTGACAGCATAATCAAATAATTAAATTACAAATTTTCTGTTTCTGCTTGGGACTCTCCAAATCAGTTAACTATCCAGCCTCATTTCTCTGGATTATTGTCCACATTAAACATTTTTTGGAAATAGCTTTACCTTGAGACCGCTGTTTGTAAACATTATGTCATCCTTAAAATTAACATATTTTCCCATTTAAGGAAGTGCTTGCTGTGTTTTTGTCCTCACTGAATCTGCCTCTTATTCTCTTAAAATCCAGTTTTGTCCAGCGCATCTTAAAGCTACATTGGCTCTAGCATGGAGTATGTTGGAACTAGATCTTTGTATTCAAGCCATTGAGGGAATGCAGTGAAAAAATGGGATATAAAAAAGATGTATAAAACACTGAAAAATAGGGGCACATGGGTGGCTCAGTGGTTAAGCATCTGCCTTCGGCCCAAGTCATGATCCCAACATCCTGAGATCGAGCTCCCTGCTCAATGGGGAGTCTGCTTCTCCCTCTGCCCCTGGCCCTGCTCGTGTTCTTTCCCTTTCCTCTACGCTCTCTCTCTCTCAATTAAATAAATAAAATCTTTTAAAAAAATTGAAAAATACTATATGGAAAGACACACCCAGAAAGCCTTGGAGAGTTGAACCATCTATGCCCAGTGGGGTCTATTAATGGAAACTGTTTAATGAGTGTCTTTTAAAGTAATTACCTATTAAAATAGTAAACACTTGAATGGAAACTTTGGTCTCTAAGAATCTTGGAACATTTTCTACACTCTTGACTCCAGAGATGATTTCACTCACTACCCAACTGCAACTCCTTCTGAGGTTGATTGTTTCAAGTCCAACATACCCATCAGTGGTTTGTTCTTTTATAAATCTAGCTGACTGAAGAATAACCCAAGAGTCAAACTAGAGTTGATAACCTCTAACCTTTGTGATCTTACAGGCCTGTTGATGTAAAATCCAATATTTATACTCTTCCCTTTTTTCTTTTTCCGTCCTTACCAACTTGTTTATATAATTGGTACAAGGAGCTCATCAAACAACCTGTCTTTGTTGTATGGCATATATGGTGGAAATTGTGAGGCAATAAATATTAATATAAAATTATTAATAAGGCTCAGATTTTGAAATATGTTTGCTAATAATCTACTCATAAAAATGAATTACATTATTTTACTGGAATGTTCCTCCCTGTTCCTGTTTTCACTGAAATTCCAAATATGGATCCAATTTCTCCTTAAATTTGAGTTGTATTTCATTCCATTTGCTTCCAACTTCCAAGGTTGAATTAAAGAGAATTCGATGTAGTTTATTCTTTGACCATAACAATAATCCAGAGTGATTTGTTTAAATGAAACTGATCGGAAAATAATTACACATGCATAAATTATCTGTACATGGGATTTTTATAACTATGAATTCTGTAAAATATGTTATCTACCATGTTATAATTTCTGACAGTTGTATCACAGGTCTGAGAACATTGAGCTATAAGAAACAGTCACAGATGCATGAAATTTAGAGCTAAAAGAAACTTGAGAAGACATCTGGTTTAAACCCCTCTCTTTAAAAATGTAGAAATCAAGAGCCACAAAGGGTTATGGGTCTTGTTTCTGGTCAAATAGCTAGTTAAGCGGAGAGTCCAGACCCTCAGACTGCCTGTGTGAAAAGCAACAAGGAGAACTTTCTTTGAGCTATTGGTGTGAAGTTTCTTTGGCCTAATTACACAATCTTATTTGAGACTCAGTGAAATATTTATCTAGAAAATGTCTTATTAAGAAAAACTCCCACTAACTAGGAAATTGTATACTATAAACCAAATGCTTGTGTGCCCCCCAAATCATACACTGAGGCCCTCACCCCCAGTGTGACTGCAGTTGGAGAAGGGGGCTCTAAGGAACTAGTTAAGATTAAATGAGGTCAAAAGGGTGGGGGCCCTGATCTGACAGCAGTCTCTTCTTTTAAGGAAGAGACACCAAAGAAATCTCTCTCTCTCTCCCTCTCTCTCTGCCCCAGGTTTTCTTTCCCTGTCCCTCTCTCCCTCCCCTTTGATACCCTCCTCCCGTCTCCCTCCATGCCCACAAAGAAGAGGTGATATCAGTACACAGCAAGATGGCGGCCACCTACTTGTCAAGTCAAGAGGCCTCAGAACAGAAAACTATGTTGCCAGCACCTTGATCTGCCAGCACGTTGATCTGGGGCCAGACCTGTGAGAAAAGATTCTGTTGAAAATACCCAGACTGTGATATTTTGTTACGGGCAGTCCAAGCAGACTAATACACTGCAATAATTAAAGTGAGCTTTACCTAAATTTCCCATTTTTACTTAAGAAGAAGTGGCTTGCTTAGCAAGTACATAGCATTAAGTAAAAGAAAAAAAAAAAAAAGAAACTTTGCAAGACTGGGATTGTCTAACACGGGTAGAGATAATCAGTTGGGAAAAGCATACTCTCGCTATTGCTGCGGCAATAGGCTTTCACATAGGTAAAGTTGTACATAAATCCCCAACTATTCTCTTAGAAAAAAAATCATTGCAATTGAAATCGCTGGATCAAAGTGTGCATGTCTTAAGGCTTTGGAGGAGGAAATTTTCATAGAGATATTAACTACATATTATATTCCTCTCCATAAGTAGTTTTACAAAACGGGCTGACATGTTGTTGGACGAGAGTCAGTGAAGACGGCTGCCCTATATAAATCCTTCTCATAGATAAGCTGCCTTCCACATCTAAGGATCCCTGCTTGGATTGAGATGCCCAAGGAACATTTGGAAATCTAGGAGATCCTGAGATACCAGGAGAGAAATGGCTTGCTTTCAATTTTATTTTATTATTTTATTTTATTTTATTTTTTAAAAGATTTTATTTATTTATTTGAGAGAGAGAATGAGAGAGAGCACATGAGAGGGGGGAGGGTCAGAGGGAGAAGCAGACTCCCTGCCGAGCAGGGAGCCCGATGCGGGACTCGATCCCAGGACTCCAGGATCATGACCTGAGCCGAAGGCAGTCGCTTAACCAACTAGCCACCCAGGCGCCCGCTTTCAATTTTATTTATCACAGACAAATCACTTTAATTGGAGGATACACTGCTGGCTGAAAATTAGCACCAAAAAAACCCAAAAAGTAAGCCGATTCAAACAGAAATCTTCTGGAAGAATACAGGTAAGCAGGATTCAAGGGTATATCTAACCGAAACAACAGTTTCCTCAACTGGGGCATTGATTAGAACCATTTTTTCCCCCCTTTATCCATCCATCCTTCCGCCCTCCCTCCCTCCTTTCTTCCTTCCTTTCTCTTTCTCTCTCTCTCTCTCTTTTCTTTATTCCAAGAACCTGAGACCAGTTTTCTACGAATGTACATTGGCATTCCCCTCAGTGACCCTCAAGGGTCACCCTTACAGAGCACACTCCAATCCCAGTCATTACTGACTGACAAGAATTTTATATTTTACATCCCTTCATATCAAGAAATTCTTCAAAACGGTAACGGATAAAGTTAAGCTTCCTGGAAAACGAGCAGTTTGGAGGATTTGGCTAAGAAACCTAGTCACCTTTTGAAAATCTCTGGCTAGTAGCCACATGGGGATTTTCAAACTAAAAAGGCAAAGAGTTTTGCCTGCTTGCTCCTTGACCCCACCTCAGTCTGAGGCAGGGAAACTGAAGGCAGTATGATTGCATTTGAAATATCTACTTGTGATGCAACAACAGAAAATTTGAGTTGTGATCTAGAAAGTGTAAAAGAAATGCTCTTCTATCTCACAGGATTATCTCCCGTATTAATGAACTTCAAATCCACTATGTTGAACCATGCTCGCCCTCCCCATCCACTTTCCACCCCTTCTACCTGAGCATTCTCAGAAAAGTTAAAATTTCAAAAGGAGAGAAAATATATCATAGAGATATACTAATCCTCTAATTCCTCAGAGGAGAGAATAACCTTTTCTCTTGATATAGGAACCAAGCATTGATCTGTCACACTGTTTGTTCTAGCAGAACTCCCAGAGGCACATTCAGTTTGAAACGTTCAGGCTAGTTCATTAGGCGTCCCTAGCTCGTTTCTCCGAGAGAATCAAGATAACACTGTGGTTAGTTAATGGCTTTCTCTTGTTTCCCCCAGAGCCTGCCTGTCTGAAGCCTGCAGGCTCGAGAAGCTTCTTCCCCCCTTCTCTTTGCTATTAGTCACAGCTGGTAAGGCTCACAGGAGCTGAGCCTGTTTGAAAACAGTCGGATCACGAAAGCGTTGGAGTCTTTCTGCTGCAAGCAACAAACTTGGCCCGGCTGCCACCAGGAGATGGGGTGGGAGTGGGGGTGGGGAAGGGATGCGCGGGGAAGGGAGGAAGAAAGGGAAATTGCTACCCACCTCACTTCGAAATCCTCTCGGAGGGAGCCCTTGGTGGGCTGCCTTGCTGGGAAGGTGGGCGGACTAACTTTTAAAACGCAGTGAAGCCTCTTGGGGCTCCTGCCTCCTGTCTGCGCCCCACTGTGCTCTCCTGTATGCTGGTAATGGGTTGGGGGTGGGGGCTAATGATGAGACCCCCCCCCTTCAAGCAGTAAGCTGAACCGCGGGCTCTTGCTGTTCTCCGAGACCCACTCACCTCCCCCGCCCCCCGCCCTCGCTTCTCTACCTACTTTTTATAAAACCAGAGGTGGAGGAAAGAAAGGACTCAGATATTTCAGATAAATTCCCAAACCAACCCCATAGGCCTCTCTCACGTTTTAGCGCAGGACTGCTGGAAGGAAAACACGGTGCCGCACAAAGCATGGCCTGATTTCTAAGAGCCCTGCCATTTGGGTTGTTCAGTGCCTTGCTCCTCACAAAACTGGCCCTAGGATTGCGGAATAATTTTATCTTTTGCCTCCGACAGGGCCTCCGTGAGCTGCTAACAGGGGCCACGTGTCTGCCTTTCCCCGGAGTGGCTGGTGGGTTGCTGGACAAAGGGATGCTCAGACGCAGTCCATGATGAGGTAGGTGATAACAATGATGTCATCGCTGGTGACAAATTACCCTTTGTCCCACCAGCCCCTCATCCTGAGTCAGGAACGCTAGGGTTGCATTGGGTTTATGAGACCAATAAACATATATGCTTTGGGGTCAAGTTTAAATACAAGCCGGAAGAGTTTCATTTCCCTTTCTGGATGTCTCCAGGATTCATATTGTCCTGAGAAATCACACAGGAAAGTTTTATGAGGGTCCAGGTCAAGCCCGTAAAAGTAATGGGGTTCTTCACGTCACCTTTTTCGGGGCAGTTTGAAGGCAGCTGCTTATCTGGTTTGGGTTTTGCAGACCATGTCCCTGCCTCTTCTTAAGTAGTTTGAGGATGTTTAGGTCCTTCCTCTGAATTTGGAACATCCTCACAACCTTGGAGAAATGATGAGCGCAGGAGTGTATGTTGACCTCCAAATTCAAGGTTGATAAAAAGGCAAACAAACAAACAAAAACACATTCAAACACACTGTTATTCTTTTCCCCCTCCCCCCCAAAAAGGCAAAACGGGTGTAATAGTTATAATTCACACAGTTTATCAAAATTATGTTTTAGGTTTTTATCTCTGTTCAAAGGTCACAGACTGAAGATAAGAAGACCAAGTGGGAAGCCAGAAAATTCGAGATCTGTTGGAATGTGTCTGGATTGCCCACTACAGCTCTTGTTACAAGATGGGAAGATGATCAGCAGTAGGAATGTAGCAATCTTATGCTTGCTATTGGAACGATGTGGATACTAAAACGTACTAACATCTCTACAGCAATCTTTCCAATACAAGTTTTTTGAATCACCCAAGTTAAAGAGGAATGACTATGCCATTAAATAAAATCAAGTCATACCTGATGTAAAGATTCTACTTAGACTTACCATTTTAGGGGACTTTTTTCTCATGTCTAATATTGGACATTAGCCGATGGCATGCTATTAACAACTTATCTTGGAGGTGAACGTATCTCTGGGTATCCATGAAGTAACATTAGTGTTATTCATTTACTCATCAGGCACCAATAACGGCTGCATTATTTAAGACAACTCATTTTTAGCACTTGTGCTCCTGGCAATTTCATCCCCCTGGTTCTCTTCTTTCTGCCTAACCCTTCCAGAGTATGTCTTCTTCCTCACATAACCAGCATACTGATTGTGAATGGGCTTGGCCCTTGCTTCTGATGGATCCATATTTTGCTCCTCAGAGAAAGGAAGACCATGTCCATTCACCAAGGCAGCATTGGATCACACTCTGACTGGCTTTCACTGAACAACTACTATATACAGGGCTTTTTTTTTTTTTTTTTTCTGGTCACAGTAAGGAATATAAAGATAAATAAATCATGTTGTCTATGTTCTTGGCAGATGAGATAGTAAGAGTCATAATAACTAAAATCACTTACTAGCACTTACTATATGTCAGGCACTGTTCTAAATGTTGTATACACATAAAATCATTTAATCTTCAAAGAATCCTCTGGGGGAGGCCTCATCATTATCCTCATTGAACAGAGAAGAAAATGAAGACATAGATGGGTTGAGTTATTGTTCAGTGTTGGAAACAAGAATACAAATCATCATGGGGTGAAGAGGGAACTTAAAAAGTAGCATTCAGGAGATACAAATGAAAAACCCCATGGAGTCTCAACCATTGGGGAAGAAAACACCCAGCACGACAACAATACCATCAACAACATAGGCCAGATTTCCTGAGAAGCTGACCTTCGAAAGAATGTAAAGTAAACTTTAAAGAGTCAGTGTGTTCCAGGAATATATGCCAAGTGCCTTGCCCAATTTCACCAAATCTCCATTTTTCAGATGGGCAATTAGATACCTAGAGAGGAATTCGGTTGTCTAATTTTGCAAAATAATAAAATGCAAAGCCAGAATTTATTTTTTATTTATTTATTTGACAGAGAGAGACACAGCGAGAGAGGGAACACCAGCAGGGGGAGTGGGAGAGGGAGAAGCAGGCTTCCCTCCGAGCAGGAAGCCTGATGCGGGGCTCGATCCCAGGACTCTGGGATCATGACCTGAGCCGAAGGCAGACGCTTAATGACTGAGCCACCCAGGCGCCCCGCAAAGCCAGAATTTAAACCCGGGTCTGCCTTGAACCAGCACTCATGATTTTAGCCACTTTACCAAATGGCCTGGATCTTTGAGGGAAACACCTGGTATGATTTGGAAGTGAGGCTGAGATGCCTCCTGTAGAGGAACATGGAAAAGAGATGGGGAAATAAGGTTGAGGATGTATCACAGAGGTCCACGATAAGAAGTTTTAACTGAGGATGTCACGCGATGGGTAGTTACTTGGTAGGAATTATGCTTTAGTAACGTGACTCAGACAATGAGATATTTTTGGAGAAGTAAGAGAAAAGGCATTTGGGAAGCCCGTGGAAATGACTCAAAAAACCCTATGAGTATCTAAATAACAATGTGACAATTATAATCAAAAGGAAGGGATAAATCCAAAAGTCACTGTGGACATAGAATACACATTTGGCAACTGATGTCCATGGATTAGAGAGAGAGAAGAATAAATGACAACTGTCAAGTTTCCAGACTGGCAAACCTGTAAAATAATGGTGTGATCCCTAGACCATAGATAAACACAACAGAAAGTCTAGATGAGGGGATGCCTGGGTGGCTCAGTTGGTTAAGTGTCTGCCCTCGGCTCAGGTTGCAATCCCACTTTCCCCTGCTTGTGCTTTCTCTCTCAAATAAATAAATAAAAATCTTCAAAAAAAAATAAGAAAGAAAGTCTAGCTGATTTGGTGCTCACAATGATGAGTTTGGGTTTGGACAACGTGATCAGAGTTTCCCACAGAACATTGCACTGGAGCAGTCCAATAGGTACTTAGAAACATGGTTTTGTCCTCAGGATAGGAACTGAGATCAAAAATAGAGTTTTTAAATAAATCGTTTTTTTTTAGAATGCTTTTAGGTTTGGGGTGCCTGGGTGGCCCAGTCGGTTAAGCATCCAACTCTTGGTTTCGGTTCAGGGGGTGATCTCAGGGTTGTGAGACTGAGCCGCTCTTTGGGCTCCCTGCTCAGCACAGAGTTTGCTTGAGATTCTCTCTCCCTGTCCCTCTGCCCCTCTGCTCATGCACTCTCTTTCTAAAATAAATAAATAAATAAATACATAAATATTTAAACAAATAAAAAAGAAGAATGTTTTTAGGTTTATAGAAAAACTGTGAAGATGCTGCAGAACGCTTCCATATATCATACCCCCAATTTCTCTTATTATTAACATTTTGCATAATTATGGTACATTTGTTAGAATTAATGAGCTAATATTAGTTCTTTATTATTACTAAAGTCCATAGTTTATTTAAATTACCTTAATCTTTACTTAATTTTCTTTTTCTGTTGTGAGATCACAACCAGGATACTACATCATGGCTCCTTAGTTGCCCCTTGGCTGTTACAGAGTCTCAGACTTTTCTTGTTTGGATGACCTTGACAGTTTTGATGAGCATTGGTCAGATATTTTGAATGTCACTCTATTAAGATTTGTTTGGTGTTTTTCTCATGATTGAGCTATGGTTATGTGTCTTTGAAAAGAAAACCACATTGCCATTCTCCTCGCATCATATCAACAGTACATATTAATATGACCATCACTGTTGATACTCACTCTGATGACCTGGCTGAAGTCATGTTTGTCAGATTTCTCCATTAGAAAGTTATTTTTTCCTCCTCCTCTACTTTCCATTCCATACTCTTTAAAAGGAAGTCATTTAGGTAAGGAGGGGAGGCATGTTACCCTCCTTGAGAGTGAAGTATCATTACAAATTATTTGAAATTCTTCAGCACAAAATATTTGTCTGTTTTCCACAATTCTTTATTTATTTGCTCATTTATTTATATCAGTATTGACATATGGATATTTATTTTGTACTTTGAATTGTAACCCAATATGACTTGATTTCTTTTCTTGTTCGGATTGTTCCAGTTTAAGCCATTGGGAACTCCTTCTGTGGGTTCCTATGCCCTTTTGACAGACCTCCATCACCGTGTGCGTAGATCTTCTGTGTGTCGTGTCAGAATTGTTAGCCTGTACCTGCCATGGGAAAGAATGGTTTCAAATAAAGTACAGAACTTATGTACAGTTTCTTTTCACTTTAGTTTTACAGACTCCACTCGTTGGAAATTCACTTAGGCCAACACCTTTTCCCTCTACCAGAAAGTAATTTGGGGAATTGGTACAAGGATGGTAGCCAATAATAGGAGTTTAGATGAGTTTAGTAAGGAAGTACAGGGCAATGGCACGTCTTAAGGAAATGCTGCTATCTTGGGAAGCGTGGGAGAAGGTGGAGCAGGTGACAGTGATAATACAGAAGAGTGGGAGGAGAATGACAAGAATACAATGGTACATTGCAAGTGGCAAGAAATGAAGGGCCACTTGGCCAGATGATATGGAGCATAAAGATGGAGACAAGGCTCTCCCATCTACAGGCCAAACATGGACTCCCTCTTTAGGATCATTCCTTTTTAACAAATATTCTCCAGAAACACCCCCTCTTTGGGCCACTGTGGTGCTTTCATAACAAAAGGCCTCATTTAATCCCCAAATTAACTTCTCACTCCATCTTCTTCCTCTTCCTGGCTCCATTTCTCCTTCCCCTCTTCCTCTCTCTAGCTGCCACATTTTGCCCAGTGTTTGCAGTTAATATAAGGTACCACCCAGTGCAGTCTAACCTGGATTTTCCAAATGTAATTTTCCATTAATCATTCTCCAGGTCTCAAATGTCATTTCCCTCAAAAAGCCCCTCTTGATCTTGATCTTGCCTCCTCCAAAAGAAAAAGTTTGATGCTTCTGGAATGAGCTCCCATCACGGCACTTTCCCTGCTGTGTCAGCACTTCTCGTTAACTTCTTGGTCTTCCCTCAACAACCTGCCAGCTACATGAGAAGAAGACCCTATTAATTTCGGTCACCATTGTATGTGTCCATAGGGTACATGACATTGGGTAAGTACTTGATAAACATTTAGGTCATGAATTCATCTATAAAAAGAACCCTTAACTGTCATCATGTCAGCCTGAAAATAACATAGTCATTGTCATCTTTAAGACTTATTTATTCCATTCTCCCCTTTTCTTCTCATCAACCAAAATATATCCCATTCTTCAGCTTCCAGTGATTTCTTTGGCTTCCCAGTTTGTGAAATATTCCATCTTACATTATTCAGTTGCTCATTTTGATTTTCCATCATTTAATTTCATCACGAGTCCTTGTTTATGGCACCAGCTAGATTGCAACTTTTCTGAGAACAGAGGATGGGATCTATGCTTAATGGTAGCAAGCATTTACTGAACACCAAGTGTATGCATGGAAAGGGAAGACTTGGCTTCTATCCTTTAGGGATTTATGTAGCTATGAGATAGAGGATATTTTGGATATATTTTTGAAAAACAATAGTGGATCCCAATTTGTAATTTGAAGAGCTAAGTGTCCTTAGAATGAAAGATTTCATTCATTTACTTTATATTTTTATAAATTTCAAGCAAACAGAAAAGGTGAAAGAACAATACAACAAATAGAGATGTGGCTTTGTCTATATTCACTGGCACCAGCTAGATTGCAACTTTTCTGAGAACAGAGGATGGGATCTATGCTTAACGGTAGCAAGCATTTACTGAACACCAAGTGTATGCATGGAAAGGGAAGACTTGGTCTATCCTTTGGGGACTTATGTAGCTATGAGATAGAGGACAGATATGAAATGATGAGGGAGTACTTGCAAAGTAATATAAAAGAAATTGTGACAGAGTACAAACTGGTTTAGTAATTACAGGAGGCAGTAGAGATTGTCAGGGGAGGCATGATAAAGTTGGCAACTGAGGAAAATTTTGGTAATAAGTCAAATATAGGAAACTGGTCTTTTATACAGACCCCCTTCAGATGTGGGGGCAGGGGGCAGGAAGCAAAGATGGATGCCACAAAATCTGACTTCAAACAACCCTTGGGTCCACCGTTGGCTGGTTGTATATCCTTGGGCAAGTCACTGAACTCTGCTGAGCATCAGTTCATCCTCTATAAGATGATGATTTAATATTAGCTTACTTCTCAGGGATTATAGTCAAGTGTAGGTGCCAATGAATAGGATTCAGAGGGAAGTAAGGGTAAAAAAGAATCAAAACAGATTCCTAGGTTTCTAGGCTTGAATCAATATATAATTAGTGGTGTCATTAACTGAAATTGGAAAAAAATGGAAGGAAGAGAGAACTAAGGAGGCAGAGAATCACCAATGTTGTCTTCAACATGTTCCACTTACCATACCTGTTAGATAATGAATGGCCTGTTCCCACAGTTCATTCAGCTCTCTGCTTCCAGACCCATCAACCCAAAATAGCATGCTCCATCACTTTCTGCTTCTGCTCTGCCTTGAATTTTCCATAATATATATTTCTTTGTGGAATTATGTTAGATTTCTTTTTTGTTGTTGTTGTTGTTCGTTGTTACATCCCTCTCTAGAATATAAATGCTGAAAAAGCAGGTATCTTCTATTGCCGACACCCAACATTGAATGAGCACATGAGTGAATAAATGAATGAATTAATCTAAGTAGGGATGTCAATGTACTGCTGAATAAATGTGTCTTGGGATCAAAAGTCAGAATACAGCTAAAAATACAAAAGTTACCACCTGCAATCAGATGGGAACACGGATGGCAAAGAGCCGAGAAAAAGAGAAGGAAATACCAGCTGAGAGTGAGTGGAAGACTCTGGAATGCACATGTGAAAGAACTGGGTTTGAACTTAGTTGCTTGTTGCCTCCAGAGCTCAGCCTTTGGAGAACTGTTATGTTCTCCTTCCCTCCACTTGGGGAGAGATCCTGGCTCGGGTCCCACCTCCCCAGCGTCCAAAAAATATCACCCTCACGCATGCCCTCCACCAGCCCTCAAACCAGGCATGAGGCAGCTTCACTTTGTCACATCAGCGTCTCACAGTGGCGTGGAAGACTTAAAAAACATTTGCATGAGCACAGGGGAAAAATGCGTAATTCAAAAAAAGTTTTTTTTTTTTTTTTTAACCGCAGGATTTTAGGCTTCCTCTGCAGATCGTTCTCAGAGATCAAGTAAGAGCCTTTAGGTGTCTTAGTGTCAGTGGATAGTTGTCTGTCAACACTTGAATATGAAACATCCTGTTCCCCAAAGATTGGTGCTCAAGGACATCTACTATCCCATTCTCATAGTTTTTCTGCTTAAAGAATATACTAGCATCGGGAGACCTGGGTGGCTCAGTTAAGCATCTTGCCTTTGGCTCAGGTCATGATATCAGGGCCCTGGGATCAAGCCCCACTTGGGGCTCCCTGCTCAGCTGGGAGGGTGCTTCTCTCTCTGCCTACCACTCCCCTTGCTTATGTTCTCTCTCTCTCTTTCTCTCTCTCTGACAAATAAGTAAAGAAAATCTTTAAAAAAAAAAAAAAGAATAACCTAGCATCTTTCTACAAGCAGAGTGATCATTCACACCCTCCAAATAAGGCAAAATGACATCTTTTAATATTGTTTTTGCTACCTGGCTAAACAAAGACAGAGGGATGGGCTCCATGTTCCCCACCAAGTACATAAGTGGAAAGCCATGTGCATTTCAATTTAAGTGCAAAGCCCCTGGTTAAGATCTTGTGGCCACTACTCTCGAAAGTCACAGCAATTCACAAAAAAACAGACTGATTTGGGCTCTGCTGGCTACAGGGAGTTCCTTCTTGAGTTTGCAATGCCTGCAAGTAAGAAGCACACGTGCTGTCAGGAAATCAGTTCTCCTTTAAGGGTGAAAAAATATATAACATCTTTTTCATTTGCTTCAGGGGACAAGCAACCTAACGTGGCATTTTCCCTGCAGAGTCTGTGATCAAGAATTTTAGGAGCTCGGAATTCATGACAAAATTAAGAAAGCAGAAAGTTCAGAACACTCAATCTGCTCAGCAATTCATCCTCTGATGTTCTTCTGTGGTTTAATCAATGCCGAAACCTGACTCAGAATCTGAGGAAGGGCATGGTGTATGTCTTCATTAAAGGGAGGAAGCCTTCTAGTTGAATACGCATTTATAACTGGCTCTCCTAAAAGAGTATTTTTTCTGAGCAAAATTTTGTATTACATAAATTGCGTTTAAGGAAATACCATTTTCCATAAGATATTTAAAATAAGAATAATAGTACCACCAGGGCGCCTGGGTGGCTCAGTTGGTTAAGCATCCAACTTTAGCTCAGGTTATGATCTCAGGGTCCCGGGATGGAGCCCCACCTGGGGCTCCCTGCTCAGCAGGGAGTCTGCTTCTCCCTCTCCCTCTCCCTCTGTGCTTTCTCTCTCTCTCAAATTAATAAAGAAAATCTTTAAATAATAATAATCATATCACCAAAGGAACAGTTTGCAAACCAAAACCTGAGTGTTCCTACTTTTTGGAGAAACAGTTTTTGATCTGACAGTGTAGGTGCATTATTAACATGTCTTCCTGTCAACCTTGTATGTCAAAAGCTATGGTTAGATTTCATTATTAAGTGCTGTAACTTAGAGAGTAGTGAAAAGGAATTTTTTTTTTTAAGTATGATCAAATATAGTGACACCAGAGCTGAGTCACACACAGAGGAATTTCAGTTTCACCAGAGCAAACTGAGTAGGATTACACTTGATGAATCCTTTCATTTGAATTCCTTATACACAGCTCTTCAACATAGCGAAGCAAGATGGCAACAGCCAATTTGAAACAACAATGAAAAATGCTCACCTTACACACCCGTGAAGGCTTAATTTTGCTCCCTGCACAATCCCTTGCGAAGTGCCCAAATCCATCTTTATTCTTTTTGGTCAATGCAAGTTGTCTCTTAAAAACACCGTTAAGCGCCAAGGTTACTCTGAGACGCCATTAAAGTCGGTCTTGAATAACGTATTTATATTTGCTTTTGGGGATGGGGATGGTGCCGTGTTGTGTGCAAACTTGTAAAATAAAACTTAAAGAGTGTCTGAAAGAACTTCATTTCACATATGACCTTTTACAGTAATTGGATCTGAATTATAATCAGTCACCTGAATCCTGAAATAGATAAAATAGTTTTTTAATATTAAAAAGTTTTAGCCCTTCGTTGATTATCTATCAGTGCTTACAGTCCTGTGAAAATAAGATAAATGAGAAATTTGGTCTCTAATTAGACTTCACTAGATTTACAGCTTTTAATTTATACGCCAATGCAGCTCAGGCAGGCCCTAACACAGATAGAATTTGAGCCGTAGTTTTCAATTGATTTAACAATTTAATTGCAGCATTAACATCCATTAACATTTAACTAACCTTTTAAACTAACCTCAGGCACAACCTTAAAGACTAAATGAAGTAAAATTGCATATAAAAAGGTACTAACATACAGCTGTAAGAAGCCCAAGTGAATCTTGAGGGAGATTTAGCATTACTTCCTCGCAGAAGCAGGAGGGAGTCTGTTTTCCTTCTTGCAAAATTCAGAAGAAAAGCAGGCTCTAATTTATAGGAAAAGGAAAGAGGCACATTTGATGGTTATTAACTCTCATTTATGTCTTCTTGTCTATAGCAATGTCTCAAAGACGTAATACCCCTCACAAGAGTGAAGCGCTCATGCTAAGGGATACACAGGAGGGGCTCAGGAAAAGAGAAGCCCACCAGAACTGAAGGCAAATTTGGTAGGAAGCGAACTCTCATCCATTTCAAACTCTGTTGTACTCATGAAATATGGAGAATGCATGTCTTAATTCAGTCAGCAGAACCAATCTGTGTAAATTTGTTTGTTTGTTTGAATTTGGTGTTGGGTTGCTTGGTCAATGTTTCTCTTTAAAATTTTTCCAGTCTTTTACTTTCTCTCTCTCTTATTTTAATTGAATGGGAAGATTAGAATGGAACCGCAGATTGTATTTTAAGTGTGCAGGAAAATTCAGGGTTGTAATTGTCAGGCCAGTTTTAAGATACAAAAAGCAGAGGGAGAAACTTTAAGATACCATCCTCTGACTTTAAAAACAAATATTACATTGTGAAAGATCTAGTTTGATGCATGTGGACTCCTCTCTACAGAAGAAGGGTCACGATTGCTCTGTTAAAGTAACTATAGTTTCCCTGAATGTTGACTTTAGAACGTTTCTACAAGGCGACCCAGGAGGACTCAAAAAAAGCCATGCCAACATCTTTGTGATTTTCAGGAAGCTGTCCTGTAGCATCAGCTTGGGCATTGGGGTCCCACCCTCAGCCCCAAGGCACAAGAGCAACCTGGGATTGTTCCCGTGGGTGCGTGGACTGAGATGTCTGGGGAAGCAGGAAAGTCATCCAGCCAGCAGAGCCACAGGGCTTCCCGGGCTGATACTATACATCATCCCTATAGTAGTAGTTCAATGATCCGGATTGATCCCATCACTGCAAGCATTGACACAGTATATTGTCACTCTGCTATTTTTCATGCTTCCTGGCACTTCAGTTTAATCTGTATTGCAGGGCTCTGAGGATATATTACATTAACACTGTCCTCATCCAGGAAATGTGGGAGTAGCATAGACAACGTTTGCCTTAGAAAGTCTAGTGCAGCACCTCACAAGAAAGGACTGTAATTAACCTTAGTAAACAGGAAGAAAAAGTGATCTGAGAAACTACGAGGGTGATAATATGTTATAATCAGCCTTTTCTGTTCACATTTGCTTTAGTAATACTTTATATATAAATACCACTGATGTGTATAATTTATGTTATTATAGAGACTTATGCATCCCAATTCAGTACCAGGTAGGGGGGCTCTGAAGTCTGGCCCTATGAATTTATACCCTGCCTTCACCACTTGTTAGTTTTATGTCCAAAGCAAGTTCTTTAAACTCCCTAGGTCTCCAATTCTTTTTCTCAAAAAAAAAAAAAAAAAAAAAAAAAAAAAATCAAAATAATTAAAATAGTTCCTTCTCCATGGGATGGTTGTGAATATTAAATCAGTACTCAACATAATGTGTTCAGTACAGTGGTCAGCAGAGGATTTTCACTCAGTAAGTGCTGAAGACAGAAAGGGAAGGACGGGGAGAGAGAAGCATGGAAGTGAGATTCTAAGAAATCTACAAATATGAGAATTATGTCTCAAAAACACTATTAATATAGTTATCAGTATATGGTGTTAAAGGGAATCAGATAGATAAGAAAAATACTAAAGTTTTGAGGAAGTTACAATAAAAACAAATGAATAATCTACCATCCTATCAAAAGCCACTGTAATAAAATGTGAGATGATGAACTTTTTAGAAAAAACATAGAAAATCTTCACAATGAGTTTCTTAGACTTGATACCAAAAACATGAGCCATGACAGGAAAAATGGCTAATTTGAACCTCATCAAAATTAAAAAAAAAAAAAAAAAACTAAAAGATTCAGTTAGAAGGATGAAAAGAAAAACTACAGACTAAGAGAATATATTCTCAAACTGTATATTCAACAAAACTTTAGAATTTAGAATATATAAAGAAATTAAAAGTAGGAAGCCAAAGGATTAAAGTAGGCAAACAAAAAAAGACAGAGGCACTTCACTGAAGAAGATATGCCAATAGCAAATAAGAACATGCAAAAATATGTAATATCTTGACTTATTAGAGAAATAAAAATTAAAGTGTGAAATATCACTACACACCTAGCAGAATGGTTAAAATAAAAAATAGTAGAATACCAAATGCTGGCAAAGATGCAGAGAAACTAGATCACACACACATTGCTGGTGGGAATGTAAAATGGTGCAACCACTCTGAAAAACTGGTTAGCAATTTCTTGCCAGCTAAACATCTGATTGTCATATAACTCAGCAATTACACTCTCTGACTTTGACCCTAAAAAAACAAACAAAAAACTTGTGTCTGTAAAAAAAAAAGCATGAATGTTCAAAACTGCTTTAGTCACAATAGCCCCAAACTGGAAACAATTCAAATACTATTCAATAGGCAAATGATTAAAATCTGTAGTCCATCCATGTTATTACTTAGCAATAAAAAAGTACAAACCATCAATACATGTCAATTTGGATGGACCCTAAGGAAATGATGTTGAGGGAAAAAGCCAATCCTAAAAAGTTGCACACTGTAAAATTTAATTTGCATAATATTCTCGAAATGACAAAATTATAGAAATGAATAGATTAGTGGTTCTCAGGGGTTAGGGATGGAGGTGGGGGTGGTTTACAAAAGGGCAGCAAAAGAGATCCTGGTAATGATGAACTGATCTAATCTTGGCTGTAGTGGTGATCTATGAAAATATGTGATAAAATTACATAGAACAAAATACACACACACACAGATAAACCAATGAGTATCTGTAAAACTTGTGAAATCTAAATCAGATCAGTAGATTACATCAAAGTCAGTTTCCTGGTTATGAACTTGTGTGTACTATAATCATGAAGATATTCCCATCATGGAAAACTGGATGGAGAGTGCATAGGATCTCTGTGTGCTATTCTTAACAACTGCATGTGGACCTAGGATTATCTCAGAATGAACTGTTTAGTAGAAAAAAGGGGAAAGGCCATAATATCTAAAACAGCAGCATCCATTTATCTGGGACCAACTCACATAATGAGGTGAGCACTAGACTCCCAGGCCCCTTGGGACGGACATCCACTGGTCAGCAGAGATGACATCAGTGCCTTCACTACCCTGATTCTGTGGTGTGATATCAACTATGAGCCTCATTGTTTCCCAGCCCCTTTTGTGATAAGCCTGATTCTAGGGCCTTCCCAGAAATTCTTTGAATTACTCAATATTCAGAAGTCCTCTGATGCTTAAAGTGGACGGTGTTGGGAATCCATTGCTGGCAGTTGAGAGCTCTGAGTGATACAAACAGATACAGGCCTCATTTCCTGACATTAATAACACTGAGAGGGTATGAATGATGCAAAACCCTCTTTAAAGTCTGCATACTTCACTCCAAGCTGAACTACTTGAATGTAATTGTTTGACAAGAGCAAATTAAAAAGCATCCCAAGAGAGCAGCAATTGGCCATATATCACAAATGCTCAAAACTGTATTTTTTTTTTAAACTGGAGAAATCTCTTAGGGATAACTTTTCATGTGGCCTCAGGCTTGCCTCGTGCTGGACACATTGTCTAGGGCCAAGCTGAAAGGTAAAGTCTAGGTTAAACCCTGGAAGGAAAAGTCCTGTGATTTCTCCATCATGTCCTCCTCTCAGGAAGTATCAGGAAGAAGGCGCTTACCTACTAAGAAGGAAGGAAGTAAAAATCGACATACTCCACACTGAGTCATGCTCAGAATGCAGGTCATGCCAAAGCTGCAGAAGGCTGCATCCAGGAGTAGGAGATAGTTGCTGGGATAGGCCTTGGGTGGGCTTGAGGTCAGGAGTCAATCAGAGTTTGGGATCTGTTAGCAAGATAGCAAGATGAGAGCACAGAAAGGAAACCCAGCGGAACTCAAGCCAGAGAGGAGACCAACATTCAACTAGGAGTTTGAGGTTCCCTAGTTCCCTAGTTCACCTCTTCTTGGGGCTAGAACATTTGTTCTCTGGCTTCCTTTACACTTTCTGCTGACTGTGGAAGATCTTGGATTTTCCAAATAGGTAGTGTTTGTTGTAGGCTCGGGGACAACCAGAAATCCACAAGTGCCCCTGTCCCTTTTAAAGCTCAGGCCACCACTACTTAATACACTTAAAAATCATTACAAAAAACAAACAACTGATTGTTGAATCAGGCATTTTCATTAAGTACTTAAAAAACAATTTCTTGCTTAATCTTCATAATGCCTCTCTAAATAAGCTTTATCATTTCTAATTTTATACAGGACAAATCGAGATTGGGAGAGGCCAAGCAGCTTCTCAAAGGTTACAAAACTAGTCCCCAGTAGATGTCAAAAGTTGAACCAATATCTGCCATATTCCAAAGCCCTTGCTCTTGAGTATCGAGCTAAATAATACTAGTGCTTAGGAATTAATATAGACTGGTAATAAAATCACCACCTCACCATTGTGCTGAGTGAGGTATCTAAATAATCAACAGTCATTTTTTTTCTATGACTAATACGGAATTTTCTAGACTTCTTCAACCTCTCAACCAAGAGTTTAATCTATTTAGCATACTGTTGTAGAATAGAAAATAAATGAGGCCTGTCGGAAACCCTATCAACAAAATCCTGTTGTCATGAAGCACTCTGAAAGCCAATTGTCAATCAAGCTGGAATGTCCAGAATACACTGAATGTGTATCTACCTGCTGTCCAGGGTCTTTCCTGTCTCAGACTAAGTCAGACCATATTTGTCATAGATGCATCCCTCAGTGGTTTGAGCCTGGAGATACAGAGACCAGGAGTGGAAGGTGATCTACTGAGAAGGTGAAGTGGCTTTGGTGGGTACCGATGAAATGAGTGCAAATTTGGCATAACACCAGACATTTCTTTCCAGGGATGTATGCTGAAAATTCAATTTTGTAAGATGCTCCCAAAGGGTTTTCATGAATTTCTGGTTATTTTTCTACTAAATAATTGCCCCTAATGTAAATAGAAGAATCTTGGGCATTTGGAAAAAAGAACATTAAAAAAAATATATATATATATATGTGATTATCCCTGTATCTGTCATTAGCACTAATGAACAAAGAGAGGTCAAGACCAGAGGTTTCTTCATCCTTACAAGGTGAGAGCCAGGTACAGCACATGGCCCACCATAGGCATTTGGCCGTTATTTGTTTTATGAGTGAATGATTTCACAAGGCCCACACAGTTAGACTTCTTCCCCTCACGTAGGGACACCTTTGTGTGAATGTAGCCCATCCAAGAAACTATTTATTGGTTTACTATTTAAATGTTAGATACAATTTTATAGAGATGAGTTAAGAAGCAGTTCATTCTGACACATCTCCCTGATGTTTGTGGGAGATTGCTCTTGTGAACTCTGGGCATTGTTTCTGCTACAATCGGGTTCTTAGACAAGATAAATATGCTGGCATCTGAGTGAGCACAGGGTGGAAATGTGCTCCCACTTAAACGGTTCACCACCTACCTGCCTTTCCCCAGCCGGCTGGGCTGGATGGCTGCTAGTGATGAGACGCCTCGTGACAAGCTCAGGTAAAGGGAAGAAATAACGCTTTTGGAGGCAGTGAAGTGGTTCTTTTGCTCTCTCACTCCCAATCAGTGCCATGTGGGCCAAACACAACTTTGTTTTGTTTTGCTTTGTTTTTTTCCATTTCCCACCGAAGAGTCCAAGGTATAATAATATCATTCTGGGGCGCCTGGGTGGCTCAGTCGTTAAGCGTCTGCCTTCGGCTCAGGTCATGATCCCAGGGTCCTGGGATCGAGCCCCGCATCGGGCTCCTTGCTCAGCGGGAAGCCTGCTTCTCCCTCTCCCACTCCCCCTGCTTGTGTTCCCTCTCTCGCTGTGTCTCTCTCTGTCAAATAAATAAATAAAAATCTTTTAAAAATAATAATAATAATATCATTCTCTAGCACCATAGAAACTAGAGTCAGTATTTGATCCCCACCAGTTGATAAACTTAACCCATGGAACCTAAAGACATATTGCAGGATCTGAAGATTGTAGTTAGGGTGTGAAGATACTGTTTTCCTGAGTTTCATTTCTTTATCCAAATAGAGAGGCCGTTCATTTGTCTTCCTCTACCACTTATTCAGGCAATGGTTTAAACTCTTTTTACCTTCCTTTTTTTGAAGGCAAAAGCTTCTAATACATTTTTAAAATATGCTCCCAAGCTTTATCCTTCTGTTTAATCTTAATACAGCTGCAAATGAAGAAAACCTTTAAAATAATCAAATCTTGGGGGCGCCTGGGTGGCTCAGTTGGTTAAGTGTCTGCCTTCGGCTCAGGTCATGATCTCAGGGTCCTGGGATCGAGCCCCCGCATCGGGTTCCCTGCTCAGCGGGAAGCCTGCTTCTCCCTCTCCTTCTGCTGCTCCCCCTGCCTGTGCGTTCTCTCCGTCTCTCTCTCTCTGTGTCAAATAAATAAGTAAAATCTTTTAAAAGAATAAAATAATCAAAACCTGAAGGCAAAGGGAATCTGGGAAATAAATATTTGAATGTATTGTGACAGTATCTCTAATATATAAAATCTAGAGTTGAACAGAAATACTAAGATTTCACTAAGACAAAGAAGGTAAACTATTTGGGATATATTGATAATTATGGGTTGGCCCAGCCTCACTAGTAGATTTTAGGCATTAAAAAATAACTAGCAAAATATTTTTAAAACCTGAAAATATCCCCTGCTGCTGAGGGTATGACAAAGAGGCTGTTACAGTAATGTAAGTTGATCCCATATTTTTGAAAAGCCATTTGCCAATATGTACCAAATGTCCTTAAAATGTTCAATACCAAGTCAGCTCACTTACTGGAATCTCGACTAAGGGAATAGTACTAATTGCAGAAAAGAAGTTTTGTGCACAAAACGCTCATTTCTATGCTATCCAAAATTGTGAAAAATTGAAAACAGGCAATCTGACAGCCGAAGGTTAAGTAAATTATGATACAGTCATTAAATGAAGATTTATAATAACAAGATAAAAGCTTTCAATGGGTTTTGACTTTAAAGAAAAAACCCTGTAACTGATCAGACCATTCATGAGAGAGTGAGTGAAGGAGAGCAAGAGAGAGAAGAAACCATCTAATGATACGTGTCTGTTCATAGTGGGGCATCTGTGTCTAGTGCCTTCCCTTCAGTTTTTGGCTTCCACCAAGAAACATTTATTTACAAAATATATATATTAGCACACACTGGTGGACTCAGACCTATCAGAGTATAAGGAGAAACATAATGGTATTTAGAATGCAATTTATTGTCCGGAATATTGCCTTTCTTGTGTAATAAAAAAACACAAGGACAAGGTTCTGAGAATGCATAAGTTGAAATAACAAGACAAAACAAACCTACCTCCTCCCCTCTTTCCTGCCTTTGCTTTGTGTTTCATGGAGTATACTTCATTTTTCAAGGAGAGTGCTCTAATCAGGGTGAAGGGGTGGAGTGTATGAAATTGTTGGTTATTTACCAGAAGTGAGTGCTGTAAACACATCTGTGCCTTGAGGCATTATGGAGCCTTTCAAACAGCCTCTGAGGCGACCACCTATAAATTTCAGCTCCTGTCATGTTTAACTAAAACCCAATACCCACTCAACAAGAAATTCATCAATGTTATAAAGAAAACAATGACAAAGCACTCTCCTTTGTGTCAGGAAAAAACGATACTTCCACCAGAAAAGAAGAAATCATTCCCTAATCCTTTCTACTTCTCTGTTCCTTCTCTCTTCTCCCTTTGCTCACTCTCTTGCTCTCATTCTTGCTCTCTGTCTCTCTGTCTCTGTCTCTCTCTGTCTCTCTCTCCCCCTCTCTCTTCCTGTCTTTCTCTCTCGCCCTCTCTGGCAGTCTTCCTTTCCAGCAGGGCCAAAAGAAGCAGTTTTCAGTGAGAGGGAAGAATTTTAGGTTATCAAAGTATGAGAGCACAGATTATCTTCCCAAACTTACAATGGCGGCCCATGATAATAGATGAGGCTCCCCAGTCATCTCTTCCTTCTAAACTCTGATGTGGAGATGGGTGTCACGTGGCCCAAGTCTTTTGCATTCTAGCTGCACGTTGCTATTCTCTCACGAGTGGCATTTTGCTCTGATACTCATAACCATCTGTTACTCCCCTATGATCCTGCTCAGTCTTCATTTTAATTCTCTTGCTTACATCTTTGGAGAAGATGCCTGGGGACAACTGTGAGTCCAAGAGAGGCATTAGATTTCATTTGGTGATACAGGCTTCTGTTACTCTGCCCTTTTTTGTACCTGACAGTCATGGTAGGGGATGCATTAGAAGGCTCTCTAATATTTGAGAAAATCATGGTAGCCTGCTGATAAGGTTCAGATCGGGTTTTGAACATGCACTCTGGCATGTGGGTTGATCATGTTTCAGATCACCCCTCCCCCCCAATCTAGAATGTAGTGTAAAGACATATCCTGTCTCAACTGACAGACTCAATCCATTGGCTTTGAAGCCATGCCAGGTCCTGGTAGAAGGAACCTCTACTGGACCCCACCTCAAGCACAGCCTCATCACATGCCTGTTCTGCCCTAAGAAGATTCTGCCCAAAGAGGGAAGAATGTCCCCACTACACTCATTAAGGGGGCAGCATTTTCAACTCCTAATCAACTCTAATACCAAATCTTATCAATTTATAATCTTAAATCTATTCCGAAAATATGCATATTTAGATATGCATTTTTAATGGCTTTTTGAGCAGTTTTTTTTTAGCTTTTAATGTAAGTACCTTGGGTTCATCTCTTCATTCCATCTGTTATTGATAATATCTTCAATTCTACTTAATATCAAGAACTAAATTACATGATATGAACAAGCCTAACTTATAGAATGTATTAAGAAATTTAATTTTATCTCCTCCTAATTATTGTTATTATTATTACTTTTAGTATTTCATGAATACTATATGAGATTTAGAGATTATAAATGACTTTAATAGAAATATTTCCATTATAGCTTTAAAATAATTTTATAAAGGAAACACATATGTTATTCCCATGATATTGTTGAAGAGATGGACCCCCTTGCCATGGAGCATTTTCCAAGGTCTCACAACTAATAAGTGACTATTTTGGATTTCCTACAAAATGCTTTTCCTTCTTGTATCCAGAAATCAAGCCAGTTTGTAATGCTCAAAGTATCTTAGTCTTATAATATTCCTACTTGGGGCTCAGTGGCTATATTATTTTTCTCATTGCATTTACTTGATTGATTGAGAGATCAGCGAGGTGCCCTATTCTTCTTGATCAGCACAGTCTCACATGAATAAATATTTGCAAATTTGTAAGTTGTGGAAAATCACATGTTCATGAAGATCTTAACCTTTGATAAATATAATCCAAACTCATTTTTAATGATAAAAGATATAATTAGGAATTTCCCTTGCATCGAAGCAGTAATCTGAACTAAAACTTTCTTTATATATATATTTTTACAGAGAGTGAGAGACAGCGAGAGAGGGAACACAAGCAGGGGGAGTGGGAGAGGGAGAAGCAGACTTTCCGTCGAGCAGGGAGCCCGATGTGGGGCTCGATCTCAGAACCCTGGGATCATGACCTGAGCCGAAGGCAGATGCTTAACAACTGAGCCACCGAGGCTCCCCTGAACGAAAACCTTCTTCAGTGAGTCAATTATGATGGTAAGATTGTCACAGGGCATGACTCCCAGTTATGTCCATCTCTTATTGGCAGTTTCCTTCATGTCCACAGCCTGGACATCCGTACCGACATCCACTGGGTCCACAGACAGACACCTTATAAGCAACATCTACTGTATGTGAGTATTGCCTCTTTCTCTAAAACATCAATTCTAATGTGCCTAATACCAACAACTATCGCTTCTTGGTATAATCACATAATGCAGCATATTTTTCTTGCATCAAGTTCCTGTCACTTTTCAGGGTATCTGGATATTAGGGTCTCTCAACAGAAAAGAAACATCCTGCCATCCTCTCTTTCTCTAGGCAAGAGGAAAACCCAAGATCACATGGGAAGGCCTTTAACATTATCCAATGCTGCTAAGGACAGAGAAACATCTGACCATGCCAGGGAGTAAATTCCAGGTAAGCAAGTAGGTGGAGGAGGCCCCATTTGAGGAGGTGGCCCCATTTTCAGACAAATTACTTGACACTCCATAGGTGAAAGGAGACCTGGAATCCTGGGTTGGATTTTCCTGTGGGCATCTAAAGGTTGACTGAAAGACCGGCTTTGAGGGCTGGAGGGGAGGCATGTAATCCATACCTTGTTTTCATGCTTTTGCAATGTCTGGTTTGAACTCATTAAAATGTGTCTTTTATCCAATCACCTAGGAGAAAAAAAATGTTAAGGCAACAGTCATCTCAAGGAATATTAATCTCTCAAGTCAGTGTGGGCATTTTTCATTGGTATATGTCCAATATGTAAATTTGATAAAGTTCTTTTTATACGAGTGCCTGGAAAGCAAAGATAAGTTTGCCTCCCCACCATCACCCCAACAATTACAAACCATTTTGAAGTATAAATTTAAGAATTAATCCATACTTCTTATTTCTCAGTTGAATAAAAAAATATCCCCTTAAGGGGCGCCTGGTGACTCAGTTGATCAACCATCTTCCTTCAGCTCAGGTCATGATCCCAGGGTTCTGGGATTGAGCCCAACATTGGGCTCCCTGCTCAGCGGGGAGTCTGCTTCTCCCTCTCCCTCTGCCTCTCCCCCTGTTTGTGCTCTCTCTCTGTCAAATAAATAATAATTCAAAAAAATTGTCCCCATAAATTTTGTATGTGAGGAATAGGAAAGCTCTTTTTTTATTATTTATCTTAAGGAATACCAAAAGAAAAAGAAAAAAAAAGTATCAAAAGAGATTAGCAAACAGTTTCTTTACATATGCAAAAGAATGAAAGGAAGGAAAGAATGGAGGGAAAGAAAGAGAGATAGGGGGGGAAGATGGAAGAAAGTGGAGGGGTAGGGAAAGATAGAGGAGGAGGGACAGGGATAGAGGGAGGAAGTTCCATAATATTCAGAGGTAACATTAAAACAAAGCCAATTATTCTGCACTGAACAAGCTTTGTTCTTCTAGAAAATGTTTCGTTAGCTGACTATGAATATTGTGGGTCTGTAGATATCCTCAAAATTCTTACTGCTAAAAATAAATACCTTCCAGATTTATTTAATTTATTTTAATTGGTAAAATTATGCTTAGCTGAGCAGTACTGTGGGATTGATTAATAAATTACCTTTGACTGTCAGTATTCTAGGATTCCCTACTAGTAATATTTGAAGCAGAATTGACAGTAATTAAATAATAATTTCAGACACCAATAACAATTGAATATATCCAACTGAGTGGATCGCTTATGTAACATTGAAAATCCAATTCTTAACAGTATTATATTGATTGATAGACAGATGAAGAGGACAGATAGACGATTTTCTTTTAAAGAAAACTTAGATGAAGGTGATTCTTTTTATTATAAAACTATTTGAAGATAACTTTTTTCTTTTACAAATGGAAAACTCTGTTGTCAATTTGACTCTAAAGCCAATAGTAACCGTCACCTCCAAACCCAAATGGTTTGCATTTGGAAAACTGGCAATAAAATATATTTGGGGGCATGCAAAATAAATGAAAATCTCATACATATGAAGACTTACATTTCTTCACATTGTAATGCATCTGACAACTGAGGGTATGTCATAACAAAACTTTTCTTTCTTAGGAGTATGTGTAAAAAAACCTATGCATGTTAAAACAGATGACTCCAGATTTCATGAGATATGGTATGTTTGACATTATTTCTAATTTCAAAAAGGCACACTTTAGATGTTTGCCCTGGACTGGTCATCTTAATATTTAGGTAAATTCCAACAACATTAATAACTTCTAAGGATAAAAAAAGATATATAGTCCCTTAAAGTCCTCTCAGAATTTGGGACTTGGTAAGGCAAAAAAGCATTTTCTCAGCATCAGGTCAAGTAGCCATGTTCTTTGGATGCATTTGGCTGATAATGTAATGTGGCATGTGATAGGATGACATTGCATTTTATTCTTGAATTCATGTACCACATGTTGTTTACCCATTCATGAGATGATGGGCATGTGAATTATTTCTAGTTTGAGCTATTGTATAATAATATAATGCTGTTATGACCATTCATCCATCTTTGGGTGGCTTATAGGTTATCTTTAATTTTTTCTTGAAAAGAAATCTATGCGTGGACTTGCTGGTATGTTGTCTACATTTAATTTTATAGTAAAATTATTAAACTATTTTGTCTGTACCATTTTACATTTCCAGCAACAGTATGTGAGGGTTCCAGTTTCTCCATATCCTCCTCCAGTTTCTCCATATCCTCCTTAACACCTACAGTCAATTTGATTGTAGCCATTGTACAATGGCTACAGGTGTGGTAGTATTGAATCACATCCTTAATTTTCATTTCTCTAATGACTTACGACACTGGGCATGTTTTCATGTATTAACAAGCCATTTATGTGTCTTCTTTGGTGAAATACTTCTTCAGTGAAATACTTTGTCCATTTCTATTAGGCTTTGTTTCCTCATTATTGAATTGTAAAAGTGTTTTATATGCTATGAGCAAAAGTCTTTATCAAATACATGATTTGCAAATACTTCACCTCACTCTGTGGCCTTTTTTTTTTTCATTTTTTTAATTATGTTTTTGAAGAGCAGCGAATTTTTATTCACTGATGTTCAATTCATTATTTTTTCTTTTCAAGATTGTGCTCTGCTATCATAGTTAAGAAATTCTTGCCTAATATCAGGCCAAGATCCTCTTTTCTTTTGTTTTAAAAATGATTTATGAGGTTTTACATTTGGGTCTATGGTCCATTGTGAGTTAAATTTGTATGTTATATGAGATACCAACCCAAGCTTTGTTGGGAAGAACTAACTTCTTGACAATATTGACTCTTCCTTTCCATAAACATGGAATATCTCTTTATTTAGTTTTCTTTGATTTCCTTTGTCTGATTTTTGTGATTTTCCTCATATAGATCTTGTACCTATTTTATTAGATTTATGCCTAACTATATCATTTGGGAAGGGGGATGCTAATATAAATATTATTGTGTTTTTAATTTCAAATTCCATTTGTTGATTGCTGGTATATAGGGATGCAACTGACTTTTGTATATTTATTAACTTGTATCCTGCAAACTTCTCATAATCCCTTAGTGGTTCCAGGATTTTTTTTGTCAATTCTTTTGTATTTATACATACACAATTATCTGTGAACAAAGATAGTTTTAGTTTTTCCTTCCCAATTTGTATAATTTTTATTTCCTTTTCTTAACTTACAGAATTACCTAGAACTTCTAATATGATGTTGAAAAGGAGTGGTGAGAGAGGAATTCCTTGTCTGGTACCTGATCTTAGTAGGAAAGCTTTGAGATTCTCACCATTAAATAGGATGTTAGCTCCACGGTCTTGTTTTGTTTTTTGTAGATATTCTTTATCAAGTAGAAGAAATTTCCCTCTATCTCTAGTTTGCTGAAAATTTTTATCATGAATGAATGTTGTATTTTGTCAAATACTTTTTCTGCAGCTATTGATATGTCCATGTGCTTTTTCTTTTTTAGTCTGGTGATGTGATGGATTATGTTAATTGATTTTCAAATGTTGAATCAGCTTTTCATACCTGGAATAAATCCCACTTAGTCATGGTGTATAATTCTTTTTATAACATTGTTGGAATCGATTTGCTAATAATAGGTTGAAGATTTTTTCATCTATCTTCATGAGAAATACTGCTTTGTAGTTTTCTTTTCTTGTAACGTCTTTGTCTGGTTTTGGCATTAGAGTTATGCTGGGCTCTTAACTCTGCTTTATTTATCAATATGTTTATCCGTATGTCAGAACCACCCGTATTGATTAATCTACCTTTGTTGTAAGTTTTAAAATCGTAAGTATCAGGGTGCCTGGGTGGCTCAGTCATTAAGCGTCTGCCTTCGGCTCGGGTCATGGTCCCAGGGTCCTGGGATCGAGTCCCACATCGGGCTCCCTGCTCGGCGGGAAGTCTGCTTCTCCCTCTCCCACTCCCCCTGCTTGTGTTCCTGCTCTCGCTATGTCTCTCTCTGTCAAAAAAATAAATAAAAAAATCTTAAAAAAAAAAAATCATAAGTATCAGCTCCCAACTTTATCTTTCTCAATTTTTTTTTTTTTTTTTTTTTTTTTACTATACTAGGATTTCCATTGAATTTTAATATCAGCTTGTCAATTTCTGGGGGGAGAAAAGTAGCTGGGATTTTCTTTAAAAAAAGCTCCTTTGAATTTATAAGTCAATTTGAAAAGTATTACCATTAGGATTTATGATCCATGAACATCTGATATCTTCCATTTATTTAGGTAATATTTAATTTCTTTGACCAGTGTTCTGTGGTTAAAATTACACACAAGTCTTGTTTGTCTTCAGCTAAATTCATACTTAACTATCTTATTCCTTTTGATGCCATTTGAAGTGAAATTGGTTCATTCCAATTTTGGATTGTTCATTGCCAGTGTATAGAAATAAAATTGAATTTTGCACACAACCTTGTTTTTGTCAATCCCTTAATATTTTCTACATACCTGATCATATCATCTGCAAATGGAGATAATTTACTTCTTCCTTCCATATTTGAATAACTTTTTTTTTTTTTTCTTGCCCCATTGCCTGAGCTAGGACCTCCTTAATAATGTTGAATACAAGTGGCTAGAATGGGCATCCTCATCTTTATGATCTTAGGGGAAAAGATCTCAGTCTCTCATTATTAAGTATGATTTTGATTGTACATTTTTCAAGTTGAGGAAGTTTCCTCCAATTCCCAGTTTGTTCAGTGTTTTCATCATGCAAGAATTTTAGGTGTTGGGGTGCCTGGGTGGCTCAGTTGGTTAAGCCTCTGACTCTTGATTTCAGCTCAGGTCATGATCTCAGAGTGGTAAGAGGGAGCCCTGTGTCATGCTCAGCACTGGTGTGGAGCTGCTTAAGATTTTCTCTCTTCCTCTCCCTTTGCCCCTCCCTGCCCCACTTGCTCTCTCTCTCTCTAAAAAAGAAAAGGGAGGGGTGCCTGGGTGGCTCAGTAGGTTAAGCATCTGTCTTCAGCTCAGGTCATGATCTCAGGGTCCTGGGATCAAGCCCCACATCGGGGTCTCTGCCCAGCGAGGAGTCTGCTTCTCCCTCTCACTCTCCCTCTGTGTGCTCTCTCTCTCTGAAATAAATAAATAAAATCTTTAAAAAAAAAAAAAAAGGAATAAGAATACTAGGTTATAGTCAAATATATTTGACTATATATAAGAATATAGTCAAATGCTTTACCTGCATCCATTGAAATGATCATGTGGCTTTGGGCCTTTATTAATATGATGCATTACATGGAGGTGCCTGGGTGGCTCAGGTCATGATCTCAGGGTCCTGGGATCGAGCCTGCCTTGGGCTTCCTGCTCAGTGGGGATCTGCTTCTCCCCCTCCCCCCGCCTCTCCTCCCCCTGCTCATGCATACACTCTCTCTCTCAAATTAATAAATACAATCCTATAAAAATATGATGCTTTACATGGATTAATTTTTGATGGTAAACTAATCATACATTCCTGGGATAAATTCTACTTGCTCTTGGTTTTAATCTTTTTTTTTTTTTTTTAGATGTTACTACTTTTTTTTCTCACTAGTATTTTGTTGATTATTTTTGTATCATTATTCATAAAGGATATTGGTATGTAATTTTCTTTTCCTGTAATATCTTCACCTGGTTTGGTACCAGGGTAACACTGTTCTCATAGAGTGAATTAGGAAATAATCCCTCCTCTTCTATTTTTTGAAAGGGTTTATGAAGAATTGGTATTAATTCTTAAATGTTTGGTAGAATTTACTGGTGAATCCATTGCTGCTGGGCTTTTATTTGTGGGAAATTCTTAAATTACCCATTCCGTCCCCTTTCTTGTTATAGGTCTATTCATGTTACATATTTCTTCTTGCATAATTTTAGGTGATTTATAGGAATTTGTCCATTTAATCTAATTCATTTAGCTTGTTGGCTCATAATTTTCATAGTATTCCCTTAAAATTCTTTTTATTTCTGTAAGGTTATTAGCGATGACCCCTCCTTACTTACTGATTTTAGGACTTTGAATCTTCTCTTCTTCATTTCTTGGTTAGTCTAGCCAAAGATTAGTCAGTTTTCTTAATCTTTAAAAAATTTTTGATTTTATTGATTTTTGGTTTTATTGATTTTTCTCTATTGTTTTTCTATTCCCCAATTTATTAATTTGATTTTCATTCTAATCTTTACTCTTTTATTCCTTTTGCTTGTTTTGCATAGAATTTACTATGCTTTAGATGCAGGGTTATTGATATGTGTGTTTGTTCCCTGTTGCTACTTTAACAAATTATAACAACTTGAATAATACAAATTTATTACCTTACAGTTCTCTAGTTTTAAGTCAAGCATATGTCTAACTGAACTCAAATCAAAATCTTAGCAGGGCTTAGTCTCTGGAGGTTCTATGGGAAAATCTATTTCCTTGCCATGTCCAGCTTTTAAAGGCTTCCTGTATCCCCTGGCTCATGGTGCCTTCCTCCATCTTTAAAAGTAGCAAACATCTTTAAATCTTTCTGACTCTCTAGTTCCTTCCTCTGATGATCTCTTCCACTTTTAAAGATTTGTGTGTTTACATTGCGTCTGCCTGGATAATCTAGGATAATCTCTCTACTTTAAGGTCAGCTAATTAGTAAACCACTGAATTCCCTTTTGCTGTATAAGAGGTAATATACTGACAGGTTCCAGGGATTAGAATGTGGACATCTTTGGGGAGACTCATTATTTCGCCTACCACACTTTGACATCTTTTCTTTCTAAATAGAGATATTTATAACTCTATATTTTCCTATAAGCACTGGTTTAGGTACATTCCAAAAATTTTGGTATGCTGTGGTATGTTTAGGACTGTAATTTAATTTCCTCGTATTTGCAAATCTCCCAAAATTCCTTCTTATTGATTTCTAATATTCTGGTTTTTTTGAAGAACATACTTGGTATGATTTTCATCCTTTCATATTTTTGGATGTTCATTTTATTGTGGAGTTTGGGGTCTATCCTAGGCAATGTTCCAAGTGTCCTTCATGTATGTTCTATAATTGTAAAATGTGATGCTTTAAAGGTGTATGTTATGTCTAGGTCCCTTACTATATCCATACGATATTTTATCATACCATATTAATATCCATTTTTCCCTTGTTATTCCCTTTTTTTAAAAAAGATTTATCTATTTATCTTGGGGGGGCAGAGGGAGAGAGAGAATCCTGAAACAGACTCCCAGCTGACTGGGGAGCCCGATGGGGGGGGCTCCATCCCAGGACCCTGAGATCATGACCTGAGCTGAAATCAAGAGTTGGCTGCTTAACCAACTCAGCTACCCAGGCGCCCCTCTTGTTATTTCTTAAATTATTAAAAGTAAAGTATTGAAGTCCTAGCTATTATTATTGTTGAATTTTTCCATTTTCCCTTCAATTTTTAGTTTTTTCTTCATGCATTTTGGAACTCTACCACTAGGAGGACATGTGTTTATCTTTTTTATACCTTTCTGACCCTTAAAATGTCCCCACTTTATCTCTGGTGATGCTTTTTGTTTTCTTCTTTATTTCTTGTTCATTTTTTTGTCCAATATTGGTATACTTATTCCAGTTTTTATGATTACTGTTTTCATGCTGTATCTTTCTGCATCCTTTGCTTTTAATCTATTTGTATCTGGAATTGTGTGACTTCTTTTTTTTTTTAATATTTATTTATTTATTTATTTAGAGTTGGATTGGGGGTGAGGAGGAGTGGAGGGGGTGAGGGAAGAGGGAGGGGGAAAGAATCTCAAGCAGACTCCACTCTGAGGGAGGAGCCTGACACAGGGCTCCATCCCATGACCCTGAGATCATGACCTGATCAAGAACCAAGAGCCAAAACCAAGAGTTGGATCCTTAACCAACTGAGTCACCTAGGCACCCCGAATGTGTGACTTCTGCATATAACACATAATTGGGTCTTTATTTTTATCCAGTCTGACAATTTCTACCTTTTGTTTGGATTGTTTAAATCATTCACATTTAATGGAATTGTTAGTATGGTTTCACTTACCTGAGGTACCTGTCGTCTCATTTTTGTTGTTGTTTGTCCCTCTTTTTTGCCTCTTTTTGTATTAAATAGATATTTCCTAATGTATCATTTTAATTCACATAATGCTTTTTTTTAAGTTTCAAGTTATTTTTTTAGTGGTTGCCATGCAGCTTACCATATACACCTTAAATAGAATATAATTCAGATTTGTACCAATTTCCAGTGAGATATAGAAACTTTATTCCCAGATAGCTCTAGTCTTGCCTTCCCTTTTTATTTTGCAATTATTTTTTAATACATTTTACTTCCATATGTGTGACTAACCAAATAATATATTGTTATAATCATTACTTTTTATAATTTGGGGCATCTAACTGCCTTCTGACTTTATTTCAGTGATGAATAACTTGTTAAATTTATTGATGGCTTTTTGTATGTGAGGAATCATTTTTCCCTTGTTGTTTTAAAATTTTTCCCTTTGTTTTTTTCTTTTGACATTTTGACTATGTTGTCTGGGATTCTGGATCTCTTCACATTTCCCCACTGAGGGTTTGTTAAACTTCTTGAATGAATAAATTAATATTTCTCATCAGATTTGAAAATTTTTCATCTGTTATTTCTTTGAAAGATTTTCATCTGTTACTTCTTTGAAAAATTTTCTGTTCCTTTTTCTCTTTCCTCTCTTTCTGGTACCCCCTGTATTGTACATATTAGTGCATTTAATGGTGTCTTAGAATTTTTTGAGTCTCTGTTTATTTTTCACTTCTTTTTCTCTGTTTTTTAGATTGAACAATCTCTATCAATCTATTATTAAGTTTGCTGATTCTTTCTGTAGTACTAGTATAAAATATAGAAGCATCGACATTGACTAGGAAACATGCACTTCCAGAAAAGATGAAGTGGCAGGTAAAAAAGTTGTCCTCGTTTTGAAACAAACAAATATCTAACTTTTTAGAGTTTGACGTTCCTTAAAAAGATAAACATACACTTACCATATGATCTAGCTACTTCATTTCTAGATGTTTACCTTAGACAAATGAAAGCATAAATCCATGAAAAGACTTGTATACAAATATTCATAGCAGCTTAATTTGTAAAAGTCAAAACTGGAAACAACCTGTATGCCCTTCAAAATTTGATTAAATAAACAAACTATGTTATATCTATGCAATGGTGTATTACTGAGTAATTGAAAATTATTTAATTATTGACCTATGATATACTATATAATAATATCAAGATAATTATGCTGAGCAAAACAGGTAAAAAATAATATAGTCTGTATTATTTTGTTTATAGAAAATTCTAGAAAATATAAACTAACCTTTAGTGAAAGAAAGCAGATCAGTAATTGTTAGGACATGAGGTGGGGGAGTACATGGGAGAAGGTGGAGGTATTTTTGCATTGCAAAAAGGAATTTTTGGGTTAATGGTTATACTCAATATCTTGATGGTGATGATGTTTTCCTAAATATATATATATTTATATGATATATATATATATATAACAAGTTTATCAAATTGTACAGCTTAAATATGCATGTTTTACTGTACAAGAATTATACCTCAATAAAACTGTTAAAAAATGAAATAGAGGAGCGCCTGGGTGGCTCAGTCATTAAGTGTCTGCCTTTGGCTCAGGTCATGATCCCAGGGCCCTGGGATGGAGCCCTGAATGGGGCTCCCTGCTCAGTGGGAAGCCTGCTTCTCCCTCTCCTACTCCCCCTTGCTTGTGTTCCCTCTCTCACTGTCTCTCTTTCTCTGTCATATAAATAAATAAAATCTTTAAAAAGAAAAAATGAAATAGAATGGAGTCCAGAAATAGAGTCCTAGTTCATGGGCAATTGAATTTACATGAGGGAGCCAAATCGATACACTTGGGACAGAAAATTGTTTTCAAAAAGATATCCTGAAACAGTATACTTCATATTAAGGTAGGAAGCCAACTCAACCTTTTCTCACGCTGTACCAAACTATTAATCTGTGATGGGCCATAGACTTAAACATAAAAGTTAAAACAACAAAGTTTCTAGAAGAAAACATGGGAGAACATTTCACAATTTGGGGATAATCAAAGATTTTCTGGAAATCTTTGGAAAATCTGAAAGGAGTTGGTAATCATTAACCATGGATTATTGGTAATCAATAAAAAAGTGGTAAGTAGAACTTCATCCAAATTAAAAAAACCTTAATGACACTGAAGACTACTTATATTTCACAAATTTGCATCCATAAAGTACATAGAATTTCTACAATTCAATAATTAAAACTCAACTAACCCAATTAAAAAATTAACACTTAGAAACTTGAATAGACACTACACAGAGGAGATAGTGACATGGTGAAAGAAATAAGAGATAAATGGTAGTTTCTGAGGAGGGAGGCAGGAGAAAGCTTTCTGGAATGACATGATTGTTCTATATCTCTACATGGATGTGGTCAACTTGTCAAAGTTGATCAAACTGTAAACTTCAGATCTATTTATTCTACTTGATGCAACTTAATCCTTGATTTAAAAAAACCACATCAGTAACATGTTTATCCTCTGTAAAATCTCATGAAATATAATCACAGCCTGGACTTAGAAAAAACACAGTAGTTCAATATTATTATTTTACGTGCCTATGCAATTCATATTAAACCCATCCTGATGATGAAGTGACCCTGATGAACTATTGGAGCTTCCCAATCTTGCTTTATAAAGCCACAGATACCTCTCAATGACAGATAAAACCTTATTATGTAGGGGCGCCTGGGTGGCTCAGTCGTTAAGCATCTGCCTTCAGCTCAGGTCATGATCCCAGGGTCCTGGGATCGAGCCCCTCATCAGGCTCTCTGTTCAGCAGGAAGCCTGCTTCTCTCTCTCCCACTCCCTCTGCTTGTGTTCCCTCTCTCGCTGTGTGTCTCTCTCTGTCAAATAAATAAAAATATATTTTTTTAAAGATTTTATTTATTTATTTGAGACAGAGAGAATGAGAGACAGAGAGCATGAGAGGGAGGAGGGTCAGAGGGAGAAGCAGACTCCCTGCCGAGCAGGGAGCCCGATGCGGGACTCGATCCCGGGACTCCAGGATCATGACCTGAGCCGAAGGCAGTCGCTTAACCAACTGAGCCACCCAGGCGCCCAAAATAAATAAAAATATTAAAAAAAAAAAAACCTTATTATGTAGGATCAGTGTATGTTATTTTATAAATTCCAAATCATTTTACTATTTTCCATCTCCATTAATGATAAATTTGACTAAAATTCCTCGGGAAAAATATACTATCAGTGTATGAACACTAAAGGAATTAATTATGATTGATTTTATTAATTATCTGTGTCTAATGTCTTTATAGTAATAGGGGATGTTTGAAACACTGAATCAGTAGTGAATGGCATGCCAAGTGGTTACTTGAATACATTCCATAATTCAATGTTTCTTCTTCAAGAACAAAATGAGTTTTTAATGTCATTCACACTTTTTAAACTAAATATTTTGTTTTGAGATAATTATAGATTCACATACAGTTGTAAGAAATAAGGCAAAGAGACCCTGTGTACCCTTTAAACCGTTTCCCCCAATAGCACATTTTATATATCTTGTAAAACTGTATTACAATATTATAACCAGGATGTTAACATTGATACAATGAAGATACAGATCATTCTATTACCACAAAGATCCCTAAAGTTCCCCAGTTATAGCCACATCCTCTCCCCTTCTGCTTGCACCCCTGCTTGACCCCTGGTAACCACTTATCTTTTTTTGTATAATTTTGTCATTTCAAAAATGTTATATAAATGGAATCATACTGTTTGTAACCTTCTGGGACTGAAATTGTTTCACTCAGCATAATTCTCTGAGATTCATCTAGGTTATCATGGTTATAAATATAAAATATAAAATAATTTTATTAATTATTTCTGAGAAGCATTCCCTGGTATAAATGTACCACATTTTTTTTCATCATTCACCCATTAAACAAGTCTCAGTTGTTTTTAGTTTTTGGCAGTTATGAAATAAAGCAGTTATACACATAGTTGTACAGGTTTTTGAGTGAACATACATTTTTTGTTTTTTGTTTTTTTAAAGATTTTATTTGTTTATTTGAGAGAAAGAGAGAGAGAGAGAGAGCATGAGCTGGGGGAGGGGCAGAGGGAGAGAGAGAAGCAGGCCCCCCGCTGAGCAAGGAGCCTGATGTGGAACTTGATCCCAGGCCCCTGGGATTGACCTGAGCTGAAGGCAGATGCTCAACTGACTGAGCCACCCAGGTGCCCTGAGTGAACATAAGTTTTCAGTACTCTGGCAAAAATGCCCAGGAGTGCAATTGCTGGGTTGTATTATAGTTGTGTCCTTAGATTCATAAGAAAGTACCAAACTGTTTTCCAGAGTGGCTCCACAATTTTACATTTCCACCAGCAATATGAGTGATTCTCCTTTACCACATCATTGCCAGCATTAGGTGTTGTGATTATTTTTTATTTTAACCATTCTGGCAAGTGTGTAGGAATAACTTTTGTGATTTTAATTTGCATTTCCCTAATGGCTAATGATGTCAAATATCTTTTTATGTGCATTTTTTGCTATCTGTATATACTCTTCATGTCTTTTGTCCTTTTTCAAGTTAATTTGTTTTGTTTTGCTGTTGAATTTTGACAATTCTTTATATAGTCTAGATACTAGTTCTTTGTCAGATATATGGTTTGCACATATTTTCTTCAGACTGTAGACTGTCTTTACATTCTGTCAACAGTTTTTCACAGAGCAAAAGTACTTAATTTTGACGAAGTCCAATTTGTCAACTTTTTGTTTTATACATTATGCTTTTGGTGTGAAGTTTCATATCTTCTAGCCCTAGAATGCAAAGATTTTTCTATTTTTTTCCTAATACTTTAAAAATTTTACATTTTACATTGAAATCTGTCATCCTGTTTGAGTTAATCCAGTTGAGTTAATTTTTTTGTTTGATTGTTTATGGATGTGCAATTACTCTGATGCCATTTCTTGAAATAGTTATCTATATTTTCTCATTGAACTTCTTTTGCACATTTGTCAAAATCAGTTCTGCTCATTTTTGTGGATCTATTTTTTGGTTCTCTATTTTGTTCTATTTATCTATGTCTATCCTTCCATCACAGTCTCAGTTACCACATCTGTATGTTAAGTCTTGATATCAGGCAGACTGATTCCTCCCACTTTCTTCTTCTTTTTTTATAATTGTTTTAGCTATTCTCATTTTTTTTTTTTTGCCTTACCAAAAAATTGTTTAATAGTTTTGTCTGTATCATAAGTCAAACAGAGAAGGACATGTATCATATGATCTCACTGATATGAGGAATTCTTAATCGCAGGAAACAAACTGAGTGTTGTTGGAGTGGAGGGTGGGGTGGGAGGGATGGGGTGACTGGGTGATAGACGCTGGGGAGGGCATGTGCTCTGGTAAGCGCTGTGAATTGTGCAAGACTGTTGAATCTCAGATCTGTACCTCTGAAACAAATAATGCAATATATGTTAAGAAAAAAAAGAAGAAGAAGAAGAAGAAGGTCGCGGGAGGGGAAGAATGAAGCGGGGGAAATCGGAGGGGTGGACGAACCATGAGAGACGATGGACTCTGAAAAACAAACTGAGGGTTCTAGAGGGGAAGGGGGTGGGAGGATGGGTTAGCCTGGTGGTGGGTATTGAGGAGGGCACATTCTGCATGGAGCACTGGGTGTTATGCACAAACAATGAATCATGGAACACTTCATCTAGAACTAATGATGTAATGTATGGGGATTAACATAAGAATAAAAAATAAATAAATAAAATTTATGAGTTAAAAAAAATAGTTTTGTCTGTATCTATTAAAAATCCTGCTGGAATTTCAGTAGGAATTTCACACAAACTGTGTATCAATTTGAGGATAATTGAAATCTGTGCAATGTTGAGTTTTCTAAGAATGAACATGGTATGACTCATTTTGATCTTTGATTTTTTCATTAACATTGTATAGTTTGCAGCATATAAATTTTATGCATATTTTCTTATATTCACACAAAGTAATTCACATTAAATAACTGTAAATTTTGCAATTGTAAATGATACTGTATTTTAAATGTTTGGATCCATATGTAGAAATACAATTGCTTTTTGTGTGTTTATCTTAGGTTTTACAACCTTACTGAACTTACCTATTAGTTCTAGGACTATTTATTTGGTAGATTATGTAGGATTCTCTATAGACAAGCATTGGACAGTTTTATTTTCTTCTTTCCAATCAATATGCATTGTTTCTTTTCCTTGTTTTATTACATTGGCTAAAATTTCCAGTGGTATATTGAATAAGAGTGGTGAGAGCAGACATCTTGCTTTGTCTCTAATATTAGAAGAATAGCATTCAGTCTTTTACTTTTAAGTATAATGTTGCCTGTAGATATTTTTCTGAGAATTTTATTACGACTGTGTACCAAATTTTGTCAAATGCCTTTTTTGCATTTGTTTATATAGTCATGTGATTTTCTTCTTTTAGTGTGTTAATATTGTGGTTTATACCAATTGATAATCAAATATTACACCAGCTTTGCATTCTAAGAATTACTTTGCTTGGTCATTGTATATTGCTTAATTTTACTGGCAATTTTTTCTTAAGAATTTTTATGTGTAAATTCAGGAAAAATGTTGGTTTATAGATTTCTTAATTTTTTTTCTGTTCTGTCTGATTTTGGAATTAAGGTAATGCTAGCTTCATAAACTAAATCAGGAAGTAGAACTTCTATTTTCTGGAAGAGATTTCTACAATTCATGTTCATTCCTTGAGAGTTCGTTAAATTTCTCCAATGAAACCATTTGGGCCTGAAAATAACCTTTGGGGAATTTTTAAATTATGAGTTCAATTTCCATAATAATTATAAGAAAATTCAAACCATCTACTTCATATTATGTAATGTGGTAAGTTGTTTTTTGAGGAATTGCTTTATTTCACCTAACTTGTCAAATTACATGTAGACTTATTTGTTATATTCCCTTCCTATCCTTTTGATGTCTGCAGGGTCTGTATGGATATCCCCTATTTCATTCTTGATAATTTGTAAATTTGTATCTTTTCTCATTTTTTTTTTCTTTTTCAATCCTTGCTAGAGTTTTGTTAATTTTATTGGTTATTTAAAAAAATACATTCTCTGTTCTGTTGATTTTTCTCTACTGTTTTTTGTTGTTGTTGTTTAAAATTTTATTTATTTCTGCTATTATTTTTATTATTTCTTTTGTTCTCTCCTTTGGGAGGATTATTTTGTTCTTTTTAAACTAGATTCTTGAGAGTACTTAGGCTATTTATCTCCTAATGTGTATGCATTTAATGCTTTAAATTTCCCTCTCAACACTGCTTTAGTTGTATCCCCCTCTATAACTTTAATATGTTTTATTTTCATCCTAAGTTCAATGTTTTTTGTTTTTGTTTTTTTGTTTCTCCTGAGACATCTTATTTGACCTGTGGATAATTTAGAAATGTGTTGTTTGGTTTCAGTGTATGTGGAGAATTTCCTGTTACCTTTTTGCTATTAATTTCTAGTTTGATTGTATGGGTTCAAGGATTATATTCTGTATAATGGTAATTCTTTATCTTGTTTTTGTTTTGTTTTGTTTGCTCAGAATATGGCATATAACTTTATGGAGATTGTCCTTGATAATTTGAGCAAACATGATCCAATCATTTGAAAGCTCTTAAAAACTGAAGTTTGCCAGAGGAAGAAAAAATTATACTTGTAAACTACAGCATCAGCTCTTGTCTGAGAGTTTCCAGACTGACCTTCTCAATGGCCTCTCCTTTGGATTTTGGAACTTGAGTACCAGTTCCCATCCTGTACTTATTTCTGTAGTTCCAGAATACATAATAGAAATACCCTGAAATTGGCAGAATCCCCACACTAGTTCCCTGACCCATGGAGGGAATACTATTAGGGTAGGAAAGGCCAAGTGAAAGACATGGAAACTGCCTCTACCTAGAAAAAGAGCAAACTAAAATCAATACTGCATTCCTGGAGGGATTACAGAGATGAATGCTTCCATCAAGGATTTAAAAAGATGCAGTGTGATAATTTCCACCATATCCTCATTCAAACTTACCTATTTGGCTTATGTAGAAAACAAATGGAACTTGGAGAATGACAGTGGATTATTGTGAAAGTAACCAGGTGGTATCTACAGTTACAGCTGCTGTTTCTGGATGTAGTTTTGTTGCTTGAACAAATGAACACATCCTTTGGTAGCTGGTATTCAGCTATTAATCTGGCAAATGCTTTTTTCTCAATACCAATTGGAAAAGACCACCAAGAGCAATTTGCTTTCATCTGACAAAGCCAACAATATACCTCCTCTTTCTTCTGTTTCTCTACCCCTTCTCTCTCAGGGGTATATCAACTCTCCAGTCTTGTTATAATTTAGTGTGCTCAACTTTCCTTTCTCTAAGGCATCACACTGACCCATTACATTAATGAAGTTATGATAATTGGACATAGTGAGCAAAAGGTAACAACTTCTCTAGATATTTTGCTAAGGCATTTGTGTATCAGTGGGTGGAAAATTAACCTAATAAAAATGCAGGGACTTTTTAACCTCACTGAAATTTCTAAGGCTTCTGCGGCCTGGACCATGTCAAGATACCCCTACTAAAGTGAAAACTGCTGGGGATAGTTCTTCCTACAACTAAAAAAAAAAAAAAAAAAAGCATTATATATAGTGGGTATTTTTGGATTTTGGAGGCAACATATTTTTCATTTGGATATGTAAGCTCCTCCAGCTCAATTACCAAGTGATTTCCAAATCTGTTAGTTGGGTAAGGCCCAGAACAAGAAAAGGCTCTGCAATAGGTGCAGGATGCTGTCCATGCTACTTTGACTCTTGGGCCATGAGATCCAGCAGATCAGAAGTGGTAGTGGCACTTAGAAATCTGTTTAGAATCTTCATAGGCTCCTATAGGTGAATTGCAGGAAGCCCCCTAGGATTTGGATCAAAAACTTGTCCTCTATTTAAGATAACAAATAGCCTTTTGAGAAACAGCTTTTGACTTGCTAGCGGTCCTTAGTATTAATGAAAAATGTAGCCATAGGCCACCAAATTACCATGTGATTTCAGCTGTTCACCATGAACTGGTGGTTGTCTGATCCATCAAGCCATAAATGTTGGTATGCACAACAGCACTCTGTTATGAAATGGAAGTGGTATATATGAGACTGGACTCAACTACGCCCTAAAGGCACAGGTAAGTTTCATGAGAAAGTGGTCCAAATACCCATGGAACCTACTACTGCTACATTACCTTCTTTCCCTACTACATGTATGGCTTTATGAGTCATTCCTTACAATTTGTTGACTGAGGAAGAGAAATTTGGGGCCTGATTTACTAAGAGTTCTGCACTAGAAATGAAGATACTTGCCCTGAAATTGGAAGCTACAGCACTATTGCACCTTTCTGGGATATACCTGAAGGACAGCAGTGAAGGACAATCCAGGTAGGCAGTACTTGAATTGTTGCACCTGGTTGTACATTTTGCTTGGAAAAAGAGAAATGGCCAGAGGTATGAGCCTACGCTGATTCATGATCTGTGGTCAGTAGTTTGTGAATGTTCACTTAAGAGTGACTTCAGTTTAACCATCAAATATGTAAGACAACTTACTCAAGGGATTCCAGTTAGCCTCTTTCCACTCAACCACTCTTGCCATTTTCCAATGGGCTCATGAACAAAATGGCTATGGTGGCAAGGATAGAGGCTATGCAAGAGCTCAGTAACTTGGACTTCATCTCCCCAAGGCCAACCTGGCTGTAGTTAAGCTGAGTGTCCAGTCTGCCAGCCACCAAAACCAACATGGAGTACCTGATGTGGCACCACTCCCTGAGTTGTTCAGCTAGCTACCAAGTGGCAGGTTGATTATATTGGAAAGGGCAGCATTTGGTTCTGGAATAGACACACACTCTGGATAAGGGTTTATTTTCCCTGCATGCAGTGCTTCTGCCAAAACTACCATCTGTGGACTTATGGAATGCTTTATTCCAGCAATGATTTGGAGCCGTATGCCTGTGCTCATGGATTTCACTGGTCTTTCCATAATTCCCCATCAGCCTGAAGCAGCTAGCTTGATAGAATGGGAGAATGGCCTTTCGACAACTCAGTTTCAGTGCCAGCTAAGTGGCAGTACCTCAGGGCTGGAGAAATGTCTTCCATCAGGCTCTACATACTTTAACTCATTGTTCAATATATAGTGCTACTTCTCTCATAGCCAGGATTCATGGGTTCAAGAATCAAGAAGTAGAAATGGGAGTGATGACATCAGGGAAATACAAATCAAAACCTCAATGAGATACCACCTCACACCAGTCAAAATGGCTAAAATTAACAAGTCAGGAAATGACAGATGTTGGCGAGGATGCAGAGAAAGGGGAACCCTCCTACACTGTTGGTGGGAATGCAAGCTGGTGCAGCCACTCTGGAAAGCAGTATGGAGGTTCCTCAAAAAGTTGAAAATAGAGCTACCATACGACCCAGCAATGGCACTATTGGGTATTTACCCCAAAGATACAAATGTAGTGATCCGAATGGACACAATCACCCCAATGTTTATAGCAGCTATGTCCACAATAACCAAACTATGGAAAAAGCCTAGATGTCCATCAACAGATGGATGGATAAAGAAGATGTGGTATATATATACAATGGAGTATTATGCAGCCATCAAACAAACCAAAATCTTTCCATTTGCAATGATGTGGATGGAACTAGAGGGTATTATGCTAAGCGAAATAAGTCAATCAGAGAAAGACAAATACATGATCTCACTGATATGAGAATTTGAGAAACAAGACAGAGGATCATAGGGGAAGGGAGGGAAAAATGAAACAAGACAAAACCAGAGAGGGAGACAAACCATAAGAAACTCTTAATCTCAAGAAACAAACTGAGGGTTGCTGGAGTGGAGGGGGTTGGAGGGACGGGGTAGCTGTGTGATGGACATTGGGGAGGGTAGGTACTATGGTGAGCGTTATGAATTGTGTAAGACTGATGAATCACAGACCTGTACCCCTGAAACAAATAATGCATTATATGTTAATAAAAATTAAAAAAAAAAAAAAAAAGAAATGGGAGTGGCACCACCAGGAATCCACTAGAAAAATTTTTGCTTCCTCTTTCTGGAACTTATGCTCTGTTGGTCCAGAGACCCTTGTTCCAAAGGGAGAAATACTTCTATCAGGAGACACAACAATGATTCCTTGAAATGGAATTTAAGACTACAGCCTGGCAACTTTGGGCTCCTCATGCCTCTGAATCAGCAGGCAAAGAAGAGACTTACTGTGCCAGCTAGAGTGATTTCTTGTCATTTTCTTGGGGGGAATTGGGCTGCTACTACACCGTGGAGGTAAAGAAGGGTATATATCTGAAATACAGTCTATCTCTTACAGTATCCTTAACCAACTGAGCCACCCAGGCGCCCCTACTCTTACAGTATCCTTAGATGACAATGTACTGTGATTAAAGTCAAGGGAAAACTATAACAACTCAATTCAGGCAGGAATTCTAAGGAATTCAGAGAAAAATGAAGACTTGGATACTCCACCAGACAAAAACCCACAACAATCTGAGGAACTTGCTGAGAGCAAAGGAAATATGGAATGGGTAGTGGAAGAATGTACCAGTTACAACCACAGTGACCAGTTTCAGAAATGAAGACAGTAATGCTTCTGAGCATCTCTTCCTATTTAGTTATGAATATGTTTGTATATGTGTATACATATATAGTAAATCTTTGTTTTCTTCTTCCATTGTTACCTGACAAAGGATGATTTAATAATAGTTTATATCTCAGTAATTATAAGTATATATAATCATATTTCGGTAATTAAACTATAAGATATCAAAGAGAAAAGTGAGCATCACCCAAGGACTTTGCATCTTCTTCTGACGAAGGGGTTAGCGCATTTTCAGCTGTACACAAGTTAGTTATGCCATGTTAGGTGGAAGTACGACTCTATTATCTCTATTTGTAGATTAAGAATGGTTTCAGAAGATCTGTATTTGTGCCAAATTGACAGATTGTCAATTGTGATGTTCAATTTTATGTGTCAACTTGGCTAAGATACCATCTCCAGTTATTCAAACATGAATCTAGTTGTTGCTGTGAAGGTATGTTTGTAGATACTATGATTATCTCCAGTTAGTTGAATTTAAGGAGATTATCCCTAATAATATGGGTGAGCTTATCCAATTAGTTGAAAGGACTTAGTAGTAGAATTGGAGTATTCTTGAAGAAAAAGAAATTGTAGCTGTGGACAGCAATGCCATCTCCTGCCTGAGAGTTTCCTACCCTGTGGATTCCAGACTAGCCTTGCCACCCTTCAAAGTAGTGTAATCCAATTCTTAGAGATAGATCTATTACATATCCTACAGGTTCTATATCTATGGTGGAAATCTGACTAATGTTCCAAGATTCTTTGTTTGTTTGTTTGTTTTGTTTCATTATTTCTGTGTAGAGAACTCTCTTTTGCTAATTCTTTTAGAGTAGGTCTGCTGGTAACAATTTTTCTTAGTTTTCTTTCATCTGAGAATGTCTTGATTTCCCTTACATTACTAGGAGGATATTTTCTCTGGGCATAGAATTATGAATTGATTGTTTCTTCCTTTCACCCCTTAAAAATATTATGGCACTACTTATTGGCATATTTGATTTCTGATGAGAAGCTAAGTATCTGAATTATTTTTCCCCATAGGTAAGGGTTTGTTTCCTTATTCTTTCTTTTGAGATTTCTTCTCTGTCTTTACTTTCCATAAGTTTGACTGATACATGTTGTGTTTTTTCCTTTCTTTCTTTCTTTCTTCTTTCTTTCTTTCTTTCTTTCTTTCTTTCTTTCTTTCTTTCTTTCTTTCTTTCTTTTTCTTTCTTTCTCTCTCTTTCTTTCATAGAGAGAGAGGGTGAGTGAAGGGCATAGGGAGAGGTAGAAAGAGAATCTTAAGCAGGCTCCACACCCACACCCAGTGCAGAGTCTGAAATGGGGCTCATGAGACCCTGAGATCATGACCTGAGCTGAAATCAGGAGTCAGAGACTTAACCAACTGAATCACCCAGGAGCCCCCAACTAATTTACTTTTTTAAAAAATTTATGTATGCATAGGTGTATTTTTTTAATTCTCCTGTTTATATACTTAGGCGTGGATTGCTAAATCCTATGGTAATTCAATGTTTAACATTTTGAAGAACTGTCAAATTGTTTTTGAGAGTGGATCCATATTTTACATTCCCACCAGCAATGTTGGAGAGTTCCAATTCCTCCACATCCATGCCAACATTTGTTATTGTCTCACTTTTTATTATAGCTATATTAAAGGTGTAAAATATTATCTCAATGTGGTTTTGATTTATATTTCCCTAATGACAACTGATGTTGAAGATTTTTTCATGTGCTTCACAATTTTTAAAAAAATTATTTTATTTATTTATTTGACAGAGAGAGACATTGAGAGAGGGAACACAAGCAGGGGGAATGGGAGAGGCACTGAATGGGGAGCCTGACTGGGGACTCTATCCCAGGACCCCAGGATCACAACCTGAGCTGAAGGCACACACTTAACAACTGAGCCACTCAGGTGCCACTGTGTTTGGCCATTTGTATAACTTACTTGAAGAAATATTTATTCAAAATTCTTTGCCCATTTTTAAATTTTCTTATTGGTCTTTTTATTGATGATTTGTCAGTTCTTTGTATTTTCTAATACAAGTTCCTTATCAGATATATAATTTTCAAAAATTTTCTCCCATTAAATTGTCTATTCACTTTCTCAATAATGTCTTTGAGGCACAGAGGTCTTTAATTTTGATGAAGTCTATTATCTAATTTTATTGTTGTTGCCTGTTCTTTTGAGGTCTTATCTATGAACCTATCACATATTCAGTGTTGCAAAGATTTACTCATATGCTTTATTTCTAGAGTTTTATCATTTTAGCTCTTACATTTAGGTCCATTTAGTATTAATTTTATATGAGGTGTGAAATAGAAGACCTTTATTTACATGTGGATATCCTACTGGAACAACATTGTCAATTGCAGACTAGTCACTTCTCCATTTAATTGTTATGGCACCTGTGTCCCAAACTAATCCATTATAAATGTAAGGGTTTATTTACTTCTCCTTTCTATTCCATCAGTCTATATGTTTATCTTTATTCTAGTGAAACACATTACTTCGATTACTATAGCTTTGCAGTAAGTTTGTAAATAGAGAAGCATAAGTCCTCCAACTTTATCCTTATGTTCAAGTTTTGTTTGTTTCTTTTTTCTTTTCTTTTCTTTTTTTTTTTTTTTTTTTGCAAAAATGGGCCCTTCAATCTTGAGATCAGCTTGTCAATATCCACAAAAAATTCAGGTGAGATTCTGATAGGGATTGCTTGTACTGAATTTGTAGATATATTTGTGGAGTATGGCCATCTCAACAATATGAAATCTTCTGATTCATAGGCATGAGATGTTTGTACATTTATACTGGTTTTCTCTCAACATTGTTTATAGTATTCAATAGACAAGTCTTGCACTTTTTTTGTTAAATTGATTTCTCATTATTTTATTCTCTTTGATGTTAACAAATGGAATTGTTTTCTAAATCTAATTTTTGCTTTGTTCACTGCTAGCATATGGTTATGCAATTGACTTTTGCACACTGATTTATATCATGCAAACTTTTGAACTCCTTGTTAATTCTAATTGTATTGTTGTGGGTGCCTTAGTAATTTCTGTATACAAAATTACTTCATCTGGAAATGGAGATGATTTTACTTCTTCCTTTCTAATCTGAAGGTCTTTTCTTTTTCTTTTTTTCCTCATTACCCTGGATAGAACCTCTAAGATAATATCGAATAGAAACAGTAAAAACAGACATCGTCTTCTGTGCAAACTTAAGATGAAATTTTTCAGTCTTTTACCCTGAAATGATGTTAGTTGTGAATTTTTAATGAACACACTTTCTCAAGTGGAGGAAGTTCTTTCTTAATCCTAATTTGTTGAGTGTTTTTATCATGATAGGGTATTGAGTTTTGTCAAATACTCTTTCTGTATCTTTTGATCATGATAGGGTATTGAGTTTTGTCAAATACTGTTTCTGTATCTTTTGAGATGATCAGGTTGCTCTTGCTATTTGTTCTGTTATAACAGAATCAGCTCTAAGTTTTATTAAAGATCCCCTGTATGTGATGAGTCATTTTTCTCTTGCAGCTTTCAAGAGTCTCTCTTCAATATTTTCACTATGGCATGTCTGGGATCTGGATCCTACTAGGAATTCTTTGAGTCTCTTAATTGTGTAGGCAAATATATTGCATCAGATTTTGGAAGTTTTCAGACATTACTGTTTGAATATTTTTTCTGCTCCTTTTTACTCCTCTCTTTTTCTGGGACTCCCATTATGCTCAGGTTGGTATGCTTCCTGGCTTCTTACATTTCTCTGAAGCACTGCTCATTTCTTGCCTATTCTTTTGTCTCCCTGGTTTTTAAATCACATAATCTCTACTGAGCTATGCTTAAGTTTGCTGATTCTTTCTTATACCAGTTCAGATTTCCACCTGAGCCCTTCTAGTGGTTTAAAAAAAATATTTCAGTTACTGTGCTTTTCAGCTGCAGAATTTCTACTTCGTTCTCTTATAGCTTTTCTCTGTTGGTATCCTCTACTTGGTAAAATGTTCCTCTGATAAGGAAAATCTGTGTCCTAAGATGGCCAACTGAGCCAGTGAGAGAGTCCAAGTCCTTGCCCCGGGGCTCTTCCAGGTTCTTCTCCCTGCTCTGCTTCCTGCACACCAATCCGGTCCTTCTCCTTGCCACGCTTCGCGCACACACCCAAAGTGCCAAGTATGTGGAAGTAGAAGTGTATAAATTGCCCCCTTTGTTTGTGCTTGGGCCTCAGACCTTTGGAGACCACTCTCTTCTGAGCCCACCGGTGTTAAATAAACCTCCTATTCTACAAGATCTCCGGGTGACGCTTGGTTCTTCCATCGGGCGATCCAGTCCAGGTTCCCTAACACCTCCACTATCCTTTCATTATTCTGACTTGGTTTCCTTTAGTTCATTGAGTCTATTTATAAGAGCTTATTTAAATTTTATGCTTAATGTAAATCTAAACATCTGGGCTCCCTCAGAGGCAGCTTGTACTGGCTTGCTTATTGCCTGATTATGGCCCATGCTTTCTTGATTTTTTTATATCTAATTATATGTTAAAAAGTTCATATTTTAAATAATATAATATGGTAAATAATCTTCCTCCTAGTTTGTTGTTATTTTGTTCCATTCTTCTTATTTGCTCAGTGACTTTTCTTAACAAGATTGCCTGCTTCTCTGGCACTCAGTCGGAGATGTATAAGACAAAAAGAAAACCCGGGGTATTCACCACCAAGTTGTTCTCTGGGTCCTGAGTCCCAAAACTAATCTGCTTTCTTCTTTCCAGCTTCCAGAACCTTCAAGTCTTGTTCTATAGGTAATATCCAGGGATTTTTGTTGGTGTTGTATTTAGAGGAGGAATAGAGAAGTGTATTCTAGATATATTCCATCTACCCAGAAGTTGAAATCTCAATATCATCCACTTTTATCTATTTTGGATATGGAGAATTTACTGGCAATTCAGTGATGATTTTTAAGAAAAATGCAAGGTTACAACTATTATTTCATTAAAAGGAAGAAAAAAATTCTCTCATTTTTATAGATCTTTGAAATATTTATTCAAAAATGACTTACTTGAACAGACCACACCTCTAATACTTTGGTGATTCCAACACTTTATCAATTCCTAATAAACCAAAAGTTTTGCAGGTTTCAAAAGTAAGAGAAAAGCATAGTTTTTAAAGTATTTTTTTACTTTAAGGAATTCAAGATCCTTTTTGTATTGGATTGCTGGGGCTTCCATAACATAATACCACAGACTTGGTGGATTAAAGAAATTTATTTTCTCAAATTCTGGAAGCTAGGAAGTCCAAGATTGAGGTTTCTGTTGAGAGCTCTCTTCCTGGCTTCTGGATAGCCATCTTTTCACTAGATTTTCACATGGCTTTTTGTGGATGCATACGAAGAGAAAAGAGAGAGAGAGAGATTAGCTCCATCCTTATGACCTCATTTAACCTTAATAATCTCCTAAAAAGCATAACTCAAATATAATCACATTGAGGGTTTCAGAGCTTCAACATATGAATTTTGTGGGGCACAATTCAGTTCATAGAACTCTTCTATTTAATTTTGTCCTGGTACCAAACAGGGCTTGGCATATAATATTTACAATAAAATGTTTTCATTAGGTGAATATTGGAATATATGGACGTACCCATGAAAGAATGAATGGATACAACCATGAATGCATCAATGACTAGAAGGACTATTTCTAATCTTCTCCAAAGGTACTTTCTCAGGGTCTCAAAATAATAGTGATCAGTGCCAGGAAATGTGCTGATTGTTTTACACTAAGTATCCTAATTTATCTTCACCTCAACTCTACCAGGAAAGTATCTTACCCTCATTTTATAGGTAAGAGATTTAAGGTTTAAAGAGCTTACATGATTTATTCAAGATCACACATATATCAGTTGTAGAACACCATGACTTAAATACAAATCTGAGTCCAAAACCCACAAAGCTATTACTATATGTTCTCTCTTAGGTCAAATCCTATGAGAGCTACAGCTATGTACCTTATCAACACATAAATTAAATCATGAATATAGAGTAAAGGTAACTCTAATTCTAACATTTTAAGAAGCCTCCAAATTTAATTCCTTTTACATAACTCTATAGCATGTTCAGTAATATCAAACTGATCTTTTATTTAGTTTGGTAGAGAGGCAAAACATTGAATTCCAACAAACCAATATTTTAGGCTCCAGTGGGCTTGGTTTATGAAGAAGCCTCAGTGGAACCCTGGGAGCATGAAGGAAGAAGGGCAGAAAGTTAGGTCAGAAGGTGAAGGCACTGGGGAAAATGCCAAAGGGAATAAATAGGGCAGGATATTGACTGCTCTCTCTTCGGAATTTTTTAAAAGTATTCAGGGATGGAAATATTAGCACTGACTTGGACTTTATTCCCCAGCCTCGAGAAGAGAGCATTTCTTGCTGATTAACTTTACTCAGTTTAAGAGTATGAGAGACAAGCTGTATTATAAATAAATATTAGTCTGGAATTTAACCATATTCCAGTCAATCAGTAATGGTTTTTCATGCCTACTGTATAATGTTTAAATGCATTATGGTTACTTTTTGTCTTGCAGACTGATTTTTCTAAGTAGGAATTTCTTTAAGTGTATGTTTCAAACAAGAGTCAGGTGAGATCACACTCAAGTATTGGTAGAGGAAGAGATGGGAAATCAACTGTGCTTCACTCACAAGTGGGATAGTCCACACACATAGGTATATACATGGTGTCTGGTGGGAGGACAATTTCTAGCAGATGTAGGTCTGAGGAGTGGTTTCCAGCAGTGTTTTAGGAAGCATGCATCTGAACAGCAACGGCAACCTCACTGGACCTGGGACTTTTTATCACCCACCACCTGGCAGGCTTCCCCAGGTAAGGGACCAGTCACTCCTTGCATCAAACATCCAGGGAAAGTTGAGATGAGCATCTGAGAGTGAAGAATGATTTTTCTGGTCCTGGGCTGACTACAAACTTAGCCACTTTGGGCCATTTTTTTTTAATTGAATGATCCCATTTCCATTTACCTCTTCTCCAAAAAGAGGCATGGAGGGCTAAAAATTGTACCAGGACAGGTCAAATTATACCAAATAAAAATAAAGGTATTTATAATACGAATACACTGATGTGTGAACCAACAGCTTCTTTATGTCATCGTAGCAATGATTTGTCTGTGATTCCACTACCTCTTTCCATGGACTTTCAGAGGGTTGAACTTGCCTTCCTTCCAGGGAGCCGCTAGCTTATTTCCGGGGGGGGGGGGGGCGGGGGGGACAAGGTCGTTAAAAGATTTTATTTATTTATTTGACAGACAGAGAGAGAGAGCACAAGCAGGGGGAGCAGCAGAGGGAGAGGGAGAAGCAGACTCCCTGCAGATCAGGGAGCCCAATATGGGGGCTGGATTCCAGGACCCTGGGATCATGACCTGAGCTGAAGGAAGATGCTTAACTGACTACCCAGGTGCCCCAACAACCTTATTTTTTTTTTAAATTGTGTATAGCTTGTTTGGTTTCCTGTGCATCCCATAACCCTACAAGGGGTCTGGCTATGTCTTCTTCCTTCTATCCCCTAAGGACAGTGAATGCACACCACACACACACAGGATTGGACCACCGCCGAGAAGCAAGTAGCCCTCAGTGCTCAGGTCATTTGATGTGAACCTGACCATAAGAAAAGGCAGTTGAGAAATAACAAAGCTCCTTGTTATTTTGTTGGCATTTTTTTTTTTTCTTAAATCACCTTTTCTAAACCTTAGCCTCAATAGTTACTCTTGATCTTTGCCTTTATCTTGTTTATCTAAAACCAATACTGAGCCCTGCTCACATCAATCAATGCTGCTCCCAGAATGATGACAAAGGACTCCCAATTCTCTTGTTTAACAGCTTATTCAACACCTATTGCCTTTGGAGACCTTTTAAGATCTACACTTCCTGACTTCATGGCTACCAATCTGCTAAGGTAAAAAAAGAGACAGTTTAGTTGAAAAATAGAGCTAGAGTGCCCCACTTTTATAATGGTAAGAGTAGTGGGTATGGCAAGAAAGGCCACATTCCTGAAGGAGATGGGGAGACTTGGAAACAGAAATTCAAGATTTAAATCCCCCAATTATTGGACTAAAGAGAAAAGTTCCACAAAGTCTAAGTAATCCATACCTTGCTAATCTAGAATTGATAATAAATAAGACAGAGATTGGACTGAAACAAATCTTTGCTGGACAAATTATCAATGTACACAAAATAGTAGGCAAGAATATTTATTTAAGGGGAAAATTTCAAACACTTAGGAGGCATGTATTTGCATATAATAATGGAATTATTTGTATATGCAAACCGAAGATCATGGAAGCCGCCCCTCTTTCCAGAGAAGGCACTATGTGTATCAGAAAATAGAAGACCCTGCTTTTCTTTGAAAATAAATTTTGTAGCTCTGTTGCAATTATTAAAGTAGATAGGCTTTTCTTCCTAATTAATCCAAATTAGTCTAGTTTTACAATATTTTGTATTGATTATATAATAATCTGTAAGCAAATTAATAGCATAAACCTACACAAACACACAGACACACACACATGCACACGCACACACACACACTCACTGTACAATTCCAGGACCAAATGCTTCTACTACAACCTTTTTGTTAATGCCGTCAATAAATCATATTCTACAGTACAGAACCGTGAAGGCGTAATCATGTCCTATCAAATATGGAGAGACGAGACCAACATGGGGTCAAATACTGATGCCTATGAGACTTTCCAGTGGCCTACAAACTCACTTAAACTTACTCCTCAGTTTGCATGTCTCAACATATGCATAGAAATTTTTTTATAGGGGCGTCTGGGTGGCTCAGTCGTTGAGCGTCTGCCTTCGGCTCAGGTCATGATCTCAGGGTCCTGGGATTGAGCCTGCTTCTCCCTTTCGCTCTGCTTCCCCCTCATGCACACAGGCACACACTTTCCCTTTCTCTCTCAAATAGAATATTTTTTTAAAAAATTAACAAATTAGGGATGCCTGGGTGGCTCAGGTCATGATCCCAGGGTCCTGGGATCGAGCTCCACATCGGGCTCCCTGCTCAGCAGGAAGCCTGCTTCTCCCTCTCCCACTCCCCCTGCTTGTGTTCTCCCTCTCCCTGTCTCTCTCTCTGTCAAATAAATAAATAAAATCTTTAAAAAAAAAGAAATTTTTTATAGATTACAAAATTGCCGCACTATATGCATGTTATGTAAACAATAGAATGAATAGAGAACTAAGAATTAAAAAAAAATAGAGGATTTATTTTGTTTATTCACAGTCTAAATAACTTTTTTCATTAACTAAAATTACAAATAGAATAGCTAAAACAGAAATAGTCCTTCTCTTTCAAAGTCTGCAGAAATTTGAAGGTCTGTCTCCAAGTTCAGTTTATTCCAATTACCCAGTTACAATGGTTGTCGTAGTTGAAAAAAAACTCACAGAAGCTTGCCACATTCTGTCAGTATCATCTGCCAATTATACAAAAGTTGGTATTGAAATCCAACAGATGTATGCTCTGTTTTGTCAATCAGTTCATTGTGCAGACTAATCAAAAGGTGTTACATTTTTATATGCTCAATAAATGGGGCTAAAACCCACTGAGATTGTAATTTGAATGATGTTCTCAAGCAATTAGAAAAATTATGTCTCCAAGATTTTGTCTCTGTGTGTGAGGTGTGCACATGGTGAAAATTCATATGTGCACACATATCATTTGATAAACATGTGATACACATTACATAACAGTGAAAACTTTTCCAAGTGTTCTTCTTCAAAATATCATCTCATCCTCACCTCAGGTGTGTCTCTTGAGTTCTTTTTCTTATACATTTACATTATTATTTTTCAATATCAAGTGTGTTTTAGGAGTTGTTTTTTAAAAACACTTGTCCATTTTATAAAAGTTAATTAACGACAGATTTATGTATATTATGCATGAACTTAACCAAGAGCATGTGTGAATTGCAGTATCTTGTGGTATGCTAAAAATGAATACAAGTCAGGCTTCTTCCTAGAGACCTACCTTGCCTGGTCAGATAAAAGGTAAGAACCCTGGTGCTGACCCACATATAAGATATTAATAACATTTAATTTTTTTTGAAGAAAAACAATCACGCATTTTAATGTATTTTTCCCACATTTGAGTGTATCTTCTTGGCACCCCTGATGTATGTGCACCCTTCTTTGAAGAACACAGATTTAAATAAATGCTTATGGTCAGCTCCCATAGAAGAGTCTGCTTTTTCTGTCCTAACTTCCTGTAAAACAACACTTCAGCATAGGAAAATAAATGATGCAGATTTCCTAAAACAATATAAAAATGTGAAGAATTTAAAAAAAAAATTGTACTTGGCATTAGTTACCCAAAGCATGGTTTCCCTACTTCTCCAAATGTATGTTTATTGTTGACATTTTTTTTGGGTTCTGACAAATATCAAACATAGAGTAAAAGCCAGAAGACAAATAAGATCACTGATTTGCAAATACATTTTTTTAAATTTTAATTTATTATGTTATGTTAATCACCATACATTACATCATTAGATTTTGATGTAGTGTTCCATGATTCATTGTTTGTGTATAACACTCAGTGCACCATTCAATATGTGCCCTCTTTAATACCCATCACCAGACTAACCTATCCACCCACCCCCTCCCCTCTAGAACCCTCAGTTGGTTTCTCAGAGTCCATAGTCTCTCTTGTTTCATCTCCCCCTCCGATTTCCCCCCCTTCATTTTTCCCTTCCTACTTTTTTTTTTCTTAACATATAATGTATTATTTGTTTCAGAAGAACAGGTCTGTGATTCATCAGTCTTACACAAGTCACATCCTCAACATAGCACATACTCTCCCCAATGTCTATCACCCAGCCACCCCATCCTTCCCACCCCCCACCACTCCAGCAACTCTCAGTTTGTTTCCTGAGATTAAGAATTCCTCATATCAGTGAGATCATATGATAATGTCTTTCTCTGACTGACTTATTTCGCTTAGCGTAATACCCTCTAGTTCCATCCACGTCATTGCAAATGGAAAAATTTCCCTTTTTTGATGGCTACATAATATTCCACTGTATATATACACCGCATCTTCTTTATCCATTCATCTATTGAGAGACATCTTGGGTATTTCCATAGTTTGGCTATTGTGGACATTGCTGTTATAAACATTGGGGTGCACATACCCCTTCGGATCACTACATTTGTATCTTTGGGGTAAATACCCAGTAGTGCAATTACTAGGTCATAGGGTAACTATATTTTCAACTTTTTGAGGAACCTCCATACTGTTTTCCAGAGTGGCTGCACCAGCTTGCATTCCCATCAACAGTGGAGGGTTCCCCTTTCTCCATATCCTCGCCAACATCTGTTGTTTCCTGACTTGTTAATTTTAGCCATTCTGACTGGTGTGAGGTGGTATCTCATTGAGGTTTTGATTTCGATTTCCCTGATGCCAAGCGATGTTGACCACTTTTTCATGCGTCTGTTGGCCATTTGGATGTCTTCTTTGGAAAAATGTCGTTTATGTCTTCTGCCCATTTCTTGATTGGATTATTTGTTCTTTGGGTGTTGTGTTTGATAAGTTCTTTATAGATTTTGGATACTAGCCCTTTATCTGATATGTCATTTGCAAATATCTTCTCCCATTCTGTCGGTTGTCTTTTGGTTTTGTTGACTGTTTCCTTTGCTGGGCAAAAGCTTTTTATCTTGATGAAGTCCCAATAGTTCATTTTTGCCCTCGCTTCCCTTGCCTTTGGAGATGTTTCTAGGAAGAAGTTGCTGCAGCTGAGGTCGAAGAGGTTGCTGCCTGTGTTCTCCTTTAGGATTTTGATGGACGCCTGTCTCACATTGAGGTCTTTCAACCATTTTGAGTCTATTTTTGTGTATGGTGTAAGGAAATGGTCGAATTTCATTCTTCTGAATGTGGCTGTCCAATTTTCCCAAAACCATTTGTTGAAGAGAGTGTATATTTTCCACTGGACATTCATTTCGCTTTGTTGAAGATGAGTTGACCATATAGTTGAGAGTCCATTTCTGGGCTCTCTATTCTGTTCCATTGATCTATGTGTCTGTTTTTGTGCCAGTACCATACTGTCTTGATGATGACAGCTTTGTAATAGAGCTTGAAGTCCGAAATTGTGATGCCATCAGCTTTGTTTTCTTTTTCAACATTCCTCTGGCTATTCGGGGTCTTTCCTGGTTCCATACAAATTTTAGGATTACTTGTTCCATTTCTTTGAAATAAGTGGATGGTATTTTGATAGGGATTGCAGTAAAGGTGTAGGTTGCTCTAGGTAGCATTGACATCTTCACAGTATTTGTTCTTCCCATCCATGAGCATGGAACGTTTTTCCATTTCTTTGTGTCTTCCTCAATTTCTTTCATGAGTATTTTATAGTTTTCTGAGTACAGATCCTTTGCCTCTTTGGTTAGATTTATTCCTAGGTATCTTATGGTTTTGGGTGCAACTGTAAATGGGATTGACTCCTTAATTTCTCTTTATTTGGTCTTTTTGTTGGTGTATAGGAATGCCACTGATTTCTGTACATTGATTTAATATCCTGCCACTTTACTGAATTCTTGTACGAGTTCTAGCCGTTTTGGGGTGGAGTCTTTTGGATTTTCCACATAAAGTATCGTATCATCTGCAAAGAGTGAGAGTTTGACTTCTTTGCTGATTCAGATGGCTTTTATTTATTTTTGTTGTCTGATTGCTGTGGCTAGGACTTCTAATACTATGTTGAATAGCAGTGGTGATAGTGGACATTCCTGCAGTGTTTCTGACCTTAGGGGGAAAGCTCTCAGTTTTTCCCCATTGAGAATGATAATTGCTATGGGTTTTTCATAGATGGCTTTTATGATATTGAGGTATGTACCCTCTATCCCTATACTCTGAAGAGTTTTGATCAAGAAAGGATGCTGTACTTTGTCAAATGCTTTTTCTTCTTCTATTGAGAGGATCATATGGTTCTTGTTCTTTCTTTGATTAATGTATTGTATCACATTGATTGATTTGTGGATGTTGAACCAAGCTTGCAGCCCAGGGATAAATCCCACTTGGTCGTGGTGAATAATCCTTTTAATGTACTGTTGGATCCTATTGGCTAGTATTTTGGTGAGAATTTTTGCATCCATGTTCATCAGGGATATTGGTCTGTAGTTCTCCTTTTTGATGGGGTCTTTGGTTTTGGGTTCAAGGTAATGGTGGCCTCATAAAATGAGTTTGGAAGTTTTCCTTCCATTTCTATTTTTTGGAACAGTTTCAGAAGAATGGGTATTAATTCTTCTTGAAATGTTTGGTAGAATTACCCTGGGAAGCCATCTGGCCCTGGGCTTTTGTTTGTTGGGAGATTTTTGATGACTGCTTCAATTTCCACAGTGGTTATTATAGGTCTGTTCAGGTTTCCTATTTCTTCCTAGTTCAGTTTTGGTAGTTGATACATCTCTAGAAATGCATCCATTTCTCCCAGATTATCTAATTTGCTGGCATATAGTTGCTCACAATATGTTCTTAAAATTGTTTTTATTTCTTTGGTGTTGGTTGTGATCTCTTTCTTTCATGATTTTATTTATTTGGGGCATTTCTCTTTTCTTTTTGATGAATCTGGCCAGGGGTTTATCAATCTTATTAATTCTCTCAAAGGACCAGCCCCTAGTTTCATTGATCTGTTTTACTGTTCTTTTGGTTTCTATTTCATTGATTTCTGCTCTGATCTTTATGATTTCTCTTCTCCTGCTGGGTTTAGGCTTTATTTGCTGTTCTTTCTCCAGCTCCTTTAGGTGCAGGGTTAGGTTGTATATTTGAGACCTTTCTTGTTTCTTGAGAAAGGCTTGTATTGCTATATACTTTCCTCTTAGGACTGCCTTTGCTGCATCCCAAAGATTTTGAATAGTTGTGTTTTCATTTTCATTGGTTTCTATAATTTTTTTAAATTTTTCTTTAATTTCCTGGCTGACCAATTCATTCTTTAGTAGGATGCTCTTGAGCCCCCATGTATTTGAGTTCTTTCCGACTTTCCTCTTGTGAGTGAGTGCTAGTTTCAAAGCATTGTGGTCTGAAAATAGGCAGGGAATGATCCCAATCTTTTGGTACTGGTAGAGACCTGATTTTGACCTAGGATGTGAACTATTCTGGAGAACATTCCATGGGACTAGAGAAGAATGTGTATTTTGTTGCTTTGGTATGGAATGTTCTGAATATATCTGTGAAGTCTTTTTGGTCCAGTGTGACATTTCAAGTCTTTATTTCCTTATTGGTCTTTTGCTTAGATGATCTGTCTATTTCAGTGAGGGGAGTGTTAAAGTCCCCTACTATTATTGTATTGTTGTCTAGGTGTTTCTTTGCTTTTGTTATTAATTGGCTTATATAATTGGCGGCTCCTATGTTAGGGGCATAGATATTTACAATTGTTAGATCTTGTTGCATAGACCCTTTAAGTATGATGTAGTGTCCTTCCTCATCTCTTATTACAGTCTTTGATTTAAAATCTAACTTGTCTGATATAAGGATTGCCACCCCAACTTTCTTTTGGTGTCCATTAGCATAGTAAATGGTTTTCCACCCCCTCACTTTCAATCTGGGGGTGTCTTTGGGTGTAAAATGAGTCTCTTGCAGACAGCATATTGATGGGTCTTGTTTTTTTTTTATCCAGTCTGATACCCTGTGTCTTTTGATTGGGGCATTTAGCCCATTTACATTCAGGGTAACTACTGAAAGATATGAATTTAGTGCCATTGTATTGCCTGTAAGGTGACTGTCACTGTATATTGTCTGTGTTCCTTTCTGGTCTATGTTACTTTTAGGCTCTCTCTTTGCTTAAAGGACTCCTTTCAATATTTCTTGTCGGGTTGGTTTTGTATTTGCAAATTCCTTTAGTTTTTGTTTGTCCTGGAAGCTTTTTATCTCTCCTTCTATTTTCAATGACAGCCTAGCTGGATGAAGTATTCTTGGCTGCATATTTTTCTCATTTAGTGCTCTGAATATATCCTGCCAGTCCTTTCTGGCCTGCCAGGTCTCTGTGGATAGGTCTGTTGCCAATCTAATGTTTCTACCATTGTAGTTTACAGATTGCTTGTCCCGAGCTGCTTTCAGGATTTTCTCTTTGTCTCTGAGACTCGTAATTTTTACTATTAGATGTCGGGGTGTTGACCTATTTTTATTGATTTTGAAGGGGGTTCTCTATGCCTCCTGGATTTTGATGCCTGTTTCCTTCCCCAAATTATGGAATTTTTCTGCTATAATTTGCTCCAATATACCTTCTGCCTCTCTCTCTTTTTTCTTCTTCTGGGATCCCAATTATTCTAATACTGTTTTGACTTGGTATCACTTATCTCTCAAATTCTGCCCTCATGATCCAGTAGTTGTTTATCTTTCTGTTTCTCAGCTTTTTTATTTTCCATCATTTGGCCTTCTATATCCCTAATTCTCTCTTCTGCCTCATTTATCCTAGCAGTTAGAGCCTCCATTTTTTATTGCACCTCATTAATAGCCTTTTTGATTTTGACTTAGTTAGATTTTAGTTCTTTTACTTCTCCAGAGAGGGTTTCTCTAATATCTTCCATGCTTTTTTCAAGCCCAGCTAGTATCTTTAAAATCGTCATTCTGAACTCTAGTTCTGACATCTTACTAATGTCCGTATTGATTAGGTCCCTGGCAGTCGGTACTGCCTCTTGTCCTTTTTTTCTGAGGTGATTTTTTCCATCTTGTCATTTTGTCCAGAGGACAATAGATGAATGAGAGAACAAAATACTAACAGGGTAACAAGGACCCCAGAGAAATATACACTAAACAAATCAGAAGAGACCTGAAACTGAAGGAAAAGAAAGGGAAAGAAAGAAAAAAGAAAAAAAAAAAAGCAAAAGATAAAAAAAAAAAAACAGAATATGGTCAAATATGATCAGGCTGGTTCACAGATCAGTGCCACATGCTAGATTTGGGGCGTATTTTGATCTGTTAGAAGAAAGTGCCTCCCAAAATTTTAAAGAAAGAAAAACTTATATATGTACAAAAATAACGGCAAATACAATGAAGGGATGGAATATGACTGTGAAGATGAAAATTATTAAATATTTTATAAAAGGAATTGATAAGATGTTAGTTGGAAAAAAAAAAAGAAGAAGAGGAATTAAAGAAAAAAAAAAAGGGAGCGAATGTGACCAGGCAGGAGACTAGAACAAAGCCATACACTAGAGATTTAGGGTATATTTTGGTCTGTTAGAAGAAACTGTATTCCAAAACTTTAAAGAGAGAACAACTTATATATATATATATACCAAAAATAAGATTATTTACTGTGAAAGGATAGAATATGACTCTAAAAATGAAAAATAAAAAGATTTTTAAAAAAGGGATTGAGAAGATGTTGGTTGAAAAAAGGAAAAAGAAAAATTCAAAAAGAAAAAAAAGGAAAGGAAAAAAAGAAAATTAAAAAAATTAACTTTGAAAGACTAAAGAATCATGGTAAAAAAGCCATGGATTCTATGTGCCTTATTCCCCTGGCACTGGAGTTCTGCCATTCTCATTGATCAGTAAACTTGGTCTTGGCTGGCTGTTCTCACTGATCTTCTGGGGGAAGGGCCTGTTGCCATAGTTCTGAAATGTTTTTGCCGGAGGCGGAATTGCCCCGCCCTTGCCCACTCCGGGCTAAGTAATCTGCTCGGGTTTGCTCTCTGGAGGTTTTGTTCCCTGCAAGCTTTCCGTACAGCTTTGGAGGCCAAGAGTGAAAATGGCGGCCTCCCAATCTCCGCCCCGGAGGAGCCGAGAACTCAGGGCCCCACTCCTCAGTGCGCCCCCAGAGAAAAGCAGTCAATCACTCCCTTCTCCCCGGTCTCCAGCCGCACTCCGTGCTCAGCCGGCCTGTGACCGTGCATTTCTATCTCTGGCACCCAACCCCGTGCGGAGTCTCCAAACCCAGCAGATCCCTGCAGTGCGCTCCCGTGCTGCTCCTCCCAGGGGAGGAAGGGGAGTCTCCCCGTATCTGCCGCTTGTTGGGTCCCTGCTGGAGGAGCAGGGGCCCGACTGTGCCTCAGATCACAGTTTATGGCCACCCCGAGCTGAGAGCCCACGCCTGGGCTCCGCCTCTGCAGCCGGCTTCCCTGCTCCGATACCTGGGAGCTCTGCCACACTCAGGCACCCCCGGTCTTTCTGTGACCCCGAGGCTCCTGAGACCACACTGTCTCAGCGAGGGTTCCACCCCCAGCTTAGCCACTGGAGCGATGTCCCTCAGCAGAGCTGACTTCTAAAAGTTCCGATTTTGGGCTCCGCGGCTCTATCACTTGCCAGAAGTGGCTGACGGAGGCCCCTCCCCCGCCGTCTATCCTCCCGAATATCGCCTCTGATTCACTTCTCCTCACGTCCTACCTTCCAGAAAGTGGTCGCTTTTCTGTTCAGAGTTGCTGCTATTCTTTTCTTCGATCTCCTGTTGAGTTCGTAGGTGTTCAGAATGGTTTGATCCCTATCCAGCTGAATTCCTGGGACCAGACGAAATCCAGGTCTCCTACTCCTCCACCATCTTGCTCTGCAAATACTTTTTAAAAAGTCTTTTTTTCCTCTTTAGAACATATCCATTCTTTCTGTCAGTCTCCAAAAACAATTAAGAATCTACTTCTCAGTGACCCAACAACTTGATTTATTCTAAACAATTGATTCTTTTCACTTTAATGAAATATTTCAAAGTGTTCATAAAATCACAATGGAAACACCTCAGTGTCCATGTCTTCTTTTAGCACAGATAAAAACTTAAATAATGAAGACAATAATGTAGATTCTCAAAATGGTTTTAACCCTATTCATCTTCTCTATCACTGAATGCCGCCATCAGTGAAATTGTTGCCTCATGAATTGTTTAATTCTTTTTCTCCCATTTCCATATATTATTCTCCCAAGTATCAGAAATAAAAAGTTGCCATCCTCAGGCATAACATTGTCAGTTGTACCCATGTTATTGTAATACTAGAAATGACCAGAGCCTTGGTCAGATGCTGGCTTAACATTTTTTTGCAAGTCAAAATATGGGGAGTGGGTAAATTATTCCCATGATAGAATTTCAAGGCAGTGCAATTTCATCTCCATTGGAGTTCCCAGCATGTGTAACAAAAGCGAAACAGAACAAATCTGTTCTCCATCAACACAAGGTTAATTTTTTTTCTAATTGGTAGAGAAAAAAAAAAAATCTCATTTGACTGCCCCATATTTCATTCCAAATTAAAGCATAACAGCCCAGCATCATCACTTCTGGCAAGCTATCTTTTATTGGACATGCAGTGAGTAGGATTTCCCTTCATAGTCTTGTTTTCTTTACTTTCTTAATCACAAATACAAATACACATTTGAAGAAATAATGTACAGTTTTGGCTCTATCAATGAATGGACTGAGTTTCCAAAGGTTTTGTGCAGCTGAGTATCCTCACATGATCATACGTATTGATTTAAGTCCCAGGAAAGCAGAGAACGCTTGATTTAATAGAAAACATACCGTGAAACATCTATCACATGTGTCCATGTTTACATTTAGAGTGTTCGGTGACCACTGAGATAAAGGGACATACGTGCCATCATCTGCTATGATAGAAAGGGGGTGTGATGCAGGGTCAAGTAGCCTGTACTTGAGTAGTAAATTTTGTAAAAGTGAAACAAAACAAAACAAATAGCTCGTAGAGTAAATCTCTAAAAGGACATGAAAATAATTACATTTTTTTCATTGGGTTGTGGTGTGGATTGTGCATGTGCAAGTCTACACTTCACCCATTTATTCAATGAACAGTTTTGTTTTTTTTTTTTACTTTTTATTTTATTTTATTCTTTTACAACATAAACTCAACGAACCTTTATTGAGCACCTCCTACACCCTAGAATCTCTGCTAGGTACTAGGGTAAAGATATGAATGTTATATAGTCCCTGCCATTGAGGGACTGTTCAGCTGTTTTTAATCACTAGAACTAAAAATGTAGTGGTTACAGGCAGCCGCTGTGGTCAAAGTAGCAGATGACACTGACTTCAGCAAAGATAGAAAAGCATTTCTTCAGGGCACCTGGGTGGCTCAGATGGTTAAGCATCTGCCTTCAGCTCAGGTCATGATCCCAGGGTCTCAGGATCAAAACCCACATCGGGCTCCCTGCTCAGTGGGGAGTCTGCTTCTCCCTCTGCCTCTGCCTGCTGCCCCCCACCCCCGCTTGTGTGCTCTTTCTCTCTCTGTCAAATAAATAAATAAAATCTTTTTTAAAAAGCATTTATTCATTCATCAACATGCACTGATTGAATGGCTCCTGGATGATCAAGACATAAAGACAATGTAATATCTTCCCTCAAAGAGTTCAGTAGGGAAGAATGGCGGGTAAAAGAGTTGCCATATCCTTCAGTAATGGCTTAAGAGCTACCACCTGTTATGGAGCATTAAAGGTCAACCAGTTAAGTCTTGCCCGAGGAAGTGATATGAGAATAGTCCCCTTCACAGGGTAGAAACTGGGTTAGAGCAGGGGGGTGGCCTGGAAGGGCATGGAGTGCCAGAGTTTCTGGAAGCAGCGTGAAGTAGAGGGAGGACAGGTGGTGGCTGGAGATGGAGAGAGGAGTGAGAATTCAAGACCAGGATAGTCCAGAGATTTGGGGAAAGCATTCGCTACCCATCTCCGGAAGTAGCTGCCACACACTGAAGGATTTTAAAGAGAAGCATTACCTTTTTTTCCTGTGCTAGGGGAATGGGAATTATCTCTACCTCATGTGGGTCTTGAGGGATGATGCCTGTGGCCAGTCTCCACCAGCCCGGGGCCTGTGGGAGGAAAAGGGAAATATGCCCGGACAGTCATGACAGGGGCTCTTTGGGGTCTGGGGCAGCATCCTTGAACGTTAGATCTCCATGTGGTGGCAATTGGGGATGGGAGTGTTCATACAACCCTGGGGACGCAGCACCAGTCTCAAAGAGCTCCAAGGTCCCCCTGTTTCTTTTCATTGTTCTGGCACTTAAGATGACTCCAAGACTCTACCAGAGCTTTCTAAATGTAGAGAAGAGTAGGAGAAAGTTTTCACAGTGAGCCTACACCAATAGGCTATACACCTTAGGTCCATTAACATATCAATTAAGATGTACAATAAATGCTCAAGGAACACTTTTCACATGACAACATCTGTGTAAGAAGTCAGGGCGGCACTTCTCAATGTATTCTCCTTGCATAGGAATCCCCCGGAATCTTGCGAACTGGTAGGCTTGGGACAGAGCCCAAGATTCTGTATTTCCAACAAATTCCCAATTGATGCTGAGGCTGCCAATCCAGGGACCAAACCTCCAGAAGTAAAAACAAAACAAAACAAAACAAAAAAGCAAAACAACACAAAACAAAACCCCAAAAAGCAGTTTATAAACAGTATATATGGTCCTTGCTGATGTGGAACTGATAATCTTAATGGTTACACAGATAATAAATAAATTTGCAATGTGGGGTGGGAGATGTTATCATGCTGGGAGACACAGGTACTCTGTGAACCATACCAATAATTGCAAACATGCAGTTGTCATGGGACACTCCTCTTTAACACTTTTTGTTTTTTAACTCATGAGGGAAGTATGTGCGCTTCAAAGCTTGAAACTAGAAAGACTATTCTCCCTCAGTTGTGCTTCTTTCAAGATCAAAAAACAATTTGCAACATAAAACTCAATTAGAAGAAACACAATATGGTCCTGGGGTAAAAGAGAGAAGGAAAAAACAAGTGTGTGCCGACTCTGAGAGTCAGAGCAAGAAAACGTTACTCTTTTTCCCCCTCTCCTTTCTTTGTGCATTTTTCCTCCGCACTATTCACATTGATTTCTGCTGTAGGCGGATTTGACTAACAACTCTTGAACCGAGAACTATGGTGATTACTCATAAGTCTTATTAGCAAAAAAGAAACTCAAATTCCCCAGTCTCTTTCTCGCAGACTAACCTATTTGGGGAAATCTGTGGGGTCAGGGCTATGGATAGTCTGCACCACAATATGAAAGGGAGGATTTCTAATTGGGAGCTATATTTTTTATTCAGAATGTGTTTGAGACAAAGCTATTCTAGAGTCTATCAGGATAGAATCATAAAGACAACTTTTCACTGAAAATAGTTTTATCACAGACATCATTCTTTTTTTTCCATAAATAAAAGTATGTCTGTGTCTACATTTGTATATAAAATAAGCATATAATTCCCAGAATCTGCTTTTGAGATATACTTGACTATCAGTCTGGCTAGTTTCTACTATCACTTTGTTTTCATCACAAAGTACTATTATCTGGTATATTAATTTTCCGGGGCTGCTGTAAGAATGCACTAAAAATGAGTGGCTTAAATAATGAAGATTTGTTTCACAGTTCTGGAGGCTGGAAGTCTGAGATCAAGGTGTTAGAAGGGTTGGTTCCTTCTGGGAGCTGTGAGGGACAATCTGTTCCAAGCCCCTCAGTAGCCACTAATGGTTTCCTGCCCATCTTTGGTGCTTCTGACCTCTTGAAGCGTGGCCCTAATCTCTGCCTTCATCTTCACATGATGTCTCCCTGTTGTTTGTCTATGTCCAAATTTTCTCCTCTTACAAGGATACCAGTCATATTGGGTCAGGGTCCCACTCCACTTCTATATGACTTTATCCTAACTGATTACATCTGTAATGACCCTATTTCCACATAAGGTCACTATTGGAGATATTGGAGGTTAAGACTTCAACATAAGAATTCGGACAGGTGAGGGGCATAATTCAACCCATAGTAGCTGGTGTGATCTCCTACCAACTCCATGAAACTTGCTCATCAAGAACTTTTGGCTGTTTCTAACACTGAAACATGGGCTCTGGAACCTGCCAAAAGCTGGATCCAAATCCCCGTCTAACAAATGCTTATTGGTATGACTTTGGATAAGTAAATTAAACCCTATATCTTCATTTGTGGAGATCTTAAAACTTACCCCACAGAGAAAACTAAAGGAGGGCATGTCAAAACGTCTGTAGCACCATTTGAATTTAGAAACTATTCTTTAAAGCAGGAGGAGGGCCATTTAACTCCATGTTTAATTAATTGCATGCATCCCTATACCTGAAAATATTTAAGAATAATTTTTTTAAAAAGTTTCTGTCAGAATTATATTCATAGGGGCTCTCTCCTCAACCCATATCATCAATTTATAAGGAGACAGAGAAAGCAGAAACCTCATTACACCCAGATCAAACTTAACTGATTAGCAGTCTTTAGAGTGAGCAATCTCCAGCTATTACTTTTTTTTTTCTATTAAAAAACTTTTTTTTCCCCTAGCCATTACTTTTAATGGGATTATTCTTTCCTATGAACAAAAAAGCAGCAAAGCCTGGGCCACTTAATAAAGTTTTCTTATCTTAATCACAAGGGACTTTTTTTCCTGATGCTCTGCCTTCCAACTGTACTTCGTGTTCTCACAGACGCTGGAACAATTTGTCCGGAATCTAGGTAGCAATGAAACATTGGGATAATATTTGCACTTTTACTTCTACCTCTCTTTGTTCTGTCTTCTTCCTTTGAGTGAAATGCGTACCAGCCAAACTAATATCTATCTTACACATTTATATGAGTATTAGAAAGAGAGTATTTCATTCCGATTAAAGAATTCGATTTAAATAATAATAAAGATGCCAGCACAGAGTCCCAAGAATTGCAACCAAATGCCTTATTATTACAAGGTACAGGCAAGCTTTAAAGTTTGTCCCATATAGGAAAATCCATTCCATTTAAATTTAACTCAAGGTCACTCGGGCTGAATATTTCAAGTGCTAAACTGTAAAGGGCCGTAAAGGTAAAAATGTATTGTTCCCAAGCGTGTGAGATCTAGAGGTGATACAACTGTTGTCTGCCTATAAGTTTCAGTTTCTTTCTTTCTCTTTCTCTCTCCCTCTCCCTCTCCCTCCCTCCCCTCCCTTCCCTCCCTTCCTTCCTTCCTTCTTTCCTTCTTCCTTCCTTCTATCCCCCCTCTCTCCCTCCGTCCTTTTCTTTCTTTCTTTCTTTCTTTCTTTCTTTCTTTCTTTCTTTCTTTCTTTCTTTCTTTCTTTCTTTCTTTCTTTCTTTCTTTCTTTCTTTCTTTTCTTTTCTTTCTTTCTTTCTTTCTTTCTTTCTTTCTTTCTTTCTTTCTTTCTTTCTTTCTTTCTTTCTTCTTTCAATTTATAATGACCAATTTGTTCAGAGTCACTCTGCCCACACTCTAAGGAAAGGTGTCCAGGACGATGATGACTGACTGGAGCTAGGGAAAGAAATAGGTCATTTAAAAAAATTGCTTAGGGTGAAAGTTAAGATCCATTGGAAGATAGCCATGTCACTGACATGCCTGGAGTGATGGCAAGGCCAAGTGAGCCCACTGACCAGCCCAAACATGGATTCCACGGCAGGTGAAGATGAAGCATAATTTGTAGCAGGCGCTGCTCCAGGTGCTGGTGACACACCCATGAATAGGACAGTCCTGCCTTTGGAGCCCACCATCCAGTGGACAAGCACAGCTACATCAAACAGGAGCAGGCTTACAGGCTTACAGGACAGGTAGATGGCTACCAGAAGGGTGTGCAGGGGACAGAGTGGTTAGGTTTGTCCAGTACCAACTGGAGAGTCCCCCCCCACCCTTCCCCGGGGAAATTGTAACTGTGATGGACTTTGTAAAAGGAGGGAAGTTCAAACAGTCAGAGAAGGGGAGACCAGACATTTCAGAAAGAGGGAATAGCATGAACAAACTTCCAATTATAAAATAGATAAGTCACAGGGATGAAAAGTAGAGCATAGGGAATATAGTCAATATAGAAAGAGGGAATACAGTGAACAAAGATTAAGAGGTACAAGCTTCCAGTTATAAAATAAATAAGTCAGGGCAATGGAAAGTACAGCATGGGGAATATAGTCAATATAGTAATAATGTTGCATGGTGACAGATGGTGAGAACTACACTTACTGTGGTGAGCACTGAGTAATATACAGAATTGTCAAATCACTCTGTTGTACACCTGAAACTGATATAACAGATACATCAGTGATACTTCAATTAAAAATAAAAATGAAAAAAACACACAAATGTTAGAAAAGGGACCGCGAGTCATTCAGGATAACTGATCTGTAGGTAGCTATAGATTAGGGTGGAATGATAGGTTCTGGGGCCAGACTGTGATGATAGCAAGATGGTATCTAAAAAATGGTAAGTGGGAGAATTACAGTTTTAAGTGAACACTGGGATGAATGCTATTTAATTCTGTAAAGTTATAACATATATTTTAACGTTCATAGCACATAACACATACAGCTGTTACTACTAAAAAGTCAAGTGATGATAATTTTCCTTGCAAATATGCATTTTATTTGATGCTATGGTCAGCAGTAAGCCATGTCCCACCTCACCAGGGGAAAAAAGAAAAGGAGCAAACACTACTGAACACTTACTATGTGGAAGCTGCAGGACATATGTCACTGCCTATTCAGATGAATGAGACGTGATGCCTTTCTCCAAACAACTCCAAGTAGTCTAAGAAGATGAAAGAAGTAATCATCATGGGGTTTAATCAACACCATGAAAGACCCATATGCAGAGGTTGGAAGCAGTTCAAAGGAAGGAATGATAACCTGTCTGGAAGGGACAAGGAAAACGTTATGAAGGCAGTCCATGTGACATGAAGAAAGCAGTGAGATGAAGGGCAGCCGGGCAGTCCCTGTGAATGTGAAGGATGGCATGAAGGTGGTGAGAAGAATTTGGGGTTGAGAAACACTTTAGCATAGAATCTCTATCACAAGAGTAATGGGTGCATTGGGGGTGTTGGGGAGCAGAAAAGATAAAGCTCGATAAGGTCAGCAGAAGTCCAGGAAGGCCAGGCTGTGGACTCTGGACTTGGTTTTAGGATAGACAAGTCCTTACCAAAGAGTCTTAAGGGGACTGACTCCAGTGGACTTGCATTTGGCCATGTCCTAAGGCAGATGAGGGTAGAAGCAGAGATAAAATGAAAGGTTACTGCTGGACACCTAATGAAAGGTGATTGCAATTGGAAAGAGGTACAGTGGAAGTGGAGAGGAGTAGGTATATTAGGATGTTTTAGAATTTGAGCAAAAAAGGGCTTTCTGATGGTCAGAGAAGAAAAATGGATGACTTCTAGAATTTGGGCTTGAGCGACTGCATAGATGTTGGTGACATTTACTGAAATGGGAGAGACCAGGAGATGTCATAAAGTGAGTGGAGTATGAAATGAAGAGCTCTGTGTTCATTGGTGAGTTTGGAAAGAGTAATTTGGTGGAATGGTGAAGGATGGAAGCCAGTTCAAATAGGTTGAGGGTAGAATGCAATGTGAGAAAGATTCTTCAAGGTCACATAAATAAGAACTAGTCTTTTGTCACAGAGCTAGTGTTGCATGTACAGAGGATGAATGCTGAAATATTTACAAATTATCTAAATATATTTTCACTTTTGTATCCTATTTTTGTGAAATAGTCACTAATTGGTATTAATGCTTATATGTTATTCAGCCAATATTTATTGAATATCTATTATGATTGAGCTGGGATGCTTTAAATTATGAGATATGTTTTCTATCTGCTGAAAGGATAAGATGCTGAATATTTTAACCATGTACTTTCTCATGCTTGGGTCTCTATTCCAGATTATATAACCAGGTAAATGGGCAACATCTCAAATGTTTCTCATGGGGTATATCTTAGTATAAATAAATTCAGGGGCGGCTGGGTTGCTCAGTCGGTTAAGCGTCCGACTCTTGATTTCAGTTCAGATGGTGATCTCAGGGTCGTGGGGTCGAGCCCGGTGTCAGGCTCCACGCTCAGCCCAGAGTCTGCTTGAGATTCTTTCCCCCTCCCCTTCCCTCTTCTTCTGCTCCTCTCCCCAGCTCCCACCAGCTCTGTCTCTCTCTAAAATTAAATAAATAAATAAATAAATAGATAAATAGATAAATAAATAAATAAATAAATAAATAAATAAAATCTTTTTAAAAAAGGAATAAATTCAAGGAAGAATGAATAACTTGGACAAAATAAAAATGGATTTATGCTCATTAGTTTAACACAAATTTAGTGAAAACTTATTCATACGCAGCATGCTTCAAGTGGGGAAGGTAAGACACAGAATTTCCCCAGTTCTTTGCAGTCTGGAGGCTTATAGGTAGATAAATGAAACATAGTAACAACAGCGAGAAGCAATATTTAATGCTTATTAAGCTATTAATGACTTAATAGGGTGAGTACATGCAAAAACATACGAATTTAAGGAGAAGGAAAAAATTTACATTTAACGCTAATCAAATTTAGGGTTAATGAAAACTGGGGACAGATAAGTAATGGATTATGTGACAATAAGTATCCTAAAGATAGTAATGAGCTAATTAGTAGGCTGAATTTATCAAGACAAAACAACGTTGTTTGGATAGCAAAACAGCACAAAACTAAGAAAAAAATCATAACTTGAGATGATATTAGTAGCTAACATTTATTGGATAATATCCATGTGACAGGCACTATTCAAATGTTTATGAATATTAACTAATTTGTTTCCAAATCATCCCAAGGAAATGAATATCATTATTATCTCTATCTCTAACACTGAGGATACCTAGGGAATCCATGGCAATAAAAAGTAAAGGCAGGATTAAAACCTAGGCAGTCTGGCCTGAAAGCTTTACATGTTTACACACATTATTTTATTTAAAAATTAGACAATCCAACACCCAAACTGCAATAGTACTACTATAATTGTACATTATCTAATACCTTTGCTATTAGTTCAGAGACTTCTAGAGTGGTGTGTCAAATTACTCTATTCATTAATTTAACAGTGCACATGCCTCATTCCAAAAAGGACTTTTTTTTGGAAATATGATATTCAAAGCAAAAAAAAAGTTGGATGAATTTATACAGCCTACATTGTGTACAGAGAAAGGTGACCCAGATAACCTTGATCATATTCTATGTAAACTTGGGCTGTTACAACAAAATGATACAGAAAAGTGTTTGGTTTATAAACAAAAATATTTATATCTCACACTTCTGGAGGCTGGAAAGTTCAAGATGATGACACCATCAGATTTCGTGTCTGGTGAGGTCTACTTCCTCACAGAGGACCATATTCTCACCTTGTTCCCTATGGCGGAAGGGGTGGGGAAACTCTCTGGGGTCTCTTCTACAGGGGCACTATCCTATCCATGAAGGCTTTATCCTCATGACCTAATCATTCCCCAGAAACTCAACTCTAATACCATCACCCCAGGGGATAGATTTCAACATATGAATATTGAGGAACACAGACATTCAGACCAAAGCAAAGCAAAGCAAAGCAAACACTTGTCGTGGAAGAGAGAAGACTTCAGTCATGTAGTATGTACTTTAGAATGACAAAGCAACTACTATTTCAGTAAACTCCTGGGTCCCCAGGTGAGATGCTCCAGTTCAATACAGTAGTTAAGTGATGCCTGGGGTTCTTATCTCTTAACAAAGCACAGAGAACAGAAGGCAGATATGTTTTTGCAGAGAGAGAGGTGAATGGATATGGAGCCTGGGAATACAGACACTCACTGAGAATTCCTGAAGTGAAAAGAAGGCATTGGATAATTCTGGAAGGAGGAAGAATACTTCCTGGAAGTTTCATAAACATGATGCCTGATCTGTTCACTCCATAAACTCTAACATCTGGGTCCAGAGAAACCCAATTCTGCCATACCACTGGGGCTTATTCTGTGTGTCCTACCCTGGCAGGACCACCGCCTTTCCTCTCCTCTCGAGTTACTGCAAAAACACTAGAAGTCAGAGTTGTCTTCTTTCCCATGCTCTGATCTCATTTCTTCCAGCAAGGCAATATCCAATGAACTAAAATAGCTGTCAACTTGCTAATAAATAAGAAGTATTAAACAAAACTCAAACTAAGGGAGCTGTGCAGGGTGACAAGGTATTCAGAGTCAGTCAAGCGTCCCAGCAGCTCACTCCTGAGGGCGCCACTTCATAAACAGAGGCATTGATGGGTGTCCCAGAGCGAGGGGCTTTCCAATTCCCACATGCCATCAACAAGTGACGATGGATATTAATGGGAACGGCGCTTTATATCACTATGGGAGTTAAACAAGCTCGTCATTAGCTTTATGGGAGAGATTGCACAGTGTGTGAGGCTGAAAAAACTCTGTTCATAGCCAGTGGTGTTTCTGTGTGTATGACTATAACACTCCATGTGGCTCTTTAATTTTTGTTTAATCAGCTTGCGTGCACAAGTAGAATGACAAAATAGTGAGAAGTGTTCAGAATAAGTAAAATTATTCGTTTACGCATATGATCCCTGCAAATATATCTTTCTGATATATCTGAAATACAGAAATCTAGAATGTTCATGTGGCCCGGGGTGGTTGATGTAACACAAGAGTTCTGAACAGTGTCACTCAAACCACTCCAGATGAAAGGCAGTGTGGCTACTGACCACTGAACTTTATTCGGCGGCCACAGGAGGGGCAGAGAAATAGGTAGGCACCATGGGCTCCATGATTTGCAACACCTAAGGCAAAATGAAAACGCAGAGCGCTTTGTTCAAAAAAATAATTAAGGGGCGCCTGGGTGGCTCAGTTGGTTAAGCGACTGCCTTCGGCTCAGGTCATGATCCTGGAGTCCCGGGATCGGGTCCCGCGAGCGGGGAGCCTGCTTCTCCCTCTGACCCTCCCCCCTCTCATGTACTCTCTCTCTCTCTCTTTCTCCCTCTCTAAAATAAATAAATCTTGGGCGCCTGGTGGCTCAGTCGGTTAAGCGACTGCCTTCGGCTCAGGTCATGATCTTGGAGTCCCTGGATCGAGTCCTGCATCGGGCTCCCTGCTCGGCAGGGAGTCTGCTTCTCCCTCTGACCCTCCTCCCTCTCATGTGTTCTCTCTCATTCTCTCTCTCTCAAATAAATAAATAAAATCTTTAAAAAAAAATAATTAAGAGTTTCAAGAGAGCTACCGCAGAACAAGCATGGTCCCCTTCCATGGGACTGCAGGGTGCACACCTATGAAGTTGGCCCTGTAGGAAGGATTCAAGGGCTGCAACTCCTATAAAACAACTCCATACTTTTTTTTTTTTTTGGTACCACTTTGTGCATCTGCGTACGTTATTTTATATCCCCACTGTGCCCCCATGTTTTAAAAATTAGTCTTCCTTTTCAAAATGGCGTCTTGTGTAAATCAATGGTGCCTTAGAATGGTTTCACCAGTGTGCATGGTCTCTTTGAAGCCCTATGAGGGCACCTCCCCCACTTCCCACTGCCCTCCCCCCATTTCCTGTCTTTTTGCAAATCCCCTGTCACCTGAGAAGAACATTCTGGAAAGGCCTACATGCTTCTGTTCTTTACCAAATCAATGCATATTCCTGCTTCAGTTCTCTTCCCTGTGAAACAGCAAAAGTGAATCTTCTTTCAGCTCTTTTTTTCTGCCCTCAGCCTCAGGGAATGGCAAATGCTTAGCAAACTCACGAGCCATGCCCAAAACCTCCTGATTACTCACTGTGATCCTGAGGGAAAGCTGCTACAGAGATCTCCCTTGTCAATATGCCTGGACATCCAAAGTCTTGTTGTAGATGTTGCTGTTATAAAAATCAGACATATGTGTATTGGGGGAAAAAAAATTAACCAAAGTATGCAAGGAGCTGGTTAGCCATAGCAATGTCAAACAGGGAGGTAGAGTTTATCTTTTCTGCAGCAAGGTTATTAATGTTTCAAAGAAAATAAAACTTTGGGCATTTGTGTCTGTTAATCAAAAATCATAGAGAATGGCGCCTGGGTGGCTCAGTCGTTAAGCGTCTGCCTTCGGCTCAGGTCACGGTCCCAGGGTCCTGGGATCGAGCCCCACATCGGGCTCCCTGCTCCGCGGGGAGCCTGCTTCTCCCTCTCCCTCTCCCCCTGCTTGTGTTCCCTCTCTCACTGTGTCCCTCTCTGTCAAATAAATAAATAAAATCTTAAAGAAAATTGTCATCTTGGGACGCCTGGGTGGCTCAGTCGGTTAAGCAGCTGCCTTCAGCCCAGGTCATGATCCCAGGGTCCTGGGATCGAGTCCCACATCAGGCTCCTTGCTCAGCAGGGAACCTGCTTCTCCCTCTCTCTCCGTCTGCTTGTGCTCTCTCTGTCAAATAAATAAAATCTTTAAAAAAAAAAAAAAAAAATCATAGAGAAAACCAGCAACTCTGGTGATAAGCTATCTGGACACCAGAGTCTATTTTGCTTTAAATGTTTGAAATGAGGAAGTCCAGACCATTAGCCACGTTTTGCCTCACAAAGCGAGTCAAGCCTCAAGTTGTAATCAAATCTTTGTTTTCTCATGAGTTCCTTTTTCTGCATCAACAGTAAGTAGGAAGAGATGATGTGAAAGTATCCATTAGATATTAAAAAAAAAAAAGATATGTTTGATAAATAAAAGACAAATTTATAATTACGGCCTAATTCACTTTTTCTCCCAACCCATCTACCCAGGGCCTTTACTTGCTGTGATAGTACAGTTGTCCAGCTTTCCAGCAATTTATTTTAAAAACTGGTTACAAGGGTGCCTGGGTGGCTCAGATGGTTAGGCGTCTGCCTTCGGCTCAGGTCATGATCCCGGGGTCCTGGGATTGAGTCCCACGTCGGACTCCCTGCTCAGCGGGGAGCCTGCTTCTTCCTCTGCCTTTTTCTCTCTCTCTCTGTCTCTCATGAATAAATAAATAAATAAATCTTAAAAAACAAACAAACAAACAAACAAACAAAAAAACAAAAAAACTGGTTACTGCCCAGCGCAGGGATTTGGGAGCTAGGTGAGCCTGCCTGGCAAGAGCTGAATGATTAATCATATCATTTGGATATCTGTAATTAAAAAACAAACAAAAAGAATCCATTTTATAGAACGGTCTATTTAAAAATACGTTTGATTTATGACCGGGGGTGCTAAAGCGCAGGGGTAAAGAAACCAGGGGCAATAGAATTGTTTTTACGAAGGAGCAAGGAACACAGATGCATCTATAGGGTTAAGGCAGTTAAATAAAAAGATATATGTTTTAACGGAGTTGTGCTTTAAAATTACTTCTAATTTATCCACTTACCAGACATGTATTGAGGTAAAATGATCAGCAGTAATGTGCAGCAGAAAGATATATACTTTTTTAATTGTAGCCAAGAGGAAAAAAGCAGCATGGAATAACTTAATCGTTGCTAATTATAATATCACTGAGGTAATTACAATAGATTTTGATTGTCTCATTTTCACACCAGAGGAGGGCACAATGCTGGCGTTTCTCTTAATACATATTTGTTTTTAGAGAAGAGCTGACAATTACACTAATTGTAGTCACAGCATGACACTTTGTTTTTTAAAGAAAAATTCGTCTACATGTCACATGGAATAAACGCACTCTTCCTGTTTGGTTAGGTGCAAATTGAAGGCACATTAATTGCTTTGTTTATTGTGGTAAAAGATCTCTGCTATTGTTGCAAGCATTACCAATTTTACAGGGGCAAAATCCAGTTCAAAGTCCTCAATAGCCCAAGAAGTGTCCCGCTGTGTCTATGGGTCACTTTTAGAAGACTTTGGAAGGTTGCCCCTCCACTTTACCTGGAAACCACCATGATCCTCAGATTGGCAACCTACATTCAGGAAGGTGGGGGAAAATCCTAATAAGAAAATGCCAATGAAAGCTGAATTTCTAGGTGCGTCTTATTCTACTGCTGTAAACACCCATTCAAATGAGGACCAGCCACATGGGTGTGTACAGGGTGTGTGAGTAAGCAATTGGCTGGCAGTCTCATAACCATGCGGGGCTGAAAGCCTGACAGGCAGCAGAGCAGGAGAGGAGAGGAAACCAAAGAGCCCACATTTGCAGGTGTCATGACAGTTGGCTTCCACTTGGTTGGTTCTTCTCCTTGACACCATGTCCGCTGTCCACTGTCATTCTCTCCTTGGCAATAAGAAAGCAGTCTCATAACTGTGCTTTTCCCCTCTACTCTATGAGATGCCTATGCACACCCTCCTCCACAGACTTCTCCAATAAGCTGTACCAGCCATTTCTATTTCCCGGCTTTTGTAACCGTCTTGTCAGAATGAAAGGAGGAGGAGGGCTGCTAGCCAGCTGCAACACACGGAAAAAACAAGAATGGAACTTGAATTGGGTGTCTGGCCAGTCCCTAGGGTTTCTAGAATGCAGTAGGTATTCTTGAGCTTGATGACACTTTATTGTGTTGAAAGCTGTATTTAAGAAATCCATCCCCAATGTCTTTTGAGTGACCGACATAGAGAGGTAAACTAAGCCATGTCAAATACTCATATTCCCTTATGTTTCACTGGAGCATACCAAATAGACCCTCAACACCATGGTCACATAAAGAACCACAGCAGGTGCTCCTGGGTGGCTCAGTTGGTTAAGCTTCTGACTCTTGGTTTCAGCTGGAGAGATTGAGCCCCCTATAGGTTCCCCACTCAGTGGGAAGTCTGCTTGAAAATTCTCTCCCTCTGCCCCTCCTCTCTCAAAAAATAAATAAATAATCTCAAAAAAAAAAAAAAAAAAGAACCACAGCATATGGACTATAAAATTAAGGGAATATTATACATTAGAGAGAGAAGAATATACTAATTTATCACACAAGTAAACACTATATAACCTTTGAATTTTTTGTGGGTTTTTTTGTTATTGTTTAATTGAAATATATTTGATATATCATACTGTTTTAATTATTACTGCTTTGTAATATAGTTTGAAGTCAGGAAAGGTGATGCCTCTGGCTTTAAACTTTCTCATGATTGCTTTGGCTATTTGGGATGTTTTCTGGTTCCATACAAATTTTAGGGTTGTTTTTTCTGTCTGTGAAAAATGCCATTGGAATTTTGATAGGGATTGCATTAAATCTATAGATAGCTTTGGGGAATATGGACATGTGAACAATATTAGTTCTCCTGATCTATCAAACCGGGATGTCTTTCCATTTTTGTGTGTCTTCTTTGGTTTTTTTGTTTGTTTGTTTTGTTTTCTCAACAGAGCCCTATAGTTTTCATTGTACAGATCTTTGACTTCCTTGGTTAAATTTATTCCTAGGTATTTAATTGTTTTTGATGCTTGTGGATAGAATGGTTTTCTTTATTCCTTTTTCAGATGTTTCATTGTTAGAGCATGGAAATGCAACGAATTGTTGTATGTTGATTTTATAACCTGTAAATTTACTGAATTTATTGATTGGTTCCAACAGTTTTTTGGTTGAATCTTTGGGATTTTCTACATATAAAATCATGTGGCACTTGTGATGAGCACTGGGTGTTATAAACGACTAATGAATTGCTGAACACTACATCAAAAACTAATGATGTACTATATGTTGTGTAACTGAACATAATAAAAAAAAAAAGAAAAAAAATAATGTCATCTGCAAATAATGACAGTTCTTCTTCTTCCTTCCCAAATTGGATGTCTTTCATTTCTTTGTCTTGTCCAATTGCTCTGGCTAGGGCTTCCAGTACTATATTGAATAAGATTGGTAAGAGTGGGCACCCTTGCCCCGTTCCTGATCATAGAGGAAAAGCTTTCCATTTTCCACCATTGAGTTAGCTGTGGGTTTATCATATATGGCCTTTATTATGTTGAGGTATGTTCCTTTTATATACAATCCATTGAGGTATAAAACCCTGTTATAGTGTTTTGAGCTTTTTACTTGTTTTACTTGCTAGGGAATCATTGCATGTGAATGTTATAGAAAATTACACATTGAATATGTCTCCTAAGCCTAGCAAGGTGGACATTACAGATATTGACAGACAGTCAACATTAGAGTGCTCAGACCAGTGACCCTTCCAGATCCTTCTCAATGTGGCAATCAATTTCCATTACCAAGAATCCCAACCCTTTTCCTAGGCTTTAGTTCATTTTTACTTCTCTGTGACACCGTGAACCGTCAAGTCTTCCAACTTCTGCACTGACTTCTTGCATCCAATATCCTTACCTCTATTCCTGCTATCACTATTCCAACCTCAAACCTCACGATCTCTCCACTAACCCTGCAACAAATTCTGATTGGCCTGCCTGGTTTCCATTACACCAAAACCAATCTGCTAACATATGCATAGTTTGGTAATATATGTTCATAACATTTCTCTGCTCAAGAACTTTTAGTGACTCCCCAGTGCCTGACAAATAAAATTTCCATTCCTGAGCATGGCATACAAAGACCTTTACTATTCTAACCCCAAGCTAGGTTCCCAATGAAACCATGCCATGACATCCTTTGCTTTTTCCAGATAATCGGAATGACTTGAGGAAGTATAGTGGCAGTCAAGAGCAAGAGACATTGGCATTAGGAAGATCTAAGTTTGAATCTCAGCTTTCTTATATGTGTTTGCTTTCTAAACCTTGGTTTTATTATATCAATACATGATAAGGAAAATAATGTCTACCAGGAATGATGTGAGATTCGAATCAGATTTAAATATCTACTTACTCCTTGGGCAGATGGCAGATATCTGCTTCTCCATGTTGGGCATGTGGCAGATGTTTGGTAAATAAGAGTAGTAATCACTACCACCACTACCATCATCATCATCATTCATAAACACTTCTCTTATGTTTCCATCTCCATGTGTTTTCTCTCTTCAACTAAAATATCATTTCCTTATCCCCCCAAAATACCCACCCTATTAAAATACTTCCACTTCCAGAAAGGAAATACCCCTCCTCTACATCAGTCTTCCCTGTACTTTTCTACTGTTTGCCAAATACTACCTTTTATTGCATCCCACAAGTCATCAGGCCCTAAACCACACTCTACAGAATCCAAACTTGAGCCCTCTACACATGTGAAAAATTAGGGCTCTCACTGAACTTGGACAAGAAACGAGAGCACCCGCTCTCCCTGAAGTTCCATAACCAGACCCCCTTGGATCCTGTTGAATCTCCCTATAGAGGTCCTGTTTTATTCTACTCTTTTCCAGCCCTGGACCACCTTCTCAGTTTAGGTCCTGCAGCAATAAAGCAAGACATTGTGGCTAGAGTCAACAAATAACAAGAAATCTTGGAAACATAAAATATGCCCTTCCCCCCAAATTCCCTGGATACGTTTTATAAAAATAGATGAGACTAATGTCTCTTGGAGATCTGAAAAATAATAAATACAATTCCCATTACCATGAAACTAAATAAAAATATTAGCAAGAATATAAAACAGAGACTCTACCCATCTGCTCCTATCACCATGTAACAGGAGTTTCAGAGCAGAAGATAGGCAACGAAGAAATAATAGAACAAAATACTCAGAGGAGAGGAAATAATATCTATTCCTTGATCAATGATCTACTTAGGGACATGGGTAAAATACATAAAAAGAATAACAAATAAATTAAGGCAGCATTTTATGAGCAGTAAAACCGAAGATGCAAGTTAACTAATATGGAGGACAAGGCCTTCCAAAATATGTTATAAATATCAAAAAGCACAAGAAGAAACAGCTGATACCCTTGACTGCCTCAGATTAAAACCAAACAAAGACTTATCCATAACAAAATAAAACTTGAAGCCCAAGCCACAAAATTGGAATGCTATGTATAATAAATAACAATAGAGGAAAAAGAAGGGTCCAAGAGGAAGATGGGTAAAGAAGCAATTTATGAATGAAGAGATACAAATGTGTTCAACCTCACTGACATTCAAACTACACAATATCATTTTTAGTGATAGAGACAAAGACTTAAAGCATTATTAAAATTCATTTTTTGATTTATGTGTGTGGAAACATGTGCTCTCACTTGAAGTGTACATCACACAAATAGGACTATCTTTCTAGAAGGCAGTTTGACCATATGTATCCATTATCATGTGCATAGATGCCCTGACCCTTCTAACCCACCTTAATATTTCAAATTAAGATATAGTCATATAAACTGGAAAAGATAACTGCACAAGATTCATTACAGCATCATTCATAAGAGAAGATGGGTACTCTTCTATAAAGCATTTAGTCAAAAATGGCCTATGCACCAAATGTAGATCCTACAACAATGACATGCAGCCATATTTGTTAACATGGAAGCAATTCCATTAAATATTGTTGAGGGAAAAGGCAAATTACAAAACAGCATGAATAGTATGGTCCTACTATATGAAGAACATATGCACACACATGTAGACACACTTAGAGAAATGTTTGGAAGTATGTTCACCAAAGTGTTAACAATGGCTACTATTTTTATCATTTGAACTTGTACAGTGAGTATTATTGTTGCCAAAAGAATAAAATCATTTTCAAAAGGGCATAAAAAAACATATTCTTGGTATTTGATTCCTAGAGAACACAGGTGTCCTGGGGTTGCTGGGGTTTGACCCTGGTCTTGGGAAACTATAACTTGATGCCTCTTCATTTTTATTGGCTAAAACAAACACTCAAAAAGATTTGGGTCATAGAATGGCATCATAACCACCATCATCATCACTATGTATTCAGGCTTCCAAGTTAAATATCAGTTTCAAAACAATTGGAAAAACAAAGCAACACTGTCTTATTCAGAGAGAGGTCAGAATGAGCCTGAGTGCACTGTGCAATGTCAAGCCACAGGCAGCCAGGGGCAGAAGAAGTTTGGGTCCTTCCTCCAACAAAAGTTCCTCGTGGGACCCCAAGGAAAAGTTGGGTTCTAGGACAGCCCGTAACAGCCATCTTGTCCAAGTTGAAGGGAAATGACAGTAGACAGGACACTCTGAAATAAACTGCCTTTGCCTCCCAGATTAGATAGAAATTAATTTATCTGAGTAACAAATGGACTGATTAACCAACAGAACTACTGGACTCCTTGGGGGTATTAAAGTGAACAGGAGGAGCTTAAGGACTTCCATGGGTTTAATATAGGGATTACAACATCCAGGGACATATCTGTAACCATATGTGGTACTAAGAATCGGTTCTGATTCTTCATCTACAAAACCTAATACTGGCTGTTCTTCAGTGTCCCTGAATGAAAATCAGAGGCAAGTATAAATATACTGTCCATTTAGAAAAGCTTCTATAAAGCTATGGTTCTATTACTTGGAGACATTGGGCTGAAAGCAATTGCATAACTACCTTTAATAATAATGCATGAAAAACAATGCACTTTCTTATTTCATATTTGGTGTTTAAAGAAAAATGTGACTCTGAATCCGTAAGTATACTAACTCACCGGATTTAATAGATTTATTGTTTGTTTCCTGATCTCCCAGTGAGTGCTCTGAAGGGGAAGACTCCCAAGTGACCTTGAGGTTTTAGGATTCAGATATTTGAGCACATTGAAGTGATCACATTTGTTATGATCTTTTCCACAGCAGTCCATCTATTCCTTAGATGGGTGCTGGTTACAAATATATGACCAGTTTGTGAAAATCCAGTCATTTGTTTCATTAGAGTATGAGATTTTCCATATTTGTACTGTATTTTCATTTTTAAAAGGCAATCTGAATTATTTGGGAATTTAAAAGAAAGAATATATTATTTCCTGAAACCATAAATATAACCTTTGATCTTCATAAAAATAAGAGTATAAATATCCCCACATTTTCAAAGCCAGAAAATGCTCAAAAGATGGATTGCATAAATTTCTAGATAGAGGTTTAGGAAAGCTCCTGTGTTTTCAACAAGCCAAAAGCCTTCCTAATATACTTCAGAGATTCTGGATCAAGTTCTGGAAAAACCAAAATGTGAGCAACAAAGAAAAGTAAAAAGATTAACTAGAGTAAATATACATAGAGTAAATAAGAGTCAACTTATTTTCATTTCTCAGAAAAAAAGTTGTTATTCTAAACTATTTTCAGTGAGGGAAAAGAGTATTTGTTTTCTATCTTAAAGTAATTGAGTTAGATCAAACATACGCAAAATATAAAGTTGTGCAGTACCACATTATCCCTAAATGTCTTAAGGTGATTAGTTTACGAACATGAAGGTAGGGAAAAATATCAAATATTTTTCAAAGCCTTAAGACATTTGAACTGAGAATTAGGTGTATATTTACTTCTGTTTGGTCATTATCTTCTGATCTGGTTTAGTTTCTCAAATTTGTTACTTTTTCATTTTCCAATCCATCATATTGATTTTTTTTCCTTCTTCCAAGTCTGTGCAGTTTGGAAATTATATCTCCTTATGAAGATCTGTGAAATCTTTTATGAGAAAAAAATAATCAGGTTCTGTCAACTGAATCACTCTTGTCTGTTCCTGAAAGACACACAGAATAAATTATGGCTGGCCAAATATGACCTTTTAAAAACCACAGTGGCTCTTTAAGGTCTAAGCATTATGTCCACCTCCTGCCAAAAGGAATGATTGTATGAGGAAAACACAAGTCCTGTTGTCAATGTTGTATGTAATATTTATGCAGGATAATCCCCTTAGCCTGTAAATAATTCAGGATTTAAAAGTACTCGGTGAACAAACAAATGTTAAAAATTCAAAATGTTGCCACCCTCCCTAAATGGTGAATTATCCAATCTTGGTTATATTCCCTGGCCAAGGGAAGGCAAATCAATCAAAAATGAAAAAAAAAAGAATTATCTATTTGTAGCAGTATACATTCTGGGAAGAACGGGTTGTGTGCAGAACTATTTTTCTTGACATTGTGCAATGTGTTACTGAAAGTAAAAGTATAATCTCAGAGAGATCATATTTGTTTAACTCCTATAATATCTATGGGATTTGAGTGGCGTCTTAAAGAGGTTTCAGAAAAAAGAAGGAAAGGAAAATCCATCTGGCTTGGGGAGATTGGCATGAAGGCAGAGAAATGAAAGGGAAGGTAAATGATAAATTAGCCTGATTGAAGCCAAATCTTCCAGTACAGAGGGGTGCTGGGCTAAACTGGGAGAGGGTCTTCACGATAAGTAGAGCTAAGGCACATATTATTTGATCTTGGGGTAATAGAGATTGCTATAAACTGTGTGCCTTCCCCCCAAATTCATCTGTTGACAACTAATCCCTTTCACCATGCGAGGGCACAGAGAGAAGACCTTGAACCTTTCGGCCACCAGAACTCTGAGAAATATATGTGCTGTTGACGCCATCCAATCTGTGGTGTTTTTCTTTTAGTAGCCCAAACAGACTAAGACAGATCCATTAAAGAGGGCTGAGGGAAAAACAGCAAAGGATGTTTTGTAAAAAGATTTTGAGAGCATAAGCTTTTCAAAAATCTTCATCGTCCTTAATTTTCATTGTGCCTCTCAGTTTGGGAGCATGCAATGGGTGGGAATCTCAGGAGGCCACCTGTTCTGTTCTCCACTCCAAGTAGGACTGGGACTGAGACATTCGTTGTATTTTTAAATGATTCAGGGGAGGAGGTGCCCTGACCTTGCGAGGTGATCGATTGCATCTTACAGAGCACCTGCGCTGTAAAGCAATTCATAGCTCAGGTACAGTATTGGACTGACACAGCATCTATTCACCGAAACCGGGATGAGCGAGGGGCAGTGTTGGCCAAAACATGGTACTGAAACTGTCCTCCCACATTGCAACTCCCTAAAAATAGGTAGCAGTAAGTCCATTAAGGCACTTCTCTATCTCAATGACTAACATGATGAAGAATACCGTGCTCTTCCATGTGATTTGAGAGCTGATCTATTGGAGAGCACAGAACAATCTAGAATATTTCTGCCTCGTCATGCTTTGTATATGCTTTCTCATCTTCCTAGAAACACTTCCCTTGTGTTTCTGCCAAGATCCCACTCAAACTGCAAGAGTCAATTCGGATGTCAACTTTTCTTTTTACAGTAAAGCTTTTTCTTACCACCCGTAGACCAACGTCGGCCATAACACGAGCCACGTTGCTGTAATGGTGTGTTTGCTCCGCCTGACTTTTGGATTCTGAGCCCTGCTGCATTCAGTGTCTAACATGTAATCGATTTCAACGGAAGATCACTGTGTGGATGAGGGTGTTTAATTCCCACTTTACAGATGGGGAAAACTGAGACTTTGTTAGAATTGCAAATACATGTTTTGAGTCCTTGGTTCTTTTCAACTGGTTCTTACTACTTCCTCACTAATCCTAAGCAGGGTTTATAAAACAAACAAAAAACTTTAAAAATATAAAGAAAAATATATAATCTGCAAAAGATGTGGGCACGTGCATAAAATTAGTTACTGGAATTAAGGTGTAGAGAATAGCACATCTATGTCTCAATAAATCAGAACCCCCTAAAGTGCCCCATGGGAAACTGGCATAACTGGGTTTACAATGTGATGTCCACGAGTCCATGCTCGGGTAGAAATGGAAAGGGTTTTTTTTTGTTTTTGCTTTTGTTTTTAACTTCCTGACCCCCTCAAACTATTCTTTTCTTTTCTTTTCTTTTTTCTTTTCTTTTCTTTTCTTTCTTTTCTTTTCCCTCTCAAACTTTCTTACTATGCATCTGAAATATTCTGGAAATGAAAAATAGTCACTCACTTTTGTTGAGAAAAATATGCAATTTCTCACTAATTAATTTGGATATTAATTTAGAACATTGTTTGGAATATCCTAAATATCACCGAGTTGACTTTTTTAAGCTTGCCTTCAAAAGAGGTCAACGACCTACACGTGTTTTCTTTCAGAATGCGTCAGGATGATTCCTTCTGTCCATGTCCTAGTTCGGGTCCTGACTACCATTTTTACTGTGGTGATCCACAAAGTTCTCTCTCGAGCTATGCCTTGTTCTCCTGGGTCTCTTCAGACCCCCGCTCACTTCCTTGTCCTAACTCAAGATAACGCTCAGTAAAACCTTCCAAATCCATTCCGGACAACAGTGACCTCACCGTGCTGCAAGCTTCTAGCATCACTGTCTGACTCATTCTCTTAGTAACTAATCATTCATTCTCTACCTTGCCCACTGTGGCCTTACCTGGTTATTTCAATACCTACAGCATGCATGACCAATCCCCCCTGAGCTAGACTGAGGTCCTTAGGGAACCTCAAACCATAGGGTGACCGTGTAATTAATCCAATGTGCTAGAAGGAGAGTTTGAAATGTTAAACATAATTGAAATGACATATTTTAGTATTTATTTGGCGGCCATGATGGGCTTTACCATATTGGTGGGTCTATAATGTAGTCCTATTCAAAAACTATTTGAAAAAAAATCTGTCTGAAATATGAAAACAACACTGAACTGTGTATTTTAAAAATGTATTATATTGATTATCTACTCATTAAAAAAACAGCAAACAACAATTATTACACATGAAGATTTTTTATTCTGCCTTTTAGCTGTCTCTAATATCATGTAAGTGGTGTCTTCTTTTTTTGAAAAAAAATGTGTTTTATATATTGCTCTATTATTTTTAACTTTTTCATAAAATTACCTCCAATCTTCTACAAAGCTGAACTGTATGTTAATATTTTTTTTTTAAAGATTTTATTTATTTATTTGAGAGAGAGAGAATGAGAGAGAGAGAGAACACCTGAGAGGGGATAGGGTCAGAGGACGAAGCAGACTCCCTGCCCAGCAGGAAGTCTGATGTGGGACTCGATCCCAGGACTCCAGGATCATGACCTGAGCCGAAGGCAGTCGCTTAACCAACTGAGCCACCCAGGCGCTCTGTTAATAATTTTAATTGTTGACACATTCTGTCACTGCTGCTATACAGAACATGCCATTTTTAATTAAGAAGTATTTTGTTACAGGTGCGAAGGTACCTGGTAAGTTAAGAGCGAATTCTGTTAAAGGAGGAAAATTTTCATTTCTAATTTGTTTTGTATGAAAATATGTAAATGGTCAGGCTAAAATATTTTTACAGACACTGTCATCTTGCTTCCCTTCTCAGTTTTAGAGCAACAATTTCTCAAAGACATGTCTCATCAAATAAATTGTCTCCATTTATGATTCTTTTGAATGTTTTACCAAATTTAGATCCATTCCATTCCAGCACAGAATAGAAACGGATTCAATCGAATATAAGAACTGAATTGGAAATGCTTTCCCCAAATCAAGATATTCCAAAGGACAATCACAGATTTCAAAATTAAACCTTTTCCAGCTCTCATTGCTTGTTTTGTTCAGTTTCACCCTTGATTTTGTGGGTAATCGCACACAATCATCATTGTTTTCCTGATTTCACTTTGTCATTAATAAAGATTTTGATGCTAGATTTGTTGAATTTTTGATCAACATTTTCAACTGATATTGAACAAAATGCAACCAAAGCCTTTCCAAAAATGTTATCTTTGTTCATCACTTACATTATAACTGAATTTCTCTGAATCTCAAATATGTTAAAATCCAGGTCACGGGGGCAGCAAAGAGAAAAAGTACATATTATCATGGAAAGTGCTTTTTTTTTTTAATTCAACACCCATTTTGTTCCATTGTAGTTCAGTTACTTTGTGTACATATAAAAATATTTGTTAATTTTAGTAATAACTGCTTTTTTGGTACGTTATGAAAATGTGTTTTGATGAATTTTGAACATTATATGTATCATAAGTAATTCAGTAAGTATATTCCCTCACATAGATATTTAATTAGTAAAACATTCTACTTCCACTATATCATGTTGCCCCGAATTTATATTTATTTTGTCACCCCAAATCCAACAAAAAGTTTATCTCCTATGTTGAAAATTTTGGCTGAATTAACTATAACATTCTTAATAGTGTTAAATGTTTCATCTATGACAGAATATATTTCCAAAGCTTCATTTTGACTCTAAAAATTGGTTTAAAAAATAACTTACTATTGGAATTAACTAAAGTCTACTTAAAGCATCTGATGACACCGATATAAAACTGGTGTATTTTCTTTTTTTTTTTAAGATTTTATTTATTTATTTGACAGAGAGAGGCAGCGAGAGCAGGAACACAAGCAGGGGGAGTGGGAGAGGGAGAAGCAGGCTTCCCGCTGAGCAGGGAGCCCCATGCGGGGCTCGATCCCAGGACCCTGGGACCATGACCCGAGCCGAAGGCAGACGTTCAACGACTGAGCCACCCAGGTGCCCAAAACTGGTGTATTTTCATTCATTGCAATTTTCCTCTTTTGCTAAGGGAGCCAACATATTAGCAGCTATCTCTTGACTTTTTGTATGTGTACAAGAGTTTTGGTTACATAACTTGCAATTGGAATGAGCAAATTCAGTGGAGAGTAGCTAATTGATTTAAATGAAAGTCACGTGCCACAGAATGATCTATAACCTATCTTCTGTAGATGCATTTATTAAATCATCATCTTTTGGCACAGTCTTCTTAACATCACTACAAACTGTTCACGTTGGATGTTGATGCTTTGGAGCAGATTTGTGTCTTCTGGTTTTCATGTGGTCAGTGATATCCTCAGGGCCTCCATGTCAACAAATCTTGACATTTTTGTCAAATCAATCATTCTTCAGCATATCACCAGGTTTCCAACAGAAATTCAGAACTCGAATCTGATTTTTTTCTTCAATATACACTTCCTGTTTTTATTTTTATTTATTTATTTATTTATTTATTTATTTATTTATTTATTTATTTTTAAAGATTTTATTTATTTATTTGAGAGAGAATAAGATAGAGAGAGAGAGCACATGAGAGGGGGGACGGTCAGAGGGAGAAGCAGGCTCCCTGCCGAGCAGAGAGCCCAATGTGGGACTCGATCCAGGGACTCCAGGATCATGACCTGAGCCGAAGGCAGTCGCTTAACCAACTGAGCCACCCAGGCGCCCCACTTCCTGTTTTTAAATTCATCAGTTCTTGCAAGGTTCTATTGCCCAAAGAGAGGACAATATCAATAATATAATAAAGAAATAGTTGTAAATGTCTACCATATTATAAATGATAAAGCCACAATTGCAGGAGTTCAAACTACTACATTTTATTGCAGTATTTCTTAGCCCCTATTTGTCACATATATTTCCTATGTAACTAATGTATAATTTTTCAAGTTTCCCATAGAGCCTATCAACTAGAATTTTTGAGGTTTCATATATTGTCAAGAGGTGATGGGCCAGTAGTGTTGGATGCTTCTCCCTCCAGAGCTTAAGGTTGCAAGGCCTTAGCTCTCTGCAGCTGCCCATGCCCAGTGCATTTTGTTTTATTGGAGAATTTCTTGTGTATTGTCCCTGAAAAGAAGACGCTAGCTGTTAGTGTCAGAAGACAGTTTTCAGTTATCTTTCAGATTTGACCACACATGAGAGCAAGAACTTCATTCAATGCAAATGCACCTCACACAGCCCTGGACAAGACCATGGTGCCATGATTAATAATAATACTATAAAAATGAAATCCCTATCAGGGATGGACAAATGCTAAGCCAATCGGATGCTGGGATAAAAGGCACAAACTAGTTCGTGCCAGGTAAACCCATTATCCCAGGTAAGTGGCGAGATAGGATTGTCCTCCTCATGCACTTCTCAGAGTTTTGCACATCACTGGTGGTCAAGACTTGCCCTCACTTCTGTTTAGACTTTGGGTTCTTCACTTTTCAGATCAAGTGTTGCCTTATGAATGCTATTTCTACCACAAGAGCTACTTTCTCATACTTTTGCCACGTCAAAGCCTAGATATCGGTGGGTCAATTTTTTTTTTTTAAGACAAAATTGAAGCTGCTCACAGGCACACAGCTGCTATGTAGAAGAATGCTTAGGTTCTACTTCTTACTGTAAAACATAGCTGCCTCTCATTTTTCTTTACTGATTCAAACATATCAATGAATCAGACCAATGATAAGATAGACCACATTGAAAAAATGCAGCTTTTACAAAACAAAACAAAGTAACTGTGAATTTTTCTGGATATTTCTTTTTTTAACATAATTTCTATTCCCACAACTACAGACAGTGGGTGTGAGATCAAATCCTCTTTTTATGACTCTCCATAGAGCATGAAGTATGGGTGGGCTGGAGGCTCCTTATGGAAGATGCTTCTGTTCCCCTTACACAGTGAGCCTGGGCTGTGGCATCCACACCCGGACTGTGGTGACTATGGCACAGAGAAGAAGAATGAGGAAGTAAGGACATGTCAGGGCCACACAAGAACAGCTTTTATCTTAAATTATTTCTGACCAATTAGGATGTTTTGCCTTTGAGAGGAAAGGCCATATCATTTTCGTTTTAGCTAGTATGTTTTTGTCTTTTATTCAGGAGATTTGGGGTGGAAGCATGTAGCAAACGAAAGGAAGAAAACAATCTGGGACGGTCCCAGGTGATTCTAACATGGAGGTAAATTTGGGAATCACTGCTTCAGAAGATAGCAACAAGAACCAAACCCTCAATTGCTCCATCTTTGACTCTACAGATCATATCCTTATGGCAATAAATTTCACTGGATGATTGTACCCATTTTCACTCTGCTCATATGAACACAACTGTGAGAGATGCTATTATTCTTCACCCATCCTTTCTCCCTCTCATTTCTCTGGCCAGCACCCTTGGCTGAGGATATTTCCCTGAGCCCAAATCCTCCCTCTAATTGGAGGCTGGAGGTCACAGGGTTTTGGTCACACATACACGCTGCAAATGGGAGAGCAGTGTCTTGGAAAGGTGAGGCTGAAAAAAAAAAATTAAACATTTTATAAAAATTAAAAATCAATGAGACAATTAATTAGTGTTGGAATTATTTTCCCGGATATAAACTTCACAAATTTCTGTAGAAGATTTAGAAGATCAGAAAAGAAGAAAATTATAATCAGCCAGAAGATAATTATTGTTAAATTGTTTTTTTCTATAGCCTTTATTTACATGTATACATGTATTCATTATAACTTGCTCTTTGTTTTGTTTTTAATCTTCATTTTTAAAGTATCTATTATGATTATCAAATGATAATTTGAAAAATTACCTTGAAACCTCCTGACTGTAGATTACTATGTCTGTCATTCCAGCTTCTGAAGTGGGAACGGAGGGGACTCTGCCTCTCCAAAAGTCCCTTGCTGAACACAGTACCTGGCCATCAGGAACCTCCATTTTTTTCTTGCCTCGTTCTCCCTTCTTGTCCTACCAGGAGAATCAATCTGCCAGAGACAAGGTTTTGCTGGGAATAACATTGCAGGAAGAGTCCTGAGCTAGTCAGCTCCTTGAAGGCAAGTGCTGCAGCCTCCCTTCCTCCTCTGCTCCTGCATTTCGCTTGGCCCAGTCCTCTGTGCCAAGGGGATTGCCCATAACCCGGAAATGATTCACAATCAGGTCTTTAAATATTCATAATACCTCCCAGTATTCCAACGACTATCCAAAGAATAAGGTGCCCTTAGCTACATTATCTTGTAATCGAATCAATAAGAAGATGAAAACAAAGACCAGAGCAGCCCCTGGATGTCCCTCCTAATTGCTCATCAAGAAGAGCAAGAAAAGAGTGTAAAGGCAGTTTGGTCCTAAAGCAGTAGTAATAAATCACCTTTTACTCATGTTCATTTTGTTTTGGTTACTCTATCCTTTTCTCTTTCTAGTCATCTGGGTGTTTGTTTGTTTTCAGTATTTTTTATTGGATTTCCCTGGAATTACCGTTTGTTGTTCCCCAAAGAGCTCGTGTTTGTGCTAATTCCTTTCTTTCTTCCTCATTTGATCCATTGTTTTCTGCTTGAATATTTATTATATTCTGCTTCATATAACCTTAGGGCATATTTTAATAATTATTTTTAAAAAGGAGAAGCTCAATTTATTTCCTTATAGCACCCAAGGTTGTAAATTTATCATTTAACACTATCTTTTGCCACATGTGTTAAGTTTGACGATATCATTTTAACATTATTGACTTATGAAAAATCTGGTGTTGAGGGTTTCACTCTGTGTTCTTTGGGCAATTCAAAATAATGTTTTTCTTAGGGAGTTAACTGATTTCTTTTTCACATATTTTCCAGGGTTACTTTCCTGTGATGAAAGGATATACCTTGACTATTTTCTGACTTTGATTATTTTTTGCAAAGAGCATTTTGGCTCATTTTGAAAAATGATTTAGAAAAATAGTTCATAATTATAATTTCATTTTACAGTCTACCTACCCAGTCAGTGTAGGAGATTCTAAGATGGTTGCCAATGAGATTTTATCACCAATAACTTGCATCTATGTTCTCGTACCCATGCCTCTTTCCAGAAGTACTCCTCATCCCAAAACTTGTGTTTATTTTTTCTTGACTTATTTGAAATGCATTTATCACACATGAATTATGCTTGAAAAAATATCTTGATTCAGGGTGCCTGGGTGGCTCAGTCAGTTTAGTATCTGCCTTCAGCTCAGGTCATGATCTCAGAGTCCTGAAATCAGGCTCCCTGCTCAGCGAGGAGTCCGCTTCCCCCTCTCCCTCTGCCTCCTCCCTCTACTCATGCTCTCTCTCTCTCTTTCAAATAAATAAGTAAAATCTTTTTAAAAAGAAAGAAAAATACCTCGATTCGTTGCTTTTGACTGATTAGTTTTTGTGATTTATTATAAAGGTATCCTACTCTATGAAGTCTTCTGTGTGTTCCTATCTATGTTCAATATTTTATTTCCAGAATTATATTTCCAGAATGCATCCATGTTGTTGCTTGTAGTTATCATTTATTCATTATTGCTACTGAAAGTATATCATCATTTTTACAATACCGCAATTTATTTATCCAGTCTCCTATTGGCAGGTGTTTGGGTTGTGTCCAGTATTTTGCTCATATGAGCCATGCTGCTATGAAGATTCATGCACATATCTCCTGGAGCACATGTGCTGGATCTTAGGATATGTGAATGTTTGACTTCACAAGATAATTCTACATTGTTTTCAAAGTAGCTGTACTAATGAACACTCCCACCAGCAATATGTAAGTGTTTTTTTTAGATTTCCTTGATTTTTGCCAATGTAGTAGTATATAACATGATATCTCTTTGTGGTCTTGATTAACATTCACGTGATTACCAGTAGAGCTAAGATGAACATCTCACATAGTTAACAGAATATATACTTTCTCTGCCCCAAAATTCTTATTCAGGTCTTTTGTTTATTTATTAATTAGGCATATTTATGTGTTCCTTTCATTTGTAGGAGTTCATTACATATTCTAAATTCTAATCTTTGCCTGTTATATGGATTGCAAATGTCTCTTTCTGGTTTCTGACTTATCCCTTTAATTTTTTTTTTTTAATTTTCAAGATCAAATGTCTGAGGACTCATCAATGACACCTCATAATGGAGGGCTCCTTATTTCTCTAAGTGATTTCTGTTCCATCAGTGTACACCTTAAACTTGACCCTGGTTGAAGCAGTCCTCCCTTAGCGCCTGTCTGAACACCTGAATGGCAGCCCTTCTCATAAACTAATATAACTCAGTGTTACCTCAATTTGCCTATGAACTCTGCAAGCATGGAAGTTTGCAATTTCCTCATCTGTAATATTGGAATAAAAATAATTCCTCTCTCACTAGTTTGCCCCGAGGATCAAATGAATAATTGGCTGTAAACATATTGTGTTGGTTTGTTTTATAAAGTTGTATTAAAGTGCTTTACCACATTTAGAATAAAATATTCTAACAATGGCAGATCGGTCCAACCAGGATACAGGTCCACATAGATGATGGAATCTATCCTTTGGCCGCTATCATCATAGTTCAATCCACCTAAGAGTGTCTTCATAACATGACCCTAGGCATAGTTCATATTTAGTTTCTGCCTAAATAAACCAAGTCTTTCTTTTTTTTTAAACCCACCTGCTACGATATGCCCTTTCCATAAAAATTGGATAACAGCAAGAAATTTGATAAAAAAGAGAGTCCTGGGTTGCCAATAAAGCTGGGTATTAGTCTGCTAGGCCGGCATTTCTACAGGCATTCTCCTTTAGTGCCTGTGATAGCTTTATCCTGAGAGAGTCACACTACTTCGTATTCTCCTTGTGATCTGGGGCCTGACAGGTGGGAATGGGGCAGGTTTGTGAACTTAGACCAGAGCCGCACTAACAGACCGCTCTGGTAATGGAAATCACAACCTTCACCCCATTGCCCCAGACTGTAATCAACTGAGTGCAGGAATTGTTGCCTCTGGCCTAAGGAACAGAGATATCAAGTATGGGGGTATTCTCGATACACTGAGCAAGCTCTCTGGGCAGCGTTGGCTTTTTCAGAAAGCCCTTGCATGAATAGGAACCGTGGCATGACAGTCCCAACTGGAAATGGATATTCAAAAAGCCTTTCGAGGTCTCTCCCTATTTCCTTTCTCCTGCCATTCATTATTTTGTTTCCTTTAGGTTTGATTAAATACCCTGCTCTGTTACCAGAACAAAATTAATGATTCAAGTGTACAAGCAACCAAATTAATCTCTCTTGACCTTTCTAATATAAAGTGTAATCTTTTGTGGCTGTAAAAAAGAAAACTTCATGTAAACTGAGGTTAAGCATGATTAAAGAATTTTTGTGTAACGTGAGACTATCCTGCATATTATTTTCCTGGTTAAAGGTTTTATAACTTTAGGAAATACTACTACAGACATTTTCTTTTTAAGGTGATTTTGGACCGATTAGGGTTTGGAAGAGGGAGAATTAAAACACACACACACACACACGTGCACGTGCACAGAAAAATGGAAGTTGAGATTTTACTTTTAGTTCCTTGTCATGTATAAATTTTCACCACTGGAGAAATACTGTGGGCCGTAGCAGCTACAGGTTTTACATACTTGGTTAATTAGCAATTCTTACCAAACTGAGTATATCATTTCTCTTTAGAATCCTACATGGCCTCGATTAGACATATTTACGGGAAAAGTCAATGGGTAAGACATTAGAGGCCAACCTCAAAGTCAGAATAGAGCAACCGTAGACCTTAGAGAAGTGCTTTATTAGCCAAGAATTGGTTGGTTATTGATCCTGGTCTGTGTCTCTGGTCACAATAGCACTTACCCTAATTTTTCTAGTGTAAATATAAGTAAATTTGAATGGGTGTTGCTGAAAACAATCTGTAAATCTACATTTTGTGGTTTGGGTTGTAATTGTAGTTACTGGAAGGTTCAATATCTGGGGCATGTCGAGGAGACAAGGCTGTGGCCTGGCACCCTGCTCTCTGCAAATACCTCCTGAAGCACTTTCTCAAGGGCTATTAAAGCAACTCTGCCTCTCTCTGCTCAGAAACGCAGAAACCACATGGGTACTCAGCCGAAAGGAAACTGGGGGCAGGGCATCAACATTGTCAGAAGAAATGTTGTGCATTTAACTTAGACTTCTCTCTTTTTTTCCTCCCTGAGGTCACCCAGGCAATTAAGGAAGAAAGATAGGAACAGTTTTCCTGTTTTCCTGAAGGTAAACAATGATAGATTCACATTTGTTGCAACGTTATCGTTCCCCCTGCCTTTGATGCTTCCTTTCCCTTCCTGTATCCGTCCCTCCCCAATCTTAGATTTGATATGAGAGACTTTGCAACAAACACTGTATTCTCATCACCACCAAAATTCTTCTCATCGCACTGGGAAACACCGCCCCTTAACAGAAGATGCTACTGGGTTAATGAGGGTTAGTGGGCATCGTATTTACCTGGATATTGCCAAGAAATTTTGAGTTTGAAGGGAGTGGGGTGGGAAATGACCTTACTGATGATGAAACCAGCACAAATTAAACATTGAAGAAATCCTGCTGTTGGAATGCCATGTTTGAGATTTGAAGTTGGTGAATTCAGCTATTTCACTGGGTTACTCGTGCTGAAGTATCAAAATTTTCATTCCTTCCTAAGAACTCCGTGCTTTTGACTTACATGAAGAGGTTACAAGAGAATCGTTTCTACAAAAGGAAAATAAGCTTGTGAAAAAAATAAAGTGAAATTGGAATGTGTGACCCCATCTGTACACACATCCACACACATCCACACCATGTTACGACAGAAATCTTCAGAAGAGACAGAGAGTAGTTGAGAAGGGTCTTGTGGATCCTCTATGGCAGCCGGTGAGCGACTTTCTGGTTGGAGAATCACTAACCACTTGGGTTAAGTAAGTTATTTGTGCCTACTGGGGGCAATCTATTTAACAGCAAGCAATGTTTTCTTCTAATAGGCACTTCTGTTTGGGGGCTGTTATCTCTAGCTTTCAATTCCTCTCCATTGTTCAGCCCCAGGCATAGTGAATCCATTATACGATGTAAAACTTCTATTTTCAGTTCATGCCACAGTGCCTTCCCACATGCTGTTCCCTCCACCTAGCACACCACTTCCTCCTCCTTCTCTACCCGGAATTCTTTGTACTCTGGAGACTCTGACCAAATGTTACGTCCTCTGGAAAGCACTTTATGAACACCACCCCCTGTTCTATCTTCATTTAGGAACATGTGCTGAAATGTAGCCACACAACAGCATCTCAGTTAGTTCCCCTAAACTGGGAGCTCTCTGTGAAACAGGGAGTATGTGTTATTTCTTTGTCTTTAAAAAGCAACTATCATTCATAGTGTTTGGCACGCAGTCACTATACTCAATGAGTAATGATAGACGAATGAATGAGTGTGCTCAAGTGTCTTGCTAGGCAAATCCACCTGACTAAGGCAGAATTTGAAATTAGAATGTGCACAGAAAAGCCAGGTGAATGACCTAAATCAGTGGAGTGACTCAGGAGTAGCATTTATCTTACCAAAGCAAGATAACATATATGGGATAACAGAAATGGGAGCATATATCCAGTGTTCTCGGGCCTTCTACTTTTCAAGATAAACCAGAAATTTGTATTTTTATTTGCAATCAACCATCTTTGTGAAATATTGGCAATTTATACTATTTTATGTGGCCCACATTCTCCCAGATTAAAAAAATAAATAAATCAATAAAAGACTTCCACGAGAAAATCCTCTAGTATGAACCGTGCCTAGCTGTGTTTCTCTATCAAAGTAAGATCTTAGGACCATCAGTAGACAATGACGTGGGCAAGACACGGAGCCTTCAGGACCTGAGAACTAAACGTTCTTACAAAGTTGGTTAATTGCTCACGTATGGAGTCAGATACTTGGCCTGGGAATTCACTTTTCCTAAGAGATAGTCCGTGGCAATCAGGAAAGTATAATGCCCCATGTTCTGAACAGCCTCCATTGGAAGTCAGCATCTGGGAATCATTGTTGGTGACATCACAGTGAAGCAAAAAACTTAGAAAGATAGTCCAGGACACAGTCATCCTTAAAAATATGTGTCAGTGAGAGAGATTTATTTGAAAACCATGTGATTGTTTTCTATGGAATCTACCAGAAAGAAAAGTACATTAGACAAAGGCATGGCATGCAAAATCAATATTCAAAAATTAATCATATGTCTCTACACTAGCAACCAAAATTTGGAAATTGAAATAAAAAATATAATTTAAAATATCTTCAAAATATGAAGTATTTGAGAAGCAATCTGAAAGGAAAAAAAAAAAAAAAGATGGGTAAGGCCTGAAAATCACAATATATTGCTGAGAGAAACTAAAGAAGACCTAAATGAAAGAAAATATACACTGTGTTCATGGGGCCAAAGACTAAAGATTGTTAAGATGTCAATTCTCCTCAAATTGATCTTTTTAACAAAAAGTGTTTTATTCAGATATAATTAATGTACACACAATCTACCCACTAAGTTGTACAATTAAATGGTTTTAGTATATTTATAGGGTTGTGCCACCATCATCACAATCTAATTTCTAAATATTGCACCCCATGAAAAGAAACCCTGTGCTCATTTCCAATCACTCCTTTCTTTCCTCCAATCATATGACATTGCACTTAGCGTGTTTTCAAGTCTCATCCCCATTATAGCGTGTCACAGTGTCCCATTCCCTTTTATAGCCAAATGATATTCCATTGTGTGAATATGCCACATTTTATTCATCTATCTCCCTAAGTTACCTTGGGCTCCACACAGTCTAAATGAAAATGCCATTTTTTTTTTGTAGAAACTGACAAGCTGATTCTAAAATTCATATGGAACTCAAAGGACCTACAATAGCCAAGACAACTTTAAAAAAGAAGAAAGTGGGGCGCCTGGGTGGCTCAGTCGTTAAGCGTCTGCCTTCGGCTCAGGTCATGATCCCAGGGTCCTGGGATCGAGCCCCGCATCGGGTTCCCTGCTCGGCAGGAAGCCTGCTTCTCCCTCTTCCATTCCCCCCTGCTTGTGTTCCCTCTCAGAGCAGGGAGCCGGATGCGGGACTCAATCCCAGGACCCTGGGATCATGACCTGAGCCGAAGGCAGACACCTAAGGACTGAGCCACTCAGGTGCCCCCATCCAAAATATTTCATCAACAGGTACATACATAAAGAAATTGAAGCATACAATACAATGGAATACTGCTTAGCAATAAAAAAGATAAATTATTGGCAGATGCGGTCATAGGCATGAATCTCAAAATAATTATGCTGAGTAAAAAAAGGGCAGCCAAAAAAAATACATGGTGTATGATTCCATTTATGCAAAATTCTAGAAAAGGACAATGAATGCATAGTGACAGAAGGTACATCAGTGGGTTGCACGGAGGCAGGAGGGAAGGATTACCAGGAATAAACGGTAACTTTTGAAACGGATCTACCTAATAGATCAGTTGATTTTGATTGTTGTAATGGTTTCATGATTGTATGCCTATGTTAAAACTTGTCAAATTGCACAAATATATGCAGTCTATCGTGGGTTAATTATACCTCAGTAAAGCTATTGAACAAAACAGAGAGAAGACTGCATCTGCTGGGTTGGTCCCCTGTGCTGAAAATGAGCAGAGCAAGGTCAGTCCTCGTTCTAATAGAGATGGCTTTCTAGGACGCTTCGCAGTGCAAGGACTTCCTTAGGCCTAGGGAGATGAGTGCATCCAAACACCAACGGATCTGGGCAGAGGAGAAGGCAAGCAATCACCTTGTTGCTAGAACTAGGACACAAGGGCACATGCCCTGATGCTGGACTCCTGAATTAAGGCTTCCAGAGTTTCTCATAAGGACAAGATTTTCCCCACAGCTATGGGTATTTTAATCCTAAGGAGACTGAGGGTCCCGGTCAAGTGTGGGGAGAAGCCCGAGGAGACAGAGCACCAACCTTCTAGCCGTTCACTAAATTGAAACTCTAAATTGACTATCTACTCCATCCAAAGAGGTGGGAGGAGGTTTCCCAGAAGGAAAGATGTGGCGGCTGAACCATGTGTGTGTTAAAGCCATAATATCCCTTCCATGACTCTTCCCTCTCACTCCCCATCCCTATGACCCTTGCTGATCTGTGTCAAGTGTCTCAGGTCTTTCATCTCCATCCCAGTAAGTTCACACTTGACCCCCACCCCACCCCACCCCCCCACACACAGTCACTTTGGTACAGTTACTTCCACAACCTGGACCTTTTGATACACAGATCACACACACACACACACACACACACACACTCCTACTCATTATGTCTGCACTGTGTGGTTAAAAATCAGTTTGTAAAATCACTCACTCACTGCACATGCCATAGTTGATTCTTTACTGGCAGAAGCCATACCTTCCATTCTTACTTGTCCCTGAAGAGCTCTGTTCCCATAAATGATATCATCTGGAGGGGGGCAGAACTAATGAAGCCATTCTGGTTTGAGAAACAGTCCGATGAAATAGAGCCCACGTTCTCCAGAATTAACATTTCACCTCTTGCAATAGTAGATCTGTCATTTAACTCGGGCCCCTAAAACTTTCGCAGCTCCTTGTAAAAATGTAGATTCTAAGATTTACAAAGAAATTTCTTAAACTTCTAAGATTTACAAATACATCAGCATAAAGTTGACTATCATAAGGTTCAAAGTAGCAAAAGTTACTAGAGCAACTTAAATGTTCATCAACAGATGAATAGTTAAATCAGTCATGCTGTATCTATCCACTGGCGTACCATACAGACATCAAAACAGTATGATCTCGATTTAATTTATCGGCAGAGAACAATCCCTGTAATACATACTATGTATATGTACTTACATATATGGAATGATCTTATTCTTCACTACACCTAATATATGTGTACATATACACACATTTGGCTTTGTATCGCTGGATGGTTGGAATAACAGGTGATTTTTATTGTCTTTATATATATGTTGTATTATTTCTGAATTCTTTGAAGAAAGTGGGCATCGCTTTTTATAATCAGAAATTATTCTTTTTGCATGGGCAAAAATACACCATTCACATCTTAAGATCGGCTTTGGCCGTAGGCCAGGAAGTCCGTTCTCAGGATGTGGGGAAAGGGAATGGATCGTCCCTGTGTAGCTGATGATTATGACCCCTGGCCCCCTCTTTGATTAACAGAGAGAGCAGCTGATGAATTTAGCATTCCCTGTTTCATACACATGCTAGAGCAGCCTTTAAAGTAACTCGAAAAGATGCTCAGGTTTACCAAAATACAACTTAATAACCAGAATGTGTCTCTGCCCCTACTTATTACCCACTTGTTCTTCAAAGCTCACACTGAGTAAAGGAAATTCATTTTTAAAAACCCGTAAGCAAATTAGTTATAATGTATATGATGTGAGGTATAATAAAGGGAAAAAAAAAATCCTAACCATGGCTACCTTAGCCTCCGAGGGCCACCATAATAAATGAAAACTGATTAGGTGGCTTTTAAAAACACGGAAATTTATTGTCTCCCAGTTTGGGGGCTAGAAGTCTGAAATCAAGTGGTGGGTGGGTTGGTTCTTTCTGAGTGCTCTGTTCCATTCCCCACACCTGGCTTCTGGTGACAGCCAGCCATTTTTGGCCTTCCTTGGCTTGGAGATGCATCAACCCTATCCCTCCTCCATCTTCACATACCTTCCTGATGTCCCTGTGCCCTCACATGGCTGCAACTAAACTTAGTAAACAGGAAGAAAAGGTGATCTGAGAAACCACGAGGGTGATAATATGTTATGATCAGCCTCTTCTGTTCATATTTGGTGCAGTAATGCTTTATATACACGTATGACTGATGGGTTTGATTTATCTTATTATAGATAATTTTACATCCTGGTTCAGTACAGGGTAGGGGGCTCTGAAGTCAGACTGTGTGAATTTGTTTCCTGCCTTCAACGCTTGCTAGTGTTTTTTTTTTTAAGATTTATTTATTTATTGGGGCGCCTGGGGGCTCAGTTGGTTAAGTGCCTGTCTTCAGCTCAGGTCATGATCTCAGGGTCCTGGGATTGAGCCCCACGTCGAGCTCCCTGCTTAGCAGGGAACCTGCTTCTCCCTCTCCCTCTGACGTTCCCCCTGCTTGTGCTTGCTCGCTCTCTCTCTCTCTCAAATAAATAAATAAAATCATCACTTGCTAGTGTTATGTCCAAAGCAAGTTCTTTAAACTCTTAAATTTCCCTTCCTTTTTTTCTTAAAAAAATATTAGAAATAATTATAATAGTGCTTTCCATGGGATGGTGTGACCATTAAGTGACAAGTATTCAGTGTGCCATGCACCCAAAACAATGACCAGCAGAGCGTTTTCACTCAATAAGTGTTGGAGAAAGAAAGAGAGAGACACACACACAGAAAGAGGGAGAGAGAAGACAAGGGCAAAAGTAAGATTCAAAGAAATCTGCAAATAGAATTGTCTCAAAACACTATTAATATAGCAATTGGTAGGGACGCCTGGGTGGCTCAGTCAGTTAAGTGTCTGCCTTCGGCTCAGGTCATGATCTCAGGGTCCTGGGATCAAGCCCCACATCGGGCTTCCTGCTCAGTGGAGTCTGCTTCTCCCTCTCTTTCTGCCCTTCACCCCCCTCATGCTCTCTTGCTCTCTCTCTCTCTCAAATAAATAAAATCATATATAGATGATAGATAGATAGATAGATAGATAGATAGATAGATAGATAGATAGATAGATATTGGTATACTAACATATGGTGCCAAAAGGAATCAAATAGATAAGAAAAAACCTAGTTTTGAGTGAACTATACTGAAAAACTAACAACAAATCACCCTAGATTAAAAGAGATTGCAGTAAAATATAAAACAATAGAGTTTTTTTTAAGGAAAAAAAGGCAGAAAATCTTCAGGATGAGTTCTTAAACTTGATACCAAAGCATGAGCCATATAAGGGAAAACTGGAATTGGACTTCCCATCACATTAAACATTATTACTCTGCAAAAGGTTGTTAAAAGGATTTGCTGGACCTGCAGCATCTTTTAATAAAATCTCATTGCATGGGCTGTTCTCAATAAATGTTAACAATCATTGTTACTATTGTTGTTTTACATGTTATTATGGCCTTCTTCAATCCCTCTCTCGAAAGCTGTCTTCAGCATAGCAAAACATTTTTAATTCCTGCTAAACTTATCATTTGCCATTCTTTCCCCCCTCTTCATGAAATTGATGTCCTCTTCCTTTTGTCTGACATTTTCTCACTTATCCTTCATGATCCCGCTCAGGAGCCACCTCCTTAGCAAAACCTCCCTGATACGCTCCGGGTCCGTATCTCTCCCTTCTTTCTGATAGCTCCCTTCTGTAAATATAATACATATATTTACATATATATGTATTAAATTTTATATATATACAAGACATTATAATATATTAAATAGCATATATTATATTAAATATCATATTATATTTTAATATATGTTATGTATTTTATATATATAAATAGAATGTTAATGAGAATATAATTAAGTAAAATAATAGATAATAGAATGAAATATATATTTAATATTAATACACATAATATATTATAAATATAAATATATAACAAATAAACATGATATAAATATATTTGAAAATATTTATATATTAAATATGAGTTTAATAACCATATTTATATATAACAGTTCTATTTATCTTTTGCTAAAAGGGACTATCCCTTATTAATATTTGCATTTGCAAATAATCATTAGCCATTTGTTGAATGAACTGACATACAGCTGTTCCTGGAATGATAGGATTCACGTCTGCTTCTGGGTATCCCCCAAAGTGCCCAGCAGAATGCCTAGAATATACCTGCCATGGGGAAAATATCTACTACACAAATAAATGAAAGGATTGCAAAACACAAACATCAGCCTAAACAAGATTAGAGGTCCCCACAAAACCCCATAAAATACAAGAAAAGAAATTCTAATGATGGAAGAAGAAAATCACCAAAATCTCCTTCTCTCTCCCTCTCTCTCTCTCTCCTTTTTTTTTTTCTTTTTTTTTGAATACCCCCTAATTTCCACCATATCTTTCAATGATGTTTATGTTGAAGGGAAAATAAATTCATGCTTTGGTTCAGCGTGAATGGGGTTCATGTTACTTTTGTCTTCTTTTATACCAGTCACTGATGTCCTTTCTAATTAACAGCTCTAATCCGATAACTTGGGTATGCTGTTCATATAGATGCTGATTTCAGTATGTATGTGTGTGTGTGTGCACGCATATATGCTTTTGTGGATTTGGGGTTTAAAAAAAACTGTAACTTTAAAGAACTGGGGTTTAATATCCTTTGAGATTTCTCTAATTAGGTTCTAGTCCTCTTCTTAGATGAGTTTAGTACCCAAGTAAATGAACTAATTAGTAGTCTGTTGTTGAATGAGGCTACAAGGTTTTATAAAATCCCTGGTCATCCTTGCGAGTTCCCGCACAGGACTGCAATTAAAGAGCTCAGGAAAAAAATAAAACCTGTTTTCTGTCCCCTCCCCTTTTTTCCCTGACTACAGGGCTGTTTGCGGGTGCTGTGCTCAGTTTCTGAATGGGTGTGGGCAGATGCAGCACACAACCCAAATCTGGGTAACAAAAGCCAATACAGAGATGGAAAAAACAAAGACAATTCCCAGAAGAGCAGCGCTCTTTTGAATGACCCAAGTAGTCTCGGCAAGCCTTTGAATTTCACCTTGATGTTTAAATGAAGGCACAGAGGGAAAACAGGGGCTAATTCTATCGATTGGTGTGACTCAGAAATCTAGCATAAAAGTAATATACTGATAGAGAGAGGATGTGACATAAAAACCCATCTAGTCCCGTCAGACTAAACCATGCCTTGACCTTCTTGCGTCCCCATGGATACTTGTAACACATTAAGCTAGACTTTTGTTGGGGATTCATTAATTAATAGGCAAATATATCAAACCTTACATTAGTTATGTTTAGCCTCTTCTGAAAACCTTTAGACAAGTGAAAATGAATTAATAACTAGTTTTTTGTACTGGTTTTGTGGACAAGATCTTGAGAATGGGGGCGCCTGGGTGGCTCAGTTGGTTAAGCGACTGCCTTCGGCTCAGGTCATGATCCTGGAGTCCCTGGATCGAGTCCCGCATCGGGCTCCCTGCTCGGTGGGGAATCTGCTTCTCCCTCTGACCCTTCCCCCTCTCATGTGCTCTCTCTCATTCTCTCTCTCAAATAAATAAATAAAATCTTAAAAAAAAAAAAAAAAAGATCTTGAGAATGATTCCTTACAGTGTGATTATAGTTCACCTGTGTCGTGGTCTGCTGTTACTCAAACCACTCCCTGCCCCCAGAAGTTCCCCCTTGCCATCTACAGGAGTAGATTGCTTTGGAGTTGGACATGACTGCCAGAAGGAACTCTGTCACTAAGCCCTTTGGTGCCTCAGAGTGAGTATCTAATACCCAGGCAGTGCAGGGAATGGAGAACATTACAAGTATAATGCATATAAAGTCATAGACCGAGAGCACATAGACCCAAGAGCACAAGGACAAACGAGCTCTGCATATCTGAGGTTCCTGCATATCTGAGGTTCATTAAACATTTCAGCCTGAAGCTCAAGCCACTTGCCCTGCCAACCCATGATCCCAGCCTCAGCTCCCTGCACTCAGAGCCCTGTCTCACTATAGCATCTTCTCTTCCCAGGCTTTACCCCTTTTATAGCCTTGCAGTGAGGATCCATTGCCACTCATCCTGGCAATCCATTGAATACCAAAACGTTTCTCCTCCACTGCTTTTTCCAGAAGGCTAAGGAAGTGGGAGCACTGGTCTCAGTGGCTGCAGATCCAAACAGCGTGGGCATGGGGCATCAGGGGAACACTGTTCTCCTTGCTCAGGAGCTAGATCTTTCTCCCCAGACTTCCAGTATCCTTTTCTAATATATCTAGAATAAATCTTATCTATTACAGTACAGATTTAGACCTCCATCTGTTCTGAGAAAGTTACATCACTCCCATTCACTTACGTGTTGAGGGAAAATAGCACCCTGAGTTACTTAACAAGGCATCTTAGAGTATAACGGAAGAAGAGGGGAACCAGACTAGCACTCACTTCCTTCATCCTTGGGAGGAGGGACATCCTTTTACCCCATTACTTTAGAGCATAATAACTTACTGAGTCAAATTTTAATTAAAATAGAGATACCTAGTAGAGGTTCATGTGTCTTCACAGATATTGTGCCCAGATGCAATATTAGAAGAAAAAGTAATTTGTCTACAGATAATTGTCTGTCAAAACTAGGACTGTGCACCAGAAACCAACATTTGCCAAGTTGAGAAAGGCTGGTGGAAAGGTTATGTTTTCTCTGAAATATTATTTCTGCCAGAGGAGCCCAACCAACATTCAAACAAAGCCAACACACTTCGAAAGACATGGGTTAAGGCAGAAAATAAAATCGATTATTTTAAACATATAGGATGTTAGGTGAAATTCAGATGTTTGTCAATTTGCTAAAATATTACACTATCCAGCTTAAAAAGGTTTGTGAAAAGTAGTCAGAAGCATGAGCACAGATCTTGAAATGCAGCAGGTCACCAGAGGTCCTAGAGGACTAGAACACCACCAGACACAGAGTGGTTTTCAATCAGTGCTCATGGAACCAAGGAATAAGTGAAGGTCTGTAAACTGCCACTCACCCCAAATGCCATAGATTGATAATCAATATCTCTCATGTGCCTATGAAGATCCAGATATGATCCCATTTGCTGTGTGGGTCAGCTCTCCAAATTCTTATACCTGTCAAGCTTCTGAGATACATCCGATCATAATCCCCTCCTTACAGAAAGGTTAGGGAATCTGCACATAGCCAAACAGGTCATGAGGGTGAAATCACATTCTACCGTGCATAATATCTTACCTTCCAGGGAATGAGATGAATATGCTCTGCCAGCCAACAGAATTTTCTTATAAGCAGCACCCAGGAAACAATTTGGACCCTGTCAATTGTCAATGCCTGAGGGGAAAAGGCAGTCTCTAATAGCTGGTTCCCTGTGGCCACAAAGTCTTTCTGAGCCTCAGTTTCCTTAACTGTAAATGGAGATGATAAAACCTAAACCTTGGGAGTTTTCTGTAAGGATTGGCAATGATGTGGGTAAAGCCCCAAGAATAGCATCTGGCCAATGGGAGGGACCCTCAATGAACATCAGGTATTTTTGCTATTAACTGCTATTCCAAGTGGCTACCCTCTTCACCAGCCTAACAATGCAGCCTGAAGGATGCATTTCAGACTTCACCAGGCTCCCCAGGATGGTCCATATTATGAGCCTGTGGTCAAAGCATTTAGAGTTGGTTTTAATGAGCTACCACCCATCTATTCACCCTTACAGATTCTTTTAATAATCCTGTTGGGTGAAGGTCTCCAGAGTACAGTTCCTGCCCTTTTGGTCTGGCAGCCTTACAGTAAGCGGTCTCTGGCATAATACCTACAGTTATATACAGCTTCCCATCAAGAGGGCCCCTTAATAGCTCTAGAGAACAAAGCACCTTGTAAATAAGGTAGTGTTGGCATTTTTATGTTGGTTTCCATTAAGAGAGATTCTATGATTGGTGTCAGGATGATTTCAAAAATGTTTCAAGTTAAGCTCAGCATTCCAAAGTCCCACTTAAGGACTCCTGCTTTCTACCTTTCCCCCAGATTCATGCACCCATTCAAGAAACATTTGTTTAGCTCCTTTGATGTGCTAGGCACTGTGCTGGCCATGAGATGTACGGGGGTGATGGAAACAGAATCCTCATCCTCATGCGATCTATAGACCAGGGGGAACACCATCATTCTATATGCAGTATTGAGTTGTGTGGGACAAGATATAGGGAAGGGGAAGGCATGGGCAGGAGCCCCGTGCTAGTCTGGAATGGCCTTCTGCGCAGTGGATTTGTCAACTGCAATGTGAACAATGGGATGGCCTTAGTCACGTGAAATGGCACAGCTGGGAGAGAGTACAGGCCCAGTGAAAAGCCTGAATGAAGGTCCAGAAGTGAGGATGAACAGAGCACTTTCTAGGGAATTGAAGGAGGGGTGGAGGAGGGGCACCTGGGTGGCGCAGTTGGTTGAACACCCGACTTTTGGTTTCAGCTTAGGTTATGATCTCAGCTTCGGTCATGATCTCAGCCCAGGTCATGATCTTGGAATTGTGGGATTGAGCCCCAAGTCAGGCTCAGCACTTAGTACAGAGTCTGCTTTAGATTCTTTCTCCCTCTCTGTCTGCCCCTCCCCTGCTCTCACACTCTGTCTCTGCCTCTCTTTCTCTCTAAAATGAATAAATGAATAAATAAAATCTTAAAAAAAAAAGGTGGGGTGGAGGAAGAGTCTGTCTGAGTATGTGTGGCAAAGAGCAAGGGGCCTGTGATAAAGCTCAAAGGTGGACAGCACTACATTTGGAGGACCTTCTCATTCATGTGCTATCTATGAAACCAGCAACAAAAAAGTAAAATCAACATGCATTTTCTTCCTTTGATTCACATGGGCTGCACTGAATATACCTAGGCTGCAATTAAAGTGAAATGACTTATGCTTAGATTTGTGTAATAAAGAGCTGAATTATGACGATGGCCCAGCTTAAAGCCCACCTCCACTATCAATCCACCCTTGATCAGCATAAAGTGACTTCTCCATATTCAGATCTCCCAGTATTTATGACTTTCATCACTTAATTATACTGGCTTATTAAATTATCTTCTCATACACCCGTGGCTTAACTCTCTTATTAGAGAGAAGACTTCTAAAGAGATCAAATCCCTTTTGAAACTTCTCTGTATCCCCCCCAGTACCTAGCATCCCCATGATTATCCACTTGGCCAACAAATACAATTCTGTGCACAGGAGATACTTTAAGGAAGAAGGCAGGGAAGGACCCTCGTCTTGGGGACCTTAAGTTTTGATCATGGAGACAGATAAATAAATAATTTAAAATATATGCTATACATAGGCACATAATTGTATATTTATGGCTTTCAATAATGCTAAGAACAATGACCACAATGAAAGGACATGTGTTAGAAATTGACTGGTTTAGAGGCATATTACTTTGTACTGTATGGAGAAATACATATAAAATCCAAAAAGTTAGTATTTATTCATTTAAGGGCATGAATAATAAGAAGGAAGAAGCCATGTGAAAATCTGGAGTGGTCTAGATAGATAAAAATTGAATGTAAACCCCTATGATGGGAAATGAGCTTTGTCAATTCTTCCCACCACTAGCAGAAATGATAATCGTGTAATGTTATAAAGGCGCCAAAGAACGCAACGGTGGCCATCATATTGCAATATAAATGTATCAAATCAATATGTTGTACACCTTAAACTTGTGTAATGTTATTTATCAATTATATCTCAATTTAAAAAGCAAACAAACAAACAAAAATAAAACACCCAGCAAGAGGAGCAGAGGAGAAAAAGCAAGACGGGATGTGTGTCAAGGAAAGAAAGCAATAAATAGAAAATGTCCGATCCCACAGAACCGTATAGAACATAAACAGAGTTTGGGTTTTGTTCTAGGTATAATTAGAAATCTTGCAAAGGTTTTAAGTACTTAGAAGATACCAGAGTTTTAGATTTACGGATTGCTTAGATGTTTGCATGCATTAAACCTCAGAAAGACAAGCTTAAGAGAATAAAGCTTACCAAAAATTATGTTCTAATTCTGATTCTCATAAGTAAGGCCCTAACATTGTGGGAAATGACAGGGAAACAATGGAATTGGCTTAACAACACTTTTGAGAAATGTCCCTTACAGCAGATGTCAATATTACCTTCTCTCTCCAACTGTGTCTTTCATGCAAACAGCATCTGCAAGTTTGCGTGATGGAATGGACATGAAAGCCTGATGGAAACCACTGGCAATTCTCCTGTCTCTACTCGAGTGAATGTCACAAAAAATAAACTTCATGACTTCAACTCTTTAAAGAAAGAGTTGGTTAATCAGAAGAACAGCAGCTGAGCCAGGAAATACTTTTAAAGGGAAATCTTGTGTATGTAAACACCTATTTTGCAAATGAAGCGTGTGGAAGTCTCACAGAAGGAAGGCAGAGCTCCTAAAATGGCCATTAAACATCTCATGGGCAAAAGGCAGTGGTGAATTACCTCCATTTCCGTGTTAACAATTGCTTCAATTTGCATTTTTAGCATAAAATAACTGGGAGCAAAATAGTCTAAAATGTCAATAACGGAAAAAAATCAACAACAACAACAACAACAATAATAACTAATATTTGTGGTGCTATTACTTGATGCCAAGCATTTTGGGGAACATTCGATAGATATTTGCTCATTTAATCATTGCAGAACTCCAAGCACCATCACCATTAATAAAACACATTTTATTTATTTAGTTTTTAAATTTTATTTATTTATTTGTCAGATAGAGAAGGAGGGAGAGAGCACAAGCAGGGGGAGCAGCAGGTGGAGAGAGAAGCGGGTTCCCCACTGAGCATGGAGCCCAAAGGGGGACTCGATCCCAGGACCCTGGGATCATGACCTGAGCCAAAGCAGATGCCTAACCAACTGAGCCATCCAGACATCCCAGTAAAACCCATTTTAATGAAGAAAGCAAGACTCAAAGATGAAGCAACTTGCCCAGGGCCACAGAGCAGATAAGCTTCAAAGCCAGAGTTCGAGCTTCTCCTTTCCTTGTTGCGCTCTGAGAGACCTAGTCAAAGCATCTTGCCTGTAGCTAATAAAGACTTTGTAAATGCTGGTTACATATCACCTGCTCAGTTTGATGTACAAATGGTGCTACCTACCCACCTGACCTCAACAAAGCACCCACCGATTCATTCAAAGAAAACACCTCTTGAGTGTAATTCATGTCCCAGGCAACAGGACTACAACCCGGAACAAAATGACTTAGGTCCTGACCTTCTGGGTTTTCCATTCCGATTGATTATAGTTGGAGGGATAGGAGGAACAGACAATCTATCTATCTATCCATTAGATCTAATAGATATCTATTATAGATACAAATATATAAACATTATATATTTTATATATATAAGTATATATATTATATATTCTGATATATATATATATACATATATATATCAGAATGTCACACATAGATGTGTATGGAGGAAAGACATTTGTACACACATTAGAACACTGCTGTGCACAATTAGAACAGGAACCCTTAGATCTAGAATCTGAGTTTTCAAGTCTGCGGATTATAAAGTATTTCACATTACAGTCAATTCCTTCACTTTGCACATAGATTCCTCATGGGGTTGCTCTGCATACTAAGCTCTCTTGTGCTTTTAGATGATAAGTCATTTATGAATAATCATTTCCCCAGAAGTCTCCATGGGTACTATACCTCACATAGGTATGGTAAGTAGGTTCGTGCTATATATTTATGACATAATGTTGACATCAGCAATGGGAGGTGTCATAATTCCAGATGGCTTCCAGTCCATTCTCCCATTCTCTTGAATATATGAGCAAAAAAAAAAAAAAGTATGCAAATATAATTATAAATTGCAAAATTCCCCCCAAAAATAGTATTACTCAAAAAAAAAAAAAATGTTAACTTCCCTCTAAGGTACCAAAACTAGTTTGCTGTGGTAATTTATTAAAGGTGCCTACTTTGAAATCAATAGTAAATGACTATGGGCTCATTTTTGATTGATAAATCATTCATTAAAATTAATGCCAACCTAAGCTTCCAAACTGTACCTATTAATAAAACTCTAATTGATATATGCAGCCAATGCCTTTCTATGGGTATAATCAATTTGGTACAGATCCTGCACTTTATTGACTTCTGGCTACCCAAGGGGTTTTTTTCCTCCTCCTTCAGGGAGGGCCCATCTCTGTGCAGATACCCAAAAGCAGACCTAAGACATGAGGGCACTTGCCATTTAATTTAGACTTCCTGTGACATTCCTAACATACAGCACCAATGTCAGACAATGCTGTTAGTGGACGGGTCCCAAGGGTCACCAGCTATGAAAAGCCAATTGCTGCACTTAAAAGCTAGACTGTCAGAAAGCTTGGTGTTCTAGACACCCTGGCTCCCACTCCATCTACAAAACGTTAAGTGCCACTTGCTGATAGTATGGAAAAACCATATCCTGTCTTTATCCATACAGAGTATCATTATGTGTTTTACAGTATCACCCAAGCCAAACAATAGGAACTGGGCAAGGAGCTAGTGTTCAACATTCAAATACTCTAAATGTTCAAAGAAAAGCATTTTACTTGAGTCCTGAAGAAAATCAGCCCTCATGGAAGAGGGCACATGAATATTGATTTATCTGAATCGAAAGGAGGACCTCACCCACTAACTGATTCTTTAAAAACACCTCTAAACTTCATTGACATGCTGTTGCTTTACACTTAATATTTCTGAGTGAATGCATTAACTTGGAAAATCTCAGTGCACAGAAAAAAAAAATGATAATAATAAAGATCTATTGGGGAGCTAAAAGCCCAAAAGAAAAAAAAAAGTCAATATCTATATTTTGCTATTTTCAAACAAAATATGAAATGAAATTTACTCTAGCTGTAAAACTCCCAAATAATCAGAGCAGCCCAATGGCTAAAGAGAACTCAGTGGAAGCCTTTGGCCCCCTTCAGGGATGGGTGGTGTGAAACCCTTAGATTGAAACCATTGCAGATAAATATCACAAAGACCAGATTTGTACTGAGTTCAAAGCAGCCCTTGAGTCTTCAGAGGTGCTCAGAAAATGTCAAGAGAAAAGATTCTCCTTCAAGGCTACTAGCACTTCTTCCCTCATTTCTATTAGGCTTGGAAGCCAAGAGCTTTACTTCCTCTATGCAATTCCCAGCTAAGCTATAAAACTCATGTCAGTGAAGAACACTTAAGGAGAATTGTTTTATCCCCACTGTCTATATCTTAGGTAACTTTGTGAATGAGCTTTGAGAGAATGATTCTAGAACGGAAGGGAGCCTATCCTACTTCACTTAACCTGGAAACAGTGAAATGATTTTCTCTCTCTCTCTCTCTCCCTCTCCCTCTCCTTCTCTCCTTTCTCTCTATTCTCTGTCTCTCTCTCTTTGGATTTCTTTTAGCTTTGGATGGCTGGTTGACCATTCCTCAATTATCTATTACATTTTATTTTTTTAAAGATTTTATTTATTTGAGGGAGAGAGAGAAAATGTACGGGGGTGGGGGGGGCAAGCAGGCTCAAGACCCTGAGATCATGACCTGAGCCGAAGGCAGACACCCCTACATTTTAAATCATGTTATAGCCCCTTTTTTTGTCAGGGTTTGGGTAAAGATTGAGAAGTTTCCAAAGAAACTTGACAAAATGCAGGCCCTACTTCCCGCCTGGGTTGTTCCCCAGACTGAACAGAAGGACAGCTATGTCCCAGCACGCTGGCTCTGTGATAGAGAATGCTGTGTGTTTAGCGATCCCCTCGAATCTAAGCCGGGAAAGATCAAATTGCTCTGTTGAAAAAAACTTCATTTTATATAGAGTATTTAGTTAAAAGAAAACATTTATAATTCTTATTCATTATAAAAGCAAAAGAACATTTAAAAAGTTTGGAAAATACGGAAAAGATAAAGATCCCTTGCAATTTCACGCTGCTTTATAATGCATAGCAAGGAAACATTTTTCCTGCATTATGGCTCTTTTGCTTCATTTTAGAACAGCCATTTGCTCTAAAGTAAAATGCTGTTTATTCTATAAAATTTTGTATGATGAAAAAAATCCAGCAAAAGCTAAAAGAAATTTTGCAAATCTATACATTACTCTTTCTAGATTGTTCTGCATGTGGCCAGAGATTTCACCAAGGTCTCCCCTCATTATCAGCATTTCCCACCAGAGCATTACAGTTGTTACAATTGATAGACCCACCCTGACACATTACTCTCACCCAAAGTCCATCACTTATATTAGGGTTTACTGTTGGTGTTACACATTCTGTGGGTTTTGATAATGATACGTATTCATCATTATGGTGTCATACAGAGTCTTTTCACTGCCCTAAAAATCCTCTCTGCTATGCATATTTTCCCCCCCACTCCCTTAACCTTTAGCAACCACTGATCTCTTTACTGTCTCCATAGTTTTATCTTTTTCATGTGATGTAGTTGGAATCATGCAATATGTAGCCTTTCCAGATGTGCTTCTTTCATTTAGTAATATACATTTAAGATTCTTCCATGTTTTTTCATGGCTTGATAGCTCATTCCTTTTTAGTACAAAACAATATTCCATTGTCTGGATGTGCCCCAGTTTATCCATTCAACTACTGAAGTTACTTGGCTACTTCCAGGTTTTGGTAACTATGAATGAAGCCACTATGAACATCTGTGTGCAGGTTTTTGTCTAGACATAAATTTTCAACTTCCTTGGGTGAATATCAAGGAGTGTGATTGCCAGATCATGTCGTAAGGATCAGTTTCGTTTTGTAAGAAACTGCGAAACTGTCTTTCAAAGTGGTTGTGCCATTTTGCACCCCTCCAGCAAAGAACAAGCATTCCTGTTGCTCTACATCATTGCCAGCATTTGGTGTTGTCAGTGTTTCAAGTTTTGGCCATTTTAATAGGTGTGTTAGTAGTATGTCACTGTTGTTTTAATTTGAAATTTCCTTATGATATATTATATCAGATAGATAAATGATTGATAGGCAGATGATGGATAGATAGATAGATAGATAGATAGATAGATAGATAGATAGATGATAGAGCGTTTTTTTCCTCTGCTTATTTGCCATCTGTGTATCTCCTTTGGTGAGGTGTCTGTTAAAATCATCAGATTGTGTATTTTCTCATTGTTGAGTTTAGAGAATTTTTTGTATATTTTGAATAACAGTTCTTTATCAGATGTGTCTTTTGCAAAAATTTTCTCCCAGTCTGTGATTTGTATTCTCATTCTCTTGACCTTGTCTTTGGAAGAGCAGAAGGGTTTTTATTGTTTGATTTTTATTTGTTTGTTTTTGTTTGTGTTAATTTTAAGGAAGGCCAGCTTATGAAGTATTTCATGGATCATGCCTTTGGTGTTGTATCTAAAAAGTCCTGGCCATATCCAGGGTCACCTGTTTCCTCCTGTGCTATCTTCACAGAGTTTCATAGTTTTACGTTTTACATTCAAGTCTGTGATCCATTTTGAGGGGTTTTTTTGTTTTGTTTTGTTTTATTTTGTTTTTGGTGAAGGGTCACAATAATTACTTTACCCAGTAGCTCCCTAAGGACAAGATGGAGACTAAAAAATTAAGGCATTCATGACTCCCTAGATTGCCTTGAATTAGCACACAGGTTGTTCATTCAGTCACTAGTGCCCTCATCCCACGGGCACTCCTGATCACCTACTGGGTACCTGAGGGTGTCCAAATGAAAACAATTTTCTTGTTCTCCTTGAAGATCAGTGGCCAGTACCAGTCAAAGTTGACAGAAAGGCCAGACTGAGATGTGGCACCAGAATATACATTACCCAACAGGGGGTGTGTGATGAGTTTCACTATGGGCTGTAATTAGTCACGGCTGGGTCACGACGTCGTAACTTTCAGAGTATGTGAGATCCACGTACCTAAGACGGAGGGGGGAAAGAAGCAGGTTCTTTGTCTGACAAGGATCAGCCTCTGAAGGATCAAGCAAACAAGACCCAGAAAATTATCTAAACCCCCTGCGAGGCCTCCCTTCTGGGAAGCCTATCCTGAAGTCTCCTTCTGTCATGACCATCACATGCCTCTTCCACACTATCCCTGCATCTAGTCCACACTCTATCACTGCATCTCTCTCCTGCCTGCTCTAACCATCAGCTCATGCCACCCCTCACCTCTTCCACCTAACTTACAGAATACCATGAGCTCCCATTGGCAAGAATCAGTAAGGCATCTCCAGGGCCCAGCACCCGGCCCAAGTAGAGGGCTTTATGCCACTATCGTAGGAGTGGATGAATGAACTAAGAATTAGCAAATAGACTGGATCTAGAGGTAGGCAGTTCATGAGAGGAGGGTGTTGTCAGTGGTCATATGGCAACTGTAACTTAGACAAAACTCTACTGTGAGTGTTGAAAAGTAGAATACCATATTAGGGTGCATTAATAGAAGCACAGCGTCCAGAAACATGAAGGTTATTATACAGTCATTTCAAGTGAATGGTGTTCAGTTCCAAGCAGCATATTTTAATAGGAATATAAGTTAAATAAAACATAAACAAAGACTGATGAAAAGGCCAGATCTGGAAATATCTGCCATAGGATGCAAAAGAAAAAGGGATTGTTTATTTAGAGCAAGGGGCTTGGGGAAAATGGGATACCAACGGGTGGGTGTTTAAACACTGTTGTGTGAAAGATGTTCTACACATCTCAAAGGGAAAGTGCTGAACGTCACTGCTAAATGTTCAGCAGAAGTATATTTCAGGCCAACACAAGGAAAACATTATGGAAATTAGTGCTACCCAAAATTAAATTGGATTTCCTGGTGAAGAAGTGACGTTTGGCCACTGTAGATATTCAAGCAGACATAGCCATTTTTAAAAATTAATTATTTTTTTAAAGTTGTGGTTAAAATTATGGTGCCTGGGTGGCTCAGTCCATTAAGCGTCTGACTTTGGCTCAGGTCATGAACTCAGAGTCCGGAGATTGAACCCTGCTTTGGGGTCTGTGCTCAGCAGGGAGTCTGCTTGTCTCTCTGCTCCTCTCCATGCTGGTACTCTCTCTTTCTCTCAAAAAAATAAATAAAATCTTAAAAAAAATTGTGGTAAAAATAGATATGATCCAGTAATTCTGCATCTGAGTATTTACCCAAAGAAAACAAACACTAATTCAAAAAGATATATGTACCCCTATGTTTACTGCAGCATTATTTACAATAGCTAAACTATGGGAACAACCTGAGTATCAGTCTACTGATTAATAATAAAAAAGATGGTGTATATACATATATATGTACACACACACACACACACACACTGGAATATTACTCAGCTGTTAAAAAAAAAAAAAGAATGAAATCCTGCCATTTGCAAAAACATGGATGGATCTAGAAAGCATAATGCTAAGTGAAATAAGTCAGTCCACAAAAGATAAGTACCACATGATTTCACTCATGTGGAATTTAAGAAACACAACAAACAAAGAAAAAAGAGACACACAAAAGACAGACTCTTAAATATAGAGAACAAACTGATGGTTGCCAGAGGGGAGGTGAGTGTGCAGATGGGTGAAATAGGTGAAGGGAATTAAGAGTACATTTGTTGTGATAAGAGCTGAGTAATGTATAGAATTATTGAATTATTATAGTGTATACCTGGAACTAATATAACACTGTAGGTTAATTATACTAGAATTTTTAAAAAGCTGTGGTAAAATATAATAAAATTTACCATGTTCACCTTTTTTTTTTTAAGATTATTTATTTATTTATTTATTTGAGACAGAGAGAACGAGAGAGAGCACATGAGAGGGGGGAGGGTCAGAGGGAGAAGCAGGTTCCTTGCTGAGCAGGAAGCCCGATGCGGGACTCGATCCAGGGACTCCAGGATCATGACCTGAGCCGAAGGCAGTCGCTTAACCAACTGAGCCACCCAGGCGCCCCCATGTTCACCATTTTTTAAAAGATTTTATTTATATGGCAGAGAGAGAGACAAAGAGCACAAGCAGGGGGAGCTGCAAGCAGAGGGATTGGGAGAAGCAGGCTCCCCACTGAGCAGGGAGCCCGAAGCGGGCCCCATCACAGGACCCCGGATCATGACCTGAGCCAAAGGCAGACACTTAACCCACGGAGCCACCCAGGCGCCCCGACCGTGTTAACCATTTTTAAGTGTACAGTTCAGTGTCATTAACTACATTCACATTGAACATCAACACCATCCATCTCCAGAATTTTTCCCATTTTATAAAACCGAAACTCTGTGCCCATTTAACTCTAACTCCTTATTCTCTCCTCCCACCAGCCCCTGGAAGCCATCATTCTACTTTCCCACCCTACGAATTTGATTACTCTAAGTACCTTACATGAATTGAGTCAAAAGTATTTGTCTTTCCATGTGTGGTTTATTTCATCAAGCATAATGTCTTCAGGGTTAATCCATGTTGTAGCCTGTGTCAGAGAGATGGCCGGTTGTTAATTAATTATTATTTTTTTAATTTTTTTAAATTTTTTTACTGTTTTAAGGAAAATAACGAGAGGCTTGGGATAGATGGATCGGTCTTCCAAAATAATGGTTTTATGTCCTCTGACTTCTACAATAATTTCAAAGTACTTGGGGAAAAGGTTGAATGGTGTGTGATGGCCACCGGGGGGAGTTAATCTCCTCATCCCCACCTCCTTGAATGACTCCGCAGGGGCTGGATGCGTCACATGGGTGAATGTTGTTGGTGGAGAATCAGGGTTCACAGTAAGTAAAGCTAGGAATAAGAGGTAAGAAAAAGTGGAAACTGAAACCTCATCAGGAAGGGGGTGATTACCATGAGCGAAGCCTTTGTCTAACCCATCATCATCCCACTTACTCCTCACAGCTGTGCCATGAAATCCATAGTGTCATTCCTGAGTCCCGGTTGAGAAACATGGTCTCAGACATGTTATATAACCAGCTCTAGGTCATGCTGTGACTTGCCTTATACTAAAGTAGGTGCTATTTTTATCTCATGATTTCACCAGACAGGGTATTGACCTAGCTTTCTAGATGGTAATTAGAGGATTGCCTGAAACACCGGGAACATAGCACAGTTTTGAAATAAAGGAAAATAGTGGGAGAATTTGCCAGATTATGAAGACCTCTGTTTGAGAGACATACTGCTTGCTGGAATCTACTGACTGACTACAACTCCAGCATCTTCAGCCACCCAGACACAGTGCAAGGGCAAGGAGTTCCACAGTGAAATGCCCCCTTATAGAAAAACACAAAGAAACGAAACTTCAAACTGGACCATGGATCCATATACGATGACAAGCATTTAGAAGCACTTTTTTATTAAAATTAAAACAAAACAGAAAGCTAAATACACCAGGAATTTTCTTTACTATTAATAGCATTCTAAATGTTCTTGAGTTTTTATATATGTATGTTTCTTGTAATATATATAAACTAATATATAATGCATATTATGTATTTTATAATATATATTAACTAATATAATATATTGTAATTAAGAATATTGGTACTATATATTATAATTACTATGTTATTATATATTGACATAATAATATTAATTATGATTTATAAACTAATATACAATATTATATTTTTCCTATAGATACTACATAGTCAAATGTATGTGTGTGTGTATTATATATACACATTTTTCCCACTACTTACATTATAGCTTTGTATATGACAAAAGATCAGTAAAGACCATGCGGCACTAGCTCCTATGAATTCTTTTGACTGCAATTTATCTATCTTCTTCAGAGTGCCATCTGCCAAATAACAGATTATAGATTCCCTTACATCTTGACTCATATACATAGTGATCTATTTAAAAATCCCAGTTAATGGAGGGAGATAGAGAGATTTTTAAAATTGAGAGTTACATACCAAAATAGACAACATGAAACAATGTTCAACATCATTAGCCATAGGGGAAATTCAAATTAAAACCATAATGAAGTATCACTACAGACCTGTCAGAATGACTAAAATTAAAAATGGCGGCAACACCCAAAGCTGTTGAAGATGTGGGCAAATGTGATCATTCATACATTGCTGGTAGAACTGTGAACTTGTAGAGCCACTCTGGAAAGCATTTGGCATTTTCTTATAAAACTACACATGAAAATTATCACATGGCTCAGCAACCGTACCCCTGGTATTTATCCCAGAGAAATAAAAACACATGTTGATGTTAAACCTATATATAAATGTCAGTAACAATTTAATTCATATTAACTCCAACCTGGAAACAACCCAAGTACCCTTCCATGGGTGAGTGGTTGAACAAACTGCGGTCCATCCACAGCATGGAATACTACTCAACAATGAAAAGGAAGAGATAATAAATACATTCAACAACTGGATGAATCCCACAGGATTGAGACTGAGTGAACAAAGCGAATCTCAAAAGGTTATACAGTGTGTGGTTCCATTTATATAACATTCTTGGAATGGCAAAATTATAGAGATGGAGGACAGGTGAGTGGCTACGAGGGGTTAGGGAGGGGTTAGAAGCAGGCGGGAAGTGGGTATGATTGTCAAAGGGTAATACAAGGGATCTCTGTGGGGAAGGAAGCCGTCTGTATCCAGACTCTGATGTTGATACATAAACCTCCACATATAATAAAATGGTAAAGAACTAAATGCACAAAACACACAAACATACACACTGAGAGACAGAGAGACAGACACAGAGAGAGAGAGAAAGAAAGAAAAACATGTAAAGCTGGAAAATCTGGATGAGTGGATTGTATTGATATAAATTCCCTGGTTGTGATATTGTGCTCAATTTTTGCAAGATGTTACCATGGAATGGTGGGGAAGGGGACGAGGCAAAGGGTATACAAGATGACAAATCTCTAAGTTGTATTCCTTATAACTACATGTGAATCTACAATTATCTCAACATTTAAAGCTGAATTGGAAAAAAAAAAATGAACAACCATGTTGAACTCCATTTGTCGGTTTCTTGTAAATTACCACTCTATTTCATTCTGCTGTTCCTGTGGGTGGAGGATAATCATAGGTGACTAGGGTGATAAAATGAGACTATGCTTACAATGCTCTTAGCTCTACCATTGAGTACATAGTATATGTTCAATAAACATTAATAAATGATCATTAAGAGAAACATATCAATACACAGACTTCTGCTGTATTTCAAGTGCGGATGAGGTCTTTTGTTACTTAGTTATGTTACTTAACATAGGGCCTTCTGGATTGCCTGCAATTTGGAAATGGCTCATTAGCTTACATTTCATTGTATTTTTGACAAATGGAGGGAGATTGGGCACAAGAGGACTGAACTATCACACTCACTCAAGACCATAGGGAGAAGATCCTGTCTCAGCTTACGATCCTCCTCTAAAGATGTTATTTGACTCTTTTTGATAAGTAGTTAAGGTAGGGGGTAGGCACAGAAGCCAGACAGAACTCTTTTTCCTCACTCTTTTATGGCTTATTTACTCTAAACTTCTCTCTTCCAGTGTGCCTTTACTGTTTTTTTAAAGCTACATCCCCTGCTGAGACATTTACATGGCCAAGAAGAGGGAGAGGCCCCTGGGCTAGAGGGGAGAGAGCATCCTGCTCAGACAGCATTCTCTTAAGAGTGTCTGTGAGTCAATTCTACTGATACACTGTGTTCACGCACCCACATATATCCAAATTTTGCTTGTGTGCTTTTTGAAATCACGAAATTAGAGTCATCTCACTCCTTTTGAAATGGCCCACTTCCCAAGAAGAATGAGAGAGGGAACAGAATAGAAAAATCTTAATGAAGCAGGAGAGGAGCCAGACACAAGGTGCGAGCTTGCCATTGTGGTGGAAAATCTCCTGCGCTCGCCCACAGAAAGGCCTCGCTGCCTGCCAAGTGGTCTTTCTCTGCAGGCATACTGCTCGGAGAACAGGGCAGGAAACACTGGCACCAGGAGGGGTCTGCTTCCGTTTCCTCCTGCTCTCTAGGGGAGAGGTTTTTCCCCAAGGTTTGGGGACCAAGGAAATACGCCATATTGAAAAGAAAGGCACGAGGCAGAGCTGACGTTTTTATCAACCCAGATCCCTAAATGAGTTCTTTGGGAAGTGAGCAGCCAAATAAAGCAGCCAGTCACCTTTGAAATTACATTCTTCATTGCGCTGCTGGGGAACCAGTTGTGGAAAGTGGTTTCAAAAGGACCCCAAATTCACTAAAAAAGAGGAGATTGTTGTAGCATTTGGCCACGTAAAAAAAAAGGGGGCTTAGTGTATGCAAAGTACACCTGTAATTCGGTCCTCCACATTTATTCTCTCATCCACCTTGTGCTTGCGTCTTCTCCTCTGTTGGGCACTGTGCTAGAAGCAGAAGGTATATAGGATCCAGACTCAGCTCCTGTCCTCAAAAGGACCAAAACTCCAGGGGATTTAGGTGGAAGGTCATAAAAACTGATGTATGATAGGTCTGGGAACACCTAAATCCTTCCAAGTCAAGGAGGACTTCCCAGAGGAGGTGCCTCGTCAGCTAAGACCTGAAAGAGGAGAAGGAGGAAGCTAGAAAAGGTGTTAAGGGAGAAGGATGGAGAAGAGGGGAAGAGATGAGAAATATGCCAAGCGGAGTATAAAAGAAAAACATCCTAGGGCAGCGCTTCTCAACGCAAGGCTGTTTTGCTCCCCAGAGGACATTTGGCAATTTCTGGGGACATCTGGAAATTTCTGGGGACACTTCTGGTTGTCTTAATAGGAGTGGCAGGGTCAGAGATGTTGCTGAATATCTGACAGTGCACAGGATAGCCCCGCAACAAGAAATATTTAGCACAAAATCAGGAGTTCCCCAGGCTGAGAAAGCCTGGCCTATGAGTAAGACGTTGGGCAGGGTCTATTCTCAGAACTCTGTTCTCAGTACGCATTTATTCTCGGGGTTCTGAAAATAATTGAGTTCCATGTGCCATTTCTGGGTATTGGGGTATTATTCTCACTCAATCTTCAAGAGCTTGTTTTTTTTTGTTTTGTTTTGTTTTGTGTTGTGTTGTGTTGTTTTTGCTTTTTTGGTGGTTCAAGAGGTAGAGCAAGGGAGGTAGTAATGGAGAAGGGGTAAAACACAAAGATCGTACTGGAAATTTTAAAAGCCTTTGTTACAGCAATGTCTGCTCCCTATTGTTTGCTCCCAGTATCTCCTGTGTCTTCAGTCAAGCTATTGCTTGCTTTCTTTCTTTCTTTCTTTCTTTTTTTTTTTTTTTTAACTCCAAGAAACATAAGCAGGGAAGACTGGACATGTCATCAGCTTTGACCAATGAAAACTCTGCAGATTACCAAAATAGATAAAAATAGGATTATCCAATAAGGCAAGCAGGGCTAAAGCTTCTAAAATTGTGTTTGAATATTAAGATTATTTGAGTTATATCATCTGCATTAAGACACTAATAAATAGTTCCTGGCTTATACCTCGGCTCTCATCAGTATTAATGTAAGAATAAAAGTGTGTCATAAGGATTCTGAGTCCACTAAGAACGTTTCCACCAGCAGTGGAAAGTGGTGACATATCTGGTTTGGGCACTAAGATGTGATATAAAATCCTCCTTGCTCATTTCCTATCTTGACAATCCATACAACCCTTAAACAAAGGAGGTGAAATCACTTTTGGAAAATCTTCTTACAGAGTGTGAATATCTAATATCCCAGGCACATGGTCAGTTAATATATTCGGGCATACACGAAGGAATTTGCCGAACACTGACAGCACTGGGTAACACTTAATTTTACTATTGCATATTTATGAAATTAATGATATAACACTTACCATCCCTCCTAACTTTAACTCTGGATGATGGTATTTGATCCTGTGGGAACACACAGTCATTAAGCCAGGAATTAAATGCAAGAGTAATCTGAAATTTTGAAGGGGTGACAAAGAGAGATGAATATGAGAGACCAAGTTGTATATTAAATACATGAGCTTAATGAGAACAAAGTAAAACAAATAGGTTGGTACTTTCCCTTACTGTGCCTGCAAAGGCTTCATTTTATACCAGTGATCCATGCCCACTGTTATGATTGAGGGGTTATCAAATCCCAAATTCTGTAATTCCAAGTATAAACTCCGTTTCCACATTCATAGATCTACCAAGGACCCAGTGCCTCACTATCAGTATCTGCAAAACAAAATGTAGGTATGTAGGAAGAAAAAGAAGAAAGAAAGAAAGAAAGAAAAAGAGAGAGAGAGAAAGAAAGAAAAAGAAAGAAGGAAAGAAAGAAAGAAAGAAAGAAAGAAAGAAAGAAAGGGAAAGAAAGAAAAGAAAGAAAGAAAGGTGGAAGGAGGGAAGGAAGGAAGGAAGGAAGGAAGGAAGGAAGGAAGGAAGGAAGGAAGGAAAGAAGACTCCTTAATAACCTATCTGCATTTTGTTAACTAGAAAGAAGGATTTTTATTATACAATTATTTAAAAATATTATAATTGGTTATGGATCACAGGTCTTCACTGTGGATATTTGTAACCGTGTCATTAACAACTGTAGACAGAAAGTGACTGTGGCAGCTGATTAGAAATGGTAATGCCTTTTCTCATTTTTGAAATCCAAATCCAGTTTTCAGGGCAATGCTTCTAGATGCCGGGATTGATCTAAAGGGTCTCTATATTCCACAAATGAGGCTCTGAATATTCTCAAAGTGGAACAGCAACGTAGAGTCACACATCTGTCCAAAATCATTTGGGGTTGGAAGACGCATAAAATCAACCTTCTTGTTGGGGCACCTGGGTGACTCAATCAGTTAAGCATCGACTCTCGACTTTGCCTCAGGGTCCTGAGATCAAGCCCTGAGTTGGGAATCTGTGCTCAGCAGGGAGTCTGCCTGAGATTCTCTCTCTCTCCCTCCTGACCTCCCCACCTCCCCCATCCCTTCCTCTTCCCCTGCCCTTTCACCACCCCCCTCCTTTGTGCTCTCTCTCTCTTTAAAATCAATAAATTAATTTAAAAAAATAAATCTTGTCATAGGGGCCATAGAATAAAAGCTTCACATTCTAAATATTTAGGAACTGGTAGTAAGGGACAATTTTAGTATTTCCAATCACAAAATATGCTTGTGGATCAGGGATGGCAAATAGAATTCATCTGATGGGTAGGGCCTGGGCTCCTGGTTGGGGGGTTGAAGCTGCTATTGAGACTCAGGTGAACCAGAATAGGATTCCTTGCCAACCTCTGCCATGGGCACAGGAGAAAGAAATTGTGACATGAAGGTCACATATTTGTCATCTCAGCTCTGAATGATTTCTAGTAACTAAGCAGCAAAGTTCTGGAAAGGGGCCTCAAGAACTTTTCTTTAGCTAAATTATAGTACTGATGAATTTTTCTATGCATAACACAGAAAGAAGTTCTCTTTCTCCAGGTATACTGTATGATATGCATATATCTTATATAATACATTGTATAAGATACACTATTTTTTGCTACATTTAGTTACATTTATTACAAAAAGAACTCCTTTTGAGTTTTAATGCAAAGGCCACTTTGTATTTCCTCAAACAAACCTCTCCAATTGGGAATTTTTTTTTTAATGTTTTATTTATTTATTCATGAGAGTCAGAGACAGAGAGAGAGAAAGGCAGAGGCAGAGGGAGAAGCAGGCTCCCTGCCTAGCAGGGAGCCCGATGAGGGACTCAATCCCAGGACCCTAGGATCATGACCTGAGCCGAAGGCAGACGCTTAACCATCTGAGCCACCCAGGCGCCCTGCAATTGGGAATTTATGTCTTATCATGGGGCAAGATTTTAAGGGGACATTTCAGTTTTTATAGGCCGATTTTTACAACAGATAATTAATGCCAAAGCAACTTGCCCTGACCTTTCAAGATGTGACTAACTAAAGTATAACAATCGTGACTGCAAAAAAGAAAGGCACTGTGGAGATGCAGGCTTGAAGGTATAAATTTAGGTATAGGAGAATCATAGTAGAAGGAATGCACACTGTATGAGCATCTTAGAGCCACGGGAGAGTCTTTGATCAAAAATGACTTGGCAGAACTGTTTTACTCCAACAAAATTTCTACTGAAGCCCGTGCCTCCGGCTTTCATTGTAGCTTCCTTCTGTGGGAATTGTGCCCATTTCCTGCCTTAAGAGAGCTGGATGAAGCAGGAGGAAAAAGGAGTGAGAAGGTAGGAAGAAGCAATTGTATCTGTCCTACATAATTCTGCAAACAAGAGTCTTTACCTGGAAACCCATTAAAATACTGAGCCTATCTCTGGGACTTATCTTGGAGATTACGTGTTACACTGTATATACATAACCACTGATCTATCCACGTCCTGTATAACACTTCCACTTAAAATGTATTTTACTATTATGGTGAAAACGTCTGAATCTCAATTATTTGGTAAACTTAAAATAGTTTTTTTTTTTTTTTTAAGGTTTGTGCAGACATACACATACAAAAAACAAAAAAACAAAAATAGTGCAGCCTGTAATTTTGTGGCCGAATTAGCACAGAGTTTGATATTTAAACTGTTCATTAAATTAAAAAAATAAGGGCGCCTGGGTGGCTCAGATGGTTAAGCGTCTGCCTTCGGCTCAGGTCATGATCTCAGGGTCCTGGGATCGAGTCCCACATCGGGCTCCCTGCTCCTTGGGAGCCTGCTTCTCCCTCTGCCTCTCTCTCTCTGTCTCTCATGAATAAATAAATAAAATCTTTAAAAAAAATAATAAAATAAATTTAAAAAATAATATTAATAAGGATTCATAAGGATTCTGTAAAAAAACATGTTAAGTCATCTGATGTGTTCTTTTATCTTATGCTGCTAATAAATGTCATTTGGGAGAGGATGATCACACTATCAGCCTGTCTCCACCTGTATTTTTTTATTAAGTTTATACGTCTTTATACATTTTTTTCTTTATTTTTTTTAAATTTCTATTTATAGTCTAGGTAGTTAACATACAGAGCAGAGTGGTTTCAGGAGTTTAAGTGTTTAAATTTTAATTCCAGTATAGTTAACATACAGTGTCATATTAGTTTCAGGTGTACAGCAGAGTGTAAGTCAACAATTCTGCACATTCCTCGGTGTTCATCGGCCTAAGTGGACTCTTTACCTACCTGTATACACATGTTTTGTATCTTTAAAAGCTAACCTTTTTCGCTTAGCTACTAATCCAGTTATTAAAGAGCCCCAGCCATCCTCGGCCGGTTGCAAGAACAATGTGTCAAATGATCGAGGTGGTGCCGGGTAGGCTGATGACTTTATACGCCGCGTCCCGGCTCGGTGACCCACAAATCTCCTTTGATATGCCAGGCAGGAGAAAGAGCTTGAAAGGATCAGGAGGCGAGGGGCCCCGATGAAGCCATCATGTGACAAGCATCCCAAGACGCCGGCGGAGCGGGGCGGCGCGCGGGGCCGGGCGCGGGCGCGGGCAGCGGGCGCGGCTGATAGAGACGTCCGAGGCGCGCGAGCCACCACCGGGCGCCGCGACCGCAGAGGACGCGGCCGGCGCGCGCCCGGCGAGCCGGGAAGCAATCTTCGCGAAATTAAAGAAATCTCCATGGAAATTAGCATGAAACATTTTCCAATCTGCCGCTTTTCACTGCCGACAAGGGTCACTGGTTTGGCTTCCCTCTTATTTTATTATTCCCCAGCCACCCCTCGGCTTCTTGCTGCCCCTCCACTCCGCTCTGGGTTTTCAGCCCGTCCCTATTGTCGCCGTCCTCGGATTCTTAACCCTTTTAGACCACCTTCCCTGGAGAAGGGTATTCTTCTGGTTGCTGCTCGTGGTGTGATCACCGCTGCCAGTGCCACGGCTAAGGCCCCTGCTAACCCGACTGCCACGCCACCACGACTATTGTCCGGCTCATACTGCCACCAGCAACAGCGCGAGGGCAGAGGGAGCCCCGGAGAGCAGCCCCGGCCCTTTTTCATCTCAGCCGCGCGGTCACCACCCTGCACCAGCTTCGTTTCCAAATCAGGCCGCAGTGGGGAAGGGGGGAGACAAGCGCCGCAGCTGCCCCGCACCTGAAACTGTGTCCCAGCAGTGTCCCTCCGCACCCCTCGGTTGCTGTGACCCGCAACCAGGACGGAGTGCTCCGTGCGCTCCGCGGCTCCGAACTTGCAGGTGCAGGATGGGGGCTGTGCGCGCGGACCCTTAGGCAGGTCACTCAACCTCTCTTCACTGATAAAATGCGGCTGATAGATCCATCTTCCTAAGGCTGTGGAGAGCGCCCTGGGATGCGGAGGGAATGAAACTGCAGGGGTCAAAGGAGATGCCCAGAAAATGACATTGATACCCACACACCCTGCAACAGTTAAAAAAAAAAAAAAAATTGGAAGTAAAATTTTAAATTGTGAAAATTACTTATTTAGGTCTCTTATTTATTAAACATACCCCTTAATTGGATCCTTTGGGCATCAGGACTTAACTTTGATCAAATAAATAGAAAAAGGAAAAAAAAAATAACATGCATCGAGTGTTCACACGTGTTAGATATCTTTCCAGACACTATCTTATTTAATCTCTGCAACAGCTCGATTTTGGAGAATTGTTTGCGGTCAGAGGCTCTGCTGCTCGTTTTTCATCTCTGTGTTGCTAGTTCCTGGCACCGGGTAGAAGCCACTTGGCACCATCAAATGCGTCAGGGTTCCACTGAACTAAGAACCATATATATCTCATTTAATCTCAGCAACTCGGCAAGTTAAGCATCGCTCCCATTTTGTGGATGGGCAAATCGTTGAGAAAGTAAAGGAACTGGACCCCTGTCACCCCTTAATTGATGGTGGTGGTGAGACTTGTGGGTCCGGCTGATCCCAGGGCATGTTCAATCACCAAATGATGCCCGTTATGGGAAAGAGAAAAGGGAGGCCAACAGAGGCGAAATGGCTTTTCCAAAGACACCCCGCTAATAAATTGCAGCCAAGATCTGCACTGGGTTTACCCAGCTCTGGAGTATGTACTCCAGAGTAGCACAGGGAGGCAACAAAGCTGTTATTTGAAAAATCATCATCCAATTTCAGGCTTTGGTTCTACACTTTGTATGAGCAGATCCAGCCTTACTCATCTTCACCACTTTGTGAAGAGTTTATATATAGTCTTTTCCATTTTGGGGCATTCAGAAATCTCTTTGAAACTTCCTAAGTGACTCAAAATCATATTCCCAGGCAGCACAGGATGTTTTGAAACAATATCTCAAAAAGAAAACCTGTTTTGATTTTTTTTAACAATATTCGGATGGTGAAGGTTTGAATGATAATAGCTTTTAGAATATAACTAGTATGTTTGCTTTCATCTTGTGAAAATTTTATTTTTGGGGGGGTGTGGAACATTAATTCAATGAACACTGATTTTTACATGTAAATAAAATTTTGCAAATAAAGTTATATTTCAGATGTATAAGGAAGTTCATTATTTAAACAACATAAATTATTTTGTAAAAATGGACATTTTGAATTGAAAGAATTATGTTTTTTATCTCATTTTGGTATCTCTAATTTCATGTGTGTGTACATACACTTATCTGTGATAAGTGAGGCTTAATAGCATAACAACACTCTGTGATAAGCAGGTAACAGGATAACAAGCTATAAGAGGGGAAAGTCAGGGAGTTTGGAAGATATTTCCTGTCTATTGCACATTAGAAATGAAGTCAGATACTTTGTACTGTTGCTGATTGAATCACAGCGTGATTAACGAATATCTACATCTTTTAGCTAGGATCTAGAGTAAGGTTTCCCGCACTGATGATATTACAGAATCACATTGATATTTGCTCCATGGCTAAGAAGCTGCTTAAAAGTCCTAAAGCCCATTTTGGGAATACTAACTCCCGTTGATGCAAAATGCCAGGATTCTGAGTTTATCAGGAGAGTTCAAACCATATCCCAACATTCCTTTATCTGTGGCTGTTGCCTGTTCTTCCAGGTGACTTTATCCCAAGTCTCCCCTCTGAACATTGCCCACAGCTATTCCAAGAAAATGTATGGTGTGTGAAGGCAGGACATGTGCCAAGTACTCAATGCAATGGAAAGGCATTAAGAAACCAAAGGCCAGCATGAAATGCACATACAAACGTGACTGAAGCTAGCATATACCTTGAAAAGTGAATGTATTTCATAAAAAGATTTAATACAAGAATTTAAGTATACTATGTAGGCTTTAAAAGCGCATACTCAAAGGTATGTCTAGTTTTAAACAACTCTTAGTCAAAGATGTTTAATTGCATACAATAATTCAAGGCACTATTCTCGATAAGTAAGAAATAGACAAGGGGCGCCTGGATGGCTCAGTCGTTAAGCGTCTGCCTTCGGCTCAGGTCATGATCCTAGGGTCCTGGGATCGAGCCCTACATCGGGCTCCCTCCTCTGCGGGAAGCCTGCTTCTCCCTCTCCCACTCCCCCTGCTTGTGTTCCTGCTCTTGGTATCTCTGTCTCTGTCAAATAAATAAAATCTTTAAAAATAAATAAATAAATAAATAAATAAATAAATAAATAAATAAATAAATAAATAGACAAAAATATCCTAGTGAATAAAACATAATTATGAGACGGGCTACTATGAATTTGATTGTTGAATGGATGTTGCATCCATATTTCCTAGAGGACCCTGATGACTGCTTGAGGTGCTCACAGCTCATTATCCTATTCTACTCCTTAACACCTCTTCAGTTGTCATCAAATCCCCAGTCCACCCTCATACAGCCTTTTGCCTTAGAGAAGCAGAGTTCCACCTTCAAGGATGGGTTTGATTGCTCTGAGGATATTTTTATTTCATTTCCAGATTACTTAAATATCAGACATTTGATCCAATTCTGGCTAATGAGATGCTAGATGTTGGGGACACGTTCGTTCCTGCTCTTAAGAAGGAGACAGTTCAGGGGCGCCTGGGTGGCTCAGTTGGTTAAGCGACTGCCTTCGGCTCAGGTCATGATCCTGGAGTCCTGGGATCGAGTCCCACATCGGGCTCCCTGCTCAGCAGGGAGTCTGCTTCTCCCTCTGATCCTCCCCCCGCTCATGCTCTCTCTATCTCATTCTCTCTCTCAAATAAATAAATAAAATCTTTAAAAAAAAAAAAAAAAAAAAGGAGACCGTTCATCTCTCACCATCACGGGACATATACCAAAAAAATCATGAAGGCTGCTAACTACCACTGCAAGCCACTGCAATACCTAGATGCACGGTGAAATTAAACTTGGGGTAGAGCAAAGAGAGAGATGAGAAGAATCTGGATCTAGATAACCCTAAGTCTATTCACCATAAACCTCCTCGTAGGTGAGTTCCCAGTTTCCCTTTCTGTTTCAACTAATGTAAGCTCCTTTTCTCTTATGTACAACTAAAATGGTGCTAAATGATACATGCTGAACTTTTCTAGGAAAAATAACATAATACTTTTATCAATGAGAAACTTGACACACTCCTCTAACATTGTTTTCCTATATTTTTTTTGGTTGCATATCTTTGATTGGTTTTTCATGTGTCAACACTTTCATCAAACAATTTTCCATAGAGATGATAGAAGGTTAATTTGTCTTTCTTCTAATATGGTTGATCGAACTTTTCTTTCCTTTATTTCTTCCTTTCTTTCTTTCTTTTTCTTTCTTTCTTTCTTTCTTTTTCTTTCTTTCTTTCTTTCTTCTTTCTTTCTTTCTTTCTTTCTTTCTTTCTTTCTTTCTTTCTTTCTTTCTTTCTTCCTTCCTTCCTTCTTCTTTCTTTCTTTCTTTCTTTCTTTCTTTCTTTCTTTCTTTCTTTCTTTCTTTCTTTCTTTCTTTCTTTCTTTCTTTCTTTCTTTCTTTCTTTCTTTCTTTCTTTCTTTCTTTCTTTCTTTCTTTCTTTCTTTCTTTCTTTCTTCTTTCTCCTTTCCTTCCTTCTTTCTTTTTTTCTTACTGATGGTTCAGAAAAGTATCTTTCAGCTTTATAACTTGTTATTGTGTAAATTTTTAAGTAAACATTTCCACTGAAGTGCAACCTACATAAAAGTAAACAGATCCTAAGTGTGCAACTTGACGACTTTTCACAAAGGGAGGGCACCCATGCAACCAGCATCCAGATCAAACAACAAAGTTTCATTAATACACCCTCTTGTCCCTTCCCAGTGACCAAGCCACCCTCCCAACTAAAAATAACCAATATCCTAGTGACTAACTCCAGAGATTCATGCTGCTTATTTTAAAATTTTATATAAATAAAATCATACTCAATGTACTCTTTTGAATAATACAAAGTATATATTCTAATTTGTCTGGCTCCCATTAATTCAATATTATGTTGGCGGTATCTTCTATTGTAACTTATTTTATTTTATTTTTTAAAGATTTTATTTACTTATTTATTTGACAGAGAGAGCCCACAATCAGGGGGAGCGGCAAGCAGAGGGAGGAGCAGGCTCCCCACTGAGCAGGGAACCCGATATGGGACTCCATCCCAGGACCCTGAGATCCTGACCTGAGCCAAAGGTGGATGCTTAACTGACTGGTGCCCCTGTGGTTAATTTATTTTAATTGCTGTATAGTATTCCATTGCATGAATATACATACCATGACCACCATTAATTGTTTCTCCTTTCTATTGTTTTGATATCAGAGTTATGCTGGTCTTCTAAAAGAAAATAATTTCTTGTTTTTCTATTCTTTGGAGGGGTCTGTGTACAACATTATTTCTTCCTTAAATGTTCCAAAAAATAACAGTGAAGCCATAGGTTCTAGAGTTTTCTTTGGGGAATAGCTTTTAATAATATATTTGATGTGTTTAATAAATATAGAAATAAGTGTGGCTTGTAATTCTTCTTGTATCAGACTTGCAAAGCTGTATTTTCATAGGAATTTGGGCATTTAATATAACTCTTCAAAATCATTGGCATAAAGTTGTTTATAATATCCTATTATCTTACTGGTGGTGTTCCTCCCTCCTCTCCCCACATCCCTGATCATAGTAATTTGTCTGTCCTTACTTTTTATTCTAGCAGTCTTTTGAAAAGTGAGCTTTTAACTTTACTATTTTCTCTATAGTATAGTTTTTAAATTATGTGAATATAATTCTGCTGTGACTCATTGCTTCTGTCATTTTACTTTTTTGAAAGTTTAATTTGCACTTTTGTTCCTAATTTCTTTAGTGGCCACATAGGTCAGTGATTTTTCAGCCATTCTTTTTTTTCTCATATATGCTTTCAAGACTGTCACTTCCCTCTACACTCTTTATGTTGCATCCCATGTGTCTTGAAAAGTTGCATTTCCATGATCATTCAGCAGAAAGTATATTCTAATACTCATCCTGAGTGCTTTAGAAATGTATTGATAAATTTCAAATATCAGAGCTTTTCTGTTTTCTGTTTCTATTGATTGTTACTGTAATTACACTGTGGTTAGAGAATATACTTTCTGTGATTTCAATCCTTAGAAATTTGTCAAGACTATATGGCTCAACATATGGTCTTAAGTTATTGAGTGCAGATTTCTATGTACGTAAATAAGGTCAAGTTTGATTATCATGTGATTGAAATCATCTATACTATTACTAATTTTTGTCTGTTTCTTCTTCTGGTTGCTGAACGGTGTGGTTAAAATCACATGATAATTGCAAATTATCTATTTCTCCTATTTATCTTATCGATCTCTCTCTTTCTCTTTTAAGACTATATAGTTTTAGGTGCATATAAATTTAGAATTTTTATGTCATCCTGTTAGATTGAACCTTTTATCATTATAAAACTCTTTTGACTTAAAGTCTACATTGCCTGCTATTATAAGTGGACATTATACACATTCTTGTGTTAGTTTTTGCATGGCTTAAATTTTCCATTTTAATTTCCTAAACTTTCTAAAATATATATGCTTTTATATCTTATACATATATGACATATCAAGTCATATATATCATCTATATTTTTCATATATATATGTATAATTTTCTGCTAGTTTTATGCAGTCTAATAATCTTTGTCAAAAAGTCATCTTATCTTTTAAGAGTTATCCAGTCTTTTCATTATATTTATTATATTCATCCAATCTTTTCATCTTGTCATCTGTTTATATTTGATGTAGTTTGGTACTACTGATATATTTGAGTTTAAATTTCTCATCTTATTTTTTTTTAATTTTCATTCCATTTTTGTTCTCTATTCATTTGTTAGTTACATATTCTCCTTTCTTTCATTTTTTTACCATAGAGATAACCACATACATCCTTGATTTGGGTGTTTAAGATAAATTAATCCTCATCACTTTCTGGAGAATTCAAGATCCTTCAAAGAATATATTATTATCATTATTATATTCAAAGTATATTTAAATATATGTACATATTTGTACTATTAATATCTATTTTTATTGCTCTTCAGTTTTTCCTTCATTTTCTTGTCTTAATCTATTCTTTCCTAAATTGCTCCCTTTAATAGCTTTTTTTGTCTGTGTGGAAATAAATTCTCTCTGGTGCATGTATGTGCCAAGATATCTATCACCTTCATCTTTGAAGACTATTTTTAGTGGATGGAATTCTAAGTTAGCAGTTAAACACTTTAAATATGCCATTCCATTTTCTTCTCTTTCCCATAATTTCTGGTGTAAAGTTAACTGTCAGCCTTACTGTTTATATTCTTAAGTTCTTTAGCTGCTTTTGAGATTTTGAGATTTTTCTCCAAGTGTTTGATTGTTAATATTTTACCTTTGATGTGCTTATATGCAATTTTCTTTGTATTTATCCTGATCTATGTTTATAAATCTTCTTAACATCGGGGGCTTGATGCTTTTCACCATGTCTAGAAAATTCTTATCCAATACCACTTCAAATATCACTTTTGGACATTCTCTCTCTCTCCTCCCTTTAAGGTATTTAAATTGTGTGAATATTCTGGCTTTTCAATGCATTACAAATATGCTTGTGTTCTTTTATGTATTTTGCACTTTGTCTGTCTCTGCTTTAGTATGGATCTCTTCTAGTAAATTGTCTTTCAGTTAACTGTTCTTTTTTGTGTCTTATATGTTGTTAAGCCCATCTATTTATTTCTTAAATTTGTTTATTTTCTTTTTCTTTTTTTTTTATTTTAAAGATTTTATTTATTTGACAGAGAGCACAAGCAGGAGAGAGAGGGAGAGGCAGGCTACCTGCTGAGCAAGGAGCCCGATGTGGGACTCGATCCCAGGACCCTGGGATCATGATCCAGGCCGAAGGCAGCCGCTTAACCAACTGAGCCACCCAGGCATCCCCGTTTATTTTATTTTTCAATGCTAGGCTTTTTCTTTGTTTTTTTTCATTGTAGGTCACTGGATAAAATTATCCATTTTGGCATCTATTTTCTTAAACATATTAATCACATTTATTTTAAAGTCTATGTCTGATAATGTCAGTATCTGAATCCCCTATGGTTCTATATTTATTGTTTGTTTGGTTTTTTTTTTCTTTTTCTGATGCTTTATAATTATTTAGTCCTACCTTCTAGTAGGCCTGATACTTGTTAATTAAATGTCAAATTAAAAAAAAAAAACATATACAACACTTTTCTAAGGTTTTGGCCATAGTCACCTCTCTCCAGAGAATATTTTCTTTTGCTCTTTTGTAGGCAGTTAGCAAAAGTAAAGATCATCTTAAATCTGCCTGGCAATAATCAAACCGAAACCTCACTTTTAGTCTTTTTGAGAGCCTATTTCTGAATCATTTTTTCAAAATGCTATTCAATAGAAATGTAACTTGAGCCACTTTATCATTTCAAATTATCTAATAGCACATTTAAAAAAGTAGAAAGCAAAAGAGGACAGTAATTTTATTGTTACTTTATTTAACCCAATATACAAAATATAATTGTCTCAAAGTGCTATCATTATAAATTTATTAGTGTGATATTAGCATTCTTTTTTGTAACAAGGCTTCAATATCTCCTGTGTATTTTACACTTAGAATAGATCTGTATTTGGACTGGGACACTTTACATGCCTAGTACCCTCATTGTAGCTTGTGGGTTACTATATTAGACAATGAAGTTCTTACTCCTAAGTTACAGCCCTCTGATGTTCCTAACTGGAACTCTGGGGTATTTATCATGTCCTCTTTCCCTAAAGATTTCTAACTTCAATTTTATCTTCTCAATTTAATGAGAATTCCTTAATCTCTGTTTGGATTTCTAGACTATTAACTGGTACTTCTTATTTGACTTCTTATCTTCTTAGTTCTGAATCAGCAAATACCTTCATGGGAAACATGGAACAGAATAAAAAGCCCACCTAAACATATTTAATTCTTTCTGGTATCTTGGTCTCTCAAGTCCTGGCTGCCTGGGTAGCATGGAACTCCAAGATTCTGTCTCCCTTATCCTATATGACTGCCAAATCTCCGTTCAGAGTCCTTGTTTCTTCTTGCCACTTGCCACTTCACTTTGTAGTTTCTTGGACCTGTGTCACTTATTAATTGTCATATGACTTAAGTGGAAAAGCAGCACAGAATTTCAGGCTCACTGCTATGTATTTCCCTCTTTAACTGCAACCTGGCATCCAAGTGCTGCCTGCTTTGGTAGCCCTCCAATGCTTCAGTAGAGGTTTTGTTATTGTTGTATTTTGTTCAGCTCTTGTAGTTATATTTGGAATCAGGTTTGGTCTGCACCAAGGTAATGCTCCACGACATCCCAATTTTTTAATCTATGCTGCTGATTTTTAAAATAGATCCAAATATGTCATGGTTAGTACAGCAAAAAAAAAAAAATGCACTGTAGTTTGGAATGTCACAGGTATTCCTTATATCAGTTTTTACAACTTGAAAAATTGTCATGCTCCTCATTTTTTCCTTGAAAAACATGGATGCCCTGGTGTAAAATATACAGATACCAAAGTATATGCCACAGAACCAATAGTTATCAAAACACACACTTACACTTAAGGGAAAGATATCCCACTCAAAAATTCACTACACAAATGAGAATACGTGAATTGCAAGGCTTGAATAATAGATGCTTTCCGTGAAGAATATAAATACCTATATTCAGACTTCCTAAAGAAAATCTTAAGAAAAAAAATATAATCCCAAAAATAAAAATAAGTTATGTATAGGACATCTCTCCAAGTAAAGAAAGAATACTGGAATCTTATTAAGACTTGATTTCTGAATGCTCTAAAATATGAGAAATTATGTTTTATCCATATAAATGTTGACACATTGTCTTAATAGATGGATCTACATTCAAATTTAATGAGGTCTCATCTGGGATAATAATAAGTCAACATGGCTAGTATAAGAAAGCATTTTGATGTTCTTATTGATTGCACTGATTCTAATTCCTAAGACAGGCAATGGCTGCTTAGTATGTGTGTGAGTAGTTATCTCAACTTATGAACAGTCTTCAAGTGTGTTAAAAGCCTATACATCAGTATACAGCTCCCTCCTCCAATCAACTTTTCTTGTTCCAGCTGGTTGTCTAGTCATTACCACACTAAAAGCAGATGATGGGCACTCAATTGCCTAGAAAATATTTGTCTTCGACTATTCCTCTTCATTCCACTTTGATTTCTTCCACCAAAATGGTGAACCTCCCGTGTAATGTCCCCTAGCCCTGAAAGTGAAGGTCCTGACAATACAGATTGCACAAAGATAGATAGGGTATGCCCAGAGAGTAGTTGAATCATGTTTGTAGTACAGAGGAAAGCAAGTGTGTCTGGAAAAATGAAAGCATGGATCCCTCCAACTTTGCCTTGTATATCTCAAATCACAATCACCATTGTCTTTGTGATGAAGTTACATAATCTTTAACAGTGTTCTTAGACCAGTCCCTGCCTTTCTATCCAGCTTCATCTTACACATGTCTCCCCATGGCTCCAACTCCACTGGAATCCCTTCTGTTTCTCAAATGTATTCAGCTTTCACTCTACACTGGACATTCACCCATGCTGTTCCCCTCTCTAAATCCCCAAACCCCTCAAATGGGTAAATCCTACATATTCCTCAAGCCCACCTTCAAGTTCATCTCTCTATATTCTCAGACTCTTTAGATTCCACTGAATGTTCATATTGGTAATTATTTTTAAATGATTCTTTTCCATTGATCAGTGAAGGCTTGGGTCACATCTTTGTTATCGTGTTGTTTCGTTCCCAGTACCTGGTGCAGTGCTTTTATCAAAGTCAATAACTTTTCATCTCATAGAAAGGAAAGGAAATCATGAAAAAAAAAAAAACAAAAAACAAAACTCCTCCCTGCATTCTAGGAACTTTTATAAATTACTTCTTACAAGAAACGTGATCTGATTTTAACATAAATAAACCAGATAAAAATGTAGAACTGGGAGGAATGTTTTAAGAAACTAAATTATATAATCACTTCACCTTGCTGATAAGAAAACTGAGGTCCAGGGAGCACCAGTGATTCTTACTAGAGCTTGTACTAATGATGATGATGATAATAATGACAATATCCAAGCCATCTCCATCCATGGCAGACTCCACCACGATGTGAAATTTCCCTTATCCACTCCAGCATGTTCTCTGTGATTCTCAGCAGCGGTGTAACAACACACCAATAATAAAATACTCAAGTTTGTAGAGGATTTGCTTTCCTAATAGAATCTAATCAATGCTATCCCTATAACTGTGTCACTCTAACTTACATATACTTGAATAACAATTTTAGTCTTTTTTTTTTAAGATTTTATTTATTTATTTGACAGAGAGATAGAGAGCACAGATAGTCAGAATGGCAGGCAGAAGGAGAGGGAGAAGCAGGCTCTCCGCCATGCAGTGAGCCCGATGTGGGGCTCGATTCCAGGACCCCGGGATCATGGCCTGAGCCGAAGGCAGATGCTTAACCGACTGAGCCACTCAGGCGCCCCCAACTTTAGTCTTCTTTTGATAATAAAGGCATTTATTAAATCAGTTAGGATGCTTTAGTGGCAAGTACAGAAAACCTAACAGAAAAGTGGTTTACATAATCATGACTTTGAAATGTCACATAATAATAAGCCCAAGGGTAGGGCAGTTTGAGCAATAATTCACTGGCTTAATGATGTAATCCATGAGCCAGGTTCTTCTTGTCTTCCTGCTCTGCAAATCTTGACACACTGGCCTTTGCCCTCATGACTTGTTGTTGTTGTTGTTGTTGGTTGTAATATGTCTGCAACATTTCCAAGCACTGTATTCTCACAAAGATACTTCCAGTGGTGGTAGAGGAGAAAAGTTTCTTCCCATTTTAACAGCAAGAGAAACTTTCTTAGAATCTTTACTTAAGTCTCACTGGCCAGAACTGTGTCACAAGCTCATTTCTGAACTAATTGCTGACAAAAGGGTCATTGTATCACCATGGCTAATTCAGACTGATCAGCATTTTCTTCCTTGCTTTGGAGAAGGACCCAGCTTCTCTTGAAGTAGATGGCTTACTGGGAAAAAAAGCAAATATGAAGGAGTTAACATCCGTGAGCAACAAACAGTGCCCACTTTTACTTTAAATTTTTTAATGAAGATCAGGTAATAGCCTAATTGGCATTTAACAGAGATAATATTAATTATTTCTCACTTTTGTCAAATTTTACACAAAGCTGTAGTGATAACATTTCAACTTCCTTTTGAAGTCTTAAATTGCTGGTACGATACATTCAATTGCTAAACATTTTCTAATATCAACCCAAACTGTATCTGTTAAACAATGTGAGAATAAATGCAGTTTTCTGTCATTATTCACCCGACAGCTATTTCTAGGATCGCGTCTTAAAAGGAACAAAGACTATTTATATGACACTGATCAATACGAAGACACATCCGGAGGATCTGACTGTATTGTGTCAGATAAAATTAGTATGCCAGGAGCTCAAATGTCATAAAGACAGAAGACTCAACTTCATGAGGGACTTATTAGCAGTCAGACATAGCACATTGTCCTGCACAGACACATGCTGTCTATGCCAAGCATTTGTGATGCTATCTTAATGAATAGAGGAAGAACTCATTTTGAATCTGTAAAGTTTACCAGCAAGTTGAATAATTATGCTGACTATTGGTGAAAAAAAAAAAAAAGCCCTCAAATGTTCCATGTTTCTTTCTCATATAAAAATATGATTTCTTTCCCAAATCTTCCTTGTGATACCCAACCATTGTACTCCATATCAAATAAGTAGATAAAAATATTAATTTCCCCCATGTCTGTCCTGGTCTATGGATGTTCATGTTTATTTATAATCACGCTGGTTCTCTTGGGCTGTGAGCTGCCTTGCCGAGGAGATCCCCGTGGCTGTCCATTCAGTCTACATCGTACTTAACACAGTGTCACGTGCAGAAAGGTGCTTTGTGATCAATATCAGAAATCTAATTGTAAAAGGTAGAATTAAAATGAATTTTATACTTGTTTAAGTGAAATAAACAGTAGCTCCTCATTCAGGGGAAGAATACGGTTACAGGAAAAATATCTTGCCATTATCTTCTCATGAATATCAATAGTGAATGTCAGGCTAAAGAATGGAAAGGAAAATGAAAAAAAATATTATGATGACTTAGCAATAAGTTGGTATTTTCTCATATAGAATATGTACATATAAATCTATATGTATAAGTATATGCATATGTAACTACACATACATACAAACATGCACATATATAAAACTATACAAGTGGGTTTCAGTGGAGCATGAGGCTCTTGATCTCAGGGTTGTAAGTTCAAGTCCCACATTGGGTGTAAAGATTACTTAAAAAGAAAATCTTTAATAAATAAATAAATAAAACTACACAAGTATTAACAAAATACAAGTAGTATTATTATATTAGCTGGAGTCAGAGGTACACAAACCAATTCTATTAATTCGGTCACAGAGGACATCAGAGAGCTCAAGGTCTTGGTGTCATGTGGGGGTTGCTGGCAAGTGGGAAACAGGCATGAGGACTAGGCACAGGAAGGCTCTGAATGGGAACCTAACCCAGCTCCACTGTCCCTACCCGCTCTGGCACTCAGCTTCCAGCACTGCAACACCCCACCATGGGTCTCAACAGTTCTAAAGCCAAATTAAATCATTTCTAAAATGCTCCTGTATCTCAGCATCACTCCTTCAATATAGAGTCCCAGTTAGCTGAGCCTAGGACAGAAGTCTCATTCCAGGGGCACCTGGGTGGCTCAGTGAGTTCAGCGGCCAGTTCTTGATTTTGTCTCAGGTCATGATCTCGGGGTCCTGGGATCCAGCCCCACATTGGGCTCTGTGCTCAGTGGGAAATCTGCTTGAGGATTCTCTCTCTACCCTCCCCTCTTTCGAATAAATAAAATAAATCTTAAAAAACAATCTCATTCCAGCTACTATGAAATGAGAAAAGAGAAAACATGGTCCTTCTCACTTCTGAAATGGAATCCCACCAAAACTGACACAGTGGGGACCTTGCTAAACTACAGAAGGCATACAGACACTAAGAAGGCAAGAGTACAGAAGGGTCCACCACTATTTGTCATCTATGTATATTATTTTTCCTCTGCTCACACCTCCAGAAGGGAAACAGAAAATGGATACTCAGCACATCAGTCATGCCACAATAAACGTGCTCACTCTTTCCCCAAAGGGAGGCAACTCAAAGTCTTGTCAATTAATTTGAACCTGATCAAAGTCCAGGATTCCTGGGTGATGTTCATTCCTCATATGCAGACACCATCATCACACGTTGAAATTCATCCTTCTTGAAGCATATGGTAAGTAGCATACTCCAAATACAATGCTGAAGGGGGAAGAAAATAAATCGGAAATTGGGGTGTGTAAATGTACTCTCCATGCAACAAAAATAGACATGCGCAATGGTTATTGCCCTCACTGGGACAAGTGTGCCTGAAACAGAGTTGCTATTTAGCACTTCTCTCCTTCATTGCCCATTCTGCATCTGCCTACAACTAGCACCCCAGCTGATCAAGGAGGTTGTTGCTGTTTTTAACCTAACTGATTACTCAAACTTTTATTGTTGTTGGAGACAGGCCTTTCATAGTCTTTTCAGTGTATGGTTTTATTTTATTTTATTTTTTCATCGAATTTTACTATCCTAAGTGGTAAGATAAAAAGGTGTCTTGAGAGACCACATGGGTTCCACCCATAATCCTCCTTCTCCATCATGAATTAATAATCTTATTTTTCCTCTACAGTCAGAATCCTTCACACCAACCAATGCTAAAATGTCTGTTATTTGCATTTTTCTGAGAGTCATAGATGCTGAAAATGACCAGGTGGCATTAGCTTTCAATGCAATGGAAACGTTGTTGTATGTCTGATGGAAATAGTCTTCCCTGGTGGACTAGTATCTCTAAACCAGCAGACCTCAGACTTATGGAGATAAGAAGCAAAACTTTTAAAAGTAGCACTGTAACTGAGACTTCAGTAGACCATTCAAAGATCTTATAATGACAGATACTTCTGGGTTATGGCAAATATTGGTAAGGCTAATGAATCAAAATAAAGCAATCCTTTTCCTTTCTTGTTTTCTTTCAAGTTCCACCCCCCTTAGAAGTGATGTTATGCAGAAACCCAACAATGTTAGAGTAATAAATAGTCCCTTTATAGCACTCCTTCCAGATGCTTGATGGACAAAGACAACAAATCCAAATCCATATTAAATATGTCTTCCAATGAGGAAAAGTGGCATCTTATCTTAGAATAACATCTTCAATGTTATTATCTTGTTACAAAACATCTGGCTGTTCCTCCTAAGATGTCATATATATCTGTATTTTAATGCTACTTATATGGATGGCAAATTGGACATCCTTTAGTGGGAGTAGCCTAAATGATCTTAGTAAAGGGGAAGTCCATGTTTTTAAGCCACCGTGAGCATTTAACCTTGTCCCATGGCCACTTGAAATATGTAACTAGTACAAAGGAAGGATACTTCAAGAAAACCAGTACTGACTGTTAAGAGCCTCCTTCGCAGTGGGTATGACCCTTTGGTAAGCACCCCAAAATAGCCTCACAGTCTGTGGTCTTCTGAAAAGTTACATGCCTCCTCTGGAAATCTCTGTTACAGTTTTCCAAACTTGCCCCTCCAATGTCCTGACCACATGGACAAACAAATTGCCACATCAGTGGGTAACAAGAAAATCACTGAGGTGGTAAAGACCTTACATTTTTGTGGGATCTACCTCTAAACCAATGGCCTGCAGATGTCCTGCTAAGGCATTTAAATGTCTATTAATCCTCTCTCTCCTCCTGCCATCCATATGGTATTATCCATGTAGAAGAGCAAGGAGCAAAATGTCCTCTGGAATGGATGAGGCAGTCAAGGCTCCTGGAAACTAATTTGGACATGGTTGAAACCATGAGACAAGACAGAGGGGGCATGTTGCTCTTCTTGTTTGTTCAGGCAAACTTCTGCTGATTTTTTTCTATTTATTAGGAGAGAGAGGAGAAGCATTTCCAAATCCACATGCAGTCCAGGTGCCAGTGAGTGTGCTGAGTTGCTCCAGCAAAGAAATCACATCCAGAACATCACGTTACAGTTGGAGTTAAATCTACACCATTTAAGATAATTCATGCTCACTCTATGAGGTTCCTCACTTTCTGCAACTCCACAATTAGAGAGATAAGTAGAGTTACATTAAGAATCACCACCCCTGGGATGCCTGGGTGGTACAGTCAGTTAAACATCTGACTCTTGATTTCAGCTCAGGTCATGACCCCAGGTCCTGGGATCAAGCCCCGTATAGGGCTCCATGCTCAGGAGGGAGTCTGCTTGAGTATTCTCTCTCTCTCTCTCCCTCTCCCTGCTCTCTCTTTCTAAAATAAATAAATAAATCTTAAAAAAAAAAAAAAAAGAATCACCACTCCTGCATGTCTCAAGTCTTTCATGACAGCAATAATCTCTTTCAGGAGGAAAATACTCCCCTAGGGATGGGGTATTACTTTTAATTTACCATTTCATTTAGAGAAAGAAGTTCCAAGGGACACAATGGTACCATAATAACCTTTATTTCTGGGTCACAAAAACGTGTGGGGATTTTCCCTGTGTGTGTGTGTGTGTGTGTGTGTAATGTATTTCAAATATAGAAGTTTTCATTTCAAATATATACTATATAACTAGGAAAGGGAAAGAGAATGACTTTGGAGTCCATTAAGCCAGATATCTACTGATTATCTGATATCCATAAGCTGCCACTCTAATGGAGTGCAGTCGTATTTCAGGGTGTTTTGAGCAATAGTCTTAGCATTGAGTTAGTATCTACTAATCCACAAAAAGTCTAGATACTTCCCTTCTTTTGTGGTAAATAGCTTCATATCCCTTTAAGAAAGACTTGGAGAAAGAATCATGATACATACTTTGATATCATTACAAGGTCAGGTGTTGATGCTATCTGCCTCCATTTAATTTGAGGATAATTGGATCCAGAAACCAATATTGCACTGAGTGTTAACTATGTAAAACTTAAAATAAATAGATAGATAGATAGATAGATAGATAGATAGATAGATAGATAGATAGATAGATAAGTTAAGATAACAGGTCTAGGAACTGATTCAGGTGTTGGGATTAGGTTTAGGATGGCAAATACATATCATGATTTCTCAGGATTAGCCTAAGCTTACCAGACATGAAGCTCTATTCTCTCCTAACATATACAACCTATTGTTCCATTTAGAAATTTGGAAAAACTTCTAGTAATTCTGAATCTGCTTTGTCCTAGAGGATCTCATAATCATTAACCAAGGTCAAAGACCCTCAAAAGTCTGTTTACCATGCTGGCCTTTTTATTCTGGAGATTAAATGCAACCACCTGTCTTCTCCTCTGCAATCCTCCTACCCACCAAAACCAGAAACTTATTTCAAGTACTGTCTCTCAAAGCATCTTGAATCCTAAACAAATTACTAATAAGCATGTTTCATAGATGTTGGTGCTCTCATGACACAATATTTTTCTCAAAGTCTTAGAGTGTTTTTGGTATTTCTCAGGAAATACAATTAAGAAATGATCTAGAATAACACATGACCAATGCACTGCAGTCTTCTAATTCCAAAGTCTTTTTTTTTTTTTTAAGATTTTATTTATTTAACAGAGAGAGACACAGCGAGAGAGAGAGCACAAGCAGGGGGAGTGGGAAAGGGAGAAGCAGGCTTCCCGCTGAGCAGAGAGCCTGATGCGGGGCTCGATCCCAGGACTCTGGGATCATGACCTGAGCTGAAGGCACCGTGTAATGACCGAGCCACCCAGGCGCCCCCTAATTCCAAAGTCTTAGGGGCTTCCTCTATGTATTATGACAAGGCTTTTCTGTTCTTTTATCACCTTTGAGTTCCAGGTTTCATATTTTCGGCATCCATCCAAGAAAACAATTAAAATCACTTCCAGGGAATCTGACTAGCATACTGGAATCATATTAATTTGATCAAATCAAAAGTAATGATCACTCATTAAAAAAAAAAAAGCTCAGATCCATCCCTATATATATTTCCCAGATTTTGGTCAACATGAATTAGTAATTCATTAGTATATTTTTTAATGCAAAAACATTTTTATGAAGGTGAGTTTATAATTTTTTCCAGAAGTATTCTAGAATATAGTGTTTGTGACCTTTGGGGCAGTAAGCAGAATTTAGGAATGCTCAGATAGGAGGCTAAGAAGAAAAGCAATACTTAATATTTAAAGAAAATAGCATTGTCAAGAAAGTTACTTAAAACACTTTCATGCTGGGGGGGAGGAACAAGATAGCAGAGAGTAGGAGACCTAAGTTTCGTCTGGTCCCAGGAATTCAGCTAGATAGGGATCAAACCATTCTGAACACCTACGAACTCAACAGGAGATCGAAGAAAAGAATAGCAGCAACTCTCTGAACAGAAAAGCAACCACTTTCTGGAAGGTAGGACATGTGGAGAAGTGAATCCGAGGTGATACTCGGGAGGATAGATGGCGGGGGAGGGGGCCTCCATCAGCCAGCTACCGGCAAGTGATAGAGCCATGGAGCACAAAATCAGAACTTTCAGAAGTCGGCTCCACTGAGGGACATCGCTCCAGTGGCTAAGTGGGGGGTGGAACCCTCACTGGGACAGTGTGGTCTCAGGACCCTTGGGGTCACAGAAAGACCGGGGGTGCCTGAGTGTGGCAGAGCTCCCAGGTATAGGAGTGGGGAAGCTGGCTGCAGAGACGGAGCAGAGGCGCGGGCTCTCAGCTCGGGGTTGGCATACACCGTGATCCGCGACACAGTCGGGCCACTGCTCCTCCAGCAGGGACCCAACAAGCAGCAGATCTGGGGAGACTCCCCTTTCTCCCCTGAGAGGATCAGCGCGGGAGCACACCGCAGGGATCTGCTGGGTTTGGAGACTCCACACCGAGTGGGGTGCCAGAGATAGAAATGCTCGGTCACAGGCTGGGTGAGCACGGAGTGCGGCAGAGATTGGGGAGATTTTCTACAACGGTAGAAACATTAGATTGGCAACAGACCTATCTATGGGTGAGCACGGAGTGTGGCAGAGATTGGAGTGATTGACTGCTTTTCTCTGGGGTGCACTGAGGAGTGGGGCCCTGAGTTCTCGGCTCCTCCTGGGTGGAGACTGGGAGGCCGCCATTTTCACTTTCGTCCTCCAAAGCTGCATGGAAAACTTGCAGGGAACAACAGCTCCCGAGAGCAAACCCAAGCAGATTACTTAGCCCAGACCAGCAGGGATGGGGCAATTCCACCTCCAGCAAAGACATTTGGGAACCACGGCAACAGGCCCCTCCCCCAGAAGATCAGCAAGAACCGCCAGCCAAGACCAAGTTTACCGATCAATGAGAACAGCAGAACTCCAGCCCTAGGGCAATACTGCACATAGAATCCATGGCTTTTTTCCCATGATTCTTTAGTCTTTCAAAGTTAATTTTTTTAATTTTCTTTTTTTCTTTTTCTTTTTTTTTTTGAATTTTTCTTTTTCCCTTTTTCAACCAACATCTTCTCAATCCCTTTTTTTTTTTTTAAGATTTTATTTATTTATTTGACAGAGAGAGAGATAGCGAGAGCAGGGGGAATGGGAGAGGGAGAAGCAGGCTTCTTGCCGAGCAGGGAGCCCAATGTGGGACTCGATCCCAGGACCCTGGGATCATGACCTGAGCTGAAGGCAGATGCTTAACAACTGAGCCACCCAGGCGCCCTCAATCCCTTTTTTAATAATCTTTTTTATTTTTCATTTTTAGAGTCATATTCTATCCCTTCATAATAGTTAACCTTATTTTTGGTATATATATATATAAGTTGTTCTCTCTTTAAAATTTTGGGATACAGTTTCTTCTAACAGACCAAAATATACCCTAAATCTCTAGTGTATGGCTTTGTTCTAGTCTCCTGCCTAATCACATTCTCTCTCCCCCGTTTTTTTAATTTCTCTTCTTTCTTTTTCAACCAACTTCTTTCTTATCAATTCCTTTTATAAAATCTTTTATAATTTTCATCTTTATAGTCATATTCCATCCCTTCATTGTATTTACCCTTATTTTTGTACATATATAAGTTTTTCTTTTTTTAAAAACTTGGGAGGCACTTTCTTCTAACAGACCAAAATACGCCCAAAATATAATGTGTGGCACTGATCTATGCACCAGCCTGACCATATTTGATCATATTCTTTTTCTTTAATCTTTTTTTTTTCTTTTTTCTTTCTTTCCTGTTCTTTTCCTCCAGTTTCAGGTCTCTTCTGATTTATTCAGTGTATATGTTTCTGGGGTCATTGTTATGCTATTAGCATTTTATTTTCTCATTCATCTCTTGTCCTCTGGACAAAATGAAAAGACGGAAAAAATCACCTCAAAAAAAAGAACAAGAGGCAGTACCGACTGCCAAGGACCTAATCAATACGGACATTAGTAAGATGTTGGAACTAGAGTTCAGAATGACAATTTTAAATATACTAACCGGGCTTGAAAAAAAGCATGGAAGATATTAGAGAAACCCTTTCTGGAGAAATAAAAGAACTAAAATCTAACCAAGTTGAAATCAAAAAGGCTATTAATGAGGTGCAATCAAAAATGGAGGCTCTAACTGCTAGGATAAATGAGGCAGAAGAATTAGTGATATAGAAGACAAAATGATGGGAAATAAAGAAGCTGAGAAAAAGGGAGATAAACAACTACTGGATCACGAGGGCAGAATTCAAGAGATAAGTGATACCATAAGATGAAACAATATTAGAATAATTGGGATCCCAGAAGAAGAAAGAGAGAGAGAAAGGGGCAGAAGGTATATTGGAGCAAATTATAGCAGAGAACTTCCTTAATTTGGGGAAGGAAACAGGCATCAAAATCCAGGAGGCACAGAGAACCCCCTCAAAATCAATAAAAATAGGTCAACACCCCGACATCTAACAGTAAAACTTACAAGTCTCAGAGACAAAGAGAAAATCCTGAAAGCATCTCAGGACAAGAGATCTGTAACCTACAATGGTAGAAACATTAGATTGGCAACAGACCTATCCACAGAGACCTGGCAGGCCAGAAAGGACTGGCATGATATATTCAGAGCACTAAACGAGAAAAATATGCAGTCAGGAATACTATATCCAGCTAGGCTGTCATTGAAAATAGAAGGAGAGATTAAAAAGTTTCCAAGACAAACAAAAACTAAGGGAATTTGCAAACACAAAACCAGCACTACAAGAAATATTGAAAGTGGTCCTCTAAGCAAAGAGAGAGCCTAAAAGTAATAACAAAAACCAGAAAGGAACACAGACAATATACAGTAACAGTCACCTTACAGGCAATACAATGGCACTAAATTCATAGCTTCCAAAAGTTACCCTGAAGGTAAATGGGCTAAATGCCCCAATCAAAAGACACAGGGTATCAGACTGGATAAAAAAAAAAAAAAGGACCTATCGCTATGCTGTCTACAAGAGACTCATTTTAGACCTAAGGACACCTCCAGATTGAAAATGAGGGGGTGGAAAACCATTTACCATGCTAATGGACACCAAAAGAAAGCTGGGGTGGCAATCCTTATATCAGAAAAGTTAGATTTTAAACCAAGGACTATAATAAGAGATGTGGAAGGACACTATATCCTACTTAAAGGGTCTATCCAACAAGAAGACCTAACAATTATAAATATCTATTCCCCTAACATGGGAGCAGCCAATTATATAAGCCAATTAATAACAAAGGCAAAGAAACACATCGACAACAATACAGTAATAGTGGGGGACTTTAACACCTCACGAAATGGACAGATCATCTAAGCAAAAGATCAAGGAAATAAAGACTTTAAATGATACACTGAACCAAATGGACTTCACAGATATATTCAGAACATTCCATCCCAAAGCAACAGAATACACATTCTTCTCTAGTGCCCATGGAACATTCTCCAGAATAGATCACATCCTAGGTCACAAATCAGGTCTCACCTGGTACCAAAAGATTGGGTTCATTCCCTGCATATTTTCAGACCACAATGCTTTGAAACTAGCACTCAATCACAAGAGGAAAGTTGGAAAGAAATCAAAGACATGGAGGCTAAAGATCATCCTACTAAAGATGAATGGGTCAAACAAGAAATTAAAGAAGAATTAAAAAAAATTCATGGAAACCAATGAAAATGAAAACACAACTGTTCAAAATCTTTGGGATGCAGCAAAGGCCATCCTAAGAGGAAAGTATATAGCAATACAGGCCTTTCTCAAGAAACAAGAAAGGTCTCAAGTACACAACCTAACCCTGCACCTAAAGGCGCTGGAGAAAGAACAGCAAATAAAGCCTAAACCCAGCAGGAGAAGAGAAATCATAAAGATCAAAGCAGAAATCAATGAAATAGAAACCAAAAGAACAGTAGAATAGATCAATGAAACTAGGGGCTTGTTCTTTGAGAGAATTAATAAGATTGATAAACCCCTGGCCAGACTTATCAAAACGAAAAGAGAAATGACCCATATAAATAAAATCATGAATGAAAGAGATCACAACCAACACCAAAGAAATAAAAACAATTTTAAGAACATATTGTGAGCAACTATATGCCAGCAAATTAGATAATCTGGGAGAAATGGATGCATTCCCAGAGATGTATCAACTACCAAAACTGAATCAGCAAGAAATAGAAAACCTGAACAGACCTATAACCACTAAGGAAATTGAAGCAGTCATCAAAAATCTCCCAAAAAACAAAAGCCCAGGGCCAGATGGCTTCCCAGGGGAATTCTACCAAACATTTCAAGAAGAATTAATACCTATTCTTCTGAAACTGTTCCAAAAAATAGAAATGGAAGGAAAACTTCCAAACTCATTTTATGAGGCCACCATTACCTTGATCCCAAAACCAGACAAAGATGCCATCAAAAAGGAGAATTACAGACCAATATCCTTGACAAACGTGGATGCAAAAATTCTCACCAAAATACTAGCCAATAGGATCCAACAGTACATTAAAAGGATTATTCACCACGATCAAGTGGGATTTATCCCTGGGCTGCAAGGTTGGTTCAACATCCGCAAATCAATCAATGTGATACAATACCTTAATAAAAGAAAGAACAAGAACCATATGATCCTCTCAATAGATGCAGAAAAAGCATTTGACAAAGTACGGCATCCTTTCTTGATCAAAACTCTTCAGAGTATAGGGATAGAGGGTACATACCTCAATATCATAAAAGCCATCTATGAAAAACCCACAGCAAATATCATTCTCAGTGGGGAAAAACAGAGCTTTCCCCCTAAGGTCAGGAACACAGCAGGGATGTCCACTATCACCACTGCTATTCAACACAGTATTAGAAGTCCTAGCCACAGCAATCAGACAACAAAAAGAAATAAATGGCATCTGAATTGGCAAAGAAGAAGTCAAATTCTCACTCTTTGCAGATGATATGATACTTTATGTGGCAAATCCAAAAGACTCCACCCCAAAACTGCTAGAACTCATACAAGAATTCAGTAAAGTGGTAGGATATTAATTCAATGTACAGAAATCAGTGGCATTCCTATACACCAACAAAAAGACCAAAGAAAGAAATTACGGAGTCGATGCCATTTACAATTGCACCCAAAACCATAAGATGCTTAGGAAAAAATCTAACCAAAGAGGCAAAGAATTTGTACTCAGAAAACTATAAAATACTCATGAAAGAAATTGAGGAAGACACAAAGAAATGGAAAAATGTTCCATGCTCATGGATTGGAAGAACAAATATTGTGAAGATGTCAATGCTACCTAGAGCAATCTACACATTCAATGCAATCACTATGAAAATACCATCAACTTTTTTCAAAGAAATGGAACAAGTAATCCTAAAATTTGTATGGAACCAGAAAAGTCCCCAAATAGCCAGAGGAATGTTGAAAAAGAAAAGCAAAGCTGGTGGCATCACAATTCCGGACTTCAAGCTCTATTACAAAGCTGTCATCATCAAGACAGTATGGTACTGGCACAAAAACAGACACAGATCAGTGGAACAGAATAAAGAGCCCAGAAATGAACCCTCAACTCTATGGTCAACTAATGTTCAACAAAGCAGGAAAGAATGTCTGATGGAAAAAAGACAGTCTTTTCAACAAATGGTGTTGGGAAACTTGGACAGCCACATGCAGAAAAATGAAACTGGACCATTTCCTTACACTAAACACAAAAATAGACTCAAAATGGTTGAAAGACCTCAATGTGAGACAGGAGTCCATCAAAATCCTAGAGGAGAACACAGGCAGCAACCTCTTCGACCTCAGCCGCAGCAGCTTCTTCTTAGAAACATTGCCAAAGGCAAGGGAAGCAAGGGCAAAAATGAACTATTGGGACTTAATATAAAAAGTGTTTGCACAGCAAACAGTCAACCAAACCAAAAGACAACTGACAGAATGGGAGAAGATATTTGCAAATGACATATCAGATAAAGGGCTAGTATCCAAAATCTATAAAGAACTTATCAGGGCGCCTGGGTGGCTCAGTTGGTTAAGTGACTGCCTTCGGCTCAGGTCATGATCCTGGAGTCCCGGGATCGAGTCCCGCATCGGGCTCCCTGCTCGGCAGGGAGTCTGCTTCTCCCTCTGACCCTCCTCCCTCTCATTCTCTCTGTTTCAAATAAATAAATAAAATCTTAAAAAAAAAAAAAAGAACTTATCAAACTCAACACCCAAAGAGCAAATAATCCAATCCAGAAATGGGCAGAAGACATGAACAGAAGACGACCTCCAAAGAAGACATCCAAATGGCCAACAGACACACGAAAAAGTGGTGAACATCACTCGGCATCAGGGAAATCCAAATCAAAACCTCAGTGAGATACCACCTCACACCAGTCAGAATGGCTAAAATTAACCATTCAGGAAATGACAGATCTTGGGGAGGATGTGGAGAAAGGGGAACCTCCTAGACCATTGGAGGGAATACAAGCTGCTGCAGCCACTCTGGAAAACAGTATGGAGGTTCCTCAAAAAGTTGAAAATAGAGCTACTGTATGAGCCAGCAATTGCACTACTGGGTATTTACCCCAAAGATACAAATGTAGTGATCTGAAGGGGCACATGCACCCCAATGTTTATAGCAGCAATGTCCACAATAGCCAAACTATGGAAAGAACCAAGATGTCGATCAACAGATGAATGGATAAATAAGAAGTGATATATATATATATATATATATATATATATATATATATATATATACACACACAATGGAATATTATGCAGCCATCAAAAAATGAAATTTTCCATTTGCAATGACATGGATGGAACTAGAGGGTATTATGCTAAGCGAAATAAATCAATCAGAGAAAGACATGTATCATATGATCTCACTGATATGAGGAGTTCTTAATCTCAGGAAACAAACTGAGGGTGCTGGAGTGGTGAGGGGTGGGAAGGATGGGGTGGCTGGGTGATAGACATTGGGGAGGGTATGTGCTATGGTGAGCCCTGTGAATTGTGTAAGACTGATGAATAATAGATCTGTACCTCTGAAACAAATAAACATATAATACACTATATGTTTTTTTTAAAAAAGAAGATAGTAGAAAGGGAAAATCAAGGGGGGGAAATCGGAGGGGGAGAAGAACGATGAGAGACCATTGACTCTGTGAAACAAACTGAGGGTTTTAGAGGGGTGTGGGGGGATGGGTTAGCCTGGTGATGGGTATTAAAGAGGGCATGTATTGAATGGAACACTGGGTGTTATACACAAACAATGAAGCATGGAACACTACATCAAAAATAAATAAACAAACAAACAAACAAACAAATAAATAAATAAAATGAAAAGAAAACATTTTCATGCAACAGTGAGAGAGTCTCATCAACAAGGAAAGAGGGCTACTCTAGCTTCCAAGGAAATTACAAGACCTCTGAATATCCCCTATATATCCATCTTTAAATTCTATATTTTCCTAATGATTGCCTATTGATCTAAAATCTGGTGAAGGGCGCCTGGGTGGCTCAGTCGTTAAGTGTCTGCCTTCAGCTCAGGTCATGATCCCAGGGTCCTGGAATCGAGTCCCACATCGGGCTCCCTGCTCGACAGGAAGCCTGCTTCTTCCTCTCCCACTCCCCCTGCTTGTGTTCCTGCTCTCGCTATCTCTCTCTCTGTCAAATAAATAAAATCTTTAAAAAAATAAAAAATAAAAATAAATTAAAATCTGGTGAAGCTTTGAATTTAACTGATAATATCATTCAGTGGAGGTTCTTCTGGTTCACAAGAGAAGTTTAAGGAATCTGTATTTTCTCATATATCCTCCATTAAATTATTAGGGTTCTAATATTTCCCAATTAAGTTTTCTATCTTTGACATAAAAAATATGGAGAAGCTTTGAATTCAATAGATATTGTAATTTAAGTCAAACATTAAGCTTAGAGGGGCACCTAGGTGGCTCAGTCGTTAAGCGTCTGCCTTCGACTCAGGTCATGATCCCAGGTCCTGGGATCGAGCCCCTCATCAGGCTCCCTGCTCAGCGGGAAGCCTGCTTCTCTCTCTCCCACTCCCCCTGCTTGTGTTCCCTCTCTCGCTGTGTCTCTCTCTGTCAAATAAATAAAATCTTAAAAAAAAAAAAAAAAAAAAAAACATTAAGCTTAGACTTTGACTGCTTCTACTCTATTGAAGCATGAGATGAGATCAAGGAAGTATCTGGATTTCAGGACACGTGGGTGACTCATTCAGTTAAGTAACTGACTCTTGATTTTGGCTCAGGTCATGGTCTCAGGGTTGTGAGATTGAGCCCAGCATGGAGCCTGCTTAAGGTTCTCTCTCTCCCTCTCCCTCTGCCCTTTCCCTCATCTAAAAAAAAAAAAAAAAAAAGTATCTGTATTTCAAATAGTGCCTTGAACAATATTTCAGGATTTATGGTTGTCATTCTTTTTCAACAACCACCTTGACATACCCCTCTCTTTCATTCATACGAACAGCAAAATGGTCATTCAATATGTGCCTCAGAAAGCACTTCTGAGTGGTGTAGGTGACTACAGGTGATCACTGGAGGTATTCCATTATATGCAATGTATTTATCCCTATACCTAGAAGACTATATTAGATCCATATCTCCATATCCCCAACCTAGAAGACTATATTGGCTCCAAATTGTTAAGATAATTCCTTCCAAATACCAGTATTAACCATGGAGTTCCATTGCTTACACTATTCTCTATTTTCAATGTTTATACACTTCAAGTTTCTTGATCACAAATATCAGAAACCAACTCTGTCCAGCCTTAAGCAGAATAGGAATTTCTAGGACTAAGTCTGTGGCAAAACTAGTTATAAAAAATGGTCAGAGACCAAAGGAGGTTATGCAACAGAAATACATAAAAAGTTAAAGCACAGGCATGATCTCAGTAGGATACTACTCCTGATTGCTGCTGCACCTGGACATTCGATGCCATGTCCACTTTCAACACCATTGCCTCTTGCCATGAATATTTTCTTTTTTAAAAAAGATTTATTTATTTACTTGAGAGAGAGAGCAGGAGGAGGGGCAGAGGAAAGAAAGAGGGAGAAAGAGAACTTCAAGCAGACTCCCCACTGAGCGCAAAGCCCAACATGGGGCTCTGTCTCACAACTCCAAGATCATGACCAGAGCTGAAATCAAGAGTTGGACGCTTAACCAACTGAGTCATCCAGGTGCCCTGCCATGAATATTTTCTAAATGGTATCTGTTTTACATTGTTTTTTGTATTGGTTTTCTATTGCTGTTATAATAAATGATTACAAGCTTAACAGTTTAAAATCTCATAGTTCTATAGGTCAGAAATCTAGGCACAGCATGGCTGAGCTGGTTCTCTCTTCTGGATTTCACAAGATGGATATCAAGATGTTAGTAGGGCTGCATTCCCTTCTGGAGATCTTAAAGATGGATCTTCTTCCAAGTTTACTCAGGTTGTTGGCAGAAATCAGGTCCATTTGATTACACAACTAGGGTTCTCATTTTCATGTTGGCCAGTGACATGTCTACTTCTCAGTTTCTTAGAAGCCACTCCCCATTCTCTAGTTCATAGCCCTCTTCTTCCATCATTAAAGCCAATAATGGCAAGTAGAGTTCTTCTCATGCTTAGAATCTCTCTGACCTCCCCTTCTACCTCACTTTGCCTCATCTCTTTAACTTTTCTGCCTCCTTCTATTTTTATGGATTCATATGATTACATTGAGGTAATCTATAATCCAGAATAATCTCTATAACTTAAGTTCGGCTGATTAGTAACCTTATTTTTCTGTGAAGTCCCTTATAGTAGTATCTAGATTAGCATTTGGTAAATAATCTTAGGATTGGAATCTTGAAGAACATCTTTGGAATTCTGTTGACCACACTTCCATTAAGATACAAAACGCTCATCAGAGCATTCAGCCTAATAAAACAACACCTTGCATGTCTGACTTAACCTTATCATCCAGGGAATGGATAGAAACAGAATCTAGCAGTGTGAAACACTGTGGTCAGAGGTGAGGCCTTCCATTTTACTTACTCTGATATGGTGGATTTATCAATCAAAAGAATAATAGGTTCAAATACTTAGTGTTCCTTCCACCAGTTAAATAATGTCCACTATTGGAAGCAAATTCCTTTTGTACTTTGAACTGATGCATTTATTATTTTAACCACATTAATGAAATTAAACCATTAAATTTATATCATTCAAATATACTTCTATTAATGCTAATCTACTAATTGAGGAACAATCTGCAAAAATTTCCTAATTAGCACTTAGCTCCCCAAATATCCATTTACAATAAATAATTTATCACTTAAATGTATCCTAAAGAAAAATAAATGCCTGCAACATAAAAATTTAATGGTTCTTCTACATTTATTATTGACTTAATACTGCATAAGCACATGATAAAATTGTAATGCACTCTAGGAAAATAATTATTAGAACACACTGCAATTTCTTTGGTAGAAAATTCTCATCAAGTGCATTGACTTAAACAGGTAAATTCATAAGTCACTCAAAGCACAATAAATACAAAAGCACTGTTTTTCTTTATTAGGATAATTATACTTGATTGGTTAATGAAAATCATATACTTAATGTCTGTCTTTCTAGTTGAAGAGACAGTTTAGAGTGTTTCTAAGCCTGCTTCTAAGTCTTATAGATTCCTTTTTCTGTCAGGAGCAGTCCTTGCCTAATTTACTCACTCCATGAAACTGAATCTTGTCAAATGTCTGGTGCAGGCTTTTCTTATTAACAAAATAACCTGGAAAGGATTCTTTCACTCAGGAATTTTTTAAAACAGCAAAAAAATAAATAAATAAATAAAACATTCATTGAGATATCAGCAAAGAACAGTGGAGAAGGGGACTTCAAAAGTCTACCTCCACAAAAGCAACAAAAAACCTGGTAACAACTGTCAGAATCTACTGAGGGGGGAGGGGAACTTTGGAATCCAATCAAAAGCTTAAAATGATCAAGGAAACATTTAATCAAGAGAGAAAGAAAGAAAGAAAGAAAGAAAGAAAGAAAGAAAGAAAGGAAGGAAGGAAGGAAGGAAGGAAGGAAGGAAGGAAGGAAGAAAGAAAGAAAGAGAGAAAGAAAGAAAGAAGAAAGAAAATCAACCAAATCTTGTTCTTAGAGCTTTTGACATTTTAATTTACCTCAGTACCATCCCCCAGTACACAGCTCAGTGTCAGCCTTGAAGATAATAATCCACAATTTCTTGATAGGGTTTCCTAGCATGTGAGAAAGCAGTATTGACCTTATTCTCAAAGAATTATGGTTGTTTTGACCTGTCTGGTGGCTCCCTGAAGAACCAGGTCAAAGGGCTTGCCTTCATTATGCCTAACTCAGAACTCTCTCAGGCCTAGGGCAATTATCCATGGATTATTTGTTGAAGAAAAACTGCACACAGATACATTAACCACTATCACCTGGAACAAGGGAGAACAGTTGGGCAAACAGTGGACAAACCAAAAGGACTGGGAAGAAAGACTAGGTAATGAGATGCTTTGTAGAATAGGACTTTGAAAAGCTTTCACATATTCCTAGTAATCCAAATGGTTTTGTGCATGCTTGGGGCTGTGTACATGTTCTGAAAAGATTTGAGAAGACTCTAAACTCTCATCTCTGGCTAACCTTTGGAATTTGTATAAACAGAAATTGAAGGCTAAGGCAAAGTGGTAGACTGCCTGGCTGAGCATTGAAGGATGCTCCAACACACACACAGCTGATCTTCAAAGACTGAGAGCTTTTGTATGTTTAGTTTTATTTGTGAGATTCTTTGGCTCCAAGTGTTTAAGGAAATCTCCTTCAAATTACTAGCTGACCACTAAACAGAGATATCAATGGCACAAGAAGAAATATAGATGTCACAAAATTAGTTCAAAAGAATCAGGAAACAAATAACAATGACTACAACAAACAGTAACAAAAAACCCTGGGAGGAGGAGAGAATCTAATTTCCAGAGTTGCCAAATTATAATTTATCAAATGTCTAATTTTCAACAAGAACAAAAAATAATGAGGCATGGAAAGAAAGAAGAAAGTATGGTCCATGCATAGCAGGGAAAAAGCAACTAATAGAAACAGTCCCTAAGGAAGTCCAGTGATTGGATTTACTGGATAAAGACTTCAACTCAACAATGTACAATATACTCAGAGCTAAAAGAAATCATAAACAGAGAACTAAATGAAACCATGGGAATAATGTCTTAGCATTACAGAAACAAATGCTAAAATGATAGAAGTAATTTCTTCCTTATCTGTTTATTAAATGGAAGTGGACAAAACTATTCAATATAAAGGCAGAGATTAACAGAATAGATTTTTGAAACATGATCTAACTATATGTTATCTATAAGAAACTCACTTTAGATTCAAAACCACTAAGAGAAAACGGCAGATGAACAGCAAAAGGGCAAAAAAAAGATATTCCATGCAAATAAATGAAAGAGAACTGGTGTAGCTATGCTAATAGAAAAGGAATCTTCAAGATAAACACTCTTACAAGAGAAAAAGAAGGGCATCACATAAAAGGATCTCTCCATCAAAAATATATAACAATTATTAGCCTACATTCATACAACAGTGAAATCCCAAATATATAAAGCAAAAAATTATAATTGAAGGCAGAAATAGACAGTTTGCCAATAATAGCTGAGGATTTTATTTACTGGCTTTTGATAATGGGTAGAACAACCAAATAGAAAATCAACAAGAAAATAGAAGATTTGAACAATCCTAAGTAGACCTAACAGACATATGCAGAATCTTCCACCCAATAACAGCAGTATATACATTCTTCTTAAGTTTACATGGAATGATCTCCAAGACAGACCATGTTTAGGCCACAAAATAAGTCTTGATGAATTTAAAATGATCAAAGTAATACAAAATATCTTCTCCAACCACAATGGGATAAAGTTAGAAATCAATAACAAAAGGAAAATTTAAAATGAAAATTCACAAATTTGTGAATGTTAAATAACACACTGTTTTTTTTTAAGATTTTATTTATTTATTTGACAGAGAGAGACACAGCCAGAGCAGGAACACAAGCAGAGGGAGTGGGAGAGGGAGAAGCAGGCTTCCCGTGGAGTAGGGAGCCCCATGCGGGGCTCGATCCCAGGACCCTGGAATCATGACCAGAGTTGAAGGCAGACACTTAATGACTGAGCCATCCAGGCGCCCCTAAATAACATACTCTTAAATAGGCAATGGGTCAAAAAGAAATCACAAATGAAATTAGAAAATATTTTGAGATGAATAAAAAGGAAAGGACAACATAAACTTCTGGGCTGCAATGAAAGCAGCGTTCAGAGGAAAATTTATAACTATAAACACAATAAAGAAAGCAAGTTATATCAATATATCAATGACTTAACCTCACACTTTAAGAAATGAGAAAAATAATAGCAAATTAAATACAAATCAAGTTGAAAAAAGGGATTAATAAAGATTAGAATGGAGAAAAATAGAGAGTAGAAAGGTAATAGAGATAATTTTTTCAAGTTTTTTTTTTTAAAGATTTTTTATTTATTTATTTGAGAGAGAGACTGAGAGAGAGAGAGCATGAGAGGGGGGAGGGTCAGAGGGAGAAGCAGACTCCCCGCCAAGCAGGGAGCCGGATGCGGGACTCGTCCCAGGACTCCAGGATCATGACCTGAGCGGAAGGCAGTCACTTAACCAACTGAGCCACCCAGGTGCCTGGTAATAGAGAGAATTAATGAAACCAAAAGTTGGTTCTTTGAACAGATCAACAAATTGACAAATCTTTAGCAAGATTGACCAAATTATTAAAATCAGCAGTGAAAGTGGACACATCACTCACAGCCTTATAGAAATAAAAAAAGTGTTATAAGGAAGTACTGTAGACAAATATACACCAAAAATTATATATAACCCAGATGAAATTTCCAAATTCCTAGATACAATCTACCAAAACTGAATTCCCAATTGCACCTGAAATTGCACTGGAATTGCTGATGGCTACAAACTTCCTAAATTGTTAAGTAAAACAAATTATAATAAACTGTTAACTTTTCTCAGTATTAAAAAAAATAGAAAATCTGAAGAGACTTACAGCAAGTAAAGACATTGAACCAAAATCAAAACATCCAACAAAGAAAAGCCCAGCATTATATGTTTTCACTGGTGAATTTTACCAAAGATTTTTTAAATAATTTATATAAATACTTCTCAAACTCTTCCAAAACATACAAGAGAAGGGAATACTTCATAACTCATCTTATAAGGCCAATATTACTCTGATAATAAAGCCAAATAAAAATATTGCAAGAAAATAAACTATAAACCAATATTATTCCTTTCAATACACATGCAAAAATCCTCAGTGAAATACCAGCAAAATGAATCCAACAACACCTTTAGAAACATGCACTATGACCAAGGGGGATTTATCCCAGGGATGCAACAGTAATATATAAAAATTATTCAATGTAATAACCACATTAATAAATGAAGGAAATAAATCAGACACTTGTCTCCATTGATGCAGAAAAAGCATTTGAAAACACCTTCATGATCAAAAAAAAATTAGAAATAGGAAAAAACAGTATAGTACTGATAAAAGGATAAACATATTGACCCATAAAATAGAATTGAGAGTTCATAAATAAATTCATACATCTATTGTTAATTCACGTTCAACAAGGGTGCCAAACTAATACATGGGGAAAAATGGACTTTTCACCAAATGGAGTTCAGACAGCTAGATACCCACATGCAAAAAAATGAAGTTGGTCCCTTACCTCACACCACATACAAAACTTAATTCAAAAGGAAAATAACAGGTGGTGGTGAGAATACGGAAGAGTTTGAACCCTTGAATATTGTTAACGTGAATGTAAAAATGATGCAGCTGCTGTTGGAAATAATTTGGCAATTTCTCAAAAAGTCAAACATAAACTACCATGTGAATCAGAAATTCTATTTCAAATTACAGACCAAAAAGAATTGAAAACAGGTGTTCATACAAAAAAACTTGTACATTTTAGCATTATTCATAATGGCTAAAAAGCAGGTACAACTCAAATGCCGATCAACGGATGCAGGGAAAAACAAAACGTAGCATATCCATAGAATGGAAAATTATGTCCCAAAAGGAAATGAAGTGGTGACATATGATACAACATGGATGAATCTTGAAAACATTATGCTAAGTGAAAGAAACAGGGCATGGAAGGCCACAATAGTGCCTGGTTTTATTTGTATGAATTTACATAAAATGCCCAGGATAGGTAAATTCGTAAAAACAGAAAATAGATTAGTGATTGAAAAGGGTTGCGGAGGAGGGGAAAATGGGAAATGACTGCTAAGGGGTACAGAGTTTCTCTGAGTTGATACAAAGGCTAGGATTAGAGAGTGGTAATAGTAACATACTATTTGTAAATGTACTAAAAGCCATTGAATTGTTCACTTTAATATGGTAAATTTTATGTTACGTGAATTCTACTTCAATTAAAAAATGCTGAGAGTGGCTTAACTAATACTATGGTGCAAATGCAACATAGTTAGTAGTAATTAGTTTAAACAAAAATATAAAATATATTTTAAAAATCCCAAGTGTGACTCTGGTGCTCATTTCCAAGCCTTCATTAGCAGAACATTGGTGAAGTTCTTGGTCAAAATAACAGAGCAGATAATAGTTGTTAGGTGCCCATTTTGTGCCAGATACATACCCTCCTTGCCAGTTTCCATAGATAGGTTCTTTTAAAGTTTATAACCAATTTATTATTGACCTCATTATATTGACAAAAATAGGATCTTAGGTTAAATGATATGACTAATACATGTAATTGTTTGGTAGTGCATCATTCAAGTCCAAGTCTGGATACACAAAATCCATTCTTGCCCTTTCAGCCATGTTTCTCTCTCTCTCCAAGTTGTATGTGACTAGGAAAACTATCTCTGCCAGCTCTATTTTTCACTTTTATCTCCAAAAGTAGACTTTTTTTTACAGATTTTATTTATTTGAGAGAGAAAGCCCACATGAGCAGGGAGAAGGGCAGAGGAGGAGGGAGAAGGAAAGAGAATCCCAAGCAGACTCTGCACTGAGTGAGGAGCCCAACACCGGGCTTGATCTCAGGACCCTGAGATCATGACCTGAGCCCACTGACTGAGCCACCCAGCACCCCTCCAAAAGTAGACTCCACAGTATACCCAGCTCTGAGCTTCTATAACAACCTGCAGACAATTCTCCCTTTTGATAACAACTACTGAAACTTTCGAAAACAACCATTTAGAACCATCAACAAAGCAATGTGTCTTGCCTCTGATTGGAAGATTAAAAAAACAGCAACATCAGCAACATGACCAAAGACCTCCCTTCATGTCTGGTTGGAGACTGTGTTTACAATTTTGTTTCATGGCTTTAAAAATTGCAAAGCAAGAACTATAATGCAAAATGAACCAGATCTCTAGTTCCCTTACACACATGGCAGAAATAAATATACAACTTCCCTGGAGGAATACATCCTCAAAGCAGGGGTCAAAAACTCATAGTGGGTTCAACAAAACACAAACCCAGAATAAAATCTTAATATGCAAAAGAAAATAAGCCACAATTAGTGGAAGTCAGCAGAAACAACTAAGAACAAAATGAGATCTGTAATAACTTCAATTATTGGAATTACCAGATTTAACACATTTTAAAAGCAAGAAAAAATTAACAAAATGTGAATTTGGAGCAAATGCCTATCATGGCATGACCAAGCAGAAAAAAAGAAAGAAAATTTCCAGAACTGAGAAGTGTAATTTTTGAAATTAGAAAATCAATGATTTGCTTATATGTTAGTTTAGATACAATAAAGGAAAGAATAAAGAAGGAAAGATAGATCTGAAAAAATTGTCAGTAATACTTTCCAAAGAGACAGAAAATATAAAAGTCATGTTAAAGAGACAATGGTGGCTAGAGTCTAGACAAATACATGCCTAATTATAGTTCTAGAAGGAGAAAATATAGAAAATGAGAGGAAGGCAATATTTGAAGATATTATGTCTGAGGGTTTTCCACCGTAATTTAAACACATGAATCCTCAGATTTTTGAATCTCAGGGAATCCCAAGCAAGATAACTAAAATTCCACACCCAGATACATTGTAGTAAAACTACAGAAGTCCTCAGAAAAAGGAGTGAATTTAATATCTGTCAGAGAGAGAAAAAATACAATGGATTACTTTTTTTTAAAGATTTTTTATTTATTTATTTGTGAGAGAGAGAATGAGAGAGAGCACATGAGAGGGGGAAGGGTCAGAGGGAGAAGCAGACTCCCTGCCGAGCAGGGAACCCGATGCGGGACTCGATCCAGGGACTCCGGGATCATGACCTGAGCCGAAGGCAGTCGCTTAACCAACTGAGCCACCCAGGCGCCCTACAATGGATTACTTTTAAAAGTGACATTTTTGCTGACAACTTTCCAACATAAAAATGAAAGACTGAAGAATGTAGAATTACATTTTAGAGATCAGGTAGTAATTAACTGTAATTTGGAATTATTCAATCTAATGAAATAATCTTCAAAAAATACAAAAAAAAAAAAACCTGGAAATGTTTGCCACCAAAGTTATAATTCCCATGAAGCAAAGTAAGCCCTAAAGGACATTCAGAGATATAAAAGGGAATAGCATAGCATGTGTGGGAATATTACAATATATAATATAACAATATAATATATAATAATAATTATATGTAATTATATAAATATATAATTATATACAATATATAATGATATAACATATATTAACATGTGTGAGAATTTTAAAAATTAGTATTTAACTAATAATGATAATAATTGCTGATGTGTGTATTAAAAGAAACAACAAAGATTATGAATGGATATTGTAAGTAAAGAGAGAGGGTTATTGAATTTAAAATATTCTGAGGCATTTGGTGAGGAGGCTGATAATACTTAATTGGCCTTTGTTAATGACATTTACAGGTTAAAAATTAAGTAGGACCAGTAAGGGGAAAAAAAGGGGGGGGATTTATATTATCTAAATCAGTGGAAGGAGAGATAAAATAATATATATTGATATATATTGATTCAGAAAAGCATAAGAAAGGGGAAAAAAGTGGACCACTGAAAAGGTGAGATAAATACAAAGTACAAAATAAATCCAAATAATCAATAATCATAGTAAATGTGATTGATGGACTTTTCCTTTAAAAATTACATATTGACAGTCTAGATTTAAAAATAAAAATAAGAAGGACAAAGAGAGAATGAAAATAAAGGATTGAGAGAAATGTACCAGGCAAGTGAAAGCCAAAAAATCACCTGATGGGAATATATTAAAATCAGAAAATTGAACTTAATTTTTTTATTTTTTTAGCAGAAGAGAGGCAGAGGAAGAAAGAGAGAGTCTTTTTTTTTTTTTTTTTTTTTTTGAGAGAGAGAGTCTTAAGCAAACTCTATGCCCAGCATGGAGCCTGATTTAGGGCTCAAGCTCACAACCCTGAGATTATGACCTGAGCTGAAATCAAGAATCAGATACTTAATCGACTGAGCCACCCAGGCACCCCAGAAAATTGAATTTTAAAAGAAATGGATGACTAGAGATAAAAAGTGTAGTACGAATACTAATATAATATCTTGAACAAGAGAATATAACATAAGCACCTAGCAATGTAACTTCAGGATATGAGGGGAAAGGGGAATGACAGAACTGTAATGAGAATTTGGAAAATTCACCATAGTGATATACCACCCCCAATAAATGATAGTTTAAACAGATAAAATCAGCAAGAAGAAAAAAGATGTAATAGCACCATAATCTAATTAACATATCAAATGTGTTCCAAAATGTTAAAAATGCACAATACTTTCCATCATACCTAAAACATAGAAAATATTACCAGGTGATAAGGTATTAAAAAGTATTAACAAATTTCAAGTGAATAACATCATATACAGTACAATATGTAATTTAAATATATAAATAAGCATATATAATATATTAATATATTTATTTAATGCATACTTTATTATGTATATAATATACATAATACATATATTTAAATTACATATTATACTCTGTATGGTTATACATAGATAGAGATATATCCCCAAATTCCAAAAGCAAAAGGCAAAAAACATGAATAGGTATTTCATACTCAGCTTCATCTGATCAGAGAAAAGCAAATTAAAATCATAACAAAAATAATGGAATAGCACTTTATTTGCTTTATTGGCATTAGATTAAAAATCTGAGAGTTCCAAATTTTTGCAAGGATGCCAAAAAATGGTCGTTGTTACACCCTGCTCATGGGAGCATAAAATGTACCATCACTTTGATAAAGAGTTTTCACTAATCTCTTAAAAGCTGGGCGTTTACATGGCTTGTGGCTCAGATTCCACACCTAGGTATATATATACTTAGCACCTGTGAATTCATTTTCTCACCTTAGCAGGTTCTTCCATTTAATTAAATGGAATGGAAGATGCTAAAAAATAATGAAAAAAAAAAAAAAGAAGTACCTGCTAACATTGATTGTCCCCGCAGGTAAAAGGAGAAAACTGGCCAAATTATGGATATGTTGGTGTTTTTGTTTGTTTGCTTTCATGGGTGGTTGTGGGAACCAGAGAACAGACTCATTTGATCTAGAACCAGAGAATGTGGCCAGTCACCATGTTCTCCCCATTCATTGGTGAGCGTTGTGTTTTCCCGTGTTCATAGTGTTGGGGAGCCCAGTGATCCCAGGTTGTAATGGCAGGTGAACAGCATCTTCCTCGCCAATCAGAGGTGAATCTCCATCGAATCAGTAGGGACCCTCCTAGTGGAGGATCCTTATGGCTCTCTAAGCTCAGCAGACAACCCTCTGTTTAACGGCCTGGAGTGGGCTCACTCCATTTCCATTGGTGGGAAGGAAGCTGTGAAAAAAATCATCCATAACCCGTGTGGTAATCTTGGAATTGAGTCTTAGAAATAAAAGGTAGATTATGAGAATTAGTTTTTTTGACTAGAACCTGAGGATAAACCAGCTAGCCCCTCAGTTTCTTAAAATTTAAAGGGCACTTTCACCTTCTCATACCTGTTGATTTGGAGACCACAATTAAACTTTGTATTTAATACATTTGTCTTACACCCATTCCCATCTGTTAGACCCATTTCTGTGCTTCGGTCATTGTGTCAATGCCAGCCCAGTTTTGGTCAAGTCCAGTAACTTTCCAATAAATAACTGGACAGTTCATTATACCAAATTCTTCCACACAGAGGAGGAAAGAGCATAGGCATGAAAATAAAATATCACTTTAAAAACTGATGTCGATTTCAAGCAGCCCTCCAACTGAGTAAGGGGTCTCATTTCTGAATGATTCAACAAACGTGCATTGAGGACCTATTAACTGAATGTCACTGTCCCAGCTACTGGGAGAATACAAAGCTGAATAAGAAACTAATTTCTCTCACAGCACTTACTTTGCGAAGAGGAAACCTCAAGCCAGTAACTAAAACAGGAGGTAAAATAAAATTTGTCTCCAAAGAGATCACACATCTTCACAGTGGAAGCAGAATAAGGAAGAGCTGACTGTGACCCCAGCAGTCAGAAGATTATAAATCAGTGGCATTTGCATATGGGAATTTTATGAACACTGTGAGGACAGGCACGGAGTTACAAGTATGCACTCTATTGAGTAAAAATGAGAGTGTAAGTGGTAAGATAATATTTGGTGGGAGATGAGGCCACAAAAGCTTGGGACAATATGGCAGAAGGTCTCCAATGTCATTTTAAAGCATTTCAACCTTATTCTTTCGGCTGCCATCCCCTGAAGACTGTGATGAACGGGAGAAAGGTCAATTTACTTAGGTTTTAGAAAGATAACTAGGGCAGCCATGTGAATGACAGATTTGAAGATCTGGTTAATGAGGAATAGTTAATAAGATACTTAAGGAATCCAGGTTTATTCATGCGATCGATTGGATAAGGAGTTCCTCAGAGGAAGCTTTTAAATTTTTTTTTTCTCATTTCATTTCACCAAGTTTTGCTCAGAACCCTATTCAAATTCAAACATCCACAGAGTTTTCTTTAGAACTGTAATGACATTTTCAGATACATAAAGAAAACATTTCAACAAGAACTCTGAGGAAGATATTAAACTGATATAATCTGGTTCCTTAATATTGGATTCTGACTTAAAAAATATGCTCCTTGCGATGAAAATTTACATTGTAATAAGTATTTGATTTTTTTATTGGGGTATATATAATTGACATATAACATTATATTAGTTTTGGGTATACCACATAATGATTTGATATTTGTATACACTGTAAGGCAATCACCACAATAAGCCTAGTTGCCATCTATCACCATACAAAGTTACAGATAGTTTTTTTCTTCTGCTGGAAGAAAAAATTTAGAATTTATTCTCTTGGCAACTTTCAAGTATGTACCACAATATTCTTGATTATAGTCACCATGCTATACATTATCCCTCATAATTTATTGATTTTATAAATGGAAGTTTACTTTCTGACCCCCTTCACCCATTCCCCCCCCCCCCCCATCCTCTTCCCTTCTGGCAACCACTGTTCTGTTCTCTGTATGTATAACTTTTAAATCGGGGAGAGCTGGTCACAGAGAGCCCAGACTGCAAGTAAGTGGTGCAAAATACCAAAACAACAAAAACAACAACAAAAACCACAACAACAACACAAGACAAAGGGACACTTAAGGAACACTTAAGAGACACTTAAGTAATGTGCGTATTTTAGATATTAGGCTCTGTCATTTTTACAATGTATTTAATAGATTGGAAAGATCTAAAGAAACTGCCTGCATTGAGTATAAGAAGTCATAACAAAGCCTTTTTACATCCAGAACCAGTGTTAATTAGATGTGACTTTGAGAAGTCTTTTAAAGAGCAGGTGAGATGGAGTGCACTACCAGGACAGAAACCAGCCAGTCAGGAACAAACTACTGAGCACATCAGTAGGAAAAGTCTTTCCCCAGAGACTCGTTATTTGATGATTGAAAAAGAATGTCTAGACATCAAATGGGTTTTGGACAGTTTAAGGTACTAAAGTATTTTCCTGGGGAAAAAATTTATATTAGAGACAGATCATAGAGCTATACAATGGTGGGACAGAATGAAAGATGAGCAATACCCTGCTGGTAAGATATTATCTGTCCCTGTAGTGATGTATATTTGCATTTTCTCCAATAGTCTTGTTAATGAAATATGGCAGTGTGTTTGTTCAAGATGTTTTCTGGGGAGTGGAATTATTCCATGGAATTACTAATCAATTATTCTTACAGTTTTGCAGAGTAAGATTTTCTGCAATCAAATCTTAATGAAAAAGTTAAGGAAAATTTTCTTATGATCATACCCAAGCATGTTTCTCTATAATTTTCTCTACTGCCCACCTCATCCTCCTAAAGGAAGGAGCCATTTTAGTTCCTGCAGGCTATAAATGCGGGCATCAAAAGTGCCAACAGAGAGCCTGGTGAGTGTTGGTTGAGCAACTAGAGAGGGAACTGATGAGTTGACCCTGATCAAGGGTCAGCGTGACATGAGGGTAGTGGTGTGACCCTCTCTCTTGACCATGCTCCCTCCTCTGAAGAAGATTATGTATTCTCTTGTTTGTTTTCTCTCACATTTGCTCTGATTTTCAGAATAAAAATTCTGTCATTTTGATAAGATTGACATGTCAAGTAAATGAAGATTCAATGTATCAGAAGATTCTACTTTTTTTTGGGGGGGGGGGCTTCACTAACAGTCACATTGTGAAAAAATTAAATACCATGTGTATACTAGGTGCCATGGTTGGGCTGAAATTATAATTTGGCTCCTTCAGGAAAGAGAGCTCTCTTTCTCCAAAAATCAAAGAGCCTTCTGTTTTTTATTGAAGGGGAAGGAAGAAACTTGGTGATATGTGTATGTTTGCAGGGCTAAGCTGATGAATGTAGAAAGTTTGAGCATGAAACTGATAACATGGTGCTTGCCCCATTCCAGTTTCCCCCTCTGCAGCTCAGCCTGGCTGACAAGACTAATTCTGATCTCCTGGGAAGAGGCAGCTTGGGATAGAAGTGAGAATATGAGAAGTTACTTCTTCTAGGAGTGCACTTGTTGTGATGAACACCGGGTGACGGATGGAAGCGTTGAATCATTGTATTGTACACCTGAAACTAAAATTGCACTGTTATGTGAACTAACTGGAATTTAAATAAAAACTTTAAAAAAGAAAAACTTTAAAGATTTGTATTATAAAATACTTCATTAGAATGTTATAAATATGAATATCATGAATATTTGTGTGTGTAGCTCCCAGCTTTTACTTTAACACTTGTTAACATTTGCTACATTTGTTTCGGGTCTTAAATTACAAAACATTGCAAATAAAGTTGAAACTCTGTATGTTTTCTTCCTAAACACATTATCCTCTTATTCCTTACTTGGGATGTTAGCTCTTATCCTGAATTCTGTATTTATAATCCTCAGAAAAGTTTTTTTTACCTTGCCTGCTTTACATATTTACATATGTAAATATCAATATAATATATATACTATTTTATTGTGTGATTGATTAACTTTTTTTTTTTAAAGATTTTATTTATTTATTTGAGAGAGAGACTGAGAGAGAGCATGAGAGGGAAGAGGGTCAGAGGGAGAAGCAGACTCCCCGCTGAGCAGGGAGTCCGATGTGGGACTCGATCCAGGGACTCCAGGATCATGACCTGAGCCGAAGGCAGTTGCTTAACCAACTGAGCCACCCAGGCGCCCTGATTATTAACTTTTTTATCATTGTGTATTTTTTCTCTTTTTGGGCTTAAAATTGTTTCTTTTAAGAAAGCTACGTTGATCAATGTAGTTCTAAATTACTAATTATAACTGCTGTTGTGTTCCTTATTCCTTCTTACAGATATATTTGTCCATTGCCTTTGATGACCATTTAGGTATTTTTCAATTTTTCTTTGTACAACCATGTTGCAGTGAACCTTAGTATATATGTCTCCTTGCACATAAATACTCAAGTTTCTGGTAGAACTGGAAATCATGAATTAAAGTGTATGGACATCTTCAATTTCACTAGATATTGTAAGACTGCTCTCGAAAGTGGTACTACCAATTTACTCATTTGCTGGAAATCTATGAATTTATTTCCCCACATTCTCACCAATTCTTATTACAAGATTTTGAAATATTTCCAACCCATGAAATAGTATCTAATGGTTTTAACTTGCATTTTCCTGTTTGTTAGTAAGTTTAAAAATCGATTCTGCTAATTATTGGTTATGTATGTGTATGAGCATGTGTACATGTTCATTTCTTTTGATCAAGTGTCTATCTGGTTGCTTGTCTTTTCCTTATTAAGCTTTAGATGTTCTTTGTCAATTCCTGATACTAATATGAGCTCTCCTGAGCTCTGAACTGTGCCTCTTAACTTTATATAAAATTTTTTTGTTTAAAAGTAGTAGGATTTTTGGGAATGCCTGGGTGGCTCAATTGGTTAAGCATCTGACTTCGGCTCAGGTCATGATCCCAGGGTCCTGGGATTGAGTCCCACAATGGTTCCTTGCTCAGTGGGGAGCTTGCTTCTCCCTCTGTCTGCCACTTCCCCTGCTTGTGCTCTCTCTCTCTGACAAATAAATAAATAAAATCTTTTTTAAAAAAAGTAGTAGGATTTTTTTTGTATTTTATTATAGTCAAATTTATCTACAATTTGTATATTTTTACCATATTAAAAAACTTCTCACACTCCAATATCATAAAGCTAGACTCCTAAATTTTTTTAACATTTTAAAGTTTTTGCTTCTTACTTTTGTTTTCTGAATATACATACATAGATTATAAAAGGGATACAATATTTTATGGGTAATCTGATGTCCTAAAATAATTTATTTGTTGCCATCCTTTTACCATTTATTTATAATATCATCTGTATCATTGATCATATTTCTATATATGGGTGAATCTGCTTCTAAGCTCACTGTTCTACTCCATCATTCTATATACTATTTTTGTAACAATGTTTTACGTTTGTAATCATTATAATAAAGGATTAAAATCTTGTCAAGAAAGACTCCTATTGGCTCTTAAAAATTGCCTTAGCTACTCCATGTAAATTTGAGAATCAGCTTGTTCAGTCTGACAAAAAATTAATTGGGATTCTTATGAGAAATGCATTTGTTGATTAGTTGAAGAAAATGGAAATCTTTATAATGTTGACAGTATGTGGATATGTTATATGTCTCCATTTATTTATTTTTGCTTTTATATTCCATACTAATATTCTATAATTTTTCCATAGAGATACCAATTATAAATGGGCTATTTTTGTATTGCATTGTGTAGGAAGTTACGTCTGGTGAATAGGAATTTATTATTTACAATTATATTCTTTCTGGTGAACAGTGAAATTTTATACTTATTCTGATATTTGTGGAGTCTGTTGGTTTTTCTATGTAGTCAATTTACATCTCCTAGAAATAAATGTAATTTTTTCTCTTTCTTTTTGATTTTTATCTCATTTTCTCCTCATCATTGGTTAAAGCATCCGATTTCAAGTTTTGATAGACATATTGATAATGGACAGTCTTATTACTGAATTTAATGATAGTGTTTTGAAATTTCTACCACCAAATCTAATGTTTTCTATAGATTTCTGAACTGTATCCTGTATCAGCTTAAGGAAATTAACCTTCTCTCTGAAATTTACTGTCAGTTTTTTAACATGAATAAGTGTTGAACTCTATCAGGTACCTTTTCTTCATTTATTGATTTGATCCCTGGAGTTTCATCTTCAATCTGTTAATCCAAGATCAGGGCTGCCGTGTTTGGTTGTGCAAACTATGCTCCACTTGAATTTAAAATGGCATCATCCCTATAAACTACTTCCTCATAAACTACAGTGTGGATGGGGTGTCTTAGAGTTTTGTCATGTACCAGGTCCTATGGAAAGGTATATTCATAGACTTTCTAATATTAAACCATCATTGAACTCCTGGGGTGGGGAGCAACGACTAGTCTATCAGGACAAATTTGGCTACTTTTCCAAGAAATCCTGTATACCCCTTCTTCTGTAGTAATAGAATATAAGCTGATACATGCTTTCACATTAGAGAATCATTCCCCAGTGCAATTGCAGCTAGATAGATCTATGTAACTAAATTCAGGTCAACAAAAGGGAAGCATGAGTGATATATGCAACAGGCAAATCAGCTTAAAAGACAAGCCATTTTCTTGAGCTCCTTTTTTATCCCTTTCAACAAGCAGGAACAAATCCCACTTTTGACCATGTAGCTAAGGGCAATGCCCAAAGGGCAGATTCAGCGAACTATGGTGAGGGCCAAATTTGGCCCTCCGACTATTTTTTATTAATAAAGTTTTATTGGAATACAATAATTTCCATTTGCTTATACATTGTCTATGTCTATTTTCATTCTGCAACAGCAAAGTTAAGTAGTTACGACGAAGAGCATTTACTACACAAAGACTGAACTATTTACTCTTTGGTCTTTGACAAAAGAAGGTTGTTGGTCCCCACCCTACAACATGGGTTCTCAAACTTTACTGGGTGACAGAAACAGCAGAAGAACTTATTTAAGTGAGATGTGTCCCCATCAATACATGCAATTCAGTACGTCTGGGGTGGGCCCTGAGATTTTACGTTTCTGACAAGTTCCTAGAAGATGTTGATGCTAGTCCATAAACCACAGTCTGAGAACCACTGGCCTATGAGAGAAGGGGAGAACCTAGTTCCCTAATGATCCCTAGGACCCTATCTCCTGTCACTGGCCTCTCCCAGCTATCCAATAGCATGCCCTCCACCTGTCTAAAAACACCACTCCCACTTTGACTGTCTTGTAAGATGTATAAACTTCCATCTTTAAACCCCATACCTCAGAGGTTTTTAATACTAGTTTAGGATTATGTTACCCAAACACCCTTATGATGTTTTGATAGATAGATAAGTAGATAGAAAGATCTATAGATAATAGATAGATGCACGTTTATTGATACACACACAGATAAATTCCACTGGCTAGTATTTATTTAGAATTTTTACTTTTATGCTCATATATGAGATTTGCTTGTGATTTTTTCCTTATGCACTACTTAGCAAATTCTTTGTGTGTGTTAACTTCATAAAATAATTATTGTAAACTTCATAAAATAATTATTGTAATTTCTCCACTTTATTCTTTTAGTGGTTTGTGTACTATAGAAATTATCTATAGTTTAGGTGATATAAGAAGTTACCCATAAGGGTGATATCACCAAGATTGTGGAATAGGAAACCCCAGCCTTGGTCCTCCCACTAACATCAACAATGAGACCATGATCCACACACTAAAACAGCTCCAGGAGAGTTCTGGAGTTCCTTTTGAAAACTTCAGCAGCATAGTAGAACAAAAAACTTGAAAAGGGTGAACAACCAGCTTCCCCGGTCTTTGGGGTCTCAGCACAAAGGTCTCACTTTTGGTTCCACCAGAAATCACAAAGTGGAACCACATAGAGGTAGCTAGGAACAGGGAAGGAAATCAGGGCCTACCCATATCAGTGTGCAGTGGGAGTGACTGCAGTTCCTAGTGACCCTTGTCCTGCAGATGACCCCAGCAGCTTTTACCTCTGAAGAAACCAATGGCCAGCACAGCTGCTATGGACAGCATGTAGATTTCACTAGTTTTTTTGTCCCACAGGTATTTGTTTTCCCTGATACCAGCTGCCTGAGTCTTTCCTTCCTCTCTGCCCCCATCCTTGTAGGAACTCATGACCTGCAGGAGCAGCCAGTCCAGGAGGCTTTGCCACTCCAAGACACCAAGGCCCTGACAGCTGCTGATGGGCCTGGATTTGACCCTATCTCCTGTCACTGGACTGTACCACTGGGCTCACTTGCAACTAGCTTCTCCCCGCTATCCAATAGCATGCCCCCAGCCTGCCCATCAAAACTGGTCTCCACTGCAATGCACACATCTGAGAGAAGACCGTGCCCTCAGGAGGTACAGGAAGGTATGCTGACACCCGGGGCCCACACAGCTGCTCATGCAAGTGAATGCAGCCCTATTTACTGTCGTTGGTTTCCACCACTGAGATTAGCAGCAGCCAGCCCCTCCAGCTGTACACCTGCATGCCCTCAACTTGATTCCCAGTTTGGTCTCCACTGCTGTGTGGCCAAGGCAGGAAACAGCAATCACAGTTGTGAACACCAAAAGCCAGGGCCCCCACAATTTTGTGTGCTTGCAGTTAGCTTCAAGACTAACTGCTTACTCTAGCCCCCAAATGCTATGTGTGTTTGCAACTGGCTTCTGCTACTACGCAGACACATACAGCTGACCCCCACAGCCGAGTGTATGCACACCACCGATTCCAGCCACCACCACTGCCTGCCCCAGTCCCTAGCCACTGGACCTGGAAGTGCTGTTGAGGACCCCAAGAGTCTGCAGTCTCTGCAAATCCCTTGAGTACTCCCCAAAAGCCATGCAGTTGTCGGTGCTATGTACCCCTGTGGCCTGAGCCAGTGAGTCGCCACACCCCCCTGGATCTAGAGCTGCCATACACCCCCACTCAGTACCTTACACTGCTAGACCTAGGGTCATGGCACACTTTAGCATGCCTCTACCTGCAAGTGAAGATTTTCCCTTACTGAAGTCAATCCATAAAGTCTGGAAGACGTGACAACTTCTTCAAATGTAGAGACACCTACATAAGGCTACAGAGATCATGAAGAAGCCGGGAAACATGGCATGATTCCACCAAAAGAACACAGCAAACCTCCAGAAACTGACCCAAAAGAAGTGGAGATACAGGAATTGCTCAACAAAAAATTTTAAATAAGTCTCAGAGAGCTACAAAAGAACACATAAAACAATTGAACAAAATCAGGAAAACAATGCAAAAAAAAATGAGAAGTTCAACAAGAGAGAAAACATACAAAAGAACCAAACAAATTTTGCAGCTCAAGAATACAATGACTACACTGAAGAATTCAATTGGGACCTTCAAAAGCTGGCTGGAGCAAGCAGAAGAAAGAATAAGCTCAAAGACAGAGAGTTTGAAATTATCCAGTGAGAACATACAAAAGAAAAAAGAATGAGAGAGAATGAAGAAAGCCTTCAGTACTTATGAGACACCATTACAAGAAACAATTTACACATCACTGAAGTCCCAGAAAGAGAAGAGAGGAAAAGGGGGTAGAAAACTTATTTTAAGACATAATGGCTAAGAACTTTCTAAATCTGGGGAGAGATTTGGGCATCCAAGTTCATGACACTAACAGGTTACTCCAAAATTTCAATCAAAAACAATCTTCTCCAAGATACATTATAATAAGATTTCCTAAAACAAAGAGGGAATTTTAAATGTAGCAATTTTTTTTAAGTGTCCTTCATACAAGCAAACCCTCATAAGGCTATCAGTAGATTTCTCAGCAGAAACCTTCTAGACCAAGAGAAAATAAGATGATATATTCAGAGTGTTAAGAGAAATGACTGCCAACCAAGAACACCTTATCCAGCAAAGTTGTCCTCCATAAATGAAGGTGAGATAAAGACTTTCCCAAAGAAACAAAAATTGAAGGAATTCATCTTCACTAGAAACAAAAAAGAAACTAGAAAGAAAACAATCCCATTTGTAATGGTTTCAAAAACAATAAAGTGCTTAGGGGTTAACTTAACCAGGGAAGTTAAAGATCTATCCACCAAAAATCTGTAAGATATTGAGGAAAGAAATTGAAGCACAGATAAATGGAAAGATATCCTGTATTCATGGATTGGAAGAATTAGTATTGTTAAAATGTCCATACTCCCCAAAGCCATCTATAGATTCAATGAAATCCCTAACAAAATTCCAATGGAATGTTCTACAGAAATAGAAAAACAATCCTAAAATTTCCATGGAACCACAAAGACACTGAATACCCAAAGTAGTCCAGAGAAGGAACAAAGCTGGAGACATCACACTCCCTAATTTCAAGCTATATTATAAAGCTATATGTATCAAAACAGTATGGTATTAGGATAAAAACAGACACATAGGCCAATGAAACAAAATCAAGAGCTAATATTTGACAAGAGAGCTAAGAATACTAATGGGGAAAGAATGGTCTCTTCAATAACTGGCGTTGGTAAAACTGGAAGAATAAAACTGACCTCCTATCTTACATCACTCACAAAAGTTAACTCAAAATGGACCAGGGATTTAAAAGTAAGATCTGAAACCACGGAACTCCTAGAAGAAAACATAGGGGGAAAGCTCCTTGACATCAGTGTGGATAATGATTGTTGTATATGACACCAAAAGTACAAGCAACAAAAGCAGAAATCAACAGGTGGGACTGCATTAAACTTAAAAGCTTCTTCTGCAAAGCAAAAGAACAATCAAAAAAGGGAAAAGGCCACCTACAGAATAGGAGAAAATATTTTCAAATTTTATCTCTGATAAGGGGTTAATATCCAAACTATGTAAGGAACTCATACAACTCAATAACAAAAAAATATATAATTAATTAATTAATATATTCAGATTGAAAAATGGATGGAGGACTTGAATAGACATTTTATTCCAAAAAAAGATATACAAATAACCAAGAGGTGTATGGAAAGGTGCTCAACATTACTAATCATCAGGGAACTGTAAAACAAAACCACATGAGATATCTCCTCACATCTGTTAAAAAGGCTGTTATCAAAAAGACAAGATGTAACAAATGTTGGGGAGGATGTGGGGAAAAGGAAACGCTTGTCACTGTTCGTGGGAATATAAGCTGGTACAGACACTAGGGAAAACAGTATGGAGATTCTTTAAAAAATTAAAAATAGCACTACCATAGATCCAGCAAATCCATTCTTGGGTGTGTATCCAAAGGAGATGAAAACAGTATCAAGAATAGTTGTCCGCGCTCCTATGTTCACTGCAGCTTTATTCACAATAGCCAGGTCCCAGAAATAAGCTAAACGTCTGTGGACAGATAAATGGATAAAGAAAATGTGGTATGCAAGTATCCCCAGCTTTCTGAAAGTTCTCATTATGCCCCCTTACTTTTATGAATGACCCATATTAGTGTGATAACAGCTTTTCTTGTAAAAGCAAGAATCCTCTTCAAATTTTTTTTCAGTTAGTGAAAATAGGCACTAATGTAGGTCTTTCATAAAAGTGCAGTGGTATAATGCAAACTTTTGAAAGCTGGGAATGCGTTTCCCTTTATACCTTTCGGCTTACTAAAGATTTTATAGGAGAACTCTACTTTCAGATAGCAAGGGAAATCTGTAGATAGATAGATGACAGATAGATAGATAGATGATGATAGATGATAGATGATGGATAGATAGATAGATGAAAAATAGATAGATGATAGATGATAGATATAGATATACACATATACATATATATGGAATATACATACATTAAATGGAATATATATATTTTATTGGAATGGAACATTACTCAGCCATGAAAAAGAAAGAAAATTATGCTATTTGCAGCAACAGTGGGACAACCTTGAGAGCATTTTTAGTGAGTGCAATAAGTCAAACAGACAAAGATAAATATTATATTGTCTCACTTATAGGTGGAATCTAAAATCAAACTTATTGAAACAGAATAGAATGGTAGTTTCCATGGATGGAGTTGTGGGGAAAATGGGAAGTCGATAGTCAAAAGGTACAAACTTACAGTCACAAAACGAGTAAGTTCCTGGATTCTAATGCACAGTATGGTAACTATATTAGCAATACTATAATCATATACTTGAAAGTTGCTATGAGAGTAGAGCTTTAATGTTCTCTTCATACCAGGAGCAACAACAAAATGGTAATTATGTGAAATGAAGGACGTGTTAACTAACCTTATTGGGATAAACATTTCACACTATATATGTTGGCCAAATCATCAATGTATATCTTAAACTTACACAATGTTATATGTCAATTATATCTCAATATAGCTGGAATAAATTACCTACACATCAATCCGAACCTAGAGGCTTTCTATGACCAACTCAGTTTCTTCAATGGTTAATGAATTTTTTTCTTTAAGATTTTATTTATTTTTATTTGAGAGAGAGAGAATGAGAGAGAGGGAGTACATGAGAGGGGGGAGGGTCAGAGGGAGAAGCAGACTCCCCACTGAGTAGGGAGCCCGATGCGGGACTCGATCCAGGGACTCCAGGATCATGACCTGAGCCGAAGGCAGTCGCTTAACCGACTGAGCCACCCAGACACCCCAATGGTTAATGAATTATTAAATTTTTTATTATTTTAATATAATTTTAGATGTAATAAGTCATATAAAGAAACCAAAAGAGAGTAATAGGATGCTTATTTTTGGTAGAATATTCCAGAAACCCATCTCTGGGGTGTGATGTTTAGAGAGATAAGAACATGCAAGCCCTTTTCAGAGAGAGGGAGGTATAAGACAAAGTTCTGAAGCCAAAAAGAGCTTGGTGGGCGAGAGAAATCCAAGAGTTCACTACAGCTAGGGAAGAAGGTCAGTGGTGGAAGAACTGGAAATGAAGGTGAGTAGAAAGGAAGATCATGTGAAGCTCTAGATGCAATAAGGGGACTAGATGTCATTAAAATCCATGAAAAAATCACCTGAAGTCCTTATGTCTGCAAGTGACAAAATCTAATTTCCATTTTAAAGATCTCCCACTTCTCGGGATTAGTAAGACTGTAGGAAGAGTGAAAATATGAAGCCCAAGTGAAAGACACCTGTCCTACTCCAGAGAGACATCATCTATGCTGCTGGGGAGAAGAGAGTAGATCTGGGATGTAGGTTGAATAAAGTCTTGACAGAACTAACTTCTGGTAAATTGGATGTAAGGGTGCACGTTAAAAATACATGTTTAAAATTTTCTAAAGCCCCAGGCTACATCGAAATAAAGTGATGTACCATACTTAGACATGATGTAATTATGGAGGAGATAACTTGATTTCATATAGATAACCTAACCTAACAGGCTAAGAGATTGTTCATTATTATATTTTCTTATTTATAGCTGAAAACCTTAGCTTAGGGGCTGGGCCCTGGAAGTTACTCATTTTACAGATGAGTGATGCCTAGAGATGCCTCAGTAAGCTACAAAATTCTCTTAGGTTCCCAGCTGGTGGGAGAGCCCACAGTGACTTTCCTTTTCAAAAATTCTCTTTGGTGCAGAATCTGCAGATTGTCAGAGCAGATACAAGAAAGGACTTGTACGGCATCTAGGTACGGTAGGTTATTCTTTTTTTTTTTTTTTTTAAGATTTTATTTATTTATTTGACAGAGAGAGAGACACAACGAGGGAGGGAACACAAGCAAGAGGAGCAAGAGAGGGAGAAGCAGGCTTCCCGCCAAGCAGGGAACCCGATGCGGGGCTCAATCCCAGGACCCTGGCATCATGACCTGAGCTGAAGGCAGACGCTTAATGACTGAGCCACCCAAGCACCCCACGGTAGGTTATTCTTCACCGAGTTTTGGGGGAGAAAAATCTCCAAATAGTTGTCTAAAGGGACAAAGTGATTCTCAATGTACAAACTTAGAAATAGGGCTATAGGTGAAAGCCATCATGGGAAAGGTGATTTGGGGGATAAGTGATACGGTAACCACAGCTCTCATTCTGGAAAGCTTCATATTGTATTTATTTCCCTTATGCCTTGTACTCACCAGGGCAGCTCTATGAACTTGGTACAATTACCCCTGTTTACAGCTAAAGAAACTGAAGCAGAGAAAAAGTGAGTAACCTACTTAAAGGCACACAGCTTACAAGGGACGTAAGAGAGGACCTGGACCCAGGTCTCCACAATGCCAAGGTCTATGCCATTGAAGGTCTCTGCCATGCCTCATATGTGTCCTGTTTACAGTTCCACAATGAACAACAGGGTCTTCAACACATCAGAGAGCTTGCTCCACCCATTGCTGAATATGATACATTTGTACTAATAAGATTGGTCTCCCAACTTTTCTTGGGGTATAAAGATGAGGCAGGAAGAAACCAAGTTTCTTGCTTTTAAACAGCGATTTTTAAGAAAATTTTTTAAAGAAAGGACCCTTCCTACGGGTCTGTCTAGTTACACCGCCTCTAACTTTGCAAGACTTAGTTCTAATTTTTACTTTAGTTTCTTGATTGGAAAAAGCATTCCCTTGGAGTAAGGGTGGGTGGAGTTATAACAGGTTCATCAGGCACACACGGCCCCATGAAACACGGGTCAAGCTTTCTCATTTGAGATTGTCTGTATCTGCTGAACTCCTCTACCCCACAACCAATCAGAGATGATCTTCTCTCACAACAAATAATTGTTAAATGTCTCCCTTCTGTTCCAGCTCAAGAGAGACCAGAAACTATAGCCAGGCCTATGTCTTCCGTGCTTACTCCCCGCCCCCACCAACAGTCAGTCCCCTGTAATCTAGGGCTTTGCCCGTGTGCAATACTCCCTGATTCAATATTTCTACTGTGAGTCTCTCTCTGACATGATTTTTCCTGCCCACGTAAAACAGAAGTAAATCATAATTAGCTTCGAATAGAACTATCAAAAAACAGGCCACCTATTTCCACCCCCAAAAGTAATAATCAGGCAGTCAGGGGCAGAATAAGGTCAGCCACCCACATTCTGTTACATACTAGTATTAATTTTTTTAAAGATTTTTATTTATTTATTTGACAGAGAGAGACACAGGGAGAGAGAGAACACAAGCAGGGGGAGTGGGGGAGGGAGAAGCAGGCTTCATGCTGAGCAGGGAGCCCGATGCAGGGCTCAATCGCAGGATCCCAGGATCGTGACCTGAGCTGAAGGCAGACGCTTAACGCCTGAGCCGCCCAGGTGCCCTACATACTAGTATTAATTATCCACCTTGCAAAAGACACAATGGACCATGATGAGAAACTCCAGAATCTTTGTGAACTCCACAGTTTTACCCAAATAGAGATAGCATTTAGCTCTAGCAAGCTGCTGTTTATCAGCCCTCTTCCACTTCAAATTGTTAATGTTCCTCTCAACATTTCAGAAAGTATTTCAGAAGAGAGTTGCTCTTCTTCTGTTGGCTTCCCTCTGCCATGAGGAGAGGGGTTCAAAGAAGAGATAACATATAGTCCACAACAACATTTGGCAACATTCTGGGATTTAATGCTATTCTCATTTTCAGAATGCTTAAAAAAAATCTAATCAATTTGGTCTATATCTTTATCAAGCTAGTGTCTATCATCACAATGATGTCAAAAGCAGAGTCCTAAAAGGATGCTAATAGTATTGAATATCCAACAGAGTCATCTACCTATGGATCTCAAGTACCACTAATATGATTCATGGGTATATTCAAGGAGTATAAAGAAAATAGAGAAATTAAGAAATGTGGACTCATAGCTAAAACCCTCAGTACCAAACATTCTTATGTCTACATGGACTTTAAAACATATAAACTCTTGGGGTGCCTGGGTGGCTCAGTTGGTTAAGCATCTGCCTTTGGCTCAAGTCATGATTTCAGGGTCCTGGGATCAAGCCCCATGTCAGGCTCCCTGCTCAGCGGGGAGTCTGCTTCTCCCTCTCCTTCTGCCCCTCCGCCTACTCATGTTCTCTCTCTTCCTTTCTCAAATAAATAAATAAATCTTAAAAAGATATGTAAACACTTCTCAAAGTTGCATCTTGCGGCAAGGTTTTCTATTTTTCCTATTTAGACTCATTTTTTTGCCCCTGCTAAAAGGAAAGGCATCATAGGTATTGTCAGGAGATCTGACTTCTAGACTCAGCTTTATCTAATACTTGTTGTTTTACTCTGGCTGTGTGGCTTCATCTCTTGAACCCTCAGTTTCCGACGAAAAATTAGGAGGTCATATGAGATGACTCATTCTCATACTGTTATCAGCAGAACTGTGCATATGGTTCTACTCCAGTCTCTCCAGGGTTGCCAAAAAGAAGGGAATGGGTCAAGGGGGAACCTGAAAAAGTGTGGGTTGAAAAATCCCTCATTGACCTTCTTTTATCAGCATTTATTTCGAGGTTCAGTGTCAGATGCCATTTGAAAATTGGATTCCAGTACTAAAAAAAAAAAAAAAAAGTGTTACCCTGACTTAGATGAGATTTAAGGACAAAATCTCTCTGGTCCCAGGGTAATAGGCACAAGTGGGCGTGTTCCTGTAGACACGATTATAGAAGATGAAGCACAGTCCTGCTCTTCAAGAACAAAGTCAATTAATCTGAAGGATCTATGAAAAACAGGACCATGGGAGTGAGCACCAGGCATCAGAACAACATTTTGGTGTTGACAGATCTTGACGTGAAATGGAAGAAACCAAGGAATTAATGATGTAAGATGGCGAAGCTTTTTAAAGACTCTGGCTGTGAAGTAAGTGTTAAATATACTCAACAGGATATTTTTTTCCTTAGAATGACAATTATTGCAGCATTCCAATTTTTTTTTTATTTAAGTTTTTATGAGGCTGTGTCCTTCTTCCCAATATTAAGATTCCTTTACAAGTCAAAATGGATTCCCCACCCACTTCTCATTATGTCCAATACTTTCTAAAAATGCTGTAAGACCTAGTTTGAGGTTTTCTTAGAAAATCACTGGCTGTATCAGGCCAATGTAAATAGTCTAAGGTAATAGCTGTGTTTGGAAATATTGTGGACTAATTATCTTATTTTAATCATACTTCTCAGTTGTTCTCAGAGATGCACTGGCTTCAACTCTGATTCTTCTTCAACTGGCTGGTGTTGAAGTAACTGTCAATCTAGCTTCCCAACGTAAATACTTCCTTTTTGTTTATGTGTTTCAAGTTTTTATTTAAATTCCAGTTAGTTAACATACAGGGTAATATTAGTTTGGGGAATAGAATTTAGTGACTCATCACTCACATATAACACCCAGTACTCATCCCAACAAGTGCCCTCGTTAATGTCCATCACCCATTTAGTCCAACCACCCACCAACCTTCCCTCCAGCAATCCTCAGTTTGTTCTCTATAGTTAAGAGTCTCTAATGGTTTGCTTCCCTCTCTTCCTCCCCCACTTCCTTTATGTTCATCTGTTTTGTTTCTTAAATTCCATGTATGAGGGGCGCCTGGGTGGCTCAGTCGTTAAGCGTCTGCCTTCGGCTCAGGTCATGATCCCAGGGTCCTGGGATCAAGCCCCACATCGGGCTCCCTGCTCGGCGGGAAGCCTGCTTCTCCCTCTCTCACTCCCCCTGCTTGTGTTCCTTCTCTCACTGTGTCTCTCTCTATCAAATAAATAAAATCTTTAAAAAAAAATTCCATGTATGAGTGAAATCATATGGTACTTATCTTTCTCTGAGTGATTTATTTTGCTTAGCATAATACATTCTAGCTCCATCCACATTGTTGCAAATGGCAAGATTTCATTCTTTTTGATGGTTGAATAATGCTCCATTGTATATATGTGTATACATATATATATAAAATATTCCATTGTATGTGTGTGTGTATATATATGTATATATATACACATATAAATGTGTATATATATATATATATACACATATAAATGTGTATATATATATATATATATATATATATACCACATTTTCTTTATCCATTCATCAGTTGATGGACATTTGGGCTCTTTCCATAATTTGGCTATTGTTGATAATGCTGCTATAAATATCAGGGTGCATGTGCCCCTTCAAATCAGTATTTTTGTTCCTTTGGGTAAATACCTAGTAGTGCAATTGCTGGGTTGTAGAGTAGTTCTATTTTTAACTTTCTTAAAAAATATTTTTATTTATTTATTTGACAGAGAGAGAGAGAGCACACACAAGCAGGGGGAGCGGCAGGCAAAGGGAGAGGGAGAAGCAAGCATCCTGCTGGGCAGGGAGTCCAATGCTGGGCTTGATTCCAGGACCCTGGGATCATGACCTGAGCCAAAGGCAGACGCTTAACTGACAGAGCCACCCAGGTGCCCCTATTTTTAACTTTTTTGAGGAAGCTCCATACTGTTTTCCAGAGTGGTTGCACCAGTTTGCATTCCCACCAACAGTGTAAGAGGGTTCCTTTCCTGACATACTCACCTCACCAAATAACACCTGTTGTTTTCTAAGTTGTTAATTTTAGTCTTTCTTAAAGGTGTGAAGTAGTATCTCATTGTGGTTTTGATTTGTATTTGTCTGATGATGAATGATGCTGAGCATCTTTTCGCCAAAATAATACTTCCTAATAAAGGAATGAGAGTGTAGAACAAGAATTTAATATAGGAAGGGGTGGTATAGGAAATCTGTGTGGGCTAAGAGACCACTGGAAAGCTCAATTGGAATAAGAAGCAACTTTCTAGAAATGATAGGGAGACCTTAAAAGAGAACAGAGTCCTAAAGTTAGTGGATAGTAAAGTGAATAAAGGTCCTCCTGCCCAGGGACATAAGAGTGGGCTGCTAAGATGATTATATGTTGTGGTTGGGCTGAGAGACTGGACGAGTTACCACTGCTTTGAACGTAGCACCTATTCTTTGAGGACTGAGAAGTGAGAACATTGAGGCGTGTGCCTTTAGAACTGGCAGCAGGGGGTAGGGAGGAAGTGGGATTTGACCACAGTTCAGATAAAGAGTTTCTCCTCATCTCTGAGATTCAATTTCTTTTGGAGTCCCATGAAAACCTAGAAAAAAATCATAGCTCTTGTCTCAGGTGGCCCCATGGCCAAAGGTGTGGAAGGTAAGGAAAAAGAGTTTTGTAAACTGAGTTTGAAATTATTGATATAATTTTGTTATAAGAATGCATGTTCCATATTCAAGATATGTTTAGATTTGCTGGAAAAGAGAAATAATCCCCTCAATAATAGTCCATGAACGTAATTACATAGCGGGATTTATGCAAGGTTGCATGGATTATGGTGCTACATGTAAATAAACATTTAAATGCACAAGATGAACTCTTACTTATAGGAGGTCAGCAGTGAAGTGAATCCTGTTGTGAGATTGTTTGAAAATAATTGAGAGAATACATAATGATGTGGGGAACACTCAAAATATATCGTCACATGGGAAAAACAAGTTCTGAAAGAGTATGGAGCATGACCCCAAATTTGCCAAAATGTAGGTTGTACACACAGACACACACGCACAGACACACACACACTCACACACAGTTACATAGAGTTACTGACATTTATTAGCTATGGATTCATGATAGGATAGCCACATTAGCGGTGGTTCTCTCTGCATGGTGAGATTTTCTACCAGGGACATGTATTATTATAATTAGAAAACATAATGTGGCATTTATATTTTATAGATTCATTAGCTAGCTATCCTCAGAAAGAAGTGGCTTAAAAATAGTTTCCCAACTCACTTCTTGGAAGATTTTTCTGGATATTTGAGGTTCATTTGTTCAAATATTCCTTCAACCCTATCTTCCTTGCACACAGGACTGGAGATAGAAAAACAAAAGGACCCACATAGACATTAAAAGTCCCCAAAACACACATCATCATTTATTAAGAGCTGTCTAAGAAAAAAAAATATACAGGAAATGGCCACAAAACTTACTTCTGAGTTTCCTAACAGCCACAACAAACAAAGAAATGAGATGTGTCAGAAACTCTTGTGTCAGGGAACGTACCGATTCAAAGAAACATGAACTATTTCTTGCCCTGACTTTATCATGGAGTGGGTGGTGGGAGGGAGGTAAGACAGTGTGAAAATGTGAATAAAATCTTTTCAATGAATGCAGGATATGGGGAGGGAAGAGGATGTCAGGTGAACAGTTCTGGGAACATTATCTATTTGAATTGACCTCATGCCAATTCAACAATTTTCCTGACGATTCACTGAATACATAGTTCTCTTTGCTAATCATCCACAATAAAAATTTATCTCTGTTTCCCTGACAGAGAGAGTACTGTGTAGTGATTAAGCATTTGTCTTTAGATCAGACTCCCTGGGTTTGAATCCCACCACCATCATTTACTCATTAGGTGACATTGGGTAAACTTATCCAATGTCTCTAACTTTTATATCCTCATTTATGAAATAGCAATAGTAATAGAATCAATCACAAGTGGTGGAGAGGATGAAATCTCTGATGGTTAATTTTATGTCAAGTTGACTGGCCCTGGGGTGCCCAGATTAGACATTACTTGGGAGTATGTCTTAGAGAGTGTTTTCAGATGAGATTAGCATTTGAATTGGTGGGCTCCATAAAATAGATAGCTCTCATCATCAAATCTATTGAGGTGGGAGGGTGGGTGGGCATCATCAAATCTATTCAGGGTTTGAATAGAACAAAAGGTAGAGGAAGGAGGGATTTGCCCCTTTTTGCTTCCTGCTGCATGCTTAAGCTGGGACATCTCATCTCATCTTCTCTGACCCTTTGGACTTGTACTGAATTACACCACCAGCTGGGTCTTCAGTTTGCAGATGGTAAATCGTGGGACTTCTCAGCATCCATAATCACATGAGCCAATTCCTCATAATAAATCTCCTTTTATCTCCTACTGGTTCTGTTTCTCTAAAGAAGTCTGTCTAATACAAATAATAAAGTGCTCAGAACATAACGAGCACTGTATAAATGCTATCGTCTTCATGATCATCATCACCACCATCACCAAGCAGACCTATGTGGAGAAACATCATAAATAATATCAATATGTAAACTTGACTGCAGATTGATGACATTTTAGTGAAATCCATTTGTTTTTTGAACCATGGAGTCACCTAGCCTGCCAGAGCAGCCCAAACAGGTACAGAAGTCTGGTCTTCCAATTGTTCTTGGGACCACACATGACTTGAACTCAGTCCCAATTTCCCAGGTATTTGACTATGACCACTATCTAAGATTGACCCTACACCAATTTAAGAAGTAGGGTTAACCCTTGAACATTGTGGGGGTTAGGTACACCAACCTCCTGCGCAGTTTCAAATTCATGTATAACTTTTGACTCCCCAGAGACTTAACTGTTAGTAGCCGACTGCTGACCTGAAGCCTTACAGATAACATAAACAGTTGATTAACACATATTTTGTATGTTGTATGTATTTTTTATGCTGTATTCTTACAATATAGTAAGCTAGAGGAAAGAAAATGTTATTAAGAGAATCATAAGGAAGAGAAAATACATGACAATACTGTACTGTATTTATTGAAAAAGAAATCTTCATATAGGTGGACCCCGGGGAGTTCAAACCTGTGTTGTTCAAGGGTCAACTTTATTTTAAAAAGCTATGTCTAAACTACGCTACATCTCTTCCCATTATGTCACCTCCTTGCTGGTTCCTTTCTCAAGTGCCCAATAACCACAGTAGCCACCCTCCTCTCCCAAAATGCACACACATTTGCTTGCACGTGCACGCACATGCACACACATGCATGCACACCACACACACACGTTGCCTGATTCTCTGGACAGATTCAAATATCTTGAGAATTCACCAAGGGCGGTTTTGTGTCACTACAATTCAGGGGTTGAGAGGGGAAATATAGGCTTTAATTTCTTCCCAAGGGGAGATTGACCCTTATACCCCCAACTCTGGTCCTATTCAATGAAATTCAAAATAGTTACATGGCAGAAGGATTTCTCTGAGAAAGAACCACATGCATGTGTGTGTGTATTCATAGAAGAGATGGCAGGGCATAACTGCTCCATAACTCTGCGAATGTACACTCTAGGATGATCATTGCCATGGTCAACCTGCATTCCCACCTTGTATTCCGTACTGATGGATGAAAGAATCAACATTTATCATAAATGATATACATCTGTTCTTCTTTTGTTTTTTCCCCATTAATTCAATGTTCGGTTAAAATTTTAAAGCCTTGTTTTTAATGCTTAGAAATAGAAGACAGTGTGCGCTTGTCTCCATTTTAGAGATGGTAAAAACTGAGGCTCAGAGGCAAGCTTTCTTTGCTCACTGTAGCCCCTATAATTGCACAGCCCTAGCAGCTGTCTCCTGCATGCTGTTGTGGGAACCAACCCAGTCTGGGAAGCCACAGACTTGGATCCTGGCCACTGATTTGACATAAACTACCCAGGAGAACTTGGGACCTCATTTTATCTTTCTGGATTTTAGCTTCCTATGCTGTCAAAATTGTGGTGAAGGTGGAACCAAAGCATCACCCAGGTTTAGAACTTGAAATTTCTATGATTTTTTATGCTGGGAAATTCTACATTTTTTTTATTTGTTCTCTGATTTAGCATTTTGACCTCAATCTTAGTTTTCATAAATGCTCATTTATATTAATATATTAACATTTTTATTAATTAATTTAATTCATTATTTGAAATATGTGACTAGAAGAAACATTTCATTTAGGCTAAAAATATCATGTTAATAAAAAATTAACATAGTCCAATATGCCACTGTCCAAAAGTGTCCACACAATTACGTGGACCTATTTTTAAAGGAAAATGTATTAAGGGGAATTTGTGTTAAGAAATGACTGGGTATTCAGCCAAGTTTAAAAGATAAAACCTGTTTTTTGTTTTTTTTTTGCTGAGTGATCCTACACAGGAGGCCTGCAGATGCCATATTTCAAATCATAGGAAATTACAGCTTAGGCAGCGCTTTCTCCCCGTGGGCTCAAATAAAATTTCCTAAAGACTCTAGATTGACCACAGGCGGGAAAGGAATTGTAAGTGCTCTGAAAAGGAGATCCCTCTGTTATACTAGGATGGTATCCATGATCCTTTCCTCCTCCCCAAATCTCCATGCAACCTCTGGCCATGAAATTTACACTGTCTGTCCAGGAGCCCTGAATCCCGTCTGCTTGAGAGCTAAGCAGAGTGCCCACCCTCAGACTTCCAAACCAGCTTCCCTCTGCAACTTCGTCAGTCCCTTCTGAACTCCCCCTTCCTACAGTAAATAAAGGATAGACGAAGGAACATATTTCTAGTGGAATGAAATAAAGACCCTCTTTTTCCTAAATATTTTCAATTTTAAACTTTTTGATATTTATCCCCTGCCCTTCTTCTATTTCAACTATTTTGGTCATTCTTTTTCCCTCTTTTCCTGGGCCAAGTGGCTATACAGGATTTTACTTAATTTATTATTTTTTTAAATTTTTCCTATCTGTTCTGAAATTTCTTTTTAAGTATGATACACCAAAAAAAAAAAAATCTCCCTATTCAAACTCAAGGACCATGATAATATTTCATATTTCATGTAAAATAAAGCCATCTTTTTATTTCTGTCAAATATAATTTAGGCTCAATCAGCACTCCGAATCTGTGTTGCCAATTAAACAACGGTATGCTTTAAAATGCAAATAAATAAATAAATAAATCGCAGGGACAGATAGACACAACATAGAAAAGAATCTGGGAAATAAAAGAAACATAATTGATGCACCCTTCAGTCTCCAGCATTGATTTCTATTTATTATTACAAACTCTTCACAACACAAAGATTGGATGTCAACATGTTATCCTGGAAATGTACCATTGAAGAAAGAATTACCTGCATGACTTACTTCACAAAATTTGTTTACCAGAATTGGAGTTCCTCGTTCATTTCAAAAGACTTTGAAGTAAGAGGGATAAAGATGATTTAAGCTTTTTTTTTTTTTTTTTTTTTTTCTTTTCCTTACCGTTTCACTTTTGAGATTCACCAGACTTCAGTTCCATAGATGCCTACTTGACAACCAGGAATCTCAGTAATACGAGTGAAGTGGTAAAATGGAGTTTGCCTAAGCTTCCCTGTAGGCAGAGTGAAGCTCTGAGCAGGGCTACTTTTATCAAGCCCAGCTAGCTGACTTTGAAAATTCCTCCTGAGGAACAATGATCAGCAGACCCTCCTTACATTCATCTAATTTCCAAGCCTTGATGTGACATATGAAATAAGAAGAAAGTGACAACAAAAATCAATGTGTCTAAATAGTCTTGCTTCAAAACATACCTGTCACTGGCCTAACTCAGAAATTGGGTGGGATATTAGATCTGATATCTTTTTTTTTTTTTTTAACTTCAGAATTTCTTTCAGTACCTGCAGAGAGAAAAAGGCAAAAAATCTCTCCTCAGCTTCCACAGAAAGGCATGTGTCTTATTAAAAAAGAATTCAAAATTGCAAACACATAAAATGAGCGGTGCCTGTCCATTTTGCACTGGGTTTTTATTCTCTTTTATATCAACATGCTTCTGATTAAAATGAGCCTGGCCACATTCTAGTGGGATCGTGGGCTTTTAGAAATATTAACTAAAAATAAATCTCTCGAAAGTTAACTTACACATTTGAAGTTAGAAAAGTATAACATATTGGAGATTGTGTCTCCGTAACCCCGATAATTTTACCACTGGGATTTAGAAAAGGGGGGAAACTAACATTAGACTGAATTTTGAGCACATTTATCTTCTATTAGATTCCTTATAGATACATGGTATAAAATCACACATTTCTGTAAACCAGCTATCGAATATTATTCTCCTATTTTGTATAAGATTTCTCTTGTCATTAAGTCTCTAAATAGAAAGACATTATGTGATGCAATATGTCCTAGTCCTCAGAAAAGAAAATACCTTGCTTCAGTCTAAAGAAAGAATTCAGGTTTACTGAGTATATTATGAAGTTTGAAAACTACTTAAATCCTTATTTGACTAAAAGATACCCTTTTAATAAAACAGCACGTAAGAAAAATTAGCAATCTGAAATATAAACTTATCATGATCTTTTATGAGTCTTTTTTGAAAAACATACAACTTGCCAAAAATATTACAAAGATGATTGTCTACTTTTAAACAAAGCAGTGAGAGCCATTCAACATCCTATTCACACATAAATGCATTTTCTTTTCAAAGGATATTTACCCTTTAAGGAGACATTTTTAACCTTGTGACACCATAAAATTCCATGCACGCAAAGTTATTTGTTTTTATTTTTCTGACATTCATTCTTGATCAGATATTTTCCATGGGCTTTGTTGTGTTATTCAACTTAAAGGCATAGGTTTAATAGTTCATTTTAATACCTTGATGAATAGGAGACAATCTGTTTAAAAATATTAGTGTTGGCGCTTTGTAATGAATTACAGAAGCTGAGCAGACATGCTCTTTTGTGCCTTTTTGAATTTCCTTTCAAAACATATTGAACTACCCAGTATTTGTTCAAATCTACCAAGTTTTAACATTAAGCTAAGCATTAAATGAACTTCCAAATCTGAGAAGGGTGTTCGCTTACAGTGTGACAATATGGGGAGGAAGAGTTCAGGTCAAGAGCGAATTTCAGCCCCCTTGATTATAGGTGCTGGCAAGTGAGAACCAAAAGCCCACTGTCTGGGAGGCACGGGGCACGGCCAGTGCTCCTAACAGTCTCCAACCAGCTGATTTTAAAAGACCAAAGCCTAGGCTCTTTCTCAAGTGGCAATAGTTACAGATTCGCTATCTAACAGTGGCATTGGCCCAATAAAGGGATGCTATCCTGACAACTTACGAAGAAATTTTCCTGTTATACCAGACCTGGAGGAGGAAAACAAAATAGGCTGTTGAAGGTTTTTCCTCCAAAAACTAATAACATAAATGGCTGACCTATAAGATGAAATGTTCCCTTGGAAGAGAAAAATAAACCAATGTACAAATACTCCATTTTCCAAAGTACTTGGTGAACTTGTTTGTTTTAATTCTCAAAGACGTTCAAAATTTACAAAAACAAAACTCTAGTAAAACAAGAATAATAGGAGAGGTTGATAGGAGATGCATACGATTTATCATACGCTGTAAGCTGCTAAACCAGCTAGCCTAGAAGACCAAAGATAAAGAAGAAAAGGTGGGTATTTGGCGGGGCGGGGGGGGGGGGGGGGAGGAGGGGAGGAGATGCGCACCCTAAAACAAGGACATATCAAGGGCCCCCGAACCTTGAAAGAATACATTTCAACCCTCTGCAATCAAACAATTAATATTTGTGAAATACTGTCTGGAAAACAATTTTGTTCGTTGTTTATTGTGCGAAGCTGACAGAATAACATCCTAAATCATGCTCTAAGTGGTACTTTAAAACACACTGGGACGCGGCACTGTTTTTGACACACTGAGGGTCAATTGTGTGAAGAACCAAGGCAGCAAGCCCATCACAGAGCAGTAAATGGAGGTCTTTGTCTCTAAGTTAGGGAGAGTGCGGACGTATTTGATCCTGCCAGCCAGCAGCCCTGCAGATTTCCAGGCATAAGACAGATGGCAGTGCAACCAAGCTAGAATCCAGACCTTCCCGCTTTCCCTCTGGGTCTAACTCCTATTATCCACTTGTAAATTAACCTGTCAATTTATCAATCAACACCATCTTGATTCTCCCCTGTTCCGCAGCCCAGCCTTGCAGTGAATTTGCCTCGTAAATAACTGGGAGCCCCGTGTTTGTTAGTATTGTGAATGAGTTTATTATCACTTTGATAGCTGCTATGAATCACAAATGCTGCGGAGAGGCTGATAAGAAAAAAGTACATGCACACATTAACAGGGTTGAAACTATTTTGGAGATAAAAGATGGACTAACTGTGATAGCAAATCATTTAAATGGAAAAAAATGACTAAAAATTGTATTCGTGCGTGCGTGCGCGCGCGCGCGCATGTAGGTGTTGGACACCCCCCCTCCCCACCCCCGCTTAAAGTCAAAGTCAAAGAGAGAAATGAATCGACTTTCATTTGGACTGTTCAAAAAAAGTGTCTGCAAGAGGACATTGGGGGACAGGATGGCCCGCAGGTCGTGCAGGACAACTGTTTTATTTTGTGGTCTAGGTGCAAAGTTCAGAAAATACCAGGCTCTATTCTAAATGACTAGTCTGCCAGGTGTTTTTTTTTTTTTTTTTTTTTCTTCAATAGACGCTGCATGGAAACTTTAAAAAGAAGACAAAAATCTAAAGTATGTGGGTGTGTGTTTATTTGTATGTATATTAAATTTTCTTTGAGTGCTATACAAAACTACCTAGTAAGTGAAGGACAGTAAGGAAGGGGCAGTTTGGAAAATTTAACACATTAATAAACAATTAACATCGAAGTGTTAATTATTTTTCTTTCCCTTGTTGCCAAGGAAGTAGTTACTTCTTTGATACGTATTATTACATTTAAGTCATTTTAAGTTAGAAATTCACCAACGAATGCTACACAGATTATAATATACATTTAATCACAAAATCGTATGTTGCCTACAATGTCTAATAGGATTTTTTCTAACCATGATTATTCTGTGCTGTAAAATATCCTATGGAATAAATCAATGTTTTTTATAGAATACACAGTATCATATTTTGACGAGTAGGACCTATATTATTATATTGACTCGGCTTATACTTGGAGGGACTATACCAAATAACTAAACTATAAGTTTAATCATGTATGTAACTTTTCTTTACAGCAATTTTCAGAGTTTGTAGCAAGTAAGTATAAACACAAGACTAAACTTGTTAGGTTCCTGAACATAAGTGCTTTCTTTAAAAATTGCACTTGGTATTTTATTAAACGTATCTTTCATTTTAAAACCCAATTAGAATATTTCTTGCAATATTTCCAATTTGATGCATGGCTTTTGTTGGAAAAGTTTCTATACATGAATCCTAAATACAAACAACAATGACATTATTTAAAAAAAATAGAAAGTTACACGTGATATAATTACTATGTTTTCATCATGCAATATTTGTATCATTTGCAGGTGATTTTAAAAGAGGAAGATTTCCTGATAATGTTATGGAGGCAGGGCATGTGAAAAACATTGCGAGGCATGACATATGGTTCAAATTCTCAAACTTGTAAGTCAGAAACAAACTATTAGTTGTCACATGGGAAATACTTCGGCCCAATTAAGGCACTGCATAAAAACGGAATATTCCCTGAACATTATTATACCCAATATGTCATCGGTAGAAATGTGATAAAAAAGGAAACTATTTGTTCGAATGCAATTTAGAGAACCCGATAGGTTGTCCATTTTGTTCAGTTTATAATTAAGATAGTGTTTAAATCTGAAATGAATTCTATATATGCATGTTCAATAGGCTATAGCACAACAATAAGAATGGAATCACATCTCATTTTATCGTAAATTGTGTAATAAGCGATAAGGTAAAAACTAGGGCTAAAATCCTTCCAGCAAAAAAATGAAACAGAGCGACCTCAATTGCCCTAATTCATTCTGCTTTTTTCCTTTTTTTTTTTAAGTCTCTTCATTTTCCCTCTGTTCACATTATTAGCTTACACATGAGTGCATTATTAGAAAATAACAAAGCGAAACAGGGAGACTTCGAAGGAGCGGGAGATAGTTTCCTTCAACAGCTGAAAGGTATTCTCATTTCATTTGTTAGGAGTTGCAAAAATAGTTTTATAGCCAGGGAGGGACAATGACCTCTCTCTTTCAACAAGCTTGGTGGTTGGTCTTTTGATGGAAAAACTCAGGGATACAACATCTGGTAATTTGTGTTACTGAGCTTAGCTGAGGTCTTAACGATGTAAGCAGATTATTCTTGAAGAAGAACAAAAAAAATTCCGGAAGACCCAATGGACTATTTAAAGTTATTAGGCATTGCATTCTAGCACTTCAGAGCTCTTTTCTGATCCACTTTCCCTTTAAAGCTATGTCTTTGGAGCAATTTTTTTTTTTTTTTTTTTTTTTTTTTTTAAGGTCTACCTCCTTCCAATTCCAGTTGACTTTTTTGGTGGTCCACAGCTGCTTTGTCATTCACACTGGCCTCCTTTTTTTCCATCACAGCAGAAATGATTACTTTGCTGATTAAATTTTCTCCTTCAGAACTTTAGGAAGCTCTCCTCCACCCTCGGGAGTCCTTTGCGGACCAGAAGGGTCGAGCAACACCAAATAACAACAGCCAAGCTTCGGCAATTTTAAAGAAAGGAAAAAAATGTGAACGGGAGCAATGCGTGAAGAAAATGGCCCACCCCATCCAGGATCCCAGGCTAAAAAAAATAAAATAACAATAATAAGTAAGAGATAGTGCTAACTAGTCGCTCTGGGAGCTTATTCCCACGTGCATCATACTGAAATCGCATCCAAAGTTTGTGTTTCTTACTTTGATAACAATGGTTTGGGGTCCACGTAATACTATGTCTGTGTTACCCCATGTAGGACCAAAAAAAAAACCACAAATGAGATTAATTGTGTCAGGCTTGGAAAGACTCTGAGCACTCTTTAGAAAAAGACATATTGTATATCGAAGTAAGTCAGTGGAGAAACCGTCATGCGAAAATCTAGATGATCTGATTTAACTCTGGCTGTAAAAATATTACGTTGACTTGCACCTTTTCATCATACCATTACCAAATCAAGGTACAGAGAGCACAAAAGACTGACTCACAGGCTGTTACCCACCTGGAAAGCAAGGGGATCTGGGACCCATCAGGACCACCACCCAGACAGGAAGCTCATGTGTGCACACAGACTTGCTTGATTAGCACATGGCTTTGCAGGTATGAATGGAAAAAAAGCAGTAACATTACACACCAATTTCAATCTCTTTTCTGTCCACAGTCCTTCTGGATGGCAGGACCTTGTCTTCGATCACTATGCTTCAAGTCGAAGGGCTTCATCTTCCAAAAAAAAAAAAAAAGAAGAAGAAGAAAGAAAGTCACAAATACTCAGATTAAGGGTTCGTATTGGCAAAGAATGCCAAACAATTTTTAAACTTAGAATATCTACTCAATAAAAACCAGTCAGCATGATTTTTGTTAGGATGTAGGCAAACTGATGTGCATTGATTCATAGCATATTTACTACGAGGTATACTTTCCCACATTATCATATTTTCCCACATGTTGTCTGGACTTTTTGGACTTGAGAGGAATAAGAGAGGTCCATGATACATTGAACAGGATTCCAGCTCAGATGACTTTTGATAAACGTATTTGCATTTTATATTACATCACCTTCAGTTTTGCTTTGCTATATTCTAATTGTATCATATATAAACCATTCCTAATTCAGGATCCCATTAGGTAAGAGAGCAATCATTGTCTTTCCAACATGCTTTTAGAGGTTTTCTGTTTTAATAAGATGGACACTGAGATAAATATTTTTCAAGTTGAGCTAAAAGCTACACTGGTCATTTCAATTTTTTTCAATTTTTGCCCAACATTGGGTTTGAATTGACACTGTTGGTGGTAACAGAAAGGGTTGGCCACTTTATAGTCTCAATTTACCTCTATATTCAATAGATTTTTTAAATTAATAGTAATTGATTTACCTCTATATTCAATAGATTTTTTTAAATTAATGGTAACTTACACTGTGGTGGGCACATACACCTAAAACTAATGTAACACTGCTAACTATACTCAAAAAATTGTTAATTAGTAGTAATTTACTGAAGCTTACCATTTTTTCCATTACTAAGCTTTATAATGCTTTAAATTAGCCATGTCAGATGTACCTTGGGCATTTATTACTTGTCTTTCCATCAGATCTTTCAGTTTCAAATTCAAAGCAGTATTTGTGAAGTTCCACTGCAGGGAAAAAAAAAAAAAAGTATCCATTTGTGGTTATAAGGGCAACTGTATAATCAGGGTATTGGCAGATAAGCAATTGCAAAGAGCCCATTAAAACAGAGAAACTGATGAGATCACACACACACACACAAATAGTTTCTCCTTCAGACTCATCTAGCTAAGCCCTTCACGACAAAGTTATGCTCACTTACCAAGCCAAAGTGTTCTCTGCATTTGGACTGATTTTGGTTTGGTTTGGTTTGGTTTGGTATTACAATTTGAGGCCCTACTCCATCTTCCTAGCAGAGACATTTCTGTATCAGTCCATCTCTGCCTCAGTTACTGGTGCAGACGATGGAGCATCCTGGAACCGGTTTGTGATCTGGAGAATTGTGCTACACAAACATAGATTCCATCACAGGAGTTTAATTTTTTTTTTTTTCCTTGAACCATTCACATAGTTTTAGCTACTCTCTGTATATGTCAGTTCCTTCAAGTAGGCCAAGGAGGATGGCCTAAGAAAGACCTCACAACACAGGAACCCAGCACCTTTGATTGATTTCTCTCCTCAGCTCTATCAGTATCCAGTGATCCATTTTCCACATCCCATTTCCATTCAACCTCCCTACTTCTATCCTTAGAACACCACCCCTAAACTCTACCCTCTTCACCACGACCCTGCATCTCTAACAGACACAACCACTTTGATGCTTTTACCATCCTGCTCAGAGTCTTCAGCAGGTCACTGAATACCGTCTGAATCCTTGGGCAGATGTTTAAGGCTATTTACGACCTGGGTACTACCCATCATCCCAGGTTTCTCTCCCAATGTTTCTAGTAGGAAGATTGTGCAGTGAAAAAAACAGCAGACTTAGATTCAGGATACCCAAATTTGAATCCAAGCTTATGATATAACCACTGTGTTTCATTAAACTCTCCGAACTTCGATTTCCACATGCCAAAAGCTGACAAGAGTGCTCTATGGGCCACATGTGAATCCAGATGTGCCTTTTGCTCCAGACAATAAACTTCACTCTTTTGCATTAACCGTGTGGCTCTGCAGTCAGCTGCATGTGTCCCCATATAGCATCTGCACAAGAGGGCTAATGATACCCATATCATACCATATTGCTGGCAGGTTAAATTAGGTAACATATGTGAAACACCCAGGCTGGTGGTTGTTAGAGAAATATTCTCAGTAAAACTTATTTAAATCTGATGGGGTGCCTGGGTGGCTCAGTCGGTTAAGCTTCTGCCTTCTGCTCAGGTCATGATCTCAGGGTCCTGGGATGGAGCCCTGCGTCAGGCTGCCTGCTCAGCGGGGAGCCTGCTTCTCCCTCTCCTCCCTGCTTGTGCTCTCTCACTATCTCTGTCTCTCTATCTCAAATAAATAAATAAAATCTTGGGCTCCTGGGTGGCTCAGTTGGTTAAGCGACTGCCTTTGGCTCAGGTCATGATCCTGGAGTCCTGGGATCGAGTCCCACATCGGGGGGGGGGGGTCCCTGCTCAGCAGGGAGTCTGCTTCTCCCTCTGACCGTCCTCCCTCTCATGCTCTCCGTCTCTCATTCTCTCTCTCGCAAATAAATAAAATCTTAAAATTTTTTTTAATTAAAATAAATAAATAAATAAATAATATCTTAAACAAAAACTTACTTAATCCATCCCTTTCAATGTGCTTATCTCCGTAGGACTCAATAAAAACCTGCTTAAAAAACAAACAAACAAACAAACAATTTACTTAAATCTGAGACTGAATTACTTGACTAACCCCATCCTCTGAGTCTAGTTTCACAGACAAATCCAAAAAAGTCCTATCACTGTCCACCTCTGGATTTTTGCTCCCACGCTAAGACCACCCTCCTTCCTTCTCTGCTTAGAGAAATCTTACTCATCCTTCAGGACTAGGCCAAAATGTATTCACTCTACATAAATCATTCCTGAGTTTCTGAAGAATCAACCTCCAGCGTTGGTCGGAATGGCAGCAATAACCCTATTGGGCTTGGAATCCTCGGGCCCAATAGCAATCTTGAGATCTGAGAAACCGACATTCTCACATTCTAGGTGAGGAAGCCAAAGGCCAGAAAGTTAATAAGACTAACCCAAGCCCAGAAAATGAATAAGACTTAAACCTGACTCTCTGATCTCTCCCATCAGAGCCTTATTTTTTCCTGCTTCTCAGCTCATGATATGCAGGTTTATTTAATTTTTAAATTTCACTGTTTTATACACGTGTCTTATCTTTATTCATCTGCAAGACACTGAAAGCCAGGGATGGAGTCTTATACATAGACTCTCATAGAAACCAACACAGCACTTCGCAACGTTCCATAAATATTTTGAATAAATAAAGAAAGGCAACTTTTCATGATTCAAGCTCCCACGAACAGGTGTCCAAGGGCTCAAGGCATAATGACTTCATCCTGTTCTTGCAAAGTTTTCAGTGTTTCCAATGCACAAAAGTGAAGTATTGCTTATTCTCTACTATGACCAGGAAATGTCTATGTGCTTTAAGTGGTACATTGTATTCAAACTTCAGAGTGCTTTGAGGGAGTTACGTTTGTTGTCAACCCAATTTTAAAATTAGGAAAATAAAGTTGAGGATGTTTAAGTAAAGAAAGTTGTCTTAAGCCACCCAGCTAGAGAAGATCGGTACCCAAACAAGATCTGTCCCAGCCTACATCCCTGCTGTTTAACCAGCAGGGTGAACCAATCTCTAAAGCCATGTTTGTTGCCCTGTTTAGATTCGTAATGTCCCACATCACATTTGAGCCTGTCGGCATTGCCCGGAATAGGAATATACATTAAACAGCATAAATCATCTTGTCCTACCAACGTTCTCAAGTCAAAATTTCAAATTGGCTTTGGAAGCCTGCTTGGTACTGACTTGGCCACATTAGCCATTTTGACCTCCCACCACTACTCATCCCCAGCCCGGCTATCATGAAGTCATACAACACAAAGCTTTTTCTATAACATCTCCAAAACTTGCTTTTACAACTCTCTTCAGCTAATTTAGCATGGTTATTTCCTTCTTTGCTCATCCTTCTTACTCTGGACTTCATTTTGTTTTACTCTGGACTGTCTTATTCTGGACTTCATTTTTGTCCTTCATTCATTTAACCAGTTAACCTCATTAAGTCTACCAAATGCTATCCACGGATGCGGTCTTATCCTAAAGGGCAAGTCAGGTAAAGGGAAATAAGCATGGAAGCCAAGCGGTGCCGTGAATGGCTGGGTGAGGTGCAAAAGACGTCTCTGCGGAGCACAGGATGGGTACACAAAGTGGGCAGTGGTCACTTCAGTTGCCTGCTGAAGGGAGGGTCAGGGGAAACTTCTTGGGGAATGGGTCACTTGAGCTGAGTGTTTAAAAGGAGTCAGAACTCCCCACCTTGACAGTGAAACAATCCTAAAAATGATCTCCTTAAGAAACTTCTTTATCGAAGTCAATCCTCACTGTCATACTACTACCACATTGTCCTGATGGCCTTCTTATCTGCACCTTGTGGAGTTTTAGCCCCATAGAGGAGAATCTCTGCAGGATGAGTATGGGAAACAGAACACTCACCGGAATAAAACAAAAATGTCTAGAATTCCAGTTACACTGTCGGTCTCTTCTGTTTACTTTCTATGTATCCGGTCCTTTATTTTTTGGATAAATTAAAATTTGGAATAACATACGGAGATATAATTCAACAGATAGTACATGATCTCTCATTTATACAAATCAGGGAATTGGGGTTTGAAATAAGATATTTACATCTGGAAGAAATCTTGGAGAGAAGCAGGTTAAGCATCGATGAGACAAATGAGTTATGGGGCAGCATGGGGATCAGGGGAGGTGCCTGACTTAAGATCTCAGATCCCCATCAGAGAATCAGCTAGAACACTGAAATTCAGTACTTTGCTACTATAATGTGTAGTTCTAATTATATTTTGGATTTCTACTGCACAGCATGTCCTATATACAGGACACAGTTGTTTTTTTCCCACACATACATTTTCTCCCTTGATTGCCATGATAACTCTATCTCCAGTATCAGGGTCTTCTGATACTCCCATTTTATAGGCAAAAAAAAAAAAAAGATGAAGCTGAAGATAGGTTAAGTGATTTACTCAAGATCACATCACTAATAAGTAGCGAAGACAGAACCTGAACATGGTTGCCAGACTATTATTTCTACTTTTCTTTCCACTCGTACAGGCAGCTTCTCATGTCATATCGCCCCCAGAAGCAAGGACACACATACAGGATGCAGTTCAGCAAAGCCTTATTAAAATGTTCTGTGGCAGGTAACTGTGCTCCATCATGGTGGAAGAAGAAAAACTAGGAAAGCCAGGCTTGCTTCCTACCCTCCTGAAGCTTACTATCTTTCGGGAAGCTTTGCAGAACAAAGAGGTAAGTTTCCCCGGGGGGAAGATGCAAGGGCACAGTGGTCTTTCAGTGGTAATAACAAGTATCCACATAAAACAAAGAAGTATTACAAATCTAATTCAATTAAACCAAAAATTTAAAGCTGCAAGGCTACAATGGTCCTTCAGTGTTAAGACCAAGAGTTTTTACATAAAACAAAGAAGTATTACAAATCTAAATCAATTAGTTCAAAAATTTCAGACCATTAGCTGCAAAACCTGAGGCTGTTGCACTCTCAAGAGAACAATTTGGCTGTGAGATACCACCCACCATGAACCAAGATAATTATCCATTTCCCTGGCCTGGGAAAAAAGCACCAGTGGGCGCCAAAACTTATGAAGCAACTCTCATCAAGGGTATCTGAGGTTTTGCATGTCTATATTCTACCCCAGGGATTTCTATTACAAACATCAAGGCGTAGAAGAAATTCTCACTCACTACGCCAACTAGCAAAACCAAGAATTGAGGCCATGACTCTGTACAGGGCTAGATTCTTTCTTCCTTCTCTTTCTCCTGTCAACTCATTCATCTCAGGGCAACAGGTCAACATTCAGAGGCCAGGAAGGATCATGAAATTGGCCTCCAAAGGATGCTATCCCTGCAGTTTTTTTGGACTCCGATTCATTAGCAGAGAGAGATCTCGAATTCTCCAAAATTCAGCAGAAACCAGGACTGTGTAAAGAGTAAATGATGATAAAATGGTTATGAAAAGTTATATTTTTATACCTTTCATGTATTTTTAGAAAATCAAGATTAAGTTATAAAACCTAGCTTTTATAATGTTGATTAGATACGGTGCAATCCCTGCACAGTATAACTTATTAAATATTGTACAGTCTCTCTGATGCTAAAGATGGCAGAGCTGTCAGATTGAAAACTTACTGACTGGTTTTCATTTGTCTTGAATCAGAATATCCTTCATCTAGTCTTTAAAAGGAAACTGCTAATTTAGGACAGGAACTAGATCATCTGTTCAGGGGATGGAAAGTATTTCTTAAACAATTCATGGCAAAAATTTACCCTACTTTTGTGATATGAAAATGCCTTGTTGCTTTTCTTGGCTTGTAAGTAGATTCATCTACTTGCCTGTTTTGGTTCCTTGATATTCAGAAGTAGGAAAACCTTCTGAAATTTGAATCATACTTCAGATCTCTCCTGAGTAGTTAAGTGCACACCCACACACACAACTTTTCCCATAAACACCACATGCCTAAGCACACATTAAAATTAGATTTTTTCCTACCAAGAGAGCGGGGGTGTAGAATATGCATCACCAGAAAGAAGCACTCCTTTCTGCAAGATGTAGTATAACATGGGGCTTCTTCAGTAGGTTTTAGAAATATAACAGGCTCCCCTAACTGCAGAATTTGTCTTTCTTCATTAATAGCACTTCATTCTTTATTCCTTGTGAAATCTGTTAGAAAACGTGGATCCTAAATTTTAAGCTGATGTTTGAATCGAACACTAATTAAAGACTTAGCCATTTTTTTGCTGTCTAGCCCTGGATGGTTTTTATATTGGTTGATTTTCGTTCATCTTCTTTAATGCCAATATGTGTGGTCTTGGGTTGGACTGGATATACTGCTGAGTGTAGTGATCTGAGTTTCTTTTGTTCCAAAATTATACAATAAATAAGTCACAGGGTTGAGAAGTACAGCATAGGGAATATAGTTAATAATATTGTGATAACTTTGTATGGTGACAGATGGTGACAACACTTATCGTGGCGAGAACTGTGTAATGTTATAAAATTGTTGAATCACTGCATTTTACACCTGAAACTAATATAACACTGCAGGTCAACTGTACTTTAAAAAAAGCCCCTTTCCTATGTAAAACCAAAAAAATTTTAAAATGATCAAACATACTGCATTCATATTTCTTTAAATATATGTTTGTAAATATGTAAATAGCCTTATAACGAATACAGGTCCTCTTTTTGGCATTTTCTATGTTCACTCCTAAAAAGACCCAAAGTTTCAGGTCCTACAGCAATAATGGGGTAGGGGCTAACTCCATCATCTTCAATAGCCTCTCTGTTCTTTCTAACAACAAGACAATCTAATTGGTTCTGCTAAGGAGAGACGGTATGTAAAAGCCCATGATGAAACTGGGAGGGAATATTTCAAGGTTTTTCCCTATGATAAAGATTAGTAGGGGAAACCCATATAAGGTTGAAGGGTAGAAAGTAGAACTTTCTATGGAATCTTCACTAGGCCCTAAGGCAGATGTTTCTCATCATTTTACTGTTAGATTTGTGAGGCCTGTTAACAGCTTTGGGAATTTCTATGTGAGGAGCAGCCAGTACTCAAGTTTAAGTCCGTTCAGCTACGTCTGCCAAAGCCATTCTCTACACTTACTGCCAAATCCTGCCTGTGAATAAGCAACCTTCATATCTGCAGAGCAGGGATAATATGCAACTGCTTTAACAAACGACAACAAAAACAACTTGGCTTTGGTTTAAATAATAAAAAAGGTATTTTGCTTCAAAATCAGGCATATGCCTTAAAATGGATTTAACTTAATGTTTTATAAGTGATCATTTACTCAGGTTTGAGAAGAATGGGTCAGGGAGAGTAAGCAAGGACATGAAGATTTGCATTAATGGCTTAATTGCTAACTTACAAACAATTTTGGAAAATAATAGGCCTGCAACCAATAGGCTAGGATTGCATCATCATCACCAACTCTGACATTTCTATGGCATTTTATACTTTTCAAAAGATTTTTGCATATATTATCTCATTATATATTCTGTGTTCCTACTTTTCATCTTCCACTAGCCAGCCATGAGTATGCCATAAATGTAAGCTGTTGGAAGGAAGGAAGGAAGGAAGGAAGGAAGAAGGAAAGGAAAGAAAGAAAGAAAGAAAGAAAGAAAGAAAGAAAGAAAGAAAGAAAGAAAGAAAGAAAGAAAGAAAGAAAGAAAGAAAAAAATAATAGGCCTACAAAAATTTTCTGTCTGGCCCATGAAACCAAAATTAGCTTAATAGTTTTTTCTACACTATAGACCTTAAATATGAAGTTATAACAATTCTTGATAGAATCTTTTGACTAAGAGCATACTCATTTATTCAACAACCACTGATTGAGCATCAGCTGCGTGCTCAACAATGCATGGCTGCTCTTTGAGAGTCCTGCTGTCTAGCATGGGGTAGACACAAGAAAATCATTATTCTAGTGAAGAGGATCCAGATCATGAAGGGCCTTGTGTGTTGAGTTCAGCAGATCTTGAATCAATGGGAACCACTGAACAAATCACAACAGCAGGGAATGTAGTCAGAATCATTTTTAGACAAATCACTTCCAGTGCAGATATTGGATTTCCAGATACCCAGGCTGGAGACAGGAGCCCTGTAGAAAGTGATGGCAGGCACTGAGCAGGGATGAGCTGTGACTTAAGGTGTGGGCAATGAAGATGAGAGGGAGAGACAGATTTGAGAAGAAATAAAGAAGAAGGCTTAATGGTATGATCAGAGATCTTTCAGAGAGAGCGGGGGAGTGAGGACTGAGATAGTATCTGGGCTTCACACTTGGGCAGTTAGATGGAAGATGTCATTTATCATTTTAATAAAATAAAAAAGGATGTTTGGGGAGAAGATGACAACTTCAAATTTGAGCATGAGTAGAGACGTCTACTCATGTGCATAGATAATATGATTGTCCTTAGCAGAACATTCCAGGCAATGACATGGATGGCATGTCATCAATATATTTTAGGGCTGAAGTCAGGCGTGTGGATGAGCTCATTCAGGAATCCTATATAGCATATACTATGGGTAGAGTGGTGAAGGATCTTGTAGGCTCAGCATCACACAGCCAAGAGTTTATGTTTACATGTCTCCTCTGATGTTGGTCTGCTGCAAAACTATATAGCAGTCATTTGACATTCCTGAGCCTCAGTCTTCCTCTCCAGTAGGATGTATGTAATACCATATACTCAGGGTTCCAAGCGAAGTAAATAAACGAATCCATATAACAGATCAGTGCATAGTGGGTGGTTAATGGGTAGTAACCCATTATTATTATCATCATGGTTGTTGCTGTTATTATAATAATGAAGCGATCAGAGAACAAACGGTGGAGTCTATGTGACATCAATATTTAAAGCACAAGTAATGACCACATTTTGAATCTCAATACCAACGCAGATTTTATTAAATGCAAAGTAGATAGACTATATAATCAATCTTTCATACAGATTCTATTCTTTCTATCTCTGTAAACATGATTGACCTCAGTGTGCTCCAGTTTCCCTCCCTATAAATTTTGGACAATAACAGCTTCCTATCGGGATAATCATTAAATTAAATAACACACATACCTGAATATTAAATTAAAGATTAACACGTAGAGTGCAGAACTCAGAATGAACATTCAAAATTATTAGGTCCTCTTCTTTCCAGTAGCCGAACTCCGAGCATTGATCAAAACCAACACTGTGAAAAGCATGTTGTAATCTAGCCCTATGTGATCAAGTTTCTCTGGGCTGCTGAAAGAGGAGCAAACAATGTTAGGCAGATGTAAACTTCTTTGGTTTAAAATTTCCCAGAGGTGTGAACTCCTTTCTGCCAAGGGGAGTTAATTCAGCCACCCTCTTTGTGCCAATAAACAGTTGTTCTTGCACAAAAAGGAAAACTTCTTTATTCTCTCCTTTTGGAAATGGCCAGAGTAGCCCCAACTAATGCAAGATTATAAATCTGGAGGTGTTGGCAAGACTTGATTAAATATGCCACTATTTGTCTCAACAAATGTTACCAGGTAAGTGGCAAAGGAGTTTGGCACCCTTGCGCCAAGGGATTGCAGAAAAAGCAGCTGTCTTATTGAATATGTTGACTAAGAGGAAGCAGGGCTCTATCATGGGAAATAGATTGTTTGCAGAATAATAAAAGGTGTTTTTGTTGCAAAAGCAATTATAGAAAACCTATTCCTTAAGAGAAATCATCAGCTTTCTTTTCAAAAAATGCCAGAAAGTTGGAGTAAGTGGAAGAAAATGAAGACATGGGGAAGAAGAAAATGCATTTCAAAAGCAGACAATTGTTCACTCACAAATCAAAATCCCTCTGCAATGTCCAGAGTAGAGTGATCTAATGGGCACCTCTCAAAATTAACTACCAGTGAATTGTCTCACTGCTTTAAGATCTGCATTTCCAAAGAGCTGGGCCTGACGACTTGGAGGTTTTAGGAGATGGTTTTTCTTCACAAAGAACATTTATTCAAAAAATGTCCACGTGACAGACACATATTGAGTGGCAAGTGTTTGATAGACGTGGCCGCAGGTTACAGAGAAGATGGTGTGCTTGTCTTCACGGATCGCCATCTACCAGGAGAGACAGACATGCAAACAGTCCTTAATTAAATAAAATTTAATTAAACATGCATCCATGCTTATGTGGTTTATCTCAGTGTTTTCCTCCTGGCCCATCAAGATCAGACTCCCAACAAAAGCGTATCTGATTAAGTCTTCAGCAAATGTTTCGTGTCCTCCTGTGTGAAATGTATTAAAAGAGGTCTCAGCAGTTCCTTTTCTTGATCATAAGGGTTAGCAAACATTTGCTGTAAAAAGGCCAGAGAGTACGTATTTTAGGATTTGGGTGCCAGATGGTTTCTGTTGCCATTACTCAACTCTAAAGTGAATGCAGCCAGAGACAATATATATAAACTTAGGGGCGTGGTTATATTCCTATGGTGTTTTATTTATGAAAATAAATAGCAGGCCAGATTTGGCACATTGGCCATGATCTGCTGACCTGCTACACTTAGGTTCTGTCCTGAGGCTTTCTGTGCTAAGATGTATCTTATCCATATTCCCCTATTTATGGGCTTTGATTGGGGAGGGGGAAGCAGGTGAGCAGGAAGTTGCCAATGTTGCTTTCCTCTCTTTCACTATGTTGGTGCACAAGAAGTGCATATTGGCATTAACATCATCACAAGTTCTAATGAAGAGCATCGTACGTACATTCTACAACATAAGAAGGTCTGCTAGATAGTTAACAGAATAAATTAATCTGTTGGAAACTTTTCTGCAGAACAATCTGGTAAGTGATAGAGAAAAGAAGCAAGCCAAACAAGCAAACAAAAACAAAAATAAAAAAAGGAAGACAAAAGGAAGAGCAGAAAGAAAGAAAATTAAAGAAATACCTTGGGTGAAAATCATTCTTCCTGCTTATAGGTCTTTTCTATGGCCCCTGATAAGACAAAATAGTGGGGGACTCTTTCTTGAAAAATGAGGTCTAGGAGCTCTGGGAAGAGGGCGCCTGGGTGGCTCAGTTGTTTAAGTGTCTGCCTTTGGCTCAGGTCATGATCCCAGGGTCCTCAGATCGAGTCCCACATTGGGCTCCTTGTTCTGCGGGGAGCCTGCTTCTCCCTCTCCTCCCCACTTGTGCTCTCTCTCACTATCTCTGTTTCTCTATCTCAAATAAATAAATAAAATCTAAAAAAAATTTTTTTTAGGAGTTCTGGGAAGAGCCTTGCTGCTTAAAGATCCTTGGATAAGCTTCCATATCTTGGCTCTTGTAAATAATGCTGCAAAAAACATAGGGGTGCATATATCTTTTTGAATTAGTGTTTTCATTTTCTTTAGGTAAATACCCAGAAGTGGAATTCCTGGATCATATGATATTTCTATTTTTAATATTTTGAGGAACTACCATACTGTTTTCCACAGTGGCTGCACCAGTTTGCATTCCCACCAGCAAGGCACAAAGATTCCTTTTTCTTCATGTCCTTGTCAACACTTGTTATTTCTTGTCTTTTTGATTCTAGCCATTCTGACAAGTGTAAGGTGATATCTCATTGCAGTTTTAATTTGTATTCCCCTGATGATGAGTGATGTTGAGCATCCTTTCATGTATTTGTTGGCCCTCTGCATGTCTTCTTTGGAAAAAAATGTCTGTGCAAATCCTCTACCCATTTTTAATCTGATTATTTGTTGAAGCAACCCAAGTGTCCATTTATAGATGAATGAATAAATATGTGGTATTTAAACACAATGGAATATTACTCAGCCATAAAAAGAATGAGATCTTGCTATTACAACAACCTGGATGGACCCAGACAGTATTGTGCTAAGTGAAATAAATCAGACAGAGAAAGACAAATACCATATGATTTCACTCATATGTGGCATTTAAGAGATAAAAAAAAACCAAAGAGACAACCCAAAAAACAGACTTAAACACAGAGAGCAAATTGCTGGTTGCCAGAAGGGAGGAGGGTAGAGTGGTGGGTGACATAAAGGGGATTAAGAGTACACCTATCGTGATGAGCACTGAGTAATGTCTAGAATTGTTGAATCGCTCTATTGTATATCTGAAACTAATAGAATACTGTAAATTAATAAAATAATTTTAAATTAATTTTAAAAATTCCTTGGCTATGGACAGACCAACAAGGATGCATCCCCCACTTCAAAATGTATCTTTCATTGCTCTGGGTTCTACACCCCTGCAAGTCAGAAGCAGGGCACGGTTACTGCATATTGCAGCTATGACCAGCACAATTAAAGGCTCATCATGACAGGAAGGGGGTGAAGCCTAGTGATTTAGCCACTAGAAGTCACAAGAGCAAGCTTGAACTGATACTTTGACAAGAAGTGGCAGGTATGAGTCGCAGGGCAATCCCAATGCAGACATCGGGACCAATAAAGACAACAGAAGAATTGGGTTATCCAGGGAAGGTTCATTCAGTGGAATGAAGTTCATTCATTCAAAGGAAGTTTATATGTGATAAGAAGGACAACCCTTCCATCAGCACAAAGTTAGTGGTTTGGCTCAAAATCGAAACACACTTTCACGTGTTTTATTAGAATTAAGTCACACTTCCTCCTCCTTTTAAACTTCACTCTCCCCTTTGCTCTTTACAGGGAGGAAAGCACTGAACTCTACAAGGAAACTCAGATCAGAAGTATCAGATTAAATGGCCCCCTTTTGGAAGCAAAGGAACACAATTGCATTTAAAACACACACACACACACACACACACACCCCATACTAGACACTGGAAGACATGCTTCCATGTTACTCAAACTCCTCCAGAATCTGGCCCCTGATTTTCAAAGTGCCAGGAGAACCATGGGAGTCCAGGAACCCAGAATGTCTACTAAAAAGAACATACTTTGAACTATCCTGATAAATCGACTCCCTGACTCCCCCATCAGGCTCGTTGGCTCTCTGACTCCACCATATTTTATTAATAGGTCTCCCTCACATGGACAGCCCTATTCCCCTCAGAGTGAGAAGTATTGACAGCAAGAAATGTATTTCTCCACAAACATTTCATTCATGTCTCAGATGCTTACCAGGTGTGGTTCTTCATCAAACTGATTGCTAATTGTGGTAAAGACTTGGGGTAGGGGCTGCACGGAGGCCTCCAAAAGAACCAAGACATTGGGAAAATCAATTTCCACAGCTGCAACTTGGAAAAAGCTCTCCAGTGAATAAGCATTCAGCTCCATTGTATTCAAGGTGAGCATTCTTTTCTTGTGGAATATCTTATTGTGAGTTTCTTTGGACTTCAAGGATAGAGCTTCTTAACTTTGAGAATTTGCACACATTTTAATTTTTCCAGCCTAATGAAAACCAAAACCAAAACCAAAGGGCTACTCAATTTTGCTAGGTGCGTAATTCTAGGTGTTTCTTGTCCCATCCCATTCCCCCCAGCCCAACTCCCAGAGCTACAAAATGAATGTGTGAAGATCTTTTTCTTGGGTACGTCTGGTACCTCTTTATTTTTATCTTATTTTGAAAAAGAATGCAAGGAAAAGTGCATCTTTCATTTTCAAATAATGCTAGAAGGTTTCTCTGCATACCTCCAATGGGAGCCAATCATGGCCTGTTAACAACAAGAAAACCAGTGATCTGGGGATATTTAATGCCGCATGGGCCCTGGAAGAAGGAGGACTCTTTCATTTCGCATACTTTGTCTCCGCCATGGAGCTGGCTGACATAATGGACTTTTACAAGGAGCTCTGAAGCAATTGGCAATTAAGTGGTTTGAAGGGGTGCTTCTGGGTTGCTGTGAAAAGCTTCAGGTGTGAAACGCTTGTTTTCAAGAGCACTGAACAAAATGTATGGTTGCTTTCAGCGCCCCCCTTGTCCTTCCTGAGGAAAGGGGGGAGCCGGGGGAAGCAAGGACACTCAAGAGCAATTTGCTATTCAGCATCTGAATGCTGGACGCTTTCTTCCCCCCACAATCCTTGTGCGGCTGGCGAGGGGGGCAGATTGAGATGGCACAAACAACTCTCGACACAATGGTGGATCAAGAGAGAGGCAGGGAAAATGAGGCTGGGGAGAATGGCTGCCTGAATGAAGGGAAGACGGCTTGATTGTTAATTGTGGGTAAATGTGTTGCAAGAGTGAAAAGGGTTCATGGGCTACTTTAAAGCTATACCCAAGCAATAAGTACAGAGAGTGGGGAAATAAGGAGATGGTCTTGACCCTTTTAAGGACTATAGTAGTACATCTGGCCCACTTGAAAAAGTAAATTGAGAACTGTTCAAAACGGTAGGCAAATGCATATGTGTGTTCGAATCCCATTGCCTACAAGGAACAAAAAAATCCGGCAACTCCAATTCACATGCAACGTGCACTTTCAAGTATACCCTATTCTTTTTGAGTATTAGTCAATAGGACAAAGATAATATGCAATAAAGATGCTGTCAAATAGATAAATATTTAAAATATGACTTTTCCTCAAGAATACAGCCTTCTGTTCTAGGATAAAATATATTTGTACTGGAGCTAGCACAAGGGTAAAAGAAACTTCAAACAGTCTTCATGAAGGATATTGTTCCCTTAGTTCTGTTTCATGTCACTTTTCCTAGTCTGACCTTTACTTCCAACATATTGATTTTTTCCTAACCCAGCCTTGCTTTGCAGAAAAAAGGGGTATTGAGTCTTTGAGCTGCTTACATATCACTATTGTACATGCATCCTTAAAGGTGAAGGAGCCCCTTTCAGCAGATGACTGGCTGACTGACAATGTGATTAGGATTGTCTGAGTACTTTTCATTTTAAATGTAGGAGGCCACATGTATCAATCTGGGAAAAGAGACCGGAGCAGACTCAAATCAAGTTGTCTTTTAAATGTTTCTCAAAGAGTTCTGGTTTTATTCTAGGCAACAGCTTCTCAGAGAAAGTGTATACTGCCTAAAACTTTGTCCATCCAGACTGGAGCTCTTTAATTTTCTGATGGTTTCTTTCCTGCACATATACTTTTTATCCAAAACAGAACTGATATCAAAGTTCTCTGAGCTAGACCTTTTTTTTTTTTTTCCCCAACGTTCTGGTTTCCAGTGGGGACATTTGTAAAATATAATAATCTAACCACATGCCATGCTAATGAGGCTGGATTTTTGACTCATCCCATTACACCATATAATAAAAAATACGAAAGGACAGGGGCGCCTGGGTGGCTCAGTTATTAAGCGTCTGCCTTCGGCTCAGGTCATGATCCCGGGGTCCTGGGATCACGCCCCGCATCGGGCTCCCTGCTCCATGGGAAGCCTGCTTCTCCCTCTCCCACTCCCCCTGCTTGTGTTCCCTCTCTTGCTGTGTCTCTCTCTGTCAAATAAATAAATAAAATCTTTAAAAAAAATACGAAAGGACATAAACAATTAAATATTATTTCTCCCCCCTCACCTCACCCCAAGAAGACTATTGAAATCATTGGAGATGTTACAGACTTTTGAAAATTACTTGGCAGCTACTACCCAGTCCTTTCTGTGACCAGATAAGAATCATGAGAAGAAGAAGGAAATGACTTATCTTGCCTTTGTCCTATTCCATTCCAGAATGGTTATGACCATGTCAGGACCAGGGCCACCTTGTACAGTGAATGGATTATAAATGGTGCCCTTAGGATAGGGCAATAAACATTTTTATCTGGGAGCCCTTGTAAAAAACCCAAGTCAAGGATTCAACACAGCATCCCTTCACCCCGTGTATCATCCCTAATAAGTTAGATGAATTGCATGTTTGTATCTAAATTGTCAAACACATCCTGCAGTCTATTTCTGCTGCTGTGGTATGGTCAGGTCTAGTGTCAGAGAAGAAAAAGCTAAAACCCTTCACACTGATTCCAGACTCCAGAACAGAAGATGGCTCTTTTGAACCAAAAGTCTGTTAGCTCCCACCTACACCATGGGTTCAATCACTTGTGAGATTCTGGAGGTCTTATTTATCTCCAGCCCCCTCACCTCCAAAAATCCACAATGAGGACTAACACAGACTTGACTCTGATGTTTCTTTCCCAGTAGAGAATGAGGCAGGCTTCATTTTCTCAGAAACACCTAAGGTTATCAATGTATCAATATTCTGAAAGTACCGAATCTTTTAGCCAGATGTTTCCTTGGACCTATCTTCCTCACTGACTTAGCACTTCTCCAAATGCTACACAAAATCTCTGGAAGCAGCATGTCTTCAGCCTCATCCCTATGACCAATTTCTTCACCCATGAGTTGGTCTCATAGCAACCGAGTTAGCATTAGCTTTTCCTCAAGGACATAAAATGCATGCTATCTACTGAGGTTAGAGTGGCATCCCTCTGAAATCAAAGTTCTCCCCAGTCACTGAGCTAAACACACAATCACCTTTCTCAGAACTCCCTGGTCTACTCCAAAGCAAGAGTTAGAAGAGTAGGTTCAGTTGTGGCTCTCCCAACTCTTGGTATTGAGCAATCATTTCTACTCCTTAAGCTTCAGTATTCTCCTCTATAAAATGGAGACAACAGAACCTGACCCATAAAAATAATAAAGATAAAATGAGATAATCAACTTACACAACAGTGTCCCACACATACTAAGAGCTCAAGAAATGTTACCTATCAGTATTATTATTATTATATCAAGATATTAATATCTGTGTGGCAGCCTCTACCTAATTGTCATCAGAAACAAAGAGCTGAAACTCATCAACAAACTCTCCGACTCAGGCAGCACAAAGTCTCTTGATGCCTTGAATCAACAGAGAGCCAACCCTCACGTAGTTCCTGACCAAATTTGAAAGACAGTGCTGTCTTCCATCTTTCACAAAGCTGATAGGCTCTACTGCTGGCAATATATCAGATTTCCCAAGGGGCATCGTCACTGTTGCTTGTTCACAGTGGGTAGGACTTTGTGCCCCTTTTCAGTCTTATTGGCCACAGAAATGCTTAAAAGATTGAGAAACATCTTCACATTCCAAGGTCATCAGCTGTACAGGCAACGTATAATTACAAAAACGCTCTGTCATTTCGTATGCAATGTACTTTAAGTCCTGCTATGCCTTTTCTGTAAACACCTAATATGGAAGGTGAATAATTCTTTATATTATTTCACTCCACTCTCAACTGCCTCTACTCTAGGAGGAAAATGTTGTCAACTTGCCCCCACACACCATGTATAGTTGTTTGGTCTTTTTCCCAAATGGATGATTTCTCAATTCATCATTTTGTTGTTGTTGTTGTTGTTGTTGTTGTTGTTGTTGTTGTTTGTAGAAATTAATTCTTAATTTTCTCTTCCCTAGGACATCACAAAATGTGTTTCTGAAAGTGTGTTGAGCAAGACTGGTCTCAATAGCTAATGCAGGGGATAAAAAAAAATGTATTCTATTGTCTGATAAATTTAGAAAATAGGGCTTAAACAACATTAGTAGATTTTTCTCCTTAAATGACTTCTCAGAGTCTTCAATTTGTATTCTGAAATGTGTTCTGCAAGTATATAATATATATAATAACTTCCCAAAGTTATTTTAGCATGGAGCACTTTATTTTCCTCACTGTGTCAGGTTCTAGTGTTTCTTAAATATGCTTTGGAAAATTCTGTTTTAATATCATCCAATACACGGCATGTGCCTCATTCAGCAACTCTCCTCCTTCTCATTTCTTCTGAGAAACGTCCACTCCTTCTCCATCCCAAGCACACCTCCCTCTATTATGCTTTAAACTTTCCATGCAGTTCTCTTTGTGATCTATGACAACATGACTTCTTAATAAGAATGTATGAACATCTTCAACGCAACACCTGTCTCACCAATGCTGCCTTTTGGTCAGACAATACAATTTACTTTGATGACTTTTATTAAAAATCGTTGATCATTTTACCAACCAAAATCATTTTATTGATCAAAATACTTCAGGTTTCCTCTGGTAGAGAGTATTTCTAATTAAACTAAAGCATTTTTCCTATCGCCTAGAGAACCACTTCCTCATCATTTGAGAATCAATTTGAAATCTGGAAAAAAATTTGAAAGTGTAAAAATTGTGAATGTCCCAGGCTATACTGGATGTTAAAGAACCTCTAATCAGGTTTCCTATGAATGGGTTTAGAACTCTGTGAGTTCCTGCAATTGTGTGCAAAGTCATGTGTGTGTGTGTGTGTGTGTGTATGCACGCGCATGCACGTGAATTTACTTTGTTCTTTTTCCTGGGTAGTGGGTCCACATCTTTCTTTCTTTTTTTTTAATGTTATTTATTTATTTAACAGAGAGACAGCGAGAGAGGGAAGGAACACAAGCAGGGGGAGTGGGAGAGGGAGAAGCAGGCTCCCCGCTGAGCAGGGAACCTGATGTGGGGCTCAATCCCAGGACCCTGGAATCATGACTTGAGCTGAAGGCAGACGCTTAACAACTGAGCTGCCCAGGTGCCCCCATATCTTTCAGTAGATTCCTAAAGACATCCATGACACCAAGAGTTAAATCACCTAATTCAAAGCTCTTATTTTACAGAGGAAGAAAATTAAGTCCCCAAATAACTTATCTGAGGACATAGCAAGTTGAGTTTTAGAAGTAGAATCTAAATCTATATTCTTTCCTTTAATTCCGCCATATTGTAAGTCAGTGAACTCACAGAACACAGAAAGAGCAATAATGTTGGGGGCACACAGGACTCACCTTGTTCCAGTTGGAAAGTCCAACCCACAAAAACTTCAACTCCAGATGAAACCAAGAAGTCACAAGGCTGCCATTTGTCTTTTCTTCCTTTTAATTTGTCTTCTTCTTCTTCTTTTTTTTTTTTTTTTACTCTGCCCAAAGCTTTGGGCAGAAAAGTTTTAATCTACTTATGGTAAATGATAGATCTTGTAGAAGCATCCTTAATGGTGCCTACTTGTCAACAAGCTATTGAAAGTGCACGTTTCCCCTCAAGGGATCTTAAGGATAAGCCATATGGTCTTGGAAAGCATTATAAGTGTTGTGAAGAGGAAAGGGAAATGGAGTTTGCCTCAAGCAAACCCAAACCAGTGAAGAAATTATGAAAGATATGTACTAACTTCATGCGGGAACAACCAAGTCCATTTTGGTCATGAGTATGTTCCCAATGCTCAGCATGGGGTTTGGCACATAAGTAGCTATTCTATGGATAGTTGATGACAATTATTTGCATTGGCAATTTTTGTCTACTGGCACTTTCTGAATCCAATCTCCTCCCCACACGTTCCAGTGAGGAGTCCTCTACTGCATCATCTTCCCCAAGGATAGGTAAGATGTGCCTGAGGTACTTTAAATACAAACTCCAAGTGCATTTTGGCTTTGTGACTTGTGGATGTTTATTGAAAAGCAGTAAAAAGAATGCAAGAACTGAAAGCATTAGCTTCAATGAGCTTTCACTCATTCACTCCATTAGTCTGGACCCCCTCATTTTAAACAAGATTTAAGGGAGTTTGCTGACATGATTTGAAACCTGATTAGCCAGCACTTGAAATGTGTAGCTGGAGAGCTCTGAAGAAGAAAGGAAACTTACGGGGAAAGCAAATAGAAAAGAATATCATTCAGGGACGCCTGGGTGGCTCAGCCGGTTAAGCGTCTGCCTTCGGCTCAGGTCATGATCCCAGGGTCCTGGGATCGAGTCCCGCATCGGGCTCCCTGCTCCGCGGGGAGCCTGCTTCTCCCTCTGCCTCTGCCTCTCTCTCTCTATCTCTCATGAATAAATAAATAAAATCTTAAAAAAAAAAAAAGAATATCATTCAGGGTGTTTTAAAACAAGGCCACAGAGCAGTCTGGGAAATCTGCATGCCAGCATGTCTTCAGGTGGAATGAATGACACCTTCTTTGTTGGTCCTACTTTAGCCCCATTTAAAAAAAAAAAAATTCATTTATTTATTTGAGAGAGAGAGTGTGTGTGAGTGGGGGAAGGGGCCAAGGGAGAGGGAGAGAATATCAAGCAGACTTACCACTGAGCATGGAGTTCAACGCAGGGCTCAATCTCATGACCCTGAGATCATGAACTGAGCCAAAACGAAGAGTCTGACGCTTAACTGACTGAGCCACCTAGGTGCCCCCTTTAGCCCCATTTATCCACCTCCACCTCCTCATACTTTTTTCCTCTCCTTCACTCCATCTCCAATACTGTGCACATAATAAGGTCTCAGTAAAAGATGGCTGACAGAAAGGTTGGACCAGAAATGGTAGGACCCCAATGAAACTGAAATCCCTGCATTTTGAGGGATTTCTGTCAACCCAAAATAGAGGCTCAAATTCCCAGATTATATAGATGTAAATCCAACCAGTTTTTCACAGCTGTTCCAGATTCAGCCTTTTTTGAGTCAAAATTAAAGAGAAAAACTGAAGACTTTGTCTTTTTTTTTTTTTTCATGTGCCACCTTCCACTCTAGACCCTATCCCCTCCAACTCACCCTAGGGGGAAAAAAACTGTAAATCCATTCTGGAAATTCTATTTGTTTAGGAAAATTGTTCAAAACATGAGGGCTAAAATATTGCTCTGAGTTGAAGCAGAATCTCTGTGTGGAGAATTCTTCCAAGGATGTTAAAGCACTTTCCAGATAGTTTCTTTATTTCAATGGCACACCTGTTTTTCTATCATAATATAGCTCATATGTCTTTTACTTGTCTTTGTGTAGGTAATTACTAGAGTTTACAAATATGCCATAAGATATAATTACTGTAGATTTGCCAAGGAAGTTCCACAAGCCCTATGCAACAGTTTGTAAACTGTGTTATATACATGGGACTGTGTTAGTTTTATTTTTTTTCCCCTCATTCACATTAGATATATTTCAAATACTCAGTAGGTGTATATAACTGGTGGTGACTCTACTGGATGAGGAACTTAACATTTCCATCATTACAGAAATTTCTATTGGATGACATTGGGCTGAAACTTAGATGGTCAAGGAGCGCTGGGCACAGAACCTTGGGTCCATGGAAGGCGAAAGATGGGTGGCCTTCTCCTTCCCGTTCTTGATGGGGCTGTGTTAGTTTTAAATAATTATTACTTGCTCCCACTGGAACTCTGTCATAAAACTGGAAATGTTAGAAATTATGTAAAAAAAAAAAAAACCCAAAATTCTTCTGAATTTACAAAGACTTTCCACTTCCAACCCTCAACCCAAAAGCTTTTTATTAGTGTTTCCTCATAGCAGTCTGGAACCAACCATGGCCCGATTAGTTAGGCATTGCTACCTAGCTGATGGGTCTTGGTGTCTGTGTCAATTTGCCATTTATCTATCCCGTCACTGGCATCTCCTTTCTCTCATTATTATCTTTGTAAGTTCTATGTCAACACCTACCTATCAAATCAAAGTAGACTGTTATTTATCACTGTTTTAGCACACAGAGTACAACCCTTAATGTATCCATGAGACAGTTTCCTCACATGTTAAATGGGCATTATAAGAATATCTGCTACATAGGGCTCCTAGGGGGGCTGCAGCAGGTAATTCATATAAAGGGCTTAGCACAAGAGTAGATACTCAATACCTGTAAGCGATTTATATTATTAAAGTCCCATCATAGCTGACAATTTCAACACTTCCTCCACCGCATTCAGAATTCAGCAGAAGCAAATTTCCCATTTTAATATTCATGTAAATAGAGTTTTTCCATTTCCATTCTGAATAAGAGATTATGAAATGGAAAATCCATTCAAGAAGAGTGCATTACCAGAACCAACATTTTTAAACAGTGACTCAACTATCAAAGTACCTTTACACTCGAGTTTCAGTAAAAAGGAGGAAGATGCCACCACTCCCCCAGGCCTTTGAGCTCCAGCATTATGACTTTGAAGACCAGTACAAAGGCTTGGCAGAGGGCGGCTGCATGCACCTTCACACGTGCGGCCACACAGGAACAGACGCTTTACATATCACTTACTGCTGCATATTCTTATCCCTCAAGGCAGTTAAGTGTGTCAGGGAATTCTTTTTTATTATCCTTTTATTTAAATGCATAATCAGAATAGTTACCAGGGAAGAGCTGGTGAGAGAGAAAAAGTAGTTCTAGAGAGTGGAGTCTTCTATTGATCTAAGAGCTGCTTCATAAGCTCTGAAAGTTTTACCCTCAGTGCAAAAGTGCCTGAGTCTGTTATTTGCAAATTAATAAGCTGTAAAAAGCAATATGATGCTGAAAAAAATGTAGTAGTATGATTTCAAATCTGGTGTCCAATGCTGAGAATCTAATACAAAAAACTTAAGAGGTATAAAACTGTTTCCAAAACTTTCTTCACATGTTGTTCTGGACTCCCTGCCCTTTCTCTGCATCCTACTGTCTGATCTGCAATCTAATGACTCCCATTTCTATTCTTTCAGTCTCAACCTCTCTCCCAAACTCCCCCAAGATCCATATGTCCCATTGACTTACATGCGGAGGGCCTTGAAACGCATCAACCTATTTCTCCACTTACATTTCCTTTCATGACCAATGCACCAAATCTCCAATGCTGGAAACCTCCTTTGTCTTAAAGGTGTCCATTTTTCTTCCCTATGTATTCTACACTGACCCAACCAACACTCACTCTCCCTAGCAACCTTTCAATTAGGTGTAGTCAGAGGACACCATTTTTTGAATCCTGGGAAAATCCTTGCATTCTATCTCTAGGCTTCTCTTCCTTTCTCCTGCCAGAATGAAGATGTGATGGCTAGAGTTGCAGCAACAAACTTGTGTTCGTGAGTCAGTAAGCAGGAGAAGAAGGCCAATATCACTGCACTTATGCTGGTCTTGATATCATTTAGCCACTGAAACAACAGCAAGGCCTCTGTCTGTCTCTGGTCTTCTTATGGGACAGGTTGACTTCTACTTGTTTAAGTCTCCCAGATCCTACATTTACATTGTTATAGGTAATCTCAATTCTCCAACAACAACAACCACCACAAAGATTTTTTTTTTCCTGAATCACTTTAGAAGTGTCCTAACACAGTTTTCCTTCAGCTTTTCCCTTCTCTTTCTCTTTCTTTTTTTAAGATTTTATTTATTTATTCACAAGAAACAGAGACAGAGAGAGAGAAGCAGAGGGAGAAACAGGCTCCCAAGGAGCAGGGAGCCCGATGTGGGACTCGATCCCAGGACCCTGGGATCATGACCTGAGCCGAAGGCAGACGCTTAACCATCTGAGCCACCCAGGCACCCTCCCTTCTCTTTCTATAGTTTTTCCAAAGTCCATCCTCCTCCACTCTACTAACTAAATGTTGCAGTGTCTCCTCCTGCCTTCATAAACTCTTTGGGGCAACTCCATAGGAAAATGAGCATGAGATATTAACAGAAAAAATGTAGAAAAAGCTGGTTTATAATACATATTTTCAAAAAATGTTCAACCTCATTAGTAATCAGGAATTGCAACATGAAACAGTGAAATATATTTCTGCCCACCAGATGGCCAGAAATGTTAAAGGTCCATAATAGTCACTGTTTCTAGTGAGATAGGGAAGTAGACACTTGCACATAAGAAGTGATGGCTCAAGAGCGTAAAATTGGGCGTTAATACTTCATAGGCCATTGTTCCTGTGTCAATACAACACTCCAGTTCCGGTCATTGGAAACACTATATGGATTTCTTCCTCTCTTCTTATCCAGTGATTTTCCAACCACCAATAGAGGGGGGACGATGAAGGCCCATTGGATGGATAGGGGATGAAAGGAAGGAGAATTAGAGCTACTGCAGAGGATATAACTGGCGGATTCTGGCCGTAACTTTGGGAAAATATCTTGGAGGCTCCTGCTCTGTAAAACATGACTCCTTTAGTTTTAGATCGTGGGTGGTCCTTGTGGTCCTGATGGAGTACCAGGATAGTAGAGGAAAGAGAAATAATCTACTCAGGAAGTAGGTGTATTGAACCAACAAACAAAATACAGCACAGTATTTTAATAACTGGTGCAGCTATTTAATAACTGATCCTGGTTTCCTCACCTTTTGGGATCCTTTATGTTCCTGCTCTTCTTCAGAATAAATTGAGTGAATAAGAGAATAAAAGAATCAAGCAAGCTAGTCAAGAGATAATGAAGTAAAAAAAGGAAAGCTATATATTGACGTCAAATGTCGATCCTTGCCTCAACCCCTAGTCTTCTTAGAGAATAAGAACTTCCTATGAACTTCCCTGTTTTCCCACAGGGTCCTGTGCTTAACTGACCCAAGAGGAGCCAATCCTTAGGCCAAGCTGAACCAATCGCACTTGCTCCATCAAGAATTAAAGCTAAGAGGGGCACCTGGGTGGTTCCTTCGGTTGAGCATCGGACTCTTGGTTTTGGCTCAGGTCATGATCGCGGGGTCGTGGGATCAAGCCCCACGTTGAGCTCCTAGCTCAGTGGAGAGTCTGCTTGGGATTCACTCTCTCCCTCTCCTGCTGCCACTCCCACCCCTCATGTGTTCTCTCTCTCTCTCAAGTAAATAAGTAAGATCTTTAAAAAAAAAAAAAAGAATGGAAGTTAAGAGACAAAGACTACATGAGTTGAATAAAAGGAATATCCAACCTTTCTACATGCCAGGTCTTTATAAGAAATCACCTCATTTGAACCTAGGAATTAGGTACTATTACCATCTCCCTTTTACAAGTAAGCAAAGTGAGCCCTGTACAAGTTAAGGAACTTTGCTCAAGGTCGCATAGCTGCTAAGTGACAGAAGCAAGATGAGCAGAGGCAGGGTGCCTCTAGAGCCTTGCTTTTAACCACTAAACCAGACTGGACAGAAGATGTGCTGGAGTTGGGAAAACAGATGTGGCCAGCCAAAGCTCCATACAAACCACCGTTAGGAGGAACAGACGAGTCTGCCCATAAAGAGAAGCAAGAGAGTGGAGCAGACACTGGGGAACACAGGCCCAAAAGGTGCTGCAGCCTTGCAGGAGAGAAGGGAGAGGGGCCCAGTGCACCACATCCCAGTCCTCCTGGGACCAACATGGAATTACCATCTCTTCAAAGATTGTTTAGGGAAACTTTGCAAACAAATTCTCTCTGCTTAAGTGAGCACGATTGGTTTCCTTTTCAAAGATGACACTAGATCCAGGAGTGACCAATCTCAGAAAATGAATTTGAACCTGGATCTGCAGAACACTGCCTATGATGGATTTTGACAGAAGCCCTGTTGTAGCTCCAGCTTTCCCAGGAAATCTGAAGGAACTTCAGACGCTCTCCAAATGCTGTCAGAGTGTCATCTTTCCCAGATGCCTTGAAACAAAATGAAAGAAAAGAAGAGAAAGGCGGGATAGGGGGAGGAGGGGAGGGGGAAATGCAAGAGGAAGAAAAGGAAGGAAGAAGGAAGGCAGGCAGGCATCAGAAATGCTTGCTTTACCCTGAATGCCAAAAGTGAAATGAAAGCAAAACCATTGCAACAGAAGCACGATTCCAGTTCCTGGAGCCTTCTGCTGTTAGTTCCTAGGGAGACTGCAAGATGCTTCTTTACAGCGGTGTCCCGTGCTTAATTAGCATTTTTGGATCCACTGCAATTCAGCTGGATGGGCATTCCCTTACAATTGATAGTCGCCTGGAAATGGCTTTCACAGCTGGGCCACAGATCCCTCACCCAGGGAGCCTGGAACCGGGCTGCTCAGCAGCCTTGTTCAGCCATAATTAATATTTCTGGAACTGCCGCTTGGAGGCCCCTGAAACTGTGTCGAACCAGTGGTGAGCCAGTTGGAAGAGATTTTATTGTTGGAAAATGAGTGACCCAGCTGTGCAGACCCCAGGCTTGGGTGACAGGAGACTTCAGAGACACCTGTAATGTGAGAGTGATGGAGAAAGGGAAGGCACAGAGAGGAGAGGAGGAGGCAGGCTTGCCTTCAGCTCCTGGCTCTGACCATCACAGCCTAAGTCCGCTGAGGGCACGAAGGTAAGATGGCGGCTGGCATTTCTGACAGGGCTTATGCCCTTCCTCCCAGGCCCTGTGCACATGCTGAGCACCAGCTTTTCCTCTTGTAAGCTGGAGCGCCCATTGAGACAACATGGAATAGTGTACAACTAGAAGGAACTTGCAGCATATTCTGCTTAACAACTCTGACTTACAGAGGAACAGAGAGAGGCCCGGAAAAGCTAAATGGCTGGAGCTCAGGCTAGTGGGTGGTTGGTCACTCAGACTGGAAGGAGGAGGGTCTCTTAAACTTTAGTCCACACATACTCTTCCATCACTACAGGATGGGAGTCAGAGAGGAGATGGGCATATGTGACAACTTTGGAGGGACACAGACTGGTTGGAAGCCCTTCTGTACCACATAGGGGTTGCAAGATCTTTGGGGGAGGGGAACTAATTCATTGGCCGTCATTTTTCTCAAGGAGAAACACACACATACACACACACCTATTGGGAGAGGTCATAATTATTTGCTGCTATTCTTATTTGTATCATTATTGTTACTACCTCCAATGCTCATGAACTGTGTGGACTTGGCTGAATTATGTCATCTCTCTGGGCTTCAGTCTCACAACTCTAAAACAAACAAGAGAGTCACTGTCTTCCAGCTAGAACAGTGCATGACACAGAGTAAGCTCTTGGTAAATGTCTGCTACTTTGTTATCCTTGTTAATATCACTTCTAAAGCAAAGTTGCCTATAATTCTGACCTTATTACTTGCATATTTAAAAAGTTTCCAAGGCCTCTTACCTTCAGACTCAAGTCTGAGTGCCTTAAGTGGACATCTGTGGTTCTTCATGACTTAGCTTTCATGTCCATTGGCAGCCTAGTATTTTGGCAGTCTTTGGGGAGACTCCCATTGCCCCCCTCCTCCTGCTCCCTAGCCCATCTGTGCTTCACCCCAGTGCCCTCACATGTAGTTCCCCCTGTCCAAAATTCCTTTCCTCTCTTTCTTTCCTCAGTGGACTAACTTACTTACTTATTAATACTCCACTTGCTTGTCACCAGCTTCCAACTTGTGGATCCCTCCACACCCTTCCTAGGCTCTGCGTCCAAGATACGGCTTTGTTGCAGCACTTACAAGCCAAAGAGAACCCTGGCTTACCTGCCAGACACCTGCCTAAGCTAGGACCCTTTTGGGACTGGAGTGTGACACTTATCTTCGTTTCCCCAGTCCCTAGCACAGCTTAGTGTTCAGTAAACATCTGTAGACTGAATAATTCCAATCTAATAATAGAAATAAGAATATAGCATATGCATTGTGCACAAAGCCTTGCACATTTAAGGACTTGACAAGCATATGTTTAATGAATGAATAAATGAGTGAATAATGAGAGAATATTTAGTCTCTATAACAAGGAAACATTTTCATCTTCTATAAGGCAGCATTTCAAATTGGAAAAAAAAAAATACTACCTGACTGCAAAATTAGGGAAGTGGTCAACAGTTAAAAATCTTCAACTCTTAGCTCAACAATGTCATAGGGGAAAGCTTGGTGAATCCCTGAGTTAATGAAACAGTGATTAAGTTAATTTCATTTAAGGGGGAAAGGCAAATGATCTGGTACCTTATAAAAGGGAAACAATATGGAACTTCTACTTTTGGTGGTAATTATATTCAATTTAAGGGAAAGCAGGAAGTTGATCAATCCTGTGTGTGGCAAAGACTGACCAGAAAGTCCATTTCTGCTTCCCCAGGCAAAAGGTTGAATTGTATTTCCCAGACTTCCTTGGGGGTTAGGTGGAGACCATGGGACAGAGTTCTGGCCAATGAAAAGAGAGCAGAAGTGATGTTCATCATTTCCAGGCGTGATGTCACTCCCCCTGAGATCCTCCATGATGAATTTTCCTCTTCCATGAGGTTCTTGGGAGCCATTGAGTTAACAATGGCAGAATTACAAGATGGAAGGAGATTTGAGTTTCCCAATAACTACATGGGGAAGATTCTCCGCCCCACCCCGGCCACCAACCACATTGGATTCTGATATGAGAAAGCAATCATCATTTACTATATATTAGCCTATAGAGCTTTCAGAACTTTTTTTTTTTAAGATTTTATTTATTTATTTGAGACAGAGAGAATGAGAGAGACAGAGAGCACATGAGAGGGGATAGGGTCAGAGGACGAAGCAGACTCCCTGCCGAGCAGGGAGCCTGACGCGGGACTCGATCCAGGGACTCCAGGATCATGACCCGAGCCGAAGGCAGTCGCCCAACCAACTGAGCCACCCAGGCGCCCAGAACTTTTTTTTTATATATATATATGGCCCACACTAGTACAGAACATGGTACCTTGAACTCCAGAACTGCCAAATAAACAAATTTAATTTTGTTTCATTCGTTTAGTAGTAAGTTGGTGATGAAAGGGATATAATTGGCTAAATGGCTAGAAATCCATGTTAGATGGTGCCAAGCATTTTGTGGAAACTTAGGTGCTATAACTTGGAAGGCAGACCATGTGTTTACTGAGCTTATGACACTAATGGAAGAAGCTGGAAAATAGAATGTTAACGTTCTTTGTTGTTTGTTACGGCTGCATTTGACAAGGTAACTGATGGAAGAAGCAAACTCTGGAAAGTGTTGGCTGCCTTGCAGGCATAAGTGAAAAGGAATAGAATCCAAATATAAGGCGATTTGCAGGGTCAGAAAAGCCAGTTGTTCCTAGACCATGAAGAGTAAATTCAGAGATTAAGAAAGGCTTACGGAGACAGGGTCCCAGTGAGATTTCCCAGGTAACAGTGTCTCAGCCTTAAAGGACATATCTGATGAAGAGTGTGGTCTCCCCAGTCAGCGCAGCTACCAGGAAATTAAGAATGACATTTGAAAGCTAGTGCAAAGAAAGAAAATATACATGAGACACAATCTAGAAAGAACATCCAATGCAGTTGCTGATGCACAGCACTGATGAGGAACAAATACATCAGCACCTACCAAGTTTCTACAGGAAATGTCTTGCCAAACAAACCACAAGTCTGGCTTAGGAACACTGGAGTTGTTTGACAGAGCTTTAAAACAACACTTGGGCTGGAATTGGGCTAATAAAAAGCTGTGTTGCTCCTAAGGAGGCCAATTTTTTCTCAATACCCATTTCAGATATGGCTTAGGAGAACAGACCAGGAGAAAATTCTTGTAGGGTGGATCAGGGACCACAGAGATCAATACATAAGGGAGCTCCTCACAGACAACAGAGTTAGGCCTAAGCAAGTTGCCCCAGGGTAGGGGGGGTTTTCACAACGTCTGTCCAGTGGGATTTCAGGGGTGCTATAGGCTAGCGATTGCTTACTATCCTTTCTCTGCTCTGTATTTTATAATGGGTATACAGGGGAAGGGAGCAGGTCATGCTTCTTTTTAATTCTTATGTGGCTAGACTGTGGGAGTCCTTTCCAGACCATATAGAGAGGGCTGCGCATCACAGGGACATCTTAGACTCTGAGCAGGATTCAGAACTGGGTGAGACTTTGAGTTGTCTCTCTTGGCATGAGGGTGAGTATGATCTCTGTAGGGAAGGAAGAGAAAATTTGGTGAACAGAGGGTGAATTGTGATAGAGATGGGCTAGATGCTTACCAGAAAATGGGGAAGGTGGAAAGAGAGTGATACTTCAAGAACCTTCATAAAACAATGTCACCTACCCTTCCCACCTCATGCCCCACTTTCCCTTTAAATGAACACTGCACTCCAGACAAACTGGGCTCCTTAGTGACCCCAAGAAATGCTTAACTGCCTCTGAGTAATGATTGCTGCACCTCCCAAGAGCCTCACTACCAGGCACCTAGCCACCCATCTGAATTCTATTCATCTTTCAAAGGCAAATCACCAGCAATTGCAACTTAGAAGGATCCCCACTGGTCCCTACTCTTCTTGGCCTTAGTCAAGGCTTCATCGCAAGAATTGTCTTTCTAACTTCTTCAGGAAAGCACTTTCTCCACCTTGGATAATCTCCTTGGCTATGTACTCAGATCCTCAAATTGGAGCATTGTTAATTTTTGTTTTCGTTACCCTCACAGTGCCTAACATAGCGCTTGACACAGGGAACTACGTTGTGAAGGAAATAAATTCCTTGAATTGCCTCCATCACATAGATACAACATGGGGCACTCATGCTTGGCCATGGATACACCGTCATAGTTCTCTCCTCTCCCCTTCTCCCCAAGCTCAACCCCAAAAACATTTTTATTTAACCTTCCAGGAGCAAGTTTCGAAAAAAAAAGTCTATTTCACTGTCATAAACTTTCAGGAGTCAAATGGCTTATTAAACTGGTGAGCAGATGCTTAATTGTGTCAAAAATGATGCCTGATCCTGAGAATGGCACACTGGATGAAGAATCCCCATTTCTAATGAACACAAAACCACCTTCAGGGGAGAATGCAGCCTCCTCCCTCACCACCCAAATCTTGCTCTTATGCAATAAAGCAATCAGTGCTTACAGGAGAGAATGAAAGGTGAACATGGGACCTTTTAAAACTTGCACCATCTTGCTCTACACATTAAGGTTTAAAGAATTACAAAGTGATGTACTCAAAGAACCTGCTTGAGGAAGGGATCCAAAGTGCTGAAAAATGACTTGTTGCCTGGTGGAAAGGTCCTATAATTCATGAGCACATTTCAGCAGCTAATGCAGTTTGTGAAACTTTATAATCCTTAGACATTCCAGAGCCCCGGTTCTCCAAAGGTTAGACCTAAAGGATACACTTCAGAAAAGTTACATAAACAACCGTGAACCTTAGGCAGGGAAAATGTACACTTTGAACATGTTGAAACTCTCCATATTAAGTCAGTTTAGCACTTTGATTAAAGAGTTTAATCAATCACCATCCTAAGCTGTATATTAATCACTTTATCAAGCAGTTGATGCATTGCCGGTTTTAATAGAATCCATTTATTTTGATTTCTACCTACTTCATCTTTCCAAAGGGCCCTGCGAATCAGCTGTGATAAAAAGGAGAGGGAGAGGGAGAAGGAGAGAAAAAGAGAGTGGGAGAGGGTGGTTGCATTGAAAACCTGGCAAGAAATCTCTAACTGCACCTAAACGTACTTTATTATCAACGCCCCACGACGACTTGGCCAATTTATTACGGGCAAAAAAAACGCTCTGGAAAGTGAATGTTTGGGTGAGCCACACGGTTTAGCTCAGATAAACACAGGCCATTCGTTTGCTTTCACACCTGACACCCTCATGATATACGATCCTAATAAGATTAATCTCCACCCCCCTACTCCCCACCCCCGGCCCCTCTTTGTTCCAACCTATTTGAGATCTCCCACTTTTCTTCCTGGACATTTTCCCCACCTTGGGTTACAGTTTGTGGTTCGAGCTAAAGCCCTTGTTTCCTCACTACAAGGAAAACAAGATTTGTGGGAAGAAAACATTTGTTATGTGGCTTAAATTTTACTCGGAGGCTTTTCCGTCCCTTATGCCTTTAACATGAAAGAACTGAGTCCTGGAAGACATCCATGCAACAAGACACATCGGGGCTGAGCGCGGGATCCTCCCCACGGGGCAGGCCTTACAGCGTGCAGAACGCTGTTCCTATTTGCAAATAGCTTTTCTTCCCCACCAAAGCCAGGAATTTAGGAGGGATAGTGGTTATCTGCCTTGCTTTTTATTCTATTCTTATTGGCTTCATTCATAGAGATGACAAATACCACACAGACAAATATTTTAACTACATATTTTCTTTTCCCCTGGTTTAAAATTTTTTTAAATGGCTTCCTTCTCCATAATTCTTCACCAAGAGGAAAACAATGTCATGGGGGAACATTACCTTTTAATATTCGTGTCATGGGCAAGGAGAAATCAGCAAATGTTTAGTGCCTCTTTATATTTTAGTGCCGGTGTTTAGGATTTCCGATATACTATTCCACATTTGGTAACAGCCCTAAGCATTATAATCCCTGTGCTTTGGAACTGTGTGGTCCAATATGGTAGCCACCAGGCCCACGTGGCTGTTGAACCCTTGAAATGGGGCAGATTCAAATTGATATGTGATGGGACAGAGGATAAAGAATGTTGATTGGATTTAAAACACCATGAATGACTTCGAGCATAAAGACCCTTTTTGCTGAGGGGACCACATGGATTGTATAAACATTTCTATATCATTGTCATCAAAAACTATGGGAGCATCATTTCTCCTGACATTTACTGAGCAGCTATTAGGTGGCAGGGGTTCAGAGATGGACAGAACGGTTTCTGCTCTCAAGGGGACTACATTCCAGCTGAGGAGAAAGACCCAAAGAGGGAGAAGGTGAGGGAGAGAAAGGGCCATGTGGTGCATAAAACGATAAAGCAATGCACAAGGTATTATGGGGCCAGACAGTAGGAAACCAAACCTTCTGGAGGTGAAGAGTAAGAAGGAGAGCCACCCCGGGTAGAGGCACAGCTCAGACAGTGACATGTAGGTTGGAAGGCAGCCTGGTGTATGCAGGGATTGTGAGCAGTTCAGCATGAACTAAAGAGAATGACAGAAAACAGAGCTAGGCAATCAGCAAGGCCTTCCTCTTGGGAAGTTCTGAGTCTGAGTGCCATGTGTAGGATTTATCCCTTTATCCTGTCATCCGGGAGAAACCATTGACAGATTATAAATAAAGAGATGTGGTCAGATTTGTATTTAAGACCATCACTCTGATGGGGATAAATGGGGGATGAATCTGAGGTGGGCAGACTGAAGAGAAACCCATAAAGCCTCTGGCAGCAGTCCATGGGAGGGACAATAAGGAAAAAAAAAAATTCTTTATATATTGCAAATTCAAGGCATAGCTGCAAAGTGAGATCAGCAGAAACTGACCATTAACGGTATGGGGATACGCGCAAGAACCCCCGAGAATCTTGGACCCCCGAGATTGTGACCAGATAAAGGGAAGGAGGTTTAGGGGAAAAGAATGTGAGCTCAACTCTTCTACACTGAGTGTGAAATGTCTGTGGACAACCAGATTGGTTGAGCCAATTCATGGATGGATATTTCAGTCTCAGATGGAGGGCCAGTCTTGGGCTGGAAATGGACATACAGGAGTCGGTCTTACATCAGAGGTTTCTGAGGCCCTGAGATGTGCGGGAGGATTGCCCCACGTGAGAAGTGGCCAAGAGCCACACCCTAGGGGAGGCTGATTAACACGTGTCCAGAGCAGCAAAGTTCGGGCCAGATGACAACTGAGGTGGGTCTGCTGGCTTTGGCAGGAAGGAGGTCATTAGGTATTAGAAGGCAAGCCAGAACACAGGGGCGTGGGGGTAGTGGAGAGCTTGAAGGAAGTTCATTTGCGAAGAGGAGAAAGGAATTTGACAGTAGCTGAAAGAGGTCCAGGGAGATCTTTTAAAATGTACTAACTTTTCATGAGCTGAGGCTTAAGAGAGTCTTTAGGAAAAAGAGTAGGAGCCAGGAAGTGGTTTCTCACAGACGTAGTCCTGGAAGAGAGAGAAAGGGTCAAGGTCTAAGGCATAGGTTGGAGGCTGGGCTTTAAACAGACCAGGTCCCTATTGCTGGCCCTGAGACAGAACAAAGGCAGCCAGAGGTGGATGTGGCTATAGGGGTGTGTGTAGACAGGACAGGAGTTTAAAGACGGTTGACATAGGAGGTATGATTGTCCCCCGTGAAGTCTGGGGACCTGATGATATTAAGAAAAGTTTGTACTGATCAATATGGGGAAGGGGTAGTAACTGATCCAAAACAAGTTTAAGAATTGGTGGAAGTGTGGAGAGACTGGCTGAGTGGTTGTTCACCAAGCTTAGGCACATGGCCGTGGGTGCAGTAAGGGCAGAACTTAACACGACCTAAAGTTGGCAGTTGGTTTGAAGGTCGCAGTTGCTGAAAAACAAAAGGGGCTGGTGAATGAGTTATTGATACAGCTATCATGGGGTCCTAGCTGGGCTGGGAAGGAAAAGAAGCCAAGCAGTGGCTAAGGGACTGAAAAAAATTAGAAGATTAGGGTGTCAGAGCATTCCAATAATTTTAAAGAAAAAGTACTGCTGATTTATTCCACTTTAAATTCCCATGGTGGGTGATTCCTATTCTAGTTTTCTGAAGAAGAAACTGAGACACCAAGAGCTACCTCTGAAAGAAAGTGACACTAAGTTGTGGCCATCTTGAATTTAGAGATCATGGCATTTGCATTTTCGTATACCTAGTGAAACAAATAGGTGTTAAATAAATATGAATGAGACAAAACTTAGACCTGCGTCTTTGGCAGCCTAGTCTGTGGGTTCACACAGGTCACACTATTTCAGACAGAAGTGAGGAGAAATCTACATAGAAATATGAAAATGCTATGATAATTAATTTTATTACTTAAATGTCATATGAATCAATTATTTTGTACTCATACCTTAGATTTGACCTCTGCTACTTCTAGGACTTGGCAAGGCAATTTACCTCTGTGAGCCTTTCCAGAACCCTCAGAAGGAAGGGGGCAATTTGTTTTTGTGGTCCCACAGTGTATGGAGATGGCTACCACAGCTCTTATTGGTTTGGTGCGCTGATTAGTGTAGACAGCAGTGATTGGGTCTTACTGATCTTTGCACACCAGTAGCTACCTCAGGCTCCTGTGCACAGAGATGTTCAATAAATCTTTATCAAACAAGGGCGCCTGGGTGGCTCAGTTGGTTAAGCGACTGCCTTCGGCTCAGGTCATGATCCTGGAGTCCCGGGATCGAGTCCTGCATCGGGCTCCCTGCTCGGCAGGGGGTCTGCTTCTCTCTCCGACCCTCCTCTCTCTCATGCTCTCTCTCTGTCTCTCTCAATAAAATAAAATAAAATAAATCTTTATCAAACAAATGAATCAAGGAATCAAGGAGTATGAAATGAAATAATAAATAAGTTAGGTGATTTATGAGAGCTATTCTAGCTCAGGTGTCTAGCTCGGGTGGGCTGTCATGGAATCCTCAGATGGCTCTGTAATGGATCACAAAGGTCACATTAGTTCTCTTCAGTCTGACCTGTGGATCACCAAGAAATCCCAAATACTCTAAGGGATGTCCCAGAACTATGGATCAGGCCATCTAATGGTTAGAGCATGATGTTAGAACCAGAATGCCTAGGCTTGAATCCAAGATCGGTCACTTAAAACTCTATGACCTTGACAATGGACTTGGACAAGTAAGCTAGATGAGCCTTGGTTTCCTCATTTTTAATTGTGGATGGTAAGAGTATCTGCTTCATGGAGTTGTTGTGATGGTTCAATGATTTAAATCATATAAATCTCTTGGAATCGTGCCTACTAGTAAGTAGTCAATAATGCCAACAATGATTCTCATTGCTATTTCCAATGCAAGTCTTCTAGAATTAGAAGTGCACATTAAAAAACTTAAAATTGCAAGCGTTTTTAAAGATTGTTTGGAGAGAGGAGATACAGGAAGTAGGCAAATCTGTTGGGACACTATCTCAGGAGCCTCAAAGACATATGGAAAGGACTGTTCTTTCAGGGGCACCTGGAACTGGCAGAGGAGAGACAGATGGGAGAGAAGTTGGAGAAAGAGGAAACAAAGGACAACATGAGTCAAAGATGACTCCTAAGTTGGTGTTACTATGTTTTATATTTTGGGACATGGTAAGCTGTAAGGAGAAGCTGCTGGATATGGTAAACTTCCTATCTCACAGGACATTTAAGAAGAAACATTTCCAGTCTCTGTAGAGAGACTATGACTTGACATACAAATTTGGGGACCGCCCATCTATTTAGAGCTAGCGTTCCAAAACCTGAGGGGTGGAGAAAAGACAGAGCTGAGGAGAAACCCTTGGGGGATACCCAAACTTAGAATGTGGGAAGAGGGAAGATGGAGAATCAACCGTCAGATAGTCCATGGAAGTCTGAAGGACAGGGATGTTTTGAAACTGAGGGTCAAAGAGCAAGAGTCAAATGTCAAAGTCAGTTTTAAAAGGGTAATTCACTGGTCTTCGTTCATTCATTGTGTTATAAATACTAACCAAAATCTACATCTAGTCTAATAGGTGTTTTGATTCCTTCAAGGTACTGCCAAATTCAAGTTTCATACCTAATACCATAATGCTAAGATGCAAGAAGTTTTTTCCTTTGATAAATCAAAAATGTGGTCAAATGAAAAAGAATATGAAATCACCTGCCACCATGTGTTAGCTAGCATCAAGAGTGCTGTCAGAATTCAACAGCAGATTCACTGAGTAATTTATTCATTCATAAACATGGAGTGATTACTTGTCAAATGCCTGCTATGTTCCAGGCCCTGTGGAAGGCTGTGGGAATGCAGCAGTGAGGATGGGCATGGTCTCTGCACTCAGGGAACTTAGAGTGGGGCAGGGGAGACAGATGGTACACACATTATCTGATTAATAACATCCAGTGGGTTCCATGAAGAAGCAATGCTGGGTGCTATGAGTATATAGGAAAGGGGTCTAGCTCCATCTGGAGGGCCCAGGACATTTTTCCTCAGGAAAAGACGTTCAGACTGAGATTTAAAACATCCAATGAAACAACGCTGAAGGAAGAAGTCAAGGGACAAAAGCCTTGATACAAGAAGGAATCTTTCTCCTTTAAAAGTTAGAAATAAGGTCAATGTGGCTGACTCACAGAAAGAGAAGACAGACAAAGCTGAAGAGACAGACAAGGGCCACAGCAGGCAGAGTTTTGGGCCCCAGTTAGAACGCGAGCTTCAGTTTAACAACAGTGAGGAACCACTGACAAATTCTAACCGTAGATGACTTTTTATTGCAGGGTGAAAGTGAATGAAAATGTTATCACAATTAGGCTATTACAGTGTCCCTGGCAAGAGATGATAGTTGCTGGGAATACCCAAATATGAGAGATATTTAGGGAGTCAAATCAACAGGAATTGTGATGAAGCACAGAGAACCGGAAAGTGGAGACAGCAAGGCTGAAGCTCAACATTGTTTAAAGTGAGTTTCTCCTCTCCCCTTCTTCCCTTTTTAAATGCCTTCTATTGTGCTTATAATAAAATCTAGAATCCCCCAAAATGGCTTTCCACCCCTTCTATTTCCTGGCTTCTGACTGCTTCTTCAACTTGATTTTCTACCCTTCTCATTCACTCTGCGTCCCTGAAGCACAAGAGATAGGTTCCAGTGTCTGGTTCTTTGGCCCATTCCTGATGGGTTTCCAATGTTATCTTCCTCCTTCCATTGGAGCCTAGAACAAAAATCCAATCATGGCGTTTCCTGAATAAGCTCTAGAGATCTGATGTACAACATGGTACCTACAGTCAACAATAATGCATTGGACATTTAGAAAATTTTAAGAGGGTAGAACTCAGGACTCCTTGGTGGCTCAGTCTGTTAAGTGTCTGCCTTCAGCTTAGGTCATGATCCCAGGGTTCTGGGGTTGAGACGGGCATTGGGCTCCTTGCTCAGTGGGGAGCCTGCTTCTTCTTCTGCCTGCCACTCCCCGTGTTTGTGCTCTCTCTCTCTCTCTGACAAATAAAGAAATAAAATCCTTAAAAGAAAAAAAAAAGAGGGTAGAACTCATCATGTTCTTAACATAATAAAACAAAATTTCTAAAAAAAGAATGAAAAGTATAGTTAGTAACCATTTGTCGGTATCTAACATAGATAAAAATAAAGGTATTAAAACTATTTTTAGAAATCTGTCATTGGTGCCAAATGGACATGGAATAAAGCCCAAGTCCCCAATTAGGATTTCTCAAAGGTACCAACTAATAAAACCTGTTAGTAGACAGGATTAAATTAGTGTCGTTAGAGGTTCTGGGGACACGCAGAGAGATGTTTGGTACAAATTTCTTCATATTTTCAAGTTTTGTGCTCTAAGTTGAAGCCAAGTTGTCATTTTATCACGTAATGTGACCATGTTTATTTAAATACAGAGACATTTAAAAATATTTTACATCATGGTAAAATACACATAACATAAAATTTACCCATCTTAACCATTTTTACATGTACAGTTCAATGGTGTTGAGTACCTTTACATCAGGTATCCATCTCCAGAACTCTTTTCATCTTTTGACACTGAAACTCTGTCTCCATTAAACAATAACTCCCCCTTCTTCCCCCACAACCCCTGGCGACCACCCTTCCACTTTCTGTCTCTATGAATTTGACAACTCTAGGTACTTCATATAAGTGGAATCATACACACAAGATTTGTCTTTTTGTAACTTATTTCACTTAGCATGATGTCTTCAAGGTTCATCCATGCTGTAGTATGTGTTCGATTTCCCTCCCTTTTTTTAAATTTAATTTTATTATGTTGTTAATCACCATACAATACATCATTAGTTTTTGATGTAGTGTTCCATGATTAATTGTTTGCGTATAACACCCAGTGCTCCATTCAATACATGCCCTCTTTAAAACCCATCACCAGGTTAACCCATCCCCCAATCCCTCCCCTCTAGAACCCTCAGTTTGTTTCTCAGAGTCCATAGTCTCTCATGGTTCGTCTCCCCCTCCGATTTTCCCCCCTTCATTCTTCCCTTCCTGCTATCTTCTTCTTCTTCTTTTTTTTAACATATAATGTATTATTTGCTTCAGAGGTACAGATCTGAGATTCAACAGTCTTGCACAATTCACAGCACTCACCATAGCACATACCCTCCCCAATGTCTATCACCCAGCCACCCCATCCCTCTCATCCCCCACCACAATTTCCATTCTTTTTTAAACCTGAATAATATCCTATGATATGTGTAAACTACGTTCTGATTTTCCCTGCAGCCATCCATGGACACTTGGATTGCTTCCACCTGTTGGCTGTGTTATTACTGCGGCTATGAGCGTGCATGTATAAATGTCTGAGTCACTGCTTTCAATTCTTTTGGATGTATATCCAGAAGTGAAATTGCTACTATATATATATATATATATATATATATATATATATATATATAGTAATTCTATTTTTTAAAATTTTTTAAAAAACTACTGTATTGTTTTTCATAGTGGCTGCACCATTTTACTTTCCTACCAAAAGTGCTCAAGGATTCCAATTTCTCCACATCCTAATCAACACTTGTTATTTTTTGTGGTTTTTGTTTATTTTTTATAGTAGTCATCCTAATGAATATGAGGTGATATCTCATTGTGTGTTTGATTTTCATTTTCCTAATGCTTAGTGACGGTGAGCATTTCTTCATGTAAGGGGACACTTTTATGTTGCCTGTTGAAGTGATGCTCTAAATTACCAGCATCCCTCCATTTTCCCTGAGATTGAGAAATATGATCCTGAGCAGTCATTCAAAGCTCTCCAACTTTGAGGGCTAAACTACCTTTTCTGCTCCCTCACAGGTACCATGTTTTCTGGAATATCAGATGGAGTTCTTTTCTTTTTGCATGCCCTACACTCCCTTACCTCTTTTACTTTGTACATCGCTTTCTGGGACTGGAATGCTTTTCTCCCTCTTTTCCACATGTCAAAAATCTTATTTTCTCTGCAGGGCTAATTATGAATCCTCCCCACCCCTAGGTTGGTCCTGATCCAACTTCTTTAAAGAGATAAATAACTTCTGTTTTCTATAACATTTATTCTATATTAGTGATATCAGTGTTGAATCATTTTCCCACGAGACTGTGAGATCTTTGAAGACTGGCTTCATCAACTTTGCAACCTCAGCAGTGAGCCCTGGGCCTGATGCATGTTTGGAGCACCAAGAAAGGTCTGCTTGTGAATAGAGGGAGAAAGCTTTGCAGACAAGAGGAGCATGAGTCAAGGTATGGGGTCAAGAGAAAGACTCAGTGTCAGAAAGTAGAATTTAGGAACGCCTGGGTGGCTCAGTTGGTTAAGTGTCTGCCTTCGGCTCAGGTCATGATCCCAGGGTCCTGGGATCGAGCCCCGCATCGGGTTCCCTGCTCAGCGGGGAGCCTGCTTCTCCCTCTGCCTGCCACTCCCCCTGCTTGTACTGTCACTCTCTCTCTCTCTCTCTCTAGCAAATAAACAAATAAAAAAATCTTAAAAAAAAAAGGTAGAATTTATATTTTCACAGAAATAATGGGGCTTTGCAAAAGTTTAAGAAACTGCACATAGCTGGACTTTTGAATTCTTCAGAGGCTAGAAATCTCACCAATGGGACCAGGCTTCACATAAGAAATTTTCAATAGCTCGATCAAAGCCAAGGAGTGAAGAGCAGAGGGACCAGTGACTTACAGAAAGAGCTTACAGCTTGCCTAGCAGTGTCTTAGAAGAGTCGATAAAACTTTAAAATCAATATGCTGATGAAGTGCCAGCTAGAAAACATCATGGAATAGGCTGATGTTGTCATAGGGATCTAAGAATAACCACAGAGCGTTGTCCCTGTCCTATCGCTCATCACTGTCCCTAGGTATCTGTATAGTATAAAATCTTTGGAAACTCAGCAGTTCTTTATGGGAAAGACAACAAAAATCCTATTTTTACAAATTTTATTTAACAATAAAGGATAATTATGGGAAAGTTTAGAAAACAGAAAAAAGGCTTAAAAATATCAGAAACTATCTAGAAGTGACCACAATTAACAGTTAAGTGTGATCCATTATTTTCTGACATATATTCTGGCATAACTGAGACAATTGTCAATATATATTTTGGGATATTTCTTTATTAATGAAACAATAATATATCTTCATGTTGAAAACTCTCTGCAAACATCATTTTTATAACTGCATAAGTTCCCTTATAATTGATTAAACATTCTTCTATTGTTGGACATTGGAATTATTTCCAATATTGAATTGAAAATTTATGTGCATGAAACTTCTAGAAATGTTTTATGTTATTTCCTTAAATACTGTGAAATGAAGATAAATGATGCCTTTCTAACAGCACAGTTTTGAGGATTATAAGATGGTATTTGCAAAAAGTCCCTAAAATGGCCTTTTGTGTATCCTGAAATCTGAAGATAAATAGTACTTCTGTTTTAATATTGATATAATAAGAGAAAAGTCAGTAACAGCAGAGTTGAAATCAGGGGACCAAAGTTCATTCTCCCAACTGTACGTGACTAAATTGTCATAAATCTTGTTTCAGTGAAGTACTTCCTTTACCATAAACCCTCCTTTATGTCCTTCTCTTTCTGTAAGGGTATTATAATTTTAATTATATGAATTATGAGCACATATGTAGATGCACACACATGTGTATTATTGATAATACAAAACTATGCTGTGAGGGGGCACCGGGGTGGCTCAGTCAGTTAAGTGTCTGCCTTTGGCGCAGGTCATGATCCTAGAATCCTGGGATGGAGCCCCATGTTAGCCACCCTGCTCAGCAGGAAGCCTACTTCTCCCTCTCCCTTGTGCTTGCTCTCTCTCTCTCTATTGCGCCTTCTTTCTCAAATAAATAAATACATAAATAAATAAATAAATAAATAAATAAAATCTTTTAAAAAAATGATGATGTCAGTATTTCAATTTAAATATCTCTAAATCCCCCTCACTGAAATGGACAGATTGTCTAAGCAAAAGATCAACAAGGAAATAAAGACTTTAAATGACACACTGGACCAAATGGACTTCACAGACCTATTCAGAACATTCCACCCCAAAACAACGGAATACACATTCTTCTCTAGTGCCCATGGAACATTCTCCAGAATAGATCACATCCTAGGTCATAAATCAGGTCTCAACCGGTACCAAAAGATTGGGATCATTCCCTGCCTATTTTCAGACCACAATGCTTTGAAACTAGAACTCAATCACAAGAGGAAAGTCGGAAAGAACTCAAATACATGGAGACTAAAGAGCATCCTACTGAAGAATGAATGGGTCAACCAGGAAATTAAAGAAGAATTAAAAAAATACATGGAAACCAATGAAAATGAAAACACAACTGTTCAAAATCTTTGGGATGCAGCAAAGGCAGTCCTAAGAGGAAAGTATATAGCAATACAAGCCTTTCTCAAGAAACAAGAAAGGTCTCAAGTACACAACCTAACCCTACACCTAAAGGAGCTGGAGAAAGAACAGCAAATAAAGCCTAAACCCAGCAGGAGAAGAGAAATCATAAAGATCAGAGCAGAAATCAATGAAATAGAAACTAAAAGAACAGTAGAACAGATCAACGAAACTAGGAGCTGGTTCTTTGAAAGAATTAACAAGATTGATAAACCCCTGGCCAGACTTATCAAAAAGAGAAGAGAAATGACCCAAATCAACAAAATCATGAATGAAAGAGGAGAGATCACCACGAACACCAAAGAAATACAAACAATTATAAGAACATATTATGAGCAACTCTATGCCAGCAAATTAGATAACCTAGAAGAGATGGATGCATTCCTAGAGATGTATCAACTACCCAAACTGAACCAGGAGGAAATAGAAAACCTGAACAGACCTATAACCACTAAGGAAATTGAAGCAGTCATCAAAAATCTCCCAAAAAACAAAAGCCCAGGGCCAGATGGCTTCCCAGGGGAATTCTACCAAACATTTCAAGAAGAATTAATACCTATTCTTCTGAAACTGTTCCAAAAAATAGAAATGGAAGGAGAACTTCCAAACTCATTTTATGAGGCCAGCATTACCTTGATCCCAAAACCAGACAAAGACCCCATCAAAAAGGAGAATTACAGACCAATATCCCTGATGAACATGGATGCAAAAATTCTCACCAAAATACTAGCCAATAGGATCCAACAGTACATTAAAAGGATTATTCACCACGACCAAGTGGGATTTATCCCTGGGCTGCAAGGTTGGTTCAACATCCGCAAATCAATCAATGTGATACAATACATTAACAAAAGAAAGAACAAGAATCATATGATCCTCTCAATAGATGCAGAAAAAGCTTTTGACAAAGTACAGCATCCTTTCTTGATCAAAACTCTTCAGAGTATAGGGATAGAGGGTACATACCTCAATATCATAAAAGCCATCTATGAAAAACCTACAGCGAATATCATTCTCAATGGGGAAAAACTGAGAGCTTTCCCCCTAAGGTCAGGAACGCGGCAAGGATGTCCACTATCACCACTGCTATTCAACATAGTATTGGAAGTCCTAGCCACAGCAATCAGACAACAAAAAGAAATCAAAGGCATCCAAATTGGCAAAGAAGAAGTCAAACTCTCACTCTTTGCAGATGATATGATACTTTATGTGGAAAACCCAAAAGACTCCACCCCAAAACTGCTAGAACTCATACAGGAATTCAGTAAAGTGGCAGGATATAAAATCAGTGCACAGAAGTCAGTGGCATTCCTATACACCAACAACAAGACAGAAGAAAGAGAAATTAAGTAGTCAATCCCATTTACAATTGTACCCAAAACTATAAGATACCTAGGAATAAATCTAACCAAAGAGACAAAGGATCTGTACTCAAAAAACTATAAAATACTCATGAAAGAAATTGAGGAAGACACAAAGAAATGGAAAAACGTTCCATGCTCATGGATTGGAAGAACAAATATTGTGAAGATGTCAATGCTACCTAGAGCAATCTACACATTCAATGCAATCCCCATCAAAATACCATCCACTTTTTTCAAAGAAATGGAACAAATCATCCTAAAATTTGTATGGAACCAGAAAAGACCCCGCATAGCCAGAGGAATATTGAAAAAGAAAAGCAAAGCCGGCGGCATCACAATTCCGGACTTCAAGCTCTATTACAAAGCTGTCATCATCAAGACAGCATGGTACTGGCACAAAAACAGACACATAGATCAATGGAACAGAATAGAGAGCCCAGAAATGGACCCTCAACTCTATGGTCAACTCATCTTCGACAAAGCAGGAAAGAATGTCCAATGGAACAAAGACAGTTTCTTCAACAAATGGTGTTGGGAAAATTGGATAGCCACATGCAGAAGAATGAAACTGGACCATTTCCTTACACCACACACAAAAATAGACTCCAAATGGTTGAAAGACCTCAATGTGAGACAGGAGTCCATCAAAATCCTAAAGGAGAACACAGGCAGCAACCTCTTTGACCTCAGCCGAAGCAACTTCTTCCTAGAAACATCGCCAAAGGCAAGGGAAGGAAGGGCAAAAATGAACTATTGGGACTTCATCAAGATAAAAAGCTTTTGCAAAGCAAAGGAAACAGTCAACAAAACCAAAAGACAACCGACAGAATGGGAGAAGATATTTGCAAATGACATAGCAGATAAAGGGCTAGTATCCAAAATCTATAAAGAAATCATCAAACTCAACACCCAAAGAACAAAGAATCCAATCAAGAAATGGGCAGAAGACGTGAACAGACATTTTTCCAAAGAAGACATCCAAATGGCCAACAGACACATGAAAAAGTGCTCAATATCGCTCGGCATCAGGGAAATCCAAATCAAAACCTCAATGAGATACCACCTCACACCAGTCAGAATGGCTAAAATTAACAAGTCAGGAAACGACAGATGTTGGCGGGGATGCGGAGAAAGGGGAACCCTCCTACACTGTTGGTGGGAATGCAAGCTGGTGCAGCCACTCTGGAAAACTGTATCGAGGTTCCTCAAAAAGTTGAAAATAGAGCTACCCTATGATCCAGCAATTGCACTACTGGGTATTTACCCCAAAGATACAAAAGTAGGGATCCGAAGGGGTACGTGCACCCCGATGTTTATAGCAGCGATATCCACAATAGCCAAACTGTGGAAAGAGCCAAGATGTCCATTGACAGATGAACGGATAAAGAAGATGTGGTATATATATACAATGGAATATTATGCAGCCATCAAAAGGAATGAGATCTTGCCATTTGCAACGATGTGGATGGAACTGGAGGGTATTATGTTGAGTGAAATAAGTCAAAAAGAGAAAGACATGTATCATATGATCTCACTCATATGAGGAATTCTTAATCGCAGGAAACAAACTGAGTGTTGTTGGAGTGGGGGGTGGGGTGGGAGGGATGGAGTGACTGGGTGATAGACACTGGGGAGGGTATGTGCTCTGGTAAGCGCTGTGAATTGTGCAAGACTGTTGAATCTCAGATCTGTATCTCTGAAACAAATAATGCAATATATGTTAAGAAAAAAAGAAGAAGAAGAAGAAGAAGGTAGCGGGAGGGGAAGAATGAAGTGGGGGAAATCGGAGGGGTAGACGAACCATGAGAGACGATGGACTCTGAAAAACAAACAGGGTTCTAGAGGGGAGGGGTGTGGGAGGATGGGTTAGCCTGGTGGTGGGTATTGAGGGGGGCACATTCTGCATGGAGCACTGGGTGTTGTGCACAAACAATGAATCATGGAACACTTCATCTAAAACTAATAATGTAATGTATGGGGATTAACATAAGAATAAAAAAAAGAATAAAAAAATAAATAAATAAATATCTCTAAATCATTCTATATGCTGCAAAATAATAATGTAACATATCATTAATAATCAGAAAAAGCAAATCCAAATGACAATCAGCTAGTTTATGCAAACACAGAAATCATTTAATAATTCAAGTACAGTTCTTTGGTTAAATTAAAAATTAGTTATCAAAAATGTTCCGATAACAGATTTAATAGATTTATTAAATTATCCCTAAAACATTTTCTATAAATAATTTATCATTTTATAAAATTACCTTATTCAAACCTCTTTCTGAATTTGGATGTGTCTTCCCAACAATGCCTGTAAATAGGGTGTTTTTTAAAGGTATTTTAACTCTTTTATTCATGGTTTGGAGAACCTACATTTTTAACTTCCTCCATCCATCAATATTTTCCTGTACTTCACAATGGTTGGAGTATGGAAATCATCTATTAGGCAGCTAGCACACCAGTGATAGAAAAGGTATGGTAGAAAAGCATATTGTCTGTCTAATTGAAATTTAACAGCAACTAAAAGCACAACTTCCAAGTGGACCCTAAACATTCACTGCTGATCCCCAACGTTCAGAGGTGAGGAGCTGTTCTGAAAATAGTCATTCAGTAATTGTTTAGCCAAAGAAAGTGCCTTAAGAGGCTTCTGCTTTTAGGTTGAGGTTATCAGAATGGGAATTAACTTTACTGGAAATAAATCACATTGCTTTCTTCACAGGTCGCTCAATTTAGCTGTTTAATCTGAGAGAAATGACAGATTTAAGAGCAGAGGAAAAAAACTCTTGGTTCATCAGGTTTGGAAGAGTTTGAAAGATATTTTATCTCTGTTTCAGTGTTTCCATCTGATAATCAGTTGTGTAGACTATAATTTCAGAGTAATTTGAAGCATAGAAAATAGAAAGTCTTATAAATAGGTGTGTCTTGGAGTGGCATATAGATGGTAGTGGGCTAAGGTATTTGCTTAGAAATAATGTTTTTTGTTTTTCTTTTTTACGGTCAGGTTTAATAACTTGCCCAAAATATATGTGTACAGATTTTCTTAGACAGTTTTCCAAAGGAAAAGGTCATGCAATTTCGATGACTGGCCACATAACATACTGTATTTGGTCAAGACAGGAAACTAGCTGAGGTAGGAAAATAAATAGTTTAGAAAACCATGCATGCTTTCAACTAAGAATACCTGAAAGTAATACAAATATAAGTCTTTATTTTGCTGAACTCTATTATAGTTCTATACTGCAAATGTAAATGGGACATACACAATTCAAAAAAGCAAGGTGAGAACTGAAATATATTGAATTTAATACAGAAATAACCATAATGCTTAACAGAGAACAGTGAATCCATGCCTATGCTTAAAAAATCTAGTAACATATTTTAAAAACATACAATGCAAAAAAATTATCATCACCTTCCATAGTGATATGTCGTGGGTGCAATACTGTGATTTGAACTAGCAAAATACCAAAAAGTGTGTTGTTTTAACTGATGTCTCTAATTCTGTGCCATGAATTCTAGGAGTTGACATACAGGAAAGGTCTAATGGGAGGAAAGCACAGTTTGAGAAGCTAGGAAATATCTTCAGAAAATACCACCATCAAGAAATAAATTTTTAGGGGCATCTGGCTGGTTCAGTCAGTAGAGCATGTGACTCTTTTTTTTAAAGATTTTATTTATTTATTTGAGAGAGAGAGAGAGAGAATGAGAGACAGAGAGCATGAGAGGGAGGAGGGTCAGAGGGAGAAGCAGACTCCCTGCTGAGCAGGGAGCCCGACGCGGAACTCGATCCCAGGACTCCAGGATCATGACCTGAGCCGAAGGCAGTCGCTTAACCAACTGAGCCACCCAGGCACCCCGACTCTTGATCTCAGGGTCATGAGTTCAAGCCCCATGTTGGGCATGGAGCCTACTTAATTGGAGGGAAGGAAGGAAGGAGGGAAGGAAGGAAGGAAGAAAGGGAAATTTTTTTAATAAAAGACGAAAAAGGACAGGAAAGTTAAAAAAAAAACTATCTATTAACAATGCTTTTAATCCATGACATTAAGGTAAATCAGTATTGGATGGATAATGAATTAGAACTTCACGCCAAATGTGTTCAGTAGCTGTTTTACCTTTACATTCCATTTCCACTTTATCAGATTTAATGAGAGCTAGGGGAAATGATGGCCACATCTGGGCCCCAGTCCATTCCGAGTGCCCGTAGACCAGTTTCCAGACTCCTTAAAAGAGGAGACTATGCTCACATGTATATATCTGTCTTTCCTCCACAAAGCTCCACAGCCTTTGTATAAAATAGGCATTCAACAGGCCTTTTTGCAAGGTGGCATTGTTGGTTTTTTTTTTTTAAGATTTTTTAATTCATTTGAAAGAGAGAGAGAGTGGGGTGAAGGGGGCAGGGGAAGAGGGAGAGAAAGAATCTCAAGCAGACTCCCCACTGAGTGTGGAGCCTGACGTAGGGCTCGATCTCACGAACCTGAGATCATGATCTGCACCAAAATCAAGAGTTGGAGACTCAACCGACTAAACCACCCAGGCACCCCAGTGCCACTGGTTTTAATGGAGGTAGTGCTAGAAAGCTATCGACATCTCTCTGCAGGATCTGGGACAGATTAAGAATGTCTAATCCTTTCTGTGCTACCTGAGAAACATATGAGGGAGACCAGATGAGACGGTAAGGATAGAGCTGCAGAGGAATGCCAGGTAAAGAGAAAGTATCAAAAAAAAAAAAAAAAAAAAAAGAAAGTATCAACTGTGCATCACTTCACGTTCCTTGTTCATGTGTCAACATTTGCTGTGTTGACTCCAGTGCTGTTCTAGGTAATGGGGATGCAGCATAAAATAAAACTTACAGAAAAAGAGTGTGATGGTGGCTCATATAATCCATTGGAGGGACAATAAATACAATCAATTAATTAATTAATTAATTATGCATATATTGGAAGAGGATAAGTGCTTCGAAGGTAAGAGGTACGGGGAGACATTGGTTAGTGGTGATTGAGATCATGTATAAAAAGGGTTAGGTCCCGAGGACACCAAGTCTAAAATCTTTGAAGCAAGATTTGAGTCTGGTGTGTTCAGGAAATAGTAGACTGACTTTTCCCTTTAATTACAAGGGTTAAAAGAAAGAGTACAGTCCTTTGTAGATTTCTGTTTTTTTCCTTAAGCAAAGCAAGCCCTATTGTTGTATTTGTTAAGACATATCTGAGTTATTCCATCAGATGAGAATCAAGAAGGGCCCACATCAGATAAGCTAAAATAAGAAAGGAATCAGAACTCCTGTAGGCTGAAGTTGCAACAGCCCTACCGATGGGTATTTTCCATGGAAAAGATTGTAAGTCTGAACAAACCATAAAGGGTTAACTCCAAGATGGAAGGCTTGTAGAAGAATTGTCCTAAAAGAATGGGGAAGGCAGAGCTAATAGAGAATTATTTATAAACAAGATGTAGAAAATGAAGTTCATATACATCAGAAAATTATGCATTTGGAAAAGTAAATGACATGATAAGTATTTTGTGGATAACTCCCTGTCTCTGAATATACCTTATTATTTTTTAAAATTATTCCATTTAATGGAAAAATGGAACCAAGGAAAGGCTTACAGAATTGGATGAACTGCTGTATAGCAGTTCTCATCCAGTTCTTGTTCGGATCACTTTCCATCTCTTTCTTCAAATATAGATACAGTTTCCCTTCAACAACATTGGGAAATGGAGCGAAAGGTACAAAAATCCGGAGAAAGGTGAGATAATCTTAGAATGCTTCTCTGAGGAACATCTCTGCCAGCCACCATCTTGACAAGGAAACTGTGGGCTCATTGGGACTCCTAAGTGATGATGACCTTGCCCACTGCATGGCATAAAAGCAAGTGACGACCTTTCACCAAGTTCATGGATATTAATAGATTCACATGGGTTAGGGTGGAATAGCGATTTCCGTGCAGAAAAGCATTACAGAAACAAACAAACAAAAAGAAGACAGACTCCTTGGCAGTGATATAGTTCTGTATTGTTCAATAGAATGTTTTGGGAATTAAAAGTAACTTTTTAATCCATGTCCTTTTATACATGGGTGCACGTTTATGTAAATATATCCTATTAAGTAAGAAGAGTTCATGTTTAGCATGATCCTCTTCATCCTTCTTCTTCTACAGTCGTGGATAAAATTAGATCTTGAAAAGAAAGCTGGGCGCCTGGGTGGCTCAGTCGTTAAGCGTCTGCCTTCGGCTCAGGTCATGATCCTGGGGTCCCCGGATCGAGTCCCACATCGGGCTCCCTGCTCAGCGGGAGGCCTGCTTCTCCCTGTCCCACTCCTCCTGCTTGTGTTCCTGCTCTCGCTGTCTCTCTCTGTCAAATAAATAAAATCTTAAAAAAAAAAAAAAAAAAGAAAAGAAAGCTATTAGAGGTCATCTGAACTATGGGCACAGAAATATAGATAATGTATATGACCAGGGGTTTTCTGAACCTTAAAACACTACAGGATTGAGTTGCAGTGATAAGATGACGGCATTGCCTTGGAAGCCCTACCCCTTCACCCACAGGAAAGGTGATTTAAAAAATTTCTGAATTTTCTTGAGTCAGGTGGATAAGCTCAGGGATTCGTAAAGCTCTCTGTCCCGGATCCCTCAGCAAGGTCAGGAGGCCCCCTGCATCCCAAGGGCAATGGACCAGACATTGTGTACCAAAAAAAGTATTAATATAATTTTCTGTCCACCAAATAAGTCTAGATGAACTCTAAAAAAGCATGATTCTGTTTTACGTAGAAGTAAAATATACTGATGATGAGAATTCAAAGAGTCATATTAATTTAATAATACTGCTGTTATTTTTATATACCATTTTACCTGTGTTATATTATTTTATCATCATAGTATTGCTGTAAGGTAAGTTAATAAAGGTTTGCTTGCCAGAATAGAATTATTGGCAGTGATTTTGGTTTCATTTTTATTTTCACTCCTCCCTCCCTGCTTCCCTTCCTTGCTTCCTTTTCTTTTTTTGTCTCTCATTACCCCAACACCTATGTAGCCAATTTAAATCAGCTTTGCTGAAATAATGTGATATGGTTTCTCTTTTGCTGACGAGATGCTAACACAGTACTTGGGACTCTCAGAGGAGGTATTCTAGGATTGATTTGGTCATGCCTTGGCCAGGAGCACAGCCCTGAGCTAACTGCCAATGCAAAATTGAATCTGGTAAGCCATGTTATGTAGCAGCATCGAGATAATTAAATTATCAGTTTTGCTTGCTTGGAATGAAGTACTTTTCAAAGCAGGTACTTCTAAAACTAAGTAGCTGATGCACCTACTGTTACTAATGGAATAGTGACCACAGGATTATGGATTGATTTGGATGCTTTCAAATGCACAGAACTGTTTACAGAAAGAAACCTAGAGCTATAAACTACCAGCTCAGGTAAGAGCCAATTAGCAGGGTTATTATAGTAAAAATAACCAAGAGAAAACCCTTGGAATCCCTTTCTTCATCAGAATGGTAGGGCAAAGGTCTTACAGCCAAGAGAACTACAGGAATCAGTATGATTACCAAAGATTTGGAAAATGCAGGCAAATTCCTGCCACATCTCTGCTTGACTCCACCATTGGGCCGTTGCAAAAGATGATAGATCTTGGAGAATGACAATAGATTTTCATAAACTTCATAAGGTAATCCAATTACAGAGGCTAGTCTGGATATAAATCATTTACAGGAGCAGGTCAGCATGTCTCCTAGCACCTGACACACAGCGATTTATCTAGCACTTTCTTCCCCCTCTAGACTGATTTGCAGGGACCACTAGACACTGTTTGTTTTCACCTGTCAGGAACAACAGCATACCCTCCCTGTCTTGTCTCAAGGGTCTATCAGGTCCCCTGCTCTCTGACAGAACCCGGTTCACAGAGGTCTTGATTGTAAGCACGTCCCACAAAATGTCATACTGCTCCTGTTCATTGATGGCCTCATTGCTGATTGAACCTAGGAGCAGGTGGAAGCAAGTATTCTAAATAACTTATTAAGACACGTACACGCTGGAGAATAAAAGAGAGAGGTCTAGTGAAAATTTGCAAACCTGCCACCCTGATGAAGTTTCTGGATACCTAGTGATTTCAAGTATGGTGCAATGCTCCCTCTAAGTGAAAAATATTTGCTATACTTCCTGCCAAATGGTAGGTCTCTTTGGATTGTAGAGGCAAGGTAGGTCACAGTGAGTGTGCTAATACACCACATTTATTAAGTAACCTATAAATTGACCCATTTAATAGAGAAAAACCTTTGAAGTGGCCAGTAGTCTATGAAGGTTAGAGTAACCTACAAAGTGGCTGGTTTTTCAGGAAAGAGTAAGCACTTCATCACCTATTCTAGAATACAGTTCACTCTGTTAGTTCATCCTTGTGACTTAAAATAGTCTCCAGTAATCTATGTATTTGAGGCAAATAGACATGTTGTATGGAGCATCTCATTGACCACAATAGAGGAATCACAGTCCAGACCCATAGAGGTTTGTTAAAAAAAAAAAAAAAAAAGAGGGGCGCCTGGGTGGCTCAGTTGGTTAAGCGACTGCCTTCGGCTCAGGTCATGATCCTGGAGTCCCTGGATGGAGTCCCGCATCGGGCTCCCTGCTCGGCAGGGAGTCTGCTTCTCCCTCTGACCCTCTCCACTCTCATGTGCTCTCTCTCATTCTCTCTCTCTCAAATAAATAAATAAAATCTTTAAAAAAAAAAAAAGAAAGAAAGAAAAGAAAAAAACATGCCTTCCTGGACAGATAACTTCTTCTTTTGAGAAGTCCCACATATTGTTCCTGGTTCCTGATAGTGTCTGAAAGCCCAATCATGAGACCTCAGTGACTGTAGTCGAGCTTTCTGTCAAAAGTGGATGTTGTGGGGTCCTCTAAACCACAAGTTGGATGTTCACAACAGTTAATCCATTATCAGATGAGAATGGTATAGAAGCGATCATCTTTTAGCAGATCTTGCAGTCACATGTAAGTATCTGAGATTCATAGATCACCTACAACTGTCTCATTGTTGCCTCTTGCTCAATCTATACCTGTGACCTCAGTGAACACTCATCATTACTGAGGAGGAATACAGATTTTGACCTTGATTAAAATGTTCCTGCACAATATATTGGTACCAACTCCAAGTATTTTTAGTACCATCACCACCACCCCCATCCAGAGGGACTAATGTCCAAGACCCCCAGTGGATACCTAAAATTGCAGATAGTATGGAACCTTGTACTTTTCCCGTGCATACATACAGATGATAAAGTCTAATTTATAAATTAGGCACGGGAAAACATTATCAACAGTAACTATTAGTAAAATAGAACTTAAGTTATAATATACCATAGAAAAGTTATGTGAATATGGTCTGTGTCTCTTCCCCTCTCTCTCCCTCTCAAAATATATTGTGGAACTATAGTCAGTTCTTGTGTTGATGTGAGATGGTAAAGTGCCCACATGATGAGATGAAGTGAGATGACCTTCTGATGTATTGTCAGAAGGAAGATCATCTGATCTAGACAGTGGTCAACCATGGGGGAATTGAAACGATGGAAAGCAAAACCACGGATAAAGTGAGGGGACTAATGTATTACAGACACAAACGGGAAAGTTCCTGAAAGGTAGTAGTGAAGAAAAATCTTCACAGTGCAGAGAATTTTAAACAAAGCATTTGGTGGTCCATTTTAACTGAACTGAAAAATGGCCAAGGATATTGGTAGACATTGATTCATGGGCATCAGCATAACTAAAGGGACAAAGACTTGGAAGGATTGGTGATAAGGAGGTCTGGGAAGAAGTTTACGGGTTAACTCTCCAAATCGACACAGAGGCTGGAAATATTTTTGTCTCATGTCTCTATTTTGTCTCATCATGTGGATGTTCAACAAATAACATACATTACCCTCTCTCACCCACAAATAGCAAAGATTACAAATTCTATGGATAAGGGCCAACCATTTGCATCAGGAATGCCTTATTAACTATCACAGCATCCCACCTAGCATTGCTTCTGAGCAAGAAACTCATTTGTCAACAACAAATATAGCTGTAGTGGACTTACAGGGATAGAAGTAACTGATCTTCCTGTGTACCCCATCACACAGGAGCAGCTGGCCTGATTAAATGGTGGCATAACCTTCTGAAATTTCAGGTATACAGTGTCAGTTGGGAGACAATACCCTGAAAGTTTAGGGATCTCATTTACAAGATGCAGTATAGTTTTTGAGCAATAACCAATATAAGATGTGGTTTCTCCCAAAGCCTGAATACCTAAGTTTCAAACTCACAAAGTGGAAATGGAAATAATTTCTCTATTAGCCCTAAATAATCCACTCACAGAAATTTTGTTTTGAACTTTGCTGGCTTAGAGGTATCCATTCCCCAAAGAAGTAGGCTGTTCCTACTAAGAGATACATCGTTTCATTGAATTGGAATTTGAGACTTCCACCTGGCCAGTGTGGATTTCTACATCACTGCATCAATAGGCAACAAAGAATGTGATTCTGCTGGTTTCGGTGATTGCCCTGACCATCAAGGAGAAATCGGGTTGTTGCAATTCAATGGGGAAGGGAAGTTTATTGTCTGAACCCCAGGAAATTCTGTGGTGTGCCTCTTAGTACCTTTGTGCCAGCAGTAAGTCCACTGGTAACTACAGCAACCAATTAAATTCAGAACCACTCTGGGCTCACTAAGGAGAAACTGGGCATGAAATGGGGAGTGGAAGAAAGACCTACAAATGCCAACTATAGCTTTGTGACCAATTATAGCAGCAAAGACTTGTAGCAGGTTTTCCTTGCATGATTTTTACATATATGTAAAATACATATTATATAAATATTAATAGTATTTATAGAATATTAACATGTATCAACCAATTTTCCCTTCCTCCTCTCCTCTTCTAATTTTATATGACTTTTGTCTCCACATTTGTATTTAGTTTACAAATTATTCAAGCAGGGCATTGAAAGGGCACTGGAAAAAGAATAAACATTTCTCAGATATGAGTTCAGTAACTTTTTCCGTGAGGTGGGTACCATGATTATTGGGATTTTGAGTCTCTGCTTTTGAGAGAGAAGGTGAAAGTACCTTTGTATGAGGAACCAGACCAAAGCATAAAATCATTATTATTACATGACAATGCACACACATGTAGTAGGGTGTGTATGAATTCTGAGAATTCAAAAGGGTGCACATGCTAGTTGTCTATGCCCCTCAGCTACAAATCTACTTTTCCCTATTCCACTTTGAGATAAGAGCATAGACTGAGAATATGACATTTTACAGACTTCCTGAAACGAACTGCCTCTCACTTTCTGACATCAGGAAGCTCTAGAAGGAGAATGGAAAGTAAGAGAAGAAGAAAAAGGACTTTTTCAGCAGAAGCAGAGTCATAAACCCTTCAGAGTTTTGAACACCCTCTTCCTGGGTCGCCTCCTAAGTCCTTTGGCCCTACAGTTACCATTTCTGATATACTAAAATATTACCTTTTTTTTCTCTTTCAACTCTCAAATACTTCCTGGTATAAAACCAATTCACGACATTAAATTACATCTGTGGGCAAAGCCTAGAGTGATTCGATACTGATTCATAAAATAATAAATAAAATATGTTATTTGGATTTTTGGCTTATGTATGGAAGTATCCAATGGTATTTTTCTTCTTTTTTTTTTTTTTAATTTTATTATGTTATGTTAGTCACCATCATTAGTTTTTGATGTAGTGATCCATGATCCATTGTTTTCATATAACACCCAGTGCTCCATGCAGTATGTGCCCTCCTTAATACCCATCACCGGGCTAACCAATCCCCCCTCCCCCCTCCCCTCTAAAACCCTGTTTGTTTCTCAGGTCCATAGTCTCTCCAATGGTATTTTTCAACTGCCTTTAGAAGGTCCTTTCTTGTCCTAGTAAATCACTCATAATAAATGCTTGAGGTCAAAGTCATAGACTCAAGTTGGGTAGGTGATAAAATTTAGAACACTTGAAGTAAGAAGACGTTCTTCCAATAGACCCAAATGGAATATTTTATTCCATGTGGTTGGAGATGTCAGTGATTTTCTAGCTGTGGTCCTTGAACTCCTGATGGTCCCTGAGACACTTTCAGGTGGTCTATGAGTTCAAAACTATTTTCCTATTAAGATATTATTTGTTATTTTCAGTGTTAACATTGACACTGAGGTGGTGCAGAAAACATAGAGATGAAAGTGTTGGTACCAATGCTTGAGTCAAGGCAAATAACATTAGACTGGTCTATACTGTATTTTTTTACCACCACATACTCTCTGCTAAAAAAAAGAAACATCAGTTTCATTTAAGAAGGTCCTTGGTAAGGCAGTAAAAACGATCAATTTTATTAAATTTTGACCCTTGAGTGCAGGTCTTTATGTTGTTTTTTAAATATTCTGTTTACTAAATGGGAAGTGCACATAAAGCACTTCTTAATGAATATCACATGGTTTTCACCAGGAAAAGCACTAGTGTTTGAGTTGTGAGTTTAATTGGCCACTTTTTTTCCCCATGGAACATTATTTTTAATTAAAAGTAATACCTATAGATAAAACATAGCTATTTAGTTTTAGCTTATTTGGCAGAAAATGTCTCAAAATGAGGGTGAATTTATCCCTTCAAGAAAACCATTGGCCATTTATATTCACAAAGACAAACTTGAGCTCTCAAGCAAAAGTCCTAGAAAATTTGTATCCACCTCTCTAAGTATAGTAGCTTCCCAAAACATAAAGGCTTTTCTGATATCAATGGTAATGTTAATGACTATGTAGGGTTTTTTTATATATATTGTATAATAAATTATGTCAACATTTGGAATACTTAACATAATTTAGCAAGGTAATATTTTACAAATGGTCAAGGCATGATAATATAAAATCATGTGTGGCTAAAACATCCAAACAGCATATAAGATATAACAAATAACTTTAATATAACAAAGTTCACTAAATGGGACTTAGGAGGTGACCCAGGAAGAGGGTGTTCAAAATTCTGAAGGGTTTATGACTCTGCTTCTCTCTCTCTCAAATAAATAGATCTTAAAAAACATTAAGAGTAAAAGGGACAGGGAGCCCCAAACTTTGAGAACTACTGAGATATGTCATTGTTTCTCATGAAAAATGTAAATATAGATCCTTATTTAAATTGGGCAGTAGTCCTAATCAATAGGAATCATTTTTCATTTATCTCCATGCCAAGTTCAGAGGTGCATATTTGATTTGAAGGTGGAGTGATATATAGGACTCAAGCTAAGTATATGAACTGGGAGGACCTTGAAGTTTCCTGACAAGATTTTGTGATGCATTTTTAAGTGCATGTGGTTTTCTTTCAGATTCTTTACAGAGATTTGTGTCTTGTTACCCACTTTCTTGGCTCACATATGCCCATGCTTTCCTCTGTACATTGCTGCCATGAATGAGAAGATCAGACGCAGCAGCACCAACTCTACACTCCTTGATTTGCCTTTTGAGTTATTTAAAAATCAGGCTGATTGCATTATAGACGTATTACAATCCACTGTTTAAAAGACAGCTATGCAAGGGAAAATGTCCTTCCCAGGGTCATGAAGTCACTCTACAGCCAAGAGTTCAAATAAGTACTTCATCTATCTTCAAAGAAAATGGACAAATTATTGCAATCCAACCAAACTGTGAGTTCAGCTCTAAAAATAGCCTTTCTGGTGGCTGTATGAATTAAGATAAAACAATCCTTGCACATGTATATGTTCAAGGCTAACGAGAAGTACCATCTGTAGAGAGCTGGAATATTTTCACACTCCTCTCTATTATACAAAACAATAAACCCTCTCCAGCTGATTTATCTCATTGTGAAATGCAAATTGCCTCTAAAAGTCCTGAGGGTGCGAGAAGACACTTATCAAACAGACATTACGCAAGCATTCATAGAAACTATGCAGCCTCAGACTCTATTTTAGATGCATTAAGGACCAAAAAACGTAGGTGTGAACCTGTTCTGTGTAGCTATAATAATTATGGCCTGAAGTAGCTGTATTGGTTAAGATATGTAGATTACTCCACCACTCCCACTAACTTTTGATCTACTACACACCTGTCTCCTACCAAGAGAAGGAAAACCTTCAGAAGAGAAGAAAATAAAACACATTACGTGGGAGGTTTAAAAAGGCTACTCTAAATTATTAATCTGGTCTTTACTAGTCAGCTACATTTTATATGCCACATACTCAATATTACACACTCTTTTTTTTTTTCCTTGCTGGAGATTTGCACATTTGCCTGTGTGATAAATTGACTGTTGGTAACAAGTAATGCAAGTTCTGTGGGGTTAATGAACTTGAAGAATCCACATAAACTTTCATCCTGAAATTCACTCTTGCCCATGACATATGAATACCCAAACAGAAAACAAAACAAAACTAAACTAAACTAAAAAAAAAAAAAAAGAAAGAAAGTTTCACAAAAAAGTGTTCAGGCCTCAATTTGTATAGAAAGTGAAAAAAGACCGCAAATTTTATTAGAATAAAATTTAAATTGAAAACACAAAGAAAATATTAAAGTTTTGAAATAAAATTAACTGAAGATATTCTAAATAATGAAAAATCTTAGAGACCAATAACTTAACATGTGACTTTTTTATTTCCCATGATGCTTAGGTCTTAGTATTACACATAATAAAAATATATACTTTGGTATGTTTTTACTAAATAATGAAAGAACACCTTAAAATACATAAATGATTATCTTTTATTTTTTTATTTTTTTTAAGATTTTATTATTCATTTGACAGAGAGAGCACAAGCAGAGGGAGAGAGGGGGAGAAACAGGCTCCCTGCTGAGCAAGGAGCCCAATGTGGGAATCGATCCCAGGACCCTGGGATCATGACCCGGGCCAAAGGCAGCCGCTTAACCGACTGAGCCACCCAGGCATCCCAAATGATTATTTTTTAAAAGAAACAAAATAGAGATGCTGTGTAAGTGTAAACAGAAAAAAAAAAAAAAAAAAAAACGTCTGGTTTAGATAAAACCTTTAAATTCTGCTTTCTGGGGGAAATATTATTATGCACAATTATATCTCATCACGAGATTTCATTTGTTTTCAAAGGACCATTTCTAAAATTTGAATTTGCATACCAGCAAGCTAAATTTTACAAACCTTACACTGAAATTCAAGTCCCTTGTTCTACCAGAGAAGCAATTAAGGACCAATCATTTTTAATGCATCATAAATAATCTTCACACTTGCTGTTAAGTTAATTAATATAATCAGTAAAGCCAAATGCATCAAAATGAAGCTTATTTTGCAAACATGCAAAACGTTCTGCCTCATTGCCCCACCACCAAGATTAAATGACATTTTACTAACAACTTTTTCCAAGTTGAGTCCAAATTTCATTTTTTGAAAAAGATCACCTGAAACAACACAATGTATGTTCCAAATGATTAGCCATTGGAAGCAGTGCTATGTGTCTAGCTACCTAGCTAATACTCAAATGCACTAACCCAAAGTTAGAGAATTTGATTCCTAAAAATATAAACAATAACATCATTAAGACATCATAATGCATGTTCATTTATACCTCACGTCTGCCAGTGAGGATTTGAGTCTGTTTATAAACACTCATCTAGCAAATATATATATATGTGTGTGTGTGTGTGTATATATATATATATATATGTTATATATATATATATAAAGTTAGAAAATATATATATTAAAACTTTATATATAGAAAGAATATTTTTATAGAACTTTATTTATAGAAAAAATATATATAAAGTTAGCAAATCAGAAGTTGGAAATAGTCCCACACAGCCAGGCTTATTAAACATCTGCAGACCAACTGACACATTAGAATTTGGGACTTCAATACAATGTCGCCCAACCTGGTAGCATTTACACTAATCATCTTCCTAATAGTTGTGTTCTTAGGCTCATTCACTTTTTAGTGCTTGCCCAACTACTAGTGCTTACAGAGGGAGATAAACAACCTGAAACATTTTGGTTTCATAAGGCATCTATCCCATCCCATCCTTTAAAGTGCCTGTCTCCTCCCTCATCATTCTAGGCTCTCTTTTCTGATGTCCCAGACCCACATCCTGGCCCCAGTGCGTTTCAATCTCAGGACTATTTGTTGTAAATCATGATGAATTCTTGGGTGTTGAGTCTTTTCCCAGGGCATATCTTATTCACATAATTTGACCAGAGAAGCCAATATATTACCCCAGAACCGTTGGGCTAGTCTAAACTTCATTCTTCAGTTTTATCCATCCATTTGTGTGGTATCTGCAAATTAGTAACCAAGGAACCATTTTACAGTAATCACAAATGCTTCCATTGTCTCCAACTTTGAGACATGTTGAAACATGCCCTCCAACAAGATCAATTTCTTTTCCATTGAGTAAATGCAGAGACAGAATTTCCAAGAACAGACAGCAACATGAAAAGGGCTGACTGCAGTTTTTTTTTCCTCTTAATACCTAAATAATAATAATAATAATAATAATAATAATAATAATATTTACCAAAAGCAACCAAACCAGGAAAGGAGCATATATTGATACCAAAATCTCAAGAGGTGAAGTGATAAGAAGCAGAAGATTCTAGGGCGCCTGGGTGGCTCAGTTGGTTAAGCGACTGCCTTCGGCTCAGGTCATGATCCTGGAGTCCCGGGATCGAGTCCCGCATCGGGCTCCCTGCTCAGCAGGGAGTCTGCTTCTCCCTCTGACCCTACCCCCTCTCATGCTCTCTCTCTCTCATTCTCTCTCTGTCAAATAATAAATAAAATCTTTATAAAAAAAAAGAAGCAGAAGATTCTAGTGCAATCTGGGAAAGATGTGTGTGCTATCAACCTCCGACCTGTCTCTCAGAAGTGCTACCAAAATATAGTATTTTTGACTTTGGCAATTTTGGACTTAAATTAAAATCAGAGACTATGGACTGTGGACATGTCTTTCCCCACCCATTTTATTTGCCTGCAAAGAGGAAACAGTTCCTTGGGAGGGATGAGTCAACAGCAAGTGAACAGTTGGGACTAACTCTAACAAATCCATAGATGCAGGGCTCTACCCTGTCCTGGGGGAGGGACCTGGGTCCTGATTGTAGCTCAGCCCACCTTCCCTGACACAGGAAGAGCAAGAAAATTGAGAGGGGAGTGCAGAACATCTTTCCAAAAATAAAGCCAGGACTCAGCTTTAGTTAAGGGGTATAGTTTCTCCATCTCCCTGAGCCCAACTTCTATTACTCTCTGGAAAAATTAACTCAGAGAAAATAAACATGACTCAGAGAAGTTTAGGTGTGAGTCAAGGAAAATTCACCCACACTATATCGGAGCAAGCAGAAATCCAGACAGAGATTCATCCAAGGATGTGATAAAGGAAATCACATGGAAAATGTGCAAGCTTTCTGTCTACAAAAAAGAAAAGAAAAATTATACTTAGCAGATAAGTGAAGAACTTAGTCTATAAAAAAAAGTTGACAGAAGGCACCACGGACAATTCTCCATTCCTGCTTCATGCAATAGGAAATGACAATAATAAAAATTCATCAAATTAGAGCTCAAATCTTCAATTAAAAAAAAAAAACCTTAATAACAAAAAATAGTATATTAACCAAAAGTAACTGAAGACTAAAATCACACCATTAATGAACTAATAAGTATATTTTAGAAACAAAGGTGGAGAACAGACAATGTTGAATGAGGGGCGTAACGGAATGGTTGAGGAAACAAACAATAGTGAAGGCAGAAAGGTACAAAGATACAAAGAAGGGGGGTGCATGGCTGGCTCAGTCAGTTAAGAATCCGACTCTTGATTTTGACTCAGGTTATGATCTCAGGGTTATGAGATCGAGCCCCAGGTCAGCTCTTTGTTAGGCGTGGAGCCTACTTAACATTCTTTCTCTCTCCCTCTCCCTCTGCCCCCCACCCCGTTCATGCACTCTCTCTTTCTTTCCCAAAAAATAAAATAAAATAAAATAAAATAAAAATATCAATAATAATAATAAGTAAAAATACATTTTTAAAAAGATACAAGGAGGGGTGCCTGGGTAGCTCAGTTGGTTAAGTGTCTGCCTTCAGTTCAGGTCATGATCCCAGGGTCCTGGGATCAAGCCCCATGTCAGGTTCCCTACTCAGTAGGGAGTCTGCTTCTCCCTCTCCCTCTACCCTCCCTCTGACTTGTTCTCTCCCTCTCATTCTCTCTCTCACACTCAAATAAAGAAAAATCTTTAATTAAAAAAAAAGATACAAAGAAAGAAGACAATCATTATGGAAGATGGGAAAAATGTGGTCTAACATAGATTGATCATGGTCTTCAGCCTAGGAGAAGAAAAATAATAAAATGGAACATAAAGATTATACAGTCATAAACCAAGAATCACAAACTGGGAAGATGTATTTTTTTTAGAAGATGTATTTTTTGACTTGTGTTCTTGCTTTTTAAAAATTATATCTAGATGTTTTAATACAGATCATCCATGATCTGATTCCCCATGGACACCATCACTCCCTCTTGAAGTAACCCTGTCCACTTTATATGTTCCTGCTATGCACCAGCCCTTTGTAAGCCTGTAAGGGTATGACTCCTGACATAAAATAAGATTTCTGTGAACCTAAGGAAAAAATTAGTTGCATATTTGAATGGTACAAATTGTTAGCTCAGAAACAGAGCCTGATTAAATACTGAACTTGAAGGATTAAGAAAGAAACATTCAAACACCCAGGTGAAGAAAGCAAATCACTTACAAAGGGAAAACACAAAGATCAGAATAGTTCCAAATATTTTATACACATACTTGCACCAACATATGTATCCATATATGTGAATTTATATACATATATGATACATGGGCACATACATGTACACGTATATATATGCATGTATATTCAATGACAGCCAACAATGGCACCACATCCACAAAGTCTTGAAAGAGGGAAAGTTTGGCGCCCAAATGTTATACCCAAGAATGAATTTGAATTTAAAAAATATAAAATATAAATAAAATTGTCTTTCAAAACTAAAAGTATCCGTTAGGTGAACTAGCTACAGAAAATTGCATCATTAATTCTTCTTTAAAAAATTACTTGACAGGGGCACCTGGGTGGCTCAGTCATTAAGCGGCTGCCTTCGGCTCAGGTCGTGGTCCCCCGGTCCTGGGATCGAGCCCCGCATCAGGCTCCCTGCTCAGCGGAGAGCCTGCTTCTCCCTCTCCCTCTCTCTGCTGCTCTGCCTACTTGTGCTCTCTCTCTCCGTGTTAAACAAATAAATAAAAATCTTTAAAAAAAATTACTTGACATTGAAAACCAAGGAATAAATGAAAAAGCATTGATAGCTGTGATCAAGGGACTGATGCCATTCTCAGGCCCAGAGATAGTGGAATAATGCCTGGAAGAATCCTGATGGAAGGAAAATGACCTTTAAAAAAGTATATCCAGCTAAATTGCCCTCTGAGCCTAAAAACATGTCCAATTATGTAAAAGCTTGAGTAAGCAGTCCCTATGAGACATCAGTTACACCAAAACCAAACTTACACGGTGATAAAACCCAGCTAAGCACGACGTGAAATTGGTGATCGTAAGTGAGCTTGAACCCATTCATGTATAGAATTAAGATTAAACAACTGTGAATAGTATGGCTATAGTACAGAATCTAAACGTTATATATCCTGAAAATAGAAGAACAATACTTTAACTAGTAAAAGTGAGAGATGAAAGATGAGAAATTATTTTAAGAATGTTGTGGTACATTTTTTCCTTCTTTCCAAGCAGGGAGTCAATTGCCTTCATCTAAAATTGAAACATGTTATCAAAAGATGGCTTCAACCTCTTTATGTTTCCTTTTCTTTTATGTTTTTCTTTTCATGTTTTATGTTTTCTTTTCTCTAAATGTTTCTTTTCTCTCCTTAAAGATTTCGTATAGGAAGTAATGAAGAAATGGAATATGTTTATACATATAAAGCCCAGCAATGTCTCTATTTTTTCTTATTCCGTTAAATTTAAGAAGAAAATGAATTTTATCATAATGTTGTACAAGTAGTGTGAACTCATTTTTATAAAATGATTTCCATCTATACATTATTGTATTTGAGCATTGACATAAAAGTATATATGAAATAATATTCATCAAATTATAGCAATTTCTAAAAAATGGGATTCAGAGTAATTTTCTTTCTTTTTAACTTCTTTTGGTACTTTGAAATATTATTTAAATCATTAAAGCGAGCTTGGGTGTTTTTTTTAAAAAAAGCAATGAAATGACTTTGAAAAATAAGAATCAAGGCAAAAAAGTTTAGGTATTTAGAGTTAAAAAAAAAAACAAAACCTGAATTTCAGCTGTAGCATATCCAAATATCCAAAGTTTCAGGATCTTTTTATACAGCCTCAAAATAATAATATGTGGTAGAGAAAAGTTTTAGGCGGGGACCACTGTTTTCTCAGACATGATCACACACACACAAAAAAGGACAGACTCCAGCTGTCAAAATAAGCCACTGTAATTAGTTTCTCATGTTTTGATTCTTCTTGTATTAAAATCCCCCACCTTTTTGTTTTCTGGCATCTTGATATCTTGATATTAGCTGGTAATCTCCATCTTCTCAACCATTATTCTGTCATCTAACCCCCCCCACCACCACCCCCGGTTCTCCCATGACCTCCTCACCTAGTGATTTCTTATCTTCCCCTCTTCTTGGCTAGGTGTCTCTTAACAGTTAACCTCACCAGCTAAGTCCTGCTTTTTGTTCCAAGCACTGGTTCTTCCTAAATGCTTTTGCTGTGACTACGAAGATGTAAAGCATACCAACGCTGCAAAGCAATCCCACCCTTTATGGTGCTGGGTAAGTTAACTCATTAGCAGCGAGTTCTGAGCCTCTGGAAAGAAGATATACACACATTTCCCAGATACATGCTTTTAACTTGGCAGTCATTGAAAATGTATATATTCTAAGCAGAATTGTTTCACATATTAAACACACACACACGCACAATGGGGAGCCATTAAGGTATTACAGAGAAATATTTATTTGACTTCTAATTCTCCAAGTGATCTTCATGGGACAATAGGATCAGTAATCCCTATGTCTAGGCAATAAAGGGATACATTGTCAATACAGAATTTAAAAATAATCATAAAACCAACCAAAAAGTCAGCTTGCCTTTTTATTATCCCTGTATGTCAGCAGTTCAATAGTACATCAGTAATATAATTCTCATCCCTCCTGAGACAAACCACTCATGTCTCCCCTTTTATACCATTAGTATGAAGGTGGGGGTAAGAGTAAGAAAGCAAATCAGTATGTCAAGTTACAGAATCCTGTCTGTAATCAAATAGACAAGAGCTACTAAGTTTTGAGTTGTGCTGATTGAGAACCAACAGGTCGGGGATAAAAGAACCTGTGACTGTTTGAGACTCAGTCCTCAGTCAAGAATTCAACAGTGAGGAGCTCCACTTACAAAGGTTTTCAGTCCCCAAGAAGGACATATTTCCTAACACCCACTTTGGATGTGGCCAAGGGAAGTAATAGTCAAGGAAGAACCTTCTGGAGGGCAAAACATCTGCTACATAAAGAGAGGTATGCTTACATTACCAAAAGGAGAAATATGAGGTCATAGAATGTGCCTGTACAGTTGAAAAGGATAGATTTTAGGTTTAATGTTCTATACAGCTGTTGGATGCAATGGTTAGGTTTATATATAGTACATAATAGATATTGTATATGTTATATTAACACATAATAAATACGTAAATTGACCACATTTGTTAATTGTAATATAGATATTCTATGGCTTTATTCATTTTTTGTCCACTTGTTCTATCAGATATTGAAGTGTGAAAAAAAAAGATATTGAAGTGTGTTAAATTCTATTATTACCATGCATTTGTGTATTTCTCATAATTGTCAATTTTGCTTTATGCATTCTGAAGCTATGTTATTGTATATACATATATTTTAAATTATTATTTTTTTCTTTTTTAAAAATTTTATTTATTTATTTGAGAGAGAGAGAGCATGATTGGGGGAAGAGGGAGAGAGAAGCAGACTCCCTGCTGAGCAGGGAGACTGACTTGAGGCTCAATCCCAGGACCCCAGGATCATGACCTAAGCCTAAGGCAGCCACTTAACCAAATGAGCCACCCAGGCTCCCCTAAATGATTATATTTTCTTGGCTCTGTTTTCATTATAAAAACTTCCTCTTTGTTTCTAGTAATGCTTCCTGGCTTAGAATCTACTTGGTCTAATAGTAGCATAACTACAGCTTTCAATTAATGTGCATATGGCATATATTTTTCTATTCCTTTGCTTTCAACTTCTATGTGTCCTTATATTTAAGATGTTTTTCTTATCATTTGCATCTATGTGGCCTTTGGTTTTTATGTCTTTCAATAGGAGTATGTAGTCTATTTACATTTAATGTAATTAGTGTTATATTTGGATTTATATCTATAAACTTACTACTTCTTTTCTATTTGACCTGCTTCTTTTCTTTTCTCTCTCTTTTTTGGGAATTAATCATTTATTATTATTATTATTATTATTATTATTATTATTATTATTCCCTTCCTTCACCTCTCTTAGCTTATGAGTTATACATTATTTTATTCCTCTTCTGGTAGTTATTCAAATCTTAGCATATAAATCTTTGACTCACTTGAATCAAATAGAAATTATTTATTGTATCACTTCTCTTGTGATTCTAGAATCTTAGAACACTTTAACTGGGAATCTACAAATAAACTGGTAGACTAGTGGGATTGGCTAAGGAGCTTTGTAGACAGAAATTGTCCATTCCAATACAGCCAAGAAGGGATGACAAAGAAGAAACTGCTGTTTCCTTCTTCTACCAGGACATGCTGACTGTATCCTCCTGTACCAAAAGAAAAAATGACTTGTGAATGACCCCTCCCAGGCCACTGTTGTGCCTCAGTATCCACCGGGGCTTCCAAGCACCACTCTCTGTGTAGTGCACAACACTTAGCCCACTGAGGAACACAACAGGCAGGAAAAGTAATAGAGACCTATTAGTGGGAGTTAAGAACTTTGGCAGTATAAGCCCATTGTCTTCATGCATTAGTATCTGTGTGATAACTGCAGTATTAAGCTTTCTATATGAAGGATTATTGTTGCTTGAAAGTATCAACTACCACATAAGTTGCAAGTGGAAATAACAAATTAAAGTAAAAGGTTTCAAATTGTGTTTTCAAAATTGTATTCTTAGTATGAAACTATCTTTGAGAAAAACTGCATCAAAATGGGTAAAATTTTCAGTGTTTCCTCCTTTGGTGCATCTCAAGCAAAAACTGTTTAAAATATTTTAAAGGTCACAACTCAGTTTCAAATAAACACCGAAGATATTTTTTAAAAATAAGGGGAATTCAATGTCTTACAATGCTTTATCCTAATATGATCAGGCGTATTAGCCATTTTCCTGTTTAGTCTAGAATAACAAACAATACTGACTGGAGAAAATAGTTCCATCATCGGAACTATTTAACTTGTCACTAGTGAAAGCCTTTGAAAAACTGTAATATAGCATTTGTAAGTACGACCAGTAAAATTAGCACATGACTGTTTACTAAATTCTGAGAGCATAGCAGCAACTTTCTACCATAGAGCAATGTAATATCCTGAAAGACCTTAATATTTATCTGTCTACAACTCTGCAAACTTTTGATGTAAAGGGCTACATAATAGCTATCTTAGGCTTTGCAGTCTCTGTCACTATCCCTAAACTCTATTGTTTTGGCACAAAACCAACGACAGACATCTAAATGAATGGGCATGGCTATAATCCAATAAAACTTTATGAACAAAATCTTTATTATGGGCAACATATGGGATGTGTTTCCTTGTTTGCCAATCCCTGATCTAGTTCAGACTCCTCACTGAGCCACAAAGCCATCATGACTTATCTAAGAACACCCAAACACCAAGTTGCCCTATTATTCCCCCCTCATTAGAGAAACTTTCTCATCCTTAAAAAAATAATAATTAATTTCAGAAAATCTCTCTCTAATTTCTTCATTCAAAAATGAAAATAATGATAATAATAGAGCATACTCTGCCTTTCATAGGATATTTGACCCACTGGAAATTCTCAACGAATGCACATCAAGTGCTCTTGGCAGAGTACTGTTGTGGCATTTATGTAGGGACAAACCAAGCACAACCATGGTGACACATGAGTGTATACACGTCAGCATGGTTGTTCATGGAAACCTGGATCAGTGGTCCTTGGACCCACAGTGTCTTAGTGAAAAGGGCAGAGAGATCCTGGAGCAGTACTTTTGTTTTGTTGATAGCTACTAACCGCCTTACCTTTACATATTTTGACCAGACCATATCTAACTGAAATTATATTAGAATAAAAAGAATAAAAACTCAAGGGACCATTCAATAGACAAATCTAAAAAGTCAAAGTTTCCTGCACAGGTTTGTTGACAAACCCAACAGCTCCCAGATGGAGACCCCTTGCATGACATCTTCATCCACGATGGCTGAGGTTTCTGGGTCCCTGCTGTAGACCAAACACCACTGTAAGAACTTCATTCGCATGAGCTCACTTAATGCTCACACCACACCAGGAGGTCTTCATTCAGGTCTTAAACCCTTTCCTAGGCACCAGATTGCAGCAGAAACAGAGTGACAAGGTCCTCATTCTTGGGCATTGCATTATTACACAATTCATATATAATTCTGGGTGAGGTAAGTGTTATTAAGAAAAATAAAGTAAGGTAAGGAGACAGAGAGTGATAGGAGGATCTTTGGGAGGATGACCAGGGAAGTTGTCCCCTTCAAGCAGAAGTCTGAATGAAATGGGCGAGCAAGCTAGGGGCACTCCTGGAGAAGCACTTTCTAGGCTGTGAGAGGAACATGGACAGAGACCCTAGTATGGGAGATGTTTGGCATGTGTGAGGAACCACAGAAAGGGCAGGGATGCTTGAGATCGGGGAGAGCAAGCGAGACTCAGATGGTGCCCACACTGGGAGGGCAGAGTGTCCTCTGTCTGAGCTGCACTTGGGGTGTCCTCTCCAACTCCTGAAACAGTTTTCCTTGCCAGAGTCTCTCCACATTGGTTGTTTTCTGTGCTGGTAGCTTATCTGTTATGGTAAAGTTTCCCCTCAAGGACAACAACATTCCTCAGTTCTCATAGAACACCACTCTCCCTTACCCTCAGGACTTCTTTCTCTGGATATTTGTCCATAGGGATATTTCTCCTGTCTCAGGAAGGGGTTTCTCGTGGTTTGCTGGGTTGCCATAGCAAGTACCACAGGCAGGGGTTAGAGTAAGACATTTATGTCCTCCCAGAAAGGGAAACCCAAGACGAAGGTGTCAGCAGGGTTGGTTTCTCCTAAGGCCTCTTTCCTCAGCTTTTCTCACTGTATCCTCACATGGTCTTTCCACTGTGCGTGCATGCCCATTCTTGGCATCTCTCCATGTGTCCAAGTTTCGTTTTATAACACCAGTCGAGTTGGGGCCCACCTTAACAGCCACATTTTAACTTCATCACCTCTGTAAAGGCCTTATCTCCGAATGAAAATCACATTCTGAGGCATGGGGGATTAGGACTTCACCATGTGAATTCTGAAGGGACTCGGGGGCTTCCTGGTTCATGACCCAAACTTTCTGGAGTAGAGCTTGGCCCCTCTTTTCTGATGATTGGATACACTTTCGTTGTGTGGAGGATGACCAGATCCCCTGATTTCCCACACATCTGGCACAGAGTCCCATCCACAGCCTGTGTACCAAGGGACAGCCAGCCCCCTTCCAAGGAAAGTCAATTGACCTACACTTTTCCCAAAGGAAAGGACCGAGGAGATCTGATGAACAGACCCATCTGCTGGACTCTGTACTTCAGGAGGGGTCCGTGTTCTCCGGGCTCTGTCCCCTGTACTGAGTTGTATCCGCTGACTTTTATAGGTCCTCGATGCATCAGTATCAAATGAAAGGAAGCTCTCAACTTTATTCAGAGAGGAAACTGGGCAAATCACTGCTCCTAATTAATTTTGGCACCCTAGAAGAAACATGAATTTTGTCCCATGTATATCAACTTGCATCCATGGTTAAGGTTGGATCAGAGAACCTGCTTAGACCTCTAATGCTACTTGACAAATTATTTATGTTCTGAGATTCACTTGCCTCAATTAGAAATGGGGTGATAGTGGTTTGTCAGATTGAAGGAGGAAGGTGGAACAGATTCTGTTTGGGGGTATAGTCTTTTTGAGTGTCAATTCTGAGATGTATGGTTTGAACAGAAACTGTGGCATGTCCTTTCGATAAAAAAAAAAAAAAAATCAGACCCCAGTTGACATTCTGATGGCACTTCTACTCCTCATGAGGAAAGCCACAGTTATCTGAGCAGAAAACAACAAATTATCACAAAGGAAAAAAATAATATTTTAGAGAGAGTTTTTTAATGAAAGCACGGCGTCCATTTTACAGAATTCAATTCAAACATCAGGCAATACATCTCCCAACTGGAACATTAGTTCTGTGTTCCAGCTGCCTTATCATTACGTCTTTATTATGCCTCATCCTAAAGTTGCTTCCACCACGTCGGAAATAATTTACCCCTAGCCAGGTTTTAAATCAAGGATATCCATCAACTCACACTGGTTTCCAGAGACGATGTTATTTTAAATACAGGGGACCAGAAATAAATGAGTTGAAAATGTTAAATGCAGTTCAAATTCTTGTCACACCACAAGGAAAACATATTCCAAACCAAATTAATTTAGGAAGTAAGACATTCCGAAGCATCCTCCAATCAACGGTGGTTTGCCGTATTGTGATTGTCTTGATGAATAATGCAGCAGGCTGACAACTTCTCCAGTACATTCTCCAGTGAACAGGAGAAAGAGAAGATGATGTTCAAAGCCCGTAGCTCTGCAGACTTGACCAAAAGGGACACTGCTTGCGACAAGGTACCAAAGGGACAGCAGGCCTGAGCCAAGCCCTGGGGGGAGACTCTTGTGGGTCGTTCCATGTGTAACGTAGGTTCGAGTCCACCGATGCAGGCAGCCGGAGCCCAGGCCCTGACTGGAACTCTTCTGTACCCCAGCTCTCCTTTTGTTCCAATGGCACGTCTCCCAACAGTGCCTGACAATGAATGATGCTCTAAAACCCTGCTCTTTCACACCCTGTGGGTGACCTATAACTGTTCATGGGTCACCTTTGACCTGCGAACTGACAGTTTGATTTATTGTCCGGTGTTATGATTTATGAGTATCTTCTCAGAATAATTAACAGACAACAGGTGGTGGCATAATAATTTTGATTACCCAGCGGTTCATGAAACCACCACAAAGGTGACTTCATTTTCTGAATAAGAGAGGGACAACAGTTAGAAATTAAACAAAGAAATGCTTTTATGCCACAGTTTTTCAGTCTTTTGTCCCACACAGAAGACTTATTTAAGGGGCCTGCATTCCTCTTAGACACCAGGAAAAAATAAGGAACTTCTACTCCGTGAATATAAGAAGACACTTTTCATCGCCTTATGGGTAGAATTATTTTTCTTTCTTCCGTGAAGTCTTGATTAATTGAGTTATGTCAAACCTGTCAACCAGATCATCTTTTAACATCCCATTTTTGACAATGGCCCGTAGCCCAGAGAAGAATTGGTGGTCAAAGAAAGTTTGGGAACGCATTTAACTTTTTGTAAGTCTTCCTAATCTAATTCCACCAACTGCGCTTCTAAATATTTCTTCCCAAGTATGCAAGCAAAAACCAAGAATCCTCCCCAGCACAAAGCTGATTTTTTTTTTTTGTCTCTCTTTTAAAGCATACGAATAGGAATCTATTTTTTTAACTACTACTTTATTATGGTCTACACTAACTTTAACTTCCTTCCCCCTCTTTCACATTTGTGTGCTATTTTTCTCTGGCAGACATCACATCACTTTTATTCAAGCCAAGGGTGGCATCCTCATTAGAGATTTTATATTATAGGCACCTCACTCTCCTAGGGATTGACATTTATTTCCAAATGAATCCGCAGTGCATTTAGGTAAACACCTACCTTTAAGAATGCCTAATGCTGTTTTTTTGTAATACTAAATAAAAATCAAGTCAGGTAAGATTTATCCCTCATAGCTCTCCATTTAATCTCTGCCGAAAATGGACCTAAGTGTTACTAATGTAATTGAAGTACACAGGCCTCTGAATATGTAACAGTCCTGCCTCCCACCCAAATGCTAGGTGGTTGAGGACCTCCCGTGCATATGAAATGCAGTTTTGTACAGCGCCACAATAGTGATATTATGGGCTTATCATTTTAATTGACTTTTTGACATATAAAAATATTCCTACAATCCTGCTTTACATTATAGTTTAATAACAGCTTAACACACATCTATGAAATATTCATTCCCGTTACATTCAAATTTTAAAATATCTGATGGAGAGCCTGGTTAATAGATAAAGGAGAGTCCCTGGAATATTAAAGACACTTAGGTGTGCAGGTAGTGTCCTCCGCTGAAAAGGAAAACACGATTACCACGAGGATCGTAGATTTTTATTTATATTTTTAATTCAGAAAGATGCCCCTGAACCAAAATACAGCCAAGGTAAGGGCGATTTGGTGGCAGGTTTTTTGTTTTTTGTTTTTTCCTTCTACTGTAGATATAATCTCCATGTTTCTGTTCCATGAGCCTCACTGAACACAGCCCTATTGTGAAGAAAAATATCAGAAATACCAGATTTGTATATATATATATATATTTTAAAGATTTTTATTTATTTATTTGACAGAGAAAGACACAGCGAGAGAGGGAACACAAATGGGGAGTGGGAGAGGGAGAAGCAGACTCCGTGCTGAGCAGGGAGCCCGATGCCGGACTCGATCCCGGGACTCCAGGATCATGACCCGAGCCGAAGGCAGTCGCTTAACCAGCTGAGCCACCCAGGCGCCCCCAGATTTGTATACTTATGTGTAAAGGAATGGTCGTGATGAAGCCTGCAGATTCAGCTCCCACCTCAGCAAATGAAGTGCCACAGAAATGCCCACTGTGGTTGCTGTGTGTCTCCAATCTCCACCCACCCCTCCGCTTTGAAGAGCAAGTTGGGGAGAGAGTTTACTTTGAAAACCTGATACATGTGCGAATCATGAGGTAATTTTGTACTTTGTTCCCCATCAATTTTTAAATTAATTACCTGGAAGCAAGCAGCGGTTAATTTTGGCCATAGACATTTTGATTAGAAGCTTTGACCCCTTTTGCCTTTTGGCATCGCCTATACAATCCCGATGACATGCAGGGTAACCCTTGACACCTGATTCAACACAAAGTCACACCCCGGCCAGCCAGATCTTCCATATTCAGCAATCCTTTTGTTACAATGGGACAATTTCACCCACTTGCATCCTCCACTGAGAAACGCGGCCATCCCCTTAAGCCAGCCTGCCTCTGAATAAAACTTATTTCCTAGGGAAAAGAACCCCCCCCCCAACACACACACACACACACACACACACACACACACACTTGGTACCATTATTTCTGTTTTACAAACTTTACACCACAGCATCGTCCCATATGTTTGTGCAGCGTACAAGAAGGTTTCTTTAGAAAGCGCTGATGCTAATTATAAATTTAATTTGCATTTTAATTAGAACGGTAGCAAATTAAAAGCGTGGCAGCTGGAGAATTTTGAACGCTTTGCAGAGATTTGGTGTCAGTATCTCCCTGTTTTTGACTTTGCAGCCTTTCCCTTTTTCTCCCTCACTATCTTTCATTCACACAAGCACATTGGCAATGTTTCTCCCCTCATTCCTCACATTTGTATATTTTCCTATTCCTCCATTCCCCCCCCTCCCACCGCCACCCCCACCGCCCCGCCCAGGGATCAAGTTGTGAATTATTTCCTCTTTGTGCTGATAAGCGGTGTGCACTTGTCCTGTGCACAGGAATGACAGAGGGGCTATTTAGAGGGCTTTTTGAAAGCCCTTCTTGCATCACTCCGCGTTGCTCCCTGCGCCTGTCATACAGGTGAGAATCTAATATTCCGTCTCCTTGAAGAAAGGGGGCTGTTTGGACTCTTGTTGGCCTCTGTTTACCACAAATTTGGGTCTGCACAATGGCATCTGTAAATTACTCAAAATCTTGGCCACAGGTCTTTGGCAAGTTAATAAAATATTCAGCAGGCATCCTTCCTCACTCCTGCACATCTAAGAAAAGGCATTGTTCGGCTATACCTTTGGGCAAAAGCCCTGTGCTGTCAGCCCTCGAGCCTTTGGAGTAGCAGAGACGGTAGTCCTTGTGTTTCTCAGAGCTGTCTCTCACTTGGGATGTGAGCATGTCTGTTTTCAGCACTCACGTGAGCACGTTTAGTCAGTTCTGTCGTTTTCCCTATGTTGTGTCTCCATGGTCATTTTCCTTCCTTCTGTTCACTTCCCCCCACAGTGTCCTTGCTCAATAATTTTCATTAATTGATTGACAGCTCTGATAGACCCAACTAACCTCTATCTCACTCTCGTGTCTGTTTTTAAATAAGTACTTGTGCGTCCAATGACCTTGTCGCCTCATCAGCGATCAGAAAATGAGCATGCAGATATGGAAGGAGCTGATTAGCAAAATAAGCAATAGCTCTCATTTCTGGCTGAAGTCCACAGTGAGCAGTGACAACGAAACTTTGCCATTTTACATTTCTAAGAGCATCTCAAAATAAAGAAGCAATAAACAGGCGATGCTGAATCTCCTGAGCATCCATTCAAGTGTATTAGAAACGAGCCCCTGCCTATCATTTTGTCACCCCAATGGAAGAGGAATAAGAAGGTGTGGGGTGTGTCCCTCAACAGCTTGGGAGATGAAGATGCCTTGCCATCACCCACATCACTGGCCTCATTAAACCTCAAAAGCCAACAGTTAAGTTTGGGGAAATTATTCATCCTAATAGGAAGACATGAGCAGCTTGTTTCTACCGCATTCTGTGTGTGTGTGTGTGTGTGTGTGTGTTTACCTTTTATTTCCCCTGCGTATTCCTCATTTAGAGGTATGCTGGATATATCAGCTTTTAGGACCTCCTGTTAGTATGTAACTGGCTCTATACTCATCCATGTAATGAGCAGGAAAATGTACCTCAACATCATCTAAATCCAACATGTTAGTTGTTGTAGTTAGTAATAACTAAAATAAGATCAAGGAAGGAAAGCAATCCATGCGTATTAGTAAAATATACATATTGGTCTGTTTGAAAGATGCTGATTTTTACCTAAACCAATAATTATATCTTATGAATGAGACTGAATTGGAAAGTTACTAATTAGTTAATAAGAAATCACATTTTACACACCGAAAAAAAAAAGACACATACAAATAATTAAATTCATAGGTTAATTCCAAATAATATTCAGTTGATGTTACAACTCACTTTACTTAATTTAACAAACATTGATTTTACACCTTTCATTTGATGGGCTTTGATGATGATTTAAAAGTGACTTATGTCAGGGATGTTGATAAAGGTGGAATTTCCTGAAGGAGAAAATATTATATAAATACCATCTATACTTTATGCCAAGTTTTGGAAGCTGGAGAGAGTTACATCACTGAATAAACTATTTTATTCATTATTATAAGCTCAATTAAGATAACTTCAGAGATAAGAAAAGGGTATCACGAAACTAAGGACTTTAAATTTGGATCCCAAGAGAGTTAGAAAAGAACAAGATAGAATTAACACTTTCTTTAAGCAGAAGGGGGAATTGATAAGGTGTGCCAGAAATAACATTTTAATGATGGCAAAGGTGTCTGAGATTTTCACAGTTTGGTTTTCTGATAATTTAAACCTCATTGTAAAGAATGTATTATATCTCTAAGTTAAACAGCTTTGATTAAAAGTAAATTTGCTTCTTTAATTTGTAATTCTCATTTGTCTGAGAATTCAATCTCCAACTTTAAAAAAACGGAAGTATCTGTGTGATACTGGCATTTAAAAAATGTTAATAAGCATATTGCCATCAAAGAGTAATTGTCTAAAATAGTAGATAATGGTATGCAAAACGTTGGCCATGACTTACCCTAATTAAGTAACACGATTACAAGGCAAAATAGTGAAAATAAAAGTTCTAATTTCCCTGCCACCGTAGCACCCACCACTTGCCTTATTGTAAGCCCAAATGTACCCACTGTGGCTTAAAACTGTCCATGTCAACTCCATGGCTCTCAAAGGAAACACAGATTTTTGGTGGCATTTTGAAATGGACAATACACTTTTTCCGAGATAAGTCTTTTTCATTGCCACTTTGGAAAGGTTTAGTTTTTCTTCGTGTAATTTTTTGCAGCTGTACAAAACACTTTCATTAACCCAAGAATGGATTATTTGGAGTGCTAATTAATTGATTCTTCAAAATGCCAATTGACACACTCCCAGGGAAAACCTGATCTAAGCAACTATGTTAATCAAGCTATTGTACTTACGGTTCTGCCTGAATATCAGACCATCTGAAATGAGGGGAACTTTGCCATTACTCGCCTGGCCCTCTCGTGGGCAGCTAATTAATATGAGCTGAATATGACAGTTGTACTTCTCCGTTCACCGTACCGCCTGACAATGACTCTATAAAATTACATTTCAGCTAAAGAATGGAAACAGTGTTAAATACCATTATTTGCCTTCCTTTGATGTCTCAGAGTCATTATGAAAGCAATTACAGCAGTTTCTCTGTCTGTATGTCTACGGGGTATTTATTATCTGTATCTGTCTGAATCCTTTGCCAGGTGGAGAATATATGGCATATTAAAAACAAGGGAATTCAGCCACAATTATCAGGATGGGAACAGAGAAAGAAACAAAATCAGAGTTTTGCAGATGATCCTGCCAGAAAACAGTAATTTAATATTAAAGCCTGGTGGTCTGGGGAAAACTTGCAGGCTCTTTTTATTTATTTAAATTAAAAAAAAAATTCTCCAGGTTCACAAAGCTCATGAATCTAGGGCAGAATTAATTAAAACCAATAGGGAAATGGAAAACACAAAAACAAAAGGAAAGGAAAAAAAAAAAAAAACAATTCAAGGCAGCAGTAGGAAACATATTTTGCTTCTTAATTATAAGTGGATATTCTCCCTTTCAACCAGTCCTTTCCTAACCAACTGGTACAATCCACAAGATAGATGTTTTTCCCCCCAGATAAAATTACCTGTGGTGTTTATCACACACGGGAGTGACAGACACGAAGAAAGCCTCAGTTTTCCAAGACTTTCCCCACACTGTTGGAATCTGGTATGATTCAGACACATCCATGTGTATCAGGAGTCCTAGCTCCTCCCTACCAAACGTGCCTCTGGATTCAAAGGACACTTCTGATTGACAAACAAGGTGTGGATGCTGACTGCCCCACGGAGGAGTTTTTTCTCCAGGACAGTGTCTGTGGACTGGCCTCTATATGATTCAACTCAAAGAATATTGATTGTGTGTTCCCTATGTGATCAGAGTTCCGTGGACATTGGGGAGAAAGAGAGATGAAAAAGGGGTATGGGATGAGGTCTCTGTCTTCATGGGACTGTGGGAGGGAGAGAGAGAGCCCCGCTGGTCTTGAGCCCAGCATTGGGCATTATGGCGTTTCGTCTATGTAGCAACCATACAAGATAGAACTTATCATCTCCATTTGTAGATGAACAAACCACAGTGTGGGAAGGTGAAACAATTTGTCCGAAGTCACACTTGTCTGGATCCAAAGCCTGTCTCTCTCCATGAGCCCACACTCTTCCAAATGCCCAAGAGAACACTGGGAGGCACAAGGGGTGAAGAAGGCACCGAGTGCTGCCAGCTGGGAGGCGTAAAGGGTAATTTAGAGGAAGATGCTGGAGAGAAGATTCTGGGAGGACTTTTGACTTGCACTGGGTCTTGCAGATGTGAAAGCATTTTAGTGAGGAAGGGGTGGGTGTCCCAAATTTCCTCTCCTCCAGGATTCTCAGTTAAGACACAGAAATGATCTCTTGTATAATGAAAATGAAAGACAGACTTTGTGATTTGGAAAATATCACATAGAGATAAGTGCTGATTAATATTACTGACTTGAGCAAGAATGACGTTGAGACAGGTGGAGATAGAAGAACCAAGATATATTGAGAGGCCATTGAAGAGATTCGCAGCTTAGAAGGAAGGGTTGGTTTGCTTGATGTACTGTGTCCATAAAGTTTTGGCCGTGCATGTCCCGGAGAGAACAGGATGTCTTTGGGTGGAGATGAGCTGAGGCAAGGTTGCTAGGCAAAGAGAACCAAAAGCACTCCATGTACTATAACGAAGAGTTTCCTCACTCAGCTACAGTGAGTGATTCTCTTTTTCCCCTTCTCCTCCCTCTGCTGCTTCTTTTCTGGCAGTACATTGGAGAAGTTAAACCACCATTCAGAGCAGGCAGGATGCTCTAACTAACCATGCTGCTTCCAAGAGCCCATCCCCCATCCCGACTGCTATCTCTGCTTGCAAATATAACATTGTTTTGACTATTGCAAAAACAAAGTCAGTCCCTGAGACCTTTAACAAAGGGGCTTAACTGGACACAGGGCTGAATATAGAGTTGAGATGATATAACCTGGAGTCAGAGAAAATCCAAAATTTATTTACAGAGAAGGCCCTTGGAAACATTTCATTTTTATGCCATGTAATTTCATCTCAAAAAAGATCATAGTGTTGGTCATCCCAATACATACAAAGACTCTGGATACGAATTGAACCAGGTTTCTCTTTTGTCTCCAGAACAACACCGAAAAAGTTTATATATTGTTCAAATATGTAATGGACTATTTCTGTATATCTGTATTAATATATAAACAATCAAAGTAGAAAACCATTTGCATGGAGAGAAAATGGCAAAGAGCAGCAGGGTGAGAGCCAGCTGGGTTCAAAGTCAGATCTTTCGATCTCTGCACATCTCCATTTTCCCCCCTTAAATAGAAATGTCATTTGCCTTCCATGGTTACTATGCTGCCCTAAGTAAAATAAAACAGAGCCATTACCTAGCACTGTATCTGGTACATAGCAGGTGCTCAATACATGTTATCACTTTTCTCTTTCACTTTCACTTTTTAATTGCTGTACCAAATTTTATTTTGGGTAGAAGAAGAGATTGGCATAAAAGCTGCTAGTAACAATAAAAGCTGGGAACTCCTTCAACAATCTCAGCTTTAAAAAATGTCCTTTATGTTTCTTTTATCAAAAATTCAATTCTTCCTATAATCAATGACAACTTTTGTTTTTATAAGGTTTAGTCATCATTAAATCATTAGGAGAAAAATCCTTCAACATAGATAAGTCACGATGGGCTATGTTATGCTACAGTAACAAACCATTATTTTTTTTAAAGATTTTATTTATTTATTTGAGAGAGAGAGCATGAGCGCACAAGCTGGGGGAGGGGCAGAGGGAGAGGGAGAGAGAGAAACAGGCTCCCCGCTGAGTGGGAGCCCGACACAGGGCCCTATCCCAGGACGCTGGGATCATGACCTGAGCCGAAGGCAGATGCTTAACTGACTGAGCCACCCATGTACCCCAGTAACAAACCATTATTAAAAGCAATTACCCCAAAATCTCAGTGTCTCAAAGCAATACCAGTTGGTTTCTGATCTCTGTCTGCAGGCTCTGTTCCATGTTGTCTCCTGCTGAGGACTTGCAGTGTTCCTTGTCCCTGTGGGAGAAGGGAAGAGAGCTAGAGGGTCACCTGAGTCAGCCTGAAGGTGACTCATGTCACCTTTTCTCATAGCAAATGGGCCAGTGGTCACACGGCCCATCCAACTCCAAGACCCCAAGTTCAATCCTACCATTTTCTCAGAAGGAGAAGACCTGGACATATGTGGTGAATTGCATTACTGGTGACTACAGTGGTCTTAGAGGACGTGTGTCTCCAATCCGTTCTAATAAATGTCATTTATTGCACTTAAAATTGAACAGAACAGACTGAAAAATCAAACCACTCCTCCTCTAGGACTGCAAACACGTCTTATAATACTTTCCTTTAATCCACTCAGTACCAGGTGGTCCTGATTTTCCAGCTAAGTTTTTCCTTTGAGACCAGGTTTACCCCAGACCCCTTCGGCACTGACTGCAAGCTCAGGTAAAAGTTCCTCTCCTGGCTACAGCTAGCACTCCCTTTTGCTCCCCTGATCAATAATTCTAGCTACAAAAAGCATCAAACATCTCTAAGACATCCCAAAGGCATGCGTCGCCAAAGGGAATAAAAAGCAAATGCTGCATAGATTAATGTTCTCCTTAGGCTGCCCCGATACCCTTGTAGGGCCTGGGGCCTACAAGAGGCCAGTGGTGATTGGGATGCTTAAAATTATAGAGCTTGAACAACATTTCTTTATGAAATAGCTTTTTGAGTCTCTAGAGAAAGGAATTCTAGTTCAAAGAGTGACAGTCTCCAGTTTCACAACCTGCGTTTTCTCACCAAGGAGGTGAGAAAGGACAAAGGAAAAAAAAAAGAAAAAAGAAAAAAGAAAAAGAAAAAAAAAGGAGAATGCTACCAGGGATCCTGAAAAATCTGTAATAATAACAACAACGTCTTATTAAGATTGAAATAAAGCAAATACCTGGTGTTGACAAGGGTGTGGAGAGGGCTGGCACTCTCTCATCCATTGCTGGTGATAGCATAAATTGGAAAAATCTTTCTTGAGGGCAATTTGGAAATATGTAGTAAAATCCTAAAAAAAAAAGAGAGAGAGAGAGAGAGAGAAAGAAAAAAGAAAATCCATGCCCTTTCTCTCAGTAATTTCACTTTTAGGACTCCATCTTAAGGAAATAATCAAAGAGATGTGTCTAAAGGTATCTTTACATAGATTATCATTGTATCATTACTTAAACAGTGAAATTAACTGGGTATATAATAGGGATTCAATTAAGTAAGTTTGAAATTTGAACTATAAACCATTGAAAGCCATGTATCTGAGTATATTTCTATATGAGCAGGGAGAACAGACTGGAGGGAAACCAAAAATGCTAAAGATAACAGGATATAAGACAAGACACAACATTAAGATAGGATTAATTTGCACTTTTTTGCTCATTTTTTCTTGTTTCTCTTTTTTTTTTGCACATGTAGATTATTTGGAAAAAAGATACAAACTAAACAAACAAAAATAAACCTTCAATACTAAAGGTATAAATACTAATACTTTGGTAACCCCTTAGAGTTACCAAAGTAGCTCTGAGTACATATGCTTTCTCATCTGCTGTGTCCCAAAACATACATGGGGTGGATAAGGAAGTACAGATATTCTCATTTTCCCAAAGATAAAGATTAGATCCAGAGATTTTACACAATATCTTGAAATAGTTCTGTAACCACAGCTGGCCTGTGTAAAAACCTGCAATTAGAATCAGTGTCTAATGATACAATCTAGGTAAACAGTCTGTAAATTAATGACAACATACATTTAAAAGTGAGCTGAGGCAGTAAGATACTTCAATTTCTTGTGTATTAAGTTATATGTACTTTAATTTTAAAACATCAAATTTTAGTTAGCATAAATCATGTGAAGATGTAAAATATGACTTTTTTTTCTTTAAGGGTTAAGATGTTGCTAGACCCAGGAGATAGGAACAAATTGTTAATATATCACTTCTTTAGAAGAAACACATTCTGACATTTGTTAATTAAACTTTTCTTAAGGTTTAATGCATTGTCAAGATAGGACATATTTTCAGGAAAGCCTTGTGATCTTACCAAGCTTTAAAATAATCCAAAAGCTAGTTTTGACATTCTACCTAATGTAGATAAAAGAGTATTTTAAGCTCATGCAAATCTAAAGAAACAGGGAAATTTGATTCATCCTATTAATTAGTAGGTAACAACATAACGAGAGAGAAATCTTGCTTATTTTCTTCTAAAAGGATGATTAATGAAGGTTTAAAAGCCTTTTTGATTTTGCAAAGTTAATACTGTTTAATTATATGAGGTTAAATTTATACCATACCATATATTTTATTTGGCGGAGATGGGGTCAAGAAAATTGCAATGTTTTGCGAAGATCACCTTTTGCACTTTTCCGATATTGAATAAACATGGCAATTATAAATTATAAATGCTGGCAATATTTAAGAGATTCCTTGTGTCTTTTAATTTTATCTTAAGAATTTCTTCCTGGAGACCACTCATTTTCGTGGGGTCATCCTTCTGTTCGATGAAATGAACTGAGACCAAAGTTAAGGATAAAATCCATACACTGGACATTATCGGATTACAGTAAAGGTGTTATCAGAACAAAAGCTTCCTACAGTTTGTGTAAATGTAATTAATGTGAGTGGTTTGGTGGAGAAGTGGATAAAGCACTATTTGCTCAGGCTTATGAAGAATCTGGGAAGCCCCGGCCTGTGGTCATTTTCCAGAAGGCAGCGTGGTAGGGTGGACAATGAGCTATGGAAAGCAGCATGGCTTCTTACCCTGCGATCTTCAGCCAGTGTCTCAAACTCCCTGTCCCTCTTTCCTCATCTATACAACAGGCCATAGCACAGACTGCACCGGATCTTTGCATTGAGTGAAGGTGATAATGCACGTAAAGGGGATGGCACATTATAGGCATTCCTCTTTTTTTTTTTTTAAAGATTTTTTTTATTTGATAGAGAGAGACACAGCGAGAGAGGGAACAAAAGCATGGGGAGTGGGAGAGGGAGAAGCAGGCTTCCCGCTGAGCAGGGAGCCCAATGCGGGGCTCCATCCCAAGACCCTGGGATCATGACCTGAGCCGAAGGCAGACGCTTAACCATCTGAGCCACCCAGGCGCCCCTAAAGGCATTTCATAAATGTGAATTTCCTTCCCTCTTCCTGCCCCCTTAGCAAAATATTAGGCCGTCAATATTCTGGTATCAAACACAGTGGCTATAATCATCCAAAGATAAAGCACATCTTAAAACTGGCTAAATTGGAATGAAATATTTGTCTGAACTGATCATTATAAATAGATGGAGCACATGTTACAAAATATCTAGACATTTTGTGTACTGATGGCTTTTTTACAGAGGAGAATGGAAATTGGGTGGGGGGAAGGCACAAACTAATAATGAATATCTATGTAAACTATTAATTAGAGGTCTGATTTGGGGTCAGTCCCTCGAAAAAGTTACAGAAATAAAACAAGGTTTATTTCTTCTCTGGATTCAAATCCGATTCTACAACAACAGAAAACGTAAAAAAGGAGTACTGACCTCCAGATCCTAAATGAAATGAAAATACCCAGTTTAAATCTTCGTTTTGTGATTAGGTAAATGCTGCATGGTGCTGGCCACATTACTGAAGGAAGTGACTTCTAATCCTGGAGTCTCTCATGGGAAATTGTCTTGCTGGCAGATTCAAGATGTCTAGTCATTCAGCCACCAAAGTGACTTCACCACTGGAGATGAAATGACAGAGAATGCTTGAACTTCACCTTCAACTCTCTACATAAAACTTAGAATAGTAGGTGTGCCTGGGTGGCTCAGTCAGTTAAGCATCTGCCTTCAGCTCAGATCATGAGGCCATGATCCCAGGGTTGCATTGGGCTTCCTGCTTAGTGGGGAGTCTGCTTCTTCCTCTGCCCCTCCCCTTGCTCGTGCTCTCTCTTGCTCTTTCTTTCTCCCAAATAAGTAAATAAAATCTTAAAAAAAAAAAATAATAGAAGCTGCTCACACTTCTTTCAGTGTCTAAAACACTTACATGTGTTTTCTATTTGTCAACAAGCCTGTACAACAGTTATTAAGTGTCATGAATTTCCGTTTTAAGAAACATGGGACCAAGGCTCAAAGATCTAAGGCTATTTGTTCAAGGACTACTTACTGATCCATGGAACTCAATATATAGGCAATTTATGATCCTGGATTGGAATCTGGATCTAAAGCAAAGGCAAGAAAATGCTGAGAAAAAAAAAATGAGAACATAGAGAGTTTTGCTGCCATTGGATTATGAGTTCCAGAGGCAGGGTGAAAGGGTTCAGGCAGTTGGGAATGGCCAGAGAAAGGGCAGGGGAGGGGGATTTGTGGGGATTCATGACAGTCAGACTGTGAACAATGAGGAGTGGGGGACATAAGGGCCAGGGACTTCTGGGGCGGGAGGGCAGCGCTGAGGATGAAGAGCTGAGTGAGACAGTTCCACATGGACCCAAGGCAGACATGGTGGGTAGGCTACAAACACAAAATAATGACATTATTGGGACATCTGGGGACATGAGAACATGGACTACATAGTAGACTTTATGTAGAAAGAGAGCACATACAAATTAAGTAAAATGTTAATAATCCAGAAATCTCGGGCGCCTGGGTGGCTCAGTTGGTTAAGCGACTGCTTTCGGCTCAGGTCATGATCCTGGAGTCCCTGGATCGAGTCCTGCATCGGGCTCCCTGCTTGGCAGGGAGTCTGCTTCTCCCTCTGACCCTCCCTCCTCTCATGTGCTCTCTCTCTCTCATTCTCTCTGTCTCAAATAAATAAATAAAATCTTTAAAAAAATATATTATAAAAAAATAATCCGGAAATCTCAGTGAAGCCTATATAGGTATTCATTGTTCTATTCTTGTAACTTTCATGTTGGCTTGAAATATTTTTAAAATAAAAACTCAGGGGACAAAGAGAGAACCTTATGGAACCAAGCAAGAGGTCCACTTGGCGTAAAGCAGAGCCCGTATTCAGTACCAAAATTGATCAGCAGTAAACCTCTCTAAGCTCCTTTGCTTCCCAAAGCATCTCTCACAGGATGCAATAAAAAACAAAAACAAACAAACAAAAAAAAACATGGTCTTGCCTGCAGGCTGGGCTGCTCTGAATTCCAACCCTCCCTCTGACGATCCTCTCCAGGAGAGACATCTGTGGGGTTTGGTGCCCTCAGTCTAAGCCTCAAACAGTTCTCAACATTCTTGGACTTTACCCCTTTGACATCTGTGAAAACCATGAACCTTTCTCTGCATGATCTTCTAAGTACCAAAATAATAATAATAATAATAATAATAATAATAATAATAATAATAGATGGGATTAGAGAGGAAAATGATTATATTTAAATATAGTTTTATAAATATAATTCTAAAGTATAGTAGAGCAAGTATGAGTTTCTTTATTGATGCATTAAATAATAAGAGTTAGCCATGGGTTTAATAACTACCATGATTCGAAATAGTGATGAGCGTAAACTGTATGTGGAGAGATCTACAACTACAAAGAGATATAAAAATATCAGTGGTTCTTATTGATGACAAAGTACAGATAGTGCTAAAACTATCATTCAGAGTTGAAAGTAATGATATATTTCTGGTTGTCATTACTGCCTGTCTAAAATGACAGACAGACCTCAGGCTAAGAATCCTGGTAAGGAGATACACATGAGCCAAGCTCTGTGTTGGATTTACTAGGACCTCCTACAATTATTTTCTGTGACTCTGAGAGTTTTGCCAGCTGGTTGTTATGGTCCCCTGGTGTCTTGTGTCCACTGCTGAAGACTATTATACGACATCATGGTGCATTTTCATGACCTTCTCCAAAAGCCATAAGAGTGGGGCTGTGTAACTATCCATCTTTGCAGCACCTATTATCTGGCCCTCAATATATCACTTATAAAGTTTTTGAAGATAAATGCTGTATTTTTAGGTCTTATCTGTATTTCATGTTCAAATTAAGATCTCCATTAGTACCTGCTCTCCAAAACCTGTTTCAACTATACCAACTAAACAAATCAGGCTTAACTTCGAACCCACTTTGATGATTTTTTCCGAAATATTATAAATTAAATTTTAGAAGTCTTTCTATTAAGACTTCTCATTTATAAAAAGAATAGTTAAAATACAGAACATTCACCTAGCTTATTCAATGGACAGTGAGAGGTTCAGGAATTCAGTTCTATCATGTGTTGACTTATCATGCTAAGCCTTGAGATTGAAGGCTATCCAAACTCTGCCCACTTTATTTAGATTCCACCTCATTTGGGTGGCTTCCAATAAGAACATAAGGAATGATGTAACTAGAAAAAAAAATAAAAATAAACGTGCATAAGAAAAAAGTAGTCCAGGTAAGGAAAAAATAGGAAAAAAAAATTATAAGAGATAGTTATTACAGGCAAGCCTCCAAGAGATCATGTGAAAAGAGATCGATTGTCATTAATTTTAGAAGAAAAATTGAAACTTCCAGTTTACACAGGAAGTCGGGTTTTTCTAAGAAGTGAATGTCAAAGTAGTTGCCCCAAGGAACCTTAGAAAGGAGCACTGAATGGTGACGAGGACAATATTTTCAGCAACATTCTCATAGCAGAGAATGGAAATGGGGTAAATATAGCTGATCTTGTCATATCCTGATGACTTGGCTGTGATAAGAGTGTGAGTTCTAATGGACTCTTTTTTACCACATGTGAATTTCAAATCAATCCCTTTGGGCACTGGGGCTGGTAAGGTCTTAGATAGTTTTCAATGATCCCACCTCATAGCATGCATGTCCTTGTGTGATCTTCATCCCTTGAGAGTGGACAGGATCTGTGACTTGTTTCTAACCAATAGAATACAGTGCACTTGATGAGATGTTAACTCCCTGAAAATGCTACATAGGATTGTAACTTCCATCCTGCTTGCAGACTTTTGACTCTCTCCCTTGCTGGGTTTTATAGAGTAAGTCTTCTTATGGAGAGGTCCATTGGGCGAGAAACCGAGAGCAACCTCCAGGCAACAGTACTGAGCAAGGAACTGAATCCTTCCCATAGCACATGAGCTTGGAGGTGGATCTTTTTATAGGAAAGTCTCAAAAGGTATCCCGACTCTGACCAACATCTTCAGCAGTAGCCATGCCTTGGCCAACACCATTACTATAACCCTGTGAGACCTTGAGCCATGCTCAGATTCCAGACCCACAGAGACTGTGAGGTCATAAATACATGTTGTCTTAATCTGGTAAGATTATAGTAACTTCTTATGCAACAAATAATATGCAACACACAGTAAATAAGACACATCTTCAAGGTATGTAAAGCAGCGTATGTGCTTATGCTAGGCTGAATGTACAACTCAGGTAGTGCTTTGGAATATCAGGTAGTGGTTTGTTTTAAGGTTGTGGTCACCTTTCAAGCTTTTCATTTTGACATCTCTCTCTCTCATTAGTACAGATGTCAAATCACAAGCACATGGTTTATATGTGAATAACTTTTCCATGGACTCAGAATTAGATAAAATGTGTGTGTTCAGGTAATTAGAAAGTCATAAAAACATAAAAACGGAAGGGAAACGTGTGTATTGTTGGGCTCATGACAGGCGCCTTGGGAAAATTCCACTAGCTTCTTCAAGCCTCTCCATGTAGTTTGTCACACAATCCAAGAAGAACCAGTGTGTTTAAAAGAAATATGCATACATATTCACAGGGGAGCTGGGGCTCGTGAGGATGTTCAGTACAGAGAATGATCTGTTTTGGAATAAGAGCTCTAGAGACTGAGAAGTGGGAGAAAGAAATTCTTCATTTGGTTATTCATTCAACAAATAACTTTTGGTTTGGCTTCCAAGAACCAGGCCCTTCTAGATGGTGGAGATAAAGAAGGGGGGAACCTTACCAACAAACTCACAATCTAGCATGGATAAGAGCTCTGATGCGGTCTTGTAGAAATAGATCCTAGCTTATACTTTACATGCATTGGCTTATTTGATTCAGAAAACAAAAGCCTGATTGAAGTTTAGGAGTCATAGAGCAAGCAAAGTGCAAAGCTGGAATTTGATCCTGAGTCTTCTGACTTTAGAAATTGCTTTTGGCCCCGTTACTGTCTTCTGGCTTAATAAGAGTCTCTCACCTTACAAAAGTTATCATGTTATTATAAAACATCTAGAAAATATGAGCAAATAAGTGGACAAAAACATTCACTTGCTCTCACTGCCATTTCTGTACAGCTATCATTTTGGAACATTATAGGTATTTTAGTGGACAGATGGACAGATAATTATCTATGTGAGCCTAGTTGGATAAGCAAGTTGTGTTTGATTTTCCAGGCCCTTTGAGGTTTCTCACTTTGAAGGATTTTTGCTGGAAGCTACTTAAAATCAGCAGCTCTTCTGACTCTCTTAAAAGCCTAACCTCATAGAAAAGATGATGTTTCCTTATCCCATAGAAAGAAAGAAAGGGGTTATCTTAACTGATCAAAAGGAGAAAGGAGCACTTTCTAGATAGTTAAGAGATTAAAAAAAAAAAGCAATGGATCCTACTTAGGGGGGCGAGACACAGTGGTGGAGATGGGGAGCCCTCAGAGAAGGGAAGCTGTGGGGTTCACCAGAGAGGGTGAACCCCAGGGACAAGGCCAACCCCAAACATGGCACAAAAACTAGAAGCACCTCTGCATCTAAGGGACCATGGGGTCATGTGCCTTGGCATACAGCATGGAAGAAATAGCATTTGCCTGAGCTAATGAACTGTGACAAATGACCTGAGGGATCCTCCCAATAATTTGGGTCTCCTTAAGATCCCGGGATTCCTGCACAACTCTGAAAAGGAGAAAACTCCAGTTATGGATGAGAGAAAATATTCTAAAAAAAATATTCTGCATTCTTGCACTGGGGGTGCTGGGAGGCAGATGGAAAGAAAACATAACACTTCTGACATCCCTGACTTTATGGACTAATAGCCACAAAATCCATGCTTGCTCTGCCAGCTCTGTAAATATTAATTCAGAGAGTATGACCTAGTGGACACTTTTAAGGGATACTAAGACAGATAAGGCAGGATCTCTTCACTTGTAATCTATTGAAAAAAATCAAAAATAAATAAGCCTTTTAAGAATTGTATATATCAAGTGTCCAATGAATCCAGATGATGCCTTTCTCAATTTTGCAAGTGATAGTCAATCAGTTAGGCTTCTCCAGAGAAATAGAACCAGTAAGACAGACAGACAGATAGATGATAGATAGATGATAGATAGATGATAGATGATAGATAGATAGATAGATAGATAGATAGATAGATAGATAGATAGATAGATAGATTGATTGATATAGAGATGAAGAATTATCTTAGGGAACTGGCTGATGTGATTGTGGAATCTGGCTGGACAAATCCTAAATTTTAGGGCAAGCCAGCAGGCAGGAAACTCTCAGGCAGAAGTAGATGCTATAGACTTGAGGCAGAATTTTTCTTCCCCTAGAAGACCTTAATTTTACTTGTAAGGCCATTGAATTGATTAAGGTACACCCAGATTATCAAAGATAATCTTTATTTAAAATCAACCAATGATAGCGGTTAATCACATCCCTAAAATACCATCACAGAGATACGTGGATTAGTGTTTAAGTGAATAAGTGGGTACTGTAGCTTACCAAGTTGATACATAAAACTAGCCAAGTTGATACATAAGACTAACCATTCTACACAGGAACTGGGAGACCAGAAGCAGAACTGGCAGCTGACCAGGAGCTCACCAGGTGCAGGAGGAAGGAAGGGCAGGGTGTACTCGAGGCAGGAAAGCACAAGGTAGGCTTTGGGGAAGGCTGAATGGTCCTATGCAGCTGGGACCAAAGAGGAGGGGAGATGAGCTGAGAGCAAACTGGGACTTACGGGCCAATGAGCCGGGCAAAGGAAAGTCCCATGTGGCTTTTTGCTTATAACTTGATCATATTCAAGTTCTAGAAAGACCAGTCTGGGGTCAGCGTGGGCAATGGTAGAGGAGTAGGTTTGGAAGGTTTAGAGGAGAAGTGATGATCTGAATCCCAGAACCAGCAGTGAGGACAGAGGAGGAAGACAGGATTGGGAAGATACAGAAGAGCTGACTCCATAGGCCTCGTGGGCCTCCGTGCCGGTCACCAGTCATCCACCACTGTGCTACTGGGCAATCTCCAGTAGTGGAGACAACATATGTAACAATATCATGACTATGCTTGCCTGGAGAGCACTGAACCCAACACAGGGACGTATACCTACAAAAACCAAACACGTGCACACATACCCACACACACATACACAAACGCACAAGCACACACGTGATCTTTCGGGGCAGACACTATTTCCCCCCACATTTTAATCTCACCCAGGAACTTGTGCAGTTGGGATGCCCAGAAACAGTTTCAGATTCTAGCTTTTTAAAGTCATAACTAGAAACCCCGCCTATTCTCTCTTCACAAAATGGAAGAGAAGAGCATGAGGGTGCATAGCGAGAGTGGGTTGATAAATACCTTAAATCCCCAGTTCCATTTCCACTACAATTGCTTGAGCCTTACTTAGGCAGCTCGGGAAATTCCTGTTTGATCAGAGTCCGATGGGATTTATCTTTTTCCAGTGTTTTGGCAACAACCACTACTCACACTAAGTAGGTTGCCTTGGCATCTATATGGTAGTCTCTGAATCTGAAATCCGTAAAGTGCCCTCAAGATCGGCCTTGTGTGGAACTGAGTCTCAACACCACCGCCACCCTCGTAGGCAAATCCGGTCCCTAAGTCCCGACCTGAATGCACACCCGCTTGCCCCACTCTTTCCTCAACCCCTTCTCATCTTTCCTCTTGAGCACATCAGATTATACCAGATTTTCTTCCACCTTCCTTATCTCTGCCTTCAGAGAAGAAATTCAACATTTGTATACACCATTTTGAAATAATTTATTCAAAATACCATGTGCTGAGCATGCATGCCACGTTCTGAGCTAAGCACCAGGGATCCAGAAATGCATGAGAAACAGTGTCTTACCCTCCAGGAGCACAAGAGGAAGAGATTATCAAGACAATGAAGGGAATGTAGCCTTAGCCTGGGATTGGAAGGCAAATAAATATGGAATGGGGCTGGCCATGAACGCACATCATGGAGAAAACGTTTCAGGGCTAACATTACACACCAAGAGTCTGGTGACAAAGGGGCTCTCTGGGACTAGCTCAAAAGTGGGGGAGGAGGTTGGACTGAAACCTCTTCCAGGGGACCAAGTGATGGTGTCCCATCTGGAGACTCCTGGTCATTTCCAATTGAAGAGCAGGTGGCAAAGGGGAAAGGAAATGGGACTGGTGTGCTGCATGCACTATTCTCCTCCTTCGTGTTGACCAATGGAGGGACTTTGGTGTGGGAGCGCTATCAGGTCAGGGACTCCTGACAGTCAGGGACAGTGGTGTGGGGGAAGCAAGGTGTTTCTCTTCAGTGTCACCTGAGTCAGTGGGCTATGCACTTGTGTGGAGTCAGATGGTGCCCTTTGAGTCTTCTGGCTCCTTCCTTGACCTGGGGTCCAATCTTTCTCTGTGAACAAGAAAAAGAGGAGGATAAGAAGCAGAAAAGTACACAAAGACATCCAGATTTGGAGGGGAAGAAAATGAGTTAGTGGAACAGTAATTCCTGAACTTTCTCACTTCGTGGCACACATGGAAAAGAGTATGTGAAGAGCACATTGGGATACAGAGATGTTTGGCCTAGGCCCATGCAGATGCCCTGGGGACAATGTGCACCACGATCTTCACACCCCTGTGACCCACACTGATGGAAAAGCTCAGGAGAGATGGCTTCTACCAAAAGAGACAAAGGAACAGGAGAAATATTCAGAGGCAGAAACAGAAACCGAAGTCAAGGAGATCACCTCGGACAAGGGGTGCCCAGGGCAAGCTCCCAGAAGGCAGAGGCTGGAGAGAAGGAGCAGGTCAAGCAGCGAGCGACTGACCACACCTTGTGGCCTCACTCAGAAAAGCTCCTCTGATTTTCAGTTCCTAAGAGCAGCAGGAAAAGGGAGGGACAAGTGAGGCTGTTCCTCTGACCCCACTCTGTCCTGGCCCCACTCTGTTCCTCCCACCACCTCAGGCAGCAGCCCTCCGATTTAGGCAATGGAGAGGAGAGGAAGAAAAGAATCTCAGGGTTGGCTTTTGGGATGCTGATTCAGCTCTGCTACCTACCTTCCTTCCTCCGTAGGCAGCACTGAGCCCAGGAGGCCTCTATGGCCCTCCCTGGAAGGCCTCCAGCTGCAGGGACATGTCATGGCTTCTGGGAACAGTTGCTTGGAAGGTCTATGGGGGAGAAAACAGAGGCATCAGGATGTCCCTACAGTATCGGGAGCCTGCCTGGACCCAGGGCCCTGTGGGCCAACCTCATGCCCCGGGACCCCTACCCTTAAAAGAGGTTCTTTGCCAGTCTGGAGAGGTATGGGCTGGGATCCCACCAAGCCCATTTAGGAAATCTGGGGTGTGTTTTCAGATGCTTTCTCCTGCCCTCCCAACCTGCTCAGGTGCCCTGGGCATGTTCCTCTGCCTTTACCACCACCATCCCCCCCAACAACCCCCCGTCCAACTTTACCCTAGCTGCTGGTCTGAAGAGGGTCTTGACAACTCACATTAAAGGACAAAGAATGCTGGCAGCTTGGAGTGCATCTTTCCCATAAAGGAGTTCAATAGAAGCCTGTCCTTCATCCAGGGAAGGGATCTTTAATGGTGGGCATCACATATCTGAGCTAGGGTGGCATCTGGAAGGAGAAAGGAGTGTCTTGGCAAAGGCAGGATCTTCCCCAGGCCCCTGAAATCCCAGCCAGAAGAGCTCGTCAGGCCCTTCCTTCGCCGATACCCACGCTGCCCCAAGGAGCCGGTGATCCAGCAAGTTTCAGATGTGGTTCCCTGGGCTCAGAGGGAGCAGAGTAGCCTGGGCTGAACAAAAGGTCTGGGTTGAGCCATTTTAGAAATCCCTGCTTCCAGAGAATTCTACACCCAGGAGCTACATGGGAGAAGTGGATGCTTTACAGACCAAAGGCCACAGCACACTTAGAACCCTGCGGGGCTGCCCTGGAAACCCCAATGGGAGCAACTGCCACTGGGGGGGGGAGGGGCTGGCAGCCTGAGAGGCCACCGGTCCCCTCCACCGGCTCACTCACTCTCCTGCCCTCCTGAGGGAAGCAGAGGCTCTTGGCCCTGAAGGGAGGACACTCATGGTTCCCACGTCTCTTAGGGGAAAACCAAGGTTCAGAGAGACCACCAGACAGCTTGGGAACCAGCACAGAAACCCTTTCTCAATTAATAAGGTCCCGAAAAAAATTGTTCCTATACACAAATATATACAGTTATATAGAGATACTGTACCGGGTGGCTGCCATCTACCAGAAGCAGGTTTGCTAGCCCTAGGAGGTGGGCGAGGATGATGGCCCCGCAGCTGACACTGAGCTCAGGCTTTAGGCATAGCGAAAGCAAAAGGAAGCGGGGCTGGGGCAGCAAGGCCATCTGGGCTGTGTCTGCTGAGTCATGCTTGCCTGCTGACCCTACCACCCGTGACCCACTTGAGCCCCGGTTCTTGTGAAAGAGAGCCATCGAGAGATGACTATGCAGGAGGAAAGGAAGAATCTCAAGGGCACAGTGTCCAGGGTGGGTTGGGGGGGACAGAGAAAGTTAGAGATAAAGCAGAAACCCTTGTCAAGGTGGCAGTGACACTAAAAGGGAGGGGGAATGGTGGGAAGTCAAAAAAAGCAGGGTGGGTGGGTGAGGGAGAAAAAGGGAGGGAGGTAGAGGAGAAAAAGGTAGAGGCCTGGGGGAGGCCAAGTCCAGGGGCAGCACAGAGGGGCTGAAGCGCAGAAGCAGCGCACTGACCAGGGCTGGCGGGGTGGCCCTGGAACCTGTGGGGTGTCCTCTTTCTTCCCAGGTCATTGCTGAGAGGGAGGCAGGCAGAGGCAGGGAGCAAAGGGGCCAGCTGGAGAAACACAGGAGGGGACAGAAAGCCCAAAAGTGCCCTTGTCTTGTCTATGTCCCCTCAGCCCCTCTTCCCAACTCTCCCTCACCGAAGCCCAGCTCCAGAAACAAGGGAAAGGAAGGGGGAACCAGGTGAGGTGGGGTGGGAGGGTGGGAAATGGGAATCCTTTTCAGAAAGAAATGAACAGCTTAACAGTAATCAGTTCAGTGACCAGGAAACACCCCTCTAATGGTGGACAGTTAAGCATCCAGTATGGAACCCTGTGGGCGGGGGGAAGGGCAGTCGAGGGCACCTTCTGAACCCCTCACACCCCAGCCTGAGTCACCCCTTCAGGGCACACAAGGGGAAGCCAGGCCTGAGAGAGACCTGGAAGTAGCTCCTAGGCTGAGGAGGACGTTGAGCTGCCTCCTCCAGGAAGGCTGCCTGAAGAATTATGGGTCCAGACATGTTGGAATAGATAAGAGAGAGGGCTGCCAAGGCATGTTCCCTCCCCTAAGAGCCCCTGCCGGGCTGTTCAGGGAAACCCCGCCAGGAGTAACTGACACTTTTTCTTCCCTCCACCCTCGCTGTGGGGGAGCTATTTCTGGGCACCTCAAGGGGTGCTTCGTCAACCAGCTCTGTTGCCTCAAAGGCCCAATGCTCTGGGTGGAGACAGGCCATGAACAGGAATGGAAACTGGACTCAAAAGTCTGGGGAAAGGTAGTAGTCTCAAGGAAGATAATCAATGGCTCTCCACATAGCTCAGTGAGCACCAGCCGAGAAGGAAGATTTGGAGTTGGATTTCTCTTCAGGCAAGGGCTCGGGGACATCTAACTCTGGTGTTGCTGTTGGAGCATGCTCACATGTGCTCACCAGCAGACCCGGACAGAGGATTTTTTGGGAAAGTCCCTTCAGAAGACTGTCCCAGTAAACCAACTTCCCAATGGCTCAACTACCACGCATCTTGGCAAGGGGTGGAGTCCTGGCCGGGGTGTCTCTCTCACTCCCCTTTTGATTTTCCTTTTGTCAGTATCCTCTGGAATTTGTCGAGGGTTTCACCCATGCATAAGGTCATTGCTTTATCAAATCTTTGTTTGAGCTTTACTAGGCAGTGGGGATACAAAGATGAATGAGACAAAGTTTCTGTATTCAAGTATCTTTGTCCGTAGTGAGAAAAAGCACACTGACATGCTGGGAATGGAAACAGAAATGCAAGGCCCCCAGGCTGATAGCTTGGGTCTATACACACTGTGATTTTAGCCTGCACACATACACGCATCCAGAGAAAATGAACATTCAGGAAATGCCAGGGGAAATCCTCTCAGTCAGGAAATATAGAAGGTTCACTGTGACCAGCCAGGAAGTTGGAAGCTGGAATGTTTTTTTGCCCACTCAGAAGTTGAGTCTAAAAAAAAGAAGCAAACAAAAAACCCCAAAAAACAAACACACAAACAAAAAACAAAAACAAACCCACATACTCGCCCATGTTATCAGGGTCCTGATCTTGAGCAGCACTGATGTTGGGGAAAGGAAACCACTCAGGACCTTGATAGTCTTGTGGGAGTGGTGACCAAGGAAGCCATTGGATATGCCCCAATTTGTAAGGAGTTCTGAGGGTGGCATGGGCTTATCATGGACAAGGGTCAGATGTTTCCTGAAACCAGTGCAGGACTGAGGAAGGGAAATCCCCAAAATCCAGGCTTTGTGGATGCGAGTGCTCACAGGGCCTGGGATTGTGTCTGGAAGCTGCCTCTTCGGTACCTTTAGTCCAAGGATAGAAGCCAAGGGCTGGTCCCAAAAAGTGATAATAGCCCAGGTGATGGCCAAGGGGAGTCTTAGAAACTCATGGAAGGGACCAGGGAAAGGTGGAGTGACATTGGAGCATCACCAAGATGACACTTTCTTGCCATCAGAAACAGGGCCTGGCAGGAAAGGAAGTTATTCCCCACCCCACCTCACCCCGGTTGGGAGGATAGGAGGTTGGACCAAAGCCAGCTGGGCCTACTCCCTCTCTGCTGCTCCTGACTTCATCCATCCCTTTTGAGAAAAAGGTCCAAACAAAGGGCTGTTTGACCAATCTCAAACCCTGGAGAAGCTGGGACTCTGGACAGAGCAGGGCAAGAAAAGGAGTTAGAACTGCTGAAGTCTTATCTGCAGAAAGAAATTGAAGGAGAGAGTGCACAGCTGGGAGACGGACCAAAGTGAAAAGAATCATACTTGAGGGGCACCTGGGTGGCTCAGTCATTAAGCGTCTGCCTTCGGCTCAGGTCATGGTCCCAGGGTCCTGGGATCGAGCCCCACATCAGGCTTCCTGCTCCGCAGGAAGACTGCTTCTCCCTCTCCCACTCCCACTCCCCCTGCTTGTGTTCCCTCTCTCTGTCAAAAAAAAAAAAAAAAGAATCATACGTGAAATGTCATTACATACAAAAGAAGAGACAAGAGAGGGAGAAGGGAGTGTTGCTTAGGGGGACCAGAGTCAGAGGGAAATGAGGTCAAGGAGAGAGGTGACCAAAGAACCAACTGACTAGAACTTGCCCAGGGAAGGGAGCCGTGGGGGAGCAGAGACTTCGAGAGCAGGCTAGGGTGGCCAAGTGGACCAGACACTGAGTTGGCAAGAAAAACTTTCCTACTGGCAGCAGAAATGTAGCCATGTTCCATGCTGTGTGTGCAGACACGTGGTTCACCCTTGCCCCCTCTGCTCCTAACTCAGGACCAGCTTCTCCTGGAATAAACACTGATGAAGAAAAAGAGAGGAGGCTGAAGTGAGCAGTCCATTAGCAGAAGGTGGCGTTGTGCAGGTGTTCCTTGGCGAGAAGCTCATCTCCAGGCTATAAGTGGCCCCTCTGGGACCTGCTGGGACCCCTGTTCTGGGCTGACCCCAAGGAAAGCAGCAAATGTCTTTCCAAAGCCTGCCTGCCTCCCCAACCCTGTCCAGGTGCCCTTGATGAGAATAGCTGAGTTTCCCATCCCATAGTCAGAGGCCCCCCAGCCTCTTAGCCCAAGGGGTGGCCGCCAACTCTGAGAAGAAAAAGGCTGGCAGCCCCCATGCCTTTCTGTTTCAACCCAGAAAGATCCCATCTTGACGATAGCCTGTTTCCCACTGATGGGAACATAACTGGATAGTCCGAGGAGAGAGGCACATTTGGGCCTGGGCAAAGGGGGACATAGGGTGATTTCCACAGAAGCAAGGTCTTGGATCCCTCCACCCTTCTAGAAGTTTCCCTCTCTCCTCCCCTTAAGCCCAGGAAGCCCTGAGAATCCAAGGCCTGAGGGGGTTCAAATGGAGGTTGGCTCACAGCCTGGGGCCAGCAACTGGAGAGAAAAGCTACCCTCCCCTGGGGGAAGTGTTGGAGGTTGTGTGCCCAGGAACTACATGGAATAAGCAGTTGCAGTGTATGCATTTGAGGCCGGGCCCTGGGAGCCCCAGGAGCCCCTGCCCAGAGTCATTGTTCCTGGCTGGCCCTGTCTGCCTTCCAGCACACTTTCCCCAAGAGGAGAGCTGCTGTGGGCTCAGGAGACCCTACAGGTGGGATGAGGCTAGCACCCCTGATGCTCATGCCATGGAGCTTGCTGACTCCAGGGCACTCGGTAGAGACCAGAACTGGGAGAAGGCCTAAGCTGCTCCACGGCATGGGGGCTGGGAAGGACAGGGTACTTGGAAAATGGTGAAATCACAATTCAGTTCAAGAAGCGAGCAGCAGCCTGGGTAGGGGGTTAGGTTTAGGAGTTCTCTTCAACCAGGTTCCCCAGGTGATTTTCTCTGGATCAGCTGCTTTGACTATTTGACCTGCCATGTTGGGGTCTCCATGATTTCTACTTTGTTGGCATGGAAGCCATAGATAGCTTGCCCTTGGCTTGGACTCCCAAGACAGGGTCCCCCCAGAAAGTCCCCACATGACCCTATTGAGTAGTGGTAGTGAAACAAGCCCTCTTATCTGCTCTCTTTTCTGTCCTCATTCCACCATACCCCTCTGTTATTTCTTCATGTGTTTGTCACCAAACAGCTCTGAACTTGAACTTGGTGTCAGGGATACGATAATGAGTGGGCCACATAGCCCTGCTCTCAAGTTGCTCACCACATCCCAGGGAAAGCTATGGTTCTAAACATCAGGGGGAGAGGACGATGGTCACAAATGTTCGCCATGGCCTTTGTTAGACCTCCGATGTCAATGTGCCATAGTCTTTCTCTTACCTCACCCCTCACTGAGGGCTAAAGCCACTTTAGATGAAGATTGTGAAGATGTCAGCAGAAAACCACTTCTACCTTGGGAGTGGCAAGTAATGCTCTAGGCCTGTGCTCATCAAGATCTCATTATCTTGAAGGAGCTGCTACTTTGGGTGTCCAAATTCCTAGAATGTCCCTTTATGCTCTACTAACATTTTAGGGACCAGGAAAAATCTTGGAGGCTACATGTCCAATGTGGGAAACCTTTAAAATGTTACAGACTCTAAGTTTGTGAGGGGTTCTGAAGGGTCAGGTGCTTCCTGAGACCAGCACAGGACTGGGGAAGGGAGAGCAGGGAGCCCTAAAATCCAGGCCCTGAGGTGCTCACAAGGCCTGGGATTGTCTAGAAGCTGCCTCCTTGCTATGTCCAGTCAAAGGGCAGAGGACCAAGGGTCGGTCCCAAGAAGAAGGTGACAACACAGAAGATGGTCAATGAGGATGTCTGGGGGGCTCATGGAGTGGGCCATGAACAGGCGGGACCATGTTAGAGTATCATCAAGACGGTGCTTCCTCAAAATCAGAAACAGAGCCTGGGAAATGGTTTAATGGAACAACTTATGTACATTTTAACATAATTAAAAAAAAAAAAGAAAGAAACAAGGCATTGAGAGGAAAAAAGAAAAATGCCCCCCACCTCAGCTTGGAGAATGGACAGGAGTGAGGCAGGGCTCATGCCTTTCCTGCAGCCTTTGACTTTACTGGCCTCCAATCCAGTCATGACTGAGGAGGAGAGTAAAAGGAAGTGGACTGGATCCATCTCAAATGCCTAGAGGACACAGAACACTGGAGAGACAGTAAGAAATTCTGTGGAAACAGAAGGAGAACGGGAAGGGTGGGAGATCGATAGAGACAAGAGTCAAGAGAGTGCAGGTGTGAACACAGCCCTCCAAGTGCCAGAGCACCCCAGTTCTGGAGGGAGAATAGGGAGGGACAGGCACAGAGAGAGGAGCAGCTGGCCATACTCTGCCCCAGGCTGAGAAGAATCATATTCTTTTGGATTTCATGGTTCAAAAAGATACCAAGTAAGAAAGCAGAAATTTTCAGAGGCAGAAAAAATTGCTGGGGAAAATGTTCCCAAGATGGGATGGGCAAGATACTGTGTGATTCAGAAGGCACTTGCTTTCTGTGTAGGGACTCATCTCCTCAGCTATGGATTGCCCGGCTACTTTCTGGTGATGGAGGGCCCAGATGAATTAAGGAGGATTGAAGAGGAGAAGGAAAACAATGCAGGACTGGATGCCTGGCTGGATAGGAAACTGCCACTTGCCTTTCTGAGTCAAGCAATGCATCAATCTCTAGACCAGTTGACCTTGTACCCACCTGCAGGGATCTTTTTCAGGGCAAGCGTGCAGAGGGAAGCGGCATGCAGAGTACACGAGACATGCCCTTGGCCTTAGGAGGCCTGTCCCTTGCTGTTTCTCTCAGAAGCTGCCCCTCTGGAGCCAGGAACCCACAGCCCTGACCCCAGGCTCTGCACAGCCTCTGGTAAAGCTCATCTCCAACTTGGACATGCCTGCTGCCACCTCCAGGTCCTTCCAAGATCTGTGGCCCAGGCTGTCCTAAGCCATTTGGGAAAATTGTCTCCTCCCTTCCCTTCCATCCTTCCTCACGGGCTCTCCTTTCTAAAAAGCTCAGAGGAAGTATGTTTGCTTTCTTCCTCCGTCCACAAGCTCCTATCTCAGTATTCCTGCACAAACAGTGATAAGCATTCTCCTTCTCAGAAGAAGAAAAATGGCAATACTTGGCTAGGTGTCTTCCTCAGAGAAAGCTTGTTAGCTTAACACAAAATGGGAGAGTACAGGGTCAGGGACCAGATACCTTTCAATAAGTGTCTGGGGGGCTGTTGCAAAGGAGTCAAGGGCTCTTCTGGTTTCTGTAAAAGCCCAAACCAGGAAATTTCCTTTACTCCCTCTTGAAACCTAGGCAGTCTTGAGAAGCCAAGAGCCAACAAAGCCTTCAAAGTGTGCCTGGCACAGCTCTCCCTTGGAGGGAAGCAGTGGGTTGTTCAGGAAATGACCAAATTACGATTGAATTAAATAAGCAAGATATTCAGATCTGAGGTCTTAGGCCTAGGACTGCTCCTTGGGCTGACTTTAATGGGCTAATGGGCTTTTCCTTAATCTGTGGCCTTTGAATACAGCTAAATTTGAGACATGTTCCTCTAGAATATTCTATCAACCCCATCAGTATACCTGCTGAAAGTGAGAAAGAGATCCAAGTCCTTAGCTTACAAGAGCTTCCTGCCTTCAATCAGCTCACAGTCTGAGTGGGGAAGGGAGACAATATGTTAAGTGCAAAAGAGTGTCCCAAGGGTCCTAACACCCAGAGAACCTTGGAATCATTCAGGCAACCATAGTAAAAGATTGCATGGCCTGGCAACTCCTTCAATGGAAATGCTTTTGGAGGTCATTGGTCTATCTTTAGACCAGCACAGGGACAATGAGACAGATAGGTTCTCACTTCATGGAGTGGGAATAGTTTTCCTAGAGTCCAGGCTTAGGGGATTGAAGTACGGTGGTTAGATCAGGAACTCTTTGCTATTTCCAGTTGAAGCGGGAAATGGAGTGGGATGGGTAAGGGGCTTGTCCCTTATGGACTGCCGCTCTCCAGACAGTGGACACTTGAGGCATCCAGGGAGGAAGGAAACGGGAAATGGGAACCACCTGGCTCAAGAATCTCAACACTCAAGAAGGAGACCAGGAAAGGAAGGTGGTTTTGTCCTTCCTGGAGGGTCCATGTCCCTTCCTTGCCTCATGGTCCTTATTTTGTCTCCCCAGACATAGTCCTCTTATTATTATTTTTTTTAAGAAGACCAATATAGGTACACAATATACACTCTGAAATAAGAGAAAGTACAAAAAGAAATAGCAAAGAAGAGCAGCAGAAAGGGTGGAGACATAAATCCTCAGAGTCAAGGAACACAGCAGAACCCTGGAGAGAGAACCGAGGATGTTGTAGAGATGGAGGCTCTGAGGGAGGGCACCGAGCCAGACAAGGCAGAGCTTACTGGGCACTAGGGCAATGGAGAGCCAAGGTTCTTCTTAAAACCAATACATACCATGTTCCCATCATGCTTTGGAAAGAACTCTGACGGAAATGAAAAGTGGCGATGGCCAGGCACTCAGGAGCAAATTGCTATCTGATTTGCCCATCCCTCCTCGTGACTCTCAGCATAAATTTCTGAGGAAGAGGAAGAAATACATAAAGCATAAGCCTTGCAAGTTTGCCAGACAGGGGAAAAATAGAAATAAGGAATTTCACCAAAGGATGGGCCTGAGGCTGGCTCCTGTCTGGCCCTTACCCTGCCCATGCTGGGGAATGTGTGTAGGTTGGAGGGGAGGGTGTGGCACAGAGAGGGAGAACTGTGGTCAGGGAGAAGTTAATGGAGTACTTCAAGTTCTTGTGAATCCCTCTGCTAGGCCTCCTTCCTCTGGATTGTCCCCTTGGTCCTTCATCCTGCTTTGGTTCTCAGCCAGGCCATAATTCAGATGGGGTATCAAAGAGCATTAAATTGACTGAGACCACAGATTTTCCCTTCAAAATAGGCATTCCCAAAACAAACGGACTTGGCCCTGGGGGAACTATCACCCCCAGGAAGAACTATAGTAACTAGGGTCAGCGTTGATTTCCCTTTACCTCCTGGAAGGGACATATATCCAGCCAGGAAGTAGGGTGAGCTGCCTGCTCCAGGTGGGACAAAGAATGGCTTTCCAATCATAGTTTGGGCATACTCCTATTCACATGCCATAGTTTGGTATAGCTCCTTTAAGGAAGACAAGGCAAAGGTGGGTTGTTGAGAAGAATGCATTGCTCCAATCCCTCTTTCACCTCATCCTTCTCTTTGCTTGGGATTACTTCCCCCCATCCTTGGCCTCGATCATCCCTGGCTGACTCCTTTGGATTGGCTCTTCTGGCAGGCCTTTGTTCCCACTGAACCTTGGGGCACCATCTCATTGCTCTGTGGGCCTCTGGGAATCTTGCATCTTTGACAGATGTGACCTTGTGCTGCAAAGGAGAGAGGATGTCTATTTTGAAGGGAGCATTTGTGGACTCTATTCTTTTTCACAATCATTTATTAAGTCTCTAAATTTAATGCATACTTTTTTTTTTTTTTTTTTTAGTCAAGGGCTGAAGGGGGTTGTCTTGATCTGTAGGTTTGGTTACACCTGCTTGGGAAGGCAAGATCTTCTGGGAACTCTGCCATCCCTAAGTCACTGACTGACTGCAGGTTGCCTGGGATCTCTTAGGATTCTTCAGTTGCAAGTACTCTGACACAGAGAAGCTATGCCTTACCTGACAATCCTTTCTAAAACTCATGGATTCATATTCCTGCCTTCTCCTCCTGGCTACTTTGCCATTTCTGCCTCCTAAACTGCTGCATATTCCCTTATCTCTGGTATACATAAAAGTTAGCTTTGGGAATTAGACGTTAATATTCTGATGTTATTCAAAACACTCATGAAAATTCAAGTATTAGTCAGATACTCTAACGAGTCAGTCTTGGGGATACAACAATGAATGAGAAACAATGTCTTTTCCTCTAAAAGCACTTAATCTTGTAAAATAACCTCCAGTACCTTCCAGGACACTAAAGGTGAGGTTGAGTTTGTAAGTTAACATAGGGACTCAGTCTCTTGGATAGCAAATGGAAGAAACCCATGTAGATCCTAGTCCATGAATGGCTGGGTTGGGTAGAAGGAGCCCCTGGGCAGTAGCTTGTTGATAAAGTAAAGAATCTCCAAACTCATAGGAATCATAGACGTCTCAAAGGATTTAGCCTTTCTGGATGCGGGACCTATGTTGAAGCAGGAAGCTGTCTTATCAGAGTTCCTAGCTGGAAGGCAGAGAGCCAGGTAGGCAGAAGGTGAGATGTGGTTTCATGAAGATGTCATTTCACCAAATGATTGCTGTTGGAAGAAAGAAGAATGGTCAAGGAAAAGGCAAGCCCAGAAGGGGATGAGGGGATGGAACATGACCTGAGGCAGAAAGTTGTTCCCCACTCCTCTAGTTCTAAGCTGGTTTGCTGGAGCATACCCCAGGAATAGTCAGATGGTTTCTCATTCCACTTCTGCCACCCCTGTGCCCTGCCTTCCTATGAGAAAAAAAAAAAAAAAAGTACACATGAGTAAATTAGAATGTCCCAATCAGAGGAGTAGAATCTCGTAGGTACAGAAAAGGAGAGCTACACATATACATAGAGATGCAGAAAAAGAACAAAATGCAGAGATAAAATAACAGAGTTATAATAGAAGAAATATAGCAAAAGAATTGGAAGCATGCCCTGGAAGAAAATCCAGGGCAAAGAGCAGTGAGTTGGTAGATAGATAGATAGATAGATAGATAGATAGATAGATAGATAGATAGATAGATAAACTGATAAAGAATGCCAGCAGAAGGCAGAAGCAAAGGTATCTCTATATAACCAAACCCTGGCAAGATTCAGGGAAGGCAAAAGAGCAGAAGCTGAGTTCTCATCTATAATACCCTGTCCCACTGAGGCCAGTACCCCTACCACCCCAGACTCCTCCCACACACTCAAAGCTTCAACATGAAGGTTTAGGAGCAGAGAAAAGTCCTGAGAAGATGGAAGAAGGAATAGAAATAAAGGACAGATGCGGGAAGTGTTTGAAACAATGGGAGAGGGAAAGAAAGATTCTGGCTATTGGTGCTGGGCTCAAGAGACCTGAAAAGCTGGAAATGTGCCCCGCAATCATCAGTTTCCCCCACCCCCAGGTAAACCCCTGGTACAGATGGAAGCAAAGGGGGAAAATGTGGGATGTGGGTCAGATAGTTTGGGGCTACCAAAAACTCCCCAGCTCATTTAATCTCTTCTTTTTTGAAATACTTAAACTCAGGGCCAATGCTTTATCAGATGTGTTTAGATGCTACCCAAGATCGAGGCTCTCTTTACTGTAAGTGAGGGCAAAAGGAGGTGTCCAGTGATGGGCTTTTGGGTGGGTAGTCAGGAAACTTGTCCCCCACTTTGGTATAATGAGGGAAGACTGTGGAATCATTTGCAATCTCTGGCCTTTGGCCTCATGTGGGCTCCCAGTCCTGTGTTCTAGCTGGTACTGACAGCCAGACCTCTGAGCTCACTCCATCTGATGAACCTCTAATGGCAGGAGGAGAGGGGGGAGTCAGCTGAAGTTGGTAAAGCCCTTTGAATTTTAATCAAGTCTTCGAAACAAGAGCACTGAAATATTGGGGACAATTTCTTCTCTACTTTTTAGCTTTGATAAAATGGCCACATTAAGAAGATTGCTCAAGGGTTGGAAGCTAGTTGGTCCCATCGCATTTCAGGTCAATAATCAAATGCCCAACCTAAAAGCTGAGACCAGAGTTTCCATCAGCTGGGATTTGGGATCAGTCTTGATCCTTTACTACAGGAGACATGAACCTTTGTGGGATTCCTCACAGTGCAGACATAGAGCTCTCAACAACCCACAGCAGTCTCAGACTGTTCAGAGAAACTGCTCTAGTTTTAAGGTTTATGCCCTAAAAATACAGCACATAATTCATCTACTCTTTTTCTCTTTCCCCTCAAATTTTCTCATCCTGCCTTCATACTTTAGTTGGCCTATCCCTCTGACTTAATAGATATATAAAAACACTTCAGAAGTCCTCATCTAATACCGCTGAGGAATATCACTTTAGTTAACAAACATTTACTGAGCTTTAGCCAGACTTCTGGTGGTGTTGGGAATTCAAAGTCAATTGAGAGTTGGTTTTTCCCATTGAGAAAGTCACTATTGAGAAGGGGCCAGGTGGACTGCAGGGGAAGGGAGACTGGGCCAGGTGGGCAGGGTATCATCTGAAGAGTTATCCTATGGGAGTTTAAAAACCATGCTGGGGCTCAAGAAAAAGATAGTGGGTGATTTCTTGCTATTCCCAGTTGGAGAATAAAGAGCCAGATGGTGAGGGTAATAAACAAGGAGCTTGATCTCTTCAGATGTTATTTTTCCTCATAGTTAATAATTGCAGGGGGTTGGGGAGGGAAAGGTTGGGCAGCTAAGAGAGAATGTGGGAATGGGATATCCAGACAGTTTTCCAGGGCAGTGTGATCTGGCTGAATCAACGGTTCATTGGGTAGTAAGATGGCAACCTGTCTGTTTCCTTCCACATCCTTATTGTCTTTGTGGCCAGTTCAGGCTCCAGCCATCCCTGCTTGTCCTAGGAAATATTAGATAAGCAAGAAAAAAGATGAACACTCACATCCTGATGCTGGCAGAATAGAAGAAAGAAATGGAGAAACAAGTAAATAATTTTATAAAAGTCTTCTCTAGAAAGAGAAATGCAGAGATATAATGGCAAAAATATAGATACTTGGAGGAAGACAACTAAATAGGGAGCAGGGGAAAAAAATTCATTACAGGGGAATCTGATCAGATGGGAACACACAAGAAGGGAGAATCCTAGGTAGATGGAAGAGGAAGGACAGAGAGCAGAGGCAGTAGGGGCTCTCAGTCATAACAGAGCACTCTCTTCCCCCCACCTGGGCTGTGGTCTGAGCAGCTTTGTTTCTTGTTTCCCGAAATTCGGGTGAAAGAGACGTGGTTTCAGGGAAGAGGCGCAACTGCAGACCATGTAGGGAGCAGCTGAGGAAGCTGTGTCAAGAACATGGAAGAGTCTCAGGGCCGGAAAAATGCCCATTCCTCCCTAATTACCCTATCTATTCAACACACACTCACCCCAGCTGTGGGTCAAGTGTCTGATCCAATTTAGCCTAAGGGAATAAAGAGAATAAAGATATTGGGTAGAGTGGAGCATCCAGGCTTTGGGCATTCTGTGTGGCAGTCTCCACCTTCCTGACTTATATGACTCTAATTTGAATCAAATAACACTCCCCACTTATTCTTGGGCAGCCTTTGAGGAATCTGACAACTGGAAACCATCCAACATTTTTTCTTAAGGGTGGTTGCTGTGCAAGACTGTGGAGTGGGGAGAAACAGATGTTATCAAGGATAAGCCTTTTGGATGTCAAGATTCATGTCCTTGGTACCACATTTAGGGCTATTAAACAAATCTAAGGATCCCTCCCTTACCCAGATAAAGCACAAACTCTTTATATAACAAGGTGTTAAAACAGGGCTCTTGTTAAGTTTTCACTGAGATTCTAAAAGGCCAAGAGAAAAATAGTTGGAAAATTGTGGCATTTTTTTTTTAAATAAGGAGCTAAAAGTGACAAAGAAGGTGGTCACAAATCAATTCCAAGCCTTAGTCCCACATGAAGGGTATAAAATGTTTGATGCCTGGGAAAGAGAAAGATCTTCTTTACAGAAAGTTCTCAAAGTGATGTGGCATTTTACCATCACTAGGGAAAGAAAACTGAAGGGACAACATAGGGCCCTTGACATGCATTCCTTGGATTTTGCAAAGCACAATGCACTGGTGCTGGCCCACAGATGAGAGCTCTAAGGAAAGGGGCTGAGGCAGTGGGGCAGAGGCTCAGCTTTACTGGAAAGTGGCTGCATTGCCAAAGATAGGAAGTAGAGCCCAGATGGTTCACTGTGTTGTGTTGACCTATGTGTTGCTCCAGGAAAAAAAAAAAGCTGTTCAGGAACCAAAATTAAATCATGTCCAGGATAGTTGCTAGGAAGGGATACGGTAGTGGTGGGAGGAGCATTTGGCTCAAAAAAGAGGAGGTCATTGCTGACTTGAAGACATGCTTTGCCCATGGCTGGGAAACACGGTTAAATGTGCTCAGTGGAGAAATCTAAGGGACACTCAATAGTACTCCACAGAAGAGTCAGCCCTCAGCATGCACCAAGCCTAGAACATGCACAGCCGGATCCCATGAAAACCAACTCACTGCCCCATTCCTGAATGTTGGGGTGGCAATCAAGGCCTGGATGTGGATGAGCAGAAGAAAAATTCAAGGCTGGGAATTGAGAGAAGCTAATCACATCCATTACTGAAATATGGGAAAAGCTTGAAATAAAGTTCTCTGTTTTGAATATTACACAGGGTTGGGTACATTAGTTACTGAAATGGGTCTGCCTTATGACTAAAATTGACTGAAGGGCTGGTTATTACCTGAGAGTTTCTGGAAAAAATATGGAACCAGCCCAAGCTTCCACTCAAACAAAGGAGGGCAAGAAATAGCTTCACAGAAGATTTTCAATCAGCAGTTGTTCTTGAATTGTGGGGGCATTTGGGTGTTGTAAGTTATTTGAGGAACTTTCCTAACTCCTTCCCCTGCCCTGTGGTTCCACAAGCTTCCCTCCAGCCATGTCCCACCTGGCAGGACATGTTCCAGCCAGAGTGAAGCACTTTGAGTTTCGGGAAAGAATACTTTTTCTCTAGTTCTTTGACCCTGCTGCATGCTCTTGACTTGGCTGGAAAGCACTCCTCCTGCCATCCCTCTTACTGAATGATTCTTTGGGTGCCCCTCAGACTTGGCTTCTTTCTGAAAGTCTCTGGAATTTCTCCCAGTGAGGAGAGAGCCGCCACCCCCACCCCAAGACTCCACTAGCAAACTCCGACTTCTGCTTATCTCTGTGGCTCAGAAGTCAGTGTCCTCATTGCCAATTAATTGGTCCTTGGTCTCTCCCAAAACGCTGTAAATTCCTTGAGGGCAGGGATTCCATCTTATTGATCCATTTATTTTCCAGGTTGGAGAACTTCTTGGCACATTGTAGATGCTCAGTTAATGTTTGTTGAATCAATGCATGAACACACTCATCTCCCCTACACACATTTTTTTTTTTCCTGACATGTGGCATGTAAGCATATCTACTTCTGTTTACTTTCTGGACAACCACAAGCACTTCACTTTTAGTGTAGGTGACTTGTAAATCACTTATCTTGAGGGAACAAGGTGTAGAAAATTTAAAATGGAGGAAAGGAATACAGAGAAGAAATAGATTTGTTTCTGAGGCTTTGGTAAAGATAAAGCAGAGGGAAATTAGAAACCAAGGAGTTGTGGCATGAGGGTTACAAAAGGATAGGTGGCTTAACTGTGGGTCAGAGGAAAGCTGGTATACTGTGCCATGAAGTGGTTTGGGGTAGGGCTACTAAACAAGGCTCATGTTAAAAATAAAAACAGAGCAAAAAAAAATTGTTTTAGCATGTTTTTTCAATGCCATCTCCAGAATGTACGGCAACGCTAAGGACCTAAAGGTCCATTGGGATTAGGTAAAGTGGGTTATTTGTGAAATGTAAGATTGATAAAAAGATGCTAGAGCAGAAGTAAGCTTGTGTGGTCTTCTCCAAATTTGTAAAGAATTAATAATATAAAACCTCAGGGTCATAGTCTATCACTCTGACAGTGACCCAGAGTAGTAGCGAACCTCGTGGGATGGCTTCAGGATGTACCTTAAGAAAGCGTCTCCCAGAGGCTCAAGCTCCTATGCCTGTAAAAGCTGTTAAAATATTTGCTTACACTGTGATCCAAAGACGGAATTTTCTTAAGAATATTCCCTAGAGGGCGCCTGGGTGGCTCAGTTGGTTAAGCAACTGCCTTCGGCTCAGGTCATGATCCTGGAGTCCTAGGTTCGAGTCCCATGTCGGGCTCCCTGCTCAGCGGGGAGCCTGCTTCTCCCTCTGACCCTCCCCCCTCTCATGTACTCACTCTCTCTCATTCTCTCTCTCAAATAAATAAATAAATAAATAAATCTTTAAAGAATATTCCCTAGAACATTTGCATGGGGGTGGGGGGAGGGAGGAAAAAGAAGGAGCCCAAAAATAAGTGATGAAAAAATGTTAAGTTAAAGAGATGGGAACTTGGAGGCAGCTTTCATTAAAAGAGGAAAAAAGAAGTAAACAAGGGAGCATTACTTGAAACTAAATAATTGGATGGAGTAAAAAATTACAAATACTAAAATCATACCTGTAATATCTTTAAGTAGTAATTGCACTGGGGATTTTAGAAACAGTTGTAGAAAATGCCTATTTAGCTCTACTGAGGAGATTAAATGCAAATCAAAGCTCTGTCCAATTCAGGGATCTTGAAAATCCTCTGTGACTGGTTATTGAGTTGGAACCATGGAGGAATAGTGAGTAGAAGGAAATCAAATCAGAGATGGAACAATATAGGCTATGAAAATTTGGATGGGGGACTTGACACAGAATAAAAAGATGACTTTAGTAGGTGTATTATCTGCAAAAAAAAAAAAAAATGCAGTCATTAGCAAGCATCTCCTTGAAGCTAGAATGTAGTAGGCTCAGAAAAGTTTCAAGTAAGCCAAATATGGCTCACAGATGACATTTGAAGGAAACAATAGTAATTATGGTCATTATTAGACTTCCAAACAGTGAGACACTAGCTGAACTCAACATAAGCCAAAGTCCCCTAGGGCAATAGTAGCAAGAAAAGGGCTCCATAGTGTCTTCCAAAAGATTGCAAAGCCAAGAGTGCAGGCCCATATATGCAAGGCCTATAATAGAGGTGGTGATAACATATTCAAGGGGAAATGGGCCAGAAGTGTTGGACAGTGTTAAGAATATTCTATTCATCTGCTTTGGAATGGCTTTTCAAAGCTGTATCCTAGCCAGTTGTGTGGCTGCATTTGATCATAAGTAATTATACCCTTTTGATGAAATATTTTAGCTCCTTTTCATTTCATTACAGTTTCCAGGGTGTTCCTACTATGAACCCAGAAGCCAAGCCAGGAGAAGGTTGCACAAAGGTTTCCTTCTCACTGTCTCATGGCCACCATCAAAATTGTCAGATTTCCACAGTAAACTTCACTCAGTCATGTTCAAATTTTCATTTGTAAAATTTTAATTTGGAGATGCTCTTAAATGATGAACTCAGGAAAAGCTACACATCAAAATAGACATTTAACAGATGGTCAAAACAGTAGCAAACTTAAATTTGATAAAAATGCAGGAATGGTTTTTACACACTACATTGCTTAAATGCAAAAGAGAACCAAATTAAAATCCAACATTTGTATATTTCAAATTCTCATTACCATCCTTAAAACTGTTTGAAATAATCAATTCTCTGAAGTTTCAGAAATTTTTAAACATTTTTATTCTATACAAAACCCTTAAATAACAAATATTTTTCAAAACACAATAGGAAATAAATTGATGCCAGTTATGGTTTATGTCAGTGGTTCAAAATTTGACATATATACCCCATAAATAATACAATAAAAAATACACTAAGTGCAGCCAAAGTGAATGTTTAACTAGTCTTCTGCAAAATTTAAACAAGAGAAAGACTAAGAGTCTAAAATTCCAAGGGAATGACTGAATTTTGAATTCGTCAGATTCCTTGTAATTCTCCAGAACCTTGTTCAAATTTTGCTTCCCATTTTTGTCAGGAACATCTGGACAACAAAACATAGACGATCCATCCTTCAATTAATGATAAATGTTGTCTTAAATAGTAAAATATGGATGAATTTTACAGGAGTCAGTTTCTTATTCAAAATGGTCTGTTTGTCTGTCCTAAGTGAACAAACCCTTGCTCTACGTGTTGCAAGAAAACTCAAGTGCAGATTTGTGTCTGATGAATATCTCTCTCCAGCACCCAGCAAAGGGCCAGGAGCATAGTCAAGAGCCAGAATTGGCTTCTCTTGCCAAGTCCAGAGGGTCTGAACGTGGGTCCATGCTGGTAGCTTCTTATCGCTTCAACTATTAAAAATGTATCATGATGGGTGCCTGGGTGGCTCAGTTGGTTGGGCGACTGCCTTCAGCTCAGGTCATGATCCTGGAGTCCCTGAATCGAGTCCCGCATCGGGCTCCCTGCTCGGCAGGGAGTCTGCTTCGTCCTCTGACCCTATCCCCTCTCATGTGTTCTCTCTCTCTCATCTCTCTCTCTCTCTCTCAAATAAATAAATAAAATCTTTAAAAAAATGTATCATGATCAGTAATCAAGACCTTATGTCTCTTGTACCTCTGATTTTGGGAAACATGTTTGGGAAGGGTCAAAACCTAAAATATCCTTTGCTCATCTTAATGTTCGAACAGGCCCTAATAACACTGTACTGGACAACACAGAAGATAATCTGCAGTCACTAAGCTAGGCTACTAGACACTGCATGCCCTCAAGCTGTCCCCAGACACAGGGAAAGCCTGGAGGTACTCTGGTCAGAAGTTTCACTGGGACACCAACCTTGAGACGAGAAATATAGCAGGACATGTAGGAAATCCAGTGGTCCACAGCAGAATTCTGAAAAGTTGTGCTTCTGGACTGACACTGTAATGATTTGAAGAGAAGAAATGGGGATGTCCAACTTTGATGTCTTTCCTAACAGCACAATAAGTGTGATGTTTAGGTTATATCAAGATGAAAATAACTAAAGAGAGTAGGATTAAACCCTAATTTTAATCACAGCCTTTGTGTCCCCAAAGAACTTTGGATAACATAGAAGTCCTTTCCTTTTTTTTTTTTTCTCTATTTTATATCTAGCTTCCTTGCTAGACAGTGAATACCTTAAGAGTAAGCACTGTGTCTTATTTATCTTTGCCATTTTTGTATCACCTCCTAAGTTTAGTTTTTAGGATAGCCACACAGCAGGAACTTAAGTAGATTTGTATTGAATTAACATATAGTCAAATCTGAGCTTGCCATAATGTCAGATATTGACTCGTTATTTGCATATCCAATAATCTTTGCCGGCATTCTCATTGACAGCAGCTTATCAATTGCACAGTAGATCAATTAGGACCTAGGTCAACCATAGATGTCTGTAAAAATGTCTGAAGTAGCGAAAGTTGCCGTTAATAAAGTCTGGATTACTGTTGTGGTGGAAAAATTAGAATATTTTTAAAAAGAAAACTTCCAGTTTTTTAATTGGATGGAATACCTAAAGAGCATTAAGTATTTTTTTTTTTTTAAGTAGAATACAAAGGAAGTATAGATAGCTATTTGACCTCAGCGTGGTGGAGTCTATTCCATACACAAAGCAGTTGAGGACATCATAAAGAAAAATCTTGACAAATTTGATTACACAAAACTACTAGTATTAAAAATACTAAATATTAATATTAATATTAATATTAAAAAACAAAAATATTTCTATCATCAACACTGTTCTATTGAGGGAATTGGAACAAATGAGATTTTGAAAGTTTTTTTAAGCAACTTCTAAGAGCAAAAAATCATAAATTGATTAAGAATGGATTTGACAGAGAAATTTATATCCATGGTACAATTTTAGAATGAGCATGTGAATGACCTCTTGAATTCATGTTTCCTAAAGATGAATCTCACTGAAGTTTAAGAGAGTGAAATAATAATCTTTTAGACAATGTTTAACTAAAACTAGTATTTACTGTTCTGGTACATTTAAGAAAGACTGTTGCTAGATGTTTTTTAATGTATATTTGTATTCTGTAACCAACTTAAAATAATTAGATAACTGGCTTTCTTACCAAGGATGAAGATGAACCCTTATATGAATAGAAATTTCATCAGGGCTTCACTTTAGAAAATTTGAAAAAGTGATTTCTGCCATAACTCTGTGATCATCTCTACATATAAAATTTATTTTCTCACATATAAACCCCAAGCTCTTTTATATAGTAAGGGTAATAAACTTGAAAAGTAAATACTAGTTCTGCCTAAAATGCCCCCTGGGAGCTGTTGATTGTGTTTCAGAGGATAGTTTTGTTTCACTGAGTGGGGGATTCACCCACTGGACCATGAGCTTTCTTTTCTCGTAGAGATGCAAAACTGCATACTTTGAAAATCATCCCTGTAAAATGTCTGGTTCATACATGGGCCTTATCCAGAAGCAAAAGATTCCTGGTCAGAACACTTCATTATAAAAAATGAAAAATAAAAAAGGCTAGTCATTTCCACTAGTTTCATCTTTGCTTCTTACTTGGCTGTCTAGGCTTACCAGGTATAGCAGAAAAGACCCCTACTTTTTTCTTACAGGATAGTCAGGATGGGAAAGGTCTTGGAAATCATCAAATGTAATCCCTTCATTCTACCAACAAATAAGGCTCAGAGTAATTGACCTGATACAGAGAAACTGATGAAAGTTTTAGTTTTGTTCCTTATTTGCTATGAGGCTATTTTTGAAATAGACATCATATCTTATTTAAATCACTCTGGATTTCAGACATAACCATTCCACGATAAGCCCATCTGTATCTTGGGGGTGGGGTGAGGTGGGGAGAGTTCACTCAAAATAATGCAGGTGTTCCTATTAGGCTAGTCCAAAACAAAGGCTGTTAACACTAACCGATACTCATTGCATGCCTTCTGTCCAACACTAAATTAATCAGCATGGTACAGAAAAAAAAAAAAAAAGAATACAGGCTTTGAAGCTAGACAAATGAGAATGTAAAGCTTGGTTCTATAGCTTACTAAACTGCTATCTTGGGTGTTCTTGAACCTCTCTGGACCTCAATTTTCTCATCTGTAAAATATACAGGAACAATGTTCTCAAAATTATTAGAAAAATAAGGTGAGACAGCTATGAAAAACAAGTGGAGTAGTAGATACTCAGTAGACATTAGCTGTCCTCTGTGGCTAAGGGTTTAACAAAACCCTTGCTCTTCCTCTGAAGGCACATTGGTTATTTGATTAACTCTCTATTTCTGTTCTTCCGGGATAGCTGATAAAAGTGGAAAGTGACTTGTGTTTCTAGGCAACACTGCTTATGGTTCAAGTGACCCCTAACTGGGGAATTGCATCCCTACAGAGAGGAAATATAAATGGAGTAGGTGTTAGGACTCTTCTATCAGGGCACAGCAGCCCTTGCAGGGAACCTGGCAGCGAACCTAGAGACCATTCCAGGAGATACTGGTTCCTAGTTGGAACATGGGGCTTCTAGGCCAGGACAACTCTGGCACTTGCCTGGGGTAAGTGTCCTTCCCTCCCTCAGGAGCTCTCACTTGAAGCCAAAAAGAATATCACTTGGACTGATGTGTGGACTTCTGTAGGGACTGTTCTCACTGAAGAGAAATGTCTGATTGCTGCTCTGTGGGTGTCTCTGTCCCTCCTGCATCCTTCTTTTTTTTTTTTATTCTTATGTTAATCCCCATACATTACATCATTAGTTTTAGATGAAGTGTTCCATGATTCATTGTTTGTGCATAACACCCAGTGCTCCATGCCTCCTGCATCCTTCTGAGAGCCACCTCTATTCTGTGGTAGTCATGCAGGTCTGTTCTTATGGGACCAAAAGGACCCTAGGTTGGGCATTGCTTTTTCCCACCGGCATGCTGGGAGATAGGAGGACAGTAAGACTTAACGCTATACCTAAGTGTTTATTACCTAGAGGAGAAGCGATGGCATGCACAGAGTTAACTCTATGCCAACAAGAAAGTGTCAATAGAGCACTAAAACAAACCAAAAAAAATAAAATAAAATAAGCGGGGAGAGCTATAGAAACACAAAAAGGAGAATGGCATCAGCTTAAGAGATAAGCTGTCTTTCATAGGGCAGCGTTTCAGCCAGGTAAGAGGGCCACGCTTCTGGAAGGACAAAGCATTCCAAACATAGGTGACGCTGAACACGAGCAAGACCAATGAACTGGAGTTGTAGGGGTGAAGTGGGGGAGTCGGAGAGATAGATGTAGAGTAGCAGAGCCTGGGGGAGCGGGGTTCTACAGCTACTCCCTACTCAAGGATTGTATGGTATAAATACAGCTGTGTCTTCCGAAGGGGCATGCAAATACTTAGGGAGAAAGAAAGCACCAATAAATCGTGAGACAGAAGAAAAGTAGTGGGATGTATCTTCATAAAATAAGAGGGAGGCCCTCTGCTAGGTGTAAGAGGGCCAGATATGATTTGAAGAAAACAGAGCATACTGGGACCAGCTCTGATAGGTACTGGGGCTGGTCAGTAGCTATGAAAAAAAAAAAAAAAGTTGTCAAGTGGGAGAGTGACATCCTGTTGGTGCTGGGGGACCCTCTGTAATCTCAATCACAAGAGCTTGCTACAGCGGTTACTTTTAAATGCATCTCTCAACCCAGAAATGCATAACTACATTTTATTTACTTTTTAAATTATTTTTACTTGAAGTATAGTCTATGACAGTACTATAGTAACTTCAGGTGTACAACTTAGTGAGTCAGCATGACAAAATGCTCATCACGCTAAGTATGGTCACCATCTGTCGCCATACAAAGTTATTACAGTATTATTGACTATATTTCCTATGCTGTGCTTTTCATCCCTGTGATTTATTTTATCATTGGACGTTTGTACCTCTTAATCCCCTTCACCTATGTCACCTGTCCCCACCCCCCCACCCCCGGCAACCACCAGTTTGTTCTCTGTATTTATGAGTCTATTCCTATTTTGTTTTGTTTGTTCATCTGTCTTGTTTTTTGGATTCCAGATATAAGTGAAGTCACGTGGCATTTGTCTTCCTCTGTTTCATTTCACTTAGCATAACGCCCTCAAGGTCCAATCATGCTGTGACAAATGGCAAGATTTAATTCTTTGTTATGGCTGAGTAATATTCCATTGTGCGTGTATACCACATCTTCTTTATCCACTTATCTATTGATGGACACTTGGGTTGCTTCCATATCTTTTTGGCTATTGTAAATAATGCTGCAATAAACAAAAGGGTGCATATTTCAAATTAGTGTTTTTGCTTTCCTTTGGGTAAATGTCCAGGTCTTAGGGATCATATGGTATTTCTATTTTTAAATTTTTGAGGAACCTCCATACTGTTTCCCACAGTGGCTGCACCATTTACATCCCCGCCAACAGTGAAGGATGGTTCCCTTTTCTCCACATCCTTGCCACCTTGTTATTTCTTGTCTTTTTGATAGCAGTCATTCTGACTGGTGTGAGGTGATCTTTCATTCTATGTCACCACCCAGCCATACACATTTCCCAAATGTAGGACAAAATTTGTTGCATATAACAAAAATTTCCCAAAAGAACATTCAGCCCTACCTACTAGATGCCACGTCACCTGTGTTTGTTGATATTTTGAATGCATTTCCCAAGCCAGGGACTAAACTGACAATCAGAGTCTTGAAAAGCAATCCGTAAATCACCATTCTACAGCAATGTTTACCAGTTGCAAGTGGAGAAAGCAGAAGTCAGGCTTATTTAGAAATGAAGATGAGCAGGGTAGTCATTGGAAAGTTCCAGAAAGAAGAAACTTGGACATGCCAGCAAGGATGTAATTGAAGCTCCTGAATGTGGGGAGGGAGGCATGTGAATTAAGAAGTGGGACTATGAATTAAAAGGGTATGAGGCACTAAAACATTGATAAAAGATTTGTATTTGAAGTTATAGAAACTGGGTTCAAATCCCAGCTCCATCCATGTCTGAAGTGCAGAGGATAGGGTTGTTAAGATGGTGCCATAGATAAGTTTGCAAAGAGCGTAGACCAGTCTCTGGCATATAGGAAGCACTGATAGCTTTACTGAGGCTTTACCTAGCTAAAGTTAAGTTGTGCTAGCTAGCTAGCTGCTGTTAAGTTGTGATTTCAAAAAAAAAAAAAAAGAAAAAGAAAGAAAAGAAAAAGAAGTCTCCATTGGTAGAAGACAACAGGAAAAGTGACATATAAAAATTTGGTCAGTTGGGTGCCTGGGTGGCTCAGTTGGTTAAGCGACTGCCTTCGGCTCAGGTCATGATCCTGGAGTCCCGGGATCGAGTCCCGCATCGGGCTCCCTGCTCAGCAGGGAGTCTGCTTCTCCCTCTGACCTTCCTCCTTCTCATGCTCTCTGTCTCTCATTCTCTCTCTTTCAAATAAATAAATAAAATCTTAAAAAAAAAATTTGGTCAGAAAGGGAAAGCTCTGCATTTCAGTTCTAGAAGCTTGAAAAATTCTTGGCAACTTAAAAGCTGGGTCTAACCAGGTACAGATGCAACAGAGGGCAGTTGCAGAGGGTTGAGGAAGTTGAGGCTCTAAGATGAAGCGGGGGTAAATAGCATGGATGTGGAATAACCAAGAAGGGAGGCACCATGTGGAGGGAGGGGTGGGAGCCAATACAAAAGTAACCGAAGAAAAGTAGAATGGCTTGGAGAGAGGTCAGTAATGGTAACGACCTTAAGAGGAGAATGGATATAGAAGAGTCCTGTAAAAAACTCTTAATAAATAAATAAATATGGGAATAAAAATTGGCCTCCAAATTAGCTTCAGCAAATTTCTTGATCCGAACAACATTTTCTTCTGCCCAATGCATATGTCAGGATAAACTATCTTGACACACAATTAAATGCATATAATTTGTATATATAAAACTTGATGAAACAGGAACACAATATATCACAGTGTCCAAATATCCACATCCTTAGTGCTAGGCATTCAAAAATGTTTGTTGAATAAATGAAAACTCCTGGCTTTGCCACTTGCAAACTAAAGGAGCCTCGGTAATATCATTAGTAAAATGGATATGGTAAGACCCACTCCATGAGATAATGTGTATGAAGTACCCAGCACATAATAAGGCACTCAGTATATGATAACTATTATTGTTATTTTTAGTGTGTGTCAAATACGGATTTTTATTTATTTTATTATTATCATTATTTTTAGAAAACGCCTTGGCATGATCTAATGAAGTTGATATATACTTCATACACTCCTTCATAACTTCTACAACCCATCAATTTTATACATACACTTCACAGTGTTTTAGAAATCCAGTAAGCACTGGTTTTTAAATGCTTTATAAGCATTGGTCTAAAACTATATCACATGAAACATTTTTTCTTTCATGTGGGAAATGTCTCATTTTTTAGAGAGGGAAATATTTAAAACCTGTTAAGTATCTAACGTACAAGTCATCTTGAGTGTTTATTACTTAATCTATAATTAATTAATACATTATTTATCCCCAAGACTAATGCAGGTGACTGTGATTCCTTGGCATCAGGTACACACAAACATATGGGTCTTGGGTAATGTCAGAAATATTGGGAAGATATGAGATTCTGACCCTATTTTTCTTGAAGAGTGAAAAAAAATGTATGAACCAAGAAATGAGCGAGAAATATAGTTTTCTTTTTAATAACCTATCAAAAAATTGCAACCGTGTCAGTCATTTTGTGTGATTTTAAACTGTTCAGAGTTCTCACAGAGAGAATTTACAACACGTGAGATTGTGGAGTTCTCAGGGGGAGGGGTCAGGAGTCAAACCTCAGAGCCTCATTCCAATGTCCCAGAAGGGCACTGTTGGAAAGAGTGGCACCTTGATGACCTTCCAGCCTTCGGGACCCAATACACTGCTCTCTCCAAGCTTTTCGTTCTTTTCTATCAAAGGGAAAGACTAGGGTGCGCTACACGAAGTGGAGCCTAAGGGTGTATATTTTATTCTTCTAAACCAGAAATTTCAGGACATTAGACTCTGTTTTCCTTTCTTTCTCCATCTCTTTTTTTCAGAATGGAAGAGTGACACCACCAGGGCTTCAGAAATCAGAACTAGAGCAAATCTCAACTCTACTTTTTGGTGACTTGTGTGATATTCACATTTGTTGACTTTGGGGACTTCCATTTTATCATTCATAAAATAGGATGAGTGCTACCTTTCTGATTAAAATTAAATAATATGAATATATCTGAGAGCATTAGGGATGCTCCACTGATACTAATTCCCACTCTTTTTCCTCTTCATTCTTCTCTGGCTTCTTTGAAGGAAAGGGGAAGAAACAGAAAGTGTTATCAGCTAGGTGCGCAGCAGGGAAAACTGATGTAAATTTTGTATGCTTGGAGAACTTAAAATACTGACAATCTGGTCAAGATGTAAAATTTCATCTTTACTCTGGCAAATCTCGCGAAGATATTTAAGGAAAATGTACCCAGAGAGGCATGAGTAGTCTAATCTCACAAAACTCATGATGTTGTTGACATTTTCAAATTGTTGTATCTCAAAACTCACTATAATTGTTAAGTACGCTGACTGTTGATGACCCCACTTGAGATGCTCAGGTGGGAAGATCACGTGTTGAGAGTGCAAGAATGGTGGTCCCCCAAAGACCCCTAGGAAGTCCTGACCTGGGGACTCTGGGGATTGTGTCACACTATGTAATATGATTATATTTATCATAGAACTGGATTAGCACTAAATTGCAAGGTCAGGTTGTGCCTTTGCTAATCAAAAGCACAACACTGCCATTCCTGTTTCCATGCTTTGTGCATTACTAAATACAGGGTCAGATTTACATATGCTGGTGCCAAGAAGGTGAAAACATTAACACCAAAATAGAAAATTCTAATAAAACCCATAAAGCATAAGAAGCCCAATAATCCTTAACAAAACAATAATTTTGTGGAAACCTCCTGTTATTCCTTAAGTACAGGAACATGCAAGCTCATGAGATTTCCCCTCGTGATTTTACTTTGGAGGACACTGAACTGATATGCTTAACTCTTTAATATATGTAGATAGTAGATCTAAAGTTAATAAACTCTGTATAAATAATAAGCTTCATTTTCAGGTAGTACCTATAATTGTATTCCATTAATTGAAATACCAACAGCTACAGTTCTCTATTTTTGTAAAAAAAAATACTTAAAGACCAGGAACCCTTAAATTAGGAACTTTAGAGGCATCTCCCATTTGAGAATCTTAATCTGAATCAATAATAATTTGTTTTCTCTTCATAGTCAAAGAATTATGTTAAGGTTTCATCTGTGTCAAGAATTAGAAGATGGGTTTTCATTTGCCGGATCTTTTTTAGTATATGTATCTTTTGGTTAAGAAGGAGGTCCAAGAGGGGCGCCTGGGTGGCTCAGTCGTTAAGCGTCTGCCTTTGGCTCAGGTCATGATCCCAGGGTCCTGGGATCGAGCCCCACATCAGGCTCCCTGCTCAGCGGAAAGACTGCTTCTCCCTCTCCCGCTCCCCCTGCTTGTGTTCCCTCTCTTGCTGTGTCTCTCTCTGTCAAATAAATAAATAAAATCTTTAAAAAAAAAAAAGGAGGTCCAAGAATATATTTTTAAAAAAGATAAATCTATAGCTGAGATGGCTTTTATCCACATGGGGATGCATGTCCTTTCTGAAGAAAATAAAAGTTGACAATTACACAGTCATGCTCCTTGCTAAGAATAGTCATTGCCTATTTTTTCTTGCGATAAATAAAACAACTTGTCCTTGTTTCCTTATTTTCTCCATAGAATGAGCTAAAGACTCTGAGTTTCCAACCTCACATGGAAAAGGTTTAAGTCCAGAAAGGAAGCAAGAATAATAATGATTAGGTCCACAGCCTTGGTGTTTGGAGGATTAGTAACTACACAAGGGCTCTTAAGCACCCTCCAACTCAATCAAACACTGTTCATGAATATTCTGTCTTATATACTTAATATATCACATTCCATACCTCCTTTATTATATTTATATTCTTGAGGAAAAGGTATATTGCATGCTTGTAAAATCATATATATAGCATTTTCATATATATTTTGTTCTATTTCCTACTTTTTCATGCAATTACATTATTGAAATCTATCCATGTTGCTACATGTCAATATCCTTCCTTCTGCCTCATACACATATCCCACATTTTACATATCTTTTATTAATGAACACTGGGATTACTTCCAACTCTTCCCCTTATAAAAATAAATACTAGGAGGATATCCCCATACACGTTGCCCTGTGCACACTTGAGAGTTCTCAAAGAGTATTTCTAAATACATCTATCCTCATTCTCTCTCAACATTTCTTTTTCTGTAAACTCATCTCTGTCCAGTGCATTTTAGGAGAGGTCCTTGACCAACTCATTCAGATCTTGACTTGATTTTTGACTGTGTCTATTTTGTTAACTCAAACAATTAACCTTTCTCTACAAAATTATTTTTTATAACTACTATTCCCAACTGCTTCTTTCATGTTGTCATCTTTCAGACATCCTACTTCTAAGAACACTTCTGTACCCATCTGAGGGTGTTTACTGTGGCCGTGAGGGAAAAACAGGAGGAACTATACAGATTGCAGTAACAGAATTTTTCTGCTTTCATGAAGCCCTTACTTAATCCACTCCTGGTCATGCATGGTCCTCAAGGTATAAAAATGAGTTTATAGGAAACAATTATGGGACACAGGAAGAGTGGAATCCCGAGAAACAAAGATAACAGATAGAGGCACTCTTTCTCCTGCCTTAGCTCTTGGGCAGCAATTGTGAATCAACAATCTCTCATATACACACAGGTGTTAGAGGCTCAAACCAAGGCAGAAACATGATTGGTCCTGGCCAACCAGGTGCTACTGTATGTTTTTTTTATAGAAGATTATTTTATATATTCTGGATATAAAAAAAAAATATTGGTCAAAGAATAAAATTTTAATCCACATGGACATATGTGGTTTTTTAACTGAATAATACTAGGATTTAAAATGTATTTTGTTTCAGACTTTAAAATAATCTTCCAGCTTATCCCCACTCATTGCTAGTTGTATCAAAGGTATTCCCTTGCCAATAATTCTAATAGCATGTCCTAATTAACTAATTTTATTTTTTGGTATAAATCAATTACAATTAAAATAGAATTTGTTGAATCTCAGTAGAGTATTGTTTCATGTTAAAAACATTTTTACTCAAGAGATCAAGTGTGATTAACTTTAGTTAGAGGCTAAAAGTTCAAGTTGTTCTGAGTAGAGGGAAATAGTTACAGGGTCTTTCTTTATGGAATATTTTATTCTATTTCTAAATGCAGGATGATAAATCTCCATTAGTCTTATTAATTTTCTCCAAAGTAAATGTTAAGTGTTTTTCTCAGGTAACATGAATGAATATGAGGGTAAATCCAAGGGGGCTGCCTAGGGGCTGTCAAACAGGACCCCCACAACACATTCTCCTGAAAGAGGTATGAATGATGTCCTCCTGTACCTGCCACTTTGCCTTCTCGGTCTGATTTTTACTCATCACAGTGTTTTGTTTTTTTTTTTTTTTTTTTTATTCTTATGTTAATCCCCATACATTACAGCATTAGTTTTAGATGAAGTGTTCCATGATTCATTGTTTGTGCATAACACCCAGTGCTCCATGCAGAATGTGCCCTCCTCAATACCCACCACCAGGCTAACCCATCCTCCCACACCCCTCCCCTCTAGAACCCGCAGTTTGTTTTTCAGAGTCCATCGTCTCTCATGGTTCGTCTACCCCTCCGATTTCCCCCTCTTCATTCTTCCCCTCCCGCTACCCTCTTCTTCTTCTTCTTTTTTATTTTTCTTAACATATATTGCATTATTTCATCACAGTGTTTTTGAGGTTGATCCATGTTGTTTCATGGGTCAGTCATCTCTTCCTCCCTTATTGCTGAATAGTATCCCATCATATGCATTTACATGCCACAATTACTCGCTCATTAATAGGTAATCTGGGTTCTTTCTACGTTTGGTGACAATTAATAAATTTGCTGTAACCATTCAAATATAGGTTGTTGTACGTACCTATACACGCTTTCATATAATATACTCTAGAGCAAATCCCATGAGTGGGATTGCTAATCATATATTTAACTTTCTAAGAAATTGCCTTTTCCACCATCATTTCTGGTAGAAAGCAAGGCTAGTGGAAAAGGCATTCTCTTATAAAGCTGCATGGCAAATATAACATAAATGAAACACGAGAGTTTCATTATTCAGTTTCTTGTCAGCACTTGATATTGTCAGGATTTTTGTTGTTGTTTTAATTTTAGTCACTCTAATACATGTGAAGTGGTATCTCACCATAATTTTAATTTGCTTTTCAGTAACTAATGGTGTTGAGCAACTTTTCATATGCTTATATGCCATCCACATCTCTTCTTCGGCGAAGAAAAGACACCAGTGAAGTGTCCATTCAAATCTTTAATCCAGTTTTCATGAGAGATTTTGTTCTTATTATCGAATTTTAAGATATTTTTTTTTATAAAGTCTGGATAGAAGTCTTTTATCAGATAGGTAGTTTGCAAATACATTTTTCCCACCAGGTGGTTTGTCTTTTCCATTTTCATAACAGCATATTTCAAAGAATAAAACTTTAAAATTTAATAAAGTACAATTTATTCTTTTATCTTTTATGATTCGTGCTTTTGGTGTAACATTTAAGAATTCTGCCTAATTCCATATTTGTACATCAGGTTTCATAGTTTTTGATTTTACATTTGAGGATGTGACCCATTTAGAGCTAATCTTTGTGTGTGTGGGATATGAAGTGTGAGTTAAAGTTCATGGATGGATGTCCAATGTTCTCACACCTTTCTTGAAAAGACTGTCCTTTCTCCATGAAATTGTCTTGGTATGTTGGCTGACCAGAGCTGTATTTCTATTACTGGACTCTCCGTTCTGTTCCATTGATGATTACATCAATCCTTCACCTACCCACACTCTCTTCACTATTGTAGCTTTATAGTAAATCTTGAAATCAGGCAGTGTGAGTTCTCCAACTTTAATCTCCTCTTTCAAAAACATTTTGACACTCTGGGTTTGCCTTTGCTTTTCCATATAAATTTTTAGAATCAGTTCGTCAATTTCTACAAAAATGCTTGCTAAGGTTTTGATGGAGATATCTTCATCAGGTTGAGGAAGTTCCCTTTCTAACAGTAGTTTGCTAAGAGTTTTTATAATGAAAGAATGCTGAATTTTTTCAAATGCTTTTTTTGCATCTTTTAAAATGATTATATAGTTCTCTTTTAATCCATTGATAAATTACATTGGTCTATTTTTTGAATAGACCATGCATTTGCTGGTATAGGCCCAGTTTTGTTGTGATGCATTATACTTTTTATATGTTGCTGGATTCAGTATGCTGATAATGACAGCATTTCCTCTACTTTTCTAGTTTCTTAAGATAAAAGCTTAGGGGTGCCTGGGTGGCTCAGTTGGTTAAGCAACTGCCTTCGGCTCAGGTCATGATCCTGGAGTCCCGGGATCGAGTCCCGCATCGGGCTCCCTGCTTGGCAGGGAGTCTGCTTCTCCCTCTGACCCTCCCCCCTCTCATGTGCTCTCTCTCATTCTCTCTCTCTCAAATAAACAAATAAAATATTAAAAAAAAAAAAGATAAAAGCCTAGATTATTGATTTGAATTCTTGCTTTCTAATATAAGCATTCAATTCTATAAGTTTACCTGTAAAAATTATTTTACTATATACCACACTTTTTTTCAAGAATGAAACAAATTTTATTGAAAACCTAAAATGTATAATGCCATAAAAAATGTCAAATGAAAAAATCAAGTTTAAAATACCAAACAGAAACACTATAGGGGGATGGGAAGGCAAATTATAGTGGGGCAGCAGGTGGTTCAGGAGCTGGTGCTGAGGATGAGTCTGGAGAGGGCTCTCACTGTAGGGCTGCTAGGTCCCGAGCTGGTTCTGGGTCTCTTATCGGAGCAGGAGCAGATACAGGGGCCGGCTGTCCCTGCAGGGGTGCTGGGTCCTGTGGTGGCTTCAGGTCAACTGCGGGTGTGGGTGCAGGTTCAGGTACAGGCTCAGGCTCGCCTTACAGTGGTACTAAATTCTGAGCTGGCTCCTAGTCTCCCAGAGGAGTAGGAGTCGGTGACGGTTCTCCCTAAAGTGGTGCTGGATCCTGAGCTGGCTCCAGGTCTTCTGCAGGAGCAGGAGCAGGAGCAAGTGCAGGTGCAGGTGCAGGTGATGGCTCTGTCTGCTGAAGTGCTGGGTCCTGTGTCGGATCCTTGTCTCCTACAGGTGCAGTTACAGGTGTACTCTCCTGGCAGGGGTGCTGAGTCCTGAGCTGGCTTTGGATTTCCTGCAGGAGCAGGTGCAGGTGCAGGTGCTAACTATCCCTGAAGGGGTGCTGGATGCTGAGCTGGCTCTAGGACTCCTGGAGGAGAAGGTGCCTGTGATGGTTCTTCCTGCAGGGATGCTTAAGCTGGTCTGGGACTCCTGCAGAAGTATGAGCAGGTGGTGGGTCTCTCTTTAGGGGTGATAGGGCCTGAGAAGACCTCAGGTCACTTGAAGGAGCAGGAGCAGGTGACAGATCTCCCTGCAGAGGTGCTGAGTCCTGCAGCAGTGCTGAGTCCTGATCTAGCTCCAAGATAGCATGAGATCTGGTGCCTAGGGAACTGGCTCTTCTATTTATTGAACGCTAGTGGACCCATTGCCTTTTTTCCCAGCACAGATCCCTGCTGTGGCCCCATGTATCCCTACAAGTCCCTGATCCTGGGACCAATCACAGACAGCTTGGCTGTGAGGTCAGAGGGGCCCATGTTTGCTCACTTTGCTTCTCATGAAACTTTCTGCCCTCAGGTTTCCAGGACCTCTAGGCCTGTATGAATAAGTCCTGCCCCAACCCATCAGCTCATTCTCATGACCTAGGAGTAACCCCCACTGCACTCCTGATGACCAGAAGGGCGAGAGGTTTGAGGCAGACCCCTTGTGACCCTGTGCCTGGGAAAAGAGACCAAGAGCATCTGTGGTGATCACATTTCCCAGGTGTTTCATCTGGAACTTGTGGGCAGTACCAGGGAAGGCAAGGCTGAGGAGTTCCTGTTAGACTTGGCTTCAGGGGAAATGATAACTCGGTTTTAGAACACGGTGGCCCCGGGCATCCCTGTGAGCCTCACAGAAATCATGATTGGGGACCCTGTCCATCCCCCCCAATTCCCAGACCCAGGAATGGGTCCTGTCACAGCAGCTCCACATACCATACTTTTATAAATTAGTAGGAAATTTTTTAACAATTTGGGGTTTACAGAAAAATGAGAAAGTACAGAGTTTCCATATACTCCCCTCAGTTTCCCCTATATTTAAAATATTGGATTCGTGAGGATCATTTGTTATGAATGATGAGCCAATATCAATACATTATTATGAACGAAATTTCATAGTGTACATTAGGGTTCACTCTGTGCCGTAGATTCTATGGGCTTGGACAAAAGTGTAAAGACATGTATCCATTATAGTATCCTACGGAATAGGTTCATTACCCTAAAAATAAACTATGCTCCACCTATTCATCCCTCCATCTCTTCCCCTGAACCTTTGGCAACCACTGATCTTTTTTTTTTTTTTTTTTTTTTTTAAGATTTTATTTATTTGACAGAGAGAGACACAGTGAGAGAGGGAACACAAGCAGGGGGAGTGGGCGAGGGAGAAGCAGGCTTTCCGCAGAGCAGGGAGCCCGATGCGGGACTCGATCCCAGGACTCTGGGATTATGACCCGAGCTGAAGGCAGTCGCTTAACCAGCTGAGCCACCCAGGCGCCCCAACCACTGATCTTTTTTGCTATCTCCGTAGTTTTGTCTTTTCCGGAATATCTTATAGTTGGAACGATACAGTATGTGGCCTTTGAACTTGGCTTCTTTACCTTAGCAATATGCATTTAAAATGTTTCCTCTATGTGTTTTCATGACTGGATGGTTCATTTCTTTTTATCACCAAAGAATTTCCATTGGATGTAGTACAGAGTATTTATCCATTCATCTACCGAGGGACTTCTTGGTGGCTTCCAATTTTGGCAATTATCAACATCTGTGTGCAGATTTTTGTGTGGATATAAAGTTTTCAACTCATTTGGGCGTGATTGTTGAATCCTATGGTAAGAGAAGGCTTAATTTGATAAGAAGCTGCCAAACTGTTTTCAAGTGTGTACCACTTTGCGTTCCCACTAGCAATGTGGCGTCACCAGTGTTTTGAGCTTTAACCATTCTAACAGGTGTAGATGGTATCTTACAATTGTTTTTGGTTTTTTTATTTTTTTAATTTTTATTTTTTATTTTTTTAAAGATTTTATTTATTCATTTATTTGAGAGAGTGAGAGAGAGAGAGAGCACATGAGAGGGGGGAAGTTCAGAGGGAGAAGCAGACTCCCTGCCGAGCAGGGAGCCCGATGCGGGACTCTATCCAGGGACCCCAGGATCATGACCTGAGCCGAAGGCAGTCGCTTAACCAACTGAGCCACCCAGGCACCCTGTTTTTGGTTTTTTTAATTTGTAATTCCTTAATAACATATGATGTCTTTAGTGTCAGTTCAGATATTTTGTCTACTTTATAACTTGGTGGTTTTCTTACTGTTGAATTTGTGATTTCATTTTCAGCCACAGTGTTTTCTATTTTTCCTTGCTACTTTCTCTTTCACCCATGTGTGATTTATAAGCATGTTGTTTACTTTCCTATTTTGGGGAGATTTTCCTGACATCATTCTATTATTGATTTCTAGTTTAATTGTATTGTGCTCAGAGAAAACAGTTTGTATGATTTCAATGACTTTAAATTTGTTGAAGTTTGTTTTATGGCCCAGAATATGGTATATTTCTCCGCTTAGTTCAATCAGTTTTTGCTTTACATATTTTATTTATTTTTTGAGAGAGAGTGTGTGTGACTGGGGGTGGGTACAGAGGGGCAGAGGGGGAGGGACAGAAAGAATCGTAAGCAGGCTCCACGCCCAACACAAAGCCTGATGCAGGGCTCCATCTCAGGGCCCTGAGATCATGACCTGAGCTGAAATCAAGAGTTGGACACTCAACTGACTGAGCTACCCAGGCGCCCCTTTGCTTTATGTATTTTAAAGGTCTGTTAGGATTGCTATGCCTTCTTAATGAATTGATCCATCATTACACAAATTATTCCTTCATCCCTGGTAATATTCCCTTATATAAAATTTATTTTGTCTAATATTAACATAGCCTCTTCAGCTTTCTTTTAATTACTGTTTGAATACTCTATTTTCCCCAGCCCTTTATTTGTTACTTATGTCTCTATATTTAAAGTGGGTTTTCTGCACATAGCATAGAGTTATGTCTTGCTTCTTTATACAGTGTCACAACCTCTTCCTTTTAATTGGGATGTCTAAACCATTTATATTTCATGTAATTAATGAATGGCTGGTTTTAGATGGATGGTTTTAAATCTACCTAATATTTTTAATTGTTTTCTGCTTCTTTGCTCTTCATTCTTCTTTTCCCGTTTTCTGCCATATTTTGAGTAACAATGTTTACTTGATTTTTCTTCCATTACTGCCTTTTTTAGTGGTTGCTCTAGGATTTATAATGTGCATTGCGCCTGGGTGGCTCAGTTGGTTAAGCGACTGCCTTCGGCTCAGGTCATGATCCTGGAGTCCCGGGATCGAGTCCTGCATCGGGCTCCCTGCTCGGCAGGGAGTCTGCTTCTCCCTCTGACCCTCCTCCCTCTCATGCTCTCTGTCTCTCATTCTCTCTCTCTCAAATAAATAAATAAAATAAAAATCTTAAAAAAAAAAAAAACAGTTTACCTTTCAATGAAATTATATCATAAGAATCAATAATATACTTCCAATTCCTCTGTCCCATTCCTTTCCATTCTGACAATCTATGTCTTTTAATTTATACAATTTACATACAATGTAATTATTGATGTGTTAGGCCTTAAGTATGCCATATTGTTTTGTTTCTCTATTTTATTTTCTCTGCCTTCCTGTATCACTTTGCATAGCTATCCTAGTAATTTCTGTAGGTATTTTGTTATAGGTACAGAGAGAGCATCACTGTCTACTGGTGTCCTCATTTTACCAGTTTGAGCAAAATACAGAAATCTTATCTCCCTTTACATGTCTTTATTCTTCTTGCTTAAAAAGGCAGTTGCCTTAATTCCTCTATACACATTTAGAGCCACATCAGAGAGTGTTATCATTTTTACTTTAACTGTAAAACATAATTCAGAACACTCATATGTTATTTTTTTCCTACCTGATGTTGCCATGGTCTCCCCTTTATCATTTTGTCTGTGTATATAGAACCTATTTTACCTTCTTTTTTAGAGCCTGCTGGAGACAAGTTCTATTACTTTTTCTTCATTTGGGAATGTCTTGATTTCCCCTTCATTCCTGAAGAATATTTTTGCTGGATACAGGATTTTAGATCAACGATTCTTTTCATTTAGCAATTGAAAAATTTGTGCAATTTCCTTCTGGCATCCTGGTTTATGATGAGAAAAAGATAGCTAGATATAGATAAAAATAGTATTTATTGCAAATATCATTATTATTTAAATTTATCTTTAACTTTATGAGGTGTATATACATATGTGCCTATGTAAATAAATGAATATTTATAAATATATGTGTATTGTATATGTAATAAAGGCAGAGAAATTTATACTTTTAAATGTAGTCAAACTATGGTTTCTTCTTTTACTTTATGCTTGAAGACTTATTCCTGACCTACAATCAAATATTCATGCATATTTTCTCTATTTCCTTTTACATTTTATAATTTAGAAAGCTTTTGCTTTAGTAGTTTTTATTTATGTAAGCGATATATTTGTGTTTTAGACTATAAACAAAAACACAGTATCTAATTCAAAGGATGATGTCATGCCTAACTATTTTGGTATATTCCAAAGAACAATTTATATTGTTATACATAATATAGAAATAGTAAAAGGAGTAACAGGAGAAAAAAAGAATTGGCTAATATAGCCTACAAAAAAAAAAAATAGGTGTGTGTGCATATGTGTGTTCGTTGGGCACTATAATATCCATAAGTGAGTATTAGTATCCCAGTATGTTCAAAAATATACCTTGTGTGTATTACTTACATTTACTTACATTGTATTACACTGTATTACTTACACTTATTAGATATGATAGTAATCATATCTAATAGATACCATTTGATCACCAATTACACACTGAGGCCAGAAAATTCCATTTCAAAGACTTCAGCCTTCCAAAGGCCAAGCTCAAAGCAAAATCAAATCATTTTGTGGCAGAATATTAGAACCATGGCTGAACTTTTGTGTAACCCTAGTGTATATATATGTGTGCGCATGACTGTGTACGTACGGCAACAGATAAATAATGGGTATGTTGCAAAGACAGACTGTATAGTCTATAAAAGCTAATCCTTTTTTAATGTTGTCACCATCTTTGAACATCTTGCTTCAATGCTTAATTAGATCTATTATGTCTAAACAAAAGCCAACATCATATTCAAAACTAACACACTAGAACTCCCAATGAAGTCAAGACTTAATTCAAAGATGTCTACTCACCATTGTTATTTAGAACTAGTCATGTTATTTAACCAAACAAGAGAGTATTGTCTGGCCAGACCCAAGGTAGCCAAGGGTCTGCTTGGGTGAGTCTGTGCTCCAGACACCGCTTGGAAACCAGCAGTGTTTGTCCCATTACAGTAATCAGGACAGCCTCGCCATGCTAAGCTTATGGAAACCAATTTCAAAAAAGAAGATATGATTCTTCATAAATTTCCTTCTACCATTTTTCTATGTTTATTGTTTGGGGTGTTTTATTTTTTCAATTATTTTTGTTATGCAAGGATAGTGTTTGCAGGTTTGCGTGAACTGTGAAACATAGGGTGAAGAATTTGAACTGCCCCCATTTTATAAAGTAATAACCAATATGTGTACCAAGCACTCCTCTGATGTCCTCACAGAAAAATCATATACACCATGAATTAGTAGGCCCATTTTGTACATAAGACAACTGAAGCTATAATTTACCTGACATATCACGGTGGTAAGATGCAAGACCATCACACTTCCAGCCCAGCATTTACTCTACCCTAATGTGCATTGGTCATGTTAGCGCCTATTTTCCTTGGCATCAGATCTGAATAGCTTAATACAGAGCAGTGAGGTCCCTGAAAGTCAGAGGATTTGCTGGGGTTTATGCCAGAGCAAAGTTCCATGCATTTCCCAAGACACTCACTCAGCACAGCACCTGACTTTATCCTGGAGCAGGGAGCTGTGGCTCCTGGCAGCCAGGCAAGCCCACACTAAGATCAGCCTCTGCACAGCACTGGATTTCTGCCACCCTCTCTCTATTTCTGTAATTACCTCTAAATTTAACACACGGTCATTAATGATAGTGCCATGAGAATGTGATAATATTTCCCTTCCTTTATTGAATAAGTGCATCTGCCCGTCTTGCCCCACATTTTTAGCAAGTGCAGCCTTAGATTAGCAAACCACAGTTTTTTTTTTTTTCCTGACCCCTGCTTCCATGCAAAGCTTCTAGCTTTCGCTATTCTAAAGTTCACTGAAGTATTTTTCTGCTTTCCTGCAGTTTTTAAGTAGATAATAAGTTCCAAAATTCACCAGCCTTTCGCTGAAAGAAGCTTGTCACGGTGGTTGGTAGCTAATGAAGGCCCCTTTAGTTTATCTTCATCAATTGTCAAATATTTGAGTCCGTGAAGTGGTGTGATGAGGTACAAAGACAGATATTTGAAGGGATTTTAACTCATTTGAGCAATTACATGCTTAACTGCCCTGCGATAATCTGCCAGTCTGAGTCTTTTCTACACAGCACAAGTGGGGAGCATTAGAATAGCTGGATTTAGAACATAAAGGCTTAGTCTGAATGGAAGAAAGGCACCAGAGAGATTAATGGCCAGTAACAAACAGCAGGGCTGCTTGCAAGTTATATATCACATAGTTACCTACCAGCAGTGATGGGGGCCAGCTCACAGAGAGCCCGGGTGGGGACATAAGAGGCACTGCACAGAACCCTGAGTACCAACCACCACCAATCTATCAGGAGGTGGAGAATTCATTTTTTTTTTAGAAAAAAGTATACACATACATACAATATATACCCACATACAATATACACGTACACTCATGAATGCAATTTATACATTCATGTATGCAATATATACATACGTTCACACATGCAATCTAGGAATACTATTGAAAAACAGCAGCTTTTGTCAACAAACCCATGAATTTAGAGGGTCCTTCCAGGGCCATTCTGCTAATAGTGAGCTCAGTCCACTAACACGCCGTTCCTCTCCTCTAAAAGTGTAATGTCCTCGAGTATTAGAAATTAAAATAAAAGTAAGACTCTAGAGAGCCGAAATAATTTTGAAAAAGATGAACAAATCAAATTACCTGATTTAAAAATGTGCTACAAAGCCAGAGCAATCAAATTAGTGTGGTATTGTGTAGAGACATATATACAGATTGATGGAATGGAATAAAATCTTGACATAAAGGATATAATTTCATGAATGAATATCCTGTCATTAAAAACGTAATTCTAAGAGAGCAAATGTCAGGAAAATGGATTTCGTTATAGGTGTTCCTGTGGTTACTGAATGTTGGTTTTCTGCTGTCTTTCCTGGATTGTTTGATATTTTGTTTTTCCAGCAGGAGACATCTAGAGTGATACCACGTTGATTACATTCAAAGGCTGTGATGTATGATGAGTTATTCTTCCACTTACTTGTATACTCACTGATTCATTTTTTATTCATTTACCTAATGCTTTCCAAGCACCCCCTGAAGTACATTCAGAGGAGAGAAAGCATGCACAGGAGTGGGGATCAGGGGAGGTTGTGCGGACTAAGTGACACTTCAGGTGGCTTTGAAGACTAGAAGGATGCCCAGAGAAGTGCAGAGTGGCAGGCACTTCATGTGCATGAGCAAAAACATGGAGAAGGGACACAACGGGTTGGAACTAAGGGGTATTTACCCGGGGAGGCCAAATGGAGAAACATGGTTAGAAAGGCATGGATGCCTTTAATGCCACATCAATAAGACTGGACATAACTTGTGAGCAAGGATATACTAGCAGAGAATCTGGGGGTAAGAGCTATGCTTCAAGAAGGTTAACCTGATAAAATTGTGCCAGGAGAATAACCTAAGAGTGGGGAGGCCAGCAGGATGGCTTTAGCAATAATCCATAATCCAAGCCAACCCATAATAACAAGGAGCTGTGGGTGGTGAAGAGATTGGGGGTGGAGAGAAGGAAAGATAGGTGGAATTAATATTTGTCCTCTGACTTGATGTAGTGGATGGCAAAGAGGAAGGCACAGAAGATGGCTCTAGGCCCTGAGCTTGGGTGCTAGCAAAAGGCATTGGTGCCGTGACAAAAGGGGATTGTGGGGTAAGGAATGAAGACAAATTTGCCAAAGAAGATAACTGTTTTCCTTCAGACGGGTAATGTTGATAGTGCTGGCTCTGGTCCACAGCTGATCAAAGAGGGAATAAAAGCACTAAAGAGTAGTCGTGATAGAGGACACAGATCTTGAGTTGTCTGCATCAGCATGGACGTTGAAACTTGGCCCCCTTTGCTTGACCATCTCACCCAGGCTCCAAGATCAATTCCATGGGGGACACCAGGCTTGATGTTCATTGACTATTTCCTCTGTGCAAGCATGGAGCTGAGAGCTTGCACGTGCATTCCTTCATCTCCTTCGATATCCACTGCAACCCAGTAAGACTTATTCTTATTCCTACATGGCCAGTAAGGGTCATACTTAGGTCTAGTCTGACTTCTAAGTAGGAATAGGCAGATAAGAGGGGAAAGAGAGAGGGAGAACAAAAAGAAACCTCTGTAAGAAAACTGGTGGCATTTAGAACATGGAGGTGTTCTCCTTCCCTGTACCTCAGTTTCCTTCCCATCAAAATAGGTGGCAATCTTGCTCTACCTCACAGATGAGAATGGATGAATGAAAGAATCCCACATTCACCAATGAGAAGCTACTTAGCCCTTCAGAATAATACAAAAATAGATGTGCAAAATGAGGAAATAGTCATTCATAGTGATGCATAGTTTTTACTTATATTCATGAATCATCTGCACTCTCAAGATGCTATTTGTGTAACTAGTGGTTAAAAAATTATAGTACTCAAGGGGTTCCTGAGTGGCGCAGTCGGTTAAGTGACCAACTCGTAGTTTCAGCTCAGTCATGATCTCATAGTCATGAGATCGACCAACCCATGTTGGGCTCCAAGCTCAGTGTGGAGTCTGCTTGAGATTCTCTCTCCCTCTCCCTCTGTCCTACTGGTGCTGTCTCTCTCTCTCAAAAAAAAAAAAATAGTAGTACTTAATAAATCTTTATTGAATGAGTGGGTTGACAAACAAAAAGCCAACAACCACATCTATATACTTCTGGGATTAAAGTATGGATTCAGACGGGAAAGAAATTAAGATTAGTAATTAGCATCCAGTGGACAGTTTCTTAACATTACAGTGCCACCTACTATCAGTCTCCATAGGAGAGGAAAGGATAAGCGGTGAGCGGGTGGCCATGGATTTGTTGCTTCTAGGGAACAGATGGAAAATCTACATTAGAAGAGAAAGATTAGTAGTGAGGAACTAAGTAGTGTGAGAAGGCAGAGGAGCATCTGTATTTAGCCCAAAAGTGTGCATAATGAGTCCCAAGGTTTTCACCTAATGGAATCTGATACCCTTTATTTGGAGACCAAGTGACCTCCAAAGGCATGCCTCTGGCTTCATTTACCCATAGGAGAGAAACATTTGTGCTTCCCCACTCCCTTTTCTTACTCAGACCATTTTGTAATCAATATATTTGGACTCAGTTTGCCATCATTATGGTGGAGTTTCTAATATTGGAGCATAACTGGTCAACTGGCCCATCCAGACATTGATGATGTGTTTCATATATAATGTAGTGATGACTATGTGAAAAACACTGAGTGTGACCAATCTCTTTTCTCCTTCCTCCCTCCTTCCCACAGGCAATACTAAACAACTGATGATCACTTCTAGATGTACAAAAGAGCTCCCAATAACAGAAGACATGAATATGTTTCCCCCTGCCTCAGCAAGGTCTACGAGGTGACTCCAAAGTAGTCTAATCCCAGCTAAAATGTTTTAGAAATGTCTGTTTTATCTCAGCATGCCAATAAATAGGACACTGGGTCTTTTAATATATCAAAACATTTTAATATAAAATACTTTGTTTCCAAAATATTTGCATATGAAGGCACCCCCCACTTTGCTAAACACTTTGGCACACAAACTACACCAACACCCCCCACTTTGCTAAACACTTTGGCACACAAACTACACCAACTGCACTACAACTTGAGAAACATGGTCTTTGGAAAAAGAGATGAAAAGTAAAATTGCCACCCTCAAGGACCCAACGATCTAAAAGGGATGACAAATGAAGTAACAGCAGAGCTTGATATTAGTTATGAGAGCAGTATACACAGGCCTGTGGGTCAGAGACCAGAGCTGTAGTCTTCTTTTCCTTTGTGAACATTAGTATACAATCAGAGGTTCCAATAACCCAACTTAGCACCTGCCAGAGAAGCTGAAAACAGACTAAGAAAGGTGTTTGATCCACCATGACAATGGACTACATCATTTCAGGAAGTTATATGTACAGCACCTGGTTTTGAGCATTACGGTACTGCTTGGGGCCACTTCCAGGTGTTGTTTGCCATCTGTCTCCATCCAGGGAGTAGTTTCCCACGCCCTCAGACTGGCACAGAGTCAGACAATATGTGCTCTGCTATCATCTTTGCCTCACCCAGTCGATTCTGTCTCCGTGGCACGACTAACCAGCAGCTTGGTCCTCCCTTTCCACCCGGGAGCTATGACACCACCTTCAGTCCATCCCAGCCTCATTATTCCTCCTCCGACTGGCTGCCACCTCTCAAGATGGCCATGCTAATGGACAGAGCTCTCCTGTCTTCGTGCCACCATCATCTGAATGATTTTTCATTTGAAATGATCACCTCCAGCCGAATTTTCCGAGTGTTCTAGTAGCAGTAATGAGATTCCCAGGCACTCCTTGGAACTCAGCTGATTGTCTTGGCAGCAGCGCACAAACTCCACATAATCTGTTTATTCCTATTGTTCGAGTGGCAGCATATGGTGATGGCAAAGAGAGTACCTATGCACTGATGTTGTGAATTGCCATCATTGGCAGTCATCTGATACACTTGGATGGCTGTATACAAGATGCCATGGCAGTCAACAAAACAACACATGCCTCTGCTATATGGAACCAAACCCTCCTAAATCATATGGGATGCACTCGTTATTAAGATTAGCCTTCCCGCTCGCCTGGGTGGCTCAGTCAGTTAAGCGTCCAATTCTTGACACAAGCTAAGGGGTCATGGGTTCAAGCCCTATGTCGGGCTCCATGCTGGGGGTGGAATCTACTAGAAAGAAAGAAAGAAAGAAAGAAAGAAAGAAAGAAAGAAAGAAAGAAAGAAAGAAAGAAAGAAAGAAAGAAAGAAAGAAAGAAAGAAAGAAAGAAAGAAAGAAAAGAAAGAAAGAAAGAAAGAAAGAAAGAAAGAAAGGAGAAAGAAAGAAAGAAAGAAAGAAAGAAAGAAAGAAAGAAAGAAAGAAAGAAAGAAAGAAAGAAAGAAAGAAAGAAAGAAAGATCACTTAGGTGGCAGAGTCAGTTAAGCATCTGACTCTTGGTTTCAGCTCAGGTTGTGATCTCCAGGTCGTGAGATCAAGCCCTGCACAGAATCTGCTTGAGATTCTCTTTTCCTCTCCCTTTGCCCCTCCAGCTCATGCTCTCTCTCCTGTCCCCTCAAATAAATAAATAAATCTTAAAAAAAAAAAAAAAAGATTAGCCTTAATACTAACCCATAGACAAGATTTCCTCCATGTCACTAGCATAGCACACCTTTCAAGGAACCTACATTTCAACAACTCTGAAAAGGCTTTTTTCTAAGGGTAAACCTGATGGGTTATTTCTCTGCTTGAGGTCTTCAAGATCCCCTCTGTTTCATAAACATTAAAGACCAAACTCCATGGTATAACCTGGCACATGAGTCATCTCCCATTATCTTCCCATCCTCTCTCCATAAGGTGCTGCTCCTCAATCCCCAAATACACCTCTCTCTAGCACCCCTCCATGCTTCTGCTTAAGATGTTTCTTCTCCCCAGAATGCCATTCTTCCTCCTCCTACCTAGAAAACATCTGTTTGGTTTTCAAGGTCCAGTTTAGATGCTGCCTCCCCTTTATAGCACAGGGACTCACTTCTCCTTTGGTTCCCAGAATGCTGTGGACAGTCATCCATGAAGTACACCTTCTGCTATTCCATCGTTATTTGTCCGTATATCTGACTCTTGAGCCAGCCTGACTTCCTTGAGAGAAGGATCACATCTTTCTAATCTTTGCTCTGCTCCCTAGCAGAGTGTGTAGAACGGAGTAGACCCTCCGTCCTCATGTTGTGAACTTTGACTATGTCCAGGTCTGTGAAACACAGGCAGGGCTAGGATTTCCTTCAGAATTAAAGTCAAACACAAATTCAAATTCATACAGGAGCTAGGAGAACAGCAGAAATTAAATGAATAACATACACTCAGTGGAGACTGCAGTAAGCTGACACACTCATAATCTGAAGAACTCATGACTTACTCTGAGAAAGTGGTCATGACTCAGCTCGGGCTAATGACGGCTATGCAGGACAATGGACTCAGTATTGCTAGATCTTTTGATCCCCATCCCAATCCTCACCTGTCAAACCAAGACACTTCAGAGATCCAAATTCCCTGTTTGAATTTTTCTGATTTTTAGGTGAGAGAAACTAATCTTAAAACTTCTAGAATTATGTGTAGACCAAAGTATAACACATCTGTTGGATTTCAACCTCAGCCTTACTTAACCTCTTTTAATCATGTTCCAGGGATGGGCAGGGAAAGTAACTCTTCCCCTCCTCCAACCAGAGGAGAATGTGGAGTTGATTAATTACTAATGTTAATAGCCTGACACTTTTCAAGTGTTGGGGAGAAGCTGTGTCATCAAAGGGGTAGTTTAATACACTAGTCTAAATGTTACCTTTTCTCCACCTAATGCACCCTCAAACTGTCACCTCCAAATATTGAAGCATAAATGTATCTAGAATTTACAACACTGAGTACAATGGAACAAGGTCAAGCCAGAAGTCTAACATTTCATATGTTTGAGTTCTATATCTGACATTCCCATTCCCTTGGGGCACAACTTTTTAATTATTATTTGTAGATCATCTTTTTCTTAACCACCTGAGAAGTGCAATTATCACTCTGAAATGCAATGTCTGAGGTATCATTTTTTTCTGAAATGGAAATTTTCCATCCAAGTAGAGACCTAAGCATACAATTTATCACTATAGCATCCCTGACAGCCACTCAGAAATATGTGTGTCCAGAATGTGAAAACTAACTCATAATTAACACTGGAACTCGGATCATTTTAAAAAGAAAAAAAAAAAAAAAAAAACTCTTTTGCTTTCTCATAAGATTACTATTTCCCACATGTCACCATAGCTATTTGAATTATTGATGCCAGTTTTTTTGTCCTTACTACCACTGTGGTCCTGATCGTTAAGTGTTAAGATGAAATTTAATGAACATAAGGTACACATTTATTTTCCACTCTGCATTTTGCAGACAGAATATTCTCCAGCATACCTGCATATTACCAAAATAGGCAGCCATGGCATGAATGAAATTCTAGCTAACACCTGAAGGTAGCATAACACCCAATGGGTTTTAGACCCAAGAGCTGAGGACCAGCAATCAGGACACTCAGGACTCACTCCCAGTACCCCAAGATAAAAGATGTTCAGCTAGTAGTATGTGTCTGCAGTAACAACTTTATATGTTGAATCAATTACGCTAGGGGAGGGAAGACAGTTAGAAGGGTGTGGGAGAAGAAAAAGAGACAGCCAAAACTTTGATGGCAGAAATCTGGCCAAAGAAAAGGACTCTATGGAATGTATCACAATCCCTGGGTTCTGGCTAACTAGTCTACGAAGCCTAGGCAATGGTATGCCACTTCCAATGAATTTGTTTCTTGAGTAGGTTTGCCCTTGGTTTGCCCTTTCCTGGGCATAGTTAATATATCACACTTGTCTCTTGTGAGGGTAGAGCTAAAATCATCAGTGTGCCCAGGTGCTAACTTAGTAGCTGCTGACATTTAATTGTGCCTACTACCACATCATCCAACTAGTGCCTGCAGCCCCCCAATTTGGCAGGTCAACAAAGGGTCATCCTTTCTGTACTTCTGCACCTCTTCTTATGGGGAATCCTTGGAAATATCTTTCCTATACTGAATCTTTCTCTTTTAAGTTTGCATGCTTAAGCACGAATCTGAGCCTTTGAGGATACAAAAAATAAAACAAACTTCTCAACTATATGATATCTATGTATCCTTTACCCAAATAGCTGAAGATGGCATTCATGAATTACAAAATCTCTTCAGTTCCTGGTTAAATCACCCCAGTCCCTTCCCTTGCTCTGCATCTGATTTGGCTTCTTGACCTATGCTTGACAGAATAACTCTATCCTGGAAAGTAGTTCATAATCTCGGATCTAGTATCAGTTAGCTGCGAGCCTTGCGCACGCAATTGATTATTAGGTAAATTATTAGGAAAATGTCTTAGGCTGAATGTCTCTGACTTCACTTCTACTGCTGAAAAATCATTTATAGTTATAACTTTTCTTTTGTCTGCTGAGCATACTAGTTTCACAAATCAGAATATTCAATAACATTTTGATTATTCATTCCTTTACCCCATATTTATTCAGATCTACTCTGTGCCGGACATTGTGATAGATTGGCGCTGGGGTCATAGTTCATGACAACATTTTACCTGCCCTCATGGGGCGATCATTTCTAATTAGGTCATTGCCTCAAACTAATTCCCTAGCAGTTGTTGCCTTCACATCCTACGAATAATGAAAGAATGGAGAGAGAAGTTCTTCCTTAAGAAAAGCTGTTACCACCACCTGGTCTCAGCGTGCCCATGAGCACTAGCATGTACTGCTCGGTTCCCTCACTACAATGCAGGCAACAAGTAGAAGACCACTCCCCTTTTCTTTTTCTTTTTTTTTTTTTTTTTTTTTAAGATTTTATTTGACAGAGAGAGACAGACAGCGAGAGAGGGAACACAAGCAGGGGGAGTGGGAGAGTGAGAAGTAGGCTTCCTGCAGAGTAGGGAGCCTGATGCGGAGCTCGATCCCAGGACCCTGGGATCATGACCTGAGCTGAAGGCAGACACTTAACGACTGAGCCACCCAGGTGCCCTGACCACTCCCCTTTTCTAGAGTTAATGGGTGAGACAGGAAGTGGGAAGCTGACAAAACTATGGAGTGCCCATGGGCAGAGACCTTCAGCAAGGGAGCCAGGCCATCTAGGAAGCAAGATCCCTTCTTCAGAATTTTCTTGCCCCTTGCATGTACTGCCAGGTGAACCCTGGCATTTTGTAAAGTAATTGTCATTTTCATATCTGATGCCCCTGTTATACCTAAGACTCTCGTGGGGAATGGCTGTGTTGCTTTCTTCCATATCTAGCCAGAGTATGGCACCCAAAAGACATTCATGGAATGTTTGCTGAACACATGGCTGAGCTTTCATCTCTCTCTACATGGTCTGTTGGCCAGGATCATTCACTGTTCCAAGTTATCACTTCCTGTTGCCACTGTGAGAATTCAGTATAAATACTTTGCTTGTGGAAAAGGAAGCTCTGGAAATAAAAGTCCGCTTTATGCCTCCTTCATTATGCCATTTCTTTAGCTGTAATTACTTCGTGATTCTTGAAAATTACAACAGATTAACAATTGGAATAACTCATAATATGCAATAATTTTCAAAGCCATCATGTATATAAACTCTGATTTTTTTACAAAAGCATAAAATGCAAAAATGGAAATAATACATTGAAAACATATCATAGTTTTTAAGTACTTGATGGAGTTACTTAATGGGTTATCCTCTTATTTACATTTTAAATGAACTTCAAAATTAATCATGCAAGGTAGCCTGCTAGTAGATATGCTTATGAATATACAATGTATTTTATATGGCACATTAAATAAAAAAGGATTAAGATGTTCCCTGCATCTACCGACAATCCTATTGATACAATTGGTTCAATGAAGTTGTCAAAATCTACCAAGAAAAAAACGAATGACCTCTACATTTATCATTGCTAAAGGTTCCTGCTAATTAGCATCTAGAGATATCATGTTATAGATGCTTCTTTAAAAGCTATCAGCCCTCCAACTCTGCACAGTGACATGGTATCTATCAAAGTCTCATGGTGCTTGCAATTCTGACAAAAGGCACTCCAAAGAACTGGCACGTAGGGCCATATTTGCATTTTTGCATCTCATTATGAACATAATTGCATACCAACACAGCAATTCTTCTTGACTATCTCAAAAAACATTATCAGCAACGTCTGAAATAAACGCTTAAATGTCAGCTATTGACAAGCAAGAAAAGCTGACCTTTGAAGGTTCTCATTCTTCCGAGATACGCCCTGCTAGGACTCACTTCTTAACTTTCTGTCTGTGTTTGATAACAGAAAAGGGACACAGTGGCTCGAAGAATTGTGGTTTTGTGTGGTGAACTAGAGGGGAATCAAGAAATTGCAAAACTGCAACCAATTTATCATTCCTATAAGCAGTCATCTGGGATCAGTGGAATGTTTGCTATGGCAATTCTGAAAACCTCTGAGACTCGAAAGAGAGTGGACATCTACATGTTTACAATGGGATTTCTGCAAAATTTATATACTGCCTTCACATTAACAACTAAAATGAGTTTCGCCATGATTAATGTCATGACAAAGAACCCAACAACCTTTCCCCTACACGCATGCAACCCATTTTACACATTGTCACAAGTAGAGTCTGAGTGTTCGACAAGTACCAACAGCTAATCTAAAACTGCAGAGAACCATTCACACCCTCTCCTTTAAGATGGCGTCTCACTAGAGTGGCCGTGGTCACAAGGATCTCATATTCTATCGTGTGCCCATGTCCTGTCACCATCCCATGTGTGGGGCCACCTCAATTTGCACAGCAGTTCGGTACACATTTGTCTCAAAGCACTAATCAATTTTAACTCACGTTGAAATGCCATGGAGATGGCTGCCAATGTCCAGAAAATGCTAATCAATTTTGAAAATCTACATCATGGCTTGCATCCCAGATTTTCCACCCAATCCACATCAAATAGAAATGATAGAAAATGATGTTAACATGTTCAGCCGCTTGTTTGCTTGTTGTAGCTGAAGCGTTGGTCATGCTTCAGTGGCAAACGAACCGCCTGTTTGGACGCTCATCTAGCTTGTACGAATTAGGGCACCTGTGTGGTGACAATGGGAAGTGGCTGTCACCCTTTGCTTTCGAGGACTGGGATTTCCATAGGAAGCATTTGACCTATGGACAAAAGCTTTTGAAGAACATAGGGGATGCTTTATTCCTTAGATAGGGAAATGTGCATTTTTAAGGCTTCTAATTCCCCCAAGAACATCCTCTAGTGGAAAACATCTTTCTCTGACAGGCATGACACACATCTATATTTCAGACCCACTGAGCATGTCTAGATACTAGAGAAAAGAGAGAAAGGTTTGGTGCACCAAGCCCATATAAATAAACGTCCTCTTTCAACGAACAAACAAATCAACAAAAAATGTCTTCTCAGAATTTAGATAGGAAGGGATCTCAGAAACCAGCCAGTTTCACCTTCCCATTACGAGGATGCATCTTTAAAGACCTCCCAGAAAGACATTGCTTCCAACAAATAGAATTCCACTACTCCCCAGGACGGGAAATTTTACTATGAGGCCAACCCGTTGATTCAAAGATTAATTACAAATCTGGGCTGAAAACCCCTTCACTAGGCTGTTCTACAGGAGCAGAGAGCATACCGCTGTCCCCTTTCCTGACAGGGATCGCTTTGCCCTTTAGTCTCCTGGGCCCCAGGGAAAGCACAGTCCCATTCCCATTCGGTCCCATTCCATCTTTCATCCCCATGAGGTGTGGCTCTCAGATGCCCCCTCATTCTGCTGGACAACTTCCCTGGGTCACTCCCCAGATAGTCCATAACCCTTTTGAAACACCCACAACTGCCCCCAGGACAGGACCCCGTTCTCCCAGTGGGATCATTGCTTCTGGGACTCTGGATCTTACAGTCATACAGAAACAATCTGAAAAGGCTGTAGCACATTTAGGAGAAGGAACGCCCTTGTTGGCAAGTAAGAAGATTCTAATCAGGCTTACTCCAGGGCACCTGGGTGGCTCAGTCAGTTAAGCGTCTGCCTTTGGCTCAGGTCATGATCCTGGCTTTCTGGGATTGAGCCCCATGTTGGGCTCCCTGCTCAGCAGGGAACCTGCTTCTCCCTCTCCCTCTGACGCCCCCTCGTGCTTGCTCACTCTCTCTCCCTACTGCTCTCTCTCTCTCAAATAAGTAAATAAAATTGTAAAAAAAAATCAGTCTTACTCCTTCAACTAAAATCAATTTGATTCACTATTTCTATGTCATACTTTCTTCTGCTGCTTTTTTTTTTTTTTTTTTTTTTAACAAAGCTAAAGAGTCTATCATCTCAAGAGGTCTTAGGTCTTCAGAGGCCAAGAGAAGGACTATTCTCTGTCCTGGGCCTAGCAAAGTGTTGGGCATGTCCTGACCATCATCATAGCATTGCCAACAAAATCTAACCATTACTCTGCACATACTCAATGGCTGAGATGTAACTACCATTTGTATGATTTAGCTCACTTAGTTTTTTTTTTTTTTAAGATTTTATTTATTTATTCACAAGAGACAGAGACAGAGAGAGAGAGAAGCAGAGGGAGAAACAGGCTCCCAAGGAGCAGGGAGCCCAATGTGGGACTCGATCCCAGAACCCTGGGATCATGACCCGAGCCGAAGGCAGACGCTTAACCATCTGAGCCACCCAGGCGCCCTCTCACTTAGTTTTTATCAAGAGCCTATGAAGTAGTGACGATTATCATCCCTATTTTGTAGATAAGGAAAGTATGAGCCAGAGAGGTTAAGGAACTTGCCTAAAGCCATAGAGCTAGGAAATGGTGAATCTGACTCCAGCACTCTCAGGAACAGAAGTCTCCCTGGCAGAAGCTCAGAACCTGCTGGTGACCCTGAGCTACATGCTGTCTCATGTTTTTTTGCTGAACGAGGAGAGGAATCTAGGCACCAAGGTGACAGCAGCTCCAGAGGACCTGGAAGCCCACATGGTGGTCTCCATTCTGAAGTGGCCCCCTGGCACAGTGACAGGGGTTAGGGTGAGCCCAGAAGTCACCCTAGCTGTTAGTGGGAGGGTGCCCTTAACCTGCACTTGTCCAGTTCCTTTGCATATGACAGGGTGGGCCATCCTTAACCAGAAGCAGAGCATTGCTCCCCGAACCAGAACTGCCCAGTGAGAAACACCAGAGATCCCTCCCTCCTGGATCCCAATGCTCTCCACTTGCCCGTGCAGTCCACAACCAGACCGGGTGGGGGTGGGGGGGGGAAGGAATCCAATGCGCACGAAGGCCCGCCAGCCACAGGTAACATATTTTTGTGGCCAGATGTTTCATTCTGAGCCACAATCTAGAAATCCACTACATGGTTGTCTTATTTGAGAGGGAAAATGATGGCCAGCAGGTAAAAATAGCAGGACTGAAAAGAAGCACTGCATATAATTCCATCTAATTGATGCTGCTGTGGGTGGGAATTGGAGTTCATCTCCTAGACATTAATTAAAGCAGAAATGCAGAGAAATGTCAGTCCACTGGCTGCAAGGGCCCTTTCCAGGGGGAAGCTGAGAAAGTAGGCCCGGTATTTCCCTGCTGTCACAGGGCTCCTAATAGAGGGCAGCAAGCTTCATGTGGCCTCAGAAAGGGCCCCGTCTCCCAATCAAGAGCCTTTCAGCGGAGAAGGAGTGGACCCTAGGCCTATAGCCTGGCAGCTGTATCCATGGGAATCCCCCACCGATGGGAAGAGAAAGAACACTTTGCAATTAAGGGCTCTGAAGTAGGTCCTGTGCATGTGTTGGAGTTCCCAAGCACTCCCCCGAAAGCTATCTTTCACCCACCCACACCCTCGGCAGAAACAAAAACACCATGCTCTTCTCTTTTAATGAATTATCAATTGACGAGCTCTAAAGAGAGAGGAGCAGGGAAATGCTGGCTTTAAATTAGTGGAAGAGAAAGGAAAAGAAAAACGTTAGGCCAGGAGAAGGCCACCTACATTTCCTAAATTGAGTAGGCCTTGACATCTCTGGAAAAGCACGTGTGTGCGGGACTGTATGAAAAACTCTGAAGGAAAGGAAACGAATAAATAATCTGACAAAGCACTACATTTTGAGGCCAAGATGAGAAATAAAGAGAAGCACGCTGGAAGGCAGTGTGAGATCAGGAATAAGCCCTTCACCCCATATTGGGCTTTCTTTGCAGAAGACGTAAAACGTGCTCTGCCATTTTGTTCCAGAAATGAGGGGGAAAAGAGCAACTGCGTGGCAGAGAGAACATGAGCTGTTTCTGTGAATATCTTTCTGCGGGGACACATGTAATGTACTTGGCAGTAATTCAGAGAAATACTTTCATGGAACTCAGCTCGCCTGCACTGCTCTTTGCTACTCAAGCAGCAGAAACAAAACCAGGTTTACCATTCAACTGAGGTCCTAGATTTTGTGAGACCGGAAATCCAAACTTTCTATAAAGGGCAACATTATAAACATTTTAGGCTTTGTGGGCTATGCATTCTATGTCTCCACTACTCAGTACTACCTTTGCAGCCGAAAAGGAGCCGGAAACAATATATGAATGAAATAGCCTGGCTGTGGGGGCACCTGGGTGGCTCAGTTGGTGAAGCGACTGCCTTCGGGTCATGATCCTGGAGTCCTGGGATCGAGTCCCACATTGGGCTACCGGCTCAGTGGGGAGCCTGCTTCTCCCTCTGACCCTCTCCCCTCTCATGCTGTTTCTCTGTCTCTCTCTTTTTCTCTCAAATAAATAAATAAATAAAATCTTTAAAAAAAAAAAATAGCCTGGCTGTGTCTTGGTAACATTTTATTGGTGGTCACTGAAATTTGTGTCTCATGAAATTATTATTTGTCACAAAATACTATTAGTGTTCTTTTGATTTTTATAATCCCTTAAAAATGCAGAAAGCGTTCATCACTCTCATGCTGTCCAAAACAGGGAAGGTGTGGAACTTTTCCATAGGCTGCTGTTTGTCAACCCCGGTTTTGGCGATACTAAGCCAGGACGATCCTTTCCTACCTGTTTTTTGTTTTTGTTTTTTTTTTTAAAGATTTTTTTTATTTATTTGCGAGAGAGAGAATGAGAGACAGAGAGCATGAGAGGGAGGAGGGTCAGAGGCAGAAGCAGAGTCCCTGCTGAGCAGGGAGCCTGATGCGGGACTCGATCCCGGGACTCCAGGATCATGATCTGAGCCGAAGGCAGTCGCTTAACCAACTGAGCCACCCAGGCGCCCTCTACTTGTTTTTTGGAACCCAAGTTTGAGCATTGAAAACTACAGCAAGTGGGATGGTAGTGGAATTTAATTTTATTATCCTAAATACTGATGCTGGGTAGAGGGTGTTTCTTATGTCTTGGCTGTGGCATCCAGGCGATGTTTAAATACACGCAGTAATTATGTTCACTATCAATCCGCTGCCTATGACATGGCAAGCATTTTGTAAGATAATGCATACATGTTCCTAAATCACGTGTGAAGTGCATGGCCCTCCTTCGGTGGTCAGCATGACAGGAGCAACCTCCTAGGATTTCCACTGGCCTTGACTTAATCTCATGTAATCCATACTGCAAATCGGTGGGGGAGTGGGAGGGGCACTGCAACAGCTCCATTTCACAGATGAGAAAGCTGAGGATCACAGAGTCCAGTGGCTTACATAGGACCACTCAACTTGCACATAGCAGAGCTGGAATGTGAACCCATGCTTTCCTGTTCTCTGCCAAGGGTGCTCATCCCTTCAAGTCTTCCACACTCAAAGTCAAGACCTTAATTCCATCAGTCATGACTATGACCAAATCTAGCTTGCACTCACGTGAGGCCACATCTGGTCTCTAATTTCCCACATAGTTCGTATGTTTTATTTAAGAAATATTTATGCGTGGCAGCAAAGGAGAGAGGCCTAAAGCCTACACGTTCTGGGGGAGACTTTGTAATTCTAAGAATACAGCTATAATAAAATAATTGGCATCTCACAAGTAGTTAAAGGCACTTGTCAGTTCAACTGCCAAATATTTATATTTAGAGATCTACCCTATGCTAAACATTTTTCTAGGCACTGAGGATGCAGCAGTAAACAAAATAGACAGCAATGTCTGCTCTCGGGGATTTATGTTATACTGGGGGGAGACAGGCAGTAAACAATAAAATAAGTAAAACATATGTTATGTCAGATGGTGATAAGTGCTGTGGGAATAAAACAAGCAGCGAAGGGTGATTGGGAGTGCCAGCATGGTATGGGACTGGGAGAGCGAGACAGGGACACAATTTTAAAGAGGCTTGTCAGAGAAATGTCACCACAGAGGTGATGTTTGAAGAAAGACCTGGAGGAGATGAGAGACTCAACAGTGTGTCCTTCCAGGGAAAGGGGATTGTAGGAGGAAGGCCCAGCAAGGGCAAAGTCCCAGAGGCACATGTGAGGAACTGCAAGGAGACGGGGGATGGAGGCCAATGAGCGAGGGGAGGACAAATGAGACCTGAGGCAGGCGGGGGAGGGGGTGTTGCAAAGTGGTAGACAAAGCAGAACATTCAGAAATTTGGTGCCCGATGGACAACTTCTGAGGGGATCGTTGAAGGGTTTTAAGCAAAGGAATGGCATAATCTAATCTCATTTATAATGTAACAGGATCCAAGCTGGTACAGCCACTCTGGAAAACAGTATGGAGGTTCCTCAGGAAGTTAAAAAACAGAACCATCCTATGACCCAGCAATTGCACTACTAGTATTTACCCCAAAGATACAGATGTAGTGAAAAGAAGGGGCACCAGCACTCCAATGTTCATAGCGGCAATGTCCACAATAGCCAAACTGTGGAAGGAGCCCACTTGTCCATCGACAGATGAATGGATAAAGAAGATGTGGTTCATATATACAAGGGAATATTACTCAGCCATCCGAAAGGATGAATAGTTACCATTTACATCGACGTGGATGGAACTGGAGGGGATTATGCTGAGAGAAATAAGTCAATCAGAGAAAGACAATTATCATATGGTTTCACTCATATGTGGAATATAAGAAACAGTTCAAAGAACCATAAGGGAAAACTGGTTGCAAAGAAATCAGAGAAGGAGACAAACCATGAGACTCTTAACTATAGGAAACAAACTGAGGGTTGCTGGAGGGGAGGGAGGTGGGAGGATAGGGTAACTAGGTGACAGGCATTAAGGAGGGCCTGTGAGGGCAACTGATGAATTGTTGAACACTACATCTGAAACTAATGATGTACTATGTGTTGGCTAATTGAATTTAAATTAAAAAAATAATAATGTAACACGATCACTCCAGAAGCTGCATGAAGAAGAAATTGCAGAAAGCAAGGGTAGAAATTACTGCAGTCTTTCAGAGAGCAAAGGGGGATCTTGAACCATGGTGGTAGCTATAAATGTGGTGTCCCATGCAGTTTGTGCTATTAAAACAAAACTCCATCGATTGGGTGGCTTGTAAACACATTTATTTCTCACAGTGCTGGAGGCTGGGAAGTCCAAGGTCATGGCACTGGCAGATCCGGTGTCTTCCTGACTCAGGGATGGAGCTTTCTGGAGTCTCTTTTGTAAATGCACTAATCCCATTCATGGAAGCTCAACCCTCATGTCCTAGTCATCTCCCAAAGACCCAACTTCCTAACACCATTGTTTGGGGGTCAGTATTTCAACATATGAAGGCGGGGGGCGCATAAACATTCAGACTATCGCAGACAGTAAAGAGGGATCAGACTGAAGTCCAAGACAACAAGATGTGTGGGCCATGGGTATGAAGCAGGAAAGGAAGTAGGAACCAAGGATGAGCCTCAGGCTCTTGGCCCAGGCAACAGGAAAGATGGAGTTGCTCGTAACTAAGATGGGGAAGACAGTGAGTGGCAGGAGCAAATTTGCAAGTGGAAGATCAAGGAGTTTGTTTTGGGGTATGATATTTGAGTTGTCTATCAGACACCAAAGCAGGAACGCCGAAAAGACGGTAGGAGAGTCCAAAGTTCCCAAGTGTGTCATTTACCACGCGTTCAGGAAAAAGAGCAGGGGAATGAAGAAAGACAACCCCTTCCCCCATCCTGGTCCAGCTTGTAGATTGAGAATGCATCTGTACAATCCCCATTACACCTGCTAACTTACATTTTTCTTCCACAATTTGGAAGTTTGGCCAGCGTCTACAGATTTGAGTATGACACGTTTTAGAAAATTGGTGCACTCCTTTCACTAAAATGTTTAGCTAGATGAACTGGAGAATTTGGGCTTAACTTTATTACCTGACGATTAGAGATTCTTTACTCTTGACATAATATAATTTTCTTTTAGGTCCCTAAACCCAGTGATGATCTTTTTGAAATCTTGATATTTAAAATGCACTTAATATCATTGAGCTCAGGTTACCACAAGAAGTACCAATGTACATTGATCACATTACCAAATCCACTTAAATCCTTAAAGCTATTTTTAGGGTGATGCCTGAATACATACAGGTGGTGTATTTTTGCATTTTCTCTCTGTGAAAAACATAAAGTGGTGTCATCTATTATCACCATGTTCCATTGCTTCTCCGCATTGATATCCACATTCTCAAAAGGGAATCCATTGCATAGATGGCTGTAATCCCCTTCCACTCGGACAATATTGAGATGGCAAAATCAATGTCCGCTGTTGGTTCAAGCTCCAGGGATCACACTCTGCTGCCCATTTGCTTCTCATAAACTCCAAATGCCCATTTGCACAGTCTTATCAGAGGAAAAAGTCACAGTATCTCTTCCTGAATTCTCATCCTTTCCTCATTTTATAGAAATAAAGGCAAACATTTCATAATAATATGTTATCTTCCATTCATGTCTGCTACATTTAATATTAGGAAGTGGCCTTCAGACAACTATGATTTGGGCTAAAGCTTACATTTCAAGAACAGCTTTTATATAGCATGAAAAGAAGGCAAGAGGACACAAACGTGCCAACATATATTCAATACACGTGGCTATTCAGTTTCTCTTGTCAGTTGCAAGTGTAAAAATCTCAGGATTGTGGATGAGTAGGTTTTCTCTAAACATGACCGTTCTTTGGAGAAAAGAAAACAAATTCGCAAAGGATAGGATTTGGTGGTTTTTCTCTCCTCGAGAGAAGTGAACCCTTAAGTTTCAAACACAGAAAAAGTAACATTTCATTCACTTGAATTTTGGCTAGTGCTTTCTCACAGGCAGAGAAAATGCAGGTGGGGAGAGGAAAGTTACCTGACGATCTCCCGTGAATGGAGTTGGACAGGATGCCTCTAGCTGCAGAAGGAACAAGTGCACAGAGGAGCTGAGAACAGTAGTCCTGGCTGTGGGAGCCACGCGGTGTGCCAGCCGCCTGGGTTGAGAGTCGAAGCATATGCATGTGCCTTGATCTTGGCTTATGTGCGAGATACCGTGTTAACGGTCCTGTTGCCCACTCCACCCTGGCTTGAGATTTAAATAAAAACAAATTACAGGTCTTAACAGTGATAGATGGACTGCTTTTACATTTGTGAAGAGTATTTTTGCTCTAAGATTAAAGGCTTACGCATTTATCTGCATAAACTAACCCCTGGAGTAGGGTACCGCTGACATTTTCCAAGAAAAATGAATATCCTAACTTATTCCAAAGAGAAGACTTGGTATTTGTATGGCCAGAGTGACCTTTGCAAGTGCCCTTTCAGATTAGGTGCACTACATGGAAAATTGTGCTCTTACAGTACTCCATAAATCATACCTACCAATTTTCTTTAAAGGGGTATGTAAATATCAGTGTACCAGGTGGGTAAACAACACTAACCTCGTACAAATGGCTTGAAATTGAAGAAAAGCACCTTATTTTGCTGCTGAAATTGCTTTTGAAGCCCAACATCGGGGCTTGGTTTGTAGAATGCATGAAATGATTTGTGCACAGGGAATAGAAAATGGGCTGATGATAACCATCCTCAACACAGTTCTCCTATTTCTGAGTTCTTTCCATGATCAAAGATATCATTGCTGTGTATTACTTTTCTTTGCATATCCCAAATGCATGTACATTTTAAGTGACATCTTCATTATCTGCCTATTTCCAAAACGGTCAGACAGCTCTTATAGCTGGTTAATATTTCTAGACGAAGTTCATGGAAGTCTTCTTATTTTGATCACGTAACACTTCATTTAAGAAGAAAAAAAGGAAACCTTAGAGAGAAAACTAAAGAGAAAAGGTATAGCTTTTGAAACTCCCAAGGTCTTAATATGAATAGGTACTATTTTTGTGGTTTACTGAAATGCATTAATTGAATCTCCTTATTTTAAAATAGAAATAGAGAAATGGAAGAAAGGGATCCTGATACCAAAACATTTTAATGGAACGTCTGCGGCATAAGATACTGCTTGTACTGCACCCAATTGACATGAATATTTTGAAACTCAGTTTTGTACATTTTTCATGAGATAGAAATCCTTGCCTTTGACCCATTTGGGAGCTTGTGGCAAGAATCATGGTTGGCATCCTGAGAAGAATGTTACATACAGTAAAATTCACATTTCTTAATCGGGTAACTTGCCAAAGGGGTATGATCTTTAATATCACATAGGGTTTAAGTAAATAACCCTTGATACTTCTGTGTATATAAATAGCTAGAAAGATTACAAAAGCCTTTCAATTAAATATATCTTATTCGTCATTCAGCTTGCCAGTTATTTTGAATGCTTGGCTAATTTTAAGAGAGAAAAATAGACTACGTAAAATGTTGTTTTCCTTACAATCATTTTTATTTTCTATTTTCCGTCTACTGACAAGGATATTCCTTGAATAAAGGTTTTGGTTTTCTAAGCCTTAAACAATGAGAAATGAGTTTCTGCATTTTTTAAAGAAATGCATTTATAAAAATCAAATCACCAAATAGTATAAGTAACATGGGCATCTAAGTTGTTTTTCTGGTTCTTTCTTCTCTGATTAGGAATAGTTGCTATTGTGAGTAACTTCCACTCCTTTGTTCCTGCTGAGAATAAAGAAGGTTTTGATTTTCTAAGCCTTAAACAATGAGAAATGAGTTTCTGCATTTTTTAAAAAAATGCATTTATAAAAATCAAATCACCAAATAGTATAAGTAACATGGGCATCTAAGTTGTTTTTCTAGTTCTTTCTTCTCTGATTAGAAATAGTTGCTATTGTGAGTAACTTCCACTCCTTTGTTCCTGCTAGGAATAAAGAAGAAGTAAAAATGCCTCGTCAGGCATCAGGGTGTAGGTGTGTATGGCACACTGAGTATGCTGCATTCTTTGCCTTAGACACATTTTCAGTGCTGAGTTCTGTTTCTCCTTCATTCCTGTGCATGATATTTTACAGTCAATACTTTCTCCCTTTGGTTTATCAGTTCCCTGCTGCTTAAGGCATAATCTTTAATACTCCTTCCAAATAATATTTCCCAGCCTTCCTATTAAAAAAGTGAAGGTTGAAAGCTTTTATTTCATATTTTTGTAAATGGAGATTAAAAATATAGTGAATGTGGGCAGGTTTAAGATAGAGCCATAGAAGAAACTTGAACTTAGCTCCTCCCACAAACACAACAAGTCTACAGCCATATATGGAACAATTTCCTCTGGAAAAGAACCCGAAAGCTAGCTGAACAACACCTATACCGCAAAGGATAAAAAGGCTACGTGCAGACAGGTAGGAGAGGCAGAGATGTGGTCTCGCAAGAAACTCCACCCAGGCACAGCAATCCACAGTCAGGAAGGATCTCACAGTACAGAGCCTGTCCCTGAGGAATGAGAATTTTGTGCCCCACATCAGGTCCCCCAACCCTTGGGAGCTGCAATGGAGAGATGATCCCCTAAAGCAACTACCCTTGAATACAAATGGGGCTTACTTCTAAGAAAGCTGCAGGGTTAAAGGAAACAGATAATCAACTCTTAGAGGGTTCACATACAGACCCACTCACCCCAGGACCCACCCAGTCAAAAGCAACAATTTGAAAGGCACCTAGACCATCTGTGAAGGAAATTGATTTGTTCATCTGAAAGCATCTTCCAGAGAGGCAGGAACCTCCTGGAACTCTCCAGGGATGGAGGCACTGGCAAGCTCCATTTTGCACCCCCATCTAGTCTGCTAGCTCTGGTGGGTGCACCTCACCCCTGCATGCCTGGTCAGTCAGTCTGACCAAGTTCCCTGGCCCTGCACACCACTCTACCACAGCCAGCAGGCATGCACAACCTTCACGGGGGATGCCCCTTGAATGCCTAGCTCTGCTGGCCAGGAAGGATTGTGTTTCTGGGCCCTATGGGTCTGAAACAGTAGGAGAGATGGTCTTTGGTAGGCCACTACTCCCCAGAGTGAAAGGCAGGCCTTAGGTTTGTGATGCATCCATAGGCTAGAGAAGTGCCCCCAGGACACAGGGGCAGAGAGACACCATATTAATGCCTTGCCTTGGCCTTGCCACAGTTCACTGACACTTCCCAGATAGGAGCTTATACACACATAAAGCCATCGTTTTTGCAGCTGTCACCCAGGGAACACCTCCAGATCTGTGGTCTGGAAGTCAGCAGTGTTTATGATCACAGACCCATAAGAATGTATACACTTACATAACTGAAAGCTGCTGTCTGAGGGACTGCTGTACAGTTAGCTTGAAACTAGGCAGTTTCTGAGTCCCTTCCCTATGGAACACTGACAGGTCTTGGCACGCCCTCAACAACTGGGACCTATCAAGAACAAATCAGATTATTAGACAATCATAAAGGTCCAAAGAAAAACCAAAAGCTACGGCAAGGTTGAACAATAAAGTTAATCTCCTACACAAAGCCACTGTTTCAAGACTGGGAGAAGTAGGGGCTCTGGGTGGCTCAGTCAGTTTAAGCATCTGACTCTTGATTTTGGCTCAGATCATGGTCTCAGGGTTGTGAGATTGAGCCCCACATTTGTCTCCAAGCTGGGCATGGAGCCTGCTTAGGATTCTCTCTCCCTCTGCTTAGGATTCTCTCTCCCTCTCTTTCTGCCCTTTCCCCAGTGCTCATATGCTCTCTCTCTCTCTCAAACAAACAAACAAAAAAAGACTGGGAGATATAGCTGTTTCACCTAGAATATAAAAACAGAGAGGCAGGCAAAATGTGAAGATGGGTAAATATGTTTAAAACAAAATAACAAGACAAAATCTCACAGAAGACATTAATGAGATGAAAATTAGTAATTTCCCTGATAAAAAAATTAAAAGTAATGGTCATAAAAATGCTCACTAAACTTAGGAGAAGAATGGATGAACACAGTAAGAACTTTGACAAAGAGATAGAATACGTAGGAAAGTACCAAACAGAAGCCACTGAGCTGAAGAATACAATCACTGAATTAAAAAAAAATACATTAGAGGTGATCGAAAGCAGACTGGATAAAACAGAAGAACAGATCAGCAAGCTGGAGACAGGACAGTGGAACTCATCCAGTCAGAGCCGTGAAAAGAAACAAAGAATTTAAAATTTAAAATAAAAATTTTAAGAACTTAAAATGAAAAAAGTTTATGGGATCTGAAGAAGAATATCAATAAGAATACCAGAACATCAAGAAGAATAGCATCTGCATTATAGGGGGGTTCCCAGAATGGGAAGAGAGAGAGAAAGGGGTAGGTTACTTATCTGAAAATATAATAGCTGAAAATTTCCTTGACCTGGGGAAGAAAACAGACGTCTAGATCCAGAAAGCACAGACAGTTCCAAATAAGATGAACCCAAAGATATCCACATAAAGACATATTATATTAAAATGTCAAAAGTTAAAGATAAAGAAAGTACCTTAAAAGCAGCAAGAGAAAACCAACCCCATAAGAGCATCAGCTGATTTTTCAGGAGAAACTTTGCAGGGCAAGAGACAGTGGCATGATATCTACAAAATGCTGAAAGGAAAAAATTTCCAGCCAAGGATAATCTACCCAGTAAGTTTATCCTTCAGAACTGAAGGAGAGATAAGAAATTTTCCAGATAAGCAGAAACTAAAAAAGTTTATCATCTCTAAATTTATCTTAAAAGAAATGTTAAAGGGATTTATTTCTAGCCGGAAAAAAAAAAAAAAGTCACTAACTCATGCTAAGAAAAGATATGCAAGTAAAAATCTCACTGGTAAAAGTAAATATATAGTAAAGGTTATATAAAGGTTAAAAGAAACTAGTAAAATTAATTATATCCATAATAATTAGTTAAGGGATACAGAAAATACAAAGATACAAAACATGACATCAAAAACAGAATACATGGTAAGGAGAATAAAAATATGTAGTTTTTAGAATGCATTCAAGTTTAAGGTGTCATTAACTTAAAATAGACTGTTACATACACAAGATGTTATATGTGAACTTCATGGTAATCACAAAGCAAAATCTTTAGTATATAGACAAAAGACAATGTGAAAGGAATCAAACAACACTAAAGAAACTCACCAAACCACAAGAGAAGTGAACAAGAGAAGAAAGGAACAGAGAAAACCTACAAAAATAGCTAAAAAACAATCAACAATATGGCAATAAGTATATACCTATCCATAATTCCTTTAAATGTAAATGGACTAAATTCTCCATTCAGGGGACAGAACGGGTGGAAAAATAAGACCCATCTATATGTGTCCTACTAGAGTTACTTCAGATCTGAGGACACACAGACTGAAAGTGAGAGGATGGAAAAAAAAATTTCAAACTGACCAAAACAAAAAGAAAGCTGGCATAGCTATACTTATGTCAGACAAAATAGACTTTAAAACAAAGACTGTAATAAAAAACAAAGAAGGGCATTACATAATGATAAAGGGGTCAGTCTAACAAGAAGATCTAATGTTTCTAAATATCTATCCCAACATGAGAGCACCTAAATATATAAAGCAAATATTAACAGACCTAAAAGGAGAAAATGATAGCAATACAATAATACTAGGGAACTTTAATACCCCATTTATATCAATGGGTAGATCATCCAGATAGAAAATGAGTTAAGCGGGGTGCCTGGGTGGCTCAATCCTTAAGCGCCTGCCTTCGGCTCAGGTCATGATCCCAGGGTGCTGGGATCGAGCCCTGCATCGGGCTCCCTGCTCCGCGGGAAGCCTACTTCTCCCTCTCCCACTCCCCCTGCTTGTGTTCCCTCTCTCACTGTGTCTCTCTCTGTCAAATAAATAAATAAAATCTTAAAAAAAAAAAGAAAGAAAATGAGTTAAGCAAACGTTATCTTTAAGTGACACATTAGACCAGATGGACTTAGTAGGTGTATACAGAACATTCCACCTAAAAACGGCAGAATACACTTTCCTCTCTGGTTCACATGGAACATTCTCCAGGGTGGGTCATATTGCTAGGCTGCAAAACAAGTCTCAAGAAACTTTTTTAAAGATTTATTTATTAATTTGACAGAGAGAGCACAAGAGTGGGGGCAGGGGCAGAGGAAGAAAGAGAATCCCAAGCAGACTCCCTGCTGAGTGTGGAGTCAGACATGGGGCTCAATCCCATGACCCTGAGATCATGACCTAAGCTGAAACCAAGAGTTGGTTGCTCAACTGAGGGCCACCCAGGAGCCCCGAGTCTCAATAAATTTTTAATAAGACTGAAATCATATCAATCATGTTTTGTGACCACAATGGTATGAAACCAGAAATCAATTATAGGAAGAAAACTGGAAAAAACACAAATATGTGGAGATTAAGTGATATGCTACTGAACCACCAATGGGTCAGTGGAGAAATCAGAAAGTACCTGAAAATAATTAAAATGTAAATACAACAGTCCAAAATCTATGATCTGCAGCAAAAAGAGTTTGAAGAGGGAAATTGATAGTGATATAGGCCTATCTCAAGAAACAAGAAAAAATTTCAAGCAAGCTAACTTTACACCTAAAGATCTTTAAACAAAGAAGCCCAAAGTTAATAGAAGGAAGGAAATGGCAAAGATCAGACATAAATAAATGAAATAGAGAATAAAAAACATTAGAAAATATCAATGAAACTAAGAGCTGATTCTTTGAAAGATAAACAAAATTGACAAACTGTTAGCTAGACTCACCAAGAAAAAAAGAGAGAGAGCTCAAATAAATAAAGTCAGAAATGAAAGAGAAGTTACAACTGACACCACAAAAATACAAAGAAATATAATAGACTACTACAAATAATTATGCACCAACAAATTGGACTACCTAGAAGAGATGGATAAATTCCTAGAAACATACAATCTTCCAAGACTGAATCATGAAGAAATAGCAAATCTGAACAGACCAATTACTAACAAGGATATTGAAATCACTAATCAAAAACCTTCCAACAAGCAAAAGTCCAGGACTGGACAGCTTCACTGGTGAATTATACCAAACATTCAAAGAAGATTTAATAACTACCTTTCTCAAACTCTTCCAAAAAATCTTATTTCCAAACTCATTTTAGGAGCCCAGCATTACCCTGATTCAAAACCAGACAAAGATACCACACAAAAAAGAAAATTATAGTCCAATATCCCTGATGAAAATAGACACAAAAATTCTCAATAAAATATTTGCAAACCCAATTAAACAATATATTTAAAGGATCATATGTTATGATCAAATGGGATTTATTCCAGGAACACAATGATGGTCCAATATGTGCAAATCAATGTGATATATCAGCAGAGGATCTGAAGAGACATGCTTCCAAGGATAACCAACAAGCATATGAAAGATGTTCAACAACACTAATTATAAGGGAAATGCAAATCAAAACCACAATGAAATATCACTTCCCACCTGTTAGAATGGTTATTATCAAGAAGATAAGAAGTGCTGGTAAGATGTGAAGAAAAGGGATCCCTCATACACTGTTGGTAGGAATGTAAGTTGGTACATTCACTACAGAAAATGGTATGAAGATTCCTCAAAGAATTAAAAATAGACCTCTCATATGATTCAGCTTTTCCACTTTGGGGTATTGATCCAAACACTAATTCAGAAGAGATGCAATCACCACAATGTTCATTGCAACATTATTTACAATAGTCAAGATACAGAAACAACCTAAGTTGAATGAATGGATGGATGAGGCAATGGATGGATGGATGGATGGATGGATGGATACATATAAACACACACATGTATATATGTGTGTGTTTACATAGGCACACACACACACACACACACACACTGGAATACAACTCAGCCATAGAAAAGAAGAAAATCTTGCCATTTACAACAATATGGATGGACCTAGAGAGCATTGTGCAAACTGAAATAAGTCGGACAAAGAAAGACAGACACCACATTCATTTACATGTGAAATCTAAAGAAACAAAACAAACAAACAAATCAAATCAAATAAAAAACAAAATCATGGATACAAAGAACAGATTGGTGGTTACCAGAGCAGAATGGGGTGGGGGCAGTGGGTGAAATGGGCAAAAACGCTCAGTTCTATGGTGATGGGTAGTAGCTAGGCTTATGGCAGTGATCACTGTGTACTGTAAACAAATGTCAAATTATAATATTATATAATGTTATATAATTATAACATTATATATCTGAAACTTACATAATTTTATATACCAATTTTACCTCAATAAAAGCAGAGTGAATGCAATTCCAAAACTTAACCCTATTATTTTTATTTTTTACTGTTAATGAAGTCAAAAAAAGTGTCAGATTTTGAAAAAAATTCTTTTTTTTTTAAGATTGTATTTACTTATTTGATAGAGAGAGAGCACAGGCAGGGGGGAGCAGCAGGCAGAGTGAGAGGGAGAAGCAGACTCCCCACTGATCAGGGAGCCCGATGCAGGGCTTGATCCCAAGACTCTGAGATCATAACCTGAGCCAAAAGCAGGCACTTAACTGATTGAGCCACCCAGGTGCCCCCCCAAAAAATTCCTTTTGAACACCAAATTTCAAAGCATGAAAATTCATAACTCAGTACAGCTAGTTTGTTGAATAATATATAGACCTCTGGATTAAGCACCAAATTAAAAACCAGTAGCTTATATGCTCATCAGTCCACAATTTTTTTTAAGTGTTTATGAGGCAGTGGATAATACCTTCTTCAGTCTCCACCAATATATGCTACATGCCTGGAAAAATGATATTATTGGAAAGAGGGATATTTCATTGAAGAAAAGAACTGTCCACCTACCTTCATTGCATTTCTATAATACCTTTATTTCATACAATTTTCATCTTACACCCATTCCTGCCTTGATTCATTCAACAAATATTTATTGAGCTCCTACTCTGTACCAGGGACTGTTCTAGGCCCTGAGGATATAGAAGTGAATAAAAAAACAACAATAAAACCTCTGCCTCAAGCAGTAGATTACTAACACTATAAAATGAGATCAGCCATATATCAGCACAGCATGTTCTAAGCATAGTGTCCAAGAAATGGCCTTGTTTTTCACGTCACCTGAAGTTCTTATTTCCAAGAATCAAAGAGGGCATCTCTTTTGTTTAAAAATTGAACATATAAAAGAATATTCAGTATTTTGCTCTTTCCCATATTTTCAAATTGTCTTCATTAATAAAACATTTTTGATAAATATAATATTTATTATTTAATTTACTTCTGAGAGGGTTTATCCATTTTTCTATAATGGGTAGATTATACAAATCATTAATATTCACCTGTTATTACTGTATTTCTATTATTAATCGTGATGCTTAGCCTTGAGTTCTCCATATATTTTTCCAACTGATTTATCCAAAATCAATTTCTACCACCTAGATTTTCTACTAAACTTACAGTAGGTGTTGCACAATTCAGCAATCACTGATTTTCTAGTTTCAGTTCAATTGGCTTGGTTTTCCTTGTTGCTTTGAAAAATCTTGAAAGAATAGCTAATTTCTCAGACTTCTATTTCCCCAGCAGCTAATATAATTCAAGCAGGAGGAGCTCAAAATCACATTTCTTTTTGATTAAAATGTTCTATGTCAGAGCTGCCTTCTTCCTTTTTTTTTTAATTACCAAATTCTGGATTCATTAAAACTGTAGTGGATTTTTTTTTTTATAAGTGCTAAAAAGGAGAGTAATTTTTTAAAAGAGGGATTTTCACATTATGGGAAAAATCCATTTCAATAAAAAGTTTTGTTAAGCAAAATATAATAAATATGCCCATGATATTCAAAATATATATGCTTGAATTGAAGCTTGTCTCCCTCCCAAATTAGATATAGAAAGTGACCCTGCATATCTCACACATTTTAAATCAACTGAGTATGATGACAAAAAGGTCTCTAATAGAGAGACAGAGTTTAGATAGATTTCCTTAAAAATTCTGTCGGCTTACTGACCTTTTTGGAGAAGAGAAACATCACACCCCAAATTTTCAAAGTGTAAAGTACATAAAAATATAAGTTAAAAAAACCCTTTAGGTCTCATTTTATATTTTCAGTTTCATTTGCTTCTTCTGTGAATTTTACAAATTTAACAGAGGTAGGAGGACTAGACCAGAGGTAGAATAAAAATAAATAACATTGTCCTAGTTCCACTAGTATTTGGAGCTAAATTTTACATACACGTTTCAAAGATGAGCAGAATGTGATATATAAGCCCATGTTGAACCCTAAAGTCTCCCCATTCATTATGAGCTCCCTGTGTTTATTAGCCCGATTCTCTCTCTTTAGGCAACTTCCGGTAAATGGACCACGAAGAAGCTACCCTGTGCTACCTGGGGAACTGAGAAAAATGATAGAGTCTACATGGTTGTTCTTAGGTAAAATTCAGAAAGGAGGAGCATCTTCATCCTCCCTTTCACAGGATTTCCTTTCTCCAAACCACGTCTCACGTCACCCTTTCCCCTCACCCCTACCATCTTGCTACCTGCTGGTCTTCCTGATCCCGCCATGATGAAACCTCAGCCAGATTTATCTACCCTACTGTCTTCCTAAGCAAAACTTACTTGTCCTGAGCTCCATTTCCTCCATTTTTTTCAATCAGTTAGCTGGCGTACAAAAATATTTAGACAGATTTTTCAGGTCCTTGTCTAGACCAGGGATTGGTAAACATTTTCTGTAAAGGGCCAAGAAGTGAATGTCTTAGATTTTACAGGTTATGTGGTTCCTGTTGCTCACCTCTGTCACTGTAGCTTGAAAGTAGCTGAAGACAATACATAAATAGGCGGGCTGTTGTTCTCATAAGACTTTATTTACAAAAACAGGGGGTGGGTTGGTCTTGGCCTGGAGACCATAGTTTGACAACACTGTCTACACTAATCAAATAAATGGGGGTTGGGGATGTGAGTGGAGAGGGCAGAGAGGCTTTCCGACCCCCACCTGTCCATACCATATAGCTAAATATTCCCACTGAAAAGTCACCCCTGAATAAGTGGGATGCCAATGGACCCCGCCAGTTTCTAGCAGCAAATATTAAGTTACACTGAAGACACTAAATGTCCAATGTCCCTATGTAATTTGTCTTCTACCTCCTGTTGTTTATTTCTATTATTATTTTTTTTTATCGTTTTAATGGGATAGAGTCAGGGAAGTAGTACTTCTCTCATTATGAGCAGACAGGCTTCCTTTCATTAAGGAGAGTCAAACTTCTGGGCGCCTGGGTGGCTCAGTTGGTTAAACGACTGCCTTCAGCTCAGGTCATGATCCCAGGGTCCTGGGATCGAGTCCGGCATCGGGCTCCCTGCTCTGTGGGGAGCCTGCTTCTCCCTCTCCCACTCCCCCTGCTTGTGTTCCCTCTCACACTGTGTCTCTCTCTGTCAAATAAATAAATAAAATCTTTAAAAAAAAGGAGAGTCAAACTTCTCTCTTTGCCATGACCATTAGGAAGCTCACAGAAAAATGTTGTGCTCTATTACTATCACCTTGCTCAACGCTGATAAGACTTTTTCTTCTTCTTTCCCCCTTGACTTGACTTTTCCTTAATTTGTTATTAATGGTTTACTGCTATTTTATTGTATTCACTGTAGTCAGTTCTGATCCTTTTGGGGAAGTAGTGAGAAGTGAAATATAGACCCAGGAAAAGTACACAAGAAACACTTTAGAAAGAAGAATGGTGCTTTTGCTTTCTGGTGAAACCAGAGCTACTTCATAAACATGTCGACCAAACATACACTTCAGACTAGTGTGTTTGGCCATATTGCAAGATTGAAAATATTTCCTCCATGATTGTGCCGACAGACAAAACCGTCTGTTAGTCCAGATGCCTTCTGGAAGGTGTATCTCATTCTGTGTTCGTCAGTGACCTAACTCTGGCCACTCGGCAGTCACATCTGACCTCTGGCAGAGCAGGCTGCTGACTGGCCGGGGTGGTGCTTTGTCCTCTGTCCTGAAACCCCTGCTGCTGTAAAAGTCAGTGAGGAATCCCCTACCGGTAGCATAGACTCGCTACTCCTTGGGATCATTAAATAAACTTTAAGGGTCTTCTGATGACAGCCAATGCGTTGGGATGGCAGAGGGGGAGCAGGGCGGAGGGATCAGAACATCAGGAATCGTTGCTGAGCTATCTGAATAATATCACTAACATGGGGTAACCCTTTTAACATATCTTAAAAACCTGGGAGCAGCATGGCAGGCTGAGAGAAACAGTGGACCAGCAGCTGAAAGGTTTGTAAGCAATCTGCCCTCTGTCTACAATGGTCATTGATTCAACCACTGTGCAATCAAGGATAACTTAAAACCTCAACCAAACACACCCCCCCAAAACCAACATTCACCCGTTGAGGAATATTTCTAGAATGAATGGGTGACTCTCACCCCCTGTCTCCACCCCTACCACTCCGTCCTCTCTAATCCTGGTTACACAGCTGAGCTAACCTGTGGTCAACTCTTTGGGGTAGTTAATTACTGCAGTACAAAATTTCTCATTAGATAAGTACAATCCCACTGGGGAAAAGTGTGGATAAAAATACAAACTGTGTTTCTAAAATAACATATAAATGGATGGATGGATGGATTATTGTGTCCAACTTGGTAGTAGGATCCAATAAGGCACCCTACGCAAACAAATAGGTGGCTGATATCCTTAACTTACATTATCTCCAAATTACTGCAGGTAAATGCTTAGGACCTCAGACCTGCCTTTTTGGAAGACCTTCTGTTCCTTCTCAAAATCCTTTTTTTCTTTTTCTTTTTTTTTTTTAACCAGGTAAATTCACGCAGTTTTGTGGTCCTAAAGACTCTTTCTCAGTGACAGATGGGGCTGCAAAGCACTTCAAGAAGTCAGTAAACCCTAGGGCCTCTGAGGCAATAACCAGGCCTCTTAAGAGCCCTGCAGCATCCCTGTGACCTGGCTCTCAACACCCAGGATCAACTCCAAACCCACGACGATAGTTACCATTCTATGTCTCACCTGCAGCAGCATTCCAGCAGTGGAGAACTGTCAAGAAATATGAGACACAGAGTCCCTAAAAGACATGGCACAGACTACAGTACCCCGAGCCTGTTATTTGTTGTTTTAATATGTTGCGGACAAATCGCTCACAGTTGGGCAAATAGCCTGGAATGCGTGATTGTGAATAAACGTACAGTTTCTCTGAGGCTTTGAAAATGTGAATGATACAGCTTGAAAACACATCTTTATCGTATTTTTTTCCATCCCTAAGGATCAGAGACTGAGAACCATGCACTGATAAGGAGCCCTTCCTTGTGACACACCTTGTGATGGGGTGAATGGAATTGACCAGCGTTTCTCCAAGGCAATGAAGAAGAGGGAGAGGAAGCTAACAGAGTGGCCACCGTACTGACAGTACAGTTCTACGTGGCGTTGTGTTGTCAGGCTTGGCTGATTCTCAGATCAAAAGAGCCATCAATCTTCCCCAGATCTATACAGATCTGTCCTGGGTCAGAAGAATAATCAATAACCCTTAGTCCTCACTTCACAAAAACAAAGGAGCTGTTGGTTTGTTTACCTTTCAGATTGTGTCTTGATTAGGGATCATTAGTGGCCATTGTGGGATGAAACTCTAGGTGTATTGCTAACTCAGTCGAGTTTCCATTTCAGGACGCTGCATGTCACACAGAGGCAGAGCTGCACACCACGCTCAGAGTGAGCTCCAGGGAGCAAGGAGAACACGCCAGCATGGCGGGGCATAATGAAAAAGCTATTGAGGATTAGAGATGAAGGGACATTAGAGTTAATTTAGCAAAACCCCACATTTTACAGATAAAGAAATTGGGGCTTCAGAAGGGCATTAACCTGCTTAAGGTCACTTTGCTGGATAAAGGCAGTATGAGTAAGAGATGATACACCTGCTATATATATATTCATTTATTTATTTTCTTGCCCGCTATAGATGTTAGTTACGAATCATTCCCACATGTTGGAGTTTCGTATATCCCTGGCCAGTTTTGTTTTTTGTTTTGTTTTGTTTTGTTTCCTTAGTAAGCAGTAGGCTGCAGTAGAAAGACAGTAAGCTTTGAAATCAGGCAGGCTTGAGCTCAAAGTCTGGTCTGCCATGGACAAACTGAATAACCTTCCATGAGTTACTTACCTCCAAGAGCCTGCTTCCTCATCACTATCCTGAAGATAATAATATCTACATCTTAAGGTTGTTGTAAGAATTAAGTAGAAATAATATATATAAAATTGCCCACCGTGATATATAGCACATAGTAGGTACTTGACCAATATGTGCTCTCTACTTTCTCTTTCCCTTCCCTCAACTGTAGTACAAATTGGTTCTAGCTGTTAGGGGAGAATTTGTCTTTCTCTCCCACAGTTACTCCTGAAATGTAAATAACAGAATTTCTGTCTGTCTGAAATTCTGTATAGATGATACATAGGAAGGTAGGTAGGTAGGTAGGTAGATGATAACTCAATGTACATATGTTCAAAATTGAATAGCTTATGCTTATAAGTAAATGGGTTGGGTACATACATGCCATGTTTGATCAATATGTCCACATATGCAAGTGGTGTTTGGTCACCAACAGAATAATGGTAAAATTAAATATGAACATTTAACTTTGTCAACCTTTCAGTAAAAGTAAGAGAAGCAACAGAAATTATCTCAGATCATAAAACAAACACAATCACCATTAGGAACAAAACTACAACAACAGTAATAACTGCTCTAATATGACCGAATCCCACTGAGTCAAACTCCATTTAAATGTAATTTTCTTCAGAGTCACATTCTGTGATGATTTTTTTGAACCAAAGAATGGCATGATAGCTAGTGTTCTTGCATATTGAAATTGACATCTTCACTCTACTCTAAATATCCCAACTGGAGATGTGTCCAAAAAAATTGAGACCGGCGAAGTGAATTTGGATGGAGGTCAGTAATCAGCTCAAGCTTGTTTATATTTTCGGCTTTCCCTTTAGTTTCATTTCCCTGCATCACATTCCCCCTGGTGGGAGGCAGTGGGGTCAGTCAATCAACAGAGAATGAGAGGAAACCCAAACCGGCCTGTGACAATTCACATCACACAATGCCCTAGCTGGTGACCCTGACAGCTTTCTCTCTACCTCCTGCCTGGGCTCCCTATAAATGGCTTCTGCAGTTATTCTCCTAACCTCAAAAAAGTTCTCTAGGCTGTATGTGCGTCCTTCTCCTGGCCTTACACACGCCCACTACAATCTGCTTGGCTAGATTTCTTTTCCACTAAGTCACTTAGAGCCAGATTTCTAGGTCTCTGGCTGATGATATAACTGGACAGTCGACCTAGCTTCGATTTCATTTTCTTCCTAAAATACTGCCTTTGCATTGGCCGGGGCCAGCAATCCCAGGATGCCTCCCGGCTTTATTTGGGTCGGGCCCAGGATACATTGTGTGGAATCCCACTGTGAGTGAAAGTCTGCCTACCAGAGTTTCTGCTCTTCTTTCTGACTCTTCCACCATGTGCTGCACTGGAAGGTCAATACCTCCTTTGGCACCAAGAGCTAATTCACATTATATCTGTCCCGTGGTCAATGAAACACAAAGAGGATAAACTATAGCATTGTTTAGAAATGAGGGGAAAGAGAATCCAGCCCTAAATGACGAAAAGCCTGGGACTCAGAGTAACAGCTCCCATGCATTCCTCTCTTACTGATTTTCTTGGATTTCAGTCATCCATCTCATGGCCAGCCAGCAAGGATAGAAACATCATCCCCACTCTACTGAAGGTGAACCTGATGCTCAGAAAGCTCACTGATGTGCCTACATCACACGGCTGGAAGTCGTGGAGACCAGATGTGAGCCTGGACCCTCATTACTACCCCATTCGGGCTCTTCTGCCAAAGACATCTGAGTTCATAGAAAAAGTCTGGGTTGCTGAGAAGTAAGGATGGGCTGAGAAACTCTGAACAGTGGGGAATTTTAATCTGGGTGATACGGGGACTTGAAGAGCCTGGAGGATTGTCCCAGGGGAGAGAACATGTAATGGTGCTAGATCTCAGAGTGATACTTTTCTTGGATATTCGGCCAGAAGCAGCATTAGCTTGTTTCTCTGTGATATGAGCACAAAACAGGGTAAAAGGAGGAAATAGACACAAGGTACATAAAAACACCTGAGGAAGCTTTGTTACGAGCAAAACTGTGGGAAAGTTTGCCCAGAGGACCCAGTGAGCTCCTTGTCGTGACACGTGTTTTAAGCAGAGGCTTTGAAACCCATTTAGTGACATTGTCAAAATGCAACTAAATACCTAAATGATAGCTCATGTGACTAATTGGTTATTACGTGATCAGTATTCTTCTGGAGACCTTCCACATATCATCGCAGTCAATCTTTTCTTCAACGCCCCGAACCGGCTACTACTCCATTCTAAAGATGAGAAAACTGATGGCTGGGGGGGATTAGGAAATTTGCTCAAGGTTCTATGGCTCACTGGGAAGAGCCAGGCGTTGAGCCCAGGGAGTCCGGCTTTAGAAGCCATGCCCAGAGGTTTCTTTGGATGGACCTGCTAACGCTAATACCGCTCGCAAGCCTCTCTCACTTCCAGGATTGGAGGCAAAGACTGCTCCCTCTCCCCACACTCACTAACATTGTCCATTTATCATCCAATAGCGAATACTATGGTCTTATTTCTTTACCATGTCAATGCATAACACGTTGAAATGAACAATAACTGAGAATAATGATGAGCGTCCCTTAAAAGAGAACAAATTAAAGCCAGATGACACATCTTTACCAACACCTCAGCAATGCACATGACAGGTCTCTGATACTTAAGGACATATTCAAAGAAAATGGCACTTTGAACTATAAATTTATTTGCACGGGAGTAGCGAAGCATCGCATGCCCTTGAATCTATCTCATAGGAGATTCAGAGCTTGGTTTTGACAGCTAGTTCTAATAATAAAAAGGTTTTAAATGTAAGGTATAACGGCATTCCAATCAGCGCCTAATCAGGGTTATGCTTTTCAAATTATATTGTGTCTGCTTTCACCTCCTGCCTATTATCTGCAATAAAAACAGAAGTGCTTAAGAAAATCCTTGATCTGTGCACATATATTTTTAATATTAATATGTCAGGCCAGTGGCAATAAGGATATTACGGAAATGACGGAATTCTCCCCCAGCTGGACATGTTAATTGAGAAGCCAAGTTCTGGAGGCAAAGTTCACGTTTGTGCAGATGGCGGGACAATGCCGGGTGTTGGCTAGGTCAGTGTCAGCTCCAGTCCGGGCTCTAATGGCTCAAGTCTGCTTTCTCTACGTCAGCTGGTCCCTCTGGGCTGCGGAGGTTGGGGAAGTCTGTCTCTCCATTTTTTCTGCCCTTGACTCTGGGGTAGTAATTTCTCTCGAGATGTCAATGTGCTTTCTTTAGAAAGAAAGAAAGAGAGAAGAAAGAAAGAAAGAGAGAAAGAGAGAAAGAGAGAAAGAGAGAAAGAGAGAAAGAGAGAAAGAGAAAGAGAGAAAGAGAAAGAGAGAAAGAGAGAAAGAAAGAAAGAAGAGGGGAAAAAAGTTTAATTTTCTAGTTGGAGGGAATATAAATTACAGGTCCCGCTGCCCTTTCCCCCCTGCCCCCCATATCAAAAATAAAAAGAGCAACCACCTTACTTGGGGAATGGAGAATGTTATAATCATCTCAAAATGAGGAGTTGAGCTCTTGTGGATTCCAGTGACTGGCCCAATGCGTATTTACTTTTTTTTTTTTTATCTGGTTAGCGTTAAAATTCATCCACGCTTATTGCCAATTTTCCACCTACCACTTATTGCCTTTAATGTGATTTATGTATCACTACCCACCCCTTCAAATACAGTAGTATGGTACCAGCAGTCTTTAATAGTTTCAGTTTCCTAAGTAATATAATTATTTATTATCTCTAATTAAAATTCAGAGTTTGGCTTTCAGCATGAGTCTGGATGCGAAGCTTGCTTTAATGAAAAGAGCAACCGTGAGTCTAAATTTCTTTATGAAGGAGATAACTTATGTAATCACTGGTAACCTTTTTCAAGAATATTATCTCACTATTTATAAAACAATGCCTTCTTTACTTTAGAAATTTCCATTTGCATATGAAAAAGACGTGTTTATTGATGCTTTTGACTGATGCACATTTTTCATTCAGGAATGCTCTTTTCAAATCATTCATATATCACTGAATTTTTCTTTGAAAACCCAAAGCTACAGTCCTTTAAAAGATATTCATATATACGTCTATATATGCGGATGCGTAAGTAGCCATCAAGAAAGCTTTCAATTGTTGGTTCCTTTTAACAATTTCTGGTTTGAAAACGCAGAAGCCTTTCTGCTTCTGAAGCCACTTGTAATAAGCAATGACTCTCTATGTCCTTTCTCCACTCCACAAGCCTATACCTAAAATCCTTTTCTTCCAGAGAAGAAATCATATTTGTGTCTAACCATGATGAGCTCTAGTTAAATATATTTCAGGCTCTTACTACAGTATTATAGCAGGCACTTGCATTTAATTCACAACATTTTTAAAGTGGTTTAAGTCATTTCACTAATAAACACATTGGGGGAAAAAGAGGAACCTGTATATAATATCGATGCAGTAATTTACTTGTGAGATTTTTCTCATGGAGGCAAATAAGACAGGGTTTCAGTACAAGTGTTTTTAAGCCTCAGCCATAGAACTCATCATGTCCCTCTTCAGACTCTTGATTTTGTCAGATCATCAGTTTATAATGAGTCGCTATGATGAAACAGAAACCATGGTTTAACGACGGCCTATAACAAAGGGAAATGAATAGATCAACAACTTTTCCCTCCCTATTCTCCCCTTGCTCAAGCCTCTAATAATTTCCATATCATTTCTAAAGATATTTTTTATTTGAAATTTAGTACCTATGGGTTGAGCTTATGAAATAAAGTGAGTAAGGCAAAACTTTTTTTTTTTCCCCCAGAGCCATCCTAAAATTTATCAGAACACCCTTCTCTCCTGTGCCGTATAATCACACCCATGTGCATTCTCTTCTTAATTAAGCAAGTTAACTTATTTGGCATTTATGTTTTATGCATGAGAACCCACAGCTTCCAGATTACTTCATTCTTGGGCGGTGTAATTCAGAAGCAAAAAGATCCATATAAACATCTTTATCCAGGTTGTGTGAGACAAGATTATTGCCAGAAGAGGACGCATATGCATGCCCAAAGGATCTGTCCAAATTAATCAAGATCAAGATGTTGCATCTCCTTAATTTTTGGTCAAGGCCACCATGATGTTTCTTTCATTAGGGGAAAGACTTTTCATTAATGAAATTTCTTCTGTGGACCCAGATGCCAAAATAATAAAGAAAGATACTTGACATACATGATGTAGGTGGGGGAAGAAAAATTATTTTTATAATTTATATTGACTTCCTCTGTTGCTGTAGTTATCCATATAGGTTATCAATGTCAGGCGAGTGCCAGACATTTTGGGAAAAGTGAAGATGGGTAGTCTCCATTTTCAGTCTCAGGAAGTTATAGGAGTTGCTGTCAGATGCTCAGCTGAATTTACTGCAATGCAAAAATAGTTGGGGGTAGGGGGAGGGGCCGCTGGGTGGCTCAGTTGGTTAAACGTCTGCCTTCAGCTCAGGTCATGATCCCAGAGTCCTGGGATCAAGCCCCCACATCGGGCTCCTCGCTCAGTGAGGAACCTGCTTCTCCCTCTGCCTCTGTCCCTCCCCCTACTTGTGCCCCTATGTGCACTCTCTCTCTCTCAAATAAATAAATAAAATCTTAAAAATAAATAAATAAGGGCGCCTGGGTGGCTCAGATGGTTAAGCGTCTGCCTTCGGCTCAGGTCATGATCCTGGAGTCCCGGGATCGAGTCCCGCATCGGGCTCCCTGCTCGGCGGGGAGTCTGCTTCTCCTCCCTCTGACCCTCTTCCCTCTCCTGCTCTCTGTCTCTCATTCTCTCTCTCTCTCAAATAAATAAATAAAATCTTTAATAAATAAATAAATAAATAAATAAATAAATAAATAAATAAATAAATAAAATAAAATAAGGTTGCCAGCAGAGGGAGAAACCAAGCTGTTTGGCCTTCTCTGTGGACTTATTACTTGGGCTGTAAAGCAGTTGGCATCGAGGTCAGGAGAAAAGGTCCTGGGGTCAGCTTGCCTGAATTTAAATCTCAACTCTGCCAGTTAGTAACTGGGTCAAGTCCATTTCAGTTTGCTTGTCTCTAAAACGAAGATGCAAATAGTTCTGCAGTCACCTAGTCTAGTCAAGGAGTAGTGAGTCTAAGTTAGAGTGGGGGCAGGGGGGCGGGGCTGTGAGAACGGCAAACAGGAACCACTCTGAATAATACCATGAAGATGGGGCAGGGGGCAGGGGAGAGGGGATGACATCCAAGGCTTTAAGAGGCTCTGCTTCAGGACACATATTTAAAATCAGAAAACAATGACATCCTCTGACCGAATCGAAGGGGAAACAGGACAAAATTGATCTCAATATGGATTGATCAAAAAACACTATGTTTTAATTTAGAGGGAAAAAATCTGATTTGATGTAATATGATTTTGCTGTACTATTAATTATTTCCTTCAAAGTCGTGGGTACTATCGTATAAAGAAAAAAGGTGCAAATATGTGATGTAGTGTGAAGTTTCTTCTGTACATCATATAATTTCACTCTGGGGTTGATCATCTGGGACGTTGGTGCTCTCTGGGAGTGGAGGTATACGAGTTCACCTGCTAAAACTGACCTGCAAATTAATGAAAGATTTCTAAGTAGGGAGTACAAGTAATATGTCATAAGCTTATCATTTATTTCTAAAACATTTGGACAAGCAATAGTTAAATCTTAACTATTGAGTTTAATTTATTTTTTTAACTTACTTCATTCTATTTCGATTTATGATGATGAGCCTTAACAATTTACACTAGACTAATGAAGCCTAGTAAGTACGTTTTTTTTTTCTTTTTAGTTACATTTCACTCTGCACAGTGACAGAAAGTCTTAGTCTTTTGTAGAAATTTTTGTTGTTACCATTTCAAATTTTAAGACATCTCATCCTCTCAAGTGAACCTGCTTCTATAAAATAACAGTGGACCGATTTAGAGCAACACAAAGTGCTCTGCTTCTTTTGTTCTTTATTCAGAGTCTTTTTCAATGTAAAATTCCTTCCTCCTTCCCTCAAAGTACAAAATTCAACTCGGCTGACCTCACCAAATATTTTCCCATCTAATCATTTAAATGATTCCTGGTACCTCTGTTAAACATTAATGCATTTTGCATTACTGTCAATGGTAAATCTCAGGTATTCTAAAATTAATTTTAGGCTTCGTCTCTTTCAGTAATAGGGAATAAATATTGTTGCTCTATTGTCAGTGTGAATGCAAATAGCAGAAGCCTTAGTATATCCACTGACAATTCATTAATACTCTGGTCAACTTGATTAACATTGATTCACCATACACACGGGTTGTTACAGAATCTGTGTTGTATGTGGTCAGTAACAATATAATTACTTACTGTAAGTCTGTCCACAGGTCTGCTCTACATTTCATTATTATTACCACAGCTTATTCACATGAAATTATGGGAGATCTTCAAGTCCACAGTTTTTGACCACAGACCCAAGCAGGTGTTTGCTTAATATTTTGGTCAAAGATCAGTGAGTTAAAGGTTAGGCCAGGGAGAGTGAGAATAGAGGGGTCACCGCACTTGCAGGAGGGGGTGGTGAGACTTGATCTTCCCGGGTCTGGAACGGTCGAACCCCAAGGTCACCCATTAGTGATCCTGCCTTTAAGGACTGTGAGATGTCAACAATAAATTCACCATGCCAGAACCTTTAACCCTCTTAATGCTGTGAACACCGGGAGCCAAGGCCAAAACCCAGAAGGAGAAGACCCAGGGAGAATTATTCACACAATTGTCTGAGGGACGTGGCATTTATGTCCTTTAGGCTTGCCTCTGTTCAAGCGGACAGCTAGGAAAAAACGAGACTGTTGTTTGATGTCCAAAGTTGCCATGCAAACAATACACCCATGCACAGATGTGGACCTTATATAAATATGGTGCAACTGGCATACTTCCATTGTCACATTTTCATCCCGACGCAAGTGTATCCAAGTGACAGAGAATCTGTTGTGTAAAATCTGTACCCCTCCACAACACTTAGAAACAATCAATCCACTGAAGATAACGGAATTAACAGAGAACGTTAGGGAATTTCTTAGTAAGAGCAAGATTAACATAGGTAATTTTACAGATTTTAAGAAAGCCTAATGCATGGATCTCAAGCATAATTTTGCTTACCAGACCCATCACCCCTTCAAGTAGGCAACTCCAAATTTACTGCCAAAACTTAAATAACAAGGACAAAGACAGTTTACCCCATACTGCCACGAACTTTATTACAGGGAAGATGGAAGCTTCCCCTTCAGTGGTCTCTTACGTCATAAATTTAAGTATTCTGGGGAGAGTGATCCCTGCTAAATATATTGTATTGAGCTTTAATCATTTCTAAAACCCAATCATTTATCAGATATGTCACCAAATGCTTTTCCAAGTCACCCCTTCCAACAGATTATCTACAGGGGATATGCTTAGATTTAAACCAGCTCTGAACATACCCATGCTAACTGATGCAACTTTTCAGAGGTTTAAAGTGGTTCCTCCATTCCTCAAACACAGATTTAAGTCCCACCCACTGTGGGGAAGCAGGTCTTTATCAGCATGCTCCTGGCACGACTGTGGGACTGAGAAAAATAAGGGAAATCACTCACCATCTACAGACCTAGAGCCAGGTTGTGGTCCTAGCAGCAGAGCATCTTAAAAAGAGGCAGAACCAAAAGCAAGAAATGAGGGACTCTTGCATAGCCAGTGAATAATCTGTAGGCTGATTTGTTCAATGGTGAATCCTCTGTTTCCTCAAACCTGCTGGAATACAGAGTGGCAACATTAATTTGTTGTTCTTTTTTTTTTTTAAGGTTTTATTTATTTATTTGAGAGAGAGAGAATGAGAGAGAGCACGAGAAGGAAGAGGGCAGAGGGAGAAGCAGACCCCCTGCTGAGCAGGGAGCCCGATGCAGGACTCGATCCCGGGACTCCAGGATCATGACCTGAGCCGAAGGCAGTCGCTTAACCAACTGAGCCACCCAGGCACCCTAATTTGTTGTTCTTAATCCCACCTCTGAGTTATGGGCCACCTGGTTTGCCCGTGGTCCCAGCATTCAACAAGTCTAGCGTTTTTCTTGGACGAGTGTCCCAGGTTAGATGATAAATGGTATAGTGAGTCTACCTAGAGGTATATTTGAGTAGTCACAGGGTGAAGGTGATGATATATGCTCTGGATGCTGAGCGGCTCTGTACGAGGGACTAAGACTCTACCCTTGACCTAAGGTATTCACAATACAGCGGATGGGAGAGCCAGGGCAGAATGTTAAGGCACAAAATGCTACGGGAGCAAAGAGGAAAGAAAAATTAATCCTGAGTAGGGAAATTCACAAAGGAGCTGAAGCAGGAAAACCAGACCGGGGTGTGGAAGGAACAGCATTGATTGGCCTGGAACACCAGGTACGCATGGGACAGACAGCCCAGGACAGGAAGACTGGGGCATGTGGTAGACACTTGGAACATCAGTTAAGGAGTTTAGACCTATTCCGAGTAACTAGAAATCGGAGAGATTTTTAGCAGGGAAGCTGCAGAGTCTCAGAATAACTCAGTTCAGATATCTCAGAAAGCTATCTCTTCCCACAATATATCAAGGGGAAATACTAGGCAAATTTCAGGAAGCTACTACGACAGACCAGGGCGGAAAGAGAAAGGCCTTTATTGAGGCTTTTCCATACCAGGTCAAATACACACTCTCATTTGATCTTTGGAACAACTTTATGAGGCATCATTATTACTATTGTGTGTTATTCTTGCTCAAGTGAACAAACAGTATGGAGGAGGTTAAGTTACTTGCCTGGGTTCACAGCCAACCAGAACAGAGCCTGAATTGGAACCCTTTTCTGCTCTGACTTCCAAACCCTGGCTCACTGTGGTACAGCACCAAGCTGCCTCTAGGGAACAGAGGGGGAGCCCAAAGCCTGCATTTGGAGGAACCTAAACAGAATCCCTGTTTTATTTCAGGAAGAGCCCACAGAGCACTTCAGTTCTGTAGTCTGTGCAATTCAACAGAATTTTCTGATTTCCTTTCCCCTCCACCCTTTGGGAAAAAAAAAAAAAATAAGTTTGCCTAAAGACTTACAAGAGGACTTCAGGAAAATAGTCGTGCACGGTTGCTAGATTTTAGGAGACACGTGAATTCAACGCGTTTTAGAACAGTCGTTCACAAGTAACTGTTGCATACAATGCATCCCGTGAGTCCAAGGGGCTAAATTAACTAAAAGTGCTGGGATGTTGTGGAAAAACCCACAATCGTCAACGTCTTCCAAAAGAGACAACTACCCCACTCAATACATTCTTCCTTTCTTGTCTCTCTTTCCATCACGAGTCATATGAAAAACTAACAAAAATTGAAGACAATAACAACAACAAAAATCAACACATCTGAGATAGCAAGCTCAACAGGGAGGAAACAAAAAATAAAGCCCTTTTAGCTAAGTGGATAAAGCCATCCTAAAAGCCTAATGAACTAACAACCAATGGCTTCTCCAAGAAGATTGTGGAGCATTAATTTCTTTGAATCTGTATTTAAGGGTGTAGGCAGACAGGAAAAAAGCGAAAGGCACTTTGACCCCTTGTGAAAATATTGATAGACGTTTCAAAAAAGACCCCAAATCGTGATCAATTAAAGCCCAACTCCCGGTGAGGTTTTAGAATATTTAGTGCATCTTCCAAATGGGCTGCCCCCTTGTCAGGAATACTGTGAATGATGCTGAGCGCACCTGTTTATTTTGCTCTTGTTACACAAGAGAATATTTTGGGTTGGAATCATTAGTTCCAACAAATGAAATCCCTATTTTTATTCAAGTAAACATAAGAGATGCTTAAATCCTTCTGCAAACTGAGAATATGAACCAAAGACAACAAAATTATGACAACAAATTATATAATTTTTTTTTTCAAATCTCAAGTTATATTTTTCTCTGACCCTAGAACATCTACAATATGTTTCCATTTTGGTGATGTGTGTATTGTTGGGATTTTTCCCCCCAACTTCAAACATCCTTTGAAAATAAAACGCTTTTTTTTCCTAAAAATAAGAAACGGCTCTAAAATGATAGGGGAAAAAATATGCTTGTCTAACCATAATTTTTTAGAGAAAGAAAAACCCAAGCTGCTTTAAAAACAGAAAGACAAAGAAAGTATATTCACTATAAATTATTCATTGCACTCATTTTGGATCAATATTTATAGATATTCGCATGCTTTTTATAAAGCTTGGGAGATTCTTTTAAATGTCATAATTTCCTCCTCAAAGCCAATGTCAGAAGCACAGCTTAGCACAGGCAATAAATGAGCACCACTTGAAGCGCATGCCGTATCTTCTCCATCCTTTAGCATCAGGCGAGCTTGATATACTGTGGGTTTCTGCTACTCTTCTACCAGAATACCCTGTTTCTTAATATATTCTGCCATGTGGCTGTGGTTTATAAGAAGAAACAAACCAAGAAACTGGCCACTCTTACTCATGAAATAAGAATGGAAATGTAGCTATTGTCAGGGTTTTTAACAGTAGAATTTGGAGTAAGTAGAATTTGCATTCGATCCCATGAGCCCACATTAAGAGGGCATGAAGATTTCTGGAAAAATCTGTCTTGGGGGGGAGCCCTGGCTCCACTTCATAGGTTTTTGGGAAACCATTTCCTGCTGGGTTTTGCTGGGGACAAGTCTGAAGATGACGTTTAGAAGGAGAGAGGGGCTCAAATCAGAGAATGCCCTGTCCATATCAAATATTACCTGCTTCGCTGCTTTCGTGCTCCCAACAGTTCAGGTTTTTCTACTGTGAAAAAAAATCAGCATCTCCAGGGCTCTCTTCCTGGGCCTTTTTCTGAGAACATTGCAGCAGTGAGAGAAAAGTGGAATTCAAAGCTGCCACCACAAACTCACTTACCCTGTTTAAGAACCAAAAAGAATGTTCTCCTTGCACCATTAAAGATAAGTTTTCCTTGCACCTTCTTCATTAGGACTGTAGTAACTGTTTAAAGGTATTGAAAAGCGTATGAAAACAGCATTAATTTTTTGATTACCTGCCCTTCGTAATGCAAAGCAATTGGGTAAGGAAAAGAATTTTGGAAATTCTAAGCATAGCAAAAAATCAAAGGGAACATCACTGTTGTTATTCATGACAGCACAAACAATTTCCTTTTCTGTTACTCTGAAGAGGGGGAGCCCGTGAAATTGTATAATCATGGGTGGTTTTGTAGGAACTAAAAATAAAGCTTAAGTCTCAAAATCTAGGAGACAGTGCAGTCAGGTGCCCTCACCTGGGTCTTGCAAACCTTGACCTTCCTGCGTCACAGATGGGTGCACCCAAAATAGTGGTTGGCCTTTCAAAGGGCAAGACAATTCGGCAACAAAGCCAGTGTTTACACTGAATACTACCGTGAACAGCTCTCGCACCCTTTATTCTTGGTCTTAAAAAACCGATCACTTCGTTAAAATGGCTCTTTTCAATAAATGCATTGCCTTCTCAAGTAGTAACAACAATCCAGTCACTGATTATATTACTGTATATAATCTGGAATACTTTTGAAAATGATTTCAGCTGCAGACTGCTTTGGCAATCTTCCAGTAGAGGGGTGTTACATCCCTGTAAGTAATCGCTAATATCAAATAATACATTTAGACAAAAAGCGCTATATGCAAACTTTGATACATATCAAACGAGCTACAAGAGCCCTTCTAGAAAAGGATTGATGGTAATCTGAGCACGATTTTTCCTGAGTAGGGTACAGGCCACACTCTAGTGAATAGAGAACAAAGCATTTCAGTTATATTTATTTTTTCCAATATACAGATCCGTCCCCAATTTCAGCTACTTTTTTCCTCTTTCTTGATCAAAAAAGCATACCAACTCGGGGCCAGTGCCAATCCACACCGTGGCTATTTCTATCTGAGCCCCACTGCGTCTCCGGACAGCCCTGATGGAGTGCAGCATCTCGCTTGAAGCCTGGAGCCATTTCCTGAGAGTCTTCCTTACAAGACTCCAATGGCTCAGTGACTTTCTGCATCAGCGGCTCCATCTTTGGGGCACGAAGATTGATTTTCTTTCTTCCTACAAGTGAAAGTCCTGAGTGTGTGCCCCCTGCCTACTACCCAGAGGGACCAACAATACAACCACCAGGATCAACTTGAAAAACTCATGCTGGGGGAGCCTTCCCACCACCTCTGTGCTACTCACTAGGTTAAGTGCTCCATATATCAATGAAGGCGAGCCCTGCTAACCCGCGTTCTCACAACAGCAGCATGCCGGACTTATCTGTGGCTGGATTTTTGTCTCCTGCATACAAAGTCTACACACAGCCTATCAGTGTGTGCATGAACATTCAGGATGGAATTTGGAAATCGGGGCCTGAAAATCACATCGTGGTCTCGGGCTGCAGTAAAAAAATAACCAGGTCTTTGATTTGTTAGAAAATCATTATGCAGGTGTACAGACAGATGCATCTTACAATTGTTATTTGTGGTTGTTTTGAACACTCAAACTGCCTAACTGCAAGATTGCTTCAAAATAAAAGTTTTCGTATTTCAGAACTAGGAAAGTGCCCTTTTAAAGCGAGCTTGACAGCCTTGGGAAAATAATCAGATTTTTAATTGAATCCGTTGAGGAAAAGGAAAAGCGGGGTTTAGTGGGCACCGACAAAATTCTTGTTTGCAGAAGGATTATTCTCTGTGCTTTAAGAAAGTTTCTGTTTTCTGCAAAAGAGGTTGATGGTAGGACAGAGTAGTGGAGGTTGATGGGGGAAGTTCAGGCATATAATCCGAACTTGCATGAAGTACATCAACCAGGTTCCACATTTGCCAGCAATGGAGACCAACAAACTTAGTTAAAGAAGGACCACCTCATTTTCCCAGGCATGAAATAATGTTATGTTGTTTATTAGTGTCAAAAGTAGGAGAGTAACAAGACAGCATGTTTCTTAAGTTCTACCTCTCTACAAATAAAATGAGTAGTAATGAACAGAAGAACCCACACTGGAATGACACTCCCATTATTTTAATAGAAATTAAACTGTGATCGTAGCTAGGAAGAGCATTTGTCACTTTTCCATTATCATTTAATTACTGAAGTTTTCTAGAAGAAAATCACAAAAAATTCTACCTCATCTTTTGAAAAGCAAATTAAGCAGGTAAGTATTGCTTTGAACCAAGGTATGAAAATTGGTGATTTCACTTTTTTGAAGTAATCCCTATAGTTCGTTGAAATTTGATTATTTGGCATGATATTTCAAATTTAAAAAATTAGATTATGACAATGTGGTCTTTCTTTAAAACCATCATCTATAACTCATATCTTTAGAAAAATAAGTGTTACCTCTTCTGATAATATATCAATATTAAATGTGGTATGTTTTACTCAACACAAGGATTTATTCTATATTTTGCTTTCCATACTATAACCCCCTGAATCCTTTCAGGTACAAGTTGCCAAATAAATATTTTTATCACATCAAATGCACAACATTCATTTACATTCTGCTCATCAAGACACCCTCTATGACATCCCCTCACATCTTCAAAATAACCTATTGAAATAAAATTTGAAGAAAGTATTCAGGGGCACCTGGGTAGCTCAGTTGTTAAGCGTCTGCCTTCGGCTCAGGTCATGATCCTAGGATCCTGGGATCGAGCCCCGCATCGGGCTCCTTGCTCTGCGGGAAGCCTGCTTCTCCCTCTCCCACTCCCCCTGCTTGTGTTCCCTCTCTCGCTGTGTCTCTCTCTGTCAAAAAATAAACAAAAAATAAAAAAAAAGAAAGTATTCATAAATGAAGAAAGAGAGAACCTCTCTAACGTCTGGAGATTTAAATACCAAATTCCTACCAAAATGTATCATGGTTATCTGGAGGTATGTATTCTTTTTTTTTTTTTTTTAAGATTTTTATTTTATTTATTTGACAGAGAGAGAGATAGCGAGAGCAGGAACACAAGCAGGGGGAGTGGGAGAGGGAGAAGCAGGCTTCCCGCTGAGCAGGGAGCCCGATGTGGGACTCGATCCCAGGACCCTGGGACCATGACCCGAGCCGAAGGCAGACGTTCAATGACTGAGCCACCCAGGCGCCCTGGAGGTATGTATTCTTACAGAGGAAAGTAAGTGTATTTATATTTAAGAATAAAAATATATAAAAAAGCAGAAGAGATTCACCGACTCTCTACTCCCCTCATTAGCAAAAATCTGGCAAGCAAACTATAACAAACAAGAAGTATTGACTTAACTTTTTTTTTTTTTTGGTGGAAGGCAGTGGTGGTGGGAGGACAGATTAAAATGATATATGTCAAATATTAGTAGCCTTTTAAAGAGTCATTGCCCATGGCCCTTAACCCCTTACAGATGGCAAATCAGGTGCAGAGCGAACGGAATTAAGACAATAGTGTGTTGATAGGAGCAAGTAGATTCCAGTTTTCATCCCTACAGACAACAGGAATGACATCACATCTTTTCAAACTGACACATGAATGGATTGAGCAACACCTGAACTTTTCTGGTACCGAGTAATAACAGGATTCTGTATCATCCCCCCGCCACTCCATATCTGATGGCAGAATTACCTTTTGGGCCCTAACAAGTTGACAGGGTTTCATTTTGCTTCCTCTTTTAATGACAACTTTTCTGCAGGTGAGCGGGAGATGTAATGACTTCCTTTTTTGTCTCGGAGGCTTCCTAAATGCCATTGAGAGACCTAAGACGTCTCAATCTCGCTTAATGCAAACGGGAAGCCAAGGGTTTTTAAAGGTGAAATGGATCTTGCTAATGAAGAAGTATCGCTCTTCGTGGGGCGCGCATCTTGTTAGTTCGAGTTAGGTGAGTGTCACGGGTTAGGGTTCAAGCATGACACCGGGTGGGACTCAGATGTCATCTTTTATTTATGGGGCTTTTAAAAAAACATAATTGGATGGCCGGACAATAAAAACAGAGAACCCTTTCTGCATTTGGGAGCGATCCAAAGAGAAAGGTAATGAGCTCTTGCCTCAGAAATTTGTGATGATGGGGTCCCAATTATGATAAAGTTCAAATATGTGAACTTTAAATATGTGAACAGTAAAGCCACACTGTAAATACAAGTGCCTATTCATGGGGACCAGAAACTCCAGTTTTCTGTTTATCTGGGTCCTTCAGCCTTTTTCTTTTTCCCATGAGTGTGACTCAATAGTTATATAGTTATCTCTTTGTTTCTTTTCCCTCCTTTTACACAATAAAAAGGCAAGAAATAGCATACTGGTGGCTATCCTTAATTTGCAAAATGGTCATGAAGCGCAAAGGGGGTTGAGAGGAGCCCCAGCTTTTAAACATTTGGCAACGTTCAAACTTCCTACGCATTTCCATCACTTAGACATTCTCTGTTTGCTGTCTTTTTCTGATATTACTCATCCGGCCAGTCACCATGTGGGGGAAACATAAGAATGGAAAATTCGGTTCACGCAGTCCCATAAAATCCGCTGTGGCTGAAGAAAGCCAAACCTCCCAGCAAAACCCAACGGCAATGTACCAGTGCTCGGCCAGGCTGAAAGTCAGGTCACCCTGGGAATTACAGACATGCTAAAAGTCCCCAATTATTCAATGGTCCTGTTTTCCACCCATCGGAATGAATTAGCAGACTCTTCCTGGCCTATATTACCACTCTCCCTCTCTTCTTTACTTAATATCTGTTAGGACCACCATCCAAACTTTTCAGATCCAGCAGGTTCGTTCAAAAAGGCAGGACCCAACCATTTCCAGAGAGCGCTACCCCTTCAAAATCGCTCCCTCTCTTCGTCCTTTTTTTTTTTTTTTTTTTCTGCTACTTAGAATCTGTGTAATTATTAACTGTTAGGTTTGCCCCATTACCTTTGTGGAACGAAAATGATTCATAAAAGATGAGGACGGTTTCTCAATTAAAACACTTCTACGAGTCATGGCCTCGGTGTCATTTTTGGAAAAATACACAATTACATTTGGTTATAACAGGTAAAATAATGACTTTTTCACCTGTCAACGGCTCGCTTCAAATTCCCACACATGTAGGCCATTTCTGTTTCATCTGTTCTTTGAATTTCAGCTGCTTTGCTTTTCAATGGCTTCGTTCCAGTGGTGTCTCTTTTGTGTGGAGACTCTCACACTGGGTTCTCTCTTTTTGGTGATGGGCATTCTTTTCACAGTGACATTTCAACATAAACAGTCAATATTCATTACCTCAAAGGAGACTTCCCTCCTATTGCTGACCAATTAAATACCAGCTGAGATAGGCAGACAAAGGTAAAGAAGCCGTAACACAAGACAGTCTGCAAGCATACTTTCTGCTCCTTTCAAGGAAGAAAAATTGTAATCAAAACAAAGAGTGCTGGGGATTTAGGGAATATGTCTATCCAAGAGACACAATTCCGTGGGATATTATGGCTCCCTATCTTTTCATCTGGCACACTGCAGAGCATGTGTGTGTGTGTGTGTGTGTGTGTGGTTGGGGGGGAGGGGGTTGTATTATTTGTGTGTGTGTTGTTTTTAATAATTCAGCACCATGCATTTTTGAGGTTTCGCCGAGAAGGACAATCAGCCCTTAATTAGTTCCTGACTGAAGATGGTCATATTGGCATAGGATGTTTACTCAGATGCTGGTGGACCTGACCTTTATTTTCTTACTCTGCTGACTAATTTGATTTAGCTTGATTTCTGTATTTCTCCACCACACAAGAGCGACTCAGGAGGCACCACTTAGAACATCTGTTGAGACCGAGCCCTTTCTGGTGAACTCTCCACTGTATCGGGAATTACTGGGATGGCTCTGAGACTCGTCAGCTAAGTCCTCTGAGCTGTGCATTCACTTCAGGGGGGGAAAAAAAGGAGTGTTCTTGTCTATTTCCTTGAATCATTAAACAGCTCAACTCCCTCCCACCCCGTCCACCCCCTCCCCACACTCACACGCTCTACAAAACGCACTGAAAACTGCAGGGTACCTAGGAAACCATTTTCTTAGGAAAACTGGAGAGTTTTTTTTTTTTCTTTTTTTCTTTAATAATTCTGCAAATTTCCAACTATTTATTTTTTTACTTTTTCACAATCCCAGGCCACATGCATGTGCCAGGCTGTAAGACTTTGCTTCCCCGTGAATGAACCGCACAGTAAATTGGGCATTCGGGTCTTTCCTTTGTAGAATCATCCCACAAATATTGCCATTGAGTCCACCTTCAGAAAACATTCTTCAGTGGCAAGAGAGCCTCATGCGGTGCTGACTTTTATATCTGAAATGTAGCCCAGAGTTAAAGTGTTGCGACCCAAACTGTTATCAGGGATTCCATCCACAAATTCAATATTTTATTAAAGACTGATTTTGATAGCATTCTCATGCAAAAAAAAAAATTAAAAAAGCACTTAAAGTGGCAGAGTCCGTATAAATGAAGTACACACCCCGTTCACGTTCATAAACATGCGTGGACATCCTAGCTTTGTCATTAATTCTCCAAGCCGTTGCACTATTCCTAAAACAAACAAACCAAAGTCACTTTGGAGTGTAATCATTGCTCAGCTTCCTTTAGCAATAGAATTAAAATCAGTGACCAATACTCAAAGCAACGTATAGATCATAATGTGTATGTCATATTCATCAGCTTCCTGAGAGAAGGGATAGACCAGTTTAATTTTCCGAGAGTCCCTCCTGAATTATTGCTCTGCTTTGTCTAGTGATATTAAAAGTGCAATTATTTGAAGAAGGTAAACTTTTATTTATTTGGGTATATTTATATAAAGAAAAACTTTAGCTCCTATGGATAATGGGGCTCCCCCCCCAATCCAGATGAGGTGAATTTAATCATCAGAGAATTTTATTTTCCATTTGTGCTTCCAACAGCTAGAGGGCACAAAAGAATGCTTTTACCTTGCCTTCTCTCTCTCTTTTTCTTCTTCCTTTTTTTTTTTTTTTTTTAACCGAGCGGAACTATATAGACTCAGAAATAAACAAAAATTCAGGGGAGGCTGGTGGATTTTACCGTGACTTCCTTGCTCGGATATTAATTTTTCATATGTTCTTTTCAGCAGGAATCCAAATTCCAGATGACAGTACTTAGCGAAAGTGAAGTACAAGAATTTCATGTTCCTCAAATAAAGAGTAAAACCCAGAGAATGAGAAACTCAGACTTCAGGCACAAGGATTCCAAGTTTGGCCCATCGTTATGTTTCTGAACTATTTTGTAAAGCTCTTTGTTCAAAAGCAATATAAACACATGTTTAACCTTTATCGTTCTAGCATCTTAAATATTAATGTTGGTTGTGATTCTGCATTAACAACATCTATTATTTTTGCACTAATAAGAGGCTTACAAGAATAAACATGAAAGGCTTAGAGCAACCTTCCTGTCAATTAAGAAACAGTCTGTAGTACTTCAAATGAACAGTTCCAGCGGATCTCAGCAACTGGAATCCAAGTGGAAATGCATGCTTCGAGAGCCACAAAAGAGGTTCCAACCCATGACTATAGGTTTTGCAAACCATCCCTGACACACACTTACACAACCCCATCTTGTAAAGCTAGCTACTAATACTCAACAGTAAAAGGCATTCTTTTTGGACCATTTATTTGAAAGCATAATAGTTTGGCATTTTTCTGCAAGAAACACTAATAAACCTCAGGAGGAGTCGCATCTGTTGCTGGAGTACAAAATGGGTTGGGCCTCAATAGCATAATATATATAAACACTTTTTCCCCCTAATGAACTGTACCACCCCCTTAGGCATAAATGAGTTGGATCTGGATAGAGTGCCATTTGCCAAATTGTAAATTGCCTACATTTATTTTGGGAGTGCACTAAACAGAGTGCTAATTGCCTTGTTTAGCACTTCCCTTTCTTCCATTTGCACTGGTGTAAAATCTTAGTAAATTAACTCAAGGCTTTTATTATGTAGGTAGCATTTGAACAACCAAGAATTAGTGAGGAGGCAGCATGAAAGGACTGATAAAAGAGGGGTTGGCTCTACCCATAATGCCATTTATATGTCCCTTGAATTAAAAGGATGGAATTAACTTTTAATCCTTGGGCTCTTTAAATAGCTGATGTTAACACAGAATGTATTACGCAGCCATTTTATTCAAATTTGCTCACTTAAAATGGGTAGAATGTTAACAACCATGATCGTATGGGAAAGTGCAGCTAGCTGTATTCATATACACAAGTGTATATATTAAGATTCATTCCAAATAGCAATTTATGTAGTTGCAGTCAATTGCATAGTCAAGATTTCGGCTTATTGTCAAAGACAAAACACTCCAAAGTCGTTAACATCCACTGCTGTGCAGTAGCCTATGTAAAATGAGTTGGGAGTTTCGTTGCCATTCCTAATGGACAGGTGTACACTTCATAAGAACCATCACCAGATTTAGCATGGCTCGGAACGCATGCTGGCTATTTGAATGTAAAGTGTGGAGGCAAAAGAGCCCCGGGAGGCAGAAGGTCTCCTACTCTTACAGGTGGTCTCCCGTGGGGGGGTTGTCCAGGGAGCTCTGGAATCCTGCAGATGCAGTCCTCTAGATGAATGGCAATGTTTCTATCTTCGGGGTTCTTAGTTGTTTTTCTTTTTTTTTCCCAGCCTATCGTTGAATTCTTTCAAAACCAGAGATGCACCCTCAAATGTTTCTTTTCAAAAGAAAAGATAATTCTGGTGCAAATAATGATTTAAAAAGAAAAGCAATAAATAAATCCATCATCTGTTTTTTTTCTTCCTACTTTTCCCTTGAAAAATCATGAAAATTGTGTTTAGATTGAAGTTCGCCAATACGAAAACCTGAATGATAAAAAAAAATACATTTCAATCCTTTCTTATCATTTGTATTAACCTCTCATATATGAAACTCTGCAGGTCATTATGGGGAGACCAGAGAAGATAGTTTCTATGAGGACAAATTCTCCAGCTTTTGAGAAGCCCCATCGGGTCTTTATTTAGGTGCACACTACCTTAGAAATATTTTCAGGAGAGATATTATTGTTATAGAGGATGCCAGAGGACACAAGTTTATGGGCTCAAGATAATCACAATGGAAGAAAGTTTTGGAGTATAGAAAGGCAGTCAGTATTTGTTATGTCACACGTCATCTCAAATCCAGTTAGTAAGATAAACTCCAGTCTTGGTTATCTCATTAGCAAAAAAAAAAAAAAAAAAAAAGTACGTGTTTTGCCTAATATTTCCTAGAAATTCAAGCAGTAGCACAGTAACTTCTTCTTAGTAGGTACTATGTTGAAGTCGGGGAGACATGAGTGAATCCTACCTGATTCACTGGAGCTCTGCTCTCTGGCGGATGACCCCATCTTTTGGAGTATCTGTGTCCCGTTCTCTAAAAGAGTGACGATGCAGAGGTGTGAATGTTGCGGTGACAATTATATGACAATGCATACAGTTTCTAAAGTTTCTAAAACACGGTGTGCACTCAGCGAATATTAATTCCCCTTCTGATCCTCTTTTATTTTTGTTCACCCCTCATCCCACCCCTTCCTTTAACTAACGAAGCAAAACTCCTGCTTTGATGTTAGAAGGTAGAGTAGCATAATAGTTCTGTTTTTCCAGTGGAGACCTTGACAATAGAACTCCCCTATAATAAATATCTGAGGAAAAGCTAAATGAATGAGAAAAAAAATTAGACCATGTTTTAAGATTGCATCTGGAATAATAACAAATTCAATGAGAGTATTAGTTGTCAATATTATTTAATATTAATCCCCTCTTCCTCCCACCCAGACTTAAGAGCAGCTGATGCTTGTAATATATATATGATACTAGAAGCTTTATGATGGAGCATATTTGTGACACTTCCAGGGCGACATGGTCTGGATCCACTTCAGATTGCTAGCTGGTATGCCACACACGTCTCTGGATGCTATGAGGTCTCCCTATCACTCACACCGAATTGTGGTTCTATAGAATTTTTGCGTGAAATAAGAAAGGATTTAATGCATTTCCAGAACTAATTTATTTGCCAGGGAAACAAAATGATGGCTTAACTACTAAACTTCATCTGATAACCCATTTTAAATGTTGGGTTTTTTTTTTTAAGATTTTATTTATTCATTTGAGACACAGAGATAGAGAGAGAGAGAGAGAGCATGAGCGGGCGAGGAGGCAGAGGGAGAGGGAGAAGCAGGCTCCCCGCTGAGCCAGGAGCCTGATGTGGGGCTCGATCCCAGGACCCTGGAATCATGACCTGAGCCGAAGGCAGACACTTAACCATCTGAGCCACCCAGGCGCCCCTGATTACCCATTTTAAATAGAAAGCAAATTTTCAAATGAGAACTGGCAAAGGATGAAATTGGGGGAAACTGAGAAAGGATACTTTGGCCTATGTGATTTATCTTACATTCTTTATAATACAAAGTGTTCCCTCATTGAAGGGGGTGATCATTTTTAATGGAGCGACTCAATGGTAGTTCTATAAAATAATAATTCTATATGACATAACATAGATTTCTCTCGTCGTATGATAACTCATTTATTGACCAATCCTCAGTTAGAGCTATCCCATGCTGAAGACTGATCTTTAGATTCCCCCCAAAGAGTTGATTCCATAGTTTTCAGTGCCAATGTTCATTCTAACAGGAGATTTGGCACAAGATTCCAGAAATGTGAGCTTTTGTTTCCCATGGGACTTTCACCAAGGGTAGGAGCAAGAAGACTGGTCATCTCTTCCTTAAAGAACTGGAGAGTCTCACTAATGATGGATGATTCTACCATTTCATGTCCATGTGTTTTTCTTTCTTAATTCATTAGGCAAATAGTCTAAAAAATTAATCTTTCATCTCAACTTATTTTTTTTAAAGATTTTATTTATTCATTTGACAGAGAGAGACACAGCAAGAGAGGGAACACAAGCAGGGGGAGTGGGAGAGGGAGAAGCAGGCTTCCCGCGGAGCAGGGAGCCCGATGCGGGGCTCAATCCCAGGACCCTGGGATCATGACCTGAGCCGAAGGCAGACGCTTAACGACTGAGTCACCCAGGCGCCCCTTCAACTTATTATTTTAACAAACCTATCTTTTTTATGGGTTTTGTTTTAGTCTCTAAAAAAACAAACTTTTTCTCCCCATCCGTCTTCCTTCACTTTGATCTAATCTGTGACATTTTAACCTATTATCAGATATCATTAAAGAAGAGCTTTAATGGAAACTATTCAAAGAGATGAGCCATGGTTCTTTTGTTTGAGGGGAAAAAATGTATTCTTTTAGGTTACATTCCTATTATGTTGAATTTCATGATTCCTGGGGTTTATTCTTTTTGTTTTAGCATATTCATAACTGTGATGACCCGCAATCAGCTTCCATCTTGAATAAAATTGCCAAATGTTTAATGAGTGTGTATTTAATTTTGTGAGCCAACCAGCCTTGGTACACGGTGTTTTTAAAGATTCAAAGCTACCTCAGACAATCGAAATGTTGGAACCCCAAACAAACGAACAAAAAAAAAGTGGTTTTGTCAGGAAGGACTTTATAAAAATGACAGTACTGAATTTGAATACACAAGTGATGTGTTTAAGTCTTCACAAATACATCCAAATATAGCATCAGCTTATCAAGAAAACCTTGGTTTAAGGCAGCACTTACCTATTACTTATCTAAATTGCTATGATTTAAGTACTCTGTGTTAACTAACACAGTGTTAGTTCTCCTCTACTGGAAACATCGGAGACTTAAAACCTTAGCTGGACAGTAGATGCTAATCCAGAGTAAAGCCTGAAGGAGAGAAACAGTAGAGAAGGTCTTGTCCATTATGTTCCCAGGCTACAATCATGGGGTCAAAACCCAATATACTCTTATATATGATTCTGAGGGTTAGAGTCAATAAATATAAAGCCCCCCGAAATCTCAGAAGTTTTCTGAGATATACCTAACCATGGTAGTAGAAGAGATCCTTATACCACGAGCTTCATTAAATATTCAGTCAATTGCGCCATGAAACTAGTGACCAGAGACTGGATTTAGGCTAGCAGGTTGGCTGAGATTATTTACAAGAATAAAGTGATGAGTCCTCACACAGCCTAATTTCTATCTGTGTGATTTACTGCCTATTCTGACTACTAGGTATAAAAATTCTGGTTAAATGTAGTTTTTAGTATTATAATATTTTCCTTTCTATTCTTGGAGCTAAAGCTATAAATACCTGGGTGATTTTTTTAAATAGGATTTATTGTAAAGAAGATCTTTAACTATATCTGTTGCTTTTCAAGAGTTTACTCTGTTTTTCCAGCTGGAATTTGTATTAAGAAAAAAAATCTCAAATGAGGGAAGTCCTTAAACACAATGATTTAACTGAATCATTATTTACAGTAGCGTTACTTTAGCATTAAATTAAACATTTGCTATAACCCAACTCAGAAGATGAAATGTCATCCAGCCAAAAAAAGTCACATTTATAAAAAGTCTAGTAACATAAGTAATACTGACTGAGAAAAGAGTTTAACACAATTCCCATATGACATGTTCTTGACTCCATAAGGAAGAAAAATACAAGAATAATTAGAAGAGAATGAACCATGTCAAAACAGTCATTGTGTTTGAGCTGGTAGCTAAGATTGTGTAAACTTCTTCCTTTTCTCATATGCTTTTCTCTGCAGTATGTTTATAATTAAACAAAAGTAAATAACTGAGAGAAAAAGAAGGAATGCTTCACAATGATTGTTCAGAGCAGTTTCTTTGCAGCGATGGGTCCACAGGTAATGACAACCTGTATGCACACCTGTCTTCAGCCTATCACCTCCTGCAACGTTTAGAATAACATGAGAATCAATGAACCAAATTAACAGTAATGCTGGAACCTAACAGGGGCTTCATTTGCCGAACTAGAAACAATTTTGGAACATCTTCTCCATCTTCCTTTTCTAAGGCATAGTGTGAAATAGTATATTTTAGATTTGCAGAGATCCTTGCCCTCACATTTTATTTGGGAAATAAAATGAAGGCGTTGGGATGGGAAATGATAAAAACAAATACAAAAATAAACAGGAAAGAATTAAAAACACAAAAACAAAACAAAACAAACAAACAAAAAACATGAGCTCAAAACTCAGTCCTTCCACCTGAAAAAAATCCAGTTCCACTAACCAATTTCTGGCAAGATTTTACCTCACCCATTTCTTTGCTGCCAACATCCCCCATGATTCCCCTCATCTTCCAGAGTGCACACCCTCACACCCATTCACACAGAACCGCCTCGACATTTGAGTGTGCAAGGCAATCAGTAATTCTGTGGTCTTTAACAGCACGCAGACAGCTCTTTGTGTTTTAAAAGAAATTTCTCAAACAATATTGGTGTGTGAGGCTTCCTTAATCCCCAACTCTCTTACTTAATTCTAACCCATTCTCCAAGTGAGGAAACTAAAGCCGAGAGATTAAGCCACTTTCTGAAGATCACAAAGTCAGCAGTGGAGGCCGGACCAGAATAAATTCCAGCGGTGTTTCCTTTAAGAGATGCCTGTCACTTTTAATCTACACGGTTAGAGTTTTACCCCTTAAGCCATACGTCTCAGCAATACATATTAAATGAATATTAGATAGTACGCTCATGGGCTGAACTTTGAGGTGTTAGGGTTCTCTGCCCACCAGTCTAAAGAAAATTAAGCTTATTTGAAGGAAACGTGGTCTCTATTAGTAAAGGGTTAAACACAGATTATGCAAATAAAGATATTGTCGCTTGTCCCCCCTGTTCATTCTGAGCGCTGCTTTTCTGTTGTTGTTTTTCTTCTCCTCCAATTGAGAGATTAACCTGGTCCCAATTGAAATGGCAGTCCATATCATACCTTTCCTTGATCTCACAGCATGGCTAATAACAGCTGGGGCCCGCCAAGCAAGCGTCTTTATTTTTTCTTTATTGTTCCAGACTACACATCCGTGAACCTTCAGCATGTTATGTACTTAACCATGGTCAGGTTGATGTCATTATTTTCTGATTGTCCGGGAGCTCCTGGGGTACTGGCCCATATTGACGGAAAAGGGCTGGCATGCTCTTTGTAGGGTAACCTTTGAAAGAGAAGCCCCTTCGACCACCTGCATGTTTCGCCTAGAGCTATGACATTGCAGTAGGCCAGGCGGTGTCCTTCAAAACACATATTAGCACCAATGTGCTCCTTCGGCTTGCTTCTTAATTTTCACTTGGTCTTGTTAGATAAGCCTTATCTGGGCCACAAGCAAATGCTTCACGGAGCAGATTTTTAAAGATCTCTGCAAGAAGATGTGGTCTGCGTGGGTCACCGTGGGCTTTGTCTAAATCCAAGCATAGCTATTTGCTACCCACCTCTCCCCACCCACCCCCCATCTCGCTTTACTATTTTTTTTCCTGTTGCCTGGGCCTGTGTCTAACTAACTAGCTGGCTAGCCTAAAGCAGACCAAACCAGGGACGCAAGCACAGAACAGCAAGCACAAGGGAGCAAAGTGCTTCTCTGTGTGAACCATCTCCACGCTCAGCTTTTACTAGCCCATAAAAATTGGTCTACTTGTTATCAGTTCAGACTGGAAAGCAAGCAACAGCCCTCGATTGCCTCGGGCTTTGATGTAAGCACCCCTGACTATTTCTGTTTAAACTCTAGTGGATGGAAGACACCTATAAAGATATTAATTAGCTCCAGTTGTCACCAGATGTGGTTCACATTCTCTGAGCCAGCTCTGAAATACTGGAATTTTTATTAGGCAAGGTAATGTTTATGGCTCTAATTAAAGTCTGAGTCATAAAAGGCGGAAGATGAGATTGTGGGGGGCGGGGAGGTATAGTTTTCTCTTTGTTTATCAACTCCCAAAAATCCGGAAGACTTATGGTTTTGATCGCTGTGGCACGTTAACTTGGAGGGATTTGGCAAGAGTCTTGCTGGGTTTACACTCTGAGGAAACTTTTTGAGTTACCCTACTACAGAAAATGACTGGTCTGTGTCAGACGTATGAGTTAAATTTACACGCTTAATTATAATAATGTCAGTGGCGTGGCATTACATGATGCAAAAGAATTCGGGACTAATTGTTATTGGACTGGATACTTATTTATGGGAGATATAATATGCCAACAAAAGGAGCTAATTGTTCCTTCAGAATGGGTGAATACTTCTTCTTGACTGTCAGGGCGGGGTGGCAGGGAAAGGGAGAACATCCCAAAATATCTCCTGAACCCTTGGCTCCAAGGCTCCCCTCCCCACCCAGTTAATGCCATGCCTTTAGAAATCTTAGGAAATACTTCTGCTAATTTCTCTCTTGGATGAAAGAAAAGGGTAATAGGTAAAACGTTTTCAGGTCTACTAGCCTATTTGGGAAAAAAAAAAAAATCTTAATTTGAGAAAGATCTGCAGGCCAAAATAGCTGTTCAGCTTCCTTCAAAAGCTTCTCTGACCTCCTTTTGAAGTTACTCCCCCATCAAACCTACACACATAATAAGCCCGGCCCGATCCTGCTGATGGCCTGCATGACAATCCGTGGGCTGGGGTCCCCAAATGGAATATATCTTCAGCTCGAATCCTCTGATGACTACATCAGTGCATCCGATTTACAGTTTCATAAGATCTTTGGAGGTTTTAAATGATATTCTGAAATATGCTGATGCATTTTTAAAAGATTCTCTTTTTCCCCATCTGAACTCTTTTAACAAAGGTATTACACTAAGTACAAAAGCTGTCCAATTTTTTCCAACCTTTTGCTTCTTTCTAAAACACAGTCATTTTGTTAGACATTGAAAATGTCTTGATTTAGTTGTCTTGCTATTTTGGGCCTGTCCTGCCCCCTGCGGTGGTAATAAGGATGGGGGTCCCTGCTGGGCCCTGAAGAATACCATTTCACGGCCGCCACAGAACCGGCGGCTTTTATTTATGGAGCCAAGAAAATGAATGGGTATTAGTGTCCAAACATTTCAACATGCTCCCGCGGCCATGCACAAAAGGGACTGATTTGCAGCAAATTTCCACTTATTTTCCAAAAGTATTTACCTTGCCGGAGCTTGGCTGATCACTATAATGGCATAGCTGAGGGGGAAAAAAATGACCATTTCAAAACCAGTATATATATATATATTTCTGAACCTTAAAAGTGCTCTACTTCTTCTGAATAAAGATAATACCTTTGGTTGCTAGGCTTTTATGGACATGTGGATAAATCCAAGATGCTGGGGTTTGTAGTGCTCATTGCTTTAAACAAGAAAAGATGGTACACAGCCCAAAGAGAGTTCACATCAGCATCAGTGGATATAGGCTGGGCCGAAGAAAACGTGCTACAAGTTCTAAGGTCATCTCCGGACCCTCCCAAAGAGTTAAGTCCAGCATTTTTAGTGCCTGAAATTTGGTCCAGGAATTGAGGGCTAACATGTTCTACAGCTGTGTTTACTATCTGACCTCTGGCCAATTGATTGGTAGACCATCCTGGGATGCCACAGAATCACTTCACCTTCTTGCATTGTGGGATCCATTCATCATGTCCACAAAACTAGTTGAGCACCTGCTCTGTGACAGGCATTTGAAACTGACCTCAAAGAGATGTGACAAGTGGCTTTAAATGTGATTTCTCACATATTTGGGGGCAGCCACGTAGGAGACCTCACTACTTCTCCATCCATTCTCCAAACTCTGCCTCTGTGCAGGGCTGTTCCCCATCTTCCAAACACGGTCTCATTTTCTCCCCTCTGGATTTTGGTTCACTCTGCTTAGCACACAAGGAATGTCTTTTGCCCCAAATCTACAAATCAAAGTTCCTCCTCCTCCAATTCCAGCCAAAAGCTCCATTCTTCCATGACCGGTCTCCAAAGTCCCTAAGGTGGATGTGAAGTCTCCTCTGAATTCCTTGTTCAGGGGTTACTACTTCTGTGTTTCTCTGTGTGCATGGACCACTGGATAATCCATCCAACGGATAAGTTGATGCTGGTCACGTTACTGAAGCCCTGTATGCACATTGCACGTAGTAGGTTACCTCTCAAGGAGAGAGTGGGAGGCCTTGATGAAAGAAGGAGTTTCCGTGTTCTCATATATCCCCCTGTCTTGTCTCTCTACACCATCCCACTCCACAAGAGCCAAGATTTACAAGTCCCAGGAGACGTGTAGACATTCTCCTGTTTCCTCCAAGATTCACGTTTGCTTTTTTAACACTTCTGTCAACTGCGCCATGGCTGTAATTCTCCTCAGCGCCCTTCACGATTGTCATCATTTTATAGCTCAAACTTCTATGCCGAACAATATGACAGTCTCAAACTACTTAGGCAAATCCAGCCCTAAACTGCTAAAATGTTGCTCACAAGATAAGAAGTGTAGGAAATGTGCAGTAAATGATAGAAACAAAACCAGCAAATTCTTTCATCCTGGCTCCCATCAGCTACTAGCTGTATGACTTTGGGCTGGTTACTTGTCTATACCTCGGTTTTCTGATCTGTAAAATGGGGATAGTAATCATAGCTCCCTCATGAAGCCACTGTTTGGGTGCAGTGAGTTAACATAAATAAAACACTTAGAACATATAAATTGCTCAACCATCGTTAATGATTATTTCATATTTGGCAATCTACTGTTTTAATTTACAAAAAGCATTTGTGATTTTACTTGCAGTCTTTAAGTAAGAGATAATAAACATCTCCAAGAAGCATATCTTCTCCAATCAAAGCCACTTCTGCAAAGAATATTGCCCTGTCTTCCCATTCAACAAGACTATTTTTGGAACAACTTCTTCCAGCAAATTCTGTCTTGTATCCCTCTGAAGTCCTGGATCTCAAGGGTTTTCTAGTCCTGGCTCACTGGCTGGGCTACTCCCATTGCATCCAAGGGATTACAGGCTAGTGAACTACCAAGTGGCCTTCCACCTTTGGATCATCAACTGGACATTCTATAGAATGGTTCTTTCAGCCAAGCTTTTTCCTGACCCACATGCTTCTCACAGGCATCTGTGTTTGCTTCTGCCCTCTTTCATAAAAAAAAAAAAAAAAAAAGACATCCATCTCCCATGTATTTATTTTATGGCCATAGTTCCATAGATTTTTTGTGTTGTTTTGTTTTACTTATAGGCCAGATTGGTCATTCTAGTCCAAATGCGCCAGAGACAGCTGACATTACACCTCTGACTTCCCTCTTTGGCCCCAACATTCTCATATATAAAATAAAATTATTAACTTGGAGAATTATTTCCAAGAAGCTTTCAAACTGTACACTCACTGATCTCAAGAATTCATCTTCAGAGAATAAATACTCAAATCCTGGGAAACTTCCCTTGAGATCTTCACAAAACGGAGGTGGTATGTCCTTACTGAAGAGCTGTTACACTAATCACCAACATCTGGATGTCAGACAAATCTACCTGCCTTTCATGTTTGTGGTTTGGTCAGGGCACAATTGGTCAACCAGTCTCCAGTGTCCAGTATGTCAGTTATCTAGATGCCCACTTTTCTCTTCTGAGAGGAAGCAGTATCTTCAACACATTCCTGAACAGAGCCTGATAAGAAACCTGCACACAACCATCATCCAGAGCGAATAACATAGCAACAAGACACAGTTTCATCCTCAAGAAGCTCACAGGCTAGGGGCACATGGGTGGCTCAGTCAGTTAAGCATCCGACTCGTGATCTCAGCTCAGGTCTTGATTTCAGGGTTGTGAATTCAAGCCCCATGTTGGGCTCCACACTGGGCATGGAGCATACTTTAAAAAAAAAAGCTCACAGCTTAAATCAAGACATATATGTAGAAATAATTACTCTATAGATTGATAAATACAAAACTACCTGAGGGCATTGAAACATGTCTACTCAATGTGTGTCAGAACAGGGATGGAAGAGCAGGGGTGGGAAGAAGTGGATAAAGAGAAGAGAAAGAAATAACAAAATAAAATCGGAATCTGGGCATCTTTTTCTTTGGGAAATTTCATGAGAAGCAAAATTAAACAGGTTTCCTTATTACAGGACTTCTCAGAGGCTTGAAATTATGACTATTGTGATATCCAAGAGTTTATTAGCAAACAAAACTCGCCTATGTTTTCCTTTTATATTTCAGGTTTAACTGTTGACATCTTGGAAAAAATAAGTATTCTTTTTTTTTTTTAAAGATTTTATTTATTTATTTGACAGAGAGAGACACAGTGAGAGAGGGAATACAAGCAGGTGGAATGGGAGAGGGAGAAGCAGGCTTCCCGCGGAGCAGGGAGCCCGATGTGGGGCTCGATCCCAGGACCCTGGGATCATGACCTGAGCTGAAGGCAGACGCTTAACGACTGAGCCACCCAGGCGCCCTGGAAAAAATAAGTATTCTCTTGAATATAGTTGGAGAAACCCTACACTGGGTAGATATTGATGGGTATGAGTATAGTGGATGAATAATAGAGTCAAACAGTCCGAAGTCATGTCCTGACTCCTTTAATAATAATACCTTTATCATGGTGAAGATTAATGAGTTAAGTGATACAAAGTGCTGAGACCAATGCTTGGCATATAAAATATTTGATAAAGGGCGCCTGGGGGGCTCAGTTGGTTAATCGGGCTCCCTGCTCAGCAGGGAGTCTGCTTCTCCCTCTGATCTTCCCCCTCTCATGTGCTCTCTCTCTCAAAGAAATAAATAAAATCTTTAAAAGAAATATTTGATAAAAGCTTATTATCACTGTATTGTTGTTATTATTATTATTATTATTATTATTATTATTATTAGAAAAGCAGGGAGACTCATCAGTTCCACTGAGGGCTGGAGTTCACTCAAGAAATCCCTGAATTAGGGGTACCTGGGTGTCTCAGCTGGTTAAGCCTCCAACTCTTGGTCTCAGCTAAGATCTTGATCTCAGCGTCGTGAGTTCAAGCCCCAAGTTGGGCTCCACGCTGCATAAGGAGCCTACTTTAAAAAAAAAAAAAAAAAATCCGTGAATTTGTTCTTTAACTCTTGAGTTACATTCTCCAGACAGAAGGGGCATGCCATGCAGAGGAAACTGCATAAGCAAAGATCCAGAGACTTGAGCCAGTGGGAAAGCATGGGTCCATTCATTAAGTAATGAGTATGCAGTGGATCAATGCTCAGACCCTCTCCTAAAACTAAAGGGAGATTGGAGTGGGTATCAATCATTACACTGCACATCTGCCTGCATCCCCCATTTTCAAAGACTTTCTAGGTGAACAGGTTACTTCAGTTCACACTCAAAGGCCATTATTAAATACTATTTGGTAGTGATGCCTCAAATTAAATCTAACCACTATTAATTACAGCATCTCTTTCCAAATTTATTATTTCCAGGAAAAGGCTTAACCAAAGAGCTCAGTGAATTTGTAGGACTGCCATGCTCACTGACAATTCCTAGACACACTACTTAACCTAGGACAACTTTTTAACAAAATAGCAATTCTTAAGATACCAGGAAATTCTTACTGTTTGTGGCAATTTATAAGCAATTTGTATATTACACGAAAAATCACAAATGATGGTTACACAAAAGTACAGGCTATCTTTTTTTTTAAAAGTTGTTGCTTTTGGGGCGCCTGGGTGGCTCAGTTGGTTAAGCGACTGCCTTCAGCTCAGGTCATGATCCTGGAGTCCCGGGATCGAGTCCCACATCGGGCTCCCTGCTCGGCAGGGAGTCTGCTTCTCCCTCTGACCCTACCCCCTCTCATGTGCTCTCTCTCTCTCTCTCTCTCTCTCATTCTCTCTCAAATAAATAAATAAAATCTTTAAAAAAAAAGTTGTTGCTTTTGAAGATACAGTTTAAACATAGGTCAGATCTTTCAATAATTATGAGCAGCCTGCATCTATATTTTTCTACTTCTTTTACTTTATAATTTTTCAAATATTTTGCTGAACTGAAAAATTGCAGAAATTTCTTTCTTTCTCTCCCTCTCCTCTCCCTCTTGTCTCCCTACCCCCTCCTCCATTCTGAATTGACAGAAATCAACTAATGAGGTATGGACATCCATCCTTACCTTTCTTTTTTTTTAATTTTTTTATTTAAATTCAATTTAATTAACATACATTGTATTATTAGTTTCAGGGGTAGAATTTAGTGACTCATTAGTTACATATAACACCCACTGCTCATTACATCAAGTGCCCTTCTTAATGCCCATCATCCAGTTACCCCATGCCCCCACCCACCTCCCCTCCAGCAACCCTCAGTTTGTTCCCTGTAGTTAAGAGTCGCTTATGGTTTGTTCTCCCTCTGTTTCCTCTTATTTTATTTTTCCTTCCTTTCCCCTATGTTCATCTGTTTCATTTCTTAAATTCCACCTATGAGTGAAATCATATGGTATTTGTCTTTCTCAGTCTGATTTATTCCACTTAGCACAATACCCTCTAGTTCCAGCCACGTCATTACAAATGGCAGCTTTCATTATTTTTTGATGGCTGAATAATATTCCATTATATATATATATATATATATATATATATATATATATATATATATATATATATATATCTCACATCTTCTTTATCCATTCTTCTGTTGATGGACATCTAGGCTCTTTCCATAGTTTGCCTATTGTGTTGTTTTTAAAACATAGTGGCTCCAGGGGCAGCCAGGTGGCTCAGTTGGTTGAGCCTCCAACACTTGATTGCAGCTCAGGTCATGATTTCAGGGTCCTGGGATAGGGCTCTTTCCATGTTTTGACTATTGTGGACATTCATGCTTACCTTTCAGTGCAGGAAATACTGAATTTGATAGGACCCATGGGGGAGGAAGTGAGAAAGAGAATAAATTTAATAAGTCATCAGTATGTCAACAAATAAGAGTTATAATTATTAAATAAGTAGCACTCACTTTTTTTTTTTTAAAGATTTTATTTATTTATTTGAGAGAGAGAATGAGATAGAGAGCATGAGAGGGGGGAGGGTCAGAGAGAGACACAGACTCCCTGCTGAGCAGGGAGCCCGACGTGGGACTCGATCCCGGGACTCCAGGATCATGACCTGAGCCGAAGGCAGTCGCTTAACCAACTGAGCCACCCAGGCGCCCCAGTAGCACTCACTTTTTGAACTGTTATTACATGCCAGGCACTGAGCTACACCCTGCACACACATTAGAACCTGCAGTCCCCACCAGTGAGGTGGTCTCTCTTCATAGATAAGGAAACTGAGGCTACTCAATGCTGATAAAATTGCCCACTATCACTTTGTATCACAGCTAGGGAGTGATAGTGAGGACTTGAAAACAGACCATACAAACTTCAAAATCCAGGCTTTACCCTAGCTACTTCACTGCCTCCAGGAGCTGGTAGAAAAACTAAGAACATGATGTCCACACAACAGCTCACTGGTGGGAAGCATTTTAATAAACAAGGAATTCTTTGAGATTTTTATTAGACACAAAATAAATTTGAAGGAAAAGGTTACATTTCCAACTCAGCTGGAATAAGATTGACTAGAATATTTACCAACAAGTCCTTTAGATCTCCTGGATGCCTATTGTAGAAGACCCAGATGGCTATCCAGGCTCAGGTATTTATTTAGCTAATTGATGCCTTAGCCTCCCTGAGCCTCAGTGTTTCCACATGGAAAATGGGAAGAATAACTTCCTTTCTGCTTATTTCTGAATTGCTGAGAGGACTAAATGAGTTGAAATATATTGTATGGAAGTAGAGTATAAATATATAGAATATTGATTGCAAATGTACTCTGAACTTACTAGCTGACCAATCTTTACTGAAATACTTAGTTTTGTTATTTTTCTTCTTTTGTTGACATTTTAGGATTAAAGAAACTCCATAAAAAGTCAAATTAAAAGTCCTTCCAATCTGAATATTCTGAATTCAGGTTTCTGAATTTAGGTAGTAACTCTATTTTTGTTTTAACTATCATTATGAAATACTTCAAATGGACCCAAAAAATTAGAAAATAATATGACAAATGGCCATGATCTCATTTTTCCTTTGCATTTCTATTTTCCATCTTTTCTTCAACAAAAATAAATAAATAAAACATCACAGCTATAGCTAAGACCCCTCGTGTGCTTCTCCTGGATTCATTGCTATCTATTCCCTGCCCAGAGATAATCACATCCTGAGATTGGTCTCTTATCACTACGTAAATGTGTATGTATGTCCTACCATACATTTACATTTTTACTCGTACTTTAAATATATGTATATATTCGCAAACAATATGCAGGATGATTTTGCACACGTTCAAACTTGATTAAAATTGTGTCATATTGTATGTACTTTTCTCCTTCTCAGTCTACATTTTGTTTAAATCAAGCTCATCATCTATAACTGTGATGTAAGTGGGCCTCATACTGTTCTCGTTTGTCCGTTTTCCCAATGGTGGACATTTAGGTTGCTCCCAATTGCTTGCTGTTATAATCAGTGCAATGAATATTCTTATGATTGTCTCCCTGGGCACATGCAGGACCAGATCTCTAGAGCAATGGTTTCTCAGTGTGGTCCTGAGACCAGCAGCATTGACATTATCTGGGAACTTATTGCCCATGCAAATTCTAAGGTCACAGGAGGAGATTTTAACAAGCCTTCCAGGTGAACATGATGTAAGCTCAAGTTTGAGAACTGCTGTTCTAAACCCAGAGCTGGAAGTGGTTGGAAATAAAGTCTTTGATTTTATGTGTCTTTGATTTTACCACGTATTGCCAAATTAGTCTTCAAAAAAATTGTTCTTTTCGCTACACCTCCTCATCAAAACTTTGTATTAGCTTTTTAAGTTTTGAGCACCTGCTAATTGCAAAATAGTTGTCTTCTTGTGATTTAATTTGCATTTCCTTGATCAATATGTAAAGTTAAGCATCTTGCCATATGTTTCTTAGCCACTCATGTTTTCTTGTATATCTTCAGTTAGTTTTTCTATTAATTCATTGATCTTTTATTGACTTGCAGGACTTTTTGGTGATTCTAGATACTAAGCCTTTATTAGGTCGTGTAAGTTGCAAATATCTCCCAGTATGTAACATATTTTTAATATTTTTATGCTATCTTTCATCTCATGTTTTTTTTTTTAATTTTAATGTGACCAAATTAACCAACATTTTCCTTTCTCTTTGTATCTTGTCATTGAAGAAATTCTTCTCTATCTGAATATCTTAAAACATTTACCTATATTTTCTTCCAAATATTTTGTTTTGCTTTTCAGATTTAGATCCTTAACCTTTCCAGAATTGACCTCCATATACATGAGGAACCTATTTAATTTTTAATTAAAAAAAGTGGTACAGTACCAGTTTTTGAATTATCCTTCTTCCTCCACTAATCTACAATATCAACTTAGTTGTATGTAATGTTTCCACATATGTGTGAGCCTGTTGCTCAGTTCTAGATCCTATTCCAGTGGGGTTTTTTCCACCTGTACATTAATTCTATACTGCCTGTCTTATTATAGTTCACTTTTTTCCTCAGTCAATATTTTCCAAGGTTTATTTATTTTTTTAATTCTATTTTTCTGGCCTGTTATTTCATTAATTTCTGATTTTATCTTTCCTTCCTTCTATTTTCTTATTCTCTTGTTCTTTGTCCAGATTGTTAAGCTGAATGCTTAGCTGAATAATTTTCATCATTTATTCTTTTATGATGTAACACTTAGGGCTATATATTTTCCTTTAAGTACTGCCTTATCTGACGACCATGTAATTTGATCTTTACTATTTTAGTGTTCACATCTAAATATATTTTAATTTTCTCTATGCTTTCTTCTTGTCCCCATGATTTATTAAAGGAGTATTTTACACATCCAAACATGTGGGGATCTTTGACTATTTATTTTTATTTATCTCTAATTTATAACATTGTCAGAGAACATGTTCTTTGTAATATTAATTACTGCTTACTGACACTTCCCATCTTGCCCAGGACGTAGATACCTTTGATAAATGTGTCCTGTATAATTTAAAAAGAATGTGTATTCTCCAATCATTGAGTGAAAAATTCAATATATTCAATATATTCCCTTTTCTTTCCTAAATTCACAGTTTATAACTGGCCATGGCCTCCTTCCTTTCATATGTAAAAGCAAAAACAAAATAATCTCCTTAGGTGAATCCAAGAAACCACTGATTATAAGGTGAGCCATTATGTTATCTACCACTAAGAAAGGAAATATGCTGGCAATTAACTTTAAATCATAAGATATATCCTGATATCAAAGATTTTAAAATATAAAAAATAAAAATAATTAATTTGCATTTAACTTTGGAACTCATTTGCAGGATGCTTCTTTCTGTTCTTTTTATCCCCTCAATTAACCTGCAGTTTTCTGGACTTCTCATATTTTTAAATAATTACTAGTATAAGCAATTCATTGCTGAAAAGCTTATCTTCTTATTTTTTCTTTGTGAATTATTTTTGATAGTTTTTTTAAATTTTTTATTGTTATGTTAATCACCATACATTACATCATTAGGTTTTTTTAAATTTTTTATTGTTATGTTAATCGCCATACGTTACATCATTAGTTTTGGATGTAGTGCTCCATGATTCATTGTTTGTGCATAACACCCTGTGGTCCCTGCAGAACGTGCCCTATTTAAAACCCATCAACAGGCTAACCCATCCTCCCACGCCCCTCCCCTCTAGAACCCTCAGTTTGTTTTTCAGAGTCCATCGTATCTCATGGTTCTTCTCCCCCTCCAATTCCCCCCCTTCATTCTTCCCCTCCTGCTATCTTCTTTTTTTTTTTCTTATTCTTAAATATAATGTATTATTTGTTTCAGAGGTATAGATCTGTGATTCAACAGTCTTGCACAATTCACAGCGCTCACCATAGCACATACCCTCCCCAGTGTCTATCACCCAGCCACCCCATCCCTCCCACCACAATCCCCACTCCAGCAACCCTCAGTTTGTTTCCTGAGATTAAGAATTCCTCATATCAGTGAGGTCATACGATACAAGTCTTTCTCTGATTGACTTATTTCACTCAGCATAACACCCTCCAGTTCCATCCACGTCATTGCAAATGGCAAGATCTCATTCCTTTTGATGGCTGCATAATATTCCATTGTATATATATATACTACATCTTCTTTATCCATTCATCTGTCGATGGACATCTTGGTTCTTTCCACAGTTTGGCTATTGTGGACATTGCCGCTATAAACATTGGGGTGCACGTACCCCTTCGGACCCCTACATTTGTATCTTTGGGGTAAATACCCAGTAGTGCAATTGCTGGATCGTATGGTAAATCTATCTTCAACTTTTTGAGGAACCTCCATACTGTTTTCCAGAGTGGATGCACCAGCTTGCATTCCATCCAACAGTCTAGGAGGGTTCCTCTTTCTCCACATCCTCCCCAACATCTGTCATTTCCTGACTTGTTAATTTTAGCCATTCTGACTGGTGTGAGGTGGTATCTCTGAGGTTTTGATGTGGATTTCCCTGATGCCAAGCGATGTTGAGCACTTTTTCATGTGTCTATTGGCCATTTGGATATCTTCATTGGAAAAATGTCTGTTCATGTCTTCTGCCCATTTCTTTTTTTTTTTTTTTAATTTTTTTATTCTTATGTTAATCCCCTTACATTACAACATTAGTTTTAGATGAAGTGTTCCATGATTCATTGTTTGTGCAAAACACCCAGTGCTCCATGCAGAATGTGCCCTCCTAAATACCCACCACCAGGCTAACCCATACTCCCACCCCCTCCCCTCTAGAACCCTGTTTGTTTTTCAGACTCCATCGTCTCTCATGATTCGTCTACCCCACCGATTTCCCCCGCTTCATTCTTCCCCTCCCGCTACCTTCTTCTTCTTCTTCTTCTTTTTTTTTTTCTTAACATATATTGCATTATTTGTTTCAGAGGTACAGATCTGAGATTCAACAGTCTTGCACAATTCACAGCGCTTACCAGAGCACATACACTCCCCAGTGTCTATCACCCAGTCCCCCCATCCCTCCCACCCCACCCCCCACTCCAACAACACTCAGTTTGTTTCCTGCGATTAAGAATTCCTCATATCAGTGAGATCATATGATACATGTCTTTCTCTGTTTGACTTATTTCACTCAACATAATACCCTCCAGTTCCATCCACGTCGTTGCAAATGGCAAGATCTCATTCCTTTTGATGGCTGCATAATATTCCATTGTATATATATACCACCTCTTCTTTATCCATTCATCTGTCGATGGACATCTTGGCTCTTTCCACAGTTTGGCTATTGTGGACATTGCTGCTATAAACATCGGGGTGCACGTACCCCTTCGGATCCCTACTTTTGTATCTTTGGGGTAAATACCCAGTAGTGCAATTGCTGGATCATATGGTAGCTCTATTTTCAACTTTTTGAGGAACCTCCATACTGTTTTCCAGAGTGGCTGCACCAGCTTGCATTCCCACCAACAGTCTAGGAGGGTTCCCCTTTCTCCGCATCCCCGCCAACATCTGTCGTTTCCTGACTTGTTAATTTTAGCCATTCTGACTGGTGTGAGGTGATATCTCATTGAGGTTTTGATTTGGATTTCCCTGATGCCGAGCGATATTGAGCACTTTGTCATGTGTCTGTTGGCCATTTGGATGTCTTCTTTGGAAAAATGTCTGTTCATGTCTTCTGCCCATTTCTTGATTGGATTCTTTGTTCTTTGGGTGTTGAGTTTGATGAGTTCTTTATAGATTTTGGATACTAGCCCTTTATCTGATATGTCATTTGCAAATATCTTCTCCCATTCTGTCGGTTGTCTTTTGGTTTTGTTAATCGTTTCCTTTGCTTTGCAAAAGCTTTTTATCTTGATGAAGTCCCAATAGTTCATTTTTGCCCTTGCTTCCCTTGCCTTTGGCGATGTTTCTAGGAAGAAGTTGCTTCGGCTGAGGTCAAAGAGGTTGTTGCCTGTGTTCTCCTTTAGGATTTGGATGGACTCCTGTCTCACATTGAGGTCTTTCAACCATTTGGAGTCTATTTTTGTGTGTGGTGTAAGGAAGTGGTCCAGTTTCATGCTTCTGCATGTGTCTATCCAATTTTCCCAACACCATTTGTTGAAGAGACTGTCTTTGTTCCATTGGACATTCTTTCCTGCTTTGTCAAAGATGAGTTACCATAGAGTTGAGGGTCCATTTCTGGGCTCTCTATTCTGTTCCATTGATCTATGTGTCTGTTTTTGTGCCAGTACCATGCTGTCTTGATGATGACAGCTTTGTAATAGAGCTTGAAGTCCGGAATTGTGATGCCACTGGCTTTGCTTTTCTTTTTCAATATTCCTCTGGCTATGTGGGGTCTTTTCTGGTTCCATACAAATTTTAGGATTATTTGTTCCATTTCTTTGAAAAAAGTGGATGGTATTTTGATGGGGATTGCATTGAATGTGTAGATTGCTCTAGGTAGCATTGACATCTTCACAATATTTGTTCTTCCAATCCATGAGCATGGAACGTTTTTCCATTTCTTTGTGTCTTCCTCAATTTCTTTCATGAGTATTTTATAGTTTTCTGAGTACAAATCCTTTGTCTCTTTGGTTAGATTTATTCCTAGGTATCTTATGGTTTTGGGTGCAATTGTAAATGGGATCGACTCCTTAATTTTTCTTTCTTCTGTCTTGTTGTTGGTGTATAGGAATGCCACTGACTTCTGTGCATTGATTTTATATCCTGCCACTTGACTGAATTCCTGTATGAGTTCTAGAAATTTTGGGGTGGAGTCTTTTGGGTTTTCCACATAAAGTATCATATCATCTGCAAAGAGTGAGAGTTTGACTTTTTCTTTGCCAATTTGGATGCCTTTGATTTCTTTTTGTTGTCTGATTGCTGTGGCTAGGACTTCCAATACTATGTTGAATAGCAGTGGTGATAGTGGACATCCTTGCCGCGTTCCTGACCTTAGGGGGAAAGCTCTCAGTTTTTCCCCATTGAGAATAATATTTGCTGTAGGTTTTTCATAGATGGCTTTTATGATATTGAGGTATGTACCCTCTATCCCTATACTCTGAAGAGTTTTGATCAAGAAAGGATGCTGTACTTTGTCAAAAGCTTTTTCTGCATCTATTGAGAGGATCATATGATTCTTGTTCTTTCCTTTGTTAATGTACTGTATCACATTGATTGATTTGCGGATGTTGAACCAACCTTGCAGCCCAGGGATAAATCCCATTTGGTCATGGTGAATAATCCTTTTAATGTACTGTTGGATCCTATTGGCTAGTATTTTGGTGAGAATTTTTGCATCCATGTTCATCAGGGATATTGGTCTGTAATTCTCCTTTTTGATGGGGTCTTTGTCTGGTTTGGGGATCAAGGTAATGCTGGCCTCATAAAATGGGTTTGGAAGTTTTCCTTCCGTTTCGATTTTTTGGAACAGTTTCAGAAGAATAGGTATTAATTCTTCTTGAAATGTTTGGTGGAATTCCCCTGGGAAGCCATCTGGCCCTGGGCTTTTATTTGGGGGGAGATTTTTGATGACTGCTTCAATTTCCTTAGTGGTTATAGGTCTGTTCAGGTTTTCTATTTCATCCTGGTTCAGTTTTGGTAGTTGATACATCTCTAGGAATGCATCCATCTCTTCCAGGTTATCTAATTTGCTGGCATAGAGTTGCTCATAATATGTTCTTATAATTGTTTGTATTTCTTTGGTGTTGGTGGTGATCTCTCCTCTTTCATTCATGATTTTGTTGATTTGGGTCATTTCTCTTCTCTTTTTGATAAGTCTGGCCAGGGGTTTATCAATCTTGTTAATTCTTTCAAAGAACCAGCTCCTAGTTTCGTTGATCTGTTCTACTGTTCTTTTAGTTTCTATTTCATTGATTTCTGCTCTGATCTTTATGATTTCTCTTCTCCTGCTGGGTTTAGGCTTTATTTGCTGTTCTTTCTCCAGCTCCTTTAGGTGTAGGGTTAGGTTGTGTACTTGAGACCTTTCTTGTTTCTTGAGAAAGGCTTGTATTCCTATATACTTTCCTCTTAGGACTGCCTTTGCTGCATCCCAAAGATTTTGAACAGTTGTGTTTTCATTTTCATTGGTTTCCATGTATTTTTTTAATTCTTCTTTAATTTCCTGGTTGACCCATTCATTCTTCAGTAGGATGCTCTTTAGCCTCCATGTATTTGAGTTCTTTCCGACTTTCCTCTTGGGATTGAGTTCTAGTTTCAAAGCATTGTGGTCTGAAAATAGGCAGGGAATGATCCCAATCTTTTGGTACCGGTTGAGACCTGATTTATGACCTAGGAAGTGATCGATTCTGGAGAATGTTCCATGGGCACTAGAGAAGAATGTGTATTCCGTTGCTTTGGGGTGGAATGTTCTGAATATGTCTGTGAAGTCCATTTGGTCCAGTGTGTCTTTTAAAGTCTTTATTTCCTTGTTGATCTTTTGCTTAGATGATCTGTCCATTTCAGTGAGGGGGATGTTAAAGTCCCCCACTATTATTGTATTGTTGTTGATGTGTTTCTTTGCTTTTGTTATTAATTGGCTTATATAATTGGCTGCTCCCATGTTAGGGGCATAGATATTTACAATTGTTAGATCTTCTTGTTGGATAGATCCTTTAAGTATGATATAGTGTCCTTCCTCATCTCTTATTACAGTCTTTGGTTTAAAATCTAATTTGTCTGATATAAGGATTGCCACCCCAGCTTTCTTTTGGTGTCCATTAGCATGGTAAATGGTTTTCCACCCCCTCACTTTCAATCTGGGGGTGTCTTTGGGTCTAAAATGAATCTCTTTTAGACAGCATATCAATGGATCTTGTTTTTTAATCCAGTCTGTTAGCCTGTGTCTTTTGATTGGGGCATTTAGCCCATTTACATTCAAGGTAACTATTGAAAGATAGGAATTTAGTGCCATTGTATTGCCTGTAAGGTGACTGTTACCGTATATTGTCTGTGTTCCTTTCTGGTCTATGTTGCTTTTAGGGTCTCTCTTTGCTTAGAGGACCCCTTTCAAGATTTCCTGTAGGGCTGGTTTTGTGTTTGCAAATTCCTTTAGTTTTTGTTTGTCCTGGAAGCTTTTTATCTCTCCTTCAATTTTCAATGACAGCCTAGCTGGATAGAGTATTCTTGGCTGCATATTTTTCTCATTTAGTGCTCTGAATATATCCTGCCAGTCCTTTCTGGCCTGCCAGGTCTCTGTGGATAGGTCTGTTGCCAATCTAATGTTTCTACCATTGTAGGTTACATCTCTTCCCCCGAGCTGCTTTCAGGATTTTCTCTTTGTCTATGAGACTCGTAAGTTTTACTATTAGATGTCGGGGAGTTGACCTATTTTTATTGATTTTGAGAGGGGTTCTCTGTGCTTCCTGGATTTTCATGCCTGTTTCTTTCCCCAAATTAGGGAAGTTCTCTGCTATAATTTGCTCCATTATACCTTCTGCCCCTCTCTCTCTTTCTTCTTCTTCTGGGATCCCAATTATTCTAATGTTGTTTCGTCTTATGGTATCGCTTATCTCTCGAATTCTGCCCTCATGATCCAGTAGTTGTTTATCTCTCTTTTTCTCAGCTTCTTTATTTTCCAGCATTTCATCTTCTATATTACTGATTCTCTCTTCTGCCTCATTTATTCTAGCAGTTAGCACCCCCATTTTTGATTGCACCTCATTAATAGCCTTTTTGATTTCTACTTGGTTGGATTTTAGCTCTTTTACTTCTCCAGAAAGAGTTTCTCTAATAACTTCCATATTTTTTTCAAGCCCAGCTAGTATCTTTAAAGTGATGATTCTGAACTCTAGATCTGACATCGTACTAATGTCCGTATTGAGTAGGTCCCTGGCAGTCGGTACTGCCTCTTGTTCTTTTTGTTGAGGTGATTTTTTCCGTCTGGTCATTTTGTGCAGAGGAGAATAGATTAATGAGAGAACAAAATGCTAGCAGAGTAATCACGTCCCCAGAAAATATACTCTAAACAAATCAGAAAAGACCTGAAGCAGTGGGATAAGAAGGGGAAAGAGAGAAAAAAGAAAAAGAAAAAAAAAAACAAAAAGATAAAGATAAAAACAAACACAAACAAAACAAAACAACAACAACAAAAGAAAAACCAGAATGTGATCAAATATGATCTATATGGTATATAGATCAGTGCCACACACTAGATTTGGGGTGTGTTTTGATCTTTTAGAAGAAAGTGTCTCCCAAAATTTTAAAGAAAGAAAAACTTATATATGTACAAAAATAAGGGTTGATATGATTAAGGGATGGAAAATGACTGTAAAAATGGAAATTATAAAAAATTTTATAAGAGGAATTGATAAGAAGTTGTTTGAAAAAAGAAAGAGGATTTAAAAAAAGAAAAAAGAAAAAGAAAAAAAAAGGGAGAGGATGTGATCAGGCAAGGGAATAGAAAACACCATATACTAGAGATTTAGGGTATATTTTAATCTGTTAGAAGAAACTATCTCAAAATTTTAAAGAGAGAACAACTTATATATATAAGCCAAAAATATGGGTAACTACTATGAAGGGATAGAATATGACTCTAAAAATGAAAAATAAAAATGTTTTTTTTAAAAAAAGGGATTGATAAGATGTTGTTTGAAAAAGGGGAAAAGAAAAATTCAAAAAGAAATAAAAAGACAAAAAGACAGTTAAAAAAAAATTAACTTTAAAAGACTAAGGAATCATGGTAAAAAAGCCATGAATTCTATGTGCAGTATTCCCCTAGCGCTGGAGTTCTGCCCTTCTCATTGATCGGTAAACTTGGTCTTGGCCGGCTGTTCTCGCTGATCTTCTGGGGAGGGGCCTGTTGCCGTGGTTTCCAAATGTCTCTGCCGGAGGCGGAATTGCCCCGCCCTTGCCCCCTCCCGGCTAAGTAATCTGCTCGGGTTTGCTCTCCGGGGCTTTTGTTCCCTGCGAGCTTTCCGTACAGCTTTGGAGGCGGAGAGTGAAAATGGCGGCCTCCCAATCTCCGTCCCGGAGGAGCCGAGAACTCGGGGCCCCGCTCCTCAGTGAGCCCCCAGAGAAAAACCGTCAGTCACTCCCGTCTCCCCGGTCTGCAGCTGCACTCCGTGCTCAACCGGCCTGTGACCGCGCGTTTCTATCTCCGGCACCCGACCCCGGGTGGAGTCTCCAAACCCAGCAGACACCTGCAGTGCACTCCTGCTCGTCTCCTCCCGGGGGAGGAAGGTGAGTCTCCCCGGATCTGCCGCTTGTTGGGTCCCTGCTGGAGGAGCAGGGGCCCGACTGTGCCGTGGATCACGGTTTATGGCAACCCCGAGCTGAGAGCCCGCGCCTGGGCTCCGCCTCTGCAGCCGGCTTCCCTGCTCCGATACCTGGGAGCTCTGCCACACTCAGGCAGCCCCTGTCTTTCTGTGACCCCGAGGGTCCTGAGACCACACTGTCCCGGAGGGTTTCACCCCCCGCTCAGCCACCAGAGTGACGTCCCTCAGCGGAGCAGACTTTTAAAAGTTCCGATTTTGTGCTCCGTGGTTCTATCACTTGCCAGAAGCGGCCGACGGAGGCCCCTCCCCCGCCGTCTATCCTCCCGAATATCGCCTCGGATTCACTTCTCCGCACGTCCTACCTTCCAGAAAGTGGTCGCTTTTCTGATGAGAGAGTTGTTGCTCTTCTTTTCTTCGATCTCCTCTTGGGTTTGTAGGTGTTCAGAATGGTTTGATCCCTATCCAGCTGAATTCCTGAGAGGAGACGAAATCCAGGTCTCCTACTCCTCCGCCATCTTGCTCCGCCCCCTCTTCTGCCCATTTCTTGATTGGATTCTTTGTTTTTTGGGTGTTGAGTTTGATAAGTTCTTTATAGATTTTGGATACTAGCCCTTTATCTGATATGTCATCTGCAAATATCTTCTTCCATTCTGCCGGTTGTCTTTTCGTTTTGTTGACTTTCTTTTGCTCTGCAAAAGCTTTTTATCTTGATGAAGTCCCAATAGTTTATTTTTGCCCTTGCTGCCCTTGCCTTTGGTGATGTTTCTAGGAAGAAGTTGCTGTGGCTGAGGTCGAAGAGGTTGCTGCCTGTGTTCTCCTCTAGGATTTTGATGGACTCCTGTCTCACATTGAGGTCTTTCAACTATTTTGAGTCTATTTTTGTGAGTGGTGTAAGGAAATGGTCCAGTTTCATTCTTCTGCATGTGGCTGTCCAATTTTCTCAACACCATTTGTTGAAGAGACTGTCTTTTTTCTATTGGACATTCTTTCCTGCTTTGTCAAAGATTCGTTGAGGGTCCATTTCTGGACTCTCTATTCTGTTCCATTGATCTATGTGTCTGTTTTTGTGCCAGTACCATACTGTCTTGATGATGACAGCTTTGTAATAGAGCTGGAAGTCCGGAACTGTGATGCCACCAGCTTTGCTTTTCTTTTTCAACATTCCTCTGGCTATTTGGGGACTTTTCTGGTTCCATACAAATTTTAGGATTATTTGTTCCATTTCTTTGAAAAAAGTGGATGGTATTTTGATGGGGATTGCATTGAATGTGTAGATTGCTCTAGGTAGCATTGACATCTTCACAATATTTGTTCTTCCAATCCATGAGCAGGGAACGTTTTTCCATTTCTTTGTGTCTTCCTCAATTTCTTTCATGAGTATTTTATAGTTTTCTGAGTACAGATCCTTTGTCTCTTTGGTTAGATTTATTCCTAGGTATCTTATGGTTTTGGGTACAATTGTAAATGGGATCGACTCCTTAATTTTTCTTTCTTCTGTCTTGTTGTTGGTGTATAGGAATGCTACTGATTTCTGTGTATTGATTTTATATCCTGCCACTTGACTGAATTCCTGTATGAGTTCTAGCAGTTTTGGGGTGGAGTCTTTGGGGTTTTCCACATAAAGTATCATATCATCTGCAAAGAGTGAGAGTTTCACTTCTTCTTTGCCGATTTGGATGCCTTTTATTTTTGTTGTTGTTGTTGTCTGATTGCTGTGGCTAGGACTTCTAATACTATGTTGAATAGCAGTGGTGATAGTGGACATCCCTGCCGCGTTCCTGACCTTAGGGGGAAAGCTCTCAGTTTTTCCCCATTGAGAATGATATTCGCTGTAGGTTTTTCATAGATGACTTTTATGATATTGAGGTATGTACCCTCTATCCCTATACTCTGAAGAGTTTTGATCAAGAAAGGATGCTGTACTTTGTCAAATGCTTTTTCTGCATCTATTGAGAGGATCATATGATTCTTGTTCTTTTTTTTGTTAATGTATTGTATCACGTTGATTGATTTGCGGATGTTGAACGAACCTTGCAGCCCAGGGATAAATCCCACTTGGTCGTGGTGAATAATCCTTTTAATGTACTGTTGGATCCTATTGGCTAGTATTTTGGTGAGAATTTTTGCATCCATGTTCATCAGGGATATTGGTCTGTAATTCTCCTTTTTGATGGGGTCTTTGTCTGGTTTTGGGATCAAGGTAATGGTGGCCTCATAAAACAAGTTTGGAAGTTTTCCTTCCATTTCTATTTTTTGGAACAGTTTCAGAAGAATGGGTATTAATTCTTCTTGAAATGTCTGGTAGAATTCCCCTGGGAAGCCATCTGGCACTGGGCTTTTGTTTCTTGGGAGATTTTTGATGACTGCTTCAATTTCCTTAGTGGTTATAGGTCTGTTCAGGTTTTCTATTTCATCCTGGTTCAGTTTTGGTAGTTGATATATCTCTAGGAATGCATCCATTTCTTCCAGGTTATCGAATTAGCTGGCATAGAGTTGCTCTTAATATGTTCTTATAATTGTTTGTATTTCTTTGGTGTTGGTGGTGATCTCTCCTCTTTCATTCATGATTTTGTTGATTTGGGTCATTTCTCTTTTCTTTTTGATAAGTCTGGCCAGGGGGTTATCGATCTTGTTAATTATTTCAAAGAACCAGCTCCTAGTTTCGTTGATCTGTTCTACTGTTCTTTTAGTTTCTATTTCATTGATTTCTGCTCTGATCTTTATGATTTCTCTTCTCCTGCTGGGTTTAGGCTTTATTTGCTGTTCTTTCTCCAGCTCCTTTAGGTGTAGGGTTAGGTTGTGTACTTGAGACCTTTCTTGTTTCTTGAGAAAGGCTTGTATTGCTATATACTTTCCTCTTAGGACTGCCTTTGCTGCATCCCAAAGATTTTGAACAGTTGTGTTTTCATTTTCATTGGTTTCCATGTATTTTTTTAATTCTTCTTTAATTTCCTGGTTGACCAATTCATTCTTTAGTAGGATGCTCTTTAGCCTCCATGTATTTGAGTTCTTTCCGACTTTCCTCTTGTGATCTACTTTCAAAGCATTGTGGTCTGAAAATATGCAGGGAATGATCCCAATCTTTTGGTACCGGTTGAGACCTGATTTATGATCTAGGATGTGATCTATTCTGGAGAATGTTCCATGGGCACTAGAGAAGAATGTGTATTCCATTGCTTTGGGATGGAATGTTCTGAATATGTCTGTGAAGTCCATTTGGTCTAGTGTGTCATTTAACGTCTTTATTTCCTTGTTGATCTTTTGCTTAGATGATCTGTCCATTTCAGTGAGAGGGGTGTTAAAGTCCCCCACTATTATTGTATTGTTGTTGATGTGTTTCTTTGCTTTTGTTATTAATTGGCTTATATAATTGGCTGCTCCTATGTTAAGGGCATAGATATTTACAATTGTTAGATCTTCTTGTGGGATAGACCCTTTAAGTATGATATAGTGTTCTTCCTCATCTCTTATTACAGCCTTTGGTTTAAAATTTAAGTTGTCTGATATAAGGATTGCCACCCCAGCTTTCTTTTGGTGTCCATTAGCATGGTAAATGGTTTTCCACCCCCTCACTTTCAATCTGGGGGTGTCTTTGGGTCTAAAATGAGTCTCTTGCAGACAGCATAGTGATGGGTCTTGTTTTTTAATCCAATCTGATAGCCTGTGTCTTGTGATTGGGGCATTTAGCCCATTTACGTTCAGAGTAACTATTGAAAGATAGGAATTTAGTGCCATTGTATTGCCTGTCAGGTAACTGTTACCGTATATTGTCTGTGTTCCTTTCTGGTCTATGATGCTTTTAGGGTCTCTCTTTGCTTAGAGGACCCCTTTCAAGATTTCTTGTAGGGCTGGTTTTGTGTTTGCAAATTCCTTTAGTTTTTGTTTGTCCTGTGAGCTTTTTATCTCTCCTTCTATTTTCAATGATAGCCTAGCTGGATAGAGTATTCTTGGCTGCATATTTTTCTCATTTAGTGCTCTGAATATATCCTGCCAGTCCTTTCTGGCCTGCCAGGTCTCTGTGGATAGGTCTGTTGCCAATCTAATGTTTCTACCATTGTAGGTTACATATCTCTTCTCCCGAGCTGCTTTCAGGATTTTCTCTTTGTCTATGAGACTCGTAAGTTTTACTATTAGATGTCGGGGAGTTGACCTATTTTTATTGATTTTGAGAGGGGTTCTCTGTGCTTCCTGGATTTTCATGCCTGTTTCTTTCCCCAAATTAGGGAAGTTCTCTGCTATAATTTGCTCCATTATACCTTCTGCCCCTCTCTCTCTTTCTTCTTCTTCTGGGATCCCAATTATTGTAATGTTGTTTCATCTTATGGTATCGCTTAGCTCTCGAATTCTGTCCTCGTGATCCAGTAGTTGTTTATCTCTCTTTTTCTCAGCTTCTTTATTTTCCATCATTTTGTCTTCTATATCACTGATTCTCTCTTCTGCCTCATTTATCCTAGCAGTTAGCACCCCCATTTTTTATTGCACCTCATTAATAGCCTTTTTTATTTCAACTTGGTTAGATTTTAGTTCTTTTATTTCTCCAGAAAGCGTTTCTCTAATGACTTCCATGCTTTTTTCAAGTCCAGCTAGTATCTTTAAAGTGATGATTCTGAACTCTAGATCCCACATCGTACTAACGTCCATATTGATTAGGTCCTTGGCAGTCGGTACTACCTCTTGTTCTTTTTGTTGAGGTGATTTTTTCCATCTTGTCATTTTGTCCAGAGGAGACTTCCAGAAAGTGGTTGCTTTTCTGTTCAGAGAGTTGTTGCTATTCTTTTCTTCGATCTCCTGTTGAGTTTGTAGGTGTTCAGGATGGTTTGATCCCTATCCAGCTGAATTCCTGAGACCAGACGAAATCCAGGTCTCCTACTCCTCCTGGGAGAGAGAGTCTTAAGCAGACTCCACACTGAGCACTTTTTGATAGTTTGATGTATTACTTTATGTATAGATATTAACTCTTAGTTAATCTTTCTGTATAGTCTTCCTAAGGGTAACCAGCTATTCCATAGCATCAATAATTACCATTCTGTAAACCGCTCATAAATCTTTAAATTTGTTGTGTGTGTTTTCTCTACACTGTAGTCTAATATTTCCAATTTTCTATACTTATTCTTTCCTAGACTTCATCTTAGTTCCTATACTATAATGGCCTCTCTGGATTGTCACCTCACCCTCTGCATGATATGTTCTGATGGCCTTGATGGGCATCTTTGGGACCATGTCCGACAGCCATCCCCCATGTCAGCTTCCAGCAACACTCAAACCTCAAGAGTATTTTTGTCTCTTGATCCCAGTGGTCTCAGTCTGAATCAATCCTCAACAAAGATATCCTATTCTAAAATAACCAATTATCTTGGTTTTTTTTTTTTTTTTTTTTTTTGCTTTCTACCAACATTTTCTTTCATGAACATAGAAGCATTCTTATTTTCTTTGACAAAGCAGGAAAGAATATCCAATGGATAAAAGACAGTCTCTTCAACAAATGGTGTTGGGAAAATTGGACAGCCACATGTAGAAGAATGAAACTGGACCATTTTCTTACCCCATACACAAAGATAAACTCAAAATGAATGAAAGACTTAACTCTGAGACAGGAATCCATAAAAATCCTAGAGGAGAACACAGGCAGCAACCTCTTTGACCTTGGCCACAGCAACTTCTTGCTAGACATGTCTCCAAAAGCAAGGGAAACAAAAGCAAAAATGAACTATTGGGACTTCATCAAGATAAAAAGCTTTTGCACAGCAAAGGAAACAGTCAAAAAAACTAAAAGACAACCTACAAAATGGGAGAAGATATTTGCAAATGACGTATCAGATAAAGGGCTAGTATCCAAGATCTACATAGAATTTATCAAAGTCAACACCCAAAAACCAAATAATCCAGTCAAGAAATGGGCAGAAGACATGAACAGACATTTCTCTAAGGAAAACATACAAATGGCCAACAGACACATGAAAAAAATGCTTAATATCATTTGGCATCAGGGAAATGCAAATCAAAACCACAATGAGATACCACCTCACACCAGTCAGAATGGCTAAAATTAACAAGTCAGGAAACAACAAATATTGGCAAGGATGCAGAGAAAGGGGAAACTTCCTACACTGTTGGTGGGAATGCAAGCTGATACAGCCACTCTAGAAAACAGTATGGAGGTTCCTCAAGAAGTTAAGAATAGAGCTACCTTAGGATGCAGGAATTGCACTACTAGTTATTTACCTGAAGGATACACACGTGATCTGAAGGGGCACCTGAACCGCAATGTTTGTAGCAACAATGTCCCCAATAGCCAAACTATGGAAAGAGCTTAGATGTCCATCAACAGATGAATGGATAAAGAAGATGTGGTATGCATATACAATGGAATATTACTCAGCCGTTAAAAAGGATGAAGTCTTACCACTTATATCAGCATGGATGGAACTGGAGGGTATTATGCTGAGTGAAATAAGTCAATCAGAAAAAGACAAATATCATATGGTTTCACTCATATGTGGAGTATAAGAAATAGTGCAGAAGATGATAGGGGAAGGTAGGGAAAACTGAGAAGAAATCAGAGAGGGAGAAAAAACATGAGAGACTTAACTGTAGGAAAAAGACTGAGGGTTGCTAGAGGGGAGATGGGTGTGGGGATGGGGTAACTTGGTGATGAGTATTAAGGAGGGAACATGATGTGATGAACACTGGGTGTTATATGCAACTGATGAATTACTGAACTCTACATCTGAAACTAGTGATGTACTGTATGTTGGCTAACTGAATTTAAATTTAAAAAGTCAATTATATATATTTTTAAAATATTGTACTTATTTATCTGAGAGAGGGAAGGTGGGGAGGAGCAGAGAGGGAGGGAGAGGGACAAGCAGGCTCCAGGCTTAGCATGGAGCATGATGTGGGGCTCAATCTCAGGACCCTAAGATCATGACCTGAGCAGAAACCAAGAGCAGAGCACTCAACTGACTGAGCCCCAACGATTATCCTTTTTTTCCTCCCTCCTTCTCCCTACTGCCTTCTTTCCTTTTTCCATATGCAGGCTCTTTATTTTCAACCTATCTCAATTCTGCCTACAGGTCACTCCATTATTCTCCCAGATGAGAAATCATTTATCTGTCTTAATTCCTCAGAGATTTATCAGTAACTATCATGCTTTGGGCACCAGTTATGTGTCAGGCACTGGACTAGGTACTTTTGCACACATTTGAAATCATATCAGCTAGGTCAAGCAGTAGGTATTATTATTATCATTTTCATTTTTCAGGGGAAGGAACTGAGGCTCAGACAGAATAAGGACACAAAGCTAGTACATAGTAGAACCGATAGCTAACCCAGGTCGCTCTGACCCTAAATACATATCACCTCCCACTTATCCTTATGTTCAATCTACCGTAAAGTCCTCTTGATTCTTTCCACCCCTTTTTTGGGATTTGCCCTTACACTTTGCTATCACTCTTTTCCACAACTCCAACACATTTCCTGGCTTATTCAAATTCCTACTTATGTAGTCACCATGTATTCCAATTGAGTCAACATGTCCTTATCAAAAAAACTTCTTGGAATAAGCATTTCTTTTATTTAAAAGTTAACAAGAAACCTACACATGAATTCTTGTGGTCTTCAGTACTACATTCAGATGCCATTTCCTGGCTTTCAAAGTCCTCCACAATCTAGCCCTAACTCACCAATTCTCTTTATTGCTTAGAGTTCCCTGTGTCTTCTTGTTGCATTCAGATAGCTCTACTAGGAATCTTTTAAATTGGTCTTAGATGTAGGAAATGTTTCCATTTTTACCTAACTTCTTAGTGTATTATGTTAGAGGTGAAAGGGATGAGTAAACTAAGGAATCAGATATAAGATAGAATATCTACAGATTTTGGTAACTCTGCATACTTTCCCTAGTCCTTATCTTGCCTGGGATTTATATACCTACTCCTATGTGGCCACTCTATTTTTCTTCTCTTTACTTGGTTTGTAGAAACATGGTGTGTGTGTGTGTGTGTGTGTGTGTGTGTGTAAGACTAGTCCTACACTGTCATATCATATACATCAAATATCATATATACCGGTCTTCATGTGTTAACTCTTTAGACCCAAAAAATTCTTTAGATCACTGAAACAAAACTGCTTGGAATTGTCATTTGCCACTTCAAATGATTCTGGAGGATACTAAGAATGACATCTTAGAATATGAGCTCTAGGCACCTCAGCCCACATTGGGCTCAGTCACTCAACCCTTCATTGAAGTAGAGGGGGTTCTGTTCACCAACAAAAGGTAAGCCTTCACCAGCTCCAGTTCTGAAATCTAATTTCAAATGTGATTCAAGTTGGAAGCCCAGAAGAGACAAATCACACATTACAAAATTTGAGTTCAAATCCTATATTAGAACAAAACTTGAGTCTTTTTCTTTTTTTTTTAAGATTTTATTTATTTATTTGACAGAGAGAGAGCACAAGTAGGCATAGGGACAGGCAGATGGAGAGGGAGAAACAGGCTCTCCGCTGAGCGGGGAGCCAGATGTGGGGCTCGATCCCAAGACCCCAGGATCATGACCTGAGCCGAAAGCAGCCGCTTAATGGACTGAGCCACCCAGGCGCCCCCAAAACTTGAGTCTTAAGAGAAACTCTAATTTAAGTTTAGTTGTTTTCATGAGTAGCAGAGATTGTGTTCACTTTTTATTAGAACCAAGAGAGATTTCCAGATGGAATTGGCTATGTTGTAAAGAGGAATTATCCAAAACTGGCTTGAAAAGGAAGAGAAATCCTTATGCCCTATGTAGGGAGCAGAAAATGCACTACAAGTAAAAACACAAAGAACTGGGTTCTATTTCCAAGTCCATTCTTTTTTTTTTTTTTTTTAAGATTTTATTTATTTATTTGACAGAGAGAGAAACACAACGAGAGAGGGAACACAAGCAGGGGGAGTGGGAGAGGGAGAAGCAGGCTTCCCGCCAAGCAGGAAGCCCAATGTGGGGCTTGATCCCAGGACCCTGGGACCATGACCTGAGCCAAAGGCAGACGCTTAATGACTGTGCCACCCAGGCACCCCTCTAAGTCCATTCTTATGTAGTCTCCCTCTTTCATTTGCAAAAGTATTTCTAAGGCAAGTTCCAGTCTGTCATCCTGCAATTTTGACTTATTAGCTCTTTCCATGATCTTAAAGCCAAGCGTAGTCATTCAAATTCCCTTTTTCTAACCTGAAAATATTTCATATTGCCGTCTTATAATTATGAAATACAATCTTTGACTACAAGCATTCATTTAAGCATTGGAGTTTCTTCCTAGGTCAAAGGCCACCATGAAACTCTGGCTATCTTATATCACTGTAAGCTGGATGTGACACCGAGCCTGCAGCCTGCTCTACTTATGCCTCGGTGGTAGAACTTCCACTACAAGTGGATTTCCTGATTGCCTCCTATCAGGAAGCAAATGTTGAATTGCCATTGGTCTAAAAGCATGGTAGTGTTCAAGTTTAATAACCTTTGAAAGACTACTATGAATCTTGTCTTGAGCTCCAACCAGACACTGGGGAATTCTTATACCTACCCCACTACCAGAAGGTCACGTAATGTTACTGAGGAGGAACGATGTTTGTGAAATGACAGCTGGCAGTTATGTTCATGGATGAAAGCTAATTTGGAGAGTGAGATGAAGATTTAAATTCTAGTTCTGACACTGGTATAAACTGTTTTTTGTTTGTTTGTTTTGTTGTTTTGGGTTTTATTTTATTTTTTTTAAAGATTTTATTTATTTTTTAGAGAGTGAGCGAGAGGGAAACAGCATGAGAGGGGAGAGGGTCAGAGGGAGAAGCGGGCTCCCCGCTGAGCCGGGAGCCTGATGTGGGACTCGATCCCAGGACCCTGGGATCATGACCTGAGCCAAAGGCAGACGCTTAACCATCTGAGCCACCCAGGCACCCTCTGGGCCTTAAAATTTTCAACCTTAAAATATGGAAATTGATTTTAGTAGTGATTTTCAAATGTTATTTTAAACAGTAAAACCTCTATTTGACTGTTTATTTCTATCTGTCTAATATTTACTAGATCTTCTGGAGATTTTAATCAAAATCATGCCTCTTTAGAGTATGTATATTAGAATCCCACAAAGGAATCTCTTTTTTAAAAAGAATCAGAAAATGATACAGTATCTTTTGCTGAAGTATTGGTTTTAACACAAATTAATGTCTATCAAGCTTATGTATGATACTCAGAGACTGGCTATTCTGGACTGCCATCTTTAACTGTTTTTGGAGCAAAGGTTAGTCAGAACAAGGTCAACAATTTTCAGGTTCAGCTCTTGTATTCTTAATATAACACAAGCTGTTTTCTACAACTCAAATGGAAGGGTGAGAGCATGCGGTTGCTTTTATTATGTGTATATATTTTATTATATATATTATATATATTTATATATGGTATTATTTCATTTATATGTATTTCATATTCATATTATGATGTGTTTTTTATATATTACATATGTTATATATTTTATTGTATATATATTTATATTTATAAACACTTGCTTCAAAGGTGATTAAAAGTGATTGAATTTCAAGGATCTAGAAATCAGAAGTCTCTCATCTTTTACTACCCAGAACTATTCTTTATAGCCAAACCACTATTTCAAGAAGTCTTACTTCAGTGAACTAAAAACTTTGATTGGCCTTAAATAGTTAATTCAAATGCCATTAAAAAAAAAACATATATATTAGTGTATAAGTTAGTGTACAAGTTAGTGTATGAGTGGGGACCCTCAAGAACTTTGTCATGAACACTGCAAGAACACACCAAGGGCTACAAATAAAGACATTATATCCCTCTTTAATTCAAAATTCTTTCTGAAAACAAACCACCATGATTCTTAAATTGTGGAAGTCATTTGTAAACAGAGCTCTTTTTAAATATTATTTATATTGATGTTAGGGAAAAAGAATGTCTAGGTTGTGTCTTATTTTTTCTCCTTCTTTTGGATGTGTGTTATGCCTACTAAATAAATACCATCAACATCAACGTCACCATCACCATCATCATCGCCATCCTTATCATCACCATTCTTTTCTGCAGCAAGCACAGCAGTGAAGAAGGTGGCCAACATTAAAGTTGGGCAGCATGATATTGTACTCCTGATTTCAGTCCTTATGTTTCTGTCCTACTGCTGCTGTCATTGTGATCTTTTTGCAAAATGTACAAAAACCCTAAATTGTTGACTGCATACATTTTGATCCAACTATTTCCAATATATAAATTAATGCTAAGGCAATAAACATGGACCGCACAAAGGTGAATCTAGGAAGATATTAATCACAGCATTATTTGTAATAGAGTAAAATTGAAAACCACCCAAATGTACAACAATAGCAGTTTAATTAAGTAATTAACTTAAGGTACAACCATATGTTGAAATAATCTGCAGATATTAAGCATGGATGTTGTTGGACAATATTTAGTGACATGGAAAATATTTACTATATATTAAGTAAAAAAGGTTATAAGATCACATGCACAGTTGATCTCAATGTTGTTCAAACATATCATATCTTTATCTATATTCATATTGCATGAGAAGGGAGGGAAATTTAAAATAAGAATGGGAAAGGAATGGACATAGAAAATGTTGTAATTAGGTGGTAGGCTGGCAGTTTATTTTTAGGCTTTTTTTATTTTTTACAATCAAAATCACATTTCAAATATACTTTAAATGAATTTACATATGTAGGTGTACTTATATATGTATATATAAGTATATAATAAGTGTACTTTATTTACATAAGTATTTTTTTAAAGATTTTATTTTTTTAAGTAATCTCAACACCCGATGTGGGGCTCGAACTCACAACCACAAGATCAAGAGTTGAATGCTCTACCAACTGAGGCAGTCAGGCATCCCATTTATATAAGTATTTATATACTTATTTATATAACTAATGTGTGAATACATTCTTGCTTTAAAAGCTTCAAGTGATTATATGCAATAAAGTATTATGGAAAAATCCCCCTTCCCAAATCAACTTCACTTTTTCCTTTCAAAACTTTTTCTCTGGATTTAGAAGCATTGATCTTTTTTTTTTTTTTCAATTTTTTTTATTCTTATGTTAATCCCCATACATTACATCATTAGTTTTAGATGTAGTGTCCCATGATTCATTGTTTGTGCATAACACCCAGTGCTCCATGCAGAATGTGCCCTCCTCAATACCCACCGCCAGGCTAACCCATCCTCCCACCCCTCTCCCCTCTAGAACCCTCAGTTTGTTTTTCAGAGTCCATCATCTCTCATGGTTTGTCTACCCCTCCGATTTCCCCCGCTTCATTCTTCCCCTCCTGCTACCTTCTTCTTCTTCTTTTTTTTTTTTTTCTTAACATATATTGCATTATTTGTTTCAGAAGTACAGATCTGAGAGTCAACAGTCTTGCACAATTCACAGCGCTTACCAGAGCACATAATCCTCCCCAGTGTCTATCACCCAGTCACCCCATCCCTCCCACCCCACCCCCCACTCCAGCAACCCTCAGTTTGTTTCCTGAGATTAAGAATTCCTCATATCAATGAGATCATATGATACATGTCTTTCTCTGTTTGACTTATTTCACTCAACATAATACCCTCCAGTTCCATCCACGTCGTTGCAAATGGCAAGATCTCATTCCTTTTAATGGCTGCATAATATTTCATTGTATATATATACCACATCTTCTTTATCCATTCATCAGTCGATGGACATCTTGGTTCTTTCCACAGTTTGGCTATTGTGGGCATTGCTGCTATAAACATCCGGGTGCACGTACCCTTTCAGATCCCTACTTTTGTATCTTTGGGGTAAATACCCAGTAGTGCAATTGCTGGATCATATGGTAGCTCTATTTTCAACTTTTTGAGGAACCTCCATACTGTTTTCCAGAGTGGATGCACCAGCTTGCATTCCCACCAACAGTCTAGGAGGGTTCCCCTTTCTCCGCATCCCCGCCAACATCTGTCGTTTCCTGACTTGTTAATTTTAGCCATTCTGACTGGTGTGAGGTGGTATCTCATTGAGGTTTGGATTTGGATTTCCCTGATGCCGAGCGATATTGAGCACTTTTTCATGTGTCTGTTGGCCATTTGGATGTCTTCTTTGGAAAAATGTCTGTTCATGTCTTCTGCCCATTTCTTGATTGGATTCTTTGTTCTTTGGGTGTTGAGTTTGATGAGTTCTTTATAGATTTTGGATACTAGCCCTTTATCTGATATGTCATCTGCAAATATCTTCTCCCATTCTGTCGGTTGTCTTTTGGTTTTGTTGACTGTTTCCTTTGCTTTGCAAAAGCTTTTTATCTTGATGAAGTCCCAATAGTTCATTTTTGCCCTTGCTTCCTTTGCCTTTGGCGATGTTTCTAGGAAGAAGTTGCTTCGGCTGAGGTCAAAGAGGTTGCTGCCTGTGTTCTCCTTTAGGATTTTGATGGACTCCTGTCTCACATTGAGGTCTTTCAACCATTTGGAGTCTATTTTTGTGTGTAGTGTAAGGAAATGGTCCAGTTTCATTCTTCTGCATGTGGCTATCCAATTTTCCCAACACCATTTGTTGAAGAGACTGTCTTTTTTCCATTGGACATTCTTTCCTGCTTTGTCAAAGATGAGTTGACCATAGAGTTGAGGGTCCATTTCTGGGCTCTCTATTCTGTTCCATTGATCTATGTGTCTGTTTTTGTGCCAGTACCATGCTGTCTTGATGATGACAGCTTTGTAATAGAGCTGGAAGTCTGGAATTGTGATGCCGCCGGCTTTGCTTTACTTTTTCAACATTCCTCTGGCTATGCGAGGTCTTTTCTGGTTCCATACAAATTTTAGGATTATTTGTTCCATTTCTTTGAAAAAAGTGGATGGTATTTTGATGGGGATTGCATTGAATGTGTAGATTGCTCTAGGTAGCATTGACATCTTCACAATATTTGTTCTTCCAATCCATGAGCAGGGAACGTTTTTCCATTTCTTTGTGTCGTCCTCAATTTCTTTCATGAGTATTTTATAGTTTTCTGAGTACATATTCTTTGCCTCTTTGGTTAGATTTATTCCTAGGTATCTTATGGTTTTGGGTGCAATTGTAAATGGGATCGACTCCTTAATTTCTCTTTCTTCTGTCTTGTTGTTGGTGTATAGGAATGCCACTGACTTCTGTGCATTGATTTTATATCCTGCCACTTGACTGAATTCCTGTATGAGATCTAGCAGTTTTGGGGTGGAGTCTTTGGGGTTTTCCACATCAAGTATCATATCATCTGCAAAGAGTGAGAATTTGACTTTAGAAGCATGGATCTTCACTTACAAACATATAAAGGTTTGCTTTCTTAATTATATGGACTCCTACTGCAACTTTATTATTTTTACTTAAATAAATACTTTCTATATCAATACATGTAGAGCTACCGCATACTTTTAAAATGCCGATGAATGGTCCACAATATAGAATTATCATAATTTACTTAAGCCTTAGTCTACTGATTGATGTATTAATTATCTATGATTGAGTAACAAATTGCCCCCAAATTTCACAGCTAAACACAACAAATGTTTATTATCTCAGTTTCTGTGAGTCAGAAATCCAAGCGTGGCTTAGCTGGCCCCTGTGGCTGAGGATCCACAAGGGCAGCATTCACGGTGATGACCAGACCCCAGGCTGACCCACTTCTCAGCTCCTTCATGTTGCAATTGGCAAATCTCAGGTCCTTGCTGGATGTGGGCCAGGGTCATCAGTCCCTTGCCTCACGTTATCTCCCAAGTGCAGCTCACGTGGTAGCTGGCTTTTCTTGGAGCATGCAAGAAGGAGAGCAAAAGAGAACCTGAAAGCAAAAAAAGCAAAGTCTGAAACCTAACCCTGGAAGTGCCATTCATTACTTTTGCCATATTCTACTTGCTAAAAGCAAGTCACCAGGTCCTGTTCACTCTCAAGGGGAGGGGATTTCATACAGACATACCAGGAGGCAGCCATCACTTGGGGCCATCTAAGAAGCCGTCATACAATGGACTTGATTCCATTACTTAATTTGTACAAACAGCATTATTAAGCAGACCCTTGATATGCACATACTTGTGCAAGTACATGCATATTTCTTTAGGTCGAATATCTAGAAATAGAATTCCTATTCAGAAAGTATGTACATTTAAAGTGTTGACAGGTATTATTAAGGTATTCTCTAAAAGGCAGTGCTAATTCAGTTTCCCTCTAGTTCTGAATAAAAGTGACTCTTTTAACTATTTAACTAATTAAATAGTTAACTCAAATGCCATTTAAAAAAACATATATATTAGTGTATAAGTTAGTGTACAAGTTAGTGTATGAGTGGGGACCCTCGAGAACTTTGTCATGAATACTGGGGCTCTATAACTAAGAATATTACCCATCTTTTCCTTAATACTTTGTTTTCTGTAGGGTAAATCAGCATTTTGTTGTTTTCTTAATTTACATATTCCTGATTACTGATGAGATTGAATCTTTTTTATATGGCCACCAACCATTTGTTGTTCTACTTTCCAAACATTTCACTATGTCAATAAGATCATTTATTTTTTTAAATTTTATTGAAATATGATATACATACAGAGCAGTGCATCAATGAATGTTTATAAACTGAATATACTTTATGTTATCACCACCCAGATTTTTAAAAAAGTATTATTGGCACCCCAAAAGCCCCTTTACTCACTTTACACACTACCTTTCCCAAGAGTAAATACCCTCCTGATTTTTAACAGCATGGATTAGTTTTGCCTAGTTTTTTGTGTTATATACATGGTATTATACATCACGTATTCTGTTGTATGTAACACGTTGTCCCACTTAACATTATGTTCACATCATACTACAATCACATATAGATTATTTATTATACATTTATATGTGTATATATAAATATACATATGTCTTAGTGTTTCAAAATTTTGTAATAGTTAAGTACCTACACATGCAAAAAAAGATTTGGTGAGGAGAAGATTCATTGAGAAGGAAATGCCATGGGATGCCTGGATGGCTCAGTTGTTAAGCAACCATCTCTTGGTTTCAGCTCAGGTCATGATCTCACGGTGGTGGGATCAAGACCCGCGTCAGCCTCCAAGCTCAGTGGGGAGTCTGCTCTTCTCCTTCTCCTTCTCCCTGTGTCCCTCCCCCTGCTCACGTGCTCTCTCTCACTCTCTCTCTCTCTCAAACAAATAAATAAATACATAAATAAGCTTAAAAAAAAGGGGGAAGGAAATACTTAAGTAAGACCCAGTGCATTTGAAGGAGCCAGCCAAGAGCATTCCAGGCAGAGGACTTGGATAGGATTTCTTCTCATCTTGGTCTATTGCCTGAGGCCAACAGAATTTGGAAATGTACAGAGAGGGCCTGAGGAGTCCTTGGAGACTGTGGGACTCTACTTTGATCCGAATTAACCCATCTCACTTCCTCATGCCTGTCTCCAAAATATTGAAAGGATACAAGGCATGAGGGAGGATGATGGAGATAAAAACTCAAATAACAAGCAGAAAGGGCCACAAAATCAAGAAATTTCATGAGAAGGAGGCAGGAATCTGATTAAAGGGATTTGGTGCCCCTTTTAAATGGAAGGTAGAAGCTACCTCATAATGGAAAACTCTTGAGATGTTTCTTATTCGAATTAAGAAATAGTCTGAGTGCCAAGATTAATGATGATTCTGTAAAATATATATTTAATATAGTACAGAAACAGAACAAGAGGCACTTCCTGGAGGAACTCCTAGCCTTCCTTTGGAAAGCTACCAATTTCATGTTATTCAGTTCCCATGAATCAGAGAACTTTTTTTTTTTAATATTTACTTATTTATTTTAGAGAGAGAGGGAGAGAAAGCATGAGTGGGATGGGCAGAGGGAGAGGGAGAGAGAATCTCAGACTCAGTCTGCACTGAGCATAGAGCCCCTGACCCAGGGCTTGATCTCATGACCCTGAGATCACGAGTCCATGAATCAAGAGGACTTTTAAACAAAGTGAATATCTATCCTCCTTTTTATTCCTTTTTAAGTATATTCAAATTTGGCCAGTGATTGAAAAATACAGCCAAGATCATTCAAAATTCTTTTTTTATAATCATCAGAAGTGAATTACATGTAAACCTCACTTATGAAAAGGTGTTAATCTTGTCGTGTTAGCCAAAAGGAAATTCTGCTTTTTCTTTAGGTTAACAATTACTTTTATGCGACAACGGCCTGACATACTATAGCATTAATTTTGCAGTAAATTACACTGCAGGTAAATAGAATTACAGTGCTCGACCGAAGTGTCTAACCTGGCCAGACCCTAGTTTGATGAATAATTTTTCATTTTGTCACTTACAGGGCCTTTCAGATGAAAAAAAAAAAAAAAACGTTGAGAGAGATGGAGAGAGGAACATTTTGTTATGTAACATTACCACTTAATTATGGCATCCTCTCCAAATGTTTGTTAAGCAAGCCTTGCCAAGAGACTTGCTCCAAGCAGAGCATGCCCCAGAAACAGAGCCTCAAGGCACTGACTCCAAGTATCAGATACTCCCCTCAATGGGTAAGAAATTTTCAAGATTCCCCAATGGGTCAGAGGATCTATCGTTGCCCATATGATCAAAACCACCTTTAAAGAAAGTCCTTTCTCTGTAACTCAGGATAATAAGTGATGTTGAATTATCTATTTACTCATCAAGTGGTTATTGAGATCCTATGTGCCTTACCTGATGACGTAGGCTGGAGACCCAAAGCTGTCATGGCAGGGCTTACAGGGGAGTGGTGGCCCCAGACAAGTGAAAATGATTATACAATGTGATGAGAGCCTTAAGAAAAAGAAACATAACAGAGTAGGAGAATAGTTAGCTATTGGCAATGAACTCAGCCTGGAGGGAAGCACAGGCAAGGGGATGAGGAGTCATATTAGGGAAAATGCAATAAAAAGGTCATGGGATTAATACTTCTCTAAATTTCAACTATTTATTCTTCTTTCTCCTTTCCTAATTATTTCCTGCTCCTGTGTTAACAATATTTAACTGCTCAATGTAACCATTACAAGTTTTTTATTACCATTTTAGGAAACTAAAAATAGTTGCAAAGATACCCGGCTAAGCACCCACTGCTGAAACCCTTGAACTTTCTATTCAAATATGTTTAATATATTCTTGATAAGTGGGTTTTGCTTTCTAACAGGTACAGGAAATGCTAGCTTGCTTTATGATTATACTTCACGCATGGCACTCTAATAATTTCATCCTAACACAGCAACGTTTATGGTCATAAATGTGAACTTCTCTGAGTGATCTTTTGGTCAGTCTACGCTTTATCCTGATTTTAAGTTTTTATAAAATAGGGGGAAATATTCCATCAGAGTCAGCGAGCTATCTTCATTGAATCTCAGCTCTGCCTCTTACTGGGGCTATGAATGCTAGGCAGTTATTTCTCTGGGTTTTAGGTTCTGTATCTAGTACTGAATAAGTGACAATAAGTAACAGCAACAATAAATAATGATAGCTAAGATAAAATGATTCTGCAATCATGAGTAATGTAACAACCTAAGCTGAAGAGTTACCCCAAAAGTTTTTATCCAAAATTTAATTTAGACATATTTTTAAAAACCTTAATTTTAAAAAAAAGTAGTTCTGAATCTGCTAATTTCATTGTAGAAACTGGATTCTTCGGCCAAAAAGAAAAAGAAAAAGAAAAAAATCAAGAATGCAACATTTACCACCATAAAACTCAACTTCTAAATCAATCAATCTTGTTTCATATTTTGGTTCTTCCATGGATGAGAATCTTAAGGTATTAAGTTCAGGCTGATGGTTTAGAGTGGTTTATAATTGACTTTAAATTTGTGAGAATTGAAGGTGGGCTGGGACTTTCAGCCAATGCATTAGCTTAACATCATTATGCAAATGACTGTGCTCAGAGTGGGAGAAAGGGCGGTTTCAGAGGGACTGACATCCAGATGTTTGTTAAGACAGCTTTGGCATTGGTAGAAAGGCAAGCAGTGGTGCTACAGGGCTCGAGACTCTATACCAAGCAAATCAGCCTTAAAACTCATTGACCCATATTAACCACTCCTTAATTCCAAAGATCGACATGATTCCTTAGCACTCATCTGTACCAATTCCACATTTTCTCCATCTCCCTCAAGGTATTCAGTTAGGAATCAAATCAAAGATTCCACTGCTTTTGTCAATGTAAATATTATCTCATGGCTGTTACCTACCTACCTCTCATCTGTGCTATCACTCTGCCTTTGCATACTCATTTAGCTGCAACACCTCATTAAGCGAGCCCCTGTGCCCTCTGCCACTGGCTGCTGCTTTCCCATTCCTGTTTATTCTGAACGATATTAGTAACTGAGCTTTGGTCACTGGGGCACGTGTGTGTTTTGGGGGATTGGGAGTGGGTCTTTGAATCAGTTGCCACAAAAAACTAAGTTCTTATAGAGCTGATGTATTTATAGAACAGAGGACTTGTGAGGAAGATAAGCCAAACAATGGTGCTTTAAAACAGCACTCTCCAATAAAATTTTTTGTGATGATGAAAATATTCTCTATCTGCTCCACACAAAACAGTATGCACTAGCCAAATGTTGCTATTGCATACTTGAAATGAGAGTAGTGTGACCAAGGGACAGAACTTAAAATTTTATTTAACTTTAATTAATTTAAATTTGCTGGCCACATGTGGCCAGCGGCTACCATATTGGACAGCCCAGCTTTAAATAATCCAGCAAGTAATACAAAAATGTCAGCTCGTGATATCATCTGGAAGACACCATTAGTGGGATGGATCACCATTAAATTTAGGTGCCACCGGGGGACTAAATCAAATGTGGGCTGCAGGAATTCAGCAGATGAATGGAATATAGTGAGTCACAGTGTAGTTTTGCACTGAGCAACCTTATACTAACACAGAAAGTGTGTGATAACAGAGTAGGTAATTTTATGTGGGTTTTCCCAGGACTACTTGGAAACATTGGAAATGTTTTCTGAAGCCAAGCTAGATGGAATTTTCTTCAAAGTTTTGGACCTCCTAACATATTTTAAGAAATTGTTACAGAGCCATCAAAGATTCTCTTTACTGTAGGAATTCAGCCTCTTCCTTCAGATTGGGCAATTTCAAGGATCCTATATAGATTGAGCATCAGTGAGGTCAAACCTCAGTGAATAGCAAATCCTAACTCACCCACATGATGCATCATCACATGCACATTTCAAACACAGCACTAACTCCCTTCCCATGACATCATCCATTCCCATACATCCGTTTATGTCTTGGCAAAGTGGTTTAAAGCTAAACATGAAGCTCCCTTCTTTGACCTCAGGCAAAGAATTCAATTCTCCAATTCTGAAGAGTTTCTACCATTTTGTCACTCAACCTTCAAATCTCTGTTGTCTTTGACAGCTTCCACACTATCTTGCTGCACCCACTCCCCATCTCTATTGATCCAAAGCTGTTCTACCTGTGGCCTAACTCTTTATCTAATTTAGAACTCAAGAAGATCTGGGGCTGAGTCCCATTCATTCCATTTACATTGTGCATGACTTTGAGCTACATAAAGTAGCTACTTAAAGCTTGGAGTCCACATTTTCCCAACACTGAAGAGAGGCTAATTTTGTTTCTGTCATGATATGCTATAGGTAAAAGCATATATACTAGCAGAAAGCTTAATAATTAAGCAGAAATAAATATTAGTCCTTCTTCTCCCTTTCTTTTTTTTTAATCTTTATGTTCTACTACATTCTTTCATTCTGTGCTCTGGTTTACAGACTACATGAAGACAGATTCCCAAATGTATGTCCCCATGCCTGTCCTCTTCTCTCTCCTGGATCTGTATATCCAACTGCTGGCCTGGCATTTCATTTGGATCTTGGAAAAGTATCTCAAACTCTTACCCCAAACCCATCTTGCCCTCAAACTTCGACATCTCAGTAAGTATTCATCTAGTTTTCAGGTCGAAAATGTAAAACATCATTTGGAAGTCTTCCTCTTTTCACATTCCAATTCCAGTTCTTCTCGGTTCCTTTCAGCTTGACTTCTAAAGGATGTCCTAAATCCTTTTGTCACTTCCCTCCACCTCCACTGATAAGAGCCTAGTGCAAACCCAGACCTCTCTTGCCTGTTACAATCTATTCTTCACACAGCAGCACAAACAATCTTTTGAAAACATAACTTGGCCCACATCACTCCACTGCTCAAATCTCTTTACTGTGCTGCTCTTATATTTAAAATAAACTCCTTGGGCGCCTGGGTGGCTCAGTTGGTTAAGCGACTGCCTTCGGCTCAGGTCATGATCCTGGAGACCCGGGATCGGGTCCCGCGTCGGGCTCCCTGCTCGGCGAGGAGCCTGCTTCTCCCTCTGACCCTCCCCCCTCTCAGGTACTCTCTCTCATTCTCGCTCTCTCAGATAAATAGATAAATCTTTAAAAAAAAAAAAATAAAAAAAAATAAAATAAACTCCTTACCATGAACTGCCAAGCTCTACGTGTTCTAACCTGACGATAACTCCAATTTCATCCCTTAGCCTTCTCTACTTCACTCTCTTATGGGTGGCTTTGTGATTCTTCTTGTGTTTCCTCTAACCGTTCAAACTCTGGTTCTCTCTTCCTAGAATACTCTTCCTCTAGATCTTTGGCTTATTCCATCACTTCACTCAGGATACCATGCAAGTGTCACATTCCCAGAGAAGAATGCTGGCTGGCTGAACCTCCACCACTCTCTTTCCTTACTTCTGCTTTTTTTTTTCCCTACCTAGCTTCAGTCAGTGCCCCGCATTGTCATAACAATTTGTTCTTTTGTTTATTGTCTGCTTCCTCTATCAAGATGTAAGAGCAGGGAATTTTCTGTTTCACACTCTGGTAACCCAACAATAAACAGTGCCTGACACTTTGGAGGCACCAGTAAGTGACAGGTTTGCTCCAGCATACCAAGATATTCATCCCTATAACTCTTGGGTTTTGAAGATCAGGAACCGGAAGTTCTCAGAGTGTCTGCCTCTAATAAAGTTGCCTCATCTTTTATTCCAGTGTACCATACACAAATTATCATTATTCATCTATGCTACGGAATGAGAATGTTGAGAAGGACTCGTTTGGATCATATCGATGCCCAAGTTAGAAGCTCCAAAGACATCCCACTGTCAGATTATAATCCACATGCCCTAGAATAACATCCAAGACTTTCCACCATCTGACACAAGATTGTTTTATATTTCACTCTTGCAGTTTCCACCCAAACTCCCTGCTTAGTCAAAAAACAAACACACACTTCCACTTCTGGACCTTGCCGTGTTCTCTGCCTGAATGCCATCCACACCATGCTCCAAGTGTGTGATTTTGATCTGTCTTGTACACTCAGCTCAAATTCCACCTTTTCCATGAAGCTTACCTTGATCTAGCACAATAATATCTAATCTTTTCCTCCATAAACATCCTTAAAACTTCACTTGACTTCTCTCATGGTTTTGACTCTGCCTCATTGTTTTCCACTTATTTGCATAAATGGGTCTCATAACTTTTTCCTACCACGCATATCTAATCAAATTCACCCTTTCTTGCTTTGTCAAAGCTGGGTGTGCAATCTCTTTCATCTGCACCCTAACTCTGGACACTGCCATCATTCTTCAAGCTTCTCTTCTTTGTTCTGGAAGCCAAGGGCAGATCACTAAGTCTCTTGGCTAGTTGGGTGTCCAGTTGAACAGTAAACTACGAGCACCTCCCTCCCCCATTCTTTCTTCTTTTTTTTTTCTTTTTTTCTTTTTTTGTTTCCCATTCTTTCAATTATCCCAAACTTTACTCATCAGTGGATGATCATGCTGGTTCTTTGTTTTTTTAAATATTTTATTTATTTATTTGAGAGGGAAAGAGAGAGACAACAAGTGGTGGGGAGGGGCAGAGGGAGAGAGAGAGAAAGACAGAGAAGCAGATTCCCTGCTGGGCAGGGAGCTTGATGTGGGCCTCGATCCCAGAACCCAGAGATCATGACCTGAGCCAAAGGCAGATGCTTAACCAACTGAGCCCCCCAGGCGCCCCCATGCTGGTTCTTTGAACAGTGCTTCTCAGTATGCCTGCAGCAAATGGCTACTGGGCCTGAAGGCCTAGGATGGGGAAAAATGGCCATCTCTTTCCCTCAGATTTGGCCCTTACCCACCATTCTGAGACAACATGATAAATCATACTCAACATCCCATCCAACAGTATAAAGTGTTTAAGTACCACAACTTCTGACATACTGAAAGTACACAACAAAGCTATGTGCTTATAATAAACACTTTTTAATCTGAATTTTAGCCCACCTGTGTATCATCTGTTCCAATCATATTAATTAGGGTTGTTTGGCAGCCAGCTACAGAATGTTTCTGGACATTCAGGGGGAAAAAATGTATTGAGAGAATAAGAGGAAGCTTATAGAATTGAGGGAGAGGCAAGACAGATAAGCCTTCCAAAGCTAAGTGTTTCCTTAAAGTGTAACATACTTCTCTGACCATCCAAATAGCAACTTGTCTTTCATCAAATCTTATTCACTCCCCTTACCCCAAGCTTTAGACTAAAGTACAGAGTGCCACTCTTATTTTGGCTCCTGCTGTTTGAACTCTAGCCATTTCTCAAAAGAAAATGGCTCTCTGGAGTCTTGAAGGATGATGCACTCATAACATCTGAACACACACCAATCTCTCATATAGCTTCAGGCCTACTTGTGGGCTGCTTCCTCTTCCTGAAACCTCCCTCTCGATGTCAATTTCCTCAATTTCACCCACCAAGGCAGAATTAGCTGACCACATTCACACCCCTGAACTGATGAAAACTGCATGGCTATATCATTTTCAAAGCACTTTTGTACTAGACTGTGGGTGTTAATCATTCATCTAGCTCCCCTATAGACCTTAAGCAGTATTATGGCAAGGGTCTCCTCTTATTTAACTTTGAATCAACAGGCCTAGGTCTTGTAGCACTTAATAAATGTTGGTACATGAATAAATAAGGAAACAAAAAATCATACTTATTTTTGAAAAGCCAGTGGACATAAGAGACCATCTATATGAAATGTTTATACTGACCAACTGTTTAGCTCATAGCTTGGCACACAGTAAACATCTATAGGTAGCATTTATTGTGTTTGCCCTTCTGTGTTAGTCTACTCACGCTGCTATTCCAAAATAAGGTCCATAGTACCTTCCAAGATTCATTCTCCCCTCTTCTGGTAAGAGTACTTTGGTTTTTCTTGGTGAAATAGTTCCCAAACTTTAGCATGCATTGGAATACTCTGGGGACCTTATTAAAATACAGGTCACTAGGCATCACCCTCAAAATCCCTGATTCAGTGGGTCAGTTGTGGGGGTCTCAGAATTTGCACTTCTAGCAAGTTCCCAACTGAGTCTAATGCTGCTGGCCTAGGGACCACATTTTGAGAACTGTGACGTTAGGGAATTTGCCCTTCCATGTTACAGGCCACCTTAGAGGAACTGTCAATCAAAGCACCTTTCTTCCAGTAGCTAAGGGTATGTGGGGTCATGGCAATCCAAGTGGAGGCTTGCAGATCCCACTGGAAATGTTAATATTGAAGATATTAAAGGAAGATCCAACCAAACAGCAATGTCTTTGTCTGGAGAAGGAAGGTCCTGTACACTTGTTCTTGCTTCTCAGATGCCTGGGACTGTTCTTCTGGACCTTAACTCAAAGTGTGATCTAGGGAGAAGCAGGATTTCCTCACCTGAAACTTAGAAATGCAGAATCTCAGGCTCTATCCTTAACCTTCTGTTATCTTACGTAAAAGAAGGGAAGATTCTTCAAGTAGGTAAGTGACCCACCCAACCCTGTGGCCAGCTAGCCTCAGAGTCTCCACTAGAATACAGATGCCCCCAGGCCCAGTAGAACCTCCTGCCATTACTAGGCCTTCGAAAGTATCCTTGATAGGCAAGAAACACACCCAGGTAGAGGTCTTTGGAGTCATTCATCTCTGACTTAACATTTATATTTATTGATAAACTATAGAACCCAGGCTTCCAATCCTTTCATCTTTATAACCATTGACTTATATCCATTGACTTCTTGTCTTCTTGGCCAATGAAGACATGAGAAAGGAAAGGAAGGGATATTTGAGAATGTTAATGAAATAATGAAAATAATCAGTTCCTCCTAAAGCTTAAACCAACTACAGGTGGAAATGCTCCACAGAAAAACATATTTAAATCTGTAGCTATGTCCTTCTATAGCCAATTGATATGCCCACTCATCATCCCTTTATCTTAGAACATTCTTTTCTACTGGCATTACTAGATTAACATTATTAACACTCCAATTTAATAGCCTTCAGTCTAATTATTGGATGCAATTTTCTATGTAAGATAATTCTCAACTTTTAAAGCATTTCTATCTTTGCTAAATGGCTGGAATTTCTCTTCTACACCTGGTGCTTTCTTGGGATATGATCCACACTTATTAAATACATGCTATTCAAGTGCTTCTTGCACTTTTTTTTTTTTTTTTACAAAGGTCTGAGGTGTTACTTTTATAAGTTTGGGTCTATACAAATAGGAGACAAGAATATGTTGGTAGAAAGCCCAAAGTTTTCTAAACGTAGATGAGCACAGATTAAGAAAGCAGTAATTAATTTCCTTTGACCTTGAGCTGAAATTCCTTTCTAAAGCTGTCATAAAGAGAAAGAGGCCAGAGAGGAGAAGTGAGACTGTGTAACAATGCAATTAAACCCTTGTAATGAGGTCGGGCCTTGGACTTGTTGCAACTGATATCATTATAGCAATGAGAAGGCCCTATATGGATGGTAGGATTTTTTTTTTTTAATTCATGCTTTTTTTGTTTAACTCTTTGCCATCAGATATGTACTTCTTTGTAAGGGAAATACACAAGCATTATGTATAAAGAAACACAAATTTACACAATTTTGTCAGAAGAAACGTAGTTGGCTCAAGCAGGTGATCTTTTATATACAAAGCAGGAACGTGTAAGAGTAGCAGAATGAGCTCAAGATTTAGGGTGGAGACAGTCCCGAGTCTCTTGCGCTAAGGCTCTTAATTCACAGGTGTCTCCCTAATAAGCTGAGGCCAAGCACTAGGTCTTAGGACTCTGGTCTTAAGTGTCTTGCTAAGTAGCTGTGTGACCTGAAGCAGGCCCTGAATGTCTCTGAGCCTAGCTCTCTCATTTCATCAAGTGAAAAGAATGCCGTTTTCTGGTTTCTGTCTTTATGTTTTAGTTCATAATTCATGGGAATAAATTTGATGTCAGTCATCCTATTACGAATACATCAGTCTTGTTCTTGCTGCAAATATTTATATCTTTGAGGCTGACTACACTTTTCTAAGACTTCTGGTAGTTCTATTAGTCAGTCAATTGCTGTTATTAAGGGCATGGATGCCTTGGTTCAAAAGCTGCTTTGCCATTAAGCAGTGTGAACCAGGCAAGTTGCTGAATTTTTCTGTTTTCTTTTTTTTTCTTACACATAAAATGGGCACATTAATAGCATTTACTTCATAGGTTTGGTACAAAGAGCCAATGAATTAATGAAGGAAAAGTTCTTTAAAAAAAATGAGAGCACGTAGTAGGGTCTCCATAAGGATTCACTCATTATTATTTATCTAAACAATTCCATTCTTAAAGAATCAAGGAGTGACAGATTTCACTGAACTTCCCAGAGAAAATTCTGTTTCTGGGGTCAGGGCACATGGAAAATATTCTTTTAGATTAGATATGAAAATGCTTTGATTTCTACCTTGTATAATCAATTTGCAAGGTTCTCTTTTGGCTATAAAAACAGAATAGTCAACACTTTAAACTACATATGCCCTTACCTAAAAAAAGGGAAATGTGCAAATCAAATAATTTTATCAACATTGTATAAGTCAGTGAGCATTATGGACTACAAGGACTCGGGAAACATAAATGAGTAAATAATAAAAAAGATGGCATTATGCCTTCCAACTATATATACTCACTTTTCTTATTGCTTACCACTTACCCTCTGGTTTTTCCAGATTTTCAACATCCTCATCTCTGAAGGATTCATGAAGAATGTGAGCGATCTTATAAACCAAACAAAAAAATAATAAAAATAATTGAAAAATTTTAGAACATGGCAAAAATATTTAAAGAAAACAGACATACCTCAAGCACCTAAAGTCATTAGAATACTCAAGTAGAATATGAAAAGTGGTCTCAGAGCTTCCTGACAGACACGAAGTGAAGTCTTACGTTACATGATTCTCATATCTGAGGAAAATGTATGAGTCCCTCCATTTCATCAGTGGCTTATTTTAAAGTTTTTCTTGGTCACTCACCATACGCTCTACACTGTCCTGAGAGCCGTGCACATGAAGAATAAAGTCGAGTCTACACCTGCAAGGAGTTTGCAGTCTTTAGGCAAACACATTCTTGGCTCTGAATTCTAGGATAAATTGGTTCTAACCAGTGGATCTACATTAAAAGTACATTGGATAAAATCATGCATAGAATCTTTAGACAGGATTTTCCAAAAGACATAAAATTTTATTAAAATGTTAGCTAGTGTTACATTGCCTCCCTAGGACATTAAGTCATGACCTCATCAAAACCATTATAATTGCAGTCATAACCAAATATCACAGTATAAAAATCTCCTCTTATCTTCATACCCTATGGAATCATGGCGTTTAGTTAATTCATTCAGCACATACTTCCAGAGACCCTGGAATGTGCCAGGTCCTGGGCTCTGTAGCAAATGAAAACACAGACAGGGTCTTCACTCACATAGAACTAATATATGATAGGTTCACAAAACATCAATGAGTTTCTGGGTCATAACTAATTTTCTAATTTCCTTATTAAGTTGTTTTCAATGATGTGTCAATACAAGAGGTTTCCCTTCTGTTTTCCCCCTCCTTTCAGGAGAAATTCTTTTTTTTTTTTTTTTCCTATCACAAAATTGAGTTTGCTCCATTCTCTTTTAGGAATTTTTTTCCAAGTTGTTTTCATTGATTTGTGTGGCACTCTGGTTGACTTGTTGGGTTCATTTTTATTTTAATTTAGTGTTTAATTTATTTTTAATTAAATAATTAATATTTTACTGTTTCCTTTCAACATTTTTTCTTTTAATATTGTAAGAATATCATTTGGGATATATTCTTCTTCTCTATTTGACATACATTAAAAGCATTTATTTTTTTTCAAGAATGAAATCTTGCCATTTGCAATGACATGGATGGACTGGAGAGTATAAGCTAAGCAAAATAAGTCAAAGACAAATACCATATTTATTGCACTCATATGTGGAATTTAAGAAACAAAACAAATGAGCAAAGGGGAAAAAAGGAGAGAGAGAGAGGGAGAGAGAGAGGGAGAGAGAGAGAAACCAAAAAACAGACTCTTAACTATAGAGAACGAACTAATGGTTACCAGAGGGGAGGTGGGTGGGAGGATGGGTTAAACAGGTAATGGGGATGTAGGAGGGCACTTGTCATGATGAGCACTGAGTGATGTATGAAGTGTTGAATCACTATATTGTACCCCTGAAACTAATATAACAGTATGTTAACTAACTGAACTTAAAAAAAAAAAAAAACTTTTTAAAAATCATTTACTTTTTTTTATTAAAGTATAGTTGACACACACTGTTACATTAGTTTCAGGCATACAACATAGTGATTCAATAACTATAAATTATAGGATGCTCACCACAAGTGTAGCTACCACATGTCACCATACAACATTGCTACAATACCATTGACTATACTCTCTATGCTCTGCATTTGATTCATTCTATAACTAGAAGCCTATATCTCCCACTCCTCTTTGCCCATTTTGCCCATCATTCCAACCCCCTTCCCTCTGGCAACCACTAGTTTGTTCTCTGTATTTATGGGTCTGTTTCTGTTTTTTGTTGTTCTGTCTTATTTTGTTTTTTGGATTCCACATTTAGATTCATTAAGATATTTGTCTTTCTCTGTCTGACTTATCTCACTTAGCATAACATGCTCTAGGTCCATCCATGTTGTCACAAGATCTCATTTTTTCTTATGGCTGAGTAATAGTCCATTATATTTATTTATATATTAATATATCTTCTTTATCCATTCATCTATCAATGGACACTTGGGTTGCTTCCATATCTTGGCTATTGTAAATAATGCTGCCATAAACATAGGGGTGCATGTATCTTTTCAAATTAGTGCTATCATTTTCTTTGGGTAAATGCCCAGTAGTGGAATTACTATATAGTATGGTATTTCTATTTTTAATTTTTTCAGGAACCTCCATACTGTCCTCCACAGTGGTTGTACCAATTTACATTCCCAGAAACAGTGCATGAGGAGAAATTCTTAAGAGGAAACTATTACATCCAAGAATATGGGCAACTTTATAATTCTTAATTTATTAGTACAATTTACAAGTTCACTAAGAATACATAGAAACCTACCATTAACAGAATTGGTTTTCTTTCCATCAATACTGTACCTCATACATAAATTCTCAGTATTTTTAAAAACCTGATTAATATATCCTATTAGGAATTTGTTTTCTTGTGTACTATTTGTTTCTCCTTCTAGAGTCTATGTATTTCTTTTACACTGTTTTACCCCTAGCACTTCACTACTTAGCCTGGAACCCAGTGAGTATACAGTATGTTGTTCTGTGAATGAAGAAGTCCAGCCATCCAGACCACTGCCTCCTGACCTGGGCTACACATTAGAATCACCATCAGAAGCTTTCAAAATCCTATTGCCCAGGCCACATCCCAAATCATTTAGATCAGAATCTCTGAGGCTGTAACCCAGATGTCAGTCTTTTCTTAAAGTTCCCCAAGTGATCCTAATGTGCAACCAAGGCTGAAAATTGCTGCCCTAGAGCCTCACAATTCAAAGTGTGGTCCAAGGACCTCCAGTATTAGCTGGTTAGAAAGGCAGAATCTCAGACTCTATCCAGGCTTAATGATCCCAAAACTGCATTTTAACACAATCTCCAGGTACTCATACCCACTTAAAATCTTCACAAGCATGGCCCTAAATGACTTTTCCAACAATTTTAAACCAACACATCCTGAGACTTCTTAAGACTGTTCCCACTGCTTGGTACTAAAACCACATCATTGCACGGAAGGGTTGGCCTTCTTTATAAGTGAACAGGAAAATACAAGTTAGCAATACTCGAACATGGTTCCCTTAGCCAATCAATTACCTGAATTCCCCCAAAAACTGTAGGTGGGAGAAAAAGCCAGATGGTGACCTCCAAGCTGGGATTGATGGAGTAGGAAGTTCCCCACATAAGGCAAATGTGCCCACTGAATACCAAAGAAGGGTCAGGGCTGGAATTGCCAATGCATAGGTCTGTAAGGAAGGGGCCGACAGGCAGGCAGCTGGGATGGTAAGAATCTAGGGGCATAGCTGACAGAATAAGAGCAATACATGAGTTGGGACCAAATAAATTGGGGCAAGAAAGTCACTCCTGAGCTGAATGGGCAAGAAAGGGAAGGCAGCTTCTAGCTTCTATGAATGGAGAGCAGTAGCAAGTGCGTTGGAGACTGGCCGACTTAGATTTGAATGACAATCCAGCTCTTATAGAGACTGGGAAAGTGATTCAACCTTTGATCCTCTTCTGTAATCTGGGAATAGTAATTCTCACCTCATGGGTATCGTGAACATTAAAAGTGGCAATGCATGTAAAAAGCTCAGTATTGTGCCCAGTCCACAGGAACGTCTCAGTAAATGGAGCCATTATTAAATCTTTTTCACAAACATCTAAAACTGAAAGGAACTGAAAAGATAAAGGTTGTGTTTACTATTTTTTATGCCTTCTCTTTGTTCTTGTCCACAGCAACCTAAGGAGAATTTAGTATTCCTGGAGGTGTTTGGTACACTCTGTTGAATGGCTGAGTGGATTGTATCTTTCAAGATGGCCATGATAAGAGCTCTCGTCTCACACGCTCTTCTACTATGACATTGACGCTCCTCCCGACAAGAGAATAAATCTGTGTGTCCCCACCCTCAGATGTGGGTACTTGTGATTATGGAGCAAGTGATGTTTTATAACTTCCAAGGCTGGGCCATCAAAGGTAATACAGCTCTTGGGATGTTTGTGCATGCAACCCAGATACCATTTGCAAAGAAGTGGAGAAACCACCTGGAAAGGCCACAGGTAGGTGTTCTGGCAGATTCTCCAGCTAAGGCCCAAGCCAGTAGCCAAAATCAACCTCCAGCAAATGTATGAGCAAGCCTTCAGATGATTCAAGCTCTTAGTCTCCAAGTAACTCCTGCCTTTGGGTCTTCCAAACTGAGCCCCAACTCTGTGTCCCCCCAACCTCTCCCCATGCCCTTTGTATGTTCCTGAACCATAGAATTGGTCAGCATAATAAAAGGTTGTTCCTTATGCCACAAAGTTTGGGGGTGATTTGTTACACAGCAGTTGATAACTGCAACACTGTTGTCACAGTATTTTCTCATAGTATTTAGGATTCCTGTTATTCAGTCCTAATGGCCCTCTTTGTGACTGCACTCAGCAATACTTTCTTAGAGGGTACATTTAATTTAATGACAAAGAGAGCCATGAGTCCGATTGTGTTTGGCTGCAAATAAGAAAAACTCAAAACTCAACTAGAATTATTTTCCTTATTATTAAGGAATGCACAAGTAGGTGATTCCATGGATGATATGGTAACTCTATAAACGCATCAGACCCTGGCACCTTCAAATTTCCATTCAGCAATCCTTAATGTGTCTCTTTCATCTGTGTTTGTAAAATGGCTACCGCACCACATGAGTGAGGCACAGTCTCAATGAAGGCAGAAAGAAAGGATGCCTGGGTGGCTCAGTTGTTTAAGCGACTGCCTTCAGCTCAGGTCATGATCCTGTAGTCCCGGGATCGAGTCCCGCATCGGGCTCCCTGCTCGGAAGGGAGTCTGCTTCTCCCTCTGACTCTCCCCCATCTCATGCTCTCTCTCTATCACTATCTGTCTCAATAAGTGGATAAAAATCTTTAAAAAAAAAAAAGAAAGAAAGGATAAGGATCAAAGGCTTAAGACTGACAGCATCTGTCCCTTTATATCTGGGAAATAATAACTTTCATGGGAGTACCACCAATAGACTTCATTCATATCTTCTTAGCCAAAACAGGCATGCCTCTCTGGGCTGCCAAAGGGAATGAGAAATCAATTGCTACCCTGAGCAAAATTGGAGAATCCCGCAGGGAATGGATTAGAAGTAGATAACTAGCAACATATGGCATAACTTTAAAGTAGAAAAATTCAAAAAAGTGTCTCTTGAAGAGTATGAGAATGGGAGGAGGACCATGAAGCTTGTCTGGCTTCATCATGCAGAAGATGGGACCAAAAGTGTGATGTAGACCAAAGATATGGGGGTTGGGGTCAAGGGGTCATAAGTTCAAACTACCACCAGGCCTCTGTTTGACAATTATAAACTGGACACTTTGAGAATAGCTATATAACAAGGTCATTATGAAAATGAAATGAGAAGACCCATATGAAAACACATGACAAAAGTTTAAGCATACAAATCCCCTCTGTCCCACAATTTGCCTCATGTCACCACCCAGAAGGCAAATGAGTCCAAAATCACCTCAGCTTTGCAATTGTCAATGTTTCTTGGGGCTGAACTTCAGAACTTAGAGGAAGCCCCAAGCAGAAAACCCTAGACCTCAGAGGGCTTAAATAAACAAAGAGTGAGGGCCTGCCTGGTATCTTATACCAGATTATTGCTGAGACTGCACATTTTTTTTAACTTCCAAAAGCAAAGGAAGCTTTGTTTAACATCAGGTCAGGCCAGGGTTTACCTCACAGACTGGCTGTTGGACTGAGTCATGTCTCCATTCAAGACAGGAGATTCCTTGGGGCGCCTGGGTGGCTCAGTCGTTAAGCGTCTGCCTTCGGCTCAGGTCATGATCCTAGGGTCCTGGGATCGAACCCCACATCGGGCTCCCTGCTCAGCGGGAAGCCTGCTTCTCCCTCTCCCACTCCCCCTGCTTGTGTTCCCTCTCTCGCTTTGTCTCTCTCTGTCAAATAAATAAATAAAATCTTTAAAAAAAAAAAAAAGACAGGAGATTCCAAAAATAAGAGTCATCTGTGATAAGCACACCTCAGCTATTGGGAGAATTTGAGCTGAGTGCTTTCAGAAGCCAGCCAAACAGAACTAGAAAAGGCAATGGAATGTCCCAAAAGCTTACTTTGGGTGAAGACAAAAATAATAATGACAAGGAAAAAATCTTTGCTCCAGCATGGACTTTTGCGAGTGTGAGAATACAAAAATGTGAAATGATAGACAAACCTGTGAAGCTTCCTGATCCCGATAACACATAGTCTTCCTTCTACTCAAACCACAACCACAGAATAATTCCCACCCTTAAGAGAAAGAGCAGATGACTCGCGATGAATTTAGCAATTCCCAGCGTACAGGGCTGATGGTCGTGTTTCCGGGGTCTCTGCTCCATGTTTGAGATGTGCAGTACCATCACCCCAGGATCGCATTTATTATTTAACACTCTCCCGTGAAAGGTTTCTTTTACATTGCAAATGCCCAGGGTCTTCCTTCCATCTCTCCAGTTGACCCCTTGCCTAAAAACAAGTGATCAAGGCTGAACACCATGATTAGTATTCAGGGAAGTAATGAACGGCTCAGAAATGTAAATGGACAAGGGAAGCACCTTCTATTTTGTAAAATAATTATCCAGCCTAATAATTATTTCCATGACTCTTTTTGATTGATTGGGAAAGGCCAACTGGAAGCTGAGCATTGTCTTTCAGGGCTAAATTCAAGTAGCAGAGTCCCAAAACAGGGTCACCCTTGAAGTGACAGGCCAACAGGGGGATTCTATTTTGACGTGGGGAGGCTGATTTACACAACGTTCGTCAGCACTTCCAGCTTTCTCTTCACGGATGAAGAATTACAACTCGGTGAGGGCCAGGGTAGAGCCTGCCTCCTTCCAAGTTATAATTTTCAGAGCCAGATTATCTTGCAAATTCCTAAAGAGACGGTTCTCCTGCTCACTGCACTCTCCCTGCAGACTCGGCGTGAAGAATTTTTTTCGTGGGGGAGAAGATAGTTTTAAACATTCAATATTCATTTTTCATACCTTCACATTCAGGTCTCTGGAAAAGTACAAAACAGCAGTGTTTATATGTTGTTGTTGTTGTTGTTTTCTTGCACCCAGACTGAGCATGCTCAAACTGCTTTGTGATTTGTGATTTGTGTGTGTGTGTATGTGTGTGTGTGATTTTTACTTAGAAGTAAAAGTTTCACTTTTGATTTCTATAATAAACCAGAACTAGATTTTTTTCTTTTTAGGAAATAAGAAACAGTCATACAATTATGAAAGTAATAGAGTGTCCTTGACTAAGTCAGCAATTATGTCAAAACTCATTTTTTCAAAACCTTTGGTATCAGGTAAGATTACCAATTAAGTTATGGTGTGTTTCCCCACTCCAGCGAAGGTTGAGGAGGTGGGGGTGCTGACACTGCTCTATTATTGTGGTCCTGAGGAGCCCCACAGTAGTGACAGGGGCCAGGATGGTAAATTTGGTGTTTTCACTTCAATTGCCGCACTTTGAAAGCTTCCCAAGCTTACCACCTTCTGTGAAAGCCTTTCCTATAATCTCCAGTTGAGGTCATTCAAGCTTTCCTTCCCAACTCCGTATTCTACTTTTCCTACTTAAGTTATAATTTTATGACACTCCCATCATCAGAGCCTATGGAATTACTTGGCATTACTTCACATCATAGCCCACCGTAACAGAGCATTTACGAGGTGCCAAATAATTCAGCAGGAACCAAGGAGAGAACAACAAACAAGACCAGGTACCATCTGTGTTCTCAAGAAGCTTATAGTCTATTGGGGGAAGCAGACAAAAAAAACAGGTAAACAAACAAATAAATAAAACAATTACCAACGAGCTCCAGTAGGCATAACATGAAGTGCTTTAACAGATATCAATGGTAACCAATAAGATATTAATGAATATACAATTAAGACATAGATGACACATTTTTTTATATACATGATATCGAGTGAAACCAGTGATCATATTCTGTAGATCTTGCCTGGGACTCATCCAGCCCCTGTTGGCATGGATGGATTTTCTGGGTTGTGCTGTACTTCTTGAGTTTCTTGCATCTTAGCTTATATTCGGCTGTGAGCAGCTCTTATAATGGAGGAGGGGCCTCTGACAGCCGGTTGAGCGAAACCTCTCTATCAGGATAGCAGTTGGTGTATTATTTGATGGGTTTAACTCTTGCCCCCAATATCTTGCCGTGCTCCCGACTGTCATTCATTTTTCATGTGTCTTGCTTGTCCTCGTTGATTTCACTGTCTTCCTTATTCGAACTCAGTACTTCCGTGTCGTTATTCCAACAGTGTTTTCCTCCCCTTCTCATTTCCAATTGTTTTTCTTTTCTCTCTTTTTTTTTTTCTTTTCAATATTCTCCATCCATTTTCATCTAAGAATTTCATTTCCAGCTCGGAGTCTATTTGAACTCTACTCTTAACGTTTCATTTGCATTTCATCTCTGGTTCTTCTGAGCTTTCTCATATGATTCAGACATTTTTAGATGATGTCCCAAAACTTTTAAGACTGTGAGTTAATAAGTGCTTGCAATGCATAAAATTCCTCAATTAAGAAAATTAACTCTTGTAAATGCATAAAAAATACTAATGCATTGCATTAGATACCAAATAGATGATACTTCCTTAATGTCACCCTAAGCTTAATTTTAAAATACTAAGTAAATAAATGCTCTTAAATGCCTATAATTTAGGTAAATAGTACCTTCTTGCCTGTCTGCAAGTTAATGTCAACATTTAGAAATTACCATAACTGGTTTCTCCAGATCATTAGGTGCTATGCATTCATAGGCTGGGTGGTGATTCTCAACTCTGACAGTGCATTACAGTCACCTAATTTAAAACACGACACTCATTCTCCACTCCAGAGAAATCAAATAAGAATATCTATGCATGAGTCTTCGGCAATGGTATTTTGTGAAAGTTCCCCAAGTGATCTTCATGTGCGGGCAAGATGAAAACTACAAAAACAAAAACAAAAACCTAAAAACCTAAAAAGCCAAGAAACAGAAGCTCAATCACCAAGAAATGTGTAGCTTTATTCTAGGTCCGGTATAGGGTTGGGGGCAGGGGTGAGCAGCAGGTGCATCACTTATGTGCTCTTCCTGATAAACGGGTTCATAATAGCTTAAAATTCTATTATTTAAAAAATATTTCTTAATCGGACGGGGAGACGAACCATGAGAGACAATGGACTCTGAAAAACAAACTGAGCATTCTAGAGGGGAGGGGGTTGGGAGGATGGGTTAGTCTGGTGATGGGTATTAAAGAGGGCACATTCTGCATGGAGCACTGGGTGTTATGCACAAACAATGAATCATGGAACACTTCGTCTAAAACTAATGATGTAATGTATGGGGATTAACATAAGAATAAAAAATTTAAAAAATACTTCTTGATTCCTTTCCCTGTACAAAGCTCAGGGCTAGATGCCACAAGAAAACAGAAATAAAAATGACATGGTTGTTCTCTCTCTTATTTTTTTAAGTTGTTTTAAGAGAGACAGAGAAACAATTAACTCTAATTTAAGGGGAAGGTGTGGCCAAATCCTCTGATTAGAATGTGTGAGCTTTACATTTTCTTTTGGGAACTTTTGGGGTTTTAGTATGCAAAGGTTGCCTTTACACAGTCTTACAATGTTGTTCTGATCTTCCAAAACTGTGCTCACTTTTGCTTATTTGATGGGTTAGAGTCTCCCAATTTAATTCTCTTTACATTTTACCCAGATTTTCTTTTCTTCTTCTCTCTCTCTCTTTCTGTTTGTCTCTCTGTCTCTTTGTCTCAATACAATGTTATTCGGGCCTGAAGGTTCATATTATTATATCTTCATTGTGATTTTTCCTGTTATCTTGGCCTTCTTTCTATTCTCCTCTCGATCCCTCCCCCTAAGAGTTGTATTCTGGCATTAAAATCGTAGCCTTTGTTGCTTTTGTATTTTTCCACATGTATTTTTGTCTTCCTTTTTTGTTGTTGTTGCTACCATGTTGTGTGTTTCTCGTAAATACCTCATAGCTGAACTCCACTTTTAATCTAACCTGAGGCCTGGTTCATATAACAAATTACAATCCATTTACAAGTGTGGGTCATAACAGATACGTTCGGTCTTATTTCTATCAGTAGATGTGGCCCACCTGTCCCGTGGAATACTCTTCACCTGAATATACCAGTGTAGGCTCTCTGGATAAAATTACAGCTCTGGTATGTTGGATTCTACTTCCAGAAGAGAAGAACGACATGGATAGTATTCGAATTAGGATCAGGTGCAGATAATATTTGGAACCAGCCCCTCCTTCCCTGAGGCCCTTTGCCATTTGGGGGGGTTCTCCTATCCTCTGTGACTCTGTCATGGCTGCCAATGCAATGCCCTCCCCACTATACCCATACTTGCCAATTCCCTTCCCCACACACTGCCCACTGTTTCCTCCTCCTTCCCCTCTCTCCCATAACTCCTACTCTGAACTGACCTTGAAAGCAAGTGCATTCTCACTGATGGGTCGGTCACTTCAGTCCCCACTCAAACTTCCTGGGTAGCAGGCCATTGATTCTGTGGAAGGTGTCAGGTAGTATGGGGCAGAAATTTTTCAGTCCAAGGTCTTTTCCATTGGAAAAAGGGGAAGCTGGAACCCACAATCTTAAGGACTCAAAGACTCTTCCAAAAGGCCTTAGGAAACCTCACTTAACAACCCAGTCTCCCATTTCTGTCCTGGGGGGTCGGGGGGGAGGCATAAATGCTTTCTCTTGGGCATCAAGTCTGTTGTGCTCTTAAAGGAGATTGAGGGAATTCCAACATTTCCCACCTTCATGCTTCCTGGTAGACATTGTGACCACTAGCTCCAATCCAGGGCTCCAGCTCCTAGAAATATTTGTCCATTGGCACCTGGCTTCTCCCTGTAACTGAACTTCTGCGGTCCCCAGCTTCTGAGCACACTGATGTCACTATGGACTGCAGGCTTCGGGCTTACTCCGATATGGGTTCAAACCCACACCTTGACAAGTGTGGTCTCCAGGACCTTGAGCAATTACTTAGAAGCCATAGGTCTTAGTTTCTTCATCGCTAAAGTTAGAATAAAGTGTGTGCCCTCCTATGTTGTGTTGAGGTGAAATGAAAGAATTCGGGCAAAAGACCAAGTCTCCTGCCTGACTCAGTGTTCACTATGATTACAGGGTGATCATGAGAATGCAATGGTCCTCAATTTTCTATAGTGACCAAATGACCGTGCTATCTAAATAAACTTCACACAAACAACATGGAAATGAACATTGATTTTATTTTTTTTTTAAGATTTATTTATTTATTTTAGAGAGAAAGCAGGGGGGAGAGGCAGGGGGAGAGTGAGACAGAGAATCTCAAGTAGACTCCCTGCTTAGAGTGGAGCCTGACTTGGGGCTGGATCTCACAACCCTGAGCTCATGATCTGAGCTGAAGTCAATAGTCAGAATCTTAACCAACTGAGCCACCAAGGCACCCCTGATTTTACTTTTTTAACAGACTTTATTTGATTAAAAATATTTAAAATCTTGGGGCTCTCTCTCTCTGTCAAATAAATAAATAAAATCTTAAAAAAATATTTAAGATCTATAAGCATTACATCATATCATAAAGTACTCCAGAACCAAGAGAATAATCTAAGACACTGCAAAACAGGGTTGAGAGCTAGAGCTTACTTTCGCTACAAAGGCCATTATTTGAAAATTTGCTTTTATTTTTTTTTTTAATTTTTTTATTCTTATGTTAATCCCCTTACATTACAACATTAGTTTTAGATGAAGTGTTCCATGATTCATTGTTTGTGCACAACACCCAGTGCTCCATGCAGAATGTGCCCTCCCAAATACCCAACACCAGGCCAACCCATCCTCCCACCCCCCTCCCCTCCAGAACCCTGTTTGTTTTTCAGAGTCCATCATCTCTCATGGTTCGTCTACCCCTCCGATTTCCCCCGCTTCATTCTTCCCCTCCCGCTACCTTCTTCTTCTTCTTCTTCTTCTTTTTTTTTTTCTTAACATATATTGCATTATTTGTTTCAGAGGTACAGATCTGAGATTCAACAGTCTTGCACAATTCACAGCGCTTACCAGAGCACATACCCTCCCCAGTGTCTATCACCCAGTCCCCCCATCCCTCCCACCCCACCCCCCACTCCAACAACACTCAGTTTCCTGCGATTAAGAATTCCTCATATCAGTGAGATCATATGATACATGTCTTTCTCTGTTTGACTTATTTCACTCAACATAATACCCTCCAGTTCCATCCACGTCATTGCAAATGGCAAGATCTCATTCCTTTTGATGGCTGCATAATATTCCATTGTATATATATACCACCTCTTCTTTATCCATTCATCTGTCGATGGACATCTTGGCTCTTTCCACAGTTTGGCTATTGTGGACATTGCTGCTATAAACATCGGGGTGCATGTACCCCTTCGGATCCCTACTTTTGTATCTTTGGGGTAAATACCCAGTAGTGCAATTGCTGGATCATATGGTAGCTCTATTTTCAACTTTTTGAGGAACCTCCATACAGTTTTCCAGAGTGGCTGAACCAGTTTGCATTCCCACCAACAGTGTAGGAGGGTTCCCCTTTCTCCGCATCCCCGCCAACATCTGTCGTTTCCTGACTTGTTAATTTTAGCCATTCTGACTGGTGTGAGGTGATATCTCATTGAGGTTTTGATTTGGATTTCCCTGATGCCGAGCGATATTGAGCACTTTTTCATGTGTCTGTTGGCCATTTGGATGTCTTCTTTGGAAAAATGTCTGTTCATGTCTTCTGCCCATTTCTTAATTGGATTCTTTGTTCTTTGGGTGTTGAGTTTGATGAGTTCTTTATAGATTTTGGATACTAGCCCTTTATCTGATATGTCATTTGCAAATATCTTCTCCCATTCTGTCGGTTGTCTTTTGGTTTTGTTAACTGTTTCCTTTGCTTTGCAAAAGCTTTTTATCTTGATGAAGTCCCAATAGTTCATTTTTGCCCTTGCTTCCCTTACCTTTGGCGATGTTTCTAGGAAGAAGTTGCTTCGGCTGAGGTCAAAGAGGTTGTTGCCTGTGTTCTCCTTTAGGATTTCGATGGACTCCTGTCTCACATTGAGGTCTTTCAACCATTTGGAGTCTATTTTTGTGTGTGGTGTAAGGAAGTGGTCCAGTTTCATTCTTCTGCATGTGTCTAACCAATTTTCCCAACACCATTTGTTGAAGAGACTGTCTTTGTTCCACTGGACATTCTTTCCTACTTTGTCGAAGATTAGTTGACCATAGAGTTGAGGGTCCATTTCTGGGCTCTCTATTATGTTCCATTGATCTATGTGTCTGTTTTTGTGCCAGTACCATGCTGTCTTGATGATGACAGCTTTGTAATAGAGCTGGAAGTCCGGAATTGTGATGCCACCGGCTTTGCTTTTCTTTTTCAATATTCCTCTGGCTATGCGAGGTCTTTTCTGGTTCCATACAAATTTTAGGATTATTTGTTCCATTTCTTTGAAAAAAGTGGATGGTATTTTGATGGGGATTGCATTGAATGTGTAGATTGCTCTAGGTAGCATTGACATCTTCACAATATTTGTTCTTCCAATCCATGAGCATGGAACGTTTTTCCATTTCTTTGTGTCTTCCTCAATTTCTTTCATGAGTATTTTATAGTTTTCTGAGTACAGATCCTTTGTCTCTTTGGTTAGATTTATTCCTAGGTATCTTATGGTTTTGGGTGCAATTGTAAATGGGATCGACTCCTTAATTTCTCTTTCTTCTGTCTTGTTGTTGGTGTATAGGAATGCCACTGACTTCTGTGCATTGATTTTATATCCTGCCACTTTACTGAATTCCTGTATGAGATCTAGCAGTTTTGGGGTGGAGTCTTTTGGGTTTTCCACATAAAGTATCATATCATCTGCAAAGAGTGAGAGTTTGACTTCTTCTTTGCCAATTTGGATGCCTTTGATTTCTTTTTGTTGTCTAATTGCTGTGGCTAGGACTTCCAATACTATGTTGAATAGCAGTGGTGATAGTGGACATCCCTGCCGCGTTCCTGACCTTAGGGGGAAAGCTCTCAGTTTTTCCCCATTAAGAATAATATTTGCTGTAGGTTTTTCATAGATGGCTTTTATGATATTGAGGTATGTACCCTCTATCCCTATACTCTGAAGAGTTTTGATCAAGAAAGGATGCTGTACTTTGTCAAAAGCTTTTTCTGCATCTATTGAGAGGATCATATGATTCTTGTTCTTTCCTTTGGTAATGTACTGTATCACATTGATTGATTTGCGGATGTTGAACCAACCTTGCAGCCCAGGGATAAATCCCACTTGGTCATGGTGAATAATCCTTTTAATGTACTGTTGGATCCTATTGGCTAGTATTTTGGTGAGAATTTTTGCATCCATGTTCATCAGGGATATTGGTCTGTAATTCTCCTTTTTGATGGGGTCTTTGTCTGGTTTGGGGATCAAGGTAATGCTGGCCTCATAAAATGAGTTTGGAAGTTTTCCTTCCGTTTCGATTTTTTGGAACAGTTTCAGAAGAATAGGTATTAATTCTTCTTGAAATGTTTGGTAGAATTCCCCTGGGAAGCCATCTGGCCCTGGGCTTTTTTTGGGGGGGAGATTTTTGATGACTGCTTCAATTTCCTTAGTGGTTATAGGTCTGTTCAGGTTTTCTATTTCATCCTGGTTCAGTTTTGGTAGTTGATACATCTCTAGGAATGCATCCATCTCTTCCAGGTTATCTAATTTGCTGGCATAGAGTTGCTCATAATATGTTCTTATAATTGTTTGTATTTCTTTGGTGTTGGTGGTGATCTCTCCTCTTTCATTCATGATTTTGTTGATTTGGGTCATTTCTCTTCTCTTTTTGATAAGTCTGGCCAGGGGTTTATCAATCTTGTTAATTCTTTCAAAGAACCAGCTCCTAGTTTCGTTGATCTGTTCTACTGTTCTTTTAGTTTCTATTTCATTGATTTCTGCTCTGATCTTTATGATTTCTCTTCTCCTGCTGGGTTTAGGCTTTATTTGCTGTTCTTTCTCCAGCTCCTTTAGGTGTAGGGTTAGGTTGTGTACTTGAGACCTTTCTTGTTTCTTGAGAAAGGCTTGTATTGCTATATACTTTCCTCATAGGACTGCCTTTGCTGCATCCCAAAGATTTTGAACAGTTGTGTTTTCATTTTCATTGGTTTCCATGTATTTTTTTAATTCTTCTTTAATTTCCTGGTTGACCCATTCATTCTTCAGTAGGATGCTCTTTAGCCTCCATGTATTTGAGTTCTTTCCGACTTTCCTCTTGGGATTGAGTTCTAGTTTCAAAGCATTGTGGTCTGAAAATAGGCAGGGAATGATCCCAATCTTTTGGTACCGGTTGAGACATGATTTATGACCTAGGATGTGATCGATTCTGGAGAATGTTCCATGGGCACTAGAGAAGAATGTGTATTCTGTTGCTTTGGGGTGGAATGTTCTGAATATGTCTGTGAAGTCCATTTGGTCCAGTGTGTCATTTAAAGTCTTTATTTCCTTGTTGATCTTTTGCTTAGATGATCTGTCCATTTCAGTGAGGGGGATGTTAAAGTCCCCCACTATTATTGTATTGTTGTCGATGTGTTTCTTTGCTTTTGTTATTAATTGCCTTATATAATTGGCTGCTCCCATGTTAGGGGCATAGATATTTACAATTGTTAGATCTTCTTGTTGGATAGATCCTTTAAGTATGATATAGTGTCCTTCCTCATCTCTTATTACAGTCTTTGGTTTAAAATCTAATTTGTCTGATATAAGGATTGCCACCCCAGCTTTCTTTTGGTGTCCATTAGCATGGTAAATGGTTTTCCACCCACTCACTTTCAATCTGGGGGTGTCTTTGGGTCTAAAATGAGTCTCTTGCAGACAGCATATCAATGGGGCTTGTTTTTTAATCCAGTCTGATAGCCTATGTCTTGTGATTGGGGCATTTAGCCCATTTACATTCAAGGTAACTATTGAAAGATAGGAATTTAGTGCCATTGTATTGCCTGTAAGGTGACTGTTACCGTATATTGTCTGTGTTCCTTTCTGGTCTATGTTGCTTTTAGGGTCTCTCTTTGCTTAGAGGACCCCTTTCAAGATTTCCTGTAGGGCTGGTTTTGTGTTTGCAAATTCCTTTAGTTTTTGTTTGTCCTGGAAGCTTTTTATCTCTCCTTCAATTTTCAATGACAGCCTAGCTGGATAGAGTATTCTTGGCTGCATATTTTTCTCATTTAGTGCTCTGAATATATCCTGCCAGTCCTTTCTGGCCTGCCAGGTCTCTGTGGATAGGTCTGTTGCCAATCTAATGTTTCTACCATTGTAGGTTACATATCTCTTCTCCCGAGCTGCTTTCAGGATTTTCTCTTTGTCTATGAGACTCGTAAGTTTCACTATTAGATGTCGGGGAGTTGACCTATTTTTATTGATTTTGAGAGGGGTTCTCTGTGCTTCCTGGATTTTCATGCCTGTTTCCTTCCCCAAATTAGGGAAGTTCTCTGCTATAATTTGCTCCATTATACCTTCTGCCCCTCTCTCTCTTTCTTCTTCTTCTGGGATCCCAATTATTGTAATGTTGTTTCATCTTATGGTATCGCTTAGCTCTCGAATTCTGCCCTCATGATCCAGTAGTTGTTTATCTCTCTTTTTCTCAGCTTCTTTATTTTCCATCATTTCATCTTCTATATTACTGATTCTCTCTTCTGCCTCATTTATTCTAGCAGTTAGCACCCCCATTTTTGATTGCACCTCATTAATAGCCTTTTTGATTTCTACTTGGTTGGATTTTAGCTCTTTTACTTCTCCAGAAAGAGTTTCTCTAATAACTTCCATATTTTTTTCAAGCCCAGCTAGTATCTTTAAAGTGATGATTCTGAACTCTAGATCTGACATCGTACTAATGTCCGTATTGAGTAGGTCCCTGGCAGTCGGTACTGCCTCTTGTTCTTTTTGTTGAGGTGATTTTTTCCGTCTCGTCATTTTGTGCAGAGGAGAATAGATTAATGAGAGAACAAAATGCTAGCAGAGTAACCACGTCCCCAGAAAATATACTCTAAACAAATCAGAAAAGACCTTCCAGAAAGTGGTCGCTTTTCTGATGAGAGAGTTGTTGCTCTTCTTTTCTTCGATCTCCTGTTGGGTTTGTAGGTGTTCAGAATGGTTTGATCCCTATCCAGCTGAATTCCTGAGAGGAGACGAAATCCAGGTCTCCTACTCCTCCGCCATCTTGCTCCGCCCCCTCTGAAAATTTGCTTTTAAAATTGGGCAAGGCTGTGGCGGGGGAGGGCAGATAATTCAATGAGTTTTAAGCAGTTTAATAAAATTGGAAATAAATCCAGTAGATGTGAATTTTCAAGATACTGCATCAGGACAAGGCTGAAAACATCTGAAAGAAAGGGAAATTTCAAGGAACTTTAACCTCAAATAGGATAAATACACAGAGAATGGCTAAAGCTGGAAGAAAGGCAGGCCTGAGCTGACGGAGCAGTCCTACAAACTTACCACTAAAAGAGGAAGTGTGATTTCCTACAGGGCACATCTACTTCAGGAACACAATTAGAAACACCAGCGTAATAGATTTTTCCTCACAAATTGGTAGAGAAGTGGATCTATTTCTCACCCGACAGCTCGATTAAAGCAGTTCCTCCACATCTAAACTTTTCATCTAAACAAACCTAGGTGTTGGATGTTTTAGTCTAATGTTATATTTAAATCAATAGGTAAACATAAAAGATTTCACACAGGAAGCTACATTATTCACTCTCTTGTCATTCGTCACTTGATAAGGCCAAGAGGGACGGCGACTGGGAGGAACAGTTTATTTTTTAATGCTTGTGATATTTTTGTGCTGCTCTTTCTACACTCCCAGTTTTCAAAGTTGTGTCGTTGAGAAGCAACATCTTATCAGATGGGCCCAAACCCAGAGCCTTAGGTAACAATGAAATGACAGGTGTCGCTCAAATGCTTTGCAAGTTATAATCAGTACAGAAGTTAAATAATATATCAAACTGTGTCCAGCCGCTCCCCCAACCTCAACTTTATTTTTTTTTTCTAATTCTGGAGTGGTGTGTGGATGCTTTGTAACTGGTGCCGAGATTTTTTTCCCCCCTCTCCCCGCTTCATTGCCAAGGATATCATTATGAGATTCTGCAGTAACAAGCATTCTTCTGTTCAAATTTATATCAATTAGTTTAGGACAGTAATTCAATTGGACGGCCCACTGGATTTTGAAAGACTCGCGACCATGTCAAAGTGACAACCTTTTTCCTTCTCTCTCAGCCAAAAGCAATTTTTTAACAAGGAGCCCTGGAAAGAAATGCTGGTTTAATAATTAGTTATTGATCATGGCCAATACCATGGCAAACACCATTGGATTAGTCAGAAACCAGCAAATCAGGACATGGGAGTCTCCCTTGTCAAGATTATGCAGCAGGGAGGGGGAAAAGAAAGCAGAGAACTGACAGAATAAGAGATCAAAAATAGCTTAATTAGGTAGGTTTCATCTTTGATAGAGATTCTTTGCATTTTCAAAAGCAGAAATAAAATCTTCAACCTGGGTAGGTTCAAAGCCGAAGTATCAAAAACAATAGTATTAATACAGAACAACTTCATAATGTATCTCCACTAAAAATACTGCAAAACACCAGAAATGAGTTAAGCGGGCTTGGAGACCCTCTAAATTTGCTTTGAAACAACCCAATGCGAAGTTATTTTGATAAATTAACCCTGCTTTGGCCAGCATTTTTGCCTCGCTAAGATACCATTAACCCCCATGCCCTGAAATGCCCATTAGAAACAATTTGGATACACTCACAAGGAGACCATAACAATTATAGACAGTAGCTTTAAAAGTATAATTGACTTTTCTGAGCACTAATTTAGGCATCATTTTAGGGCTGCATAAAAATCTCCACATATGAACCACTTAATGGAAGGGGAAAACTTAAAAGAATGATTTTATTGTCCTTTGGGAGGGGGGGGAACGTTTCCATTAGTTGTACAATTTCTTCCAAGAATAGAGAAAAAAAAAGAAAATGCATAGCAAGGTGACAACGAAGTCACAACTTCTAGCTAGTTTGAAGGTGGGTAGGTCCAGTCTTTGTGGCTGACAAGCAAGAGTGGAGGGCCTGCTATGCTCCATCTTTAATGAGGGGTTTTTAAGAATCAATCAGATCTATGACAAATTAGCTATAATATAGAAATACTCCTAAAAATAACATTATTTTAGATAAATATGTGGATACAAAGCAGGTGAATCAAATCACTCAGTCCAGCTTTATGGTTTTATCTTTTGGGGAGTTACATTTTCCCCAGAATAAAAAAACACATATCCCCTAATTTTGAATATCCAATTTCAAGTGGTTCTGATGATTCCAGAGAGTATAATTATACCCAAGTGTTGAAACTATTCTGAGTCAATATAAGAAAGAGATATGCGACATTTAGCTTGTTGTCACCAAATGCAGTTATGCCCTAAGAATCAGTCATTTCCCTATTACAAAAGCTGCTCAGACCAAATCTGGACAATGATTTGATTGGGACGTTAGTGGGAAGGAGCAAATCCCTGAGATTATTCATAGTCTTGTTTCAATGTATCTCCTGGCTTCTAGCTGATATCAGATTCTCTGACATAAGAACTGTCCATCTCTAGAAGTATGACAATCTCCTGCAGTTCTTAGAACTCACAGCAAGTACAATGATCCAGTTTACCACCTCACTTTTTTGTGTCAACCTGACCATTCAATATTTAAAAGAAATTATTGGGGCATCTGGGTGGCTTAATCGGTTGAGCATCTGCCTTCCACTCAGTCATGATCCCAGGGTCCTGAGATAAATCGAGTCCCACGTCTGGCTCCCTGCTCAGTGGGAGTCTGCTTCTCCCTCTGCCCCTCCCCCCTGCTTATGCTCTCTCTTTCTCTCTCTCTCATTCTCTCTCTCTCAAAAAAAACAAAAAATTAAAAAAAATAAAAGAATATATTGGTCATTGAAAGGCTGATGTATATTGCTATTTAATATTAATTGTATCTTCTCAAGAAAAGTAGCTCAGCATCATGTGTGTGTGCATAAGAATTTTTTTAAAAAATCAAATTAAAAAAAAGTAACTACCATATATGAAGAGCCCCGGATTTCGAACAAAGTGAGTGCTCTAGTCTTGGTTTGATCTTTAATGAGCTGGCTGACCTTGGACACACTGCATCAACTCTCTGGTCTTCATTCTCATCTATGAAAGGAGTATGTTGTCTTTTTTTTTTTTTTTTAAGATTTTATTTATTTATTTGACACAGAGAGATAGCGAGAGCAGTAACACAAGCAGGGGGAATGGGAGAGGGAGAAGCAGGCTTCTTGCCGAGCAGGGAGCCCGATGTGGGACTCGATCCCAGGACCCTGGGATCATGACCTGAGCCAAAGGCAGACGCTTAACGACTGAGCCACCGAGGCGCCCGAGTATGTTGTCTTAAATCCTCCCTATTCATAGTGTGGTCCATGGATGAACAATGAACAGCATTGGTCTCACCTGGGAGCTCATTAAAAATGCAGAATCTTGGGTCCCTGGTCAGACCAACTGAATGGGAATCTGCATTTTAACAACATCCTCCAGGGAGAAGCTCTGGCCTAAAGGACTTTTAAGATCATTTCCAGTCCTGTTATGGATGGCAAGAGGGAGACAAACTGCTTCCATTTAAAAGGACAGCCCAACACCTCTCTATTGGGTCTGCGTGTGTTTATTCACTTTCAAATGGTTAGCTTCTTTACCACATGGATGCCCTCAGCCTGTAGGGCACATGTTTAGCTTCGTGTTTAGGTAAACAAACGTGCTGTCGAATGCTTTGAGATGGAGCAAAACAGGCTGAGGACCCTCGTTCTGCTGCACTGTGGGTCTGACTCCAAAGTTCTCCGCTGGGCGTCATGGTGCAAAGAGTTAAAACCTCTTTACTGCAAGAGTTCACCTCAGCTTGCATCCAAACTAGGAAAGTACAAGAAATAAATAATCTTATCTTTGTTTTTTTTTCCCTGGCATCACCTGATCTGTCAAGTGTGTCTTTAGTAGGTCTCTGCCAAGCTGACAGATCCCCCCCCCATATCCGGATGGGTAGGGACAGACACCCCACCCCTCGGAAGATTCACTTCCAGTAACTGCTGAGGTGCGAGCAGAGAAGGAACAATAGAAGGCTGTCAAGCCCGACAGCCAGCCCTGGATGTACGAGCGCCGAGCTGACAGCAAGGGCCTCAGAGGGTAAACTGCTTTGCTGGAACTAATTAAACAGATGAAATTATTACATGAATATGCAGATGTTGTTTACATTTTACCATATGGTATTATTTCAGGTAATAACTCGCAGGAGAATCCCTTCCTCTCATCAAGAGGAACTGGGTTGAAAAGAAGGCCCCACGTGTCACCTTTCAGTTGCTCGGCAGGCACTGAACGGTGCTCTGAGCGGTGGGGAGCGCGCAGCCTGGATCCCCGCCGCTCCTCGCGACCAAGCGGAGGCTCCCCTCGGAAGTGATGGCGGAGGCGGGGGCAGGGGCGGGGGCTGCTTTAGCCCGACTGGGAGAGCCGCAGCGGCCCCCCAGCCTGCAAGTCGCAGGGAGGAGCCCACAGACTCATCATCGCACACCACAGGATCTAGCGTTTCCTCCAAGACACGGGAACATGGCTGCAAAGCGAGGCAGCGGATTTGTCAACGAATACGTCCGAACCCAACCATCCACATGAGTCTCGCGCCCCCCAAAGGTGGGACCGTCGGAGGAGACGGTGCCCTTGGCCATGGAGGCTGAGCGCTCGCTGAGATACCCTATGGGAGAGCCGGTTCAGCAACCCCAAACAGAACCCATTCCCGCCCCTCGACCCACCCTTCTTCCTTGTTCCTTCCATGTCCCTGGTGACGCATGAACATGGACCAGGGGCCAATCCACCTCCGACCTCTTCGGACCCCTTATCACCCACATCCAACTAATCACCCATCACCTGCACGTTTTGCCCCCCAAATGATCCTCCTATGTTCTCACCCCCTCCTCGTGTCCCACCGCACGTGCCCCTCCTCAGTCCTCCAGCCTTTGTCACTGACCTACCTCGGCATCCTTCTTCGTACTTCCTCCTTTGCTCACTCTCCGCCATCCTCCTTCCACCCTTGGCTCCGAATCATTTCTAACATCCAAATGGGATCAGGCCTCTCTGCCTGGCTTGTCGCTGTGGGTCAGCCACTGACCAGTCCCAAGCCAAACTCGCACACCTGCTCTACAAGGCGGTGCCTATTCTATATTCTCCCCATTTTAAATGTTTCAGTTTTCATACCAGGCTGTTTCCTGGGCTGTCCCTTTTACCTGGAACATTTCCCCACTCTCCCCGCCCCCTCCTAGCTAAGGGCTAATCATTCTTTTATGTTTGCGTTGGGATCCGTTGTAATGATTGTTATTATTTTAAAGAAAACATGATCATCTCATCTGCTCCCCCTAAAACCCTGCATTATTTACTCCTTTGAGATAATCGGGCCAAAGAGCCTTCTCTGAATTTATCCACACCTTTCCCATGCTCACATCAAACATATGCAAACATATATATACACATATAAAATCTTTTTTACAGGCTTGGGATCCCATTATTCATGCTACTCTGCAACTGGCTCATGTCACTTAACAATGTCATGGACATTATCTAGATCAAAAGATAGAAGTAGAACACATTCTTTTTAATGCTGCAAAATTTTCCATGCTGCACGTACACCATCAGTTACTAAACCATTTTGCTATTACTGAATATTCAGGACTCTTCCTTTTCTTTACCTTCTTTCTCCTTTCCTCCTATTTTTTCTTCCTTTGCAAGTAAAAGTAATACAATTACAAATTTTCTTGTATGTAAGTCCTTCCATACTGATGCCTTTATTTCAAAAGAAGAGGTTTCCCGAAGAGGGTCTGTGGAGTCTAAAGACACATGTGGTTTTAAATTTAATAGGTATTTCCAGATTGCTTCCCAAAAATGTTGCAATAATCTATACTTCATTCAGCAATATACAAGAGTGCCCATTTGCCATCGTCCTTGATCAGTGTTATCTGTTACTACTTTTGATGTGATCTTTGTTGCTGTGTTCGTTTTGCCAATAAGAATGATAAAACTGTTGTATCTTGTTTTCCTCTGTGGTTCCTTCACTGTGAGAGAAGTTCGGCATCTTTTACTAAGTTTATGGTCTGCCAGGATTTCCTCTTCCTTGAAAGTTCTATGCTGATATCCATTGCCTATTTTTCTCTTCAGTTGTTTGTCTTACAAATTTGTAGGATTTTGTGGAGCCGGTCTCTGTCTGTCCTATGCATTGCAACTTATCTTCCCAGGCTTGGTCTGTTTTTCTTTGGAGCTTCTTGGTTTCTTCAGTCTCTTGAGAAGGTCCTTTCCCATGCTAAGGTTATTCAAATAGTCATTGAATGTTTAATTAGTTTATTTTTAATACTTCCTTTATCTTTTAGAAAATTTTCTTGGCTCATTTCAATATTTATTTTTCCATGTGAACTTCAAATTCCTCCTGTCACATTCCTTACTCATTCTCAAAAAAAGCGGTTGGAGTTCTAATTAGAATTGTAGCAAATTTATACACTCACTTGAGAAAGTCTGATAGTTAATGATAGTGTATAATAAATATATTGCTCACTGGGGCGCCTGGGTGGCTCAGTTGGTTAAGCGACTGCCTTCGGCTCAGGTCATGATCCTGGAGTCCCGGGATCGAGTCCCGCATCGGGCTCCCTGCTCGGCAGGGAGTCTGCTTCTCCCTCTGACCCTCCCCACTCTCATGTGCTCTCTCTCATTCTCTCTCTCTCAAATAAATAAATAAAATTTTTTTAAAAAATATATTGCTCACTATTCTTTCTAACTTGTCTCTTGTTTGTGACCTTCAATGTAATTTTGAAATTTTCTTCACTTAAATCCTATGACTTGTTAAATTTTTTTTCTTGGAATTGTACTTTTTATTCTATTATTGTGAATTTCTTTTTTAAAATCTTTTCACTTTCAACTAATTATTTCTGTAATTGAGAAGCTATGAATATCCATATTACCTTATTAATTCTAATTATTCACTTTATCTTATTAATTCTAGTACATGTCAGTCAGTGGCTTCTCTTAGGTTTACTGAGTGTGCAATCATATCTTCTACCAATAAAGATAGTTTTCTTTTTCAATAAGCAATTTATTTCGTTTTCTTGCTTTATTGCATAGCTAAAACTCCAAAGAATGTTAAATAATAGTGATGATAGTGGGACTTATGCATTGTATCTGAAATTAATTAAAAAATTAATAAGAAGTATTGATTTTAGTATTTCATCATTTAATATGGTGTTGATTGTTGGTTTTGAGATATAGATTTTTATTGTATTTAATTATATTATGCTACAAATATCTTATTAGTAATAGCTTCCAAATCTTAGAAAATGCCTTTTTGACATTCATTGATTAAATAAATTCTGTTTGTTGATATAATTACTTATGTTGGTAAAAGTTCAAATGTTTATTTTTTTTTATTTCTTTTTAGTCATGGTATATTACACTGCTAAATTCAATTTAATGTATTTTTAAATTTATATTTTAAGCAAAATTGCACTGTCTTAAAAATTTTCAAATTAAGGTTTTTCTAGCTTCATGGCCTGAAATGAGACACTGGTTTAGATTGGCCCAAAGCCTTATGACTCCAAGTGTGGGTTTTAGATGGATAACATTGACATCACCTGGGCACCTATTAAAACTACAAAATCTTATGCCTCCCGTCAACCTACTGAATTATAACAGTTTAACAAGATCCCCAAATGATTTGAACGTACATTAAAGTTTGAAAAGCACTGTTGTAAATAGCACAGTAGATTATCCGCTTTTTTTTTTTAAAGATTTTATTTATTTGACAGAGAGAGACACAGCGAGAGAGGGAACACAAGCGGGGGGAGTGGGAGAGGGAGAAACACGCTTCCCGTGGAGCAGGGAGCCCGATGCGGGGCTCGATCCTGGAACCCCAGGATCATTACCCGAGCTGAAGGCAGACGCCCAACGACTGAGCCACCCTCGTGCCCTGATTATCCACTTTTTAAAAGTCTTATCACACTCAGCCAAAAACCATTTGGTCATGGCACTTATTTAAAAGTGGTAAATCACTGATTATCTTCCCAAATTGTTGAGTCATTTTCTACCTCTATCTTGAGCCAAACTTGAATGTTATATTTTGCTAGGTAATCCTATGTTTCTTCTCACTTTTCCCTACAAATACGTCAAGATACATACACGAAATCTTTAAGGATATCCTTCTAACATCTGCAGCCTTGCCCCAGTGCTTGTACCCGTCCTCCTTGAGCACTCTCTTCTTTCTCTGTCATCATACTTATCATATTTTATTATTATATCTTCTTTAACTGCCTTTTTCCTCTATCAAACCCAGGAAGGAATGAGACCATGTCTATTTTGTTCATTTCTGTATGTCAGGCACCAAGCAAAGTGAGACACATAGTAGGTATTCAAGAAATATGCTGAGTTACAACTGGGTGTCTGGATGGGTAGGTGGATGGATGGGTAAGCAGAGTGTTCTTAGAGGTAGTGACAGATACATGCTTATCTTTTTATCCTGTGTACATTTTAGAGTGCCAGAGGACACTCAAGTTGCCTTTTAAAATGTAAAGTGCCGGGCACCTGGGTGGCTCAGTTGGTTAAGCGACTGCCTTCGGCTCAGGTCATGATCCTGGAGTCCCGGGATCGAGTCCCGTGTTGGGCTCCCTGCTCAGTGGGGAGTCTGCTTCTCCCTCTCCCGCTCTCCCCTTCTTGTGCTCTCTCTCTCTCTCTCATTCTCTCTCAAATAAATAAAATCTTTAAAAATAAATAAATAAAATGTAAAGTGCTTTGTAAACTTTACACTGATATAATGACAGTGCTTGGGATATGATGATAAATAAAAAAGATGTAGTCCCTAGAGAATCCTACTTACAATCCAGTAACTGATTTTGGTTTTGTTTTAACTTGATTCATCATATAGTTTAACAAATTTTGGAACTCCTCTTGTGTCCTCAACTTTCACACCTACTTATGAAAATCCTCAGAAGCAGGAAATCGTTGCATAAAGGAATTGGTTTTTGTTTTTGTTTTTTTTTCAAAATCAGACAAAAGTAATTTGCTGCCAGGGCTAGAAAATATGTATATGATAGTCAGGCTTGGCAAAATGATTTCAAGTAAAAAAAATATATATATATCAAATATGAATGTGAAATAACAAAGCCAACTTCCTCACAGGATAGCGCCCTAAAGCCAAAGTCAATGCTGAGAGAATAATTGCCTAGAATGTGTTGAATAATATAGCAAGTGCATAGCTTCTGGAGACGCATGCATTGTGGGTCACCTTGAGGTACCGGTAAAGTTCTAGTTTCTGTATTTGAACATTATCTCATCTATTCTTTCTAGGCATTCCCCAGTTTATGGCCAGATTGTTTCCAAATGGTGGTTTTAAAATTGTTGTGTATAATTCATAATATTGCTCCTATGAGGGATGTGTTGGGATCCCAGGACAAACCACAGGAAGCTATTGGGTGAATACATAATGGAAACTTGGTGTTAAGAGGACCAGCCACGTAGTGCATCCAGGGACTGTTTTCTGATCATATGGGAGCCCAGAACAAATACTGAAGTAGACACCTGTATCAGTCAGGGTTCTCCAGAGAAACAAAACCGATAGGATACATATGTGTGTGCATGTGCATGCGTGCGTGTGTGTATGTGTGTGTGTTTATTTTAAGGAATTGACTTCTAGGATTGTAAGGCTGGCAAATCTAATATCCACAGGGCAGCACAGTAGGCTAAAATTTCAGACAAAAGCTGAGGCTGTGGTCCTGAAGCCAAAATCTGTAGGATAGACCAGCAAGCTGGAGACTCAGGTAGGGTTTCTACATTGCATTCTAGAAACAGAATTCCTTTTTCTCTGGGAAACCTCAGGCTTTATTCTTCAGGCCTTGAAATGATTAGATGAGGCCCACCCACATGACAGAGGGCAGTCTTTTCTACATAAAGCCAACATACTGCAGATGGTAATCACTTCTACAAGACACCTTCAAAGCAACATCTACACTTCTATTTGAGCAAACGACTGGGCTCCGTAGTCTAGCCCACATGACAAGTCAAATGAGACCTTCACACAGTGCCTGCCCATCCCACCAGGGCTTCCGGGCACTCCAAGTCTTCCTCCCAGGCTTGCTGTTCAAACTGGTTCCCAGTTTCTCTTGGTCCTTACCCCCCATAAACAAACTCGGGTTTTTTTTGTTTTTTTTTTTCAAAACTCAAACATTATGAAAAAAGCAATCTGGTTAGGTGAATTTATACTGTAAAAGTGATAGTTAGAATTTCATGAATCAAAAATAAAATGTTCTGAGGTGCCTGGGTGGCTTGGTCAGTTAAGTATCTGCCTTTGTTGCAGGTCATGAACTCGGGGTCCTGGGATGGAGTCCCAAGTAGTCGGGAGTTCTGCTCAGCGGGGAGCCTGCTTCTCTCTCCCCTTATGCCCCTCCCCCAGTGCATACTCTCCCTCTCTTTCTTTCTCTCACATAAGTAAAATCTTTAAAAAAAAATTAAAACTTTGTGCATTTTTGGAGTGGAGGAGGAGAAATGTGTAGGAATAACTCATACTAAACTAAGAGGTCACAAAACACGTTGTGGAGGAATCCACAGATGACAGAAGTGAGAAAAGGCTTGGTCTAGAACAATGGGTCAAGGGTTGAAAATATGACAAATTGGACAGTGCTTAACCCAGCTCCTCTCTGGCCAGGCCTCGCCACATGGGAGCAGTCTCAGTGTTGCCAGATTTTTTTTTTTTACTTTTTCAAGAAAAGCTGGGACTCCAGATTTTTATGGGAAATTTCCCAATAAAGAAAACACTCCGCGGGCTGCCAATTTGAGACTCCTCCCCTAACTTTTTTCTTTGCTGTCTCTCTTTCTTTCCGGTAATTCTGCATTCTCACGTCATCTAAAAGTTCAGAGTTTCCACAGTGTGACTGCCAGCCCCAGTGGGAAGTCTGGGGAGAAGGAGAGGAGAGGAGGAAGGTGGGAAGGGGCTTATTTATACCTATGGCTCATTTGTCCCAAGCCGAGGGTTTTGAAGCTAGGATTTTTTTTTTAAGATTTTGCTTATTTATTTGACACACACACAGAGAGAGAAAGAGAGAGAGAGAGCACGCATAAGCAGGGAGAGCAACAGGGGGAGAGGGAGAAGCAGGCTCCCTGCTGAGCAGGGAGCCCGACTAGGGACTCGATCCCAGGACCCTGGGACCATGACCTGAGCCAAAGGCAGATACTTAACTGACTGCTGAGCCACCCAGGCACCCTTAGGATGTTTTTGAGGAGCCTTCCCCCACCCTGCAGGGTCTGGTGGACTTGGACACACCCATGGGGTTTATAAATCAAGCATAAGAGTCAGTCATAAGATTTTATTCGTGTGACAGTCTGCTGCACACCCCTGGAGTCATGCAGTTCCTTCGGACAGCAAAATTTAGGATCAATGATGCCAGGGCTATTTCAGGACCACACCACAAGGCTCCCTAAACACAAGATCCTTGGAGAATAACCCATGATCCTAATCAGACTAACTTCTAGAAGGATGCTAAAAAGAGGAACCATCATCCACTTATTTCCTCATTTCTACAGGTAGAGGTGTTTCTATATCTCTGTATTTATGTTTACTCAGGAAAATACCCAAGCTCCTCAAGATGGGAAGGGTCTTAACAAGTCCCAAGGGAGCAGGAGACCGCCCACTCATCCCTTGCCCCATCCCCTGTGGTCTCATACTCTCCCCCCCCAGTATGGGGCCTAAGGCCATGCTTTCCTGCTCTTCAATCTGTGTGAGATTCACCCAAGGGCCTGTTAAGAATGCAGATGTAATTGTACCAGCTTGCATTCCCACCAACAGCGTAAGAGGGTTCCCCTTTCTCCACATCCTTGAGTGGTACATGCATACAATGGAATATTACTCAGCCATCAGAAAGGATGAATACCCACCATTTGCATTGACATGAATGGAACTGGAAGGGATTATGCTAAGTGAAGTAAGTCAAGCAGAGAAAGACAATCATCATATGATTTCACTCATATGTGGAACATAAGCAATAGCATGGAGGACCACAGGGGAAGGGAGGGAAACCTGAAGGGGGAGAAATCAGAGAGGGAGATGAATCATGAGAGACTCTGGGCTCCAGGAGACAAATTGAGGGTTTCAGAGGGGAGTGGTGGGGGGGGGGGATGGAGTAACCGGGTGATGGGTATAAGGAGGGCACGTGTGGTGATGAGCACTGGGTGTTATACGCAACTGATGAATCATTGAACACTACATCAAAAACTAATGATGTACTATACAGTGGCTAACTGAACTTAAAAAAAAAAAAAAGAATGCAGATGTAGGCTTCGTTCCAGAAAGCCCGATCCAATACATTTAAGGCATCTGCTTTCAAAAAAGCATCCCAGGTAAAGTAAACTAAGGACAAAACGTTTCAAGAACACCACCCTCAGAGAAAGCAAGTAAGAGATTTCAGGAACTCTTCAGGGAGTTCCTTCTAAGCTGGAGACTCTACTTCCGTAGCTATGAATGATGATGCTTGACAGTTTATCCAAGGGTCAAAAATAAACCATGTATATAAAACTCAAAGTTCTTACTTAGCTGGACCTGGTTGTCTTCTCTTAATTGAGAGGCCAGGGATGGACTTCCATAACAATTGAATTTCATACCTTCGGTCGGCTCTTCGGTGGGACTCTGAACACTTTTTTTAAAATGTCGTGATGGGAAAATTTGCCCTGGAATAGCCAATTACCCATAGTATGTCTGCTCGGTGGTCAAGCAGAGAAGTTCACACACTGTTGCTTATCTCTTTTCACACACCTAAATTCATTTCCTGAAGAATTGAAAAAGACTCACCTGGCCTTAAAATAAAAACAGCGATGCAGTATTTAAGTAGGATTTGAATTTAATCCCAAATCTATGTAGATAAGTGATTAAAACATATACTGTCCTTTATTTGCTACTTTAGGTAAACAACCACAGATATACCTACCGGGGATTTAGCTGTTAGCGAAAATGCGGGAGAGCACAGTGTCTGTCTCTGAGAGATTTTTATGTGCCTGACAGTCAAACACAATGTTTTGTGCAACAACTCTAGGTAAACTATTTGTTTACAATCTCAGAAACCCTTTGGCGTGTGCACTGCCCATGATCATCCTTCATTGGCTTATCAAAGAGGTTCCGGAATTAAAGGTCCTAAAATCCTGCTAAAATGAGAGATTTGCATATTTATGGAAAGAAAAGTATTTAAGGCAACTAAGATTAGCAACTTCCTCTATCTGGAAGGTATCGTTTTTTACCATGCTCTTCTGAATGTTTATACATTGCATGCTTGATGCAATAATTTATTAGATAACGGGCCCTTTCTATTCCTCGGCTGCAGCGACTGATAAAAAATGCCATTTTAGGCATTAAAATTGGAGAATTAGAGAAATAAGCCTTGCCAATGCTTTCCATTTTTTAAAAAGTCTTCATGCAGAGTTTCAACCTAAGGCATATTGGAATAATCTAGAATGGTGTTTTAAAACGTTAATAGTTTCAGCCCCAACCCAGACCATGAAAACAAATATCCTGGGGCCGACTAGGTCATTTAAAACTCCCAGGAGAGGGTGCCTGGGTGGCTCAGTTGGTTAAGCAACTGCCTTCGGCTCAGGTCATGATCCTGGAGTCCCGGGATCGAGTCCCGCATCGAGCTCCCTGCTCAGCGGGGAGTCTGCTTCTCCCTCTGACCCTCCCCCCTCTCATGTACTCTCTCTCATTCTCACTCTCTCAAATAAATAAATAAAATCTTTAAAACTCCCAGGAGAGCCTAGGGTAGCTGCGAGCCACCAGCAATCCTATACATCAAAAGTCATGCCAAGGGGTTGCCTCACAGGTAAAATCACCTTTGATATGATGCCCTTTCCATCGGCACCTCAATAGCTAAAAACCAGAATGGGACTGCTGATAGTTCTTCATACCAAATTCTGTGCCTCATTGAAATGTCCCAGTGAGGTTCCACAGTAAAACAGTAAGAGGGAATTCTGAGCTATAGCAGACAATTATATTTTTATTTAAATGGTATTTATTCTAGGGGCACCTGGGTGGCTCAGTCGGCTAAGCGGCTGTCTTCGGCTCAGGTCATGATCATGGGGTCCTGAGATTGAGTCCCAGGTTGGGCTTCCGGCTCAGCGGGGAGTCTGTTTCTCCCTCTGCCCCTCACCCCTGCTCCTGCGCGCTCGTGTGCTCTCTCTCTCTCAAATAAATAAAATATTTTAAAAAACGGTATTTATTTTAGGAATCATTTTGGGTTTTTTTGTAATTTTTTATTTATTTTTATTTTTTTAGAATAATGTTTTTTTATTTTTATTTTTTTTAATTATGTTAGTAACCATACAGTACATCATTAGTTTTTGATGTAGTGTTCAATGATTCATTATTTGCGTATAACACCCAGTGCCCATCACAACACGTGCCCTCCTTAATACCCATTACTGGGCTACCCCATCCCCCTCCCCTGTGAAACCCTTAGATTGTTTTTAGGGATCATTTTATTTTTTTTTAAAGATTTTTTATTTATTTATTTGACAGAGAGAGACACAGCGAGAGAGGGAACACAGGCAGGGGGAGTGGGAGAGGGAGAAGCAGGCTTCCCGCTGAGCAGGGAACCTGATGCAGGGCTCGATCCCAGGACCCTGGGATCATGACCTGAGCTGAAGGCAGACGCTTAACGACTGAGCCACCCAGGTGCCCCAAGGGATCATTTTTAAATAAGGATCCACAGGTTTAGTTTGAATTGGGGGCAAAGGGAGAGCTGAGCAGACTCTCAGTTAAGCTCAATAAATGCGGTCTACTTTGTCTCTCATCCACCCGCCATTGTCTTGGAAAGCAGACTGGAGCAAGCAATGGCTATCGCTTATTATTGGTTATTCGTAACAGAGCTGGTCATTTAGAAAGCGCCCTTCATTAGTTTTCTGTATTAGTGTTTGCAACTAGTTGTCTGTATTCGTTGGTAAGCATCCGGTTGGACAGGTGGTTTTACCAGGGAATGGAGGACCACCACAGAAACTGGAACAGAAGCAGCCAGATATATTTGTGTGAGCTGGCCACCTGATGTCCGCCTACCCCCGCCCCTTGCTTCCCACTCAGGTATAGTTACGGTTTAGTGAGGATGATGATGGAAACAAAATAAGAAACAAACAAACAACAACAAAAAATACTACCGAATAAGCTGCCTTGGCATATTCATGTACTTCCTGGAGAACCCAGGCTATAAAATAAAATAAATCTGTCACTTCATCTCCAACTCAGAGCCTACACTGGTTCCTAAAGGAACCCCGGTCATAACAGGGTTTTTGTTTTTTATACTTTTTTCCCCTCTGGGTAAAATTACAACTACTTTTGCTCAGAAGTTCTCAAGATCTTTCATTTTGTTTAGTGTCACATTCTGAACACGATAAATTATAAACTATCTGAAGAATCTCCAGGTGTTTGCAAACTACAAGCCAGAGAACTGGTTGGGTCTTTTGTGCCTGTCTGGAACTGAAGCTCACTCTTCTAGCTCCTGGATTCTAATTTCCTCAGAGATCTGTGTAAGCCAAGAACTCTAGCAACTCCTGTCAAGGTGTGATCTGATCAAGTATGGGACCCCTGCAGGGAGATAGTTTTCTGTTCTAGCAAGAGCGAATATCCACGACGAGGGGAAAATTCCAAGTCGATGGAGTGTAATGCCCTTCTCATGGCAAATCTGCATGCAGGGTTCAGTAGCAACCCAGACATCATCGCTCAGACCACGTTCTTCTGGGCTTTCTAGCACATCACCCGGTTATGCCCCATGGCATTCCCCTCCACCTACCATGTTTTGGTCCATTTATGTGATTACTCATTTAACTGTTGTCCCCCTTCCAAAGCATGGCAGAGAAATTAAAAGAGGAAACTTGTGTGTTCTGTTCACTGCCTTAGTCTCAGCCCCCATCACTATGTCAGGTGTCATAGCCACTCGATTCGCACCCATTGAAGGAACAAAGTAATAAGCAAAGGTGTAGGTGAGTGAGGTAACCAGACCAGGGAGGCCGTTGGTGGGGAGTTTTCCAGGTCCTCCAATGGGTACTGAGTACTGCTAGAGAATTTGGGGCCCACATGAGTCTAGACCAGAGCCCAGAGGAAAGGAGGGAGCTAGAGAGGAGACACTCCAGACCCTTATGGGAACCAATCAACAGCATGTGTGCAACACTGATTTTGGAGAGTTTATTGTAGCCCATTCCCTGGGGATACAAAAATCAGTATCACAGGGCTCCTGCCAGGTCGGAGGTGGGGAGCCTCGCTGACAGACCAAAGCGCCATTTGGAAGATGCTAATGATAGTGAGCATCCCTATCATCATCACACCTCCTGTTTATTGAGCACTAACTATAGAACCAGGTACCAATCCAGGACCTGTACATGAATCAACTCACTGAATCCTCACAAAACCATATGAAGTTATCTCTGTTTTGCGGATTCAGAAACTGAAGTTACATCAGTTGTCCAAGGTCACTAAACCAATAAATGATGGTAGGGAGGTAAAAGATGAAGTGATTGTAAAAAAAAGAATAAAGTGAGAGACAGACAGAGACAGACAGACAGAGCACTCCAACAAAACAGCCACTTAAAGAATGAGGTTTATTTTGCTCTGGGGTGGTAGTCTCAGGAGATAGGAAAGCAGCTGCTTCACGTGGCCACTCTGTTCCCCGAGTCCCTCCATCTCGTCTCTACTGTCCCCTGGTTGGAGCCAATGGAGGAAAAGGAGCATGTGAGAAGTTTTGAGTCCTGTCCTAGACATGGCACCACGGCCCTCCCACCCACATATCAGTGGCCAGGATCTGGTCACTCCACACTCCGAGTCACAAGGAGGGCTGAGAAGCGCAGTTCTTCTCTAAAATACTGCATGCCCAGCTATGACTATATTCTTATAGAAAATGAGGGTGGATAGACTGGGGTGGACAGTAGCCATCTTTCCCACAGTGGAAGAACCGACACCCACACCTATCTGACCCCCAGGCAGCAAGCCTAGTATGGGCAAATTAGTCTATCACGTTATCCAACCGAGAGGCAAGGGGTAAAGGCCAGATCAAAGAAGGTACAGAGAAAGATTGAAATTCTAAAATGGGCCAAGCAGAGACTTAATTAATGCATTACATGGTGATCACCGTCAATAATACTATATTACATATTTCAAAATTGTTAAGAGAATATGTCTTAAATGTCCGGTCCACATACACACACACAAAAAGAGATGATAATTATGTGATGTCATAGAGGTGTTAACGCTAAGGTGGTAATCACACTGTAATATATAAAGGTATCAAATCTACAGAGCACTCACTTTCCACTTAGGCAATATTCTATGTCAATTATTATCTAATTTATTTTTAAAAAAAGGCTAAGCAAAATGAAAGCAGAATCTTCTTTGCCAAGAAGATATAGGAGGGTAAGGGTTTATACACGCCCGAGTGGTAACAACATGAACAAACGTAGAAAGCATGCATTTCATTTGTGTATTGAAAAGTACCTGGTCTAGTGGGGATGGGGACAGGGGGTAGAAGGGGTGAGGGATGGTGCAGACTAAAACCATTTAGAGGCAAGATTGTGAATGACCTTGTATTCTATACTATGGAATTAATGGCAATGAATAACCATGACATTTTTTAAGCACAAGCCAGCGTTGGGGATATGATTGTATCTCTTGTTAGACTGTCTGAATCTGGGGTTATCTCCTGGTGGATGAAGCTGTAAACGTCCTCTCACCAACCCCTGTAGAGAGAATCTTACCCACACTGGAAATCCTAAGTCAAGCTCAGCACGGAGCCTCCTCGACCAGGTTCTCTCCCACCCAGGAGATCTGTATTTTTGTTTTTCTGCAGGAAAAGTTGGAAAGTATCTCATCCTAGATAGGAATTCTCTGCTCCCAGAGCATGAAAACACATGCCACCAGAAATCATAAAACGAATTTTGTTATAGGTTGGAAAGCCCCCCATACATTTAGGCACCAGTTCTCCTGATGGTTCTAGTTTAGGTGGATAGTGATGCTTGTTGACGTTCCCTAGGCCGACGGCCGTGGGCAGTGGGGGGATTGAACCAGGAGCACTACAGTGCAACAGAAAAATATCTAAATGGAAATCAGCTGGTTTTCAGTCACTAAATCAACAAGGAGCTAGGATGGAAAAGTGGCACCATACACATGTATAGGAGGGAGCACATCATTGGAAGAAACACACACTATCCCAAAATGTTCCAGGTCATCTCACATACCATCTGAAACCTGAGATCCACACACAAGTTGGTATTGCAATGTGGTTCACTTCTCCAAAACAAATTCTTGAGCAATTTTATTAAAATGACATTTTAAAATTGTGTGCATAGTTACTGTTGTTTCTGAGAAATGCTTATCTAGAATTTCTTTTTTTATTTTTAAATTATGCTTATTTATTTATTATTTATTTTATATATTATTTATTATTTTTGTCATTACCCAGAATTCACTCTTGAAGTTTCAGTTAGTGCCTATTCTTGGATAAGTCTCTTAAAATAGGGGGTCTTCATATTCTGTACATCACGGATATTTCTGAAAACAGAAGGATAGCCGGAATGTACACACATGGTTTTGTGGGACTCCTTGGAAATGGGGTCTATGGTCATTAATGAAGAACCTCACTCGTGAGAATCAAACCCATGTCTGATCACAAAGGGAAGACTGGCCTTTACTTGGGGTGTGTTAGAGCCCCAAACAGTGGTCCAGGGCACTGGGTTCATCATTTTCAAAAACTTCCAAGATCCCAGAGCTGAAAGAAGAGTGTTCAGGGTCGCAGGAGTTGGCTTTCTGGGAAAGGAGAAACAACTGTAAAGAGAGGTCCCTGGACATCATGGAAAACAAGCATAAGCCACATTTCTTGGAAAAGATATTTGGCAGGGAGAGAGAAACTTCTCTGCATCTCCAATCCCTAGTGGTAATTCAGATCAAATTGGTAGCTATTTCTATTTCTTTTCTAATTTCTAATTCTACATTCTAATATGTAGGGCCACCTGGGTGGCTCAGTTCGTTAAGCCTCCGATTCTTGATTATCACTCAGGTCATAATCTCAGGGTCATGAGATCAAGCCTCATGTCGGGCTCTGTGCTGTGTGTGGAGCCTGCTTAAGATTTTCTCTCTCCCTCTCCCTCCCCCTACTCGTACATGCCCTCTCTCTCTCTAAGAAAAATAAATAAATAACCAATGTATTTGTACTAAATTTATATTACTGATGAATATGACATTTAGTCTTCAAGTCACAAGTTCTAATGGTCTTCCACTGGTTTTGTTATGCAAATCCCCATACCAGTTTGCAGATAGGTAATAATTACATGGCTGTCTAAAGAATGCCACAGTTTAAACAAGTTCATTGCCATTCGTATCTCTCCTCAGATAAACACTTTTAGGAGTCACTACTCATGTTAGAATTTAAAAATGCTTCTAGTTTCATGGGACAGTTCCTCTGTTTTGAAAGCAATAGAATGTTTGCTGGATTTCTAGTAACTAGATTCTGTTTTGACGACTTAATCCTTCGGATTTTACAGGCCATTCTTTTCTGGTTAGAGTCCCAAATCTGATTCTGGAAGGTCCTTAACTTCACATACGAGGAAAGGAGTTCAAAACTGATCTGCTTCTGATACATCCAAGGTTCATTTGATATGGGGAAACCAGACACGTAAGCCAGCATTGTTCCGAATTACACGTTTATCTCCAGGAAAGCCCCACAGTGAGAAACTCATGCCAAACCTGACCCAGCCATACTGAATTTCATGGTGGGAGCTCCAGTTAAGAAAAGAGTCAAAGGTTCCCTGGCTTCTCACCAATCTCTCAACTAACAAATATACGGACTGGTTTAATATACATGTGAAAAAGACGCTACATTTTACACTCACAGTTTTTCTCGGGAAGAGAATTCAGTGAGTGTTTTCTTCAGTTCTAAAGCATTTTTTTTTTTTCCCAATAGGGATACAGAGCTCCTCCTGAAAGTGAACAATATTTTAAATTAATTAGATACATAGTTTACTTCCAGAGTGAAGAAGGCAGCTGCTGTATTTTACAAACTTCTTACCCGCATAGAGATCTCATACGTATCTCCAGTGTTATTAGGTCACTTGGCCGTTTTAGCGAACAAGGTACTTTCCCAGCCTTTGCAGCAGGATAGAATGCTTCCATCTTGGAATGGTTTCTATCACTCTCCACAGGTTTATTAAGTACCCATGCATCAAGCAAAGTGTGCAGCAGACAAGAGGCAGAGAATAAGCCTCAGGGGACTTACAGCCTGCCTGCAAAGACAGATCACAAATGAGTTGTAACAGTAAGGTGGTGCAATGAGTGTCATCCTTGGAAAGGCACTTCTCACAATAGGACATCTCCCCATTGGGCAGAGCTGTGGTGGTCTTTCTCCAACACACAGAAAGATTCTGAGACAGCTCTTTGAATTGTTTGGATTTTGTATGTCTAGACCCACCTCTGAGCAATCTGCATACAGGAGATAATATGGCATTAGACTATAGGGCTCAGACCCTGGCTCTGCCTCTTTCCAACTATGTGACCATGGCCAAGTTACTTAACCTCTCTGTGATTCAGTTTTCACATCTGTAAAATGGGCCTAATAAAAGTACCGATTTCATAAGACTGGTCATCAAAGTTAGTATATGTAAGGAGTTTAAAGGAATGCCTAGCTCACAATAAGTTTTAGATATTTTTCTACTATATAAATATGTGTTCAATGAATGAATGGATTTAGAATCTTTTCTTGTGATCCAAGTAGGATTCACTATAATGAGTCACATTATAGTGAGCCTGCGTGGCTCAGTGGGTTAATCTACCTTGAGCTCAGGGCCTGATCTCAGAGTCCTGGGATCCAGCCCTGGGGTGGGCTCCTTGCTCAGAGCGGAGTCTGCTTCTCCTGCTCCCTCTGCCCCTACCCGACTTGTGTGCGCCTCTCTCTCCCTCTCTCAAATAAATAAATAAAATCTTAAAAAAAAAAAAAGGACAATAATGAAATACATTATTTCACTTCTAAGAACAACCCCATCAGGAAAGAATTATTGTCCCCATTTTATGGGTTTTATGGATCAGGAAACTGAGTCTCCATAAGGCTTGGGAACTCTGCATGCGGTTACAGAGGTAGTGAGTGCTGGAGTTGGGATTCAAACCCAAGTCTGGTCTGCCCAGAAAATGCCCTTGCTGTTCCTGCATGAAAACACCTTGCAAAAGGTCAGAGAGAGAAATTAGAGGCACAGTCAGGATTCAAAAGCTCTGCGGTGACCATCAAGACCGTGGCTCTGTGACTACACTCAGACTAAGCACTCTGTTTCCCACCTTAAATTCCCTGCTCTCCTTGTAAATAACCCTGTTTGCTGATCAAGCAATAGTATCTGTTGGTAGATGATTCAGCCAAGAAGATTTGGAATTTTGATTCATTTCTGGAAATACAGAGTCATGAATAAGTCACAATCTCATTAACTCTCCTGCTTGCCTTCCAAGCTTGGCTTTTCAAAATCAGAGAGCATTAGAGCTTAAAATAATGCCTCATGATTGACTCAGAATAGATCGTTTTATGCCTGCACTGTAACTTCAGGAAACGATGATTAAAATAATCCACAATGGAAACACGATAACCGGAGCTACTCTTTCTTCTTGTTGTTTTTTGTTTTAGTGAGAAACTCCTGATACATAAAAATATAAAATTATAACTGTTTTTTAAATATTATTATATAAATTATAATTTTCTATTTTATTATTTATTTTTATTAATAATTATTTTATATCATTAAATCATATTATTGTGTAATTATATAACATGTTATATAATATGTTTTTTAAATCATATGATTATATAATTTAGAAGCCAAATGGGAAACTTGAAATCCAAGGGTGATTTGTTCATTGTTCTGTAGTTTGCTGTTAGTTTAGGGATGGAGGTGTATTTGGGAGAGAGATGTTAAAATAATTGTGTCATTGGCTTCAATTCTGAACTAAAAAATAAACTCTGATCATAGCTCTATTTCTGGGCTGCTCAGAGCAGGAAATAAATTTTAGGAAATTGGGCAAGTTAAGAATTAGCCTGTGGGTGCCTTTTCTTTCAAATCTGCACATCAAGGAAATACTGGAATATGTTAGGAATGCCAGACACATTTTTTAATTGAGTACATGAATGAATGCAGGCTCCAGAACAACTAATAAGCCCAGAATTTACACAGTAACACTTTTAGTATATGTTGTAGCTTGATCTTATTTTAGAACATGTTTTAAGACATATTTTGCTATATTGCAAGTATAAAGGAAACGTGCCTATGAGCCTTCTCTAAGGCACTATTTTTCTCATGCTTCAACTGTTAGCAGAACAGATGAGGTAGATTAATTACAGTTTTTTCAAGCACAAAAATAAATTTATTAAACATAGCTTTAGAATTGGTAACATTTTGGCATCTTCACATTTTGGATCTCTATGGTTATTTCTCTGTGTAGACAAATGAATGGAGAAATCCGCATCCATAGGGCCAGCATTTTGAAAGAGAACATTTCTAACGGCATGTGAGATTTTGCACCTGTATTTATTTTGGGGTACAAAATTGGCTACACCAATAATTGCTCCTATAAACAGCTAATTGTAGCTGCCGTTAGCCACTTGTGGGTGTAATTAGCTGCTTGCCCTTAATCTTCATGGAATGCCCAATTCTCCCTGTAATTAGTCAATTGTAGATGCTGTTACTTTCACAAGAGAGGAAAGACTGGATTATCTTCCTTAAAAATTGTTATATCAAATCTTTACATTTAAATCTCACTTTATGGAAAGTGCGGAGAGAAATGATTACGCTCGTAAAATGGATTAGAGATAATTTTAGTCTCCCTGCCTGTACCTTAGAGACTGCATGTCCAACAGATGCTATGGGGACATCTTTACCACAAAATCTATTATTTTCATCTATGTATTGTTAGCTGGCATTATTATTTTTTATTTTTTAATAATTGTACTCCTATTGGAAATGTGCATAAAATATTTAAGGTATCTCTGGGTGCTTACATAACAAAATCCTGTTACAAAGGGTCCCAACTTTCAGGAAGTCTGTTTATACCACAGGCTTACGAAGCTTAATCAATTTAGAGGTGGAACATCCGAAAGTCTGAATTAAAACTTCAGCTCTCATTTGCCAACGGAGTGGCTGTGGGTATGCTATTTAACTTCGTTAGCCTCAATATTCCCCTCCATAAAGTGGGGACAATGACTCTTCTGCTTGTCTAGGTGGCCATGAGAATTGCATAACCTTCCTGAGCATTTGAGAAATATTTCTTACTGCAGCAAATGCAATTCAGTTCTTCACGCTGAATGCAAAGCATAGCATCTTTTCTCACTATAACGCTGAAATGCAGTTTTGCTATTTGCCCCAAAAATGGGGGAGCTACCACAAAAGATAAAAAAGTTCTCCCTAGCCATTACTTGTTTCCTCTTCTGTGAATTTTTAGAATGGTAGTATTTTCTTTTCTTTTTTTTTTTCTTTTCTTTTTTTTTTTTAAAGCACGAAGATTGGGCTCCTGGGTGGCTCAGTTGGTTAAGCGACTGCCTTCAGCTCAGGTCATGATCCTGGAGTCCCGGGATCGAGTCCCACATCGGGCTCCCTGCTCGGCAGGGAGTCTGCTTCTCCCTCTGACCCTCCTCCCTCTCATGCTCTCTGTCTCTCATTCTCTCTCTCAAATAAATAAATAAAATCTTTAAAAATAAATAAATAAAGTAAACACGAAGATTTTCAAATGGCAAATTCTAGTAGAGTCGAAATCATTTTAAGCTATTATCCTGACATGATGGTTGTACACACACACACACACACACATATATATATTCTATATTGTGATACATTGTATATATAAATACAAACTTGTATTATGTGATTAGCATCACTCTCTGAAGTTACAAAGGATTCTCAGAATTCTAACCCTTGGAGCATATATAATATCCTGATTATCATATGACTGTTTGCATGTCTGTACATGTAAGAGTGTGTGTGTCTGTGTGTGTGTGTGTGTATCTGTGTGGATGTGTGAGTGAATAATGTTGTCATAAAATACACTGGAAGCCTTGGGAGCTTGAAGCAATATCTTTCTCCACTAAACTGCTTTATTACTGCCATTCCCTCCCTCCTGGGCATGCAGTCAGCTGAGACTAGGCCAAATTGGCAGTCATTTTCAGAGAGCCTGGCAGGCCCGTGATCTCTGGGAGTCCCCGGCCGGCGTCTCTCTCTCTCTCTCTCTCTCTCTCTCTCTCTCAACCAGCCTTTCCAAGGGACAGTAGCATCTCTGGTTCCTGGGTTGTAGTTTGCCAGGGCGGGGTCAGGAGTCAGGACCAATATCAATTTTGATCTTCAAGTCACACTGTCAAGGCCTTCTCCAACTCATGTGGTATTTTTGTAGTGACGGCTCTTTCTGCCTCCCCTCCTGATTCTCTGGCTTCAACGAGTTGCATGCCAGGATCTTTATGAGTGGCTGGAAGGAAGGGTCCCTTCAGTGACCAAGGGGTTAAATTGATAACAGAGTTTTTCTTAAAAAAAAATAATTTGGGGAGATGTGTTGACTGTTGATAAGCAGACCTAAAATAATAACAGCAGAGGCTGCTTATCACGAGAAAGCAATAGTCCTATGACAATGTTCCAGCTGATGAAAAAAATGGGAACAAAAATTAATAGTGACAGTACTCGTAGAAACAAGCCATAAATTCGATACTAAGTCATAAAATACAGACTAACCCAATAAACACATGCTACTGTTATTATATTAATATTGTTAAAAATATCATAACATTTTAAAAATGGAATGGAGGTAGAAAAGCACTTTTTTTTTTTTTTAGTGGTGATTTTCACTCAGTGTGGCTTAGAGGCAGAGGATCTGTTGTTTTTTAGTTTTTTAGTTTTTTTTGTTTTAAGCTAAAACCACTAAAACTCTAACTTAGCACGGTGAAGAACCTGACTTCAGAAAAAGAACATGTGCAAGGTGATCACATCTCTATATTCTACAAAGATGGGATGGGAGAGGGAAATAATATTTGTTGAAGGCTCTTGTATGAGCCAAGCATTTTGCATCTGTAATGTCAATTAATCATCCAAAGAACATTTCCAGGAGGACTTGCTCTTCACAGTTTGGAACAAGGAGAACCAAGAACAGCGAACTGAGTTGTCCGAACATCCAAATGCAAGGCGGCCTGGCTCCACACTGGGGTTTGTAAATCAGATGCAGCTGGGGCCGGAGCCTAACTATAGAGGGGACACAAAGAGAGGTGGTCTTCTCTACCCCCTGAGAATGCAGGACCCATCTAAGGAGGGCTGCTGTGGTTCAGAGCCAGCTGATGGTGGCCATTGTCAGACTGATTGATTTTTTCCAAAGCAGCCAAAACCCACATGCACATGTGAATTTTCACTATTAGCACAACGGAATCGGGCCATGGACCCCAGTTAGCCGGAGGGCCGAAATCTGGGAGTCTGTGCCCAGAAGCCTGTCTTCTCTCCCCTACTTTACCCTTTCCCTACAAAGAAAATCAATCCAAACAAAAAATATTTTTTTGAGAATATCTGATTAATGCCTGTTTCACTTTGGATATTTATCCTTCAAGAAACCGTTTCATTCCAGACAATGGGGCATGATATTATAATCTTTTTCCTTCAAGCCTTCTTTTTTTTTTTTTCTTCCTTAAAAGTCCTGAATCACATTACAAATACCAATTGCAGATCAGCGAGGGGTACAGTCTCATGTCACTGAGAGTTGGTTTAACCTGTTTCTTATCATTGGAGCCTTATCACCTTCTTAGGAATTTGTGCCAATCGCTTGACTTTCAAAGCCCAAAAGACCAATAATGAAATGACACGCTTCTTCCCAGGAATAGAAGACTTTAGCATTCCTATTTTAAACTGGAGAAACAGACAAAAGGAACTCATTTGACTAAATCAAGTTCACACAACTTGCCAGACATATACACAAAACTATCCTAACACTCTTGCTCTCGTTTCTGGTTTTCTGGAAATGAATTTGATGGTGACCTCTGAATGCACCTGCCGAGGCCGGTTATAGAAACTGCCTTTGGTATCCGGAGTCCGTTCTTTGCCTTGCTTGAATCTGACCAACACGATACAAATTGAAATGTTTCTCTAAGTTGCAGGAAATCATATAGGATTCACCAAGAATCATTTTTCTAATATTTTTAATCTCCACGTGGCCAGCCTTGTAAATAACAGAAATGAGTGCTCTACCAGCAACCATTTCTGGTTGTTGCCCACCCCACCCCCCGCCTTTATTCCAGCCCTCTGTGTGATAAGCTTTCATTCTCGACAGGACATCAGAACTTGACTTAATAGGGCAGCAGGGGTAAAATCGCCAGCTCTTTACATGTAGGGAATCCTGAGGTACATACAAGCCTCGTTCTAAGATGTGATAACGTAATCTAAAGCCAGGCCCAGCCTGTCACTTCGGGTCTAAAGGGATTTGATTCAGTGTCACAACCTTTGCCTCCCGAGGTCACTTTCTGTTCTTGCTTTTCTTATAACAAAAGGCGGGGGGTGGGGGGAGGGGTGACTATGGTGTGTGTGTGCGTGTGTGTTTGTGCATGTGTGTGTGTGCGTGCACATGCACACGTGTTTTTTTCAAGCCTTGTGAATTCCTCAGCTGCTGCTCGTTGAGCACAGGGCCTTTATTTCGGCCTCCTGAAACATTTTCATTAGACAGAGGCCTCTGAAGTATGCTCGAAACGTGGATTGTGCAACTAAAAATCTTAGGCCTCTCCAGAAGCAGCCTGATTGAAATCAGCACTGTGTCAGGCCCTGTCATATCTCAGAAAAGACATAAAACACACGGAAACATCAATAAGCAACAAGCTTCTGACAGCTCTGAGACATTCCAGCTGACAAGAAGAGAAAGGGGGTGAGGTTAGGGCTCAGGGGGGATATTTAAAATGCCTAACAGCCAGCCGAAGTGTTGGCAGGCTTCAGGGAGGCCGGGAGAAGACAAGATAAAGTCTATCAGGTTATCACCTGGTTCGAGGTGGATTCCTCCTTGCAAGGCCACCGAGATGAGACAATGACACACTGCTCGCTCTCTCCCCCACCCCCCTTTATTTTTAAATGTTTCCAAGAATCATGCTGCATTTATAGTGTTGCCCAGACAACGTTGGTGCAAGAAAAGATTAAAAAAAAAAAAAATGTTAAAAAGGAGAAATCTGTGAGTTAAAGAATTCTGCTTCTAGCTACAATGTACAGAAATCAAAAAGGATTAACAAGGTTTTTTCTTTTTTTCATTTAATTTCCTGTACACCAGAAGCTTTTGTTAAGAGATCAGAGATATTGCTATTTATTGAATTTTTAATATGATCTTTATTAAAAGGCAGCGCACATGTTTGGTTTTCTCTCTGTCTCTCTCTCTCTCTTTTTAACATGCATGTTTTAAAAAATCAAAGGCCAGGAATGAACCATGGTTGTTTGATTTCAGTGCTTTTATAATATGTGTGAGGATTCAGATATAGGACAGATTTAATATTTTAAAAAGAAAACAGACAAATGGCCCTCTACTCTTTTTTCATGGTTCTTGGTCTTACAAGGCCAGAATTGGTCATTATGTAGTAATCCTTCAAGTATTTTGGCCAGCCGGGAGACTTTTGATAAATGTCTTCTAGGCCAGTATGCTCAATTACAACAAGATAAATGCAAACAAGAGCAGTAATTTGGGCTCAGATTTATCCCTCTCCGTAGGCTCTGTAGGGCACATGTTTTCTTATGTGAGGACTCCTGGTTGCTTTTCCAAGAGAGCTCTCTCTATTAAAAAGGATTAAATACGTCTGTGGGGGATGAGAATTGGTAAACTTGGATTCTAGAGTCATAGGGTACAGATTCAAAAGGAGGGGCTGGGACATCACCATCAGCTTGAAGGCCGAGTTAGTCTTTTAGGTTCTAGAGCAGATTTCTGTAGACCTCCACCGTGTGTGCACCCTCAGCTTTTTCCACACTCAAATCTTACTCATTTTGTGTCAGTTGTTTCATGCTTGTTTGTGTCTTCGTGTAAAACCAGCCAACTTCAAAAACCATAAAAGAGAGGGATGCAGGAAATGACATCACGGCAGAAGATCAGATAGTCCAAGGTCGTGGTTCAAGTCATGTGGGCAATATTCCTGATATTAATCACCTTCAGTTTTTCATCTATGAAATGAAGGTAAGGATACCCGGGGTTGTTGCCGGGGCGAAATGAGATATCGTGGGCGCCTGGGTGGCTCAGTCGGTTAAGCGACTGCCTTCGGCTCAGGTCATGATCCCAGGGTCCTGGGATCAAGTCCCACATCGGGCTCCCTGCTCTGCGGGGAGCCTGCTTCTCCCTCTCCCCCTCCCCCTGCTGGTGTTCCCTCTCTCGCTGTGTCTCTCTGTCAAATAAATAAATAAAATCTTAAAAAAAAAAAAATGAGATATCGTATGTAAACCTGCCTTGCACAGTATACGACGCTGTTCATTTTTGTCATCATTTTAGTAAAAGTTAAAGGAAGAGAAAAGAGTCCAATACTGAAGACAAGGAAATGAATGATAAACACTTAGGCTACAGTTAGCAACTGCTGTTGGACAAAAATGGACCGATGAGCCTAGCATCTGGATGGCCAGGCTGGGTGAGTCCCCGGGTGCGCTTCCAACCATGAAGCTCGGTCAACAGTTGACGCGCAAAGCAGAATCCACGTTATTATGAATGACCCATCATAATAAGAGGGCAGAATGAAACCTGCTTACCAGTGTCTACCAGCTCCCTTTATAGGTATTATGTTTTCTGGCTCTTACAACAGTCTTATGAGAAAGCAAGTATTTTTAGCCCCATTTTACAGATAAAAAATTCAGATGCAAAAATGTGGAGCTGCTCCCCAGTATCTTATAGCACAAGTGTTTTGTTTTGTTAAAAGTACATCTTTGTACTTTCTCTTGTCAGGCAATGAATCGTGGAGGTATTAGAAACCTAGGAGGAGGGGCACCTGGGTGGCTCAGTTGGTGAAGCATCTGCCTTCAGCTCAGGTCAGGATCCCAGGGTCCTGGGGTCAAGCCCCAGGTCGGGCTCTCTGCTCAGCGGGGAGCCTGCTTCTCCCTCTCCCTCTGCCGCTTCCCCTGCTTGTGCTTGCTGCTTGCGCTGTGAAATAAATAAATAAATAAATAAATAAATAAATAAATAAATAAATAAATAAATAAATAAAATCCAAAAAAAAAAGACAAAATAAACCCAGGAGGAAGTCATACCTTGCCCCAATGTCAGAGGAAAAAGAGGAAAGCGGACAGAGCAGGGTCTGAGCCACGAATTCCCTTGGCTGATAGTGGGTGGAGCCTTCCCTACCAACTTGGCCCTGCCCCTAAGGGGGCTGAGAGTCCCTGCTGTGTTGGTTCCTCCAACCTGGAAGGCTCCTCCTTGTTTTGCAGACCAAATCACAGCCAAACTTGAGCCTGCACTTTGAGAAACTAGACACCAGCAGCTGGGTCCTTCCCTCGCGCCCGCACGCTCTCTCTGTTGCTTCGGTTTCTGAGACTGCAGAAGTTGATCTGCTGGCCAGTTTGCAACCTCGATGGACCCTGTGTGAACTGGCTCAGGGCAGTTATCTGCGGTTAATAGCTGCTTACACGTTTTTGCCACACAAATCTACACTCGAAATCCTGCTATCTGATCGTTTAATGCGTGACCAGCAGAAAGCCCAACTCAAGCTCCGTTTATGTCGGAATGAACATAGCGTGACGTTTGAGTTCACTGAGAGTCAGGCCCTGTGGTCATTCATGTATGAACATCCATCGGACGTTCGGATCGGAAGCAACATCCACGACAAAATGAAAGTTGAATAATTAAAAGTTTTTGGTTTTGCGGGCCCTCTTGCCCTATTAATACACTAAAGCATCCCCGAATAAGAAAATATTTAAAGTAATATGTGTGACTCACAAATGATATGATACATATATCAGGATTTTTAAAATGCCTATCATTCATTCTTTCATTAAAAACAAAAAAAAAATCAATTTGATGAGCACCTACTATGTGTTGGGGACCCTGCTGGATGCTGGAATTTACCAATCACCTCTCTATAGTCAGTGCATGGTGTTTATTGGCACAAAATTTCTATTAAGGTGTATTATGTGGCCAGTAAAAAACTGGTTTGAAGCAGGTGATTTTCTCATAATGACACGTACTTGATAATCCCCAGTGTTCACATTTTAAGCTCATGGACAAATAATCACTCAGTTTCTTAAGTTCCATAAAGAGGTTTCTTCCAATGTCAGAGAAAATGAGGAATCTACATAGAAATAGAAGTTGTAGGACGTGGATGGAACTGGAGGGTATTATGTTGAGTGAAATAAGTCAAACAGAGAAAGACATGTAATCATATGATCTCACGGATATGAGGAATTCTTAATCGCAGGAAACAAACTGAGTGTTGTTGGAGTGGGGGGTGGAGTGGGAGGGATGGGGTGACTGGGTGATAGACACTGGGGAGGGTATGTGCTCTGGTAAGCGCTGTGAATTGTGCAAGACTGTTGAATCTCAGATCTGTACCTCTGAAACAAATAATGCAATATATGTTAAGAAAAAAAAAGAAGAAGAAGAAGGTAGCAGGAGGGGAAGAATGAAGCGGGGGAAATCGGAGGGGTAGACGAACCATGAGAGACGATGGACTCTGAAAAACAAACAGGGTTCTAGAGGGGAGGGAGGTGGGAGGATGGGTTAGCCTGGTGGTGGGTATTGAGGAGGGCACATTCTGCATGGAGCACTGGGTGTTGTTCACAAACAATGAATCATGGAACACTACATCTAAAACTAATGATGTAATGTATGGGGATTAACATAAGAATAAAAAAAATCAAGTAATAAAAAAAAGAAATAGAAGTTGTAGGGAGCTTGATTTTTAATATGCAGAAAACATCATTCTGGAGAAAATTATAGTTGCCAATACTTTCCAAGGGAAAGGGAACTAGTGAGATAGAGAATCCAGAAAGAAGCTGCCTTTCTGTACTATCCAAGCAATAATTTCAGATGCTAAACATATTAAGCGCTTCCCATGACTTTTCATTATACTGTAACATTTAATGATCATTTTTGATGTCTTAAATGTTGATTATAACGGTTAACACCCTTTTCTCTGGATTTTGATAAATGTACATTTGCCTATCATCATGCTGGAACAGTAAATGTCTATTTCAATGTATGATAAAGCATGTTCCATTTAACGGCTGAGTAAGAAAACAAAATCTAGGAAACTTGGTGGTAAATATTACAGATCAAATAATTTAGTTACAATGGACACTCCAGAAAGTGTCCATGAACATTAGGCACTTTCTCTTCTTTATTTAGCTCTGCTGATTTTGCTCTGGATGTGACAGGGATACATTTTGCCCATGAGAAGTATTTATTGCTTTCAATTTGGAAGACTGGTGACTTTTGTACCTTCCATGAAAGGAAGCTCAAATCCGAAATTCACCCTTCAGAATACAAATAGTTACCTTGTCTTAATAATTGTCTTACCGTCTTCCTACTTGTCTGGAAACTTCTAGGGTATGCCATACCAGATTTATGGTCTCTAAACCTTGGTTCTTTTTTCTTTTTTTTTTTTTTTCTATACCCTGTTTCTATCACAGTGGGTGATCCTTGGTAGAATCTCCATGATTACATTCAACAATTCAATACTTACAGCATCAAATATTCAGTATTAGACGGAGCTGGACTCAAAAAAGTGTGGGAGAATTATAATGTAGAGGTCAAGGCTTGGACTCCAGAACAGATCTGCTTTGAAATTCAGGAAAAATCCAGTCTCTGTTGTGATAGCTGGATTAGGTCCTGACTTTCTCTTCGAGCCTCAGTTTCCCCATCTGCAAACAGGGAATGATATTAATTATTGTAAAGGTTAAAATAACTCAGTTAAAGTGCTTAGCATAAAATGAGTGCCCAATTAACAGCAATCATTATTAAATAACATTTCCAGTATTGCTTTAGATAACTGAGTTTGAATAGATGTTCTTGATTTAGGGTACCTTTTAAAAACATTCTCAAATCCCCTCTCTGGAAGTAACATCGCCCTTTTCTTCAACCAGACTACATTTAGTATCCATTCTAGGAGTATAACTAATCAGTTATCTGGATCGTGACACAGTGTGGCAATTAGTATACCCCAAGAATTTTCCTTCTAGAAATTAAGTAGAATGTTTATTTTCTGAACTCTGCTTTTTTCCCCAACATTCATATATTTTAGTTACTAATTTCATTAAATCACAAAATGTTTGAAGGGTCACAATAATGGCTAAAACTATGCAATTAATACTCATTCTTCTACTCAGGTTATTCATTTCTGGATACCTGATGATTAAACTCGCCCTAAGATATTTAAGTAGAAACAAATTATTGCTTTTTTATTCCAAAAGAAAATAGACCATCAAGCTCAGAGTCTTTCATGGATGTTATTCGCACGCCCTTTTTTCGTGTTTTCAAAACATTTAAATACTCCTGTTACAGGAATCAGCCGGTGAGTGTTAGTGGGAAGAATTGTAAAGTAAACGCAAATACCCAATAGAATGAGTACAAGCAAAGTTTGTTTGTTTGTTTGTGGGGCTGGTGGGGGGTTCCTCTGGACTGATACCTATTATGAAGACTCTCAAAAAGCTTGCTAATCTAAACCTTCTCATCTACAGTATCCTCAGTGGTAAGCTAGAGTAATACTGGAGGCTAAATTCATGGTACTGACATGATATTGATTTCCCGGCTCCTCCTATTTGGGAAATAAATGCTAGTGTCTTCGGTAGGTATTTTCCACACAGGCATATGGCAGACAACTATTGCAGACCACTTCTCCAGGGGACTGTTCTAAAATAGACACCTCTGAAAAATATAAGCCACTAAGTAGATTTCTACTTTTGTTTAACAAACGTACATTTTTAAAAGCGCCCCCTCCCCGATAAAAACACTCTTCAACTTTTCTATTTTCTGTATCCGATGTAAAATGGGTATAATAATAACAACATCTTGGGGGCGCCTGGGTGGCTCAGTCCATTAAGCGTCGGCCTTTGGCTCAGGTCATGATCCCGGGGTCCTGGGATCGAGTCCCGCATCAGGCTCCTTGCTCTGTGGGGAGCCTGCTTCTCCCTCTCCTCCCCACTTGTGCTCTCTCTCACTATCTCTCTCTCTCTCAAATAAATAAATAAAATTTAAAAAAATAAATAAATAAAAATTTAAAAAATAACATCTATATCTCAAGGACTTTTGCGAGGTTAAATTAAAATAATCCTTACAAACTACTTATTCCACACCTCCCCCATAGTAAGCACTCTGTAAATGTTTTCTGTTTTTAAATGGTAACATTTTATTATGATAAACCTAAATATCAAATTCTAGAGAGTAATAATACATTTGTTTGGTAAATACATCATAGACAATAACACTGATGTAGACTTCTGGTTAGTTTTTAAGAGTACATAAATTTTAAGTCCACTTAAAGCTCTTATCTAATTATCATTGCATAGTATACAGTTAATATTGGCCAAAAGGCTTATAAAATTCTGCCCCAGAAAAAAAAAAAATCTCTCTGATGTTCATACACTTATGTAAAAATCAGAGAGATTGGGAAAATGATTGACACCTGGATTACTAACCCATTTTCATCATTATTTTTGAATGATGATCAGAGATATAAGATAAAAAAGCAACTCAAAACTTCCTACAGGAATGAGGACAGTGAAAATGATCTCAAATTATTACAGCATATGAGCATATATTCACGCTGATCACTTATTAGAAGCACTACTTGGAAACAAACAAACCACGAGGAACTGAATCTTTAATCTCAATTTTTTATTAAAGGACGTTATGACCTAAAATTTGTATTCATCCATACGGTATTGAAGGCAAGAGAATGGAAAAGGAAATGTTGAATTATGTCTGCTTTTTAACCCACATGTCCAAATGGGGAATGTTTATGATTCTACAGGAAGGGGTACCAAGTGAATGATGCAACAGAGCTGTGCAAACTAACTCGGCTTTCTGGACATTTTATTTGCTATAGTAGTTACTATTTAAATTTATACTTTATTCTCTAAAGAATTAATTTCTAACAAAAAAAAAATTAAAACAGACCATCCAAGCAAAAAGAGAATCTTGTTATAATGGATCAAAAAGAGTAAAATTGGAAAAAAGCAGACAAATCCAAAAGCGGGGATGGGGAGGACATTCTGCAGACAAACTGGCTCATTCTCTCTAAAAAGTTACAGTCAGGAGAAAGAGAATGGGCTGGTTGGAAAAGACTCACTTGGCATAATAGCCAGCTTCAATACGTGGTTCCATAATTCACCCTGCAAAGAATATTTGGGGTCAATTGTGTCACCCAAGCACAGGCTGAGTATCAGTCCATGGACATTTACTGAATTGGAAAGGTGTAGATCTTGGGCTGGAAAAAGCAGATTACAGAACAGGGCATATAGTGTGAACTTATTTTGCCACTAAAGATACACACACACACACACACACAGAAAGATCCAGAAGGGTATGCGTAAACTTCAACTGTAGCAAAGTCTCTAATAATAAAAGAGTTTTTAAAGAAAGGACTGGACTGGTTTTCTATTTATCCTGCTAAGGGTACTGAGACTTGACTTTTTTTTTTGTTATAAACTAAATGGACTCAAATATCAAGGGGGGAATATGTTCCATTAAAGTAGACACATCCAGGGTGCCTGGGTGGCTCAGTTGGTTAAGCGACTGCCTTCGGCTCAGGTCATGATCCTGGAGTCCTGGGATCGAGTCCCGCATCGGGCTCCCTGCTCGGCGGGGAGTCTGCTTCTCCCTCTGCCCTCTTCCCTCTCGTGCTCTCTGTCTCTCATTCTCTCTCAAATAAATAAATAAAATCTTTAAAAAAAAAAGTAGACACATCCAATGCAACATGTAATCATTCTCACACACGCTGCTTAAGAACCTTTTGTATTTGTCAAAGTCAAGTTCACTGATGACTTCCTTTTACGTTTATCGGACAATCGGTGCTATTTTTATGAGTTAGAGGAAAGCAAACTGATTTCTCCTTTGCCTGTAGTTATTAGAAGACACACTTAAAACCCCTGATTTGAAACCATCTGTGTCATGAGTTCCTGAGTTGGTCCTGAGCGAACTAATGAAAACCTCTCGGAAAACACTTGGTTTTGAGAATCTCTGCCAGTGCTGTGCTGGAATGCCACATTGCAGCTCATAACTTTTTCAGGCAGTCAGTGAATTCAAAGCCTTAGGGAGCAAGCCTCCCTCCGCCTGACTTTACTTACAAAGACAATTACTGAAAAAGCATCTACATTTACAAACAATACTCAAAGGTTCCTGTGCTCCTTCTGCTACCGATTAAGAACTATTTTTATAAAAGGTTATCAAATTCTAAGTGAAGTTCATTATCGTGCTGTTTTTATTCTATCACATGTACCCATTTTTAATTAAAGCGCCCTGCATTATAATGAGTTTACAATTTATTTGCATTCAATTAATGAGCTTTGGAAAAGAACCACATCCATAAACCCTCTTCTATACCTTCCCTTCTGAAGTGTTACAAAGATAATTATTTGGGAAATTGCAACTCCAAAATCGGGAGTTTCAAAACCATTTAAATTGCAGGACAAAATGTCAGTAAACCTAAGAAGCTGTTTTTGTGACAGGTACGGACCCAACCACAAGCGATGATCTCTGACAAGATGTCCTGAAACAAAGCTGATGACACAACTTCCCTTTAGCAAACTCCCAAAGGTGCAACCTAGTTTAGAGGGCACCTAACAAATTCCTCAGGAAGAAGAGATGTGCAACCTGTCAAAACGAGAGTAGCTTTGTCATTTGGAGGTCATTTGGCTCGAAAGGCTGAGATTTTTTGGCAAATGTAAATTTTTGCAATCTTTCCCCTATGATAATATGGTATTAATCCTACCTCTTGTGTCTGATATTTTTTAGAGGAAGGAATATCTCATTCAATATTTCTTAATTTTTTTGCATTGAATCAGGTCAACTGAAGTTTCTATCATTTTACCTAGAGTACCTAGGATTTTTCACGGATCCAGGCTTTAGCTTTCTCATTCATGAATTTGGAATGTTTCACATTATATATTTCCTTTCTTTCTCTCTCTCTCTCAAGAGAGGTAAAATCATCTCAATATTCTTTTCCCCATTTCAATTCTTTGATGTAGCATTATTTTTTCTCCCCCATGATGAACACCCTCTAAGGCAATAATCCCTTTCCTCTGCAACAAAAGAATCTGGACTTTTTCATTAAAGTCCAGTTCAGCAAAATACAGCCATCTGTTTGACTCTGTGTCTTAAATGTCACATTGCTTTGATGAGAGAACAGATGCCCAGCAGACGACACTACAGATATAATTGGAGGGGTACCGAATGTCTAACTTCGGGGCCACTTCATAGGTAGGTATTTGGACTTCACCCAGTTTTACCCTTACTTGAGGAACACAAACGGAGTGTTTCAGCCGTTTTAATATCTTTATGAAGTTGTGTCTTAGCTTGTTCTTTTTTTGAAGATTAATTCTGCTCTTTGTCTCCCTTCTTTTGTGGCTGTCATTCAATCCCGGTTTGAAAAATGTCTCCACTCCTCCTTCTCCACTCCGTCCTTCTGAAGACCCTCACCCTCAAGGCTCCCTCTGTTCTCTCCAAACTAAACTTCTTGATGTTTGATTTTCCCACTCCTGATTTTACACTTCCTCCACACTGGTTCTGAGACCTGGAATAATGCCCTCCCTTTCAAGTCTGCCCCTCCCCTTGCTTCGAATCCCACCCCTTTCACAAAGCTCTCTTTATGTGGTTGGTGGTATTGGGGAGTGGTCTGGGGAACAGGGTAATGAATGTATTCACATATGTAGAGGAGGGTGAGAAATAGAATGGGTAATTGGATTTTGCACAAACAGGCTCATTAGCCAACCTCAAGACACCAAAACATGAAATTAAAGTAAATGGTTCGTGTGTCACTTCATTCTGTAATATATTGCAAATTCTACAACGGTAGGGGCCAGATATTCTGTTTCATTTGTGTCCAACCTCCTTCAGCAAGGAGTAAACAAATAACTCAGAATGCAGGAGGGATCTGTGGTCTCTCCTGGAGAGAAGGGCAAAACAACATTATTTTAGTTTGATGAAACCTAAGAGAACATCAGAAGAGCTTCTAGTGGGTTCGCATGTGGATAACTGAGCAAGGCCTGGAAAGTTTCCTATACCTACTCAGGGTCAAAGGCCAGTGTGTCCCAGAACTGAGATGAGCATTCTGTTCCCTTGGCTCCTGATTGTCCACACCTTAACAGAAATTAGTAGGGAAGCTTAAATTTATCTTACAATCCATCTCTGTCGGCATCCACACCCTACTGGCAACCCTAGGGTTCACCACTGACCTTCTGGGCAATATTTAAGCTTTCATTAAATTCTATGGGAGTTTAAAATGTGTGTCCAGTGGAAAATATTGTATGCAGGATTTCATGTCCTCTAGCATGGTATAAATTAACTAGAAAGACAATAGACAACCTATTGATAATTTACAGTATTTATTTCTACCATGTTTCTGTGTGATAAACAATGGGCCATGAGATCTGGGGTAAGAAGAATATTTGTCCATCCATTTAAATACATTTGTTTTCAAAGTGTATTTCACTAGATATAATACAAACAGGTGGTAGATGCAAGGACACTTTTAAAAGTAATAAGGGGCCAGATTCTACAACCACCTTTGGGAGCCTAGATCTTGTTTTGAGCGCTTTGGGAAACCTTTAAAGGCTTAAGAACAAGCAATGATATGGTGAGATCTGCATATTAAGGAGACCCTGTGGTTGTGGAGGGGGGCTGGTTGGAGGAGACCGGGAACCGGGAGACTGTTAGGACCCAGTGGCAGCCTCTGGTGGAGAGTGTCATTGCAAAGCACCTTGGCCAAATAGCTCCTTGCATTTAAATGGCTCTTGCTAAATCTCACTCCAATTTTCCTCTCCCTCTCCTACCTGGAAGTTTCCAAGAGTCTCAACCCCACTTACCAGACCAAATGCATTTCCTCTAACTTTGCCTCAGTCACAAAGCTGAAAGACAAGGAAGGAGTCAGGGGTGTGCCTAAACCAGATATATATATATATTTTATTTATATATATATATATATATATATATATATTTTTTTTTTTTTTAAAGCAGGCTCCACGTCCAACATGGGTCTTGAACTCAGGACCCTGAGATCAAGCATCACATGTTCTACAGACTGAGCCAGTCAGGTGCCCCTCTCCACATCATTTCTTTTTTTTTTTTTTTTTTAAGATTTTATTTATTTATTTATTTGACAGAGACAGAGATAGCGAGAGCAGGAACACAAGCAGCGGGAGTGGGAGAGGGAGAAGCAGGCTTCCCCCTGAGGAGGGAGCCTGATATGGGACTCGATCCCAGGACCCTGGGATCATGACCTAAGCCAAAGGCAGACGCTTAACGACCGAGCCACTCAGGCGCCCTCCACATCATTTCTAATACTTATTATCTGTCTTTTTGATAATAGTCTGCCCAATGGGTATAAAATAGCATCACATTGTGGTTTTGATTTGCATTGGCCTAGTGAATAGTGATGTTGAGCATCTTTTCTTGTGTTTATTGGCCATTTATATAGTCTCCTTGGAGAAATGTTCATTCAAATCTTTTGCCCACTTAAAAATAGTTATTTGTCTTTATTGTTGACTTGTAGGAGGTTTTTTTTTTTTTTTTTCCTGGCTACAAGACCCTTATCAGATATATGCTTTACAAATATTTTCTCCCACTCTATGGGTTATCTTTTCATTTTCTTGATAGTGTCCTTTGAAGCATAAAAGTTTTAAATTTTGATGAGGGGCAGTTTGTCTATTTTTTTTCTTCTGTCACTTTTGCTTTGCTGTCATTGTTGCACCAAAATCCCAGGTCACAAAGATTTGCTCATTTGTTTTCTTCCAAAAGGTTATAATTTTAACTCTTACAATACAGGAGTAGAGATCCAATTTCGCTCTTTTGCGTTGGATATCAGTTGTTCCAGGGACATTTGTTGAAAAACTTTTCTTTCCCCGTCAAATAGTCTTGGCCCCCTTATTGAAAGTCAAGTGATCATAAATGTAAGGTTTGTTCGTGTTTTTCCTGAAGTCTCCATTCTATTCTATATGTCAATCTTATGTAAGTTCCACACTGTCAATCATTGTAGCTTGGTAGTAAGTTTTGAAGTTATGAAGTGTCAGTCCTTCACTATTCTTGTTTTCCAGTTTTGGCTAATTTGATACCACTTTTTAATTGGGTAGATTTTCTTGATCTCATTGGCCTATAGGAGTTCTTTTATATTCTAAATATAGTTCTTTTTTTTTGTTTACCATAGTAAATATTTTCTTCAAGTCTATCACTTGACCACTTGACTTTGAATTCCATTTATTATATTTTCCATACATTACACATGTGATGAAGCTAAGTTTATTGATTTTTTGGCACCTGTATTTTGTATTTTAAATACAAAGGTTTTTTTTAATAAAATAAATTCTTTTAAGAGTTTCTTTTAATAATTTGGTTCTTTCTTTAGTTTTTAAATTTATCTGTACTTTATTTTTAATATTTTCCATCGTGATGTAGCTTTTTTCTTCGTTTGTTTTGTTTGTTTTTTTTCTCATTTGAACAGACAGTATTCTCAATAACATTTACTGGATATTTTGCCATTTCTCCACTATTTCAAAATCCATCCATTGTCACATATTAAATTCCTATACATACAGTCTCCATCTATCTACATATATGTTTATGTTTGGTTTGAAGTTTTCTATTCTCTCTTGTGATTTATTTATTTAAGGCAAACCAATGGATACTCTTAATTATTATGGTTTTATAATACAGTTTGCTATTTATATGGCAGTCCCCCATTTCCACAGTTATTCTTTGTCTTTTTCTTTTCTTTTTAAAACTTTATTGGATACTCTAATATGCTATTTTTTGAGATAAGTATTTTATAATTTGTTAAATTTCAAATAAGTCTGGTTGCTATTTTGTTTTGGGTTTTATTAAATTTATATATCAGTTTGATAGGGATTGCCAGAACTGTAATCTTCAGCATTGCCATCTAGGAGCGTAAGATATCTCTTTATTCATTTGGATCTTCTTTTGTAGTTTTGTATCAACTTTTATGGTTTCCCTCAAATAAGTCTTGCAAACTTTTCATTAGTGAGGCCCATTTGAAATATATACATGTTTTGGGGAACTAGAACCTGACTTTCCATAGAAATTTTATAATAGGTAGTGGTTGGTCCCCAGACACAGTCACATGGGCTATGAGTCCTAACAGGAGACAATAGAGCTCAGTGGTCAGGGTCTGGCCACATAAGTTAGATGATCTGAAGACCTCCTTCTAGTTGAGGGACAATTGAGCACATTACCTTCTCTTTCTGTGCTCATTTCTTTGCATGCAAAGTGGTGATGACAGTACCTCCCTCATGGGATTATTGTGTGGATTTATACCAGCCATGTAGGAAGTATTGAATAAACATTAGCTATTGGTATCAATTTCTAAGGAGCACCTGATTTGAGATCCAATATAGGGTACCTGGTTTAGGCACACCCCTTCCTTGTCTTTCAGCTTTGTGACTGAGGCAAAGTTAGAAGAAATGCATTTGGTCTGGTAAGTGGAGTTTAGACTCTTGGAAACTTCCAGGTAGGAGAGGGAGAGGAAAATCGGAGTGAGATTTAGCAAGAGGCATTTATTTATTTATTTATTTATTTATTTATTTTTTTTTTTTTTAGCAAGAGGCATTTAAATGCAAGGAACAATTTGGCTGCTGCCCTCAAGGTTTTCTGCAATAATGTGGAGAATTTGGAAGCCTCATACTTTGCTGGTGGGAATGTAAAATCGTACAGACGTTTTGGAAAACAATGTGGAAGTTCCTCAGAAGGTTAAATATCCTTATATGACCCAGCAATCCCACTGCTCAGTATATACCCAAGACAATTAAAAGCACGTTCACACAAAACCTTGTTCATGAATATTTATAGCAGTATTGCTCATAAGCCAAAAGTACAAACAACCCAAAAGTCCATCAACTGATGGTTGCATACACAAAATGTGGTATATCCATATAATGGACTATTATCCAGTCAGAAAAAAGAACAAAATACTTTGAGAACGTTACACTAAGTGATACACTAAGTGAAAGAAGCTAGATATAAAATGCCACATAGTGAATGATTCCATTTATATGAAATGTTCAGAATGGGAAATCCATAGAGACAGATAGTAGATTAGCAGTTGCCAGGGAAGCCTCATGGGGAGTGACTGCTAATGGATGTCTATGAGATTTCTTTTGGGGATGATCAATGTACAACTTTGCAAATATACAAAAACCACTGAACTGTACATGTTAAAGGGGTGAACTTCAAGGTTTGGGAGTTATCTCTCAAATAAGCTGCTATTTTTCATTTTTAAGGGCAATGACTAGGCAGAAAATCCACAAAATGTCAATACACAAATGAAGAGACTCAACTTTACTGGTAATCAGGGAAATATAATTAACATCACAAAGAAGGATCATTTCATATCCATCAGATTTGCAAAAGTCAACACATCTGACAACCCCAAGAGCAGGAGAGGATATAGTAACAAGAAATCGGATAGACCCTGCTAAGACCAATGAGTATAGCTCCTTTGGAGGGCAACATGGCGACACTCAGTAAGACTGCAAACGCATACATTCATTGCCTCCACAAACTTACCTCTGTTTTTTGTTTGTTTGTTTGTTTTTTAAAGATTTTATTTATTTATTTGAGAGAGAGAATGAGAGACAGAGAGCACGAGAGGGAAGAGGGTCAGAGGGAGAAGCAGACTCCCCGCTGAGCAGGGATCCCGACGCGGGACTCGATCCCGGGACTCCAGGATCATGACCTGAGCCGAAGGCAGTCGCTCAACCAACTGAGCCACCCAGGCGCCCCACCTCTGGTTTAAACCCTAGAGAAAACCCTACATGTACACAAGTACCACTCACATATATTCTTTATATCACTATCAATAATAAATGGATAGCAATAGTATTTCAAAAGTAAATATTGAAAACAATTTCTACTTTTGTCAAGGAAGGAAGAGTTAAACTATGCTCTATCTAGAAATCGCTATATAAGGAAATGTAAAGTACTTCAAGTCATATCAAGTGTTTAAAAACCACAAACAATAGGAACAGTTTGACCCCATTTGTGATTTAAAACGCACCAATTATATTTTTGTACCTGGACCTGCATAGGTATGTACTTGCATGGAAACGGACCCACGGCAAAGATGCACAGTGCACCATTTGCAATAATTCCCTCAGAGAAAGGACAAGGTGCCAAGGAGGACGTTCGTTTTACGTGCTTGTTTGTGTGTTTATTTTTAAGGAGAATTGTTTCTCGTGTAAAAGTAAGAAGGGAGTTTGAAAGGGAGTTAGGAAGGGATGTAGGAGGGAGGCAGGCAGAGCAGACAGGCAAAGATGACTTAGAGAGTGGGGAGGGAGGCTGCCTGTCACTGGATTTGCCACCCAAAATCCCACTGAGCCGATAGTTTTGTAACTATTAAATCATAGTTATGGCTTCTATTGACTAAATTCTAATTTATAATGTCTGCCCAGCAAAAACTTCCAAGCGGGCCTCACCGAAATGACTATTAAAAGACTCTGTTCTTGAAAATCGTGGATAACACTCCCCCCATCATCAACTGAGCAAACCTGTTGGATTAAAGCCATCAGAGATTGCTCACTGAGCAGCAAGGCTGCATAATACATGTGCTCAGCTCACAGCCCTCTGCTCCCTCTGCTACTTTGATTTAAGAGCATTAGGAAACTGTGTAATTTTTTTGGTCCTCTTTTTATTTCCATGGTAATTTATGTCTGTGGGTAAGCATTTTATTTTATCAGAGGCATGGGGCTAGAGTTATTTTTCAAGGCGCTTGAAATTTCCTTTGATGCCCACTGAAATTAAAGGCAGAGCGGCAGAGAGTACCCATGCTGTTTGTCACAGAGTCAGAGGTTAGAATTACATTTGCTGCCATTTATTGTGACTATTCCATGCCAGTAGTTAGGGTAGCACTTCTCATGGGCAATGCAGTATTATTAATATTGCAGACATCAAAACATTTGTGAATGGGATATAATTGACTTGTCAGTCACATTAACAATATCCCCTGTGGAATACCATCCCAACAATGGCCGAGCAGAATATTCCTCGGTTATTTACATCTGTCTTAAACCTTTGAAAAAATTCTGAACGTTTATTTTAGTTTTAACGCAATGTTGAGATACAATTTTTTTGGTGTGCGTTGTATAAGAAAGTTGATAGCAGAGCTGACTGTCACAGCGACTAGTAAATATTTCCAAAAACAAAGGACTAGTTTAATCAATGAGAAACTAACCATCATGTGAAAACATGGTCCAAAATTTTAGATGATTTAAAAAAAAAAAAAAGAATCAGGGTCCTCTACTTGTATGGGATTATGATAAAAATCCACAAATGTTTCATTATTATGTTGTGATTAGACAAATAAAGTAAATCCTTAACTAAGCTAAAGCTTAGAAGATTCTAGAAAGTGAGAAAACATAAAAACCCCATGTTAAATATACACTTGGAAGGAAATAGAGAATGCATTAGCTTAAAATCTGTAACCTAAAATTCTACCTTTCTATCAGTAGGTTGAAATTAATTTTATCTTGAAATGGATCCTGAGGCAGGAGCAATTCTCTAGCTAAAAATAAAATTTAAGGCCTCCACTGATTGCAAAGTAAAATTAATAGGGGTTAGTAATGTGTATGTAAATACTTAGATATCCAGAACACAGAAAAACTCAGAGGTATTATTAGACAGTCAGTTTTTAAATGGTATATAACATTTGTTTTACAAGCAAATTGGTTATTTTAAATTAGAATCGCATTGATGTTTGAGGAAAGGAGAACATTCAATAGAGTCAAGTGTTTTTCAAATTACTGTACCTGTGAATTTTTTCACAGTGAGACATGCTGTTTTGTTATTCAAATTTTTACAGGAATATTTAATAATGAATTAATAACAAGCCATTTTATTTACATAAGAGCCTTCTGCTTTTTATTTCCCCCATATTATCTGCTCAGCTCAGAAAGGATTTTCAGATCGAATGGACTGAGTCCTTTGATGCACGTAAATAAATATACAAAGAGTTGCTTGATAGAAACATTTCACTGACATTAACGAACAAACACCACTCTGTGGCATTTGGAGTCTCCTAAAGCCTCCTTCCTCTTTCATGTAAGGCAATGTCATAGGTAAAACAAGTTTTTTAAAAATCTGTTTGAAAATATGTTCCACAAAACCGAGGTACCATGTTAGTCTAAGATTAACTCACTCACCTCTCAGGGGTCTTCGATCTTGAGCAACCCACTAGTCTGACATCTGTATACAAGAAAACATTTGAATGGTTCAGTGGACCCTTTCATTCACACAACAAACATTTATTGAGCACCTACTATGTGGCAGGTGCTGTGACAGGTGCTGAGGAAGCTGAAGTGAGCAATTGCCAAGTGGGGGAAAGAGACCGTTATAATATTATCAGGTGCATGTGTAATCACAAACCATAGGAAGACCATAAAGAAGGAGGCTGTGAGACTGTATGAGGACTCTATCTGCCCTGGGCATCAGGGAAGTTTGAACCTGGAATGTTTGAACCTGGGAAGTCAGGATCAAGAGAGATTAACCAACTCTGCCAATTCCCCCATGCAGTCAGGGGACGGGTCTTGTCTTTTGAGCCCCTAACTTGCACTATGGTTTATAACTACTCTTACAAATGGGTTACATGAGCAGAGTCAATCAGGAAAACCAGAATGTTTGGTCAGGGGCGGGGGGGGGAGGGATGGGGGGGTTCAGCTAAGCTTTCTCCCTGCTGGCTATAGGAGCAGCTCTGTGGGTCATGTGTCACTGGGGAGTGCCATTGTCTGAACTGGGGATGGCCAAGCCCAGCAGTGAGATGACAATTCTTAAATGTGTATCAACTTTTTTTTTTTTTAAGCTGCACAAGATAATAATCTAATAGCAAATAACACACTTAAGACTTAGAAACATTGCTATACATTTCTCTGGCTTCAGATAATATTTTTCGCTGTAGAAAATCTAATTTGTTTGTTTGTTTGTTCGTTCCCCCTACAAAACTGTAATATTCAGTCAGATTGCCAAAATAGAAAAGCTAACAGTGCCCTGCTGACCTTCCCAGATCATCACTTAAAAATTGTGACAAAACAATCTTTCTTCCTTAGCCTAGATTAAGTTCAAGTTCAAGTTTGAAGAACATACATCAAGAAAATCTCAGTACAGGGAGAAATAACAACCTAGGAATTTTTTTTTAAAGATTTTATTTATTTATTTGAGAGAGAGAGAATGAGAGACAGAGAGCATGAGAGGGGGGAGGGTCAGAGGGAGAAGCAAGCTCCTTGCTGAGCAGGGAGCCCGATGCGGGACTCGATCCCGGGACTCCAGGATCATGACCTGAGCCGAAGGCAGTCACCCAACCAACTGAGCCACCCAGGCGCCCACAACCTAGGAAATTTTATGTCCAAAGTTTGCTGATAGTGAGGCAAGATTCCCTCAGAATTAAATACATATACAAATTACCAGGGAGCCGGTGTTAAATAAAGCCTTTAAAATAGACTATAGTTGTCTGTTGATGATTTTTCCTGAGCTCCAGACTGATTTTTCTTAAATCTGAATTAATGTTCCAAATCTTCCAGTATTCTAGCCCATCCATATAATGACCCTTCATATAATGATCCCTGAAAAAATAATTCCCAGTAAAAGTAAATGTGTGAAAATCGCTCCAAGGTGGAAAATGTTAATTTTGCAAAAGCACATTGCTCCAAAGTTTTAGCCTGTGATATTTTTAAGTAGGCTGAGATTGATAACTCCAATAATATCTACATCCTAAAGCTAGACCTTTTCACGTTCCTTAATAAGGGAAATGCCTAAAAATTAGAAGGCACGTTTTGGGCAGACTTGACCAACAACCTATGTCGAAATGAATAATACCATGGCATCAAGCTAATGCAATTTCGTCTAGCCAGACTTGCCTCCACCAAATATTCACCTTTTGTAAGGTTATTATAATGGCTTAATTTAATCTTACCATACACACACCATGGGTATGGTTACTGACTGATAAGGAAACTAGTTACATTCATTAAATCCTGCTATAAATCTCTTTTCTGAAATAGCTATAATATAGCCTTCCAGCAACGACAATAATGTAATTCCTCATCTTTCTCTGTGATATTACATAACCGTAGACTGCAGCTAGGGTTACACTGTAGGTGTTGGGGTGGGGTGAGATCTTTGCAACCCTGTGAGAGGTAGTTGAGAGGTTAGAGACCTAGGGGTCTTTCAGTGAAACTTTGGAGATTGGAAAAACTCAAAACTGAGCAAATCACTCCTCCACTGCAGAGGAAGAAATAAAACACCCCAAAACTCTTACAATCCATTTTTAAAGCCCCCGTAGAAAGGTGTCCCTGTGTATGTTTTTATCAATCTATTATTTTTCTCAGAGCAACTGCTGGGTTTTCCCTTCATGGGGAGTCAGTGGGTGACTACTGAAATATGCAGCTCTGTGACTCGTAGAACACTGGTTTCAGAGTCTAGATAATAAATGCTGAACAGAAAGTCCATTTTTAAGACATTTGCAACCCCATTGTGAGCTTCATTCTGCTGAAAACTGTATAATTTTTTAAAGCATTATACATCGAAATAGATGTTAACAAAACCAGCATTCTTCTTCTAAGAAACTTCTCAGTGTTCTAATCTCTGTAAGCACATAAAAGTTTCAGATAATCAAGTCAGTTTCTTTTTATTTTCTTTTTTTTAAGGAGCGCCTGCCCCACTTACTTTAAAACTCTCTTTTGCTCTAAACAATCTCTAAATTGAGAATTAAAAGAAAAAGAAACAGTAGAAGAAAAAAAAAAAAAAACCTGTTTCAAAGATCTGGAGCGTGGACAGAAGGGGCTTTTTTCCTTGTACTGGCAGTTTTAAGATTAAAGGCCTCTATAGGCTTCTCAGAGTTATCAACCTTGTCCAGCGGCTGAATATTCTCTGCAGAATTTGTTCTACAGAAATGTTCTCAGGATAGCTCTGTCTCCACTCTGATTTTTAAGGCCGTGAGCATTTTTGAAGCTTCCTGGAATGACCGGTATCCTGATTATTTTCTCCTTTTGGACGAAGACCATGAAAGCAGTGAGCTTAGGGAAGGAAGCACAATACACGCACGAGATTGCTAAACCAATCACACTGAAGTAGTTTCGTTGAATTGAACCTGAACACCAGGGTGAGCGAGTCTGTAGAGTTCAGAGAATGGACAACTGCCTGTATTTTATCTTATTCTTTTATTTCATTTCATTTGTGGGAGACAGCAGAGGAACAAGACGCAACTATTTTTTTCTGTCCCTCCTACTGAAAGGAGACAGCACCAAGTAGAGTTAAACTGAATCTTCTGGAAAAGAAAACTGGTTTGCGATGAAGACTGACCTGGAGGCCTGGAGGGCTTAGGCTCCCTATGTCGGCCAGAGATCAATCAGTGCTGGTGAGCCCTCATGTCAGGGAAAGAGGGCACGTCTAAATGGGACATCATCAATGAAGATGGGGGGGGGGCTGGCGACGGGGCGGGGGGGGGTTCTAGAGTGGCTCTCACCCTTCCTGCATTTTTCAGAAAGAAGTGAAACCATCCCCCCTGTTGACTGTTAATATCCTTTGAAGGGGACTTGTTTTTGGAAAATCTGATACACAAACATACAAAGTTACAAAATAGTAAATCCGGTTGATGATTTGCCTAGCTCTGCACAGCACCGCTACCAAGGTCCTGTGGCATCACGATGGCATCCTCCCACGAATGCACCACGTATGTGATGATGAACAAAGAACATTTGTTTTTCAAAATGAGAAAAACCTTGTGTGTTTGCTGAACTATATTCCAAGGTTCTCATTACCAAATCTGGAGAGCGCTGTTAAGCTTCAACTTTTCTATTGCTTGTGTGGATGTGTTGGAGAAGGTCGAAGTGACGAGTGGATCTTAAGCTAAACCTGCCTAATGGGTCTTCCAGGGCTGGTAGCGGCTCTGGTTAATGACGAATGTGGACTCTCAGCGTATGAATTTGGTTATGCCCTGGTCTCAGGCCCAGAGCTGGGTCTCCAGTTTTGTCCTGGGAGTGCATAAGTCAGCAGCCACGAGTGATGCTGAAGCAGATCACACAACTTTAGAGGTTGGGGCCATGAGAAATGGAAGGTCGCCAATTTCACCCAGGCCTAAATGTGCTTTTCCACACACCCTTCCTGCTTCTGTTTTTCCATGAGAAGTGTCCTTTCTCTACTCAAGCCTTCGCCCTTTCCATGTTCTCTGCACTTCCTCCCCTCTTCCCTCTTTGAGAACTAGCTCCAACCCATCAGCCTTTAAATAAGTACCAGTTCTTCCTTCTAATAATAATAGTAAAATAAAAACCTTCAACTATATCACTCTTTCTTCCCTATGCAGTGGAACAAACATCTTTGAAAAGGTGCTAAATTCCTCTTTTCCTCTTCTCTTCTCCTTACCCTGCAGCTTTCTTCCATCAGATTTCTCTCCCAACAATGCCACAAAAGTAGTCTCACAACTGCTCATATCTTACTCCAAATACATGGACAGTTTCCAATCACTACCTTAGAGTTTCTTTAAGCATGCATGTAATTTCGAAATAATAGCACATACATCCTTGTATCTACCACCAAGAATTAACAGAGGTCTGTAATCCTTTCTTCCCTAAAATAAAAACATTATAGGTACGGTGAAGCTCCCTTAATGCCTCACTCCATGCTTTCTCCCAGCCCATCCTCCTCCCTTTCTTCTGCACTCCCAGATCCAGCCACTACCGTGAATTCGCTCTCTTTTCAGTGCACGCCTTGGCTCTACTCCATGTGTACATCCCATCATCAATATATAATCTTCACTCACATCTTTTAGAAATTTAACCAACTTGTGTCACTCTGGCATATAACATTATGTTTGATTTTTTTTTCAACCCAGCATTATTTGAATAGAGTCCACATTGGCACACAGATACCTGATTCATTCATTTTAATTGCTATACATTATGTTGTTGAGTCAGTGTATCTTATGGAAGTATCCATTCCATACCAAGAGATGTTGACGTTACCTAGCATTTCTTATTCTTCAAATGGTACAAACACGAATACAAATGCTAGAATGAGCATGTTTCCGCACATTTTTTTACAAGAACATGATTTCCTCTGGGATACACACCAAGAAGGGGGCTTTCTGGACAGAGTGCATTACATTTTCACCTTTGCTAGATTTTGCCAAATGGGTCTCCAAAGTGATATCAAAGACTGATTGGAATAATGTTCGTATTCTCTCTCACTTTTGCTGGCTTTGTCAGATCTTTCAATATTTGCCAATATGATGGGTGTAAAATGGCATCTTACTTTGATGTGAATTCACATTTCCCTGGGTGGAGAGGGGTTGAGTGTGTTTTCATGTGCTTCATGGCCCCTTGTGTTTCCACTCATGTAAGTTCCTTAATTCATCTCTCCTTCCCATTTTTTTTTCTTTTGGGTTATCTTTCTATTTTTGGTGTGTAGGAGTTAGTAGTTTATCATTTAGTCTCTCCCCCATGGGTCAGTTAATCATCAAATCTTAAATAGCCATCAAATCTCTCCACTTTTCACCATCACCAAGATCAGCACCACCCCAGTGGAAATTTGCCATGTCTTATCCAAATTGCTGCTGAATCATTTTCCCTTTCTTTTGTCTTGTGGACTCTAAGCTATACAGTGAGCAGGGAACATTTCTATTACATCTTTCGCCTGTTCAAAGAACCCTAAAGTCCTCGAATTATCCTCTTCACTGTGGCTTGAAGGACATTTATAATATGGCCTCTGCCTTTCTCTTCCATTCCACTCCAGTTTCTTTTCTAACTTCCCACACCCGATGCTCCAGCTATACTTATTGACTTTGGTTCTTGTAGTGGACCCTGCTTTCCACTGACCTCTTGGTTCCTGCATACACTGTCTCTCTCTGCTTGGAACCCTTGCATTGAGCCCGTCTCATCCCCACAACCTGCCTCACCTGAATAATTCCTTTTTAGCTGAGAAAGTACTACTTGTTCTGATTTCCCAGTTCCAAATGAGTTATCTCTTCTAGATGCTCCCATGACAACTTTCATTTCCATTGTCACATGTCTCATAATAGCTGTCTCTTTGTCTGCATCCGCCAGGAGAAAGAAGCACAGTAAGAACAGGGACCGCATTGGTTGTCTTCTCAGAAGGAGTCCCAGCATCTCAGGGGATGCTTGGCTTACAGGAGTGCTGATTGATAACACAGAAAGAGATTTGATCCTCAGGATTCCAGAACCAAGAAGATAGAGCTCACAATGCACTCACTGACTTACTCCAAGTTCAATCCACTTCGGGGAAAAAAAAATCAGAAAACTTTTCAGAAAGACACTTATTGTGCCAACATAATGCCCCCCAAAGCCCATATTTGAAGGGTTAGTGTCCTGAGTGAACAAGACCCTTTGGAGTGTGTGCTTATCAAGTCTTAAGGTAGCTTAAAACGCATGACCTTGCTTCTGACCTTGCTCAGAAAGGAAACTAAGGAGCTCTATCCGAACATGAATATGATGCATTTTTCCTTGAATTCTTTTTTCAGAACTTAACTGAAGCTTGTGTCTCCTCTACACTGTTTATCCACACAAGTCTATGTTAATAATACCATGAATGTACATAGTCTTAAAAAGTCATACAGTCTTGGGGCGCCTGGGTGGCTCAGTCGTTAAGCGTCTGCCTTCGGCTCAGGTCATGATCCCGGGGTCCTGGGATCGAGCCCCACATCGGGCTCCCTGCTCTGCGGGAAGCCTGCTTCTCCCTCTCCCTACCCCCCTGCTTTGTGTTCCCTCTCTCAACTGTCTCTCTCTCTCTCTCAAATAAATAAATAAAATCTAAAAAAAAAAAAAGAGAGAGAAATACAAAAGGAGGAATGGGTTATGCTATTGGCAGCAAAAGAGGTCTACCTTAGTTGTTCCCATATAGTCACCTAGTACTTAACTCACACCAGTATACTTGCTTGGAAACAGTGACATCAAATTACTGATCCAACTAGGAAGCTTGTTGAGTAATGTTGTGGTGGTTTGTAAATGAAGTGCTTTTCTTCCTTCAATACCAAAACTTCATTAACTTTTTTTATTAAAGTAATAATAAAGGGGCACCTGGGTGGCTCAGTCGTTAAGTGTCTGCCTTCGGCTCAGGTCATGATCCCAGGGTCCTAGGATCGAGCCCCGCGTTGGGCTCCCTGCTTGGCAGGAAGCCTGCTTCTCCCTCTCCCTACCCCCCTGCTTTGTGTTCCCTCTCTCAACTGTCTCTCTCTCTCTCTCAAATAAATAAATAAAATCTAAAAAAAAAAAAAGAGAGAGAAATACAAAAGGAGGAATGGGTTATGCTATTGGCAGCAAAAGAGGTCTACCTTAGTTGTTCCCATATAGTCACCTAGTACTTAACTCACACCAGTATACTTGCTTGGAAACAGTGACATCAAATTACTGATCCAACTAGGAAGCTTGTTGAGTAATGTTGTGGTGGTTTGTAAATGAAGTGCTTTTCTTCCTTCAATACCAAAACTTCATTAACTTTTTTTATTAAAGTAATAATAAAGGGGCACCTGGGTGGCTCAGTCGTTAAGTGTCTGCCTTCGGCTCAGGTCATGATCCCAGGGTCCTAGGATCGAGCCCCGCGTTGGGCTCCCTGCTTGGCAGGAAGCCTGCTTCTCCCTCTCCCTACCCCCCTGCTTTGTGTTCCCTCTCTCAACTGTCTCTCTCTCTCTCTCAAATAAATAAATAAAATCTAAAAAAAAAAAAAGAGAGAGAAATACAAAAGGAGGAATGGGTTATGCTATTGGCAGCAAAAGAGGTCTACCTTAGTTGTTCCCATATAGTCACCTAGTACTTAACTCACACCAGTATACTTGCTTGGAAACAGTGACATCAAATTACTGATCCAACTAGGAAGCTTGTTGAGTAATGTTGTGGTGGTTTGTAAATGAAGTGCTTTTCTTCCTTCAATACCAAAACTTCATTAACTTTTTTTATTAAAGTAATAATAAAGGGGCACCTGGGTGGCTCAGTTGGTTAAGCGTCTGCCTTCGGCTCAGGTCATGATCCCAGGGTCCTGGGATCGAGTCCCACATCGGGCTCCCTGCTAGGCGGGAAGCCTGCTTCTCCCTCTCCCACTCCCCCTGCTTGTGTTCCTGCTCTCGCTATCTCTGTCTCTGTCAAATAAATAAATAAAATCTTTAAAAAAAAAAAAAAGTCATATAGTCTTTAAAAGATAACTTGTAAAAATAAGATAAGAATTACTCTCTGCTCTCCATTATACAGAACTCCTCTATTTATTTGATGAACATATTTAGAATAGGTTGGTGCTAACCCAGTGCCTGGCACCTGCCAGTTTACATTGTTGTTCAGTGTAAAGAAAACATGACTTGGACATAGATGCTGGTTAGAATCCTGGTTACTTAACCTCTGAGAGTTTAACATAACAATCTGTAAAATGGGCATTTTAAGAATAGTTCCTGTGTCTCTGGGTTATTGAGAGGATAAAATCAGACATTAAATCAGTGTGAAATGCCCCTAGAGAATGCGCAAAACAAGCCCTGAATAAATCTTGTCATCCTTTTCTTCTTATGTAAGTATCCCTCCAAAAGCATGCCTATTACCCATTGTCTGCCTGGATCCTCGTTTTAAGCTGGAATCTGCATTTGAAATGAAAACCACAACCATTTACTGAGAGCTTGCTAAGGATCGGACACTGTACATGTGCTTTGGGACATTAAAACAACCCCACCAGGTCACACGTAGTAGAATCTCTACTTGCAGAGGTGGAAACAGGTATAAGATGAGAGTAGATGCCATGAAATCGATGATAGATCAAATTTTCAAGTGACTGTTTTGTGATCACTAACAGTATCAAAATCTCATCACTAGGAGAGGTTTGTGAAGTCCTTCATCTTTCTGATAGGGCTACTATTTTTGATTAGGGCTACACGGGGAACATGTTGAATATAGTAAATGTCTAGATATCCACAAAGTTTTTACATAATTAAGGACATAACCAGAAAGAGAATATGACAAAGACAGTGATTACAAAGCATAGGTCCCAGTACATAGTAGGTGCTTAAGAAAAGTGGTTAGGTCCAGAGCTGGTATTCAGTCCTTACACAATGCCATAGCACTCCAGGTTATTGACAGTGTATATCCCTCCTTAATGATCAGTTGCCAAGTCACCAAGTGTTGAATATTCTAAATATCACACTGGTTGAATAAAAGAGTAGCTATAAGCATATTTCCTTCTGTGCACAAAGTTTGATGTAAACTTGAATATTTTAACATTTTTATTTCTAATTTCAGGAAATAAAAGAGAATCGGATCCATGTCACGTGATCGGAAGCTAGAAATTTAAATTCCCAACTCCAAGGTAGATAACCAATTGACATCCATGATACACCTTCATAAATTTCTCTAGATGTTTTTTTTTTTCTTAACCATTCATAAAATGGAAACAGTAACACCTACTCTGATCTAGTTTATACTGGTTCTGAAACTCAATCACATAATTCGGGTAAAAGGATTTTGAGTGTATCAGCACTGGATAATGCAATTTATCAATCTGGACCAAATGCTTTTCCAGAGTGGAGTTTATAACAAATAGAAGTGTTACTTAAAAAGCATTTCTGGGGCACCTGGGTGGCTCAGTTGGTTGAATGTAGGACTCTTGATTTCAGCTCAGGTCATGATCTCAGGGTTGTGAGATGGAGCCCCACTGCGGGCTCCCTGCTCAGCAGGAAGTCTGCTTGAGATTCTCTCTCCCTCTGCCCCTCCTCCCCCTCTAAAATAAATAAATGAATCTTTATTAAAAAAAAAAGGCATTTCTAAAAAGTTGAGTACAGGGATGAAGACAAATGCTCAGGGAGCAACTGTCCTGCATATAGATTTTGTCTATTTTTAGTTTCTTCCTCTTCCTGTGGGGCTGTTCACCTTGGGCACATTTATCCCCCACACACCTCCAACAGAGAGAGAGTGAAGCCGAAAAAATGAAAGCAAGGCGAATTGTCTGCGTGGCTGTGCAATAGGACTTCTGGTTCAAGGTTCAGTGGGCAAATGAAAACCAGACATTACCTACAGTTTGGAAGTGATGTGTGTGTGGCATCCCGGTGCCTCAATGCAAATTGATTTTTACAAAGGAAGTGAAAAAAAAAAAAAAGAATTATCCTCCTGAGGCTTTTTTCTAACAAAATTTCTACACAAACGAAAAACTTTTGAACCTTGACTACGTCTTCTAGTACAGATAATGACAACAACTCAAACTGCATTTAAAAAGTGCTGAGTAGTTGATCCTGGTACCTAATGATGTTACTCATCTCGTCGGAGTCTGATTGACACTAAAAATAATAAATTAGAACAGAAAATGATTTTATGGGATCTGTGGGCTGACAGGCAGGCTAAGTGTAATATCCTCCATTACACTTGTCATCGAATTCTATATGGTTCAGCTCTGAACAAGAGAGACAGGGTTGGACTATGATCTCATGATTTTTATCTTCAATCATCTATGTCTTAAACGTATAAAATTAATTTGCCTACTTATAAATTCAATGGAAAGTGGGTACCAAAAACACTTTCTCTGTGGTAAAACAAACAGTATTGTGGGCAGCCTATTACACAGGCAGGAGTGAAATAATAAATTAAAAACTGTTATCTAAGATATAGCCTTTCAGATGTCTATTTCCTTCATCTGATCTAGTAAATTTATAAATTCAAAATCAATACCCATACCTGCTGAATCACTGGGATTCATTTGGGAAATTATTTTAAAAGAGCTGTACTTGAAAGCATCCCATGCTACAAATGGAGCCCTAGGTTTGCTTTCAGCAGTTAGCAAACCAAAATTAATTCTTATAATTATTTACAAGATGGTTGGATGGTTAAATTTATAGCACGGTTGTGTTTTTTGTTTGTTTGTTTGTTTTAATTTCAGTGAATCGTGATAGATTTGTTCTTTGTGTTTTGGGGACGAGAAAGAAAAAGACGAAGTTCAGAAAAAGAAATTTAAAATACCCCTACTTTTCATTTTAAGTAATGTCTGTGACTCACTGAGGATGATTTTTAATTTTGATTCATTCAATGAGCTCTCCTAATGCAATGATTTTCTCCATGGAAGTCCTTAACCACAGTGGCCATTTGCAGCTGATGATTTTTTTTTATAAATAATTTATAAAGCCACTCTACACTTATACTTTTACACTGAAAAGAGAGAGAGCGAGAGAACAGAATTGTATCTTAAACTCTATTTACAAATTTACCTTGGCAGGCCCTCTTACTGCCAATAGGAAACGATGTTGCATATTTAATTTGCTCCTTTGTTACAACGGGGCTTAGGTTAGTTAATTTCAATTTTCGATTTCAAAAGCTATCAAATATGGCTCAGATGAGAAATCAATTTTTCTCAGCTGCCTCTGTTTTTGTGATGGGAGGCTTCTCATTGGCTGAGGGGGGCCACATGACGTGGCAAGAGATTAGTTCACCAGACTCCGTGTTGCTGCCACCTCAATTACTGCCTGCCTCTTGTAATTTAGCCTTATAACACCTAATTTCAAGACAGAACTCATATTTAATTCATGAAAGCTTCCACAAGAGTAATTGTGAAATAAATTGCCATAGAAGATATCCATTTGTGACTCATTTTAATTTTGTATGTTAGTAGCATGCTATTTATTCTACTTGTTTAACACTTTAGCACAAACATTTTTTTTTTTTTTTTAATATTGAACTTTATGCACTGACAGCTACATACTTTGCACCATTTTCCCACATTACATCATCTCCTTTACTGGGATTTCCTTTCACAAAACTTCCACCCAGTGGTGTTTCTGAAGGTTGTTAAAATCAAGAACTTATAATCTGCTAATTATTGAATGTGTTGTTATGATCTGCACCGAAATTTAAAAGTAGCAACTCAAATCACAAATGAGAGCAGATAAATGGTAGTTAGATGACAAGGATGATTCCAAGGGCCGAGAAATAGAGTTTAGTTTAATATTTTAAACAAAGGCATTCATTACACATATTGACAATTTACGTTTCAGCATTCGCATGTATTTTAAAATTCTTGAACCAAAACATATATATTTCCTGTGTATACACACCATTTTGTCCTTTTCCTCCCTGTTGCTATGCCAACAAGGTGGGTGAGGCCTTCTCAACTGCCAAACTCAGCTGTCATCCCTTCACCCTAAAAGCCTTATAATTGCTTTTATTTGCATACGACAATTAGGCAGGATGGCTCACAGCGAGAAAAACCAACCTTTCTCTCCCCAAGTGCACACGACGCCAGCCTGTAATTTATAAAAGATACGCGCCATGTGGCGGAGCACTAAAATAGAGTGATGAGTCCTTTCATCGGATTGTAAGCCATTAACAAAAGAAAACATCCCCTTTCAGGCTATAAAAAATGCCTATCTGGTGTGAACCTGCAAAATCACAAAGTTCCCCCCACCCCAGCTTCCCCCGCCTGGACGCTTCACATTCATTATCACATTGAACTCAAAAGGAGTTCTAGAGAAAGAGTTACATTTGGGTGTTTATGAGTAATGGGGTGCAAATAAAATCCGCACTGTGCTAAAATTGCATCCAGAGTAGTTGGTGTTTGGGGGTCATTTTCTTTTTCTTCTTCTTCTTTTCTTTTCTTCTTCTTTTTTTTTTTTTTACCTTGTTTTGCATCGTGTTGCATGTTGAAATGTCATATTAATATAGTCATTATTACCCTTTTACTTCAGGGAAACCATGACAGGATTTTCCAATCAGCATTCAGGTCTGTGAACGCTCAAGTCAGAAGGAATGTGGATGGTTTAAATCATCCTCTGTTTCGGTTTTCAAAAGGTCTTCAAAAATTAGTGTCTAGTGTAAAAGGTCAAAACATGGTTGGAAATCATTTCAGTGATTTATTGTCATCATTTTTTTCTGGTGACTTTAATTCTAATTATTAAGACATTTTAATTTTATTCTTACATGCTGCATAGAATCTAAGATAAAATTTTAAACAGATTCCTTTTTGAGCAATATTTTGAGTAACCAATTATGCTGTAGGGTTTGTTCAGCCTTTTCTTGGAGTTTGTGCCTTTAGAGACCTTTACTTTACAGAGAGAGCATCAGATTTGAACTTCATTTCCTCTAAATTGTTTAGCTTTAAAACTGTTATTCAGAACACTAAAATGTGACCTATTTCTTCCTCTGAGAATCTTTTAAAAGGCGGCAGGCACTCCATTTTTATTCACAACTCACTGAATAAATATTGATCATATAGGCAATTTGGGTCCAGGATCTTCAAATGGATACAACTAATCACAAATCACTCAGCCACGTGTCTGTGTCTATGCCGCAGAGGGGACGGTCATTACGATAACATCTCCAAATAGTTTATCTAGATAACAGTGAAGAATTTGCTAAGGTAACAAAATTAAAAAGTAAAGGGAAAAGGGAAGGTGCCTCTTCAAAAAGTCATGATGAAATTAAAACCAAAACACTGATTACCTGGTCAAAAAAGTCATGTTCCTTCAGAAAACTATGAAAACCAGAGCATGAATAAAGTCAAGAGATACAAAACAAACTCACACAAAGGGGATGACAGACACAGCCGACCATTCACAGAAAAAGAAATTAAAATGCCAATAAGTACGTGAAAAATGCTGAGCCTCATCAACAGGGAAAGAAATGCAAGTTGTAGAAAACACGTAACCGAAGTTTTCACATGTCCGAACGTAAACATTTTAACTGTGATAACCTCATTTTAGCAAGGACGTGGAGTCACAGGCTAAGATAGAGAGCCCATCAACATGTGGATTGTTAACCCTTTTCCAGAAGGACAATATGGCAACATGCAATGAACTTTCAAATGACCGTGATGTCTGACCTGAGAATTCCACTTCTAAAAGCTGAATCGGGGAAGAATGAACGACCATATACAAGGGGGTTTTTACATGCTCTTTGCTGTTTTATGAATGCCCAGATTTTGAAACCAACTGAATGTACGTTAAGTTATATGATATCCCCATGGTGAAATACCATGCAACCATTAAAAAGCTTATATAGATCTGTTTTCCATTAGTATTTATCTATCCATCTATCTATATATGCATACGTATATGTAATACATTATTCCACTCATGTAACTACATATGGAATGTGAACATATATGGGCTATATTATTCCATGCCTATATATGTTCATACACATACACACACCCAATGAGTGTAGAAGGATGCACCATCACATATTGCTGTGAGGTGGGTAGAACTTTTTAAAAGGAAACTGTCAATTTCTGTGTTTTGTTTTAGTTCCCAACAAGCATAATTTTTAGGGGGAAAAATGTAGTTATGAGTAAACTTTCCACGAACAACGTTCTAAATTTTTAAGACAACAGATATTGAAGTTCTCATAACATTTGATGTTTCCTTTTTCTTTTTTGTTTCCCCTTCTAAATCCTTCTATTTACTTTGTTGTCTTCTCCCCGAACCCCGTCTCTGACCTGCTGTTCCCCCCACCTTTTCTGTTATACTGACACTCCCCAAATTCTCATTTTAATAGAACTTATCCATCTATTAGGGGTTCATCCAGAAGGGATGAAATGATTCTATAATGATCTAGAATCTAATTTGGCACTTTCCTGCCAGCATTCTTGATATGGATTGAGGAATATGGGAAAAAAGAACACGTGTTCATTTCCTAGAAGAAGCATTCCTACGTGGAGAGAAAGCAGACCAGTCCAGGGAACAGTGACCTTGCAGGAAGCTGGGACTCTCCCTCTTTCCCACTGAGTAACAAAGCCTCTCTCTTCACCCTTAGGTTTCCAGCTTGGTCATAGCAAGTCCTGAATAAATAGTTCACAGCAAACTACAAGCAGTAGAGTAAAGCAGGAAACTTCACAGCATACATTATTCTCTTTACACTGGCCTCAAGCAGTGATACGGGCAACCTTTAAGAATTAAACCAATAGTTACCTTTCCCTGGCAAAGTGAAAGGCAAAACTCAGTGGTTTTCCTGATAGGTCAGCATACAGCTAATCAACTTTTTACACAGAAATACCGAGATTTTGGAAGTAAACATATTTTACAAATGTTTTGGTTTGCTTTTGCCAAATTGCCATAAATAATTTTTATTTCTTCCCTGCTTTATGGGGCTAGTTAGTACTTGTCCGAGGCCACAACATTTCAAGACCCCAAAATAAAAGAATCTAAAGAAAACTAATAATCGGGAACTTACTCTTATTGGAACCATGGATTAAAAATTCCAACACCGTTAATGCTTGAAAAAATATATTCTGCATTTTGTTAGCACACATATTAGACACAAATAAAATTCCTTGAAATCAAAGCCTAATATTCTGCTTGATCAAAAGTGTATGTGGGGCTTTTAAGATCTCATAGAAATAATGGAATTCTCTGTCCTCTTCCTTTTATGGGACCCACAGAATATGGTAAATTGTTGGAAAGATAGGATTAGATGGAAAGTTTTTTTGAAGACAGCTCTGATACATAGCATATATACATCTACTGAAGAAAAACATAAAATATAAGAAATTGGATAAAAGGAAAATAGGTAGGATAAAGTTTTCTAAGACTACTCCTGGCCGACACTGCCAAGTCAATGGATTTATGCCAACCTAGGTTCTATCACTCCATTACAAAATAATAATATCCACATCTTAAGAACAGTGCTGTGCTGTGGGTTTTTTTATGCAACACAGGGGCAAGGGAAATACTTTTCTTGGAATATAATGAATAAATTTTGGATGTATCTGGAGAAAACGGGAGTTCTTTGCCTCCATTTCCTATAAATTATTTTTAAATAAATTACTTTATTTAAAAGAAGAGTTTTCAAAATTAAACTTAAAATTATGAGTGTTATTTTAAGAAAGTCTGCATATATTTTGTCATTTTCCCTTATCCACGAGACTGTTGTTCTGGAGAGGAAACATCCAAATGGGATAGCCCCATGAGAAAAATGCTGGATGGGGCAGGTGAATTTTGTCCATTGTCTGCTTCCTCTAAGCTGCCTTTCATTAGTGACTGGGGCCCTGAAAGGTGGGAGCAGGGACTCTGGGTATTTACTGCCTTGGAAATAGGAAAATCTGACCACTTTGCATCCACAGTGTTGTGGATAGCCACTTCACATTAGTAGGTGTCCTATTTCCAGAAAAGAGGTATAAAATTTATTCCAGGACACCCACTGCACAATTATGAGAAACCATTATGCATTGTTATTTTTTCATTATTACTGTGGTTCAGATCAGATCATATCAAAGGAGAAAGAGCTTGCACTTTTTTTTCTTTTTTCAAGGATAAACTTCAGGGCATTGTTTGAATGAGATTTCGCCTGCTGTATTTGTGGAGAGAATCATGCATCTTTTGGAAAAACTCTCCGGGCAGAGCGCAGTATCTTTGTGCTGTAGCCTCTTCACAGAGCTTTCTTACCTCTTTTTTTTTTTTTTTAATTATTATTTTCTCCCCACAACAGTAATAAAAAGCAATCCATGGGGAGGGACTCGAAGTCTTCAGCACAACCTTCTGTGGAGTGAATATTCGTGAGCCCTGAATAATAAATTTGGAGATGGGCAAGCAGAGGCTCCTTTCGGCTTCCTTTTTGTACCTCGGCCCCTGGTCCGCGGAACCGCAGAGTTGACTCTGCCATTTTTAGGGAACAAAGTGTCCCCAGCACTACCTCTCCTGCCTCTATTCAAACCTCATCGGAGAACTCCTGAAATGAAGCTGTCACTCAGGGCTGCTTGGGGACCTGTCACCACAACATTGAGCCTTTTCATTTTGATGGGTCAGCCTGCAATCCCCTTGAAAGAGAAGTCCGTGCCACTGTGGTTTCTCTTTCCACAGGAATTCTGAATTCTAATGAAACTCCAAATCGCTCAATAAAGGCAGGGGCACGAGGAAGTAATCCAACGCAGATCTGAGTGAAATTTGTATTTTATCTTTTTCCCTCCCACCCCAGCCCATTATTCTAATCACTTAGGTGGTTCACAAAGGGTTGGCTCGCAGTTCAGGCGCAAGAGGAATGAGGTGTCCTTTGTCCGGATGCTACACTGAGATTAGGTAGCAGCTCTCTGAAAATGAAAGGCCATGGCTCAAATTTCCTTGGGTAAATATCCATCCACCTATTGTAGTTTACACCTACAAAGCTACACATACATTTCTCATGTACACTGGGCTGAGAGAGAAGAGAGAAACTCCCATTAACATGATTTTTGGGGTATTTTTTGTGTGTCCATGAAACGGTCTTTCCAAAACCTCCTGTGAACCTTTTGCCACAAAATGAAGATAATAGCATTGTTACTCTCTACTTTGTGATCAGCAAGTGCCTCGGATATATTATCTGGATGACGTCAGGCAAATGATTATGTGCAGTATGCTCTTTCAATCGTGTTCACGTTTTTAGGATACTTATGTTGACTGCCACACACTGTTCAACCACTGTCTCTTCTTTCTTTGGAAAATAATTGATCAAACTTCCATAAGGAAGGCATTGAGGTGACTGACTGCCCACTAAACTCTATTTCTTAGTATACTTTTATAGTATGCACTAGAATTATAGGTGTTCCAAAGGCAATTCACTCAGAAGTTCACCAATGAATTTTCTGCCCCTTCCCAATATATTATGTACAGCATGTACTGTGTTCTTAGGTCATTTAAAAAGAGACAGTAGATGAGAGAGAGAGAGGAGGAAGGGAGGGAGAGAGGTGCACATTATAAATTTATGGAAATCGATATATTAAATTTGACTTGATTGTGTTATCAATAAGCCAAACCCCAGCTAACCTTTGTTTTATCATTTAGCCTTCATGACGAGCTAACAGGCACTATTTAAAATGTTACCATGTCCTTCCCACCCTTATAACTCCACAATCATATTTGTGTTACTCGAAACCTGAGAGCTACCAATCCATATTGCCTGCCTTCACTGTGTCACATCACCCCAAATATGTCAATTGCCTGTACGCTAACTATCCTAGGAACATCTGTTAGAACTCCAGGTGCTTCAGGGTCCAGACGTTAGCTGTAATTTTTTTTTTTTTTCCTGCAGTCGATACAGAGAATGCAACAGACCATTGCATAGAAAATAATTCCTCCACACCCAACCTTATTGCTTTGGATGTGTGTTAGGAGGAATATTTGAAAAAAACATATCCCCAATATTAAATTACAATTTCCCTAATAGTTGTTCCATGATGCATTTCATTCTTTATGTATGTACTACTAGGAAACAGTGAAATACCCTTTAAAAATAATCATAATCGGGCGCCTGGGTGGCTCAGTCGTTAAGCGTCTGCCTTCGGCTCAGGTCATGATCCCAGGGTCCTGGGATCCAGCCCCGCATCGGGCTCCCTGCTCAGCCGGAAGCCTGCTTCTCCCTCTCCCGCTCCCCCTGCTTGTGTTCCCTCTCTCTCGCTGTGTCTCTCTCTGTCAAATAAATAAAATCTTTAAAAATAATAATAATAATCATAATCTACCCTATAGAGGAGGAAGGCAGAGAAGCAAGAGAATAGTAGGATGAACTCCAAAGCCGGGGTGATCTCAACTATAAATCTCCATTTTGGATCAGACTGATTTAGACCATCAACTTAAGCTTCACTTATGCTTATAGTTAATTATTTTTCCTTTCTGCTTCTTTTTTCTATTAAGTGCTAAATGGCTATATATATATATATATGTATATACATATATATATAGTGCTTATATCAATATAAATCACATATTAGCTGTATACACACACACACACACACACACACTAAGGCTTGGGGAGAAGTTTAAATATTGTAGAATTTTCCAAACTGTCTGGAATAATAGACACAGTCCTTTCTAAAACTGCAGAAGACACTTTATTTTGTCATTTTGTGGTATTTTCTAAACATGAACTTATAAGGATGCAGTGGGGAAGTTCGTGTTAGATGTTTGTTATTTTATTTGTTGTGGCTCAAGGACAGACCTCGAATGTCCACACTCCTCAACCTCCTCTCAAACTCCTTATTAGAGAGAGAAGCTATGAGCTATATTTTGTTCATTTAGGGATAAATGACCAAGTTTGAAAGCTAAGTCGTGGAATGTGACTAGCAATGACCAGCTGACTGGAACTCACTGCCTGATTCTGCTCTTGGATCATTCGCCCTCTTCAGTCTGGAGACAAAATAGAGTGTCCGCAGTAATTCTTACTTCTTGCAGCACAAAAGATGGAAAAATTGTACTCAGACACAAGCCAAAGGGGAAAAAAGCAGTTTACTGGAAACATTGACCAATTACATCTGTGTTTATGCGTGCAGAAAAGTGCGTCAGCAACTCAACATTTACGGCTTGTTGAGAAAAGTCTTTGTCTTCCACCTGGGAATTCACTTCTGAAGTTTTAAAAACATTTCAAATGCAGAGAAACATTGCCATTTACTGGTGCGAAGTTATAGCAGTTCATAAAACAAAATTAGCATAAATTAACCATGCAAATATACAATGATACTTTGCTCCGCTCAGGTAATTCTTCAAATCAATATTTTAGTGGACAGTTGCTTGATACAAATGGGCCTAAAGCAGACTTTCAGAGAACAGGCTTGGATCTGACAAACCCACTTGCTTCTGGATGTTTCCATGAAATGACATGACCTCTCCTAACCACCATTTTTGTTACTCCGATCGAGTTGGCGTTCCGGATCAGCTTTGGGGCCAGTGAAACCTGAATCTATGTTTGAATTTCATTCACAATACTAGTCTAAGTCATTTTCTTCTATAGGAACAAGGTCAGGGTTTGGGGAAATGTCTCCTGCAATGAATGCATTGAGGCAGTAATACATCAGGGCCCACCTGGAGTATGGAGGAGCCTGTGCTGCCTGTGAAGGGCAGGATCAGTTTTGCCCTCTCTGCTTTGTCTCCCTTTGGTAAGTCTGTCAAAATTCCTGCAAGTTTTGGTGGTGTTCCAACCAAAGACCAGGATCCCAGGCAACCACACAAGGAAGCACAACCTTGCGTCATACACACTGCACCTTGACGAGAAGCTCTCCTGGGGATGCTCCTCCCCATACGCCCTAAGGATCCAGCAACTGTAACTCCATTTCTTCACTCACGAAAGAAAATAAAACACCCCAATCTCCTGCCCGATGTACCCCCTTGTCAGAAGAAACGAGAAGGTCCTTGGAAAGTGATTTGAAGCTGGAGGCTGAAGACGTCATGGCAGTAAACAGTAATTTTATTAATTGCCTCGAAATAGAAAATGTTGAGTTTAAAACCATGCTACTTTCTTCGGAGTAAACACTAAATATAACAGCCAAAGCGATATGGTTAAAATTAACTTGCAGTTGCTTTTCAAGCTGGTGAGATACAATTAAAAGTGGGGGATATTGCCAAATCTCATTTACTGCTTTCTTTCTTGTGAATAATATCTGTACATTCAGGTCTTCATTATACTTCTCAATGGCGTAGGAATCCCACTGCATCTGCTTATTCTTGATTTTTATCAATGGGAAAAAAATGATTAAGTTCCCATGCAACGTTAAGTACCACAGTCACACTTCCCAGGATTTGCTACAGCAACCAGCAACTCCATCACTGTGCTCTCCTCCTGGCCTCCCTCCCCTGACATCCGTGTGTGTGTGTGTGTGTGTGTGTGCGCACTAGCCTGTCTTACTCTCTGGTTATAGTGTGCAAAATGGCTATTACTGACTGCTCACAGTATGCCAAACAGCACTGAAGGGGTTAATTAGCATTTTAAAAAGGTAATTGTAAAGTGTAACCTGCAGGGTTATCACCAGAATTGGGAGGTGGAATGTAGGTCTCCCACCCACTGGAGACTCTTACATCTTGAGGAGCAGGATGAAGACAAGAGCAATGTTACTGCTGTTTCTTGATTTCCCCTTTCAGCCCCAACTGCTAACCCCCAACGCTCTCTTTTGAATTTACTGTATCAAGCCAGTAGTTACAGAAGAGTAGTATGTGCTCTGTCCTGACTATAGAATTACCTTGGGATTTGATTGTAGCATAAATATGCAGTAAATCATTATATGTGTGTGTGTGGTTTTTTGTTGTTGTTGTTTTTTTTTTTTGTAATCATGCATAATGTATATACACAGGATTTGTTTGGGAAAGAACTACAAAATGACTGGAGTCACAAAGAGACCAGTGTATTTTAAGACATTTCCATGACTTGGAGTGTAGAATCTACAATTTTTAAATGGGTTTTTAAACAGGCAATTGTGAAGCATACATAAGTGCCGATTACCTCAGAGCATGATTACCACAGGATGGGGGGACAGCGACGGCAGGTGGTTGCTCCCAGCGCCCAACCTAGCTACTTGGTTTAATTTTGAAGAGAGAGCATTTCATTTTGGTAGTTAGAACACCTTCCGTTATGCTTGAGTAAAAGAAAAGCAAGGAAAGTAAACTATCGAAAGAGGATTTCCAACCAGTTTGGCAATCCAAGGGGGTAAATCATATTCTACTTTCTGTTGGGATTAAATGTGCCCTTGCCCAGATTCACACACTCTTGCACAAATACCCACACACATGCTCAACTCTGAGCATCACGAGGTCAGGGACTGCGTCTTACTCATCCTCCTATCCCTTGCAGTTCTCCGCACAGTGCTATAAACAGAATAAGTGTCCAGTTGTCAAATTCAATAGCTATGGGGGGATGGGGGAAATAAGTGGAGGGAATTAAGAGTACACTCATCTTGATGAACACTGAGCGATATAGAGAACTGTTGGATCATCGTATTGTATACCTGAAGCCAAGGTAACAACGTATGTTACCAATATTTGAGTTAAAATTTTAAAAATAAATAAAATAAGACAAAAACCTAAACGGGGTTTAAAATATTTATTTAAAATAACATACAGGACTGTGAACTTCGGCCACACCAGAATAGGCTAGAATTCAGGCAATCTGACTATGAAAAACCAAAACCCAAAACACTACAGTAATTCCAACTCCACAGAATAAAAGGAAGTACATAGTAAGAACGTATTTTCTTTTGATAATAGTTTTCTGTCAGGGGCCTATACTTCCACCATGGAGAAGAAAGAGTCATTATAAAGATATATAAACCTCTCAGACCCATGATGGATCTTTGCTATAAAAGTGGAGACAGTATCAATGTACCCCATATACCTTGCCCCTCACACACACACATCCCGTTCAATGATTCTATCTGCTCTTTGCCTACCAGCCCAACCGTAAGACTCCTGGCTTGAGAACAACTCATCACCCTAAGCATTCCTTGAGTAGGAGAGCCAGAGTCTTGGCATCATAGAAGCATGGCCAAGTGGTCTGGCAGTCAGAACCCTGAAGTTTGGGCAATGTGCACACATGCGCGCACACACATGCCATCCCACCAGGAGACGCTGAATTGACTTGCCCCCTCTGCAGCAACCTGCAGCAGTGTAGGAAACCATACCAGCTCCAGTATTCTTTCTGCAGACACCTTCCGTCTGCAGAGAAACAAAGTAGGGGGGATTGCAAAGGATCAATACGTCTTCTGGTGCAAACAGAAGGGTGAGCAGAACTGTATTCATCTTGGACTCTGAAAATTGTTCCTTTTTAGCTCACCTCCTTGCTATTTATAAAAGAAATCTCAGTGAATACTCAATTAGTATAATTAGCACCAATTTACTGTGACTTTAATAACTTGGGATAATTTCATTTCATCTATTTCATATCCATAGCCAATATTACGAGAATAAACAGTTACATTGTCGGGGGGTGGGGGACTGGTGTAGATTTATCTGCCCACTTTCCTTCATGGGAATTCATTCACAAGCACTGCCTTCTGTCCCCCTTACAGGTATGCATTTAAATGGTTTCCAGTGGATTTCTACTGTCAGCCTTCAGGAACACGTGGACTGTTGCTCCCCCTTTTGCCTTCTGCATCTTTACTTCCTTGTGCCCAAGCCCTAATGCAGTATAATTGAAACAATTTTATTGTCTGGAGCTACTCATTCTAATGTTTCAATGACAGAAAATACTGGTCAATTTGACAAGTTAATATGACTTCAGTGGTCATTTGAACTCCTTTAAGCTGTTGGGTGCTAAAATTGCTTGTCACCTCCCTTCACCTGCAAACGGAATTCAACCAGTATGTAAGGTTGGGGGTAGCGGGGGGAGGTGGAGAAAGTTTTTCACTGAAGATCGCTCTTTCAGGAGTAATTGCAACTTTTGATAATTGGTAGGACCCTGCCCCTTTTTTCAGTGGCAGGGTCCCTCTCCGAAGCAACACTTGACTCTCCCATATACCATCTTTATGTAAAGCCCCTAAACTTTGTGCCTGGTCTCATATGCTAAAGGCTTGACCCAGCCTCCTGTCTCCTCGTTCTGAATAAATGCAACACCGTCCTTAAAAATACGGACTTAGTCACTAGGGGATCACATAAGGTGAATCATTATTCGGGATGGCATTTAAAGATCGTTCTCAAATTTCAATGCCCAGGGTTTCCCAGAAGCTGCAAACAACGGTGGTTCTGAACTTGTTACCATCCCAAACCAACTCAAACAACAAGATTTCCACAGTAACTGCTTTGCAGGTAAGCTGTGAAAAATTAAAATTATCTCCCCCCCCCAATTTCTGAGCCCTTTCCAAGTGACCTTAGAAGGGGTTACTTTAAATAGAATGTGTTAATTTTACGTATAACAGCAACAACAACAACAAAAACCCAAAAACCTGAATAGCTTTAAACTAAGTAGCTTATGGGTTTACTTTGTCTAAACAGAGTTCAGATTGCATTGTGGGACTCCATGTCACTCTTTCTTTATTTTTCCAAGAAAACGCTTGATTCTAATGACATCGTGAGGGCCTGACCAGTGTATGTCGATTTCTCCTTACAGCACAAAAGCGTTTTGTACAATTTGGGGTATGATTCCTTCTTGAAAGAGATCTTTTAAAATATCTCATTCTTTCCTGTGAGAGTTGAGTTGGACTTTGCTTCTTTACTTGACTGCGACCTGGTCGTCTAAGTATACACTGTCTCTATCTCTAGGCTGGTATGACCAAAATCTATACCCTGGCTCCTTCCATCTTCCATCTTCCAAGAGCGGGGCCCTGCTGGGTTGGCCATGGTTTGGCACTTTGTTCCAATCTCATCATTTCGCTTTTGAAAGAGGCACACTCCTTTGCATTGGAAAAGTACCTTGCTTGGTGATATCAACACATGGGCTTTTACCCCCTTAAGACAAAAGTATGTGACTAATTCATGAAAAGCACGATATTCACATCAAAAAGTCAAAACAGTTCTTAGAACTCTTGATATATTTTTTTCTGGGACCTCCAATGTTGTCCTGAAAAGACAAAATCCAGTTTACAAGTGTACAAATAAGTAAATGAAATAGATTTCACTGCTACCCTCACCCCGGGATAGCTGAAATAGAGTCTGGCTGGACGGATGTTACAGCAGATATATTTTAAGAGTTCCAATTAAAAGCAATTTCAAGAGACTCAAATTGCTCAGAGAATGATAGTGTCTGGGGCTGGGCCTCTTTCACTTTTTTCTTTTTTCTTTCTTTTTTTTTTTTGCTTTTTCTTAGTGCTCAGACCTTCAACATGGGAGCAGAGATGCCAAAATTTGTTCCTCAGAACAGAAGGTGGCCTAATTATTAAAAGGAATGGCCTTCCTGCCTGTGATGATCTGTCTATTTGTGTATAAAATCCTACAACTGTGAAGGGCCTCGTGCACTGCAAAAGGGAAGGGGGGGTAGAAAAAAGGAAAAAAAAAATCAAAGTGCTCAGTCAAGATACATCAGAGAGATTACACAAGAAGAGAAGCATAGTTTTCGAGCCCCCAGAATTCTTGACCAAAGAAGTAGTTAGTCCCAGGTCTACATCAAAAGAAAGCGGCGTTCTGTGTCATTGCTAAGACATTTCTGTGATGTTTTGCCCTTAGTCTCGGAGTAATCAAAAGTCACATTAAAAAAAAAAAAAGGGATAGACTATCCCTTTAAAATTAGATCATCACTCTGTATTAATATGCAGAATGAGTTGTCAATTGACCAAGCAACAAATGTACTTCCTCATATCCTCATTTTCACTTCTATCTATGAATATTTTAAAACCCTAATGTGTGCCTGGCCATTTGGGTTTTAAGCGAAGACTTATCACAGTGTAAAAACCCTTCATTTTTATCCCTTCGCTGAGGGCTTCTTTTTCCTTTTTCCAGGGTGTCATTAAAAATCTGATGCCAAGAGCCAGGACTTGGCAAGGTTTGCAATATAATTTGCAATCTGCAGTGTTTGCTGGCTAGCCCCCACCTGCCCCCCCCTCTTTTTTTTTCCCCCTTACCAGCCTGCCCGCTAGAGTCAATAGGGGGCATCGCTCATCTGTCTAAAAGAAAAATAGCAGCATACTAATTAGAATTCTATTTGCCAGAAGCCTCGGAGTTGCTGTGCTTATAGATTTCAAGCTTCTTTTGTTTGAATTAAATTGCCAACTTTTTTTTTCCTTCCTTCTTTGCAGTAGCATGAGGAGCGGGTGCCTTATTTGATTGAAGGGGGGTTGGGGGGGAGGTTGTGCGCGGGAAGAGTCTCAGCTATGGAAAGGCTGGGGAAATGTCAGGGTTGTGTTTAAAAATGCCTGGTATGCTTTTCAGGGGCTGACTCCTGTCTTTCGCAGAGTTGTTTTGGGGGAACTGGTGGGAAGGTGGAGAAGTTCAAAGGGCAGAGGTTAGTTCTCCAGTGGAGGCCCCCAGCCCGCGCCCCTTGCCTGATGCTGTAATTCTGGGAGAGCTGATGCACTTTCGCCCCATGCAAAACCAGATGGTTCGTGCTCGGGTAAGAACTCTGGGCTGAGATCACAAGCTGGTTCATAATGGAACACGGTCTCTCTTGCTGTGTGAGATATTCCTCCCAAAAGTGGGGGGATGGATGCTGCAAGACCAAGATGCAAAGAAAGAACCATATTTAATATTAGCCTGTTTTTACGACCCTTTAATGAAGTTCTTACGGCCCTGTTTTAAAACGTCAACATTTCCCATGAAGAATTTGAGAATAATGTCCATGTTCTGTTTCAAAAATAACCCAACAGCAGAAAACTTGGGGTTCCAGAGAAGTACCCAAATGTTTTGCTCAGGAATCCTCCATTGACGCAACATAACCCTGTTCTCAGGAGTTCATCCTTGAATCCTACAAAGACCTGGAGCTAACCAAAGGGAAGACCAGACCTATGAATCCCACCTCACAGACACTTACAATTTGCCTCTGAACTATGCTAATATAAAGGCTTACAGCAGCCATTAAGTTAACTGTCCTTTGAAACACAAGAAATAAGAAACGTAGAGCCTAGTGAAGACTTACATACATGACAATGAAACGTACCCTCCAAATGCGATTGTCTACAAAATAATGAATGTGTAAAGACAAAGTGGTATTCAATATAATAAAAATGTACTGGCTGATACAACATAGAAATTGGGGCTTCTATTCCTTAAGTGATTTTGTAATGAAGGAAAAACTTGGTTATGAAGCAAAATAGTTCATTTTTTGCACATTGCACCAGGACACTGGGGCCAGGCCTGGAGTGCTTTACCCACCCCTACCCAATAAAATCTGTCTCTTCTTGCCTGTTTCTAGGCTGGGATAGCCTGTAAATGTGCTAAAAACCCAAAAGGGACCTTCATGAATGAATAAAATGAAGCATAACCTCTATTGTTAATTCTAACCTCACAGCTACTTAGTGGGTTGTTTTTTTTTTCTTTATTAGTAGGCAGTCCAATTCAAGAGAAAAGAAAGATCTTATTTTTGTGGACCTGTATGTTACATGGGAGCAAGTTCAAAGGGAATTATCTCAAAGAGATTTGCTGAACAGAATATCTGCATGGACCGAATGTGCTTACAGACGTTAGCAGTGCATTACTTGGAATTGACACATTTTAATTGAAGTAGGTTTGGGGTCTGGGCCTTGCCTGAGCAAGAACTTACTTTTGCAATGGTTGCTAAAGAAGCAAACATTTCGGGATGTTTAGAAACTAGCATTGCTTGTACTTGAAAGAGAAAGTTGTAGTCGTACAAGTATTCCTTTCTCCTTCCGTCTTTAAATGTCTTACTAGTACTCCAAGCTGAGAAGCAAAACGCTGATACTCGAGGTAGCGTGTAAAAGCCCAGAGCCAACTTCACTCACATTTCTTTGAATTGCTTTTCCAATTCGAAGCCTCTAAGAATCTGGTCCTCCTTTATCTCTTCCTGTTATAAAAAGTGGCAGGACACAGAATGGCAGAATGACCCACAAGATGGCATCTGTCACCAGGGGATTTTTCCCGCATTCTGCAGGCCAAATTTTGTTTGAACTTGCTGTGGCCTCTGTCACAACTTCAATTTCCCACTATTCTTGCCTCTTTGTCTTTATCCCCGTCGTGCAGGCCCAGGCTGTTTACCTGGCTTCTGAAAGCTTTTCCTTCAAGAAGCCCAAGTTTAAAAAAAAAAAAAAAAAAGCAACTTTAATTTGAAATCTGGGCTCAGAATTACAGCGGCAGTGAGGGTACGGGACGGTGGACTGCCGTGGCAGCCTCCTTGAACTTGGAGTCAGTGATGGAAATGGTTGTCTTAAGACTTAGATTTTCCCCACAGACTCACACAGACACTAGGCCTGCAGGTGAGGGAGCTGACTGCCATGCTGATGAAGCTGTAGGGTTTGGGTTGCTTTTAAGGTGAACGCATGACAGATGGCTGAAATAGAAGTGCCCTTAGATGGGTCTGCTGAATTTTAACCCTGGCCAGAGTTAAACCATATTAAATCCAAGTTCTTAGTTTATAGACGAGTCAAAAAAAAAAAAAAAAAAGTGTAATCGAGGGAAAGGATGATGTCTTTGAAGAGCCAACAGGTTTATAATAAAAAAGGATTCATCCCTCAAGAGAACGAGGACACGGAGAATTTTATGTGTTTGGCAAGTTAGAGACAGTGAGGTTTGGGAAAATCTGCATATCCAAGGATTGGTTAAGGAAATGATTAGATTCCATAGCATTAAATCCGTCAATGTGTGCAAAAAGACTCTGGAACTGTTCTGGCCAAAGTTCAGTTTTATTATCAGAACCATGAAACGTCTTTAAATGTTAAAGTCATTAACTTATTAATATGAGGATGAGGATGAATATTACTTTATCAATATTCTTTGAAATGAATTCAATTCAAATAACAGAGATTTTTTTTTTGACTCATATTAATTAACTATATACCATTCAAAATAATTAAAAGCCAGTCTGGAAAAGTGGGCACGGGGCAGGCAGGAGCTGGGGGGGAGGGTGGTCAGTGGGGAGGAAGCCAAGGATCCCTTGCGGGAGCGGCGTCCGTGTCTTATTGTGGTGATGGCCAGGGAAAGTGACAACTTCCATGGACAGGAGCCTTGCCCTCCCTCCACCTCTCTCTGCGCCCTTGCTTTGCCGAGTCAGAGGAGGTGATGGGGGATGCCTGCCACCAGCGAAGCACAGTGACCCATTGTGTGATCAGATGTGGTGACAGGCCCCCCTTCCCTTCGGGCGGGGTCTGCGACTGCCCATCACCACGCACTGTTCCACCGGGCGTCCCAGCATTTCAGTAATGGCGCTAGAAAGGGTCTTGAAGCATGGTAATTAAAGTCCTCTACAGCTGGTGTCATGAAACAAGTAAGAGAAATGCATTGCGTGTCAAGGACGGCTAACATTTGTGCTTTTTTCATAATCTTTTTTTTTTTTAATCATTGTTGTTTCCTGTGTTTCCTGTGTGAGCAGTGTTACTTCTGCTTTTTTTTTTTTTTTTTTAACTCCCATCCTGCTCACTTGGGACTCATTTTTAAGGGCAGCCAGTATGCATGAATCCTGCGTCGAGTAAAAATTTACTCCTCATGATAGAAATGACAGGCCTGTACAATAATACATGAGAAAAGAGTCATTCATTATTTATTTTTAAAAAGCAAAAGTAATGGACTGTCTTTTTGTACATTATGCAAGTGTTAAGTGAAAACGCGTGTGTGTGGGCGCACGCGTGCACGCGTGTGTGTGTGTGTGTGTGTGTGTGTTGTTACAGAAGTACTATCCCTATAATGTCTCCCTGCTTTTCTGATTACTCCAGGCTTTCTGCACTGGAGGAATAAAAAAAACACATTTTTCACAGCACTCCAATGGAACATGGTTGAAACATTTCCTTCGAATTTGCCTCTTGCTTACTTCTTGTTTTTGATGCTGTTCATCTCCCGATGGATGAGTCTTTTCTTTTCTTCCCTGAGAGACTGAACGAGGCAAGGAAGGGGAGGGGCAGTGGCAGGCAGAGGGGCAGGAAGGAGAAGCGGAGATCTTTACTGTGTGTGCCTTTATCTGTCTCTAAGTAGGACTTGAATATAATTCAGTGAGTCACTCCTCTCCCTTTAGAGCTGGGCACAAAAACAAGCTCATGAAATCAAACAAGAGGGCAAGAGCTTATCTTCCCCCAACAAATTTATCAAGAGAGAGTTGGTGGTGGGCTTAGGAAACTGTCATGGAGGGGACAAGGTGGAGATCAAATGTACTGTTGAGTAAGGAAACGAAGCACAAACTTTGCCCAGAGCTTGGGGACAATGATGCTCAAAGATTAACCCACCCTCTCAATTAACACCTCACATGAAAATCCCCACAAGGTCATGGGATCCGTGCTTCGGTGCGGTCAATCAGCGCCGCCCGCCTCCATACAAACCGAGACCGAATGCAGAATTAACACCCGTCCCCAAGCCCTCGCTCACAGACTCACGTCAGATTAAGCCCTTGCACAGAGAAGATATGAAAAGCATTTCTAATTAGGGTCTGAGGTTACTGGTTAAAATGCAGTCGAGCAGTCTACCAACCATTCTTCTCCTTTTTTATAATTTTAATTAAACTCAGATACTATTTAATTCCTACCTGCATAGATTTAGTGCTACTTGAATGCAAACCTGATAAAGAATACTCCTGATCCCCACTTAGCTGCCACAAGGACTTATTAAAGAGGGGGTGACTGTCTGCAAGATCTTCCAGGAGTCCCTCTGCAATAATTACTTTTCTATCAAATGAAAAGCATAATATTTTTCTGTAAATAGGTTTTTTTCCCTGTGAAACTTTGACTTCTCTACTCTCTTGACAAAATTGTAATTATAACTTCACTGTAGGGGTTACTTTACCATCAGGCCAGCCATTAGAATGCTTTTTCTTGCACGCCAAAGCTCTGTTTTCTCCTGGCTTACAGAAACTTGAGATGGACGCTGGAGAATTTTTCGCACAAATGTATCACTAATTAGATGTGGATGTGTTGCTTCTGTATTTAAAAATGCTATTGACCAGTCCCTCTTTGAATTATTAGGAATTCCGCAGTGTGCCTGAGTCCTTCTGCCATTGTCTGATTAGTAGTCTAGTGTCTTGGAACCAATTTTTAATATCTGCGGTGACCCCAGAAGCCTTCAACAACATCTTCAGCATACTAAAGCTTCGCTTCTCCAAAGCACAGGTCTGAATAATTCAGGACCTGTAACGGCAGTTTTGCCCTTATGAAACCATTTGGGCAACTTTGGGATTCTAGAATCTATAATGCTAACTTCCTTCCCATGGCCTTTGGATTACTTTCCCAACGGTGGTTTCAAATAGCCATGATTTCAAAAATGGTGTTCTAATGGTCTGCTGAAATAATAACTGTATCAAAAATTATCCAAATAAGTTCCCCTTTTGAGTACTTGTAACAGAACTCCTGCTTCACCCTGCAGCATCATGCAGGCCCCAAATCTCCTATCTACTGGAAAGAATAAAATACAATCTCATGTTCCATTTTTGTAAGTGTGGCCGCCATTTTTAATGGCGACATTAACATGAAAACGCACGGTGCTATCATTTGACCATCTATTCAACGTTTAAGGAAAAAATTTTCAATAAGTGATGTTCTAAAGAAATGTGTTTATGATCCTTAACTCATTTGATGTCATTCTCAACACAAGGTTTATAGTCTCAGAACTAAAAGGAGGGATCATGAAATGGAGACTAGTGAGTGACCAGACTAACTTTTTGTACCTCTCTTTTCTTTTTCCTCATAAGCCACAGGTTTCAAAAGTATCCAAAAAGGGCTAGATTCTCAGATAGGCAGCTTGGACCCTGGAACTGTGTCATCAACAGGGGTAAGTTCAGTTCAGTGTTGTTTACTGAAGTTGTTTTAGACTGTGCCCTAAAGGGCTCCCTTTTCTTCCTAAAAAAGATTTTATCTGTCCCTAACCTCTGTGATTTCCATTTCCTACCGAATATCTGCGCACTTGTTCCATGCCCACTTTTCAAACCGTCCCTCTTATAAACCTCCTCAAAGCTACCTTCTAATTCTGCATTATATTCACAGAAGCTTGACTACATCCTGATTCTTCCTACCTCAAGGTTTTGAAAGGTAGCATAGCAATACGATAAAAGAACAGACTAGCACAGCGAGGGCTGGGTGACCATGAGCATGTTACTTCACCTCTCTGTGCTTCATTTGCCTCATCCATAAAATGGGGATCGTATCCATTCCTGCTCACAGAGTGGATATAAGAAATAAGTGGGTTAGTACATGCAAAGGGTTTAGAACATTACTAGTACAGGAGCAAAAAAAAAATAAAAAATAAATAAAATAAATTAAAAAAAATTTTAAAAAAAGAACATTACTAGTACAGGAGCGCCTGGGTGGCTCAGTCGTTAAGCGTCTGCCTTCGGCTCAGGTCATGATCCCAGAGTCCTGGGATCCAGCCCCGCATCGGGCTCCCTGCTCGGCGGGAAGCCTGCTTCTCCCTCTCCCACTCCCCCTGCTTGTGTTCCTCTCTTGCTGTCTCTCTGTCAAATAAATAAATAAAATCTTTTTTAAAAAATGATAAAAAAAAATACTAGTACAGAAGAAGCACTTCTTCACTGGCATTTAGTATTATCAGCCACTCTTCCTTGCCTGGAAAGTCTCCCCCTCTAGTATGTGCTTGTTGAAGACCCAGGGGTCATTTCAGACCCCTGTCTTCCAAGAAATCCCCCTGGGTACTCTGGGTCAGAATTAGGAACCACTTTCTCTCCCATGTGTTCCTTCCAGCACCTCTAACATTCAGGCATTTATTATAGTGGCCTGTGCGGGTCATGGTTCTCTGACTGTATGCCACAAAACCTGAACAATTTGCCCCAGATTTTGGTCAGGGGGTAGAATGTTCTCAAGCTACAACCAGAGATGCGTGCCCTTTCCAGAGATGTGTCAGACGGAGGCAGAGCGTGAGCTCATGGAGGACAGCCTGCCTGGTCTGCTTGGTCTCTGCACCCCAAAGCTCTAAGCCCAGTGCTGCGAGCAGAGTAGATGCTTGGTAAATGTTTGTTAAATTAAATCTCGGGCAATTTGCTTCGATTTACTTAGAACTCTCTGGGTAAGTAATCAGTTCCTATACCATTCAATGAGTTTTTTTTTTTTTTTTAAAGATTTTATTTATTTATTTGACAGAGAAAGACACAGCGAGAGAGGGAACAAAAACGGGGAGTAGGAGAGGGAGAAGCAGACTCCCTGCCGAGCAGGGAGCCCGATGCGGGGCTCAATCCAGGGACTCCAGGATCATGACCTGAGCTGAAGGCAGTCGCTTAACCAACTGAGCCACCCAGGTGCCCCCATTCAATGAGTTATTAATAGCATTTACATTGGACTCTCCATGCAGGTTAATCAGAACCAGCTCTCCTAACTCCCCGGCTTTATACTCAGGGATTTCAGACAAACAGACTCAGGTTAGTGCCTTTGCCCATCTTACCCAAGGCTGAAACTGAATGGGGAAACCCTTACTCTACGTGGATTTCTCTTCCATTCACAAAACAGACATCGTAGAAGGAGACGTGCCAGACACACCAGTCGAGTCAAAGGTTTGATTTCCATGGGACTGTATTTCCATGGGACTGTATTTCCAATGAATGATCAGCTGTCTAAATCATTGAGAGGGACTGATTGTAGAGTGCTCCCTACCTGCAGAGTTGAGATGTCAGGATGTGTTGAAAATTTCAGGATGTGTTGAAAATTTTCAAGCACTGAAATTCGAATGAAAGGACCCAAAACGTAAACCCAAAGATAATAATGAAGACTTTGAACTGCTTCTGTTCCATGAACACTATATCCCACCAAAAAAGGAGTGAACTTTGCTTTGAACTTCAACCCCTTTTGTTATTCTTTTCTTTGGCAATTTTTCTGACGCTCCAGAATAGCCAAACATGAGGAAGAAGAAAACTGGGGCTATAGGCTCAGAGGTAAACAGAAAAACATGTAACAACATAAACGATGGTTCAACATAGATAAAACATGTTTTAAGGATCAAATGCTGCCAGTGGGATCCTGAAAATCTTTAAATGTGTGAATTTTCCCCTAGTTTTCTTGTTTGAAAAGATAGTTCTGAGCTTCATGGCTTGAAATTAATATTTATTTGATTAGCATATATGGATTAAAGGTGATTTGGAAAACATAACAAAACATAAGCAAAATCAATCCCTTCAAATCTAACACCTGAAAATTAAAACTAATGTTCGAGAACTACCTTGTGCCAAGATATTGTTGTCTTATCTCACTTCGCCCTCACACTGACTTCCAAAATTAACCAGGTGTGTCATACATGGTGAGGTAACTAAATGGGTTGACTTTCTGTATGAGATTATTTGCTACAAATAGTTAGATTTTGAAAGCGCTCTTGCTATGATGCATGATAGTAGAGACTCCCATTTTATAGGTAGGAAAACTGAGGTTCAAAGAGACATAACATGCCCACTGCTGCATATTTAGAACACCAGACAGGATTAAAAGTTGAACCTCTCCCATCTCAAGTCCACATCCTTTCCCCCTCCCGTGAGATTCTTTTCTCAAGGATTGTTTTGTTTCTTCACATTTCCCTTCACTCCAAAAACATTTATTGGCAGCCATCTAAAATGGCAGGCATTATTTTAGGTTCTGGGAATACAGTAGCAAACAAAACAAAGTCCCACCCTCCCTAAATTTATATTCTAGTGAGAGACGCAAATGGTATATTTACTCTCAGGAGGCAACAGCAGCTATGAAAAAAAATAAGCAGGGCACAGGACTGAAGCTGATGAAGGTAGAGGGCAATTTCCTTTTTTCTTCTTTTTTTTTAAAGATTTTATTTATTTACTTGTCAGAGAGAGAGTACAAGCAGGGGCAGTGGCAGGCAAAGGGAGAAGCAAGCTCCCCTCTGAGTAAGGAGCCAGATGCAGGACTTGATCCCAGGACCCTGGGATCATGACCTGAGCCGAAGGCGGATGCTTGACCAACTGAGCACCCAGGCATCCCTAGAGGGCTATTTCTGATGGGTGGTCAGACACTTTTTGCTTAAGCAGAGACCCGAAGGAAATAAATCACATGGGCCAATTCCCTGCCAATGGGCACCTAAGAAATTAAAAATGCCCCCCCTTCACACAAGTGAACTTTGAGGAGTCAGGAAATGGCAGATCAAGGACAAGATCTTGCTCCCACCTGGACAGGAGATGTTTGGGATGGTAGCTTGGCTTCTCCTTCCCTTTCTCACTGAGGTCTGATCTCGAAGTCATTAACGACAAGCCAGCTTTGCTTTTTGCTAGATAAGAAGTGGGGAGTTAAGCCTTGGGGTACCATCTTTATTGAACCAGTCCATATTTCCCATAATATTGTCTACCACAAGTTTTACTTCAGTCACAACAACTTTGAAACAGAGGACTTTATAATGGCAGAAGCAAGTGGGGCCCATGAAACCCCAGTATGCAATCCTTTCGACTTTCATGTAAATGTTTACCCATGATGAACTTCACCACGTGCATGCCTAAAATGGATGCTCCACATTTTTTTCCATACAGGCACCCATTTGACTCAAGGACACATGCTACATGCTCAACATTTCAGATTAATGAGTGTAGGCCCACAGCAAAGCCAGGTTAATATATTTCCCGGTTACTCCATCTGATAGGCTCCATCTGATATATCATTCATGCATGTCCCAGGGAGTTCAAGTTGCCTAAGAGAGCAAATATGAAAATCACAAAAGATTTTATTTCTCATAAAGGCTTTATAAAGCAAAATCTGCATAAAGCAATATTCGGGTACATAACAACAATAATGACAATATAATAGCGATAGACAACACTCTATTCAATGTGTAATTAATATTTTAATTATTTTTCTCAGTAATATCTGCATCCCACTGTGCAAAGTAACTGGGTCTCGTATTTTTCAAAGATGACAAGATTAGCGTTATTAATGTTCTAGGATGTGTGTCTTTATTTTTTAATGTTATTAATGCTACTAATGGTGATGAATAAGAGAGTCATTATGAGGTAAGGAGGGACCCCACTTGGGTCCCTGGAATTTAACTTTCCACATTGGTTAATAATTTATCTGTGGCTGAGGCCGACTTTTTGTGTATCCCAGTTGTATATCCACATGTATATTTATGTCTACTAAATTATTTTAAAGAGCTTTAAAAATAATTGGCCTATAATCTCACACAGATAGTTTTGATTGAGATGAATAGAATTTTAGAACTATAAACATCAGAGTACTTGTTTTTAGAATTTTTTTTTAAGAAATGTTGTTTTTACTGGCAGAGGAAATTATAAGCCTTCACCTTCTCAGCCTTAGATCTCAGGGACATTATCTATTAAATTTATGGGACGTTTTAAAATAGTTTAGTTTCAGGGGCGCCTGGGTGGCTCAGTCGTTAAGCATCTGCCTTCGGCTCAGGTCATGATTCCAGGTCCTGGGATCGAGCCCCACATCGGGCTCCCTGCTCCACGGGAAGCCTGCTTCTCCCTCTCCCACTCCCCCTGCTTGTGTTCCCTCTCTCGCTGTGTCTCTCTCTCTGTCAAATAAATAAATAAAATCTTAAAAATAAATAAATAAATAAAATAAAATAAAATAAAATAGTTTAGTTTCCAAAAATTCTAGGCTGTCCATACATAGTATTGTGTTTCTCATGGTGTAAAGCTGGGCTAGCTTTACAAACATAGCTAACTGAGCACTTGGAAATGTGGCTCGATTGAATTCACATGCGCCGTAAATGTAAAACACTCTCTGGGTTTTGAAGACTTAGTCCAAAAAAAAAAAAAAAAAAGCAAACAAATAAACAAACAAAACCCAAAAGACAAAAGAAACACCAGATCTCACTAGTAACAACTTAGTATTGATTGCATGACAATATTTTGGACAGATTTGGGCTGAATAAAATATTATTTAAATGTCACATTTTTTCTTTACTTTTTAAGTGCAGGTACAAGAAAATTACACATGTGGCCACCATCACATTTCTACTGGGTACCATTGCTTTAGAGCTCAATCTTTGTAACTAGTAATCAACCCATTTTACAGATGAAAAAAAACGAGTTCATAGAGATTGTTTTGGGGATCCAAACTCAAGCAGTTTGGCTCTAGAAGCCATGCTCGTAAGCCCCGTGCCATGATCCCTTAGAAACAAGGGTCTGGGTCCCCAGTGGTTTAAATCCTTCCTCGGGGATACCCTGAGCTCAGGGGGGATAGGAGAAGGCTAGAACCATCGGAGCTCCAGCCCCAGAAGAAATGTCCCAAACAGACCCAAACAGCTCTGAGACAGGGCAGCAATCATCTTTGTCATCTAAAAATATTCTCAGCTGCAGTGTGGCATTGTCCCTCCGTGAGGACAACGGCCAACTTTCCCTGAGATCCTTCCGAGGGGAAGCAGGAGCGGTCATCACGCTCCTCGGCCCCATATTTGCATCAGTGACTGGCACTCTATTAGGATTGGTATCAAGGGGGTGGGATCCTGGTTTCCCTGGATTTGGGCCTTTCACGCCTTCTGATTGATAGCTCCTACTTGTAAAGCGGTCACCCGCGCAGCTGTCTACTCCTCCTGTCCGCCTCTCCACTGCAGTTGATGCAATTCTGGTTTCATTCATCAGTCCCCTTGAATAGCAACATCCTCCAGTCGGAGGCAAACCTGCTGTCGTGGTGCGGGGGCCCCATTTGCATGCATGCGCTGTCCTGCCAAGCGTTCCGTGGCACTGCGTCTGCCAACTGACAGGCAGCCTGTGTGGATCCCATCCCTGATAAGTTTTCTCGTTTCTCAGATTATCTGTGTTTTACTTCGCTTTCATGCTCAAAGCATAACAAATTTCTTTGATATGTTTCTGAGTGCTCTGGAATGCCAATGGCGTCCATTGACCTGTACCGCACCATGGAAAAAGCTGTTTTTTGCAGAGCCTATAAATATCTGCTGCTTCATGATGTCTTTGATTGCTCCGTAAACTCTGATCATTGAACATTGATCAAAGATGGCTTGGAATCAAATGGCTTTATGCGATGATGATATGGGTGCAACAGGCAAAGGTCGGGGTTAGGTGTTTTGTGTGCTCCCATGCCCTCAGCGTGGAAAAAGCTTCCAGTGGACTTGGAGATGTCAGCTTTTGTCCACTAGTCTGAATTTAATGACATGCATAGTGCTAGAATTTTCCTGGTTTACAGTATATTTCTTTGGAAACCTAAAATTATTAGGTGACTACTTCTGCCTTTTGGGAATATTGTAAACATAGAAAAATCAAATATTGAAAAATAAATAGCTAAGCAGACAAAGATAGACAGACAAGTAGAGATAGATAGGCTTCTGTGTTTTTGTTTTAAGAAGGAGAGAGAGAGAGCAGGGAGAGAGAAAGGCAGAGGGAGAAGGAGAGAGAGGATCTTAAGCAGGCTCCACGCCCAACACAGAGCCCAACTTGGGGCTCCATCCCATGACCCTGAGATCATGACCCGAGCCAAAATCAAGAGTCAGATGCTCAACGGACCGAACCACCCACCTGCCCCCCATTCTGTGGTTTTAAATAATTTTTATTTCCTTTTATGTTGATAAACATGTATCTATTGATTGTAGAAAATTTGAAAAATATAGGAGAACATTACCTCAGGAACCTAGGAAAATTGCATAGGAGACAGAAATAATCTATTAACATTTCTCATTCTTTGCTATGCACAAAGATTGTTTTTCAAAACGGTGGACTATACTGTGCATTTGTTCATGTCCTATGGCCCTCAGCACCTTTTATGTTCACTTAGTTATCCTAAGCATCTCTCTCTGCATTAACTATTTTTCTATATGTATTTATTCCCTTGATTATGGTGATGGTTTCACAGGTATATGGATATATCCATATGTCAAATTGTATACATTAAATAAGCACAGTTTTCTATATATCAGTTATGCTTCAGTAAAGCTGTTAAAAATGTTCTCTTATAACTTCTGTTCCAATCCCTATATGGTAAATCCTGTGGATGTATCATAATTAGTTTAACTAATTCCTTATGGTGAGACAGAAACGTCTTTTTTCTTCATGTCTGTAAACTGTCTAGCACATTGGGGATCACTGAACAGATGACAGGTTGATACGGACTGATATAAATTAAATAAGTAATGTAAAGATTGCGAAGATCAACTTACTTATAGACAATGTTATATTCACACCCAACATTGTCAATGGAAACAGAGTCTCTGAGGAAAGTAAAATCCATTACGGTTTTAAAAATGCAAATTTTTTTGTTCAGTGGGGCAAAGTCCTATCTCCAGGGAGAATGACCTCCCCCACCTACAGCAAGATCTCTTCAATACATGCTGACTTCCGTTCTCCCCAGAAACTTCCGTAAGTATCAAGTGGATCCTGATTATTCGCCACTAGAGTCAGAGTTTTCATTTGTAGCAATTCCAGTTTAGATACTAGACCATCAGCAGCATCCCAAAGTCATGATCAGAGTGTCAACGTGCTCCTTGACTGAGGCATGACAAATTGCTTGCTATTCAACTACTTTGATGTCAGAACAACTGAATCAAGGCAAAATGGCTGCTTATTAATGTCTTTAAAACAGAGCAAATGACATGTAGTCTAGTGGACACGGGGCCAAATAATAAGTTAGTTCTCTCATCTGAAAAGAGGAAAGTTTACTAGATGATTTCTAAGTTCTTTTTTTTCTCTGAAATGCTGGTATCTGTGGATACTTGAATTCTTCATCCTCAGATCACATCCTGTGTCAAATACTGAGCACAGTGAACAGGCTCATCTTACAAAATAAAGACCACATTTGAGCGTGTGTTTGGAGAGACAGACAAATAGAAAGATGATCGATGCAGGTAGAGATGTGTGTATATATTTGCTTCAGCAGCTCCCCAGGGGACCCCACCTCACGATATACACAGCTTTCTTTGAAGCTGGGCTGGCCCTGTTAGCTACCTTAACCAATACAATATGGCAGAAAGTGATGCTGCCTGCTGTGATGTTTTATAGTAAAGCCTTGATAAGTCCTAGAAGCTTCTGTGTTTGCACTCTTAAAAGCCAACTGCCATGTAAGAAGTTGACTATCCTTAGATGATCATAACATGAGGAAGCACAAGCAGCCCATTTATATGCTTGGAGAAGAAATGAGGTCCTGGTCAATAGCCTGCAGGTAAGATCCCAGCCAACACTAACCCCCAGCCACGTGGATCTTCCCACCAACTTACCACCCAGTGATACGGTGCACAGAAGCAGAAATGTCTGGTCAACTCGCAAAATCATGAGATATCCTAATTGTCCTTATTTTAAACCCCCAAGTTTTAGGACAGGTTACTATGCAGCAACAAGGAATGATATTAACTACTGGGGTTGACTACAGAATAAAATAAGGTGCAATCTTTCATATTTGCATAATGACTGGCACGTGTATGTACATATGCATATATGTGTGCATACACTACATTCTCACCAAGATAATAATTAAAATCACAAACAATTCAGCTTAAAAACAAAATCACATAGGTTGACTGAAACAAATTTCCTGCACTCTTTACCGTTAGGATGGTGATGGGAGTCATTACATTCTCGAATTAACTCGAGGAATATTTGGTTTACGCTGTGCCTGTGAGAGATTCAAATCAACAGATTCATGAATACACTTTTTCCTCTAGGTCAGGAGGAATTTTATTCCAGAGTAACACAGTTAAATTGAGTGGAATTCATGCTCACCAAGTTCCAGGATACATAATATGTGTGATAACCATGTCTGATATGACAGGGCCTGATGGGCTGCTGGCTGGAAATAAAGCTTCTGCCATAGAGAAGGACAATAGGCATTTATATTCCTCCAACCAGCCTTGAGCCTGTCTTATAAGCAGATGTATCTCCCTTTGAATATGGGCAGGGACTTCCTCTGAGAGATGGTAGGAGAGTAATCATGGAATCTCTCTATCTTTCTCTCCCCCACCCTCTCTCTTTTCTCTCTCTCTCCCCTACCACACCTAACCAAATGAGCCACATAAACAAAATAATAACCATCACACAATGCCACCATCAGCAACAAAACAACAAGAGATACTAACTTATCCCATATGCTTCCTAACATGCAGCCGAAGAGACTTCCGGGCTTAGCAGGATGTAGGGCTAACCTTGTCCTCAGTCTCTATCTTAAAAACAAAACCAGTTGTGTAGAATTAGAAACACCCCCTCTCCTGGTCAATGCAAAGATAAATCTCACCAACTAAGCCTGTAGCAGCTCTTTTTTCTCCACGTGACCTACAGTTTACAAGAAACTTCGGTCAATAAAACCTCACCTACTGACAGGTGATAATTCCCAAGATCATAACTCACCTGATATTCATTCTACTTTTGGCAGCTTTTTACAGGTTCAATAGAAGAAGCATCCATATTCTAACAAGTAGGCTGCTTCAGAAAGCACAGTGTAGGCTGGGTTAAAGCCCATACACATGAATAGAAAATTCTAGCACCAGATACAGACTTGACCATGTGCTTGCAGCTGGGAGCAGGGGGTGGGGACTCGTTGCACTTTTGAGACTTGTTGCTCCCTTCTCACCTCTGCACATAGAGCTTCATTCAGGAAATCTTGCTCTGCCACCTTTGACTCACGGATATTTTTTCTAAAGTTGCTGGGCTTCTGACTCTCTGTTCTTCATTTCTCTGGATCAATGGACTTGACTCCAAAGATGCCAAAGCAGGTTTGGGTTGCTTGCTCTCTTCAGTCCCCCTGAACCTGACTCCCGAGCCCCACACCTGTAGCCAGACCAGAATGACTCTCACAGTCAGTTCACATGCTATGAGAAGCCCTCATCCTCCAAGCTCAGGTGAAAGTCCAATGTTCCAATATGGTACCAAACCAAGACACTTATTCATGAAGAGCACGGAACTGAAATCCAGCCCCCCAGTCGGTCATCCCGTTGTTGGTATTAACTTCTGTTTTCTGTTTCAGATTACTACTTCAATGGAGAGAGAGCATCCAACAGGAGGATGGTGAAGCAAAGAGAAATAGCCAGCATTGACGATAAAAGTATTTTCCTTAAAGTAAGTTTAAAATTAATATACACAAACCTCTAACAAGTAAATGAATTCTCATCCCGCTCACTCTGTAAAGAATGCCACAATGTCTGTCTACCGCTTCTGATTTGCTGATGTTCACACCAGCTTGGTAGGAAAAGCTTCCATTTCCCTGCAGAATTTTGTGTGAACACACTACATATCTATATAATTGTGTGTGGGTGTGTGTGCCTGTAAGGTGTTAAGTAGTTATTTATAGAAGGAAGATCTTGCACCCTCCATTCTAGGGGACAGTCTGTATCTGTGTATGTTCCCAGGAGTCATCAAAAACTTTTACCAATTAACTTTTACAAGTCAAATGATATTGAAACACAGCATAGGGCGCCTGGGTGGCTCAGTTGGTTAGGTGACTGCCTTCGGCTCAGGTCATGATCCTGGAGTCCCTGGATCGAGTCCCGCATCGGGCTCCCTGCTCAGCAGGGAGTCTGCTTCTCCCTCTGACCCTCCCCCCTCTCATGTGCTCTCTCTCATTCTCTCTCCCTTAAATAAATAAATAAAATCTTTAAAAAAAAAAAAGAAAGAAAGAAACACAGCATAAGCTGCCTATTGAAGAAACGCCACACTGAATGCTTTTGAAATGGTAGTAACCATCTCTCTTCCTAAGACAGAATTTTTTTTAATATCAGGAATTCTTAAAGGTTTAAAACATCGACATAACTAGGTTGAAAAATAATTCTTTGTATTATAAATAAGCATTATTTATACATCTTGCCATGTAAGGCCGCTTTAAAATCATGAAACAGCTTTTTTGGAGGTAGGCATCGTATAACTTATTATATTATTATATTTATCAACTTGGCCAGGTCTGAGGAAGCTGAAGAAAGCATTCACTTATATTTTTATTGACTTTAATAATTTCTTTTTTAAAATGAGCCAAGATGTCCTTCAACAGATGAATGGATGAAGAAGATGTGGTTCATATATACGATGGAATATTGCTCAGCCATTAGAAAGGGTGAATACCCAGCATTTGCATCGACATGGATGGAACTGGAGGGGATGATGCTAAGTGAAATAAGTCAAGCAGAGAAAGACAATTATCATATGGTTTCACTCATATGTGGAACATAATGAATAGCGCAGAGGACCACAGGGGAAGGGAGGGAAAACTGAATGGCAAGAAATCAGAGAAGGAGACAAACCATGAGAGACTCTGGACTCTGGGAAACAAACTGAGGGTTTCAGAAGGGAGGGGGTGGGGGATGGGGTAACTGGGGGACGAGTATTAAGGAGGGCACGTGTTGGGATGAGCACAGGGTGTTATACGCAACTAATGAATTGTTGAACCCTACATCAAAAACTAATGATGTTGGCTAACTGAACATAATAAAAAAATGATTTCTAAGTCAAATCTGAGTTGCTTAATAAAAAGCAAGATTTTGCTTACAATTAATCAATAAAGATGAAGACTGACAAAATCTGAAGATTTCCTCAAAACCCGTATATCTCTTTTGATACACCAGAGGGGTTAAAACAATTGGTCAAAACAATTCCAATCTTGAAAGTAACAAGAGCTTTGGGCCTAGCATTTTGAGATACACCATAAGGGACGCACCTGTCCTGCCACATTTTCCTGAAACCCCCACCATAAGACTTGTTATTCAGGGTGAAGAAAGTGTCCTGAAGGCCAATGTTAGGACCCACTAGTTTTCCCAGAAGGGGCAGACACTCATTAGCAGAGGATTTTCAAAACAAATGACTTGGAAGGTTAGGGCTTACTAACCCTAGAATGGTTCATGGAACACATGAGTGTGCAGGAATGGTTGGCATGACTATTTCCAGAGCAGATAATGGTGGTTGGCATGTTAACAGAAGTTTAATCATTTTGAAATTAATAACTTAGCAAAAGCATATATCTAAGTAAGGGCACTGCAATGAGCATTGAGCACCAAAAAAACTCGGTACAGAGGAAGGGGTGGTAGATGAGTCACAGCTAAGCTGTGAAAATGAGGAAATGCCATAACACTGTGGTGTAACATGCAAGTTGAGTCCTTTCTCACGTAACACTGGAGGTCGGAAGTTGGGATGGTGGGGCTTCCTCGGAATTCACTCATGGCCTCCAGTCCCTTCCAACTTGTACCACTATTCCCTCTGGTGTCATCTTCACCTAGATGGAGGCAGCTGAGTCACTACTATGAACATAGTCCACGTCTTACCCTGAGAGAAGAGAAGAGCCCATTTCCACGTTTCAAAGTCACAACCCGAAAGTGGCACACATCATATTCATTTACGTCCTATTGACCACATCTAACCGTCAGAAAGGCTGAGAAATCTCATCTCAAGTGGGAGGTCATGTGTCAGCAGAAACTGTCTCTGGGACAGAAGAGAAGAGTGGTTGGGGGTGGATATCTAGTAGCCCACCAAGATCAGGAATGGTCTATTGAAGACCATGCAGTGTTTGCTGTAGAGTCAAGACTGATTCTTTTCTGTCACTTTTGTGTGTGTTCCCTCATCGGCATGATTGCCAGGTACCAGCTTAGCTACCACCTTGGCCATGGGCTGTGTGGTCCAAGAATTGGCAATTTCTGCTGTTCCTGAGAAAATCTCCTGCATGGCAGCATCCATTTCATTGAAGTTGACTACTCCCAAGAAAGACAGGCATTGTTTAAAACTTCAGCACCTTTTCTACTCTTTTTTTCAGCCTTTGAGGAAACAATCTTGACATTAGAATTCTGAAAATGAAGTAAACACTCTAGTCAGTTCTTTTCCATTTACTTACATTTGAGAGAGTTGGCTGCCAAGCTAAAAGGCACTAATGTATTCTCCTCACTCCAAATACATCAAAGAAAGAATGAAAAGATATTGCAAGTAAAGTTTTCAAAGCTTCTTTCTTTCCTTCTCTCTTTTTTTTTTAAGTTGGCTATTTAATGGAAATGACTACTATGCAGTCCACAGATTATTCTTATTAAAAAAATAAGGGGAATCCATTTAATGCTTTGTGAAGAGTAACTTTGCAACTTCTAAGTACTTTTAATCAAGGTGCTTCATAAAGGTGATACTCTAGGTTACTGCTTTTAAGGCAGGAAGTCCATACTTGAATATGGGAGCGGCCTTAATGCCAGGTAATATAACTGCTGCTGAGGGTCCCTTGAAAAAAAAAAAAAAATGCCTTAACCTTCTTAGCAGCCAACATTGATCACTATTACTATTCATACTTTCATCTTTTTAATGTGTCCCACCTTTAAACTCATCTATCTAAATTTTGGAGGGAACTCCTCATCACATTAGGAATGCTGTCTACACAGGCAGATTTCCATCCGTGAGGAAGCTTTCCTACCACTCTTTTCCAAGGACCAGCATTCACTCTCCACCTGAGTGACACCTTTGCACATTGGGCAACAGCTAACGAATGTCTGCTGTCTTCCTGACACAATACTAAAAGCTTGGCGTGGTCGAGCTGATGGTGATGGGGAAAATGAGGAGGTTCCAGCTGGCTTAGGGTCCACCTCAGGCTCATTGGTTACTTCACACTACACACCCTGCCCAAAGTATCTCAGAAGCCATGTGAACTGGGTTCTAACAGAGTAGGGAGTGCTCAGAAACTTTTCCCATCTCCAAAGGTCTTGTGGGCTTTTAAAACCCTATCCGAAAGAGCTTCCAAAGGACACTTGTATTAGTTTCCTATTGCTGCCATAACAAAATACCACAAATTTGATGGCTGAAAACAACACCATTTATTATCTCACAGTCCATATGAAATTGGCTGATTTCTCTGCCCTGGGTCTCTCAGGACAACATCAAGGTATCCACTGTCAAAACCCTTATCAGCAGGCTCTGAAAACTGGCTTCTAACCCCATCCAGGTTGTTGGAAAACCCCAGCTTCCTACAAATGTAAGACTGTGGACTCCACTTCCTGGCTGGCTATGGGCTAGGGGCTGAAATCTCTCTCTGGTCCCTGTCCCTGGGCCCCTTCTTCTCAGAGTCAACAATGACCTCCCTAGGAATCTCTCTGACTTCTCATTATGCAGCATCTCTCTGTCTCCAGTTGGAGAATGTTCTCTGCTTTAAAGGGCTCATTTGATAAAAGGGAGCCTATCCAGATAATCTGAGGTCATCTTGTTTGAATTTCAAAATCTTTATTGTCTTGGCAAAGTCTATTTTGTTGTGAATAAGGTAGCATATTCAGAGGTTTCAGTGATTAAACCATTCTGCCCGCCACAGGGCCTGACCATAGATAACAGAACACAGAAAGTGTTCTCCTCTAAGCTGGGAAGTCATACCTAGTCATGGTCAGACTTGGGGGAGAGACGAGGTGATGCAGTCAGACTATCTACCTGAATCCCAGAGCATGAGGAGGTAAGAATAACAGATCATTTACAGCTGGTCAATTATTGTTGGAAACAGACAAGACCCTAGGTGGGTCAAACCTACTTTGTGATAAGCCAGAACTTAAATTGTTATGTGTATTTTGTTTTGCTTCCTTTATTTAGTTACTTAGTTGGCTAGTTAGTCTGCTGATAAGCTACTAGTTGGCTGTTGCCCTACTCATTTATTATCCCATATTTTTACAAAGGTTTGTGGTAGCCTAAATAAATATATACAATAAAATAGGCATGATAGCAGCAACAATCAATCAAAAGGCAGCTTCCTTAAGAATATGCAACTATCAATGAAACATTATCTATCACATGGCTCATAAATACAATTTCTGATATTTTAGACTTTGGGGGCTAAGCTGAACATGACATTATGGCTTCCCAATGCTTCATGCTACTCACAGGAGAGGAAGTGAGCTGAAGTACAATTTGCAGTAGCTCCACTAACAGAAGGGAGAAGGAACACAGGGAGAGTCTGTTGGACAAAGCACAGCAATTTTCTAAAATGTTTCTGGAATGATTCACCCTAGAATCCTACTAGCCTTCATAGGTGGACAAACTTAACACTTACCTATGATCTAGTCTCGTCTCAGACTCTGGGACTGCTCTAGTCCTCCTAGGCCATTTAAAGACAAATCCTGATTGATATGAGACACAGTGAGACCAAAATCAATGCACAAAAGAAGCAAATCTGTCTGTCTGAAGTCTTCTTCTCGTGCTCCTTTCCTATTCAGGGACAGTCCCCATTATGTGTGGCTCATTGGCAGGAAACATACCCAGCTACCTTCTCAGGAGGCAAACAGGTCACAAGTACCCTCCCCCTATCAGCTGGCAACTAAAGAGTGAGTACCCAACAAGACTTGTCCAAACGGTTGTTCTTACCAGGATTTCAGAAGTGTAGGGGGCAGTATTCACCCAGGAGCAGCAGGAATGTGCTTATAGTTGACCCTCAGTGCCAGCAGTGTTAAGGGTCCAGGCAGGACTCTCCAGGCTTCACAATGGTTTCTGAGCTTCCTGATACTCTAATGCACTCCCTTCTTGTTTAAGTTAGCCAGAGGTGGTTTATTTTATTTGAAGTCAAGAACTCCAATTTGATGACAACCATTTGTTGTCTCCAAATTCTTGCTTTGTCTCACGTTACCCTGTTGGGGATATAGGACAAATGGAGGGTGCAAAACTGTTGATAAATTTACATGAAGAATCATGGTAACAGAAGGACAGCCCAGGCACAACAAGGTCAAATGTCCAGTGAATATCACTGGAAGGACAGGGACTCCATAAAGAAGGAGGTAAAAAGTCACAAGTTGGGAATTCAAGAAAAAAGTTGTCTTTTGCCCTTTACAAGTGCATTGAGTAAAGGAAAATGACATCTCTGCAAATAAAGGATAGACCTAGATCCTTTGAATCATATAAGTTTGATTGTCCTGCATGCAGAGCCCCTTTGCTCCTCAAAGTAGAGTTTCATGAATTACCAAGTGCAGATATTCTTTAGATGTCAACAATTTACATCTGACAGTATTTATTATTGATGTGAATTCTAGATTGATAGATAGAGAGATAGATTCTTAGTAATTGATTGTAAATAATCAGATACATTTAGCGTCAAGGAAATAAAAATGTGACATGGAAGTGAATATCTGTATTCTAGCATGAACACCACCATTTTCTCCCTCACTTCCCCTGAAATCAGAACGCTAGATCAATCTCCTTAAAAAAAAAAATCTCCCAGGTTTTCATTTGCAGACTACTTTAAGATGGGAAAAGGCTCCCATGTTCCTCACTTTGAAGGACGCATGCCTAGAAAGGCAGCCTAAATTGATATCTTCTTGGCAAGAGTATACCAATGATGCCCAATGGTGAGGTTTCTGTAAAGTGTGAGGCTGTCTAATTCCCCCATGACCATTTTGTTTTTGTGCATTTGATTCTCTGGTTTAGTGGGCCCCTATACCAGCCTTCAGATTCTCAGTCCTTTTGTATAAATTCAGCTTGCCTTTAGTTCCTGATTTTACCATCTACAATTTCCCTAGGTTTATGATTTTCCAATGGTTACTAAGCATTGATAATTTCATCTGAGTTACTGTCAAATATGCTGCTAAACAAGTTTGAGTTTCTTGTTCAGGTTCTAGCACCTTCGGGTAGAGAAGTGTTGGAACAGAAGTACACTCAATTATGAATCCGTCCTATTGTCCTGGCAACCCTCTCAAATAAGAAGGTCACTGAAGAGAGATCAGGAGGGTTGCTCCCCCTTAGAACAGGTGAGGGGCATTTCTGTGGTGGATACACCAGCTAATGCCTGAAGGAACAGAGTTAAGTCCTGAGGAAACAGACTTGCTGGTTAGTCCTACAGACTGTCCCAGACAAGATGAATTAGATTAGAACTGGGAAGATACCTGACTTCATTTAATATTAGTTTCCAAAATACCCAACAAGCAAGGCATCAAGGAAGGAAACTCCCAAAAGAATCTGCCAGCACAAGAAAAGTCCCTTACTAATGGAACAATCTGTCCTTTCAGCAAGTTACCCCTTGACCCTCCCCATTCTCCTCTGAGCCAATCTGCCTGTATTTTGGCCCAGCATTTATCTTCCATCCTCATCTTTATCTTAGAAACAAACTGTGCTTTCCCTCACTTGAACTTCACCTCAGACTAGCCTATCTAAGCAATTCCATGCTGGACCTCCCAGGTGGAACACCTTGCACCTTTCAAGGCCTCCATCTAAGTTCAGACCAATGTAGCCATTTTTATTATCTATTGCTTCCAATCACAGATAGGAACCCTTGAAATGTCTTCCGACATTATCATAAATCCTCAACAGAAATCTCCCTTACTTCCTTGCCCAGAGAAAGAAGAGGAGCAACAAACAGAAAGATGTTCCAGTTGCCCATAAAAAAAAGGATCTACAATGAGCTTGTAGCATATAGGTTGATAACGTTGAGAGTGATGGTGTTGGTGACCCGAGGAGTAATTGGTCATCTTGGGTTATGAAATATTGTTTTAAAACTACATTATTCTGCCTTCCTCTGAAGCTATATGTTGCAGTAAGGAGAGAGAGAGAGAAAATAGGAGCCAGGATCATGCAGTATCTTGCAGGCCATGTGTAAAGTGTTTATCTCCATCCCAAGAATACGAGGACACAAGTGAAAGCTTTCAGGATAATGTTTATATTTTCATCACTTTAGCTGTAATATGAAAAACAGATTGGAGGAGGCAAGAATGGATGTCTGGTCCCTTGGACTTAGGTAATGTCAGTGAATATCAAGACATGTGGGTGGATTCCAGATATATTTAGGAGAGGAAATCAACAAAACTTGGTTATAGTTTGAATATGAGAAAGTGAAAGAGGAGTTGTCTTTGTATTAAATAACTAACAGGAAGGGTTATGGTGTCATATACTGTAGGAAGACAAGTTTTGTTTAGTTTTGTTATGTGTGGGAGATAAATTATAAGTTATGTTTTGAATATGTTGAATTTTAGACATCTGAGGACACACCCAGGTGAAGATGGAATGCAAGAAGTTAGTCATAACCAGTCTGGAACAATAGACATTGGTGGGGGTAGTTAGTATTTCTCATGATAAAATGAGAAACTGATGATTGTCCCACAGTATCCATTCTCATCTTTTTCTGTTGTGCAGTAGATCACAATAAATAGCCCAAATTCTTCCCTTCCCATCCAGAAGTGGAGTGTAACTTCTCCATCCTCTGAATCAGGGTTAGTCACTTTGGGCAATGGAACTTTAACCACTCTAACTCAAGTAGAGGCTTGAAAATTCTTTCACATTGGGGCTTTCCCCCCTTTTGCTGTACATGCAACCTTAATACCACCATAGAATGAGTCCTAGGTAGCCTGCTGGAGATGAGAACCCATGTGAAAGTGAACAAAGCTGATGCCCCACCACATATGTGTGTGAAGCTGTCCTGCCAACTAAAGCTAGTCACACTTGGCCAGAGCAAAAGTATCACATGGCTGACCCAGAGACTGAGTGCTAAATAAAATGGTCGATATTGAAGTTGCTGAATTTTGGGATGATTTGTTTTGCAGGAAACGCTAATTAACACAGAGTCAAAACAAATCTCTTGTTTTACCCTGGGCAATTTTTGAAGGCTCCCTTGCAGCTAGATATGGTCTTACAACCACATTCTGGCCAAGGAAATTTAAAGTGCCATGGCACGTTCTGGGGAATTTTCTTAAAAGTTGGCTGGCATGACCATCGGCTTTATCTTCTCTCCTTCCTCACTTCCTTTATCTGCTACCTGAACTGCAGGGCTTTTTTAAGATTTTATTTACTTATTTGTTTGTTTGTTTATTGAGAGAGAGAGCAGGGTGGAAGGGCAGAGAGAGAGGGAGAGAGAATCTCAAGCAGACTCTGTGCTGAGCACGGAGCCTGACATGGGTCTTCAACTCATGACCCCAAGATCATGACCCGAGCCGAAATCAAGAGTCAGATGCTTAACCAACTGAGCCACCCAGGCACCCCCTGGACTGCATTTTTGATGCCTGAAGCTCCAGCCATCATCCTGGACCACAAGAACAAGGGATCATTCTAGGCATGTAGCATTATAAGTAGGAAGAATCCTAAGTCCCTGAAGGCTTCATGGGGAAGAACCCCCACACTAGCTCTGGACTGTCTGCCTCCATCCATTTATGTAAGGGAGAAATAGTTAAGTTCTATCTTGTTTAAGCCACTGTTATTTTGGACCCATTTTACTTACTGGCAAACCTTAAGCCTAAGAGTTACAGTCATTATCCAAGTGCTGGGCATACCAAGTATGACTGCACTGTGGTCTTTGGTCTCCACTTGAGCCTGAATTTTCTAAACCACTCATTTTTGTTCTCATGTTGCAAGTCACAGCATTAAGCCATTTAGCTCTTCCAGTCTGGATTTTCCTGCCTTGTCCAAATCATAGCAATCATCTGATTATCTGGGAAGATCTACAGCTGGTCCAATTTGCTCTTGCTTGTGGTTGAACTGCCCCTCACTCAGCATGCCAACCATACTTTGGTCAATCCACATATCCTGCACTTAGACACTCACTGGTGTCTAGTAGTGCTTGCTGCTTCTTATACTTTGTTTACAAAATTAAGGGGGCACTGACCTCATCTTGATAGTAATATATCATATTATGTTAAGGTTTAAATGTGCTTTACAGGGGCACCTGGGTGGCTCAGTCAGTTAAGTAGCAGACTTTTGAATTCAGCTTAGGTCATGATCTCAGGGTCATGAGATTGAGCCCCACATGGAGCTCTGCGCTGAGCATGGAGCCTGCTTAAGATTCTCTCTCTCTCCCCCTCACCCGCTGCCCCTCTCCTGCCCACTTGCACTCTAAATAAATAGATAGATGATAGATAGATAGATAGATAGATAGATAGATAGATAGATAGATAGATAGATAGATAAGCTTTACAAATTATGGTGCACTTCTACATGTGTTTCCTATGAAGAAGTGTTTGGGTTTTTTTTGAAACTGGGGTTTAAAATTGTGAATTATAAAATCAAATTACTGGAGTAATCTACATTTTTTAATGAAATAGGAAAAGATTCAACAAAACAGATAGAATGAACTAGAAAATATCTGAGTCCTTTGTACACAGTGAGATTGGTTATCTAGCATTAAACTGTTGTTTCATTTATATATAAATACACATGCATGTAGAATTGTTAAATCATTATATTATACACTTGAAATTAATATAACACGATATGTTAATTATACTTGAATTGAAAGAACTCACAGTGATTTTGCTAAATTTAGAAAACTTGGAATGTTTTAAAGGAAAAGAGCAAGTCTATAGTCATCTTACTATAAAAAAAAACTTACGTGTTTACCAGATCTTCATGTAAAATGTGATTTCTAATTTAGGTGATAATTTAAAAGTCTGAAGAACAGTGCTATAGAGAACATGTACTATCCCCCCCATTTGTTATCCATCCCTCTTCTTCAATTGAAGTTACCCCAATTTTCAATGGGGAGCCACCCTCCCTCATTCATACTTCATGGAGAGAGCTGGGTGCCTGGCTTAGGTCTGCCAAGGAGCATATTAGATCCCTTTAGCCACTGAGTGGGTTCAGGAAGTAAGAGTCTCAGTAATTTCCAATCAGTTCAGACCTTGCTAGGTAAAGGGATGCTCTTCTTCCACAGAGCTCTGGGTCAAGATAATGAATGAAGTGTCTTCCTGTCCTCTTCCTGTTCCCACCCCCTCCCCCTTCCAGGGGCTGCTAAGAAGTTAGCATGTGAACCTATGTGGCCCTTGGCACCCTCATACCACCACCAAACAGAGCCTGCCTCTGGGTTGGGCCAATGCAGAGAAAAGTACAGTGAGGGGTGAACAGAGCAAATAGGAGCCAAGAGGATATCACCTGTGCTCCCTTATCCAGTCATACCTACAGCCTACCTGTCCCTGGAATTTTAGTTGTCAGCCAAGAAATTCCCTTTTGTACTCAACCTGATTTGAATGGGATATCTATCACTTGAAGTTGAGAGTCCTGACTCAATCATTGGACATTAGAAGTAAATCATGTAGGGTGCCTGGGTGGCTCAGTTGGTTGGGCGACTGCCTTCGGCTCAGGTCATGATCCCGGAGTCCTGGGATCGAGTCCCACATGGGGCTCCCCGCTCGCCAGGGAGTCTGCTTCTCCCTCTGACCCTCCTCCCTCTCATGCTCTCTGTATCTCATTCTCTCTGTCTCAAATAAATAAATAAAATCTTTAAAAAAAAAAAAAAAGAAGTAAATCATGTATAATTTTAAAGGGGGAAACTGAGGCTTAGAAAAATTCAACAATTCTACCACTTTTACACAAATAGTAGCAGAACCTGAATTCAGACCTTCCCACTCCAGAGGTCATATGACCCTTGTCTAGACAGAACATTAGCAGGCGTCTTTGACAGATGAAATAATTGAGCTTTTATGACTGAAGCACAGAACTGCATTTCTGAAGGCAAAGTTTTAGTGTCATCTGGCCTTGGGAAACAGCACAGCACCCAAAAACCAAGTATCAGGCTGTTTTCTAGGAGTTTGAAATGTCTTAATGAGATAAGATTTACAAACAGATGAATGGATAAAGATTATGTGGTCCATATATACAATGGAATATTACTCAGCCATCAGAAAGGATGAATACCCAACTTTTACATCAACATGGATGGGACTGGAGGAGATTATGCTAAGTGAAATAAGTCAAGCAGAGAAAGTCAATTATCATATGGTTTCATTTATTTGTGGAACATAAGGAATAGCATGGAGGACATTAGGAGAAGGAAGGGAAAAATGAAGGGGTTGGAATCGGAGGGGAAGATGAACCATGAGAGACTATGGACTCTGAGAAACAAACTGAGGATTTTAGAGGGGAGGGGGGTGGGGGGATGGGTTAGCCCGGTGATGGGTATTAAGGAGGGCACATACTGCATGGAGCACTGGGTGTTATATGAAAACAATGAATCATGGAACACTACATCAAAAACTAATGATGTATTGTATGGTGACTAACATAATAACATAAAATTAAAAAAGAAGATTTACAAACTTTATGGGGGGACTCAGGTGGGGCAGGAAACAAATATGAAACTCGTCACTTTGTTTTTTCATGCTTCCCAAATCTCTGACATGGTCTCCTTATATTTTTCCCTGCTCCAAAGTTGCACTTTCAAATGGCCAATTATAATGGTCACCACTTTTTAAAATCGAGGTATAATTTCCATATATAAAACTTACCATCTCAAAGTGTAAAATTTAATGGTGTTAGTGTATTCACAAGGTTCTGCAACCATTACAAAGATCTAATTCCAGAACGTTTTCGTCAGCCCCAAAGTAATTCCCATACCCATGAACAGTCAATCAACACCCATCCCTTCTCCAGGCCCTGACAACCATTAATCTGCTTTCCACATCTAAGGACATTTCATAAAATGGAATCATACAGTATGTGGCATTTTGTGCCTGGATTATTTCACATTGTAAAATGTTGTCAAGATTTATCTACCTTGTGGCATATTTCAGTTCTTCCTTCCTTTTCATTGCTGAATAATATTCCATTATGTGAATAGCCCTCATTTTGTGTCTTCATTCATCAGTTAATGGATGCTTGAACTGGTCCCACTTTTTGGCTACTGTACAAAATTCTGCCATGACTGTTCATATACAAGTTTTTGTGTGAACATAAATTTTTTATTTTCTTGGGTGAACATTTTGAGAGACTCTCAGTCTGTTTTTCAAAGTATCTGTACCATTTTACACTCTAACCAGCATTTATTATTATTATTATTACTATTTTATTATAGCCATTCTAGTGAATATAAAGTGGTATCTCACTGAAGTTTTGATTTGCATTTCCATAATGATTAATGGTATCGAGCATATTTTCATATTCTTCTTGGACATTTGTGTATCTTCTCTGGAGGAATGTCTATTCAAACACACTGCCCATTTTCCAGGGGAGATATTTGTCTTATTTTAATTATTATGAGTTCTTTATATATTCTGGATACTAGACCCGTAACAGATATATGATTTGCAAATATTTCTCCCATTCTCTGGGTCATCGTTTCATTTTCTTGATGGTGTCTTTTGAAGCACAAAAGATTTTAATTTTGGGGGCGCCTGGGTGGCTCAGTTGGTTAAGCGACTGCCTTCGGCTCAGGTCATGATCCTGGAGTCCTGGGATCGAGTCCCGCATCGGGCTCCCTGCTCGGCGGGGAGTCTGCTTCTCCCTCTGACCCTCCTCCCTCTCATGCTCTCTGTCTCTCATTCTCTCTCTCAAATAAATAAATAAAATCTTAAAAAAAAAAAAAAGATACTTTAAAAAAAAAAAGATTTTAATTTTGTTGAAATCCTATTTATATCTTTAATTTGGTTGCTTATGCTTTTGGTGTCATATATAGGAAACTATCACCTTACCCAACATTACAAAAATCACAAAGATTTTTTTCCTAAAAGTTATATCATTTTAGTTTTTACACTGAGAACCTTGATCATTTTCAGTTCATTTTCATATGTAGTGTGAAACAGGTGTCTACATTTATTATTTTGCCTGTGGAGACCCAGTGGTCCCAGGATCGTTTGTTGAGAAGACTATTGTTTCCCCATACCAGTAACTTTTATTGAGCACCTGTTATGTGCTAAGCAATGTTGTAGGTTCTGGCGTTACCGTATTGGACAATGTAGATAAAGTTTTCTCTCTCCTGGGCCTTATGTTTCAGTTGTGGGGGACCTGAGGTCAGACAACAACCCAACGAAACTCTTCTGTAAAATGAAGCAGAGAAAAGAGGAGAAACCATCCTGGGACGAGGTTACTTTTTTTGAAGTGACTGCTCAGAATAGGCCTCACTGATAAATGATATTTTTTTTTAGTATTTTTTATTGTTATGTTAATCACCATACATTACATCATTAGTTTTAGATGTAGTGTTCCATGATTCATTGTTTGTGCATAACACCCAGTGCTCCATGCAGAATGTGCCCTCCTCAATACCCACCACCAGGCCAACCCATCCTCCCACCCCCCTCCCCTCTAGAACCCTCAGTTTGTTTTTCAGAGTCCATCGTCTCTCATGGTTCTTCTCCCCCTCCAATTTCCGCCCCTTTATTCTTCCCCTCCTGCTATCTTCTTTTTTTTTTCTTCTTAGTATATATTGCATTATTTGTTTCAGAGGTACAGATCTGAGATTCAACAGTCTTGCACAATTCACAGCACTTACCAGAGCACATACCCTCCCCAGTGTCTATCACCCAGTCACCCCATCCCTCCCACCCCACCCCCCACTCCAGCAACCCTCAGTTTATTTCCTGAGATTAAGAATTCCTCATATCAGTGAGGTTATATGATACATGTCTTTCTCTGATTGACTTATTTCGCTCTGCTTAATACCCTCCTGTTCCATCCACATCGTTGCAAATGGCAAGATCTCATTCCTTTTGATGGCTGCATAATATTCCATTGTGTATATATACCACATCTTCTTTATCCATTCATCTGTCGATGGACAGATAAGATGATATTATTGACTACTAGTTCATTTCTTGCTCACAGCAACCTTAAGTGGCAGGCACAATACCACCTTTATTGTACAGATGAGGAAACCCGAGCACACTTGAGCCAAAGCTAAGTAACTCACCCACCACCCTACTATGCCACAGAGAGGGATTGATACACAGGTGTAATTTAAATCAGGTGACTGAGAGGTTAAGGGGCTGCCTTTGGCTCAGGTCATGATCCCAGAGTCCTGGAATCAGGCCCCATATTGGGCTCCCTGCTCAGTGGGGAGTCTGCTTCTCCATCTCCATCTGCCCCTCGCCCCACTTATTTTCCCTTTCTCTCTCTCTCTCTCTCTCAAATATAAAATCTTTTAAAAAATAAACCAGCTGACTGAATGTGTATCTCTTCTATTTAGGTAAAAATCAGTGTGCCTCTTTATCAAAGAGGTCCATGAAGCAGATGATGCGGTGAATTTTGCAACAGCTTAACAAGACAAAAAGGCGTGTTGTCATTGGCAGTGGTGATGGTTTGCTGGTTGGAGCTGTTCTCACAGCTCCTCTTCACAGCACACTGGGCCAGGTTTCTCTTCCATGCTCTCAGCCTCTTCCTGTTGCCTGCCTTAGGGTCACTGCCCTTCTGCCCGATGCCTCAGTGGGAAATTCTGCCATATACAGAACCCTTCATGTTAATGACAGCTCTGAATTGCATTCCAAAACTCAGAATGCAAAAAAAAACAAACAAACAAACAAACAAACAAAAAAACTCTGCATTTTTTTATTCTCTAAATCAAGTGAAATATAGTCCACCCCCCCTCCCAAGTCCAACATTAAGAGGAAACCCTCTTTTTGCTCTCCTGGGACTTTACAAGTGTCCTAGGGAGCTAATGTAAAGTCCATACCTGTTTATGTATCACTATCTTGATACCCACTGTTGCTTTGGGGGCTGTGTTCATTTATTCATTCAGCTGAAGTCAATCATTCATTAATTCAACAGATACGTGTCAAGTACTTAAACTATGTGTCCGGCACTGTAACAGACTCTGAGATAAATGGAGAATAAGATGACCGGGTCCTGGCCAACCACCATCTGTCCACTGCTTGGTTTAGTAAGAAAGCTGTCAGCTTCAGGCCAAGGCAGGCATCTGATGCTTTGCCCTTCGACAGGTCCCATGCTTGCCAAATGTCCCTCTACCTCTGGGATATTACAACCTTCACCACTCACAGAACCCACAAACCTTCTTTTTGTCTTTAGGGAATCCAAATACCATCCTAGACTACTCCCTGCCCCCCACTTACCTCAGAAAGCACCAAGCATCCACGTCTCTACCTCTTGAATACACATTCCCTCAGAGGGTCTAGACCAGAGAACACAGATTAGCAATTTACACATCAAACAGGACCCATAGGTGCATGCTTTGGGTTTGCACGCTTTAAAAAAAGAAATGGACTTCAATTAACATTTTTAAATAAGCCGTTTTCACATAAAAATCCAGATTCCCATTTGCTTTAAAAGCTGGAAAGATCTGGTAACCAGTTCACATGGGAATGCCCTTCTAAAATGAGTGTACCCACTCTGGTCCTCTGAGAACTTTTGGCACTGTCCTGGCCCTGCATCTCTCACACAGATATGTGTGCTGGTGACACTAGTCTATATCTGTGATGGCAGATACTGCTGTGGGTTCACTAAACCAGTTTCCTTTCCTCCCTGGGCACAAAGCTAGAATGCATGTTCCCAGGCTCCTTTATAGTTGCCAGGCGGGAGGGGATGTGACTAAACTGTGGACAAGTCTGAGGACAGAAGTAATGTTCACCCTGAGTAGGCTTGGCCCATGAGAACCTCCTGCAGGATCTTCCATGCTCTCTCTTGCCCATTGGCTGAATGTAAATGATGCAGGTACGCAGACCAGGGTAAAGACTCAGGACAAAGGAAGTCTGGAACTGACTAAACAGAATAGAGCTCCCGTGTTGACTGCATTGAATTATTAAGGTGAGCAAGGCACAACTTTATTTTGTATTAAGCCACTGAGACTTTGGAGTTGTTGGTTACAGCCCTTAGCCCATTTGACAAATATACCATCCAAACCATAATCCCATATCAGGGTCATCTTCTGGGTAGGATGACATCTCCAATTTTTCTCTGCAACACCCAAAATCTATTTCCAGTACATACCCAGACTCTCAGAACAAAAGCTGTGCCGTCAAGGAAGGGATGGAAAAAATAATTTTATTCTTTTGTTCATGAGATGGTTGAAATATAATGGGGGTGGGAGCCCAAGAAAACATTGCCCTGCTCCCCCTTATCAAACTGTGTTCATACCAGGTAACACATGATGAGCACTCACTATGAGCCAAGCACTCTGCATACCCCGTTCATTTTTTGACAACTCTCTTTGAGGAAAGCACGATGGCACCTTCGAAGATAAGAACACTGAAGTCCAGAAAGGTTTAGCAACTCGTCCAAAATCACACAGCTGGCTGGTGATTTGCAGAGCCTGCTCAGGAACTCAGGTCTGCCTGCGCTTCTTTCCCTGTTCGGTTTCCTCAGCCTCCTTCCAGGAGATCGATGTACTAATTTACAACATGATTATATAACAGCTGCTGTTCTACATGGTCCTGCTACCACTTAGACCAAATAATTAGATGTCCTAGGTGGGACGTACAGTACTTTAATTTAAAAGAATAACTGATAATGACTATTTCCATTGCTAGAATAGGATAGCACTGGAAGGAGATTTATTGTGACAGAGAAGTTTGTTGAGATTCTTCTCTCTGCCCTGCCTGGGCACTTTAGGGCACCCCCTGCCCATGGCACCAGGCACCACACCAGGAATTAGGGTCAACACTGAGATCCTATCAGAGGCTCATTTCTAAACTAGTTTCTAAATGTTCTAATTTCACATATGTGATCTGACTCCAAGATTATTTCCCCATTTCTAAAATGGAGATCTAAGACTGCAATAAGGCATAAATAGAATGTTTTAGTGAATTAGTTATCAGTTGCTGCATAACAAATTATCCCAAAACTTGGTGGTCTAAAACAAGAACATTTATTTTCTCACATTTCTGTGGGTCAGAAATCCAGATACATGTATGGTTTGGCTGAGCTCTCTAGTTCTGGGTCCCTCACAAGGCTACAGTCAAGGTGTTGACTGGGGCTGCTGCAGTCTCAAGTCTCCATTGGGAGTGATTTACTTCCTAGCTCATTCGCATGGTTGTTGGCAGGATTAAGTTCCTTGTAGTTTGTTGAACCAAGCCCTTAGCTCCTCAAGAGCTATTTTCTGGAGCTCTCCATCAGATTCTTGTCACATGAGCCTCTGCACAGAGTATCTCACAACATGACACTTGGCTTCAGGAGAATAATAAATCCAAGAAGATTCAAAGGAACATAGAGTACAAGCAAGACAGAAGTCACAGCCTTCACACAATCTCAGAAGTGACATCCTGTCACTTTTGCCATATTCTAGTTGTTAGAAGTAAGTCATTAGGTCCAGTCCAGCCCACAGTCAAGAGGAGGGAATTACACGAGAGTATGAAGACCAGTAGGTCAGGATTGTTGTGAGCTGCCTATCACACTATATAGGAAATCTAGTCCAGTTCATGATTCATTGTATGCACTCAGTAAATAGTAATAGCAGTTACTACTATTGTTTTGTTATTGCTATTATCATATTATTATTATTGTTGTTGATGGTGATAATGATGATGAAAGAAAGGTGACCACAATCCAAGATACACAGATATTTTTTAACCCAACCAGATTGCCTACATTCAAATCTGTGCTTGGCCTCTCCTTAGCTGTGTGACTTAGTATAAGTTATATAGTCTCTCTCCCCCCTAGTTCCTTATTGGTAAAATGGGGAGATAACAACAGGATTTATCTCATAGTGTTCCACTGAGGTGAAAGTTCAATGACATAAGACATGTAAAGTTCTTTAGCTCAGAAGCTAGACAATAGTAAGTACTCAAATACATGTTAGTGAACCCTGAGTTCACCATTATTTTTCCTCTACCACTTGCCTAGGGCTACTCAGGCAACTCTTGCCACAATAATGCTGCATAATAAACATCCACAAAATTTCAGTGGCGAAAAACAATATCACTTATTTCTTACTCATGAGTTTGAAGGTCAGCAGGGCAGCTCTGTTCCTTGAGTCTCTCATCCCACTATTGGAGCCAATAGTCAGCCAGGACATGTTCTCTTGACAATTGTAGGAATCCAAGAGGGCAAGTTCACTGTGCAGGCTCACTTCAAGTGCTTACTTGGGTTACATCTGCTGATGTCCCAGACCAAGTCCCATGGGCAAACCCAAAACCAAAGGACAAAAAAGTACACTCTGTTTGTATTGGAGAAACTGAAAAGTTACATGGCTTTAGTGAGTGTAATCCACAGGAAAGGGACGTTAAAGCAGGCACCAGGAACTCAAAATCTTCTATAGCTATCCATCTTATCTTACTTTTTTGGAAGACAGTAGTAGAAGATATAACATAGTGGTGGAGGATAGAGAGATAGGCAGAGGGAAACTGACATTTTCAAGTATCTTCTATGTTGAACACGGTCTGGATTCATTTCATCATCACAACTCCTTAATGAGATAGGTATCTAGATCTCTCGTCACCCTACCACCCACTGCTGGATGATGCTTGACCATTATAGCAAATGTCACTGGGGAGGAAGCATAGGGCTAGGACTAGCCTTGAGGAGGCAACTGACCTTGATTTCTGATACATGCAGAAGGTCTTAATTTCTAGGTGGCCACATTTGTAGAGTTAGAAGAATGATTAGAGGTCCTTACAGGTCACTCCTCTCATTTGGGAAAGAAACTGAGGTTCAGAGAAGTGACAGCACCAAATGAATGGATGGTAAAACCAGGATGGGAAATTTATCTCTAGAGCCCCAGAGCCCTTTCCACCTTCCCTAGTTACCTCATTAGTTTAGGGCTTTGATTCCTGTATAAATGCAAATTTTCCTGGGAAGGAACTTTTATATTTTATGTGATTGATGGTGGGAAGCAGAGTCTGGAAGCATTTTAAGTGCCTGAGGAATGAAGATTGGCGGAAAAGAAGGACTCTGGAGGAAAGAAAGGACTCTACCTCACACTGAACCTGGTTGCCCTAAATGACTGCCCAGGTGCCTTCGTCAGAGTTCAGGTACAGGTGACCACTGCTTTGGTCTCAGTTAACTCTAGATGGGTAGCCCCAGAGACACTTTGTAAATCCTCTAGTCAGAAGCTCAGGTTTAAAAGGCTGGCCTTGAGGTCACACCACTAATTAGGGACAAGGGAGAGATTAGACCCAGTTTCTCTGATCCGGGGAAGAATGTCAGGTCTCTTTATCCATTCAAGCTGTATTTGGACCACACCTTTCCAAGTGTCCAAGACAGTCACAGTCTTGCTTATTGAACACATAGACCATGTTTACTTCCAAATGAGCCTTGAAAAGCAGCCACACATGTACTTAACAAGGAAAGAGACAAAAGGAACCTACTTAGATGCATAACCCTGTGATTCATTGATTTTTGTCTTCCAATTTAATTACATTGCAGGAAATATTTGGCTAAGACATGACTGCTTATGATATCTACATTAATACCAGGATCAGGGCACCTTCAGGTCATTCTTCCTTTTGATTCTACTCTTACTTCTAGAATAATATCACTTTTCCTGTCTCATTTGTAATGTGATAGCAAAATAAGTGATAAGGTTTAATTGTCTCTGGAAGAAAAGCTTTTAAAAATGTATTCTGTAATATGCAACATATTTAGAGCTTACGATAAGCAATTTCTCAGGAGGAAGTTTTTCGAGGAAAAAAAGTGACTCTAAAAGTAATTTCAGCAGCAAAGTAGATTAAATATCCACCATATTAGTCACAGAGCATTAGATGGAATTGAATTGACTGAGCAGAGGTCAAAGAGTGGCTGAAGTTTTTAGCCCACCAGAGGAGCAATAAAATCCAACCATACTTAAAATCATTAACTTTAAACCCTTTGATATGAGATCCAAAACCTCACTGCTCATAGCAGGAACTTCCAAACACCAAGGCTGGTAAAAGAATAAATCCCTTCAAGAGCTCTACATTTCATGAAATATTTTAAATGGAATGGAAGGCAATGGAAAGAAACTGGCATTTTCAGGTTCCTCTGAAGAAAATAGAATTCTACAAAGCTTATTAACACAAACAATAGACTTCTGGTCTACCCGCCAAAGCATTTGCAGGCAGATTTGTTCCCACAACTGAATGCAATGTGTCAAAAGACTTCAAGTTAATTTCTGGAAAGAGAAGCCAACCTCAGGGCTATGAACTTTCTTCTTTCTATTCACTCAGGCTCAAGGACACCGTGAACGTTTCTTGCTACCCCCCGAGGGGGTCCTGAACTCATACTCATACTCATACCTGAGGGGTGTTAGCTTCAAGTCTGTTTTGTTTTGTTATATTGTTTTTGTTTTGTTTTTAATGACAACATGAGCTACAGGTCAGCAAAGGTGAGAACTCAGAGCCAAAGTGCTCTTGCACATTCAGAAGGGAAGCAGCGTGAAGGAAAATCTTGGAACTTAGAAGTTGACTGGCAGAGAAAACTCAAACCTGAAGCAATGGGTGGCAAGCAATTAAATATCCTGGAGACACAGTCTCAAGTTAAATCAGTTCCTAAATAAGAGACAACAAAGGACAAAAGAGAAATGCACCTTTCCTAATGGCTAAATAATTTATTCCTTCCTCCACTTCGACTAGTTTGCTCACCGTTTTTAAATGCACTGAGTTCTGTCCCCATCAGCTAACAAAATCAATTTTTTAAATTTCTAGTAATTCTGTGAGCTGTGTATCTGTAAATAATGAGAAATTCTCTTTAATGGTGGGTAATGAGAAAGAATGAAGTACTGATTTGGGGGGAGCGAGAATTGGAATTGTATTTATGACTAAACAGGAGTGTATTTGTTTCTGTCATCTAGAGGACTTCCTCCATGCTCAGACTACTATGTATTTGGGATAATATTTTAGAAAAAGTTGGGTTCAATTAAATAAAAAAGCGTGCAAATTTGTGAGACGAGAACAGTATTTGGAAGGGACCATGTGGATTATAATGATGTGCAAGCAGTAAAAGCTGAATTTTTTACAAAATGAGGGGACACTGATTCTCCACATACAGCAGAGTTGGACCAGAGACAGAGTCATCCCTGTGTGGGTTTAGCTGTTCTTGGATAAGGGCCACCACTAATACTTGCGGTTGGGCAGAACCACCTACTATATTATTTGACGGAATGCATAGTAGGAAAGAATGGTCCTACCAAAGTCAGGAGACTTCAACAAGCCTGTATACATAAGATACATACATAGCATCTGGGAAGGTGTTCTAAAACCTTAGACAGAGAGCTTTACACAGGGGACCCAGTGCTGATAAGCCCCACCTTGTCTGTTTGAGCTTGGACAACTGGCTTAATTTTCTCCTGCCTCATTTTTCTTATCTGCTAAATGGGGTGATAGTAACAGCTCTAATCACATATGGTTATAGTAAAGATTCACTGAATTAATATATGTAGGCATGAGAGCAATGCCTGGTAAGTACCAAACACTGAATATTTGCTTTTATTAGTTCTTTTTAAAAAATAACTAGTGGATGCACATGGTACACATTTTTAAAGATCTAAAGCAGTACACAGTAAAAAGTCAGCCACCTGTCACCATCCTTGGACTCCCAGTTCTATTCCTTGGGGCAGTCAGATTACCGTGGGGTTAGGTAACCTCTTAGAGATATTATAAACATGTAACACACGTGTGTGCCTATACTTTCTAAAAAAATAATAATGGTTAGAATACCCTGCATATTATTTTATGTACTTTGCTTCTTCACTTAATAATCCACCTTGAACATAGTTCCCTCGCCATCCTTAAAAAAGTCCCATTCATGTCAGTATCGATACAGCAGATTTCATTAAATATAAGGGTCATGGTTTATTAAGCAGCTCCTTATTGGTGCATGTGTAGATTGTTTACAACCTTTTGCTGTCACAAACAATGCTTCCATATCTACAAGTAAATAGACATCTTGCCACCATATGTTTATATCTGTAGAAAAAACTGACTATGAGTGGATTTACTGGCTCAAAGAATAGGTACATGCTTAATCTTGACATAAATGTCCAACTGTCCAAAAGGAGATCTTCAGATGTGAATATACTTTGTCCAATTAAAACTATATTACAGGGGCATCTGGGTGGCTCAGTCGGTTAAGCAACTCCCTTCGGCTCAGGTCATGATCCCAGGGTCCTGGGATTGAGCCCCACTGCTCAGGTGGGCTCCCTGCTCAGTGGGGAGCCTGCTTCTCCCTCTCCATCTGCCTGCTTCTCCCCTACTTGTGCTCTCTCTGTCAAATAAATAAATAAAATCTTTTTAAAAAAACTATATTACAAACAAAAGGTATTATTTTATGTCAGTTTTCAAATGGAGGGGGGAGGGATCTGTTCACCATCCAGCATCATTGAATGCAAAATGTCCTATAATTGTTTTCTTTAATTGTGTGCAATTATTTTTACTAAGTCATCCTCTCCCCCAAAGTTATAGAGCTCAATAAATAAGTCTGCTCAACCCGGTATCTATGGCAGTCCTGTGTGTGCACACTTGATCCCAAGCACATTATAAAAATGGAATTTGAGGCTAGAAGTCAAAATAGAAATTATTTTTCTGGTGGCAATCCTGGGTGGCTCAGTCAGTTCAGCATTCAACTCTTGATTTCAGCTTAGGTCATGATCTCAGGGTTTGAGATGGATCCCCACATTGAGCTCCACACTCAGTGGAGAGTCTGCTTGAGATTCCCTCTCTCCCTCTGCCCCTCCTCCCTGCTCTCTAAATAAATAAATAAGAAATTATTTTCCAACCCTCTCATTTGGCAGATGAGGACACTGAGGACACATCATGATATATCCATGGTTGTATGTGACAGAGGAACTCTTATAACCATCCAGGGTCCTCATTCAGTTTCAAGTATCTTCACACGACATTGCCTCCTCCTTAGTCTTGGAACCTCATAAACCCAAATCAGAAGACAAGAAGCAAAGTTTAAACTTACATAAGAATAATTTTAAATGGCCTGTAATTGGGGGCTTGGTGGAAAAGACTGCAACTTACGTAGCTCACTGGCATATTGATGAAATAAATAAGGTTCTATATAAATTGTGCTTAACATTAAGCATTTATGATATCAAAAGTTATATCAATAATATCAACACTAATGATTATTCTCTGTTGAGGTGTACAAAAATATCTTTTTAATCTCTTTTATAGTTTTAGACATAGAAAATGTTTCATTTCCAGAGAGACGGTACATGTAGTTTTCTGAGGAATAATTCATTGAAATGAATTTAGTAATTCTATTACAGAAACCGATGAGTATTTCACAAATAACAATGCAAAACTGAATTATCTCCCCAAATTTAGAAATTCTCCCTCAAACTATAATTAACTTCAAGGTATAGTTTCCCAGAAGGTAATCAACAGTCATCAATTGCTTGTATATCATTCATTTCAATGTCCTATATAGAAGATGACATATCTGGAGTAGTAAATGTAAATCAAGAAATTGAATCTTAGCATTAACATCACACAATATAAAGAGTATCACTCTGTGTATTACAAACAAATACTTTTTTTTTTTTATAAAAGATTTTATTTATTTATTTGACAGAGAGAGACACGCGAGAGAGGGAACACAAGTAGGGGGAATGCGAGAGGGAGAAGCAGGCTTCTCGCGGAGCAGGGAGCCCGATGCGGGGCTCGATCCCAGGACCCTGAGATCATGACCTGAGCCGAAGGCAGACGCTTAATCGACTGAGCCACCCAGGCGCCCCACAAACAAATACTTTTTATTAGACTACTTTACATAACATAAATTCATAGGTGATGAAAGCAAAAACATAAATCATCAAAGCTCTCCACAGCATCCATTAAGAGAGTCTTCGGAACAATGTTTAATAAATACTATGTGTAACTACCAAAATTAGATTGTGGCATTGTTTAATATCCTGGGACAGAACTCTCCACAGAACATCATTTATTTACCACATACACAAAACACCAAAGTTAGGAGCTGAGATGGCCTCCCACAAAATTAGCTCGGCTACAAATCCCCAACCATGTACATGAAATGACTAATTACTTCCCTGCTTGCTTGGCTGGTATCATTAGAACACATCTCATTTTACTGTTTTTGTATGTGCTTTTACATGTTTCTCCAATTTGATATTATCTGTTACAAACAGTCAGCTACTTAGGGGCTGCTTCCAAAGTATTTTATAACAAGCCCAGACGGGTGCTTAATGAGCCTATTACAAGGGCTTCGGGAAGAAGAGGCTTTTGTGAGTCTCTTCCTGCCCTCTTTCGAGTTTAGAAGGTGGGAGAAAGCAGTGGAGAGGAGGGTTTAAATGAGCCTTTGCTGGCTGTTCCACCTGTGAATAGCGCTGGTGTGTTGCCATTAGAAAGAGGGCGTGGCTCAGAGCGAGCGGAAGGCACTCCAGGGAGTATCTTTGGGGAGCTGACAAAGCAGCCTCCTAAAGGCTCCCGACTGGAGCTGTCTCAGACTCTGAGCAGATACATTCTTGCCATCACATCAGCATAAATTTGGACTAATAACTCTTTTCCAGACTCTGATGCTAGCGTACCATTCTGCATCGCAAAGGACAGACTCTAGCCCTGTAAATATGGTTTGATGTGGATAATTAGATTAGAGGCTGAGTGCTAGTGAAAATTCCCCAGAACTGAAGTCAGACCCACCACCAATCTACTCCTGCCTCTGTCCCTTACCAGTTCTGGGTTACTTATGAAACCCGTGTGTGCCTCAGTGTCTTCAACTGAAAAATGGGCATGATAATCATGCCTCTCTCAGTTGTTTTGAGGATTAAGTGTTGCATGTAGATTACTTGTTTTGCACAGACTTTTTTCTTTATAGCTGTGGCTGTTCCCAGTACTTAATAAGGGCTCCTTGGGGATTGGATATATTTGTGTCCTCCTCACAGCCCACCAGAGACCAAGGTAAATGATAGGCACCCAAATTCATATTGAATAAAATTTCCAAGTATATTTACACACCACTAGTGGTTCCCCCCCCCAAAAAAATTAAAAGTAACACAAAAATGTAGCTATCATTATTTAATTTATTGAAATATGATTTTGTGTATTTCCCCTTGAATTTGTCCAATACTTTGACCCTAGTCAGAGCAGGTAGCCCAGTCCTTTGGGTATTTTTAGATTTCCCTGCCTCAGGAAATTTTGTAGAATTGAAAGGAGATGTTCAATAGTTCATCCTATATTTTGTAAAAGATTAAACAAAAGGTTCTAAACTGAGATTTTCGTGTGTGTGTGTGTGTGTTAAGTTGAACTTGAGAGGCTTTAAAGATTCAATTATTCTCCAGTTCCCTAAAGTCTTCACACCTTCTTATTGTTGCATGGGACCCACTTCATTTATTCTTCTCACAGGCTTGCTTCTGAAGGAATCCAAGTCAGCGACCCTGGAAGCTCATGAAGACATTGTGCCATGTATCCTAGAGAGAGGGAAGAGAGGGGTGTGCTATTAGGGAAGAATGAAGCAAAGATTTCCCTGAGTTTAAAGAGACCAAATGTTAGGGGAGGTGCCTCTGATGGGAGAGACTGTACCCCGCCTGATGGCAGCAGGAGCTCAGAGGGGACAGGATGGCTCAGAGGGGAGACACTACCAAATGACTCCCAGCCTCACTCATGATTCACCCCTGTCCCAAACGTAATATAAAAGCCAAAGAGCTCCTGAGCTGAAGTAACCACGAGGAGGCCCACGGGTGTGTCAGAATTCAAGTGTGACCCAATGACCAGTGATGGGCGGCTGACAGGGTGTTCCCAAGGCCTTGGTGCTGGGTCATACTGCAGGACCTCAGGCAGCCCCCGGGGAATGGCAAGGACGTTGGAGAGAGGACCCATAATGCCTGAGATTGCCTGACCAGCAGCCCAGCAGAACGGCTGCTAGAGTTCAACTAAATGAGCAAAAAGCAAATAAAAGGGATAAGAACTATCTTATGCTGTCCGTCAACTACAAGTTTTAGCCTGCTCCATTACTGTCTTTTTGATGCGATGCATTTTATGCTGAATGAAAGAATCTTATTTAATTAATGCTACATTTTAATGGGAGAATGCTGTAACTAGCTAGTATTTTATGTGGGTGGTAGGGACCACTTTATACATGAAAATCTTCAATATCAGACATTTTAAGGGTTTTCCCTGCTTGTAAGTGCTGTCCTCTGAACCAATCGGCCAGTGGCATTATTTTATTTAAGTGGAAAAATAATAACAAAAATATACATAGACTTTAGGCAAGACACGCATCCACCACCTTGCCATGGGCCCAACCGGAAGCCCCATCTTCTTTTCCAACTTGCTGGCCACGAACTCTTCAGGTTTCAGGTTGTGGTATAAAGGCTAATATGACAATACTTTGAGATGCCCTAACTCCCTGTGCATGACTCCATCTTCCCTGCATCTCACCAGGTAAATGGAACTGGGGAGGTTTATTTGAATGAGAAATCATCTTTTAAAATAAGATAGCTCAAAACCACCATTTGTCTTCTGATCCTCTCCAGTAGATGTTGGTGACTAAATGCTTTCTTTCCTCTCTTTCCTTCCCTGAGGAAAAGAATGCTTCATTCAGATCTTTGGCCCAACTAATGAAAATTTCAAAAAATATATTCTTGCTAATTACCCAAGTGATGGCGGCTCCAGGTCAGATTCAGATATGATCTGCACTATTTGCCCATGACTGACTACTCAACATTAGGCTGCATATCGTAGTTTGTTACAGACCAAAACATCTTTTTTATGATGCTTAAACAATGTCATTTCATATTCCTTGTTTTTAAGTTATATCAACACCACTTTTAGGAGAAATCATGATCCTGTCACCCTTCCTAGCAGAGGAGATCTCGCCCCATTCATCGCTACACAAATTCCCTTCCAGGAGTGACGTCATGAGGCAAAAAGAGAAATCCATTACCAGGCTCATCCAGGTCTTTGGCCTGTCTTCTGAGAAGGCCTGCAAGGATGAAAACCTTGCTAACTATATAAGCGACTTAATTTTGATAATGTAATAGTTGACCGTTAGACAGCAGACAGATGCAAGCAGGATTTGCCCAGCTTTGTGACGTCCAAATTGTTCACCATTTGGCTGTTTCATGCAGACGTTTTTTTTGTTTTGTTTTGTTTTGTTTTTTTACTAGCTGGAAGTATGTGAAAATAATTTCAAAGATACAAATCATCAGGAGATCTTAAAGGTGGAAGCAGAGCATGGTTCTTATGCTTAGATAAATATACCATCTTGGAAGTCAGAGCATTTGTATCAGGCCTTGAAATGGGATTGATTTAGGGTCTGAAAGACCACTGACTTGATTACTTTCTTCTTACACAAACTCATCCAAGAAAATGTCTTCTTCCAACCACGTGGGGGTTTAGTTTGGAGTGCCTTGTCCCTCGTTGATTTCTGCTACCATGACATAGTTAAAGAGAGAACCCATTTCAAATGTTTGGTATGATTCATTAGAAAAAGGATCCAATACTGCCATGGTTAGTCTTGCACTGTGTAGCAAAGTTCTCCTGCTGCAAAGATTGGTGTCTTTAAGATACAATGTCTTGCATCAAACCTTATCTTGTTTTTTGTTGCAGAAGCTGATGGAACACAGAGCAATCTTCCCACCCAAATACATAAAGCTCCACTACCTCAATTCAAAACACACAAACTTGGAATCTGTCCACCAGAATCTCTTCTCCTGGGTTTTACAGAACTGCAAAAACATTCAAAAGTAGCCGGTGTGAGCTTCCTCGGTTTGACATCATGAGTAGAAATCAATAGAAATGACATCCTTTTCTCTAACCGGGATGCAGAATTCTGTGTCCTTTGATTTCTGGCGGCACCACTTGCCAAGACATAAGTCTGAAAATGACTCCTACCCATTGTCACATTGGCTTCCTCGTCCCACCTCAATAATTCACTCGTGGGGCAAAATCATGGTCATTTCTAATTGCACCCACAGTTACTTAATTACCACAGTAATTGGTCACTTGTGTCCTCACAATCAGAGGCAAATGCCTGATTTCCACTGCCAACAGCAGGTGTAATTATTTATTAGCAGAATTCCCACCTAAAATTAGAAATGACCACCAAAATAACAGGTGCGAAAAATAAAGTGCCTAAAATTTGGGTTGAATCAATATCTCATTTCGATAAAAGGGAACTGGCAACAGAGAAAATAAGTAATGAGAACTGTCTATATGACCTTAAGAAATCTCTGCAGGAAATAATGAAAGGTAATTGTGAGGGGGGGTGGGGAGGGAGGTAAGGAATAGAGAAAGGAAGGTACAGAGACAGGGAGGGAGAGGGAGGGAGAAAGAACCTACAGTCTTAGAGAAAAATAATACCACCTTATCAAAATGTGCAAGCCACCCAATCAAAGCTAGCCTGACTCCCCATCATCGAAATCGGAACTGCCAGAATGAGGCTCCAGCGATCAATTTCTTTTCACAGATAGCAGAGGAGAAGAAGGCCTAACACCCAAGTCCATTTTTCATCCTGAAAAACCAGCCCCTCCATGTCTGAAGGCTTTTCTTTCCCCCTAAAGATGTCGTGGGGCCTGGGGAACCACTTAAAAGTTCCTTGCTATGCTTGCCCAAGAAACACAAAGTGTTGGTGAAGTATAAACAGAGAGCGCTTTTTCTTTGACCCACTCTGCAGAGTGATGGGGTAGTGTTGTTAGTTTATGTGAGAAAAAATAGCATTGGCTTTCTGAAAACAGTGGAATTGGATTAAGGCCTTTGTGCAAGCCTCAATGCTGAGGGGAATTAGCAAGAGTTGTAGGCACTTAAAGGGGCCCTCATGCTGAAGCTTATCCCCGATTTTGCACAATAAACATTTAAATATCAACGGTGTTTTGCAACTTGCAGCACTAATGTATAAACTTCTCTCTTTTGAAACTCCCAAATCCTTCCAAATGTCTGCAACACCCTCCACAGAAACATATAGGAGCTAGAGCAGAAAACACCTAGTCAATGATGTAAGTCTGCTTTTTAAAAAGCTCTTTCTCCTTTTCTACCTTCAGGATCTAGAATGTTTTACAACAGCTAGCTAGTTTAAGGACTTCAAATGCTCTATGTAATTTTAATCGTTCAACTTTCTTTCAGCCTTTGCATTCGGATCTGGGGGGTCCCAGGAATGGACAAGGATGCCTAGTTGAGTTTAGAACTGTTTTGACCGAGATTTTTGTTGTTGTTTTTTTAAACATCAGAATCCAAAAGAGGTTGTTTTGTTTTGTTTTGTTTTTTAGAAGGACTCCTTAGGAAGTTTAAAAAAAAAAAAAGAAAAGAAAAGAAAGAAAGAAACCCAACTTTGGAAGAAAAGAACTATTTTGTCTAAAAGCCTGCTGCCTGCCTCATTGAGAATCTACATATGCAGACCAGTTCCCACTCTGAACACTAATCTGATACCCAGTCATCCTGACTGAAGACAGTAGACTGATTTTTGTAGCACGAGTGTCCAACATCAAACAGTTATTTGATGTCCCTGACATTAAGCAAGTTCTATTTTTCTCTTTAAGAATTCCAAACTCCCAAAAGTGAAATCAAAGTGTTGTAGAGCCAAGAGGGGAGGAAAAAAACAGCTTTATTCCTCTCTCTCCTGAAATTGATCAGAATACAGACATAATATTTTGTTTTCTGAGAACAGGATATTTGCTTTTGGTTGCTAGTATTCTTCCTTTCCCTACTTTGTGTCATCTGCGCCCTGGTGTCGCCTTTTAACACTTGCTGCTCTTAATTTCATACTAAGGCAAACACTTGGGTTGCAAGCACATTTTTCATCAAAATCTACATCAGCAGTTTATGGAACTTAATGAATAAACAGATCCCCTTCTTCCTTTCCAGCATATATTGTCTCAAGATGATTCTAAGCAACTCAGCCTGGCAGTAATGTATTCCATCCAATTGAGGAGTTTGCAGGGAAATATATCTACAGTGACCCAACAGAGTAGTAAAACACTTGTTTGAAATTATTTTCTTGTAACTGTGCTCATTTCATGCCTGAAAAGGCGGTGGTAAAAATCTCATTGCACCGGGGGGCTGGTGGGGGCCGGGGGGGGAGAATGGGGGGGGAATGAAGACATAACTGTCCTGTCCAGCTCTGAGGCATGTTGAAGCAGTTTGCCTATTGAATTTGATACAATGATGTGTAGATGAATAAAGTTATCTCCAGTTCTGAATAGGATGGTGTCAGTGGGAGGGTAAGAGGGGGGAACTTGGAATCTGAAAAGAATTCTTTTTTTTTTTTTCTTTTTCTTAAAAAAAAAAAAAAAAAAAGAACTTGAAGGTCAGGGTCCAGCTGCTGGGCAAGAGTAGAACACAACAAAATGCTGGGCAGGCCCAAATAAAGACAACTATAGACACCCAGACACACATATTGCAAAAGTTGCTTGCTTCAAGTAACTAATGTATTAACATATATTTCTATAGGCAAAGAGCTATTTCTTTCCTTTAGGCTGTCTTAGACACTGATGAAAACATAAGAACATCAAGAGCATCTGTAAAAATTACAGCTTTAATGAAACAGATGAAACAGGCCATCAAAGGTAGGAGAAAAGAAGAAATTTTAATGATTATGGCTTAATTCTAATAGATTATAATTATTATGATTGGTATGAACCAGTTTCTGACTGACGTTCCATTTTCCCCCATTTAAGCTTTCATTTAAAAAAGGAGGGGGTGTGGGGGAGGGGCCAAAAAAAAAACAGCCACTAATTATTCGCCAGGATTTGCTGCTTAACTCAATACAAGGCCTTTAATCAAATAGAGCAAAGAGATAAAACCTTTAAATGTGAATCATCACAGAGGTACACAATTTCCTCATCCTGTTCTTTTTGTATTGGTTTAAAAAATTGTAACATTCTGGTTTTTAACAATCCGAGTTCTGTGATAGAGATGATCTGAAGAATTTGCGGGTGGTCAGATGGATTATAGCTAAAAGGTGGTGAAGTTTATGACAGATCAACTTGATCTAATATTTGTTATCTGTTCTCAGTCCCGCTGATCGCTTTTAGACTTTTATTCAAATGCGGCAGTCTTTGACGCTTATTTTGGTTAGATGATGCTCGTCTGTACTCTGAGAAGTTTTTAGGAGGCAGAGAGAGTGATTTCTCTGGAGACAGAAGTAGAATAAAGCTCTTGCCCAAAGGGTCTGAAAATCATGTCCCTCTCTGACATGTAACAGCGGTCTCCTTTCTATGGAGCCGTATCTGCAAAAAGTGTTATCAAAAATCAAAACTATAGATTGTTTACATGTGTATGTGTTCATTTTTACTTCCATTTTAAAGCATTTTTGAAAAATCTTCCTCACATAACATAATCTGATATCCAGATTAGAAATACTCCACATGAGAGTTTTGTTTCTCTGTATTTCAAAGCAAAATCGTAAGTCAACTATGATGATGCCAGATTATAAAAATTCAAAATGCAGCCCATGGCATAGAGAGTTGTTGAATCACTATGTCATACACCTGAAACTAATATAACCTTTGTGTGTCAGCTATAGTTCAATTAAGGAAAAAAAAAAGAAGAAAAGAAAAAAAAATTCAAAGCAAATGAAAAAATCTTGTTTCTCTGCATTTTGGCCCCAGACTGTCCTAAATCCAGGGAAGAAATTTGGACTTAAATCTCAAATATTAACATAGGTTTTTAAAGGATATTTTCACAGAGATTGCATTGCATTTGGTATCTGCAATCAAGCCAACAGTATTTTATAAACTGAAAAGTACTTAATTGCGACAAAAAAAAAAAAAAACTGAAAACACTAATAATACTTCATAACCTAAATTATCTCTCTGGCTGACAAACAGCCCTGGATGCTTCCACATTTTATCAGTGTCACCTACACCAGAGCCCCTTCTCCTATTCTGTAGTGGAAAAGCCCAGGACCGATCTATACATTTCACTGCATTACATTTCACTGCATTACACACTATAGGATGGCACAGTGTTTTAATCCTGACAGTGGTCTTACACTTCCAAAGGGGGATAAAAAGGGTCGGGGGGATGAGTTTCTTCATCTTGCACGTTGCCATTAGGCTATTGACACCCTATTGTGTGGATGAGAGAGGTAAAGTAACCCAGGAGATTATTCAGAACGTGAGATTGTCAATTTCTTAAAGATGTCTCTACAGCAAGTGTCGTTCTCTCGTGTGGTCTTCAGGCTGCAGTGCGCAGCTCTGGAGCCGCAGTTTTTAAAGGCAGGATTGGTGGCATGCTGTGTTTAATGCAACTCTTACCAGCAACTTGCAGAGATTAGGAGACTGGCAGAATGATGTCAATGAAAGTTTAAGGGCTCTGCTTTCTGAAGTTGTTCTGAGTTAATAATTAATGGATATCTTTCTTTGATGGTTCTTTTATATTTAGATGCAGCTGCCTGAAAATCAGCCACAAAGGAAACTTGATTTTGTTTGTCATTAATTTTGACTTTGCTTAACAAATGTTATTGTGCGCCTTAGCATCATGGCTTTTTAATTTGGCCTCAGTTTAATGTGGAGATGAAATCCTTGATTAACAAAACTGTTGTTAATTTTCAGGGATTGGTGATGGCGTTTTTTATGGAGTGAGGTCGTTCTAAGTAGTTTGCAATCTTTCAGATGGGCTGAATCCAAGTAACAGTTCAGTGATGATGCTAATTTTGATGGAATATGTTCACAGAGGAGTTCCTGTTCTCGTGTAATGTAATAACTCATTCCGAGTTACTTTAGCATGGGACTATTCTGATACTCTCTCCTGTGCTATATTTTTTAAGACAAGAGGGAGAATTACATAGTTGCCCACAATAAGCAAATCCTAAATGTCTTCCCTATGCATGTGCCCTGTCAAATAATAGGCAACAATTTGACCAAATTAATATGGAAGATACCAATTAAGAAAAAATTAAACTTTGAAGTATATCCAGCCTCAAAGATATTCAAATTAACCGTTGCCATAAAATACAAGTAACTTACCAGGATTTTTATTTGCACCAAATCCAATCTATCTCAAAGATTTTGGGGTGATCTTAGAAATAAAACAGCAAATTTAATGTTCATGTAATGTGCATTGGATATACTTTGGTAGAACAATACTTAAAGTCATTTCAAATGTCTTTTTTATGCCAAAACAATTCCTGTTGACTCATTTCCAATTTCTAATTATATGAATAATTATTTCTGAATCCCACAGTTCTCCTAAATAGCGTCTATTTTAATAACTGCAATTGATACTTCCATCAGTTAATATACTGTCTTGCTTCAGCAAATAACTAAACATCTGCTGGTTGCATTTACTGTCACTGAGTAAATGATTTTATTTAAAAGAAATCATGTAAATTAGAGAGAAGGACAGACTACACAATTTTCTCTTTTTCATTAGCCAAAGAGTTTCCTTTCCCTTAAGAACTGGTTTTATACCTGAAGAAAATTATTTGCCTTACTAGCTTTCTGTAACAAGGTTAGGGAATAAAATTCGGTTTTAGAAAAACAATATAAAAATAAATTCTATTTGATTCAGGATATTCCTTAATACTCCAACTGTTGATATTTAATTAGCTAACTGGAATAGTTGAGATCTTTAATAGTTGTTGGTATTGGTGCTTCATTTTGCTATGTTATATTATGCTCTATTATCTGACCACAGCCTTAGATGTTAATGAAAACTTTCAGTCCCTAAATCTCTATTTGCTACAAAAAGGGCAAATAGATGTTTTCAAGACTATTTTTCTTAGATTTTTTTTTCCTGTAAGCATTTAAAAGTCTCTTTCTCAGCCCCTTCTAATAGGTACAGATGACATGCTTTAAAAAAAAAAAAAATGGAAGCCTTCTTCATCATTCCAACATGCCCGTGCTATCGGTGATCTCCTGTAATTGATAAGAGCATCTCTAGCTTGTTTCTATCTGACAGGTGTCAGATTTGAAAGCCACAGATATACTGGGGTCATAATATAGTTGTTCGTGCCCCTACCTGTTTTCACTGAGAAGGTTAGAAAAAGAAACTGCTACTGTCTTCCCGGATGTGTGATTACTTCTTGGGTTGGACTTGACAATACCTCAGAATGATGTGTCAAAAAGATGGGGGGATTGCATTTATGAAAACTCTCAAACCAAAATGCTAGAAAGTGCAGAGAAACATATGTGAAGACTTCTTTTAATCAGTACAATCAATAATACCTGTTTAAAGAAAAAAACTACATTTAAAAAACAAAGAGAGCAAAAAGTTACAAACATTTTTGTGCAAAATGTTTATTTCACAATTCGGCAATTAAATGAATCTTACATAGTCAATATGGAAATGCTTTTTAAAGAATAGGGACACTTGTTGAAAACTTTTTCTTTTGATAACATCTCATAATCACACATTAAAAGATAAATTTTGTCCTCAAAGGGGTAATTACAAGATCAATATTGCACAAATTATCACGACCAGTTTTATGACTGGTTTCGTGTTTCCAATACTAAAGATTTTTAGTACTCCATTTAAGAAAAGGAAAAAAGAACACCATAATATTTTAGAGTAATGTTTTTATCATCCCTGATTTAATTCTGTTGAAGTTCTTTTTAGCTAAAAATGGAAATTGCCTTTCTCCCTGCTTTTGTCAAATACAGAATTCATTTCATCCTCAGTTTCCAAATTGTCATGTTATTTTCCAACGCTAGAAAAAAAATCATTTAAAAGAAATGTTTGGCCTTCAGGATTATTGGCAGGGAAAAAAAAGGTATAAATATAACAACGTGTATGTCTTTTGAAAGAGATTATGCAGAAATTTAAGGAACAAAAAACTAAAGCACTACCTGGTTTTTATTCTTTTTAATCTCAAGAAAGCTTACCATGACATTGGAAATTATTCTTGCCATTGATTCTAATAACTTTACCTAAAATGTATGAGCATCATTAAAGCATGTTACTTGTTACTTCTATTAGTAGCCAGATGAAAATTCAAATCTGCACCTCATTATCTTTAAGCGTGAATACACTTTCAATGGCATAACACCTAAACTAAGAATATATACATCATGAAAAATGAAAGGCTAACCCACATTCACTGTATTAGATTTAAGCTATAACAAGATTAGATATTATTTTCCCGAAGTTGATTTTATGTATTCCTGCTGTTTTTACTGAATCCTTCGCTTTGTACTTTGGTTATGTTACCTTTTGCTCAAAAGAAGTCCACCGCTGGAATATAAGAAAATGGGGGGAAAAATGCACCATTGTCCCACTGTAATAGATATTGTTTTAGAATGAATTTAAAATAAAAGATATGTTAATAAGTGTCCTATTCAAGACTTTCTTCTTCTACACTAAGAAGCTTGTTTTCATTTGATGAAAACTATTAATGCTAAGACAAAAATTGTTTTGAATTCATTTATAAGGGATATGCACCTACCTCTTTAGTTAAAATCAGTGATCCATTAAGGCTTTCTAGCTTTTTTCCAAGCTGTGAGCATACTGAGTATTTAAGTATGAATAAGAGTGAAGGTGGGGGGTAGGTTTAGCTAAATAAAAGATTGCTTGATATCTTGGGGTTCTTTGAAGAGTTTTATAGGCTTAGAGTTCACAGTTTGAATGAAGGACATTTTTTTAACTTTTATATATAGAAATTTGTTAACCTGCATTTTAATTATTGAATAATTAATTATACACTAATTACCTTAGTGAAAAAATTTACACAGTGAGCAATCTAAGCTTAAGTCATAAATTGAAGTGATAGACTTGATATTGAAATAATTAAAATTGACTCAGGGTGTCAGCAATTTTTATTTTTTAATACAGAATGTTCACTTTACATGAAAAATATTAAGGTATTTGTTCTGGAATATTAGTTCAGTATCTATCAATGTATTTAAATGTTAAACTATCAAAGTATTTTATGCAAAGAAACCCCCAGATATTTACATGTTGCAATGTTTTTGCTTTGGGAATTTGTAAATACTGGCACTCAAAAAAATAAAATAAAAAAAAGTGTTTGCTTTAAACAATTTTTTTATGAAGAAAACTGGTTCTTGCATGCCAAGAATTTAAAAATTAAGGAACAGAGAGAGTAAATGGCAGAAAAAAATGCAATTTTGCCTCTGGAAATTTTGTCTTTTAGAAAAGATTTTAATATAATCAACATATACCAGAAATTCTACAAATTGAAGAAAGAAAAAAATGTGTCATTTTTTCCTGAATGCTACTGCCTATTTTTTAAAAGTTATTCTTTATTTTCCTGAGAATGCTTAAAGAAGTCTTCAAATGCACAAAACAAATAAAATGAATTGAATCTTTCAGACTTCTATGAAATACTTTTACAAATGAAAATAAATGGAAGGCAAACAGAGTACACTTGTTCCAATATTGACACAAACCGATGAGAAACAGAAAATTTACTTTCATTCTGCTCAGAAATGTTTCCCCTCCTAGCAAAATTCTCTGTCACAGTATTATTTTTTAAGGATAACCAGGATGCCAGACTCTTCACTGGTTTATTTCTTAACCATGATACTAACTTAGAGTTTTAATAGAATATTACCTTTGAAATATCTTTCGATCTTCATTAACTACAACTGGTGTGTAGCCTGTGGAAATGATCTAGAATACAGAAATAAGTCCAGTAGAATGGATCCAGATATACTTGAAATGTTTTGCTAGATTTTGTTGTTTATTAGGGACTACAGAAACAAATAGTAACATTTCGTGATAATTTTCTATGATAGAACACATTTTAAAATCCTACAGGACCTAACATCATAAATTATAAAATCAGACTCAAACTCATAAATTACTTCCTTTGTAATTCCTGCTATTGCCTTTTAAAATGACTGCTACAAAATAGCAGCTACATTGTAGCAAAAACATTTCTAAACTTTTAGAAGCTACTCCCCATTCTTATTGCCCTTGGGATAGATATTGTGGTTAAATATTATCATTTGGAATTATAATTAAGAAGGAGATCTTTTCTCATAAATTATAATAGAATGAAAAAATATTCTCACTAAAATAATTTTGACAGTCCATGTAAAAATTGTGAAATCTGTATAAGCTTAGTTTTATTTTTATTGTATTATAGTCCACAACCAAATAGAAATGTAATCAGGTATATCTAAAATTAATCTTCTCTAAATCTCAAAATACTGACAATATTGACAGTGAAAAATAAATTTCTATTACAGTAAAATAAAGAAGCAATGCTGTTGTTAAACTCCAATTATCATAATTTAATACCATCCAAGCAAATCCTAAATGTCTAATCAATTGCTTTGATTAAAGATTTCCAAAATACTTATTTAAATGATTCACAAGAACTTAGAAATATTAAGGACAATATTCTGAATCCTATTTCATTTAGGTATGCAACTTAAGGAAAAGGCATTTCTTAAAAATACACTTAAATAAATACTAGTGTGATAATTTAACTTAGCATTTGATTTGATTGATGAAAAATTACTTGGCAAATAGCAATGACAAAGGACAAAAGCAAAAGTATTTCTATTTTTTTCTTGAAATTTAAGTTACTAAAATAAAGGATTCAGTGTTCATATTGAAGTGCTATGCTCATTTCAATTTGAAATGGAGAAACTTAAAAAAATCATAATTTTTTCATAAAATTCTTTGATATTAAACTAAGAAAAAAGCTTCCTTGTGCCATGTATGTGTTCAAATGCAAACTGAAATAAAGTGCTTCATATTTTAAAAGACCTAAGGCCTAGACAGCATATTATAATTTAAAGAAAAATATGCATATACTTTTTTAGTCTTGTTATTCTTGAATTATTTGGATGCAAATTATATTTGTCATGCGAAAACCTCAATCTTTAAAGAAATTTAACTCAATATTGAAATAACACTCTACTAAAATTTGAAGCTATTTTTCTTTATTTTGGTAGTCTGCTGCATTGCTATTTATTTAGAAACCTTTTGAAATTCTTACAAACTGTCACCAGCACCAATTATAGGTGAAAGTATTGACTGATATTTTGTTTGTGGTAACTGAAAAAGGGTGTCAAAATTTATGTTTTTTAAACTATAATTCATGTTGGCTTTATTTTAATGTTTTTCCTATGTGAGCATATTTCACTGCAGATTGAAATTATTAAATGGCCCTTTATCCTACAGTCTACATTCTAAGAAATAACCAGAGACGTGAATTATGCCTCATGAACATTTTTAGATTTGTCCACTGGTAACATAATACATTTTACCCATGAATTATTGTCTCACTTATTTACAGATTCTGATTAAATAAAATTTAAAAAAATAAAAACTTAAAAAAAAAACTTAACTTTTTCTCACAATAGAAAGTCTTTATTATAAACTTGCCTGAGTTACTTAATCAAGAACAGATTATATAATCATGAATGAGTAAATTCTAGAGTGAAAAATAGAATAGAATCTTCCAGAAATAAAAAAGACAATTAAATGTAGAAGGAACTTTCTGAGATGATAAAGGACACAAGCTACTTGGGTTGTAATATAGTCTAGAAAAAAAAAAGATTACTAACATTTTCTTTTTTAAATGCTCAGTAATTTTATATGTATGTTTGTGTACATATTATAGATACGCACATATGGTTATATATGTATTTACAAAGTATGTTATATATTTGATGTTATATATTTTTGCAATAGAAACAGTTAAAATCTTTAGCGTTTGAAGTGTGAAAATATTTTACATTTAACAAAAGTAAGGCTGAAATAAATCTTTTCAGACATTTTGTCAGGCTGGACTTAAATGACCCCATTGTCAACTGCACCTTCCTTTGGAACACATGATGAATAGATAGATTTACAAAGTAAAAATTTGAATTGAAAGCACATCATTACGTGAGCTGAGGACTTTTCTTATTAATTTAGTTTACTGATTTAGAGCCTATTAAACAAGGAGAAAAGTTGGCTGTTTTCAAAGTACTGAACTGAGGATTATCATTATTTTGATGAGGCCACCCTACTATGATAGGGCAATGTAATCAGAATGTTGAATTAAGTCAAGCTCCAGTCTGAAAAGAATAAACTGTATTCATCAGTAAATGTTCTTAATGGGAATCCTGAAAATATTTCATTATTCCTAATTTAATTAAGAGGCCTTGAACAGTTAACTATGGGCCCACATTCATATTCAAGAATATATTATTAGGAAAACCATAAGAAATGGTACACAGGGTACTGATTTCAAACTGCATTTTTTTTTCAAATGAAAAATGGCCTTATTAACTTTACAAACACTCATTTTGTATACGGTTCTGAAACTTTACAATGTCTTTGGCTATATATTACCAACAGAAACCGCCTAAACCCACATGCTAATTAAACATTAATTTATAAATATTTATACCGGGTTTATGCTAATATGAAGTTCAATTATATTGGCCTTATCTATATAAATAATGGATGTGTGGGCCTATCGATAAGTGTACCTCAGGAGCAGCGGATAACATTCAGAGCATGTTTATAGACAAGCATTGTTTTGCATTATTTTCACCTATATGTGGAATCATGGCACTGGAAGAGAATAGAACCCACATTCCAGGTGTTTTCAGCAGAGAGATCATGCCAGCAAACACCCAGCACAATGCCAGGCACGTAGGAAACGATACAGAAACGGGAGACGTTATTAGCAGCATTACTAGAAGGTCCCTCTCCCTGAGAGCACTGCTAGAGCATTAGAGTCCAAGGGAAGCTCACTCACTCAGACACATCTGCCAAGGAACCCTCATACCAACCACACGTCTTATCAGTATAGGTACGCATTGCCATCCAGGTTTATACACAGCATCAGGAAGAAATTGGGGCAGGGGACATGAATTTCAGATGAAATATACAAAATGGGCTCAGGAGTTGGGTCTCTTAGCAGAAAACACACACAGCAACAAAAGCAAAGCCCGGGTCTTCACACCATCCACAGCTGTATTTGCACATGTTGGCAACAAGAAAGAATCGCATGAATTGAATGCGCAACTGCACAAAGTCACACTTTAAACTTTTCCCCATTTCGTTTCTTGTTTTACTTGCCTTCAACTTGATTTGCTCCTTCTTGCTCTCGCTAATAAAATGGTGAGGGGACTCTGGTAGACCCGCAGGCAAAGGGTACCAGGCCACACAATCCATTTGGTGCCCTTTCGGATACAATTGCTCTGAGTGGCGGTGCGGGTGAGGGGATGGAGCATGTGTATGATCTGATGAGCTTGGCTCAACTGGGGGCAGCTTCTCTAGGCAGCTAAATTAAAAACCTCCCTGCAATTTTGATCTTAATCACCCCCTCCGAAGCCGTAATTGGTGATGGTCACTTAACTCTCTCCTTCCAGATTCAAATGTGCAGCGTCCCTCTAAACCACACATTTATTAGATCCATCCAAGAGGATTCAGACAGCCCTGAACACAGCCTCACCAACATACTATTAAGACAAAGGGGTTTGGGCTACCTCAAATCTCACCAGTCAAATGCCTTCTTAGGAATTTTTATTTTGGGAGGACATCTCTAAAATAAAAGTGCGATAGGTGTGGGCTTTTTCAAACGTTGAGAATAAAAGCCCTTATTTATAAAATAACAAAAGATTCTATTGCATACATTGGACCTATCATCTGTGGAATTAATGAAGTCCTTTAAAAATCGAAGAGCCCTCTAAAAATACTATGTAGAAATGAAGATCAAGTTGGAGCAAATCTAACCTTCAAAAAAATTCCACATGTGGGAACATCTGATGAACCTCTGAAAATCCTCCATAAAAGCAAGCCTATCTGACCACTGAGAGAGCTTGTTGCCTTGTTATTCCCTTTTTTGTGTTTCTTTTTTTATCAGGGAAGTATGAATTATTAGGAGTTAGAGGCAAACGAGGGTGATTATAGAAGATGTCCAAATCCCAATGCAGTCTGAAAGATGATCGTGGGGGTGGGATGGAGGATTAATTCTGTTTAAGAAACATTTACTGAGCTGCGGCAGGCCTGGGAGATGCACACATGAATGAGGCTCACTTCCAGCTCCTAAGGAGTTCACTGTCCCACGGGGAAGAGAGTGGAGACTCAAAGTGGCCTATCACTCAGACACCGACTGAAGCATACAATCACAGAAGTCTGCCCGGGGAACAGGACGGATGCAGAAAGAGCCGAGAAGAAAGCCAAGAGTTGCAGAGAAGTCCATATTTCACCCAGGAAAGACATCTCAGAAATAAAAAGTGGCCTCTCTCACATAACTGTGCTTTAATTGATCCAACGGAGACTTGTAAAGTCGTCTCCATGACCTCAAGGATGACCTAAACAGGACTGGGGCCAGAGAGAGTGGAGTGTTGTGGTGTGGGCGGGGTGGTGGGAAGCCAAGTGGTTTCCTCTTACTCGAATCCTGATACCAGTGTGAGAAAGCACCAGGGGTCAACAGCAGAAGAGAGACAAGTGTTGTTGGAAGAGAGTCCGTCTCTGTGCTCGGGAAGAACCACTCTCTCGGTCACATAAGGCTGACTTACTGTTCAACAAGCATATTGCGAATGCCGAACCCCAGCTGACTGTTTCTGGGAGAGAGGAATGAGAAAGTTTTTTTTTTTCCAATTCAGTTTGAAGACAGTCTTCAGTCACACTCAAGCAACAAAGCCAACCAACTAGAGGGGAAGATAGAAGCCAGCATCAGCCCTGTGCTGGTAACCGGTGGGGAGGGTGGTCCCCATGGCTGGAGTTCATGACCATCACGATCTCTAGCGAATACTGACTTTGTGGAACAAGAGTGTGACTCCGTACCTGCCCGTTGAGTCTACTGTCTGAATTTAAATCATCAATACTCTACTTTTCTTTCTCTGGTCCTACAGACTGAGAAGTGAAGGAGCCTGAGCTATTTACAAATCCACACCAGGACCTGCGGGAAACAAGGCTCTCGGTCCCTTAATCTGCCGAATGTTAAAGATGATCAGAACCAGAGGGATCCCTTCTTCCATTTCCTCAGGAGAGGAAGGGCCACCTAAGAAGGGACTTGCCCAAATTAGCAGCTCGTGACTGGAGACTGTGAGACCAGGACGCATGTGGCTGGGAGCCTTGCTTGGTGTCCTTGCCACAACACAAAAAAAGATCTTGTTGCTCTTCTGGTTATTGCTAATAACCCATTCATTTAGCCCACTGAGAGCCAGACACTCTCAAGAGATATGAAAGTGAACCTGTTGTAATTCCAGCCCTTAGAGAACGTGCAGCCTGGTGGGGTGACACAGAAATAACTAGAAATTGCGGTGGAGGGTCTAGCCGTGCATGTCACGGGCTGAGCTCTGAACGGGCAAAGGATAAGGGTTCTGTCAATGATCATTTCTTATTTTCTGATTTCTACTCCTTCCCCCACAGAATATTGCGAAGATCTTCAGCTGTTCCAAATAGGGCGCTAGGAATTCCTTTCGTGAAGTGGACAATAGATTAAACGTGCATTTAGTGTCCTACCAGAGACACAGAGGAGCAGGCACAGGGCACAAACCATTCTTCCATATGGGAAGAAACCCAAGCCCGGAAGCCATTTGTAGATTGCTCCTTCAACAAATGGATAAATACGGTTTGCGGATTCACGCGTGCTGCTCAATCACGGAACGAGCTGTGGAAACATCTGAGAGCAGAGGGTACACGTTGCGTCTGCAGAGCGCACTGGTTTCCCGCTTTTTTCTCCTTCCCCTGGTCTCCCATTGCATAGAACTGTGGGAAATGCAAGACAACAGCTGCATACCACACAGAGCACACCATGCAGAGCAAGAGCCCCAAGCAAAACAGCTCTCTGCTCTCCATCCCACCGTGTAGCACACACTTGAGATTATTGATGCCAAGTATTTCCTTCAGGAATTTTAAATGTCCTCCCACTGAGCAGCAAATCATATACCATCCAGAGTTCTGATGTGAGCAGCATGAGTTTCCTGAGGCCTCGCGGGAGACATATGGAAGTGGTGTTGCTTCCTTCACGAGTTGCCAACCCAAATGCATGGACCATCTCTTCCTTACAAGGGTATGTGCCACTTTTCAAAAAGTTTGCTTTAGCACGGTGATCTTGCAAGGCACAGAGGCAAGTCAGGAAGTCAGCTACAAGGCTTCCTAGTGAGGAAGATGCTGAGGAGGTCTAGATCGAGGAGAACTGTCCAGATGGGGCACTGCCCTTCTAGATTGGTAACGGGCTCTGTAGAGCCAATTCCCCTCCCCTGGCCAGGGTGATGGGGTAATGGGGACCTGGCTTTATGGTAGAAGACTTTCCGACCCATGGTGAGATGCCATGCAAGTAAAGTGTGATGAGATGGCAAGTTTAACCTAAGGGAACACCTGAGCCTGGGGCTGCCATCCACAGCTGCACTCCAGGGTCCTCTGTGGCTTGGTATGAGCTGCATTTGATGGCCAGGAATGGGACTCAATGAGTGTTGTTGCCATAGGATGTTTTTCTAGAAGCTCGGAGGTGTTCTTGCAGGAGTCTCCACATGACTACAGAACCTCTAGATGTAGGTCCAGGAGGGCAGAGACTGTTGCACTTTTGTTCTTTGTGGCATTCTCAGAAAGAAAAGCAGCCTGGCCCTCAATAAATGTTGGATGAACATCAATAAACTGGCCCATCCCCTCTTCTCTCCCATTCAAAAGACGTCTGGTCCAAGATCAGGACATCCTCCGACTCTCAACTCCAGCTCCTGCATTTCCCTCGTTTGAATGGGAGTCACATGGAAAACCAGCCAGTAGATGAAAAAATAAAATAAAATAAAATAAAATAAATAATTGAGCACAGTTATATGATGTTCTGTTTTAAGCATCTCCATTTACTTATTTAACTTCACTTCAACACTAAAAGGTAGGTAGTTACTATTTCCAGAAGAGGAAACTAAAGCAAGAGAAGATAATAGGTTGCCAAGAATACACAGCTAATAGCTAACAGATCCAGGATTATGAACCCAGTGGTCTGCTACAACACACCAATACTCTCTTTTCTCAAAACCAATGGACTTCTCTGTATGCAAGAGACCTGGGCCTTCTAGAGAAATTTTCTACTGTGAAATTGATGACCATGGTGTTTTCCTCAAATTGAAGAACCGTGGGCAACGATGGCTGACTCAAGCTCTTTCTTTACACATACCTTCAATTCCTTAGATGATGAGCCATCAGTGGTTGCGGTTGGCTGGCTCGATCACTCTCTCCTTCCCTCGCCCCTCTCTCTCTTTTAATTTCTAGGCTCACTAACCAAGGAATGTGAATAAACTCAGCAATGGACTTCAGGGTAAAGATGGTGGACTTATTGTGTGCATCTATTTTTATTGATAGACAATAAAAGGGGTTTTTTTTTCCCCCAAGGAAAAAATCTTTGAGACAGGAAAAACTGAAGATGTTACAGTAGCATGAAAATTTTCAAAGCTATAAGGCAGATAGAAAAATAGCTTACATGAGAAAACAGGATCCTAACCTAGCATGGGAAAAGCAGACAATTGACCCAATTCATACCGGGCATTCCCAAAAGGCTCAAAAATTGGTCTATCAGATAACTCTGAAAATGGGCATGGAAAAGTAGGTGCTAACACAAGGATTAAATGAATGTTTTTTAGAAACACTCAGATCCCCAAATCTCTCCCCATTTCTACACACTGGGGTGATGCGCTCCTCCTCCATCCTAGCAAAAGATGAGCACTCCAACCTTTGAAGAGGGAAAAAAAAAAAAAAAGAGGCTTTGGACTAGTGAAACACCAGACACATCTGAGGGCAGGTATCATATACAATCCAGGGGGAATTCCAGCACTGAGTGCTGTGGGACCCTTAGCCCTCCAATGGCTACAGTTCCAGAATGCTCAAAGCTTGACCTTCAAGGAAGAGGTTAAAAAACCTTTCAAACAGGTTACTGCCTTCTTCCTGAAGGAAAGAGTGAAAGATGCTACCATGGGAGATTCTCCAACTAAATGGCCCAGTTATACCACACTAAAGCTCCCAGATGGTTTCAGTCAAGTTTTTGAATTCTTTTTTCTTTTTTTATGTTTTTAAATTCCAGTTAGTTAACATACAATGTAATATTAGCTTCAGGTAGGAGTGCCTGGGCGGTTCAGTAGTTGAGTGTCTGACTCTTCATTTTGGCTTGGGTCATGGTCTTAGCATCATGGGATCCGGCCTTCTGTGGGGCTCCACACTCAGCACAGAGTCTGCTTGTCCCTCTCCCTCTGCTCCTCCCCCCTCCAGTCAAATAAATAAATAAATAAATAAGTAAAATCTTTAAAAAAATTAGTTTCAGGTATACAATATAGTGATTCAACACTTCCATACAACACCCGGTGCTCATCACGACAAGTGCACTCCTTCATCCCCATCACCTATTTCCCCCATCCCCCCATCCACCTCCCCTCTGGTAGCCATCAGTTTGTTGTCTATAATTAAGAGTCTATTTCTTGATTTTCTTCTACCTTTTTTTCCAAACTGGTGCAGCCACTCTGGAAAACAATATGGATGTTCCTTGAAAAGTTAAAAATAGAATTCTTTTTTCTTAAACACAGTAAGACAAAGGGAAATTATGGCACCAGGAAAGCTTCTAACATGAAAGAGAGGGATGAGAACACACAAAGAGAAAAAGCAACTTGGAAAGACAGAAACATTCAAATAAACTATCATTCATATCCCCTCAAAAAAAGGAGAAAGTAATGCAACTGGGAGCAAATTGAAAAAAAAATTGTAATTAGCAAGATACAATAAAATGATATCCAATATGGCATTATTTTTTAGGGAACATTTAGAAAAACTAACCAAAAAAGCTTTTAGAAAGTAAAAGCATAACAGCAGGAATAAAAACATCAATAGAAGGGTTAAAAGTTAAAATTGAGGACATTTAAAAGAGCAAAGCACAGAGACAAAAAGAAAATAAGGAAAATATATTAGGGGCACCTGGGTGGCTTAGTCAGTTAAGCATCTGACTTTTGATTTTGGCTAAGATCATGATTTCAGGGTCCTAGGATCGAGCCTCAAGTCAGGCTCCGTGCTCAGCATGAAGTCTGCTCCTCCCTCTGCTTGTGATCTCTCTCTCTCAACTAAATGAAGAAAATCTTTAAAAAAGAATTGTGAATGTTTCACATTTTCACAGTGTGTGAATAAGACCTGCCTAGGACCTTCAGTATCTAAGTAAAGGGAGCTTCAGAATGAGCAAACAGGGAAATTGGAAGGGAGAAAGTCATCAATGAAGTAATTTGAAAGATTCCCTCAGAACAAAGGGATATAGATTTCCAGATGTAAAGACTCCCATCAAATGTCAGACATAATGGATGAAAATAGATCCAAATAGGCACATTGTCATAAAAGTTCAGAGTGCTAGTGACAAAGATAGGAGCCTACCATCTGGATTTGGAAGATAATGGATCACATAGAAATAATGAGGTATTAGAAGGACTCTCAACTTTTGAAAATAGAGCTACCATATGATCCAGCAATTGCACTACTGGGTATTTACCCCAAAGATACAAAAGTAGGGATCCGAAGGGGTACATGCACCCCGATGTTTATAGCAGCAATGTCCACAATAGCCAAACTGTGGAAAGAGCCAAGATGTCCATCGACAGATGACTGGATAAAGAAGATGTGGTATATATATACAATGGAATATTATGCAGCCATTAAAAGGAATGAGATCTTGCCATTTGCAACGACGTGGATGGAACTGGAGGGTATCATGTTGAGTGAAATAAGTCAAACAGAGAAAGACATGTATCATATGATCTCACTGATATGAGGAATTCTTAATCGCAGGAAACAAACTGAGGGTTACTGGAGTGGGGGGTGGGGTGGGAGGGATGGGGTGACTGGATGATAGACACTGGGGAGGGTATGTGCCCTGGTAAGCGCTGTGAATTGTGCAAGACTGTTGAATCTCAGATCTGTACCTCTGAAACAAATAATGCAATACATGTTAAGAAAAAAAAAAAAGAAGAAGAAGGTAACAGGAGGGGAAGAATGAAGCGGGGGAAATCGGAGGGGTAGACGAACCATGAGAGACGATGGACTCTGAAAAACAAACAGGGTTCTAGAGGGGAGGGGCGTGGGAAGATGGGTTAGCCTGGTGGTGGGTATTGAGGAGGGCACATTCTGCATGGAACACTGGGTGTTGTGCACAAACAATGAATCATGGAACACTTCATCTAAAATTAATGATGTAATGTATGGGGATTAACATAAGAATAATAAAAAAAAAACATAAAAATAAAGGTTATTAAAGAAGGCAGTGATGAGGGCGCCTGGGTGGCTCAGGTCATGATCCCAGGTCCTGGGATCGAGCGCCACATCGAGCTCCCTGCTCAGCAGGAAGCCTGCTTCTCCTTCTCCCACTCCCCCTGTTTGTGTTCCCTCTCTCGCTGGGTCTCTCTCTGTCAAATAAATAAATAAAATCTTAAAAAAAAAAAAAAAGAAGGACTCTCAACTTCTTAACAGTATCACTGAAGCTGGAAGCCAATAGAATAACACTTTTAGCAAGCAAGAAAGAAAAAAAAAATATGTCAACCTAAAATTCTATTTCTGGCAAAACTAACAATAAATAATGAATACAAACATTGTCAGGCATGTAGGTCTCAAAAACATTTTCCCTCTTGGGGTACCTGGGTGGCTCAGTCAGAAGGGGTTGCGATCTTAGGGCCCTGAGATGGAGCCCTGCGTTGGGCTCTGTGCTTGGTGGGGAGTCTGCTTGAGATTCTCTCCTTCTCCCTCCCCCTCTGCCCCTCCCCCCTCAAATAAATAAATAAAATCTTTAAAAAAAAATTTCCCTCCCCTTTCCGAGCTACTCAGGGAAGGGTCCATACGGCGTTGTTTTGCGTTTCCGTCGTAACTTAAAGGGACACTTTCACAATGTCCGGAGCCCTTGATGTCCTGCAAATGAAGGAGGAGGATGTCCTCAAATTCCTTGCAGCAGGAACCCACTTAGGTGGCACCAACCTTGACTTTCAAATGGAACAGTACATCTACAAAAGGAAAAGTGATGGCATCTACATCATAAATCTGAAGAGAACCTGGGAGAAGCTTCTGCTGGCAGCTCGTGCCATTGTTGCCATTGAAAACCGAGCTGATGTCAGTGTCATATCGCCCAGGAATACTGGCCAGCGAGCTGTGCTGAAGTTCGCTGCTGCTATGGGAGCCACTCCTATTGCCGGCCGCCTCACTCCTGGAACCTTCACTAACCAGATCCAGGCAGCCTTCCGGGAGCCGAGACTGCTGGTGGTTACTGATCCCAGGGCTGACCACCAGCCTCTTACAGAGGCGTCCTGTGTTAACCTGCCTACCATTGCTCTGTGTAACACAGACTCTCCTCTGCGCTACGTGGACATTGCCATCCCTTGCAACAACAAGGGAGCTCACTCAGTGGGTCTGACGTGGTGGATGCTGGCCAGGGAAGTTCTGCGCATGCATGGCACCATTTCCCGAGAACACCCGTGGGAGGTCATGCCTGATCTCTACTTCTACAGAGATCCTGAAGAGATTGAAAAGGAAGAGCAGGCCGCTGCTGAAAAGGCTGTGACCAAGGAGGAATTTCAGGGTGAATGGACGGCTCCAGCTCCTGAGTTCACTGCTACTCAGCCTGAAGTTGCAGACTGGTCTGAAGGCGTGCAGGTGCCCTCGGTGCCTATTCAGCAGTTCCCTACTGAAGACTGGAGCGCCCAGCCGGCCACTGAAGACCGGTCTGCAGCTCCCACTGCTCAGGCCACTGAATGGGTAGGAACAACCACTGAGTGGTCTTAAGCTGGTCTTCCACAAAGGCAAACAAAATGGAAATAGAAATGGAAAAGGTTGACGGAAAATAAACAGTTTGTAAAAGTCGAAAAAAAAAAAAATTTCCCTCCTACGCCCTGTCTCAGACAGCTACTAAAGGATGCGCAGTACTAAATCAAGGGGGGAAACCACAGAACAGAGAGATGTAGAAGAGAGGAGAGAAAACAAGATCCAAACAGGAGAAGAGCAGAGAGAGAATCTCCAGAATCTCAGGTGAAGGTTGGTGGGTTGGGAACTGAGCCCAAGATGAGGGCAGCTCCAGGAGAAAAGATACAATAGCATAGAGCGTATATCTGAATGTCTTGAAAAGAGTGTTTGCATGGTCTTAATGACATAAGCACTGAATTCTGATCTAACTAAAACTTCAAAATAACTATACTGGATGAATGAGAATATAGGAAAGGTATGGAGAATCAAGAAGCAAATATTAGATAGATAACAGATAGATAATATCTATTATCAAAGATAAGTAGAAAAGTCAAGAAAGTGGCTGCTCCTGAGGAAGAGAAATGTGGGGGAGGGAAGCAGGGGTCTACTGGTTTTCCTAACAAACCTTGTAGAACAGTTATGGCTCTATTAAACTGTGTGCATATTTATCTTGACTTTTTAGAGAAAGAGTGGCATTGTACTTCTGAATAAATTGCTGGAGACATGACAGTAACAAAATATCGGCAAGTCTTAAAGAAAAACACAAAAATCCTTGTATTGCCAAGGCAGGAAGCAAAAGCAGAAAGGGAGCAATCAAAATTTGGTTTAAATGACCTCAATAGGGGCGCCTGGGTGGCTCAGTCAGTTAAGCGTCTGCCTTCAGCTCAGGTCATAATCCTAGGGTCCTGGGATTGAGCCCTGTGTCAGGCTCCCTGCTTAGCAGGGAGTCTGCTTCTCCCTCTATCCCTCCCCCACACTTGCTGTCTCTCTCTCTCAAATAAATAAATTAAATATTTTTAAAAAATGACCTCAATATAAATTAAAGGTACACCTAAAGAAAGATTCCTTGACCATCCAAGTAGAACACGGCCATACAAAAAGAGTGGACAGCTGCAGGCAAGAGGAAGGAGACTCACCCATCTCTCATGGTGTCAGTATGTGACTTTATCTGTATGGATATCACAGGAATGGTTCTCAATCAAATTGTTGGGGCATATGTTGGGGTATGTTCTTAGTTGGCTATCCATCCAAATTATCTTGCATGCCTTTTTTTAATTTAAAATCAATTAATTAACATATAGTGTATTATTAGTTTCAGAGGTAGAGCTTAGTGATTCATCATTTGCATATAATACCCAGTGCTCACTGAATAGATTAGGAACCACTTATTAGCACCATTATGCCTTTTATATAATGGTGCTAGTTAGTGATTCCTAAGCTATTCCTGTACAGAATTCTTAACCTGTTAGACCCTTTACTAACTAAAACAAACCCTTGTATCTCAAGGAAGCTCAAGAGAAGTTAAAGGATAAAATGTTCCCAGGATAACTATTTTTCTATGGGGAAAAAATTAAAATATGTTAAATTAAGTGTGGAAAAAAAACCTCCTCTGTTCACAGAAAGTATTGTTTCTGCCATAGCACAGCCTTGCAGTGTCTTCAAAGATAATCCAGGTCTTACTCTGGCTTACCTCCCCAGGAGGTAACCTGCAATCCCTCCATACTGTACTGCACACATCATGGGCTTCAATAGTCCCCACTTGGGGAAGGGATCCATTCCCTACCCAGCATTCCACATCACTGACATCTTCTTATGCGCCATCCACTGTCTTGTCACCCACCCCAAGAAAGTGGGTAATTATGACATTGATAGGACACTAGTAAAAATCAGTTATCATTAAAAAACCAAATGAAATAAACAAAGATCTGAAGTAAGAAGAAGAAGAAGAAGAAGAAGAAGAAGAAGAAGAAGAAGAAGAAGAAGAAGAAGGAGGAGGAGGAGGAGGAGGAGGAGGAGGAGGAGGAGGAGGAGGAGGAGGAGAAAAAGAAGAAGGAAGAAGAGGGGGAAGCGGAGGGGGAGGAGGAGGAGAGGAGGAGGAGGAGAGGAGGAGGGGGAGGAGGAGGAGAAGGAGAAAAAGAAAAACCTGCTGGTTTGGAGTAGTTCCCACCTCACTTGCTATAACCATACCTCATTCTTCTTCCACTCCAGAAAAGCAATGTCAAAAAATAAGGAAATGAGGGAGACCTTATCATAGTAAGGTCAAGATATTACTAACCAATTCCTAGGAACATACCCCAATATATGCCCCAACAATGGGACTGAGAATCTTTCTTGTGATAGCCATTCAGATAAAGTCAAATACTGACAGCATCCCTTCTATGTGCCCACCATTTTATGTTTGAAGACAGCTTGCCAGCCCCACCCAAAGAGTCATCTTTGCACAGGAGGTATTTCTTAGAACTGAGCTGATTCCTAGTTTAAGCCTTTATCAAGTATACATTAAGAATTGTATTTTTATTTTATCTAATATTTGCAATTTTCTTTTTTTTTCCCCTAAAACTCTCCCCCATTAATGGCTCCACCTAAGCTTAAAATAAAGACTCTACATGCTTTCTAATAGTTCAGCTGCTTTTGACCTCTCTCTCCTGCTTTGCTACATCAGTTGACATTTTTATTTTATATGTAAGCTCACTTTCACATATTTTCTTTATAGAATCTAGTCTCGTAAGACTCAGCCCATCATCCCAACCTGTTGTGATTAGCTTTTGTCTTGATTTTCTGAGCATTAGATCACGCTCATAAGATCCATGTATATCCTTCGTGATAAAATTGACATTTTGGTCAAGGGCAGAGCCAGGTGGCCAGCCACTAAAGACTTATTTTGGGTGGATCCAGATGTATTAATCAGCTCTTTTGTTCTAGGAACATACTCCACCCCAACTGTAGCTAAGCAAGAAAGCCATTCAAAAGTTGATATGGCAGAGGGGCATGTCTCCTAATTACTTCCCAAGGCAAAGTCTTATCCAACTATGTCCCTCTCTTCCTTGAACACCCCATGTCTGGGTGGTCCGTTTTCCTGTTGTATTCTTCTAGATTGTTGCATTCCATTGCTAATCTTTTGGCTCTTTTCCTTCTTGTTCTGTTGTCACACTATGATGAAGCATTCTTCCTCCTGAAATGGAGCTGCTTTAGATTTCTATCCTAACAGTTCATCTCTCATAACATAACACTTGAATGACCCATCTTTGAGATAACTTCCCCTCTCTTGTCTGTATGTCTGTCATGGGGATGCAGCAATGCATAGTGTTTAAGAATACTGACTCCCAGGAGCACCTGGCTGGCTGTCACTAGAGCATGTGCCTTTTGATCTCAGGGTTGTAAGTTCAAGCCCCACATTGGATGTAGAGATTACTTAAAAAAAAAAAAAAAAGAGTACAGACTCCTGAACCAGATGACCTAGATTCAAACTCTGGCTGCACCCTTCACTGGCTTTGTGACCACTTACTGGCTTTGCACCTTCTTTGTGCCTCTGGAATGTAGCTCAACACTTAGGACTATCTCCTAATGCATCACCACCACCTCTGGGCATTTTAGAGGCCACAGATCTTTTTAACATCTGTAGGGTAATGAACTTGAGCTTCCTTCATCCTCTGCCCTGTGATTTCAGTTATTTTCCCAATCCTGTTTAAGTAAATGCTCATTCTATACGAAATTCAGACACTAACTAAGCAAACACATCTTTATGACAAGTTTCCATGTCCTTCTTGCCAGCTGGATTCTGCCCCTAAATTCCTCTCCTACAGAAATTGAGGAGCCACCACTGGTCAGTGGAAAGTGCTTTGAAATCAGACAGAACCTGCGTTTGCATCATGCCTCTGCATTCAGATCTGCACAATTTGGAACCAACCAGCTTCTTGCAAATGAGGCAGAGAATGATTTGGTTCACATGCAACTCCAAGTGACATAGCAAGGTACATTTTGTTTTCCAAACAAGAAAAGAGCTGGAAAGCTTTAATGGGCCATATGAAATCATAAGATATTTCTGCATTAACAGGCAGGGCAAATTAATTCTAGGAGGTTTTTTGATTTGGGCCCTGTAAGAGGTTCCAACACTTACAAAGATAGAGACAATGATTCAGAGTTTTAAAAATGGAACTAGGAAGGAAATGTTCTTCTGGGAGGGCTGAGCCTACAAGGGCTCCAATAGTGGTACATATCAAATAAAACAAATTCTTATCCCTGCGACGTCCAACAGCTGTTTGCCATTTCCCCCTAAAAGCAGCGGGAAATTGGCTTAAACTACAAGGATTTGAGTTAGACATAAGGAAAATATTCCTGACAGTAGGGGTTGTTCAACAATGGAACAAGTTGGCAATAACAATTGTGGAATGGGCTTCCCAGGGCTCTTCGGACATTGTACCCCATTTGTCTGGGAGGTTTTCATATAACCTGGCCTATGGGAGACCTCCTAGGATCCTTTCCAGCTCCCTGGTTCTTAATTAGTTCAGCATACTTTTGCATTAATAGCATTATAATCCTGGTCACAACTGATTAAAGGACAAAAATCAATTTCCCACTCAAATCCCCCAAACAAGAAGGTATTTTGCTCCCCCGTGCACGAGAAGTGGGATGGTCTGCACATTTTCATTCATATGTTTTTAATTTCTTTGGGGAAGTTTTAAAATGGAGATTTCCATAAACCAAAGTTTAGCCTAAGAATACATTGAATTATAAACCGGTGGAAAAGCTGAATAGAGATGTATAATGGAAACATTAACAGAGCTTTAGCAGTGATGGCGACAGCGAGTTACTACAATGCAAGGGAATCATGTTAAAGTAACTGCTATTGTAGATAAGGGGGTGCCGCTCTTAATAATGGATTTTTCATGCATTACTTCGATGCTTTTGACATTTTTTCCATCATGAATAGTGACCTTGGAATAATGCGAAGGACCATATTTTGTATTTAACCTAAATACCAAATTTAAAGACTTAAATAGATAATACAAAGGGCTTGATTCCATGCTGCTGAAGATTGTGGAAGGTTGTAAAATGCTCCCACAAACTCCTGTGTAATGGAAGTAAATCTTTTTTTATTGAAAATATGCAATGCATAACTACTTCCTTCCAACAAAGCCAGGGATAGTTCATGGAAAGGAAGAAATTATAACTGAATTGACAGGTAGATACCATGCAGGGGCAAAGAGGAGTGGGAAGAGCTTCAGCCTCCTCCCAAAAATCCCCATACCACACCGCCTCCCACCCTAGAGCCATCCTAAAAGTGGTTAAAGCAAAAATAGTGCACTTGCAATCACAGCCTCCAGTAACTTCCCCTAATCCTTCTTCCAATCAGACTGCTGTCCTAAGACTCTCCATCTAAATTCTACAACTCCAGTGTGTATCAAAGTGAACAAACAAAATTAACTGGGTATATATATTTATCCTGGCCCTAAAGAAACTGGAAAGTGTGGATTTAAAGTTTGTTGATCCATGCCACTTCCATTAAGACACTTAACCATTCTCCCCGCACCCCCGCACCCACAACTCACCCATCTCTTGTGGCCAGCATATTTGTCACCCTCCATTTCTCTGGGTCTGTCTTTGCCCTGATCCTGCTCATGTCACTGCTGCCCTAGTCTCCTTCTCTCAGGATCAGGAGGCCAACCAGCAGACCTGATAAATTTGCCAGTCCCCGGGCACCTGGGTGGCTCAGTCATTAAGCGTCTGCCTTCGGCTCAGGTCATGATCCCAGGGTCCTGGGATCAAGCCCCGCATCGGGCTCCCTGCTCGGCGGGAGGCCTGCTTCTCCCTCTCCCACTCCCCCTGCCTGTGTTCCCTCTCTCGCTGTGTCTCTCTCTGTCAAATAAATAAATAAAATTTAAAAAAAATTTGCCAGTCCCCTTGCCTGGTGGGAAAGGGGTAGGTGAGTGAAGGGCACATGGTCTGAACCAGACTGCCTCATGCTAAATGCTGCCAGCTCCGATTCCATCTGTGAGTGCTTGGAAAGTACACGTGATCTCTTTGTTTCCTTGTCTCCATTTATAACAGGGAGATGGTAATGCCATCTATTTCTTAGGGCTATTGGAGATTAATGAGTTAATACACATAAAGTAGATAGTGACTGCACAAGTAAACACATAATAAATGTGAGCATTTATCTGGACATTCAAGAGATAAGACCTTGGTTTCTCCAACACTTTGGGACCACACTACCAGAATTTCAGCCCAAGGCAAGCAAATAAAGGAAATCCTTGAGACGGTGGGTCCTGGAATATAAGTAGCCAGTGCTCTGCCCATGAGAAGAGACTGGAGAAAACGATGTAGTGCATAATTGTGCATACGTGTACCAGTCTGGGTAAAAAAGAAGAATTTTCACCAACAAAATCCACCACCCAAATGATCCCTTCAGAATAACCTTAGTTCCAGCTTTGGTTCCCTTCAACTGTATGGCTTTGGAGAAGTCTATTGGCCTCTATGAGATTCCTTTTTCTTATCTGTTAAGTAGAGACAACACTAATCTCACCAGAGGTTTAGGAAGTGCAAAGGAGACAATGTGAATGGAAGGAGTTATATCAAAGGAAATTATAGAGAATGAGATAATTTGGTATATTGCTACTTTTTTATTATACTGCAAGCAGGTGAATAAAGCATCAGATAAAAGGGACCTACAACCATCTTGGAAAGATCCAGTCTCCAGGGAGGATCTACAAATCCCCATTCCTTCCAGGTTCACCTGACTGTAGACCACAAACAGGATCGGACAGGCTATCCCATATATCTTGTAACCTGGGGTGAAAGTTATCCCCTGGGCACTATTGCAAGTACCCAGATATTCTAGGAAAGATAGGGTGGAAATACAAGGTGGAAAGTAACTGAGTGAGAAGGAAGAGAGAAAGGAAAGGAAAAGAGCATAAAGGATATAGTAGCTACGTTTACTGAGCACTTACTAAGGGCTAAGCATTTTCTCTTTTAATCCTTGTGACAATCCAATGAGCTAAGGATTTTTTAAAGTAGGCTCCATGTCCAATGTGGGGCTCAAACTCACAACCCTGGGATCAAGAATCACTCTACCAACTGAGCCAGCCAGGCACGCCTGAGCTAAGGACTTTTATTCTCATTTCTGGTGAGAGACTGAGGCCCACAGAGCTAGTAAACTGTGGCTCCTGGGATCTGGGAACCCAGATCTGTCTTATTTGGAATCTGGTACTCTTGACCTTCTGTAACCTCTTACCCAGCTGAGTTGCGTGCTGAGCCTTTCATATTTCTTAAAAATAATCAAATTAAGCTTGATCACTATCACAATCCAACTTGTCAACTACTCAAGGAAAGAAAGCAGCTAACAAAAGTTAAGCTTTTGATTAAGTTGGCTTAAGAACTTGTTCCTTTGATTCTCCTCCCTGTGGAGTGAGCACTCAACAACGCACCCTCCAGAATCACACCCACTCTCTTTCTGACCCACCTTACACTGGGTCTCATAACTTGCTTATCTATGTAATATTTTTTCAAACCTGCTTCAGGAAAGCATCAGGCTGAGTGCTCAATGATACCACTTTGTGCAGAGACGACTCTTCCTTCCAAAAGGCACTTCCTTCTGCAAAATCGCTGTGTTCGCACTATACACAGAAGCCTGGAAACCCAGGAAGACATAAATCAAATCCAGCTCCACTACCAGATGTACAACCTTGAGCAAGTTCCTTGGTAAAAGTCGTTCCTCACTTTTTAAAATGGGAATAACTCACGAAATCTCATGAAGATTAAATGAAACAGGCATGTAATGTGCTCTGTCGATCATGGTGAGGCCTGATGACTTATTCTACAAAGATGGCAACTCCTCTGGGATCAGAATGCTCATACTATCTTTCTTCCCTGGATAGTACTGAAGAAACCCCACTAACTTCTAGCTTTCTATGTATCTTTTTACCAGGCCCTATACTGGTGGTAAATAGTGTCCTTTTTGAATATGAAGACTCTTTTTTAACACACACAAAACTCACTGATGTTTCATAGCATGATAGCTAATGATTGAGAAAATAACTGTCTCCAGACCCCTTTCTTGTACACTGGAAATCTTGATCTCTGTTTATCAAGCCCCTTCTGTTCAGAAATTCTCTCTCCAAACACAATATAAGAAAATAGGTCTTTACTCACCAAATAGCAATCACATTCCTGCTTTCCATCTTGCCTTCTGTTAAGAATTACAAGGTCACCTGGATTGGACTGTTGGTTATTCTGAAACTCCCCTGTTCAACTTTACAGAAAATGCCTTGGTTTACTTTCACAGATGGTTCATCATGTCCATTGTTCATGAATTTTTAACAGTTTTATACTCTGAAAACAACTTTATTTCCCTTTATTTTAAGTTCCTGGCAGAGCATGTGGAAAGAAAAGATCTCCCTTGACCCTTTGTACTTATAACACAGACATCCAATAAACATCTACTAATTTGGTTCATGATGTTGAGATTTAAAGGAGATATTTGCATTCTCCATACATGTCCAACACATTCCCAACTCTCAGTTTCTCCCTAGAGGTGTTTCTTTTCATGGTCAAATTCAGTCAATGCTTCTAGGTGTTGATAATGCTCCAACACCAGCTCCTCTACAAAACACTCCTCCTCTAAACTTCGGACAGCTTGCCTCCAAGCCTGGCTGGGATGCTCTGTCCCTAACCACACCACCATAAAGCCAGCTTACAACCCAAAGCCTGGCACCACACTCCACAATCCTCATTATGCTCCATGGCCGCTCCCCTGCTCTCACCCCTAATTTCCTCTGTTCTACTTGAATCATTTTCTCATACTCAAAAGTTTGATCCCTGGGTCTAGGTATTATTTTTCTTTGTGTTTCCAAAACCCAAGGGTATATTAGATGCTAAACCATGGAGTCCTGGGGGATGGTGACTGGCCGGCATCACTTTCTCTCCTTGCTACCTCCAACTGCTTCTCAACATCTCCACTTTCCTTCCTGCAGACGGTATCGGCATTTTGCTTATAGCAAACAAACTCAGGGTATTCCAGGCCCCCACACCCAGAGAGATTCACATATAAACCAAACACAAAGTAAATGGAAAAGAGAAGGGCTTATATTTCCTATTACCTCCACTATCTGATCATATTTCAATTCTAGACACGTTTTCCATTGTTATTTCCCTGGCTCAATTAGGTTACTGGAATTACAAGGCAAAGATTATGGATACGAAGTCCAGTGCCCATGAGTTCGTATGAGATTAGGATGCTAAACAGTGGGTTCCAAGGATTTCTCCTACCCACAGGACTGAAATGATGAGCACAGAGTACCATTAGACAGATAGAGATATAGACACGGATCCTGGCCACTTATTTTCTTACTTGTTGCCCTAATACATCATACAATTCGGGAGCCACTTTAGTGGTTACTCAATCAACAAAGACCATCAAACGCCGGTATTACTTTTTACCTAATTGTCTCCCTCTTTTTTGGAGGTCTGTACTCCACAGCCTCGGAGCATGCTTTGACTAGAAGGAAGGGGTCAAGGTGCGAAGTGACTACAGTGTTAATGTAGGTGTCACATAAATGCATTAGCTTGGTGGACCAAATAAGGGAAAATATTTTGATGGGAAAATGGCATTTAGAAGTGTTAGTGCATTTAAAACATTTTCCCAGTGTAGTTACATTAGCAGACCTAAACAATCAAGGGCCAGGAGGCGTTGCTGCAGGGATTGTGAGCTTACAAAGTTACCCTTGTTCTGACACTTATTAATAACCACCTTTGGAGAATTATAAAGCACAATGAAAAGAGAATTGTTTGTCTCTGTGCCTGCAAATATTCCATAACTGTGACTTATAGAGACCAAAAAAAAATCTATACAGTATAATATATGCTTATTCTCTGCTGAATAAGAGGCTTTGGGCATTAAGAAATCTATTGTGTGTGATTCTAGGTACCAGCGGCACTTGGGAAATTTTCTGACATTTCCTACTTAAGGAGCAGATGGATTGCAACTGCACAATCTTCACTGGCAAATAATACAGAATGTATGCGTTTGTCCCAGCCCTGAAAGAGTTTTTGCTCCTTGGGCTGAAGAAAACCTCAACATATGGGGAAAAGGGAATTTTTCTCATCTTAAACCTTTTGATTCAACCGCCTTCTGCAGCAAGTTCTGGGGATGCCTTCACTCACACTGACTGCTTCCATTTTTCACTAGAGGAAGATGATGTTGAGGGAAGGAGGGAACCTCGGGGTCTGTTGATGGTTAGGGTTGTGCAATCAAATGTCAATGCCAGCCTGTCTGACAGAGTTAAATTGACAGGATCATGCTGCATGATGAGAAGGAGCGTTCACGAACCTTCCATTTCTACTGGCATTCCTAATTTGGGCACCTTCAAATCTCCTGCTACTGATGTTGATCATCAATGTTACTGGAGAAATATTTGTCCCCGAGGCAGAGAATTCCAAATGTGGAAGACTCGCACAAGGAGTTAAAGATCCTGTGCCTTTTTCTTGAGTCAATTGCTAACAAGTCAAATTCGAGCACCTTCATCTGAAGTGTCAGTCTTCGTGGTATGTAGCTTCTTTGACAGAGCTCAGATTCTAACCAGGGGCCCTCGTACTTATCTCTGGGCAGCTGTTGTAAAGTTTACACCAAAAGAGAGATTCCTTCTGGCCAAACCATTAGGGGCTGTGATAAGCTAGTTGGAGTTTCAAGTCTTTCACAAAGACTTACCAGGGATTATAGGGAAGACAAAACCTCCATGTATGTTCAACTCTGAGGCCAATGTCAGCCCTCAGACACACGCTCGACTGGCAAGGCAAAGCTAGGTGGAGAGGGATGCTCACGTCGGAAGGGACATTGGTCAGAGGGTGGGGATCCTGTATGAGGTGTGTGTCTGCAGGACCCAGGCAACAGTGGAGTTACTTTGGTTTTCAGGACTTGACAAAGCCTTCTTTCCTTATTACAGATAAGCAAACTGAGGTACAGAATCATAAATTCATAAAAGTTCAGGATTGGAAAGGATCTTGGAGGTTGTGCTGTCCAATCCCATGCTTCCTTGGATGTTCAGAAGTCCACTACCATGTCATCATCTTTAGCATCAGGGCCACTGTGAGAGCATTAACTGAATAGCCACTAGGCTTGGCCCTCCTCGATCATGATTCCACTGATCTTCCCATCAACTCTCTGACTTGGGCATTATGAACCCATTTTACACATGAAAAAACTAAAAATTAAACGACTAGCCAAATCAAGAGGAGCCAGGATTTGAATGCTGAATGTTCTATTACTTCCCTAATCAGTCACCCAATATCAACTTGAATACTGTTAACAACAGGGAGCTCAGTATTGCCCAAAGCAGACATTTTTTTTTTTAAGACAGTTCCCTTTGTGCCTCCATGAAATAAGCTGAATTTCTACCCTTACATTGAAACTCTGCCTACTAAGGCCCTGTAGGACAGGTTAAATCTGTCTTTTATATAAAAACCCTGAAACCATCAGGAGACAGTAATTATGCTTCTCTATTTAAGTCTTCTTTCCTTCAAGCTAAATTCCCTTTTGTTTTCCTCCTTAACACTTTCTGTAACTAATGATGTGAGATCCTAGCCTCAAAACCCAAGATTTTCTAGAGCAGAAACCATTTCCTACTCATCCCTTATCCTCAAGACTTAGCACTGTGCCTGGCACAGAGCAAGTTCTCTGTAAATGCTACAGGGCATAGTAGCTGATCAATAAATTTGCAATAGTAGGTGTTCAAGAAATGCTAAACATCTTGAATGTTTGTCTTCAAAGTTGTAGCAACTTTTCACAGTCCTTAAAAGAATGTGGAGCCAAAACGAAACAGAATCTCTATGTGTGATCCAGCTTTTAAATTGGGTAAGACTAGGGACGCCTGGGTGGCTCAGTCGGTTAAGCGTCTGCCTTCAGCTCAGGTCATGATCCCAGGGTCCTGGGATCGAGCCCCGCATTGGGCTCCCTGCTCCGCAGGGGGCCTGCTTCTCCCTTTCCCACTCCCCCTGCTTGTGTTCCCTCTCTCGCTGTCTTTCTCTCCGTCAAATAAGTAAATAAATAAATAAAGTAAATAAGTAAATAAATAAATAAATAAATAAATTGGGTAAGACTAGCACATTCCTTCTGAGAAATGCCAAGTTACTCCTAAGGTAGCATAAGATGGTATTAGGATTTGACTGCCTGCTTGCCCTGCTGACTCATGACAAAATTAGGGGAAATGAAACTCCAAGTCTTTTTGTATGGGTTGTTTATAATCCATGTCACGCTAAAACAGTAGCTTTAAGATCTAGGTGCAGGACTTTATCCCCATTAAAGCTTATGTTAGGACCATGGTCCAGCCTGCTAGGACATTTGGGGATCCTGCAATCTATCATAGAAAAGAGTCATTTCCCCTTCTGCCCTTGTTTTATTCTTGAATGTGTGAAGCCAGCCATCCATGATCTTACCCCTACCATGGAAGGAAAATCTTTCTTGGCTTGGTTTTAAGCTCCTCTTCTCCCACAAAGTGAAACTCTTTTGACTCCTCATTAGTGGATGACCCTCATCCCTGCCTCTAGAACCAACCCTGACCCTGGAAAAGAGACTTATAAGGAGCTTCATCCTCAGGATCTGAGCCTCAGCTCAACCTGTATCATCCAACTCTGATCTCCTGGACTTCGGATTAATTCCTTGGTATTCTGGTCCCTGGGTTGGTAATTATTCTAGTACATGAGTTGCATGTTAGTTTGATTAAGCTAGGCTATGTGCGGGAACAAATGAACCCCTAAAGCTCACACCCAAGTTCATCTCACACTTAGGCAAAGTTGGAGAGTTCACTTGCGGACAGATTCCATTTCACAGTGCTACCATTCGAGCATATGGCTGTCACAGTCACCAAGGCAAGAGAGAGAGCACAGGGGGCTCACACTTGCCCTGCAGTGCTTCCTCCCGGAAGTCACACAAGTCATTTCCCATGGCACCAGTGGTCAGAACATGGCAAAAGGCCCCCACCCCACAGCAGGGAAGGCTTCCTGTGTGTCTTGGAAGAGTAAAATGACACGGGACTTGATGAGAACAGGGTGTTGTTGCATTCCCCCTTCCTTCTTTTCTTCTGGACCAAATTCCTCCCCAAACCAAGCATGGTGATAAGGACTCTACTTTTCTGGTATTTGCTGCCTGCCATAGCTCTTCTTGAGTTTCTCACTGACAAGCGTGAAAGATCCCACATTATCAATCAGGCCTCCTACTACAAGTAATAGAAAATTCTACACACAGAGATTTAAGCAAGAAAGGGAATTTATGACGGTATCATCGGGATTTGTCTTCTCTCCAGTTCTTGGGCTGTGTCTATTCCTACAGTGGCTTCATTCTCAGGCTCCACTGAGGGCACCAGACTCACATTATCACAACATCAAAGCATGTTCTGGAGCAGAGGGAGTAGTGACTCCAATTCCTACACAGCTCAATCAAAAGTGCTGAATACCTGTCTCCTTGTTTCTGATTAGCCGATCGGATGAACAGCCCCGAGCCAATCACTGTCTCTCGTCAGATCTGCTGCTTTGATTGGCCACACCCGGGTCACGTGATATTTCCTAGCACCAGAGGTGGGACTCCGGAGGAACCACTTGCGCACAAAATAGGGATATGGTGGATCTCTAAATGAAGACTTGAGCTTCTCGCAACATAAATGAATAGGTGCTGAGAAGCCACAGATAGTGACTGTCCACTAACCGTGACTTAACTTTGTGTTAATCAGGCCCCACTGGCAGACCTTGATGTTGACTGACCTGAGCTTCTGCTGCCATAGCCCTTCCCAGTTGACCTGCTTCTGTTCCAGCTCCTGGGAGATCTGCTTGCCAAGACCCACCCTCACTTCGGTAGTAGGTTTAGTTCTGGATCAAATGGCCACCCAGCGTAGCCATTCTCACCAACAGAAACTGGACAGGTGCGATTGGATTGAAAAGAGCCTGAGACCACCCTCAAGGCGAATAGCAATACTTTATGCAACACTCTAAAAAGCAACCAATCCACCAGCCCCGAATTTCACTACCACCCTGTTTGCATTTCCCCATCTTATTTTATAAGGCTCCAGCGAGGGACTGCCTCGGTTGTCTTTCTGAAATCCATGCACACTTCATCTCCCTGACTTGTAACTGTACCCAAAAAGGAAATGAAGTTATTAATCTGACAAAATTCATTCTCAGCGAATCCGTCCTGGTTTCTAAGACCACCACTTCCTTTTGTCAAGGGCTCACAAACCATCTTCTCAATAATGCATTCTAGAATTTCACTCAGGATTGACATTAAGCTCACAGGTCTATAGTTTGCAAAATCCCCTTTCCCCCTTTTCAAAAGCCAGGGCTGTGTGTGTCAGCCTCCTGTCTCTCAGCACCTCCTCCTCTTTATGAGAGGCAGCTAATGGAGGATTTGCCTAATGTCTCTTAATGAGGCAGTGCAGAGCCAGGATTAGAAGTCAGCAGACCGTGAGGGTCCAGCCTTTTGCTTCTCCTTTTCAGCTGTGATGATTTCCCCACCCTGTGTTTCCGAGATGAGAGCTCTCTACCAGCATTGCCAAGCATGAGACCTCATTTCAGAGACTGGCCATCTTCCCTCTCCCCTGGAGCAAAAGAACAGGGCATCGAATGGAGGGACTGTGGCCTGAGGTCTCCGTGTACAGCACACTCTTGATCTCCAGTGAGGGACGATCTGTGTCACTGTCATCACTGTGACTGATTAGCATTCCCCCAGTTCATTTTTGAATTGAGTGTTTGAGGTGATTTCACCTGGAGGTTCTCTGAATCTGAATGTGAAGGAATGAGGGGACTTGGAATCATTTCTGTACCAAGTGGCAGGTTGGAACTGCCTCATAACCCTCACCATCCAAGCACCCACATTTTTCTGAAAATCCGCACCCTCTGGGTTGGTCTCATTGGGCAGAACTGCCTTCTTTTTCACTTTTTTTTTTTTGCGATTTTCTTATGTGAATACATTTAAGTATCAGCCCAATTCCCATTTCGCATTTTAAAATCTCAACTAACTTAGCATAAGCTAATCAGAAAATCCATGTTACACCACCTTCTAGAGTTCAACTACACAAAAAAATCAAAGTGGTGTTGAGCATATGCCTGGGCCAAGTAGATTTGCAAATTGGTGCAAATGTACTTAATATTGATAGCTCTGTAATTTCTAGAAGGGTTCAGAATCAGAGTGATGTAATTCGGTTTTATTGGAAGTTTTCCTTTAGATTTAAAAGGAAAGAGAAGGGGAAAAATCAATATATTACCTTGCTATGAGGTAAAAGTAAGTGAATCACCCATCTGTCTTAACTGAGGAGAATAATATTCACCTCTCTGGACAATATTGTACATCATGAATAGATACTGTGCTAATTTTTAAAGGCTAAATTCAATACTTCCACAAAAGAGAAAGATTGTTTTTCACTCATGACTCACCATATAATTGAGTGTAGAAATGACGCATAAAATTTGTAGGTAACTTTTTATATCAATCTATATACTTACTATGTCTTTCACTTTGTGCCACAGTGTGGATCTTATGAGAATAAAGACCTTACAAGAAATGAGAATGCCAGCAACAAAGAAAAATAACAGAACAAATGATGAAATCTCTGCCCCTCTTCATGTAGGGGAGAGGAGAGAACACATTTTGTTGAGTGAAGAGAGCACAAAAATTTGAAGGGCCCAGTTTGATCTGAGCCACTTTTTAGTGCTGTAAACTGAGGTAGACCATTAATATCTCCAAGACTTGGGTTTCATTGTGTATAACATGGAAGTAATAATGCACACTTAGTGTATCAGTCAGTTATTGTTGTGACAGTGTCCTGTAACAAACATTTCCTAAATCTCAGTGGTTCCCAGCACAATAATTTATTTCACACTCATGAGTTTGTATGTTGGCTAAGGTTCAGCTGATTCTAGCTGGATCTGGCTGAGCTCAATGGACTACAGACCTTGGATGAGGTGAAGGTTTGCTCTCCATGTTTTCATTCTGGGACCTGGGGTACACTCTTCTCATGAAAGAGTTCAGAAACTCCAGTGAGATGAAGAGAAACACATGAAGCCTCTTACAGTCTTAGTTCCTAGGAGGAATATTGACACTTCTACCCACATACAAATAACCAAAGCAAGTTTCTTGGCCAAGCCCACATCAATGGCAAAGGAAAGTATTTCCACCCATAGTGAACATGACAAGGGTGTGAGAGAAGGAAAATGTGAGCAAATGTTTCATTCTGTCCCACTTCACATAGTTATTATAAGGATGTTCAAATGAGTTAAGTTATATAAAGCACCAAGCACATAATAGGCACACCAAATGTAGTAGGCATTGCTTGATTGTCTAATTATGTAATTAAGAGATCTAAAAATTATCAACATATCTTCTCAACCCTGATTCTGACGAGCCCTTATGACTGGCATTGTAATCACTTGATACCCAACCAGAAAGTGAGTGATTTCTTGCTGAACAAGTGTTTTACCCATTTGACGTCATACAGATCAATACTCTGGAATCGGTCAAGATACAAACTGAGGAATGTGTCTGGAATTGGCATTGCTTATCTGGACAGATATGGACAGGCAGCTGCCCTTTTTTGGGTCAGCTGGTGAAACTGTTACCAGTGGTGTTACTGAATAAAGGCATCAATGAAAATTGTCACAATTTTTGGAGTATCTGGCAGAACTACTAGTGGGTGAGATTTCACAAAATTCAGAACCTGGTTTTTTTTGAGTTGGTGTTTTCCAGTTTGTTTGTTGTTGTTTTATCTCAATGCAGTTGTCTGCTTGGGGAAAAAAAGGATCACTTTAGAAAACACATTTTATGGTTAAAAAAGAAAATCCTCATAGAATATTCCAGGCAGGCAAAAGCAGACCTGAGATCCTGTCCAAATCTTATTCATTACTCCTATAAGTACAACTCAATCTTTCTGCACTTCCCTCTCCTCAACTATAAAGGAAGAAGATTGGCTTAGAAAATCTTCATGATCTTCTCAAGATCAAAAATTCTATAATCCTAACTAATTCTTACTCAAACTGGAAAGTGCCTCAACATAGATTTGGCCCAGATGCAGAGGTGATGTCGGCTGTCAGGGACACCCACAGGCAAAATCTTGGTGAAGTATTCAATCCAAAGGGTTTTGTCGAAGTTGAAAGGCTGTGTCACCATTGGATTACTTTCCCCTCCTTTCTATAACCAACATTCAACTTCCAACACACTGCCCAAATCTCTTCATGATTCTCCATCCCCAGTGTAACCACCTTGGTCCAAGCTTCCCTTTCTCACCTGAACATGGTCTCATCACTGCCCCTCCCCTGACCTCTACTTTTGCTCCAATCCATTCTGTTCTCCATCCGACACTTAGATTGCTGTTTGTAAAATCAAAATTGATCTTTCCTTCTTTTGGAACCCAGTGCCTTATTCTAAGCCCTTCCATGGACTTCAAGGCCCTACAGCCTCTGGCCCCTGCCTCCCCCCAACTTCTTCTCAGTCTTCCCGCCCCTAGCCACACAGGTCTACTTTTGGTCCTCGATCACATAAACTCACCTCTCAGCTCCCTTACTCCACCATTCTGTCTCCTTGGACATCCCCCCAGATTGCCAGGTGTCAGCTTCATTGTCACCTCCTCAGAGAGCTTTCCCAACCATCTCATCTAAAGTCTCCCCCATGCACACCTGAGTGTCTATCATATTACATTTTTAGACCACTTACTGTTACATGAAATCATCTTTATTTGCCTGTTTGTTTCTTACCCTGATACACAAGCTCTGTCAGGTCCCTGCTGGTTCCTAAGCAGCTAAAAATACTGCATGGAATATAATTGGGGCTCAACAAATAACTATTAAATCAATGATGAAAGTAATGAGGTGAGCTGGCATATGGTATACCTCACCAGCTCAGAGACAGGGAGAATTAGTCTTCCAGTGGCCCTTTGAGTGATTGGACTGGGTTCTCCCTGGAATCATAAAGTAAAACTTGTAACACCAGGTGTCTCTTTCTCCTGAGGTGAGTGAAGTTTCCAGAAGTTACTGAGAAAGAGAGGTATGGTTCAGGTAGACTTCGTGGAGGTCAACACAAACCATTCAATGTCAGGATGGCTGGCTGTCTTGGCCCAAGGAAGGGAAAGTTCCAGGGACCCAAAGGATCTAGGTAGTGAGTATCAAGAGAAATCATGAGTTAGTCCTAGAAATGATTCCAGCTTAGCCTTTAACTTCTGGCCTCTCTCTCCCCCTCCCCAACCCCCACCGTGTGTGTGTGTGTGTGTGTGTGTGTGTGATGGGTCCCTTATCCATGAAATGGGAATAATAAGAACAATGATGGTTACTTCGTGGTATTATTAAAAGAACTAAATCAATGCATGAGAAAGGACTCTACACCCCCACCGTGTGTGTGTGTGTGTGTGTGTGTGTGGTGTGTGATGGGTCCCTTATCCATGAAATGGGAATAATAAGAACAATGATTGTTACTTGGTGGTATTATTAAAAGAACTAAATCAATGCATGAGAAAGGACTCTAGTACATAATATGCACTCAAAAAATACTAGTTCCCTTATTTCTTTGTAAGTGATTGCATCAATTAAGATGTCAGGGGCAGCAAGTAAACTCCTGAATAAAAGGGGTTTAAACAACAGGAGCTTATTTTTCTTATATGACCTGAGGCTGGAGGAGATGGTCCCAGGGCCCAGTCACTACAGTAGGGCTTGCATGAGATTCTGTCCGCCTTCTCCATCCACATAGGTACAAAACCATGACCATGGCTTCAGTCAGTTGGTTTCTCAGGACGAGTGCTAAAGGATGAAGGAAGATGAAGATACTTCTTTTAGGTCTTCTCTCTTGGCCTCTCTGGGTCTCTCTGTTTCTTTCTCTCTCTCTTTTCAGGCAGTACCTTGAATATGTATTTTTTTGCCTTCTATGTTCACCTCCTCCACCGTCTGTGTGCCTTGAAGGTTAACCTTCCCAAACCTAGATAGCCTCCCTTGGCCTCTGCCTTCCAGGTGCATTTGGTTTCCTCCTCCCCTCCAGTGGGCTGCATACCTTGATTGAAGGCCACAGCTCCTATTAGGTGGCCCTCTCCCACGGTGACAAATAGTCTCTCTGGGTTCTGATAACCATTCCCCATGTGCCCTTTCAGTCCCAGGGTGGTAATGCTGATTCTAGCCCCACAATAGATCTCCTTAACCATCCCTTGTAAACTTCCCTTAACCCTGCTCAGAACTTTGTAAACAGTCACTTGATTGAATTCTCCTTAATTATCCCGTCTGAGTGAGCCATCTGTTTCCTGCTGGGACCCTGACTGGTACAAGAAGAAAAATCTCTCTCAGAAGCTGTCCAACACTCCCATTCCTCCTCCTGCCTGTCCAAGCCAAAAAAAAAGAGAGAGAGAGAGAGAAGAAGGAGAAGAAGAAGAAGAAGAGGAAGAAGAAGAAGAAGAAGGAGAAGGAGAAGGAGAAGGAGAAGGAGAAGGAGAAGGAGAAGGAGAAGAAGAAGAAGAAGAAGAAGAAGAAGAAGAAGAAGAAGAAGAAGAAGAAGAAGAAGAAGAAGAAGAAGAAGAAGAAGAAGAAGAAGAAGAAGAAAAGACCTTTCCTTCATATCTCTCTCTAGGATAGGATCATGCAGTGAAGTCTGGGAAAGCAAGTATCTGACATTTCCAAATAACTGCCATTGGGTGGTTATCAGTTGGCAACGAATAACATCTACCTTGGCGGTACCCCAACATTTTACCAAAAGAAGGAACACTGTCGATGGGCAGAGTAGGAGAGAAAAGTCAGACAGGTGGCCCCACTCTTGGTTTTCTGGCAGCCTGGAGGAATTCTCGTGCCTCGTGGCTTACCAGCAGTTACTGCAGTTATGGTGATGGTGAGAAACAGGAACCTGCTCCAGAGTGGGGCCAAGGAGGACAGCAGAGGGCTGCCAGCCACAGGCTCAGGGAAACTCCCTCACAGCAGTAGCAGTGGTGAGAGGACACTTTGTCTGGAACAACATAGACTTTTAGATCCTCATGAGCAAGACTTGCTATCCACCGTGAGACCCAAAAGAGAAATGTATATTGTTGTGACTGCGTTGTGGTTGTGGCTGTTTTGCCCCAAGTCTTTCCCTTTGGGTCCTTACACACACGAAGCAAAAAATTCTTTGGCCAGTAAGGAAATTGCATCTATTTAGACTGGATGTGATCCTAAACGCCTTTTTGCTTTGTGTCCATATCCTTTATGATTGGCCAGGATACAAAGTCACCTTGTCCTCTTTAGTTGTGATCTTGTTTTGTGGGTGTGCATGTGCTTGGCGGGAGTGTGTGTGGGTTATTTGGTTTTTAGTGAAAGAGTCTGGCTCTTAGCCATATGAAAATAAAGGGGAAAGATCTTAATATAAAATATAATCAGGCATTGAACATATGTTATCTATCTATCCACCTTGGATGTTGCATATAAACCTGATTTCCATAGTTTATCCTTTGTTCATAAGCCTTTTATGAAAACCGCCAAGGCTGCTAAATATACACAGTTTATTATGTGTATTCATATTGTTTACTAAGTGTTTGTCTCCTACTAGAATACAAAAGCAGAGATTTTTGAGTGTTGTGTCTCCAATACTTAGAATGATAGCTGGCACATAGTAGATGCTCAATATTCATTGACTGTAGGATTGTACTGGTAGATGAATGAATGACTAAAGGTAACCTCTGACATTACCTGCTGTCTGGAGTTTAGACAATGACTGGTTTGTGATGTCACTGTACACTTCGCCAGACAATATACTCTGACTGTCCGGTGACTGAGTAAGAGGCCTGGGGCTTTGGGGGTGCCATCTAAAAATTCACTCACATCTGGGGTCTCTTGAGGCCCTAGGCAGAGAGATCTAGCCAGCAGCTTCTCTATTCTGGCAACTCTCAGGTGAGTGATAGCTGAGCAGGTAAATGTGCAGCCATGCCCATAGAGGGTGGTCTCAGGACTGTCCTCTGGGGCATTGCCTTTAGCTAGCACAGACGGTATTGTTGTTATTGACAAGTTTCTGGGAGCATCATACCATATTTGACATCCTCTAGCCTGACAGTTGGCCCTATTTTTGTCCAGAGGAAAGGAAATGTTTCAAAGACCAAGACAAGGTGTTAAGCTTTGCGACAGCTGCCCAATACAAGTGTTAGGAGAGGAGGACATGATGAGTAAAGAAGCCTCAAGTCCCTCCCCACCTGCAGCCCCAAGGAGACCAGGGAGATGTGCCGCGCACCTGCAGCTTCAGATCACCTGCTGGGCCCTGCACTTACAGACTCACTACCTTGGTGCACACACCCTGTTACACCATTCCCGGCTTAGAGGGCCAAGATCCAATGTTCTCCTCCTTACAATCGTCCTTCATGTCTATTACCCCTAATGCTTCTTTCTGGCCAGTGCCACAGCCTGGGAGGTCTGCAGGTTTGTATAGCAGTGTTCACTTTGGCGAAACCCAGAGCTAGGTATTTGACAAGACGATCCCAATCTCTCTCCACCAAAAGCTAGCAGTAAATTTCTAATCTCTTTTTATCAGATCAGAGACTCTTTAATTACTGGTCTCACAACCCTTTTATACTCAAAAAGATATTAAGGAACCAAAGAACTTTTGATTATGTAGGTTTTATGTGTCAATATGTGCACTATTAGAAACTGAGAAGTGTTTAAAATGTTAATTTTGATTAATTCTAGAATAACAAAAATAAACCATTGCATGTTAACATAAATAGCACATTTTAATGAAAAATGATAATATTCACCAAAAAAAACTGTGAGAAGAGTAGGCTTGTTTTACATTTTTATAAATCTAGTTAAAGTTTGGCTTGATAAAAAAAACAGCTGGATTCTCATGTCTGCTTCTGCATTTTATCTAATGTGATATCACACAGCTTGCAGCCTCTGGAAAGTTCCACTGTATACTCATGAGAGAATAAAAATGAAAAAGGCAAAAAACATCTTAGTATTATTATGAGAATCATTTTGACAATTCTCATCTTATTTCCCTTGGGTCTATTTGTTCCCCTCTGCATTGAGGCTCTGGCCCAAAGGGACGGGTACTCTTCTCTGGTGGAAGACTAAAGAAATTCATTTTTCAAAGAGATCAGTCTCCTTCTTTTTTCCTTGAAAGAAATAGATTATTTCCTCCTTGCTAGTTGCAGTCATTTTGTCAAAATCAACCAAAGTGTTCTACATCACAGTTTTGAGGAGTTTCCTAGGCACTAACGCATAAAAATTCCATAAATGTGCTCTAATAGAATATGCCAATATCCACTTATACTATTATTGGAAACTGGTGGTTTTCAAACTTACTTAACCATTGAACACTTTATTGAATGAAATCATATAAGAAGCTCATGAAGACAATCTAGGCAAAGACGCTCTGGTTGCAAGAGGCTCTGAGCCCCTGCTCAGCCTGCCTTCTCTCTGTGCCCCAGCACTGCCCCCCTGCTGCAGGACCCCATGAGGGTGAATTGCAAGGATTCTCTGGGACCCACAGAGCACAGTTGGAAAGCCAGTGAGTACAGCCATTGGTCATCCAACCTAGGTCAACTTAACTTACGTCCCAGGCTGCTCCTCGAAGTCTTGGCCCAATCCCAGTGTCCTCTGTTCTAGACCCCAGATCCAAACCTTTTCTATGACAATTCAGGTGTATAGAAGAGTAATCCCAAGAGATAAAAGTTAAAACGATAATGATGCCATTTTATGCTCATCCTATTGGTAAAAGTTTTATTCTAACAGGTTAAATACTACAAAGGATAAGGAAAGCTAGGAGTATACTGTGCATGGAAGAGCAAATTGATACAACTTTGGAAAGAAATTTGGCACTATCTAGAGCAACTGAAAATGCACATTCTGCACAATCCAACAGTTCTATACCGATCCATTCTGTTTAGAGGGACTCTAATACGTGAACAAAGAAGTCATACCCTGTGATATTTGTTACAGATTCTCTGTAATGGCAAACAAACAAAAAAATGGAAAATATTAATGTACATTGATAAGGGAAAAGAAAAATAGTGCTTTATTTATAGCTGAAATACTATGTAACAGTTTGAATGAATTAATTCAATATATATTATATACATAATATATATTATATATATATCAACAAGGGTACTTTCCAAAAATATTAACTTAAATGAAAGAGAAAATTACTAAATGATACTTCTAGAAAGTAACATTTATATAAAAGTTCAAATGCAATCTCTGGGTCAGGCAGAAACCTCGGAGTTGGCTTTTGGACAAGAATTCACCTTTTCCAAAGGCAGCCAGCCTCCTAAATAAAGCTAATATTCATTTCCACTAAAAAAAAAGTTCAAATGCTAGAAAATATTACATATTATTTTGGAGGTACTTATTAATATAGAAAAGTATACAAAACAGCTGGAAGAATACAATTGTGGTTGTTTCTTTTTTTATTATCTTATTTATTTATTTGAGAAAGAGAAAGAGAGCATAAGCAGGGGAAAGGGCAGAGGGAGAGGGAAAGGGACAACCAGACTCCCCACTGAGCAAGGAGACCAACTCAGGGATCCATCCCAGGACCCTGAGATCACAACCTGAGCCAAAGTCAGGTGCTTAACTGACTGAGCCACCCAGGCACCCCAATGGTGGTTGTTTCTTAAGGGCTCAAAGGGGCCTTGGGAGTGGGTAGAGTATCAAAAAGACTCCTCCTTTATTGGTGTTATTTTCTCTCTCTTTGATTATGTGTGTGTGTGTGTGTGTGCATAAATGCAAAAAAATATATAAAATGTCAACTGATAAATCTGGATCGTGATAACACGGACATACCTTGTTTGATTCTTATTCCGTATTTTCCAAACCTTTGGAAATTTTGAAAAATAAAAGCAGCCAAAAGTAAGTGTAGTTCACTCTTTTTTGAATGCTTCATTTGTGTGGAACAGATTGGGTAACTTAATCCTCAAAACAACCCAATTAGGTGGTTACTTTTAGTATTCGGGGAGATTTCAGGCTTAGAGAAGTTACATACAGCTAGCAGGAGGTCATACTAGATGGTCCACCTTAAGACCCCATGTTCTTGGTTGGCACCTCTGCCCTTCTGGAGTCTACTTTCCCTGGATCTCACCCAATCCTGGAACTAGCCCAGGATCCTTTCGATCTCCTACAGCCTGGGCTTCACATCTCTAAGAAATGATGCATAACAAGAGCGTGTGTTGACTTTCTGTAATATTCATTCTTACCCATTTATCTAAACATAGAATCACAAAGCAAGCTCCACATCTACCAAATCCAAAGCGAATAAACTATTTGTACGCAAAATTGCTGGTGCCTGAGCTCTTCGTGGTAACCACGCTCTGGACCCAGAGTTAGAGCTTTCTAAATCACAACATGCTGGAGTTGACTCAATGTTAGTTGTCATCATATTCCATCCTGGAAATGGGGTGGGGCAGGGGCAATGGATGTACCCACTCTGAACCATAACTGACCTCCAGGGAATGTGTGCGTACTGCAGTATGATCAGATTTCCCCATCTCCCAAAGTGTCCACCCACCACAGGTAAAATAATGATAATTAATAATAATAATAATAATATGAAATCTCTGGCAGGTAACTACAGCAGAGCTGAAGTTATAAAAGTATCCACTTCAACCCCAAGACAATGTATGTTTAAGGATGGTGCTTCCTTCAGAAATGATACTGAATAAAACAAGAGTGCTGATACTTGTTTCATTTAAGAATTAGTCAGAAGTCTTCAACATGTAACTGGAATCATAAAAGTACCCATTTCAAGCCCATCACGAAGTGTTTTTAGGGGTTGTGGTTTTAGAAATGATCCTATATAAAGCAATCGTGCTGATACTTGTTTCACTTAAGAATTAATCAGAATTCTACAACAGGAGGCATTTGGGAAGCATTAATCCCCATTCACTCCTCTGTTAAGGTGGGGAGGGAAAAGGAATCCTCCCCCCTTTCCTCCTCAATGAGTGTGCTTAATGCTTCCCTTCTTACTCTAACATGGAATTCACAGAATGTCAAGGTGAAACGCCAAAAAGCACGTCCCCAGCCTCCAAATAGCCACAGCCCAGTTTTGTGAAGGTCCTCCAGGTCAGTCCTGATTTCCAAAATTATCTGCCTCTCCAATAAGAAAATTCACCTTTAAAGATTAAGTTCTTTTATTAAAGTAAAACAAAATTACAGGAATATTCTTATGGCTAAATGTTTGTACACGTTCATGGTTATTTATCATAGTGGCTCTACCCCCAGGAAAAGAAGAAAGAAAATGTCTAGCCAAAGAGAATTAGTTAAGTTCACACTTGCATTAAACAAGCAAATATGTATAAAGTGCTTAGTGGAAGCCTGAGACAGAGCAGGTTCTCAACAAAACAAGATTTGTTATGCAATCAAACAGCCATGATTGGGATTACATACAATATTTTTAAGATGTGGGAAAATAGGGGCGCCTGGGTGGCTCAGTTGGTTAAGCGACTGCCTTCGGCTCAGGTCATGATCCTGGAGTCCCGGGATCGAGTCCCGCATCAGGCTCCCTGCTCGGCGGGGGGTCTGCTTCTCCCTCTGACCCTCTTCCCTCTCGTGCTCTCTGTCTCTCATTCTCTCTCTCTCAAATAAATAAATAAAATCTTTAAAAAAAATTAAAAAAAAAAAAAGATGTGGGAAAATAAAAAAGAACATCATTTAAACATGTCCACAACTTACTATAAGGTAAACATAATCTTTTCAAAAGAGTATGTGGCCTGTGATTTCATTTGGTTTTTAATATATTAAACTGGTTATTTTGGAGTATCAATAATTTTTATTTGACTCATTTTGTTTTTATGTTTTCTAGAATCGAAGGCCACTGATTTTTAAAGGTGGGAAAATATGTTCTATTTTTAAAACATTTAATTCAGGAGAGTTACTAAAGTCTTCCTGCCTTCGATGCTCCTTCCCCCAAGAAATGCCATGACCACTACAAGAGGAAGCCCTTGGAGCCTTCTTGGTAGCTCTTTAGGCACAAACCAAGGCTCTGCTGGGACACTACATGGGCTGGGAATGGGGAAGAGAGTTGGTCAGATTTGACAATCCCACCCACGGGTTTGCCCAGAAGAAGGTCAGAAGCCATCATGTTAATTTTCAGCACAGAAACATTTTCCCTCTGGAGTATTAGTCATTACAGGAGAAACAGAACACATGGTGGGTTCTTAATGGAAAATCAAGAAGCATAAGAGAAGCTGCCTCTCCTCCAAACCCCAGCTGCTATGGAGCCTGGTGATTTGGGTTAAGGAAGACTAGACTTGGGTCTGCACCCTGCTACTGACCAGCTAAGGAACCAGGGCAAGATTCTGCAGTTCCCTGGGTCTGTTTCCTCACTTACCAAGTAGGAATCATAATATTAACATACTTCCTAGGGTTTTGTGAGCATTAAATGAAATAATACACCTAGAGTACTTAGCACAATGCCTAATGCAGATGGAACACTCAGCAAATGTCAGCCATGGAAAAATAATGAGCTATTTTCATACTTAATGTTAAATACTTTCAATCATACCATGCTTGGTATGGTTTCTGTAGCCCTTCTACAGTTTCCTATTTATTTTAGAATATTCGGGCATTTGGCAAATTTCCTAGTTTGGATATTTACTTTCATTAAACTTTTCTTTTAGCATGAAGATTAGAGAGTTGAACCTCAAAAGTTCACCATGTCAGATTGCCTGGCTGGCTCAGTTGGGTAGACAACTTACTCTTGATCCCAACTCAGGTCTTGATCTCAGGGTTGTGAGCCTAGTGTGGAGTCTACTTAAAAAAAAAAAAAAAAAAAAAAAAAACTTCACCATGTTTCTTTTTATCTTTAGTTGGTCTGATAGTTTTTCTCTAATAGAAAACTTCTGTGAAAAAATAAACAGAAAGACTATAACATTACTATTTTAAAATGGACTATAAGGACCGAATAGACAGCCCAGTTTATTTAAGAAAGAGCTGTATTACAGAAATAGAAAGTTGCAATAATTATTCTTAATGTTTTTTTGAGAAAAATGTCTATGAATTCATCATTCCCATTTTTGTTTGTTTTTAACTTAGAATTCCACTAAACTACAGGCATCTTCAAAATATTTTGTGTTTGTGTGTGTTGGCTCTTATAAATAGATGTACTGGGTCACTTACTAGAGGGAATGATACTGGAATAAAATTAGATAAAAAGTCACTTTGCACTCTTATCCAAGAGACAATGTAAGACATCCCAAGGAAGAACTATGCCCTAAAACTGAATAAATAGGTCCAATAAATATCTATATAGTTGCAGTAATAGAACATTCCTGGTAGTTTTTATTTACATATCCTGCTCTGGGGTACCCTTAGCAACATTATTGTAAGACCATAGGATACAGAACATGTGAGCACTGGGCACATAACTGATTTCCCTCCAAGGGCACCCCAACGTGAGAGGCAAGTGGACCACTTGAATTCTACACAATGTTTGCATCTTACCCAGTGAATACCTTTTCTCCTCAACCAACTCTATTCTAGGTCTTTCAGTGTAGGAAGCAAGGTGCTTTGATAGTCATTGCCATGCCTAAGTCTTCTTACTCATTGCTATATCTTTTGAGCTTCCCCAGTACTTAGCAGATGACCCACCTTTCTTCTGCAGATTTCCATTGATAAAATGTGGTAGAATGTCAGCACCCATTTGGTACCAGTTACCCATTTCATTACCACCCAGACTATTTTAAGTTTTATTTTAAAAATGAATCATAACTATTTATTAAATGCAATGTCATATTTTAAAGCCTCTTCTCTATTCCACTACAAACTCTGTTGGGGAAGTGGAGGTACAGCTTATAGAGAAGACCTGGTTAGAACAAATCATTGCATTCATGTCAGTTGCAGGAGGAAGCCACTGATGCCAGCTCTTAAAATGTTGAAATTTCAACATTCCTCTTTCAGTAATTGATAGAACAATTAGACAGAAAATCAGTACGAATTTAGAAGATTGGACACCACTATCAGCCAACCTGACCTAAATAACATTTTTAGAACATTTTCCAGCAACAGCAAAATACACATTCAAGTGTATACAGAACATTAACCAAAACAGACAATATTCTGGACCAGATAAGATGACTCAATAATTTTAAAAGAATCAGAACAACAAAAAGTATGTCCTCTGACCACAAAGAATTCAATTAGAAAACAATAACAGAAAGACATCTGCAAAATCTGAAAATATTTGGAAATTTGGCAATGCACTTCTAAATGTCCAAGTGTCAAAGAAGAAATTACAAGGGAAATTAAAAAAAAAAAAATTAACAAAAATGAAAGCAAGATATATCTTCGTGTGATATCACTAAAATAGTGCTTTTGGAGGGATATTTATTAGAATTAAGAGCTTATATTAAAGAAGAAAAATAAATCAAGTCATTTATTCAAGTTTTAAACCTAAAAAACTAGAAAAAGAAAATTAAATTAAACCCAAACCAATGAAGAAATGAAATGATAAAGATAAGACCAGAGAACTACAAAATGGAAGCAGGAAAACTGTTAGTTGTTTGAAAAGTCAGTTTGCTGGAAAACAACAGCTCTAGCTACCCCAACCAGGAAGAAAGAGAGAAAATACACAAATTACTTTTATCAGGAGTGAAAGAGTGGATTTCACTACAAATGCTTCAGATTTTAAAGGTTAGTAAGAGGGTGTCTGGGTGGTTCAGTCATTAAGCGTCTGCCTTCAGCTCAGGTCGTGGTCCCAGGGTTCTGGGATCGAGTTCCACATTGGGCTCCATGCTCGGTGGAAAGCCTGCTTCTCCCTCTCCCACTATCCCTGCTTGTGTTCCCTCTCTCACTGTGTCTCTCTCTGTCAAATAAATAAAATCTTAAAAAATAAAAAAAATAAAAGGTTAGTAAGAGAATATTATGAACAACTTTATACCAAGATATTCAAAAACTTAGATATGATAAATTCCTTGAAAGATACAAACTATCAAAACTTACTTAGTCAAGAAGAATTAGATAATACCAATAGCTCTACATCTATTTAAAAAATTTAGCTTATGGTTATAAAACCTTCCAACAAAGAAATATCCAGAGCCTGATGGCTTCACTGGTGAACTCTATCAAACATTTAAGGAATGCATAATAGTAGTTTACACAAATTCCTTTAGAAAATGAAGAGAGTGGAAACTCACTCCAATTTATTTTATGAGGCCTTGGTTTTGGCCATTACTATGAAATCTAGACAAAATTTACAAGAAAAAAATACTTGGAGACCAATATCCCTCATGACCATGAACACAAATTCAAAAACTTTTTAGGAGATCAAATCCAAAAATATATAAATAGGATGTTACATCATGACCAAGTGGGGTTGATCCCAAGAATGCAAAATTGGTTTAACATCTGAAAATCAATGTAATTCACCATATTAAGAGACTAACAACACCAACAAATAAACAATATGATTATTTCAAGAGATGACAAAAAAGCCTTTGACAAAATCCAACATCTATTCATCACTCAGTAAACTTCTTCAATCTGAGAAAGGAATCTAAAAAACAAAACAAAACAAAACAAACAAAACAAAACAAAACAAAAAACTACAACACCATACTTATTGGTGAAAGACTGAAAGTTTTCCCCCACAGAAAAGGAATGAGATTGGATGTCCACTCCCAATATTCATAATTTAACATTTACTAGAGGTCCTAGCTAGTGCAATAGGGCAAGAAAAAAGAAATAAAAGGCATATATATTGAAAAAGAAGAAGCAAAATTTCCTTTACTCACACACATGATCATCTAGGTAAAATATTCTAAGAAATCTAATTTTAAAAACTACTATAAGAGTTTAATAAAGTTTATAGGCTTCAAGGTCAATGTTTTAAAAAATCAATTTTATTTCCATTTATTAGGAATAAACAATTATAAATGGAAATGTAAAAAGCATAACATTTGCAACAGCATAAGAACATAAGATACTTCGGGACACATTTAACAAAATATGTGCAAAGCACCACTGAGAGAAATTAAACAACACCTAAATAAATGAAGCAAAACACCATGTTCATATTCTCAGTATTATTAAGATACCGATTATCCCTAAATTGACACACAAGCTCAATGAAATTCTAACCAAAATATAAGAGGGCATTTTTGTAGAAGTAGACAAAGTATTCTAAAATTTATATGGAAATTCAAATGACCAAAAATATCCAATTTTGATTTTAAAAAAGAACAAATTTGGAAAACTTACACTTTAAGACTTATCATAAAGCTACAATAATCATAAAAGCGTGGTATTGGCATGAGGTTATACAAATAGTACAATGGAATAGAACTGAGTGTCCAGAAACAAAGACAGATATATATATATAATAAATGAATTTTCAAGAAAGATGCCAAGACAATTCAATGGGAAAAGGATAATCTTATCAACACAGGCATTGTAACAATTGCACAGCCTTACATGAAAAATGAACCTCAATGCTTATTTCATTCATCAACAAAATTAACTAAAGCGGATAATAGTAGACCTAATATAATGGCTATACCTATTAAACTTCTAGAAGACAACATAAGAGAAATCTTTGTGCCATTTGGCTAGACTAAATTTGTTGGATAGGACGGAGACATTAACTACAACAAATATATATGAATTAGATTTCATCAAAAATTTCTTAACTGCTGTTCTTCCAAAGACTCTTAAATAATGAGAAGGCAAAGTACAAACTAGGGTAAAATGTGTCCAAAACATCTATGTGACAAAGAACTTTTACCCAAAATATAGAAGAACTTTTACAACAATAATTTGAAGACAAACAAACCAATGTTTAAAGTGCACAGAAAACAACTGAAGAAAATACATGAATGAAAAAAAAAGCACATGCAAATATATTCAACATCATTAGTCATCAGGGAAACGCAAATCAAAACCACAGTGAGATTCTACTCACTCATTATAATGGCTAAAATTAAAAAAATTAACACTATCAAGTGCTGGCAAATACCTGAAACTGGAAGTGTCTTATATTGCTAGTGGAATGTAAGATGGTACAACCACTTTGTTGTTTTTTTTTTGTGGTTGTTGTGGTTTTTTGTTGTGGGGTGGGGTGGGAAGGATGATGAGAATGTCCTACAATTCATTATTATAGTGATGGTTACAATTTTGTGATTTTGCTAAAAAACACGTAAGTGTACACTTTATTTTTTTAAATTCAAGTTAGTTAACATATAGTGTAGTATTGGTTTTGGGAGTAGAATTTAGTGATTCATCACTTACATATAACACCCAAAGCTCATCCCAACAAGTGCTCTCCTTAATGCCCATCACCCATTTAGCCCATCCCCCCCACCCCTACCTCCCCTCCAGCAACCTTCGGTTTGTTCTCTATAGTTAAGAGTCTCTTATGGTTTGCCTCCCTCTCTGTTTTTATCTTATTTTATTTTTCCTTCCCCTCCCCTATGGTCATCTGTTTTGTTTCTTAAATTCCACATATGAGTGAAATCATATGATATTTGTCTTTCTCTGATTGACTTATTTCCCTTAGCATAATACACTCTAGTTTCATCTACATTGTTGCAAATGGCAAGATTTCATTCTTTTTTTTTCTGCTGAGTAATATTCCACTGTATATATACACATCTTTACTCATTCATCAGTTGATACACATTTGGGCTCTTTCCATAATTTGGTTATTGTTGATAGTGCTGCTATGAATATTGGGGTGCATGTGCCCCTTCAAATCAGCATTTTTGTATTCTTTGGATAAATATCTAGTAATGTAATTGCTGGGTCATAGGGTACTTCTATTTTTAACTTTTGAGGAACCTCCATACTTTTTTCCAGAGTGGCTGCACCAGTTTGCATTCCCACCAACAGTGCAAAAGGATTCCCCTTTCTCTGCATCCTTACCAATATGTTCTTTCCTGACTTGTTAATTTTAGCCATTCTGACAGGTGTGAGGTGGTATCTCATTGTGGTTTTGATTTGTATTTCCCTGATGCCGAGTGATGTTGAGCATCTTTTCATGTGTCTGTTAGCCATCTGGATATCTTCTTTGGAAAAGTGTCTATTCATGTCTTCTATCCATTTCTTAAATGGATTGTTTTTTCGGTGTTGAGCTTAATAAGTTCTCTGTAGATTCTGGATACTCACCCCTTATCCTATATATCATTTGCAAATATCTTCTCCCATTCCGTTAGTTACCTTTTAGTTTTGTTGATTGTTCCTTTGTTGTGCAAAAGCTTTTTATCCTGATGAAGTCCCAATAGTTCATTTTTGCTTTTGTTTCCCTTGCCTCAGAGACCTGTCTAGTAAGAAGTTACTGCAGTCGAGGTCAAAGAGGTTACTGCCTGTGTTCTCTTCTAGGATTTTGATGGATTCCTGTCTCACATTTAGGTCTTTCATCCATTTTAAGTTTATTTTTGTGTATAGTATAAGATAATGGTCCAGTTTCATTCTTCTGCATGTCGCTGTCCAGTTTTCCCAACACCATTTGTTGAAAAGACTGTCTTTTTTTCCATTGGATATTCTTTCCTACTTTGCCAAAGATTAGTTGCCCATTACAACCACTTTGCAAAAGAGTTTGGCAGTTTCTTATAAAGTTACATGTACATCTACCCTATGACCCAGCAACTTAAAATTAAAAAGAAAAAATACTGATACACAGAGTATCGTGATTAATCTAAAAAGCTTTATAATATACTGAGTGGAAAAGGCCAAACACAAAATACTACATAAGGTATAATTCCATTTAAATGAAATTCTAGAACAGGCAAATCTATGGGCACCAAAAATAAATATTAGTGGTTGTCACAGGCTAGAAAGGGAGGAAATTAATGATAGAGAAGCATGAAGGAACTCTTGAACGTGATGAAAATGTTCTACAGCATGATTGTAGTGATGGTCACATGACTGCATTTGTCAAAACTCATCAAATTGTCTCTTAAAATTGGTAACCTTTATTGTATGTAAATTATATTTCAATGAAGTTGATCAAAAAGTCTTCAAAGAGAAAAATTGTATATATATATATATACACAAATGCATACACACACACCACATGTACCCATAGATACACTTTTTGAATTAAACCTTTATATCCATGCAGAATAAAGTACCAATCATCCAAAATAAGATAATAGCCATAAAAATTGTGTCTTCAATAAAATTTATATATACTTGTTTGTTTCCTTCCTTCACACTCAGAAAAATATAATACTTATATATTTTCTATACAATGGTATATGAAATAGTATCATCAGTTTCCCTGACAATCTACCCCAAAACACTTATTCACTCTAATCCTTGATGTAAACCATACTGAAAAAATTAAAAAATTAAAAAACTCTCCATTTTTTAGAGGACAAAATCAGACTACGGTTGATGGAAAGCTAATACTCAATCCATATTTAAATATATCTTATCAGACTATTTCATTTAACAATGTTTGTGAAGAGGTTTTCCATCTGATTGGATAACTCTTTCTTAAAGACAAACTCAAAGCCATGGTGACTCCATCATCGTATTGTGACAAGAATGTACTATTTTTCTTACAACATACAGGGCAGAATTCAAGGTTAAGGGTAGAATACCAAAGACTTGCTTCATGAGCAATTTTAATGGCTAAGGAACCTTGACTTTTGCTTCTTATATTACTTCAACTAAAACTGACCTTCAACATATGAAGATTTCATTTTCACAAATAAATAGCTGGCCTGATGTCTTTTATTAGAATCACAAACAGTAATCAGCATGCTTTCAAGGCCACAATCTTTCTTTTAATTCAAACTACAGATAAGACAGATAATAGAACGGAAGTCATGGGAGGGCACTAAAAGCTAAAGTAATCTTTGTTTCTTAAGAACACATAACTATTTACTTAGGGATCACATTGTGCCACTTTCCAACATTATCAACAGTTATCATATTTATCCTGTTAACAGGATGGATTTATTGTTTGTGTATAATAATTTGGGCCCAAGCTGCATTGATGTGTTTTATGGCATGTAGTCAACGCCAATATATTGCAGGTCTATAACCGCTCCATAAACTGCAGATGCCATCATTGAAATGAATGAGCCCAAGTATCTACTGAGCTGTTTTTAATTATATGTTTATCTTTCCTCATTCTTTTGACTCACATTTTATTTATACCACATGTGGTTACATGTGGTATAGAAGCAATTTTAGGAGGTTTTGGAAAACCCTAAGCAATCATCTTATTTTACTCAGCAAAGCCACATTACTTACATTGACAGCAATTATGTCTCTATATATCATAACATTCATACAATTTCTGGTCCCTTCCAACCACACTATTTCCATTTGAATCCTCCTAAAGACAGAAGACTTTTAAATGAAGCTTATTCATTGGTCTTGAAATTTTTAATGATTCTCTTAATTGTGTTCATAGTTATAATCGTGGCATAATATCTAAACCTAATTATTTAATTATAATATGTCATCCTACGCTAAAAAGAATCACAAATATTTACTGAAGTTTTTAAATCATCATAGGAAATAATTGCCCGTACATGCCATTTAAATAGCTATGCGACTAATAGAGTTTATCTACACACGTAATACCTTTCTTTGTTTTGACTTCACAGGGGCTGGAAAGATGGCACAAATTAAAATTCTCCCACTGCCCCAGAGCCCCAAAGAGAAGGATTCTCAAAAGCCAACATGGTCATTTTCCACCTGTGTGGCTTCCGGCTCACACTTTCCAACCTCACTCTATGCGTGAGTACCTTCCGGCTTTAATTTCTTCGGCTGTGCAGGGAATGGAAGCCTCTCTCCTGTGTCCTCTTGGTGACTGGGGCCCTGCGTCAAAGGCTGCTTTCGTGACCTCAGCCCTTTAGGCCAGGACTTTAACTATGAAATGTGGCTCACCGCCTCTCACCACCCATGACGATGAATGCTAGGCTTTTTCTTCTGCTCTTACCCTAGCCTCCTCCATACCGAAACCTCCCCACCCACACCTGAATTTACAATGCCCTTCAGCCACCTTACCTTTATGCCTATGTCCCTATGCCACCCGGTCCAAACTTCCAGCTGCCCCCACAGTCCCTTGCACTCAAGCCCACTTGCATGATACCTGTGGCTTTGAATTGTCACGCTGCCACATATTTTCATTTTTCTATGGGTGGTTAATTTCTGCATATAAATAACTACTATTCTATCTAAGTTTTTCTGTGCTGGTTCTGCTGCAGAGTATCATGACTAAAATATCACTGGGATGACTTTGGTAAGAGAAGGAATGTTCTCTAGCTTTAAAACTCAGCATTATCTAATTGGGCAGAATATCTGATTTAAGAGAAGTTTGGGACTGCGAGTTTTATCATCAGGAGGGGGCTCTTGGAAAAATCTAACAGGTTGTCTAGAGATAGCAGAGATTAGCAAACAGTATTGAGACATTCAGGATAATTACCATTACAAATCCACTTACATACTTGCCACTTTGGACAGGTGAAGGGTCAAGGGCTTACCAAACAATTGTTTCCAGTGCATCCAGACAGCTGGATATAGCCAGGCTCGCATGCACGATTTAGTCCCCATCCGACGCGCTGTCACTTACACCCAGAACACTGGCTCGAGATCTGTCTGCTTCGGCTCACTTGCTATAAACCAGATATACATACCCAGCAGAGCACATGGGGAGGTAGGCTCTTCCTGGGACATATTTCATCACAAAATGGAAGCCGCACATGCCTTCTGATAAACATTCTTGACACTTTGGAGAAGGAATCTCAAAAGGCCAACGGTTTGTTTCAAAGCCAGGGAAGCAGCCAGTTGAAAGCATTAGCTTTGTTCCCTTTTTTTTTTTTTTTAATTCAGTGCAAGCTTGAATCTGAATTTATTTTATTTATTTATTTATTTATTTATTTATTTATTTATTTATTTATTTATTCTTATGTTAATCCCCTACATTACATCATTAGTTTTAGATGTAGTGTTCCATGTTGAATCTGAATTTATAATTCTAGAGGGTGGATTTCATAATTTAGAAGTATGCATAGTGTCTTCATTGTCTCAAGCATTTCTGAGAGCTCATTTTACTTTCAGAAAATATTGTAACATTTCAACTTTCAAGTTCATCCATTTGTTGGTTCTTTGAACAGCTATTTATTGCAATGAATTCTGTGCCGGACACTATTCTAGGTGTTGGGAATACGGCAGGGGGATAAGAACAGATAAAATACTATCTTCTTGAATCTTATGTTCTGGTAGAGAAGAGTGACAATAAAACAGAATGCATGCATGATAGAAAGCCAGGCCATCATAAGTATTATAAAGAAGTAAGAAGAGGATATAAGCTAAGTGAGGGAAGGGGACAATATTAAAGCTAGGACAGTCAGGAAAGGCCTCTCTGAGGAGCTGACAATTGAATAGAGACCTACATGCCTGAAAAGAGTGACCCAGATAAATATCAGGGAAAGGAGTCTTCCAGCAAAAGGAAGGGAAGGACCAAAGTCCCTGAAGCAGGGAAAAAATAGCCTTCGTCTGTTCAGGGAGAAGCAAGAGCCCCGTGCGTCTGGTGCTAAGGAAGCAAGGGAGAGAGGTTAATACTCTCCAGCATCGTCATTTCATATCACATTTAAAAATTTTTTTTTTCCTTAGCATGCCGAGAAAATGCTGCTTTAAATCAAGACTTTCTTTCCTGACCTCCAACCTGCCTCAGAGTCACCTTTGTTTGAATTAATTATTTAATCACTTTCATCACACATGACTTCAAGAACCGCCTTGTGTTTAATTCAAGACAGTTGGCTTTCCCTTTGAAGACAGATTAAACACGGAGTGGCAGAATAGAGAGGTGGTGTCTTAAAGCTTCAGGCAGCTTCAGAGAAGAGCAGGGCGGGGGGTGGCCGTGGTGCTTTCCTTTGATTCACAAGAGCTGTTTAGATTCTGGCAGTGACAAGCTCCAAATTCACCCAAGTGACAATGTTCGCATCACAGAACAGGGAGCCTGAACTAATGTAATAAATAAATAAATCCAGGGTGAGAGCCACACCTGCCCAACTCCCATCATTACGCGACCAAGGGGTTCTGGAGACAAGAGAATTGGGGTGGGGGGGAGAGTAAACTGGGTTAGAAAGAGGGCAAAACCCCATCAGCCAAGCCTCCTTCGCGGGCCAGTGTGATCTCCCAGCTGGACCGCTGTCTGCTTTATCTGATTTTTTTTTATTATTATTTTTATTAGACAGCTGTGATCTTCTCCCTTCAAACCCTTGTCACCACCGTTCGCAGGAATGTAAGTGATATGATTAGGGAACATGGCATCCTGTGTAATCGGTCATAATCACCATCTGAGGGTTGCAGGAACACGACATCCACTTCTAGGGCAGGCCGAGAGCAGCGCACAGGATGACGGGAGTTGCACGCATGTCTCCACCTCCTGCTTGCATGCCTTTTCTCAGCCACTGCATCCCGCCCTCGACCCAAACAGGCCCAGTCTACAGGGAGAGGCTCCTCCAAGTGCATCTCTCTGAGGGAACCCATGCATTGGGGAATCCTTTCCTTTTTTATGTTAGATGTTGCACAAAAACTTTGCATTGCCTCTGTCGACGTGTTCTGCATCAGGGGATTTTCCAGATAACCGAAGAATTTACCTATAAGTGTTCAAATAATCCATCTTGCAGAGCAAATTCCCAGAAGTCTCTCAAAACAGGTTTTTGTTGTCACTTGAGAATGGATAGCAAACCTTCATCTTTTCTCTGAAATAAATATATTACGATTTAACAGTACTTTGAGATCAGAGTCTCATTGTTATTGTATGAAATGATAGAATGAAGTCCTCGGGATTTTTAAGGGTTGGGCTGTTTACTCCTTATAGGATAGCTTATGCAGGAAAAGCCCAAAGGGGACACTCACTCTGCCCCTGTCCACTCTCTGACCTTGGACAAGTGCTTAACCTCTGTGAACTGGCTTCCTCCCTTCCAAGAAGGGATATGATAAAATGAGTTTCTCAGAGTTGTCTCATGCTAGTTTGTGCTAGTCAAGGTTCTTAGTTGCAAAGAAGAGATAGGGACTCTGGCTACTTTAAGTGGAGAATAAGCATTTGGAAAGGGAAATATGGAAAAACCAGATAAGGAAAATGAGGAGGAACCAAGAAGCTAGGCTGCAGAGAGAACAGGAGAAGCTAGGCTACTGGTTGTCCAGTTAGAAGACCTCACGCAATACACCACCATCAGATTTTTGCTGCCATGTTAGGGGCACAATGGTGATGTTGACAGTGTCTAGCTGGCTCTCTGCCATCTCATGCACTTCTACTGCCTCAAAACCCACACCACGGAGATACTCCAAAAGAAGAATGGGTTCAGCTGCTAGAAAGATAACGAACCTCCTCAGAACAAAAAGGGGGATATATGGTAAGCATCTCTCGCGGTACCAGGCACATAATATGGATTCAATAAATGTTGCTTTTCTACTTCCAGGCCCTTTTCTTGGCTTGCTGATTACCAGCTAGCCCTTCCGGATCTCCCTTTCCCCTCCAAAATTACTACTTTTTGTTGACTGAGCTGGTAAGCCAGATTACTAAACTGGTCAGAATGGTATGAAAACCGAAACATTTAGCTTCTGAGTGAGCCCATGAAACATTTTGAGCAAAGTAAAGAACTAAATGAATTTAGGATATTTATAGACACTGTTGTTATGTTAGACTTATATTCTGGGTTTCAGAGAGTTGAAGTGTGCTATTAGTGAGATCTGGACTGATGAGGTGTCAACACTAGCCAATTTTTGTTCTTCCCTTTTATTCCCTTAAAATCAGTCATTAGAGAGTGACTGGCAGGACTTCTGTGTGTTCTACCTCCTTTCTGAGTCCCAAGTTGGAGTGAGTTAGTCCCTTATCTGGAGAACCAGAGAACAATTGTGAGTTCTATACAAGATAACATAGATGTAAAGCCCCCAGCCCCATAGCCTGGTACCTAATGGGTAAATTTTCATCAGATGCTTCTCACTCTTCATAGTGTACTGAGATCTTGCTCTTTTCTCTATATCCCTATGGGGGTTTTAAAAATCCCCATGCCCAGAAACTGCAGCCCAGACCAATTATATCAGAATCATCTGGGGAAGAATCCAAGGCACCAGTATCTTCAACAGGACTCAGGTGACGATCACAGGCAGCCAGGTGGGGGAGCACAGTTTTCTATTCACTCAACCCTTCTCACAGTTGCATTGAACACCTGTGATCAGTGGCCCATGAGCCCCATCTCCAGCCTTCACAATGTTTATCAGTTCTGTATTTTAGCTACCTCTAGGCAATCACTATGCCCATCATTACCTGAAACTCAGTAGCTTCACATCTAAGTAGGCTTCCTCCCTGGGCCTACATAAGATTACACTATTCATCTTCAAACCTCCTCTCTCTATGCTTGGCCTCATCACTCTCCTGGCCACCAGGGCTGGGAATCATAGGTATTCATTTTCTTCCCATCACCTAAGGAGTCATCAAGTTCCTTCTTTGCCATGGGTCTCTAATCAAACCATGCTCTTCAGTACCATATCCCAGCTCTAGCACATCATACCTAGGCTTCCCTATTGGTCCCCAGTTCAAATCTTTGTACCCTGCCTCCAGATTAAACTTCATTTCCTTTTTGACACTTCCTACTGTTAATCCATCATGATTTCCCATTGAATAAATTCCAAATTCCTAGTCCTGGCAAGCAAGGTCTTCATAATTTACAAAAATCCTATTTTACTCAACCTACCAGTAATCAATCCATTAATCAATTAGTAATCATTATTGATTAGTAGATACCAGCCAACATCCCCCCTTATGCACCAGCTTGATGAAGAGGGTTCAGAGATTCTTGGCAGCCAAAATAGAAATCTAAACCTACAGTGAGGAAATGGACCTCTGTGTGTGTGTGAGCTGCTCAACCCGCTGAGTGGAATCAGCTCCCCTAAAACACTAAGACACTTCTAGAAATAGTCTTTTGCACCCCACCATGGACTCCCAGAGTGAACTGAATGCAACTTACCCAGGTTTCCTACTGAATCACATATCCTTTGTAAATAAATAAATAGATGATGGATAGATGATAGATAGATAGATAGATAGATAGATAGATAGATAGATAGATACCAATATAGATGGAGAGAGAGAACTCTGCCCCAGTCAAATCTCCCTTAAAAAAAAAAAAAAATCATTCTTCATAGAATTTGCAAACTCACTCACTTGTTCTAAATACTACTATCTGCCAAAAATATTCACTTTTTTCAACTACTTTTATGCCAGATTGCCCTCATTATATATATATATATATTTTAAAGATTTTATTTATTTGACAGAGAGAGAGACAGCCAGAGAGGGAACACAGCAGGGAGAGAGGGAGAGGGAGAAGCAGACTCCCCGCTGAGCAGGGAGCCCGACACAGGGCTCGATTCCAGGACCCTGGGATCATGACCTGAGCCAAAGGCAGATGCTTAATGACTGAGCCACCCAGGCACCCCGCCCTCATTTTATAGATGAGTAACAGATTTCCTGTGGTTAGGAGACCAGTACTCACAATTAGTTAAAGCCAGGAATAGAATTGAGTTCTCTTTGTCTCCAGACCCAAAATCATAACCATTGAGCTCCAGGGCCCACTGAGCTCTAGAGCTGGAAAGATGCCGCTCTGATGCTTTCGTTTTACTGATGAGCAAATAGGTTAGCTAAATTTCACATGGTCATGCAGGATAGAAATGTCAGAGCCAGAACAGGAATTGGGGTCTCGTGTCTCCCATGAGTTTTTGCTTCCTCAGCTCAAAGAATCTCGAAAAAAAACAGGTCCATCACCCCACCTGACCTCATACTCTTCTCACCACCTAAAAGTGCCCTTGATTTTCCCCTTTTCTTACCCAAATTCTACCCCTTCCTCCAAAACCATCCTAGAACTTTCCTTCGCAAGCACACTGTGTTCCTCCCATTCTTCCAGGCTTTGATCTGAAGTGGTCATGCCTGTATTCGCCATGTCACCTTTTCATCATGTGCCTTCTGGCATCATTTCCTGTTCATTTGTGATGAAAACCTAATGAGATTTTACAGGCTTTCTGCAGAAGCCATCCAATTCTTCTTGAGGTTCTCCACAATGTCAGTAATCCCAGAGGTCTTGTGAGGGACAGGGTAGGTGCTCAATAAATGCATGCCAAATTAAATTAAATTTCTGTAATACTAACAAACGGCCCCCATCATCAATAATAGATACTTCAGCCCCCTGCATTTATTTTTCGAGGTGCATTTACATCTGAGCATTTCTCAGCATATTCAATGAACACCGAGGACTAAGGTTAAGACTCTGTGTTCTCCGCGGTGTTGGGTGACCAGAAGGCCAAGGATAGCTGACAGGTCTGTTTTCCTAAGTCCTCTTCTTACAACTGCCTTAAAATATTAATGTTGCTTTATTTTCAAATATAAATGAGTCGATGTTTTTGTATCAGTTCCAAGATGGGTGGTTGAAAATGCACTTTTCTGAATTGGATTGCTTTAGGTCAAGGCTTAAAAGAAAAATGTGTGTATGGATAAGTAGTTAGAGATTAAATCTGTAAACAGCCCTCCATTTGCTAATGCTCTTTTGTCCTCTTGGTTTTCTATTTTGCAACAAAATAACTTGAAGAATGTGGTGACATCCAAATGTACAAATGCAACCTATAAAATTGATTTAAGTGAAAAATAGGTTTGAGGGTAACAGTTAGGGTAAGAGTCAACAGATAATATAAAAAACATAAGGGGAAAGACTAAAACCTAGCAGCAAAATTCTGCAAATTCCAGCATCTATATTTTTCACCCTTAGAAGCTCACATGCTTCATATTTCTATATGGACAACAGCTTGTGTTCCCTCCCTGTATGTGTCTCTAGCTCTTCACAAGAAGTATTAACTACCTGCCTCAAGCTTATACTAGGAAATTAACATAAGATATTTTCATTTGACCGTGATCACATGAAGCCCTCTCTAATCTCATTTGGCACATTACCCATCAGATTTATGGAAATTCTCAATGAACTCTGACACTGAAGTGTAACAATTGCATAAACTGTATGTGAGATGTGGCTGTGGTGTTCACAAGGTATGCCCTTGACCTTGGCTACTGACTGCATCTTTGCTGGGTCTACCAGTCACCCTGGAATCCAAAATGAAAGGCACAGTAAAACCAGGCTTCCAAATACACGGCACTGGGGCTGATTAGAAGGAGAGGGGTAAAAGGAATTAATAATGAGGGGAATTAAGATAGCCAGAAACTGCAAACAGCAGGGATCCTATTTCCGTGGAACTTGAAAATGAAGTAACAATGGAAAGGGTAGTCCTCTAATTAAATAATCATTTTTTTCCTCTTTAATGGTGTCCATGTTACTTAATGCCTTGACTTCTTCAATCATTTGAACCATAATTTCAACATAATTATGAAAAGGAAAGTTGTCAAACTTAACAAGCTCATGATCTGACCATGGTAAGTAATATGTCCCAGATGGGAAAAAAAAAGAAATTTTTTTAAGCCATTTGGCAGCAAGGTGCACAATAATAAGATTGATATTTGAAACCATATTGGTAAGCTTCAAACAAGACATGCTTTGCAACCTTATCATCTGCCGCAGCTCTGAGGTATTAGAGAGGAGGTGGGGAAGGGAGAAATTACAGAAAAAATATTATGAATTTCCTTCAAACTAAGCAGTATTATCATCTGAAGGGAACACAGGGCAGTGTCTGTACTTATCCACTGAGTCCAATCTGCATTGTCAAATGTACATATTTCTGATCCCAAAAACGAATGCAGTTTGGGGCACAATGTCAACCCTTCCTGGTTTGAATTCCCAGTTGGCCGTTCATTAGCATCTGTCCTTAGGAACATTGCTTAACTTTATTACACCTTGGCTTTCTCATTTTTTTTTAATATTTTATTTATTTATTTGAGAGAGAGAATGAGAGAGCACATGAGAGGGGGGAAGGGTCAGAGGGAGAAGCAGGCTCCCTGCTGAGCAGGGAGCCCGATGCGGGACTCGATCCCGGGACTCCAGGATCATGACCTGAGCTGAAGGCAGTCGCTTAACCAACTGAGCCACTCAGGCGCCCGGCTTTCTCATTTGATAGATCTACCTCACCTCTTAGGGTTTGCATGAAGATGAAAATTATGTAATTTATACAAAATGCTTAGCACTGGACCTAACCTATAGTTAGTGCTCAAAATATTGTTAGCAGCCTCCCCCTCCTCCTCCTCTTCCTTCTCATCCTCCCCTTCCTTCTCCTTATCCTTCTTAACTTCTTTTCTTCCTCCTCTTACTCCTCCTCCTCTTTCTTGAGACATCTTCTCTTCAAAATAGGAACTTCTCCTGACTCCTTCTCAATATATGTCTAGATAAATGCATCCACTACTTTGCATTTTTCCACCATTAAAAATATACTTTATTATTGATTTCTAGAATCACTGCTGGCTGGTGTCAGAAGACCAGTCTCCTCCCAATGTATGAGGAAACTGGAGCTCAAAAAAATAAATGGCATACCCAAGCAGTAACCCCATGATTTACTGCCTTCTAAAATGATAAAACAACTGACGTCACTCACATCTACACATGGTACCAAGTGGACTTTCATTGGTCACTATAAATTACTATTCTGCTATCTGGAGGATCTCTTGAAATAGATTTTTCTAAGCTACCTGAAGTCCTTTGTTAAACAAACACAATTACTTATTTTTCTTATTGAACAACCTTGTTTGGATTGTTTTGGTTTTTGTTTTTGAATTTTTGATGGCAAGAGGCAAGGCCCAGAGGTGTTGAATCCAACTCCACATCAGAATCACCATCTTTAGAACTTTCTAGAAAATACTGATTTCTCAGTCTCATCTACTGAGACTTCCAGAACTTGCAGTGCCTGTGACTCTGAATATTTACAGCTTTCTCTTTAGTGATTCTAGATCTAGGGCAATCTTTGGGAAATGTTGATAGAATAAATCATCAACTTCTAAACATGATGTTGTACAATTGTGGAGTGCAATGGAAAGTAGGAGATTTTCTAGACTCTGAATAGGTTTTTTTGTTATTATTAACTTCTTTAATAGTAAATATTTTAAATATATATCTTATTTTTTTCATAGTATACAAATATACATATATATGTCTAACTAGTATTTTCCCACTCACGGTATTTTTAATTCCATATTGACACCTGCTGCAATCCTGGTTTTATTGCCATTTCAATAATCTCGCTATATAAGGATTACTTGTTTTACCCAACTTCTAGAATGCCACCACAACTTATTGGTCTTAGATTGCTTTGAAAACAACTCTTCCTAAAATATCATCAAGAGCCCATGTGGATATGTACACATTTCTTGTATAATTAATTAAAAGTAACTTCAGTTTAAGAATTTCACATCACCCTTGCAATAAATAAAGACAATTTAGGGTCACAAAGCCAGTCTCTGAACTAGAAATTATAAATGTTTAATGTAATACATGTGGAAATTTCCAAAAATACACTTCTAGAGTGATGTTTAGAGCATGGAAGAAGATGTGGACATACTTCTTATGGCCTGAAACCCTTGAACCATCATGAACTTTTTTTTTCCCTTTAATCTTGATTATAACCCATTTTCTATTGAATCTCCATATACCTTAAGAAACCTCCCCTCCCTGTATTATGTTGAGTGAAATAAGTCAAACAGAGAAAGACATGTATCATATGATCTCACTGATATGAGGAATTCTTAATCGCAGGAAACAAACTGAGTGTTGCTGGAGTGGGGGGTGGGGTGGGAGGGATGGGGTGGCTGGGTGATAGACACTGGGGAGGGTATGTGCTATGGTAAGCTCTGTGAATTGTGCAAGACTGTTGAATCTCAGATCTGTACCTCTGAAACAAATAATGCAATATATGTTAAGAAAAAAAAAGAAGAAGAAGAAGGTAGCGGGAGGGGAAGAATGAAGGGGGGGAAATCGGAGGGGTAGACGAACCATGAGAGACGATGAACTCTGAAAAACAAACTGAGGGTTCTAGAGGGGAGAGGGGTGGGAGGATGGGTTAGCCTGGTGGTGGGTATTGAGGAGGGCACATTCTGCATGGAGCACTGGGTGTTGTGCACAAACAATGAATCATGGAACATTTCATCTAAAACTAATGATGTAATGTATGGGGATTAACATAAGAATAAAATAAACAAAAAAATGGGAAGAGAAACCTCCCCTCCCTTATGTGCCAGTGTAGTGAGCTGGTTCAGAGATTCTTGGCAGCCAAAATAGAAATCTAATCCTACAGTGAGGAAATGGACCTGTGTGCGTGTGAGCTGCTCACCCAGCTGAGTGGAATCAGTTCCCCTAGGACACTAGGACACTTCTAGAAATAATCTCTTGCACCCACAATGGAATCCCAGAGTGAACTGAATGCATCTTCCCCAGGTTTGCTACTGAAGGATCAGCCCAATGTAGCTTTACAGGCAAGACAGCCTCCTGCTGTTGAAATCATTTGTTAGAAAAGTAGTTGTAGGTATCAGGGCTAAGCAGCACCCACACAGAAATCAGGGAGCATCTCTTTGATTATTCAAGGGAACTATTAAATGAAGACTTTGTTTTATACTTTGCATTAGCCCTTTGCTATTACTCTTTAATGCAACGAAACAAAGAAATACGGATAAGACATTTTAATGGAGTTTGAGCGAGTGTCCTGGGAATGCAAGGTTTCTTTTCTGCTATAATTGCATTACTGGTGCTGTTCCATTCAGCATAAATGTGGTTACTAGTATTCATCTAAAAGATGCCCTAAGGCTTAAACCTTCCCCAAGTGGTGAGTAAGGATGGTGGGAATGTGGTTGGGGAATTTAAAACCCACTCAAACATCATTAATTAGAAATTCCCTGATGAAATTAAACCTTTGTATTTTGTTGGGATCATTCCTCGACATTCTGAGTAATTCTGTTGTTCTTTTTTTTTTAATTGCAGCATACTCGGAGCCATGTTTTTAAGCATACCAAATTTCTAAGAAAACTCGCCAAATGAGCCATGTCTTTCCAAACATCCAAACCTAATAGATAAATAAGTCAGAAATTTTTACAGAATTTTATACTCAAGTGGCTTCAATGTACCTAGCTCCAAGGCCTGAGGCAAGACTTTCAACCTCCAAATCCATTGTCATCACTGAATACCCTCATCAAACAAATGGGTGGAAGCGTGTGCCATGAGCATTCATGGATGTCAGGGGCATTCATGATCTGAAAGCAGAGCAGAAAGGGAGGGGTGGAGGGGGGGTCTGCCATACCTACAAAAGAATAAGAATTATTTTAGCTAATTTTAATTCTATTTTAGCTTCTGTAAATTTCCAACACAGAAATAGAGGGACGTAATAGAGACTGGAAAGTTCAATATTCCATGCCAAAGAGGTCAGCAGCAATCCATCGACCTCATAAAATCCATCATAATTGTCCTGGAAGTTGGTCCCTGTGATCAGTTTTTGGTCTAAAGCATTTTTCCACCAATGTCTCCATAGGAAGTTGCAGTCTGGGTTGTCTCCTCTATCCCAATACTTAATTTTATTAATACCAGTTATTGGCTTTTTAGAGCTGTTCATTGTTATTTATTAGTCACTACTCTTTTTTTTTTTAAGATTTTATTTATTTATTTGACAGCAAGAGACACAGCAGAGAGGGAACACAAGCAGGGGGAGTGGGAGAGGGAGAAGCAGGCTTCCTGCGGAGCAGGGAGCCAGATGCGGGGCTCGATCCCAGGACCCTGGGATCATGACCCGAGCCAAAGGCAGACACTTAACAACTGAGCCACCCAGGAGCCCCTATTAGTCACTACTCTTTACTGAGTGGATAATATAGGGAAGGAACTGTGCTAATCAATTTATATATCATATCTCAATCTTCACCATAACTTTCTGAAATGGGTATCATTAATCTCCCATTTTGCAGATGACGAACCTGAGAATAGGGAATCGGAGTAACTCAGGTCACATACATAATAAGAGAAAAACTGGGAGGTCCAGCCCAGGACCACAGCAAAGACTCATTCAGCATCTCTTGACACAGTTTGTTCAGAACTAGGCTCAGCACATTACAGTTTCTCAGTCTTTTCTTTAAATTATTTCTTTTATTTGAGTCTACAAATCTAGATGAATGCATTATAGATCATGATCAACTACTCACTTGAATATTACTGAATTGGAAGTCACACAGAAGTTGGTGAGGCTAGGATTGTAAAAAGGTGTTCATCTCATCGCCCAACTAATAAACTATAGATGCTGAGGACAGAAATGGTCCAGTCCGTTCACTGCTGACATCCCCACACACACACACAATTATAGAATGTGCTTAATAAAGGGAGTATCTTTTTTAGCCACTTTCAACTTGTCAGCCAGTTTCATTCCTCTTCTCTCCATTGGCTTCATGAGGATACTTAGCTTGGGGACCACAGCCTATATTAGGGACCCTGATGGTGGATCCAGGAATTTCCAAGGCGTAGTTATCAACCATTACCAATGCAACCAGTCCAGCGATGAAGTCAAAAGTGCAATTGTCTGGGAGCCAGAATTGTCTCCTAATCTTGGGTTGGTGACCTTTGGCAAATCACTTAACCCCTTGAGGCTCCAGAAGATTGTATGTTTTTATTTTCCAGGTAGATGTTTCTTTATGAGGCAATTTAAATAGCTCCCCCCCCCCTTTTTTGGTAGCAACTGCTGATTCAATAAAATAGTAATTAGAAAAGAAGTTTTTTTCTGTATCCACCTCTGACACGATAGTCTGAGAATAAGGATTGCTGTCTTTATTAGATAACTAATTAAAGCGGCAAGCTAATTTCAAGTGTCAGGACGTAGTACGTATGTGTTCAAGTTTGCGTAATATAGAGAGTATAACTTCTATAACAGAAACTACTTATTTCATCTAACAAAAGTAAAAAGAGGATTTGACTGTACTAATATTAAATCCAAGATCTGTTAAAGTGATTATGTCAACTGGATTTTTATTTACTTTTCAAATTCTGTGTTCTTTCCAGAAAATCACATTGATTGGGGTGGGGGGGTGGTTGGGCGAATGTGTCTTTCTTTAGTAGAACCAGAGTGTTTATATAAGTGAAAAATTAGAATTAGAGAAAGCAAGTGAGGAGCTTGAGCTGTGTATCTTCAAGCCAAGCACCTGGGCCAGAAGGTTTCCAGATGCTTTGGCAGTGGTGACTCTCTGACCCAAAGACTCTGAGGTGGGATGCCAAGGCCAATGGGTTCACCCAAAAGTCTTGCCGGTGAACTTGGGTAGCCATGGCTGCCCAGATGCTCAGGCAGAGCTAAAAAGGGTATGAACTCTTGGCGTGTATCCACTAGTTCTAGTCACTTAGTGGAGCTAAAATGAAAGAAAACAGCAAAAGCATTCATAATGACTTCATTTTATAGGTATTTTCACCTTCTGAGTTAAATATATGTTTGTACTATTTGATATTTTACAACCAACGTATCTTAATCTAATCATTAAAAGGGGACAGTAAAGATATCGACAGCACTTTAAAAATGATGTCTTATTTGACTCATTCATTTCAATAAATATGTATTGAACCAGGCTTGGGGTAAGATCCTGGTAATGCAAAAGTGAAAATGACCAGGTGTTGCTTTAAAGAACCCTACAGATTTTTTTTTTTAACTTTTTCAAAATATAATACATCTTACGCTTTTCTCAAAAATCTATGCTGAAAAAAAAAATTAACAATAGCTCAACAGCTTGGAGAACTGTGCCAAAAGAGTCTTTAGATAAAAATAAATAAATAAATAAATAAATAATCTTTTCCCCATCGCAAAATAGAGTTACCCACAGGATAGATTATCTAATTTAACTCCCAAGGAATTTATGATTTTCTATCGTGTTAAAACTTACATTGTACAGCCATTTCATTAGTTTTAGGTTTTTTTTTTAATGGAAAAGACAAATAAAACATTTATGGTAGATACTTCTGTCATTTAGCCCCTCTGCATGTCACCTTTGAGTAGGACTCAAATGTACAAATGATGCTTATATCTTCATATTATGGTCTGTTCTCTTCTAGAGCTCAAATTTTCTATCTGTGCAAATATATACAAAACAAAATGTCTGAAATAGTACATATCATATCACATGTAAGGAATTATTCTGTTGAGTGGAATTCTGAATGTCTTTTATGTTTGTTTTTATAAAATATTCTAATTTTCTAAAATGATTATGTGTAATTTTTATAATTAAAAACATCATTGAGATACTACCTTACACCAGTTAGAATGGCAAAAATGGATAGGGAAAGAAACAACAAATGTTGGAGTGTTCCCACACTGTTAGTGGGAATGCAAGTTGGTACAGCCACTTTGGAAAACAGTGTGGAGGTGCCTCAAAAAATTAAAAATAGAGCTACCCTATGACCCAGCAATTGCACTCCTGGGCATTTACCCCAAAGACACAGATGTAGTGAAAAGAAGGGCCATATGCACCCCAATGTTCATAGCAGCAATGTCCGCAATAGCCAAACTGTGGAAAGAGCCAAGATGCCCTTCAAAAGATGAATGGATGAAGAAGGTGTGGTCCATATATACAGTGGAATATTACTCAGACATCAGAAAGGATGAATACCCAACTTTTCCATCAACATGGATGGGACTGGAGGAGATTATGCTAAGTGAAATAAGTCAAGCAGAGAAAGTCAATTATCATATGGTTTCACTTATTTGTGGAACATAAGGAATAGCATGAAGGACATTAGGAGAAGGAAGGGAAAAATGAAGGGCGGGAAATCGGAGGGAGAGATGAACCATGAAAGACTATGGACTCTGAGAAACAAACAGGGTTTTAGAGGGGAGGGGGTTTGGGGAATGGGTTAGCCCCGTGATGGGTATTAAGGAGGGCACGTACTGCATGGAGCACTGGGTGTTATACAAAAACAATGGATCGTGGATCACCACATCAAAAACTAATGATGTATTGTATGGTAACTAACATAACATAATAAAATTAAATTAAATTAAAAAAAAGAAAAACTAGAAAAAAAATAAAAACATAGATTTACAATTTCCTTCACTTATTTTCTAAATTTTATACAATAACTGTGTATTATTTCATGATCAGAAAAAGTACATATTATTTTTTATTCTTACATATAATATATATGTCTCATAAGATCACAATTATGTTTCAAACACATAGCAAAAATAGTTTTGGAATAAGTACATGGAAATACATGTACTTATTAATAGTGATTATCTACATGTGGGACTACCTGGAACTGATCTTTCCATCTTCTGCTTTTTTGCCTTTTTCTCTAAAATAAGCATGTACTGATTTCATAATGAATGAATGAAATTTAGTTTTTAAATGCAACTCCAAGGAGAAATACCCGATTAAACTAATTGAAAAACATCGTTTTCTGATTTAAGTCCCTGAAAAGCTATGATCTTTTATTAACAATCCAAATACACTTTAATGTTTATGGACAAACTTTTAGAGTGAAAACAAATAAGCAATAATATATTTTATGATTCATTTAGAGCAAACATAAGCCCAAGTATGCTCTAATAAAGGAAAATCGAGTACTAAGCATCGTAAATGGATACCATACAATGGTTTCAAAGCCATCACTTAAGGAGAGCATTAGAAGTCTATAAAGAAGGTTAAAAATCCAAGTGAATTTTCATGTTTCACTAACTCAATGGAAGTGGGATCCATCAATGGAAAAATCTAACCATATGGAAATGCAAAAGCCAAGCAGAAAGACACATAAAACAATGACGTCTAACAAGTCTGAACGGCTCTCCTGGGCAGTGTGGGAATCTGACCCATTCACATATTATAGAGCAAGATTGTTGCCATCTGACCAGGCAGAAAAAAGAATCTGGGTTCCCAGCATCACAAATGAAAGAGGGTTTGAAATGGAGGAGGAGAAGGCAGAGTCTGAGTGGTTTTCAGGGCTGTGAAGGCAGCTTAAGGATTTTTTTCCAGGCATCCAGAGCCTCAGCTACTGTTGCCTGGAGTTTGGATGGAGCCTTTCAAGACAGAAGAGGTCAGTACATAGTAAGGTTCCCCACATTACAAAAACTTGAGGGAGCTCTGAACCTCTGTGTATATTTATTTCCTCACCTCGAACTTGGCCATCATTCAGTTATTCATATAATGTATATTTATTTAGCATGTTCTTTGTGCCAGATGCTCTTCTAGGTTCTAGAATTATAAGAATAGACAAAAATGTAATGTGGTGGTAAATTTCACAAAGAAAATGAAGCACTGTAAGGGGATGCTCTAAAGGGAAAATGGTCTTGCCTTGTGCCCTTTTGCTGGGAATGTGAATTGGTGCAGCCTCTATGGAAAACACAGTATGGAGGGTCCTCAAAAAATTAAAAATAGAAATACGGTATGATCCAACAATCTTGCTTGTGGGTATATATCCAAAGGAAATAAAAACAAGATCTCAAAGAAGTTTCTACACCTCCATGTTTATTGCAATATTATCCTCAACAGTTAAGGCATGGAAGCAACCTACGTGTCTGTCAACAAGTGCATAGATAAAGAAAATGTGAAAAAATATATATATACACACACATACATGTATATACTACATTATATATTCATATATATACATAATAGAATATCATTCAACCATGATAAAGAAGGAAATCCTGACATTTGTAACAATGTGGATGAAACTTCAGGTCATCATACTAAGTGTAATAAGCCAAACAGAGAAACACAAATACCGTATGATCTCACTCATATGTGGAATCTAAGAAAGTCAAACTCAGAGAAACAGAGAGTAGAGTGGTGGTTACCAGGGCCTGGGGGGTGGGGAGGGGAGGAGGATGGGAAATGTTCAAAGGATACAAAATTCCGGTTATAAGCTGAATAAGTTCTGGGGATCTAATGCACAGCAGAGTGATTATAGTTAATAATGCCATATTATATACTTGAGAGTTGCTAAGAGAATAGATCTTAAATGCTCTCACCACAAAAAAGAAGTAATTATGTGATATGATGGAGGTGTTGGCTAAGCCTCTGTTAATCATCTTGCAAGACATAAGTGTATGAAACCAACCTTAAGCTCACACAATGTCATATTGTCAACTATATCTCAATAAAGCTGGCAAAAATAAGAATAGGAAATGGTCTGTGTAGTCTCTGGGGAAGTGAGCAGATTTCTGAATGATAGGAAAGAGTGGGCAAGAAGTGAGCAGACGTTGGTAAGTTTGAGCCACACACAGAAGGTCATGAGGGCAACAGGGCAACAACCCCTGGGTGAGGGGTAGGAGGTGGGGGAGCTCATCATAAAGGGCCATTCTGCAACTGATGGAAGCCATTGGAGAAGGAGCCAATGTGCATCTGTTAAGAGTCCATTCTGCAGAAAAGACTCATGGATGAACATGAGTGGAAACTGGAAGATGAGACCAAAGGGCTACTGCAGTTTTTTGGTTCTGGCCCCAACTGGGGAGCTAGCAATTGGATGGCAAGAAGGGGTCCAATTCTGGATATTTGAAAGGTAGAGTGGATAGGGCTTGCTGATGAAATGGATGTGGAGGAAGTTAGAGAGAGGGAAGAATCAAGGAGGACTTGTAGGTTTTGTCTACCTCATTGAGTGGATGGTGTGCCATTTATTAAGAAAAGGAAGATTGGAAAAGGGTAGGGTTAACCCAACCCTAACCCTAACCCTAAGCCTAAGCCTTTGTAAACTCAGACAGAAAACATGGATAATATTAAGCCACAGGATTTCAAAATTGCCATCTCTCTTCTTATAATTGCAAAGAAACATCGCTTACTCCAAGTAGAATAAAATAAAAACTTCATTTTCTTCAGGAAATTTTCCTGATAGGCTCTTCCCCCCGCACAAGAATGGCATGCTAGCAGTGGGAAAATCCGTATCCTTTTTTGCATTACCCATATCAACATTTTTAAAACTTGGTATCTAAATTAAGTTATCTTTCTTTGTTTTTTTCAAATGTGTCTTTCCCTTGAAGTTTTAATTAATTATCAATTGTTTTTTAATCTATTTTATGGCTCCCATATTCTTTTTTTGTGAGAAATTTAAATTGATATCTTAGAAAGTCTGAAAATATGCTATTTCTCCCTGAAAGGTTTATCATAATATTAGACATGTACTTTTTTTCCCCATGAGATGTAAAAAAACAAAAACACACACACACAATAATTTTACACTTTTAATCAAAATATTTAGGGGAGCAAATCGCTCATGAAAAACATAGTGTACTTCTCCACTTACGGTGACTTAAAATTTGCGTCCATTTTGTGATCTGTAAGTTTCAGATTTTAGGTATTTTTATGTTCATTGATCATTATAAATGTCAATATCTCAAATCCTGCTATTTACAGGACACATTTACCAATTAGTTTTAGTTGTTCATTCTCCATTTGTTTTCATAAATTAAAAAAACAGAACGATGTGGTTTAAAATATGACTCATGGTTCATTGTAGGTTATCTTGATCATTTGCTTCTTCTCAGAACATCAGTGAATTATTTTTCTAGATGCAGATGGAAAGGTGGTGTCACGATCATGGACTTAAAACTCGGAGCTAGGTCTGAGTGATCTTGGGCACTTCCCCTACCTCACTGAGCCTTCGTCTGTGTGTGTACCATGGTGATGCTTATGTTCCGTCCTTCATGGGACTGTTGGCAGATTAACTCGATGGTGTGTGTAGAATGGCAGGCACATGGCAGGCACCCAACATAGGAAATGCATTTCTATGGTGCTATTCGTGAATGCAGATGTATTTGTGCTGTGATGAACCCAGTGAACATGTTTAGGCTCTAGAAAAGACAGCCAGGGGGGTGCCTGGGTGGCTCAGTTGGTTACGTGACTGCCTTCGGCTCAGGTCATGATCCTGGAGTCCCAGGATCGAGTCCCACATCGGGCTCCCTGCTCGGCGGGGAGCCTGCTTCTCCCTCTGACCCTCCCCCCTCTCATGCTCTCTGTATCTTATTCTCTCTCAAATGAATAAATAAAAAAATAAAATCTTAAAAAAAAAAAAAAAGAAAAAGAAAAGACAGCCAGGGTTTAGAAACAGTTTCTGGACTTTATTAACATATGACACCTTTCGTTAATCTACACTAGGTAACATTAACTTTTAATTAATTAAAAACCTGACTGCGTATTAAAATGCCTTACTATTTGATTAATAGAAATTGATTAGAAGGCAATGTTTTGTCATACTAAAGGTGCTTTCCACTGCACAACCAGAGAGAGAGCAAATGACATGGGACACCATCTAAACAAAAATCAGCAGCTACTAATGAGGCTTGTTAATGATGCTAATCTATGTAAATGTTATTAATTGAGAACATCTATCTTTTATCTCCAACATTTGGTAATCAGGCAATTAAAAAACAATGACATTCCCGGTGGTTGTTCTTCCTGGGTTGTTTTTTCTGTTTGTTTTTTTTGTTTTTTAAGTGATCAAAGAGTTCAGAATAAGAAAAAAGAAAGTCCCTTATCAAGAGGTAGGCCTTGCCTTGGGCTACTAGGCCTCATTAAAGGCAGAAAAGCTCTGTTGATCACCAATTAACCTGATTTGTAGGAACTCTGATAAAGACCTTGAACAACAGGAGTTTTCTTACTATGGCAAATGACACAGTTTGTTGACAAAAATAAAAGCGTCGCATTGAAAAAAAAAAAAGAAGAAGAAGAAAAGAAGACTGTAAAGGAGTCATTGGCACTGAAAGTCAGTCTACACCCAGGGGCCTGTGGTCTGGGGAGAAAGGAGGTTTTGCCCCTCTGGTGGCCTAATCCCAATCATCCCACCTTGATTTAGTCAGGTAGAACCAGAACACAAAGATGCCTTTCCCTTTCCACCATCTTGTAAAATCTCCACCTGCTTCCAGTTACAGCAGACAAGGGATTTTATCAATTATGTGAAAAATGACAGGGCCCTGTTGACTGTGCCCCCATCCCTGGAACAATAAAATTCAAATCCAGGATTGTCTTGGCACGAATTGTTAAGTGTTCAAGTATTCAGCTTTGAAATCTAGCATGGTTTTAAATTACACCGGACAATTTATATTGTATGGTTTATACACTGAAGATCTAGTTAAGAGGGGAAATAGCAAAATAGCAATAAAGACAGCAGTAACGGAAAGAGTTCTCTGTTGGGAAAGGAACTTACATGGCATATGAAGCACTAAGCACTTGGCAGTGACTCACTCCTATTGATATTCACAATAACCTCATGACGTGCATTCCATTCCAGAAATGGGTGGATAGGTAGGTAGATAGAAGATTGATATGATTGATAGATGGTAAATAGATGAAAAAAGGAAGAAAGAAAGAAAGAGAAAGAAGAAAGAAAGAAAGAAAGAAAGAAAGAAAGAAAGAAAGAAAGAAAGAAAGAAAGAGAAAGAAGAAAGAAAGAAAGAAAGAAAGAAAGAAAGAAAGAAAGAAAGAAAGAAAGAAAAAGAAAGAAAGAAAGAAAGAGAAAGAAAGAAAGAAAGAAAGAAAGAAAGAAAGAAAAAGAAAGAAAAAAGAAAGAAAGAAAGAAAGAAAGAAAGAAAGAAAGAAAAGAAAGAAGGGAGGGAGGGAGGAAAGAAAGAAAAGGAAGAAAAAAAAGAAGGGAGGGAGGGAGGAAAGGAAGGAAGGGAGGGAGGAAGGAAGGAAGGAAGACAAACATCCTGTATTTGGTACCTCACTCAAAATTGATAATTCATCAGGTACACTTTGAAACCATTTATTTTAAGCAGCTGCATTTGGTTCTATTTTTCTCTTTCTCTTTCTCTTAAAGGTCTTTGAGGAACCCTTAAACCAAAATTCCCAGTTGGGTGTTCAACATGCAAAGCAAAGTCTCAACAACAGAGTCGGTCCTCTAGGGATTCAGGTTAAGGCAACCAAAGTACAGATAGGGCAGCTATTTCAGACAGGCTATAGAACTAGCCAAGGGGTATAAATCTTAGTGAAACCATTGATAAATGTGTGTGGATATAGTATTTCTGGCTTTTTTTTTTTTTTCTTTCCCCATTGTCCCAAATGGCCCAACACGGGCCAGAAAGCAAACAACATAAGCACTGACCCCTATGGTCATAAAAATGGTACATTTGCCTGATCTTGACCCACTTCGGGAGCAGCCTAAGAAGGAACATTTTACCTGGACATTCAGAATCTCTATTCTCATCCGTATCATTAATTCTTATTATATTATAGTTATTGATGGTTGTTAGCTTCCAATCAGTATAAATTTGAACATATTGCCATTTTCATATATTGTCTTTAAAATATGAAGTCTTCAAGAATTAGAAAGGTTGAAAATATTTGGTATGGTATGCTGTTTTATTTCTTCCGTTTCATGGTCAAGGATAGAATGTAAGGACAGAAGACAATTAAGCTCCTTAACAGGCTGGACCACACTCTGACTTTATTCCTATCATGTGATGAATGATGTAAACAAAAGATTTAGGGACAAGATTGACTTCTCTGAGTCTTAGTAACTGCATGTTGATGTGGGTGGAAGTGTAGGATGTAGGAAAAGGCCTTCATTACATAATCTTTTTATCTGGGCTGAATTTTCTGAATGCTGGCTAAAATTTATAGCCAAGTACATCTGAATATTATGATAAGGCAGCAGTTTTTAAATGTTAATGTACATACAAATTCCCTGAGTGCTTATTAAAATTCAGTAAATCTAGTTGTAAGGCTTTAGAATCTGACTGAGCCTGAGAGGCACCCCCTATAGGCCTACACACACACACACACACACACACACACACACACACACAACCCCTAACCAGAGATTTTGTTACTAGTAGTCCAAGAAGTAAAAAAAGCTTTGAAGATGGTTTTACTTCATCCAAAAAAAAAAAAAAATGTATTGAATGCTTTCTATATGTAAAGGAAGATGTCCAGAGGCTACAAGATACGTAAGATGAATTTCTTTCCTCTCCTTTTACCTAAGGGACAATTGCAAAATAAACTCAAAACAGGAGCTGTGGGAACCCATTGTCAAATGCATTTGAAAGCTAGAAAATCCATCTCTGGAGATCTGAATTCATGTTACAATAACAATTTCGTTCTTGTGTTCCCTCTTGACATATTTTGCAACAAGAAATTAATCACATGAGCCCCAAATCGAGAATATTGGATTCTATCTTCATTTTAAGGACTTACTTAGTAGTAGTGGAAACATATGCACGAGGAGAGAGGGCACAATGGATTTATCGAGGAGTGATTTTGGGGAACCATCAAGTGACCTGGATAGTGTGCAGAGAATACAAATCACACCATCTGCATTTTTTTTTTTAATATCTCCCTCTTGTTCAGTCACCTCTACATGGTTTGAGCTAAAGGGGCTTCTGGACAACTGCCTGATGACTTTCTGGCCGTCGTCAGGCCAGCAAAACCCGGCCAGCAAAACACCAGTAGGTAACTGAGGTATGCGGGAAGGACTAAGCACTAGGATGATGGGAAGGATGGTTCAAGTCAGGTGCACATAATCTAGAAAGTTTTGCCCAATAGCTGAAGGAAGCAGTGCTCAGAAGAAGAGAGATAAAGAGTAACAAGGATTGCTGGTGAAGAGGATTCCGACAGCCACAAATGGAGCAGGAAGGGGAGAGATTAAAAGTGACATAAAAAGGGATTGCCTGACTAAAGGTCTTGAAACCAATAGGTAATAATTTGAATATGACCCAGAAGCTAATGGGAAGTCATTTGAGGGTCTTGAGAAAGGGAGAATGGAAACAGCCGGCATAAAAGATTATCGGAGGCACAGAAGATTGGGCCAATTGGAGGATGAGAGGCCAAGGGCTGGGGAAGGCTGACAGGGGAACCCCGGGCCACAGAGAAGCCCTACAGGAGGCGGCAAAGCCAGGCAGGTTAAGTGGCTTGTGCGGGGGACCCCCTTGCAAGTTTCTTTGCTTGCTTATCGGTATTCTGTAAATTTTTATGTATATCCTGTCTTATTCTTAACACACAATTTAATATAGCTCATATATCGTGCCTATCTACTCCACCAACTTCCAAAAGAGTTTACCAAATAAGCTATAAGCCAAAATCAAGGCATTCAGAATTTCGGGGGCGGGGGGCGGGGGGTGGTGGTCAATCTCAGGCTTCGATATATTTTTTTTAAACCCACTCAGAAAATGTTAATGTGCAGTGAGGGTTGAAAACCACTTTTCCAAAGACAGCAAAGGGAACAGATGTTCTCCTGTCCCAGATGCTCAGCACTGATGACAAATTAGAGAGGTTCTTAGTAGCTAAGGCCAAACAGGACAGGCCCTGGGTGAGCAGTTTTCCTTTTCAGCTAAAAGACAGGGTAAGCACCAGTTTTCACAGACCACATTTTGTCCAGAAATTAAACTCAAGGCAAAAGGAAGTACGTTATCCTTTCATAAGGGTTTTGTGGGGAAAGTTGCCAATGTCAACTACAGTTTTAAGAAAGGAGTGTACACATTTTGTCCAAATGTTCTTCTGTAGACATTGATAAGTCATCAAGCCCACACCTTTAGTGTGCAGCTCAGGGAAGTCTTTACTCCAGGAAGCTGGGCAAAATGGCTGGAACTCTCCTCCTCCCCCTTCCCCTCCCCCCTCCCCTTCCCCCTCCCCCCTTCTCCTCCCCTTTTTTTGAATCTAACATGCTAGATGAATATAAGATATTTGAACAAACCTCTAGAAGATGCTGAATTGTCAACAACTCATGAAATAATTCTGTAACAAGAACATATAATAAAAATATTTTATGATCTTATTTAAGCTAGAAACCGTATGCTTTCAACACCGGACAGGAAAAAAAAGTTGGTAATCCATGGTTTGTGTTTTTAAGAGTGAGATTTTTTTTTTTTCAAGTTCAGAAGGAGGCCAACCCTATTCAAACAAAAACTGAAGGATTCTTTTCTTCAGAGAGATCTAATATTTTCATCTAAAAGTAGGTCTAGTTCTTTTTGTGAAATTCAGATACCTAGTTGAGACCCAATGTCGTATGTCTTACACCATAGAAACACAGCTAATTAGCAATCCGGCTGGAACTACTACTTTGCCCAGATCTCACTCCCAAAACAGTGCTCCCCACTTTGGCCCCCTCGCTTTCCTTTCCACATTTTCATATTAGATATTAGGATTGGACTCGCAACATGAATACAGGGAAGGTGCAAAGGAAGGAAAACCAAGAGACTGCACGATTTGATAACAGTGGAAAAGAAAAACACAGGACAGAGGCAGAAAAATTGTGGAAATTGGAAATTTCACGTGTGTGCCTCACACCAAAGCACCCAGATGAAAAATGATTGTTTTAAAAAAAAATCAGTGGCCTGGATGCTTTGCCAACATGATATCAAACATCGGGTCATCCGGGACATCCGGAAGGTTGTCCGAATCCTACATTTTTCCATCTGAATGTTTAGCATCACGTGAACACCACCAGACATCATTTATGGAGCACGCAGCTGAGAAGATGGAGAAAGAGAATATGGCTTCCTTTGTCAGAATCAAGTTAATCTTATTAACAAGGTAGAAAAGTTTAAACCCAAAGAGGGGCCTATCTGGTTAAATCTGGATCAACGGAAAATGTCACACACACACACACACACACACAGACACACACACACACACACCCCTAAACAAAGAACAGCAGTAATTACGCCCACATGAAAGAGGGGCATGAATTAAAATTGCAGCGGCAGACCAGAGAGCTTGCCTCGCAATATGGCGAGATTGCGGTAGTTGTATTAAGACGTCTTAATTATATGATTGATGTAGGCTTCAAAAGAAAACTCAGAAGCCACAGTGGCTCTGAGGGCATGAGTATTATCGAAAGGATAAAGACAGCTTCCCCAGAAGAAAACCACTCTAAGAGGAAGCCTGGGAGGTTTGCATGGCAGAACTAATCAATAATGTCTTGGTTTCATCTATATTAAGTTTAATAAAATTTGATGACATCCGTGATTGAAGATCACACACACAATTATGGCAACATCAAAGGTATTCAGTAGCATACGTTCAGCCTGAGAAGTATAGCAAATCAGAGCCTGAATGTATATGACACGGCTGGGGAACACACAGACCCACACAGGGGAAAGGGACTCTCTGGGTGCCTTCCCCTTCCACATTTACAAAAAGCTGCGTAAGGCTTCTCACCAGCCCACACCAGGCCCACTTTCCTCTCATCCTCCCAGGCTTGTGAGCTCAGGACTTGAAAACAACAGGTAATAGAGCTTGACACCAAACATAGCTCCAAAACCTGCCAAGTAAACAGAAGTCCGCCCTCGATTTGTTCTGGCTTTACCACAATTTGGTGAAGCCAAGGGAGACCAGAGCGTTTCCAAGAAGACACAGCAGAGCAGAAAGGGGGAGGTCTGGTGAAACTTCTACCCAATCCCTTGCAAAAAAGAAAGTGGGGGGGGGGAGAGGGTTGGGGAAGGACTTCCTTGTCAAATTTCAGATGCAGCTCTGCAGAACAAGAGAAGAAATGGAGACCTACAATTACCTCAGCTTTAAGAGCTCAGTGCAAATCACGTTAATCCCCCGGACTTTGTACCACTGTCAAATTTTAGTTTCTCTTCAACAGGTGTACAAATTGTTTGGACTCAAGCTGGAAAACACCATTCAGCCCCTAGGGGCTGAGTGAAAGCAGATGATTTCATTCGTCTCTTATTGGTCATTTGGTGTTTTTCTCCAAGAAAGAGGACTTTATTCCCTTTGTTGCCTGTTGTTTTAATCAGATGGGCAGTGGAGAATATGACAAGTGTCCTCGCAAAAGTGATTCAGTTAGGTGAGCATTCACCGACTTTATATTAGAGAAGCAAAGCCACTGTTGCTGGCTTCTTCAACTCCAACTATTGGACTGAGGAGATAATGAATTCCAGTACGAACTTTTTTTTTTTTAATTTTTATTTATTTATTTGACAGAGAGAAAGACAGCGAGGGAGGGAGCACAAGCAGGGGGAGCTGGAGAGGGAGAAGCAGGCTCCCGGGCGAGCAGGGAGCCCGATGTGGGGCTCGATCCCAGGACCCTAGGACCATGACCTGAGCCGAAGGCAGACGTTTAATGACTGAGCCACCCAGGGGCCCCAGGACAAACTTTCTTATATTCATACTTGATAACCATTTTAGACTTGAGGATCTCTCATAAGCTGAATGCCAAAGCAATGGGACTGACATGACACATGATAGAAATTAGCTTTTTCTTCTTGTACTTTGCTTAAAAAAAAGTAATAAGTTGCAGACGCCCCCCCAAAAAAGTCATAAAGTTATGATGAGGTATTAACCAGTCAGAAAAAAAACTCTGCTTCTAAAAATAGCCATTTTCCTAAGACTCTGATTTGGTTCTGTTTTCCTCTCATAACTTCGAGCAGATGAGAATTTTCTAGACGACAGCAAGGTGATCTATTCTTGCCAAACACAACACCTTCATTTCCCTATCGGAGTAAGGAGAGAACCAGAACTCAAAGAGTAGGGCTTTTGACTCAAAAGGCATCTTGTTTTTGTCACACCACACTACCTTTAATTACAGAAATCAACACAATATCATAGTTGAAATACCGTCATTCTTCTAGGTTTATCCCACGGTATTTAAGAGAAGTTTTCTGATGTCATTAAGACAGCAAAGATAAGGGGACTCACTTCTCCCAGCATCATGACTCTATTGAGAGCCAGTCTTCCCACTGGTAAAAAGCTGGGGTCTGCAGCAGTCCAGATCCACTGAGAAGCAGAAGCCAAGGCAGGATTAGCCATACAAGAGATTTGACCAGGGAAGCCTGGCTGACTCAGTCGGGAGAGCATGCCACGCTTAATCTCGGGGTCGTGAGTTTGAGCCCCACGTTGGGCGTGTAGAGATTACTAAATAAGTACATGAGAGATTTGACCAGGGACACTTGTAAGTCCAGCTCCTGTGGTAGAAGCAGGCCAGATCCTAAGAAGGTTACAACCCATTTGTGCATTGCTTCACCAAGAAGACTTCACATCTCTCCGTCCCCGGAAAGAAGTCGGCGGCACATTGCATTTCCTTGCCACGTTTGGAGATTCCGTATCTTGAGCTCGCTAGAGCCGCCATCCCCAGTGAAGAGTGATATATTATTAGCTCTGATTGACCAGGGCTGGCGGTAAGAGAGGGAGAGTTAGTGCTACATGAATTACACAGAGTGTGTATCAAGATGAAAATAAAAGCTTCTATGTGCAGACAGGAGAGGTGAAGGGTCCATTGAAAATCAGAGAGATTAGCAACTCATCACATTATTTGTGGGTTATCAGGAGACAGAGGTAATGAAAGTGAGACCTATATCCTTGATCAATAAGAGTTTGACTGCATTTTGAGTTCATTTTCCCCTGCCGAGAGAGAGACAGCAGGCTTACTATTGATCACCGTGTTAATCCATAACCAGACTGGGCCTTAGCCTGGTGAAGCAAGCAAGAAAAATAAGATAATAAGCAGGAACTCTTGATCTTTTATTATGGTGTGCTAGATAAAGAGAGTGCGGGGGTTCAAGGTGGAATACTTTAGAGTTAACCCTTACATTACCTCTTAATTTGGAATGCATGAGAAGAAGTGCAGCCCACCTGACTCTGACTTCTAGTTGACCTTATTTTGCCTGCTTCCTAACTAAACGGCATCAAGGACCCTTTTTAAAGATTGGAGGCAGATAGTAACTAGGCCAAGGGACAGTCACTGCCACGCAGGGCCCGCGGTCAGGAGAAAGCTCCTCCAGACCCCATTCACGGAAGCCAAGGGAGATTCCATATTCACGGTAGCTATTGATATTTTATTGTATATTTGATATATTTGTGGTGATATTTCAGAGCCATTAAATCTCAGAATTTTTATATAAGTGAATTGTCAATAATATGGTTTGCTCTGCTGTCTAAATAGTGAGCACCATTTAGTTCGTAGTTAAGCAACCAGGAAAAATGAAGACACGTGAAGTTCTGTTGCAATGACTCCCCCATCTCACAAAAGACAACTGGGTCACTAGATCCGGCATTATGGCTGATCTAGAACCATCTTAGAAAGATAGCAGTTTATCTTTTCCTTCAAAACCTCCTGATCTAACCTCAATCCCTGCTATAATTTAGGCTTTTCCTGCCCTGCCTTATCTAGAAAAATATCAACTCTTTGTCAGTGACTCAGTATTTACTCACAGTAGTTTTTGCGGACTTTCAGACCAGCTCTACCACTAATCCCTCTGATAGCTTTGTACAAATTAGGAAAATGTGACCCCTCTCAGCAAACGCAGCCGAAACAGCTGGGTAGGATTTCAGCCTTCCCTCCCCCTTTCCCCTAGGGAACATTGTCCCCAGTTCCCAGAGGAGACCTCGATATCCACACAGCCACAGAGAAATTGGGTTGATGGTGTGAATGTAGCCCAGTCCTGTTACACTTCACACAGACAGTTTACTTTTCACTCTGTGTCCTTGTCCCAACTCAGCGATTTCTCATTTAGATTGTTCCTGTGATTTTCCAACTGAGTTTCCATCTGGTTCTTCAAGATGCTCATCCTTCCACCCAGTGAGCACCTATTAGTAAATGGCAACTTATGTCTCCCTAGAGTGAGGAATTCAGAAACAAAAGGAGAAGGGAAGGGTGTTAGTTGTGTGCGAGAGAAGGGGAGTTCTACTTTGGAAGCAGTATACGTAAGCTGCTCGAGTTAAAATAACTGAGGGATCCATTTGAAGATGACAAGTTTAATTCTACAACATTCTTTAATGAAATGCCTTTATCATTTATCATTTTATCATTTAGCTCTTTATCTTGGGATAACCAGGGAAGTTAAGCAACTTGAACAAGTTCATGTAGTTATTAGGTGGGGACCCTAAGTCAGAACTCCTGGAGCTGGATCCTGAGTTATTTTCACAAAATTAAGTTTAAAAAAGTTGAAACAGCCTCGGTTACTAAAAAACTCATTCTCAGAATCAAAAGTAAGGCTTTGAACTACCATCCTCAATACTTGGGATAAATAAGTATCTCCCTCTAAAGTGGGTGGGGTACAAAAAAGTTCTCCCCAAAGCTTAAGTATCCCACTTGAGGGGCTGTGTTGTATTAATCTGCATTCCAAATGAAGAAAAGATTGTTGAGGAAAAGATTTCCCTCTATTTTAAAATGACAAAAGGGGCACCTGGATGGCTCAGGTGGTGAAGCATCCAACTCTTGATTTTGGCTCAGGTCATGATCTCAGGGTCCTGGGATAAAGCCAGAAATCAGGCTCCAGGCTCAGTGGGGAGTCTGCTTGAGGATTCTCTTCCTTCTCCCTCTACCCCTCCCCCAACTCGTGCTCTTGCTCTCTCTCTTTCTCTCAAATAAATCTTTAAAAAAAAGAAAATATGACACATGCAAAAAAAAAAATGTACGAAGAGCAAATATTCATCAAAGCCAGTGTAGACATTTTGTAGCATAAACCCTCAGCTTTTTGTTCTATGCTCATATACAAATGCAGATTCTTGACAAAACTGAGCATATTCTAAATATTACTTAACTTTTTCTTTTTCACTTAACTTGTAGGATTATTTCCCCATACTCTTAAATATTGCCTAAAAACTAGAGAATCGAGTCTTCTAAGTGTAGTCTTCCTCTGAATCAAATGTAAAGTCTACTTTCCCCATTTGTAAACAGGCCAACACAACTGGGTCAGATTCTGAAAGGCAAGAACGATTCTCAAGTAACCAGCACTGTCAGTAATTAGAACATTCATTTCTTTAAACATATCAAGGAAATGATAATTCCCAATTCGGCTTTCATCGAATACTAATTTTCCAAGTGGTTTAGAATATAAAACATAGAATAAGTCCCCTCCTCATACCATCATACTGGGGTTAGAATTTCAACACTTGAACTTGGGGAGGACACGAGCGCTCAATCTCTTGTAGGGATTGTAAGACACTGTCTACTCCATGTAAATGTACAATAAAATCACCCTTATGATTGATTTGGTTTTGGCTTCTCTTTTTGCTTAACTTATTTTCCCTGATCTCAAGAGCTTGATCTATTGCATTAGTTTTTCCTATACCTGTAAAAAAAAAAAATAGTCTAAAGACTAATTAAAATGTTCATTTTTGCATGTGATCAAACTCAGGCCAACCCTTTTCCCTTGTGGTGCTCTTCTTCACCAGGATTCCACTATGCCTGTGATAAAAAGAGGCTTTATTCCACTAAGCTGGTTAATAAACACATATTTTCGAGAGCAACTTGGGAACCCTGAAGTATTTTTAAGGCTTCTATCAATCCATGCATCACAATCTTGGTTGATCATTCTCTCTTTGCAATTCCCAGATAGTCTCCCAAGCAGGTAGAAGCCCAGGTTCAGGAGAGAGAACAGATATAATTTCTGCCACAAATTTTCTTCCTAAATAATAGTGGTAATTGGGGTGGCCGGGTGGTTCAGTTGGTGAAGCATTTGACTCTTGGTTTGGGCACAGGTTATGATCTCATGGGTTGTGGGATTGAGCCCCACGTCTGGCTCTGTGCTCCGCAGAGAGTCTGCTTGATATTCTCTCTCTCTCTCTCTCTCTCTCTCTCTCTCCCTCTGTCTCCCTCTGCTCCTCCCCCCACCTGCGCGTTCTATCTCTCTCCCTCTCTCAAAAAAAAAATAATAATAATGGTAGCTGCAAGGCATTGCAGTGGTGGACATTTTTTATTTATTCCAACTGTTTCAATAGCTCTTCATTGTAGGCAATATTAGCTCCATTTGACAGATGAGAAAATGAACACTCTGGGATCTGAAAGCCCTAATTAAAATGCATGAAATCTCCAAAATGTTAACAGTGGATACTCTTATCTTTTACTAAGATGACTCAGCAGAGCCAAAGAGCAAGAGCCCATTGCTTAGTGTGTCAGAGAGGGAAAGGCAACCTGGAAAGGGGAAGTCGGTGGTCCTCAGAGACAATGTCTATTGGACTGTACACAGAAATGTATTGACACTGGAAACCTTTCACCTCCACCCATAAAATGTCTTGGCATTCATGTTGTGCATATTACCTCAGCATTTGAAAGGCAGCGAGATTGGACATTCTCCAAAAGCTCCTCCCACTCTGAAATTATAGAATCCCTAAACCACCCCACAAATACATTTGTCACCAAGAAAACTGACAGTCATCCCAAATAGTGGGAAAATCACACAGAATCTGTGCCTTATGGTGTTCCAAACACTGGGTTGTCTTTGGAGAAAGAACTTTGACTCCCAAAGAAAAGGGCAGAGTGCTGTTGACTCTAGAGTTCATTTTTCAGTGGAGAAGTTAGTGTTACTTCTGAGGTCAGACTTTTGGTGATGGCTGTCCAAATTTCCATTTCACCTGGTTCCATAATCCAGGACTGCAGCCCCAACCTCGTCTATTTTTGCAAATTCACATGCCATGATCCTAAGAGAGAGAATGAGAGAGTGGCGTGATCAGTTCAGATGCATCACACAATAAAAAAGTACTCTCTGGGACTAGAAGAATAAAATATTGTTCTTCAAATATATATATATACATATATATGTATATATATATGTATATATATAATATATTCAAATATATATTTTCAAATACATATGTGTTTATTATATATATATATTTCTTCATAAAACATTCAAGATCCCTGCTTTTCAGTGATGCAACAATTCTCCAAACTCTTTTTCCTCAACCAGAAACTGGCAAAAGAGAAATAGCACATGAGAACATGATCTTGTGAGCTGAAAAGTTTAGACTTTCAAGTATTTTGTTTTTTCATTAAGAAAATGGTTTTTGTTTATTTTTTTTAAATATTTTATTTATTTATTGACAGAGACACAGTGAGAGAGGGAAGAGAAGCAGGGGGAGTGGGAGAGGGACAAACAGGCTTCCCCTTTAGCAGAGAGCCCAATGAAAGGCTCGATCCCAGGACCCTGGGATCATGACCAAAGCCAAAGGCAGATGCTTAACAACTGAACCACCCAGGTGCCCCAAGAAAATGGTTTTTGAATATGCTTTTTTTTAAGATTTTATTGTTAGGTAATCCCTACACCCAACATGAGGCTCAAACTCACAACCCTGAGATCAAGGGTCACATGCTCTACTGACTGAGCCAGCCAAGTATCCCTGAATATGCTTTCAACTTTACAGTTGAATAACAAAATATTCACTATTATAATACAGCAGAAATCTAAAGGAAAATGAGGAGCCATTCCAAATTCTTCAGCAAGTATTATACACAATCATGCACACATGCTTCCACTCATTTCTCCAACCCACCAAATGCTAGGAAAGGTGTTTTTTTTGTTTTTTTTTTTTTTGTTTTTTTTTTTTTGTTTTTTTAAAAGACATAGCCTACAAGGATAGGGAGAATGAAAGATAATATTAAAGTAATAAAAGTTGTGAATCTAGAAAGCAGGTGAAAGACTGATCACTGAATTAGCAGATCCCAGAAAACTGAATCATAAGTCCCCCATGGGGGGAATCTATGAACTAATATGAACTATAAAAGTAATCTCCAAGCTGAAGAAGACATACAAATGGCTAACAGACACATGAAAAAATGTTCATCATCATTAAGATCAGGGAAATTCAAATCAAAACTACATGGAGATACCACCTTACACCAGTTAGAATGGCAAAAATGGATAGGGAAAGAAACAACAAATGTTGGAGAGGTTGTGGAGAAAGGGGAACCCTCTTACACTGTTGGTGGGAATGCAAGTTGGTACAGCCACTTTGGAAAACAGTGTGGAGCTTCCTCAAAAATTTAAAAATAGAGCTACCCTATGACCCAGCAATTGCATTCCTGGGTATTTACCCCAAAGACACAGATGTAGTGAAAAGAAGGGCCATATGCACCCCAATGTTCATAGCAGCAACGTCCACAATAGCCAAACTGTGGAAAGAGCCGAGATGCCCTTCAACAGATGAATGGATAGAAGAAGGTGTGGTCAATATATGCAATGGAATATTACTCAGCCATCAAAAAGGACGAATACCCAACTTTTCCATCAACATGGATGGGACTGGAGGAGATTATGCTAAGTGAAATAAGTCAAGCAGAGAAAGTCAATTATCATATGGTTTCACTTATTTGTGGAACATAAGGAATAGCATGGAGGACATTAGGAGAAGGAAGGGAAAAATGAAAGGGGAGAAATCGGAGGGAGAGATGAACCATGAAAGACCATGGACTCTGAGAAACAAACAGGGTTTTAGAGGGGAGGGGGGTGGGGGAATGGGTTGGCCCCGTGATGGGTATTAAGGAGGGCACGTACTGCATGGAGCACTGGGTGTTATACAAAAACAATGGATCGTGGATCACCACATCAAAAACTAATCATGTATTGTATGGTGACTAACATAACATAATAAAATAAAAAAATTTTTTAAAAAGTAATCTCCAAGGATGCAAGTATGCATGGCAACTAGTATTTCTGGAACTTTTAATGAGGGGGGAAGGGGCAGTGAGGACAGTAAAATTAGAAAAATTATTTTAAAAATCAGCTTAAGAACAAGTCAAATCTCTAGATCTTCTCCCCAGGTCACACACCCAAAAAATTAGCCCACCCTCACCCTAGAAAAAAAAGCCTAGAAGTTTATTCTCTGTAGTAAAATTTTCAAAATTTCTAAGGCAAATGATCTCTAACTTAGATTTCTATACCCAGCCAAACTAAGTATAAAACTAAAGGCTAGAAATAAGACATTTTTAGACATGTCTCTAAAATCTTCCTTCCATGAACTCTTTCTTAGCAAGCTATTGTTTTGTTCCACCAAAATGAAGGACTAAACAAATTGAAAAGAAGATGTGGGACCCAGAAAGCAAGAGATACAATTACTTTTAAAATGAAGATGTTTATTTCTCTCCCCCGTAACAGTCTTAAGTAGGGGGAGGATGGCTGCTGCTGGGCTCTGTGGTGCCATTCAGAGACCCAAATTATGCACCCCCCCCATTCATAGTTGTTATTTCAGGGCCAAAGCTGGGTCACAGTCATACCAGTTTTCCAAGTCTTGGGAAGAGGAAAGAAAACTCAGGGGAGCATGGGTACAATGTTTGAAGGCCCAAGCAATGAAGTGACATATATCACTTCTGTTCTACTCTGTCACTCACATGGGCACGTTTCCCTGCAAAGAGCCACAGGGAAATTTAGTCTCTGGCTGGGCAGCCACATGCCTATCATGCTTTACCAGAAAAGAAGGGGAAAATGGGAAGAATTGATTTTGGTAGCATTTTGAGACCAAGAGCAATTGTCTAAGACTGTACATTCCAACAGTGAGTTCAGGAACATCACTACTCCAAGAAGGCCAGATGGGAACAGAGACCAGTAAGAACACGGAAGATGTCACATAAAGCCAAGCACAGAGTCTGCTTGTGATTCTGTTCCTCCCCCTGATGCACACGTTCTCTCTACCTCTCTCTCTCAAATAAATAAATATTTAAAAGAATTTTTTTTAAATTAAAAATAAACATGCTACCACAAATACGTCTGTTTGCACACATACCTATGTGTGTCAGTACATTTGTCAGATTTGTTTCTTTTGGATCACATCTTAGCAGTGAAACTGCTGAAATGAAGGGAATATGCTTTTTTTAAGGTGGATATCCCTTGCTAAACTCTCTCCGATAAGGTTGTCCCAACTTACGATTCCACAGTAGTGTACTGGAGTACTAAGCTGTCCCATTCTAAGTGTTGGAAATGCCTTAAATACTTCACAGGAAAGTCTTATCCTGAAATGGCCCACTAGAAAATTCTGTTTTCATTGTGCATCAGGTACATGGAATACGGATCTAAATTGAGAAACTAGTAGGGAAGTGTTAAGCTCAGGAATGAGTAATAACTCATTTCTAATCACTTAATGAGATGTTCTGTGATTGGTGCAGTAGAAAAAATACCTAATTGAGACCCAGAGTCACTACACTCAATAGCTACTTCTAGTACTAGGAGCTGTGTGACGTTAATAAATCACTCAACCTCTCTGGGTTTCAGTGTCTTTGTCCGTAACAGAAACGGGGCTGGAGTTGAATTTATGAATTTCTTGTCCCATAAAGTATCAGAAATCTTAATGATAATAAATGTTACAATTTTCATTTGAGTCAGGGACCCTCGCCTAAGTACTAAGCCACGCATGATTGCAACAGAAAACTCAAAGGAGACGAAATGTTTCATTTTGTACTGTCACCAAAATAATCTCACTGGAAACCTCATTAAGGATTCCCCTATGCAAGATAGCAACCACTGGCTTAAATTCAGATGGATGGCGGTACCTAATGTAAAATTTTCAGCATCATTTCACTTAAATTCAAAATTCAAATTCAACAAACATTTATTGTGCCAGAAGCTATTCCATGTGAAGAATATAAAATAGTGACCCTGTCCTAAAGAAGCTGACAACATAGTTAAGTCATTTACTCACAGTAGGGTTTTCAACCTAGAATTGTTTCTATTTAAATAATAGGAGAGAATACTAAGACTAAGAAATGCCAAAATTAAATTTCCAAACTAACCTCAAGTTTGAGGCTCACTTTTAGCAGTTACATGCAGATTTTTCTTCATATTTAATATATTTCACGTATTTTGTAAATAAATGATGTTAATAGATTTGAGCTGTGTGTGTTGTGTGTGTATATATAATCACTAATAACTTACACTAATTCAGTATCAAAATTAACTATTTATACATTTAATAATGCTTGAGTCAAAGTTTCAAAATTAACAGAGAAATATGATCGACATTAGAAGAGTAACATGTTATAAAATACAATTACTTAATTTTAAAAATTAACTCCATATAATTAACTAATACACTAATTAAGCAATATGTAATTAAGTTATAGTCCCTGCCACCTAGTCATTTAATCATAAAAGCAAAGCATCTTTTATAAACAAATAAAATAAATATGAAATCTATTAATTAAATGTGTGGTTGGAGCTAAGAATAAGCATTAAGAATAAAAATTATCTATTTCCACAATCTGTGTAATCAGAAAGCAGGTCTTGTGATCCAGTGCATAATTATTATATTTAGCTTAGAGTGGTTGGTATGGTGTGTGGCTCAGTCCCTTAGTTTGGATGCTGGTCTGCCACATACCAACGACTTAACTTTATTTGTTCATCAGTAAAATGAGGACAATAATGGTGCCTACTTCATCTTGTTGTTTTCAGAATTAAATGAGATAATGCACAGATAGTGCTTAACATAACCCTGGACGCCTGGAAAATCCTAGGGCACGATTACTATCTAGTCAGTTTGGGAAATTGTCAGCTTCATGCATAATTGATATCAAACAGAATTCTGTACACACGTATCCTTATAACCTAGCTCATCTCTGTGATTGGTAGGTAAACTAGAAAAATGGAAGTGCAGGAGTATTATTATTTGGGTAAAGGTCTATAAAGTCCTGTCCTCTGGCAAATTCCTCCTTTCTGTTCAAGGGAATTGAGGTACTGCTACTGAAATTTTCACCCACTCCCACTTGCAAGCCACTTTGGCAAACTACAATGTGATGACTGCCGGCTCACGTCTCCAAAAGAGAAGGGACATAGATGGTTGCTTTGAGGGGAGAAAACAGAAGAATTACTCTGGCTAATGTCAAGTGAAGAAAATCCACTGGAAGGAGATCAGGAACGGGAAGACTGTAGAACCAGGTTTGGGAGCAGGTGGCAACAGAGGCAACTCTGGAGGGTGGAAGCAAGTTCACCAGGACCTCCCTCACTACAGGAATCTCCTAGTCAGAAGCCTCTAGCAAGGATGGTTTTAAGCCTCTCCCATTTGTTTGCAAGGTTTAGGACACATGCCCCGGCCTGTGTGTACTGGGACAGAGAAAAGAAAGATGGGTCCCTTTGGACTGTGCTGGCAGGATACCAGTCCCAGAACATAGCAACAGGTGCTGTGAGAATTGTGAATGGATGCTGGACAACCTCACAACATGGGGCGGTCACAGTCAAATTCATGAGGAATCCATGGAACTTCATGAACATAAAATATAATTGTATTCAGGTCACTGTGGGGGGAGGGAAAGTGTAAGCTCCTTCCTACCTGGGGAGCTTCAGCAACCACAGTATTTTTTTTAAAGATTTTATTTATTTGGGCAAGAAAGATTGCAGGGGGAAGAGCAGAGGGAGAAGGAGAGAAGAGAATCTCAAGCAGACTCCTCACTGAGCATGAAACCTGACATGAGGCTCGATCCCATGACCCTGAGATCATCATCTGAGCCAAAATCAAGAGTCGGTCGCTTAACCAACTGAGCCACACAGACACCCCTCAGTAACCTCAATCTTTTGAAGGATTCATAACCTGGGAAAGGATACATAAAACCAAAAGACATTATAAACCTGCAGAGCTACAGTATTGTTGAGGATTGAATAATACCATGTCTGTGAAAATCGTTCATAAAACACAGCCCACTCTGCAAATGCAAAGTGATATATCAGTCTCACTAGATATGTATTAGAAAGGTAGACACCATGAGGGTACCAGCTGGCTCGGTCAGTGGAGCTTGCCACTGCCCATCTCAGGGTCATGAGTTTGAGCCCCACATTAGATATAGAGATTACTTAAAAAGAAAAAATCTTTAAAAAAAAGAAAGAAAAGTAGATACCATATTTACATACAATTTATATACAAGAAGAGGAAAGACTTCTCTTCCCTCAACCATAGTTCCCCTATCAACTCTCTTGTCTTTTGGGGCACCTGGGTGGTTCAGTTGGTTAAGTGTCTGCCTTCAGCTCAAGTCATGATTCCAGCGTCTTGGGATCAAACCCTGAGCAGGGAGTCTGCTTCTCTCTCTCTCCCTCTGCTGCTTCCCCAGCTTGTGTGCTCTCTCTCTCTCTCGTCAAATAAATAAATAAAATCTTTAAAAAAATCTCTTGTCTTTAATTTTTTTAAGATTTATTTATTTATTTTTAAAGATTCTGTTTATTTTTGAGAAAGAGAGAGAGCGCATGAGTGAGGGAAAGAGGGGCAGAGGGAGAAGCAGACTCCCTGCTGAGTGGGGAGCCCGATGCAGAACTCAATCCCAGGACCCCGAGATCATGACCTGAGTCTAAGGCAGACACTTAACTGACTGAGCCAGGCACCCTTATTTATTTTAGAGAGGGAGAGAGAGAGAACATGAGGTGGGTGAGGGGCAGAGGGAGAGGGAGAGAGAAAATCTCAAGCAGACTCCCTGCTGAGTGCAGAGCCTGATGCAGGGCTCGATCTCATGACCCTGAAATCACCACCTGAGCTGAAACCAAGAGTCGAGACTTAACCGACCGTGCCACCCAGGTGTCCCAGTTCTTGTCTCTTTTAACAATATCATGCTTTAATCACAGCAATAATAAGAGTTTTAAAGAATTTTTTTAATCTTCAGAATTTTAAGAAATTGTAGTTAGAAAAAATACATATACTCAGGGTATGTTAAATACACAAGCACACACACACACACCGGCCCCATTTTATAAACCTACCCATAAAAAATCTTACAGCTTTAATTGGTAATGTTCAGGTATCACAAAGAAGGAACCTCAGAATGGGAAACGCTTTCCAATGAGGCCTATCTCTGCAGCTGCAGTCATATAGGAATTCAGGGGATGTTCTGACATTAGTATTAGGAGGACTAATTTGTTTGCATCTGCTAAATTTACAGTGCTTAACTTTTCAACACCAAGACTGTCAAATTTCCAGGAAATGTTTTATTCTCTCAGTTTCCTTTGTCTGCAAAATGAAGCTATCACTGAAATATTTCCAGGGAAATCTCAGTGGAGATCTTTATAGACAAAGGGGTAATTGCATAGATGGAATGAATTGGCTCTAAGACTCTGTACATGTAGAAAGGCAAATAATATTCTGATGATACTGAGGTTAGCAAATTTGGGGTTTGAGAGGTAAGAGGCACAGAGCAATATAGATGCCTAATAGTGACAAAGCAAGCAAAGGAAGTTTTAAGGAGAAAAAAGCAAGTTAAAAGATACCTTTTCTACACGCGGTTCAAAAAACTATACATTTTACTAAATGTTAAAGAATCCCAATTATACTAAAGTTCTGTAAAATGGAGACAAAAACAAATCCTATTCATTTTCTTAATAATGTCTTTTGATAAATAGAACTTATACTTTGATGAAGTAGTTTATCTTTTTTATATTTAATATTTATCTTTTTTAAAATGCCTTTAAATTCTGGTAAATATTTGCCTACCCCTTATGCTTAAAGGTAGTCTCTTGTTTTTCCGGAAGTTTACTATGATTGCTTGTATTTTGAGTCCATGGTCCATCTGGAATTATAGTTTGCATGTGGCATAAGGTAAGTACTGTATTTTTCACTTGCCTATCCAATTGTTCCAGAATCATTTATGGAAAATATTCTCCTTTTCTTCACTGAATTGCTTTGTGTCCCTGTTGAAAATTAACTGACTATATATGAATGGGGCCATTTCTGGACTCTGTTTTATTAGTCTATTTGTCCTACCTTATACCAGACAACACTGCTTAATTATTATAATTTTACAGTGAGTCTTGAAATCAAATGCTGAAGGGGCGCCTGGGTGGCTCAGTCGTTAAGCGGCTGCCTTCGGCTCAGGTCATGGTCCCAGGGTCCTGGGATTGAGCCCCGCATCGGGCTCCCTGCTCGGCGGGGAGCCAGCTTCTCCCTCTCCCACTCCCCCTGCTTGTGTTCCTGCTCTCGCTGTGTCTCTCTCTGTCAAATAAAGAAATAATCTTTAAAAAAAAAAAAAAAGGAGAAATCAAATGCTGAAAGTCCTCCCACTGTATTCTTCTTCTACAGAATGTTCTTGGCTATTCTAGGTTCTTTGCATTTCTATGTAAATTTCAGAGTCAGCATGTCTTGGGCACCTGGATGGCTCAGTTGGTTAAGCGTTGCACTCAGCTCAGGTCATGATTCCAGCATCCTAGGATCAAGCCCGGCGGTGGGCTCCCTGCTCAGTGGGGAGTCTGCTTCTCCCTGCCTCAGCCCTTGTGCTCTTGCTCTCTGTTCTCTCTCTCTCTCCCTCCCTCTCAAATAAATAAATAAAATCTTAAAAAAAAAAAAAGAATTAGCATGTCAATTTCCTTACAAAAGAAAGAAAGAAAGCCAGTCTAGAACAGAGCTAGCACATCTACTCTAAACAGTCTACCTCTGGACTTACCCAGGAGGCAGAAATAAAATGTATCTTATTTAAGCCACTCTCATTTTGGATGTCTTTCATTGAAAGCCAAACTTAATCCTAATTGATACAAGCTTTGATTGGCTCTAATGGACCACTTGCTAAGCCCTGGACCAATCACGATGGCCAAGGAAGTAGGATGGAGGCAGCTCCACCTGAGCCCCAAGAACCGACTCTAGAGAAGAGCTGGCTTCCCAGGAGAATCAAGGCAGAAGCTAGAACTAGCCGAACTTAAAAGGAAAAGGGTTCAGTAATGCAGCATATATCTACCATCCCACCAGCATAGCCCCCAAACTAAACAGGCTGGAGGATACATATGCTTTGATTTATTTTGGGTTTATGCTATCATTTTTTGGAAAAAAAAAGTTTATTTGTTTTAAAATGTACATCTAGCCATCCAGTTGCTTATACAATCTTAAATAGAAACAACCACATCCAAAGCAAAGCATATAAAAGAGACATGTAGTGATCCCAGGGATCCCCGAGCATGGTCTGCTGAAGAACTGGCAAGCCAACTCAGCTTTCGGAGAAGCCAGAGGTCAATCTTATGATGACGAACTATTGCACCTGCCATATGAGGGAGTCTCAAAAGGTACTTTGTTTGTTTCTGCTTATTTTAACTTGATTTGCACTAACCAAACAACAAGCTTAAACCAAAATAGAAGGGGACATGGTTTCAGATTGGGAAGTCACTACCGGAAACTTAATTTAAAAAGTCAGATGCTTGAGGGGATGACCTCTGCCAAATGTTTTCTGGAAACCCAGATGAAGTTAGGAAACACGGATGTGGCAGATGCACAAACCCCAGAGCAAAACCCAGGCCAGTCTCCCTATTAATGCCTGACAACACCACATGGGCTTCATAATTGGAACGAGATGTTGAGAGATGACTTAAGTCATCCAGTTGGCAGAAGATCTAAATTCCTTGGAAATGTCTCCCAGCCTGGGTTGAACTCCCTGCTCTGAGCTAGCGGGCCGATCTTCGCTGTTCAGGGCTGTGGAGGAGAATGAGAGACGTCTCATCCCATGAGCTGCCTAACCACATTTCAGGTGGATGGTTGGTTGTGGCGTTCTGAGGATTACTCCCTCTTTCTCCTGTGCCCACCCCAATGCCATCACATCACAGTCTGAATCATGCCTTCCCAAGGATACAGCCAGAAAGAAACTTATAGAGGTCAATAGCACACAAACCTCCTCATTTCCAGATGAACAAACTTGCAGATAAGCTCTGTAGAAATTTTATTTCTGATGTGAGAGTATTTCCTTGCCCTTGAACAAGAAACATTTCTGTTTTGTGTTTACCTTGTTTCTCTCCCATGGTTCATTTTGTTTCTTCTTCTTCTGGAATCATCTACCGCAAAGTTCTCCCTCTTTGTCAACCAACCAAATGTACTGAACTCTAAAACAAAAGAAATGGAAGAACAAAGGCAGACTTCCAGTGTTGAAGTGTGTGGAGGACATGATTGTGTATTTAATTTAAAGCAATTGATCTGAAGCATTATCATCAACCTGATGGTACTGTTTTAACTAAAAACCCGTCTTTCTACAATGTTGTGTCAGACAGATTATGAATGGAATTAAATGGATGCAATCCCAGGCTTCATATTTACAATACCATGCAGCTTGCTGGAGGTAGGTCGATAGCAAAGACTGTTCTTCATAAGCATCACCCATGTCTTCGTAGATCTCAGGTGTAGGTAGATCCATAAGCACCTTGGTAGACTTGTCAGGCAGTCACAAGCCCAAGAGGGCATCCTGGACTAAGGATAGAGACCACCCTGCCTTCACATGGCCCATATCACCCCGTAACATGGTGCTCTTAGAGACTTCCCTTACTTTATGAGCTCAGAGTCAAGTCATTACCCACTACTAGCAAGGGAATAAGACTTCATGGAATACCATTTTGTACTTCATCTTCCTTTCCTTCTTGTTTTATTTGCTTCTAATTTATTTTATTTAGCAATATAATTTACATTTTCGTTAATCACTTTGCGTCCTTTACAAGGTAAGGTATGATGTTTTATGTTATATTAATTATACTATATCAAGTTATACTACTATGTGTGCATATAAATTTGGAAGTATCCCAGAAAGTGATACTTTAAATCTCTCTCCTGCCTATTTAGAGCCTGTGTGATCTAAGATGAGTTATTTAATGTCTCTGAAATTCAGTGAACTAGAAATGAGAATATCTACCTCAGAAAAGGTTGTCAGTACTCTAGTTAGCATAGACAAAATACCTTGCACATCGCCTGGCACTGAGTAATCACCCATGTATCATTGAATATACTTATTTATGAAGCTGGTTGTCCACAAAGTGCTTACGGGTGACCCTATCTTCTAAACAGGATTGAGCAGAAGCAAGAAAAGCAAATGCAACAAGCAAGACTACATCAAACTAAAAAGTTTCTGCACAACAAAAGAAACCATCAGGGCGCCTGGGTGGCTCAGATGGCTAAGCGTCTGCCTTTGGCTCAGGTCATGATCTCAGGGTCCTGGGATCGAGTCCCGCATCGGGCTCCCTGCTCCTTGGGAGCCTGCTTCTCCCTCTGCCTCTCTCTCTCTGTCTCTAATGAATAAATAAATAAAATCTTTAAAAAAAAAAAAAAGAAAGAAACCATCAATAAAATGAAAAGGGAACCTATACAATGGGGGAAGTATTTGCAAACTATATATCTGATACCCCGGTAATATTCAAAATCTATAAAGAATCTATACAGCTCAATAACAACAACAGCAACCAAAAAACCAATCCAATTTTAAAAATGGGCAGAGGAACTGAATAGACACTTTTCCAAAGACACCCAAATGGCTAATAGGTATACGAAGAGGTGCTCTACACCATTCATCATCCGGGAAGTGAAAATCAAAACCACAGTGAAATGTCACCTCACACCTGTTAGAATGGTTAAGCTCAAGAAGACACGAGATAACAAGTGTTGGTAAGGACGTGGAGAAAATGGAACATGCGTGGACTGTTGGTGGGAAACGTACATCGGTGCAGCCACTATGGAAATCAGTATGGTGGTTCCTCAAAAAACTAAAAATAGAACTACCATATGATCCAGCAATCTCACCTCTGGGTATATACCCAAAGGAAATGAAAGCAGGATCTCCAAGAGACACCTACACTCTGATGCTCATTGCAGTGTTATTCACAATGGCCAGGATATGGAGACAATCTAAGTGTTTATCAATAAGTGAATGGATACAGCTCTGATATGTATATATACAACGGAATATATAATATATGTATATATATTATATATATACAATGCAATATATACACATACAAAGGAATACAGTGAAATATATATATATACACATACACACACACACACACACAATGGAATATTATTCTGCCATGAGAAAAAAGGAAATCCTGCCATTTGAGACAACACGGATGGACCTTGAAGGGATTATGCTAAGTGAGATAAATCAGATAGAAAAAGACAAATACTGTATGATATCACTTACATGTGAAATCTGAAAAACAAAACTAGCTCATAGAGACAGAGAGTAGAATGGTGGTTACTAGGGGCTGGGAGGTAAGGGAAATGGGGAGATGCTGGTCACAGGGTACAAACTTGTGGTTAGAAGAGGAATAAGTTCTGGAGATCTAATGTACAGCATTGTAATTATAGTTAACAATACTGTATTATGTATTTCAAAATTGCTAAGAAACTGGATTCTTAAGGGTCCTTACAAGAGAAATGATAATTATGTGATGTAATACAGATGTTAGCTAATGCGGTGGTGGTAATCATGTTGCTTGATTATCTATATATATATATTACACAATTATATATATAATTGTGTAAATGTATCAAATCAACATGCTGTACACCTTAAGCTTACAGAATGCTTAATAATAATAATAAATAAACAGATTGAGCATTTCCTGCCAAGTTAACAAGGCGGAATCTAACCCCATCAGTACTATACATCTTCCCCATCCTAATGCAAAATTACCAGCTACAACCTTCCCTAAGGGGTCATCTTGAGACAGAAAGCGAAGGCAACAGGAGAAGCAGAGGAGCGAGGAAGACTCCTTGGATTAATCAAAAGAATACCCGGGGCGCCTGGGTGGCTCAGTCGTTGAGCATCTGCCTTTGGCTCAGGTCATGATCCCGGGGTCCTGGGATCGAGCCCCGCATCAAGCCCCGCATCGGGCTCCCTGCTCAGCGGGAAGCCTGCTTCTCCCTCTCCCACTCCCCCTGCTTGTGTTCCCTCTCTCGCTGTGTCTCTCTCTGTCAAATAAATAAAATCTAAAAAAAAAAAGAATACACAACAGTAACCAAGGCAAAGGGGGCCATACCATGACTGGCTCCCTACTTGCCCAGTCACTAGCCAGTGGGTCTCAGTATCAACTGGCAACTGGTAAGAAACGCCGATCAGAGTCTCTTACTGTGGAACTCAGAAGTCTGTGATTTAACAGCTCTCCAGGTGATTCTCATGCACACCAAAGTTGGAGAAGTACTTCCAGAAAATGCGAACGATAGAAGGTAGCCGTGGCCTTCAGCCAGTCCAGATGGAAGAAGCCAGTGACCCATAAGCCACATCTCGCCTCCAGGATTCTCCGCCTGGAACTGCAAAATAATATTTGAAATGGCCACTTTCACAATTTGAAAGTTGGCATTACTAGGTTATCTTGAAAAATCAAAAGCTGTGATCAAACTAAATCTGCATTTCCACAAGGCCACAGTTAACAAGGGTCAAAGAGTGGCACCCCTCTTTAGAATAGTCTGGGCCCTCCATTTTGCCATGGTCCCCATGAGTCCCAATTATCATGGGTCCCCACAACCCATGAAGAGACCCCGTCAGGCTCCCATGTGCATTTGGAATGACCAGTCCGGAGTTGGTTCAACTCCTCCATCCCCCATTCAGAGAAGTAAAACTTGTGTCAGAGAGTTTAGGAAAAATCAGCCAGCAATTTAGGAACAGAATAATGTCTTATATAAATGGTAACTGTTGTTACAATATCATGTATTAAAAGAAAAAATAATTTGAACCAGAACCCTGGCTTGGGGATACCCTCCATTTTATGGTTCTGCATCTGCTTCCCTTGTGAGTGGCCTTGATATTTATTTTCATGAGATTTCTCCCACATCAGAATGTTGTTTGGGAAAGGGAGACACAGAGTGATTTACTGAGTTTCACAGGAAACAAACCAAAAAGCAAACAATTTTGCTCTTATGTGGACTTGTTTTGGTATCACCTAGTCAAAGTGTCTCATTTCTTTTTTTTTTTAAGATTTCAATTATTTATTTGTTTATTTATTTATTTATTTGAAAAAGAGAGAGCACGAGTTGGGGGGGGGTGGGCAGAGGGAGAGGGAGAAGCAGACTCTCTGCTGAGCAGGGAGCCCAATGCGGGGCTCGATCCCAGGACCCTGGGCCCAGGACCTGAGCTGAAGGCAGACACTTTACCAACTGAGCCACCCAGGCGTCCCCAAAGGGTCTCATTTCTAACAAATACCAGAAATTACACTTGCAAATGGCGTGCTTGTGTTTGCGCTGGAAGACATGTCTCACGTATTTGTATGACATGGATATTTAAAGTTTCTCAGGTGATTCCATTTCACGCAACCAGGTTTAAGAAACACTGATCCGTTCCACCCCAGTATAATCCAATTATCCTCTCTCTGCCACCCCTGACAGATGGGATGGTCATTAAAAATGATTTTAAGCCAATCGAATTATTGGAAAGTTCTTTCTTACACTGAGGTGAAATCCACTACCTGCAATGCCTGTTTTCTACCTGATTCCCTTTGAAAACTCTTTTAGGACATTTTGCACATCCCACCCCAACAGTTTCTCCACTGATTTTTATTTTGTTTCTGAACTGAGATCCATTAAGGCCATCATCCTTAGGAGCAATGATGAGATTAGTCTTTTATGAATATCTTATTCTGTGTCAGACACAGAGCTAGGAACTTTGGATCCCTTCTCACATTCTCAACACCACAGAGAGTGAATTCTATTACCCAATCTTTCGCAGGCAAAGCCAGAACTGGGTCCAAGGCAGTTGTGCTAGTCAAAGGTATGTTGGCCTGGCACCATTTGGCAACCAGATCTGGGCACAAAACTTTTTAAACTGGGAGCTTCCTGGTCTAGAACACTATATTTCCAGGTTTAAAGTTAATGAGCATATCACTGCATAATTTGTTTTAAACTCAGCCTCAGGGGCACCTGGGGACTCAGTCAGTTAAGTGTCTGCCTTGGGCTCAAGTCGTGATCTCAGGGTCCTGGGATCAGCCCCAAGTCAGGCTCCCAGCTCAGTGGGGAGTCCGCTTCTCCCTCTCTCTGCCTCCACCCCCATTCATGCACTCTCTTGCTCTCTCAAACAAATAAATAAAATCTTTTAAAAAATAAACAAATAAACCCAGCCTCATATCTGACTGGTGGGATGACGAACTGGGGAAGATGCCAGCATCACACTGCCAAATGCATGATCCATCACTGTGTCCACCCGTAAGTGCCAGGGCATTGGAAATGAGCTTGTCAGGCCCTTAAACAAAAGACTGGAGTCCTGACAGAATAGGGAAAAGGACAGCATCGTTTTCATTGATGAGGAGACTTCATGAGGGGTTGGGACTATATGTAAGTTTTGACCATTAAATATAGGCTGTATATGGGAATGTGAAAAACAGGGTGGGGGTGGGGGAAGAGCCTAGATTGTTTTGTTTGCCTTTCAGTTTGGGGTTTGGTTTGTTTTATTTTTGCTGGCCCCTGTACTCCCTGTATTCCTCCTCCATCTTCCATTTAAAAATAATCAACCAATGAGGGGCACCTGGCTGGCTCAGTTGGTAGAGCATGCAATTCTTGATCTCACGGTCATGAGTTTGAGCCCCATGTTGTGTGTGGAGACTACTTAAACATAAAATCTTTTAAAAATAATAATAGTAATAAATAAATAAATAAATGAAAATTTAAATTTTTTTGGAGAGAGAGAGAGAGAACAGGTTCCACGCTCAGCATGGAGCCTGACACTGGGCTCTGTCTCAAGACCCTGAGATCATGACCTGCACCGAAATCAAGAGTCGGACATTTAACTGACTGAGCCAACCAGGCTCCCCTGAAAATTTAATTTAAAAAAGAACTGTAGCCTATAATTCCAGTGAATGCCCCCCAAAATAAAGAATATACACTACAGAGTGGTCTGGCATGCTCTGCTAACATTCTTCTTCTTTCCGCATCTTACACAGGAGACATCATGAAACCCATGCATTCCAAATATGTGCTTGGCATTTCTGTGTCTTTGTCACAGAGTGATGAGTTCATTTCCGAGGCCTCCCAGACTTCATTTAGGATTTTATTCTATGGTTACTGCATCTTTGCAGACAATCATTTTACTGGAAATGCGTTTATAAGATGTGACTTTTTAGCCATTTACAGAGTGGAGTCAAGTGTGTTCAACAATTACTTACCTTACATTGTAGATACGGGTTCAAATTCTGTTGGCTGTTCCAACAGAAACAAAAGAAAAGTAAGTGTGAACTCCAATATATGTTTTTATTTTCAAACAGCTTCAGCAAGTTGAGTCTTTTCTAATTGAAAGTTACTTGGTGTAACTATGCAACTTCAAGAACGATAGCAAAGTCAGTTTGCAATCACTTAGTTATTTCAAGTTTTGCCACTCCGCCGTTATTAAATTAATTCACCCTCTAATAAAAATAATTCCTAATGTTGAGAAAATACAGATAAGTAGAGAGAAGCTTTATTAAGATCATCAGTATTAAAACTAAATCCTTTTTTTCTCATTAAAGAAGATACAGTCAATTTAATTAATTCACATTAATCCCTAGTTGACATTAAATTAATCTAAAAATCTACACTCATATAGATTATTAACACGGAGCCATAAAAAATGTTTAAAATGATTAATATATAAAAGAAACACAGTTCTAAAGATTCACGTGATTGTATTTTAAGATGTTCTATAGGGGCACCTGGCTGGCTCAGTCTGTGGAGCGTGAAACTCTTGATTTTGGGGTTGTGAGTTCGAGCCCCTCGTTGGGTGTGGAGATGACTTTAAAAAAATACAATCTAAAAAATAAATAAAATAAAATGTTCTATAGGTGAACTAATCTTCTGAGGCCACTTTTTCGGTTTATCAAATACTTGTGATTTAGAAAAATAAGAAATCAAAGAAGTATCTTTTCTAAAGAAAAAAAAGTAGAAAATTTTACTAAGATATTGATCTAGGATTGATAATTCCTTCTAAATTAACTGACAGTGATCACACTATAAAACTTGAGCCCCAAATGATCTTCATACTTACATTATTTAAATTCTTTTTTTTTTTTAAGATTTTATTTATTTGACAGAGAGAGACACAGCAAGAGAGGGAACACAAGCAGGGGGAGTGGGAGAGGGAGAAGCAGGCCTCCTGCAGAGCAGGGAGCCCAATGCGGGGCTCGATCCCAGGACCCGGGGATCATGACCCGAGCCGAAGGCAGACGCTTAACGACTGAGCCACCCAGGCGCCCCATCATTTAAATTCTTATTTTGAGAGACAGCTCTATTTTCTGAAGATTGTTGATATTTTATTCCTTTACTTTTTCTAGAAAAGAAAAATTATTATAAGGCAATCAATAGTTCACCTCCAGCACTTTCACATCATTCTAGATTGTAAAGCCATTTTATTTTAAAATATCTTTATGTATGAACTTATTTTAATTGGATTTTTAGAACTGACCTCTAATTATGAGTAGATATCAGGTGGCATATTTTTATTCTGGCTTTATGTATCTGTTTTCAGGCTATAGATCACTTAACAAAGAATGTCATCATGTATGTTTAACACTAATTTCAGATTGAGTTCTCATCCCAAGTCCATGCTGATCGGCATTATAAAAGTGTAACTTCAGCTCATGAGCTCCTTCGTATAGAGTTCAAGTCTTCTACCAGAGCAAGACAAGCCAAACAAAATAACTGTCTTTTCAATGTAGACTGACGTAAAGAACTCACCTTTCACATCAAATAACAACAACAAGAAATAGACTTGTATTTTATCCAGCTTTTCAATTTCATGATAAGCTCTAGAGCTAATTAACTTAATAGACTAAAAGATGCCAATTTTCTTTATTTACTTTTTTTGCCTCGATAAACATTAGTGTGCTTGAGTGGACATCTCTATTTTCCTTGGAGTTTTAAAGCTTCCTTTCATGTGGGAGAAAAATGGCTAAATATGTCAGGGTTTATCAAACAGAGCCTTGCTTTTTTGGCTAGTCCCTTTTGCCTTATCTAGCAAACACATTACCCTCTCCATCAAAATGTGGCAGAGCAAACACTGCAGTAGGCCCTCACACATAACCAGAGCTACCTTTAAACAGACTCTGGACTCTTTAAACTCAGCTAGAAAGCTGATTAGGTCCCAGATCTTGCACATTATCTCATTTTTGATAGCTGTGCTATGAAAAAGCAATAAAGAAAAAGCTGTCTAATAAGAAGGCAAGTTAAAGTGTCTGCTTACTTAAGAGCTATACTTAAAAGGAAGGGGGAAAAAAGAACTGTGTAAACTGGTTTAACTATTTGCAAATCTCAAAGGGAGCAACGTTCAAAAAAAGAATTTATATGTGAGTTAAAGAGGAATCAGGATATTTCCTTAAATCTCAACATTCACATACAGGAAACAACTTCGTCATATCTGGGGGAGTTCTCCTATCTTTGTTTAGTACATCATAGGCAACTTTGAAGCTGTTGTTTGTTCCAATATGAGAAAGTCAAAGATCCCTTCCAAGCCTACAAAACAACCACAAAAAGACACATAGAAAGTTATGTATATTTCACTAAAGTTACCTTTCCCTGATCTAAAAGAGTAACTTAATTAAAAGTGAGAAAATATCTAGCCCTGAAGCTGATTTGAAATATCCGAGACTCACTTCTCTTAGCAAGTAGAGCAATGGCAGATAATATTTAGAAGGACATATTTTAGCCATCTTTCCCAACATTTTAGCACATGAGCAAAGTACAATGCTTGTTTTTCTGCATCCGAACCTCACCCAAGTCCAGCTTCTCAGGTCTTTACACATTTCTGGCATATGTGCAGAGTGGAAACAGACTGTCTTACACCATGGAGCAGGTTGAAAAGAAAAGATGTGAGTAGGATGTGGAATGCTGATTTAAAGAGATGAGGGGTGTGGTTCAAAGTGGCAAGGTCAATGTTAACATGTGTAGGAAAACACCGGCTCCTGTCTGGGCTTGTTTGCAAGATTTCGTTGGGAAGTGACATAAAATGAAAACTATTCGTACCTGGGTTCTGTGATCTAACTGTAACAAAAGCAAGTCATATCTGTATCCATGTAGAGTGACTGGGAGGGCGTTGGGGTGGGTGGGACGCCGTTAGCCGCCTTTTAAGGACTCTGGTTTCACTTAGCTCAGATCTTGAGTTACTATCAGGAAAGGCAATAGAGCAACTTAAAAACATAAAGAAAGATATTCCATAGTTGAGGTAATGCTGATTTTATTCCCCACTGAAATGGGCTTTGTCTTAATTTCAAAATTCAACATGTGAAAAAATCAAACAGTGAAATGATATATTTTTCTTTCCTTTTCACATCAAGATCCTAGTTTTTAATCAACATTCTAACATATGAGGAAACATCCCTTTCTGTTAAAACTAAATTGCAACTCAAACAGCTTAGTAGAGGATAGCGCCTACCACAAACAAAAAGAATATCCTAAAACCCGAAGGATGCTAAAATATGCCACGAAGGACTTAGGCACATCCGGTAAAATGAGGATGGGGTGTGTCGGCATCCTTACCCAACGAGGGGCTGAGAAGTCAGACACATAGCTGTTTGCCTTCTTATAGGCTCTTAGTGGAGTTTCCCTGTGATTTGATGCACAGGTCAGTGGCGTGCCAACCACGCCCTGGAGCTGCATTTTACTTTGTTTACAAAGCCGGCGACTTAGTGCCTCTGGGGCATCAGAAGGCAGGGACAAGGACAGTAATCACTTTGCCCCAGGGGCAGTTTTGCGCTCAGCACAGCCCGAGTTTGAGTTGCAATGCCTTAACAGAACCACTCGATATTTAGAGTTGAAGTTGTGGAGTCTAGGCACAACATCCTGGGTGACCGTAACTAAAAGCACTGTCGTCAGTAATAAAATTAATGAGACCCCAATGCATATATGATAATAGCAGATGCCAGTCTAGTAGTAAATATACAGCAGACACAGCTTTAAGAGCTTCATGTGTTAACTCACTCCTTACAGCAACCCCCGCCGGAAGCAGGCACTATTGTAACTTCACTAGATGAGGAAACCAAGGGACAGAGAAATTAAGTAACTTGCCCAGGGCTGCAGAGCTAAGTGGTGGCGGAACTTCAAAGAAGTTCCTTTGTAGATGTGTCTGTGTGTGAATACATATTAAATAGGATAAAAGTGCTCCCCCTGCAAAGAAATGGGGTCCCACCCAATTTATTTGTCTCCCCAGGAGACAACATGTAGAGGTTTTTTTTTTTTTTTTTCATTATTAGGGGTAATATACATTGTATTCTATTCAAGAAACTTGGTGGTGGATGGTTTTTAAAAGGTTTATTTTCAATGCAAACCGATGATTTGTAACACATTTTAGAAAATGGCTGCAAATTGATTCACACGGGTCTCAAAACTCCGTAGCTCCACTAATTAAAATGTGTAGATTTCGTTTGCCACAAATTGGCCTTTTCTCCACCTTGCTTGATTTGCCTTAGCACCCCTTGGCTGACACTCTGTCATAGGTAAATATTTCCTTTGTCAGCCTACCTTTCACTTTTTCTGTGGATATTGTGTCTGTACTTACTTTTGATAATGACTGCTTTTCTCACCAGAAAGATGCATGTCCTGGAGTTCCGCAAATATTTTGGCTTTTGTCACTGAACACCATCTAGGGATAAATAGCAATATCAAGTGATTAAAAAAATTGCTGAACATGATTTTATCAGCAAATACGGTATAACATCGGAGTCTCCCAAACCTGCCCCAAATATAAGGGACACTTAAAAGAAAATATTATCTGGAATGCAGAGTATAGATCACACTTGATTAATCTCCTTACCATCATTATTAAGTACACAATCAAGCCCAAAGATGCATTTTTGTGAATAACAACACTAAAGAAGGAGGGGAAATGAATGAATGAGTGGATGAATGGATGAAAGAGGAAGGAAGTTTTAATTACAAATGTTGCCAATCCTGCCATCACTGGGGTATACAAGATTTTTTTTCCTGCAATGCTAACCTAAGAGCTGTTGAGGAAAAATAACTACTTTAGATGTGCTGACTTATTGTGGGGGGGAGGGGAGTAATTATGCACTTCACATCTTTTTAAAATGCTATGAATCCTCACCCTCTGGTGCAACATTATACCCTTATGCAATTAACCACACTGGTAATGACCTTCCCATCTGATCTAGAGTGACAAAATGAAACTCTGATGGACAGAGATACATAATAGTGCTAGGATTGCCTTTGCGAGCTTTACGAGTCATCCCCAGAGTTTATAAAGGACAAATGTAAAAGTACCAAACACAATAAACAACAGTACCTCTATTACTGAAAAATAGCACACATCTGAAACTTTACCTTTACGCACACATACACAAACACACACACACACACAAAACCACTGCTAACCAGATTAATAGTAATCCAAGAAGATGCACAGAAAAATGTGTTTCATTTTGGAAATATTTTTCAAGCAAAATGAGTCAGTACACATACCCATTTGTACTCTGTTGGTGTTAGTTTTTAAAAAGTCAAGGAGAAAGTTCCCTTCTTCCAGAAATCTCATAGGGAGTAATTATTCATTGGTCCTTCAGTAGGTAGAGCTAATTTCAGAACCGCTAGGATGTGACCAGATTATTCGAATCATTTACTTGAAAAGACCCAAATATTAGGGAAGTTCATGAACAGTTTATACTTGTGGGGGGAAAAAATCTTTCCTCACCCACAGGGTTGGGGGGCTCTTGGGGGGTGGTCATTGAAGACTAGTAAAATCTGCTGCCAAAGGACTTCAGGACCTAATTCCCAACACAACTTCAGGAGACCGTCTGTAAAAAAGAAAGAACCATTTTGTCTGCCTTTCTCCTGCTTCCACATCCCAAAACTGTTACTGAAAGAGAGCAAAGGAGAAGAGAAAGAGATGCCCACACTCTTTGACATTTTCACCACCAACACCACCCACCACCAAGCCATCCCCCCAGTAAGGAAATGTTAGTCCAGCCACACATTAAAATGAATAATCTGATTACACTGGGGGAACCAGGGTAAATAAAGGTGGCGTGCCCTGTAACTATACAAACTGAACCATCTCAGGAGGTATTTAAAATATTTGGGGGTTGCAGGTGGAGAAAGGTTTCTTGGCAGTGGTTGTTCATTGAAATCTCTTACAGGATTTTTTTTTTTTTTTTTTTTTGAAACCTAGTCTGTGATGCAGAACCTGCTGTGCTAAATTATGAACCAAAGGCTTTGGGGTGGGAACAATCAATCAAAATACCTGGGGTAGTGTGTAATGTGCATGCTCTTGTCAGCATGATCAGGCTGCCCCCGAACACAGTCCCTCAGCAGGTTAAATAAATATGATACTATAGACAAACCGACAGGATCACACGGCTGCATCAATCAGCTGTTGATAAAATACAATCTTCCTTTAATACACGCTGGGAAAGTTATTTAACACTTACAAAACCTATATCCATTTCTTGTCCTTTTTTTTTTTTTTTTTTAAGTCTTCTTCCAAAGTGTAACTCTTTTAAAGGGCACGGGGAAGAAGTTGCGCGATCTCAGGTGGACGAAGGGGATTTAATGGGGCCAAAGAAACAGGGAGTCACAGCTGTCTACCCAGGGGGTGGACGAATAACAGCCTCAGGGGTGGAGGAACCGGCCAGAGGGTCCGTGAGAAGGCAAACCACACCTGAAGCTTTGCCACGGATCTTGAAAACCTAGACACCCTGTTGCAACTACTCCTGCAGGGAAGTCATGCAGAAGCAAACCCATGTTATTTCAATTCCGTTCTCCTTTCAGCTCATTTCAGCTCAGCAGTTTGCCGGCATCCGGAGCAGAGGAGGGAAAACTATTACGGATTTACTGAGGGGGGTGAATGGGGGGGGGTGCTGGACAGGAAATCATTTCAAATGGCGGGGGGCTCCAGTGAACTTAGAAAAGTGACTGCAATATAGAGCTGGTGGGAAAGGGGAGATCGCGGATGACTTTACGCGGGTGAAACTTGGGGGGGGGGGCAGGACTCGGGAAAGAGGAAGACAATTGCCTTGAGTTAGCGAGGGTGCAAGCGCGCGTGTGCTTCGTGGCTTCAGAAAAACCCTGTCCCCGAGGAGGACAAACAGGTGAAGGCGCCCGGGGTGGGTGCCAGGACCCTCTGGAGCGCCGGCCCAGGCTGGGCTGTAATTGAAGTCGATGTGCACTTTCACCTCCGGCTGGCGCCCGGCCTCTGCCACACGTTCGCGCGGCCCCAGGTTCACCCCGGGGGCCTCCGGGCTGTCGCGCGTGGACCTGCGACACGGCGCGCGCGGGTGGCTGGGCCCGCTGGGGAGTGGCCGAGCGCCGGGGAGGGCCGCGGCTGCCGGGAGGGGGAGAGCCCCGGGTAAATGCCGACAGGCTATCTCTTAACAAGTGAAGATTACTGTCCCATCTAAAACTAAGCTCCCCTAAGTGCCGTCGCGGCAGCAGAAATACTGGCAGTGAGGAAAGGCGTCGCCTGCCACTCAAAATGCCGATCCTCCCCAGCCTGTTGAAATAACCCGCCCGGGCAGCTCGAGGTGTTGACGGCCACGTTTGTCAGCGCGTCGGGCGGCCCCGGACCCTCCTCGGCGGCGACCCGAGCTCGGAACCAATCCAATCCCGGCATCAGTGGCCGCCGCCCGCGCTGCTCCTCCCTCGGTCACGCACGCCCTCCCCCCCGGGTTTCCGAAGGTTCGCGCCGGCGAGGGTCTGCTCTGGAGAGCCAGGGGCCTGGGGTCCGAGCGACTTAGGTCCCCGGGAACCGCCTCCCCCCTTCCCGCCCCCCCCCCCAATGTCGCACGCAGCCTCGCCCGGGCGGCCCCGGCCTCGTAGGCGCAGAAGGCGACCGATCGAAACCCCACACCAAGCCCGGACCGGGACGACCGACCTGGACCCCCTCCCACCCCGTCCCTTATCGGACGCCCGGCCCAGCCAGCCCCACGTCCAATTCGGAGGCCCGGTCTTCTGGAAGGGAGTCGGGGAGAGATCCCGGTGAGGGAGGGAGGGAGGGAGGGAGGGAGGGAAGGAAGGAAGGAGGAATCCCGCTGCCCTGATAGCGCTTTCAATCCCAGAAACTCGCTTGGGGTTCCCCCCTCCCCCACGGGTGCGGATTCCGCTGGCGGTGGCGGCGACCGGGGCCTCGGGGACTCTAGGAGAAGGCGCTGGAATCCTTGTAACCTTTTTGGAGACTTTGCGCTTTCAAGAGCTCTTTACCTGAAACTGACACCCGCAAGCACTCTCCGGGGACCTGTTGGGCAGATGGAGTGGCAGGGCCAGGCGGGGCCGGTTGGCGAGACACGGGGACATTTGTCATGGGTGACCCGGCGCCTCGGCTTCTGAGCCCACGCCGGCGCGGGGAGGCCCGCGCTAATGTAATAAAGCAAGAGCGACAAGAGGAAAGGCCTCTCTCGCCCCGGGGCCGCCACATGCTCGCTCGGTTTTACTGTCAGGGCTGGTTGAGGCTGTGGTTTCATTTCATATTCCATTAATATTTACAGCAGCTATTGAATTTCGCATTACAAAGTTCACCATACACGCTGCTAATATGAAATTTTAATAGTATTGTGCACATTATGAAAAGTCCCACCATTAAGAGGGGATGTGGGAGGGTCCTAGGGAGAAGTTGCCCTGGGAAGTTATCCTCCACTGAACGCTTGAAACGCTCCCACCCGCCCCCCAAGTCGTTAAATGAATTCATTTGCCATTATTACCATAAAGACGTGAAACGGTGGGCATGTTATCAATATTGAAATCAAAAGTGAGGGAGGGAATAAAGTGGGTAAAAAGCTCGCTGGTTAAACTGAGTTTGCAAAGTTGTGCGTGTCGGTGCTTGGCCCTCACTTACAGAGGTCTCCACTGCTCTACAGATCGCACTCCCTGGGGGGCAAGGAGGCGGGTGAGGAACCGGCGGAAGTTTCCAGGTCCTGTGGTGTTCTGGCTGCAGCGGGTCCTAGGTGGAGGCTCGTGGTGCCGCGGGGGAGGGCGTGCAGGTGTATGAGGCCGCCCTCTCCTCCCGGCTTCCCTCCACTCCTTGCTTTAAGCCCCAGGAGTTCGCAAAGCTGCAGTGCTGGGCTGGCCCTGGGGAGAAAAAAAAATCCCCCAAGAACCGTGAGTATCATCTGTTTGACAACTTCTCGGGACTGGCGCCTTAAGTTCCCGGGAGAAAGATGGTCCTGAGAAACCTGGTTCCTTTTCCAGAGTTGTGCAACCTAGCAGAAAGGGATGAGTGCTAACTTGGAGTGAAAAGGGGAGGAGGGAAAAGGAAGAGAATGAATCTGGCCCAGACTGTTGGAAGCACTAATGCACAAACGCAACCCCAAAGTCCTGCCGCCTAAAGTGGCCCAAAGGGTGTCAAACCCAGAGGCTCCAAGATGGCCACGCTGAGTCCTAGGATAGGGTTTCTCTCAACAGTGGGCTGGAGGCTCATGATCTGACACACAGGAGCGGCCAGGGAGAGCATCCCCTTCCGCAAGGGCTCCCAGGCCAGTGGATTAGGGGCACCCACCTCCTAGTCCTGTCTGAGACCCACCCACTTGAGTGACGCCCTCAAGCCACACTCTGAAATGTGTCCGGCCTTCCCAGTTTGTGCACCTGTAAGAACAGGCAACTTCCTGGAAGACCCAATGAGCCCCCAGACTCCTCTCCCCTCTTGCATTTAACCCTATCCTAGAGGGGATAGTTAAAACAGAAGCGAAATCATACTTTATTTTGTTAGGGGGTGCATATGATGTAATTTCTCTAATCTGCACTAGGCTCTCACACCCCCCTGCCCACCCACCCTCACACCATCCCCTCCCCATGCTCCTGGGGTGTAAATCAATGACACTACTTGGGTGCCACTGTGGTATCTTAATAGGCTTCTATTTCTGCAATGAGAAGGCAATTTCTGAATCTTTAGGTTACTTTTCAGCTACAGGAAAACGACAGTACCAGAAGGTAAAGATGGGTGACATTTCCACGGGAAGATCTGGTGTTGGTTTTTTCCCTGGGTTTTAAAAATTATTACTATTATTATTATTCCCCCAATTTTTTCTGCATCTTTTATTTCTTTACAGCCCCTAAATGTGTCATGCTTTGTCACATCCTCTGTGTGTGTTTTTAGAGAACATTTGAATAAAAGGCTCGATGCCAGGTATTGGTGACACAGTGGGTGGAATTTTCAGCCGTTCCACAAAGAGTTGGCCTCCTCTATTTGCATAAGGTCAGAGTAGTGCTTCTGATAGAACTTTAGCAGCATCTCTGTCTCTTAGCAACACTCTTGCACTCTTGGTCCCTGCATTAAATTGACTGGTCCCTTCCTTTTCTTCCTTTCATTGGGAGGCTTACAATAAAATGTCACCCTTCCAACCTGTGCCTGTCACCCAGTAGGTCATCTGTATCTCCCCCTTCCCCCTCCAGTCCCCCTCCCTTCCCCTCTTCCTCCCCTTTCTCTCCAGTTCCAATTAGACAACGAGATGATTCATTTGGTGGATTCCCAAAACTGTTTCATTTTATTGTGTTAATATTAATACCATTTCTCCCTTTGTTATTATTTTAAAAAGCCCTCGTAAACAGAGGCCCGATAAGGAGCAAATTGCCAGAACCTACCTAACAATGGGCCTGGAAAAGGGGTAATAAGGCGAGTGCAGATAGAGGAAGCAAGGTTTGGGTCAGCCTCCCCACCCATTTAGTTGATGCAAGGTTGAGCGCAGCCTGAAAACCCTCGAAGCACTTGGAATATGCCAGGCGGCCCTCTTGGCTCTGGGATGGGACACAGTGACAGGATCCAGATGCTGATAGGTGGTGTTAATGGAGGGTCACGTTTGGACAATAGTATCCATCACTTGCCTCCTGGCTCTTCTGTCAGATGGGAGTCATTTCTGACTACTCCATCACTCAGATTTGGGATAGATTCAATTATTACCTTCACCCTGGCAACGGGATATAGAAATCTATGCCTAAAGGACAAAATTATTGCTATTATTATTATTACTATTATTACTATTTTGACTACACCTCTCCTCTTGTTCATTTTAAAAGAAGAAGCCCCAAAGTGTTCAAATACCCCTTTCCTGTTTTAGCCTACCAGCAGCTGCCGAGTTACTCAAGCCCACAGGATAATGGGTGCTTAATTAACACAAAGAAACTTTTGTTTGAATGCCTGAATGATTATTGCTGATTTTTATAATATTATCGGTTGCCTAAATTAAATAGGGTCTGGATGTTTTCTAAAGTTTTGGAAGCGCCCAACGCAGGGTCTTGGGGCTACCTTTAAAAGTGCAGAGAACATGTTTCTTCTCTTTTGAGAAGTGTTTGCAACTGGGAGGGCAAAAATACAAGTTGAATTGAAAAGGAGAGGAGGACAGACGAGGAGATGAGGAATAGAGGAGCCCTGGATATGGCCATGGCTCATAAAGTTAAGAACTAATTTCCATCAGGTTAAAGATAAAATTAAAATCCTGAAAAGTTCTTCGTAAAGGGAATGGGAATCAGATGGAAGGGCTCGTGCTGAAGATCCTTTAAATTCTGTCTCTGTGTCCTTGGACGGAGAAATTGAACTCTTTCTTAGAAGAGTGGTTTGTTTTCTGTAACATCCCTGGAGTGGGGCAAATGGGGAGGTAAAACACCCTGCTTTTCCCTGATATTTTCACAGACCCTGGCTTCACTCTTTCCTCTCTTCTTCTAGCTGGCACACCCTGTAATTCTTGCAGTATATTGCTGGATAAATGTGCAGGTAATGGGGTCTGAGAAAAGTAATCAGGGTTAGAAGTCAACTAGCTCCTCTTTAATAATTCACGTGTCATATTTCTTCCACTATGTCAAGTTTGCTAAAGAAGATGGACAGGGGCTGACGGGCAGCCACTTGAGTTTGTTATTCTAAGCCTCAGAAGGGAGGAAAACCATAAGAAGAGATGTCCCCGCTCTTCTTAATGAGGGGGCTAAAGCAGTTCCAACCTTCCTCAGAGTTCTCTATCCCATCTTGCTCGCCCTGCTTTCCAGCTTTTCTCCGAGCTGCCTGGAAGATTTGTAAAGATAGGGGAGCCAAGACATATTCCTGGGGACTTTGCTTATTTCCATTTACCTCTCCTTACACATTTGTCCCCTTGCCTCCTCCCCAGTGCCTTCATTCTTACTCTCTTCCAAGTGGCAATTCTGTTCGTTTTCTTTGGCCACAATACAGAGCACCTCTGCCAGGTCAATTGCAGTTACAGATGAGGCTCTCGTTTTAATTTTCTTACAGATGACCTTTCTTATTTTTACAACTTTTTTTTTTTTTTCCTCGTGGCACTGTTGGTGACAGCTTCACATATCTTCTACTTAAATTTCTATTCTCCTTTTTGGAAGGGTGGTGGGGGGTGTTTGAAATGTGTGATTTTCTTTACTCTCAATATTGGCTGTTTGCAGAAAGAGGGAGGGGCACAGTATAGAGAAAGGACAAGAACATGTGAAATCAATGAAGTTTTAAGCATATTTAAGTTGGATTCTGGAGGACAAATTGATATGTCTGTGTGGAGATATATATATATATATATCTCCAGATTCTAGAAAGGAAGAGAGAACAAAAAGATAAAGATTGAATAGATTGATTCTTATGTGGTAAGACTTTGCCGCAATGCAGAAATGAGCACTATGTTCAGCGCAGTTTGCATTTCCCTGTTGCTCACGTTGCCCCAGCAGACTTGTAAGGATTCCTATTTACACAGACCAACCCAGGGAGTGATTTCGTTTACAATTTGTCTCTCCCAGTCTTTTCAAAAGCCAAACATTAGAGGAAAGTTTTCCATCATGCGGGCTAAAACTTTTTCTATGTGTGACTTATTTAGTGAAAAGACCCCAAGAGTTCCGCAGACCTTTTAGCTGATGGGTGGTTGATGGCCAGTCATATAAGGAACAACTATTTTGCATTTTTTAGTTCTGAAGAGTTTTCAAACAAAAAGGACAAGTAAGTCGATCTTTGGGGCAGCACATTTTTATCTTCAAGGTACAATTATCACTAATGACACACGTCAAGACAGAAAAATAGTATCTCCTATTGCATTCATTTTGTGTTTTCGCTGCTATAAAAATGATCTATTCTCCAGGTGCCTTGCCCACTCAGTTTAGTGGCTCTTTAAATTTAGCACGTTTCTGCGGCAGATGCCCACGGTGGGCACTCACAATGTGTTTTTCAGCCTCAGTTGCTTTAGTATGAACCTTCTGAACTGGTAGTCGCAACACTGAAATACAGATCTATTTATCTGTCTGACAAAGTTGTTGGGGGGAGGGATGGTTAACTGAAAGTTCCAGAGGAACAGCAAACAATGGTTTATTAAAAAAAAAAAATCAGGCATACTTTGACATGAGGAGAATAAATAGTTCTGAAAAAAATAAAAAACTAAGAGTCAAAGATTGGGTTGAGGTTGGAAAAACTAAGTTGGGTTTGCGCTGGTCTTGTTGCAGGGTGCGGGGGAAGGGTAAGATCTGTCCAAGATCATCACTCCAAGAAGCCGCCTATTTAAAAGCCACTCCCTAGAACTTTGTTGGGTTGTTACATTTTATCCGCTTCAATCATCAGGCAAACACTGGAGCAATTTTTCAAACACCCCGCAGGACCCAACCCTCTTCAGAGAGTGGGAAATATTTATGGACACTAGCTACCTATTTGCAGTTTAGCTACTCTCTCTTCCTCCTCCAAGATAGAGGTTCATGTTTTATTTGCATATTTTTTTAACCAGGAGTGGGGAGGGGGCAAAGAAGGATCTGTAGGGGTTGGGGGTTTTGTTTTTTGTTTTTGTTTTTAAGCGTTTTGCTACAGTGTGCTAAGTATTGCGAGTAGAAAGTTTCTAGTTTTCTGGCTTTGATTAGGCTCGAGCCCTTCAAAGAAACGAATTTTGTACGGAGGATTCCTTTTGAAACTACTAACCATGTCTTCTCTAGATTTGAAAGATGGGAATGGAATTTGGATAAATGCATCACCCGTTTGGGGATACAAGTTGTCCCCCCCCTACTCTTTTTCTCCCACACTTCTCCAGATAACTACCCTCCGCCACCCCCAACTCAACTGGCATCCTCAGACCAACCCAAAGCTTGCAAGCTCACTTCCATTTGGGGCGCTGGCTTTGTGTTCCGTTGGGGGGTCCCCATTCCACTCCGAGTGGAGGGCAAGACAAGGCTCTGCAGGTCTGAGCAGTCACAAAGACAGAACTATTTTCCACTGGCGATGGGTGATGAAAAGCATTTGAAAAGCTGCCAGGGAGAGGGCGAAGGAGAAGGAGGACGCGTTCCCCACCCTGCAAAATCAGCTCTTCAGAGGGACCCTGAGTCCCCAGCTACGGCTCTGGTGCTGACTTAGCAGAAACCCCCCAAAGACGCATCTCCCACCTCGGAGAAAAAGAAGTCTGCTTGATTTCATTTTCCTTCTGTTTTAACTAGGCGAGAGGATGTAAACTCCGAGGCAAACCAAAACAACTCAAAGAAAATCTAATGCAAGTGTGTATGGGGCACATCGTAGATTGTAGGATGAACATCCCTACTGTCGCCGAGGTCCCCAAAGAAACAGTGTCCCGGAGAGAGGGAAATGCAGATTTCCTGCCTATAACCTAAAACACAAATTTGGGCGGAGGGGGGCGGCGCGAATTTTGGGGGCCAATGGCGCGGGCAGCGTGGCTCCCGGAGGGAGGGTCGGGTCGGGGGCACCGGGGGCTCTCGGGCGCCGGCGGGCGGGCGGCGCCCCGGCCCCCACCCAGGCCGAGCCCGCACATTCCATCCCGAGTCCTGCTCACACCTATCATTTGAAGTCATCTTCGCTCTGTCTCCCAAACATCTCGAGCATTTGTGATTCCGCTTGCCGCTCCTTCTTATTGAGTTCTCCGCGTCTCTCGGCAACTTGTCATAACCTGTAATAAAATGCCCTTTCTGGCGGGAGGTAGAGTCCAGAGGGCAGCGGTTCTATTTTCAACTGATAGCCGAGGAAAGGAGCCTCGGCGGCCTCCCTTTTGTCTGCCTCGGGCTTTAACTCCTGCGGGGCCGGCCCGGGGCTCCCGAGATCCCGGCTGGGGGTGCGCCCCCGCCCCCGAAGGCGCCCCTCTGTCCCCCCTCCGGCCTCCGGGCCCGGCTCTGGGAGAAAGTTCTGGGCTTCTGGGGCGGTGCACACACGTGCGGCTAAGGCGTGCTCCTCAAAATGAGAAGAGCCTGTTTGCGCTTTTCGTTTCTTCCTTTTTTTTTAATGGGGTGGGGGTGGGGGCTGAGCTAGACCTCGAGGAACAGAACGGGGTGGGGACAAATAGAATGATCCTGAGGTCACCTCGGCCGGCATCCTGGGAGCATTTCACTGGGCTGGTTATTTAACTGGTCCGAACCCTTTCCTTAATTAGTCAGACCCATCCTGTAGTTATTTTCGTAACATGTATTTGAGATTTTTCTATCCGATGTGTGAAGGTTAAGGGTTCCCACGGCCTGCGATGTAACCTCACCAGGGATGGGGAGCCCGAAAGGGCGGGGAGCCGGGGTGTCCCTCGGGCCGCTGGGTAAGGTGCATGATCTTCACGGCAGGGGTAAGCGTCCCTGAAAGCGAACTCTGGCTTCGAACTTTCCCCGGTCCCGGGTGGTCTGGAACCCCCTCTCCAGCAGCAGCCATTCTGTATTTAGAAGGACCCCCTCTCCCATTTCCTCCAACCTGAGTTACCCCACCCCCCAGAGAGGTCACCTTAGAATTCCCCGAGATCGCCGATGGAAGACATGGAATCGACCGAATATTTTTCATGTATCTTTCATCATTTGTGACAGATGTCACCCATTTTGGGGAGGAGGATTAGGAAGGCAGGCGAGGGTGGCAGGACTAGAATCCCTACAACTATCGTCTTGCTGCCTTATTTTGTCATTGGTTTATTTGTTGAAAGAAGGAAGTATGGTGGCCAGTCCTGGAGATGGTGTGAGTGCCCCCTCCCTGACCCCTGAGGCCCCATATCCAGCCCCAGAACTCTTCATCCAGGTCACCCCCGCCCCAAAGAGAAGGATCCTGTAAAGTTATTCTCATCCAGCTGTGAAGCAGAAACAGCCTTCCCTTATCTTGCTCCCGAGGCCTGCCGCCCTGACCTTCCCAGGGGCGTTTCCAAGAAATGTCCACGGACACAGGCCTGGCCGACTGAGATTCCCGACTTCCTGTGCCCACCCACCTCCCCCAATTCACACACTCTCCGCTGATTTCTTTCTACGCCCGGAAGCTAGTAAAGCCTTCAAAACAACACTTGAAAAACCCAAACCACATGCTAGCCCCTCAAGAAAACCTGCAAAAAATGGCTAGCTGAACTCTGCAGGCGATTTCCCTTTTTTGGGGGGGTGGGGGGGAGTGGGGGAGAAGGAAGATTTGTGTCCCAAACTATGATAAGAGACGGAAAGTAGAAACATTTGATTTGAGAGTAGGGGCTATTCGGGATTCCTCCACATGAGAAGTCCATTCTTTGTGGTTAAGAAAAAACAAATGCATTTCTGGCTTCTGCTGGGCAGGCGCTGGTGAGATCTAGTGGGGAGAAATTTCATATATCTGGGCAAACTTAAGACATGGAGGCTTCTAATCCCCCCAAAGGGGGGAAAAAAAAATAAGAGAAAATAGCAAGAAGACAGAAAATGCATTTGGGTCTGAGCAGTCGTTTCAGAAATACTCTCCAGTGTTGTTGATTGCAATGCCTCGTTTCTCTTTTTGTTTTATCTCTCAAGCTTGATGTGTGAGGCTCTAGGATGGTCCCCGTTGTTGGGTATCTGTAGTTTGCCATGGGTTCTGTGGGTGCTACTGCTTTTATGAAGGTGATTATTGCTGTCCCTTTTAATCTCTGGACAAAGCCAGACTCCTTTTCCCCTGTGTGTTCTACTTTTGTAGAAACTATGAGGCTGTAAACCCTAGACACCTTATTCATTCCAAACGCTGTTCAGAAACACTGAGGACATATTTGAGGGTTTTGACTATTACAGTCCCATTCTCCCCAGTTAGCTCATAAGCTCTGTTCAAAATGAAGCTATTTGGGGGCATGTAAAAGCCAGTACATTTCCCGATGCACAAAAGAAAATGGTGCTTTCTGCCCACTGCCTATTTCCACTCGAAAGTGAATAATGCCCCAGTTACCACCAGGCCTGACTTGATTTATCTTGGTTAATAGGATTAACGTGTCAGCCCCTCTCAAGAATTTCCAAATGCAGATCTGGAGCGTCACTGACTCGCTGGTGTCTTTTTTCCTCTCTGATGGGCATAATGATGCACCTCCGAGCAGAGGGCCTTTGTCCGGTGGGAGCAGGCAGATTATCTGTCTCCAGTGAAATAAGGCGTGTTGTAGCCACCTTTGCCAAGACTCAAAGCCAGAACCCAGTCACTATAAAATAATTGTGTCACTACCTCACCAGTGCCCTGTTCGTGTTTCATTTATCTTTTGACTGTAATTGAATGGTTGAAACGCAAAAATGTAGACAAATTCCAGCTGTATTGAGATCTGTTTCTTCCTCCACTACCTCGGCCCATCATTAGATACTTTCCCTCTCTGCACAGGAGGTCAGAGTGTATAAATATAAATTGCATTTTGCATTACTTCTAGATGAGTGAAGCTGTCAAAGCAATAATATGAGCTTTCAGTCCCACATTCTACCACTTCTTTCCCATTTTTTGGCCAGGAGGTCATGTGCAAATTGAACGTGACAACCCAGAAGACATGTCCAACAGACTCGTATTGTTACTCCGCTCAGCCGCCTGGCTCATAACAACATTAAGCCCACATTAGTCTCCAGCCTCCACCAGGCAGGAGCTCCTAAACATGGGACCCAGTCTTCTCAGAAAGTTCGCTTCGATGGTGACATTTCATCTGAAAGTGGTAAGCGGCACTGACCTAAAATATTTTTCATCCAAGATACATGAGGATGCCATCCCTAGAAAGACCAGGCCAGTGTCTTACAAGACCAAAAACAAAGAACAGGTAAAGGGCTAAAGAGCCCCCCAAGACCACACACACACACACACACACACACACACATACACACACGAAAATACAGTTGCTTCTATTTGAAATTATTGAAATTTTCCAGAATCCAAGAGCAATGTGGTTGGAAATCATTTTCATTGTCATTTGAACAATGAAGACGTCACTCAGGAAGACACCTCAAAATATGGATTGACCTTGGATTCTTATTAGCAAGGTCTGATTAGCACTGTTTTAAAGACCCAATTGCATAACCCAAATTAAAGTTTCAACAGCTTCTCACTGTGATTAGAAGATAACCCTCCTCAAACTATATTGTAGCAAAGGAATTAAAAATTTTCATCAATCTGAAGGAAACCGAATGGCTTGGAGGATTGGCAATTGGCTATCAATATGACCCATTCGTGTCTTGCCCAGATTGCAGTTAACGCAGAGCTGTTGTTCGCTGACAGGGTGTTTGATGGTTTCTAGGAAATGAGTGGCTGTTTTCACTCCTGTTCCAAATGGACAGGTGTCTACATCAGAATTGGCAACCTGGTTGGCACGCTCAAAGAGTGGCCAAAGAGCGAATTGTTTATGGAGAATAAACTTCCCTCCCCCCGTGATGCATGTGAGTGCTGGCAGTGGGGAGGGGGCAGAAATGGAGATACTGGAAGCAGAAAGATTGATACAGGTCCTTGAAACTTAAGCAGGCTAATGCCCTTTTTGTTCTGAGTGGCGCCATATGCAACCGCATCTCTCCTGAAGCTCATCTTGTGCTTGACCACGTTATACTCTAAGTGCACAGATAAAAGTCCATGAAAGGCATTTAGCCTTCCTTAGGATGCTTTCACTGGTCTCAACAACTAAAATTAAAAAAAATAAAATAAAATAAGAGTTTTTTACATTTTGTTAAATATGCTTTATTCTCATCCATCTTTCTTCTCTCAAAGAAAGTGTCCTTACTTTTTAATCTTTTTAACTACTTATTTACTTTTATTCTGTTATTTAGCTTCATTATTATTATCCCCTCCTCCATAGGTCAGATGAACTACATGTGTTTAATACTGAATGTGAGGAGGTGGTAACTTTAAGAGGCTATACCTGCTAATATTTGGTCAAATTAAGAAGTATCCCTCCTAACCTCAGTGGATACCATCACATTTTATCACATTATACCTTCGTGATGCCCTTCAGATCTATAAAAGTATTCATCTCTCCTTTCATCTCTCCTATAATCCTTACCATTCCAAGTTATTATTTATGCAAATGATTTTTATTTCCTGAGTGTTATTAAGAAACAATGCATGACTCATATTGTTAAGAAAAAAAAATCTATAAAAATATTCACCTCTCCTTTCATCTCTCCTATAATCCTTACCGTCCCAAGTTATTATTTATGCAAATGATTTTTACTTCCTGAGTGTTATTAAGAAACAATGCATGAGTCATATTCTTAAGAAAAAAATCAATCACTATAATGCCCCAGAACCTGACATCCTTTTACTGTCTAACCTCTACTTTCACAAGTATTAAAGTTGTTTTAAGTTTAGTAAAAAAAAGTTTTCTAAAAAGAATTTTAAAAAAGAAAAAATATACCTGGACCTGTGGAACTGAAGGAGCCACTATTACTAGTTTTTCCAAATTTAAAAAAATTGAAGCTTCCAGTCACAAGATTTTATCATTCTATTCTTTTGTCCTAACTTTTCTCTTCTCTTCTTAATGAAATATTTGTGTAAACCTGCTATCAATTTTTAGTTCATTTTTACTCCTCCACATTGCCAGAAATTATAGCAACCAAGGTCAAAGGCTTTGGAGCGAGGCTCTTACACCTCTATGCAATGCCTTCTATGACCTTGGACACATCCAACAATTCTCAGAGCTTCTGTTTCTTCATCTGCAATATGGGGATATTAATAGTCTTTAATTTACAAACTTGTTTGAGGACTCGTGAAATACCACGTGAATACCATAATTTCCAAAGGTATTTCCTTTCTGGAAAGGAGTTAGTCCTAAATCAGTGTAAAGCATCATCATGCTGTTTATGATGATAATGTAACCTAAGTATCAGAATCTTCATCTGTGGAGCAGAAATAATAACATAAGGTTTTAGATAATGTGTGTGAGACATTTGGCATGGTGCCTAAACTAAAGCAGACCTTCAGTAAATGGGTGGTGGTTTGTTGTTGCCCCATTCAGAGATCCAGTGGAAGTGAGTGAAAGACTCACTTTGGAAAGAAATTCATTCTTCCAGAGTTCCACCTGGCAGATCTTCATGCCTGGATCTAGAGGCTAAGTAGAGGTTGGCATGAAGGAAGCCAAGCTGAGAACAATGCCCAGTTATCTTTCTTTGTGCCCTGACCATAACTCGATACCTTGCCCTCTCATGAATTCATCCCCCTGGGTTGGGGTGAGAAACCCCTGCTGGAGTGGGTTGAGGTAGACAACCCAAGTCTACCTCTACTGCTGAAGAAAACAGATGAAATGAGACTCAGGGAATGTGTTTCATTGATTCAAAGATGAGTCTTGAGAGTTGAAGGAGAATGGAGAGAGTTGGAATATATTGTTTCTGATATTATAAAGTCACTTCTACATACAGGATCAAACCTTCCGGAAGTCATACATAAGGATAGACTGAGGTGCCATTTGAAGATTCACCTTGAAGGAATGCAAAGGGACCCTGAAGCCAGCAGCCTCTGGTACCTGCAGACACAGCCAGGCAGTTCTGAGAAAATCTGCTCTGCCTGGGAAGGAGCCATCAGTCCTGGTTCTCTAGGAACTTCACATTAAGCTGATAACTAAGTTTGATTTGGGCCCTTGGGGGGAGTGGTGTGTCTATATATATGTGGAATAAAATTTCATATTGAAAATAGTATTTCATAGCTTGGGAGATTCTCTTGTATATCAGAATTCATGAGTATAATCTCCCTGGGGGCCAGGGGAGTTGGCAAGAACTGGAAATTTCCAATCTTAAACCATTTATGTATAACACAACTAAATAAAATGCTTTTACTGGATGTGTATAACACTTCTGCATATAAAACCACACACTCTTTGAATGATTAGAAAGGAAACCAGTTTGTTTAGATAGACCCTATTGCTGATTCATTGTATCAGATTTGCTGTGTGTGTGTGTTCCCACTATATCAACTGCCCAGTGATATTTAAAACCTCTAATGTCTTCAGTTCAGCCTGAAAGCCAAATGGAATTGGGTTCACTCCATTCTCTCTAAACATAACTGCCTTATTCTGTAAGAGTAAATTAGATTTAGTGAAAATTAAAATGTAGGCAAGAAAAAATAACTTCTCTACCCAGTCACCACTGAAGACCCACATAGCCAAGTGTCTGGCATTTGCCTGTCATCTGCTTTTCTGACCACAGGGAGCAGCTCAAATGACAGGCACACAGATGGACACATTGTGTGATTAATGGCATCTACCAGGCCTGGTGGTGAGGATGCAGGAAATGGCGGCAGACATGAGCTAGTCCCCTTTTTGGTTTAGTGTTCCTTCCAACGTTTGAGGTAGAGAGGAATCAGAAAAAATTCCAGCCCTATTCTTTGCTGGAAAATCTGAAGGCACCCTTCTTGCATTCTCCAGAATCACTTGCCAAGATCAGACTTTGACGGGTAACTATACCAGCCTTCTAACTGGCCCATCAAAATTACATCCTCCCTCCCACCTTTCCTCTCTTCCTCCCTTCCTTTGTTTCTTGTTCTCTATTTCTTTGTTCTTTTTCCCTCTTGCCTTTTTTTCCTCCTCTTTTTCCCAAGCATTGTCTCACCTCAGCAACCTCGGAGTGCAAACTAGCCCACCAGAGTGGGCTCTCCACTGAATCCCTAAGGAACAGATGGAAGTGTGTGAAACTGGGAAGGGTCTGAACAGGTAGCATGAAGACCTATAGCAACCTCCAGCCTAGTGCCCTTGGACTTCACCCCAGCTACCTTCTAGCCAAGTGGGTCATTCCTAAACATGGCATTTCTAACACATCAAGAATACAGGAGACCAATGGGGCACCTGGGTGGCTCAGTCGATTAAGGCTCTGACCCTTGATTTCAGCTCAGGTCATGATCTCAGAGTCAAGGATGGAGCCTTATGTTGGGCTCCGTGATGAGCGTGGAGACTGCTTAAATTTCTCTCTCTCCCTCTGCCCCTCCTACCTGCCTCCCCCTCCACTCTATCTCTTAAAAAAAAAAATTATATATATATACATACATATATATATATATATATACATATATATATATATATATATACATACCAAGATTCTACCACTAGAAATGGACCAAACTTGATGCCACAGTCTTTTTTTTTCTTTTTAGATTTTATTTATTTATTTGAGAGAGAATGAGAGACAGAGAGCACGAGAGGGAAGAGGGTCAGAGGGAGAAGCAGACTCCCCGCTGAGCAGGGAGCAGGGAGCCCGATGCGGGACTCGATCCCGGGACTCCAGGATCATGACCTGAGCCGAAGGCAGTCGCTTAACCAACTGAGCCACCCAGGTGCCCAATGCCACAGTCTTGGGATCATACTCAAGTTGAGAATTCTTTCTCCTTTGCTAGCTTTTAAAAATTTAATTTGTTTTAAATAAGTGATCAAGACATGCAAAGGTAAGAAAGGGTGAAAAATCTTCCTTCGGTCCTATTTTCCAGACCCTCCAACCCAAACTACCAATGCCCCTTTTTTTTTGTTTTGTTTTTAATTAATAGACTTTCTTGGAGCAATTTAGATTTATAGAAAAATTGAATGGAGGGGCACCTGGGTGGCTCAGTCAGTTAAGCATCTGACTTTTTTTTTTTTTTAAGATTTTATTTATTTGACAGAGCACAAGCAGAGGGAGCAGCATGCAGAGGCAGAGGGAGAAGCAGGCTTCCCACCGAGCAGGGAGCCCGATGCGGGACTCCATCCCAGGATCCCGGGATCACGACCTGAGCTGAAGGCAGACGCTTAACCGACCGAGCCACCCAGGCGTCCAAGCATCTGACTCTTGATATCAGCTCAGGTCATGATCTCCGGGTCCTGGGATCGAGCCCCCCCCCCCCACCCCATCAGGCTCTGTGCTCAGAGAGGAGTCTGTTTGAGATTCTCTCCCTCCTTCTCCCTGTGCCCCTCTCTCCATTCACGCTCTCTCTCTCTCTAAAAATAAATAAATATTTTTTAAAAAAGAAAAGAAAAATTGAGTGGAAAGTTTAAAAAGGCCCTATATCACCTTACACCCCTCCCCACCTTCCCCCCTATTATTAATATTTTGCTTTAGTGTAGTACATTCATTAGAATTGATGAACCGATACTGATACATGATTATTAGCTACAGTTCATAGTTTACATTAGGTTCACTCTTTGTGTTGTTGTATGTTCTGTGGGTTTTGGCAATGTATAATGACAAATATCCACCATCATGGTATCAGATGGAGTAATTTCGCTGTCCTATAAATCCTCTGTGTTCTACCTATTTATCCCTCCCTCCCCCACAAAACCTCTGGCAATAGCTGATGTTTTTACTGTCTCCATCCTTTTGCCTTTTCCAGAATGCATATAGTTGGAATCAGACAGTATGTAGCCTTTTCAGACTAGCTTCTTTCTCTTAACAATATGCATGTAAGGTTCCTCCATGTCTGTTCATGGCTTGAGTGCTCATTTCTTTTTATTGATGCATAATATTCTATTGTCCAATGTACCACAGTTTGTTATCCATTCATCTACTGAAGGACATCTTGATTGGTGCTATGCTAAGTTTTCCTAATTATGAATAAAGTTCCTATAAACACTCATGTTCAGGTTTCCCTGTGGACAGAAATCTTCAACTCAGATGCAACTCATAACCACCAAGGAATGTGATTACTAGATCATATGGTAAAAATATGTTTAGTTTTGTAAGAAACTGCCAACCTATCTTCCAACTCAGTGCAGTTTTTTTGTTTTGTTTTGTTTTCAGTAGTTTTAAGGTACATATTAGTTAGCAGAATAGGTACTTAGCAAAGATGGAAACCTAGACCCCATCAACTGCTCCTGGTAGACACCAAGGCAAGAGCTGCTACCATTTGCAGGGACACAGAATTGATCTTAAGAGCATGAACTTGATCAAGCTACAAGGGTTTACTTTTTGCCTTGGCTACTTATTTGCTCCGTGACCTCAGGCATGCTTCTGCTTCCCCAGCTGCAATTAGGCTTGGTAACAGTACCCAGATTCTAGGCTTCTGAGAACTACTGAGATATCCCATGCACATTTTGGCACACCACTTGGTATAAGTAAGTGCTCAATAAATGTTCATTATTTTTATGTCTTATTACAAAAACAACCATCTTTCCCCAACCCCTTCCCCAAACAGCCAGTATATTCTTTAGGGATGAATCTGTGAAACAGTGCATTCAAGGGAGCCGAAGACAGAACAATTTGATACATTATATAATCTGAGGGGAAAAAAAATGTGCAGCAGCTAAAATAAAAAGAAATCAAAGCTAGAGAGGAAACATCTTTAAGCGTGGAAGGTTTTGAACTGCAGAATAAATTCCCTCACTCTCCTCTCACCCTGGTTTCCCATTAGTGTTTTGCTGGCTCAGAATCCTCTGGGGTGAGTCCTGGATTATGAAATGCCCTCTCTCTGGTGGCCTGCCAAAGCCCGCACTGCAGACACCCAGACTAACCTGGCACTGGCTCATGGTAAGAAGCCTCCTTACCCTGAGGGCCTGACTAATGCTCATGTTTTTTCCTTTCTCAGACAACTCCACAGGCGGGCTGTGGAGTCGGGGGGGGGGGGGGTGGCATTAAGCAATCCATGTGGTAATTTTTTTTTCTATTTATTTGAGCAATTCTTACATGATGACATAATGATATGTGCTAACAATGAAAAACAAATGCACTGTAGCTGTATCTCTTTGTATTGGGTTTATTTTGGAAATTAACAAACACACAAACAAGAAATCCTCTCCTGCACATTCCTGATTAATAATCTATGGCTCCCCACAATGCCCACACACTGGTGGAAATGGAAACATTTGAGTACATCTACCAGCTGATTTGCCTTCATGATATCAGATGACTAGTTTTCCTGTTTCAACTGCACGGGCAGGGTTTAGGTGTCATGAGGTCAGAGTGTATGGAATTTTTTTTTTTTTTAACCAAGGGTAAACAATGAAACCTGATAACTTATTCAGGGCATATGGCTCAAAAGCAGGCACTCACTAATGTGAGGCGTATCGCATTAATAAAGGCCCACACTTAGGGCAAATTTGGGACAAAATCTCTCTGATTAACTGTAAAACTGAAATATGCCCAGCAGAGCTCAGAATCCTGCTGAGGAATTACAAACAGGGTAGGTTTGAGAAGTTGAACTGTAGGACAGGTGGGTCTGCTGGAGTCGTCCAAATGAATGGCCACAGCCAGGTTTTAAAACTGTTCAGCCCATCGGTCCTGCGGGAAGGAGAACAGGAAGAGGGCAGAGGGTCAGAATGAGCAGGGTCTTTCTTCTTCCTCTCTCCCACCCTACTCAAGGGCCTCACCATCCCAGCACAGCTTAATGGAGTCATGAGAAAAGGAAAAGAAGAAGAGGAAACAAAGAAAGATCCAGTTCCCAGGAGAGATCTCCCACTCCAACTTTGCTTTGGGTACACACTGTGGCCCAGGGAAATCCCTCTTCTTTTCTAGAAAGTTCTGTGCTTTAAAAAAATATATATATATTTATTTGAGAAAGAAAGTGTGTGTGTGTGTGTGTGTGTGTGTGTGTGTGTGTGAACAGGGAGAGGGGCAGAGGGAGAGGGAATCCCTAAACAGACTCCATGCTGAATGTGGATCCCAACTCGGGGCTCGATCCCAGGACCCTGAGATCATGACCTGAGCTGAAATCCAGTTGGCAGCTTAACCAACTGAGCCACCCAGGCGCCCTTAAAATCCTCTGTGCTTTAAGGTCCAGTCCGGTGAGTCTGGATCATTATTAATGGCACAGTATCCAGATCAGACAACAGAAACCAGCTTGAATTCTGAGTCCACCCCATGCTCACTCTATGACTTGAGCCCTTCTTCTCTCTAAATCTCACCTTTTTTGGCTGTGAAATGGAAATGGGACCAGTATCCTACCTCCCCTCCAGCTGCTGTAAGGATCACAGAAAATAACAGGACGTGGCATGGTCTCTGATGTGCGGTGAGTGCTGTATCTAGGTTTTTATTGCGTTATTGTTGCCATCGTTCTTATTTTGAATGGACTAACCAGTTATGGATATTTTTCTGTCTGGAACAGGAAATAGGCAGGAAAGGGGTTAGTCATAGCAGGGCTCAGGCATGGACACTAGGGCTTGGTATTCCAGTAGTCTTGGATGCCACCAGCTGTGCCAGGTCAGGCATTTAGTTCAGTTCAACAAATGCATTTCGAGAACCAGGGTACAGGTGAACACCACATTGTCCCTGTCTGACCAGCACCTGGCCTACCAGGGGAATTCCGCAAACACGGCTGTCCAGTTAAAGTGACATCATGTGAAGTTGGAGACCGTCCCTCTAAATAAAAGACTGGCCTCTGAATCTGAATTAACAGACATATTATCTTGATCCCTCTCCTCCCCCAAATATATATATTGTATTTTAATGAAATAATTTCTGTTCAAAGTCCTTTGAAAATATTCTCTGCCAATTGATTTAAAATATATCTAGGCAAGAGTTGTGTCCTAGATACCCTTTAAGAAAAACATGGTTCCAAACATTTAAGTCCTATGAGGGACTGTACGGAGTTTGTCTATTTGCATCCAAAGCATTTGTCTGCCACTGTGTAGACATGGTTGAATTATGCTTATTTAGCAATTTGGCATACAACCTCTACTTCAACTTTCATTTTTTTTTTTTTTTCTGGTCATGAAAGGGTGTTAAAGCCAGAAATGAAATGATGGTGTGGGACCCCGCTCTGATCCCCCAACCAAGCTTCAGAATTCATTCTTATATTTGCAAAAGAGGATCTGTATCTTAGATATCTCACAAAACCACTTGCCTTTGTTAGGCCAAACAGAAAAACGTAGTAGGATAGGTAAGCAGTCTGTTAAAGAGAGAAGTTGAGCTAATTCATCAAGAATTATTTGGAAGAAAGATGTGGGCCCACACTGCATTCTTGATGTCCTGTAAGTCAGGACTCCAGTGGCAGAGCTCTGCTGAGCTCTGAGGAGGTCTTTTCCAGCAAATTTTCTTTCCCACTTGAAGCTGAATGTCCCTTGGTATCCTGCAGGTCATGGGGACATGGATGGATGCACACAGGGGGACTGGAGCTGTTATCTGTAGGTGCATTCGGAGCTCTGCATTTATCTTTCTGCACCAATAAAAAGATGAGCAAGGGGAACATGACCTTGACCTTTAATTTTCTTTCATTGTCAACAAAGTGACCCTCGGCCTGGGTGAGAAATTTAAAAAGTTGCTTAATTTCTGTGAGTTTTACCATTCTGTTGAAAAGAAAGAAGAAAGAAAGAAAGAAGAAAGAAAGACAGACAGAAAGAAAGAAAGAAAGAAAGAAAGAAAGAAAGAAAGAAAGAAAGAAAGAAAGAAAGAGGGAGGGAAGTAGGGAGGGGGGAGGGACAGAGAGGGGAGGAAGAGAAAAGAAAGAGGGAAAGGAAAGAAAGAGATAGAAAGAAAGATAATTTTGAGAGCTAATATTAAAGTATTAAGTACCTGAAACAGTGTCTTCTATGGTCTCTCTGAGTTGTATGAGGAGCATTTAGAGAGATCTCTCTACACCAGCAAGCTTCTTTGCCTGTTTAGAGATGAGTAACCTCTGCTGCACCAAGCTCGTCTCTCTGGGCTGCCCCTACCCCATATTCAGGTTCCCATACAGGGACAGGGAGACAGGGAGGCAGATGTTTGGCATATTCTTGAATTTCTAAGTTGTTCCTTAGAACTTCAAGGATTTTGTTGTCATAATTACAACTCTACCTAATCTTTATTTGATTTTGGGAAAAGAACACCTTCTTGTCCCCAAATAGTTTCCCAAATACTGTCATTAATGTTTTCAAATGAATCACTGGCATCCAAGCTTTGGTGGCCTCAGGAGCAGAACCCTCCCCTGGAGCCCTGCCCTCCACCCATCCAGCCCTGCCAGACTCCCTTGGGCTCCTATGCCATGAGCTCTGTTTGCTTTGTGGATGACTTTTTCTTCCCCTAACTCCTTCTTCCTCCAGCCAACTTCCACTCATCCCTCACATAACAGTTTTAACCTGGCTTCCCACAGGAAACCTTCACACCCCCCTCAACCAGGACCTGGGTGCTTTATCCATGCTGCTCTGGTCCCTGAAGGATGACTCCTAATGCACTTTATGCAATTGTTTTTCGAGTGCTTGGTTCTTGCTCTGTGACCTCAGGGACTACTTCCGGCTTACCGTTATACTTCAGTGCTTAGCGCCATATTTGCATGTAATAAGTGCTCAGTCATCTTTGATGGGAGTAACAGAGAGAGAAGACAGGAAGACACAGAGGAAGGAAGAGAAGAAGCAAGGGAAGGAAGATGAATAAGACAAGAAAGGCCAAAAGTGTGTCACTGTGGAAGCATTCATAATTTGTCATTACCTGCCCCCCCCCACACACACACACATGCATGGGCCTCTCTTCTTCTCAGTTTTCGTCCCTCCTCTATTTTCTCCCCTTTACAGAAATACCAAAATTAAAACAAAGTTAAAATCATTGCTACTCCAGTGTGTACCCCAATTTGATCCTTTTTTTTGGTCATCCCGGGCCCCCACAATTCAAGTATATTTCAAAGCCAGTTTAGTCAACAAGCATGAAGTATCATGTCTTTCCCACACACATCTCAATAAATGACAAGATATGTTTTATTAAAATATAATTTTTCATTTAAGTTTTGAAAATTTCACAAAAGTTTTAAGTCATCAAATAATTCCACGTTGACAATGACATTGCAAAACTAATAAAAGGAAATCATGAGAAATCATATTATTTGGGCATGCAGGTGTAGATGAGGCACATCTTGGCAAAAATCTAGAGAAAATGTAGTCTTTGGATAGACACTTTACTTATGATTTTATTTCATTTGTAACGAATGCCTGAAGTATCCATTTATTTGATAAAGTGATGTCTATCTTATTTAGTAAAAAGAAGCCTTGCTTACACCTAGGAGATATCCAAGCTGGAACAAAGTTGTGTCGAACCTCTTTAGGACATCTCCCATAGAATAAAAAGGCCCAAGCCATAGAGGGCTATAAGATGAGACACCGCACAGTGTATGAATTAGATGTTTTTATTTTATTTTATTTTATTTTATTTTATTTTATTTTATTTTATTTATTTATTTTTTAAGTAGGTCCATGCCCAGCTTGGAGCCCAACACAGGGCTTGACCTCAGGACAGTGAGATCAAGATCTGAGCTGAGTTCAAGAGTTGGACACTTAGCCGGCTGAGCCCCCCAAGTGCCCCAACTGAGCCACCCAAGTGCCCCAGTGTATGAATTAGATAAAAATATTTCCAAGAAGTTTTCCCTTACTTTGGGTAAATTTCTCATTTTGTGTGCAGAGAAATCAAGGAAAGAAAGAAAGAAAGAAAGAAAGAAAGAAAGAAAGAAAGAAAGAAAGAAAGAAAGAAGGAAAGAAAGAAAAAGAAAGAAGAAAGAAAGAAAGAGAAAAAAGAAAGAAAAAGAAAGAAGAAAGAAAGAAAAAAAGAAAGAAAAAGAAAGAAGAAAGAAAGAAAGAAAAAAGCAAGAAAGGAAGAAAGAAAAAGAAAGAAAGAAAGAAGAAAGAAAAAGAAGAAAGGAAAGAAAGAAAGAAAGAAAGAAAGAAAGAAAGAAAGAAAGAAAGAAAGAAAGAAGAAAGAAAGAAGAAAGAAAAAAGCAAGAAAGGAAGAAAGAAAAAGAAAGAAAAAGAAGAAAGGAAAGAAAGAAAGAAAGAAAGAAAGAAAGAAAGAAAGAAAGAAAAAAGAAAGGAGAAAGAAAGAAAGAAAGAAAGAGAAAAAAGAAAGAAGAAAGAAAAAAGCAAGAAAGGAAGAAAAAAAGAAAGAAAGAAGAAAGAAAGAAAGAAAAAAGCAAGAAAGGAAGAAAGAAAAAGAAAGAAAAAGAAGAAAGGAAAGAAAGAAAGAAAGAAAGAAAGAAAGAAAGAAAGAAAGAAAGAAAGAAAGAAAGAAAGAAAGAAGAAAGAAAGGAGAAAGAAAGAAAAAGAAAGAAAGAAAGAAAAAAAAGCAAGAAAGGAAGAAAGAAAAAGAAAGAAGAAAGAAAGGAAAGAAAGAAAGTAGACGATAGCATCACAGAGGAAAACACTAGACATCTGCCTGTGTTCTTGTCTTCACCTTTTACTTCCTCACCTTAAGGAAGGTAATACAGGGATGGCAGAGCTCCAAAGCAGGGCAAGAAATCGAGTGCGGTGAAGATTCACTCACGCCAAGAGATTTCAAAAGTTAGAATTACTAAATCTGGGCTGGAAAATAAGACAGATTTACTTAGGCATTAAAGATAGATACTGGCCAGTAAAACTGATAGATCCTTATTACATTGTCCCGAAAGAAATTGTGCACTCAGCGTAGTTAATGCTAAAGAAATTTAAAGCAAGTTATAGAAAATACTTCTTCACCTGGTAGAATTCATTCTGAGGAATTTGCTGCTACAGACAGTCATGAAATCAATCACGGAGCTAGATTTTTCAAAGGGGCAGGATAATGTATGACCACTCTACTGGCTAGTTGGGAAGGATAGAAGCAATCAATTCGCCTGCTTCTAGGAGATCACAGTTGATTACAAGTGGGGTCAGCAAAAAGATGTACCCCTCACTTGATCAGGATAATTAAAAAGTGTTTGCCCATGTTCAGGTGTCCTGGAAGGAAATAGGAAATAGGATGTAGAGATCAAATGAGGCGATCCAATGTGACTAATGTTTTTTAACAGGGACAGAGCATTGAACAACACAAAGATCAATTCTAGGAACTAATTATAGGTGTTCCCCAAATATTTTTCATCAAAGCATTTTTTTCTGGGAATATAAATATTACACGATGTTTTTGTTTTTTAATATGATTCTCTGACAAGTATTCTTGGAATATATCTGACAAACCTGAAAACACTTTTCTTTTTTTTTTCTTTTTTTTTTTTTTAAAGATTTTATTTATTTATTCATGAGAGACACAGAGAGAGAGGCAGAGGGAGAAGCAGGTTCCCAAGGAGCAGAGAGCCCGATGCGGGACTCGATCCCAGGACTCTGAGATCATGACCTGAGCCGAAGGCAGACGCTTAACCATCTGAGCCACCCAGGCGCCCCTGAAAACACTTTTCATGACTTTTCTTTTTCCCGATGAAAAGTAGAGTTTAGTCAAAAGTTGTGAATGCACTGGAAATATGAACAAGACAATGCAAATTTTGATGTTGTCATGATGGTCAGTAATAAACTTCTTTGATAAAGTCATCAAGTTTAAATTCAGCATCTTCTTCTTTTGTAATCAATATCTCACCTCTTTACCTTATTTTTCATGGAAATGTGTAGTCTCTAGGACATCCCTTGGCACTAGAGTGGATGTATCAAAAGTAACGTTGCAGAAAAAGATTTCAATGATTTCACTCATATGTGGACTTTAGAAACAAATGAATAAAGAAAAAAAGAGACAAAACCAAAAAACAGACTCTTAACTATGGAGAACAAACTGACGGTTACTAGGGGGAGTGGGGGGATTAAAGAGCACACTTTATGATGAGCACAGAGTAATGTACAAAATTGCTGAGTCACTACCTGGTACACCTGAAACTAATATAACACTGTATGTTGAAAAAAGAAGAAGAAGAAGAAGAAACAGAGGTGCCTGGCTAGCTCAGGGCATAGAGCATGTGACTCTCGATCTCAGGGCTGTGAGTTCGAGCTCCACGTTGTGTATGGAGATTACTTAAAAATAAAATCTTTTAGGGCGTCTGTGTGGCTCAGTTGGTTAAATGTCTGCCTTCGGCTCAGGTCATGATCCCAGGGTCCTGGGATCAAGTCCTGCATCAGGCTCCTTGCTCAACGGGGAGTCTGCTTCTACCTCTGACCCTCCCCCCTGTGCACTCACACATTCTCTCTCTCTCTCTCAAAAATAAATAAATAAAATAGTAAAAAATAAAAAAATAAAAATAAAATAATAAAATCTTTAAAGCAACACCGTACCTCTGGCATTCTAATTCATGAGCTTTAGAGAGAGACACTAGAAAAGTATTTCAGGTGTGGTTGGAGCCTTCATTTTTGTTTGGGCACAAAAGAATGACACCCAATCTATGAAAAAGGGAAAAATTGCTTTACAAAATTACAAAACAAAATCCTGGATGAGTCATCATAAAACCTAGTCTTTGACTTTCAATAGTGTCACAGTGCTGAGAAAGCATCATTATCTCCTCCTGAGAACAAGGAAGTGTTACCTACTTTAAGAGACAAGGGCCTGCCTAGTTTTCTTACCTATGTTAAAGAAAAAGCAAACGCAAAGATAAAAGACCTCTGGAAGTTTTCCCATGATAAACCACCACAATTTGAAATCGTAGTTATAATCTGAACTTAAAGACATCCTTGTTTTTGTAAGTATGTTTTATTAAAACATCGTCCTGAATAAAGACTAAAAAAGATAAAAGTATAAATCTCCATGTTAATGTCAGAAAAGTTTTCTATCACTCGCCGTGACATGGTGTTAGAAGCTCTACAAGGCATTCCTGAGTCAGCTCATGGGACACCTCATTGCCACAAGAATTCATTGTGGAGGGGAAAATCTCTGAGCCACACTACCTGGGATCCAGCCTTGGACCTGCCTCTCATCAGCTGGGTTACCTTGGGAAAACCACTTCCCTCCCCTTGCCTCGACATCCTCATCTGTAAAGTAGGTAGAACAATATAGTCTACTCCACAGGATTGTTGTAAATTTAAATCAATATCAAGTAAAAAAAAAAAAAAAACTGCCTGGTATATATTAAGTGCTTAGAAGTTGTTATTTTCCTTCAGTCCCCAGAAAGCCTGGGTTTTAAGGGAAGTCGTGTTACCCCTGGGAGAGAGAAAGGGACAGCGGAGGTCATTTCCTGTCTTGTGGATTTGGGGGTAAGAGTGCAAGAAGTTTCCATTGTTGTACTCCCTCCCCCTTCCGCTCCCATCCTTTCCTCTGCCCCCTCTCCTGCCAGATTTCTCCTTGAATTCTGCACTCTGCCACCAGCTAGGTGTTCCCCCTCCCCTCAGTCCCTCCATCAGCTCTTCCCTCAGCCTGCAATAATTGCCCCTGCTCTCCCCCCACCAAACCCCAATTTGGCTCCCTCATGCTCATCTATCACCCTCTGCTCAGATGTCATCACTCCTCAGATCTGAGTTAGGTGCTCCTCATACACTTGCTCCCAGCCCCCATGCTTCCATACCATCTTTCAATATATCTGTTTACTCTCTGTACCCACCATTAGACTGCAAGCTCCACTCGGCAGGGATTTGGTCTTGTGCTTTCACCACTGTTCCCCACCACTGGGCTCCATTTCTGACATACTGTTCCAAGCTGCAAATGGCTAAAAGAAGCAACCAAGATCAACAGGAAGCCTGCCCCTTCATAGAACTGTGCTTTCTGTTTTCATTTGCCTTTCCTCCACCAAACCATGTGTTGATGAGGGTCTGCTCAAATGAAATGATTGTTCTGACCGTTATATTCAGATCTGACGTGAGAGAAGAACCACTATCTGGGTTGTGTGGAACTAAGTGGTTTATTTATTTATTTTTTTTATAAAACTAATACTGGGGGGTGCCTGGGTGGCTCAATGGTTAAGTGTCTGCCTTTGGCTCAGGTCATGATCCCAGGATCCTGAGATCGAGCCCCGCATTGGGCTCCCTGCTCCGCGGGAAGCCTGCTTCTTCCTCTCCCACTCCCCCTGCTTGTGTTCCCTCTCTCGCTGTCTCTCTTTGTCAAATAAATAAATAAAATCTTTAAAAAAAAAAAACCGACTAATACTGGGAGGGGTGCCTGGCTGGCTTAGTCTGAGGAGCATGTGACTCTTGATCTTGGAAGTTATGAGTTCAAGCCCCACAGTGGGTGTAGAGATTACTTAAAAATAATAAAATCCTAAAAAAAAAATATATACTGGGAAATCTATACTGCAGTCTGAATTGGAAAAGTCCAAAACAAAGTTAAATGCATGGAATTCTTTCTTTGGGGCTTAGTTAGTCTAAGAAGACTCAAATGGCTATTGTTTTTACATAAGTCTAAACTTAATTGTTCAATCATATTGCAGAGTTCACATTTATCTGCTAGAATATGCAAAGAGTATTAACCTCATAATCTTTTTAAGTACAGATAGCATATACTTGGCTTTGTGGTGGGCGATTGGAATGAAAATAAAAAATAAATCAAGCAATTAGAAGGCAAGTATAGACCGGTCAGAGTGCAGTGGTGTTTACAATTAATTGATCACAGCCGGTTACAGATTTCTTTGTTCCTTCTCTACTCCCACTGCTTTACTTGAATAGAAGAAGAAGAAAAGAAGAAGAAGAAGAAGAAGAAGAAGAAGAAGAAGAAGAAGAAGAAGAAGAAGAAGAAGAAGAAGAAGAAGAAGGAGGAGGAGGAGGAGGAGGAGGAGGAGGAGGAGGAGAAGGAGAAGAAGAAGAAAGAAGAAGGAGAAGGAGAAGGGGGAAGAGAAGAGGAAGAGGTAGAAGAAGAAGGGGTAGGGGACAAAGAGGAAGAAAGCAAGTATAGGAAGGTAAAGGACTGATTCAGGCAATCCATCCTCCCATTCCATCCATATGTGGAAGCTGCAGTTAATAGAGGCAGAAGCATGGAACACTACAGATGAATGATTCAGTTCTTTATTCCCTCTTTGTGATTGGAGGCTAAAACTACATTTCGAGATACATGATGACAACTCTAACAATAACTAGCTTATTCAAGCTGGGGCCATATATGGAACCTCTGCTAAGCACTGTCCATGCATTATGCCATTTAATAATCACAAGAATCCTATAATGTATGGAATAATAATAATGATACAGATGAGTAATCAATGAAGAACTTTGCCCAAGGTCACACACACACAACTAACAATCAGCAGAGCTAGTCTTCAAACCACTGGTCATTTGATTTCTTCTTAGCGTCCAGCCTACACTACTGCCCTCACCCAATCTCAGATAATGAGATGTAGTGGGCAAAACTTGAGGTCTGGAATCTGAAGATTTGCATTAATTATTAGTTTGAGTAGGCCACTCCATCTCAGTTTCATCATTTGTGGTATGAGAATAATCATATCTGCCCCACCTGCCTTCCAAAGCTCCCATGATGTTCAGGTGAAATGGTTTACATGCGAGAACTTAAGAAACAGGAATGTGCTATACAAATATCAGCTAATAGGGTTTATTTATGAGTGTAGTCTGTTGATGGATTGGTAGGAATTTAGTTGGTGTTTAGGGAGTATTATGTGTGACAGTCGAAAATGAGTTCCACCCAAACCAGATATGAGAAATGGATAAAAATGATGGACTTTGCCCACATAGATAAATGGATATGATTTGAAGAAAGAATTGTCTGTCCCATAGCCATGTGCTCCAGGCTTGGGGAAATAGTAATTGGCGCCTACAGAAGAGTAGAACATCAAAGACAAGGTTCCTCTTCTGAACACAGTTGTGTTGGGAACAGCACTGCTTACAGATTAAGCACAGGCAAATCTGTTTGAATAACAGGGATTTTCTGGAAATTAAAAAAATGATCTCATCTAAAGAATAGACCCGCATTTCCATATTTATTTACTTGGAGAAGACTGATCACTTATAAGGTTTCAAAATTTTGTTTTGTAACCTATACATCTTCCCCGCAATATCTTTTTCCATGTGAAATGAAATGCAAAAGACGTTATCCACGTCTTTTACATTTCTGGGGGAATGTAATGTTAAAGAGAAGAAAGCAACTTGAGATCCAATTTCATCCATCAGATTCTCCACCTGTCCTTAGCATCATAACTCTTGTTGCTTTTCACGTAAAATAATATTCTTGACTACAGTAACTTATTTTCTCGTACTCAAGCATATTGTTGAGCACTAGAATAGATACCAGTAGTTCTCTGTTCAACATCCATTCCCTCTTCAGGTAATAGCGCCTCGATTTTCCTTTAAGACACCACCCTCTCTCTCTGTTCTCAGTCCTTAAGATTCCATTGGGGCTGACTCTGCCTATTGTTTCCATGGGTTGGCCAGTGACCTACCCCTGACCAATCAAAGTAATGGTGATTTTTTTTTTTTTTTTAGGCTGGGCATGGGACCCAATCAAGACTCTGGGTATTAATCCTGGAATGTTTGGTGCAACTACTGAGAAAGAAGTTAAACTTGTAAGATATCATCTTTGAGGTGCTTGTAGTCATCATTGCTGCAAATTGAAGAGAACCTATTTGAGGACAAGGACAACACAAAGAAAAGAGGAGACAAAAGATATATATATATAGCCAAAAGATAGATAGATAGATGCCTACATATATATATATATATATATATATATATATATATATATATATATATATATATATATATTTCCTAGGGGCATTATTGGCGCACTTACCTCTCCCTTGTTCTTTTCCATTATGTGAGCTAATACATTCTCTTTTTTATTAAGCCAGTTTCTAGCGAGGTTCTGTTACTTGCAGCTGAAAGCAATCTCATTAGCCCAATGGGATTTATCAGTTGTGCAACGTTTATAATTTCTCAGAAATAGAAAGAAGAGATCAAAAGAGAATCTGTGGAGCTGGGATTTACTCCTTTTGTTTCATGTCCCTCCCTGTTCTTGATCACTCCCGAGTGCTGAGTGACAGTAACAGGAAACATGCATACAGCGCAGGCAATGTGACAGGCACTCTTTTAACCCCATGTTTTTGGTATAATTATTATCCTCATTGTACCGATTAAGGAAACCAAAAAGAACCCCTTTCAGTGTTTCAAAAGCCATCCAAGCACTTGAGATGTAACTTTAGCCTCAGTGTAACACCTTCCAGATGTTAACAGGTGTTGTATTTGTATCAGCATAATAATCTATAAAAGCACTTTGGTTAAGAGTCGAATTATGCTCCTCATTCTGTCACTGCAAAGCTGTTGAAATTTGGAGAAAGTCACCTAATCATTCTTTCACACCAGAAAATCCAGAAGTCCAGCAAAGAGGAAGGAGGAAAAAAAAATAGCTTGTGCTCTAATATTGATCTTAAAAATCAAAGCTTTGGATTGTAGTCCCATTAATTGGCTGTGTGACCTTGAGCATATCATGCCATTGCCCTGGGTGTCTATAAAACCAAGTCAGTGATTCAACCTGCTTATCTCTGGTATGTTATGTGTGAAGCAAACAAGAAAAGATATTTAAAAGTGATTTGTGAAATTGAAAGTTCTTGGTACATGGAAGATATTGTGACTACTTCTAGTGTCAAAAATTTGCATTTGCCTGAGTGAGAGAGAATATTTCCTTCATCATGGTACTAGGGGATATGGCTTCGAAATCCCCCAAGCCACAACCAGAAAATAAGCCTTGGCTGGGATGGATAAGAAAAATAAGAAGAAGAAGAAAAAGAAGGAGGAGGAGGAAGAGGGGGAGGAGGAGGAGGAGGAGAAGAAGAAGAAGAAGAAGAAGAAGAAGAAGAAGAAGAAGAAGAAGAAGAAGAAGAAGAAGAAGGAGGAGGAGGAGGAGGAGGAGGAGGAGGAGGAGGAGGAGGAGGAAGACGGAGAAGGAGAAGGAGTTAAGAACACAGTGAAGTCATCATTCTTCACTCATACTTGATGGTTTTTCTGACATATTCTATACCTCTGCAACATTTTTGTGCCATCAACTTCCATACAGAAAAGAGTTAACTACTATAATACTTGGTATCAAAAAAAAGATGAGTTTTAGTACTGACTCTGCCATTAGCTTATTTTATGACCTAGGACACAGGGACCTCAAACCTCAGGTTTGAATTATGTAATGTGATGGGCATTACTGGCGTGTTTTCCTCTCTCTTCCAGGGACAGGGAAGACTATATTTACCAGACCCTGCAGTTATGCTTGGCCAGGTGACTGATTCTTGCCAACAGTATATGAGCAGAAGAATTACATGTCACTTCTGGGCAGGAGACATGTCAATACTCTCTTCCCTTGCTAGAGCCACAGAGGATGTCACTAATTCAATTGTAGATGGTAGAGCCTCCATCATCAGCCCCTTGGGTGGGTATTTGGAACAGAGCCCTCTTGTAACTGGTATGAAGAGTGAACAAGAAATAAACCTTTGTTTTGTTAAGCAACAAATATTTTAGTGCTAATTTGTTACAACAGCATAACCTAGCTTATCCTGAATAATAAAATAATTTTATCTTTTTTTTTTAAAGATTTTATTTATTTGACAGAGAGAGACAGCGAGAGCAGGAACACAAGCAGGGGGAGTGGGAGAGGGAGAAGCAGGCTTCCCGCCGAGCAGGGAGCCCGATGTGGGACTCGATCCCAGGACCCTGGGATCATGACCTGAGCTGAAGGCAGACGCCCAACGACTGAGCCACCCAGGCGCCCCTAATTTTATCTTTTTTCTCTCCACTCTCACTTGCTACAATTGCTATGCATATGTTTCTTATGTTGAAATAATGGGTTAGAGCAAAAAGAAGCCATGAACCCCATAGATCTGCTAAGATATTTTCCTTTGTAATTATAGGAAGAGATGGGCATAAGGAGACGCCACGGAGTTTCTCTGCCCTCAGGAGAGGGCATTCTAAAGACGTCCTCGACTGTGTCTTCCAATTTCTCCTACCAGGACTTCAAAAAAAATTAAAAGGAATGTTATCTTACTAAATATCAGAAAATGGATATCAAACTTGACATACACATATGTTAATGTAAATGTGTAGAGAACAGACACATTAGATTTACTATAATTAAATATTACATTTAATGTATCATTCATATTTATTTGTACATGTGGCCCAAGAAACTTGCATAGTAAGGACATTTTAATAAATAGCATCATATTCCTGGCTGTGCTCATTGTATCTTTACTCTCAAAACCAAGAAGTTTATTCAAACTGGTTTATGTATGGTAAATTTTATGTATTCATGTTTTGCTGAAAGCTCAGAAGACCCATTCAATGAAAATACAAAAAGGTTGAGAATAACAGTATACTTGGAGCAAGGAAGCAAGCCAAATAAGAAAGATATTTTGTCCATGTTACCTGAAGACTTATATGCTTTTTATCAACATTCATAGAAGCCCTGGACTTCTACCTAAAATATAAAATATAGCTGGATCCATCCTAATAAAAGCTCATTTGCTTGGCAAATTTCGACGTGTCTTTACAACAGAAGCACATAACATGCGTAAGTAAAAGGCAGGAAAGGAAGGAAGCAAAGTGGTTCCAGACCTATTCCTGGTTTTATTCTTCCCTACTTCATCATGCATGGTAGGCAGGTAGAAGGGGAAGAGGAAGGGGGAAATGAGGGACATTACAGGAGTGGATGAGAATAGAAGAGGAAACTGGCAAAGTGAGCAAGTTTAACATGATAAAAAAAGGGGAAGAGAATATGCAGGGGGTCTCATACAATTTCAAGCATGGTCAAGCCAAGGTGAAGCAACCAAGCGATGAGCAAGAGAACCATTTTTTGACTTGATTCCCTCACTAAATAGCTTTGAAATCTTCTAGTTGAGCCATTTCTGCAATGACCCATAAAGCTCAAACCTCAGAATTGCAACTTAGATATATGGAGGACCCACCATCAAGGTCACTTTGAATGGTGCAAGAGGAGCCTCCAAATGCATTAAGGAGACCAGTCAAAAGGTAGAACCAAAACTGGAGGGAAGGCCATGTACAGCTGAGAGGACAGTAGCTTGAATGTTCAGCATCTTCTCCAGAGTCCAGTCCTATAGACTGTTAACATACCCCATCTCGCCAGGCTCTTCCTGGGGTAGCAGAGAAGCCCAAATATGCTTTAGTCACCCTTCTTGTCTCTAGATTTTCAGACAATTCCACCATACTGCTAATGGATAAAGACAGAGAGGTGCCCGGGAGCAGGAAAGTGGTCTAACAATGTAGGAAACAGAAAAACTTATCATAAAAAGTAGCTAACAATTTTTGAAATACCTACTGCATGCCAGGTGGTAAGCTAAACCTTTTCGTAGCTTGTCTTTTAAAAAATCCTATACCATACTCCGTGTTTGCTTGATTGATAGATGAAGAAAATGAGGTTCCAAAGGATGAAGTGACTTCTTCAAGTTTTCACAGTTTGTAAATAAAAGAAGTGGGATTCTGAGCCAGATTATCTGACCCAAAGGCCAGCTGCAGTCATATATCACACCACAGAGAGTATGTGAGCCATATCCCTCTGCAAGTTGTTCTCATTAACTGTTAAGTGCCTTGCATTATTCATATCCCTCAGTTTGGTGATTGGCCTCATTCTCGCCCATGAATACCTTGAGTATGTCAGTGTAGAGATAACTTCTGTCCTTCCACTAACCCTTTACTCGTCCGGGTTAGTTGTGTCTACCTACCTGGCCCAAAATCTGGGTTTTAACTTACATAAAAGCAAAGAGACTTGCAGAGAGAGCTTCAATAAATATTTCCTTGTAAAAGCCTGGCAGATGTCCAAATGGGCTCACAACTATTTCATAGTTAAAGGGTCGTTCAAATACTAGCAGCAATAAATATTTGCAGAATGACTGGACTTTTAATAATTAAAGAGATCCTCCCTCAGAAACACTCTTCCATGAAGCTATTTTAAAAGAGGCTATAAGATAAGGAAAGATGTGGAAGGATATAAATTAAACTTTCCGTTTATTCATTTTAATTCATACTCTCCACAAACATTTATTAGCCTTCTAGGCAATCCCAGACACTGTGCAACTTCTCAGGGAGGTACTAGTTATCTATTGCTGTGTAACAAATTAACCCCAAACTTGGCAAGTTAAAACAACAAACACTTACGTTCTCACAGTTTCTGAGGGTCAGGAATCTGAGAAGAGCTTAGAGGGGTGCTTTTGGTTCACAGTCTCTCGTGAGGTTGTGGTCTAGTTATTGGCTAGAGCAGAGGTCACCTTAAGACTTATGGAAGCTGAAGAATCTGGGTCCAAACTCATTCACCTATGTGTTCCTTGCTGTCTGTTACCAAAGACTCCAGGTCCTTGCCACGTGGGCTTTTCTGTAAGGCTTCCCAGAGCCAGAGATCCAAGAGAAAGAAAAACAGAGGGCATGCATCCAAACCAAAAGCCACAATTTGCTTTTTATTACCTAGTCTCCAAGGTTGTTCTATGTCATGTCTGAAAACCAGGCTCTGCTTCCCAAAGACAGAAACTTCTGGGAATCCCTGGATATAATTTTAAAACCATGGAGGGGAGCTGATTGGAGAGGAAACTGATAAAATTGGCTTTAGGTACTCGTCCATGTTTTGACTAATGACAATTACCCTGTGCTATCTTATAACTTACTTTTCTGTTCGTATATATGGCCACGTGCTTGGGATGTGAAGGGAGACTAATTAGACATGGGTCCAGGGGGGTAAGAATCTTCCTCTTTCTCACCCTATCCATGGGAGACCGAGAAAGCACCAATTCCCCTACCAAGACACTTGGTGTCTTTAGCTGAGGGATGTTATTTTCCATCCAGTGTCAAGGTACAGCATAGACTCAAAGTTCTGGTCGGACACCCCAGTGGCTGGCTGAAAGAGAGTGCAGGTATACTCCAAATGACACAGAAAAGACTATCAAAAAAGATCATCAGGGAGGCTAGAAACGGCCACATAAATGTATTTGCCAATGATTTTCAACGTTCCAATTCATTTAACTTTTAATGTTCTGTATTTTGACCTGTTGAACTGTTCAGCAGATTCAGATTTTCACTATTGTCCTTCACATCAAATAATGAATTCTGAAGCGGAATATCCATCTGTCAGCTTAGAGAATGCGGCATCTCATCTCTGCAATGAAATCAAGTTCCCCTCACCTTTCAACAGCCAAAGCCCCACTTCATCGTCAGCAATGTGGAAAGCCACAAATCAATTAAACTTACCTTGCATTTATGAGTGCCCATGAATTGCACTTACAATGGTTTTGCAAAAAAAGGTGGTAGCGCAGGGTTCTCGACAAAAGCACGAAAGTCAGGTAATGGCTCATCTGGGGTCCGTGACACCTTCCCTCTTTGTCCTGTGACCCCAGTGGAGTTCCTCATTTACTATCCTTGGGCCCACCGCTGTGTTCACTTTGCAATGTTCCTTGTCGCTTTATTCAAATCCAAGAAGGAAACCACACGCAGGTTTCTGAAGAGCCATGTGTGCCTGAGGAAGCCTCAGGTTGGAATGCAGCCCCAGTAATCCCATCACAGTGGTAGAGAGAAAGCAACTCCAGAGAAGTTTCCAAATGCAACCAATTCCCCTTAGAGCAAAGTTTTGCATTCGTTTTCTGCTGTAAAATCTCTATTGGCTGCACATCTGAGAAGGCTTAAGAATATAATTTATTCCATATAAAGTTCTCAGTAATTTATGCTCGCTAAATTGGCGACATAGGAAGAATTTTTTCACTGACTACCATGGAAGATTATTAAAGGCCATTTCGTACAAATAAAGCCAGCGCCGGCAGCCATACTTCATACAAAAGGAAATATAGCAGCAGCCCAAGTTTTAAATTAAAACACTCTTTAGCTTTTTCATTTCTACATTTATAATTTCAGGTTTTGGATAACTGTCCCCTCACGCAAAATCCTTCTCTAGATAGCCCACATTGTACCTTTTTGTTTTGTTTTGTTTTGTTGTTTTTATTTATTTTTTAATTATTTTTATTATGTTCAGTTAGTCAACATATAGTACATAATTAGTTTTTGATGTAGTGTTCAATGATTCATTAGTTGCGTATAACACACTGTTCATCACATTGTACCTTTTTTAAGTGCTTCTGCATCAAGCGGGGTAAATCTAAGAAAACCTTTTTTCTATAACTCACTTTACTTTGATATATATTTTTTTTCAATTTCAGAATAACACCAAGATAATAGCTCATGGCTCTGAAATGCTTGCTTTCCTGACAGGTAAATATTAACTATTTGTTCTCAGCTTTACTTTTCTCAGCAAGAGACAGAATTTCGTATCAGTTCTCCCTTTGTTTTGTCCCTGAATGAAAAACAGATTGGATCTACGTGCACAAAGCCAAGCCTCTGGTTGCAAAGTAGGAAATATGTTCCATGAGTTGTATGAAAATTTCCGAACATCTAGATATTTAGTCACTATTCAACAATTGATGAGTTTTTCATTTTCCTCCCACTTTTTTTGCAGCTAATAACGACAATCATGGGCTGAAGAATGTTATTTGTAATTATTCCATAATGATGGAGTAGCTCTTCCTTCCTTCCTTACCATTTCTTAGAAATGCTTGGATTAGGAATATTTTTTTTAAAGATTTTATTTATTTATTTATTTGAGAGAGTGAGAATGAGAGAGAGAGAGAGAGCACATGAGAGGGGGAAGGTCAGAGGGAGAAGGAGACTCCCTGCTGAGCAGGGAGCCTGACGTGGGACTCGATCCCGGGACTCCAGGATCATGACCTGAGCTGAAGGCAGTTGCTTAACCAACTGAGCCACCCAGGCACCCATTGAATTAGGAATATTGGATCAATACATTTGTTGTAATAATTAATTCGATTCTTAGGTGTAGGCATGTATGTATGAACATAATTCTTCAAGGTGAAAGAAGGTATTAGTTTCTTAAAGATTTTATTTATTTATTTGACAGAGAGAGACACAGCGAGAGAGGGAACACAAGCAGGGGGAGTGGGAGAGGGAGAAGCAGGCTTCCCGCCGAGGAGGGAGCCCAATGCGGGGCTCAATCCCAGGACCCCGGGATCATGACCTGAGCTGAAGGCAGACGCTTGATGACTGAGCCACCCAGGCACCCCAGAAGAAGGTATTACATTGGCTTCCTATCAAAGTCTCAAAAGTGAAGTTTCTACATTTGGTGGTCTCCACAGAGCTATTGGCTGGCAATTGACCGAAAGTTGGATTTCCCATCTTTTGCATTTGTGCATCCAATCCACTGGAATCTATTGGTATGGGCTTTCTGGAACATATTTTAACACTGCTAATAGGAAAGTTTGATATTTGCCCCTGGAGACCCATAGCCCTCAAAGTTTTGTCTTTATTTGAGTTATATGCTGGTGGTTGGATGATATTTTTATAGTATCTCAGCTGTCTGGGTACCAAGACACAGGTCAGTATCTCTGAGATGATTATCAAGGCTAACAAACATGGCCTCCTCAACTCAAAGCAAACAAAAGCTGTAAGCATCTTTACTGAAAATTTCTCCTGCTCCCAGGGGCTATGAACAACAGTAAACATAGTGCTCAAAAATGTGTTCTATTTCACTTGTGAATTCTCTTGCAATTTGAATTCTAAAAAGAGAATTCACAAGAGAAATAAGGTGGTGGGGAGGACTTTTATTTCTTTTTAAGGGAGAATGTATTTGGAAAAGAAGAATGAGAAGATGTCTTGCCACTAAGCCAGTGGGAATTTGAAATTTCTCCAAGCCAAGGAGCCAATAGACTGGCTAAAACATAAGGTAGAATTCAAAGGGAGCTGATCATGTTTTGATCTCATTTTATGCTTTTCTTCATGCTTGCTTCCAAGATCTAATTGGTGACTATGTTAGAGAATGTTCACACAGAACAGCGGTACAAAAGAAGGGCATCAAAACATCTTAGATTAATCTGTCTTCCTACATAGATCTTGCCCTTTCCCTGGGCAAGTGGCCATAAGGTACTAACTTTTAAGAATCCAGATTATTGCCATTCCTTAGGTCACCCATAGTTATATGGAAGCCATAGGAAGAACAAGGTGTCTTCTTAACCACACTTTAGCCCAACTGAGAAAGTATCTTGGCCAATGTACAGACTATACATAAAATGACAACAACCATAATAAAACATACACACGAAATAAAGTTTCGGTTACATGAGATTTTGCTATTGCTCTGAACCGTAAAAAGACCAATAGAGTGAGCATGGTTGAGCCTTCCTATCATGCTGAGAAGTAACGAAAGCAACAAACTGGACATGAATTTGAAATCTCTAGCCACAGTGGTTTTCAAGCTTGTGGCTGTTAAGTTTCTTGGAGGCGACTATCCAAGGTCGAGGCAGAAGACACAGTTTAGTATCTCTTGTGCTTTTGCCCTTCACTTCAGCAGGCAAGTCCCACTGTAAACAAAAACTAGTTTTATAAGAACTAGTTTTAATTGTTACTACTTTGTACAATCACAATTAAAAAGCCAAAATGAAAGGGGCACCCAGCTGGTTCAGTCGGAAGAGCATGTGACTCTTGATCTCAGGGTCCTGAGTTCAAGCCCCACACTGGGTGTAGATTACTCAAATAACTTTTTTTAATTAAAAAAAAAACCATTCACATGCTCCAACTATCATTAACACCAAAGAAAAACCAATATTCTTAAACTCACATCACTCCTTCATTCAGAAGGTATTGGGCTCGTATCACGTGCCTGGCACTCTACCAGGGGCTGAGAACATAAGTGAATCGGCTATACTCCCAGCCTCCCAGGCGCTTCCAGCCCCAAGGGAGAGAGAGACACATAAAACTAACCAAAACAGCATGTTTCATCTGTTCTGATAGAAGCGTAGGCACCCAAGAGGAAGTCGATGGTACCAGTATTTTTGGCATACTTGCAAAGTTAGGATCACATTCTGGCAGGATTTTTTTTTTTTTTTTTTTCCTGCAACGCTCAACATTCTAATCTCCTCTGATATTTCCACAACTTTGTCTACTTTTATGGGTCCTTCTCTCTGTCTTAAAGCTTCAGTGAATGCTCAGATCACAAGCAGCTGAATTTATTCACTCTAGAAGGAAGTCTAAATGTGGCTCATCGGGTGGACTAAAACGAAACTCCATCCTCTGGGAAGCAACTTCATCCACTCCTCCCTGCCATGAACAGGACAAGGAGGCAGAAGACACACTGTGTGAGAAACCTACAACTTCTTTACACAAACCCCAATAAGCCAGGGAGTAATGACCTTGACTATCCCTCAGAGAAAGAAGAACCTGCTCTGACCCTCTCTACCTGCACCCCGCGCTTCCTTCCATGGTGTTACTGTTTCTCTCTCTTGTCCCCACCCTTGCTCTGCCTCACCTGCCGCAGATGCCTGCTGAAGTGAAGGGCAAAAGCACAAGAGATACTAAACTGTGTCTTCTGCCTCGACCTTGGATAGTCGCCTCCAAGAAACTTAACAGCCACAAGCTTGAAAACCACTGTGGCTAGAGATTTCAAATTCATGTCCAGTTTGTTGCTTTCGTTACTTCTCAGCATGATAGGAAGGCTCGACCATGCTCACTCTATTGGTCTTTTTACGGTTCAGAGCAATAGTAAAATCTCATGTAACCGAAACTTTATTTCGTGTGTATGTTTTATTATGGTTGTTGTCATTTTATGTATAGTCTGTACATTGGCCAAGATACTTTCTCAGTTGGGCTAAAGTGTGGTTAAGTCTCAGGTCAGATCAGCTCCACGATGAAGTCTTTCCCAGGCAGTTTTCCGTGGCAGGAGGGACCACTCTCTCTTTCAAGCTTCCAAAGCTCTTTGTATCAGTTGTCTGAGTGGATTAGATCACATTTTCTTGCCTGTCCCCCACAAACTTGAAAATGCCTTGAGGCCAGGGCCCATGACTCATTAATCTTTGTGCCTACAAGTGCCTTGCACTAGGCTGGGAACATCTTACCTACTCGGTAGGTGGGTGTTAAATAAATGCATATGTGAGAAAGATTCCCCAAAGAGCAGGAAGATAACCATTCTTCCCCCTTCTACTAGGTTCTGTATTCTCCATGTTACACCCATGGCCCCACCCGCACTTCTACTTCCTCCCAGGACCCATTTGCCAAGCCAGGGAGCTCTAAATGCAGTATATAGGCCTGGGGTATAACCAAGTAGACACAGCCAATCTTGCCTAGCTGCGTTCCCCGAGGACTGGCTGACCCAAGCTAACCACCTCCCTCCAGATGAGTAACACACACTCGGATAATTCCTTCCTGCAAACTGGAGATTTGAATACTGTCTGTCACTCTGCTCTTTTGAACCATCATAATAATGACTAACTAGGTACACTGGTTCTACAGTGGCCCCCCAAATATTAATTAGATGCTCAGCCTTCTAGAGATGCCTTAGTCTCATGGAGATGTAACTTATAGCTTGCACCAGGTTACCGAATTTCCATCTGAATCACCAGGTAGCTTTGCTCTGGACTCTCCCTTCTGTTTGGCTGAACGTGTACTGTCAGCTGGCTCCCAGTGCCCCACGCATCTGCCAAAGAGGATACGCAGAAAAATCTGGGGCTGTCCTACCTCTGAGAACCAAGGCTGGAACTTATGGTTTGAGTCAGTGGGCTCTGGTAGAAGGATCCTGCACCAGTTGCCCTGGGGACAAGGCTTTGGCTCCTTAGCATCTCAGCATCCAAATAGGTCCTACTCCTCAAGGACCGTTTCCTACCATGGTTTGCATCTGCAGTCACACCCCGCTTGTAAAAAAACAGGCAAAGACTCCTCTCATTGATGAGTAAATGATCCCAAGCGATCAGTAAAACAAAAAACAAACAAACAGCCAACTTTCTGAATGTAGAGACCTCCACAGGGGTCAGTGCACCTAGGACAGGGAAAAACATCTGGATCTCCTAAGGAAGTAATAATTTTGAAGACAGTCATGAAATGGAATATTGAGACAACTGGGGGAAGAAGGAATACTGTCATCTTCACGCTCCCCACCCTTCGATCCACCCATGCCCCCTAAAGAAGAGATCCTGAAGTCCAGACATGCTTTCACATATAGCCAAAATGGACAACTTTGTGATATCGACTTCATTAGCAAAAACTCCATGGTGGAACAGTCTTGGTTTTAACCTTGCCTTTGTCACTAACTAGCTATGTATGACCTTGGGCATATTACATAACCTCTCTGTGCCTCAGGACCCACATCTATAATATGGGGATAATATAACTAATGATGTCCTATGTTTGTTGCAAGAGGTAAGTTAAATGACATAAATAGGGGCGCCTGGATGGCTCAGTCAGTTGAATGGCCGACTCTTGGTTTTGGCTCAGGTCATGATCTCAGGATCGTGAGGTCGAGCCCAGCACCTGGCTCCATGCTGGGTGTGGAGCCTGCTTATGATTCTCCCTCTCTCTCTGCCCCTCCCCCACTGCTTGCGCTCTAAGTAAATAAATAAATGACATAAATAAATGAAGTAGGAACGTGCCTGGATCACACAGCTGAGGGGTCCTTCAGATACAAGTTAACAACTGATGCCACAGATCTAATATTAGAAGTATAGGATACAGGGCGCCTGGGTGGCTCAGTTGGTTAAGCGACTGCCTTCGGCTCAGGTCATGATCCTGGAGTCCCGGGATCGAGTCCCGCATTGGGCTCCCTGCTCGGCAGGGAGTCTGCTTCTCCCTCTGACCCTCCTCCCTCTCATGCTCTCTGTCTCTCATTCTCTCTGTCTGAAATAAATAAATAAAATCTTTAAAAAAAAAAAAGAAGTATAGGATACAGATAGAATTATCCTCATAGTGTCTACTTGCTTCCATTTGCTATGAGTAGGTCTACGTGGTTATGATCAGGACAACCACCATAGATTTCATTTGTGATTTGCTTGCTTGCTTTTATTATACATTATTTACTTAATAATATATAACATAGCCGTTAATATATTTATTTAAAGCAATACATACGTATTTAAAGCAAGCAAATACCAATATAGAGAGTATATATTTATAGAGACTATAAGTATATCATTATAGAGAATAAAAGGGGGGTCTAAGGAGAGTATTTTCTTAAATTCACTGAATATGGACTTGCTTAGCTCAGAAACCACCCTCACGAGAACCCTGAAGAAGGAAAAACTTAAAAAATAAAGACAAATGATTGGGTCAAACACTACACATCCCCATTTGGTACACAGTTCATGGCTCTCTATCATTGCTACTACGTAAGTTTGTGAAGTAGATTAAAAAGAAAAAGTGGGGAGATGTCCTCCTTGCTATCTGTCCTTCCACTAGCCCCTGCAGACAGGTCCTTCTGGTGACATAAATGGACAGCTCTCTGTTCCAACCTGAGAACATTCTTCTGGGGTTCGACGAAGAAATGGGGCTTTTGAGTAAAGGGGAAGTTCTCCTTGTATTTACATCAATGTCTCTCCCCATCACAAAAGGGAGCGTGTTGGAGTGATGAAATGTTACTGCTTGTTTTGGTACTGCAAATTACATGTTTGCCATGCCCTAAGCTGGGTCCATCTCCCAGAATAAATATGCCCCAGTGATGCCCCATACCCTCGGTGCTTTCTTTTCTTTTTCCCTCTTTCTACCCCCTCATCACTTTACATACAAATGCAAGTGCTCTTTTAATGGGACCTCAAAAAGAAATGGTTATCTCCTACCTTGTTTTCAGGGACACATGACATAGTAAGCGCCTCTGGTTCATCTCCAACATACAGAAAGTGCAAGATCATGACTCTCAGCCCTAGAAGCAGCAGGCTTGGAGAGAATTCGCTGACCTGCATGCCTACTACTCTCAGCTGAGGCGTTCAGGCACTGAGGCCTCTCCCTGGCTCTCTGCAGACTGGGGCAGATCTCCAGGGAAGGGCACTGCTCTGTCCCAGAGAGAGGCTCCGTTTTGCTCTCCAAGTGAGCTGATTTCTCTCTTGAGTCCAGGCTGGGGCAGAAGCTGGCTTCCAGTAAGGTCTGCCTGGTTCCATCCAGGCCTGGCATATTGCTAGCTGGCTAAGCTTAGTCAGGGCTCTCAACTTCCCTGAAGCTCAGTTTCCCCAGCAGAAAAAAAAGGAGTCAGTAGTGGTACCTGTGTCTTAGGGGTGTGTGAGGATGTAAAGAGATAACTGCAGGTAAGGGGCTTGGCCATCTACAGGGCTCAGTGATGCATTTCTGTCCCCTTATTTCTATTTTCTCCATGTCTTTTCTGAAAAAAATCTTTCTAGCTGTTGACAAGTGACTTTGGTTAACGCCAAAGGTTAATACCCGGTGAAAATCACTGCTGGGCAAAGTTTAGAGATGGGAGGGGGGTCAAGACTGCATATAGATTTCATCAGGACTGGGCGGTGGACAAAGGCAGCAGGTGTAGATGGAGCTGAGCAGTGGGCCTGAGCCAAGGCACACATCACAAGCCCAGTTTTGCGGTCCTGGGTGAGAAGGGTCTCTTGTTGACCAGACCCACCTAGGTCTTGCTATTGATCCAGGGCAAGAAGAACAAGGTTTTGCCCCTGACTCCTTATGGGGCTCTGAAGCCCTCTCTCCCTTGGGTGTCTCCTCCATTCAGATGCAGAACGAGGCAAGTGGGGGACTATCTGTGTAGGGGACGCTGAGGTGCAAATCCAAGAACCCGCGGTTCCAAGAAGAGAAAACTGGGTCCAGATGCGGACTGGGTCCTATTTTTTTTTCTGTCCTCCACTGAGCCTTGAAGTAATTTATCCCCAACACAGACCAAGGTCTCCTGATCAAAACCACTTTCCCAATTCTTGCATATTACTGAGCTCCCCAATGCCATCTCCACCTGATCGCTGCTGCAGGAGACCATGAGGTCCAGGGGCAGGGAATTCTGCACACCTCATCTCCTGACCACATAGGAAAGGAAAAGAATTTGGTTTTGCAGAAAAGTAGATGTAAGCGGTGGGGTTGTTGGGTGGAGAGAGGATGCATCCACAGAGCGCATCCTCCTTCACCTTGCTGGATGTCTCCAAGAGCAATAGACTTTTTGGTTCCAAAGACACATTAGGTCTAGCAAGCCCCGGAGGAGGCTGAAGATCTCTCAGGGTAAGAAAAGTTCAATCGGAGTCACATTGATGCATGTGGTGGATGCCAAGTTCCCCCTCTCCATGTCCTCTCAAGATCTCCCTGGTCTCGTGCCTACACACACACACACACACACACACACACACAGGTTAGGTGAGTCCCGAACAAAGGCCATAAGGCTTTCCCACCCAGCTGCAGAGGGCCAACCACCGTGGTTTCTCCTCCACCAAAGGCTTTGCTCCTTCTTGCCTGTCCTGCCTCTGGTTTCAGCCTCAAGCTCCCCTGGACAGTTCTTTCGAGCCTAACTGATTTCTGCCCCGCAGCGCACTGGAGGGAGAGGGGAGCTCAGCGTGGCAGGGAATGTCTGAGCCTTCTCTGGCTGACCTGTGCATCTGAGACAGAGAATGCTCAGGTCCGTGGGGTACCCAGGGTGCTGGTCCCAGTCTCACTCTGGTCACCTCCCAGGGCCTGTGAAGCACAATCCAGCCTCTAGTACTCGCCTTTCCCTTTTCCTGGCCTTTAAACTAGCCATGGGGATCTTATTGGGTCGTTGGAGTAGGGAGATCCCCCTACTCCCTCCTCCCCATTTCTTTCAACCTGCTGCTCTTCAGGGTGCGTTGAAGGCCAGGCGATCCTGGCTGGGGGGCTGTGTGTGTGGAGGGTTATCGTATGATTCTAAATTTTGCTCTTTGCGCCTAGAAAGCTGTGTGCAGCCCGCGAAAGAGGGGACAGTGCAGAATGAGTGGTTCCAGAGAAAAGTGTTGGCCTTGCGGTCACAGCGAGGACACTGCTGCGGGGTAAGGGAGATGCGCCCAAGGGTGAGAGGGGTGAAGGAAGTTTCCACAGGCCCAAGAAAGGCCAGAGGCTGCGGGAGAAACGGAGATGATGAATCTTGCTGACTCCAACGTCTGGCCCCGGCCCCCAGGGCAGACATGTGAGGCCAGGGATCTTGATCAGAGTCTGAGTGGGGTGGGGGGAGCACAAGAAGGGGCATCTCCTCATCGGGCCCCAACCATTGGCTCCTAGCCCCGGGCAGGAAACTTTCCTATCTCCTCGGGGCGATTTGGTACCCCGAGAGGCCAGGCCAAGGCTGGGGGAAGGAAGAAGTGGAGGGTGCGCTTCCCAAGCACCTCCAGCTGAGGCAGGGAGGGCTGAGAATCCACGTCCAATGGAACAGGGAGGGCAAAGGCCTTGGTAGTGCCGAGTTCCCTCCCGACCCCAATATTGACTTTCCCAGTTTCTGCAATTCCAGGTCCTAACCCTCATTCAGTCTCAGCTTCGAGTTCCAGCCCACTCGGGGTGCCCGGCCGGGTTAGGGACGTCCGCTGCCCGGGATGGATTCGCCAGGGGCCAGGTTCCTGCAGCGCCTCCCGGGGTCGCGTCGAGCCCTATGCCCCCAATCCCGGCGCGGCAGTTCTGCCTGGTGGGCGGCTGGCGACGGCAGAAAGAGGACAGGCAGTCGCAGGCCGCGCGCACAACTTTTTTGAAACGCTTTGCTGTCCCCCTGAAAGGTGTTATAACAGCAATTCAATTACAGTAAATGGCGCACATCGTCCTCGCAGCTGGAAAGTCGGTAACTAACTGTGACCGACCGGTGCAAAGGAATGCGGCTAAACGCATGTTACCTTTTTTTTTTTTTAATTCCCCGCTCTTCCTACAAAGTCCCACTCTTTCCGTCTTTTCTTCGCTCTCTATTAATTGTAGCTGGACCTCAGGTTAATTAACTCCAAAGAGCTTAGTCTATCTGGACAGAAACACACTGAGAAACTGGCACGAGATCCTAAAAACTGGACGTGGCCTCAGCCAGATCGCCCGAAGCTCCTCGCGTTTCCTTCCACCGCTCTAGCTGTTGCCTCCAAGGAACAGGGTTTTAGTCCTCGGTGGCAAAGTCTGCCTGGGAATGTGGCCACCTGGGCGTGCATGGGTACATGGCTGGGCTTGGGTCAAGGAGCCTCCTACCAGGAGATGGTGCCCACGAAATCTCCCGTGGCATCGTCTGGAGGCACCCAAGGAAAAGTCGGGTCTGTTCCTAGTGCGCCGCACTTGGGAGTTCCTTGGAGATAACAGACACACTGGCCACTGGTGTCGTGGCACGTGCCATTTCGTGCTAAACTTTAAATAGCGTTCCGTGAAATTAACAATACCCACAAAAAACGAGGCAAGGTGTTGTGGGGGGAGGACGAGGCCACAAAGAGCTGCTTACTTTCCAGGATAGTGGTAAATCATTACTATACTCCATATGCCGAAGTATGGAGGGAGGGATGGAGGAGGGGGAGAATCCCTCACAAGTCAGCCTCGGCAATCATTTAAATAAAGGTAAAATTAACGTTGGCTCCCTTGAAGTTAGAGAGTAAGATGGCTTAAAAGCGCATTTTATTTATGGCATACTAAAACGGAAAGAAACGCGTTGCCTCGATTGGTGTTCTTAGTTTCATGATGTTGTTTAAAAAGAGGTCAAGATGGCAGCGTGGGAATTCGAGTACTTTCTCGCCGACCCTGCGGGGCCGGCCTCCTCCAGCAGCCACGGGAGGTTTCCGACGCTGGAAATGCTCAGTTTTCCGCGCCAGTGGTAACGCAGCCGGAAGATGCCTCGGGTGGCTCCGCCTCGCCCTATCCAGCACTCGCTAGACCCGGGGATGTTTTCGTGCTTTACTCCTGGAGAGGGCAGAGCGCGCGAGATAGGCGTTGGGACCGGGTTCCGGCCGTGGCCGCCCAGCCGCCAGTGGCCCTGAGTTCTCCACCTGAGCCCCGCACCTTCCCTGACCTGGGCGGCGCCCCCAGGGCCAGCCTGGCCGGAGGAGGCTCAGCAGCTGCAAAGAGGGGTGCAAACAGGGTCTCCTAACTCGATGCCAGCCAGGCAGAGGCGCGCGGGGCCCAGCCCAGGGTTTGGCCCGACATGATCCTGGAGCAGAAGTGCTCGGCGCCCGCGCTGCCCGAGACGCACTGAGCTCTGGCCCACGGGCAGCCAGAGGCGTTGGGCTGTTGTCGGCTTTGTTGGCTTTAAAAACTAGAGACGCGAGTTCCTCTCCAGCTCCGTGAAGCCTCTGACCTCTAGTCTACAATTCTCCGCTGGGCTCTGACTTGTTTATTTATTTATTTATTGTAAGGCGAGAATGGGACAGCGACAGGAAGGTTACTCGCGTGTCCTCCACTCCCGGGGCCGGCGATGGTAGGAAACGAGGACCCATCAGTATAACCAGAGGTCACCGGCAGCCTGTGATTTGGAGTCGTCACCCTTGTCCCGGCCCCTGGAGTTCCTGGTGAAGTGGTTGCAGAGAGGACCTTCAGCGCGGGTTCCTGGCGGGGTCCGAGTTTCATAGGTTTCACCTCCCCTCATGGTCCGAGAAAACCCCTCTAATTGCGGGCAAAGCGGGCAGACCTCAAGACCGCTTCGCTACTGGTGTGGGGTTTTTTGTTTGTTTGTTTGTTTGTTTTGATTTTTTGTTTTTTTTACGGAGGCTCCTGCCAGCTCTGCATCCTGCAGTCAGGATTACCCCCAAGACCCCCCACATTCCCCCCGAGGAGCCTGGAATCCCTCTCGGGCCTGGTTGAGGGGAAATCCCGGGCACTCAGCACGCCGGCGGTCCCCGCTGGGCCCGGGCGCGGCTCATGCCCGGAGGAGGCAGAGTCCCCCCCTCCGTCCTTCCTGACTCTCCCCGCTTCCTCTGGTTATCCTGCCGGCCCCTTTTCACTCCAGGCGCTTCTCCGGGTGCCAGGAAAGGCCCCGTAGTGTATTCACTGCACTAAACCTCGCTTTTAAAGCCCAGCAGGGGGGCTTGGTCCACGGTGGGAGACAGAGAAAGAGCGAGGTTGAGGGCCCTGTGGGCGGCCCTTCTGTAAAGAGAAAGTTCCCCTTCGTTTGCATCTCTGCTCGAGTTTTTAAAAGTTATACTTGGAACCTGCTGCCTATGCCTGTAACTGTGGTTCTGGGGGAGGAGGAGGGATGGAGAAGCATATTTTGAGGGTAGAGGCCGCCCTGCACACATAGGGCCGCCCTTTCCAAAGCCTCCAGGGCGGGCAGTTCTGCGGCCGGAATTGGCCACTTGGGTATCTGCGAAAGCTCTAAATATGGGACTTGAGGGGCCCGCAGACTCCACTTTTCTCCCCCTTCCTTCCAGTATCACCAAACCCAGGGCACGCGGGGCCGAGTTCTCCCTCTCTGCCGGGCATGATCAGAGCTGCAGCACCTGGGGCCTGTCCCACCGCCCGGCGACCTGTGGGGTCCTCCCGCCGCACCTCAAATCTGGGGTGCTCGTAGCCACGGCCCCAAACAACAGACGCTGGAGGAGCCAAGGATTTGAACTTGTAAAACCAGTCAGTGCAACTCATAAAACTTTTCCGTTTCTGTCCACCTGTTCAAGAACACAGGTTATTAACGGTTTGAGTCGGTAACTCAGGGAACAGGAGACCTTCTTTCTATTGGCCTCCTTTCCACCTGGGGTTCCTACCCAGGAGCGATCTCCTAATATATGCACTTAAGGGAAGTTCTTAAGAATCTTACTTTTGCTCATCTTGGTCTCAGAGCTAATGAAACCCAATTATGATTCAGATTATTTCCCCCAAACCCCTTCTTGTTTGTCTAAGATAGCCAGCTAAAAATTAAAATTGGCAAAGTGATGATAAATTAGTCCTCATTTTACTCTTCCTGAAGTTCGCTAAGCCAGTAGAAACTGTTTGAGATGATTTCCTCTTTTGGTATACACAGCATTCCTTCTGGTTGTTGGAAAAGTATTCTCCAGCCCTAACTGTCTAATCAGCTTTTTTGCCTCTACTGAGCCTGGTCCCATTTCAGAGTTCCTTAGTTTGATCTGTTCTCATAGAACTCCCCCTCCCCAGTTCCTTTTATTTTCTTTCCCCTGGTGGATCAATCACAAAGACAATTGATTTTTCTGTGTCCTGTTTGAACCAGAAAGTGCTGACATCTTGGGGGGTGGGCAAAATATGAGTGAACATTAACTCCCATGAAATAAGAGACAGCCAGGCCAGTCTCCGGGTTTAGAGATTAAAGTTGTGTGTGCATACATATATGTAAGTGTATCCTCAGGTCTATACACCTGATCTTGCATACGATTGGCAGTGGTAAGAAATTTCAGTGTAATGCAGGAACACACCCTAAATGAGAAATCATCTTAATAAGCCAGACGAATGAAAAGGAGAGCCAAACCTAAATGTCCAGGAGTAGATCATTAATTATGAAATCCCAAACTCTTGAGCTATGGTCCTATACTGGCCAGAAAAGAATAATTTTTCCCCTCTTTTATTGGAATTAAGACCCTAAATTCCTTTTGACTAAAATGAAGTTACGAGACAAGATGCAATTTTCTCTTTCTTTTCTGACAACTCTGTCATCCAAAGGATCACAGCCATGTCAGAGTATCTGTCTTGGAAAGAAAAAAAGAGAGAGAGAGAGAGAGAGCTAGTGAGAGAAGCCCTGCAGCCCATGGCCATCTTTGCATCAAAATTTTCCAGACCTCTATTTTTGATTGTGATCCCACTGATCTGAGTTTGAAATGCGAGCGCAGTGAAGCCCCTAAGCCTTCAATCGTGTGAAATTTTCAAAAGATCTCTAGAAGCAATCTCAGGCTGCCTGACCCCTGACAGGCGCCGATCTCTTTATTCCTCTCTCTGCCAGCACTTCATTTGTTGGAATATCTTTCAGATTTGCACCTCCAGATGACAAACCTGAGTGTTTATTATGTGTACATGAATCGGAAATCTTCAAGCCCGCACAAAAGCACCATCTTAAACATAATATTTAATTTCCCAGCCTAAGTGCCTCCTTCTTTATTTGCTTTTCATTAGCTTAAATATTTTTTTCCAGGTCTCCCTTGTGTCACTTTGATATTTAGATGATTCTCTCTTTTAATCATCATTTCCCCCTTGAAAAATCCCCTGTCGCCGGCTCACACTGCAGTGTCACTGTGTGGCGGGTGGCGAGGCCGCAGAGCCAGATGCAGAGTGGTTCTGGGTGTGGGGGGGGGGCGCCGATCCAGGCGGGATGGGGGCCCTTGAGGTGACAGAGAAACGCTTGCTTTTAACTAGCGGCCAGAGCTGGGTCGGGATCAGTGATGACCCTCTTCATTCCAACTTCCTCCTCAGGCCCTTTTAAATTCCTTCCATTATTTATTTTATTTATTTTTTTTAAACCACACACACAAAACAAAACCTCAGGTGCCTTACAAAGGTGGTTTAGCAGCTGGGACTCTGCCCCCCGGTGCTTATAGGCTCTAAGCGTGGGCTCAGGGTTTAGACTTTTCACCCAAATGAGTCAGGCACTCCCTCCTACCTGCCTTTCTGGGGATCCCTAAATCCTGGGGCACTGGGGACACTAGAGGGAAAGGTGGGAGCTACTTGGGAGAGGGCTGCTTTGTTAAAATGCCCTCTGCCAAATAATTCCACAGACAAGATTTTGGGGTGGATGACACCGCCCACCCCTCCCCTCCCCCAATCTCAGATCCCAGCCGGGCACCCAGGCAGACTGAGTTGAGACAGAGTTTCACACCAGCCCCACACAAGCAGGAGGTGAATCACCACCCCCAAGTACAGTTCCAGGTCGGGAGGTGGTGGGCTATAGCCTGAACTGCCCCCCCTTTGTGTTTGGATGGGCCGTGTTGCTATCATTAACTTATTAAACCCCTTCGTAATTATTTTAATTTGACTCCAAAAAATACTTTGGGCGGCGTTGCGATGTGTTTGTATTTATCCATCCCCCCCATAAAACCTGTGTTAAAACAAATGTTACTTTTCTCTCTCTGTACATAGACCCTCCCTTTTTGAAATAGACCGCAGGGACTGCCATTAGATCGAATGGCAAGTCTTTATGGAAAGTGTTTTGCATAATTACATACCAAAGCCAGAACAGTCACCTCCACATTTTATGGGTCACAAACCATCAACAATTGCCACATTATTGTCCACGAAACCTTAGTCCCTTCATTGACGGAGCGGACTCCACTGCCTAATCTAGAACGAGAGAAGATGGGAATTTCTTCTAATAAGAACCCGAGAAGATTAGGTCCCCACTGACAACGTGTTTACATATAGTTATAAAGTTCAGAGGACCGACGGGGAGAGGAAAGGAAATCGGACTAGGCCTGATTAGGAGCCGCACATCGGTCTAATATAGATAGTGCATCAAAAGGAGCGGCTGAATGCCTCTCCCCTTTTCAGATCTGACCCCTTTCCTACCTTTGTGATGCAGTAATTAAGATATTCTTATTTAGACAGACAGCTTCTCTGGTAACTGAATAATATTAGCTCCTTTGATGTCAAACTTTTGACAGTTATCACACCAGCACTGGGCAATTTAACAGAAATACCCTCCTTAAAAAGAAAAAAAAAAAAAAAAAAAAAAAAACAAGAAGAAGAAGGAGAAGGAAAGAAAGAAAAAAGAAAGAAAAAAAGGAAGTAAAAGAAAACCCGCATCGGCTTTGAAGAAATCTAGTAAGTGTGATCCTTAGTACCAAATGATCCAAATCGCCGCCGACAGGCCGCCCGGCTATAAATTACATTCGATGTTACATAATGAAGCCGAATTTGGGTTTTAGCTCATTGAGCAGTATTGGTGGAAGCTAGATCGGAAGCCTCCCAACTCCTGGGCACCTCCATTCCCTACCCCCCAGAGCCGCTGCCCAGATCCGGACGCAGGAAAGCTCCACAAAGTCGGCAGGGTCAGGGCAAGGATGGGGGGAAGTGGGTCCGGCCGGAGAGTCGGGCAGGACCAGCCACCTACTCTCGGGATGACACCTCGCCATTGCTTGCAGAGCTTGGTCGCCAAATCTGGGATTTGCCAGATGGCAGGATTATTTTAGCGTCTGTTATATTATGTGTGTGGGGGGTGCGGGTGGAGAGCGAAGGCAGGAAGTCCAGAGACCGCGCTGGTCCCTTTAAAATACACGCACGTTGCCTCTCTGCCCACTGTCGGGCTTGGACCGTTCCCGAAGCTCTGGGATCTCCCGGCCACCCTGCGGCAGACAGCAGGCGGAATCTCCGCCACCCCTGCCCTTCGGTGCGGGCCCACGGCCCGCATCTCTGGACCCGGGACCCGGTCCCCAGATGCGAGGAGCTGGGGGAGGAGGAGAGCGCTTCCCTCAGAGGAGAAAAGGAGGGGGGTGGGGTGGGTAGGAGAACTGGAAGGGAAGGGGGCAGAGAGGGCGGGTTAGGAGGGATGAGACTGTGACGGTGACACCTGGAAGGCATTGTCCTTGCGAGCGACACCTGTCAATCTCCGCTCCGGGGTCCCGGGGCCGGGGGCGGGAGGCCGCGGGTCTCCGCGGTGATGTCATCGCCGAGTCCCTTCCCGGCGGAGGGCGGAGAGGACGGGGAGGGGCGCAGAAACCCGGCGGGCTGGGAGAAGGGTGGGGGAGGAACAGAAAGAAAATAAACAGAAATCACTCTCACTCGCCACGTCCTCTGCTCCGGATTTACATGGAAATCAATAATCCAACTTTAGTGTTATTTCTGATCTTGATTGACCCCGTCTTGCCTTTTCACTGGGGGAGGAGGAGTAGGGTTACAGCGTCCCATCCCACAACCCGCAGTCCTTGGGAGGGGGGGCTGTTACCCCAAAGCCTTGAGGTGACTGACCCTCCTTCCAGACCCAGCTCCCTCTTTTCCTGGCGGCTCTTCCAAGCGCAGGCTTCAGGCTTAAGGAGGAAACACTTGGGGATGAGTTTTGAAAGTCTTCCGATATTGCAGGGGGCGAGGGGAGAGTTAATTAACGCAGGGCTTGCTCAGCAAGTGGGAGAGGGGGGCCTCGGCGTGGGTGGGCGGGCCAGGTCCGACACCCGGGTGCGCTCAGCGCGGGAGGCGTGTGATCTGGAGGCCCCAGCTCGGAGGCCCCGGCTGGGGGAAAGTGATCTGCAGTGGCCTCCGCGGGGGGCTGCTGAGGTGCCCCAGGCAGTGGCCCGCAGGCCCCGGGGAAATTCTGATCTCCCACCTACTGCGCTCCCACCCCCACCCCACTGGACTCTCCTCTTCCTATTCTTTTCGCCCTGAGCTCATTAGCAGCCTGCCAGGGGCCTGATTTATGGAAACGCTCGGGCGGGCGGAGACGCGCGGCTAGCCGAGTCCTGGCTGCCTCGGGGCGGAGTGGAGGAGGAGTTTCCACCGGCCTACTCCGGCGAGTTCTCCCCCCGCCCCGCCGGAAGCTGGCAGTTGCAGTCCCTCCTCCCCACCCTCCACCCAGGCGGGTCCTGGAGGCCCCCCGCGCCCTCGGCGCCCCAGCCTGGGACTCCGGGCACCCTGGCGCCAGCGGGGCGGGCGGGGGCGGTGGCCGCGTAGCCTACCGCGGAGTCTCGGGCGCGCAGGTTCCAGCCCCAGCTGACCCGGAGGGCAAGTTGGGCGCAGATAGGGCGGGAGCCTCCCTTCCCACGTTCGGGTCTCCAAAAAAAGGGAAATCGGACCCGAAGCAGGGAGGGGACGGTGCCCGAGGTCCGCACCAGGCTCCCAGGCCGGGAGGAGGCGTCGCAGGCCAGGATGGGGCCGAAGGGAGCCACCAGCTCAGCTAGCCGCCCCCCCCCCGCCCCCAGAAGCTAGGGACTGTCCCAGGGGAGGGCGTGGTCCACTTCACTCTCCCTCCCCCTCGCCCCACCTTCTTCGGGGTCTCATCCTCAGAGGGTCCTCGGCGTTGCAGCCTCCAGTCAAGAGTCTGGGAATTTTGAGCTAGGCGAATGCGGGGCCACAGACCGTCCCTAGAGCCACCCAGCCAGGCACTTGCCCAAAGACGCGGGCACCGCCTTCTCGCCCTCCATGGCTTGTTCTCCGCGGTCAAACGGGTTGACGCAGACATGAGGATGGAGAGAGAAACGGGAGGAAGAGCGTCAAGCGAGGACGTGCACTAGCACCTGTTGCTGGTACTCCAGGAGTCTGGCGAGGACGCTAAATGACCAACCTGTCCAACAAGCAACGACGGAGGGCGGCAAAGGAGAAGGGGCAGCGTCTGTACCCTCCCCACGTCCGGGAAGCGTTGGAGGAAAGAGGGACTAGCCGACCCAGAAGGCCAGACACCCCGGGCATGTTCTCCTGCTCAGACTTGGGATGGGATAGGGATATGAGGTTGAAGTCACTGGGAAGAGGGCCATGCCCCAAGTCTGGCTATAATGAAAATTGCAGTTGAGGGGAAATGAGATCTACAAGAAAGTGCGTAAAATGTATTTTAAAACACCCTACCAGTTCACCCTCCAGAAACTGTATCTGGACTCTGACCCAGGCAGGTGCAGAATTGAGATCCTTCTCCCCCATCAGGTACCTCCAAATGCCTGTCCCAGTCCGTCTCCTTCCTGGAGTTCCCTCCCAGATTAGGGCCATTTGATGTCACTGAGAACGCAATGTCCCCACCCCTAGAGCCTCAGGGAAATACGATTTCCTGCTCATCTTCCTCACCTTCCCCTCTCCCCCAACTCCGCCACCACCATTTCCAAAGAGTTAGTAAGGCCAGGGTGTCATTCAGGCCCTGGCCAGGCTAAATGCCCATCTATATCGTGCCATTCAGTCTCCTGAATTTCCAACTATACTGAAGGCTGGGTTACCTGCCCAGACATACTAGAGTGGCCCAAATCCGTGGTCGAAGTCTCAGCAGAAATGGAGACCCGCCCCCAACAAAATGTCTCTTCAGACATCGCAGGTCTCAGGCTGGCTCCATCACCCCAGGGCCACGCTCCAGGCGCAGGGCCTCTGGGGGGTAACCCCAGCCCGCAGCTCTTGCAGGCCGACTCCAGGACCCACAGCCCGCACAGCAAATGTTGGCTGCTAGGCGCCCAAATAATATTCTCCATTTGTCTTTTTCAAAGTTGATTTATAGCAATCGACAGGTTAAAGCCTCATCTGACTCCATTACTTTTAAAAGCTGTCTATTTCACAACTGTCACTTTTCATCACTTAACTCAAATAAATACTTGAAGAAATGAATTGAAAGAGACTTTTAGATCATGTTTATAATTCTTGGTCGCTACGTTAACATTCCTAATGACCTGACCCTCTGAATTTCTGTAGACTTCTAAATTGGGCCGAAAATTCCTGCATTTATACTAGAAAACTTCAAGGAAGGTGAGGTGGCAAGAAATATCGGCTAAAAGAAGTGCAGCTGGTAGGGAGTAGGCGGTATTCTGGGCAAAGCTTCCCAGCGGCTGCCAGGGCCCAGGCCGGGTGCCCAAGGCCACTGCGGAGGGCGGCGGTCCTGGGTCAAGGCGTTCCCATGCAACAAACTGCTGAAAAGAGGGCCCAGCCTAACCGCCACACTGCTCGCTTTGCTCCCGCTTCGCAGAGCCAGGCTGCAAACCCATGAGGAAATTCATTCAGAATGGAAATGCTGCTCATTTTGACTATTACTATTATTTTTTCTATCGTTTCAAAAACGGTTTTAAATGGCCCCCACGACCACAGGTTGAGTACGTCCGCGTGAAAGGCACTTCGTGCTGGTCATCGTTGACCTAGAGCTTGTTAGATGGCCAGGGAAGGCAGAAGTGTGGAAACGAAATCGCAAGGATGGAAGTGCGTTCAATAAATCGAAATAGTTTCTTCTTCAATTTTACTGCCATTTGCCAATGCTGGGTCCTCTAAGGCTGGTGCCACCCCCCTTCTCTTTCTCTTTTTCCCACCCACTCACACAGAACCATCTCTTAGAAGTAGAAAAAGAGAGAGAGAGAAAGAAAGATAGAAAGAAAGAAAGAAAGAAAGAGAGAGAGAAAGAAAGAAAAAGAAAGAAAGAAAGGAAAGGAAAAACTAGAAAAGGAAGGGGGGGAAAGTGAAGAACGAAAAGGGAAGGAAAGGAAAAATACAGGAAAAAAAAAAGAAAAAGAAAAACCTAGCAAACAGGAAAACTGCCTAGTTTGGAGTACAAAGCAATATAAAGTGCATAAGATTTTCTTTCCTTTATTTTTTCTTAAAACAAGAAAAAATAAAGAAGTCTCCCGACCCTGGGGCGGAGGAGTTGGGCGACTCCCTGTTGTGTTAGGGTCTGGCCTCCCCCCAACTGGGCAGAGGCCGAATCCCCGCGCGCGGGTCCCGGAGGCTCTGAGGTCCCCGCACCCTCGCGTCGGCCCCGCCCGGGTCCCACCGCGAACACGAACTTCGCAGATTCCCCGGAGCTACAGAGCGGGGACCGTGCGCCGGGTCTTGGCTCCCTGCCGCCGCCAGCCTGCCCCCGGGCGTGGCCTCAGGCCTTCGCCCACCCTGCGGACCGGTTGGCCCAGAGGGTCTGAGTGCTCTCCGACTTTCGGGGCCGAGGCGAGAGAAAGCCGGCGGGAACCTGGCTCCGCGGCCACTGCCTCGCTGCGGGAACGCGTCGGCGGCCGGCGGCTCGGTGCGCTGCCGTACCCTGGAGCGCCACCTCGCTGTGGAAACTGGAATTGCACGGTCATGCTCCCAGCCTTCTGCCGCCCAACTTGACCGTCACCGGACTTTCCCCTTCATCAAAACCTTAAGAGAAGCCGAAACGCACAGGCCTTCTTCCAACCGGTTAAAAGCTATCATCTGTGACCGACATATCGCACAATGTCTGCACTGGGATGAAGGGAAAATAACGGGAGAAAGAGAAAAATATATAGGTACAATTTCACCGAGTCTAAGCAGTGACGCTGCTTTGATAGGAAAGATAAAATAAATGAGAGATGTCTTCTTGGAGGCCATGAGTTCGGGCCGCCAAGTGCGGGCCACTCAGCTGAGGCCAATGCAAATATTTCGAAGGAGGCCTATGAAGTCATCCCTTCCCAATTACAATTCCACCCAAATTCATTCATTCTGGTGGGTCGGACATTAGAGGGGCTCTGCCAGGCCATGCCAGTGATGAGCCTACCAAACCTCGTACCCCCACAGCCTTGGGCTCTGCTGACAAAGTCACCACAAAATGCAGCCCCTATACATATACACCTGTCGGCAGGTGAAAGCAGCGACGGCGAGAGGTACAAATTACAGTGCATTTGACCCTATCTCATCCAGGTGGCAACTTAAGAGGTTTGCCCCCACTCTTAAGCCCCCACGACTAAAAAATAGACAGAAACATTAATTCACTTATATGGTGAGTCTTTGCTTCAATTTGTTTTCAAAGTGCATCATCCCAGAGATAAATGTTATAGGTAAAAACAAATTTCACGAAACAAGATTTTTTTTCTGTGAAGATTCCAAACATAGTGTTAAAAGCAGGGAGTCTGTCTTGTGGTCCTTAGAGAATTTGTGCAGTTTCTTTATTTTGAGGGGGGCATAGTCCTTTTTCTAATGTAGTTTTAACTACAAGTTTGTTTTTGGTTTTGTTTTAAGGAGCTCAGGGGATCCCACATAGAATGATGACTGAATTGGGGACCATGGGGGTGGGGGAGAGTGTGTACGTGGTAATGTATAAGCCCCTGCATTTTCCTGCCTGAGCAAACCCAACATATAGACCCTTTCTTGAATCTTTGCCCTCCCTAAGTTCACAGGGTGGCGATGGAGGGAGTGCTCCCTTGCCCTGTAACCAACACTCCCCACTGCGGATTAGGAGACTCTCAGAGAGCCCCCCACCCTTGCTCAAAAACTACAGGGCTGCACCAGGAAAAAAACCAAGTTGGTTTTCTTGTTGTTTATCCCTTCTCCATCAAGCTAGATTCTTGACAGACCAAACAGGAAAGAGGCCCCAATTTCTTAGCAGGACTTGAATGAGGATCCCTCACCCTGGCCAGCTGAGGAGGGGTGGCCTGGTCTCTGGGAGTCTTGGGGGTTTTCTTGCCTGGAGGGATGCTACCTTGGGGAGAAGGAAGCTGTTGAGAGATCTTGGGAGCTAAAAGGCAACAGCTGGGAGGGCCCTGGGATCCACTGAGGGACAACAGTGAGGAACAGGGACCAAAACAGAAGAGAGTAGAGCATTAGAAAATGAAATGCTTGAATCTACCTGCCTACAGTTTTGAGAAGGGGAGTCTCTAAATTAGAAAGGTTTGCCTCTCTCCCTCTCCCCTTCCCTCCCTCCTTCTTTACCTCCCTTCATTTCTCTCTCTCCCACCCCCTCCTCTTCTCACATTCAGATTTTCTGTTTTGTTTTTTTTTTAATTTTTTTCCACGGAATAATGCCTGGAGATGAAAAATGATTTTTATTGCTATTACACTTCCTACCGCAAGATGCAGCGCAAGGCGGCAGAGTTTGTATTACAACTATGTCAAAATGTTTCACTGATGCAAAACATGTAGCCAGAGGGTGTTGCTAATGACTCCTGGATTAGAGCGAGATTGAGCCTGAGAAGGAGAAGAGTGAGGACAGGAGAGACAGGAAGGGAGAAGAGAGAGGAATTTCATTAGAGAAAGGGAGGAGGGGAAATACCATAGAATCAGGTCTAATAATCTGATCAGGATATTTTCAGATTTCAGTGCTCTCTCCAAACTTGAGAGTGAGCTAGAGAGAGACCAATATCCTTTTAAGCACCACAGAGGGTTTTTTTTTTTTTTTTTTTTTTTTTGCATGTTAATAACTATTAATTATGCTTACAGCCAGTTAGCTGAAGAATTGTCCTTTGGAAAGAATCAAACTTTGGAAAACGCTTAATATCTGATTAAAGGCTTTTCCTGGAGCCGAGGCCGCTCGGAAGGAGGTGGGGACCCGGTAATCACCCAAGGGGGTGCGGAGCGCAGCGAGGCCTGCCGAGGCTCACGGGCCCCGCCCGTGGTGGTGCCACACATGTACGCACGCCTGTGACAGCCTGGTGGGCCCAGGGTGCCCCGCCGGGGCCGGGGCGGAGCGCCGAGGCGCAGCCTGCGGCGCGGACTCGGGCTCGGCCTCTGCTTGGTCTTGGCGGAAAGGTCCCTCCGGGCTCCGATCTCCCCGGCGCCCTCCCCCGGGACGAGCTCTACTTAGGGAAGCGGGAGGTTTCGCGGTTCCTACCGTGGCCCAGGCCGGTCCCACCGCCCTGCAGTCCGTTTCTGCCCCCCGGGGCACAGCGAGGAGGGCATTCCCTCGGGGCTGCGGCCCTTTGAACCCGGGGAGCCCTCGGCTCCCGCCCGGGCGCGCGGAGCTCGCTCGGGGCCCGGCTGCGGAGCGGAGTGTGGGTGGCGGGTGGGGTTGAAGGGGAGTGGGGGAGGCGGGAGGGGGCGGAGGGGCGGGGGCGGGAGCCGGGCGTTAAGCCTGGAAGCTTGGCTGTTTACCCAAACGATTTTCCTTTCAGGCCCGAGACGCCAATGAGACAAGATCAAACTCCCCTCTTCGCGCTGTGTGCGTGTGTGTGTGTGTGTGTGTGTGTGTGTGTGTGTCGCCTCCTCCAAGCCGAGCTTTGTGAATGGGGGCTCCAGGACGCCGGCTGGGAGGGACCGGAGGCCGACCCGGGCACCAGCGCCTCCTCCCGGGGGCTAGGAGAAGCCAGGCGGAGGGCGCCCCAGACACAGTAGTCCGGAGCGACAGAAGCAAGCGACAGGGACACAGGCCGCGGAGAGATCAGGGCCGCGTCCCCGAAGCTCGAGCGGGGAGACTTACGGTCGTGTGTGGGAGGGGGAGAGGGAGAGTAATATGAATCACATCCTCCTTACAGTTCCTTAATTTCCGATCCCTCCAAAGCTTAAATCTAGCTCCTTGGGCCACTGATTTCTCGCTGACTCCTTCGCTCCAGATACATTAGTTGCAAATTAGGCCAAGGTTTTGGCGATTACGGTACAATGCAGGCCGCGTGACACGCGCCGCTGGGCCTGCGCCTGGGTCCCTCCTCGCGCCGAAAAACGATGAGAAAGCGAGAGAGGATGGATGGTCTGTATTGACAAGACATTTGTCATTTTTAAAGGGGTCCACATCCAAGAATATCCATCAGCCTGGGGGGTAGGGGAGGGAAGCGCTGATGAGGGGACGAAGTCCCAGCCCGCGGCGCAGCAAGTGATCGCGGACCTGGGCTTGGCTCCGGGCCTGCTCCAAGGGCCGTGGAGAACTGAAATGTTATTTGCAAAATAACAACAACAATACTTTTAGTATGACTGATAAGAATCAGGAAGACGGAGTTGTATTTATTTAAGATCGTAAACAAAACCCGGCTACACGGCGTTGTACATATATTGAGTGGCGCTGTCTCCGACAACTCATTCCTTTCGGCCTGGCGATTAAAAGCTTACCCAGATAATTGTTTCTGGAAGAAAAAGGTGTCATTCCGCTGCTTCTGACTCATCTACTCTTGCTCCTCCTGCCTCGGCCTGCCCCTGATCCCCACCCCTACACACACACACACACACACACACACACTCTCTCTCTCTCTCTCTTTCTCTCTCTGTCCCTCACCAAAGGGTCCCTTTTTTATGGTTTGTTTTTAAACGACGAACCACCATCCCCTGTCCCAGGATGTTCTTATTTAGCCGAAATTCCCCTGCCCTGGCGCTGACCCGCAATAGGGACCCGCTAACATTTGCTTCAGGCTTCAGCCTCTTCTGCTCCCGGTGGTCCAGGCCTGGACAAACACCCTGGGGCAAGAACCGCAGAGGTCTCGGGTGTTTTACGGGCATTTTAGGGTAGAGGGCTGTGGCTCTAGGGCTCAGAGGGGGCTGGGGTAGCTGGCCAATCCCTGGGGTCTTGGGGACCCCAGCTAGGCAGTGATTGGTCTGTGAGAGACTGAGATGCCCACGGAAGAGACCTGATGTGCCTCATGCTTACAACAGCTAACATTTATTGAGTGCTTACTATGTACCAGTTATTGTGCCCATACCCCTGGGAGCCTCCAAATCTGAGGGCAAACCATAGTGACCAAGGGTAGGCCTCGGAGCAGGGAAGTCGGGATAGGGCAGGCAGGTAGCTAGGTAGGTGCGATTGGGTGGCCCGGGTAGAGGTTTCGACCCGGAACCGTATTCTCTGGGCCAGGAGAGGCGGGACGCTGCTGGGCGCCAGGAGCGGGGCCAAGGCGTCCTCCCTCCCTGCCTGCCATCGGCTGTGGCCGGGCAGAGGGAAGGCCAAACAGGTTCCAGTGACATTCCCACTTCTTCGCACTGGAACGCCAGAAGAAAGCAGACTGGGCAGTGAGGGCCGCGAAGGCCAGGACTGGGCGGATGGCGAACGCTCGGCGAGCCGAGGCCAGGCTCACAGCCAGGCCCGGGGGCCCCGCGTCCTGCGCCTCCTCCCGCCCAGGGCGCGGCCGCACTGCTCCGGGCGAGGTGCGCCTCCCTCGCGGTGCCAGGGGGGCGCCTGACCGACTCCGGGGTCGCGGCAGCCGAGGAGGGAGTCTCCGGCCTCCGAGGCCTGGTGCGCGCCCCGGGCAGCAGCAGGGCGCAGGCCGGGCGGCCCTGGGAGCTCTCAGGCCGCTCCCGGCCCCGCCACAGCCCGCGGGGTTTCTCCAGCTGGCGGTCCGAGGCCGCTCCCGAGAGCAGGAGTTTTGCTGCATTCACTGCCTCCCCTCCCATCCCCCTAAAGCAGAGACTGAGACTCGCCGGTGACCCCGTGCCGTGCCCCGAGAGGGTGGAAAAAAGCAGGCGCTGAGCTCTGTCTGGAGACAAAAGGCCTCCGCGCTCAGGCTCCTTCGGGCTTAGCCGCGGCGCGTTTCGCACCCGCCTCCACCTATGCAGAGGAGGCGGGGGCAGGTAGAAGTGTCCTTGCATGGGTGGCTTGGAGTAGAGAGCCTTGATTGATCCCAGAAATTGGACGCCTCCGAGTCCAAGGGCAGAGGCAGGGCCAGGGCATCTGCTCGAAAAATATATTGTCTGCCCCCAGCACTCCCCGCCAGCCCCCATCCAGATATCCTTGTATAAAGGGGGACCCCCTCGTTGCCGTTTTTTTCTTTCTAGTCTCCTTGCAAATCACCTGGCAGCTAGAAAACGCTCGTCCCTAATATCGACCTACGGAGGTTACTTCTTTCCCTAAAAACGACTCCGGCTTGCCTTCTTCTAGGAGACCTAAGGGAGACTTCACTGGTTTTAAGATTAAAAAAAAAAAAAAAAATCTGGGTGTGAGATGTGGTTGGAACAGGCAGAGTCTCCTGCCTCCCCACACGGACTCCCTGCTGCACCTGGAAAGCTAGTCCTGCGAAGAAGAAATAGTCTTTTCCTGCAGTCTATCATTTCGGTATTACAAATAACAACCGTAGAGCGAGAAATACCCCTGGCCTAAGAATATTGATAGATGATAGTAGCGATATTCACAATCGATCCTTTAATAGGCCAACGTCATAAATCATGTTCAATTCCCTGACAGCACAGTACTTCACTTAATAATATAATTAAGATTAAAACTCGAGAGGTATTGGAGGCAGCGGGTATTGATAGCTTCAAAAATTGCATTCTGGATATGATGGTGAAAGGGAAAGGGGACTTTGGAAAATATAACCCCCTTCCCAAAATGTGAGGTCTTCCCTTTGCTCCTGTCCTGGGAACCCCTTTGACCCTGCTCCCCCCACACACACACACACAAACACATCTCCCCCCCCCCCCCAGTAATCCCCATCTTTGATAGGTGAGCTGAGAGTAGGCTGGCTCTTTCCTAGAAATGTTAAGGAGGACGATAAAAAGAGATGGGGCTTGGCTTGGGTGGGTTTCCTGAATTTAGGAAACCTTTAAAAGTCCATTCCTTCAGCCTTGAATCTGGAGGGCGGGGGAAAAAAATGTTCGGGAGACCTAGGAAATGATATTGTTTGGTTTTTTCAATAGGATTAATTTCCTCGACAGTGTTTCTGAAATTACATATAAATCACTGAACATCTGCAGGTATATGCCAGTCCACTCCATCCCTGCAGTTTTAACTGCCCGTGAACCTTTCCAGCATTGCTTTCCAGTCCAAATCAGGCCTCAGGATGGAAACGAAAACTTCACATGAAGAGTAAAACCAGAGGGGCAGGGTCCCGCGCAGGGGTGACGATCTGCTCTTTGCTTCATGGATAAAGCTGATCGTAATTGTGGCTAAAATTATTTCAAAGAGCGGAATATTAATCAAGTCAATCAGAGCTGACAAATGAGAAATATTTGAAAGTCAGTGGTAATTTACAACTTTGTTATTAGTTAAGAATCACCTGCCTTGTAGCAGTAATTAATAACACTTAGAGAGGAACCATTTGGAAATCCCCCTCCCATTCTTTTTATTTTCCTCTGTCTCTTAAGGAAGGAAAGAGAGAAAGGAAGCAAATGAGTGATCAGTAGAAACAGGAAAAACACTGAGTCGTTAGTGGGGAGAACAAAACTGGAAAATATAAAAGAAAGGGAAAAAAAAAAAGATTAGCCCCATGGGGGGCCATCAGGAAATAAAGAAAATATAGGAGGAGGGGTAGTAAATCATAAGGGTAGTAACCATACCCCATGAGCAGGCTGGCTAAAGGTTGAATTTCAAATGGCCCAGAAACCCCATCAAAATGAACAGTGCTGCTAAAAAATCTTAAAAGTAGCTCAGCTCTGAATCAAGGCAGAGCTCAGGGCATTGTCTGTTTTGTTGTTGTTAACAATGTATTTCTTTATAGCCCAGGAGCAGACGTGTGCAGGCTCTTTCCCAAATTCCATCCCTGGAGACCGGACTGGCTTTCATGTTTCTGGTGTTAACTCTCCGCTTGGTCACAGACAATCCCCTTCTCCAGTCTTACACTGATTATTAGATTGTCTCAGCCCCACCTAAACAACACACCAAAATAATGACTTGTTGAAAAACTATAAATCATTTCAATGTCTGAACTTGGAAAGCCACTTCAGTCAACAGGCTTGCTGTGAAAAGGTAAAGAAATTTCCAACCTTCTGCTCACTGAGGAAAAACTGCTACTTCCCTGAAGTTTTATTTGTTGGATGGGGGAATTTTCTAGATTGGTTAAAAAAGGATGGTGGGGGGGGTGGATAACTTTGGCAAACTTTATCTGGTCTTTATTATAAGCCTCAGTCTTGTCTCATTGAGCTCAGGCTACAAAAGGTAGCTAGAGATTGAGATTTATTGGTCTCTAAATGAAAAGATTCATTTGATATAAGAGGTTAACTCAAAGTTCCTATACCGTGACTGGCTTCGGCAAATGCCTCTGTGGAGTCAGCATAAAAGCAGTTCAAAGAAATCTTAAAAACACACACAGATATAGACCCACAAACACACTCGCCCACTTAAGCCGCAGATGCAATTCTCTTTTCTTTGTTGTTTCTTCTGTCATTACAAATCTCCAGCCCCTTTCTAGGTGGCTGGGATGGTTGGCTCCCCCCATGCACACGCAGCTGAACTTTGCCATTTTGTATCTTTTGCTTTTACTAGCAGTGAATGAAAGAATAAGGTGGGGGGAGGGATAAAGTAAAAGGGGAGAAGAGAACTAATTCAAATAAAGCAGAATACGTTTGTAAATGAGGTGGAGGGGAAAGAGAGAGAGAGAAAGAGAGAGAGAGGGAGATGTGGATGGAGGAAAGGAGCTCTAGGATAAAAGTAGGCAAACTGGAAATTGATGAGATGGGTTTTCAATGATTAGAGTCTATGGATCCAATAGGAATCTGCAGAATGTATGATTGTGTAGAGGGGACCAGGAGAGAGAGAGAATGTGCCAGAGACTTCAAGGGGGGAGCAGGGAGAAGACAGCAGGCAAGGACCTGAGATCCTGTGCAAGGACAGAACTATGGAGATGCTAATGAGGGAAAATTAACCTTCGGGTTGGGTCTGTGACATGGGCCTTCCATTGAATGCCTGACCCAGGGGCTGCAAGCGGCTTCGCTCTGTACCAGCGAAATGAGATAATCGCTCTGAAACCCACCAGTCTTGGTGCAAACGAGCTCTGATACCCTGTTGTTGAGAGTAACTAGCAGCTCCTCCAAAGAAAAAGGAAAACAAGTGAAAGCAGGCAGAACGGCAACCAGGCCCAGAGAGCAAACCTAGAGACATTGGGTGCATTTGTTCAACTGTGGAGCCCCCCAGGCTGGCACATTCGAGGAGGGAGGAGCAGGGCCTGGGAAATGAGAAGTATCTTCATCTCCCTTGCTCCAGTTTGCCACCAAAGGCCCCGGATAACTGGGCCTTGGTGAGGCAACACAAGGGACAAATGGATTTTACCTCCAGGAACTTGGCCACTGGGCCAGAGGATTATTGCTTGGCCGGAGGATTATTGCTTAGCCAGAGAAAATATATATGGGGGTGGGGTGGGGACGGTGGGGAGGAGGGCTGAAGAACAGAGACAAGTTGAAGAGGCCAGCCCCCCAAACAAACAAACAAAAAATTCAAAGGGAAATTTGAAAAGTGGAGTGGTTGTGGTTACCCATCACAGGCATGGAGACATTAAAACACACACGCACACACAGGGATTTTATTAAACAAACAAGCCAACAACCAAACGCACATCAAAAACACATTTGTTCCTGCTGTCATAGGGAAAGAGGGTTTGAAATGATCGTGGGGTTCTGGTAGGGATCCTTTCGGCCTTTATGGCTGTGGACTCTCCCCACCCCTCTCAGCCTTTTCACAGAAGTCCGAGAGTCGCGAAAGGCGTGGATGGAGCGGGAACCTCCCAGAGGCTGCGTGGGGAGGACTCCCTGTTGGAGGCGAAGGGGTCATGTTTCCAAGTAGAGACATCAACAAACCACAGTCTTAGTGACAGTGACAGCGCAAAATTATGTTTAATGTTGCAAGGGGGAAAGGGGAAATATAAAATTAGCACAGAGAAAATGTTTCCCAGACCTTCTTTACAATTAGGGCAGTGGCATATGGATGGGCAAACGGCGAGGTCGAAGGCGACCTAACAGACCCACAGCACTGGGTGGAGGCAAAGGTCCCTCCAGTCCCCGGGGTCCTCATTCCCTGGGAGGAAAAGGAAGGCTTCTGGAGGGAGGTTAAGGGCACTCTGCCCAATCGCTTCACTTGGTTTAGAACCTGTTTTTGGAGAAGAGAGGATATTCTAGACATTCCATCCTGGTGGAGATTGACAGTTCAGTGACTAGCCTGCTCAGTCCCAAAGCCACAGGGTTTTTAAATTAGTGATGAGGCTGGTGAAGGGGTGGGGGTGGGGGGAGGGCTGGAAAGAAGAAAAGGAAATGGGGGGGATAGATGTGTAGTTCCAGACCCCTCCCCCATCCTTTTAGGAAACTGGGTGGCTATAGGGAGAAGGTGAGGGGAAGTGAGAATTACTTAATAAATTAGCAAGCCTCTCTTTGGAACTTGGAATCAGCCCTGCCTCAGTTGCCCAGTACAGGTGGGCAGGACCCTGAAGCTTTCTCCTGAGCCCTGGAATCTCCATAGGCCCACCCCCACCCCTGCTCAGAACCAAGGGCAAGCAGATGCCTGCCAGGCGGTGGAGGGCATTCGCCCAGAGAAAGCCAGGGAGGTGGGAATGGTGGCATCTTCAAGAAGGAAGCAGTCTCTGTCAATGGCAGAGATTATATTTCCTAAGCTGCTTATTTAAAGAGACAGAGATAGGAGAGAGAGAGAGAGAGAGAGAGAATCCCCCCACCCCCATCCTGTTGTGGTTATAAAGAATATAATTTTGCTTTGTCTAGAAACCACTGTATTATTGTGGTTATTAAATGCAGTTTCCCTTCTTAGTGTTGGGCGGGGGGGGGGCAGTGAGAGAGAGGGTGAATGGAAAATTCATTTTTCAAATAATACAAATGTATTTTTAAAAACGAAACCTGGATGGAAAGGCAGATGAGAGACTGCAGTAAGAGGGAGAAAAAGAAGGAAAACATAGAAAACAGCCTGATTCTTTAAAGACTAATCTGTGCAGAATGATCAGGAAAAACAACTTGGGGAAGAAGAAAAAGCAACTGCCATTTCTCATGTGGTGGTGGCTCCATGACCTTAGGGAAAATGAGGGAGCAGCTATACCTTGAGGCTGTAGTTTTACACTTTGATTTTAGCAACAAGTATCAAAAAGATCTAAACTAATTGATTGTCGAGTTCCTTGGCCCTTCTCCAAAGAGCAATATAGATTTAATTGTATGTTGCTTAAAACTCCATTTCTCGAACAGTGTGAAACATGTAATAAAAGTCATAAACCGTATCGGAGAATTTTTTTTTTTTTCCCCACAAGCATAAATACCCAGCTGACACTTGGAAATCTTAGCTAATACTCCTAATGGGTTAAAAAAATAATAATAAGAAGAAGAACCCATCTGAGAGAGGTAGCCACGTAATAAAATCTAAACTGTTAATCCATTTTAACTCATTCAAAAAAGAACCTGCGGTTGCGGGAGGGACGTTTTGCAGAGGAGGGGTCGGGGTGGGGAGACCCCACATCAGCCATCTGACTTGTTCAAACGCGGTCCATCTAAACCACACTGCCCTAAAGGAAAGCAAGGTCTGGTGTCCAAAAGACACCAGAAATCTCTCTAGCCTGGGAAACGGAGCTGAAAGTTGCAGCCAAACTGCCTGGCCCGAGCTCTCCTCTCTCTCCCCGAGACTGGGAAGCCACTCGGCGGCGGCCGTCGTTCTCCTCCGGCCTCAGCCGGGCTTCTCCCGAGGGAGAGGGAGAACTGGAGGCGGGCAGGAGCTCCCCAAAGCTGCGCGACGAAATCACCCCGTGCCCCTCCCCGGCAGGCCTCCTCCCCATCGTCCTCCGCTCTCCCCGACCCCCAGCGGCTGTTTCGTCTAAACCAGCCCCCGCCCCCCCCCAACCCCTCCCGAGCCCCGGGCATCTCCGAGAAGAGAAGGGTCCCAGCCACGCCTGCGCTTCGGTCGGAGATCAGCCACTGCCGCCAAGTTCGAAGCCGCCATCAAGCTGGTGGCCGCGCCGGCTGCGGGCCGTGCCCTGGCAGGGCCACGCGGGCTGGCTGCAGGCGGAGATCTGCAAAAATCCACGTGAGCCGCCCCCTCCTCCTGCTGCCGGCGGCCCCTGACACGGCAGCACTGAAGCCGGCCCGGAGGTCCCCGAGGTCTCCGAGTGTGACAGTACTCGGCATAGCGGGTAGATGGCACAATTTTCTAACATTTAGAGAGAGGAACCCACGCTGGGAGCAATAAGTCCATTTAAAAGCCCTTTATTTAAAAGGAACAAAGATAACTGACAAGCGAAGTACAGAGACATCTCAATGAAATTTCCAAAGAAGAAAGAGAAATCAGAGGCCAAAGCAAATGCGAACTGGGCTTGATGGAACAGGCTAGCACTTTCCTCCCCCTCGAAAAGAAAGATAAAAGACAAAAAGAAAGAGGTGGTGGTCACTGGGGCTGTGTGTGTTAACGACCACAGTCCAAACCAAATTCTAAAAATCCACGGCCACAAAAACTTGAAAATGGCCAGGTGGGCTCTGCTGGGGCAGGTGGGAGAGAAGCCTGATCTGTTTAGGGGAAGAGACTTGGGAGTTTTGCGCCCCCGCCTTCAAGCCTACACGGCAACCTTGGATTACAGCCGCCTCTGCTTTGCATTGGCAGGGTTCAGGGAGCCCAGGGAAGGTGGGTGTGCCGGGCACCCGCTCTGGGCACACTGGGGCCTCTCTGAGGGCCTGGGGCCCGAGGTCTCTGTCTTCGAGCTCCCTCCCCTAGAAGAGTGCCCAGGGCTGGGTTGCAAATCCAGCGAGGAAACCATGACCTAAGATTTGGTCCAAGTCAGGGCACTCAAGAGCCCACTCGCAGACTGAAACAACTGCCACCCCTTCAAAACCAAGAGGGTCAGGAGAGCACCCACTGATGTCTGCCGGCAAATCCAAGACAGCCCACACTCCATCGTGTGATCTAACGCAGTCACCACCAGCTCCCCACCTCCAAACCTCCATGCCAGGTCCCCCACGCCCTCCAAGAGACCTGCAGGCCGAGAGGAGACAGAGGAGGGGGCAAGAGGCCAGGAGAGGGGCGATGCCCCTCTGGTCTTCCCTGCTCGGCGCTGGCCCGGCAGAAAGGGTGAGGCGGCTAGCACCCGCGGGGGGTCAAATGATTGTATTTGGGTGGGTGCTCGCCGACATATTTGCTGAGTAAACCTCCCTCGCTGTGCTGAAGGCGAATCCCCGTTGATAAATCCATCATTACCGTTCGGATTCAGGGAGGCAGCCGCGCCACTAAATTCATCTTACATTTGTAGCGCTTTAATAGACATTTATTAAATGCTTTTAGAGAGAGGCATGGGGCGCGTGATTACATCCTAGTTATAGACAGAACATAAAGACCCACGTTAACACCCATTTGCAGGAAGGAAGGAAGAGGTGGGGAGGGGGTAGTAAGGCAGAGGGATAAAGCGAGGAGAGGCGAGGAGAGATGGGGCGGGCAGGGCACAGAGCCTGGGTGTTATTAGCAAAGGCTGCCCGGCAGGGAGCAAGACAAGAGCCACAGGAAGTCGCGGGCTGCGGATCGGAGAAGTCCCCGCTCGCTTGGCAGTTCCCTGGGCTTCCCCTTCCCTGGCGCCCCCCTTCCCCACGCACTTGGCAGCGTGGGGGGCTCCTTTTCTCTCTACCAGGGCACAAGGGATGTTTGCGCTGCCTCCGTGGACCCCCTTCTGTCCCCACCCCCCACACCTCCTTTACTTTATTCCAGGCCTCTCCAACTGAGCCTGCCTGGAGCAGCCAAACTAGGGGGAGAGGAGCCTCCGCACTTCAGGACCTTAAGAGTTCCCTTAAAGCATCCTCTCATCCCCCAAAACAGTTAGCCAGACTGCTGAGCCAGGCTTCCTTCAGCACAAAGCAGTCCCCGCGGCCACGGGGCACGGTATCCTTGTTGCTCCTAGGGTTCCTTGGCTTGACTTAGTCATGCCCGTGGATCCCTCCTCCTTTCTGCACCAGAAGGGCTCCAGGCCACTTTGCACCACGACCACCTTGTGCCTGGAGACCTGCCCCGGACTTTGCCCTGCTTCCCTTGACCTCAACCTCAGGAGCTGGGCCTGCAGGAATGCCTGGGCCTCGAAAGGGCCTAACGCCTTCCTGAGCGCCCCCAAGGCCTCATCTAAAGGCCCAGTCGCCAGGCTCCATCAGTTCTGTGAGTGCCCTTGCTCCCCTGGGACACAGCCACCGACCTGGGCCAGGAAGGCAGCGGTCGGGACTCCCGGCCCTCCCTGGCTCTTGGTAAGGAACACTTCCGCTATCTCAAAGTTGCCATAAGAAAATAAATACAAGTGACACTGTGCTGGGCCAAAGCTCATTAGTTCGTTGTCCAGGGCTAATAAAGGAACAGAAGCGCAAATTATAGAGTTCAGCTCCAACACACGCTCTGTCACCCGAGATCAGCGTACCGCGAGCCTGATTCCAATTGCTCTGAACTTGCTGCGCAGTTTGCCCCCCCCCACCCCCTCCTCGCGAGCAGGAGGTTGGTGGAAAAATATAGTTCCAAAGGGGGTAATGATCAAGCTTTTCCTCTCGGAAGCCTGCGCCACCTCATTTCCCATCAGTAATCCCAATAAAATTAACGTCGTGGCTGCAATTGAAAAGAGGAGGGCCCGCGACACTCCTGAAATAACACACTCTCCCCCAGCAAAAGGTAAAAAGCAAAACGGCCCTTTGTTCAGCTAATTAACGAAGGCCCAACTCCGAAAGCAGATGTGTTTGCTTAGCTAATCACAAGCATGTTTCTTTCAAGGAACGTCATTTCGAGGGGGCCGCTCTGGGGGATGGGAAAGGGGGACACAGCACCCCCCCAGGCCCTCTCTGCCTCAGGGGTCTCTCACCCCAGACTAAGATCCAGAGGCTGAAACCAGGCAGCCCATCTCTCACACCTTTCTCCCCCTTGGCCCTACCCCAGAGGCCCAATAGGCACCTCAGAGCTCGACGGAATGCCAGGCCTGCAAGACACGAGGGGGAAAAAAATAATAAAAGTTTTAATGACACAGATGCCATATTAAATGAGGCAGTTTTACAATTCACTTTGAATAGGACGCTAACTTATTACAAGTGTGTTATCAGAAGGACGATAAGATTTATAACTCCAAGAGTCAGCTTTTCGCCTTAATGACAATGGATGTTAAGGGGAGGAAATCTGTTCTCTATTAGAGAAGATGAGAGTCCCTTCCCTGTTTTCGGGCCCTTACAGATGGGTCCAGGAGAGCAGATACCAAGCCCCTTTGTGTCTCCTTATGAAAAATTATCTCTTTCCCCTTTGGCTATGAAAATGGGTCTCTTTGCTGCGTGAGCACCTCGCTCAGCTTTTGAGCTTGAGCTTGAGAGAGGGCGAGAGAGAGAGAGAGAGAGAGAGAGAGAGAAAGAGAGCGGACAGGAGACAGGGATGGGGATGGAGGTGAAGGGGTGGGGGCGGTGCTCAGCCCTCCGGTTCCTGCAGCAAAACTATTTCCCCGTCTTTCTTTGCCATACAAAAGATGGCTTTCCCCTAAACCAACACAGTAAGCAAACTTTAAAAAACTGGGGTCCTATTACAAACCAACGCCCAGCACTAACTGCTTTAAAATTACTGCATAATTAGATTTAGTTGAATTTCACCATTAATTAGGCAGCCGCACTGCAGGGAGCCTTTGAAATCTGAGAAAATGGGAAAAATCATCTGAAGCACGTTTTTTAAAACCCAACTTCAATAAATCTTGACGAGGCCCGGAATTCAGAGAGTACCTCGCTTCCCTCCCAGGCGGCTGAGGGTAGGGGTCTCCAGGCCCGAGCAGGGGCTGGAATTGGACATAACGGGCGATCCCCCCATCCGCTGAGAGCTCGGCCCGGGCCAATCCAATGTCTCTCCAGAGGCCCTCTGAAGACCCTCTCTGGGAGGCCAAGTCTGTCCCACGGCCGGCCTCGCCTGCTCAAACCTATTAAAGAAAGGGGATCCTCCGCTGCGGGCGCGCTCCTGTCAGGGGCGCCATCCACGCAGGCTCACACATTTCTAGGGCCTGCGACCACCCGCCCGGAACCCGCTCTCGGCCGCTGCGCGCCCCCAGCCAGCCCTCCGCCCGGAAAGCCACGTTTGCTTTAACTTTGACAGGCAAACAGCAAGTTCTGCCCACGCCCGGCGGGGTTCGCAGCCCAGCCTCCACTACCCCCCCCCCCCCCCAGCTGGACCCGGCCGGCACAAACCCCGGCGCAGCCCCTGCATTAAGAGCGCGAGCACTGACCAGGTCTGTCAATACTGGCCTCTCCCCCTCCCCCTATACCATTCAAACATTTAAGATGCTTTGAGGATACAGACTTTTGCTTTTTCTAATTTGGCTCCTGTTGGGAAGGGAGACTTGAAATAAACTCTCCTAATTATACGGGTTGGGGGGGGGGCAAGAGAGAAGGGGATACTGCGTTACCAGTATTTTCCCTGCGAATTCTGCTGCTTTAATTACAGAATAATCGAGGACCGCACTCCCTCGCCAGCAAGAGTTTAAAAGAGGGTTTTCTGCCTGCAGATGGAATGGCCTTTAGCCGCCCCCCCTCTTTTTTTTTTTTTTTTTTTTCTCTTTTTGGTAGCCAATGTGTTTTCTATTACCCGGCCCGGCCGTGCCTGGCAGCCCGGCGCTCGCGGTGCAATGGGAGACGCCATGTTGGCTCAGCTCATAGGACCAAGTCAAAAGCGAGCTTCGAGGCAGAGTTTCACACGCTCGAGCTCCCCCTGACCGCCCCCCGCCTCCGCCCCCCGCCTGTCGCCGCTTCGTGCACATCCAGGGAGTGCAGCTCCGCGCGCCCGGCACCCCGGACTTTCCGGGGGCGCTGGCGGAATTCCGCCGCACGTAAGTGGGGGGCGGGGGCTGGGGGGGCAAGCACTTTTCCGCAGCTGCTGCCAACTCCAGGCCCCCGTCCCTGCAAGCCGGCCGGATGCAAACGCAGCCGTCTCCGCGGAACCAGCCCCGGACGTCGCCCGCTAACTTTGAGCCCCAGCCTCTCGCGGCCCAGAGAGAACTAATGCTGAAAGGCCGAGGCAGGGCGACCGCGAGCCGAGCGAACGGACTACATTCCGCGCCCCCCCCCCCGCAACACCCCCCCCCCCAGCTCAGTCTTCCCCCAGGTTTGTTTGAAAGTGGCGAGAAGCAGCGATCGCCCCTCTCTCTCTCCTCGGACTATTGTTGCATTTCGCGTCTAACTGGGTTCTCTCACACCCCCGAGCGCCAAGAGGAGGGAGGAGGAGCGGGTTGGGAAAAGAAATAAAGCGAGCTCAGATCAGATGGAAAAAAAAAAAAAAAAAAAAACCAGCAAGGAAAAAGAGACACTTAAAGGGAAAGAGTCGCCATGTTTAGCAGCTTTTTTAAAGATCTCGTCAATTTCACACAGAACGCACTCGCTGGGTCCCAGCCCTCGTCTTTTGTCCAGCTCAGTTGCAGCAAAGATCTTTTGTTCTAACTCAGCGTGAAAAGAAAAACTTTCTTTAAATGCAATAAACTTAAACCAAACTCAAGACTCTAAACAGACCCTCCTCCAGCCACTCTAAACATATACAAGGGGTATTGTTTTAACCGTTTGAAAAATTGGGGGTCCTGTTTTTCTGCCTTGCAGACCCCAAGCTCATTGCTGAAACTCAGAGAGAGTGAGAGAGAGATTTCCAATGACTAGAACACATGCTTAAAGCATAATAAAACAGGGACTGTCTTTTGCTTTGAAAATCATAAATTATAATTTAATGCCAATAATAATTTACAACAAATGGCTGTTTACAATAAACTAACACAAAACAAACAAGGAAAAGGGCCTGTGTTTTACTTATTAGAGAAACTTCACACACTCACATGGATAGCACTTGCAAGAGGAGAAAATAAACAACCGACAAACCTCGAGCTAAAAGGTCAGCGATATTCTGCCCTAAGAACATACTTATATTTATGTATGTATATATCTACAGAAAGAAGCTGGGGGTCAGATGGAGGACTCTGCTCAGATGCACAAATCAGACAGATTTTTCTGGTCTACATGTATTGACTGGAACTGAGTATCAAAGTTTAATACACTTTACAAAATGATCCCTTTTCTTCCACCTCCCCTACCCACCCGCTTTTCAAATTAAACCACAACATAGTGAAGTATGGTGGGGGGGGGGTGCTGGAAAGCCTCAATAAGAACAAAATTGCAAGATCCCACACACTGAGCTTCCTTCAAACCAGGAAAAGAGAAAGAGGAAAAAAAACAAAAAAACCTCCAAAACAAAATAGTTACTACTTCCAAATCAGCACACCCTGTAAAGTTTCCTTCCTTCTTTCTTTCTCTTCTTTTTCTCAATTTGGCTTCTAAGGACAAAGGATCCCAAGAGCAGTACAGATTGTATCTACACAATCCGAAATGTCAAAATGTCGATGTGTTTTTATGTACATAACTCCAGTGGAAAAGACTCCCTTGACCTGTGGTCATGCTCTCACAGAATGAACGTAAAGGGGGGAGGGGAAAGGCAGGCCAACGGGAAGTTATCATATATACACTAAAAACAGACCCTTCAGCGCTCTAAACTATATCACTGAATTTGAAATTCTCTCAACAACCAAGCTAGATGAGAACCACAGAGTATTTTTAAAAATCACACCTACTTAAGAAAAAACTCACTGCAAACAACTGCCCTCTATTTACAATGCTGTGATTAGCTTGCTAGAACTGTCTTTTGCTTAACTGTCAGAAATGTACAAAACAGTATTTTTTTCTGATCATAAAATAGATACTGATCTCAAGATTTCTAATACTTTCCACAATACCTTCCCTAAGCAGGCACTTAAGTGTGACAAATATAAGGGCCTTTTTTTTTTTTCCTGGAAAATCCATTTTTAATTAAAAGGAGGATTAGGTGAATGGGGGTGGTTTACTATATCAGTATGGCACTTCCTAAACCATAGATAAACCATTAACTTCAGCTTCTCCCCCCCTCCACACACACACCCAAATTAAACAGGCAAATACACTAGTCCACCTTTGAACAAACTGACTGAGGGGAGTAAACAAATGGACCCCCGGCCTGGCTCAGCGAGAGCTCACAGGGGCTCTTCTGGAGAGAAAGACAGTGAGTGGGGACAGCCAAGCAGATTTCAGATATCAAATAATATTTTAATTTCTGAATACTTTCAATTTTCCTTGGAATATAACACACAAAGACTCGACCAAACAGTTCAGTTATTATAACTTTTACAGTATACAGAAATGTTGCACTTAAAAAAAAACCTTCAGTTTTTTTAAAAACACAAACTGTAAACTCTAAGATACTGAATCAATCACGTTACCTATAAGTGCCAACAGTGTTATTTTGTCATGCTGATTTCAATGGTATTTTTTAAAAAGGGAAAATATCAACAATTATAATACAAAGGGTTTGCAAATATACAAACAGATATAGGATTTTCGTAACAATTCAAGAACTAAGCGGGACCCAATTCAAATTACAAAAGTTCACTTTTTATTCAAAACCTCAGCATGTGTCTTGGACACATTCCTTGGCTGCCAATAAATTCCACAGTTCATTCTCTTTCTTAAAATATTTTTAAAAAGCTAGGTTTGTCATGGTGTCTTTTTTGGGGGGAGGGCAGGGTTGGGGAAGTTAAGTGTTGTATGTGGTTCCTCCAGTTTCAAATTAAGAGTGCTCAACTTCACCTAAAATTTTTGGTCACCACTTGTAAGTGCGTTTCCACCATCTTTGAGTTGCCTTTTAAAGTTTTATGTCTTCCTATGATATTTTCATGGACTCAGTTTTAATTCTTGCAGAACATATATTTTAAGGATACACAGTTTTTAAGAAGCCAAGATTATATCAAAACTTATTATAGAACCACAGAATAAACTGGTTTGGAACCAGAAAAGTACAAAAAAGAACAGCTAGAGGTACATAGACACAGGACAATTAATAATTTGGAAAAAAAAAAGACTTACTTTCTCCATTCTGCTAATTTTCTCCCAATCTCCTTAAATGCACTTTTAGCAATATTTTTCAAAATTTTACCAAAAAAAGAAAAAGACTAATTTCCTTTTTATACAAAAATGATAAGTAGCAAGTTGTTCTGACCGACACAGGAGTTTTTTTTTTTTTTTAATGCATTCTGTAAAAGTTCATTTGACAGTCTTTTTTTTTTTTTGAAATTCACAGTCCATTAAATTCTTCCCCTCTCTTCTTTTAGCAAACTTGTAACATCCTTTTATATCCTTTCTTAACAGAAGGAATTTAAGCAAACAAACCAGTCTTTTGCCTTTTCTTTCTCTCTGTTTCACTCCCCCTTCTTATTTTGATTTATTATTTATTGAATTGCCATATACGGCCAGTTAAAACTGCTGCCGGACAGTAACATATCCCGGATGAGGGTTTCGATGGGGGTTTTACCTACCAAACGGACGAAAAACAATTGCTCTATGACTGAGGAGGAGACCGTGCGGAGGGAAGGGAGGCGAAGCAAAAGCTTTCCGAATCGCGTTGGTTGGTTGGGGTACTGGCTCCTAACATATTCTTCCAAAGCACACTGGGACTTTTCCTGCAAGCTTTCCACATGGGCTACATCAGAGAGACCACAGGCATCTGGAAGAAAGTTAAAAAAAAAAAAAAAAAAAAAAGAAGAAGAAGAAGAAGGAGGAGGAGAAGAAGAAGAAGAATTCAGTCATCAGATTAAGAGGTTTGAAATGGGTCACATGAGGTGTGTGTACAGGGCTCTGTCAAACTGCCCCAACCGGAGTTGAAGCAAATGCCTCTCTGTACTGAAAACTTGGGCGGAGGGAAGCTGGCTGGGGGGCGGGGAGGGGGGGGAAGGAGAGCACGAGATGATCCTGGGGTATTTGCTTTAAAGTCAAACACAGCTCTGAGCACTGCAGGCTTTCACTGTCCCAGTCCTCAGACTTGGGCACTGGGAGGCCCAAGCCAAGTGCATTGGGTGAAATCTGGCTCAAGTCAGTAAACAGACAGACAAACAGATGAAACCAAAACTGCCAGGGCTCCTCCCCCTCCTCCTCTGTAAATAATAGTTTGGCTTATAATTATATGGGGGGGGGGAGGGCAACAACCTGGCCCAGCCTCTAGTAATGGCGTCCACGACCCAGCCTCAGATTCTCCCCCAAAGAGGGCGACTCATTTTTCTCCAGTCTTTGAAACTGATTTAAGTGGCCCTTTAAAACTGATCTTGTCAGTACAGCCCTATTGAAGGGCAGCCATGCAAACTGTGATCTCTCTGTTCATTTGAGCTGTTTCTTTTCCCCCTTTTCTTCTCTCTCCCTTTTTCTCGTACCCCCCTTTATGTATTTATTTATTTATTAAAAAAAAAAAAAAAAACAGGTCCCTCCAAGAAGAAACCCCTCCCTGTTATCGTCAGGAAAACACTTTTCTCTTTCGGATATGGGAAAAATACAATAAGTGCCTTTGAAAAGAGAGGCTTCTCAGTGAAGGCAGTGCAGGTTGTGACCTGACCTTTTTGGGTTCCCCAGACAAGACTGGGGCTACACATGCATATTGTGCATCCTTAAAACAGCCGCCACTGCCTCCAGCCCAAGAGCCAGAACACACATGCAATTTCCTCGTGTGTGTATCTAGGACTCCGCATGTAAAGAATGCATAGGTGTCTGTGGTCAGGAATTAAAAGCTCTGTTTGCATAGGACTCCCTCCCTCTGCATTGGTACACTGTGTGTCTCCCTATGAATCAGATAAGAGGGACCTTTATCTCTTTGTGAGGCGATTTGCATTCTCCACACAGGCCTCTACATTTTGCAAATAGTAATAAATTAAACTGTTACGACAGTATCAGGCATTTCTTTCCTTGAAAGACCAAGGGTAAGGCTAAGAGCTAACAATGATAGCGAGAAATTAACAACACTCCCATCATCTGGGATGTTGGGCTGGGTGTAGCAGGGTTGTGGGATGGGGGTGAAGGTGGCTGTGGGGTAGGGGAATATCCTTCCTGTACATTTGCATCAGGCAAATGTTCTAGTTATGACAGTTCCCCTGAGAAAAATACTCCAGATCCAAGCCTCTCTCCATACAGCTCTTCCTTGCCCAGACACTGCCCTTTAATTGATTACCTAAGGACTTTCAAAGGCAGAATTTGGGGTGGCTGTTGGGGGGGGGGGGTTATGTGTGAAAAACAGCAACGTATAACAGACAGTGGGTTAAGGACTCAGAACCTGCAATCGATTGAGCTAATGATTGGGGTCCCCAGATTTCCTTCAAACAATAAAGAAGAGATTGTGGATCTTTTTGTCTGCCACAGGAACTACTCAGCTCTCCTAATGTCCGGATTACAAGCTGTGGAAACTGCAGTTTCTAGGGTCCAAGCCCTACCAACATCCAAATGTTTGTTATTCTGAATTAGGAACCCCTCTCCCCTCTCAGGCATGACAAAGGGATCAGCTGACAACTTAGACCTAGAGTGTGGAGGGGGTGATTTCCACCCACTTGGGATAGGCTGAACTCAGCCTGGAGGCAGCCAAAAGGCGCAGGTGTGGCCCAAAGTGGAAAGCCAGACACCTTCAAAAATCATTTCGCCTCAAGAGTTAATTAATATTAGATCTATTACTCACACAGGTTAAACTACATACAAACTAATTAGATTTCCTAATGCAGTCAGTGATGGTTTTATATCTCTGGCAACATTCACATCCAGCCCAAGTTGGCATACACTTCGGGTTGTTTGAAAATTGCCTTAAGTGTTTGCCTGGGCAGAGGAAGCAGGAGGCCAGAGTCTTCCACCCCTTGCACACATTCTGAACAGTTATGATGGCCCCTTTCTTCCTCTTGCCCCTTCCTGACAACTCTTCCTCCTCTCCTGGCAGGTCTGCACTGTTTTAATAAGAATAGGATTTAGAAAATTGCTGCCCTCGGGTTGGATTTGCCTGGAGCTCCAACTCCTACTGGGTTAGCAGACAAACTTTTCCCCTGCAGGGGCAAACTTTCCCCTGCAGAGATGATGCCAGGACAGCGCCAGTGCTCAGAGGCATCTCCTGCAGGCTCAGCCAGGGTGACAGAGAGAGAGCCATGGGGTAGGGGAGACTGCACAGGCTCAGCTGCCCAGGAGGCCGGGGCTGAGGGAGGGAGCAGGAACATGCATCCCAGTCTGGCAGGCCCCAGAGGCTTTCCCATGGCCCATTTTTCGAGCTCCTGTCTGAAGCAACCTGCCTGAAGTCCACCCTTCCTCTCTAGTCCCCTGGACGGGCCTGGAGAGGCCCAGCACCTACACAAAGTTCCCACTCAACAGTTTGGCCTTTCAAGGGGGAGGCTGGGCTCACTCTGGGGACTCCCAAGTTCTCGGGGCCCTAACTCTGAGCTAGGAGTCCTTGGGCAGGAGGGGGCAGGGCTCCTTCCTACCTGAGGTGAACAGGACTATGGCCTTGAGACAGCTGTACTCGGCGGAGTCAACGTGCAGCGCTTTGAGCTTCTCCACTTGCTCTTGGAAGATCCGTATGTGGTCCATAAAGGCGACCACTCGGTCGGCGGACATGGGTGAGGCGTGTAGGCCGGCGGCGGCCAGGAGCGGGGCGACGTGGAGGGGCATGGAGCACTGTGCTGCATTCAGCACGAACAGCTCGCTCCAGGTGAGGCGAAGCAGGGCCACCTGGTCGGTGATCTGCAGGTCAGGGAAGAAGGGGATGTTCCGGGCCCACTCGACGGCGCTGAAGAGCATCCGCGCGGCCAGTTCGCAAATGTTCTCGATACCCATGATGTTGTTGGGCTGCATGCACTGGCTGCCGAAGCGCGACGTGGGATAGGGCTCGGCGCGCAGCAGCAGCGAAATATATCCGGACAGGTACGAGTGGCAGTTGAGAGGGTCCCCGTTGGTCAGCGCAAACTGCCCGTGGGTTGGCTGGGTGGGCGGCATCCTGCCCCTCTGCACCGCTGCGGGGAGGAAAGGAGACACCCCGCAGTTAATGACCAGCCTCATTCCCCGGCTCCCCCGGCAGGGTCTGCCCCAGCCCGACCCCCACCTGACCCAGACCCCGCGCCGCGCCGGAATGGGCAGGCCTGCCCCTCTCACCAGCGCGCCAGGGCCACAGACCTGGAAGTCGCCGGGAGCCCGGCAGCACTCCGCTCGAGCCACCACCCAGGCAGGCTCTGGCGGCCTGAGCCGCACACTTGCCTCCGAGGCCCGCCCGGGGCCGGGCCGCCGAGGACCCAGAATTGACCAGTTTGCCTCGGGGTCCCCGGCACTGTGGGCGGGATGTAGCATTCTGGGGGCATCGTTCTTCTTTACTGCTAAACAGCTGATATTTCTTATTGATTGGAGGAGAGGGAGCGGGAGGGGCGAGCCTGGGGGGGAGGGTGAGACGCTTTTGCAAAAGACACAAGGGTTCACCCCAGACGGCCTGCGGCCACCCCGGAACAACTCTCCCCCAAACCCCGCAGCCCCAGCCCCAGCCCCAGCCCGGCGGGGAACCCCCCGGTGAGAGACGAGCGGAAAGCCGAGGTCTGGCGGCAGCCTAATCAGTGTGCGCGGAGAAAGAGAGACGGAGGGAGAGGGCGGAGAGAGAGGCCGGCCGAGGCAGAGGAAGCCGGGGAGAGGCGGGGAGCAGGCGGCCGGCGCCGGCGCAGCCCGGGTAGGGCCCGAGAGGGCCGGGGAAAGCTGGCGAGGCTCGGGCTCGGGCTGTTAGCTGACGCCGGACCGGGAGAGTCGCTCTCGCAGAAACACAAAGAAAGCCCGGCGTTCGCTCGCCCTAGCCCGGAGCCCGCGCCCGGCGCCGAGCGCGCCATTGGCCGAGCACGGCTCGCGGCGCTCGGCGAATTTTATATCACAAAGACCCAACTCGCGCAGAGCGAAAGCAGCCGCCGAGGGCCCCTCGCCCACCCTTCCCTGCTCCCTGTCGCGCTCTCCTCCTTTCAAAAGTGAAAGGAAAAAAGAAAACAGAGGTATTTTTTTTTTTTTTTAGCAGAATGTTAATCCACGGAGGGTCACATGAGCGCTGCCCGGGCAGCAGCGTTAATACGGCGAAGTGCATAAAATTGCCATTTGTAATTTGAACCTCCTGTACAAAAGTACAATCTCAGGTTGTTTTTTTTTTTTTTTTTTGAGAAGGTGGGGGCTGGGGAGAGGGGTGGGGGGAGGAGGGACATATGTTGAACATGCAGGAAAAACAAGGGGAGAGAGAGAGAGAGAGAGAAATCGAGAGGAAAGGCAAAGAAGTAAACCAGGCTTTAAAACAACAACAGACAACACCCCATCCCTCGCAGAAAGGCGAACGCGAATGAACTCGCCATCAATGCAAAGAAAAAGAAACAGCCCGAAGAGAAAGTAGAGGAGGAAATCAGTCGGCCAAAGCATGCGGATTTGGGGGTCTGGGTTCCAGTGCAGAACTTGCTTCTAGTGTAAAACCCCTTTCAGCTGCAACACGAAGAGAAGAGCTTGGGGCTTCTGCGTCCTTACCCAGAGCAGGCTAGCCAAACGCACCCAGGGCCCCGGGACCCCAGGCGGGGGGGGGGGGGGGAGAAATGAGAGGCCGATACCTTCCCGTCTCATGCCCACTTTGAGGCACTTTTTGAGGCGGCAGTACTGACACTGGTTGCGGTGGTGCTGGTCGATGGGACAGTTCCGGTTGGCGCGGCACGTGTAGCTCAGGTTCCTCCGCACGCTGCGCTTGAAGAAGCTCTTGCAGCCCTCGCACGTGAACTGGCCGTAGTGCTTGCCGCTCGACTTGTCCCCGCACACCACGCACTCGATGTGCTGCTGCTGCTGCTGCTTGTCGCCGCCCGGGCCGCCGGGGCCGCCCTGGCCACCGGCCGCCGTCTGGGCCGGCGTGCTGGCCGGGCCCCCTTGGCCCGGCGTCTGTGGCGTGTGCGGGGCGCCGGGCGGCGGGCCGGGCACAGGCGGCGCCTGCGAGGCCTGGCTGCCCTGCGAGCCGGGCACCTCGTCCTGGGGGTCGCGCCACGTGCTGACTACCATTGCCATATCTATGGGGGCCGCGTCCGGACTTCCTGCTCCCCTGGCTGCGGGCGGCGGCGGCTCCCGGGTCTCGGGCTCCGGCGCGCCGCCTTTTGTGTGTGCGAGGGTGCGAGAGGGCGCGGGAGGGCGCCCCGGGTGGCTCGGGGGCTGGTTGGTTGAGGTTGATTAGTTTTTCCTTTTTTGTTTCTGCTTTTGCAAAGTTTTGTCGCTTGCTTGTCTGGCCCGGTGTGTTTGTTTTGTTTGTTTCCCTCGGCTCAGCTTTGTTGCTTTCGGGGGGCTTTCCGCCCGGAGGGGAGGGGAAGGGGCCAGGGGAGAGAGAGTGGGAGCAGAACGTGGAGAGAGAGGGAGGGGAGGGAGAGCTGCAAGTCGATTGTCTGGCTTCAAGACAGAAGTAGGAGGCAAAAAAAAAAAAAAAAAAAAAAATCTCTCCAAAGATCTCGCTCGCTCTCACTCTCTCCCTCCCTCTCTCGTTCACTCTCTCGCTCTCAGAGCTGGTGTGCCGAGGAGTTGGAGTAGGAGGAGGAAGAGGAGGAGGAAGAGGAGGAGGAGGAGAGGCGACTGTCCGGGGGCCAAGTCCAGGGCAGCCCACAGTCAGCCATTCAGGAAAGCCATCGAAATCAGGAGGACTGGGAGAGCGGAGGCGCCGGTCGCGGGCGCGCCCAGAGAGCCGGGCAGGCCGGGGCGGAGGCCGGCGGCCCGCGGAGTGGCCGGAGCGCTGCCCGGGTCCGGGGGAATCAGCATGAAAGTGGTCCGCGTCGGGCGCTGCGCGGCGTCGTCCTGGCGCTGGGCCGCCGCCGCCGCCGCCGCCTGCCACGGGCGCCCGGCGCGCGCCTCGCTCGCTCCGGCCGCCGCCGCCCGCCTTCGCCGGATGGAGGCCGCTCGCCGCTCCCTGCGGGCCGCCCGGGCCGCCGCCGCCGCAGGAGCCGCCGCCGCCGCCGCCGCCGCCGCCGAAGCCGCCGGGTCGGGCCCGGAGCCGCCGCGTCTAGCGCCGCCGCCGCCGCTGAAGCCGCTGCTGCCGCTGCTGCCGCCGCCGGAGCCGCTGCTGCTGCTGCTGCCGCCGCCGCCTCACACACATAGGGAAAGAGTCAACTCGCCGGCGGCGGGGGAGAAATGATAAAAGAGAGAGAGGAGGGCAGATCACCACCTAGAAGCACATCCTTCGTGCGCAGAGGGGGGAGAAAAAGACGGAGAGAAAGAATGAAAGGAGGGAAAAAAGGCAGCACGGCACCCGGAGAAAGGAGGCAACTCGGGGAGAGGAGGAGGAGGAGAAGAAAACACACACGCGCGCACGCACACACACACCGCGGAGAGAAAAGAACAGAGAATCAAAGTGATCAAATATGCTAAAAAGGGGGGCGCGGGAGGGAATGCGATTTATAGGCGCCGGGGCTGGCAGAAGTGGCTTCTCCGCGATCAGCTCACTGAGCTCTCTATATAGTGAACTTTGACACGACTGCTGCAACTTAGCGCACGTTGCCATGGTGACGGCGCGCCTTATAAGGCAGCAGCCGGGGTTGGCCTGGCCAGGCGCGCGCGCGCCGCCCCCTCGTCGTCATTGGCCGGAGCGCGGCGGCCCCGCCATGGCGGCCGCGGGCTCAGCCCGGTCCTAGCGCGAGCGTCGTCGCGGCCGCGGCGCGGGGAGCGCGGGGGGCCAAGGGGGGCGGGGAGGGGGCGGCCGCGCCGCCACCGCCGCCAGGCGGGGGATGGGCCCGGGCCGGCCCCGGGCACGCGGCCCCCGAGCTCTCCGCACCCCGCACCCCGCACCGGAGGTTTCCGCCCCACGGGGAGAGGAGCGCGGCGCGCACACACAACGCCTCTTAAAGGCTCCGCGAGAGGCTTTGGATGGAATCGAGGACTTCGCCTCCCGCAACTTGGCGATGCCACGAAATCCGTCGCTCGCGCACCACCCGGGACTCCAGGCGCATCTTTGTGCCCACAGTGCCAGAGAAAGAGAAAAGTTCCCCGGTTTCTTTGCAGAGGGGTAATGGGTGGCGGGGGGGGGGGGGGGCAGGAAGGTGCCGCGAACCGAGCTTGGAGGCATTTACCAAACGAAAGATTTGGTCAAATCCGGGTGCTGGTGGACCCTTCTCTTTATCAACTCTGATCACTTGCTTGGTTTTGAGGCTTATTTCTTTTTTCCCTTTTCGAGGAAAAAAAAGTCGTTTAGCGTCTGTCTTTTCCTTGTGGGGTTAACATTTCACAGGTATGTGGCCTGACATTTTAATTGCTCAAATAAAGCTGCTCGGATGCTGAGAAGCCCAAGTAGACTTCATCTCATTGTCATGACGCAATTAAAATCAATTTTCCTCAACTTTATCCTCTCTCATTAGTTATAGCTAACTCACAAGCCAACGTCCTGCCACACACCCAATCGTGGAGAGAGGTGAATAGACCGTTCTGCCCGCTGATGGACAAGCGGAAGCAGCCTGCCAGCCTCCCCTGTGCATACCCTCTGTACACACATGTAAGCGCACATGTATCAGATGCACATTTGTCAATGTACACAGACAAAGACTTCAGCGACTGTGCTTCTAGGTCATGGACCAGTTGAGTACGAACTTCATTGTTCCTCAAGTTCCTTTTAAGCATCCATATAGTCACTAAAACACAACCAGAAATTCTGCTCCAAATTGGGAATAATACCAAGTACAACTCACAAAAACCACACACAAGCCAATCTCAAGAGATTCACTGCAATAAGAACAACTTCATAGCCTGTGCCATTCTGCTCAATGTGCTAAAATCATCAACATGGATGTGTCTCTGAATTCCAAGGTGTTTGGTTTTAAACATCAAACATCTAGAATTGCCCCCACAGAATACACTATATTTCAACGCAGTAACCTTTCGGTTTGATTATGAGAAGTTAGTGAATTGTGATTATTCAACATTTATGGAACAAAATTTTGACGCCATCATACACATTTTTGCACCGAGAAAAGCTGTAAACTGGTAAGCCAGCCAGGTTTATGAACAATTAAAATATTTGACATAACACACGCTAAGCTTCAGGAAACATGGACACATGAAGGGTAAATTAATGACCACAGGAAAGCATCCTTGATAGTTCAAAAAATTCGACGAGATGAAAGATTTTTAAAAAACCATAAACCACACATATAACTGACCTGTGCTGGCGTGCACTTTGCATTCAGTACCTTTACACACAGGCAGAATACAAGGTAGGTACTAAGTGAAGATGTAGACAGACAGGGGCTAGTTTTTAGGGAAGGAGGAACCCCCCCCCCTTACACTTCATTCCTGAAAGCTTCTTAGCCCTCACCCCTTTTCCGCTGAAATCACGTATTTCACTGAAGCTGCAGGTGCTGGGATTATTTGAAAGTTGTAAAAAAAAAAAAAACAAAACAAAACAAAAAAAAACCAAACCCACAACCCAACTATAGTGGACACTGAACTATCATAAACCTGGTGTGTAATGAGATTGCCACAGAGAGAAGGCAGGCTGAGAATTTCAGGTTGATTAGAGACACAATATAACTTTCTCTTAAAGAGGACAGAAGGATGGAAAAGAAATCATTTCAGAGAAGGTTGTTTGTTTTTTTTTTTTTTTCCCTTGCCTTTCAACCCCTATGATTCAAGGGATTGCCTAATGCTACAAATGTCAGTAGATTAGGGGCAAACTCAACAAAGATGTGGCGGGGCTGTGTTGAAATAGGAAATCGAATGGGCATACCCATCTCAATTTCATAAAAGATGGGAATAATTGATTGTAGGGAAATCTTAATCTCGCCTCTTGAGTGCAGACACTTCCATAGCAAGATCACCTTCTACAGACATGAAGTGGGAAATTTTTGAGGAGGAAAAGCCTCCACAGTACACTTAGAGATTTTTGGTATTTGAAGTGCGCTCTGATGGTCTCAGATTTAAAATGAAGAATTTCCCAATCTCTTACAGAACTGAAGCCTGCTAAAGCACACGACCACAGGGCTGCCATGAAAGTCAGAGGTGTTTCACTCTGCATTTTAGGATTCATTCAGTTATGGGATGCTATCACAAAAATCCAAATAAATAAATAAATAAATGACCCTATCAATTATAGTTAATTTTACTGCAGAGAAGAAGAGAAAGGACTGCAGACTGAGGAAAAAAAAAAAAAAGGAGGGGAAAATATTTTAAAATGTCTTTTCAGAGATGCTCATTTCCCTTGAATAAACAGCTTTAAGACTAACAGATAAATATCAATATGTCGTTACTGTTAAAAAAAAAAAATCCAGCCCAGTCTTTTATTGTAGATGTAAATTTATTTTAATGAGAGGAATGGCAAGCTTTAATTTAGCTGGAGAAAGTTGGAAAAACATTTGTTTTACTCTGGTGAAAAAAAAAAAAGAAAAGTAAAGTAAACCCACCCAGGAATATGATTTTCTTGCAGAAAGTGGACTGATGGCTATAATTCTCCCCAAATTAAATCACAATATGAATACAGACCCCAGCAAATGGCGAGTTTAACTCTGAACTCAGTAGAAACCAGTTCTGTCCACCAGGATTCATTGAATTCCTCCTTTCCCTCAATCTAGTCCGTGTGTGTTTTTCTCTTCCACCACACTGGAGCTCCATGAATAGGGAAAGGGGCTTCCATTGTGTCCCTCTGAACTTCCAAGTCAATGCAATTTTTAACCACTGGCTTGTGGTACTTTGAAAATCACCAGGGGCTGTCAGAGTTGGGTCCTCTGAAAAATTTACAGTGCTAAATCAGAGCATATGCTGGGAGGGAAAAAATTGCTTAAGACTGGAGCAAGTACAGTATCTGTCTGCCCCCTAGTGTAAGAGTCCTCGCTGCCTAAAATTCAACTTTAAAAGAAAAGGAGCTCTTAAAGGGAAACGACTTTGAGCTCACGTAGGCATAGGAGAATGAAACTTCTGTACATTTTAATCTGAATAATTCTTCAGGATTTAAAATTAATTGGCTCTAGCTTGGTTGGACCGGACTCGGATCTCGCCACCTCTGCGTTTCCCGAGTCACTGGCGGAGAGGTGATGGTTTTTTTTTTTTTTTTTTTCCTTGAACTGGGTTTATGTGCGTCCCCCTCACCCCCTCCTCTCTTTTTCTTTCTCTGTCTCTGTCGTCTCTCTCGCTGGCTTTTTAAAAATGAGGAACCGTTCCTTGAACGTTCTGGACAGAGCACAGAATTGCTTCTTAAGTCAGCCCGACGCGGTTGCAATAGACAGCAAAAAGGTAAACGTTTGCCTGAAATCCGCACGCCAGCTCCACCACCCCGCCCGATGGTGAGTACCCTTCTCGTCGCGATTCTCCTCTTAGCTTTAACCGAGCGCTCGCCTCCCCGAGCCGCGGCCGAGGGCGCCGGGCAGAGCTTTCCTCCCTCCCTGCCTGGCTGGCTGTCAGTTGCACAAGGTTGCAAAATGAAGCGCAGAGGCAAATCGAACAGTAAATTCTGATACTTAGTGCGAGCCTCGCAGCTCCTTTGCTAGAAAACCGAGTCGTCTGTTGCTTGGAAAAAAAAAAAAAAAAACAAAAAAAACACGCTTATAGGACTGGCTTTTAGTTTTGCTCTATCGAAGGAAATGAGTTTGAGGAGACAGGACGAGGAGATGGGGAGGCACCGCAGTCTTTACGCTTCGGTTTAATCATATTTTGGCAGCTTTGCAATTGTATTTTCCCCCTCTTCCCCCCTCCACCACCTCTCCTATCACACACATGTAATAAAATATGGCAATGCATTGAATTGACTGCCCCCCCAAACCTCTGAAACCACAGTCCTAGGCATTTCATACACGTTAGCAAACCGATATTTTGAAAAGCCCCAAGTCATCCCCAGCCCCACACAGCACAAGGAGAAAAGTGAGAAAGGAGAGAGAGAGAAAAAAAATACTGTAAGTAAACATACCAAAACCATATTTGCCTTGTTCAAGGTCCCAAACCGCTTGCATCTTCCTTCTAAACTGGAATAACTCTCCTTTAGTTTGGCGGGTGAAATAAACGCTTTGTTGGCCCCCTGAAAAGATGTGTCTTTGATAATTAAAGAGAATCTCCTCCTCGGTGTTTATCTAAGCGATTGTGCAAACTGATAAAAAGTAGGCACTAGCCTGCAGGGAAAAAGAGGAAAGGTGAAGGGAGAAATCTTCCACCTCAAGGAAGTGCTTCCCCATGTATTAGGCGTTCTCAGCCTTGGAAAACCCTGCACACTAACTTTAGAGAGACGAGGTTTCAGGGAGCTTTGTACATAGCTGCTGAGGAATGCAAGCCTCGCCTTTAAGAAAAAAACCCCCAAACCGTAGGTAGGAGATGTCTGGAGTGATCCTTGTCTCTCATCTCATTCCTTAGAAGGAAGAGTGCGTTGTTACACCTTGTTTGGGGCTGGAAAGACGAGACTTTAAAAACACCCGTCCAATTGAAAAAAATCTCCCAACTTAATGAGTTTAGTCGGAGGCTGGAGCAAACGGCTCAGCCTCAGCAGAAAACCGCCAACAACTATAGGCGATATTGCAAAGCAAGACGACCCGAGGCACAGCCAAATTCCACTGTTTGGGGTCGAGAGGGATGGAGGCTAATCCTAAAGCAAGTTGGAAAAAAACAGAGGTGGGAGAGGAGGGGGAAAAAGCAGCAGCCTAGCAGACTGGCAGACAGGCTCCCCTCACCCTGGATCAAAGATAGAACTTGAAACAGGAGGGCAACATTTTTCCTAGGAATCCGTTGGAATCCTCATTTTTCTACTTTTAACTCGTGTCCCCCCAAGTGATTTTTCCCTCTCCCCTGCAGATGCCCCCCTTTTCAAGTCCCCATTCTAGAACTTTCCTGAGGAGGAAACCTATTTCTTTTGGGGGGAGGGGTTCCCAATTTCAAGTCTTCAAATAATGAATGCTTAATTAACCCCCTCCCTTCACCCACCCTCCCAAATGAAAAAAGGAAGCAGGAATACAGTAACTAGACAAAATTGAGAATAAACTATGTTGCCTCTTGCAGTTTTAATACAGTTTTAACTAATGGATTTTTTTTGTTTTAAGAGAAGAATAATGGGGAAACACGGATCTTTTATTTTAGGAAACTGTTATGGTAAGATGTATGTCAGACTTGACAAATGGAACTAATGCTCTTCGGCTGCTTCTTGTCCTTGTCTTAAACAGGAATTAAGTTAAACACAGTGCTGAATGTTAATTACATGTTTACTGGCTAATGAAAATTACAAATGGTTTTGCCACCTCAAACAATGATGAAAACTCTGAAGACACTGTAATTATATACTTTGAGGGAAATAACTCAGAATATTGATCGTAAGAAGTGTAAATCTTTTTTAAACTATTCATTAATACCATAAATATGGGCTACAGAAGTTTTTCCTTGTGGTTTGTCTCATCAGTTATATTGAGTGGATGGATGGTGAGGCTTCTCTGGGGAGGTGGTGAACTCATTCTCTTATAGAAGGAGGCCACTTGTGTAACTGGGGTGGGGTGCCACCTCCCTTCCGCCCCCGCCCCCTTTAACCCCGGCAGGAGGTCGAGGGATAGTTCAACAGGGGGGCTGGGCTCAGGGCAGGTGAAGGTGATCACTGCCCAGCCTCTCCCCTCCCCTGCCCTCCTCTCTCCTCTTCTCCCTCCTCCCTTCCCTGCCAGGTCTGATCGATGACCGCCTTCCCCAGCCTGGGCGCCTGTCGGATAACCTGGCATTTGGGTTCCTTATGGAGGACAACTCACCGCAACCCAGCGACGCTGCCCTGACAACTTAAGTTCCTTCCTTCAGAGGTGGCTAGGGCAGTTCATTGCAAGAGAAGAAGAAGAAGAAGAAGACGAAGAAGACGAAGAAGACGAAGAAGACGAAGAAGACGAAGAAGAAGAAGAAGAAGAAGAAGGAGAAGAAGAAGAAGAAGAAGAAGGAGAAAAAAAAAAAGTTGAGGTGGAGGGGGTTATTGGGTAAGGTGGCTCAGGCGGCGGAACCAGAACCGGTTTCCCTGGGTTGGGAGTAGAGAGGTGTTTTTTGTTTTTTGGGTTTTTTTTGGTCTTGTTTTAACTTTGGCCTGAGTTGTAACTCTGCACTCTGCAGCGTGGCAGTCACTCCGATCTTGGGGGTCAAAGGTGAGGGCTGCACTAACCCTAAAAGGCTTGTCTGGCCTGGCCAGAAGGCCGAAGGGGCAGAGGGGTAGGGGTGTCCTCAGCCATACTCCCTGGCGCTTCGGAGGGGGTGTCTGTGAAACCCACACGCGGGGGGCACAGAAAACCGAGAGCGGGTCTTAAGTGCAATATTGAGGATTTTTAAAAAGTGCCCTAGGCTTGTGGGACTGGAGTCCTCTTTTTCCCTGAGAATTCCCAAGGCGCTGGTCTTTGTCTTAGAAGGAATGGAGTTTCTGAATGGTGTGAAAGGGACAGAGAGGGTCGCTTCAAATCGATTTTACTTGTCCTTTCTGTCTTTTCGGATCAACGCCCTTCAATGGGCACAGAGGTGCTCTTTCAACCAAAAACTTGTGCTACATTTTCTGCCTGTATTGGTGCTAAATACAATAAGCACTGGGCAGATTTTTTTTCTTTGCTCTCCAAAGCAAGAAAGCACCCTAATTAAATTGTTTTATATGGACAGTCAAGACGGACCAATTAAGTATGCATTAGTATAAAGATATAGTCTGCAGATAAGGCAGTTTAGAGAATCAGGAGTAGGACAAAGGAGAGGGCGCTAGCTTTGGGGAGGGGGGCGCGGACCCAGCAAGGTCGCTCACCTTCCTCCCTGGGCCCGAGGGAACTGCAGAGTCCCGGGCCCCAGGTGAGAGGAGAGCAGGCCCGCTAACAGGTGGGCAACAGTGTTGAAGTCTTTCAGGCCCCAGCCGCGCCCCCGGCTCCCCCCCCCCCCCCCCCCCCCGGCGGAAGAGCGGTGGAAACCCAGAGGCTTAGAAGCCCTTACATCTCCCTACTCGGACAATGTAGTCGTCCGAGGTGGCGGGTCCCGAAGGAGAGGCGAGTCCGGGTCGGGCCCACTGCCTGGGGTCCAGGTCCAGGGCGCGGCCTTGCAGTGAGTGTGCGCTCCCAGGGGAGGCTGGGAGGGCCGGGGGGACGTGCACATTGCCCCTGCGGAGCCCGCAGCCCTCTAGCACCCAAGGTCAGGGCAGGAGGCCTCCTTCCAACACATCCACGCCCAACGCTTTTTCGCTTCTACCGGGAGCTTCTCTGCGAGGAAAGTAAAGTTCCCACCCGACGCCCTCCGGCCCAAGGGGCGTCGAGGACCAGCCTCAGAAATAGGGGAATGACCGAGGGTCGGAGAAAAGGTAGCGAGAGTGGCTCCTTGTTCGGCGAATGGAGATGTGGGCCTCTCCACCCTCTCTCCGCCCTCTGAGGTGTGGGCGGGCAGAGTGCACCTCGCCCCGAAGGCGACGACCCCCAGAGCAGGGGCCTGGGCCTCCCCGCGTCGCGGTGCAGGGCTGTGATAGGTGGTCCACGGGCCGCGGGGGCGCGAGCGCAGCGCGCTGCCGCAGGAAGGGCGCGCGGGGCGCACAGGGCGCCCTTGGCCGAGGGCGGAGGGGGGTGGGAAGGAGAAGAGGCGAGAATTAGAGCCTGGGGAGGTGGCTGAATGTCAAAAGTAAAAAGGTTGAAAAGCCAATTTTCCCGGCGCGCCTTCGCCCCCTTTTGCCGGTTGCCGAGGCCGTAAATCAGCGGCGGGCGGCGAGGGCGGGAGGAGTCCTCTCGGCGGGCTCGGCGCGGCCCCGCCCGGACCGTGCGCACCTCCCGGTGGTCCCCGAATCGATCCGAAGCCTAGCTGAGGATGTCACCGCACTAAATATTTACTGATCACACACAAGTAGCCGGGGCTCGAACGATTTTCCTCTGTGAGGAGAGCGCAGAGAGAAGGGTAAATCATTTTATTAGTGTGGATAAAGCCCAGAGCACACTCCGGGCTGGAGTGTTTTAAGATGTGTCTTCAACGGGATGAAAAGAGTTAGGGAAATCGATACGGAGTGATTAGAAGCCCCCGGGGTGACGAAGGGGGCCCAGGCTTTCAGGGATTTGGCGAGGCTGAGAAGGGGGAGCAGCCCTCGAGGGGGGCGGCCGGACCACCGCCAGGGAGCTCCCGGGCGCAGGCCTCCGTGTCTCCCTACTCGACGGGAGACGCAAGGGCGCGGCCATCCGCAGGGAGTCCGCCGCGGCCCGCCTTGGCTTCTCCCGGCCGCCGCCCGGGAAGGGTTGCCCGGGCCGCCACGGGGCCAAGGGCTTGGGAGCCACGGGCTCCACGCTTAGGAGGGACAGTGGTCAGGTGGCCACCGGAGTGGAACGCAGGCCCGGCGCGGGGACGGTGGCAGGTCCCCCCACAGTGCGGTCTCTCCAGGCAGCCTCCTGGAGTAAAGGTGTGACCCAAACGGGTTGTATTTTTCCGCCCCAGCCGCGACCCGCAGCATCTCCGAACTTTCTCCTTGATTTCTCTCGGTCCCTTTTCTCCTTTGATGTTCCCAAAGAAGACGCAGCGGCCCAGCCCCGCTGGCTGCCTGTCCCTCCCACCCACCCAGTGTCTAGGGCGGCCGCCGGGTGGCGGAACCCGCTGCGGACCACAGGGCTAAGTGGATGCCAGGTTCGGGGCTCCTGGGCAGGTGCGAGGAAGTCTGAGGCCGACGAGGAAGGCAGGGGCAGGGTGACATACACCAGCGGAGCCCCCAGCGCGTCTCCGTGCTCTCCAGGGCGGGAAATTAGCTTTGGGGGGAATCAAGCCACGCTCCAGCGATGGAAAGCGGTCTGTGGCCCCCAAGGCTGGGTGCAAGAGCCTCAAGTGGCAGAGCGGCTAAGACTTCCAGGGCTCGCTGAAGTTAGCAAGGCTTTGGGGGGGAGGGGTTGCTGGGGGGGAGAGGAGACCTTCTCCCCAAACTCAAGCAGCAAAGTCCTGGCGTGAAAATGGCTTTTCACTTCTAGAAGCGGGAGTCCCGCTGGCTCCTGTGAACAAACCTCGAGGTTCGACACAGCTGCAAATAATCAAGAGGACACTAATTTTGGGGGGAATAGGAGGGGCGGAAGGTGAGGAAAGGGGAGAATCTCTTTCGTTTCTTCTTCCTTTTCCAGCACCGGACCTTTTCTTAAAAATCTGCTCTTTCTGAAGAAGCTGATAGATTATTTGTTTGTTTGTTTATCCCTCCTCCTCCCTCCACCCCCCAGATTGCTCGATTTTCTTGGCAGCCTGAGGAATTCAGTTCAGTTTGCCCTGCTTGGCCCCTCAATGCAACAGGAAATATAACTTCAGATCCAATTAACCGTTTTTTCAGAAGGGATTATTATTATTATTATTATTATTATTATTATTATTATTATTATGAATCCTAATGGATTGCAGCGATGTGTTCAGGTGTGAGGCGATTGGTGCCTCAAATTCCTCCCTTGATAATCCTCTAATTCCTGGGATGGCAGCTCTAGAGTATCGCTGACCTGAGGCTGTCACGAACCGGGTCTCCATTAGCCCTCCTTGGTCTTGGCCAGAGCGAAGGTTAACTACACTAATATACCAAAGGGGCTGTAGCAAAGAAGGAAGCAAGAAAGGGGAAGGAAGGGAAGAAGAGAGGAAGGTAGGAAGGCAGAGAGGAAGGACAGGAGGGGGGGGGCGGGGAAGGAAAATTCACTTTAGTTGCAGGGTTTTAGAGCTCCCTGCCCTTCACTGGTCTCCCCCACCCCCATCCTTCCTAGGAAAGCAGGTTTCCATTCAGGGAGACAACAGTCTCATCCATCAAGGAAGCTCCCTCCATGGAGGTGGACTTTAGGGAATAGGAAAACATAATGTAGTGAAATATTTTCTTCCATTTAACTGACCACCCAGCTCACTTTAAACAATATTTCTAACATGTCTACAACAGGAGATTATCGTGGGAGGGGGTTTCAAAACCCCCAAATCTACTACATATTTTACCTTCTTTCATTTAAGTAAAAGCTAATTTAGAATCTTACCAGTAGCCAATTTATAGCCATAAATCTGGATGAGATTAGGAAAATATTCATTCTGCTGGCTTTAAACCTGGTGGCATTTTAATGGGTAGTTATATAATAGTTATTTGCATGAAGGTGTATGCGCATGGGTGTGTATATATTCTTATGGTGTTAGAAGTTCTATGATGGATTAAAGGTTCATATACTCAAGCACTAGATAGAGGCTGTCACTCATGTGTACATGCAGGGGTCTGGCTTCAGAAAGCAGTGCAAAAAAGAGTCTTGAATGAGCTCCTTGAAATCACTATTGTTGAAATACAAGCTGAAGCAAGTTAGTAATGGTAAAGCTATTGTGCCTTGCAGAATCATAAAAAGACACTTCAAAGTAAAAATGTCAATTTTCAGTTTGGCAGCGTTGGCAGGGCATTTAAACAAAAGGTGAGCATCTTTTGCCTAATATATATTTAAAAAATTCAACAACATGATCCTCTATTTTACTCTTCAGTGAATTGAAGAATTAAAAGAGAGTAGGTTCTAGATACAGATAGGCTTGTTGCCCATGTAACCAAGTCTCATGTGGGCTATACATGCTTTTAATTTTACAGTGCAAGGCAATTCCCGATGAGAAAGTTCTAAAGACATCTAAAGCCATGTGGACATCAGCTCTTATTTAGAAGTGGACAGAGTGAGGAAAGATCATCTAATTCTATATTTTTCCCCTTTTTTTGCAAGAGCCTGGTAATGAAATCTTTAAAATGACAGTTCATTTTTGGTATGTCAAAAAAAAGCATTAATCAAATGATATCAAGTGCCAGTCACTTAAATGCGAAAGTATCAGTAAGGCAGGTATCCAGATAAATTAATATTGTTGATTAGCTGCATCAGTGTACTTAAATAAAATACGAACAGAACAACAAAGGGCGGTTATCTGATTTAATTTCCTTTAGCCACAAACTCAAGGTGCATTTTGCAAGGAGGAAAATAATTTAAGGATTAATTTTCATTCTACTGGTTTTTAGAAGGCTGAAAGAAAAGTTTCAACATAAAGCATATAATTAAAGAAGTAGATGAACAAAGACAGACACACTGCCATAATAGAAAAACATTATGTGTGAATTTAGAAAACATAATTAATTAATTAATTTACCAACTGCATTTCTCCTCCTCAAAGGCTGATTTCTTGAAATGTTGAAGGTACACATTAGAAATAAAGGACTTCTGTTCAAAATTAAGAGGAGGATGTTTATAACATGATATTCAGCTCCTTGAGCGTAGGAAGTTTCATCTTGAGAGTTTACAAAGTATAACATTTAAATAAAATGTACACTGGTCCTTTTATTTTGAATATAGGATAGAGAAAGGTACTTTTCCCATCTGTCCATTACAATTTATAATAAATTAATCAGCCTTATCGAAGAGATTACAAAGTGCTTGACTGAGGTAAATTGATTTAGATGATATCACTTAAAACAGTTTAAAGCAAAAGTGAAAACATAAAAGGAAGGGAATGTTGGCTTCAGTGAAAAATGTCACATTGGGTATTTCTTGACAGGACCACATCATATCATATGTCAGGGGGAAGTTAAAAAATTAGGCAACCCTATTTCTTTGCAGAATGTATGTTGATAGCTTATTTATTGACTCCACAAGTTATGATGCAGATTTTCATTTTGCATATACTTTTTTGCCATATTACCATACAATTAGAAGGAAGTTAGAGCATGGTCAGATGTAAGGGGCATGGGGGGTGTGGAGGGGTGGGGGCTAAACAGTAATTTTTTTCAGTCTCCAAGATTTAATGCTTATTTACTCATTTATTCTTTTCATATGATATTGGTTGATTTAATGGCTTTTAAAATCATACACTATTTTGCTAAAGCCTACATTGTTTCTAAATAGAAAACAAAATCAAAGGCATCAGATTTTTTTCAGAAAGTGCAGTTCAATGTTCAGTTATTGAAGAACTACTATTTAAATTTCCTAGGTTCTATTTAAAACAAACACACAAACATCTAAACCTCCTTCTTCTTTGCTAATAACTCTTAACATTGTTACTGGCATGGCTGTGGATGAATATTTTATATAAGAGCCTTTAACCCTCTTCCTATTTACCCTGGAAATGCATTTAATTTGTCTTTTGTGCTTACGTGCTTTAAAAAGCATTAGTCAATATGCAAGAATTATTTACCCTCTTTTAAAAACCAGTGAATAGAAATTCTGATCATAGAAAAAAGGTGTGATGTTTACTTTGAAGTTTCAGGAACATATAAAGTTTTCTTAATACACTGGAAGAAACTCTATCCTAGATAAATTTAAATAGGGCAGCTGTGGGGTATGGTTTATATTCGTGTCCTTCTGCCTTCTTGCCTTTGGCACTAAGGTATCTGGGTTTTTGTCTTCACACACTGTCTATTGTTAACGGAGTAGATTTTGAGATTAAAAAAAAGAATCTTCAAATTCTCTTGCTTTTATAGCTTAATGCATTATTAAAAATAGTATTCATTTCTGTGTTCAAGTTTATATGTCTAGGCAATAATGAGGAGGCGAGGTTCTGCAACCCCCCTGCCCCCCAAAAACAAAAATAAAAACATTACATAAATACACTAAAGAGAAAGAAAAAAACAACTTAGGATTCTGTGTGTTGAAAACACAGGCACACTGTTTTTACAATGGAGCTCTTAGTAAGGGTTTTTTTCATCTTAACTATCAACCAGGATGTGACACTTCAGTTTTATATATAATTTATGAATTTTGAACAAGGTTTAACAACATATCATCATCACAGGCTTTTTGAAGTGAAGGAAGATTAGAAAAATCAGCCTCCAAAATAAAAGACACAAATAAGAGACAGGGCATGGTGGCTTGCCTCCGTTTTTAAAGATGTTATGAAAGTTATACTTTACAAATTACAATAACATGCACTTTCATTGAGTGTAAAAAAAGATGATTATAGGAGAAAAAAAAAAAAAAGAAGAAAAAGATTCCCTCCCATTCCTCCCCACCAATAAACAACAATAACAAAACACAAAAACAAATCCCAATCCTAAACCCCACATAAGAATCCCCTTACCACTGTAGGGAAAGTTTCTGTGTAAGTGTGGGTCCTGCCAGAGCTCCTAGTTGGTCTACTTTTTAAATGCGGCAGGCTGCGCTTACACTAGTCAGCAACCTGGCAGCCTTGAGAAGGAGGCAAACTGTCGGAACTCCACTGCAGATGACCTACCACTTAGAAGCAAACTTTGAAAGCAACTGTTGAAAGTTAACCTCCCCTTTCCAAAGGAGGTTTTCAGAGGCTGGACAGTGAGAGCTGATATAATCAATTTTATTATTTTCTAAGTCATTCCTAACTTTTATGATCCTCCTTCCCCCCCCCACCCCCTTTACTATCTGTCTTTGTGCCTCCAGGGCCAGTGAAAGAGCAGGGCAGATTCTAGATTGCTTTCAGAGTTTGCCTTCTCTGATGATGGATTACCATGTCAATTTAAACGGCATAGGATTAATTTGTTTCAATGATTTCTCTTTAGGCTGAATGCCAGCCCTTTTTCTATCTCTCTCCCTGCTCTTCAGAACAACAACAACCCCCCCCCCCCAAAAAAGCCTTCTTTCCCTATTCTAAATTAGGAGACAATAATAGAAATAGACAAGTTAGGTGTAATGCTGCAAACAGTTATAGGTCTGAGTGTTTTTATCTCTGCCTAAGAGGCTGAAACATACAGTCAGCCACATTAAAATGAAATTGGACTGAACATTTACTCAATAAATACTTGTCTCGTAGGTAATCCAGTGCCAAGTGCTTTTGACACATAAGGACTTAATTTGTCTTGGATAACAACTTATTAATATGGCACATTTAAACTTGCCACCTACAATAAGGTTATTGAGATCTATAAGAAACTTAAAGGATCATTGGGAAGAATAATTTGAGGAAGGGAGGGAGACTTTTTTGAGAATGCATATCTTTATCGTACACACACACACACTTATGAGTAACACATATATATTTCAGATCACATATGGACAAAAAGTTCAATGAAGTTAAGAATAATTCCATTCATTATGCAGGTGTATCTAACCTTTCTAAAGTAAGAATGTGTCAGGGAGTTTTCTCATTTGAAAGGTTTCTAAAGTGCACAAGAAAAATGCTGTTCAAATCCTATTTCTTTGCAAGACCAAACCCATTATGAGGTTGAAAATGGCACAAAAAAAAGCACTTAGGTGCAATCCAAAATCAAACACTCCCTCCACATTTTTTGCCGGGACTAAACTTGCAGCCAGATAGAGCATGTTGCCTGTAGAATAAAGGCAATTTAGGAGAAATAATCTATCCCTAAAGTGATTATTGCATTTCTTTCCCTAACGGGAGGTCCCCCAACAGATGCAAAGGAACAGGAGAGGGGGTTTATCCTATGGACTGAATCTGCTGAGTAAATGTGGCTATTTGAACGCGGGGCTGCATTTCCATCACCCTCTTTTCTTAATTGCCTCTCCTTTTCTCAGCATTCTCCTGCACTGAAATTAAACATCATAGATCAGGATAATAAATTGCATTCCGAATATGAACACAAATGGATTTTATAGCCTCCCCTTTTTGCTAAGCCCTCTCAAATGCACAGGCAGGCTTTCTTTGAGCAGGTTCTACTTTCTAAGGATATATGCAATCAGAGGCCAGTGACTGTCAGGACTGGGATCTATGCAATTTTAATTTGTAAAAAAGTTGTTGGTTGTTAACCTTGGAGGAGATTGCGCATCTCTAAGAAACCAAATCTTTGAGAGCTCTCCCTGGGAAATGATGTTACACATGAGCAGAAAATCCAGGCAAGAAAGGCTAATTGAATGAAGAGAGAGAATTAGGTTAAAAAATAGAGTACAATCTAGTATCACATTTTCAGTAGTGTAACTTGAAATGAAGGTGTCTTCAAGTCACCGGTGATGCCAGAGTGTTTAGATGTTGGCCACAGATGGGGACACCTATTGAAATGTGTCTGAAGAAGATTAATAGGGCTTGTCACTGGTGGGAAAGCACTGCTTTGCTGTAAATTTCTACCAGCACAAGATGAATTACCGATGAACGCTCACTTATCAACCCCATCACTATCGTTCGACACTAAATCAAATTGAGAAGTTATCTGCAATCAGAAAATTTCTTTTTAAAATAGACATACACCTTTAGGCCCCAAACCCTTTAATAATCCCACTCAGAAAACAATTCCCGAGCCCATGATGCTTCTTTAGCTTGAACAAAATTGTATCTCAGTAATGAATATATTTTTAAGTTCACATGCAACAGACAGCTAGCTAGTCAATAGCAAAGTTTGATAGTATTTTAACAGGGGTATAAAGGCTTCTTGGAAGCCCGCATTTAATATTTCATAAAAATGCATTTTCTTTGCCTTGAGATATTTCTCTTCCTTACTTGGAAGGCAAAGAGGAGAGTAGGTTTGCTGTTTTCCTGTTCTAAACCCGTCCCTGTGAGCTATTTGCTATCTAATCCTCTGGTAAGATAAAATTATGAGAGAACCACAAGTTTAGGTAGAGAACAGAATAGGATTAAGTGGATAGTGGTGATAATTGAGGAAATGAATTTATTCTTTTATGATTTAATGGTGTTTTATGTCTAAGGTGGCTTATTTGAGAAATAAAACAGTGGCATTATCTCTTTTATTATCTGTTAACCAACTCCAGGCATCCGGAGGGTTTCCAACCTAGGAAGAATAATGTTTTAATAGAACCATGAACCCATGAGGTTTTATCATGTTCTACCTGCTTAAAAATTATCTTGTGTGCATAACCCACTTGATTTTTACTGCAATTCTTTACAGGCAGATAGTTTGAATTCCCATTTTGCTGATGAGTAAACTGAGGCTCTGAGAGTTATCTGAGGCATGGAGCCAACAGGAGCTCAGCCAGAATTCATAACTACATTTCCTAGGTACCTTTCAGTGTCTCTTTACTGCTAGTCATTATGTACATGAAGAAGATGATGACGATGGTGGAACGAATAGCAGGTAACATTTGCTATAGACCACAACTATGGGAAACATATATGCCACTTCATTTAATCTCAATACGTTCATATAAATATATTCATTTTAATCTCTATCCAGTTCTCTGAGGTAGATACAGTTATTATTTCCATTATCCAAGCGGGAAAAAAAAACAAAAACCAAAAACCCAGAGTCTCACAGAGTTTAGGGACTCACCCGAAACTCGCATTGCTTCTACACTGGGGACAAGTTATTCAAGTCCAAGAAGCCTACATTCAAAGCCACTGCCCTCTCCTATGCTCCTGTTCCTAACTGTAAGGAGTCTTCAGTGGTATGGGGTGGTCACAAGAAATCCCACTTATTTTTGGAATCTAAAAATCCCTCAGACTCTGAGGCAGTTTGTCATAGCCAAATAGACCCTGGTTTGGAAACAAGGAGACCTGGGTTTAGGTTCTAGCTTTACCAGTTACTGTGTGACTTCAATGTCTTTGGTTTTTATGTCCCTCATCTCTAAAATGGGGTGATTGGAGTCAATGAAACTATAGGCATTGGTTTTGGGTGCTTTATTCTGTCATGGTGCCTAGGGGGAAAAAAAATGAGGAACAGAAATGGCAGCCATGTTTGAAGAGGTGAGTGGGGATGAGGGACATGTAGGGCACTTTGAGAAGGTATGGCCCCCATCCCTCAGACTGGAGACACTTAACATAAGACAAGATCTGTGCTTTCTTCCTCTCTGCTTCCAGAGGACAGTGAATACTTAAGACAATGATCATTCTTTAGAAAACCATACAATTTAAAACTTACAAGAAAAACTGTCCCAGATAGAAGAAGAAAAACCCAAGGTCTGGAGCAGTTAGGGGACTTATGTAAGGTCACCCAGCTGACTGGTGACAGGGAGAAAGTGGGCTCCTTTTCTCTCAGCCCCCTAAACCAGGAATCCACTACCACTGCTCCCCCACCCCCCAAAAAAACCCATCTTCCCAATGCTATGTTCCTTATTCAATGAAAACCTACTTTAGATCATCTGGTCACATCTCCTTTATAACTCTTACTCTATTTTTTTGATATGATGGGTCATGTGGGTTATTATTGGTTGCACTATGATATCTTCCTGGATCTATCCCACAATAACTTTTCATAAAATCTATTAAGTTAACGAGCCAAATAGTCGAAACTGCAAGGAAGAATCAATCACACAATAATAAGAATATGGTGTAATCTCCATTAGGCCACTATAATATTCCAATCTGTATTTATTACAACCCTCCTTGGATGCTTACATAACCAAACCTGCTAGATTTATATTCTCTAATGGTTCCCCAATCGGAAAAACCTGTGTTTTTTATCTTCCCTCTCCTGTCCCCAATCACCCTTCCACATACATTTGCCTGTTTTGGGACCCCCTGTCTGGGTTTCATCAGAAGTTGCAAGACAAAATGTGCATTATTAAGAAATATAAATATTTTCAGAAGCAATCAAAGGGATGAAAGATTGATTCGGCATGTAAATTGGACCTAATTCGAAGCAGCTTTGTTCTAATGAGGGCTACCGGGGTAGAGTCAGAGCTGTTGTGACCACCAGTTAGAAATTTCGAAATCATTAGGGTAATCATCAGGATTTCTTTTGCTAGGTTTGCTGAAATATTTTTTGCAAGGTGTATGCTCTGTTCTCTGGGCTGTGCCACCTTCTTTGTTATCCTTAGGGACTCGTGGTTGTTATCTTTGAGAAATCATGACTAATTCCTTCTCTTTAGAGTTTAGATCAGTTGAGTACCTCCCTTTTTCACGACTGGGAAGTTGGCTTAGCATTTAACTTTCATAAGAACATTTTGGCCTGGAGGCATCTGTATTACAATTTCTTTCTTGGCTTAATAAAAGGTATCACATTATCTACCTGGTCAATCTCTATTGGCTTTCAAAATAGAGACATGGAAAAACCTAATAAGCCTCATTAGGATATCTGCTTTAAAAACAACAGGCTGCCTCATTTAGCATGTTGCTTTGAAATGTCCCAGCAGAGCTGGGTGGTCACTGCTTGAATACAGGTATTGCTAATTTGGGATCTTTGTCAGTCTGGTAGCTCTGGGAAAAAAAAAAAAGCGTAATGTGTAGGTGGAATTTTAATACACAGGGGATCAAACCCTGATTGTTGTATTTTGTTTTTGTTTTCCTTCTTTCTTTCCTTTAATCCCACTTTTTGTCCACATGGCCATGTGGGAGAGATGGCTTGATTTTCTTGATATGGTTCAGCCATCCACAGCTGGAATTCCAAAGAAGACTGAAAATGTCTTTAAAATCAACACAACTCAGGGAGCCTCAGAGAACAAGTTTTCCTTTGTTGTAGGGTATAGTATTATTTGCTGTAGGTTTTTTGATATACATTCTAAATTAGGCCTGCAAAGGCATGCTTCATCTTTAATTCATCACTCTCAGCTGAAAGAGATTAGCAATGTCTAGCACGCACCCCTCGTATGGTGCTGACCTCATCAAGTATGGCCTGAAATTAATTAGCCTCATTCATTCCAAATGGAAAAGGATAATGGAGCAGCATTTTAGAGATGACCATCACAAATTGTTTGCAGCATATTTAAAAGGCCCCTATTTTCAAACCATGTAGATTAAAATTCTTTCTAGGGCCAGAGTTATCAGGGACTCAGAGCAAAGCCTGGTCAGGTTTCGTGTATGTATGTTTGTGTGTGCGCATGCGTGTGCGAGTGTGTGTGCCTGCCGAGTTGTTTATAGTATGGCTGTTAGAGCCTGTGTATGGATGTGTCCGTGTTTAGCTGGGTTTGCTGCCCAGTATGACACCTGGAATACTTGACCAACAAAAATCCGATGTTTAATACTGTCTTAAAGGGTGCAGTAATAAAATACGTTAGTGGATCTTTTTTGTGTGTGTTTTAGCATAAAGTGGGCATACCAGCGCAAACTTTGCTATTTTCCCGTAAGATGCTATTCATCCTCTAATTTAGAAACAGAAAAGCCTCTTAAAGAAATGCTCAATTTTTCTATTTTGAGTTATTTTTGAAACTTTCTATGACTCTTCCCAGTCTTTATTGTTTGATCATATTTCAAAACATGATTGAGGACTAACTTGGATTAGAGAATCACTTAAATTTACCATCTTTCTAAGATTAGCTGATTTTTTTTTCCCTTCTGGGGATTGACTAAGGGAGGCCAAATTTTTGAATATCAAAACTGCTTTCTTTTCCAGCCAAAAAAATCTTGACCGGGCTTCTTTGGGATTCTCAAAGATGTTGTAAAGTTTATTTTTATGAGCAGTCATTTGGGGACTACAGATTAGAAGAAGAAGAAGAAAAAAAACCCATGACATTTTCTGTTTTTAGGTTTTAATTTTTAAAATAACGTAAAATATGGTCAATTTATGAAAAGGTATTAGTAGTATTTGGGGGAATTTTATCTAGTGCTCATTTCTTAAGGAAAAAAATTCCAGAATAACTTTGTTTGGTTAAATTAAGAAGTAGATATTCAAAGTAATGTAACTAGAAAGCTTCCACTTAACTGTTAGAGTGAAAAATGCACTTTTAGGTTAATAATCTTTTTAGGGTGCATTGATATATTAATCTCTATATGCAAGTTATTTAAGATTATTTCATCTTATAATAAAAGAGAAGCTGGAAGCATGTTGCCCCTATCTCGGCAAATGTAGGATTTAGAAATTTCTCTAGGCTCACTTTTGCCTAATTTTCTCATCCCAGAAGGCCCCTTTATCTAATGGGCATATATCATTTATATGTACAAGATCATCAATCAAACTGTGGACCTATCATTTTGACATAAAAGATCTATCCTTAAATCTCCTCAAACCTCTAGCATATAATTTGAGGAAATTAGCTAGTTTAAAGTCTGGGTTTCTGACTTCTGGGGGATGAAATGCAAAAATGGAGAAAGCTTAAATTATACAATTTTGATTTTAAAGTCACAGTTTAACTGAGCCAGTGATAAAAGATGATGCAGTGCAGATCTTGAAATGTCGACAGAAATAGATAATTTTGTTAATTATCATCTGGTCAGTTTGGAATTTCATGGTTAATAAACACAGTATGAAAGAAGGAGGAATATTTGCCAAAATAGCTTTTTTCCTTAAAGCACGTTACCCAAAATATATTTTCCTCATAATTTTTTTATCATTAAGACAAAGGAATGCATATGTTGTGCAATATTGCTATTTGCTCAAATACCAAACAGCGTGTCTCAATTTTTATTTAAAAAAAATTTTTTTATCAACTGAGGTGAATATGGCAGAAAAACCATAAATATAAGGATTAAGGCTGCATGAAATTTGAGTTCATTCGAATGATAAACCCAAAGTAAAACCCAGATGAACTTACCAAATTTCATTTGCTATCCACCTGAAACTATAAATCCTCTTCTGGCATTTGAGAGTAGAAAGGAGGTTCACTGAAAATTCAAACCAGGTTTTCCTAAACCTGACCCAGACTCACTAACTTTAGGTAAACTACAGTTGTGTTGTGGCTTCATAGCGAAACTTTCATCCCACTTTAGCTAATGATGAATAGAGGATGGGCAGGGGAAGAGAACCAGAAGATGTTTTTGCAATGGCTGTTTTGTCTTTTTCTTTTTTCCCCCACATTTCCTGTAAAGTTCAGAAGTAGGGAAGAACAGTATATGAAGCAAATTTTCAATGATGTATGTGGAAAGATGACCACTTAGGAGAGACAGAGGGGGAAATTGACCGTGAAATACACATAGGATTTTTTAAAAAGGAGAATCCCTGCAAAATACTGCTAACCAACATTTCTTGAGGGCTTACTGTAATCAGGCACTGTTTTAAGGACTTTACCTGGGGTGATTCAGCTTGGTTTACCATAATAGTACCAGACAAACACTATTATCTCTATTTTGCTGATAAGAAAGAGTAGGCACAGGAAAGTTACATAACTTGCACTGCCCAAGGTTACATGGCCCCGAAGGGGATGTGAACCCCAGAATGTCTGGTTCTGGAATATCGGCACTCCAGCACCATGCCATGCTGACCCTGCAGAGGAAATGGAATTACCATGTTGTTGGGGAAAGAAACTGCTACAGACTATGGATGGGAGAGATATTTTCCTGTTTTTTAAACTACTAAGAACAGTAGTAAATTTAATGGGAAAAGCTCAAGTAGAGAAAGCTCAGTGTTGTCTAACCTCATCCCAGAAGTGGGAAGGGAATTGACATCGCAAATCTCCCATAGGTCTTTGCGGAGCTTCCACTTAGAATGTGACCTAAGTAGGATACCCTATGCTAAGGAGATAGAGATAAATGGAGTAGAATTTTTTTTTTTTAAGATTTATTTATTTATTTTAGAGAGAGAGTGAGAGAGAGTGCGTGGAGGGGGGGCAGGTAGGCAGAGGGAGAGGGAGAGAGCGAATCTTAAGCAGACTCTGTGCTGAGTGCGGAGCCTGACCTGGGGCTCCATCCCATGACCCTGAGATAGTGACCTGAGCCAAAACTAAGAGTCTGACACTTAACCAGCCGAGCCACCCAGGTGCCTCTGGAATGGAATTTAAAGGAAAAAGGTACAAGAATGACCCAGTGAGAGACTGGGGAGGAAAGATTAAAAAATAATAATAATAAAAACTAAAGAAGTAAAACTTGGAGAAACATTAGTTAATGTAGAACTCAACAGGATTCCAGAAATATTTAGAGGAGAAATGAAGACTTAAAAATGTCATGAAGGATATTGTAAATAGGTAAAAAGGAAATTCTAAGAGAAAAGCAAATTAAGGGAACTCAGATTTTTGTCAATGACTTGCCAGATCCATAATGAAAGCTATATTCTCTTGGAATCCTGAAGAGATTTCACAGGAAAGACAAATTTTGTTCCCTGCCTTGTGTAGGTTGACTTAAAGATAGGCTGAAAAAAATATGGTTTAAAAACTGCTTTACATAATATATAATGTGTATATATATATTTATAATCTGTAATCATAATAATGCGGAATGCCCCATAACCTTTATATTCATATTCTAATTTAATCCTCACGGTGAGAGTTGCAAGGTATCTATTACCGTCTGCACTTTATAGATATGGAAACTGAGGCTCAGGGAGGTTATGTTGCCTGTCCGGGGTCACGCAGCCTGTAGTCCCCCCGACTGTTCCCAATCCTGGACTAAGACCTCCCAGAACACCACACTCACTGGCTTCTCTTGCATAGCATCCCTAGGACTTTACCCAGAAAATGATGCCATAAAACAACTGGTTTTCGGCCAAATTCATCACGGTGCATTACCCTCAAGGAACGTACCAATAAGAATACATTATGCCAAGATGAGACATAGCCCAGCTTCTGAAATCTGGCTGGCATCCTCTAAGCGGTGGCCCTGTCTGCTCCACTCTTGGAGAAGCTGAGCCTGTTAGGTAAACACCCGGATGTCACCTCGGGTGTGGGAGCAAATGATAGATGAATGAACATCCGAAAACAGAGTGGATCTCCCCGAGCAGGCCCCAAGCCTCCTGTGTTTACCGGCCCCCAGATGAAATCACCTGGCTGTTTATAGGAGTCTTAGTGCTGATGAAAAGACAGTTACACTCCAAACTTTTCCCTGCCAAAGAAGAAAATTCCCAGGTCCTTTAAAAAGTATGTAAAGCGTCTGATCGGAAAAGTGGCAACAGCATTTGGGACCAATTACCCACATTAAGAGGCAACAATGCTCTGTTTACACTTTGTAGCCAAGAGCCCTTTGGCTCTGGCCCACAGGCAGGAGATTGTAAATTACACAAATTTCAGCCTAACTTGACTTCTCTTTTGACCTAGGTGCCTGAGTGTAGAGAAAAGCGGATAGAAAAGCCTGGTTGCTGTTTGCCCTAAAGCTTCATCAGATGGGGAACTGAATGTTTTCTTCCAGGTAAGACATTTAGTCTTACATTCCTGCAATGAAAGCAGTGGATCTTTTATCTCTCAGGGAGGGGTCTGACTGTGTATGATTAGTCACGATAGGGTTTTTCAGTCTGCTACCCCTCCAAAATCATTTTTGCAAAAGAAGTTAAAAAATAAAGGCTCCTTGACATCTTTTGGTTAGTTAACCATAGCATTCCAGTTTAGCTCCATTTTCCAAAATACCATAGATTAATCAGTAGCAAATGGGAGATCATGAAGTTATGTCGCGAGAGCGGCGCTGCTGAGCATGGTCAGAGGTAGATGGTGGCCAGGATAGCCGTTGTGGGCAAAAAAAAAGCAGGCGCCATCTGGTCCAAAACTCAGAGGCTGGTAGGGATTTGAATCATTTGGGCTTGAGATTTAGGTTCCTCCCTTTACAAAGGAGGACCAGTCCCCACTTGGAGTAACCCTGGTAATTCCAGAAGTTTCTTCGAAAATTTTCGTCTTTCTTTTAACATAATCCTGATGTTAAGGGCTTGACCTTGCGGGTGAAAGGAACCACAAAGGTCAAACAGCAAGGAGGAGAAATGGGAGGCACAGGCCTGCCAAACACAGCGGTGTGGAAAAGACAAGCCCTTATTTTACTGATAGGCGTGATGCATATGTGTTCAGAGATGTATAATCCAACCATTCTAATACCACATTTAAACCATCCCATTGGAAATATCCACAGGCATTGATATTTTTAGGTTCTTTTTCAAGTTCTCTAGATTGGATAGTCATTTAGGAGAAAACATGATGGAGGTGGTGATTGTGGAGTAGTATGGGAATTTTGATGTTCAAAGCAGTTTCCTAACTCAAGAATCCGGTGTCCCCTTAATGGAGGCTGTCTTCTGAGACAACTCCTGTTTGATGCAATTTCCAGTCCCTCCCACGTCAACACATTTTTCTGATAAAAACTGATCAACAACCAACAGGGATTTTTCTGACCCTGGTTTATCTCAATAATTTATCATTTTCTGCAGTGTCAGAGCTTCCTGACATTTACAATTAACTCACAAATTAACTTAGAAATGATAGTAAGCTCTCAGCTAAATGACCTAGTGCCCACTGGGGACCAGACCAATTTTCTAGAATAAGGTTAGGACTAAGTTGCTCTGGAACAATGCTGAGGTTGGTTGTATAGAAATAGTGATTTAAGTGTGAGCAGGAATCGAGGTATAAAAGGGGAGATTTTATCTGCCCCTGATTCCATTAGTTATTCAGTCCCTGTGAGATATTTCTTCATCTGTAAAACAGGGGTAACTGGTTTTAAAAATGTTTCGGAACTCAAGGCTCCATAACGGAATCAAGAAGTCTTGAGTCTTTTCCTTAGAAGGAAGCTTGGAGAACACTGGTCCAGCTTCTCACTGAAGCCAGTGGTCTGGAGATAGGCAGATGGCCAGGCTGACATGGATTCAGCAATTTGTAAGAGTTGTACATTTAAGGCAGGTAGCATATATGTGTGAAGGTCTGGGTGAAGGCTTCCAGACAGGGCCAGCCCCCTAGAGAGATGGGAAGGGCGGGGCTCACTCTCCCCAAGGCTATCGCTGTTGGAGCTTTGTTTTTAGAAATTTTTGTTCCTTTCATGGGAGCAAAAATCTGTGTCTCTGGACCATCTTTCTATTGGGTTGGATTCTGTCCTCAGAAGCAGCACAACTCAACCTCATCCCTCTACCATACGACAGACTTTCAAACACTGGAAGATAACTTTTGCTCTCCTCACCCCCTCAAGGCCACCACTTTTGTTTTATTGGCAAAATTCTCCAGTTCCACATATGACCGGGACTCAGTGGTTTTGTTTTCTTTGGTTGGCCTTGGTGTGCCAGATTCTCTTAAGAAGTGTCCAGCAACAAATAAAATACTTAGAAGTCTCATGACCAGAGCTGTCCACCACGTCATGTGATAGGCTTTGAACAGAGTCCTGAGTCAGGGAGGAGTCAGATCCATGGAGTCAGATCTCAGCCATGGAGTCAGATCTCAGCCGTGTAGGGCTGTTCAGGGGATTTATTGCATTTTAAGATCGTCTTATGTTTATTGCCATTAAATTGCATTTTGATTTGGCTTTTTGGTAGCTTATAGAGTCTGTCTCTCTCATCTTTGGTTCCTTTACAAATTGACTAGCAGGTTTTTTACAAAGTTGTGTGTTGTTGTTTTGTTTTGTCTTTATAAGTAAGCTTTACACCCAAGCCCAACGTGGGGCTTGAGCTCATGACCCCAAGATCAAGAGTCATGTGCTCTATCCACTGAGCCAGCCAGGTGCCCGTCTTTTACAAAGTTTTGCCCAATCATTGATCTGAATATTGCAGAAGCCAGGGTTTCTGGAGTTTCTAGGGTCTTTGATGTCACTAGTCATTATGTTGGGAATAGTTGCAGGTTTATTTCTTCAATTAGCTCATAAGCAGTGATTAATAGTAGGCTCTCTGGAAGTAGATTTGCCTGGGTTTAAATCCTGGGTCTCCTGATATACCAGTGTGTGACCGTGAGCATGCTGATTTATCTGTCTGTGCCTCAGTTTCCTCATCTGTAAATGGGGATAATAATGTAACTCTCACATATGGTTGTTTTGAAGATTAAGTGAGTTAATATATGTAAAGCACTTAGACTAGTGACAGGCACATAGCATGTACTATTTATTATATAAAGAAAATAAATCAAGACAAGCTCCCTAAGGATAGGAACCAGTATCTCATTTATAGCTGTATCTCTAGAGACTAATACTGTGCCTGGAATATATTTGGGGCCAATATATTGGATAAATGGACAAATGAGTTTCCATAGTGTTCTGGACACTGGTGCAAGCAGACAATATGATCAATGCTAGGGTTTCTAATGCTAACAGGTTTTCTTTTCTTTTTTTTAAAGATTTTATTTATTTATCTGACAGAGAGAGACAGAGAGAGGGAACACAAGCAGGGGGAGTGGGAGAGGGAGAAGCAGACTCCCCGCCGAGCAGGGAGCCCGACGCGGGGCTCGATCCCAGGACCCTGGGATCATGACCTGAGCCGAAAGCAGACGCTTAACAACTGAGCCACCCAGGCACCCCCAGATTTTCAATATTATTATAAAAAAGATCCTGACTATGGAAAGAGGTCACGTCTATTCAACCTCAGACCATCATCATGGGTGGTTATTTTGCTGCTAATTTTTCTGTGAATGATCACCAGTGTCACCTGTGTCTTTCGTGATGCTAATCTATCGTCTCTGTTTAGCACGGAAGGCCAGGATAGTCACACTTGTAAGTCCAGTCTCAACTGAGGGAAAAAAAAAAAAAAACAGATTCTGCTTAGTTTGCTTGCACCAAGCTGAGAGGGGATACGAAAAGAAGCTTAACCAAAGAATGCTAGTGTTCCTGAGTCAGATCTCCACATTGTTTAAACTTTTGCAGATTCCCCAGCATCGGGCAGCCTCATTCAAAAATCCATGCTCGAAAAATTAAATGTCCTAAACATCATCCATGGCATGGAAGTTCCTGCATTTCCCTACCTTCCCATTACCGCCCAGACTTTAAGTGCTAACATCAGGGTAGGTCTTGATTTAAGCACAGAACAACATAACGCTCCCCTGGGTTCAGCTTCAGTATATTAAATCCGGTTCTTGTTGGATTGAAAATTTAAATCTCTCCGAGATCTCTTTTCCATGTAATTCCCTTTGAACTTCCGTCCATGCTAATTTTAAACACGTTCGGTATTTTCCTCCTTCTATATGAATACAGTCGGGCTCAAAGAAGGAAATTCACCAGTGTTTTCTCCTTTGTATGTGTTCAATAGGTACCCTTGAAGCAATTACCTACTGGGAGACGTGGGAGGAGCCACTCTGTGGGAGCAGGGGCCACCGGTAATATGATACGTGGCTGTTGTGTGTGTAAAGTGCTAATACTTTTGACAGCAGTCATCCTAAAGGGGTGTAGCAAGTCATTTGAAATTTGTACACAGACTGCCCTATGCATTACGCATCGCCCGTATCATACCCATAATCTCCCAAGGCAGATAGGCTATTACACTCAGTGGGCCAAGGTCTGCCAGGGCTTATATACGCACAGCTCCCACTGATTCCATGCTACTGAGCCATTCAATGGGACTCGTCAGTGGCATAAATTTAGCCCAGGACCGTCACAACCACAGCGGGTGCCGCTAAACAGAGAGACCTGGCTATGTGTTAAAAAGGCTGAGGAAGAACAGAAAAGCTGCCAGTTTTCGTAAGAAATCTTATCCCTAGAGCATTAAGAACTGTAGCCTGACACTCGCCACACGATCCTCATCCCACAACCTGCCGATCCCAGGCTGGGACTTGGAAGAAGCTAAAACAGAGTGGGCATTAAAAAAAAAAAAAAGGCCTGCTACAGGGCATAAAACAATGCTTCGCAGCCAACCTTATTATGTGAGGGAAGAATTCCCCATGGGTGATCCTCAGAACATTTATTTATCAAACTGTAAAGGAACATCTTGGAACCAAGGGCCCTCTTTAAATATAGAATATTTAAAATATATAAGGCAAGAGTACAAAGATGCCCTGCTTTTGAAAGTTACTGGTCGGGTGCCTGGGTGGCTCAGTTGGTTAAGCGACTGCCTTCGGCTCAGGTCATGATCCTGGAGTCCCGGGATCGAGTCCCGCATCAGGCTCCCTGCTCGGCAGGGAGTCTGCTTCTCTCTCTGAACCTCCCTCCTCTCATGCTCTCTATCTCATTCTCTCTCTCAAATAAGTTAAAAAAAAAAATCTTAAAAAAAAGAAAGTTACTGGTCTATCCATTTGAGTCACACAGTGTCATGAGTGTTCTGATAAGTAGCATACATATCGTCATGCTAACGTGGGAATTGCCCCGTCAGTCACTTCATGGTGGTGTCTGCCATGTTATCTAACATGATTCTCTGGGAGCTCTTTCTTGGCCTTTCAGACATCCCCAATCAGAACTTATAAGTGATCGGGCATCACTGATCTCAAGCATGCAGGAGATATCAGGATTTTAATTTCGACTCCGAGTCCTTGCCATTGCCAACGATGAAGTCTACTACTCCTAATCATCGAAAATGCTGTTGTCTGGTGAGCAGAGCCTAGGTTCAAATCCTTGCTTTCTGCCACACTAATTGTGTGTCTTGGGTATGCTGCTTGGCATCTCTAAACCCCAGTTTTCTCATCTGTATCCTGAGGTGTCTAATATCTTCTTCGTTGTGATGCTGTGTGGACAACACCAAAAAAGATGTGTGAAGCACTCAGCACACCATAAGATCTGTTGAATGAATGGATGCAGGTATCACACTGTATGATACGTAGTAGTCACTCAATAAAATCTTCCGCTTCCTCCTTTTTCCTCTCTTCTTCCCCACCACAGTCTCGTAAGTTAATGCTCATGCAAGCCTATGTTTATTAAGAAAAATACTACCTTTAAAGAAAATAACTTGATTAAATAGCATTCTATGAATGACAAATGACCACACATTTAACAGAACACATTTAAAGCTATGCTCATCCTTTGATTGTTGTTATAGAGAAGATAAGAATGAACTATTTAAAAGGAAAATGAAAAAATAAAAAAATAAGGAACCAAATTAGACATTCAGTCAAGTCTGATTAATGGCTACTTCCAATGGAGATTTTAGCTGAGTTTAGGATCCTTGCATCTCTGACTGTTAATGTACCGTGGTTAGAGGTGACCATTTTAAGAAGTCGAATGCATAATTCATTCAAAGTGCACAGAGATTTTCTTTCTCAGTTTGGAAAGACCAAAAGTTGGGTACAATTCTGTTAATGCTATAAAACTGGTATGTTTTGTGATAATGAATTTAGATATAGAAAACTATCTTTCTCTGAAATAAATGTAGCTTTCCTGTCATTTCTTCATTTTTTTTTTTTCATTTCTTCAATATGAGGACCCTAGTAGGGAGTAGAATTAATCATGTGTTAAAAAAATTACATCACCCTAAAAGACTTCCACTCATTCTACAAAAGGTAGTCCAGGTCATTTTTAAAAACTAATGCGTTCTCGAACAGGAAAAAGTGCAATAGGTTAATTTGAAAAGTATGAATAATTCAACACAGGATCATGCATTTCTTTTTACATATTTCCCCATATAAAACTGTTGCTTTATCATTGTTAAGTAAACTCCCACTGGTGCATGTGACTCCTTGAAAGCTCTGATAGGAGATGCAATATTGTGTTTAGTAGAATAAAGTAACAACTCAAGTTTAATATGTTTGGGAAGAGCACGTGCAGACCCGTGTGAGTGTGTGTGTGTGTGTGTGTGTAGGAACTGACTTTTTCAGTTCACAAAGTAATCTCTGATTTGAACTTGCAGTTAAAAAATGTTGACCATGGGGGTGCCTGGGTGGCTCTGTGGGTTAAGTGACTTGGTTTTGGCTCAGTTCTTGATCTCAAGCTTTGTGGGATCGAGTCCCGGGTAGGGTTCCTTTGTCGGTGGGGAGTCGGCTTGAAGATTCTCTCCCTCTGCCCATCCCCGCCCCCCGCTTGTTCTCTCTCTTTCTCTCAAAATAAATAAAGAAAGCTTTAAAAATAAAGAAAATGTTGACAGTGAAAAACAATTGAACAGGATTTGTACAAAGTTCAGGGAATTTGCAGAGCTTGGGCCTACGAATTTGGTAGTGAGGTAATCAAGTCAGCAAAATACAGGTAATCAAGTCAGCAAAAATACAAGATTTACTCGAAGTTTGGGTAGTAAATTAAGCTCTTAACAGAAAAGAAAATTGATATGCACATACTACAAATATACACGAGGAACTCCTTAGATGTTCTTTGTCTTATCCGAGATAATAAGAAAAATAATAGAATTTAGAGCTGCCTTGTGCCTTCCCACTTCACTTCTTTTGCGTGGGGCTGACCATAGGGCCTCTCAAGTCTGGCTCATTTTGTGTCGGTGAATCTTGTTTAATGGACATTCTTTTTACAAAACGAGGTAGTCCCCCGGCTGGACCACAGTTCGCCTCAGTTCTAGGGATCCCTCCACTCAGCCAGGTGTGGCCAATCATGGTATCACATCAGCCTGCATGGAATCGATTTAGGACATGGCGTGTTTCCTCGAAAATGAAATTCCCCATGAAAACAGGACCGACAAGGACATCAGAAAAGCGTTTTGGGAAAAGTGCCAGAAGTTGAGCGAGAGGCAAGGCAGAATCCTCGGTATCAGGGAGAAGGGGAAGAGGGTCAGACGGAAAGAGAAGCGAAAGGAAAAGCAGGGCAGGAGGAGAGGCACGGAGGAGAGAAGGGGCCTAAATTAGAACAAGAGGCTATGTTTATTAATAACCTTGCTGACCCACAGGCCCCTGACACAAAATACAGTAAGTATTGTTGGAACACTCTGCTCTGTCACTCCTAGGAGGAGCAAATAAAATAGTGGGGGAAGCTACAAACTTTCTGAGAACAGATTAAAAAAAAAAAAAAAAAGCCACCACAACAGAAAAAAGCCAGAATAGGGTGAAGGCACAGACTCACCAGCTGGAGCAGCCCTGCAGCCCGGGCTCCCCGTTATTTTCCTACAGCACCTTCTCGCGTTGGTGGTATAGTGGTGAGCATAGCTGCCTTCCTATAACACCTTCTCTGGGCAATCTCCTGTAGGCTTCCACGCTTCCGGCAAACTAGAAGTGAAAACACACAAGGCAATTTTTTCTCGATTGCAAAAGTAATACATGTCCATTGTAGAGCATTTAGAAATTGTGGAAACACGTGAAGAAATAAATAAAAATAGACTATAGTCCGGTCACCTGGGTGGCTCAGTCGGTTAAGCGTCTACTTTGGGTCATGATCCAGGGACCCTGGGATGGAGCCCCGCATCGGGCTCCCTGCTCAGTGGGGACCCTGCTTCTCCTCCTCCCTCTGCTTGTGCTCTCTTGCTCTCCTGCTCTCTCTGTATCAAATAAATAAAATCTTAAAAAAAAAGAGACTATAGTCCCACTACTTCTTTCTTTACCTTTTTTTTTTTTAAAGATTTTATTTATTTATTTGAGAGAGACAGAATGAGAGACAGAGAGCAGGAGAGGGAGGAGGGTCAGAGGGAGAAGCAGACTCCCTGCTAAGCAGGGAGCCTGATGCGGGACTTGATCCAGGGACTCCAGGATCATGACCTGAGCCGAAGGCAGTCGCTTAACCAACTGAGCCACCCAGGCGCCCACTTTTTTTTTTTTTTTTTTTTAGAGAGAGAGAGAGAGCATGCACCCACACACAAGAGTATGGGGAGGGGCAGAGGGAGAGGGAGAGAGACTCTCAAGCAGACTTCATGCTGAGCTCGGAGCTGGAGGTGGGGCTCGATCCCACAACCCTGACCTCACAACTGGAGCTGAAATCAAGAGTCCTCGGCTCCACCCACTGAGCCACACTGGTGCCCCTCCACGTTTTTACTGACATGTATGCTTGAAAAGTAAGATTGAGGCCCTGCTATCATCCACTAGTTTGTGATTAATTTTTTTTTTAAGATTTTATCTATTTATTTGACAGAGAGAGATGCGGTGAGAGAGGGAACACAAGCAGGGGGAGTGGGAGAGGGAGAAGCAGGCTTTCCGTCGAGCAGGGAGCCTGATGCGGGGCTGGATCCCAGGACCCTGGGATCATGACCTGAGCTGAAGGCAGATGCTTAACCAACTGAGTCACCCAGGCATCCCTGTGATTTGGTTTTCCCATCTGACAAGTCATAATAAGTATTTGCTCCTGTGTCGAAACTACTGTAAAGCATGATTTTTATGTTGGCATCCTGTTACCTTATTTGTAGGTATCATAATTCAGTTTACCTCTGGTTAGATATTCATGTGGTTTATTAACTTTTGGCCTTTATAAAATCTTTGTGTGTATCTCCATTTCTTCTTGAAATTACTATAAGCAAAATTCCTGGGTCAAAAAGCTTTTTTTTTTTCTTGTCTAAGATTTGCAGAGCTGCTCTCCAAAGTGTTTATGCCAATTTATATTCCCACCTGCCGTGAATGAGAATGCAGAATTCACAAAACCATCATTAAGTCTCCCCAAACTAAGAAACTTAGAATCCTATTTTGATTTGTATTTTTTTGATTATTTGTGATGCTAACTTTCTTCATGTTTCTTGGCTATTTGGCTTGTTTTGTGAGTATGTAATTTGCCTGTTATTTACACTTTTATTTATTTAAAAATTTACAAAATTGAGTTTCTGTTAAATTGTAAACCTTCTTTACATCTTAAGTGTATTAACTCTTTCACTATCAAGCACTGCAAGCATTTTATCCTTTTTATCATTTGATTTTTAATTGTTAATGGATTTGTTAAGAAGATTTTATTTATCTATTAGAGAGAGAGAGAGAGAGAGAGAATGCAAGTAGGGGGAGACACAGAGGGAAAGAGAGAATCCCAAGCAGACGCTAGGTTTGATCTCATGACCCTGAGATCAGGACCTGAGCTGAAGTCAGAAGTCAGATGCTTAACCAACTGAGCCACTCAGGTGCCCCAATAGTTAATGGATTTTTAATGTATATGTTTATAAATCCAAGTACATAAATATTTTCCTTTATTCATTCTTCCTCTGCTTTTATGTTCAGAAAGGCTTTGTACATCCCAGGGTCAGATAAATATCAATCTACATTTTCTACTGCTTTTATGACTCTTTTTATTTTTTAAAAAAATGTTTAAATCTCTTACTTGTTTGGAATTTGTTTTGGTCTGTGTAGTAAGAATCTATATACCGAAGACTCTTTTCCTTACTGATCTCAATCTTGTATGTTATTGGGCCTGTTTCTGTATTTTTCAATTTTATTTCATTATCTTCATATCTCCACTGCTTCTTCAGCCAAAACCCTCCCTTTTTTTATTATTAGAATTTAAGACTATGCTTTCATATCCAGTAATTCAAGTTTGTCATCCTTACAATTAGTTTTCTGGGTTATACTCCCCTCTTTATTATTCTGTAAGAACTCATCCAGTTCAAAATGTAAGTGAATACAATTTATACATTAATGTGTGGGCACTTGAAGTCCTTAATACTGAGTTTTCTTGGCTACAAGTAAAACATGCCTGTCATTTATCTTTTCCTGCAAATTTCTGCCAAGTTGTGGTTTCTTCATGTCATATCTCAATATAGTCTCGAGTTTATTGATTGTTGTTGTGAATCCTGTTTCTCTATTAAATTTTATAACTGCTGAGGAAAGTTGCCTACGTACATATTTTTATTTGGCATTTGCCACTTTCCTGCTTTTTATTCACAAAGTTTGCCAGTTGATTCTTTTGAACCATATAGGTAAATATTATCATCTGCAAATAATGATAATTTTTTTCCTCTTCCTCAAAATGACGTAATTTCTTCATTTTTCCTCTTATTGCAGAAGATTAGAACTTTCAAATTATTTTAAAATATTCTTTATTGGACACGCCTCCAGTATTTCGCTACTAAGTTTGATGGCCTGAATACATTGTATTTTTGAAGAACTCTGGCTTCCGTAAAGTGGTTTTGGCTTCAAATGGCTATCTCCCTCCTGAACCTTTTGTTCACTGGTCCACTTGGATGTCTCCCAACCCTCTCTGCCCAGAGCTGAACAAGTCTTACCCTTTTCTTTTTTTTCTCTTTTAAAGATTTTATTTATTTATTTATTTATTTATTTATTTATTTATTTATTTATTTATTATTTTAGAGAGGGAGAGCAAGAAAGAGCGTGAGCTGGGGGAGGGGCAGGGGGAGAGGGAGAGAATCTCAAGCAGGCTCTGCACAGTGTGCAGAGCCCGGTGTGGGGCTTGATCTCAAGACCCTGAGATCACGACCTGAGCTAAAATCAAGAGTCGGATGCTGGGGTGCTTGGGTGGCTCAGTCGGTTAAGCATCTGCCTTCAGCTTGGTTCATGATCTTAGGGTCCTGGGATCGAGCCCCACACAGGGCTCCCTGCTCAGCAGGGAGTCTACTTCTTCCTCTCCCTCTGGCCCTCCTCACTGCTCCTGTGCTCTGTCTCTCTCAAACGAATAAATAAAAAAATCTTTTAAAAAAAAGAGTCGGGTGCTTAACCAACTGAGTCACCCAGGCACCCCAAGTTTTACCCTTTCATACATAAAAGTGTTCTATCTCTATACAGACAACCCCACCTCTTACCTACTGATGCTTTTTTTTTCTTATCATCCACATTTCACTGTGGGAGATCAGTTCTCAGACCAACACATTCATTACAAATCCGAACCACTACTGTTTTAGTTAGTATGAAAATATGAAACGACCAGGCTATTTTCTGCCAACTTAAAAGTTAGCGTCTTGTGGAAGAATTTGTTTTTAATGTTTGCATTTTAAGAAAATGCTGAACTATTTTCTCACATAGGAATTATTTCATTTGAATTTGCTGACTTTTTGTCAGCAAAAAGCAAAAAGAACCTGGGATTTTGCCGATGCCATGCTAAGAGGGTTGGTTCCGTGGGTTAGATGGGTTAGAACAATATGTAAAAACAGACTGAGAAAGAGTGACAGTAACAGTTAGCAATGGCGGGGGTCACCTATGCGGAGGGAGAAGGGTGCATGCCTTTGGAGAGGGGTCAGGCCTAATAACCGTGGGAAGTTGAATGGTCTCTCTATCACTCTGAGACTCCATTTCTGCAACTCTAAGTTTGGGGTCATCACCTGTTTTGCAAGTATAATGTAAGAATGACAGATGATGAGTGTAAAGCATCTGGTAAGACACTTGGCCCCTATCAGGCACTTACTGAGAGAAACTGTAAGCTTCTGGCTAGGTTTGAAGGCAGGATGACGGACCATGTTATAGATAATAAAATGGAAAGAAAAGACCTTTTTCTGCTACACAGAGTTAACCCCAAGCATGTTTAAGAATTTCAGGATTTGGGGGCGCCTGGGTGGCTCAGTCAGGTAAGTGTCTGCCTTCAGCTTGGGTCATGGACCCAGGTTCCTGGGATCAAGTCCTGCATTGGGCTCCCCACTCAATGGGGAGTCTGCTTCTCTCTCTCTCCATGTACCCCTCTGTCGTGCTCTCTCTCTCTTAAATAAATGAATAAAAATCTTAAAAAAAAAGAATTTCAGGATTTAGCTAACAGGCAGTGCTGTATGTTCATGGGTTCTAAAGGCCCCCAGTCTCCACCTTAAGGCAGTGGAAACCCTTAGTCCTCCTCTTCTCTATCTGGTTTGGCCATTTATGTGAATGCCAAACATCACTGGACCCCGCTTTCCATCCCACCCTGATAGAGTATGAGCTCGGAATGTTTAGATTTCAACGGCCTCTGAGCAGGACCAGAAGGGCTCCTCATTTTGATAATATAGTAAAATAGTCGTTGTGACTATGTGTCAGGCATTTAAGAACTTCCTTGTCAACCCCCCTTAATTTTTCCAATTTGTTAGCCTGGAAAATGCCCTTATTAGTATCAAACTTAGGTCTTAACAAGGCAGGATAAAGTTTTTCTTCTATCTTTCCCAAAGTGAAGCTAGAGATCTGGATTTTTTTTTTTTTTTTTTTTTTTTTTTTTTTTTTTACTTGATGGGAGGTTTCTGTATTATTATTGTTTAAAGTCAATTATCCTTTACTTTGTGTTCTTTTTCTGTTGTTTATTTTATCTGTCCTTCTCTCCCAGAGGGGCAGAATTAAGGCCCCCATTTGGTTTTTATTAGTGTAATCAGTTAATAGCTCTTCGATAATGCTTTACTTATTGTGTTAATTTTCTGCAGTTATGTCCAGAGGCAGCTTCCTGGAAGACCACATTTAAAAAAAGAAAAAGAAGATCTAACATTTCTTCTTTAATGGGTCCACTTAGCATTTATAGTTTCAGCTAAGATTATGGAACACTGTTGATTTACAAGATTATTGAAAATATATATAAACAGCAGCTACTATTTTAAATAGATCTGTGGTAACCCTAAAAATTCCATTAGTATGGTGAAGGTACGAACACTGCCCATGGTGTTTCTGTTGACATGGCTTATCACATCAATTCTTTGGATTTATCTGGAACGCATTAAAGGTATGGGTGTACGCCTTTCCCATGCATATGGTGCCAGTCACTGTAGTTCTACTGTGTCAGCAGCTAAACTCTGCTTTCCAGGGACCACCGTCCAATTGCTAGTGACAATTTTTTTTTTTTTTTAATAGGCTCTACATCCAGCGCGGATCTCACAATCGTGAGATCAAGACCTGAGCTGAGATCAAGAGTCGGTTGCTAACCAACCGAGCCACCCAGGGCCCCGCTGGTGGGGATTTTAATGGGAACGTATCCTACATGGACCTTGGTACTCAGAGAGTAGTCCTCAAATTAAAGTGGAGCTTCGGGGCAGAGCATAGGGACAAACTAACTTACTTGAAGGGTCACAAAAAAGAGATTGATGATCAATGTGATAGATTGAGCCCCCATGGTAGGTTGTATTCTGAATTAAATGAATGTGCTGAAGCAAAGAGAACATGACTCAGTGATTGGCATCATGGGTTCTAGACCCACTTCGGACACGAATTAGCTCTAGAACTTCCTGGGACATGAACTGGCTCTAGACCCACCTCGGACACGAACTAGCTCTCAGGCCTTTCAGGGCCTCAGTTCCGTCCTCTGTAAAGCGAGAAGTTGGGATGAAGGTTCTAAAGTTCCTCCCAGCTTTCACCGTCTCTGCAATGTTCAGTCAGTGGTCGCTCTGTGCACGCACTTAGTGAGGAGGAATCATTAGCAGGTGACCGAATTAGGATTAGAATGCCTTCGGGTCATTATCGAGTTTTGGGACATGAACTGGGCGCTTAGCACAAAATGGGGGCCCATCAGTGCTTTTATAATAAATCCGTTTTTATGGTGACGCCTAAGTGAAATTCTATTTTGGAGAACTGTTCTTGGTCCCGCCCAATGGCTGTGAGTGGATGTGGGAAGAGCACCAGAGGGTAAGTCACAGAGCCCCGCTGTGGGAGCCTGGGCAAGTCACTTTCTCTCCTTGGGTCTTTCCCCCTTCATTTGTCAAACAAAGGGGGTGGAGGAGAATCACCAAGGTAGCTTCTAACTAAGGGAGTCCGTAGCCTTGTAAGAATTGGCTGCCGCGTAAAGCAAATGAGAAGGTTCTGATGTTCCCCCAACATCCAGTGCCCAGAGCAGTTGGAGCATGTTAGCTGCAATTTCGTGCTTGCTGGGAAACAGGACGTGGGCTTGCTACGGAGACGGGCTGGGAAGGAGAGGACAGAAAGGAGATCTGTGCGCTAAGGGTTGGCTGGGGAAATTTCATGCAAAGAAGGGAATGAGGTTTCCTGTAATTGCCTGTTTCTGAGCTACAGAATGTATCCAATCCTGTGTTTAAAACGATGCATTGCCTCGTTGTTAGCTCAGTACGCCACTTGTTTTGTCTGCCTCTGTACCTGCCAGTGCTGATGATGTTTGAGAACTTTCCTTTCAGGCAGTGCCTCAAAGAGGGCAGTGGAAGGCCACAGGGCAAAGTCAAGACAGAGCATATTTGAAAGGAAGAGGGGAGAAGCCCATAGACATTTCAATGGAAGTATTTTTAAGGCATTTCAAGGAGGAGTCTGAGAAATAATTACAAAGTTTAAAAAGGAAGAATCTTGACTTTGATCTGATTTTCTTCTGCAAAGCAATTAGGTCCATCATTTTTTTAAGGGCTAAGCTGAAAATTCTAATGGCTGGACCCAAACACTTTCATTTGTGTCTTGGCACTTCTAAATTCCAAAAGAAAAAAAAAAAGTTTAACAATTTATTAAGGTGATTTTTGCAGAGGGATTAATGCATAAAGCATTTGCTGGTCAGCTCTCGTAAAGACTACAGCACCATAGTATAGCTGAGATTAAGAGCTAGATGTAAATCATGCAAGCGTCCAATTAATAGCACCGAACTAAGGAATCTATAAAGTTGATCTGATGAAAGGAGGAAAAACTGTCAAGGTATGATTGGAATTTTCCGTTCCAATTGCTGTTGGGGATTTTAATGGGAATGTATCCCACATGAATTTCTTCCTCACCAGCCTGGTCCACGGGATAGGCACTCAGGTAAGGAGAGGATATTTGATATGTGTTCTATTGATGTTAGATGTGAATGAGTGAAAGTTGTAACACTGAGCTTAAGGGTTTTCTCCAGCTCGAGACTGTACTATGCTCGGAGGGAGTCTGTATTGTGCATATTCCTACAACTTCCATATGCCCCAGAGGGAACAGAGCAGGACTGGAGCTCTAAATAACCCTAATGATATCGGGTAGGAGCCCATCAGGGAGTTGTTCGAGTTTGTCAGAGCATATTAAAATACAATGCATTCACATCATCAGAAAGCGTACATCAGTCTGTCTATACGTTCCTTTCTGATATTAAATTTGTCCAGGGACTATTCAAAATTACACCCCACCTACCTGTACTCCCTCCCTTAGTGAATAAACATGCCGAAGAAGTGGAGAGTAAATCAGAATAATGCACGTTGGTGAAAGTCCTATAATTGAAATCATTATTGCTTAAGACACCACTGCTTAAATCAGCCCTATCATAAATCAGTGCTTTTCACAAGTGAAGGTTTAAAATAAAGTGCTGTTTAAACAGATTGGGTCTCTTAAAAGGCATGATGCAATTGGGAAGCCCTGGAAAATGGATAAAAAAGTGGTTTCTGAAGAGATACACTGGTTCCAGCATTTTATCTTCCACTTAATTAAAAAAAAAAAATTACCTAGTCCTTTCTTAGAAATTACATATTGGAGGGCTGTAATGGCCAAGCCTTTAACCCATTAAAAAAATTTACTCCCAGGAACAGTTAATATTTGACGTTTAATTGCTTTTTCTTGTTGGAGAGGAAAATCTGTTTCTTTCCTTCCTTTCTTGATTGACTCTTCAAAAATCACCTTGTGAGCTATAAAGATGGAGAGGAGTAATTGATTTTCAAAAACTCAAGTGCATGCACATGTATTCACGTGTGCGCGTGTGTGTGTACATTACAACCTCTGAGTACCAGGCACAGGGGCTTCCCCCACAATCACTGTGCAAGGCAGGTGTTACTATTTCTAGTTAACAGAGACGCAGCCAAGGCCCAGAGTGGTTGATTTCTTGCATAGGGTCACACAGGTAGTAAGTGATGGGAGGCTGAGTCTTTATTCCTCCAACCCTGTTGCCTGCCTGTAGGGACGCTTCATGCCCAGGTGTGCAGATGTCCATGGAGCAAGGACCAAAGGCCATGCCAATGATCCCCATCATTGGAGTAACTAATCCTTTCAGCCTGTTTAACCAGCACCACGTTCTGGAATTTAGCAAATAATGCCACGCCATCCACAAATGTCGAAAGAGTCCAACTCTGATTTGTGCCTGTTATGTGAATACTGCATTGTAACTGAGCTAGGAGAAGCAGTTGAACCAGCCTTATCAGTGATACCAACTGGGGAGAGATTTTTCCTTGGAGAGTTTTATGTGGACGAGTGGGGGGTTGGATGATCTCTCATTAGAAAAATGCCCATACAGACTTCAGATGAACTTCCGGGGCTCCTCAGGACTTGTTTCAAGAGTCTTAAAGAGGGTGTCATCAGGACATTGGTGTAGAAGGGGCAAGGAAAAGCCACTTTTCAGTTGCCCTGAGTTAGAAAATTTCCATTTCAACATTGTCAATCCCTCACCTTTTATGTGAGGTAAATTCACTACCAAAGGCCAAAGTGTTCCCTTTTTTTTCTTTCTGTTTTCTTTTTCTTCCTTCCTTTCTTTCTTTCTTTCTTTCTTTCTTTCTTTCTTTCTTTCTTTCTTTCTTTCCTTCCTTCCTTCTTTCTTTCTTTTTTTCTTTCTTTTCTTTCTTTCTTTCTTTCTTCTTTCTTTCTTTCTTTCTTTCTTTCTTTCTTTCTTTCTTTCTTTCTTCTTTCTTTCTTTCTTTCTTTCTTTCTTTCTTTCTTTCTTTCTTTCTTTCTTTCTTTCTTTCTTTCTTTCTTTCTTTCTCTTTCTTCCTTCTTTCCTTCCTTCCTTCCTTCCTTCCTTCCTCCCTCTCTCTCTCTTTCTTTCTTTTCCTTCCTTCCTTCCTTTCTTTCTTCCCTTTTGCTCTTCCTTTCTTTCTTCCCACAAAACCAGGTATTATTTAGGTATCTGGCAAAGCCGCACAAACCAACTGTTCCTCCTCAAAATATGCCTTTTAGAGCTCAGGTGATACACCTCAATTACACCTTCTATGTTTTGTGGTCAGATGTGGGCTGTGTCATTCTACATCACTCCACCTTGCGAGAAAATATTTATATATTAGCCTCACCAGGTTGCATGTCCTCTGGGATTGCTCCTGCCTGTGCTGTCTTCATGCCAGTGGTGGGCAGTTGAATGGCTGACCTTCACAGGACCGCTGGGCATCTGCAGCGAAGAGGAACCGGCTCCTTCCCCCTCTGACTTCACTCAGCTGGAAAACTACAAGGTGTGTGGCTGGAGGACGAGACATTTCTGAGAGGTGGAGTACAATGCTTCGAGAAAGGGCTTGGAAGGAAACAGGCAGATGTGGAGGGCATGAAAATTTGCACCGCTCACAGTATTTTTTTTTTTTTTTTTTTTGGCTAGATCTGGAAAGACAAAAGCTTGTTGTACAAGGTCTTTCTGTGATTTTTAATGTTTTTCCTTTTTATTCCTGATACGTGGCAATTCCCATTGTTCACCAAGTAGTGGTAAAAGTGAGTCTTATATAGCTGTGTGGTAGGGTAGGTGGTAGGGTATCAAAATCCTTCCTGGAAACTCATTTGGCAGTGTGTGTCAAGACCATACAAATTTTCGTAACCCTTGATCAAATATATTTACTCCTTGGAATCCATTCTCAGTACCAAAAAGAGTGCTGAAAGATGTTCTTTGTTTTATTTATTTGTTTGTTTGTTTGTTTGTTTATTTATTTAATTTATAAGGTTTTATTTATTTATTTATTATTATTATTTTTTTTTAGTTTTATTTACCTGACAGAGAGAGACACAGCAAGAGAGGAAACACAAGCAGGGGGAGCGGGAGAGGGAGAAGCAGGCTTCCCGCTGAGGAGGGAGCCCGATGCGGGGCTCGATCTCAGGACCCTGGGATCATGACCTGAGCTGAAGAGAGACACTTAATGACTGAGCCACCCAGGCGTCCCCAAGGTTTTATTTATTTAAGTAATCTCTACACCCAATGTGGGGCTCGAACTCATGACCCCGAGATCAAGAGTCACATGCTCCACCGACTGAGCCAGCCAGGTGCCCCTCAGAGATGTTATTTAAACTCTTGTTACAGTACTTAGAGCCTTACTGTAAACCTAACCGTATGGGCAATGGAACTATAAAATATTTTCCTGATGTTGATATGCAAATTATGTCATAACATCGGAATAGGATATATACTCGTAATGATTACAGATACGTGGGCAGACTATGCTCAGTCATAATAATAGATAACATGTATTGTCTACTGAATATATGACAGGCAATGTGTCAGATCCTTTGTAGTCACTGCCTCCTTTGGTGTGCTTGCTAGATTAAGCTAGATTTTATTTTTTCTCCATTTTACAGATGAGGAGAGAGGAAGGTTAACTGGATTATATGAGGTCAAACTGCTAGTGTGAGATTTGAACCCCGTCCTGGTTGACTACAGAGCTCACACTCCTCACTTATCATTCCTCGTGATATGTGGATAATTTTAAGTAAAAAACAAATATTAGCCACCAAACCCCTGCCCCCCAGAAAGTAACCCCAAAACTCCAAACCAAAAACAACTCAGCACCAACAAACACGAATCTGACAAACTCTGCTCTTCTGGTAATCACATGGAAAAGTAAATAGCGAAGCTTAGACCAAGAGAAATAGCCCAAGTTGAAAAAGCTTATCTGCAACCGGCCAATAAAATGACAGGTATTTTATATGAAGCAACAATTAAATGTTAAGGTCTTTTCTCTGGATGGGAATTAGATATTTTAAGTATGATCTTATACTAAGACAATCCAATTAATATTCTTCTGCCAACTTAAGGAAGTAAATCTTACAATGAAGCAAATCTTGCATTTAGGTGGAAAGGACTTTGCCCAGAGTGACTTGAGAATTATCTTGAGGACTAGGGCCTAGACCAGTGGTTCTTACCTTATTCTGTGTGAGAACGTATTTGAAAATATTAATGGCATCGATGATGTCTGTCTCCAGTAAAAACACATTTATTTCTATGTATGCCACATTTTGTTCTATGTCTATTTACTTTTGATATCTTTTAGGCTTATTGCTGGTTTGAGGATTTAAATTAAAATTTCCCTCTGTGTTTTGGTTTGCAGAATGTTCTTTGTCTCACGACTTGGGGAATGTTCTTTCGTTAGCGGTTCGGACACTGATACGGTTTCTTCAGACCCTTGTCTACACCTGCATAAGGTCTGTAAAGTGAGTATAATGAATAACTCAGTTTCACTGTTTTCTTTAAAGTGACAGCATGTTATCGTGAACGCTTGCATTTGGACACATGGCTAAACAACCGCCTTTTGGATTTTCCATGTTAGGATGAAAAAAAAAAAATGCAAGCCACACATCACCAAGAATCCACGGCTGTGCCTGGCAGTGTAATTGGGAAAAGTTTGGAATGTTAGTGGACATTCCTAGGAGCAGCTTTATTTCCCGCACCTGCAGCAATGCGCTGACATTAAACACACAGGGACCAAGTGCATGTGTGTAAGGCGCAGTGGTAGACGGATGTGAAAAATGGGTGGATGAGGACTTGGGATGAGATTCTCCCAGGACTCCAATGTGCTGAGGTTGGGAAATGCTCAGGCGGGCACCTTCCAGGCACGGTTGGCTGTGCTACTAATAAGGTTACCGCTGGGGCCTGATTTCATTCCATGAAATCTTTTCACCATCAGGGTGAAGAAAATTATTTTTCACCGTTCCCCAAATGGAAACATTTTCAGGTATGAGTCCCAAAAGATTTTATGTGTCCTCTGTACCTGTTGTTCGGGATTGTGCAAGAAAGGAGTCGGAGGGGCGCCTGGGTGGCTCAGATGGTTAAGCGTCTGCCTTCGGCTCAGGTCATGATCCCGGGGTCCTGGGATCGAGCCCCAAGTCGAGGTCCTGGCTCAGCGGAGAGCCTACTTCTACCTCTCCCTTGGCCTCTCCCCCTGCTCTTGCTCTCTCTCTCTCTATCTCTGTGTCTCAAATGAATAAATAAAATCTTAAAAAAAAAAAAAAAAGAAGGGAGTCAAAAATACCAGGGTAAGAGGTCATTGGTTTGTCTTCTCAGGAACTTCCCCTGGGCAGTGGTCTCTGCCTCTGTTACACAAGATGGCAAAAATATGAGCCAATGTGCATCTGGCCAATTTTGCAATGCTCCATCACAAGGGGAAATTCCTTCCTCACCCCAGCTGGTGAACAGTTATGCCCTGGAGCCCAGGACGGACATGCCTTGTAACTTTTTAACCTAGTTAGTGTAACTGCCAATATTATTCCTATTCATATAAATGTCTAATCCTTTCTTGAATCTTGCTAGACTATTTGCCTCAATAATATCCTGCGGCAGTGAATTCCACAGGTAGATTATACGCTGTTTTAAAAAAAGTGTTTCCTTTTATTCATTTTAAATTTGTTACCTTTTCACGTCACAACATGGCCCTTGTTCTTGCATTAAGGGGCCCAAGGTCCAGGCATTACAAATTCAGCTTTAATTTTTCCAAGCACTCCGCCATTATTAAAACTCCGCCTTCTTCATATTGTTTCCTTTTTTGGCATATATCATCTTGATTCAATGAGATGATCGATCTAAACGGTCTCATACTACTTCGGACACACAGTAGGCCCCGGAAGAAAGGTCTCTTTGACATTCAGTGTCACTTGATGGACAAATGTTTATTAAGCACGTATTGTGTGCCGGAATTGTTCTAAGTATTGGAGAGACAGCTTTGAGTGAGGCAGGGTCCTTGTTCTGAAGGACCTAATTTTCTAGAGAAGACAAGCAGAAATAATGTGAATAAAGATGAACTACATGGTTTTGGGTGGTCTTAAGTACTACGGGAAAATTGGGCAAGAGTGATTGGCAGAGGATGGCAGGGGCCATTTCAGATTGTATGGTCAGAGAGCAGCTCTCTGAAATGGGGCCAGTTGAGCTGGCCATCAGGGAATCATCTATGTGCTATCTCCATGAGGGTGAACTTATGCTCCTAGACAATGCCAGGCATGAGGCGAGACTCCATCCTTACTCACTGAGTGAATGAAAGGATCAAGGTTGAGGAGGGAAATTGTAGTTTCAGAAATCAGTAAGTTCCTCATAGACCCAGGAGTAACATATCTTGAATCCCTACGCCCTGTAACTCCAAAGACTGTTGGAGTAGAAAAAATAGAGTGAGTTAGGCTCAGCGTCAAACCCTTCCCATGTCCCCACGTCCCCAGCTACTTTCCTTGTGTGACCTCGGGGAAGTCACCTGGTCTCTCCTCCAAAGTGCTCTCATTCATAAAAATGGGAGTAAAATTTCCTTGGGGCGCCTGGGTGGCTCAGTCGGTTAAGCGTCTGCCTTCGGCTCAGGTCATGGTCCCAGGGTCCTGGGATCGAGCCCCGTGTCGGGCTCTCTGCTCAGTGGGGAGTCTGCTTCTCCCTCTCCCCCTGCTCCTGCTTGTGCTCTCTCTCTCTTTCTCTGTCAAAAAAATAAATAAAATCTTTAAAAAAAAATGTTCCTTGCTTCATGGGGTTTGGAGCATTGGAGATAAAATTATGTAGCAGCTAGTTCTTTATAAACTACCAAATGGTGTAGAAATGTTGGTCATTCAGGAGGGAACGGGTTGTTCTCAGCCCTGAACACCCTTTTGTTTTTCTCCTTCCTGGTTTTCTTTGTTCCCTATTTTTATCCCTGCCTCTGCCTAAAGCTCATTAGTGGCATCTGTGGTACTTAGCTTTCTGCCCCAGAAGTGGCTTAGGTGAGGAGGGTGGGAGAAGGGGGAGTGATAGGAGGGTGGTAGAAGGGGGGGGCGCGATAATACCTATTTCTTAAGGGCTTTAAAAATGAATTCAGGTGGGGGCGCCTGGGTGGCTCAGTCAGTTAAGCATCCACTCTTGATCTCAGCTCCGGTCTTGATCTCAGGGTCGTGAGTTCAAGCCTCGCATTGGGCTCCACGCTGGGCATGGCACCTACTTTAAAACAATTAAAAAAAAAAAAAAGAATAAAAAAATAAAAATGGAATCAGGTGGGGGCTGTTGCTAGGTGAAATAGGGGACCGGAGGTGTATTTCCAATAGTGACTGCTTGCTTTTATTTTGTTTACTGCTTGGTCCTTCAGGGTCAGGTTAACCAAACTTCTATACAAAAAGACAGAGGCTTTGCCTGAATTTCCGAGGGGATCCTTCCCCCCCAGAAAATGGAGGCTTTGGCTGAAATGATCTGATTACCTGCTTGGAGTTTCCCTCTGCGTTCCAGCATGATAGGCATATGGCATTTCCTCATGCTTCCTCCTGTTATTCTTTCTAATTGCCCCTTAATTTACTTTTTTTTGTTTTTTTCCATTTAGGCAGTTTGAAGTAGATTATGCAGCTCTGCATAATCATGTATTAGAAAGGCATTTCAAGGAGTAAATTATTAGCGTTGTTTACATGCATGGTTCAAATTTACTGGCAAATTGTTCAGGCCTCGGTTTTATGAGGTAGCTGCCAGCCGGGCTCCTTCTGGGTAAAACGCTGAAATAGGAGAAGTTTCCTTTTGGTTTCCCTCACCCACACGTCCTCTGCCTTCTTCCTCCCCTTTCAACACCTCCCTCCATTCCCGCCTCCACAGAACTCTGTGGACCTGGCAGGCCTTTTACACCTTCATGTGAAGACATTTGTGGGTTCTCCCCTCCGCTGCCCCGCACCCCGCCCCCCCGTGCAGGACCGACCCCCAATGAAAATGAGGTGTGCAAAGGAATAAATCTTCAATGGTATAATTTTAGAGCCTGTGGCAACTGGGAAGGGCGGCTATTTTGGGCTGTGAGGCTTTCTCCTTGACCTGAGATGATATTACTTTGCCGGCCGTTGGTGCAGTCAGCCAACCCTGCACGCGGTCTTTGTAGCAACATGCCTGCCATTCCTGGTGGACGCTTCTTGGTTTCTCCATGGAGCTGCTCTGTGCTCCCCCTGAGTTCTGTGCATGTGTGCAAGGGCACGAATCTGGCCACATGCACCCACCGGGGCTTGTCCCAGGTGACATTTTGAAGGGGTGATGCAGGCTACCCCCAAGGGGCAGCACAGATGGAAGGCACTTCCTTCCACGGAGGGAGGAGAACCTTCCTGGTTGGGTTCTTGCCTGTCCCCCAGCGTCCATGCTTTATCAGTTGCTCAGTGACTGTTGTGCGGGTCACCCCCTCTCTGAGCAAGGTGACCAGGCGGTCTCCAGGCCACAGCGTCTGGGCACCCCTCCTGGGAGGCCTCATTTGAAGCTGTTCTCGGGGGGCATCCTCACAGCGATCCTGACCACCTGGCTTGCTATCTTCCCATTCAAGCCCTGGATGCAGCTGTAGCCCGCAGATCCTTGTCCTGGCTGGGGAAGCGAGTCAGGACTCCTGCAGCTGATGGGCAGGACAGCTACAAGAAATCCGAGGGTGGCCAAAACAATAATGCTTTCCAGAGGGGGCCGAGAGTCTAGCCAAGGTCATCACTGGGGAGAATATCTTATTCATAGTTCTTACAACCTAAAAAGTGCACACAAGACCCAGAGATCATTCAGGAAGGAGGAGTAAAGTCAGTAAAGAATGAAAAAATGGGAACAGTTTTTTTTTTTTTTAAAGGATTTAAGCTTATTTGTGCCAAAAAGAGAAAACAGAAGCCTTTTATAGGTATGGAGAGAATGTGGCTCTCTCTTCTACAGGTCCCCTGACCATTAAGAAAAGGGGAGAGTTCTGAAGTTGAAGAGAGAGAGAGAGAGAGAGAGAGAGAAGGAAAATGGGATGGGGAAAGGACCAGGGTACAAAAAGAACCTGATTAAGGAACAGAAAAGATAGTGGCTGGAGGGTTAGACAAAGAGAGAGAAAAAGATCAAGAGATAATGCTGCCTTCCCTTATCTGCTGTTGAATTCCATTTTTTTTTTTTTTGAGAGGGAGGGAGGGAGAGAGAGTGCGCTGGGGGGGGGGGCACACAGAGAGGGAGAGAAAATATCTTAAGCAGGCTCCATGCCCAGGGCAGAGCCCAACGTGGGGCTCCATCCCATGACCCTGAGATCATGACCTGAGCCAAAACCAAGAGTCAGACTGAGCCACCCAGGCGCCCTTGCTGTTAAATTAAATTTAACAGATATTTTGAGAACCAACTATGTCTGTTCCAGTTCTCGATTTTTGTATGACAGATCACCCTAAAATTTATTTACTTAAAACCGCAACAATCATTTTATTATTATCTGTCGTGGTGCTGAGTGTTGACTGGGCTCAGCAGTGTGGGTCTCATGCAGCCTTTCATGAGGATAAGGTCTGCGGGTGGCCCAGGCTGGGGTCACCTCTAAGGCTTCCCCACTGACACGTGGGGACTGATGCTGGCCCTTGCAGGAACCTCAGCTAGGGCCATTGGCCGGAATGTCCGGTCACTTTTCACAGCAGTTCGTCCTTGTACTCCTTTCCTGGCTTCTCAGGGCTCCAGAGATGAGTATCTGAAGAGAACGAGGTAGAAGCTGAACGCTCCTTTCTGGGCTGGCCCACGCACATACTCTGTGGGTCCACCAGTCAGTAAGGTCAGCTCAGATTCAAGGAGAAGGCATATAGACCCTTCCTATGGATTTGAGGAGTGTTTGAGAACTTGTGTCTGTCTTAAAACTGCTAAAATGTCCAATCACGATGTCACGTGTTCTCAACCTTCAAACCAGAAGAGCTTCTTGTCTACTTGGAGCTATGCAAGTCAATGAAGTAATCAGCGCAAAGGAATGAAATGTCCATTCTCCAGAACGCTGAGGTGATAGCAGAATATGTACCAAATGGGGTACAAGATGAACTTTTGTATGTGGAGAGGCCAGGGGCAGAGGGTAGGTAGGAAGGCCTCTGGTCTCTTCTCTTTTTGGAGCATGTTAGAGGCAAACCAGATGGCAGGGGCTAACAGTCCCTAACTCTGGAGTGGGTGTTCAGGCCAGCTTTATTCAAGCCCTAACGTTTGTTCTTAATAACGTCTTTTTTTTTTTTTTAATTTTTTGAAGATTTTATTTATTTATTTTAGAGAGAGTGCACAAGTAGGCAAAGCAGCATGCAGAGGGAGAAGGAGAAGCAGACTCCCCACTGAGCGGGGAGCCCGATGTGGGACTCGATCCCAGGACCCTGGGATCATGACCTGAGCTGAAGGCAGCCGCTCAACCAACTGAGCCACCCAGGTGCCCTGTTCTTAATAACTTCTTATCTTGTTACCTGTTTTCTCTTCCCTGGCCTCACATTTATTCCACCAACGGTCCTCCCTTTCAACAACTTTATTCTTCTGTGGTCCTAAAACTCTCTCCATCCCTCTATCTTCCTTGGTCATCACTGTACGCTTTCCGTGCATGAAAAAGATTTACCTCCCATTCCCCTTCTTACTTTTTGCTTCTCTATGGCCATTTCTCAGACCAGTGACCTCTCCTGCCCTTCCTTGTCCCCCTCCTCACTGGACTGCTTGACATATGTATCTTCGTGTTGGGTTCCCTCTTTGTGGCCATTGTCTCTTGCCTTCTAAAACCATGTCTTATATTCTGGTAGCTCATGCCTTTCTTCTCTGCTCTGACTTGTCTTATCCTAAGTGCCATTTGTCCTGCATGGTGTCCCAGGTCAGTGGGCCCTGGTGTGCCCGACGCCCAGCATCTCCATCAGATACAGCTTTGATGGTGTACCATCTTCATGGTGAGGCCTCGTCCACAGCCATGGACTTTCAGGCGGGTTTGCTGCTCAGCTGCTGACCTTTCTCTGGTAAGAGTATCCTATATCCCATCATCAGTAGAGCCTTTTTCTCTGCATCTCAGTCTCTGGTCTCCAAATATTACTAACTGTACACATTCACTTTTTTTTTAAAGATTTATTTATTTATCTTAGAGAGAGAGGGAGAGAGAGAGCATGAGCAAGGAGGGGTGGAGGGAGAGAGAAAGAGAATCTGAGCGAATGGAGCCCGACTCGGGATTCGATCCCAGGGCCCTGTGATCATAACCTGAACCGAAACCGAGAGTCGGACAGTCAACTGACTGTGCCACCCTGGTGCCCCTAGACATTCACGTTTTAATCCCCATGTAGGTTGGGGTCCTTTTCTCTTCTTAGTATAAAAGTGATATATATCCACTGTAGAGAATTTAGAAGACACAAAAGAAGCAAAACCAAGAAAACAACTGTTGTGGGTATAAACATTGTTAAGACCTTGGTGTGGGTTACTTTTTTCCCTCCATGTTTAAACTTTTATTTAGGAAAAAACAGAATTACTACTCAGATGGGCAATGCTTTCCTCCAAGTTATTTGCTATTTTATAGAATCAATTGTTACAAAACTAGAGCCTCTGGCCCCAGCTAATTGGACCAGTCTGGGCCATCAGGCCCTAGCTGGGGCAGTACCTGCTCTTTCCTTAGTGTTAAATCAGATGATATTGGGATCTGGGGCCATAATATCACATCAAAGTGGGATTAGAATTTTCACTTTGAAGGCTAAAACTTTATTGGAGATGGTGGTTTGTGAGAGACAAGTAGAGAAGACACAGGAGTCTAGAGGCTTCCTTGGATCCTGGCTCTAATTTCTGTGGTGAATTTTGTGTTCTAACCTTTTATTCATATCTCAAATCCTCCCTTAGTGGTAGAGCTGTGTCTGTGGGGTTCTGACATCTCCCCCTAACAGTATCTGAGAAGGTAGGCTTGAATATTTATGGGGAAAGAGGAGCATCCTGCTTAAACTCTGGCATTAACACTGAGTCCAAATACGTACCTTGTCACGTAGTTTGCTATGTGACTTGGGCGAATTATTTAAACAATCTGTCTCACAGTCCCCATCTGTAAAATGGATATAACAATGCGGTCCAGTGATGTAAGGAATCGGAAGTTCCTGGGACACAGTCTGCCACAAAAGTCAGGTTCGATAAATTTTGCCTATGATTATTAATTATCACAATCCTAAATCCTCTGTAATTGCTCATGAAACAGCCCCATACTTTTTCAGCATTAGAACCAAAGCTGTGACAAACATCCCCAAATATTTACATGTGATTGTCTTGAGTTAAATGCCTAGGAGTTGCATCATCCGGTCACAGATTATGGACATTTGAAGAGTTCAAAGCTGTCACTGTTTTCATTGAATCTTGTAAGATGTCCACAACCCAGCCTTTCCCAATTTTTTATTCAGCTTGGGAAAGATGAAGAAAACCCACACCCAACATGCTCCTTGCCTCAAGGAACATTGTCTGTTGGACAAGCAGATGTACAAGCAATTATAGGTCATAGTTACATTTGCCAGAATGGAAGAGTGTATCTGTAAGGAAATCCCTGAGCCACGGTCTACGCAGTTAGTCTGATGGTCTCCAGAGGGTTTTGATGGGTCCCAGGTTACAGCATTTCAAAACATTTTTAGTTGCCAACAATGAACGACTGGAGATTTCAGGTAAAAATGTAGATTTCTGTCTCACCTTGAAAAAAAAAAATGGAAGTATTGGCAATACTGAGGCCTCATGTTACCATGGCAACAGTGAGGCGTGGCTGACCCTTTAGCTAGGGCACCAGTTCTCTTTTTTTGGCACAGTCCCTACCACTCCCTAGTGTACTACCTTTTGCTGCTATCTGTATGAGCCATGAGCTTCTGACGATAGGCCTAGTTAAGGGGGTATTTATTTTTTCACGGGCTCTCAGAGAAGACACAGAGAGGTCTGCTAGAGCAGAGGACTACAGGGTAAGCAAAAATATGCTTAAATATGCTTAAAATATGGAGGGAGGACCATCCATGGTGGGCAGAATTGCATGTGCAAAGGTCCGGGGGCTGGAACACAGAGGCCTGCTTGGGTGATGACAAGCAGACAGGACAGGAGAAGAGTTGGGCATTTGAAGGAAGGGACTGAGAGAAAGAGTTGGAGAGGCATGTAAGCATCAGCTTTTGTGCAGCCTGGCATGCCAAAATAAGGAATTTAGATTTTTTTTTTTTTTTTTTTTTTTGCTTGCTGTGAAAACTGGATCTGATACTCGAGAGAAGAAGAGCTAAAAGAGTTTCTGTTATCTGTGCTCTGACATCACGGTGGTGCCTTGCAGAGTATGTTGTGCGCAGAACCTCATTCAATCCTGACGCCAACCCCAGAAGACGTGTGCTTTCGTTACCCTCACCTCACAGATGAGAAAATGCAGATAGAAGGAGGCTGGTTAAGTGACTTCCCCGAGGTCACAACCAGTAAGTGGCAAAGCGGGAAGTAGACCCCGGGCTCAACTACAGAGCTCGCAACTTGATTGCCAGGCTTTAGAACTGCTATCCTAGCAGTGAAGGCAGGATTGCTCCGGGAGGAGGTCAGGAGAGGCCAGCAGACAGAGCGAGGCGGCTGGGTGTCCACTGCGGTGGCCAGTGGGAGAACAGGAGGGCCACACTGGGCTGCGTCCGTGCAGTGCAGAGGGGGTGCGTGTGGGTTACACGGAGGACGACCCTTCTTCGTGGAATGTGCCTGCCACCGGAGTTTCCTCTTGCTCGTTTGAATTCTCAGGGCACATCATGTCTCTTGCCCAGGGCTTGCTTTTGCCATGCCCCATAACAGCTGTTCACATCTTACCGCCTCTTGTCTAGTTCAAGTTTGTAAGGGGCAGGAGGAATCATGCTTTATTTGCCTTAATTTTATTTTTGCATTGCTGAGCACCATGCTTTGGTAAACGAATGAATTCCCCAAATTATCTTTTTCAGATCATTTCTCCTTCTGTATGCATTTGCGAAGTCTGTGGCAGGTTAAACAGTTTTTCTTTTCAAATATGAAAATAATTTCTTTACACGATCTACTTTAAATTATTTGAAAATATGAGGGAGAGGAAGACAGGGAAGCTGTTTAAAAGCAGCAAAACCCTTTAAGAGTCAATGTCACATTTATTGTTATAAAATATTTTTCTCTCTCTGTTAGACATCTGGTTCCCATTACGTACAGTATTGGGTACTTGAGTTCACCAGGCATTTTGCATACCAAGCAGTGTGCATGTGAAATCCCCCTGACATCCGCCAGTTCATATTTGCACCATGCAAGTCCTACTTTACATTTGCAGACAACCCTTCCATCACCAACTTAATTCTTCCCAATATGCTTTCGAGGTTATTTTGTTCATCCTTAGCTTGAGGACCAAATTGCCTACATCTGAGAAATGAAGGACTTAATCATGGAGTCTTTGCTTTATGTCCCTATATGGTCCAACTATCTATAAGCTCACACCGAAGTCAATGAAACATCTAAATCTTTTTTTTTTTTTAAAGATTTTATTTATTTATTTGAGACAGAGAGAATGAGAGAGACAGAGAGCACATGAGAGGGGGGAGGGTCAGAGGGAGAAGCAGGCTCCCCGCCGAGCAGGGAGCCCGATGCAGGATTCGATCCCAGGACCCTGAGATCATGACCTGAGCCGAAGGCAGTCGCTTAACCAACTGAGCCACCCAGGCGCCCCGAAACATCTAAATCTTAAATCTATATTTCCCAGTAACATTGACCCAGAAATGAGAAACACAATATGGAATGTTTGCTAATGAGTCATGAATTTCATTATAATTGCTTCCACATTCAGGATAGCGCCCTTAAACCATCTAATCTTGACATATCCTGCAACAATCCCATGTGTTGTAAATGGTTTTGTTTTATTCCTTAGGTTACTGTTCAGGGCTTATTTTATGCTTCATTTCATTTTCTTAAAGAAAGCCACACACATGTGGTGCTCACACTCACTCTCTTGGATGTGCACGCGTGCCCGTGTGCACACCCACACGACTCGGAGGCTTATTGCCTCGATCTGTTTTTTTTTTTTTTTTTTTTTGAAATAAGATAATTATGAAAGCAAAAGGAGCCCTCATCCACATTTGGGAAGAGGGCTGCAATGTGGTCTATCGTGGAGTTCCAAGTTAGGTCTCTGAGAATTAAGGCCAGAATCGAGCAGGGCCTCGGCCGGCAGCCGGCTGTCCCCTCGCTCTCTGCACAGAAGAGTCTATGGACGGACGGACCCGCTAGCATTCAGTACAGTAATAATGGAAAATTAAATACGACTTTTAAAAACTGCTCACATTATAAAGTGATCTATTAGCATTATATGACTTCGGCACTTAAAGTGACTGATTCTAATTGTACGATTTGGCCCATGGCAAGCATTAAAGAGCTACAGAATCTTGTAGGTTTTTTTTTTTTAATCTCTTTTGGGATATTTTTAAGTGGATTTTTTTTTCCTTTGGAATAAAGCTTTGTTCCTGCCACAGAAAAGGTTATGTGGAAGAAATCTCTCAGTCCTGATAGAGCCAGAGGTAATTATAGTTCCTTTTTCTTTGATTCATGAATTGATAAGGCAAATATTAAGAACATTTTTTGCATTTTTTTTTCTCCTCCTTTTTTATTAAGTGAAACTCTGTCTTTACAGCTTGGGGATGTTATCCTGAAAAAGTAAAGATGGATGGCCTTCCCTGATGAGCTTTTCTAGCAATCAGACAGGCATTCTTTCCCTGCACCTGGTGATCATAGTGTATCCTGCCGAATCTTTTCTGCACGAGCCCGTGGGTTGCTAAGATGACGTTGCATGCCATACCTTGAGCTGAACTTAATTTAAGCAAGTTAGCACAAAACGAGGACAACTTCTGTGCAGGTCTGCTTCTTAGAGATACTTACCAAAGTGCTTGCAATTTTCAGAAAAAGAGGGATGAATATGGGGGAATGTCATTCATCTTTGAATGAGACCTTATGTTTATGATATGTACAGGCTTTTTCTTAATTCTCATGGTATGGACTGCAGGAAGCTTACTAACTGAATAGTATTGGAAACGGCAGCTTTTTATGCTGACAGGGTCCTTTTTGAACTTACATGTTTAAGCCAAACTGAAGTTTTACCTTAATCTACGTGCCTATGAATTTCTTGTTGGCGGTTTTCGGATTTCTCAATTGTCGAAAAATTGCCTACTGTGATTCAGAGAGTTTTGATACAATGACCCACATTATTATCCATATAACCAACAGTGGGCTCTTGAACACATAATTTAAAAACTCCAGCAACACTGTTAAAGTGTAAACACCAGCCTTATTTATTTGAAACATCTCTTTCTGAAATTGGACTTTTTTTTATTTTATTTTAAGATAATGCTACAGTAGAAAGAAGTTTAAAGACACTCTGGCTTCTTGTGAGTTTTCCACTAACAATTCCCTATAGCTTGCAATAGCTCTCTTTCTTCCACAACCTGGAATCTGCAGAAGAGAGCAGAAATACTTGTTATTGACCTGAATTAGGATAAAAGGAAAAGAGAAGATAAGATCATAGCCGTCGGCATTTTGTTTATGAAAACATCATTTTGAGGATGTGCTTGAATCAGGCAAAAGTAATGCACCTCCCTCCTCTTCCAGCATTTTTGAAATGCCAGCCTGATAAGACTTAGAGAACAATGCCCAGAATTAGGGCATTACCTTTCCTGTATGCTAGTGTTGTGCACGAGAGTGTCATTTAATCATGATGGTGTTTCTTTGTTATTTTAGAAATACGTACGAAAATAAAAAAAATTAGAAAATAAAAATATAACGATGTATAAATATAAGAACAAAAAATAAAAATTTGTTTTTAAAAAAGTTATCATATATTATTTGAAAAGTTTTAAGACTCAAAAGAAGTTGTAAAAATAAATCAGAGAGATGGCCTGTTCCCTTTTCCCAGTTCCCCCAAAGATAACATCTCATATAAACATAGTACCTTGTCAACATTAGGAAATTGATTCAATAGTGTTATCCTAGTTATAGATCTTATTTGGACTTCAGCAGTTTTTTTTTTTAAAGATTTTATTTATTTATTTAAGACATACAGAGAGAGAAGACTGAGCGCAACCACGAGCAGAGGAGAGGGGCAGAAGCAAACTCCCCTCTGAGCAGGGAGCCCGATGCGGGGCTCGATCATGACCTGAGCCAAAAGCAGCAGCTTAACCGACTGAGCCACCCAGGTGCCTCCAGGGAGAGAGAATCTTAAGCAGATCTCACACTGAGCTTGGAGCTGGACACAGGACTTGATCTCACAACCCTGAGATCATGACCTGAGCTGAAACCAAGAGTAGGATGCTTAACTGATTGAGCCACCCAGGCGCCCCTGGAATGCATAAAAAAACTGGATGCAGTTTTTAATATGCATTCACTTTTACGATATATATATATATATACACACACACACACACACACACATATATACGTATTTATTTTAAAGATTTTATTCATTTATTTGAGAGAGAGAGAGAGAGCACACAAGCTGTGTGTTGGGGGGAAGGCAGAGGGAGAGGGAGAAGCAGACTCCTGGCTGAGGAGGGAGCCTGATGTGGGGCTCGATCCCAGGACCCTGGGATCATGACCTGAGCCAAAGGCAGATGCTTAACCGACTGAGCCACCCAGGTGCCCCAAGGGTGTATATTAATATGTGGAAATGCATTAACAACCAATGTTAAGGGAGCATCTCTCACCGATGAGTATTGACGGTATACAAGATTCTCAGATGATGTGGTTTTGTATATCCTGTGCCTGACTAAAGAAGAGGTAGATTTGATTGTATTAATGAAGACCCTTTATATTATTAGCTTTATCCACATATTAATTGACTAACAAAAATAACCCATCCTATATCAAGTGCCAACTGGAGATACAAAGATGGTGGCATTGACTATGCTCTCAGAGAACCCACAGAAGGAGGTAGAAAAAGAATCAACAATTACACCACAGAGGGTTGTATACCAGAGGACAAATGAAACAACCCCCCATTACTAAGCATCTACAAGAGCATTAGCCAAAAAGCGAATAAGATGCATGCCTCTCTTGTTCTGTGGATCTTACTGCTGAGTGGAGAAGACAAGACCATTAACAAGTAGTGACAACAGAGAGCCTACCACAGGGCAGGGGCTCAAAGGGGTAGGTCCTAACCCGGTCAAAGGGTGCAGGAAACGGACCCAGGGGCATGTCCTGTAGCCACAGTAGGCATTTCAAGATGTTGAGAGTGACAACTTACAGGATCTTTGGACCAGCTTGTTTCATTCAGAGCCTAGATTAACATCTTCTTGCTCTGGTGTTTCATTTGAGCAGATGGCTTGCTATGCAGTCATTGTTTCTTAGAACTGACTCAAAAGGTCTTTGATATCATACCGTTATGCCAGATCTTCTCTACTCAGTGCTGGCAGGCCTGGTGCTGGGCTCACAGCACATGGGTTGGAGAGAGATCTGTTTTCTAGCAGTAAAGGGGAAGTGGTTCTCTAGAACATGGTTGGTAGCCAGTGCTGGAGAAATAAAACCATTGTATGCCTTAAATATTGAGGTTCCTCATTCGGAATATAACAACACTATCACCCTCTAGCCTCCTACAGATGTGATTACGAGCATTTCTTGCTTGGGACCCCGCAGTTACTTTCCACTGGACTTCAGGTGGCATGCAGAATTCCTACTGTAACCTGTGGTCTACAGGGTCCTGTATGGTCTGGCCCAACCTACATATGTCCTCAGCCTCATCACAATCCACTTTAGTTCCAGTTCCTAGGGGTCCAGTCTCGCTGGACTGTTGAATGGCCCTTTAATTTGCTAAGCTGTGTTCCACCCCTGGGCCTTTGCACATTCTGCTTCCACAAATGCTCCCCCCGCCACACACACATACCATTTCTCTATACCTTCATCTATAACCTCATTCTTCAGGCTTCTGTTGTAAGTCTTTCTATACTGAAACACTTATCTCTGTGAAGTTCCCACCAAGAGTCCCATCTTACCCATATTTATGCATGCATTATATATATAATCTTATATTCAATGGTAGGACTCTATATTTGTCTCCCCTATTATACTGTGAGTTCCATGAGGGCAAGGATAATGTCTGTTTTTGTGATTATCTCCCCAAGTTTCAATAAGTATTTGTTGAACGATTTATTGAATGGATGGATAGATGAGTGAATGAAATAATGACACATGTCTCATTTATCCCACATGTTTAAGTGATGTCACACCTGGGATTTGTTTGGGGCTTATTTCTGGGGTCTTTCTCAGGTTCAGGTAGGAACAGCTTTTCATAGAAAATCATGGTTGATGTGCTTTGGTTGTCAATTTTGCCTACTCTGGTGGGTCCTGTTTTGCATGTTTTATCAGATGTAGTTGTCATTTCAAAAAAATAGTGGACATTCCTCATCAACATAGTGGCCATTCATTGGCAAGGAATAGCCCATAGCTGCTTTGTTAAGCTCAGGGCTCTGGGCATGACACTTTGATATGTCCGTGATCTTGACAGTGAGAGAACTTCAGCAGACAGGTCCAGCAGACCCTTGGAAGAGTTTGTAGCTGGATTCTAGATCCAAATCCTGTCTTCACTGGCATCAGGCTGGGAGAGGCCATTAGGGGGATGGAGGAGGCTCATTTGTGGATATCAAATCAAACAGGTATGTGGAACAGGGGTAGAGATAGAAGTCAGGGACCATTCTCCATGGAGGAGTGATCTTTGAGCTAATTCTAGATTGATGGTCAGGGTTGAATTAGTTCTACAGGAGTATGTGACAGGAGGTAAGGATGAGACAGAGGGCGTGGTGTGTATAAAGGTCTTGGAGAGAAGTCTGATGAAAACATTCAACCAAATCTCTGGAAAATTTGGATACAAACCCATCTCTTGAAAAGAGTGACCCTCCCCCTGTCCCTCAAATTTGAATTAGCTAGGTAATTGCTTCAATTTTGTGGCTGGGATCTACCTAGTCTAAGCATATGTTAGCAATCAAATGTAGATTATTTAGCTTATATTTAGGTAGGTAGGTAACAATGCGGTGTGAGTTCTATCCCTTTTCTCCTTTCCTTGTAGGTTTTTATCAAGGGGTGTGTGTGTGTGTGTCTTTACATTCATTTGTCAGTCTTGCCCAGATACAAATGAAGCTCACAGACTTGTTTATTATAAGAGCTTTGAGATTCTGGAGGGTTGCTGCCTATGGTGAATGTGTAGCTAGTGTGAAGACAGCATGACCTTCCAGGAGGGGTTCAGATTTTGGAATTAAATCCCTGGGGACAAGGTTCAACTTCACATGTGCTGACTTGTGACTTTGGGCAAGTCCTTTAACCTCTCTGAGCCTCAATTTCCTTCCTTCCAACTTTGGGCTGACAATAAAATTATTTGCCTCATTTGTCTCATAGAATTATGTATGTGATGTGATTTACACGAAAGAACTTCAAAAATTATGAGGCACTTTGTAAATACCAGGCATTATTTTTATATAGTAAATGTACTCTTAAAAAATGTGACTGGTTACTGCAATAAATGCTGTGAGTGTGGATGAGACCTTCCCAGGCTCAATGTCACTTGAAAGTTTACAATAACATATTTCAAATGTGGCAGCAATGTGGCAGCTAGACATTCAAACATTTCTAAAAGCAATGAAAATTTACAATTATTATGCTGCAGGTTTATCATTTACACAGTAGTTCAGTGTATAAATATTGAGGAAGAGAAAGTCAGTCCTCAAATAAAGACTGGTAAAACCTTTGATGTTTAGCAAGAAAGATATCAAAGTGAATTTTCCCGGGATATTTCTGGGTAGCTCATTTTGTAGTACACTTGGAAATTATATAACCTTAGAATTACTTTTCAGGATATAGTAATAAACTTTCTCAAAAAGTTTTATTTAACTAGGAAGTGGCTAGTATAACTGGGAGGAAAGGCGAACACATTCTATATGTAACAAAAGACTATCTCAAACATCAATTTTAAAATATAACAAATCTAAAAATGCTCGTCCAGGTCAATACTAAAAAAATTAGTGAGATCCTTTTGCTATAGAAATGATTTTCTAGAAACTCGAGTATGGTTCATATTAAAGAGGATGGGGGTGAATTTATTCAGCAACACAAGGCCAGAAAACGTTTGGTGGGTAGTACAAACTGGGTTATTGATGAATGGCAGGAATTGGAGTATAGAACTGGAACCGTAACTAACATCTTTTTTAAAAAGATTTTATTTATTTATTTGAGAGAGAGAGTGCACAAGCAGGAGGAGGTGCAGAAGGAGAGGGAGAGGCAGACTCACCACTGAGCAGGAAGCCCGATGATGTGGGGCTGGATCCCAGGGCCCTGGGATCATGACCTGAGCCAAAGGCAGCCGCTTAACCGATTGAACCACCCAGGCACCCATGGAACCATAATTAATACCTTGATAAGAAACCCACTATCAACCATTTTGTTTTAATTTATTTTATTTTCTCTTTTCACCATAAACCATTTTAGACCAAGATAGTTTTTTGTTTTGTTTTGTTTTGTTTTTCCTTCTTTCCTATTTCTATCTTGCCTAGTTGGGACACTTCTTCCCCCCTTTCCTTTTGAGGCCCTCATGAATGAAAAGAAAACAAATATTAAAATACTATATGGGAACAACACAAATGACATTGGGAATGGGCCAACCACAAGCGATTGTGTTCATTGGCTTGCTGGTCAAAACCTCTGTCAGCTGGTGCATGTAGGAAGCTAAAGAATGTTTTCTTGTCAACTGAGGAGATCAAAGTTTTGGATCTTGAAAAGACAAGACTTTTGGAGTGGGGGAAGGCGCAGTACACTTCAAAGTGGCGAATACATTGTGGGACTAGCTTCAACCACCCAAGAGTAGAAATGGCGTTGGGATCCCGCAACTCATTAGTGGAGACGAAGAACACATTATGGTCAGCTGGAGCCTTGCTGGGCACAAAGTCACCCCAGAACACTTTGCTAAAGGACCCTGGGGCCTTCACTGAACCTGAGAGAGCTGCCGTTTGAACTTTCCCACCTCATCCACCCCAGAGCAGTTCAGGAACTAGATGGCTCTTGACTGTCAGAATCTCGCTTTTACCATTCCTTGAGAAATTTGGTGTTTTCCTCTTTAGTAGAAAGTCTTGCATGGAGGTGAACCCACAGTTAGGGGTTGCTTAGCTCAAGCGTCAAAATGCACACACTGCATCTTTAAGAAATAGTTTACTTGTGAATCAGTAAACGTACCAGACAAAGCAGCCATTACTTATGCATTCCTGCATACCGGGCAAGGTGAAAATAATAGAATAAACATCATATACTTCATTATGATATCGGTTTACACTTCCAGGGTACACAAAAAGAGGCCATTTCATCAAGCTAATTGCCTGAAAGTAAAAGAGAGAGAACTTTAGCTATTAGTCTATTATGGGGCTTTTTTCTTAATCACAAATAGGGGCCATGTGTGTCCCTCGGGGGATGTGTATTCTAATTTACAATTGAACTACAGATCAGAGCAATCAATCTTGGGCAGCACTTTTACAGTGTAATTGCTGCAACAATAACAAATAAAAAAAAAAAAGAAGAAGAAGAAGAAGAAGGAGGAGAAGAAGAAGAAGGCCTAGCTGAGTTTCAGCTTGAGGTGGAGATATTTCCAGGCACTAGTTCAGGGTGGGAGGGAGAGAAGACCCACCAGAGACATGAATATGCAATGAGGGCTCATTAGCTGCCTCGTGTTGCCATGACGAATGGCATTATCCCCGGCCTGGTGCTGCCTAAACATGAATTTTATAACGACCCATTTATCATGACTTGTCATGAGCTTCTGTACTGTACTTTCTTCCAGCTCACGCACCTTTCCCTATTATGACGGGAAAAATCTTTCCCTTTTCTATTATTGTTTCCTTTTGTATTGATTTCTGGCCCTTCCAGGCAAGTGTTCTAATATAGCAACATGCTAATGAGTGACTCGTGACTTCAAAAAGTTGAAGAACGAAAATTCTAGATTAGTCATTCCATTTTCCCTGTCATCATATAATTGGGAAAAAGTTAGAGTCAACTTTTAAAGAAATTTCTTAATGTGTGAGCTTTCACTTTTCTATAGCATTCTGACACTGCAGAGATTTTTAAAATTTAAAATGAACTACTTCCTTTCATTAGTTTTATTCCTTTTTTTTTTTTTTGTCCTGTAAGAACCTTTCAATATCTTCGAAGTAGAACTCAAAAGTTTAGAGGTATTTTCCAAAAATCTTGGTGCTATGACTAAAAATGCTTGGAAGATTTTTAGTGCTTAGCATTTTACAGGTACATGCATTGATTTCTTAGATACCTGCTTAGATTGTGGGGAGGAAGGTTGGCTTCTTCTTTGATGATAACTTCCCAGGACATACATTTTATTAATAGTAAACAAAACAAAACAAAACATGGAAGCAATCTCCCTTGATCGAAACCACGAGGTCTGTTTGAATATTTAGGAACCACCAAACTGCTATAATCTGAAGGCTGGACTCTGTGCCATTGGCCAAGAGTATGTGTGAGTTCATCAAAGTTAAGTCCGGCAGTTGATCAAGAATATGGCTGAGGGTTCTAGAGGGGAGGGGGGTGGGGGGATGGGTTAGCCCGGTAATGGGTATTAAAGAGGGCACGTTCTGCACGGAGCCCTGGGTGTTATGCACAAACAATGAATCGTGGAACACTTCATCAAAAACTAATGATGTAATGTATGGTGATTAACATAACAATAAAAAATTTAAAAAATAAATAAAAAAATGGTTGTAGATTGGCAGAAGTGCCTTCGTTGTAATACAGACCCAATCAGTGGGATCTATGAGTAGTCTATTTAGTTACCATAAAGAGAGTAGTACTAAAACGGTTTCTCAGTTGGACTAGGCAAGGTGAAGGAAGGACACAGGAACATAGGGGAGAGGAATCTGCTATTGTTTAACACACCCTGGGGTTATGGTCATACTAATTTGTAAACAGAAAATAGCTGGCCAGATATTTTGAGTGTGGCTATCTCTCTTGTGCCCCTGAATTCCATATTAACAGGAACAATACTTCTACGTGATAACATTTAAACAATAATACATAAAATTAATGACAAAATATGTTATATATTAATGATAATTATGTACTTGTGAGGCATTCTGCAATTCCAGAGTGCTTTCATCAGATCCTCAGGTTAATTGAGGGCAGGGTTATTATTTCCATTTTAAAGAAGTAATAATTGAGGCTCGGAGCATAAGTGACTAGCTCAAGGTCACACGGTTAGACCACGAAGGTGCTGGGGCTCCACATCAAACCTCTACATTTCTAGGTCAGTATTTCTCTATACCCAAAGTCACCAGAGCAGGAAATTGTTCCTAAAATGTCATCTCTTTTGGGATTTAGCAGTAAGTTAGGAAAGGAGCCCATTGAAAAGATGGCCATCATTTACACTTGAGAGCCTGTTATTCTCCTAAACTACTTACTAGAAATTGAAATTAGCACGTGCATGTCAATTAAAATTAAGTTGCCATTCCAATCATTTAAGTTGAATTATCTTTCGTCGTTTGAAAATGCAGATAGGAAGTGTTTTTCAACATAAAGACTTGGGCACCATTCTGGCTGGTATTCTTGTGTTTTGAGTCTGCTGGGCATTTTATATATATATATATATATATATATATTTTTTTTTTTTTTTTCTGAAGAAAATATCTTTTGTGTTTTCCCCTATGAATGAATTAAACAGGATTGTTAGAGATAATTTGGTGAAGAAGGGATTAAAGTATTGGCAAGTGATATTAAAGAACATTGTGATTATGACTGAGCAGATTAAGACTGTGTCTATATGACACCAAACATCTGGATGAAAATGCAAAAAAAAATTGTAAAATCCTTGATTGTTTTCTTTACTTGACACATCTGGATCTTTAAAAACATCTGGGTTTTTGACTCTTATTTCCCAGGTTTTCTCTGGGTGTTTGGCATCATGTAGAGAGGTGGAGAAAAAAATTTTAATACTGTTATTACTGAGTTAGATAAAATTATTGCATTTAATTAATCTGCAAATATTAACTAATTATTCTATTTAACATAGCATTTAATTTATAAAATTTTCCACGAGGCAAATAAATATGGAAAGAAAGATGTAATTAGGTGATTTAAGAATAAAACTTGGCTTAAGGCATATTTCAATCATGGTCATAGTTTACTGACAGCAATTTCCTTGGGCAAAAATCTTTTTTGGTCTTCAGACAATTTTCTATCTTGGAGAGTTGTTTCTCCATGTGTGATGAGGATCTGTTAATTCACAATGTGTTTTGACAATAGTAAAATTTCATAAACACTTAATAACATATGAGTTACATCTAGTAATAGACATTTTCTTTGCCAAGTGAATTATCCGTCCTGATAAAATCAATGTAAACCCACTCTCCAACCAGCCTCCTGACATGCCCGAGGCTGAACCCCAAAGAGGAATCAAATGAAAACAGGACTTCAAAGACTTCGCTGCAATGAAAAGCACCTTATGTGACTGACTTTTTTTGTGATCTGATCTAAAAAAAGTTATCATAATTATTGAACATTTCCTCTGTAGCTTATTCTCAATCCAGTTATAATGAAAATAGTCTGCTTGCTTTTTATACTCTCAAGTTTTCCGAATGATTAGTGCTTCCTTGAGATATCCCATTAATTGGACACACAACCCAGATAAAAAGGCTGAAACCCGAGAGTATATAAAAAACCATAAGGTTGTTGCAATTTAAGTGCCTTCAAAAGATCTAATTTGATTTTTAAAAGCAGTTCTGCAGATGTGAAAATTAAAGGCACGCAGAAACAAGATGTGGTTTAATGAATGTGTAGGTAAGAAACATTTAGAGGTTTCAGTAGCCTTACTCAGAGTTTTTATTTTTATTTTTTTATTTTATATTTTTATTTAGTCATTAGGTTGGAAAGATCGAGCCTACCAAACAATAGAAATTGCTGAATTTTATGGGTCGCTATTTCTTTATTGAACTGCCCCGTTTTTTCTTGCCTACTGTATTTCTGAAATAACTTGGTATTTCTGTGTGCAGGTTTTCAATCCTAGCACCCATCAGTCAGATTTCAAATTCTAATAGAGGGAAAGGATCTCTCCATTTGGTTTGTCTTAGCTGTTTCGCCCATGAGCTTGTCCCCCTCCTACCATGAGCAAAGTGTACACTTATTCCCATTAAAAAAAAAGAAGAAAGAAAGAAAGGAAAAAAGAAAGGAAGAAAGAAAAAAGAAAGGAAGAAAGAAAAAGAAAAAGAAAGAAAAGAAAAGAAAAAAGAAAAACTCTTCTACTGGCTCAAATGACATCTTCAGTCATTAATGAGTTAATAAAAATCTCAAAGTCATCTGGGGCTAGATAAGGAAGAAGAAAGAGAAGTATTGTACTGTAATGACAGGCTCCCTGGCTGCCCTCGGAGATGTCATGGGTCAGTCATGTTAAGAATGTGTGCGTCCAATCATCTGCTGATTTTTATCAGCAAGCCTTCCAGCAGGAACTGACAAGGGCCAGTTGGGGAGTCACAATGAATAAACAATGACTTTTTGGATTGTTGGGGGCTGTGTAATAGAGTGAGGGGTTTATAGGTACTAAAACATGATGACATTAGCAATCAATATACCAATTACTGGACAAGTTATTGGATGAGGCATTCCCGAGTCTTCGGCTGTCTTGCACTTTGAAGAGGCCTCGAGGGAGGGAGACTCCCTTGCTCAGAGGCAGCCGGGGGACCAAGACCCAAGGCCCTGATCTAAGAGGCAAGCCTTGCTTCTCTGGCTGAAGTAGTCCAGACCTGCATGTTTTGAATTGCTTGGGGAGTTTATTAAAAATACAGATTCTTCTTGAGTCTCCTTCCTAGAGCTTCCATCCCAGGGCTGTGGCTTGGTGTTTATTATAACTTGTTGGGTTGGGCAGGTTAGGGAGCTGATGCACAGCTGCAACTCTCAAACTGGGGTCCCAGACCAAAAGCACTGGCATCACCTGGGAGCTTGTTAGAAATGCAGATTCTCGGGGCACCTCGGTGGCTCCGGCGGTCAAGCATCTGCCTTTGGCTCAGGCTCAGGTCATGATGGAGCCTGCTCAGTGGGGAGTCTGCTTATCCCTCTCCCTCTGCCCCTCCCCACCTCAAATAAATAAAATCTTAAAAAAAAGAGAGAGAAAGAAATGCAGATTCCCAGGCCTCCTCCCCAGACCTACTGAAACAGAAACTGGGTGTGTGGCTCTGAGATTTGTGCTTTGATGAGCCTCCACGTGATTCTGATGCACCTTACAGTTTTGAGAACCAAAGCTGTACAGCAAAGATCCTCACCAAGGGTCATGCTATCGCCCCTCACCTCTGGATGCCCTCGTGAGTGATTTGTTACTCAAACTGGCTAAGAGGCAGAAGTGTGCAAATACATGACTTACTAAAAAAATTAAATGACAGTAAACCCAAACTTATCTTCATAATTATGTCACCCTCCTTGCACCCTGCTAGGATCATTCTTTTTTTTTTTTTTAAGATTTTTATTTATTTATTTGATATATAGAGAGAGAGACAGCGAGAGAGGGAACACAGGCAGGGGGAGCGGGAGAGGGAGACGCAGGCTCCCCACTGAGCAGGGAGCCCGATGCGGGGCTCGATCCCAGGGCCCTGCGATCATGACCTGAGCCGAAGGCAGACGCTTAACGACTGAGCCATGTAGGCACCCCTGCTAGGATCATTCTTAAATGATCCTGATGCATGAGTGACTTTGATTATAGAAAGGGAAGAATAAACATGGCTTTTGTCTATTATTTAAAATAGAAAAGGGAAGTGAATTTGTTAATAATCTTCAAAGGCAAAAAAATCATCTGAAAGAAAAATATCAGGTATGTGGAGCATACATTTATAAATGTAATTAATATTTGTCTGGGCATTCAATGCCCACAGGCTCTTGCGTTGATCAGAGAGATCTACTTAAAAAAAAAAAAAAATAGCCACCGTCCCTAAACATGCAACTGTCCCAGGTAGGAAAGGAAAATGTGCATCACCCAATGCTGGCATATCACAAGGAGAAGAGAAATGGCAAAGCTTTCTTGCAGGGAACTTACGGATGTCTCGTATTCTGGCAGAGAGTCTCACTGAAGGGCCTGCCCAGAGCTTGCTGAACTCTCAAAAGAGGTGGGCTAGTCTGCCAGACGCGCAGTAGGTTTAATATATTTCCCTGAGTATGTTTCAGAGAACAACTCCAAGGTTCTGAACATAAATACTAAAAGAAGTCAGGGTCAAGTGAGAAACTCCAGGTTCAATGGAGTTAAACAGGATTGTGTTTGCAGCAGAGGGTCCTGGCAAGTTACTATACACTGTAACTCTCCAGGAGAGTGTTGCCCAATGGATTTGATCAACAAAACCCTTTTATGAAGGATAATCTTATAGCGTTAGTGTTTCAAGGAGTAAACTTTAGGAAACATGGATTCATATGTTTTAAGATGGCAAACACCTGTGGGCAGAAGGTAGTTATTCTCTGTGTTGTATAATAATGGCCCTCTTTCTTTGTTACAATTTATTAAACCCTCTGTGTCTGGCGTCCACGTTAATTATGTGGTGGCTTGAAGCCAACAAGAAGGTTCATGTCACCATCACCAAAGAGTTAAATAAGTTGTCCAGCTAGTGATGGTCAGGTTAAATCATCCCTGAATTTTTGGCACATCTCCCAGAACAGGTACTCATTAAAAAAAAAAAAAAGAGAGAGAGAGAGAGCGAGAGACAGAGAGAGACAGAGGGGAAAAATCTGGATTTTACTAGTGAGATTACATCGTGTTTTCACAAATGAGAGAGAATTCCATCATGACTCCTTGCATGAACCCAGAGACTTCATACGAAAGCAGATGTGTCCCTAGCCTGGTATTGGAAAGTCCTTCCGCTCCCCGTTGAGAGCATTGCCCTGAGAATTTCTAGCTCATTGGGTTCCAGAGGGCTGGAGTGCCGGAGCCACCTTGATTCCCACACTGACTCTTCCTGAAGGTGGGAGGTGGCTGGGGATGTGGACCGCAGAGGTCAGGCCAGTCGGGATCTTAAGCCCATCCTTGGTTGTAAAACTCCTTCTCTTGAAGTTCTTGCCAGAGCTGTGTGTTAATGCCAAATGTTAATTCTTGCTGGGGACATAATGTCTTATAAACGTTATGAAAGAATATCATTTTCCCTGCAGAAGTGAAGGTACTTTTAAGGCCATATTAAGAAAGGGATTCGTTTTCCAAGTAACATCTGTCGGTCACGTGCTTGCCTATAAATTGCTTCTTTGCTAAAATCCTGCCCCCACCTTGGCAACCCCCTCCATCGTTCCTCAAACGTCGGAAGGCATTCTCACATGGAAGAAAGAACAGAACTGAAGTGGCATCTGAAGGATGCGTAAAGATGAAAAATAAACAAAAACACTAAACATAACCCCCCTAACCCACCCACGCTAATATTTGTCCTGTCTTTTAGGCCATCCTGCAAGTCCACGCAGGACTCGGAACTCATTCGGCTATGTCTCTGGCTGAAAAATAATAGAGCAAAGTCAGCTTTGGGAGGTCTTAAAGCCCTATTTTCATCTCCTTTGTGAATAGATCCCTGTTGACATTGCATGTGTTTCCCAGCTTTGGAGACACAAGGCTTTTGCGGGAGGGCGTTCACTCCCCACCCTCCTAGGAAGGAGCGGAGGTTCAGCGGAGTTAACTGAGGTTTCCCTACCAACTCGTCTGGGTTGTTATGGAGTTGAATATTTCTCCCCTTTCTATTCTTTGAAATGGTTTGAATTAAAATAGCTTACTCAAGGTCACTGAAGGCATATGGTCCTGCTCAAAACTTTAAACAAAACATTAGTTTTTACAACCTTTTGTAATTTGGTATTGTATACAACATGGTTATATGCAGAGTTTCTGTAATCTTTTCAGCAGTGACAGAAATATGAGAAGCAAATTTATAAGCCATTTAGTGAAGCATTTAATCAATTTCATGCATAGGAAATAACTCCGATTGCTTTGCTTTATCAATCTTTCTCTCCAGGAAAACTCCAGTCAACGTGATCTCCAGACACTGGCTGGGGGAATGGGGGGAGGTGGGGGGGCCTGGGGGGGGCAGAGTGCAGGGACAGGGTTGGGGAGGGGTGGAGAGTATGCACAAACCTTTCAATGCACTTGAAATAATCAGGGACTTCTTAAGTCTCCCTACCAGGGCTGCCAGCATCTCTGAGCCTTCTAGAGGCTGTGAATCAGACAGATTCTGTCTGTCTGTATTTCAGACAGAAAGTACAGCTCTAATGTTTAGAAGAAGTTTTCAGGGTCTTTTCCTGCAAAGTTACTCATTAAACTCCCTTTCCTGGAGTGCCTCTCACGAGCTCAGCATGGCAGACTGTGTCTAGCTTTAGGCTCAGAAAAATATTCAGTGGTTCTTACTTTCTAACACATGAAAAAGAAAACAACTTACATTAAAGCTGACTTCTGCATCAGGGAGTCCAAGCAACATGCCCCAAATAACTGAAAACCCACCAAAGTGGTCTTTTACAAGCAGAGATAGTTTAGCATTTTCCAGAATATTTAAACTGCCTTTCGGGGCTCGTGTTGTGATCCTCTTTTGAGTTGCTTAAAAGATTAGTCCAGTTCTTGGCTGCATAGTGGGTTAATATTTTCTTTTCTGTCGTGAGCTAGAATCGTCTTGTAACACTTTACCCCAAACACCATCAAGTTCTTAAGTGAAAAAAAAAAAAAAAAATCCTGAGGGAGCAAAAGACGATCTTGCAGTAATCACTATCTGCTAAACTATATTAAAGTTGCATTAGCCCTACCTTGTCCTCTAAGATTGGAACTCATATAAAGGTACTGTAGACATAGTTTTTAATTTAAAAAATAATTTGCTTCCACTTATTTCTGAACCTAGAAAAATATTCCAGCCAATACATTCCAATCGAGATTATTGAGTTCTGATTTCGAGTCATCTCCGTTCGTGGATCTCATTTTGGGAAGATACGGTGTTCCATGTTCCCTTTTAAATATGACATACATGGCGATGTCCCTGAGGTGGCGGTTCAGAGGCATGTCATTTGATGTTTATTTTGCCCTGTTATTTAGGCTGTGGGGACCACACCATTGCATGGAACAGAGTTGCTTTGGTGATCCTGTATGAAATTGGTAACTCTGAGGGAGATTGGCCAATGGAGGTTTGCATGTCTGTCTGTCTGTCCCTCTATCTGTCCATCTGTCTATCATCTATCTATCTATCCATTGCTATTCAACCATTAACTCCTGGATTAACCCAGTGCCTCACTGACTTTAAAAAGGAAAAAAAAATCATTTTAGAGGAAAGAGGTCTTTGGTATGAGAAAAGATATTTGGTGGGGAAAAAAGCTATTCCTTTGGGCCAAGGTATTTACAATTTTCACAGAAATTTTGAAACTCACAACAATTACCATACACTTACTGTCTCGTGAATATTAGAGTTTAGGGCATAAGGCTAATGTTCTGCCTGCCACTACCTCCAACCTCAGGTGCTTTCTCCAACTTTCTTGACATGATCTATGTAAGCAAAGGTTTTGTGTTTTGTTTTGTTTTTTTCCTATCCAAAGAACCTCCAAAACACATGTCATATTCAGCAACATATCACTGTGTGCTTGATAGTTTCACTCATCAGTGTCTAGGAGATCTTCCCTTGCTAGAGAAACAGACATATAATTCATCATTCTTTCTAAGTGCTTCAGGAATTTCCCATGGTATGGCCATACCAATGCTCATTGAGTCATTCTCATACAATGTGTACACAGATTCCTATTACCTTTTTGCTGTTATACATAGTGCTGCAGGGACTATCTTTGGACATACTTCTTTATGTACTCGAGTATTTCTCATATGCCCATATGTGTAACATTCATAATACTCATATGCTATGAGTATTTATCTAGCATGGGTACTTAAGGTGAAATTGCTGGGTATGTACATTTTATTTTCTGATAGTTACTGCCAAGGTATCTAGCCATTTTAATTTTTAAATGAAAATCCTGCTAGAATCTCCAATATGACTTTTCTCAATTCTACTCCAACCTACACATCACTCAGTCACTCTTATTCTTTGTTAAAAACTTAGCCTTTGTGTCTCCAAGAAGATGGAGACCATCCAAAGTGCCTTCTCATTGACTTTTCTTTGTTCCAGAGCGAGCTGGGCCAGTCAGCTTAATCACCTGCCAAACGTCTAGAAGTTGGGCTGCTCAGCCCATTGAGGTGACCAGCTAATCAGAGATTGTGTGGCAATGGTCAAAAAACCAGACCAAACTAAACCTATTATTCATCCTTTTCAAATGTGTTCATAAAGTTAATCACACATTTCCATTTCAATCATAACATTGATGCCCAGATTCAGATAATTGTTTCAGACAGTTTCATACCAAAGGCCTACAGATTTTTACATTTGAGAAGATAGCCCTGTAACAAACTGGTGTTTGCTTAGGACTTAGGGCCTAGGAAGGACATTGTTCTGGAATGACTTACTAAGAACAACTTTCCTTGTCTCCTTCATTCAGTGAATTTCTGTTCCCCTCTGTAGTACCTTATACCCATGTCCTCCTCTCCATTATCCATTGCTTGCTACCTCTTCGGACTCTTCCCCCTACCAGCTTCTGAAACAGTATGGAAGCTCCGTATTTACCCCAGCACACCCTCCTCTCTTCCATTCATTTCACTGACTAAATCTATGAAACACAAACCTAGTTTGGATTAGTTCTTATTTGCAATATTTTCTTATTATTCAGACTCTGTGTCCTACCATGCAAAGTCCTCCATGGATTTGTCCCCAGGCCAGTCTTTGAAAACATGTTTTCTCCTCCTTTATATATCTTTTACTTAGCAAAACAAAATGGTCATGATTCCCTAAATCTTGCTGCCTCTCTGCAATTCCTGTGCCATGGAATGCCTTTCCCTGAACTCCAGAGGAGACCTTATTCTCAAAGTTGGGTGCTTAATGTGGCTTCTGCCATCTTCCTCATGCTCCACCAAAACCAGTTTCACCATTACTCGGGGGGACAAGTAACAAGGAAGGAAAAGCAGAAGTCAGATGTTGGGCTAGTTCTACGTGAAATGGCTGGACTGACTATAATCTCAATAAAGGTTAAACAGATTCTAAGTGATGGAGAGTAATGTGTTTTCAATTCTACAGTCTAAAGTAGAAAGTGAGAATGTAACCAAATTACAGCTGTATTAAAATGTTAGGCTACAGCAAGTTTCTATTCAGCTCTACTCTAGCGCAAGCATCTAATCAGGAAATGGCCGACTGTGTAACCCATGAATTGTTTGTAACTCAGAACCTTTAAGTGCAATGAAGCTAACCCCATTATATGAATAACATATTTAGTCTATATTATGTATAGTAATTCATGGATGAAAATGATACTTTTGGGTCTCTTAGTAGAGCATGTACTTTCAGCTGATTTTTAAGATAAAAAGCATTGATTTTATATAGTTTTTAAAATTTTTGCCTGTTTCCCCTTCTAACGAATGGTATACGCTTATGTGTAGCCTACTGTAAGTTAGCAAAGTAGCCCTGGCCACGGACCAACTTTTTCTTTTCTTTGAAGATAATTGTCAATTCTTGGGATTGAGTCTCTAAAAACTCTAAAACTATCTGTTAAAATATATTTTTAATAATGAAAAATTAGAAGCCAACTACATGTCCAAGAGTTGTAGATTGATGTCATACACATAGCATATCAATATTGAAGTGTTGGGGCGCCTGGGTGGCTCAGTCGTTAAGCGTCTGCCTTCGGCTCAGGTCATGATCCCAGGGTCCTGGGATCGAGCCCCGCATTGGGCTCCCTGCTCCACGGGAAGCCTGCTTCTCTCTCTCCCACTCCCCCTGCTTGTGTTCCCTCTCTTGCTGTGTCTCTCTCTGTCAAATAAATAAATAAAATCTTTAAAAAAAAAAAACATTGAAGTGTTATGTGGGCATGAAAATGCTATGAAGTCTATAACTATATTGAAAACTAGTTTTGGCATACTCTTAAGGAAAGACAAATGGCAAATCCACATGGTAAAGTTAACTTTCTATGCATATGGCCCATGAACTTGACAGGGTGGTAGAATTGCAAGTAATTTTATTTCTTTAAAATTTCTTTTATATAGTAAAATAGTGAGTATATGTCAAAATCTAAGCATTATACTAGTATTGCTCCCAGATGAATGCTGACAATTGGGCTGGAGGAAGAGAATTTCTTCCTCTGTTATCCTGGAATGGTGGCTGGAGGGCTTCTTCCTAAGTAGGGCAGAGTACGCGTTGCCCTTACAAACAAGGAGAAGTTGAACCAATTCCACTCAAGAAGACTGGTTTAAACAAACACTTGTAAGAGGAACCTGATGCTTTAGCACAAGGGTAGAATTCGTCATAGCTTCCCCAGCTACTATAAACACACCCGTGTCTCCTGATCTTGATGGACTGATTATCTTATGGCGGAGGGGGCAAAGAAAACTAGCAGATGGGATTGCCAGAGTGCTTTACTTGTCTTCAAGGAACTGTGGAAAATGGGAGATTTAGTGGAAATTGAGGCATGTGCAAATGGTGATTTACGTCCCCAAATATTTCACAGGTAACTTTTGGAAATGCTTAAAATACTTAGCCCATGAATTAGAGGCTGTGTTTCAACAAAATTACGAGAAAATCTTGACTGGATATTTTGTAATTTTTTATCAGAGGGCAATGGAAATCTAGAACGTTACAATGGGAAGGAAGTTGGGGATAGAAGCAGAGGTCACCTGGGTCCTTCGTGGGTTTACTAAGAACAGTCTAAGTCATGCTGACTTATTTTGTCTTTTATTTTATTTTATTTTTTTATTTTTTTTTAAGATTTATTTATTTATTTGAGAGAGCGAGAATGAGAGAGAGTACATGAGAGGGGGGAGGGTCAGATGGAGAAGCAGGCTCCTCGCTGAGCAGGGAGCCCGATGCGGGACTCGATCCCGGGACTCCAGGATCATGACTTGAGCCGAAGGCAGTTGCTTAACCAACTGAGCCACCCAGGCACCCTATTTTATTTTATTTTAAAGATTTATTTATTTTAGAGAAAGGGAAAGAGAGTGGGGGAAGGGGCAGAGGGTGAGGAGAGAGAATCCTCGAGCAGACTCCTTGCTGGGTGTGGAACCCCATGTGGGGCTTGATCCCAGGACCCTGAGATCATGACCTGAGCCAAAATCAAGAGTCAGACGCTTAACCGACTGAGCCACCCAGGCACCCCTGACTTTTTTTTTAATTTCTTCGAGTTTATTTTCCGGTATGCTTTTTTTTTTTTTTTTGTATCCGCTCACATTTTTTTTTATTCTTATGTTAATCCCCATACATTACATCATTAGTTTTAGATGAAGTGTTTGTGCATAACACCCATTGTTTGTGCATAACACCCAGTACTCCATGCAGAACGCGCCCTCCTCAATACCCACCACCAGGCTAACCCATCCTCCCACCCCCCTCCCCTCTAGAACCCTCAGTTTGTTTCCCAGAGTCCATCGTCTCTCATGGTTCCTCTACCTCTCCGATTTCCCCTGCTTCATTCTTCCTCTCCCGCTACCTTCTTCTTCTTCTTCTTTTTTTTTCTTAACATATATTGCATTATTTGTTTCAGAGGTACAGATCTGAGATTCAACAGTCTTGCACAATTTACAGCGCTCTGACTTATTTTTTTTGATAAGGTGAATACATAGTAGAGAGGGACGCTGTAGACCAGTGCTCTTTAAATTGTAAGGTGTAGGGGCGCCTGGGTGACTCAGCCATTAAGCGTCTGCCTTCAGCTCAGGTCATGATCCCAGGGTCCTGGGATCAAGCCCCACATCGGGCTCCCTGCTCGGCGGGAAGCCTGATTCTCCCTCTCCCACTCCCCCTGCTTGTGTTCCCTCTCTCGCTGTGTCTCTCTCTGTCAAATAAATAAAATCTCAATAAATAAATAAATAAATAAATAAATAAATAAATAAATAAATAAATTGTAAGGTGTAGAGGAAGTCACTTAGGGATCTTGTTAAAATGCACATTCCCATTCAGTATGCCTGGATGGCGTCTAAAATTCTTCATTCCTAAGAGGCTGCTGGTCCATGGACCATACTTTGAGTAGCAAGATTTTTAGATCATGAGCTCCAAATATGGCTTGTTAAAAACCAGATTCCTGTGCTGTATGTCCAAAGTTGCTGATTCATGGCATCAGACTGCATTTTTCTCAAGTTTCCCAGGTAATTTTTTATGCCATCTCCTAAGAAACAACAGCTTTAGGGGCACCTGGGTGGCTCAGTTGGTTAAGCGTCTGCCTTCGGTTCAGGTCATGATCCCAGGGTCCTGGGATCAAGCCCCACATCGGGTTACCTGCTCAGTGGGGAGTCTTCTTCTCCTTTTCCCTCTGCCCCTCCCCCTCACTCGTGTGCTCTCTCTCTCTGTCAAATAAATAAATAAAATCTTTAAAAAAAAAAAGAAATAATAGCATTAGGCACTGCATAACAAGTCACACTATCTTGTAGTTTTGATTACAAAAAAATCATGTATATTTGTAACTGGTTGGACTTTTATTCAGTCCTAGATGAAATTAATACCTTCTACCTCTGTATAACTTCTTTGCCTCGTACATACTTCTATAATCTCATGTTCCATCTTCTCTTCTTGTATGACTTCGCTTCTCCTACACATGCCCTCCTTACCAGCACACCCTTAATGGACTACTTTGTATGCTCAGTAACTTCCCTTTGAACTGAACTGGGGACTGACTTTTTATGCGTTCCTGAGCTTCAGGCTCTCATGTGGCCAATGACCATGATAACACTTTCTCTATCGACTTTGATGAGGACCAAGTAAGAAGTAGCCGGAAAGAGTATCCAGAGCTTGATGTTGTAAATCAGGAAGCCTGCGTTCTAGGCTGTTGTCTATCAAATTTGGTGTGACCTCAGACACCCGTCTGAGTCTCTTTCACCAATAACAAGAAGGTTTTAGAAAGTATGTGCTAAATAAACTGGGGAGAGTTTTACTATTTGTGATTGGAAAATACGTTATTTTTTTAGATTGGCAGAATTAACACCTCAAATTAATTGAACAGCATTTACTTAATGTTATTAATTTTTATGTGAATTTTCCCATTAGCAGTGTTTTTTTGTGAATGTCTATGAGAGGGGTCCAATAGATAAGCATCGCTTTTACCTGACACATACGCTAAATTCCCCCTCCCTTGTATGATTCTAGCTGTGGACCATAGTTTTCTATCCCTAGCTGCCACCACGATATGTGGGGATTACTCTCTTCCATGTGGTGCAAAGCCATTGTGAAAACACAGTGCCGTTGGCACCCTCCATGTGTGCTTTGCTAGAGTTCCAGATTTCAATCCCTCTTTGACTTTGGCCAGAGAAAGAAGCCAATGATCGTGCATTAACTTTGCTTGCTGCTTTAGGGCCACCTTCTTCCACTGGTCAGTGACATCAGCATTCCTGTGATGATGTCTTATTTGTAGTTTTTTTTTGCCTACACCTGTGTAGATTTCAGGGAGAAGAAACACAGACAACTAATTTTTTTAAATTAAGAATTTTTTTTAGGGTTAGTCTGCTGAAGACCTCTACTGAAGAGAGTCCAGCTAACTACCTTCAAGTATGAACTTCTTAAGGGCCCAGAAAAAGGTCAGTTGGCAATGGTAAAGGCGTGAGAGAATATGGGGGGCTAAGAAGATGGACTCCGATGACCTGGGCTCTTATTCTGACTTTACAGCCTTCTTGCTGGGCGATGTTAGGTAAGTTAGTTCACCTCTCTGAGCTTCAGCTTTCTTCTCTATGCAAAGAGTTAGATGAAAGGAGGCAATCAATTCTATTAGAATCTATCCTGGTAGGAGCAGAAATCTTTGTTTTGTTTCCCAATGTACTTTAAATGCCCACCTACTATGTGTTGTGTGCACATAGTAGGTGCTTGATGTTTGTTGAATGAATAGCTGCCTTCCAGAGTGACAGAAAACAGAAGCCTTTATCTAAGCTCCCTTTGCAATTGTCTTCACATTCTCGGAAAGTGAGGCTTTACTGGAATATTCTTATCCCTGCTTAACAGTCAAATGGCCCCAGCATTTTGTTTACCCAACAAAAATGAGTGGCACAGTTAAAGGTCTGAGCGCTCTGTGGACTTTTACATCATCCAAAGTGTTTATTGACTCAATGGAAGTAGATGCAAATATTTGAAGCTTCAACCAAGTTTAGTCTTTTTTTTAAATTTTATTTTACTGTTTACAAAACAAGATATTTTATATCTTCCGCTAGCCCTCTTCCATTTGAGGAAGAAGCGAAGTCATACAAGAAGAGAAGATGGAACATGAGATTATAGAAGTATGTACGAGGCAAAGATATATAATTTATATATCAAATGGAAGAGGGCTATTCCCAATATTATCTTTATCTTCTAGACATAAATAACAAACAACTCCAGTAATCAAAATTTACTACAATTGTAATAGATTTTGGCAGAGTTTATGTATTGCAGGCAATGCTAACATAATGCTGACTTCCAAGCATAGAGGCCAGGAGTTTTAGTTTGGCTTTGTTAAGTGGAAAAAAAATCTACTACTGTATTTGCAGGTTTTACTACATTCAAGAGATTAATTTTCATAAATAAAATACTTTATGCCAGCTTCTCATCAGAAAGTTGAAATTATCTGAGGCAATGTAACCACTAAAAACTTGTATACTATGAAAATATTTCAATAATTAATGCATGCTCCATCTAGATTAATTGACAGGAGGTCATAAATGTAATGGGCCATCTGTGTTTGATTTGTACAAGAAAATGCTTAAAGGGATAGGCAGGTAATTGAAGCTTCTCTGGCAAGGAAGACTTGTTCCAACTTCTCCAAGTAGCAGAGCCATTTACTAAGGGGGTTTTCCTTTCTTAAAGTCTTTTCTAGATTTCTGCTGGAGCTAGGCACTTTTCACTGCTACTCATTCTAATGCAACAATCTCCTTTGGAGTTTTGGTGTATATGTGGATCACAGCCATCCTTAACAATTATACTTGGCTCTCCTAACCATTTCAATAACAACTTGAAAGCCGTACGTCTGATTTAAAAAGCCAGAGGCTCACTCCAATGCTATGATTTTACCATTCATTCTGCTCTTACCATTCATTCTGACCACTTCGAAAATTTGTTTTGTAATTTTTCCTCAACTGTCAGTAAATCAACAACCTTGCTTATATCTGTAAACAAAGAGTAATAGGACCACTAGGAATCTTAGTAAGATTTCTGTAATTCACTCCTTTGGGAGTGGACTAGAATCACAGTATTTCAAGATGTAAAATGGTCTTGGTGGACATCAAAGAAGGTTCTAGAGTTCTCTGGAAACCAGAGAGCACTGAATAATGGCCTGCAACACTGTCCTGAGATCCAGACCCACAAATTCATGAAAGAACACACATTCACCTGGAATTTGCTGAGCATTTATCATCTGTCAGGTATTGTGTGAAGCAATGATTATGTTGAAAGCCACCTGTCCGATTGGCTGAACTAAACCAACAACGTCCCTGCATTCATGGATCTTACTTTTTAGTAAATGCAAAATTCCTTAGATATCTCATAGATACCATAAATGCTATGCCTAGAAAACTAAATGTGCTATCTCCCCTACTTCCCCCGCAAAAATCTGTTTCTCCTCCTCTATGCCCTGATTTGGGAAAATGTGGCACCGTCTCCTTGGTTGCTCAAGGCAAAAACCTAGGATTATACCAGGATCTTCCTGGTATAATTCACAAGTTCCGTCCATGCTAATGACTTACCACTGTTTGACCCTGCTTCTTTTTTTCCATCCCTAACTGTGACACCCTTAATTCAGTTCTTTATATATATATATATATATATATATATATGGTCTGGAATATTTCAACAGCCCACCGAGTACTTGCTTACCAATCTAATCTTCATACTATTGCCAGAATGATATTTTCAACATGAAAATGCTAGCGCCATTATGTCATTTCTTTATAAAAAGTCCTTACTGTAAGAGTACTACAATTGTGTTAGTGGCAAAACCAGGCAACTTCTTAACATGGTGGAAGGAAAACTTTTGCAAAGGTGGGCTAGGCCTGATTCTACAGGGCCACATCTTGCCACAGATCCTGCTCTGTAGTCACATGGAAGTGTATTCTCTGAGCACATTATGGTACCTTACTACCTGTGAACATGTAGTTCCTCTCCTTGGAATCCTTGTCTCTTCACCCATCAAACTCAACTCACACAGTTGATGCCTTTTTTCTACACAGCTGCTCTTCCTTGATACTTGCCTGGGTTCTTAAGTGGCTCATTTTGGAACATTCTGGAACATTCTGTGGTAGGTAGCGTTAGCACAGATCTATCTACCTGGCTCACAAGATCAAGGGGGCCTGCATATGGGAGATGTGTTGAACAGAAGGTGTTGAAGGATATTCATCATGGGCCCAACCTTAAGCTATGTCTAGTCTAAGACATAATAGAGTTTAAAGCCAATTCTCATGAGTATTTGTCTTTAAGAGGGATTGGCAACAATGTGGTCCCTCTCTTCTTTCTCCCATCCTGTTATTTATTTGAAACCAATGGTTAAATCATTCCCATTCTTCCCTTTTCCAGGTTAATTTTTCTTAAATGTCTTTAGCTTTTGAGTACTTCTTTTTTAAAAAAAATTATTTTATTATGTTATGTTAATCACCATACATTACATCATTAGTTTTTGATGTAGTGTTCCATGATTCATTGTTTGCATATAACACCCAGTGCTCCATTCAATACATACCCTCTTTAATACCCATCACTAGGCTAACACATCCCCCCACCCCTTTCCTCTCTAGAACCCTCAGTTTATTTCTCAGAGTCCATAGTCTCTCATGGTTCATCTCCCTCTCCAATTTCCCCCTTTCATTTTTCCCTTTCTACTATCTTCTTCTTCTTCTTCTTTTTTTTTTTTTTTTAACATATAATGTATTATTTGTTTCAGAGGTACAGGTCTATGATTCAACAGTCTTATACAATTCACAGTGCTCACCATTAGCTTTTGAGTACTTCTTAATATTCAGTTATGTCCATTCTTACAACTCTTATTTACAAACACATGGCTTTTAATACTATTAACCTGTGCCCTTTACGTGAGAATGAGTAAAAAAAAAGATCAAATTATTTTATTCTGATTTTTGAAATACAAGAGAGTTTTTCTGTTCCACTACAGCATTCCACATAATGCCAATTGGCTAAGTAAAAATTAAAAAAAAACAAAAACAAAAACCCACAATTCCCCCGAGCCCAATTCCTTGTGTCTTTCTTGTCACAAAGATAGAATATCTGGATGTTTAACTGAAATTTTCATTTTTCAGAGACATTTTCCCTTCTTGAGCAGGCGTGACCCCTCTCTTTCTCTCCTGTATGAGTAAAAAAATACCAGCTATCCTTCTGATTTTAATCAGAAAATATAAATATAAAATATAAATTCAATAAAAAATCTGAATTCAGCTCTTTACTATTTCCTGAACATGTGTTCATTATCATTAGTATATAAAGTGCACATTCAGAGTGGTTAAGGAAAATAAAGCTTTGGGGAGCCTGGGTGGCTCAGTCGGTTAAGCATCTGCCTTCGGCTCAGGTCGTGATCCCAGGGTCCTGGGATTGAGCCCAGCTTCGGGCTCCCTGCTTAGTGGGGAGTCAGCTTGTCCCTCTCCCTCCCTGCTGCTTGTGCTCTCTCTCTCTCTCAAATAAATTAATAAATAAAATCTTAAAAAAAAGAAAAGAAAACGAAAAACGGCTTTGAAAATTGTTAATGAATATGGTTAGCTATATACTGAAGCAAAAGGGGAGTTTGTATAGTATAACTCTGTTATACCAGGAAGAAAGTGCAGTAAGTGGTTAAGGAACCTGCATTTGTGATTATTTCAACATGGCTAAGGACACTCAGTGTCCTGTGTTCTATAGGATGCCACTGAAAGGGCACATAGGAGGGTGACATGGGTCAATCTTTGTTTCTCTTCCTGCACCAAGCTTATGGGGTTGATTTTGCCTTTAATGCATAGGACTAGTTGTTCTTGATTTCATCCTGATGATCTGAAGAATTTTTATGTATTTTTTTCTATACATTCAAACACTAAAAAACCCAATATTAAACAGCTACAGATTTTGCCACCCAGATGTTTAGAGTTCAAAGCAAATAACAGTATGACAGGCCAGAGGCAACTTAGCCATCTATCAAACAAATGCACAGCCTGATGAGACAGCAGATTAAAAGCTTAACTGGGGACAGTTTGAGCTCGTTGAAATAAGTGCAACTGTGTTTTCCACCAGAATATAGTTTCTTCTTTTGTTTTGTGATATTATAAAAGCAATGTATACTTGTTACAGAGAAAAATTAGAATATATAAAGAGTAAAACTAAGAACATTCATTCCCAAACTGAATTTTCCCTTTCATTACAAATCAGCCACTGTGATCCCATTGGTATATATCCTTGCAGGTACATAAAATTGTATCCTGTTCTACATACACAGACCTATTTATTTAAAATTTATTTTTTTAAATATTTTATTTATTTATTTGACAGAGAGTGAGAGAGCACAGCAGGGGGAGTGGCAGGCAGAGGGAGAAGTAGGCTCTGCACTGAGCAGGGAATCTGACACGGGGCTCGATCCCAGGACTCCGGGATCATGATCTGAGCCGAAGGCAGATGCTTAACTGACTGAGCCACCCAGGCAACCCTAGTTATCATTTTTATGGCTTTAAACTATTTCATTTTCTAGATTTACTAAAGTACCCTTAAATAATTCATATTTATTAAACATTCGGGTCGTTTCTAACTTTTCTCTCTGTCAAGATATTGCTCTAAAATATGTATAGTAAGACATCTTAATTGGTAGAATCATCTCAAGAGGTTTATGTACTTGACTAAGAAACTACTGTTTGTCAAGAAGGCATATTATGTGCTACAAATCAGTTCACATATCTTTAAAAAAATTCCAAACATATAGAAGACTGAAAATAAGATATAAATACATTAGGTTAGTGTGATTCTTTATTTTAAAAACTTGGATGATATGCCTTGTGAACAAACCAGTTCAGTGTTTGAGAGAGATGGGTAAAAATGTTTGGAAGGTGGGGTGGATATTTTAAGGCTATGTGGCTATAATAGGACAAGAGTGGACTTTGGAGTTCAATGGACAGGTGTTTGAATCCCAGCCTTCTGACTGGGCTGGTCATAACTCTTTGAGCTTCAGACTCTGTGTAGGTGGGAACCCATCACACCAAAGTTGGCACTCTGTTGGTCTGGGGAGAGTTGGTATTCTTTTAGGTTCATAGGAAGAAGTAGGGTCTCATTTATGAGGACGGTAAATGTAAGATGGGGAGGAGGAGAGGACAGGAATGTGAAGGAAATACTAAAATGACTCTGTATGCCTGAGAAATGGGGAGAGAACTTGGGGGTGGAATGAGGAGAGAGAAAATGCCACCAAGTGCTATACTGCAACTGAACTGATGATGATGATGATGATGATGATGGTGGTGGGGTGATGATGGTGATGATGGTGATGGTGATGATGGTGATGATGAAGATGGTGATGAAGGTGATGATGATAATGATGGTGATGATGGTGACGATGATGGTGATGATGGTGATGATGATGATGGTGATGATGGTGATGATGATTGTGATGGTGATGATGGTAATGATGGTGATGATAATAGTGATGATGATGATTATGATGATGGTGGGGTGATGATGGTGATGATGATGATGGTGATGATGATGATGGTGATGATGATGATGATGGTGGGGTGATCATGGTGATGATGGTGATTGTGATGATGGTGATGATGATGGTGATGATGGTGATGATGAAGATGGTGATGAAGGTGATGATGATAATGATGGTGATGATGGTGACGATGATGGTGATGATGGTGATGATGATGGTGATGATGATGGTGATGATGGTGATGATGATGATTGTGATGGTGATGATGTTGATTGTGATGGTGATGATGGTGATGATATTGTGGTGGTGATGGTGATGATTGTGATGATGATGATGGTGGTGATGGTGATGATTGTGATGATGATGGTGTCAGCTAATGTATAGCACTTACAATAGTGATGACAATAGCAGCTCATACTTCCAAAGCACTTATTATGCCAAACAGGGTCTGTGAGTACTTTAAATATATTCACCATTTAATCCTCACTACACCCTATCTCACCTAGCTCCTATACCTGTTTTAAGAATTAAATAGGTTAATATATGTAAAGCCCATAAAATAGCACTTTATAAATGTTTGTAAATAAACTTTTACTGACACAGAGAGGTTCAGCACCTTGTCTGAGGCCACAAAGCTGGTCAATGGCAGGAGTGGGGTTAGAACCCGGCCATGTGGCTGGAGCCCCTGTTGCCTCTAAGAGATTTCTGGCCAAGTGGGACAGTGGTAAGGTGCAGCTGCCCCTTCCCTGACTTCATGTCACCCACAAAATAAAAACAAAGGGGGTGCTTCCTTTCTCCACAAGAATGGCCCATAAAGCGGACGTTTTCTGATCATGGGCACTCAGTGGCATAACTACTGTGCCATTTCACCTTGTCTGACACACTCCATCTCCATGGTCCTTTTGGGGTGAAGTGGGTGAGAAGGGCACTTTTTTGAGAGGTTTGGTGTAACATTATTTAGCAAAATGGAAACAAAAGGTAGATCCAGCCTGTAGAAATGTCACCACTAGTGGGAAATGATTTAAAAGCTCCTTAAAATAACTAGCAGTTCCAAGACCACTGAGTTAAGACTGGGCTAAGATCCTCTATTTCTTGTCCTTTTTTTTTTTTTTAAAGATTTTATTTATTTATTTGAGAGAGAGAGAATGAGAGACAGATAGCAAGAGAGGGAAGAGGGTCAGAGGGAGAAGCAGACCCCCTGCTGAGCAGGGACCCCGATGTAGGACTCGATCCCGGGACTCCAGGATCATGACCTGAGCCGAAGGCAGTCACTTAACCAACTGAGCCACCCAGGCGCCCTATTTCTTGTCCTTTTCCCAGCTCCTCTTCCCCTTACCTTGCTTCTGCCCCTCAATTATTTACTACTACCAGACAGGGTGTGATGACACCCTGCCCCCATTGTAACGATAATGCTAATAGCAATAATGCTAGGAGCTCATAATTATGGAGCTCTTATTATGTGCCAGGCACATTCATGCATTATCTCATTTAATCCTCATAACAGCCTTCTGAGTAAGGAACATTTTTTAAACCTAGTTTATATGTGAATAAATTGAGATTCTGAGAAGGTAAATCACTTGGCAGTAAGTGGAATTGGAGCCCATCTCTATCTTGCTTAAATCTGATGCCACACCTTCTCTTTTCATCACCCAGTGCATCAGAATCACCTCCACTGGGCATTCTGTTTTCCAGCATCACCTGATTCTTGGAAGATAAATAGGTAGGTGTGCATAGGCTTCTCTGAATTAAATACTCTAGCAAGTTTTTTGTTTCCTATAACTTTAAAAAATTCTGCACATTTTAATTCTACCATGGGCAAAAAGCTGTGCTAGGTACTCTGGGGATACAAAGAATTATTTAAAGAGGAAGATATCCTAATCTTTGTGAGATATATACACACACACACACACACACAAGAATATAATATAAATGTGGCAACTATGGAGGTATGATGCACCCCTACAAGAGTGCAGTTACAATATAGTATGAGTATATAATACATCAGACATTTAAGCAAACTTTGTACTCAGGCAAAAACTCATATCCTGCAATTATCTTCATTGTTTAAAAAAAGAAGGATTGAGGGGTGTCTGGGTGGCAGAGTTGGTTAAGTTTCTGACTCTTGGTTTCATCTCTGGTCGTGATCACAGGGTTCTGAGATCAAGCCCCATGTTGGGCAACACACTCAGCGTGGAGTCTTTTTAAGAATCTCTCTCCCTCTCCCTCTGCCCCTCCCCCCACACACTCTCTCTCAAATAGATACATCAATCTTTAAAACAAAATAAGGATTGAGAAAGCCTTTTAGAAAACTCAAATTCAAAAGTAACCAAATACAATAGAAATGTAGAGGGAGGAAATTAATAAAGATGAAACCCAAAACTAAGGAAATAGAAAACAAACACAAAATGGGATAAATAAAATCAAAATTAGTTTCTTTGAAAGTTTATTGAACTAGATACACCCTGACAAGCCTCATAAAGAGAGAGAAAGCAAGATAAATACAGCACTATCAAGGTATATAATGACAAATATGGAGATGAGAGAAGTGACTGGCAGATGTTATATATATAACTCTCTAGAAATAAATTTGAAAACCTAGAGGCAGTGGAAAATTCCTTAGTAAAATAAAAACTCTTAAAATAACTATTTTAAGAAACATGAATAGACCAATTATTAGAGAATAGATTGGAAAGTAAAAAATCTACCACTGAAAAGGGCACCAGACCTAGATGGTTTTACAAGTGAATTCTCTCTCTCAAATAAAGAAATAAAATCTTAAAAAAAGAGTACATAATTTGAAGACCAATTTCTATAAAGACTTATAAACAGAATATTGGCAAACCAAATCCATTAGTGTATCCAAAGCATATGACACCATTACCAGATAGTGTCTATTACCATAATATCAGAATCTATCTTAACTATTCCAATTTTACATAAATTGTGGGAAAGCTTCCAATTACTTATAATGGATATGATGGTGGCCAGTGAATTCTTAATGTGTAATTCTTAAACTCTGATACTTGAGTAGCTTGGAGATTGTAGAAGTGAGGTAGGGAGGGAAGGTGGACACTTGGGGAAAAGAGAGAGAGTCATTTAGCTTTAGGCAAATGCATCAGTTGTATGTGCTTACTTATTTAATTTTTAGGATATGCAAGTTGAAGAGAGGAATGATAAATAATGAACCTGTGAGGGATATCTACCATGTTCTAAACCCTGGGATAGGTGGTCTACATACACTGTCATTTAATAGTTGAATCAGGTCTGGGTTAATATGTAAACAAAGAGCACACATGCACACTCACATCAATGGAATGCTTTCTAGAAACATCCATTAATTACAGAACAAAAAAAACATATCATTTTTAAAAAAATTAAGAGAGGGGCTTTTTCATAGCATGTTATTATTGAAATTGGCCCCAAATAAACACTTCAAATACTTTACTGACAGATGCCATTCATGAAGCAAGAGAGATAGCAATTTTAACCGGCATGTGAGTTCACAGATCCTGGCGTGGCTTTATCACCTCATTAAAATGATTTTGCTGGTTGGAACCACAGAGACACTGATATTCCTGCTGCAAAGACATCTCAGCTCACCCTGATTTTTCTCAGGCTGTTTTAACAGGGTTTCTGTTGGTTGTACCATCTCGGAATGGAACATTTTATAATCTCACAATGCTGGGGCTGAAGCTTTCTTTTCTATCTAGCAGAGCTGTATCTATAGACCCTTGGGATCCTTGGGTCCCAAGAGAAAGGAGGAAATCTCTAGAAATATTTTTGTCATGAAACAGTCTCCCAATTGTCCCTTCGAGGATGCTTTCTGCTTCATTTGTCTCAAGCATTGCCTGGGGGATGATTTTGAGGTTTCTTTCTTCTGTTTGCCTTGAGAAAGGAGATTCTCTGCTACAGTTACCTGCCCTTGAAGACCTGGTGCCTTCTTATGGGGAAGGAAGTACTCTTTCTTACAGGGCGAAGAGCAACAGAGCAGGGCTCTGGCTAAAAGCTATTGGTCAAGCAAATTTAAGCAAAGCAAACTATGGACACCTCAGGCACAAGGCTTTGTAACTTAACCATTTGGAGAGATAACTATTAAGACAGTGACTGTAAGTCTATCCTACAAACAAGGATTATAAAATTTAAATGGGGCTTTGCCTCACAATTATGAGAGTAGCCAATGGTGATAGCGAGAGAGCTACCCTGTCTTTCTGCTTCATCACTTAAAGTGACAGTATCCAGCTTTCTTCTCTGCATCTATCATAAAGACACATTGATTTCCTTTCTAGAAAAACACATATTTCTTTTCTTCTGCTAAAAAGATAAATCTGACAGATTTTAATCAAATGTAGTAGTTCACAATTACAGAAATTCGTTCAGTGCCACATATGAAAACAAAAATACACCAGCAGCTAAAAAGGAGGTTTTTTTGACCAAGTTTATTTGAGGAGAACACTTCTATTAAAACACACACGTACCACACACACACACACACACACGGTAGTGAAGCCTGTGAGTTGGTTAATATTTTTCAAGATAGTAGTATATTATCTGTAGTGACATCAGTGAATGTTGGTCTCCATTAACATTTCCTCTAAAACTATGCTGTCCAGATTCTCTGTTTAACCCTAAGACATTGGAATATTGGGCCTTGGTCTTGAAAATGAAGTCTTTCCCAAGGTGAAAGTTGGCTTTCAGATATTTGAGATATGATATAGAAAGATGAAGAATCTTCATGTCTCTTATCTAACAGGCATTTGGCTATGGCTGGGCTAACTGTGCCATGATGTATTTGCATTATTTTATAATGTATTTCCTATGCATTCTGAGTAGCTCTTAGATACGCTGTGTATCTAAGGAGAGCCCAGATGTCATATATATATTTATATATATATATATATATTTTTTGTATTAGATAGACATTTAAGCTGATTTTTTTTTTAATTTTTTTCATATAAGAAAGTCTGTGGGAGAGACACTTAAAATCAACAAAACTTGATTTTTTTACATCTATTCATTGAGTAATTTGGTTCTTCTCAGTATAGGTTGTACATGAACTGATTTTTAATGGCGCTTTTCTAAATATTTGAGTCTTTGGCATATTTTGTCTTTTCTTCTCAGTATAGGTACGACTGATTGCATTTTCATTAGAATGGAGAGATTGGATGTCTCTTGTTCACACCTAGTGGCAATTTCCTGCCCAGATATCTTGGCATAATATATCTTATTTCAGCTAATTTTCAGAGGTGAAGAAAAAGAACCTACATCATGAATGAAAGTGTAAAGATACAGTTTTAATTGACCATCAATCCAATCCTGCCTTATAGGGCCCATCATTTCAATAAAGTTTTTCTTATTCTATTCTCATAATTTTGAATATCATATTAAGATATATGATTCAAGAATAATTGTATTTGGAAAGAAAAGTATTGAAAGGAAAGTTATTTTAATAATCCTACATCGTGATTCATAGTGTGAATATATATATGCATTTCACTGGGCAAAAATAGAGAACTATATCTCTTTTGAATGTGAGCTTTAAAAACTTCAAAAAAAATAAAAACTTCACTTAAGTGTGCTTCTGTTATCATATCTAAGTTTGTGAAAATTACAAAACATTATTATTTATATGATAATGTGCCCTATACATGAATCGCCCACAATGCATTATTGGGTTAACTTTTTCAACCACTTTGGTTTAAGAATGTCTCACAACTCTGATATTTGTCCACGATGTGCCATTTAGAGATTTTTTAATTTTTTTCTGAAAAGCATAGGGTGATCTGGGAAAAAGAGAAGAGTGGCTAAGTCAGAAGTTACCTTGCAAGAATAATATCAGAAGAGCTTGGCATTTAAATTGTAAGAGGAATAAATTAACTTCTTAAAGCAAAAAGTAAGAAAAGGAAGCCAGTGAAAGTGGGCAAGCTCGTTCATTTGAAAATCATGGTGTCCTCGTTAAGCCTCAGCCAAGAAATTGGTGTTTGTCCCAATTTTCATCTGGTACTGGTGTCCTTCGAAAGTTTAATCCAAAATGAAAGGCCATCCCGACGCAGCAAATAGGTGATTCCTGAAAAAATATTTGTGATGCCCCAAACCATAGCCACTAGAAGATACGAAGGCGAGCACAAACTATTACCTGGATCATGATTTATACATGCTGAATAGACAATAAACTCACCACCCTCCTTTGCCCCTACAGAAAATGCTACGGGCTAGCTATAACTATAACACAGTAGTTCAAAGCAATATTTCTCAAAGTTTTTTTCTTATTTACAAAAGAAGCAATTCATTTTGTAGGACATTTCACACTGGCAAATGGCCAACAACAATTTTGACCAAAGCCTGGGTGCAAAAGGTATCGCAAAACACAAAGCGGAAGAATATTTAGGAAAGATGAAAACAAAAGGGAAGATTATTCATCCTTCCATATGGCTTTTTAAAGCCATTCACAATTATGTATTGTTTATGGTAGTTTCTATAAAATTTTTTCCATTGAGAAGGCAGAAGACTGAATAAGTTTTGTGAATGCACCACAAAAGAAAGAGAAGAAATTCAGAATGACAATGGAATTTAGCTGATTGTTTGAGGATCTGTGCGTGTTAATGACAGTTAACCAGGAGAATGGGGAATGTGATCACATTTGTTTTTCCAGAAAAGGATTTTAAGAACTTAATGAAAAATTAAAGTCTCTAGTGAGAGCGTGAACATAAGCAGTCCTACCACAATTATGCATCTGACTGAAAAGGTACAGTATATCAGAAATCTTAGAGCCAAAGTTGGTTTTTCTAGCTCATATGCATGGAAATAAACTCACTTCAAGAGAGAGGAGAAAGAGTAGGGCTTTCTCAACATGTATTTAGATAACTTCTTACAGTGCACAATTTAGACCATATGCCATGCCACCAAATCACGTCCTTGGCCTCTTATAATTAAACTGTATTATTTAGAGACATTTGGGGCTAAATGGGATTCTTGGAGGTTTCATAGTTCATTCCCTAGCTGTCCAAACAAGTCTTTTTTACACAATCCCAGCTAAAACTCAAGGCATTTCATTTGTCCAATTATTCACAGATCTTCATAAACAGCCCCACTACCCCAACTGGACAACTTTCAATCTTGTGTCTTTTTTTTTTTTAAGTAATCTCTACCCGCAACATGGGGCTCAAACTCACAACACCAAGAGTATCCAGGTGCCGCCCCAATCTGGTGCCTTAAAGATGAATGTTTTATAACTTCTTTATTTGGGCTGGCTTGCCATTTGCTTTGGAAGTCATTCTTGGAGTCCTTTCCGCTTTCTCTGTAGTTCCTTACATTTGGGAGGTCAAATCATGGCAAGATCATACAAACCTTGGACGTGAAAGGACCCTGGGTTGAGTCTCGGCGTGGCCAGATAATACCACTTTTAAGCCATAAGTTTCCCTATGGAAGATGACAGTGATGATGCCTACCTCAAGGAAATTATGTGGGCTAACACAGCTAATGTGCTGAAAGCACAACAGAGAACTCACCAGATGACAGCTCGCGGAAAGAAGTAGAACGTGGGAGCGCATGACTTGTGGCGTTGAGACTTTCCTCTCTATAGTCCGTGTCCTGTCATTCCTGCTCATTTTATCAACAAAGCCAGATATATGAGCATGAGACAGGTTCTTGTGTGTCTTCCTTGTTTTTTCCCTGACATACTCCCTGCTCATTGGGTCGCAGACCACTCTAAATTCGGGGACCTCAGAACCTTAAGAGATTAAATCTTGTCTCAGAAAGTCTGACTACAGCAAAGGAAATCACTCTCAGGGTTCTGTTTAGTGAAAGTACTACCCTGATTCAATCAACAGCATCCTAGGGGCTGTAAGCAGTGAATCCTGCCTCCAAAGTGCCCAGCCTTCCCTAGGATTTGTCACTTGGCCGTCTCGCTATGCAGCTAGTAATTCAGAGGTAATCATGTTACCAAGATGCCATTTAATCTGTATTTGGCGTATCTCAAGTTTTCATCTTCATTAATAGAGCCATCACAGTTTCATTGGGCCTGACTGGTATTGGACACACTAGTGATTCACCCAGAAGGGGGTTGCAGTTTGCATGGAGAGACTCTGTTTGCCAGAGGGCAGCTGTTAATCTGCCTGCATCAGGGGTGTGAGGGGGGGCTAAGCTTGCTGGCCCATGGCCAATGGGGCTGTCCCTCACCTCTGATGACACATCGCTGCTGGCCCAGGCTAGGGAACATGGGCCGTTGGGGCAAGGTGAGCTCTGCACTGCCTGCTGGCCTGAAGCTACCTGGGCCAATGGATGTCAGATGCAGGGAAGGTCCCGTTGCCTCTAGCATAGGGCACTGAATCAAAAAGATTCCGGTGGAAAGCAGTATGGTATAGTGGACGGCTGCAAACCTGGGAGTCAGAAAAACTTGGCTTAAAATCCTGACTCTGGCACTTAACTAGCTACGCGAAGTTAGGCATATCACTTAACGTCTTTGAGCCTCACATTCTCCCATTTGCATGATATGAACCCGAGAATGTCACCATGGTAGGTTCTCCATAAAGTAGTGAGAACAGGGGAGCCGAATGCAGACCAGTCCTTCAGTCCCATGACCCGGCTGTCCCACTCGTGCATGTAGAGCCCGGGGAAGCTCTGATCAGGTCCCCATGGGGGCTGGATGAAGGTGTTCATCACGGTGTTGTTTGTGGTGGTGAGGGAGGTGGAGCCTTAGGAATTCATCACTGAGGGGGATACGTAATGGGATGTCAAGGAGGCTTACCATGCAATGCCATGTAACGGTGTGAGGTAGTGTAGATGAATCTTACAAACTATGCTAGTGAAAAAGGAAGGAAGGAAGGAAGAGAGAGAGAGGGAGGAAGGATGGAAGGGAGTGAAGGAGGGAGGGAAGGAACGAGGGAGGGAGCGAGGAAGGGAGGGAAGGAGGAAGGAAGGAAGGCAGGAGACAAAGTCTGTGGACATATAAACTAAAAACATACACACACAGAACAAAGATATACTATGTGTTTTAAGAAGACACATACAAATTCAAGGATATCTTCAAACCTAATACTTGCTTATGGGCTGGGGGAGGAAAATGGTGGCGGGAAAGGAGATAAAAGGTAGTAAACAAGTAAGTGAAGGGCCCGGTACAAACTTACAATGAGTCGAGGAGTAGGACTTACTCAGTGTTCTGCCCCTGGATCTAAAAGAAGAAGAAAGGGTGAAGAAAATGTTGTGGGAAGGGAGAGGATTTAATAAGAGAGGCGCTTTGAGGGTTGCAGGGTCACAGCGTGAGGACGGTGCCTGTATGCGCTGGAATGGCTTTCCATGAGGGTCTTTTTCTCTCTGTGTTGAAGGTGGGCAGAATCTTAGGAAACACGTGCTGCCAGGATGAAGCAGAATGGTCTGAGATATTCATTTGCCTTTATCTGAATTCTCAATCTCCATAGACCCTAACTGCCTGAAGGCACTTCCCTAATTTTTTCCAATTCTCATTACAGACCCAATTTTTATGGCTTGGTCACTGTGGAGTTTTAAGAAGGTGTGGTGCTCATTCTTGTTAAACCAGTTGAGAATTTCCTGGATCCCCAACTCTCTGCCCCTGCGTAGACGTGCACTGCTCTTCTCATCAATGAGACCTTTGTGTGCCATGGGGCCGGAGGATATTACTGCGTGAGAAAGAACCACAGGAAACTCCCATCATTTTTTCTAGAGTCTGAGGGGGAAAAATGTAAATGTGTAACGGGGCACACTCTGTAGTCTCCTTTTGTTAATTTATGAATTGGAAGATGAATGTGGATTTATTGGAATAGTATAATTAAGTGTCACCGTGGTACGGAGCATAATTATGACCAATATAATAAAACAGAGAAAGAAACAATTTCCCTCCTGAATGGCATCATCCCTATAAGCCTTGCTTCCTCAAAGCTTTGCATTCATTTCCCTTAGATATAATAAATAAGGCAGGCACAAATAAAGAACGTGAGCTGCAAAGGAAGATGGAGTGATCTGCAATTCACGTCCTGTCTTGGAAGTGAAATTTTTGAGATAATATTGAAGATGAAAACCAACAAGACACCTCTGGGCTAAGAGAGGCTGTTCTTGTGTTACACTTCTGTTTATCACCAGTATCCCCTTGTCCTATTTTTTTCTCCTCTTTTCTTCTCTTCTTCCTCCTCCTCCTTCTCTGCTGGCCAATCCCTCTGAAGGTGATGATTTGTTCAAGAATAGGTATGTGATGCAGGCTAAACCAATTCAAGGCTTCCCTGGGACTTTGGTTGGTGATAGAAACCCAGAAGTGCTCTCATATCTAGAAGATCCATCTAGAATCCAATGGCAGAGCAGCCCCAACAGTGAGATGGACAGGTGCCTTACCTGAGTACCTGCACTCAACCATGCTCGAACCCGGGGCTCTCTAGACCCTTCTGTTCTGTCAACTAATCAGTTCCTCTTTCGGCTTGATCCCATTAGACTTGGCTTTCTGTCATTCGCAAACCGAAGATTTCTGAGTAATGTGCCACGCAAGTAAGGTAAATACTGCCACAGTGGGGAACATGTGCTCATTTATCAAACATTTAGTGCCTGCTTCCTTGATGCCAGAAAGACCCTTTGCACAGCAAAATTCCATGCCTTATTTGAATCACTGTCAAACAAAGAGAACACATCTGTGTGTTAGTTCAAGGATATCTGACATATCTTTGGGTGTCTGAAGAAATGTGTGAGTGTGTGTGTGTGTGTGTGTATGCTTTTTCTTCCATAACTACGCAGTAGTAATATGACCATGTGTTGGGGTGCCTGCATCATAAAATATAATGACATAATTCATGAATCTTTGCCAACACTTCATTTTCACGAGGGCAGGAAGAACTACTTTCGTGTTCATGGGCTGATGAGCTGTGTGACCTTAGGCAGTTTATTTAGCTTCTCTGAGCTTTCTGTGTTCATCTGTAAAGGGAAGATAATCTGTATCAACTGATTGTTGTGAGTATCAAACAAACAAATTCATGTGAAGTGCTTAGCATAGTGGCTGCCACACAATAAAATCATTCAATATTCAATAATTCAATAGCCATCATTAATATAATTGTCACCATGGTTTCCATCAGCATCATCATGATGAAGTGCGCTTCACCAGTAGTTTGAATAATTTGCACGCATGTAGGGCTTTATGTACCATTTGCAAACTACTTTCTCACCCAGTTTGATACAGTGAGCCTACCCTGGTGCGCAATACCCATTTCACGTTTTGGCTTCTTGCAAGTTCTTTCAAAGGTTTCCATGATATCTGAGTCTAGTATCCAATATAAGGGACTGAGAAATGCCTCCATTTCAGCAGAAGAGTTAAAAAAAAGTTTAAAAAAAGGAAAACAATTTTAGGACAAATGTGGTCTGGTCCTGAATTCAGTCTTTAATTAAGGCTGGAAGTTTAACTGCTTCATAAAACTTTGGTTACAGCTGTTACACCTGTGAACAGAGCTAATCAGGGAAGATGAAATGTTATTTTGACAGGAGTGCCTTCCTTTTTTTTCCCTAATAGATCACAGATATGAAAAAGAAAAATCTGAAGAAAACTCTTTTTTTTGTCACTGGTCATTTAAAATATTCTTTTTTTTTAAAAAATTTTCTTCAAGTTGGACCTCCTGAAAGACTATGTGTGTTTCATGTTACCAACATAAGCAGATTGTTGAATGTGATGCATTTAAATGTTTTCTTTGTTTGTGGAATTTTTTTTCACAAAGGCATGCTTTCAAAATGCTAAAATTATGGATCCATTGTAAGATTTTTTTTTTTTTTGCACAGGAAAATACATTTGAATTAACAACTGGGTAAAAATCCTCAATTACATTATTTAAGGGAAGGTTATACTTTTGATCTCACACAAATTTCTAGAATAACGAAAGGCCTTCATTCACCAATTGAGCAAAACTTGCTAATAATTCTCTTTTTGCTTTGGATCAGGGTGTTGTTTTATCTAAGTCCAGGAAGACATAGCTTCTTTATTAACTGCTAAGGGGGACAGCGATGCTGTGGAAAGTGGGAGTCATACCATTTTACAGGTATACATTTTAATGATCTCTTGCATAAAAAAACAAAACCAAACCAGCAGGTATATAAAACAAAACTTTCCTGGGTATTTAGATAATTTCTTCTTGGTCAGAGCTCCTGCCAGAAGCGGGAAGAAGTGCTCAATTCAGAATTTTTCCCCTCTGGTTAGGCTATTCCCGTAGCCCTGTTAATAAGTGACTTCTGATGTTGCGATATTAAAAAAAAAAAAAAAAAAGTCAAGAAGTGTTTTTCATTCTGTATCATTGATTTACTGATTTATTCCACACCTAAATTCTTAGAGTAGTTTATCAAGGGTACTTCTGCATCCTTCCTTGTACCTGACAAGGTGAATGCCAAATTCTGGACTTATATATTAACACTCATAATTATGGACAGCGATCATTATATGAAGATGAGCCATAATATTTAGGTTTTATGAATGCTTGATGTATTTTGAAAGATATGGAGTCGGATTCGCCTAATGTTTAAGCGATTGCTTAATAGTATATCAAGCATCCTTAGAAGCTCTATTAAGGTATGCTGCAGAGGGATGCCTGGGTGGCTCAGTTGGTGAAGCGTCTGGTTTTGCTCAGGTCATGATCTTGGGGTCCTGGGATCCAGCCCTGCATCAGACTTCCTGCTCAGCGACGAATCTGCTTCTCTTTCTCGTTCTCACTCTTTTTCAAATAAATAAAATCTTTTTTTAAAAAAAGATATGCTGGGCGCCTGGGTGGCTCAGTTGGTTAAGCGACTGCCTTCAATTCAGCTCAGGTCATGATCCTGGAGTCCCGGGATCGAGTCCCACATCGGGCTCTCTGCTCAGCAGGGAGTCTGCTTCTCCCTCTGACCCTCCTCCCTCTCATGCTCTCTGTCTCTCATTCTCTGTCTCGCAAATAAATAAAATCTAAAAATAAATAAATAAATAAATAAATAAATAAATAAATAAATAAATAAAAATAAAAAAAGATATGCTGCAGAATTTTTTGGTAATATCCAGAAGAGGTATGTTAGCATTGGTGGACAATCTGTCCTAGAGAAAGAAGCCACGGGGACAGGTTACCCCATTTAGCTTCACATGATCAATGAACAGTCTAGGTAACATACTGCCAAGTATTCCTTAAGTGATTCTCAAATTTTAAATTTAAACTCAGCAAATACTACTCATATGTTTCAGGTGGGTGATATATGCTCAGCTTGATATTCCATACATAAAGGGAACCTGGATGTTTTTAGGTCTCATAGCTGTGGGCACACATAAGGCCAAATTAGCCTTAATAGCTCTTAAGAGCCTCTCCTGGACTGCCCACAGGATGTCCTGCGCATGCCCAGTCCCCTCCACCGCTCTATCTGGGTGCCACTGGGCTCAGCAGTTCCCCATTGCAGCTCAGCATGGAGAGTCAGAGCTACTGGGAGGTCTGTGGTGGAGTGTGTATGTGGGGGGGTGGGAGGGGGAGGTCCTTCTGTCCGCGTGTCACACTTCATCACTTCAGCCTGGAGGCGACACAGTTTGGACCTGAGTCTCACAGTGGCTTTCATCAAAATAGACCCGTCAGCCGCATCCTGCACTGTCTCTCAAGTGTCAGACTGAGTTGGGGGGCCTGGGCAACACACGGCGTCCTCCGCCATGTACCTGGCTTTTCATGTCGCCATGGCTGTCTGTTCTCCAAAATTTGTCTCTTTCAGTCCAAGCCCCCAACCACATTGGACCTGAACTCATGCATAGAAATGGGAATCCCAAGATAGGGAGTTTGTGGCTCCACCAGTCTCAGCGTAAATTTTGCTACCGTTAGTATATTTTATTTTTAATGGATCATTTTGGATGATGGCCTGGGTATAGCGATGATTTGGGCTCAACAGGTACACAGACCCAGACATTTAATAAAAAAGCTTCTTTTGTGATTTTGTGGTTACCACGATATTGAACTCTTAAGAAATTTACGATGAATAAGTGGTGGTTGTAGGTACAGAGACCATCACAGAAAGTGAATAGGAATTTATAGACATCTGTGAAAGATCAAAACAACAAGCTCACCATGATGATTTGTCGGGGTGGTTCAGATATCGAAGAGACAGAGTGTTCAGTAATCAGTGACTTCTGCATGATATTTGCATAGAGAGAACTTTAAAAAGGTTACATTTCTTTTCTACTTTCATATTTACTTTGTGTTAAGGTTATAGGATCTCACTAGCAATGTTGCTGATGCTATTTTTATGAACTCCCAAACTCCATGTTTAAATGTAGCCGGATGGAAATTTTGAGCTACAGCAACAATAAATATATCTGACATCCTTGTGACTTTCAAGTTCTGCTATGCCTGAGAGTCAGTGAAGGCTGTTTTTTTGCCTTGAACTCTGAAGGAAGAAAGAAACTTTTGTTTATAAATTTCAGAGATTTTTGTCTTTGCACTTACCACGAAGTCAAATGCAGATATAATCCACTTTAAGCGCTTTTGGCAAAATTTCAAATATGCCGGTTTTTTGATAAGGGGAAAAAAAAAATCCCAACTTTTTGTTAACACAAGTCCTTTACTCTATGTTGCAGTATAGGACTTCTGTTGGTGATCTTGTGGACTTACGGAATACTGATCCTCTACAGGAAGTAAGAGGCAGATATGTAATCTGGGCCATCTTTCTGATCCATTTTAGTTATGTCTGATTCTAAATTGAGTTATATAGAATTTAACATAACAGGACCCTGTGTCTATATTCTTTATGCCTCCTTTCTAAAAATGTAAAATTTTATATGCCAATCTGAGTTAAATGATCTGAGGGCATTCAAAATCAAAGATTATTTGACTTGTGTTCCAGTGTGTTCTATATTGGACTACTTTATGAAGATATTTGGTAACAGAACAAGTGTGTGTGTGTTTGTGTGTGCATGTGCACATATTTTTTTTTAACTCACCATGCTCAGATGTGTGAATGTTAGACGGTAAGCACCCCAAAGGGCAGGTTTGGGTGGTGGTGTTCACTTTGTTAGCCCCATAACACCTGATGGAAGGCTCTTGAGAAATAAAATGCCAGTTTATAATTCTATAGACTTTATATTCCTGAAGATCCTTTGGTGACCTCTCTTACAACCAACCATCTGGTGAGATGGATCAGACAAGTCTTACAATCATTACTTCACAGATGATAAATCTGAGCTTCAGAGAGAGCTATTTGTGATTCTTTCCATGTCTTCTACTCCAATTTTTTCTTGAGTATGAGAGCTGGAACTTTACATTGAATGGGAGGAGCCTCACTATACAAGGGTGATGGGGGAAAGGGCATGTCTGAATGCATGAGGCAGGTTGATGATGGTTGATAGAAGCCTTCCTACAGAGCCACAGGACTTCTCCATCACCACCTGCACCTCACCTTGGAGCACTGAACTACATTCACAACCACCATGAGCAATGGTTGGCAATGAGGTGTCCAAATGGTTATGGGAATGCATCTCTGGCTTTTCCAGAAGTGGTCCCCAGGGTGCTTGCGGTGTGTACTAGTTTTTCCTGAAGCTTCAGGATCAGTGTTTGAATTCCTGGACCAATTTACCTAACTTCTACCTGGTCTCACTCATTACAGACTGAGTTATCTCTCAGATGGACAGGAAATTGTACTACAAATGGGTCAACAACAACAAACAGGACTGATTGGGCACATGCTACCTTGGATCTTTGGGTTACCTATATTTATCTAACAAAATGTTCTTACCTCTCAGAGTACTAGTGAGAGACTTAACATTTCACTAGGTCTTGGGTAGACTTCTGGGATGGACAATGTAACAATTTGGCTTGTCCCTTCCTAATTCGTTTCCATCCAATTCAACAAATAGTTTAGTGAGCACATATTACAACATGCCAGGCAGCTGTGCTGATACTGGGAATATGGAGGAAAGTGATACATGCACTGTTCTTGCCTTCATGGAATATATAAACTAGTGGGGAAAGATGGCAAGAAAGGAATGAAAGTCGGATTCGTGTGATGAAAAAAAGCAGTCCCATGAAATTGGTGTATTTTTCCAGGGAGGTAAGCATGCTGGAACTTTCTGGTTATTTCAGTTTAGATTGCCTGAACTTCTTAATGTGCTCACAGGTAAGCTCTGGTCTTAGTAGCTATAAAATGTTGTGAAAGTTCCACGACCTCTTTGGACTACAGTTCTGTCATTTGTGAAACATAGGGGTTGACTAGATGATTTTGTAACTCAACTCATCATGGTGGACATTGCATAATGTAAGGAAGTGTCAAATCACTATGTTGTACACCTGGAATGAATATAACATTGTATGTCATCTATGCTTCAGTTGAACCAAACAAACATAAATAAAAGTCTTTTCAGTGAAATGTTGAAAGCTCTTCCTTTAAGGTCAAGAACAAGACAAGGGTGCTCTCTCTCACCACTCTTGTTTACATAGTTCTGGAAGTCCTAGCCAGGGCAATTAGGCAAAAAACCAAAACAAAACAAAAAAAGAAAAACAAAAAACAAATACAAAACAAAAAAACAAAAGCAAAACAAAAAAACCCCACCCAAATCAGAAAGAGAAAAGAGAAAGAAAGAAAGAAAGGCATCCAAATTGGAAAGAAAAAAGTAGAATTGTGTCTGCTTGCAAGTGATATGATCTTATATGTAGAAAACCCTACAGACTCCACCAAAAACCTCTTAGAACTAATAAAAGAATTCAGTAAAGTTTCAGGATACAAAATCAATATACAGAAATCAGTTGTGTTTCTATACACTAACAACAACATATCTGAAAAATAAATGAAGAAAACAATTACATTTACAATGATACCAAAACCAAAAACAATAAAATACTTAGAAATAAACGTAACCAAGGAGGTGAAAGGTCTCTACCTGGAAAATTATAAGACTTTGATGAAAAAAATTGAAGAGGACAAATAAATGGAAAGATAGCCCATGCTTATGGGTTGGAAGAGTTAATATTATTAAAATGTCCACACTCACAAAGCTATCTATAGATTCAGTGCAATCCCTATCAAAATTCCAAAGGTATTTTTCACAGAAATAGAAAAAACAATCCTAAAATTCATATGGAACCACAAAACACACCAAATAGACAAAGCAATGTTGAGAAAGAAGAACCAAACTGGAGGCATCATATGTCCTGATTTCAAATGGTGTTACAAAGCTATTGTAATCACAACAGTATGGTAGTGGCATAAAAATAGACAGATAGACCAATGGAAATAAATGGAGAGCCCAGAAATAAACCCACACAAATACAGTTAACTACTGTATGACAAGGGAACCAAGAATACTCAATGGAGAAATGGTTGTCTCTTCAATAAGTCATGTTGGGAAAACTGGATAATTATATACAAAAGAATAACATTGGATCCTTATCTAACACCACTCATAAAAAATTAACTCAGAATGGACTAAAGATTTAAACATAAGACTCAAAACTGCACAACTCCTAGAAGAAACCATAGGGAAAAATCTCCTGGACATTGGTCTTGGCAATGATTTTTTGAATATGACACCAAAGGCACCAACAGCAAAAGCAACAATAAACAAGTGGGACTATTTTAAACTAAAGGTCTTCTGCACAGCAAAAGAAATAACAAAGTGAAAAGGCAACCTATGGAAGGGGAGAAAATATTTGCAAACCATATATCTGATGAGGAATTAATATCCAAAAATTTTAAGAAACTCATAAAGCTCAATAACAGAAAACCAAACAGTCATTTAAAAAACTAGCAAAAGACCCAAATTGACATTTTTCCAAAAAAGACGCACAAATGGCTGACAGGTACATTGAAATGTGCTAAATGTCACTAATCGTTAAGGAATGGAAATCAAAATCATAATGGCATCACCTCACACCTGTTAGAGGGGCTGTTATAAAAAAGATGAGATGACAAATGTTGGGGAGGAGGATGGAGAAGAGGGAACCCTCGTGCTCTGTTCGTGGAAATGTCAGTTGGCAGAAACACTGCAGAAAACAGTTTGGATGCTCCTCTAAAAAAAAAAAAAAATAGACTACCCTATGATCTGATGATCCCACCTCTGGGTATATTTCCAAAGGGAATGGAATCAGGATCTCAATGAGCTGTCTGCATTCCTGTGTTCAATACAGTATTATTCACAACAGCCAACAAAGGGAAATAACCTTAGTGTCTGTCTATGGATGAAGGAATAAAGAAGGTGTGATATATATATATATATATATATATATATATATATATATATATATATATTTCTGGGAATCTAATGTGCAAGAATGGAAATAATACAGTAGTATAAATATTACTTAGCCACCTGAAAGAAGGAAATCCTACCATGGGGATATCAAACACGGATGGACATTGAGGGCATTGTTTTAAGTGAAATAAGTCAGATGTGAAAAACAAACATCATATGATCTCATTTACACGTGGAAGCTAAAAAAGCTGAACTCATAGAGTCAGAGAGTTAGAATGGTGTTTACCAGGGGCTGGGGGCTGGGAGAAATGGGGTGATATCGGTCAAAGATACAAACTTCCAGTTATAATATGAACAATTTCTGGGCATCTAATGTACAACATGGTGACTACAGTTAACAACACTGTATTCTGCACTTGAGAGTTACTAAGAGTAGATATTAAATGTTCCCCTCCCCCTAAGCAAGGTAATTATGTGATGTGATGGGGAGGTGTTAACGAACCCTATTGTGTAATCATTTTGCCACATGCATGTGTATGAAATCATCATGTTGCACACCTTAAACTTACACAATGTTATATGTCAGTTTTACCTCAGTAAAGGTAAAGGGGCGGGAAGGCTGTTCAGTCCTAAGTATTTTTGTTGTATTGAACAATAGCTAACATCTATATTGCAATCGCTAACATCTATAAAAGGCTACGTATGTGCCAGGCACTGGCCAAGTGGCTTTTCTGGCATTGTTACATTTAAAAAGTAATTTTTGTGACTCTGCTATGTAAACCTGACTACCGTATCAAGAGGGGTGTTAGTAACCATCAAGGGAGCAGATGGCTTTGCCCAGATATCTTTCCAGATTTAGATATTTGAGATCCTTTGCTAGCGAACTTGCCTCACATATGGAAGCATCTATGTGCCGTTTATGTAATATTCATACCTAAACTCTTTGTTCATGGTGAAAAATGATCCATTTGATGCCTTGCGTAATTTAAAAGATCTCTCAAGACAAATAAGCAGTTTTCAAGGCAAAACGAAGTCCTTCGTCTGTTATAGCTATTTATTTAAATGCCCCATATCTTCCCCGTCTCCATCAAGTATCTCCTTTTGCGAAGTTGTTCGGTCTTTTTGGAATTCCTTTGTGTCATTTTCCGAAGTTATTGAACTTAATTACTGTGTGACTTACTAGGCAGACGTGGTCTTCGGCTACCTGCTAGGGATTAGGGCGCCCCCCTTTCAGTCGTGTGAGCGGGGGAATGAGCGATGCCCTTGCAACGGGCCAAAAGGCACACACTGGAAGAAAGAGGTGGGGTGTTCGATGGCCCCCTAACGTGGTAAATTAGTTAACTAACCATGATGATGATAATGACAATGACAACAGAAATGATGATGTAGAACGTGAGGATGGTAGAGGTGGTTGTGATTGTGGCCATTGTGGATGGAGCATCCCAGAAACTTGGTTTGCATAACTATCTTATTTAACGCTCACAACAACCAAGTGAATGTGGTGCTAATGTATCCATCGAGAGAGGATGAAACTGAGCCTCAGCATTTGTATCCACCTGTTGTAGATCACACTGGCAGTAACCAGACAAGCTGGGATTTAAACCCAGTTCAATCTAATTCCAGATCTTTGGCTTTTAGTGACTCTACGGTACTAATTGAAGACCTTGGCACCAGGATTCCTTTCTAAGAGACTGAGGTGAGTCTCCATTATGATTTAAATGGAGTTATTATTTATTATTGAAATATTATCAATCAATAAATAGGAAATTCTCCCGAAGTCAATCGGAGAAAGTAATGTTATGTAAATGTCACAAACGTTTAGCAGGTGAGTGTTCAGTCTGTGTGTGGGAAGGCAGCACGATGCAGGGGAAAGAACCTGGGTGTGACGTTGGCTTGGCCAGGACCTGGCCCCACATGGCCAGCTGTGTGATCGTGGCAAGTCACTTACCCTCTCTGAGCCTCAGTTTCTTTAGCTATAAGGTGAGGCTAAAAATAGCCACCTTAAAGGACTGCTGGAAACTTTGGAGATCATAAATGACAAATCTGTACAGTGCCTGGCAAGGTAAGAAGTGATATCATTTTAGTTTCCTGCTTACCCACCACCAGTTCCAATCAAGCTTTTGGGATAAAACTCTAACTCCTTAACTCAGCCTAAAGGCCCTGCCTGATTTAATCCCTGCCTGTAACCAGCCTTATCTCTGGACATTCTCCTTCTCACTGGGCTCAGATGGGCCAAGCCCATTACGCTTCCACTCTAGGACCTTTGTATATGCTCTGTCCTTGGTTGCAAATTGTCTTTCATCTTTTTATTAACTCACTACTCTTTCTTATCTTTTAGGTCTTGGCTCAAATATCACTTCCCCAGGGAAATCTTCCCTGAACCCTAGAAAACATCAGGCCCCCTCTTACATAATCCCTGAGCTCCTTCTTATTTGGGGTACTCCTCACAGTGGTAATTAAGTACTTAAGTGAGTACTCGATAAGGATTCATTGAATGAATGAAAAAAAGAATAAATGAATTACCGAATAAAGGATTGCCTTATTTCAAAGATTCCCCTTCGTGTTTCCTGACCTGTTTTTATTAAAAGAAGACCATAGGATGTGAGCCATGGAGACTTCTAGCAAAAGCACAGGTTTGTGCCCAAAGTGGCATCCTTTTCACTCTTGATAGGAACAAGACTTCCCTGGGGACCATCTGTTTCCTGTGGCACGGGAGGCAACCTCGCGGACCAAATAAACTGCCTTGGGTCTGACCAGGGTGATACCCTGGATGAAAGAAACATAGCACCTCTCTGAAACAGATGCTTCAGTTTATGATGGAAACAGAGGAGCCTGCAGGTGCGGGCTGGGCTGATACGGGCTCTGTGGAGAATCATTAGAGCCTCCTCCGAGATGCGGATTGACTCTGTGTTTAATCAGCCACAGGCAGAAGAAATGGCTTCATTTCAGCTCGATGAGAGCCAGATCACAAAAGGAAGATAGATGGCAAATCTGGTTCATCACTACAAGCATATTGTCTTAATTTGAAGGAACAGCCTAGCACCCATGCAAGTCCAGGAGGAGAGTGCAATATGGCCAGCATCGAGGGCCAGCTAACTCAACTCCCAGTGCACCCCTTAAGGAAAAGCTCTCATTGGTTTCTTAATTAACATTTTAAGGCAAGTGAGAACCGTAAGACACATTCCTCAGTCACTTGAGAAATTCCCCCGCTTGGAACTCAAGACGCTTGAAGGAAGGACTCTTCTTCCCTGAAATGTCTGAATCTCTACTTCTACAAAAGTACAGCGGCCAAAGAAGGAATGGCCATTTGCTGGCTGTTTGTAATACACGGTCGTCTGTGCAGTTCATCTGGAAATAGATTCGAATAGAAACAGTGCCGTGTCTCGGCACGTGGATATCTGCTGGTCACTTGTGGGCTCTTGTTTCCAGGGGCTCAGTCCTCTGTTTGCCTTTGGTCCTCCAGAGCTCCCGCTGGGGAGATGTGGAAAATGGATATTCTGTTCAGGCGCAGTTAGCTTGGCGATGGCCTGAAAATGCCAGAGAAGGGATGTTTAAGCTCGTGCGGGAAGAATCACACGTATCTGAACTCTGCGTCCTTGCCAAACCCCTCCCATTTGAAATGAAAGCAGATAATGAGCAGTTGGGGTACTTACAAACAAGTGGATGTTTTAGAATCATTTGGTATGTGTCACATCCATGTTTTCATTCTCTCCCCTGAGCCTGAGCACAAAGAGATTTTACAGCCCTCCCCACCGCAATGACTATTTTCCAGATGTTCTGAAACAACATCAAGTGACCCAGTTTACCCCTGAGAGGTTTATAAAGGTGCATTTATGGAGAGCCCGGCTGAGCGAGGCTGAGATGTTCGCTCAGCAGCTTAGTCTGAGATAATCTCCCATGAACGTCGTATCAAATCTTACTTTACCTAAGGCACACTGAGTATGGTTTTTAGCAAAAGATATGCTAAGTACTCCCAAAGTGAAGAAGAAACTTAAGAAGCTTAACAATGGATGTAGAAATATTATCATCAGCTATCGGGGTAATAGTATCCAGTCGTTCTTCACCTACAGGCACGGATTTGGGCTTAGGCAGATGAGGACAGCACAGAAGTGAGTGGTCTCAGTGCATTTAAATATCAGCAAGACGAGGCGAAGGACCTTGTTAGCATAAAACCTGAACACATGTCATTTGCTTTCTGTGCTGCATGGGATGAAAGGAAAATCACAATTGCAGCCATGGAAGGAAGCGTGCTGGGGACTTTCTGCAGATCACTGAAACAAGAGAAGTCATCCTTTATGGACAGGAGATCGTTTCATTCTTTTGCACATGGGCAGCGAGCACCAGAGCAGTCCTTGGGATCAGAACCCAACTCTTTATCTACATAGTGGAGGCGAGCCATTTCCTGAGGGCAAACAATATGCAGTCTTATGTGCAGTCCTACGAGAAGAGCCACCCATTCCTTCCAAACACGGGCATCCGGCGACGTGTCAAAATCTGGCGAGGAGGTGGGATCATTCTTCCCTAGCACATCTGCTGTGTGTAGCTGACGTTCAGTGGGACCGGTCCCCTCCCCAACCTCCAAAATAAGTGACATGCCAAGACCTTGATGTGAAAAGTACTTAATGTTCTATAGTATGTCAGTCGCCCAGTGGCTGAGGTGCAAAATGAACAACCTTCCCGGCATGACTTCTGTTATCACTGGCACCGAACCCAGTGCAGTCATCCCGTTGAGGTCCTTTACACATGAAAGGGAAAGTGAGCACGTGTAAGAGGCTCCTACTCCCGGCCTGTCCCAGAATGCCTGCTGTTCGCAGCCATTCACACTGCAGCCCTGGACATGCCACCAGCGAACAGGTGATGGTCCCTTCACTGAGTTCAGAAGTGGATGCCCCTTCACCTACTGAAAAGCTGCGGGGCGCCAGGGTGGATCAGTCGTTAAGCGTCTGCCTTCGGCTCGGGTCATGATCCCAGGGTCCTGGGATCGAGCCCCGCATCGGGCTCCCTGTTCCGCGGGAAGCCTGCTTCTCCCTCTCCCACTCCCTTGCTCGTGTTCCCTCTCTTGCCATGTCTCTCTCTGTCAAATAAATAAAATCTCAGAAAAAAAAGAAAAAAGAAAAGAAAAGAAAAGCTGGGAAGTCTTGGCCAGCATGTGACATGTTTGTCTGGCACAAACCCTGGTAAGGAAGCCGAATTCCCACTTTTGTGCGGACATGGATGCCTCCTCCAGATAAGACAGACTGCTCTTTGTTTTGGAAACCTGCGGTGTGGAACGTTAAAGACCCATCCTTTTGAGTCACTTGGCATGGTTGGCGCTTTTTGACTTCTGCAACTGATCTGCCCACAGTTAGAAACATCGGTTACCTTACCCTTATCTTAGCATCCTTAAGTGTCTGTGTTGTTCCTGGTCATCAAATTAGCTGCTTCCTCTCATTTCACATCCACTGACAGTTTTGGGTGGTTTGAGTTGAGTGGGGTGGACAAGGGGAAATTGGCGATTTCCTCTGCCTCTAGTAGAGTTAATCTCTCATCCAGATACTGCTAAAACATCTCTCTCAACAGCACTCTTTATTCCTAGTTTAGCAGCATCACCATAGAGAACAAATTTGTTCTTTACAATGCTCCGACTCAAAGTCCAAATGATAGATGGTTTCCTGATCCTGAAGAAGACACTTAAGCACTTGTATTTTTTTCAACCACTTCTTCCAGTTTGAACAAGACAGTTGATTTCTCATGTTAGTATGGGGCAAGCAGGGTATGTGTATGCAAACAAAAATGTCTGGCATCCATTCAAGAGTTGGGTGAAAATAAGGACCCAGAAAGAACGTTGCCAGCCAGAAATACTACTTTCTTGTGTCCACTATTCCATATCTGGGGGTTCCCTCCTGTCTGCACACATTTCCTCTGTTCTTAAAAGTCCTGTCTGGGTCTGCGGAGAGAACAAACTTCTTACCATGGATCTTTGAATGTTTTCTTAGTCTCCCTACCCCGGTAGGCCCAATAAAGGACACTTCTAGTTCTTAATCTTTGCTTTCTTTTGCATCAACCCCTCCCCTCCTGGACACCCCCACCTTTTGTGCCCTTAGTAAAACATTGGTCTCGACTAATTTTTTGTTCTGTGTACTACATCAGAACTGCTAAAATGTCACTTCCGTGACAATTCTTTCCACGAGGAAACATTTGCAAAAGCATCTTCAAAAAGGAGTCCTCCTTCCTTACTCCAACAAAAATATAGCGAAGTTTGCATATGTGTTTCTAGGATCCCTTTTCCTTCATAAAAGTCATTTTTCTTCTTCCTTCCTGATCAGCAGGGAGAGGTATCTACGCCCATATTCTCTTCCCAAGGGTGAAGTGGTATATATTTTGCTGTGTGTACTTGGCCCACAGAGGCTCAAAGGGACTAGCATACATTTGGGCATAGTAGTGATTTTCATAATTTTGTGACAAGTTTTCCAACCGGCAGGTCTCTGGGGGACCTGAGACCTGCTCCTTCCACCGGTGCCTCTCAAGGGAGCAATGAGAATCAGAAGCCAGTGGGGCTTCCCTCTTACGTTCGCAGAATGTGCTGAGAGTCCGCGTGTCCAGAATTCTCCCTGATAAGGAACTTTCCTCAAGGCTGAGCCATATGAAGTCTAAAGAGAAATCACTGCCACTTAGGAAACTGCTCCCCGCTTTCTTCTGCACTGCCTGCCTGTGAGCATCATCTGGGGGTAAAGTGTTATGAGAAAATGTATGCCTCAGAGAAACAGCTGTGTATTGCCACGGTCACTAACTTTTGGAAGATGTTAAAGGAAAGTATTCATTTCAAGCCAGTCACTTCAGCTACAGCGTCCCCTTTCATGTTTCAATATCATGATGTCTCCTTTTGGTCCTGTAAGTGTTACCTGGTTTCTCTCAAGAAGCGGGGGAAACCGGGACCCATCACTTATGGCCCCTATGAAGAGGGTTGGCTGGACACGTGGACAACATGTCAATCATTATTTCTGGTGGGGCCTTCGTAGCAGAGAAATCGCCTGGGTAGCATGGCTTATTTTAACAGAAGACAGATATGCCTGACCTGGGTTTTATGACAGATGTCAAATATATTGAAGTGTGTTGTGAGGCAGATCACCTTATTGGCAAAGAAATGAAAGACCACCAGGAAGACGGATGGGAAGCCTTCCTCAAGGGGTTTCCTGTCTCTTTGCGCAGGTATGGCAGTGAACCTGAAGAGGGGCCGACTGGCAGGCACGAGGAGAGACGTCAGTGAGACTCTGAACTTGCACCTGCCCGTGAGACTTGGAAACAAGAGTCCCTGCCTCCTGGAGTGACGTCGGGACAGTGAGGAGCAGGTGGGGGACGAGGGTGGGCACTACAGCAATATGAGGGAGGCCCCCCTGAGAGCGAGCACCTCCTTACATGCAACACCCAAGGTGCCTCCCAGACCTGCTCAAAAAATCTTGGTTCTCCAGCCTTCCCTCTGGAGTTTAGTTCAACCAAGATTTCTGGAGAGCGTACTATGTACCAAGCGTTGCGCCGGGCATTGGACATTAGTGCTGAAAAACACACGTTCCAATCAGACCTCCCCACCTTCGTTCTTCTGGGTCCTTCTGCCTGGGCGAGGTCACTTATTAGCTGCTGGGTGGTTGGGGAGGAGGGAAGTTGACTCACTTCTCTGAGCCTTGTTTTCCTCATCTGGAAAACGAGCTTCATAGAGTTAAGAGAATTGAACGTAACAGCGTCTGTATGTTTGCCTCCAGGACTAGATATAGAAACTATAAAGGGGAGGTGATGGCCAATCCACTGTTTACCTCTGATCCATAAAGACTGCTTTTGGGGTAATTTATATCACCTGCCACTAAATTAACTGCTCTTAGATCACAACCTTCCCATATGCCTAAGCCCAGAGCTCCCTTAATCAAAAATGGTAATCAGAAAACTGTGCCCTTCGGGACAGATGAATGACAAAAAAGGACACCTCTCCTCCACGTGGGTGTATCAAGCGCCAGGGCCTGGGCTCAGTTGGTGGAAGCTGGATCTCACTTTGCACAGTCCTGGGCACAATGTGCGAGCTGGGTAAGGGTTTTCAACTCAATTTATTACAGCCATTGCTGTGCAGAGAATGACAGCCTTCTATTTTTCAAAGAGGCCACTTGAGTCATTGGCAAGACACCATGGATACGTTGTAGATAAAATGTAAAAAGTCACCACAACAGTATTCTCTCCTCCTCCTTTTTTTTTTTTTTTAGATTTATTTATTTATTTTAGAGAGAGAATGAGAGAGCATGAGTAACAGGGTCAGACGAAGAGGGAAAGAGCATCTCAAGCAGACTCTGCACTGAGCACAGAGCCCAGTGTGGGACTTGCCACCAGGCTCCATCTCCTGACCCTGAGATCATGACCTGAGCTGAAACCAAGAGTCCAATGCCTAACCCACTGCACCCAGAGCCCCTCCTCCTGTCCTTTTAAAACATTTCTTCTTCAGAGTCTGTTGTTGAGAAAGAATACAGTATTTCATTCCTTCTGGTTTTACTGGACATAAACTGTTATAGGTGTTTTTGTGGTGACCATGAACTATGGGGTATTAACAGTAGCATGGATTAGGGAAAAGCATGGAGAAATAGTAACACAGATTATTAAGGAAGGAGATGTATGTATTTACACACATGGGACTCCCCACCATTGGGTAAGGTGGATGAAATAGAGACATTGAGAGTGATTTGCGGGGAAAGTTAGTTGTGATATAGAGTATTTGTTGGTTTAACTACTTTTCTAGTTGCTAATTCTGTAAAGATAGTTTGGATGCTAAAAGTAAAATCCATAATAGATGGAGGAACTGCACAGTCCCTGCTGAGCAGGGAGCCCGATGCGGGACTTGATCCCAGGACCCTAGGATCATGACCTGAGCCGAAGGCAGACACTTCACTGACTGAGCCACCCAGTGTCCCTTCTGTTCCGCATTTTTATTTTGTCCCATTTTCTAGAGATACCGAGAAGAGCAATCTTAAGAAAGTAGATCTTGTTCATTTCCCACGTTTTCCCCTTAGTCCCCTGGGCTTTTGACTAAGACCGCCTACGAAGAGGAGATGCTCTCAGAGGGGAAGTGGGACGGGGACCGTTTTCATGGGTGTCATCCTCCAAACCAGCTGCCAAGGTGGTTCCATGCTTTCTCTATGGAGCAGAAAATGCGAGACCCCCCTAGAAGGAAAAAGCAGGATCTAGTTCATGTAAAAGACAGGAACATGGTTAAAAACTGAACTGAACCAGGAATTGATCTGTATGTGAGGCGCTTACCTTTAGGGAGGTAAGGGCAGATCTGCGGCTCCTCAGGAGAGAGGGGAGTCGCTGTTGATGTCTATCTCTGAGGTGGGCTTGAAGTATCAAAGGAGAAATGAGTGTTTTCAGTTTGAATCTAGAAAACGCAGCATCTGTCATGGAAAGGAGGAGCAAATGTCTTTTCAACTGCAAGAGTATTCCACCAACTCATACTTTCCTTGCCTTTATTCGGATACCCCTTCCCTCTGCTCTTTTTATTTCCTTCTGACTCTGTATTAAATTCATTACGTGCTCTTGAGGGAGAGAGGTCAAATCGAGGTGTAAGATGCTATGAATAAAAAAAAAAAAAATGGGGAGGGGGTAGGAATTCACCGTTGCATCATTGCACTAAACGGCAGCTCATCTCAAGGGCTTGGTCCCCTTTCAGTGAAAAATACACCCTTCTCCTCCAGGAAGCTCCAAGTCTCAGAGGCCTTTATTAACTTGGTCTTTGGGAATAGTGTTTTAATTTTTTTCCGTAATCATCATGCAAATTGATCATGATAGTCTCTGGAAAGCAAACGGAGTGAACCAATGGTCTCATTAACTCCAAGGCTGGAAGGGCTCATGCTCGTGAGGGCTGGTGTCCTTACACACAGCGGCTCAGGTCTTCTTTGTGTGTGACTTGGTCCAGCAAGCTGTGGCTTGTTCTAGCTTGTTTAAATGGCCTCATGCATCTGACTCCTTCACAAAACAATGGGAAATCACTTGAAAGGTCTCAACCTTATGAAAGAAACATTTGTGTCCTGCGAGATTCCAACCAGAATTTCTAACTCTCCAATGACAGAACCAGACCATTGATGCACGATGCACGTGCTCTATCCAGGCCTCACCTTAAAGACACTGGGGTCTCGAATTGCTAAACTTTGTGCTATAAATTGAGTCAGCACTAAAATGTGTGGCTCAGAGGCATAATTCTGCATGTTGTTCTGCCGAATGAGGAGGGCTTTTTTAAAGAGTGTGCTTTGATTTTAATTTAACAGGGAGAGTGGCAGAGACAAATAGATCTGTCCAAAATATACTTAGTAACAGATTTTTGAGTTGAATTATTAATTTCATGTAAGCGGTTCCTCTTTTTATTTTTAGAAACTGTAAAGTTCGGGAGAAACAGAATCAAATGTAATACACTTTTACGGATGGCCCTGCTATGTGCCAAGCAAGGTGTCACATCGTTTCAAATGCTGCCTCATTTATCCTCACCTGACAGATGAGAATAAGGCTGTGGCAAGGGGTGCAATAGCTCGCCCAGCTGGAAAGTGGCAGAGTCATTTGCTGATCTGCCTCATTCTTGAAAAGGCTTTGACGCAACTCTTTGGAAATGAACTTCTTCAGAGCCATGTAGAGCTAAACTGCTTCCTCAGCGCATCCTGTCCCAAAAGTGAGTAGTAAGAAAGTTGCTGTAATTCTTGGAGCTGTGGGTACCAGATACTTCTGGCTGAGGACATGCCCTCAGTGGGTGTCCAGCATTTTGCCTTGTGCCCACCAGTGCCTTGCACTGGTTAGTTGTATCTGGGGCTGAAAAAGTCTCTCTCTTCCTCTTTGGGGAAAAGTGTCCCCTTCTAGTGAGGTACAGATGCAGTAGGTGCTCAGGCAGTGGGGGGCGGGGAGGAATACACATACGCTAGCTGGATTAGCTGACCGAAGCTAGACGCTTGAGTTAGAGCTGGGCTTTAGGGTACACCTCCCATGGGAAAATCCCTTTATCTCAGCTGTAACCCCTCCTGGTTGCAGGTTCTTTAAAGTCGATTGGACCTCTCTTGAGAAATTTGATAACAAATATGCATTGACACCTACTCTCTGTAAGGTATTGAATTGGAAGACAATGAAATATACCTTCAATCAACATTTGTTGAGTTTCCACGATATGCTAGAAACTGTGCTAGGTACGTCAGATACAAATATAAAAGGGCCTAATAACCTTGTAGGGGAAGGTGGAACTGTGAATGAACGCATGCAGTTTTAGAAGGATGATCCGCAGCAGAGCAACACAAAGGAGTGACTTGAGGAATGCTTTGGAGAGGTGGTAACGTTTATTTGAGCTCGGCCTTGAAGTTATTAGGAAGAGTTCTTCAGATTGAAAAATTGAGGAAAATACATTCTGTTTTGAAGGAGCTTCATGTTTACCTTGACAAAGTGAATATGTTATCGCCTTGGAAAGAGCCATGAACATGGGGTGACTAGTTGAGGTAGGTGGTGGATAATGGAGGTGAACTGGCACTATGGTTAATTTATCTGGTGGGATGGTCTTTTCTCAAGCTATGCTGAGAGGAATGCTGGTTCCTTGAGATGTTAATTGGTATTGTCTGGGAAAACAATACCAATTAAAATAAATAAATGCATTTTCATAAGATGTAGGGAACACTGGGTTAAGCTGTTGGATGGGGTTCTTTCGTGTAGGACTTCTCAGGGTCTTTACTAGGTTACTCTGCATTATAAATTTCCAAGGGCCTGCCTTAAAGCTATTTGTCTTTTCCTATTCACAGTGCTTTCAGGGTTCCCTGAGCCTCGCAGTGGAAAATACTTCTTTAAGGTAGGGGCAGCTGTCTGCAGTCTTTAAGAAGTGAATGGCTTCTATTTCAGAAAGAAACTTCGGGCACCTGGGAGGAAGAAAGCCCGTTGTGACAGACTGGACACAAGGTGACCTGTAACCGAGCTGTGAAAATCTTCTGGGCAAAAGAAAATAAGGGTCAGAATTAAGGCACTGAAGATGTAAAGGAGGAAATGGAATGGAAAAATAACTGGCAGGGAGAATGAATACTCTGTGACCATAAGGGGGTGAATGCAGAAAGTATTTGTGGGTAACTCCCTGGGGTCTAGTTGGGAAGCTCAGCAAAGAAGAGAAATTTTGAGTAAAGATGAAAAAGTTAATTTGGGATGTGATAGAATTGTGGTGTCTTTAAGACCTACGAATCGAGTTGGTCAACTCATCCAACAGTTGGAGATACTAATCTGTAGCTCAAGGTATATATGGGTATAATTTTATCTTTCTATGAGGCTTCAGATGACTCTTGATTATCTAGCAGTGTCTTAGGGGTCAGTATACTTCACATTGTGTTGCTTGACCATAAATGTATAGAAATGCAGGTTGTAGAGAGCTATGTTGAATAGAAAGCTGAATACAAACCATTAACTATATATACTAACATGTACCTTGCCCAGAAACAGTGCACAGGGAAAAGCAAGCAAACAAACAAACAAAAAATATATATATATATATAAAATAAATAAGTAAAGAAAGAAAAAGAAAGACACGACCCTTGCTCAAGGAGCTTATTATCTTAAGCCTACAGAAGATATGACAAGTGGTCAGATTACCTGTGCTAGGATTCTGGACCTTGCATTTGCTATATGACCTTGGGCAAGTTAGGTGACTTTGTAGAGCTTGGATTCTCTCATTTGTAAAATCGTATTTGTAGAATATTAGCATCTTCCTCATTAAGGAGTTATAAGTATTAGCCAAACAAAAATTGATTTCCTGTATTTTGAATGTATAAAATAATCTTTTTTTAGGAAATAATGTATGCATTGTGATCTATTTAATAAATTTCACTATTGCTTTATTTGATTTCCAGTTAATGCCAAATAATAACCTATCTATTTGAGTTGCAAAAATCAAGCTGGTTTGAATTAAAGAAGTGTGAAAAATTCTTGGGTTGGCAAAATACGTAACACTTTCATCAACTAAAAGTAGGTAAAATGTGTTAAAAATAATGAAAAGTCCTCACTTTAATTGAACCGGCTTTTTCATGAGCCTATATTTTTATGAAGCTTAATGAAACAAAAATTGAAATGTGCCCATTATGAAATCTGTGTTAATTGTTTTTATTTCCATAAAGTTCACATGATTACAAAAAGTTTTGCAGTGATGCCAGCTAGAAATGCACAGTACCTGCCTTTCATTTTCTCTGGATTTATTTTTGGTAATAAGGACAAATATTCATTTTGGCAAACAGCATTTGCTAAATTGAAAACTTCCTTTAAACACACTAGAAACTTTTGACCTAAGATTGCCAAAATTGCAGGGTATTTTTGTCAGTCTGACAAAACTTTCTTTGTTCTTCCTCGCTTCATCAAGAACAAGACTGTTTCTCCACTTACTGTTATTCCAATACGATCACAATCTTAAATATCTTTGGGCTAGAAGGCACTGCAATATTAATTAAAAATATAGTCTAATTATTTACCCTCGTTGGTTCCTACAAACCTCTACAGTATAATCAGTGGACTCCCTTAAGGGGTTTCACGGTATTTGGGAGTGAAATAGGGAGGTTTGTGACTCACACTGGCTCACGAGTGTAATTAAGTAGAACCTACAATTCGCCTATAGGTCACCGGATCAAATGTAACCTATCTGGGCAATGTCCAAAGGCAGGTGATGATGTTGACTGACCACTGCTGAGCAGCATGCGTGAGTGGAAGTTTGATTTTACTTCCAGGCATCTCGGAGAACATTCCGGGGGTTTCTGGAGACAAAGGGAAAGCAAGAGGGTGGCCAAATAGGTCATTTTAGACAGTTCTCAGGACAAAACTCCATAAAGCCACCCGAGAACGGCTCAGCAGGCTGACTGGCATTCTGTGACAATCTCTCCCTACTTCTGGCCTAAGTGCTAGCCTAGAGATGCAGAGAAATATTTTCTAGCTGTGAGAGGTGGGGTGTGAGTGCTCTTTGGTGCCTGGGGCTGAATCATCAGGGCAGAATGCCTTCTGGAAGCATCGCAGAGAGATGTTTCTAGGCCCAGCAGGGTGGTCAGATCTGTGTGTAAAACCCTATATCCTTGGGCTTACCTGGCATTTTTTTTTTTAAAGATTTTATTTATTTATTGGAGAGAGAGAGAGTGAGAGAGAGCATGAGAGGGGAAAGGGTCAGAGGGAGAAGCAGACTCCCCACCGAGCAGGGAGCCTGACATGGGACTCGATCCTGGGACTTCAGGATCATGACCTGAGCCGAAGGCAGTCGCTTAACCAACTGAGCCACCCAGGCACCTCTTACCTGGCATTTTTAAAAAAGATTTTATTTATTTATTTGAGAGAGAGAGAGAGAGAGAGCATGAGCAGGGGGGAAGGGTAGAGGGAGAGGGAGAAGCAGACTCCCCATCGAGCAGGGAGCCGGATGCTGGACTTGATCCCAGGACCCTGGAATCATGACCTGAGCCGAAAGCAGGTGCTTAATCGACTGAGCCACCCAGGTGCCCTTATCTGGCATTTTTTAATAAGGAAAAAGTTTCTTCCAGAAGGGGACTCAAAGCTTTCATTGGTATCCACAAATATGTCTCAGAAAGAGTAGTAGTAACAAAACTGACTTCATGGCATGAAGTGTCCAAATGTCACCCCACCCCTGTGCTTTAAAATTCGAATCGGCGTCTAGGAGCCCTACACAAATCGAAACATCAAATTGGCTGGGCTGAGGAGGAGGTGAACAGCATGACCAACCGCACAAAGTGGTAAAAGAGCTTGGGCAACGGGAAACGGTAGTAAAAAGAAAATAATATTTGATTTTAGACATTGAAACTCACATTGAGAGACAATGTGGATGATGAGAAGAAAAATCTAGTTTGGGCTAAATCTGGAAGTCTTTGAGTATCTCGAATATTCTTTTGGAATGTGGAAAACAAATGGTGTGGTTTAACCTCCATACAGTGACTTGATAAGGAGCGTCTCTATCCCCCACCCCGGAATCTGAAGTGGGGGGCAGGTATATGTGGTGACTTCCCTGATGGGAAATTCCCCCTGAAATTTTGGCCAAGGAGAGGCAAGAATGCAGAGTAGAAACGTGCTCTGCTTCAAAATTCAACAGGTGTTAGCAGTCAGGAAGGTAAACCAAGACGTTAGAGGTGTATGCGCGGAAGATGGTAGATGATGACTCCTGTGGGGTGATCTGTGAATAGGCAAAAGGATAAAGCAACCAGGGATTGCAGTGTTTGGGTTTCTGCCTGCAGAAAAATGACAAATCGAATCCTTGCCAGCTGGAGACTGACTCACAGAAATATGAGAGGTCATGTGAGATATAAAGTCAAACAGAAAGAGTTATATGGACACTCAAAAGGTTTTATTTTATAATGCGTTAAGCTTGCTATTGGGGGATTGGTCTGGAAGTTGGTTGAATCTGCCAGAAAGTGTTCCAAAATGCATCACATCTGTTCCAGTGGATAAGCTGTTCCTCCATCCACTCACTCAACAATATTTATGGAGGTCCTACTATGTGCTGGTCACTGGGATAAGGAAAAGCAGCCACGTTCCTGACCTCACAGGGCTGACAGTCAAATGATGTGTCCGAGGAGGGATGGCCCTTGCTGTCCCATTGGGAATGTGGGCAAAGGGGAGACCAATATGAGGTGTGGCGGAGAGGTGGACACGCCCTTGTAGACGAGGGCAGTATTTTATTTTGAATATTAAGAGAAACGAGGAGCCATGGTAGGGTTTTAAAGGAATAATATGATCAGATTAGCTTCCAGTGGTTCTCTCTCAACCTCCAACAGCGTTCTCCAGATGCCCCATTTCTCCCTACTGCCCATGGCCTTGGGTTTTCGAACAACCTCCGGAAATTGATGAGTGCACAAGAACAGTGGTGACAAGAAACTGGAGTGATGGGAATGGACGAAGAGTCTTTTCTTGAGTTTGGACCCTCATGACCTCACCACTGGACCACACAGTCATTCTCTTTGTCCTGGGTCTGATGCTTTCCTCTCCTTCCACACCAGTCTTCTCTAACAATTGCTCATATCATGTCCCTGCCTGGAAGCCTTCACCAGCTCCCTATGCTACAACTACAGACCTGCTTAACACAGCAACGAGGCCCTCCGTGGAATGGTGCCTGTCAGTCTTCCCAGTGCTGTTACCCATGATGTTTGCACAGTGAAACTTCCCAAACAGTTTCCACAGAATGCCCAGTTCAGTGAGATGTTAATCAGTGCTCTGTAGAAAAATGAGGAGAGGGTTCCACTAGTCAAATAAATTGGTAAAACAAATCCAGCATTATAACACCATCTTGTCCTTGAGATTCATAATGCAATTAACCTTACTCAAGGCTCTGATAAGTCCTGCAAAATTTCATTTAACTTAGCATTTCTCAAGCACAATTAACATCAAACCCTTTTCTGTGCATAACAACCATGGTCACCATGTTGAAAAGTTTGGGCAACACACCTCTGGCTAAACTTCTCACTTTTGCCCAGTTGGTCTATTTAACCCCAAATATGTCTTTTGAATTTCTAGCATGGCTTTCCTTATGCAGTTTCTCCTTTTGCAAAACTCTTCATTTTCTTCTCCTTCTAAGCATATCCAACTCCAATGTCACCTCCTTCGTGAAGCTCACCATGATAATCCCAACCCAGATCGATGTTGCTCTTTTCCTCACTTTCAAAGCACTTTTAAGCTTTAATACCATGTGGTATTTATTTACTGCCTCATATTGTTCCCTTTTATGCTTACGGTGTTACTCTTGACAGCCACAAAATTAGCATAGAAGTCTCTTTAAAGGACGCATGGTCTACTTTTTACATCGAAAGGCAAAATTATAAAGAACATGGGCATTGGAATAAAACGGTCATGCCAGTCACATTTCAGTTAGCCAGCTGCATGACGGTGGGCCAGTTACCCAGACTCTGTAAGTCTCAGTTTTCTCATCTGTAAATTAGGGATAATAGACTCTGTTCCTGTCGGAGATGTTGTGAAGATTGAATGAGATCAGGCAGAATATCTGACATACTGTAAACAGTCAATACATTTCAGCTACTATTGCTATAATCACCATCACTATCATCATTTACTACTGCAAACACAGTTCTCCCTTTGTTTGTTACAGTGATGATACCTGTCCAGAGTTCCAGGCCGTCAACATTCCTGAATTTTCTGATATTTGGCATCCAAACAGGCTGCCTCTCTCTTTGTGAAGGCAGAGAGAGGTATATTATGTGTACCCATTGCCTAGCAAGAATGGCCTTCCCCCAGGAGATGGAAGCCCTGTGGCTCTAACAGCCAGGTTCCCTGGATTTTCTGGTCCACCCAGATCTTAATAGTAAATCCCATCAGCAAACAAGGAATTAGTCCAATGTATGCGATTTCTGCTTCGATGCAAATGTTGTGCATGTGTGAAGAGGTGTTTGGCCCTTGCCTGGGACTGACTCACCTGCCTGGTCTATGCAGCCCCAACATCGGGCACCTACAGCTGCCAGTCAGTGGCTGGGTAGAACCAGCACTCATTTGCTTTAGGTGAGGTTTCTCTTGAATCTTGACATGTGATTGTCTATGATGTGATAGTTCAGCAAAATAAAATGTCAAGGGACCTTTTATGTTTTCCGTAGTAAACACACGTGAATTAAGAACAAGGAGCAATATATATGTGCGTATATACTTGTCATTCACGAAATGTTTACTGAGCACCTACTAGGTGCTGGGCACAGTTACAGGCCGTTGTGATACAATAGTAAAAAAGCGCCAGACATCTCTATCATAATGGAGCTCAAAGCTTGCCAGGAAGGCAGAAAACAAGTCAACAAATGAATCTATAATACCCTGAGTGGTGCTATGTGCTATAAGAAAATCGCAGTAGGGTGAGGGGACAGAGAATTGGGGAGGTCAGGGAAGCCCTCTATGTCAAGATGAAATTTAAGGGGTGCCTGGGTAGCTCAGTTAGTTGAGTGACCGACTCTTCGTTTTGGCTCAGGTCATGATCCCAGGGTCCTGGGGTTGAGCCCTACATCAGGCTCTGCGCTTACTGGGGAGTCTGCTTCTCCCTCCCCCCACTTGTGCTCTCTCTCTCTCTCAAATAAGTAAATAAATAAATAAAATCTTTAAAAAAAAAAGATGAAATTCAAGCAAAGGTAGGAAGGAAATGTGAGAAACCCACAGGCTGAAGGACTCTGACAAGGAAAAGGCAAGAGAAGAAAGCCGAGATGAAGGGGACCTAAATGAACATCATCCTCAGTGAGACTCCTCCTCCAACTTGGGACCGACAGCAGCATCCATCCAGGCATGGTGATCAAGACAGAGGAGTTCTGGAGTCCAGTAGACCTGGCTTTGAATCCTGATCCTACCACAGAATCTTACGTGACCTGGGGAACATTACTTAGCCTTTCTAAGCCTTGTGGTATTGCTGGGCGAAAGGAGATACAATGCTGTATTGAAACCCTTTTGCACAGTGCTGGGCGTATAGCAGATGCTCAGTAAGTGATCAACGTAGAAAGAGATACGGAGAGGCACATCGCTGCGGATGGCACATATAGATGGAGATAAAGATGGAGATATTCTCTGAAGGAGTTCAACTTGAAGCCCTTGGCAGAGTTCACAGGAAGAGCAGTAGCATCTCAGCCGCTGTGCCTGAACAGGAGCTGCAGTAACTCTACACAGCCCAGAGTCGACTTGCCCGCGGGTAATGTAATGAAAGGTGTTTTCCTCCCTTCGGGACAGGTGCTCAACTGATACAATTTAGAGTCTCAAATTCCAGAGCTTAATTGTTTGTTCTACATACAAGTTAGCCCAGCTCAGAACACCTGTGGACTAAGTTCTTTTGATGCACCAAAGCCTGTCTTTTATTAAGCTCTTTGCAAGCAGTCAAAATAAGCCCAACGTCCATGTGTCGCTGAATATGCACGTGGACATAAAACAAGGCAACATGAGAACTGCCCAGCAAGCGCTCAAAATAGCAAGTGAATCCCAGGGCTCTGGAAAATATGGTTATGTGATTAATGTAACCAGAGTTAGATATAAAATAAAATTAAATATTTTATATATATAGAGAGAAACTTGCCTACACACACATAAAATTCCCTATTAGTTGTACTTGAGGTTTAGCCATGTTGAATCGATAAAGAATGATTTAGAACGGATGGTTTTCAGCAGCTGGTTGCGCTTTCAGTCTTCCATAAAGAAGTTAAAATTAATTTTAATATGTTGATGGTGCTTATTGATGATAATATTCATAATAAATATCCATTGGAAAAATTCTCTGGCACATCTATGTGACAGAGAGGTCAAGAATGTTAATGACAATCACAACTACAAAATGCAATTCAGTCAATTACTTTAATTAAATCTAAAACTACTTTATGTCTTCTCATTTATATAGTAAACTGATAGTGGGGAAAAGGGCATTATCTTTATCTGGTTCATTTTAGAGTCCAAAGATGTGGTCTCGGATTGTGTTTTAACATTTGTAGCTTTTCTATCCTTGTGGAACATTTAAGGTAATTATGGGTCTCACAAGTAATGCTGCTACATCTATCACGGAAAAAGAGGTGGAGATTTCCTTTTGAATGCAGTTTTACAGAAGGAGAGCTTTCCCTTCACAGACGCTAATCTTGTATTTACAGACTAGGTTATATTGGCTAGAGCCAACATTCCAGGGTAAGTGGTAGAAACGTCTACATTTCAGTGAATCCTTTTTAATTATATTGTTGGGGATCAGAAGAAAAGGAACACAGCTGTCTGAAGCTCTCACTGCCACACAGGTTCAAGGGCTTACAACTCACTCAGTCGTTACAGCCAAACCAAATGCTTTTTTTTTTTTTTTTTAACAAAATTAATTGTGGTTTCATACAAAACTTTGTGTTCCTTATGCGTTTATGTTGGTCAGACTGGGAATACAGAAGGGTGAGCATTTAAAAAAAGAGTCAATCAATTAATTAACAATTCATTCAGTCTTTCAACAAGTAGCTATTTAGTGCTTACTGTGTGCCGAGGAGTGTCGTGGGCATCCAAATATAGCTGTGAAGCACACAGATAAAATCCTGTCCCACCCCTGAAGGGGTTTCCATTTCAGTTTGAAGGAAATGAGAACACAAATGAGCAAAGTGAATACCAGGGAGTGGCAGACTATGAAAAAAGAAAAAAAAAAGCAGGATGGTGGTGGGGCCACCCACGTCTTTAGGTTTGCTTAGCACTGTCCTTAGCATAGACAATCCTACGTCCTGGGAAGCCCCCTCGTTCCAGGCAAACTGGGATTACTGGTCACACTCAACTTGGGACAGAGAGGGACTAAGAGGGAGTTTTCTTTGGATGGGTGGTCAGGGAAGGCCTCTCTAGGGCAGTGTCATGTGAGGTAAGACAAGAATGACGCAAATCTGTCTTCACAAATCTGGAGAACCATCTGGATGAGACTCATCCCTTCCAGATGATCCAAAAGGGGATTCGTTGCTTGGAGAACATGAGTAAACATGAGGGAACCATTTTCTGTGGGCCAGATAATGTAAATATTTTATCTTATTTAATTTACAAACCAAGTGGTAGGCATCAGTATTCCCATTTTACAAGTAGGGCATAAAGTGATTACTATTGTCTGAGGTCTTGAGGTTAATAAGGAGAGAGTGGGGATAAAATCTTGCTTTAGCCTGAGTGCAAAAAGATCATACCAAGTAGAGTGAGGAGTGAGTTTGAACTACTTTGGGGAGGAAGATTCACTTCCTGCTTATAAAGGAGATGAAAACAGATCTTTTATTTCATGGAGCCCAGGATTTTGCTGTACAGCCCATTAAACTTCTGCTAAGCAGGATTAGCTTGGACATTTTTCTTTATCTATTCTAGACCTGACAGCTTTGGAGTTAAGCAAGGTCTAAAGGGTGGAATACCTCTTAAAGAACTCAGCATGTGGAGGGCAATATGAAGGGGTAAGAAGAGGAGAGTTGGAGTTTCTGCAAATCATAGACAAAGTGAGAGGCAAAGAACACAATTTTTGTTAGCATTACCATGATCCTATTTATATCTGGGCTTGTGTTGCCTATGGACCAATGGGAGGCATATATCTTTGTCATTATCTAGTTTCTGGCATATGTATATTCCTTAAGTCTTTTCAGAGCAGACTATGTGTATCATATCTTTGGATTTTCCATTGCAACTGACATGGATACTTGCGGGTAATATGGAATCCATAGGTATTTGCTGAAATTTAAATATTTGGGGGCTTAGCATTTGAATCCTAATAAATTTCAGATTATAATTTTAAGTAATTTTCTACAAGAGGATTTCTGGTGACTCACGTCTGGGTTTGGCTAACAACTGTTTTGGACTTCAAAAGGGACAACATCCTTTGTCATAGTTACATTTTAACTCAAACCATGCCATGATTACACACTTTGAAGATATAAATTTATTTATTTATTTATTTATTTATTTATTTATTTATTTATTTATTTATTTTAAAGATTTTATTTATTTATTTGAGAGAGAGAGAATGAGAGAGCACATGAGTAGGGGGAGGGTCAGAGGGAGAAGCAGGCTCCCCGCTGAGCAGGGAGCCCGATGCGGGACTCGATCCCGGGACTCCAGGATCATGACCTGAGCCAAAGGCAGTCGCTTAACCAACTGAGCCACCCAGGCGCCCCTGAAGATATAAATTTATTTAGACTAAAAATACAAGTATGTGAGAAATCAATTCTGAAAAGAAAGATTGAGGATATAAAAAAATTTAGTCCTCCATAAAAGCAGTAAGAATACTGGCAAAAATCATTAAATGCAACTTTTTCAGAATTCTGGAAATTAACCAAAGATTTGCAGTAATCTGAAGGGTGTTTATTCAAAAAGATGACTAAATCATGGTAAGAATGGTGAGTGTTGTGGCATTTTAACTTTGTCTCACTCCATTCCACTCACCCCAGTTCTGTAGTAGCCTGGAAAACCAACAGCCTCATAAGTATGGTAGCTATAAAAACAAGTAGCCTAGTAGCCACTGAAAGAGGAAAATGGTTTTGAAGCTCCCCAAAGGCTCCTTTCCCAGAAAATTGTTGCTAATTGACTTGTCTCGCAGTTTGTCTTTATTTGACCTGACTCAAGGCTTGCTCTGTACAAACAGCCTTTTCTCTAGGGTGTTTGTTAAAAACAATCAATGGCATTGTTTAACATGGCAGCTCTCTGAGTTGCTGATAGCAGTTGGAGCTACCAAGAGACTAAGCAAAACATTAAAAAGGAAAAACTGGGGAATGAGATGTCCATAGAGGGTTTTGAAAAGCTCCACATATTCTTGAAAATCTAGAAGCCCACATGCAAGTGCAGGCCTAAGTGCGTGCCCGGGAAAGACCCAAGAAGGCTCCAATTTCTTACCTCTGGTGACCTTGAGTCTCTGTGAGCAGGAAATGAAGGCTAAGGTGGAGTTCTCAGGTATGTGGCTGAGCAATGAAAGTACCCCCTCCCCCTTTCAGAGTTCCTTGGCAAAGGCTGGGAGACTTACTGATTGAAATCATTTAAGGAAATCTCATCTAATCATGACCTGACCACTTATAGACACTTCAGGGACTGCACATGATACAGAATATAGACTTTACAAAATTATTTCAAGAAAGTCACTAAGAAAACAAGCAGCAATAACAATAGAAACTTCAACAGCAATAAACTCTAGGCAGGGCGAGGGGAGGGAATCTTATTTCTAGAATAACACATCATATTTTTTCCCCCTAAACTGTCCAGTTTTCTAAAGAAATAGGAGAGTATGGCCTACACCCAGGGGAAAAAAAATCAGGGAAAGAAGCTATTCCTGAAGTAGACCAGATGTTGGACTTAGTAGACAAAGACTTTAAAATAACTAAAGGAAAGCATATCTAAATAATTAAAGAAAATGTGAGAATGATGTTTTACCAAGTAGAGAATATTAATAAAGAGATAGAAACTATAGGGGCTTCTGGGTGGCTCAGTTGGTTAATCATCCAGCTCTTGGTTTTGGCTCAGGTCATGATCTCAGGGTTGTGAGATCGAGCCCCACATTGGGCTCCATGCTCAGTGGGGAGTCTGCTTGAGATTCTCTCTCTCCCTCTCCCTCTGCCCCTCCCCCATTCATGTACTCTCTCTCAAACAAATAAATGAATCTTTAAAAAATAAAAAGAGATAGAAACTATAAAAAAGAACCCAATGGGAATTCCAGAGTTGAAAACTACAAAAATTGAAATGAAGACTTTTCTAGAGTAAGTTAGGATGTTCCTTTTAATACCCAGGGCAACCACTAAGAAAATCACAACAACAACAACAAAATGGTAAAACAAACAGCCAGGACATTAAAACAGTGTATTATAAAATATCAAAGTAACACACAAAAAAGACAGTTATGGATGAATAATGAAACAAAAAGGGCATGAGATATGTAGAGAATACATAGCAAAATGGTAGCTATAAACCCTACCTTATCAGTGATTACCTAATGTAAATGGATTAACCACTTCAATCAAAAGCAGAAATTGGCAAAATAGGTAAAAAAAAAAAACATGATCCCACTATATGCTGTCTACGGAAGACACACTAGGAGCAAAGACACAAATAGCTTGAAAGTAAAAGGATAGGGAAATGTATACCAGGTAAGCAATCGAAAGATTGCTGGGGTGGCTATACTAATTCAGATGAAATAGACTTTAAGATAAAAACTGTTACCAGATGTAAAGAATGACATTTTATATAAAAAAAAAATGGTATCAGTCCATCAGGAAGACTTAACAATGATAAACGTATTACCCCTCCAACACAGAGTCCCAAAATATATTAAACAAAAAACCTGACAGAATTGAAGAGTGGAATAGACAATTTAACAGCCATAGTCGGGAATAAAACTATTTCTATTTGAAGATGACTGATCTTGTTTATAGAAATTAACAAGGAATCCACTAAAAAGTTATTAGAGCTAATAGGTGAATTTTGCAAAATATAAGGGCAATATACAAAAATCAATTGTGTTTCTATGCACTAGTAATGAATATTTTGAAAATGAAATTAAGAAAACAATTTCGCTCTTTTTTTTAAAAAGATTTTATTTATTTATTTGACAGAGAGAGAGACAGTGAGAAAGGGAACACAAGCAGGGGGAGTGGGAGAAGGAGAAGCAGGCTTCCCACTGAGCAGGGAGCCCAATGCGGGGCTTGATCCCAGGACCCTGGGATCATGACCTGAGCTGAAGGCAGACGCTTAACCGACTGAGCCACCCAGGCACTCCAACAATTTCATTCTTAATAGCATAAAAAAGAATAAAATATTTAGGAATAAAATTTAACAAAAGAAGTACAAGACTTATATGCTAAAAAACTACCAAACCTCACTTTGAAAGAAATTAAGGAAGAGCTAAATATTTGGAAAGACATGCCATGTTCATGGATTGGAAGACAATAAATATTGTTCAAACTGCAACACTTCCCCGGATGGCCTACAGATTCAACCAGTCCCATTCAGAATCCCAGCTTCCCCCCCCTTTTTTTTTAATTAATTTACAAGCTGATCCTAAAATTTAAGCAGAAATGCAAGGGACTCAAAATAGCCAAATGCTATTAAAAAGGAACAAAGTTGGAGCACTCACATTTCCCAATTTGAAACTTAGTATAAAGTACATTGATCAAGACTGTGGTTCTGGTATAAGGATAGACAATTAGATCAATGGAATAGAATTGAAAATCTAGAAATAAATACTCACATGTACAGTCAAATGATTTTTGGCAAGATTACCAAGATGGTTCAATGCAGCAAAGAAGAATCTTCTCAAAAAATGGTCCTAGGATAACTGGAAATACCTATGCAAGAATGAAGTTGGACCCCTCCCCCACAACATATCCAAAAATTAACTCAAGATGGATCATGGACCTAAAGGTAAGAGATCAAATCGCAAAACTGAATTAGACAATGGTTTCCTGGATATGACACCAAAAACCAGAAACCAAAACAAAAGGAAAATACAGGTAAATCAGACTTTATTAAAATTTTTAAAAAAAGCTTTTATGCTTCAAAAATCACCATCAAGAAAGTGAAAATGCAACCCACAGAATGGAAGAAAATATTTTCAAATCATATATAAGGGACTTATATCCAGAATATACAAAGTATTCTTACAACTGAACAATAGAAAGACTAAGAATCTAATTAAAAAGGAGCAGAGGGTTTAAACGGGCATTTCTCTAAAGAAGATAAACAAATAGCCAATAAGCCCATGGAAAGATAGTCGATATCATTAGTCTTTAGCAAATACAAATCAAAACCACTTCTTACCCACTAGTATAGCTAAAATATAAAAAGGTTGAAAATAGCATGTGTTGGTAAGGATGTCGAGAAATTGGAATCCTTGTACATAGTAGAATCGTGAAATGGTACAGCCCCTTTGGGAAACAATTTGGCAGTCTCTCAAAATGTTAGAGTTACCATAAGAACCAGCATGCTTACATGTATACCCAGAAGAATGGAAAACCTGTCCACACAAAAACTTCAGGAATATTCTTAACAGCATTAATCATAATAGTCAAAAAGTGAAAGCAAACCAGATGTCCATCATGGATGACTGGATAAACAAAATGTGGTATATCCATACAATGGAATATTATCACAAAAAGGAATAAAGTGTTAATACATGTTGCAACATAGATGCAAATGTCGTATGAAAGGAAAGAAGCCACACGCATATGTCCCATATTGTATGATTCCATTTATATGAAATATCCATAGTGGGCAAATGCATAAAGACAGATATTAGATTCATGGCTGATAAAGGTGGGGAGAGGGGGAGACGGTGAGTGATGAAAATGGTCTGAAATCATAGAGGTGATGATGGCACAACTCTGTGAATATACTAAAAACCACTGAACTGTAGACTTTAAAAGGGTACATTTTTTATTATTCTGTTTTATTTTTTTAAAGGTACATTTTTAAAAAAGATTTATTTATTTATTTTAGAGAGAAAGAGGGGGGTGGAGGGGCAGAAGGAGAGGGAGAGAGTCTCAAACAGACTGAGTGTGGACCCTGATGTGGGGCTTGATCCCAGGACCCTGAGATCATGACCTGAGCGGAAACCAAGAGCCGGGTGTTTAACTGACAGCGCTACCTAGGCGCCCCTAAAAGGGGTACATTTAAGGTATACAAATTATATCTGAGTATTACTGTCATACAAAATACTAATATGTTTTATAATATTAACTTCTATAAGAAAAAAAAATCAATGTCTTATTAGGTAAATATCTATAAGATAAAATAACTGTGGCAGGGATTCAGAATCGTCCCCCAATATCCAATTTCCTCCTATCTGTGGTCCTAAAGCCATTTAACTGGACTGTGTTTCCCAGCTGTCCTTTCAAGTAGGTGTAGCCATTTGGCTAACTTCTGGCCTATAGTCTAAGAATGGACGTTTTGTGAAACTGTTCTTCCTGTGTCCTTAAAAGGAAGCTGCTGGCCCTCTACTTCACCCTTCCCATTTTAGGCAGGCTGAAATGCGGACATGGGGGTGGTGAACCATCTTTAAATGGCTGGCAAAAAGCAACACCCTAGGGCATGATGGAAAAGAAAATGGAAGGAAGCTGGGTTGCTGGGCCATCTTGAGGACCAGAACTTTCTGAATCACTCTGATGTGGAAGACAAATAAACTCTACCACATATTGGCCTTTGTTATTCTGGGCACTAAAGGCAGTCAAACCAATCTTCTAATTCTCTTTGGGCTGAGAGCATGGTAATTTCTGTTTAAGACTTTTTTTTCTTTCCGTGGATCTATGCTCAAATGGTTTCAGATGAACAACTCTGAGGGCACAAGGACAAACAAGGCACAGTCCTTTTCCTCTGAGAGTTCAAAGTATAGTGGAAGAATTTGTGCATGAATAGCTAATGTAAAATGCAACAGATATAAAAGCAGAGCTTTGAGTAGAGATTTGTGGAACTACATATGAAATTGTGACTGGGGACACTTGGGTGGCTCATTCAGTTAAGCGACTGATTCTTGATTTTGGCTCATGATCTTAGTCTTGAGATCCACAGGGAGTCTGCTTGAGATTCTTTTTTTTTTTTTGAAGATTTTATTTATTTATTTGAGAGAGAGAATGAGAGAGAGAGAGAGCACATGAGAGGGGGGAGGGTCAGAGGGAGAAGCAGACTCCCTGCCGAGCAGGGAGCCCGATGCGGGACTCGATCCCGGGACTCCAGGATCATGACCTGAGCTGAAGGCAGTCGCTTAACCAACTGAGCCACCCAGGCGCCCCTGCTTGAGATTCTGTCTTGTCCTCTCCCTGTCCTGTTGTCCCAACCCCCACTCCTGCCAAGCGCACATGCACCCATGTGCACTCTCTCTCTAAAAAGAAAAAAAAAAAAAGAAATTGTGACTGGAGGAAGCTGGAGAGAATGAGCAGGCATGAGTTGGAAAACCCATCTGCAAGTGGAGAAGGTAACAATTTTTTCATTCCATTTCATATGCTCTTATGTAATGTGGTTTTGTATCTGGATAATCGGAGTTACTACTCTTTTCAAGACCTTTTTATTTTGAAAGAATCTAAGAGATATAGAATTCAAAGATAGTATAGAGAATTCCTCTACACCCTTCACCCAGCTTGCCTTAATGTTAACCCTATACGTAATCCTAATATCAATACTAACCCTGATACTAAGAAAGTAACTAAAGCGGTGTGTGTGTGGGGGTGTGTGTGTGTATAAAATAAATATAATACTATTAAGTAAACTCCAGACTTCATCAGATTTCCCCAGTTTTTCCTGTGCATTTTTTTTCTATTCTAGGCTCCAATCCAGGATCCAATATCACACTTGGTCTTTAACTTGAAATTCTCCTTAGCCCGATTTACATTAACGGGCTATCCACGGAGTATCTGTCCAGTCCACCTGAAATCAAGAAGACTGGAATGGGAGCTATAACACACTGGTTGAGGCTCAGATCAGTCATTAACGAAACCCTAGGCCTGTCAAGTGGATGGTTGTGGGGATAAAACATGAAAGCACTCTGAAAATCATAAACTGATTATTCTCCAGTGAGATCATTTATTCATTCATCAGTCACTCAGAAAACCTTTCCTGAGTGCCAGTCATATCTTAGACTCTGCATTAGGCACAGAGGCCAGAGAACCCATGACTCCCATTCCTCTCTTGCTGGAGCTTCTAATCTTATAAGGCTGATCCTTAAGTATTTATTGAATGCCTACCATGGGTCCTATGCTACTAATTATTAACTTTCCGGGAGAGCACACGGTTGGAACATTCCATTGCGGGCTTGAAAGGGTTAACATGTTGCAAACACCTCAGTGGGGCCTGGGGAGTCTCTCCCTTGGTGAAGGCTGCAGATGCATCAGGGCTCAAGTCCGTATTTTCTTTTCCTCTCTGTTTATGTCTCTGTTTTCTGTAAAGTCTCCTAAACTGCAGTAGTATCTACCAAGTTCTCTGACAATGCTATAAATTTCATTAAGAAGATGAAGCCTTATGGGGCAATTAACTCCAAAAGTGGTACAAAGTAATAGCAAGGAGATACTGGCCTGTAGTACTCAGCACTTAGCTCTGAAACTGAGATAAGCCCTATCAGGTCGGGGTTGTGTTTAATGTTCGCTGCCGCTTCCATACCGCAGCTACAACCTAGCGGTCACCGTGTTAACACTCCCCAATATCTATTACAATTAGTTTTTGATTAAGAGGCCTTACATGGCTTTTGAAACCTTTTATGTTGTGTCAAATGGCCGGTGATGGAGTGACATGCGCAGACACCTCCCAGTAACAGAGCATCTTGTAAAAGGTTTCAAGTGAACTATTTTATCATCCTAATGGAAACCAGATGACTCTAACTCCCCCCTGTAATTTCAACTATTTACTGAAGAGTCCTTGTTTTGAATCACTTAAAAGATTTATTCTTTAATGCCTACCTCACGCACTAAGAATCGCTCATAACGGAGCCGTTTGGAATTTGGGAAGGGCTTTTAAAGGTGACTGGGGCAATTTTCACAGAAAATTTATTTTATTTTATTTTATGTTTTCTTTTGATTTTTAAAGGAGGAAATACCTCTGTCTTTTTCTAGTATTTAATTATTATTTTAATTATTGTGTGGGAGGCCTCTTTCTGTGGAGTTATGCTTTCTCTTGCTGGGGTTTTTAGGCAATAGTCTTAGTTTATTTTTTAAGAAAGAGGTTGCTGGTATTTCGTCAGGAGAAAAAAAAAAACCCAACTTTGTTTAGTTATGTAAGATTTAATTCTGCACGAGCACAAAATACATGTTATTTTTATTTATTTTTATTTTATTTTTTTTTTAAAGATTTTATTTATTTATTCATGAGAGACAGAGAGAGAGAGAGAGAGAGGCAGAGGGAGAAGCAGCCTCCCAAAGAGCAGGGAGCCCGATGCGGGACTCGATCCCAGGACCCTGGGATCATGACCTGAGCCGAAGGCAGACGCTTAACCATCTGAGCCACCCAGGTGCCCTACATGTTATTTTTATAAAGGTATAGGAGATCAAAGAAAGTAGAATTATTTAAAAAACGTTTATGAACTACAAATATACTTGTAAATTTAATGAAAATAGTATTTAAATAAGACATAACATGTGAATGTGAAACATATCAGCGTTTTTCATGACTGTCTTTTTACAGTCTTTGTGGTGTTGGCCACGTACTTCCCTTTGAACCTGTTAGTTGGACTAGATGCGCCCTGAGTTTTCACTCACCTCTAGAAGTCATTGGCTCTGTGACATCCGATGTGCTGGAGACTCTTAGCTCCTGGAGCACAGAAGCCTCATCATGGGGAAGCAGTGTGGTGTACTGTGTTCGAGCCCTGTTGACAACAGTTTACCCTTCAGTGTGGGGATCCAGCTCATCGAGACTCAGATTTTCCCGCATGTAAAACAAGGACAGTGTTCTCTGCTTCACTTACAATTACAAGCGTAATTATAATTTGGTTACAATTAAAAAGTAAAATCAGGTGTATAGAGGGTCCCGTAAATGGTAGCCTCTCAATAATTTCTATTTTCCTTTTTTGCTTTCATATTCTGTCTTGTTGAATATTGTCTAGTACAGTTTGAATGAATGAAAGAAATTACCATAATGTTTGTCACTTACACCATGCTACTTTAAGCATTTAGTGAGAACTTGCTAAGTGCTGGGTGTCCTACTAAGCCTGAAAATCCTGAGAGTAGAGACAGAATCCTTGTTCACGTGCAGAGTGGGCGGTAGACAATACATAGAGAATTATTGATTGATTGATTGATTTATAAAGATTTATTTATTTATTTTAGAGAGTGCGTGCACAAATGTGCAAGCATGCGCAAGCGGGGCAGGGAGGGACAGAGGGAGAGAGAGAGAGACTCTCAAGCCAACTCCCTATGCTCATGACCTGAGCCAAAACCAAGAGTTGGATGCTTAACCGACTGAGCCACCCAGGCACCCCAATACGGAATTTTAAGTGTCAGACAGAGATGTGTGGAGGATAGTCAACCACCCAGTCCAGATTCCAGTTGGGGCTTTATCATTTGTAGGGTGAATCTTTTCCTACATGGTCCCATAGGACATTCCAGATAGTCTTCTCAACCACCTGCTGAGCCAAGCAGGGCAGATGTTATCAGCTCCATTTTACAGATGAGGAAGCTGAAGAACTGAACTTTTGGATCTTTTATTATTGTGATTGATAAGATGCCTAAGATCCTTCAAAATAAATCTTGCTATCATTGGTGTCATTGAAGTGAACACATGCAAAGATTTAGACCAAGAAAGAAAGCTGTAACAGGTTCATTTATGAATATTTTACTTATCAGAGTCTTTTTTCTAAGTGTTATTGCTCTGGGGTCGGTTCATTCCATTCCTCTATACGTTCATTCTACACGAATGTGTTGCTTTCCAAGTACAGGGCTAGGTGGTGGAGGTTCCAAGATTGAATTTAGTAGCCCCTGCCTTCCTCGAAGAGTTCATGGCCATGGCCATGTGGGGCTTTAAATCCACCTGTGGTACCCGTGATTGTAGAACAGAGGTGGGTGCTAAGACAGAGGTTGACAGAGTTGCTTTAGGGAACACGGCGGAGAGGCATCCTGGACAGAGGCGAGGGGTTAGGTGAGGTTTTCTGGAAGAGAAGACACTTGAACTTAGCTGAATTTTATGGGACAAATAAGGAATTGCCTGTGTCAAAAGTGAGGGTGATGTGGATATGGCTTTAGGCTAAGAGAGGATAGGAGAGGTGAAAAACCATGGCTTATAGGGTCAACTGTCAATAGTGAAGAGAAACCATGGTGGGCATGGGGATGTGGTCAAGTAGGGAGGGACCAGACCCTGACGCCTTTAGCCCGACACCTGTCTTTCCACAACATGTTCAGAAACAAGGCCCCAGCCTCTGTCATTTATATGAAAGGCTAACTCACATTTAACTAATAAACATGCCCTGTACCTTATTTTCTTTCCACTTTTTCTCAAACCTGTCTCGTTTGCTGCTTTTGGCAAGTCTGGTTTTATAGTCAACCTTAGCAGTTGGTTGGAGGCTGTTATTAGTATAACCAACCTTAAATAATTTGATTTTCAGGTTGGGTACGTCACAATATCTCCTGTGGGCTTGATAGCCAAACTACACATTTATTTAAAAATTGGTTTCTTCACATTATATTTGAAAGTAGTCCTACTCACTCATCTGTAAACCATTAGGCCACATACAGAAAAGTATCTCATTTGGCTTTTATTCACAGAGTTCTGAGAATAAGGCTTAGGTCCTTACAGATATTCCAGTTTTCTATTAAATCTATCTTCTTATTTTATTAGTTTTCTTTAAAAAAATATTTTTATAAAGAACAATGTGTTTGAAGGAGAAGAGAGACTGTAATATATTTTAAAGGTACATCCAGACCCTCTTCCTCCTCTGTAAATGTTCAGGGATTTTTGTTTGTTTATTTATTTATTTTAAATTTAGATAAGGGATTTAAAGTGGGCCAGTATGGTCTTCAGTAAATTGGTATTGTTTGGCCTGAAGAGGGTTTCAATGAGTTGTCAACATTTAAAAGTCCAGAAATCTAGAAATTTCACATGAAATCTGGCTTCCTTAAAAAATTAAAAAAAACGTGGGGCGCCAGGGTGGCTCAGTCGGTTAAATGTCCGACTCTTGGTTTCGGCTCAGGTTCTGATCTCAGTGTCATGAGATTGAGCCTTGCGTTGGGCTCTGTGCTCAGCACGGAGTCTGCTTAAGACTTTTTCTCTCCCTTGCTCTTCCTCTCCCTCTGCCCCTTCTTGCTGCTCTCTCTCTCTCCTCTCTAATAAATAAATAAATCTTTAAAAAATTTTAAAAAATTGATGCCATGGACTCAAAGGATAGCACTCTGTGGGGCTCAGGTGCATTCATTTCCAAGGTCCTGGGGGTTCATCTCACTCACCAAGCCTCACTGTCTGTTCCCCTGACCCCCCACGCCTTTGCCTTCATTATTATAGCTCTCACTTGGCATTTCCCAATAAAAAAAAAAACAAAAGTGAAACTTATGTCCACACCAAAGACTACACATGAATGTTAATAGCAACGAGTAAAGAGATCAGTGGCTGTTGGAGGGATGGGTGAATAGGCAGAGCACAGAGGATTTGTAGGGCAGTGAAAATACTCTATATGATACTATAAAGATGGATACATATCATCACATAATTCTCCAAACCCAAAGAATGTGCAAGACCAAGAGTGAACACAAATGTAAAAACCATAAACTCTGGGTGACAATGATGTGTCAATGTAGGTTCATCAGCTGTAACAAATGTACCACTCCAGTGGGGGATACATGCAGAGATGTATGGAAATCTCTATGCCCTCCTCTTATTTTTGCTATGAACCTTAAAAAAAAGGCCTTACCCCCCCAAAGAGGGGAAAATGCCAATCAGCAGATGCAAAATTTAACCCCCTCCATTCAGAAGTTTTAATAGAACATATGGGCATAATAACTGAGAGAGCTAATACTTTTAGAGAGCCCTTATAGGTTAGTGAGAAAGTAGATTGCTTGATCAATTTTATAGACTGCCACAACAGGAAGACAAGGGAACAGTAAGTGATAGGTTGAGTATAACTTTTCAAGTAAATTTTTCACCCAGAAATTTTCTTCATGATCCTGCCTCTTATTGTGACCATCTCAGAACTGTTTTGGGGGTGTGAATCTGAGAAATGGAAACATGGAACGGTAAGTTTTCGCTCTCTAGCGACCAGAAATCCCCATTGGGTTTTTCTCCTTCTGGGGGGTTTTCCTTGGCACCTACTTTCCCGAGCTTGGTTGAAAGTGCTAAGTTTTCCTGGTGTTAATTATTAATGTGACCTGTTTATGTTCCAGTTATCCGGCTAACCATTAATATCTGTTTACTCATTGATGACCTTTGCAATTTTGTACCTCTCCCTTGGTTGTAAATGTCAACCCCCCCCCCCTTTTTTTTGTCATATGTCCCATGTTCTCTTCCTCTCTACTGGCTATCTCCAGCAACTCCTTCCCAGAGTAAAATGGTATGGGCAATACAAATGTGATCCTCACATCTATGAAAGAAAAGACCAGCGTTTTTGTGTTCAGAGAACTAAGACACAGAACATTCCTTTTTGGAATGTGCAAGAAATATCCACAGATGACACGTGCAAAGATCTCTGGTCCTGGGGGATGGAGGGGTGGCAGTGGAGGGGGATGGGGGGTGGGGACAAAAATTGACAAGAAAAAAAGTTATTTTGCTTCAGTGGAGAGAAAACCAAGGAAGGGACTCTGAACCAGTCCTGGGGAACGGAGCCTGATTTCCTTCCTCCCTCCCTCCCTTCCTTCCTTCCTTCCTTCCTTCCTTCCTTCCTTCCTTCCTTCCTTCCTTTCTTTCTTTCTTTCTTTCTTTCTTTTTTCAAAATGTCAGTATAAGCACTTGCCCCTTCAAGCAAGCCTGCAGGATTTATCTCTAGTTCCCCAATCAGTCTACATTAACCCCACCACTAGCAAGACATTACCATTCGCTCACTTGTAATGGCTAAAGCCGAGATTAAGCAATGCGGCTGGATTAGGGCTGCAACTGGTGACCTTAATTTTACCCATCATTGGAGCCTGTGTATATTTGACTCGTCTTAATTGCATTTACCTAATTTAAACAGACAATAGCAGCCCACGAAAATTTTTTTAGCCCCAAATAATCAGAAAAGGAAGAGGAGTGATTTTTTTAGACATGAAGCACAGAGCAGCCTAGCTCTGGCCGCCTCCGGGATAACAAAAAGCCGCTGTTTTCCTTTGCTTTGCTCCATTAACATACCAGCACAGGGGAGGACCCGTTGAAATATTATTATTTTTGCATAACAATACAATTTTAAATTCTCACGGCACTTCTTTCTTGAAATGTTTTAAAATATTAATATCATCCCGGCCATAAATAACCATTATGCATTCATAGAGATTAAAGTTTGAGATATGCCCTGGGTGTACATTCACATTTTCACGTTCATTGAGTTCTAACTTCAGTAAAATTAGTTTTTTTTAGATACAGCCCTGAACACTTGCTGTGATTGTCACTTCGTGTTGAATTTATCATATAGAGTTGAAGGCGGAAGACTGGGGAGCGATCTGTCACAAACGATTGTATTCGTAATCTTCGCGGGTCCGGATGGGGGCGGGGTAGAAGATAAGCATTCTAGAATGCTCCTCTTCATCGCCGAGACCATTCATTTGGCTCCAGCTGCTGCCGGGCGGGTGAGGGGATTTGCGTAGACTGTGTCATGTGTTTTCTTCAAGCCTGCCTTGGTGTACGTTATGCACATAAATGCCTCTCAGGTTTTCTTGGCTAAATGATAACTCAGCTTGTCTTTCCCAGTGAGTTCAGTAATAAATAGACATATGGGCTAGACGTGGGGTGTTCTGACTTAGAGTCTCTAGTGTCCTAGAATAGACACGTGGACGCAATCTTTGCGCCGGCTACAAAACACAGACCAGGGAAACACAGGGACCAGGGTTTTATGCTAAGTTTGCAATGACAGGAGCTGAAAAGCAATTCAAAGTCAAGGTTAGGGTTGCAACTTCGTGTCGGTCGCCTGCATCTAGGGGGGAGAAAAATGGTCCAAAAGCACATCATTTTCCTTGAAGACTGAGTGGCTATTAGGGGAATTTGAAATTATAGGTAAAGTAGAACAGTTGAGTTCATTCTCGGACTCCTTGAATGTGAAGGTTTTGCTCTGGGAACTAAGCAGCGTATTTTCCCAAGACTGTGACTCAGTGCTGTATATTTTCCCTCCGATGTGCGAAGCAGGCATTTCTACCCAACCTCTGGATTCTGGAAGTCGATGACCCTTATTAGCCTACAGATCTCTATCTGGGTATCAAAAATCAGAGGCTTTGAACTTTGCCAATCAGAATCCCACATTTACATTTCCTCTCCATGTCACATGGTCAACAAGCTTAACTGACACGTGGAAAGTTTCCTTTACACATCTTATTCAAGGCAACACTGGAAATTTGGGTTTATGGAATGCGCCGGCAGCTCTGAGCTGTCTTGGCTTCTCCGCTGTTGGCTTGGTCCGTGGCCCAGTATGATGCAAGCTATGCAGAGCTCAGAACTCAAATTAGCTGCTGGAGCAGTATTGGGAGTGTCCTTGAGCCTGTGAGCTTTTCACAGGGGTGGAAGGGGGGAGTAGGGAGGCTCCCAGCTCACTTCCCACTGCGAGGCAGAGGTTACCATTGTTTGGAAAGACTCGGGCCATTAACTTCTGCAGGAAACCTGCCCTCATTCCCACCCTGCAGTCTCTTTAGGGGCCCTTGCCCTGGGCCCCCATGGGGATCCTGGGATTATCCCATTCATAGCACTTACACATCGCACCGAAAGATCCCCTCATGTGTCTCTTCTCCAACTAGACCTCGGCACCCAGCACAGTGTCTGACATACAGAGATGCTCACTAGAAGTAACCAGGGCATCTGGGTAGGCTGTAGGACTCAGCAGGACTAGCCACTGGAATGGTAATAACAATTAATAATAATAATCTTCTAATTATTGCCCAGCTACTCAAAGGCTATAACTGCTGAGGTGGGGAATTTTCCTTGTCTTGAGTTTACAGAGGAGAGACAGACTTGGCATGGTCAGGTGTGGTCCACAGGATAAATTAGGAAGCAGGACAACTGAAGGGGATGAACTTAAATCCCGGATGACTTCTACTTGACTCTATATTCTCACCACATGCACCTCGGCTTGATCTGAATAAAGACAATATTTCCATCATCAAAGTTCAGTCTGGCAAGATTCACAGCACCAGTGATGTCCAGAAAGAGGCTCCTTGCTCAAAAAGAAGCAGGTCCGGGCCTTGCCTCTGTCCCCCTTCTACTAGCTCTCAGATTACCTGCTATTTTCTTTTAGTTTTTGGTCTCTGCAGCATTTCATTCTTAACATTTTACAATACGTTGGTGGCCTCTATTTTTTTTTTTTTTGGTGGTGGCCTCTTTTAATATTTCTACCTGAATTAGACTCCTGGTTTCACCACGTCTAGCTGTGCAATCTTGGACAAATTGCTCGCCCTCTTTGGGCCTTCTTTTCCTCATCTGTGATCCGTGTGCATGGGGTTGTCTTGGGAAGCAACTGTCCTAATACTTGTAAGGATCCCAGAATAGTCTGAGAGGGCAAGCAGACGTGAGTGACCATGATTTATTGTTTTCCTCTATCCCTGTCTCCTCTGGGTGCCGCTGTACCGGCCTGCACGAGCCTTCATTCCTTCTGTGGTTCTGCAGCCCATGGGTGCGTTGAGGGTGCAGGGAACAGTGGTTGGAATGTTTGCTGACCCTGGTGGCCTGCTCCTGGTCCTAGCATCTAGGTAAAGCCATTTCCTAATGGTCCAGCCCCTTCCCCAGGGAGCACCTACAGATGGGCACCAAGGTCCTGCTAGGAACTTGGTCTTCTGGCTTTTGCCCCCTTCCCTGCTATCAACATCTCTCTCCCTTTCCCTTCCTCCCTCTCGTTCTGCTCTCAAAGTTCCCAAGCTTCTCCCCTCTTCCTCCCGCTTGGCATGATCTCCTCCCAGAGCGTGGGGGCTTTGGGGAAACAAAAGCCAGGTGTCTTGGCTTTGGCCTCTCAACACAAACCATCCCCCTGGGGCAGGAGCACAGAAAGGCCTGGCTTCCTTTGTAGAGCAGAGAGCCGGCAAACGCCGAGATAAAAACACAAATTAATATATCAGTAAATTATCCTGCCACGCTGACATACTCTCTAACCAGAAGGACAGGGAAAACACGGGGAGGATGCCAGCAAAGAATCTGGAGGAGGAGGGAGGAGTCACAGAGACAAGGGCTGGAGGAGGAGCAGACCTTTGGGGAGGATTCAAAGTCTGAACCCTTCCCCCGAGATTTCACCCAGTGTGTGGGGAGCGGTGGCCCGCTGCCAGGGGAGGGATGGGCAGAGAGGCAAGACAGAAGGAAATGAAGACTAAAAGGACCCTAAGAAGAGAAAGCGAGGACAGGAAAGGCAGGTAATGACGAGTAACGGAGAGGCGCGCATTACCGAGGGCTTACCATGGGCCAGGCACTGCTGGTGCTGGGCCCAGGCGCTGTCTCACTGGAGTATCGGCATCCCAGCCGCCTCCCGTACCGCACATGTTCGCTATTATCCCCATTTGAAAGATGAGAACACTGAGGAGGACATAACTAAAGCTGAGCGGACATACCCAATTTCCCACCTCTAGTCAGTGATGGGACCGGGTTTTCAGCCAGAGAATCTGTGGCTGCACTTAAACCACTTTGCCCTCAGGCTCCCCACTGACAAACCTTGTTTTGAACAAACATTGGTGCTGGAAAATAATTTCATCTCGGCGGGGGACTTTGGTGGTCCTAAGTGGAGAAGGAGCAGATACCTGTTAGGCCAAGAAGACATGAAGAATAGAGAAGAAAGGGGCACCTGGGTGGCTCAGTCAGTTAAGCTCAGTCCTAACCTGCCTTCAGCTCAGGTCATGATCCCAGGATCCTGGGATCGAGTCCCACATCAGGCTCCCTGTTCAGCAGGGAGTCTGCTTCTCCCTCTGCCTGCCGCTTCCCCCACTTGTGCTCTCTCTCTCTCTCAAATAAGTAAATAAAATCTTAAAAAAAAGAGAGAGAGAAAAAGAATAAAAAAGAAAATGAGCCTCTACTCCCAGGACTTCAAAGCAAAGGAATAAAGCAATCACATCCTACAACCGACAAAGAGTTTCTGTAAACATGGCCTCGTTGGCTCTACCCAACCGTGTCAGATAGACCAGGCCCTGAGTACCTATTGCCATTTTATAGATTTGGAAACTGAGGGTGAGGGAAAATGAATAAGAGGCAGAGCTCAAGACTGAACACAGATCTATTGGCTTGAAATTCAGTGTCGACAGGATGGTGTGCTATCTGTCAAGGAGTCCCCCAGCCCCAAACTCAGAGGCTGGCAAGAGAAGGGGAGGAATGGAATCTTCCTTGACCCCATGCAGACTGCTGGGCTCACTCACAGGGGCAATGCACGTTCAAGATCAGATGGTGGGGATTGTATGGGTGGAAAGGGAATGGAGACTTTCAGGGGGTCTCAGTTTCAAGCTTTTGATTCAGAGGGGACAGAGTGGGGATTCAAGATACAAAGTCAAGGTGGCAGAGGAGAGCAAGAGCAACCAAAAAGGTGCAAAATCACGGGACAAAGAGGGAAGGCAGGTGGGGCCGAAGAGTGGCTTCTGAGCGTAGAATGCTGGGCATGCAGTTTGGAGAAGAAAAAGATGGGAAAACAAAGTAGGCAGCACAAAGGGAAGGAAGTGGAGAAGAAAGTGAACATGTGGATGATTTGGAAGTTGTCCTCAGGAGCTAGAAACGTTGCCTGGAATTTGTACAAACAGATTTCTGTGTTAAGGGAATATCAAGTGTGGGGGCAGGAGAGGAAACACCTGTGTAAAGAATGGTGTGGGAGAATCAAGGCCACACCTAGACCAGAAAATTCGGGCAGACTGGTGGACATCATTATGATGAGAATAGAAAATAGCATCACTAAGTTTTGGCCAAAAAAAAAAAAAAAAAAAAAAAAAGGTAGGCAATGGGAAAAGGAAGGACAAAACCAAACCAAACAAAACCAACGTTCTTTTCAGAAGTTGCTAGAATCATAACAGAAATGTTTCAGCCTGAACTATTAGACCAACATTTCCTGAACGTGGCTATAACATCCCCTCCTTGTTTTTTTCTTTTCTTTTCTTTTTTTTTTCTTTTTCTTTTTCTTTTTTTTAAAGATTTTATTTATTTATTTGACAGAGAGAGACACAGCGAGAGAGGGAACACAAGCAGGGGGAGTGGGAGAGGGAGAAGCAGACTCCCCGCCTAGCAGGGAGCCCGATGCGGGACTCGATCCCAGGACTCCAGGATCATGACCTGAGCCGAAGGCAGTCGCTTAACCAACTGAGCCACCCAGGCGCCCCTCTCCTTGTTTTTTTTCTGTTTGTTTGTTTTGTTTTTTGTTTTTATTCTTAAAGACCCTCTTTCATATCTCGTGGAGCTCTTCTTTTATTGGTAGTATTAAGGTAAGCCTCTTTTGCCCATAAATTCACCCTCCCGAATTATAGCAGGTTTTGAGTTTTCATTCGTGGCTAATAATTCTTCCCATTTTTGCTGCTTTCACGGTGCCCGCCTATGTATGACGTCTGTTAAGGTAGGGGCTGGAAATCCAGGCTTGTCAGCTTTGTCCCTGTGTATCTATCACAGGATGGTGGGTGTTGGCTTCAGGGAACTTCCAGGAACTTCTGCATGAGCCTGGGACCCTGATGCTCTCACAGCTACTTTGACTGCCCTCGGATTTTTCTTGCTTACTTCCCTGGTTCTTAGCTTCCATTCAGAAAGCAGAATTTTCCAGCTAATTGGCCTCTAAGTAGTTGAAGCATGATTGTGTTATTGCTATAATATTGGCTTTGCAGGAAAGCAACAGAATCAGCCTGCAGATTATACGCTGCCAAGGCCCTTTAAAGAAACAGTTAATCCAGAGATTAGGCTGCATATTTTGAGGACTTTTTCAAATTTTTTATCATGCGCACATGCTCATCTGATGCTTGCAACAGTGGTGAGCGTATTGTTTGTCAAATGATAGTGAACCGTAGTGTGAGAAATACATGCCAACCTACCGGTGAGGTTATGAAAGCCAGGAATTCGGCCATGATCAAACACATTCCTCTTCTTTCTAGAACTCCGCGAGGCAAGAGTGTAAACTCACTGGTGGGATTGACGTTGTTTCCACAAATGGATTGGTTGGAGGCATCGCGTTGGGGATGTTCTGGGGCCTTTCATTTTATGCATCTTTATCTAACAAACTACAGACCCGGAATTTACACGATGCAGAAATTAAGGTTGACCTCTTGTTGTGAGGTCAGTTGTTGCTTTGTCCCATATCTTATCATCTGTCCATTCTTCTATCTGATCATGCTGTCCTGTTGATGTTTTCATGTTGATTTCTGGATACATTTCAAAATAAGTTGCAGGTGTTTATACCCTTCCCCACCAACCACTTCAGCATGCAGATCATTAAGTAGAGTTCAGTATTTGTCGACAGGATTTTGTTTTTGAGACAGATCCAGTGCCATGTACAAATTGTAAGTGCATCTTTAGATTTATTTTGGCAAATGCATGCAACTTTGTAACCCAGCTGACTGTCAAAATCTGGAACATTTCCATCATTCCAGAGAGTTCCCTCATGCCTATCCCAGCCCATCCCTGCGCCATTCTCCCATAGACACCTGGGATTCTCATGTTTGTTTTGTTTTCTCACCATAGATTAGTTTTGTCTGTTTTAGACTTTGATATACATGCCATCATACCATAAAAACACTTTAGGTAAGGTAAGATTTGGAGATTGGGGCGCCTGGGTGGCTCAGTTGGTTAAGTGACTGCTTTCGGCTCAGGTCATGATCCTGGAGTCCCGGGATCGAGTCCCGCATCGGGCTCCCTGCTCGGCAGGGAGTCTGCTTCTCCCTCTGACCCTCCCCGCTCTCATGTACTCTCTCTCTCTCTCATTCTCGCTCTCTCAAATAAATAAATAAATCTTAAAAAAAAAAAAAAAAGATTTGGAGATTGATCCATGTCGTTGGGTATCTGGGTAGTATATTCCTTTTTACTGCTGAGTACTATTCCATTGTTTGAATATTAGCACTGGGTGCTATTTTAAGAAGGATGAAATATGTAGTATCGGAGAAAGTCCAGGGAAGAGTTTCTAAGATAATGAGAGGTTAGAGGAGGGAAGTGGATTTGAGATATTTACCATAAAATAAAGGAGCACATTTAAGAAAGGACATGAGAACTCCCTTCAAATATCTAACATAGGGGTCAGCAAATGTTTTTGGTAACAGGCCAGACAGTAACTATTTCATACTTTGTTGGGCCATATGGTTTTTGTTATAACTACTTAATTCTGACCTTCCAGTAGAAAGCAGCCATACATAGTGTGTAAACGAAGAGATGTGGCTGTGTTCCAATAAAACTTTATTTGTGGACACTGAGACTTGGATTTCATATATTTTCATGTGTCATGAAGTATTAATCTTTTTTCGATTTTTTTCAACCATATGAGTATTGGAAATCCATTCTTAGCTCACAGCCCATACAAAAACAGGCCATAGTTTACCACCCCCTGATAGAAACACTGTCAAACTGAAGAAGGAATAACTATGACTCTGTTTAAGGCTAGCGGGCAATACTAAGACCGAGAGAGGCAGATTTGGCTCAGAGAACTAAAGATCTTTCTATTAAGTTGTGTTGAAATGTCCTCTATGTCCTCCCCCATCTCTCTCCCCTGTCCCCCCTGGTGCCATAGGGCTAAAGGGACAGGCTCCAGACCCAGTTTCTTCGTTCAATTCCCCAGCTCCTCTCTGTCCAGCTGTGTGACCCAGTGCAAGTTATTTAACCCCTTCCTGTTTCCATTGATCCATATATAATGTTAGAGGCATTGTAAAGACTCAGGAAGTTAGTATCTTACAAGTCCGAAGAACAGTGCGGATTTACAATCAGTACTCCATATACTTAGTACAGTGTCTGGTATGTGTGAAGTAAATGTCATTTTCATAATAATTATCATCCTTATATTATTGTTCTGTTATTACCCCTGAGAGGCTGGGTAGACATGTATGAGAATTTTGTTGAAGGAATTCCTACGTTTCATGGTAGGCTGAACTAATAGATGCTTTGATGCTTTCCAGTTTTAACAATCAGTGTTCTCTTCAATTTAGTGCCCGAGGCCTCAACGCTGAGACTCAACTGCTGTTGAAATCCAAGAAGACAGACACAGCACAATATTTTAATCATTCACGTTAGCTAGCCTACACAATAAGGTAAAAGAGTATTTTGTTTCTACTTGATCTTTCCCAGTCTTGGATCTTGGACTTACCTCTCAGAGTACCTTATGAACTATAAAGACTTATGTAGGTGTTGACTGGTAGTGACGCTATTTTAATTTTTTCTCCATATGGTAGTGATGCTACTTTAATTTTTTCTCCACATATTTGCTTTGTGATGGGAGATGAGTTACATCAAAAGCATCAAGCAAAGACACGATTCTTCCCATGAGCTGTACTCACCTATTCGGCAATGCTGAGTACCTGGACAGCTGTGGGAGTATTGTGAGATCAGGTCTGGGTGTCGAGGGACGCCATGTGACTGTGCCCCATGCCACCATGATTGCTGCTGCCTGTTGGGAGGAGAGTGATAAACATAGAGTTGGCTACGGCAGACCTCCATTGGCCCCTCCTCATCTCCCAGTTATAACTCTTGTCCTATATTGTTGTCTTTGTTTACTTGCTCTCTGACATTTGTGTTTCCAAGCCTGTTTATCTTTATTGCTGTCTATCTCCCTTGCCTTGTTTTCCTCTGTTACTGGCTGGAATGATTGTCCCCACGTCCGTGGGTGGTAAACACAATATGCAATCACAAAAGAGAACCAGAAGAGACCTGGGGGACCATTTATGGCCACATATTCCCTTTCTAGATGAGAAAACCAAGGCTCAGATAAGATAGAACCTCATGAGAACCTCATGGTTTCCAGTCCAGTGGTCTTTTCATTGGGCCATATTAATCTTTGTCTAGAAGCAGGATCTGGTATGGAGTAGTGTTTGGGAGGCATGAGCCCAACATTTATGGCTGAAATGCGGAGTTTCGACACTATTTCCACATAAGGATATGCGATAACTGGAAAAATAGTCTCTATTATATTGAACATTCACAGCGAACATTAATAAATATTACATATTAAAGCCTAGTCCATTTTTTGGAACTCTGGGGATGCCTTTTTTGGGATCTCAAAACATGACTTCCGTTTCAATCTTTCTGTAACTCCAAAAGCTTAGTGGGAAAGAAGGGAGGTGCTGACCACAGCAATCCCCAAGCAGTTAAGGTGGAGGGGGGGAATGCAAAGCTTTCTGGTGAGTGAGGCTCCTAGCCTTTTGACAACAACAGGAATGGGGATACCCCCCTTACCTCTCCTACTTCCATATCACTTAATAAACATTGCCATAAATTTTTTGAAGCATGAAAGAATTTGAATGGACTCTTAACTATTTTCCACCTTGATCACCACACGGTTTAAAGCACAGGAAGTGCCGAGGTTGCACAAAAACAATATCCTAAGAGTTACTGATTTTAGGAGTAAAGATTACCGCCTTCCTCCTAACTGACTTTCTAAACTTTTTGGATTTGGCAACTATGGTTTTGAGCGCAAATGCTTTCTGCTTTTTGTCGTATAATGGAAAATGACAGACTGACATGCACGATGTTGATAATTGACCCAAATTCCTTTTATTTTATTTTTTAAAAGATTTTATTTATTTATTTGACAGAGAAAGACACAGTGAGAGAGGGAACACAAACGGGGAGTGGGAGAGGGAGAAGCAGGCTTCCCGCGGAGCAGGGAGCCCGATGCGGGACTCGATCCAGGGACTCCAGGATCATGACCTGAGCCGAAGGCAGTCGCTTAACCAACTGAGCCACCCAGGCGCCCTGACCCAAATTCCTTTTAAAAAACATAGTATAGGGGCGCCTGGGTGGCTCAGTTGGTGGAGCATCCAAGTCATGATCTCAGGGCTTGTGAGATGGAGCCCTCAAGCTCCTCAAGCTCTGCACTCAGCAGGGAGTCTGCTTGGATTCTCTCCCTTGTCCCCTCCCCCCTAAAATAAATAAGTAAATCTTTAATAAAAAACATAGTACATCTATGGAATTGGAAAGGCTTCTTACCCCCTTGTATAAGATACCTAAGTTAATGCTTTATTCATTTAAAGAAAAGGTCCTTTTTGAGGAGAATATAGAATTCTGCTGTCAAACTAGTTGACAGGACAGAATTTGTTTATCCCAGTGGAGGCTTCACGATCACACATCTCCATTAGAGGTATTCAGTGCAGGGTCACAGAAGGGTCTGCAAAAGATAGCCAGTGAGACATCTGTTTTTTTCTTTCCAAGTTCTGCCTGTTTCCTTCGTTCTCTTCAAAACTGCCCTAAGTAGACATGTGTATCTTGAGGTCAAAGTAAAAAAAAATAATAATAAATAATAATAATAAAAGTTAAAAAAAAAGGGAATGACATAGTGTAATGAAAGTTTTCTTTTATTATCCAATGCTTCTGCATTTTAAATACCCATCATTAGGAAAAGAAAAATGAAGCCAAGGGTCTGATAAGAAGATGTGCTCCTCAGTAGAACAATCTTCCATGTCCTCAAGACTTCTGACTCGGACGGCGAAGGCAACCGAATGAAAGAACTGAATTCCCAGTGTGAAGGAAAGATGGCTTTAAAGTTGCAGCAAAAGTATATTTGTTTAGCGTGGGGAGAATCAAGGGTTTCTGGTATTTACAGCGGAAAACACAACCACCACCGGCCTAGCTTTTGGAATTGGAATGCGTGGTTAAATTGGCCCCGCTTGTCCTTAGCAACCTGAACTCAGAGGCCACATTTTTTCCTCTCTAAGGAGCAAGTCGGAACTTGAAAAGTATGTAGCATGTCGTGAAAAGGGAGTAGTGAACTTTGCCCAGGTCTGCAGCCAGGGCTGAAATCTGAACCTTCAGAGGTTTCGGGACTGGTGCATTCCCTGCCCCCTTCCTTTGAAATCCCTGTCTATCCAGTGCTTTTGCAAAATACCTTGATCTCTGGGCGGAGGAGTCCCTGCCCCTCTGAGAAAACCTGCTCTCTCCTACGTATTTTTGATGTCATTTAGAAGGAAGTCCTCAAAACAAAAACCAAACATGAAAACCCAACTTTCTGATGATCATATTTCACCTGGTTTTTATATAGGTGGGGGTCATGTAGAAAGATTCCTTTGTTTTTTTTTTTTTTACATTCATTTTGCAAGTAGCTTTCAAAATTTTTAAGATTCCCCATGGCGAGATTATCACCGGTTGGAAAGATTTCCCTTCTATGACTAAGGGAGAAAAAGATCTTGAAAAGCCCCTGCATTCAGACAGCAAGTTACTTGGTAACTTGAGCTGCGGTTCGTTCCTGAAATTCTTTCACATAATTGAAGATTAATTTGATTCCCTAGATTGTTGAGGGTTGTTGACAGTGGGGGGCTGGGGTGGGTGGAAATAGATTATTCAAATCACAAAGAAGTAGGTGTGCCCTAAGTGACTGTTCCATTACTGCTCAGAAGTGTTTGCCTTCCTCAGTATTCAATTCAGACTCAGGAGCTGTAGGATGGTGCCGCGGGGAGAAAGGAGCGGGCCCTGCCAATGTGCGGAGAGCAGGTGAACCTCAGAAAAACCGAAATATTTTGTCAAGAGAGTTCTATATATTAATGGCCCCTCCAGAATCCATTACCGCAGAAACAAGCCAACTCAAGGGCTCTGGCTTTCTCAAGTGTCTAATGTAAACAATATGAAAGTCAAGAGTGGGGGACATTCCAAGATAGTATGAACACGATTGATTTATTGATGGTTGCACAATGGGAGGTTATCTTTTGTTAATTGACTTGGTAAATAAACTCCTAGGTGGCAGGGGATGGGGGAAAGTAGCTGGTGGGGGGGAAAGGTGAGGCGCCTGGGTTGCAATTTTTTCAACTTCCAGCCTGTCTTGGTAAATTCCAAATACCATTCCCGCTGCCAACCTCAAACACAGGTTAGCTGAGTTAATTCTGCCTAGGACTCAGCCTCCGTTCCGTCCTCCCCCACTCCGGCCCCCACCACGAGGGGAAGATGCAAAAATCTTGCATTCCTGTCAATGTTTGCTTCAGGACGGTTCAAAAGCTAGTAACACTAGACATGAAAGAAAGAGACAGAGGGAAGGAGAAAATGCACCAACTCAACTTATTTTCAAATCTAGAAACACTTGGAAGATGCAGGCACAGCATTTGTGACACGGGTGACCTCTGAGCAGTGAGTGGTTGAACACTCACTCTGCAGCCCTTCCCTCCCTGCCCCCACAAAGACTGCTTTAATTTGGTGGCCCCCTCCTGGGAGAAAAGACAGGGAGAAAAACCACCCCCGACATGTGCTGTATAAATTCTGGGTAATGCCCAGTATTGTACCAACTGAAGTGGCATCTCTTGAGTGAATAGGTAACATTTTAAACTTGTTTAGAGGGATTCTTTTGGCAACTTTGATTTATTTTGTATTTTTTTTCAAAGTTTTATTTCTTTAAGTCATCTCTACACACCACGTGGGGCACGAACTCACGACACCGAGATCAAGAGTCATATGCTCTTCTGACTGAGCCGACCAGGCGCCCCCTCTTTTTGGGACTTTTAAACTTCCATCAGACATGGTTTAAAAATTAAAAATTCTCACGGTTCATTCCTTTCCATCTTCTGGAACGTTTAAGAAACATCGATGGCTTTCCCTCTGTCCCCTTAAGGCTCCTTTATTTATTTATTTTTTTCTTTTTTAATATGGGCATTCTTCCCTGCCTGGACTTTCCCTTTCCTCTGTCCTCTGCCGGATCTCCCCGTTCCCCCAGCTACTGGCTGTATTCTCTGCAGGGGAGTCCAGAGCATGAGTCAAGTATGCATCACTTCCTGCTTGAGCTCAGTTTCCATCTCCACCTGTGAGCCTGCCCCAGCTGCCCCTTCAAGCATCTTTCTTCCTGGCTTCTCTCTTTCTGTACATAAACCCCCACCCCATCCTCCTATTATCTTTAGTCCTAAAACTTGCAGCTCAACTTCCATTTCCTGTACTTGTCGCATTCAGTAAGTTCTCAAGTCTTCTAGACCTGCTTTTTAAATTTATGTACTATGAACTTATCTAGTTTAACCCTCCTGACTGGAATAAGTTGATCCAGGGATTGGCACGTAGGAGATATTCAATTCATGTCTGTTGAATGAAGGAGTGAATAAGTGAGTAGCTTTGCCTGCTACTGTATTTTTTCCCCATGATAATCATCTCTGATCATATTATTTCAGGGCTCAAAAACTATCAGTAACTACTTATCTCCCGAATTAAGTGTAAGCTCTTCTTTTCAAGACACCCACAATCGATTTTTCCCCCAATTTCGTCTTCCACCAGGCTCCAACACATCCTATGCTCAATCCAAAATATTACTGTTTCCCCAGTCTTCGTATCTCGCTACCTGCATGTTTGTAGCTCATCTTCATTTTCTTCAGCCAGATGTTCAACCATTTTTTCAAATTCAAGCTTTGCCAGGTTCTTAAGGTCCAACCCAAATGTCACCCCCTCCATGGAGCTATTTTTAAATTCCGTCTGCCTCTCTCTCTCAGCGGAGCTTGATGCGCTCTCCCCCTCTTGGTTCTATTCAGCCTGTGTCATAGATATTTCCATACCTGATTTATTCTCTCCTAGTAGAAGGTCACCCACTTAGGGGACAGCAGCTCAACCTTCCTTCTTTTCCTGTGTCTGCATCCTCAACACCTCCTAAGTAGTAAGTGCACAGAATTCTATCTTTGAATTACATTGGTTGTTATTTCTTTCTCGTTGTTGCGGGATTTGCTCTTTCTCTTTTGATTGCGTGTTGTTCAGCAGCTGTGCATGTGTGTCTGGTTCCCCCACTTGTTCACCCAACTGGCTCCTCCAGTCTTGAAATACATATTTGTTTGCCAGTATTTTAAAACCGTCTTCAGGATAAACGGACGCATGACAGAAAATCTCCTTCGCTGCGGACCCATGCAGCTTGCTTGGAGTTTACCCAACTTTATGCTCTTGTTCTGCCCCTTTTAATGTCTGGGAATTAGTTACACTAAAGTTCTACTGTGCGCAGAGCTGCCTGCAATTTGAGATGCAAACTCCAACATCGTGGGCTACTTTTTAGAAGCCTGTGGTCATTTGGGGAACAAAGGCACTCCTGTTTCCTCTTCTCAATAACAATTAAGACATCAGATTAATAGAATCTTTAAATTCTTCAACGATGCTTGCAGAATCGTTGTGTTTGCCTTAACACAAAGGAATACTTTCCAAGCCATAAAGGTCACCCAAGAAATAAGAGAGAGTCAGCTTATGAATTGGGTTTGCTGGTAGATTTTTGGAGAACGGCATGTGTCCTTTGCAGTGCGTTCTGGCTTCAGAGCTACTTGGCATGGGAGCACTCTGTGATCTACTCCAGAGAGGCATTTCTTGGGCAAGGAATCCCCTGTGTTGAAGGGACCTGCCTTTAGGACAAGGAGAGGGAAGGGGGAGGGAGGGGGGGAGGAGGTTTCTCCATTCGAATCCAGGGTTCACTTAATGAGTGTAAGATTGTTGCTAATGGGATTTAACCACAATACCTATCCCTAACCTTGTCACCAAAAAGGTAGTCTACATGCTCCTTTTTTCAATACCATCTGCCTGGTAACTATGCAGAAGTCTGTTCTCCCAATTTTCTAAGTGGTAATCCTAGAATTATCTTGGCTCAGAAATAAATGAAGAACTCGTGTACAGGACTCAAATTTCCCTACAGGGGTTGTAACTGAAACAAGGCTTAAGTACCAGGACACAAAACCTCTCAAGCAGTGGACAACGTGTCAATTGCTCAACAGTCTACTGGAGGAGGTCCTCCGTCTTTCTTTTTTATAAAGCTTGGGATCAAGTTTGGGTAGGGAGTAAAAAGCAAGGCAATTTACCTCCTTTAAAGGCTTGCTATTTGGGAAGGATAGAGCTATATTTAACTCTGTGATGGTCTCTCCAGGAAGCTAAAGCAACCAGGCAATGAAATGGGAAATGGTGTGTGTGAGTGTGTGTGTAGGAGCGTGTGCAGGAGGAAGGCAGGCTTAGGGAGATGATAACAATTCTTAAAAAGAATCTGCTCAGGAAAAAAAAAATTATAGCATTTACACAGTATGCAGAGCAAAGAACCTACTGCTGGTCCACCTGTTGCAGATGGCAAAGAGTTCTTCTGATGCAGTGCAGACAGGGCCTGGATGAATCTAACCTGGCTAATCTCTTACATGCCATGTCCCCACCCTCTATGCAACAATATTAATAAACCATCAGCCGTTTATTGACTACCTATTCTAGACCAAACACAATGCTTTAGTTCTATCATGTCATTTAGTTCTGATAACTGTGCTCTCAGAAGCAGATAAAGGGAGGGTTTTGCCCCAGATCATGAAGCTGCTAAGTGGTTGAGACAGATCTGAATCTAGTTCTCTTTCTGACTCTGGTTTTTGGTGCTTCTGTGTCCCGCTTCCTATACAATTCTCTGCTGCCCTGACATTGCATGGTTTTAAATTCATATATGAAAACACTTTGACCTCAGAGGAAGGCACAACACACCCCCCCAAAGCATCTATATCTAAATCTGCATTTTATGTGGACTGGTATCCTTAGGAAAGGAATAATGAGGGGCTCTCATTTATATTTTAATTTATATTCGGATATCCTGGAACTGTAACTTGTACTCCTGTTTTAAAAACAATCCCTTTCCCTTCTCTTATTTATGGTGATCCCTGGAGATTATGTTATGCTCATGTTCCTAGATATGGGACCACAGCAGTGGGACAGAGATGAGCAAGATATAAACACACCAAAAAAGGGAATCAAAGGGTAGAACTGAGGGGCACATAACCAGCTCTTGGTGGGTATTTCTTCCATTTGGTATAGCAAACCGAAGGTCCGTTCAATTCAGCGTCTTTGAATTTTAACCCCAGGTAAATCAGGTAGATGACAGTGAATAATTGCAAGTAGAAACCTGATTTACAGGAGGGTAAAGGATTTGACTTAATCCAGACAGAGGATTCTTCTTCTAACGGCATTTTAGTGAAAGGAGATTTTCCTTTTTTTTATAGCTATCCCCTTCCTGAACAGGTACGAATCAAGGATGGTATCTTTTGGAAGGTTAATGTTCCAAACAGAATATGAATAAGAAGTACATTTCCTTGGAAAACATAGTTGTTAGTTTAACGCCTTATATGAAGAAGGGATTCAATAATTATTTGGCAAATCAAGTGTAGAAAGAAACATTCAACTATGGAGGGTCTGTCAAGGTTTCTCCCCAAGCAGACAAATGGATGCTTTCCATCTTTTGCAACCTCTTTGAGCGCAGTTGGACAAGCTCACCTCCCAGGCTCTGCTGAGCTGTAATAGCCCATGGATCTATAGTAGCCAAACTACCTTTCATTTCTGGGCTCATTCCTTGTGGGATAGGGGATGAAGTGGTCAAGGAACCAGAAATCAGCTGTTGAGCCCAGATGTAGTTATAGAGAGAAAACAGAAACTTTCCTCCTCCCAGATCAAAGAGAAAGAGCTCTTAGATCTGCTCAAGTTTGAAGCAGACAAAGAAGAGAGAATACTGAGGATCAAAAATAGTGATGTATACAAAAATCTAGGCTTATTACAGAGACCTGAGAAGCAACTCTCGGGAGGACAGTCTTGCTGCTAGTTACCTGGGATTATTTAATTACAAGCAATTCATGATTACCTGTGAAGGAGAGAAATAGAGTGGAAAACTCCCAACAGTAGATGTGGTGAAATCACATCAATTGGCTTGGGGATGTTCTGTATGATTCTCCCCCCAGAAATTTACCTTCCTAATTATGTTTTGCTTAGCCCGATATGAAAAATTAGTTGGTTTCCCCAGAGTATCTCTGAGGTTAAACTGCAGAGGGAGTTGGTTGAAGAGCATACCCATTGGAATACGGAAGATGAAACATTTTCTGGCACTTACGTAGAAAAAAAAATTCCCAAAGTTATTTTAATCTTAAAGAAAAGAACAATTTCCAGCACTTTCCCAGCCTTCATGTATTGCCTGGAATGCTATAAACATTCATGACAATTACAGAAATGAGATTATTTTTACTTAAGTGTGTTTTTACCTTCAGCATGTTATGTCCTTACCCCTATCCTTCTTGAAAGCCATGGCCAATAAGCACATCTCAGACTCAAGCATAGTGCCCTGCCCATAAGATGATCCAAAATGTTTGTTGAATCAGTATATGCTCCTGCTTAGGAAGGGCCTCATTCTGTAGCATGGGAGGCAACAGATTAAACAAGACTGAAATATAGTTATGGGCGGCTTGGGGATTCTAGACCCTTTAGCCACAGAGTTGTTGTCATAGGGGTTCTGGACTGAGCGCCAGCTTCCTTTCTCTTAAATCTAATGATTTCATATTCTCTTATTACTTAGGTATATCAAACTTGCAAGTAGGCACCCTCCGTAAGTTTCTCAGTCTGAAACAGCTAACTCTGTAACAAATGTATGGATTGCATTCAAGCAAAATGACGAACACCACATTCAAATTAACAACATTAATTTAATGTGATGGATAACGGTTTGTTGACATTAAACCCCAATTCGTGGCATTAATATTGTACCGATGGGCATGCAGAAGAAGTTGTAATTTTAGCCTGCTTATATTTCCTTGTGGTGTAAAAGATGATTCTTCTAGCACTTTTCTCTAATTAAACGACTGCAGAGCTTTGGTCCACACAGCCTACTGGACTATCACTTGACCTTCGCTTGGCATAAATACATAATTTACTTACTGGGTGGACCCAGGTTTTGTGGGCCTGAATAGTATACAATTTTGAGAGCTTTCTTTAATAAAAACATAGTGAAAACAAAATGGCCAGCCCCCTTCCCAGGGCCTCGGAAGGGATCCATGTGCACAAGGAACCCTAAAGCTCAAGGTTCATTATCTTCCTGCTAAATCCATCCGTGTTCACGTATCAAGTCCTTCTCTGTTTTTGCCAGTAAAGCAGCAAGATCTGGCAACAGTCAGAAGTGGCATTAAATTTTTTTAGGGCTGCTGGGTGGCTCAGTTGGTTAAGCGTCTGCCTTCAGTCAGGTCATGATCCCGAACTCCTGGGATCGAGTCCCGCATCGGGCTCCCTGCTCGGCGGGGAGTCTGCTTCTCCCTCTAACCCTACCCCCTCTTGCGCTCTCTCTCTCACTCGCTCTCTCTCTAATAAATAAATTAAAAAAAAATCTTAAATTCTTTCCCCTGATAAATTCCTTAGAGGATGGGTACCAGGACAAAGTTTTAGGCCCTTGCTATACTTTGCTATGTTGGATTGTCGGTGGTCAAAATGTGGGGTGGAAATCAAGAGGTTAGCAGCTCCCTGGAATAGCTTTTCTTAACCGGTCTGATTTCTCAGAGCATAAACTTTGGGCACAGCCACGGTGAGTTCACAACCCCTGGGCTCCATATCTTGCCTGGCTCCTGGCCTGATGGCGAGGTTGGGAGGACTTATAGGCAGGGAGGGCCAAAGTGAATCTCAGGCTAGTATTTCTCTGGGGGCCAGAGGGACAAACAGAATCCAGAAGTCAGGATGTGTCTCAGGGGCAGCATCTCAGAGTCCAGTGGTTGTGATCAAGTGTGTTGTGAGTCCGAACTTGAGGTGCCGGCAAACGGCCAGTGAAGCGCGTATGGAAGGGCCAGACAGGCAATGGAAACCAGGGTCAGGAAGAACTTGGAGCTGAGACAGTGGTTGGCATGGTGGGCAGGGATTAATATCACAACCAAGCAAGTCTTCTGCTTTGGGATCTCAATTTCCCTGCCTTTTTTCCCTGGTAGGACTCATGTCTACAAGACTGTACTTGCAATCCTAAACCCTAGGTGTGAAACCACAGATGAGGACAGGAGATGGCTATGGATCTTTCTTACTGGGGAGATTCTGGAATTATTTTTACTAGAGCTGATTGGAGAATAAAATGATAGCCAATATCTCCCTCCCCACCTCAGGCTGTCTTCCTTCTGAGACCAGAGAATCTTCTGAGACATCCCCATGGTGCCAGTATCCAGAATGTATCTTCTGATTTGAGCTTGGTTCCAAGCAAATGTTTATCTTGGAAAATTGTGAGACTTCATCAGAGATCCTAACTTTCTATCTCCCTCCCTTCTGGGGTCACTGTGAAGTTCAAGTGTGATTTGTAAAAAAATCACCCTCTACCAGCTTATTGTGGTCCCATTTCTTTCCAATGGAGATGTTGTTTTTTTAGCTCACCTGAAAATTATTTTCAGGTGAGATTACATCACCTGATATATACTTAAAAACTTGAGATATAATTGACATATAACATATATCAGTTTCAGGTGTACAATGTAACAACTTGATGTTTGTATATAATACCAAAGATTACCAGGGTAAGTCCAGTTGACACTCATGATCACACACAGTCTCAAATATTTTTTTCTTATGATGACAAATCCTTTTTCTGTTTCCTTTTTTAAAAATGTTTTTGTTTCTTTTCTATTTCTGGCAAAAATGATTCCATTGGAAATTTTATATCAGAAAAAAAAATATTTTTAGAGAAGGGAGGGTTTCTCAGATTTAAAAGAGAATTTTTCTATTCTTTTCTTTTTTTTTTTTTTTAAACTCAGAGCTGTTTGAGCTAGTAAATAAACCTCTTTATCTAATCAGTTAGGCCTTTCATACAATACACTCAACTGATGCTTGGGTAGAATATATATTTCCAGTCACATGAGGTTCTTATCAGTTATAATACAGAAAAAGAATTAGCCACTCTTTTATTGAAAAAGGATACCCGTGGGTTCATTCATTTTTCTTGAAATATTTGGGGGGAATCTGAAAAAGCTTATGAAGTAAACAGCTTGTTTTGTTCAGGGAAACTTCTCTGAAATAGCAGGGTTCATCTGATGACATTAAATCTGCTGGTAATTTCCATGATGTCAAGGGCACGCTGGAGACTGACAAGGGATTAAGCTGACTTGCACGGTCAAAGCATTACAGTAAATTGACTTGGCAGGCTCCACCTTAGGTTGGCACCTTTCACCACCTAATCACCTACAATCCAGTTTTGTGGTGTTCGCTGGGCTACTTTCTCAGAGGCCAGAAGACGTGAGGCAGACATGGTGGGAAGTTTCAGATGCGGTGAAGGTGTGGTGGGTAGACTTCCAGAAGACCCCACTGAAGACCACCTTGTCGCCCAAGGATTAAAACATTAAGGAAAACCTTTTTTTGTTCTGTGTTTTTACCCTCCCAGAATGTTTCAAAAAATGAACTGAGTTCCTGTTTACCTTCCTTGTGCCTACTCCCAAGTTTCTCAGATAGGCCTTTCTCTTCAAACCTTTTTAATCCCTCATGTGATTATCAACTCTTCTGTGAAAGGAGTCAGGTTGGCCCAGGAACTTCACTGAATAAAGATGAGTTTATATTTTAAAGAAGGAAACAGCTGGATGGCAAAAACCAGGGTGGGAGGCAGCTGTTGTGTTATTAACGAAGGGAAGTCTGAGGGCCCGAGGAGAACAACTGGGCCGGCAGCCACGGGGGGGGGGGGGGGGGGGGGGGAGAAGAAAAGGAAACACACAATCATAAAGAACTAATCATGAAAAATGGAAAGTGACAAAGGGCCAAGAACAACAAGCAACAAATAGATCTGGAAAGGGTTGGGGGGGGGGTGGGAGTCGAAGAGGAATGCGCAGCCATGCTCAGGAAAGGGGCAGTGAGAGTGTGCGCATTTCATTTGAAAAAAGAAAAGTAATCATTCTGAAAATCATTAAAAAGTCCTATGGAAAAATGTTCGAGGAGAACTTTGCAGACCCATGTTCTCTTTCTGTTGATGTCATGTCAGAGTCTACTTCGGAGCAGGGGGAAAACACCAAGTAGAACCAGAGGGACAAAGTTCATGTTCAATGGTGTCAGAGTGATTGTTTGTTTGTTTTTAATTTTTAATTTCTGCCTGATGGTAGGGAAAGGGAGAAGTTAGTTTGGCTACGTAAGGTCAAAGACTACACCCAAACTGGTCCATCAGGGGCTTTTCTTTTTTTAAATTTATTTTTATTTATTTTTATTATGTTGTGTTAATCACCATACATTACATCATTAGTTTTTGATGTAGTGTTCCATGATTCATTGTTTGTGCATAACACCCAGTGCTCCATGCAGAACGTGCCCTCCTCAATACCCGCCACCAGGCTAACCCATCCCCCCACCCCTCTCCCCTCTAGAACCCTCAGTTTGTTTTTCAGAGTCCACAGTCTCTCATGGTTCATCTCCCCAAACTGGTGCATCAGGGGCTTTTCTAAGAGTAACTCAGACCCATTCTAGCCTTAAGTAGAAATATCATGTATATCTTCACCTAATGCCTATTTGTATATAATGAGGGAGCGATGGTTTATACTCACAGGTAAATCTCTAAATATTTTCAGATGAAATTAGCATGAATTTAAGGAGGACCTAAGAGAAAAACCAGATCCTTGTCTGTCCATCTTGAAATCTGTTCAACATGATAAAGTACACAAACAGGGCCAACAGTTCAGACAAGCCGAGAGAGGAGACTTTTTTTTTTTTTTAACTTTAAAGTTTTCCATCAGTTACAGACAACACCTTACTAATGAAATGGGGCTGGTCTTTTATTTGGGGTATGCTTATTAGGCTTTTTTTTTTTCTTTTTAAATTAGTTTTTAATAGCGGCATTTGTTTAAGGAGGAGAAAGTGTTTGGTGTTGAGTTCTGGAATGTACATTAATCTTGTTAATGACATCACGGTTCATGGTTGGCAAAACAGAACTTTTGAATCAACCTGTTTTTTTGTGGTAGCTATACTTGAGAAATAAGGCCAGGGAGCTAGAGATACATGAAAAGTACATGAAGACAAGATACAGGATTTCCTATGATTTTATGTTGTTCTTAATTAGGAAGCATATTGGCAGCGAACGCTAACATGTGTTAGGATGTTTAGTTGTAGCCAAATAAATGTTTTCTATTACAACTCTGAATCCCATGCTTAATCAGAACCCATGCTGTTCTGATCATGGCTCACAAAATCCCTTTACAAGTCACCTCCAGGGCCAATTTTCTATTGGCTCATGGGACAAAACTACTTTTCACCACATGTTGTTTTCCTGAAGGGTCATCTTCAACTCAGGGTAGAAGTCAAGGATTGAAGCGTGATGACCTCTGTTCTCGGAACTGATTTGCTTAATGGTAATGAGGGGTCTTTAAGAAGTGAAGTCAGTTTGACCCCAGAGTCAGAACTGGGTATCAAGGACCCAGAGCAAGCATCCTTCCAGTGATGTTAATGCTTGTCTTGGTGGAGGAGAAGGGGAAGCGAGAAGATGGAAAGTCTAGCAAAAAAAGGTGATGAGGTAAGGTAGCTACATTAGGGAGACATTTTCTTGTCTACAGAAAGAACCATGGAATGTTCATTAAAACCATTGTAATGTTCATTAAAAGCAAGTAGAAACTTGGCAAAAATCTAAGTGTCGGTCACAAGGGAATGGATAAATATACTCAGAAATGAAGCACCCTAAAACAGTTAAAAGGAATGAGTTAAGACTCTCTGTAACAATGAGGCCAGCTTTCAACAACATATTTGGGGAAAATAATCATGTTTCAGAATATTCAATGCATCATGATGGCATTTGCATGAAAAAGAACAATAAAACAATGGTATATATTTGCCACGGGCTCATATAAACATATGTAAAACTACACCATCAATTCTGGAAAGATATGTATCCAAAGTAGTTCTATCTCAGAGGAGCTAGGGAAGGAACCAAGATTGCTAATAGGGTCAGTGAGAATCTTTTCTCCTTGATAGTATATGTTTTTTAAAAGGAAATATTCATGTTCTACCCCTGAAGTTAAAAATTAATTGAAAAAGGAAAAAAAAAAAGCAAATGATTATGAAGCTGTTTCCTAAAATTCAATATCAAAGCATTTTATCGACCCTTGAATCTGACATTGCAAGCTGGCTATGGAACCTCTGTCATACTTTGAGAGGTAATTGGTACATAGATGATTCTATCCGGGTCTTAGAAATCTTAAAAAAAGAAGAAGAGTTTCTAAAAATTAAAAAATAATAATAATAAATAAAAGAAGAGGTTTTTTTTTTTTTTTAATTTATTTAACAGAGATAGAGAGAGCACAAGTAGGCAGAGCGGCAGACAGAGGAAGAGGGAGAAGCAGGCTCTCTGCTGAGCAGGGAGCCCGATGCGGGGCTCGATCCCAGGACCCTGGGATCATGACCTGAGCCGAAGGCAGCTGCTTAACCGACTGAGCCACGCAGGTGCCCCAAAGAAGAGTTTCTATAAGTGACCTTTTTATTGTTGGACCTGAGAAATTTTACACACACTCATATACATAGATGAAATGACATAGGAGCTCCATGGTTCCTGCCTCCTGGTTGGAAACATCCCTCACTTTTTAATGCTAATGAATCAATAAAATCTTGAGGAATTCATTCACTATGCTATGAACACATGCCTAAAACTATTCAGCTCTCTCTCTGGTTGGTGCCTTTACACACTCTAGTCCCTCTTTCTGGAAACTCCTTCCTCCAATTTTTTGCATGGCCTCTGTCCTCACCTCATTCAGGTTTCTTATATTTTTCTCCACCCCTGAAGCTTTCTTTGGTCTCTCCATCATTCTTCTTCCTCTCTTTGTAATCATTCACTTTGATTTGCTTTCTCTCTCCTCCTCTAGAATGTATGTTTTGAGACAGAGGGGACTTTATTTTTCACTTCCATGCCTCAGTGCCTGAGACAGCATCACGAACACAGAACGAACATCTCACTAAATATCTGTTCACTGAATTAACAGGGCCATGGTGGGGTTTTTGTTAACTTGTCGTACATCCATGTGTAACATTTTCAAAGCCTTGAAAATTATTAAATCATTTCTCTGCACTTTATATTTACAACTCCTGCCATTCTAAAGGAGAGTAATCTAAACGGCCCTTTCTTTTTCCCCATAAACATCCTACACAGGATATGGGTTCAAAATATAACAACAACAACAAAAAAAAGTGAGACAATACACCACATTGCATTCATTTAATGAAAGAGGATTTTTTTTCTCTATTCTTAAATGAAGATTTTTAACCAATATATCAGATCCTTCGTAAACCATGAAATGAAATGACTGACTATTCAAACTCATCTTGAGAAGAAAAACTGTCATCTCGAAAGCAGTAAAATCTCCATAAAACTGTGTAAAGTCATTACTAGGTTAAGTAAAATCATTGGAATATATCAGGACCTTCAGATGTCTCCAGGGCACACATAATACAATAATTCTTGGAAAGTCACTCTGGGAAGATACTGTAATGGGCAGGATGAAATCAGTGTAATAGTCTCACTTAGTTTTGGTCCTGAGACTTATAAAGAGACTATTGGTGCCAGATCACATGTACAGGAGAGATACTCGTTAATGTAGCATGATGCAAGCTGGCCTTCTGAGATCGGTGGGTCATGAGCTCAGCGGAACTTAAATAGAGATGAGACAGCCATTTATTCTGCTCAGATGCTGAAGGATATATACCTGAAATCTATTTCAACATTTCCTTTTACTTCCTTGTCCAAGGAAGTAGAAATTTTCTTGTATACGGTGCTTTTTATTTGAGGTTATTACCTGCCTCTATGTTTCTGTGTGTGGGTAACAATTAAAACAATAGCAAAACCTACCAGAAACCTCAAAAGAACAGATATAAAATGAAAGACCCCGTGTTCCTTTGAATTAGTAAAAAGCTTTATACTTTAGGAAGGCAAACTGATAATCCAAGGTAAGTCACTAGGATAAACTCATGGGAATATTGAATGTTTATTTTATAAGATAATTTTATATAAATTTGTATTTATGTATACTACACATATGCTGTATAAATATATACATTTATTTACACACACACACACATGTTTAAATTGTGACATCGTTTGGCCAAACCCCAAACTAGTCTTATACTCAACACAGGGTGATCATCGCTCTGGATTATAATCGACTCTTTATGTATATGTCTTTCTCATACTCCTTCAAGATAAGGAGGGACTCACCTTATTTGCCCTGTTCCCTAGTGTCCAGATTGTGGATTAAATGAACAACCCATTCACAGAAACCTATCTGTGATTCCCTTCACATAATCTTTTCCTAAAGGTGTGAATCAAAGATAGAAATTTGATCAGAATAGTGTTGGTTCTCATAAATATAATTTCACTAGACACGAAGGTTGATTTCCTCATACTCCCTCATGGGGATTTCTACCCTAGCTCAAGGTGATCATTCAGGAAAGAAAAGTGGTAGGAACCAGATCTCTTGAAAGTGATGAGTATCAGACCACAAGCTCAGAGGATGGCAAAGGAGGAGTAAGTCTGGGCAGACACATTAAAGGGTACCCAAATGGCTTGCACTTTAGAAGCTGTGTACCCTCCCCCCTCCAATTAAAGTGGAGGGCAATCTTTGTGCTGGTTCAGTTCCTTCCTCTGCGTCTGAACCTGCCTTTGCCTGGTTGGCCTGTGCGTCCCTTTGGAATTGATAATGAGGTTCAAGAGTGCAGGATAGCCCTCACTAAGCATGTCACCCCTATTTAGCACCTTTTCCAGGTTGGCAGCCACTATTGTTTTATTATGTCCCTGATCAGCTGTCACTATTCATAAAGTAATCACTGCCATTAACACGTCACTCCTCAAGCCATCTGCTGCTGCATGGCACATACTGGGGCTGTTGGTTGCAAGCTAAGCAAGTGTCACCTAGGAATGACAGGACCACAGGAAATGTGGGAGGTCATCATGATGGAAAGGGATATGTCATATCAAATAATTCTATTCTTTTAAAAGATTTTATTTCTTTATTTGACAGAGAGAAAGATAGCGAGAGCAGGAACACAAGCAGGTGGAGTGAGAGAGGGAGAAGCAGGCTTCCCGCCGAGCAGGGAGCCCGATGTGGGGCCCGATCCCAGGACCCTGGGATCATGTCCTGAGCCGAAGGCAGATGCTTAACTGACTGAGCCACCCAGGCACCCCTGATAATTCTGTTTTTTGATGTACTATCGTGCAATGGGTAATGGTATTTCTTGTTCAACTTGCATAATGTTAAAAGAAAAAAAGTCTTATTTGAGATACTGAACTTTCAATATTGGTAAGTTCGGAAACCAAATGTCATGGAAATCCTTGACAACAATAACATCTAGGTTGTGAATGCATTAGTTGCATTAAATTTGCAGCTAAGTCTAAAGCCTTCTTGAACAAGCCTTCTGATATATCAGATCTTCATCTGACAAGCATTTATTGAGCACTTGCTATGTAGGGCTGTCCCAGTCAAAATCCCTACTTAAAAAAAGGAAAGAAAATCACCAAATAATATATACAGTGGATATTCCTGACTTCTACTGAATTCCTGACCATCGGTCTGTCCTTAACACTTATCTTGTTCTGGACAACTTTCAGTTTCTTACTATTTTCCATATTGATCAGATCTCATGTGTATAGATTGGAAAATGAGTTAGCATTGGAAAAATATAATGATTTAATAAAGTCTATTAAGAAGGACAATATCTCTCAGAAGAGTTAGTTATTTCCTTCATCACCTTCATTACAAGGGGGGTTCATAGTCATACAACTGAAAGAGGATTCAGAAAGTTGATTGGGAATTTAAGTGTCTTTGGAAAGTGTGAGATAAATGATCATACTTGGGCCGAGTAGTCTCTCTGCCCCTTCCCTCCGTGTGTACAGTTGAATTGCATTCATGTCCATTAACTTCAGCAAATTCACCTATTAGCCCTTGGCATAAATAAATAAATAAATAAATAAATAAATAAATAAATAAATTACCTGGTGTAGCCAATTCTGCCTTTCATTGCATGAATTTTGTTTTTTTTCCTGGGAGTGACAAGTGTTGGATGAGAGGGTTTGGATCTGAAAGCCCCTTAGTTTTTCTCAGCAACCCCCCACCCATACTCTGCTCATAGTGTGAGCATCTTGCTGCATATGTGTTGTGGTTCTAGGACACATACAGCAAGACACAGTTTACCATGATCATATAGCCATGCATCTATGCTGCTGGTGGTTTAAGGGATTTTCAAGGGTAAATTCAGTGTTACCTTTATTTTTTAAAAATATTTTCTTATTTATTTTAGAGAAAAAGAGAGAGCATGAGCGAGTGGGGTTGGGGGTGGAGTGACAGAGGGAGAGGGAGAGAGAGTCAAAGGCAGCAAGGAGCCCGATGAGGCCTTGATCTCCTAACCCTGAGATCATGACCTGAGCCGAAACTAAGAGTCCGACTGAGCCACCCAGGCGCCCCTCGGTTTTACCTTTAGAATCTAACCTCTGAGGGGTATGTTACTTGATTACAAACCAAATTATGGAAGACTACACAATCCTGAAGTCTACAGAAAATAAAGATGTCCATCTTGTATGTCAAGATTTCTTAGCTAGTTTTGAAACTAACCTTCTTTTGAGGAACATAAAAATCTGAAGCTCTCTCCCTTACCGGGAAGATTTGTAGAGTCATCTGTTGTAACCAAAAAGATACAATCAGGCTTTATTTTTGTAGTTTGTATTAGGAAAAATGCTTTCTATTTTCTTTTCGAAATTTGTAATTATGGCACATATAACATATGCTTGTCCAAATAGGTCCTCCTTTCTCCTTTCAGCTTATTATATGACCTGCTCTTCATCCTTCCCCAATTACTGGTCATGCCCCGGGAATCACAAGTGTTGATTTCAAATGGGAAATGGAATAAGTTTCATTATAAAGCAGCCACTCTATTAATTCATTGAAAATAAGCAACGGGGCCATTTTAATGTTAAGGATGAAATAAGGAATCTGAGATGCAAGCCTTTCAAGATATTAGGGAAGTATCAGAATAAACAAATGTGTTTCTTCAACTGATTTATGGCCCTTTCTAAGGAGATTTAAGTGTAAACCTGTGATTATTGGTTATATTATTTGCCAGGGAAAGGCATCCTGATGGATTTGAACTTGACTGGTTCAAACTGACTTAGTAGAGTTAATAAAAAGCAAAAAAAAAAATTAATTGTTTTATAATTAAAATGCATTCAAATCACTTTTTCAGACTGGCTCCTCAAAATGTCACATGTCTCTGTACTGGGCTCAGATGGAAAACAAAGATGATACTAATATTGGGTCCTGCCTCCAACGCACTTACAGTCCACTTATGGTTTTAGAATTTCAACAGAGAAAATGGCTAATGACTGGTAGATATTGTGCTGGATATCTTGCCACTTCTGCTAAAATAATATCTTTGTTGAAAACCTGGTAAGACACTCTAGATTCAAAATCAAATCAAAGAGTATTTCATCAGATCTTCCTGTCGACGGGAAGAGCAACGTTGGGATTTCAAGACATCCAAGTTGCTGAGTAAGGCTGGCTACAGATTTGGAAATTATAGTAGATGCTGGGGAAATGTTCTCCTGAGCCATGTGTCTCTATTAATGTCTTAGGTATCAAGATGGTGCTTGCATTATGTGAGGCATTTATGGGTAAGCAAGAGGCCGACTGAGTCAAACACCTCTGTTGGGAATGACTGAGGCTGAAGAACCTCCTTGAGAAGTAAACAAATAAATAAATTTATTAATTTAATTTCATGATGGCTACCTACCCTCCCTGGCAAAGTCTACTTTTTTCTTCACGCAGACACTTGGAGTCCTTGTTGACTCCCTAAAGCTACCGTTAAGACAGCATTTATTTGAACATTGAGGCCTCATCTCTAATCTATACCATGGAGACAACCGGAAGACCTACCCTAAAGGGTCTTAGGGGTAATAAAATAATATAATACTTAAAACATTTACAAATATAATGTATAAAAATATAGTATTTATACTTCTTTTTTAATAAAGATTTTTATTTATTTATTTGTCAGAGAGAGGGAAAGTACAAACAGGGGGAGCAGCAGGCCCCCTGCTGAGCGGAGAGCCTGATGCGGGACTCGATGCCAGGACCCTGGGATCATGACCTGAGCCAAAAGCAGATGCTTAACTGACTAAGCTACCCAGGTGCCCCAGTATTTATACTTCTTATAACAATACTTCCGAGGACTATAAAATACATAGGTGTGTGGCGCATGGTAGGAGCTCAATAAATTAAAAAAAAAGCAGTTACTACTATAGATTAAGATAAAGAGTTAATGAAATAAAGCCATGATATTTGCATGTACAAAATATGATAGCAGCAGGGCAGGAGGCTTGGCTAGATGAAATTAAAGAATATTTTAAGGGGAGTATTTTAAAAGTAGATGGTATTTAAGCTGGCTGTTGAAAGAGAAAGCAACAACTTCTGAAGGGAAATAGCATGAGCAAAGTTTTGGAGCACGAAGGAGAACCAGCTGCTTTTTTTTCCATATCCCACACACTGTAGTGTTTTTCTCAGTTTGTCCAAAGTCTTGTTTTATGGATTCTTTGAGTTATTTGCCTGTTTTTTATGTTTACCTGAGCATAAGATCTGTCATTTGGATTCTAATTATGGAAAGCCACACATTAGCGAAAAGGTTCTAATAAACACTATTATTCATCAGTTAGTATTAGTATGATTGAATACTTTATATCTTATGCCTTGGATATAATGATTTTAAAGTTCTGCTCATCCAAAATCATCTTCTTCAGCCTTACTTGTAACTGACTTATTCTTTACATTTAATTTATTATTCAGTTCTCTATTACTTGTGACAGGGCATGGGAATCGGGCAGAAGAATGGGAGAGGGAGCATACAATTAGAAAAATATGATCTAGAACTGCTTGCTACTTTATATGAAAAATGAAACTTGAGACCTCAGGATCCAAAAATGAACATGCAAAAATTCAACCATCCTGTGAGAAGAGAGAATCAGGGTGCATCTGCTGTGCCGTCAGAGACTTTGGTGGGTATCTGTTGATTTTGTCTGTCATTGGTGTCTTCATTCAGGAAGGACACCTGAGCTTTCCTTTGGGGAGCTACCCCTTGCTCGGTTTCAGTCCATGTTCAGGTGGGGCCTTGCCGAGTCCACTTCCTGTCCCCCTTCCAATCCCAGCCGTGGCAAACAGCCCCCTCTCAGCCACTTGGGCTATCTCGGCCGGGAAGCTGAACTTTGAGTGGAAAGACCCCCAAATTAGAATAGGCTTGGAACAAACTCATCCTGGGAACAGCACCTTGAAGAGGATATTTATGACTTCCTATGACCTAGCACCTGATAGCAACCTAGTTCCCATCTTTTGTCCTTCTTTGTCCTGAGTGCCAAGCTTTGGGGTTCTATGAGTACTCTGTGTTATCCCAATAATTTTCCTCTTTTGTTTTCCTTAATTTAGTTAGAGTTTGACTGATCGACCAAGTGAGAGTCTGTGAAAAATTATGCTATACGGGGGAGACAGCCATAGATGTCTGAACTCAGATTCCTAGAGAACATTTTCTCATTGAACCAGATTTCTTTTTAAGGATTTATTTACTTATTTGAGCGGGGGTGCAAAGGGAGAGGTAGAGAGAGGCTTAAGCAGATTCCCCACTGAACGTGGAACCCGATGCAGGGCTCCATCTTATGACCTGAGATTACGATCTGAGCCAAAAACAAGAGTCGGATGCTTAACCGAGAGAGAGAGAGAGCACATGAGGGCTCTCTCAAATAAATAAATAAAATCTTTTAAAAAATAAATAAATATTTGAGACAGAGAGAATAAGAGACAGAGAGCATGAGAGGGAGGAGGGTCAGAGAGAGAAGCAGACTCCCCGCCGAGCAGGGAGCCCGATGCGGGACTCGATCCCGGAACTCCAGGATCATGACCTGAGCCGAAGGCAGTCGCTTAACTGAGCCACCCAGGCACCCAATAATGTATTTTCTTTATATCAATTCTACCCATTAATTTTTTTTACAGTTTTCTCCCATGTGACATAACCCTTCATAAAAATGGTATTTTAAAATGAGATGCGGTTGGCAAACGAAACAACAGGTAGTTAATGGAAGGAGGATTACAAAGCTGTGCTCTCCTGGATGAGGGAGAAGGGAAAATAGAATTCATCTGGGGCTTTCTCTGAGCCAGAGACCATGGTCCATAGCCTTTAAAGGGGTGAGCAATGCTCAGAGACAGGGTTTTTATATCTTTGACTATTTGTTTCTTTTCTCTAAAGGAATCAAACACAAGCTATTTGAAATAATGAAACTCACTGAAATATAATACATGAGAAGCTAAGGTGTGAATCTCACACATACTAAACATTTTAAAAATTCACCACGGATTCTTGGGTGGTTAAATAATCTCTAAATCCGATATGATGATGTTTTTGCTTGAGAAAGTGGGAAGGATGTGGGAGAGATCTGAGTTCTAATCCAATTCTACTTCATGCTTATAGCAGTGTGAAGTCTTAGGCAAAGTCTTTGACCTCCACATGACTGGATTTCTTCACCTGCAAAGCCAAGGTTATAATTCCCAGTAGTACATGCTCAGGATAGGACAGTTCCCTTTCTCCACCTCCACCCTTGATTTTGTTACTCTTTCCAATTAGGAGAGAATGACTTACTTACAACTAGGGGCCATAACACTATTGTTAAGAGTTGCACTTAAAATTTTTAATATCCTTTGATATTACGTGTTAAGTAAAAATTTACTTGCTTGCAATTTCTTTTTTCTAATGTGTGCAATTTCTAAAAAAAAAAGAAACCAAACAGCAAAATTGAAAGTTTGCTTCCTTTTGCTTACATTAGAATGAGAATCTGCCCTATAGTCCACTTTTGGGAAGAGAATCATCTGGGATATGAATGCTTTATTTTTCCATTTCTCCAATAAACCCTGAGCACCTAGTAGATATTTGGTCCCATGCCAGGCATTTATAATACAAGGATAAGTAAGACATGACTCTCAACTTCAAAGAGCTGGAGTCCAGGGCGAAGTTCACTCACAGAGAATTTATACAGTAAATATAGTGGTGAAGTGCTGGGTAGGAGCACTGAGAGGGGAACCTAATTGGTGGAGTGAGTAGATGGTAACAGGGGAGGTTTCTCATGGTGGTGGTATGGACATGAAGACTTTTGTGCATGAGTTGGGATTATCTAGGTGGTCTAGGTGGGGGAAACTGGAGTGGGTGAACCAGGAAAATCAAAGGCATAGAGAGATAAACTCACATGAGTCGGGGAGGTTGTGGGGGGTTGGGAGGGTGTGGGAGGAAGTCCCAGGAGATAGTGCTATGGTACCCAAGGCTAGAAGCTGGAAGCCAAGAGAGTAGTGCCGTTGGAGAGGCGAGCAGAGATGGTGGAAGTTGTATTTTCCTGGCCAAGTTGCTTAAGCTTTGCACAGTAGAACATGAGAAGGCAGACATATTTCAGTTCTGTCTATGGGATAGGCTGTGAGGGTTCAAGCCAGGTCAGTGCAGTGGGACGCAGAGCAGTGGGAGGTTTTGGGGATTGGCAGCATGTGGGGGTGAGTGTGGGGGCATGAGGAAGAGGGGAGAGACCAGGATGACTCCTAGCTCTGAAGCTTTGGTCCCCAAGGTGGTGCTGTCATCGGAGGTAGGAAATACATAGATATGAATGAGTTTAGGGCTCAACCTTAGGCATTCCATGACCTAGTGTATAAAAGATGTGCATCATCACATTATAGGTTCCTTAAACATTGGGCCATGACTTTGTTTTTTGCTTTTTTTAATACCTCCAGTGAAGTTTTATTGACATGAGCTGCATTTATGACTTTTTCTGGTATATGGTGAAGGCCAGCCCAGAAAGATCATGAAAGTGGTGAAACCTGGATTAGCATTAGCTCTGTTTCTTTGTAGCCCTGGGATTGCGGACAAGTCGTTTTAGCTGTCTGGGCTTCCTGTTCCTCTTTGATAGAATGAGTAGATTGGACAAAGAATCTCTAATTAAAAAAAAATACTCTAATATGATTAATTAGAAACTGCTTAATATGGTACCTCCATTTTTGGCATTCCCCATTTGTGCAAAAGGTCCCCCTAAATTTATAAGACACTTAACATTTGATGACAGAAAGACATCTTCTAAACTCTTACAGATATTCTTAGCTCCTTCTCATCGGGAATTGCTTGCAACTCTTCGATGGTGTGAATAGCCCCCAAAGCATGTATTTTCCCAACTTTCAAATGCCCCCAGCCAGAACTTGCCTAGACGAAGCATGAAGACTCACCCACAAAGCTTCAACTCCCCTCCCTCGGCAAACTGCCTGATCCAAAGAGTGAGCCCCTCCCGCAGTGGTAGGTTCTCCTGTGAAGGAGTGCATTAGAAATAAAGCAACGTTGTTTTTCAAATCAGCACACATACCAAAAAATGTATTTACTTAGTCTTGCTTAATGGCTTTCCAAGAGCCATTAGACTCAACTGAGTGAAAATTACATATTACCAAAACATGCACAATGTATCCTAAAATAGACATTTGACCTGTACATACAATAGGCAAGCCATTATCTTTTCTTCGCCTTCACTCCTTGATGCTAAGAAAATTGGCATATTTTAGAGCAAAAGGTACATCTTCCCAAAGGTTTTCGTGTTTGCTTGCTTTGTTCCAAAGCTTAAGCAAGAACCACGTAGTGTGTTAATCAGTTGAGTGCTTAGTGAGGGACATTCTCCCTGCTCAAGACCTGGTAGACTTTCCTTATTAACAGAGGCACCAGCAAAGCATGAGAAGCCTAAGAAGATAAATGAAAAGTGGGTAATATCTATGGGATAGAACAACGGCTTTAGGGGAAAAAAAAATACAAAAACACCCCTCCCTTTCCCATCGATTAGAATCTGAAGCACTTTAATTTGACAAACTTTGTATGTAAATTAAGGATCTGTCCCATTGCTACCTGGCACCTGAGAAAGCAGCGGCAAAGGGGTTAATAATCGCTGGCAATTTTTTATTTAACCAGCAGTTCTGCTATAGAGATGGAGGCTGACCTGGAACATTAACAATCATAATGAAAGGGCAGGCAAGCAGATCTGGAAAACTCACCACTGTATGTGAAAAGGGAAAGTTTTTATGGATTTTAGAGAGGCCAAAGGAAAGGGCTTATTTTATATTTGAGAACATAGTTTAATTTAGATTTTTAAGGACAAGTCACCCCACATTCAAAATCCATATATAACGGTTGAGAGAAATGGAACAATATCTCCATTTGATAATGGAAAGCAAAGCACTCATATTTGACAATACAGTGTTTATAAGATATGTCTCTTGGTGGTTCTGCAAGAAGTCAATGTGTAATTTAATGTATTGACTTCTATTTCTAAAGAATCATGTTGTTTACTTTGCTATCTTAGGGGTTACTGGTCCACCTTGAACCGTGTCATTGAAAGACACAAATCAGCCAGTGCGTACCTTTCCAGAGTTTTACCTGGAGACACTGGAAGCAGAGAATCATTCATGGAAGGCATGTTACAGTAGCAACAGCATTGATTTGGGAGTCAGGAGATAGAATTCAAAACCACAGCCCTTTCACTTAAAAATACGTGGCCATGGGGAAATAGCTTCTTCCAGGGGTTCTCGACCACAGCTGTACAACAAAACTATCTGTTGAGCTTTATATATACACCTGTATCCCTGGGCCACACTGCCAAGATTCTGGTTCAGTGGGTCACAGTTTGGTCCCTGTATTGTTCAAAAACAGCTGGGGTCAGTAACTACGATACAGTGTCCTCATTTGTAAACTAGGAATCCATTTCCTATCCATCGTAGAGGATGGTTATAAAGATCAAATACAATGATATATTTAAGGCACCTGCAAACAGGGTTGATTTTTTTTCTTCCAGTGGGCTTTGGTTGTTCTAGGTCTGGGCTCTCCAAAGTGGGTTCTAAGGAACAGGAGCCCCATGGGATGCTCTATGGAAAGAGTGCACCTGTCAGTCATATTTGGAAGCTGCACAGTATGCTCCCTTCCCGACTGTTACCAGGATGCTTGGCACATTGAAAGTTCTGAAAGCACTGAAGTCAATGAACTATTGGACACAGTGTTTCTCCAAGTTATTTCACCACCAAATTCCTTTTCAAGTGGCAATCATTAATTGACGTTTCACAGGACATGCTTTGGGGATCGCTCTTCTCTGTGATCTCTAACTAACGTTCTAAGGTTCTGGAACCTCCCTCAGGGAATTTGCTGCATGTTGTGGTCTGATTAAGACCCAGCTTTTCTCATCATCCTGAAGAATATCTGCTCCTTTTCTGAACTATTAGTTTAAATACACTCTCATATCAGAAATGATTCTATTTAACTATTGTAGTTTTCACTCGAAGTGTCTGAGTTTATGAAGGCAGAACATAAATGATCTAGGAAAAAAATTGAACCACCAGTTGAGAAGTAAAATCAGTAATAAACAGTAGGAAGTCACAAGCCCACAAGTTTTCCAATAAAGGAAAGACAGTCATGTTATGTGAGATCATATCTTACCCTCAAAACCAGAGGGATGGGATAAAATTAGAAATGCAAGTTATGATTACAGCTAAATTAATCCAGTGGTCAAAAGACTTTGGTAGACATTTTACATAGATGCACTAAAAAAATAAATAAAAAATATAAATAAATAAGAAATATATAAATAAAAAAATATATGTAGGACTATAGTAAATATTAGACTTAATTAAATAGGAAAATGTCATATTCTTTATCTAATGAAAAAATTGTGTTTTTAATCTACTTTGGGGAAAGCCAAGAACTTAAGAGCTTTTGGGAAACTGAATATAATTACATAAGATTTTTGGCAGCATCATTTGCCTCGTCTGCACTTTTAGCCTAAGTGGAATATTTGGCTTCAAATATGTCCTCCTGGGAACAAAAAGCCAAAGTGGCAAAGTGTATCTCTGGTTGAGGTTTTTTTTGTAGAAGAATCACCTACTCTTTGAAGCATAAGGAGAAGAGGATGCATCCACATGGATACGTGGTCTTGAGATAGACAGGAGTGTAAAGTTCATGTTCATGGTCAGGTTGGACAGAGTTTGCCGTAAGAATTTGCATCCAATAATTACTTAATTTTTCTTTTCAAACATCTTGCTTTTGCAGGTTTGGTATGAAAATCTCGGTAGAACAGCTTTGCTTGTGAGTTTTCCGTTATTTCTACTCCGGTCCTGGCCAGAAACACTGTGAGAACACCCTTTCATTTGGTATTTGAGCCCTTATGCCTCTGTTCCTGGCTGCAGACCAAAGGGAACAAACACAACTGAACATTTCAGAACCTCAAAATAGTAAACTAAAAATGGTGTGCTCTGCTTTTGGTTCTAAAAATGATTGACCCCTGAGCCTTGTTCCAAACGATCGTGTTGATCGTTGATCTAATGTGGATTGCTGGATTTTAGAAACCACTGGGCAACAAGTTTGTTTGTTTGTTTTTTTAATTGATAACTAAAAAACAAGCAAACACAAACAAAAGACAAAACAAAAACACCCACACGATCAAAATGGTTGTAATATGGGTATCAGGTCACTAGAGCAGAGCTACATTTTATGAACATGTTTGTGGTCCAGTATAAATTAATGTAAATGACAAGAGGATTGGAGTCTGAAGTAGGGTATCTGTCCTTGAATGTTGACTTGATCGAGTACTAGCTGAGTGACTGGGGCATATTTCCGAAGCTTAGTTTCCCTTTGGGTAGAATTAATAAGAATAATGGAAAAATAATTATACCCATTTTTCCTGGGGCATTATGAGGTGTGAAGCATTTAAAAAATACTTTAAAAATTGTAATGTGACTATTACAATGATATTATGAAAGTTAGTGCATCCCAGTTATTAGAAGTTTGAACTTCATGGTCAAACATCTGGGTTCAAATCCCCATCCCTCTGCTTTCTTGTTCTTGGTCTGTATAAGTCACTAACCATCTTTAACCATCAACTTTATCATCTGTGCAATGGGGATAGTGTTGTTAAAGTAAATGAAATAAGGTATGTAAGAAATTTGGCACATAGTTAATACTAGAAAAAATTGGTGGCTGTTAATAAATGTATAAAGTGATGATGATGGTGGTGATTTTATATGCTCATAATTCTGGGAGCCAGTCTAAATATAAACATATGAGAATCTGGATCGATCCTTGAGAACTCTCTGGATTCTTCTCCCATAAAGTTACATACTCTATAGAATTTTGCTGGGTGAATTGACACACTGTGAGATTTACATAGCTTACTTGGGTAGACCCAAAATATGGGTTGGGCTACATGTGAGGATCTAGTGGGGGAAATGGAAAACACTTGCTAGGTTGATGCCAAGTATGAAGCAATGCTGATCTTGGCAATTTTTAGCATCTCATTTTCACCAGTAAGGAGAGGTAGGTGAAAAAGTACAAACATATGTAAAAGTCATAATAAAATTGTTGTGGAATTAAAACATGAAACCCACAATCTTTTAATTCCAATATAGCAGTATATTGTTTCTAAAAGTTCTTTTTATACTAGGAATTCCATAGGAAGATTGTTGTCTTCCAAACCCATACTCACTGCCAAAAGCCTTGCCTGCCCAAAATATGACTTGTATCTTCTTTACTTGATATCCCCTAATATATATTAAATGTAGGGATTTAGTAAACATTAGACATGATTACATATTAAAATGTCATATTCTTTATCCAATGAAAACATTGTGTTTTTAAACTACTCTGGGGAAATGAGTAGCCTGCTATCTTTAAGGTATCAGTCATGTGATATTTACTCTTCTTCCCTTCATAGTCAAAATGCTTGAAAAAATACTTTTCATTGACCACACTTCTTCATGCATTTTGAAACCCTGGCTCTCCTCACTCTCTAGTACTGAAGGTGTATTCTTCATAGACACCCCTGACCTTCCAAGAGCCATATCCAATAACAATTTGTGAATGTTCTTTCTCCTTTGCCACTTTGCATCACTGACTATGTTCTTAGAACCACCCCCTGCCCATTTGCACTGTGTTGCACTATTCTTGTATTCTTTCCAAGTCTGATGACTCCTTTTCTCTGGCCTTAAAAGGCTTGCTCAGGATTCTGTCCTCCATCACCTTCTCTTTGCCAGAGACTTTATCTTCAGGTAAATCCATCCATTCTTGCTACTCTGCTTAGTTCTTCCACCCCAAGGCTGGGCCACCATATTTGTTCCCCCTATGTTTGTTCTCTCCACCTGGATTTCCTCGAACTCAGTATATAAAATCAAGACTCATCAATTTTCTCCTTGAACTAGCTCTCCTATCTCTTCCTTTTGGTTTCAGTAATTTTGTTGGTACATGGAAATTGTCTTCTCCTGGTGTTTAAGCTCCAAAACCTCAATATTATCTTTGTCTCTCCACTTGTTTGACCTCCAGATTCTAGGAAGTTGCCACGTTTATTTGTAAGCTCTGTCAACTTTATCTCACAAAGTCCGTCACACTTATAAGACAGCTACACTGATGGAAGGGTCTGTGTGACTCTTTGTGATGCTTGTTCATATGTTCGCAAGATAGGTGCTAGAACTTCAGCCATAACTTCTGCATTCCAACAGGAAGAAGGGGAAAGATCACAGAAGAAAAAGGTATCTGCCAATTTAGGAGAACTTTCCTGAAAGCAGCATCCAACAATCTTTGCTTATGTGTGTGGACTGGAGCAGTATTGCATGATCACCTGATCTTGTAGAGGCAGAGAAATGTAGTTTAAAGAATATGAACACAGTACTGCTCCAATAAAGTAGAGTTCTATTTGTAAGGAAGAAAGTGCAAAATGATTTCGGGTAGACAATTGGCAAAAGGGTATTGGGTAGACTCGACAAACCTGTTCTTCTTACTTCCCTATGCTTTCTTAAAATAAGCTTCCATTGGTAAGATGAAAGAGCCTAATACTCCTTATTGCCCCCCATCATCACTCTAGCTCACGTCATCATCATCTCTTTGCTTGGGTGGTTGCCAAGCAAAACGGACACATAGTGTCTGTGCTCCATGACTACTATCCCATCTGTTCACCAATTGGTTTATTTAACAAGAAATTGACAACAGGCACTGTGCTGTTTGCTAGGGATGAACAAAACCATGACCATTGGTTTCAGGAGCTCACAGTTTCAGGGTCTTACTGTCTCGCCAGTTGATTTCAATGCAACACAATGATCGACATAATGGAGATAGGCACAAGGAATTGTGGAAGCAGAGAGAAAAATGTGACTAACTCGCCCTGGGAGTGGCTGAGAAGACCGAGGAGTTGATGTGCGTTGAGCTGTGTATTATTAGGAGTTTCTCAGGACAACCCAGAGAGACATAAAAATAAATTTTCTACTTTTGTAAACTAATTACCAGTAAAAAACAAAGTGGTTGTATACTTGACCTCACTCTGAATTTAATTTTTAAAGAAAGTAATCGTAAGCAAAAGCAATTTTAAATATAACATTATAGGGCACAGTATTGATAAATGAGAGGAAAATTCATTCTTAAAGAGTGTACCACTCACTTACAATGTCCTGAAATTAACTGAGAACTCATTTGTCAAGGCTGCACCTACCATACAGACAATTCTTCCAATTAGCATCAAAAACGATCATTCTTAACCTCTCATGCATTAAGAAAATCTTGTCTGCACCCAATGTTCTGTTCATAATCAATGGAGCCCTTTATGTATGTTATTTCAAATTTATCATCCTGCATATTACTAAAATGAATGAATTAATAAATGATTCTGCTGTAGGTCCAGAAGCCAGATTTATTTGTTGTCTTCTGGTTCTCATGGGATTTTCTTTTGGTCTCTGTGACATTTCACTCTGCAGCTTCTCATAGTTAAGGATATTTATTGATAGCTACTGACAGCATGTGTTGGTATGCATAGATGGACAATGGCTCTATCAGAAAAGTGGACATTTTAGGGGATCACTTATCCTCTGAAAATGTCAGGTAAGTCACTATCAGACTATGTTAAAAAGGCAATGCAAGTGTTGTGTTATATCAGTTCTAATGGTATTACATTGCTATCAAAAGAAAGAATTGAGATAAAGCAAATTATAATACTTCATGCTGGTGAAGTTATGGTAACATTGGTACATTCCTAAACTGAGTGAAGAAGAAAATGGTGCCACATTCCTGGAGACTAATCTCATGATATGTAACATGATCCCTAAAATATTTATATCCTTGACCCTTAGTTGCATTTGCAAGAATCTACTTATGGAGATGATTAGAAATGTAGAATTGTTGGCCAGGCTTGGTATAGAAGGATGGCTATCAGAGCATTAAGTAAACTGCAGACCATACATGAGACAGAAACGTTATGTTGTCATCAAGATTTGTATATTCAAATAATTTTTGTTCTTATAAGAAATTGCCCACTATATTCAGTGATAAGAAAGAGAAGACAGTTGTATTAAGGTTTTATCTATCATCTATCTATCTATCTATCTATCTATCTATCTATCTATCTATCTACCATCTATCATCTATCTCTCTATCTCTCTCTCTATCTATCTATCATCTATCTATCATCTATCATCTATCTCTCTATCTCTGTATCTATCATCTATCATCTATCTACCTGTCATCTATCTCTCTATCTATATCTCTATCATCTATCTATCCATATCTATCTATCATCTATCTATCTATCTATCTATCTATCTATCTATCTATCTATCTATCTATCCATCCATCCATCTTTTACATGCACACAGACAGACACACACACACCTTTCAAATGACATTTCTCAGAATACTAACAATGCTCTAAGTTTAAGCAATTTCTGTTATCATCTTTAAATTTCTCTAGATTTTATAGATTTCTATGTCAAGGGTATGAGTTTCATAATCAGAAATCAATCACTCAAAAGAAAATACTAACAAGGAGCATGTCGGAGAGGAAGAAGGGATTGCTTATTGGCCCTTTTCATATGTATGCTCTCTGGGCTGATCATTCTCGGACCTGTACACAGTGTGAAGTCTCAGTTCAGGCTCTGGCCAGGACAGGTGCTCCAGGCTTTGAGCAAGGTTCCCTGCTACCATGCTCTGCCCTCACAGCCCCCAACTTCCAGACTGTCCTGAGATTTCTCTTTCCAAGTACAGTCATCGCCATGTTACTTCCTGTCTTAAAACATGGTGAACACCTTGCTGATTGCCCACAGAAGAGACACCAAAGCCTCTGCTTGGCACCAGCCCTACTCTTGAGTCTGATATCCTTCATGTCTCTCAATCTTCTTGCACCCCAGCAAAAGAGAGCATTGAATATCTTGCTGGCAGGCACACTTCCCCTTGCTCCCCCTTTCCCAACTTTAGCTCCAGTTTTGCTGGTTGAAGTCCTATCCATCCTTCAAAGTCCTGCTCAAATTCCCAGGGAGTTCATTCAAAATTCATCTCTTTCCCCATTAGTTCCTCCTTGCCCTTTGTTGATCTCTTTTATTACATATATAGACATTTTACTCATACTATGGGTACTTGCATTTTTGTGTGTGTTTTTCTGTTTTTATATTGAGCACTTGATTTTTAACACCCCACCCCAATGATGTCTTCTTTTGTAATCTTTACGGAATGGCTCTTCAACATAGTATATATCACCATCATTTGAAGGTTTGGTGATACAGGGTGCTGGGCCTCATCCCTCGGTCTCTGATTTAGTATATCAAGGGCAAGGCCTGAGAATTCCCATTCCTAACAAGTCCCCAAGTGATACTGCTTCTGCTGCTAGTATGGTGACCACATTATGAGAACCAGTGCTTTTCCATAATGGGAGAAGATGAACTAATATCAATGAACTTCCTTCTTGCTGTAGCAGATAGACGCAGAAGATAAGAGTGCAAGAATTAGAGACTTGGGGTTGGATTTGACCACTTCTTGCTTGAACAAGTCTTAACTCCTCTGAATCTTCCTTTTCTTGTCAGACAAATGGGGATATTATTACGTCATCACATGGTTGTTCGGAGAGTTGTGAGAAATCATGTTTGTAAAGCGCCCAGGAAATGGTGGCTATTATTAACCCTGTAATCTGTGCAATAACTTTATAAAATGGACTTGGTCACCATTTTGTAGATTAAGAGACGGAGGCGTGGAGAGGATCAATAACTTACCTGAAGTCGTCTACCTTATACATGGTGAGACTGGGATTCTAATTCAAGTGATTTTGACACTTTCCACTCTACCCTAATATGGCATATGATACACAATGCACACTCAAAAGAGTTCCTAAAGTTGGATTTCCATATTTATTTGTGTGAAATCCTCCATTGGCAATACCACATCTCAAAATATTTTCCTGGACTTTCAATATAAGACTATTTCCATTGTTAATGGACACGAGGGCAATTTCCATCTCATTTTAAGAGGCTATGAGAAAATAACAAATCAGATGAGTAAAAGTAATTATTAAAGAAGGAACTTGCAGGGCGCCTGGGTAGCTCACGTGGTTAAGTGTCCAACTCTTGGTTTTGGTTCAGGTCATGATCTCAGGGTCGTGACATTGAGCCCCACGTTCAGCTCCATGTTCAAGCATGGAGTCTGCTTGAGATTCTCTCTCTCCATCTCCCTCTCTCTCTCTCTCTCCATCTCCTTCTGCTGCCCCCACCCCTGCCCTCTCAAATAAATAAATAAATCTTTTAAAAAAAATCCTTTAAAGAAGAAACACATTAAATTAAAATGAAGTTGACTAAGCAAAGTGCCATTTTACAGTTCTTTGTTACTTTGTGGCATTATTAGTTTCAGGAACATTATAAAATAGAGTTTAGGGCGCCTGGGTGGCTCAGATGGTTAAGCGTCTGCCTTCGGCTCAGGTCATGATCCCAGGGTCCTGGGATCGAGTCCCGCATCGGGCTCCCTGCTCCTCGGGAGCCTGCTTCTCTCTCTCTCTCTCTCTGTCTCTCATGAATAAATAAATAAAATCTTTAAAAATATATATAGTTTAATTTTCTTTATTGTAGTTTTTCTTGGGGAGGGTGGAGGTATATTTTGTTATAGATTTTATGATAAATAACTTGATTTCAACAGCACTTTCAAATTTGTTAGACATTAAAACAATAGAGAAAGACCATTTTTATAAATTGAAAATTCACTTTGTGTGAACAGTAAAATGCCAGGATTTGATTTCTTTGTTTCTATAGAAACAAAAGAAAATTGAGATTAAAATAAGCTAAAATGGAATGAAGTTTTGTGAAACAGATAAAGGAGCTTATTTTACTTGTTCCCAGTGTAATGTGTTAAGATCAAATCTTTATTTAAAACCCAGGCTATCTGTGGACACTTCTTCTTTTTGAAGAATAGTTCAGTTCAGATGGGGGAAGGGCCAGTTGGCATTGTGGTGAATGGCAAGAGTTATACCAATAAAAAACCCACTATGTGGGCTCTTGGTAAATGTATATTGTTTATTGACACACAAGCTAATTGATCAAATTTATCACTCAAGATTTTTTTTTTTTTTTTACCTTTTAATGGGAAGAGCAGAAGATGAGTGAGGCCAGTTTCATGGGTGTAAGGTGTGCAGTCACATGGGTCCCCACACTCACAAGGGCCTCACACTTGGTTTAATACTCTGCTGCTTTCATTTTAGGATTCTCAATTTATGAACTTGGGGGGCCACATTTTCATTTTGCACTGGATCCTGAACGTTATGCAACCAACCCTGAAGACAGATATTATTTTATAACTTTTCTGACTCTCTTTTCTGAATACTGTCCCCTTTCATTCCTGCTGTAGGGATACCATAGGTGGCCATATTGTTCAGGGTGACTATATACTTTGGTTATGCTCGATTGGCTCAGAAGAGGACACCTGACTCCTGATGGGTCAATCAGAGCACCTTCTCATGGACAAAATTGACTGACCCAAAGATGGACACTTGAACCAAACTGAGCCAACTTCTAGGAACTTTGAAACTTGGACTGAATAACTGAGCTACAAGATTGTTGATGGCAGTATTTCCCAATATTTGGGCTTAGGAAAGAAGAGAATACTGGTTTCAAGAGAGAATATAAAGAAAGAGGTGGGCATGAAGATACTTGCAAAGCTGAGGACTAGAAAGAGGGTCTTGTTAGCCGTCCTGGATCCATTTGTTTCTGAGGCCGAGTTGGCTTGCTCTCGGTGGATTCTGTCATTTATAATCAAAAAGTCCTATTATAGGAATGAAGAGAAATTTTTTCCCATTTACTTCCATTTTGTCAATTCAGTTCCAGGCAGGGCTCTTCTTATTTTGAGAGAATAATCCTTCACCATGCCATCTGTAATCTTTTTCCTGAAATGACTTTATTTTCTGAGGTGTTTCAGCGACCTGCAGACAGGATGTGTCTCCACCAGTAGCATCTAAGGAGTGAGAGGTCTGTGTCCTCATGCTTATATTTATATGGGCTCTCCTTTCCTTGCTCTACTTATGTGGCATGAACAACTTGAACCTGACAGAAGAATGAAATGTTTTTGCAACCAAAGAACGTGCAACTCAACCCAACTTTTATCGGAAACTTTGCTCACAGAGAACATGTAGTGGGTGGCAGACAAGAATCGGAAGACCATTAACAGTGGTGTTATTTTAAAAAAGCACTGTGCTCGCAGTAATGATGTCTATACTAGCCCATAAAACCACTCAGACTTTTCTTTCTTTCAGACACTATAGTCCAGTGGGAGAAGTTTGGGATCTAAAGGATACTATTCTTTAACTTTATGATGTGTTCTTTCCACCCTCCTAGATCTCAGTTGGAGGATTTGCAGAATTTAAGTCATAATTTCCTCTATGAAACCTACAAGGTAGGATGAGGACCTATAAATAGCATGTTGCAGAAAATGACGAGGATCTGCATATCTACCCAGTTCACCCCTCTTGCTCCCAGACTAGTCCAACAGAGGAATTGGAATGATTTATCTTTTGCTTTCCAGGAATAGTTGCACTTGATATATTTTCCTGTTCTTCTGCCCCACATTAAACAATCTAATATGTAACTTACAATATCGTTTTCTTAGAAATATATTATGAAACAGACTGAGAAGAACGTCTCTGTGGCATTTGTCTCATGAGACCAGTACTGCTGGGAAGTGAGGCTTCCATAGGAAGATGTAATCAAATCAGGAAGATGAACCAGGCAGAAGTAAAACCACCTTTGACAGAAACATGTCTAACTGTATATAAGATGTTGATCGAGATGTGTTTGCCTGCCAACAGAAACATTAATTCAACTGGCTTAAATGATCAGGATATTTATTTGTATATATTTATTTATTTTTTATTTTATATGTATATATATATATATATAAATGTTAACATATAATGTATTATTTTTTCAAGGGTACAGGTCTGTGATTCATCAGTCTTACACAATTCACAGTGCTCACCATAGCATAATTTATTTATTTTTAGAGAGAGTGTATGCACAAACAGGGGGAGGGGGAGGGAGGCAGAGGGAGATGGAGAGAAAGAGAATCCTAAGCAGGCTCCACACCTTGCGTGGAGCCCAGCACGGGACTTGATCTCTCAACCCTGAGATCATGACCTGAGCTGAAATCAAGAGTCAGATGCTCAAGTGACTGAGCCACCCTGGTGCCCTGATCAGGATATTTATTATGTGATATAACAAAAAGTCTAGAGATAGGGTGTTAGCTCTGGGTTTAGCTTATTCAGCAGTTCAATGGCATCATCAATAATCGAAGATTTTGCATTTTTCTCCTCTGCTATTATCAGCATGGTGGTCCCCCCCCACTCATGTTGCTACAGAGCTCAGCTGTAAGACTTGGCACTTCATTTAGCAACATGAGCAGTACAAGGGCAGAGAGAGTGAAAACCTTTCCCAGAAGGCCTTGACTTTTCTTGCTTTCATGTCACTTTGGTAGGAAATTCATCACTGCCTATTTCAAAATCAAGCTGTCCTAAGGGAAATTCTATGATGGATTCACCTCCACAAGTGTGGGACTCAGACTTCCCTAAAGGATATGAGTACCCAATATCTGAAGACTATTGGGGTTTTTCAGACAAAGAATAGGGGGAGGATGCCTGTAGGGAGAAAACTATATGTAACCTGTGACGTGGCAAGATAGGGTCAGAAGACATTTATGTTTTACAAAATTGTAGAATATTCCAACACTCTGGGATGTGTAGTTGTTCTAATTTAAGAAGCTAGAATTATTGAAAAGTGGTCTTAGACTTGTATTTTCCTGCATCTATTTTATATCAAAGATATCAAATGAAGTTCCCAGATTTTAACAAAGAGGAAAGAGAAATTCTAAATAGTGAAATCCTTCTTCAAATCTCCGTAGCCTCCTAGGTTTTATATAATTGCATTTGATTCAGCCTTAGTGTCTGGTATGGGATTTTTTTAATTTGGTCTTGTTGAGTTCACTGCATGGGTCCATTTATTTGGTCTGTTCGTTATTAGTTTAGTTTTGTAATCTACAAATTCATGTAGAAAATATCCATTTTTTCCCATCTAATAAATGACCAGACTTATCTTGAAATTTTATTAACTTTTCTCGAAACTTCCAAAAATTGTGAACTGCAATTAGCAGTCCAAGGAATAATTTGAGAAATACCTCAAATCAGGAAGTACTCTGTTAATGACAGATTCACCTTCAATATATTTGGTAATGTTTCATAAAGGAAATAAGTGTAAAATTCTACTTGATACAAATAGTATTTGCTCCTTTTACTTTTATTACCCCCACCTCCTTGGCTCACATTTAGATCTTCTCTTACCCTGACAATTCCAGTAGCTTCCTAACTGGGCAATCCACCCATCATGCTATTCAGAAGGCAACTTTCTAAAACACAAATATGATACTCTTTTTTTGTTTGGACCTTCACTGACTCCCTGTTACTTACAAAATCAAGTCCATGATCTTTTTAGTTAGATGTTCAAGACCTCTGAAACTTTGTTTCAATCCTCTCTTATAACTTTAAAAGTTACTAATTCAGTAGAATTTGAAAGTACTTCAAAGGTTGAGCTCACTGTAGACTCCAGGCATGGGGTGTTGTTTGTGGTTCCCCAAATACCCCATGTTCTTTCGTGTTTCCAGATATTTAAACATTTTTATGCTATAATTCAGCATATAGTTTTCCAGCTATCCTGCCCAACAGGATCCTATTTATTACTTAAGATGCAAAAGCTCTCTTCCTGGTAAAGACTTTCTGGAACTCATCTTTCTCTCACCCCCTGCTCCAGACAGCCTGTGGATTATACTTTGTAATGTTGTCTTTGCATTTCTAGTGCAGAATTTGGACCTGTCCATTACATGCATATTTAATATAAACTTTAATCCCCACATGAGATGGGGCTTCACTGACTGGACCTAAAGACACAGAAAGATACTGGTTAGTGGGCCTTCAACAGGAAATGGATGTATATGAAGAGGTAGTTCTTTTCTTTTTTTTTTTTTTAAAGATTTTATTTATTTATTTGAGAGAGAGAGAATGAGAGAGAACACATGAGAGGGGATAGGGTCAGAGGGCAAAGCAGACTCCCTGCCGAGCAGGGAGCCCGATGCAGGACTCGATCCAGGGACTCCAGGATCATGACCTGAGCTGAAGGCAGTCGCTTAACCAACTGAGCCACCCAGGCACCCGAGGTAGTTCTTTTCTGCAACATTTTAAAGACATTATATAAATAAGTCTTAATCAAGATAGATTTAGATTCAAACTATGCATTGAGCATCTCTTGGATGTTTTCACTCATACTATGTCAAAATAACAAATCTGTTAAGTTATATAGGTTTATGGAGGTTATGAACATTTTAGAGGTTTAATTTTTGCAAAAACTGAGAGATCTTTGTAGTTCAGTGGTGATTTTTAAAAAATTTCTACCATCTTCCATTCATTGGAGATTGGGTAGTTATGTTAAAGGCAGGAGGTTTGAAAAGTCTAGGTAACTTAATAGACTTTCTGTTTGGTTCTCTAACATGAGTACAAGTACAGTTACCAAAAATAAAAAATTTACATGATAAAACATGTTTATTATAGTTTAGGGATAATTTAAAGTACCTTTTAAAAAGGGTACTCCCACCCCTTACATAATTAAAATAGTGTGACATTTTCCCTTCTTTTCTCTGAGCTTGTTGGTAGCAAAGCCCCTTTATCTTTGGCATCTTCTTAGCCTATAGTATAAAGTTTTGCACTCAAAATACAAATGTAATAAACACTTGCTAAATAAATAAATGATATTATAGATGTTAATGGTTTTTATTATCATAATATCTGAACGTTGCCAAGGATTTTGAACACAGTTCAGGCTTACTCTACAACAAAACAGTCTGGATTTTTTTCTAGTAATTTTTTTTTATTCAAATACAGATGACTCACAATGTCACATTAGTTTCAGGTGTACAACATAACGATTCAGCAAATCTATACGTTATGCTATGCTCCCTGCTGATGCAGCTGCTATTGGTCACCACACAACACCACTAGAACATCTGGTCAATTTTTTTTTTAAAGATTTTATTTATTTATTTGAGAGAGAGAGAATGAGAGACAGAGAGCATGAGAGGGAGGAGGGTCAGAGGGAGAAGCAGACTCCCTGGCGAGCAGGGAGCCCGATGCGGGACTCGATCCCGGGACTCCAGGATCATGACCTGAGCCGAAGGCAGTCGCTTAACCAACTGAGCCACCCAGGCGCCCCTCTGGTCAATTTTTTAAAAGGGGCATCAATAGGGAGCTTTTCTTGATTACAAGGAAGCCCTCACAAAGGTGTGTTTGCAATCGTATCTATATTTCCACACCCAAGAGGCAACAGATTGGCAGCATCAAATGCTTTGATCTTTCCCATGTGGCTGAAATTACATTGAAAGCCAGTAAGATATAATGTAGTATTTGTTTCAGAGGTACAGGTCTGTGACTCAACAGTCTTACACAATTCACAGCGCTCACCGTAGCACATACCCTCCCCAGTGTCTATCATCCAGCCACCCCATCCCTCCCACCCCCCACCACTCCAGCAACCCTCTGTTTCCTGAGGGGGAAAAAAAAAGAAGATAGCAGGAAGGGAAAAATGAAGGGGGGGGGGGATCGGAGGGGGAGACGAACCATGAGAGACTATGGACTCTGAGAAACAAACAGAGGGTTCTAGAGGGGAGGGGGGTGGGAGGATGGGTTAGCCTGGTGATGGGTATTGAGGAGGGCATGTTCTGCATGGAGCACTGGGTGTTATGCACAAACAATGAATCATGGAACACTTCATCTAAATCTAATGATGTAATGTATGGGGATTAACATAAGAATAAAAAAATGTAAATAAAAATTAAATAAATAAATAAATAAATAAATAAATAAAAGAAACCTATCATCATAAAAAAAAGTCAGTCTCACTGGGGAGGGTATGTGCTCTGGTAAGCGCTGTGAATTGTGCAAGACTGTCGAATCTCAGATCTGTACCTCTGAAACAAATAATGCAATATATGTTAAGAAAAAAAAAAAAAGAAGAAGAAGGTAGCAGGAGGGGAAGAATGAAGGGGGGAAAATCGGAGGGGTAGACGAACCATGAGAGACGATGGACTCTGAAAAACAAACTGAGGGTTCTAGAGGGGAGGGGGGTGGGAGGATGGGTTAGCCTGGTGATGGGTATTGAGGAGGGCATGTACTGCATGGAGCACTGGGTGTTATAGGCAAACAATGAATCATGGAACACTACATGAAAAACTAATGATGTAATGTATGGTGATTAACATAACACAATAAAAATAAAAAGTAAATAAATATTAACAGGGGTAAGGAAAAAAAAAAGCCAGTAAGACATTCAAGTTCTATTGTTTCACGTAAGAAACAAACAAACCCCACACAGCTCTTCATTATAGAGATGTCGTTTTCCAGTATGTCAGCTCCTAGACCAGAGATCTTGCCTTTCCCCTGTTACTGACTTTTTGACTATCTCATTGTTCCTCGGAATCTTCATCATGGCAGAGGCTGACCTGAGGACCAGCCATCGATTCTCTCCCCCTTTGACAGCATCCCTGGCAAAATTCCTTGTTTTTTTTTTTTTTTTTAAGATTTTATTTATTTATTTGACAGAGAGAGACACAGTGAGAGAGGGAACACAAGCAGGGGAGTGGGAGAGCGAGAAGCAGGCTTCCCGCCGAGCAGGGAGCCCGATGTGGGACTCGATCCCAGGATCCTGGGATCATGACCTGAGCCTAAGGCAGACGCCCAATGACTGAGCCACCCAGGCGCCCCAAAATTCCTTGTTGATTTAGACTTGGGCATATGGCACACAATAAGAGAGTGACTCGAAGAAACCCACTGCTTACCAGAAACCCCAGATTGGGATCGACGTATTGTGGGTTCTGGTTCTCAAGTATCAGTGTGTGTGTGTGACCCAGGGGAGCATGTTAGGTCTGTGCAGGGTCCTGGGAATCTGCATTCTTAACCAGTGCCAAAGCGCTGCTGATGTGAGTGGTCCCTGGACTCCACATAAACATAGGCTGAGGTAGTTCAAGGAGGTAATTAAGCAAATGAGGCATAACTATCAGGCCGTGCCACAGCTGGGTGATTCTACCTCACACATATGTTTGGGGAGATAGGGCAGGGGTAAGGCAGAATGCTGGGTTCAAATCCCAGCTTGGTTACTTACCCGTATGTGCTCGCCAGAAAGTTACCTCACCTCTTTTTGCCCTGTTTTTTCCAACTCTTAAGTAGGGATAATAACAATTATTACTTCTCAGGATCTTGGTGGGATTAAATGTGTCAATACAGGTAAAGTGCTTGGAACACTGTTTGACACACCATAAATATCATGTAAGTGTTAGCTCCGTCTCTGTTGGGTCCAAATCTTTGAAATCAGCCTCCTTCCCCTCTGTCCTGAGGTCACACTGCATTTTGTCTGTTTCTTATAGCCCCCAAATGCTCCTATATGCTTAGGAGCATGGGTATATTTAAAGCCACTGAGGACATTTGCTATCTCGTGTTAATCTTCTCCTTTCAAAGAACCAGAAGACTGCATTATGAATTTATAAATTCACTTAAGTAAAGACGGAGAGGGAGATCGATCCCAAAGGACATATTATCAAAATTGGGCTCCAGATGGAGAATTTATATGATTTGGTGTAAGTTTAAATTTAGAGTTGTTTTATTCCAAAGCCGGAGAGAAGAGGAAGGGAAATGTGGGCCTTGGCTAGTTAAATGAATGTAAGGAATCTTTATTTCCAAAACTATTAGATTATTCACAGAATTTGTCATTTATTTCAGCGCGCTTTCTGACTTCTCTCCGTAACTTTTAACGTTTAGTTTTAAAACTCTTTATTATGAAACAACTCTGGTTCTTAATAGGATGAAAAGAAGAGTCGGAGTGAGCAGAGATCAGAACTGTCATCGGAACAAGCCTGGGCTAAGAGGAACAGGGTGGAAGATCCATGGTTAGACGTGGTAAGTGTCCTGGATGTCTCAGTAATTACCCCTCCACCTCCTTTTTCCTGTACTATTTCCCCTCAATCCCTCCCTCCCTTCCTTCCTTCTTTCCTTCCTTCCTTCCTTCCTTCCTTCCTTCCTTCCTTCCTTCCTTCCTTCCTTCCTTCCTTCCTTCCTTCCTCCCTCGCTCTCTTCTTTCCTCGCTCCCACCCTCCCTCCCTCCCTCCCTCCCTCCCTCCCTCCCTCCCTTCCTTCTTTCCTCCCTTCCTTCTTTCCTCCCTTCCTTCTTTCTTTCTTTCCTTCCTTCCTTCCTTCCTTTTCTTTCTGACTTCCTGTCGTTCTTTCTTTCTTTTTTTTTTAGAGAGAGAGAGAGAAAGGAGGGGAGGGGCAGAGGGAGAGAGAGAATCTTAAGCAGGATCCACACTCAGCATAGAGCCCAACGCGGGGCTTGACCTCACGACTCCGAGATCACAACCTGAACCGAAATCCCGAGCCAGACGATGGAGCCACCCAGGTGCCCCATCCTGTACTGTTTCTGACCATCATCTTCAAGTGGAACAAACCATTCACTTTTCCTTTTTAACCAAACAGGAAAAAGATGCCGACAAGTCCCATAATCGGTATCAGTGGGGTCAGAGTGGGTGAACAACTCTGAGTTTAGTGAGAAATGTCTACATTGGAGGCTCTGTTTAATCTTGCTTTTCTATTTCATCTTACTGTGGCTTCGGAGTTTCACCCAAGAAACACAGGCAAGGTTTAAAAATAACATGGTAGATAAGTAGCAATACATAGGTATTTATACTTATTATACAGAGGAGATATAATCAGGGCCAAGTGGCCCTAAATTAACTCATTTAAAAACATGATTCTTCCTTGGGTTATGGCTTTTCTTTCCTCCAATGGTGTGCTGGTAAATGTTTAACGACCAGCTCTTTGGAACAAAAGCTCTTTCATGGTGTTGGCTGATTTCCATAATACTCCCGCCATAGCCAGTTTTGAGCTCCCTTGTGCGGCGCCCTGGAAGCAGATTTGAGAAGAGAGGCACACATGGGCTCTTGGGGTCTGTTCAGACCAGCTCCTGTACACCTCTGCTTATATCCCAGAAAAGATTAGGGAGAGGCCAACCAAAGTCCTGAGAACTGGCATTCAGAGTAAGATCTATGGCTTGCTTTGGAAAGGTGAGGGGCGGCATTCGAACCAGAAAGTTGAATCAACATGGGCGTCTTCCTAATAATGGATAATCCAGCCAACACTCACTGTTACACTAGTTTAGAGAAATGAATTAAGCAAGTGTTTAGACATTCCTCTAGGTGTCAATCTGGATATGTCAAAGGAAACATTCCGAAACTGTGATTTTCTAAGGTATATTCTTTTCTCTTTCTTTAAATTATTAAGACTATGTCACTTGATGTAAACTTATATCAGAAGATTTAGCCTATGTGTCCAAATTCTTCAGTGCCTTATGCTTGGGAGGAATTCATTGCGCATTTATCCACAATTTCCCTGATGTTGTATCATCCCAACTGCAGTGTGAGGATGAGGCGATCTAGGGCCTGTCTCCAAGGGGTGAAGTGAGGTCCAGAATGCAAGATCATCATGCTACTCTCGAGTCTGTGTATGCCCAGGATCTAGCATGCAGGAATATAAGAGAATTGTATGTGTGAAGCATTAAAAAGAGAAATTAGGGGCGCCTGGGTGGCTCAGTCGGTTAAGCGGCCAGCTCTTGATTTCAGCTCAGGTCATGATCTCAGGGTCCTGGGATCAAGCCCTGAATCCAGCTCCCTGTCCAGTCAGGAGTCTGCTTTGGGATTCTCTCTCTCCCTCTGCCCCTCCTCTCACCACGTGCGCATGCGCACTCTCTCTCTCTCAAATAAATAAATAAATCTTTAAAAAAAATAAAAAGAAATTAGGGCAACTGAATGTATAGTGGGTCATCCTGATAGGTGATAGAGGGAAGGGTGTCATGGATGGGGAAGGCTGCCCTGAGCAAGTTATATTTGAACTGAGATCTGAAGGAGGACCAGGGCCCATGCACTCAAAGATTTTAGTGTGATGCGGGGTGCCAGGTTTTAGGCATCGGGGACAGCTCATGCTGAGGGCCCATGGTTGGAGGGAACATGGTGCATTTAAGCTGATGATGGAAGGCCAGGCTACAGCCTGGGAACTTGGGGGAGCCTCATGCAGGACAAGATGGGAGGGGTGTGCAAGATGGCAGCACACAGGAGCTGAGATTTTGTGCTTGGCTCCTTGGATGGAGAATGGGGGACAGTAGGATGAATGGTTGGTTGAAGTCTCATCGCCAGGACGGAGAGAGAAATTCATTGGGAATCTTTGTGAGTGTTGTAATAACTTTTGGGTTCAAGCAGTGCTGCTTTGGAGCCCAAGTGACCAGGCACCCAAGAATGGAGACACTCTCCATTTCTGGACCATCTACAGAGTGACTAAGAGCCACACAGTCATGATTGAGGGACTGACTCATCTCAAGCATTTGACAGGTGTGGGAACCCAAGGAGGGGAACCCAAGAGAGGGAGGAGCCCCTCTCTCTAAGGGCAGCAGTGCTGGCTTCAAGGTGGAGCGGTGAGTGGCTTTGGGGTAGCCGGCTACCATGCACAGTTGTGAAATCTGTGTACCTGGCAAAGGGGCCCAGCACAGGGACAGCGAGAGCTTTGATCCAGCCCCTTTCTCGGTGCCTCCAGTGTGCATCATGGCAAGGGGCTGCCCAGAAGTGGTGTCTCTTGGACTGGTTGGCTAAGGCTTTAGGCCAGCAAGACCCTGCCCGGGAATAAGTTTGGAGAGGCATATTTGATGGAGAGAGAGATTCTTGAGGCTCTAGGTTGGCTAGGAGGAGTTTTGAACTTGAAGAAATAAAGTTAATATTACCTCATTTGTGCTTACAGGTCAGTGGGACAGGAATTACTCAATCACATAAGGTATGTGTGTGTATATATATATATGCACAAACCCACACATATATATGCATATGTGTGCATGTGTCTACACATATATGAATATTTAAATGGAGATGGCATGTCCTTTATGTCCTTTCTTTTCCCTTTTCCTTAGTGCATGATTTCCCATTTCCCTTCCCACAAACCACCACTGCCTATCTTGTCCAAATTACTTAGTTGCCTAAGGAGGAGTAAGATTATTCTAATGGAACTGCAGAAAGAAAGAGGGACACAATACTCAGCTTCTAAAATCAGACATAGGATTGTGTTGCATCTGCAGCAAGTTAGGCTTTGTGGGAAGAAAAAAAATTTGAAATTCCTTTAAATTCTTGTTAACTTATTTGGAGCCAAGCTTGGGAGAGAAGATCATCTATTTAATCCAGAGGAAGGCCCCCGCTTCCATCAAAAAAGCTGAGCCATGGGGCTTCACTTTTCCGAAGGGATGTCTTTGCAAGTCAGAAAGAGGAAGAGGAAACATATTTCTCTCTGGTGCAGTTGTCTGGAAGAGGGCAGTTCAATGATGAGATGGCACTCTCCAGTATAAGGGACTCAGGTTCCACTTCTCGTTTGACTCTACCATAATCTCCATTCCAAGGCTGCCTCATGGTCCAAGATAGCTGCTCTAGCTCTACCCATCTCATCTACATCCCAGCCAGTAAAGACAAAAAAGGATAAAGAAGACGGCACTCCCTAACTTTAAGGATACTTCCCCAAGTTTGACATTTCACTTATATCTCATTAGCCAGAACTTGGTCATTTGCCCACCTAGATGTAAGGGAAGGTGGAAAATGTGAGTCTTATTCAGGGAAGTCATGTATAAAGCTAGAATTCTGGTGAATCAATACTGGGGGAAAGGAATAGGGTGAACAGATCTGGATATTAGAAATGATCAGATATTTTTTGGGTGGTCAAGGGGAGAAGCCTTGCCTACTTCCTTGGCATAATCTGGGAAATCTCATTCTGCTTAGAAAGGCCTTGTTGGGTGCTGGAGCCACGTGGTGGCATCTGGGTTTGATAGATGTACCTGAGCCTTCACTACTTCCACGTTCAGCCTGTGGCCTGTCGGGTCTCAGAATTTCCCACAGTCCTCCCTGAGGATATGTATTGGGTCGCACTATGAGCTAACAGAGGTCTAGAGTCAGAATGAAGACACAATGGTGCATGGATTCTATGAGACCAGAGGACTGACACATGAAAAGATGTCTAGGCATGCGGCCAGACCTGCCAGTCCTCATCAGACTCCAGGTGTGCCCAGAGTTCCTCTGTGAATCTGGTCTGCCATCTTCCCACTGTCTCGAAGCCAGAGAGCCTCCTCATACACAGACACCATCTCCAGAAGGAACAGGGAGAAACCCATAAGATTGAGCATTTATCTGAGAGAAGCTTAGTTACCAGAAAGCAATGACTTTCAAGTGGAGATGGGCTCTCACCATGAAACTTGGCAGGGTCACCTTCTTTCTCTTCCCATATGATCCAGTATGCTGGGTGTGTGGGAGAGGAGAGGGCAGAAGAGGTGGGGGAAGAAAAAAAATTTTTTTTTTTTTTAAGATTTCTTATTTATTCATTTGAGAGAGAGAGAGATCATGAGCTTCGGAGGGGGCAGAGGGAGAGAAAGACTCCCCACTGAGCAGGGAGCCCGACACAGGGCTCAATCCCAGGACCCTGGGATCATGACCTGAGCCGAAAGCAGACGCTTAACTGACTGAGCCACCCAGGCGCCCCAGGTTCTTGAAGAAGGCTTAGATGACTTATGGCAATTAAAGCAGCCATTTTTTTTTTTCACCGCCCATTCAAGTATAGTGTGAGTGAATTTGCTACTCTGTGTGTGTACATAAAACCAAATTTGTAATACCAAGTCATTTCCTTTTGAGTTAGCCCTCATAAGAGTGCAAAACCAATGACAATTCAAGTCCAAATTATTTGAGTTTTGAGATGAATGTATCAATTGTGGAATTTAGCTGGCTATCAGCCCGAAGACTTGACTTTAGAGATATGCCATTTATACAAAAGATCTTGTGAGCAAGTGATAACTCTTTTAAAATGGGAACTAGGAGAGAGAAAGTTGAATGGTCAAAAGAATACACTCCCACAATCAGGTGCTTCCCAGTTATTTGGGCACGTGGCATTCCCACAGCTACTCTCAGACCCCTTGCAAAGTACCCAAATATAAATGCGGGCACGGGACATGAGACATTTCAGGTACACAAAAATCCCTCTTCATCCACCAGCGTGTTCCAATGCGCTTCAGATACGGTGATTTCTGAAATGACCAAATAATGTTTTGTTTTTTTTTCTTTCAGTGTTAAATCCAGACTTACTGACTCCAGACAGAGAGCGATTATATGGGGGCTATCGTATCACTCTTGCCCACAACTTAGATGCACATGACATGTAGGCATGCGAGCAGGTGCTCACACACACAAACACACACCCACAAACGCCCACAGAACCTATGAAGGGCTAACACCATGAAGTATTATATTAATGCAGGCACGCCACCCCCCCCCGCCCAAGTCTAGTCCAAAAGCCTGCCGAGCAGGTGATGGTTTTTGCTCTTAGAACACGATGGCTAAAAAAAATTGCTTGTTGTTTCAGCACAAAGTTGGGGCCACGTTCTCATGGAGATCTGGCTCGCTGACACCTTCTGTAATATTTCAGTACTTGAATCAATGGATGCTGAACGACCAATGACCATGGAGGGAAATTTGCAAGGTAAGGTTGCTTTCCTCTGTTTGGGTGATTTTAAAAGTTTGTGGGGAAAAAAAATAAGATGTGATCTTTCATTAGATAAGGATTTCTGTCCATTGGTTTTCTTTTTATGCTTGGCCTCACTCATGGGGCTGGTGGCCCTGTGTGGCCTGGTGTTGACACAGCTTGGCAGCATGAACCTTAAACTGTTGTAAACACCTATAAAATGTGGCCTTCCTCACATGGTCAGTGATGAGGCCTTGACAGCATGATGCCCGTCATCTGATAAGCTAGGGTCAGGAGTCACTCGATTGCTTTGCTTTCTCTTTGGATGTCAAAGAGCCAAAAGCTTTTAATGTTTTTAATAAGTAAATTACCCAAGCATGCATGGTCTTTTGCACATATTAACTCATCAGAGGCCAAAGTGAACCCGGGAGGGCCCCCAGAGGGGTCAGGGGCTGAGCACCTGGTGTGTTGTAACCTTGAGACCAAATTTTGGTGAGAATCATCCAGGTATCTGAGATTGATTTTGGAGAGCTGCCATTGCTTGGTGATAGTGGGATCTTAGCAAGGACTCACAGAGCACAATTTTAAGTGAATGGTTGGATGCTTTTCCAATGTTGACAGTGTCTGCAATCCAGGGAAGAGTTATCAGCAGGACTTTGATTACAGAAGAACATTTTTTCTGACCGCAAAATGAATTTTTGTGTAGAATTAACATTTCAGATCATCCTCTTGTGTATATACCATGTCTTGTTTTATAATGTCTTGGAGATAGAGGTGACCAGATTTTTCTTTGCGCCACTATTTTGGATTCAGTTAATGTGAGACCAGGTGGCTAGGCAAAAGGACAATACATGATATCAAGCATTCCCCCATAGTCACCATGTAGAAGATAGCTCATTCAATGAGTCATAAACTCATGAACAGAAATGTCTGGGTAATTGATACTGATAAATCTTTATCTCTTCCAGCTCTCTTTTATGTCACTGAGGCTGGGATAAGGGGATGACATGTGAAACAACCATTTTAATACCTTGGATGAAACCCTATGGGGAAACAAAGGGAGGGGTGCCTCTTGGATATAGGGGATTTTCCTCAGCTCACCTCCTCGGATTTCTCCTTGTGTTTCAATGAATGCTCAGGAGTAGATGGGGCAGAATCAGCTGGGGCATTATTAGGGCTTTTGGCAATAGCTATTTTCAACCTGAAAATTCTGCACTTATATAGGTCATTTCACGTACATAATCCTGTAAGATTTCAGAACAAATCGATGTACTTTTCCTGGTCTTTCTGCCATCAGTCTCATCACACTTCTAATTCCAAATTTAGTGTTGCAGGTAATCATAATGTTGGAAAGGACTCAGTTCATGCAACTCAAAAGCCAGGTTTTCCTTTCTGATCACAGATTCCAATCCAACAATTTGTAACCCATGGATACTCCTAAATTGAGACTTGCAGACATTTCTCATAAAAAAAAAAAAAAAAGTGGGAAGTCAAAAGAAAATGTTGAGTGTTGACCAACCCAAGCAAGCCCAGGCTCTCTCCATAGGAAGGATGCAAGTAGTTCCAAATGAATTGAATATTTGGCCCCTTTTTTTTTCATCCACACTGATTCCATTCTGGGCCAAAACATTTTGTAGCAGGCAAAAACAAAGTTGATTTTTAATTTATCCAGCACTGAGGGGATGTCTCCTCACCCAGAAGAGATGTGAATTTTTATCCCTTATCTAAACTTTACCATTCTGCCTTTGGCACTGGGGAGTAGTAATGGCCCAATTTCTGGCACCAATTCCCTCTTGAAACTTTGGTTTCCTTTCTCACTTCCAAAATCTTCTCCCCTTTTATCCCAACTCCAAACAATCCAGAGTTTTTTTGGACTTTGGACCCAGTCTCCACTCAACATCTGTGTGAGCTTGACAATAAAATCCCGTGGATATGCATTGTGGAAGATGGGTGTACTTTTCATATTTTCCATCCTATTCTTGTGTCTGTGTTACAAAATTACGATTTGACGTAATTCAGAGATTCATTTTTTTTAATCTATCCTTTAGGAGTTTATTTGATGAAATTTTTTCCACCTTCATTGAGATATTATTGATGTATAACATTTGTAAGTTTCAAGTATGTAATGTGGTGATTTGACACATATATACATTGCAAAATGATCCCACAATAAGATTAGTAAACACCCTCATCCTCTACATAATTATGATTTGTGTGTGTGTGTGTGTGTGTGGTGATAACATATAAGATCTACTCTCTTAAATTTCAAGTATATAATACAGTATTGTTAATTATAGTCACCATCCCAGAACTTATTCATTTTATAGCTGGCAGTTTGTACCTTTTGACTAACATCTTTCCAGATCCTCAACCCCCAGGTCCTGGAAAACAGAGATTCATGTCCACAAATAATTTAACCAACTAACGGTGTAGTAGACTCATGGAAATTGGGTATAATCATGAGATGGGGCAACAAATCTAGGGTTTGACCTAGAGTTTCCTGTCCCATGTGACCTTCCAAAACTGGCCTTGCAGAAATTATACTGAAAATATATGCTTCTGAATTTTTTTCTCTCCCAGACTTACGCATCAAATATATTTTCCTCACAGGAATATCTAGTATCAGCTAAGTGGATAATTAACATTCAAGGTGCTAAGTCCGTGTCCACATGATGAAAAGTGTTTTGGAAAAGAATAAATGAGTGCATTACTAATGAAAGATTTTTTTTTCCTTTACAAAAAGTCACTGAATTATGCTATCCAGACAGCCCACTGTCCGATAATGCATTGATAAATGAAGGGATAGACAATCACATTAAGAACGTCAGAACATCATTTGCAATTCTCAGTCGGTATTCAGAGTCAACAAGCTATGAACTTTCTCCCAAAATTAGAGGTAATAATGTGCTCAATTGGAGACAGAAAAATGAGAGACCTCCTCTCTGCTCCCAAGAGCCTTTAGTGTAGAGAAATGTTTTTCAAAGTATTTTGGCTGACACCCAAATTAAGAAATACATTTTATATTGCAATGCACACTTGAGGATGCGGGAATGCGTATGTAACAAACAAAAATTGTCATTGTAATGTTTCCTTTAGTGCACACAGATAGTTCTTATTGTATTCTATTTCCTTTAAAAACAAATGTTACTTGCAAACCGCAGAAATGATATCTTTAACAGGAGGCTGTGACCCTCTAGTTGCAAAAGAGTTGTTCAATAATGACAGCCCATCTACATTTTTGATGAATGGAGCAGATAGAGTATGAAATTCCCCAAGAAATTGGGATTCATAAACTGGTGGACCACAGCCAACTCTAAGGACATGATGTGGCATATGATAGGGGCTCAATAAAAATTTGATGAAATAATTTATAGAGCATAATAGAAAAGAAGAGGTATTGCAGATACTCCCTAACCAATTTGCAAAACAATGAGAGGAGGAGTAGCTGAGTTGGGGCAGAGATTTTAGGTTGATTGCTAAGGAAAATGGCTTCTAAGTGCTAAATATTTTCTATAAGAAAGAGTGACATATTGAGGAAAGTTCAAAGCCTTCTGTGACAAGTGGATCTGGATTTGAATACTGGATTCTCCACTCTGTGAATGTGGGCACCTTCTCCAATTCATCTGGACCCTAGCTTTCTGATTGTTAACTTTGGGGTGATGCTATCTGATTACCCAGGTTATGATGAGAATTCCTAATAGTGCATATAATGAATGTTACAGGACCTAATATGTAGTAAGTGCTGTATAAATAAATCATAGTATTATTTTGTGTATCAGATGTTGGGTAAGTTTACAAGCAGCATTTGTTTTTGCCCAACATCTGGCTTTAGCATTCCATCATGCTAATGGATCTGTCCTTCCAAATGTTCCATCAGGATCTGCCATGCCTTCTCTGTCCAAATTGTTAACTAGCAGATAATCAGGATGATTCCACCTTTGTAACTGGTGAGAAACCAAGGGAGCCCAGTGAAAATGGTGATTAAAGACACGGCCCAGGGGTGCCTGGGTGGCTCAGCAGATTAAGTGTCTGACTCTTGATTTCGGCTCAGGTCATGACCTCAGGGTCATGAGATCGAGCACCGCATCAGGTTCCGTGCTCAGTGGGGAGTCTGCTTGAGATTCTCTGCCTCTCCCTCCCTCCGGTTTGTGTTCTCTCTTTGTTTCAAATAAATAAAGAATAGATAAATAAAATCATAAAGACACTGTCTTGGGTTGTGCTGCCTATGACAGGAAGCTGTTCAACTCCAGGTCAGCATAAAACCCTAAGTTATCATTAATATTACTTTTAAAACACATGTTTTGGGGACCGTGTCTTCAGGAAAACTGGAGAAAACAATCCAAACTGTGTGAGGTGCCAAGTTCAGATACTCATGGAAGTGATCCATGCCTGGTTGTATGGGCCCAGTGGGAAACTCAAAGAAATAAAATTCTGGAAGGTTGGTGCTTTTGGTGTTTTGACTAGTGCTTGGTCATCAAAGTCTCCACACTGGACACCTCCCACTAGAGCTTGATTTCATTCTCCTCTCCTTCCCTTCCTTCCCGGTTATCTATTTTCCATTATTCATACAATCGGAAAATGTGTAGCATCAGCAACTGTAACTAAGTATACATACTCAGCTGTATTTTCATATATGTGTCTAACTGGGTGGTCTCTCAATGAAAATTAAAGGATTCAGGAGTGTCATTAAAGAATTCTTTTTTTTTTTTTTAAAGATTTTATTTATTTATTTGACAGACAGAGACACAGCGAGAGAGGGAACACAAGCAGCGGGAGCGGGAGAGGGAGAAGCAGGCTTCCCCCCGAGGAGGGAGCCCGATGTGGGACTTGATCCCAGGACCCCGGGATCATGACCTGAGCTGAAGGCAGACGCTTAACGACTGAGCCACCCAAGCGCCCTCATTAAAGAATTCTTAATAAGATGGCTCTGTAGGGGCACCTGGGTGGCTCAGTCGGTTAAGTGTCGGACTCTTGATTTCAGTTCAGGTCATGATCTCAGGGTCGTGGGATCGAGCCCCACGTTGGGCTCCTCGCTCAGCAGGAAGTCTGCTTGAGATATTCTCTCTCTCCCTCTACCCCTCCCCCTGCTCTCTCTCTCTCTAAAAAAAAAAAAAAATCAATAAACCTTTAAAAAACGATGGCTCTGTATTCATATGATATATTGTATAATATGTATATATATTGTATATATACATATACATATGTACATTACCTTGACACCTGTCAGATTTTAAGTACCATGGCACATTATTGAGGGCGTCAATACACCTAAGGATTTTACCATTTTATTTTAACTTAGTGACAAAATACAATTTCATATATAGAAATTCACCGAGGTTGGTATAGAAGTGTTTACAATATTCTTATCAATAGGTTTCTGCACATTTGAAATGATTTATAATTTAAAATGTAAAGAATAAGGAATTTACATCATTCATTTCCAAAGAACATATCTTTTTCACACATAGATTTAAAAAAAAAAGATAATCGAAGCAAAGAAGTGTCAGTTGGCATGCCTGGGATAGTCAGCTAAAATTTCACAATATAAACAAAAGAATATCTGTACAGTGGATGGTAGAGGGTTGGTTGTCTCTGCTATAAATTTTTGATAATGATAGAATCGGTACTTCTCCAATTTTGGTGCACAATGAGTTTACTCAGGGTATTTGTAAATAATACGGATTTTGGAAACCATGAAACTCTGGTTTGAAGTGGAGCCCAGATATTGTTCACGAGCCCTGTGGGCAATTCTGACTGCACCTTGAGAAGCTGGTCTAGAATAGTTCAAGTGAATTTATATCTATATCTATACATATATATATATATATATATATACATATATATATATACACACACACATATATATTATATTTATATTTGTATTTATTTATTTGTTTTCCAATATTTTAGATGTTACCAATGTGGCACACATCTTTTAACATTTAATATTTACTCAAATAAGCACGAAGAGGTAGAAATGTGAAACATTCCAATCTAGTTTTCTGACTTAGTTTTCCATCTTTGCTGTACACCTTCCACAAATACCCCTGTTGTCTTTCCTGAGTGAAGCACCTCTGAATGCTCATGAATGTATACCTGTATGCACGCACGGAAGGTTTGGAGTTCCATTTCTTTTTCTTTTTTTTTTTTTTAAGATTTTATTTATTAATTTGTCAGAGAGAGAGAGAGAGAGAGAGAGAGAGCACAAGCAGGGGGAGTGGCAGGTAGAGGGAGAAGCAGGGTCCCGGCTGAGCAAGGAGCCCGATGTGGGACCTGATCCCAGGACCCTGGGATCATGACCTGAGGCCAAGGCAGACACTTAACCAGCTGAACCACCCAGGCATCCCTGGAGTTCCATTTCTTAAAGCATGTATAGATCTACCCTGATTCTTTAAGTGCTAGGAGTACTATCATCATATAGGGTATCAGTAAATGATAAGAGCAAATTTGTGATCTCAAATAACATGCATTTTGTGTTATTAAAAAGGGACTAGCACCCTGGATACAAAACAGAGCCTAAGGTCAGTCATTATGCACTGGCAGGACTCTATGCATCGAGGAGTTACTTCTGGTTAACGCCAAGGAGATACCTGCAAAATGTTCTACAGGCTGTCCCATAGTGACTTAGCACCACAAACACATTCCATTCTATACAAAATTTCCATATTCCTTTATAGACTGAAAGGCCACCTGGACAAAGGTCTACCAGCCAGAGGGTCAAATGACCTTCACTTCTACTTTCCTTCTTCCCCTGGCCCTTCCATTAGATCTGTAATTTGGGAAAGTCCATCCCAGGGGAAGGGGGAAGCTGACTTCTGGGACTATTCCTTTCCACCCCGTCAATCTCCCGTCTAACCCCAGCTCAAGAGGCATCAAAGAAATATCCTTGGTGTCTTTTCTCTTCCTGTTCCTGTGTGCTCTATAAGAGCTCCATGTCTTTGGATAAAATGCCAAGTCACGCCTGAAAAGGATTTGCCATGGAAATGGACCATTAAGATACAGGGGATGAGGGCGCCTGGGTGGCTCAGTCGGTTAAGTATCTGACTCTTGATTTTGGGTCAAGTCATGATCTCAGGGTCGTGAGATTGAGCCCTGTGTCAGGCTCTGCACTCAGCATGGAGCCTGCTTAAGATTCTCTCTCTCCCTCTTCCTCTGCCCCCCGCTGCCGCCTCCAACTCGCGCACATGCGTGCTCTCTCTCTCTCTCTCTCAAAAAAAAAAAAAAAAAAAGACAGAGAGGATTGAAACAAGATTTATGTTTCATATATCTGTAACTTTGTCTTTCCTAAAACTAATAAGGAAAACCAGGGAGCTTACATTAATTCCTATGAGTTTCCACAGCAAATGAGCTTGTGTCTACAAAATATTTTGTAATCCATAAAACTGTAGGTAAGTACAGTTGGACATTATTATTACTGTTGTGGTTGTGAACATTACTCCTGTTTTGTGAGCAGTGATAATCCTAAGAAAATCAGAGAAGGGCTGTGTGCTAAGTTCAGGTTGGGAGAGTAAAAGTACCGGATGGCTGCAGTTCACTTTATGGTGGGCCTCAGGAAGCTAAAGCTTCATGTTCCCCACTTGTGGAGGGGAATCCCTCTTAGCTTTAGATCCCAGATCAAGACGTGTCCTTGAGGCCCAGCTCTGAGAGCTTCACTGTGACCCTCACAGCCCTGTCCTTGGCCTAGAGAGCTCATCTCTGATGACACCCTCCCATGAAACCTCCTCCTTCTCACTGTTCCCTCTCCTGCCTATACTCTGCACAGTTTGGTGATTCCTACCTGGGACCAGGAGGCCACTCTCCCAAATGCTTATTAGAAACAGAGGAGAAAAATGTAGGAGAGAAGTCCCTCAATTCTGGCTACCCAACACAATTCTCTGAACACCCATTACACATGCCGGCGAAGCTTTGATTGATCATTCCCCACTGGAACAATGATAATCTCCAAGGATATATGGTTTATGGGTCTTGGAACAGAACAATAGTGGATCATGGTCTTTATGGGAAAATGCATTCTGAGATCAAAGCCATCAACTTAGTAACACATTTAGGACTTAACCCTATTCACAAATTGAAAATGACCTTTCCCCTGTGTGGTAGTATAATTCCACAGGCAGAAATTCTGATATTCCATTAAAAGAACACAAGAAGCAATGAGGAAAACACTCTAGGAATTACAGTATCTTTTTAGTGACTAGAAAGAGAAGCTATAAACAATGGGAGGACAACATATAGTGAACTCTACGAAATATATGGGGAGTTTCTCACTCATAGAACTTGCTTCCTGAAAAATAAAACACCCATATAATGACCACTTGTGATGATATTTTCTTTGGTTTAGCCAAAAGATTTAGACTTTTCTGCAATCATGTGCTAAGAAATGTACCTCATTAAAAATATAAAACTAATATGTACTGGTTTATTCTTATTATACAACCATACATAATTGGTGAAGAATTATTACAAAAATAAAGTGAATAAAAAGAAAAATATGAACTAAAGAAATATGATTCTAACAGTCATGAATGATCTCTTCTAATATTTTAGAGAACATGTATAAATATACTATACATATATTTTTTAAAAAGTTACTGTATTAGTATTGAAATATGTAATCTACTTTTTAATTTAAATATAACCCAGAGGGGCGCCTGGGTGGCTCAGTCATTAAGCGTCTGCCTTTGGCTCAGGTCATGATCCCAGGGTCCTGGGATTGAGCCCCACATCGGGTTCCCTGCTCAGCGGGAAGCCTGCTTCTTCCTCTCCCACTCCCCCTGCTTGTGTTCCTCCTCTCGCTGTATCTCTCTCTGTCAAATAAATAAAATCTTTAAAAAAAATAAATATAACCCAGATATCTTTCCATGTCAAGTATGTTGTAATCATTAAAGTGAATATGGTTACTATTTTATTTAACTACTCCTGCATCTTGGCATCTAGGTTATTGTTAAGTTTTCATGACTTTATTGTTGTACAAAGGCATATTTATTTATTTTGGATGAAAAATTTATCAAATGTTTAAATTATTTTATTTTGTTTTATTTTGTTTTTTTTTAAGATTTTTATTTATTTGACAGAGAGAGATACAGCGAGAGAGGGAACACAAGCAGGGGGAGTGGAGAGGGAGAAGCAGGCTTCCCGCCGAGCAGGGAGCCCGATGCGGGGCTCGATCCCAGGACCCTGGGATCATGACCTGAGCCGAAGGCAGACGCTTAATGACTGAGCCACCCAGGCGCCCCCAAATGTTTAAATTATTTTAAACAGGATATTAATAGAAGAGAATTACACACTCCCATGTTTAGTGCAGTATTATTCACAATAGCCAACATATGGAAACAGCCTTAGTGCCCATGAATAGATGAATGGATAAAGAAGATGTGGTATATATACACACAATGGAATGTTATTCAGCCATGAGAAAGAAGGAAATCCTTCCATTTGCAACTACATCATTGGACCTTGAGGACATTGTGCCAAGTGAGATAAAGCAGACAGAAAAAGACAAATACTGTATCATATCACTTAGATGTGGAATCTAAGAAAGCCAAACCATAAAAACAGAGTAAAACAGTGGTTACCAGAGGATTCGGGGTGGAGGGATAGGACAGATGTTCTTCAAGAGTACAAACTTGAAATGAGTAGCAAATATGTCCTAGAGATCTAATGCGGAGTATAGTGAATAGACAGTACTGTATTATAATCCTCAAACTTGCTAAGAGACTAGAACTTAATTATTCCAACCACTAAAAAGAAATTATGTAATGTGATAGAGGTGCTAATTATTGCTACAATAGAAATCATATTAAAATATGTAAATGTATCAAATTAACATGTTGTACACCTTAAATTTACACAGTGTTATATGTCAAATATATTTCAATTAAAAAAACACATGTGTTAACGGGAAAAATGCTGTTTTGAGCAAGTGAGGTTGGCTTTCTAAGTCTAGTGGTTTGACCACGTTGCCTGGACAATTCAGATAATAAGATACCAGAACACCTGATTATTTCCGTCAATTGGAAGAAACAACTGGTCAGTTCAGTGCATGATGTTATCTCCATCCCCCCTTAAATGGGAAGACATATCAAATTCTTAGGATAGCTTACAATCTCATCCTGCCTTATGTGAGACAGAAAGTGCTAACTGACAGAAGACACAGGTCAGCAGTAGGCTTTCATTTCTCAGATGCCATACAAAAAAGAATTTCTTGTATCAATTTTCTCAGTTGAATCTGTAGTTCTCTGTTAATTTCTCAATTAAGTCCAGCTAGGGGCTAAACTAATTGGCCCTTTTCATATCCCCGGTGATGACTTGTTTATATGCATTAGTAAAGACAGAAAGCAATATAGTGTTGCCTATCATAGATGAGCAATAAAAATTTGGTGGTTGGAATGGAAGACAAAATTGTATTTCAGGGTCTTTATGGAATCCGTCCTCAGCCAGAGCCAACTCATGGGGCTCTACATCAGAACCCCTGGTCACTATTCAGTTAAATTAACATCCAAACATGCTGAATTCTTCACTCTTCACTCCCTAGCCATCTATGCCATCATTTTCAAGACAGATTGATATGATTTAAAAAACGGTGAATGGAAATTAGGAAATGCGAAGAGACAGAATTTATAATCCAAGACTGTGAGTGAGTGTTTGCAGATGCTCAAACGGACAGTTTCATATAGACCCCATCTGATTAGATATGAATCTATACATAGTACAGATCTGTTCATGTTCACATTAAGGGGTCGGGGGGTGGTGGGGAGCAGGCACAGCACCAGCTGTTTACTTTGTGGCTGTCATTATTTTCATATTAGCACCTGTTGAATTAGAGGTATTAACACCAGTTGATTTTGCCTGTGCTTCTATTTAGTGAAGCGTTCTTAAATGTGAACACGGTCGGGTTAAGAGCCATATTAATGGATTGAGATATATAAAGAAATCACAAAAGTTGTCCTCACTAAAAGTTTCTAATAAGTCAATGAAACAGCCTGGTGGGTGCCTAAAAGGACTTCAGGATGAATGCTTCCGAAAGTTCTAATGAAACCAAGCAGCATTTCCTTACCCCATTCTGACTTCTGCAACCAGGGCAGCTGATCCTTGAGGGTTAGTGTTGGGTGAGACTTCGCAGCCACAGACTAACATAAAGAGAAGGCGTTTCATTTAAAAGAGTCTTTATCCTGCTCTTAAAGTGCAAGAAAATACAGAGAACTTAGCATGATTTTTCCTTTTTTTTTTTTCCTCTTTGATGTTTCCATTGTGGGGGGGGTTGTTAGTTATTGAAATTTGTATTTAAGACTTTAGGAAAAGTTCTGCTTATCACTTGTGTTTCCATTGCCAACAAGTTTATGATTTGAAGTGATTATTTACAATGTGTTTTTGTTTTGTTTTGTTTTGTTTTTGTTTTTTTAAACAGGGGCACCTGGGTGGCTCCATTGGTTAAGCATCAGGACTGTTGATTTCAGCTCAGGTCATGATCTCAGGGTTGTGAGATTGAGCCCGGAGCTCAGCAGCAGGGAGTCAGCTTGAGATTCTCTCTCCCTCTCCCTCTTCCCCTCCTTCTGCTCACTCTCTCTCTCTCAAGTAAATTTTAAAAATCTTAAAAGAAAATTAGAATACCATCAGAAGTAGGTAACTATTCAATAAAGAATGTGGAAACAATAAAGTTCATATCTTTCCTAAATCACTTCCCTCAATTTCTGCCTCTTCATTAATAATATGAATATGACACTTCAAATCAAAACGCTTTGGCCATCTCTAAATTAGGTATTAAGGTGAGATGCAAAAAAGACACTTTCTTTTCAGACAAATACTTTCCCTGCTCCCATTCAGAGATTTTGGTACTACATTGATTTTAAAGACACATGAAATATATAGCCACAATAGTCTTTTGATACTCAAAATGGTTTTTTTTGAGGTTGTGGGTAAAATGCTTCCAAATAATTATAAAGACTTTGCCCTGTTACAGGAGGAGGAATTAAACCCTGTTTTTCATCCATCTTTGGGTATTTGGCTTCACACTACATTTGAGTTTTCAAAATTTCAGCTTCCTTGAGTAAAGCATCTTAGCAGCATCCAGAAGGCTCTCCAGCGTGATGCATTGGAACCACGTGGAGAGCTCATTAATACACAGGTTGCTGGAACCACCCCCAGAGTTGCTGACTCAACAGCTTTGGGCTGGGCTGAGAATCTGCATTTCTGATCAGATCTCTGGTGATATTGAAGGCACAGCCCCAGGACCACGTTTTGAGTACCATTGCTTTGAAAAGATTCGGTTTCGTGTTTCCTCTCCTATGCTGTATTTTCCAAATACATGTGCAACAAACAACCTTATAGTTTTAAGATAAAGCCGACAGGGCAGAAAGAAGTCCCTGCTGCCCACTAAGGAACCCGTTTTCTTGTGAAGTTACAAATTCCTCTTCTATATCACTCTAAGTGATTTTATTGATATCCAGCCATTCCCTCGAATTCCTCACTTGGGAAAATGTTGTATAATAATAAAGCATCATCAAACAGCAGGGGAGGCTCTGTTTAAGATATATGGTGCAGGAATGTAATCAATAATTTGCTGAATGTGGGGCTTCTGGGTGGCACAGTCAGTGACGAGTCCAACTCTTGATTGTGGCTCAGGTCATGATCTCAGGGTCGTGATATTGAGCGTGCCCCCCCCCCAACCCCGCTCAGCGTGGAGTCTGCTTGAGATTCTCTCTCCCTCTCCCTCCGCCCCTCCTGCTCATGCTTTCTCTCTCTCTCTCAAATAAATAAACAAATCATAAAAAAATAATTTGCTGAATCAAAACAAATTGGTTATATCTTTTTGAATGAATATATTCAGCTATAGACCACTGTTTCTATTATTCTCATCACGGACTGCATTTTGAGAAGAACATTAGGAGGGAAACCACTTTCTTTACATTCTCCTCTCCCTTAGCCACCATGTTACGTTTCACTTTTCTCTAAGATCTCTGTGGGTCTTTTTATCCTCAAGAAGCCTAGGAGGCAAGGAAGAGCAGAAGTCATTCTCTCTATTGTACAAATGAAGGCAAGATGCTCAGAGGAGCAGTTTTCCTAAAGCCACCGAGGTCATAAATGATGGTATAAGATGGTACCAAGGCTTTGTAGCCCCAGGATCAGGGTGGTCTTCACTAAATGGGGTCTTCACTATCTGTGCAAAGGCAAACAAAGGGTTACATGCAAGGAGCAACCGTCTGCTCAACGCTGACCTTGTGGGTAATGAGAAGGAATCAGCTGGTTGGGCTCAGAGAACTCCCCAAGGACCAGCTCTCCGTTGGCCCTGCAATCAAGAACTTTGAACACCTGTGGAGAGTCCCCTCACCCAGGGAGCCAATGCACTTGTTGGCCACCATCTTTCCACACTCAGATCCAGGCAGGAAACCAGAGCAGAGTCCAGGTAGAGGTAGTCTTAGGACCACCTGGGTGTCTGTCCCTTATACCCTCTTTCCTCCTTGTGGTACTACCCTTCTTGCCCAGGATCTAATGGTTTCTTCCTGTGCCTCACTGCATCTTAAAGCTGAGGCTACGAACTCCAAACCCAGACCACTTGCTCTGCAATGGGAGCTTGGCAATGGTCTAGCCTGAATCATTAGAACTCAGGTATCCTTAACCTCATCCAACTGATGCAGAGGGCAACCTAATATATATTCGTAGAAGGAACGAATATTGTCCAGAAGATAGAAGCAGATCACTGGTTGACATGATAGTAAAAAAATCATGCCTACCCTTTAGTGGATTCTCTGTTATGGATTGGAGGTGTGTTGGTGAAGGAAACAGAGCCATTCCCTGCCCTTAAAAGATTCTAGTAGGGAGTAAAGACAATTAAACAAGGGATGGCCATGCATGTGATGATATGAGATCTGGCAGATGAAAAGCTCTTACCGCCTCTAAGCTCTGTCTTCAACAGAATCACAGGATATCCCAGAGCCCTCATATCCAGCTGATATTGCAATCTGAAGATTTCTCTTTGAGGCCCAGCATTAGCTAAGAATTCATTGCCTCTCCCCCTCTTTTGCTCTGCCTTGCTCTCTTCCTGACCTTATTTGGCCCTGGGTGTAGGGCTTCCCAGGGCCCTGGAGTAATTTTGATCCTATGTAGTGACATCAGCATCAGTGAGTAGCTATAGCAGCTGCATAGACCTGTCTACAAATTAAAGCTATAACTCCGAACTTGGGAAGCCAAGGACGCACAGCAGGCTTTCCCTTTCAAACACCTCCCAGTCATCCTGATGAAGAAATCTGGATTCCCAGCCTCCCTTCAATCTTCTGGAACAGAAGGTGTGAGAGAGACTGAGTGATCGAGGGTCCAATTAAACTTGTCCCTAAATGGAGGTGAGAATTTCAAAGGCCAATAAATGTTATCGAGTGCAGAAACACTGCAGGGTCTGGATGTTCAAGTAATAGTTCTTTTTCTCAGTTTTGGAAAGAAAGTTGTCAATCTAAAAAAAGCAGTGTTGAAGAACATGCTAATTAATCTAGCCAAGTGTGGCAAAGGCGAAATGTTATAGAGCATTTTTTGTTTTCCTAAGTAAAATCCCACTCTTTGGAAATGGCTGAGTTATAGAAACATCTGGGGGCACTTTTTGGCATGAATAAGAAGTTTGGCCCTTAATGTAAGGTTAATTTACTTGGGATGAAACCATAGCTATTCAACTTCCTATCACTCTTTCCAGAAAACCCTGCAGCCTGGGATCCTCCAGGCAGAGCTCATTTACATTTTTTATCTCCCTATAGTCAATTCTGAAATTCCAGTGGTCATGTTCAGACATAACTTACTAGAAGAGTTATTTCATTTAAAAACATCTTAATTTTCAATGACATCTTGAATTTCCAAATCTGCAGTATGGAGACTTCTTCATTTTGACATGTTCATTCTGGTTGAGTAAATTTAATGTTTATGAAACCAATTTGAGAACAAAAAACTATGTGTGTCCCCCCCTGCAACCCCATTGGGTTCCTCTATTTGAGTATGGAGGGCTCCTTCTTTCATTACCCTTTCTGATATACAGACTTACAATTTCTATTTTTAGCATTTGTCAACTACTACAGAAAACGTGTCTTCTGCTGAGCTGGAGTTGGAAATGTCATTTTCGAGAACTTTGGGAACATTGGCAAGGATCCCACCAAGGTGTATATCAAAAAGGGCTGATAGAATGACAAAATATTCCCCCTGGGGGCTGAGTTATATGGTGGGAAGAACCCCACTTGGGGAGAAGACTGAGCTATGTTTAGATCCCAGCTCTGCCACTTTTTCGTTGTGTGATTAACCTTTCTACTGGAAAGAAGGGGATTATATGGTCTTCTTTCTTGCTGTGCGAAGATTAGAGTCTGGGAAAGGCTTAGCACAGTGCTTGGCCCATCGTAAAAGGTGGATAAATGAAAGCGATTGTCATTACCACTCTCTGTTGGTAAACTCGTTTAGGACACATTTGACCCGATTCACCTGGGGTTATTCTAATTTTTCTGTTGAGAAATGAAGTGCCCCACACAGATCCATCCTTTAAGTAAGTGCTTGCACAATGCTGACTGGTTCATAGTACTGGGTCACTGGGTAGAATGTACTTTCCACTTGGAAAGTCAAGTGCTGCTCAGAATTCTAAATAGCGGAGGGGAAAAATAACGACTCCGAAAGCAAGAGCTCGCAGGTAACAAAATACTTCAAGGAAAGAAAGGCTAGATCTAAAAATCAAAGATGCATTCTTTTGTTCAGTAAATATTTAATTGCTTAACTTGTGCTGGACCCTGGGGGGGATCTACAGAGAGTGGATTTAAAGTTACAGTCACCCTTAGTAATTTTTTTTTTCTTTCTATATAATTGAACTCACTCAACTTAGGAGCCAACATTTCTTCTCAGTAGCTAGAAGGTGGGTGTGATGGTTTAACTTTAAATCCAGTTTCATGTCCTAAAGCTAACTTAGTCACTTCTGCTTTATTTTGTCACTTCTAATTCATTCAGTCTGTGTACAGGGAAACCCTGAGGACACACCATCTATGTTCATGGGATGGGACTCTAGTTCTCGAAGACACCTCTGATCTTTGCTCCACCTGATCTTTGAGGGAAGGCCTCTGTCCTTATGGGACATGTTGCAGAAGTGTCTCTGGTTGAGGTAAAGAAGTCTCTTCCACCACTGCTCATGCACAGTGAGACCCTATTGCCTCTGGCTCTGCGGTCTGGGTATGAGCCTATTCAATCCCCATCTTGGAAGGTCAAGGTATCATTTTCAGTCCAGTATGTAGGAGATAGTTGATCCCACTAATAGAAGTGGAGAGGGACACTAATGGATTTGAGACGTCCATTGCATACTTAGGTGAAATGTGGGCCTAAAGCTCTAGCAAAAAACTAGAGTTGGGAGATTGACATTGGGGAAGTAATCTGTTCAGTCACAGGACCTGAATGCACGAGGTCAGGAGAGGGTACCAGTGGAGTGTCAGCAGCTAGATGGTTGGGGGGACAATGCGCCATTTCCCACAGGGGAGGGACTTGCCTCCTATCTGCCGATCAGCCTCCACAGACTCTGGATTCTATCTCATCAGGAGGAATGGAAGTGATTTCCCATGCCTGTGTATTTTGCATCCCCCTGTTCTTGCTGGGGTGGGCTACCATTCCCATTCTCACCTGATGTTCTTCTTCATGGGGAGTGGACAGTGGCTGGGAAACTACAGTGCCCAGGGCACCTAAGTGACCCTGGTGACTGAGCACATGGTGTCTATGGTACCTGGGAGCAAATACTAGTCTAGTATCTAATGAGGCTTCTGAGTTCATCATAGATGAAACGATTCAAGTTCAATATCCAAGCCCTTATAAGACAAGATGGTAGAGGGGAAGCAAAATGTAAATTTGAGAAGGTTCAGAACCATGGGAGCTGATGTGTAGTGGAGAGGTGGGGAGGAGGGATTGTCAAGTGAGCTCTGGGGTGGTGGTCCTTCATGTGCTTTCTGGGGCTCATTGCCCAGGGGCATCTGACTTAGAGATTCTTGTTTAAATCCTGGCCTAATTCCTAATCCTATTCCCTAATTCCTTGAACTCCTCCATGTCTCAGTTTCCTACGGGGCGGGGGTGGGGGGGAGCTAAGATCACAAACCTTTGGTCCCTGTGGTGATTTTCTGACCCTTAGTTTTTGGATTTTCCTGGCAATTGCTACCTGCCAGTTTAGGCCTTGACCTTGGTGTGTTCTCCCTGCCAACCTCAACCCCCACTAACAGCTGCTTTGTTCCACCTGTTGGATTCCCATTGTCAGTGCCTCGCCTAGGTCTAATCTCTTTTCCTGGGACTTCCTTTGGAATGGGTTTCCTAGCACTGGGCGTATATCTGGTCGGAAGATCGGGTGCTTGTTACCGGTTTAGACTTAATCTTCTGCTCAGCGCCTGGAGTTCCTATCAGTCCAGGGCACTAATCTTCTCTGAGGACAACTATGTGCACCTATTATCTTTCAAACAGCCTTCAATATAGACTCATAATTCTTATTTTGCCATACACAAAAGGAGGCTCATGGGGATTCAGAGGCTTGCCCAAGGTCACATAACTAGGACGTGGCCAGCCCTTGAACTAACTGTCAGATTGGTTTGGATCCAAAACTCACTCTCTTTCCACAACTACAGGTGGCTTCCAAGGAGGTGTGGGGAAGTTAGAAAGGTGAATAAGACTGTGCAGTAAGAGCAGGCCAGGAGTTTCAGATCTTTATGGCACCCTCCGAGGAATGGGCTTGCTAATGACTGCAGTTGAGAGGAAGTTCACACAGGTCACAGGTATGAAGGAAGAGGAGGGAGATTCCATTCCAGGTTTCAGAGGAGATGTCAGCATAACACTTATCACAATGAACGAATTATGCTCATCGGGATTTAAAATCAAGACTAAATGCACCTTGTCGCCTAGAAATGGGTGCCATGAATGAATCCTAATTGGAATGATGGTTGCCGGATTCACCTGACCTCTAGACATGATCTTGTTACTTCTGGGAGGTGAAGACACACATGTTGTGTACATTTGTAGCAAATCTGCTCACATTATTGGGCCAGTAGTCTTGACCACCCCCTCCAAGAAGTATGAACTCAACATTTGTGAGAAAAGCACAAATGTTGCATCTCTGCTCCGCTATGAATAGAAACGGCTCCACTTTGCTAGATGTTCCTGATGGAACGCATCTTTATCCAAACTATGGCTTTTTTCCTGCCCTAAGTATATGCAGAATAGCTAACATTCTTCCTTTTTCCTTTTAGAAGGCGGATTAGTACCACCTGTCTCAGCTAACATTCATGGGATTCAGCAGGAAAAAACAGTATTAGGGGAGGAAAGCTCCTTTGAATGCAGTATTTTAGGATTATTTCTTTGGTTGCTAAACTGCTACCTTTGTTTTCAAAGGTGATGAGACATTTTCTGGCTGGGAGACAGACATCCCAGAAAGGTGTCAAGTTAAAAGAGGGTTGGTGAAAAGATTTGAGCCAGAGCCCTTGGAGGAGGGTAAGCGATTGATTGCAGGCATTGCTTACACTTGCTTCTTACTGTTACAGTTGAAGGAAGGATTGTGGTCATCACCTTGCTGCCCCATCCCACCCCTTCTTCTGTGGAAGGTATTAACCCGGGCTCCCATTCCAACTGGATCTTTGCCATCCACCCAGGCTGCTCAATGGTTTCTCTGTACCAGGCAAAGGGGGGTAAGGTGCCGTGTGTAGAGGTTCCAAGGGCTGTCTCTGAGCTGGGAGTCCTGAAATCTGCTCTTGGATTTGGCATTCAACAGGGATAGAATCATGGACTAGGTATTTAACCTTTGGCTGTCTGCATGGTGCCCTTTTCTAAAATGGAGATAATGGAATTCCCTTGCAGGAGTATTGGAAAGATTAATGAGTTAATGTTTTGTGAAGTGCTCTGAGATTCTCAGATGAAAGGTGCTATATAATAATTACAATAACACTTTGTTCTTACACAGTGCTTTTCTTCCAGGGAGCTCAAACTGCTTTACCAAAATTATTTCATTAATCCTCGCAGCATCCCTCTATGGCAGGTAGCAATTATGATCCCCCTTTCTCATCTCAGGAATCTGGGGCACAAAGGAATAAATAGACATGGCCAAGGTCACCCAGCAGTTCATTGGTAAAGTCATTGGTTAAATTCAGGTCTGATTCATTTATTCACACATTCGTCCGTTCATTTACTCATTCACCAAAGACTCACCCACAATTATATGCCAGACACTTGAACTATTTGAAAGGGGGGTATGTGATACAAAGTTAAATAAATATACATTCTTTGCCATTGAAGAGATTGGGCTAGCCCAATTAGACAACTAAATAATTATTTAAAAAAATATAGCAAGCATGTCATACGATGGAGTTTACCAGTCGAGAAAAAAAGTTGAAGAAACATGTCCCAGATAAGAGACTGAAAGAGCATGATAAATCTGGGGAGAGAAACCCCCTTGGCGTAATGGCAGCACAGGGTAATTTGGACAGAGGAGTGGGATAAGAAATTTGAACTTTATGCACAAGGCAACTGAGAAGATTTGGAGGTTGTTCCAGTAGAAGGAACGAGGTCAGCTTTATATTTAGAAAATTAGCTCTGGTGGCTGAGTATTAAGAGGTTTGGATGCAAAAGAGGCCTGAGTCCAGAGACCAGGAATCAGCTCCCTGACTCAAAGTCCAGACCAGTTCCTGGGTCATTTTCAATGGCATTATAAGCTAGAGCTCCAATGTTGTTTCGAAATTCTGCACATGGTACTTAAAAAAACCAGCCATAACAGCATTCTTTCATGGCTAGGATGTTTTCTCATGTCAAGAAGCATCCAAATGTTTTAAAAAAATCAAATCATCTAGAATCCAGCTTTTCAATGATGGTACAGTGAGCAACTGTCACTCTTCGGCTCTGAAATCCATCAGGCAAAATGGTTAAGTCTACATCAATTACTTATTATAATAGAAAGAGAGCCTTTGTTATGCTATTTGTTAAGTATCTCTCCAAATTAGATACAAGAGAATGATCTTCAATGCAAGAATGTTCATGGGCTTTCACATGATAAAGCATTCTGTGATTACACATATTTATTTTTATTTTTGCCCATCATTATAACCATACAGTCAATGTTAAGAACAGTTTCTTGATCACTTGTATTTTTTTTTCTTGTCAAATGTCTTTTAAGTGTCTGACAACTGAAAACGGTAAAACCATCCTGCCTTCGTTAGAGGCTCATAAAATGTTTTTATAAGGTATGTATGGATTCAGACCCACAGACTACCTGTGCAATGGGAGAGGAAGATCCACTTGATACTCAGCTGCTTTGCATCTGGTCCCTTTATTGTCAATCTTCATGAAGAGTAGTGAGCTGGGAAAAATCATACACTCAAAATATTCTTCAAAATTAAAATCCTGATACACCTCTGGTTGAACTATTCTGAACAATAAATGCAATAAATGGTTGTTGACTAGCTGGCAATGAGCTCATTTAGAAATAATATGTTTCTTTGAGCAACACTTGCTTTGTAAGGAAGACATCCTATTTGTTCTTAAGTTTAATGAGTGTAATCAGTTAGGATAAGCAAAGTTATGGTGCAGTAACAAACATGTCTAAGTATCAGTGACTTTAACAACAGAGATTTAATTCTGGCTCGTGCAAAGTTCAGTATAGATCAAAGTGACTCTCTAGAGTGCTACCCTTCAGGTGACTGCTCTGAATTTTACCTTCCTATCCACCCGCACTTCAGTGATTGTCAGGGGAGGACAAGAGAGAATCCAACTGCTGGCCAATTAAAAGCTTTTAATGAGAAGTTCCACTCTTTTCTTCTACTCGTATTACATTGACTAAAGCAAAACACACGGCTGTGCTTAATTTCAGGGGGACAAGGCATTACAATCCTTTCATGTGCCCAAAAGAGGGGAACTAAATATCAGTGGACAATTTGACATTTGTCATAGGCTTTTCTGATGGTCTTTGAAAATTACCGTTTTCTGAAAAAATCATCTATTTCCATTGAATGAACGTGTACCTTAATATTTGAAAACCAAGTTATTTATTATTTGTGGCATTCCTGGAAGGCTTACTGGTATTTTTTAAAAGATTTTATTTACTTATTTATTTGACAGAGAGAGAGCATGAGAGGGATGGGTGGGGAGGGGCAGAAGGAGAAGGAGAAGGAGAAGCAGGCTTCCCACTGAGCCAGGGAGCCTGATGTGGGGCTCGATCCCAGGACCCCAGGATCATGACCTGAGCTGAAGGCAGATGCTTAACCGCCTGAACCACCCCCCCCAACAGACATTTACCAGTATTAATGCCATTGTTTAAATACAGTTTACAATACAAAACTCTTTACTGGTTAACTTCTCTCACCAGATGGTGAGATGTTTAAGGGTAGGGACTAGGTCTGATTTTTTTCTGCACTTGTACAACCTAGAGGATTAGCTGTCACACAGCAGGCACTAAACATCTTCTCATGCCTTGTGACACGAACAATTTGTACTTCATATACACCCGGAAGAAGACATAGGTAAGCTGATTTTTTTTTTTTTAAGGAGAAGAAACACCCCCAATTTTATTATAGTATAAAGTGTTCAGAAGATTTCTATAGTTGAACTTCTGATGTGTTTTCTAATTATACCTTAAGGCAAGCCAAAGTATCTAAGAAAACTAAATGATTTTTTGAAAACATTTTTCAACTTCAGATGGGGTGAGGTGGAGTTCGTTTGTGCTGGATATAGTGAGGAGGTTACCAGGAAATTCTACTTTGTAAATGAACTCAGGTAATGAACTCAAGGAAACCTTACACTTCAGGTAGAGAAGCTTGTTCTAATTCATTATAATTTCAGGATCATTAATAAAACTGTCAGTATGTGCTTCATATATTTGTTAAATTTACCTTTAAGTGTCTTAAATCCATGAAAAGGCTAAGCTATAATAAAATTCTTAAGATTTAGCTGATGTGTTTTATCTTTGAATTTTATTCCCATATGTCTAGTAATTCCTTCCAGTATATTTAAAATAATTCCTGTTCCTCACTGGCAAGAATATCCTCCAAAGGTTTACAGCATGTCCACTCTATTAGCTACAGTCTTCGTTTGATATTTATAATCTTTCCTCATACATCCATTGCCCCATTCCCACAAGCATCTGGTCACCCACTGATGTATCTAAATCATTTTGATACAGAGTCAGTAAACCCCACAGTTACATGATGTGGTTAGATTCTTTGTGTGAAGCACAAATAGCGGAGTTGGATTTTTTTCCTACTACTTTCGAACCTCAGCATCTTCAGTTCTTTGGATTCATCTACATCTACATCTGCATTTTATTTTATTATTTATTTATTATTATTATTTTTTGAGAGAGAGTGTGTGTGCATGAGCTGGGGCGTGGGGATAGAGGGAGAGAGAGAGAATCTTAAGCAGGCTTCACACCCAGCGCAGAGCCCAATGCGGGGCTCCATCTCACAACCCTGAGATCATAACCTGAGCTGAAATCAAGAGTCCCATGACCAACCGACTGAGCCACCCAGGCACGCCCATCTGCATTTTAGATGGTTTGCTACTGCCGTCCTGCTGTTTAGAAGGAGCCATTCTTATGGATTCCATGCTAGATCAGTGGGTTCCCTTCAGGTTTATCTGGGCTCCAGGGAATTTTCCTTCTTTATTTTCCCTGAAAGCAGATAAGCGATCATGGAAGGATTTGAAAGACAAATGGAAGCTACCTTTTTTTGAGTAGGCACCAAAGACTGAGTGGTGAAGTAAAAAATTCTAGGGACACCATGATTATGCAAGGACTCCTTTTCCAGCTCCAAGTTGTGCACCTGCCATTTTGTATGCCATATTCTATTAGTTCAACTAAGAGAAGTTGCATGAGGACTTCTAAGGGAGGGAGAAGGACAGAAGATGTAAAATGCAAGCTATTGCTTCTGGATGTTAGCTTGCTTAAAAGTTCCTGTCAAAATGACTGGGTAACTCAGAGTGACCGAGGTTGTTGGCATGAGAGTAGACGCAGAGATGGAAGAGACAGAGAGAGTGACTTTAGGAAATTATAGGCAGTCAGGGGATTCCTACCTGAAGACTGAAAGGTTGTCAGATGCTGCCCCAAGGGCATCCTATTTTAGCAATAGCTATGGCAGTATTGTTTTGAGAGTTGTCTCAACTGTTGTTTGAGTGGGACATGGGAAAGCATGGAGATACAGAGGCTAAAAGGTCAGGGCTCCTAAGCTGTGTTGTGATTAAAAAAAAAAAAAAAAAAAGACACATTTACTTGTTTGTCCAAATTAGTGTGTATTGGAAAAGTAGTTTCTGGGTGAAGACCTCTGGGGGTAATTTAATGAGCGTACATATATTTCAAGTTGTGTTATGTTATATTTTATCATCATGCACATATATTATGTTCTGCGTTTTTTTTTTCACTCCACGCTATTTCATATATCCTGCACATCGATATTATTCATGCTGTAGTCATTTTTAATAGTTATCTGTGCCGTATTTAGTCAAGCTACTACATTTGAGTTGGCTCGCATCTGAATTTTAGAGTTGGTGATCTTTCTGATTTTAAAGACCGTATAAATTTACATAATGTAATGTAAAGTGTTTACATTGGTGTCTAAATTAGATACCAGCTAAAGGTTGCCCTCTTTTTCTTCCTCTTAATTCCCAATTGGATGCAACCCCCAAACTTTGAGATTTCTGACTCCCAGTACTCATCTCCAAGACTATCAATCCCAAGAAGGTGATTTTCATGTAATAATTTTCTGCTCATAGTTTTAACCTCTTTTGGTGCATTTCTATTATTTCTTTGTCCTTACTGGTGGTTGCACCAGCTCCCAGTTTAATATCATTTGCACATTTCATTAATATGTGGCTTACTCCCTCTTCGAGATCCTTAATAAAGATGTTAAATTAGATTGTATCTGACATTGACCCCTGGGGCACTGCAATGCTTTAACGATATCCCGTTTTCCTGTCTGCAGTGTATAGAATTCTTGCAGAATGCACAAGGCGCAGCTTCAACCTGGGATAAATCTTCAATTTTAATTTTAAAGCCGAAGTCAAGTCATGTGGTTTGGGATAACTTGACATTGCCAGAGAACATACTTGTAGTTGCGAGGAAGTCGTATTTTAGCAATTAAGTACAGGTTTGCCAGAATTATATGTCAGATTGCCAATCTGCTGACAATTACAAGAGATAGTCTCTCTATCCTGCTTAATACATTTCAGTCAAACTGAGAAGGGTCTTGTTTTTCAAAATGAGACTCGGCTTTTTATATTTCAAGGCTAGCAATCACCTTTTGCCAGCTTTTAAACAGCATGCTTCTTCTGCGTTTCAAAGCAGTCTTATTAAAGAGATGGTTGTACCAATACACCAACCTAGACAGGCTTCAGGGAAGCCTACCAAATGCCCCACTGAGAATCCGGACATGAAATCAACTTTCAAATTTCAAGAATTTACTAAAATTTCTTCTTCCAAATTGGAAACATTTATTTTTTTTAATAGAGAAGGTGTAATACCATATGATATTCTTGGCACCAAATTTAACTCTCTGGTTGTACTTGGTTTAATTAGAGAAATCTCTATGTTTATATCAGATGCAGGTATTTCAAATAAGTTATAAAATATCTTAAAAAGTGGATCGTATGACCCCAAACACCTCTGACTATGGTTAAATGGAATATATTCTTTAATCATATCACCATCAAGCCTTCCAAATCACTCCAAATGATCAAATATTTTCAAAGTCCCACATTAGACATTCTCATCAACTTCTCTCATCATTTACAGTAAACTTGTTTTGCGAAGGTTTTTGATCTCTTCTTGGGCATATGCATCATATTTGTCTGCTTGGGCTGCCATATACCAGGTAGCTTGAATAAGAGAAATTCATTTCTCACAGTTCTGGGGGCTGGGAAGTCCAAGATCAAGGCACCAAGTAATTTGATTCCTCAGTGAGGACTCTTTTCCTGGCTTGTAAATACCCTCTCATTGTGTCCTCACACAGAGGAGAGAGAGAGCAAGCTCTCTTTGGTGTCACTTCTTTTTTTAAATTTTTTAAAAAATTTATTTGTCGGAGAGAGAGCACACAAGCAGCGGGAGTGGTAGGCAGAGGGAGAAGCATGCTCCGTGCTGAACAAGGAGCCCAATGTGGGACTCGATCCCAGGACCCTGGGATCATGACCTGAGCTGAAGGCAGACACTTAACCGAATGAGCCACCCAGGCATTCCTTTTTAGTGTCACTTCTTATAACAACATCCCATCATGGGAGCTTCACCCTCATAACCTCATCTAAACTTAATTATCTCCCAAAGTTCCCATCTCCAAATACCATCACATGGGGGCTGGGACTTATTATAAATTTTGCGGGGAGAGAGAACATACTCAGCCTATGGTACGTACTCAGACAATTCTTTAGCTTCAAACAGAAAAAAAGGAAAAAAAAAAAGATTGAAAGAACAAACATAACCAGAACCTGACATTGGTCTTGTAAATACAATTTTTCATGTCTATAAGCACAACCAAAAGTACATTTCAGCACCAGTCACACAAGGCCACGTCACTCTCTGACGTGATGGAGGGAAGACACTCTGCTCCTCTGAGGGTTCATGCCTCCAAAGGGTTTTTCAAACATGTAATGACTCATTATGTCTTAGAAAGGACACTTTTCACCCAGTTAGCTCATTGCATTTGGAAACCTGAATTCCAGAACATCCAAGAGAAATTCTTTTGTCACCTGCTACCTCCCTCTTTGCCCCACCCCCACGCCATGGAGGATCAATGACCTCACCTACTTTAAGAAGTAGGTAATGATTCAGGCAGCTTACACAATTAAACAAAACAGAGTAATCGGGTAATGGAATGAAATATTTAATCCAATATTACTTGGTTGATTGGGTTTTGGTGGTAGAATTTAGATAGTTTCTGAAATTCCTGGCTTCTATTTTGGGTAAATGATTGGATATAGCGCATTTTACTATACTCTCTTGACCTCAAGGATCTAACAGTTTAGCTGGCAAGATAAGAGTTGTCTATAGGAGAAATTAGAATCGTATGAGAGGTAGGGGCGCCCAGGTGACTCAGTCAGTTAAGCATCTGACTCTTGATTTCAGCTCAGGTCATGATCTCAGGGTCCTGGGATCAAGCCCCACATTGGGACTCCCCACTCATTGGGGAGTCTGCTTGTCTCCCTCTGCCCCTGTCCTTCCCGCCCCACTCTCTCTCCCAAATAAATAAATAAATCTTCTGTTTCATCTGACTCCCTACTAAACATTGCCACCTGAAATGAAAACCCAAGATGATGAGAGGGCCTGAAGTTGATCGTAGGCCTTTCTTTTTTACTCTGTCCTGTGAGATGGGGCTCAGTACACTCCTTGGGGAGATAATTTGGGCTTATATAAGCAAACCAGTCTGTTGGGAACTGAATGTGCCTCCCTCAAATTCATATCTTAAAACTTTCACCTCCTCTGTGATAGTACTTGGAAGTGGGGACTTCAGTAGGTGATCAGGGTTAGGTTAGGTCATGAGAGTGCTGTCCCCATGGTGGGATTAATGCATTTATAAAAAGGGAAAGAGACAGAATTTCTCTTTCCCTCTCTACCATGTGAGGAAAGCACAAGAAGCCAGCCCTCTGCAAGCCAGGAAGAAGGTCCTCCATAGAACCCGGCCATACTGGCACCCCAATCTTAGACCTCCAAGCCTCTAGAATTGTGAGAAGTAAATGTTCATTGTCTTAGCTGCCGAGTCCGTAGTAACTAGTTAGAGCAGCCCAAACTGACTAAGCCACCGTCCGTGTGCAGATGTGGCTGTAAGTGTTAACAGCTTCTGTCTGCTGCAGAATGGCTAGCTAATTAATTTGAAGGCTTTGGTTCATTTCATAAGATGAAGTAGAAATTTCTGGGTGTTCTGTAGCCGCTACAGAGGTTATGATACTCTGCTGCTCTTTTCAGTAAATCCCACCTTGCAAAACTGAAATGTTCCTGCTGTGACCTCCTCCTTCTTCCTTCCTTGGAGGGAGAAGTACCAAGTCCAGATGTTTCCCTCTGGTTCCTAGCAATGGACAAACGCTTTATACGAAGTCCTCAGGAAAGAACGCCCAGAGCTGGTCTCTTACCTGGCATATAGCCAGAGAACAGAGAGAGCCAAAGGAAAAGCAGCAGAGAGAGGCATTCTTCTACCTTCATATAAACCATGACAGGCTTTCTTCCTTCAAGTGGTGTTTGCCCACTTGTCAGAACTAAGTAGAATATCATAAACCATGTTTTTCTTAGATCTTATGTTTATAGTACTTCCATGCTAGAAAACCTACTTATAATGATTATTTAGTATATAATAAAAGAGTTATTCTATGTGGAGCTTATGTTGTGGTTGTAATATTCTATTTCATCTGCTTTATAGAACAGATAGTTTTGCTACTATTTAAATGCCTTTCTAGTCCTTGAACTGAAATGTTTCCAAAATTGTGCAAAAAATAATGTATCTGGCAAATTCCTTAGACACCCAACAGACACACATCAAAGAGATATCTGGTATTAAAAAATAACTCTTCTCTTAGCTTTTTCCGGTTTACAAACTACCTAACTTGTATCTTCCCACCTGGCATTAAAATGAAATATCACCAAAAAGTAATGAGAAGCATGTCTTGATTTTGAATGTGTACAGTGGTGGACAGAGACCTCTGAATGATATAGAAATAACAGAAGTCTACACAGCAAGACACACTATGAGGATGGGCAAGTGCATACACCCACCCCTGGCTGCCCATCCCTCCTTTGGCAAGGAACTCAATCTTAGAAGGGTCATGGTTTCTACACTCGTCCAATGAGGTTTATCACGCTTACTTGATCTACCTCATAGAGTGTCTGTGTTGATCGTCTATAAAAACTACAAGCCAGGTCGTATCATTCTCCTTGCACTGAAGCTTTCTCTGAATCTCTTTATGGCTTCCCACAAGTCTGTGAACAAACTGCATATTCTTACCATGACTTCAAGGCTTTGCATGTTCTGGCCCTGTTTCCCTTGCCAGGCTCCTCTCTGACAATTCCCCTTGATTGTAACTTCCTTTCTGCCCTACTAGCTTTCTTTTAGAACCTTGAATTCACCTGAACATTCCTCTCGAAGGAAGGACCCCTGACATCCCAAGCTCGATTCCCGCCCCCTCCCCACATCCCTTGCTAGGTCCAGCCCCTCTGACATCAGGTGCTAGGTCTTGCCCCTCCTCCCCAATATCCTGCACTAGGTAAGGGCCCCCTGACATCCTGTGCTAGGTCAGAGACCCCTGCCATGTGCTTGCAGAACCCCCAGCATCCTCTCCTTCAAGGACTCACCTGAGTCCTGAATACCTTGATTCTTTATCTAAATTAAATTATATGAGATGAAGATTGATCTTTCCCCCAGACCGTCATCTCCATTAGGGCAGGGTCAATACTCCAAAACCCAGTAGAGTACCGGACACAGAGGCACATTTTTCAGGTGAATGAAGAAGAGAATGAGGTGATGCTGGCGATAACCAATTTGAAACTTCATGTGCGTGAACTGACTAATTACAGAAGCCAAAGTGTAGATACTCTTTTGGAAAACATCCTGACATTAGAGATGGACCCGTAGGCCACCTAGAAGACTCTCCCAGGCAAAAGGTTAAGGAATTGTGGCTCAGTTCTCCATGATTTTGGAATTTTTAATGTAAGTGCCTCAGTGTTCTTTCCATTACCAGGGAAACTCAACAATCACAAGTGTTGGAAATGAAACATATTTTAATGGAAATGAAATTCAGATAATAGGTATACTTGCTATCCAAGTAGTCACCTTTCTCATTTTGAAACCAAATGATTTTTTTCCAACTCTGTATTTAACATTTAAAAATAATATTTGCATTTTACATCTCAACAGTCGTTAACATCTGAGTATTAGAGAGGAATTGTTTTAGCTGATAAGCATTGAATTAAACTTGGAGAAACATTTGTTTTATCTGATGACCTTCATCATGGTGAATCTGTCTAGGTTTTAGTGCAAATCAAATTTTCAAAGTACTGCAGAGAGAGGTAAGAAGATACGGCTTTTTAGCTCTGTAATAATTTTTTGGATTATCAAGACTTATTTAAAACTTCCTTGGCATAAATCAGTTTAAAATTCAGTCTTCATTTTTTTTCTTTAAAAATGAATATTCAGTAAACCATAAGGTTTTAAGGCAGAATAGATTTGTTTAAATTTATGGATGAAAGTTGATTTTATTAAGCTGAAGTTTGCTCACAGAGGGTTTTTTCTTATAAGGCTATCTCATTGGAAAACTGAATTAAAAATAACCGTGTCTATCAATATCTATATCATATGAAGTTGTTTGACTCGCATGACAATGGAAAAAATAAAACAAAGCATTCTGAACTAGAAGTTCCGATTTATCACTTTTAGAGACTTCACAGCTCCAATTCAGGGTGATTCTAGAAGGAAGCCATGTGTTTTGCAGACAAGACTTTTTTTTTTTTTTTTCTTGATAGGTGGTCAGTTTGTGCAACAAGTAAAGCAACACAATTTCAGAGGTAAACAGAGAAGATAAGAAAGAGGGTGTCCATGTATTTTTTTCCCTTCTGTAAAGTTCAGATCATGCATCATCTCTAATGAGCTTGATAAAGCATAGCAAGGCAAATGTGCCATAATTCATCATGTTTCCCGTTTCAAAAGTGACAGGCAACCTAAGGGAAGAAGTCTTTATTTTGTAACAATAAAAGAAGGAGACAAGATAATCGCATTTAAAACAATATTTGCAAAGGAACCCTTACAATCCACACCACATATAGAAAATTGTCTTGTTCTACTGGGGATTTGTTTGGTTAATGTTGTACTTCCATTAGCTCCCATAAGCAAAACAGTTGATTTTTATATTTAATCCAAATGCAGGAGAAAAATAAATGTCTTTAGAAATCTCTTCAAATTTTGAGGACTAATGTGTTTGTATTGTGAGAAACAGAAGCAATGTTTGCAATTGTTAGAAAGGTACCATGAGCTTTCATGTTATTTTGTTAAACAGTACAACATAAAATATTGAAAGAGCCAAGTGAAATCCATTCTGTAAAGAACCAATATATACTTATATCAGTTTTCTGAGGCTGTTTGCTTATTTCTAGAACTAGTTCAACAAAATACCATCTCCAAAAATGCGTCTCTTTTTGCTTCAAACCATGCCTTTCAGAAATCAGTCGGAATATTTCAGGAATTATATTTTATATATATATATATATATTATATATTATATATAATATATATATATAAAATAACAGGGACCTGAACATCTGAGACTGCACACAGAGAGAAGAGTTGGTAATCAACTGGATATATGACACATAATCACGTCTCTGATGCCTCAAGTATTCTGCCTTATCTGCAAGTAAGCAAGGGAGGATGACACGTGATTTCGTCCCTACAAGAAAAATAAAAGCTCCTACTGAAAAGAAGTGCTAATATTTTACAGTGTCTCAACACCACAAACCCACATCTAATCACAAAATATACCATTTTTTATAATGGGTAAAGAAGGCAATTTGTCTTTATTAAGAAGTTTAAGGATCATGTTTATTTAAAGTTACTATCTGCACAGTAATGAACAAGTAACAGGAATGCTATGCAGGGCAAGTAGCTGTTTTTGTTTAGAATATAAAGGGTGTATTTACACAAAGATTCAAAATACAGAAACACATTTGGTTGTAACTAATAACAATTAGTGGTTGTAATTAATGACAATTAGTGAAGACCCTGAATCTTCACGTTGAGGTGCTGGGGTCACGCATGGGCTTCAGGGTTAAGATAGAGACTGTCTTCTATATCTTTCTTTGCATACTAGAACACATTATATTTGGTAGATTCAAAGGCAAAAAAGTCCTGTGGGAATTACAGTAATTGATTTTATATGGTATGGATAGATGTGTACTTGCAGAGCAAATTCCATCGCTGTTATATCCTAATCATTGGTCGGTGCTTAATGGCATTCCAGTGGTAAACAGCCTGATCTACTTGCCATTGAATAATTAATATGCCAAGGCATATTTTAAGCAACCTTTGTTTCTTTTGGGACCCAAGAAGAGCTTAGTTTCTCTCTCCTGTCTTTAAGTTTTTTAACAGGAGAAAAAATGATAGGTCCAATTATGTACATATATCTGGTCAACTCAAATTGATTTTATATAATGAAACAAGAAATTGGGGGCCCCCGGGTGGCTCAATCGGTTGGGTGTCTGCCTTCGGCTCAGGTCATGATCCCAGGGTCCTGGGATCGAGCCCTGCATTGGGCTCCCTGCTCAGTGGGGGACCTGCTTCTCCCTCTCCCTCTGCTGCTCCCTCTGCTTGTGCTCTCTCTCTCTCTGACAAATAAGTAAAATATCAAAAAAAAAAAAAAAAGAAATTGAGTTTCCACTCACAAGTTTATTCACCAATGTTGTTGCCCAAATAGCATTACTTTAAGGACTATGTCATTCTCCCTGCTCTCTCAAATAGAAGTTGAGACTCCTTCCCTGGCTCCATTCTTGCCTCTCCCTTTACTTTAGGGTTATTGCAGGGGATGGAAGATGGAAACGCTTCTCTAAAACATGGGCACATTGTTGAGATTGATAGGTTTTACCCAAGGGGGCTGATCAGTCATATGCCACCCTTATCTCAGGGACTGGGGACATTTTCCATTATTGCAAAACACTTGCCTGACAAGTTTTCAGTCCTTGATTCTAAGAAAGCCATTTGGGTGGCTGTAGTGTATATGCTTGAATTTGCTCTATTTTTTTGGCATTTCTCCTTTTCCTTCTGTCCCCTTTCCTGCCCAGGGATCATTATGTTCTTCCTTTTTGGAAAAGAAACTTTTAAATTTCAACCTATGATCATCCTTGGATTATTAGATCTTTCTCCTCATGTCCTAAATAATTTATTTTATTTATTGATATTCGTATCTTCGCACAGATGCTAATCTTGCTGTCCCTTCAGTGAACAAAGTCGGAGTGATTTACCTTTTACCATTCTTAAAGAATCAGTGATTTCAGCCATTACTTCTTCTTAACTTTATATTTTGTTCTCGGGGACTTCTAAATCATATGAAACTGCAAAATGGTTTTTGATACACACCTCTAGGTCCCCAAAGAACTTGAATGGAAATTTACAATTCGGGGTCTCAAAAAGAAGGGGGAGATAACAGTCTGAGTTGTTCTCTTAAATAATATTAAGATTAGAATTAATTTTAATAAACATGGTAGCATTCAACGTCCAGTGGAAAAGGATCCATTGGGACACAAGGTGACAGTGTGCCTAGAGGCAGGGGGCTGAAGGGGGTTAGCGCTCTATGCACACCTTTCTTTATGGGGCTAGACTGACATGGCTGACAGGGTCTCCACTATTTTAATAAAGACAAATCAGTACATTTTTGGGGGGTGTGGGAGGGTTGGAGAAGCACCCTTCACAAGGGTGCAATACACTAGTTAAAGATGCTGTTATCTGGTCTTTCCCCATCTAATCACAGCCACTAGACCTTTCTGTAGGGTTCCTGTCTTTTGTTTTTGGTTAACGCTTTCCCAGCCAGATCTGCTAACGGGGTATTGTCAGCCAGCCAGAGAAAGCTTGTGTCCCAATAAGGATGTCACCGGTGAGGGCTTGGCCATGGGGCTCCTCGGCCAGCCTGTTAACATCATCACTCTCTGAGGTGAGGTGTGGATGGAGAACATATGGTCCAACAGGTTGCTGGAGGGCAGATTTCTTCAACTGAAAGTCAGAGGCCTTCGGAACCTCAGTTAGGATTTGGTTGGAAAGGAGTCTGTATAGTTGGCGCTCGCTCATGTCTGGATTGTTCGTGAGAGGAGCCTTCAAGGTTTCCTGGCTCCACTCCTTCCCTGCTTCGATACCAGCAATAGTGAAAAGTAGAGAGCACAACACTGTAGTATAGTCTATAATGTCATATCCAAGGAGAAAAGGAAAAAAAGATGACCAAGCGCTATTTCTGGCTTAAGGATTTGGGGAATTACCAAATAGTTGAGCTTCTACTAATTCAGGAGATGCAGCTAATAACCTAGCGAAAATATTTCTGTTGTTAAGCAGAAGGCGAATGATCTGGCAAAAATGTACTGTTTCCCGGCCAGGCAATCGATATCCTTTAAATAAATTTGGGAAGGAAGGGAGGCCAGTCAAGGTGTTGTAAAATTTAAAATATATATATTTAAATTTTCCTTTTGTATTACAAATTATGTTAAAGCTGAATTTATTTCATGTTTCTAGACAAAGCACAGGATAACCAAATGTCTTGGCCTTCCCGGGTAGAACTGTGGGCGTGATAGTCAAGTAACTGTTTAAAGATGCTTACAAGAGGTATTTATTTCAATCAGGACATAAACTTCTGTGAAAGCCTTTTTCTTTTCTTCCTTGCTTCCGCTGCGACAAGTTCTTCTACCCAGATGGGTATCAGAAAGTGGGATTCAGGTTCAGGCCTGCTGAGCGAGGGGAATACTTGGTCTCCTCATTTAAAGCAACTGGATTTTTTGCTCTTCGAATGTAGGAAACCTAATTACACCCTGGTAAATTCTCTTCAGTCTACCAAACACAGAAAAAAACAGTGACAGAATCTGAAAGGCCAGAAAAGAGAAAAGAGTCCCTAAGACCTAATGAATCCAAACTAAACACCTCTCCACAGAAATGTCAAACATTTCTCTTAGCACAAAACAAGGCTTAAAGAATGCCCTGCTTTTGTCTCTGGCCTAATTCCTTAAGCAGAGAGGGGGATTTTCCTCTGGGAGTGTTATTTCACAAAGAACGAAACAGCAAATAAACAAAAGACTCTCAAAGAGAGAGAGAGTATAAATAAAATTCATGACTCTTTAAAGAGTTTACACTGAAAGAATGTGGGGGATTATTTACAATTAAAGCATAGCCTCTGGAATACAGTTATTATATATATAAAACAAAGAATAAGAGTTCATTTCATTTTGTTCACAGGAAAGTGCACCTGGCTACTCAGAGTTTGAAAAAAAAAAAATCATGAAACTTCACTTTCTCAAGATCTTTCTCTTGTTATTTTTGTTGTACGCATGTGTAAAACTTCTTAACGTGACAAACAGAGCGTTTTCTAATTTATTTGCACCTTCCTTTTTAAAGCTGCAGGTGATATTTATTGATATTTGATTAAAAAATAGGTCGAAAGACAAAGTTCCAAGAAAAAGTTTTGTCGTGGATGTGTTTAGAAGGAATTTTCCACATTTTCACATGTTGAAAACGAGTGTTTGCGGTGGCAAAAATAGTCTTCAGTTGAACAAAGGAAAAGTCGTGAGCCACTAAGGAGAAAAAAGTTGGAATTAAGAGAAAAGTAGGAGAAAGCACAGATTTAGGACTATCTGGTTTCCTGGCAAATCATCTGATAACACAATGGGGTAGTTAATAACAGAAATGGGGGAAGGGGTAAGTTGAATACGAAACAAACGCAAGATTTCGGTATTAATGTAATAGGCAGACAAATAAATGGTTATTAAGATAAGAAGCAGTGGCTAGAGAAACCACTTGATTATAAATTATAGAGCAATTAGTCCTCTTTTCAAGTGTGAGTGTGTGAGTGCGTGAGTGTGTGTGTGTGTGTATTAGGCATTTGCATTCTAGTTTTAGTGTGACTTAAGAAAAAAAAAAAACACAGATGATAATGTTAAAAACCACAAAAAGGGATCCTATGGACAAATGGCGTTTAAAGGTAGAATTCTAGTAAAAGTATGGTCTTCTTGAAAGCTTCAGTCATGGGCCTGGAAGATGGGGTGAGGATTTAAGCACTTGCAGAGCTTACAGCAAAGTTTAGATTGAGTCTTATCCTGACGTGCCTGTCTCAGTGAAATATCTGAAACATTTGGCCCCACGAGATTAAAAGAACAGTGCTTATATTTAGCATCTGCTCCCCCCCACCCAACTCCAACTTTGCTACTAATAAAATTCAGCTCTATGGAAAAGAATTTGAATTCCAGCTGGGCAGTTTTCAAAATAAGATGAAAAGTTAAGCAGGCAATTGGTGTGTATTTAGGGCTCAAAACACCTTGCCCCCTAGAAGACTTGAAGGAGTTAATCCCTTCTCAAGATAATCCACTAAAGAGCATCCTTCATTATGATGTTAAAAGCAAGGATCAGTGCTGGGGAGTCTAACAATAGGACAGGGGGGTTTTCAGTCCCAACCACATTCTTCCTAGGTTAGAAACAGAAACTGCTGTGATTCCAGCAGAAAAATAGAGCAAGACTTTTCTCTTATGTTAAATATTCAGCTGGTAGGAAGGGGAGGGGCTGGGGGGGCGGGGAACTTACCACATGAACCAAAATCCTCATTGGATAGTTTTCCTTGGAGAATTAATATTTCGGATTATTTTTAAAATCGTCCTCTCATGAGAGGAAAACAACAGTTTTTAACTCAACAGTTAGACAGTTTGGGAGCACTTTTGATTTCATGCAAAAGCGCATTTTTGATGAAATCGTACTCAATTACTCCCTGCCTCTCCACTCACTGCATCTCCCCACCTTGATATGTTCAATGAACACAAAACTCACTCTAAACTTTTACCAAAGATGCAAGCTGAAGTTATTTGGTCAAAATTTGATCCTGTGAGGCATGATGTTTTCAACTTATGGCCAGATTTTGTTTCTCAAAGAGTCTTAATCATTTTCCATAAGTGAGAAGACAAAGTATTTAGTGTTTATAAGCAAATGAATCTTAAAAACCCGGTTTAAAAATCTCATTTTCACTATAGTATGTTTCATCGTGTTGGTAATACTATTTACTGTTTGTTGTTGCTTTCAAAATATTGTGTAAAAAGGTAGTTTTAAAACTAAAAACAAAAAACAAAACAAAACAAGATTCTTATAAAAATCTTCAATATAAGCCTGTATCTTAGGGAAATGAGGATAGCAAAAGTTGGCTATCCCAGACTATGGGAAATACTTTCTTTTTTTCCCCCTTCCCCCTTTTGTAAAGTGTAAATACATTATTTTGTAAAGCATATTTATTTTATGGAATTCATCCTTACCAAAATTGAAAAAAAGACAGGGAAAGATTTTTTTTTTTAAGTGTGTTTGAAGCGGAATTGACCGCAACTCATGAATGTGTGTTTGTGTGCTTTGCCTTCCATGATCCCTTTTGTGTTCCTATGGTGTTCCAGGAATCTTGGCTCAGAAGACCCTGAGCTCTGGTTGCAGCCCTCAAGGGGTCGAAGGTGGACAAGCTAGGCTCTGGGGGTGTGTGAATGAGCATGTGTTGGAGTGGTCGTAATCATCAGAGCTAGAAGAAAAAGAGGGTAGGGTTGATGTGATTTGGATTTGGATGAGTTCAAAGAGCCATCTGGAAACACTGGGAAGACAAAGAATTTGAAAGGGAGAAAATATGAATGCTAAATAAATAAAAGCCCTTGAAACGTGGTCAAAGACCTACTATTATAGGTTGAAATATTAGGAGCTAGTATTTCAAACAGGATTTGATTAATATTTTATTTCCATGAGAAGCATCATGAAAAAGGAAGGACTTTTGAGGTCAGGATTGTGGCACTTATCAATAGTATGACTCGCTTCTCTTCTCTTATTTATATTCAATGAGAATCCCTAAGCCTGAACTATAGGTTAACATGAAGATTCTCATAGAGCGCATCAAACCCTACTTTATCATGATACACTGGTGGTAAAAACAAAAACAAAAGCAAAAACAAGAGACCTGAAGTTTGGCAGACTCCGTAGGTGCTCACTATGCAACTTTGGGCAGGGCCCCTGGTGTCCCTAAGTCAAAGTTTGTCCATCTGTGAAGTGAGAATGGTACTAATTCAAAGGGTCGCTAGGAAGATACAATAATATGATCCATAAGTGGCTCAGTGCCTCACTTAAATGTATATATTGCAGAATGTCAAACATATAGAAAATGCATTAGAAAACTCAGACTCTCTTCCTTTGAAAATATATGCTTCCATATTTTAAAGTAATATGCATAAGGTTAATTCAAGAAATGCAAGTGTTAATAAAACTTTGATCTTCTAGCCAAAGTATTTTCCTTAGCCCATATGCCTGCAGCTGAATTTTATTAAAAAGATGTAAAAAGTAAAAAAAAAATGTAGAAAGTAAATTAATTAATGTGAACTCATCTCTTCATCATACATTGATTGAGACGCCATTCATTGTGAAAACGAAGCAAGATTTACATAGTTTACTTTTTACCTATTGTTACCTCATTCAATCCTCTTGAAGTTTATGTAGAATATTAGTCTCAGTTTTTATTTTAACAGATGAAGAAACAGATTAAAATGTGTCCAAGGGCATCGAGCTGATGAGTAAGTCGCAAAGCCAGAATTGAAACCTCAAGGCTCCCTGTCTCCATATATCCTCCACGGAACATGGAGACAGTATTTCAGTCTTCTTCCACTTGGTTCTCCCAAAGCCTGACATCCAGGAGGTCCTAGGAGATGCTGGTGGGCTTGGACCCTCTGCTCTCGTTAGCTGCTTTGTAAATGGAGCCTCCTGGTTTCCACCACTGTCCTATGTCTGATCTTACCCATACTCTCCACATGGAAACTACACCTACTACTTGACTGTCTTGAGGAAGGCTACTCTCCTGATGGAACCAAGGGATTCTGCTAAGGATTTAAACATAGTGCTTGTGCACAGGACATAGGACAGAATGTTCTATAAGGGCATGTCCTAGACTTTTGCCTTGAGGAGCAAGGGGGGTTGGATTGGAAGGAAGCCCTGACATTACTTAGGCAAACTATGTTCCTGGCAAGCAGGCCAAAGACTGAATCTGAGTATTTTTCACCTTCCTAGAGTACCACGCATTGGATAAGTGTTCAATACTACTAATTGAATTGAACTCATTTGACAAAATAAAATAAAATAAAAAAGTATGGGTAAGGAAATGTTCTTAGCTTAAGAAGGGATCTTGAATTCACAGCTTAATCAATAATGATTTGCAGATTCATTATTTCCCAGCTTTAAGTTGGTGCTGCTGGCTGCTTAGTTATTTTTAAACCTTTACTAGATACATAAATACTTTCCTCTTTAATGAGAATGAAGCTGGGCAGTCTGTGCCTTATCATTAAATTCCATTTTATTCACAAATGTTTTAGTTTAGACTTTTAAAAAGTCATTAATTTATTGCCCTTTTTTCTTATCGTCTTAAAAAAAGGGGGGGAAAGTATAATGGAAAGAAGCTCTTATTGGCTAGAAGACAGAACACATTTCCGTCAGTTGAGCCAATAATTCAAGCTGCTGATTATGGCAGTTAAGGGCCAGTCTGGGGAAAGGTGGACAGCCCTGGGCTACCCAAAGATGGACTTTCAGCTGTGGGAACCCAAAATCATTGGTGAAATGGGGAAAATATTATGCAGATATTAGCAAACTGGGACATTGATAACCATAGTCTTTTGTCATCAGTCCCTCTTCCTTGTGATTGCATCTTTCTGTACATGCATTTGACTTTATTTTATTTAAAAAAAATTTTTGTTATCATTGACGTGTAGTTGACATATAATGTTACATTAGTTTCAGGTGTATGACATGGTGACTGGACAACTCTATACATTAAGCAATGCTCATTTTATTTTATTTTTTTTATTTATTTTTAAAGATTTTATTTGCTTATATGACAGAGAGTGAGAGAGAGAGAGGGAACACAAGCAGGGGGAGTGGGAGAGGGAGAAGCAGACTTCCCACTGAGCAGGGACCCCAATGAGGGGTTGTGATTACAAGACCCTAGGATCATGACCTGAGCCGAAGGCAGACACTTAACCGACTGAGCCACCCAGGCATCCCAAGCAATGCTCGTTTTAAATGCAATCTTGAACAAGATTAATAGAGAGATTTTTCAAATAAGTACCATTTATTACCAATAATAGAACATTTCTATCCCATAATTACTATTGTGAGGCAAACGTCAAGTTGACATGCAGTAAAAGCCATATTTTAATAGATTTTTTTTATTTTCAAAAAAATAAATAAGGTGGTTAGTTTAAGTATGTACACACTGGCTGTCTACCAATTAAGATGTTTTAAATTCAATTAAATTTTAAATTATGAAAGCCACAAGGGGCAGCACAAAGATTCTTTTCAACATCTAACAAATTTAAATGTTTTTTGATAACTACAGAAATATCCAAATCAGATCACATTTTAAAACTAAAAAAATAAATAATTAAAAACTGAGGGTCATTAAAGATGATCTTTTTTTTTCCCTATAACTTTGCAGAGCTGAATTAAATATCTCCTATCATGGCCAGAAATACCTTTTCTATGTAAATACATCTTACAACAACATTCTCAGATTATTTTAACACCTTCAATCTTAGACCCACAGTCTGAGGCCGACTATAAGATGGACCCCAGCGATCCTTGCCTGCTGGTAGTCATACTCTTGCATAATCTCCTCCTCTTGAGTGTGGGCCTGTGTCTTACTTCTAACCATAAAGGATAGAGCAAAGGTGACGGAATATCATTTCTGTGATTATATTATGTAAGATGATAACTTCTGTCTTCCAAGCCAACTCTTTCTTGCTGGCTTTGGTGAAGCGAAGGACCATGTTGGCTAGATCTTTTTGGCAAAAAGCTGAGAACAACCTTTGGCCAACAGCCAGGTAGGAAATAAATCTTTCATCCCAACAACCCAAGAGAAATTGAATGACGGTAACTGACAACCACATAAGTGATCTTTGAAGTCACTCCTTCCCAATCACCCTTCAGATGAGATGACCTTTCAGATAATATGAGATCAAGATGTCAACATCTCGACTGCAACCTTGTAAGAGACCCTGAAGCAGAGAATTTAGCTAAGCTGTGTCCAGATTCCTAATTCACCAAAAAGAGATAGTAAATACGTATTGTTTAAACTACTAAATTTGGGTGCCTGGGTGGCTCAGTCGTTAAGCGTCCACCTTTGGCTCAGGTCATGATCCCGGGGTCCTGGGATCGAGCCCCACATCGGGCTCCCTGCTCGGCGGGAAGCCTGCTTCTCCCTCTCCCACTCCCCCTGCTTGTGTTCCCTCTCTCGCTGTGTCTCTCTCTGTCAAATAAGTAAATAAAATCTTAAAAAAAATAAAAATAAATAAACTACTAAATTTGTGGCCATTGGTTTTGCAGCAACAGGTAACTAATGAAGGCAGACACACTCAAATGGACACGATTTGGTTTTTTTAAATAATTGTGTAAGTTTAAGGTGTACAGTGTATTAATTTAATATATATTGCAAAAATGATTACCACCATAGTGTGAGCTAACACCTGAGCCACATTACATAATATTTCTTTTTTGTGGTGAGAACACTTAAGATCTACCATCTTAGCAACTTTCAACTATATAATACAGTATTATTAACTATAATCACTATACTGTACGTAGATCCCCAGAACTTACTCATCTTATGGCTGGAAGTTTGTACTCTTTGGCTAGCATCCCCATTTTCCTCTGTCTGCAAGCTTCTGGCAACCATCATTCTAGTATGATTCTATGCGTTTGGCTTTTTTCAGATGCCACATATAAGTGATATCATACAGTATTTGTCTTTCTCTGTCTGACTTGAATTCATTTAGCATAATCCCCTCAAGAATCACTCATATTGTTGCAAATGCAGGATTTCTTTCTTTCTTATGGCTGAACAGTATTCAATTGTATGTATATATCATCTTTTTTATCCATTCATCCAGTGATGGACACTTAGGTTGTTCCCATGTCTTGGCTATTTTGAATAATGCTGCTATGAACATGGGAGTGCATCTCTTCAAGGTCCTGTGTTCATTTACTTCGAATATATACCCAAAAGTGGGATTGGTGGATCATGTAGTAGTTCTATTTTTAATTTTTTGAGGAACCTCCATACTGTTTTCCATAGTGGCTGAACCAAATTACATTCTCATCAACAGTGAACAAAGGTTCCCTTGTCTACAAGTCCACTCCAACACCTGTGATCTCTTGTCTTTTTGATGATGGCCATTGTAACAGATGTGAGGTGATATCTCATTGTGGTTTTGGTTTGCATTTTCTTGATGATTAGTGATGTTGAGCACCTTTTCATGTACCTGTTATCCATCTATATGCCTTCTTCGGAAAAAAAAAATATCTAGTTCCTCTGCCCATTCTTAAATCAGATTGTTTGGGTTTTTTGTTGTTATTGAGTTACACGAGTTATTGATATAGAACATTTTTGATATGTAACACTTGATATATAACACTTTTTGAATATTAACCCATAATCAGATACATGATTTGCAAATATTTTCTCCCATTCCATAGGCTATCTTTTCACTGTATTGATGGTTTCTTTTGATATGCAGAAGCTTTTTAATTTGATGTAGTCTCACCAGTTTATTTTTGCTTTTATGGTCTTTGTTTTTTGGGTTAGGTTTTTCTTTTTTTAAAGATTTTTATTTATTTTAGAGAGAGAGCACATGGGAGGAGGGGCAGAGAGGGAGAGAGAGAATCTCAAGCAGACTCCCTGCTAAGCATGGAGTCTGACTTGGGGCTCGATCTCCCCAACCTGAGACTGAGACCAGAGTCAAAGCCAAGAGTAGGCCGCTTGACCAACTGTGCCACCCAGACACCACGGTTTTTCTTTTTTAAGCAGAAAAATTTCTGGAAGAATGTTTATGATAAAGCTATTTTTTTTCCTTTGGATGGATAAAATCAGATAAACAATAATAAACTATCTGGGTTTTCTTTATTTTCTGCAATGGATATGTCCTGAAATGAATGTTTCAAGGCTTTTATTATGTTCATAGCTTGAGGTGAAATGAGACTGTTACCTATAGAACTTAAAATATATTCCAGTCCAACTTCCAGGACTATCCTCATTGTCTCAAGTATGGTTGTGTGAAACACTTCTCAGTATGGTGCCTTTTATTTTTTTTATAATGAATAAATTCAGTTTCATTTTTTCCCCACCTGTCTTCATTTCATTTGAGAAGAGGAAAATACAGGAATATCAAACCATAGTCCCTTACTAGCTCTTATGGAACTTAGGAATCCACTTTAACTTTAATAAAGCTTAAATTTACTGATGACATCAAATGATTTTGATGGCTAATGAGCACTACCTCCAATGTTATTCCTCCTTTATCATATAGCTATTCCAATTCTTCTATCATCTAAAACACACGTCTAACTCCTAGTATTTTTCTGGAAGTAAATTTTTAACTGTTAAATAATGGAAAGCCCAAATATGTATGATCCTTTTATGTAAATTAAAGTTACTCTATTGATTCAATAAGACTTATTTTCAGTAATGTTCATGCCATCTTGATCATAATGTTCATCTAGAAGGTGACTAATACTAGTTCAGCAAGTTGGCTACTGCACCAAGGAATACATGTAACTTTAGAAACAATGTAAATACATGCTATTCAACAAGCCACACAAATGTCCCCCTTTGAAAAGTACCAACTGGTCATCATTGCTTTTGGCTTTTAAGGCTCATTGATTTAAAAAGTCTGGGAAATGTGGGAAATGTGTCCATACACATGAAGAAAACTTCATGACTTTTTCTTTAATCTTCATTTTGCTTTGTTTTCTAGAAGAGTTCCATGTGATCTGTGCCAACATAAGGTATATCCAGAGTCCTTGGCTTTCTAGTTGGCAGAAACAAACCTACATGCTGCCAACACTATAGTACATTCACTTCTTTATGAAGTTGAAAGACTCACAGGAAATGGACATGATTAGAAATTGCATCATAAAGTAACTATCAAAACACGGTTCACCTTATTAATATTCCAGGTATCTCTCGATCTAACAGAAATGGCCTGAGTTTCTTTACTTGATTACACCACCCTCCCTCTCTGAGAATGGGCCACACTTGCCCCCAGCCTCTCCTGTTTATTCCTTAGGATCATGGGAGGGGTCTTTCATAAGTGGGCTCAGACACTCCAGCAGAGGAATACTGATGTGTTTCTCAGAAGAACCATTTGCATGAGACCACTGGTCACCAGTGCAGCCTTCCACAGGGCCATCTCACCAACAATTTCATGACACATTCCTGGCCGTGCACAGAATATTTTACCAAAGACAAGCATCCAGAACACGATGCCTGCACAATAAAGGCTTTCCCCCACCAGCTTCAGAAATGAGTGACAAGAATTTTATTAGTCAAGGAGATGTCTATTGAAGCAATGCAACAGTGATTTTATTGCTGCCTAAGTGGGAAGCTTTATTGTGTATGTATTTGTTTGCTTTTAATCATTCTGTGGTACTCAGATGGGTGGTATAGAAATGTAAAGATAATGTTTTTGAAAGGCTCATGCTGTTGTTTAAAAACATAAAGGAATAAAACTTAATTAACAAAAATAAGTTTCATTGTTGTGTAGCCTGTCTTGGAAAGCGTGAGGATAATACAAGAGATTTTCTTATTAATTATTAATACCAATCATTAGTTATTATATCTTTTAATCTGGAAGGGAAAATAAGAAACCTGGCATTCATCACAAACAATTGCTTTTGTTCCCTGGAATTTTTATGGAGAAGGTGCATCATGGATTTCGAAGGCTGTCTTGTCTTAAACAAATATGCCTTCTTACTGCATTTTTGGACATCAAAGTACCCTCTTGTCTTCAGAATCCCATGGCACAGCCCAGGGAGTCTTGTCCCTTCAAGCACACAGAGTGACCAATGGCTTCCCCCGTCCCGAATCCCCAGTACTTGTTAATCAACAACTTTTGAGGCATCTCATTTTATTCCAATTATCTCTCGAAGTCTTAACAGTGTCTCTTTGGCACCCAATGTACGTATCATTCTCAGTTTCAGTTCTCAAGTCTGATAAAACTAATAAAGCCACATTGCCAGAGGTGGCACATTAAGCTGGTAAAATGGTTTTCATCTTAATTGGATATGAGCACTGTTATTGCTAATAACCCCAGGATACCTCTAATTGGACTCTCTCTCTCTCTCTTTTTTTTATTTTTGAAACACCGATCGCATTGACCAGCCTAATTCCTTCATCCCCCCCCCCACTCTTCAAACCCAAATTTTGAAATGCAGTATAGAAATATTCTCATTTCAGGAGGTTATTTTCAGTATTATTTCTCTGTATTTGGTCAAAAAAGGTAAACGTTTTTGTAAAAAAAAAATAGTTCCTTTTTAAGTTTTCAGAAAAAAAGAAATGGTCGTAAGATTCTGCTATTGACATCACAATAATGTCTTTAATGTCATTCGGCTAGCTGCCAGCTTCATCTAAGGACACTAAATTCTCAATTTTGAGTCTGTTTTAAAAGATAATGGTTTCCTCTGTTGAATTATTTAGTGTAATTTTAGCACAAGTTGTATATCAGGAAAAAACCACAATTCTAGAAGTTATCACATGCATAAATACTAGATTTTTGTTTCATCTTGATTTTACAAATATTGGTGAATATAAATGAAAATTATAGCAGTCTGGATGTCACCATTTTGGTTAAGAGAAAAGAGATGTGACGATTTCTTCCACAGATAGCTGTAGTTTGGTTGCTCTTAAGCACACAATGATATACACACAAAGATAGTAACACTCAGTTCCACTATTCCACAATATCAACTTGAAACTAAATTTCGACATGCAAAATCAACCCCAATTTTTCCTGGTACGATTCCTTTTAGATTCGGTTGGCACATCCTTGGCACCAACAGAATAAGAAAATAAGTAAAAGTTTTAAGAGGGGTTACAGAAATGAACAACAACAAAGGATTTTGGATTTCACAAACCAGCAATTTTTTCTTCAATAAGTATAAAAACTGAACACTGCATATGTTTTAATTGTTGAAAAATGTCATGTGAGCCATTTGCTGGCAGAAATAATTCATTTTTAATGGACATAATAACTTTTCTTGAGCAATATATATTTTATCAGCTGAGTGCGGGCCTTTATAATTATTATTACTATTCCCATACAATTAAAAGCCTTTATGTAGATATCATTAAATAATTATAGATGTGCAAAAGAAATGCTCACCATTTTTCCAATCCATAAAATGACGATCGGAAAAAGTATTCATTAATTTATATTTACATTTCTAGCAATTAAATTAGCAATACCTGGAGCACAGAGGAAGGTGGGTAAAAAGCTTTCATAGTATCTTTTCTAATATCAAAGCTATAGTGACATCACATTTGTCATTTATGTTGACTTAGAAAATTATGTATCGTGATTCTGAAAGATATTCAAACTGACAGTCATGTGTGTGTGTAATATATGTATATGTCTTATATGTGGAAGAGATGTGTATATTATATACACATATATGTATGTGCATATATGTACATATATATGACATATAAGGTGTATACAGAAGGAAGGATATCCATGTTGTATAAAATAAACATATACACACACATATGCATATGATGGTGATGATAATGGTGACGATGATTATATAGCTGGCAAACATTTTAGTTCCTCTGGGACTCATTCTTGGTTTCCTTCATTTTGGGAGACCAAAATTACATAATTTCCTCATGAGACTTTGGAAACAGTGAAGCATATCCAAATTCAACTTAAGAAAGGGCACTCCTCCACTTTTCTTGAAGGAAGATGCTGGAGAATAAGCTCTCCCGCTCTATTTCTCCCTCTCACAGTGTGGTTGGAGAGGGATTTGCTTACTCTCCATCCATCAGTCAACCATAACTTCTGGAATGCTGGAGGTCACTCTGTAAGACCTCTGCTGGTCTCTGTGGAAACCAGGCTGATGGTGGATGTGCGACACGTGGGCTCTCTCTCTCTCTTTTTATATATAAGTATATATATATATAGAGAGAGAGAGAGAGAGTGAGAGCAGGGCAGAAGGGGCAGAGTGAAAGAGGGAATCTTTTATTATTATTATTATTATTATTATTATTATTATTATGTTATGTTAGTCACCATACAATACATGATTAGTTTTTGATGTGGTGATTCATGATCCATTGTTTTTGTATAACACCCAGTGCTCCATGCAATACATGCCCTCCTTAATACCCATCACCGGCCTAACACATCCCCCCAACCCCCTCCCCTCTAAAACCCTGTTTGTTTCTCAGAGTCCATAGTCTCTCATGGTTTGTCTCTCCCTCTGATTTCCCCCCCCTTCATTTTTCCCTTCCTTCTCCTAATGTCCTCCATGCTATTCCTTATGTTCCACAAATAAATGAAACCATATGATAATTGATTTTCTCTGCTTGACTTATTTCACTTAGCATAATCTCCTCCAGTCCCATCCATGTGGATGTAAAAGTTGGGTAGTCATCCTTTCTGAAGGCTGAGTAATATTCCATTGTATATATGGGCCACATCTTCTTTATCCATTCATCAGTTGAAGGGCATCTCGGCTCTTCCCACAGTTTGGCTATTGCGGACGTTGCTGCTATGAACATTGGGGTGCATATGGCCCTTCTTTTCACTACATCTGTGTCTTTGGGGTAAATAACCAGGAGTGCAATTGCTAGGTCAGAAGATAACTCATTTTTAATTTTCTGAGGCACCTCCACACTGTTTTCCAAAGTGGCTGTACCAACTTGCATTCCCACCAAGAGTGTAAGAGGGTTCCCCTTTCTCCACAACCTCTCCAACATTTGTTATTTCTTTCCCTGTCCATTTTTGCCATTCTAACTGGTGTAAGGTGGTATCTCAATGTGGTTTTGATTTGAATTTCCCTGATGGCTAATGATGATGAACATTTGGAAAGACGGAATCTTAAGCAGGCTCCATGCCCAGTGCAGAGCCCAATGCGGGGCTCGATCTCACGACCCTCAGATCATGACCGGAGCTGAAATCAAGAGTCGGACACTTCACATGGGCTCTCTTTTTAATGAATGCATCATCTGGTTGCAGAAACATTATCCATACATTTGAAGAATATGATTGAAATGTATAGTGGAATATAGAGTTTTATGCATCATCAAAACTAGTCATATCTACCCCTTTGACAAAAAACTCTTATCAGGAAGGTAAAAGAAAGAGCTGCAGCTGTATGTAGCCTTGCTTTGCGTATATGTTCTCATATGTGTTTTACATGCATTACTCTAGTGAAATAATATGTGCATTAAACATAGACAAAAATTGTAATAAGAAAGAATGGGACAAAATCAATATTCGTAAGAGTTCTAATATTCTGTTGCTGTTCACCCTGTGGGGCCATTTCCTCAGTCTCAAGACAACTGATACAGATGATACATGAATTTTTGGTGCTTGTTGTGGGTTAGGTCATTATATTCCACTTCACTGGTGTGGTAGGTAAGGGTAGTCCATCCTGATGGAAGAGAGAGGGTCACAAAAAGCATTTCCAAATATCAGGGGTAAATTCCATCTTCTACCATAGCTGCAGGTTCTACCATTCCTTAAGCTAAAATGATTTTAATTTTCATAGGGCTTTTTCATCACCTGTACACCAGACAGTGTCCTCCCAAGAGACCCCAATCTCTCCCACCTTTCTCCTTACCAACATTCCAGCCCCTTGTCTTCTCTTCCTGCTCTTTCTTCCATTTGAAGAGTTTCCTTTCCAAACTCATCAAAGGTGTTAGATTCAGCCTCTTTCCTAAAATGCCAGTTTATGGTCTGAAAAAAGTCAAGTACCTTGCCCAAGTTCAAGCAGACTGTGAAGAGCGGGGTAAGAACTTGTGTTGCCTCTACCACTGGTATTGTCTTAAGCTTAGAATCAGTGTGATAATGATACATGGAGTAGTCACTCAACAGGCCACCTGTTCTGGGACAGACATTGTGCTAGACTGTGCGGACATACTGGTTAATAAGATGGGCTAGTATCCTATAGAATAAGAAGCTCATATTCTAAAGGGGAAGGATGTGAAATAAACAAGCATGCAAAAAAAGCACAAAAAACAAAAAACAAGGAAATCTCAGATAGTGGTTAAGAGTTTGGTAATTCAAAAGAAAAAAACCTTGAGTGGTAAGATAGATATTTGCTGGGAGGTGGGGTGTATTATTTAGGTGACCAGGAGATTGTCTCTGAAGATGTGGTATTTGAGCTGAAACCTGGATTATATAAAAGAGCTGGTGTGAAAGCATGGGGAAATTCTAAGCAGGTTGTAGGACCGTAAGGTGTAAGTAAACTTGTTGTGTCTAAAGAACATAAAGACAATTATGGTAGCTGGATCATAGTGAAAAAGGGGGACAATAGCATGAGATGAGGTAGGCACCATGTAGGACCAGGTAAACCAGGATAATGTTTGGATTTCATGGTAAATGCATTAAGAAGTTGAAGGATATTTTTAAACTGGGGAGTGACATGGTCTTATTTACATTGCTTAAAGATCACTCTCCATGTGGAGAATGGATTCTAGAATAATGGAAGTAGCAGCAGGGACACCAGTGAGGAGGCAAGCAATGGGAGTACTATGGACCAGGATTATAGCAATAGAGTCAGAAGAAGTTGTGATGGAAACAGAAAGATTCTTTGGTGGACTTAATGTTGGCAGTTTGGGAAAGAAGAAAATCAGAAACACGTGAGTCTGGGGCTAGAGTCATATACTAAGCATACAGAGTGTGCTGTCATGTACTTAGAAACGCGAGAATGGAAATCTGAGGGGCGGGGAAACCATAAGATCTGATTTGGCCACATTAAGTTTAAGGTATATATTTAAGATCTAAGTAAAGGTGTCCAGTAGGCTGTTGGATTCATGAGTCTGGAGCTCAGTAGAAAGGCAAAATCTAGAGAGAACTTTGCGAGTCAAGAACAAATAGATGGTGGGGCGCCTGGGTGGCACAGATGGTTAAGCGTCTGCCTTCGGCTCAGGTCATGATCTCAGGGTCCTGGGATCGAGTCCCGCATCGGGCTTCCTGCTCCTTGGGAGCCTGCTTCTCCCTCTGCCTCTCTCTCTCTGTCTCTGTCTCTCATGAATAAATAAATAAAATCTTTAAAAAAAAAAAAAAAAAAAAAAAGAACAAATAGATGGTGTTTAAAGCCGAGAAATGGAATGAGAGGGGCCCCTGGGTGGCTCAGTAGTTAAGCATCTGCCTTTGGCTCAGGTCATGATCTTGGGATCCTGAGATCTAGCCGCACATTGGGCTCCCTGCTCAGCGGGGAGTCTGCTTCTCCTTTTCCTTCTTCCACTCCCCCTACTTGTGCTCTCTCTGTCTAATAAATAAATAAATTCTTTAAAAAGAGAGAGAGAGAAATGGAATGAGACCATCAAGCATGAATGAAAATATACACTCAGAGAAGAGATGAAAGTCGGGGTTATTCCAGCAGTTATAGATGAAACAGGAAGAGGATGTAGAGTAGGGGGCTGAGAAGGAGTGGCCAGTATGGTATACCTTTGTGCTTTTAAAAAGAAGGCACCCAGTGGCCCCCAAATTGTATTTGCTCAATCACTCAAACATCTACCTGAGCATATACCCTGGAATAGCACTAAAGTAGATTTGGGATATAAAAATTATTCAGACTCAACCACCTATTGGGAAAGAAAGATGGAAACATAAATGTTTGCAGTACGGTTTAGTAGCTTGCTTTCTTTCCTTTTCTTCTTTAGACCTGTAATACTGCAACTTGTTGCCTGATATCTTAGCAAAGACAACCCCAAAGACAACAACTACAAACAGGGACATCGATTGCCCGTCCTACTCTTCCTCTTTCCCAGACTTTACCAAGATGAGATTGCGATCACCTAAAGATGTGCGGGGTGAGTAAATTGAACATTTTTTTTTTTTAAGATTTTATTTATTTATTCATGAGAGACAGAGCGAGAGAGAAAGGCAGAGGGAGAAGCAGGCTCCCAAGGAGCAGGGAGCCCGATGCGGGACTCGATCCCAGGACCCTGAGATCATGACCTGAGCCGAAAGCAGAAGCTTAACCATCTGAACCACCCAGGCGCCCAACTTGAACATTTTTGAGAGACCATGAAGACACCTAATGTTCTTAGAGGTAGGAGGAAGGAAGCTGCTGCATTCGGCTGGGTGGTGGGCAAGGCCATGGTGAGAGGGGACGGGGCCCTGAGAAGAGGGGTCCAAGTTGAGTCCAGCTTGAGTTTTCTTCCCAGTGTCCTAAGAGAGCTTATAACCCCTCCCTACCTCCTCACCATTGTGTCCCCTTATGTTCTGCTTTCCTCTATGGGACATTAATTGAACTAAACAACATACCCCAACCATATATTGTGTTTATTATGCAGGTAACGTAGATTCTCCAGTGGTTTCTACACGACTCTGTATGAAAACAGGGGTGAAAACTCAGAACGCCTCATCTGACCAGGCAAATAATAAATGATCATGGCTACCATGTATTGTACACCTACTATGCGCCGGGAACATTTTGATGGTATTTACACATATTATTTCATTTAGTCTTTCCAAAAGCAATGAGTGAAACAGCCTTGGAGAGGCAAACCTGAGAATGTTTGTACCTCTGAAGGAGAAGCCATGCCTCTATCTACCGTTTCCCTGCGAAAAAGGGGGCCCTGATGTGGCACATTATCTATAACTTTAAAGATGGAATCTCTAGATTTAAAAAATATTGGCTATGTATGTATATATACACACATCATGCATATGTGTATATATACATATATTAGATATGCATATTATTTTTATATATGCATGTTACTTTATATATGCATATTTCACATGTACATTGTAGTTTGTATGTACATTTTATTTTATATGCATACTTCATTTTACATATCGTATCATATCATACTCTGTGAGAGCCAAAGCAGGCATATTTGTGGGCTGCTTCTGAACTCAGTAGGCAACCTCTGGGGCATAAGGTATACAGTCTGTACCGGGTTGGTAAGAAAGCCTTAGGGTTGGGGGAGCTGTTATATGACAGGGCATCTGGCTCTTCATTTCTTTGTTCCATGAGGGCCTGGATTGGCCTAGAAGCTAGCTGCCTGCTAAATAATGCTCTGCTGGGCTTCACCTGTGTATCTCTCAGGTTTATTGCAATATTAGGGGCTCAGTGAATGCTGTTAAAACTGAACCTCAGGCTGGGCCTGCTCACAGGGAAACGGGGACCACACACTGCTCTTCCCTACTTCCGATCCTCATGGGAACACCTGACCCAGCTCAAGAACTAATTATGTATGTGATATCCACAAGACTTTCTATCTATGTATTTATTCACACTAGGTATAAATGCTTGATAAGAATAGAAATGGGTATCCTTAAAGGGGACATTTTCAAGTTGACAGGGATTGGTGCCTTTTAGTAGCTTTTAAAAGGTGTTCTTTGGGGCACCTGGGTGGCTCAGTCAGTTAAGTGTCTGCCTTCAGCTCAAGTCATGATCTCAGAGTCTGGGATGGAGCCCCACATGGAGCCCCAGGTTGGGTTCCCTGCTCAAAAGGAATCTGTTCTGCCCCTCCCCCTGCTTGTGCTCTCTCTCTCTCCAAATAAATAAATAAAATCTTTTTTTTTTTTTTTTTAAAGTGTTCTTCCAAGCCCCCAGAAAGCTGAAAGAGGGAGGGTGAGGACACATCCTTCTCCTTCCACCCAGCACCCCTCCATAAATCACCCTGGCTGTTTATTTTTGCTATTCACTGAGGCTCTGAATCATATTTCCTTTGAAAAGGAGGGTTCTTTGGCACTGAGGAAAGTTATCTGAAAAATTAAATTTAAGCATCAATTATTTTTAATCTCCACTTCCTGTGAAAGTCGTGGGTTTTTTTCCTGCTCATGAATAAATCCTCGAAAAATAGAAAGATGCGAAGAGTTAGAGTAGCCACATCTCCCCCCCCCCCCCCCCCCGCCCCAGGGCACAGAACTATAGGCTCGAACTTCTCAGCTGGAATTCGGGGATGGTGAGCCTCCCTCTAAACTTCTAACACGAGGCACATGCTGTTTTCTGACAGGATGCTTTCTTGCCCATCTGCTCGGGAGCGACATGCCAACTGGACACGGCCAGGCAGGAGAGCCAGTGGTGCTGGGACTGAGGGACTGAGTCAGCGCTAGGACCCCGCTCCTGCAGCAGTCCCTGCATCAGGGCAGACTGATGACAAGAGATCACATTTGTGGATACTGTAGAGAAAGAACGAGCAGCAAACATCCAGATCCTGTGCCCCATTTCCTAGTTCACCTCTCTTCTGGGGATCGGCTGACTGGGGGTGGGAGGGGGTAATGGAGACTTCCCTGTTTGCCTACATTCCCTTTGAAAAAGAACAACTGGTGTCCTTTTTCTTCCCTATGCGCCATGTAGGGAAACCATTGCAGCCGGTCCCAGAGCAAATCTCTTTATTTTGCAATTGAATCTTGGTGTACGATCAGGTGAGGTCGGGTGTCATAAAGCTAAAGAGAAACAAGTGGGTGCTTGAGAAATTCATGGACTTGCCTTTGTGTGTTCTCTCCTTGTCTCCTCTTTTGTCTCCCCTCCCTTTCTGTTGACATCTGCTGAGTTCATTTTATGGAAATCTGGGAGCCCCTGACCTCAGTCCAATGCAGGCATTCTCCCAAGGGGGTACTGGCAGCCACAGAGACCTGCAGGGTGAATGGTTACTGATCCTCTGTGAAGCTGGCCCATATATGTGCCTATCCCCCTATGTGCTCTGTGAAATATGTGCGTGCAAGCTCATGTTCTCCCACGGCTCTTCAGTGCGCGTTATATGCTCTAGTTCAAGGGCTACTTTAATTATCTGCTTCTGACTCCCCATGAATATCATTAATTGAAAAATACCCCACTGCATTTGTTAAGTACACTGTTGTGGCTTTCTTGATAAATGTGGGGTTTCCTAGGCGTTTCCGAATGTAGGAAAAAATTGTAGGATTTCCACTGCTCCCTCTGAGAGTTCTTAAGAGCTTAAGAACTATAAGAGCTATGAGGACCCCAGTTTGGGGGTCACTGTTATATGTGATGGTGTCCTGGACAGGACACCCAGAGATGTGGACTCTGGTTGATCCACAGCTCAGGACCTGGGCCCAGAATCTTTCTTTTCTCCTCCATAAAGGGAAGTACAGATGCAGTTTTAGGTAAGGCCCTTTCTGGACCCATGGTTTTGCCTCTCCTGGATCTGTGCCCTGGGGGACGAGTGGGCAGATATCTACCTATCTTGGGGCCATCTCTAGCTCTCTCTCCAGCCACAGCTTCTTCTGATGGGAAGTGTGTAGCTCTTTTCCCATTCCACGTGTGCAAACCAACAGAAGAACCCTGGAAAATCCTGAAGGAGATCCCAGAGGTGTGCAGGAGGGAACCGAAGGTCAGAAATTTGATCTTCTGCTTGGGAAGCATGAATGACCAGCAATGCACATTTCTCCCTCGAAGAGCTCTCCGAGATTAAATGCCTCTGAACTTGACGACATCAAAGACAACTCAGGGTGTGGGGCTGTGTTGTGGGTGTATCATCCCCTGTTATCACTACTTAAGTCTTTCTTCAAACATGGTATTGAGTCCAAGAGTCTGCTTAATTATTATTAAACTAAAAACATGTTACATTCCAAAGATATTTTGGAAACAATAGATTTGGATATTTACTGGTGGCTTCCATCATTTCAACAAACTTGTATTTAGGGAGCAGCTGGTGTCTGCAAGCCTAAACTATAAAACTGGTGTTTAGAGATGAAGTTGATAATTCTCCCACTCATTTACAAGATTACACTTAGGGGAAAGATTTCACCTGAGCGTGCCTCATGCCAGAAGCCAAAGAAACGCACAAACTTGGAAAAATCTGGGACATGTATGCCATGTACTTAATGTATGGGGTGATTTTTGTCTGGGGTAAAAATAAACAACTATTGAGTGGATGTGGATGTGGCGAAAATCTGATTCCAGATGGTGGGTGCATGTGTATGTTAAGAATGACATTGGTGGGGGCGCCTGGGTGGCTCAGTTGGTTAAGCGACTGCCTTCGGCTCAGGTCATGATCCTGGAGTCCCTGGATCGAGTCCCGCATCGGGCTCCCTGCTCAGCGGGGAGTCTGCTTCTCCCTCTGACCCTCCCCCCTCTCATGTGCTCTCTCTCTCTCATTCTCTCTGTCTCAAATAAATAAATAAAATCTTAAAAAAAAAAAAAAAAGAATGACATTGGTGATAGAGATCATGATAAAAATAACCCAATTGAAATCTAGCAGGAAAACATCTTTTAAAATTATAGTAAATTCTTAACTAGTTGGGTCACTTCTAGTGGAATCAACAGAATGAATCTCACAGGTCTTTTTCAAAACTCTAAATTCCACGATTCTATGAAGACCAAATTAAGAAAATGTTAATGGGGTATGGAGCAGTGTGTAATCCTAGAAGTTCTAATTCTAATTACTTAAACTAAAATGATGAGTGTAGTTTTATTGCTATCATAGGTGAATCTAGTATCCAAAGAAAGGTTTACATGAAGAGCAACACATCTCTAATCCTCTCCTGGATGGACATGAACCAGATGGGCAACAGGCTGGTGACCCTTAGCCTTTGATGGTGTGAGGTCAGGTGGAGAGGGAGGGAGGATTTGCTCCAGGCTGTACTCCCCAGGACAGCCCTGACCATAAGCCCCTGTTGGCAGAATCACCACAGCACAGAATTTAAGCTTAGAGATGCACAACCTGGCTTTAAATCCTAATCACCTCTGTGTCCTTTTAACCAGTTACTCCATTTCTCCAAATTTCAGTTTCTTTCTTTGTAAGTAGGTAATTAAAATTGCCTTTCTGTGGGGATTAAATGAAATGATAGGTGTCAAGTATCTGACACACAGCGAGTGTTGGAGAAGCATGCTAATGTTATTATTGTCATCTGTTTATTTTACTTAATTACCTTGAAACTAAAAGAAAAGTTAATTTGGGCACTTTACCAAAAGTCCCTGCATGAACTCAAGATATCACTGGTGATAGAATTATTTTTCCTTCTCAAATTAAAACTTTTTCAAAACACCAATGAGAGGAGAGACAATCTGTAAAGACTTGAAACCTTAAGTTTTTATTTTTGGCATGTCTTGGGCCTGCTTACTTTTTTTGTATTTTTTTTTTTTTTTAAATACGTTATGAGCTTTATGGAATTGGAAAAAGGATTAACAGCCTAAAAAAATATATAGGCTTTATAAATCCACTTAGCTTGAGAATGACTTTCTGGGGCAACTGGCCTTTCCAAAATAAATTTGCAAACTGTATCCTTATTAAAAAAAATTGGAATTTGGCGAGGCAAAAGAATTTGGGCCGTATCAGCTTGTCATTCCAAATTTAAAAATATTTAGTCTTACTTCAAGATAAATAGCAACAATTGAACTTAAGCCACTAGGAAAAATAAACATACAACGTCTTGAAAATGTACAAATAACTAGATGGTTTAAAAAATGTTATCAGAACTGTCTTTACTGCTAACAAGGTCTAAATGAAACCGTGGCCATAGATAATGTTTGTTTCTTGCCTTGTGACTGTCCTGACAGGGGGTTGTCCAGTCGGGGAGTAGATGAAGCTTAGCATTCACAGGCCTTGGGAGCCATGGATGGAGAGACTCCAGCTGTCTGCCAACCAGAACCTGGCAGATCTTTGGCAAGGTGGTTGACAACTCTTACCCGGAGACAATCGGGAAGTCTTGGGGAGAAGGTAAGATTTGAACTGAGTCTTAAAGAACGGTAGGACAAGATTATACAATCCCCCTCCAGAGGTAACAATTTTCCTTCCTTCCCTCTCTCCACCTTCTCCACCTTCTCCACATGCTTAGAGGCATGAAGGTTGGAACCCATGGATGATCATGGCAGACGGGTGATCATAGGAAAAATCAACTTGACCTCTGAAAGCCCTACTTGAGTGTGGTACAAAACCGGTATCGAGGGAGAGCCTGACACCGATGATGATTTCCTGAGGTGACCTTGTCTTCCTCAGCTTACCTGATTAAGCGCAGAGCTCGAGTGAGCCTTGAATTTGAATCTCTCCATCGCCACCTGTTACCTATGGCCCTGGGGCCACACATGTGCTGCTCTTTGACTGCCATCTTTCGCATTTGTAAAGTAAGTATGTGAGAGTTGGATTATTGTGAGTCTATGTGATTTATTATTATAATAATTATTGTTATTATTTTTTAGCCTGCAGTCAGCCAAGTACATTGCCCTAGTAGGTAGTTTTATTTATGTACTAATACTTACTTTGAGTCTAGTTTCTTCATGAACTCAGCTAAAATCACAGGTGCCACAGACCTATGTCCTATGATACCGTATTAAATCTAGGACACTTTTTTCGAGTCAGGGATAATTTTTTTTTTTTTTTAAATCTCAGGAACCTCTATTACCAGAGTTTAATTGGATAATCACTTCAAGGAATATCTGGGGTCATTTTGTTTACAGGAAACGGGTTTAAGAGAATGCTTTTAAAGACATACTTCTTTTCAGCTTGATATAACTTTTCAGTACTCAGTACGCAGAGTTTTCCATATTAAGATTTATTCTCTCTAAAAGCATTAATAAGTACAGAATTAAACCATAAGGTAATAATTTAAATGATTGCTATGAAAAATGTGACATTTTTTAAAATCCAAATTTCTAATAATTTCCTGTTGTTTTAAAACTCATAATACTTTTGACTTATAATAATCAAACTGGAATTTTCGTTCTAACCACAAGTAATGATATCTCAAACAGGAATCATAGAACACAGAACAAAAATTTTGAAAACAGTCTGAGTTATGGTCAGAGCAGCAAAATTGTGAAAAAATAAAAATCTCCATCACTTGGCTGTTTTGACATATTTTCTCCTGCTGATAACACAAATACGAAAGAATTGACTGGATATGTCTGATCTCATACAGACAATTGACTAACTTAACAGAATACCTATTGCCTTAATATCTATGGATCCCTGGATTGAGCAAACAAGACCTAATCTAAAATAAGAAGAACCAGAGGTGCCTGGGTAGCTTAATCAGTTAAATGTCTGCCATTGGCTCAGGTCTTGGTTCTGGAGTCCTGGGATCGAGCCCCACATCGGGTTCCCTGCTCAGCGGGGAGTCTGCTTCTCCCTCTCCCTGCTCATGCTCTCTGTTGCTATCTCTTTCTCAAATAAATAAATAAAATCTTAAAAAAAAAAAAAAACAAGAAGAACCAGATTATACTTTATGCCTTTCCCCCTTTTTAATATCCACAGTTGTTGTTGTAATAACTGTTGTAGTTATCTTCATTGACAAACTTGAGATTGTTCTGGTAACTGGTCCAGTTCCCTGACTTCAAAGCAAAACACGTGGCACACACTGGGAGGATCATATTCCCCTTTCCTTGAAACCAGAGTTGTTGGCACTGAGGGGGGGCATGTGGCCCAAGCTGGACCTATCAGAATTCTTTCCTGGGGTTTGTTTTACTGCAACTAGCAGAGAATACAGTTCTTCTTTCCTGGGTTGATAAAGATGTGACTCCATGACTCAGGATGTGCAATGAAGGACTAACCTTGCCTACGGAAATGTTAGACCATTTGCCCCCAGCTCCAAGGAGGTAATCTTTAAACCCTTGGAGTGTCCTGCCTGATAAGAGTGTCTTTGTTTTCCTAAGGGTCTTGAACCAGGCCAGATATTTGATGCTAATAATGTAATTTTTGGTGGAAGGCCTTGGGCCATGTGGTACCTACCAATCCAAGCTTTAGAGGGGCTAGAGACTAAAGTTATTCACATGAGTGATCAGCCTGTCTACATAGCCAACTCCTAATAAAAACTCTGGATAACAAAGCTTGGGTGAGCTTTCCTGGTTGGCAGTATTATGTACATGTTGCCATATATTGTCACTGAGAGTAATATGTGCTATCCACACCATTCCACTGGGAGGGAATGATTGGAAGCTCTGTGCCTCAGCATGTGTTGGGTCCTGCCCTATGCGCCTCTTCCTTTTGTTGATTTTAATCTATAGACTTTCTCTGTGATAAAACTATAACCACAAGTATAATGACTTTCCTCAGTCCTGTGAGTCTTCTACTAGTGAATTATTGAAACTGAGGGTGGTTTTGGGGAACCTCTCAGACATTATCCAGTACATCTGTGTTCTCCATTACTGGAGAAAGTTCTCCACCATACTGGTGAAAGGCTCAGAGAGAGAAGCAAAGATGAGAAATAGGATAGATGAATGGAAGAGATGAGGATGAGAGAGAATAGTATTGCGTGTATGGTTCTAATCCTTGAGACCCTTCGAGGTACCTTATTCATTTAGTTATTTCTTTGAATCTGTGGATTACCCCAGTATATTTCCAGTAATCCAGTCTTTCTCCCTTTCTCACTTTCCTTCAAACAGTTTATACTGCATTCCTGAAAGTTTTTAAATTACTATATCATTTTCCAATTTCAGTTATATTTAGTTAAAAATATGCCATTTTCCATCCTTAGAGAAGTGAGTATGATTAGTAGTAAAATCCAAACAAAATAAAGCCTTGTAAATATTTTTGGACCTGTCCACAAAGTTCTTGAAAAATATACTCATTTCCAGTAAATTAATCTAGAAATGTGGATGTTACTTTGATAGGCCTCTTGAACCCCCAAGTTATTTCTGAGCTCCTGTTAGAATAAGAGATTTGAAAACAGAACTTAGTATAGTCTGCTAGTTTCATACTTTTTGTGAGAATTTTCTAATATATAATTTTCTGCATTTTGAGCTCTCAGCATTGCTTTTGTGAAACAAGAGATAGAGTTTCATCTCTAGGGATCTAAAGCTAAACATTAGTGATGATGCTCAAAAGAGACTATTCTAAACCCAAAGAGACTATTTTTATAGAAAATATTACATTCTTCCACTACTAAATCCCAAATATTAACCCACAGAAGAGCAATTAGCAAGTATGTCATCTATAAAAAGTATGAACATTTAGACATTTATATTGTAACTATTTATCATTCTATTGATGGGGAATGGACCACATTCATTTCATGCCTGATAACCAGTCTAGGAATGATAATTGAATTTCCACAGGTATTATCAGAATTCCTTGAGTTTTTTGGAAACAAAAGGAACTTTCTTAATTTGATAAATTTATCTTCAAATACTTAAAAAAAAATCATGTTTGATGCGAAAGTATCAGGAATAGTCCCTTCAAAGTGCAGAATAAGACAATGAGGTTCCTTATTACTGTCTCCAGGTCCTAGACAGCACATTATACAAGTATAAGAAATATGAACAGTATTATTGGAATGAAAATATTATCATGATTACAGACAGTTTCATTTTTTTGATAATGTAAAAGAATTATGGAAATTTGACAGATACAAGGTCAAAATTTAAATATAAATACATGAAATTAATTGTGTGGTTAAATACCAGCATAACTGATCAGAAAATATAATCTTTCAAGGATTCCATGCCCAATACCCTCCAACTATGGAAGAATAAATCTAAGAAAAGAAATGGATGATCTGAGTGGAGATTATTATACAATAGTATTGAAAAGACACAAAAAAAGACTTACATAAGTGGAGATACATAGATGAGAAGATTTATTTTCCTAAAGAATTATTCCAAACTAATCTAAAATTTTCATTAAAATCTCAACTTTTTTTTTTTTTTTTTTTTTTTTTTTTCCCACAGAGCTAGTCAGTTAGTATGGAACTAATTCATGCATCTTAAAGAGTCAGGGCCCAAAATAGCTCAGGTGCTTTTGAAAAGAAAGAATAATAAGCAGCACACACCCAGTTAGGGATGCAATTATTTTAAAGCTATCATACTCAAAATAATGTTCTGGTGGTAGGCTAAAATGCCTGAGACAGACCCACATAGACATGGGGAGTGGATAAGAGGTGGTCTTACACACCAATGGGGAGAGAACAGGCTTGCTTGTGAAAGGAAACAGATATAGATATACATATACAAAAATTAACTTCAGATGTTAAAATCAGGAAGCAAAGTTTTAAAATTCTTTTTTTTAAGATTTTATTTATTTATTTGACAGTAAGAGAGAGAGAGTACAAGCAGGGGGAGAGCGGCAGGGAGAAGGAGAAGCAGGGAGCCTGATGTGGGGCTCGATCCCAGGACCCTGGAACCATGACCTGAGCTGAAGGCAGGCGCTTAACCGACTGAGCCACCCAGACACCCCGAAATTCTTAGACAAAAATGAAAGAGAATATATTTATGATGTCACGAGAGGAAATAATTTTTTAAACATGAGAAGTGCAAATCTGAAAAAGATTAACAAATTTGATCAGATTAAATTAAAATTCTTCTATGAAAACTCTTCTCTTTGTTTACAGACACCCCATAATATTTTTAAAATCCTACATTCTAAGATTATAGATTTTAACACTTCTAATTCCTATCAAGGACATATTAAAAAGTCTTCCAAATTAATCAAAGATAAGTAGTCCCTGGAAAAATGAGCAAAGCCTATGAACGTCAATCTGAAATAGGCAACCTGAATCAACCAGAAACATTTGGAAAAAATGCACCCCTTCCCCTTGCTCTGTGATGAGGGGGATACAGATTAAAATGAAAAAGACAGATTGTTTCATACTCAACAGATTACCAAAAAAAGTGGAATCTAGTAATACCAAATATTGGAGAAAATGTGAGGAAAGGGGAGTTTTCATATACTGTTGTAGGGGCTGTAAATTAGAGCAATCACTGTGGAAATAATTTTATAATAGGTATCGAAGCAGAAGAATCTCATTCACTATGACCAGCAATTCCACCTCCTGATGTATTACGTTAGAGAGAGCGGCACCCTGTACATCATAGCTTATGACACTGGATAACTGGAAACAACCTGAACGTCTGTCAGCAGAGGAATTCATGAACACAGTTTATTCCCACAAGGAATACTATATAGCAGTTAAAATTAATGACGTAGCTCTCCCAGTTGTTCATTCATTGACTATATCCTCCATTCTTCCACCACTGGCCTCCTTCTTTGGGGATTTTTTTTTTATTTGTGGTTCCCTCTCTCTGGAACATTCTTTTCTCCAGATACCCTTATGCATCATTCCTGTGCTTTACCTGGTTTTCTGCTCTCATGTTACCTCCTTGGGAAGACCTTGTGTGAACACGCTATGAAACATGACACCTCCCCGACCCGGATCATCCTTTGAGCTCCTATATTTGCACCGGGGGCTTCTCTTTGCCCTACAAAAATAGATTCTGTTTCTGGGAGGGCATCTGTCACTCAGGGGACAGTGGGTAAGTATTTGTTGAAGCAATACATAGATATTTGTATACATTTCGATGTTTACGGGCCCCTTCAGGGGATTTAAGTGCTCCCTCACATTCATGTTTTCCTGTGGAAACAGACTGGGCGGATCTTCCTTCCTACTGCGAACCGTCTCCCAGAACCCTGGATGAGCAGAAGCATGAAGGGCAAGAGGTAGCCTGTGACCCTCCAGCCTCCTTATTCCCTTGCAGCTTGCTTTCCTGGGACCTTCCACGAGGTGCTCTGCACAAGGACAAGGGACCCATCCAGGAATAAGACTGTGCCCAGTGGGGGAGAGCTGGCTGTGTCCTCTGAGGACACGCATGGAAGCATGAGCAAGACAAAGAACCTGTGCTCAGATCCCAGTGAACTCGTCCGCTTCTCCTTGAACTTTTTGCAGTATCATCTGTGCTGGAAATGATCATTTAAAGCCACAGTCTAGCATAATGTTTACATCCCGAGGGTTGGAACTGGAGTCATTAAGTCTTTCAAACAACAAGGTAATGTTCAACGACTGCTTTTCTAGGAGGGGGCGTCATTTAGCACACTGCAGGGTGCTGATGCAAGCTTGCATCCTGGGAACCTGAAAGCCTTGGTACCTCTTCTTTGACCTAGGGTTCACCTTGTCTTCTCAGGAGTAGCGTGGGAGTGTGATCTCCTCATTTTCTTAAGTTACATAGCTAAATTTTCTTTGACGTGTGTCAGTGGGAAGAATACAGGCTCTGGGATAAGGTAGACCCGGGTATGTGTTGTAGCCATATTACTTCCTAGCCGTGTGACCTTGAACAAGTTGTTTCCTTTCTCTTGATCTCCTTTCCCTTTCTTCACCTAAGTGATGGAGTTATCAAACTTCTCTTACCTCTAAGTGATGGAGTTATCAAACTTCTCTTACGCTTGATACATTGAAATAGTAGATGTAAGGCATCACGCCGGTCCAACCTGGACAGGCAAAAAGCGTGCTTTCTGGTATAGCTTGCATCCTACCCCTCTCTGTGGACATATTAATTCTCCTTCGCACAACTCACAGGTGTTTACATTGAAATGAACATTCTCTTCCACAAGCCCAGAGCTGTGAGGATTTTGTGTTTCTCCAGTTGGCTGAGTGAGGTAGAGGGCAAAGAAAATTACGTGATTTTAATAACCAGTAGCACTCATGTCTTCATGGCAATCTTCTCGTAACCAGATAACTTCCTTCTAGCTGCATGTGTGAGCTAAATTTACCTAGTCAGCGAAGAAGTGAGAACGAAATGAAATGGGAAGAAAGCCTGCCTCTAGATATTGAATATCCTTTCCTGGGAGAGACTTAAACAAAAATTAAAAACGTAAAGTCTTCATTTTGAGGGATTTCACCACAGCTGATATTCAGAATCATACTGATAGACCTCCATTAAACATCAACCAGTCTAGAAAGCCCTTATCCAACATGATTGCCTAATAACTAAATGAAAGAAACCAGATGAAGATCACTTCATTTTGATGAAGATACCCACGCTAATTAAAGATGAGTTTGAAGCAAAGAGGAGTGAGTCTTAACCCCTTTCCCCATTTTTCAGAGCCTCTGTGAATGCCACGAATGAAGAGGTTTTAACAACATATTGGTTTTTTTTAAACAGTCTCGTACTTGGATATAGCTGTTCTTGGAAATAGCCATAGCTTGGTAAACAGGTTCGTTCACTTGTTTAATGCCCCGATCTGTACTCCTGGTTACTGCCTTCTCTTGAACTTCTTTCAGCTTGCTCTACTCCGTTGTCATCCTTATATATGCAGAATGTCCTCATTCAGCCAATTCATGTTGAAATTGAAACTTTTCAAGATAGTTTTGTTTAATCATCATTCCTGCACATACCCTCTTCTAACCGTTATGTAATCTTGGGCTAGAACAGTGATTCTCTAGCAAAATAGAGAATCACTCCTGCATCATTCCTGCACATATCCTCTTCTAACCTTTATGTAATCTTGGGCTAGAACAGTGATTCTCTAGGAAAATAGAGAATCACTCCTGCATCATTCCTGCACATACCCTCTTCTAACCTTTATGTAATCTTGGGCTAGAACAGTGATTCTCTAGCAAAATAGAGAATCACTCCTGCATCATTCCTGCACATACCTTCTTCTAACCTTTATGTAATCTTGGGCTAGAACAGTGATTCTCTAGCAAAATAGAGAATCACTCCTGCATCATTCCTGCACATACCCTCTTCTAACCTTTATGTAATCTTGGGCTAGAACAGTGATTCTCTAGCAAATTAGAGAATCACTCCTGCATCATTCCTGAACATACCCTCTTCTAACCTTTATATAATCTTGGGCAAGAACAGTGATTCTAAGTCCCAGGGGGGCATTTGGCCATATCTGAGGACAGTTCTGGCTGTCACAACTGGGTGAGAGCAGTGGTAATGACATCAACTGGAAGAGGCCAGGAAACGTACTGGAAAGCACAGGACTGCCCCCCATAACAAAGACCTAGCCAACTTAAAATGTTGAAAACTCTGAGGTAGGGTAACTACAGACTTTTTCCATCAAAGCTGGACATTCTGGGGAGTGAAAGATGGTGCTCTTAACAATGAAGCTTAGATAGCAGGTGTAATCTGGGACTTAGTATTGCAGGTATATGGGATCTGTGGTCCCCTATCTTGAGTTTGTTTTCTTTTGGATTGATGAAGTATTGTTTGTAAGTATCATTATAATTTGCTTTCTTGACTTGTTGTGAGGCCTTTTTCACTGGTTGGACTCTTAGCTACCCAAAGATAGGAGGTGCAGCCTCTGTATCTTTCCCTTCTCCTTCTAGAACTTTATACAGAATACCTACTTGATAAAACTTCTTGACTGTGCTTATTTGTAATCTCTGCTCACAATTGGGTCCTTGACAAAACCCACTATAAACTTCTCAACTATCAATTATATTATACATCAAAAATGTGGGTGAAATGATGGAGAAGAATTCAACAAATAGCACTGCTCATAATTAGAGAAGATTCTACCTTCTATGATATGTAATTTGATGAAATATGCTAAGCAAAGTACAATCCCTATAATTGGTACTCATTTAAATTACTCATGTTTACTGTAAATGTTTTTACTGTAAAAAAATATGCTCCTATTGAATTAGATAAAATTTTATTATTGAAAGCATGGTTAAACAATTAAAACGAACAAAGACATACAAAGTTCCCCAATTCTTGCTCAGGATCGAGTAGATATATAATAACTGTTAGTTCTGTTTGCCTTCCATTAAAGATAACACTTCAACAATAATATTAAGCCATTTAAATTATTTTATAAGTTTTTAAAGTATCGATTCTAGGGGATTTTTAAAGTTACTGAGATGGTTAAAATTGGTTAGTATAGGGGCGCCTGGGTGGCTCAGTTGGTTACACATCTGCCTTCAGCTCAGGTCATGATCCTGGGGTCCTGGGATTGAGCCACTGCGTTGGGTCCCTGCTCAGCTGCTTGTCCCTCTCTCTCCCTTTGCCCTCCCTCCCACTTGTACCTATGCACATGCACTCTCTCTTTCTCTCAATAAATAAATAAATAAATAAATAAATAAATAAATAAATAAAATCTTTAAAAAAAATTGGTCGGTATGTTAGTTTTGCAGGGCTCTGTAACAAAGTACCAAAGACTGGGTGACTTAAATGACAGAAAGTTATAGTCTCACAGCTCTGGAGGCTGGAAGTCCAAAATCAAGGTGTTGGCAGCTCTGGTTCCTTGTGAGGGCCATGAGGAAGACTCTGTTCCAGGCCCCTCTCCTTGGTCATTGGGAGACATCTTCTTCCCTCTACGTGTATCTCTGTGTCTGAATTTCCCTTTTGTATAAGGACACCAGTCGTATTAGATTAGGGCCCATCCTGAAGAATTCATTTTAACTTGATTACCTCTGTAAAGACCCTGTCCCCAAATAAGGCCCTTTTTTCAGAGGTACGGGGCATTAGGACTTCAATGTATTCATTGAAGAATGCATTCATTCTACCCATCACAGCCGATAATTAAAGAAATGCCATAAAGAGATTATGAGCTACATTTAAATTTTATACAAAGAATAATTTTTTTTTTAAGATTTTATTTATTCATGAGAGAGAGAGAGAGAGAGGCAGAGGCAGAGGGAGAAGTAGGCTCCCCACGGAGCAGGGAGCCTGATGTGGGATTTGATCCCAGGACCCTGGGATCATGACCTGAGCTGAAGGCAGACGCTTAACCGACTGAGCCACCCAGGCGTCCCATACAAAGAATAATTTTATAATACCTTACTATAAAGAGAAAATTGTGGAGTCACTACAGTTTGGAAATATGAGTGATAAACCTCATGTTATTTTAGGCCACTGGAAAATACATTATGGTGGTTTATCCTTAAAGATACGGAAAAGAACTTTCCTGAGGAAATCACATAGATAAAAATGTGAACATCTTTCTTCTGAGCATCTCAAAATACTTTGCCTGTCTTTTAAATTTTTTTTTCCCCTCTCAAAATCTCTTGGGTTGGATATGGGACATCCCATAGGTGAGAAAACTGAGGTGAATGGAAATTAGATCATTTGTTTCACATCATCTTCCCTTTCTAAATGCAGAAATAAATTTGTTCTCTGCATTTGCTTTATTGGAGGTATGTCTGCTTGACTAGTTAGAGCATGACAAAGATTATGGCATTCCAGGACTGTTGATCTTTAAATGGATTGTATTCATGAAATAATCAGGGTGGGGGCAGGTCTGGAGGGCAGCCCAGGGATCTACCAGGATGGGATCTGAGCCAGGTGAGGGTTGTGGCTTTCTCTGAGTGGGGATAGCCGCTGTCTGCCCATTACATCAGGCTAGGAAGAGGAAATTTAAAGATATGTGCCTATCTTTATATAAATTTATGTACAGTATATATAATGCATATATGCATTTCCTCTTCCTATCCTGATGTAGATACATATGATATATTATAGGAATATATTGTGTAGATATATTACAAAATGTGTGTAATATTTTGTATCCCTCTGTCTGACAAGAATGGTGGGCAGGGAACTGGCCCCCCCGCCCCCATCCTACCACTCAGCTTGCTAGTGGACTTTAGACAGGCCCCTTCGCTTCCTGGGCACCTGTTTTCTCAGCTGTGAGATCAGAATATCAGCTGGGGTGCCCGGCTAGGTCCCCTACAACATCACAATCTGAAGAGGGAGGGAGATTGTTCCAAGCATTAAAAGCGATTCTCCCGTGGCTAACCCTCATGCTGGATGGACCCTCAAAGCACAGTCATTAGGTACCCTTGTCCCTGCCCTGTCGCTCACGAAGCCTGGTTGGGGGTGGGGACGCGTCAGTGCTTCTCAAACAAAATGAAGAGTTCTCCAAGACACCTAGCGCTGACCCCTCACCTGGCCCACTAGCCGCCCCTCCCCTCCCCGAGCCCCTCCCCGCACCCCTCCCCCGGCCCCCACGCTGGGATACTCCTCAGCCCCGCGGAGGGCTGGCCTCACCGGCCGCGGGGCTGACACTGTGAACTCTGCAAGTCGGGGAGTGAAAACCTCCGCACCCGGGGTTTGCCTTTCCCGAACAGTTTCAGCGATTGTTAAATGCAGGGAAGTTACAAGGCGCGCGGTCGGGTCGAGGACTGGGCTATTTAAACAGAGGCCCCTTTATCGGCTTCACCCCCTACCGCAGGGCAGCCTCCGCGAGTTATCAGAGTGTCATTAACGGGGGGGACAGCTGCTGGTAAACAAGGAGGATGTCGACACCAGCTCCTCAGTCAACAGGAATTTAGCTGTAATCTGTCCCTTTGCTCAAAGGAACACCACCCGCTCTCTCTCGGTACCGCGCATCATTAATTTATCTCCGTCAACGTTCCGATGGAAGGCTGGCAGTGACTCAGGAAAGCCCGCTGGGATAGAAAATTAATAAGGTGCTAGGGACATTCACCTTAGGTCAATTCGAGGGGACACGGAGAGAAAGAGAAGTTGCTCAGGAGTTCCCTGCTTAGCTGGAAACCGATCCTACATATTTATAAAGGTGAAACTGGAGGGCTGCCAAGCGCCTGCATTTAAGTGATTAACAAATGTTTCCCTTTAAGTGGACACCTCTTGTTCTAAATATATTTGACAAGAATGCAAAGAGTCATCTGGAGGGCACGGAGGGCACCGCTCGGGCCTTCCCTTGCGCGGCCGGCGGGGATCGCGGGCCCGGCGGCCCGCGCCGCTCCCGCTCGGTGCCCGCCGAGTTCACGTCGTCGGTGGGCAGGCTGCCAGCACCAGCGGCTCCCCGCTGTTTAACGACAATGGATTTACTGCTTCTCTGCATATTGGTGTTATTTTGTATAAACAAGGTTAACAGTCCTTTTAAATTAAATGCACCACCTGGTGACTGAATGGGTGACCTTGCCAGCTCTCTACACCTAGCTCGGAGAAGCCCAGGATCTTGCTCTGATTTCTACCGGTAGCTCGGGACGGGATCGCCTCCCCTTCTTATTTAAAGAGAGGGAGGTGTCCGCTCCCTTGCGCTCTGACCCCGCCTCCGGCGACCCGCCCCCACCGAGGTACAGGTGCGCGCGGCAGGTGAGACCGGTCCGACCCCCTTGCCCGTCGCGCAGGTCGGCTCCAGGCGGTGCCCGGAGTCTGCGCGTTGGCCGCCAGCCCTGGAGCCCCGGGACCGCCCCGCTCGGGCAGTCGGTGTCATCGGAGAGTGACAGACGACCCTGTGGGCCCTGCCAAGGCTGCCTCCGAAATAGAGATCTCCAGAGGGGGCAACACCGTGAAAAAGGTCCTTTGTGTTTCACTCTAGCGTGGTATTGATCTAATATAGGCCTCGGCACTTTCCCCACCCTCCAGGAATTTGAACACCTGGAAAAATTCTCCCGGCTTTACATGTGAGGAAATTTAATGGTGTAAACAAACTCGGCAGGAAGCCCCCTTTGAAGGCGGTGGTGCCGAGCTGAACGGCTCGAAAGACTTTGCTCGGGAACGTCCACTGCAGTGTTGAAGGATGGCTCGGAGTCGAGTAGGGAAATTCAGGCACAGAGCACAGCTTTGGATGCATCTAGAAACTTCGTCCAGAAATTTCAAGCAAAAGACACTTGAGTTCCCCGTCGAATTTGAAAGGCACCTCCGCACTCCCTCCTTACTATTTGCCAACCTCCCCCTGCCTCCTACCCCCAAGTAGGGCGGAATTATTCAGGAGTATTCGCGTTCCACCTTAGCCTAAATTCTAGACCGGTTTGGCAGCCTTATTGTTATGCAAAGAAGGAAATCAGATCCGGAGAGGAGCGGTGCCTTCCCCAGGGTCACCTGATCCAGAATCCAAGTCCCCAGACCTGCAAGTCGAAAGCAGTTTTTGCGGTGTTCCCACGCAGTCCCTGCTCTCTCTACCCAGAATGTATAGTGTGAGCCAGAGCCGTTGGAAGTTTTTGTTCTTAGCAGCATAAAAGTCACTGGTTAAATAGCTTCTGCGTAAGGTTTTCTTAGAAGTCCAAATTCCAATCATGGAAATGTCTCTCTAATAAGAGAGTAAAGTAATTCCAGTAAGTGATATAATTTTCATTGCTAGAATTGCAACAATTTTATATAAATTTTATTTAAAAAGTCTGAATTCAGATTTCTTAATGCCTTTCAATGCGTGAGGTAAAATGTGTCCCCTCTTCCGAAATTTCCCTAAAGAGTACATTACATGGGTGTGTGGCGGGCGCAGGGGGGATAAAACAACCTAATATTAATAAAATCCATTGTCCATACTCCGTAAGGGCATTTCTCGGTAAGTCTGTTTCTAATGGCATTAAACATTTAGTGTGGACATACAGGGTGCTAGGTTTTCGGGGACACAGAAATGAACAAGGCACAATCAGGAGCTTGATTAGTTATGGAAATACAGAGGGACTGAATTTATATATAAGAAACCTCTTATGGGGGGGGGGTCCCAGGGCTGAGGGCTCATAACTCGGGGTCCAAGCAAACTTCACGGAGCTAGAAGTGCTTCACCCTGGGCAATTTCATGTGAGTTATTGTGAAACAAGTCAGAATAGGAAGATATTTACCTTAGCGATTACCTATGGTGATTACTGTTTGCCAGGCATTCTCCTCAATACTTGGCCTAATCCTCCTAACAGCCCCACAAAGCAGGAAATGTTACCAACTCCACTTTACATGTAGGGAAAGTGAGGTGTGGAGGAATCCAGTCATTTGGCCAATGTTTCACAACGGCAATGGAGAAATGCAAACCCAAGCAGTCTGGTTTGAGCCCACACTATTATGCTGTCCCTGGATGATTCTGTGGGCATCGTATGGACATAGCCGTCTATTACTTTCTTCCTTCCAAACAATCATTTTCTAGGAACTAGTTATCGAAATGGAACACATACTTAAAAATTACTCCTTGGCAGACACTACTGTGGGCTTTTTCTACAATCCTCTCATTATCTTCTCCCCCCAAAACCCTGTAAATTAGGTATTTCCTCATTTCATATGTAAGGGAACTGGGCCATTCATCATCACCATGGTCAGCATCATCAATGTCATCTTCATCACATCCAATAAACTTATTGTGACTAAATCCAAAGAGTACTTAGAAGTATCGGATTTTCTGGGACAGGAAAAAACTTTGAATATTCTTCTCCACTGTAAGACCAAATTCCCAGACTTTTCACTTAGAGATATAAGGCGCGGAGACTGTCATGGTAAACACCCAGGAAGCAAGAAAGGCCCATGAAAACATGGACATCTTTATAGTAGAAGGGGGCTTTGCAGAGGTATTAAAGCAGAAATTGCAAAAGGGAATGAGAGTTGAGAACTGGGGTTGTCAGGAATATAAGAGGTAATTTCTAGCTAATCCTAAAGTAGCCCTTCTTTAGGGCAAATAGATTTCTGTTACTTTGTAGAAGCTGCTCTCAGAATATGAAACAAATTACTTCACAATAAAGTTTTTTTTTTTCTTAGATTACTCACCACTGTTACCTTCATCCTCCACTTTGTCCTACTGATGCCCTCTTACTCCCCTCACCCCCAAACCCTAGTAAATCTACCTTGGGTCAGAAGAGCAGACCACTTCTCTGAACCTCAAATCACATTAGGAAATGAGGTGTCTGGTTAGTGTTTGGTTTTGTTTCAGTGCTTATAAGTCAGATCTACTGATTTTTCCAATTACAAAAAAAATAGTATTATATAATAATAAAGAAAATTGGGAAAACTATAAAAAAGAAAAGAGAAGCTCACTGAAAATTCCATGGCTGAAATTACTTAGGCATTTTTCTCTTCCAGTCTTTTTTCACATGAATTTTGTGAAGAAAAATGAGGATCACTCTCATGCAGTTTTGGATGCTACCTTTTTACTTCATAAACATGTTTCACTATCACATATTCTTTAAAATTCATATTTTCAATGATTATATAATATTCATTATAAGGATTTATTATAGTTTTACATAATACAGATTAATAATTCCCCTATTCCTGGATATGTAGGTTATCTCTATTGTTGCTGTTAGAAATAATCTTGCACATGTATTTTGGCTGCCTATATGATTTTCCCTTGCTCACTTGGATTGCTTAGAAATAAAGCTATTAGATCAAAAATCATGCAATTTTGCTGTCTCATCAGGAATATGAACATGCCTAACACGTGAGTGAGTTTAGAGGGGATAAGATAAGATTTGAAAGTTGAAGTGCCCACAAATTTTGATGCTATGCTTGGTGACTTCTGTAAAAAATTAATATATATATATATATATATGCACATTTTTTCCTAAACCTGAAAATTACGCTGGATTGCCTTCTGTATTCCATTCTGAGACTTCCTTTGTATCATATGTTGCTTCCTTTAAGGTTGGGTTTCTGCGTTTTGGATGTTAACAGGGAAGAAAAAAAAAAAAACATAGTGGAGATGCTAGAGCTTAACATAACCCACCATGGTTTGGAATTTCTCTAAGGGAATTTAGAAATTCTAGTTTGTCAAGTATCTAGTCTCTTCTGTATTTTTCAAGAACACAGGTTAGGTACAGCAGAAGGTTGCTATTAAAAACAAACAAACAAAAAAAAACACACAACTTTCACCAGAATTTATAAACTCTGGATTTATAAGCTATTAAGTGGTACCTTTATGGCCCCAAAGAGACATTATGAATTTCTAAGGCATTTAACTTTGTCTTGCTTCATGGCTAAATGAATTGCGTTGCCACTTTATTTTTTTAAATTTTTTTTTAAAGATTTTATTTATTTATTTGTCAGAGAGAGAGAGTACACAAGCAGGCAGAGGAAGAAGCAGGCTCCTCGCTGAGCAAAGAGAACGATCATGGGATCATGACCTGAGCTGAAGGCAGATGCTTCACCGCCTGAGCCACCCAGGCATCCCTGCATTGCTACTTTATTTATTTTTATTTTTTATTTTTTTAAAGATTTATTTATTTATTTGAGAGAGCGAGAATGAGAGAGAGTACATGAGAGGGGGGAGGGTCAGAGGGAGAAGCAGGCTCCTCGCTGAGCAGGGAGCCCGATGCGGGACTCGATCCCCGGACTCCAGGATCATGACCTGAGCCGAAGGCAGTTGCTTAACCAACTGAGCCACCCAGGCGCCCATGCATTGCTACTTTAAATGGAAGTTATGTTTGACAGTGTTCAATATGACTTCTTTCGGGTTGGGAGATAAAGAAGCCATTATTCGTCGTCAGAGCTCCTGGATCACCCCTACCACTTGCTCATCTATACTGGACTCTAGCTCTTCTTGTGGCGTGCCCACCTCTTACGCCATCTCTCTGTCTGGCCAACAGCGTGCTGGATGCTCCCAGTGAGCCTGGCATCCCAAACGACCTGTCTGTATTCCTTTGTATCCATTGTGGTTGGGTGCTCTCAGCTTTCTGCTTGGCCTTGGTCAAAGCCGCCATACACTCTCCACCTCTTCAGTTCCGGCCCGAATGCCTTGCGCTTGAATACAAATAACATTGGAGTGGGAAGCTTTTCTACTCAACTACGGACATAGTTGAACAGATTTTGCTTTAATGAAATGAAGTGGAGCCTGAATTTATCGGGAAACGTGTGGAATCAGCAGAGAGTAGTAAACACAAGTCTAGGGAAGTGGAAAACCATTGTGTACGATTTCGTGTTTTTTCACTCCCAGCGGGCATTTGGGCATTATTGTAAAGAACCATGTTTTCAAACCTGCCAATAACAGAACAGATCTTTATTCATTGTGGATGAAGCTTCCATTGGGAGAGTCGAAGCTCTCGTTCCTTTTTTGCCAGCTAGAGAAGCCCTTCACAGTTCCAAGCTGCTGTTTTCTGACTCCTGCGCCATAATGGGAGATGTTGGATGTATTTCCCATAGGATAACCACAGTGCTTTCTGGGGAAGTCAGACAGTTTCTATGGGGGCTGCTGCTGGTGGTGGCATAGAATGACAGTCCACCAGAGAAACAATCTCAAGGAAAGGGAAAGTATATTCCTTCCGTCCATTTGTCTTTTCTCTGCGTGTATTATTGCAAACAACAGAATCCACTCAAGTCAGTTTAGGCAGAAAGGGGATTTAGTAAAGGAAATTGGTAGCTCATAGACTCACCATGGCGGGGGGGGGGGGGGGGGTTGTTGCAGAAACAGATTTGAGGCTAAGTTTCCGGAAACATATCCCACATCAGGCCACAAAACTGCAGCATGAGCAGACAGTTGTCATCGCTCCTTCATGAGCAGAAGACTCTCAGAACTTTGGCAACCGTGCTGTGGCCTCCGGGGATGGATGCCAAACTTGCACGGCGAACTCAACTGCAACCCAAGGCTGGGGCTTCTGTTGCTACACATACCCAGTAAATGGAAACTCCACCAAATGCTCATAGCCATGTGTCCCATGCAGGCGGCACCATGGGAGATGCAAGGGAGGCTGTGGATTTGAGAGCTGATTTCGACATTGGGGTTTGGGGCGTCATAGTATAGATTCCCTGGTTTTGTATCCCAGCACACACATTTATTCAGCAGGAATACGTCTTCCCGCTTCTAGACATGAGCTTGCAGCCTAGCCAAGCGGTTGACTACCTGGGCTTCAGAATCAGTCAGACATGGGTTCAAATCCATGTCTGCTTTCTGAGTGACTCTGAGAAGTCACTTCCCATCTCTTTCTTTCTCCTCTGTGCCTCATCTTCCTTATCTGCAGAATATACTTACTACCCTGTACCTTCGAGGTATGTGATAAGAATTTAAATGAACATCTATGTAAAACCCTTAGTATAGTTTTTTATAACGGAGTGAACATTCAATATCTGGTGGTTGTCATTCCAATTACTAGTAAGAAGGCTGCAGGTATATGGTTTGAAAAGGGGGGGGAAACCCTTACTACCAAAAATCCTATGTTAATAATAATAACAAGGATAACAATAATCCTGCTAGTAACAAACCAGCCTCTACCCAAGCCACCCAAGTTCATCTTAACGTTTCTTATAAGATTTCAGTTCATATAAGGAATTATATGGCCATGGCTGAACAATGGGAAAATGTGAGGTCAGATGCTTCCACAACTGTTTCCAAAATAAACAGTTACAGGAAGCTCACTCCCCTCTGCATTAAAGCTTGGGGGGGGGGGGTGGATACGGAGGAGGCTTTGTCACTCTGAGCTCCCAACAGGAGATGTGGGAGCAGATCAATACGTGGCTAAGTGTTTTAGCGGCAAGTTTATTATGTTTGACAACAATGACAATATAGTATACACTGAATAAAATGAGAATGCACACATCTCTCCCTCTCATACACACTGCTTCTATTTTCCCCTTGAACCTCCTGAGTGAACGCCAGTCATACGAAAAGCATGCGGAGTGGGAGTTGAGATCCGCAGGGCCAAAATTACCCAGGAATTTCAGATTTCCAGAGCCGCAGCGGGGAACTTCACTAGCCAAAGGAGAAAGAACAAAAGAGACTGCATGTTCAGGAGTAAAGAGGCAGATCAACTGGGAAAGGCCTGCTTGGCCACAGAGTTACATTTCTTGATCATCAAGCCATGTCTCTTTCCCATGGTGTGGGCAGCCGAAGGAAAAAGAAACAAGCAATATCTAAGTCTACTGTAACTTTACATAATAAAAGGCAAAACTGTTTTTGATGCTTCTACTCAACTGTTCAAAATCATATTTAGATGCCATCCCGTTCCCCCTCTCTGCCGATACCCAGATGTTTCCACTTGCACTTAAGGCTTGGTGGGCAGGCGACCTCCAGATGTTTTGAGGGGGCAGAGGAAGTTCTTTCTTTTGTGGCAAATTCGAGAGGTGAGGATTCATTGACTCATGTAATCGTAATCTTCCTACACCTGGAATTTGGAGCCGAGCTGCTTGCCCACTTTCCCAGTCCTGTGTGGGGTCATTTGACTGGGGTGGGGTAGTGGGGGAACCCGTGGGGCTGGGATTATGTAGACAAGATTCCAAAATACCTACCACAGTTCGGATTCGCCCTATGCAACTCCTGTTCTTTTAAAGGGCATTTTGTAGACAAGGAGGAAACTTCAGGCCAAGTCACCAGCACAAACTAACCTCCCATGCTGGTTCTCCCATCATCCTCTCTGACGATTTGCTCTGGAATCATGGTGCTTTTCGGTAGCTTCTGAGTCTTTTTTCTGCTTCCCTGGGATGCAGTTGTATTTCATCTTCCTACCCCCTGCCCTCCTGCCTTGTTCACTCCGTCCCAGCGAGACTGTTCTGTTACTCACATACTCTTTGCACACTCCTGCCTGGATGAGCAGGTGGATGGGTGGGGGAGGGTTTGCCTCTGTTGTTCTTTGTGTCCAAAACATTCTTTTCCGGATGTGCCCATGGCCCTGACACATTTCATTCAGGTCTCTGCCCGAGGGCTCCCTTTTTGGAAAAACCTTTATTTCCATGCTGGGTGAAATATCAGTGCCTCCACCACTTCCTGGTTTACTTTTCTCCTGCTCACCATTTCCTATCGCTGCCTGACAGAGCAAATCATGATTTGCTTAATTGATCCTGCCTGTCCTTCCCTGCTAGAATCTAAACACTGTGTGGGCAAGGTTGGTGTCTGCTTTGTTTCTTACTGCATATCCATGGCCTAGAACTCTACCTCACACAAGTTGGGCCCTTTATTAACAATATTGTTATGCTTATGTTTTTATGCAGTTTATGAAAGATCTGCTCATCCTCTATGGACATCAGTGGGACTCCTGTCCCCTTCCGCTCACAGTGGTTCTTTTCCTAAAGAATTAGGTGAGAAATAGGGGCGCCTGGGTGGCTTAGTCAGTTAAGTGGCCGCCTTGCGTTCAGGTCATGATCCCAGGGTCCTGGGATCGAGCCCCGCATCAGGCTCCCTGCTCAGCCAGGAGCCTGCTTCTCCCTCTCCCTCTGCACCCCCTTGCTTGTGCTCTCTCTCTCTCTCTCTCTCAAATAAATAAATAATAAAATCTTAAAGAAATAGAATTAGGTGAGAAATGGAGTGAGCTGTTTCCCAAGGAGTTTGGAGCAAACATTCAATGATCAGGAGGGAATTAAGGACTTTGCCTTTTTGCTGCTTCTTTGGAAAGAGTAATGACCTCATTAAAAAAAAAAAAATGAATAACAATCCTGGGGGTATAATGCACAGCATAGTGACTATAGTTAATACTACAGTATTACATATTTGAAAGTTGCTAAGAAAGTAGATCTTTTAAAAGTTCTCAGCACGAGAAAAGAAATTGTAATTATGTACAGTGACGGATGTTAACTCGACTTATTGTGGTGATCATGTTGAAATATGAATCATTATGTTGTACACCTGAAACTAATATAATGTTATGTGTCAATTATATCTTTAAAAAACTGAATAATAGAGACACTACATCTCTATCGTCTGAAGTGATGCTTTAATGTACTTTTTTTTTTCAAGAGCTGAGCGTAGAAGGAAGCCTGAGAACACTTCTGTCCCTGCCCAACCTCCATTCATTTGCCCTTCTGGGCCCAGGAGGGCATCAGATGCGTGACCTCTACCCTGGAAACTTCTCTTTCAAGCATTATTTTTTTTACCCTATAAATATAATCTGGTCTTTTCCTGAAATTTAATTTTAAATACGTGACAAATTTAAATGCCTTTCCTTTTTTTCACTTTCCTTTATTGGTCACGTTCAGTAAGAATCTTCTGCACTTCGTACTTCGTGACTGCACTCTGAGGTTGATTCCAGGCTGATTCCTTGTTGCTCTGCTTTGGTGTGAAGACACCGAAACCTCAACGTAAGATCCAAGTCAATATTTGCAAACCAAGTGAATGATCACTGGGGCCTCCATTTTAAAGCACAGTAGGGTGAACTTGCTAACTTCCAGACTTCGATCTCGGGATGGCAAGGCGCTGCTTTATTACCATTCTGAATTTCTTAAAAGTTGCTAGGATATGTTTTTGAAGAGTGTGATTGCTTTTGTGTGGGACAAAATAACAAAGATAATAGGGTGGATGTATTTCCTAAAATGAACCATTGAGTTTCCATTTTGAAATTCTCTCTGTCAAAATGGTTTTCTTCTCAACAAGTTACATTTTTCTGTGTAGGAAAAAAAGAGCAGGATCTGGCAAAAAAAAAAAAAAAAAAAAAAAAAATTGTGCGCAGCACCCTAAAGAAACACGGGGAAACCGAGTATTAGCTATGGATAAACTGACCCGTTATGCCCCAAGTGTTGACCTAAATTCCCTCTGATTATATTAAGGCCAGAGGAGGGCATTTTAGACCTGCAGTAGGTTCTGCAATCTTTGACACAGAAACACACAGACTCAACACCTTCTTATGTGGGAGATTCACATTCCACAATTGCCCTACAAGAACGGAGAAAATCCTAACAAGTCACTGTCCTTGGTTAAATGATGCCCAGAGAAAAGAAAAAAAAAAAAAAAATCAAATCTCTTTTTCATTTAAGCAGTTTTAATTCCTCAAGTAAAGCAGAGAAAGTAAAGATGTGTAATTGGGAGTCCAAGGTCACCCACGGTTTTCTACTGAGCATTACCTCGGCATCTGCTCAGATTTCTTGTGTTCTCGCATTTCAATAGTTCAATGTTCACCTCTTTTTATATTTGGACCTTGACGACACAGACGGAGATACTATGTAGTCTATTAAAATAGGACAGGTAACGCACAGTTTATTATTCATGAGTTTTAAAAATCTGTATTTTTTGCTGTTAATAATTATACTGGAACTTAAAATCCACGGCCTCATCCACCCAAAAATGGTCTTGAATGACACCGCCATTTGCTTAACTGTGCTTTTTGTAAATCAGTTGCAAAAAAAAAAAATCTCTTGATGGACTTTCAAAGATCTCCTTTGTAGAAACACTGGGGTCTTGTAATTGCTTGAGTACAACTATCCAGTCTGAGAGGATGACCTTTCACCTCCTACCCAAAAAAGAGCACTCTGTAGAAAGGGGTGCCGTAATCTGGGTTTAAGGCTCCTTACCGACATGTCGAGAGCCCGTTTCCCGAACCAAACACAAACAGTGGCAAGAAAGCCCAGTTTCAACATTCACTTTAGCACTTGCTGGTGTCACTCTTGAGAAACTCTCCTGCTCACAATGAAGAAAGGTCTTATCCCACACCCCCCTCGCCAAGTGGAGATGTGAACACATGGAACCTCATCATCAGTTTGTAGGAAACTGTCCAGAAGGAGAAAGGACAGAAGAGATTAGAACTCAAGGAAGTTGGTAAGTTCAAGGGTGGTTCTAAAGTGACAGGATTGTCACCCATAATGCATTTGAGCACCGGGAGAAAGACTAAATCCTGAATCCTGCCTTAGGACAGCAAGTGGAATACTTCTCCACAAACAAGTGGACAAAGAGATTTCACCACCTGTTGAAGGGACTTTTAAAACAACGAATGGAGTGACCTTAAAATGCTGGGTTCCCCTTGGGAGACATGTCCCTGCACTTAAATGAATAGGTAGAGCCTGGTTTTGCAAGAATAATTGAGGTATTCAATTCTTCTTCAATTGAAGAAGAATACGAGCTATAAAGTAAGACCACGTCTTAGGTTTTCTTTTTCCAGGACAGTCAACAGAGAAAAGTTCTGGTACTTTGGCTCTTGTTTTCTATATGTAAAAACTTAAAAATCACTCTAAAAATCCCCACAGTTTTGTTTGTTTGAGGAAGAGCTAGGTTTTCTCTTTCCATGCAAACTAAAGTTCTCAATGTGGATTCTCTAGGTTCCAGCTAGTAAGAACTCTTCCTTAGCATTGGGCTCAAAGTTTCGTTGGCATTTCCATGTGGGCAACAGAGAAACTTTAGTTCTGCTCTTCCTCAGAGTGTCAGGGTATGGGTTGTAGGAGTAAACTTGGCCTTCTCTATTTTAATGACAGTGTTTTTATCGAAGCTGGGGGTCCCCTATCTATGCCAGATTCCATCAGGGTTTTTGATCTATTTTACATATTGGGTTTCCATAAAGGTTCTCTTTTTCTTTCTTCATATTGTGGTAACATACATATAATACCAACTTTACCATTAGTGACATTTAGTACTATTAGTGACAGTTTTGGATCATCATCACTGGGAGGACATTTTAATCACCCCAAAAGGAAACCCCATTCCCATTAAGCAGTGACTTCCCATCTCCCTTCAGCCCCCAAGCCTTGGCAACAACCATGTATCTGCTTTTTGTCTCTAGGGATTTTTGACTAGATTTTTATATTTCATATAAATGAAATTGTATAGCATGTAACCTTTGGTGTCTGGCTTTTTTCACGTAGCATGACGTTTTTAAGGCTCATTCATGTTGCGGTATGCATTAGAACGTCATCCTTTTTTTTATGGCCAAATAACATTCCATTGTATGGATATGCCTCATGTTGTTTATCTACTCATCAGTCAGACATTTGGGATGTTTCCACCTTTTGGCTATTATGAACCGTGCCACTATGAACAGTTGTGTACATGTTTTTCTTTGAACATTTGTTTTCGATTCTTTCAGATATATATCGAGGGGTGGAGTTGCTAGGTCATATGGTAATTCCCTGTTTAATGTATTGAGGAACTCCCAAACTGCTTTCATGATGGCTGTTCCATTTCACATTCCTTCCAGCAATGTATGAAAGTTCCGATTTCTTCACATCCTGTCAACACTTGTTATTGTCTATCTCTTTTTTTTTTTTAAGATTTTATTTATTTATCTGAGACAGAATGAGAGAGAGAGAGAGAGCACATGAGAGGGGGGAGAGTCAGAGGGAGAAGCGGGCTCCCTGCAGAGCAGGGAGTCCGATGCGGGACTCGATCCAGGGACTCCAGGATCATGACCTGAGCCGAAGGCAGTCGCTCAACCAGCTGAGCCACCCAGGCGCCCCGATTGTCTATCTCTTTGATAGCCATCCTCGTATATATGAAGTACTATCTCACTGTGGTTGTGAATTATGGTTCTCTACTGGTTAATGACGTTGAACATCTTTTCATATGCTTTTGGCCATTTGTATATCTGTATAAAAGCTTTCTTTTGGAGAAAGTGCTTTGTAGTTTCAGAAAAAGACATGGTAAATTACATGGAAGTGTGCTGATTTTTCGAGCTTAGCCTGGTCCCTTGGAGAGACTGCCATTGGCCTTGAAACAAATAGTTCTACCTGCTGGTGCCTGGCCATGTCTCTTGACTTCTGTAGCTAAGATCTGTGTTCTCTCCTCTTCCCTCTGTCCAATCCTTTAGTACCTCTTCCATCACAAACTTGAACTGTAGCTTTGTTCCTTATATTTATCCTGACATAGAAGTTAACTGCCCATGCTCCAGAGTCCAACTGTGAGAGTTAAAATCCCATCAATTCCACTTACAAGCTTTGGGACCTGGAGAGAATTTATTCCCTGTGCTTCAGTTTTCTCTACTTTGAGTATATGTGTACATAGTACCTGCCTCATAGATTTGTTGTATTAAAGAAGGTAATATCTATAAATTACTTTGCCTAGTATTTAAATGCTCAATAAGAAGAACTTTAAAAAATCACACCTCTCTCTCTGCATTCTAGTTTCCTTGAACTGACAACCCCATAATCCCTCCTAGGTCCCCTGATGAGGCCTAGATGATATGACTTTCTAGTGTCTTTAAGATACTCTAGTTAGGGCGCCTGGGTGGCTCAGTTGGTTAAGCGACTGCTTTCGACTCAGGTCATGATCCTGGAGTCCCTGGATCGAGTCCCACAGTGGGCTCCCTGCTCGGCAGGGAGTCTGCTTCTCCCTCTGACCCTCTCATGCTCTATCTCATTCTCTGTCTCAAATAAATAAATAAAATCTTAAAAAAAAAAAAAAGATACTCTAGTTAGGACCATCTTTAAAAGCACTGGACTCAATGCACAATACTGAAAATCATGTGAATTAGACACTTGATTTAGAATCTGTTATGCTGCAGTTCATTTCTGGGGATATAATATATTTATTTCTGAGCAGGATACTTAATAACATCATCTGTGTTTTACTGAGTGCCGAACGTGTGCCGGACTCTGTGCTATTAGGCACTCATGTACATCGCTAATCTTGGTAACGATCCTGAAAATTGATGTTACAGTAGCCCCGGCTTATCCACGGGGGACACATTCCAAGATCCAAGGGGATGCCTGAAATGGTGAATAGTAGCAAAGTCAATATATATTTTTTCCTATACATACATACATACATACATACATTTGATAAAGTTTAATTTATAAAGTAGGCACAGTAAGAGATTAACAAAAATAAGTAATAATAAAAGCGATCAATTTGAACAATATTGTAACAAGTGTTCTGTGAATGTGGTCTCTCTCTCTTAAAATATCTTACTGAACTGTACTCACCCTTCCTGTGATGATGGGAAATGATAAAATTCCTGCATGATGAGATGAAGTGAGGTGACTGACAGAGGCATTGTGACACAGCATTGGGCTACTATTGACCTTCTGACCATACGTCCATATGTCAGAAGGAAGATCATCTGCTTCTGGATTGCTGCTGACCACGGCTAAGTGAAACCCCTGATAAGGGAGGACTACTGTATCTCTTTTTTACAATTGAGCCTAAATGGAGGTTCAGAGAGGTTAAGTAACTGACCCGAGGTCTCAAGAAAAGTTCATAAATAGCAAGGTTAGAATTTAACACCAGGTCCACCTGACCCCAACTTTTTTTCTCCTTCCTTGTCATCACTCCTGATATTAGAGTGAATTGCTAATTTAGGGGCTGCCTGGAATGTTTGATATTTAAGCGGAAAACTCTGAAGGTGCTGGCACTCATGAATACTGACAATATGGTGTCCCAACAGTAAGTCTTGACTTAAGTCTTGACTTAAGTCTTCGCTCCTCTTTGTATCCTTCCCATTCTCCTCTCCAGTCATTCTTGCTTCTTTTTTCTACCAGAGGACAGATGATGAAATGAAATAATAAAAATGAGAAGAAAGTTTGGTTTTATATATAGAGGTAGAAATTGGGTGTGTGTCATTTGTAAGAAGGATTGGGAAACGATTCTCCAAGAATTAAGAGCTTTTACCTGAATTAACAGAACTGTAGAATTAGGATTTTGTGTATATTTGTATCTGGTTCCTGAAAAACTATAATATAAAAGAAAGGTCCTGCAAGTTTGTTAATGAAAAGAAGAATGTTGCGTGGGATGAGGAATTCACATTTACAATGCTTAATGTAAAGCCAATTATAATATGAAATTAAGATAAATTCAGCCTTAAGTCATTCAGATAACTAGATAAATGGAATTTATATTTAATAAGGTCTACTTAGCACATTTCTGTATCACAATTTCTAAAAAATATAAAGAAATTTACTGTCCACTTTCTTTCCATATGGGCCTGGGGTGGTAAAGACTTTATTTATTTATTTGACAGAAAGAGAGAGAGAGAGAGCACAAGCAGGGAGAGGGAGGAGTAGGATCCCCGAATAGCAGAAAGCCCGATGTGGGACTCGATCCCAGGACCCTGGGATCATGACCTGAGCAAAGGCAGATGCTTAACCAACTGAGTCACCCAGGTGCCTGTGGGCCTGGGGTGGTAAAATAAAATTTCATCTCAAGTACAACTCATCTGCTACAACTTCCCAAATAATTATTTCTGTATTCCTTGACGGTACAAACAATGTCATCCTAGAACCATTGTGGGCAGCAAGTGAGACAACCTGGCAGTCACCTGGGCCTGAACTCCAAGCTGAACCCTCCCCCACTTGGCCCTGGAATGCATTTGCCTTACTATCTTCCCTTTTGACTTCTTCCTTTGTTCTGTTTGCCTATTTACTACAATTGTTATGTTATCTGGGTGTATTGTAGCTATAATTCCTATTAACTTTTTTTGAGTCTTTAGTAGAGTAAAATAAAAAATATATATACTCTAATAGACACTGTGATAAGTTCTGGACAGGGTACTTGAGCTCTGGATGTCACCTGCGTGTATGGTTTCCCATGATAGTTAAAAAGCTGGATTTTAATCCTTTCCAGAAAGAATAATTGAGTTGAATCACCCCATTTCTTAAATTTCTCAGGCCATGGCATACTCATGGAAATGAGAAAATATTGGAGAATTCTATATGTTCCAGATGCATCTATTGGTAGCTACTCCTATTTAAAATGGCCAATTGGGCCCAAGTTTGGAGAAACAATTGAGATGATTCCAAAATTTATGCAATGTTAATACACTGAAAGATATGTAATAATAATACAAGCTTCAAATTTAGTAGTTGGACTAAACAAAATAATTTAAAACTTCAATAAATTAAATTTAAGATTAAAATTTGTACTTATATTTTTAATATTAAAAAAAATTAAAATTGAATAAGAAATTAACAATGCCAGGGTTTGGGCAGAAAGTGCCCTGTGCAACCTACACGTGCATCCTTGCCTTGTTTTTTCCAAACAATGTCAGAAGTGCACTTGATAGTAGCATCATTAGAACTTTCCTTTCAGAGCTTTTTGTAACTGTATTTGATCTTGGGTGGGTCCGGACGTTCCCAGGAGCTTGCTTATCTGCAAATGAGCATCCTTCTGGGTGCAGCTGCTAAGGAAGGGCCACCAGGAGCATGGGCCATAACTGGATCCACCTTTGGCTGGAGTGCATAATAAATAGGCACTAGGCAGCAGGGAGCAGGTCAAACATGGCTTGAAATGCCACAGTGAAGTATAATCATTTATAGTGTGACCTCAGAGGATTCTTATTTTGTAAGCGTTGACTATAGGCCCCGGTTAGAAGATGTCAAAAACAGCTATTCACACATACTTGTGAAATAAAACAAATGTATACTCACACAGAGCGGCAGCGATTATAAAGGACCAAGCAGACCGCAATTCACACAGCTAGATAGTTTTGATTGAAAATGGAAATTTCAACAGAATGTTGATAAAGAAATTTCACATATTGTTCCCCATTCCTTCTAAACATAGTTTTAAGCTCTAGAGTCTATGCACGTATCTGTCTATACAACGTACATCACTTAGCCACTTTGGGCCCAGAGGGATGTGGGTGGATCTGGCAACTTCTAGGAAAAATTCCCCCAGAGGAAATCACAATGTTGCAGCAAATCACTCTTCTTTGCGTCTTTTGTATTTTTTTTTAAAAGATTTTATTTATTTATTTGAGAGAGAGAGAATGAGAGACAGAGAGCACGAGAGGGAAGAGGGTCAGAGGGAGAAGCAGACCCCCTGCTGAGCAGGGAGCCCGATGCGGGACTCGATCCCGGGACTCCAGGATCATGACCTGAGCCGAAGGCAGTCGCTCAACCGACTGAGCCACCCAGGCGCCTGGTATTTTTTTTTTTTTTTTTAAATGACACAAGTTTTTAAGTTGTTCCTGGTAGCAGCTCCTGAATTCATTTGCTAAAGGTTGCTGGGGATTCCAGAAAAAGCAGCTATTAACAGCAATTGAACACTTGCAGGAGAAACACTGCCCCGTACCCCAGCGGGGTAGTCATTTTGTCAAAGTGTGAAGCTGTGTTTGATTTTACCTCACCAAGTGTTTTTCTGAGAACATGTGGGAAGTTAGAATGTATTGCTTCTAGAGAAGGAGGAAGGTAACATGGTTTCTGAAAAAATGCAACACTGAGTCATGCCTAGGAGAATCGCTGTGTTTACTACCTACTGGGAATGAGTTTCTGCTACCGAACAATGCATGACTTGGCCTGTTGCTGAATTGAGAATATTGGAGTCCAGAGACAAGGTACTGGATTTCTTCGGGTCATATCTGTATCCCTACATCCCACATTGCCGGCTACAGAGGTGTGTGTGCGGGAAATGCCCATGGAATGAAATATATGGACAAAACAAAGGAGGGAGGGAGTAAAATAAAATACTCACATTTAAACAAAATCAATAAGACGTGGGGATATTTGTCTAGCAACCTTACGGATAGAATAGCAGAAAGATCAGCCACCAAGCAATTGAAAACAGAATCCACATTCTTTTTTCCCTTCAGGGAAATGGACTGGGGATGCCACATACGTTCTCCGTTCTGAAATGGAGATATTTATTTCTCAGATCGAATTAAGTTAAACTTTTAAAAATATTACATTTGGCACTGTAGGATTCAGTGTTTTCCTTACGTCTTTTTCTTCCACGAAGATTAATATTTTTCCCTGCCAACCTTCGAATTCAAACGGGGGTTCTCATGGCTTTGGAGCTTCTGTTTGCATCATTAGTCAGAAATCCCTTTTAAAATGGGCGAATTAATTTGGAAGAATTAGGTTAACAAGTCATATCTGAAGTGCGCTGGTTTACATTGTGGTTTGTGGTGAGTTTATGGAGGTTTTGCGAGAAAACTCCAAGTGCTGAAAGCAAACCTTTCTCAGGCTGTAGTGCCTTTATGTACTAAGCACAGAATTTCCTTTTGTGGTCTGAGGTGATGTGGCTTTGGATAATAAATATCTGTAAAAAGATTTCCTGAGGTTGACTGCAAGGCATCATTGACACTTTTAAGTAGTTGATTGCATGGCTTTGCACAATGGAATTTGAAGACTTTTAAATATATATATATCACATCACTTCCTAATCATGCCCTAACAGACAATAATTATCTAATCCCCTATTAGTTCTAATACTCCACACTGTTTTTTGGTTCATGGGCCAAGAAATCATGCATCGTCATTTTGTATTTCTTTCTTTATCCTTTCATTATCTTGTGTCTCCAACTTTTAGACCAGGAAAATACAACCCTGTCGCTCCTCAGTTACCAGAGTCCTGTTAGGAGTTTGAGAAACACACACACACACCCCACATGGAAACCCACAGCATGCTCACATTAACTGTGGAAACTGGTTTCCATTAATGTGTAATCAAGAAGCAGGCAGCCCATTTACCTTGAAAAATAAAATAAGAAACCCGTCTCCCTCCCTATATGCTCTTTCTGAAGATGATGACTCACCATCCCCACGGCCTGCCCCCCCAACCCCCCTCCCGACCTGTTTGTCAACTTGTTTGTCAAACTTGGCTTATCAGAGAATAAATTCTCTTTTTGTCATAGACTGGGCAACTGATCGGGAGAGGTGGATTTTTTGTAAGGAGGTAAAATATTCTGAAAGCTTAAGGCTCCCATTGCCGTTGACCTTTAAGACATGTTTCGGCAAAAAAGTTAATTCACTTTGCACATGTTGCAAAGCAACAGGTGGTAGGCAACCACGGGGGCTGCCTGCATTCCTCCGTTTGCAAACTCCTGGCCCCTGGTATTCTGGGATTTACACTACCTCCCCCCAGGTCCTGACTGACAAGCTAATCGGTGTGCTGGGAAGCCCTGAGCTATTGATTGCACTGTAACAGAACACCACCCCGTCAATGAAACTGCAATGAAATGCTTCAGCGCCGAAGAATGGAAGGCCATTGGACTGTAGGGCAACTGGAAGAAATTTGCTTGTAGGTAGTGCGGCAGAAATGAAAAGGCTCTCAGGAGCAGGGCCTTGAAAAGCCAGGTTATTAAAAAAGCCACAAAGCTGGAGTCTGGCTGAGTGGAGAAAAATAGTTATGGCTCAGCTAGGCGTATCTAAAAAGGAGAAGGGAGGAGGGGGTGCAACTTTCAAAATTGCGTTAATCTCTCGAGTGCTTAATTTCTTTTTTTTTTTATGGCAGCTTGTGGTATAGCAACAAGTATTCGAGCAGTTCATAATTTTAAACAGTTTAGCTTTCCTTAGGCAATATATCTTTAGCCTTAATTAAAATTTTATTTTAGTCGGAAAAATATTAAAATGACATTATGAGCCATCCTCTATGATGGGAAATATATGATGGTATGAATATTTTATTATACAAACTATTATTAAGCAGCTGCTGACATATTCTCTCTTGAGTTCCACTTCAGTTGTTTAGAATGCATTCACTATTTCTTAATAATGCCCCATCAGCTTCCCCCTGAAATACTGGAAAGTGCCATATTATTTAGAAACAGAGGCCAGATGCTTAGGATATTTTTTAATACGTTGAGAGGAGATGCATAAGGCAGGATGAGGTGTTGGAGCATTGGGTAATTGACTGAGAAGGTGAGAGTTTTGACAGAAATAGTATTTGTGTAACTCCAAGTATTCATCACAAGCCACCACACAAATTGAACTTGGCCATCCTAGTTGCATGTTTTACACTGGAGAAAAAAATGAAAAAAGAAGACGACATCTTGTACCATCACCAAAGCCAAAGAAGAAATACGGAAGCTAGAACTGATTTGTTTGTAAACTTTATAACCTTTTACCTACCTGTTGTCAAGCTGTGTGTGTGGGTGGGTGGGTGGGTGTGGGTGTGGGTCTGGGGGTATTTAAAGAATTAAGCAGTTGGGTCTCATCAGGGTATGGAATTTTAATGATAAAACAAATCTCTGGAAATTACCTCCAACCTCAAACTGGATGGAAAATAACCATCAATTTTCATCTGTATTTCTGTCTTTCATCTCTGCATCTAGTACCTACCACGATGGCCTTGAAGTGCTCCTTCAAACTAATTAGATTAATTTCAATTTCCATTGTGTGTTAGAAGGACACACTTATCATCTCCCTCCCTACTGAAGCCAAGAATTGATTGGATAGTGACAGGTTGATAAAATCCTCCTCCTGCCAAGACGAAGGAAGGCCTGGACCGAGGGCGTCACTGAGGATTCATTTTTGAAGCTGGAGTTGTTTATTGTGCTTGTGACTTTGAGGATGGAGCCCTTCAGTCTTCGCCATCTTTGTTCTATGAAGAACTGGTTGCATTGTGCCTTCTAAATATAGCTAGAGTATGCATGTGTCAGTGGGTGACAAGGGTCAGGAAGAGTAGGGGGAGAGCAGACGTGCATGTGTTGGGGGTGGAAGGAAATGGGGCACACAGGGGAAGGAACAGTGACGCCAGAGTGAGGAGATGTGGGTTTAAGTTCCAATCCTGTCACTAACCAGCTGTGCACTTTGAAAGATTTACTTACCCTCAAAGGGACCCGATTTTATGATCTATAAAATGGAGAGGGAGGATTTATTCAATTAATATTTATTGAACATCTACCGTATAGCATGAACTCTGGTAGATTCTGAGGGTTCAAAAGTGAGCCCAGAGAGGGGGTACATGCCCTTCACAGGGCTTTGAGTTCATGCGGAGAGAAAGACATTAATCAGATGCCCACACCAATGCAGCAAAATGGCAACAGCCAGAACTAGATGGCAATCTGAGTGCATCGGGGACGGAGTCGGGGGGCAGGGGGCGGGAATCTGACACTTCAGGGAGGAAGTGTCTTGAGCTGAGGTGTGATGAATTATCGTCCAGGTAGAGCAAACAGAATGTGCAGGGGAGAAGCGAGGAGTTGCCCAAGATTGGAAGATGCACAACAAGGGAGCAAGGGCAGCGAGATAAGTTTGCAGAGGTAGGTAGATAGCAAGAGGATGGGGTATGGTCAGATCTGAGTTGGGAAAAAAAAGTGTGTGGAAACTTGGAGGAGAAGACAAGAGTGGAAACAGGTCAAGCAGGTAGGTAGTTCTTAAACTTGACTGGTCAAGATGTGATGGTTGCCCACACTTGGTGGACAAAATGAAGAGATATTGAAGAGACACCACCGGCAGCACTTGGTGATGAGTTAGGCTTAAAATTTAACGAAAGCATGTCCTCAAGAATGGGCCTTTGGGTGGAATGATCCATTGGATGGCAAGATCGTTGGTAGACTGGGAATACTGCAAAGGGACCAAATCTGCAGGAAATGATCATGAATTTGGCTCAGGACACAAGAGTTTGAAGGGGAATTTGACTTATCAAAGAGGATGATGAGATGACCCCTAAAATCTTGTTTCCTGTAGAATTCTATGATGCTCTGAGATAGATTTGTTACAGAGGAGTGCGTTCCGGGATCTCATCTGGAGGGTGGCACGAGGCAGTGGAAATGCCATCAGCTTTTCTCACAGCTGGAGTCCCAACCTCAAGTTGGCGGTTTATGGGCCGCATAACATTAATTTACCTCAACTTCAATTTCCTGTTATCAATTAGGGCAATGCCATCCCTTTCAAGGGTGAAATGAGCATTGGAGATATAGTAGGCGCCATTTCAGGCTTGGTACCAGACACAAAGAAGAGCTAGACTTTTTTTTAAACCCAATCCAAGGTTTGTTGTGATGAAGTATTCGTCCATATTGTCCTGTGTCAAAAAAACCCCACATATTACTCCAGACCAAAGGCCCTGTATATAAAATCCACTTGATAAATGATTATTTGTAGGTAACAGGAACTATTGTTTTAAGGTCCAGCTGCACTTCACCTCAGGCTATTCTGCCCCAAGTATGGTGCTCACTGGGGTCAAGTTACAGCACAAGCTTCCCCAGAGAAAATTCTTGGGTTGAATTCGGTCTGATGAAACTTCTTTTTTGGCAGTAACACACAAGCAAGTTATGTTTTCCCATGGGTTCTTAGGAAAGGTAGTTTCTGGCTGCTGGCTGGGGTGCCATACATGCCCCTCCATACATAGGAACACACGTCCCCGAGCCAATGGGACAGAATGCTAGTGCTCTAGGAAGAAACTTGCTTCTGTCCCTGTGTGTATAGATGTGTGTGTGTGTGTGTGTGTGTGTGTGAACATTCAAAATCTGGGCACCTTTATTATTACTTAAACATCACTCAGAGTCCACTTAACAGCCATGATTTTATTCACCTTATTAAATTTCTTGGGGCCACGTTAGTCCTGGCCTGGAGGCTGAGAGAAGACCTGCCACAGAAGAACAATTAGGCCAAGATCAAGACTTCACTTTTAAATTTCCCTTTGGAAAAAGAAAATGCAAGGGAATTTTGAGAGGTTTGAGGATTCCTGGAAACTTATTTCCCTACCACTGCACAAAGCTGGGCTGATTATTTCAGCACTTTTGGACTTTTTACTTTCTAAGATAGGAGACTAAAAAGGCTCTGCCCTTTGCAAACTCCCTTCTTCCCCCAAACATTCTAATTGCCTACATTTCAGTTCTAATTTGTTATTATATCGAAATGCCACACGTGTCTCGTTCATTTAAAAAAGAAACCCTATTTAAAAAGAAACTATTTTCTTCCAGGCACTTAAAAACATTAGCTATCTCTCCCCGCTTCTTCTCCCCAAGTTTACTTACTTGTTAGCAAATTGGATTAGTTTCATCAATTAAAAGAGCTGTGGTCATGGGCACAAAGCTAACGATTGTTATAGATACTTGCTTAACACTGCAAAACTTACAAGGTTTCCTGCAAAGGATTGTAAAAATCGGGAGGAATTAATCTGGACGATACCCATTAACTCTTGCTCATAGGGCTTGAAACCTAACCTTGGGTCATCCACCTTCGGATAGGTTAGCCATCTAAAATATTTGATATTTTGTGGGAAGATGGAGAAAGCTGGCAGCTTTGTGAAGCAAGGGATGCATTTCCCTTTCAATTTAGCAAGTACTTATTGAGCACACAAATGATCAATAAGCTGCTGGATCTATTAAAATGACCCAATCCTGCCTTCAGAGAGTTTTGCATTTTTTCCCCCTGCTTTCCAGTGAGGTAAGAATGTGCTTACGTGAATAATTGGCAGTTGAAAATATGCCAACTTCATTCATGTGGAAAAATCAAATTTGATATTGAATTGAAGTTATTTAATGCATACAAATATGGTTTTCTATATTTTTAAATGCTGTTGTCATGCCTATTACAGCCAACACATGATTTTCTGTATTACTGGAACACAGGCAAAGAGTGAATAAGTAACTTTGTTAGCCAATCATTTCAACATATTTTCTTGCTGGAAGTTTTGAAGAATCCAACTGATTTCCGATTTCTACCTTTACCTGCCTGAAGAGTTGCTAATGGAGCTGTGACCAGGATCGGCAGTGAGGAAGGCAGAGGGGGACCAAGGGAAATAAGGACCTACTGGGAATTATTCCCTGAATAATAATGGGACATACAAACATTGGCTGAGAAAGAAATGGAATCTGGCTGGTGAGCCAACAAAGCCTTTGGAGGATTCTGTTTTGATGGAGAAGTGAGGACTTATGTCAACATTTGGAATTCTGCACTACTTGGGGAATAAATCCACCCTTCCAAGTGCTATGTATGTGTTCTATCAGCACCAACAAGAAAAGAAGAAATATTTGATAACACTCACGTTCACTATAGTTACAAACTTTTCCCACTGGATTTTACCCTAGCCTTTTTGCTCCAACTGCCACTTTCTTGGCTTCCTGAAACACAACTTCTGCTGCGTCTCTTGCTTCTTGGTTTACCTCATTTTTTTCTACAGACCTTGCTCACCTCGAATATTTCTTAGTTCTCACGAGTGCCCTTCTGTTCTGTTTCTGGAATTACTCACTTCCTTACCTACAACCTGTCAGCTGGTGACATCTCAAACCATGGCCAATCTACAGGCTTGCTTTGGTCAAGTTCTCTTCTTTCTAGAAGCAGAAATAAGCTGAAGCTACCTTCACAAAAACAAAAACAAAAACAAAGACAAAAACAAAAACAAAAACAAAAACAAAACAGAAAAGAAGAGAAGGGGAGAAAAGTGAAGAAGGATGGTAGATCTTGGGAAGAGGGACCGACCCAGGGGCTGGGAAAGAGGATAGGATCCAAGATAGCCTCTCTCTTGGTTTCTCTCTCTCACTGGCTCTAGTCATTGCTCACCACTGAGGACAGCCTCTGAGGATTTATTTCATTTTCATATCTGTGTATCCTTCTGTCTCATGACAAGCTTCCTTCGTTTCTCTGTGTCTTTTAAGACTTTGGGTTTATCCACCCCCAGTTCAAGCTACCCACCGAGATGAACTTGAATTGCTGGATCTCGAACGTGAACCCTTAGGTGACTCCATTAACTATGGCCGTTGGAGTGGGTATCACAGACACATATGCAGGGGAACCATTCCTTGTAGTGGAAGGGATCCCTGAATGCAGGAACGTTCATCCTAAAGTGTATGTTACAAAGTTGGCTCTCTCACCTATATTCTCAGCTTAAAATATTCCCAGAGTGGAACTGACCATCCATGTACCTTTAACCAGGCAAATCTCTCTACCTTTTCCATTCCTACAAAAAGAAAAACAAAGCCAGCACAAACATGTTATCATTGCTTCAGGTCTCAGTTTCAACATCTCAGTTATTCATAACCATCTTGATTCATAATTCCTTGTGCCTTAGCCACTACACCTCATAGTTATTGTAAAATGTCACAGAGATTGATCTCGCCCCCACCATTTCCACCACTACTCGAATTCAGGCTGTTTTCACTTCTTCTCTGCATGATCTCTCTCTCTCTCTCTGCCACGAGAAGATGGCCATCTGTAAACCAGGAACAGAGCTCTTTCCCCAGGAACCCAGTGGGTTGGCACCCTCACCTTGGACTTCATAGCCTCCAGAACTCTCAGAAATAAATGTCTGCTGTATAAACACACTGCACCCAGTCTGCCATCTTTTGTTATAATAACCCACGCTGGAGAAGACATTATTCTTTCAAATAACTGGCTAAAAATTGCATTACCACCATGATAGGGGATATTTGGGGATTTACTTTTGTGGTACATTGCTTTAAATCCACCTTGTTTACTCTGAGATCCAAGCCCGTTCTTCCATTATCTGGTCTTCTGACCTCACCCCTGTAAGAAGGATTTCTTCACTTAGAGTCTTGGCTTCCTCACAGCCCTCGTGTCCCCGTGGGTGGCTAGGTTTTGCTAAGTTGAATCCTTTGCATGGAATTGTTTCCCCTAATGAAAATGTTTCCCATCATTATGGGCTTTACATTTATGGTATTAAACCAGTGTTTTAGCTTTGGTAAAAATAGCATCTTTGTCTCTGTTTCACTGTGTTTTCCATTAAAGTGAAAGTAATCTGCTAAGTTCACTTACTGTCCAATACCTTGCTTCAAAATGGTGCATTCTAGCTCCTCTCTCTAGAAGCCCAGCATGAAGTTGCCTCTGAAATCAACCACATCATCAGTATCCCCCTTTGGAGGCAACAAGTCTTTCATGATTACATGTGAGAAGCTGAAGGAGGGTGGAATTTAAATAGACCAGAACACTTGAAATATTCCAGAAAGATGCCAGAGGCCCTGCACTAAATCAAGTTGTCTGCACACAATGGAGAAAAGTGAGGACATTCGCTTTGGGGATGAAAATCAACTTAATTTATTTAAAACTACATTCAACATCAATTATTCACCATTAATGGTGAACTGCTGACTCAACAATTTTTTTTCTTTATGACGAACAATTTGAGGTCTCCTTCAAAGACAGCCCAGGGTTCCTTGGCTTACTGTAGGCTTTAGATGAGCTGTGATATCAGAGCTGGAATGGTCCATAGCAGCTGCTAATGTAGTGCATGCCTATCATTTGCTGTTGACAGGCATTAATAAAAACCTAATTTGAGGAAATTATGAAAAACCTACTCATTATGCAATCTGGTTTATGTTTTGGCATGTGGCAATCATTGGCTTGATAGCCAAAAAACCCTCATTTCCAGAACTTTATGGCCTATGTTTCAATTGCAGACCAGCCAGAGCCCCTTGCTTCTCCCACGTGTGTTTGATCTCCTAATTGGCTCAAGACATATCCACAGGTTTGCTTTATGATGCTGCAGGCCTCAGCCTGAGCTGAGGTGTGATGGACACAGGAATCCAGCATTGCCCTTAGAAATCATACTTGGCTATTACAAGAAACTTAATTCTGACCTGTCCATCAAGTGCATTCACCCCAACTGCCTCCACTCTTAACTTGTTCCTTATGGCCTCTGTGGACGTTCTAGTGGCGTTAGTTGAAACATTGCCCAAATTTGGGAGAACAGTTCCCATTAGTTTCTAGTTTGCACAAAGAGCAAGTACAGAGTGACCGTTGCATGACTTGTAGGTACTCTGGCCTTGACTGTAGCTAATAAATAATATGTATATGGTATAGCTATATTCAGAGAAATGCAACTATAAATGATGGAGTGACACCTGAATAAAACCCATATTGTCCACTGGGGGGGAGGGGCAAAGTTCCATATCCCATAATGGGTTTTAATTATATTTTTCAAATTCTTAGAAATGACTTTAGACATTATAAGGGAAATGGAATTTAATACAAAAGTTAAGTGTTTACAAGATCACTGAAAGTGCTAAAGGGATGGGACTTTTCAGAGAATCTCCCAGAATTCCAACGAATGGACCCAGCAGGGAAGCTACTATTTCTGAAGCCACTGCTTCAGCTGTAACTGCCTCTTGACAATCAGGAAGCTGGAGACAATGGGAACTAGGACACTGCCACCATCACACCTCAGCTTCTGCGGTCTAGTTTACAGAAAGAAACAGCCAAAAAGAAGTCAGAGATCTGACAAATATCACAGCTTTCTTCTGCCTTCCATATGCTGTATGAGTGCATCTCAGTGACAGGACTAATCCACGTCTAGAACTGAAAAGGAACGTGAAGGTGATAGCTTGTAGCTTTCTAGTCTTTCCCACTGGAAGCATGATGGGGTAGAATTTGAAAGCAGTAATGTACAGGTAGAAACAATATGTATTAAGGGTGTGGCAGTGGTCTTGAAGTAGGAAGACTGTGGGAGACATCTAGAAGGAGAAATCCATGCTATGGTGTATGTTGTGTATGGTTTACCATGGAGAGCAGTAAATGAAAGATGGTCTCAAGATTTTTGCCATGCATGACCACTAGGTTGGGGCTGCTATGGAACCAGATACAGAGTCAATGAGCAATGATGTGTGTGTGTGTGTGTGTGTGTGTGTGTAAAAGAATATAAGTTCAAGCAGGTAATAAACACTATTTTATAAATTTTGAGTTCAAGTTAACATGGAACTCTTCAGAGAACATTAGTATCTAAGGGAATATCTGAGCTTACCTGAATATAAACTATGAAAGTTGGAGAGAGAAGCAGTTTAAACATTTAATATATAGGAAAAATCATCTCCCATACTGAAGCTATCAGAATAAGTATAGAGGAAGATTTAAATAGATACAGTATCTAAAATTAAAGAAAACAGGAATATATGAAAACTGTTTTTAGAAAGATAAATATCAGGGGGAAAAATCACTCACTGTGTTGGGACACAGAAGACATGGATTGAAGTTCTAGATCTGTTTTTATGTGGTATGTTACTTGAGCAAGTAATCTGATCTTAATAAACTTGCTTTGTTCTCTCCAAAATAAGATGTATCAGTTAGCTATTGCTGTATAACAAAATTCTTCCAAGATTTATTGGCTTGAAATCATGAGCATTTATTTAGTATTTCTTGTGAGTCTGAAGGTCAGCTAGGTAATCCTTCTGGACAAGACTGGGATTACTCATGTGTCTGTAGTCAGGTGTAGTTTGGGGGACGTGGCTCTGCTGATTTTGTCCAGGCTCTGTCACATGTGTGTGAACTGACTAGCTGCAGTCTCATTTAGAATGGCTTTGCTTAGGACAACTGGCATTTCCTCTGTCATAACAAGCCTTGAGCTTGTTTTCTTGGCAAAGAAAAGTTTTAAGAGAAAGAGTGGAAGAGTGCAAAGCTTCTTTAAGACTAGGTTTGCAACTGCAATTCTGTCATTTTCATTGTATGTAAGTCACAAAGCTAGCCAAAATTCAAGGATTTGAGCAAAATGCCTTGAAGAATAGCTAACAAAATACAAATGGTCATTATATTTGGGAAAGGGGTTATGGCTAAATTATGGCTAAATTTTCTCCTTTTTGCTAATGTTTTATGAATTTTATACCTTGAACTTGACTATTATAATCAGAAAGAGTATACTTTAAAACACATTAATTATTTGGGAAATACACTTACTAGTATAAAATAAAACATCAATTCATTTGTAACCTGAGTATCAGTTGCAATGATCTTCTAGTTTGAGAGTTTAGCAAAACTAACTTGAATACCCTTTCCTAAAATTATACACGAAAGGTGTATACATCGACTGTTTTCGAGATGTCTGTGTATTCCCCAGAGATTAGCTTTTTTTGATCCTACTTTCAATGCCCACAGAACACTAGATCTCAGCCACGTTGGTTATTACTCCACACACGGGACCCCAGTCTCTTTTCCTTGCTTTATTTCCATAAGCAGTATTAACAGTAGGCTTTTAGGAATGCACAGACTTTGCTGAACATTTGGGAGTGACTGGGGTGATGGGAGAAATCACTTCACAGCATCACAAAGAAAGCCACTGAAACAATTAGATGAATTTCTCATTGAAGTTCCTTCTCCCACCCTGCCCTGGCCTAGTCCAGGCCTAGGTCCCTCCGGGACGTCACCCTACAGCTGCATTGCTTGGATTGTCCTTCTCCAGGCTCTTTTATATCTTGACCCTCTACATGCTGTTCCCAATCCTGAAAATTCTTGATTTTTTTTTCCCCTCACCTATCACTTCTGCCAATTCTCTTGTTTTCTGCCTCCTTCCTACTATGCCTTTAGGGGGATTTGCTCTTTTAGTCCAAAGCATTTCAGCAAAATACTTTGCTTTAAATATAAGCAAATGAGGGAATTCATTCTAGAAAGAAGTACATGGGTATTATTTCACAGAGAGAGGAAAAAGCTGTAGTCATCGTGGTTTAAAATTGTATCAAAATCTTCTACACACGTGTGTGTTTATTCAGCAAATATTTTTAAGCATCTACTATCTTCCAGGCCCTGTGGTCAGCCCTGGGCACTCAAAAGTGAGTGCACTCCTGTCCTTATGGAGCTCATCTGCTCTTCCCACCTCATTTTTCTAAAGTCATCATAAGAAATCTTTCTTTAGAGTTTTTATAAGTTATTAAAAAAAAAAAAAGAAAAGTGTATATACCAATCTCCATGGTTCATAATAGTGGTGGAACCTGAAATCAAGGCAGAAAAACCACCATGATGAATGTTTGCTAAGGCCCTCAGGGAAGACAATGGTTCATTTATTTACCAACCAAGAGTTTCTAGCTGCTTTAGTACTGACCAGCGACCTCCTAGAAGTCAGGATGGTACAGAAGGCGCCTAACACACAGTTCCCTGACTTTAAACATCTCTCTGCCAACCAGGGAAGGCAGAATGCATGTTCAGGAAGCAATCACAGAACATTTAAATACTAAATCCTCAATGACAACTGTGATTTCAATAGCCATATTGATAAGGAGGAGCCCACGGGGATTGAAATCTCTCAAGGAGATTTTGCAGAAGAATCAGGTCCCAGTACACATTTGAGCAATATCAAAAGCATTCTAGTCTAGCCCAAAGTGGACTTAAAATTGGGTCACCTCATGAATGAATAAATGAGACCCTATTTATGTCTCAAAGTTCGACTGGCCATCCAAAAAATCACACAGAAACTTGTTTCTTTTATTCTTGCTTCTGGTAGATACCAGTCTCTTGTATCTTCATTGCTACTCAATGCTCTATTACTCAATGCAGAAGAGAAGACACCTAATCGTAATCCATGACAAAGATTTTAACAAGTTAATGAAAAATCTACACATTCCTTTATAAGAGACAGTCAACTTTCAAGAGGGAAAGAGGCTAGGGGTGGTAGCGGAATTCAATAGCCCATTCAGTGCTGAAATGTGAACACTAAGGCCACTCTTTGGATAAATTCAAGCCAGATTTGGCCTGCAGCTCTTGCTGGACCATTCCCAGATGAGAGCAGGCCTTCAGCCTGTGCCGAAGAAGCGCGGAATAATGCCTCTTTGAATTAGTTTCAAAATAGTGCTGCAATGCAGACTGACAACTTCTGATGCCAAATGGCAAGAAGTACACATAATAGCAGTCTGTTAAAGAACCCATAGTACCACTAAAGGATATAGTTCTTAATATAAATTATAGACTAAAAAAAGAAACCAGATAAACTGGCATCAGATGACAAGCCTCACCGTGAGACATTGGGATTTTTTTTTTTTTTATCAAGTCAAGTATCTATGAGATTAAAAATAATAAAAAAGTAAAATTGTTGCTTTATCACCTACAATGAGATACAGCTTTCCTATACAAAATTTAAATAAATATAGTATATTTGCCACCAAATAAAATAGATGGCTGAAAATGTATTCACTCTACTTTGTGTATAAAAGTAGATCTTGGCGTAGTTGGCTGTAACTTTTAAGATTACAATTCTTTCTGAGCAGATCAGAAGGAGGGTTGCGAGCAGAAATTAGAATTTTTAGTGAGGCACAAATTTTAATCCAGTACTATGATGTTCAACGTATGAGTTTTGGAGGGACACAATTCAATCTGTAACGCTCTCTCCCCATCTCTGCTTTATTCTTCCTCACATATTTACCACCCCCTAAAAGTACATCTGCATTGGCTTGATTGTCTCTTTCCTCCACTGGACTATAAAGCCCCTGAACCTTATAAAGCCTGGGAGCCTTGGATCCCTGGGCCATGCTACCATTTCAGCATGGAGACCACTGCCTGGCCCACAATGGGCACTCAGATATTTGTTGAATAAATGGCTTTGGGTGCTTAAACAAGGAATGTTAGCAAACGTAGGTATATGTTGACGTCTTGGGACATATTCCTTGTAATTGTCAAAGATCTCTTTTAAGCCAGGAACCTGCACCATCCCTAAGTAAAGTTTTTCAATCTGTGGTCAAAATGTTGTTGAAAGCTTGCTGAAAATATTTCCTGGGGCAGGACTATTGTATTTTACCGGAAGCATATCTTTTTTTTAAAGTATTCAGTGATTTTAGAAAGAAAACGATGATACTGTTAGATGGACTTTTAAAAATGTTTTAAAAAAGTAAAGCAAAAGAAAAGCCTTGACATTTCTTTTAAAATGTTGTTTCTCCTGAAACCCCAACATCTGGGTACCATGGGCCTACTTTCTGTCATCGGTTAAATGACTGTCTATCCTTCCCAAGCTTCTCTTGTAATGAGTTTTGGCACGTGGGAATTAATTTCATTTCCCTTTTCACACATAAAATAAAAAAAAAAATAGATTAAAAAAGCAAAGGAAACAAAACACGCACAGACTTGCCTTTTGTAAATCTGTAGTTCTCCCAGATTTTCCATAAAGGTTTCAGAATGGAAAGACAGCCCCTCTACTACTTTTATGGGGAATTAATCACAAAAAACAATACAGGAATTAGAGACCTTGCCAGAAAAGAGGGGCAAACTAGACATTTTAAATGACTGCTTTCACCCTAGGAGATTTTCTCTTAGGAAGTGGTTCTCGAACTTGAGAGCCCGTCAGATTCATGCAGATCTGGTGTTCACTATCAGCATTTCTGACTCAGGAAGTAAAGGGATAGGGCTGAGAACCTGCATTCTTAGCAACTCCCCGGGAGATGCTAGTAATTACCTGGGGACCCTACTTTAAGAACCAGTCCCTAAGAGATCAGGATGGCCTTGGAGTGGTGGCAGTTGACTTTTACACGAGTTTTCTGAAAGGCCAAGGTGATTCTGATAGTGGACAAGAAGATGAAGGTTGAGGGTGAGCAGCAGTTACACTGTGACCTCACTCTCTACCCTGCCAATATTTCTCGAGTGCCTCCCTTCTAGAAAGAAGTCCTATTAGGCCACGCTATTTCCGCAGCTACTTACATTGAGGAAGAAGTGCGCAACTAGATAGTCAACAAAAAATGCATGGTAATTCAGTTCTCTTACGATGAATACTTCCCCTATAGCTATTTTAAATATAGGCTTATTGAAAAAATTAGAAGTATTTAGAATAATAGGGTGAATTTCTCTCCCGGCCCCTCATTTGATGTCAATTCAAGCTTGAGCATCATCCCTCCACACTACTTTGTTCTTGTTTCTCTTGAAAGGTCTTAACATTTAGGGGTATCTCCCAAAATATAGAAAATGAAATCTGACTCTAGCACATCAGTTTGTTTTCATTTCAAAATCAGGTACTGGTAGGGGCAAGGGTAAGGATGCTGTCATGATGCTCTAGTGATTATAGCCTCCTTATCTGAGACAGGATGAGGGGCACATTCACGAGCAAATGAATGATCCACGGCCCTCCTCTTCATTATACCTTCCAGGACTTGGGAGAGGCTCGAAAAATGTTCATATGGTCATAAGCTTTTGTAAAATTTGCAAAACTGTAATATATTTTTGTATTTTTCCCCCCAAATCCCCTCCTTCTTATCCTAAATTGTCAACGCTTCGGGTCCCATCTAGATAAAATTCTGGCCTATCTATTTATAGATAAAAAAAATTTGAAGGGTAAAAACTGCGACATCTTTCCCCATAAATTGCACACTCTTTTTGGAGAACGCTCCTTTGATTTTATCAAGGAGAACAGAATGAAACAAAAACAGGAAGCAGTTTTGTGGGAAGGCATGTTACTCTCTCATAATTTATCCCTAATAGATCTATTGGTATCTATTGAGAGATCAACTTAATGAAGTTATTTGTGTCTCTTAGCTTTTAATTTAATAATTCAAGGCTACTCGCAAATTCACAGATCAAAGGTTTAAGCCTTAATTGGTCACTTGCCTTTGCATTTGAAAGGCTGCTTAATCATTTAAAGGTAGTTACATTACTGTTGTTAATATAAATTTCCTGGCTTTTTTTTTTTAATTTCTATTCAAATGCATTTTTCAGGTATCCCCCATTTACTCTCAGTCTGCTTGGTCTTCCGATCCAATGACACTGGTCCTGATAGTAATTAGCATATTGTTAACTGTTCTAAACCTCAGAGTCTCATTTGTGAATAGAGAGACAGAGAATCGTAACTTCTCCCCACTACTTACTCCCAACCTGGGACTAAATGAAACAAGCATATTAAGCCCAATGTCTGGCAAATGCTGGGATCTTCAATAAATACTAGTTAACTCTGCATAAAGGAATAGAGGACCGGAAGCTCTTCAGACAACTTTGATTTTGAAATATCAGGCCAAATATATTGTCTTCCATTATTTACTGTGTCAAGAAAAATACGTGCATGTTGTTTTGCTTTAAATACCTGAACAACTGCACCCAGATATTAACTACCAAGTAGTTAATAATGTAAATCTTGAAGTCATGCTTATGCTTGTCAAATTAAAAAAAAAAAAATCAAACCATAGCATATCACTAATGCCAAAAACGAAAATTATAGTCTCATGAATGGAGGCAGGTCTATATAGTTGATGATCTGATAATCACATAGCTAAATTGGTCCTTCTGGTTGTCTTACCAATAGACAGATTATTATCTGACTCTTTTGAGTGTAAGCATTAGTATTAATCAAACTATGGGTAAAAATAATCTTATTGCCTCTGGTATATACTGCTGTTACATATTACTATTTTTCTTGGTATTTATCCTCCACTTTATGTTTTAGTACAGAACCCCAAATTTTAACTGGACTTACAGCTGTCAAAAAAGTAAGGTAATGTTTTCCGCCTCCTGTGAATCAAAGTGTAGCCATGTGACAAACTTCTGGTCAATGAGATGAAAGTAGAAGTGATATATACAACTCCAGAGGAATGTATTTATAAAGTAGGGACTGGGGGCATTGTGCTCTTCCTTGTCCTCTTCTCTACCTTTCGGGTTAAAATGAAGACATGGATAAAAATGGAGCCACCATCTTGGATAGTGGGTAACTTCTAGAATAGAAGTCATGTATATGCAAAAGGAAAATGCTAGAAACTTGTGAGTTCCTCTGAACTGTGTGGAGGAGGGTCACCACAGCTTTGATTCGCCTAAGACAGGAGGTAGCAATTTCTTATTTTCACCACTGCTATCAGGAATTTTCTGTTATGTACAATGAAACCCAACCTTAACATATTAGTCTTTTTTTTTTTTTTTTTAAGATTTTCTTTATTTGACAGAGAGACACAGCGAGAGAGGGAACACAAGCAGAGGGAGTGGGAGAGGGAGAAGGAGGCTTCCCCTGGAGCAGGGAGCCCGATGCGGGGCTCGATCCCAGGACCCTGGGATCATGACCTGAGCCGAAGGCAGACGCTTAACGACTGAGCCACCCAGGCGCCCCCTTAACATATTAGTCTTATTGCAGAAGTGTTTGGAGGTCAAATAAGGACATGGCATTACAGAGACTTCCTTGTCACTCTTAGGAAACTATGAATTTCCTGAAAAGGTGTATTTCTTTCCAACTTTCGTTGCTCATTGTTTAAAATACAGACAGTTACAAAGACAGGACAATTCTACATCATGTGTGCCTTAATTTTCATTGAAGGAGGTTTATATGAATACTAGAATATATATGAGCAGTAGATATATATAAAATTAAGTGTTTATGAGATAAAATTCTAAAGTTAATAAAAAGAGAATATAATCCTAAATTCTTGTATTTACAATCATAGGCATCTTTGTAAGCACCCCGAAGTCCTTTGTGGAAGAGATGGGGAATAAAGAACAAATCGACATAACAAAAACCCTTTGAGAAGATAGTAGAGAGGCAGAATCTAATTGGTGCTAGCCAGATTATCCCTGGAAATGTTCTTCACTGATATGGAGGTTTTGCTTTTTTTTGTCCACGTGAGAATGGAGCTTTTGCAATCACTAGTATCGAGCAAAGTTCCCCCCCTCCTGCCTGTTTAGCCCTGGTCTTTCCTTTGATCAGGTGGTACCAATTTAAATGTCAGCTTTGTGCAGGGGGCACCAGGCACTGGCCAGAGGACAAGCTGAGACCACCAGTTCATCCCACGCAAACAATTCAACAGCTACCACATGATAACCTTTGGTGTTCACAGCTCAGGAAAACATCTTCACCAAAAATGTTCCAAGTCAAAGAACCACTGATGCCTTGGGATGTGCGTGTACGACACGCACATGTATGTTTTAAAGAAATGAGGACAAGAGAACTGGTTTATTCTGAAACTTTTCAATCTTTGATTAGAGGCATTCACATGTTACTATACCAAGTAGTAATTTTACTGCAGAAGCTGAAAAGTGCGTATGCAGCCATGATACCATTTTATGAATGCATTTCATACGGATGTTATTTGGCTGGGCCTAGAAAAAAGCCATATGAAGCAAAATAAAGAAAAATCAAATTCTTAATCAGTTTATGAACATGGGGAATTTTCGGCCAAACTTATTGTAAGCGTAATGTAAGCAGGAAGATGCAAGAAACAACAATAACGGAAAACAGAAGAAAGAAAAGAAAAAAAAAAAGAAAGGAAGTCAGTTAAGTGGAATTTAAGTTGTCAGGCTACAGTGTAGAACTCCATTACCATATCTTTCTTTTTTTTTTTTAATAGTATTCTCTGAAAAGCACTAGATGTAATAAAGTCAATTTAAAATTTGTTCTACCAATCTTTTGCATCTGTAATTTTCCCATTAAACGTAAATGCCCATGAGGCAAGCTATTTGCATTACATTGCATTTGCAGTCTTTAAAACAAACTATAAATCCCCTCCTTGTTTCATGTGATTGATGCTGTGTGTATAAATACCACTATAAACCTCAAAGGGGGCTAACAGTGACAGTAAATTAAAGTTTTCAAGTCTGGCAGCATCTCAGCACTCCAGCCCTTGATCTTAAGCAGCGTTGTTAACCCCCGCCTCATTGCCCTCCTGAACTCACCTTTTTTTTTTTCCTTCTTTCCCGCTCTGCCCCCCCATTCTGATTTCCTTGGGAAACACCTTCCCGGCCATGCAAGTCACACCAGGGCAGGGATAGGCAGTTAATTAAATTGAGGCTTGGTGGCTTGCTAGAGAGAGAGGGCCCTGCCTTGCAGCTCTCCAGTATGAGAGATGAAGAATCTTGGGGCCCCTTCCCTCTGTAAACAATGGTCAGCCACAGAGATACTGATTAACTGGCAAAACCCCATGTTTGGCTGCTTTCATGGTGATTGTCTTCTGCTCAGTGGACTTCCCATCAGAAGTAGGAGGAGACACGTTGACAGAGAAGAGATGCAGGCAAAAAGGAAGAAAGAAAGGTTTCTAGCCCTATTTTTCAATTTCAACTTATCAAATCACCTCTCTATCTTCATTCTTTTATCCTTCACTTTAATACTACATAACTGATAGAATTATTTCTTATTAAAGCTTAAAGCCTGACAAAGAAGATCTTTACCTGTATCGGAGGACTTACTTGAGACATAAACCAAGCTAATGCCTCTCTGGAACTTCAGAGGACCTTTGTTTCTGTAATTAATTGGTGGGTACAGCTGGTAAATTCTGTTCTGTCTGGATCTTACTGCAGTAGGACTGAATTTGGGGAAAACTCGAAAATGGTAATCTTGAAGAAATTATAACTGTTGACTCACTGACTCTATGTGCCTCCCATCTCAATGTGTGGGGATTCTTCTCTCAACCTGTAACAGTAAATTCCTTGACCTACCTCATGTGATCGCTCCCAAAAAACTGCACCACGTCTAATTGATTCAGAGTGCATTGGGATTTCTCATCGTTATCTCAAATGCTCCCCATATTTTTTTTTGCATTTTCCCCAGAATAAAAGGAACATAATTGTAAAATCCCATATCAATTTTTTTCTAGCTGTATGTTTCATATATGACTTCAAAATAGGAATGTAAATTAGTAGAACCTCACAGCTCATATATGCAAAATTCTTGAGGGAATGGTAAATCTTCAAGGATGAGTAAATTAGTCCTCCAGAAGGGAAAGAAAAGACACCGAGGGAAAGCAGTTGTGGGGGGGAGGGGGGAAGGAAAGATAGAGGAAAAGAAGGAAAGGCAATGAGACAAGGAAGCTAATTAATTAATTTAGGCTATTAATCTAGACCAAATGTCCTCTGACGATCTCAGAATCAGTGGTGTATCCCAAGTGAATATTGACAGGGACATTGAAATATATTTGGAAAAGAATACTTATGTGGCTTTTCATTTTTTCTATGATCTTTTAACAATCTAGGTGGAAGAATCCAGGAAATATCAATACTGTGAGGAAAAAGCTGCCCAGGAGAGAATTCTGGAGACCTCTGTGGTCCTTTTTTTTTCTGAACGACACAGTTGCCCAACCATAGAACCTGCTCATTCTCTTGCCAAGACATCCTCTCCAAGAAGGTAGCTGTGGCAGTCCATGCCTTCTCATTGTGCTTCTGCTTTTACAAGTCCTTCATAGTCCGGTTGCAACAAAAGTGAAAACTTCCATTGACTTGGTTAAAGATACAGATTTTATTAACATTTCCGCAAATGACTCTCTGAACTCATTTATAGCCAAGTAAAGGAATGCTGGGAAAGTGGCATGAAACAGCCATTTATTACATCTCTACTACGTGCCTGCCACCCCATTTGGTGATTCACGTTTTATCAACCTTTGCGATAATCTCACGAGGCAGTCTCATTTTTCTTTGTTAATAACATGGGGAAAATAACGTCCAAAAAAATAGTTGATCAAGGTTCCCAAAATGATAAGTGGCAGTGTTTGGGGGGATTTTTTTTTTTTTTATTTCCTTCAAAATCTTTAATGGAGCCTGTTCAGAATAGAAAAATGTGAAATCCTTAATACAGATCCTAAGGACACAGAGACACCAATATCTTCCAGTAAACCACTGGGTCCACGTGATTTTGAAGCTATATCACGCAAGAGTTTGCAGTCTGGTAGGAAGCTCTGGTCATCTTGTCGCTGCCTCATGTTTCTGCTATTGGAAATAAATGGCATAAGGAACTAAATTCTGTGTGTACACATTTATTGGTATCGAGAGACCAAGAAACATAATGGGAGACTGAGAAAAGAAAAGGTATATTTTGGAATCAGTAGAATTTGGCTTAACAATTAGAAACAACGAAAGCTAAAGGCAATATTTTAAACCATCTTCCTCTGTTTTCCCTTCCCCCTTCCCAATTGCTCTTCTGTTTCCCTCATTTCCCTTATGGAGGAATAATTTACTCAACCTTGAAGACTTGCCATTTCCCCAAGAATTTTGCACATGTGAGTTGCGAGGTTCTATTAATTCATATTCTTGTTTTGAAGTCATACAACTTAAAAAAGATTGACACATGATGTTACGATCATGTTCTTTTTATTTTGGGAAAAATACAAAAGAATTATGGGAAGCATTTGAGTTGCCCAGTGCACCCTGAATCAATTACCCTTAGAACAGTTTTTGAAAGCCATCACATGAGCTTATTTTCAAGATCATATGACAGCCCTTTACAAAAATAGACATTACCTCTCTGTAACTATCTTGCCCTAACATAAAGGTCTTCATGATCCTCCATTCCAGAATTTTTCTTGTTATTTTCATTCCCAACGCATAGATCAAAACTTAACCATTTTGTGTCTCCTTCCCTTGAAGGTACTAGGCTAGGCTAGATACAGTGATAAACTGATTCCCACTCTAGTGCTATCCAGAAATAACCCTTTCGCATGTGTTTCTATTTGATCAGGAAAATTAAAAGCTTTAAATCAAAAGAAGAACTATTGGTGGAATGCACCTAGTCTACATTTAGTTTCCTTCAAATTACAATTCAACATTTCCAGCAATAAAGGGATGTGGAGATAAGTATGATCTTGAACGAAATAGGAGCATTGTCTTGTGAGTAAGCTGAAAGTACATTTGTTCACTTCCTGAGGGCTCCTTTCTGTGATTCCCTGTCCTGGAGAACCTGCAGACGTTTCAAGTTGTGAGTGTGAATCTTAGATGAATTTTTGGTGACTTTAAATGTCTATCTCAGGCACTGGGAATTGATGTTATTATGTCCATTGAATCAGTCAATATTCTTTGATGATTGCTTACCTTTCATTAACTCAAACACACAGAAGGGTGACTATATTTAAGGAGAATACAAAGTAGAATAAGGTACAATCTCTGCCCTTAAAAAGAGTATAGTCTATTACTACTGAATATGAAATAAAATGTGATAAATGCATCACAAGTGATACAAAATGTGATGTGAATTCTGATGCAAGAGAGATGATATCTAGTATTTGTGTCATAGGATAGTATCCCTTGTTCTTAGATGGGTACCAAGAACAGGAAGATTTTGTCCTTGACCTCAAGAATTTTCTCTTATTTGAGGAGATAGAATAGTGGTAAGATTGAGATGTAGAAATATTTATAGGGGAACATAAACCAAATTATTATTGATATCTGATGGCAGGGACCGAAGTCTAGTTCACAGGGAAGTTATGAGTGCCTGTATCATGTCTTCTGTTGTGTCATTGTAAGAAACCAATGTGGAGAATCATGTCATCGAAGATACATTTATTTCAGCCAATATTAATTTTTCTTTGATACCACAGGCATTCATTGAGTGGATCATGTACCAAAGTGTGGAAGGGATATGGAGTAGAATCGGGACTGGGACATAGCTGAGAGTGACTGAAAGCATTTGATGAAAGGAAGTTTTGTCTCAGGTGTATGGATTGGAGCAAGGTGAGTTTTCCTGAGTAGAGGAAAGCTGTGTGTATAGAAACCAGCAAATGAAGGAGAGAAGATGGTAGACCGGTTGACATGGCCAACAAAGATGGTTCCTGACAAAGAATAGAGAGGTGTGAGGAGTCACAGTGTGTGGCTGTTCCCATTTCAAGCCATAGGTTGGCTGCCAACCGGAAGGTCATGATGATCAAGGTGGGGACTCATGTCGCTGGGCTAGGTGGGGATTGAGGAAAATGGGAGGAGAGCACGTGGTTGATCTCCCTGGGCCGTCGCTCAAACCAAGCCCTTTATTTACAGGTAGAAATGAAGGTCCAGTGTTGCCAGATCTGAATTTTCAAAAAAAACCTTAAAAATCGCTATTTTTATTTGGACTCTCAAGTTTTAAATGTCAGCCACTAATACAAATATCAGATCCTTCCCTCCAGGTGCATTAAAGAAAAGAAGAGAAGAGTCTATCCCAATCCTACTTGGTGACATTAGAGAGCTCTAATTTAATTTGGTTTTATCCAAATATATTTATTTTTTGATCTGGCAATATAAAATGATTGTGAGAAATCCTTGTTGCTATTGTGGGGAACATGAACAAAATTCTTATTTTTCTACTTTGAAAAAATGTCCAAGTTATTTGGTCTATTTCATCACCAATTACCTTTAGGAGGACATATTACACATTAGAAATATAAACTGCCAAATGGTGTACACAAAATGCATTTATAGTTTTGATTCTGCCATGGTTCTGAGTTTTTGTGGGTTTTTTTTTTTTTTTTGATCCTGAATATATGTATGCTCGGTATTTATCCCTCGATATTTACCCCATCATCTGTGGTAAAACACATTCCTCTGTTTTATTTTTCCCTGTTATGCAAAACCAGAAGAATATTGCTAACAAAATTATAAGCCCAGAATCTTCGCATGAGTCATATAATCAAGCCCTACTGTTGACACAGACTCTGTAAACAGAGAATATCACAGTTGACGCTCATATCAAAAAAGAGAGTTGCAGCTGATTCTGTTGAGTAGCAGGACATTACGGAACTGAAATTCGGCTTTATTTCAGCTAAGCTTCCATACTCTGACACAGTTGGGACTCTGAAAATTCAGCTTTGCACTGACCAATGTCAAACACATCCTCCTTCGATACCATGAAAGCTCACATCTTTTCTGGTCATTAATGCTTTTCAGGAATTAATTGATTGTTAGTGTTTAGCCGAAGAAGCCAGAGAGAGAGAGAGAGAGAGAGAGAGCTATCTGGTTATCATGGAAGCAGTAATAATTATAATGATGGCTTGCTGCATTAAGATATGTAGCACCAAGTACCCATTTCAGCCCAAACAGATTGTAAATACATCCCTCCTCTTCAATCACCCTATTAATTTGGAAATGCTTAGATCTAAAATTCAGCATAGGAATCTACAGAGCCTACCAATTAGAACAAGCCAGCTTGTCCTGCTAACACTGCCACAGTGCTGTTTGGTTTAACAGATAATGATAATTTAACTTTGAAATAACCTTGTCATTGTAAAAAGAATTAAAATTATAACTCTTCCACAATCTTGGTGTGCAGCTTTCTACAGACTGTGATGTGCCGAATTTCAAGTAATATTCCTCTGTCGCCCCATATCCCCAGGTCCTGGATAAAAATGAAATGTGCATTTCATAAGAAGATCCCAGTGAGCAGTAATAAGAAAAGGTATTCAATCATAGTCAATTGGTTAAAGCTTTGGGGATGGGCTCGAGCCACCATCTTCTTTTTTCATAAGGCCACGAATAAAAAAATAAATAAACTAAAATATATCTCAACCTCCCACCAGATCCAGCTGGCTAGGGAAATAGATGGAGTTATATTGGTAGTAATATGAAGATAATTTCCAATGGATTATTTTAGAATTAGTGGAGGCATCATCAATCACCTCAGCTATAATAAACAAAAATTCTAGTCAATGTAATATAAGTTCTTTTAAGCATAACCTGAGGTCATATGAAAATATATACCTGATGCTGTTGTCTCTCCCTGCAAATAAAGAAACGGAGAGAGGAAGTGTATTTTTTCCTTGAAATGTATGAAAAACCTGGCAACCCTAAGCTTTTGCAGTATCAGGATTTCTATTTTCAAAGTTGTCAATAAAACTGAAAACAGAAATTGCTCAAAGGATATTTTGATTTCTTGAAAAACTCAGAGAAATACATAACTATATATTTATATATCTCTAAGTCTCTTTAGCATTTGAATTTGCATTTTTTTTTGGAGGGGGAAAGCATTTTGTTCATAAGGAATTACACTACGCTAGATAGATGTAAATCAGTTAGTCTTCAAAAACAATAAATAATCCCCAAGTTGGCCAAAGGTATTTTCACGTTGGCTTTTGTCTGCACAAAAGTGAAAGATCTTCCAAAATTTTGAAATCTAGGAAGCAAAACCCAGACTGCCCAAGCAGACGTGTTTTTGTGAAAATCTAGAATAAAGCTTTCTTTTTACCTACCAGGAAACCTTTTGTACAGCCAATATTATAGCTCACGTATTATGCCACGCCAAAAACAGTTGGGAACTTTCATTCATTCTGATTCACTACAAAAGGAATTTCGCTCTGTCTCAGCTCATTATAAGCAGATGCTACTGAATATATTGGGGGAAAAAAAATTAGTGGCACCAGGAAAGTCCAACATTAAAAAAAAAAAAATGCTTAAAACAATAGTTGTTTAGAGATACCTCAATGGATCCCAGTGCTCCGGAACCTTCTCCTGGGTTGTGAACAATCGAAGATTTATTCCAGCTCTCTGCACACTGGGAAATGGAGACCCAGAAGCTCATTATCATGTCTATTAAAAAGCAGAAACTGGGGTACATCTAAGAAAAGATGTATTACTTTTTAAACCGCACTGCAAACTGCAGACCAATAGGGACTTGAACTATATAAAAATACTCTCAGTAGTATGGGAGTGGGAAGGGGGTGGAGCGGAGATTCACTCCCCCAAACAGCAGGAAAATACCATGCCACAAAGTTCCATTGTTGTCATGGCTTTGGAAAAATGGCTCTATTGGATTTTCCTGAAAAGGGATTTTTGAAGTCAGACTTTTGGTTTGGTCAGAGGACGAGATACAGCAACTCAAATAACTTAGGGAACTATGCTCTAGAGGAGGTGAGGGAGGGTTTGATTATCAGTGACCAGTTAAATTCTAGTTAACCCCAATTATAAACCTTCACCTTTGCTAATTGGATTAATTTGTCAGCAAGCAATATACTTATAAAGTGTAGGAGAGCCAACTTTGCGCCACTTGATTATGAGATAAAAATCATTATTGTGGCATGGCTCATTTCTTAAGAGTAGATCTATAAGCAATTTCTGCAAAGGTAGAACAAAGTTGAATTTTACTGTAAAGTTGGAAGACCCATTTATTATAGCTATTCTGGAAAAAATATGCCCAGTAAGCAAATTCTCTCTCAATTAAAAGCTTTCCAAACTGAGGGTTTAATGAAACCTTAATTAAAGTCAACGGAAAAGTCATGTTCAGAAAAAAAAAAAAAAAGTAAAGGTACTCAAATGTATCCTTTTATTTCCCTCTTGACTGATCCAAGAATACTGTTTCTGACTCTTCCAGTTTTTTTTAGTGTGTTTTGTCCACAGAGAGACATAAACCAGAAAAACCTGTTGCATTTATAGTCATCTCACCCCCCAAAGATGAGCAGTGTCTACGTTCTCATTAAAATGGTAAAAGATGTTCCTACACTGTTTCCAACAGTTCACAAAGACTGAGAGCAAAATTTGCCAGTACGATTTGTTGGACTCAATTTTAATAACGAAAATATAATTTTAGGTTGCTAATTCTGTTAGAAAAATCTGTGAATGGGTCCAGTCTGATTAAAATAGAACAACAGTGTCAATCATACATACTTCCCTGTGGTGGAAATAAAATCTTTCAAAGTGTTCCAAGTTGGAGTGAACAGAGAATCTGTTATACTTGAAAATATGTTAATAAGGCTTAAAAATATTGTGTTTTAGAATTGGCTAAAGGGCAAATAGCTATCGTCAGCATCATCTGTCTCTTGGGTGAACAAGTACCCAAATGCCTAAAGAGACACAAGGCTACTAGTATTGGGGACGACGTGCTTCTAACTACAAAAGAAATCCTGTGGCATTTTCTGCTTTTATTTTTTCACAAAGGGAGTTATGGGATATTAGATATTCGATAGATATTCCAAGGGAATATAGATTGTATTTAGCAAGTCAACCTTTATTTTTCCTTTATAACAAGGGTCCTAAGAATCGTCCTTTCAGATTCTTCCCCTTTATAAACAAAGCAATTTATAGGAAGGAGGCAGTAAAAAATGATGGGATGATGGAAATTAATGGGCTTTCTGTGTATGAGTGTGTGTGTATTTGTGTGTGTGTGTGTGTGTGTGTGTGTGTGTGTGAGACCGGGGCAGGGGAGAAAGAGAGAAATCAACCTAGGACCAGGGTATTGGATGTACCTTCTCTATAACCCGACCCACACCTCGTCATCACCTTTGACAACAGAGAAGAAAGCAAGCCGAGCGTTGGGATCAGGGCATAATAATGCCTGTTGACAATAAATTATCAAATCAATAATCATGTTTAGCCAATCCCTTTGTGTAAAACCTGTTATTATGATTCTAGTACCAGCTGTCTGAGACTTTAATTTAAGTGCTGGCTTGAGGCTAGACATTTGGAACGCTAGTTTAGAATGTTTTATAGCCCAAGCAATATGTTTTACTAACCTCAAATACGGTGATGATGGTTTAAATGGTGACTATAATTTGTATGTGGGGGGCTCTGGGGTGAGTTTTGCTTTCCCAGGGAAGGATCTGTTGTATCAACAATGCAGACACTTCTGGGCTATCTGAAGCAGCTAATCCCAAGGGGCCCTTGGGGCTGAGTCTACCTGACTGCAGGTAAGCACCACAGGTGGTTAACTTCTGGAAGTTCCTTCAAGTTGCTGCAAACTGGAAGTTCCTCAGAAACTGAAATATTCGGGGGAAAGCACCATGTTGGAGAAGAAGACGTGGTTTAGCGTCTGGTGGGCTGGGAAGTTTTGCTCTGGCCCTTCAACATCAGCTACTCTCTTGACCCTAGACCTTGAATGAGAAGGCAAAACCAGGTCCTGTCCGGTTGTCAGCAGCACATATTCACCTTTCCCTAGTAATCAATCAGCTACCAGCCACGTGCTGGCATATTGGAAATGCAGAATTCTACTTTCAACACCGTAGCCTCCGAGAGAACACCATTCATAAGAATTTTTGCAGTTGTTCTGATCATGCATAAATGTTGTGGACCATGAATTTTGGAAAGAAGATGTCAATTTAAGATGAGATACAACTTATCGCTTTATATTGGAATATTATTAAGACAGTATATTCTTAACAAATTTTTTCACTTACGGAATTTACAAAGCACATTCTATCCGTTATCTCAATATTATAGTAGTATCTTTGTCATAATAAAATCTCATTTTACAGTGGAGGAATCAGACATTTTGAGAGGTTATATAATCAGCTTGGTCATGTATCTCCAAAGACCAAGGTTCAAAGTTGGATGTTCTGAGTGAACCAGTAACAGATGCAACTTGCAGATTTTTGTAAGTCCTTCTTGATTCATTGAATCATCAAAAACTCTAATCAATAATCACAATATCATCAAATTATTTTTGAGAGACTTTGTCTTCCATTTATAGGCAGTAGAACAACCAGCAAATATAAGTTCCAAATTCAGTGTCTAGGTTTGCAGGAAAAATTTTTCCAACTGAAGATCCCTTAGTATCTAATAGTTCTTCTGAGCCCATGATAGGTACTTAATAAATCTTGGGAATAACTTGACACCTAAAATACAAACCACATTGTCTCTTTTTCTGCTATAGTAACAGTCTAATTTAAGTTCTGGAAATGTTTCCTGAAGTTCTACAGATGAACTCTGCTGGTGGAGACAGGTGGGAAAAAATGCCAAAGTTGGGGCAAATATCTACTGAATAAACAATTCTCTGACAACAGTCTTTGTCAAGATGATTGACTCAGACAATAGCAATTGCTTCATAAATTATCCCAATATAAGAACTGCACATATGTGCATTGGTCATATGTATGGCCAGATGCATTTCTGGAAAAAAATGTGTTCACGGGTTAAGTCATCCCTAGCACAGTTCCTGGCACATTGGACAGGCATGGTATTAAACTTACTAATCGACATTAAAACATTTCATTTTACTGGAACTAGGGAGGCTTACCACTTGAAGAAATACCAGAGGAAATGTTATATAAAGCAATAACTCTGCTCTCTTCTCAACATATTTGTTTTGTAATTCCCGATGCTTACATATGCATTATAGTGAGCTGCATTTGAAATTACTATGCTGAGAAATAAATGCTCTACTTAATTGGCATCTGCAATGCAACTTTTCAATTAATTTATATTTTTTAGAGACAGAGGCAGCATGATACAATACAGGTGATGTTTATAACATTAATGAATCTGTGATTTTTTTTTTCTTTTTAAGAAACTAGGCAGAAGGGACAAAAAAAAAAAAAAAAGCCCCCTAAGCATTATCTATCTGAGTAGAATGAATGAACTGGCTCAGAGTTGTTGATCAATAGATAGTCAACCCAAAAGATGTTTCGCTGGAATCTTTCATTGTTGAGAAGATCAGGCTTGGGTGTGCCCAGTCTTCCCATCCTTGAAGTGCAGTGTGCAATGATGCCCATGATGATGAAGCTGGACTCAAACTGAGTTAATTCAGTGAGTTACTGGGTACTCAGTTTCCACACAATCCCATGGACCAGTCACTTGGCAACAAAAACTGGATATTACACAGTGTAATATTTGAAGGCTGGAATTTTGAGGAGAAATCATTGATGAGAAAGTCATTGACATGACTTTATTTCTTGCTGTGGCTAATATTTTCAATTGATTTGCACTCAATGACCAATGCTGATGATATTAAAAAAAAAATGTTCATTCGGTTTACCATTAGATCGTAAGATGATGAGTGATTTTGTTTTTATTTTTTAAGTACTTATGTATTTTCCATTAAGATAATTAAATTTCTTCTCCTGCAATAATGTCTTTCTACTTGTCTCCAAATAGAGTCACCAAGTTTTTGCCCTCATGTTTCATTCCCAAGAATCTATGCTGGCCCAGATCTTTATGCCAATATTTTGACTACTACAGAGGCTGAGTGAAAAAATCTATATTCTACTGCTTTTCCTGTGATCCTTAAATACCAGTATATTCCACTCTCCTGCTCAATCTTCTGTAGGCCACTTTTTTTTTTTTTTACCAAACTTTATTAAGTAGAGTTCATGCATCCATTTATTTTTTTTTTTTAAGATTTTATTTATTTATTTGACAGAGACAGAGAAAGCAGGGGGAGTGGCAAGCCAAGGGAGAGGGAGAATCAGGCTCCCCACTGAGCAGGGAGCCTGACATGGGGCTCCATCCCAGGACCTTGGGATCATGACCTGAGCTGAAAGCAGATGCTTAACTGACTGAACCACTCAGGCACCCCTCATGCATCCATTTATTTGTTCAGTTACCCACTCGTTCAATAAATAGTCTGTGATTAGTAACTACAATGTCAAGAGAGTAGGCACTGTATAAACTGCAAATAACAAGTTTATGACTTCTGCCCTCAGGAGGTTTAAAATCTAGTTCAGGAGATAAGACACAGAAAACAGCTTAGTGTAGAATCAGATCACTTGGGTCCTGGAAGCAGATTGCTCTACAATTCATTAGCTAAATCTTTGGGCCGGTTACTTAACCCAGCTGTGTCTCAGTTTCCACATCAGTAAAGTCGGCTGAATGATATTACTCATGTTAAGGGATTATCATAAGGATTACATGAGGCAGGACATGTAAAGTCTTAGGGCATCCTGGTTCAGCAAAAGCACTCAAAACACGTTTAATTGAGTGGTTAGGGGAATAAGTTAGAATTCAAGAAAATTTGAAACAAATCAAAAGAAAGAAGGAAAAACAAGAAGGAAGGAAAGGAGTGAGTTGAGACATTTCAAAGCTCAAAGAGGGGAGGAACCCTTTCCCCAGGTGGGTGCTTACAGCAATCACATGGCCGAAGTGGTATTGGAGCTGTGGCTGGAGGGATCAGTTGGAATATGACTGATTGGTTGAAGGTATGCAAGGTCTGGACTGGGCTCATACAATTCCCTGAAGCGTACTCTTCACTCATCATACATGCCAACTCACTTCCATGTGACTGTCCTCACACTACTTCCTATGGTACTCCTTCATCTGACTCAGGCTGAGCTTTCTAGGTATGCCTTTGCTGAACAGAAAACATTCAGATGCTGTAGAGAGGGATTCCATGCTACCTGCTCCTCATTTACTGACCTCGTTATGTTATTATATTGTACTGAAGGAATGTACCTGTGAAATTCTCCCTAGACCCTAAGTTACTTGAGGTCAAGTTCCCTGTCTTTGCAGATCTTGCATCTACTGCACTGGCTGACACCACATAGACACTCAAAAAATGCACAGTGATCTAAAAAGCATCACTAGTAATCCGGGTATCCTAAAGAAAATGGTAGAATGAAAGGCCGCACAACCTGGTTTATTGTGTGAGATTGCTAACATAGTTCTGTGCTTCACGGGGCCAACTCATTCACTTTGGAGTGAGAATAGATCTCTGAATTGCACGGTGAATTCCTTTGAAACTTGAAGAGAAAACCATTTACCGTCAATGGATGGGATTTCTTATGCATTTTTCACCTGGGGGGTGTCATCAAATTTTAGTGTCAGGAAATTTCTCCTATTGGAAGAACATTCCAAATTTTACCAAGTTCAATTGGCCTTGAATAGGACTCAAAAGCTCTAAACATGGGGGTAGAAGGCAGGTTGCTAGGAACATTCTTCTCTAGGTGAGGAAAAGAATAAAAGTCATGCTGCATAAGGGTGCAAGGGCCCCATATGAAGACTTCTTCCCCCTGCCTCTTTGACTATGTTAAATACTAGAGAAAACAACTATTTTTAAAAACAATTTTCACTCAAAAATACACACACACACACATCTCAAAAGGATAAAAGATTATTTTGGAATTAAAAAAATGCTGCCTCTATTATATTTTAGAACCAAATAAAGTTCAAGTACATTTTTCACACTTACCTTACTTTCATATAATGCATTAAATAAGTCACTTAATGCTTCTCAGACTGAGTCAGAAATTGCATTCCTGTAACTGAGGTCAAAATCTTATTGAAGAGTTGTGATTTTTGGATTGATTTATATCATTTCTTTATTCACTTCTTCATCATTTATTTCTTTTCTTCCTTGACCCAGAGAAGAGGCCACCAACTAACAAAAGCCCCAATGCCATTGAAACTCTGGACAAATAATACTGACCCACATTGGCAAGTTGAGAGCCCTATCTCATTCTACACTGTAGAGTACAAAATTATAGAATAAAAAATAAAGAGGTTATCAGTCACACAATTTGTCTTCTCTTGCAATGCAGATTAAATGGTTATAACTTTGCCAGACTCCAAGCTACTTGACATCTGTCAAAAGGCTGGGGTCATCTTTCTTCCATTAGCGACGGTCTCCATTTCAACAATCCCCACCATGCCCATATTCATGTCAGGTACAATTGTCTACTTCTTGTCAATCTTTCCTGTTAATGGGATCAACAAGTGCTGAAACCAGGCATCTTTCTCTTCTGTATGTTGCAAAGAGAAAATGCTGGTACTTTTCAGGGACAGAAGAGCAAAGAGTAAAAGGGAAAGACAGCTCCTGGACTCCTTGTCATCTAATGTTCTCCTTTATTTATTTCCCAACGCAGAAGCTTCCATTATAAGATACAGGATTGCTTTGCAACTAAAAAGGCTGCCAGTGACCCAATTCCAAAGGCTCCATTTGTGGGCATGATCCATCCCCTCCCAAATCACTATGGTAGACAGTGAAATTTTCGAATGTGCAAAATGAAGTTAGGTACGGCAGAAACATAATTTGTCTTGGGAAATGATGGGTAGATATATGCATCTAGTTGCAGTGCAAAGAAGCATCCAATTATGATATACTTGACCCATCATCCTAGCCTCAGCCACTAAGCAGATCTGTGGACTCAAAACATGTTTGTGTTAACTCCCCAAGTGATGTATCTGTGGTAGATTTCAAAATGTTTGGGAGAAGGGATGAAAATGCAGGTTCTTAATCCATACTTCTGACTGCTTCACACTGTTACTGATCATGATCAATCCTGGATTCTTTCAGATGAGACAGGAGTCAGCTTTTTACATAAACCGATTGTCCCATCCCTTGGTATATGGGCTCAAACTCACCAGTTTGTTTTAGATCATCTATCTAAAATGCAGTTTTGAATTTCAGAATCTTGTTGGATAGTTACAAAATCAATAGCATACAACAAAGGGGATGGTTAGAATAGGAAAAGCACATGTCCAGGATGCATTTTGAGACAAAAGGTCAACCTTTAACCAGGAAAACCTTGCGAGTACTTCTAACCCAGAAGATCACTCACTAAATCATGCTTGCACTTTTTATGAATGCTCTGTGCTTTTTTTTTTTTTTTAACATAACAGCTAAGTTCAAGTGGGTGAAGAACCCTTCTCTAAGCAGTTCCGAGGATTAACTGTACAATTTAAGCGCCATATAGGGTTTATGCGTTCGTTTCAACAGTCATTCCTATATGTTTATACTTGCGTTTCTATCTTTAATCCATAGAATCAGTGGTAAGAAATGAATAAACCATCTCAGTGGAAGTTAACACAACATGGCTAAGGAATGTAATGTTTTTGCCCCATTGGCATAGGAGAGTAACCTTGATATTGATATGGTATATATTAAGGATTATGTTTATTTATTATATATTGCTACATATATACATATTCAATATGCATAAAATATATAATATATGTACATACACTATACGCATATACTATATACATATACTTATACTATGTACATAGCAATATAATATACATGTACTATACTATATACATGCACTATACAATATACATGCACTATCCTATATACATGCACTATACAATATACATGCACTATCCTATATACATGCACTATACTATATACATGTACTATACTATATACATGCACTATACAATATACATGCACTGTACAATACATGCACTATAATACACACATGCACCATACAATAGACATGCTGTATGCAATATATATGCACTGTACTAGATGCACGCTCTATACAAGATGCGTGTGCTATAAAATATACATATGCTCTATATTCATAACTATATATGTTCATTTCATATGCTATATATCACTTTTTAGAAGTATATGTTAATAGTATATGTTTAATAAAATTTAGTATATGTTTAAAAAATATAAATATACATGTTACATAATCTAGATTTAATAAAATAAGTAACTTCAGTTAAGTATACTCCAGATACACAATAGCTGTCTGATACTGGGTAAAGGTTTATTCTGGCGATGCACTGCTTAGTGCTTTGAGGGGTCCGTTTCCATAAGCCAAGATCCCGACCCCCCCACCCATGCCTCTCCGTCCAAACACATATACTCTATTTTAAAATTATTCTGCCACTTTTGTTAGATTGAGTTTGTGAACTGCCAAATCACTGAGTCATGCCCCCTTCTTACTCCTCTGAAGTCTGCGCCAAGTTCTGTTTCTGAGGCAAAGCAGAATAAACACCTTTCACTAGCACTTCACTCTTGTGGTAAAATATGAGGGCATCGTCTATCAGTATCTGCAGAACAGACTCTGAAAACACCCCTTTCTGGATTTTCTGCTTTTCTCATTCTATTTTCTCCCAGAATCTGTTTGCAAAACATTTTATGGAATTGGCAAGTTATTTGCACTGCTTTTGCATTGCAGTCTGACTAATTCAATTGCAATTATTTGTAAACTGCCGCCATAACTCTTCCTTGGCTAATGTCTGCAAACTGTTTACTAAACAATAAACTTAATCATGCATTCATTGTTGCAAATGTCTCCAAATGGCTTCGGAGTAGAGCTGACTTGACATTTTTGCCTATTTGCAAAGCCATGAAGAATGTTTTCTGAATAGACAGTAAGTTCTATAACATTTAGTCATTCTATTTCCTACACCTCTCCTGACCTGTTGCAGATGGGGATGGCCTCTTTTATGGGTCAGCCATTGTACTGTGGCAAGAGCGGTAGGTCCAAAGCAAATGGCACTGTGGGTAAGGCTGGTAGCAGTGAACGAAGACTGTATGGCAGCGTTGTATGGGCAATAGTCAGGTTTTATAAATATTACCTGAGCATCACTAAGCATATTAGCCAAGTCACTATTATCCTCAAGACCCCGTCTGAGACTTCTTGAGGGGTACAGGCTGTAAAGATAGGCTCCGCCCATGGCGGATCTGACAGGACGTGAGGACGAGAGGAAGAGGAAAGGTCAAATCAACATCTCACTTACAGACATAGAGATCTAACAGACTCATGGTGACGTAACTAACAGTGGCCAAGTCAGGATGAGGAGCTGATCTGGGAAGAAAAATGATAAAGATGGCTTAAAATATCCCGGTTGGACCCAACAACCACAAAAGAGTGTATCAGAAATGCTTAGCAGGTCGTTTGGAATGGAGAGTGAAAAAGCAGGAAAGGTCTGGCTGGAGACACCGGCATGGGGATATTGGCCACAGGGGTGTGGCTGACTCCGGCGGAAGGAAAGGGCAGACTTTGGGGGGTAGGGTAATTTCACAACCACTAGGAAGACAGAAACTTAATGAAAACATTAAAAAAAAAATGATGGTAAGAGGACCCAGTTGTTAACATGGTCATGGAAACGAAGGGAGCAAGTTTCAAGAAGTCTAGGGTGTGGAAAGGGCCTGTGGCAGAAATGTTTCGGACAATGAGAAAAGCATACTGAATTGGAGATGGAGAAAAGACAGAAGATTTCACCAAAAATGCTGGGAGCTAGGATGAAGGGCGTCAATGAAGCTGCTGTGAATACCAGGAGCCTCACCCCCCCCGCCCTCCACCGGAGAAGTTTAGCCATGGAAAAGGGGGGAGGCTGAGTAGTAAGCCAGTAACATTTCTTCAATTTGGTCATTATCTCCCTCGTCACAATTCTGGCTCAGGTCATCTCACCTAAACCATTAGTATATCCTCCATTATTCCCACTCTCTGCTTACGAAGTTGCCCACCACATTAATGGGAAAAAAAATAGAAGCAATCAGAGGACAATTTCCACATGTTTTACCCTGTGTCTGTACCCACAGAGTCAATCTCCTTCTCCTCCTGGTACTATGAATAATTGGTCTAAACAAGCCAACCTCTTGTCTGCTATATCCCATCCTTTCCTTTCTACCCCAGAACATTCCTCCAGCACCGCCCATTTTGCCTTGTTTGCACGGGATGCTTTAATTTGTCACACCTGAAAAACAGCCTCCCATGACTCCACATCTTTCTCCAGGTCGTACTCCATTTCTCTGCCTCTACTCGCTGACTCTAATTTGTCTCCTCCTCTCTCTTGACTTCAGTGAAATCAGCATCTTACACCTCACCTCTTCACTGAAACAGCTCTTATTAAGGGCAACAGTGACCTCCACATGGCTAAATTCATGAGTTGGTTTGTAGTTCTCATTCGATCACTCCCTCCTCTCAAAATTTGCACTTCTTTTGGCTTCCAGAGCACCATTTTCTTTTTTTTTTTTCCAAAGATTTTATTTATTTGACAGAGAGAGACACAGCGAGAGAGGGAACACAAGCAGGGGGAGAGGGAGAGGGATAAGCAAGCTTCCCGCAGAGCAGGGAGCCCGATGTGGGACTCGATCCCAGGACCCTGGGATCATGACCTGAGCTGAAGGCAGTCGCTTAACCAACTGAGCCACCCAGGCGCCCCAGAACACCATTTTCTTTTGGTTCTCTTCCCATGTCACTGGGCACTACTTTCCATTTTGTTGCTGGTACTTCCTTACCCTCCTGACTTGGAAACATTAGAACACCTCAGGAACTGTTCTTTCCACTTCTCCATCTCTATCTGCACTGACTTCCCATGTGATCCCATCTTGCCTTTGGCTTTAAGTATCACCTAAATACTGGTGACTCCAAAATCATATCTCCAGCCTGGATGTCTACCCTCAGCCCCAGGTTTATGTATCTACTTGTCATATCTACTTGGATATTCATACAGTGTCTCAAAGTCAACATTCCTAGAACCAAATTCACGACTCCCCGTTAAGCACCGATCTCCCAAGTATGCTTCTTCTCCAGTCTTTCCTTAGCAAATAACAACTTCATCCTTCCAGTTTCCCAGCTGAAATCAATGCAGATATTCATCTCCTTTCTTGTTGTCACATCTCCAAAGCTGTCCATCGGCAAATGCTGTCAACTTCTTAAATATATCTAGCATCTCATCACTTTGTGCCACATCATTGCTACCACCTTGGTCCAAGTCATTATCATTTCTTGCCTGGACTATTACAGTCAGCTTCTACCTGGGCTTTCTGTTTCCATACCTGCCTATCCAGAGTCTCTTCTCAATGGAACAGCCAGAGTGATTCTTTGAAAATACTGTTTGTGCCATCCTTCTGCTCAGAGGCCTCTAGTGGTTTTCTAGACCTCACCAAAAATAAAAGCCAAAGTCCTTTTAATGACTTCAAGACCCTACCCGATCTGGGCCCTGGTCATTCTTTGCCTTCATCTTCTCCTTCGCTACCTTCAGATCTCTCTACACTAGCTACCAAGACCTCTTACCTGTTCCTTTAACAAAGAAAATATCTCAGGACCTTTGCATGTTCTGTTTCCCCTTACTGGTACATTCTTCCCCCTAAATCTATATAAGGTTCCCCTTACTTTATTAAGTCTCTGCTCAAATGTCACCTTATTGTGAGGCCTTTCCTATACAACATATTAGTGCCCACCTTCAGCACTCCCTATCCCTTACCCTGCTTTATTTCCTTCCATATCATCATCTGACCTACCATATTTATTTGTTTGTATATTTATTGCTTCCACTCAATTGCATGTAAGAACTATGAAAACTGGAACTATCTTCATCATCATCTTCATCACTGTCTTCTAGTGCCACCACTTAGAAAAGCACCCAACACATGCTTCATATGTAATAAATATTGGAATGAGTAAAAATCAACTTAATACAAAATCAATGGTACCTAGCACACCACTTAGGACATCATATTGGTTTAATAAACATCTATTGAAGGAATGAATGAATCAGTTTCCAGGACTGGGGAGGCATGGACTCATTCATAGGCAGAAAGCAAGAGCCAGTTGGGGAAAGGTAGATATAATGAAGTAGATAACTGGATAACATGTAAATATATTATCACCAAGTAAGCCCTGGGACTAGGCACAGCAGGATATTTCACACCATCTCTGCAACATGATGAGATGTTGAACAGGTGACCCTCCCAGGGTGGGACTGGGTTTCTCAGGACCAGCTGATGAGAGGGATTCCCGCTCAGGGGTTATCAAGAAGCCGAATCCAGGAAATCAAGGAAATTTAGAAGATAGAATGGGTCACCAGAACCAGAGAGTCAGACTCAGATGAAGGAAGAATCTTGGCCAGTATCAGATTCTTGGGAAGGTGGCATTTGAATCAAGTATGGAGGAGGCAGGATGGTGGACCACTTTCCAAGAAACAAATCAGCAATACATGGAGATTGTTGGTACAATGGAGACAGTATTCTTGGCCTAAAACCCAGGCTCCAGGCTGACTTTAAGGTACAGAGAAACAGAGCATGACTATATCATGTGTCCCAGCCTGAAATCCTATTCATTCATTCCCAGACACAAACCTGTACCCGATATAACCAATTCCGACCCAGGATGGGTGTCTGACTGCAAGAGATAAGGCAGTCAGTAAAAACTGCAAAGCCAGAGTCCGGATTGGCCAGTTGCGCAAAGGCCTCATCTGGGAAACCCATCGTCCCGTTTTCCCAAGCTGGTCCACTGGAATCAGGGATTTTCCTCTTGCAAAACTGGCCACAAAATACAACTTATAAAGTGCCCCAAACCGCTCCGCCAGACCAGCCAGAAAGCACAACTCCTCTCGGCTGTCTAAGAATGCCTGCTATATAATGAAAACCATAAACCCCCGGCTTCCACAGGCACGCGCGCTGCAGTTGGACGGGGACGAGCACTTCCTCCCGCCAGAGCATCCCTCCCCCTGCAGCCTTGACAACGCATCCTCATCCTCGCAGCCACAACTGGAAACCGCCCCTCCGTCTTCCCTGGTCCCCAGGTCGGGGTGCCAACTTCGGCTCCCAAACTGTTCAAAGTGAATAATCAAAGGCCATTGAAAAAAAAGGTGACACTTACTTGAATCAATGTCTTCTTGAGGCTTTTGAGAGGTGCAGCAGGCATAAAATTTAATATTGATTTGTTGGGGCACATTCCATTCCCGCTTTCAGAGTCATTTCGGAATGACAATTTGTTTTGAGCCATACGGGGGACGTCGGTCTACCGGACACACAGGAGTCCCCGGCCCTCTTAATGAAGTTCAGCTGGCTTTTTTTTCTGGCCACTTCTCTGAGTTGGTTCTCCCCTCCTTAAATTTCTTGGTTCCTGCCGTCCCCTTCTGCTTGCTCCTCTTAGCTCCTGTTCTAATTTCAACTGTCATTTCCCCCGCTCTCCCGAGTGCTCTGAGCTCCTGTTCTAATTTCTCATGTCTTCTCCCAGAGCTGCCCTCCTTTCTGTCTCTCTGACCCTCTCCTTCTTGCCTTCTCTTTTTCTCTGACTCTGACTCTTCCATGTCCCATCAGAGGCTTTGCTCAGGTTTCACTTCGGCTCTGGTATTCTGCATCCTGTTTAACGCAGCCAATAATAGGATGTCCGATCTGCTCTGCATAAATCCCAGATTCACAAAAATAAAATAGGATTTTTTTTTCCCCACGTTCATCGACATCTGCACTTGCATCTCATCTCCCTTCACTATTTCCTCCCCCTCCTTCCCTTTCAGCTTCTACTTGCAGTTGGAATAATCTAAGAAAATCTCTTTTTATATTCCTTGGTTGATAGGAGCAAAATACAGGGAATTGGTCTGAGAACTCTCATCTCAATACAATTCTGGTCCAATTTCATTTTCTAAAGAAGTTTGGATAGATTTCCAGTGAGTATCCAGGTAAGCCTGAGACAAGATCTGCTGGGAGCCCATCATTCCCTCCAACAATACTTAAAGGGATAAGGAAGTTAAGGTCCTGTCTTGTAAGTGACATATTTCTCGGGGGTCTTTCTCCCCTCTCAGTTACAGATAGAAACAACTGCACGCTCCTTAATTACACACGGAGTGATTTGCATTATTCGCAAACTGCTTCACCAAGTGTGTATATTGGCAAACAATCTGGGTGGAATTTTGAACACAGTGGTCTGGCCTGGAATGAAAGAAATGTTCAACAAATGTGGTGTTGGGATATGGAAAGGAATTCCTAGCTGTCTTGAATATCTAGACTCTTTAAGACAGGGATGGTAGGGGATTCTATCTACATGTTGGTTCTTAGGAGCAAAGAGCTCCTCCTGTAAAATTTTCCCAGCCTGGAGGATGTGAAGAGCTCCGTACTAAAGAATGCATCCATGTCCATATTAACGGTTACAGAGACTGTGTCGGGACATATTTTGATTTCTACATTATTGTCTGGACACTGGGGCGTCTTTCAGACTTACATAGAATTTTCCCATCACTGCTTGGCAAATAATAGTCAATTACCTGGTTGTTTCCAGGAGACTGTTTTTTCGTTTTATGTAGTTGGCGGGTCCTTCTGGCAAACCTCCTCATCTGAAACATAACATTTTACACTTTTTGGAAATATATTCATACATAGGGAAGGAGAAAGTTTGTATCAAACAGGTCAGAGTTTAAAACTGTCCATACCACATCTTGTTCTTTCAAGAAGTCATTGAGGATCGTTCTGGAACTAATTTTGAAGGGCTTTTAGAAGTTATAAATGATTTTCTTGGCTCTGTATTACTGTTACTATCTTTACAGATGGTAAATGAAAGTTTGGGGTTAAGACATTCAACCCACACGGACTCAGTAAACTTTCTGAGTGTCTACTTTGTACCCAGCATTGTGATGAGGTGTGCAGGGGTCATAAAGATGAATAAGCCCAAGTTCCTCCTCTGGAGGTGCTTCCAGCTAAAGGTCATGTCAAGGGTCAACCAAAAAGCTTTAACCTCATCTGAAAATCTTAATCCCAAATACTCTTCTTCACACAATAACCCTAGAGTTAAACCTCTCCAGGGCATCTGACTTCTAAAAAATAATAATAATAAAAATAATAATCATAATAATAAGACCATAAAACACAGGAAGAAAAGATGATACATATGTTACATTTTTCACCTGCTACTTACAAAATGCACAGAACACATACAAACTTCTCAAATGCGTGGTGGAAGGAAAAAAAAAAAAGACGAAAGCACATTTAGCCCCATGTCAGTTTCTGATGCTTCCCCTGCTTTTAATTAAGTAATTTTCCTTTTCTAATAATCGCCAGTTTTTTTTTTTTTTTCCATGAGAATGAGCAGAAAAACAAAAACATGGGGGAGGGGGATGACCCATAGCTCTGTTGAGAAACAGGAAGTTATGGGAAACCTTGTTTGCCCTTTCTGCTGTGAAGAAGTTTGCGGAAGAGCTGGAACCCTGCGCTCTGCTATGTAAACCACCTACAGAAAAGGCAGAGGTCAGCGTGGGAAAAGAAGGGGCGCCTTGGGCCCAGAGTGACAACAAAAGTCAGCGCTTCCAGGCATCTCAAGACGAAAAGTAAAACCATTGAGACTCTTGAGTAGTTCAGAGCTGCTTGCTTTCTTCTTCCTCTTTGCTTTCGGACTCTTTTTCTCCTCCTCCTTTCTTGTCTTGTCTTTTCTTTTTTTCTTTTTTTGGGGGGAAGGGGGTTAAATTCTGGATCATTATGTATCTATTAAACATGCTGATCTTTTCAAACATAGTCTAGGGACCTCAACGGACTCAAACCTAAACCAATCGCCGGTTTTGCTGTGTTCTCTCGGCTGTTGTCTGGGACGATGAGCATGAAGAAGGAAATCCTCTCTGGAATGGCAGTTGCTCACGCTGCCCTTGGCATACTTGTGGGGCTTCCTAGTGATGCCACAGGGGCCTCGGGGTCACTGAAGAAGGCTGTGGGGCCGGACTCCAGCAGTGTCTTTTCCTGTTACGTAAATCAGGGTTAAATGTACTGTATGTTCGAAGAAAGGGCTCTGGTGAAAAACAAATTTTGTAAATAATTGATAGAGGGAATCTTTACTGCAATGCCTTGAAATATCCAGATAAACGAAGGGATTTTTTTTTTTTTATTTAATTGTTCTTGTTGCCTCTGCTTTTCCCTCATTTTCTTTGATCCTGCTGCCTTTTTCAGGTCATTTTATGTCTTTTGGTACAAGATGGAAAAGTCTACAGCTTCAGTGCTTCCAGATGTCCTGGAATGAAAAATTCTGAGTTGGGGCCCACATGACCGTATGGGCTTTCTGAAAGTTCTGTTTCTGCTGTTCAGTGTCGAGTTGGTCCCCACTGTGGTAAAAAGGAAGGTCCTTGTGGGGATGTACTTAGGATTTCAGGCCACCGACATACTTAATTTATCATGCCACAATGTCATTTTCTACTCCCAAGGATGGGCTTGGTGCAGTGGATTTCATACTCAAGTGTGTAGCAGTATATCCTAGAGAGCTAATGAATATGGCTTTGCTGGGCCTCAGCCTCCTCACTCCCAGGAGTTCCTCATTAAGTGTGTGCAAAGCTCTTTCAACTCAGCCTCTTGTGTCGCTGCTCTCCACGTCCCCCCATTGCTCCTTAAAGGTGGTGCGCTGTGGATCCCGAAGGAAGAGGCGGGAGGGTGGTCAAGATCGGGTGGCTTCTGGGTGATGGAAACAGAAATCATGTCCAGTGCAATTCTGGGGTTTGGAAATGCAAGATGGGGGTGTCAGCTGGTAGGGTTCTGGTAAGAGCACTCTTCCTGGTTTGCGGACACAGTGCAGATGGTTTCCTCTAGTTTTTGTTTATTTTTGTCAACTTGCTTTTATCTACCCTTTTTCCACTCCCATCCATATGTAAGTGCTATTAGGATAGTAGATGGGAAGGATAAAAGTTGGTAAAGTAAACCAAGAAAATTATGGAAGCAAACACCTATAATATGTTCTTTGGATGATTCGCCTATTTCTGTGTTCAACCTTATTGACTTTCTAATGTTTTCTGTGTGGGTGAAGCTTGTCTTTATTGTGGTGTCATAAACATAGAAAATTTTGAAGAAAGAATTTCACAAAATGACACCTAGAAATCAACAGTTGGGCAATTCTAGTCATTCCTTCTTTCCTCAGTCATGTTCTAGGCATTTGGATATCACATGCCAGACACTGGTTTTGACCCTGGATACTGCAATGAACAGGACAGCACCTGCGCTTAGAGAGTTTATATTCTTGTAGAGGAGACTTCAGTCAACCCAGTACGCATGTTTAGGAGTTCTCTGTAATATAACTAATATATCTCCTGCTGCCATTCACAAATCCATTTAACACAAAGGGGAGTATGATGTGCTATGGAGGATATTTTATTATGTGTAATCAGTCTTTTCCCTCTGATGTTGATGGAGGGATTTCCATTCTTTCCGCTTCAGTCAAGATGAATCTCATCTATCTATCACAGGATTCACAGAAAGAACTGTGGACAGTTTGTGTGACAGCTTCAGAAGGAGATATTCACTCTTGTTTTTGGTCTCCGAAAGTCACAACGTTGGGCCAAGCTTGGAAATAGAAGCAATCGTGCTGCTTTAACCAACCTTACGTTTATCTCTGGGTGGATGCTCTTTTATCCTTCTAATCATCATGTTAACCATCTGTGGAAAGGCATAAATTTCAGATTCCAGAAGTCTGATGAATCAACTAGAACATAATTAAACTTAACCAAATCTCTTTTCTTTTCTCTGGAGTGCTCAGCATACTGCATAATAAGGCCAAGGCTGAGAGAGTGCATTTTGAGTAGCTGTGAGTGTAGACTGAATCCACTGGACTTGGAAGGCACTATAGACCAGCATGGGTTTAACTCACAGCTCTACCACCTACTAACTGTGTCGCCTTAGAGGCTGATTTCCTTCTCTGGGTCCTTCTCCATAGTGCGGTTATAGCAGGATCAATCTCAGAGGGTTGTTGCAAAGGCTAAATGAGATTGCATATGTAGATTTGGAGACATTTGGGGTGTCTTCCCATTTCACAACTCACAGCCTTCTTTCAGAAGTACAACCAAACAACATGGGTGAGCCTGGAGTGGCTGTATTGTGGTATAAGGTCCTATCTCCCCACCCACTGTGGATTGGAGAAGTGGGCCTCTGTCCTAAACCAGACCGATCAGATTGTCTCTTCCCATATTTGGCATTTGCTGTTGAGACTCAGAAACTGGAAGCTGCTGAACCGAGTTAGAATAACATCACAGCCTGGAAGATCAACAGATTCCTGCTGTCTGGATCTTTGAGTTCCCTGATTCTTCTCTTCCAGGATATCATTTCTTCCTTGAATTTTGTGAGATATCCCATCATTCTTCTAATAGATCTCATCTTCATTTGTAGTTGGATTCTGATTACTCACACCCCCCAGGGAAAAAAAAAAAAAAGTCTTAAAATTTTCTACCATTGAACACTTGAGGTTCTTTCAAATCTGAGTTTTCTGTCTCAAAAGTTGTACCTCCATCTATTAGTTGCTCAGCTGGACCTCTTGACCTCTTTCTAAAAACTGTCTCCTCCTTCAGCACCATATCTAGTCTGTCCTAAAACCATTTTGACATCATTTTTCCCCCAAATATCTTTTTTTCCAAACCCTTCATTTTAGTGACCATCTCTCACCTGGACTCATCTTTCTCAAGATGGTTTTCTCCATTTCTACTCCAGCCTTCCTTCAGTTTATTCTCCAAACAAAGCCTGAGGGAGAGGGATTCTTCCAAAAGTGGATCATATAAACTGGATCTTGCAACTCCTCTGTTGAAATCCTTTCCATAGCCTCCAATTGACCTTGGAGTAAAATCTCAACTGTATCATCACCTCTTGGGTCCCACTGCCCTTGGCCTGTCTGCCATTCCATCTCCCCCTCCCACTGCTCTTGACCATGGTCTCTGCTCCCCAGTGCCATCCTTGTCTTGGTTTCTCCAAAGATCCATCTTACCCTGAGGCCTTTTCATGAGTGATTTCCTCTTTTGGTGCTTTTCTTTCAGATGACTCTCATTCAATCCCCTTACCTATTCATCTCAGTCATTTTTTGCAAGACCTCCTCTGACCCTCAACATCTGAAGTTGATACCTTGTTCATACATGTTCTTTATAACTCTGATGGTAAAAAGGCTCCGGGCATCCATAGTCATAGGTGCGTTTGCCTCTTCTCCTCCATGAGATTGTATGCTACATGAAGACAGGGAGCATACAGGCTTCACCTCCCCCCTCCCCAGCCCCAGCAATGTAGAGCGTTAACATAGGCTACCTAGACAGCTGCCATGGCATCATGAAGGGGAACCAGGAATGAGCAATGCTGCTTACACTAAGGCAAGGCAAGGTGAGTGGGCATCACTCTGCCCGCCAGTTAACTTGGAATCAAAGAATCATGGCCATAAAACACTTGGGCAGTTTCAGATGAAAATTCCACTTCTCTCTCTAACTGCAGCATTGTCCTAGGCAAGCAATGCAAGAGGATAGAAATAAACCAAGGTCGATGAAAACGCTATTACATTCAGAGGGGATATTTTCCATTCGTTTTAAAATTAAAGTCTCATGCAAGCAGCAGAAAAATACACCACAGATTCTTTAGCTTGATTGTTTCAACTTTTAATAGTAAAGTCAATATGTGCCTCCAACTAACTGCTGGGGATTGTTCTGTGATTGCCAGGTTGTTTTATGTATGTGAAGCAACAAAACAATATAAGGTGACAAACAAAAGATGGAAAAATATATAAAAGGGAAAAAAAAAGTTGGCTGTGTGCTTACCTCGGGCTTTAAAACTCTTCTTATACACTTCACCAAGAAGTCTATTAAAGCAAAATATAGTGGAAATACAATGTACTGCAATGAATGTCTTCAAACTAGCAATTTAGCGCAAAAGCTGAGGGCAGTTCTTATGCACCGACTTTTAATACCAAGACAATTTGTGGTCTCACAAAGTTCCTGCCTTAGGCAGAAGTTGTGCTGGTTCTAATAGGCCTAGTTTGTTGGCTGTCAGAATAATGGAGAATTTGGTAGCGGAGGGGCTGGATGCTGTAAACAGTGGAGATAATTAGAAGGTCTGCGGGGAGGATTGTGAAGCTGGTTTATATTCGGTCGCAGGGGAAGGGTTTGTTAGGAAACTGGCGGGTGACACAGTGTTGTCTGGGTCCCAGAGGATTTATTGGGGGAAATTCTGTAGGTCACTGGACAGGCTGGTTTTGTTTTGTGATTCTAAGGCTATGGCTACTACTACAAATATTAAGTTAATAATAATAATATTGGGGCACCTGGATGGCTCAGTGGGTTAAGTGTCCTGTCCCGCTCTTGATTTTGGCTCAGGTCATGATATCAGGGTCCTGGGATTGAGCCCCGAGTTGGGCTCCACGCTCAGCAGAGAGTCTCCTTGTCTCCTTCTCTCTCTGCCCCTCGCCCTGCTCGCACACTCTCTCTCAAATAAATAAATACATCTTAAAAAAATAATATTATTATTGAACACCTACTATGTGCGTGGCCCTGCTCACCCAGTTCCTCTGTATCCCCATTCTATAGAGAAGGAAATCCAGGCTCAGAAAGGTACAAGCTTTCTTCATCAGACACAAACAAGGAGTCGAGTTTGCAATCATGTAGAAACCATGTTCTTCACGCCATATTGGGCCATCTTCCTGGGCGGCAGGGTTGATATTGCCAATCAGTGTTTTCAGTGAGGATCCTATGCATTAAATGTCTTGTTTCAATTTGCAGTAACTGTAGAGCCAGCTGGCTTTCCAGACAGGGGCTGGCATCCAGAGTGAGGTCTCCCATGACTAATTATTAATCATAGTTCAAGGGATGAAGTTTGCGAGGGATTTATTTTATTTTATGTAAACTAGCGTGAGATCTAGACCATCCTTTATCGTAAAGCTGTTTTTCACTCCTTGGGGGCAAAGTTTGCTTTCCTGCCTAGGAGGACCAGGTAGCCACATCATGGTAGCCTTCAGGTGTGACCCCCCCTCTCCTGCCCCCTTGGGGTCACCTTGCCAGGTGAGTCACAGGCAAGGAGAGTAAGAAAATCCCAAGGAACATTTCTGAGGTCACCTGTGGTTTTGACTTTCGCTCTGCTTATAGATGTAAGCACATAAGACAAGTCACCCGCCCAAGAAGGGACAGGGACCAGAATCTGTGGCAACTTCCTACCTTAGGGAGCTCAGTTACACACTTGGACTGATTCGGTTTTTCTTAAGTAATAAATAGTAATTAGCATTTCCCAGCACATTGTGGGATGCCTGCCTTCTCCCTCATGAAAGCTATAACAAAATTGGGGAATTGACAGGCAATGGGCAAGTGATGTTATCATGTGCAGAGAGACCAAAGAGCCTGGGATTACTCAGCCTGCAAAGGGGGAAGTTGAGAGATGGCATTATTATAAGTGTATAAAATACTGAAGGCTGTGATTAAGGATTTGTTTACCAAACGCTGGATCATTCGAAGAAGATGGCTTCATCGAGAGACCTTCCTACATTGCTCGCTTCCAGGCAACATCAGCTTTCCTCCCCCTTGCTTTGCATTCAGGCTCAGAAGAATTTGTTTCACTGTTGATTCGTCTTTTATTCAGTCCTTTAGCAGAAGTAGCAGGTGTGGGGCAAAGAGCACTAGTGAGGGAGGAGAGGATGTGGATTCTAGCCCTGGCTCTGCTATTTTTTTCTAGTGTACCCCTAAGCCTCAGTTTGCTCATCTCCAAAATGGGAATGCTAAGTCTTACTAAAAAAAAAAAAAAAAAAAAAAAAAAAAGGTCTTTTTGAAGGTCAAATGGGAGAGGATATAATATACAAGTGCTTCATAGTTTGTAAGGGTGTTTTATGGGGCACGTTTGTGCCCCTCATTGCATGATTTAGACCCACTTTTTCCTTGAGTTGTTGCTGGAAGAAGCAGCTTGAGAGCTTGCCAAGTTGTTTGTTTTTGCTCATCAGCCCTCCCCTTGGCATCTCCTCCAGACTCTCTAGCTTTCTGGGCCAGAGCTTCTCCGATGCTATGTTAGGGCCACACATGAATTCCTCAGAACGACCCATGAAGAAACTGTTGAACAATGGGGTACAAGAGGCAGAAGAAAATGACACTTTATGCTATGCTCCGGTAGAAAATTCTGAGACCCATTCTAAGGGCTCCTTGGAGGGCCCTAGACAGATGCAGCCCTGGTGCCTGCGGCAGTGACTGACTCAAGCACGTCCCCTTGTGTGGTCTTCTCAACTAGCTGTAGTTTGCAGGGTTGGGAAGCCTTGCTTCATCCTCTGTCTTCCCAAGGGACCCCCAGGTAAAGCAGGACTGTACCACGGTGTGTAGCCACACCTCTCCAGCCTTCTGCATTTGAGACTCTGAGATAATCACAATGATATTATCCAGATCGAGAATAATCATTAAACTATGTAGCTCATCTGTGGACAATCAAGTTCAAGTGAGATTCAGAATCTGGCTCTGGAGCTCTGGTGCTCCAGGTATTTCGCTCAGGCAGCAAGGAAAATACAAGCTGGATATTCTTACCAGCCTTAGATTCAGGCTCCTGGGATTGAGACCGATGATGTAGAAGCCCTTAGCTCCGATAGGCTTCCATTTGACTGATTTCTCCAAATCCATTGCTGCCATATTGGCCAAGTATCCATCAACCCTCACCTGGACAAGAGGCATAGTTTTCTAACCTGCTCCTCGCATCTAGCTTCCACCTTTCCAACTTCAATCGCCGATCAGCTAATAGAGCAATCTTTTAAAATTCCAAACAAATCACGTTACCCCCTCATATATCCTTTAGGTTCTCCATTCCAAATTTGGTTCTCCAATCCAAAATTCTTCTCACAAACGCCAATACCCTTGGAATCTGGCCCCTGCCTACTTCTTTCTCCCGGCCCCTTCCACTCTCCTCGCTCGCCCACACCACACTCAAGCCACTCAAATCTCCTTTCAGCTCCTGGACCTCTTTGCTGCCTCGGGTCCTTTGTTCCTATAATTTCCTCAACAGGGGGCTCTTCCTGCACTGATTCCTGTGGCCAGTTCCTTCTCTGTCTGGCCTCTGGTTAAATGTCATGTCTGCAAAGAAAGATTCCCTGACTATTATGGAGGATTTTGCCTTCTTCCATCTGCCATCACTTATTCTCTATGGCCAGGATCAGTAAACTTTTTCACTAAGAAATAGTAAAGCAGATAGTGAACATCGCAAGTTCTGTGGGCCATAAGGTATCTGCAGCACATATTTAACTCTACAGCTTTGTGGTTACAGCAGCCGTAGGCAAAACATAAATGATTGGGAGTGGTTGTGTTCCAATAAAACTTTATTTACAAAAACTGGCAGTGAGTGGGCTGGATTTGGCCCTGAGGGCCAGAGTTTGTTGACCCCTGCGCTTTAGAGTTCTTTTTTTTTTAAGATTTATTTATTTATTTGACAGAGAGAGAGACAGTGAGAGAGGGAACACAAGCAAGGGGAGCGGGAGAGGGAGAAGCAGGCTTCCCGCTGAGCAGGGAGCCCGTTGTGAGGCTCGATGTGGGGCTCGATCCCAGGACCCTGGAATCATGACCTGAGCAGAAGGCAGATACTTAACAACTGAGCCACCCAGGCGCCCTATTAACCCCTTTAGAGATTAACCCCTTTAGAGTTCTTGGTGGCATTTATTGCAATTTATTTTTTTTTTTTTTTTTATTTTATAGATTTTATTTATTTATTTGAGACAGAGAGAATGAGAGACAGAGAGCATGAGAGGGAGGAGGGTCAGAGGGAGAAGCAGACTCCCTGCTGAGCAGGGAGCCCGATGTGGGACTCGATCCCGGGACTCCAGGATCATGACCTGAGCCGAAGGCAGTCGCTTAACCAACTGAGCCACCCAGGCGCCCCGGCATTTATTGCAATTTAAAAATAATCCTGTGCTCATTAACTTGTTTGTTGTTTGTCCTTCCCAGCTGACTGTACATTGGATAAGGAAGGAATCATGCGCCTTTTGTCTATCACTATGCTCTCAGTGTCTAGAAGGGTTGCTGGCACATAGTAGATTCTAAATGCATATTTGAAAATAAATAGTGAAGTATGTCTCTCTTGTTATATCTCAACTCTGCATCTTATATATTTATAATTTCCTTCACAGCACTGATTTCAATTTTCGATTGCTTAATTTTTCTGTTTTTGCAAGCTCCATGAACATAGAAACTATGTCCATCTTATTTAATTAATTGATACTCCCCTCAGTACCTAGCATAGTGCTTGGCACATAAATGTCCAGATAAGTAGGATGAATAAATTGAGATTATTTCCATGGGTAAAAGGAAGCACTGACCTCTGATTTTGATAAATGTTTAAAAAATATATTGGGGCGCCTGGGTGGTGCAGTGAATTAAGCGTCCCATTCTTGTTTTTGGCTCTGGTCATAATCTCAGGGTTATGAGATTGAGCCCTACATTGGGCTCCGGGCTCAGTGTGGAGTCTGCTTCAGTTTCTCTCTCCCTCTTCCCCTCTCCCTCCCCGACTTCTGCGAGTGTGTACACATGTTCTCTCTCTCTAAAATAAATAAATCTTAAAAAAATAACATATATGTCATATATATCATATATATATATATATATATATATATATATATATATATATATATGAGAATGCATGCATGAATGAATAAATGTGTCTCCTGGTTCTGCATAGCTATAATTAAAAATTTCTAAAAAATTCTCCAAATTAATAAATCTAAGGAATCCTATGAGAAAAAAGGAAAACTAGTTATTTGCCATTGCCTAGATCAGACTCTTTAACCACTTATAGATTTGATAAGCAGACACATTTTCAGGCTTTATTCAAGTAGCTTCTTAGTAAATGCAAATTCCGCTGATGGGTTGACCCCAAGGCCACATGATACTGGATCCACATGGAGGCTCAGTGTGACACGTGAGGACATTCCCTCTTTGCCTGGTGGTTCTATCGTTCTCTGCCCCTGAGAAATGATTTTGTTGACCCGTGGACATAACCATGTTTCTGTCTCCTTGGAAAAGCTTAAAACTGAATTTAAAGAATGCAAAACTGGAAAAAGACATAATGCATCATAATCCAGATTAAAAAAAAAATAATAAACCATGAAGAGTGTGACGATGACATGTCCCAGTTTGCATGGGGTGAGCATTGTTTTTGTCATTTTTTTTTCCTGGAGTCATTATTAATAGTGCCTCTTTGTCTTCTCAAAATGCCTGATTTGGACGATAAATTATCTTGTCACTGGAAACATAAGGAATAAGTTACCTTTCTTTCCTAAGGACAAGCTGAACATGTTCTGGGTGCCTAGCAAGTCACTGGAGTGGAGCTTGAGAACATCAGGCTGTCTTCTCTGGCATGTAGTGGATAATAGTCCTGTTCGTGACATCCATGGAAGTTTTGGCAGAAATTACAGAGATGGTTTCAGCAAGGCAAATTTAAATACCTGATTTATCTTTAAGTCGAGTCTCTGGGCCTCAAGGAAGTAGTGGAGGCCTGATCTCTGCAGGTCAGAAATATCCGGCCCAGATTCTTGGAAACTGCTGACGCCACGATCTGATGATGTAAGTCTTCACAGAGGCCCTCAGTGCTTCAGGTGAAGGTGTTACACCGGGAGGAAGTTCTTCCTCCCTGATTTTTCAGCAGCCATTGGGAGACTCGGGCATATATTCCTTTTGTCCAGTGAGTTCGGAATTATGGACATTGATGTCAAGGGTAGTGGTTAGAACACTGACTCTGCCCTGGACTTCAAATCCTGGCTCAGAACTTCTTTGTCTCTATTGTCCTGAGCCTGTCTGTGCCTCTTTGAGCCTTAACTTCCTCACCGGCAAAATGGAGACGGTTATAATCCTGATCGCCTAGGGCTCAATAATTTGAAGATATTTTACTACACACTTACATATTTTTTCTTAATGCTCTCGAGAGGACTTTCAATCTTTAGCTAAAACTGTTTCCAGAAGACTTGAGAAATGTTCACCATCAAAATTCCATCACGTACAATTTTGTACAATATGTTATACATCTTCTCATTGGCATGTTTGCTTTAAAGTTCATGAAAAGTTTTCAATTTCCTTAACATTTGCCTAATTGTATGATGTCCCCAAATATTTTGCAATTTTGGTACCTTTGTGAACCTAGGGCACAATAAAATAAATTTAATTAATTAGAGCAGATAATTATTCTAGCTAACCATGATCTTGCATAATGCATCAATTCAACCCTGCTTCTTTGTTCCAAAAAATTCAGTTTGACTGACACGTAAGAGTAAAGTAATATAAGGTTCATTTCTATTTAATAGCATCTGATTGTATTCTCCTGATAAGTCAGATAATTAAGTAATTCCTCTGTAATTATTAGTATTAATTTTATAGATCCTTTCTGGTTACCAGAATTATTATTCCTTCTGTAAGAGTGGCAATTACTGTTAATTTTATTCCATATTCTACATTGACTCCTGCTAAATGATTCTGAATCTTAAAACTATTGTGTTTGTTTAGGCCCTAAAAACATGCACTCATATAACTTTTCCATTTCTTAGCTCATCTAATTTGTGATTTAGTTAGGTAGTTTTACAAAGTTAATTTGGTCATATCTGAAATCTATACATTGTTGTTATTTGCTCTGTAATACACAATTCATGAACAACAATTATTTCTTCATTGTTCTAGAATCATTTGTTTGTTCCTTTTGTGAGGCTTATCAGGATTCTTAGAAAATACCTTGCATGATGCTTTCACCTTACAAATATGAGGCCTGAGGAGGTTTGGTGACCAGCCCAGGCTCATAACCAGCCAAACTGTTATCTGTCTTCGTCTTTTAATTTTCTTCTATTCTTCCCTTCACTTAAGAATGCTCCTCTGCTTTCTCAAACCTCATTCATTATCTTCAGCCTTATTATCCCTCATCCTTCAAAACAAATATGATTAGTCCTCAGCTGTGAGACATGGGTGGTCCTCGGCTATAGGAGGAAGGAGTGCATTCTAGAAGGTGTTGATTTGAATCTGGGGGCAGCTCCTGAGGGTTCTTGGGTAGGTGAATGGTGGATGGGAGGGGACAGGAAAGGACATGAGGATCTGTAAAGAGGGACTGCTCTGTGTTCTGGAGAGAGGGTTAGGGAAAGTGAATTGATTCCTTCAGAAATGACCTAAGAGCAACCGTCTAGAATGCAGAGTGAGAGTCACAGGTGAGCAGGTGACTTAGTCATTTTCCCATTCATTCAGTTGTTGCCATAGTCTGTCTACCTCCACTCTGAAAGCTCTCTCAAAATGGCCCCTTCCTCTCGAGTCTCACTGAGACATTCCCATTCAGGGCCCCACTGTCACTGTCCTGGGCTAGGGTGACATTTCCACACTGGGTTTCCCGTCTTGGCCTCTCACTTGGGTCCACTCTGCACACCCTCCAGCAGGCCTTGCTGAAGCACAAATCTGGCCCTCTGCAGTGCTTACTTTAAACCTCAGTAGATTCTATTGTCACGCAGGGTGAAGTCCAAACAAGCCTCTGCACATTCCGGTCCTCGGATGTCTTTCTGGCTCTACCTTCAGGGCTCCCAGCCATTCACCCTGCGGACTGACCAGGCTTGCCTTTCTGAGCACACCATGGAATGTCCTCTCCCCCATTTCCTTCCCCGCTTCTCTGCCCAGAGGAAGCTGCTTACAGGCTCATTCCAAATGCCACCGCCACACAGATTCCTCCTTCTCCTCCTCCAAGCAGAATGACATGTCCCCTCTTTGGTTTTTCCCCATTTCTCTGCATGTATGGCTCCAGAATAAGCTGATGGTTACACTGGAGTGAGCCATGTATGCGTGTGTCTGATTTAGCATTGAGCGTTCAGGGCCTACTGCCAAACTAAAGACTTAGTAACCTCTTAATAAATAGCTTTGAATGAGTCTTTTGTTTATTGGTACACAGTTCAGGGAAAGGAAAAGGTACAGACACAAAGAGACAGTGGCGTAAAGACTATAGAAGTCATGCAGCTCGAAGACAAGTGGTCCGGGTTGGCGGAAGACCTCTCCTTTATGAAGTCATTCAGGGACTCAGGCTCCACCCATAGGGCGTTGTCAGGTTGAAACTTGGGTCACAATCTTTCTGCAGTCCAGCTTGCAGAAAGGGAATGGAAGCATGAAGGAAAGAATGACTCAAGGTCCTGGTGAGGAAATGGCACACATCACTTCTCCTCAGATTCCTTCTGCCCTCAGTCAGTCATATGACCCCATCTCAATGCAAAGAAGGCAAGGAAGTGCCATTTATCCATATGTCCAGGAAATAGAGGAGGACAGTTTTTGGGGAGGCAATTAACAATGTCCACCCAGTTGACACTCTGACTTTCTTTAGAGCCATGTCACTCCCCTCCCTCACGGCATCCTGTCAGACATCATGGCCGCGAGACTTCATGTTGTGCGTTGAGAAATATCGGTCTACCTGCAAATGCATCAACTGCCTGATACCAACCAATCTCTGCCTTGGCTGATTCTCTTTTTCCTTTTAAAAGTTACCTTAAACTTTCCTACTTAAACTGTCAAGCTTTATTTTCTTTCTGTATGAGGAAGAAGTTCCTGTACGTTAATTTCATCTTATTTCTTTGTTTAATTAGACAATCTCTATTTGGCATAACCCAGGCCTGATTTAAATTTCTTTTTTTCCCTTGTCTATTGTCTCTATTATGGCATTTTCCAGGAACTGTACTAATGTAGGGGATCTTTTATCTCGATCAGCCTCATCAAGCGAAGAAGGTAAATTTTTTTTTCTGGAAGTGTTTGTGAAAATTCTTTTGTACAGCTACATCCTCTCATGGGTTGTTCTTTTGTACTTCTTACTTAAGGCCATTGCTGTTAACTCTCATAAGGATGCTCTGAGCAGCAATGCTGGCTTAGAAGACACAGTGCCTGCCTCTTTGAGGCTGAATTTTAAAGATTTCCTGGTAGCACCTGGATGAACCCTGTTTCCCCTTTTACATTCCTAGGTAAAAATTCACTTTCATTTTTATGCTGATATATAAAAATAGTATATATCAGCATAAAAATGAAAAATATATCTTAAATATATATTTTAAATATATATATATATTATGCTGATGTATATTATATATATTATATATAAGAGGATCAGCTCACAAAGGGCAGCCTTGTGGGTCCCCACTCCTCTGCTCCTTTCATATCTTATAGCATATCCACCCCATTGGAACATTAGATTTGGGTTTTGTTTTGTTTTGTTTTGCACCTCCCACTACATTGGAACATACGCTTCCAGGAATTTCTATCTTTTACATAGTTTTGGGCAAACTTTTCCACTCTTGTGGCTTCCGAAGCTAGACCTACAAGCCCCATGTCTCTCCTACGGTCATGACTGAACTCTCCAGGGACTTGTAAATTCACCATCTGTTTACCTGTGGAAGGTTAATATGATATCTGCCCCCACTGCTTCTTTTCTCGAGCAGCCAAGACAGAAGCCAGGAGCCCCCTCAGCTCTCCTCTCCCCAAGAGTTTCACCCCCAATCCATCAGTGTGCCTTGTCAGACTGATGGGGGCAAAACTAGGCATCTGTGTCCTCTGTTGTAGGATTCCAGCCCCCGAAAACAAATGTTTTAGCCTCTTTCACTGGCCTCTCTGGCATGGGTCTCATGGGCTCTGCAGGGGTCAGAAGGACCTAAGATGGAGAACTGACCACACCATAGTTCGGATAGAAAATGAAGAAGCCCCGTGGAGGACACGTCTGAGCCCAGGTGTACAGCATTAGAGCCCTGCCTCACCTCAAGCTTATTTTTTCCCTTCAGACTCAGTTTCCAGCCCACCCACCTTGACAACTACCAGAAGCAAATGCCTCTTGAAGAGAGGCCTGCCCCGCCCTCCCTCACCACACACACACACACACACACACACACACACACACACACAGGATACCGCAAGTGTGCTTCTCTGGGCTTCCTTGTGTGTACCTCTAACTTCTTCTCATTAATCCCTCATGATTATAATGATTTATTCTTCTGTCTTCTCCTCTTTCTTTGAGAAAGCAAGCTCCTTGAGGACAGGCATTATGTCTTTCTCTCCAGTGTCTCCAGCCCCTTGACCACGGTTATTTTTGTTGGACCTTGGTTTGTAAACCCGGAGATGTTGGGGAGCACGTGTGTTTCTTCATCAGACCTCTGCACTGCCAGAGCCTGGAGTCATGCAGAGTGACTGCTTCTTGAGAAATGCTTGAGAGGGGAGAAATAACCCTGGCCTCCCGGCCTCCCCAGCCTCCTTTGCAAAAGGGTTCCATTTGCAAGGAAATGTCCCTCTAGTCACTCTGCCTCAGACAGGCACTTCTCAGCACCTGAAGGGCTCTGGCTATCATGAGTCAATTGTCATTCTGGCAACACTGGAGGATTTTTTGGAAACACTTCCAGAACTTGGGAGTAGCAAGAAGCAGACAGTGCGTGATTGCATTGGGACTCAGGAGCTAACCTTAGCTCCCGGGCCATGGCTGGGCGCCAGGTCTCAGCGCTAGTGAAGACAGAACAGCCTTTTGAAGTGTTGCAGATTTAAAACAGGGAATCAGTTAACATTTCCCTAAGCAGCCAGTCATGGGAACAAGGAGCGTGTTTGATAATGGAGAGATGCTGGGAGAATGGCCGAGCCTGCTCCTCCCTGGTGATAGAGCGCACTGCCAAGCAGAAATGAAAATAAGACGACTGGGGAGTGGCAAAACCGTCTTTGGTAAAAGAGTGGCAGGCAGGCGTGGGGGTGATCCGTGGCAGGAAATCAGGCGTGAGCTTGGAGGGCCTTGCAAGACGGGTGCTGGCATGTCCCAGCTGGTACTTGTGATGAACTCAGATTGCTATCGGAGTCCTAAGGCCAAGCCCCCCTCTCACTCCTGGTAATGGAGCTGGGGGGAGCTGTGAGCAGAAGAGCAGGTGGGGTTGGCCGTGGGGGATGAGCTCCTCCTTGCCTGGGCACTTCACTTCCTTTTATGCTCTCTATGCATAGATGTGAGTATTCTTCAGATTATGGGTGGGATTATTCATGATGCAGGAGCAGGGGAAGGCGTCAAGAGCAAGGACTTCAAGTTTGAATTCAAGCCCAAGTTTAAATCCAGTGCTATCTCTTATGTGCCACAATAAGGACATCATTTGACTTCTTGGAAACTTCATGACTTAATACGTTAAATGGGGGCAAAAAAGTCATACTGAACTCATAGGATCCTGAGAAGGATGAAAAAAAAATATATACTCTGAATGCACCCAGCTCTGGTCAAGTTTGTGCCTTGTGAATCTGAACGTCCTCTTCTGATAATCTGTGAGCAGAGTGCTTGGAGATTCTTCACCATCTTTCCAGCCTTCTTTTTATCTGAAATGTGGACACATTTACAAAATTGCTGCCACTTGCTTATGATGCACAACCACAAAAATCCTCTCAAGCCTTTTTAAATCGGATCCCATGCCACCATACTGAAATAAAATCGCAAGCCTGTAGTGTGGCCTAAGAAGCAATTAGAGTGATGGGAACACCCCATGGATCTATCAGTTGTTGACTATCGGAATTATTTATGAGCATTACCATGTTCATAATTTTGGAGGGAGAATATTCCAAAACCTGCAAGGAGGTGTTTCATTACCATTTCGCACTGACCTAACTGAAATACCACTGCCTACGTTTGCTGCTTACTTGAATGCTGAGCTGGAAGTAACCAGCTTCCTTCTAAGAATATAGCAATCCCGCATGAATCCAGGTGTCACTACCCAGACTGAAATTAAAGATCAGGTGACTAATTGCAGTGGATACTGGTGGGCCAGTCAAAGCCGATGCATGTCAAGCTACCGTGACTCACAGGACTTTACCAGAAACGACTCCAGGTTGTCACCAACAAGACTCAGACTCTTACAAACCGTGGAAATAACCATATTCTAGACTAATGAATTTCCCATTTCCATAATACAGTTGTACTAAGCGTACCTTGTGCTCTTTGTAATCTAACTTCAGTTGAATTACTTTTTACAATCTGCTCAAAATGTGTTTATGACAGAGAATCATTATAGGAATAATTTCTTTTCCTCTTCAGCTTGCCTTTTTTTTCTCCTTCTTTTCCTCTGCCCCTACTTTGAAATGTACTTCCCTCTGTTAAATATGTCAGATGGGTTGAACAACCCAAATTTCTTTACTGTTCATTGTATCATCTCCTCAATCTCTTTCCTTTGCCCATCCTTTTATCAAGAAAAGTAACTTACTGGGGCACCTGGGTGGCTCAATCATTAAGCGTCTGCCTTCGGCTCAGGTCATGATCTTAGGGTCCTGGGATCGAGCCCCACGTCGGGCTCCCTGCTCCGCAAGGGGACTGCTTCTCCCTCTCCCACTCCCCCTGCTTGTTTGTCCTCTCTCGATGTGTCTTTCTCTGTCGAATAAATAAATAAAATCTTAAAAAAAAAAAGTAACTTCTTTTTCTTCAAAAGTTTCCCAAGTGGTTGACATACAGGGGTTAAAGTTTTAAGGACTTGGCCTTAAATTTCCTTAAATTACCTTGCCTGGAACTAGTTGCTGAAGATTTTCTATAACAACCTTCCTAGGCACCTGGCATAGAGAAACATCAACCGTGAGGGTTGCTACTCACAAGGACATAAAATATACAATGTGAAAAATGTGCTCAAGCATTTCTTTAATTTTTAATAACATTTAAAAATAGTTAAAGGCACATAAGAAATTGCAAAAATAATGCAGATAGTTCCTGTGCACCAGCTTCCCCCAGTAAAACATCACGTATGTTCGTAACAGGTTCCGCAAACCAGGACATTGACATACGTACAGTAACTATTTATTATACGGACTCTATTGGCTTGACGATTTTTAAGTGTTTGGAGCTTCAAAAAACGTATGTTTCAAGGACAAGCTTTTCAAGTGGGGGTGATTTTTTTCACCCAGGGACATTTGGCAGACGTCCAGAGATTTTTTTTTTTTTTTAAGATTTTTTATTTATTTATTTGACAGAGAGAGACACAGCGAGAGAGGGAACACAAGCAGGGGGAGTGGGAGAGGGAGAAGCAGGCCTCCTGCAGAGCAGGGAGCCCGATGTGGGACTCGATCCCAGGACCCTGGGATCATGACCTGAGCCGAAGGCAGACGCTTAACGACTGAGCCACCCAGGAGCCCCCAGAGATGTTTTTGGTAGTCACAACTGGGGGATAAAGTGGTGATGGTCGCATCTACTGAGCAGAGGCTAAATATGCTTCTAAACATCCTGCCGTACATAGGACAGCCCTACAGCAAAGGACTACCTAGCCCAGAATGTCAGTAGTACCAAGATTGGGAAACCCTACTTTAGAGGAATATAGATCTCATAGCAAATGCTTCTCACTTTATCTTCTCAGCATAATTTATTTTTTAAAAAAGATTTTATTTATTTATTTATTTGAGACGGAGAGAGAAAGCACACATGACCGGAGGGGGGCGGCGGAGCAGAAGGAGAGGGAGAAGAGACTCCCCGCTGAGCAGGGAGCCCAATGTGGGGCTCTATCCCAGGACCCTGAGATCACGACCAGAGCTGAAGGCAGACGCTTAACAATTGGACCACCCAAGTGCCCCTTCTCATCATGATTTAGAGGGGAGAATTCAAACTCAAATATCTATAGGGCAGCCGGGTAATGGCCAAGAAGAGTACGGTGGGCCAGGGGAGATTGCAGAGAACCGGGGAGTACATGCCTTGTCCAAAAGAAGCAGCTACTCCCAGCTCATGTGGGAGTTTGCCATGTGAAAGCAGAGACCAGCTTCGTTGGTCATCAGATTTTTTTCTTAGAAGGCAAACATTTGGGTTTTGAAATATAGGTTCCTAATTTGAATTTTCAAGAAACAAATCCAGAGAACCACTATGTTGGTGAGGATGCTGGGGGCAATATTACTTCCAGGGCATGATAAGGTTGAGGTTGAGGTTGAGTTTGAGGTTGAGGTTGAAGTCAAGCTCGGTTAAGGTTCGAGGTCACTGGTTATGTGTATGCTTTGTCAAAGTAGCCTGTCTCAGCCTCAGTTTCTCTGAGATTATAGTATATACTTCATAGGATTATTTTGAGAACTACATAAAATAAAGTGTGTGAAGAGCTTAGTAGTCTGCTTTGGATGAAATAAGTATTTAATGGTTGTGCCATAATAGGACAAAGAGGTCAGATTTATTTTCCCAGCATTTTCTTCCCCACTCCTTGCTAATGAGTTACTGACACCTTGCACCAGGCTGAGCCCTTCCCAGGGAGGAGCAGCTCATAACTTGTAACTACAACAAAAACTACCATTTGTGTAGCTCTTTATTGACTGTACCATGAATATGGCTCCTTCCTTCAGAACAGAATCTCCTGATGCTCATTTAGACAAACATCCCATCCTTCTTCGACTTTGTTGTAAGGTACATTTGACTCAGGGCAAGCATCACTAATTTAACCGTTTTGATTGAATTGGACAGAAGTGTAAGTGACTAGACTATGTCAAAACTCTGCTGAATTCATAGGTGTATTCACTTACAATGAATGTGCAGGCCTATTTCACCAGTGGATCCCTCGGTTCACTTGCTACTTTCCCCAAGCATTTGCATCTATTTTTGCTTTACTCCAGAGGTGAACTGTCTGTGCTCCCCTGGGGGATTCCAACTTAACTCAATATTCCCTGGGCTTATATTTTGTTGACTCAAGTGTGGCAGTTGCTATCATTAGCCACATCCACTCTGCTCTATTTTCCACAAGTAAGACTTAGAAACATAGGATTATTGCCTATCACCCAGACCCTGAGGGAATTCCTGACCCACATTGTCTTGGAATAACCAGGATCTGGGAATTGGGGGCAATTTTAGAGCCAAAGTTATAATCTGGGCCAAATGCTGCCAATGAGCTTGGGCAATCCATGTAGATTCTTTACTTTAAAATTTTCTTCAAATGTTGAATTGGACTTTTTCTTTGGTAAATAACTAGACACCTAGAATAAAGTAAGTTTTCTTAAAGTGCCTGGGTGGGCAGAGTGGTGATCATTGAGAAATAATATGCTCACAAGTAGGGCACATGTGTTATTTACAAGGGATACATAGTTTAAAGCAACTGGATGAAAAAAAATAGCTCCCCATATTTCTTAATCCTTCATCATAGGATCATTCTCACTTTAGGTGAACTTGGAGAGTGTACTGATAAGGATAGGCTGAGTAAGGCATGGTATGGTAACAAAGAATCAACAATCTAGGTGACTTAAAAACAATGAGGATCTATTTCTCTCATGCTTCATGCCCAAGAACATTGGTAGGGAGGGGAAGTGCTTTTTCTTATCATACCTGAGGGGCCCTGGTACCACCATCTGATGACAGTATCATCTTCATACCAGGCTTCAGGGTTCATGGTGGCAGAGGAAGAACATCTGGAGAATCACACACTGCCTTTTAAAGGCTTCCCACTCAGAAGTGACACATTTTGACTCCCCTTTTGTTGACCAAAGCAATCACATGGTACATGTGACATCTAGAAAAAGAGGAGAGCTAGAAACCTTGGTGAGCTCTAGTACTGTCTACTATAGTAGATCTCAATATAGTAGATCTCTATTAGAGATCTTTTTTCCAATATAGTAGATCTCAATGACATGAAATGCCCTACGTATCATGGATGGAAGAGAAAATAAGAAGCAAAGAGAAAGCTCTTCCAAAACTATATATACACATACACATATATAAAAATTTATAAACATATTTACATGTCATATATATATATACACATATATATGTTAAATCTGACATATATATATATATATGTATATATATAGTGTTCCATGAGTCAATAAGTTTGGGAAATGGTCTGTAATCTATCACTCAAAGATTTACAGTGCACATTGCTTATTTACTCTGAAAAGTAAGGCAGCAAATAAATTTAACCTCTTTAATGCTGTTTTTTTAAGGCAGCTTTAAGGTATAATTTGTGTAATATAACATTCACCGATTTTAAACAAATAATTCAGTGATTTTTTAATAGATTTGCAAAGTTGTACAGTGCCCATCACAACCAACTTTTAGAGCATTTCTGTCACCCCAAAATGTCCCTTTTGCCTGTTTGCAATTAGTCAATCCCTTCTCCCACCCATAAGGGCAGACAACCAATAATCGGCTTATGTCTCTCTAAATTTGCCTCCTCTGGACATTTAATATAAATTATACAATATGTAGTCTTTTTTTGTGTGTTTGGTTTATTTCACTGAGCATAACAAGATTCATAAACATTCCTTCATGTATCAGTAGTTCCTTCCCTTTATCTCTGAATCGTATTTAACTGTATAAATATTTTCTTTATCTGATCATCAATAATGAAGTTTCTACTTTCCCCACATCCTTGCCAAAAATTGGTATTGTCTGTCTTTTAATTATTATCACCCTGATTGATGAGAGGTAGTAGTAACTCACTGTAATTTTAATTTGCTTTTTCCAGAAAACTAATGGTATTGATCAACTTTTCATATGCCTGTTAGTGATTCATATATTTCTTTAGTGAAATGCCTATATATAAGGATTGACATTATTTCTTTAAATATTTAATAGGATTCACCAGCAAAACTTTTTGTACCTGAAATCTCTTTGTGTAAAAAATTTTAATTACTAATTTAATTTCTTCATAAGTCTATTCAGTTTTTCTGTTTCAAATGGAAATAGCTTTGGGAATTTGTGTCCATCTAGAAATTTATTTCTTGTCCATTTCATATAAGTTGTCTAATTTTTTAGCATAAGTTTTAATAGCATATCCTATAATCTTTTTAACTTTCATAGGGTTGATAGGGATGTCTCTGTTATTATTCCTGATTTTTGATGATTTGTGTTTTTCTTGCTTTCCTTGTTTAGTTTAATAAAAACTTGTCAATTTTATTAATCTTTTCAGAAAACAAATTTCTTTTTCCTATTTTTGTTTTCATTTTCTATCTAATTGATTCTTAATTTAAGCTCTATTTCTTCTTCCTTCTATTGATTTTGACTTTGGGATGAGAGTCTTTTTCTAGTTTTTTTATAATGTAAGTTTAGGTACTGATTTGTAATCTTTCTTCATTTCTAATATAGGCATATTTGAATATATTATGTTTTCATTTTAATGCATTAAAACATTTTATAATTTTCTTTCTGATTTATTCTTTGAGCCATAATTTTTTTAAAAGTGTGTGTTTAATTTCCAAATATTTGTGGGTTCCTCAAATGTCTTTCTGTTGCTAACTTTTATTTGAAGTCCATTGTGGTCAGAGAATATATTTTGTGTGATTTCAATTCATTTAAATTATTGAGACTTGTTTTATGCTTAGCATATAGTCTACTTTGATGAATGTTTCAAGGTGGAACTTAAATACAATGCGTATTTTACCATAAGTGGATGTGGTGTTCAATAGATATCAATTAGGTCAAGTTAGCTGATAGTGTTGCTCAATTCTTGTGTACTCTTAATGATTTTTGGTCTAGTTGTTCAAGACCAACTCATAGTATACTGTTACTGAGAGTATAGTAATGAAATCTCCAACTGCTACTATTGAAATTGTCTATCTCTTTTTAGTTATGTTTGGTTTACTCCGAGACTCTTTAGTTAGGTCTATAAATGTTTATAATTTTTACATCTTCTTGATGAATTGACCATACTGATCATTAGGAAATGCCCTTCTTTTTCACAAGTAATTATGTTAATCTTAAGGTGTATTTTCTCTGACACTGTATTTTGTCTAGAATTGTCATTCTAACTCTCTTATGGATACAATTTGCATGATATATTTTTTCCAACCTCTTACTTTCAATCTGTTTGTGTCTTTGAACTTCAAGTGTGTGTCTTTAAGACATACAGTTTGATCTTGGGGCTAATCCAGTGTGACAATGTCTGACTTTTTATTGGAGTGTTTAACCCATTTACACTTAATGTAATTATTGGTATGGTTGAATTTACTTCTGACATTTGTTATTTGTTTTCTGTAAGTGTCTTATATGTGATAAGTAATTTTTTCTCTTGCTACTTTTGAAATTCTCTTTGTCTTTAAACTTACTATGATATGTCCATGTACGGAGCTCTGTGCTTACCCTATATTTGCAGTTTGTTGAGCTTCTTGGGTGGGTACATTAATGTTATTCATCAAATCGAGGATTTTTTTTTTAATAGACTTCATTTTTAGGGCAGTTTTAGGTTCACAGAAAATTTGAATAGAAAGTACAGAGTTCCTATATATCCTTTCCCCTTATACACTCTCAGTATCCCATCCCATAGTGGTACATTTGCTGCAACTAATGCACCTACATGCCGTGTCATTATCACCTAAATTCCATAGTTTACATGAGTGTTTACTCATGGTGTTACACATTTTAAGTCTTTTTAAAAAAGAATTACCCATTTATTTTAGAGAGAGAGCGAGAAAGCACAAGGGGCAGGGGCAGAAGGAGAAGGAGAGAGAATCTCAAGCAGACTCTATGCTGAGCATGGAAGTCGATGAAGGGCTCAATCTCACAATCCTGAGATCTTGACCTGAGCCAACACCAAGAGTCACACTTAACCAACTGTGCCACCCAGGTGCCCCGCATTTTAAGGCTTTTGGCAAGTATAAAATGACATGTATTCACTATAATATCATATAGAGAATTTCACTGCTTTAAAAATCCTGTATGCTCTGACTATTCATCAAATTTGGAAAGTTTTTACCCATAATTTCTTTAATTTTTTTCTGCTGTTTCTTACTAATTTCTCATTCTGAGATTTCCATTTAATATATGTTGATATGCTTTATGGTGTCCCTTAGGTCTCTGAGGCTTTGTTAATTTTTCTTCATTCTTTGTTCTTTGGATTAAATAATTTCTATTGATCTATCTTTTATTTCACTGATTCTATTATTTCCCAGACAAATCTGCTAAATTTTTCATTTCAGTTATTGCAACTTTTCAAAAACTGAATTTTCATTTGTGTTCTCCCTACCCCTTCTCCATATATTCATATGCCTCAAAAATATATATTATACATGTATCAATGTTTGTGTTTAATATGTATAATGTATATATGTTTCTTTCAGGAATACTTTTTTCCTTTTTTTGATACTTTCTCTTTGATAAGTCCTTGTTGTCATACTTTCCTATAATTGTGTGTTAAGGTTAACATCTGGGTCTCCTCAGAGAGTCTTTATTAACCACTAATAAAAGTGAATGGAATGGGCATCAAGGAAAAGAAATGCTAGTTTTAAACATTTTCCTGAATTCTTTCTGATGATGAGTGTTTGCAGCCTACTCATTTCCATGTACTTTTATAGGGACTCCTTCCCACTTACCAGTCACACTCTTCTGTACCCCAGGGTCTTCCACAGAGCCTCTTCCCCTAATCCTCCTTTTAACACTCAGGAGAATTCCAGAGCTTTGGAACTGTTAGGAAATTTGGCTGGCTCTCAGTGGGTCCTTTGATTTCTCTTTTTCCCCCATGGGTCCCCAGTTCACTCACCTTTTAGTTACTTAGCAGAAATGAATTCATTTCTTTCCCCAGGTTCACTGTGGAGTTGAATGTAAGACTTTCAAGCCTTACAAAGTCACTGGTACCATGCTGAAATCAATATTAATCATATATGGCTTGATACTATAATTGAATAGTTTTTACACAGATGATATTAACTGATAAAATATGGCATCCTCATGAGAAAACATTACCTTGAAATATTAGCGTTATGATATGTTAATTTCTTTGGAGGATATGACTACAGATATATGAGCAGAGGTAAATTTTCCAGCACTTCGGCTGACAAATTCCATGTCAACATAACTCTCAAGAATTTGTATTACTACTTGCGATGACTTATATGATGATGTATAACAACTTAAGGGGTTTTAAAATGCAGTATTTTGACTAATGTGGTTTGGTAAATAGCATTTGTGATTAGTTCCTTTTCTTTTTCTCCCCCCAATTTCTGTAATACTGACAAAAGCCTGTAATAATAATAAAAATCACCTCTCCAAATGGAAAATTCCCCACTCCATCACCAACAGTTCCTGGGAAGGCTCCAAGTTCTGTGCAGAATAGAGATCTGGGAGCCCTGCAAAGTCAGATACACACTGTACTCATTGTCACATTAACGCCTCTCATTTCTATCTGGGTGTTTGGCCTCAGATTCTAGTTTCTAAGAAGTTTTGCCATGGTGATTCATTCTACATAAACCATATGACATCGAGAGAGGCCCTGAGCCCTGTGTGCTGTCTCTGAGGAAAGACTTAGGCGAGTCTGTCATTCTGATGCCCTTAAACACAGAAGTGTGAACCTGTCCCTAGAGAGCTTGGGTCAGGAATGCTGCCTACAGTTCTTAGAATTTGGCATAGTTTCATAGATTCTGTCACTTTGAGAGACAACTGAAGCAGAAATGGTGGCCATTTGTAGTCATTTCATTTGCCCCGATGAAAAAAGTCCCAGAATCCCCTCCCTCCCCCCACCCCGCTCCAGAATGGTGCGTTCGTTACAACTGATGAACTTACATTGACACCTCATTATTATTATGTCCAAAGTTTACATTAAGGTTTGCTCTTAGTGTACTTTCTCTGGATTTGGACAAACGTCTAATGGTACGAATCCATCATTACCATATCATACAGAATCATTTCACTGCCTTAAAAATCTGTGCTCTGCCTATTCATCCCTCCCGTCCTCAACCCCTGGCAACCACAGATCCTTTTACCCTCTCCATAATTTTGCCTTTTCCAGAATGTCATATAGCTGGACAACATACAGGTCATAACTTTTACAGACTGGCTTCTTTCACTTAGTACTATGTATTTTAATTTCCTTCACGTCTACTTATGGCTCAATAGCTCATTTCTTTGTAGTGCTGAATAATATTCCACTGTTTGGATGTAGCACAATTTTTTTTTAATCTATTCACCTACCAAAGGATATCTTAAGGTTGCTCCCAAATTTTGGCAATTATGAACTCAATTGCTATAAATTGAGAATTGAGAATTGAGAATTAGAGTGGCCTCTTGGGATTTCCCTTGCTACCTACCATCTCTTCTCAAAGGAGGTCAGCGTCCATTTCCTACTCGTCTGGTGCCCCATGTCATTTGAAAGCCATTAATTCTCTACTAAGACTTCTCTCATAGAAATCTCTCCTCTTTTTCTGTTTCTCTGCTTTAGCCTGGCCCCCTGTTGTCCTCCTCAGACAACTAGAATCTTCTCAAGAGCAGTGCTGCCCAAGTAGAATGGGGCCACCTTTTATAGTCAATACAAAGTTGTCTCTAGACAATAAACGCATGTTTACTACCTTGGGGAAGTAGAGTCTCCCAGCCCCTCCATTCTGATCTGGCACATTGAAGGTGATCGACACAAAGTATAACAGAGCTCACTCATAAATTATTTGCAAAGGAGATTTCCTACTGGGGCCCTTGAATACTTCACATGTGTTTGGCTCTAACACTGCCGTTCCCATTCCTTAATCTCAAGTGGAACAACGAACTTGGTTAATCTGTTTTAAGGAGAAGCATCTGGAGGCTTGCTAATAAAACTTCAATTTGATGGAGGAAAAAGACTTTCAATCAAGCCCTGCTTACATGGGCCATTTAGAGCTGCTCCTTGTTGTTTGCCTTTGTCCCAAAGCTCTGTCTGTTTGACAAGAGTGGTGAGCAGATCTCCTTCCTGAGGGCTCAAGTTTGGGACACAGTACTTTTGACTACTGGTAGTAAGTGAAACTCCCAATCTCGGCAAAACGTTCCTCTTTCCCATCGCCTCCCATCCTCTTGGACCCTTCCCCATCACCCTTCATCTCCTTTACCTTACACTTCCCATCCTCTGTTGGGCTCTGGCCAGATGTTCAGGCCCTTGGTGTGATGGTAAATAGCGAACACCGTTGATCTGGGCAGCCAGATGCTCCAGGGGCATCTTCTGGAGAGCCTCCCCGTCACTACACTTTTGACATATACCAGCTGAAGAGGCATGGCAGTGCCAGAAAGCATGACAGCTGGCCTGCCTGACAGATTGGCAGCACGTATACCGACCTCGGGGACTGCATTTAGGAGCTCACATTTCCTCTCCAGGAACAAGGCTATATGAGGAAGAGTGGGCGTTAGGCAACCAGAGATTTTCCCCTCACCAAAATTGTCTCTTTGCTTTAAAGAAAAGTTTCTTCATTCTTATGTTTGATAGCATTGACCGATTATTGACATGAGGAAAAGAAAGCTTGAATTTGTTTAATTAAGACACTTCATTTTCTGAGTAGTTTTAGGTTCACAGCAAAATTGAGAGGAAAGTACAAAGATTTCCCATGAACTCCTTGTGCTCCCACAGGAATGATCTTCTCCATTATCAACCTCCCTCCCCCCGCCCCACTCCAGAATGGTGCATTCGTTACAACTGATGAACTTACATTGACACCTCATTATTATTATGTCCAAAGTTTACATTAAGGTTTGCTCTTCGTGTACTTTCTCTGGATTTGGACAAATGTCTAATGGTACGAATCCATCATTACCATATCATACAGAATCATTTCACTGCCTTAAAAATCTGTGCTCTACCTATTCATCCCTCCCGTCCTCAACCCCTGGCAACCACAGATCCTTTTACCCTCTCCATAATTTTGCCTTTTCCAGAATGTCATATAGCTGGACAACATACAGGTCATAACTTTTACAGACTGGCTTCTTTCACTTAGTACTATGTATTTTAGTTTCCTTCATGTCTACTTATGGCTCAATAGCTCATTTCTTTGTAGTGCTGAATAATATTCCACTGTTTGGATGTAGCACAATTTTTTTTTAATCTATTCACCTACTGAAGGATATCTTAAGGTTGCTTCCAAATTTTGGCAATTATGAACTCAATTGCTATAAATATTGTTCGCAGGTTTTTTTGTAGATAGAAATTTTCAACTCATTTGGCAAATAGCAAGGATTGTTTTTGCTGGTTCATATGGTAAAAGTATATAATAGCTTCTGTCATCCTCAACCATCCTGTTGCCCATTTAGTTCATGCTCTTAAAGTCTGGCTGATTTTTCACAGTATTGCTGGGCCATTTTAATGAAACATGTCTGAATTAGAAGCTACCTCTTTCTGGCAAAAAATATGGCAGTCTTTTATTATTTTCTTAAGTGATAGCTACACAAAATGAGAAAAATGAGGCCATTTAAAACATTTTAATTCAAATAAACTCTTTTTAGCATTCTTGTGAAATGGATGTGATATGTGATTCCCAATAGGCCTTTTGTATGATACAGACTGATTTTGGCTGAGTCAGGAAGAGTGTCACTGAAGGTCTCATAACAAGAGTATACAACATATTGCTACATCATTTCTAAAGCGTATCTATTGATGGAATGAAGACTGAGGCAAACCAACAATTTCTCTTGGGGATAAGCTATTGATAGGATTGAAGTTTTCTAGCTTTCTTCCTCAAAAGGGACGAGGATGGGGAGAGTAGTGCATATTCACCCTATTGTTCAGTGGTGTGTTGGGAGCAGTGGGGTTTAGTGATGGCAAGATCACAGGTCTTAAAACCAATAAGACACAGAGTTTGTTTGAATTCCGGCTTTGCTACACCTTAATTGTGAAACCTTGGAAAAAGTACTTCTTTTTTTTTTTTTTTTTTAAGATTTTATTTATTTGACAGAGCACAAGCAGAGGGAGAGAGAGGGAGAAGCAGGTTCCCCACCGAGCAAGGAGCCCGATATGGGACTCGATCCCAGGACGCTGGGATCATGACCTGGGCCGAAGGCAGCCGCTTAACCAACCGAGCCACCCAGGCGTCCCGGAAAAAGTACTTCTTTGAGTTTAATAACTTCTTAGTGTTTAAGTTTTCCCTTCAGCAAATGGGTTTAATAATACCTACTCTACAGGTTTATCGGGAAAATTTATCTGAGGTCATTAATGTAGAATGCTTGACACGTAGTAAGTGTTCAGTGTTAGTTAACTTGGATGAGGCATCGAAATTCATTGAGACCTTTGTGACTCAAACAGGTCATTCTAAGATAAAGCAGGCACGAAACAGCATATTCTAGGTTTTGACTTTAGATTTTCATTTCTGGGTTTAAGCATTCCATTTTTTACCCTAACTTTTCCAAAATTAAATATAACTAATACATGATCAGCAAAATGGAATTGCTATCCATAACCAACCATTTGCCGACAGATTTTTTTTTCCTGTATCCTAAATGTGTAAAATGAAAGGAGAGGCAAAAGGAGGTAAAAATTTTACAACCTGAAGGAATTACTGGATCTGTTTCATGCTGATTTGAAACACTTGAACTTGAATAAATGAGTAAATGCAAGCATACACACATACACACCCAGGCCTGAGAGTGAATAGTTGCTTTGAGATTTACATTACCTAAAAATTTTTGTGCTGCACATAAAATTAAGCGTTGGAACCACAATATTTTAGTTTTAGCACAAATGCTCCATATGATGTCATTGTCCCACACCATCACCCAATCCCAGAGTAACCCACGTAGAAGTGATTTTATGTCTTCTCTCTCTAAATCTGTTAGCATTAACATAAATGTCACAACTCTAAATGTAGCCTCAGAATTAGTGTCAAGATTGCATTCCAGCTGCTAGTGTAGAAGGCTACGAAGGCTCTTGCTCTCTGGGCCTCAAAAGAAATTTTGCTTTCAGAAGGCAAGGCAGGAAGCTTGCAAAGAGCTCCATACTCATATGTTCACTGTAAAGAAACGTGATGGTTACCAAACAGGTCTGCGATTGCTGAAGAGTTGCTAACTATGTCTGAATCTCCCCTGAGAAACACACACACACACACACACACACAGTCCAAGTTGGTTTCCAACCCTTCTAGTTATGAAATTCTCGCATTTTCTTTTTTACTTCTCATTCTTCAATTCTGTATTTCGCTGCGCAATTTTTTTCACATTTTAGTATCTCTGAAAAAGGTACATCGTATTGATAACATGTCAAAATTTAGTCTGTAGTATTTTTTAGCATTTAAAATAATACCATTTTTAGCACATAAGATAATAGGGCGTCTTAACATCGAAGTTATCTTAGATTTAACAAATATAGTAATTCAGATATTTTTATTATTCAGCTATCAATGATTCAGATAATGGTGAAAAGGATCCCATTTGGGTTTTTCCTGAAGTTTCTCAAGATCCAATTTCTCAACATGGGCCAAAGACTTCAATGTTGAACGTTGTAGTTGGTTTCTTTAGAAAACATTATGATTTCACAAGATAAAGAATCTTTATGGGGCACCTGGGTGGCTCAGTCATTAAGCGTCTGCCTTTGGCTCAGGTCATGACCCCAGGATCCCTGGATCGAGCCCCACATCGGGCTCTCTGCTCTGCAAGAAGCCTGCTTCTCCCTCTCCCACCCCCCATGCTTGTGTTCCCTCTCTCGCTGTGTGTCTCTCTGTCAAATAAATAAATAAAATCTTAAAAAAAAAAAAGAATCTTTATGATGTCAGATGGGAGATTTATGAAAGACTTTGGTCTCACAAGCACATATTCAGTTGTCTTTCATGACTGTAGATGGCATTTTGTCTGGCTCTGTTATGCGAGTTTCTATCGCCTGTGTCCTACCTGTGTGCATAAATTATCCAGGCTTCCCTTAAAAACAGTAATAATATGAAAGCCCTTCTTCCTGTCAAGCTCATTACCTGCCTTATCTCATTCCTTCCTTTAGCAGCCTTGGAAAGTACATCTTACTGCTACCAGTTTAGAGATACCTCCCCATCCCTCAAGGATGAGGGAAGTTAAACACACAGTCACATGTAATGTGTTGGATTAATGGAATTGGGTTGGAATCATGTCTGTCTGCCTCCCAAACTCTTACTTGCTTTGCTCCACTGGTCTGTGTTTTTTCCCCAGCTTTAATTTTGACACCTGCATCCTTGGGGTCTGGAGGCAAATGCCTTTATTCAAACTGAGCCACTGATGGTGGGGTAACCAGTTTATTGCATTGATCTCCCTGCCATATATCTCAGCTGTCAACTATTCCTTCAAAGGTGTCACCGAGGGGCGCCTGGGTGACTCAATCGGTTAAGCTTCTGATTTCAGCTCAGGTCTTGATTTTGGGGTCCTGGGATCGAGCCCTACATTGGGCTCTGCATTCATGGGGGAGTCTGCTTATCTGGCTCCCTCTGCCTCTGCTCCCCCCCCCCGCCCCGCTTGTGCTCTCTCTCTCAAATAAATAAATAAACTCTTTTAAAAAAGGTGTTACACAGCATTCCACTTACCCTGCCTCTGTGCATTTCATTCTGCCAGCCCTTTTTTGCATCCCAGCAGCCTAACTGGGTATTTGTTGAGTCCCTGTGCTGTGATCTGCCCTGTGCTGGGTGCACATTCAACTTTTGAAGCTTATATCCCAAGGATGAGAAATGGGTAGGCTCTCTGTTTTCCTTCTTACCTCTGAGTTCTCAGGAACATTCATTTACTCAAAAAAATATATTCAACATTTCCTGGATACCTGCTTTGTTTTAGACTGCAGGAGCAGCAACAAATCAGTGGTGGTCTCAGTTTTTCCAGAGCTCTGAGGCTGGTGCAGAAGAGAGGTGAACAGGCAACGAGATTTCCAGTGTGATCATAGTGGAAGGTACCCAGGTGGCTCAGAATAGAAGCATGTTGACCAGATTGGGAAATTGTAGAGGAAAGACCAGAGAAGATGATGGTTAGCTCACGGCTGCCAGAGTTAGCAGTGAGACTCATGCATGAGCTCTGATCCAGAAAGTTCTTCCCACTGGAAAGCTTGTATTACTGTTCTGATCTGGAGTTGCCACAAGGGCTCTGATGAGTAGTCTCAGGCTCTTTGCATTATCTGTAGCCCCAAATCTGAAGCCATAGTAGGATTGGCATGGCTGCCTTGACTCATTTTTGGCTGGATGTAGATTGTGTTACTATTTTGACTTCATGTTGGATCATCCAGTCTCTCAAAGAAAGTGAACTCCTTCTTTAAATAGCTTCATCCTTGTGAATGTTCATGCCAATGAACTGGAATAGAAGCAGTCTGTGAACAAGTGCAGACTTATAGCCCAAAGGGGGATCTATGCTTTTACAGACTCTTTGGCTGGATCAATCAACATAATGTACAGTTTTCTCTATACATGAAGAAGTCATCATTTCTAGGCTAAAATCCATTCAAACTTTTATACAATTTTTAGGCAAAACTTTTGGTTCTTATTTCAAAAAAATCTATGTTTGACTTTGGAGAAACTCGGGTCATTTGTTACGGATTCTTCTCACTTTTTAAAAGCTTATCTAAAAATCCTATTTTATATACAAAAAAAATCTGGAGACTAGACAGTCTTTTTAAACCAACAGAGTTACGTGCCAGAGTATGTAAGTAGGGACCACAAGTGTATGGTTGGTTCAAATTCAGAAACGATAAGGACTTGGGCTTATAATTGTGTAATGTGGACACTGGCCAGTCAACTCTGGCCAAGCCACGTAATGACTGAGGGAAAGTTTTATATTGACTATTCTTTTGACTGCCTTAAGTTGCCGATTGGCCATGCTCTTCCTGGATAGAATAAGCTACAAGATCTTGATGTATCTTAGGCCGCATTAATGTGAAACTCTTACTAAATATCCCTTTTCTCTGTGTTAGTTAATCCACAACTGAAGAAATGATGTCCACGTGCTTGAGAAGGATATTAGAAAACTGGAAGAAATACCCAGAGGAGAATTGGAGTTTTGAGGGACTATTAGATATAGTCAAAGCAACTGGGGTGTTTAACTTGGTAAAATAGCGATGCTTGCCAAAACTGAGTTGGGTGTTAAGTGAAAAAAAGAGAATAGGAGTAAAGTCACACATTAGTATAGTGTGTGTGTGTGTGTGTGTGTGTGTGAAACGGAGAGATCGGGGGATATTTGCTACTATATGTCCATTATGTAAGCCACCCATCCATAACTTATGTTATCCCACTTGATCCTTATTGACAACCTCACACGGTATGTTTTATTGTCCACATTTTGTAGATGAAGTAACTGATGACCAGAGAGTTTGAGTCAATGTGTTCAGGCTTGCTCAGGTAAATTCTGGACGTGGAAATATGTTCATTGAAACTTCATGCTCTTTCTACAATACCAGCTTGAAATCCCACAGCAATGTGTACAATAAAGATTTTTTTTTAAAAAGTGATTTGTTGGGTGCCTGAGTTGCTCAGTTGGTTAAGCGACTGCCTTCGGCTCAGGTCATGATCCTGGAGTCCCGGGATCGAGTCCCGCATCGGGCTCCCTGCTCAGCGGGGAGTCTGCTTCTCCCTCTGACCCTCCCCCCTCTCATGTGCTCTCTCTCATTCTCTCTCTCTCTCAGATAAATAAATAAAATCTTTAAGAAAAAAAGTGAGTTGTTAAAACTAAAAAAAAAGGAAGTAATATTTTTGAAAGGGTAACAAAAAGGGTGAACAAAATTTAGTGGCTGCCTAGAAAAAAAACAAAAAACCAAAAAACTTAATCCCTTTCTGGTGGATTTGTCCATGATAAGCCTGAATGAAGAAGATTCAGTGGGTAGATATGGGTGACATTCAAGAGCCACAAGATTCCATTGTTTCATTCTTTTGTGGGTAAATTCCCTGGAAAGCAGCAAAACACACAGGATACACTTTTTGATCCATGACTTTCCATTGTCATGCCTGGTCCTTTAATTTCAGTGAGACCACAGTGTTCCTTTGAAAGGCATCCTTATTGGGACACCTGGGTGACTCAGTCGGTTAAGTGTCTGCCTTTGGTTCAGGTCATGATCCCAGGGTCCTGGGATGGAGCCCTGCATCCTTGCTCAGCGGGGAGCCTGCTTCTCCCTCTCCCTCTGCTGCTCCCCCTGCTTGTGCTCTCTGTCCATCTCTCTCTGACAAACCAATCAATCAATCAATAAAAAGAAATCTTGAAAGAAAGAAGTCCTTATTAAGTAATTTTGGGCTGATTTACAAAAGGCTAAGATCTTTAATCAATTAAAAAAATTATGTTGAAATCTTTTTTTTTTTTTTTCTGATATTCATGCTTTATAAACCTTTAATCCCACTGGCCTAGGTTCTTAAGTCAAACTTAGATGATGTGGATAATCTTAATTCAGGGAACCCATTTTCCTAGGTTTGACTCAAATTTCCTTTTTTATTTAGTTAATCATTACAACAATGGAAATATGACTTTCTAATATGTACTTTTTGCCTGAAGTTTAACTGATTCCAGGTTAGTTAAGTGTGGAATGGGAAGTGATAAATGTGATGACCCAGGCTCCGCTCACTGGCAGAAAAATTCTTGAACAGAAAGGTTGGCAGTTAACAGAGCTCCATTTAAAAATACTTAACACAGTGGCAGTTCAGAGTAAATTTGGACCTATGGTCACTCAGCCCTTCCACTAACTGGTTCTATAGCTGTGGGCATTGTGTCCCTCACTTAGGACCAGCTTCCACAGTTTTCCTTTATTCCTGCAAAATGAAGGAAGTCAAAACCAAAGAACATCAGGTCTGCTTCCTACTAGAACATTCTATAGAGTTATGAAACATACTTGAATTTTTAGATAAATACATTTTCAGATTTAGTATTAAGGTTTCCTCTCTTTATAAATTCCTTGTATTTTCTGGGGCACCTGCGTGGCTCAGTCAGTTAAAAGACCAACTTTTGATTTTGGCTCAGGTCATGATTTCAGGAACATGGGATCAAGCCCCACAATGGGAGGGGGAGTCTGTGCTCATCAGGGAGTCTGCTTGTCCCTCTCCTTCCCCCCACTTGCACTCTCTCTCTCTCTCTAAAATAAAAAAATAAATCTTTTAAAAAAACCCATAAATTCCTTGTATTTTTCTGGAGACAAAAAATGGTGAAAAAGCAGGGACAAATATAAGAAAGGTTAATAAAAATTTGAAAGGAGGGAAGAAAAGGGGCAGAATAGGGGCTGCATAGGAATGGAAAATGTTCAGCGTGTGGGATGGGGAGCAGAGTCCAGGGAAGTGATTAGGGAACCTAAATTGCTGACCAGAGCAAAGGATTCAAAGTTCTTTTTTTTTTTAAGATTTTATTTGGGGCACCTGGGGCTCAATCAGTTAAGCGTCTGCCTTCTTCAGCTCAGGTCATGATCCCAGGGTCCTGGGATCGAGCCCCGTGTTGGGCTCCCTGCTCAACGGGGAGCCTGCTTCTCTCTCTCCTCCTGCTTGTCCTCATTCTCTTTCTCTCTCTCTCTGCCAAATAAATAAATAAATCTTTAAAAATATATTTTATTTGTTTATTTGAGAGTGAGAGTGAACTGAGCTGAAGAAGGCAGACGTTTAACAGACTGAGCCACCCAGGTGCCCCAGGATTCAAAGTTCTTATTTCGATCCTCCTCTCCCCTGCTACTGTAAGACTTTTCAAGATGGATCATATTTGTTTGCTAGTGACCTTCCCCCAGAAAACTTGTGAACCCTTGGAAAACTGGAATCAGGTCTTACATAGGTCTGCCTCCTTTATCCTCCTTAGCACAAGGAAGTCACACAATAAATAAATGGGCAGCGTGAAACTGAGCTTCTCTGGTGAATGAAAATAAATGAGCCTCCTGGTGCTTTATTCCGATGCTACTTGCTTCTTCCCCCCACATCCAGGGCTGCTGAGGGCAGTGGCAGGACGAGGCTCCAGGCTAGAGTTTCTTCTTCCATCACTCTCTGCTCGTCCCAGGTCACCTGCTCCTCATTCCTTCTCCTCCTTTGTCTTCTGGAGCACCAAGGCGACAAGCCTATCAGGCAGAGTGGCTTTTTTACTGCCAGGCTTCCAGATGCCCGCACCACACAAATAATCAGACAGAAGACTTCTTTGGTTGACTCGAAGGTCCAGCAGTCAAATTAGGGTGGTCTCAGGATTTCACAATATCCCGCCCTCCCCCCCCCCCCCCCCCGCCGCCCTGCTTCGTATAGAGGTTCAGCAGCTGGAGGTGAGGCCACCAAATAAAGTGCAAGAGTCCATCTCCGTGGTTTGGAAACAAGGGTCGTTTGCTTCCTTCAGACTTTCTGGGGCTTGGAATCATGTGTTGTCTCTGGTGATTCAAAGCATAATAGGGTTGATACCTGTTAATATTACTCTAGAGCATTCTGTCACTTGGCTGGTTAAAAAGGTGGGAGAGAAGGGTAGCAGGAGGGAGCAAGCTGTACTTGATCCTTATGGAAGCCAGTTAAAATTAATTGGAAAAAGCTTTTAAAGACCCAAGATGCAGACCAAATGTATCTCCAACCCGCGGCCTCATCCCGCATGGAACACGGAGGTCACTGCGAAGCTGCAGATTTATGCAGAAGGGCTGGGTGATGGAAAATGAGACAAAAGCATTTGGATTTTATTATTCCATTTACTCTGACCCTGGGCCATAAAGGGTTTGGAGAGCCTGTTTTATGTATTCAGCTGGTTGCCACACTGACAGGCATTTGGAGTCACTTAAATAAACCACCCTGATCCCACAGCTGCAACAGCAGAATATCAAATATAGGTTAGGGTTGAACCGTGGAGCCTGCGACACAGCGTCTCCAGCAGGTGCACCGGGAAGTTTTTGTTTGTTTTTCTGTGGTCCCTGATTTTTGGCATAGCTTCTTTATCTGCCCATTGAGTTGGATTTCCAATTAACTTGGAGACTGAAATTGATTTGGTTTTGCATAAGGCATGTGCCCCTTTGGGGTCGACCCCTGTTTTCCAGGAACGCTACGTCTTTTCTGGAGCGTGAGTTGCATTTCAGAGACGTTTGTGAGGTTACGGTTTGGTTTGGAGATGCATGCCGACCCGGGTACTTCTTTCATGTTTTTTTAAAAATTGTCTTCTCGTAGTTCACTGAATTCGTTGAACCTGGCTCACTTGTGGGAGCTCCTGGTATGGCTGAAAGGCAGACCAGGGAAAGACTTCAACACGGAAGACTATGGAATTGAATCCACAAGTGTGTCTCTGTGAGAGACAAAACCTATGTCCTGGGTTCTCTGTTTAGGTGTGGACACATGAGGACTAAACAGAGGAACAGAGGGAGAAAACTAGAACAGGAACAGTTCAGTCATGCAGGTCAGGTAGAGCCTCTCAGGCTTCAATACAGTTTCACAGGCAAGCCTCATCCTAGAACAAGATATTGTTTCCATTTTACAGATGTCAACACTGAGGCTGGAAAAGGTTAAAAGATGGGTCTAAGGGTCACATAACTAGAAAGGGGGTGTCTTTCAGCTATGTGGCTTTGCCCACACACATCCCTCTTCCTATAACAAAGCCTCGGCTTGCTGCTAACAGAGGTGCGATTACCAAACAGAATCCAGGTGCTCAGATTCTGGAAACCAGAGACATCCAAATGTGCGGGGGTGCACCAAGAGCGTGGGGCCTGAAACACCCTTTGACCTTGAGAGCGTACTCCTTCAGAACCCCAAAGAGAGTGTGGACAAGCTAATTGAGGATATCTGTTTTGTTTCATACTGTTCCTCTTGGGTCTGTTCTTCATATAAAAGCCATCAGGACTTTGAAGTAAGTATTAATCATTTGTCATAAAGACTGATTTTACCATTCTTCCCCTACCCTTCCCCGCCCCAGACACTCACCCCCAAACACCCTAAGAGTTCTACAGTGGTATTTTCATTATTTGCTTTTTCTTCCCGTATCAGAAAATCAGGGAAAGGACCAAAGAAAAGTCACAACTATTGAAATGACATTATTATTTTTTAATATCAGATTTTGTGAATGAGTGTTAATGAGTAGATCTCAACTGGGTCTCCAAACACAACTTTCCATAAAAAGATTCAAATATCTGCACAAAAATAAGGGAGTCACTTAATATGTTTTGTTTTTTAAAATATTTTTTTAGTTCTTGATACAAAAGAAACATAACGAATGTATTTTCTGCTTTAATATAAAAACATGCCTACTTAAAATTTTTTAAAAAAAGAAAATATGCTTTTGAATAAAATACAAATAATATTGTGCTCTTTAGGGTATGATATTAAACCAAGAACATTTTCAGCGATATTTTTCCTTTGAGATTTTTTTTTTTTTCTGTTAATCTTGTAAAGGTGACAATAGGACTCATCTTTCCAGATAGAGATGCTAAGGGGTGGGCACTTGACTTCCTTAGAGTTTCCCCAGGATTCAGCAGTAGCTTGTCACATTCAGGGCAAGCTTGCCAAAGATGGCTCATGGCTTGATTTTCAGGGGAATCTTTTTGAGGCGTGCCTACCGTTCCCCCTTTTCAGAATCAGCTCTCAGCCGAGTTACATGCAGCCTATCCCTTCCCTAATGCTAAAGAATCTGAGATAAACCTCTTCACGTGTCAGGGTTGGAAATTTGTCCAGTTCCTTGACAAGTTAGTGGTCCTGAGTTGGGTTGAAATAACGACTGTGCTAAATTCCATGTGAACAGTTGAAAATTCAAATGTTAATATGATCAGGTTTTTAATATTTGTTTCAAACTCAGTAATTAGAAAAGCATATGGGCTTAATCGGCAGAATGCTAGAAGATTTTTTTTTGAAGATTTTATTTATTTATTTGAGAGAGATAGAGAAGGAGCACGAGCAGTGGGGAGGGGCAGAGGGAGAGGGAGAAGCAGACTGCATGCTGAGCAGGGAGCCCGATGCGGGACTCGATCCCAAGACACTGGGATCATGACCTGAGCCAAAGGCAGACACTTAACCGACTGAGCCACCCAGGGGCCCACTAGGAAGTAGTCCTGGGTATTCTCCTGGCTCCCCTTCTGCCCACTGCTGTTCCTGTCTGGCCTTTCAGACATCTGAGGCAGGCAAACCCCCTATTGTTACACCTTACCCAAGCCTCCTGTTTCCTGAAGCATTCTTGCTTCAAATGAACATCCCCGGCACCTCTAACTCCTAATCTAAACTTCCTTTTCTCCAGTGTTATTACTCCCAACTGGCTGTCCTGCAGAAACATTTGTGCTAATCATGTGAGACTTGCTCATGCCAAAACGTCAAGAAATGATCAGCTAGTCTTAGAGCAAAAAGGGAAGCCTTTTGAATTAAAGTGAGAACCAGTGACCATGTTTAGCCACACTGGACTCTAACTAGAAATAATATTTTTGTCAGGGGAAGATTTCTAAAAGCCTCTTCTGAAGGGCAGACGCTGCTCCCTCTTTTCCGTCCTCCCAGTTCCCGCGTTTTGGATGGATACCGGTCAGACACTTGGCATTCCTTTTGTGAATGGTCTCTGATCTTTGCTCTGACTCAGGCCAAAGGAGGTTTAATGCATATTTTTCACTGAGTTGACCAGGTATCTTGTTAGAACTGGCTGCGTGGCTATTCTATAGTGATGTTCCATACCATAGTGTGGGGCGTTTTTGATAATGCATTGTTTTTCTTTGTCTTCTGCTTGGCACGATCACCCAGAAGAGAGTTATGGAGTAGTTGTGGGTTCCATTAGACAACGTGGAGTGTAGGTGGGCATCACCTCAAGATGGCCTGAGATCTGTGATGAAGGTCTCAAAACACAAGGCGGAAACCTCACCTCTTATTCTAATTTCTGACAATTCTGAAACTCTTTTCCTACGCCGTTGGCTGGGCAGATTAAAAAGTCGTGTGAGCCTGTTTTTGTTTGTTTGTTTGTTTGTTTTTTTAATGCACATATCGTATAATAAAAACTAATGGCGATTCTTGATGACTTTTGTGGAAATTGGGGCACCTGCAATTTAATTGGCATTTCCCTCCCTGAAGCATGGCTTTGGGATGCCCATCCCAGCTCACTTGCGCAGGCTGGAAAATCTCTGGATTCCTATTTAACGTCTCCAGCCATCAGATACTGTTCATTCATGGGGGGCACGACGGTGGCTTAACTGCAGCTTGGATTTTGAAATTTAGAGGGAACGTCTGCCAAACTAGGTGGGGATTTTATACGGTCTAAAGTTAGAAATGCTCTGAACTTGATACACAGCTTCCTCACCCCGTATTTTGGCATTTCTAGGAAATGTTACATAAAGGGAGACCAAAAGATTTTGGACTCTACATTACAACTCTGGCAAATATGTCTGTTATTGTGGTAAAACGACATGGAAACCATAAGCAGTACAAATTACTACCATGTGAATGGAATTCTTGGTTGGGTTAGCACCCTTTTTTGCAGACAAAGAGAGACCAAAAAAAATGCAAATTTCAAGCAAAAACAAATTCACACTTTTCTTAAAGCAAAAAGCCTTCATATAATTTGGAACAAGCAGTCTGCTTGAGTAATGTTCTTATATGTAAGTGGAAATCCTTTTTGATATTTACACTACTGATTTCTTTAATCTCCACTTTGGAATTAATAGACAATAACATCGGATTGCTTCTTCGGCCTGCCCCAGCACTTGTGCATATTTACCCAAGTGTCTAGAGTAGGCATTGTACACATATCTCTAATCCACCTGCCTGTGTTAGTTAAAAGCCCAGATAAAATCAGCAGCCCTTAGATCTTAACCTTTTAAGTCTGAAATGTTTTTAAAGTCTGGCCATGGCAACTGAAGCTGGGGTGTGTGTGGGGAGGGAGGATGAAACCGAGGCGGGGAAACCAGTTGGGGAACGGGCATTTAAAATTTTTCTCAGCTTGAACTACGGTTGCATTTAAATAAGCCCCCAAATGCTATAATCGTAGTGACCATATCCATCCAAACTGGGAGGGTGAGTCTCAGGAGACAGAAATTATCTACTTTATGATGCACTGACATGGTACTGTGCCTGGATGGCTAGCTGTTTATCCAAACAACTTGAACTCACTTTCAACTTTCCCTAGGGTGTATGTTGGGGAAGGGAAGGCGGGTAATGGGAGGGGGAAGCATCCCTAGATCCAGATACCCTAATGACAGATGCTGGGTGCACAGAAAAAACTAAAACCACATCTTTGGTTCAGCATTTAAGCCTCTGGGACAATTGCTGGTGACAATTTCCATGTCCTACTTTCCCAGACTTGTAGATCCAAACGAACAGGCTAAAACCAAACAAGAGATACTTTAAACTTCTATTGAACACAACTCAGGCACTAGTAAATCGACTCTTTTTACCTTGGTATTTTCTTATACTCCTTGGAGCAACTGATCCTTTGAAATAAATTAAGTGGTGGTTGATGTTGTTTCTACATCGAGAGGTTACAATTTTTCTTTATCATTTACTTTATCTTCCTTAACTAAAGAAAAGAGATCAAATCCAAACAAAAGAGAGCAATAATAGTGTATAGTGTCTTTGACACTTCTTTTATGATACATGAGTAGAGTTAAACTCCCATATGTTTTCCAAGCCACAGATCCAAAGCAAAACTGGCAATTGTTCATGAAGAAAATGATCAAAAGATTGTTTTCTGCAACTGTTTGCTTAACATATTTAGTTAAACCGGTTGATACCATCAGTCTAGCATTTCTTTACCTGAAGAGGTCTTTGTTAATGACCATTTCTTTTTTTAAAAGATATTTACTTATTTATTTATTTATTTATTTATTTATTTATTTATTTATTTATTTGACAGAAAGAGAGAGAGAGCACAAGCAGGGCGAGCAGCAGAGGGAGAGGGAGAAGCAGGCTCCCTGCTGAGCAAAGGATGCAGGGGGTGAGGTGGGGGGGGGGGGTTCCATCCCAGGAGCCTGGGATCATGACCTGAGCCAAAGGCAGACGTTTAACCGAATGAGCCACCCAGGCGCCCCATTAATGCCCATTTCAACTGAGCCTACCAGTAGACCCATGCCTCCAGGGCAATGATAGGAGTGCACTCTTGGCATTTCTCATCTCATTTCCATTTCTCCTTGAGGGTAGGCACCATGTTTTCTTTACCTCCATGCTGCTAGGGTAGAGTGGACGCTGAGTACATGCTTATCATGTGACCGCTTGAATTGCGGAATAGCAAAAGCCAGAAATGTTTGGTTAAAACACTCCCCCCAGTTCCCACTCCAAGTTTAGTGTGAGTTTCTTTGTTTTTTGAGTGAGCTCTTGCTTGTTGCTGAGGACATAGGGTAGTGGGATTAATTCTTCAGTTTCCTCCACTGCGGAGGTGACCAGGAACAACCATTCTATCAAGAATGTGTTTGTGCGGGCGCCTGGGTGGCTCAGTCATTAGGCGTCTGCCTTCAGCTCGGGTCGTGGTCCCAGGGTCCTGGGATCGAGCCCCGCATCGGGCTCCCTGCTCCGCGGGAAGCCTGCTTCTCCCTCTCCCACTCCCCCTGCTTGTGTTCCCTGTCTTGCTGTCTCTCTCTTTCTAATAGATAAATAAAATCTTAAAAAAAAAAAAAAAAGAATGTGTTTGTGGCCTTGGTCTTGGGGTTGCTGTACACTTACCCAGAATTTTCCACTTCCCTTCCTTTTGTTAGCACCAGCCACACTGGCCAGTTGAATATGCAAGCCATACGTCCACTTGCAATTGGCTCCTCTCTGCCAGCCATCGTTCCGTTAGCTGTATGTACTTTAATCTCACTTCAGGCTCATATTTGTCATATTATAAGACTTAGTGATGCCAGGAACTTGACTAAGCTCATCTAGCCTCTGAATGACAGAGCAAGGACTCAAATGAGGTTTGTGTGTCATGATTCACAATGAAAATAGTCTCATTTTTGCTCCTGGCTACTTCTGTCCTACGCTGTTGGTCTTCTAGAGTGTTTATCACTCTCCTGTCAAAATGCATCAACTCAACAACAAAAAGACAATTCAATCTTTAAAATGAGCAAATGACTTGAAAAGACATTTCTCCAAAAAGGTATACAAATGCCCAATAAACTCGTGAGAAGATGCTCAATGTTATCAGCCATCAGGGAAACACAAATCGTAACTGTAAGATGATACCCACTAGGATGGCAATAAGAAAACCAGGAAAATAACAAGGGTTGGCGAGAGTGTGGAGAAACTGGAATGCTCATTACTTTGCTGGCGGAGATGTAAAATGTTGGCCGCTTCTCAAAATGTTCAACATAGGATTACCACATGACGCAGCAACTGCACTCCTTGGTTTAGATGTCCAAGAAGTGAAAACATATGTTAAAAAAAAAGAAACAAAAAACTAGTACACAAATGGTCAAGCAGATTATTCATAATAGCCAAAAAATGGAAACAACCACATGTCCATGAACTGATGGACAGATAAACAAGATGTGGTACACAATACGATGGAATATTAGTCAGCCATAAAAAGGAGTGGGATACTGTTCCATGCCACAGTGTAGATGAAGCTTGAAAACATTATTCTAGATGAAAGAAGCCAGACACAAAGGGAAATAGATTGTATGATTCTTTCCATATAATGCTGTGAAGTGAGCTAGGGCAGTTGCCCTGGGGACTTTTAAAAGGTGGGATTCATGAGCAAGTACCCAGGAATTTCTCTCTGCTCTGAGCTCAGTGAGGCCTGCAACCAGACATTTATGGTCGGTAGGAACACAAATAAACAATTTTCCTATGGGTCCTGGAATAAACCCTAAAGTGGAAAGCGGGTGCTGGGTGAACAGGGCCCGTGACATGCCTCGAAAAACAAAGGCCTAAAGCACTGGTGCGGATTTTTGTTTGGAATAAGGATTCTAATATGGATTCTCGGAAACGGTGTGAATCCAGACCCTAAACGTGAGAAAGGATTTGGCTTTGCTTCTTAACCTTAGGGTTATTAGTGTACGTATTAGTGAGAGACCAAGAGTATCCCACGCTCTTACAGAAGGGGTGCGGGATGTCAATACATTTGCTGCATATCCAGATGTGTTTGATATTGCCATTTTGTGGAAGAAAGTAAGTCCCATGAATGTGGAAAAAAATATCCTTTTTGACTGTGTGAGTGCATCTTTCTTACCCTCTTCTTCTGACTTTCTCTCTCAATCTAGGCTCAACAAGGGTCCCCATAGACACAGAATAAAGCAGTATTGTTTGCTGGGGGATTTAATTTCACTCCATCACAAGCGACCATCCCAGGCCTGTCATGGCAATTTGTCACACTTTTTTGTGCGCTCTATCTTTCTGAAGTTCCATCTCTTCTGCCGTCCACTGCATAATCTCCTTCTCCGGGACAAAGCTCCCCAACATAATGAAAGAGGTGGAACTGGGAATGGAAAGTCAATGGACACAGTTATCAATTTGGGCCCCACACCCCCTGACTCCTGGGATTCCGCCCCAGCAGCCAAAGAGACCCTAGTGGGGCCTGCTGTGTTGGAAAAAAACGGCACCACCACCACGTTTGCTGAGGCCAAAGGAAGAGCTGGTGGCCGCTGGGCGATGTAATCCAATACCTTCCTGAAGAGACCACCACATAGAGGAATGCTAGCGGCTCCCCATCAGCTCGCTCCAACTCAGCGGTACAGTGTGTTAGGACGCAGCTAATATTCGGAGCTGTCTCTGAATTTGTTCTGAAAGGAAGATTTGGGGAGGGCATCCCAGAAAGCAATAAATAGGATCCCAACCCTTGGTGTTTGTTTCTAACCAGGTCTTATGGCTGCTGACACAAGGCAGAATATATTTTGAGAAGACTTCTGGAATACAAATGTATCTAAACCCAAACCAGGTCATCTCTCATTTATGGAAACTCAAGTTCCAATCTTTAATCGAACGTGGTGAAAATAATCTCTTTAGCACTCACTCCTTAGCAATGGAACAGGATTTATTTTAAGCATCTACAGGGCATCCCATACGACCTGTCTCTCTTCATTTCCTGGTGGGATTTTCCTTTTTGTCATTGGTCTTGTCACTGTTCTAGACATTCCCACAGGGTCACCATTGGAAGTGTTAGTAAGTCCCTAATTTCTAGTTGAGTGTATGAATTTTCCCACATTCCAAGCCATTTGAACCAAGGGTCTTGTCTTCCATGATCATGGAAAGGAAAATTGATAGTGCAGGTAATAACACTCTTCTATATTATGATGTTTGTGATCCAAAGCATAACTGAATTCACTGCAAATGTATGAATCCTTAATTCACCTATGAAGCTACTTGGCAATTCATGGTCAGTTATGCTACTTTATTTATTTTTAATGTAACCATTAGCTCTACTAAAAGAACAAGGACGGCGCCTGGGTGGCTCAGTTGGTTAAGCGACTGCCTTCGGCTCGGGTCATGATCCTGGAGTCCCGGGATCGAGTCCCACATCGGGTTCCCTGCTCGGCAGGGAGTCTGCTTCTCCCTCTGACCCTCCCACCTCTCATGTGCTCTCTCTCATTCTCTCTCTCTCAAATAAATAAATAAAAAATCTTTAAAAAAAATAAAAGAACAAGGAAAATGCTATGTTCTGGAAGGAAATGACCCATTTTTTTTCTAAAAACTTTTAGAAACATATGGGGTGGGAGGAGATGTGGATCTGACACTTGGCTCTGTCACTCATTAATTATATGATCTTGGGGCGATTACTTAACTTTCATGGTCTCCTAATTGAAAGAAAAGGGAAATAAGAATCCCCATCCTTTAGGGGTAACTTGAAATTCAGTAAGGTAAGTTGCAAGCCTGAATGCTACAGCTTATAATATTATTTTCAGATGTCTAAAGATTATGATTGTGATTTTAATTATATATAATAAATAGATATAATTATTATATACAATTATATATTATATAATTATATATTTTGTTATATTTATAATATATATAATTATAAAATTTTATATAAAATATATTATGTTTATGTATAATATCTTAAATATTATATAGATATTATATAAATATATAAAATATAATATATATTTAATTATATATATCTGATATATACATATCCTACATCAGTTATATATACATTTGTGTGTGTGTGTGTATGTGTGTAGTCTGGGCTCTTAGGTGGTTCCTCTTTTGCTACTACTTAAAATTATTTATGTCCCATTTCATTTCCTACCTTAATTCCCATCATTCACATACTCTAACACATTGGCCTCTTTTCTCTTTTTTAATTAAAGTGAACCATTTACCAATCCATGGACTTCTCACTTATACTTTTCCTCTCTCTGCAATGTTCTTAGCCCAGTGCCTAACATAGCTGAATCCTCTTTATCTATTTGGACTCAAAAGTCACCTTCTCAAAAGTCACCTTCTCCAAGAGACTTCTCTGGACCAACAGGTTTAACCTAGCTCCATCCTGCCACTCTTTATGAATCACAGTGACTATCATGTTATTATTGCACTCTTCCTGATGTAATCATTACATGAAAAATGTTTATTATCTGCTCCTTCCCCACTTAGACTGTAAGCACTAGGATGGCAATAATCACTTTCTTGAACACTCCCTGAGCCACAGCAGCCAGCCCAATGCCAACATACAATAATTGCTCAACCAGTATTTGTGGAATGAGTGAATGGCTTTTTACGTACATAGACAATTGAGTTCTTTTGAACCATATTTACCTCTGCCACTCTTTCTTTCCTGGAACACTCATGTTAGGCGTATTATTTGCAGAGCAGGATGTCATTTACCTGGGTTTCAGGGATGAACAGTGCGAAGCTTCATGCAGGAATCGCTCTCTGAGTTACTCCTTGGTCTTAAAGGTTGGTAGAGTCCTTCATAGTAGCAAAGGGAAAGAGAAGAAATTTTTGAATGAAAGAAGGCCTATGAGTGACTAATCACATAGCTGTAGGAAATGGGGGCATGTAACATTGTAGTGGTGATTTGTCAGGTGTGGCTGGAGTGTGAGCTGGGTGGGGAGGGGCAGAAGTATGAGTCTGAACAGCTAGGCTGGGGTCAACCATCAAATACCTTGAATGCTGGACTAGGGGGTATGTGTTATGTGGTGGGCACTGGGAAGCTTTGGACTTTTGTCCCTGCTGCTGATCTTGCCTGATATATGCTTTTTTTCTCTCTGCCACAGATTCAGCCTTCCTTCACTTTAAAATTCACCCTCATCTCTTTTGATCTGTAGAGGGACATTTAGTAAGGCCAAGAGACCCTTTTGGTTGTTGCAATTAGGGGGGTACATTGGCATCCAGTGGATAGAACCCAGAGATGCTGCTAAACATCCTGTGACACACAGGACAGTTCCCACCCGAAAAAATGGTCCATCCAGTAGGGTCGAGGCCAAGGCAACCTGCCTGATCTCTAGGAGTTCATGCCCTTAATTCAGTCTGCACCTCTTTGTTCTGTCCTGCCTTGTATAATTGTTTAAGAGGAGACCAGGGATGGTCCCTTTGAGTCCTCAGTTCAGAGAACAGTTCCTGAGACCTTGAATGGAACATACACTGAGTGCTTACAGACCAGGAGAGAGGTCTCAGTGGTGTTCCCTGAGGATGGAAAACCCTCTTTCACTCACACTAATGATAACATGCCTTGTGCAGTCTTGGATAAGACGCACACCTCTGGTGCACTCTGTATCAGATTCTCTACGAAGCTTTGTTTGACTGAAGAATAGTGCAGTGAGACTTGGTAGTCCAGTAGCTAAAGACGTCAAGAAAGGGCCCTGAAAGTCACTGAGGAATCTTCAGTGCATGCCAGACACATGCATCTAGACAGAGGGGCCTCAGATGGAGCGAGCTCTCGGCCAACTAGGTTATGGCGGTCTCGTTGGATACGGGCTTGTTTGTGCTCCCATAACTTTGGAAATTCACTGAAACAGCCCCAAGAAAAATTAAAGGAGTGTTTCCTTCTAGTGAAATGTGGACCCCAGGTGGTGGAGGGAACAGTCACCAGCAAGCCTACTCCAGAGAGACACGATCCTGCTTACTAAAGAAGCATCTGGATTATCAGTTAGTTTGGCATTCTCTTGCTTGATCAGGGAAAGAGTTAAGTGATGGAAAAGAGGAAGTCTCAGGGAGGGGTGTTAGAGGCAGGGTGACAGAAGAAGGGTAGAACAACGAGAAAAACTCCCTGTGAGCAGTTCCCACCTGGGGAAGTTTCTGTATAGAGAGGTAAACATCGTCTGTCTTAAAGGATTCCCTTTTGGGGTCATGGAGACAATGTGTGTCCATTATATAATGAAAGGCTGGCAGACACTTATGCTGTAGCTGGCATTAAGAGTTTTGTAATATGAATTAGAATAATGGGGAGCATTTACAAGAGAAATGATTTATTGGCATAAATTGTTGAACATCCACCTAATCATGGAGCTAAATATTGGGGAAGGGGACAGAGAGATGGGTCTGTAGGGATTTGATATTCTTATTCTGGTGACTCTGTCCAAACTAACCCTCTTCCCTAACCTCAGCTGGGCCGGTCATCAGCCTCACTGCACAGTCTGGGCTAGTTTCTGAGCTGCACGCCCCAGAGCTGGTGTAATATTTCTCCAGGCAAACCTCTGGGTGGTCTTGTCTTGAGTAGAGAGAAAAGCAGAGAGCAGGAGGCTTTCCAGATTCCTCGTCCAAGCATCAGTCTTCAAAGGAAAATGACCCACCTGGGAGTCCTGGGAGGACAAGATATTTCTAAGAGACAGAGGGGAGGCAGAAGCCTGAGGTCAGGGGAGCCCAGAATGGAGGCCTTGCCCCATAACAACTGTGCTGCATAGCTGACTTCCACCTTTGGCTGGAAAGACATTTCTTTGTATGTTAATTCCTTTTGCATTTCTTTCCCATGCAATGTATCAATGGAACGAGAGAAAAAAAAATCACTGTGTCGAAAACACAAGCCTCTTGCAGTTTGGGAGCCCTGGATCATGTGTGATTGTTAGCTTTGAAAAAAATTGTTTTCCTTTTCAAAAGCACCAGTGGCTTGATATTAGATGAGAGATGCTAACTTTGTGTGCTGTTTGATCCAGAAAAATGTTTCAGAATCTCTTTGTGCATTTCACATATGGAAGCGCAAACAGCCCATACTAAAACGATCGCAATCATCTTTGTACTGAATCAAATTATCTACTTCGATGAATTCCTATATTCACTTCTACAATATAAAGCATTCATAGCGTTTTCCAAGGGTTCGGGACCAGTAATATGGAAAGGGTGAAATGTCTTAACACCGGTGTAAGGTGACGGTCCTAGACAGTGATTTTATTTAAATGATCATCCATCAATCACGAAGCACTGATGATATCTGGCACCATGACAGGTGGCTGGTAACTTCCGTGGACCGACTTTCACAACTGCTTTCACGACTTCTCATGTGAAGACACGTGGCGATAGGAGAGGGAAATGATTGCATTGATGATAGAGCAGGATTCTCTAATAAGTTTTGTTCTCATTTATCGATATTCCCAATATATAAGTCAATATAAAAATCCGTTCATTTATTTTGTTAAAGATTATATTTATTTATTTGAGAGAGAGAGAGAGAGAGAGCACATAAGCAGGGAGTGGGGAGCAGAGGCAGAGGGAGAAGCAGACTCCTTGCTGATCAGGGAGTCCGACTCTGGGCTCGATCCCAGGACCCTGAGATCATGACCTGAACCAAAGGCAGATGCTTAACTGACCGAGCCACCCAGGCGCCCTAAAATACCCTTCATTTAAAAAAAAAAAAAAAGAGGAGAGTGTGTCGGCAGCTGGCTTAAAAGCCCGTCCTTGGGCAGAGAGAAGATTCAAATTCTTAACTCCAAGTTCAGTTTCTCACCCCATTTGCACACTTCTTGAACCCAATGCCAGTCTTGCCCTGACTCTGATTTGAAAATGCAGATCTGTCTCCGAGGAAACGGCCCCGAGTTTTTCTTGGCTGCTGGTTCTGAATGTAGACCTTACCTCGTCTCCCGAGACTTTTACCCCATGACACCCTGGTTGTGATGATGGGTGGTCATGTTTGTGCTGATGAGGATGTAGGATTATTGGCAGGGTTGAATTCAGGTGACGTGTTCAGCACTGTGTCTGGCAGGTAGTATATTCCACAATCAGTATCTATTATTATTTATTAGCACAGGTCAAGAGCTCTAGATATTTAACAATCAAGATTTTTTAATCAAAGCGCTCTTCTGTGTGTAATTATTTTAAGTGACTTGGGGAAAGAAAGCTTCTCAGAACAACCTGTGAACGGGAATGAAGCTGATTTTTAGGGCAGCCACTGGGCAAAAGAAAATATAAGCAGCTGGAGATCTTCTCAGGGCTTGCGATAATAATCATAGTTCACCCGAGGAGGATGGTTTCTCAGGCTGTAAATTGATGTACAGTCCAAGCGTCACTCATCATATCATTTAGCTCTTCAGGAGGATTTTACTCTGCAAGGAAAATGAGGGTGACAAGCAGACGTAGCTGGTCTTGTGAAGAGTCTAGAAATGATGGGTCTCCAACTCATACAAAGTGTCAAAATGACAGCATAGTGTGTCTGGCTCTCTGTCTCCTGGCCAGGTGACTTATGGAATGATGCCACCAGATGGGTTACAGAGAGAGTGAAAGGAAAAAAGAAAAAACAGGCATTCTCTGAAAGAGGTGGAAGCGTCTTGTTCAAACAAATGCTCTTTGTGAGAACTAGCTGGCTTTGCACAGTGTCCTTTGTTAAACGAAGTATACATTCTATTTTTTTTTAATTAGGTTTAGTTAGCCAACATATAGTACATCATTAGTTTTTGATGTAGTGCTCAGTGATTCATTAGTTGCATATAACACCCAGTGCTCATCACAACACACGTGCTCCTTAATACCCATCATCCGTTTACCCCATCCCCTGCCCCCCTCTCCTCTGAAACCCTCAGTTTGTTTCCCGGAGTCCATAGTCTCTCATGGTTCATCTCTCCCTCCGATTTCCCGCCCTTCATTTTCCCCTTCCCTCTCCTAATGTCCTCCATTCTATTCCTTATGTTCCACATATGAGTGAAACCATATGATAATTGACTTTCTCTGCTCAACTTATTTCACTTAGCATAATCTCCTCCAGTCCCATCCATGTTGATGTAAAAGTTGGGTATTCATCCTTTCTGAAGGCTGAGTAATATTCCATTGTATATATGGACCACACCTTCTTTATCCATTCATCTGTTGAAGGGCATCTCAGCTCCTTCCACAGTTTGGCTATTGTGGACATTGCTACTATGAACATTGGGGTGCATGTGGCCCCTCTTTTCACTACGTCTGTATCAAAGGCACTATATGTTCTAAAACAACCTGGCTTTAATATGGGGAGTATGTGGTAACACTGATGCATGTTTTTAAGAATATTTTCTTTAATGTCAGTGAAAGATACTCTGAGTTCCGATCAAGACCATCAATGAATTACAGTATGCCTTGTTTCTAACTACTTGGATTGTAACCTTCGCTTCTCCCCACACCTATCCAAACTCAACTAAGAGTGGTATGTGTGAGATAGTCAAGTTCAAGAAGTTTTTTCTAATGCATTGATCATTAGTAGTGAATACTGCTATTTCATTCCTAAGCGACTATGTTCTTAATTCCATACATGTGTCTCTTTGCCCACTATTTGTAGGGTCCTGTGGTTGGCACATAATCGACTACACTGAGGGAACAGTCCATAGTCTGAGAATTCACAGTCTAGGGAAAAAAAGGATAAAATAGTATCATAAATGCAATGCAGAGCAGGCCATATAATTCAAGATAAGTAAGTGGAACGTGATGAGGGAAAGAAAGAGTTGAGAGGAAGAAAAAAAAAAAAAAATCAGTGCCAGATTGGCTTCCCTGACCCAACCCATAAAGTGAACATCGCTGGTCCCAAAATCCTCAAGCACCACAGCCAGAGGTTTAAATGTGGTGTCCTAGGCCCAGCCCTAAGCATCTGGAGATCATCGGGAAATAAAAAGGATTTTCTTCTCTCATGATGCTTCAGTTCCTGTGGGAGCTGGGAGGTGGGGATAGGCAATGACCAACACTCGTAATGAATTATTTCCGAACTTGCTAAGTCTTCCGGGGAGAAAAAAAGAAAAGCAGAAGTGACTCCATGTGACCTGGAATCCTTTACCCGGCCTGCCAAGCAATAATTAGCCTGCCCTTGCCATACACTTTGCTAGATGAGGACTAGAAATGAAAAGTAGTTGTGGAATAAATTGATAGGTGATTAAAGTGTTTTATTTGAAATTATGGCTATGTGGATGGATGCTAATGCTCTACCATTCACGCATGACAAATGCAAAAACCATTAATGGGCAGAGGTCCTCACATATATATGCATATATGAATATATGTATAATCATGGTGCTCCTGCATCTGGATTCAGAAAAATGAGAAGCTAAGAGGGTTAACAAGGTACATAGAGGAATACTAATGAGGGCATGGATTCTGACTTTGTCCAATCATGAAAGCTGGGTTTGACCATTTTTCTGAAATTGACCAGTGGTCTAACACCTGTTTGATTCAGTCAAAAATGTCAAAAATTCTGTGACTGCATTGACAGGTGCTAGACTGACCGACTGGTCAATTCCATCAAAGCAGTGGAATCATTTGTGCTTGTAGATACATTTCAGACCCAATATAGAAAAAGAGAATTTGGGGAATTTTAGTGAGTAATCTCCTTGAGGGCCATTTTGACTCAGAGAATGGGTAATAAAGTCAGTGTTTTGCAAAACCATTCCATATCAGCAGTGAATTGAACTTCCCGCACTACCTGAAGAATGGTCCCTCGCCGTGACTGAAAATAAATCAGTGCTATTGCTGGTGTCTGTCCTGATCTTCTTGTACAGTTGACTGCTACGATTTCATGTGTGCTTTCCTTTGAAATCCCAGGTTTCCGTGCTTCTATTTTACTATGAATGAATTCTCAGGAGGGTGCTATGGAGGAGTATGAGTGGAATAAATCTACATTTTTGTCATCATGGCATATCAGTCTCATGGATCAAGTAGAAAAATGTGCTTTTTAAATATTTTTTACTCAGCAGTTTCTCTCACAGTGGTCATTTCTTAATGACAGGAAGAAGGCTCTGAGAATAAAAACTTGGCTCGTCAATGCCAGTAAATATGCTTAGGTTTGTCCGGTAGCGTACATTGTCTATGAAGACGGACAAATATAGAGGAGCATCCTCCCAGCTCATGGTAAGCTGTTTCAGGGCTTGGTTTTTGGCCTTTGCGGACAAATATGAATTTTAAGAAACCACCACACTGGCCCAGAGAATCCTCCTTCGATCCCCTGTGTTCAGGAGACAGGTTCATCTGCATAAAGTCTGCCACGTTAGAGACCAAAAGGACTGCCCAGCCTCTCCCACGGTCTGAAGTTAACACTTGGCTTTGTGCAGCCCACTCTTTTCTGAACTTGAAATCCAATTGGCCAACAATTAAAGCCAATTAGCACATGAGGAAAATAAACCAAAGACTCTCCCCTTGTGTTTTCCAGGGCTGTTAGAAAGCTCGTTAGCTCAAGGCATTAGCATAGCTGTGTATCAGGCCCGGCATATAACGGAGACTAGTTGGCTTAAAGTATTAGGAGCCCAGTGTCGCGGGTGGTGCGGCAGAACCGTGTTATTCTGGGCTAACAGCTGCCAAACATTCTTGACAGGAGATGAGGCAGATGTCCAAGGACAATCAAAGAGAGAAGAAAGTTTAAGCCAACGTTTGCCTATCTCATATTCTCTGCTTGATCCTCAACCTCAAAGACAGGGCACAGCTGCTTCTTCAAGGTCCAGGGGCTGCCCCCCACTCCCAGCCTCCCCCGCACCCCCTGCCTATTCTCCTAGCCCAGCGCTCAGCTTTCCTGTCCGGCCTCCCCTGTCACGTCACCTCCCTGGAAAGAGTGGGTCTTCTCCGCGCTATTTCCGTGTTCCGAACGCTCAGATGTTTGGGGCAGAATCCCACAGTGGGTGATAATCGTGGGATCTGGGACTGAAAAGTCTCCGCAGGTCACCCCTAAACAGGCCAGCTGATTAGGGGACAAGATACGTTCGGGCCAAAGCAGTATATTCTTTGAGGTAAGAAATCACCAGTTCAAATACAAAGCGAAGAAAAGAGGAACAATCCATGTGAAATCTAAATGTTGCGGATTTACTCTTAAGGCTGTAGACATTCTCTTTCATTGTTTGAATGCTATAAGGAATGTACAAGTAACAACTGGGGTACAAAGGGCCGTTATGGATAAACAGATAATATGCGAGTGGACTGAAGTCACTCAAACATTGGTGTGTTGTCTCTCTCGTGGGGTGGGGGTCCCGGGGGAAGGTGGCGGGTTTGTTTCTCATCATTGCTAATAGGCATTTCCTGTCCCATAGTATAGCAATACGCTTACTTGCTAAAACCCTTTATTGTTCTACTTGACCCAGCACGTAGAAAAAATAGACAATTCTTTCATGTTGCTAAACAACATCTGAAGTGAATTAGACAGTAAAATCTTCTCAAATAAGGAACCGGTGTAATCGCCAAGATTGCTATATATATCATTCTTCCACGGATGAAGAAAAACTCAAAAATTTTTTTAAAGATTTTTTTATGTATTTGAGAGAGAGAGAGAGTGCACATGTGCACAAGTGGGGTTAGGGACAGGGAGAGGGAGAAAGCAGACTCCTCGCTTATCAGGACCCCAGGATCATGACCTGAGCCGGAGTCAGACGCTTAACTAACTGAGCCACCCAGGGGCCCCGAAAAATTCAAATGTTTAAGTTTTAAAAAAGAAATTCAAGATGTTCCTTTGGAAGACCTTCTTGGGAGAACTAAAGTGCTGCCTGGCATTTTGCATGGACTCTCACCTCTGATAAGTGATATATATGAACTTCTCATATTGAATTCTAATGATTTGATAAAAACATCAACCCTAGCTCCAGTCCATGCCCGTGAACCTCTAGACAGATGTGCTGGCTTGGACACACTAGGATGCCCTGGGCCAGGCCATAGGACGTGCCCTGTGTGTTTATTGAACAAATAAATGAAATGAAAAATGAAGGAAAGAATGAACGAGGAAAATCACACGCTAAACCCACTGAACATACATACAAGGAACACTCCCATGGGTTGCACAGAGGAATAACACAAAGCTGGGGCACCTGGGTGGCTCAGTCGGTTAAGCAGCTGACTCTTGATTTTGGCTCAGGATCAGGTCAGGATCTTGGGGTCCTGGGCTGGAGCCCCGCATCGGGCTCCCTGCTCAGCGCGGAGTCTGTTCAAGGATTCTCCTTCTTCCTCTCCCTCTACCCCTCCCCCAGGCTTGCTCGTGTGTGCGTGTGCTCTCTCTCTCTTTCTCAAACAAATAAATAAATCTTAAAAAAAAAGAGAAGGGGATCTCTATTAAAAAGAAAGAAATAGTACAAAGCTATATTTTTAGTAGATTACCTGAAAAGAACTCAATATGAAATAATTTCTTTTAAAAGCACTAACTAGTTCAGAGTTCCTTTATTTCAACAGAAATATCTATTTAAAAAATAACTATTGGAGTTAGAGAGGGTTTTTAAAATTGCATCTATTTCTGCCCTGACAACTAATTACAGGGATAACTTTCACACATATTACCACTGCAGGTGCAAATATTTAATTGTGCGTGCAAGCCAGGTGGGGAGGTGGCTTTTTTTACTGCATGTTCAATTGTGTCTGCCCTGTAGCTGCCCCTTCAATTAGCTGTAGGTGCAAAAAACAGAGACCCAGCCGAGGCCCTATTAAAATGAGGCCTATATACTCCATAGCCTTTTATCTGTGAGGGGGAAGGGGTTGCGCCTCTTGCATTTTATTTTCGTTGCTCCTGGCTGGGGCCCTGGGGAGTCACTTGGGCAAGGGAGTTAGCCAAGACTAGCTGGACTGCTCCCGATGAGATCTGCACACAGTTGTGCAGAAAACGGTCCACTCCCTGCCACAAGTTTGAGCTTTAAACCGCGCTCTCTCTTTAGAGCACCACACCTGGCTTTTTCTGAAGGTACTTGACAATCACGTGGAGCTTGTCCCTGTGAGATCAGAACAGAAAGGTTTGATCAAAACATTTGAAACCTGGGAGTCTTAACTTATGTTAGCAGATTTCTGTGGCCCTTCGAGAAGAGAGGAGGCTGTTTGAGGGAGTAGGGACACATTTTGAGCTCTTGATCTTTTCTTTTTCTTTTCTCTTTTTAAAGATTTTATTTATTTATTCATGAGAGACACAGAGAGAGAGAGAGGCAGAGGGAGAAGCAGGCTCCCCAAGGAGCAGGGAGCCTGATGCGGGACTCGATCCCAGGACCCCAGAATCATGACCTGAGTCGAAGGCAGATGCTTAACCCACTGAGCCACCCCTCGTTCTTTTCTTTTTAACGTAAAGAATTCAACAGGCTCTTCAGAGAGGTAAAACAATCATACATAATAGTGCCTGAGAATCGGCAGGGTTAAAATGTGACCAGAGTTTAGACTAGAATATAATCAACCTGGTGGTGAGTCCTATCCATGTGGGAAGGGGTCAGAGCCATGAAAACAGAAGAAATTTGGAGGCAGTGACTCTGAGTTCCAGCTTTCCTCCCCTGGCTGTGTGACTTCAGACATGTTGCTTAACTTCTCTGATTCAGTTTCCTTTCCTCTCAGATGGGGCCACTCATGCCTACTTCATGGGGCTGTATGAAGGCTAAAGCAGATGTACTTGAAATACCTGGGGTGGTTCTAGGTCCATGATGGGTGCTCTGTAGTGAGAACTTCTTTGCCTCTCTCAGAGGAAAAAGAATATTGAAGAAATTTCTATTAGGCTACAAGCGGGAGAGCTCAGGGGAGGGAACCACTAGACATCCTGGACTTATATCCAATTTTTACCCTTCAAAAGTTGATGACCATGTTCACGTCTGCAGTGATGTATTATTGGATTTTTGGCTGGAGCAATAAATCACAGCCCTCTCAATCTTAATGTTTACATTTTTAGGGAACTTAAATATGTTTCAATAATCTGGCATCATTCTATTTTAGAAGTTTTCCTCTATCATCTTGGGCTGCTCATTTTTAGGGGACTATAGATTTAGAAATCTGGGGTCCAAATTTTTGTTACAAATTCTTTTCCACCTAGTTTTCAATCTGATCATTTACTTACAGTTCTTGACTTTTTATGATGCTTATAGGGTGCCATATATTAAAGGTGATTTGAAGTTGTGTCTTCAAGTCCAGAGTCTCCAGTCATCTTCTCTCTCTCTCTCTCTCTCTCTCTATCCCCCTCATTCTCTCTCTCTTTCTCTCTCTCTCTCTCTCTCTCTCTCTCTCACACACACACACACACACGCGCGCCCCAAGTCTTTCCTGGGCTTTTCAATAATCCAACATGATATTTTGGATGCATGAATGTGGAACCCATTAGAGAGAAAATGCTTGGCCTGGGCATAGAGATTGTAGGAAAGCTAACACTAAGTTGCCAAAAGAATGTGGCATCATTGATAATGATGTCTTCCCTGTGATATGCTGGGATCTCCAAAGAAATGAACCTAGTGTCTGGGAAATTAATAGTTACTCCTCCATTAGAAATCTGGGTAGTTATTTCCACTACCTGACTTAGATATACTAGGGAGGGCTTTTGGATAAGAGACCTGTTACCACTTTGCTTTTTCTCTGGATAGAGATATTATCAGTGAAGGAGACTTTCAAATTCAGGAGAAGAAAAAGTTTGCTCACAAGATACTTTTGAATTTGTGTTAAGACCCGGGATAGAGGTCATTTTCTTTGGAACGAACTCCCAACTTCTCTTGATCTCCTGTCTTCTGTCTGGGATGGGGACAGGTATGCAGGACACTCCGCTTAACAAAGACACATACATAAGGAAGGTCCTGAGCCAAGGTACCACCAAGTACCTTCCACTCACTCTGAAGTGTGAGAAGCCAAATATTCTTCACCAAGGAGCACTTGGGCTTCATCAATGGCTACCAGCCATTTTCCCAACTGCTCTTCTTTGGAGTTTGAGAACAAGTTCCTCCTGGGTGCTCAGATGTGACAAGAGTTAAGCCCACTGAGAAAAGTTCTGGGAGTTTGTGATAGGCTTACAGTGATGGGAAAATGTAATCGACATCCAACAAGACTATTTTTCTATGGTAATTGTGTATAATTGCCAGAACTTCCTCCGGTTAAAGACCAAAAATAGAAAACTTTTTGTCATTTTGAATGTAAAAGCATCCTCATAATAAATAACAATAAAAATATTAATCATTTATTATGGGACCACCATGGGCCAGGCACCATGTTAATTGCTTTGCATATATTACATATTTTAATTTCTGTGTTAATTAAAAGTCATATTCCTAAGAAAATAAAACTAAATTCGGCCAAAACCTCCATTTTACTTATGGTGGAAAACCTGGTGTCTCCGAAAAACCCCAGAGACACCTCTGAGTGTGTGTGTGTGTGTGTGTGTGTGTGTATAATTTTATTTATTTGACAGAGAGAGAGAGAACACAAGCAGGGGGAGCGGCAGGCAGAGGGAGAGGGAGAAGCAGACTCTTCAACAAGCAGGGAGCCCGATGTAGGGCTCCATCCCAGGACTCTAGGATCATGACCTGAGCTGAAGGCAGTTGCTTAACTGACTGAGCCACCCAGGAGCCCCAGTGTTGGTCATTCTTACTTACGGAGGTCTCTGGGTCCCCCAGCTGACTCGTTCGTCCTCCGGGCTTTGAGACAGAGCGGCTCTCCTGTCCAAATGACACAGGTGTGATGGTAAGAAGAGCTATCCTTTCTGAGCTTCAAATTTGCCCAGAGTAGGAACGTGGATTCTGAAGGACTCACCTACTAGTTTGGAGGCTATAGAAAGAGAAGAACTGGCATATAAACAAGCAGAGATGTCCTTTATCAGATAGACTAAGCATAATAAAGGGAAAACTCGAAACCAGTCTGTCTCTTTCTAGAGATGTACCATACAGCATGATGCCCATAAAAATGTAACAGGCTGGGTCTCAAGTTATGTGTTCTTAACACAATCAGACCAAACCAAACCAGACAACCCTGACTTTCTCTAGTCAGTGCAACTAAAAAGAAAAAAGGGATAATTGTATTGAGTTAAGAACAAAACCACAAACTAAACAACCTAGTTATTGGTTGACTCATCGAAAGAGTTCAATGCCAATCCCATGATTATTCCTTAGTGTAGTGTAGCAATGTGTTGTTACTGTTACTTTTTTTAATCAAACTAGTCATAGATAAGTGGGTATCTGAGGTAACCTTTTCTTCATAGCTGATCCATTTGGTTCCATGTATATAAGGAAACAATTCCAAACTATATTTCTTGTTATACAACATTTTCCCTTTTCCTGTATTGATTCTTCACAGTGTGCCAAGGGATAAGCACGTGTGTTTGGCACAGGGACAGCTTGTCATGGCACAGTGACCAGAGGACAGACAGAGACAGAGACAGAGAGAGAGACATAGAGAGACACAGAGAGAAACACCTGAAACCTGTTTCAAATAGTCTAATCACTTTGTAACCCCAAATATGGGTTGGAAACATGGGTTGGGAAACAAAAATTATGGTAGATGGAAACAACCTCCTCCTTGCTCAACGAGACATTGGCAGCATTAATCCTGGTATTTATTGCTCATTTTAACTACAGTGCCTAGCAAGCACTTTCTCAGCCTACATTGCAAAAAATGTAATTCATACACCTAATATTTTGCTCCAGTTCTCCTTGCATATTTTACTGTGTTTGAGACTGTTTGTGTGTTTGCTATATATCAGTTGACACCTCTGTAAAATCTTTATATTGAATGCCTTTGGCAACTATGTGCCAAATAATAGCATTACCGTTTGTAATTTTTGTAGCACTGGTTTTCCTGTAAGCTTTGCTCTGTGCATTACAAGTAGGAAGGATTTTTAAACATCTTATTGATATTTCTTCCTAAATGATCTTCATCAGTGGTAATGAGTCACAATAACTATTCCACCCTGACTTTCCTGTTTTCTTCCATTACTTTAATCGATTGAAGAAATGTTTTCTTTTCTTTTCTTTTCTTCTCTTTTCTTTCTTTCTTTCTTTTTAATATTTTATTTATTTGACAGAGAGAGAGATAGCTCGAGCAGCAACACAAGCAGGGGGTGTGGGAGAGGGAGAAGCAGGCTTCCCGAGGAGCAGGGAGCCCGATGCGGGGCTGGATCCCATGACCCTGGGATCATGACCTGAGCTGAAGGTAGACGCTTAACAACTGAGCCACTCAGGCGCCTCTTTTCCTTTCCTTTCCTTTCCTTTCCTTTCCTTTCCTTTCCTTTCCTTTCCTTTCCTTTCCTTTCCTTTCCTTTCCTTTCCTTTCCTTTCCTTTCCTTTCCTTTCCTTTCCTTTCCTTTCCTTTCCTTTCCTTTCCTTTCCTTTCCTTTCCTTCCCTTCCCTTCCCTTCCCTTCCCTTCCCTTCCCTTCCCTTTCCTTTCCTTTCCTTTCCTTTCCTTTCAAGATGCCATTGCCAACAACACAATTCTTCTCCAGGATTCTCCTTGAAATTCATACTTAGGCTTGGAGATTTTATTTTATTTATTTTATTTGTTTTTATTTATTTGAGAGAGAGAGAGAGAGGCAGTGCATGAGAGGGAGGGTAGGCAGAGGGAGGGGGAGAGAGAGAATCTTAAGCAGGCCCCACACTCAGCGCAGAGCCCAACACAGTGCTCAGTCCCAGGACTCCGAGATCATGACCCGAGCCAAAACCAAGAGTTGGTCGCTCAACCAACTGAGCCATCCAGGCGCCCCATGGTTTGGAGATTTTAGATGTGTGTATTGTTCTCCATTATTTATTTTTAGTTCAGATTCCTCCTGCTTTCCTAAAAGAGACTTTGAGGCAGTTTACACCAAAGACAATTAAATGATGAATTAGATGAAATTACAGAGAAAGAGAGACCCAAAACCATGTGAGAGATGGATACTAACATTATTCCTAAAATGTAGATAGATCCAGTTCTATAAATCATCTAGAACATAAACTCCACAAGAGCAGGGACTTTGGTCACTGCCAACCCCCAGTGTGGAGTTAAGTGTCTGGACATCAGTATGTGCTCATATACAATTGTTATTTGCTGAATCAACATTAAATTCACTTTGGGTTTTCCAGGAAGCTGATGCATGAAGGGAAATGGGAAGGGAGGTATGCGTCATTGCAGAGAATTGTACATTTAAAGGAACTCAGGGCTCTGCTGGTTGTTAAGGGCCTCATTTTGCAGATGAGAAAACAGGGAGCTGAAAAGGGAATGCAGAGGAAAAGTTCTAGGACACATACCTTCTGTTCCCCGGCCAGGGAACATTCCACTGCATCAATGCTAAAACATTTAACCATGTTCATTCTATGCAGAACAAGCTACTGATATGACTGCTCTGAGGGGGCCACAGTGTGTTTGTGTGTCCATGAAAGGAAAAACCTTTTGTTCCAATTCATCTATCTCTGCACCCTCTGTCCATGCCTTTGGAAGTGACCCTGTTACATAGTTGTAATGGGGTTTGGAACGTCTTGCCCTTGTCTTCACCCATGTCTAGGGACCCAAGAACAAACACAATAAAGTGACCTGCTATACAGAGAGATCAAGTTGGAAGAATATTTAAATTCCACTATTTTGAAATATGTGTGACCAATTTATGGACAAAATTCAACTCCTTTCTTTAAAAAAATTGATAAAATTTGTGACCTGGTATATCAAGAAGTTCTGTATCTAAATTTTATTAAAAAATATGAACAAATTAAGGGGTGCCTGGGTGGCTCAGTCTGTTAAGTGTCTGACTCCTGATTTCGGCTCAGGTCATGATCTCAGAGTTATGAGATCGAGCCCCACCTAGGGCTCCACCCTGGACGTGGAGCCTGCTTAAGATTCTCTCTCTCACTCTCCTGATGCCCCTCACCCCAGCTCGCACTTGTGCACTCTCTCTCTGTCTCTAAAATATATAAAAAAACAAATTAAATTCAATATTAGTTATTGTATTATTCAGTTGTATGTGGGGGCTGGCATGCATATGTACATAGTGTCTATTTTGTCTTCTTTGGAGAGCCCTCGATTTTACTTTGGGAAATGAACATTTCTCCACCCCCATGCTATGCGGTTATGGTAGGACAGCCCCTCTTCTACCTCATTCAATATGCATACACTATATATATGGACTTATGACCCAAGTCAAGCCAATGAGAGCCAAGGCCCTCACCAATTCAGTGCAATTCAATCTCCTACATGCTGGATGTCTTTAACTATGGTCCTTTAAATCTTTACAATGATGATCTTTAGAATAATTCAGATGCATCACGGAAAAGTTTAAATGACAGAGAAAACTCAATTATAGTCAAGAGGAATCCATAGTAAAATACAAAAACATGCCCATACATTGAAGAAAAGTTTTCAGTAATGAGCTGAAACAAAGACTCTCCTGTTTAATTAAAAAATTAAATTAGCCAGAATTTCAATCCCTGAGGATAGCAATTCATTTAAGTTTGATTGCAGAAATTTTTCAAGGATTTTTCCTTTTGGAGACAAAATTTGCTTAGTGCAAATTATTCAATAAAAGGAGAAGTGACACAGAAGTAAAGGAAGTAAGTCTTTCCCAGCTTTAAAATTCTATAATGCTAATCAGCCAATTAATTAATTAAACAAATGATTTTTAAATTTATTTCCTAGATACTCTAATTTATGTAGCCTATACTTTTTTTCCTGTTGCAGCATTTTCTAGTGTTTTAGGCAAAAACATAACAACAACCACAAAGTAGACTGTGTGATCAAATAATTTTGAAATAAACTCCATTAATGCAACCAGTTTTGGCTTCGGAACTTCTCAGTGTGAACTTGCACAGCAAATTTGCAATAATTAGTACTATATGCAAAGTTTCCTAAATTTATTTGGCTCTCATAGGTGTATATATATATATATATATATATATATATATATATATATATATATATATTTAAGTATATGTATTTAAAGCACATCTCTCAAGGCTGGTCTTCTAAGAAATGTACTTCAGAAAACTGCTCTATACTTAACCCTTCCCATCATCTTACCACCTATTAGCCATGTACCTTGTACATATTTATTAATATGTATTAAACAAAGACTTATTTGCACGAAAGGCCCTCTCCCCCCAAAAACATGAATTAATGATACCTACCTTTGAGCAACTCATGCTACCCTGAATAAGAGTTTTGCAAATCCAGCTCTGAGTCTAAACCTTAGGGATGTATGATATCTTTCCTTGCCAAGAATTACCATTAAATTTTCTGGTCCACCATCCTCTGGCAAGCATGCATTTTTTTTTTTTTTCCAAAACCTGCTGCTGGGGCCTCAAAATGATGATGAGCTGTGTTAGTGGTGCGGAATAGCCAACAAAGGCAGGGATGGCCAACAGTAGGAGAAGCAAAATAACTAAGAATATACTGTATTCAATAGAGAGGACTCAGGAAAACATTATGGAGTTACATATACTTACAGTTTTTATTTTAGAAAATGCCCAATGGCCCATGAAAACAATTCCCTGATATGGCCAATATATTTGTATTAACTGACAAAATGCCTGTTTAGATCTCTGCTTTCAGAGGGCGGTTGCATGCTAACTCATATGAGTGAGGCTTGGGGGGGGGGTTTATATTATATTATGCATTATAACGTGATCATTTCAGCATTCAAACTCCAGATTAGGAATTTGACATTTTAAAAATTCCACCAAAATTGGACTACAAAATATAATAGGTTTAGGCACCTGCTCTAATAAGATTGCATAAAAATATCCCAACAGCCTTACCATAAACATATTTTACAATATCAGAGTCAAATTTTATTACATCATTATGAGAATGTTCCATTGGGCCACATGATTGGATGTAGAAACAGAGCCGGATGCTGATACAATGGCACCAATATGCCATCACACTTCCCTAATAAAAGTTTTATTATATCCCCACGCACATTAAAAACAACACTAACTGCATTAATACATTGTAATTTACTTTTTTGTTATAGAACAAATAACAAACCTGGTGCTAATGAGATCATATTTTCCATTATCCCAAAGCAACCTGCTGGTATATCCAGTCTTCTGAGGTTTTGCCTAAAAAATGAAGTGCCCTCTTATTGTACAACAGCGGGCAGGAGTCGAGAATGTTTTTATTTCTTACCCTACGCATAGACATCACATCATGTTGCAAACATCTGTGTGTGTTTGAATGATACAGTTGTAACATTTCTTGTTTGGTTTTCATGGTATTATACTTTTCTCAGAAAGGGCACATACTTTTGTTACAATTGTCTTTTATTTTGATAGCTTTTTCATGTCCCAATAAACATAGGTGTATTTGCAGATACAACTAGTCATTGTCACCACTTTCCCCTTTGGCTGCCGTCTGAGCGGTTGTAAGGTTTTTAGTACAAAGTTCCAATTTAGCCTGTATGAAGTACCAGAAAGAATCCATTCCTTATAAGACATGGACGATTGTTTTTATAAGATCTTCTGATGCTGTTTCAATGAAGCTGTTAAATGATTAAGGGTTTTTTTCCACTTTTATAAATTAAGTCACTAACAAGGGGCATTGTAACTTTCTTGGTTTTATTCAGCTCGGCATAAAGTGACTTATCATCCAGCCGCTCACCAATGCAAACATTCTCCTCCTATCAGAGTTCCTGGGTGTTTGTTTGGAACAGGGGTGATGGTGATGGTGGTGGGCGGAAGGAGCAAAGTGCAGATTACACTTGAGGGGGAGAGATTTCAGAAATCGGAGAAGAAAAATAGGAGTGCCCCAAAGACCCTGCTTATCCAGAGATAGGATGCTTCTCTATTATAAACTTCAAACCATGGTTATCTGGAGCCATTTTTGAGGGCTCTTTTGCCCTCTGACTGTGCAGGCTGCACTCTGTACATGGTGGGCAACCCGGGTTCTATGGATGAGATAGAGGAGAGCACTTCTGGATGTATGATCCCAAGGATTGCTCTCCACAGTCTCCCAGGGCTTACACATGTGGCTGTCACTGTCTGCTTTTCCAACATTAAGCAATTTAAGATTGTCTACATTTCACACACACACACACAAAGACACACACACACTTGCACACTGATCCCTGTTGTACACTTAGGTTTAGAGGCTCATAATGATATTGAATAATTGGTTTCTTCAGTTTCACTTTGGTGAAACTTAACAGTTTCTTAACTTGACAGTAGACACTGCCAAAGCCTATTTCATGCAGTCATTATAAAATTGTTTCAGATTCAAAATGTGATAACACTTATGATGTTATCTTGACATGTACAGATCAGAATTTTTGCATATGAACTATATTGCAGCTAGCGACTTTAGGAAATTTAGGTGTAATTTATATGACCTCAAAATAATCATGTGTGTCCCCAAAGTTTGAATTTTTAAGGCTAATCAGAGTCCTTTTGGGTACTTACTTCTATGTCCTTACATCTTTCCTGGGACTATGTAGGACCACATTACTCAACTAGGAAAAGCCCTATGGAATTTTTTTATTGTTTATGAAAAAGTACACATATACAGGCACATACAAATTTATAAAGGAAGAAAATAACAACAATAATAATGAATAACATCTACTGAACACTTATTGCGTGCCCGAGTACGCCATTTAGAGAGGTTCAAATTTATTAATTCATTGATCTGCAACAAACAAACCAAAGTCCTCTGGGACAGTAACTGTTACTGTCTCCATTTTACAAATGATCAAACTGAGGCACAAAGAAGTGACATAATTTACTTGCTTGATGTCAAAAAGCCAGGAAGCTGAGATTCAAACCTGAACAATCAGCCTCATAGGCTTTTGCTCTTCCCCTCTACAAAACATCCAATTAAAGTGCTCATTTGTGGACTGACTTTGGCATAAAAGGATGAATTGTAGCTTTCAGGAAGTAGAGAATCTCTCATCCACACCACTTACCTTGACGCTGTGAATCTCCCGAGTCTCACCATATTGATACAGCTTCATCTGGAGGCTGGAGGATTATAAATGGCTATAGGCTGATCCAGACTTATGGTCTACCCAACAGAGAAAGGCATTTTGTCAGGCTGATGAACTACTGTTTTAGACCATTAATTAATCTCTCCATTCATCCATCAGTCCATTCATCCACTCTTCCAACTTTTTTTTTTAAGATTTTATTTATTTATTTGAGAGAGAGAGAATGAGAGAGAGAGGGAGAACATGAGAGAGGGTAGGGTCAGAGGGAGAAGCAGGCTCCCCACTGAGCAGGGAGCCTGATTTGGGACTCAATCCCAGGACCCTGGGATCATGACCTGAGCTGAAGGCAGTCGCTTAACCAACTGAGCCACCCAGGCGCCCCTCTTCCAACTTTTCTTGAGTCATATATTTCTTCTTATTTTTACCTATCCATCTTTGTGATAAAGACACTAGACAATTTTGATTCTAAGCCCCACCCTCTTCCTATTTTGATTTAAATAAGCACATCTGAATTTGACTCACAAACCAGCCACTTAATGTTTCTTAGGCTTGAGCAAGTCCAGATCTTCATCTGTGAAAAAGATATGTTAACAGCTGCCTTACTGTTTTTTTTTTTTTTTGGAGGGGGAGAATTAAATGAGATAATACATATACACCCCCAAAAACGTAGTATTAGGTCCTAAGTCAGTATTTTCCTTAAAAGGAAAACTAAACTCTAGTACCAGTAACTATTGAATTCAAATCATAAATAATTAAGAGAATATATAAGTGAATATATTCTATCCCTTTCTAAGTACACATGCAGTGAAAAAGTATAAAAACAGACATTTAACTGTATTCACATGAAAATTTTTGCACTATAAAGGAAATAACTATTTTATTTTATTTTTTAAAAGATTTTTTTGATGGGCGCCTGGGTGGCTCAGTTGGTTAAGCGACTGCCTTCGGCTCAGGTCATGATCCTGGAGTCCTGGGATCGAGTCCCACATCGGGCTCCCTGCTCAGCGGGGAGTCTGCTTCTCCCTCTGACCCTCCCCACTCTCATGCTCTCTCTATCTCATTCTCTCTCTCAAATAAATAAATAAAATCTTTAAAAAAAAAAAGATTTTTTTGATTTATTTGAATAAAAGAGAGGGAGCGTGCACGAGAGAGCACGAGTGTGGGGGAGGGGCAGAGGGAGCCTGATGCGGGCCTCAGTCCCAGGACTCCGGGATCATGACCTGAGCCAAAGGCAGACACTTAACCAACTGAGCCACCCAGGCACCCCTGCATGATACAGGAAATTAAATTGAAAAAAAAAATCATAATCTATAATGAGTTCTTAAAAGTCAAGTAGATGAACCAAGAGAACATTGAAAAAAAGCTAAATATTGAGAACTCCGAAAATTAATGCAGGTAGTCATTAGAAATATGAAAAATTTTCAGACACTGACAAAGAAATAAAAATTATTTTTATTTGGAAAAGAAAATTAAAGTTTCACAGAGACTTTCTTAACATATTAAATTGGTAATTTTTTATTGGCCAAGGCAAAAAAAAAAAAAAATTCGCCATATTCTTGTAAGAGTGTAAATTTGCCTGTCTTTCAGAAAAGCATTTGGTTGTATTGATAGAAAGCTCTGAAAGGGTGCATACGTTTTTACTCAAAGATTTTTAGGGCAATTCTGAGAATCAAAATACAAAAGCTGTGCAATGATTCATGTAGGAGGGTTACACTGAAGCATTATTCAAAACGACAAAAATTTGAAAGGAATTAAATGTGCAACAATAAGAGAATCATTAAATTAATTAGAGTGAAACTGCAAGAAAGAAAAATATATGGTCATTGAACGAATATTAGCTGAAATGGGAAATATTCAGGATGTAGTGTTAAATTTTAAAAGGCGTGCTAGAGAATGAACGTTATACAGAATAGCATTCTAATTTTCTTAGACATATGTGTAGCTAGTATGTGTCCACATACTATGTGTGGACACACGAACATGCTTCAGTTATGTTGTTATGCTCAATGGTTTCTGTCCTTTTTTTTTTTTTCATTGAATCCTCACATCAACTGGGAACTGAATGCCTTACTACAGGTGAAGAACAAAAACAAGGAGGGTAAGTAGCTTACTCAATGGTATGGTCTGCTATGGTGTGCTTCTCCCCAAAATTTATACATCGAAATCCTAACCCCCAAAGGTGATGGTGTTAGGAGGTGGGGACTTTGGGAGGTAATTAGGTCCTGAGTATGGAGCCCTCATGACTGGGATGTGTTCTCTTATAAAAGAGATTCCACCAAGTTACCTGACCCCTTCCACCATAGGGTGATATAAAGAGAAGTCAGGTATCCAGAAGAAGGCCGTCACTTGCCCATGCCTGCACCTTGATCTTGAACTTCCAGTCTTCAGAACTGGTAGCAGTAAGTTCCTGTTGTTTATAAGCCACTCATTCTGTGGTACGTATGGGTGGACAGATGAAGATACTCAAAGTCCTCTCTCTTAATGAATGCTGAGACCAGGATTCCATGTACATGTTTGACATAAAACTTGTGTTAATAACCAGCATGACTCAAATACATGCTCCAATCAACTGCACTTTAGAAGGAAGGATCCCCTCAACCCAGTTGGTAACAGTGGATGCGCTGGTTTTAATTTTCCTCTTTACATAGTAACCGCATGCCTCTTGCCCATCTGGCTCCCTATCACAGGTAGGGATAAAAAACCTTTCCTCTAGAGAAAGGCAGATCTACCTTCAAGCCTGGACTTTCTCACTTTGTAATTCTGTTGTCTTGGGTAAGTTACTTGTTTCACAGAATCTTTATGGAGATTAAGCAGCACATGCCTGCAAGGTACAAAGCTTTACAAGGCTCTTGCAAATAATAAGTGCTCAATAAATGGTAGGAAATAGATGCGTATGTTTTTTGCCAAACTTTCTTTAATGAACGTATTACTCTTATGCTCAGAAAAAACGCAGTAAATATTATCGTCAAAAATGAAGTAAACCAATGACCTGATGTAAGCCTCCAAAAGTTGTTAAAAAAAAAAAAAAAGAAAGAAAGAAAAAGAAGAAAAGCCACCTTTGTCTGGATGTTGTATCCCAATTGTGGCTGCTAACCACAGGTGGGTATGGAAGCCTGGAGGGAAACCAATTATGTGCATTAATGAAAAATAAAATTAAGCAGACTAATACCCAGCAGGTACTTAAATATCACCTAATATTATAAAAGCCAGTGTTCCTTAAAGAGGAAAAACGTCCCTGGAGAAACTGGAGAAAGAAGAAGCCCCCTGACCCAGGAAGAAATTTCCTATGTGTGGGACTGCTTTTCACAGCATGCCTGAAAATTACCGAGCAGCTCCTCCTGTAAACGACTCATTTGTCTGTGAGGGCAAAGCTTTACTTAGACCTCAAAGCAAAGGCTTTTGTCCAATGACTAATGGTATTTAAATTCAAGTTCTGGTATGTTCTGTAGGGCAGTGAGAATTAAACAGATCCACGGAGGTTATACAGCTGAACCAGAGACCATGACTTTTCTACTGGAAGATCACTGGCACGAGGAAACCCATGTCATTTCCAAAGAAACAATTTAGAGGCCAGGCAAACACAGAGCTTCCCCTTGCTACTTCGAATCACCCCTTTTGGGTGATCAAGGCGTCCAACTAACTGAAGAGAAAACCACCCATTAAACCTCATTGTCCTATTTTTTAACCAATTGAGCCATGAAGGGTTGGGAGTCACAGGAGAAGAAAAGTCAGATTGGGATGACCTAAAGAAGGGGAGCGTGTCTGAAAATGTCATGGTGGGTTCTGCTGGAGTCTGGGATGAGGCTTCAGAAAGAGAATTCTCGTCCTCTTCCCCACAAGCTTGCCTCTAGCTGCCCATTCTCTTAGAATCACTCCTGAGGGTCTCCAATATCCTGGGCATGGCTGTTAACTGATTTCAAAACCAGCCAGTCAAATGGTTGGTTCCTCTGGGGGCTCTGAGCTGGCGTTCCCAAGTTGTCTCATTCTAATTGCTTCTTGCTCATCAGAGTTTGGTGATGTTTCCAGAACTTCCCTTTCAGGGCATGCAAGAACATTCTCAGATGGAAAGTCACACATACTGCAATGGCTGGGAAGGTCATCTGATCCACTCTTTCTGGAATGCGTTCACTCATGAGCATAGTGGAAAGGAGAGCAAAGTGGCTGGTCATGTTGTTTACCAGTTGCTGGGTCAAACATTTTCTCCAGCAATCTCACTCTTTTTGACTCCTACTCTGTCCCTGTCTACCTCTCTCTCGCCCTTCTTGCCCCTTCCTCTGACTCTCTTGGTCTCTCTCTGTGTGTCTGTGTCTCGGAACGTCTCTGTTCTGAGGTGCCCCACCCCGTGCTGCGGGTGACCTGGTGCTGAGGATGAGGAGGGAGGGCTGGCTCGCGTCCTTCTCGTGGAATCAGTGGCATTTCTCATCCGGACCGGGGCTGGCAGTTCCAGAACTGTAACCACACGACACATACAGCTTTCAAAGGTTTCTGTGGAGCTTTTCATGTAAGATGTAGTTATTAACTCTGCTTCAATGTTTAAAGACCCAGCCAGTGGGAGTGAAACATGGCCTCCCAGCACACGCTGAAGAGCTGAGGAAATCTCAGCCTGATCTGTTATCTCTCAATGCTTTAAAGGTCTTCGACTGGGAGATTAGAACAAGGTTACAGTGACAATTTGTTTACACGCAGGGAGAGATTAAGATCTCGTTGAAAAGGAATAAAAATAACATCATCTTGAGCTGTCACAGCATGAGCCCCATTGTAATCAACACTGGTCTGATTTCAGGGATAATTTAAGACCAATTTATTATCTTAATTAAAAAAAAAAAGGGAGAATTCAATGTTTCAGATGCCAGTCAGATTGTTGGATGAGGATGCCCCTGGAGATGCCACGTATAAAATGGAACCCTCACAAGATTCCAGACCGGAATCTCCTGGTGAATGCAAATTAAGGGGGGGGGGGACTTTTTCTTTACTTTATATTTTTTAAGTGCTGGCATCAATAACAGGTTAAAAGGCAAAACAGTGACTCCTTCCTATTGACCTTTCTTAAAGACAAATGGATAAAAGTGTATAAGAAAGGCATTCCTGGGCCACCTTTTTGTGAAAAGCCTTTGGTATTTAAGGTAAAAGTCTCCTGACTTCCTTTTTTTTTTTTTTTTCTTTCTTCCCTAATGAAACCTTCTCAAACTCTTCGTTTTTGGCAGGCCTCCTTGTCTAATTCCCCTCGAAACGAATTCTTGCACTTCTGAATCAGCCACAGAAACCTGGGGGTGGGGGGTGTGTGTGTGTGGACTGCCAGGCCCCAAACGGGAGGCAGGGTGGGAAGCCAGAAATAGTGCGATCTGCAATCCCACCACCCACTGGCCTGGCCCTCTCAAAGTTCTTGTGCCCGGTGCAAACCTCACTTCTGGCTTTCTCTACAAAAGCCACTACTGAAGAGCGCCCAATGCACAGAATGAATTAGGCCACAAAGAGCCCTTTGAGAAGCGGGAAAGGAAATGCCCCACTGGGAAGCCAGGTGGACAGCAAGTGCTCCCTTTCCATTACAAATGAGTTCAGGGACAGGGCCACCCCCGGTGGGACTCCCAGCTCCCCCGAAAGCCAAACCCAACCAGCCCCCTCATTTGAAAACCAAACATGTTTCCTTCTGCCTCCCCCCTCCCTGTTTACAAACACGTTTACAAGTGCTTGATAGGTGACCTTATTTACTTAGTAACCTGTGGATTCATTTATCTTGAAATTAGTAGGTAATGAAGTGGAAAACCTCAACAGCCCTCCCACTAATTAACATGATAATAAGATTGTTTTGCTACAGAGGTACAATTAGCATGTATGAGAGAAAGGGGGAGAAAGATCAATAAAATGTCTGAAGGGTACTGCTCCCAGGTTTGCAGAAGAGAACAAAGAAAGAAAACCAGATTTTAAGATTGCATCCATTTAAACAGATCTAACTCTTAAGACTGGGCCCTCCTGAAATGATCTGATGCCCTCCTGGAAGAAGAGGTGTGTGTGGGGGGGGGGAGGGGATTGAAAGGAATTAATTATAAAGCATACTTTTTGGTGCAAAGTGCTTTGAAAAGAAAAGGGAAAAATTATGGAAAGTTTCAGACGCCGATCCTGAAGACATTTTGATGGGGGCTGCTGGGCGGTGGAGGGGGGTTGTGAAGAATGTGAGCAGATAATTACACCCATAAAAATGGTTCCCTTTGCTCCTTTTTCTACCCCCAAAAGTCAAACGGCTTAGATATAAAACTTCGAAGAGATCCTTCCTGCACATCTAGTGTCGGCATACATTTTCATGAGGTGCTTTAACACAGAGAATGCACAGCTCAAATATTTATTTATTCCACAGACCGAGGTGTGTAGAGTAAATAAATATGACTTTAAAAATTGCCTCAATATGTATTTACCCAGTAGACTCATTTCTTCGGTAAATTACATGGACTTGGTAACCTTCCATGACATTTTTCCTTGATTTTAAACATACACAAACAAAGAATTTAAATGTCCGAAGTGTCTAAATAACCTCATTGAACTTGTGACACAAACCAGGAAGAGCCGGGAGACTGGATTGTGCAGGAGAAAGGCTAGGGTTGTTTGAGGGATAAAACGAGGAGAACTTTGAGAAGATCAACAGCAACCCACATTGATGGAGCATCACCAGTACTTGGTAGGAGACTCTTTTTATCTAAAGTGTTCTTCATAAACATAAAAATGATCTTTATTACATTTTTTTTTAATTTTTTTTATTTTTTTAAAAAATATTTTATTTATTTATTTGAGAGAGAGAATGAGATAGAGAGAGCATGAGAGGGGGGAGGGTCAGAGGGAGAAGCAGACTCCCTGCCGAGCAGGGAGCCCGACGTGGGACTCGATCCAGGGACTCCAGGATCATGACCTGAGCCGAAGGCAGTCGCTCAACCAACTGAGCCACCCAGGCGCCCTCTTTATTACATTTTACCATCCATGCTCTTCTGTCCTCCCTCAGAAATGGGTTTTCCCACAAAATTCCACAAGCAATTGTCCCCAAATCCAGTGTTCCAATACATTGTACCATCCGGTCTTGCATTTAATTAGGATAATTGTAACTCTGAGATCCCTTCATGGCCCATTCTTGTTACAACTGGAGGGTCTGAGTGTATCAAAAAGAAATGACAAAGAAATGTTCTCACCACAGTTTCAAATGGGAAATCTGGGATAAAGAAATCTGATAAAGTCAGATAAAGGACCATCTTTGGTGGATTTTTTTAACCTAACTACTTTAGTGGTGTTTTCATTTTGGAAATCATTTAAAATGACGGCAAGTCGTTTTACTTATGTCATTAAAGGAGACCTTTGGAACAAGTGGTTTCCTATTTCTTTTCTTTTTCTTTTTCTCTCTTTCCTTCCTTCCTTCCTTCCTTCCCTCCTTCCTTCCCTCCTTCCTTCCTTCCCTCCTTCCTTCCTTCCTTCCTTCCTTCCTTCCTTCCTTCCTTCCTTCCTTCCTTCCCTCCCTCCCTCCTTCCTTCCCTCCTTCCCTCCCTCCTTCCTTCCTTCCTTCCTTCCTTCCTTCCCTCCCTCCCTCCTTCCTTCCCTCCTTCCTTTCTTCCTTCCTTCCCTCCCTCCTTCCCTCCCTCCTTCCTTCCTTCCTTCCTTCCTTCCTTCCCTCCCTCCTTCCCTCCCTCCTTCCTTCCTTCCTTCCTTCCTTCCTTCCTTCCCTCCCTCCTTCCTTCCCTCCTTCCTTCCTTCCTTCCTTCCAACAACTGTAAGTTCTGAAAAACTTGCCATCAAACTCTCTGTGTTGTGCATTGATTTTAATTTTAGGTCGATTATTATTTCTTAGAGTAACATCTTTAGAGTAGATGGGGAGAACCCATTCTCATTTTCTGAGAGGCATTTGCATGATTTTTTGAATTGTCCTGGATTCAATCAGGGAAATCAGTGTCTCTCGTATTTGGGGATAGTGAGTGTCAGGGCCTGAAAAGGGAGCATTACTTGAGAGAAGCTTGAAGCTGCTTCCTCAGCAGACATGCTCTTCGACATTAGGCAGCAGGGGTAAGCAGGACGAGGCCTGTCTGTGTGGATGGATTCCCAAGGACTGATTTGAGCAGGGCCCAGGAAGAAGGAAAAGGGAATGAGCTGTGCACATTCTATCTACCTGCTTCTACCACCGCACACAGGTTTGGTGAAAGACCAGTGTAGGAATCACCCTGATGATCATCCACTACTTAAGTGACAAAAATGAATATTTCCTGCTTTATAAATATACACACAGACCCCGGCAGAAGCTCTCGGCTTTTTCTGATGATTTTTACCTCATAATACACCTTACCTTTGACTTACCAGGTTGAAGAATGTGGGATCCTTACAATGACAAATTGGGAAAGCCATTAATAGCCATTAAGATGCTAAAAGGATTCCCAATCTTTGGGACTTTGACACCCTGTTTTTTCTACATTCCCTAGCCTTGTCACCCAACCAAATAGTCACGTCCATATAGGGTACATGCTAATTCTAAAACCCAAGTGAGTTTATTTTTTTTAAGTATTTTGAGAATAAGTTGAGGATTTCTCAATATCTCTACAGATTATTTGAGACATGCTGGGGTGTCATGCAATGTTGCCTGGGTACAGCTGTCCTAGAAAAAAAAAAAAAAAAGGATTTTTAATAACTGGAGCCAATTCCTCCTAGGAAGAATTCCCTTTGAGTTCTGTAGCTTAGCTTCCAATCCAAATTCCTCATCTGTGAACAGTTAGAACAATATGATGTAGCCCAGGAGAGTTAGAACTTGAATTCATTTCAGAGAAATGTATAGTTTAGAGTAATGAAAACTATCCCGCGTTTGTACTGGGTAAATCTTCAAGGAAGGAAATAATAGTCTCCATTTTTTAGGCACAACACACACCATCTCATCTTCGTAATCACAACATAAAGTCGAGGTTAATGTCCCCATTATACAGATGGCAAAACTAAGGTTCAGAGAGCCACGTAACTAACTAACCACCTCAAGGTCAAAAAGCTAGTAGGTGGAGAGCTGGGATTTGAACCCAAATTCTTCTGATTCTACAAAAGCTCTTACCAATATCTTATCTCCTCTCTGGGAATGATACATTGCCTTGCTGGAGGCCCTCCCAAGGCCCTGGATTGTGTCTCCTGAAAGCAACTATTCTTGGACGACATACTATATCGGCAGATTTTTGTTAGTGATGTTTAAAACCATGACCCATCATGAGGTGCTAAACGTTTTTTCTTCTGGCTAAGACTTCTTACAGGCTACACGTAAAGGTTCTCACAATTTAACAGCAAGCCTCCTTCATTTAGTTTTAATGACTTTACAAAATAAATACCTAAGATTGTTCCTAAAAAAAAAATAATATACATTGTTTCAGTGGAGAATATGGAAGATATAAATTTAAATGCATATGATTCCCTCACTCCTTGTTAAAGGTGAACATGTGATGAGAAATTTTTAGAAGGGCTCCGATGAGCTGGTTGTAATGAGTAGCCTTTTTGGCCTAGATTTGTATCTTTCCTGAGAATAGTAGTAATTTTAGCGATTCTTTCCAGACTTTTTTCTTCTTTGCATATCCACCGTACAATTGGGATATTGTCTCAAGGTGTGAAGCCCTGGCAAAGTTATAAAATCATGCCGTCTGCCTCGGATCCTTGCAACGTACCTGACATGAACAAGACCGGGTACACAGACAGCTCATGAGATTACAATTGCCTCTCTTGTCACTCGGGCCATCTTGGCATTGCTCCGTTGTTTGGACAGCCCTGTGGAGGCGGCGGCTGCTGAGCTTTGTGTTTCATCCACACACTTTCTCAGCCACGTTGCTTTGCAGTTTGAAAGGCAAGCAGGGTGGCCCAGATCTCACATTTCCCTACCAGGGCTCCACCTCTCCCAGGAGCCGTGGGCTTGGAAATGTGTGGGGTCAGCAGCATGCTTGGAGCTGCACAGGCCCAAGGAGGGTGGGGTTTGGAGGCTCTCTCCGTTGTCTGGTAAAGATGGACACCCAACCTGGTACCAGTGGGAGGTGATTGAGAGGGCGGGCTGGTGGGGATGGGAGCAGCGGGAACAGGCGTGATCTTCCAGCCTCAAGAGGGAGCACAGCGATGGGTTTTTACCATCTTGGAGTTCAGGGAAATTTTAGAGGCTATGGGTCAAGGTTCTCACGTGTTCATGCTCCGCACCCTGGAGGGTGATTACAAGCCACTGTCCTCACTCCGAGGTTGGGGACATTCACAAAGACAAGGTGAAGGGGCCCATGGGATGTAGAAGTAGGAGCAGTCTGCTTCCTGACCCATCAGCATTCTCAGACTGGCCACCGAGGGGCCGCCATGATGCGACTTTGAGCTCTTAGCCAGCCCTTTTGAAAGGCAAAATCGACTCTTGTGTTCGGTAGTTGGGTGAATGAGAGTAGGACATTATCTCAAATGATGCATTAGTGATTTTTACTTCATTATTTTCAAATGATGAGACTCAGGAATGCACTCCACCGGGTCTGCTGTGTGTGTCTGACACTCACATGTGAGTGAGTGCTGTGTGTCTTCTGTTCTGGATGATGAGTGTGGGGCAGAGCGGGGCAGGGCACAGAATTCGAGGTTGGACTTCTCCCCAAGTTTTGCCAGTCGTCAGTGGGCTTCTGTTTCCTTATCAACAGAACGGGGACAAGCGTCTTCTTGAGGGTTTTGGGGAAAACCCGAAAAGGGTCCGTCACCATCCTGGCACATCGGGGTCCTCCTGCAAGGGTGAGCTTCTGTATTTTTTTGTCAGGCTTGCTTTTGAAGCAGGAATGTCCACAGAAAGCACCTAGCAGAGTGCTAAAGTGGAAGACAGTATAGAAATGGACATGCACATCCTTAGAGATCCCTTCCGAGAAGAGAGGATACAGTTCCTTAACATTTGTGCTGAGCAGAAGGTCCATGGATTTGTCTTCAGGATTTTTGTCAAAGGAGGGGATTCAGCCTCCTTGCTGCTATGATAAGCCACAGAATCCTCTACAGCTGTGGTTGCTTCTTCTGCAACACCCCCATAGACAACTGGATAAAGAATTCACCTCCCAAAACTCCTTTTTGAGGCATGACTTTGCCAGAAGCCATTCCTTCATTCACTCATTCATTGAGGCACTGTGTCGGGCCGTGGGAATGTGATGGCCGGCGAGACAGAGAGGATGCCTGCGCTTGGTGGGAGAGATGGAAAGGAATGAGATGTAAAACAAATCAAATAAACAATGTACTTGGATTCTGTTGGCAGCTGTGAACTAAACCTCACCAGGGGCTCATGCAGCGACTGGATGAGAGAGGATGCCTTGGCTTCAGATGCGGAGGCCAAATGAGGTATATGGGAGGAGAGGACATTGACGTTGCCTCCTGGAGGATGTAAAAGTCCCAGCAGATCTGTATGAAGGGAATGAGCATTCCAGATGGAAGGAACAGCACAGGTAAAGGGCTGGAGGAAGAGACAAGCTAGATACTTCTTACTAACAGAAAGAGGACCAGTAGGGCTTGAATTGAGAGCAGAGTGGGTTTTGTGGGTTGCTGGTCCAGCTGAGCAAATAAACTAGATAGAGCACGTATTTCCCCTTCCTTATTCTGGGTGGTGAGTTATACTTAGGAAAATAAGGGCATGTTCTGGCTCCTTCTTTTATGTTTCATCTCCACAGAAACTTTTTTTTTTGAAAGTTGCCGTTTTTACAATTTTTAAAAATGAATTTGAGACAAGGAGAGTCACCACAGATGCTGCATGTTATAAAAAGGAGTTTGAATTGGTGAGAATGAGTTTGTTTGAAGACAAACTGGCCCAGATCTGAACAGCTACTTAGCCACTTATTAGATGTGTGTTCTTAGTTAAGGTATTTATTTAATCTCTCTGGGACCTCCATTTCTTCTCGAAAACAGATTCAAGACTTAAATCCTAAAGTGAATATTTTAGTGCCTTCTACTGGTTTGGAAGAATTAAGCACATTGTTCAAGTTGCCCGGGGCCACAGGTCTGTGTGACAATACCCGCATATTGAAGACCCTCCCAGCAAATGTCTGGGACCCACTGGAATGATCATATTCCGTGGAATATATGTCCAATGGGATTGTGAGGAAAGCACTTGTTCAAAGAATAGGAAAAGTGAAAGAAAACAGAGCCACTGACTGAAAAACCATTTGAAATGGATGGAATCTTCTGCCCACGATGGAGGTAAATGATTATAAAGGATATGGCTTTACTACCGGGAGCAGTTTCTCAGGTGATCATGGTTAAGAGTTGTGTCCATGCTTTGACAGACATTCATTTTGAAATGGATTACCAGATTTTCCTTTGCAATATATGACCACAGATACTGATCCAGTTGCTTGTTTCCAAACATAGCTAATGCTCCAACACGTCTTTTCTTGAGTTTTAATGTCTTCAAGCTGAAATGAGGGTGTGATAGAAATTAGTTTGTAAGCACTCGAATGATGCCACAGTTTCAGTTGAAGGTATTCTGAGCCCTTGGAAGCACCATCAGTCTCAGGAGATGGAAGAAGTAATTGGAAGGAGGAATACAATCAGAAGGAGGAATAGAATCAGAAGGACCATGGTTTCTGCAAATGGGCACCTACGCGGATCTCACGAGGATGCTCGCCTTAATGACAGAGGGCAAAGTCTCCCTTTATAACACTTGTAAAACTACCCCAAATTCTCTGAATGACAGCTATACAGTTGGAACTCTGCTATTTCTTTCCTGCTCTCTGACTGCACACTTAAGTCTGGATCCCAAACACCTGGCAGGCTTCATCTACTAAGTACTAGGTATTTAGAAGAAAGGTAAATGGAGGCATACACCAGTCCGTGCTCGTAAGCAACACCGAATTCACTATTCTTCTTATAAGGGGAAAACTGGTTCCTCCACAAGTCTTTCTCCTTCCTCTTCAATTTGATAAATGCTTGGCTCTTTTGTCAGGTCAGACCAACTCTAGCCGTCTTGTGACTAAAAAAGCCTTACAAATGGATTTTCAGTCACCACTCAATGAAGCTGGTTGACAAGAGCTCCACGAAATCCTTCTGGAGGGAGGCAGGCTTTTAACTTGATTGATGAAATTATATCTAAATCTAGTAGATTTGGGACTTCAAAGGCATTTTTCCCTACTTAGGGCATCCCGGATGAAGGGCGTATGCTATTTGTACCAAACTCCCAGGCTCAAGTGGTTCGCAAATTGACCCCTTTGTAATAGGTTAAAGGTTTCTTGCTAGATAACGGGAGTTCATTTTGATTAATTATGTCAGGGAATTAATGTATGATTACTAACTTTTAGCAGACCCTGCTCTTTCTGACCCCGAGCTGCTTGTTTGTGTGGCTGGTTGTAATTTTCGACCGGTGGGTTAGGAGGGGTCACTGTGTGGTCAGCATATTTTAAACAAAGGGGAAAAAAGAGAAGCAGAGGCTCCCAAATGGAGTGGACACTGCAGTTCAAGGCCTTGACAGAGAAAAGCTGCTAAGTGTTTTAACAGTAGGCTTTTATATATTTACTCTTGCTAATAAAAGATGGCTCTGCGGAGTGGAGAGTAACCTGGGATGATTTGGAGAATAATTTAACAGCTAAATGTTAGCTCATAAATTTCACTTCTTACTGGTGCCAATGCCCTAGGTCCTTGTTAAAGATTAAAAATGGCAAAGCATTGAGTTTTGGCTTTTGATATGTCAAGAGAATCAGACTGAAGGAATCCTGCTAATAATGAGGTTTTCTGGTGGATGGCATGGAGTTGAGGTAGTCGTTCTCAGATTAAATGCTGGATACTTGGAAGAAAAGTAATGGAGAATGAGCTGATGATACCTCGCATCGAATTAATTTTATACCATTTGTCTCCATCGTTTATGTGATGTGGCTCCTCCTAATTGGAATGATTACCTTCTTTGATGTGACCTGAGAACTTCATGGCTCACGTTCAACTCCAAAGGATCGGTTCAAAATGGCCAATGACCTCTGAAATGACACTCATTTTTTCCCCTGGCATTTTTGACTCCCCCAAAGTAAGCATAATTACCAGCAGAATCAGATCCTCGGGATTTTGAGAAAGATGCTAAGGATTTGTTCTACAGATGAGAACTCTTCTTTCCTCTCCTTGGCATTGAACTTTGAGGATTTTCTCTACAAAATGCTATGGATGTTATGTTGACAATTGTTTTCCAACTGTGACCTTGTGGAAACACAATTATTAGGCTCAGAGGGGAAAAAAGCAGGCCAAGGAGAAAGAGGAGAACTTTACAGAGAAAGCAGGGGTGCCCAGGGGGAAATTATCAAGACAATGCCGGAAGCATAATTACAAAAAGGGTTGGGCACAGCATTAGGATGAAGGAGGAGGACCAGGCTGTTTGTTTTTGGAGCAAATGCTGTATATTAAAGGACTTAAAAGCAGAGATTAAAAAAAAAAAAATCAGAAAAAAAAGAGAAATTGTTACAAATGGAAGGTGTTACTTAGATACCATATTAAACTTTTGAACATTACAAAACACCCTTTCTGTAAGGCTATTCAGAAACAAATTGCGCTTTAGCATTCAGATTGAGTCAGCTCTGTTCAGAAGGATATTGGAAAGGCCCTGGGAATGCTGACAATTGCTGATCACCCGTAGTCTTTATGGACAACATAATCACAATTACTGTATTTCAAACAAGCCCCTTTCAAAAATTAGAGGTGTTGATGACTTTAATGGGGACATAGACCATTTGTCTGTTCCATTATTGCAATTACTGTCTGGCTTGGTACCTTCTCGCTGACAGTGGCTAATGCTGTATACTTCAAAGGAAGATATAAACCCCCAATAATGCACGTATGGTCCGATTCACAGCTAGTTCTTCATCTCCCCACTGGGTTGCCCCAGCTCCTTAACACAGGCACACACGCACCATTCTGAGGATGGGGTTCTAGTGAGGAAGCGTGGCTGTGTACTTGCATTCCAGCTAGGGAAATAGACAACACAGCACAGGGAAAGAAGGAGGAGGCCATAGGAGTAAAGGTTGTAGGGCTGGAGGGACATAGAGAGGATACCTCACCTGCTAACACAGAGCTGCCCCATATCATGTAGAGATCTCAGGAGCAAATATTCCTTGGAGACACCTAGTATCTTCTTAGGGGCTTTGAAACAAAATTTATTTGAATAATTATCTTCTTTTGCTTCAATCTCTCACTTTCCTCTTCTTACTGTTGCACATAGATTTGGAAATATTTATCACATGTGTTCTGTGATATGTATCTCCAATGATCTTCAAATTTGATATATATATAGGGGCGCCTGGGTGGCTCAGTTGGTTAAGTGACTGCCTTCGGCTCAGGTCATGATCCTGGAGTCCCGGGATCGAGTCCCGCATCGGGCTCCCTGCTCGCTGGGGAGTCTGCTTCTCCCTCTGACCCTCCCCCATCTCATGCTCTCTTTCTCATTCTCTCTCTCTCAAATAAATAAATAAAATCTTTAAAAAAAAATTGATATATATATGTATAGATATATGTAGATACATTTGTAGCTCCCAAATATCCTAAATGTACATATTATAAATATATATATATACATGTCTTGAATGTATAATGTCTTGAAATCTCCAAATGGTTTTATTCTTGAGTCCCAGATCACATGACTTTGAACTAATTTGACTTTTATTGTCCTGTCGAAGCTATAATCATTTTTTTTTTTACTTTTTGAAGCTATTATCATTTTAATCATATATTAACTTTAAGTAGTAAGACATGGCACGAACTTGTTCATCTACACATGATCAAAAAGATAGTATTATCTAAGGTGAGGACTCTGTAAGAACAGTTGTCTCGAGAACTTTGTGCTGATTTTCATTCTGGTTTTCCGGAGAAGATAAATGTTCAACCACAAGCGCAGACCTTCAGGAGCTACGTCTGTCTACTCACAACCCTTCTCTTCCTAGCCAGTCCTGTCACTGCCCCCCACTGCCTAGATTTTCACATAATGATGTTTCTGTCATAGTTTGAGGTCCTCATGAAGGAGCCTGGGTTTCACAGCAAAAATCAAATGTGGAACAGAAAAAAATACTAAGAAAGAAAGAGAACTAATGAGCATCACATATTTAAAACGTTTTTTTAGCCAGGTTAACTGATTTCACGATTGTCAAAGGAACTCATGCTAACAACTTAGTGCTGATGTCTGCTTCAAGAGGGTGAGCTGAAGTCTGTTCACGCTCACTCCTATGAATAGGCCAATGAATTTATTTAGATTTGGGTTCGTTTCTCCATCCATTAGCCCTCAAGACAAGATTTCTATTTAACGGGTACCCCCAGATCAACCTAAAGAAAAAGGATCCAGTGAGATATGGGAGCTATATCCTATAACTCATCATCTCAGTTTGCATGGGCCTGAGGGGGTTTCTGGAATATGGAACTTTCTGTTTTAAAACTGGGCAAGTCCCAGACAAACCAGATCAAATCAGGTTACCCTAGATGGATAGAAGGGTGCCTCTCCAGGTGCCAATTCCTAATGCTATGTGTTGGGTTCTTACCCTGAAAGACCTGAAATATTTCACATAGGTTAGCCATAGTCTACCTTCAAAGTAGCTTCCAAAAATTAATGATGATATGGAACCAGGCAAATTAAAGATAGCTTTCACTTGCTCTGCTCTTTCCTATGGTTGGTCCAGCAAAAAAAAAAAAAAAAAAAAAAAAAGCTTGCATATTGATTAACTATTTATTTTTTAAACCAGAGATTCCTCAATAAACTAATAATTCTCACAACCCAAATGAAACTATTTATCACGTGTTATGAGCCATTTGCAAACCTATTATTTAGCTTGGCTTTTCAGATTGCATTCATGTTTGAGAATAGTCACAAATAAGGCAATATTCTAAAACATAAAGTACAACACAGGTCTGCAATGAAATTTAGAAGAGACTTTTCGATATCCATATTTTGGATTTTTTTTTTTTTAAGTTCAGAGGTGACTTTCAACAGAACTTCAAAACCAAATTGGAGAACAATGAACATAGAACTGTTCTTTTTAATCACAAGCAAAATCTATCACACATGTTCTTTCAAGTAAAGTTTATTAGAAAGAAACAGCTACTAGAGAACCACATGTTAACTCTGACTTGGCAAGGTCAGGCCAGGGCAATAAACCCTTGAACCTTACAAATATGCAAAGCTGACATAAATAACAAATTAAACCCAGCCAGGTATAACACTTTGGCCAGTTGGATGTGAGGCAGATACCAATTCCCGGGAACAAGAGCCTGTTGATTTGTAAGGAAAACCCGGTCTTACCCTCTTTGTTCCCTGCCCATTAGTTTTGCATCTGGGGGTCACTTTGCTCCTTCCTGCTGAGGTAAAACCTAATAAAAATGATTCTGTTGTGTTCTTTGCCAGCAGTTCTATGTTACAGCTCATGGGTTGTTGGTATGGTACATTGGACTAATAATGCACCATGTTTTTATGAAGGAATGGAGGGTCTTGGGTGGGATTGACATGGCATTGGGGGATTTTAAAATCATTTCGAAATGATGGAGTCTGGGATATTCTCCAGAAAGAAGTGAGCTCCGTGGTAACTACAGAATCCATACCACGGGAGAGTGGGCTGAGAGTTGATTCAACCCATGATAGGAATGGGAATAAGCAACTGGGAAGAAGAAAGCAAAATAAAAACATACTTCGTATTTAAAAAAGGATGCCTTTACCAATTTTCTAATATGAATGCTAGTAAAGGAATTAAGAAGTGAGGGAACTGGAAGAGGGGAAAGAGAAAATCTCGAATATTGTCTATAACTCACGCCAGAAAGTACCAATGACGTGATAATCACTGGTGGGACAGAGAGACACACATTCTTGTTTGTTGAACACATACTTTTGCTTAACGAGTAACATAGGCATTTCCAAGATCATTAGTACGCTCCAATGTTAAGTTATCCTTCCTCTGATCTTCTTAAAGGAATTCAAGTTTTGACAGAGCTAATCTGTAATGTATTTAATTAAGCAAACACAGACTATCAAGCTCAATAAGTTGGAGGTTGGATTCAGGGTTTTTAAATTTTCTTTGAGTTTTTTTGCTAAAGGGTGTGTGACTCTATACTCCGTACAACCATGGTTGGTGATATATCAGGGCCTGTTAATGTGAAACAGCCCTTTTGAATAATATTGTTGAAAGAGAAAAATATTCTTTGGGTGCCATATTAGAAATGGCCTGTGGTAGTGATTTTCTTTTGAAGTCAACTTTGTTTTTGCCAGCAGGGAACCATATATGGGTGACACTGGACTCTTTCTTGGCAGAGAAACCATTTGGCTCCATGTGGGAGGAGGAAAGAGATCATTCAGTTTACACGTCGATATCTTACCGTATTTTTGAATTTTGAATTTTGATAATTACCTATGGAATAGGAAATGGGTTTGTAGGTCACAGTGAAATTCTCAAGTTTGAATATCTTTACAACTTAGATTTGATATATTTTACCCAATTTATTGTTTGTTGAATTGGGGTAAAAATCTCTTTACCTTTTTGGATGCAAATTTATGAAACACCATGGCTACCTCAATGAAATCTTAGCTGATATCTGCGATACATTCTGAAAAATATTTTTCCTAAAACACGGAGGACTGCAGAGATCATTGTGGAAACTAAGGTGATAGATGGATTGAGTACTTTTGCGGCTGCACCAACTGAGTTGTAATGAGGTGGTGCCGTCAGTCTTTTAACTTTAGGAGAAGGAAAAAAGGTGTTTTTTTGCAGTTGACTCAATTTAAGGACATGTCAGGCTCCACGCTCAGTGCAGAGTCTGCTTGAGATTCTCTCTCTCCCTCTCCCGCTCCTCCCCTGGCTTGCTCCTGCGTGCTTTCTCTCTCTAAATAAATAAATAAAATCTTTTTAAAAATTTAAAAAATACAAATGCATAAGCAGAAGCAACTCTTAGGCAGCTCAACTTCTGAAGTAGACCAAAGTCTAAATCTGGTCTCTGCTCCATTTTTTGAATTTTATGTAAGCACAGAAAAAATAGTGAATCAATTGAATGAAATTGTGGCCCATCCTATTCTCTGTACAGTTCATTTTTAATATCTCTAATGTTTTGGTTGGACCAGGTGGGCTGCCTTTTATGATCCATGGTCTAGTTTACATTCTTCATGAAGACTAGGGTCTCAGCTGGCAGACCTAATTCTGTTTCTCGTCTCTTTGATTGGTTGGTGCAGTTATTTCATAATTATGCTTTTATAATGATTTTATAATCTGAAACTGAATGCATTTAGGTGGTGAGAGTATTGGCATTCCAATTTGCCATCAATTTCTCCCCTTCTCCCATTATCTGATCCCTGGCCCAGTCCACACAATGGATGTTACCAGCCCAACCCCAGTCAGCTGGGATTTTAGGACATGGTAAGGAATATCAAGCTAGCCTCCCGTCTTTGGGTCTGGTATGGACTATTTAATCTACCAGTCCAACCTTGACCCAAGTGGGATTCTTGTTTCTAGGAAGACTGGATATCTGACAAGTTTTTAATTTTCAACGTCAAGTTAATCTCAAGTTATTTTGGCACAAGTCGGATAACCTTGCTCTGTGTTTCTCTGTTGATTCTGTGGGTGGGAGCTGATTAGAGAGAGTGGAGAGAGGCAATTAACAGGCTCTTGCACAGGAAGTTGAATCATAATGCATATTACTACCTTATTTATTTTTAGATTCTTGTGGATCCAAGGCTGTTGGCTCGAAATCTCAAGGACTAAAGGATTAGGATGTGTAGAAATTTATATATGTATTACTAAAGAGGAAGGTTTGTTACTTTTGTCTACTTGTCTTTGGCCTCAGGGCATGTACCCTTGAATTGTATTAAATATTACACAAAAATGTTTATTTAAAGTTCTTTCAACTGACAGGTTATTAAATGCTAGATCAAATGACAAGAAAGTTCAACATCAAACTTGTTAGTGGGTGAGTAAGTGTGGGATATGTTGATACCTGTATAAACAAACAGACATGGAAATATCCCCAACCCCATTTAACCTGATGAGCAGTGGTTCTAATGAAGGAAAAAGGAGGCAAGCAATTTTTTTAAAGCCATCCAAGGGCAATCAGAGCTGGCAGAAGTTCATGTGCTTATGAATATACTGAGGAGGTGAAAAAGAATAAACTTAATTTTTATAACAGATGTTTGCCCACTAATTAGGGGTAGATGCTTTAGTGTGCAGCCCGAGTCAATCACCTCAGACCCCAGAATGGTTTGAAGATTGGCGTGGACATTTAAAACAAAATGGCAAGAATAAAAGATCAATATCAAACAATGAACAGAAAGTAATCCTTTCGATTGCTTCTTCCTGCAGCGCAGCTAATGGGATGTCAATGTTTGTGGTACTATTCTCCATTTGTCTATAGTCAAATCATGTGAGTGTTTTTAAAAAAGCCCCTCTTTAGTTCAAAAATGGGTCAGCAGAAGTGACATTAATGCGGAAAAGCAGTCTCCTAGCAGAAGGTCAGTAGAGAAGTGTAATCAGTTTAGAACTTGATGTTGTAACTTACTTGAATGAAAGACTTTTCTTAAGGTGACATTAAGATGAAATATTTAAGATAAACTGGAGGATTTGACTGGAAATTCACAATGGCTCTCTGAAATAGTCTGCTCTGATTTACAGATCCTCAATTTTCAATTTATGAGCTGAGACCAGAGTATACCACTAGAGGATGAGAATAGAGTAGTCATATTAGAGGCAGCTCATATATCCTAAAGACAGACTTTGGAAGAATTAGAAAGTATAATAAAGTATCTGTCCCTTTAAGACAGGACCTGGCTCACTGCCAATTTCAAACCTAAAGCATTAGATATTTTTAAAGCCCTTAAAACTGTCACTTTTCCCCCAGACTTTTTGTCATCTCTAAATGAAAAAACAGTACCAGAGAGATTTGCCCATAGTGTCTCGAGTCTCCTCAGGATATTTTTGAAAAGTAAATATTTATTGCTGACAATAATTTTTTGCTAAGGTTAACTAGCACTCCAAGTACAAAGTGGGGCATCTGAAAGACAGAGAAACCTCTCAGTCCCTATCAGCCACACATATTTACACGAAACTTGCAAACAAGACTATTCAAGATGCAAATTAGTAAAATTTCTTTATTCTCTTCCAAAGGAGACATTGGACATTATTTTTGGAGAGATGGGTTAAATGTTTGGTGCTCAGAATAGGTTAAGCTTTGGCTGCAGGCCATTTAGCTACAGGCTAAAGAATTAACACCAAGATGGCCTTTTCTCAGCCTTTGTTCTTGAGCTCCTTGAGTGGATTTTGACAATGTGATCACCTTGAGCACCCTTCCTGAATGCCTCCCTTCCTTTGGCTTCTTCTTCTTTTTCTTCTTTTTTAAGATTTACTTATTTATTTTGAGAGAGAGAGAGGGAGAGAGTTTGGTGGGGGGAAGGGGTAGAGGGAGAGAATCTCAAGCAGACTCCATGCTGAGTGCAGAGTCCGACCCAGGGCTCAATATCATGACCGTGAGCCAAAATCAAGAGTTGGATGCTTAACCGACTGAGCCACCCAGATGCCCCACTCCTTCTTTGGCTTCTGTGGGGAAACTTCCAGACTTCAATGATTTTGTGACCACACACTCTGTGCTCTCCCATTAGACATTCAAAGAAGTCTAAGCACCTCCCCCAAATAGTTTGCTGCCAATTAAGTCAAGACAAAGCAAAGTTAAACAAGTTTCTCTAGTGTTGGTTCCCTCAAAGATTTTAATATATACCATGGGTCTCAAATCCTAGGAAACCCATTTAAGTTTTGGGGAACATTCAGCAAGACTATAATCAATGGATCGTCTTTTGTTAAATGCTGGCTAAAGATATCAAGAAGATCAAACTGCTGAGGTCCTTTTGGATTATGGTGTTTCTATTAACTGATTAATTAACCAGATAAATACACACTGAGTGGCACTATACAAATTTATGGAGAACATTTTACAATGGTGTCTACCTTTTTTATATAAATATAAAAGGCATTTAGAGAGATAGAAGAGACTTTGAATACTATTAAGACTCTATCTGTCATCTATCTATTGATAAGTGCATGCTAAGGTAGACATTCACATGTAATGTCACACACACAGATATATACATATAATAGGATTTGTTAAGATTTGTCCTTGGCTTCAATAACAGAAACCTTAAAAACTTAGTGGTTTAAACAATCTGATATTTTTTTGCCTCACAACATGGTGCTTCCATGAAATTGAAAGGGTCCTGGCTCTGGCTTTCGGCTCCAGATCTTTAGCACAGGGTTATCTTAGGATTGCAAAATGAGTTACTGCAATTAGACCCATCATACCTGCATTTTAGGCAGGAATAATGGAAAGGAAGAGGTCTTAAAAAGGTACTTGTCTGGTTGAGTTGGCCCCTACCACAAAGCCCTACTCAACAATTTATTTTGATATTTTATGGCCAAGAACTTTATCGCCTGGCTATCTCTACATGTAAGGAAGACGAATAAATGTAGTTTCTTTACTGGGATTGTGACTATCAGAAACAAATTCAGGGTTCTTTTAGTAAGAAGAAAGAGGGAAATGGATACCAAGTAGACAACTAGAGTTGTTGCTACATTATGTTCTTTGCCACTGGCCCTGCAGAAGGCTGTCTCAGATACTAAGGTATTTGAATGAGCATCCAGTTAACAACCTAGTGTCTGGAGGAAGCAACTGGGGCTGGTGATTTTTAGGAGAGATTGTCAAGGATCACAAAAATGTATTTCCAGATTTCCAAACACCAAAAAAGCTCTAGGGTCGACTGTTGGGAAAGCTATTAGAGGTGGGACAAAAGTGTGCATATTCCCAGACGCTTTTGATTCTGGGTAAAGAGGCTAAAAGACTGTCATGGCTGAAAGTATGTAAGAATGTTCCTGAAAAGTTAGTGAAATATTGAAAATAGCACAAAACTGTTAAATTTGGAATAGACTTCCATTTTATTTATTGTTAAATTAATACTCTAATATCCTTAGTAGCTTTATAGTCTATAAATGTTTTCAACACTTGGGGAAATAGTTCAATAAATTAATTTTATTTACAAAAGCACTCTTGGCTTTTAAAAGATCTGCAGAGGACTCCCAGTAGTCATAGTCAAAAGATACCATTTGCATGAGGGCTCTGAAACTTATAGAGCCATCTAGTGGTGATTATCTTGATCTGTAGACACCAGATCCTTGGGATTTGGAAATAGGGTCAGGTGACAGAATCCATATTAATATCAACAAAGGTTACAGTTACCATGATTCCAAGCTGTCTTGGTTTTCTATTTCTTTTTTTTTCCTTCCCCTGATTCTTTTTTCTTCTTTATGTCCCAAATTATGGATTTTCTTAAGAAGCATAATCCTTTGCTCTTCCTTCTTTCTCAATGACTATATCATTCTCTCACATTTGGCTTCCATATAGATACGTCATCTAGGAAATACAGGAGTTGGAAGGTTACTTTCTAGGACCAATTACAAAAGTTAAAATCTCATGATTTTTATTATTATGACTTCATAATTTATATATCTGGGCCTGTTATCATTATTGAATTCTGATCACAAATTTCCAAATTCCCAGTGGGTCTGTCTGCTTGAGGGTTCCACTGTTATACACACCAGTCCTAAGGATGAGCTTAACCCAAAGACTAATAAAAAGTCTCTTTTATTTCTGTTAATGATGTTCTTTTCTCTCTTTCTACCCCCTTAAAATTAGTCTCCAAATTCTCATGATTCTTCTTTTGTATTTTCTCTTCATGATAACTGTAAAGAGCATGGGCATTGCAACCGGCCTCACGAATATTTGAATACTGGCTTTGCCAATGGATGATCTTGGGAAAGATATACTCTGTTGACTGGAATAAGAAACCATATAACAAGATGAAAATGCAAAAAATGGATGACTTAGTATCTCACAAGCAAAGCAAAAAATTTCATAAGAACACAGAGGACAGGTTATTCCCTCCTGGACTTAGGTGATCAGCTTTGCAACTTGAGTTTGGAAGCTTGGCAAGGATAAAGGAATTATATAGAGAAGAGATGACAAGTTGGACGAGGGGACTATTATGAATGAAGCTCTGGGGTTAGAGGACTTTATACAAAATAGTCCGGAGTAAAGGAGGAGCCTCTATGGCTAAAGTGGAAGAAATTATCTTGAAATATCATTGGAAATTTGAGTTATCTTAGATTATAAAGAGCCTCAAACCCCAGGTTCAGGTATTTGCATCTTAATTTAAAGTTGAGGATTCTAGGTAACAGAATAATATGACAAATGCAATGTATTATTACACATGCATGATGGCGTAGTAAAAAAAAATCCTTTGTTTAAAAAAAAAAAACTAAAAGAAAAATTGAAAACAAGAGCAAGAGAGAATGGATGCAAAAGAAATTGAGAGGAACATAACAATGGGAAGTGAATAAAAAGTGGGAATAGGAAAAGTACTTGGATAGGACTCTAAAAATCAGATGGAAGGCTTAGATTGCGATGTGCCAGTATAGACTGGAAGTCACTAACTTAACTAATACTGATCTATTTTATGCCCTGGGAAGGATAATAACTCTAATGGGCTGTCTGATGTGTGGACTGCAGGGATGTCATGGTAGAGTTCAATAAACCATTGTTGATTTAAATGAATGGGCCATTTAGGCCACGATCAAATCCAATCAAGCTGAGCTCAGCAATGTGCTGAATACACATCCCCATACACCCAAAAGGTAGTTTATATGACACTTTAAAAACAAAGTTGTGAAGAGTAAGTTAGCAAAATAAAATGAGTACACCCACTGAGAAATGGTCCGCAAGTGGAAAAGAGAAATAACAGCAGAAAGATTTTATCAGGTTATACAAATTATCAAAATTGGAAAAGTTTGGGAGAAGACAGCTTGCTTCTAGAAGCCTTAGGGAGACTTTACTGCTCTGAGAATGACCACGGCCATCTGCTTGGGTAATCTTTAAAAAATTTCCATGAAACATTCGTACTTCATCATTCCATCTTGCTTTGTTTTTCAAATCAGGAAAGATCTGAGCTATATTCAGGTTAGCACCTTGCCACAATGTGATTGCTCAGTTAACACTTAAAATCACATTTGATAAAAACTCGAAGGGAGCTTGGAGATTAGCTAGTCCCACCCTGAGGGAACCAAAACTGAGAAAACTATGAGACTCAGTGATGTCCTGGGAATCAAGATCCATCCACTGGACAATGCTCTCCCTGAAGAGATTTGTTGGCTATTCATCTTACATTTGAGTAACTTAGGACATTTATGACAAGTTACTTGTTTTCCCTAAAACATCTTCAATAATGTTACAGTCCGCACAGTTATAGGAACCTTGAGTGCAGGAACATGAACACAAAGGCTGCCTTTCAATAAGGTCTTGTTGAAGGAAGTTCTCATTGAATGAACACTCTTTTTACTTTTTAGATGCAAAGTCTCAAATGAAGCAATGCTAACAAATATTCATAAAGTAGACTACGGAATCTTTGCTGTTTGAAAACTGTTTGCCCCATATAGTACGTCTTCTCCTAAATGGCAAATGGCTTTTGCAATTGATTACTTAGTCTATTTTCTTAAATACCCAGTTACTCAGATGATTAAATTAATTAGGTTTAATGATTATATGTACATTCCCCAAGCTCTTGTCAGAAGCCAGACTCTTTTGGGTTATTAAGCTGAAAACATTCCCGTGCCTTTGGAATTTAAAATTGTTTATCGTTTTCCTTCTGGAACAATAGATTCCATTTTTACTAACTCAAGGATGAATCATACTTAGGGTTCCTACCCGTCTTTACTTTGCAGTGTTTCAAGAATTTGAGAAGAATTCTGATTCTTGCCCTGACATGGGAGGGAGGTGAGCTTTTTCCTTTGCAGGCAGAGTGGGGATTAGATATGGTTGTTACGCTCTTTCAGGGAAGGTCCTTCCATGCTCCTTGCCACTGAAGGAGCCTCTTCCTGAAGATTTAGGAGATAATGCATCTGGAATAACATGACCTCATCCAGGTTTGTGGTTTATCTGAAAATCAAATCCCAATAATCACATATTCTATCTAGCTGCACATACATTTGGGTATAAAGTTTGAATACCCACTGTGCCACAGGGCGAATGAGTTTCAAAACAGGAGAGGAAAGGAAGTTCCATTTTTGAGTTCAGGCAAAATATTTCTTTGCTTTTGGTGTTATATTTTTCTTCCAGCAGCTCAGAAAGTGTTGTTGGCAGAAACTTCTTCGGTGTGTTTGTTTCTCTCGTGGTCCTGTGCGCTCAGCAGGCCCTTGTAAGCGTGAACAGAACCCAGACATAGCCTGTGCCCTGGCTGAAGCAAAAATGTAGAAGGTGTGAAAACATGAATCTACACATTGAGTAGATTAGCCTTTCAACATTCATTCTAGAAAGAGCCTCTTTATCCTGGTTATGAGCCAGAGAGTGTGGTCAAGCAAAATCCTCGGTCCTTGGTTCATCGGTAGTTATCAGAACAAGACAGAAGCAGGCAGTTTAGTACTGGTTAAGAGCGTGGAGTTTGAAGCAAAACAGATCATGGTTCAAGGTCAGGCTTTGATACGTCATATACATGTGACATGAAGCAGGCGGTTTACCCTCTCACATCTTAGAGCCTAGGGATGAGGACCAGGTATATGACATGGGGTTCTTGTCTGCATCACATTCAGTGATGTACATGAAGTAAATGGACAACATAAATGGACAACTCGACCCAAGAGTAAGCACACGATAAATAACGATTGATCAAATATAATTGACAGCCTATTCTGTGGAGAAGATATTTCTAAAGCTTTTGCCGCTTTCTGACTGAACATACAGATTTTTAAAAAGCCCTACGTGGACCAAAATGCTTTCCCAGACATTGCTGATGAGCGTGAAAATTGGTGGAGTACCAAGTTTCTGAAGGACAGTTTGTCAAAAGGATTCAAAAGCCTTAAGCAAGTGCATGTACTTTACCTAAAAATTCAAATTTTTATGCTTATCCTGAGGAGATAATTAGAAGTATAAATAAAGATTACATGTAAAATATCTGTTCTAATGTATTTTCCCATTACGTGGTGTTATTTATAATAGTGAAAATCCAAAAAAGAAAAAAAAAAAAAACCCACAAAGTTCAACACAGTATGATGGATTTCATGCATAGAGGGAATAGCTTTTGGTTATTAGAAATCCTAGTTCAGAAGAATCTTTCACAATAAGGTAAAGTACTTTTGATCACCATTAAATTAAAAGGAGCAAACACTGTTACCAAGAAGCATATCATCCATAAAGGCAACAGTTTTAAAATCCAGAAAAATATATACCAAAATGGCAGTTCTCTGGATGGGGTGGTTACAAGTATTTTTTTTTTTTTTTTATCTTCTTCATTTGTCTTTTTTAAAAAGTTAACAAATTCTATATAGAGGTCCTTTAAAATGGAACATAAAAAATATTATTTTTTAATTTTGAAGGTTCAGTCACCTTCCTGACTCCTATCTCCTACTCTCCCACGTATCCTTACTCATAGAAAATTAAGTTAGACAGTTTTTGATATAGCTATGTTAAAATGTAAAAATACAGAATTCTTAACAGCTACGTTACTTAATTCACAGGACAGTTGTTGAAATGACAAAGAAAATGATAATTATTACCAAGCTCTTGGTGTTGTTTTTCATTTTTGTAATGAACAGCTTGGATTTATATTTCGGCTAAATGAAATCTCACAGAGGCACCAAGTTCAACACAGATGAAGTCTTGGCAAGTATTTTAAAAATGTTTCCAGAAATATGAATAATCAAAAAACATTCCACAGGATATTCTGGGACTTTTCTTGGTGCTTGAAAAGAACTTCCACCGGCCAGACCCTTTAATTAGTATTAAGTAAAATGGACATCTGATAATTTTCTGATCAAGGCAATGATATTCTTCATGTTATCTGTGGTAAATATGATAACTCCCCAAATCTCTTTCTAGGATTTTTTTTCACTAAAAGTCGCAAACAATTTTATAGGCAAATATAAAAATCACAATAGTCTGATTCTTTAACCATGAGTTAGAAATGAGATTTTCATGAATTTATGAAAGGCGATGATTCATTAGTTTTATATGATCAGAAGATAAATTATTTGGTTTCAGTATAGAATTGGAGAAACCAAAAAATGAAGAACCTTTAATCTTCTCTCTCACCACAATACAACATAAAACGAAATGAAACAAATCATTCTCAGTCCTGAATTGCAGAAAGTAATCCTGTGCCTTCAATGGCTTATCTACATATGTGTTAAATATTTATTTCTTCTAGTAGTGGCTCTCTAGATAGAGGTTTTAAAAAATGAGGCTGTGAGGTTTGGTCACCCCAACTGAGGCTCTCAATTGCTTGTTTATTATGTTTTTTGGCCAAATAGCAAAGAAGTACTTGTTGGATGTGCAGAATAACCTTTAATTAAGTTTCAACCACAGTATAGAATCCGATGCTGCTAAAATAAACAAACACAAGTGCTAAGATTCTGTATATCACAGTCTCTATCACCCTCTACCAGCCGGGGCAAAAAAATAGATAAAAGGGAATAGTAAAGTCCAGATGATTACGAAACATTTGGATACCTAAAGGACAGCAAAGGGATGGTGTTTTTCAGGGACAACATAGACAATATGACTTGATAAATGGACCCTATCAACTTTTGCTGGTGTTATGGCCAAGTCTAACCAGTGCTTAGCAATTAGATTACAACCCACCAAATTTAGGCTACTTTCTATAGTTGTAGAGATATTGTGACTCTGGAAGGATTCAGGTGCCTGATCTCCGCCATCTCTTCCAGTTAATGTGTTCATTTGGTGCAGATTTCACTTCTAATGCTTTAACGATGCCCAACCTCAATTCCAGAGTGTTCAAGATCTAAACTGTTCTAGGCCTGCCTGGTCTGTTTCTGGGTTGTTTAATAATACCCTTGAGGCTCTATTGAGATGCACTGTGGGCTCATCTTTAGGAGGTGAGTTTGACTTGGGCTGATTTGGTCCCATTTCTCATCTTGTTGACCCTGGTGGGGTTCGAGCAGGTTTGGGACTCTGAGCAGGGTTCGAACTCCTGACCTTGCCACACTGCCTTCCAACATCGCGTGCGGACATGTCACAATAAAAACACGTGAGCTGTCCAGGTGCAACGCATGAGGTGTAGACCACAGAACTCCTGACTCCAAGGAGGAATACAAATACCGTGGGACATTAGAAGGTGATTTATCAAATGCAACTGCATGCCCAGAAATCCTACGTGTTGAAGGAAACGAGGCTAGACATCATCTTACAGGTACAAATCAGAAGAGAATCAATGCTGGTACGTGCAAACGTACAGTGTCTCCATTGAGTCTGCACGTGCACCTAGTGAACATATCTTTGTGATCGGTGCGTGAGTTGCGTGCGCATCAGAAGTCGGTGCCCTGGGACCATCTCCTTAAGGGAGACGATGTGATCATCACCAGTTCCCAGAGCTTGTGCTCCATTCTGTCGTCCTGTTGGCCTTTAAAAGCCTTGCAGTTCGGCACTCTGCCATAAAGTGGGAGAGCCGGCATTCTTTAGGACCTGGGGGAGTAGCTGTGTTCCACTGGAATGTGTTGAATGGCTTGTAAATTAGAGTCCCTAATGAAAACTCGCTGGTGTCCAACTGCAGCAATCATCTGGTTAAAATCAGGCAGTAATTCCACTAATTTTACTGCCCTTCTCCCAGCCCTCAACGCCTCATTTAGGAAAAAATGTTTATGTTCCCCTCAAAACACCTGCGTTTTAACTTCAGCCCCCCCCAAAGCAATTATAGTTTTTATTTTATTTTATTATTTTATTTTATTTTATTTTATTTTATCTTTCTTTTATATTTCATTTCATTTCTCTCTCTCTCTCTCTCATTTTTTTTGGGGGGGGGCCCTCTGTTGTGAATGGAGCATTCCTTCCTTTTGTAAAATGTAAGTAAAAAAAAAAAAGCAACCCTGAAACCTTTAACTCCAGGCATTCTAAGTAGTCATTTTTGTGTGTGCAGAGACCCCAGTTTCACAGCTGTTGCCCAGACTCCTTTAGATATTTTTCAGAAAACAACAGAGAAGTTTACATTGTGACTAAAAATGAGCTCAGTTTTGAAGACAAGAATGGTGTGACTGCCACTTATCCAATTAAAAACCTTCCAAGCAGACTGTCGCTTTTATAAAAATTTAGTCCCACTGAGATCCTCCACACTTTAGCATCACTAAAAGAAAGAAAGAAAGAAAGAAAGAAAGAAAGAAAGAAAGAAAGAAAGAAAGAAAGAAAGAAAGAAAAAGAAAGAGAGAAAGAAAGAAAAAGAAAGGAAGGAAGGAAGAAAGAAAGAAAAAGAAAGGAAGAAAGAAAGAGGAACAAAGAAAGGGAAAGAAAGTAAGGGAAAGAAAAGAAAAAGTGTTTTGATGCCCAAGGAAAAGAGAATTCTATGGCAAATATTGAAAATACAATATGGAATCTGTTTTCCTCTCTTCTTTTATTTGTATCAGTTAAGAGACCATTACCTGGTGGTTAGTTTTTCTGGTTTCCATTTGTTTAAATTTCTTGAAAATAAGGTGAAAAGTTTCTCTCAAAGCTAGGTAAAAATTCATAACTTTGTATTACATTTTGTTTCTTGATACAAAACAGAGGGAAAAGAATTTTGAGTAATATATACACAAATCTCTCTGTTTGTTTCCAAACCATCACCTTTCCCCCTCACTCTCTTCCCAACCCACGTCTGGGAAACATCTGTGAGCTGGGTAGGCATTCTGGGTAATGACATGCAAATGAGCCCACCAGTTAGCAGAATTTCCTTGTCCAATAATGGAATTGGACCAACATGTAGGTTTTTAAATTGGAGCCAGGCTTGCCCAGGCCAGATGTGCAAACACGAGCACGTGTTCCTGGTTTTAGGGATTGGAACAGCAATGCCCCATGGGGGAGGGGAGGAAGAGAAAACCATGTGACAGGCTATAAAATGAAGAGCCAGAAATGGCTGGAAAGGCTCTCTTGGGATGCCTGCCTATCAGGCATGTTTAGGTATTCGTAAATATCTGCTAACTGGGGAATGTTGTCCATGATGTGCCCCAAGTCTGCCAGCTTGACTGACTGAGGGTGGCTGCCTTGCTCCGGCCATGAGATTATCCACTTCTTAGGGTCCTGACTGATGCACTTACTTCAATCTGAGGGTTCTCAAGCAACAAAAAAGGTTCCTCTTTGCCCTCATTTACCGTACGTATTAGTCCTCCTGAAATGCAGAGTTGAGAAAAAAAAGAAAGAAAAAGAAAGAAAAAGAAAGTAAGAAAGAAAGAAAGAAAGAAAGAAAGAAAGAAAGAAAGAAAGAAAGAAAGAAAGAAAAGAAAAGAAAGAAAGAAAGAAAGAAAGAAAAAAGAAAGAAAGAAAGAAATCTCATGTCCTATGCTATCCCTTGGGTATCCTCAGAAAGAGGTGATTGTCTTCACAGTGACAGCCCCGAGTCACAACTGTAACCCCTGCTACATGAGAGGTAAGCCCATGCCTGGAGCTTCCTCCTTAGGAAACAAAATTGATACATTAACTCCGGAACAGCAAAAAGTATTTAAAGTGGCTGTTGAAAGAATCTTAAGAAACTCAGCAAGAGAAACCGAAGGAGCTTAAGTCAAATCTTGGAAAATGGCTGGAAGTAAGGTTTCAAAACTCTTTCCTTTTTTGAAGGGGAAAGATCTACCTTACTGTTCTTTCTAAAAACGAAAGCCAAAAAGTATTACATGTGAGATGTCACAATTAATAATCATCCTGTGACCAAGGCTCATTGAGGATCAGAAAATGAGCAAACATTTGGATATACTTCTCAAGGATGATGGATATACTTAACTGATGGCTATTGAATTTATCAGGGTCAGTTAGCATAATGAAAACATATTTTATGAGGCTGTTAAAGGGATAAATTGTTTTCATATTTATTCATCTGTTCCCAAGGCTAATTTTGGGGTTTTTAAAACATGCTTTTCATGTTCTTAAAATGAACAGCTAAATAAATAAAGCATTAGTTTCAGAACAGAACTATCTACCATAGATATAACATCGGATTTCTCAGTACCGGCCTAAGTAATGATTTTCTGATTTCATGTTCATCAGTCACAGTAAACAGTCACCAGAATTCCCAAGCTAAGAACAAATAAATAAAAGAAGAAATACACATCAGGAAGAAAAAAATCCCAACAACGTTGATCAGGTTAATGTTTGTTAAGTGAAACACAAAACCAATATTATTATATTTCTTATTTAAGCTGAGAACACTTTTCCTTCAATTCATTGCTGAGCACGTTCTCAAGGACCGAATAACACGTATGAGCTGGAAAATCCCCATTTTATTTTGCTTATTTACAAAGCGGCAACTATCCCAATTAAAATGGGAACTTTTAAATACTGACTCCCAAAGCCTGTTTGGGGCTATTTGAGCTGTAATAGCTTTCAGAGAGGAAAACACTGTTAGAAGAGGTAATGCTCTCATTGTTGTTTAGCTGTGGAATCCGCACACTCATTTGCAGCCTGCACTCCCATCCCTCAGCTGGTGAGTTCACTCTTTGGATGTTATAACAACAATCTTGCCCCGATTTTCTCTTTAATTAGTCTCTTCTCTGATTCAATCAAGGGTGTCCCTTCTCCCCACCCCAGCTCCTTAAATGCTGGTGGCTTATTGATGGTTCTGTTTCCAGTTCCGTTCATCTTGCACTGTCTTTGTAGGCGATTCCAAGAACTCTGTCTCTCTCTCTCTCTCTTTTTTTTTTTTTTAAGATTTTATTTATTTACTTGAGAGTCAGAGAGAGAGCATGAGTTGGGGGGAGAGGCAGAGGGAGAGGGAGAAGCAGACTCCCCGCTGAGTAGGGACCCCGATGCGGGATCCATCCCAGGACTCTGAGAGTCAGACGCTTAACCGACTGAGCCACCCAGGCGCCCCCCACCGCCATGACTCTTGATTGTCTCCAAACGTCTTTCTTCAGCCCTGACTCCACTATGTCAAACCAGGCTGTGTTTTCAACTATCACGGGCATCTTGTCTTGGAGGATCCTTAAGTATTTCAGATTCATTGCAACTAAAATAAAATTTGGATGCTGTTTGGCAACATCTGTTCTTCTTCCTGTGCTCTTTTGGTTACGGAAGTCATTACACATCCCCTTTCAACCCTTCTCTGTGGTCTAGCCTATCAGTAGAATGCTAAGCACCACCATCCCTTTGCCTCAGAAATGTTACCGAAATCAGGCTCCTCCTTTCCATTCACACACTCCCACTGCCTTAAACTAGGTCACATCATCTCTTGTGCTGATGTGTGCAACTGCTTTCCTCTCTTCCCCCAGAACTTGTTTTTTTTTTTTTTTTTTTCCCTTCTAAAAAAACGAGCAGGTAATATCTCTTGACAAAAATGTCCATTGATTCCTTCCTGCTGCTTACTGGATGAAAGCCAAATTCTTAGTGCCTAAGAACCATCGTAATCAGCCCGTCTCCTGCCACTCCTTATCCTGCACAGTCGTTCACCACAGCAACCTCCTCCTCACCCTCCGCACACACTGGGTCCACCCAGCCCACCCAGCTGTGCCTTGGCACACATTCCTGTCTTTTCTGAGTTCAGAAGAACTCAACCACTTCTTTGATAGAAAGCTCTCTGAAGGCAGGGAGGGACGTGCTTTTAGTACGTAATTGCAGTCAATCCTACTTTAACAATTTGGGGATGACACAGTCAGAGAGGATGATCGTTGCTGGGGGGTGGGAGGGGAATGTTGGCTAAATTATCCTTCATGCTGTGTAATGGGAAGAAAAGGGAGAAGGAAATTTCGAAGCAAAGGAAGTTGGCTTGGAGGTCTCGCACATAGGTAGAGGTGTCCTCTTCCATGCCAAGGAAAACGCACGCAAATTAGCATGGGAAATGTACACGACTGGCCAAAGAACAAAAGTGGATAAGAACCCGAAGAGGAAAGTGATGGAAAAGGGAAGAGTTTGTCAACATCCAAGGACGCGGAAGTTGATCCCCGGCACATCTAGGCTATTGCAGAACCTGGAGTCTCTCTCCACACTCTGGCAGTAACAATCTAGGCCGCAATTTACATTTTGCATTTGTGTTAGTGCTTGGAATTGGGTAGTGGAAGTGTTAGGGGCGGTGGATCAGAGAGAAACAGACCGAGCACCAGCAGCAGAGGAAGAGGCAGGCATGCAAAATGTGCAACAAAGGACAGATAGAAGCATTTGTTTCAGCTTTAAACCAATGTGTGTGTAATTAACAGCTCCAATTCATGATTTAATTTCCCCAGCATACTACTCTTTACTGCAAACCCTTCATGGAACATTGTGAATCGGCTGTGAATCAGGAAGATGCTTCAAGATGGGCCTGACACAGTTTCCCTCGGTTTCTTGGGACTGAATTTGGTGCTGGTGACAGACAGCACCCCAAGAGCAAAGCCTGAATCCCCTTTGCCTCAGCAGTAGGTATTCAGAGGAAATTAGCTGAACAACCCAGTGCATTCTTGTTACGATGACACTGCTCAGGGACTGACGGGTCCACTTTGGGAATTGTGACTTCTTTCTCATTCAATTATTAGTCTCTCTACCAAGACCACCTAAAATTGCCAATTAGCAGGAGTTGTAAAGGAATTCATGCTAGGTGGATATCTGTATTTGGCTTCATTTTCCCAGCCCTAAGTTCAAACTTTCACATGGTAACAGCTTCCGGTCCCTTCTAAGGAAACTCGATGTAAAAAAAGAAAGACACACTAAATTCTCCACTTCTCAGATGGAAAACAAGAAACATGCACACACACACACACAGCCAACCCCCAAATCCTGAATTTCTTTAAATGCCCTCAGTTTGGTGGCACAGAATATGATAGAGGCTCAGAAAGAACATACCGTGGAGAGGGAAGAATAAAAATATCAGGATATTATGAAATTCATTGAATGCACCTTCATTTTTCATGGTAACATGTTGTAGGTTCAGGTTCTATAATCATCTGTAAAGTACATATGAGCAAAGGAAGAAAACTTGGTCAAAAGGAAACATGAATTATTTAAACGATGAGTCTACTCACAAAAAAATGAAATTAACAGCACACGTTTCTCTTAATAATTCAAACAAAATTCCCCACTTTCCCTTAATCAATTATACGTTTTAAATAAAGTATTTTTCTGCCTGAAATAGTCAAGGGATTTCTTCAAATGTCCATTTTGTGTACATACAGGCATAATTAATTTTGAAATGAAAGAACAATGTGCCAACAAGTAAAGTAGCGAGTCCATTATCTGGACAATTGGAACCTTGCTTACAAATATGGGTAAACTACTTTCCCCTCTTCTTCAACACACATATGTTGTGTAAGCAGAAGAAGGTATTTCCATTTGTAAAAGAACTTTTTCATTTTGTACATCTGCAGACACAAAAGAAGCCATCCTAAACCACAAATTAGGTCAGGAAGCTGAAATAAGCTCAGATTATAACAGGCCACAGGTCTGTGAAAAATATACCGTCATTTGGGGTTGGATTTTTTTTTATCATAAAGCAAAGGGAAAGTCATTTTATGATAAAATATCATACCATCTGTTCTCAAATGTAAGAAAATTTGGCTGAACTGATCCAATTTACAACAACTTAAAATGGGTAGCTCTGGAATTCCTATATCCTCAACCTTCAGTGGTTTAGTGTTGTAAGAAAAATACAGTTAGGGGAAGAGGAGAGAATGTAAAAATTCTATGTTAAATTCTTGGCCCAGTTTCTACCACTTTGTGTCATGTACCTGGTATGTTTTTGGGAACCTCTTATGTTTATGTGCTTCTTGAAGAAATCACCTTTTAAAGTTAGGAGAACACTGAAGCCAAATGGTACACAGGGACCTTCATTTGAATCTAGAGCTGACCTGGAAAGACTCATAACCACAACTGTGGAATGGCAAAGGGTTGTCCAAAGTTCCAAATGGCTATGATTCTAAAATTGAATAGTGCTTTCTGAGATTGTTCGTAGGAAGTCACACTTTTATTTTGCATAAGACGTGTTTGTTGTTGTGTCTTCACAGCTTTGATTAGAGCTCTACTGAATTCTTGAAGGATACCATATAAGTGAAATCCCCATTGTATTTATGAATGCCCCATGTTTTTCAGTTGAGGGGGTATTAATATCTATGTACGTATTACTTTTATATTAAGTGCAGTATATATCAAGATTGAAAAAAATAGGGGTGCCTGGGTGGCTCAGTCATTAAGCATCTGCCTTCGGCTCAGGTCATGATCCCAGGGTCCTGGGATCGAGCCCCGCATCGGGCTCCCTGCACGGCGGGAAGCCTGCTTCTCCTTCTCCCACTCCCCCTGCTTGTGTTCCCTCTCTTGTGTCTCTCTCTGTCAAATAAATAACATCTTAAAAAGAAAAAAAGAATGAAAAAATATCTAAACAGATAATTAAAGAACTTGGTGGGGAAATATCACACAATGATGATGAGTGTATAGAGAATTATTTAAATTTTTATAGCTTTAGATCTACTTTGTTTTTCCTCTTCTATAATTGTATTATGACATTTAGCTTTAAAAGAAACCTCAACTTTGCAAAGTCATCCAAAATAGAAGATTCTGCTTATATTTTAGGTGGATGCCCCTTCATCCTTATATTTGCACACATCTCCCCCCACTTTTCAGGATAACTACAAAACACAGTTCACTGAAGTTTTCAGATTTTTAGGATCCGGAAATAATCCTACATCTAAACCTACAGAAAGTCCTTTGGTTCAAAGCCCCAAAATATCTGATGTTGCATATCACTCACCAAGGCCACTGATCTAGTTTTTAAAACTAGAAAACTTTGTTTTGCCTCCAAGCCCAGGATGGGACAGGCCAGGCAGAGCATACGCTCCCACTTTTATGGTAGGCAGGTTATCCTGCTGCAGATAAAACCCCACGCAAAAAGACAAGGAGAAGTGGGACTATCCTTTGAATGTTGGGATAATTTGAAAGATAATGTGAATAATTTAGATCTGAATTATCTGGTTGGGCTGTAATGCCAATTAAGGTAACCGAATAAATTATCCTAGGCTGATAATTTACATTGAAGAAAAAGAAGCCGGGAGTTAAGATAAATACCTGAAGGATTCATTTACAAACTCAGTTAATAATGTTTTCAGTCCTAATTACTGAGTTTGGCTATATAAATAGTTGATCTATTTGCTGTACAATTATATAATTGCTTAATTCTCCATTCTAGGGTGTTGAAAGAATTAAATGAAATAGTGTGTATATATATATATATATATTTTTTTTTTAAAGATTTATTTATTTATTTTAGGGGGAAGGGGCAAGGGGAGAGGGTGAGAAAGAATCTTAAGTAGACTCCCTGCTGAGCACGAGCCTGATATGGGGCTTGATCCCAGGACCCTGAGATCACGACCTGAGCCAAAATCAAGAGTTGGACGCCCAACTGACTGAGCTACCCAGGCGCCCCTGAAATAGTATATTTAAAGAATTCAGTAGTACTTGTTCCACATATTTATCTTTTTCCCCCTCCACTGCATCCTTACCATGACCCACCCATGGGTAGGCAGGTCTCCTATAGGAAAAAAAACAAATTGCATCACAGCATTACCCCATGCCTTGCCATTTTATTCCATGCAAATCACACCATAATTAATTTGGTCATGAGACAGATCCACACATATAGCTATAGGCCAGAACTACACCTGGAAAGCCAAAGCTGGAGAATGAGGTTCTGAAGCATCAATGAGTTAAAATATTCGGAACAGCACTTGACAAATGGACTAACGTTTTATGGATGTATTGTATGTGTGATCTAATTTAATCCTCATCAGAATCATCTAAGATTAAATGAACAGCTTTATAGAGGACACTAAGTTTCAGCGAGGTGAAATAACAGGATCAAAGTCACAAAACTGTTCAGTGGTAGAAACGGATACTAACCCAGGCTTTTCTTGCCGCCAAGCCTTTATTCTTTCCAGTAGAGCGGTGTTTCCATCAGACGCATTGCCGCTCACCGCGTGGGCAAAACATACATTTTAACCGATAAAATACATGTCATGAAGGAAGGTATATATTTGGCTACATTTTATAGGTTGGTTAGCTGACTTCGAATTTTAGCAACAGCAACAAAAGGTGCCATTAGCCTGAATTTTTCACATTGGCCTTTAAATGAAGTAATTTGCTTTTCTGTTACTCCACAGTTGAATCCCAATGAAAACTTCTTTGGTTGTAAGGGACTGAAAAGCGGGGTTCAATTTCAACAGTCATCCTTATTAAGTATGTCCGTCACCTCTCTTATTTTGGTTTCATCATCAAGAAAATCAAAGCAGCTTGGTCTACCAGTCCTGGGATGAGGATGGAATGGAAGGCTATATATGAAAGTTCCCCTTGAAACGTAAAATAAGAGAGCACTGTACAAACATGAGGATTCTTAGCACCCGTCTGTTCTATTGCCTTTGCCAGGCAAAATCCTTGGCCTCTTGCCCCAACCACAACATCCTCGAGAGAGGCATGGTGCAGGGCCGAAACCGGAAACAGGCCACTTTCACATTATTTTAAAATTTGTTATGAAATTTTGCCAAAACTTTATAAATACCAGCCAGGGCGATGGGGTGTTGTTCAGCATTCTTTCCACCTCGTGAACCATTGTTTTTTGTTTGGAACGCATAAGTTAAAATGCATTGAGTTGCAGTTGCTTAGCTGGGTCAACTAGTGAAATGCCTGATATGTAATGCTTGATTCTAGCCAATTATCTTTAGTTCCTCTCGTTTATTAGTGTTAAATTTGAATTATAAGGGGAAGGGTGGGAGTGGAGTGTGGACTATGCTCTAAACCCTTAAGACAGTGAATTCATTTGTATTATTTTATTATCCCTCTTTATAACTACCATGGGTTTGAGTCCCATTGGTGACACTTTTGGCTTACTTTCAACCCATTCTTCTCTTTCTTTCACTTTACGTGTGTTTCCTAACAGCAGAAGATGAACGTTCCCGTAGCGAATTTTGAAAGGAAAGAAGAAAAAACTCCACAACAATCTAAAACTTGTAGTTAACAAAATAAACTGCAGATAAAACCCCTGAAGGTCTTGGCAGCAAATGTTTCCCACTAAAATGGGACTCTGCGCTCATAGTCTGAAACAAATTACGAAGGAGGGGGGAAAATCAACAGCTCTGGGGTGAAACTGGGGTTGGTGCTGCCTCATCATTTTTTAACCAAAAATAAAACAAGCAAATTTTGTTTAACTGCAGGTCAAAATAAAAAAAAAAAAAATTAAAAAGTCCCTCATCTGTTCAGTGTAATTACTAACAGAGAGCACTGTTACCAGCTGCAGGGTTCATGGATAAATGGAGAGAACCATAATTTTCTCTCCCTGGGGTTAAACCTCCAAACTTTGAGTCTGTGCCTCTATAGTATGCTTTTAATATACCGTAAGAGGCCAAGTCAGAATGTTTTTAGAGTACGTCTCTATCCTTTTTCACCAGAATGAAATAATTGCATGTACACACAAGAGTTCAAGTTCTGGGAGAAAAAAAAAATGTATTTATTTCTCCAACATCCTCCATTGTGATGCTCTACCCTTTCCCTGATGATGACAGTAGGGTCCCCAGGTTTTTGTCACCAAGAGATGGGTGAAATTGGCTATACTTTAAACTTGTCAAATGTTGGCAATTTCTTCCCAAATGTTCTTATTTTAGCACCACTAGAGAGAGTTTTTTTTTTTTTTCCCTAGTACTTTCCCCTTAATTTTTAAGCCCAAGTGTATATTAAGGAAAATTTGACCCATATGTTTCTAATTCATTTAAACTGAACTCATTGAACTTTTTTTTTTTTTTTATAAAACATTTTTGGTGTCCAAAAAAACCCAATGACTGTTCTTTAAAACCGCCTTTAAAACCTTATTTTTATCTGCAGAAGATGTCAGATTTGGGCTGAAAAGAAATGGAATTTGAGCTTACAAGTCTCAACCTGGGTTTGAGATTGAACTCATCAGGTTCATGTGGGGTCTGAAATAGAAGTAGGAAAACTTTGTTTTTTTCACCGTTAGCTAGGCTTTTCTTACTGGGTAATATCACCTTGTCATCAGGATCTAATCAGAGAAACACAGATTAACTGAAGGGTGTACGTATTCATTTCATAGTCATGGGCTGGAATTGTGAAGTAACAGAAGCTGTCCAAAACTCTTACGAGTGTGTCTTGGATCTGCTTAACCTCCTCACTATCTTTATACTTGACCCAGACAGGAGGAGAGATGTACAGAAAAGGGACAGCTTGCTAGAGGCTGGACACAGGTGAGTCAAATATACGTGATTCCGCAACAGGAGAAATTCACGGAAGATCCACACCTGGGCACACTATGATTTTCCCTTTCTGCAGATCAACTACTGGGGAGTGTGCTCTTGGCATTTAGACCAAGGTCATCTTCTTGACAGCAATGAGAAAGGTATTTCTCCTTCTCTAATTCTGTATCATCATTGCAACAATTCCCACTGAGAAACATCAACCATATTTTACCAGCTTTATTTCTCCCTTTGGGGAATGTTTCCAATCCAGACCTGAAATGTAGGCGACAATTATAAATAAACACAGATTTGGATTGCATCTATGTAGACCAAGTGAAAAAAAGCATTGAAGAAAATCCCCAGTTTTTTTTCCAATTAGACAAAATCCCTCAGTAGCCTTGAGTTTTGCTTTGCCACCAGTAAATGGCTTATTACTGCCGATGTCCAGGTGACAGTGTGGTGTATTGTAATACTTGAAAGCTGGAAATATCAGGGTGCAGATCACAGTTTTGCGCCAAGATCCACGATATGGACAAGGTGTTAAATTCTTTTTTCCCCGAAAGGGGCACCCTCCTACACTGTTGGTGGGAATGCAAGCTGGTGCAGCCACTCTGGAAAACTGTATGGAGGTTCCTCAAAAAGTTGAAAATAGAGCTACCATATGATCCAGCAATTGCACTACTGGGTATTTACCCCAAAGATACAAAAGTAGGGATCCGAAGGGGTACGTGCACCCCGATGTCTATAGCAGCAATGTCCACAATAGCCAAACTGTGGAAAGAGCCAAGATGTCCATCGACAGATGAATGGATAAAGAAGAGGTGGTATATATATACAATGGAATATTATGCAGCCATCAAAAGGAATGAGATCTTGCCATTTGCAACGACGTGGATGGAACTGGAGGGTATTATGTTGAGCGAAATAAGTCAAAAAGAGAAAGACATGTATCATATGACCTCACTGATATGAGGAATTCTTAATCGCAGGAATCAAACTGAGGGTTGCTGGAGTGGGGGGTGGGGTGGGAGGGATGGGGTGACTGGGTGATAGACACTGGGGAGGGTATGTGCTCTGGTAAGCGCTGTGAATTGTGCAAGACTGTTGAATCTCAGATCTGTACCTCTGAAACAAATAATGCAATATATGTTAAGAAAACAAAAAAAAGAAGAAGGTAGCAGGAGGGGAAGAATGAAGCGGGGGAAATCGGAGGGGTAGACGAACCATGAGAGACGATGGACTCTGAAAAACAAACTGAGGGTTCTAGAGGGGAGGGGGGTGGGAGGATGGGTTAGCCTGGTGGTGGGTATTGAGGAGGGCACATTCTGCATGGAGCAGTGGGTGTTGTGCACAAACAATGAATCATGGAACACTTCATCTAAAATTAATGATGTAATGTATGGGGATTAACATAAGAATAAAAAAAAAAGAAAAAAAATTCTTTTTTCCCCTCTTTGAATTGGGGATAGAAATAACACCTACCTGGGCTTGGTACAAAGTTTAAATGAGTTAATATGCACTGATTGATTCAATATCTGGCCCAAGTAAGGACTCAGTAAATATCACTACTATATTTATTCAATTCCGAGATTTTCCCCACATTTTCATATTCTTGAAATCACACTGTGTTTTATAATAGATGGTGTCTTATTACCGCCGATGTCCAGCTGACAGTGTGGTATAATCGCCACTGTCTGTATATGTGTAAACACCAAAAACTCCAGCATCAAAACCAGCGAAATGGTTGTTAAGGACTCGGAAAAAAATTCCAGAAACTATAGCGAGCCTCTTCTAATCATTAGGAGCCAAATAGGCACAGGGAGAGGGTTCAGGGAGGTGACAAATGAGGCATGTTCAGTAACAATGCTGAAGTGGGAGTCAAGAGTAGGCTAACTCTTCATAATTGCAAAGCTGGCCTAGACGTTCGGCACCAATGCCTTTTAGTTATTTTCTTAAAAGATTATGTCACCGGGGCACCTGGGTGGCTCAGTCGTTAAGCGTCTGCCTTCGGCTCGGGTCATGATCCCAGGGTCCTGGGATCGAGCCCCGCATCGGGCTCCCTGCTCCGCGGGAGGCCTGCTTCTCCCTCTCCCACTCCCCCTGCTTGTGTTCCTGCTCTCGCTATCTCTCTCTCTGTCAAATAAATAAATAAAATCTTTAAAAAAAAAAAAAAAGATTATGTCACCGTCTGTCTTGATGGCATAGAGGACAAGGCTGGAAATGAAAACTCAGACACTGACATCAACGACTTGGAGTTAAACACGATTCAGTCGTCAGGCTCTGAATGTAAGAAGTCTTGGCATTCCTCAACTCATTTATTTTGCATACACACACACACACACACAGACACACACAAGAACAACAGAGGGTAAAAACTGGTATCCTTAGGTCTGAAAGTGCCCTCTCAATAAGTATAAAATAAACATCCCAAGTGATCAGAGAGGGCTTGGTGAGGATCAAGGGTTGTATGGGATGAAGTGACCAGAATAAGACCGGACACATTTGGATATTTACTGGATACTTGCTAAGTGTGGTAAATGCAGTAGGATAAACTCAAAATGGCCTGACTCCTACCTGCCACTCCAAACCAATCTTCCACTCTGCTTTACAATCCTTTCCACGCTCCATCCACATGAAAATTCTTTGCGTCCGATGACACCCACGTCTAGATTGTTCTTCCCACCTGCACTTGGCCTACAGCGGGAAATGTTGCTGGAGCTCGCTCATCATGTTTCTGCTTCTCCTCCATTCCTTGACCACCCAAAATTAGCCATGGCCTGTGACTGGCTTTGGCCAACGAAATACGGGGGGGGGGGGGGGGGGGGGGGAGAGTGATGTGCTTCGCTTTCTGGTGAAAGGACTTAAGAACCAGCCTTCTTTTTTCTATTTATTTCCACCTGCTGCAGCAAAACAAGAAGCACTGTGTTGTGATGGGGATTTTGAGATAGACGGAAGCACCCTGCAAGGCCAAACCAGCAGGTGGAGGACAGCTGCCCTCGTGGAATGGTCTGGACCTGCCGCCGACTGTTCCTGTTCAGGGAAGACACTTCTGCCTTTGGGGGATCCTTGGTAGCATAGCATAACCTTGCCTATCTTGGCTGAGCTCTTTCCAAGTTCAGATCTCGGCTCAACAGCCTCTGTCTCCCTCCACTTTCTCTTCTCTAGAGTGGGAATAATCATAGATAATCTCTGTCTCCCATAGGGCTGAAGCGAAAAACTACATCTAAGGGCTCTGAATAATAGTTTTTAGTGAGTTTTCAATAAGTATTACTTTTACTATTTCTTGAGAAATCTTTCCTTGGTTGGATCATATGCCCGATTTTAGATGCTCATAGCCCCTTGTCTCTTCACAACACCTGTGTCAATTAGAATTTTGTATTTTTCTGTGCCCTGATGTGATGGATGTGTGTTTTGCTGGCTTGATTTGGACTTCATGAGGGCAGGCACCATCTCGCTTTTACTGAGTATTTTATCCTCAGAAGACAGTCCAGTGCCTCCAGATTGAATATGTACAGTAAGTATTTGTCCAGAAAAAATGGATGCGGATATTTGGGGGGAAAAGAAAGTGGTAAAAGAAGAATCTGCAATCCCCAAAACAGCACTTCCATGGAGTAAGTCAAAGTTAGAAGGATTTAAGGGCCAGAATTAGGAGCAAGATGTTCTCCTGACTGGTTAATAAATTGATCGTGGTTTCTTTGATTGTTCCGAATGTATATTTTTATGCTCTTCAGTTCAGCTGAACTACAACCTTTCTTGAACAAAGCCCAGCTGATGGGAAGGCCCTGTCCGTGGCACCTCAAATAACCATCTTCTATAAAACTGTTGACATAAAGGCTTGAAAATGAAAATCAAAACAACACGAACAGCAACAGCAAAACCCTCCTGGATCCTCCTCACTCTTTTTTTTTTTTTTTTTTTTCCAGCCCTTGTGCCTCTGCACTCGGCTGAACCTTTACCACGAATAGCTTTGCTCTGTCCTTTTAACAATAATATCTTAAACTTTTATAGTGCTTTATAGCTAAGCATCTCTAGACATTTTACAATAGCATTAAAACGAAAGCTGGTTCTTTCTCTCAGAATTGCCACAGGGTCCACGCGAAAAGCCAGCAGTTTGTGCCTTTATCCTGAAAACAAGAGGAGGCCGGTGGGCCGATGGAATAGAGGACAGCCCTGTCTCTTGCATCTCGGGCTGGAACTCGCCCTTCACCTTGTGATGGTGGAAGGCAGGAGAGGGAAAGAGCATTCATTGACATGGAGGGCTAGTCCCTCGAGGATCTGTGCATAACAGCGAAGGCTGAATCTGAGCCCTCCGTTCTCACACCCCACACATCCCTCAGTCTTAGCTTTTCTTTCTTTCTTTTTTTTTTTTTCTTTTTTTTGGAAAAAGAGGATTCATGGTGGAACACTAGGTTATTTGTAAGTGCAATCAAATATTTACATAACAGAAAACGAATTTCCTTCTTTAAGCAATTTCAAAATTTATGCTTGCAAATGTGAGAATATTTCTCTCTCCCAAAGCTGTTTTTACTTCATGTATATGACTGAATATAGATGTAAGATATATATTATTATATATTTTATGTATATTTTACATAACTGTACATATTCATACCATATATATATATATACTATATCTATTCCTCTCTTCACGATATTGTTACAAAAGGCTGGGCTGGGATTCGTTGGGTCATCACCTAGTTTTTTTTTTTTTTTCCCTCCAATTACAATGATCTAATGGATAAAGCATAAGATTCAAAGCTAGAGCTACATTAGCAAAGTGAGGAGAGAATTAAGGCAATTATCTCAGTAATTAAGGGTACAGGCCAAACCTTTTTTGGCAGAGATGTCCAAATAAGTTAAGGAAAATCTGGGCTGGGGGAGGCGGACACACTCGCACTTTCTGAATAAAAGCCTCATTTGGCCAATTCCCTTTGATAATCGAACCAGAGTCACAAATTTTAACTTTTTTCCTCTTAGCCAAAGGGATGTAGATAGAGGCTTTCGGTCATTAATAATTGATCACTTAGGCAAACCTCTCTCTGCGCAGCTGTAGCCGAGGGCGGGGAGTAAACCTGTTTAACAGCGCCCGGTTTTCTGGAACACACCAGTAAATTCCAGGAAGGTTCGCCATATGGAATAATAAAGCTTACCTTTCTGGTATGGGGCCGCATGCAGCCAGTCCCCACACAGGGTGGTTTAGTCGCGTTCTGCCTGTGTTGGTGATGCCATCCAGAGCTCCACGGCCCTAGGAAACCATCCAATGGGATTTCTTAAATCCCTCTGACGATGTCTTCGGCCAGGGCCTCCGGGCTTCAACCCAGTGTCTGGGCCTGATGCTCTCGTCCCCGGCTGATGCCATGTTGCAGAGGGCAGGCCCGGGCCACGACTGTTTGCTTTGCCTCTGCTTTTATTGCTGAGCTCCAGCTTAGTTGTGGCTGCCTTTAAACACGACAAATGTGTTCTAATTTTAGAGCATCATAGCAATAATTGTTTTTATTTCGGTGGTGAGGAAAAGTGAAGGAAAAACAGCTTGGGACTTAATAACCAACCGCCTTAGCCCGCAGCCTTCGGCTTTATTCATGCGATTTTTTATTTTCTCTCTCCCTCCCTGTGCGCTTACCATCTTCTTTAAGGCGCGGCCTTAAATTACCTTTGCAAAGGTTATATGTGTATTTACGAAGAGCTGGCTATGAACCGACCTCGTCAGGCGAGAAGGGTGGCTTCTGGCAGTAAACATCTTAGGCTCCCTTAACACTGCCGAGGTCGACGGAATAAGGGAATGTTTAGTAGTTCCCACGTAGGATAGTTTATGGCTTCATTAACCACCTGACCTGTATTGTGTGCAAATTTCATGAAAGTATGATGTATATTTATTCCCGGAGGTATGCCGCTCGGCGGTATTTAATTCTTCCAGGGAAATTGTCATAATTATCCTTCAAGGTAAGAGTTCTCACTTTCATTCAACACATGGAAAATTCCGTCACATATCAGCATCACATTGATGGAGCGCACAACTAGGCACGGATCATATAGACAGGGAGGTCAGAAATCGCAATCCCGGGACGCCTGGGTGGCTCAGTCGTTAAGCGTCTGCCTTGGGCTCAGGTCATGATCCCAGGGTCCTGGGATCAGCCCCCCATTGGGCTCCTTGCTGAGCAAGGGGCCTGCTTCTCCCTCTGCCTGCCCCTCTGCCTTCCCCTCTGCCTGCCGCTCGCCCTGCTTGTGCTCTCTCTCTTCCTGACAAATAAATAAATAAAATCTTAAAAAGAAAAAAAAAAAGAAATCGCAATCCCATGCCACCTCATAGGGCCTCTAAGTGAAATAGAAAGGGAATAAAACAGCAACAACAAACCACAGAAAAACCTGAGGGGCCAAGCTGGCTCACCAAGTAAAAATGTTATGAGGGCCTCAGATATCTGGCCATTACAAATAAATAAATAAATAAATAAATAAAAATAAACAACAAAAAAACCCTGGAGATAGATATATAGATATATATATATATATATATATATATATATATATATATATATATATATATATATTTAAACCCAAAATTTCCAGATAAACACTTGAGTTTATTTAGCTAAAAATAAGGGGGGAAATGGACAATAATGTTGGTTATATCTTCAGGTGCCTGGCTGGCTCAGGTGAATAAACATGTGCCTTCAGCTCAGGTCATGATCTCAGGGTCCCAAGATGGAGCCCCACATCTGGCTTCCCGCTCAGCAGGGAGTCTCCTTCTCCTTCTCCTGCTCCCCCCTGCTTGTGCTCTCTTGGGCTCTCTTTCTCAAATAAATAAATAAATAAATAAATAAATAAATAAATAAATAAATAAATAAAATCCTTAAAAAAATATTAGTTATAACTTTAGGCATAGATGTAGAAAACAAAACAAAACAATCCTGGTTTTCTTTTGGAGGGGTCAAAATTAATCAACAAGTCACTGAAAAGTAATATATATATGTATATATTTTGGTCTGGTGAATTGTGTGTGTGTGTGTGTGTGTGTGTGTGTGTGTGTGAGATAGAGAGAGAAAATCGGAAAAACATGAAAAGTTGAATTTTGTGGTCTGGGTTTTGTTTACATAGATAAATACATGTGGAAATGGACATCCTAATGATAAGCACTGGCCTTCCCCTCTGTTCTGACCCTCCATAATTCCTTCAGCCCTCCAGAGGTAGCACACTTTCCCAAATGGATGCTCACTGCAGCTGACTTATGTTCGTTCCAGGGTTCTCAAATGTGGAAGATTCTCTCCACTGGCCGGCCCATCCTTCCAGATCCCATCCTCTGTCCCTGCCATCATTATCACTCCATAATCTATTAATTTGTATATTTTCCTGTGTGTTTGCTCACATATCTTATTTCCCCGGTTATGCCCAGAAACTCTAGGGGAGCTGAAAAGGTAGCTTTATTGTATTCCTTTTTAGCATTTAGCTTTTATCTACCTTCCCCACAGTAGGTTCTCAATACATATTATTTGTTTGACTGATAGTCCATCAAATAATGACTACCAAGGGCCCAGTACAGTGTCTGGTGCTTAATAAGTGTTCAGTAAATGTTAGCAACTTAGGTAGTTAACAGAGCAGAAGAAAAAGAAACATTTCAGTATCTTCCTTGTTTAGAACACACATAAATGATAATTTGATATAAAGCCTGGTTTGTGCTCTTCAAATAAAGTGATCACTTAATCTTTCTTATGCATTTACTTTTTTTCCCCTTTATTATTAAACATGGAGTACTTCTTTACCTAGCGGAAGCCTCGGTGATCCATCCAGTTCTTTCTAGTGATCTCTGAGGACAGATTATACATTTTCCAGATTGCTGTCGAGAAACCTGTCACTTTTGCAATCTCCCACAGCTGTGCGTGGTGCTGGAGCATCTCAATGGGAGCTGCTTCTCCCTGATGCTTCCCAGCTGCACGAGGCCCAGTCTGACGACTCTTTTTGAGACTTTCATGGCTCATACTCTCACTTACTGGGGTTCTGCTTAACTATACCTTCCTAATCATAGCAATTAAAATAAATCATTAGAACCTTTCAACTTATGTTGGAATCCATAAAATGCTTGTTTGTGCAGTGCCTAGAACAAAAAAAATTTTTATTTATTTTTTCTACGTGGACAGATTTTCCTCCCCTCAACTCTCAATTCATTGCAAATGGGGCATGGCCATAATGCCCTGAGGATAATTCTGACCAATGGGAAATTTTCCAGAAATTTCGTAATAGACCAAGTCTGCACAGGACAGTTGGAAAGTTGGTTGCCTTAGAACATGAGGTGACGTAACACAGAGAAATCATGCCTCAGTTTGTGTCTTTAATTTTTTTTTTTCATAATTTAATGGAGACAAGTTTGCTTTTAAAAATTTCACTGTGCTTTTTTCCTGCAAGCTCTACTGTCTTTAACAGATCATTATTAGGTTATATCAGAGCTATTAATAAACCCCCTAATGAAATCTTTGCTTTAGAGAAACAGAAAATAATTTTTATGGCTGGAAAACTGGGAAATCCCATTTCCCAGTGAATTATAGGCTTTTAAAGTGGCCTGGAAGAGCTGATCTAGCAACCCAGTGGTAAATAGTCTCCATGGTGGGAAGAGGATTGTGCCTCAAAGCTCATTAAAGGGATTGAAACTTCCCAAGGAGTGAGAGATTCCAGGGAATAAAAAGCAGAGAAAGATTGTCAGGAACCGAAGATTGAAAAGGTATCATGAGGGAGAAATCAATTTTCTCTTGATACTACTTACCAATTTACATTTGGTTTGTGTAGGTTGCACACTGAGCAAATTTAGAGAGCTTCATTCATTTGTGAATCTGTGAATTCTGCCCCCTCGAAATTTGCAGTGCACAACCCTTGACCTTTCTTAATCTTGTTACGCTGATCTGAAAATGATATTCATGAGGACCCTGGGAGGACTGTGAAAGTGGCTGGAACAGAGCAAGGACTTTGAAAAAGTTATTTCCCTCTGTGTGGTGTGACAGATATCTGTCATCAAGGTGAGTACCTGGCAATGTTTATAACCCTGGCGAGGCTGGGGAATCTAGAGCTGTTCAGATCCAGATACCCCTGGGGCTCAAGCCCTTGGGTGGTATCAAAGTGGGAAAAGGTAAGGAAGATAGTGGGATAACTCTCTTAGTTAAGGTGATGATGGCTGCTATAAATAGTTCTCCTGCACGTCAGTGATTTCATACAATATATGTATTTCTCAAGCACATTTATTCCATGTGGGTGTATCTCCAGGATGGTGTCCTCCCAGAAGTAAGTCAGAGGCCCAGGTTCCTTCTATCTTGTGGCTCTCGCTTCTTCAGTATGTGGCTACCATGGTTGCTGCAGGATGGGAAAGAAACATGAGGATTGTCCATGAGAGCTTTCTCTTGGTCAGGCCTGGCAGAGGTTCACACCATTGTGCTGATGCTCTTTTGGTGGTCCCATGGTCAGATGTCCACACATGCCTTCAAGGGAGGTAGACAAATGTGGATGAGCTGTGTGTCCAGGAGGAAGAAGAAAGCAGTCTCTTCCATACTTTTATCAGAACCACCTGGATTTCATCTTTTTATGCGGGTAGAAGGCCATCCCAATGTCATCTCCAGATTGGGTCTTCTGGATTTAGAAGCTGAGTTATATTCATATAGGCATCTTTGCTTCTTCTCCAATGACTAGGAAAAAAGCAGCAAAAAGAGGAGAGAAGGCACATGTACTGGTGTGTGTACACATGGTTTAAACCTGAAAGGAAATGTATTTTTAATTACATAATTTAAAATCATAGTATGTGCATCTATTTTTGAGTGTTCACTCCTTAATATGATTTAGGCTTTGTGAATCTACTCCTTTAATGGAAAAAAAAAAGTCTATTTCAAAGAATTTTTGACAAAGACTGGTTTTTCAACCAGACTTGGAAAAAAAAGAATGCCATTTTATTGCCTTTTTTAAAAAAAATCCTGATCCCATTGAAATTTATGGGAAATGTCCACTGGATTCTTTCTCTTCTGAACTTTCACTCTTTAAGAACTACACTGGGGACAAAGCTGAAGGTAAGTTACCTCTCAGCTGTTTTCGTATTTGCAAAGAATTTCCTTTACCTTTCATTTAGTTTTGTTCACTAATAGCTATAAAATTTAAATTTCTTTTGTGTCTCATTGTACTCGCCACATTAAATTAATACTCTGAAAATACACACAGCTTGACAGAAATGTACCTGACATCTCTGTCTTCTGCCCATACGTCATTCACCTCTTTCCTTTGAAATAGTAGCAAAAGGATCCTTGTGAGGAGGCTGTAAATCTGGTATATTAATCTGGAGGGTATTATAATCAATCTCTCTTTCTTTTCTCTTGCCAGCCTGCCTTCCTCCCTTTTTCCTTCTTTCCTTCCTTCCTTCCTTCCTTCCTTCCTTCCTTCCTTCCTTCCTTCCTCCCTCCCTCCCTCCCTCCCTCCCTCCTTCCCTCCCTCCCTCCCTCCCAACCTCTCTTTCTTCCTTCCCTCACTTGCTCTTGCTCTTAACTTAAGATCTTTTTTTTATTCTTATGTTAATCCCCATACATTACATCATTAGTTTTAGATGAAGTGTTCCATGATTCATTGTTTGTGCATAACACCCACTGCTCCATGCAGAATGTGCCCTCCTTAATACCCACCACCAGGCTAACCCATCCTCCCACCCCCCTCCCCTCTAGAACCCTCAGTTTGTTTTTCAGAGTCCATCGTCTCTCATGGTTCATCTACCCCTCCAATTTCCCCTGCTTCATTCTTCCCCTCCTGCTACCTTCTTCTTCTTTTTTTTTCTTAACATATATTGCATTATTTGTTTCAGAGGTACAGATCTGAGATTCAACAGTCTTGCACAATTCACAGTGCTCACCATAGCGCATACCCTCCCCAGTGTCTATCACCCAGTCACCCATCCCTCCCACCCCACCCCCCACTCCAGCAACCCTCAGTTTGTTTCCTGCGATTAAGAATTCCTCATATCAGTGAGGTCATATGATACATGTCTTTCTCTTTTTGACTTATTTCGCTCAACATAATACCCTCCAGTTCCATCCACGTCGTTGCAAATGGCAAGATCTTTTTTTTTTAATTTTTATTTAGTTATTTGACAGAGAGAGACACAGTGAGAGAGGGAATACAAGCAGGGGAAGCGGGAGAGGGAGAAGCAGACTTCCTGCTGAGCAGAGAGCCTGATGCGGGGGGCTCGATCTCAGGATCCTGGAACCATGACCTGAGCCAAAGGCAGACACTTAACGACTGAGCCACCCAGGCGCCCCTTAACTTAAGATCTTGAGAAGCTAGATTTCTTGCTCATGGGCTCATGGCTTATATTTCCATTTATGGCTAACTTAAGTTTAAGACTGTGATTCCCATAAGCAACATTTTATGTCCAACCACCCCATGCCAGTAAACAGGTGGATTTTTCAGCAGGCATTGTACCCATTGTATGGCTGGGTTTTTCTGCGTGGGGATATGCTTCCATTTCTGCTTGTCCTGCATGTCGTCTCTCCCCATGGCAGCTTGAATGTTTTGTTTATTTTTTAAAAGATTTTATTTATTTATCTGAGAGACTGAGAGAGAGTGCATAAGCGGGGGGAGGGGCAGAGGGAGAAATGGACTCCCTGCTGAGCAGGGAGCAGGACCCAGGGCTCCATCTCAGGACCCTGGGATCATGACCTGAGCCAAAGGCAGACACTTAACCGACTGAGCCACCCAGGCACCCCTTGAGCGTTTTGTCGAAATTCCATATATTTTCCTTATCTTCCTCAGGAACTTTCTTAAAGAAATACAGTTTGATAAAAATCAAAGAACCTGCCATTATGCTCCCAGTTTAAAGGCGCCGTCACACCTCGGAAAGCTTTATACCTTAAAGCACAGAAATATGTTACACACTTAATGAAATGTGGTGTTTTCTATCATTTCTGTAAGTCATCAAGCAACAGACCCTTGGACAGACACACTGCCGCAATGAGAAAATCAGATCCCTCTTCCATCATTTTGAATTGCGATGCTTTTTCCAGAAATGTTATTCCCCGTAAATGCAGGGACTGCTGGTAAATGTAGTGAGTTCTTTCTTTCCTCTTAGCAGTGAAGTTTAAAGCACTGGGCATGGCTCTTGGGGAGTGACTGCCAATGTGGACTGTGGAAAGTTCCTCTGTCAGGCAAGCCCCGGGCTACTTTGAAGAGCTACCACTGGAAAACCTGTACCCTTCCTTGTCCTGTTGATTTGTGGCCTGATCCTGAATTGGCCTATCTGAAAAGTGCTTCAGCAACATTATTGATACATGTTCTGGCTTTAGTAATAGCTTGCAAATGTCAGGCAAGCACTTGCTAAGGGTGAACCAACCTAGGGGCTGAGAAGTTCCAGAATAATTTTGTGAATATAGACCTGTCTCTTGGCTTGGTTCAATTTGAAAGTCATAGCCCATGTTCCATTGTTGAATACTCATAAGGCCTGCTCTAGTCTGAAGTTATCATGGGTGGTCAAGCCAGTTAGAAAGTTGTGGTCTACTTCCTCTGGGGCATATTCAATTAAAAATATTGAACTCTTCTCATTAATACATGCTAAGATTCAAGGATCAAAAGGTCAGTAAGACAGTTTCGGTTCTGAAACAGCTCATATACCTAAATGGGACTTACTAAAGGGGAAAAACACAGATGTGAACATATTTGTGTAAAGTGAGAAAAACGGGCTAGGAAAGGATACGTAAAGTCTAACTCAGAAAGTTCTCGAAAAATCCGAATACACTAGAGATAACACCTGGTTGAACAAAACGGACTCCACCCTCCTCGTTCTGTATCTCTAGGGTCACTCACAGGAAAATGTGAACACGAGGGTAGAGAGAAACTTTCCCACTATTACACTGGATTATGAAAACGTATCCAGTGGGTGGAAATGACTTTGTTGTGTAACTGAGCCATGGCTCGATGAATTATCCTAGGCTGGAGAGTGGCCACTGGCTGCCCTTAGTCTAACCATAAGTAGAAGTTAGCACAGCTAATAAACATCTGGTGTCCAAACCCATATATGTACACCTCGGCCACATTTGAATCCGGGCAGTTCTTTTCTGCATCCTTCTTAACCTGGAGAGTGTTCATGTAATACTTTTTACAGCTCAGTTTTACACAACTTGAAAGAGTAAACTTTCTTTGAACTTTAGGGTCCATTTCCACTCAACCAGCTGAAATAAATTCTCTTCTTATTTTCATTCAGGCTCCAAGGGCTCTTTCATCATTTGATGCTGCATTTTGTACCTGGCACTGTGTCTTACAGATTTGGGGGCCTCACTTAGTAGTTGCAGAATAAATGGGGAGGTGAATGAATGCGTGACTGAAATCATCACCCCCAAATTCCCATATTCTCGTCTCTGCAGGAACCTGTCGGCTCCCCATTTCCCTATGTGGACTATGGCTTTCTTGTAATTTAACAGCTAGGTATTTTTCATACAAAGTCATAGGCCGGACATCTGGTCATTGAAAACAGATTCAGCAAAGTTTTCTTTCTCCTCTTAGCCAAAATCTTGCGGCAAATAAGAGGAAAAGAAGACTTAAATATGAGGGCAGACGGCTTTGTATATGCTGTTGATCTGCCGAGTATATGTCTGGTTACTTTTCTTCTCCTTCTGAGTACACAGACACATAAAGAATCACATTCTAGTCTTTTATATGGATGAGTAACATCTGTTTAACCTGAATGGTTCAATGTGTTTCTTAAGAATTGTGTTTACAGAATTAATTTGGTTATAAATATGAGAACAAATTTAGGCTACAAATTTAACTCGGTTTTTCCCTAAGGCAAGCTAATTCATAAAATCTGAAATATTGTTTTGCCCATGAAGTAATGTTTCCTCTAACTTAATAAGTAAATGGAAGGAGAAAACGTAATAAAGCTCAAATCCCCAGCAGCTAAAAAGTTAACACCTTAGTGGTGTAGAGCCAAAAGAAGAAAGAACTGACTGTTGCCAGCAGGCAAAAGGTCTCAAACCCGTTAAACCTCTTTCTTAAAGCTGTAACCCGGCTCTTTCAAGTCATTCACCTTTCACCCACTACGCCCCTTTCTCTGACCCCAGAACTATAGTTATTTGTTTAGCATTGTGGTAATAGAGTTTGGAAATCTGAAAAACATTAAGTTAAATGCAGGGGTGTTGAGAAGGTGGAATTCTTGAAATTAGCTGAAGAAATTCTATCTGGAAGATTTAAACATTTTTTTCCTCATTGGACTAAGGGAGAAGGAAAATATTGGGAGTCTTTGGACTTATCAAAGTTTGGTTGTTTTTTATTTTTTTCCCCCTAAGTAAAGGAAAAAAAAAAAAAGATGCTGTTGATGGCGTGTACGTGTGAAGAGTGAGGACAAGTAATGTTCTCTTCAGCAGCTAATTATTTTTAAGATTATTACAAAAGGAAAAATTTAACAGGCCGATCAAACTTTTGATTGAAGTTGGATATATTTGCCAATGCCATGAAATCTGAAAAATTTGATGTATTTATTCCTATGAATGTACTTTCCAATCCGCAAGGTTACTTGGGGAAGACACAAAATTCCTACAAGAGTTTATTTTTCTTTGCCGTGCTTAGTTTAATAAACTTGTGTCTGTACCCCTTCAAATGTATTAATTAGAAGCAAATGAAGACCTGATATTGTGAGTCCTTTGAAATAATATTAACAGTATGTGAGACTTGTGTATGTGTTTAACTTAATAATATTTTAATTGAATGATATTAAAAGTATGTGTTGGCTACCCCAAAACATTGTGATTAAAAAGTGCAAAACATGAATCGATCTCAGTATCTTTTTCTTTATAGTAATTATAACCATGTAGAATATTACCCTTTCATCCACATTTTTAGCTTTATGCACTAGCTTTAGCCTTTCCTTTGCCAAAGAGTTTTGGTGCCAAGACTTTTCTGGATTATTTTTGATAATCTGGAGTTTAATTTCTAAGTGACGAGAGAGGCGCTCCTAATTTTTCAGTTGGGCAATGGGGTTAGCAACAAGGTCAAAATTGACTGGTAGATTGTAATCTCAAGTGAAGGTAATAAAATATCACAACGTCCCTACTTGCATCAACTTTAGAACTGGTTTTCTGGAATAATTTGAGAGATACTAAAAAGTATTTCTAATCTGTATCTATATACCTGTTTCTATATTTATTTATCCTTCTATCTACCTACCTTCTCATAGCCTTGCTTCGTGCCTTCATTATTCAGTCCATCCATTTATTTATTCATTCAACAAACATTTATTGAGCATGTATTTTATAACTGGTACTATGCAAAGCATTGGGGATAAAGATGGAAAGACAGAACTCAAAGAACTTTGGGTTAAGGCACAGCAGACTTTCCTTAAATGCACAGTCAGATAGATACAGCATTGAATACTCTAAGTCATTTTGGATCTATGTGGTTTAGATTCAAAATAACACCACCAGATGTCAAGATGCCTGGGTTTTTGGACCTATATGCTAGTTCCACTTTTGTCACTAACTATCCTGTGAAATATCTGGGATGAGTCTCTTTACTACCTTCTCTTCCAGTCATTAACTCGGTGTTCATAAAGTATTAGTTCTACAAAGACCCCTGAGAGCATAAAGGCATCCGGGCCCTCCCTGGCACTGTCAGTTCTCTCCCCCGGACTTCCACCATGTCCGTGGTGAAACACCAGGATAGAGGGCACCATTTTGGTTAGATATTTGTTTAAGTATCATTTTCTCTCCTGTTCTTCACATCTCCCTATCCCCAGCTCTAATTCAATGTCTGCAATATAGTATGTGCCAATAAATACTTGAATAAGTGATGGAGTTAACTATACTAGAAAGGAACTGTGGAAACACAGAAGCAGTATGAATCTGGCAGTGATTATAATCTCACATAAAGAATATGTATTATGTATCATGCACATTTTATTATATAATAGAAATCTTCTGTGTAGGGGTTACTTATTACAGAAGGTGGTCTTTACCTGCCATATGGCAGCATATGCTTGTAAGAGTTTGTTGTACAAATGGTTGGAGGACACATTAAAACAGAGAACCAATGTATGCCCGCCCAGTCACCAATGGCATATATTCAAGAACAAACATCTTCTTTCCAGGTCACTACCCTATAGTTGATTTATTGACGCATTACATCAGTTGCCTTCAGAACAACAAATAATCTGAAACTTGTTTGATCATCTGGATAAAACTCCCAGATCATTATGTCCACTGACATTAAACATCCAGGTCTTTTCAGATATTGATTACGTTGCTGTTTCTGCACACATAATTAGTTTAACCATTTTTACAAATCCCTCCAGTGAGTTTGGTCAAACAACCAGGTAAGTCTTCTAAGAGATTAATTTGTCTGATGTGCTTCACATAACGTGTGCCCAATAAATACTCATTGAGTTAGTGTTTTTACAGAGTAAATGAATTTAAATAAACTAGTAAGTGTCTGAATATCACAAATTCCATGAGAAGGAGTGACTGGATTATCAACTGGCTAAAGAGATACTCTTCAAAGAAAAGCATCTACGCATAAACATAGGGCAAATGGTCATATGTTGAACAAATGTAGTGTGAATTTAGTAATCCATGAATGCAAATGTACAGAAATAGAACCTGCCAGCACTTTTGAGGTATATGCAGTATTCGTGCAGTGCTTTGCTTACTCTGGGAAGATACAGTCCCTATTTTTAAGTTTTCATTTGTTTTATGAGCTTCTTATTGAGTTGGATTCTGTAGGCTTGATAAAACAGAGAGAATTTTTTTTTTAACTCCACACCAACTTCAGGAGTTAATGCTTTTGAAATGCTCCATATTCTGATGCTGTGAGTCACTCCAATCTGTACGAGGAAGCTTCTGCACATATCATATTTACTGACTGCAAAGGTTTTATGTTTCTGCTTAAGAGAAATACATACACAAACACAGAGTTATCAAGTAAACACTGTTCATTATTATTGGGAAAAAATTTGACTCACCAAGGTATTTTCTTATACATTTTGTTCAGATGAGTTAGGAAACAATGTCAGATGAATTGATGTGTTTGTTGTATTAGGATGATAAATCAAGAAATGAAAATTTAAATATTACCATGTTACTTAAGTAAAAGGCATGCATCATTCTATTTATGGATTTATTGAGGGTAAATTAAGGGCAAGTGTAGTTTTTCTTTCTTAGATGAAAAAAGAAAGTTTATCCTAAGCTTTAAAGAACCATCTATCTATCTCATTTTCCTCTTGGGGTTTTAAAAAATGTAGCACCAAGGAATTTCATTGATCCTATTTTACATTCCCAAGGATTTGTTTCTCTATGTTCTTTCCCAAGTATTGACCATTTCCCATGACTATATCCAACTGTTAAGTACGAAGCGTCCCTTTCTTGCTTAATCCCACCATGAGCCTAGAACTATTCTTAGCCATGGTTGAGTTTTCTTCTGACTGTAGTTATATCCACCCACCCCCAAATCAGCATCATTATAGAAAACGACCAAGATCATATCAAAGGATTCTAGAGCTCATTGATCTCTATGTTAGTTCTTAGTTGTAATTTTTTAAGGTGTTCAATCTTGGTCCCAAAAAGCAGTATGACCTCTCTGCTGGAACTTCTTGGTTTTCTAATCTTGGAATATTTTCACCTCTGTTTCATGGGTTTGTAGTCTCAGAGGTCCTCTTTGTTCCCTACATATCTCTTAGCCCCGATATTTACTTTGTCACTGATTCCCATCAGTAACACCTTGGTAACTTGTTTTCATTTGTCATGAGCTTTTTCTTCCCATCAAGATGACTCGGGTTTGGATCCGCATGATTGCTCTACTGTTCAGACTAATCTCTTAATTGAATCCACAGACCCTCACTTCTCTAAGCAATTCTACACACAGCTACCTAAAACGCAGCTTGGAAGTTCTCATTTTCCCAGGCACAATTTGAAAAAGCTTTTGGACCCCACAACATATATGCGAAAAACCACATTCTTCACTCTTGATCTCTCAGTGCAGTTCGACTCGTACGCATGCCTTCCACTGTACTGCATCCCTTTCCCTGCCGCTCACCCAGCTCCGCCCCCCCACCGCCACCATGAAGATGATTTCAATGGGAAACTCAACTATACAGGAAAGATTAAAGGCTTTGAGGTCAAACAAACCTGGGTATGAATCCCATGTCCTGTCATTTTCGGCTTGTGTCAGTTCAAATACTTCAACTGGAAAATGGAGATAATCCAACCTTTGACAGATGAAATAAATGTCCATGTGAAAGTACATTCTGGAAGAACGGAAGAATTTATTAATGAGTATTATGTGTATAACAATCAGCTTGAAAAACAGGTTCCCAGTTCTGTTACTGACTCTGATGTGATAGTCCAACCAACTGTGTTCAATGGGCTGGGTCTAGCGAGAATTCTACCACTGAACCACCCATGCAATGGGCTGGGTCTGGTAGCTGTAGCTGGTAGCTGTTAAGGCCCCTCTGCAGAGAGGCTCAGAGTCCTTGTCCCTTCTTCCCTAAGGGTTCCCGATTAGCAAAAGTCTTGCTTGTGGGTGGGGTTTCTATGCCCTGGAAATGATTTTCACTGGCAAATATCTTCTTATTAGTGATCTCTTCTAAATAATGTCTCACTTCAGATTTGCTCTAAAGAGCACATCAAAGAAAGTGCGTGAACTTTGGCTAGGGTATGAGGCAACAGAAGGAAGGACTGTGACAAAGTAGAACTTTTTTTTCCAAAGCGATTTTGTCAGGCCTGAAGATTTGTGAAAAAAACAAAACAAAACAAAAAAAACCTTGCCCATCTTTTTATTTGTCTTCCATTCATTGAAGTCTGCTGCAACCTGAAAGGAAGCTAATCAAAAATCAAAACAGGGTAGCATTTTATTTTAATGCTTCCCATGAAAGTAGGAAAATCCATTGAAATTAATCAGTGAGGTGGGTAATTTAATTAGAATGCATAATAAATATGTAAATCTGATTGGTTAAGAATGCATGCAGAAGTACATTAGCATCTCCACCTACAGTGCATGTACAATGATAATAATAATAATAATATATAGGGTTTTGCTCTTCGAAACAACCGACATGTTCACCACATTTGGCCCTCATGAGCAATGCTACCCATGAAATGGAGCAGGGATCATAGTTTTAAAAACATAAAATGCTATTTTCTCCAAATATTAGTTTCCCCATTGTAGATTGACAAAATGATTTGTGATATCAGCAACTACATAGGAGAGTCCTAATGTTGATAATTACTTTCTTTTGAGTAAATGTGATTTTTAAAAGCATAACAAGTACGTTTTTTAGAAGTACGTAAAATTTTTATTATGGGGTAAATTCAAGGTTGTTCTTGTTCAAGACAAAAGGTTTAGAAAATATGTTACCTGTGAAAATCTGAGATAAAAATTTGCTCGTTACCCATAGAACCATTGTTCAGTTATTTGTGCATTTTCTTCGCTATATTGTGTGTGTGTGTGCATGTGCACGCACGTGAAGTTAAAGTGTACATGGTTCCTGTTTCCACTTAACATCGTGTCTTGGAATATCACCTCTTAAATATTCTTTGAAAACAAGATTATTATCGGCTTCTCGATATAGCCTAACAATAATATAATTAATTTCTTCATGTTGAAAATTTAGGCCTTAAAAATATTTTTATGATTATCAAGTTTTCTTGTTGTATTTTTACCTTTGATTCCAGAGGATATTTTTTTAGATCTCTTAGTTGTGTCAACAGGTATAAACTTTTTTTAAAAAGTGTACATATTACCTCTAAGAATATTTTTATTTAATAAGTTAATAATATAAGGGGGGCCTGGATGGTTCAGTTGGTTGAATGTCCGACTCCTGATTTTGGCTCGAGTCATGATCTCAAGGTTGTGAGATTGAGCCCTGTGTGGGGCTCCAGGCTGGGCATGGAGCTGGCTTAAGGTTCTCTCTCTCCCTCTCTCTCTGTACACCCCCTGCTCTGCTAAAAAATAAAAAAAATAATTAATTAATAATGCAAGAAATCTCATCAGTGTCTTGAAAAAAGAGTGTGTTTACATTTATCATTCAGAAGATATACCTGTAGAAAAAGAAAAAAACAGAACTAAGAAAATTAATGGATGTCTTTGATCATCACTGCTGTCTGAGGACCAAGAGCTCCTTTAGGTGATCCTTGGCATCATTATAGCCCAAACCAGGAGAAGAAAAGCCAGGCAAATTTCTGGGAAGATTCATGAGCACAAAGTATATTGTTACAGCTAAGGAGGAGTTGAGCACTGTGTGAAGTAAGGGTGACATAATACAATTTGAGAGCCCTCTTCTATACTCACCCCTCCTCAGCTTCCCCAAAGAGCAAAGAGCCCCTCAGCCTCCAGGCTCATCACTTCCTTTAGACCTGGGTTTGGTCTCTTCTTCTGTGCATATATGAGTGCATTATACTCAAGAACTCTTTGAGATCAAGACATTTGTCAGGTTCGATTTTTTTTAATACCAGGATCAAACTACAGTGCTCTGATCATAATGAGTGTTCAGGGAGTTGTTTTGAATGAATGAATTTATTTTCTGGGTTATTAGTGAATGGAAAAATTTCCAATGACCAGAGTGAGTTGATGAAAATTTCTCACCTCCAGTACAGCTCCTGGTAATACTCTGTGTTATTCCAGAAAAGGGGTAATGGACACAAAAAAGACTAGATACAGTGCAATCATGCTTTCTTATTTGTTTATAGCATTTCTCTTTTCTTTTTTTTTTTATTTTTTAATGTGTCATTGAGGCATTTTTAACTTTTTTTTTAAAGTAAATTCTACTCCCCAGTAGGGCTCGAATTCATGACCCCAAGATCAAAAGTCACATGTTCTGTTGACTGAGCCAGCCAGGTGCCCTTGGCAATTGAGTTTTTAATTAGTAAAGGTCGTGTGTTTGAATTCCAACTTCCCTCATTTTGGTTATAATAAAAAATAGAATCTCTTGAAGAGGAAAAACTTCATGAAGGATTTTCTGAATAAAAATAAGGAAGATACCAGTTAGGAAATCAGCTGACTGTTCAGGAAGTCCCTTTCATGAATAATATCTTGATTGGGTAACCACAGCTAAGGGTCAGGCTATTAATACATTTTTTAGAAATTAATTTTTTTATTAAGTCAGTAGAGAAAAAAATAAATTGGGTGTTTCACAAGATTAGCCAAGGGAAAAAGCACACATTAATTTAATCTCTTGCTTGGAGAGAGTGCATCCTCATCAATTTTCTTTTCATATTTAGAATAGAAATTTATGGAAAAAATGAAAAGATAGTGTAGAGAGTTCCCATGTACCCTGCACCCAGTTTCCCCTATGACTCACATGTTACCTTCCTTTGGTAAATTTGTCACACTTAATGAACCAATATTGATACATTATTATTAGCTAAAATTACTTTTTATTAGATTTTCAGAATATTTTCCCTAATATCCTTTTTATATCAGGCTATGGTAATTTTCTTAGATTTTCTTCAGTCTAATGACCTTATAAGTTTGAGGAATACTGCTCAGATATTTTACAGAATGCCTTTCAGTTGGGATTTGTCTGATTTTTTTTTTCCTTGTGATTAAACTGGTGTTTAGGTTTTGGGGAAGAAGACAACAAAGGATAAGTGACATTCTCATCTCTTCTTATCAGTGAGATAGACTCGTTAGGTTTCTCTAATGTGAAGTTATTGTTTTTCCCTTCTTTCCACACTGTACTCTTAGGAAGGAAATCTGTATGCACAGTACATGCCAAAAGTGTGGAGAGTTATGATTCTCCTTGTTGAGAGTGGAACATCACATATTTTTGGAATTCTTCTGCATGGAAGATTTGTCTATTCTCCCCTGTTTGCTTGTTTGTGTGCTTGTTTACTTTTTTTTTTTTTTTTGGTATGTAGACTTCCAATTAATCTCATGCCATTTGTTGAAAAAAATCATCCTTTCTCCATCGAATTTTCTCTGCACCTTTGTCAAAAAATCAGTTGACTATATTTGTATGGGTCTGTTTCTGGGTTTTCTATTGTACATCAAGCTATGTATCTATTTCATTCACCAGTACCATGCTCTCTTGAATATGTAGCATTATATTAAGTTGTGAAATTAGATAGTATGAGTCCTCTAACTTTGTTTTTCTTCTTCAGAATTGTGCTGGTTATTGTGTTTTATCATTGTGTTGGTCCTTGCCTTTCCATATAAACTTTAGAAGCAGTTTGTCAATATCTATAAAATCATTTGCTGGGATTTTGATTGTTGCCTGGGATGTGTGGAATCTCTAGATCAAACTGGGTAGAACTGACACCTTGACATTATTGAATCTTCCATCCATGGATATGTAATATCATTACACTTATTTAGATCTTCCTTGATTTTTTTTTTTTTAAGATTTCATTTATTTATTTGAGAGAGAGAGAGCGAGCACAAGCAGGGAGAAGGGTAAGGGAGAAGAAGACTCCCTTTTGAGTGGGGAGCCTAATGCGGGACTCAATCCCAGAATCCTGGGATCATGACCTGAGCTGAAGGCAGACACTTAACCGACTGAGCCACCCAGGCACCCCTTCTTTGATTTATGATGTTTTGTCATTCATATATAGATCCTGTGACTATTTCTTTAACTTAAGTATTTTTTTCTTTTCTGTTGTTATGGTGCTATTATAAATGGTATATATATATATATATTATATATACCTGTAATATATATATACAATTTCAAATTTGATTATTTATTGTTAATATATAGGAAAGAAATTGACTTTTGTGTATTGACCATGATATCCTATTACCTTGTAATCTTGCTATCCTCACTTACTAGCCCTTGGAGTTTCTTGGGTTTTTTTTTGTTTTTTTTTTTAATTCTTTGCAATTTTATACACAGACGATCCTGTCATCTACAAGTAAAAACACTTTTATTTCTTCCTTTCCTATTGTATACTATTTATTTCTTTTCCTTGTTGTATTGCACTAACTAGGACATCTAGTATGAAGTTAAGTAGGAGTAGTGAAAGAGAATATTTTTCTCTTATTCTGATCTTAAGAGGAAAGTATTTAGTCTCATACCAGGAAATGTGATGTTAATTGTAAATTTTTATAGATTTATTTTTATTAAGTTAAGAGAATTTCCTTCTAACCCTAGTTTACTGAGAGTTTTTTTCTAGTTTTCATGGTAGATTTAGTAAAAAGATCTTTCTGAACCAGTTGATAGGATCTTGATTTTCCTTTTTTAGCTGATTGATGTCATAAATTGCATTGATTGAGTTTTGAATGTTGAACCAGACTTGCATACTTAGAATAAATCCCACTTGGTTGTAGTGTATAATTATTTTAATACATTATTGGATTTTATTTGCTAGTATATTGCTGAGATTTTTATGCCCATTTTCATGAGAGATATTTGTCTATAGTTTTCCTACATTGTAGTATCTTTATCTGGTTTTGGTACTAGGGTAATTACCTAATTAGGATAATTTTGACACCATAGAATGAAGAGGAAAGTGTTCCCTCTGCTTCATTTTTCTGGAAAGGATTGTGGAGAATTGGTATCATTGTCATTTTAAGTATTTGGTATTACTCATTATATTAATATTTATTGTCTTGTTTTATATTCATCTGCTTGCTGCCTGATCTACTCTAGAAGCATGAGAACCCTTTTCAGATAAGCTTATGTTATATCTCTCTCTGTATCCCTTACAATAACTAACAGGCACTGTGTGATTTTTTTTGTGTGTTGTTGTTGAGTAAGTACATAAATGATCAGCTATATGATGTAGTTAAATATAGAGTTTAAGATATGATAGTCCTTTAACTTCTGCAGGGGGGGGGGGATTCAATAATAATAGCAGGGTGAGAATCATGTCCAAGTTAGGAGATTTTAGAGAAACTATGGAGGCAGAAGGGGCAAGAGAAAAAAAAAAGCCAGAGAAAGGAGGCAGAGCCATGGCATATATTGATGGAGATTGGAACTTTGGGTCAGGACACCTAAATGGGACCACCTTTGCTTAAGAGAAAGAAAGGTAAAACAGTGGTGTTCTTTCAGCAAAATGCAGTGGAGAATGTCTAACGGTAAGAGCCTTTAAAAAGTTTGTGTTTAATCAGTTGACTTAGGAAAATCACAGGCATGGGTCTTTAGGGAATGGATTTTTGGCGGACCGGTCTAAAACAGTGGTCCTGTTAGTCATCCCTGTCAGTGGGAGCATCTTGGTGGCAATAGCTGGCTTATCAGTCTGAGGAGACATTATTTTCTGGAGTTTTTCTTCTTTGGCAGAAGGGAGAACCATGAAGAAAAGTAGGAATTTGTCCCCATTCAGCTCTTTAGACCCAAGAAGAGGGGAGATATGATTGGATCTTTATTTTCTGTATTGCATCAAAGAAACCTCTTGGAGTTAGAGGAATAGAAATCCTGTGTGAGGATTTGAGCTAACTGTGCAAGCCTTAATTGGTAATTCAGCCCTTGCCTTGTGGCTCCAGGAAGTTCAGCCAAATATAAGGAAGGGAAAACTTGTTCTACCCTGAGAAAGAACATATCATTCTGCAGTCATGGCTATGTAATTTAACTGTGCTGTTCTTCAGGGAAGGGGAATTTAAACTTAGCTGACTGGTAAGAATCACCTGGATCATGTACTATATACACCTATTCCCTAGAAAAATCCACATTCTTATTTAACAAAAATGGGATTTGGCCCAGGAATCTGCATATTTTAAGGATATTCAAGTGTTTCTGGAGATCAGTCAAGTTTGGGAACTCCCGAATTAGTCAACATTTCCATGTAAAGAGCCATCAGAGAAGCAAGGGAATGTAATCTTCAGCAGTCTGATGTTTGGAGGTGAATTCCTAAGAGTTCAGATGGAGACAATGTGAAGTTTCAGTAGGAACAGACATGAGGTGCCATCTTGGGCTGCCTTGTCCAGGAATAGACACTCCAAGCTTAACTAGCTCCACCACTTTCTCATTTTATATTTTTTATCTGTTACGAACTGGAAAACAATATCCCCAGCCTTTTGTCAATCCCTGCATTTCCCTGCCAAAAAAGAGAAGAGATATTAGAAAAGAACCAAAAGGGAAGGAAGGAGAAAGTAAACAAGCGAGCAAGAGCATATTTATGCACATTAACGTGCTTCTAAGCAAAGATGGAAATACCATTCCTGTTTTTTTTTTATTTTTTATTTTAATGAAAACATTAATTTGAAAAATTTGATGTTGACAAAGGCTGATGTGAGGCCATTTTTTAAAAGCTTTGATAGGGCACCTGGGTGGCTCAGTTGGTTAAGCGTGTGCCTTCAGCTCAGGTCTGATCCCAGGGTCCTGGGATCGAGCCCCACATCAGGCTTCTTGCTCAGTGGGGTGTCTGCTTCTCCCTCTCCCTCTGCCCCTCCACCCCCCCATGCTCTCTCTCTCGCTTTCTCTCTCTCTCTTAAATAAAATCTTTTTAAAAAATAAAAAAAAATAAAAGATTTGATAAAGAGAAATTGTATCAAATGTTTTTCTGAACACACTTTATGTCAGGTGCCATAGCTTGTTCTGGAGTTACTCTTTGAATTTCTTGACATGGTTTAAGAGAATCACACCAGTTAATTCTTTGAAGACCTGTATGCTGGGGGGACCCCAGTCTAAGCAGTGCTGTTCCCATAGAGCTCCCCTTTAGGAACCACCTTTGGATTCCTTTCTTTTGGTGGGGGTCCTAAGAGTCAGCTGGGTCAGTCCTACCTCCAGCATTTCATGGTCTTCAGGGATATTTCCAAACCTTAGCTTTCCTATAAGGCTACCAAAGACTTCCTGAGTGACCTCAGGTAAAATACATACTGCTTACAGAGGAAAAGTGAAAACAAGAATAGGGCAGTGAAAAATGAAATAGCTTTTAGGTATTTTAGGCAGGTATCCCAGCTTCCAAACCCATCCCTCCCTCCCAAACTCATGTGGGGTTGCCCTAAAAAGAAACATATCATTTATTTTTTAAACATTAGACCATTTATACTTTTCTAAATAATAAGATAATTCTGAATCGTTCAGCAAAGTCCTGTTGACCAGATTATCAATTCAGTGGGAAAAAACACACACCTGCTCTCTTCTTCTATGGTTTTGTGCAAAGTAATTCCGATCTCACTGAAATCTGGGGGGGTGTGAGAATTTGTGTGTGTGTGTGTGTGTGTGTGTGTGTGTGTAAGAGTGCTCTCATTTTTCTCTCTTTCTCTCTTTTTTTCTGGATAGTCTCCCAGTACGCAGTCCTGAAGTCTCGCCTCACGTTCTCGGTCTTTCGTTCTTATTTATTCCATCCCAGTCAGTGAGACCTCTCTGTCCCCTCCTCTGGTCCCTTCTTTCCGTGGTTCCCAGAGAGGAACGTGAGTTTTGAAAGTGTCAGAACAGTGTAAATGCTGATGTATAGGCCACAGTTGTTTCTCTCAAAAGGCTTGTGGAGCCCTCCCCTTTCCTCTGTTCCCTTCAAGTTGGGAATGATTCATCAGCTGGCCTTTAGCAAGAAAAGAGGCTGGCCTGAGGTCTCAGGCCTTTGACCTCTATGAAGAGAAAGGTCACACTGAGCGCAACTGTGCAAGCGACAGGGCAGGAGCCACAGGCATAGAAATCGGAGGCAGGGGCGCCCAGCCGGGCGGAGGGGGATGGTGGGAAAGAGTGGGAATTTAGAAAAGTTAAGAGTATATTTCTAAGAGACTCAGTGGATCAGCTGACAGCCAGGGGCAGGGGTCATATTTATGCTTGATTCCCTGAGTGTGTTACAGTAACATCTGCTTGTTAAGGGTCTTTAGGAAATAGGCGTGAGGACCAACCACTTCTGACCTTCTTCTACAGAAAGGGACAGGCTAAGAGATTAGGGGTTCCTATTAACATTTGTTTGAGACTTAATGACCCCCTTGCCTGGGCATGATTGTCAGCTTCACCCCAATTCTCTTTTATGATCTTGTTAAATATTTAAATGAACCCCACAATGATCAGTGGGATAGTTTAAAGCTGCAGAAAAGAAAGATTTGTATTGGGGGAAAATATGGAATGGGAAAGATAAACAAAGCAAACAGAACATAACAATAACAACAACCCAGAGAATTTTTACATGCCCGAATTGAATCATTTCACAGAAACTTTTCAACTTTTGACATCATAGAATAAAGTTACCCAGAAATTGTAATGTCCTCTATTATTTGTTGCAGAGATTGGTGTCTGAAATTCAAACTGAGGACAAAACTCACAACTGAGGGTAGGTTGAGGTAAACTTTGATTCCACTCTTTTATTAACTTTTTTTTCTTTAAGTCACTTTCATGTCCTTTCCACAATTTTCCCTTAAAAAAAAAAAAAAAAAACCTAGTTTTTCTCCTCCAAACACCAAAGAATTGGAACTCTTATGCGTCACTCTCCCCCACCTTCAATTTCTCTGGCCCAAGTAATGATCAGTGGAAGCATAAAGCAATTTCTGGAAAACGGGTTGGAGGAAAAAGAAAATGCACCAAGGTACGAATTCTTTTTCTTCTTTCTTCTCAAGAATGTGGGCCATGTGTCTGTTGGCTTCCCCAGTGCACATTTGGCCTGAGTTACAATTATCCAGATTTTGGTGTTTGCATTTCTCATCATTTTTCTTCAGATATTTCTGGAAGGACTCTATTGGGTTTTGGAAAAAAAAAAAAAAATCTCTCAGTGCCACTGCAACCAGACACAGGCATCATTGGTGTGTTGTTATGCTTTAACATTTTCCTCGAGTTTGTGGTAGCCTAAAGCTTTTCATGAATGGAATAAAATTACAGAGTTGGGGGAAGAGATTGGAGATAGAGGATATTGATGTTAGCTAGGGGAAAAAAAGTTAAAATAAGCAAAGTGTGATATCAGGGAAGGCAGCCTCTTTTGGGCTCCATGTCCACAGCAAAGTTCCCATAGTCCAACCTTCTGTGTAACTGTATGAAAACAATGTGTTTGCTATTTAGAGGGGATTGCCTTGGGGAAATCAGCTCTGAAGAGCAGAATAGATTGTTCTGAAGCAAACTGGATGAGCATGGATAGGATGTCTTTCAAAGGTAGGGGTTTGTGTGTGTGTGTGTGTGTGTGTGTGTGTGTGTGTGTGTGTAGTTGGTGGTGGGATGGCTGATAGGGGCTGTTCAAAACCACTTTGTGATTATAAATAATAAAAAAAATTCAATCGGAAGTGCGTTCTGCCAAACTTGACAATAAACCTGCTAGCAAGGCATTGAGATTTTCTTAATCAGGGTCAGACCCACAAGCATAAGGCCAATGAGTTCAGTGGGAAAAACGACTCTTCTTCCCCGTTTTTCCCCCCCTTTCCTTTTCTCTTTCATTTGGAAGGGACCCCCTCATAAACATGCAGAGCAATTTTCCAGTACATTAACCCAGGAGGGATCCTCTCTCTGTCGGCTCAAGAGATGGAAAAGTTGAGAAGCAGGGGGAGGGGAAGATGGATGGGTCTGGGATATAAGAGGGGGCAGTTTTTCCACTGTCCTGCCCTGTACACCTAGGACAAAGACTTCATTGACTGCAATGCTTGACATCAGCCTCATAAACTAGTAGTCAGGCACAAAAGGTCTGACACTTGAAAGTACAAGTCCCTGCCTCCTTTCCATTACAGCTGTGCAGGGGGGTTGGGCCTAACAGTGGTGTCCCTTTGTCAGCCCCTAGGACAAGGGGTGAAGATAAATAGTGTTGACTTTAATGTAGTCACACAATTTTGCTATTTCCCCAAAGACAACATTTCCTCCCAGGCCTCACATCATGGCCCCAGGAGATATAATTGTGTTCCTTTTAGCCAGGGAGCAATGGTAGAGATGACCTGGGAGAGCAAGGAGGATGCAGAGTGGCTGTGTGGCTGGAGGACAGAGGAGGGGACAGGCACAAGTACAGAGTCGTGGGATCTGTCCCTTGTCCTCTGTGAGGAGTGGTATGGTTTTCATGCATTCCAGCTTGGTCACAGTGGTTTCTTTCATTTTCTTGAGATCCTGGAAATGGTCCTAGAGTGGGAAAAAAATGGATGCAGGAAGCAAGACAGAGAATCATGTACAATTATATGATTTAAAAGATTTTTAAAAACGACTCTGGTATCTTTCTGATTGTCACAAGGCCAGAGAGTAAAATGCTTTCCTGGGAACATTTTGTAACAAGATGAAGACAAGCACTTGGGTAGAATGCAAGACTTCAAGAATTCTATGTGCCGAAGGAAGGAGCACATTAGCTTTGTGGTCTGTTTCATTGGGCTGTCACTATCATTCGTTTTTATTTGACTGGGCATCGGCACAGGTAAACATTTTGTTTTGTTTCTTTTTGTGTTAGGGAAGAAAGATTTTGAACTATAGAACACAGAACCCATTTGGATTTGATGGCTTCTGACCAAGTTCAGTTGGCTGGAGAAGATCACCTTTCCTGAATATCATCCTAAGTTCCTGGCTGCATAGTACCATTTTGGTTCTGTCTAAAGAGGCTTATTGGAGGATCATGTCTGAGCCACCCCCAGTAATAAGCCTCTGTCTCTAGTCAGACTTCCTTGTCTTCAGAGTGGACTCTAGGAGCCTTAGAGTATCCAGGTTCTAAAGAGCTATCTAAGAGTATTTTATGTGCAGAGAAAAAAAAAAATGTGTGGTGGTTGAAATACCTACTGGTCCTTTGTGTTCAAACCAAAGAAAAGTTAGAGACATGGATGCCAGAGGAAAGTTTTATTTAAACACCAGCAGTGGAACTCAGATCAATCACACATTTAGTTCAGCTCTAACATCTGGATGAATTTTCCTTCCCAGTTCCCTATCAAGTTTCTGAGTTTAGGGCCTTCTTCTACTTATGACATTTCTTTGCATCATTTGAGTATATATTTTGGATATTATTCATCCAAGTTATTTCAAAAGCTTTATTCTATACAACTCTGCTACCATTGCATTTTAGAGAACATTGCTTGAGGCTATGATTTAAAGATATCTTCATTGATGGAAAAACATTTGAGATCAGATTCTTTCTGTGAATCTTTTAGGTATACAAATTTACTTTAAAACTACTGGTTGCAAGTTGGAAAATAAGTATCTTGAACACAGAATACATATTGACTAGCTTCTCCTTCACATGGGTTTAACCTCCTCTTTGGGTGAAGACTTTAGCTTAAGCATTTCCTTGTGAACTTAACTTTTGAACTTACCCTGGTTTGCTTTTCAATGGTATATGGCAATAATTTTGACTTATTGGTAAAAGCATCATGTTTTGAAGAAGGTGAATTTCTCCAATGGCTTTTGTCTTTACTTTTGGAGTTCCTGAATTCACTATTTCCAGTGTACACTTATGATCATTTATACTTCAGCAGAGCCTTGATTGTTTCCAGAAACCGTGAGTTATGTCAGAATGCCACTTCCATTGTCACCTTCCAGATCTGGTTTCTGGGAAAATAGTAGTGGGAACCTAATGATGTCCCCTGCCTGGTCAATTGTCCTCTTCCTCTTCCCAGAGCCTTTGGGCCCTTCATTTCCCTGGACTCTTGGATATTCCTCTGGGTTTTCTTCACCCTTCATCCCCTGGGCTCTCAAACAGAAAATGTCATTTGGCAGCTTTCAGACGTGAAGTGCTGAACATCTTTGTAGCAAGAAAAAAAAAAAAGCTGCATATGAGCAAACAGAAACCCAGTTTGTAGCTGTAGAAAAGAGAAAAGTTCAGGATCTATCTAAGGTGTTCTCATATGATGTTGAGCTATGAACTCCTAGAAAATTTGCTCAGCTTTTCCATGTCCTTGGATGCCGTTATCTTTGAGAGGGTACGTGGTCCCACAGGTGTTCCGTGCCATGAGATGTCTAAAATAGAGAGTGAGCATTCAGAGCAGATCTTCTCACAAACGGAAAGTGACTGGACTTGTTTCTCCTCTTTCCCTATGCGATTTCACATTTATCTCCTGACTCAAAACACAGGAAAAACTTTCCACCAGGAAGTTTCTGGCAAACCTTAGGTTTGAGAATGTCTCCCAATGTTTTCTTCCGCCCTTCTCCCTGAGGGAAGTCAACAAGGCAGTTGGGAAAACTCATGGGTTGGGTCCTGGGAAGAACTCATCGCGAGTCTGTGCTCTCTTAATTGAGCTTGGACAACCGTTTTACCCCCTCAGTTTTCTGACCTGTAAAATGGGCAAACCACATACCTCTGAATGACTTTTTTTTCTTTCTCTCTTGCTCCCTTTGTTCTAACAGTGAACTGCGTTGTAAGTAATCCTGGGGTGGGGGGAGGAAGACAATGGTTAAGAAAAAAACTGGACATTGAAGAATATAATCTCAATTTAAGATGCTGTTTGTATCACATCTAAAAAGATCAGTGAATTTGATGGATATACACAACCAAGCATTTCTTCTCCATATTTAGGCCTGGGGCATAGAATTGGAATTGGTATATCTTTGGAGTTTTCTTAGTTCTACTTGAGGACACAAAGTTTTGTAAACACACCATTAAAAAAAGGACTTTCCAGGCAGAGATCTCCGCATGTGGATGTCCCCATGGGATTCAGCAACTGGCCTGGATCTCCTAGTCTGAATCAGAGTTTAAGAATTCTTTTAAATAAACATTTGTGTTCTGGCTTATTGAAGGTCTTACTTTCTGACAAAACCCTATTTTCCTTTGCAGGCTCTAAAACCTTTCTTTTAGGTAAAATGAGTATGTCAACCCATTTGTATTGATGCTGAGACAGCCTGTGGGCCACAATGTGAAACTGGTGGGTGTACTGGGAGCTAGATTGAGTCAGCAAGGCCTTCCTTTGTCCCTCGTTCACGTTGTCTCCTAGAGTTAGACCATCCCTGTGGTTGAAAGGAAGAGATGTTATTTTCCAACCAAAGACTGAAGAACTCTCTCTGTGCAAAGCACAGCAGCAGCCCCCATGCCCTGGGTACTTATAGAACCAAGGCCACAGGAACATAATCAGAAAAAGAATGGTGGTGTTTGTTTTGTCCCTCTTCTCATTGATGTTGGCACCTAAGACTTCTGTTGAGGGCATGTGATTACTTGGGCACGTTAATGCCAAGGACACGGATCCATTGAATTAAGGAGTTAACTGTTGTTTCTAGTACTCTAGCTTTGTTTTTTGCCTCAGTGATTCAACCTCATGTTATAGTAACTTAATAAACACGTTCACTTCAATGACCTATGAACCTGAAACTTGACATATCTCAAACTCAGTTCCTGTCTCCCTTTAGAAAAATGGGCTCTGCTCCCTCTTTCATTTGCCCATTTGTATAATTATCATTGTCTTTGTTATCCAGACTCAGAAGTTTAGTTGCACCTCTGAATTTTGTCTTCCTTTTCTCTCTTGCTTCCTATGTGTTAACTGTGATTGGGTCCCACTGAATCTCACTTCTATGTCCTGGTGCTATCCTCTCTATCTCTGTGCTATCCTCTCAAATAATCCTGTCTTAATCACTGCCATAACCTTCTAAGTGAGTTTGTTTTTCATCCCTTACCCAATGTGATTCTCTGCTCCAGTCACCTCTCTCCTATTTATGCTCCCATGGCTTGTGCCTCATCATTGTTTTCCCATCCAAAACAAGATATCTTATATTTTTTTCATACATTTCAACTCACTTTCTTTAGCAAGCCTGCCTTGGTCTCTCTAGAGCCCGGTACATGCTTTCTCTCTAGATGTTAATTAAAATTTACCATATCCTTCATTATTCTCATTTAAGAAAACACATAAAATACCTAATGCAGCCTTCTAGAAGCTCTTAGGATTATGGACAAGATTGTGGAAAGTTTATAAATCTGGCCAGGAAGTTAGGTATAGAGGTAGGTGGTAATAGTAATAATGGTAATAATAATAATTAATCATCATCATCATATTGACACTAGTTATTATTGATTGAGTCGCTCTTATGTGCCAGGAAGTATTCTGAACATTTGATTGTCATTGACCCTTTAATGCTGACAATAACCCTGTGAAATTATTATTCAGTATCCCATTTCTCAGATGTGAAAGTCGAGGCGCAGGCAGGCTCCTTCCAATGAAGAACAAGTTTTAAAAGAATTCCAAACAATTATGAAAGCCCAGCAGGAGAGATGACTCCCATCTGGCTGGGAAAAGGAAGGTGATTTGGTATTTTCCATTTCATTGATTAGAAATGCTACATCTTTCAGCCTTGTATTGTTGTAGTTCTTTGAGTTTATGTTTGTGCTGGATGGTAAGCTCCTTGAAGAGGGATATCAAATTTTTTTTTTTTTTTTTTTGTCTCTGCAATGTGTGACCCAGTGCTTTTCATATAGCAAGTACATGGCGATTGAACTACCTTTGGTTTTCTTAAGAACAGAGATGCCGCATTTCAGATTTTGTTTTCTGCTACCAGATGTATATGTTGATTTAGTCCTCTATTTTGATTGTTGGGAAGTAGGTGACTTAGTATATATATTGTGTATTTGTCAATATAGTTAAAAGAATACTCTTTATTTTAATTTATTATAAAATATACCAGGGCCTCTTTACCTCCATTTATCCAAGCCAAGCAAGAATGATTTATGATGGAAGGGATTAAGCCTGGTCCAGATGAGTTGATGTAAGTTGCTGAAGATTTTCATAGAACCAGCACTGTTCCCTCAAGTTCTCATTTTGGTAGTTATGTCCTTTCTAGTGGGTCAGTGGGTTCCTCATAAGGTTGTTGTGAGGATTTAATGGAACAACAACAACAAAAAGGAAACAATTAGAAAAGAACTTGGCACATAGCAGTTTTATATGTGTTAAATATTGCCATCATCATCCTCACCATCATCCTCACCATCATCATCACCATCACCACCATCATCACTTGTATCCATATATCCTTACATGTCATTGCATACCAGTGACCAAAATGATGACCATAGTTCCAGTACTAACATCAATAGTACACTTGGTTGTGTGGTCTTAGTAGAAGATTTTTAATACTCGACTCAGCTAATCTTTCCAGAGCAAGACATTGTTGTACTTCATTAATACACAACTGGGAATCATCACTTCTCATGAATCGTATTTGCCATTCTTCTGGGGGAGGGGTACTGCAGTATCCTCTGCTTGGGGAAAGTATCTGTGACTCTCTGCACACACCTTTCCACACCTCCAATTTGGCCTCTAACTTTTTAACATTCTTGATCACAAATGGATTACATTTACATGTCGTTCCACAAATACATTCATTTTAAAGTTCATTTTAAAGTTTACTAGCAAGTAATAGCTCTGGAATGTCTAACTAAAACTGAATTTATGGTTGACCAACAGCTTTTTTCACAAATCATTTGTCTTTTAAATTAAATGCATTTAAAAACCATGTAAAAAAAATCATTTGTGATTTAATTGACAAAGTTAAGGTAAAACATATGTTGCTGGTGATTCATTGGTTCTTGGAAAACACAAAAGATACATATTTAAATAAAAAGCACTGATGATTTGAAAAACCACCATTGAAACATTCCTGTCCAGAAAGCTGCATGTTCAGAAATACTGACTTGATTTTTCCTTCTGAATTCTTTTGAAGTAAAAATAATGTAAAGAGTTTTGTGTGTATGCACTATTATCAAAGACACAGTTCCTTTTTGCTTGATTTTCCCAAAATTCACATTCTTTTTAGTAAAATATATTTAGTAAAATAAAAGGGATTTTCCTAAAATATATATTTGAATGTATGTGTTGCTAACATTGTATTTGTTCATTTTTATTTTATTTATTTTATTTATTTATTTATTATTATTATTTTTTTATTCATGAGAGAGCGAGAGAGAAAGGCAGAGAAGCAGGCTCCCAAGGAGCAGGGAGCCCGATGCGGGACTCGATCCCAGGACCCTGAGATCATGACCTGAGCCGAAGGCAGACGCTTAACCATCTGAGCCACCCAGGCGCCCCTGTATTTGTTCATTTTTAAAAGATTTATTTCTTCATTGGAGAGAGAGGGAGAGAAGAGCACGAGCGAACATGGAGGGCAGGAGAGGGGCAGAGGGAGAGGGACAGAGAGAATCTCAAGCAGACCCCCTGCTGAGCGCAGAACCTGACTCGGGGCTTGGTCCCAGGATCCTGAGATCGTGACCTGAGCCGAAGCCAAGAGTCGGCTGCTTAACTGACTGAGCCACCCTGGGACCCCTGGATTTGTTCATTTTTATATTTGATCCACACTAATGTTCTACAGCACAGATGTACTCCATATAGAATCTGAATTGAAGCACTATGTCCATATAGTTCATTAAATGAGTTTAAAAGAAAGGTAAAAATTAAAAAAAAATGTTTACAAATTTTTTTTTTTTTAACCTTTCAGACATATCCCCCCTCTTGGCCACCTTTCAAGCCACTTAGAAAGTTCCTAAATATTAGGAAATTCCTAATTTTTATAATTATACTGTAGTTATATAAAATAAAATAATGCTTTACAGTTTGAAAAAAAAATTCCTAAACACACTTTGAAGTTTACAAAAAAGTAAAATAAAATTCAGTGTGAGGGGAGATGTGAATTTTCTTATCCCATCATTTATTACAAATTTTTAATTGAAAAATCAGAAAAAGGGAGAAAAAACATAACTTCTAAATAAAGTTTAAAATGCTCAAATACATTTTGTTTTTTAATTCATTGTCCTCATTTCTCTCCTACTGCTGCTAACTGAGTTTGGGGGATCCCTGGAATAGATCATCACGTTAGTGCTTTCTTTCTTTCTTCTTCTTCTTCTTTTTTTTTTTTTTGGTTGTTTTTTGTTTGTTTGTTTGTTTTGTTTTTGTTTCTTAGAGATGGAAGGGCTAAGCAGAGGACGAGGGAGCGAGAGAATCATAAGCAGGCTCCACATCCAGCCCAAAGCAGGGCTTGATGTCACGACCCTGAGATCAGGACCTGAGCCAAAATCCAAAGTTGGTCACTTAACTGACTGAGCCACCCAGGCAGCCTCCATTAGTGCTTTCTTAAACAAGAGTATCACTGGAACACAAATGAATATTCAGGTGACTTTGATGGAAATTTCTGATTGTGTGCTAGGTTTTCCTTAAAAACAGTGATTTTTTTTTTTTTACAAATAATGGTCATTTTCAAGCTATTTTATGAATTAATTGACATAATGAATTGATTGGTTCCTTCTAATCTGAATCCATGTGTGATTGAGTTTTCTGTGACACACAGAGAAATCGTAAACCGGGTCTATACCAACAAGAACCGACAAGTCTCAGAAAAATGTGAATTCAATAGTAAGTTTGAAATGTATTAGAGTATTTTAACACTCAAATTTATTTCTGTTTGGAGTTTTAAAATATACATTTTCTCAGTACTTAAAAAATTATAAGTCCTCAAAACAGAATTTTAAAATTTGGAAAAATTGTATAAAGAGGATTACTTTCTTATAATATAATCACTCAAGGGCAAACTTGATTAGCATTATACTTTAATTTCTTGTGGATGGTGTGTAGAGGTGATGTGCAAATATATAACAATCAGTTCTGCAAAGGCATTGACCAACAGGAAACATTACAGTATGTAAGCAATCAATCTGGGTGAATCATGTTTTGCTGAATATCAGGGCTGTTGTATGTATACAAATATATGTTTATACCTAATGTACACATTTATAAGTTTGTGTATTAGTTATGTATACATATACAATATACAATCTTATAAATTATACGTTTTGAATATAATAATTGCAATGTTGATGTTTAGATTATCCTAACTACTGTTTATCTCTGATTAATCTGTGAAAAAATAGAATAGTTACCAGGCATATTAGAAATGTAAATTTATTTTCGGGGAAGGGTGGATTTTCAAACTACTTAACAGACACTTTCCAAAACACCTGTCTATTAGCAATGACTATGGAAAGTGTAAATCATTCTTAGCAAGACCATAGAGAAACTGATGGAAGAACTCTTGTGGGGCAATATTTTCCCATCACTGACAGGGTTACAGCATGGAATTTTAAAAAAATCTGCATGGTTTTTTAAGCTATTTATTTGCACTCTTTGCACCAATTAATTTATTTTTTTTAGCACCATCCCCCAGCATTTAGCCTTCAGAAGTAAATATTTTACTCTATTAAAATTTCATTTGACTATCCAACTTCATTGTTTGAAAACAAATTGAGCATATCTAGAATGAATCTAACAAAGTTTCTTTAAGAAGCAAAATTGTATTCTGGCTACTTCGCGATTGTGTTGGTATTAAATAACAGTGGACTTTTTACAGATTCTCAGTGAGCGATTCAGTTCACCTTGAAACTCGCATATTAAGATATCCTTTCCCAAATGAGTAATCATTAACTTGTAAGTCCACAGGGGAGTCTTGAAGTATTTTTGAGACATTAGGGGAAAGGGAAGGAGCTCCATCTTTCTGCTTTAAACTCCAGAGAGTTAGTTTTGGGAGATCAGAAAGGATTCATTTCATATATGTGTGTATATATATATATATATATATGGGCTTAGGCCAAGAGTCGTCTCTTTGCTAGTAGGGACAGTGTGCTCATGTGATTGTGAAAGAGGGTTTCTTTGTTATAACACATCTACCTACACTGGTTGGTTATTACGGAAGTACACTTACCTGAGCAGCCTTTGAGATGTGAAAAGCTAATAATAATCAACTGAAAGTTAGATTTTACCGCAAACATGCACTCCATCACACATGGTTAACAGATCACAGAGTACGTTACAGAACAGCTTCACCTCCCGTCTGATGTGAAGCTGGTATGGAAGCGCACCCTTTTGCATTTATTCACACCCCAAAATGTCCCGTATCAGGGAATTCACTCCATCAGAGAAGAGTGATTTCCAGCCTCATTTGTGTTTGAAACATGAAAACAACATAACAGCTGCATGCTGCATTGAATAAGGAAGATACACATGCATTTAAATCACTTATATCTTACTTTTTTATGATGCAATTGTGAATTATGTTCTTTTTGCATCTGTAATTAGAGGGCAGAACAGATGGTGAAAGCTTTGTTTAAAGTGATGTGTCCATTAAAATAACCTATGCTGCCAAATGATTGTTCACTCTAACAGGATATTCATTCACTATGGCAGGCACTTTGCTGTCCTGAAATATGTTGCAAAGGCCCCTGGACTATACATGACGCTTATTATTTTTAAGGGCTTTCCAATAAAAGGGTTCACTGTAGCACAACTAGCTTTGTACCTCATTTATCTTCTGAGCATATGTTTTACTATATTGTTCTAATTAAAAAGTGACCTTGTATATAATGATCAGAACTCAGTGCTGAAAATGATTCATATAGGAGCTGGGGATATGAGAAGGAAGTCCAAAGCCATATTAAACTGGGGCAGTGAGGTGGGGGCGAGGGCCGTGGCTCTGAGGGAGAAAACCTTTCCCCAGGATCATAGTGCAAAGAGTTTCAAAGATTCTGTTCATCTCAGAGACACATTAGCCTCTTATTACACATTTTGTGGAGAAGGGTTTTGAAGAGGAAAAAGAAAAAAAGAACCATGAGGGTAAAAGGTCATCATGAAATTCGGTTCAAAGATGAGCCTATAAAATTCAGTTATTTTACATTTGGCCAAAGCCAAATGCTGACTTTGACATTGTCGAAAGCTATTAAAGATGCATTTTGTGTTGCTTGGCGTGGCCAAGATATGTTGGAACTTTTTGGCCTGTCAGATTCATCAGCACTAGTAATAAATAGTATCAAATTTTTATTTTTATCCACCTCTGAGGACAGAGAGCCTTCAACTGTCATTTCATAGAATGTCTAGAACTGAGCAAAATAGTTACAATTTTCATACTGTGGAAGAGAAAATGCTTTTAGAGAGATTAGGAAAGTGATCCTACTCACCCAGCTGGTAATGGAATTTTTTTAAAAACATTGAAAACAACTGATGAAAACATAAATGAGTTTTTCATGTAAATTTTTAGTGTAGTTTCTTGGGAAAGGATATTCTAAGTCAAAATTGAAAAAAATAATCAAAAGCACACACTAAAAATCCTGCCAACAAAATTAAGGTGTAAACACCTAACTAGAAAAAAAAAATTGTAACTGATATGAAAAGTGTTATTCTTAATATGTGAAGAGCTCATACAAATCAATAAGAAAAGTACTGAGATTCACAGCAGGAAAAACAATGCAAATTGTTAATTAAAATAATTAGTGTTCAACTTAATTTGCAGTTAGCCTATTTTCAAATAAATAACAAGAAGTAATATTTCCAACTAAAACATTGGGAGCCATTCTTAAAATGTTCATACTTACTCCTGGTGAAGATTCAATAATAGAACCATTGTGGTAAAGGGAACAGATGTTGGAACTATTTTTCTGAAAAGTACTTGAATCATTTAAAATGGGAACATTAAAAATCGTGTGTGTTGGAGCCATTAATTCTACTTTTACAAGTCAACACTAAAGAATCTCGCAGAAACCTGGACAAAATTCTTTGCACCTGGATATTAATACTATTGTTCAGTGAATTAAAAAAACCTTGACAACCACATAAATACCAACACTTAGGTCGTAGTTTGGCAAATTTTAATATTTTTATATAATGCTCAAATACTTTACCATGAACAAACTGATGGTTACCAGAGGGAAGAGGGATGGGCAAAATGGGTGAAGGGGAGTGGGAAGACCAGGTTTCCAGTAATGGAATGAATAAATCAAGGGGATAAAAGATACAGCTTAGAGAATATAGTCAATGGTATTGTAACAGCTTTGCATGGTGACAGATGGTAGCTACACTTGTGAACACAACATAATGTATAGACTTTGTCGAATCACTATGTTGTACACCTGAAAACTAGTGTAACATTGTGTGTCAACAATACTTCAATTAAAAAAACGTACTAAATAAAAAAAATAAATAAAATATTCTTAGAAGTTGGATTCTCTTTGCATGCAAGGAAGAAATCTTATGTAAGAATGACTTACTGACATAGACATGTTCCAAAATTCATTATGAAAATTAATTTCTGGCAAACTGAATTCCATCTTTCAGGCATCCTTCCCTTAAATTTTGGTTAAATAATGAGAGATTCTCATACTTAGGCAGTTTTTCTGCACCAGCCTTTTTGTGAGTAGTTAATGATCTGTAAACACCATTTAAATGCACAGGGAGAGTTTACCATTTAGAAGTACTCTGCAGAGAGCCCTTTTGTAGAAGGAAAAGTCTTGGGATAATACAAATATTCACCCCTATCCAGTTTTTGATTGGTTTCGACATTTATTTTAAAATCCTTCTGGTGGAGCTTCCAGTCATCATTAAAAGTATATTTCTGGAAAAAAAAATCACTCCCATTTTACCAGAGTAAATGTTTTCCCCACCTTCTTCATTAAATTTTCCTTTGGCCTTGTAGTAGGACGGTGTGCTGTGGATGTTGAGAACATTTGAATGACAGTGACTTGGTCTTCGGATTTTTTGAATTGGGGTTTATTCAATCCCATAAATATTCCTCCAGCTTTTTGGTGGGCATTGTGAAGCTAGGGTTGGGTGTGGGAGCAAGTGCGAATTAAAGTAAGCAGCTTTGCATTCCTCTAGGAGGGACTTCAAAATAGCCACGGACTCAACACTCCTGGGGAAATGCCATGGAGAATTACAACTCTCCCTGATGTTGGAGAGCTAAGAGTTCCATGAGGTTCCATGCCTAGACTTCCTACCTGACTCTCACGTAACCTCCCAGTGTCCCAAAATGTCCTGATGTGAGCTGATGATAGTTAGCACCAGGTTCATAGGAAGATCATGAGGATTACGGAGATGGTAATATTGAAATGATTCTCAGTCCTGCACAGGGGAATCCAGCACTTCCTGCATGCTGGGTGTTTTGATTGCTTTCTTGTCAAACTCCACTCTGGATTGTAAACTTCCCCAGTGCAGGTGGAAGGCCTTCTTCTCTATTTCTTCCCTGGGGCTTACTCCAGACACCAGCATAGAGTCCATACCTCCTTGTCTTATAAATCTGTGTTTTCTTCTCTTTCCCTGGACTCCACCGAAAGTAGAAGTTTCTGAGTGGAGTGTTATTATATTTTAAACTCTTCAGAGGATGCCTATGTATTCCAAGGATCGATAATTCTGCCAGGGCTTCTCTTATTTTTATTTATCAGCCTCTCTTCCATCATCATTAGCTACTTCACACAAGGCCCGGACAAAATTTAAAGGTACTTTACCTGTCCATTAGGATCTTAGAACATAGTTTCTTCATGACCAAATGGGATTCATATGTAATGAAGAGATTAAGTAGTTGGCATTTGAGATTCAGACTTTTCACAAATGTAAAAAATATTCCAGACCTAAAAATGCCTTCAACCTGAAACATTTTATTGATTTAAAATGTAATCAGGACATGAAAGGATTTACAGAACTAATATCAAATGAAGAATAGCTGACTGTACATTAAAATATGGCTGCCAAACATACTGGGAGAAAATGGCTCTTTTGTGTGTTTTTTTTTCTTTTATTATGAAAACTCAGTTTTAAAATATCAATATTTGGGTGCCTGGGTGGCTCAGTTGGTTAAGCGACTGCCTTCGGCTCAGGTCATGATCCTGGAGTCCCGGGATCGAGTCCTGCGTCGGGCTCCCTGCTCAGCAGGGCGTCTGCTTCTCCCTCTCATGCTCTCTGTCTCTCATTCTCTCTCTCTCTCTCAAATAAATAAATAAAATCTTTAAAAAAAGTAAAATAAAAATTAAAAAAAATAAAATATCAATATTTTATGATTTAATTTTTGATCTCTGACCAAGCTATTTGTCACTGTTGGAATGGCGTTGTGCAGCCACAACTTCTATGCTTTTTCATTGTAAAATGGGTCTTTGGTGATCATTCTTTTTCACTGAGTGCATCTGTCTTTCCAGGTTAAGACTTTCGGGCTTTTCTTCCCCAAAGGTTACATCTATAGTAATTGTGTTACGCTACCTGAGAGTGGCCATTCCTCAATTATTCTAACTCCAGTGTTTGTGGTTTCCAGAATGAGTTCGCGTCTCATTTCTTCCCATACACAGATGTTTGCTTAATGAATGCCTGTGGTTTGTTTCCTCTGCCCCAGAAAATTAAGAGGCCATAGATCAGAGGAGAAAATACTAATTCAAAGGCCAGGCGTGGTTCGGTTTGAAGCTCTTGTCAGCCCAGTGAAATGGTTTAGCATTCTTCTTAGAATTCTTGTTCAAGGGATTTCTCGAGTCTGTGAAGGTTTCAATTCATTAAGGTCAATTCAAGAAGCTCTGTGGCTTTACCTATCTGCCAACCCAGGTAAGTCGTGAGTGTGTGTCTGTGTATATGTACACACTTTCACTGAGACCTTGAGCATTGTTAATTCTGATTGTGAAGGAAGATGATGACTGACATGCTCTCGCAGAGGACAGTTTTCAGGTCTTGAAGAGACCTGTTGGGATAAACACCTTCAAGATAATAGAGTCGGGCAGGACAAAAGCACCATCATTGTGAAAATGCCTTCAACCTGAAACATTCTGATGGAACTATGTGCGAACAACGGACACAAACTGCCTAATGTGGTATGTAAAGATAGCAATAGCCCTTAATAGCAAACTGTAAAATGAAGCATTATGTTAGCCAGCAGAAAGGAAAATGCAAATTGATTCTCTTTTTGTTTAGATGTACGTGCTTATCAAGGTTAGTAGGTATTCAGTCTGTGACACCAGAATAATTTGTCTTATTATAATACAGTGAAAAGGAGGGTGCTCGGAGCTTTCTGAGTAACTCAGATGGCCAGACAGAATTCTGCAGTCTGGGCTCTCGACAACCTCAGCTCCATGTATCTCCTACTCTATCGGATAGCGAGAAAGGGGGTTCAGAACTGAACCCTTTTCAAAACTGAGACAAAAGAATTAATAGTTCTAGTGGATGATAGCTAGTTATATTTTGCTCCTTGGCGAGATCGCAGAGTGGAGACTTGCATTTTGTCTTGAACTGTTTTATAGTTGCCTACTAAGCAAAGTTTTTCCAAGTGCTTTATCTGAGGCTCTTGGACACTGAAAGTCATTCACTGTTCACTCTTCCCAATCACAGAGGTTCATTGGACAGCAGAGGTTAAGATGTCTTTGAATGGCTTAAAATGTCTTTGAATGGAATAAAAACCATACCAAACCCAACCAACAGATCGCTATCTATACTAAATCTAAAGTCTAGAGGACCCTTTTATGCTGATCTTGTCACTACCCCGAGGTAACAGCTTTATCTTGGGGTGCTGTCATATAGGGACACCGATTGCTTGATGAAGTTATTTTTGGCAATGCCCTCATGCATCTCTACCCAGATGGTGGCTCAGGAAGAGGGAAGGTAGGAGGGCAGAAGGAATCGTACTGATGGGCAAACCTTTTCATTTGCAATACTGGGTCACAGTGAGAGCTACTGAATGTCTTTTTTGAGTACAGGCTATCTCTAATGACAAGGCTGCTTTATGGAGATCTTAGCAATGATAAATATGGCTGCTCAGAATTCCCTCTTAGTTGGTAAGTAGATGCAAAATGCAACTGATCATCTTCACATTAATGAAACAGATGCAGTCAGCTCCATATAAGTAGAACTGAACATAGAAACAGCTACATTTCTTTAATTCTTAAGTAGGATTTTGGTATTTGGATCTCCCTTCCAGTAGGTTCCTGAGTGATGTGATTTTAATGAAAACGTTGAGCCTTTTATTTGGTGGGTTGTTAAGTGATGGGAATAACTAGTGAGTTACTACTCTGGGGAATTGCATGAGTACAATACCAAAAATATGTACGACACAATCCCTTTCCTCAGGGAACTTTGAGCTGCATGTTTGCTGGTCTCTCATGCACTTGCTCTGAAAATAAATGGAGCATTCCCCCCTCCCCCTTGGGAATAGATCATTATCTGTTAAGAGAAAAATCACCAAGAAGGTTTATACTAATTAAGAATAATAAAATATTAAAAATGAAACTGTGTGAGTGGTTTATTTGGTTTGTAATCAGCAGAAAATAACTGGAACTATCTTATTAAAAAAAAAAAAAAGATCTTCATTGGGAGGACATGGAAGTTGTCATGAAAAGACAGAATCCAGTGGCCTCAGAATGCATGGAAACCCATCAGTGCTGAGGTCCTCCAACAGCTTTGGGACCTTTCCTCTTGAGTCCTAGAATTAACTAACTCAGCTCCCAGTTATTCTCTGCTACAGTGAAGAAGCTCACATAGGAAAGATACCCATTGGCCCAGCTTGGGCCAGGGATCTGACCATGCTGTCTTACAGGAGGAAGACATTTCCCTTCCACCTTAGTATCCTCCATCATGCCTATACCAAATATTGGCATGAGAATGATGTTTGAAAGAAGGGCCAAGGCAGGGTGAATACGAATTCACACATGAGGACCTGGGGACACCCTTTCCTTTTTGCTGCTTCCCTGAGCTTTGTGGCTGTACCTGGACCTTCCCCGTGCAGCCTATAGGTGGCAATGAGATATTTCTCTCTTTAGCTTTTCTTTTCTTCAGGTCTGATGGTAATGACAGATCATTCAGAAGCATGCTGTGTTTGGAATGAAACCAACACAGCAACAGTGTTATAGACACTTCAGGCCCTATCAATCTTGACAGGATTTTTATATGGGGATTTTATGATGAAAGCCTTCATACCCCATCACACCTTCCCTCAGCCAGCCAATCCCCATGGAATATTTGTCTACAATTGTTGGGGGGGGGGGGGAAGAAAGCCAAGAAAACCTACAACATACTGCCATTTCTCAAAGTAAGCAGCTTCCGTTGTTCCTCTTATTGACAGCACAAACCCACATATCTTGTGGGTGTATGATGTATTCACAATATATACACTTGATATATTTAGATAGTCACTTACACAAATTGTACAAGCATATTCATGTTTACAGCTACAGTGATAGGTCACACACACACACACACAGGAAGGAAAGGCAAGAGAAAGGAAAAATATTGCTGCTTTCACTCCTTTATAGATAAGCATCATTTGCATGTCAGAGCTTGGGGTGTGGGGGTAGAATTTGAAATGAGGTGTGATTAAGGCCTTTTGAAATTTTTTAAATCTTTCCTCTTTTTCACTGTGTCCATTTTGCTAAATCTGCTTACCAACAATCAAGGCCAGTGTGCTAATTTGCCTAATTTGGAATTGGAGAGGATGGGGATTGATTTTCAACTTCTCTCAGAATACAGGGGAAGGGCCATCTGTTAGGATTAACTGGGTGTGTAAATCCCTTTTGACTCATCTTCTCTGACAACAGGGTGGAAGAGTAACTGGTCGACCACAGTGTTCTCTCACTTCACAGTAAGAAATACACTCTCCCTCCGAGAAGTCCATCAGTTAATATTAACAAGGAGAAAAAGAAAGAATAACTTGGCAGGAAGCTCTGAATTTCCCCCAGACTCGAGTCAAGAGATCATCAAGGAAGGAGTCTAGCTGTAAAGTATACCTCTCTTCCTCTGATGAGAGTGACAACCAGGGTGGCTGGAATCAGAAGGCAGCCTGCTCTCCTTTGGCAAACAAACACCCACTCTGCTAAGTGCCTTTTAATGTGCATTGAGTCTGTGTCTAGGAAGAGGATGCACAGTTGGCAAGTACAGAGCTGTAAGGGGATAGCTTTGACATGCTGATAAAGCTTCTCGGTTTACTTTGGACTTGACTTTATCATTTACTGAAGGATATTATTAGTGTGGAGAGATGATAGCCACTCTCTGACTTCTCCAATGAAAGCCAGTGAAATGTATGTGAACAAAAGGTCTGTTATGGAGAATCCTACCTTGTTTGTTCAGTGACTTGGGGATCCTAATCATACAACTTTAATGGAGATAAGGCCTGGAGCAGAGAAAAAGAGCCCACCCAGTTCGGGGGCACCCAGGAAGATGAATGAAAGTCAGTCATGTTAAAAATGGAAGCTCATCCAACTCCAAGCATGTGTGTTGTTTTCCCTTATTGCAAATTTGATATTATAAAAATAGATTTGCTCTTTGGAGCCAGATGGCATGCGATACTTCTAAAGTTAAATTCAGCCTTATGACAATGGCCATCGCCAACAAGGAACCACTGGACTATGACGCCAAACTATGTAGCTCTTTGTGAGCCCTTTTCATGAAGCAAGCACTTCTGAACTTTTCTGAGTGCAAAGATACACACATATCCCTTGATGATGATGTGACTACTGTTTTGGTGGAATATCTTTTTTGTTCATTTTGTGTTTGCTTTTTATCTGCCTCATTCTTGTTTGAAAAATATAATAATAATAATAATAATAATAATAATAATAAAGAACACATAAATAATAACCTTGGGACTGATCGTCAATTAGTTGGTTGCTTTACAACATGATTTTACTGCTCATTTTCCAATGTTTCATTGATGGATTGATGTATCCATCCATTCAAAAAAGTCTTCATCGCATACAAGTGAGATGGTAGGATCTGGAGTCAAATGATGCATGTTGACTTATCAGGACACAATTTTTTAAAATGATTTTGTTTATTTATTTGAAAGACAGAGAGAGAGCATATGAGAAAGAGAGAGGGAGAGAGAGAGAACGCATGTGAACATGAGCAGGGGGAGGAGCAGAGGGAGAGGGAGAAGCAGACTTCCTGCTGAGCAGGGAGCCCTATGCAGGGCTTGATCCCAGGACTCTGGGATCATGACCTGAGCCAAAGGCAGACACTTAACCACTGAGCCACACAGTCTCCCCAAGACACAATTTTTAAAAGCCATGTCTACTTGGGAAACTTTACAGGTTTTTTTTTTTTTAAAGATTTTATTTATTTATTTGACAGAGAGAGACACAGCGAGAGGGGGAACACAAGCAGGGGGAGTGGGAGAGGGAGAAGCAGGCTCCCTGCAGAGGACTCTGGGATCATGACCTGAGCTGAAGGCAGTCGCCTAACCAACTGAGCCACCCAGGCGCCCCTACAGGTTTTTTTTTTAGCTCTAGCTTCTATAGTTTATATGAGAGATAATCATAGTAATTGTACCTGAAAATGTCATTTATAAAAGGGATCTATAAATTGTAAAACACTATGCAAATAATTTTTATTCTCAGAGGCTATAACTGGGAGTGGGATATTGTTTAAGTTAAGCAAATAAGTGTATTTTAAGCATTGATTCTATGCTCAGAAATGTGTGAGGAGTTCTGTAGATAAAAAGGCTAATCTGACAGGGATTCTCTACTTAAGAAGTTTAAAGTCTGTGAGAAGGAAATATTTTAGTTTTGGAGAAAATGCATATTTGGCCATAGAGTTTTCTTAGAATTTTCATGGCAGTTTGGAAACTTAACAATGAACGCTGAATCAGGCTACTTTTTTCTGTCTTTTTGAGAAACCAAAATGATTTTCAATAATTATTAGAAATATTTATTTATTTTTAAGAACAAATATCCAATTGTTTAAGCAAAATTTCCAAATATAAGCTTGTCAAAAAAAGGGTATTTAAACATTGACTACTCTATGTAATAGTTTTAAGAATTAAGAATGCAACTTAGCCTTTTGAAGCTCAGTTTTCTTTCTTTTTTTTTTTTTAAGATTTTATTTATTTATTTGACAGAGAGAGACACAACGAGAGAGGGAACACAAGCAGGGAGAGTGGGAGAGGGAGAAGCAGGCTTCCCGCCGAGCAGGGAGCCCGATGCGGGGCTCGATCCCAGGACCCCGGGATCATGACCCGAGCCAAAGGCAGATGCTTAATAGCTGAGCCACCCAGGTGCCCTGAAATTCAGTTTTCTGATGTGTAAATGGGATAATAAGGTCATATTTTAAAGAAGAAAGATGAAAATATGTGTGGAGCAACTGTATTAAGTAGATGCCGCTTAAGCTGTGGTAACAAAGAGACCGTAAAGGCAGTAGCTTGGACAAACAGAAGTTTCTCCCTTCTTCAGGTAGTCACCTGGGTGGTGGTCATGGCGGCTCAGTGATGTTAGGATCCAGCAAAGCTCCAACGTGTGTTGTAACAGATCCACTCCCACCATGGATTTCAGCAGCACAGGTAGACCAGACGGATGAGGGACTCTACTTAGTGACTTGAGAGTCTGGTCAAGGGCATCAGGGCATCCAGGAACCTCTGTGTGCCCCACTCCCACAAGGGTCCTCAGAGACATCATCACCTACAACCTTGGGCAACATCTCATGACCTCATGGGACTCTGTGGGGCTCCTCACATCACATCTCAGGCTACCTTATTACATTTTCCTTATAGTGCCAATTATAATTTGGATGATTGTTAGTGACTTTCTTTCCATGAAGGCGTGTATTCTATGCCAAAGGGGGTCTTATGATATTGTGAAACTCAAGCTTCAAGGTGTGGAAACATTATATGTGGAGTGTGTATGTATGTGTGTAAGTGTGTGTGTGTGTGTGTGTGTGTGTGTGTGTGAAGTGATTCATTCAACAAGGCAAAAGAGGCAGTTATTTGGGAGGTTTACTACACATACAAGGGGATCAGAGCCGGCTGGAGGATTCTCATAAGGCGTCTTTGGCCCAGTAGGGTTTGATGAACCAGGAATGGTGACTGCTCTTCCAGAGTCTTCTCAGGGTCTCAGAGGGCTCTCATTTCTCCCAGAGGCCATGGGACTTCCCGGCTCAGAGTAAGTGTTACAGATGGTGCTGCAGGTACGTGTCAGATGGAGAACCAGCATGTGTCCTTGTCACCTTCCCTTCCCCAGAAGCTACTTCCACTCTGCCAACCCTGGGCTCAGGTGCCTGGCTCTCTGCCCTGTTCCTGGAGTTCTCTTTGACATTGCGGCTTGTGCAACCTGCCCCATGCAGTGTGAGAAATCCGAGGCTACAGAGGCTGTTGGAAGTGCCACCAAACAGGGCTTCTGGCCCTGACTCTCATTTACATCTCTTCTCTCTCTGCTTCTTGTGTAGCTTCACGAGGTGCAAAGCATCACACTGTGATATCTCCACCCAAAGATGGTGGAACCACTGAATGTCCTTAGTCCAGTCAAGGGAAGATGCACCTGTCTTAGGGGGAATTTGGTTTTACCTATATTGAATTTGAGGAGACACTGGGTTGAGAGTGTCCAGAGAGTTTCTGCTGCATGGACAGAACTGCACTGATCTTGCTCTGTAAGATCACATCAAGGGCTGTGGAAAGAGCTTCTCCGAGGATCAGAGAATTCTAGACTATTCCCAGAATTGTCATTAAAAAAAAACAACAACAACAATTTTAATTGGCATGCAAAAAATAAAACAGGTTTAGACATTTTGTGGCATATTTAACATTTTTACATTTATCAAAATAACACTTCCAGTACGCACAAACAATCCAACTGCATCTGTCTTTTTTTTTTTTTTTAAATCAGGGTATAATTCCTAAAATATATTGGTGCATGGAAGATGAAGCGGTATAGTTTTAGGAGGGGGTATATGTGGAGTGATCATTCCTTTTCCTCGCCTGGGACAGTCCTTGTTTACACCCATTGCCCCAGCATCATTATTAATAACACTCAAAAAATGTTCCAGTTTGGATGATAGATTGTTTGGTCAACTTAGGAATGTGTTTAAACCTGTGCACTGAATGCATTTTTTCCATACTCTACAAGCAGCTCAGTAACTCTATGCAAAGCCTATTCACAGAAACATCAAAAGTGTTGTTAGGAGGCAATGTGGGAATGGGCTTTGAGAATGAACCTGAAAGTCATCTCCATTGAGAGGACCCCAGAAGTTGTGCTGAAAGGGTGTGAGGCACTGGGCCAGCCTGTTTCCAGAGGGTGGGTGATGAGGCTTGTGTTTGTTTTAGATTTGGTATTTTCTATACCAGAGCCCCATGTAATACCTCAGCCGATCCTCCAACACTCCTACAAGGTAGGAAGTATCTGTAATATTATTCCTGTTTTACCCTCAATGAAAAAAAAAAAAATCAGAGCAATAGGAAATACTCAAGTATTTCCATGGTGAGAGGCAGAACATGTTCCAGCCCCCAAATCTTTGAAACTCAAATTCAGAGCGCTTACCCACCTCAGTGCATACAGGAAGAGTTACCCAATGCTTAAGCTGTCACGTTGTTAATGCTTGGAAAACATGGTGATCTACGGTGCCCCATGTGATGCTTGACGTCACTGGGGACACACTTGAACTCTCTACCTTGAGGAATCAGGTTTCCATCTGCCATTTTCTAAGATCACATGCAATCTAGGATGTTTCTCAGAACCTGTCTTTCATCACTTGCCTCATATGGAAGGATAAAAATGCCTACTCCACTGGTCTGGTTGTATTAACTGAGATTAACGTAACGTGCCTTGGGCATATAATGCAGGAGGCACCAAACGATCCATTTCTTCCTTAAAGTTCATGTCAAATACTTATGTTTTTAGTACCTCTTTAAATTGCAGGTGCGATTTTTTAGGACAGAGACAAGACACTTGAGGCTATTCCACATTTTTGTGAGTTAAGTCCCTTCTAACCTTAGGGACCCAGTTAAACCAGCAGCTGCGTTTACGGGCAGATAATAATGCGTGGGTCCCATCCCTGCTCCTTATAAACCCTGAATAAATCTGAAATTCCCTACCGCTGGAAATGAAATTTAATATTTAAAGGTAATTTGACCTGTACATGTGTGTACCATGAATATTTAATGAAACCTATAGCAAATGTATTTATATAGCATTAATCTGAGGATATTTATTTCTTATTCATTTTCTAGAATATTTCCTCAGCAAATGTGAATTTTTGCCCTCTGCAAAAATGCGCAGTTCTAAAGGTGTCCTGAAATGTTGTGGAATGGAGCTATTTCTTTTCCTTGCTGCAACTGTCCATGCTACTTCCCTCTGCCCCCTTAAAAACAAGAGCTAGGCTAAGAGGACAAGATATATCCCAAAGATATGGCCATGAGATTATTACTGTGTACCACCCTTTGGACCCTTCATTCTATTTTATAAAATCTTTACAGATATAGAAAAGCCAAGTCCAATTTTTTCACTTTCCTTTGATATAGATAATTTCAGTCCTTTATGCTATTTCAACGTGTTAGCACTTTCAATTCAAATGGTATGCACAATTCAATTTAGTTTAGTTTCTATAACTCAGAGATTTATTTATTTACTTATTTTTTGGATAGGCTAGGATACCTGCAGAGAATGAAACAGTTTTTCTCGGATGTAGCTTCGACAGTGGGATTAATAAAAAAAAAAAAAAAAAGCAAAACCAAACAAACCGATCACGTCAACAATAAAAACACCAAACAAAAGATGTGACTGGGCATATTTTGTTTTGTTTCACTAAATCAGATGTGGTAGATTTGAAAGGAAAAGATACCAGGTGCTACCTGGTCACTTCTTATAACTTAAGAACCCCAACATATTTGACAGGAAAAAATTACAGAAAAATGAGTATCAACTCCTTTCTGATCCTGGTGGGTAACTGTACCAGCTGGAAAAAACAGTCTAACCCATTGGTCAAGGGTACTGGGCAGAGCTTCTGAGGAAGGTCATGCCGACCCTCAATAAGTCACACCACAAATTTTTCCCATGTTTTGAATTGTTTCCTTTTTTGAAATAACCATGTTCCTTTTTAAAATGTTACTCTAGTCGGGACAACAAAACCAATATTTATAATCCGCGTTATTCTTTTAACATGTCGTTAGCAAGATGCCATGTTTTGCTCTCTAATGGAAGGAAAATAAAATTTAAAATTGAAACTTAAAGCGTTTTGGGGCGCCGGGGTGGCTCAGTTGGTTAAGCGACTGCCTTCGGCTCAGGTCATGATCCTGGACTCCCAGGATCGAGTCCTACATCAGGTTCCCTGCTCAGCAGGGAGTCTGCTTCTCCCTCTGACCCTCCTCCCTCTCATGCTCTCTCTCTATCATTCTCTCTCTCTCAATAAATAAAAAAAAAAGAAAGAAAGAAACTTAAAGCGTTTTAACTATTTAAAAGCACAGAATTCCAAAGGGATGTCTTCCAATACTACATGCTTAAGAATTGTAGCCCAGAGGAACTGATGTGTTCACACTACAAGAAGTGTTATGGTTAACCTGGAAATTTGGTTCACATGTGACTTCGTTATAATAGTCATGAAGCTCTGCCCTGACTTTGCATGACCTTCATAGTCTATTGGATCTTAACCATTCAGCTTGGAGCTGGGCTCAGCTTGGAGCTTGGGCTTTGAAAGCTCCTGTTTATACCTACTTGTCATAAAATGCCTTTGTGCCTTAGGAGACCGCCCCTTTTCTCTTCTCCAATGGTTATGGTCTGTGTGATGTAACCAGTTGCTATATCCATTAGTGTGACCATAGGCTTTAAGACCCAGTGGAAATTGTGAAAAAGAAAAATAGCCAGTTCTTATGACTGAGCTCAGCTCCATCTGTGTTGGGCTCTGTGGGCCTCCCATGGTGTAAGCCAACACACATGCACAACTATATAATGGAAACAAAATTTTCACAAAATATTTACTCTTACTACATGAAATTACATGATGGCGTTTTCTGTTCCGGGCTATCCCATGTCATTGAAAAAAAAAAAAATTCTGGTCATGACCCTTTAAATTGATTTCTTAAGCCATCTCGCGAATCATGGTCTGCTGGGTGAAAAACACTGACCTAAACACTCAGCAACGTACATCGCACCAAGGATTGGAGCAGTGTGTGGTTTTTGAATAACACTATTTTTACAGTGTATTTTTATTTTTTACGAAGGCTCTGAGTGTGACACCTTTCTCCACTTATCTTCTTTAGTAATCTCTTCTCTAGAGCGCAACACATAGCATAACTTTTAGTTTTAGTGAACCACAGAAATCTGCAACACCGTTGAAGAATTTGGGAGTGGAAGCTGGACGTGATGAGGGGACATAGTTATTTTGAAGCATGGGTAGAGTTGCCAGATAACATACAAGGTAAGAGATGTACTTACAAGAAAATATACAAGACAAGGCCCCTGTTAAATTTGAATTTTAGATAAAGAATGCATACCTTTTTAGTGTAAGTTTGTGCCAAATATTGCATGGATATACTTACATCAGAGAAATTATTTGTTGCTTATCTCGCATGAAAATTTCACTGGGCATCATTTTATTTGCTAAATACAGCAACCCTCAATCCTGAGAACTGTGTTTTCTACTCATAGTCAGCTAATTGAGTTGAAATTGCATTTCTCTCATTTATAAAATGTGAAGGTTGATTTGGTAAGCATAAAGGTCCCATCTAGGGACTTAATTTTCTCTATTTTGAGATATGAGATTTGGAATATATAGTAGTAAACAATGCTAGGTAGTGAATGAATAATATTGAAGAAAATAATTTCGGTTTTTGTATTTATGCTGCAGTTGAATCACACTAGCACATATTTAACTTCTGAACAATTAGATAATGTCCTCCTTGGGGTGGCTGGGTGGCTTGGTTGGCTAAGGGCTCAGGTCATGATCTCAGGATCCTGAGACGGAGCGCCATGTAGGGATCTGTGCTGAGCATGGAGCCTGCTTGAGATTCTCTCTCTCTAAAAAAAAAAAAAAACCCAAAATAAATGATAAATAAATTCGATAATGTAGTCCTAGGAGAAAAAGAGAACAATGTGTGGTGTTGAGCTATTTGCTCACTGTGTATCTCGATGAGCATGTGCCCTGGAGAAAATGGGTATGCATCCTTTGAAGCTGATATTTTCTTACCAAGTTCTCATAGTGAGATCTTGCTCACTCCAGCAGCCATGGATTGTGCCTCTGAGATCTTCCTTCAAGAAAGACCCTGGCATTCCGTGGCGAGGAGCAGAGTTAGCTGACAGCCTTCAGCTACGGCACCTTCAGGGTTCTGGCTTGAGGGTACTTGATCAAGGTGTTGGAACTTAGGAATAGGTGAGAAGAGTGGGTGCCTTGGTCGGGATATGGGATTTAACACCAGGGGATGAGGCTAACTTGTTGGGAGATTGGCTTCTAGAAGCTGGGAAGAAGAGATGGCCCACACTGGGTGAAGTGGCAAAGCTGCACGACCATGGCAGGTGGTAGAGAAAGAGACTTAAAGACTCAGCCAAGTGTCGATGCTGGAGAGGATAGAAGACCATATCCCACAGCAAGGTCCAGAGGACTCAGGATTCACAAGGCTGCTGAGAAGTCACCTGCGTTATGAACTTCATGGTCTTCAGTGGAAACTCCTCTGCAGGCTGACATGAAGCTTGTTCACAGGGAGCGGTGGGGATGTGAGAATGGTGGGGTCCCAAAGCAGTACCCACAGGTGGTGCACATAACCACCAAAATGCAGGGATGGTTGTATGGTGACTGAGATCAGAGTGGTAACCAAGGGCCCTTGCCTCACACAGACTTGTGGAGATTGTTGATTGGATGAAAGACAGACAGTTTCCTCTGGCCAAAACAAATGGGCAACCAATGAGTGTACTGCTTAATAGGTATTATCAAAATAATAAACTCCACACAGCTGGGAACATTACCTTGACCCACATTCTATCATATATTTTTTAAAGATTTTATTTATTTATTTGACAGAGAGAGAGCCTAAGCAGGGAGAGCGGCAGGCAGAGGGAGAGGGAGAAGCAGACTCTCCGTTGAGCAGGGAGCCCCATGCGGGGCTCGATCCCAGTACTCTGAGATCATGACCTGAGCTGAAGGCAGACGCTTCACGGACTCAACCACCCCATATCCTGTCATCTTTGAGCGGTTCCTGCAGTAGGAAAAGGAGCTGCTCCAGGTGTAGGCTGTAGGGCAAACATCCCTGCCTCCTGGGCCACAATATCAGGTGTCAGTAGTGAAAAGTCATGCAGAGCAAAAGTCATGACAAATCCCAGTGGGAGAATCGCAGGCAGGGGGCTCTGGGGACCTACGATGAAGACGTGCCATTTGCAGTGAAGAATTATACATCAATATCTACTACTGTGTCCTGAAAGAGACCGCATATTTAAGAACAAGTAACCATGTATCCAGAACATCCATCGTGAGCTGGGTTTTGTCAGAGTCGTACCTTCATCAGACAGGTGTTGCAGGAATCTATCATCACATGGAAATGGGACACCTAAGATGGAGCTGAAGCAGAACCAGAGTGCACAAGTCGGCGGCAGGAGAGCCCAGGGTCTCTATCTCAACTCTCATTGATGGCTGTAGGCTTGTAAGACATTGATGTAGGCTTATAAGACATTGATGTAGGCTGTAGGCTTGTAAGACATTGATGGCTTGTAAGACAAGCTGAAGGAGGAAACAGACCCCAAAGATTATTATAAGAAAGGTCATCTCAGTAAGCATGTGCAAGCCAAAAATGGAAGTTTGGCTACATTCTGGCTACAGTCAAGTATGGCTTGAAAGGCAGAGCTAAGCTCTTCTCATGGGCAGGGCTTGGAGTGGTTTACCTGAATGGGCACTTGGTATAGCGAGAAAAGTGGTCTGGGCTGAGACTATGTATATTTGTGGGCAGTGCCCAAAAGCCTGACCCAGCTGCTCAGAGGATGGTATAGAAAAAAGATGGCAAGATCAGAGACAAAGAGATATGCAAAATAAAGAAAAGCCAAGGGAGACCCTTAGAGCCACAAAGTGGAATCATCTATAGGAAGAGGGTGAAACTCATCCAAGAAATGCTGACAGAGACAAGACCCAATGTGGTAGGGGCTGGGAGGTGGGGTCACCAAATTCCAGATCTTGGAATCCAAAGGGCATCAAACACCGGGGAAGAGCCGGACATAGGGATGAACATGACTCTACAGAAAGATCTGTCACTGTAAACATGTCTACTAGTGCAACAAAGTAAAACCATGTGCATATATTTGAATAATCAGTGGGAGATTCTGAAAAAATTCGAAAAGGGTCAGGAAGAATAAATGGAAATGAAAGGCACAAGATCCATCAGTATAAATTTAAATTTTAGGTATCTTCAACTGTCATTATTTACTGTGTTGTCTTTTATTATTTTATTGTATTTAAATAATTTTTTGAGGGCTTTCAGGGACTTATTCCAGTTTTATTTTTCATGTCCAGTTATAAATCTCTTTAATTGCCAAGTTTTTCACTGTGGGAGGTTTCTGGAATCTAATGCTCATTGTTGCAGGAAAGATATGAAGCCCTAAACTTTCTATTAGAAGTGGAAATTATAGGCTGGGAATATATGATCTCAATATGAAAGCCTCCTCTACACCGAAGAAAGTCTTTTTGAGTTCACCTTAATGTTACCTCATTAGACAATCTAATCTCTCTTCTCTACCTTTACCTGCAGGCTTGTTTTCTGATATTATAACCATGATTATTAGGGTCACTAAATCTTTTGTAGCGTTTTATAGCTCTCTCAGACTGTGAAACACAAGCACTCATATTAGTGTGCCTGGACTTGGTCACTAATTACTGAAATGAAAGGCTATCCCTGTAGTTTTTATGTCTTCCTGTTCAACTGCTTCCTTTATTTTTGAAAAAAAAATTTTCATACTAAAAAAGTCATATATGTTCTTTGTAGACGTCTCCAAAACTTGGCCATGTGCAATTTAAATTTTTTTGAAATTTCTAAATCACCTTTAATGCTTGCACTAAGAGATCATTGACTCCAAGCACCATTTCTTCCTCCATACACCTTCACTGTGTTTTCTTCCAGATGAAGGAGGAGGAAAAAAAGCCTCAAATTGGTCTACAAATAGGTCATTTCAGGATGTGGGTACAAGCCGAAAATGGAGAGGAATTACAGACAGGAAAAGAATGGAGCAGATGAAGAAACAATAATGAGAAACGATAGAAGCAAATTTCTTTGATGTGAAGAAGAAAGTGAATCTTCAGATTAAGTGACTCACCAAGTGCCTAGGGGAAAAATATCAAAGGAAAGAGATGATATCCAATCTTATTCTAATGAAAAGTCAGTATTTGGAGAAAAAACAGCAACAGAAAAATGTTTTGAACCTTAGCAGAGGAAAAAACAAGGGTACAGAGAAGGAAAGAGAGGTAAATTTGGCATAAATTTCTGGTCTTCGTAAGTGCTTATTCACTCCAAGGGAACCACGTTTGCTATGTCTTGAGGGTGAAAAATTGCCATCCAAGATTTTAAATAAAGAGAAGCCATGACGTACTCAGACATGAGATATAAAAGATGCTCTCTGGCCCACAAGGTCCCAGAAAATAGACAACTCTGAAGGTTTGGTGAAAAAAATTACTTAAGGACATATTCCAACGGAATGAGAAATGAATCAAAACAACAGACACAGGAATTGAGAGAATGTGGTATAAAAGGAAAGCATGGTATAACCCATAAACCTTAGGGTTTTTTTTTTTTTTCAAACATTAATTGCAAACTATAGTTAAGGAACACAACAAACTTGTTAAAAATTATTCTTGAAAGGAGAGCTTAATAAAGTAAAAATAATTTATCAATACAAATCCAAATTTCAAATCTGAAAGTATTAGAAAGTAAAGGGAAAAAAGAAAATAGCATACTTCGGGGTCTGAATATTTTTTCATGATTGATATTAATAGAGTAGTAGTACCTTTCTTTTTTTTTTAAAGATTATTTATTTATTTATTTGACAGAGAGAGACACAGTGAGAGAGGGAACACAAACAGGGGGAGTGGGAGAGGGAGAAGCAGGCTTCCCGTGGAGCAGGGAGCCCGATGTGGGACTCGATCCCAGGACCCTGGGACCATGACCTGAGCCAAAGGCAGTTGCTTAATGACTGAGCCACCCAGGCGCCCCAGAATGTATACCTTTCTGATCACTGGAGAGTAAAAAAGCAAAATGTGTATCGTGTTCATTTTTTAAAAAAATCTTTTTTTCATTAATAAATTTTTAATAATTTCTTTGTATAAATATTCTCTTTAATAATACCACCCCTGCAATTTTTGACTAACATTATATACTTAAAGTATTGGGTGTGTTGCCAAGTTGTATTCTAGAGATTATAGATCATCTTACAGCCCCACAAGCAATGAATGGAAGTACCTATCACTTCACACCCTAACCAACACACTATTACAATAAAGAATATTATCGGGACTGCCTCATTTTAGCTTGGCCACTAAATATTTCATTCATGCAGGAGATTTTTCCTGCCCTGAAATAAAATGCTTAGTTTTGCTTAAAAATGAGCTAGCAATATATTTATATGCCAAGTACGTTTTTCCCCACAAATAATTCAAAATCTGTCTTTCAGAAAGGGACCAACTGCTAAATGCTTTCTAGTTTTAGCAAATACTTTGTTTCAGGCCAAAATTACAGTCAAGTACCTTCAAAATATTTGGTAATGATTACCATCATTCTAGTTGATAAGACAAGAACCCTTTGGTGGAAACATTTACAAGAATTAATTGTGATTATGGTTAGGTTTAGATAACCATTTTGCAAGTGATGTTTCTGCTTTTAATATGTATCATTATTTGTCCCTTCCCAGAAGGAAGAAAATAATAATGAATTCCTATATTTTCAAGAGTTTTCTTTTTCTTTTAACATTTCTGCCACCATTCTACCACCATCTTCCCCTTTCATGTTTAAATGGAAAGTGGTATAACATATAATATGATGCATCAAAGAATGCCAAGAAAACGGTAGGGATTACAAATAAAAACGGAACCCAAATTTTAGCATGGATGGTAAAATGAAATATTTTAATTAAAAAAAATTAATAACACAATAGAATGCCAAATTGTAGATAACTTCTGATTACCTATAAGCTTATATGTATGAAATATAAAGTGTACTTTTATTAGACATCACAGATAGAACAGTACTTTGGTGGGGAGTTTGATAATATCAATACAAAGAAAATACATTGATCTAGCAACTCCATGAAGATTTTTTTTTAAAGATTTTATTTATTTATTTGACAGAGAGAGAGACAGTGAGAGAGGGAACACAAGCAGGGGGAGTGGGAGAGGGAGAAGCAGGCTTCCCGCGGAGCAGGGAGCCCGATGCCGGGCTCGATCCCAGGACCCTGGGATCATGACCTGAGTCGAAGGCAGACGCTTAACGACTGAGCCACCCAGGCACCCTCCATGAAGATATTCTTTATATCACTGAGTATAATAACAAAGTCTAAAATATCATCTGAACAGTAATTAATTGCATGCTAGTTAATTTCATGCTAGTTGTATACACCACATAGATTCCATGTAGGTCAATGTGAAAAGGTAAATACACGTGAAAGGTAAAACTGTAGTTAATGAAAGATTATCTTTAATATGTTAAAGTTAATGAAAGAAATCTTCATGATTTCAGGTTATGGAGTAGCTTAAAAAAACATTCAAATGACAAATCTATAAGAAAAATGGATTTGATTACAATAAAAATGAGGATTTTGTATTTATAATACCACGCATAAGGTTAAGGGATGGGTAACAACATGTGAGATAATATTTGCAATATCAAAAACTATATAAAAAAACATATAAAAATCCTACTATCTTGAATATACAAGGAGCTTCTGCAAATCAGCAAGAAAAGATACTTCAACCCCAAAAGGAAAATAGACAAAGATGTAGATAGGCAATATACTTAAGTGGAAATCTAAAAATGTACCAGTTAAAGACATTCAAATTAAAGCAACAATATCACTTTACCTATTAAATCACAGAAATCTGGAAAGCTGGGTGACACCAAGTACAAATGGCAATGTGGGAATGTGGAAACCCTCATGCCCTGTTGGGGGGATATAGACTGGTGTAACCATTGTGGAGAGCAACGTGGTGGTATTTAGATAAATTAAGTCTGTGCGTACCAAATAAAGCAGTGGTTCTGCATTCAGGAATATATACTAAAGAAAATTCCCATTCAGGTCCACACACGGGCATGCATGAACCTGGTTGCTTTCTGGTGTTTGGTTTTTTTCCCCAGTGTGATCTGTGGTGTGAGAAGTTGGAGGCAGGACCTGGTTGCCTATCACTGTGAACATCAGTGGCTAAAATGTGGTGGATGAACACTGTGGGGGGTCATGTAGCAGGGAGACAAAACCGAAGAGCTGACATGAAGAAACATGCATGTAAAACAAGTCCTGAGAAGAAAAGGCAAGCAGTTGAATGGCATGTGTAATAAATACAACTATACCAGTATACATCGTCATACAACACCACTGTATTGTATTTGATCAATGAGAGTAAGATGCTAGGCACTGGGGAAGATGTTTAAAGTACCACTCCCACAGACAAATAAATAAATCAGTAAAAGTGAAAGTAAAGAAGTTCTTAGTTAATATAAAGAATTTTAAACATTTGTTTAGTGAAAATAACAAGTTGCAAAAAATAAGGCATGTTCCTATACCATATGTATATCCATTTGTGAATGTTGTACGTGCATACATATACATACAAACATATCTTTATATATGTACATCTATGTAAGCATATGCATACATACACATAATACTTATATGTATACCTATACATACATACAAATACATACAGAAAAACATAACACATATATATGTATGCATGTATCATATATATTTGTAAAATTTTGGATAACATAAATTGTCATGATTATATATCACATTTATTTAAAAACAATGGTAAAATAACAAATATGAGTTTTTGTATATTTTGAGAGCATTGTTTTTTATGTAGTCATTGTAATGATACTTTAGTTGGCTTCAAGATTATGCTTATAATGTTGTTTAGAAATAATTGGAGTCATGATTTGAAGTTTGTATCAAAGTAGAATTTTGCCAAATAGATTTCATATACTTTTTCTTATTTTTTGTAACTGACATTGTCATTTCACACCCTTAAAAGAAGCATAATACTCTGGATCTTTTTTCTTTTTTAAATAAAGTTTTTTAAATATAATTTCAGTTCACAAAAGTCCTCACATCATTATTGATCACATTGATAAATTTTCACAGTATACACTCATGTAACTGTCACCTAGGTCAAGAAATAGACATTCCCAGCATCAAATAAGTGTTCTTCTTACCCCTATGGCAGAGGTAATCAAACTTCTAAAACCATGTTAGTCTTCCCTTTGCAAAAAAATATATATCTAGAGTCATATGGCAGGTATCCTTCAATTTCTGCCTTTTGCTTTGTTTTGAGCATTATGTTTGTGACTACATCATTTATCATATCCCATATATTTAAAATTCCCGAGGTAAGGGGAATTTTTACTTTGGATAAAAATATAATTTTATTTAGAATTCTCAGTGAAAATATATGTTCAAATGGTATTGATTAAAAATAGTCTGAAAAAGTAAATAAATTAAAAAATAAAAATCGTCCAGAATATGCTTCTGGATATAAGGTGACAATTTATTCAGGGTAATTCTCTTGATGAGAGCAATCCAAATATCTGGAATATGTATAAAGATACATAAATAAATTTAAATATGCACATAGCATCATATGTAAATGTATATAACATCTGTATGTAACATTATAAATATATATTCACATACACACACACACACACACACACACAATCCGAGCATCCAAGGACTATTTAGGCAATGAAGATAGAGGCCAGGATTGACTTTAACTGCGTAAAAAATGTTCCATAGTTTTTTATTTTCATTCTTGCATAGTATTCCATTGTAGGAATATTCCATAATTTATTTACCTTTCCTATTGATGAGCTTTTTCTATTTCCTATTGATGAGTTTTGTATATATATTTTTCAAAATTTGAGGCTTTTGTGAAACATGTCTCTATGACATTCTTAAATACACCTTTTGGTGCATATATGTATGCATTTCCCTTTTTATTTCCTATATTGTTTATCTTGTCTTCTCTCTTTAATTTTCCCTTTAAATACCCTTCAAATATGTAATAATTGGCTGGTTTGATTATCTCTATTGTAAGTTTATTTTTTATTTCATTAAATAATGTTCTTATCATTATTGTTCCTTGCCCTCTGCTGTCCTTAGTTTAAATATTCTAATTTCTTGCAATGCATATAAATATTTTTATAATTTTAAGCCTTTAGCCTCTAGAAGGCTAAAAATTTCCCTATTAGCATGATATTAGCTTCATTCCGCATATTTGGAGATGTCATAAATCCATTGCCATTTAATTCAAAATATTTTTAAATTATTTTGTAATTCCTTTAAGCCTATGTGTAATTTAAAAGTATATAGATATGTCTCCTGAGGCAAAAGAAATAAAAGCGAAAATAAATTATTGGGACTACATCAAAATAAAAACCTTCTGAGCAGCAAAGGAAATAAGCAACAAAACTAAAAAGATAACCTTTGGAATGGGAGAAGATATTTGCTAATGACATATCCAATAAAGTGTTAGTATCCAAAATATATAAAGAACTGATACAACTCAATACCCCAAAACCAAATAATTCAATTAAAAAATGGGCAGAAGACATGAATAGACATTTCTCCAAAGAAGACATATAGATGGACAACAGACACATTAAAAAATGTTCAACATTACTCATCATAAGGGGAATGCAAATCAAAACTACAATGAGATACCACCTCACACCTGTCAGAATGGCTAAAATCAAAAACACAAGTATTGACCAGGATGTGGAGAAAAAGGAACCCTTGTGCACTGTTGGTAGGAATGCAAACAGTGCAGCCACTGTTGAAAATATTATGGAGTTTTCTCAAAAAATTAAAAATAAAACTACCCTGTGATCCAGCAATCTCACCTCTAGGTATTTACTCAAATACAAAAACACTAATTTGAAAGGACATATGCACCTTTATATTTATTGCAGCATTATTTACAATAGCCAAACTATGGAAGCAGCTCAAGTGTACATCAGTAGTTGAATAGATAAAGAAGATATAGATGATAGATAGATAGATAGATAGATAGATAGATAGATAGATGATAGATAGATGATAGATAGATAGATAGATAGATAGATAGATAGATAGATACATACATACATACATACATACATACATACATATATATACACACACACAATGGAATATTATTTAGCCATAAAAAGGAATGAAATCTTGCCATTTGCCATGATATGGGTGAAGCTAGAGAGTATAATACTAAGCAAAATAAATCAGAGAAGGCCAAATATAACATGATTTCAGTCATATGTGGAATTTAAGAAACAAAACAAACAAAGGGAAAAAAAAGAAACAGAAACAAAATAACAGAGTCTTAACTACAGAGAACAAACTGACGGTTACCAGAGGGGAGGAGGGTGGGGGGATGGGTGAAATAGGTAATGGGGATTAAGAACACACTTATGATGAGCACTGAGAAATGTATAGAATTGTTGAATCACTATATGGTATGCCTGGAACTAATATAACACTATATGTTAACTATACTACAATTAAAATTAAAAGCTTAATTACAAAATTACAAAAATTAAAATAAAAAAGTATATTGCTTCACTTATAAATAAGTGGGCATCATTTAGAGTATCTCTTTACAAAATATATTTCTGGTTTAATTCCACCATAGTCAGAGATGAACTCTGAATTATTTCAAAACTTTATTTTTTTTGAGATTTGCTTTATAGTCCACCATATGGACAACTTCGGTAATAATTTAGCATATACTTGAATACAATTGTTACATACAAGGCTCTATATCTGTATTAGTTAGGTCAGGTTGGCTCATCATGTGCAAATTTTCTATATCTTAGCTGAATTTTTGTCATATTGTTCTAGTAGATCCTGGGAGAGGTGTGTTAAAATCCATTTCTCTTTTTAGTGCTATCAATTTTAGATTTATGTACTTAGAGTTCATGCTATTTGGTGCGTACACATTTTTAATCATCTTAATTTTTTTGTAGAATTACTTTCTTAAAATTATAAAATATCTTTTTATCCATAGATGTATTCTACACCTCAAGATCTACTTCTTCTAACATTATTAGCATCAATTGTCTTTTTGGTTTCCTATGTATTCTTATATTTAATGTGTGCTTTTAAATAAATAGTACATAGAAATTTTCTAAATACAATTTGACAACCATTATCTTTAATTAGAACATTTATTATACTTACAATCATGTAACTCTTACTCTACTTTGCTTTTTAATTTCTCACTTATAACTTGTTCTCTATTTTTTATTTTTTTCCTTCTTTTTCTCTATTTTTATTCTTTTTGAGTTTTGTGGTTTTTTAAATAAATCATTCCATGTTCCTTCTGTTAGCTTGTTTCTTATATATCATTTCTCCTTTTTCAAATGCTTCGACATACCAAGATTCATTCTTACTAAAAATAGTACTCTTAAAGATTTTTGGACTACCCAAGAACCTTAGAATTCTTCCATTTACTGTACTTAATTTGTGTTACAGGTGACATGTATTTTAATAAGACCTGTATTTTAAGTCTAACAAGATATTATTATAATTGTTTATGTAGTCTACAAGTATTTATATTTACCCACTTTTTATCCTTTTTCATTTCTTTTCTTTCTGTATCTCAGTGTTTCCATCTGGAACCATTTATTTTCTGTTTGAAGAACTTCCCTTCTTTAGTGTAGACATGCTGGGACTAAGTTTTATGTTATTATCTGACAATTTATTTATTTATTTTGCCAATCTTAAAGTACATGTTCACTGTGCATAAAATTCTATGTTGATACTGGAAATTTTTTTCTTTAAAGATTTATTTATTTATTTGAGAGAGGAAGGGGATGGGGCAGAGGGAGAGAATCTCAAGCAGACTCTCTACTGAGCATGGAGCATGATGCAGGGCTTGATCTCATGACCCATGACATCATGACTTGAGCTGAAACCAAGAGTCAGACACTTAACCAACTGAACTATCCAGGCACCCCAGTGCTAGAAATTTTGTGGCAGCACTTTAAAGAGAATTGTCCATTGTTTTCTGAATATCATTGTTTCTATTGAGAAGCCTGTTCTCAAGATTATTGTTGCTTCTTTTAAATGTATGTTCTTTCTCTGGATTCTATGAAGAGGGGTATATTTGCTCTTGATTTTCAGAAATTTTGATCTGATGTACCCAAGTGTCACTTTTTTTGGTATTTATCATGTTTAGCATTTGGTGTATTTAATTACATTGGAAAAATCTTAGTTATTATCTTTTCAATTATGGTTCTGTTTCATTCTTTCTTGCTTCTCACATTGGCACTCCAATCCCAAATGTCTTAAATATTTTTTATTATATTGCATAGCTCTCTCTCATTATTTTGTTTCTGCATTTTCAAATTTTCTCTCTTTTTGTGCAGTCTGGATATTTTCTTTAATTTATTTTCCAGTTCATTAATCTTTTCTTCAACTTAATTTGTTGATAAACCCATCATCTGGGTTCTTTTTTTTTGAAGATTTATTTATTTATTTGAGAGAGAGAGTGGGGGTGGGGAGGGGCAGAGGGATAGGGAGAGAGAAACCCAAGCAGACTCCGTGCTGAACATGGAGCCTGATAGAGGGCTCCATCCCATGACCTGAGATCACAATCTGAGCTGAAACCATGAGTCAGTCATGCAACTGACTGGACCACCAGGTATCTCCATTATTTGGGTTCTTAACTCCTGTTATCTTTTTTGTCACTTACAGAATTTCTATGTATTATTTCATCTCATTTTCATTTAATTTATAAATTTTGAACATATTAATATTAATCTTGAACACATATTTAGTTAAATGCAGTTATTTTAAGATTCATGACTGATAACTCCAATATTTGGGTCTCCAATGAGCTCCTTCTATTGTATATTTTTTGTTTGCTTTTGGCAAGTTGGTATTCTCTCTTTGTGCACCTAATACATTGTTTAAAATTAAGTTCTTGACATTGTGTATATAAAAAAATGGAGACAATTTGAAGCTTTGGAAGATGCTATCTTCTTTGAGTGAGAATTTACTTCTGCTTTAGCAAGCAGTCTGAGAAGTGGTATAATACCTTCATTTAGTCCAATCCTCAATTAAGGTGTGTCAGAGCTGGGCTCAGGCCTTTGTACGAACTAATTTATTTCCAGTTCACCTCTAATACTATGGCTCATATTTTTCAATGTTCCAGTTAAAAACTTGTTGTGTATAAAGGACCTTCACTTTATAGGCTCTGTTGTGACCTCAGCCGAAAAGACTGCTGTAGACTTTGCTCGGTTCCTCAGGTTCTCAGCCTCCCAGTTGAAACTTTCTGTTCTGCTTATCAGTTGTCCTTGGGAATCAGAAATATCCTCAAGGAGAAAGGTGATGGCAGATGAGAGGTTAATTTCTCTGTGCTTTCCTGATTTCTGGAATTTTGACTTTTTCATCTTTGCTGCCTGAATAGCCCTTGGAAGTTTGGATTGTGTGTGGTGCGTATGTGTGGGTAAATATATATACTATGTTACATATAAATGTTATAATATTTATATATGATGTCATTTGTATAATTTTATTTATCTATATGTCTTATATCTTTACATTGACATTGATATCAATGGATGGGTCAATAGATAGATAATATCTTCCAGATTTTGGGTTTTTCTCATCAAGAGAGTTAGCCCGTTATATCTAGAAGCATACTCTGGATATTTTTTTATCAACACCACTTAAACATCATTTCTTTTTTAATCAACAAAACTTTCAGAACTTCAAAATAAAATTCTACTTTTTTTAAATAAAAATTCCCTTCATCTCTGGAGTTTTGAATATATGGGATATAATAAATAATATAAAATCCTAAGACACTAGAGTGCATGGTTTGTTGGCTTTAGTAACATTTAGACTTGAGTTTTAATTGAAATTTCTTTTTTTTTAAAGATTTTTAAATTTATTCATTTGAGAGAGAAGGAGAACACAAGCAGAGGGGAGGGAGGAGAATCAGACTCCCCGCTGAGAAGGGAGTCTCACATGGTGCTCCATCCCAGGACCCTGAGATCATGACCTGAGCGGAAGGCAGATGCTTAACCGACTGAGACACCCAGGTGCCCCTACTTTAAATTTCTAAATTATGACTCTGAAAGGTAATGTTCTGATGTTATATTTCTTGCTATGGGACACTTCTGGCAAAATTCTGAGGAGTTTTACCTCTGGTAATAATATTAATGGGCAGTAATTATTAACATTAAATATGTGCTAGCACTTTTCCAAGGACTTTACACATTTAACTATACTTCATTAAAACACTGTGAGATATTTATTGGATGCATTTTACAGAGGGGGATATTCAGCCCAACAGGTACAGTAACTTTTCCAGTATTATTTACCTTTTAAGGGAGGAACTGCTTCACACTCAAGCCGTTTGGTTTTGGCAGACAAGTTCTTTACCTATAGATGTATTACTTCTCAGATCCTCGCTGGATCAAAGAAATCCCTGACTACATATATGGACATTCTTTTTGTCCATTTCTTTATTGGCTTCATATAAAAATCTAAATTTAGGAGTGCCTGGCTGGCTCAGTCTGTTAAGTGTCTGCCTTTGGCTCAGGTCATGATCTCAGGGTCCTGAGATCAAGTCCCATATCAGGCTCCCTGCTCATCAGGAAGCCTGCTTCTCTCTCTCCCTCTGCCCCTCCCCCTGCTTGTGCTCTCTCTCTCTCTCTCTCTCTCTCACTATTTCTGCCTCTCTCTCTCAAATAAACTAATTAATTAAAAAAAATAAATAAAAATAAAAATTTAATTTCCTATACAATTGAATTCAAACATACCTATTTCAGTGTTTGAGGGCTACCTGTAGATTTTTTTTTTAAAAAAGATTTTATTTATTTATTTATTTATTTGACAGAGGGAGAGATAGCAAGAGCAGGAACACAAGCAGGGAGGAGGGGGAGAGGGAGAAGCAGGCTCCCCGCTGAGCAGGGAGCCCAGTGTGGGGCTCCATCCCAGGACCCTGAGATCATGACCTGAGCCAAAGGCAGACACTTAATGACTGGGCCACCCAGGCGCCCGTGTAACTTATAGTTTTAAATTTTGCCCAAAGAACACTTCAAAACTATTTCTTTCAAAAGTTTAATTCCCAAATTGAGAAACATTAGCAAGACAAATTTAAAATGATTTGAAAAATTAATTTATTTTTAGAAATCATTACTTCATTTGTACTGTACTTAATTATGCATTTAAACATTCTATGAAGCTGGAAAATAAGTAGATTTTATCTATTAAATTTTATAGTACAATTATACAATTATCTGTTGCAATTACTTTAAAATAGCATTTTTCAATTAAGTATTTTTTTTTAATTTTAAAGAGATTTCTCAAATTATGAGCACATTATTGGTACCCAGGTTTGCAGTATAAAAGATTGCCAAACCAAACTGAGTATGGAAATGTAGGTGGAGTCCCACTCTGAATTTATTATCACTCTTATTAAGTATAAAATTTGTAATTTCGGGGGCTCCTGGGTGGCTCAGTTGGTTAAGCGTCCTGACTCTTGATTTCAGCTCAGGTCATGATCTCAGGGTCATGGCATCTAGCTCTGTGTAGGGCTCCACACTCAACATGGAGTCTGCTTGAAATTTTCTCTCTCTCCTTCTCCCTCTGTCCCTCTTTGCCCTACACATACATGCATGCTCTCTAAAATAAATAAATAAATCTTCAAAAAAAGTAAAAGTTTTTATTTTTGATTTAGCCTAGTAAGGTTGTGGTTTTTTTTTTTTTTTTTTTTTTTTGCAAAACTAAAAAATAAACAGAGAATAAAAATAAATAAAAAATAGGAAGTAATTGGGTTTTCTTTTTTTTTTTTAAAGATTTCATTTATTTATTTGAGAGAGAGAATGAGAGAGAGCATGAAAGGGAAGAGGGTCAGAGGGAGAAACAGACTCCCCGCTGAGCAGGGAGCCCAATGCGGGACTCAATTCAGGGACTCCAGGATCATGACCTAAGCCGAAGGCAGTCGCTTAACCAACTGAGCCACCCAGGCGCCCGTAATTGGGTTTTCTAAAAATGAATTTTTCAAAGCCCACAATGTGGTTTTATTGTTGGTGATGGTGGTGTTTTTTGGCTGTGTCACCAAACTTGAATAGGAAGAGAAGTGAATGAACAGATAATTCAGACTTAAAGTGTTTTAGCTATTGGCAGATGTCAAGGCAACTTGAGACTTAATGATTACTAAGCTGCATACCTGCCATCCTTATCTGTCTCCAGCACAGTTGACAAAACAAGGTAGACTTGATGTCAAAACAGATTGGGAAGGAAGAAAGAAAGACAGAAACTTGGGCAGAGTTAAGTAGTCTTGCTTTTTCATTTCACGTTTCTTTTTTTATTCTAAATTATTTCCTAAACACATTCTTATGTGCACCCAAAATAAAGCATTTGCCAAACTACAAAAAATTAATCAGAAAACATTCTGCCCCACTAGACACAACAATTAGGTAGATAAAAATCCTATTGATCCTGTTTTTTTTTTTTTTTTTTTAATCTCCACTTAAAACCATGAATCATAGTCCTTATTTGAGGGCTGAATGTTGGTATATGGCATTGGTGATCTCTCTCTCTCTCTCTGTGTCCTGAAAGATTCTTGCAAAGATGGTCATCATGTTTCTCCTTCCTCGTTCTTGTTCTTTTTACACTCCTCTTGGCTTTGTTTCCTCCCTCCCCACCCCAGTTTTATTGAAATAGATAACACCTGACATATAACAGTGTATACGTTTAATGTATACAAAGTAATGATTTGATACATGTATTGGAAAATGAATACCTCAGTAAGGTCAGTGAACATTTACCACCTCACATAATTACACAATTTCTTTTTCTTGTGATAAGAACATTTTTCAAATTTTATTTATTTATTTTTTAAAATTTTATTTATTTATGTGACATAGAGAGAGAAAGCACAACTAGGGGGAGCAGCAGAGGGAGAGGGAGAAACAGGCCCCTGCCTGAGCAGGGAGCCCAATGCGGGACATGGGATCATGACCAGAGCTGAAGGCAGACGTTTAATGACTGAGCCACCCAGGCGCCCCGAGAACCTTTTTTTTTTTTTTTTAAAGATTTATTTATTTATTTTAGAGAGAGAACACAAGCAGAGGGGAGGGGCAAAAGGGAGGGGCAGAGGGAGAGGGAGAGAGAGAATCCTTGAGCAGACTCCTTGCTGAGTGTGGAGCCCAACATGGGTCTAGATCCCAGGACCCTGAGATCATGATCTGAGTCAAAATCAAGAGTCAGCCCGTCCAACCAACTGAGCCACCCAGGCCCCCCTGTGATGAGAACTTTTAAGATCTACTCTCTTAGCAACTTCCAAATATATAAACAAGTTATTGTTATCCTATAGTCACCACAAGGTGCATTAGAGCCTCAGGGTTGTTATCTTATTCCTGGAGATTTGACTGCCTTCACCCAGTTTCATCACTAATACCCCAACACCATACCTCTGGCAACCAGGAATTTGATGTCTGTTTCTATGAGGTGTTTTTCTTTCTTTCTTTTTTTTTTTAGATTTCACATGTAAGTGAGATCATACGATATTCATCTTTCTCTGTCTGACTTTTTTCATTTAGCATAATGCCTTCATCCACTAATCAACACCGAAGTTGTTTCCATGTTTTGGCTATTGTAAATAATACTGCAATGGACATAGGGTTGCGGATTTCTCTTTGGGATAATAATTTCATTTTCTTTGAATATGTACCCAGAAATGAGATTGCTGGATCCAATGATAGTTTTATTTTTAATTTCTTGAGAAACCTCCATACAATTTTCCATAGTGGCCACACCAATTTACACTCCCACCAACAGTGCCCAAGGGTTCCCCTTTCCCCAGATCCTTACCAACATTTGTTACCTGTCTTTTTGATAATGGCCATTCTAATAGGTATGAAGTGCAATCTCACTGTAGTTTTGATTTGCATTTCCCTAAGGATTAATGACCTTAGGAACATTTTCATGTGCCTGTTGGCCATTTGAATATCTTGTCTGAAAAAAAAATATCTATTCAGGTCCTTTGCCTGTTCTGTAATTGGATTATTATTATTATTATTATTATTATTATTATTATTTGCTATTGAGTTGAATGAATTCCTTATATATTTTGTGATATCAGATCCATGGTTTGTAAACATGTTCTCCCATTCTGTAGATTACCTTTTCATTTTGTTAAGTCTTTTTTGTGCAGAAGCTCTTTAGTTTGATGTAGTCCAACTTGTTCAGTTTTGATTTTGTGGCTTGTGCTTTAGGTATCATATAAAAAAAAAAAAATTGCCAAGACCAATGTCAAGGAGCTCTTTCCCTATGTTACTCTTTCTTGATTCTTAGACTCGTCTGGGCTTGCTTGTCCAAAGCCTTTCCAGGGTGTGGTCCATCCCTTCCTCTCTAATCATCTCTCCCCATTCTCTGCTTTCTTCATTTGTTTAACAAAAATTTACTGATGCTTCCTATGTGCATTGTGAGCAGATTGCCATGATCCTTCCTTTAGGAAGCTAAGATTCTGTTGGTCGAGAGAAATAGTAAATAAGTAAAAGCACAATTACGAGCTGAGATAAATAAAATGCAAAAATATATCACACAGAAATCTGACCTGGTTTGGAGAGTCAGAGAAGGTTTTACAGAGCAAATGGTCTCTGATTGGATATCCAAAGGAAGAATAAACGTTATAAAGCAGGCAACGAAATGGAAAAGGTGGCATAAGTAGTTAAGGCTTGGGCATAGCATTTGCCAAAGCTCTCTTGTGGGAGTGCCTTGTGTTTAAAGAATTGAAAAGAGGCTGGTATGGCTGGAGTAGAGAAAAAGTGGTAACGTAAAGAATGAAGAGGTGGCACAAAGAGGTGAACAGGGATCAGACCTCTGCCTTGACCTACCTAGCGGGCCCTGTTAAGAATCTGGTGCTATACTCTGAGAACAACACTGCCACTGAACATTTTTAGAGCTGTAAAATAATTTGGCATATAAGAACTTTGAAAAGAACCCCCTGGCAACAGTGTGAAATAAAAGCTGGAGAGAGGAATATGGCTCACATTGCTGATGGGAATATAAAATTGTACAGGCACTCTTGACGTGTTTGACAGTGTCTTACATTTACTGTAAGACAGAGAAATTCCACTCCTAGTTATCTAAGCAGGAGAAATAAAAACGTGTTCACACAAAAACTTGGACATGTATGTCTATAGTGTCATTATTCATAAATTAGCTCAAAGTAGAAACAGTCCAAATGTACATCAGCTGGGTATGGGTACACAAAATATGATATATCCTCACAATGGAATACTATTCTGCAGTAAAAAAGGATCAAATTACCTATACATAACCCAACTTGCATGAACTAGACACAAAATATCACTTACTTGATGATTTTATATTACAGGAAGTGTCCAGAAGACAAACTCATGGACACAGAAAGTAGCTTAGTGTTTGACAAGGGATAGGGGTAGGAATGGGAAGTGATTGCAAATGGATGTGGGAAATTTTGGGGGGTTAATGGAAATGTTCTAAAACTGCATTGTGATGATGGTTACACAACATTTTAAATTTGCTAAAAAACCACTGAATTGCACACTCAAAGTAAATGAGTTCTATGATTTGTGAATTATCCCTTAATAAAGTTGTTGAATGAATGAATAAGGAGATAAATAAGTTGGGGATATGCAAAAACCAGTTAGGAGGTCACTGGGATAGTCTAGGGAAAAGGTCACCATGATTAAGACCCTGATGGTGGCCTCCACATGGAGAGTGGAATAGGTTTGAGAAATATTTAGGAATGATAATCAACAGAACGTGGGAAAGATTGGATGTGAGGAGTTTGGCTCATACTCTCTCCTAGAGAAATGCCAAACTGCTTATAAATACTAGAACAATCTACGCCCCTTTTCACCTTTCTCTTCTTGTGTTTAATACTGGGTTCCTTGGGAATGGCTCTCACATCATCCTACCTAATTGTTTTAGATTGGGCTGCTATAAGAAATTTCCCTATCCTGGGTGACTTAACCAACTGACACATTATTCACTGTAGTGGAGGCTGACAAGTCCAAGAATAAGGTGCTCACATTTTTAGTATTGGCTGGGGCCCTCTTCCTAGTGATAGATGGATGCTTTCTTTCTTTGTCCTCAGAAGGCAGAGAAAGAGAGGAGACGCTAGCCCCTAGGCCTCCTCTTCTAAGGCCCTAATCTCATCATGGAGACTCCACCCTCTTACCTTCATCTAAACCTAATTACCTCCCAAAGGCTCCATCTCCTAATACCATCACATTGGGGCTTGAGGCTTCAAAATAGGAATTGTGGGCTCACACAAATACTCAGTCCATAACTCTGGTGGATACATGGTCATCTTTCAAACCGAAGTCATCAAGACCCAAGCCGAATGTCATCTCTCCCCATTAAAACTTTTCCTGACCCACCTCACTTCTTCTATTGTGCCCCTGAAGTACTTGTTGAACATTTCCATCTTAGCATTGGATTGTACATCTTTGCTTACGCGTCTATCCCTGCCTCTGATCACTGTTGTCAACACTCTTGAGTCTTCACTTCCATTAACTGATCCCAATACTCTCTCTTGCTGAGTCACGATTCCTCTCAAAACAGTGCCACAGGGTAGCTCTCGTAACCAACTAGCATAGATACACCCATGAAATCTGTCTGCTGTATCTGCTCCTAACTTTGAGGTCCTCGATGATAGGCGTATCTTATTCGTCTATGTCTCCCCTGCACCAGGAACATAGAATGGATACAATAAATGCATACAAACTTTTTCCAGAAGATGCTTCCAGATATATCTATATTTGATAAGTGAAGCAAATTATTCCTACCTATCATATCTCTTCCATGGCAATGGCTTCTAATTTTCACCATTTCAGGGAGCAAGAAACTTGGCTGAATATTCTTATAGTTCCCTTTTTTTTTTTCCTTCTAAATCCTGTGTTTTGTTAAGTGTGGGCACAGTCAATAGTTTGCCATCATAAACCACCAAACTGCAGTCCCTAATGGGGCTTTACACAATGGTCTTTATATGTTAGACGTTATGCCTTTGAGAACTAAAGCTTTCTAAGTCAGGCATCAAGATAATGATTTAGCTATTTATTCCTTTGAACCAGCTACTTTGGTGACTCATTTTTCTCCCTAACGCATACTATTATACACTAATCCATACATTACTTCCCTTCAATACAGATGACACAGACTGTTTACTCAGGATGACTTTGCAATATGCACATTAACAATGACTTTGTGAGCAGGAAGAATACCAGTTATTCAAACAACTTTAAGAAAACAGCTGAGTGGTAGACCAGCTTAGCAGGGTGTTAACCATCCATTAATAATGGCAAGGTGACAAACTTGAAGGTTTTGATTTCAGTTCAGAAAAGCACTCCAAATTCAGGGCTTGGTAAATGTATTTCTGGGTTTCTTTTAGAGAAAACCAAGCCTACCTCCACGGGGGTGTCAAGCCGCCCCAGTTAGAAGGCAGACATTTTCACAGTAGCTCATATAATGATTGGGATGTAACACACATTACAATTATTATAAATGTTAAACTTTGTAGGATAGTGCTCATTTCAAATAACTGACACTATTTTTACCTAAGACTATGCCTCTCAGATCACACACACTGATTTGGGTTCAGAAAATACCATCACTATAGTCTTGAGGTTTTATTCCCATTTGGAAACTTCAGCCAAACTGATTCCATTCTCGGTGGAAGAAAATCACTATTTTTCTTCAATTTTCATGGATTCTCACGTTATATTGTGCACATATCTGTCTCCTCTTCAGTCAGTAAGTTATCTGAAAACAGGAACCATGCTATTTATTTTTATATTCCATTAACACCTCTGCATTGCAGGTGCTCAACTCATCTTACTAAATTATTAGTGTCACTAATAATCTATTTTTCAAAAAAAAATTATCTATATGCTAATAGTAAGATCATTTCTTTGTGGTTTATGGGACATTGAAAGGGTTAGATTTCTCTACTTTCACCAAAAAATCAATTTGTTTTTCCAATGTGTGTCAAGCAATTATTATGAGTCACTCACTATGATGGTCACTTCATACAGATTTTCTTAATTAATACTCACAAAAATTCTATGAAAGAAGTGTTATTGCTATCACCTTCTTATAAATAAGAAAATTGAACACAGCTAAGTAACTCTGTCCTAATCATGAAGCCCAGGAGTAGGTGGGAGTGTCCTATTCAAAACCAGATCTGGACTCTGAAACGGGAAGTCCCATTCCACTGTGCTGCTAGGAAGAAACCTATTTTCTCCCTTACTTGCCAAGAAGAGAAAACAAAAGTTTTGTTTTGTGATTTGGTTTGGTTTCTTATGCCTCATTTTCCCCAAGAAAAGTTAAGGTTTGACTAGCTGCTGACTTAAAATCCCAATGTTTTCTTTGCGTCTTTTCTTTTGTTGATGTCCAAATTTTAGTCCATTTTAGTCCCAAATCTGTCACCTCCGCTTTCAGAGTCTTTCCAGAATCTCACTATTCATCACTTTGCCGCCATCCTGGGCCCAGCCACCAACAACTTTCACCAGAGTGTTGTAGTACCGATTTCTCTGCTCCCTCTTACCTCCTCCACCCGCCACCCTTCTTGCACCCCCTACAGACAGTTCTCAAAAGAGCAGTCAGAATATTCTTTCAAAAAAGCCAGTCAGATCATATCACTTACGGCCCCCGTTCCAGTCACTTCCCATCTCACTCAAAGTAAAAGACCGGGTCTGGGGCGCCTGGGTGGCTCAGTCGTTAAGCGTCTGCCTTCGGCTCAGGTCATGATCCCAGGGTCCTGGGATCGAGCCCTGCATTGGGCTCCCTGCCTGCTTCTCCCTCTCCCACTCCCCTGCTTGTGTTCCTTCTCTCGCTGTCAAATAAATAAATAAAATCTAAAAAAAAAAAAAAAAAAAAAAGACCAGGTCTTTCCAAAGGCTCTATATGATTTACCACACACATACTTGTCTACACCCACCTCTCTGATATCATTCCCTACTACTCTGCCCTACATTAACTGCCTCAGCCATGCCCTCTGTTTTCTGTTCCTCCAGCTCATGATGTGATCCTGTCTCAGGGCTTTTGCACTTGTCATTGCTTCTGACTGGAATGCTTTCCCCCAGAACAGCTACTTTCTCACTTCCTTCCTGTCTTTGATGAAGTCTCCTCTCTTCGGTAAAGGCTCCTCTGAGTGTGATATTTAAAATTATTATATAATTCTTGATATTTCTCCTAACACTACCATCGAATGTACTCTAGATTTTAATTATTTATTTGTTAGATGTCTATTTCCACCCAGTAGAATGTGAGCTCCTTGAGGGCAGAGGTTTGTATGTTTCATTCACAGCAAAATCTCTATGACTTATCGTTTTGCATATAGTAGGCATTTGATGAATATTTGTGTAATCTGCAGATCTTATATACCTCTACATCCAATAGTTTTCTCCTTATGTCCTACAAAACAGATGAAGAGGAAATTTTGGAATATTTTGGGATTGTGAATTACAGTTTTAAGTAATCAAAATAGCAGGGACAATTTTCTATGTTTGATTGGTTTCTCATCTGCTGATGTTGGGTGACTTAAATTTTCATGTAATCCATCAGTCATTTTACAAGGATTTATGAAGTTTCACACCCTCCACCAATTATGTTCAACCTTCCAAGCTATAGATTTGAGCTGAATTAAACTCTAGTCTAGACTTAGACTCTAATTATGGCTTTCTCAGAGATACTCACACAAAGAGTTAGGCAAACACAGTTTTACTATTGCAAATATAAAATGCACAATAAGGAGAAAACCAACTTCAGTGTTCCATTAATTTCTACTAATGGCAGGATGCAAACTTCTTTGAAAAGAAAGTAAAAAAAAAAATTACATTCTTAAGTGGGTTACATTGTAATAATTCAGAGAGCGAATTACTTTCCTATGAATTTCATATAAAATTCATCCAATATGCAGCTATCTCCTAGATTCCAAAGTATGCATTTTTAAAAGAATAAAATGGGAGTTAACTTAGAAAAATCTACTAAAATGATTAATAAAATAATTAAGCCAAATACTAAAGAAATGCCAAATATAAATTTTGTATCCATGTTTCTCTAAGTTAGGTTGTTTTCCAGATCAGTTTTTTTTTTTTTTTTAATTTTTGTTACTTTTAAAGTCCTGCACTCATTTGTGCGTTCATTCAAGCTTTATTCATTTCATAAATATAAATTCAGCACATAAATTGAGCTAAGAGTATGTGAAGCATAAAAATGAGATCCAGAGGGCGCCTGGGTGGCTCAGTGGTTAAGCGTCTGCCTTCGGCTCAGGTCATGATCCCAGGGTCCTGGGATCGAGCCCCGCATCGGGCTCCCTGCTGAGCGGGAAGCCTGCTTCTCCCTCTCCCGCTCCCCCTGCTTGTGTTCCCTCTCTCGTTGTGTCTCTGTCAAATAAATAAATACAATCTTTTAAAAAAATGAGATCCAGAATTTTAAAGATCTTACAAACTAGATAGAAACGTAAGTCACTTTCATAATTATTTCTCATTTCTTTCACTCGACATCAAGTTCGGAAAAGGTACTGGGTGCGCACGGTCTGGAAGGTATGGAGTGAGGTGGTGCCTTCAAGACAGTGGTCTCTATGCCTGACACAATAATAAACTTCGGGCACTTAAATAGTGTAAGTTTCAGATATTCAGAAATTGATATTCTCAGCAGCCCTGTCTAAATGAAATTGCTGGTACAGACATTGGAATACAGCAACCCTTCCCCTATCTTTCTTTCTCAAATCTCTTTCAAATCCTTCTGAGAATTTGTCTAGTAAGCATGGCTAATCATACCGCATGAAAGCTGTCTGTCCTTCCTCTGAGACACACTGTATCTCTTCATCTTGAAGCGAAGCATCATTTCTTTCTGCTTTCTTTGTTTCTTGTCTAGGAGATGGGTCTCTGCAAGGGACCCTGAGATTTCCTTTCCCTGGCTTTTTTTCATCTCCTTTTATAACACACCGCTTACATTATTTAAATAATGTTCTTATTTGTCCAGTTTCCCCACTAAGTTTGTAAACTCAGAAAAGGTTGGCATTAAGGCCACGTTTCCCCCTTTGAGACACCACGCTCAGCACAGTGCCTGTTTTAAGTAGCTAGTTCATAAATATTAATTGAATAAATAAGTTGCTTTATATCAAATTGTACCTTAAATATTTGATTTAGAGTGTTCATCTGTCATGATTAAGGAAGTAGTTAAGGAAGTAGTTAGTTTTTAATAATTTACTAATGCTAAGGTGAACCGGTTTAGACAGTTTCAAAGTATCTTAGTTGAGTGTGGTTGGGGGATGGGCAGGTTAAAGCGAGCCCAAGACACATAAGTTTTCCCAAGGACTTCGCGTAAATAATTTATTTATAATTATGGCTTGTATTGTTGCTCTGCAAATTTCTTGCAAGGTGGACCAAAAGACCTTGAAGAGAGTTCAAGTGAAGAAGACTTAAAAACCTCTACCCAGCAAGAAAGATGAAGGGAAGTAAGTGAAAATGTACTTGTTCAGTCTTGCTGCTATTTCCTGGAGTCAGTCTTGGTTTAAAACATAATAAGCAGACCCCAGCTTGTCATACCCACTTTCTCCCGGGGGTTTGAAACTGTAACGAAAGCATTTTAACTCGGTGGTAACTGGATTAGGGTAATGTAAGAACGTGCCACCTTGGGACCTCCTGCTTGTGTCTTGGCCTGAATAAACATGTATGGAAATTGTTTTAAACTGATGGCCAGACAGGATCACAAGTTATAGTAAGGTTGACAGTCTCAGCTTGGAACCTGAAAAAACAGCAAAAAAAAAAAAAAAAAAAAAAAAAAAAAATGTGGAGCAGGGCCTGCAAACAGCTCATCTGCTGACATGAAAGCAGTGCTCAGAGGTTGAAATGTACAACCTTGGCAGGTCAATGGTGACGATATTTGCAAAGTGCCACCAACATCTCCCCTGCAAATTGATGCAACCACATACGAATCTTCTCCTCTAATCTAAAGCAACTTGATTTCTTTTCCAGCCTCCAGGACTCATAAGAAGCCATAAGAAGTTTCTCAGACTTCAAGTGTGCAACAGGATACTAAATCTTCCATCTCCTGGAGGCTGGATGGGAAATGAAAAGGTAGAGTTGTCACATTCTGTCATAGCTGAATATCGTGGAAATAATCCAATCCGTTTGTTCCCTTCAGAAATAGCTGACGCTTCAGTGTGAGTTCCTCCTTCATTATTTCATTGGGTTTATAGTACTATCTCACAGAGGCAAAACATCTGTTGGCAAAAACAGGGGAGGCGAAGGAGATTCTCCATCTTCCTTACGAACGCTCGCAGAGAAGTTCTGGCGAATTTACTGCCAGAAAAAGTGGCAGCCTGTCAGCCTCCGAGATCCCAGTTTTAGGGAGCCACCAAATGGTTCCTGACGAAGATCAGACAAAGTGTGCATTTTTCTGCACAGTGTCAGGGCATCTTTTTTTTTTTTTTGTCAAATTTGGCAAAGTGGATATCAAAGGTATGATTCAGAAGGGACCCAAAATTAGAGTATCTTGATTCCCACACTTCAGTACCATCATGGAAGTCCAGCTTCGCTTCCAGGAAAGCTGAGCTGTTTCTTCAAGGAAATTCATTTGGAATCCATATTTTCATAGAACATTATTTGGGTCCGTAGAACCAGCAAAATAATTCAAGTCGTAAAGTTACATACATCCGCAAGACCTCCAAAATATCACCTTCAAGGAGGACAAGTAGTAGGGTCTCCATTTTACAGGCGGCGTAAGTGAGGTTCAGCGGTCAGGGGAGTTTATATGCACTGTGTGATGACAAGATTGTAAATTATAGATCAGCATTATATCTTACTCATCTCTGCAAGAGCCAGAGGAGGCTCTGGCACATGGTAGGTGCTTAGCAACTACTAGTCAAATTGAATCTTACTAGACCAATAACCAGCACAAAAACACGAGCCTTCCCAAACCCTCTGAAAAAGAATGTAATTGTCCAGCCCCTTCATCTAGCATATTCATTTATTTGTTTATGGGTTTGGATCTCATCTCCCTGCATGAGAACTGTGAAACTTTTAGAATCCACACTCCATCATGACTTCAGATAGTTTGGATTTCCAACTCACATTCTGATGTAACTTGATTTTGGATTTTCCCTAACTTTTTTTTTTTTTTTTTAAGATTTATTTATGTGAGAGAGAGAGATAATGAGCACACGAGCAGGGGTAGAGAGGGGCAGAGGGAGAGGGAGAGAGAGAATCCCCAAGCAGACTCCCGGTGCGTGCAGAGACTGACATGGGACTCGATCCCATGACCTTGAGATTGCGACCTGAGCCAAAACCAAGAATCAAATGCTCACCCCACTGAGCCACTCAGGCCCCCCTGGATTTTCCTCAACTTTTGAATTGGGATTCAAATACGCAAAGCACTTAATTTCAAATTATGAAGACATGTCCAGCACGATCCAGGTTTTTCTTCAATTTTGAAACAGAGATAATGGCTTGTTTTGGACTGAAATAAAAGAACGAGGAGGTACCCTTAGGAATACATGACTTCTATCCTCTTTTTATTTCTGTTTTGGCATTTGTGTGTGTGTGTATGAGTGTGTGTCTTTTGGTGTCTACATGTTTTTTTCTTCCCTTTTTTATACCTTGTACACCATATCCATCTCCTGCTATAAAAGAAATCAGAGTCTGTGACACTAGGCATAGTGTATACCTCTAAATTGAATGCATGGAACTAACCCCCAAAGCTTCCCAAATATGCCAAGAACAGGCCACCATTTCAAAGTCATATAATGGACGCAGGCAGCTGGTATATTTAGTATCTAGGGAGCAGCTTTTCCTTTTCTTCCTATTTTTTTTTCTCTTTTCCCTCAGTAGAAGCTAAAATTTTATTATAAAACCACAGATAAGTATATCAACTGCTAGGAGACTGGCACAGCAGAATACAAGGAAATAAGAGATAAGGGAATTTGGTCAAATACAAAAAAGTACTGTGGAATTTAAACCAAATGACAGCAGATAAGGCTTTCTCCGAGTTTCTATTAAAAATGTAATAAATAAGAAATCTAAAAGTATTTCTTTCCAGGCCTAGGACTTTTGTTCCTATATTACTCATCATAAATGTATAGAATCTTCATCAATGCTGGGATTGTGTTCACAGTTGCAAAAATAAACTTTGCAGGAGTCATGTTAAAGATATGATTGCTTCAGAATGATGCCTCATGAGTCTGTCTGTAAAGTTTGTCATTTGAATAGACTTTATTTACACATGGAAGGAAGTCACCCCCTAAACCTGCATGGAAGCCTAGTGGTAAAAACAGAAATGACACAGTAGAAATCACCGGGAATCAAAGCACAGATTAAAAACAAAAAACAAAACAAAAAATTAAACAGTGATGGGAACTTTGCTTATGCTGCTCTTTAGGGAAAAATCACAGTGTTTTTATCTTATTACTTTAAGTGTATATAATTCTTGAAGGGTCCAAAGTTCTGTGAGTAATGGGTATTTACTGACATTTCATGTTCCACAGTGGAATTTACATTGACCTAAAGCAGACAGGTCTGACTAAAGTGAATCCCCCACCATAAGTGAGTTGACATTGACTCATCTAGATCATCTCAGTGCCTTGGGCCCTGTTGACCTCAGGGAAGGAAAGGAGATTGAGATCTGGACAAAAAGGGACTCTAGTAGGTTCTCTGGGATGACATGCCTCTGGGGCTCCAACTTGAGTGTGGACTGTGGTCTCAGGAGAAGTGGTCTATGGTGTCTGCGTCCATCTCTTGAGGGCGATAACGCTAAGTCATAAAACGTCTCCCTGAATAATATGGCACATCTGTCAGCCCTAGCATCCCACACACTCGGTTTATATCTGTCTTGGGATAGTCCCTGAAAGGAAAAGACCATCCTCTTTGGATGGTGGATATTCACGCCATTTTATTTGATTCAATGTTTTGTTCTTTTGTGATATGCCTATACATACTTTTTATCCTATTGAATTGATGTTTTAAAGCATTTATTTACAGATAATGTCAGAGCAGAATATCTATGTATCTCGATGGGTTGAAAAAGAATAGCCTTAGCCATATATAACTCTTTATACTAAGGTCCCTGTCACTTTAGTGGGGAAGGGGACCAATATTATCAACTTTCAGTAATAATTTCTATTGAATGTGGCAACAATCCTTCCTAAGCATGGTAAATTCAGTGCCATAAATAGGCCGCATTTTACTAATAGTTGTGGGTATCAAAGCATGAATGAGCATAACTGTTAACAAACAAAACCAGAATCTATTGTTTGGACAATTGTGACACTTACAATGTCATAATCCAATATATACTTAAAAAAATAATTCAAGTTTTCAATCTTCTGCCATTTTATATTATGGGATTGTAGACTTTCTGGGCCTAGGATGCTTTTGGTATTCAGAATGTGTTGAGGAACCCAGGCTTAGGTGGAGATGAAGATCAAATATCCCCAAAATAATAATTAAGCTGCTCAGCGAATCCTTACAGTGAGAAAATCTAACTCTGGTCACTTTTCTTTTCTTTTTTTTTGCCACTTGAAAAACTATCTAGTCCTCTTACTGAAAACACTTTAAGATTTGGTATCAAAAGAACATTTCCATTCATTTAAAAATGGAATTCACATAAATCTTTGTGGCTTTTGTGCTATGACCCAGAATAAGTAATTAATGTGAGGTTGGATAAAGGCTGAACACCTTGTTCTTCATGTTTCCTACTATTTATGTGAAAAATCTGCTTCAACTTTATCTCTGAGTAGCCAAATAAATTTCCTTCCTACCACATGCAAGAATATTTGATTAATGAGTAACTATGATTAAATGAATTGCTATGTGTGAGATGTTTAGAATCGTGTCTGGCACACATGCAATGTAAATGCTGATAATCATACTTATTATTTTTATTTGTCAATTCAGATTTTTTTAATTAGAATATAATTGTTAAGACAATATAATTTGGCTAGGCCTCCTAGCAAAACAAAATCAATAAAAGCTGAGACACGAGGCAGAATATGGACATAAGACCTTAATCTTTCTTTGATTAATGTTTTTGACCAGTGATTTTGAATTTTAACAAGTATTGACATGTTTTATATATTCATATATTTATAAGAGGGATGATTTTTTAACTAAAGAAAATTGTGTGTCACTCAGAGAATTAATTTTAAAATAATTTTATTTAATGTTTTGATTAATGAAGCTGTAAGCTGTGACTTGGTGACATACTGAGTTTCACTTACAGCTATAAAACTCATTTGTGGGCGAGTTTATATGGGTGCATATGGGTGTAATTATCTGTCCAGCTTCTATGTGCGTGAATCTAGAATGCCCTATGGGCAAGCTTGAGTTCTTCTTTTGTGTTTCTCAAATTCTGACCACTGCTCACATCTATGAGATTCTCTGTGCCAAAAAAATAAATAAAAGAGACACAATTTTTTCCTTAGATTTTTAGTTATTAAAAGGCATGTTCACAGGGTGCCTGGCTGGCTCAGTTGGTAGAGCATGTGACTCTTGATCTCAGGGTTATAAGTTCGAGCCCCATGTCGGGTGTGGAAATTACTTAAAAATAAAATCTTAAAAAAAAAAAATAAAGGCGTATTCTCCAGAGGCCTTTTAGAGAGAGACACACACACACACACACACACAATGACACACGCATACACATATATATATATATGAAAATATCACATATTGATCCATTTAATCTTATTTTGTGGTTACTTAAAAAGAACTTTTGGGACTAATTTTAGTTATGCTGAATGAAACAAAAAATAGATTTTATACTTCTTCATAATGGAAATAGTTTCTTAAATATATTTGGGTTTTAGCATGCTGTTAATTAATTACCCAAGATATGTAGTAATACCTCTGAAAATAATGATATAATTGTTTGTTTAATTAGATAAAAGTACCATGAATAAACATGTCTAATTTTTAGATTTACCTACAATGGCATTCATGCTAAAATAGTTCAGAATCTACCATGTAATAAAATGATAATTGGGGAATATATAGTTAGATGTGCAATTGCTTTTAAATCGAGTTAATTAATAAATAAAAATTGAATTTATTTATTTTTCTTTTCAATAGTAATGTCTTTGGTTTCATGTACAAATCATATCTAAAATCTTGGTTATAATCTTACTAAATATAGTAGACCATATTTTTCTATAATTGACCATTTAAGATAGCTTTAAAAATTTAAATGGTTATCTAAAACAAATCAATTAGCAAAATTTTTGCTTGCTTTTATGTTATTAAATTATCTTAATGACAGTGGAAAGGTCAGCATTTATCAAACACTTGAACTATCATAACATATTTAAGAAATATTTCACAGAACAATTATGCTTTGAATTAGTTACAACTGATTATTGCTTTTCTTAATAGCTTCCATATTTAAGAAATGCTGCATTTATTTAATGAATAAACTCTATGTTTTAATTATAGAGGAATGTAGGTATATTTGATTTCAGGCAACTTCAGCCTAGTTAAAAACTACAATAGGCTATTTCACTGTGGCCATTTCAGCAAAGCTAAACAGACACACACACACACACACACACACACAGAATTCATCAGGCCATTACATTGTCAACGTGTGTGTGTATGTGTGTGTCTTTGTGTATGTCACACCCTCTAAATTCAGGTGCCCTCAAGCTGTGCCATATAATTCCAGCCTCAATTAAACTTTCCAAGGTCAGCAGTGCTGTACCAGGTCAGACATAAATAAGGCAGAGGAGAGTCCTAGGATACAGGAAAGCCATATTTATTCTTTATCCACAGTTCATGGCTATCAAATGAAGCCTAACAGAAAGGAAAGACAGGAAAAAGGAGGACTCTCAAAAGGTACTTTACACCTAAGTGTAACCTTTGTTGAAAAAAAAAAATCAGTATATGAATAATTCAAGACACAGTGAATGAGTGGTGGTTCTGAGTGTGTGTGTGTGTGTGTCTTTATTTCTTTTCTCTCCTTTCCTCTAAGAATACAATTTTAACCAGAGCCCAGTGGAGAATATGCTGGTATAATTGCAAATCATTAGCCCAGAAATCAAGAGACCCAATTTCCAATTTTCTTTGTACCACTAGCCAGTAGGATAATTTTAGATACATATTTTATCACCTTCAGTTTTCTCTTCCATGAAATGAGAAGTTTAAAGTAGGTAAGTCCATTGAATATTCAAGTTCTAAAATTGATGTTAGGCTGAATTCTACTCAAAGAGTGTTAGTAAACAAAGATCCAATAAACTAAGTGAAGACACAGACCTGACTGAGAAAATATATTTGTTCATATGTAATGTACAGGGATTAGTTTTTCAAGTATATAAAGAACTCCTATTAAGAAAAAGAAGAAAGGGGCGCCTGGGTGGCTCAGTTGGTTAAGCGACTGCCTTCAGCTCAGGTCATGATCCTGGAGTCCCGGGATCGAGTCCCGCATCAGGCTCCCTGCTCGGCAGGGAGTCTGCTTCTCCCTCTGACCCTCCCCCCTCTCATGTGCTCTCTCTCATTCTCTCTCTCTCAAATAAATAAATAAAATCTTTAAAAAAAAAAAAAAAAAGAAAAAGAAGAGAAAAGAAAAACAAATTTCCAAAAAATGTACAAAGAAAATGAACAGTTTGCCCAATAAACACTTGAAAGATGTTCAATTTCCTTAATAATTTGAGAACTATAAAATAAACAATGTTACACCATTTTAAACCCCCTAGTCTGCAAAATTAATGTCCAACCATGTTAAGAGGTGAGCTTCCCCAGTTGCACACAAGGTTTATCAGGGCACTGCAGAAAAACCACAAGTGCTCCCCAGGCTACTAACATATTTGGAGGAACCCACAACAAAATCTGTGGAGCAGTGTGTGCCCGCCTAGCTTGAAGTAGCTCACAGTTTCAGCTTTGGATTGTGGTATGTTCCCTTTAATGATGTCAGATCTTTGCAAAGTTACGTTTTCAGAATTTGCTAGAAGAAAAAGAAAAAACTCTGGGACCTACGGGCAATTGGGGCATCATTAGGAAGAAATCTAGGTTGCTGTTCTCTACTAGCACCTAGCACAGTACCCTCTCAGTTGGGAAGGAGTGGAGTTTGACTTTGATTTAAGAAAGAGCCAATGGACTCATTAGTAAGGAGCCTGTGGAAGCACCTGACTTCTGTCATTTCTTATGAGCTAAGTATTAAACCCAAAATGAAGTAAGCAAGTTAAAGAGGAAATAAAAGAGAGGGAACAAAGAGAGGAAAATGGGAGGCTTCTGGGTGGATGGCCCAGTTCCTAATTCCACAGCTCTCAACTCAGATTTCTGTTGGAAGTTAGATGGCCAGATTGAGCAAAACAACAGCCACAATAACAACAATGAAAAGAGGATGGGACAATTTTTATGCCCAAAACTTGCGTGTCGTTTCTCTGAAATGCAAATTAGCTGGGTGTCCTGCATTTTATTTGGCAATCCTACATGGAAATGATCAACAAACTATAAAGAAAGCAGATATCGGGCGCCTGGGTGGCTCAGATGGTTAAACGTCTGCCTTCGGCTCAGGTCATGATCCCGGAGTCCTGGGATCGAGTCCCACATCGGGCTCCCCGCTCTGCAGGAAGTCTGCTTCTCCCTCTGCCTCTCTCTCTCTCTCTCATGAATAAATAAATAAAATCTTAAAAACAAAAAAAAAGAAAGAAAGCAGATAGCAAGTACTCCAAGTCAGGGATCAGATATGCCCATAACAGGACTTTTGAAGAATTTCTGTAGGTGAAGGGCACAGGATACCAGGAGAAGCACTTAGGAGAGTCAGAGCTGAATCCCACCATCTCTCCCATGGGAAAGCAAGATACTTACAGATGAAATGCTGCATCCTTGTGGGAAAACAAGGAAACGAGATTTCTGGACTCAGGTGAATGTAGTTTGTGAGGCAGAGGACAATGAGAAGCAGACACCTGAGAACTGAAAAACAGTGAGTAACTCAAGAAAACAAACAAACAAACAAAAAAAAACCCCTTTATTTATAAAAGGGTAATGCAAATGCAAGAAAGTTATTGACCTGATGGATTCAGCAGACCTGAAGGAGGAGACTTGAGACATAGCTCTGCTGACCCAGAAGTGAATCAAAATAAAGCTGACCACAATGAGATATTTGAGATATTAAATGGTTTGGACTGAACAAACACCTATGTGGGAAAACATAAAAAACATAAGTATAATCGTGTAAAAGTAGTGACTTATTAATTATAATTTGGGTGGGCTCTCAGATTATGCAACTAATTGGGGAGAGAGATGGGAAAAAAGCTGTAAAAGCATGCTAAATTTCTAAATATGTACTCTATCAATCTTGACATGCATAATTGGAGAAAAATAGATTCAAATGGATATTGGGTAATCATAATGGCCAGCACAAAAAAAAAAGAAAAAGAAAAAGAAAAAGGACACAACCCTGAACGACTAATTGTGGGAACATAAAAAAGTGAAGAGAAAAGAAATAAGATCAGAAAGTGTAATAGATTATGATAAGAACAAAGGGAGTTTGACAAATATGACTGCCTTAATCTTTCTCATTAAATGACAAATACTTTATATTTCCAGTCAAAGAACAATATTGAATTTTATGCTATTATATAAGGAATATTGCTAAAATTAAAGAAAGGAACTAAAAATAAAGGAAGTCCAAATTATCAAATAGGAAAGAGGGACCTGTGAAGGGGGTTTTCTACCTTCCAGTATTAAAGATAAAATATTTGGGAGGGAGTGAGTTATGTGCATAGGACTTAGAGGTGGATTTTAATGGCATGAGGCTAGGTCTACAAGGCATGTTGTTAACTTCTTTGAGGGAAACACGAGGAAGAAAAATGATGCTTGATATAAATTCCTTTTTTTTATTTTTTAATATATTTTTTAAAAGATTTTATTTATTTATTTGAGACAGAGAGAATGAGAGAGAGAGAGCACATGAGAGGGGGGAGGGTCAGAGGGAGAAGCAAGCTCCTTGCTGAGCAGGAAGCCCGATGCGGAACTCAATCCAGGGACTCCAGGATCATGACCTGAGCCGAAGGCAGTCGCTTAACCAACTGAGCCACCCAGGCGCCCGATATAAATTCCTTTTAAATAGGTTTGGTTGTGATTGAGAAAAATCAAAAAATGTACCAGCAAACTCTTGGTTTTGGCTCAGGTCACAATCTCATGGGTTGTGGGCTAGAGCCCCGCATCAGGCTCCTCGCTCAGCCCCGAGTCTTCTTGAAACCTTCTCTCCCTCTGTCCCTCCCCCTACCCATACTCTCTCTCTGTCTCTCTCTCAAAATAAATAAATAAATCTTTAGAAAACAAACACACATTTGTGAAATACAGTTGAAGTCTATACAAGAAAATTAAAGTAGTGTTTGCTGGAGTCAGGATTACATGTTTTCCCTCTGTTGTAAGATTTTTTAATTTATCAAAATTTATCAAAATCCATATTTTTAAATGTAGCTATAAAGAAGACAGATGAAATTTTATTTTATTTTATTTTATTTTATTTTATTTATTTATTTTTAAAGATTTTATTTATTTGACAGAGAGAGACATAGCGAGAGAGGAAACACAAGCAGGGGGAGTGGGAGAAGCAGGCTTCCCGTGGAGCAGGGAGCCCGATGCAGGGCTGATCCCAGGACCCTGGGATCATGACCTGAGCCGAAGGCAGACGCTTAACGACTGAGCCACCCAGGCGCCCCGACAGATGAAATTTTAAAGGATATACATCATTATTCAATAAAAGTTGCTAATCACCTACTACACCTACCATATTATATAATATATAAATGCCTACTTTAGTATATAGTATATAATGTATAGTATGCTAGTCTACATTACTGTATAATTTGGACCGCTTGATAAACAGTCCAGAAAATAAGCCAATTTAATGAGATGCATATAAAGAATTAGGAAGAGTATCTTGTATCTACAGAGAGCTCAATCATATGAGTAGAATGGTTTGCTCCATACTGTTGGGTCATACTTTTGCAAACATTTCTTGAGACTGTTGATAATCACAGTTAAGAACACAGTTGTGGCTGGAGCCCAACAAGCTAAGTTTCAGGAGAAATTGGCTAAATAGTCCCAGACCACCCATCATATAAAGGGGATTGGTTGTTAATTTTGTTCCTTGTTTTGTCTCTCTATCAGAGCTTCAGTTGATGATCTGTAACCTGAAAATAACAATGTCTATTTCACAGGTTTCTTTTTACATTTATGCCAGAAATCATTAACAAAACCTTTTAGCTCCTGATAGGCTCTTGATAAATGTTAATTTTACCTTGACCATACAAACATACCTTCCAAGAGGAAATTTTTCTTTAAAATACAGTTTCCTTGGTTTATTTTTCACTTGCTGGTACATTTTTTGATTTTCTCAATCACAGCCAAATCAAGCCTATTTAAAAGGAATTTATATCAAGCAACTTTTTCTTCCTCTTGTTTCCTCTCAAAGAAGTTAGCAACATGCCTTGTAGACCTAGCCTAATGCCATTAAAATCCACCTCTAAGTCCCATTCACATAACTCACTCCCTCCTAAATATTTCATCTTTAATATTGGAAGGTAGCATGACAGAGCAAACCCCCTTCACTGGTCCCTGTTTCCGATTTGATAATTTACAATGATCTCAAAGCTAGTAAAGACATCAGGTTAGGGACAGAAACCTAGCACTTCCAGAAGTCCAAGTTAGGTTAGTCACAGCATTTACTGAGCTATTAATTAACTGACGAAGAAAAGAAAAAGGCGTGTTTTGCATTTTGTTTTGGCAGGTAGTTCCAGTCTGTTTGAATTTCCTAACTGATCCTTTATGCAGAGCTTGATTACGTCTGTAAGAGAACTCAGGTATGTCAAAGCTCCTTTTCCAAAAGCTAACCTGGGACTCTGCAAAACAGAAGCGTCTCAAATTCTCTCTGGCAAATCCATTTGGAGCATGAAAATTGACACAAAGTTCACAAGAATTCTTACATTACGTGCACAGAAGCACAGAGATGAAAGCAGGAAAAGGGGTATGTTCCAATTATGGTTAAGATGATATTAGTAACAATTAGGGGTTTGCAGTTGATAGAATTCTTTCACATAATTTATTATATTTCCTCAGTGAACTCAGGAATAAGGTGGCTAAAACCTTATTATGGATATTCCATTGCCAGATATTCTGCTGGGCACTTTACATGCATTCACCCTATTTCAAACCTTGGTGTCAGAGTGTTAGCCTTTCCAGTCAGGAGACTAATGTCTAGGGAGGAAAGGTGGGTGGGCAAAGCCACAGAACCACAGAGTGGCTGAACTTGGACTCAAACTTAGAGTCATGAGGTAGGGACAGCATTATTATTTTAGCATCTAGCACTGAAATTCTCCAAGGGAGAGAAGTGTAGTAAGATGACATTTGGCTAAATATTTGATGAAATAGTTCTGTATCACACCAGAGAAGAATTTGAACTTCTTGAGGTCAGGGGTGGATGGGATGGTTGATAGCACTGTAAGGGAGAAGAGAGAAGAAATAAGGTAAACCTGAAAAACTGTAATGGACACTGGAAAGAAAATCTTATACTGGGGTGGAGGTGGTAAGAATAGAGAACATTGCTTAGAAAGCTTATGGGAACTTGGGATGGTGGCTTATCATCCTAAAACCATGACAATGTGAAATGAGTTCTTACTATGATTTAATTTGACAGTGAAAGAAACTAAGTCACACAAAGAACATTCTTAAGACCATGAAGCCAGTCAAGTGTTCCCACCAGGATCTGAACCCATGGAGTCTGAGTCCAGAGTCCCCTTGGTAAACAGTTACAAGATGGAACCTCTCCAAAATGGTGGCATTCTTGTTGCTTTTAAGAATTTAAGGAATTGTAGTGCATAAATGAACAATCTTTGACCCGCTAATAAGGAGAAATCATAGGTCTCTGTCAAAAAGGTTGTTTTCCCTGTGGCTAGGTAGCTGTGGATAACATTAAGGACCTTTGGTTTGGAATTAAACTACAACAAACAAGAAATGATTCTATGAGAAAAATTTTCATAAAAATACGTTGAAAAAAATTATACCATGTGGGAAAATTACCTAGTTGACATATTTTTTTTTTACCATAAAATCTCCAGAAAAATTTATTAGTGGAATTACATCTAAGCGGCTGACTGCATACACTGACCAGACTGGACAAAGTAGAAGTGAGATGGAGGTATGAGGTAGAATATGATTAGGTAGAATCCTTTGTTCTTGGGATCTTGGCATTCAAAGGCACCCAGGCATCCGGGGAGAAGGAGTAGAGATTGAAGACCAAATCTGTTTTAGAGAACTAGCTTGTTATTTATTGTGAGAAGAATACCTCATAACAGCATTGGGGGTCAACATTAATACATTCATTGGAGGTTGTAATTACTGAGAATGGACATTAGACACTTTGGAAAATAAACAGTGTCCTGAAGAAAGGCAGAATGGAGCTATGAATAATCAACATAAGGCAAGACATAGCACTTTTAGTAGAGTGGGAAACACCTGAGTATTTAATTTCCTTCACATGTTTCCTTGCTGACTGTTTCTTGTGGCTCTAGCCCAGAGCTTTATGCCATCATAGAATCTTCATGCCCACTCTAATCACAGCTTAAAACCATTTGTCCATGTTCTATTCCAAACAGAAGAAACAACTAGAAATACTCACTCTTCGATAATTCTGTCCGTTCTTTAAGAACCTTATAAACCTACCTCTCAGTTTTTGGTTTTCTTTTCTGAAGAACAAATGATCTCATCTCTTTTTATTTTTCCTTAGAGGTCCCATTTTACCACCCTTTAATCATTTTTATTGTTTCCATCTGTACCTACTTTAGTTTTTCCTATCCCTTTTCAAATGTGTATCTGCAAATTAGGTACAGCCTAGCAAAATTGGAACAGGTCTAAAATTCCTATTGATTGATCTATTATTGGAGTAACTACCTCGCTTTAGATAAGGCAACATATAGAAAATGATGGAAAGAACATGGGGGGAAAAAGAGGAGAAAATGTAGTTGCTACCATATAAGGATATTTACAGATCTGGAAAGTAATTCTAAGTAGTGGAACTTGCCCTAAAGAGAAATGAGAAAATACAAAACAATACAAGAAAATGGCTGTCATGGAAGTTAAATAAAAAATGAAGAAAACAAAAATTATATCTATAAAATGATTACAACAGCAAATGCATGCCTGCATATAAATGGGCAAGCACAGAAAAGAACATACCCAGGAAACTTTTTTCTTAGAGTAACATAACTTTCTGCATTCTTTTTAAATTTTAATTTTCCTGATTTTAGTAGTGCTGTGTGTGCAATAACTAAAACGTAATTTTAGAAGAACTATCTGGAGAATAAGAAAGGAAACCTACCACCCCTAACAATGTAATAATACTTAAGAATAGTAAAAACAAACCAACAAAAAACAAACAAAAACCTCAAAGCACATAGAGATCTGTACTATTTTTTTAAAGATTTATTTATTTATTTATTTATTTATTTATTTATTTATTTATTTATTTATTTATTTATTTGAGAGAGAGCATGAGAGGAGGGAGGGTCAGAGGGAGAAGCAGACTCCCTGCCGAGCAGGGAGCCCAATGCGGGACTCGATCCCGGGACTCCAGGATCATGACCTGAGCCAAAGGCAGTCGCCCAACCAACTGCACCCAGGTGCCCCGAGATCTGTACTATTTTAATGCATTTACTAAATCCTATAGACATCATATACTTTGCTATTCATGCTTGCAATGGATAAAGGGTGGGGGGAAGGATAGAAATGATCTAATTTGTACCCTGGAATCCCTTGCCCTATCCCTCAAATTGGAATGACAATAAAAAAGTAAAAGGACAAATTAAAAAGCAAATAAAGAAAGACAAGGCTCAGAATTTTAGGTGTGGAAGTGCCCTTATGCATCATCTAGCCTAATACCGTAATTTCATAGGTGACAAACTAATGACCAAAGAGTAGGACTGAATTTTTATGGTAATATATATTAAAGAAACACAGAATACAGGTATGCTCTGTTCCAAGCTACCTCTAGATACGTGTAAGCCATACTCTATTAAAGACTGCATATGATTCAAAAGTAATAGAATCCCATCATCAGAGTGTTAGGACTTTGTGATTTTTCTGTTGGTTGAGACAATATTTCCTATTAGTTGATGTCTTCCACAAGTGAGGCCAATGAGGGGAATTATAAGTGCTTGGCCTTGTCTTGGCTCACAAGAGAAAAAAGGCAGGGGGATGTCATAAATCCATATAAATCATGATTCAATGAAATTCTATAGAATTTTATGCCTGAGATGGAATTTTGTTAGTTTTTCATATATATAAGTATACCTACCACAATCTCCTTGTATGTATACATACATATATAAATACATATATTCACATACATATATATCATATATATCATACATACATTACAGACATACATAGTCTTACCTGGTTAATTTGAATCACCTGTGTTTTCATTTAATACTTAGTTCATAGCTCAAAATTCTGCTTGAAACATTAGTGCTCTGTGACTCTTTTTCCATCACGGATCTGTAGAATAGTTTTTCACCTCCACTTTTGATATTCACCTTATCATTTTTCTGCCCTGATCTGAATTGATAATACCAGCCCATCATTTCCATCAACAAAATAACTATCCTGTGGAAGATAGAGAAAATGTCTGAAGTCTCGAATATGGCAAAAGTTATTTTCCATACATCTTATAGACAATAATGTGGAAGTCCGAAACAAAGCTACATGAGTAAGGGTTTTCAATCTCTTTCTTTCCACCATATTCCAGGAGAGTTGTTTTCTGTTTGTTTGTTTGTTTTGGTGTGTGTGCGTGTGTGTGCATGTGCGTGATTGGAGACCTATTCTCAAGGATCTTAGGTTTAGGGAACAGTCTTTGCAAGTCTGAACTTAGGATAATGTCATCAGGTAGCTTCCAATTTAGTAACTGCACTGGCCTTTTTAATTGGATTGAATGTTGGCCAGTGATACTCTCTTTGACATCGGAACTGGAAGAAATTTATATTCAGCAGTAACTATAGTAGCATGATCAGATATAGGGATTGTTGAAATGACAGGTGCCTCAGAATTAGTCAAATTTTCACACAAGTCAAGGAATCTATCAAATCAAGTAGTCTATCAGTAAGTTATTGGACAAAATGGTAGATTATTGGGGAATTTTGCAAAAATGTTGTTAGAGGGAGTTAAAGCGTGCTAAGACACTTGTACTTCTTGGCTGAAGTAACAGAAAATATGTCTGCAGTGGCTTACAAATTAGGGATTTTTTTCTCTTGCATGAATAATGCAAATGGATTAGCCTTTCAATGATTCCAGTACTGAGGTCATTGCTATTCCCCTGATCTGTGCTGATGATGGCCAGAATTGTAGCTATCATGTCTAGATTATGGCAGGAAAGAGGAGTGAGAAGTGGTGGTCCTTATACTCAGCAAGCAATGGTTTTCTGGGCATAGAGTGCATTTCTGCTACACTTCATTGGCTAATGCTGCGCATTGTGGCCATCTGAAACTGAAAGTGACCAGGGAGAATGGGGTTCAGAATCAGGGTTTGGTCAGCCCACAGTGTCTGCTACAACATCATATGGGGAGATTTGCTAGAAATAAGGGAGCTGCCTATTTAGTTACTATAAAGAGAACCTTCAGCTCATTAGTTTCTGAAGAGGTGCTGGCTTAGAACATTGATTTAATTTGGAGAGATTCCACCAATGAGATGGGACTGTGTCTCAGGTTGTCCACATGGATGTGCATATCAAATTACCGGGGGAACAAGTGCTTTTTTTTCTTAAAGATTTTATTTATTTATTTGTCAGAGAGAGAGAGACAGAGCATGAGCAGGGGGAGTGGCAGGCAGAGGGAGAAGCAGGCTCCCTGCTGAGCAAGAAGCCTGATGTCGGACTCCATCTCAGGACCCTGGGATCATGACCTGACCTGAAGGTAAATGCTTAACTGACTGAGCCACGCAGGCATCCCAACAAATTCATTTTTAAATTGCTCTTGGAATTGTCTTTTTTTCCAAATTAATTTCTGTAATGGGTTTATTTTCCATAGTGTTGTTTCTATCATTTGCTTGTATGTTTTAGTTCATTTTTTTGAAATCAGTGCTTGTTTCAAGGTCTATTTGGTTAGCACTCCATGTGGCATCACATTTATATTATTTTTAAAAAGACATTTCCATTTCAAATCTTTAACCAATTCTGTTAATCTGGTTAAGTTGTTGACACATTTTGATTGCCATTTATATTAGCAGAAATAGTTATAGATGGAACAATTTTAAATATGATTTTACAAACTTAGGGTTAGTTCTACAGTGATATTACCTTTTCATCTCTATATGGCTTGAGCAGATACCACAAAAGAGTTCCCTCTTTTATATTCAATTTCACTCCTCTATTCTGAGAATAAGAGGCTGGAGCACATCGGGAAGTTTCTCTGTCAGATGATGGAGAGAGTAAGGTAACATTAAATATGTGATAATTCAGCAGAAATCTGGCACTGGGTAATCCAAGGAAATCCGAAGGTGAAGAAATATGCAGGGTTTGAAAGTCTACAATTGGGAGATATGTGGAAAAGTGTACATACAGGGCACTGAAATCTAAAAGCCTGGCAAAAATGGCTGTTCTAGTTGCAGTTTTATGAGACTTCCATTCCAAGAGTCCTACAAAGGGAAATGCAAGGATCCAAGCTGAGAAATGCTGTAGAAAAAAAGCAGAATATCAGGAGAGGAAATGAAGCCAATGATCTGCTCTTTGTAAGGTAGAAGCCATGCGGTATAATGCCCCAGTTCTTTTTAGGAGAAAGAAAGTGTTGTATGATGTGCCTTTTTCTTTTTTTCCCCAGTTTTATTCAGTAATAATTGACGTAGATCACTGTATCAGTTTAAGGGATACAACATGCTGGTTTGATTTACATATATTGTTAAATAATTGCCACAATAAGTTCAGCTAACATCCAGCATCTCGTACACATACAACAAAAATAAAAGAAAGAGAACAAAAAGGGAAAAGAAAATTCTCCTTGTGATGAAACTCATAGGATTTACTCTCTTAACAACTTCCCTATATATCATAGAGCAGTGGAGTGATAGTCATTATATTGTACATTATACCCCTAGTACTTATTTATATTCTAACTGGAAGTTTATACCTTTTGACCTTCTTCCAATTCCTTCTTCCCTCTTCCTCTCAGTAGGGTAATCACAAGTCTGATCTCTTTTTCTGAGTTTTTTTTTTTTAACATATAAGTGAGATCATATAGTATTTGTCTTACTCTGTCTGACTTATTTTACTTACAATAATGCCCTCAAGGTCCACCCATGTTGTCACATCAATAAGTGAATGGATAAAGGAATTGTGGTACATACATATGCAGTGGAATGTTATTCAGCTGTAAAAAAGAGGAAATCTTACCATCTGCCACAACATGAATGGACCTTGATGTTTCTTTTAAGGTAAAGATATGGAGGTATAATGGCAAGAATGTGGACTTTGGATTTTGTTTCAGGTCCCTGGATACATTATTATTATTATTATTAGAGAGAGAGTGCACACACATGAGTGGGGGAGGGGGAGAGAGAGAGGGAGAGAGAGAATCTTAAGCAGGCTCCATGCCCAGGGCAGTTCCCAATGGGGGGCTGATCTCACAACCCTGAGATCATGAACTGACCCGAAATCAGGAGTCATATGCTTAACTGACAGCCGCCCAGCCCCCCTCCCCAGTACATTATTTAATAATTGTGTCAAGTTACTGGGCTTCAGTGTTGGGTCCAAGAGTCCTATGGATTTGATAAATGCATCACAAGTTTTGGTCAAAGTTAAGAAGAAAATAAAACACATTTCAAAAGGACACTTCAGTACTAAGCTTCTCTCTCTCTCTATTTGAGTACAGTTGACAGACAATGTTACATTAATTTCAGGTGTACAACTAAGTGTCTTTTCTTACCAGTCCCTTTATTTCCAATTTTTTGTAAGTTCTAAAATGTATCTACTGATAAATTCTACTGTATCAGTAAGTTTATTGAGGTCAAATCTCCAACACACCTCAACTCTGAAATTGACCCGATAACAGGTGGCTCAGTCAGTTAAGTGGCCAACTCTTGATTTTGGCTCAGGTCATGCTCTCAGGGTCCTGGGATCGAGCCCTGCGTGGGGCTCTGTGCTCAGCAGGGAGTCTGCTTGAAGTCCTTTCTCCCTCTCCCTTTGCCCTCCTGCCACTCATGCACTTTCTCTCTCTCCAAAATAAATAAATAAATCTTTAAGATATATTAATAAATAAAATTGATCTGATAATGAATCTGCACAGCTGTTCAGCTCCCTAAATTCATCCCAACTATAGATGTGCTTATTCTCAGAATTTGCCCTATTAAAGGAAGTCGAGTGGTTTCTGGTCAGAGTAGGTGGACAAGCAGGGAGAAGAGGAAGGAAGAAAGTTCTTTTTTTTTTTTTTTAATTTATTTATTTTTAGTCTAAACATTAGTACAAATGTTAACAAATCAAGGTCAACTTCCAACTATTTTTATGTAGTTTTTCTTACTCTATCTCTGTCTGTCGACCTACCTGTGATCACAGCCAACATTATGCTGCAGTAACAATCTCAAGATATCAGTAAGTTCACGTAACAAATCTCTAGGCGGTTTCCCTCCACATGCTGCTGGTTCAGCCATCCAGGCTACTTTGTGGCACCTGAGCATCATCCCTGGCTTCACAATCACTGAAGCAGCAAATGAAGGGTTCAGCATCAAGAATCAGAAAATGTTGGGGTGCCTGGGTGGCTCAGTCGTTAAGCGTCTGCCTTCAGCTCAGGTCATGATCCCAGGGTCCTAGGATTGAGCCCTGCATCCAGCTCCCTGCTCAGCGGGGAGCCTGCTTCTCCCTCTCCCACTCCCCCTGCTTGTGTTCTCTCTCGCGCTGTGTCTCTCTCTGTCAAATAAATAAAATCTTAAAAAAAAAAAAAAAAGAATCAGAAAATGTCATGGCTGCAAAGGGGCTCATGTTGGTTTCACTTGTATTTCATTGGCCGGGAGTAGTCACAGAGCCTGGCCTAACCTCTAGTGATCAGGAACGTACAATTCCCCTACAGCTTTGGAGAACTGAGTGGTGGCCAGCAACAGTGAATTTTACCATGGAGAGTGGTAAACACTCAAGTAATTAAAAAATAATATCACTTTGGCCTTAAAGTCATTTGATGACAGAGTTTTCACAGTTGTGAGAACAAAATTCATTAGTTCTATGAGGGCCGTTACTGTTTCCCTACCCACCTGTCTGGCGCGGACCGTTTACGGGAGGGGCACCCTGCTCATTGCTTTATGGAAATTATCTCTCTTAATTCTCACTACGACACCAGGAGGCAGGCATTTCTGTCTCCATCTTACAGAAGAGGAAGCTGAGACTGGGAAGGTTAAGAAACATGTTTCTGGTCACACATCTGATATGATACAAAGTTGGAATTTGAATAGAGTTCAACATAATTGCCAAGTCTCAATATGGCCCTGGGCATGAAGAGAAGAATTACCCAGATTCTGGAAATCTTGTGATTTAGGACTCATAGTGTAAGAAAAGGTTGAGTTCTGATCAAAAGCTATCAAACATTTCTGAAAGTATATTTCTTTAAAAATTAAAAAAAAAAAACTATCCATAAAACAGCAATTTCTCAAATTATTTGGGAGGACACTAATTTACTCTACTATCTAAAATGTTATCTATCTCCTCCTAAGACATATTCATAAACAATTGCACCCAAAATATAACAATACTGACCTCAAATATGATTATCTTGTTTACTCTGATTTTTCATGCAAAAAAATTGGTGGACACAATAAAACAAATGTTATGCAAACAAAACAATTTTTGTAAAAGATTTTATTTATTTATTTATTTATTTATTTATTTATTTATTTATTTATTTATTTATTTATTTATTTATTTGACAGAGAGAGAGAGAAAGCACAAGAAGGGGGAGCAGGAGAGGGAGAAGCAGACTCCTCGCTGAGCAGGTTGCCTGATGCAGGCTCGATCCCAGGACCCTGGGATCATGACCTGAGCTGAAGGAAGACGTTTAACCAACTGAGCCACTCAGGTGCCCCAAACAAAATAAATGGTAAGCTAAAAGTTAAAATCATTGAGTAGACTGCTGGTGTTTGGCTGCCAATAATGGGTTGAAATGTTGGCCTGATTTGGACATGATAAACTGACTGATATTTTTAAAAATTTTGTCCATGTGGATGGCAACAACCACCAAAAATCATGACCACAACATTGACAATAGCAGCAAAGAGAGGCATTGCACTGCTTACTTTGCCTTAGGAAGGTAGGCTGATTTCAAGGGACAGGATTCTTTGAATAAATAAAGTTTGAATGAATCAGTGATGCCAAAATGAATCACTGAATTTATTTTTGGTCAATTATATATTGTTATACCCTTTGGATAATTATCATAAAACCTCTTTATGTTGATATCTGAATAAATGTCAATTTCAAGTGGATTCTTCAGATTTCTCTGGTCAGAGGTATTGAATAGATCCCAGCATTGTGCCTGGCACATAGTAGGAGCTCAATAAAAACTGGACAAATAAACAGAAGGCATTAAACTCCTTTCTGCCTAGCAGAAATTGATGGCCCATGCAAGGTGACATTGTTTCCTTCCCCTCCTATAGTGGCGACTTGCCTACTGAGCCTTTGCAAGATATATTTTACAAATAAATACTTAACCGTATTGAAGTTATTTATGCCCTTTTGAGTTTTCAAAAGGGGCTCCAGAATAAGAATGGTTCTTTGGAGTCATCGGAATACTTGGGACAGATGGAGACCTACAGCTTCTATTAAGAGATACCAGCTACTTCATTTTGTTGAGCTCTGAAAAGAAATAGCTTAGCTGCCAAATTCTCCATGTTTGGTTCAAAATATTAGAAGAAATGTCCTCGGTTCAAAGGTGATAGACCCTACTTGAAAAATGTGCTACTTGAATGTTTTTGTATTCCAAGTCACACAAAGTTCAGCCATACACCATGTTCATGGCTTCCTGGTCCCAGGGTGGCAAAATTAAAAACAATTTTGTGAGCTGCTTCGGAAAAAGGCTTTTATATTAAAGAAAATCTAAGAAAATTCCTTCTCTCTTTCTCTCCCTCCATCTTGTGCTTGAGTTCCCTCTCTCTCTCTGTCTCACACACACATCAACATACATTTACACACAAAAGTTCACATCCTTCAATGTCTTTTCAGGAAGAACAGACACTGACTTTAAAATTACATTGTTAAAAATAAAAACTTGACACAAAATAACCTGTGATTGTTTTCCTCCCACTGAAAGAAAATAAAACTAAGGATATATAAACTTCAGCAAACTCATTTTTTGGCATCAAGAGCTTATATAAATCAATAATCTTCTAAATATATATTATATATAACATATTTAACATAATAACAATCTATAATCTTTGTGACCAGGCTTGTTTTAATTCTAGTCAATGGAATTAGCTGGAAAATAAGGATAGTGGGCTATAGTTTGGTGTCAGAAAGTAACTTTCTATGCCACAAACAGTTTATTGGGAGTAAACAGTCTTCTATTAATGTGATTTAAGATGAAAAAGAATATTTAGAATAAAATCCTCAAAATATTACAAAGGAAGGGTCTTCTTTTTTCTTTTTTCTCTTTCGTTTTTTAATTTGTTCACTGTGATGTGTGTCATTGCTTAAAATCCTGGCTCCAAATATCATCTTTCAAAATATAGTTTGTTAAAGTTACTTGCATTTAACAGTTCTATTAGAAAACTCTATTTTCAACTTCATGAAACTTGCAAAGCTACAGCCTTCTTCCCAGCTCATGTCACTACCTTCCTACCTGGAGTGTGCATTCACAGAGGTCTGGTGATGGATCCAAATGCATCAGAAATATGAATTGATAGGGATTTCGGTGGAATGGAAGAGGTTCTTGTTAACATTCTCCCAGATATAGAAGAAGTGAAACAGGATTTTTAAAAATAGAGGTCTCTTTTTTTTCTTTTTTAGTTGAGTTGTTTTTTAATCCCACTTAAGTGGATTCCTTGTTTTGTTATTAAAGAATCTTTGGAAGAAAGTTTTCAATCCAAAGGTTTAAAAAAATTTTTAATTGAACATGTCCTTGTCCTGGAGTAATAGAGTCTAATAATGACTGACCATGATATGAATGCTTCAGGAGAATAATGAGGGTTTTTTTTTTCATGTGTGATTACTGGTATTTTTTATTGTAGTCTCTTCATAATAGATTGTCCTTTATACATGCTTACTTTTAGTTTGACTTTTCTGATAGTGTTTGAAAAAAATAATCTCTTATACTACAAAATACCTATTTTGGAGCAAATGAGAGCACATGCTTTGGTATTTCTTCTTCTCCCAGGTGTGATAGTTTATTGTACAGCAATAGAATATGAAAATGAGTTTATTAAGTTTACTTAGAAATGATTCAAAGATATCTGTGTGAGCTCCTTGAGCTATGTCAACATTTTCTTGAAAGATACCCGAGATTATTTGATGTTTACTTTTTTAAGTATAGTATTTGTAAGTTAAAGTGCACAGGAACATTTTATTACATTTTAAATGTAATTCCTGATCCCCAGATGCTGTCCATATAAATCTGAACAAACCCAAGACATCACTATCTATATTAGATCAACAAATCCTCTCAGTACCTGGGCTAGTGTTAAGAATAAGCAGCAAAAGTGAAATTCCTTGGTAATAAAACTTCTGTTTCTTGACAAGTGTGATGTAAGGACTTTTTTTTTTTTTTTTTGCTATGCTGCCTACACCTTTCAAAGTAGGTTACACTGCACAGTACGATTATGTCTTCCTGTATGATTCCTGTAACCTCTATTTCAAGAGTGCATGCCGTGTAAATAATACACTTTTCTAACAACTGTTTTAATGGTCACTGTTTTTAAGGTCATCTTCATGTGAAATTCAAAACTGCAAAATGCTGAAAATCCAATTTTGCTTCAAACGAAAGGATGTATGCTTCTTTTTCCTTTTTTTTTTTTTCTTATGGGTTTTTATTCCTATTTCTTAAAATGGCAATCTCAATGGGAATTGGCATACTCATACATCAAACTTTATTTGTGCCAACATCAGATTAAATAATTTTTCTAAGCTTTAAGTGCACCGTAAAATTAGGCATACCTATGTGGACTATTGCTATTGACTTCTCAAATTATTACATTACACTTTTCTTCTTCAAACCAGACAAATATGATATTTTCAGGGCTAGAAGACCCAAATTTATCTCTTCCTATGCCCTCAAATCACATTTTAAGATGCTGTGTCTTCTGGTTCAGGCAGGAAAAAAAATACCCAATTACTGTCAGATGGAGCACCCCTGATAGGATTTCTAGATCCCCAAATAACCAGGGGTCTATATATGTGTTCTTACACAACATTCATTATTTTTTCTGATTATGAAATGTTGTTGTAGAAATGTGGAAAATTACGTACAATTACAGTGGGGAAAAATCATTTACAATTCTGCCCAGCTAATCATAATTTATATTTTGAGATGTCATAATCCTTTGCCAACTGAAGTTTTAAGATCACACTCTTTTGTATCATTATGCCAAAATTTAAAATCCACAACATATTTACATGTACAAAATTCAGTTCGATGTCTTTAAACAAATGCAAAATGATGACATCTCTCTGCACTCCTTTGATATAAAAATAAAGGAAGATACATGCAAAAAATGTGATTTTGTACAAAGTTCAGGAGGTAATTTCGGTTGCTGATATCTGTTAAAACAAAACAAAAGGAAAACACAGGGTCGCAACAAAATGCTAATCAAGGTTAAAAAAAATTCAAACCAGAGTAGCATGTACATAGCATACAATTAGTGGAACACATTGTCTTTACCCAATAAAGGGCACTAAAAATAATATTTCACTGGAAGATTGAAGAAGGCCAATCAGTAGTACAATTAGCAAAGTAGGTATTTAATACTATAGATCTCTTTCATTTTGTAGTAAATTCTTTTTATACTTTAAGTGTAATGCTTTTTATTGTTTTCCAGTAAAACCCTTATTTTCCCCTAACTCTTGATAAAATTCAGTTTTTATTGTTCATTAGAGTCCCAGAAATTTAAGGCCCATATTGATAAGGATGACATACATATATCTTTTTAGTTTTTGAGGTTCATATAGTCATACTTTTTGTTTTGTTTTGTTTTTTTACAAAATGGGATCACTGTATTTTGTAATGGATCTTTTTTTAACAATATAAATTTTGTTTTCCATGCTTTTATATTTTTCCTAAGTAATTTTGAATGGCTGCATATATTCCCATCATAACTTCTTAAAGCTTCTTATATGTTGGGGTGCCTGGGGAGTTCAGTCGGTTATGTGTCTGCTTTCAGGTCAGGTCATGATCCCAGGGTCCTGGGATCGAGCCCCACATCAGGCTCTCTGCTCAGCAGGAAGCCTGCTTCTCCCTCTGCCTGCCACTGCCCCTACTTATGCTCTCTCTCTCTGTCAAAAAATAAATAAGATCTTTAAAAAAATAAAATAAATAAAGCTTCTTAGATGTCTATGAATGGATTTTTGCAATACTGGCTATTTCTTCTTTTCCTTTTTTTTTTTTTTTTTTAAGTAGGCTCCATGCCCAATGTGGGGCTCAATCTCATGACCCCGGTGTCAATAGTTACATGATCTACCAACTGAGCCAACCAGGCACCCCCAATTTTTAATTTTTTTAAAATACTGGATATTATTAAAACTTTTTGTGATTGTTACAAAGGAAATAGTGTATCTTATTGTTATATTATATACCAGGCATTAAATACTCTTCATGTGTTTATTTTCCATGTGCTTTTCTTTTGTGAAGGACCTTTTTTAAACTTTCACATATTTTTTTTTAATAAAGGCATTCTCTTCTAGAGCTTTTTATATATAATGGTTATTAATTTTTTGTTTTGATTATCCTCAAGTTGATAATTTACCTTTTAGCTAATTTCAAAGTTTTTATTAGAACTCAGAAGTTTACATTTAGATTCAGCCAAATCCAGCAATCATTTTTTTAGGGTTTTTGTCTTTATCTTTACATAATCCAAATATCTCATAAATACAAATAGCACATTCACAGTACTATTTTTTTCTTTTTTTTAAAAAAGGATTATTTATTTATTTGAGAGAGAGAGAGAGAGAGCACACAAAACAGGGGAGGGTAAGAGGGGAGAGAGAGAATCTCAAGCAGACTCCAACTGAGTGCAGAGCCTGAAACAGGGCTCGATCTCAAGACCCTAAGATCATGACCTGAGCTGAAATCAAGAGTTAGTCACTTAACTGACTGGGTCACCCAGGCTCCCCTCACAGTAATATTTTTGTCAGCACATACTGCTCAATTTCTTATAAGCTTCCCAAGAGATTTTCCTACATGTACTTATAAAAAAAAATCCATGACTCAGAGTCGCCATCTTGCCTCCTGGAAAGGTTAAGAGAAACGGTTTTCTTATTGGTTAATGATGTTTGTACCTAATGTCTTCTTCCTTCCAATTAAATTATTTCCCAGGAAGCCTCTAATTTTGTCTGTAAATATGTCTCTACTGGGCATAAACCAACAAGTAGCCGGACATACTCTGACACATTTGATATCCATTCTGCCTAGCTGAGACCCCATGGAGATTTAGGTGTTTGTGGTCCATAAGTTAGGTCTTCTCCCAATGCCACAGTGATTCCCACAAGGTGGGCATTTATCCTGGTATCTGAAATATCATTGACTAATATTCACTGTTCTAAGTGATGGTGAAATGCAGCATTTCTTTCTGAGTTTTCATGTGGGAAGTTAAAGGAAAATTAGCAGCCCATACTATATGTTTCAATTCCACATTCAGAAATTTTCTGCAAAAGGAATTTTAGTATTTTTCATCTGAAATTAAATCTCAAGCCATTGAAACATGGACAATTCAATGCTATATAATGTACGCTAAAATAAGTTATTTTAGCTAGAGGAAAACTGTAGCAGCAGATGGAACTCGAAATCTTCCTCAGGGAAGATTGAAGAATATCAGAAAGGGTGAGTATTAGATAAACATAAAAGGCATGTTTTTGGTCGAAACTTCATTTTACATATATATATGTATATCTATGTGTAAACCTATATATATATATATATATAGGTTTAAAAGACTAATGTCTGGGCAAGATGGCGGAGGAGAAGGAGACCTGGATTTCGTCTCCTCTCAGGAATTCAGCTGGATAGGGATCAAACCATTCTGAACACCTACAAACTCAACAGGAGATCGAAGAAAAGAAGAGCAACAACTCTCTCATCAGAAAAGCGACCACTTTCTGGAAGGTAGGACGTGCGGAGAAGCGAATCCGAGGCGATATTCGGGAGGATAGACGGTGGGGGAGGGGCCTCCGTCGGCCGCTTCTGGCAAGTGATAGAACCACCGAGCACAAAATCGGAACTTTTAAAAGTCCGCTCCGCCGAGGGACGTCACTCTGGTGGCTAAGCGGGGGGTGGAACCCTCCGGGACAGTGTGGTCTCAGGACCCTCGGGGTCACAGAAAGACCGGGGGTGCCTGAGTGTGGCAGAGCTCCCAGGTATCGGAGCAGGGAAGCCGGCTGCAGAGGCGGAGCCCAGGCGCGGGCTCTCAGCTCGGGGTCGCCATTGACCGTGATCCGCGGCCCAGTCGGGCCCCTGCTCCTCCAGCTGGGACCCCACAAGCGGCAGATCCGGGGAGACTCACCTTCCTCCCCCGGGGGGAGCCGCGCGGGAGTGCACCGCAGGGATCTGCTGGGTTTGGAGACTCCACACGTGTCGGGTGCCAGAGAGAGAAACACGCGGTCACAGGCCGTGCGAGCCGGAGTGTGGACGGAGACTGGGGAGACGGGAGTGACTGGCGGCTTTTCTCTGGGGGCTCACTGAGGAGCGGGGCCCCGGGTTCTCGGCTCCTCCAGGGCGGAGATTGGGAGGCCACCATTTTCACTCTCCGCCTCCAAAGCTGCACGGAAAGCTCGCAGGGAACAAAAGCCCCGGAGAGCAAACCCGAGCAGATTACTTAGCCGGGAGGGGGCAAGGGCGGGGCACTTCCGCCTCCGGCAGAGACATTTGGAAACCACGGCAACAGGCCCCTCCCCAGAAGATCAGCGAGAACAGGCAGCCAAGACCACGTTTACCGATCAATGAGAACGGCAGAACTCCAGCGCTAGGGGACTACTGCGCATAGAATTCATGGCTTTTTATTTGCAACAACGTGGATGGAACTGGAGGGTATTATGTTGAGTGAAATAAGTCAAAAAGAGAAAGACATGTATCATATGATCTCACTGATATGAGGAATTCTTAATTGCAGGAAACAAATTGAGGGTTGCTGGAGTGGGGGGTGGGGTGGGAGGGATGGGGTGACTGGGTGATAGACACTGGGAAGGTATGTGCTCTGGTAAGCGCTGTGAGTTGTGCAAGACTGTTGAATCTCAGATCTGTACCTCTGAAACAATAATGCAATATATGTTAAGAAAAAAAAAAGAAGAAGAAGAAGGTAGCGGGAGGGGAAGAATGAAGCGGGGGAAATCGGAGGGGTAGACGAACCATGAGAGACGATGGACTCTGGAAAACAAACAGGGTTCTAGAGGGGAGGGGGGTGGGAGGATGGGTTAGCCTGGTGAGGGTATTGAGGAGGGCACGTTCTGCATGGAGCACTGGGTGTTATGCACAATGAATCATGGAACATTACATCTAAAACTAATGATGTAATGTATGGGGATTAACATAAGAATAAAAAAAAGAATTCATGGCTTTTTTACCATGATTCTTTAGTCTTTCAAAGTTAATTTTTTAACTGTTTTTTTTTTTTTAATTTTTCTTTTTCTCTTTTTCAACCAACATCTTATCAATCCCTTTTTTAAAAAACATTTTTATTTTTCATTTTTAGAGTCATATTCTATCCCTTCATAGTAGTCACCTGTATTTTTGGCATATATATATATAAGTTGTTCTCTCTTTAAAATTTTGAGATAGTTTCTTCTAACAGATCAAAATATACCCTAAATCTCTAGTGTATGGTTTTTTTCTACTCCCTGCCTGATCACATTCTCTCCATTTTTTTTTGCTTTTTTTTTTAAATCCTCTTCTTTCTTTTTTCAAACAACTTCTTATTAATTCGTTTTATAAAATTTTTATAATTTTCACCTTTACAGTCATATTCCATCCCTTCATCATATCAACTCTTATTTTTGTACATATATAAGTTTTTCTTTCTTTAAAATTTTGGGAGGTACTTTCTTCTAACGCACCAAAATACACCCAAAATCTAGTGTGTGGCACTGATCTACGTACCAGCCTGATCATGTTTGATCATATTCTGTTTTTTTGTTTTGTTTTGTTTTATTCTGTTTTTATCTTTATCTTTTGCTTTTTCTTTCTTTTTCTTTTTTCTCTCTTTCCCTTTCTTTCCCCCCTGCTTCAGGTCTTTTCTGATTTGTTTAGAGGATATTTTCTGGGGACGTTGTTACCCTGTTAGCATTTTGTTCTCTCATTAATCTATTCTCCTCTGGACAAAATGACAAGACAGAAAAAAATCACCTCAACAAAAAGAACAAGAGATAGTACTGACTGCCAGGGACCTACTCAATATAGACATTAGTACAATGTTGGATCTAGAGTTCAGAATCATCACTTTAAAGATACTAGCTGGGCTTGAAAAAAGCATGGAAGTTATTAGAGAAACCTTTTCTGGAGAAATAAAAGAACTAAGATCTAACCAAGTAGAAATCAAAAAGGCTATTAATGAGGTGCAATCAAATATGGGGGCACTAACTGCTAGGATAAATGAGGCAACAGAGAGAATCAGTGTTATAGAAGACCAAATGATGGAAAATAAAGAAGCTGAGAAAAAGAGAGATAAACAACTACTGGATCACAAGGGCAGAATTCGAGAGATAAGCGATACCATAAGACGAAACAACATTAGGATAATTGGGATCCCAGAAGAAGAAGAAAGACAGAGAGGGGCTGAAGGTATATTGGAGCAAATTATAGCAGAGAACTTCCCTAATTTGGGGAAGGAAACAGGCATCAAAATCCAGGAAGCACAGAGAACCCCTCTAAAATCAATAAAAATAGGTCAACACCCTGACATCTAATAGTAAAACTTACGAGTCTCATAGACAAAGAGAAAATCCTGAAAGCAGCTTGGGAGAAGAGATATGTAACCTACAATGGTAGAAACATTAGACTGGCAACAGACCTATCCACAGAGACCTGGCAGGCCAGAAAGGACTGGCAGGATATATTCAGAGCACTAAATGAGAAAAATATGCAGCCAAGAATACTATATCCATCTAGGCTATCATTGAAAATAGAAGGAGAGATAAAAAGCTTCCAGGACAAACAAAAACTAAAGGAATTTGCAAACACGAAACCAGCCCTACGAGAAATCTTGAAAGGGGTCCTCTAAGTAAAGAAAGAACCTAAAAGCAACATAGACCAGAAAGGAACACAGACAATATACACTAACAGTCACCTTACAGGCAGTACAATGGCACTAAATTCCTATCTTTCAATAGTTACCCTGAATGTAAATGGGCTAAATGCCCAAATCAAAAGAACCTGATAGCACAGGCTATCAGATGGGATTAAAAAACAAGACCCATTGATATGCTGTCTGCAAGAGACTCATTTTAGACCTAAAGACACCCCCAGATTGAAAGTGAGGGGGTGGAAAATCATTTACCATGCATGCTAATGGACACCAAAAGAAAGCTGGGGTGGCGATGTTTATAACAGCAATGTCCACAATAGCCAAATTGTGGAAAGAGCCAAGATGTCCATTGACAGATGAATGGATAAAGAAGATGTGGTATATATATACAATGGAATATTATGCAGCCATCAAAAGGAATGAGATCTTGCCATTTGCAATGACGTGGATAGAACTGGAGGGTATTATGCTGAGCGAAATAAGTCAAACAGAGAAAGACGTGTATCATATGACCTAAATGATATGAGGAATTCTTAATCTCGGAAACAAACTGAGGGTTGCTGGAGTGGGAAGTGGGGTGGGAGGAATGGGGTGACTGGGTGATAGACACTGGGGAGGGTATGTGCTCTGGTAAGTGCTGTGAATTGTGCAACACTGTTGAATCTCAGATCTGTACCTCTGAAACAAATAATGCAATATATGTTAAGAAGAAAAAAAAAAGAAGAAGATAGCAGGAGGGGAAGAATGAAGGGGGGAAAATTGGAGGGGGAGACGAACCATAAGAGACGATGGACTCTGAAAAACAAACTGAGGTTTCTAGAGGGGACGGGTGTGGGAGGATGGGTTAGCCTGGTGATGGGTATTAAAGAGGGCACGTTCTGCATGGAGCACTGGGTGTTATGCACAAACAATGAATCATGGAACACTTCATCTAAAACTAATGATGTAATGTATGGTGATTAACATATCAATAAAAAATTAAAAAAAACAAAAAAATAAAAGACTAATGTCTGCTTAAAGCAAAAACAATAATAATGTATTGTGGGACCTATAATATATAGAAAAATAAAACATAAGAAAATAAGTGAATGAAGGATGTGAGGAAGATAAATTGAATTATATAGTTGTAAGATTTCTTTTTAAGATTTTTATTTGTTTATTTGAGAGAGAGAGCACCAGCTGGGGGAGGGGCAGAGGGAGAAGGACAAGCAGATTCTCTGAGGAGCAGGGAGCCCACTGGGCCTTGATTGTAGGACCTGGAGGTCATGACCTAAGTTGAAGGCAGATGCTTAACCTACTGAGTCACCCAGGCGCCCTTATAGTTGTAAGATTCTTACATTGTTTTTAAAATAGTATAATATTATTTGAACGTAGAGCATGACTACTTAAAGATAAATAAAGTAATCGTTACAGCAGTCATCCAAGATAGCACAAAAATGTAGCTAAATATTAATACCTAAGAAAAATGGAATACAAAAAAATACAACTTCTTTGCAGGGAAGAAATGGGATAAATATGAAATACATTTCAGGATGGAAGAGCTAAACTGAATCAACTTAAAACCTTTATATATGTGAGGGAAAATTTAGCAAACATAAAGTGGGGGAATAAATAAATGCAAAGCTTAGTTTGAGATTTTAAGAACTTTCATTCAGTATTAGATAAAACAGGCAGACCAAAAAAAATTGCAGTAAAAATGTAGATGACTTGGGGGCACCTGGGTGGCTCAGTCGTTAAGCGTCTGCCTTCGGCTCAGGTCATGATCCCAGGGTCCTGGGATCGAGTCCCACATCGGGCTCCCTGCTTGGCAGGAAGCCTGCTTCTCCCTCTCCCACTCCCCCTGCTTGTGTTCCTGCTCTTGCTGTCTCTCTCTCTGTCAAATAAATAAATAAAATCTTTAAAAAAAAAAAATGTAGATGACTTGAAAGACATTATCAACCAATATCATCTAGTTGAATGCTATGCCTAACAAATACACATGGAACATTTACTAAAACAAACTGTTGACTGAGTACTAAAATATGTTTAATACATATTGAAGGCTTTAAATCATTCAGTTTGTAACATCTGACCACAATGGTATTGACTTAGAAATTAATAGTGATAGGATATTTGAAATGAAAAAAAGCCTAAGTATTTGGAAATTTATCAACCCATCTTGACATAATTCATGAATCCAAAAATAAATCACAAGTAAAAATTAGAAAATATTTTGGATGAATAAAGAAAACACAATATATTAAAATTTGTTGAATGCAACAAAAGTAGTTCTTAGGGGAAAATACATAACTTCATTTTTAAAATTAATTTAATTTTATTTATTTTTATTTAAATTGATGACTTCATTTTTAAAACATATTTTTATTTTTAAGTAATCTCTACATTCAATGTGGGGCTTGAACTTACAACCCGAAGGTCAAGAGTCACATGTTCCACCAAGTGAGCCAACCAGGCGCCCCTAAATGTATAACTTTAAATCTTATATTACAAATTAAAGATGTAAAATCAATTATGTAAGCTTCCTCATTAAGAAACTGAAAGAAAGAAAATCAAATTGAACTCAAAGTAAAGGAAAAGAAATCATCAAAATAAGAGCAGAAATCAATGATATAGAAAATAATTACACAGAAAATTAACAAAGTCAAATACTAGTTATTTGAAAAGATTAATAATATTGATGCCAATTATCCCTAAATTGATCTATAGATTCAACATGATCCCAAAGTCCTGGAAGACTGATTTGTGGAAATTGACAAACTTATTCAAAAATGTATATGTACATTTAAAGGACCTAGGTAACCCAAACAATTTTGTAAAAGAAGATAAAGCTGGAGGGATTATACTTTTAATTTACAGATTTATAAAGCTACAATAATCAATGTACTGTGGTTTTGTCTTAAGGATGGACATGTAGGTCACTGAAATCGAATGAGATACCCATAATAAATACATAATTTATTTATTTGATTTTTGATCAATTTCAGTGAAGGAAGGACAAATCTTTTAAACAAATATCCCCAAAGCAACTGGATATACATTGGGTAAAAAATTAACTACAATCCCTATCTACCTGCAACACAAAAATGAACATGAGGTAAGGCCAAAATGTGAACTCCAAACCATAAAGCTTCTAGAAGAAAATATAGGAGGTTATATTCACAACCTTGGATTAGAAATGATTTCTTCTATAGATAGAACCATCAAGATTGATTTTTTTTTTTTTTTTTCAAAATTACCTCTTCTCCTTAAAAGGCACCTTATAGGAGGTTGGAAATACATGCTATACCACATACCTGACCAAAATCTGTATCCAGAACTTTTTTTTTTTTTTTTTTTTAGATAGAGATAGCATGTGGGAGTGGGGAGGGGGAGGGTCAGTGGGAGAGGGAGAGAGAGAATCCCAAGTAGGCTCCACACATCCAGAGCAGAGCCAGAGAGGGGGCTCGATCTCACGACCCTGAGCCAAAACCAAGAGTCAGATGCTTAACTGACTGAGCCACCCAGGTGTCCCTGTATCCAGAACTTTTATAGAACTTATACAAGTCAACTATAAAAAGACAAACAACCCAATTGAAAATGAGCCAAGGACCTTAACAGATACTTCACCAAATAAGATATAAAAATGACAATAAACACATTAGAAAGTGTTCAGTATATTTAGTCATGAGGCAAATATAAATCAAAAACACAGGGAGATACCATTCTTTTTATCCACTAGAATGATTAAAAGTAAAAACTAAGAGGACCAAATATTAGGCAAATATGCAGATCAGTTGGAATTCTTATACATTGTTGGTTGGACTTTCTAATGGTACAGCTGCTTTGAACAACTATTAGGCAGTTTCTTATGAAGTTAAACATTCATTTGCCACCTCCTCAACCCATCCATTCCAATCCAATTCTAGGTTTTTCCCCAAGAAAATTAAAATATGCTGGCACAAAGGCTTATACAAGAGTGTTTACACCAATTTTATTTATAATAGCTAAAAGATGGAATACATTCACCAGTCCATCAAAATATAGAAGCATAGGTATATAATTTGTGCCATATTCATATGTGGAATACTAAGGAATAGAAACGATTGAGGAATTGATTCATACAACAATGTGGATAAAACTCAAAAACAATATATTGCCTGAAAGAATCAGACCAACAAAGAGTACATGTTACATCATGCCCATTGATATCAAGTTTAAGATGAGGCAATACTAAACTCTGATAATCAAAATGGGAACATTTTTATCTATGGAGTTTGGGAATTAACTGGAGTATGGCACTAGGGAACTTGCTGGGGTGATAGAAATATTCTATATTTTGTTTGGGGTGGTGGTCACTGGGGTATATACAATTGAAAAACCTCACACTGTGCATTTTATTGAATGTAAATATTATCTCAATTAAATGTGAAAGTATTTACATGGAAAAAAGAGTATACTTAAGGAGCATAACTGAAGAAGTTGTAGGAGTCAAGAAAGTGTGCTGTCAGAGAACATGATGGAGAAAAAAGGATATAGGTGAAATTGATCAGTAATTGCAATAATATGAATGAATTAGACTTCCAAATCAAAAGACAGAGCTGGCCAAATTGGATAACAAGATAAAAATGTACCCATGTTTTTAGTAAGAGGTATCCCTTCCTACAGGGACACAGAAAAGTAAAAAGCAAAAGGATTAAGGTGTGTGTGTGTGTGTGTGTGTGTTAGAAGTACAACGGGGTCATTAAAAGGAGACATCACAATTCATAGGTGGAAACAGTTTGAATTGGTAAGCACCTGATAATATGATCATTTTACATATATATATATGTATAATGTATATATATAACTGAGAGAAAATGACCATGTCTGAATCATAAAAGAAGATACCAAATGGCTAATTAGTGATATTACGGTAAGCGGTGCCTTCTGCAGTTTGTACTAATATAATAAATCAAGGTTTTCAGATGCTAAGATGTACTTGAAGCTACAAATCCCTCAAGTGTCCCATGTAAGGTCCAGTAAGTGGGGCATACATTAGGGATATTTTTAAGCACCATTGAGAATTTTGGTCTAGCTCTGTATAACACACATCTATAACTAGGTAGACATAGATACACAGCTATCATATATAATGGTGTTTGTGTCCATGTATATTTATATACATATATGTCCTATGTATGTAGGCATGTTTGCATGTATAGGCAAGGTGAGCCATTAGTTGTTGGCTATGGTGGATGACATGGGACAAATATTTGCTAAATAATTTAATCTGATTTATTTTCCAAAGAGACTGTTGGAAGTAGTAATGTCCAATTTTACAGATCAGAACCCAGAGTCATACAGGTTAAATAGTTGTATAAAATATATAAAATGTGATTTTTCCCTTTATTTCAACTACTGCTATTATTCACCTTTATAGAATATAAAAGTGGCTAGTGAATGGTGGACCTGGGGTTTTAATTCATATATAAATGTGAAGTGTGTTACCTTGACCACTATACTTTCCTGCCTCTTATTAGATAGTTTAAAAATGGATCACAGAGCCAGACCTGAAGCCTGGAGGAAAAGCTCATATTTGGGGGTTGGTGTCAGGACCCATACGGGGACTCTCAAATTAGAAGCCAATAAATCTGAGTCATAAAATCAGAACGTCATTGAGCACATATATGACGCTTGAGTTATTTTTGGTTTTAAGTAGCTTTTGGTCTAAAAACGTTTTTTTTTTAAGCAATCTTCAAGTGTCTCGGTGAAACAGGAGCCCAAGGAAGACACTGAAAATGTATAGCAAGTAAAGGATGGCAAATGGAAGTTAAAATATACAGTACTCATTATGACTAATTTAAAATGTATAAAATGTCATTGATATTTTCCTTATTCCTTGTGCTGCTTTTATGATTCTCTCTAACAGGACGTAAAAATATTTTAAAGGCTCTCCGTTATAGATTCATTTGCAAACTCCCTCCCTTAAACTAATTTTTTTTTTTCATATGAGTTATTAATTTCTCAATCAGAACGGATCCTCCCAGAGTCCCTGGGATTAGTTGTGGGGTGACCCTCTGGAGTCGCCACACTGATCCCCACCCCTGGAAATCCCCTGAGGAAGGGACTGCCATCAGCCTGGGCCAGAGACCCCATGGCACTGCTGCTCACACCGTAGGCCTCCTTGGACTCTGCCCCTCCACTCTATCAGCCATGAATCACCCTGGAGGAAAACAAGGAGGGAAGGGAGCCAGCAGTCCAGGCTGGCCTCCTTCTGGAGAACCACAGAACCACAACAACCCAGGGCGTTTGGAGAAGAGTGGAATGGAAGAGCCTTTAAGGAATCTTTAGTTTATCCTTTAGTTTACCCTTTACCATGAAGCCAGATTTGTCTTCTCCTATTAGGAAAGCTGCTGACCGTGGGCTCTAAATTTGGGTGCGGAGTCCAGGCAACTAGGAAAGCACTGAACAGTGGGCGAGTCTCTCTATGGGGAAGGCGTGGCCCCGCGAACAAGGATTCCTTTACTCATATTCAAGCGTGTGAAGGTGCAGTTTTGGAAACGTTATTATGCGTCTGATGTAATTCCCAGGAGCCAAGATGGTGCAGCCTCTAAATGTTCCATTATCTCCTTGGTCTCCCACACCACTATTACTATGATTATATGTCTGCAGATTGTGATTTGGGCTTGAGTCAACATTATCAATAAATATAGATGATTCACATACACTGTATTTTAATCTGACTTACGTCAGAACGGTGAGAAAAATCACTCCCGAAAAGCCAAGCATTTGGAAGATCCCCAGTAAAAAAATTTCAACAGAAAGATTTGAGGATGGCTCAAGTTTGTCAGAAAGGAGCAGCTAATGAAACACTTCTTTGTTAGTCAGCAAGCATGAAAAGATGTGCTTACAACTTTGTTATATGTGGCGAAAGCAAGTATGTACAAATTCCACTATGATCAATCTTGCCTTATGAGAGACACTCACTGATGGCTTAAGATAAATCAGTAATTAGTATGAATTATTATTATTATTATTATTATTATTATTATTAAGATTTTATTTATTCGACAGAGAGACACAGTAAGAGAGGGAACACAAGCAGGGGGAGTGGGAAAGAGAGAAACAGGCTTCCCACCGAGCAGGGAGCCCGATGCGGGGCTCAATCCCAGGACCCTGGGATCATGACCTGAGCCGAAGGCAGACGCTTAACGACTGAGCCACCCAGGTGCCCCTATTTTTATTATTTTTAAAGATGTTATTTATTTATTTGAGAGAGAGAGAGCACAAGCTGGGGGGCGGTGAGCAAAGGGAGGAGAAGCAGGCTCCCCGCTGAGCAGAGAACCCAATGTGGGGCTCGATCCCAGGACCCTGGGATCATGACCTGAGCCGAAGGCAGACGTTTAACTGACTGGGCCACCCAGGCGCCCCGAACTATTTTTATTTTTAATAAAAATTCCAAATAACTTTGGGCTCTTGTGTCTGGTGAGAAGAGGACAAGAATGTGGAGGAATTAGAAATCCTGACTTTAAAATAAAAGAAGCCAGTCTTGCATAAACAGGGTCTGTGCGAGGGAAGGTGCAGATTTAAAGGAAAGAAAGCTAAATGCTAGAAAGTAATATCTGGGTGGAAGTCCAGGTACTCAGAGGAAGGGTGGCAAGAGAATTATGGATTTGCAATTTCATTGTACCTTTAGATCTGTATCAGCTGGGGAAACACCTTAAAAAAATCATATGGACTGGAATTTTGTTTTACCAGGACTAAAAACATAATAGACAGGAACTCTTCATGTTCCTATTTAGGAAAGGAATCTCTTTCTCATTCTGTGTGTGTGTGTGTGCGTGCGTGTGTGCGCGCACATGCGTGTGCGCTTGAATATGTTACCGCCAGCAGCAAGGAGGTGGGTTGTGGAGATGGAGTTTTAATTTTGGGGCGATGTACAAGTCGAAGATATTTGTGTAATATATCTGGCAGAATGCATGGCCTACATCTATTTATAAACCAGTGGAAATATTTTCTAGCTGCTTCCAACCAGTTACTACTGGTGCATGGGTGATGTAAAATTAAGAAATAACCTTATTGTTTAAAAACCTAATAAAAAAGAAGGATCATTCATGGTAAAGATGAGAGACAGAGACAAAATAACTCGTCTGTAATGCAGATTTATTAATAGTCATTCACTGATTTTCAGTAAAATACTCTTCATGTAACCTTGACTTTATTAAGGAATCCTTAAGGTGCATTTGGAAGACAGATAATGAGTTTGGGGAATAGCCTTATCTACATCAAGCTAATCTTTAACAGCTTGGAAAGGAACTAGCATGAAGTTTTCCAATTTGAGTGGCAGAAACATGTTAGGATGAAACCATTTAAAATGTCCTTTTAATATGAAGACTTTACAGTACATGACAATGTTTTTATAAGCATGCTTCGTGGAGCAGTGGGAACATAAAATAAATAAGAAATATAGAAAACTATGGAGCTTTAAGACTATTCTTGAGGGTCAAATGAATTGCTAGTTAAGAGAATAAAGAATTCTACTGTCTGAGGCCTCTGAGTGCCACTTTGTATCTGGGTTAATAAAAGCAAGTCAGACGTCCCCAGGGGGAAAAGAGTGTTTCATTCACGTTGGCTGTCTCCTTTAAAGGGAGGGACAATCTGAAGGGAGGGATTTTGAGTGGCATGTCATTGTCGAGACTGCACATGCCACATTGTCAGGCCTTCTATGGAGAGAAATCGGCAGGAACCTTTCTGACCCTTCTCAAGTGCAGGACTGTGTCCGTGTGGGTGTGCGTAAGAAGGCTGAGCGCCAAAAGAAAGAAGGATAAAAAGAAAACTAATTGAGAAGTATCTTTCTAATGAGACAGCTCATATTTACCCACGGGCTGATTTCCCAAGTTCAGATTTTTCTCCTTTAGTGAAAATGCGAGTTCCCTTCTTTAGCATAAGAGTACATAGGCCGTGAGAGGCCTCTCTGGGCTTCTATGTGAGAGTTACATCACACTCCAAGCTGAAATAGGCTACAGTTTCCAGAGCTTTGAACACGTTCATTAGCTAAGCTTTTCATTCATGTTGTTTCTGATAACCTTATTTTAAGTCTTTTAGTTGATGTGTTTGTTGAATGGTTTTGTTTTGCTTTTCCCCTCCTTGCCTCAATGCGCTCGGATTATTCCCTTCTGTTTGCCGTCGGAAGAAATGTAGGATTTTACCAAAATTTCAAGAATTCACTTTCCCCGGCATTAATAAAACACTCCCAAAACTCGCCCAAGAGACTGAGCCACTTTCCTGTTATTTCGGCCCTGATTCAGGTTTTTTTTTGTTTTTTTTTCCTAACTCTTGTTACAAAATCATTTCTTCATCTTAATAAGAGCCAAATGGATAATTTGTGGATATTACTGAAGGCTAAAAAAGTGCCCTTACAGATTTCTCTGCAGTTGGTGAGATGTGGGTGTAATCGTGAGAAAAGCAAGAAGCAGTTTTTCCTACACGTCTTGGAAAATTCAGTCATGGGTAAGAAAGCTGGGATTTAGTGATTTGACTGAGCTTTCTTTTTCCTTTAAGAAGCAAGTGATAATTCATCTGCAAACACACCTTTCTTTGCTCTGTTGTCAATAGAAAAGTTGTTTTGCTAACGGTTATCTGTCTACAAGTCCTTGACCTGCTTGTAAACACATTTCTGCAGGAAAACCCTGGGCCATGGCCTCAGGACTTTACATCAACAACAAGAGATAAAGTGACCACAACTTAACCTGATGTGGCCTGGAGTGCCCTCTACTGCCCCTTGACCAAGAGCTTCCCTAATCTCTCTGCTGAAGGAACACTCTGCTTGGAGGGCCGACCATTTACATGCCCTGACCTGCACCTCCCCATTTGTAATAATTTTACATATCCCTGCCAGGGAGCCATTTTTAAACCATCTTTCTAGTAACTGGGACAGGAAGGTAGTGCTACCGGCTGACAAAAGTTGGTCAGATCTGCATCTTCATGATTTGGAAAGAACTGGCACAAAAGGAGGGGGGAAAAAGAGGGTCAAATGGATGGATTAGTGGCATACCTGTCACGGATGCCCACCTTCGCCCCCCAACATTTTGCCTGAAATGCAACAACTTTTAAAAACACCAAGCATTAAAATCATTGTGTGTTTATGTGTGTGTGTGTGTGTGTGTGTGTATGTGATGAATTATGTTTCGAGCCCTGGGAGAAAACGTTTTTGATCTCAGTTTCTATTCCTCTGTGTGCTTGCCCCCTGCAATGAATCTCACTCAAGCTACACCCCTTCCCTACATTCTCCTCAGATTTCTCCTTTCATTCTCTTGTCTTGTTTTCTTTTCTCTTCTTCTCTCCAAACACCCCTACCTGCCTTTGGAAAGTTAACTTCCCACAGTAAATCATGACTTCCATGTTTCTGAAATGTTTGGTTTCCTGTGGAATTCTGTGTTGGTCTCATCTACCAGCTGTGTCTGTTCGTTGAGTGTCTCCTTAGGGCCAACCATTTTTTCCCTTCGTGACGTTTTCTTAGGATGGGCCCTTCTTCCTACAGTACCCTTTTCAACTGTGACTTTCCTAACTGCTCTGATCAGGGACTAAGTATTCTTTCTTACCTCAGAGTTGGCTCAGATTTGGTTTGTTCAAAATGAAATGTATGCTGTTAACAGGTGTCTGTTGATGGGCAGGTTTAGGCATTGCAGAAGAAAAACAGCTCTCAGCTTCTGTCTTGAGAAGATCTAAAGTGACAATCTAACTAGTGAATGCAACGCTTGGTAAAGTATTGGCATGTCAAAATAGATTAAAAATATGTTTTCTGTATGATTTTCGTGTTGTTTTTAAAGTGAAACCAATAAACTCATTTGTTCATTATAGTAACTTAAGGGTTATCCGCTGTGGTGTATGTTTATGAATCATGTTTCAAGCATGATTCTCTAAGTTACATGTGAGCAAAATCTTTTGGTGGATATTTAGTGGCTAAAGTCATTTTTCTATCAATAGCAAAATGCTCAGAACTCCAACATGAACTTATGTAAGAAGTTCACATCATATGGGGTATAGCTTTTACTTTTTGTATGCCCCTGTGATAATGCAGTCCTTCCTTGAGGTCTATGTAAATTAAGAAAGAAGATGAAAAGTGCTGTTTTGCATTGGTTAATAAGAATAAATAGAATCCTGATTCTTTCTCAGTTTTTCATATTTGTAATATAAACCTTTGGAATTATAATCTACTTCTCTCCTTTGTGAGGGGGATATGACTGGTGAAGACTTTTTATAAAATATAGCCAAAATCTGTGCAGAAAACTGTACAAACCAAAATGATGCAGCTCCGTGATTTATCACAAAATGAACATCCATATAATGCCCGCTCATGTCAAGAAATAGAGCATGATCAGCTTCCCTGATGCTGCCCCTCTCAATTACTACCTCCGATAGCTCTTTCCAAAAGCAATCATTACCTTGGAATTTATATAATCACCTTCTTGTTTCCTTATACCACTGATGCATGCATCCCAAACACTATGGTTGCAATTTTTTTCCCACTTTATGTGAATGGAATCAAACAGCATTTATTCTTTTGTGTCTGGTTTCTTTTGATCAACATTATCTTTGTGGGGCAGTTTATTCATTTTTATTGCTAAATAGTATTCCATTGGATTAATACATCACGATGTATTCCCTACAATACGTATTTAAGTGGTTTCTATATGCTCTGCATGTATCCATTGATATGGTTATGCAATTTTTCTCTTTCATTGATTAATGTTGTGAATACAGTGATTACTTTAAATATTAAACCTACCTTGTCATGATCTCAGGGTCATGAGATTGAGCCCTGTGTGAACCTCTGTGCTGGGCATGGAGCCTGCTTAAGATTCTCTCTCTCTGCCCCTCCTCCTCCTCTAAAAAAATTTTAAAAAATTAAAAAAGAAACCCCTACCTTGAATACTTGAATTAATACCAAATTAGTTATCAGAGATTATCATGTTTATATTTAGATGTATCCAGTTTTCTAAAATTTTTGTATTTAAGTACTATAATTTTATTTTCTTGTAATCTGATTTTGGTAAATGAGGTCATGCTGGCCTCCATAAAAAAGATGGATGGTAAGTTTCTCTTCCTCCTCTGTGAATGAGTGTGAAAGGGGCATACTTTCTTCCCCAAAAGTTTGATGGAATTCAACAATGAAGCCATTTGGAACTTGGTCTGCCTTTCTGCCTGCCTGCCTGCCTGCCTGCCTTCCTTCCTTCCTTCCTTCCTTCCTTCCTTCCTTCCTTCCTTCCTTCCTTCCTTCCTTCCTCTCTTTCTTTCCCTGACCCTTTCTTTCATTGTATGAGTGTGGGATGGCATTTAATTATAGACTCATTTTTTAAAAATTTCTTCTTATGTCAATTTTGCTATTTTAAGTGATTTATCCAGTCTAAGTTTTAGAAATTCTTAAAATAAGCATGTTTATAATATTCCTTGGATTCTGTTTAAAGTATACAATGTCTGCAATGGTGTTCTCCTGTTCTCTCTATAGTTGATTACTTTTGGATTTGCTCGTTTTTCATGTTGATCAGTCTTGCTATAGTTCTTTCCATTTGTTTAGTGGAGGCAGATCACATACTGTGACTTTATTGGTCCACTCCATTTATATTCCTTTTACTGAATTTAATAATTTTTGTACATTATCCCCATCCTTGTTTTGCTTTGGTTTAATGTGCCAATTTTTCTCCCCCATCCCCTTTTTATGTTTTAGATGAATACTAACTGATTGACTTCTGGCTTCTTTCTTTTCTAATAGATGTGTCCAAGCTTATAAATATCCCTTTAGGCAAGAGCTTTAACTTGCATGTTCACATATGCGGTATTTTTATTTTCTTTCAGTTAAGATATTTTCAGATTTCTCCTGTTATTTCTTCTCTGACCCATGAATTCATCACTAGAAACTATTTTTAAATTTTCATGCACAGGAGTATTTCTTAGCTACCTTTTTGTAAAATAATTGCATTCCAGTCTGAGGCTGCTCTCTCATGATTTGGCCCTTTGCAATTTGTGATGATTGTCTTTGTCACTCAGTCAATTGTCAGCCTTTAAAAATGTTCCATGTGTGTTTTTAAATATAAATATATTTAAAAATACATGTGTCAGTTATTAGGTGTGTGCTCTTCATATTTCCATAAGAGCAATCTTGTAGATCTTGTTATTGAACACATTCACATCCTTACTAATTTTTTAGTTTGCTTTTTAAAAAAAATTTTTTTGGCTACTGAGAATTGTAATGTTTAATATCCCACTAGGATTGTGGAGTTGTCTTTTTCTCTTTTTAATTTTGTCAACATTTTTTACTATATACTTTGAGGTTATGCTGTTAGATGCATTCTAATTTTAACTCTTGGTAAATTAAACGTATTATTTTTATGACACTTGAACTTTGCTTATCTTAAGCTCTGCCATGTCTCCTATTAATATAGGTAAATGAATTTTTTTTCTATTTTTTGGTCAATATTTACCTGTTGTATCCTTCTCCATCCTTTATGTTCAACTCTTTAAATATTTATTAGAGTTTATTTATTATATTTTGGATATGTCACTTATCATAGCATATAATTGTTTTTTAATACATTTTGACTTATTTTTCTTTTATTTGGAACCCTTTTCTGATGATCTAAGTTTCTTTTTTCCTCTATTTACATGTTCACCTTTTAATTTTCTTTTTATTTTATCAACTTTTTTTTTTTTACTACTTTGAAAGTAATGTATTCTTTCTACTTTTGAGTGGCTAGCCCGCAGATCAGAGAATGCTTTTCTCAGCTTATCAAAAACATATTGGTTTGTATTCTTCCTCTCTTTTCAGGCAATGCAAGACACTTAGAATACTTTAAATTCATTTCCTTCTCCTTATCTGTATACTGTAGCTACAATTTATTTTAACTCTAAATATATAAATACATTAACACAGTATTATTTTTTTTACAGGTAAAATAATATTTGATTTTTATCTCTCCATGCTTTTCATTTCTTTCTCCACTTCTGATCTTCCACCTGGAGTCCATTTCTTTCTGTTTGAAAACCTCTTTTAGCACTTCCTTTTGTGCAGGAAAGTTGATGATAAGTCTCAATCCTTTCATTTTTGTCCCCAAATTGCTATAATTCTGTTTTATTTTGAAATAATATTTTTTTTCTGGATACAAAATTCTAGATTGGCAGTTACTTCTTTTTAACATTTCCAAAAAAAGTTCATTGCCCTCTGCTTCCTGTTGTTTCTGTTGAGAAGCTATTTTTTTTTTTTTAATTTATGTTTTTTGTGGCAGGAGGGGCAGAGGGAGAGAGAGAATCCTAAGCAGGCTCCATGCCCAGAGCAGAGCCCAACATCTGCCTGGATCTCATGACCCCGAAATCATGACTTGAGCCGTAATCAAGAGTTAGGCACTTAACGACTGAGCCACCCAGGTTCCCTGAGAAGTTGGATGTATACCTTTTTCTTGTTCCTTTGGATGAAATCTGTCTTTTTTTCCCTCTGGAATTATTTTTAAAAGACTTTTTCTTTATCTCTTGTTTTCACCAGTTATAATGTATCTCTAGGTGTACATTTCTTTTTATTCTAATTATAATTACAGGGGTTATTGAGTTTGTTGGAGATCTTTCATCAGTGTTGCAAAGTTTTCAGCCATTGTTTCCTCAAACATCCTTTCTCCTCCATTTGCTTCTGTTTCTCTCCTCTTCCCTCCCTCCCTTTCTCTCTCCCTTTATCCTGTCTTCTTGTGGCAACTTAATATCACATGGATTGGCCTTTGTTGCACTATCCTATTTCCAGTTTCCTATTTGGCACCATCTTGAAGGTTTTGCCTGACCTACCTTCCATTTCTTTATCTCTTTAGTTTTATTTTTTCTGCCATTAAACTCATTCAATAAGTGTCTAATTTTGTTTCCTTATTGTCCAACATAGCCTTTCGATTTGACTCTTTCTTTTCTTTTCCTTTTTCTTCTTCTTCCCTTCTACCTTCTCTTCCCCTTCATCTTCTAGGTCTTCATCTTCATCTCCCATCTTCATCTCCTCCTTCTCCTTCTCATTTTGTTTCTCAGTCTTACCTCCCTTCTAAAATTCTCAAATACTTTTTTTTAAAATTATAGAACAAAGTGAACACAGCTGCTGCTTTAAAATCTGTTTCTGATTATTCCAAATTCTGGAACCCCTAATAATATTTCTACTCGGTTTGTTAATGTAGTCTTGAATTCCTCCTGGGCCTGGTGATGTTTCTGCCTGATATTCCATTTGTAAATTATATGTAGAAATAATCTGAAGCTTCCATGATTTTATCTTTCTCCAAAATAACATACATTTTCCTTTGACAGGTACCAGAGCCTTCTTGTGCTCTGGTGGAATCTTAATGATGTTCTTAGAATTAAGATGATTTGAGGAGTCTTCATGTAGACAGAGTTTTAAATTTTACCTGGCTTTTCTGGTTGTCCTCAGTAGGAAATTTTGACCAAGTTAACTAGTGCACTGTAACCAGAAGCCTGGAAATATTTATCCCACACTAATACCTAATAAATATGATATAACTCTACTGCTTTTAGTCCTTTCCTTTAAAAAAAAGGAAACTTATCATCATTATTCCAGTTAGAAATTTATACTTACTTAGACCTTTTGTATTGTGACAAACTTTAATTAACTGCTTTAACAATTTTAATATCTCTCTCTGTCCAGTCAAACATGAATTATTTTTAATTTTGTGGTTATTAGTTAAAAGAGTCTTGCATTTCCTCATGGATCTGAGCTGCCCTTCAGGGAAATCAGTTTTTTTTTTTTTTTTAATGGAAATTATATTGTTCTAATTTGCAGATTTGGGTGCATTTGGGATTATTCCTTTACTAAAATTTATTTGGAAGATATGAACTTAGTTAATTAATTGTCAGGAAAATGTTTATGTCCTTATGTCTGAGAGAGAGATTTTTTAAATCCTCTTTTAGAAATAGTTTTCAAATATTCTAAAGAACGGCATTCAATATTCTTCATGGTTTGGCTCCCGCTCATTTATTATAGATTGATGTCATAACTGGTGGTGAGCTTATCTCAGAGAAATCTATTTAACTCCAAAACAAATTTAAAATATTGTATACTGGATATATATTGTACACTGAAATATTATATACTGAATAAATGTATACTGAAGCTTTAAACATCCTTTTATTTTTATGTTTTGGGAATTGTTTGGTTACAAGGAAAAGAAACCCTTCAAACTAATATATAAAAGGAAAAAGACAAGCTCAATTCTGCGAATCAACGGTTAGATGTGAAACTATATTTCATTTGCATATTGGAATGAGGACTGGGAGGTCAGAAACCAAGATAAACTTACTAGTGCTGGGGGATCAATGAGATTTTGCCATTGTTTCCCTCCCAACTGCTTCAGTTTTCTCTTTCTCCTTTGTAGAATAACTTCCTCAAGTTAGGCAACCAGAAGAGTAATCAGTACCATCTCCATGTGTCTGTATCAATCACTTCCCAGTTCGATCAGTTAACAGAAGTTTACAAACATTTATCTGTCCTATTTCCATACTTCCAAGAGAAAAATCTTACTGGGCTAGATCGAGTCAGCCAGGCATCCATACCTCAATGATCTATGGCCAGAGAGCTGAGAAAATCTACTCATGGACCTGATAAAGAGTGCTTGGGATAAAAAGAGAAGCTCATAGAATAAGGTGTGAGACCTAAAATTGTACATTAGTTTTCTGTGTCACTATTGCTCATTCTACAAAAAGTATAAATTAGAAAGAAAGAAAGAGAGAAGAAAGAAAGGAAAGAAAGAAAGAAAGAAAGAAAGAAAGAAAGAAAGAAAGAAAGAAAGAAAGAAAGAAAGAAAGAAAGAAAGAAAAAGAAAAAAGAGAAGAAAGAAAGGAAGGAAGGGAGAAAGAAAGGTAAAGAAATACACTTTTTCCTGAATTTATTCCTAATACTATGTATCCTTTTATTCCAAGATTCTTTGTTCTTGTCATTGGCTCATATTTGAGTACCCTTCTTTTCCCGAAATAATTCATCCTCTCCTGGACCCTCTGCTCCAAGCTACCAATATGCCCAATATTTCCGGTGGTCTTTATCCAAATACATTTCAAGGTCACTCTTAATGTCCACTACATTTCATTCTGTCTTTATAGTTTCTCTTAGAAAAAAAAAAAAAACACATAATTTTTTCCCCCACTTAACTCTCTTCTGATTAGTTCCTCCATCAACCAAGGATAGTTGAAGATGGATCCTCTAGTGTAATGAATGAACCACGTAGGGGAACGGATTAAGAGATTCGAGATTACACAACAACTTGACCATTCTGATGACTCCATTTGAAACAAAGATTTGTCTTTTACACTATTCTGCAGCAATCAGTTTATTTTTTAATTTTTTTTCAGAAAATTTGACTTATTTATTTGAGAGAGAGAGAGAAAGAGAGAGACGGAGCATAAGCGGGGTGGAGGGGCAGAGCAAGAGGGAGAAGCAGACTCCCCACTTAGCAGGGAGCCCAAGATGGGGCTCAATCGCAGGACACCAAGATCATGACCTGAACCGAAGGCAGCTGCTTAACCGACTGAGACACCCAGGCACCTCATGCAGCAATCAGTTTAAAGAAAACTCTGAGAAGTCTCTGAAGTAGAGTGGGACCAGCCAAGGCACAGATATGGCAGGTTATGGTCATCACGGAAGAGATTTTTGGTCATTGTTGGGGGACGTGGTCCCTCTGTGTAGACATTACTATTCCTCACTGAGGTCCACATAGTGGGAAAAAGAGCACAGCCACCAATTTATAGCTTAAGATATGGCTTCTCCAGAACTTCTTTCAGGATTTGATATTGCTTACCAGATTCCATATTCAATTTTGTAGCTGTAGTTTCTTTAAATGTTGAGTTTCTGGGTCCTTTGAAAGAAGTTATAGAGTGAAAAATAAAGTTTGCCACGTTGGCTAAACTTGTAATTCCTGAGCTGACTACATTAGTTTGTCTTACTCTCTCCTTTCTTACACTGGAAATTCCTCTGGACCTCCAAATGGTATCATTTTCTCGCATTTTTCAGAGTTTGAAAACTTTGATTTGGGAAGCTTCTGGCGCAATTCAGTGTCATAATACTAAAAGAAGCAGGTTTTCCTATTTGGGTTTATTTTTACTTTTTAATGTGTGTGAGACCCTTTAGCCCACTTGAAATCTCTGAAGAATATGCCAATATTGCCCGCCATGTGCATGTTGAAACACTTCTATTCTTGAATTACCTTTGCATTGGTTTCCTTGATATTTCAGTCTTGACTCAACTACCAATACCCTAAATTCTACAACGTTTTAAAGTCTTGTTTATCAGGTCTTCCTTCTTTACCAACCTTCTAAATTTAATGTGCCACGCATCTTGTTAATTTATTCATCATGTCTACTTTTTGTTTTGTTTAATCTGGACATTTATGATATTATTGAGCCTCCTTGCTTGCCATTTGGCTCTATTTCTATTCTCATCTATGATGACTATCCAAATGTCATTTGTTTTCCCATAATTTGCAAAATAAATTCCAAAATTTTCATATGAAAATCAAACATTTTTGTTTGGCCCACCCTATCTATATCATGTCCTAATATTCTCTAAACTTCCCACACTCCAGGCGTTCATGAAGACTATTCATATGCTTTCAAATTTCCTGTCATAGTGTGCAGCTTATCCATTCCTGGAGTTCAATGTCTTCATCTGACTATTAGAATCATATCCGTGCACTTTAACTGCTTTAAATGCAAAATTCTATGATATGCGCATTTTACCACAATCATACAAGAATTTTCATTTGTAGGGGCCTGAATCAAATGCAACAATCTAATGGAAGCCTTCCCTTCTCTCTGTTCCAATAACACAATGCTTGTGTCTTTAAGTTAGTAGTATTGTGTTCTGTCTTACATTATGTTTGCTTATACATCTATCTCCTTCAGAGGACTACATGCCACTTATGTATTTCTTGGTCCCTCACAGTGCCTAGAGAAAAAATAGCTTGATTATGTGAAGCCTAGAGTACAGAATTTGAAGGGGCAGAGGACTTGAAGAAATGTACTTCTCTTGAAGAGAGGTACAGTGAATGTGAACTATGCTGGAAGGAAAGATGGAGAAGAGGAGTCAGTCAAGGAAATATCTTGGTGGGTAAAAATCTGGAAAGGCATCTAATCTCTCATTCCCCAACAATTAGTACCATCAGCTATGACTTACTAAAGTAGGAAGTGGATTATTTAACTTAATAACAGATCCTGAATTTGGATCTGCCTGTATAAAATCAAAGCCAGAATGGGATTCTTATGAGGAATATTTCATTTCACTAAAGTGAACACAATAGTACAGCTGTAAGAAAATCTTAGCAACTCTGGCCACATTCTTCTAGGGTGGATTGCCCAAAATCATGTGGACAGGTACATAGACTGTAACTAACCAGGCAAGTAGATGGACCTAGAGTACTTATTTGGCACCTCTTTTGGCTTTTACTTGTGTGCCATTGACTAAAGAGTTTTTATTCTCTCTTTGGAAAGGGCATTTAACTTAAATATAAAATGTAGGGTGGGATGTGAAAAGGAGAAGGAACACCTTATTTATCAGCCAGATAAACTAAATCCATCCTGGGGGTCAGTCTGATCCTGAACCTGGAAGATCCTCACTCATGTAACATTTACACAGAACTAAGCAGTTTACAAATATTTTCAAATACTTCCTCTCAGAATATCTTGTTTTTAAGCCCTAACCATCCCATCACTGCTATGTAATTCTTGCCAAGATGACTCTTTCTTTCCTTAAATCTTCTCTTTAATAATCTCTTCCCCTCATATCAAAAGTAGGAAGGCAGCATTCACTGTAAGTGCTTTGTGGACAACAGTGCAATATTTGACAAAACAAAGACTAACTTAGCTTTCTAGCCATGGCAATTAAGAGAAGAAGCAGTATATATTAAATATATGTATATTTAATATATATATAAAATCAAGTGGTGTCTCCAGTGGAAGACACAGAAGATTGTTTGTGAGTCTCATTCCCCACCATGCAAACATTAATAATGCTCAATGACAATAGTTACTTATAATGTCACAATGAGGTGGCCTTTCTAAACAGTGGAATTGTTGATAAACTCACATGGCTTTTAATAAAAGTCCTTAATTTCAAAGTGGCATCTCTCTAAAAGACCTCTTACATTCTTTCTATTGACTTTCAACTGTGTGAAGAAGATAGGTCCCATTGCCTTGTTCTTCACGGTGAATTTTTCTCATGTTCTTGAATTGTCTCACATTTTCAAAGCTCTGACAAGCGTTAAGATCTTTTAGATCATGGGGCGCCTGGGTGGCTCAGTTGTTTAAGCGACTGCCTTCGGCTCAGGTCATGGTCCCGAAGTCCTGGGATTGAGTCCCACATCGGGCTCCCTGCTCAGCGAGGAGCCTGCTTCTCCCTCTGACCCTCCCCCACTCATGTACTCTCTCTCTCTCTCTCATTTTCACTCTCTCAAAATAAATAAATAAATCTTTAAAAAAATAAAAAAGATCTTTTAGATCATGACTTAACTTATATCAGGCATCACTGGGCCACCAGAAACATAAATGTGAAGACTTTGGCAGTAGAACGTTTAATTTGATGTGTCTGGTTGACTGAGACATGGGCATTTGATCAAACATGATGCTGGGTGTTTTGGTGAGAACAGTTTAAAATGCAATTAACATTTAAATCAACAGGCCAAGTAAAGCAGATTGTCCTATTTAATGTGAGTGGGTCTCATCCAAGCAGTTGAAGGCCTGAATATACAAATCTGACCCTCCTGTGAGTAAAAGGGAACTTCTGCCTAATGACCTTCAAACCAAGACACTATTTTTTCCTGCCCTTAGACTCAAAATGAAACCTCTGCTCTTTCTAGGTCACTCTCCTGTTGGCCTTTGGATTAATGACACTAATTGGCTTTCCTATCCACCTTGCCAGTGGTGCATCTTGGACTTCTCAGCCTCCATAACTGCATGAGCCAATCCCTCAAGGTAAATCTCTCTCTCTCATCTCCTTCCCTCTCTCTTCCAGACTAGTACAGTTGGAAAAGTGAAGTCTTTTTAAACAATAGATCTCCATAACAAGTGCATCAATAGTTCTCTGGAACACATAGAAAAAATAATACAAATTTCATGCTGATATCTAAATCAAGCTCTCAATACATACACTCAACTGTTGCTTTCATTTTGCCAGAAAAATATATTGCTATGGACAGAATTAGACACGGGAATATACTTTTCAAATGAAAAAGCATGATCTTATTTACTGATTCAATAGTGTCCTCTTTTTTAAAAAACACCTTTGCATGTATGCATATTTACGCACATTCATGTTTAAGCTACAAATAAGCCACAGGCATTTAAGTGCAGTTGTGTTTGTAAGTTAAACTGAGAAGAGCAAACATATCATTAGCTCTTCAACTGTGTGATTATATGGTCTTAGCATGACTCATGGTGAAACATGACAGCTTGTATGAACACTAGATATTCACAGAGAGTAATGTGTAAAAGATACTTTTCTGTAATTGGTCCCAGGGCAAAGGGCTGATAGCTTGTATAAAAGCCTCCAGATATGCATTTGGTCTGGCTTCTAATTAGTGAAGCAAAAAAGAGCTGAACTTTGGAAATTGTGATGAGTCCATGATCTTTTTTTCCTTTAAGGAAATAATCACTTTGCCCTTGAACTCCAAAAGGCCTTGAAATCAACTGATTCTCCTCTTAAGCTCCTTAACAAGCATGGGGATTAGAGGCAAGCAGTGTAGAATGGTTCATATTAGATATAACTGATAATGGACAATAGAAATTCACCTATGAATAAAGTACAGGCACTCTGAACAAGTTCCTTTTACAGAGTTTATTATTTTTTTTCACAAGATATTATGATTCCCCTGTTGCAAAACCATGCATAATGCAGATTAATGATAAGACCACTAGAGAGAGTAAAGTCAAATGCAGAGTTCTAGTTAAGCAGTTCTTTATAAAATGTTATAAGTGGTGATAGTGTTATGTTAATTCAATCAAGTATATCAGGAAAACAAAATATAATTAAAATTACTGCTTATATGTTTATTTCTTTTTTATTAAAACGAGTCAGTGAAACTCCATCACTTCTTTATTGTTGTAAAGAAATAAAACTGTGAATGAAAAAAAAAAAGATCACCACAACTTTTCATTTTTAGTCCAGAATCCTATGCATGTCTCAAAACCTATTCTCAACTATATCAGGAAGTAAATAAATACTACATCCAAGGGATCTCTTTGTCCTATATCCATTTTGGTCAAGATTCTGCTGATCTGTGTATGTAATTCTTCTGCTGACTGCTGATCCCATTCTCACCCCTTAAATGAAGAGTTTGACTTAGTGTCGTTCACCTTGAAGGGAGACACGTTTTGCACACAGTCTGAAGATGCGGCATGAATCACCTCTCCCTCTGCCACCCACCCCCAAGAAGAGAATAAAGTGTAATGGAGCAAGGAAGAGGGTGGGGAGAGGGAAGGACGGGGACGTGAAATACAGCACGTTTGGGAAAAGGATATAGCCTTTGTGATTAGTATTAAAGTTCTGAGCTCACAGACATCAAATTTTATTCGCTCTTCCTGAGATTTGGACGGACCTTATCATACTTGGCTTGGAGCAAGAGTCTCATATTAAGCGATACTAAATATCAGGGATGAAAATATCCTTAAATTTGCCACTTTTTGTAAAACCTTAGAAGTTCAACTGAGTATTGGAAAAGATCCCGCAGGCTTCATAACTTGCCAATATCATAAAGCACTTTAACCTGTCCGGGCTCTCTGTTCTTCTTCCATCTTGCATACATACTCTCTTTAAAATTCATTCAGATTTAATAAATATTCAGATGGACTGATAGACTCATCACTTCAAAGTGAATCTGATGCCTAGTTGATTAAGTTTTTAACTCTACGAAACTTCTAGCACAGAAGTTCAATGATAGTTAGGTACCGAGAACATGTTATATTCCAAGCACTGTGTTTAGGGCCGAGGATACAAAGATGAGTAAGGCACAGTCACTGACCTTAAGATCTGAGTGACTAAGGGTATAGTCAGGGTGCCAGATAGGTACAAAGTCTGACATGACAGATGGGGAGGGCAGGCTCAGGGAAAGTTGAGGAGAGGCATTTGTATTTATTATATGAGCAGAGAGGACTATGGCAAACTGGACAGTGGACACCATGTTTAGAGGGGGAAGTTGAAAATCAGCTCTAGTCAATCTTTGCTATATAGGAATGCTAGGTGATCATACTGGATCTACTGAGGTTTAAGAGAGCTGGCATATTTTATGAGAAATTGTAAAATAATTTCATGTCAGTTCAATTTTTTAAACATATTATCACAAAACATGTCTTGAACCCTTTGTTATATAGCTTGCCCATCCATTTAATTTAAACTGATCATGATCTTACTGACTGTAATTAGGATCATTTTTACATCAACATAGACTATAGTTACTCCGCATCAACAGTGGCTTTTCCAACAATGATGTTTGTTGTTTGAGTAGGGAGGTTTCCAGTTTATTAATCAGGATAGGCTAAGATATGGTGTGATAACAATTGACCCCATGATTGCAATGGTTTTACAACAACACAAATGTATTTCTCACTTCCATTACAAATCCATCCATCCCATTATATAGGTAGCAATTGTACTCCAGGTTGTCTTCTGTTTGGATCCAAGCTCATAGACCAGCCTCTACCTAGAATATTAATGAGCACGAAGACCAAGAGAAAAGAAACACAGACTGTGTCTTAAATTTCTGCTTGGAATTGACACCCAACACTTTGAAACACATTACACTGGCCAAAGCAAGTCATTTGGTCACAGGATGGGGAAGTAAATTCTTTACCCATTGAAGTGAGAGAAAGTTGACATCTATGAACAGTAATATTACTGAAAAAGTATTTTTAATCAGTTTAGTGTCACTGAAGAACTGTCATTTGGGAATAATAATACCCTCTGTATCCTCCATGTTGACTTCCTTTGTTTTAGGAAACCACCAAGTATGAGCATTCAGGGATGCTGAAACAAACATCTAGCCTTTGTTCTAAGGGAAAACTGTGAGATCCTGTGAAATATGAATATGGTTGTTATAAAAATGGATGTGTTAAATGTACTATTTAGTAATTTGAATTGGAGAAATTTTTAACCTTGTCAAAGGTTGAAAAATGATCGAAAAGAAGGATGTAATGCTCTTTACATCGAGTTATTTAAAACTCTGTACCCTCAGGCTAAATCTAGCCTACAACCTGTTTTTGTTGATAAAATGTTATTGGGACCCAGCTATGCCCATTTGTTTACAGATTGTCTATGACTGTTTTCATGCTATAATAGTAGAGCAAATTGTTGCCACAGAGACTATAGGTTTACAAAACCTGAAATATCTATTACCTGGCTTTAACGTAAAAGTTTATCGACCTCTAACCTAGTTTGAAGGTTACTATGATTTTCTGAGCCACAAGCACATTCACTCATTAAATAAATGTATGTTTATATTTATCATTATATGTTTAATTCTGTGCAAGATGGTGGCTATATTAATGAACAAAATAGATAAGAGTCCTGTCTTTATGAAACTTACATCCTAGTGGAGTAGACAGATATTAAATAATATCTTAAATGAATAAAAAATATCACACTAAGTAATGTGAGGCAAAGAATAAGGGTTCACAAACACTTATAATAAAATAAACTAATTTAAATTGGGAGATCAACCATATCCTCTATGATCCAGAGCTGAGATCTGAAATCTGAGTTAACTAAGTAGTGACACTATCATGTGCAGAGATCCTAAGGAAGAAGAAAGCGTACCACAAATAAAGAAATGAAAGGCAGTTCGTTGTCCTAGTGTGAAATAACAGACTATGGAGATTGCAGATCTCAAGAGAGATTTTGAAGATAAAATCAACAGGACATGGTAGTCTAAGAGACACACATAAATGGGAGAGGAGAATTAAGGACAATTAGTTTCTGACTTGCCCAGTGAGACGAATGGTCGATGAAATAGGAAGTTGACAAGAACCAAGTTTAAAAGGGGTTTGTCAAGAGCCTGGGTTCATTCAGAGACATGGTGAACATCCCAATGAAAATGAGCATTGGAATCTAAATCTCAGAGTAAATCTTTGAGCTTAAGTATAATTTGAATAACCAGCATAGATAAGAGTATATATGAGGAAAATATGAAGAGCAGAGTCTTGGGACCGAGTCTTGAAGACTCTCAACATGCAGTAGCTGGTTGAAGAGGATGAGAGGGCCACAACAAACCAGAACATTGTTTCACAGAAACCAGTGGAAGATGATGTTGGAAGGAGGAAGAAATCCTCAGATGTGCTTTCAGGACATTAAACAAGAGACCTCTGACAGTGATTGAAATAATCCCTGCAGACTCACGGGCCTCACAACCCACTGTGAGAAATGACAACAATGGTTTCAAGTGGGTTTTGGTGACACCACCATGAGTCAGTCACAGCAGTGGAGAAGAAGTTCTTTCAGAAGACTTGACTATAACTTCTGCAAAAGTCTCTAGTATCTTCCCTTTTGGACTGAGCAAATATTCCTGGAGTGAGTCCTTGAGAATATTTGGAGCAGATTTGATACCCTGATACTTTTTTTTTTTTTTTAAGATTTTATTGATATCCTGACACTTTTGAGAAGGACCTCAGAGTTGCAACAATTTGAATATTAAATTGTTACTATTATTTTATTTTGTTCTCCAAACACATTATATGTCCTATTCCCCTCTTCTCTTACTAAAAATTAACAAATAGTCAAAAACTGTGAAATGTTTTCCATACATAAGCACCAAGGGGCTAGTGAAATATGCACAGAAAAGTGAGATCATCTCTACACCAAATTAATTCACCCCAGGAAAGTAGTCAAAGCCAAAGGTGACATGGAAAATGTCATCTCTCCAGAATTTATAGGAATCTGGTGGAAGATGGTGGACTTTTTACGGAAAGTATAATGAGTATTTAAATAATTTTATGTATATTTTTAGGACAAGGGTAAGTTAACAATGGGATGTAAAATATGTTTTTTTTTTTTCTTTTTGCAGAGACATTTGTAAATAAGAGAGGAGACAAATGTAAAAGACGTTAACTTTCATATCAGTAAAAGGGAGCTCATATACTTGAAAAAAAGATGAGTCTGCATGATTAGAACTCTGGGGTGAATCAAAATCAGTGTGACTGAGATGAAAAGACACAAAAAGGCAGAGTTTTTTTTTTTTTTAAATACAAAGGACTTACACTGATGATTCTTGTTTAGAGTGTTTCTTCAAGAATTGAATTTGCTTTAAAATATATTGTTCATGTGGAGTACCTGGGTGGCTCAAGGTTAAGCATCTGCCTTGGGCTCAGGTCATGATCTTGGGGTCTAGGGATCGAGCCCGTGTCGGAGTCCCTGCTCAGCAGGGAGTCTGCTTCCCTCCCTCTGTGTGTTCTCTCTGTCTTGCTCCCACTCCCGCTCTCTTTCAAAAATAATAAATAAAATCTTTAAAAAAAGTTAAAAATATCATTCATGTTATTTTGAATGCTTTATTTTAGTACCCTAGGTTATAAATGTTCCTGCCTCACTAACCAGGATTTTGAAAGTCCTGCTTCTGTTCAGAGACTCCTCACCACAGTTGGGATGGCTTGAGACAGGAAGGAGTGTGAAGGAGATGCTCCATCTCACGTTTTGGTTCTCTGAAAGTATCCTGGAGCCTGACTTCCTGTCTTTCTCTTGGAATATACTGTGCACAGTCCTCATTGGTCCTTCTGCCTCTTCTTCTCATGCTGTGTGCCAATCCGTTCTCCATTTTGGACTCACATCCATCTTTAAAAATGCAAATCAGGTATCAGGAAACATTATCAGAGCAAGACAGCTTCTAGTGGTCTCTGATTGAAGTAAACTATGTAAAACATTTAAATAATAGAAATATATATATAATGCAAATATATATATAATGCAAATATATACAATGCAAATAAATATATAATGCAAATGGAATCTTGGCTCCTCTCTGTGATTATGCTATATAGCCAAGCTCTCAACCTGACCTTCAGGGCTTTCTTGGTGCATTCGGTGCTTTTTGTTTCTTCTTCATGCCACACTCTGCCCAGTTTTCTCCATTTGACTTTCTTCAATTGCTCAACTGTACCACGTTCTGCACTGCCTCAGTGCCTTTGCACCGATGTTCCAGCTACCCAGAATGCCCCCATTCACTGCCTACTCTCTGGCTCCTACGACCATGTCACCTTACATGGTCAAAGGGGCTTTGCCGATGTGATGAAGTTAAGGGTTTTGAGATAAGTAAGGAGATTATGCTGGGTTATTCAGGAGGGCCCAATGTAACCACAAAGGTCCTTGTGAGAGGGAAGCAGGAGGGCCACGGTAAGGGCAGATGTAAGGAGTGGTGGCAGAGGTCGGAGAGGAGAGAAGATACTAAGCTGTTGACTTTGAAGATAGAGAAAGGAGCCATGAACCAAGGAATGCGAGTGGCCTCTAGAAGCTGGAAATGGTAAGAAAATAGATTCTCCCCTGGAGTCTCAAGAGGAAATTAGCCCAACTGACATCCTGATTTTAGCCCAGTGAAAACCATTTTAGACTTCTGACCTCCAGAACTATAAGAAATACGTGTTGTTTTAACCGACTGAGCCACCCAGGCGCCCCCCTGAAATACGTGTTGTTTTAAATCACAAAGTTTGCAGCAATTTGTTTCGTGGCCACGAAGATGCCCCCCCCGCCGCCCCCCACATGCTTAACCAACCAACGCTTCTCTGACCTCTCTTCGGACATTCCCTATCACATCAGAGCCTGCCTTCCATCACGCATTCTCAAACGACCCAGGACTCTTCATTCAGAGCACCTGTCACCATTTCAAATTGTGGATTTTTATGATTACTTGATGACTCTCTGCTCCACATTGCCTGATAAGCTGCCCTGGGGCCAGGCCAGGGCCCATTCAAAGCAATAGATGAGGAGAAGGAAGGAATGAATGCAGGCCAGCATATTGTAGAGGTCGTGGTGGTGACTATTTTTGTGACTAAAAAACCATGAGAGGGGACAAAAGCAGCAGCAGGGGGCAGTTTGTATGTTATGTTGCTCAGTTTCATTTTGGTTTTAACCCTGGGCTTTGAGCAGTGCTCCCAGGAGAGAACTAACAAGTATGACAATGCAGGCTGCCCCCTCTCCCTCCCGACAGATGGTGCACAGGCTCAGAAGCGGTGGGCTTAGAGCACTTGCCTTGATCCACACATGTTCATAGCTGGAGGTACAGGGGTGAGGGGCAGTCCAGCAACAATAAAGCTTTCAATGTCACCCTCCAAGTTCAAACTGGGAATTCACCTTGTGCTGCAAAATGCCACAAACCCGATTATTTGGGGTTTTCATTTGAGAATGCATGATGGAAGGCAGGCTCTGACATGACAGAGTGCTCAAATAAATAAATGAAAACATCAACTTCTTACTGTTTATCAGAGATCGCAGTTGTAAGCAACAAAGCAGCTCTGGCTGGTTGAAACAAGGAACACGGACTTTTGAAGTCACCAGAGAAGTGGGGAGACTAGAGGGGTGGTGTCAGAAGCTCAAAGAAGGCAGGTTGCAGCCAGGACCAGGCCAGCAACGTCATAGCTCCGGCCCCGTTGAGCGCATTGCACATGCCTCCAGCTCTGTCCCCTGTCGCGTGGACCTTACTGTTGGTACTGCAGCCCTCTCTACCCAGCGAAATCGCGCGTCGCTGCTTCTACCTGCGGCAGCCGATATGAATGACCCTCTGCTCCCCGTTCTGCACATCATCTGGCTCTAGTTCCAGTCTCCGGATGCTACTGGTTGGCCTGGGACACATGGCCTTTTCCTTGCTGGGGAAGAGGCTAGGGAAAGGAATAGCCAGTCTCTTTAGCTTCTATAGGAGGAAGGGGATTCTGTCTCCCAGCAAGCTTTAATTCCAGAAGGATGGCCAGTGAAAAGTCAATTTAAAAATTATAAGAGGCCAATGTTCACACAAGCAGCAGCCCTCTTAAGTGGAAGAAGATAAAAGTCAATTTAGGGTTAAGTGCATCTGTTGTACAACAAAACTCCCTTGATTTGAATTCTTGTTCTGTGACCCTGGGCAACCTATTTAACCTTTATACGCAAGGAAAGTGCAGAGCCTGCGCCTGGTTCTCAAGGCATATTACTTATTATATAATATAAGACATGTCCATTCCTTTTGTCAAAGTCAACATAGAGCAGGAATATCTCACGTTTTTGGAGAGTCAGTTTTTCTTGGGGGGAGGGATTATGTTCCTCCTATTACATTGGCTTTGTAAGGAATTGGTTACTACTGTTAGCATATTCAACAGGATTTCTAGTTATTTTCAATCCTACCTGGATTTTTTTAAAGCTGCACATAAAAGAGATCTATCAAATGGCCTGATCAATGTAAGTTTATTATTGCTTACCCAAGTGTTTGATAAACCCATCCCTGTCCTGGGCATAGCTTTAAATACTTCATTGACTGTAACAAAGCAGCTCTTTTCTTCTTGGCCTAAGTGGCCATATAAACTATAATTAAGCCCTAATTATGGGCTCTACTAGTCAGATAGGAGAAAGCAGAGTCCATTATGCAACCTCCAGAATAAACCTTTGAAGGAGCTATTTGTTGTTGGAAAATATTATAAAACAAACAAATTGAAACATGGGAATGAAAAAAAGTGGGAGGTTGAGTTTCCTTTTTCTCCACCCCTCCCACCTTTTCTATGATGTGGCCATTGACCTCATATAGCACTTTTTTCTGTTTCATGAAAAATAATGATAATAGGAAAGTAATGTCTTAAGTGATGACTCAATCTTTAGCCAATAAAATTATGATACCAGGGCACCTGGGTGGCTCAGTTGGTTGAACATTTGCCTTCACCTCAGGTCATGGTCCCAAGGGTCCTGGGATAGAGTCTAGCATCAGGCCCCCTGCTCAGTGGGGAGTCTGCTTCTCCCTCTGCCTCTCCCCCTGGCTTGTGCACTCTCTCTCTCAAATGAATAAATAAAATCTTAAAAAATAAAATAAAATTATGATACCTTATGGATAATGATATGCCTTATGGATCATGATGACATAGAGTGATTTTTTTTTTTAAGTTCTTGCAATTTGAGAAAAGTCAATGTTAAATGTGTCTAGTGCATGCCAAGTTAGTTTGAATATCATTCTTTGGTTTGCAGATATCATTGAAAAGTGTACCTTGCATTTCCATGGAAGTTTTCATGGAGAGAACTACATGATTTGAGAAGCAGAGAAGTATGGCTTATTTTGAACCTACACACGCACACATGCACGCATATGTGCGCACACGCACACGCACACACACACATTTCACGGGCCACCTGCACAGCCTTGCAGGCAGCATGCAAACAGTCTCTGTGATCTCACCCCGCTACTTGTCAGGAAGAGTGTCCCGGCCATGGCCATGTGCATACTTTACAGGAGCTTAGCATAGAAAGGACATATTTAACAGTTTATAACTGTCTCGGTGACAGCGAGTTCTAATTTAAAACTCCTGTGTAATACTTGTTAGGAAGTTTTAATATCAAAAGGCCAGCCAAGGTCTTCCATGAAAAATTTCTAGACAGTGAAAGAAACTAATCCTTTTTAGTGATGTTTGGCTTCTCCTTGGCAGTAGGTGATCTAGACTTCATATTTTATATCCATGGTTTGTTAATGAAATTTTCTCCTTTAAATAACAACCAGGAACAGAAAAACATAGCAATACTTTGTAATAAATATTGGATGTGGAATTATGTAGGATGCAAAAACTACCACTAATGATTTTTGAGTCCTTTAAAAAAAATTGTATTTTGCTGTTTTGGGAGACTTCTGCTGATTTTTTTTTTTTTTTTTTTTTTTTTTGGATTGTGTTCTTTTATGCAATGAATCCACTGAATCCACTGAGTGACCAGGTTAGCATTGAGATGCTTTGTGGATTTGCATCCTTTGTAAAAGGATTAGCATGGTCCCCTGCTCCTCTCACCAGGTGACATGGGTAACCTCACCCTAGTACCTTGACTTGTAAGGAATCCCAGTGCTTGTTACAATTACCTTGGGGGTGTGGTCACAGGTGGGGACAAGCAGCTGCCTCCCAGTGATCAAATCCTGCTTGGCAAAAGGCCATTCATCTAGTTGGGGCAGTACTGGCTTGCACACCAGAAGAACTGAGAAATGTGATAGCCTCCTCCCATAGTCGCCTTCTGGGAATATCTTTGTTGCTCTACCCAAAGCAAGTATGCGTATATCTACATGTGCTGAAACAGAAGCATGTGCGTATGTGTGAATGAATGTGAATATGTGTGAGTAAAACTGAGTTGGCATGCACAGACAGTGCTCCAGTGAGGTTTTCTTGTTATGTTAAGAATTATTATCATTCTTACATGATTTGTGAAAATGGCCTAAAAGATGGAACACTGTTTTCCAGAATATTTATTGTTTCTATGATAACCTCGAATTACATGATATTTTATTGAATATTAATCCTCTCCAAAATGAATTACCTGGGCAAAGATAACAGGACTATTAATAGGTTGATATCTATAGAGTACGTTAGATTATAGGATGAAAAGCAACCGCTATTAAAGAACATGATATATTAATTGTTCCTTTTATCATTTATGTGGCATGCTATTTTTAATAGTAATATATGTCTCTCTGATTTCTTTATCTATTTTTGTCTTAGTAAATTGTATGCATTTTTAAGCCGTCTCAAATATTCTTTGGAAAGAATCGTGCATGGGGGAGTAAAAAGATTGTGGGAGGGCAAAGGGGGAGTAAATAAATAAATAATATCTGATTTGTATGAAACATTTTAATTTTTTAGACAATGCATTTGACAGCATGTTAGTTCAATGGATGGCATGCATTGATATGATTATCATTTCCTTTCTTTCTTAATATAATGAAAAATGGGAATAATCTTTAATACTAATGAGTTTGTGTTTAAAAGCATTATTGATTTCTTTTAGCTAAGACACTGCATTTCTTTATAATTCATGCTTTACTAAGATTTATTAACAAATAGAGTAGAAAATGGATTTCCCGGATACCTATTAGCAGGTGGATGTCAGTCCAGCAGCACACAGCCCCTTGAAGTTTGTGTTAGGAGAAACTAAGATGATGTTTTTGACCTAGCGATGGGTAACATGCATCTGAGAAATGAAACAAGGGATCTTCTGGCTATTCTCTTCACCATCCACGATTTCATAGACGTGAACCATTTCTTTTGTTGAAATCTATCATAACATCACCATGGTTGGGGCACCTGGGTGGCTCAGTCGATTAAGCGACTCTTGATTTCAGCTCAGGTCATGATCTCGGGGTCGTGGGATCTAGCCCCACGTTGGGCTCCTCAGTGCTGGGCATGGAGCCTGCTTAGGATTCTCTTTCTCTCTCCCTCCGTCTCTGCCTCTCCCCTGCTCTCTCTCTCTAAAATAAATAAATAAAATCTTTAAAAAAAACCCGCACACATCTTCATGGTTGTGCTTTCACCATCGTGGTAGCCAAAATGTGTGCCTCCTCCTTCATTCATATGCTTTTCTAACCTCTCTTTCCCCAAACTTCCCTGGCAACACAACTCCCTATCGGTGACTCCTCCATACATAACTAAAAATCTTCAAACTGAGAGATATGGCTCTTCCAATAAAGACCTCACCAGCGTTAGAATCCCCTCATGCTGTGGCACCTGAGGACAATCAGGACTTCCTTAGCTGGGCAACATACAGATGGAGCAGTTCCTGACTCCAGGTATTTTTGTCCATTGTTGGGAATGACAGGTCATGAAGGATGAAGACAGAACAGCCTCACCTAGTATCCCAGGGCCCCCGTAGCCAGGACCCATCATATATTTCCAATATTACCTTCTATCACTCCCAACCTAATACTCGTCTTCTAGATAAATTGTCCCACGCCCTTTAAGTAGTTTCTTTAAAGGCCACCCACAGCTGCCCTGTCTCCACCTGCTGTTCTGAGGTTCGAAAGGGTTCTGAAACCATCTCTGGTGACTCCAGAGTGGTCACTCTCTCTTCATTGAGTTTCTCCAGTACTTGCTACAGGCATCATTTGGCAGTTAGCAATGACTGGTTCTGTCCTGCTCTTTTCCATGTTATCCATTCCCTTCCCAGCCTAGCAGGGAGTCCTCCCAGGGTGGGAGTGAGATTCCATACACACAGTAATGATTGAAGCACCTTGCCTGAGATAAAAGCTAGCTAGGCTTAAGTAGCTGAATAATTGATTGAGATGAGGTGCAAGAGGGGTTAACATTTTTAAGTACTTTATATCATTAAACATTTCAAAAATGACGTTTATTACATTCTTGGAATAGCCTTGTGGGTGGGTGATCTCCCCAGTTAGTGGATGGGAGCATTGAGGCTCACACTTTGGTACCTTACCTAGAGTTAGCCCACTATAAGGAGTAGGCCATACAATCCAATCTATTACTGTCATGCTCACCATGGAATCACACTGCATTGATTAAATAACACTTAAAGTAGTATTTGTCCATCATTGATCACTCATAGTAACTTCTACAGACAGCGGCCAAAATAGCTTTGGCAAAATATAAAATTGATAATAAAATCCATCACTGATGGGTGCAAAACCCATTAATGGCTTCATGTCACATTCAGAATAAAATCCAACCTGATTTAACCCAGCCTACAAGACTGGCTCTTCCCTGGTTCCTGACTACCTGTATGGCCCATGTCCTACCTGTCTGATCTCCCCTTCTCCTGCCTTTGCTCTCTCCAGCCCCAGACATAGTGCTCTTTGTGCTACTCTTCTTAAATATCAGGTTGGCCCCTTTCTTTCTGAAATAGTCTTCCTCCAAATCTTTGCCTAGATTTCTCCTTCACTTCATTAAGATCTCTGCTCAGATACATTACCTCTTTGGAGAGGACTTCTATGACCCTCCCTGTCTATAACATACCCTTTCTTTCTTTTTTTTTTTTTTTTTATTTATTTGACAGAGAGAGAGACAGCGAGAGAGGGAACACAAGCAGGGAGAGTGGGAGAGGGAGAAGCAGGCTCTCCGCCGAGCAGGGAGCCCGATGCGGGGCTCGATCCCAGGACCCTGGGATCATGACCTGAGCCAAAGGCAAATGCTTAACGACTGAGCCACCCAGGTGCCCCTATAACATACCCTTTCTATTTTAGTCTCTATCCTATTACCCCGTGATTTTTCCTGTGAGAATTTTATCACATTACCAGACACCACTTCATGTATATATGTGATAGTTTGTTTGCTTCCATCATTGGCATATGAGCACTGAAGCCCAGAAAGTTTGTACATCTTATTTTCTACTATAGTCTCAACATCTAGAACAATGCCTGGCATTTAGTATCCTCTCAATAAATCATTAAATGAATATTTGATAAACTACCATTCCATTGGAACCATGTAATCAACTGAGGGCTGACTTTGGTCTTTTTTTTTTTTTAAGATTTTATTTACTTATTTATTTGAGAGACAGAGAGAGAGCTAGCGCAAGAGCACAAGTCGGGGGCCGGGGCGTGCAGAGTGGGAGGGAAGAGCAGAGGGAGAGAGAATCTGAAGCAGATTCTGTCCTGAGCGCAGAGCCTGATATGGGGCTCCATCTCATGATCGTGAAATCATGACCTGAGAGGAAACCAAGAGTCCAACGCTTAACTGACTGAGCCATCCAGGTGCCCCTGACTTTGGTCTTGATATTGAATTGGATTGCTCATTTTCATATACACAAGAAAGAAAGCCATGTGGGGTGCACAGAATCACAGTTTGAACATCCAATCAGGACATATGGTCTAAAGCATTTCACACAATGTGAAAGAAGCTTCCCTATGGAAAAGCCTACCGTCTAAGGTGGCTCTTGCTTTGCTCAACCCTTTGCATGGGGAATCAAGGTCACATTGCGATTCTTCCAGGAGCAATTCTCTCAGGATATAAAGTAAGAAGCCACGTTATAAAAGGAAACTAACATATGTTAAATAAAGACTAGTCGTTGTTCTATATACTTTATACATAGTGCTCATTTGGCTCCCTGGGATATATTTTCTTCCCCCCTCTACAGATAAATCAACTATGGCTGAAGAACTTGCCCAAAATGAGACCTGCTGAGGTTGGTAGATGACACTTGTGCACAAGTCTCTCAGCTGGAGCACAAGGATCAGGATCTGATCCTAACCCAGACATCTCTTTATCAGATGTCCGCACTCCATTCACTTTCCCCTAAGTCACACCCCCTTCCTAAGCCTCCCCTACTTCCCCCTCTCCCCAACACCAACACACAAAGGTACACACACAACAAAGCAACCTCAAATCTGTGGAGGATAGCCAAGGATTTGAGGTTGAGATTTCCTGTGCCAAGTGCTCTCCCGCTAAGCTGGGAATATAACACCTCCTTTTGGCTTCCGTAAAGCTTCAAGACAAATCTTAAACCAGATACACTCCTTTTAATCCTATTGTTACCGTCTCGTGTGGTGCCAAAGTAAAGAAAGGACGTGCTTTTAAAATGGGGACTCTAAGAAGATATAAGTAGCATACACAAAACACACACTTAGAGCAATTCCCAATGGGGTTAATGCACGATCTCTCCTAACCACACTTCCTCCTTTCCGTCTCCCCTTCCTGTGCAGTAATAAGTAAATAAATGAACCAACAAGCAACACTCCGCTCTGTTTTCTTTTGAGAGGATAATATAACCTAAAAGTTTAGTTGTTTCTTTTTTTTCCCCCCTGAGAGAAGCAAGTGCACCTACTGTGAGTCAGACTTGAGGGCAGTCCCTTTACATTTATCATTTCATTTATCTTTATTACAGCCCCTTCAAGGCAGGCATTCACGACAAAGAAACTGCAGCTCAGAGAGATGAGTTTACTTAAGATCAAACAGCTAGTAAGTTGCTCAACTGGGATTTGAATTCAAATCAGATGATTCCAATACCAGTTTTTTTTTTTTTTTTACTTTCTTCTAATATGCAGAAAAGAATAAGTAAAGGGGTGTGCAGGTTGGACAGAGAAAGTTGCCTGCAACTGATCATTTTTGTCATGAAAGCTCAGGTTAATAATTAGAAAACAACAACAACAACAACAACAAAAGCAGGGAATAATAAAGATGGCTGCATTGGGCACACATGATAGTAACACCACACATGTTGAGGAGATGTGCCTGTTGGAAGGCAGATATCTTTGTATTTTACCTGCTTCCTGACCCACTCATGCAGGTCAGCAATAGCTGACACAGTCAAGCAATAAACTGCCTGACAGGAAGTAGCTTGTGTGCAGTGCTATGCTCTCTGCGAGGGAGCGGGGACTTCCTGGTGAGCAAAACTAAAAGCAGATAAATTAGTGCTTTTTACCAGCAGGCGTTCCAGACCCCTTGGTTTCTGGGGTGAAACCACCAAATACCAATTCAATCATGTCAGTGCTGTGACAGTCCTTTGTCTCCACGTCGACGTGAGATTTCTGGGGAGAAAGCAGGTAGGACGCAGATATGGAATAAATGTTCATCAAAGCACATAGAAGAATAACATAGCGGATTCTTTGTTTTTGAGAATTACCTGAGGTGAGCGACAGGAAGCTAAACTGTGCAGAAAGTTGAGAACTTGGTTAACTCTACTGCATGAAACCCATGTGCTTCCCTCCAAAGGACCACACAGCCATCAACAATGCAATTCTCCTTCCAAATGGCTGCTGTGGGATACCAACTACATCAATGACATGAAAGTCAGAGGCGCCATGTTCAGCCCTGAACACACACAGATTCAGACCGACAACTTGAGGACATACGTGGTAGACTGACTTTTGCCCTGATTTTTCAATGACAGTTGTTTGAGGCAATTTTAAAAAAAGCACCCACTTTCAATTCACATATTTTTATGAGGTAAGTAAGCTCAGGCATGAGCTTGATTCCCATTCTGGTATAGACAATCCTGTGTAAACGTTTCATAGGGTAAACTTCATAGGGTAAACTTTCATAGGGCAAACTTTCATAAGGCAAACTTTTCCTTCCCCAACTTCTTGCAATATGCTTCACTAGGCTACAATGTTAAAACGTGATTTGATACCTTCATTTGCCATAACTACTGAATCTGAGTGATTTCTTGGATTGAAGTCTGCACACTTCTTAATACCAAATGTAGAGATGCTAAAATGACAACCCTTGGGTCAGATATTAAAATGTACAACACCTCCTAGTCTTGTAATGCTTGGTTGATAAGCAGTTATTGTCCTGAAAACCAGTCATTGGAGTTGAAAGATAAATATTATTCTATATCTTATTGAATAAAATATATTATATCACAGGTGATGGAGACAGATTGACTCAATAAATTCTAATAGTGTATGCTGAGAAATAGTGGCAATAAAAATGCTGATGACTTGACACAGGGAGAATAGTGAATGTCATTAACATGCTATTTCCTCTGTTCTGATCTCCCTGTCATGTTCTTCACACTGCTATAATCTCTATCAGTGGGTTTTTCTTTGCTTTATCGGCATGAGAAAAATGGTATTTTTTTAGTGCTTTAAATTATCCACTACTCAACTGATTGCAGAAATGATGCAGTAGCCTAAATACAGAAAATTAATATAGGATTTTATATTTAGCAATATCATCAGCCAGTATTTGAGCATGTTGCAAAAATGTGAAATGCCATGGAGCATAGCTGTTTGGTCCTACTGCAAAGTTTTGTCCAAACTCATTTTTGCTAATTTTTACTAACCCAAATCAGTTTAGAATAAAGACTCAGAATTTACTCTTTGGATTTTATTTTAAAAGAGTTTAGTTACATGGATGTTATTTCAGGAGATGCAGAAACGTAGATGTCATAGAAATTCTAAAGTTTGTTTTTATCCCAATTGTTTTTGTATGTTGTTTGGGATAGGTAAGAACACATATATTACATGCTAATGGGATTTAACTTTTGAGTCACAATCCTTAAATTCATATAAAAGAGGAGTATTGTGAGTATTATGTTAGGAGAGTGGTAACTAGCTGTTGATGAGTGAGTCCCGTATATGTAGACACTTCATAGGGTTCTACCTACAGATCTCCGAATCTAATTATTCAGTCTTCTCTCCAGAATTTTCGATGGCATTATTTCAGGTGGCATAGCTCCTTAAATTGTCCATAAATACCCAGAACTGAGAATATCTTGAACTGAAATCATCTTTCTTTACAAAAATCTATTCCTCTTTCTTTCTTCTAAATTTCAGTAACACCAGTACCTAATCTGTGCCCCGAACCAGACTTTCATATTATGTTTGTCCTTTTCTTCACTAATATCCTCCATGAGCAAGCAATTACAGATACAGGTGCCCTTTCCTTATTATGCTTAGAATCTATGCAGTTCTTCATATCCCAACTTTGTATCCTAGTTCAGGTCATTATCATTTCAATCCTCAGATTGTTGCAATAATCTCTTAATTCTTCTATCATCTTCCAATCCACCCCACCCCCACCCTGACTTCTCTTTCATTCTCCACTTTGTGCCAAATCTGATTGTACCTTATCTCAGTGGAAATGCCTTCACTGTCTCCATTCCACCACCAGCAGCTTATTCCAGGGCCCCCGATACTTCTTGCCTTTAAAGGTGGTAAGGGGATTTGCTTTAATTTTTCCTTGAAGTCAATAACTAAACTTTCAAAGTATTCCATCTTCAAAATTGGAATGCTTTGTGAGCCTCCAGTGGTGACTTGAAAGCCAAGCTTGTCTGGTATTGGTGGGTCTCAGACAGCCTCATTCATGTGCTGTCACTCACACCTGCATCACTGTGATGAACACCCTGAGATGCTTTGGTGGTCACAGTGGGCAGGTGAATTGGTTTTTATTCTTAAAAGTACTTACTTATGTCTATAGTTTAAGTTCTTTATATTGGCTAAAGGAAGGAAACCTAAAACACTATGTTAAAATATCAGTTAACAAGCAGAATGAAAATTGGCAATGAACTTCAATGGACCTGTAAAGCTGAATTCATCCAATCACAATATGAATAAAGTAGAGCAAAATACCTCCAGTAATCAAACAATGTCTCCAGTAATCTACTAATCAAAACCAAGACTTAGAAAAGAAAAATATAGTGAAAGATATTCTGTGTGTCCTATTAAAATCTGTCTTTTAACTTATTGGTAATAAAATAATCTATCTGTACCCATAATAGTTTATATGTGGAATTGTGCCTGCCAGTAGCATCCTGAAAATTATAGCTTAGAAGCAAATTATAACATTTATAAAACAAATTAACCAGTTGTGTGTCTGTGTGTGTAGGTGTGTATGAGAGAGACAGAGAGACAGAGAGATATTTCAAAACCCCAAAAAGCCAACTAGTCCATGAACGAAATTTTTATCTACTTTTTATGTTTTAAGAAATAATTCACTTCCAATCTACATCTTGGATGTATATATTATACATCCAAATGTATACAATTATACATTCAGTACAAAAAATATGTGGTATGTGTTGTCTTAGAAATTATTTAACTTTTCACATAATTAATTTTCAGGTAAATAACAAGAGTGGCATTTGTCCTGAGAAATTGTGGACATTTACATTTACATATAATTTCTGTTAATAATAATTATAAGAGGGTGTTAAAGAGGGATTTTTCTATCTTCTTTTTATGGCCAGGACCTCAGTGGTTTAGGAAAAATAAAATGTTCCAAGAAGTCTCCCAGCCTAAAAGGAAAAGTTGGTCTCCTGTGACAAGATGTGACAAAATTTATTCTGCCAGAATTATTGAGAACCCACCTCCAAATCATAAAAGTAGATGTTGATGAGACAAAGAAGGAAAATACCTTCAGGGAATGGAGAAAAGCATTTTTACACCTTTGAATGAATGAGAGAAAAACCTTCAAAGGACCTGCTTTTTAGAATTTCATGGTGTCTTATCATCATCTGTTGAAATCTGAAGGCAATGCCAGGGACACTCTTCCACTTTTATGAATAACTGTGATGGTATCCACTTGGAGAGGTGAAGAGAGCCAGAAAAGAATGAAGATTTTTACTTCCTGAAATAAGTTTACTCTATGACTAAAGAGGGCTAGAAGTCCTAAAGTCCTGCCTGATATGTCATCTAGGAGTGAAGAACTAGTCTTCAGAGCAAGTGGTGAGTAAAGAATAAACTTACTTTCTGATTGTACTCAATCAAGTCCTGTTTGGTCAATTGTATAATGATAGCTAATAATTTAGAGCTTATTGAGGGTGCAATTTTATGTTACAAGTCAGATTTACCAAGAAACAATGAGGCAGACATTTGTGGGCTGAAAGTTTACTGGGGGTATGCTCTCAGGATCCATACTTTTGGGGGAGTGAAGAAATAAGATTTGATGAAAGGAAAAAATAGACTGTTGTGCATTCATATCATAGATCCTAACTGGGATGGGATCATCCTGCAGAGTTGTCCCAAACTGATGCAAAGAACTGAGATTTTTATGTAGACCAGGCATTGCATGTGAGTTACTCCAGGGAAGGACACATGAGCGTGGATGGAATGACATTCTTTTATCTGGGGAACTCACTGGGTCAAGATGGAGTAGTGTTTCAGCTACAAGATGTAAGTCTCAGCTCTCTCAATAGCTGGGGAAATGTAAGTGCTTCAGTCCTGGAGGGTGTGGTTGGCACCTTCCAGGGTTTATTACAGTCCATCCCTTGTAGTACTAAGATTTACTTGCTTCATATAAATTTGGGGATCAGCTTCTTCAGAATTATGGTGACCTCTTCTCTTGAGGAAATGTAGAAGAGTCCTCAGCCCCCACCACGGAAGCTGCTCCTGAGAATATAATTAACACTTACTACTTCTTTTTTCTACTATCTGTTCTAGATTTCCTTCCTTGTAGCATGACCCCTTTGCTGGTCTAGGTAGCTTACCTGGGGAGTGGGGTGAAAAGATCTGCCCCTGGTCACCATGTCCTTCTCGGGCTATGCCTGCTGCATTTGTCCATTTACCATCAAAATTAAGCACAAGGATAGTAAGAGATACCCAAATGGTGTCTAAACTTATTTTTCTCTTTCCTCATTGTGTAAATGCAGCCTCTACCCCATCCTGATGAGTGGTGTTAATTACCCTGCCAGGATGGGGGTGATTTCTTTCCCTCCTTATTGCTCTCTTGGCATATTTTCTTTTTCTTTTTTCTTTTTTTTTTTTTTAAGATTTTATTTATTTATTTGAGACAGAGAGAATGAGAGAGAGAGCACATGAGAGGGGGGAGGGTCAGAGGAAGAAGCAGGCACCCTGCCGAGCAGGGAGCCCGATGCGGGACTCGATCCAGGGACTCCAGGATCATGACCTGAGCCGAAGGCAGTTGCTTAACCAACTGAGCCACCCAGGCGCCCTCTTGGCATATTTTCTAACCACTGGCACATCTAATACCATATTGTCTCCCAGATCTCATGGCTTAAGTACCCAGGCTGCTTGTACCATAGCCTGGATCTGCTTCAAAGTTCTTCCCTTCTCTGGACCTTGATGAAGCTGATAGCCTCTTTATTTTTTTATTTTTTATTTTTTAGATTTTATTTATTTGACAGAGAGAGACACAGCGAGAGAGGGAACACAAGCAGGGGGAGTGGGAGAGGGAGAAGCTGGCTTCCCGCCGAGCAGGGAGCCCGATGCGGGGCTCGATCCCAGGACCCTGGGATCATGACCTGAGTCGAAGGCAGACGCTTAATGGCTGAGCCACCCAGGCGCCCCTGATAGCCTTTTATCATCTGGTAGTTGACACTGGACTTCGTTTATCACTGGTTCCCATACACAACCACACTAATAGAGGGGTCCATGATGATGCTTTGGATTGCTGAATATCAATATTAGCTTGGATACTGTGTCCAAAAGCTCTCATAATGTTTGGATATTTTCTTTTGTTATCCAGGTAAATGGCTCAGTTTGTAAAGAGACTGAGAAAACTTTTAATGTATACACTTGTTGTGGTGTTGCTATAGTCTTTCTCTATTTCTCCCCAGGTCAGATACCCTAGCTGACAGTTCAAACTTGTTACTCACCATGATCTTTTTGTACAAAGAACACGCTCTGGTGGTTAAGTGCTACCACCTGATCTCAAATATTTCTGAATTCTATCATCCCATTCTATTATTGAGCCCGTTTCTATAATAGTGCTTCCTCCTGTCAATACTGGTCCACACTGCTCAGCCAGCGCTCAGTGATTCTGATGTTCTTCTCATCAGTGCATTCCTCACCAGTTAGATGGGCAGGTTGACCTGCAGTCTCTCCTGCAGAACCTAGTCAACTGGTGGGTTTTTCAGTCTTACACAGGACACCAATTCTAGCATGCCCATTCTCTGAGCCTTTTTTTTTTTTTAACACGTTATTTATTTATTTCTCAGAGAGAGAGAGAAAGAGAGAGAGAGCACAAGCAGTAGGCAGAGGGAGAAGCAGGCTCCCCGCTGAGCAGGGAGACTGAGTAGGGAGCCTGATGCGTGACTCAATCCCGGGACCCTGGGATCATGACCTGAGCCAAAGGCAGACGCTTAACCAACTGAGTTACCCAGGCATCCCTCTCTGAGCCTTTTGATTCCCTTTTACATAGTCTGCAATGGCTGTTCTGTCACTACTATTTAACTTACTGAGAGTCAGTGATTTCCCCAAGCTTCTAAGAGACATCCTATCCATGTGTTAAAATCCTCATCCAAGGTCTTTGCTGGAGTATTCTATTTTATATTCCTGGTTGTGTTCCCATTTTTGGTAAACTATGTCTATCCAAACTTATATTCTGCTCTGCTTACTTCAGTAGCCTCTGAATCCAGTTCTGTATATAATCTCCTGGCTTTTGGCAGTATGTTCTATAGTCCTATAGCAAGTTCCTTTCCTCTCTTGGCAGGCTCAGCAATTTCCTGGCTAGGTATCATTGTGGTTTATGTCTTGCTAGTGGCCTAATGGTGAAGAATGAATAAAAACCAGATTCTGAAGGGGATACATGTTGTTCTGCATGGCAGAAAACTTCTGCACAGTCTTCATGAAAGAAGGGAGTTCTAACTTTTAATAGGGAGGAGTAGACTATTTCCATTGGCCTAGAGGGTTCAGCGGATCTGGGGATTCAAGGTTTTTGATGAGAAACCTCAGATGTCCCTCTCCTAATTCTTAGGGTCTCCACTCTATCCCAATCACAGCAGTCCCCCCCCCCTTTTTTTGTACTAGGTCTGCCAGAGCTGAGAATTCAACGCTAAACATTCCTTGGGGCTCCACTACTCATAAGAATAAGTTTTAGGCCAGGTTCTCAGTGCTTTTGTCCTCCAACTATACAGGAGAATCTCTTTTTAATTTGTCAAAGAGGTCTCTGGCTTTCACTTTTGACCTTTAATGATTCATTAATCATCTTCAGCATTTCATTGTCTTTCTCTAAAAGCGTGATTGCCTCTAGCTATGGACGTCTAATTCCATTGTTCTTATAATGACATCTGCCTCATACTTCTCAAACACTTGCCATATTGTTTCAGCTAATGCATTCCCTTCAGCAGGTGAGCCATTGAAGGTCACCACCAGTGCCAGAGGTTATCAATGACTCACCTCCCAATAGCGATGGGATTTACAATAGCAGACAAAAGAGGTCCACCCAGTTCCCAAATTCCATTTTAGAGTCTGTTTTCCTGGAATGCTCTTGGCACCAACTGTTGCAGGTTGGCTTCACTGGGAAACAGATAGAGAGATGGCTATTGGCATTCAGGAAGTTTATTTGGAAGTGTTTTGGGATCAACAACTGTGTGAAATAATGGAAACAGGATGGAGCAGGGGGGGATGTTGAGCCGTGATGTAATCATGATAATATAGTAACTGCCTCACACAATACCAAACAGGAAGCTCTCTAGAGCTGGGATGGCCCTGAGGAGTTGTCTTGAGCTGGGACAAGAGACTTTCATGCGTCTGCACTTTCTAGTTATTGATACAGGATAATCCTGGGAATGGAATGTGTCCTTTGGCTCAGGGCATTTGCTGGGAGATAAACTTCAACTGTCAGCTGTCAACTCTCCCATCAGGTCAAGAAATGAATACTTCAGTTCTGGTGTGGGGATGGTGGCTTTCAGGGGAGTCAATCTATAGCATCCACAATACTTTGTGATAAACTTGTCATATATATTATTCCAAAAATCAGAATTTCTGACATCAGGGGTGCCTGGGTGGCTCAGTTGGTTAAGCATCCAACTCGTGATCTCAGCTCAGGTCCTGATCTCAGCTCAGGTCTTGTTCTCAGGGTCGTGAGTTCAAGCCCTGCCTTGGGGTCCATACTGGGGATGGAGCCTACTTAAGTAAACAAACAAACAAATAAATAAAAACATTCTCAATATTTCTTACAACAGTTACCTAAGTTAGGACCTGCTAGTATTTATTTTGCAAACAGAACAAAACACACACACAAAACTGAGGCCTAAAAAACTTTTGAGATATAATTTAGGTATACAGAACAAAACAAAATGCACAGATTTTATGGGTTTAGTTTGATGAGTTTTGGCAACGGTATTCATCTATTTGGTCACCCTCAAAACAAAATTTAAAACATTACAGCATTTCAAAAAGTTCACTTGTGCCCCATTCCAACAAGTTCTCCCTACGACCCAAAAAAATCACTTCCTTATTTTAGTTATCATGGATTACTTTTGCTTATTCTGACAATTCATATAAGTGAAAATATATGTTTTTTTAATTTTTTTTAATTTTTAATTTTTTTTTATTTTGTTAGGTTAATCACCATACATCATTAGTTTTTGATGTAGTGTTCCATGATTCACTGTTTGCATATAACACCCAGTGCTCCATTCAGTATGTGCCCTCTTTAATACCCATCACCAGGCTAACCCATCCCCCCTCCCCCCTCCCCTCTAGAATCCTCAGTTTGTTTCTCAGGGTCCATAGTCTCTCATGGTTCGTCTCCCCCTCCGATTTCCCCCCCTTCATTTTTCCCTTCCTACTATCTTTTTCTTTTCTTTTCTTTTCTTTTTTAACATATAATGTATTATTTGTTTCAGAGGTACAGGTCTGTGATTCAACAGTCTTGCACAATTCACAGCGCTCAACATAGCACATACCCTCCCCAGTGTCTATCACCCAAAAATATATGTGTTTTACTTAACATGACATTTTGGAGACTCACCCATGTTGTTCTGTGTGCTATAGATTGTTCCTTTCTACAGTGAGTTTTAGTTCTTTGTATGGATATACCACAAGTACTTCAACCATTATCCAGTTATTGGACATTGGGTTGTTTCCAGTTTTAGGCTTAATGAATAAGGTTGCTATGAAAATTCTTTTTGACAATTTAGAAAGATATTTTCAATTTTTGGGGTAAATGTATACAACTAGGCTTGCTGGGTGTTTGGGTATATGTACTAGAAGCTATCAAACAGTTCCCCAAATGGTATTATCATTTTAAAGTTCCTCCTGCAATGTATGAAAGTCACAATTGTTTCATATCCTTGACACCATTTAGTGCTGTCATTGTGGGTTTAATTTGCATTTGTGACTAATGATGCTGAGTATCTGGTAACATCTTCTTATGTGAAGTATTTGTTCAAGTACTTTGCCCATTCCTTAATTGGTTGCTTTGTGTCATTGTAGGTTTGGAGGAATTTTTTACATATTCTGGATATAAGACCTTGGTCAGATAATGCAATGAGAATATGTTTACCAGTGTGTGTCCTGACTATTTGCTTTCTCATGTGTTTTTGAAAATTAAATTGATTTTTTAGATTTATTTATTTATTTGAGAGAGTGAGTGAGAGTGAAAGAGAGAAAGAGAGAGCGAGAGTGGGCTGGGGAAGGGGCAGCAGGAAAAGGAGAGATAGTCTTAAGCAGACTCTATGCTGAGTGCTGAGCCTGACATGGGACTCGATCTTACAACACTGAGATCACGACCTGAGCCAAAAACAAGAGTCATAATGCTTAACTGACTATACCACCCAGGTGCCCCCGATATTAAAATTTTAAATTGATGAAGTCCACTTTGTTAACTTATTTTTTTTCATTTTGGTTAGTGTTTTCTGTAGCATGTCCAAGAAATCTTTGTCAACATCATGAAAATGTTTTCCTGTTTTAATATTTTATTTTTTTATTTACTTATTTTAGAAAAAGAGAGAGAGTACTCATGCAAACAAGGGTGGAGGGACAGAGGGAGAGGGAGAGAGAGAATCTTAAGCAGCCTCCTCAGAGCTCAATCTCATGACCCTGAGATCATGACATGAGCTGAAATCAAGAGTTGGACGCTTAATCAACTGAGCCATTCAGGCGTCCCATTTTCCTGTTTCATACTAGAATCTGTTTGTGTCTGAGTTTCATATTTAGGTCTATGACTCATTTTGAAGTGTGTGTGTATGTGCATGCTATAGATTGAAAAATAAATCATGCATATATCCAGATTTTTCTTTCCCATTTAGTTTGAACTGGCATCTTATCTAAAAATCAATTGTGGGTCCATTACTATATGGCTGTATAGTAAGTCTTGAAATCAGATTGGGACTGTTGTCCAATTTTGTTCTTTTAAAAATTTGTTTTGTCTTACCATATACATTTTAGAATCCAATTGCTTATTTTGGTAGTTATTGCATTCAATATTTGTATCAAATTAGGGAGAACTGGCATGATACATCTCACCATTTATTTGTGTCTTTTTCAAGTTTTCTTGATGTTGTTCTATAGTTTTCAGTACAGATGTCTTTCTTATTTTTAGAATTATCCCAAGGCATTTAATGTGTGTATTTTTTATGTGATTAAAATTAAATTTTTCTCATGTTTTCCAGTTTTTTAATGTTAGTATATAGAAATATAACTGATTTTTAATACTTATAATATTAACCTTGTATTTTAGAACTTTTTAAAGTTCACTTATAAATTAAATTGTAAGTTTTTCTGGTAGATTCTATAGTGTTTAAAAATATAGCAGCATTATCAACAATAGCCAAATTATGGAAAGAGCCCAAATGTCCATCAACTTATGAATGGATAAAGAAGATATGGTATACATATATTTTATATATATAATGGAATATTACTAAGTCATCAAAAATAATATCTTGCCATTTGCAACAACATGGATGGAACTAGAGTGTATTATGCTAAGTGAAATAAGTGTGTCAGAGAAAGACAAATACCATATGATTTCACTCATATGTAGAATTTAAGAAACAGAACAGATGAATATAGGGGAAGGAAATAAAAAAGAGAGAGAGAAGGAGGCAAATCATAAACTCTTAACTGTAGAGAACAAAGTGAGGATTGATGGAAGGAGGTGGATGGGGAATGGGCTAAATGGGTGATGGGTATTAAGGAGGTACTTGTGATGAGCATTGGGTGTTATATGTTAGTGATAAATCACTGAATTGTACTCCTGAAACCAATATTACACTATATGTTAACTAACTAGAATTTAAATACAAACTTGAAACAAACAAACAAAAATAACGATAATTTAACCTTTTTTCTAATCAGCATACCTTTTACCTCTCTTTCTTCTTCTTTGTCTTATTTCATTGCATAGGACCTTTAGTACCATGGTGATCTCTGAATTTTTCACTAACTTACCCAAATTCATGCATGATACAATATGGACGCCATGGATAAAACTACATAGTTTGTCTCCAGAACCATGTTCTTAACCCCTATAGTAGATGTTGTTATGGACTACATATATTCATCCTTGAGAACTAAGTCACTCATTCACCTACCTGCTAGAAATATTGGTAACAGTTCTCAGTTGATTCCATTTTTAGGAATTGCCCTCAGCTAAAGAGAACTACCCAGCCCAAATTTGTACTTTTTCCCAGAGTGGAAGGACAGATCCAATGATTGGTAATACAGAGGCGAAAGGTTCAGCCTTTTTGCCTCAAGGCAGGCAATTTCCAAGTGATGATCCATCTCCAAAACTCTCCAGCGGATCTTGGGATTGGGTTGATGCCTTCTAAATTGCATGTCTCCCTCTGAACAATCTTACTTCCTTCCCTCCTCCACAAGAGTTGATGCTGAGGGCACTTCTCAATCATTTTTCTATATAAAATCTCTGCTTTTCTTTCCAGGAACCTGATCTAAGATACCCATCATGCTTTGTAGTTACTAAACTTATATTGTGAATATCATTAGAGAATGTATCAAATAATGTTTGCTGTGAATTTCAAAAATGTCCTCATTCAAAGTGAAAGACTTACTTTACTTAGAAATACATTTTATAATATTGCATGCAAAATGAGGAAAAGATTGAAAAAATATTCCTGAGAGTTTGTGAGATTATGCTACTGTAAAATGAGTTTGTAAATTTAAGAAGTTTAGTTAATGCTGGACTATAGGATTATTTCCTACCACTTGCCCCTCACATTCTAACATCTTCACAACCAAAGTTATCTATTTTCCCATAAATGTGCCACACACTAGCTCCTCTTTCAGGCTTTTTACTATACTATTTGATGTTCTCTCTTTCTTCACATAGCAAATTGAAGTGACACCAGAAGTAAGCCTTTTCAATAGTTATCTTGATGTATTTCATTGCGAAGGGAGCATCTCCAGAACTAATTAATTAATATGATATCATGCTTATATAACTCATTATCCTAGGTTTGTCCTCTTTAGTGATAACAGCAAGGACTGGGGTCAGCCAGATCCAGAGCTTCAACTTTGATAGATAAAAATTTTGAGAAAGGTGTGAGTGTCAATAGAGTAGTGTCCAGAATACTCTTTTCTTGGTTTATACATTTTCCTATAAGTGCAAGTGCAAAAGTTCAAAGCCAAACTTCAGATGTCAACTCAACGCCATCTTAGCTAGTCAACGTTTATTAGTAAGGAGCTGTCAGCCATAGACTTCAGAACATTCATAGTGGTATGATAACTAGCTCAGGATAACAACATGAATAAAAATCTCGGACCTCATTCTTATAGGTTTTATTTATTTATTATTTTAGAGATAGAGGAAGAGAGAGAGAGAGGAGCAGAGGGAGAGGGATAGGCAGACTTCACGCTGAGTGCAGAGCTGATAAAGGGCTCAATCCCATGAGCCTGAGAGCATGACCTGAACAGAAACCAAGAGTCCATATGCTTAACCAACTGAGCCACCCAGGTGCCCCTTCATTCTTTTATCAGAAATAAATGTCTATACATGTATAAATTAATAGCATTTCACAATCCTGTATATGATTCAGGATTATAGTTGGTGCAGCAGAATTTGAGAAAGGACTGGAGTGCTCGGAACCATTCTGAGGAGCTCTTTGGTAAGAACCTTCCCTTGAAATGGTTCTATAATAGCAAATGGATTTTTAGTAGAGGTTCATGGGGGATTTCCATTAAAAATCAGAGCCTCTAATAGAGTAAGTTTATAGCTTCATTTGTACTACTTTTACAGATTTTCCAATATTAGATTCTGTTCCAGAGAATGAAGCACAGCTTCTACTCAGTGATTTTAAGGGAACCAATTCCAGAAATGTGTTATATGTAGTGCTGTCAAAATAATTTGACAAATGTTTTCTGGAAGAACAACATAAACTCTCCACAGAAGATATTCTTTATCAGAACACAATTGGTGGACATGCTATTTCTATTCTGTCAGCATCTCTTCTTTAGGTGAATCACTCCTGTCTACCCAGTATGATCCTGGGAGACCCTGAGAGACTCATGATGTTTCATAACCTCTGACCATATTCTCTGACCACAGTTATTAGCTTATGATCCAAGTTGGGCCAATAATAAAACTCCATCTCCTTAGACCCAAAGATTTGTTCAGAAATGAGCATAATACTTAATCTGGACAAGCAGAATCTTCTGTAAGATTGATTCATGCTTATGAAAGGAGACAATACCTATCTATGTTGGGACTCTAAAGCTAAGAAGAGGTGAGCCAAAGATGGCCAGTGGTAGCCAGGGCTATCTTACTAATTCTATGAAAGAAACCTTCATTTCAAGTGAAATGAGAGCTTACAGGTAGATGCAAAGAAAGATTCCTGACAGAATGTGTTGAGTCCATGCATCTGACTGAACATTTAGCTAGCTGTTCTCTTGGACATCCGTTAGTGCACCAATGAAATTTTTTCCCTGCCTAAATTTATTTGAATTAGATTTTGCCACTTTAAACACATTCAGTCTTATTTAACAAATTATTTGTATGAACTGTGCATTAGTTGAACTTACTAATGGTTCATTCCTCTTGCTCAAATTCTCCACACCTCACTCGAATCAGGCTAATCCAGGACCATTGCATATAGTTGTATTGTTTCTCTCTAATTGGAGACATACCACAGGAAGTTTTTCTTACAGTAATATCTTTAAGTAGAGAATCCACTCTGGGCAAAAGCTTAAAAAATGCCCATTGCACCCAGATCTCCTAGGTTAATGAAAATGTGAAAGTGTTATAAACAAATAATTCCAATGTCACGGAAATGGTAACAAAACTAATACAGGATTCTACTTAGGAAAAACTTCCTGTAAAAATATGATGAACAGAAGTTGTAAGAACATGACTATAGAGGTAGCTGTGGAACTTTATTCTTACGAAAATAGAAAGGATTCCCTCATGTATTAATGTCCCTTCTTTCTAAGTAATCTGCAATTGTTGTTTCTGTGCTATTAGGCAGAGCTGATAATCAATACAATCCTGTAAGGTTGAATATCAGTGATTAGGAGGAAACACTTTATATTTATTAGAATATACTCCTTCAAAGTCAGAAATCAGTAATAACTTGGAGTTTCAGAAATCATCTTTTCAGTTATGAACACAAGTAAGAAAATGATTTAAGTTGACTGTAATAAATTGCTTGTAAATTCAATTAAAACATAGGCAGAGGACCTGAATAGATATTTTTCCAAAGAAGTCGTACAAATGGTCAACAGATACATGAAAATGTGCTCAACATCACTAATCATCAGGGAACTGTAAATTAAAACCACAATGTGATGTAATCGCACACCTGTCAGTATAGCTGTTACTGAATAAAGCAAGAAATAACAAGTATTAACAAGGGTGGAAGAAAAGTGCACAAAAACTCTTGTGCACTATTGGTGGCAATATAAAGTGCTCTAGCCACTATGGAAAACAGTATGGAGGTTCTTCAAAAAATTAAAAATAGAATTACCATATGATCCAACAATTTTACTTTTGGGTATTTACCCAAAGGGAATGAGAACACTAACTCAGAATCATATTTGTACCCTCGTACTCATTGCAGCATTATTTACAATAGCCAAGATACAGAAGCAACGTAAGTGTCTATCAGTGGATGGATGGAAAAAGAAAATGTGGTTGATGTGTATATAGTAGAATATTACTCTGCCATAAAAAAGAAAGGTATCTTATTATATCGATAACATGGATGGACCTTGAGGGCATTATGCTGAGTGAAATAAGTTGGACAGAAAAAGACAAATACCATATGATCTAACTTATACAGGGAGTCACAGAGCAGACAAACAAAAAAAACCTCCAAAAACTGAATTCATCGATACTGAAACGAGACTGGTGGTTGTCAGAAGCGGGGGCTGGGGAGTGGGTGAAATGGGTGAAGGGGATCAAAAGGTACAAACTTCCAGGCGTAACATAATTAAGTCACAGGGATGTAATTCACAGCATAAAGACTATATTGTATTGTATATTTGAAAGTTGCTAAGAAAATAAATCTTAAAAGTTCTCATCACAACAGAAATATTTGTGATGATGCATGGTGATGGATGTTAAGTAGACTTACTGTATATATTTCACAATATATACAATTATTGAATCATTATGTTGTATGCCTGAAATTAGTATCATGTTATATGTCAATTATATCCCAATTAAAAAAAGAAATTGCCTGTATTTTACCTCAAAAGTGTTAATTTCATGTGTTTCACCATAATAGTAACCTAATAACTTAATTCTAATACTATTACTGATAGTAATACTAACATCACTAATAAGACAACACTTAGAAAAAGCAAGTGTTGTGGTAGGTACTTTATCTATTTAAACTCATATGACCTTCACGACATTTACTATTATATCAATAGGTATAGTTATTTCTGTATTATACAGTTGAGGAAAATGAGTCACAGAGGTTAATTAACTTGCCCAACACTATAAAGTCAGTAACCATGGGGCTAAGATTTGACCCTGATTAATCCAGTTCCTGAGTTTGCACCATTAGCCACTATGCTACATTATCCCACAAGGTAACACTCCAGAGTCTAGGTTTATATCTCTCCTTTTCCACTCATAAGGTAGGTGTAATGAAAGAAGGTAAGGCTTCTTGAAGTCTTTCATCCATCTTCTTCTCATTTCTTATTCAGGGCACCACTGAAATCAGGGACCACTTTTGGTGTTAACAAGTTTCAGGGCTTCTCTGATGCCCTGAATGGATCTTGGGTCAACAGAATCCTTACTTAACAAGGATTATTCTTTGATAATGATGTCTCGATCACTTTCTTTTTACTTCATTAGTGAAGGAGGGACTCCCACCCTAAGCTTATAAGAATGACCAACATAAGATACTTGACATCAGGCAGCTGAGATTGACAGTATTTCATTAGTCACCTATACTCACAGCCAGGGGGAGGAGGATGCCACATGCCACATGGGCCACAGGGGATTGTGCTCAGGACGGATGATAAAGCAGGTCCTTGGGAAGAACTCTTTGTAGTATAAAGAGGGTGAGGTGACCCCTAGTTCCCACAGGAGGATATGATTGCCTTGTTTGAATAATTCCACAGGCTGGCAGGGAACTACTCAGAGATACTCAGAGTTAAGTAGGAACTATGCCTGGTCCTTTTGACAGGGAGGATTATTTGGCAAGGGAACTTTAATCATGGGAGCAGAATGAGGAGGAGAACATCTGGTTAGGCCATTCAAGGCTCTCCCAGTTTCCCCAGATGTCAAGGCAGTACAGAATGTTGGGCCTTAATATTAGGCTTTAAACACAGTTGCCTGGCTTGATACTTTTAGTAGGATCTAAAACACAAAACAAAAAACCAAAAAAAGAAAACAGCCTCCATGCTGACATGTTTGGACAAACCTGAATGTGAGAAAATGTTTCCTGTAGCCAAAATAGCTATGAGGCTTATTAATCATAAATAGTGATTAGAGGCATTATTTCAATATCTTGTAATCTTAAAATCCTACTTTATCCTCAGATTTTTATGGGAACCTAAATAGTTGGGATCTCTAAATGATTTGAAAATTTCCAAGTTATTTATTGAAATGTTCAATGTTTTAGGCTAACACCAACAGGAGAAGGCTATCTTCAAATATCTTCAAACACCTGCTTTGAAGGTCATCTAGCATGAGTCTGGGCTTAGACTCTGCTGATTAGCAGCTTTGTCATCTTGGGCTAGTGTCCATTTTCTCAGTTTCAATTGCTTGATTTTCAAAGTAGATCTAATAATATCTACCCGGAGGGATTAAATGGAGCTTGAGTGTGGTAGCAGATATGAATAAGCTAGCACTTCAAATGGCTCAATAAATATTAGTCCTTTCTTCCTGCCCTTTCTATTTAGCAAACCTGTTTTTTGCCTCTAGATATTATTAACAATTATTAGATGCTACCTTACTTTCTGTGGTGGGCAGATGCAGTTTTTATAACTAGATCCCTTTATCAGGCTGTTGTAAACGTAATATTTGAATCAGTCAAAAGGTATCATATTAGTATTTAGTACAAGCACATAGTAATTCTATATCTTTTAATCCATGAAATCCTTAAAGTCTTAAAGTTGAGAAAAAGAGGCACCAGGGTGAAACAGAAATGGCCAAATCTTCACTAGTCTGTGGATTCCATTTGTAATATTTCCATTCTAAACTGATGGTGCTGGTGGGAAGTGAAATGTCAATAACTCCAGTAGTTAATCAAATGTTTCTTTGTTAGATAAAGCAGAAGGGAAATAAAATATGTAATAGCCTATGTTTAGAGTCCAAGATAGTCCCATAGCACTTTTCTGTTAAAGGTAAATTTTAATTTAGTTCGTTCATCATATGTATGGAGCACCTGTTTTATGTTAGTGATTCTATCCACTGTTTGTTTTTTTTTAAAGATTTTATTTATTTATTTGAGAGAGAGAATGAGATAGAGAGCATGAGAGGGGGGAGGGTCAGAGAGAGAGGCAGACTCCCTGCTGAGCAGGGAGCCCGACGTGGGACTCGATCCCGGGACTCCAGGATCATGACCTGAGCCAAAGGCAGTCGCTTAACCAACTGAGCCACCCAGGCGCCCCTATCCACTATTTACTAAATATCTTCAATATGATGTCCCATGGACACCCCAAACTTAAGATGTCCAAGTTGAAACTTTTATCTTGTACTCATCCCCAAATTATTTCTCTTTGGCCCATTTCAATGAAGGGATTTGTAAAATATATAGCAAACTAAATCAGAACCAGGGCTTCATCCCTGACTCCTCCTCCCTCCCACCCTTCATATCAAGTCATTCCTGTTGTCCCATCAATTCTTACTCCTAATCCACTTTGTTTTCTATCCCAGAGCCTCTATCTTAGTTCAGGCCACTTTTAGCTTTAATCTAAATCAAATCATTCAACAACAGCTCTGTTGTCATACACATTTTCCATATAGCACCCAACGAGCTTCTTTTATTTGAAAACTTTATACAGTGTAAAAGATGAGAAGGTACAAGCATGATGACAAAGGTCCACTTTAGCCCATTCCTTCCACTAATTGCAACTAAAATGTCTGCACAAAATACACAAGCAACTATCTAAGGACTCTGTAAAGTGAAAAAAAAAAAAAAAAAAAAGCAGGGACAGTAGAGCTGAAACTTGGAAAAGTGACTGCACAGAGATGAGTTTTCTGATTTTTTTTGTCTTTTTCCTATCATGCCTTACCTCGTTTATGCCCCAGTCATGTGGCAGCATGACAGCAATGGTGAAGTCTTCAGCTAAAACTTTGAAAGAAATTCTGTGTTTCTGGCCAATGGAACTAGGAAAAGGAGGCTTTCAAGGATTATTGAGGGATGGATGCTGTAAGAGAGAGAAGAGAATCTTGCAATCCTATGTATAAGAATGTATAAGTCTTAGCCTAAGCCTTGAGCTACATTTGTGTGGGACAGACCCACATAGTTTAGCTAAGACTTAGATAAACAAAAAGAGATTTGAATGACACATGTGTCTTTCAGTGCTGTTCCTGAGGAGTATACATGTGGAATAAATACAAACCAAAAATGATGAAGGTTCATAGAACTAAACTGAACTACCTTGAAGCACAAGTATCTGTCTAACCCCTGAGCTGGTCCCACGTTGGGCAGACTCAGATCAGCAGAGCAAAGACTTAGAGAACTAAGCTGAGACTTCAACCACTTTCCAGAAGAGAAGACATAACTTACAATCGAAACCTAATTAGATTGATTGCCTGCTAAAAGCAGAACATAAATATTCTTCAGAGGACTTTAACAAAATCCAGCATCCAACAACTTAACCTTCACAATGTCCAGAGTACAATCCAACATTAATTGATGCAAAAACAAAAGAAATAACAATAGTAACCATAAATAAATGGTAAAATGTGACAAAATCTCAAAGGAAAAATAAATATATGCCAAGCTTGAGATTGATCTAAATGTTAGAAATATCAGACAAATACTTTAAAGCAGCTCTTATTATTCATATGTAAAGAAAACCGCACTTGAAATGAATGATAAAAATGAGAAATTGTCAACAGAAATAGAAACCCTACAAGGAACTAAATGTGAATTTTAGAACTGGAAAATTCAGTATAAAAAATTAAAAACTACTAGGTGAGCCCATTAATAGAATAGTGATAACAGAAGAAGAATATATAAACTTGAAGATATATCAATAGGATTTGGCCTAAAAATGGAGAAAAGATTGAAAAAGAAAATGGACAGAGACTCAGGAGTTTGTTGAACAGTATCATAGGTTGATCATATTTGTAACTGGAGTTCAGAAGGGGAGGGGGTGATTGAGGCTGAAAAAAATATTTGAAGCAATAATGGTTGGAAACATCTTAAATTTGGGGGAAGACAAATATTTACAGTTTGAAGATTGGCAAATTCCAACTTGGATAAAATTAAAAAAAATAATGCTTGGATATATTATATCAGCACACTGCCAAAGATGAAGAAAAAGTCTCGAAAGTAGCTAGAAAGAAGACATTATATGTAGTGGAAGAACAAATTGAATACTAGTGAATTTCTCTTTAAACATCTCTAAAGCAGTGAAAGAAAGAACTGTCAATTCTGATTACTATTTCCAGTAAAAATATTCTTCAGAATTGAAGGTGAAATAAAGAAATTTTATTTTTTTTTATTTTTTTTTTAAGATTTTATTTATTTATTTGAGAGAGAGAATGAGAGAGAGCACATGAAAGGGGGGAGGGTCAGAGGGAGAAGCAGACTCCCTGCCGAGCAGGAAGCCCGATGCGGGACTCAATCCTGAGACTCCAGGATCATGACCTGAGCTGAAGGCAGTCGCTTAACCAATTGAGCCACCCAGGTGCCCAAGAAATTTTAAAATAAAGGGAAACTAAGGAGTTTTATACCCAGCAGGCCTGCTTTACAAAAAATGCTAAAAGAATTTCTTCAAGCTAAAGAGAAAGGATACAGACAGAAATCTGGGTATTTAGGAATAAAAGAAAAGCAACAGAAATGACTGATATCAGGATAAGTATAAAAGTTTAACTTGGGGCACCTGGGTGGCACAGTTTGTTAAGCATCTGACTTTTGATTTTTGGCTCAGGTTGTGATCTCAGGGTCATGAGATAGAGCCCTATGTCAGTCCCCACGCTCAGTGTGGAGTCTGCTTAAGACTCTCTCTCCCTCTCCCTCTGCCTCTACCTCTGCTCTCTCTCTCTGTCTCAAATAAATAAATAAATCTTTAAAAAAAGAGATTAACTTCCTCCTAAATAACCACACACACACTCAAAGCAAAAGTTATTATATTGTTGGATCAGACAGTCGATGTATGCAGAATTAACTCATATGACAACTATAAGATGAAGATCAGTGTGGTGGGGAAAGGAATTGATATAGTTGCCAATATTTCCATTTTACATAAAATGATACAATATTAAGTGTAAAAGATTAAGAATGCATATTGAACTCTCTAAAGAAATCACGAAACGTAATACAAAGAGATACAGACAAATGTCCAATCAATAAAATAAAATAAAATGTTTTCTAAATCTTCAAATAATTCAAAAGAAGAAAGAAAAGGGGGAATAAAAAAACAACAACAAAAAAAGAAAAATAATAGAATCCTGGATATAAATCCAACCATATCAATGATTGTATTAAGTGTTAATGGTTTAACTATTCTAATTTTTAAAAAGGCAGAAAAAACTGCCAGAGTAGACTAAAAAGCAAGATATCACTATATGCTGCCTACAAGAAACACATTTTAAACATAAAAATGGCATAGTGAAAGTGGGTGGAAAAATGCATGTCATGATAACATTAAAAGGCTAGTGGGGCTATTTTTACAACAAATAAAATAAAGTTAATGAAAAGAGTACTACCAGAAATAAAAATAAATAGTTCAGTACCATAAAAAGAGATATTTGATATGATACAAGGGGCCATTTATGAGGAAGACAAAAATTATCAATGTATAGGTACTTAATAATATAACCTCAAATTACAAAAAGTAAAAAATGACAGAAGAACATAGATAATTTTACAACCATAGTAGAAGATTTTAACAATTGCTGCTTCTCATGAATAAATAGATCAGACAAAATCAGTAAGAAAACAGAATATCTAAAAACCACTATCATTGCAGATCATTATTTCCAGTAGCTGTACCATATGCCTTCTTTTCAAGTATACGTGATACAGTCACTATAACAAATCACAAATTGAGAAAATAAAACAATTCTTTTTAAATGTAAAAGGATCAAGATTATACAGAGTGTATTCTCTGATCACAAAAGGATTAAATTTGAATTTAATCCAAAGAAAATATATAAGAAAACCCCAAAATCTGGAAGTTAAACATTTCCAAATAATTTGTGGGTCAAGGATGAAATTGCAAGAAAAATTAGAAAATATTTTAATAAAAATAAAACATATCAAAATTTGTGAACTAATATTAAGACCTATTAGTTATTTCTAATTATACTGGAAAAGAAAATCTGCCTTAGTAAGCTAAAATGAATCAGATAAACAAATTTTATGTATTTTACAAAAAATACGAAGTGTAGTCCTAAAGGTTAAAAGTAATGACATCAGATATCAGTTAATTCTCAAATGAACAGAAAGAAATTAAGAGCACCTGAAATGATAAATATGTGGGTAGAAATATAAGATTGTATATATTTTTTTCTGTTCTCATTTCACTTCTTCAAATGGCACAAAATTGCATAAAGCCACATTACATTACAGCGCACTATTGTTGGATTTATAAGGTATATTGGATTTATAAGGTATATGACAGTAACAGTAAAAACAAGGGAGAAGGAAATGAAGCTATATTGTAATAAAATTTCTGTATCTTACAACAATTAATCTAAAGTGGTTTGTGATAATGACTGTGATCCATAGAATATAACTAAAAATATGCATACATAAATCATAGAGAAATTAAAAATGGTGATAGATAGAAAATATATATTTGCCATATTGCTATTTGATATATTGCTATTCATGTCTTTTTTGTTACTCTGTTTCTTTTTTCCTATGATCTTATCTTTCATATGTATATGAAGGATATATATATAACCAAATATATGTAATACTATATGTATATATATATATAATACAAATATACACATAAATAATACCAAGTATACATATATAATATCACATATATTGTATTATATATCATATTATACCATTATATCAAATATATATATGTGTGTGTATATATGTGTATATATGTATATCATGTGTATCATATATATATATGATAACATGGCAGGAAAGGAGAAATAGAATAACAAAAAAGACATGAGACATATTAAAACCAAATAGCAATATGACAGATGTAAATTCAACCACAACAATAAGTATACTATATATAAATAAACTAATCCTTCAATGAAAAATCAGTGATTGCCAGACCAATAAAAAGCAAGATTCTACTATATGCTATCTTCAAGAAACACACTGTAGATTCAAAAACACAAAACAGGTAGAATTAAAAGGATAGAAAAGGATAAACCATGTGAACAGTAACCATGAGAGACATGAAGTAGCTATATAATATTAGATAATAAAGACTTTATGACAAGAAATACTGGAGGTCAATATATCTGGCAGATATGATAAATCTAAATGTATATGCATCTACCAATACAGCCCTATAACACATGAATAAAAATCTGATAGAACTGAAAAGAAAAATAGACAATTCAAAAATAAAATTTCAATACTTTGCTTTCAAAAATAGAAAGAAATCTCTAATGATATGAAAGACTTGAACCACATTATCAACATTTTCACTTCACTGACATTTATGCTATGCTCCATCTGATCACAGCACAATGTGTATGCTGGGCCATAAAATAAGCATCGTAAATTTAAAGGGATTGAAATAATAAAAAGTATGTTCTTTGATCCCCAAAGAATTAAATTAGAACTCAAAAAGAGAAAGATATCTGGGAAACCCTCAAGTATTTTGAGATTAAATAATACATTCTACTAAATAACCCTTGGCTCAGAAATTAAAAAATGTATATTTTTAAATGAACGGAAAAAATATCAAAATTTATGGAATGAAGCTAAAACAATATTTAAAGGGATATTTATAGTGTCCAAACACCTATATTTAAAAAGAGAAAAAATTTAAAATCAATATTTTAAATTTCCAACTTAAAATACTAAAAAGCGTAAATTAAACTCAAAATTAATAAAATGAATAGTAAAAATTATACAGAAATCAATACATTAGAAAAAAATAGAAAGTAATGAAACTAAAAGTTAATTCTTTTAAAAGATTGACACAATTGAAAAATTTTAGCTAGACTAAGACAAAAAAGGAAAGACCCAAATTTCCTAAATTTTTTTGTAAAGAAATTAAAATATTGCTATGGAGTATTTTGAACAACTTTTTCCCAATAAATTAGATCATAAATGGAATGGAAAAATTCCAAGAAAGACAAAAATTTCCAAAATTGAGTCAAGAAGAAATATGTAATCTCCCAACTTTGAAAAGCCCAGAAACAAGTATCCTCACTGGAAAATTTTATCAAATACTTAAAAGAAGAATGAATACCAATCTTTCACAAACTCTACTGGAAAATAGAGGAGGAACCTTCCGAACTCATTATATGAACCAGTATCACCTTACCAAAGCCTAACAAACATGTCACAAGAAAACTATGGCCCAACATTCCTCATGAATATGTATATTCAAAAATCCCTAGCAGAATATTAACAAACTGAATCCAGCAACATATAGAAAGGATTAGACACCATGACTAATGGAATTTATCCCAGAAATTCAGTGTCGGTTTAATGTAATACAACATAGCAATTTATCAGTTAATTAATATAATTAACCAATCAACTAATGCAATATAGCATATTAATAAAGAACAACAATCACACAATCACCTGAATAGATACAGAGAAAAGGCATGTGGTAAAACCCACCACATGGTCGTAATTAAAAACTCTCCACAAATCAGAAGTTGAGAGGACCGGATAGAGGACATCTACCAAAAACCTATAAATACCATCAGACTTTATGATGAGAGACTAAAAAGATTCTCCTTAAAATCAGGAAACAGGCAAGGTTGTTCACTCTTGAAACTTCTATTCAATGTTGTACTAAATTCTAGACATGCAATGAACAGAAAAGAAATAGAAAATTAAGACATCCGTATTGTAAAAGAATTCGGGGCGCCTAGGTGGCTCAGTCATTAAGCATCTGCCTTCGGCTCAGGTCATGATCCAAGGGTCTTGGGATCGAGCCCCACACCGGGCTTCCTGCTCAGCGGGAAGCCTGCTTCTCCCTCTCCCACTCCCCCTGCTTGTGTTCCTTTTCTCGCTATCTCTCTCTCTGTCAGATACATAAATAAAATCTTAAAAAAAAAAAAAAAAGAAAAAGAATTCAAACTGCCTTTTCCCACTGATGGCATGCTCTATATGTATAAAACCAGGACTAATAAATTAAATCAAGAAGTTATGAAAGATAAATGTGCAAAACTCAACTGTATTCCTATCTACTAGCAATAAACAATCAGAAAATGAAATTGACACTTTACACCATACCTCAACTCAATACCCATCAACTAGTGAGTGGATAATCACATTATGATATATTGATACAATAAAATACTATTAAGTAAAAAAAAGAATGAAGTATGAAACACACAAGAACAAGGAAATATACCAATTATTATGCTGCTGTGTAAGTCATGCAAAAAAAAAAAAAAAAGAGTACCTACAGTTTGAATCTATAAATCCATAACATGATTTATAAAAAATATTCTAGAACACATAAATAGGAAGAAGTTTCATGGCTGTCTGGGGATGGGCAAAGGGTGATGAGAAACTTTTGATGGTCGTGGATTTCTACATTATCTGTGGTGATGACTTCATAGGAATATACACATATTAAAACCGATCAAATTATACTCCTTACACAGGTTTGGGTTATGGCACTGCAATTATACCTCAATAAGACCTACCAAAAATAAATACATAAAACTTTTATGGTAGCGCATAATCATCTGGAAAAATTTCCAAATTTTTATTATTTTTTTAGCATGACAGGTATCAAAGACCTCTTTATTCACTTGAATTAGGTTTAGCTTTGAGTGACAGAAAATCTAAGTGAAAAATGGTTTAAATCAGTGGTCAACAGCCTCTGTAAAGGGCCAGATAGTAATAATTTAGGCTTTTCAGGTCACTTGGCCACTACTCAACGCTGCTTTTGTAGTATAACATCAGTCGTGAATGATACCTAAATGAACGACATTACTGTAATGAATCCAGTGGAACTTCAGTCACTAAAAACAGATGGTGGGCAGTGTTTGGAAGGGTGGGCTGTAGTTTGCCTGTCCCTGGTTTAAAAAATAATAGTTTTTGGGGTGCCTGGGTGGCTCAGTCGGTTAAGCGGCTGCTTTCGGCTCAGGTCATGATCCTGGAGTCCCTGGATGGAGTCCCACAGAGGCCTCCCTGCTCAGCAGGGAGTCTGCTTCTCCCTCTGACCCTCCCCTCTCTCGTGTGCTCTCTCTCTCTCTCTCATTCTCTCTCTTTCAAATAAATAAATAAAATCTTTAAAAAAAATAATAGTTTTTGTAAACATAGGCAATCCAGGAATAGGATGATGATTTCATCTATCTCCTGGCCTTTTTGTCATCCTTAATACATGGCTTCTACTTCATGGCCCACAGCGGCTCCTTCCGCATCAGCCATGTACATATTTCCACCAACAGGAAGCAGGAAAAGAATGAGGAGCATATTCTTCCCTTTGGATACTCCTAGCAAGTCATACACAGTTTTATTTACATTTCTCTGTCTGGAAATTAATGACATGGCCACACTCAGATGCAAGGGAAGTTGAGATATGTAGTCTTCATTTGGGGTGACCAAGTGTCCAGATAACAGTGTCCTATGACTAAGAAGGAGGCATTAGGCAAAAGGTTTCTTCTACACCCTTCTAAATATAACATATATAAAATCCCTAATGATGAGAAGGAATCAAAATTGAAAATAAAGTTTCAGACAGGAAGTGTAAGCTGGGCTTTTTGTTTTGTTTTTAAATAAAAGTAATATGTTTGGTCTTAGAAGACATTTGTTTACATGAAGGAATTTAAGATTCCCTTAATGATATAGAGACAATGTCAAACATCATGTGTGACAAATTCTACGTATTGGATTCAGACAGGCCTGGATTGGAATTCTGTTTCTAACATGCACTGTTTATGTGAAGTTTAATAAATGTCCTTTGAATCCTACTTTACTATCCTGTATAATGGGCAGATATATTTTGTTCAATACATGTATACCTATGTATTTGGACAGGGAGAGTACGGTTTATCCATTGAACATTGTAGGCGTGGTATGACATGATTCTCTTTTGCTCTGCTCCTCAAAGATTATATCCATTTAGGATGATTAATTTCCAGTATCTACATTTTATAAAATCTGAATATGGAAAGCACGGAGGAATTTGAGGGACTGGGAAACTTAGGTGTGCCGTAGAAATTTTAAAAATTCACATTGTGTGGGGCACCTGGGTGGCTTAGTCGTTAGCATTCTGCCTTCGGCTCGGGTCATGATCCCAGGGTCCTGGGATCGAGCTCCGAGTCAGGCTCCATGCTTGGTGGGAAGCCTGCTTCTCCCTCTCCCACGCCCCCTGCTTGTGTTCCTGCTCTCGCTATCTCTCTCTGTCAAATAAATAAAAAAATCTAAAAAAAAAAAAAAATCACATTGGGTGTGCTTAAATATAAGTAACTGATAACATCTTGTTGCGAGTAAAGCGAGCCACTCACGGCAAAGCCATCCTGAAACTGACATGCCAACACATCGCCAGAAAAATACTGGGGTTGGGATCTGAATTTTGAGCCATGCTTGCATTTATTGTCAAGAAAGTCATGGCTATTACAAATTTAAATGAGATTATTATCAGTTTGTTTTGAAAATAACTTGCAACCATAATTGTATTCTATTTTAAAACAGCTTAGTTTGGTAATCCCTGCTTGACAGGTGACAAAGCCAAGACACAGAACAGGTACCTGCCTCGTAATGATAAGCAGACTTTTGCTACTGCAGCATGGTGCCACTGTGGGAGTATAAGAATGTAAGAAATAACTGGTTGATCTGCCTTCAAGAAATTTACAATCACGATGGCACCTCGTTGGTACTGGGCTAGTCATTCCTTACCTCTGCAACGCAACAGTCCAGATGCTGAATATTTCAGCAGTGTGTGGAGCGCTCAGACACATTCGCTTTCAAATTCTCATCCCCATTCGTCCCTGGATACATTTAGTAGCTATAGGACCCACAGGAACTGTCTGCCTCCTGGGGTCATTTGGGGGAGTAAAGATACTAAGGGGTGACCTCTGAATGCATGGCTTAGTTGTTACTGTAACTATCGCCCTGGGCTGGGAGCTTCAGGTTGCAGGTCAGGGAAAAGTACAAATTGGGGCTGGTTGCCCACCACCTCCAGCCTAACCACAAGCTCCCTGGAGATAGGTGATCCTTCTCTTCGGTCATCCCAACCAGGTGCTCTCCCTCACCCAGCAACTGGCTAGCCCCAAATACGAGTCTGGAAACCTTTAAAAACATCAGTTTGGTCTAGCCTTCGACCTCCAGAGTTTCTGATTTAATTGGACAGGGGTGTGGCCTCGGTTAGGAACGCTTGAAGAGCTCCCCAGGTGTTTTTCATCTGCAGTTTAGGTTGAGAACAGCATCTCAGGGGGCTTCCCTGATTGGGGCCACAGGCTGCCTTCACCTTCTGGTCCCTCCCTTCATAATGCGAACTTGGCCCTCACCGTTGCTGTCTAGCTTGCTTTGCCTGATTCTCAACTGAGTTTGGACCGCCTCCTGGTCCTGCATAATCTGCTGTGTGTGTTTTCTTCATTCTCTTCTACCTCCCTGGCTTTGGCTGGCTGCTTGCTCGCCCTTGCTTCCCAGGTATGTCTGGGGTGAATCCTTGCTTGCTCGCCCTTGCTTCCCAGGTATGTCTGGGGTGAATCCTTGCTTCAGCCTCTCCTACAGGCTGGCTCCCGAGTCCTTTCCTGACAACCATGGTCTGAAGCTTAGCAAAGTCTTCAGAACCTCACTCCTCAGGGACCCTTCCTTGAGGTTTCTCCTAACCATGGGCGCCTTCAATGCAGACCCAGCTTCTGGGGGAGGCAGCAGCTAAGGGCTGCAGAAATGGTCTCCCAGACCCTAGATCTTCTTTGAATTCCTCTTTCTTTTCTCTTTTTTATTTCTCCCAAGGCTTTTAGAAATACATAGTGAGACTTTCTGATGTTCCATTTGTGGAGAGAGAGAGAGAAAGATGGGGGGGAGGGACCTTCCAGAACGTATTTTCCCATTCTTATTAGACATAAATATTTAAATTTGATATATTTTATGCATTTTTTCACATTCTATAAAACCTAATGTGTTTTTAGCATTCTATTAAAAACTGACTATTTATTAATAAGGGTTTAATATAAATTATTTAATTTCACACAAATACCTGTATTTTTGATGAAATTCAAAGGAAAAACTGTTATCCATACAAAACTCCACTTAGTGTTTACTGAAATTTGGGTTCCTGCAGCTCACATTATTATGCAAAAGGAACTTATAAATATGATGTATCATGTAAATAAGAGAAGGAAGTGGAGAAGCCATTTTCTTAAGCCTATAAAAATGGAAAACCTTGTCTTCTGCCCATGCTCTCATTTGTATCCCTCAGGGATAGTTGAGAAGGAAAGTTGGAATTAAATTATCATTTAGTTATATGAAGCTACAAATTAATAATTACCACTTCACCTCCTCTTCCTCAATATTCTCCAACGGAATAATTCTGGAAATTCTGGAAACAAGAAACTGAAGGTATGGGTTGAAGTGGCTCATTGAATGTTACTGTCCTCTATTTTACCCTTATATAGGAGATATTAAATGGGTAGAAGCATATTTATTATTTTACCTCAATTTTCAATATCATGAATATACAGCATAAGTCCCATGTGTGCCAGTGACTGATATTTACATAAAATTTCCAAAATTATTATAAGAAAAATAGTCCTAGAATAATATTCTGCCCTGTTTCCTATCAAAAATTAGTCAGACTATGTCAATACATTTTATCGCTTCCAGTTAATGAGTCATAATTCATTTGTTTATGGTTTCACATTTAAACCATTTTTTCATTCCATTTATTTTATTTTTATGCCGATGTAAATAACACTGCAATGGCTTATTTTGTGCATGTTCTTTCATATTTTGAATTTCTTCTCTACTAGTAGAGATTTCCAGAATTATAAACACTGGTTACATATCATTAAAATTTTTAGTCTAATTGATAAGCCTACCGGTACAACCAGTTCTCCAGGCTTCCTAAAGGAGATGAGAGAGATTTTAAGAAGGTACTTATGTTGGTAAGGAGTGTTCAGGTTGAGGAGGCGAAAGAAAGTAGTCTAGAGTATGTCTACTCCTACTCCGCGGTGGGTTGGTCCTTTTTCAGAGAACGGCAGTATTAAATCCAACCGCTAACTGATCCAAACCCATTAGGTTTGTTGACATTGATGTCAACATCAATGATGTTGACAGTTGGGATAAAACTGCATGAAAGATTCTTACTGTGGAGAGCACCCACTGTGAACTTTGAAAGGAACTGATATGCAGAGTAAAATATATAAATAAATACATTGGAAGTGGGAAATGTCCAATATGGCCACCTTTATTGTTTGGGGACATCTGTTATTTGGCCTCTTCTAACTGGTCACTGTGCCCTGTGGCTGATCAGGCCCAGTTGGGTGGCCAAGGGAAATGAAGCTGTTCAGCTCTTACAGGTGCACGCACTGCTTCTTGGGGACCTTATTTTTTCCACCAGTTCCATGTACATCGGGCTTCTGTGATTAAATGTCTTTACCGCTCAGTCTCTCGGCTGTGATCAGCAGACTCTTAAATCCCAGGCAGATGGTATATATATACAATGGAATATTATGCAGCCATCAAAAGGAATGAGATCTTGCCATTTGCAACGACGTGGATGGAACTGGAAGGGATTATGTTGAGTGAAATAAGTCAAACAGAGAAAGACATGTATTATATGATCTCACTGATATGAGGAATTCTTAATCGCAGGAAACAAACTGAGTGTTGTTGGAGTGGGGGGTGGAGTGGGAGGGATGGGCTGACTGGGTGATAGACACTGGGGAGGGTATGTGCTCTGGTAAGCGCTGTGAATTGTGCAAGACTGTTGAATCTCAGATCTGTACCTCTGAAACAAATAATGCAATATATGTTAAGCAAAAAAAAAAAAAAAGAAGAAGAAGAAGGTAGCGGGAGGGGAAGAATGAAGCGGGGGAAACTGGAGGGGTGGACGAACCATGAGAGACGATGGACTCTGAAAAACAAACTGAGGGTTCTAGAGGGGAGGGGGGTGGGAGGATGGGTTAGCCTGGTGGTGGGTATTGAGGAGGGCACATTCTGCATGGAGCACTGGGTGTTATGCACAATGAATCATGGAACACTTCATCTAGAACTAATGATGTAATGTATGGGGATAAAAAAATAAATAAAATAAATAAATAAATCCCAGGCAGAACTTCCAGCAGGATGCTATAGTAGATGCCACAGCTTCTCAATGTGTCTGTGTGCTGTAGAATTAAGATCGCAAACGCTTTCCTGGCAATTATTTTATTGGGACTGAAAGGATATTTGATCCTAGTCCTAGTGACCAACTAAGATTTATCCCTCTTATAATTTTACATGGTTAAATCTATAACTAATCATAATTTATCTTTTATTGGGAGAAGAGTCAACATGCTAACTGCCATGACCAACTTCTTTCTATTCACTGATTTTCCTTTTTTTTTTTTTTTTTTTGGTCTCAACACATTGACTTCTTTTGTTGACACCGTTGCAAAATCGTCCCTCTGCATACGTAAGAGGAGACCTTCTAGGCAGGTGGTTTTAGGTATGAGGTTCTATGTCAGGATTGAGTTATTGAGTTTGGTCAGAGAAGCCAAAGCTTGTGTGGTTGTTGCTGTTTTTGCAAATTCTTACCTCCTCTTTTCAAAATGAAGGATACAGTCCCTTAAACTTTTCCAGTCAGGCTCCTCATCTCCACAATGACATTCTTCATGCCTGGGGTGGGGGGTAGAGCACTCTTTATTTTCCCTCTCCACAGCGCATGGTCCCAGCTGTGTGGCTCCCTTCATGAATATGCATGAAATCAGATATGACATTGCCCTGCTCCCATTAATAATCTTGTCATCGGACTGGTGCTCCAGAAAGCTCCAGCCCATGGCTTCTCAGAGCAAATGTAGCCTGAAGAAAAACAAGACAAAACAAAACAAAACAAAGAGGTCATATCATTTCGTTTATCTTGGTATTTGACTGGGATTCAGGATTCCAACATTTTGGGCAAGGGCTCATGAGGGGAGCCAAGGAGGGGTGGAGGGGGAGGGAGGGAGCACAGCAGAGAAGAGAAGTCCGCCCCTGTGTGAATGGCCTGGCTTGTTGGGAGCCCAAGCGGTGGGTGTAATGGTATGCCAAGTGACCTTGAATATAGGCGCTGTGGGTAGCCCCAGCTTTTTTGTAAAAGGAGCATTTGCAGTGGAGGTTTGGGTTTCAAGCCTCCCAGTCATCAATCATCCCAGGCCATTCTTCTCTTTGACAGCTCAGTACAAGGCCTGACATTTGACACCCAAGACCCCAGGACTTGCGCACAGACACAGGCTGAGGCCCTAAGGGAGGGGAGGAGGGGGAAGCGGGGGGGAAAAAATGGCCCTTATGTTTTTTTGTTGTTGTTGTTTTTCTTTCTTTTCTTTCTTTCTTTCTTTCTTTCTTTCTTTCTTTCTTTCTTTCTTTCTTTCTTTTTTTTTTTTAAGCAGCTAACTGAAGAATATACGAAACAAATTCTAACTGTCACGGGAACTGATTCTGCAGAAGAGCCGCACAGTGAATTTTCCTGCTGCTTTGTGATTTTTCATGCTGTTCAGGGTGCTTAAAATAGCTCCATGCAGACTCTTTGGGGCAAATATTGGAGCCTGGCTGGCCACATCCCATTTGGCCAGATTGAATCCAACCTCAGCATTCAAGGATAGATTGGTGGACAAGGGGGTTATCACTTTTGGGACAATGGCTCATGACATTGTGACCTGAGTGTCATTACATCATACTGTCACCTAAGAGGAAGGCCACCCTCAGGGTACTTTCCCTTTGGAAAAATTGAAGAAATAAAAAAAAAAAAAGAGGATAATAATTCAGGTTCAGATATGAGCTCACTGAAGTTCGGGGTCAACTAATGCAAGTGTTTCAGGGATCAAATAATGGTAATTGGTGTTAAAAAGAATTATGTAATTTATGGTTCTAACATTGAAAGAGTCTAAAAGGTTTACAACATGCAACTCTCAGGATTTCATGGGTGAAGGTCCAGGTGGCTCAGCCTCAAATCCCTATTCATCTCTGGCCAGTTAAACTGAGTGCCAAGCTCTGAGCATGTGAGGCCAATGGTGTATGATTAAATTCTTACCCATGTCTGAGACCTGACAGATCAATCGATCAAGTATTTGTTGACACCGACTGTATGCCCAGCCCCATACCAGTGTCCTAGAAGCTGCAGACCCTCTAAGAGACAGTCCCGGCCCACACAGATTCTACCCTCTATTTGGAGAGATAAAGCACACATTGATAAGATAGTGCATAACAGCACAGTAAAAACAAATGTATTCGGATAGATCAACGAGGTTGTCTCAAGGACTACTCACCACATCTTTCATTCTGGAAGCATCAGCATCCCACAAAGAGGCTTGAGACATCATATATTTCTCTCCAGTGGAAATGTGGGAAAAACGGGTGGGGGGAGCTGCTTAGGAAATGTAAAAAGTTTTCTAAGGATATTTAACAGAATGAAGTTAAAGATACAGAGTTCAGTATTCGGTGTGGTTCAGAAAAATTGGAGAAAATGTACAATATCAGGGGTGAATGGGGAGGCTAAATTCGAAATATTTTCATTTTTAATTCATTTTCCAGTCAACTCTAACGAATATATGGAACTTTTTATTGATAAGCAACTGTTATGAGTACAAAAAAATGGGTATATTCAGTCGTTATCTGGAATCCTAGACCACTTTCATTTTGTTCTATAGTTTTTCTCAGTGTAGAAAGTCCGTTAAGATCCTCTTTTCTTTACCTAAACTTCCACAATGCTTAATAACGTTCCTGCTCCTGTGAGAGCAAAGGTGGATCAACCTTTGAGCTTAAGTAAGGCTCCTGATCATAGACTGGAGTTCCTCGTCTGTGTTCCCACAATACCTTGTGCTCCAGCATGGCTCCGTATCTCCTGGGGGTAGGTCTCTGCTTTGCCAAAGGAGACACTAAATATGCTATTGCAGGATAAATAAATATATGAGTAACTATCTCTTTCTATTTCCCTTAGACAAACATGTTCATTATTGTTTTGGAGTGCTAATTTCTGTACTCTTAGATTGGCACATATTTATTAGACATTGAGCTTGGTTTTGTTATCACTTTTGGGAGTAAATAGACTTATTCCTCTGACTTTTCATAAAATTCTTGTTGGGAATGGACTGCCTGGGGCACCTGGGTGGCTCAGTCAGTTAAGTGTCTGCCTTCAGCTCAGGTCATGATCCTGGGGTCCTGGGATAGAGCCCTGCTTTGGGCTTCCTGCTTGCTCTGTCTCTCCCCCTACTTGTGCTGTCTCTTGTGCATGCCCTCTCTCTTTCAAATAAATAAATAACATCTTAAAAAAAAAAAAAAAGGGAATGGACTGCTAAGAACTTGCCAGACTCTAGTCTCCCGCCATGGAAAATCACCTGTTTTTTGTTTCCTCCATAAAATTTGCTCTTCTTCCTTTACCTTTTCCTCTTTGTTCCCTATTTCTTTTTATTTGCCCTTCTTGTGCTTTTAGCTTTTAAACTCTGAAGAAAGTGATTGTGTTTTTTTTACATTTAGTACTTCAAAATAAATTGCTATTTATAATGATGTACACTTGAGTTTCACATAGTTAATTCCTGCTCAAAGTAGGTTTTTAAAATCAAGTTATTTTATTTACTTTTTCAAGTCTTTGGCTGTTCCATCAGTGTCCCTCATCTATGTTTGGAGAAATTTGTGCTGTTATTTTAACCTGCCCTGTTTCTTTTTCCCCCTGGAAAACTCCACCCACTGTTGTCAAGAATCCTAAGCCCAAATCATGACTTTTCTTCCCCACTTGGGCAAAGAAGTAAGGAAATCTGCAATATTGCAGAATGAAAGGTCTTAATCTTGAGGAAAATTCTTTGATCCATAAAATAAGAATTATGCTTAACCATGAATTTTTGAAAACAGTATTCTTCGTTTTGTGCAAAAGATCTACGGTTAGAAGTTTGAAAATGTCATAGAGTGGAGATGATTAGTTTTAATATAAATAGAATGGTGCCGTCGAAGGCAAATGCAAGACAAGTGCTTGGTTTTGTTTTAAAACATAGATATTTCCTACTATTGACAAAAAAGAAAAATGGGATTCAACATTTGTAATTAACAATACTGAATACCCTAATTTTGACAATTTCCAACTATGATATCAGCTGGGCTTTGGATACACTTAGGGTGAAGAATGTATTGTTGCACTGAGGAATTCTGTGGTTATTTTTCTCCTCTAGGCTCACTGTGTGTCACCACCGAATTGGAATTCAAGAGATGAGTCTGTATTTCTAATCATGTTGATATTTCCCATGTAGCTTTCTTAGTCAGCTCCTTGGATTCTTCACACAAAACTATAAAAGGTCATCAATTATAGGGACCTTATGTAAATAGTGGGCTGTTTTGTGATTCTATTCTGAGCAACGTTTATATACATCTGCTCAAATAAATTAATTTTCTTGTCCCAAATGACTCATTTAGTGGAACTCGAAGTTCTCATGCCAATGCAAATAGAGAAGGGGAGAGAGGGCACAGGGAAATGGGGAGGATGAGAATTCATTTTATAATCTACCAAATTATGAGTGCTGGCACATAATATTTAAATGGAAAAGCACTAAGCAAATATTTATATGGGGAAGAAAAAGAGAATGATGAATCTTGTCTTCTCATGTGGAATATAACCATCTTGAGGGTATGGGGATGGATTCAGATAGGCCTGCGTTCCAGTCTTATTTGCATTATTTTCTGGCTTTATGATCCGATTCACTTTAGTTAACTTCTCAGAGCCTTATTTTCGGCATACACAAAATCATAATATGATTTTTCCAAACTGTGATAGCTGGCAACTAAAATGCACAGCATTTTTATCTTCTCTAAGTACCAGTGTCACCTCCACATGTATTAGGCATTCCATAGTGGGTGAAGAAAGACTTGGAGACATTGCTCAGGAATGTTCCAGGCTAAGATGAAACTGACAAATCCTGGAAACCACCTGAGGCCTGTAGTCATGCCGTATGGATTTTAATAGCAGTTCCTTTCCTTCCAAGAAAGGAAGTTTCTTTACAAAGCTTCCACCAGGTTTCTATCAACCCATTGCCATGTGTTGTATAGATTGTTCCAGAATCTATATTGGCCCCCTATCATTTGTTTGATCACAGTGAACTCCCCACCCATGCATTTATACCCTCTCACCATCATGAAGCATCAGTTATCCTATCTTTGTGATAATAGTGGGTTCTATCATTCCATGACTCCACCTTTCAAAACTTATTGCTAGCCCTTTGACATTGCTTAGGATTTCCATATCTTTGTACCTAGCATTGGCATTGTTCCTTTGTCTCCGGCTTGTGCCCACAATTTTTTTCAAAATTCAGTTCATCTTTCTTCAAGAATTCTTCCTGAACTAGACTTGCCTTCTTTGAATTGTTGCTTTTTTGTGTGTTTCTTAAATTTTACGCAAATGCATGTGTTCCCATTTTTGACACTTCCTTTTTCTGTTTCTAATAGGTTTCTCTCTTTTCTATTTAGAGTTTAGAAACTCTTCAAGAGATGATGGCATTTAAATTTTTTAAAATTTTATATTGCCTAACAGAGTTCCCTATATAGGATGAAAGTTCTAATAATTGTTTCTTGAATGAAATTATGATTAATTAAATGTTACTATCGATTCTCTATTAACTATTACTATTCTTATATAAATTCTGCTTTCTTTATATCCTTCTCTAGATAGATAGAAAGATTGATTCATTGATTTGGATATAGGTATTGATATCATCTCTCTCTATTTTTAATTTTATTGTGGGGGTGCCCCTTGAAATAAAGGTTCATTTTTAGTTTCTGTATTCCTTGGTTCTAGGATGGTCCTGGTACATATAGACCACATTTAACATATTTCTCTTTCTCTCTCTCTCTTTTTTTTTTTTTTTTGGAGTCAGGGAGGGGCAGAAGGAGAGGGAGAGAAAGAAGCTTAAGTGAGCTCTACACCCAGTGTGGAACCCAACTTGGGAGCTGATCTCATGACCCTGAGATCATGACCTGAGCCGAAATCAAGAGTTGAACGCTAACTGACTGAACCATCCAGGTGCCCTCACATATAGCATATTTTTAATAGAAATTAATTTGAGTAATTCCTGCCAGGAGTTCAAATTTCACGCCTTTGTATTCTCAAATTCCAGTGTTACAAACCTCTCTGTACTTCTACTTGTCCAATAAAACCTCTCAGTCCAAGTTCAAGAACTTAAATGAAGATGCATCATTTCAATTGTGTTCTTAAAACTCCATTTTTATGATATAGATTAGTTAGTGACTTGATTTCCACCCTACTAAATAAAATAGGCAGGGGCGCCTGGGTGGCTCAGATGGTTAAGCGTCTGCCTTTGGCTCAGGTCATGATCTCAGGGTCCTGGGATCGAGTCCCGCATCGGGTTCCCTGCTCAGTGCAAAGCCTGCTTCTCCCTCTCCCTCTGCCACTCCCTCTGCTTGTGCTCTTCTGTCTATCTCTCTGTCAAATAAATAAAAAATAAAATCTTTAAAAAAATAAAAAAATAAAATAGGCAGTTGGCTAGTTCAATATCTTTTTTAATTAAAGATTTTACTTATTTATTTGTTAGAAGGAGAGACAGTGGGAGCACAAGCAGGGGGCACGGCAGGCAGAGGGAGAAGCCGACTCCCTGCTGAGCAAGGAGACTGATGTGGGATCAATCCCAAGACCCTGGGATTGAGTCCTAATGACCTAAGCCGAAGGCAGACGCTCAACTGACTGAGCCACCCAGGAGCCCTGGTTGGCTAGTTTATATAAAATCATCTGTTCTTTGAGTCCCGCTATATCGTGTTTTTGCATTTAAGCACAGGGATAGCAAAACCTACCTTATAGGATTATAATGAGGCAAGAACACACTAAATGCTTAAAAAGGGGGGGGCGGGGAGGAGACAAGCAGTAGAGCAGAGGATTAGTGGTATGGATTCCGGAGCCACAATATTTTGTTTGAATATTGACTTGCCCCTCCCAAGTTATGCAGGCTTATTATACCTCAATTTTCTCTTCCATAAAATAAAAATAAAATGCAGCTTTGCAGGGTTATTGGGAACAACCAATGGCATATGGATGTGATGTGCTTATATATCATCTGGCAGGCTATTATTTTTTGTTTGTTTATTTTTATGAATGAATCAGGTGGATAGTGTGTCTGTGGGTTAGTCTACTCGGGGTCAAGCCCCAGTCAAGTGTCTGCTCATATGGCCAGCACAGCTGCCCAGCTTCCAGCCTACGTGTTTCATAGTTTCATTTGTGTGGGCTGATTGTGAAGGAGGATGGCAAAGTTGAAGGGGAAAAACAAGGCCCCAGAGCATTAAACAGAGTATATTCCCCACGCCTACTCCATGAGATTAAAGAGATGGATTCTCAAGCAGTTCTTCAGACTGACTAATTTATATGTATATGGAAGATTCAGCTGGAGAATTTTTTTTTTTTTTTAAAGGAGCTGGGGGAAAATATGACGCTCTTACATTCCCAGTGGTGTTGCCACATTCGTTTTACTAGTGCGTTCATCCTTTAGTACTTTCATGGATTGACATGAGGGAGGAATTCGCATGTCACGGAAGATAATATCTCAGCGTTGCCAAAGGAGTCTATTCAGACATGCATGTTAGTGGGTTGATAACTTATTCGGTATTGCAGAGGACTCAAAGATAGACATTTCGCCTTTTATCTCCATCTGTGTGCTCCCTGCATACTAAGGATAGAGCAAAACAGCCAGATACATCTTAACTAACCCACGCAGAAAAGAGGGACTTTTGCTAGCCTGCTGTAAGGACTGCAAAGTTAAAGGAACAAGGTGTCACGTGGCCCAATGACAAATGAATTAAACATGTTTATGCACCCAACTTGAGCTGTCTGTGAATGTAATTTCAAAGCTCAAACCTGGTGATAATTTAGCAAGAAGAGGTGTAAAATAAATGGAAGCCAGACATTGTTGCTGCTGCCTTGGCTTGGGGAGGAGGGTGATAAAAGCAGAGTGAAGTTGCAATGAACGAAAGGAGGTTAACTCGTATGAATCCGTTCATATTAGCTGACGTGTATTTTAAGGTGAAAAAAGGAAAAATGAGAACCGATTTAAACAATGCTTCTAATATGCGTGAAAACAGAACATTCTCATTCCCTGTTCATTCTCAGACATGTGGACGTGGAAGACCCTGTTAGCCACTGCACAAAAGCTCTATCTTCTTTACAATACTAATCGTTGCACATTTATCCTTTACTCCAATAGCATGTTTTCTCTCTCACTTACATGTGGGTGGTACTGAAGTGGGGTCATTTAAGATGATGTTCAAAATATATCTCAAATATGCAAAGTGAGGTTGACCATGAAGACAGTGATCCACTTATTTAAATAAGGAAAATCACAGTAGCTCTGATGAGATCAGAAAACTGAAGCCAAAAAGTGACATTTTGGGCAAAATTTCTAACTCACTTTTGGTATTCAATTAGAATCTGTAGCTGTGTTAATAATATAAAAATGTCATTATATAAATGAAAAAATTGATATTCTGGGAGAAAAGTAAAAGTCTTTATGGCCACAGTTGTTCTGTTTAAAGTGCTTGAAAAGAGATTAGGAGAATATGAGCCAAGATGGTAAAAAGTGGTCATTGGGTTCGAAGATTCAAGTGATTTTTAGTTTGTGCTTCATTTCCCTAGATTTTCTAGATATTCTAAAGTTAGCATGTATTTTTTTATCATTAAGTACTTCTTAAAGAATATTTGCTACATGAAAACTCACTATTTGGATGATCCATATTGTTCCCAATTGCATTTTAATCTAACATTCTACTTTAGAATCCTTGCATGTTCCTTTTAAACATGTTTGAAACAAAGAAATACTGTAGGTGAAAAAGTTTGCCTCCTACAGACACCACTTGGGAAAACATGTCATGTTTTTCAGAGCCAAGTGAATCAAATAGACTATTAATTTTGAGACCTTAACCGGGTCCTCAGGACAGTAAACTGAACTGTCACTCAGAAGTAGGTGCAAAAATTTTTTTTAATGAAATTTTTGATCTAACAGCTGTAAGAAGAATACTAGATATCACTAAGACATGTAACTTAAAATATTCTGCATCTAACAACATGCAATCTGTTCACACTCTTTACAGGGTTTGTGCTGGTGTTGGGAAGTATATGAGCCATGCTTCCCCTGCCTGGCTTCTTCCCTTGCTTTCATTTGGCTTCTATAATATGTTTTTACCTTGTCTACATAATCCAAAGTGAAGTGGAAGACAAGTGTTTTGTTCTTTGGTCAATATAGGGACTTAATCTGAAAAAGTCAAGAACCATGTGAAATTGTGTTATCTTGTTCGGAAGCCCATGCTAAGATAGAAACGTTTGTCCTTCAGCCCTGTGCCCTGTAGCACCAGCACCAGCTGCTCCTTAGTGGAAAGTTCTTTTGCCTCAGCTCTAGTACCTGCTATCATTTTCCAGATGAGCGTGAGTTTCCCTTCCTTCATTTTCCAGTCCCAGAGTGAGTGCGTTCTGATGGGTCAGGGAGCTTCACTGAAATCCTTGAATGCACAGGATATCTCACTAACTCGAGAACTATTTAAAAATAAATGATAACTGTAAACGCAGGTTTACAGTAAGGCTATATGCTTTGAAAATATACATCTATATTATTTAGATATGGGCTGCAATTGCAGAGAAGTCATAACCTGCTATGAGAATGTCTGAGGGGCTATACCTTTGCTTCACACCGCAAATGCTCTTAACTTTCAACTTTTCTTCAAGAGCACCCAGGTTAGTACCTATGACTTATGGCCACATCAATTCATCTAGAAATGTGTTCTACCACCCTAACGGAATAATTCATCTTCTACATGACAACACCAGCACATCCCTAAAGCCTGAAGTAACTCCGGAGATGCAAAGTCAAAATGGCTGTAGAAAGAATCCACGGTCTAATTATAAACCTGACAGGCAGGAACTTGCAGAAATAGAACAGAGCCATGCTGGGTGATGTGTCTATGGTGATTTGTCTATTTATAAATTGACATGGAGCTAAAATCCTGGGTAATTTGACCCTCTCAATGAGAACACAATGTTGTTCATTCCGAAGTCAATTGATTCGAAAAGAGTTGGTTAACAATCATGGGTCCACCAAATTTTTTCTTTGATTATCCAAATTAAGTTGTGGGCTTGAACACGATATAAATAATATGCTCAATATTTTAGTTTCTTCTGTAGAACAATGTTGAAGTTCCCTAAATATATAACTGTAACATTAGAAATCATTCCCCTACACATCCCTCTTATTTCCTAATCACTGTTACTAGGTGTTTGTTTATATTTATAAAAACATGGAATTTGAATGTATCAAAATATACTAATTCAAAAGAAACCTCCTTTCCTGGATAAAGGATTTATGAATATCAATTATATAGGAATTTCTTTGATGTTTCTGGTAAGATCCAAGTGCATTTCACTTCTATCGTTAGTAGTGTCAGGATGAAAATAGCCATGTGTTATGGTCAACTTCACATCCAATGAATTGTGTCCGTAAATTTACACTTCCCTAATACCTCTGGCTATAGATTTGAGCCTGATAAATGTGACACCATTGGAGGTCCATTAAAAATGTGGCCCACATTAGATGCATCCATTAGATAATACTTTATTCATTGACAGCTAATTGTATCTTATTTTAAATTTCTTTTGCCTATGACTGAGCAAAAAAGAGAGCCAACAGGACTTGCATAAACTTTAATTTTGAGTAGACTAGGTGATTAATAAATTCTGGTGATTAATAAATCTTGTTCAACAAAATACTTTTAAATGTCATTATCCACGAAGGCAATCAGCCACATGATTTCAACTAGAGTCTCTATGTGGCTGACTCCCAAATACAAATCTCCAGTTGCCATATTTTTGGTAAATTAACTTCAGCTGCATGATGATCTTTTCTAAATGGTGATTTCCATATCCTCATAATATCATCATGTCCTTTTTAAGCATCTGCTTTCTCTTCTATGCCTTGTTTCTATGAAAGTCACCCCCACTGCCTTCACCATTACCTTCAAATCTTCGAGTCATCGTTGGTTGCCCCCTTTCTCTCCTCTTCCTCCACTTACCGTGAGTTGTGAACTGAGCCTGTTCTGTCTTTGCAGTTCTTCTTATGCCCATCTTTTTCTCTATTACAACTTGTGCTATCTGTGCTTAAGCTGTCAGTATTGACTGTAGAGATGTCAATAACTTTCCAGTTGGTCTTCCATCCCACTGTCTCCTCTGACTAGGCAATTTCAGCACAACTGCTAATTAGTATTTCCTTTAGCATCTACTTGGAATGTAAGAACTCTATTTCAAACTTTCAGTTGTTCTCAAATCCAGATTTCTAGAATAAACCCTTCCATATTTTGGCTCCAAGATTGTTTTCTAAGGATGCTTGCTTTTACCTCTGATATGTCTCAGAAATAGTCATCCCATTCTTCCTATAAGAAAAAACTGGGCAAGTTAAAAATCAGTAATTTTTCTAAGACCCATCAGAGAACTGATGTGGCAAAGCAAACCCTCACTTTGAAATCTGAAGACAGATACAGCAATGGAAGTCTATTTACAAGGAGCAGAATTTCCTGGGGCCCAAACTGCTAGGAACGCATAAATGGTAATGATGATAAATTGCTGGAGGCAGAGCATGGATTGATGTGAGAGGGGAAAAAGCTCTTGGAGGCTTTACTTAGGGACCCCCATAATTTTTGAGTTTTCTTCCTAGGAATCTTCTGAGGATCCAAGAAAGATTCCCCTCATAGACAAGTCCAGAGCCTTTTTCATAATGAAGGCCTAATTCCAGGGAAAAAGACTTTGCCAGAGTATAGTTCTGGAACCTTATTCCAGCTGGGAGAAAAGAATCCTCTACTCCAGCAGATGGTCAACAGACACGTGAAAAGATGCTGAACAGCTAATTATCAGGGAAATGGAAATTAAAACCACGGGGAGATTTCATTTCACACCAATCAGAATGGCTAATATCAGAAGGACAAGAAATAACAAGTGTTGTGAGGATGTAAAGAAAAGGGAACCCTGGCGCACTGTTAGTGGGAATGTAAACTAGGGCAACCACTGTGGAAGACAGCATGGAGGTTCCATAAAAAAATTAAAAATAGAACTATCATATGATCCAGTAATTCCACTACTGGATATTTACCCAAAGAAAACAAAAACACTAATTCAAAAAGATATATGCACCTCTATGTTTAGTGCAGCACAATTTACAATAGTCAAGATATGGAAGCAACCCAAGTATTCATCCATAGATGAATGGATAAGAAGATGTGGTACATGTATACACAATGGACTATTACTCAACCATAAAAAAGGATGAAATCTTGCCATTTTCCACAAAATGGATGGACCTACAGGGTAGTATGCTAAATGAAGTAAGTCAGACAGAGAAAGATTTGATACCATATGATTTCACTTACATATGGAATCTAAAGAACAAAACAAAACAAAAACACAGAAACAGACTCATAAATACAGAGGATAACCTGGTGATTGCCAGATGGGAGAGGGTGGGGGAGAAGGATCATGTAGGTGAAAGGGATTGAGAGGTACAAGCCTCCAGCTATAAAATAAGTCCCGGAGATGAAAAGTACATCATAGGGAACATAGCCAATAATATTGTAATAATGTGTGGTGACAGATGATGACTATATGTATCATGGTGAGCACTGAGCAATGTAAAGAATATCACTATGCTGTAAACCTGAAACTAATATATGTCAACTACACTTCAAGAATAATAAAAAAAAGAAGGTGAAATAAAGACTTTCTCAGCCAAATAAAAACAGAAGGAGTTCATTAAGAACACACCTCTTCTGTAGGATCTGTGAAAAGAAATTTTTAGGCAAAAGAAAAACTACACATGGTCAAAAATTTGGATCTACATAAAGAAACTGAGAGGTAGGGAGAATGAATAAGTAAAGTATTATTATTTTAATTGATCAAAAATGTCAATTAAAGTTTAAATAATGCTAAGGCAAGTAACAATGTACTGAGTGATAAATAAGCCAAAGGAGTGACATCAGTAGCCCAAGGGTTAAGAAAGAGGGATTGGGAATACTTTGTTATAAGGTACCTGTACAACACATGAAGTGGCATCATGTCATTTGACATAGATTATTTGAAAATGTATATTATAAACTCTAGGCTAATCTCTAGTTTAAAAGAAAGTATAAATGATATGATAAGAGGGAAGATAAAATGGAATCACATAAAACAGAAAGTAGAAAAGAGTAGAAGGGAGAAACAAAAAACAAATTCAACAAGTCAGAAGCAAGTGGAAAGATGGTAGATCTTATTCCAGCCATATCAATACTCACTTTAAATATGAATGGTCTAAACACACTATTTAATTGTCAGACTGCCTTAACAAAATCAAATTATATGTTGCCTATAAGAAACTAACTTTAAACATTTATATTTAAATTTCTAGACTGCATATTTATGTATTTCAGAAATATAAATATATATATATGTAAAATACTCAGAAATGTTAACTTAAAGGGAAAGATATATCATGCTAACCATTAATAAAAATGAAAGAAAGCTAGAGTAGTTATATTAATTTCAGACTTTATGATAAGGACAATTACCAAGGATAAAGAGGGTCATTATATGATAAAGGGACATGATACTGCAAAAAGACAAAACAACTCTGAACATGTATGCACCTAATAACAAGATGTTAAAATACATGAGACGGAAACTAATAGGACTAAAGGAGGAATAGACAAATCTCCTGATATAATTGGAATCTTGAATAGTCCTCTGTCAGTAATTGATAGATCAAGCAGGCAGATAATCAGTACAGATATAGATGACCTGAGCAGCTCCATCAATCAACTTGATCTAATTGATATTTATAGAAGACTCCATCCAACAACAACAACAGAAAATATTCTTTTCAAGCACATGGAACATTCCAAAAGTTAGAACTCATTCAGGCCCACAAAACACACTTCAATAACAAATTTAAAATAATAGAAATGATACTTGGATTTTTTCCAAGTTTGATCTTTTTCCCTTTCACTTAGAGCTAAACTAATCAAACCAGACCACTTTCTATTGCCACATATATTCTATCCCATCCTTCCTCACTTCTTTTATTTATTTACAGAATACCTATCCAAGGACACTGGAGTATATATGGAGATATATTTTAGTCTTGTTAGTCTGTAAGCTCCTTGAAGGCATATTCTATTTCTATTTTATTTGTTCATCCATTCCCACATTCCAGTATCCAATACTCTAAACAAAATAATTTCTCAAGAAATATTTTTTGAAATAATAGGATCGAAAGAATCAGGCTATCATGACAAACTGTCTTCTTTAGGAATAAACTAATGAGACCAACTAGATTATTGATCCTGTAAGTAGACACTAGATGAGATAACTCAGATTTCTGGGTGACCTAGAACATGTCCTCAGGCTTAGCTCACCAAAGAGAGAGTAAAGCTTTGAAAGGAGATCCAAAATTTGATTGAATACAATGTAGTAAAATGAAATGCATCAATATTCAGAGGGAAAATTAAAAAAAAAAAAAAAAAAAAAGGGAACAAATGAATACTGTCCAAAGAGCAATAGCAACAACAAGAAAAGTAACATTCCAAGTGGAAGATGGAGGCAGTAGCGTAGCCACTGGACCACAGTGACTGGAAAACTTACTAAATGTAGAAGAAACGTGTAAAGCATGAAACTCAACAGATGTAAGTGAGTGAGGAGAAAGATGCTGAGAAGATTTACCTCAGCTCCACCATATGATCCAGCAATTGCACTACTGGGTATTTACCCCAAAGATACAAAAGTAGGGATCCGAAAGTGTACGTGCAACCCGATGTTTATAGCAGCAATGTCCACAAGAGCCAAACTGTGGAAAGAGCCAAGATGTCCATCGACAGATGAATGGATAAAGAAGAAGTGGTATATATATATATATATATATATATATATATATATATATATATATATATAATGGAATATTATGCAGCCATCAAAAGGAATGAGATCTTGCCATTTGCAATGATGTGGATGGAACTGGAGGGTATTATGCTGAGCGAAGTAAGTCAATCAGAGAAAGACATGTATCATGTGACCTCACTGATATGAGGAATTCTTAATTGCAGGAAACAAACAGAGGGTTGCTGGAGTGGGGGGTGGGTGGGAGGGATGGGGTGACTGGGTGATAGACACTGGGGAGGGTATGTGCTCTGGTAAGCGCTGTGAATTGTGCAAGACTGTTGAATCTCAGATCTGTACCTCTGAAACAAATAATGCAATATATGTTAAGAAAACAAAAAAAAGAAGAAGAAGGTAGCAGGAGGGGAAGAATGAAGCGGGGGAAATCGGAGGGGTAGACGAACCATGAGAGACGATGGACTCTGAAAAACAAACTGAGGGTTCTAGAGGGGAGGGGGGTGGGAGGATGGGTTAGCCTGGTGGTGGGTATTGAGGAGGGCACATTCTGCATGGAGCACTGGGTGTTATGCACAAACAATGAATCATGGAACACTTCATCTAAAACTAATGATGTAATGTATTGGGGATTAACATAAGAATAAAAAAATTTAAAAAAATGAAATGTATTATAGCTATAATGAAAAACTCCAAAGACAAAAAAAAAAAAAAAAAAGAAATGTATTATAGCTATAATGAAAAACTCCAAAGACAAAAAAAAAAAAAAAAAAGATTTACCTCAGCTCCTAGTAAAGAGACAATGGGTGGGTGTTAAGACCAGCAATTCAACTCCATTACTACAAGTAATTAGTTTAAAATATTTATGTTTCAAATTTAATAATTCAAAAGAAATAAACTCAATATACAAAATACAATCTACAGTAGTTTTAAAAGACAGTTAATCCCTGCAACTCAAGCAGTATCTTAGGAGAGTACATGTGAGCAGACCCTACACATACTGTAAGAGATTGGAGTCTTCAGTAGGGACTGGTTTTATCAAAAGGAATCTTTCCCGGGTTGTCATGGGTTGGTTACATCTGCCCTGTATCGTTTCTAGTGGGCAAAAATAAAAAGTTGTTATATTTGCAAATTAAGTTACTTTTTAAAACCCACTCAGTTACTTTAAGAAATAAACCTGATGTGAAAAAGCTAGAAAGGAGCAGAGCTGAGATTTATTTTAACTTTTGACTCTGAAAGTCATATTTTTATTAGTGATTGTTCTACATGAACAAACTAGCTACGACTCTCCTAAATCACCTAAATGTCTCCAGAGTATCTAAAGCGAAGTTGCATACTTGCAAGGAGATGAGCATTCCTTAATCTTTTGAATAAGTCTTCATGTGAGGGGTGGGAAATGTTTCACTCTCTAGGACATCCTTTTAAAGTATTATGTATAAAATTGTGGTATTAGCAAAGCATTATTTAAATTTATGACTCCCCAAATTCTTCTTTCCTTGAGCCATTCCTCATTCCCATCCCATAAGCAAGCTGCTAAATCCCAGGGATCATTATAACCAAGCAAGCTCTTTGGGTCAGAACAAAGACTTTTTAAAATAGAAATTTGGGAACAACCTTCACATTGTGAGTAGAACCCAAATGAATAAATCTTCATTTTCATCTTTTGGGCTTACTTTACTCCTAATTTAAATATAATATGCTTTGATGATAAACAACAACAACAACAACAACAACAAAAACACAAACAGTACTCTCCCTAAACTCTACCCACAAATCAATTGAAACATACAGATTTAATTGAATTGGTTTAAGTGAGTAGATATATTACATTTGTACACATTTATGAGTAATGATTTCTCTCTAAGGTCAAGAATTAGGTCAGTAGAAAAATTCAAACCGAATCTATTACATTCTCTTCATTAAAGATTTTAAAATTTATTTATAGATGTGTGCTATCTGAAATACATTTACTAAAAATGTATAATAAATAACTAAATAAAATATCTAAAAATACATTCATATCCATACTCATTTTTTATATTTTTATTTGATATGAACAATGGCTTCTCTTATCACATCTAGGTAGATTTCAGGTATAATTATTTTGACATTTGTTTTGGTTGTTTCAGAGAAACTAAGTAAGTGAGCTGTGCTATAGTCCCTGAAATCTTCCTTCCAGACAGAGTCCCGAGAGTTCTGGACCTGTAGCCCTCAAAAGACATACAGGTTTCCATGTTTAGACCAACTCGAAGATTTTAAGAAAGCAAAGATGGAAGATGAAGAATCCTATCGATGGGCTTCTGTTACAGGTTGTGTCTGTTAATCTGTGGGAGAATTTATCTACAGTTAAACTACCAAAATCCTCCTTGGTTAATGTGTTATTTATTTTGAAAGATAAATAAAAAGTGTCAAATCATAGGTTTTTCAAATGCAAAGAAAGTACTGTTTTTATAACACCATTCAATACATCTTTTCCCCTTCTAGTATATGTGCTGCCGTGAGCACTCACCTTTTCCCCTTCTAAATAGGTCATTGCATTTCAAGCATTTCTTTTAGCAAAAGATGCTTTCTTCTTTTTTTTAATCCCAGCACAATCAGTAGGAATTTAAATAACTTTATTATTTGCATTTCAAATTACAGCTGAAGAGAGAAACTGAAGTCAGTCTCCTGAAAGCATAGCTATGAAAAAGAATTAACAAGGAAACCAGTTTTACCGGAGCCCTTTCTTTACTATTAATGTTTAATCCCTTAAACTCAATGTAGTCCCCAAAAATGTGCATTTCTGTTCTCCTTCTTTGAATTTACAAAAGAATGGATAAACTCTGGAGTCAAGTTGGAGTACATGGACTCATGCACATTCTTCCACAGACAGAAAATAAACACCAGGCCATTATTTGCGCACAAATAGATTGATATAGCTACTCATTTCAAAAATGCTAACTTTATCTGTGAACAGCAGATGCAGACAAGTGTGGGTGCCTGATAACACGGATACAAGATGGATACAAATGCTATCAGCAATCTTGTGCATTAGGAATGTGTGTTGCTGCAGCCAAGTTGACACCACCAGGGTAAATACAAACTTACTCTGTTCCGCGAAGATTTTGAGCCAAACTTTGATTTTCTTCTGGATATCCTAGATATCTTTTAGGACAATGTTTTTCAAACTTTAATATGTATATGGTCACCTAATGATCTTGTTAAATGCATGTTCTGAATCAGTAGGTGGTGGGGTAAGGACCAAAAATTTGCATTTCTAACAAGCTCCTAGGTAATGCTGATACTGCACTTCTTAGGACCACACTTTAAGTTATAAGGTTTTAGAGGACTCCTATATTTAAGAGAAGTTCTAGCAACATACATATTGTTTTATATTTTTCCTTTATATTAAATAGCATTTTCTTGGCTATTTAGATATACAATAAAGTTCACAATGCTATTCTCCTTTATATTTTGGTAGCTTTTGGTACTATGTAGATGAGAAAGAAATGGCTTTGTTTGCTCTGATGACTCAGGGGATTTTTATTTTGTTTTGTTTTGCAGTAAATTAGATTGAGTTCCTTTGTAATGAATCAGATTTGGAGACCCAAAAGCTAAGTGCTGTATTTGTCAAGAGAATGACAATTCTTTTCCATACTGGCAAAAATCACTCTTGGCTTTGTTTCTTCACTTTGCTTTAACTCACATGTCATCATCCACTGTTATATCTGGAGAGCACAATGTGCTTTATCAAGTTGTTGATACATGTTGATTTCAGAGTCAATACCTCACTATATTAGATATTAATGATACAAAAACAAATAAGGAATCATCCCTGATGGGCAGAGATGTATCCAAATAATTTCAGTGTAGTTACTGAAATGTTGAAAGAAATAACTAGAATATTCTGAGAGATAAGTGATCGTTCTAGTTAGGGGAGAGTCATGGAAAGCTTTATGGATAAGATGATTATAATTGAGCACAGCTCAGACAACTGACAAGGACTTGGCCAGCCAACCAGGGTTGTCAATGACATTGAAAAGGAAAAATCCCTGCAGTACTCTACAAGTTTGTGGAAGCCTGACTTGTTTTGTTCTAATGGGAGAATCAGCAGGAAAGAAGGTGAAAAGCAAAAAGGAAACAGTCTATGGAAATTGTTAGGCAGACTCAAAGATGTATATTTTATCCTGGCAATGCAGAATCAGTGATGATTTTAAGTAGGGTAATGATGTGATAAGATTATTTTTTCTCATAGCTCCTTAATCTGCCTTTACTTCAAGTTTGTTATATAGAACAAATCTCTTCCATATAAGTTCCTACCATTGCCCCTTCAGAGTTTAGTGTTTTTTAGATTCTGCATGTCAGTTTTTGCTGTTGTTTTTTACATGGCTATATGGCACACAAATTACTAGTTTTTCCTGACTTGTCAAAAATAAAAAAAAAAAAGAACTGTAGCCACTAATTCTACTTTTCTTTCCTGTCTTTTGCTTATTGGTTTTCCAACAAAAACTCTGTTAACTCATAAGGAAGTTACTGAAACCCTGTACTTCCAACCTAAAATCTCTTTAAATCTGGTATCTCCTATTATACTTTTACAGATCATTTTCTTTGGACCAAATCATAGAGCCTCTGATATGTTTCCTTTAAGCTCTATTAATTTTAGAAAGCGCAATAAATGACTTTACCATGTTCTTTAGAAATTATATTAATGACAACAGATTCTAGCAATGGGTCTATAAATTAAAACATTAGAAAAAATCTTCACCAAACATTTTTTTTTTCAAATAAGTTTAAACCTACATAAACTGTGAAGATTTGCATAATAAACCCCTCAATACCCTTCACAGAGATTCACCAACTGATCTAATTTTTTCACATTTCCTTTCTTCACGTACACTAGGGTTAGGCTATGGTGTTTGAAAATAAGTCACAGGTATCATAACTCGTTCATTCAGGATTCATCTCCCCAAAATAAGTAAATTTTCCTTAAATAAGCCCAATTGCCTATGACTACTAAGAAAAGTAGCAGTAATAACAATACTATAATGACAGTATTAACAGTGTCATTTAATATATGGTCCATATGCAATTTTTTTCTGTTTATCTCCAGAAGGACATTTATAGTATTTTAAAATCACAATTACACATTGAGTTTGGTTTTTGCATTTTATGATCTGACTAATGTGAAGTTACCTCCAACTACCACCACAGTCAAGGTACAAAACCGTTCATAACGATCTCTCCAAATTGCTCTCTTGTTTCTCGGTAGTCAGTTTACCCCCAATTCTCCACACAAATAACCCTTAAAAATTTGTCCTCCATTTTTAAAGCTTTTTTTTTTTCCTTTTTGAGGAGGTCATATAAATGCATTCATACATCCAATGCCCTTTGAGGCAGGCTTCTTTAGCAATACGCATTTCAGATTAATCCATGTTGTTGCAAGTTTCAATAGTTCATTCATTTTTATTGCTAAGTAGTAGTATATTTTGTGGATATACTACAGTTTGTTTATCTATTGCCCATTTGAGGGGCATGTGGGTTGCTTCCAGTTTAAGACAATTACAAAGAAATCTATAAAACATTCACATAAACGCTTTTAAATACAAATAGTTTTTCACTTCACTTGGGTTAATACCTTGTAGTACAATGTAGTAAATTTATGTTTAACTTTAAAAGAAACAGCTAAAAATGTTTTGAAATCTACTTTATCAGATATTGATATATCTAGTGAGCTTTCTCTAGATTAGTGTTGGCATGTTGTATATTTTGTCTGTTTACTTTTAACCTATCTATCTCATATTTAAAGTGAATTTATTTTAAAGAACAGTTTTGTTTTTGTTTTTGTTTTTTAAATCCAACATGACAAGTTCTGTCTTTTAGTTCATTATTTAGCTCACTTCCATATAACATAGTTATTGGAGTGTTTCGAGGTAGGGCCATCATTTAATTGTTTTGATGTTTGCCCACTCTATTTTTGTTTGTTTGTTTCCTACTTCCTACTTTATTTTGGACAATTTGGATATCTTAGAATTTCACTTTAATTTATCTGTTGGCTTTTAACCACTTTCTATATTTTTGATGGTTCGTCTTGGGATCATTACTTTTCACAATTTATATATGTATGTTCCTTTTGTCATCACATTTGTTACATCTATATATATTGTCCCCTCCTTCAGCAATGTTTGCTTTTATGAGTCTGGTATATTTTAGAGCTTAAGAGGATGAAAGCAATTTATTATATTTACCCAAAAACTTAACCATTTCTGCCGCACCTCATTCATTCTTGAAGTTACAAGTTTCCTTCTGGTATTATTTTACTTCAGTCTGATGAACTTCCTTCAGCACTTATTTTTGAGCAGTTAATTAACTCTCTGAATTTTCTGTATGTAAGATTTTATTGTTGCTGTTTATTTTCATTGGACACAGAATTCTGCACTGGCAGCTTCTTCTTTTGCTGGGGTTGGGAGGGCAAATGAAGGGCATTTCATTGTCCTCTGGCTCTCATGATTTCTTTTCTTTTCTTTTATTTAGATTTTATTTATTTATTTGAGAGACATCAAGCACAAGCAAGGGTGGGAAGGACAGAGAGAGAGGGTGAAGCAGACTCCCTGCTGAGCAGGGATCCTGATGCGGGGCTCGATCCCAGGACCCTGGGATCATGACCTGAGCTGAAGGCAGACGTTTAACCATCTGAGCCATCCAGGCGCCCCCGGCCTTCTTGGTTTCTGATGAGAAGTCTACAACTGTTGCACCTCCATCTGTAATGTATCATTTTTGGTCTGCCTATTTTCACAATGTTTTTTCTTATAAGTTTCAGAAGTTTTATTATATATATATATATATATGTGGGCATAATTTTCTTTGACTTTTTTCTATCTAAGGTTCTCTAATTTTCTCAAAGTTTTAATTTATGTCATTTATCAAATTTGGGGAGATTTTCAGCCATTATTTTGTCAAATATTTTATCTTTTTCAATCCCTTTCTCCTCTCCTCTGGGACTCCAATGTTATAAATGTTTTACCTTTAGGTAATATCCAACAGGACTCTGAGCTTCAATTTAAAAAAAAAAATGTGTTTTGTTCTCAGGTCTTCAGATTGGATCATTTGTATTGATTCACCTTCAAGTTCACAGACTCTTTTGTCTGTCATCTCCATTCTTCTGTTAAACCCATATGGTAATTTAAAAAAATTCAGATACTGTATTTTACAATTCTAATGTTTCCATTTGGTTATTTTTTGTAGGCTTTACCTCTCTGCTGAGAACTTTTACCTTTCCATTTACTGTAAAGTGTTTAGATTTATCTTATGGAGAATAGTTATATTGCTGCTTTAAAATTTTTGTTCAATAATTCCAACCTCTGTATCATTTGGAGATTGGCATCCACTGATTATCTTTTCTTTTGAGGGTTGTTCAAATTTTCCTGATTCTTTGTAGGCTTAAGAACTTTGATTTTATCCTAGGAATTCTGAGTATTATGTTGCAAGGGTTTTGAACCCATTAAAATTCTCTGGAGAATTTTGACTTTTTCTTTAACATTCAATTAACCCAGTCATGTTCAGATCATAATTCTTCTACCTTTTGTGGACAGTTGTTCTGGTGTGTCTATCCCCTTAGATATAGAACCGAAATTTCAGGTAGGACTTAGGCAGTAGCTTATATCCTAGTTCAGCTCCGAAAATGGTTGCTATGCTTCTTGGGTATGTTCTGTGCTTGTGCAACTTAGAGTGTAAGCTGGGACTTTTGGCCAGTTCATACGCATACTTTGAGTATTTCCTCTCTCCTTCTCAATATTTCCCCCACACTCTCCAGTGCCAAGGGTCTTGTTTGCTCAGTTGTGTGGTTAGAAAACCAGAGTTTCTCTCAGAATTTTAGTTCCTGCACTGACACTCATGTCGAGAAGCAACAGTAAGATGAGAGAATGAATGGGTATTTCCTCATGTTCTTCTTACGACCCGGACCACCTTTTCCTGGTTTCTCTGTCCAAACTAAATATTTTTTTTCTCAGTGTTTTAGGTTCCCTAGCAATCAGCTTTTTTACCCAAATGAACACGAAGTGATGAGAACAACTTACATGAATATTTACTCTCTTTTCAGCAGGGAATCAAAATACCAGAGTCATATCCTTTACCTTTCTTAAGAGAAGTTGACTTCAAAACCACTTATAGGAATGTGTTCTCTAATCATAGATTTCTCTCCAGGCGAATCCACTAATTCTGACCTAAACTATCAGGATTTGTCTCAGTGTTTAGTGAGTTCTTTTTACTTAGGTTGTCTAAAAAATGTGTGAAATATGGAGCACTTTTGCTACAGAAATATTTAGAATTGCTTAATACATTTTATTTTAGGTGGCTTAAAGATCAATAAGCCTTTTGAATTAATTTTTTTGTATAGTGCTAAAGATTTTCCATCATATATTCCTTATGTTAATATTTATTTTTGCTAATGTAGTCCAAAGGTTGTGCTAAAAACCTAATTTGGATGCTCTTATCCATCATGCTAGAGTGATACAAGAGCACAAATTTTTGCTGTTAAAGTTAAAATGTCTTATTATAGGGTATTTATACTATGGATGTTCTTAGTAAAGTGGAATTTTTATATTATGTCATTAAAATGAATATTAAAATGGTACAATGGCAAGATATGGATTTTCATATTTCTTTGGCATATAGAGATTCTAATGCCAAGTAGAAATGTCATAGAGTAGAAAGATCTGAATTGAAGCTTTTGATTTAAAAGGAGAGCCATGTGATTTTTAAAAGATCTATTTTAAATTCCTTTAACTATTTCACTAAAGTGATTGAATAAATAGAATAAAGTCTCTACACACTGTTACTATCTCCTTTTCCCCCAAATACTGTATTCATGAAGAAAATAAATTGAAGAGCTGACTGCTGAGCTTGAACACAAAAAATACCAGTTTGGTATCATTATATCTTATTTTGTTGCTATGCTAGATATTCTTTTTTTTTTTTTTAAAGATTTTATTTATTTATTTGAGAGAGAGAGAATGAGAGAGAGCACATGAGAGGGGGGAGGGTCAGAGGGAGAAGCAGGCTCCCTGCCAAGCAGGGAGCCCAATGCGGGACTCGATCCAGGGACTCCAGGATCATGACCTGAGCCGAAGGCAGTCACCTAACCAACTGAGCCACCCAGGCGCCCGCTATTCTAGATATTCTTGACATAACTTGTCAGCTGGCCATCATCCATTTCTCTCCCTTTCTGGTGAGAACTTTCCAGATTACTTTTGATAAACCAACATTCACTGGTATGATGTGATCTGTTCCCTTTCCAGCAGACTGGTTCTCAAACTTTAAGTGTACCAGAAACACCTGGAGTATTTGTTGAAGCACAGATGTATAAGCTCTACCCCCAGAGTTTCTGATTCAGTAGGTTGGAGGTGGGGCTTGAGAGTGTGCTTTTCTAACAAGTCCCCAGGTATCCCTGATGCTGTCAACCCAGGGACAACATGTGGAGAAGCACTGATCCAGGGTAAATCACTTTCTTTTCTCAGCCTGCATCATCCCTGAATGGTCACAGCCTAGGTCATTGTCATACTCTCCATGCTGAATCAGAAACCCAAAACTATAAAATCAGGGCATGACAATGAAGTGTTGAAATGTGGGTAGGCTGTTGTTAGAAGCCAAAGGTTGATCTGTTGTGTATTATAGTCAGAACCACAATGATAGCAAATGACATAAGCCAACGTCCAGTGGGATAAGCAATGTATTCCCATCTTTGTTAAGAAGATATATCAGACGCCCCTTTGTTTGCCTGGCTAACATCACTTCACTGAAGTCTTCCTTGATCCATTCCTTCACCAAGCTAGGTTATGGATCACTTCTTCTTACTCTCAAGACAGTCTGTGAATATATCTATCATTGAACTTTGCCCATTTTTAAAAATTACCTTTTTTATGCATCTGTTGTCTTCATTGAACATTTGGTCTTTTAGGACAAAAGTCATTGCTTATTAATCTTATTAATTTTTTTAACCTTAATGTTTTAGACAAAATCTTGTGGGTGGTTGGCACCTTGTAAATTTTTGTTGAATAAAATAAAAGATTAACAATGGATGATATGTGAAAGGCAAAGGCAAAGAATAGCTTGTCCAAGATGATTTCCTGGAACAGTGATTGTTTACAGCAGCATTTCTTCATAAACTCATGCAAGTCTGTACATGAGAAGTTATCGTCACCACAGTCCTTAACTCCTTTCAAGAAAGTGTTCATGTGCTTGCAACTTGTACAGAGCATGACAAATAAAATGCTCAAGGGGATAAGAGGTGATAGACTGGAAAATTTAGATCCTAGCTGGAAAGACACAAGCTGAAGGGGAACATGTCTGAAGTTTAAAATTCATTGAAGGCATGGATGGGGGAAGGTGTATTTAACAGTCAAAGTAAAACAAGCTAGATCAAGCATTTCCTTTGGGCTTTATGAAATTACATTAGCTCACTTTTTTTTTTATACTACTTTGCATCATTATAAATGCACAGCACATTCATCCTCTACCTACATTTTTGTTCTTAATGCTTTGTTCTGTTGGAATGTTTTCTCCCCTTAAACTCTAAGCATTATTTACAGACTTAATGGCAGACAAGTTACCTGAATTTACCTCTGTTCCTGCTCCCACCGGCAGTGATTTCTCCCTCTACTGAACTCATACAGCCCATGTCTTACTAATCAAAATATTGCCTTAAAACATGTCAACATTCATGGAATACATACTGTCTCCGACTAGATACAAATTCTTTGATGTCACTTATCAGAAATGGCAAACTGGATGTATCTTCAATGCATTTCTCCCAAGTGACAGTAGTTGCTTGAAGCCTTGAGATGAGAAGGATTCTGAGGGTAGGTAACGACCTCACAGTTGTACATGGAAGGAGAAATTGGCCAAACCTATGCCAGATATGAGATTGTCATTAATTTTTGTATTCAAAACTTGTAGGACTGAGTGAAGCAGAGAAGAATCACCAATATGTTTAACGAATAAATGAAAAAGAATATAACATTAAAACATTTTTTAAAGTTCAAAGTTTAGTGTAATTCCTAGATAATGATTTATGAGATGTTAATGAGTTCATCAGTGTACATACTTAATTTTCTAAAATTGCGGTCTCCACCAAATACTTTGTTTATAACATCCAAATAAAATTATCAGGTCCTCACTTAACATTCCTAAGATAAGTGACCATGACTCTATGTTAACATCCAACTTTAACTTGTAGTCTCCAGATGGTATCTTTCTGTAATTGTTAGTTTTGTATAATTTATCATATACTATGCAACTATTATTAAAATGAGTGATTTCTAATTGCAGAATATTAGGGCTTAAAATTTGAATGTATTTAAGAGCCCATTCCATATTTTTGTCTCTGGATTAATGCAGGACTTCATTCCATCACCCCAGAGATGTGAAAATTTGAATTTACTTTGGTGATCTTCAAAACTGGACAGCATTTGACTAGTAAGTCAGTTGTTGCTTTTTTTTTTTTTTCTCAGTGAAATTATTCTAACTTGTTCTTGCCATAGAAATAAGAAAGATTCTTAGTTCTTTTCAATGATGAAAAATTGCTGCCTCTTACAGATTTTAAGGATACCTTGATTAGAACATGGATATGGACAATGCTTTTACGTTCAATTTTCCCCAGAAGCAGAAATGCCATATTCATCCATGGCTGGGACTCCTAAGCCCTGAAACTTGCAAGTTCCTAGTCTTTGCATAAAAAATAACTTCATGGAAGAAGGTAGCGGGAGGGGAAGAATGAAGCGGCGGAAATCGGAGGGGTGGACAAACCATGAGAGACGATGGACTCTGAAAAACAAACTGAGGGTTCTAGAGGGGAGGGGGGTGGGAGGATGGGTTAGCCTGGTGGTGGGTATTGAGGAGGGCACATTCTGCATGGAGCACTGGGTGTTATGCACAAACAATGAATCATGGAACACTACATCTAAAACTAATGATGTGATGTATTGGGGATTAACATAAGAATAAAAAAAAACTTCATGGTTTCCACTTATTATGGATGGCATATTTTTATTTATTTAACTCCTTTTGGTTCTAATTCATAAATTTCTGTTCTCAACTTATGTTTATTACATTTCTTCTCTATGCCAGAAACTTTGCTCAGTAGAGGGCTACACAACAGGAAATGACACAGACCATGCACTCAAGAAACCACAGACCAGTGAAAAGACAAATAAATAGGCAGCTAGACTAAAATATAAATGTTATGATAGAAGTAAGTGATTGTTAACCTTTAATCTTTTATCTTTTTTGTCTCTCAGGAATTGGGGCCCCCAACATCAGTAAAATCTCTAAACCTATTGCGCACATGGCTGCTATGAACACTGGGGTGCATATGGCTCTTCTTTTTGCTACATCTGTGTCTTTGGGGTAAATACCCAGTAGTGCAATTGCTAGGTCATAAGATAACTCATTTTTAATTTTCTGAGGCATCTCCACACTGTTTTCCAAAGTGGCTGTACCTTCTTGCATTCCCACCAACAGTGTAGGAGGGTTCCCCTTTCTCTGCAACCTCTCCAACATCTGTTGTTTCTTGCCTTGTCAATTTTTGCCATTCTAACTGGTGTAAGTTGGTAATCTCAGTGTGGTTTTGATTTGGATTTCCCTGACGCTAATGATGATGAACATTTTTTCATGTGTCTGTTAGCCATTTGTATGTCTTCTTTGGAGAAGCATCTGTTCATATCTTCTGCCCATTTTTTGACTTGATTATTTGTTTTTTGGGTGTTGAGTTTGAGAAGTTCTTTATAGATCTTGAATACCAGCCCTTTATCTGTGGTGTCATTTGCGAATATCTTCTCCCATTCTGGGGGTTGCCTCTTTGTTTTGTTGACTGTTTCCTTTGCTGTGCAGATGCTTTTATCTTCATGAAGTCACAAAAGTTCCTTTTTTTGCTTTTGTTTCACTAGCTTTTGGAGATGTATCTTGAAAGAAGTTGCTGTGGCCGATGTCAAAGAGGTTACTGCCTATGTTCTCCTCTAGGATTTTGATGGATTCCTGTCTCACATTGAAGTCTTTCATCCAATTTGGGTTTATCTTTGTGTATGGTGTTAGAGAATGGTCGAGTTTCATTCTTCTGCATGTGGCTGTCCAATTTTCTCAGCACCATTTATTGAAAAGACTGTCTTTTTTCCATTGCATATTTTCTCCTGCTTTGTCGAAGATTATTTGACCATGGAGTTGAGGGTCCATACTGGGCTCTCTATTCTGTTCCATTGGTCTATATGTTTGTTTTTGTGCCAGTACCATGCTGTCTTGGTGATCACTGCTTTGTAATATACCTTGAAATAGGGCAACATCGTGCCCCCAGCTTTGTTTTTCTTTTTCAATACTTCCTTGGCGATTCAGGGTCTTTTCTGATTCCATACACATTTTAAGATTGTTTGTTCCAGCACTTTGAAAAATGTCATTGGAATTTTGATTGGGATGGCATTGAAGGTATAGATTGCTCTGGGTAGCATAGACATTTTAACAATGTTTATTCTTCTGATCCATAAGTATGGAATGTTTTTCCATCTTTTTGTGTCTTCTTCAATTTCTTTCATGAGTGTTCTGTAGTTCCTAGAGTATAGATCCTTTACCTCTTTGGTTAGGTTTATTCCGAGGTATAGCCAAACTGTGGAAAGAACTGAGATGTCCTTCAACAGATGAATGGATAAAGAAGATGTGGTCCATATATACAATGGAATATTACTCAGCCATCAGAAAGGATGAATACCCAACTTTTACATCCACATGGATGGGACTGGAGGAGATTATGCTAAGTGAAATAAGTCAAGCGGAGAAAGTCAACTATCATATGGTTTCACTTATTTGTGGAACATAGGGAATAGCATGAAGGACATTAGGAGAAGGAAGGGAAGAATGAAGGAGGGAAAATCGGAGGGAGAGATGAACCATGAGAGACTATGGACTCTGAGAAACAAACTGTTTTTGAGGGGAGGGGGGTGGGGGGATAGGGTAGCTCGGTCATGGGTATTAAGGAGGGTATGTACCGCATGGAGCACTGGGTGTTATACAAAAACAATGACTCGTGGATCACTACATCAAAAACTAATGATGTATTGTATGGTAACTAACATAACATAATAAAATAAAATTTAAAAAAAATCTCTAAACCTAGTAGACTTCTTGTTAGTTTTTATACCTTGCTATTTTTCACTACCATCTTTTTTACAACAATCTTCCATTCTTGCTCAGCATCACTGAGTTTTAAAACCTTTAATTATCATTCATGTACAATATCTACTTCTTTGATGCAGTGATAATGGTGGTAATAAGGCATTAGAGCAAACCTAAACAGACTGGAGGTATGTCTCTTCCAGGATCTGGATTAATTGATATATTTAAAACATGAATTACCTGTGAAGGAGAGGTGCATAGGTGGAGTAGGGTGGCTGGCTCTGATTTAATAATAAGCAAAATTGTAATGAGTCAGTTTTATCCTCAGTGTCTCATCCTGGACATGCCTTGGCCCAGATTAGAAAATAGCTTTCTTGGGATACCTGCATGGCTCAGTCGGTTAAGCATTTGCCTTCAGCTCCGGTCATGATCCCACGGTCCTGGGATCAAGTCTCACATTGGGCTCCCTGCTCAGCAAGGAGCCTGCTTCTCTCTCTACCTGCTGCTCTCCCTGCTTGTGTACTCTCTTTCTGATAAATAAATAAATAAATAAATAAATAAATAAATAAATAAATAAATAAATAAATAAAATCTTAAAAAAAAAAGAAAATAGCTTTCTTTCCCTTGTTCTTGCTACAGATCTTTTCATTACTCAGTACCTGATTTCTACTTATAGCACCAAAGAATGTGAGACAGATCATGTTCAAAGGGATGGGAATTATATAAACATGATTATACAAACATCTCTCCATTCCTGAAAAATGCACCACGCTTATTTCGAAATCCCTGATTTCTATAGAAAATGGGGGAAAAAAAAAACTATTCAGTGCTAATATGTTCTGTAAAAGATTTATTGATTTAAATAGTGGAAGCTTTGGGTGAGGGTAGACATTTATTGCTGACAACACACAATATGTGCCACCATATAGTCTACGTATGAATATACACACTCTACTAATCAAAAATATAAAGTTGAGACCATGCTGTCCTTGCTCTTTTGTAATTTTTTTATTCATTCAATAATATTTTATATTTTTTAATGTCAGTACATTCTACATGATGTCTATTAATGTCTACAGAATATTCAGGGCATCTATCCCATATCTACATACACATAATTGACTTCACCCTCTGTTGTTAGACCTTGCATTTGCTTACATTTATAATATTATTTTTTTAAATGGGACAAGGGTTTTGTGCATCTTTAGTTACCTCTTCTGGATAAGTGCTTTATTAAAAAATACATGTTTTTCAGTTTTCCTTACTTATTGTCATATTTCCCTCTCGAAATACTGCTTGCAATCCCAATAACTGTCTATAAGAGTGTTCTAAAAAGTCGGGCACCTGGGTGGCTCAGTTGGTTAAGCGACTGCCTTCGGCTCAGGTCATGATCCTGGAGTCCCGGGATCGAGTCCTGCATCGGGCTCCCTGCTCAGCAGGGAGTCTGCTTCTCCCTCTCCCGCTCCCCCCTCTTGTGCTCTTTCTCTCTCTCACTCTCTCTATCAAATAAATAAATAAAATCTTTTTTTAAAAAAAAGAGTGTTCTAAAAAGCCAATTAATCATTTATAAAATATTTATTGGGCATTTAGAATAATTAGAGTTCTATGTTAGGTGCTTGGGGTATTTCAATAATGCATAAGACCAGGAAATGTTTTCAGTTATATGTTCAATTTCCTTATCAGTTAAAGGACTATGCTTATTGTCTATTTCATCTTGTGTCAATTCAAATTTATTAGCAAAAACATGTTTACAATATCACTATACAATCCTTTTAATGTCTCAGGACCAATAGCGATGTTGTTATTTTCATTCCTGAAATTTGTTATTTTTATATTCTCTATTTTTATTGTCTTCTCTAAAAATTAGTAAAAAGAAAATGTTGATCTTTATTGTATTTCAGCTTTCTATACACTTAACTTGTACTTTTATATTTATTATTGACTACTTTCTTTGAGTTTTTTTAATGCCTTTTTTCTTTTCTTGACATACTTAGCTCATTAATTTTCAGTCTTATTGTGGATTGTAGATCTTAATGTGAAAGAATAAAAAGTAAAGTTTTAAAAAATATAATATAGGAGTAATGGGAAAAATTCTTAAATGGAAGACAAAAAGCCTTAACCAAAAGAATTATACACAAAAACTAACATATTAACTTAATTGTATTTATGTTCATCAAAAGAAACTATTGAGAGTGAAAGGAAAAGGTATAAAAATGGTGAAATTGTTTAAAATACCCATAACAAACAAAAGAACCTTATTTGAAATATATACAGAACTTCTACAAATAAATTTTAAGACAAATGATTGGGTAAAATCAATAAAAAAAAAGAACTAAAACTGTCACATCAAGAAGAGGCTATTGAAATGACCAGTAATCATATGAAAAGTTGCCATATATGATTAGTAATCTAAAAAAATGCCAATTAAAATTGCAATGAAATGAATAGTACACATTCACCAGAAAGGCTAACAAGATTGACAATTTTACAATAGCCATAATAAAGGATTCTGTGAGGAATGATCAATAGATGGTAATATCACTGAATGGAAGATAGTTGGGAACAAGATATTTTTTGGCTCTTTCACCTCCTTGGCACAGGATGCTGAGTCAAGCATATGGTATTTTGCAAAGAGTGACATGCACCATGATTGTTATAATTCCAATGATCTAATATTTCATCAGCAATCCTCTGTTTCCTTTCCTGCTATTTTTTTGGAACTCCCTGAATGGAATGCAGAAATATAGTAGAGGAAGCATACCCTAGCAGCCTCAAAAAGTATCATTAGTAGAGAAAAGGGATAGTTCCTCAGCTTTCTGATAGAACAAACACTGGGTGTCTGAGATAGGAAATAGATGATATGACATCAGAAAAAAAGCCTTTCACTTCTTTTAGGACCACATTCATGAGGAAAACAAAAAACAAAAAAACATAAGAATTAGTCACTCATTTTTCAAGTGCAACTCAATTGGGTTTATAACCAATAGGAATTTTTCTCAAAATATTGTAATAAGTTTTGGTTGGTTTCTTTTAGTTTGGGGTTTTCTCATTTTGACATGTATTGGTCTCTGGGGGCATCTTTTTTTTCTCTTATTATAATTATGATAATATATTGTTGTAATTATTTGTCTTTTTCCTCTAAACTTCAGATTCTAGGAATGTAGGAACTATGTTTATTGACTTACTTATCATTATTTCTTAGCACAGTGTAGGTTCTCGATTTAATTTGTGAAGGAATGAATGGATCAGTCAAACACTCAGTTTTATCATGAAGTTTTAGGAGAATGAATCCATAATGGCTAGCCATATGGCATTATATTCCAGAAGTTTTGTTATTAATATTCCTGCCATTCAAAGGAACTACTCACTTGTAGCTGCAGAATAAGAGATAGCATTGCATTCTGTAGATTGGGGCAAGAACATTCTGGGTTGGGTAAGGTAGAGTTGGAATGGGAAAATGTATGTAAAATGATAAATTAGCCATTTTGGCTGGACAAGTGAAAAGACTCAGAAGGTGTATAATAAAAGCTTATAAATTCCTTTGAGTTTGGGGCTGTTGAATTTGGATTTATTAAGCACAATAGAATAATCAAACTTGTTTTAATAGGCAATGTTATGATTTAAACAATGTTGCAGGGAGAATTAATTCCATAGCCACGTACATTATGGATTGTGCTCAGGAAGGAAGATGGGGTAAAAGGCTGATGAGGAAGGAAAAAACTTGGCCCAACATCAGAGAGGTTCTTGGTGATGGGTTAGATGTGGAGTTAAAAATGGCTCCTGGCACAGAAACCATTGAGACTTCAGGAATGCACTTTGTATGGAGGCTCTCTTAACTTTCCTGCTACCATGTATGTTCTCTCATCATGGATCTCTCTCTTCAGGCCCCTTTTGTCCCTGTCCTCCTTCATCTTCTTTTTGTCCCCTCATTCATTCTTTCACACTTTCTTCATCTCTTTTCCTTGGGCTTCTTTATTTATTTTACTGTTTTTTCCCTTCACCTTCCCCCATATAAACCAATTTGGGATTGAAATTCACCCTTCTTTCGTGCATTTATTCAACAACTCAAAAAAAAAAAAAAAAAGAATGGGCTACACACTATTCTATGCCAATCTGGTTAATTAGAATGCAAAGATTAATAAGACATAATATCCTGCCTCAAGACATTGTACCATCAAACAGTGATAAACATTCATTCATTCATCTATTTATTCAATCATTATTTATTCCTGGAGACATATGATTGAATAATGCATGATCTATGTTAGCAAGGAATTCCAAGTTTGATATAAGAATGTATAAGGTATTTTTAGTGTTTATCATGATAAGATGTGGAAGGAAACACTCTACACCATTTCATTCATTACCAATGGGATAAGGTTAGAGGTGAGGAGGGGGAAAAATATTATTTTTTCTCCTACATATAACTTTTATTTCAATGAGAAAGGATTATTTTATAATTTAACAAATCAAATCAATAAAATAAGTACCAAATACAATGTTATGTTCCTGGATAAGTTTGAGTCTTACATTTTTCAAGATTTTTTGTCTTTTCATTAATAACCTCAATTATCCTTTTTTTTTCAGTGTACTTCAGTTTACTCTTTTATTCTTTGCTTCAGGAGTTATTAGAAGGAGAGAAAAATGTTCTCTCTGGCAATTTTAGTCTTACCCTATGACTGCACTCACTCAAAAAATGTATAATTTACATAGAATTCTCCTACATCTATTTTCTTATTTGTGGCTCTATTCAAAACTTCCTCCAAAAAACTCGATTGTTTCCTTGATGAAATTAACTTCATTTATTACATCATCCAAATTCTCTGAAATATAATGTCCATTTTCACATACATTGCATAATCAATAGTTAATAAGATTCCTTTACATTTTAGTCCCTAAGTTCTAAGCAGCCAGGAACAATAAGCTTCATTCAAGAACTCTGTATATCCAGTTCCCTCCCAATTAGTTTCCATCTTTAAGAAAGACAGAAGTGTATTTTGACATACGTAAGCTCTTGACAAGAAACTTGCATCGGCTGAATGTGCTATCACTTCCAGCATATCTTTCCTTGTCTTTTTTAGGCAGTTGTCCTGGAATTTCAAAATTGAAATGAAAACCCATCACAAGAAAGGCATCCATTTCCAGGTTTCAGTGGTGCTTCGTAGGAAAAAATCTGTTTCCATAAACTTACTTGAGTGAGAGAAAGCATTGTGCCCCGATTGACAACGCGTTACCCTACTTGTCAGGTCTGCAGGTTTCTCTGGCTCTGTCACCTCCTCGGTAATGGATGCTGAGTCAAGCATATGGTGTTCGCTGCCGTAAGTGACACTGTGCTGGTTTTCTTTACTCCTCAGGAGGATCTTCCCATGCCAAGTCAATTTGCAATGCCTTGGATCTTTCAACAGTCCTTTGGTCAGAATCCAGAGCCCCTCTCAAATATCAGATGACGGTGACCTCTTTGTGTAAACTTCAATATCTCAGAAACCCAACCTAAAATCCAAGAAGGTTTTTTCAGTTTTTGAACTTTAATCTTGGGGCTTTCCATACTGTCCTTTGAATCCATGGAGGGATTACTTGGTAACTTGCTAATATGCCATCCAATTTGTCTGGAAGCTTTGGCTTATAGCCCTGCAGAAGGAGAGACACAAAGATTTGGAAGATGAGAGGCAGATGAAAGCTGGCAATGTTACTGCATCCAATTAAGATTTCTAAGTGAGGAAGCAGGAAAGAGGTGAAAGCAAGAGAGGTATGATGCCAAGGATGAAAACCAACCAACAAGCAAGGGACAGAACAGGACAAGACTTTATTTGTTGTAGTTAGAGAATCACAAATGTTAGGTGAATGTGGAAGAGTTTGGTACAAATCTGGGGGAAGGGAGGCAAAACATAGAGCTCATGATAACCAAGTGGCTCTAGAAATAAAGAAAATAGAAATGTATTAGAGAAAATTAATTACTTTCCCTTCTTTGTTTCTTTTTTAACATTTAAATTCTCTTTAAGGTCAAAAGATCTTTTTTTTTTAAGATTTTATTTATTTACTTGATAGAGGGAGAGAGGAAAAGCACAGAGGGAGAGTGAGAGGGAGAAGCAGACTCCCCACAGAGCAGAGAGCCCGATGCGATGTGGGGCTTGATCCCAGGACTCTGAGCAGAAGGCAAACGCTTAACCGACTGAGCCACCCAGGCGCCCTAAGGTCAAAAGATCTTAATGCTAATATTACCTACTGTTATTTTCTGGCACACCTTTGGTTTATTCTATCTATGTAAAAGTGAAATTGGTCAGAAGTTGTAATATTCATGCACATAATGACATTGTTATTTCTCTGTGTAGGGTGATTAAAAAGGGATAAATGGAAGGAAAGCCTTTGATTTCTCAAGCAGCTTATTTTTTCAATTGGAGAAAAGGTGCTTCTACATTTCAAAAAAGATGAAAAAAACAAGACATATTCTCTCCCACAATTGTTTGTAGGTTAAACACACGCATGTGTGCACAAATCCCTTGCCTTACTAGATCATTCTAATTGGCAACACTGTCATTGTTAACATCACCATATCTCACATAGCCCTAAAGGTGTCCCATTTTCTTCTTCTTTTTTTTTTAAGTTGCTAATCTTTGGGATTTTTTTTAAGCTGTGTTTTACATTTACAGAAAAACCAAGCAAAAGTACAGAGTTCCCATAGACCCTCCTGTACCCCTGAATTTCCCTCTTACTAGTACCTTGTATTAGTGTGGTACATTTACAGTTGATGGACCAAGATTAATATATTGTTACTAAAGAAAAAGTCCATAGTTTACATTAGGGTTCATTCTTTGTGTTGTAAAGGTCTATGAGTTTTCACTAATGCATCATGTCATTTGCCACTGTTATAGTATTAGAATAGTTTCACGACTCTAAAGATCTTTTCAGAAGCATTGTTAAGCATATCTCCTGTGTGCAGTGTAAGTGTATTTCTTGAGTGGTCAGCAAGAAGTGGAATGGCTGAGACGCTGGATATGCACTTCGGAAAATGACTTTAATAAATACTGCTAGTTTTCTCCAAGATAGCCATACCAATATACACCCCAACCAACTGTTGGAGAGTTTCTATTTCCCTTTGCTGTTTCCAATACATTACCAAGGTTTTAAACTTTTCCAGAGGGTATCTTATTTCAATTGGCATTTCCTCCAGTTAGTGGTAATGTTATGTATCTTTTCATACATTTCATTGACCACTCGTGTTTCTCTTTATGATAATTGCATTGTTGTATAATTTGTCAACGAATTGGGGGTGTGTGGTTTGTAATTTTCTTATTGATCTTTGGGGTTTTTCCATCTTTCAGATATTTATCCTTGACTACCAGTTATGTCAAAATATTGAATTTCCATTTGTTTCTCATCTCTTTTAACTTAGCTTATGATGTCTTTTATTGTACGTGAGTTTGAGTAAAAATAAATAAATATAAAAACAAAGTCTAGAGTATAACTTGTAGTAAAATGATATAGTAGTGTTGGGAGTGGGGTATGGAAGTGAGGAAAATAAAAACTTTTGCTATGGTCCCAATTTTGCGTGGGGCCTGTCCTTGTTCTGGTGACTCGTTTTCACTTGCTTTTCTGAAAAGCATAAGTCATGTTTTCCCCCTTTCCTTCTTTAACTGTCTGCAAACGAATTTCATTTTGTTTTTATGCCACCCAACCATGTCATTTCATGAGAACTCCCTGCTATTTAGATTTCCTCATTCAGAGCTCTTGTCTTCTGCGTTTGATTCTCTGTAAAGAACTGTGTACACTCATAGCTCTCTATAAATAATTGAAAGAGTAATAATTTGCATATACAGTGGCCTGTAATTGGCTGTGATATGCTCACTAGTAATTTTGCATGAGGGATACTCCAGTAAAATAAATTGTGCTTGTCAGTGTTTACTTTGGACAGGTAAAATACTATATGGCATGCTGAATTTTTATATCAAGTTTTAATTAGGTCATTCTGCTTGAGTTACCAAAATAATCTGCTTTCCCCAATAATGAGAATGGGATTTATTTAGAAATAAATATCAAGGACTCATCTCTATATTTCAGAATATGAAAGAACTCTTCTCTGTAATATATTCAAGTTAAATATTTTGCATCCTAATCTAGTCAGACTTACTGATTGATTCTCTGCCAAGTAGAGCTGCTGCCAAGCTAGGGAATGGAGATACTGAGGTCAGGGCTTCACCGCACATCCAAGAAAACACTTGTAACCCAGTCTTTGGGGACCCAGGGAAAGATCCACCTCCTCCTTTTCCACAAATCTCCTTCCAGCTAAGAGCGGGTCAGACTGGAGGCAGACATACCCCCAGCACCATTTCACTTTTGGCAGTGTGCATTTGTACTCGAAGAGTCTTCTATTTCAAAATGGGGGGCTGGAGACTTTTGCTTCTCTTTTTCAAAGAACACATTTTGACAAAGGAGAATGGATTCTTTGGAGCTTGGTGTTTTCGGTTTGGTGAAATTCAAGGCATGGAGGATGATAGAAGGTAGTAGGTATATGTTAGGTTAATACTTTTTATTATGATGATTATGGTTTTTAACCTCAAAGAGGACTTTTTTTTTTTTAATTCTTATCCCAACCAAACAAGGCAAACTCCTTCAGAGAAGGAATGTTCCCAGTATCGGTCAAAAGACGAAGGTACACTATGCACATGATTTTAGTCTAGCTTGGTCCCTTCACTTATACAAACTGGCATTTGTGACTCCAGCTGACGGGCAACATGCAGCCCACACACAAAGGAATAAGAGAACGGACTTGTGTATTTACACAGAGAATGTGTTTTTAATCTAGTTAGATGCTCTGAGGTGTGAGATACAAGACAGGAAGGCTGTTTCCAAACTAAGAAGGCATTGTATCCCAGACAGATTTAAGTCAACAATTTTGCCTTGAGGATGTGTTTTCTCATGGAAACAACTGTCTGCATCAAGAGTTCATAAGCTTTGTTGGGGCTATGACTTCTCCCTTGAAACACAGCCCTCCGGCGAGGAAAGTGGTGGAAATAAAGGTCTTTAACATGAGGCAGAAGTGTTTTGGTGGATCTTGTACCAGGAGCTCTGGCAGACACTGGTCAGATGGAATGAGGAGTGTAAGGGAAGAGAGAAAGATGGGATGGGCAGCAGGAGGATTGAAGGTAAGTAAAAATGTGAGAAAGAACAATAGTAATGGGCCGATTGAGACCACCTTCTATGGATTCCACCTAGAGGTCTGAGCTTCCTGACTGAGATTCCCTGATAATGAGATGGTTAGTTTGCCTCGCTAGGCCACCCAATCCTATGCACTCTCCAAATATTTTGTAATTCCTTCCTCACTCCAAATAATTAAGTTTTTTCTGGTGAAAGTCTGAGGAAAAAAAAAAAAAGAGGAAATCCTCCCCTACCCCCTAACCACCTTTTCCTCTTTCAGGCACACTTAGCCTAAGGAAAAATGGTAAACTAAGCAAATTTCAACTCACTACTTGCTTCCTATTCTACACTCCTCTTTCAAATTCCTTAATTCTCTTCCTCAGAATGACAATGTTCTGGTGAAGTTCTAAACATGACCACGATATCCCTGTTCTTCCAAAGCACTACAGGTAATTCCTCCCATCCATCCCCAAACGAAATGCAGATTACTGTAGAGAACTTAAAATTATATTCACCTTAGAAGAATAGCACTTGTTTGGGCGCCTGGGTGGCTCAGTTGGTTAAGCGACTGCCTTCGGCTCAGGTCATGATCCTGGAGTCCCTGGATCGAGTCCCGCATTGGGCTCCCTGCTCGGCAGGGAGTCTGCTTTGTCCTCTGCCCCTATCCCCTCTCATGTGTTCTCTCTCTCTCAAATAAATAAATAAAATCTTAAAAAAAAAAAAAAAAAAAAGAAGAATAGCACTTGTTTAAATCATAAAGGTGGGAATGATAACCAGTATTGGCCTACTCTCTCATTGTTTCAAGTAGATGCTTCCTAATCTAATGATTCTGTAGATAATGGAATTTCTAAGTGGATCTTAAAAAGGGGTTATGCAGGAGAGTTTTTTGAAAGGGGGAAAAAAAGCTCTATTAATTTTCACTAGGAATGGGCCCTGGTATTGGCTTCTTTGAGAAATTTCTACCTTTCAGAATTGGTTTTACTTTTGCATTTCTACATTCGGTTTCCATTGAGGTATGAAGTGTCTTTTTGTTGCTGTTGTTTTGATCATCTTATATTTCACTTCTCTGTCCATCCCTCAGCATCTCTAACCCATCTGGGACCCTGCCCCCAAATCTGAAAGCGTATGCTGGTCCCTGCACGCAGCAGCATCCATTACCATGCCTAATGTTTGCTTATTTTTTTTACTTTTTTAGATTTTATTTATTTATTTGACAGAGAGAGAGAGCACAAGCAGGGGAAGCGGCAAAGAAAGAGGAGGAAGCAGGCTCCCTGCTGAACAGAGAGCCCGACGTGGGGCTCCATCCCAGGACCCTGGGATCATGACCTGAGCTGAAGTCAGACGCTTAACCGACTGAGCCACCCTGCCTCATGTCCACCATCTCCTATGGTTCAGAGCTTTCCCTGGCTTCTCTTTCTGCTTCCTGCCCTTTGTGTGTGGCCTCTCTTAAGCCTGTTTGTTTGGTCAAAGAGTTAGCCTCCCTAGTTTTCTGTCCTTTTCTCCAGACATTTTACCTTGTTCTCTTGACTCCACTCACCTTTGAGACCTCTCAGGGGAACATCTTGCTCAAGACCTGCCCCACTGCAGCCCTGAAATGCTCTCCTTTATATAAACTGGTCTGCAGAAAGGATCCAGAGATTGGTAGCTTGAGGACCTTCCCCAGAAGTCATTTTGCCTAGCCCTATGCCTTGTAGGGGTCCATCACTGGAAGGTGGGAATTGCTCATCTGGCAACAAAGATGGGGACTCCAACGAGAAAGGGGCCTGTGGCTGGTTGTGGCCCAGCTTCTGTCCTCACTGCTCTGTGGAGAGAGCCTTCAACCAATCACTGATGATTTTCTAACTGGTAAACCCAATGTCTATTTTTTGAGTCCTTAAACAATTCATTCTCTGTTTATTACATTTTATATCCTCCTCTGATAAGCTCTATTTCTCTTTTCCTGTAATGCCATGCTCTCCAGGTTTCTCTTTTATCATCCATTTATTTTATTTATTTTTTGTAAACAAATATTTATTTGAAGTTCTATTATATTCCAGATAGATCTGGGAGCAAGACCTTGCCCTAAAGAAATTTTACCGAGTGGAGGAGGTAGAGAGCAATATTAAACAAGTAAACATGTAAATAAAGTGATTTCATACTTCTTAACCTTTCTCTGCCTCATACATAGACTTCTCTTTATTCCAGCAACACTTTAACCTTGGCGTTTTTTTAGGTTTCTCTCTTTATGTCTTTTCTCATTCCTTACACTTTTCTATCTTTTCTCATGGTTTTAACTATCTGTTTAGTCTTGATCTCGCCCCAGTACTCATGTATACAACTGTCCATCCACAGATAACTCCACTGGCATGTCTGGCAAGCATCAAACTCAAGAAATATCAAGATAAATTAATCATCTCCTTCTTTAAACTTGGATCTATGGGGGGGGGTCTCCCCAGCTGAGGGGTCTACCCCAGCCTAGAAACTACAGTATAATCATGGAAAGCACATGGGTTGGAGGGATGTCATTGATGGTCATTCCTGGTGTCTCCAATCTCCCAGTGTACCAAATTAAAGATCTCTTGGTAGAGGTATTTTGGTTTTCATCTCTGGTCTTCCAGAACAATCCATAGCATAAGTACGGTGACTTCCTTATTTTAAAAATATAGATGATAGATAGATAGATGTAACATGAGCAACACACATTAAATTCTTAGAGGTCAAATCAAGGTCAAGTGTTCCAATCTAATTTTATTCATTTTGGATATAGGTGTTCAAAATGAGATGTTAACATCAGAATTCTTGATTTTAGTTTCCCCCATACATCTGTAATACAAGTTTACAGTTAATATCAGGTTCTGAACATCATGGCATCTCACTTAGGACCAAGTGTATACTAGCCCCTCAATATCCTCAATCAATGTTCATTAACTCATGTTTATTGAGAGACTGCTTCTCTCGAGGCTGCCAGTCACTCACTCAAGAAAGAAAACACAACTGGGTAATTCACTTTCTAATTCAATATAGAGTTTTGAATTTTTTCCTGGGAAGTAGAGAATAGATATATAGCTTCAATTCAACATGATGCGATGCATTTTCAGCACTTACCTCTTGGCTTTGTTATTGTCAAAGATAATTTAGGATCTCTTCCTTTTTGTTGTTGTTGTTTTAAGTGGATCTTTGGCAATCAAGTGAATCTATTATCTGTTCTATTTTTCACAGTGTATTCTTTTTCTTTCTTAAAAAAAAAAAAAAAAATTCTAACTCAGCACAGCAATCTAATGTGAGCTGGGCTGACATTAACACTCCAATCCAGCTGGGTGCAGATTTCCATCCTGCTCACCCGGCAGCCTGGGATGCAAGACTAGCTGGATGTGCTAACGGTCCCTCCTCCAGCTGAGCTACTGGCCTAGGGGAGATGCTGTCCCTCCTCAAGAGACCAAAGGCAGCTGTTGCAGGTCATGGACCCGGTGCTAGCGGAAGGCACACTGGGCCCATTGGTGAGACCCAGTCTCTACTGACCTCTACAGCCACTTCTTTATTGGCCGGCAAACACTTTTGGGGTTGAAGGGTGAATTCCATGCATATTTTATAGAATAGGTTTATTACAGCTACTAGAAGCCGATTCCAACCCACACCATCACCTTCTAAAAGCACTCATGCTCTTCCCTCCAAACTTACGCGTGCCACTTTCATTCAGTGAAATCAGTGCCCCATTAGGCCCCCAAAGCCATGCCTGTTTTCTCTTTTCCCCCTGTCTACATGTTTTCATCCTCGTCCCCGTTTCTCTCTCTCCTCCTTTTCCTCTGTGGCATCTAGGAGAAAGGAGGGTTGGGGAGGAAGGTGTGAAACAGGTTTCATCTCCTTTTACTACTTCTAGAACAATAAAATCTCTAATAACCACAATACCCACAATAACGAAGAAACCAGGCCAGAAAACCAGAAAACCTCTACCTTAACATTCAGGGTGTTTTAAAGCCTGGCACTTAGCAGAGCTCATTAAGAGAGATGGTGCATGACAGTAATACACACAAATGAGGATAAGAACTTTTTTAAAGCATTTCTTTTTTACCACGAGACAACGAAACGGGAAAGAAAGAGCAAGAGATTCACCGTGTTCCGACCCAGATGTGCAGAAAGGGAAAGGGGGGCGCGGTTATTGGCCAAAGGTGCTCTTTTCCACCACCCCCTCCCTTTTGGGGATCTTTGTATACACATTCCAGCCCCAGACAAAAGGAACAGGGCAGCTTTAGAGCCTGCAGAACTGGGGGCTGAGGAGGCGAGGGAAGAGAGGAGCATGATTGATGGAGTTCTGGTTGGCTTATAAAGGGCAGCCGGGAGTGCAGGGAAATAATCAGGGAAAAGGGCGTCCCGTGCTGGCTTTCTCAGAGGGGCGAAATGAATCCTGCTCCTCTGCATTATTAAGTTGTCAGGCGGGCTGATGATGAAAATCTGAAGGTCAGGCATAACAAGAAGCACCTTATGGGGGGGTCATGACCTTTCTGGAAGTGCTACACTCATGTTTATCTGCACCTAACCCTTATCCACAATTCTTCATTTGATAAGAACATTGGGAGAGGGGGAGGCAGGGGAGGGGTGTCTCCTCATATGTATAAGCAGTGAGTGAAATTAGGCTTCCCGTGAAACTGATTGTAGAGGCTCAATTCGCAGTGAAAGATAATAAACCAAAAGGACACACGAGGGATGCAGGCAGAAATTGTTCGCTACAGTGGAACTCAATAAAGGGAACAAGAGCTTCCCTAAATGACAAATTTGGTACAGTGGTGCTAAAACCGGGATTCTCCCTGGAATTGCCAAAGCAATTCGCTCTAGGCAGTCCCGCTTTTTATTTACTTTGGAGATCCTAATGGCATGGGGAGGGAGGTGCTTTTGGGCAATGTTTATTTCTTTATCTGCTTGTTTTAAACCAAAGATTCATGGCGAAGGACCATCAGACAGAAATCTTCTGTTTGATTTGTATTTGTGTGTGTCTGTTTCCAAACTGGAAACTGGAGCACCGACTCTCCTGCCTCTTGTCCACATGTGTTTGGGGTGAGAGCTTGTATTTTATTATTTATTTATTTATTTATTTATTTATTTATTTATTTATTTATTTATTTATTTATTTATTTATTATTTTTTTAAGACAGTCCTTTTCCAGGTGTTCTCCGTTTCTTGGGAACTGAGGAAGTGCTTGGGATTCTCAGCTGGGACTCATAGACCAAACCTCTAACTGATCACAAAAATAAACAGATCACTTGTAAAAAAATAACACTGGAACAATTCACAACCTACAATGCAGGCTTCCAGTGACGCTTCCAAATCTAATCGTTTATCCCTGTCTGTGAAAAGAGCATTCTTCAGATTTGGATTTGTTGGCAGTAATGTGTAAAATATAGCATTTACCAAATCATTTACTGCTCAAGGTGGAGGTATGTTTGAAATTGCACAGAAAGGGGAGGATATTGCAAAATGAGGAAAAGAAACAATTTACCAATGGAATATAAAGTGATTTATTCTCCAAGTCAGTTAAGGACTTTAACCTTCCTAGAAATGATTTCTTCTAAATCTGAAAGGAAGGACCATTTTTATTGAATGCCCTTTATATTTCTTTTCTTTGTATGTCTTTTAAGGAGTAACACCTGTTTTTCGACACGGTCCTTTGAGATGGGTTCATTGACAAAATGAGTAGACTGCTCCTTACCTGGATGACATTCAATTTAGATTCACATTCTTTTATTTGCTAGGACTTTTTAAATATCTTTTGGTCAGGTTCCTAAAGTTATAACCTATTTGCCATCCCATCTGCCAACTCGTATATACAGAAACATTCTCCCAATAGATTGCCACAGATAAACTAAGAAAAAAATCCATTTTAGGTTCTCAATCCTATGCAGGAATAAGAATACAAACTATATATATATATATATATATAGTTTGACCTAGCCATCACTCATGCCCTACACACGTGAAGATCACATCTGTGCTTTGCTTTTTGCCTCACAGGTATCTCCCTGTGTGGCTGAGATGAAATCATTACCTTCCTATAGTGTTCATATTTGTAATGTTTGTTGAAAAATCAGACTCCCTCTATAAAACTTGCATTGTAACATGAAGGGAAATAAGAACACTCAGCAGCAATGTTATGCTCGTGTTTTTCTCTTTCCTTTTTTTTTTTCTTTGCCAGAAGACAAGCTAGGTTTATAATTGATGAGATGCTCTCGTTTAGAGTACAGTGACCCAGAAGTCAAGATGAGAGAGTGAGAGCCTATTATTGCTAGTGTAGCCACCGTGGTTGGCTGTACCAAGAAGGACTTTACATGCAGAGTGGGACAGGTACTGAGAGATGAATCCACAGAAATAATCACTCCATAATCGTTCTCGAGAGTTTTAAATAAAAACTAATTCTTTTTTTTTTCCTCCATAGGATAAAGGAAGGGCATCATTTGGAATGTGTTTTACATAATATCCCTTAGAAATGATTAATATTCTTTGTTTCTTCAGTCAAATCTTTAAAAAGACACAGTTCAGCTTGCCACTTAGCTCCATTTGTCAGAATGCATCCATATAATTGGCCAACATGTCCTTAGGACTTAGGGGGCATTTTCTAGTGACATTGTGAATTATCAACCAGCCAGCCACATGGTAACTATCCAGAATATTGCAAATCACAACTACCCTTGATTACACAAGAACTGAGAATAAAACTTTATTTTGTATTTGTTTATTTAAGATCAATGGATTTCTTCTTTAAAAAGTGGGTTTGAACCTACCTGCAAGAGATGATACACACATTTTAATATTTAGATCAAAACATCTACAAAAAGAATTGAAAATAGTGAAAATTGAATAGGGAAAACACCTATAGTCTGTTTTTTTTTTTTTTTAAGATTTTATTTATTTATTTGACAGAGAGAGACACAGTGAGAGAGGGACACAAGCAGGGGGAGTGGCAGAGAGAGAAGCAGGCTTCCGGCAGAGCAGGGAGCCTGATGCGGGGCTCGATCCCAGGACCCTGGGATCATGACCTGAGCCAAAGGCAGATGCTTAACGGCTGAGCCACCCAGGCGCCCCTATAGTCTGGTGTTTTTGAGAGGGTAAGGACGGTCTCTGAATCTCCTGGCCAGCTGCTTTTTTTCTGTGTGTCTCAGCTCTTCCTTGCTTTTACTGTCTTGTGTTTGGAACATGTTGTCCAACCTCAAGAAACTCCTTTAAAATGGTGTCTGGGGTTCTGGAGCCATGACTTTCAATCTTCCCAGGCTTGGGTCCAGTGTTATAGGACATTCAGGAGTTTGTTTTGAATCATAGGTGACACGTGAGGAAAAGGAAAGGGCACAATCTGCTGGAACCTTGGTCCTTGGGGTGTGGTCCACCGAAAAGCAGCTCTTGGAACCTATTAGAAATGCAGAGTCTCCAAGCCACTCAGTCAACATCTCCATTTTAACAAGATCTGAAGTAATTCCTGAGTACATTTCGGCTTGATGGAAGTAGGGGCCATTTGGCATTTGGGGGGACTTCCGTGGCCTTAGAAAAGGGCCACTGTGCTCCTGAGTCCATGGCATTTCAGATGTTTGCTGCTTCCAGGGTAATTTTCACTAGTGACTAAAATGGGCCACTGCATGACCTTTCTCTGCTTGCCCTCCTCCTGGGGGTGCAGAGAGCATCAGAGGAATTTCGAGAAGATGCTGGGGATATTCTTGTGGAAGCACGAAATCAAATCTCTAGAGAAAAGGGGGCTCCATTTCTCACTAAGGTGATTACCCAAAAGGTAATTAATAACAAATTGTCCCATACCAAATACCTGCCCATCAGGTTAAACACAGGGTCTTTTTTTTTTTTTTTTAAGATTTATTTATTCATTTGACAGAAAGAGAGAACACAAGCAGGGGGAGCAGCAGGGGGAAAGGGAGAAGTAGGCTCCCCACTGAGCAGGGAGCCAGATACCGGGCTAGATCCCAGGACCCTGGGATCATGATCTGAGCGGAAGGCAGCTGTTTAACCGACTGAGCCACCCAGGTGCCCCACACAGTCTTTTTTGGCATCAGCTATGACCAAAGAAAAATGCACTCTACTCTGAGGACACATTGTGTTAGCTGCTTTTCTTTTCTCCTCTTTGCATGGGACACAAAATACTGCCTGTGTTTTTAAAGCTACTGGAAAGTGAATGCTACCTATCATAATACCCTGTATTTTATTTTGAACTCTGTAAGAAAATTCCAGCATGACTTTTTCCTGCTGCCTTTTTTTACACATTCTAAATTTCGTAGGGCAATCGATTCAGATCCATTTTAAATCTCAATGGGCTGGAGCTTGGCATGCAAGTTGGTTGGCCAGGTGCAAGTTTCTCTTCAAAATATGACAAAAGTCATGGCTGAAATATAGAGCAGCAAAAATGTTGGAGAGTTTTGCCAAGCTGCGACCAAACAAGCTGACAGTTATTAGCAAGGGGCAGAGGGGCACGCGGGAGGTGGGGTGTGGGGGGGGTGTGGGCAGCATGCCATTTGCATAATGATCAACCTAGCTTTAAAAACACACACACACACACACACACACTTTGCTTCTGTTAATTCTTCTTCACGCTTTTTTTATTACAAAAAAAAAAAAAGGTAATTCAGAGAACTAACAATGCAGAAAACAAATGAAGCAGAGAGGTGATAATGGGAAATTTTAATGATCTTCAGGCCAATATTCGATCCCCCGGAACTTCTATCCGGGTGACACCCCAAAATTCACAGCTTCAACCGTCATAACATGAAGCCTCGCTGTGGTGCACATAGTTTATGTGCCACGGAACAGATGCTGCAGAATAAGAATGAAACAGTTGCTGGTTCGTCTTAGATAATCACGCAGATTAAGCAGTGGTTTCATTACAGTGTTTTTACTATGCATTATTTTTACTAGGCAGCGTCCTTTGAAATAATGGGAATTGATTTCACAGATCTTTTGCATATTACTGATACTCAGTAATGTTGCCGAGTAAAACCTTTTCCATCCTGCCACTGTGAAAAGGCACTAATTGGGGAAGAAGAAGGTTCCCCCATGGAAGGCTCTCTTCCTCAGATTTGAGGCTGGGAAGCAATTGAGCCAGGGAAACTATATGTGGGCCTTTGTGGTTTAGCAGCTGTAGCTTTGTGTCCTGATTTAGCTGACCTAAAATTCACACGATCCCAGATCACAGAGCATCGGCCTGCACTGCCCTTGGTTTCCCCTTCTTGGCCCTCACCTCCCCCCTCCCAGCACATTTCTCCTGCTGGATAAAACAAGTGGAAATGTGCTGCCGATGAATGGGAAGTCGAGAGAATGAATGCAGAGACAAAGCTCATCGGTGTCTTCTGCAATCGGACACAAACCTTAAAATGCATTGAATTTTTTACCTTGACTTGATTCCCTTGCTGTGCACTATTCATGTTGACTGGGCCATTTGGCTCATTTTCCTGAGCAGCCTACCTGCAAACATGTTCTCTGCAGACCTTCTCTCTTCCCTCTCCAAAGATGCCTGCATCACTGATTGACTTGGCAATAACCTCTTTATTCCTCCAAGAAATGTTTAGAGGGAGCATCTCTGCTTTTCCTCCAGCCTTCATCTCTGTGTCGATGGAAATTTCCTCTCCCTGGAGTTGAGAAACCTTCAGTGTTCGGGAAAGAACTGGGAGAAGAAACAGATAACCCGGGTGCCGTGTCTTGTCATGAATTAGCTCCAGGACATTGATCTTTGCTGCTACCTTGCTTTTTTTCCTGTGTAACTTCCTCTTTGGAGTGATTAAGATGGCCTTCACCTTCACCACTCTTACCTTTGGGGAGGCATGCTATTAAAGTTAAACTCCAGTACAATAATTCATTTGCATTTCATTATCAACACTCCAAGCAGGCCAGGCTGTCCTGAGCTGAAGACATTGGGCAAGGCTGGAAGATTTACTCATTTTATCTGTCAAACTCTGAGAATGGGACATGGCAAGGTTTTTTGTTTTGTTTTGTTTTTTGTTTTTTTTCCTCCTGTTTAGTAGGTGGAGATAATTGGGCAGGGAAAATCTATATGACTCTCTAAAATGTTTTCGTTGATAAGGCTGGGTGGATTCAGTAGTGATATTCTAGGACGGTTTTAAATATAATTTGGGTAGGAGCAATCTGTTTTGGTACACTTCAAGGATAAAATGAATAAGCGAAGATCCGGAAGTATCTGTTATTCCGTAAGGCTCTGCATGGAGTTCAAAGTCAGCTGCCTCCAGAGTAACAACTGCACCAGCTCAAGAACTTCTCTGGAAATCTCCCAAATTATGTTTCCTAAAACGCTGAATCAGTGGGATGTTAATGATTATTCTAGGCACACAGGCGTGCGCTCATGTGCGTGCGCACGCGCACACACGCACACGTACAGATGCACACACACAAGGAATAGGTTTTCATGGTTAAAAACAGTTTGCAAGATTGGGGATGAGGTATACTTAAACTGTTTTTTGTTTGTTTCTTTGATTGATTTTTTGTGTGTGTGCATGATGTTCAGAGCCTTTTTTCTTCAGGTGTGCATCAGGAATCCCGTAGAGAAGGCTGACAAAAACAGCATCTTTACAATGTATATGGCCATTAACTCTTTGTGGGGAAACACCCATTAATGCCCTACTAAGCCAGTGCATCTCAAAAACAGTTTATTAAATTCCATCTGTTAGAACCAAATAGAAATTGAGATCCAAAGATGACTCCTACATGACTTTAAATGGACAATGATTTTTAGGAGAACTCTTCGTTAGTATTTTGTATCATCTCTTTTGGTAAAAAGGGACTATCTACTGATAAAGCCCTTGCCACAGGTAGGTTTAAGATGTAAGTAGAGATGATGCATGCGTTAACTTTTTGGCTTAACCTCTTATGAGTTATTATAGCATTCATAGCCTACCATGTGGAATCCCCAACAGACCACTTAAATTAGATCACCCATTACACATTGATCAAGCTAAATTTTAGTAACGTCAAACTTCTCCCCACTCTCTAAACCCGCCACATGCTTCCTTATCCCCCTGCATTGGCTCACAAAATGCTTTCTCCTAAAAACCTCTTCATCCTGATGGCCACTCTTTTAAATGCCATTCACCCGCAAACACCCATATCAAATTCGAGGAAGACTCCTTTGACCTTCTTATAACTAATCTTTTCCTCTGGTTCTTCCAGCAATCTGTACCTGCCACTGCTTTGGGGTACACATTTCCTCATCTTTCAGGCCTGAGAAACCATGAGAAGTTGATGGAGAATACCTCATGTTCCAGCATGCCAAATTCCTTTTGAGGACCTGAGGTTATGCCTAAAGTTGCAGGAAACATTTTTTGGGAAAAAAGTACCATTTTCTGTTTTATCCCAAGTGGCTTATAGTCAATGAGTTAAAATTACCACTTCAGTTCAACTCATCTCTCTTGAGTACCTATTATGTGCCAAGACTTAGGCAAAGCATCATGGATATAAAGTTAATTATGACATCCCAGTGTACTCTAATGGTCAAGACATGTAGACAAAGGCATTATTTCAACAAAATGTAATAAGTTCTAAGGCTGGAGGATGCCCTGGGGATTAATGTATGCTCAAAAAGAGGCATTTGCCCTAACAAGAAGGTTTAGAAACTCCAAGTAATCCTAGTTTCTATGACCCTTGGACTTCTAGCCTAAGTTTGATCTACATTTATTTCTAAAGTTAGGAGAATTCATCATTTAGCTTCTCACATCTCTTGTTGGAAAACTCCTACACTGGTAAAATTCAATATATCTTCAGTCCTGGAAGTCTGTCATAAGTAGAGTTTATATTCCCCGTGCCGTATCTCCAATTGAAGGGGGCAGGGAGCTAGTTTTCCTTCAGCTGGAATCAATTTTTTCTACCCAAGTCCATTTACTAGAATTAATCGTTTCGGAAGAAGCTCAATTTTGCTGGAAAATCCAGAAAAGATTTTAGTTACAGCTCCACATAATAAAGCAATTGTGTAATTAGTAATACATTTGTCACTCCTTTACTGGGTGCGGAAAAAAAAAAAAGTAACACATGTATTGCTTTAGTGTAAATCCTGACAGTGGAGATTTTTTTCCGGGGAATTATACCATTATACCATAAAAATGTCAAGGCACAAGTTTACTGTTCCTTCTAATATTCTAAAATATTCTCTTAGGCTGACATCTCTGTCAATTAAAATTAAACAAAATTGCATTCTGCCATATACACTTCAAGGAGGAAGCTTTCGAGTTTATGGCTGCTCTTTGAATTGATTTTTAAGATGGCATCTGTAAAACTTGGCTCGAACAAGATGAGGTGGGATGTATTTAAGGACCAGTCAATTTAAAAAATGTTTTTAAAGATCATAAATTGACAGCCAGAATAGACTGCACATGTCTCCAGGTTTCTCCGCTATTAAAATAAATCCAGCGATTCTCTTGAATTGAATGTTTGTCCTGACATAATTCAGTGCCAACACGCTTCTGACTTGTTTTGGGTTTCCAATATTTTTACAGAGAATAACATAAACAAGGAAGCTTGTGAGTGTGGCTTCCAGTTGCTCAATTTGAACAGATTTGGGAAAAGTCCTTCTCCTGGTGTTTCCCACAGCAGAGCCGTGCGAACGTGCTTTCTCACGGGACTGTGGTTCTCAGGAGGGGAGGCCGGAGCCGTGTGGACCGTGAGCACTTTTGGCAGGACTTCGCGGCCAGTAGAGTCTTCCGGGAGATCACCCTCTGCGATAGAAAGATGAGCAAAGTGAGCCTCCATTCCAGTTCCTCTAAAAGGAATTTAAGAAGCCATCTTTGGGCTCATCCCTCTGATTGCCAACCCTTAATGTGCAGTATTTTATTGGTGCATTTAAGGCAAGTGTTATTTAATGATCCAGAGTTTCTGGGACCGAAGAACCTCCTTCATTCTTTGTTAAGCACCTTTTGGAAGCTCAATGTGCCTTCTCGGGTCACTTGGTTACCACTTAAGGGAAAGAGATAATATCCTGAGTGGCTTAAAAGGGTTTGTGCCCTTTCAAACAAGTTTGAAATGATGCTCTGGCTGGACTGCTGTCTTGAGTAATTTGTGTGTGTGTGTGTGTGTGTGTGTAAGGGTGGGGGTCTTTGCAATATTGGTGTTCCTAATGGGTAGATGCTTTGTTTAATCATAGAGGTAATGAGATCACCAAAAAACGAGTAGGGGAACTCTCTTTGCTTTAAATTGAAGAAGCTGGGCTGGTTAGGGACTATCAGATAAGGGGCACTGGGGTCTTGTCCAAAAGGATGGCATCTTCCTCGGTGGTCCTCTGTAAACTTCCATGACTTCCAAGGAAACGACATCATGTCCAGATTTTTCACTGCCGAATCCTCCATCCCGCACAGAGAACAAGCATATAATATGGGCTCCATAAATATTTTTAAAATTGTATATAAATGGATACATGGGTGGAACCCAGGCCCTTAAATACATCTGCCATTGAAGTGGTGTAGCTGAAAACATCAAGAGAGTCACGTGGGGAAAACTGCCCCCATGGGAGACTCCTATTGGGTCTCATGGGGAATCATGGAAACCACAGAGGTTTATGACACTCTCTGGAGGAGAGACCAGGGGGCAAGAGGCTGCTTCCACTCTTCTCATTTCAATCCTCCTTCTTCTCTCTTTTGATCATGAACAATCAGTAGTCATGGTCCCGGTGTTTTCTCCCTTTTTTTTCTCTAATTCTGCTCTTGATGGGTTAAAGTGTGTCTTTAGAGGATGTCCACTGCCTGCTGCACGTCCAAATGACATCTATGGGTGGTGGTCAACAGAGGGACTGAGCCCAGGAGAGAGATGGAGATAACAACTGCCATAGACTGAATGTTTGTGTCCTCCCCTCCCCCAAATTCATATGTTGAAACCTAATCCCCAATGTGATTGTATTAGGAGGTGGGGCCTTTGGGAGTTAATGAGGTTGGAGCCCTCATGAATAGGATTAGTGTCCTTATAAAAGAGACCCCAGAGAACTCCCTTGCCCCTTCTTGCTTTGCAAGGATACAATGAGAAGACCATCAGTGAACCAGGAAGCAGATCCTCCCTAGATACTGATTCTGGACTTCCCAGCCTCCAAAACTGTGAGAACTTAATGTGCTGTTTTAGCCACTCAGGCTCTGGTATTTTTGTTATAGCAACTTGAATTAAAACACAAGACAAGTGTCCAGACATGGACAGGACAGGCAGGGTGGAGAGAGCAAGATCCCCTCTTGCATCAAATGGCCAAGGACTTCTGTGAAGCTTATGGGGAACCACAATGAAGGCAAGAGGACTGTTCTAGAGAATCCAACATCTGTTCTTAGCCATACCACATGGTTGACCTGAAAGTTTGATTTATAGCACCTTCCTCTGCCCAGCCCTCAATCTGGAAATAATAAACAGGCTCATTTTTAACATAAAGCCATGTTACATAAATACCTGGAATAACAGACATGGTAATGCAGGGTTTATTTTAGTTGATTATTGATTAATTCCAGTTTTTCATTTAATAAATATTTATTAGGCTCCTACTATATGCAAAGGCACAGTTCTAAGCATCCCGTTACAGACAGGACGAATGATAAAACCCCTCCATATGGAGGTTATGTTCCAGTGAGAAATAAGGAAAAGAAGCAAGATAAATAAGTAAAACAAGTCAATGTCAATTAATGTATGTAGACATGCATGGGTGTCTGCACGTGTGTAGGAAAGTGCTGGATGATGAGTGTTGAAGAAAAAAACAAAACAAAGAAGGGGATGGGGAATGTGGGAGAGTGGGGGTGGGAGAAGGTAGGGGAGGTGGAAAGACTTTCAAAGAGTGTCAGGGAAGATGTCTTATAAAGATGCCTTTTGCATAAAGATCTGAAGAAGGTAAGGGAGCAAATCTTGCAGATTCCTGGGAGAAAAGCCAATCAAGTAAGGGGGAACAAAGAAGACAGGAGCATCATTGACATTGTTTGAAGAACAGAAAGAAGGCCAGTATGCCAGAATAGGAATTAGCAAATAGGAAAGGAGAGGAAGATGAGGCCAGAGGGACTAAGGCTTTGTGAGTCACTGGAAGGACTCTGGGTCTAATTGGGAGTGAAATGACAAGCTATTGGAGTGTTTTGAGCAGAAGAGCTTCATGATGAAACTTTGTGTAAAAGGCTCTGTGTTTTTGTATTAAGAAGAGACTGAAGATGGGCTAGGGTGAAAGCAGGGAGCCCAGAGAGTAGGCTCTTAGACTAATCTAAGCAAAGATCTATAACTTGGGGAGGAATATGCTTTATATCTTATGAGGGATGGTGATGGTGATGATGATGATGATGATTGGGGAGTTCAGGAAATTAAATTAAATTAAATTCTCATCTCTTCCATGGGCAATTTTATCAAGGTCCGGTGTTTAGTTACCGTCTTTGCCTGGGTAATTTTTTTCAATTATCAATTCTTTGAGTTCAAATCTGTATGTTCTATTGAAACGTTGTGATGGTTAATTTTATATATCAACTTCACTGGGCTGTGGATATCCAGATATTTGGTCAAACCTCATTCTGTGTATTCCTCAGAGGGTGTTTTTAGATGAGATTAACATCTTTAGATTTATTGGTAAACTTAGTAAGGCAGAACTCCCTCCTTAGTGTGGGTGGGCCTCATCCAATAGTTGAAGGTCTGAATAGAACTTAGTTGCTAACTTTCCTGTAAGAAATTCCTCCTTTGAACTGGACTGTTGGTTTTTTCCTGACTTTGGACTTGAACTGAGATATCAGCTGTTCCTGGGTCTTGAGCCTACTGCTCTTGGGACTAGAACTTCACCATTGGCTCTCCTGAGTCTCCAGCTTCACCCTGCAGATCTTGGGACTTGTCAGCCTTCATAACTACATGACAAATTTCTTATAATAAATGTCTTTATATATATAATATTATATATATTCTGTTTCTCTGTAGAACCCTGTCTAATACAAATATCCTCTGGAATGTCTCCAAATTTTTAACATATATATGTTTAATATTGAACTCAAGATCTCCACTTTTCACTACCCCACCCACCATCTTAGCTCTCTGACAATTCCCAATAAATGGCATCACCATCCAATACAGTTAGATGAGTCATAAAGGAGTCATCCTTTGCTTTTCCCTCTCCCTTATCTGCTAACCCCATCTAAACCATCTGCATGTTTAGTTGTGTTTTTTATTCTCAATAGACTTCAGATCTGAATACTTTGAATACTTCTATTCATGTCCCTTGCCCCATCATAGTCTTGGCTATCATCATATTTCTTAGCCATTTTTTTTAAATCTGCAGTCACTTTTGACCTGTGTACAGTGTCGTGATCTGTGTGTGATCCATCTTTTCAAAACATACATTTGGTTATTTTACTTTATTTAGAAATTTTGGTCACTTCTCAGTGATTTGAGGATAAGGAAAACAATCCCTAATTTGATTCGCAAGACTCGTATACCGCCCCCCTCCATTGCTGTGACAAGTATCTACCTGTTGTCCCAGTGTAATTCTTATTACTACCCCCTTTCTCCCAAAGGTGTCTAGGTTCGGACAATAAATTATATGGTCACCTTTCTCATGACCAAGATTAAAGTGGGCAAGTTTATATTCTCAACTGGTGGGCACCAAAATCATTCTCAACTTCTTAAAGAAATATTTTCTGAACAAGCAGACCCCTCTTGATTGAGACAAATACAGGTGCCAGCAACTCAAAAGCCATGTTTTTTGAAAAAGTATTTTCCAAAGTTCCCCAGAGAGGAAAGGAGAGGCCATGGGGCCCTTGACCCACTGAGTAGGGGAAAAAAAGAAGTTGGTGACAGAAAGACATTAATTCATGCACTGTGAGTTTGAATGATGTGTTTTCTTTACACCTTCAAGTTAAGATCAGCTGGAAGACTAAGCCCTAGTTCAACCTTCCTGTAACAGTTATAAACCATGGACATTAGTCCAAGCCTCTGGATTTCTTTTCGGAATTCAATGTCTTATATTACATGAAACCAAAATTTATTGTCATTTCATGATAAATTTAAAAAGATGGCTCAAGTCTCTGTCTTCAGATGTAAAAATAGAGATCCTTTCCAAATAAATAGACACTATTTGTAATATTGTTATTTGAATGTTGGCCTTTCTGCAAATTTAAATTACTTTTTCATCATTTGTGTTCCAAGATTACTAGAATTTCAGAAGACTGGCAAAACCATCCATGCAATCAGTGCTGTATAGAGGTTTCCTCACTTGCAACAGAGGGATAATCGTGGCTTTTATGTCCAAACTTAACTGTGAGGATTAAAGGAGAAAACTTGCATAAATGTTCTATAATGTTAGACCCACTATATTCCGAGGCTTCAGGTTATCTTCATCACTATTTATTGAGTCCCTAATACACAACAAACTATACATATACATATACTAATCTTCGTAACTATGTTTTTCATAATTTTATGGAAAATCCACCCACCTAATTAGCAACCAAGACCTCAGTTGGTGAATATTTAAGAAATAGTGATCACAAATACCAATATATTTAGAATTCTGAAGTGGTGAACTTATCCTGTGACTAGAAACTGAGAAAATCATAAAAGAAATGCTACTGAGTCTCCCATGATTGACCCTCATCTCCAACAACCCTTCAGCGTTATTTCATTCTGCTCTGGGACTGATATACTGATTTCCATCCCACACAATCCTCTAAGTCATATCCATCTCATCCGGAGATGTTGCTTCACTTCCTGGTGGCCAGGCCCTATAAATAAAGTCTAAGTTCCCAAGGAACTGATAAGATAGATAGAGAAAACATTCATAAAGCCGTAAGTAAACACAAAAAATAAATGGATATACCATCGTTTCCTATATTTAAAAAAATCAACCATTTATGTATAGTACTCACTCAATTTGCCTCTTGTATGAACATTTTGACTGGCTGTTCCTATCTCTCCAAGTTCTTAGGCTAGTTGACTTATATTTGTCTCACACTTGGATTTTGTTAATAGCTTCACATATTCAAGAACTTATTTCCTAATTATTTTTTGTCCATAAATTTGAATTATTTATTTGGTGAACATCCAATTCTTGATGTTCTGCATATGTTAGGTTGAGAACACAAGTATCAGTATGTTTATATCAACTTAAGATCCCTAAAATTGACTTGGACCATCATTCTGAAATGCACATTGAGACTAAAATATGTCTGTCTAGTTTGTTATCATGAAAAAGATCCCCAGAGGAGCCTGGCCTGACACCAGAATGTTTTTCTTTATTGCTGGAGGGGAACATGTTCGGTTCACTCTTATGCCTGTCCCACTGCTCACTATATAATTGTTTATTATGATTCCCAGGCAGACCTCTATGATAAATAATGAAGATTCGCTTTACATGTAGATATTTATATATTATAAATGTGGTCCAGGTTTCTCAGCTCATACCATCCTGGAGGGGATATAATCAAATGGGTGAGGATAACAATAAAAACAGCCATGAAAGCCTCCCACAAGCAAAATGGCTGGACTTCTCATCCCTAATTTAAGCACTTCTCTGATTCTGGCAGAGGCTGAACCAAATTTAGCATCCTTAACCGTGATGATTGAAATCCTTCTTTTACTACAAGTTAGCTCTGCTCTTCCCGCTGCAATTTCCAGGGGCCACATTTGTCCTCAAACATCTCCACTTTGCCCTCCCACATGCATCCTGTTGGTACTGGTTTCTCCTGATGACGTGGTTGAACCTAAGTTTTATCATGGTCTTCATGAGATCATTCCCTCCCTACGTCATCTATGCACACCTGCTCACCCTTGTAGCCATCACCATCGTGATAGGGAAGAATGAGAATCCGAATCAGCATTTAACCAGTGCTACATTACTATTAGGCAGCCATTACTTAGGCAGGAAAATTAGGGACCTTGCCTTTCGGTTTCTTTACAACAGACTTATTTAACTATTTTTTTAAGTTTTATTTTATTATGTTATGTTAATCACCATACATTACATCATTAGTTTTTGATGTAGTGTTCCATGATTCACCGTTTGCATATAACACCCAGTGCTCCATTCAATACGTGCCCTTTTCAATACCCATCACCAGGCCAACCCATCCCCCCACCCCCTTCCCCTCTAGAACCCTCAGTCTGTTTCTCAGAGTCCATAGTCTCTCACCTTTCATCTCCCCCTCTGATTTCCCCCCCTTCATTTTTCCCTTCCTACTATCTTCTTTTTTTTTTTTTTTAACATATAATGTATTATTTGTTTCAGAGGTACAGGTCTGTGATTCAACAGTCTTACACAATTCACAGTTCTCACCATAACACATACCCTCCCCCATGTCTATCACCCAGCCACACCATCCCTCCTACACCCCACCACTCCAATACTGCCACCTTCCCCTGGAACTTGGCAGAATCTGTTCACAAGACAGGACAGAAGCTAATACAAACATCAGTGAAAAATTGATAGTTAAGTCCATCAATCATTACCAACATTTAAACCTCCTTATACTAGATGGAGTACCTCATCTCTCTTTGCTCAAGTATGTTGCTTCCCTGTGCAGCTACCTAGGAAGGTCAAGGACAGCTGTTGGCACCTCACTTGAGAGTTACTGTGCTGGGGGATAGCTGAGAAAGTCAATGTATCCAGTCATTCTAGGTAATGCAGAGTGTCGGCTCTAGACCCATGGGCCACAACACTTGGCACTGATGTTCTATAAACTTTCCAGAAGTTCCATCAAATGTCTATTGATGTGTAAAGTTTCTCTCTGTTGCAACTACATATATTTATCTGCATTATTTGGTCTATAGGCTTAAGTTGGATAATAAAAAGAAGCAAAAATACAATGACTCCAACAAGGTAAAAAGTAGTATTTCTCATAGAGTAGTTCAGAGGCAGCTAGACAGTGTGGGTGCTGCAGGGAGTTGAAGAATCCTGAGCTCATCTTCAATACTATCTTACTGCTAGGAAAACCTGGCTAACAAGTTCTGTGACTTTGTTACAACCCACAGGGAGAAGGAAAGTGAAGTGGTGGGGGGCAAGGAGGTAAAGATGTGCATCATATTTTGCTTACATTCAATTGGCAAGAAGAGGCACATGGCCACAACAAGGTACAGGTAAGTCTGAGAAATGTAGCTGTTAGCTGGGTGGCCATTTGCTACCTAAAGCTCAGGAAGGGAGACTCTGTTACTAAAAAGAAGGACAGAAGGGTGACAGGATGACATTTTGCAGCCTTCCCCACAACTCTGTAGGGAGAACTGCTGATCTGAAGAGCTCCCAGGCTTGTAAGGTGCAGTGAGTACAATCGCTTCAAGTTAGAAGCCATGTCTCAGAAGGATATTAGAACTTTGCTTACTGAATCCCAGAATAGAGCCATGGTGGCCTGCTGACACAGCTAGAGACACAGTGTGGAAGCATACACAAGTGACCAGAGGGATAATGATCCAGCTTAATAGGCACTCTCAAGGTAGTCTGAACCTTCAAATTTCCTTTTCACTTGCTGTGAAAAATTCTAGAATTCTAGAATTCTTTTTTTTTTTTAGATTTATTTATTTATTTGAGAGAGAGAGGGAGCATGAATGGGGGGGAGGAACAGAGGGACAGGGAGAATTTTTTTTTTAAGATTTATTTATTTGAGAGAGAGAGAAAATGGAGGGGGGCAGAGGAAGAGGGAGAGAGAGAACTCAAGCAGACTCCCCGCTGAGCAGGGAACCCAATGTGGGGCTCAATCTCATGACTCTGAGATCATGACCAGAGCTGAAATCAAGAGTCAGATGCATAACTGACTGAGCCACACAGGTACCCCAGAAGTTCTAGAATTCTAAACAGTGCTGAGGACACAAAGAAGTTGTGAATGACTAGTGTCATAAGCAAGGCTAGAGCCAAACCCTGTGGCTACAATGAGCAGGGTAGACATGGTGAATCCTCCCAAGAAACAGGAGGGGTGGGGATAATTACAAGCAAATTAAATGACAGCAAATGTGTGGAAGACCGTGAAGAAGATATAGAAGTTGCTCACAGCTCATGGTCACGAAGAGTATGATCTAGCCTGGGGTCATGAAAGGAAGTGATGTTTCATTTCAGTACTGCAGGATAGGTAGGGATTGGTGGGGCTAACATGAAAAAGAAGAAGGGGTGAAGGGGGATATGTGAAATCTGGAGGACAGGCTGGGAAACCTAGATTTTTTAAATCTCAGGTTCCTCATCTGTCAAGTGGGAACAGAAAATGTCTCCCTCTACAGTTGTTGTAAGTATTAAGAGAAATAATGCAGGTAAAGGCTTAGTCACCAGCCTAGCAAGAAAGAAAGTGGAATCACTGATAGCTTTTTTTTTTTTTTGAAGATTTTATTCATTTATTTGAGACAGAAAGAGTGAGCAAGAGAGACAGCATGAGCAGGATGGAGGGGCAGAGGGAGAGGGAGAAGCAGATTCCCCACTGAGCAAGGATCCCAGTGCAGGACTCCATTCCAGGACCCTGGATCATGACCTGAGCTGAAGGCAGACACTTAACTGACTGAGCCACCCAGGCACCCCTCACTGATAGCTTTTATTGTGATACTATTATTAATTTTTTCATTCTTTCTCCAGGAATCCTAAGGTTTATTTATGCAAATGTAGTCTCTCATCTGACTCTGGAAACATCTTGACATTTCTTAATTCCTTTTAATTCTTTATCTATCACCTATCTATTTATCTATCATCTATCTATCTATCATCTATCTATCTATCTATCATCTATCCATCTATCTATCATCTATCTATCTTTCTATCTATCTAATACCATGACACATCACTTAGCCGGCAGATAAAAGAAGCCAGAGAGCAAAACTGAGCAAATAAGAGCTTTAGAGATAGATAGTTGTATCAACTGAAACTAGCAGCATATCCAGTTAATCAGTTAATGGTGGCTAAAGCAGTTTAATTATCTTCCCATCCAGAAACAGGGCTGGTTCCACAGTCAGTGCAGCAGCTACACAATGACATTAAGGACTTTCCAACACTTTGCTCTACCTTCTTCAGTATTGCCTCTTTTTTTTTTTTTTAAGTAAGCTCCACACCCAGCATGGAGCCCATGTGGGCCTTGAACTCACGACTCTGAGGTCAAGACCTGAGCTGAGATCAAGAGTCGGATGCTTAACCAACTGAGTCACCCAGGCGCCCCTAGTATTGCCTCTTGATTACAAGCTGCCTACCACAGATCCAGGTGGCTCAACCCTCCCCAAATGCATTCAAGACAGAAAATGAAGGCCAAGTACAGAAGGAGCCTTTTCTTTTATCAGTGAATAAAATATTTTCCTGGAGCCCTCTAACAAATTTTTCTTCTGTGTAATTGCCTACCTCCAGCTGCAAGTGACACCAGATAATTCACCAAGATTGTTGTGATCAAGTTAAGCAGTTATTAGTGGCTTGGGGTTGGGTATATCACTGCACTGGAAAAAAATGAGCTGGAGAGGAAGTGGGTGTTGGCTGTTGAGTGAGCAACTAGCAATGTCTATCATAATAATTTAGAGATAATTTGAGTAGGTAGCGCTTGGTTGATCTCCCAGGCCAACACAAGAACAAACTTCAAAAAAGTGTGCATGTAAAAAGTACAGCATTCAAACTTTACATACGTGGGGAAGGATGAAACAGATTTTTGTTCAAGTCAACATTTATTTAGTGCTAGGAGCTTTTTGTATATTGTCTCATTTTTTCTCAGAAAATCTTGGAGAGAGAGCCACAGATAAGAAAAGATAAGAAAATCTCCATTCCAACAGCTAAGTTCCTGGGTTCAAGGTCACATGTTGGGTAAAGGGCAGAAATCCCAATTTAAGTAGGTCTGACAATAATTCCAGGTTATTATTTTTTAAGATTTATTTATTCATTTGAGAGAGAGGGAGACAGAGAGGGAGAGAGAGTATGAGCAGGGGAAGGTGCAGTGGGAGAGGGAGAGAATCTCAGGCAGACTCCCCACTGAGCACAGAGGCTGTATCTCAGGACCCTGAGGTCATGACCTGAATAGAAATCCAGAGTCAGATGCTCAACAAACTGAGCCACCCAGGCGCCCCTCATTCCAGGTTACTTTTACCTAAAAGAGTTTATTTCTCCAAATGATGGAAGAGTCTTTGTACAAAAGAAAAAAAAAAAAGAAAGAAAAAACATTTCAAAAGTGGCTCAGGAAGAATTAGACCAGTATGAGGGGGGGTGCAATTACTAATAAGAGCTAGCATTTTTTGAGCACCTAGATATGGGTCAGGCACAATTCTAAATTCTTTAGGTATAGATAAATTATCTTAACAATATTTGCTGCTATCTATTATTCCCATTTTAGACCAAGGCACAGACATTTAAACTATGTGCCCAAGCTCACACAGCTGATATATTGAATACCAAAGATTCACCTTGAAGCTATCTGAATCTAGGGTCCAACCCATTAACCACTATGCAGTGTTGCCTCTAAAGAGTTCCAGGTTGTTGCTGTGAGCTCTGGAATGTTTTCTTCAACCCCCAGTGGTGCTCTTGGGAACCTCTTTAGAGTGTACCCTAGGCAAGCGTACAAAGTGCCTGCATGTGGGCAGGAACTCCTCTCTCCACCAGGACATATTAGGAAATGAGAACTCATTACGATGAGCTGCAAAGGACATTTTGTTGTTGTTGTTGAAAGAAAACAAATGAAACCCTAATATTTTAATAGTTCATTAGAAGGAACAAACAAACACAGAATTCTTCCAAGTAAATAATTACGTAGAATGGGAAATATGAACACTGTTATGTTTTTAAAAATCATAATAATTAAAGAACCATTTTGGGAGAAAAGAATGACAAATCCTTTTAGTTTGAGATATTGCGGGCTCCCACTGGAGTTCAGTTCCAAGAGCTTCTCACTAGGACTATCTCCTCACCTTACTGTTTGGGGTCCCTGTGAAGCTGGTCTATTTCCTAAATGTATTAGGGTGGGATTAAGCTGCTGTAACAAAGAACACAACATAATTCAGAAACTTAAGAAAGGTAGTTTAGTTAAGTTTGCGGGAAGAAGAAGCAAAGGATTTCCAAGTTAGTAGGAGGTAGTGGAAGTCAATTCAGTTGACACAACTCTTGAGAGTAGCAGCAAACCACAACAATCTGTTGGCATTGAGTTTATATCTGTAATCCTAAAGTTCTCAAAAGGCCAGATCAAGATTTAGATGATGATGAGAGTTGACAGATCAGTCTGTCCCTCTGATCTCTAATACGAATGCTCATTTTCTATTTCATTTTCTTAAAAGGAAGTAGTTGACCAAGTGGGTAATCACCACCATCAAAAGCCATGGATTGGCAAAATAAGTAAAGAAATACACAAACAAGCAAATATATGGTAAAGTATGATTCCCTTAAAACTGGGTCTATGTCTTTGGGGGATAGGAAAAGAAAAAGCAAGATGATTCAGAGGGCTTATGGAATTGATTTTGGCAATCACATAATAAGTGAGAAGAGGGTAAGTTGTGTTGGGGGTGGAGAGGTGAGTTTTTCTCCCATCTTTAAGTGTGATTTACAAATTTAAGGGGCAAAGAGGCAGCAAATGATTTAGAAAAATCCAAATTAAGAGCCTTTTGTCTGACAGTATTCACATTATTATTTGCATTGTATCCTCTTTGTGAAGATTTTGGCCTTGATCTTTCTCTCCCTAGAACCCGTTAGCAATTCACAATGAAACCCCTTTGAAATAATTCACGTTGAAATAAGACAGAGGGTGTCACTCCCCAGGTCACAGAGAGCCATTGCTCAGTAGAGTTAGACACAGGAGCCCACCCTTTACAGTCATGTTCTCAGCTGATTAAGCTCATTCAGGGCTAGGCTGCTAGAACAAAACCAGAAATATAACCTCTTGTCTCCTGCCCCATTTTTTTTTTTAAATTTTTTGAGTAAGCAGATAGAAAACAGTAGAAATGTTTCTATTCTTATAGTAAAGTTGGAAAGTAGGAAGAAGATAAATTATGTATATATATATATCAGTAATATATACCAGTATATATGGTGTGTGTACATAAGAGATTAAAGTTATTAGTTAATATTACTTCAGAATAAAAGAATGTAAATGGATAAATATTGTACACCTTGAAGTTAATAATTTTATATAAATATAAATATTAAAATTTAGTTTTAAAAAAGATAGCTTTGTTTCTCTTTCCTAAATGAAATGACAGCATTGAAACTAAGATAATTCAATTAAAATAGTTTTCAACAATTATCAGGATAGGAAAAAATAATGAAGGGAAATCAATTGTCCCAATACCATAGTTCTCACCTCTCCTTGATGTGGCAGGAATTTTTATAGAAGTAGTTCATTCTTCCAGCTTGAAATTAAACTGGACTTAATTTCGAGTTAATTTTGAAAAAAATTCCATTTTGGAAAAAAAAAATGCACCAACATATTAACTGTGGTTATTTCTGGAACTGGAGATCATGTATGAATCTCGCTTTCTTTTTGATACCATTCTGTATTTTCCAAGCTCTGTATAATAAGGTGGTGTTCCTTAAGAAATAATGATAAACAGTACATCATATTTTCTTCATGTTTAGAAAAACAGTTGCATTCAATCAAATAACAGATGAAATTTAAAAATTCATTTTCATTCAGTAAACTATCTAAATTCAGAAAGTAGACAACTAAGTCAGGTAATACATCACAACTGAGGTTGTTTTTGGCAGAGGAGAATGGTAACATATTGAATTTTTTTTTATGAATTGTTTAATTCTTCCAATATTTTCTACCCTTACCTGGCAAATTCAAGAACATTGTTTTTGTTTTGTTTTGTTTTGTTTTGTTTTTTGTTTTAAATTTCCTGAGAAATAAGACATTTCTCTTGTATACATTTTTTTGTATCTGAACTTTATAACATTTTTTTTTTCCATAGGAAAAGCTTGCACAAAATTTCTGTTTCTATTTCACGGGCATTTAATACATTTAGATCTGAACATATTTTCTCTTGGTTTAGTACTTCCAGGGATTTTGGAAGATTCTCACATACTGACTTCGTATAAATCGTAGAAACTCGTTCTGTCCTAGATCCGCAGCCCCCCTCCCCCACCAATCTGTTTTATTATTTTGCCGTCATTTAAAATCTCCTTATCTTGTAAGCACTTACAGAGACTCTCTCTAACTGTAACTTCAGGAACAGATTAAGTTTGCTTTTCAAAGCCATTCATCATCAGAGATATGTTTTTGTTAGTGTTTTCTTTTGTAAATCATTTTATTATTGTAAGGTGCCTCTGGATGCTGGCATGATAATAGGCTATATAAATGATTTTGTCCTGTATTTGTGTTGTATATACTTTATTGTAATAGCACTCTCGGGTCAAAAGCAGCCAATATTATTCCGATTAATTCCTGTCTAGACACTCATAAATTGCCCTTTAATTTGCAGAGAGAAAACGAAGTCCTATGAAGCATAACCTTTGCTGCTACAGAAGCCCCACCTGGTTTTTCTGGGCTGGAGGAGGCCCGCCTCCCTGCGTCCTTCAAAGCGGCAGTCCTGGCTGCTACAAGGGTGAGCATCTCGTTTTCGAGGCTCAGCCCAGGTAGCTAGCCAGGGCCTGCCAGTTGGCATGCTGTTGCTCCAGAGGAAAACACAAAGCCTAATCCCCCAACACAGTTTCAGACAAACGCTCCTTTTATTTACTCATATTCATCTCCCCCAAAGAAAAAAAAAATAGGAGGAGAAAATAGCTTGCTTAATCCCAATACTAACACAATATTGATTCACATTCATGTTCTGTATTTATTGACGTGCATGGCATACAATGGGGGCTATCATTTAGGCTACTGTGTCCCGGGGAAGGCACAATCACATTAGAGAAAGAGATGAAGCACACAGTTTATACAACCCTAATTTTATGTAATGTAAACCTTTCAAACACTGCACATGGGAGGAAAAATGCATGTCCTAATGAAAAACCAAATGCATACCAAATGGATTTATCTTAAAGCTAATTATGGCTGCAGAATATCTGTCCTCAAAAGTCCACCATTATTTCCTAAACTTGTATAATGAAATTAACTTCTTTGGCTTTCCAGCAGCTTTCTGTATATCTCATTAACCAACTGTAAATGCATTTGTGCTCGAGAGCACAGCACAGGGTTTTGTTTTGTGACATCTAGTGTTCAGTGTTTTGAAATTATGCAGGTGGTGTGTAATGCTCTAGGCTAACTATATACAGAGCTGGAGTGTATATTGAACGCCAGACAGCATATACGTATTACTAGCATATGGCTTCTGCAAGAAGAAAGCAGATATGAAAAACACCGCACTTTTTTTGGCCCCTTGGAGATTTTTATTGCCTAGTGGCAGCTGTATTTAATAAAATATTAGTAGCCACTTGAGGTTTAAAGGTGTAACACAATTCCATTTCAATATAACAATTCCATAAATTCAAATATGAAACCTTCATAGAAGCATGATATGGCTGTAATTAAAAAAAAAAATTGTATGTGCTTTTGAAAAACAAATTTAGGGCACATTGTACCTATAGTCAATCCATTAAGTAGATTTTTGGGTGATCATTCACATTTTTGAAAGTTGGAAGCGATTCTAGAGACCTCTGTAAGAGAAAGTGATGGTTTAATTTGTTCTTTTTTTGCTATTGTTATACCAACAGCACAATCCTCTGCCCACTGCCTGCAAATGTTTTCTTCACTTCCCTCTTGCTCTCTTCATGCCTCTTAAAGTTCTCCTTCTTTCCAGAAGAATGTGTGACGGTGCTTAGGAAGACATCACATGCCATACAAATGTTAAACTTGATTGTTGTTATTTGCAAGTTTGGAAAGAGACCATACACCACCTTAACCACCTTGGCCCATCTATTCCAGCAAAGTCAAAGCCCCAGAGAGGCAGGACACAGATGGACTTAGAAGCTCTAGGTGGGAAGGGGTTTGGGTGGCCTCCTTCATTGATGAAATTAGTTACAGGAAATGGAGAGATAGCCTTCTTCAGGAGGAAGATTGCACCTTTATAGATATCCAGCAAAGAATGTGCATGAAAATGCTCAGAGTCTCCAGGGCGCCTTGTTCATTCACAGGATGTAAACCTTTGAGTGTGGCCAGAGCACAAGCAGAGGTTATGGCAGCCTCCCAAAGACAGCATCTCGCCCACAGAGGAGTTTTGATTGCCTAGCAGTGTTTTCAAAATGATATTTAATTGTTTGAGATTGCACACACTGTCTCTAGTTTATCATATTCCCCCATGACTTCATATCAGCCTACACCTGCTCAAGTTCCCCGGAGACATTGCAGGTCAAGACTCCTGATCTAAGACGTGGAGAAAGGAAGGGCGCAGGAGAAGCATACGTCCCAGAGTAGGGGAGAGCTAAGAAATGACAAAATGACCAAGGCAATGGCCCTCGTGGTGCCCGCAATGGGAGGGTCATGCAAAAATTCTCAGCATAGTACAAATTTTATTCTAGAGATTATTTGGGGCAGTGTAGAGAACGGTATGGGGGAGGGAGCAGGAAATCCATCTCAGAAATCCTTTGAGGGATGCCTGGGTGCCTCAGTCAGTTAAGTGTCTGTCTTTGGCTCAGGCCATGATCCCAGGGTCCTCGGATCAAGTCCTGCATCGGGCTCCTTGCTCAGTGGGGAGTCTGCTTCTTCTTCTGCTTGCCACTGCTCCTGCTCGTGCTCTCTCTCTCTCTGACAAATAAACAAATAAAAACCTTAAAAAGAAAAAGAAATCCTTTGAAAAAGCCTCTGAGAGAGATGACGAGGTACAGACTAAAGATTGTAGGCTTTTCACTGACTAATATCGCTTGGGATGAGAACACCCATTAAGGGGAGAAACGGACCAAGGATGGTGCCCTTGGTAACCCCAGTGTTCAAACAATGAATGAATGAGGAAGCAAAAACAGAGGCTGAGAAGGAATAATCATAATGAACGTGAAGAATCAAGAATGAGGATCTAAACTGATGCCAAAATACACTGATTAATATCACTGTCCTTACGACCCAGGGAGATGGATTTCCGGAGAAAGAGTGCTCCAATCAACATCTTCTTCCTTTCTTTCCATAAAATATTTTGTCTATAAATTGATTTCATTTCTAACCACATGAACAAGGCTCTATTTTATACATATCGAGGAGAGTTCTTTCTAAACAAGCTCTCCCCCAAAGCAGCTTTGTTGGAAGAACCCCTATTTTGAGATGCATTTCATTCCTGTTGTGTGTTCACTGGATTACAATGTTCTAAGTGACCCTGTAGCTGATTTATTTTCCTACGAACACTGCGATAAGGCTGGGGCTCAGGAAACAGGACTTGAGAAATTCCGAATTTAAATCAAGATGAACTTTAAAATGTAGAATTTGAACCAAATTCAAGTCTCTAATCCCAGGAAAGAAGAATCACAATCAGGCCAATCAGGTTGGACTGTGTTTGTGACAAACTTCTCCAAACATGGGTCAGGAGCAGATATTACTGTTGCCATGGTAACTTCTGAGCTTTGTGTGTGTGTGTGTGTGTGTGTTTGTTCGCGTGTGCGTGCACACTCAGGAGCGCATGTGCTTTTTATCTTGCTTCTGCAGTTCCAAAGTAAGATAAAGGTAGCTAAAAATTCAGTGTTTTCTTCTAGTAGCCAGAGGAAAATACCTATCAAATCTTACTTTGAGGTCAGTGATTTTTTTTTGCCTGTATTAAGACATGATGGAATTATTTAATTACCTTTGCTAGCAAGTTTACAGACAAGCATACTCCTATCATATTGCGTATCCACAAATAGGATTATTTACATCCAATCTAAGGAGTGCTGACTGGTGTCATTGGAAGCTGAAGCTGTATCAGCATTTAAATTCCCACTTTTCTGGGCAAAAACCCAAGTGAATGATTCAATTAAACTCTTTATGTTATATATTATCCAGAAGTTCACAATATAAAGTGATTCTCCCGGTCTGAACCCTTGCCTTTATGATTGCAATTTGGTAGCAAGACAATTTCCAAGGACTATTTTACTTGAACTGCAATGAAAACGTCAGGCCATAACACACTTTTTGATGGTGGTTTTATGAATGACACTCCAAAATCAACCATTATTTCAAACACATGCAATAAATAACCTTCATTATTCATCAGAGTGTAAATATGCATTCGTATTTGCAAATATGGTGGTTTCCTGAGCAAAGCAGCTGGCAGTCAACAGCTCCTTGAGCCATTTAAGGAGGTAACAAATAGGCATCAGCCTCTTTAACTGATAGAGACTATCTCCTCCGTTGCTCAGAGACAAACAGCTCATTCTTCAGCATTGATTTTGCTCATTGCCCTGAACCCAGTACCTATGAGCGTGCCATATTGTAGACACTCAACTAACATGTATTAAATGAACGGGATTGAACCTGCATCCCATAGTGACCTGAGGAGATGCAATTTGTGCAATGATTTTAAAGATTTTTATTTATTTATTTGACAGAGAGAGACAGCGAGAGAAGGAATACAAGCAGGGGGAGTGAAAGAAGGAGAAGCAAGCTTCCTGCGGAGCAGGGAGCCCGATGTGGGGCTCGATCCCAGGACCCTGGGATCATGACCTGAGCCAAAGGCAGACGCTTAACGACTGAGCCACCCAGGCGCCCCTGTGCAATGATTTTAAAGGAATATATTTCCTGTTTCTTTTGAAATTATCAAAACCAAAGGACTCTTTTTTTTTTTTTTAAGATTTTATTTATTTATTTGAGAGAGAGAGAATGAGAGAGAGAGCACATGAGAGGGGGGAGGGTCAGAGGGAGAAGCAGGTTCCCTGCTGAGCAGGGAGCCCGATGCGGGACTCGATCCAGGGACTCCAGGATCATGACCTGAGCCAAAAGCAGTCGCTTAACCAACTGAGCCACCCAGGCGCCCCCCAAAGGACTCTTTTAATAGAATTAATCAATTAGATAAACTTAGTATATTGTAGTCCCAAGACTGAAATGCTAGGGAATTTTCTTTGAAAACACTGTTGCCCAGCTGCCTAACATCTTTTTTTTTTTTTTCTCCTTTTAAGTCTGAGAAGGCCAAACATATTTACACTGAGATTCCAAAAGTACATAAAGGCAAAAATGATATATAAACCACACAGAACAGATAAATCCAAGATGTCCAGTAAAGTCATTTTGTGTCATTTGCTTCTGACACTTAGGAGAGACACATTTCTGCTCTGACTTCCTTCTGCTCTAGACCCCTAGATGGGTTTCTTCGCTAACTTAATACTTCTTGCATCTGTCTCCTGGGCTGATAGAGACAACTTCATCTTCTCTGTGTGACTCCCTTGAAGTAATTCACCACCTCCCTTTCTTCGTTAGAATTAGGTTGGTTGGCTGGCTTGGCCATGTATTTATCCATGAAAATTTACTAAGGGCCTAACACATGTCATCTACTTGCTATCTGCCGCACACTTGGGAAACACAAACGACTAACTCTGTTATGGACTGAATGTTTGTGTCTCCCCCAAATTTAGATGTTATAGGCCTAACCCCCAATGGGATGGTGTCATGAGGTGGGGTCTGTGAGAGGTAATTGGGTTTAGATGAGGTGTTGGTGGAAGAGCCCTCCTGATGGGATTAGTGATATTATAAGAAGAGAAAGAGACACCAGAGCTTCTTCTCTCCACTATGTGGACACACAGAAAGAAGTCAGGGGTCTGCAGGCCAGGAAGATGGCCCTCACTAAGAACCTGACCATACTGGGGCACCTGGGTGGCTCAGTTGGTTAAGCAACTGCCTTCAGCTCGGGTCATGATCCTGGAGTCCTGGGATCGAGTCCCACATCCAACTCCCTGCTGGGCGGGGATTCTGCTTCTCCCTCTGATCCTCCCCCTCTTATGCTCTCTGTCTCCCATTCTCTCTCTCAGATAAATAAATAAAAAATCTTAAAAACAAAACAAAACAAACCCTCAAAGAACCTGGCCATACTAACTCCATGATTGGGGACTTCCAGATCTGTGAGAAAATAAATCTCTGTCAATTAAGCCACTCCATCTATGGCATTTTGTTATGGCAGCCTGAGCAGACAAAGACAAACTCTAAAGTGAATCAACATCTCAATGCTAAGGTTTGATATATAACATTAGCTAGAGTCAATGTAGTAATAAGCCTAATGACTCCAGAGAAGAGAGAAGTTAACGGCCTGGAGCAGTCACAGATGAGTGAATATTGACCACAGGTTTTGAAGGCATGTGCCAAAAAAAGAAATTTGGTGTAGTGCATTCTGGGCAGATGTGTGCAAAGGTCTGGAAACATGGAAAGATGTGTCACATTCAGGGAACAGTCAAATGCTCAGAATAGGTAAGGCATAGTCTTGATCAGACCAGAGATGAAGTTGGTAAGATGGGTTACAATCAGATGGTGAAAGGTCAAGGACTCTTTGCTAAGGAGTTTAGACTTCATCTCATTAAAACAAAATAAAACAGGGGCGCCTGGGTGGCTCAGTTGTTAAGCAACTGCCTTCGGCTCAGGTCATGGTCCCAGGGTCCTGGGATCGAGTCCCATATCAGGCTCTCTCCTCTGTGGGAAGCCTGCTTCTCCCTCTCCCACTCCCCCTGCTTGTGTTCCCTCTCTCACTGTGTCTCTCTCTGTCAAATAAATAAAAAAAATCTTTAAAAAAAAAAAACAAGAAAAGCCAAATTGGATTCTCATGCAAGCAAGGGCCAAGGCTGATTTTCTTTTTATTATGATAAGAATATTTAACATGAGATCTACCTTTTTAACGAATGTTTAAATATAAGTACTGTAGTTGGAACTAAAGGCGCAAAGTCATACAGCAGATCTCTAGAACTTGATCCTGTTGCATACCTGAAATTTTATAACTGTTGAAGGGCAACTTCCCATTTCCCCCTCCCTGCAGCCCCAGGTAACCATCATTCTATTTCTGTTTTTGTGTGTTTGATTATTTTAGATACCTCATACAAGTGGAATCAAGCAATATTTGTCCTTCTGTGACTGGCTTATTTTGCTTGACATAATGTCCTCAAGTTCATCCATGTTGTTACAAACAGCAGGATTCTCTTCCTTTTTAAGGTTGAATAATATTCCCTGTACATACACCCAACATTTACTTTATCCATTCACCTGTTGGTGGGCATTTAGGTTGTTTCCACATTGTAACTATTGTTTTGTTTGTTTATTTTTGTTTATTTTTATTTATTTATTTTTTTAAAGATTTTATTTATTTATTTGACAGAGAGAGTCACAGCGAGAGAGGGAACACAAGCAGGGGGAGTGGCAGAGGGAGAAGCAGGCTCCCCGCCGAGCAGGGAGCCCGACGCGGGGCTCGATCCCAGGACCCTGGGATCACGACCTGAGCCGAAGGCAGATGCTTAACGACTGAGCCACCCAGGCGCCCCTATTTTTGTTTGTTTTAAGATTTATTTATTTATTTGACAGAGAGAATGACAGCACAGGGAGGGACAAAGGGAGAGAAGCAGACTTGGCTAAGTGCAGAACCAGACATGGGGCCTGATCTCACAACCCTGAGATCATGACCTGAGCCGAAATCAAGAGTCAGAAGCTCAACTGACTGAGCTACCCGGGCACCCCATTGTAGCTATTGCTAAAAATTCTGCAATGAACGTGGGAGTGAAAACATCTCCTTGAGATCCTGATTTCAATTCTTTTGGATAAAGACTCAGAGGTGGGATTTCTGGATTGTTATGGTAAAGATATATTTTGTAAGGATGCCTGCAACAGCCAACAGTAAGATAGATGACACAGGGTAGTTACGAGGCTGTTAAATTAGTCTGTGGGAGAGAGAATGAGAGCCTGAACTGCACAGTGGTGATGGAAAGGAGCCAACAGACTTGTGTTGGCCTCCACAGGACTGGCTTTTCATGCAAGACAAGGCATCAGCTGTCTTCCTTCTCCTGTTGCCAGAAGGTTCTCTGTTCCCAAATTCCTCCTTTGCCAAAGTACCTGATAATCCCACTGCATCTCACTCAAATTAGTTCAAGAAGTAAGGGTCCCTTAAAATAAAATAAAACAAAACAAAAACAGGTTTCTGGGAAGCACAGCCCATTATCAATGATATCCCCTTACATCGGCCTGGGGCAATTTTCCAAAGTGTGTTGTGTGGAACACTAGTGTGTGTCAGTTGTTGATGTGATTATATTAACAAACAAACAAACAGAAAGGATTTGTAATAAGATTTCTTGGGGGAATCTCTGGATCAAGCAGATTTATTTGCTGCAAGAATTTTCAGCCTCTAACCCTTTTTTTTTTAAAGATTTTATTTATTTGGGGGCGCCTAGGTGGCTCAGTTGGTTAAGCAACTGCCTTCTGCTTGGGTCATGATCCTGGAGTCCCGGGATCGAGTCCCGCATTGGGCTCCCTGCTCAGCAGGGGGTCTGCTTCTCCCTCTGACCCTCTTCCCTCTCGTGCTCTCTGTCTCTCATTCTCTCTCTCTCAAATAAATAAATAAAATCTTTAAAAAAAAAGATTTTATTTATTTGACAGAGAGAGAGAGAGCACAAGCATGGGGAGTAGCAGAAGGAGAGGGAGAAGCAGACTCCCCACTGAGCAGGGAGCCCAATGTGGGACTCGATCCCAGGATCCTGGGATCATGACCTGAGCTGAAGGCAGACGCTTAACCAACTGAGCCACCCAGGTGCCCCTCAGCCTCTAATTCTTAATGTGCACTATCAATATCTGCAAGAAGGATACAGTATGTGTTTTTTCTCAAATATATTGGGCCACAGATTATAGTTTTAAGGGACAATTTTGTAAAACTCTGATACACAGAGGGCTTTGGAGTTAACAAAGCACTTTCCCTCAAGAGTTTTAAGATTTGTGCAAGGCAGATTTCACCATGAACATGTTAGTAGAAAGAAGCAGCTGCTCAGAATTGCCAATGCCTTGTTCACTCCCACAAGGTTTCTAAGAGGAAGAACTGGGACTCCTGGACTCCTACTGTTTTGTTTTTTTTGTTTGTTTGTTTGTTTTGTTTTTTTAGACTCTAGGTCCCGGGATCTTCCTGTTATACCACAAATGCCATTGCCCCAAAGCTAAAAGGAATGAACTGAAGGGGACCACAAGGGCAAGAAGTGAATAGGACTCAGGGTTATGGATTTGGGGAAGTGGAGGAAAAAAAAAAATGGGAAGAGTCAGGCATCTATGTAAAATCTTGGAAGGCTGTCAACATCGTGTCAGGTGAAGGGTACAATTGGAACACTGTGGTCTAACAGGAGGTTCAACAGGAGAATAAAAATGCACTCAGTACAAATTATACTTATTCTTCAACATGACCTCTTGGAGTCACTATCAAGTCAGGTGGAGCTGGGGGTGGTTCATGGGTCTTTGGTGCCTTGTCCATTCATTTATTTATTAGACAAACTCTTATGAGGACATAGGAATTCAACCATGGTCTCCTCCCAGCCTGGATGTGATGTGGCTCTGTCTCCCCATAACTAATATGGCCATTTCATATGATTTCTTCTTTTTCTTTCTCTTCTTCTTCTTCTTCTTTTTTTTTTTTTTTTTTTTTTTTTTTTTAAGTAGGGATGTGGGCATGGAGCTCAAATCTGAGGCTCAAACTCATGACCCAGAGATCAAGATCTGAGCTGAGATCAAGAGTCGGATGCTTAACCGAGCCACCCAGGGGACCCTGTTTCACAAGGCTTCTTCAAGCTGAGTACTCTATCAGGTTATATAGCACTCAGAACATGAAAGGTCACCTCCTTCTAAAACTAATCCATCCAAATTGGATGAGGAAGGTTATGCCATAATTATACAAAGTTGGAGGAGCCGCTGAGTATAACACAGACCCTGCCCACAAACTCATCAGAATACCATTGGTCACACAGTCAGTCAAAATTACAGAGCACCTACTATGTGCCAGATGTATGTTAAGCACTAAAGAGAGTAGTGGATAAAAGAAGTATGGCCTCTGCCCTCATAGTAGATTGGACTTCATCAGGGAGAGCAAATGTAGAATGAATTATTTTAAGTGATTGAGTAAATAATTTAAAGTAAAAAGGTGGTTCAAGGGACAAATACTAGGAGCTGTGAGAAGGTATATAAAAAGGGACCACACACTTTTCTGTAATGGGGGTGGCCAGGAAAGGCTACGCTGAGCTTCTTAAGCTCAACTGGTCTGAGAATATCTGGAAAATGAGGTGATGGGACTCAAGCAATATCCCCCACAGAATGTGAGCCAACATATTTGGGAGTCACTTTGAATTATACAAAGTTCAGCTGGCTTCTTTACTGGAGGACTTGTTGGACATTAGTGTGCAAATACCAATTGTGAATCTCAAAGGGAAGTTCTAGATTGAAGCAGGTCCCAAGCTTTTGGGGGGTTCATTTTTGTGCAGAATATTTACAGCAACCAGTTTTCTAAGGAAGACCATTTAAAAAATAATTGAGTAGGTGTCCAAGATCTCTGCCAGCTTTCAAATTCAATTAATATGTCTTAAAGTATGTCTTAGAAAAAACAAAGTAATCTAGCATTGATGTGTAAGAAAGACTGGATGGATGGGCTCCAAGAGATGGAGGTTACGGCAGAAAATCTATGGCGGACATCGTGACAGCTTAAACTCAGAATGAAGGGATATTCGAGGTGTGGGTGTTAATTAAATATAAAGTATATAAAAAAAGAAAAATACAGCAATGGCTATGCACCCAAGGAACCAACAAAGATTGTTAAAGGATATGTGATGTGGCTAAGTGTGACTTCGTGATTAACATGGAGATTTGTAGAGGTACCATTTATAAAAGGAAACTTCTGGGATGAAGGATGTCCAGAAGGACTCTCAGTAAACCAGGCTGACATAAGTAGGAGGGAGACAGAGTGGAAAGTTCTTTTCTTTTCTTTTTTTTTTTTTTTTAAGATTTTATTTATTTATTTACTTGAGAGAGAGAGAGAGAAACAGCATGAGAGCGGAGAGGGTCAGAGGGAGAAGCAGGCTCCCTGCTGAGCCGGGAGCCCGATGTGGGACTCGATCCCAGGACTCCGGGATCATGACCTGAGCTGAAGGCAGTCGCTTAACCAACTGAGCCCCCCAGGCGCCCTGGAAAGTTCTTTTTCAAAAAAAAAAAAAAAAAAAACAACACAGGAGAATGGCAGAGAGTTCTGCTGTCTCTACTAATGGTTCATGGCTGTGCCTTGTCCCCCAGAGTATGGCTTCTAGTCCCGCCTACTTCTTGCTGCTTGAACTTTTCTTCCCTATTCTCATATTTGTAGCTTTTATTACAGTTCATGGCCAGGAGGGTGAACTTCTTCTCTCCTCTTGAGATTCTTCGGGTTTTAAAGTCCTCACTCAAAAGATCCCACTCACATGTCTTTGTCATTAAAACTGTACAAACTCTTTGGATCTTCTCTCGTTTCACTTCTCAGTGAAGCCTTCTGTCCAAGCTCCAGCCAGCCACCATATCGTCCCACGCCAACTGTCCGATGGCAGCCATTTTCTGGGATAGCTTTTCCCTACATCAAGGCAGTCATCTCTATGCAATTGATTATTATTATTATTTTTTAAAGATTTTATTTATTTATTTAACTGACAGAGAAAGACAGCTAGAGAAAGAACACAAGCAGGGGGAGTGGGAGAGGGAGAAGCAGGCTTCCCGCCAAGCAGGGAGCCCGATGCGGGGCTCAATCTCAGGACCCTGGGGTCATGACCTGAGCTGAAGGCAGCCTCTTAACCAGCTGAGCCACCCAGGTGCCCCTATGCAATTGATTATTTCCTGTTGTATGATTTTATGGTGTTCTTTCACTACCTCATGGGTTTTACTAAATCTTCTAAAGGAACTTGCATTCCTGCAAGGGGCAGAGTGCTAGATATTCAGTATTTCCATAATAGAATGCAAATCACTGAATATTTATTCAGTAATTTCTAGGGTTAGATCCATATAGATGCTGGACTGGGGGGTGTGAATGCCAAAACATAACAGAATAGAGACTTTACTCTCCTGGGGCTTAAATCTTTGTTAAAGTTGTAAGAAAGACTGTGAGCAAATGGAATAAACATAAGCCAAAACATATTAATTGCTGCATTTGTTTAAAATGCAGTTTTATGGTGGTCAGGAGAAGGAAATCATCATATCCTTGAGAAGATTGGCATAGCTCTGACCTCACAAGGAACTCTTTGTGAACTCCTAAAAGCAAAAAGAACTCAATGTGTCTAAAAATATAAAGTGTTGCCCTAGGTCCTATTTACTATGGATTAGAAAAGTGTAGGGGCACCGGGGTGTATCAGTTGGTTGAGCATCCAACTCTTGGTTTTGGCTCAGGTCATGATCTCGGGTTCTGGGATTGAGACCCAGGTCGGGCTCCATGCTCGGTGGGGAATCAGATTCTCTCTCTCCTTCTGCCCCTCCCCTGGCTCACATGCTCTCTCTCTCTTTCTCTTGCTAGAATGAATAAGTAAATCTTAAAGAAAAAAAACATTTATCTCAGAAAACTTTGCCTTTGTGAATAATTAGTATCTTCACCAATTTCTTTTAAATCATACTTAGACATTGTTTAATCTGTTTTGCTAGTTATTTTCTTCCAAGGTTTTACCATTTATGTTAATTAAAACCTATCTTTAAGTGACAAATCAGAAAAGCAAAGTGAGTGGTGAATTTTCTGAGTGTTTTTCATGCACAGGAAATGTCTGTTTTGCCTCATATAAGGAATGACAACTTGACTATAGGGTTCTTATGGCAGAAGATTTATTTGCACATCTTCCAAACTATACCATTGTTTTCTGGCTCTTAGAGCTGTAGAGGAGAAGTACGATACCAAACTGATTTGGGGGGTGACTGACAAAAATACATAATTGAGGGGCACCTGGGGCATCTACCTTTGGCTCAGGTCATGATCCCAGGGTCCTGGGATCGAATCCCATATCGGGCTCTCTGCTCGGCGGGGAGTCTGCTTCTCCCTCTCCCTCTGCTCCTCCCCACTGCTTGTGCTCTCTCTCTCACTCATTCTCTCTCTTAAATAAATAAAATCTTAAAAAAAATACATAATTGATATCTTCTTCCTGGTTATTTCATAGGATTCTGCCTTTATTCTTGCACACAAACATTTTAACCAAGTTATGTAGCGATGGATACCTTTTGATCAAGTTCTCTGTACACAAGATGCTATTGGAATCTACAGGGCTTTCCTCAGCCCCTCAACATTGTTTTCTATTAGTATTTCTACTATTTCTATGTTATATTTCTTTGCTTGTTGTTTCAATTCCATTTCTCTGGCCTCATTTTTATAAATGCCCATTGTTAAAGGATTGGGTCTCTGTTGACCTCTTGTACACATTTTAAAATCTTCATATTTTCCTCTGCATTCTGAGTGAGAATTCCACCCCCAGATCAGTTTTCTTGGCCTAGGGAAAATTTCAGTTCTATTATTGCATTTTTTTTTTGTTGTTGTTGTTGTTGTTCCATTATGCTCATTCCCTGAATAAGACTGTTTCTTATTCAGTCAAGTTGGTTTTCTTGGCAGTTTATGTTTTACCTCCCATTTTATAGGTCTGTCTTTTTTAGCTGTTTTGTGAGGATGAAGTAGATATTATTGAAAGTTAGCTCTTTTTCTTATAACTTTTTATTTTCAAAATATGGTTTTAGTATTCTCCGTGAGGGCTTTGTCATCCTCTCTATAGGTTACAAAACTGTTCAGTAGTCATGTTTTACTGTCAATTTTTTTTACTGTTTTTATTTAATAACCTAAAATGAGCAGTCTGTAGCAGACATGTGCTGTCTATATATTTGGTGGGTGGCTTCTCCTTAAATTTTATAATGCTCAAGCATTTTCAACTAGGACGATCCCATGAGACTGTAGACCAGCAGGCGGGTTGATGTTACGTAACACTGCTTGCGACCTGATCCAGGAGGCCGGGAGGAATGTGTTGAGGGTCAGAACTCTGGGAAATCCTAGAATATCTTCTTTGGTAAAATGGCACCTGAGGAACAGAAAATCACAGCCACCTTTCCTATAAACCTCCTCTCAATACCAATATGGATATGGGGGCTTTCTCCCTGGTGCTGATTCCCACAGCACCAAAAAAGATCCATATATCACAACCCAACTGATTGAAGGCTGTGAACCCACCCACTTTCCTTCTATAGCCACAGACTGACATCTAGGTTTGCAAGGGCATCAGTGCTTAGGGGGACTCCCGAGTGGATACCAGCTGCTGGCAGTCCATTGACCCATCTCCTACAAATCAGAAATGTCCGTGGGGTTCTGTGAGGGCTTCTCTGATTATGAGGCTGTGTTACTCTCTCCAGAAGAAGAATCACGACTCTCAAAGTCTCCCTTCGGTTTCTTTTCATACCTGTGTCATACACAGCAAATTCTTTGGTTTCTGCCACACCAGTCTCTGTTTGCATGGATGACCAGACTTTTCCTGAGTAACAAAAATTTTGATAATTTTACTGATAACCTTGCTGGGCACCCGGGGTGGCAGGAAAATTAGATACTCACCATCAAGTGCTCATTTAACCGGAAATACACCTACTGGTTTTAGTTACATCTTTGTCAACCAAAGTCTATTCTTTATCTTCGTTCCACAGAGAACAAGTCTATTCTTTCCTCTGCATGGTAATTCTGTCAGTAATGGAAGGCAGCTTTCGTGAATATCCACCCTGGGCCAGAGGCTCTCTCCTCTGAGTGAAGCCAACTTATGCTCTTCCTATGGTACAGACTCATGTTTTCTTACAGGGTCTTGCTCCAAAGTTTCCGTTTATTACTTAGGATGTTGCACACAAAAATGAATACACCTCTCCTGTTGTAACCTGATCAGCACTTAAGTAGGATGGTTGTTTCTTTCGATACATTGCCTCTACTTCCGTAATCAAAGGCAATGCTGTGTCAGCTTACTAAGTATCATATCACATAGTTAACACATATTGCTCTTTTTCACAATCGAAGCCGCTAGTCTTTTCCAAAGAGGCTTTGATTGAGCCACGGGTATCTCATCCAATAATTTCAGGCCTTTTACTTCTTTGGAGGAAAGTGTGGGACCTTCCATTTTTTTCCACTTTACTATGTGTTTTGGCCACCGTTCACTCAGAATCACATTCTTTCACTCGTTGTGTTCAAGATCCTTTCTGGGTTAGTTGAAGAAAATCTGTGGAACGTGCCTTCCATATCATCTTTCTGATCCCAGAAAAAAATGTGGAACCAAATGAGGCTTTGCAAGGGGGGCCATGACATATTTCTAGAAACATCTCCACCCTGCCACATTAATTCACTTAATTTCCCACTTCTGGGAATATGACCTAAGTCCAGGACCTACTGATGATCTCAGATTTTACCATTTTGATCACTGGAATACCAGGGAAGGCTTTGTATACTCAAAGAGGATTTTCAGAAGAGTTCTTAATTTTCTGTGGGTGAGGGGAAGTCGGTGGGTGGGTTGTTCTGTATGTGCATGTGCATGCTTGTGTGTGGGTGTGTGGGTGTGTACATAAAAGATTTAGGAGTTCCCAGATATCTTAAGAAGAAAATTCATTTCCTTTTAAATAAGAAGCATTGTGCAAAAGCTTCCATGACAGGAGTGAAGTCCCAGAATGTCGTCTTTGTGATCAGTGTCTGCAACGTCTCTGGGATTCGTCACAAACTGATTCAACTCAAAAGTTTTCTGGAAAAATTAAGCTCTCAAAGAAATCTTGGCAGTCCTCTACCTTTTCCTGGATTTCAGGGAGTGATTTTGATTTGTGATCTCTTAAGTCCGTAACAATTTGCTATTTCTAATTTATTGCTTCATTTGTGACTGCTGCTACGGCAAGGTAAATTTATTCTGATTTGCACAACCTAAGTCCTTCCTCTGACAGTGACTAATTATTACCTGAGTTAAAATAATGAAAGTGTCGGAAAGTGTCCGAATGCAATTTGTTAGGAAAACATGTGGCATGCTGTGTTACCCCAGTCCAGAAAAGCCTAAGTGATCAGAAACCATGGAGAATTAAGAAATGTTTTTTTCCCCTCAAAGGTTATAAATCAATGTAGAAAATTTTAGGAACTTCCACTGCAAAGAACTGAGTTTGGTGACATCAGGAGTGCTTGTGGGTTTTTAAATATCTTATATCTTAATAAAAATAACTCTTTAAGGGAACCCACCGGAGAATTACACAATAACAACATGAAAAGAGTAAAGAGAAACAACGTTTGCTGAATGCCTACTGTGTTCTTGATGTCACGGTCCTCGGCATTCATAGGCTTCATCTCATTTGATTTTTCACAACAATTCTTTATGGACTCATTTTAAATTTTCTTATTTTATTCCCCAGCTCACAGAGATTCAGAGCTTATGTAATTTTCCCAAGGACAAGCTGATAAGAATTAGAGCTGTATTTCAAACACTAATTTCTCTGACTCAAAGCTCATGCTCTTTCTGCCATACCAAGATCCCACGTAAGGTTGACTTTTTTTAACACATGCAGCAATTTAAAATATAAAATAACCCAGTGGATGTCCTATTTAAGAAACTAGATATATGGCACCCCATGCATATGTAATAGAACTGATCGTTAAAACAAGGAGTGATAAATGCAAACCCTAAATGAGCAAAAGAACTTAGTAGAGAAACAGGGGAGCCAAAGAATTCTTCATTTGTATTATTTCCAAAAGCAATGTCTGGCCCAAGCCTGGATTCTCAGATTCTTTCAGACATCCAGCCATTCTGTAACTCACTCCGTCTCCAAATACTGTTTTTCAATTTTAAAACTCTTTTTTACAGATTTATGACCCAAATATGTTAGGTATGTCAGGATTACTCCAGATAAAATATGTATAATTATAATAATAATGATGATAATGAAAAAAGTACATTTCTAAAACAGGCTTCATTTAAAATAATGTTCTAATTTTTCTATGCAGAGTAAATTTATAAAAAGCAATAACTAAATTTTGTCAATTTTAGACTACAATTTAATAAAGATATGTTTATGTCAGAGGCTCTGCTCTTTCATGTTAAAAATGCTGTTAAGTTATTAAGATGAACACTTAAATATTTCTCAAGTGAAGATATTTCTGCTTAATAAGGTCCTTAAAGATACCTGTATTATTAATTTAAGGAACTGCTAAAGTATATTCCATATTATGTGTTAAACAATATTAACCAAATATTAAATATATATTACATATGTATATGTATATTGATTTTCAGTTTATATATATATATAGTTTGTTTATATATATATACATATATATACACACACACATATATACATATAGTAGGCAGTGTTCATTTGGAAGAAGGATTTCTTAATTTGATTACATTAATTATGAATAATTAAAAAAAATCATGTTCACCCACAAGATACCAATAGATATTGTAGATGCAGCCGGGCAAAGCCTTAGCAGTATAACACATTGATGACATCTGGATATCACCACCTTCAAAAATTCGTAAAGGAGACCTCCTAGAAACACGGCTAATCAAAAATATTCTCTATGGCAAAATTGATCTTCAACCCACATATTCACTGATGCAGAATGGATAAACAATATATGGTATGTACATACAATGGAATATTATTCAGCCCTAAAAAGGAAGGAGATTCTAACACATACTACAACTTGGATGAACTTTGAGGCCATTAAGCTAAGTGAAACAAGCCAGACACAAAAAGACAAATACTATATGCTTCCACATAGATGAGGTACTTAGAAGCATCAAATGCATAGAGACAAAAAGTAGAATGGTGGTTTCCAGGGGATGGAAGGAGAGGGGAATGGGGAGCTATTATTTAAAAGGTAGCTTTCAGGTAGAGGAGATGGAACATTTCTTGAGCCGGAGGATGGTGATGGTTGCACAACAATGTGAATGTACTAAATGCCACTGAATTGTACACGTAAAAAGGGTTAAAATGGTAAATGACATTATGTACATTTAGCACAATAAAAAAGATAACTGATTTTCAGTTTAGGAAATGTATGGTCTTATAAAGGATTTCCTAAAATATATATTTTTTGGAAGGGACAAGTTAGGATAGGGACAAAGCAAGGAAAACTTTCAAAGTGAGGCAAGGTATTTTTTTTTTTTAAAGTTGTATCTTTGAAGAAGTAATATATGCAAATGATAATGCAAATTTTTCCACAGGGTTCATTGTAAAACTTAGTCTCCCTTCCTAATTCTCTAGTCACTGGAGGCAGATATTATTATCAGTTTTTGGTAGAGTCTTCCAAAAGAGTCTCACATAAATATATAAGCATCTATGCAAGCTTTTCTTTTTGTTTTTTCTTAACTCAGACGCTAGGGCTCCTTACTTTCTTCAGATAAGAAATCTTGAAAATCCTCCATTTATAATACTGCCTCATTCTTTTTAATTGCCACAGTGGCATTTCATTGTATGAATGCACATAATTGATCTAAAAATCTCCTATGGATGCATATTAAGATTTATTTCCAACATTTTACAATCCTAAATGATTCTTCAGTGAATACCATTATATGAATACCATTTCCCATTTCCTATTGCAGGAAAATGAACGTATTTGAGCAAGTTTTGCAATGAAGAATTGTGGCGTCTTGGATAAAATATCATGTGGTACAGCTAGATCAATCTGGAAAGATGGATGATGGATCGTGCCTCTTTCATCAGAAGATAGAAACTCAGAGTACTAACTGAGCAATGATAGAGACTAAACTGTGGTATAAAGCAAATAAAAGAACACACAGATTTACTCAAACTTTCTAGAAGGAAAACTTGCTAGGACTTAATGACAAAAGCATAGGAAAAGATAGTTTAGAATTTCAGGATTTAAGGACTTGAAGGTTTCTAGACTGAGAGTCTGGGAAAATCAGTTCAGTTGTGCATTTTTTGAGTAGTTATCCAGGTGTCTGGCATTGTGCTCTTTGTGAGACTGGGCAGAGGAATACCATAAGCTCTCTGAAACAAGTCACCATCAGCTTTTTGAAACTTCTTTAGAATCATTATGGCAGGCACACAGGGTCTAGAAAAAGTGTAAGTCTGGGAGAATAATAACTTCCCCTTACAACTAATGCAAGGTCTATGCACAGGATCTCACACACAGTTGGCTCTTGACAATTACTTATGGACTAACTGACCTTTGGTACAGCAGGAGATAATGAACTCAGAATAGTCTCCTTTTACATCAACAACATAGAGTCCTTTTCTTGGATTTCTGAAAATGGCCACCATCTATGTTTTGACAAATGTGTTTTGGTTCAGAGTAAATGAATCACCCAAAGACTTGCTGAATGAATGACAGAAGGGATGAAATGAGGAGATCAATTGAGAATATTGACCATGGGAGTACAAAAACTGCTAGCCTAGAGATGATATCCTCATAAACAAGAAGGATTTTTTTCATGAAACGAAATCAGAGGGTATATTCCCAGGAGAGCAAGAGGACAACATGAGGATCTAGTGGGAAGAATATGAACTTTAGGGACAAACATACATAGGTTAAGTCTTACAGCACAGAAACAAGACTGATTTCCAGCAAGTTCCTTCATATTCTAAGCCTCAGTTTCCTTGCTTGTAAAATACATAAAATAAGACTTATTTTGTGTATGAATTAAACAAAAAGGTATTTTTAGATACATAAAGTGCTGAGCAAAATCAGGCATAGGGTGTATATTCAGCTAATGCAACTTCCTGTACCCTTCCTCTCTTGTCGTTCCAAGTACTATTTCTAAGATAAAATAATCACATTTGGAAATTAATGGAAGACTGACGATCCAAGGTTTGGGGCAGTATCATGAAGTTAAGAGCACACAGGAATGAAGCTTGACTGCATGGATCCTATCTGAGCCTTGCTCCTTAACCATGTAACTGCTATCACCACCTTCTTTCCTTTCTCTGACTCCCAGTACCATGGAGATAAGCAAGGTCCCAATTCACACAGTCACATGGTTGAAGGAAATCATGCATGTGCAGCAATTTTCCCCATGTAAGCACTCAGAAAATTATAGTTGATGATAGATTTTATTGGCATGAGAGGGAAGCCGCTCTTATCCACTTGTTATAAGTAAACTGAGTTGTTATTCTTCATTTAATTACCTGAAAAACTGCAAAGAACTCTACAAATGAGTGGCCATTTAATTATTATCTACAGGTATGTCTAAAGCGAATGCAAATCATAGGCTCATAGACTTGCGGAATGTTACCATGGGGAGGGACCACCTCAGACTTCGGGAATATTATCACATCCTTTCTTTTTGAGTGGCTTGGCACATAGAGACTAAGTGGACAGTTCTGTTATATTTAATGTATTCGAGCATGCTATGCAAAATCTGCTTTTACACTATAACACCTGCTGAATATTTCCTCTGAGAACAGGTCTTACTATTAGATTATATGATATAAGATGAGGCCCGTCAGTAAGGGACTTTTCTTCCAACCCAGCTTGCCAATGGAAGTAACTGTTTTAAATTACTCCAAGACCTTCTTTTGGAGGCTAGGAAAAATATGCCCATGAATCATAAAATTGACAAGCCCTGGGGCTGAGTGGGCCTGGTCTAGGAGATGCAAAGAACAAAGGTAAAGGTGCACCACAGGTATGCAGAGACAGGGAGAATTAATGTCAACAGAAGAAATAGCAATCAGATGAGGTGGGAGAGGCGCACAACAAACAAACAACCACCACCAAGACAAACAACCTGATCTGGAGAGAATAACACCCTTTACTAACATCTTAGGAGAAACAAAACAAAACAAAACAAAACAATGACTGTATTGCATAATTGAGGTCTAATTAGGCCAGAGAATACTCATTCTTACTACTATTGCTTTTTTGTATTTGTCAGTTTAATCCACTTTCAGTCACAAAGCATTTCTCCTTTTTCCTTAATCTCTTACCGTCACCAGTAACAGCTCACCTGTTTCAAAAATATCTTGACCCGAATAAGAAAAGCCCCTTTTGGATTAATTACTCCTCTTGGGGAAAGTGAAGGTACTTCCCTTAATTCAAAGTTAAACTTGTAGACTAAAAGAGAAAAAACAAAAAAACAAAAAAAAAACCCCAAAACCCAAAACTCACAGCTCTCCCTTGCTGGTCAAACAGCCTAACAGGAAAGGGAAAAAAGGTTGCATTTAAATATCTGTTTTGCCTATAAAGATTCTTCATATCTCACAAAACCAAAATCTTCTGTAAGATTGACATTTCAGAAGAGGAGGCAAGGCACACAGGTGAACTCAGATCAAAATGGATTTTGCCAACCTTCCATTTTAAAGGTCAAGGTTGTTGCAGACTTGTGTTGTGCTTTTAGTCTCAAGCTCCCGCCTTCATTTCCAGCATTGGGGGAAGTGCCCATGAACAAAAGGAAGCAAGTTCTTGAATTCTTCCTTTGCTCACCCTGGGACTACCAATACCTGCAGAGGACGCCTGCATGAGGACAACAAAGTGACTTCCTGTCATGTGTGCTATTCTTCTCAAGGTGGAGGAAGGATGTTTGATTTCTGAATTTATGACTCTTGGACCACTCTGGAAAAAATGACGTGAGATAACCTTGTCCTCCAGCCTACATTGCTTCAGCCCATTGGGGTCAATTGTTTTGAATGTTTCCGCCCTCCTCTTCTGGGAGGATGAGACTTACACCTACCTGCTTTCATCTGTCAGACCACTCACTCGCTCTGCAGTCTGTTCTTGGAGATCTTTAAAGATCAGTCAAACAGTGAAGTATTCTCTTGTGACCTGAGATACCCCTTGGCCAACTTAATCTCATGTGCATATGAACAGACTCTAAGCACATCCACTTGAGGGTAGTTTTAAAATTTGGCCTCATTGTTTTATAAATGCTCTCTCTACACTGGCATATAATAGGAGTTTTACTGTTATGATGTTGTAAATAGTAATAGAAAAAGATCATATATTATAGTGATATATTTTGTGGTATTTTGAGATATATGTGTAATGTAGGGAAGGAAAAGGTTTTCCTCAGCCTTCTTAGGGTCCACAGGTGGGTCTAAAAATTAAATTGACAGAGACAGATGAACAGAAGAGCATACACATTTATTTAATATAAATTGTATGCAAAATGAGTGCCTTCCTTCGGAAATAGAGACTCAAAGAAATGGTTAAACTTGAGTATTTTTTATGCTAGATTTGATGAAGAGTGGACAGTCATGGAAAAACAGGGTAGGCCAGAGAGCACGAGGTAAAAGTGTAGTAAACTGGCTGAAACTAAACAAGGCGTGTCCAGATTCTTCTTGGTGTCCCTTTATCCTCAAAGATAAGGATGTTCCTTTCCTCTGGTATAAGGAGGACACCTCCCACTTGACTCACTTGAGGATTCTATGACCCTGTTTCAGGGAAGAAGGGAAAGGGGAAGGTCAGAATGACTTCTGTTTTCTCCAACTCCTTCAGCTTAAAGTATTCAATATGCCAAGGTGCCAAACGTTGGGGTCGCATGTTCTGTACCTCATCTTTAATATTTCAAAATATCACAAAATTACATTACACCAGATTTTGTGCTATATTACAAACATACAGCATACCACGTTCCACACCATGCATGCTTATTCCACACACGGCCACACACAAAGAGAAAAAGATTCTGTGTGTTTCGAACTCAAGTAAGATATAAGCTAGTGGAATGTTAGTGCTAACAAGGCCCCCAGAAATGATCAATAACAACCCCCTATTTTACAGATGACTTAACAGGGCTCTAGAGATCTCAGAAAGGCAGTCCAGTGGCAGCCAATTGGTTAACGGCCAAGCAGGGAACAGAACAGGGTCCTCCTGGGTCCCAGCCCAGCCGGCCCTCAGCTCTTGATTTTCAGCCACCGCTCTATTCTCTGCAGATTTGAGACGCTCAGGAAATGTCTTCAACACCATCGAATTGCACAAAACAAGCGTGTGCAACTGAACCACTTAGGTTCCTAATATTTGACATTTAACACCTCATACTGAGGACTATCTTTGACCCATCAGTGCTACATCTGAACCTGAAAGAAAAATGTTTATGTTTGTTATTAGACATATACATGCCTGTCTCCCTTCCCGGCTCTTGGAGACATATGTCTCTATTGTCAGCTCTGTTTCCTGTGTTTAACCCATGCTCTGTCTCTTCTGATTGCCCCTAATGGAGCTTGACAGTTGTAGAGTTAATCTAAGCCCTGGTCTCCAGGTTTTACCTCAGGAAACAATCGGTCTCCAGAGTGTTCCAGCTTCTTGCAAGCCTATATTCCCCCTGGGTCCTTTCTCAGCCCAGCTGGGGAGTCTTTCCCATTGTCTGCCAAATGGACACCAATTAAGTCAACTGTTCCCCAATTAGAATTTTGCAGAGTTCCTCTTGTTCTCTGGTACTCCGGCTCTCAAGCAAGGGTCTGTTTTTGGAATTAGTTACAGAAGGAGAAAAATAAATAAATAAATGGCAGCCCTTTCCTGTAACCCAATCCTCCTGGGCTTTTCCTGTCAGCCACTCACACAACTTGATCCTGGGATATATGGCAACTGCTTGGTAGCACGAAGGTTTATCATCTGTATAATCCTTCCACCAGGCTGTTCTCAGGACAGGGCCCAAAGCTGAGGGCCTCTGCTCACCCAGGAGGGGCACTCGAGGAGCTGGAAAGAGGCGGGAAAACTCCTCTTTGTACCAAAAAAAAAAAACAAAAAAACCAAAACCCGTGGGTTAGCTTTGAAGAGATGAAAGCCCGGTGTTTTGCTTTCTGGAGGAAATGCCCCTCCATTTGGACAGCCGACTTTAAGGCAGATGTGTTCTTGTGATGAAGGATTTTGCAGAGCGCGGCATTTCCAGGCAACGTTTAAGATGTCAATCAGTGGTGTTTGAAATCACTCAGGCTGTCACAGCTGGGTGACACTGGGGCTGAGTCGGGGAGTCTTTAGAGAATGGGGACGTTGTTGACATCAGAATGCACTTGTTTGTGAAACACAGTCAATCACAAATAATATCTTTCTCAAAGAATCTGATTTACTGTCATATATTTTTAAGCATTTATGAGGCGTGTTCATTTGATATGCTCGCAAAGAACAAAGAAAGGCATGTGGCTTAGAGCCACACTTCTCAGACTGGAACGTGTGTGCAAGGCTACCTGGGATCTTATTAAAATGCAGATTCTGATTTGGGAGACCTGGAGAGAGCCGGAGACCCTGCACTTTTTGTGAGTTTCCAGGTGACGCTGAGGCTTCCCTATCCTTCACCTCGGTCTGAGTAACAAGAGTTTAGATTGATAAGTGAACTGATAGGTAATAAATCGATAGGTAATTAAGTTAATAGGTAAAAGATACATCATTCTTATTGGATTGGGTCCACGATGGCAAAATAAAAGTAAGACTTGAATGATGGGTTCAGATATGTCAGCTAAAACATCTTGTCAATCCATGGTTAATTTTTCTTTCAGCAATATCAAACCATCTATGCGCTTGTTCGTTCATTCATTTGTTCATTCATTTGACATTGTGTGTGTGGCATTCAGTTATGTGCTCAGATACCAAAGAAACAGACTCTATAGGTCCCTGACCTCCAGATAAAACATAAAGAAATGGAAGTTCAGGATCTAGAGATGTATCAGTTGCCACATAAACAACAATTCCTAAACAGTAGGGGTTTAAAACATCCACAGGTTAGTGGGAATAGCTACACGGTGGTTCCAGTTTCCCCAGGGCGCAAAGGTGACTCTGTCTGGCCTTGTCCACTTTAGACTCAGAGTGGGCAATGCTGCAGTCTGCTGGGTGACACCAGGGACAGCCCAGCAGCGATCTGGGGAGGCAAGAGACTGCACAAGGCCACGAATAATGGAAAGCAGGGCCATTGAGGGGATCAGCGGAGATGCGCGGCCACCATGTAAAATGGCCCAAATGAAGAAAACACAATTAAAGCTGGCAGAGGATCAGGGAAGAACAGAATCCATGTGAGCCACGTTTTCAGGAGAAGGCTTCCGCTGTAAATGGCAAACGAGTCATTTACGATAATTACATATTTATTACTTTGATTATGGAAGTTAAATAAATGTTTACTGAAATAAATTAGAAAATAATGAAAAGCAAAAAAATCTATAATCAAATTAATAAATGGATAACTATTTTCAATGGTTCTTTATCTTGATAAAAGCAACATCACATCAAAGAGTAAGATCTGAAACAAAAAAGCTAAAGGTCATACAGGAAATTATATGTTAGGGGGAAAAGGGCCCTCTTAAAAGCATAAGATGACAATATATCAATGATCTAGGTAGGTTTTAAATAATGTGCTTCGCGCTTACTGCGGGCTGCAAAAGGAATTCCTCAGCTTGTCACAAATCACCCACAATCCCACCAGACTTCACTCAACAGTCAGATACAATAATGCGACAGTTCCTACCTCCACGCATTTTTCAGCTATATGCCACGGCCTAAAAGAAAAGTACCAACTATGAGCAAAACGAGGCTGACTCAATTTTCACTGAATTATATTTGTTTGGAAAGTGATCAATAAACCTCCTGTAGAAGGAAAATGGGCATCTACATTTGAAAGGGAGAATGACTTTCCTGAGAAGCCATTTCTGTCTCTCTGTGCTTTCTTGTTGCAGAAAAAGAAAAGAAGTGAAGTATCTCAAGTTTGTGAGAGTCAAACACCAGTCCTTTCATTGAGCTTCGAATGTTAAGAAATGATGATGTCACCGTGCGATCTACACATAGTTGTTCATGTTCTCCTTCCTTTATGGTCGATGAATTTCTCAGCTTTTGCCTTGCTTCTTTGGCTCCTGCTGTCGCTGTCATCAGGTATATAAGGTATATATATCTATAGATATCTCTCTATATATCTTATAAGATATATAAGGCTATATCCTGGACAGTTTTCCAGGCTTGATGTCCCTCGCTATTCTTCTCTCTGGTTGTTGTCCTAAAAAAGTAACGGCATAGCATTATTAAAATATCATTATTTTCTATGGGGAAAAGTAAGAGAATGCTTTTATTTAATTTTCCACTAATGAGGTCACCTGGAGAGGTGCCCAGAGGACCCGCAACTCCTGTTTTCAGATGGTGGGAAAACATCCAGATCTTGGTGGGACCCAGCATCAAACTTTTGGGGCTGTGTTGAAACAACCCTGTCATTTTTCTCTAGGGACTTACTCCTACTGTCTTAACTGACATCATCAGCAGAGGTGTAGAAATCAAGCCAGAGGGATACAGAAAGAATATTTCTCTCCTGAACCAAAGCAGGCCAGCCTGAAGCATTTACAAGAAAGTTTGTTTTCAGGAAATTTGCAGCCCAATTACACTCTCCCCAGAGACATGAATAGTTCAGATAGCATTCAGATAAGCATCCACAATTTTGGGAACTTCATAAAAAAACAGAACCAGCAACTTTTTGAGGCTTGGCCTTCCCTGGTTAAAATAGCTCTTGGAGGGAGAGGCAGCCTCGCCTGGTGGTCTCAGGATAGAGGTTAGAATCAGGAGATTCGAAGTGTTTTGACTCCAGCTTCCTTTCTCACTTGATGGGTGGCCTGAGGAGTAAAGTGGAGGCCGACCTCTGGAATTGATACAAAGGGACAAAAATGATCCATCTCACTTCCTTTTTGAAATGATTAATTGGTCTAATGAATGGGGCTAAAGCAGTAATTACTGTCCAGCCTGAAGAGTAGAGGTGGGATTTATGGGCAAGTCATTTGAGGTGTGTCCAGGTCCTCTTGAGCAGAATCCTTCTTGCTTCATTTACCAGTACAGTTACCTAAGACTGTGAAAGCAGTGAGAGATCTTCATGGCCTCTGGTCATGGCACTTATGCTTTGGAAGGTAATTTTAGACAGATTGACGTGGCAACCAAACATTAGTTGATGTAATTAATTAATCTTTGTGGATTTTAAAGAATACCATAAAGAAGGCATAGCATGTATATCAGACCAGGTTTGATGAGGTAGAGAGTCCTACTTTGGATTGGAAGAATGAGGCATATCTACTTCCGGGGGATACTATGGAGACAGAATACAATTTGAGGGCAAAACACATTTATTGAGCTCTTCTTCTACAAAAGTTATCTATAGATAACTTTTGGTGATTTAGGCTGCAAGGGATAAAAGTCCAATCAACCTAATATGAAGAGTAAGTGGAATGTATTGCCTTGTGCAAATAGAAAGTCCCGGGGTATGGGGAGGAGAGGTTTGATCCCAAGCTCACCTCCATTTCTCAGAGAATCTCTGTACTGTGCCTCCTCTGCCCATTGGCTTGGCCCATAGGCCCTTAGCTCCACTAATGGAAAAATGGCTGCAGAGTTTCGGAATTCACATCCAGGCACGGAACCATCCAGAAAAAGTGGAATCTTTGCCCTATTCCTATGTGATGTCTTAGGCTTCCTTGTAACTGAATCAATATCTCAGCCCTGAACCCATAAGGGTGTCAAGGTAGACAAGATTAGGCTGATTGTCTTGGGCTAATTCAGACTAGAATGGGGCTGAATCTTGAGTCAGTCCCACCAAACTGATGGCTACTACCAGTTAGGAAGAGGTACAATGGATGCAATGGGAGCCAATAGTGTCCTTTACAGTAGGAATGATCACTGCCTTCTAAAGGTAAATAAATAGTGCTGTGGTTAAATGATTCATTCCAGATCACATAGTCTTTGCTGAAGCCAATATTTTAATCCACACCAAGGGTGGAATGATACAAAGACATCTCCATGACAAAGTGACTTTTCAAAATGCAAATCTGATCATATTATTCCCATCATCAATATCCAACAACAGATCCCATAACCTTCAGGAGAGAACCTAAATGCCTTGGCTTGACTTTCAAGTAGCTTTGCCTGGTTTCTGCATTTCATCCCAAACTTACTTCATATTAAACCATTTGACATTCCCTATGTATTTTTTAAATTCTACTTCCATGCTTACTCCTCTGACAAACCAGTATTACTTTAATGTGGCACTGGATCAATTTTCAAATGGTGTGGCAATTATCCGTTTGTCCATAGTATAAAAACAGGATTAAATGCAAGGTCTTTAGAGTCAGCCAGGCTAGCGTGTGAACTGTTAACTCCCAAGCAACACAAAGGACTTGCCCAAACATTGTGTTTAGAAACCTGATGACACTTCAGCCTGGCTTCCACCTGCACTAGGCCATGCCCTTAAGGGTGACCCTAAACCCCATACTGAATCTTTGCTCATGAAAACACTATGCTTCCAAACCACAGAGCGTACATTGTCCCTACCCACTTTGGCAACCCATTTTCAGGAAGTCTCTATTTACCCCCCCCTTCTGTAATTTTCCATTTCCCTATTGCCCACCTCACCCCTTTTTTGTACCCCCTTTATCAATTCCCCATAATCCCTTTTAGTTCCCTGTCTGTTCTGCCTTTAAAAAATTATCTTTGTCCAACTTGAACTTGAGTTCTGTTTCTACTGGACTCTCTCTCCCTTCTTGCAGCAGTCCAAACAAAATCTGTCTTGCCACCTTTACCAGGTGTCCAGGAAACTTTCTTTTTAACAATGGTAGACTCCCAGGTCTGCTACTTAATAGTTAAGTGGTCCTTAGCAAATTCGCTTTCCTAAGCCTTCATTTTGTCCACTCATAAAATGAGAATAATGATGCTCACCTCACAAAGATATGTACATTTAGTTCAAACACTGGCACTTAGTAAACCCATAATAAACAGTGGTGATTATTTCCATGTCCTAGGAGATCCCAAGTCTAAAGGTCAGGGCTGTGTTTTCATTGACCTTGTCTCTCAACTGCTGCGTTCCAAGCCTGCCAAGGCATCTGGAGTGTCTTCACTGCTCTCTGTAAGCTTTATGTGTCCAAACCATACCTCAAGTTTTCTCCCAAATGTTCTCAAGTCTTGAGTTCTTGCTTGTTCATCTGCCTTTCTCAGGCCTTCCTTTCAATTCTATGGTGGCTAGGTGGTGCCCTCAAATTTCACTGGAGAAGCTCCAGATATAATGAAGTCTTCTCCCCGGGGTACTTTGATGACCTGACAAGGTTCCATAAAGGTTTCATACCCTTTTCATTTTTAAGATTTATTTATTTATTTTAGAAAGAGAGTGAGTGGGGAAGAGACAGAATGAGAAGGAGAGAGAGAGAGAGAGAATTTCAAGCAGACTCTGTGCCAAGCACTAAGCCTGATGCACAGCTTGATCGATGACCCCAAAATCATGACCTGAGCTGAAACGAAGAGTCGGTCACTTAACCAACTGAGCCACCCCCAGGCGCCCGTTATGCCTTATGTTTGACCTTTGTCTTGGAAGTTTTTTAATCAACCTAACTGTATACTTGGCATTCATCCCACAAAGCCTTGTTAACCTTATTTCTAGAAGCCCTCCTATTGTCTAGCCTCACAATGCCCGGAATATTTACAATCAACCTGTTTCTTTTCATCTCTGCCTGCAGACTGACAACTTTCTTCCTTGAGCTCATCTCATTCTTTTAATATCTTACCAAACTCAATTAATGGCCACCACATATCCCATTTTCCAGCTTTTTCTCTTTGTTCAGTAGAGGGAGTCCATCTTCCAAATGAACCCACGCAGCAGTTGTCTCGTGTAGTTTATCTTTGCGTGGTGAACATCTCCATGTCTCCAGCCTACAGTACTCGTTTCCTCCCCTCTACAGCCCCACTGCTAAGCCAAAGGCATGTATTCTGCACTTTGGTTATGATAAAGCCTCACCAATTCCTACACTGACCCAGATAAGAAAGACTACTTTGTGGTAATAAACCCCAAATTTCGGTGGCTTGTCACACAAAAGATGATTTCTTGTTTCCTCAAAATCCTCAGCTCGTGCTCTTTCCATCTGGTAATTTCTGAGATTCACCTCTTTCTGGGTCTCTGTGGTAGGAGAAAGAACATAAAGAATTCATGTCCTCACTTAGAAACCTTGAATTAGAAGTGACACTGGTCATGTTTCCTGACAAACTATTGGCCAGAATTTAGTGGCCCTCAACATGAAGAGAGTCTGAGGAAATATAGGGAGCAAATGGATTATCCATAGTGAGCATTTCTGCATTGCCCCTTCTCCCTCTCTATCTTCTTCCCATTCCCCCAGATTTTGAGTTGAGAGAGCATTCTATCTCTTTATATTCCTTTGTCTTTGGACGGTCAGAAGAACAAGCAGGCACCAGGGGTAAACATCCCACGGAGGGAAAAATGGTCTTCAAGTTTCCAACGTGGCAGGGACGAATAGCAGGAGAGCTATTATTAGAGTAGAACATCAGTACATTTAACTGAAATGGGTTATTACTGTAAAGTAGAGTCTACATCCCTAAGGAGGTATTTTGGGGGAGGAGGGGAGATTGTGTGTGGTTTTGTTTATTGTGCTTTTGCTTTTGAATAGTAATACCTGCTTCAGCCCAATCCTGGAAATTCCAATTTACCAGTCTGAGGTGAGGCCAGGATTCCAACAGTTCTCTGGGTAGTTTGGATGATCATTGGCCAAGTTGAGAGACCACTGGACACAAGTCAAGCAGGAAAGTGGAAAGTTCCAGTAGGGGCCCAGGATAAGGGGTGAGAGAATGGAATGCTGGCAGGGCCCTAAACTGATTAAACAAATGAGAAATAAACATTTTCATTTTCTGTGCGAACTCCCTCTCATATATAAGTGCTTTACACGCACAATCACCTACAACCTTCTTGGCCACCTACGAAGTAGGTACAATTAATCTGTTAAGATACTAAGCTGCCTTTCTGTAGAGAGTATGAGGACCACATTGGACTAGTGGCTCACTTAGACAATAAAATACAGGATATCCAGTTAAATTTGAATTTTGGATTTAAAAAAATGACATTCTAGTATAAGTATATCCCAAATATTACATGGGACATATTTACATTAAAAAGGTTTTTCATTTGTTTACCTGAAATCCAAATTTAACTAGGTGTCTTGTATTTGTATTGGCTACATCTGGGACTCTAACTACAGGGAAGTATTTTTCTGGGTGCCAAGCACTGAGCTGAGCCCTGTATACAGTTTCCTACATTTAGATCATACAACAAGCAGCAAGCCACAGAGAAGGACATCTATGGATCAATTTATAGAGCTCTTTACCAGCTAGTTTGATCTTCCACCCAGTATGCTGACTGCCAACATCACTTCTGGCATTGGAACATTCTATCATATTTCAGCAGATTTTCTACATAATTAGCCTTCAACTATGCTGGGGAGACTCTCCAATGATGAGCTATAGGCATGACTATTAAAAAGAATCACTAAAAACAAGTAGAAGCCGTTTGAAGGAAAGAAAAAGCTTTGAACTTAAACACACATAGATTCAAGTTCAGGGTTTACCACTGGCTGTCTTTAGGAGCCTCGTTTTCAACATCTGTTAATTAACATTGTCTTTGAAGGTGTTCTAACAGATTAAATTTGGAAGTCTGTCAGCTCAGCCTAGTGCAACATGTGCTGAGTGCTCATCAAGTGTCTGCTTTCTACTCTCTCTTCCCATTATTTTTATTTATTTATTTATTTTTAGAGAGGAGGTGGGGGGGCAGAGGGAGGGGGAGAGAGAGAATCCTAAGCAGGCTCCATGCCCAGCACAGAGCCTGAAAGGGCGGGTAGGGTTCGATCTCACGGTGCTGAGATCATGACCTGAGCTGAAATCAAGAGTCAGGTGCTTAACCGACTGAACCACTCAGGCGATCACTTTCCATTCTCTAATAAGATGTTACAAGTATAAAGATGTTAAATTCCTCACATAGGGCACCTGGGTGGCTCAGATGGTTAAGCGTCTGCCTTCGGCTCAGGTCATGATCCCAGGGTCCTGGGATCGAGTCCCGCATCGGGCTCCCTGCTCCTTGGGAGCCTGTTTCTCCCTCTGCCTCTCTCTCTCTCTCTGTCTCTCATGAATAAATAAATAAAATCTTTAAAAATAAAAAAAATTAAAAAAATAATAAATAAATAAATAAATTTTCACATAAGCCAACGTCTCCAGAGAAAAACCATTTACAGTGTTCCCTATAATGAGGCACGCATCAATAACCAGAAATTGGGAGATCTGATCAGGACTAGCCCAACTGGGCAGAGATTTCAACAGTAGGAGGTGATGAGGCTGGTTACCAGAGCAGGCTCCCCTTTCAATTGGTATAACCTGTTGTGTCCATGGGAATTTTTCTGTGGGTGGAAAAAGCAAGAGAGCCAGAGGATAGAATTTTTATCCAGGTGTCTGAAGGAGAATAGACACAAAAAAATGTAGCCTGAAGCCTTGTTTCAAAGAAATACTGAAATTCAGGCTACATGCTTATGAGATCTGAAAAATGGGTGTGCCAGATTCTGGACAAACTGGCTAGTGAGTGGCTGCAGGATTTCCCCTTTGTGTGCTATTTACAGAATCTATTGCTGTAGCAAAGGATGTCTTGGTGGTGAAATTTACATGAAAATGACAAATAGTCCTAGTGATGCCCAACCAAAACCTCTGGTGGAGCCACCATTCTAGGACAGCTATACCATGCAAGCAGGAAGAAAATCAGCTCTGGTTACCCTGGAGTTTGTTTATCCAGAGCCGGTCCATATGGTATACCCCCCCTTCTGTAGGGCCATTCTCGTTTTCTAAGACTAGGAGCTGTGCTGCGCACATATCAGCTTATGCCCTCTTTTATCTAAGGGCAGCATGAAGGAAATGAATCTGAACTTCAGTTTACCTCTCCTCTGCAGCAGGTTCAAAGGCTAAATTCCATTTTTCTACCTTAGGCAGGCTTTGTAGTATCCCCAGCATAATATGAAATTTGCTTGTGAAATAAAGACAAACACGGGCTTGACAGAAATGGCATAAATAATCAATCCTTCGTATATTTATATAGAAGCCAGGTGCAGCTCATGGATGATTGCTGCATACTTTATTTCTTTGCTTTTCCAAGAAATTCTGATAGATGGACTGGGGCAGTCTGACATCATGGGGGAATGTCCCTCCCATATTTCTTGAAAAATAATCAAGCCTAAATCAGGTCTGGTTAACGTGGAGGGAAAACAGAATGGAAATCTAAGAAGCGTCATCTTCGGAGTAAGTACAATTGGCATTTCATAATCCTCATTCGATCAGTTTCTCAAACTTCATAACATGTGCATATTGCATTACAGTTTCATGATGAAAAATCTCTCGTACAAGGAATTGGAAACATTTTATGGGATGAACTTATTGGTGAGGTTTCCAGCCTCAGTATGCAATCCCCAGACACCAAAATAACTTGGGACCTATTCAAATATTCTCAGCAACACATGAAAAATGCCAAGTTCCGCAGAGAACGGTGTGCGTTACATGTTTGTTGAATACACATCTTCACAGCAATATGGTATTCCACTTATTAATTCTGTTTGCCACAGATGGCTTCATTATGTGTATTTAATTTTAGTGCTTAAGTAAACATACACTAAGGGTGTGTAAGAAAAACTCAAGATCTCCTTAAACAAAAAGCAAAGACTGGGTGATGGTGTAGAGGAGCTCGCTGGGAGCCAATCCCTATTCTAAAGCGGTTTTGGGGAAATCTCTTCAAAGGCTTGGCGATTGTGTGTCTCCTTATTTGTGATGAGGTGGAGAGTTGGGTGGGGGGGGGGCATAAGATACTAATCAATGAGGCCGTAATTTGCAACAACAGTTACAGTGATCTTATTTTTCGCACAATAATTGCCACATGTGGACTGTGCAGATGTCCAAACACATGGGAGCACTTCTCTTTCCCTAAGACAAATGAAGATTTTCACTTTGTTTGGTAAACTTGTCAAGATTTATCACTTAGTCATGTGCCATACATTAGGGTGTTTATAAAATTTGGCTTCCTGCACTCTGGTTATGTAGTTTTATGATTTCAACAACATGGCAGTGATGAAACCAATGTTTTCTGGATTCAGATTTATCTCCAGTCTCAGAGTGGACTGTGGGCAGCACTTGAGTGGTTAAAAACAGGAGAGCAAGAAATCGCTGTCTGAGCACGCAACAGCCACAAGACATTCCCCTGCTCCTGTCCCCTGCCTCCAGGAAAACAATGATCGGGTAGAATAATCTTGTGCAATCCACTTTGACTGGAAGAGGTTGTGATAGTCAAGTCTTCCAGCTTTTCATTGCAAAGTGAGCCAAAATGTAACTTCGGAGTGAGACAGAATTGAATGGAATATTGAACTTCTTCGTGTGAGAGGCACAGGTGAAAGTCAGAGACGTTTCTGAGGAGACAATGAAAACAGGTCAAAGACAAGCCCAGGAATAGTATACCTGTTAAATCTATGGACAAAATACAACATTTCAGAAAGACACAAATCTTGTGTCTATTTCAAAGGCATGTCAGTACTCACCTCGCAGAACAGAACCCCTACTGTTTGGGCTAGAAACCAAGCTAATCTGAGTTCCCATGACTTCTCCAAAACATGTTCAACCCACAAAAACTGTGCTTTTTAGAAGCACATTTAAAAGGACATTAAAACGCAATCATTGGTTATAGAGATGTTGGTTTATAGTTTAGGCTTAACATTTAGGAAGCTCAAACCAGCCAGAGTAGGAGCAGGCTTTCTGCTTTCAGCTGCACAGGGAAGCACAACGATAATGGAAAAGAGAATATTCTGGAAAGCTCTCTGGATCTGAGAAAGTTTCCCTCCCTGGATCATCCTAGAAGTGTTTAATTTCATAGACATTTGATAGATTTTTCTTTTAACTTAAGGAAAGGGAGAAAAGTTTTGCAGAATGGGGGAAAGAATACTGTACTATATTGTTGTATAATAATTTTGAGTCTGAACATTTTTTTTTTCCTCAACCAGGCTAACATCCACAAAGGCAGAAGAATCTTTTTATCTTATACCTCCTTACCATAGTGCAAGGCATAGGGTTGATATTCTTTGATTATTTATTGGTGGAATAAATATATGGATTTTGTTAAGCACTATAGTCCCATTATTTAACATAGTACCTGGAATAAAGTAGGAATTCAGTATGCCTGTTGGATGGATGAATGGCTGATAGTCCTCAGGCCAGGGCAGAAGTGTCATGGTGCATTGGAAACCCAGATGATGGATGCACATGAACAGTTGTGAGCATGCCTGAAGAAACATCTAGGTTCTCGCCCAAAAGGCACTCTGTTACTGAGACCAGAATTTCCTTGAGAAGACACAGTATATATCATATGGTAACTCACTGACTGTACTTGGTGCCAGTTAAAGGCAATGGTTCAGTCCTGGACACTTGGTTTACTTTAAAGCATCAGATACAAAGTCTAAGAGGGCTCAGTGTTAATGTCAAATACTAAGTATTTGTGGCAGCTGAGGAGGATCACTCTCAACGATCTGGTTTTACCCTGCCAGTATCTTTCCTGCCTAGATAATAATTACCTGAGAAATGTGGCCCAAGGGAATGGGTACCTTGGTAAGTTTCTCCATAACTTCAGAAAAATTCTTAGAATTCTGGGCTTATTGGAAGCTTAATAAGTGGTTCCAGCTTGGAAAGTAGCACTTCCCACTACTTTATTAAAAAAAAAAAAAAAAAGTCAGTTTGAACAAATGGAATTGAAAAACCAAACCAAAGGAATAAGATACAAAAATATGACTCCATGCTGGAATTGTGTAATGCAATGAGGTCAAGGATTTGGGGACAATGGATGGTAACGGATTATTCTTAAATATTTGAAAAATCTGTTTTTTCTACTAAAGAGAAATTTAATTTTCTATGTATGCATGACTATGATGTCAAAGGAAATATCCTCAGGGTGGTGGGGGTGGAAATCATTAATTTCTGGGGACAGTTATTTTTCCACTAAAAGGCTTAAGATGATACAGTAGAAATGGATGGGGCTAAAATGAAAATGCATGTTTTTAATTTAATTTAATTTGTTATTATTTTTTTAACTTCCATCCTACATCTATTCTCTCTCTCTCTTTTTTTTTTCCTTAATTTTCAGAAGCTGAATACACAAATACTCAACAGATGGACAAAGGCTGCCTTGAGGAGATCTTAAAGTAAACACCCGCCCTTCTTTTTTGTGGCATTTCCACAATTTATGGGTGTCTCTGATGATAATGGGACATTCTTGTTCAGGAGGTATAAATCCTCTTGTTCTAAAGTAGATGTGGGTTTATTTGTAGATTTCCACAACCACTGAAGGGACGGGAGAAGATGATGAGAAGATGATGCTGGAGAAACAACAACAATGATTTGTTATGTTGGATTTTCTAATCAGACGCATGCTTTACCAAAGTTTGGGGGAAGGACATGATAGGGAAGACAAAGAATTCAGACCTTCCTTTGAATCCTACAAGAATAATAAATGTTTCTCTCTCCTTGTGAACTAAACAGGCATCATAAATAAATGTATGCTTAAACTGTTATACAACAAGAAACAAACAAGCAATGAAAGCCCACTACCATCCAAACATCGTCCTTCAAGACACTGGCAGTTTTTCATTAGTGTCTATAACATCAATTCAAAAGACTTCTCTGGGTCTTAGTTTTTATTTTATTTTTAAAAAATGTTTTGATATATTTTATTTCAGATTTTTTTCCTCTGTACTCAACATTTGAGGCACCAAGTTAAAATTAAACCAATTCTTTTTTTAATTGAGATATAATTGACATAGTTGCAGACCACAATAGTCTAGTGAACATGCATAAAATGAATCTTATTAAAAAGTTTTGTAAGTTCTTCTTTTTTGAGTTTTATCAATGCAGAGGTTCTATTTTTATCTTTCCATATACATAGTTTTCTCACATTGGGATTTTGTTGCAAGGGATCAAAACCCTCACATTATGTTTCCTGGACAATTTGCCTTTTTGTTTCTTAAATTCAAAATAGCCATATAAAATCTCCATGGAAGCCATAAAGATGTCCCTCTTTGGTGTATCCCCTTTTGGGATGGTGTGCCTTTGTGCATACAGTTGGGGGTGGAGTATGGATGGTGCAAAATGCCAAAACTATCTTTTATCAGACAAAGAATGTAAAGAAGTCCAGGCAACATCCCAGGACAAAAGCCTGACCTCTCCCGCCTCTGGGGCCTGAGGCCTAGACAATCATCCAGCCTGCGATCTTTCCTGAGAACCGCTGCAGGGAAGATCTGAGAAAAGACAGATATTGCATCTTTTAGGAGCAAAGCCTGAGGTCTGAGGATCTAACAGGGTCTAGCTGTATAAAGAAAAAGGTCTAGAGCTCCTTCTCAAGGTAACTGAATAAAGGAAAAAGTCAGCTGTACAGATCTCAATTCTTTAAAATTTAAAAGCTAATTTTGTGTCTTTTAGTCAATTTCCTGCACAGGAAGGAAGAATTTATTAACTGCCTTCTGGTATTAAATGGAGTGCTAATGGGCAAGTACAACAATTCAACAGGTGCCAAGTAGATATATAGAGGCATTATATCAATTTTAATCGTAACGTCTTGCAAATGCATTTGTAGAGTGAGAGCTTCTCCCCTCCTCCCCTTACCCTGCCCCACTGCATTGATTTTGGGAACCTCTCTCTCCCCCAAATAATGAAATGGCTGTTAGAACTTATTCCAGAAAACAGAACGCTAGATGGTTTCATTTGTGCAATCCTCCCATGGACATGTGACTGCATAGTTCTAAGTAACAGGGAGGAGGCAAGAACAATTGTTCGGCTTTTTATTTATTTTTTATTATTTATTTATTTATTTATTTATTTATTTATTTATTTATTTCTAAAGATTTTATTTATTTATGTGAGAGAGAGAGAGAGAATGAGAGAGGAGAGGTCAGAGGGAGAAGCAGAATCCCCACCCAGCAGGGAGCACGATGTGGGATTCGATCCTGGGACTCCAGGATCATGACCCGAGCGGAAGGCAGTTGCTTAACCAACTAAGCCACCCAGGCACCCCTCGGCTTTTTCTAAAAATTAACAATGACCAATGCAGTCGACGGTTTGAATCAGGCGGGGAGAAAAACTCTGATTCAGAGCCCAAGAGGGCAACTGAACCCGGCATGTTTATATAAAATACACTCACTGGCCCCTACAAGAACATGTAAGACATGGCTTCTCTACGACAGAATGATGAATGTTCACTGCTTTAAGGGCTCTGTTCTATTTCGTTCTTCACCTTTTCTGCAGAAATTCCACCTGATTCAGTTGTCCATAACAACCAACCACGTGATGCCATTGATTCTCATACATTTATGATGAAACAAATGCCAATAATTCGACGCCACCTCACCAAGCTTATTGAGATTAAGGTGTCCTCTTACGTGGATCAGATGCCACTTAGAAGAATAAAAGAGAGGGCGCCTGGGTGGCTCAGTTGGTTAAGCGACTGCCTTCAGCTCAGGTCATGATCCCAGGGTCCTGGGATCGAGTCCCGCATCGGGCTCTCTGCTCCTTGGGAGCCTGCTTCTCCCTCTGCCTCTCTCTCTCTGTCTCTTGTGAATAAATAAATAAAATCTTAAAAAAAAAAAAAAGAAGAAGAAGAATAAAAGAGAGATTTCTTCCAGAATGAATTGTGTCTAAAACCAAACAGCAAAAACCAAACAACAGCTAAAACCCAACATCATTTATTATTTCTGCAGAGGTTGTTTTTCACCAAGCCCCACACCCTGTGCCCCGGCTCTTGGTCATTTTTCTGTACAAGCCACTCCACTTCATCTTCTCCTTCCAAATGGAAAGCAAGATGACCTCAGATGGGGATCACCACAACTTTGATTAATTCTCTTTTCTTGAAGAGTTCTGGTGGGAGAAGAGCGACAAACCTTTTATTCTTTTTGGTTGTTGTCCCCAAATTTCTTTGAGTACTAGGATTTGCCTCGACTTCCCTTTTGAACGGTTAGCCCCCTCCCCCCTTTATTTCTTTTAAAGAACAAAAAAAAAAAGGTAAAGAGAGCACTTGCAAGGGAAATTTCATGATTGGGTAAAATTGGAATCTTAGTCATGATCCTGGAAGAACTTGGAGGAACAGAATATTAGGACATTTTACAATTTTGGAAAAAAATTAAGAATGTGAAAATTAAAGAAATAAAGACCTACCACAATCAATGCTCACACCTCCTCGATTCAGGTCATTGTGTAGAGATATAGAAACTCATGATGTGATAGGACGGAAGGGTGGGGAGGTTTATAGATCATACCGTGAATCCCTAAAGACCTAAAGTTCTCATTTAAAATTCTTCCTCAGACAATCGTATTGCATAATCACAAACACTAAAGATGGAAAGCATTTTCGAAAAATCTTTCATCGTTACACACATCAGCTCACAGGAAATGACACACAATTTTTTGTCAGGAGACATGAAGACAGGATGCAGGGAGCCCAGTGAACAGGCTGTAACAGACATCCCTTTTCTCAAATAGAATCAGGGATTTTTCAATGGTGTTAGGTTTGGGAATATGACTCTGGTTCAGCTGCAATTTTAACCCCTCAGGGAAAATTTCCCCTTGTTATATAGTATGATAAGCTGAATTCTAGAAGTCGAGGTTCTGGAATTAAAATTAATGTGAAGGGCTTCTAATATGTACTAAAGATATGAAGCTCTCATTTCAGTTCTAAATATTTGGCTGCCTTATTAATTAAAAATATACTTTTTCTTTTCAAAGGAATGCTTTGCCAACGCATCTTCCGTAATGATATTTTTGCTAGGATTTTCTAAACGAATGTTTAAGCAAGTTAATTAGAAACTACCTAATGTTGTAGTACTCACTGTGGAGTTGTTCTTTTCCCACCTACAAAACACTAAGTTTCAAGCACTGAAAACACGAAGGAAAAAGCACAGCACAAAACAAACACACACTTAAAACTTCTGTTAGTCCTTAGTTAGAAAGCGTTTAAAAGATGTTTTCGAATTTCTAACTAACCGAAGTGAAAAGTAGCAAGTTTACAATGGAAATAAATTCAAGCAAGGAGGAGGCATTTCAGAAGTAAAAGCAGTGGGGTATAAATCACATGCACACACACAGACATTGCCACACAGATGTAAATAATCTTGCTTCAAATGGACCATAAAGTTTAAATTACTTTCCACACCAACAATATAAAGCTGGGGAAAGAAAGCTAACGTTGCTTAAAATAATATTGTGACCTTCTAAAGAAAAACCCCAAAAAGAAGTAGTTGATAATTTAATGATTGCCCTGGGTTTTCATAAAAATGTCACTTCCGTCATTAAAAGTATCATTGCTTCTAATTTCCCAGAGCTCAGAAGCAAGAGTAGACTCTTGCCATTCATTTGAGTGTACCTCAAATTGTTATTTATATGATATAAAACTATGTAAGACTTTTACTGAAGATAGAAAAATAACAGTGTGTAGGACACAATGAAGTTCCCATGAGTCTACTGAAATTTGATCAAGAGATAAGATCAAAAATGAAAATCTCTATTGACCTTTCACAGGATTTAGGTACTTGTCTTTAATTCTAAAGAAATAACGAACAATTACATCAAAATCTTTCAAAATTACGAAGGCAGTATGTGATCATATGAGGAAAAATAGAAAATTCAAAAAAGTGAAAGGAAGAGAAGGGAAAAAATGCAAGGATTCAATTTTGTTTCTCGCCAGTTTGTATGCATGTGAGGAGAATGATCTCTTTATACACAACGCATAGACACACAAATGTGAAATCACATTATTTACATTGTTTTGCAACGAGGTCCTTCACTTAATGTTGTAACATGGATAACTCTTCATGCCACTGAGTAGACTTTTTTACATATACTTTTTATGCGTGGCTATTTTACCGTTCAACATTTGAATGTTTTCTTCAAATCATCTAATATTTCTGTAAATCTAGGCTGTTTTCAGACCTTTGTTACTAAAAATGCTATTGCAATGGCTACTAATGTTTTAGTGGATAGCCCTAATTTTTTTCCCCACAGGATAAATTCCGAAAAGTGAAATTTCTAGATCCAAGGATATTGTCCTCCAGAGGGCCTGCCTCACTCTGTACCACCACACACAATGTATCACTCACTACACTAAGGAATGCCAATCTCAGAAAGTGAAAACTGTAACAAATTATCTTAATTCACATTGTTTTAACCTATAAAATTGCATCTCTACTCATAAATGTACTGACCAATTTTTCTATCAAGGTGCTGGTCATTTTCTTACTGGATTGTAAGAACATGCCATTTATAAAAAATATTATTTTTTGACGAGTCAAATATTTTGAATATTCTTCTCAGGTTTTTGTTTGCCTTACATGTGCTTATAGGGATCATTTAATGCAAGACATTTTGTTTTCTAATGTAATGATCTCTATCAATCATTGTTCCTTTGGTGTCCTGCTTAGAAAGGACTTACTGTTGTGATAATTGTAACTAAACCATTTACTGAGGCCTTACATATTAATGGAGTGAAAATAATTATTGATTTACTTCTTCTTTGCTTTCTCTTCTCTTCATTTAAGTTTTAATATGTCTGGGATGTATTTTGGTAAATGATGCAAAGGAGAAATCTAACTTTATTTTTTGCCCAGTGAGAGACATTCAGTTTAAAAGGATTTAGCAAATAATCCGAACTTTCTCATTTGATTGGAAATGCCTCCTTTATCATGTGTATTTTAACAGCAGTCTGCAAAGCAATCAAGTGCCATACATGAGATCCTTCTTGACTGTAGGAGACATTATTGTTAATTTCACATTTTAAAAATATAAGTACGTGCTTGCTACTTCCGTGAATTGGATAGTCCTTACAGATGTTCCTTGATAGCAATTAAAAGTTCCTTTTGTAACTTAAAGTTGCATCCTCAACTCTAACATAAAATAATGCTGACTAGTATTTTTACTATAAAAATTATAACTAGAATCAGTGACATAAACTTTGTCCTAGTCATTCCGATGGGACTCTACCCAGTGAAAATATTGTATGCTTATGTTGCATATCAAGGTATTAAAAAAAGCCATAGTACGAATAATACCAGCTTGAATGCAATTTGTAAACCTTATTTTATGAGTGTGAAAATACTAAAATACTTTATCTCAGATGAAGAATTAGCACTCCTGTCAGGAAAAATTTAAATTAAGACTTCTTGGTTTACAACTTGGCAAAATCACATCTGAAATCCATTTTTTGAAGCTCTATAAATCAACGGAGCTTAGCAGAGCACAATTTTGTTGTTGTTGTATGTGAAAATATTTAGATCTGGACTAGTAGTGTTTCTCAATCGTGCCAAGTAAAAGCAATCACCTCGATATTAAATTCTGAAAAAAAATCAAGGAATATAAATGCAGGGGGGGAAAGGAACCTGAAGTACTATTTTTCTATAAGAGTGTGAATATTAAAAATAAAAAAATGATGGGCAGAATCTCTAGAACATCCTCAACTAGTCCTATTTAAAGATGTAAATATTAAGACAGTAAAACACTCTTTTTAATTAAACGTCTACCCAGAAGAACCAATTTCCTTAAGAATTATTAATAATTTGGTTGAATTAGAAAATACTTAGAGTTTTCCTTTTACCACCTTACTTTTCTAGACAGTAAACTACCTAGGTTTATTTTGATTGGGAATAAGGGTTGGCCTTTTGTTTGTTTCTTAGATAAGAACTATCTCTAGATATGAGCCTGGTTACCTCTGATGCTTTCGCCCAGTGTCTTTTTGAAGACTAAAATGAGAATAAGCACACGTCTTGGGTGGGGGGCTATAAGGTAACTTTCACAACTGTTTTATCACAAATGGAAAAGCAAAGCTTTTGTTTTCTCATTCCCTGTTGTATGGAAAGCAGGTTCTGTCCCATAGAAGAGAACCACATTAATTTGTGACACATTCTAGTTAAATCTCTTGGTAAAAGAATTCATGAAATGTAGTTTCTCCTAGGCAGCACAACTTAAGGGTAAGAAGCAAGAACCCCAGCCTGGGGGCGCCTGGGTGGCTCAGTGGTTAAGCATTTGTCTTCAGTTCAGGTTATGATCCCAGGGTCCTGGGATGGAGCCCTGCATTGGGCTCCCTGCTCAGTGGGGAGTCAGCTTCTCCCTTTCCCTCTGCCCCTCTTCCCTGCTTGTGCTCACTTCCTCTCTCTCCCTCAAATAAATAAAATCTTAAAAAAAAAAAAAAAGAATCTCAGCCTTCCGAGTTCCCACCCCAGCTTTGCTCTTAGAATCTGTGTGATGCAGGAAAGTTATTTAATCTCCCTGGGCCTCAGTTTCCACATCTGAAAAAGAATAAAAAAAAAAAAAGTTGCCTATTTGATAAGGTTCTAAAGATTTAAGAGCGTTTGGAACAGGGCCTGGCACCCCTTAGGTGCTAGAAAAAATAGAATTGTTGCCATTTTTAACTGTGCATCCCATAGCTTCTAAGGTTGGCTTTTTTAGCCCCTTTGCAGTTTTGAAATTGACAGCAACAATGTAACCAGACTTTGCTGTTTGAGTGGAATAGAAAATAAAAGAGCTTTAAGAAAATGACAGAAGATAAGGAGTCAAATCTCTCATTTAATGACACTGACCGATGGCCTTCCTGCCCCTTTTGATACAATTTTAGGCTCACCAAAGCCTGCAAGTCATCATGCCCTTGGCGAACTCAATAAAAGCCCTAAATGTGACTTTATGGGTAACATAAAAATGGAAAATTTTAATTTTTTTTTTCTTTTCTTAAAATAATACTAAAGAAAAACAAAGCAACCGAGTCATGCTTGATTCTCTTATTTAACCAAAAGATTAGCACAGTGGGTTGCTGGTTTTCTTCTACTGTTTTTTTTTTTTTTTTAATTTTCCATTAAGCAAGTCCTTTTAAAACAAATTTGAACTTTTCCCATCCCTGTGATTCCCACGGACAGTTGGCAAAGGATCTTGGATAAGTTGCAAAGCTGGGATTTTTTCCAGGCATGAGTAACTTGTTAAAAAGCCACTATTTCCTTAATACTAACAGTAAATAGAGTTCACATCCACATAAATCCTCGGTGGCCCATTGGGGAAAGTTTTGTGTGTGTGTGTGTGTGTGTGTGTATGGAATCTTTTTTTATTCATAAAACACTTGGCTCTCAGCATGTCTGTTTATATTCCACTTCTTAAAAATAAATATACACATTTATGCCAGTTGAAGTTAAAAGGTATCCTTTTTCCAGTTGCCCGCTGTGTGCCAATGATTTTATGATGGATGGGTTTAGAATACCTGGCTTGAATTCTTGAAGGGTGTTTCTCTTCTCTTTATTCTAATTAAAAAAAGAAGAAGAAGAAAAGAAAAAAAAAAAGGAAAGAAAAAATAATCACCCTATGACTAAAATGAATACGTGTTTTCATGAAATTTAATTTTATTGGAAATGCTCAAAAATATTTTGAAGACTTACAGGAAAAATGAAATGCTTGATTTTAAAGTAAAAGAGAGAAGCTGGTTTTCTTTTATGCATAGGGATGGAGTAAGTTAATATGGCCATCTTACAGTTACTACTCTGAGTCCGTATCTTCTATAGATCATTGGATAATAATTATAGGAGTTTTCCCAGATAGAAAGCATTTTAAAGGATATGTGCTTTCAAGTTATCATTATTAAGATTTGTTTTGTAGATGTGTTTAAATGAGTCTGGCAGAGGTTAAGTGAGACTTTGCAAAGTCACACAGTGATATACCAGTAGGCCAGAGCTGGAACGGATGAGGGGCATTTCTGTCTGCCGGCATTTCACAGTGATGTGTCTGTACCAGAATCCTCTACGGTTCTCTTTATCTGGGTGACACACAAATCCTCTTGCCTTTGCAGTGCGGGACTGCGTATATTTTGATAATAGGCAGTCCCATGAGATATCTTGCATTTCCGGCTTCCGGTCAGATGTTCCACAAGAATAACTTCTCTACATATGTTTTTGAATTTTTGATCACAATCCCAGCTGGAATCAGGAAGTTTGGAAGCAGCATGGAGATGGAAAATCATTGAAACTCATAGCCATACTTTTTTGACTTTCAAAAATATTTAATTTTCTGGTGGTCCTGAAGGGGAAAAAAATACCTCTATTATCTACTTAAAAGTATACTATCACTTCAGGTCCTTGGTGAGGAGATACATATATATACCTTTTATTTAAAAGAACAAGGCCACAGTTATATAGGAATAGGAGATTTACCAAGGTCAGACAACATGTCACAGGGAAATACAGAATTAGGACTTTTAAAAAATTCTTCATTGAGGGCTTAACTGAAAGGATATAAGGAATTGCCACTAGCCTCAGTTTCTTCTTATGCCAAGAAAAAGGGTATCACATAACTTCTCTAATTAATTATTTAAGTAGAACAGAAATCAATAACCCAGTCTCCTCCAAAAGCTTAAAGATGAGTTCTAGACATTGTTTTGTCAAGCTATTTTTTTTTTTAAGATTTTATTTATTTATTTGACAGAGAGAGACACAGCGGGAGAGGGAACACAAGCAGGGGGAGTGGGAGAGGGAGAAGCAAGCTTCCCGCGGAGCAGGGAGCCCGATGCGGGGCTCGATCCCAGGACCCCGGGATCATGACCTGAGCCGAAGGCAGATGTTTAATGACTGAGCCACCCAGGTGCCCCTGTCAAGCCATTTTTTAAAAGCATACTCGGTTTTCTGAGCTTCATTTTGCTTATCTGCTAAATGGTATGCTAATTTTGTGCACCGGATGCCAAGTTAGGATTAATTTCAAATGTATATGAAGTGTGGAGATGGTGTCTGGCCTCTCAGATGTGCTAGAAACCATGCATCTCTTAGCTGGCCCTCTTCCTTTTTTGTCCTTCCCTCAGAATATGAACCTAACCCTTCTTGACAAGCTGGGATATTCAGTCACAACTGCATCCACCAGTAAAGCCCTCAACATAGTCTGCAACCAATTCTGTGGCCTGTGAGACTCAGATTGAAACAGAAATAGGCAAAATTCAGATTTTCCCTATTTGTATTATTAGTGTTCTATTAAATTTAAACAAACTACTTAAGTAAAATAAGCAATAATCCATATAAATTCTTCTAAAATCCTGACCCTTTCATTCTCCAACTGAGATCAGGCATGATTGCGGTGACTATAATTCAGAGAAGCTGAGCAAAGTCCACAGAGCAGTCCTCTCTCTGAATCTTTGTTGTGCTCCATTTAGAATCTAAGGAATAGTTCAATTTTATTGTTGTTGCTTGATTATTTTATTTTTGCTTTTTTTATTTTTATTTTTTTGAGACACCTCTCTTACGAAAATTCCAAGGTGGGTTGTGTGTGTGTGTGTGTGTGTGCGGTTTTGTTTCTTTTTTCTTTTCTTTCCTTTTTTTTTTGGCATGAACCACATAGAAGGAAAAGCAATATTTACTGAGGATCAATTATGGTTCAGCCTTTTCATACCTTATCTCATATAACCTCATAACAGCCCAATGACTTAGGTATTCTTATCCACTTTTATAGCATGGAAAGGGGGATTAGTTGTGGTTAAGTGGGGTCAAGTTCATGGATAGTAAATGGCAAAGCTTAGATTCAAATCCAAGCTGTGTACCTTGAAAGACTGTCCTTTTCTCTGAACTCCATGCCCTTCTGTTTCCATTAAGGAGTGGGATTCTAAGCACCTATCATCAGAGTTTATAGAGCAGAATCCTCCAAGAGTGAACCCCCCCCCACACACACACCCAGGTCAAGCACATTTAGGAATGTGGTTTAAAAATGCAGTTCAAATGCAGTTCTCACCAACTTTAGCTTTCTTTGGTGGGATAACCACTTCCACAATGATCTAGATTGCCCACATGCTTGGAGATACCCAATGCGATGTTTAGATATTCAGATCTTGATTTCCATAGCTTACTTTCAAATGGTTCAGCCAAATGTAATAATTGGTGAATCCAGTTGCAGGGGTATGTGGGTGTTCATTGCATTATTCACCATTTCTATAAGCTTGAATGTTTTTCAAAGTAAAAATTGGGGGAGTGTGACTTTTGTGTGTTTTGGTTACCAGTGAAATCCTAATCTGCCAACGTGACCTAGGGAATTAGCTTCCTACCTCCTGATTTTCCTAGCTCTTTACTTATAATCAGTGTGCCCATAACAGTTTTAAAATTCTAATTTATAGAAGACAGACTAAGCAAGCGGAAGTTCCCTTGCTGATACTTAACAAGTTTTGGTGTTACTGTGTATTACAAACCAAAACGCTGTGCCAAGTTTGGGGGCCCCCTCAGCAGCAGTGAGGTAGTAAATGAGGTACTATTGAAAGTGCAGTGCTCCCTGAGTTTGGGGTTCTTGATTCATTATCCTGTTGCTAGCTAGGTCCATGTCTGAGCTTACTAAACATGCGGAATGTTAATTTACTGGGGGACTTTACCACCCCCTCGGGGCTTTTTCTGGATAAATCATGTGTACTTATAATGAAAGAGTAAAAAAAAAAAAAAAAAGGGAAATACTGTAACATAAAGAGGAGATGTTGAAAAAAGTGAAAATGTGAACCACAGTTAGCTGAGTACCTACTATGCATCAGCCACCATGGGAGACTTTCCTAACCCAACGATGTGAAGGAAGTGGGGATGGAGATGCAATGACACTAGACCAAGAGTCATCACATCCATAAACAATACCATACCTCTATATCTTAACAGTCCACATTCAACTGCTTCCACAGACAGAATTAAAGAGAGCAGTAAGCAGATAGTTATGAAAGGGATATTCAGTCAACAGAGCATGTCCAATTAATTTGTATAGAGAATACACTTTTATGACGGGCCGATGCCCATGGTAAGGCCTATGCAGGCCAAAGAGCTCTTATCTTGAAAACGAGCATAGTGAAATATGGAGCCAAAGGCAAGACTGGGCTGGGAAACAGCAGATAATCTGGTGTGGGAAAGGTAGGATGCATAAGGTGTGTCCATGAGTACGCTTCTGATCCCATCTCTCTGGTTCATGTGGACAAAATGGACATCAAATAAAAGAGAGTTCTGGAATCATGGCCACTTTCTTGGAAACTACATCCAGCTCCAGATGGAGAACCATCCTCACTGATAGTGAGGCCAGAGTGGACAGCTGCTGTAAGGAGGCACTGAACAGGACCCAGGATCTGAACAGATTTGAATTTTGCAGTGAGACCCTGAGAATTTCTTGCTGGATCACTTGGAAAACTTGGCCCAGGTCTCTTCAATATCCTCCCTATAACATACCCCCACATGTTACAGTTTTTACATTCATTGGCCTGTGGCAGGGCTCCGTCTTAATTTTCTTAAGAGTCGGTAACTGGGTCTATTCTGTTTTTTGTGAAAAAGGAGATTACAGCATTTTAAAAAGCCATTTCAGACAAAGTGGCACCACATGAAAATCTTCTCCTTTATATAATTAAGAATTGAAAGAAAACAGGGTGGGATATTATGTGGCTAAATAAAAGCATAAGAAAATGATTACTGATGTAACAATATTTAAAACATATATTGCTAAAAGTAAAACAATGTGCATAGTATGTTTGCATATATGTGTGTGTGTGTATAATGTGTATACGTGTATAATCTGAGTGAAATATACACAAGAAATTCACAGGATGAGAAATGAATGACTGGAACGCAGGGGTAAAAGGATTTTTTTCACAATATAAACTTCTGAATTCGGAATCAAAGAAACATGATACTTATTCAAAGAATAGGTCAAATATAAATTTTTGAGGTGAAATCATGAAAAAGGGACTGACTTTATAATGACATGTTTTAAGATAACTATTGTTCTGTCTTTGTGCCATTCGAAATGATCTTATGCTAAACTTTGGAAAGCACTTGGAATAATATATATAAGATATTTTACACAGTTTCTGGAACTTTAAAAATAACTCATTAAATGAATGGTACCTATTATTAGATAGGTTTACTTTTTTTTTTTTTTAAATAGATCTTTCTTTTTAGATACCCTGTCCTATGTAATCACAGTGTCGTCAGACTAATGTATTTATTTTCCCAAATTCTGGGACAGGTTTAATAAAGGAGGAGATTGAATATAAACTTAAAAGTATACTTTAGTGAAACACAGATGTATCTACTAGGTTTCAAGGACTGGAACTCAACTGTAATTAATTAAAAAACTATTTTTGTCAAATTAGTGCAGCCACTGTGCATTTTTAGCCTCTTGTGCTATCTTGATATTCTATATGCCATCTCAAACCTATTTTTAAATCAGGTATTATTAAAAAAAAAAAAATCCAGCTTGGGTATTCATTAGGTTAAGATGGATGAGAATAAAGCTTTATCCTCAACAGATGCCCCACTTAGGCATAACAATCTAATTCTATTTAATTTAGTCTCTGGCATCCTCGCCTTCTCCTGTCAAAGTGAATCAACCTGAGTGCTAATTTTTGAAGCAAAACCTCTGTGATCATTTCACTCGTGATTTAATCCAGATCTAACCTCAGGCCTTTAGAGGTTCAAGGTCAATGACCCAATTTATTCTGCCATCCGCCTTTGTATCAGTAACTATTGTTATTCCTCCCAAGGCTTTTACTACATACATTATTCCCTGGGTGTGTAGTCCTACCAAATCACGCAGGCAGTTAAAGGTAATTTCAGATTGCAGTTTGGAGACATTTGGCGAGAGGTTTTGGAGTTTCTGGCCCTTGGTAAGCAGAGGGAAATGGGTGTTGAGTATAATCTCTGCCTCCGTAAGCAGAAACCAACAACTAAGAAGTTTATTTTCTCCAATGATAAGAAACTTAAGTCATTGTTGTCCTTACCAATTGCAAAGTGATTATTTTACAAAGGAACCCTGGAGCTTCTACCCTCAATATAAGATGTATAAAGAGAATAAAGGTATGGGTAGTATGCTAGATGTTCTCAGGGATGAATGAACACACATGGGTTCAAGTTGAGGGTCCTTGTTCCATCTTTTTTCTTTTTCAAACACCTAGTGTCTTTTTAGTCTCCTTCATCCACAGCAGTTAATACATTTTGTGAATTTGCCTTTATGTTTTAAATAATTTTCCCTTCCCTGGTGTCCCACCAGCACTGTCTGCCGGGAGCAGTGCACGTGTTGGAGAAGCTCTCCTTAAGTAAAGGAGAAATCCCAGGGATGAGTAGCCCTACATGGGGAGTTGCTTGCTCCAGGGTTTCACCTGTCCCAGGAGGAGTTAAACTGGGTTTCTGTGTCAAAGATGCTGAATGAAATTGGGGGTGGAATTGTTAAAATTGGAAATGACCTATTTAACTATATGCACATTCCCCACGATTGGTATAAATACGTCCAACTTTCTAATTTTCTCATCAGAATGAACTTATCACATCCTTGGGTGCAGAAAGTCTTTTCAGCAATGCGTTAAAGGGGGAAAAAAAGAATTTGTGTGATTGATTTTTATAATTCTTTATAATCTTTATGATTTCTCAGTCTCACTGTCAATAATAACACAAAGATGGCTTAAATCCCACCGAAGCTTGGGGGAAGAAAAAATGATGGGATAGGGGTTGCTAAAAGAGATAATAGAAAAGAACTGATAAACTAAGACTATGTTGGCTCCATTACAGATCAGAAACAGAATGTGGAGTTATCTGATAATTACAGTGTAATGTTGGACTGTACTCTATGTCCCAAATTTTCACTGCTGTGTGTGCATGATTTGATTATTCATAAAATCATATACTTAGAAAATCACCTAGTGATTCCTATTTCATTCTTTCTAAATTATTCATCCATCAGCTCAAAAATGTAAGGAAAATCCCCAAAGTTATTGCTAAGTAAGGTTAGCCAGTTTTCTCCACCTATAATAAGGATACTTTCACTAATGAGACCCAGGTATATCTTGGTATCCACTTATCTGTTGCTGCAAGGAGCATATTTGCAAATGGCCTGCAAACAGAAAGGTACCCGGTAGGCAGAGTTGAGCTGAGCAAAATCAGCCCAGAAGCCACTGTAATCTTTCCTAATCAGAGACCTGTTATCACTAGATGTAGCTGTCTCTGTTAGAGAGCCCCTAACATCTATTGGAATGGATTCTGCATTTCGAACTTAAAAGACGTACAACTTCAATTTTGCATTTGACTCCGGACAAATAAATGTTTTTGCTAAGATTCCATGTCAGACTTGGCATGAATTCCACATAGTTTAAAGAATACTTTGTTTTTAGAAAATTGCATTACTTCCCTTTTTCTCTTTCTTTTTTGGGCATGTGACCTTTAGGAAGAGATTGTGCTGTACATTTCAGTCACCAAGCATTGAGAAAATTGCATTAACAGTAAAATAATATTCTTACTGCCAAATGTACAAATACTCACTAACAGCAATCTTATTCTCCAAGGCCTGGAGCAGTGCTTCATCATGCTAGCATGGTTGCTGTGACAGGAGGCTTCTCTGAAATCCATCCACCTCTGTCATTCACAGCTTTCTGATTCAAACCAGCTTGGTGCCCACGCTAGGCTGGCTAACCACTGGGACTGCTCGCCATGATTTTTATGGGCAAAAAGTGAGGGGCTCCCAGGAAAGCAATCCCATATGGTAGTGTACATAATAACACTAACACACGCATATCCCTATCAGTATACATTTATGTCGTTTTACAAAGAGTTTGTAGCTTATTAATGCAGTGAGGAATGTATTTCTTCAAAAAGTGTCTGGCTTAGGAAAATGTCACAATGATAGTTTGGGTATTTGTTTATTTATTTATTGAGTTCCAGAGGAACTCCTGTAAATGTGGGTGATCCCTGTATGCCTAAATTTCTACTTGTTTTTGCAGGACTAATGTTCAATAGGTTTAAACGAGGATATACATTAGCGGATTATTTCTGAGTCTGAACTGGAATTGTTCTATCGAAATCAATAAAGAGTGATGAGCAATGATGCTATTTTATATGATTTTCATTGGTAAGCGTTGAATTCAGGGAAAACCCTTTGAAGTGGCACTTTGGATTATTTTCACAAAATTCAGACGGTTGTAATGCTCTGGGGTGTGTGTGTGTGTGTGTGTGTGTGTGTGTGTGTCTATGCATGTAGTTCTCATTCCCTTTCCCCGTGCTACCCCATCTATGGCTGGGAGGGTCAAATCCATGGCAAGTTCATTTCTGGGCCAACCCTGCCAAATTATATGATGTGAATTGATGTCCACTAGGGCTTAGAACAGCAGACCCTGATTTAAGTTCTTAGATTGAGCTTGTCTACAACTGTTAGGGTGAAAGGCCAGTTCATACCCATTAATTAGTCTAATTCATCTCAATCTACTTCATTTTATCCCTTTTAGGGAATATAGCAATGGGAGGTATGTTTGGATAAAGTAATGCTGTGAAAATCCAGAAATACAACCCTTCCACGGAAAGCAATTACTACCCAGCTATGTTCAAATTTTTTTGTTTTAAAGATTCAGGATTTTAGACAGTTTTGTATGTGAATTCATATGGTAATAGAATAACTTCGTGTGAAACAGCAGTGGGCAGATTATTCTATGGGCACTGAACCAAAACATTAAAATCAGTTGGAAGAGTCACATGATTTCTTTAAAAACTATGGCAGGCTGGGATTCTGGAAAATTATTTGTCTTACACAAAGACTTTCTGCCCAATATAGAAGTTTCATACAAGTATTAAATCTCAAAACAAATTAATTCATGCCTATCGCTTGAAATTTTTACAATTTAGACATTTAAATATCAGAGTTCCATTTAATGGTATGAACAGGTTGTAGAGATTTGTTAATTTGAAATTCCATTTGGTAACAGATGCAATAACTTGTCTGGCATTAAAACTGAGTTTAAGGTAATCACTGCACTTGCTCTTTTGTTCTAAGTGCTTTACAATCCTTAATTCACATAAAACATCTGTGAAATTTAGTTAGGAGTGTGGTAAAATTTAATCCCTGTTTTTATACCAGCATGTTCTGAAACATGCTTACATATATTTCAATTTTCCTCGTGTGAAAAATTCATGTGGGAATCAATGGGAAAGCATTTTAGTGATATTCTAAACCTTTGGGGTAATGGAAGATTAACGTGCTAACGGACTTAAAACTCTGCCAAGCTAAAGACTATTTCCTCCGTTGATTTTGACACCAATTGCAGGAATAAATGTAGAAACAAATGAAGATCAGGAGATAATTTTGGTGGCCAAATATGTCTTTGTTCAAGTGAAAGCAATCGGTTTCTTTTTTATGCCATTGATTCAATATAGGCAAAGTGGAGGAAGTTATTTTGCTGAGGATATCACTGTTGGGTAGGAATCATGTTTGCGTGTGGCCCATCACCATCACCGGCACATCCTAGATCCACTGCAGACAGCACTAACCAGCCCAACTCTTTCCCGCGCACGTGGGATGAGTCTTAGAACCCCTCTCAGAATCGTGCTCCTGGCAGCCACTCACAGATAGCATAGTTACATACCAAAGGGAATTCTTTGAACTTCTTTTGGTAATCGATAACAAAGTATATGCTTTGGAAAGGTTTTCCATTGTGGATCTAATAGAAAGCATATCACTAATAAAGCTACCAGATAATTTAACATGGAGGATCTTTTGAGTAAATCTCAACTCCTCAGTTAATGATCTGGAAATATTTATCTAGCACAGCCTATGTGTAAGGCATCGTGCTGGATAGACACTGAGACGGTGTGCACGCACACACTGTATCTTTATGTCCCACCCCGTTCTATAGAGAATTTGTCATTGTTCATAAGTATTTACACAAAGGTATATGTCTATGTGTGTGTATGTGTGTATACATATAAGTGTGTGTGTAAATATGGGATGCAAAAAAATAATGGAGGGACTCCTGGTAAAGAAAAACGTGGATAGGGAAAAAGCTAGGGTAGGATAAGTTTAACAAACAAGGTATACCTTCCACAAGGTGTTGCAAAGTTGCTGGAAATAAATCAAACTTTGGCTTCAAGTTTACTTTCCAGTGATCAAAGCAAAGACAAAATCACAATCGGTTGTGAAGACTTACCAGATGATAGACCATATGCTAAAACCAAATCGGAGAGATTTTCCCGATATTGAGATGAGACGGAAAAGTTTCCCATGGATTCTTAATTTAGAGAACATTGTACTATATAGTAGATGAGAGCCTTGCTAACACCCATGCAATAATTAAAATATTCATTTGGATGTGACAATTCTTCTAATAATCCTTGAAGTATAGGAATGACCTTACACTCGTAAAATGGAGTAAAAGGAAGTCAAGGAAGAGGCAAAATATTTCAGGAAAAATTTTAGCTCTTTTATGATCTCCTACTTATCCATAAGTAGAATTTAGAAAACTGGTGGTCAAGCCAAACTACATCAAATTGATCATTCAGGTGGGCAGAGGAGGTGGTGGTAAGTGAAATCCCAGAGGGTGGGCATCTATGCTCCAACTCCTGACATGGAGAACCATTGCCTTTGATCTGTATTATACATGAGATTTCTGAATATTGCATCTCACATCTAGATACCTGGTAAGGATGAAAGAACAGAGACTTTAGTCTTCTGCAGGAATTTGGAGTGCAGGTACTATGTGGAGTGGATTAAAGGAGCATCCTAATGCACTGACAACCAATCCTGAGCAGAAAAAATGTGAACGTCCTCGGGTCATATGACAGATGCTTTCCCCACCTCACCCCAGAAGAACCATATTATTCTTCAGGAACTGTTCCTAGGATATTCCAGATGTGAAAATGGGTGCTCAACGCCTCCAGAACAGTGTTCTCCAGGAAGCATTATTTTTAAAGGATGATATGGAAACTCCATGATCAAATGAGTTTGGGAATCAATGGGGGAAAAAAAGGCATTCAACAAGTTATCTGTTTGCAGGACTTTTCAAAGCCTTTACTAGACTCATGTAAGCTGTCAATTTCCAAGAGCAGTAAGATTTTTCCAATGCTGATTCAGTTATGGCCCCCTCTTTTCACAAAAATGTCTCACTGAACTAGCTTTCTACAGCCCACCCATAGCATGTGTCATTAAACTAGAACATTTTTTCTAGTAGACATTGCTAAGTTTAGCATAGTATTTTTGAGGTCCATTCATGTTGTTATGTATACCAGTATTTCACTCCCCCTTTTTTTTTTTTTTAAGAGGGAAAGAGAGAGAGCACGTGACCGGGGTGGGTGGAGCAGAGAGAGAATCTCAAGCAGGCTCCACGCCCAGCACAGATTCCAACATGGGGCTCGATCTCATGGGTCTGAGATCATGACCTGAGCTGAATCAACAGTCCGACGTTCAACTGACTGAGCCACCTAGGTGCCCCACTCTCCTTTGTGATGGCCAAATAACATTCCATTGTTTAGATGTATCACATTTTGTTCATCCATTCATCAATTGATGAGCTTCTGGGTTGTTTCTACCTTTGGCTATTATGAATAATCCTGCTATAAACATTCATGCACAAGTATTTGTGTGGACATATGTCTTCATTTCTCTTGGGTATATATCTAGCTGCAGATTGCCAAGTCAAGGGTAACTCTATGTTTAATTTTTCAAAGAATTGACAGATTGTTTTCCAAATTGGGAGGGGGGCACCATCAGCAGCATGTGTGGGTTCCGTTTTGTCCACATCCTTGACAACACTTGTTACTGACTTTTTGATTATACTCATCCTAGTGGGTATGAAATATCTCATCATGGTTTTGATTTGCATTTACTTAATGCCTAATGATGTTAAGTGTCTTTTCATGTGATTCTTGGCCATTTGTATTGATGACTGAAATATAAATTGGTGAGTTTGGCTGCTGGCATTTTTTGACAATATCAATTTCCATATTCCTTCAAATTAAAATTTAGCTCTATTTTAAAAGGGAAAGTCAGACTTACTGCTTGCTTCTATGTCATAATATTTACTGAAAAGGGGGGGTAAATATTCCAGGAAATAATCTAATAAAAAATGACTACATCATAGGGGTTGAACTTGAGGCTAACATAAAGGAAACTAACAGGCTTTTCGCCTAAGCCCTGCCTAATATTTTGGCTCTAAGCGAAACTTGACACCAAGTAAAAATTCAGTATTTGATTAGCTTTTCTTTACCTTCTGAAGCCAAAATAATTAGTTTTAAGGGGAAAAAATAGAAAAAAATTCAAGTACTGCCTGACCCAAACTTCTATTTCATTTTTCTCTGCTTCTCATCTTCTGCCAACCCAGGAATAGAGCACTGTTTTGTGGACTCTTGAGCAGGAAGAGACGAAGGGGGTGATAAGAGGACAAATGAGTATTAGACTGTTTCATGCCTCAAAAATGTCTTCTTTTATTTACACAAGGTAGGAAGAAGTGAAAAGACCTCAGGCAAGATATCTGATTCTCTGAAGAACTTTTTAATTCCTGGATCATATTCTTGACTCTAGATTATAAAACTCAGAGCACAGGCTAAAACAATATACGAGATCAATAGGAGACTTACACTTGAACAATAGCTTTACTATCCCATTTTTCCATGGTCCATGATGCCTTGTATTTCAGCCTGTTCACTCTGTTGAACTTGTCTTCCTGCACTAGAGGCCAGGGCTACTCGTTGGAAGAAGACAATTTCAGACAAAGAGATATAGAAAAAAAATGGGCTTCAGAATTTCAGATGGTGATCAGGAAGTCCACAAAACCAAGTTCCCAAGATAATGGGAAGGAATCCTGGGGAAATTTTAAACACCTCATTAAAGACTAGGCTTATTCTCATTGTAGCCCCAATTCACTAGCTCAGTGTCGGCTCCTTAAATACAGATGTACAGATAACAAAGTGACAGCGTGTTGGTTAAATCTTGGACCCTGTAAGATCATATAGTAGAGAGATAGTCAGAGGCACTCACTAACCAAGTACATAAGCAAGTGATCTAAATTTCATTCCTGTTTCCTCATCTTTCAAAAGGGATGAAAACACGCACTTTCTATCTCCATCTCAGAGAGTTTTTGAAAACCAAATGAGATGATGAATTCAAATACACTTTAAAAACTGTAAAGTCATAATATTAATATTAATACTATTATTACTCCACTCAGTCACTTTTCAGATCTTCTAGCTGCCCATCGAGAATCATTCTGAAGAAGGAAGGTTAAAGCAACTGCCAAATTAAGAGTCAGGATTAATCTGTGAGTTTCTCTCTTCTACCAGATATCCCTGGTAATTGAAAGTTGATGTACGATTCCATTTGTAAAAATGGGAAGAGCATTTCTGACATTGACTTACTGAGTTTTCAGTAAAATAAATGTACCTTTGACATGTTTAAGATAATGAGAGCGAGGATGGGGCTGGACGAGGAAATCCACTCTTCAACTTAGATTACTAAGGTTTATCTATAGGCAAAGTGATGATGCTGTAAGAGCCACAAACATAAAATGCAGCAAAGCAGTTCCTTCCCAAAATATTCTCAATTTCTTCCTCCTCCATCCCTCTGTTGTGTCCCATATACTCCCAAGCCTCTCGCCAAATCCCACTGGTAAAAGAGAGGGCTGCTTAAAGCATGGGCACTCCCACTATATTTTCTCCAGGTGTCAAGGTCTCAGCTAAAAAATGAAAATAGAAACTCCAAAAGGGGCCAAAGAACTGTCACTGCTGGTAAACAGTTTCTAATGAATGCATAGATTTAGAATCTTATTGATGCTGAGATTTATTTGGTAAACGTACTTGGAGTCTACACACTGGAACAAACTATTTCTTCACTGGTTTAATAACTCCAAAGACCTTGCTATTTTTAAAAGGTAAAGAGTTGCTTCATTCACTTACAATTCAGAGTCACGTTTCTCAGGGTTGAATAAAGTGGTAATAATAAAACACCTACACAAACATAGGCAGATCATTGAGTAAGTGCCTTTTAGCTCTGCCTTCAGCCACGTGAGGTTGAAAAACTGTCCCCAGTGAAGCCTGGCCAAAACAAAATATCTCTTCCAGTGGCCCATTAATTGCTGTCTTTCTTAAAATAACATGCCCTTAACATATATACCTTCAAGGAATTTACCTACCTGGCCAACCATATGAAGGTACTTTACATTGATATTATATCTGCCAACAGATATTATTTCTTTTCCAAAGATATTCTCAGCTGGACTCTTTTATCAAATCCAGGCATGAAAATTTTCTACGTAGTAAATCACTGAACAGCCCAAATCATTCTCTACGTTGCCAAAGAGGAAGGAGAAAACAACCCAAAATAAAAATAAAACCCAAAACACCTTTCTTTAGGTGGCATTCATGTCCAAGTGAACTATGTCCATCTTTAATAGGGAAAGTGGACAAAGAAGCCCAAATATCAGGAATATAACTCTTACGCATTCCTTCCTCTTCAGTGTCTTCTCTTGTTACCAGCGTTATGCCCAAGCTGGGGGATTAAAGCAGTGATTTTCATGCTGTGTCAGTTGACCTATTAGAGATGCAATGATCTTCAATGAAGGAAGAGCCGAGGAAGTGAAGTCCAGTCTCTGCTCTCAATGATGGCTGTTCTGTTTTTATCTACTGTATGGGATGGACCGCCACTTGAAGCTTCTGTTGAGAAACAGAAATGTCTTTTGCTTGAAAATAGTAAAGATTGAAAATTATTATTTTTTTAGTCCAAAAACACTGCTTTGCTTATTTTGCTATGCGCAGCACCTAGATCAAGGCTAAGCATTGGCTGAGCACATTGAAGATGCTCCACAAGTTTGTTCAGAAATGCTTGATGTCTCCAAAGTCATTAAGTGGAGCACATGGGAGTCCAGGTTCTATGTTGTGTTCAAGGTTTGCTCTGGTCATGTCATTGTGTGGGATGATAACAGACACTTTCAGGTGGGAGGCAGTAGCTTGCCAAATTTAGCAAATATTTGGCACATATTTATACTAAAAAAGATATTCGTTGTTTATCTGAAATTCAAATATAACAGTATGTCCTGTATTTTATCTGGCAACCCTATCTGTTGAGTAAGTGGCCAGGGATGAAATTTGTTTGAAAATAGAGATTTGTTTGAATATTTGGTGAAGAAATTGGGTCATTTGTAGAGGTCACATTTTGAAGAACATGTCAGGTAAAAAAAATGACTTCTGTAACTGTTCCAGTAAAAAAAAAAAAAAGGTACAAATTTCCAGTTATAAAATAAATAACTCATGGGGATGAAGAGCACAGCATAGAGAACATAGTGAATAATATTGTAATAACTTTGCATGGTGACAGATGGATAACTACACTTATTGTGGTGAGCATTGTGTAATGTTATAGAATTGTTGAATCATTATGTCAAACAACTGAAACTAATATAACATTGTACGTCGACCATATTTCAATTAAAACAAAATAAGGAAGGGAGGAAAGAAAGAAAGAATTTTCTGCAAAGAAAACATGTTCATATAAGTGAAATTAAATTTCCAGTGGCAATAGGGTTCTAAATGTTACATTTTCTTTTTCTTAAGTCATCATTAAATTATTATTAGTTCATGATTGATCAAAGCAGCATAAATAAGTGACAAATTTTGGGGGGAAAAACAACATGACAAGGAAGGTGACTAAAATGGTAGTTGAAAGTCATAACACTTTGTCAGGAAATGGTCAGGAAAAATTGTTTTGGTATTTTGTTTGTGAAGACTAGAAACAATAATATGTTTGTAGCCAGACTTGACCAAAGCATATGCTTAGAGCCCCAGCAAGACAGGGGAAAGAGTTATCTGGAACTTTGCATTCGGAAAATCTATTAGGGCAGGAGCTACTTGAATTTTAGGGGATTTTATACACACACACACACATATTAAATATTTTATTTTGAATTTCATCTGAAAATGTGGGGAAGTATAATTTGGATGCATATTTTTGTTTCATTTTTGTTTCTTGGCGTGGGAAGACTACAATTACTGATTCCAACATGTAAATGTGTGTACAAAAGGGCCAGATCTGAGCCCTTCTTTGCTATCTTTGTGTTTTGAAACTATTCCAAGCCATTCACCCAGACTCTTTGCAGTGTACATCGGGTGGGAATCCACACTTCTGAATTGTCATGGCCATCTCACCGACTCTATCCAAAGCTCCATTCTTCCCAGGTACCCTATCTCATCTAAACTGTGGAGAAACACATCTTTGATTAAACTTATTCATGTTAAAGTATAGAAGTTTGACCTGCTAACTCTCTTCTGGACACACGTGCATTTTTAAACTGGAGCTTGGACTAATTGTGTCAAGAATCTTAGATACAGGGGCGCCTGGGTGGCTCAGTTGGTTAAGCGACTGCCTTCGGCTCAGGTCATGATCCTGGAGTCCCGGGATCGAGTCCCACGTCGGGCTCCCTGCTCAGCAGGGAGTCTGCTTCTCTCTCTGACCCTCCCCCCTCTCATGCTCTCTATCTCATTCTCTCTCTCAAATAAATAAATAAAATTAAAAAAAAAAAAAAGAATCTTAGATACAGTCATTTGAATCTTTGTGGATGCGGACCTTGTTCTTCTTCTCAATTTACACAGGATAAGGCTTTTACACATGAAAGTGTAGGTAAAAGTAGTTTAAGAGTAATGATTTCCTACAGAATCAAATATTTAGGGTAAAATTGGCTCTTTCGTTATTATCTACTTGGGGCAAGAGTTGGAGAAATATGGGTAATTTTGGTGGTGAGCTCTACTATGAGACTTGAAAACAATCCATTTGTCAGTTCTGCCTCTTATTAATAAGGCAAAAGAAAAATCCTAGAGCTATATAACCTTCGATTTAAGTTTTTTTTGGCACTGTCCTCTGGTTCTAAGGAGAAAAAAAATGGAATGAGGTCAAGTTGAATGTTTGAACATCAACCATCAAATCACTGATCTCACTGTTCTTTCCACAAAGAGACACATAATGAGTGTGTATTATACACACACACAAGCCATTTCATCCATTTGTCGCATTTTAAAATTGCATCCTTTGTGCAGAGCCTCGGGGTAAAAGTATAATTAAATCATTCATTACAATATATTCTTAAAATATAACAGCAGCGATATTAACAAATAAAACCTAGCCCCTAAACCAATGTATTTTATATGATTACTTCATGTGGCAGGCTTTCCCTTCTACAACTTCCTTACAACTCAAAGTTTACCTTGTGACCTAAGAAGATAAAATAGTGGGACTCTTTCTGAGCCTATTAGAAGAATAAAACAGGGAACAGAAACAGAGGGGTCATTTCCAAGAAAATGCATCTGGTCCTTTTAAGTACAGATTGAGGGAAGGTGTGACTTTGGTTCAAAAAAGAATGGAAATATATGTAGATTTAAAAAAAAAAATCAAAACTAGCCTGCTTTTTAAGTTACTTTAATGTCAAACAAATAAGCATTTCAACCTTCAAAGTTTTTACTAATATTTCACATATTTCTTAAACTTTGACACAGCTTAACATTTCTTATTTAGTGCTACTAATTTTTACAGATTTTTTAAAAGGTTTTATTTATTTGAGAGTGAAAGAGAGTGCACAAGAGTGGGGGTGGGCATAGGGAGGAGGAGAAGCAGACTCCCTGCTGAGTGGGGAGCCTGCTGGACCCTGCCTTGCGGGCTGGATCCCGGGACCCTGGGATCATGACCTGAACTGAAGTCAGACTCTTAACTGACTGAAACACCCAGGGGTCCCTAATATTTACAGATCTTAAGGTGTCTTTTTTCCCTCACCTTAACTTCCTCTATTTCTTCATTTTACCATATTCCTGTGTTTTCAGCACCCCTGTTGACTGATATTAGTTCAACTTTCCTGATGAGTGCTCTCTTATAATCTGGAAGCCTCTATTTCTCTATATAAATTATGGATAATAAATCATAAAACTGGTAAGTTGAATTCAAACTGGAAAAAATACACAAAATACATACTATTAAAATATATTTATGTATATTTTATGCATATTAACATCTATTTTATATATCTATACCAAATAATTTTAACACTAACTGGAATGGTACATTAGTTATCTATTATTGTGTAACAAATTACCACAAACTTAGTGATTTAAAACAACCTTGAGGGGTGCCTGGGTGGCTCAGTCAGTTAAGTGTCTGACTCTTGGTTTTGGCTCAGGTCATGATCTCGTGGACTGTGGGATCCAGCCCCGTGTGGGGCTCTGTCAGCGGGAAGTCTGCTTGAGATTCTCTCCCTCTGCCCCTCCCCCCACTAGAGAGAACTCTCTCTTTTTCTAAAATAAATAAATCTTTTTTAAAAAACCAACCTTGATTATGATGATAATTTCATATCAAATCATATACATTAAATATGTGCAGTTATTTGTATAACAACAACAATGAAAAGGAGTCACATAAAATAAATAAGTCACACAGATTTCTTATCTCACAGTTTCTGTGGATCAGGTGCTTAGACATGGCTTCACTGGGGTGTCCTCTCTTTAAGGGTATCTCACTAGGCTGCAATCAAACTGTCATCTGGGGTTGGCATCTTGTCTGAGAGCCCACCGGAGGGGCATGAATGATCCCTTTCTTAGCTCACTCAAGTTATTGGCAGAATTCTGTATCTGGAGAACTGTTTGACTCAGGTCTTTGGTTCCTTGACTAGGTCTCCAGTCCCTACAACATGCTTACTTTCCTAAAGCACACAAAAGCAGAAAACAATAGACTCTGATCTTTTGTAACCTAATCATAGACATGAAATCCCATGCCATTTGCAATATTCAACTGAAGCAATCACTAGCCCAGGCACACTTGAGGGGAGAGGGTTACACAAAGGGGTGAATATCAGGAGGTGGGGATACTTGGGTACCATCTTAGTGGCAGCCCACCACAAAATGATAGGCAAGAAAATGATAGAGCAAAGTTATGTTTCTTCTCTAATTATGTCTGTAAATCTTATTTTAACGTAATCATGTACCAAAAGTGCATCAAAATATCACTCAGACATATTACCTTGAGATTTGCTTAGCCATAGTTTTTACTTTAGAAATAGCATAGACCTTATGTCAAAGATTACACCCCAATCCCATTTCCTCATCCAGCACAAAACAATGATATTTTTCAGCTTCCCTGGTACACGACTGATTCCAGCCAATGGACTGTCGGCAGAGTGATGTCTGATTAATCCAGTCTGACAATACAGCCTCTCTGCTCTTTTTCTTCCATGACAGATGACACAAGATGGAAGGCACTAGGTTCCTTCAGTTACTGCTCTCCTTTGAGCAAGAGGCCTGTCCAGTGTGCATCAGCATATGACTTGAGTTAGCAATTAATTTTTTTATTGTTTTAAGCCACTGATATTTACCCTGATTCAAATAGACCCCAGAAGCATCAGTAGTGATTATCATCCACAAATACCAGACTGAATAAAGCACCTCGATCTCTACAATAATGATATTGATACCCAAAATTTATTGAGTGCTTATATATGATAGCTTCTGTCTGAAGCATTTACATACCATTGTAGTTCAATGATATTATCCCAAGTTAAAGTGAGGAGAAAACTTTACATGAGAATTACTATTGGATGAGCAACCCATATGTTTGGAAAATCTACTTCTCTATGCTGTTTGAGCTAAGGGTAAAATCCCAAGAAAATTATGGTTGCTAGTTGCTCTGTGTAAAAAAGAGGACAGAGAATTTGAAACACAAAGGGAAAAGCTCAGAACAGAATAAATAAGAAAGCAGAGAGACGTGAGAGGACAGTGGGTCAAAAGAAAAAGGGGTTTTCAGGAAGCAATGTGATGTAGGGTTGGTCTATCCTTCACTTCCCTAAGATATCTTTAATAATTTCTGCTCACCAATGTCATGTACGTATGTGTGTGTTTGTGTATAAGTAGACTTTATTAGAAGAGCTTTAAAAACATGAAAAAGGTGGGCGCCTGGGTGGCTCAGTTGGTTAAGCGACTGCCTTCGCCTCAGGTCATGATCCTGGAGTCCCGGGATCGAGTCCCGCATCGGCTCCCTGCTCTGCGGGGGGTCTGCTTATCCCTCTGACCCTCCTCCCTCTCATGCTCTCTGTCTCTCATTCTCTCTCTCTCAAATAAATAAATAAAATCTTAAAAAAAAAAAAAAAAAACATGAAAAAGGTAAATGCTAAAGTCCGGCTCCAGCTGTATATATCATTAAACCGAAGGACAGAAATCATAACTGATTGATTAGTCCATAGGCACATAGACATACTGCAAAGCCAGATTTCCAATTGCAACCCTTCATCTGTTGGGCTCCAGTACCTTCTTAACCAATACACTATTCTACATCTCTCTCTTTCTTTCCAGAAAAACTGTCCTCTATGACCAAAAGAAAAATTTTAAGAAAGAGCGAGAATCACAAATAAAATAGGGAGCCAGGAAATATGATTTGTTTCTAGAACCAGTCTGGACTTTGGGATAATCAAAGATTAAAGCAAGAAAGGTAGGTCACCGTTGAGAGTTGAAGAGCCAAACTCACAGTCAGGATAAGAGTATAGATTTTGGAAACAGAGTGAAGATGCCATAAACAGTTCTGATGGCCATTTGGCTTTTGGTGTTGAAGAAGAGGGAGAAATCAAAGACGACGTTGAGGTTTTTAATTCTAGTGATTAAAAAGATAAAATGCAAATTAATCAAGGTAAAAAAATAGAAATTAAATTTTCATTCAATTAAAGTCAAACATTTATTGAGCTCTAATACAAATAAATGTGTTTGACATTGTGGAGGATGTGATGATGAATAGGACATGGCCCCTAGAAGGAGAGCGTGATGTTGTGTTTCTGTACTTGAGTTTAAGATATTTTGAGAAACTTAAGAAAAAAAAATACTCAGAGGTACCAGTTTTGGTGTCCTCTACATAGAAGTGCAGATTAAAGTAATGGAAAGATAGAATTACCCAAGGATGGATATACCACCTACTGTTATTTCCTTGTAAAACACAGGCTGTGTTCTATATAAAGAGTTTGGAACAGGAATCAAATAACTGAATTATTATGTTTTTTATTTTCTGTCCCTAGAAAGTTTTTGTGACCTTGAAAAACTGGATTAACATCTATAAAAGGATGAACTAAGTAAATATTAAAGCCACTTTTGGTGGTTTAGCCATGAAAGAAGAGACTGATCTTTTCATATGTGTAAAATATATGATTATCTTGGGATGTGTCTCAGTCAGGAAAAGTCTACATTGTACTGTGGTGATTTTTGTGTCAACTCGATTGGGCTAAGGGATACCCAGATAGCTTATAAAACATTATTTCTGGCTATGTCTATGAGGGTGTTTCTGGATGTGCATTTGAATCCATGGACTGAGTAAAGCAGATCATTCTCAACAGTGTGGATGATAGCATCCAATCCATTAAGAGCCTGAATGGAACAAAAAGGTGGAGGAAGGGCCTGCCATCTTCTCCTGCCTTTGACCATTGACACTCCTGGTGCTTGGGTCTTCCATCTCATATAGGGATTTATATCTTTGGACTTGGACTCAATTCTACCACTGGCTTTCCTGGTTCTCCAGTTTGTAAATGGCAGATCATGGGAGTTCTCAGCCTTCATAATGGCATGAGCCAATTCATATCATAACTCTTCTCAGATTGGTTCTGTTTCACTGGAGAATACTGACTAATACAAATAACAACCTCAACATTTCAGTTGACCCAACACAGCACAATTTTTTTTCCTTAGGTATGTAACATTATTCCAATAAAATTTGCATTTGCGCACATCTTTGGGGCAACGGATTTCCAAACATTAACTCAGTGATTCAGACACTGATCTATATATTTAATGCACTGTCTTTCCCAGTTGCCATGATAGAAAAGAGGGAGCTGGTGGTTTAAATAGTATCGACTAAATGATGCAGTTTGCTAGTGTCACAAGTCTCCTCACTTCTATTCACAATTTATTGGACAGAGGTAGCCACATGGCCACTGAGCATCAAGAGAGCTGAGAAACATCTACTTTCATATACCTGGCCTTAGGGAAAACCTGAATAAGTTTGTGAATTTAGATTACCCAGTATCATGCTTACTTGATAGTTTAAAAAGTAGAATAAACCCTTTCTCTCTTGCTTGAAAGTTTTTCTGGCTCTAAATGAAGTTTTTCTGGCTCTAAATGAAGTTTTTCTGGCTCTAAATGTTTTATTGATATCGCTGGAACAATCCACTTCCCTGTCCCCCAATTCTCACCCTTTCCCCATCTGCTCCTTTAGAACATATCTTGGAAAGCAAAGCCTCCATCAGAATATGGTATTACATGACACTGTAACCTTTTTCCCCTCCAGAAAACCACCCTTTATGAATAAAACATGGGTGACCTTTAAAAACTTAGCAGTTGTACTAGGTGATTGCATATTAACAAGCTTTTTGAAGAAATAGGACAGGCACTGTATGTTTCAGTTAAGGATAGATAATAGAACTATTCAAATAATTTATTATTTTATTCAATACAAGGAAATGCAACAACTATTTCATGAAGTCTGCTTACACTTCCCTGAGTGTAATTGTATGTGACTTTCCACTTACCTTAATTGTGCGATTACTATTAAATAGAAGATTCCCATGGAAACACCAGTTCTTCTTATCCACTTGAATTTTTCTATTTTTGGTTAAATATCTCTGACAATTCTGGGGTTTGGTAAGTAGGAAGCAGGTAAAGCGAAGTTGCATACAGCTGCATCGAATCTCCTGACTTCTAAACCCAAGCATGCAAATGTCACAGAACCTGGCCTATAGAAGATCCTCAGTAAATACTCATTGAAATGGGAAGAATTTTTTTTGAAGGTTGAACTACGATAAAGGTAAAGGAGGCGTGCTAGGGAATTCTGTCAATGTTATGCGGGAATATTTAATCAAATCACAAGAAAAAGTTTTAAGTGGGGCTCAAGGGAAGAAAGGATGCAAAGGGGAGTGACTGAGTTGAGGAGGATTGAATCCACTCCCCAATCACTAGGAACAGGCCTCTTCTCAAGGCAGTGCTTCTATTCAATTATTTGGGAGAACAATTTTCAAACTAGCCTCTCCAGAGTTCGAGTTTTTTTTTGTTTTGTTTTGTTTTTTTTAAGATTTTATTTTTTTCAGAGAGAGCGAGAGAGCACGGGAGCATGAGCTAGGGTTGGAGGGGGTGCAGAGGGAGAGGGAGAAGCAGACTCCCCTCTGAGCAGCAAGCTGCATTCCCGGGCTGGATCCCAGGACCCTGAAATCATGGGCTGAGCCAAAGGCAAACACTTAAAGGACTGAGCCACCCCGATGCCCCAGAGTTCTAGGGTTTTAAAAGGTATCTCATGGCACTAATATGGGGCAAGGAGAAGTCTTCATTAAAGGCAGTTCAACAGTTGTCTGTTTATAAGAAAAAAAGCTCGGGCACCTGGATGGCTCAGTTGGTTGGACAACTGCCTTCGGCTCAGGTCATGATCCTGGAGTCCCGGGATCGAGTCCCGCATCGGGCTCTCTGCTCGGCAGGGAGTCTGCTTCTCCCTCTGACCCTCCTCCCTCTCATGCTCTCTGTCTCTCATCCTCTGTCTCAAATAAGTGAATAATATCTTTAAAAAAAAATAAGAGGAAAAGAAAAAAGCTCAATGTAAAATTTATGAAAAGTTTCTATTGCTGTAAAAAAAGCCCCAAAAAACAAAAACAAAAAAAACCAGTCTGACAACTATTGCTTCAGAATAGGATGGATATCTTAGGCAAAACAGGACGCACTGGTCCCAGTCAACAAAATGAGATGCGGGGTACAAAGATAGGTGCCTTTCTTTTCCCTCAGTCTTGGTTCCACTTTCCCTCAAAAATCTTCAAATATGTATTTTTGTAGCAGCAGTGACATCCTGGGAGCCAGAGGCTCGGAGCCTTATTCTGGTTCTGGAAAGATTCCAAGGGGCTCGGAGGGTCCACGTGACACCCAATTGACCATAGGGAGCAAAACGCAGAACTTCGGAAATGTCCCAAGACCATCAGAGTTACGTGAAAACTCTGTGTAAATTGTCTTCCATAGGTCACAGTTTAATTTGTTCTGCCACCGGAGGAAAATACATAGGTTGAAAAGCTCTTTTGGAGACTCTGGTTCCCCCACAGCCAAATGTCCCACCTCCCCATCCCTTATATTGTAGTCTAGCTATACCTGGCCAGGCTCGTAAATTTACCCGTCCGTTTGGGCCAATTCTTTGAGTCCTTGGCATTTTCAGTATCTTCATATACAGAACATACTAGTCCATTTACCTTGAGATCAATTGAGATCGTATCTGAGAAATGATTTGAAAAGCAAAATATATAGTATTAACCATGTCATCGGTGCTTTTGTTATGCTAATCACGTCTTTTTAGCATGTAAACTCAGAGAAAACTAATCCTTTAACATTTTGGGAGACTTTTTTTTATTATATGTTTAAGTAGGGCTTTTAAACCTGCAGACCCCCTATATTAGAAGGCATTAACAGTGTAGCTTTAAGAAATTACAAACTGGAGCAGCGATTCCTTTAATTAATGAGAATACAGGTAGGAAAGATTTCAAAGCTGCCTTTACTTTGCAAGCATGTTTTTGTCAACATAGGCTTTTAGATTTTCTTTGGGAAATACATACATTTCTAGTTACCTTGTGTGTGTGGGCATCTTCAGGCTAAACACCACACTCCGTTTGCGGTCGCAAGGCTAAGGCATGCCTGCAATCCCGCTGTGCTAGAAGAACGTGTCATCCGGACACTGACCTTCGTTTTACCTAGTCTCACACTCAGGAATGTTCTGAGGAGTGTGTCTTGTGGAAGGTGAGCGGGAAGGGACAGAACTAGGGCTCAGACAATTTGGAGAAGGGGCCAGGAAGAGGAAAGGGCCTTTCAGAGAATGAGAACATTGCGTGTCTCCAGGAAAATGATAGGATCCTGTTGGATTGGAGGGCCTCTCTTGGCTGCAGAACATTTTGATAGGGGCTTACGGGCTGTTGTATTCATTTAGGGAGTAAGCTCTGTACTTTATCTGTATCTGTATAAATAGGCACTCCTACCATTGCTTCTGTCTACTGGCCAGTGAAGTGTCCCATATTGACTATAGTCCTTCAAATCACCATTATTCTTGTGACAATTGTTCAAAGTCTAAGAACACCAAAAGGGAATTATAAGTGTAGGAGGTTTAGATTCTATGGAACGCTAAGAAGTAGTTCATACAGATTCATAGTAATTAAGCGTATAGTGTTGTGAAGCACATAAATACAGACTATTAAGCTTATAGAAAGTAATGTATAAACAATTTATAGAATATTTGACTGATCTTTATAGGGCTCAGGAGTTAGTTACACATTTACACAAACATTGAAACCTGGATCTTCTTTCAAAGTGATAACGTCCTCAAGTGGTAAAACATTATTTAAAATTTTTCTCTTGGGCACCTGGGTGGCTCAGTCAGTTAAGCATCTGCCTTCTACTCAGGTCACAATCCCAAGGTCCTGGGATTGAGCCTCATGTCCAGCTGCCTGCTCAGCGAGGAGTCTACCCCCACCCTGCTCCTTCTCTCTCCCTCTCTCTCAAATTAAAAAAAAAAAAAAAAATCTTTAAGAAAAATAAATAAATAAAATAAAAATTTTCTCTTGGGGCACCTGGGTAGCTCAGTCTAAGCATCCGACCCTTGATTTGGGCTCAGGTCATGATCTCAGGGTTGTGAGATTGAGCCCCGTGTCTGACTCCACGCTCAGTGTGGAGTCTGCTTGAGATTCTTTCTCTTCCTCTCCCCCTCCCTCTGCTCATGCTCTATAAATAAAAGAAATAAATAAATAAGTAAAATTTAAGAAAAATTCTCTTATACTTATCAAATTTATTATAGTAACTGAGAATTTAATATTAATGAAAATTCTGAAATCTACACATATATAGATTTCTGAGTATCTTTGACATTTCTCAGATCATCACCCATTGTCACACTTGCAAAGGACTGGGATTGATTATATTTCAGCAAGTTATCAATCTCACTAGGGATCTTACCAGAAGGAGATTTTTTTTAAATTGCTTAAAACCGAGGGCCTGACGGAGATGGTGCTGTCTCGTGTAGTGCTCCTTTAATTCAAGTATTGGGAATTTGTTGCTTTTAATCTCTGCGAGTAAACTAGGCAGTTTCGTTTAGTCTACAGTTATGGCAATAAGCCATAATTTTGCTTTGCTTTGCTGGGCTGGCTTGGGCCAGGTTGCCTCTAGGTGGCTCGATGCTGCTTCATCTTTTTGCTGTATGTGCCACCTCTCCAGAGAGCCGGGGATAGATATATCCAAGCATTGAAAAGACAAAATCACTTACATTTGTCATTTTAGCATTTAGGCTCCTAGGATTGTCTATACAGGATTCCTGATGTAAAATGAAGACATCTCTGTGCAGGAGGTAGTCGAGGGATGTTTGCATGGCGCTTCCCCTAATGTATGCGCACAGACAGCAGTTCCCTCTTGGAGCCAATGGGGGGAGGAAGGGAGAGAGCGCTGCATGGGGCCCACTTGAGAAGTTTTCTCCAATGTGTCATTAAGGTGTTTCAGAGCATCTGTGTGGCTGCCATATGAACTGGATGGGAACACAAAGTCATCAATTTCAGATGAGAGCACTAATTTATCACCTTGCCATCTTTTATTGCAGGGTAGAGAATCTCAATCTCTCATTCTCTTGCTTTCTCTCTCTCTCTCTCTGTCACACACACACATACACACCTCACACACACACACCTACTTCCCAAACACAGTTGCAAACTTCACACTTACTCAGCAGCCCCCTCCTTTTTTAAAAAGTATCAAACTGCAGAAATTTATTATCTTTGTTGGCCTCCAGTTGGCTTGGATTAGGGGTTGGGAATATAGTTGCTCACTCAACATTTCCCTTTCAAATATTGAGCACATTTGACATTATCTTCTTTTGACTCCTAAAATAAGTTTGAATATGATTACAATATTAATATAAAACCGCTCCCCCAAATGTGCTGTCAGTAAGCAAAATATTTAGCTTCTTAGAGCTGAAAATCCCAAACGGAGGGAACAATTTAATAAAGTGGCTGGAATCTTAATTCCTTGAGTCAATACGGCTACAAAAGTCAAACTTTCAAAATGGAAACTCAAACCTTGCAAGCGCGCATAAGGAAGCCCAGGCTGAAAGGCTGTAGGGCCATAGCTTCTGGTCTCTTCACGGCAGCCAGAGTGCCTCGCCATGAACCATACCTGCAAATCCTGAGGGGTGCTTGGCAGGGCAAGTTCAAGGCCGGGTCCCTATCAGACACAGAACAGGGGAAAGAAAGCAACAGCACCGGGATGCACACAGATGAGATGGCAGTCATCCTCCAAAAATAAATTTTGCATGTCTTATGAGGCCCCAAAGCCCAAAGCAAATGTTGAATAATTTTTCTCAGCATTGGAAGTTCAGATTTCTGTTCAGATTTCTAAGAACCCTAGAAAAGCAGCTGGGGTATTTTATTGAGCCCCTACTTTTAACCTTTTTTTTTTTTTTTTTAGATTTAGATTTTTCTGGATTCAGCTTTGCATCTTGGCCTACTGAACTTATTCATTACACCATAATGGAGGAGCTCTCATTTTTTACCATAAATATCTTCAGATTGTGCTTTTTCTGGAAGTCTGGCATTTGTGTGTTATTTATATTATGATAGGCACATCCCCCCACCCAAAAAAAAAAAATAATAATAATAAATCTCTCTTGACCAGTGGGGCCAAAGTTCACCTGTCCACCCCAGATGTGTTTTCCTTCAGAATCCCTACAAGATCTCAGTGTTTTTTTTCATAAAATCTAAAATCCCACCACAAACATTTTTTTTTTCCCTTTTAACTCCTAATATATTTTTTTTCTGCAAGGCCTGATGTTCTCCGTTACTCCCAATATTTCTCCCTAGACCCCAATTTCCTAACCAAAGCACATTACTGATCTGATGCTTTCAACAGCCTGGTAGCACATCAATAAACTAAAGATTATTGTGCTTTGTCAGGTTTTATTTTGTAACATTATGGGAAATTCTCCACTGTCTTGGATGAGTGCATAAACTCTGATTGCTTGACAATTAACAGAGCTAGTAATAGAAAAGGCAATGTAATTTACCTTCGTACAAGGGATCTCAGTTAACAAAAATTAAACTATTGAACTCTCCTCTCCAAGAAAAGGGATGTCACCTCATTATATTAAAAAGAAAAACAGATTCTAGTTTGCAAGTGGGCCCTCAGTCTGGCTGGGTGAATTTATTGTTCAGATTATGTGTTTTTCTGACATGCATACAAAATTATGGCTTTTAAACTGGACCAAACTCTCTCTTCATTAAATGAGTATTTCCCCCCTTTGGTACTATAACTCAAAGAGAGCAGTCTCGATAAATAACGTCGAGGGGGAGTATCTCAGTGTGCTTCGTGGTTTGGATGTTGAGGGTGTCCCTTATCTACAGGGCTAGAGTGCCACTCCTGCTCCATCTCTTCCACTCTCTGTCTCTGTCTTTCTGTATCACAGCACTAAAGAAGAAAATATACAGTGTAATTAAATACAGAGCCATCACGCTAAAAGTGAAGAACTCCCACAGAGCAGAGCGCTGGGTTTTACAGACTCCCACGGAGACCATATGAAGCTTGCATTCAAAATGGCATCTGCAGCTTTGAGCCTGCCTTCTGCCCTTTCTGGGATTCTGCTTAGTTCAAAGAAATACTGTGTGTGCACATAGACAACCACATAACTTAGTGAAGTTGCAAGGGAAGTTGAGGGTTTGCTTCCCTCTTTCTTGGGAATTTCAACCTCTAAAATCTCTCTCTGTCTCTCCATCTCTTTTAAAGTTCCTACATGCTCTCCTCATGTTCTCAATTTGGACAGCTAAAATTGTTATGTGAATTATGAGCCACTGAAGCTTTAAACTATGTGAATGATGAACAACTGTTGCGCTCTAAAAGAAGACTGTTACCGTTCTGGTTACCATGGAAGACACACAAAATAATAAGACCAGTTTCTGCCTTCAAGAAGTTTATAATCTTGGGGTCAGTGAACCATGGGCCCAGGGTCAAATCCAACCTGCCATCTGTTTTTCTATCGTCTGTGAACTAACAATGGTCTTCACATTTTTCAGTGGTTGAAAAATCAAAAGAATAATGTTTCCTGTCATGCAAAAATGGCATAAAATTCAAATTTCAGTGCCAATGAATAAAGTTTTATTGGAACACACCCATTCCCATTCCTGTGCATGGGGTTTATGGCTGTTTTCACCCTATTGTGGAGTTCAGTAGCTGTGACAGAGACTGAATGACCTGCAACATGTAAAATATTTGCTCTCTGGGGGCACCTGGATGGCTCAGTTGGTTAAGCATCTGCCTTCAGCTCAGGTCATGATACCAGGGTCCTGGGATCGAGCCCCGCATCAGGCTCCCTGCTCAGTGGGAATCTTGCTTCTCCTTCTCCCTCTGCTGCTCCCCCTGCTCATGCTCTCTCTCTCTGTTGAATAAATAAATAAAATCATTTAAAATAAATAAATAAAATAAAATAAAATATTTACTATTTGGCCCTTTACAGAAAGGGTTTGCAATCTCTGTTATGAGCTCATTGGACAGCCACTTCTAATAATCATAAAATAATGAGTGAGCAAAGAAACACAATATATTACCAATTGGTAAATGGGAATCTTGTGGAAAATTACCGTGTTACCTCAGGAAGATAGATATCACTGATAATTGCTTTGTTTGAAGAAGCCCTCAAGAGGCAAAAAATGGTAAGAGCAGACTCTTAAGTTTTGAATGGAGACAGAGTAGCAGGAAGGACATTGCAGGTCAGATATTCAAAGAGCAAAGGTGGAATCTGACTTGGCAAGAGTGAGGCTCGAAGAAGAGATGTTTGTGAACTACAAGGAGAGTAAAAAGTCTAGGTTACATAAAATATCAAGGGGAAATGAATTGTCATCTATCCTGATTTTGATATTTAGGAATAGGAAAAGAACCACTGAGAAGAGAAAACATGTAATGTAAAAGTAAAATCAAGATCCTGGTAAGCCAGGCTGGGGAATGAAAGATCTGTGCTCCATGTCATTGAAACAGTTAGTCTTGCTTCAAAGGTGAAAAATGCCTGCCAAAAAGAAGTATCATGAGCAACAAGGATTTTATTTATTGATGATACACAGTAAGAAGATGGTGGTGTCCTAAGGTAACAACCACAGAAGGATATCCAGCATCTTTCATATTGCATTTGGGTCCTTTTTTCTGTAACTATTCTGTAATGGGATGAGGTGACCACTGTAATTTTAATTACATGGTTAATTCCAAACACTTATCTAATGAAATCACGGTGTATGAGAAAAAATGCAATGCATAGTTTTGCATATGGTCATTTCAACTTTAGAATAAAACACAGGATTCAGAGGGTTAAGAGCATGATGAGCTGTTTGCTGGGGAAGGCCTTCATATTATGGAACATTGATGGAGGATCATTTAACATGTGATAAGCTTTGGGATTTAATTAGAAAGTAATGTGAAATAAAATGCTTAATTATGAAATTATAATACAGTTGCATTAAATTTGACTTGTCATGTCATTCAAACCTATTTGTCTTGTTTCCCTTCCGTATTGGGGTTTGGACAACTTCAGGGGCTATCTTGCTTTTTATTTATTCTCTGTTTGTTCATAGGATGCTATTTGACCTTATTTATGATATTATTGCATTATTTTGAAATAGTTTCCTCTTTCATTTATGGCTCTGGTAAGAAGGGTGCAAAAAAGCAAATATAGCTTTTATTGTCAGGTGTTTAAGATACCTTGAATAATTCAGGAGAAATAACAGAGAGGTTGTGAAAGCAGGGCTGGGCGGTGCTCAACCGTTACATATTTGAAGGACAGAAAAGTTGTGCTTGAAAGACAACACTAGTTAAATATGTGGACTTGCGTTGCAATGAACACTGAATATTATGTTGATGCGGGTGTGTGTAGTGGGGTGAAGTCTCATCTTTTTACATCAAATAGGTGTGACTTGGGTGTTCGCTGATTCACTTGTTAAACATTTATTGAACACATACTCTCTTCTCAGAACTGTGTCAAGCTCTAGGGACATAGAGGTAAATGAGGCAGAAGTAGACTATAGTCCAGCAAAGAAGACAGGCAAGGAAACACATGATCAAATGTAGAGTGATAAGTTTGAAATATGCAGGGGACTTTTCAGAAAAAAGTTCCCCAACCAAGACCCAGTGGCAGGAGTAGAGGTCAATGCAAAGGCTTGGAGATGGGGCAAGGGCACATTGTCCCACTCTCCTCCCCATTTAGCAATCCTCTTGGAGGGTAGCAAGTAGTTCTGCATGGCCTCGATTCACAGTGTGAACTTTGAGGTGGGAGGTAAGGGTCAGCCATCCTCTGTCTTTACTTTTCTTATTATTTTTTTAAAGATTTATTTATTTATTTGAGAGAAAGAAAGAGAGAGTACGGGAGTGGGGTGGGGAAAGGGAGCAGAGGGAAAGAATCCTAAGTAGCCCCCCACTGAGCACGGAGCCCAACAACATGGGACTTGATCTCATGACCTCCCCAGACCTAAGCCAAAGTCAAGAGTCGGATGCTCAACCAACTGAGTCACCCAGGTGCCCCTACTTCTGTCTGGCTCTGTCTCTCTCTCTGCTAAAATATAATTGTGAAAAACAGTGATGTCATTGAGGTAGGTGGCACTTTTAGTACCAGTCTTGGAGATTTATAAAAGTACTTGAGACTGGAATCTACCCCTATAGACAAACAGTGATATGTTTAAAGAATGAACAGTCATCTGTGAAAACAAAATAAAGATCATCATAGACATTTTTTTTTTAAAGAATAGAGAGTAAGTGTCCCATTTCAATATGTAAGAATACTCTTTCATTTTGCTGTCGCAAATATTTAGCTGTGACAATTTCTGCTAAAAGAAAAAGATCTTCAATTGGTTCTTAATTCACTAATGCAATCCAGTGTGACCTGGTCAAGCTAATGCAGCAGCCGTATTTGAACAGTGAGCTTTGAGGCTGTATAATGGTTCTCAAAGATAGATAATGATGAATGTTATGGATTTGTGCATTGGGGTTTAAGATTGCCCTGGGCTGCCCTGAGCCTCCTTACACATACAAATAGTACAAAGAGTTTAAGATGGTGGGCTGGGGGGAGGGGTACCGGGCCTGACTGGTGAAAAGCTTTCCTCTTCTTGTGAAGAACAAACCTCTATCAGATGTGTTGAAATCTCCTACTTGACCCTTGTTTAACCTTCAGCCCAAAATGCACAAAGAAAGATAGAGCTAATCCCAGAAAGCAGGTTTAAACAAACAGGCCAATAGTCTACCATGTCTTTGAGAAGTCTGATTTTCCCACTTTCCTCACACACGGGCTGTTTGGGGAAGAAGAAGCCCCTAACTCTGAGGTCGGTAATGAAGCCCTTGTTGGGAGGTTGTAAAACTCGCCACAGCGATTTGACCACTGGCGTCCAGAATCCCTGGTTTCCTGCTGCCAGGCTTTTCCTGAGCAAGATGGCATGATTCTGCCATCTCTTCACGGATGTTCATAATATATAAGAGTTTTAAAAGCCTGGCAATGGTACCCTACACAATTACCTTAAAGCATCCTCATTTATTTACTGGGGAACTTCTTTTCATCGTTAGATACTTCTAAAAATTATCTTGGTTGTTCTTCTGTAGCGCTAACTGTTAGCCCTTCTTGTTTTAGGCTCCTTTGGGGTGAAAGCTGGAGATTTCAGGTATTGGTAAAGAAAAAGATTGTGAGCCATTTTCTACTTGGGATGAGCTCCTTATTAAGACTAGAATTTAGCTGTTGTTTATGCTACAACAAGATATGTAGAAAACTGAATATTCTGATTACATTTGGAAGATATTAAATGAGAATTATAAAATTAATTGCAAAATTATCCATTAGTTGTACAAATAGAGATACATTGGATATTATTTTTTTTTTAAGATTTTATTTATTTATTTGAGAGAGAGAATGAAAGACAGAGAGCATGAGAGGGAGGAGGGTCAGAGGGAGAAGCAGACTCCCCACTGAGCAGGGAGCCCGATGCGGGACTCGATCCCAGGACTCCAGGATCGTGACCTGAGCTGAAGGCAGTCGCTTAACCAACTGAGCCACCCAGGTGCCCCATACATTGGATATTATACATGTTTGGATGTAACCAGTATATTGACTTGACCGGCTAATGAAATCTATAGATGTGTTCACCAAAAAAAATCCATTGACGAACATGCCTCTTTACACACTTATGCCAAATTTTGCACACATCAAATCCTTTTGACTTTATAATGACTTTTAACTACATGTATTTATCCATGTATGTATGTATATTTATTTTCAGACCTTTTCATAATGGGAACCTGAAACAGACACTGAACTCTGCATTTACTATGTAAGTCCAATCTATGAAAGAACTCTTGGTTGTGAAAGGCTAACTGCTTTTTTTTTTTTTTTTTTTTTTTGTCAATGATGATAAGACAGGGATACAAACACTTTGGAATTGATTTAAAGACCAGTGCTTGCTCTGGGATATCAAAGGTTCATTTATTTCCCCTACAGCCCAGACATGGAAAAGACACAGAAAAGAGCCTGGAGTTCTTTAAGGATGTGAATGGAAGACACAAGACTAGCAAAATGCCATTGGGGAGGATCCAGGAGACTGAGGGTGTGAACTGAGCGAGATATACTTTTTTGGGAATAATCCAGGAAACTGCCACATTTCAGTATCCTTGACCCCCAGCCTCTCATTTCTTATTCTGGAGAAAACAAACACAGAAACAGTACTAGGAAGTACTGATCTCAAATAGGGGCTGAATTGAAAGTAGACCACAGGATTTCTAATTCCCAAGATAGTCCTTCTAGAGCATGAAGCTGTAATTCCATTTTTTTTTTTAAATCTGATACCCAATGACTTTAGCCCACCATAACAACAGGAATATGTCTGAAGTCTGCTGTTGATCCATTGTCATGCTTTTTTATAAGTAATCTCCTTTCTCTTCATCCTTGAGATTTTTTGAAGTCAGTCCAAAATATCTGCATGTGGATGTAATTAAATGTAGCCTAATTAGTATTTAGTATAACTTTTAAGTATTTCAGTTCTTTCTCCTTTCTAACAATTTCTCATCTTTTATTTCTTTGAACACTGACTTTCCATTCTTCTCTCTGGTTTCCCTTTCTGCAACTCCTCTCAAATGCAGAGTAGACTTCTTCTTTCTATCCCCACAGTCTCTTTGTCCTTCATCCACAATTTTTTATCACTTTATGGCTCTGTGATATTTTTCTTTCTATTTTCCAATTCTTTAATTTTCTTTTCCATAGTATCTAACCTACTGTTCTAACCATTTTTGAGGTATCTTCTCTCACAAGGGCTTTGTGAGACTATCAACTCTTGTTAAGAATGCACGTGTGTGTGTGTGTGTGTGTGTATTTAATCGTGTCCTGAGCATTTGGAATAGTTTTTGTGGTGTATTAGACTTCTTTGGTTTGTATTCTCTTCACCTTTGCACATTCATGTTGATTATTTCCTCTCTGTATTATTCATATAACACTTCATTTTTACTTATATAAATTGACTCCAGTTAAGGCAACCAGTAAGTTTTTTATAATTTTTTCAAGATTTTATTTTTAAGTAATCTCTACACCCACCATGAGGCTCAAACTCAGAACCCTGAGATCAAGGGTTGCCTGCTCTACTGACTGAGCCATCAGGTGCCCCAGTAATCAGTACATTTGTTGAAGTATTTTAATGAATTGTAAAATTTTGAATCTGAAAGGAACTGGTATCATCATCCCATCTGATATTTTCAGGCAAAGATCTGTATATTTGTGAGGTTAAGTTTATACTCCTCTACGGTTATTCTCTCATCTGACTACTCCTCTTGGAAATTTACAGCTCAACCATTCTAATTCTGTGTATCTTCTCTTGTCACTCTAGACTTGGGATTTTGGTAGTGCATCTAGCTTATAGAGATACAGTATAGTTGGTTTTCTCACTGCATGTGAAGATACCACATGTCAAAATATTTTGTTGACTTCACTGAGTCAGTGCTGGTACTGATTTGACATGTGAACTAAAACCCAGTCATTTGTCTTCCAGTCTCTTCTCTTACTAATAAACTGTCATCAGATGTGTGATATCCACCTGTTATGCTGAATAGCATCCCAAGCTTTTTGGGGAAATGTCAGAGGAATTTCAGAGTTAATGACTATTTTTTCTGTGTAAATTATCAATGGATAAAATGTTATCTGCAGCTATATAATACTCCCGTATGAAATTTAGTTCAAGCAATTATAAAGATTCTGAACTAGTGGAAGATACTTAAGAGGGTATGTCTTTAACATTGTGATTCTAAAAGTACTTAGTAATTCAACTAATAACTATTTATTAAACAACACTATGCATTGGTTACTGTCTGTCTTCCTCTGAGTTCCCTAGGAGGCAAAGTCTTAGACAATAATTTATGTGCTACTTTTTTTTTTTTTTTTTAGGAAGGACAATCCTAGAAAGAAAAGGATAAGGAGAGGAAAAGGGAAGAGCCCATATGAGGGTCTCTTACTAAGCTAGCTACTACATTCTAACAGATCTTACATAACTGTTTTCCAAGAAATCATTTAAATGGCCTTCCTCATGACAGTCCATTCTGGAGGAGGAATCAATAAGACTTTATCCCCTTGGTCTGGTTCCCTCTTGGTCAAAGTTTTGCCACACACAGCACTAATTTCTCTGCGTCTCTGGATTACACATGCCTCAGCCTCAAAAGTGAAGACGTGGAAAAGGATGGGGAAGAAGTAAAGTGTGCTCTGGGCTTGTGCCCCTGAGACACTGGGTGGAGTCCTCACAGAGCTGGTTTTTCCAGTGGTAGCTGAAATCAGAAACAAGAGCCAAAGGTCCTGGACACAGGTGAGGCTGATAGGATCTGAGAGATATGATAAGAAAATCACAATAGAGGTTTTCTCCTTCCAAGGAGGGTAACGATTCAATATGAGTATCAAGCTACCAATAGAAAAATCACAATTGCTATATAAGTTTCACCACAGTGATGCCATGAGACTAAGTATGAGGGCAAATTAATGCAGTGTATGCAAAGGAGAGAAAGTAATAGCTAAGGGAAGTTACATCGTCAAAAAGAGATTAGATAGAGGATAGATGGGAGAGTATTTTAGGGTGAGGGAATAGACTATACAAAATTACAGACAGGGGCGCCTGGGTGGCTCAGTTGGTTAAGCGACTGCCTTCGGCTCAGGTCATGATCCTGGAGTCCCGGGATCGAGTCCCACATCGGGCTCCCTGCTCTGCGGGGGGTCTGCTTCTCCCTCTGACCCTCTCCCCTCTCGTGCTCTCTGTCTCTCATTTTCTCTCTCAAGTAAATAAATAAAATCTTAAAAAAAAAAATTACAGACAAAAGTGGTCATAGTGGGGGAGAGATGTAGATGACAACAGCTCTGTCCAAAAGGTCTGGACTGTATGTGTGGCAATAAGAAAACATTTCTACTTGTAAGCAAAATTTTTTACTGCAAAAGAGGTATCCCAAAAGCATTTTGTAGATATAACCTGTATGTGTGCTATCTATGGGAGAAAGAAAAGAGCTGTATTTGAATGAGGGAGAGGAGCTAGCTCACTGTCTAACCATCCGTCCTCCATCAAATATTCTTATTGTAATATAATAACAATAATTAATAAGGATGATAGACAACCGTTTGTATTTGCAGCAAAGGAGTAATTGTTGCTCATTTTGTTCTGGTAATGCCACCATTATATCAATCACACCCTTGATGATTCACAGGGAACAGTGTTATTTGCTGTCGTAGGTATCCCTGGTTTTTGCAGCTTGTTTTTATTATGAAGTTGTATAGCTTTGTAGCGACCAAATTAAACAGCTGATGGATGATGGGCAAAAGCTGACTTTTTGGGCTATTTCTTTAAAAATGTATCCTTTCTTGTGCATGTATGAGTTTAAAGTTAAGTATCCATGTATTATTGTTATTCTTGATCGAGGACCAATTGCTTTTGAAAGAAATCCCTAAGCAAGACAGGCAGAGAAAAAAGAATAGAATTTCTTCTCCCCGATTTTGGTGGATTGAAGCCAGGAACATAATGACAATTTAATGTGCTTCATCGTGTCACGTAGAAATATAAAGCCCATTAATGTGAAAAGAGAAGGAATCGCCCGTGTAAGGTTAGGGAATTAGAAAAGGCGTGTTCCTGAGTCATTGAAATCTTACTGGTTGGTCTGGTAGTTTGCTGTTTAGCATAGAAATCCAATGTGACAACTTCAAATAGTTTAGAAGTTTGGTGTAAGTATCCTGTTCTAAGAGTGATTTGTTCAGTCCATTTATTCCTACAGCGCGGCTAAACTAATTCTACAGAACAAACTCCCTTCAGTGATTTCCAATTCTCTAAATGACCCCCAAATTCCTGATGATAATGATTACAACATAACTTTGTAAAATGGACATCGCCTTTCTACATGGGCGAGGTGCCATGTGGTTGAAAAAATATTAAGAACTAATGTCATGCTTTGCCGATCAACTTTGGTGACAGTCTCAAAATAGTGGTAACTTTGTCGTTGTTGATTATGAATTTGGCAAAGTAACTTGATCTCTTGTTCATCCACTGGGTATTAATGCGTAGCAAGCAGCGTAATTCTATTAGTGAAAATTCCATAAGCCCCAGCATGTCTTTCCACAGTAGCAAACACACTGTGGCTATTATGGGCAAAATTGTGAGATTCCTTAGCTGACGCCAGCATCATGTCTGATGACATCAGGGGCTTTTTAGCAGGGTTGTTGTTACAAATTGACAGCATTTTAGTGGCATGCAAGAACAAGAGCGCTCTGCCCAGTAGTATTTTCCTATATTCAGAAGAACCGTATGTTAGCACAGCTCATCATTACATGGATTGAGATGGAAAATGAATCCTATCATGTCCCTTGAAATATAATTACATGACCACACTGTAATATGTCTACCATATGAGGCAGCTGTTAGTCCCTCCCTAACCAGCATTATAAAGCTATTCTACTCTACTGGCTAAACATATTCATTCTATGTTGAGTACCTCAAAAACCGAAGCTGCTGATAACAGAGGTTGCTCCTAGAACTATCTTTGGGACTTGTTGGGGGACTAATTCTGAGCTAGCTGAGAAAGATTGATCATGGAGATAAAAGTATGATGTTTATTCAAGTTGGGTGGGAGAGGATTGATCTAGGTCTGGTGTCCAAGTGGTTTTTCTCATAGTGCGCTCTTGAATTCAACTTACCACCCTGGGACAGACAGCACTGGAAACCAGGGAGCTGGGTCAGGGACAAGACCTCTGCTAAGCCAACTGCAAGATCAAGAGAGACCACCCACCCCTGCAGGCAGGCAGGGAAGCTGCTGAGCTAGAGGGGTTCAGTTCCTTCTTCTAAACTCAGCAGATTTATAAATCTAATTCATCCCTCGGGAGGCGGGAGCAAGGGAAGGACTGATGGTTTTTCACTGGGCCTTTCTCCAGGAGGGGACAGGACCGTGTTTCCCTGCTGACAACACCCAGGGGTTCAGAGAAGGCTGCCTTAAAGGCTTTCTATACCTCTTATAAACTCTGCCATGCTACACAAACATGACTGAAGGCAAGAAGCATGAGTTATGGGCCATTAGGCAGGGCAGTTTTTAACACCCTGTCTTGTAATTCCAGGAATGCTTGAAAAGCATTTCCCTTTTCACTCCGTCCAGTCAACAGCTCCCCGTTGCCCTCTGGATAAAATCAAAACCTGTGGGCATTAAATCCAGTGCCCTCTGGCAGCTGGCCTGCTTAACCTCACCTACTTGTCTCTTCTGTTCCCACCTGTACCCTAACGTCCTCTCCTACTGGACAGGGACAGGCCACACTGTGTTTCTGGGGAAGCTTTGCGCAGACCACTTCCTCTGCCTTTGTTGGGCTGAAATGAAATTACTGCCATTAATATGCCCATTTTGTAGATAAGGAATCTGATGTTTGATTACAAGAATTGCTCAAGGTCACACAGTAGGTGCTGGAGTTGAGAATTAAACCCATTTGCATCACTCCAGAGACCAAGCTCTTTATTTGAATTTAAAGCAGCTTTAACAGTGTTCTGGCACAGCGGGCACTTAATAAGTATTTGCCTCCCCCATCACCGAAATATAAATTTTAGTGATTTATAAATAGGTGATTAATCTATTCCCACTGTCCATGTTTCAAATTTTATATAAAATAAATTGAATAGGAGTCCACCTTAAGTTTCTACTATTGGAGTTTTTGGTAACTTTAGTAATCTTCCTGATTGTCTGAAATTTGTGAACAATGATAGAAACATCCCACAGTTTCTTTTTTTTTTTTTTAAGATTTTATTTATTTATTTGACAGAGACACAGTGAGAGAGGGAACACAAGCAGGGGGAGTGGGAGAGGGAGGAGCAGGCTCCCCGCTTAGCGGAGAGCCCGATGCGGGGCTCGATCCCAGGACCCTGGGATCATGACCTGAGCCGAAGGCAGACGCTTAATGACTGAGCCACCCAGGCGCCCAACATCCCACAGTTTCTATGAGTGAGATGCCAGCTCGGAGAAACTGGTAATAGCTTGAATAAGCACCAAGTTTTAAACAATATTTAATCTACTTTCTCCTAACATAGAGGCTTCTTCTTTTTTTTTTTTTTAGCAAATATATTTTTAGTGAATCAAGAGCACCTGCGTTGTGTCTAAGAATTCCACTCCATATATGATATCTTTTAAATAATACAACTACCAGAAAATATAAACTGATAAAGCTAATTCAATAGAGCTAATCAATGCTATTGTATTTTTTAAAAATAGAACTTATTCAATTAATTTTATTATAAGATCGTGTTTTATTGTAAAAATTTTGGAAAATACTTAAAAATATCAAAAAAAATATCCACAATCATATGACCTACAGATGACTTTGACCGATATTTTAGTACCAATCTTTTAAATTTTATTTATTTATTTAGCCTTTGTTATATCATGAATTCTATACTGTATTTAGAACTTTGAATTCTGCTTTATCACTTAGCAATTTCTCATTTCTCTGTTACTCCAAACAATTCATAAGCAGAAATTGAATTCATTGTTCCACTCTGAGGATACTTCCTAATTTACTAACAATTTCCCTGTTGGATATTTTCCTATACCCTGATTTTTGCCACTGTCAATAACACAATATTGATCACTATGGGGCATCAAGCATAAAACTTTATTTCTTTTCGTCAGATAACTTCCTTAGTCTGTATTCTAAAAATTGAAATTGTTGGATCAGTGGACATCCTATTTTAAAGGCTCCTGACACAGATTGTCAGTTTGCTTTATTTAAAAAAAAAAAAAAGCATGTGTCAGTTTATACTCATACTAGTTATTTGTCTGCTTTAGTCTGTAAGTTATGTTTTCTAAGTCTAGAATTAACACAACAACAACAACAAAACCACTTATTAGGGAAGTTGCAGTGTACCATCTTGTAGAGAATTAAACCAGTTTCTACACAGGGTCTTCAGTCTATGCATCCTGTTCTTTTTTTTTTTTTTTTAAGATTTTTTATTTATTTGAGAGAGCGAGAATGAGAGAGAGAGAGTAGATGAGAGGGGGAGGGTCAGAGGGAGAAGCAGGCTCCTCGCCGAGCAGGGAGCCCGATGCGGGATTCGATTCAGGGACTCCAGGATTATGACCTGAGCCGAAGGCAGTCGCTTAACCAACTGAGCCACCCAGGCGCCCCTGCATCCTGTTCTTTCATCTTCATGTTGCCTTTGCTTTGGTTTTGAGGCTGAGGTATGGGAGCACTTGGCTTGAACCTCTCTATCGCTAGGCTCTTAAGTAAGACCAGCCAACAAAGGCTTACCTGAAATCGTCAAGCATGGAAGGAAGGAAAGAGAGTTAAGTGGGCACTTCTTGTCAATCATTTTATTCTTTCATTTTTCCCTCTCTCTCAAGGTTTCCTGCTCCACACACTCCCCATTAGCGACAATCATTGCCATACTCCTCCAGGAGCAGAGAAAAAATAAAAAAAATAGATTAAAAAGGTAGGGGTGCACGTGTGGAGGACTGATGTGTATATGTGGTTGGAATGGAGTGTGTGCGTGTGTGTGTGTGTGTGTGAGAGAGAGAGAGAGATAGGGTGTTACCAAGAGGTGGAAATGGGCGATAAGGAAAAAAAAAGATTGATATAGCAGATACGGCACAGAAATTATTTAACCTGAGGCTAAGTGTGCGATCACTTGGAAACTAGTTGAAATATAGAATTAGACTGTGGGTCTAATGAAATAATAATACTAGTTAGTACATTTACCTTTCTATAAAGTCTTTTCCCCAAATAGGTTCTATTTTTGAGATGGATCACTTACCCAAGTTTGAATAATTATCTGTGCAGTAAAAACAGGACTGTTTGGAGATCTGGGTGGACAAGATACAAAAGTACAATTGACATTATGTACATAATCATTGGTAAAGACAAATGAGGAACCTGCAAGTTAGGAGATTTTGGCTTGTTGACCTTGAGCTATGAAATAAACTTAAGTTCCCCTTTTATTTAGCATCTAAATTTACTATCTAGTCTGTCACTGTTGACTTTTTGTAGTATAATATTAAAATAATTGTACTTCTAGTTCTCTATACATTTTTATTTTTCCTAATAATAATACTTTACCTAGTTAGCTGCATTAGTAATGCATCTAAAAAACTTCATGTCACCAAGACATTTCTGTGACTTTTAGGAGTGGGTGAAATCTATTTGATATTTTGAAATCTGGTTGCTCATGCCCTGAGCTGTTTTTCTTAGGAGTCCCCATCCCTATCTTCAGGTTTGCTTAAGTACCATCTAAATGCTAAATTTTATTTTTAATCCCTAAAAGAAATGATAATTTGAATGTGGGTCTACCTGTAGTTTCAGAGGAATATGACAGTCCAGCCATATAAAATAAAAACAAAAATATGTATTTTAGATCACACACGCATACACAGCAATTTATATGGCTATTTGTTTCTTTTTTCTCTCTCTCTCTCTCTCTTTTGAGAGAGAGAGAGGCAGGGGGAGTGGCAGAGGAAGAGGGAGAGATAGAATCTCAAGCAAGTGCCACACCCAGCGCTTAGTCTGATGTGGGGCTCGATCTCATGACCCTGAGATCATAACCTGAGCGTAAATCAAGAGTCAGATGCTTAACTGACTGAGCCACCCAGGCGCCCCATGGCAATGCCTTTCTTAACTGGAACAAGAACTTTACCACGGGCTAGACAACCTTAAACCCACCACATTTTTTGGAGGGCATGGGTTATATCTCTAGGAACAAGTAGGTATTCTCATATAGCTATATAATTAGCTTTAGAGACTTTACACATCAATACATTTCTGATCCTACTTATGTATTTGCTGCCACTCATAGATTTCATCTCTGCCAGTGGCTCTGAAGGAGAAAATTAGACATTTGTTGTCTATTGACTATGTTACCTCTGTTTTTGTTTTTGTTTTCTTTTCCCATGTACATAGAATAAATTACTGTTCCAAAACGTGAATATTTTCCAACTTTGCTAGGACATCTGTGTCAGGAGAGTGAGTGTTCCATGATCCCCTATACTCTAGAAGTGGAGCGCTCCTTGTATTATTTTTATAAGATGGCTGAATAGCGATGGTTTGACCAAATTAGTCACAGACAAAATGGATATCTGAATGTCCCCTGCTAAACTTTCAAAAAATATTTAAAAGTTAATAAGGCTAATCCTCCTTAGGCTAGGAGTAATAAGGCTAATTGACCACAGGTTGCCTAAAAAATACTATTCTTTGTATCGGACAGGGGGCCGAGGATAAGGCAAACATAAGGCAACACCAAGTCCCATGTGTAGTAAAGGAGCCCTTCATAAGCAAATCCTATTCCAACTCTGAATATTACCTTCTATCACTCCCTCCTATGTGTCCCCAGGCCCTGGGAACTGTGCTTTCCCAGGGTGATTCATGCTTATTCTGTTTTGTATCCCTTGCCTAACGCTTCTCTGACTGCCGTATAAACCCTCCCCTAGATTCCTGCTCTTCCTCCAGGACCTAACTCAGAAGTTGGCTTGGTCTTCTCTCCAGAAAACCCTCGGCCCTGTCCTTTGAGATACCAACAGCACTATTTACTGTATTGCAAATATTTGTTTACGTGTCAATGAAACTCAAAGGTCCTCCAGTAGGAGCTCATAATAAAAACAAACATGTTTACCTCTTCCTTCCCCTAATACCTAACACTAGGTCTGGAAGGGGATAGCTAATAAATAAATGATTGCTGAACGAATAAATGAATGAATGGCCTTGGGTCAACCTTAGTATCCCTAAAAGATCATTATGATGGTACCAACAAGGAGATAACTAATATTACTTCACTAGTTTTAGAAAGCCTGGGAACTTAGGGTGCTACCTGTGTTTCAATTCACACAGGATCAGCAGTTATGTGTTACATCCCACTGAAGACCAGGCTTTTTTTCCTAACTACAGTGTTTCTATAAAGGGTAAATCAATTATGAAGGTGACAGCTATCATGATGCTGAAGAAGGGAGGGAAATCTTAAATAGCTGGATTATTCAAATGATAGCAAATCATGCAAGCAAAGTCAGAGTATGAACTTGGAGTATGAAGTTGGAGTCCCCCAAGTTCGAGTTGAAGTGAGAAAAGAATTGAGGGGAAAAAAAAAAAACCCATTAAGTAGAAATTCAGTGGAAAGATGGGCATAAGTCTTCACGTTACAATTTCCAACACCTTTCATCACTCTTCATTTTTATCTCAAAAACCATGTTGGTAGTATCTAGTCCCAAATTGCCAAGCCTTGGGTTCCTTCTTCAGTGCGATGTTATCAGCTGGAAGGGAAGGCTGGCCATGAAACTGTTACGTGAAGCACTTTTCCACAGGAACTTATTGCTTTAATAAGTTGGGAAAATGCTCTTAAGGAACAAAATAGAGTCATTGAAGAGTCATTAAGGGGAAAAAAAAAAAAACACAAAAAACAAAGCACAATAATTGATCCTCCATAAAATCCACACCTCCTTTACCATGGTATAGCTGCACAGAGCCTGAGATCTTAGCAAAGAGTAGAAGTTAAACACCCACTCCTCACTGGTGTGTGTGGGGGGGGCATTTTATGTTCTCAGTCCCGGCCCCGTAAGATAAGATTACATATGCCCACGATGGATACAGCCCGCAGCTCTTCCCAAGCCCCAGCAGACTGCGGATTCCGATATAAACAAAGCCTCGCACAGGTAAGCACTCAATAAATATTTTTTGAAAGGATGGATGAACGTCAGAAAACATGTTAATGCTCTTTGATGACTATATTCCCCCAGCGTAGATCAAATTCTCACCTTCCATGAGAGTATGGGAAATAAATAACAATCACTTCCTATCATGTCAGTGTAATCTGCGGCCCCCCGAACCTCTTTAGAAGTTAATGTTTATTCTAATAGTCTTACAGTCATTAACCAATTCTGAAAGCAATATGCAACAATACAGTAAGCATGCTTTATGGCCTCAGTGGAAAGATACAGATCTTTGCTCTGACACGATTTTTTTTTTTTTCTAGTTAACTTCACTGATGAAAACTTGGGCTTTTCGAAAATACTTGTGACTTAGATCAGCTTAGGGTTAAAAAAAATAACTCCGTATTATAAAATCATGATAATATGAGTCATGTGGGTGCCCCATTCAAGGGAGAGGAGATGGTCCCCTTTCCCAGCAATGAGCTTCCCTCTGGGCTTCCTGCTTTCCTGGTAGCTCCCCTCCTCTGTCCCATAAAACCCCACCCTGAAGAGAATCCAGCGAATTTTTTCCTGCAGAGGCTACAAAGTTCGAATACTTTTGCCTGAGGTGGTTTGAAAGTTTCGGTCCAGGATGGTAAGCAAGGTCAGGAGCAAGAAGGGGAGGACTCTCTCCATCCATATTTTGCCTGTGACTAAAACCTGAAAACATTCTGAGGTTCAAAGCAATCACCCACTCACCCGATGGTCTCTCTGGATGATTGAAAATGGCTTAAGCAAGTACATAGGGGTTTAAAAAGCCACTCAAAATGACTGAGAAGCAGGCTGTCCACAGAGAAGCCATGTCACTCTGTTGACAAATAAGCAATGGGCAGAGCAGGCGATGGGCTTCCCGGGGGCTCACAGGCAGGGAGAGAGGAAGCCTCAGTGAGTGTGGGAATAATAAGAGCGCGGAGCATCCTCCCCATTCCTACTATTATATAAATGTTATATTTGTTAGGCTAGCTCCCTCCCCGACCACCCCCCAAGCAGTTCATAGACAATAAAACACCAGGAATCCCTGAAGAGTGGTAAAATGCTGACATGATTTAAGAAGGAAGACTCTGATAAGAAGATAAAAATCTAATAAACAGAGTCTGGAGAACCTTGGTGCGTCTCAGGCGCTTGCCAGTGTAAGCAAAACCCTCCCAAGGAAAACAAAAGGAGCCTTAATGGTAAGGACATTCCACTCACAGACCATCTGAAGGAGAAAGTTAAGGCCGTGACCTCTGCAGCCTGCAGTTATGAGCGCTCTGACAAGAAAATATTTGATTTGGTTCAAGAAGCAAAATCAGTCACTGGATTTTTTAATATCTTTTTTTCTCCGATAAAATAAAATAAAATAACGTATTTTGTTTACACTTGAGAGTGAGTTTTGTGTGCGCGGTTACGTGTTTCTCCTACCTAGGTAGATTTTCTGTTTAACTTGGTCCTCATTTCTTCTTGGATTTTAATCAACCTCAGGAAAACGTGGCTTTACAGCCCCTTTGATTTCCCCTTTTTTAATTAACAGAAGGCTCCTGAAGGCTAATCTCAAATTTCTCACATGAATCTGCAAATATGTAAAGACGCACATTCTCTGCGAGAACCAGAGTGGGAGAGTCAACGAAGCTGTGAGTTTATTGCTGAAGATTTAGGAAGTACTCAGGAATTTATCTGTGTCTCTGAAATCTAGAACAGAGAATTTTATAGCAAAATGCTTACCTGCCGCCGAGACCCTCCCCCTGCTAACTCGAAACAAAACCTACGAAACGGTTGCAGTTCTGAACAATTTTGCTCCAACAGCGATAAAACATGTCATAAGCAATATTTCTTTAGTTATGTATGAGGAGAAAACTCGTGGAGATTTTGAAAGGCTCTCTGAGTACATTTATAGGAGCTTCGATGCTTACTGACACTAGTTTATATTATGATTAGTTTGAATTTAAGATTCAAGGCTTTCTTTTTTCACTCTTACAGGCGAGGACTGCGTTTATGCTCATCAGACATGCATAATTAGTTGCCTTTTTAATATTTACTTTTTTTTTTCCCCAAGAGGAAAAGCAAGGGGGCAGAAGTGTAAGTGGGCATGATCTGGAGGAAATAGAGAAGAAATGAGACTAGCAGTGCAGAAGGGAGAGCAGAATGATCTGAAACGAAAGAAAGACTGAGCAGTGGAGGAAAGGCAAAAGAAGAGGCTCGTAACATAATAATAATAATAAAAAAAAAAAAAAGAGGGTCAGTTTCTGGTCCCTTGATCCACTGGGCAGGTGGCAGGAAGCAAGGCCGGGGGCCAAAGAGCAAGCCTGGAGAATCATCCTAAGCATGTCAGGCTCAGAGGCTCTTCCAGGCCATTTGATGATCAAAGGTCCACAGGGAGACAGGTGAGGGGACAGGTGAGGGGAAGCACAGAGAAGTTAGGGAGCAGGTCAGAGCACAGCCTTGGGCTAAGCAGCAGGTGACAGCCTGACCTGCAACTATCTCCTGTTGTATTGGCTTAGTTCCCTGGAGGGCAGAGTCAGTTTCCTTCTGGACATATTTACATTTAGAATTTTAGAGCTCTACGGGAGCTTGCTAAGAGAAAACTGGAGACAAGTAGGTGCAGACACTTATTTTGCTGTATGACGAGAACTTTGTTCTTTGAAGGAAGCCTGTTTCCTAAGAACAAACATATTTAAAGTAGATTTTTTTTTTTCATGACCATACACATTTCAAATTGAAATGGAGATTCAGCAACTCTGTAATCAACCTGAGAACATTAGTTACAAAATTGTTTCCTTTGGGCTTTTGGAATAGTCTCTCCACACTGATCTTTTCACCAGAAAACGACCACTTGATTTGGTAACACAGACATGGATGCAAGTTTTCCCATCTTTGATATCATACCGTCTTTGAGCATGAACCCGGGAGGTCAAAATTGCCTGTGATAAACTTGTGAGCCAAGATTATAATTAGAATAAAGAAAATTTAATTCTATAGAAGTAAACACCTCTGAACCTTGACATCAGAAAGATGTTAACGGCTTGTCGTTATTCAGATGTAGGCAGTTTATACTTGGGTTTCTTTGAGCTAATGTTATCTTCCTGCGTAATAACATTTAGTTTTTAAAACCATGTAATCATAAATATGCTGTTTGGACAAACTGTTTTATTTAGAAAGTATATTAAAAGCATGAACCTTGGAGTCAGGCAGCCTGGGTTCAAATCTTGGCACCATGATGTACCAGCTGTGTGACCTTGAGCAAATTTATTTAACCTCTGGAGAAGCAAGTCCCTCACTTATAAAATGGGATAAAAATAAGACTTATCTCATGAGAATTAAATGAGTTAGTTTATGTAAAGTACTTAAAACATATTAACAAATGGCTATTATTTTTTTAATTATAAAAGGAATATGTGCATGTCAAAATTTTACGATGCAGAAATAAATTTAAAAAGAAAAAAAAATGATATTTTCATCCTAACAGCTGGGGATGATCACTGCTTGTCCTAGTTCTTATTCTTTGTGGGTGCCTTTTTTTTTTACAAAATTGGAATTACAGTGTATGGGTGGCTTTGTTTATTTCTTTTATCTTTTTCTCACTAAAGATCGTAAATAGATAGATAATTTAATTTCTTTCATATGGATGTAACAAAGTTTAATCAAGCTCACTGGATGTTTGGATGCTTTATAAATGTATGCCATTATAAACAATGCTGAACTAGACATCTTTCTATATGATCTTATTCCTGTTTTTCCTATGTACTTTGGGTGATTAAAAAAAAAAAAAACTGTACTACTCTGTGGGTAAGGCCAAAATACAAGAAAATAGTCATTAAATAGTTTCAAATTTGGAAGCAGGGACAGAGCAAAAATTGAACTCCCTAAGGTCCCTATTAAAATTCAAGAGTACCAACGTATCTATCCCTTCTTCTTCATCTCTTCATAATCAATCCTCTGGATTTCTTGAAATCCACCATTTAAATGTTTGAAAACCTAGGTTAGAAAGATTTGTACACATTAACATACATAAGTTTAATTAAAGCTAATATGAATGGCTTGATTTGATAACATAGAAATGAAGGAAGTTGACATCTCAATCGAATGAGCACTATTTAGATTCATTTGGAGACTCTATTCATACCACCTAAAAGTGTGAACTAAAATGGATAGAATCTGCCCCTCAAACAACCTACTTTGATATGTGGTGCATAATGACATTTTCTCCTGTGTTGTATAATGACTTCTGGGGCTGAGATGTTTCCACACTGTTCAATGTCATGAAACATCATGGGTCATAAAAAATTCTACTACCTCTACTTGAGATGAGGGATATTTATTTATTTATTTGTTTATTTTTTAAAGATTTTATTTATTCATTTGAGACACAGAGATAGAGAGAGAGAGAGCATGAGCAGGGAGAGAGGAAGAGGGAGAGGGACAAGCAGGCTCCCCACTGAGCCAGGAGCCTGATGTGGGGCTCGATCCCAGGACCCTGGGATCATGACCTGAGCCGAAGGCAGACGCTTAGCCATCTGAGCCACCCAGGCACTCTGAGATTAGGGATATTTATGATATATAATATCAGTTTGCAGATTTCAACCTCTTAATTGAAGACTACTTCCTAATTCCCAGGATGCAACTTGGTTTCTCAAAGGAGGTAACTCTCATTACGGTTTTAAGGAGGCTGAATGCTAGCATTTCAAGCCATATGAATGAGCTCTAATTTAAAAAAAAAATCTACAAATATTCATGAATGCATCCCTAGCAGTCATTTTGAGTACAAGAGTCATTTAATCTTAAGTGTGTTGCATATTCTTAGTGCAATTTGAGTTTTTCCAAATTCAAGCTTTATGAATTTTGTCTACAAAATAATAAATTTGAAAAAGGACATTTTGTAAAGAGAGAGGTTAAGAATAAAAGTCTGAAAAAGTGCTCAACATCGCTCAGCAGCAGGGAAATCGAAATCAAAACCTCAATGAGATACCACCTCACACCAGTCAGAATGGCTAAAATTAACAATTCAGGAAACGACAGATGTTGGAGGGGATGAGGAGAAAGGGGAACCCTCCTACACTGTTGGTGGGAATGCAAGCTGGTGCAGCCACTCTGGAAAACAGTATGGAGGTTCCTCAAAAAGTTGAAAATAGAGCTACCATACGACCCAGCAATTGCACTACTGGGTATTTACCCCAAAGATACAAGTGTAGGGATCCGAAGGGGTATGTACACCCCAATGTTTATAGCAGCAATGTCCACAATAGCCAAATTGTGGAAAGAGCCAAGATGTCCATGGACAGATGAATGGATAAAGAAGAGGTGGTATATGCATACACTGGAATATTATGCAGCCATTAAAAGGAATGAAATCTTGCCATTTGCAACAATGTGGTTGGAACTGGAGGGTATTATTCTGAGTGAAATAAGTCAGTCAGAGAAAGACATGTATCATATGACCTCACTGATATGAGGAATTCTTAATCTCAGAAAACAAACTGAGGGTTGCTGGAGTGGTGGGGGGTGGGAGGGATGGGGTGGCTGGGTGATAGACATTGGGGAGGGTATGTGCTCTGGTGAGTGCTGTGAATTGTGTAAGACTGTTGAATCACAGACCTGTACCTCTGAAACAAATACTACATTATATATTTAAACAAAGAAAAAAAGAAGAAGACAGCAGGAAGTGAAAAATGAAGGGGGAGAAGATTGGACTATGAGACTATGGACTCTGAGAGGCTATGGACTCTGAGAAACAAACTGAGGGTTCTAGAGGGGAGGGTGGTGGGGGGATGGGTTAGCCTGGTGACGGGTATTAAAGAGGGCACGTACTAAAGGAGCACTGGGTGTTATATGCAAACAATGAATCATGGAACGTTACATCAAAAGCTGATGATGTGATGTATGGTGATTAACATAACATAATAAAATAAAATAAAAAAAGAATAAAAGTCTGAAATTTATTTGTAGAGACAAAGTAAGAAGACAATGCAATAATAGATATAAAAACAGCACAATATAATGTTTAATGGATTATCGAATTCCGTAAGTTTGGATCTAATATATTTTATAACCCAAATGTGCTCTTATTATCATTTTAAAGAAACATTCATTATTGCTTGATAATCTTTGACTATCAGGAAATGCCCTGAAAGAAAAAAATTACCAAAATGGCATCTAAAAAAGTGAACACTTTTCAAACAACAGTTAAAAGTTTTTTTTTTTTATTTATGTACTTTTCTAGAGGAATGAGAAGCAAGATGTACATATCTTTTTTAATTTCAAAAGTAATGATGCTTTCGTGACATGTCAGAAACTACCAAAAATATCTATAATATTTTCCTTATTTCAACTTCTAATAGTTCATCTCATTGAAGAAGACCAAAGTTAAATACTTGTTCATTCATTTCTTCATAGTGTGACAAATATAAACATAAAATAGAGTTATGTCATATATATTATTTTGCAATTTGTTTTTAAGAATTATCGATCTATTTAAAAAAAAATCTGTTCCTTTTCCATACCTACAGTCTTATTTTTTTGTCAGGATTTTTATTTATAAGTGAAGAGAGACTTTGTTTTTACACCTTGCTGTGATAATTGGTTGAAAAGTAAAAATGTCAATGAAATAATTTGGAGGGTTCCTTAGAGGAAATTGGGTATGAAAAGGATACTAAAGAATTGTCTGATTGGATTAATGATATCCTCATCATGTTCTACGTAGGTAAGCCACAGTTGCCCAGACATTTGCAATCCAAAATGATCTGTAGATTTTTCCTGATTCCACAACTGTCTATTTTGCTTTGGCAAACACCCAATAGAAAAGATTGTATTGCCATGAACAGTGTCTAGGAGAATCTATTTAGGATTGTGCAAGACAAATTCCTGAGAAGTATATTTGTGCAGAATTTGGACAGAATCTGGGAGAAAGATGGGTTGCCTCAGTTACATACGCCATTCCTACCCTGAGCAGCCTGAACACATTCTCAGGCTGCTGGCCAAATGATGTGTGGCCCAAAGTGGGGAAGAAATGTCTCAAAGGTAATGGTCCTTATTCAAGTGGAAACCGAAGGCTGGATCTCCTTATTTCTTCCTCTCATCAGATCCCGGGGAAGCAGGCTTCTCTAATCACATCATGATTCCCACGATCTACCATCACTTGTAGAATAAGCCTCCTGAGACAAAACATACCATCATAACTTGTGGCCACTTTTTTCCCTTCCAAAGGGGTAATGCCTCTGTGCTGTTGCTAAACAATTAATCAAAACTCCCTATCCTCTCCTCTTCTTCCCAAAGAGATTCAAAGTCCTACCCTGTGAGAAACTGAGACATGTTTGTTTTTTTTCTCATCATCTATGAGAAGACGTAGATCTTGACATGGAGGTGTGGAAGAAAGCAAAACTCTTTTGTCCCAGGGAAAAAGAAATGGGTGGGGGGGAAGGAGAAAAGGACACTATGTAAGAATAAATCTAAAGGCCGAATAGGTTTGGTTCCAGCTAAATCATCAGGCTGACCTCTACAACATCTGATGCCAAAGACATTCCACCCAAATTTCTCATGTTCTGTATGCAGTCTTTACATCAGAACCTAACCTAGAATAAATTCGCGTGGATGCCCTCCCTACCCTCCACGTGGCACACTTAGAATTCTCTGAACTGCTCCGTTCCTTTGCTTGCTTTTCCTCTCCCCCCACCCTCTGAGTGTGTATTCTTAGGCCCAGGAAGAAGTTAAGGCCAGTTGTGCACAAATCATCTCCCGGCTGAAGTTTTTGGTGGCAGCCAAGAGAGGAGAAGGGAAAAAAAAAAATTAGAAAAATTTCAATTTCAGGACCATTATTATTTTCATTAATCATAAGAGGTGCTGTCACCCCTGTCCTTATTCTTTAGAAGGAGATCTATTATACGGTCCATTTAGTCCAAGCCATATTACCTCATATGTTTTCCTGGCTGACCAAATAAGACTTAAGAGATAAAACAATTTACTGTTCATTATGATCCGTGTCACTGGAATCAATCTATTAACCTACATTAACTGGATATGTGACAATATCTCACATACACGCTTCCTCAGTTTAAAGAAAAGGCGAGAATACAGGGAGGGGCAGAAAGAGTGAGGGGAAAGGAGAGGGAAGGAAATCAGGGCCCATAAAGTGCAGCAGACGTATAATTTGCCAAGCGAATACAACTTCATTTTCCAGTGCCCACTGCTGCGCCCTCCACATCTTCACGCAGCCCCTGACCTGTAAAGAAGTCTAACAAATTGGCTTCTATTGTGGAGCCAAAAGGTGCCATCAAAGAAGGGACGGTTCGCTGGTCCTAAAGTATGATGGGAAATCTTGGGCTGGAATAAAGAGCTGCTGTTTTTATGAAGTTAACCCATTAAGGTTAAAAGCAAGTCAGGAAGCTCCGTGCTGGTGAAGCAAGCAGCACCAGGAGGAGAGAAGCCCTCCAAACTTCTCATTCAAACACAGGGAAGGAAACACCAGGTGAAGGAAGAGCACCCGAAGTTCAAATAAAAATCAACATCATCTTGCTCTTAGAAGCCATGAAAATCTGCCTGTGGGGTCTCTGGACAGCCCCTCTGTTTCATTGTCTCTCCTTCTCTCTCAATGGAGGAAGGATCAAAAGTTTCTCAAGAAATCGATGGGCTGTCTTGATGTAGACAGGGGGGAGGCTTAGGTGGCACAATCATGAGAATGCCAATCTATTATCTCATTTATCCTACCTTTACAACTGCTTGTTAAGAGCTCATCTGAATGTTGGCTTGCATGATGTAAATTTCCCTCTGAGACTTGGAAGCCTTGGCCATGACTACCCAGCCCACAGGCAGATCCCCGCTTCCCAGGAGCACTAATCCAGACTGTCCAAGCTGCCAATGAGCTGAACATTGTTAACTCACAGCCAAAGCAGGTGGTGCCCAGTGTGGGTACAGTGGGTATATACTGCCTGTTTTCACTGTGGGATGGAGGGAAAAAATTCCAACTGTATTTATTTCCATTTCCTGGGTGATTTGTCTCACAATTGCCATAGGAAACTGGGATAGAAGGATAGAAATACAAAGCTCTGTTCTTCATTCAACCTTCCCAGTCTTAGGAAGAAGAAAAACACCTGTTGGATCACTGGCTACTCCCTAGCTCAGGGTACAGTTGGTGTGGGAAAACTTCCAGGCATTGTGGGGCTTTGGGTGAGGGGTGAGGAGTGAGGATGTATTTCTTGGCAGCTGTACCTGAGTAATTGCTTACTGATCTATCCTGCTCTGGAGAAGAGGAAGTGGAAGGCAGTTGGCATTATTGGGAAGCCATGTTTTTCCTAATTAGCAAAAGGCTAGGATCACACAGACATTACTCACAAACATGAAAAATGCTCAAAAAGTATAGAGTTACTTTGCGTGCTGGAGACATCACTATAGCTCCTCAAGGGTGTTCATGGTTGCATCCCTGGGCAATGAAGTCATATTTCTTTTGGCCCGTATCAAGAGAACCATTTTTTAAAAGACCACGAGGTGTCTCTTCCACTTGAAAGTACACAGGCAGTCCCTTCCTCTTTTCTCCAGAAGTACTGAGAGGAAAAAAAGGGAAAGCAACAGCAGAAACATCTTTATATCCTTCATTTCTCCACAAAGTTGTTGAAATGAGAAAAAATATCTTGAACAGCATTTCTGCACAAACTTCTAAATCACTTGAAACATGCAGTATCAGAATTTAGACTGTCTTTCTTCAACCTTTTCATTTTCTCTCTATCTTTATTCTCCCTTCACTAAAAAGTAGGGAAGGTATCCTTTAGTCTCTGTACTCACAATGGCAGAGAGAGTGAGGGAGATAGAGAGAGAGAGAACAGGTATTCCACAAGTGTTACAGAATGAAGGGGACTTGTCAACTCCTTCCAGAAATGAGTCCAGGGAGAGGTTAGTATTCTGAAGTTCCCCTGACAAGAACTCTTCATCAGAGTTTGACTTGATTCTGATAACCATCTCCATTTGGGTTTTGTTTGAGCTCTTCAGATTGAATTTGCCTGACTTCTTTTCCTTCTAGTACTCTTCCCTTGGAGTCATTATGTATTACCTTTAGAAGGTAGGCTTCAGTGGGAAGGTAAAGACATTTGGCATTTGGGGCCTTTTCAGATGTTGTATCCGTAAGAGTCTATAGTCATAAAAGTTTTTAAAAATATTTTCAGTGTTTTTTTATGGGCTTGTTATACTTAGTAAAAGCAAACTTAGGAAAATAAACTCAGTTCAATGAATTAATCCATTCAACACATATATATGGAGTGTCTACCTTGTGATATGTTCCAGGCATGAGAGATAGTATAGTGAATAAGAGAAAGTCCCTGCCTTTCCAGAGCCTTGATTCCAGTGGGGTAGGGTGACAATAACAAACAGATGAGTCCACAGTAAGCCAGACGGTGATAAGAGAGCTATGGGAGAAAAATAAACAGGGCAAGGAGGATATGGAACATCACTAGGTATGTAAAGGCAAGGGAGGCATGCGATGTATATTGATTACTATTCTAGGTACTTATGGTGGCACAGTGAAGCACCATAAAATCTACTGGCTGAAAAAAAAAAAGTTTTATTTCTCATGACTCTGTAGCTTGACTGGACTCAGCTGGGCAGTTCTCAGCAGGGGTCCTCATGCCTTTGCATCATCTGGCAACCAGAGCTGGAGTCATGTGAAGAACTGAGTGGGCTGGATGTTCAAGACAGCACCTTTACTCACCTCACTGTCAGGTGGGGTCTGGTCAGACACACTCTGCCTCTGCATGACATCACCATGAGGCCATCCCAGGCTTCCTCACACCATAGTGGGTCCAGATAGTCAGGTTTCCTATACGTGATCCACCTTCCCCTAGAGCAAGTATTACATGAAATCCAGGTGAAAGCTGCAAGGCTTCTTATGACCTCACCTTGAAAGTCAGGAAGCATCACTTCTTCCACATTCTATGGGTCAAAAGCAAGCGGGAGGGCCCCTCAGATAAAAGGGGTAGAATAGACAAGGCATGAATAACAGAAGATGTGGTTCACTGGAGCGCCATCTTTGCAAACTAGCTGCCATCATGGATAAAGTGACGTGGAGGTGGAGCTCTAGGGATAAAGTGACATGGGGGCGGAGCTCTAGGGATAAAGTGATGTGGGGGTAGAGCTCTAGGGAAAGGAAGGAGCCACCTGTGATATCCAGTGAAGAGATTTCCAAGCAGGTTGAACAGCGTGCCTGAGGCAGGAGTACGTATGATGTTTTAGGAAGGCAAGGAGGCCAGTGTGGGTGGCTACAGCCAAGTAGATTTAGTGAAGAGAATTGGGAATTAAGTCAGAAAAGGGAGTGAGGGGCAGAAAATGGATTGCCTTAGAGGTCATTGTACGGATTTGGGATTTCATTTTGAGTTATATGAGAAGCCAATTGATTTTAAGCAGAAAAAGGATGAGATCAGGTAGTTTTCTAGCTAAAGAACTATTTATTCATGAGAGTTTCTAACTAAAAGACCTGAACAACCACTTTATTAAAAGCATCATGGGGTAACCAAATGAAAATGGGATGGGTAACAAAAGTCCTGGTTTCAGTTTTAGTCTCACCAAAAACTTATCTCCTGAAAATTACTGAATTTCTTGACTTAGGTTCTTCATCTGTAAAATGAAGGGCTGGGCCAGATAAGGACTTCAAGAAGAGCTCAATAGCCAGTCCCAAGAGGGAGGGGGTGGGTCCTATCCACCTTCCTTGTTTCAACCTAAGAAGCACTGTTTTAATCTGCTTCATATATTGGACTTCCATGTAAGGTTTTGTTTGAAGATAGATTTTGCCATTAAAATACATTTGAGAACTCACTGGGCTAGACAAACCCTAAGTTCCCTTGAGCTTGAAACTTCTAGAGTCTTACATTGAACGGAAGATAAAATATAACCAAAAACGTGTGTGGGGGCCTGACTCTTATTCAAGCAGAAGCAATACTTAGAAATTTCTTCTGGGAGCCCCCAGGTAGCCTCACCCTGGGATACTCCCTCTGTGTATTCCTGTTTACTTCTCATTGAGAAATGGAGAAACAAGACAGATGGGAAAGATCGGCAAGTAGGGAGGGCAAAGATAAAATGCTTGTGTAATTAAGACCAAACCTTAATTTTTGGAAGCCTGGAAAACTGTACCCCTGGGGGCTTTCAAGCAGTTTCTGTTTTCTAGGTGGGGACTGGAATTTGCCTTGTAGGCAGACCCTCTGTTTATAATGGGAGGGTCCATTTTGGTGAGACCTTCTAATTAACCTTTTGTTCTTTGGTGGAAGCTTCAGTGCTTCAAAGCGGGTTAATACTGAAAATCAAAGGGTTTGGTAAAGCTGGGTCGCAGCAGGAGCCCAGGTGGATCACTGTTTCCAGCCACTGTTGTGGCTTCTAGGCTGTGGTACTTCCCATCCCCCCAGGGTTTTAGTAGAGTGCTTAGCAAAGTCTGGTCTAGTCTCAAAAGGGGATGTGGCAATTAGAGAAAGCAGAGTGCCTGCCTTCCCGGAGGCCAGCAAGAAGACCACTTGTGCCCAGGGAACTCTGATCTCGAAAAGGTCATCAGTAGAGGCCAGCGAGGAGACCTCTTGTGCCCAGGGAACTCTGATCTCGAAAAGGTCATCAGTAGAAGCCAGCGAGGAGACCTCTTGTGCCCAAGGAACTCTGATCTCGAAAAGGTCACCAGTAGAGGAAAAGCTCCATGAGGGAAAGGGCTGCCATGGTCACAGCTGCACCATTAGCCCTCTCAGATCTCAGAGAGCGCCCACGGACAGCCTGCCTTCCAGAAGCTGAAGGGGCAGTGGTCAACAACAGAAGAGGGTAGAATAGGCTTGTCACAGGGAGCTATGAGGCAGTCACACAGAAGCCCGCAGAAGGAGCTGGGACAGAAATTAGGCGGGAGGCTCTGTGCAATAAAGTACTAGTCACAAAAGGGAGGACAATCTTATTCAATAGTCATAGGCTGATGGGGACCATTGATACATCTATTACGGGAGATTGGCTGAGGGAAGATTCATTCCTGGACCTAAAGTTATAAAAACATCCAGCCAACAGACTCCAAATGGACAACTGAATTGCTCTTAGATTCTGGCACTCCTTAGTGTAGTCTAGTTTTGGAGAGGACGAAAGGCTCTAGAAGCTTTATCTTACTGGTTTCTCTCCCTCCTGCACTGACATTTTCTTTGTATTCCAACAGTGGTTCTGTGGCATCAAAGTCAACCCAACTGCTCATATGAAGTATTTTATTGATGGAGAAAGCAACTCTCCCTCTTACTTCTCTTCAGTCTGTTCTTCTTCCTTATTTTAACATCATCATTATTATAATTAATATGTCTCCCCTTAGTCTAAAGACTAGACCAGCACTCTCCAGTAAAACTTGCTGCAATGATGGAAATGTTTTGTATCTGTGCTGTCCCCTGTGTGGTCCCCTGTGGCTATTGAGTCCTTACATGTGGCTAGTTCAAATGAGAAACTAAACTTTTAATATTATTTAATTTAAACTTAATTGCATTGAAATGACCAGAGGGCAGCATAGGCCTAGACTTAATTTTTTAGGGGTAAGGGTTGGGACATCTCTATGTTTTTTAAACCTGGTTATAGAATTTGCATCAGAATGTCCTAGAAGAAATGTTAGAATACAGACTACTGGGCACCCACCCCAGAGTTTCTGATTTAGTGTGTCTAGGGGATGGCCCTTTGAGTTTGCATTTTAACAAGTAATGCTGATGTTATTGCTCTAAGGATGAGACTTTGAGAACCACTCACTGCTTTAGAGCCATCCATGGTTCTCAGTTTGAGAGGTACATGGAGGATTGACTGTTGCCCAGGCTATGTCAGGGAAAACTAAACCAGCATTTTTAAAGCTTGAGGTCATTTCCTCGTACAGCCAAGAATTCAATAAAATCCTTAAATCAGTAGGCATGTAGAATTAGGTCAGAGCTTCTGTTATGTGCTTATGAATCACCTGGCGATAGTAGATGAATGTACTAAGTCTGGGACAAGACTCAGGTATCAGCTCAATGACCAGCTCCCACGCTGTGTTTATGCTGCTGGTCCAAGGAGCAAGAGATTCAATAATCCCTGTGGTTGATTCTAATCTTCACATTCTGCAATTCTAGAACAGCGCAGTGTATATGAATCCTGGCCCACCTGCCAGAGTCTAGCACTGCTGGGGAAGAATGAGAGAGCTGCCAACAGCAGGGACAGGACTGGCTAGTCCTGGGAAGGAGGAAAGAAAAGTGGCTCCCTCCAGACAACTGGACCTCACTGTGAGGCTGCCAAGTGTGAATGACGCAGGCGAGCTCCCTCCTCTGAGCAGAAGCCTGGCAGGCAGAATCAGACGATGGCTATGAATATCGTACAAGGCCCCGTGTCTTTCAAAGTCTATACAACAGCTCCACCAGTTACAGCCACAGGAGAAAAGAGCTGGAGGCCTGGCGGCCCGATGGTTAAACAGGGCAGGCCCGTGCTCAGAGCTGTCCAGCGTCAGGAGCCTTTAAATTAAGAAAGAAAACCAAACACTGAGGGCTCCATTACATGATTGGATAATAACCAAGGGGCAGTACAGTACTTGTAATGTCAAATAAAAAGAACACTTATTGTTTCTTTTTTCTCATTTCAGGTCAAAGGTGAGTTACAATTGAGGCTTCAGAGTTTAAGCAGTTGATAGGGAGGTAAAGAGAAAAGAGGATGTGCCAGTTCACCAAAGAAGGTCCCAGGAAAGACGTGGCAGCCTGGAAAGCCTCTGCGTCAGCCTTGGGGTTGTTTTTTCGTTTGTTCGTTCGTTTGTTTGCTTTTTTCAGGGGAGAGGATGAGCATTAAGTTAATTGGAAGTTAATCATCCTATCGAAAATATTCCTTTGCAAAGCTGCATATCCCTTACAATCATATAGTCAAACAGAAAGAAAAAGTTTTATTTCCATACAATTGTAGTCTATTACTATGAATAGAAATGATACCTAATAATGATGATTGCCTGGTGGTCTGTAGAACTTTCTTTTTCCTTCTACTGGGATAGGAAGGAGGAAGAGGAAGGGGAGAGGAGGAGGAGGAGGAACAGTTAAACCATCCAAAGCAAAGCACTTCTTTTGAATTTCAAGTAGACAACCAAGGAGACCATACCAGGTTTGTCATAAACAGGTATTTAACAGTGATTCAGATAAGGCAAGATGAATTTCTTCAGCATGTTCACTTAGAAAAGCTTTTAATTCTCTTTTTTCTCCTTCTCTTAAATACACACACACACACACACACACAGTGTTAACTACAGAGTTGATATTATAGTATCCCAGGATGCCACGGAGAGAGAAAATAGTGCAGGAATGCAAAGAGCGTTTTAAAGAAAGAACTCAAAGAAGTTCCTCCGCAACCTTGTTTTCCGCTGAATTTGGAATTTCATGTGAGAACATTTCTCTCTTGTCTCCAGTAAAAATGACTCTATTTGTTCTTTTTCAGGGACCCTCCCAAGGGTCCTGTCCCAGAACAAAATGAATAATGATGCTTTATTTTTCATAGTACCTTTTCCCAAGAAGCTCACAATGCTTTGGAAAACTGATGTCATAAATCTTTAAAACACCCTTGAGAGGTAGAAAGCAATTGTCTCAAGCCCATTATACAGGTCAAGAAACTGAGTGCCTTGTGAGGTTTTAATGACAACCCCCCCCAAAAAAAGCTGATCTTACCTTTCCTAAATCAGTCTCCTGAGTATATGCATGCCTTCTTCATTAATGTGGCCTATGTGTTAATATCCCCAGGCATAAAGTACTTATTTCAAAAATTCCAGAAAATGTCTCCTCTTCTTTTGAAGTGCATTCTACTAACTACAACTAAATTGTCTAGTTGGCCAATGATGCCGATTGCCCTATATAAATGCATATGAGTGTGTATGTATGCACGCTGACTCCATATGTATAATGAATACCATTTTGGGTTACGGAACTTTCCTAAACACCTTTTTAATATCTTTTGAAAGACAAGAGCCTACCCCAATCTGTTGACCTCAAGAGTAAGCTGAAATACCTCCTGTGGAGGTCTCCCTTTCAACACCTTCACACTACTTGGCATATTCAGAGAAATACAGTGATGAAATCAAGACCTCGGCGAAAATCAGGGGCTCTCTGTCCTTGCATTTGTCATGCTTTTCTTGAATTCCAACCACTGCAGCATGCACATGCACCCAGGAAGGAGGTACAGGTCTTACCGAGAAATGTGAGCTCTTAGCATGAACTTCACGGGCACGTTCCCTGACGTTAGTCCCCATTCTTTGGTGCCCGCCTTTTAAAAAGCAGAGAACTTAACCTTGAAACTTGGACCTGACATGGGTAGCCTTAAAGCATGGTGATCGTATTGCATATGAATATAAATAATTAACTTATGACACTCTGTGTGAGTCGACCTGTTCAGGATTCTGAAGCAACGCAATTAATGACCCTCTTTCCACTTCAGGGGGAAGAAGCTCCTTCTGGTGTCTTCCTGGTCAGGAGAAAGGTAGCTCCGGATTTCTTTGGAGAGGCACATCACAGATGATTAGGAAGAATTTGACACTGGATAAAAGAGATGAATTCAGCCGGTATAGATTTCTCAGACGACTGAGCGTTTGAAGATTCATCTTTTTTCCCCTAGCCAGTACCAAAACGATGAGAAGACACCCACCCAGTCAATCAGCAAAATATTTATTCATTCATGCATCTTGTTTTCCTCTTTTGAGCAGCTGGATATATTGAATCCATAATAACTCTACTTTTACAGTTTGTTAGGGGTAAATCTGTCCTATACGAAGAAGGAAACTTGCCATCCTCCTTCCCTCTCAGTGTGGGGTTCCCTGACCTCAGGGTGAACACTTCCAGGTCTGGAGCTCACCGCTGCATAAGAAAACCCAAACATCACTTCCACTGATGGAAAATTCTTTCTTATTTTAAGCCCAAATCTCCTTGCCTGTCATTTCTACTCATTTGTTCCAGTTTAGTCTCCTGATCAATACAAGTCCCTTCCCTCTTTCAAGTATTTAAAAGTAGCAATGAGTCCCTCCCCCTCCCCCATCTCCTTTCTAATGTTTCAACTGCCATTCTTTTATTTTTCTTGAGTCAATTCTATGGTATGTTAAGCATTAATATAAGGAAAATAAAGGGCAGCGCTTTTTAATTAAATATAGAGTTAACTCACCAACTTAGACTCACACATTATTCCTCAGGAAGATCACAGAGGAATAACATGGCAATTGGAAAAGGACATCTAAGCTCTTTATAGCTAAGGAAGATGAAAGGAATATTTCCAGCAGGGTGGGGACTAGAGATGGCTCAGGCTTAAAAAGACATTGGGTAACTGAGACTGAATTTAAACAACACTAGAGAATAAAACGATTGGGAAAAAAAAGATAATTATGTCTTACAACAATTACCCTGGCTATGAAGCAAAATTAGCATAGTCCTTTCTAATTTAAATGTGTTGAAAGTGGCTGAGCATGACAGCAGAAAATTACAAGGTTTAAGACACAGGCTTTGGTTAAAGTGATAGCAATCGGATTATTGGAGCTCTTTTCTGCTGATAGCAATGATTATAAAATTACCTATAAATATTAACTGTTTTTTTTTTAAAGATTTATTAACTGTTTAATGCTAGGTGAGGTTTTACTTTGGTGGCAAGTACAGTGTCATTCCACACTTCCGATGGGTTTTGTGTATTTTATTCTTACTTCGTTTAATTTTGGTTAATTTTAATTCATCACTAATAGGTTTAATTGCTTTTTTTTTAGTTCCATACAATCCTTTCCTCCCTCCCTCCCTTCTTTCCTTCCTCCTTTCCTTCCTCCCTCCCTTCCTTCCTTCCTTCTCTCCATTCTTGGACCCAAGAGGAAAATGAGGAAGTCTTAAAGATGGAGTTACTACTAAGGACTTTTTTCAATTTTATCCACTTTCCTGCAGTAGACATTTTATTCTAATGTCTTGATTTCCAGTTCAACTATGGCTTTATTTCCAAACAAGAATTCACCGACCTACATAACCATCTTTAGTTTACACTGCAACATAATTTGCTTAGCTGCTGTGCATATAACACTGACCCATTTAATTACTTGGCACTTTCTCATGCTTCTTCATATGCTCTACTTTTATGTAGGAAAATTCCCTGGGCCAATACTTTGTATATTACCCACCCTCCCATCTAATCATACAAAGTAAAATAAATTTTTATTTAATAAATTTTGCTTCAAGATTTGAAGTGACATGACAATTTTCTGTGTAGGCAAAGTCAACAAACAGGCTCCCATTGAAAGGCAAACATTAATCAATAGTTAAAGGTTAGGTGGGCTGTGTAGTCAACTTAATTAAGAAAAGATTTAACCCAGAGTTTCTTAACCTTGGCAGTATTAACATTTTGGTCTAGATAAATATTTTGTTGTAGGGTTCTGTCCTATGCACTGTGAGACAATGAGCAGCGTGCATGGCCTCTACCCACTAGATGCCGATAGTTACACACCCACCTCCCAGTTGGACCAACCCAAAATATCTGCAGTGTCTCCCCACATTTTCCGATACATGGGGAGAGGGAGAGGAGAAACCCTGAGTGGGGAATCACTGATTTAACTCAATCAAAATAAAGGACTTCAATTGTGGAGTAAAGAAGTAACACACTGCTCTTGATAGGATTAGTTCCTATGCTTTACATGTCAAATTTTAGCTATAGGAACTTGTAAGGATTTGAATCAATCAGAAACATTCTGTTGAGGGACACCTGGGTGGCTCTGTCTGTCTGTTAAGTGACTGACTCTTGATTCCGGCTCAGGTCCTGATCTCAGAGTCCTTGGATCGAGCCCCACGTTGGGCTCCTCACTCAGCAAGGAGTCTGCTTGTTTCCCTCTCCCTCTGCCTCTCCCCTGCTCCCCCTCTCTCACTGTCTCTCTCTCTCAAATAAATAAATCTTAAAAAAAAAAAAAAAGAAAAAAAGAAAAAATTCTGTGAGCTACTACTAGTAGCAGAACAGGAAATAGAAGTTTAAATAAGCCAGAAGCTTATTTTTCTATTATGCCAAAGAAATCTGGGAAGTAGGTCCTTCATTGCTGGTCAGGGGGCTCCAGCGTACTGTCAGGGCCCTGGGCTCCATATATGTTTTTGATGTTGTTGTTGTCATTGCTTTTGGTTTGTTTGTTTGTTTCTGCTTTATCATTCCTAAAGCTTGACTTTCATTTTCATAATACAGCTCCCAGAGATCGGTGGGTCCTCAAGCCGGCCGGGTTGCTCTATTTCTAAACTGGAAGCAAGAACAAGAACTTTCCCCAAAACCCCACAACCACTTGGCAGTTTGAAGGAAGGCTAGGACCCGTATTTTTCAGGGGAACTGTTGTCAATATTTTGATAGTGAGAGAAAAAAAAAGAGAGAGAATGTATTTTGTGTTCACAACCAGTAGCGTTTCCCATTTATTTATTCTTTTATATTCAGGCAAGTACTTTTTAAATGTTTACTAAGTGCTAGACACTCTGCCATGCACTGGAGATAACAAAATAGGAAATGAACTTTGCTCTCTGGGAGCATATAATCTAGAGAGATAGAAATGTATTACATGATTAATGATGCAATTAATGCATGGATTGCAACTGTTAAAATGCTACAAAAACACAGAGGATATCCTGAGCCTCTTCAGGCAAATTGGGTTTTTCTCTTTCTTCAATACCTATAAGTAGTTTGGCATATAGTAGGAGCTCAATAAGTCTTTGGGGACAGTTGTAGGGTCTGATCTGAGACTCACCAGGCTGATATCAAAGATTTCAGTCAATTGTCCCTATATGAATTTCTGAACTCAAAATAATAGCATTGTTATAGAAGTCAATATCAGTCAACTCCCATTATATTTTAGTTTCACAGATTGTTACGTTAAACCCAAATTGCAAAATTTACTATCTTAAGTAAAGTCCTGCAGAAATTCTATCCCCACGTTAAGGGAATTTACCTCCAATGATATTTACACCAGAAAGTTCAAATGCTGAAATATTTCGTTTATTATTTTTGCAGGAAATATGCATTTGCTGAACAACTTTGCAACTTGGGAGGCTCAAAAAACAAAACTGAACTCAATTTTTTTTTTTTCCCCTCCAGAATCCTATTTTTATAATCCTGTTTAGCATTTATATCCTGCTTCCTATATAAATAACTCTCTGTGGTGGGCGAGAAATTTAAAGTTGTTTTATCGGAATCTAGAAATCAATGCATTTGGGGAGTAAACAAATTCACTTCAACTGTATTAACCTTACATATTACTCTGACTTGTGCAACACTGAAGCTTGCCCACAGTCAGACAGAAACCCATCCACAGACACATAAATAAGAGACTGTCACAAATATCCCCATTATTATCCAGTATCATCCAGTCAGTTCAGAAAACAATAACAATTGAAATATGTCTGTACTAGGAGACACCTTCCTTTTATTGCCTTAAAAGATATTTCTCTATGGTTTTATTTTGCTACAAGAGAGCAATGGGCAAACTCAGGAATTTTCTATTTCTTTTTTTTTTTTTTTAAGATTTTATTTATTTATTTGACAGAGAGAGAGATAGCGAGAGCAGTAACACAAGCAGGGGGAATGGGAGAGGGAGAAGCAGGCTTCTTGCCGAGCAGGGAGCCCGATGCAGGACTCGATCCCAGGACCCCGGGATCATGACCTGAGCCAAAGACAGACGCTTAATGACTGAGCCACCCAGGCGCCCAGGAATTGTCTATTTCTTGTGCGAACTTCAACTAACCAGCTCTTTTATGAGAATTATATAAGTGAACTCCTATTCTGAGAGTTTGCTACTTGAACATCATTTAAAAAAAAAGTCCTAAAGACTACATTTCTTAACATCAGAGTCATTATGTGGTTTAATCTCTAGATGTTAAATTGGCAACCAAGCTCATCTCTCTGAAAAAGACAAAGCAGCCAAATGCATTTTAGCTCCAAAACACAATGTAAGTTAAAGAACTAATAAAGCTGCTACTATTTAGAATTAGAAATAAATGTGTTTTATGGACATTAAAATTTATTCCTGTTTGACCACTCTTGAGAATCAACAATCTGAAGATATTTAGAAATTTACATGTGCAGCTCATCAGACATATATACTTGGTAATTGGGCATATATAGCAAGTGGAAGCACAATTATTATTAATAAAATGAGAAATAATTGGTTGAAGTTTGGCATGAAAGTTAAGAATACCCCTGAATGGATAAAGCATTGAAATAACTATTCACAACCATTGAATCTAATATGCTTCTACTTGCATTACTTAGTTAATGACGGAAAAATCGGGTGGAACATTTTATGGGTGTGTTACATGAATGATCTGATTGGTGTCTTGGCATAGTGCGGTCTGTACTCTTAGTGCCAAATTGGAAAAGGGCAATCAGCCAGTATTTAGCAGATTATGTTTGTATTTATATTAACTCTTTCTGCATTTCCCAGGCTGGCCTTTTAGACTGAAGACCCATGTGGGCCAAATTTTAGGCCCAAATCCAGAGTGGAGGGGATGAGAAAGAGCCAACACATGGGAACAGGGTTCGAGTGGATCATAGCATCTGGAATGGTCCTTTTTGAAGAAACACATTATTTGGTTGGGGCGCCGGGGTGGCTCAGTCGTTAAGCGTCTGCCTTCGGCTCAGGTCATGATCCCAGGGTCCTGGGATCGAGCCCCGCATCGGGCTCCCTGTTCCGCGGAAGCCTGCTTCTCCCTCTCCCACTCCCCCTGCTTGTGTTCCCTCTCTTGCTGTGTCTCTCTCTGTCAAATAAATAAATAAAATCTTAAAAAAAAAAAAAAAGAAACATTATTTGGAGTTTAAGTAAATTTGCCTTATAAGTTAAGAGTTAAGAATTTGAGTTGATTTTTTAAAGCGTGGTCATAGTTCCTTTGAATTCTCAAGATCGCTCTTCAACACTCCATTTTTTTCTTTTAACAACCCTAATTATTTGTTCCATTCCAATGCGATTTGAGTACTTAAGTGATTTGAAAATACTGAAGAATATAATCATTTTTGATGGTTTTTTTTTTAATTAAGATTTTTTTTTTTTTATCTGAGAGAGAGAATGGGAGACAGAGAGCATGAGGGAAGAGGGTCAGAGGGATAAGCAGACCCCCCGCTGAGCAGGGAGCCCGATGCGGGACTCGATCCCAGGACTCCAGGATCATGACCTGAGCCGAAGGCAGTCGCTTAACCAACTGAGCCACCCAGGCGCCCTTGATGATTTATTTTTAAAGATACTAACTTAAATTTCATTTAATACACTTTTTATTTTAGAGCAGTTTCAGATTTTCAGAATTAGTTTGAAGGCAGTACAGATTATCCCACACCCAGTTTTTCTTATTATTAACATCTTACATCAATATGGTATATTTGTCACATATTTGTTGCTTTTGTTTAAAGCAACTATATTATGTAAAGTATAGACCAAAAGACTATACTTGATTCAGATTTCCCCATTTTTCTCCCTAATGTCCTTGTTCTGTTCAAGGAACTCAATCAGGACACTACCTTACATGTAGTTGTTATGTCTCCATAGGCTTCTTTGGGTGGTGACAGCTTCTCAGACTTTCTTTGCTTTGGATGACCTTGAAAGTTTTGAGGGGTCCTGGCCAGGTATTTTGTAGAATTTTCTGTAATTGAGATGTGTGTGTGATTTTTGTTGCTGTTGTTCTCATCATTAGACTTAGGTTGTATGTTTTTGGAAGGAAGAACACCAAGGTAAAATGCTATTCTCATCACACCATATCAATATGCCTCACCGCTGTTATCAACCATGGTCACCCGGCTGAGGTAGTGTTTGTCAGGCTTCCCCACTGTAAAGTTACTCATTTTCCACCCTTTCCTTACTGGGCTGAAAGAAGGAAGTCACAATGCACAGCCCACACTGAAGGACGAAGTGTTACGCTCCCCATGTTGCTGATGAAGTATTTACATAAAATATTTGGAATGCTTCTCCATAAGAGATTTGTCTATTGACCCCCACTTATTTATTTATTCAATAATTTACTTATATTGACATGGCTCATGGATATTCAACTTCTACTTGAGTTATAATCCCAAAGTACTTTCTTTTATTGGTCAAATTGTTTCAGTTTTGACCACTGGGCACCCTTCCCACTGACTCTGTGTTATTTTGATATACCCCTATCAGTAGGGGGTTACTTTTGGAGCTCCTGGGTGGCTCAGTCATTAAGCGTCTGCCTTTGGCTCAGGTCATGATCCCAGGGTCCTGGGATTGAGCCCCGCATCGGGCTCCCTGCTCCGCGGGAAGCCTGCTTCTCCCCCTCCCACTCCCCCTGTGTGTGTTCCCTCTCTCGCACTGCCTCTCTCTGTCAAATAAATAAAATCTTAAAAAAAAAAAAAAATAGGGGGTTATTTTTTGAGTTCTTCTTTTCTAGCTCTATAGCTTCATCTTGGACTTTGCCTTAGTCCTCAAATCAGGCATTTCTCCAAGGAGCCCTGGCTCCTTTCACTGGAGAATGGTATTAAAAACCAAGATCTGGGGGCACCTGTGTGGCTCAGTTGGTTAAACATCTGCCTTTGGCTCAGGTCATGATCCCTGGGTCCTGGGATCGAGCCCCGCATCGGGCTCCCTGCTCAGCAGGGAGTCTGCTTCTCCTTCTCTCTTTGCACCCCTCCCCCATCTTGTGCTCTCTCTCTCTCTCAAATAAATGAATAAAATGTTAAAAAACAAAACAAAATAAAAACGCCAAGATCTGGGTGTTCTAGATCCTAGGGTTTTTGAAATATTGCTTCGTCTATTGCTATAGAATAAGAACGTGATGCAGCTTAACCATAGCAGATACCCTTACAAGGAATTAATGATTATTAATGATTGCCTTGTGCCTCTTATCCTAATATTTGTTTAAAGCAACTATATTATGTAAAACTGTAGTAAATTTTCCAGATTAAAGACTCCGTTTTACCTATCTTTTTGTCATATTGTTTAAAATATTTTCATTTTCATAAAACCAGTTGGGGCAGGGCTGAATTAAAGGAGCATAATGAAAACAGGTTCATATTAGCAAGAAGGCAAAGGGTTTCCTTACGATGTCCTCATTCAGCTTTTATAGCAAATTCTTCAGAAGATGAGTGTTCTAGCGCCTCACATTGATTGCATCCTAAAAAGGGGAAAATAACTACATTATAAGAGGCATATAGAAGTGTTACCACATATTTCTCCTAAGAATACACACATATTCACATATTAATATATTAAATAATACAGTTAGCAAATATAGATCTGCCCCCCCCACAGATAATTTACAGAATGTGTGTGTATGTGTGTGTGTATTTACACACATAAATATGTACATACACACACAGTTTGAGGAATCACAAATCCATGATCTTTGTTTTCCTTACTGTTCATTTTGTCACTGATTTTTATGCATGTACTCGTTTACATTGCTTAGGGGGAGAAAAGGTTGTACATAAAAACAGATTATCTTTTAGAGCACTCCAGGGTTAGTTTCATTTTCCCCTCTTCTTTTTATGAAGAAAATGAGAGGAAACATAAACCGGCGCCCTTCAAGAAGAAAATGCATGAAATGAAACAAGTAAGCTTTCAAAAATATGCAAAACATGACAGGCAGACCTCCAGCTTAGCGGGAGGGCCGTGGGTGAAATATGCACTGCGTACATGCACCCGGTATATCTTCTGCACTTAAAAAAAGATAAAAGTGGTCTTGAAAGTGAATGAAGTTGACTCTCAAAAAGTGGGTTTTAGATGTTGAATATTTAATTCACTGATAAAAGGGACCTGATTTCCTGCACACGGCTGCCATAAATAAAAAAAAGCACCTCTTAAAAGAGAAGCAATGAGCAGAAACTGACCTTTCTGTGAGCAAGCAGATGAGAGAAGGTATTTGGCTAATCCCAGCTGTCTCTGATTGGCCAGACAGCACCGTGTTGAAAATGTCTCCATCTGGGCTAATCTGCTCTCAGTTGGATGAGCTGAGGCCTTCAGAGTTAACCTGACATTTAACAATAATTACCCTTTCGAATGACCCCAGCCCAATCGCCTGCTCTCTTAGAAATCTCTTTTTTTGTGCGTGCTCCTAAACCTCTTGACTTTTGTGTTAGAGATAGGGAAGGAGAAAAAAAAAAAAAAAAGATGAGACGATATTGCTTGTGTGTGTAAACACGCAAAAGTGGGTAGTTATGTGTATTTATCTATCTATACATTACATACAAATAGTTCTATACTATCATGCATGATAGCTGAGGATGTCCGACTGGTAATGGGGCCCGATTTCATGACGCCATTTTACTGTCCTTCACTCTGCCTTTTATCAGTTCTGCCAGTTTATCAATGCTTTGTGGTATTAAAAAAAAATGGGGTGAATGATATCACCAATTAAAATGGGACAGAATTTGTTTACTGGCTATTTTATAAAAGTCAAAGTTCCAATCTGGCCTCACTCAAGCACCAAGTGTCCCTTATCAGACACCAGGAGAAATGGTGCATGAAAAGAGGTGCAGATAGAAAAACCAAGTTCAAGGGTCACAGAGGGTAACCGTAGATGAAATGTGGCCATTTCTTTTTACCTGAGGCTGGCTTCATCTTTTCTTAGAAAGGTCATTGTGGTAAAACAAAAACACATCTTGGAAAGAAAATCCATTCTGGGGTTTTATTTGCTTAAAAAAAATAATAATAAAAAGCCTTTCCCAGTGTAGACCTGCATTTTTCCCGAGCTCCCCTATCAAAGGCCATCCTGAGACAAGGCAGTTTCTAACACTAATATTTAGTACGGGGCATCCATAAGGCTGAGGGTTGGAATTGGATCGGCACCCAGAAGTTCAAGTACTTGCTGTAACCCTGTCCAAAATCACAGGGTGGTTAGCTTGGTGAAAGTGATGTGAAAATTGTGCAAACAAAATTTCCTTTAGCTTTGTGTTATTTGCATTTTGTGTTCCCTTTAAACACTATGAAAAAAATTTTTTTTCAAATATTTCTCCCTACTTCCTCCATAACTAAGATGGACAAAGCTAATGTGGAAATACACATAGGCATAATATACCTATGTGAGAAGCTCTGTCAACGGTCCTGCTCTTGTAGTGGATTTTCCTTTGAATGGATTCTTCAGGTCCATGCAAAGAGGTTGGGGAGAGCAAGCCCGCAGCCTGATCTACAGGACACTTCCCAGTTCCACACAGCTTCCCTCCCAGGATCTCGGGCCTACGTGTTTATAATTTGGGAAATTCTTTCCTTGAAATCATCCCCAGATCCTTCTATCACTCCACCTACCTACTTTCTAGGGTTGGAATTGACTTGACCAGCTGTTCTCATCCAGAGCCCGAATTCCTAACTATAGTCACCACCGACCGACCTCACAGTGCTGTTGCCATGGCTTGAGACTTCTTAGGGTCATCACAAATTGGACAAATAGGATTATGTCAAGAATCTAAAGGGTAGAAGACTATGTCACCCCAAAATGTGCCATTTTGTTATATTGATTATTTTGAGCTGTAAGGCGCTTGAAAACCAGCAAATTCAGGGAGAGGCTTTCTCTAACCTCCCCTTATGTGCCTAAAGATAAATCCTCCCAGAAGAATCTAATGGTAATAAGTCCCCTCCCTGGGAGTTTCATCAATCAGGAAAGATTGATTCTTATCACAAGAGAGGCAACTGGATGTCAACACCACACTCAGAGAAACTTTGTCATAAATATCATACCCACATCTATTCTTCTAAGGCCCCTTCATCTTTCCTAAAAATCACCTTTCCCAAAAATCCTTACTCTCCCCTAAGAGGCCAACCTCCCCTGTCCCCTTTCCCTACAAGATGGTATTTTAATCCTGCATTTAAAGTCACTTTTTTGAGTTACTCATTTTTTCTGGATATCTCCATGATATAATTGAGATATACATGCTACTCAACTTCGGCTCATTTTTCTCTTGTTAATCTGTTTTTTATTATAGGGGTCTCAGTGAAGAACTCAGAAGGGTGGAGGAAAAATTTACCTCCCACAATTTCATTCTTTCTTTCTTTTCTTTTTTTCTTTTTTTTTTTTTTTTATGAAAGGGGGTCAAAGTCAAAGGGAGAGGGAGAGAGAGAATCTTAAGCAGGCTCCACACCCAGCACGGAGTGTGATTCAGGGCTCAATCTCACAACCCTGAGATCAAGACCCAAGCTGAAATCAGGAGTCAGATGCTTAACCAACTAAGCTACCCAGGTGTCCACACAATTCTGTTCTTAATAATAATTAGACTCTGTAGCATTAGATTCAAGAATATGGAAAGACTTTTCCTCTCTCTCTCTCTATATATATAGTATATATATATATACACTTGTCTCTCCTCAAAAATAAGTACTAACCCTTTCTTCCAGGTCAGCCTGCAAGAACATTGCAAATCCTCAATAAAGTGGCATTATTATTATTATTATTATTATTATTATTATTATTATTTGAACCATTAACCAATCACTGTTCTTGTAACAGGAATTCTTTTGCATAAGTGGTGCCTAAAAGTGTCTCTTTGGCATGCTCAGAATCTTCATTATCTCAAAGTTTAACTTGAAAATAAATCATTTTCATTGATACATGTTGCTGGCAAACTTCACTGGCTATATTGTAACAGTTGGATGATTGTCAAAATGAAAAAGATACTTGCTAAGTTGGCCCTACCATACAACTCAAATTTCCCACTTCCTGAATAGTAAGAAAAAAACATACCTATGGTTATTAACTTCACAACAAAGTCTTCTTTTAAAAACAATATTTTAAGGGGCACCTAGATGGCTCAGGCAGTTAGGTGTCCAACTCTTGATTTTGGCTCATGTCATGATCTCAGTTAGAGTCATGAGCTCAAGCCCTACCTCAGGCTCCATCCTGGGTTAGGAGCCTGCTTAAGATTTTCTCTCTCCCTCTCCCTCTGCCCCTCCCCACCTCTCATGCATGTGCACTCTCACGCTTTCTCTAAAAAAAAAAAAAAAAAAAGAGAGAAAAATAAAAACAAAATTTTAAATATCTCTTTTTAGTATAACTATGCTTATGGGAGAAAGTTTGGAAAAAAATTGAAAAGTTGAAGGAAAGATAAAAGTCATTTACTTGCTACCATTTCTTTATGTTTCTAAAAAAATGTTGGAATCGTGATAGATAAATCATATGAAATTTCACTGGGAATTGACTTAAAGCCAGACCAAATTTTATTCAGAGATTATTTCATTTAATTCCTTCAAACAATCTAATTCAGTAGGTATTATTTTTTTTTAAGGTTTTATTATTATTTTTTAAAGATTTTGTTTATTGGGCGCCTGGGTGGCTCAGTTGGTTAAAGATTTTGTTTATTTATTTGACAGAGACAGAGATAGCGAGAGCAGGAACACAAGCAGCAGGAGTGGGAGAGGGAGAGCAGGCTTCCCGCCGAGGAGGGAGCCCGATGTGGGACTCGATCCCAGGACCCTGGGATCATGACCTGAGCCGAAGGCAGATGCCCAACGACTGAGCCACCCAGGTGCCCAAGGTTTTATTAATTTTATTTTAAAGAGAGAGAGAGAGAGCATGAGCAAGGTGAGGGGCAGAGGGAGAGAATCTCAGGCAGACTCAGCACTGAGCGCAGGGCCTGATGCAGGGCTCAATCAATCTCAGGACCCATGAGATCATGACCTGAGCCGAAACCAAGAGTGGGTGCTCAACTGACTGAGCCACCCAGGCACCCCAGAATTATTGTTTTTGATTTTTAGATTTTAGCAAACACATTTAGAGAAGTCATGAAATTTGTTTGAGGCCGTTTCTCAACCTCAGCCATATTGACATTTTGAGTTAAAAGTCTTGGTTGTGGGGGATGTCCTGCACATGATAGGATGTTTAACAGCATCTCTAGCTCACTAGAGGCCAGTATCATTCTTTCCCCAACTGTGACGATAAAAGTATTCCTATATATTGGCCCTAGAGGGCCAAATGTCCCCTGCACAGCAAAATCATCCCTGGTTGGGAACCACTGATTCAAGGTCATATTTATAGATATGGGCAAGAAAAAAATATATATATCCTTCTTCACAGCTGTGATCTTATTCCAAATATATTTTGCATTTTTTTCTCATTTAACATGGATTGTAATTAGATTTATCATTTCCCTTTTATTCTGCTTTCCTTTTTTTTTTTTTTATAATACAAATAATGCTTTAATTTTTATCTTCACACATAATCTTTTTCTTCTATCATTATGATTTTCCTTATGGTACGTTTCCCAAGCTGAAATTTCTGAGTCATGATGTGTGAAATTTGTAAGATATTTGATATACAATCCCCTATTAGTTGAGTCAACTTATATTCCAAACAATCTTGTGTGAGAGTGTCTTTTCTCTGCCTCTGCCCTACCATGTTTATTTGAGGTTTGTAAACTGTTCGTTTTAAAATTATGTGGCCCTTAAACATCCAAGATGGGTTAAAATGCCCCTTGAGCAATAAAAGTATATTTGTCACCATTAATGCCATTAGTGCAATAACTTTTATGTAAAATACAACAATTAATTCCAACTATAGCTAGCTTACTAATACTTACTGAGGTTCCTTGCCCTTCTGAATCCCACTGGCCATCCACAATATCTCAGGGGAAGCTCTAGCCCATGAAACAATTTTTATTAACACTTCTGAGATGAGTCATTATCTTCTGTATTGTGACAGAGTCCACTAGTATCCATTCTCTCCACTGGACCCTGTTTCCTCCCCAAGAGCTAGACATCTGTACTTCAAAGAAAGAAGAGTAAGGGACGCATATCTCATATATTTGTTCGATTCAGGGTTATACTGCTTAATACATCTTATTTAATCTGTCGAGAAAGTAGAATTATTTTGCATTTTGAGATTTAGCATTAGTCATTTATCCAAATTCACAAGCTAGAAAGCCATAACCACTTAATATTTTAAACCAAACCTTGGCTGTTTGGCCTTCTACCAGATGAGTAGCCGTCAAAGACATCTCCCCTGACAAAAGCCTTAAAGCTCACAAATACCTGAAGATATTTCTATAATCAGCAGCACAGGTCACACGTGAGAACATGCAAGAAATGCAAATCTGGATCTCTGGGAGGGGGGTCCAGCAATCCCTATGACAAACCTTCTGAGGCATGCTCAAGTTCTCTGCCATTGCTCTCCCAAATGACTTCCCCTTCTACCCTGCTGCCCCACCATGGCCAGTAATATCTGCCAACTGAATATAATTCGTGTAAGGACAATGTGTCACACACAAAACATCAAATATAAGAAGTGTTTTCTGCTTTTACCCTGACTTTCAAAATAGCTGTGTTTTGTAATTTCTCCAGTTTTCCTCCTGGTTTACTGTCCACCCTATTTAGAGCTTACCTTCTGACTTTTTACACCTCTTTCTCTATTTCCCCCTATTGTTAAGCCTGATTTCTACCAGACTCTTGCCTGGTGGAGGCTGAAGAGAATGATGCGATGCATCAGGGCCAACGATTCTAATTCTGCTATTTTCATTGACGCATTCCATCCCTGCATTGAAATTATGGTGGTCAATTGTGGTGACTGGTTGTTTCCTTTACAAGTTTTTCTATATTGTTTTAGAACCACCATATGGCCTGATCACACTAATCGAGCTGTTTTTGCTTCAGTTGACTACCTTTCCCAAACTGTACTGAAGTTTCCAAAAAGCGATCTCTTTAGACCACTGCATTTTCCACCTTCACAGTCAATTAGTGATGGGTGCCAGAGTTGGTCAGGGCAGAAGAATTGGAGCACGGCCCTTGAGAAAATGCCATGATGAGATATTGCCATAGAAACACACGTCATCAAAGATAATAAGATAAGGGAGGCACCTCATTTAGGCAAAAGCATATAGTCAAATGTATGAAAATTGCTGAGACATACATATCTTTACCATGGACTTTTGCAACTGGGCTAACGAAAATGAAATAAAAAACGAAACCTGGAGATACTTGAGATGAGGAAATTATTTCAGCATAGGCCGTGAAGTCAGCTTTCATACACGAATTCTACCCTGGTCATACATTTCAAGCAAGGTGTCCTAATCACTCATCACAAAACATCTCTGGGGTTCATTGACAGGTCACAAGTGTGGCCTTTCTCTCAGAATATTTTAGGGTCTTACTTCCCTCTTGGGGGCTACTTAGAGAACCCCAATGGGCCAATAAATGATTCTTTCTGCGCAATACCCAGCCAGAATCTATATAGCAAAAACATGTGCATTAGTGACTCATCTCTACCGTGCTATTTTCTCTGTGGCATAATAAAAGTAGTTAATTAGATCACACTGGAATGCCTATCAGTAAACTGCAGAAGTAGAAATGGCCCCTTTTAAAGCTGTGGAGCAGAGACAAAGCTCCTTGTGAAATTCTTCTGAAATGAACGTGTGTCTATTCAGAAGAAACTTACCTGCATTCATTCCTTTTATCTACACATCCTTCCCCCTGCTTTATTTTTTAAGTCACCCAGACCTTGTCTTCTAGTAATGTCATAATCAGCAGGCTGAAAGCAAGGTTGCTGATAATTGTTCTTTATGTTGCTCTTTGTTTGGTATCTGATTCAATACATCTGTGTGGACAGCATTTCATCACCTTCTTAGTAACAGAGGTGAAAAAAATCAATGGCAATCAGATTACCTTGTTAACAGAAAGGCTAAAGGGCCAGTGTGTTAAGTTCACAGTGCATCACCTTTCATTTAAAACATTTCACTTTTTTTATTATTTATCTTTATTATTATTTATAGCACCCAGCCCAGAGTGTTGCCTAACACGGAGTATGGCCTTGCATTTGTCTTCTGCAGAACCAAGCATTTCTGCCATATCACAGACTAGGTCAGGGACCCCTAGTGCAGGCCCGATTAAAAGCTTGCAGAGAGCCCACTACTGCCATTTCTCACAAAGTGCTTTGGACCAGTCCCGAAGGACCCGGGTTGCAGGGCTGATTCTGTGATCTGAGTTGTCATATGATATTGTATCTATTGTCACATTTGTTATTTACTGTTGGTCCTTATTAAGATCACTGCTAGTATCCACAGCACCAATGTGCCCTGAACTACGTAAGGAGTATTGTAATGTGCCCAAAGAACAAAAGCTCTCAACAGGGAGCTTCCAGATGAAAGACATGATATAGAACTGCACAGGCCAAAACAATAGAGACGGATGCAGGGTCATCATAGACAGAGCGTTAGGTGATTACTACAAGGGGGAGTGCTTTGGAGAACAGGTGGGCATGGAGAAGGTTTTTGAGAGTGGAGAAGGATGTTATGTTATTGTGAACATGTTATTGTTTGAGCTTAATGGATAGTTCAACAACCTTAAAAAAACTTAAAACTTAAAAAAAAAAAAAACCCAAAGGCGTCACTGATAAAACTCTAAGGTGAATGGAAAGACATAAAAGGCATGTAGGCAGGAGGGCAGTTTCATTCTAATTGGTTAAAGATCAAATGTTATGGGGAGGGACCACCACTTACCCTTCATTGCAATACAACTGGTCAAATGTCAGCTGCCTATGCTCAATTAGGAGACTTGCAAGTGTCCCCGTGGGTGGATCCAGGAGCTTGAGCTTGTGTCTCTGCATCTTTGGGGGATCAGGGGCTCTCAGGAACCTCTGGGGACATGAACTTGGTCTGGGTATCGGGAGGCGAGGCCCTCAAGCAAGCTGAGGTAAGAGGGCCCAGGAGGTTGACATGGGTGGAAAGCTGATTTGATTTGTGGAGGTTTTATTTTGTTTTGTTTTGCTTTGCTTTGGAAAACCAAATCAAACTCAGATTATAGGCCGAGGTCATGCTAAATATTCAGATTTTGGATTAAATTCAGCAGGGTATTCCTACTGTAGCCCCAGATTGGCTGCAAAGTCAACAGGCAGGCAAGAGTATTGGTTGGAGATCCATGAAATCTAGAAACTTTGTTCCTCTGATGTCATAATACTCTCAACAATGTCTCTGCTAGAATTTTCTTTTATGCATGGAAATTCGAAGCTCAGATCCTGTCCACTATAAGTGGTGGAGTCTCAGTTTGAAACTCAATTTTCTTTGGCTTAGAGGCTATTTGTACCACCCCATTGTTGGTTCTCAGAGTGTGGTCCCTGGACTGATAGCATAGCATCAGCATCCCCCTGGGAGCTTGTGAGAAATGCATATTCTTATATGGGAAACTTTGCATAAGTATATATAGATGATTAGCCTCATCTTTTCAGAGAACTATGTTCTCCTCAATGGACTCTAGGTCACCACGGAAATCCTGAACTCTGGGCATGGAGTCCAACAGTCTGTGTTTTAATAAGACCTCTAGCTGATTCTGATGAACAACCAAGTTTCTGAACCACACACTCCATCACGCCAGCCCTGTTGGTCCTACCATCCTCAGAATCACTCTGGAATGCTGGTGGATAAACTAGGACAGCACATGGGAGAGGGTTTGGCAAGGTCTCCCAACATGTCTTCAATGTCATTAAAACAAGTCCAGAGCAATTTGGGTTCCTTAGTCGAAGACATGTTGACATCAAACGATCAAGCACAGCTCTTTATTAGAAAATGCCACATTATAAAGTCATATGTAAATTAGATTACCAAGGAGAGACCGTTGAACATAGGCAATTGATGGTGTTTACCTCAGAGCCATAAAAAGCTATTGTCTCCTCAAGATAGCTATTGCCTGGCCCTACATATCAAATTTGAAAGTGACTTTTATGCACTAAATTCTAAATTCTCAAAAGACTTTTTAATTTTTTTTTTTTTTCTTTTAAGTATAAGTCATGCAATTACTGGTCAGGGCTCCTCAAAAGTGTCAGAGATTAAAAGAAGATATGATAAAGAGATAGAATGAGTTACCCTGGATTGAATGCTGGTCCAAGAAAGGTCATGAAAACCAACTTTTCCTAATGCTCAAATTGTCCCATATTTGGGTCCTTTTGATATAATCTCAATAGTCTTTGATAATTTCTTTGCTTCCTGCTAAAGCAACTTTGTTTAGTTTTATTGCATATATGGTTCTTTTCTTCTCTATCTTTGCTACTTACTGTATTTTAGTTTTGATAATGACTTTCTATTCTTTTTTTTTTAAGATTTTATTTATTTATTTGACAGAGTGAGACACAGCGAGAGAGGAAACACAAGCAGGGAGAGTGGGAGAGGGAGAAGCAGGCTTCCCGCTGAGCAGGGAGCCCGATGCGGGGCTCGATCGCAGGACCCTGGGATCTTGACCTGAGCTGAAGGCAGACGCTTAATGACTGAGCCACCCAGGCGCCCCTGATAATGATTTTCGTTTCAATTTCTTCTGGGTTTTACTGTAATACATCTGTACTATAAATAAACAACACATACATATAAATACATTCTTAACCAACAACTCTTTCCAGGTATCATTTTGGCAATAAACATTAAAGGTGTTTGTAAAATATTCAGACCCTTTGGAAGAAAACATATCTTTCTGAGAGCCTAACCTGAGGAAATACCCATGAGTTCATATATAACCTGTGTTTACAACAGAGCAGTGTTATTTTGTCAAAGCAAAAAAAAAAAAGTAATAAAAACAAAAACTGAAGCCTGCAGTGCTAAATCCAATATGATAGGATGAGTAAGGTGAATATCATGCAGCCTCTAAATATTAAATAGGAAAACAGTTTGGCATCTTGGAGAAGTACTTCCATAATTAAATGTGAAAAAGCACCACATGAAGTTGTATAGACACTGTGATTACAATTATAAAAAATATAAGCCTATGATAAAGGTATTTCAGATGATAAACACAAACAAATAATGACTGTTTTAGGGGGTTAATAGTGCAATCAAAATAAATTTTTCTTGGTTTCTCAAAGTTTCCATAATGCTGTCATATGACTTTTACAATTAAAAAAATTACTTAGACCATTCAAAATAACCCTGGTATCAGAACAGTTGAAATGTATTGATTAGCTCTTTATTATATTTGCTCATTACTTTGTATAATCTGTGAATATTGTCTGATTTAAAGGAAAAAGGAAACAGAGCACTGTGATCTCTTTTAGAAGCTCTTTGCTGCTTTGCCCTGCCAGTTCCCTCCTGGCTTCCTTCCTCTGAGCAGCTCACCCACTGCATGTCCTTACGCTGTCCACAACGTGTGACTTTCTTTGACGCCATTCGTCCAGGACAAATGTTGCTGAAAAGCAAGTGCTGCTCTTGGCTTCAGATTCCGTTCTGTTGGATTAATACAACTACCCATTAGAGAATGAATAACATGGAACAAGGTTGTGCTTTTCACTGATGCTTGTTAAATACGTACAGATAGAAATAAATACATGGCCAGTCTTAAAATCCATTGAGGCGATCAATCTTTACATTCAGATCGTCTTTCCAGGCAACAGAATTTGTGTCTCAAATCAAGATCACACTAAATAAATTTGTATTTAAGTGTTATATACATTTCGATGCTAAATCCCACTTGCCTTTTATTTTGCATCTCAAATATGGGTGGAACTTAATGCGAATGAAAATATGACGATGAAATCTTGGAACTCTATAGCTGATGCTATCCCGTCAAGTCTCTCTTATCATTGTTGTGGGTGACAGAAAAATACTAGGTTCTTTGCAGGAAGATTGGAGTGTGAAGCCTGTTTGGATATTCATGTCTAAAGTTGGGTGGCTTCATCCATGTCAAAATTTCTTGATTTCCTCATGTGAAAAAAAAAAAAAAAGGGTCATAAGGCTTTGCCCATTTGGTGTACTCCTTTGAGATCAGAGTGGAAAAAGAAAAACCAAGAAGTGTGAATGACAGTTGTAAGGAGTCCCTTTTCTAATTAAACTCACGAAGGTGGAGTTTCATTGTAATTTGTTCCACTGTGTTTTTTTTTTTTTTTCCATTGCTTTTTGTCCATTTCTTTTCCTTGGTTAATTTCAAAGCTATACCACTCTTCTAGAGTTTCTATGGGTGGGAAGGGGGATCCATGGGAATGACATGACCCCAACTCACCCTCTAGATTCAACGAAATACTGAAATTGAGAAGAGAAAACAAAGAAGATGTGACTCATGTTTATGAGTTTGCAAGCTATGACATCTCCAGGCTTGAAGAGTCACACCTGCCTTCAGATCTCAGAGTCTTCACCCATTTTCATGTACTTGTTATAACTGCTTTGGTTATAATGATGAAATCTTATCAGATTTTATTTATGCTGTCATTGCAAATTTTTACTTCTTTGTCCTTTTCTTGTAGTAATACAGCAGGTTGCACATATACCACCCAGAGAACTTCATCACCTTGTGCTGAACATGATCCACTGTTGTACTTCCTGGTCTCTTTCCTTCTAGTTCCTTGGAAGTAGCAAGGGACAACTTCTTCTTCTCCTACTTCTTTTTCTTCTTCTTCATCTTTCTTTCTTTCTTTCTTTCTTTCTTTCTTTCTTTCTTTCTTTCTTTCTTTCTTTTTCTTTCTTTCTTTCTTTTTTTCTTTTTTCTTTCTTTTTTTCTTTCTTTCTTTCTTTCTTTCTTTCTTTCTTTTTTCTTTTCTTTTCTTTTCTTTTCTTTTCTTTTCTTTTCTTTTCTTTTCTTTTCTTTTCTTTTCTTTTCTTTTCTTTTCCTTTCTTTTCTTGTATTTAAGTCTACAATCCCAGGACCCAGCATGGCCTCCAGCTGATTTCAAGCACTTGAGAAATATTTGTGCAAAGCCTTTTGAGGAAGCAGTTGACCACATTGATTGGAACAAGAAGTGTTGGGTATAAATTAAAGATTGGGGGAGATGAGAGAAGGCCTTAAATAGATGGCTGCATTCTTCAGACTATCCCAAAGCAATAAATATTTATTGAGGGTGATGTGAGGAGTGTTTGAGAAGGACTAATCAGGTGGAAATCAGTATGAGTCCTAGATGAGAAAGGAGATGGAAGCTATTGCATAAGTTAATAGAACCCTCAACTGCAGGTGTGGATGTGGGAATAAAATAATCAGAGGAAGAGAAAAGAGATGTTATTAAGGAAATGTCAAAATACCAGTGGTTCCATCTTTAAATATTGGTAACTTGTTTTCAAGTGCTATCCTAAGCTTTTGAAGGCTAAGATTATTTTGTTAATTGTTGGTGCACTCAACTTGGTCTCAGGTCTAGAGGTCTTGATGAGCTACACATAAACATGTAGTAAATGGGTTTATCCTTTAGTGGGAAAAGCTGTTTAAGCAAGAATTTGATGTCAGTGATATGGTTACCCTTTTCAATCTCCGTATTTATCAGACTACTTTGGTGTTGATCCACATTGAGAACATTTTTTTTTTAAGATTTTATTTATTTATTTGACAGAGAGATAGAGAGAGAGCACAAGTAGGCAGAGAGGCAGGCAGAGGGAGAGGGAGAAGCAGGCTCCCCACCGAGCAGGGAGCCCGATGTGGGGCTCGATCCCAGGGCTCTGGGATCATGACCTGAGCCAAAGGCAACCACTTAACTGACTGAACTACCCACGTGCCCCATCACATTGAGAACATTTTGATTAAATGAATTAGACATATACTTTGGTATTTTTAACAATTTTAAAAAGATGTAACAATCATCTACTTTTGGTCCTTTCTACATGTCTACTAACTAAAAGTGTTTTGAATGTTTGTTTAGGAAAAAAAAAAAATTAATGTATTAAATCCCAAAGGAAAAACAAGATAGAGGAGAAGAAGAAAAAAAGAGGCAAATGATTGATTAAATTTAACAGGGCCTTCATTTTTCATTCATTGATGTGTGTTTAAGTATCCTTCAGTTTTAACTGAATTTCAGGTTGAATCATATATAACTACTAGGAAACTCTTCGCCACAGTATCCCATGGCTGGAGTCATTTCAATTAATTAAGTGTTGCAGAGGTTAGTAACGATTTTAGGCTGCAAAATAAAATTATTTCATGAAGTGGCAAGTTCCTCGTGTGTTTTCTCTTCCTTCATCTGGATTATGGCAGGCAGAAATTGAATTGTGTCAATAGATTAGAAAGAGCCTTATCCCTGGAATGACTTCAAAGACCAATCCAAAGCCTTGTGTGAAAAAGGAAGAAAAATAAATAAATAATCATGTATAATCAAAAGTACTTTACTCCCAGTTGAGAGGTTCTTACAACTTTCTGAATTGTGGTTAAGTTAAAGGCGAGATATAAATTTTCCCATCACTCTAAAGTTTATAAAATATTCAAGAAAATCAGTTTCTTGTTCAATTCTTAACACCTAATGTAAAAAAAAAAAAAAAACACAAAATAAGAAAAACATATCTCAAATAATCAATAAATACATATTGAATTCATTGTCAATCCCAGCCACTCTAGCATTACACTAATTGAAGTTAAGAATAGTAGAAAGACTATGATCTTGTACTCAGGTGCTTTATAATCTTATTCTCTATTCAAGATGTATACATTGACAACACTTAAAAATAAAGGCAACATGTAATAAAATAACAACTTATACAGTGGAAGGGAGGAGGGTACGAAACAGATTAAAACAAACAAACAAACCTAAAATCATTCAATGCTTACTTTGTGCCACACCTGGTGCTAAAATTTTAAATAAAAAAAATTTCAATGTTTTTTTCTACCAAAAAGGTAATAACAAAAATAATGTATTACATTTGCTAAAATTGAGAAAACACATGTGAGAATAAAAGAAATGACAATCTTCTGTAAATTGACTATCTATTAACCAACATTAAAATTTTGACATATGGCATTTCTTCCAGCATTTCCTATGATAATGGCATATCAATATATATTGATCATATCATGTAAGCAATTTAACTGAATTTTTCACTTAACTTCATGAGCACTATTCCATGTCGTTAAATATTTTTTTTCTGTAACATTATTGTAAATCTCTAAAACATTCCACTTATGGATATGCTATCATTTATTTGATTAATCTTTTAGTTATTCGTAAGTTAGCTCATTTAATTTCAGCAATCTTTGATTTTAAAAGGAACTTTCCCACTTCACACATCTATACTACAATGCCATATTTATTTGCTATACTAAATTACAATTTTATGTGTATATAAAAGTACTACATTAGTGACTAAAAATTAACGTTGTGCCAGAAATATGAAGAAACATGAAGTATTGTCATGTGACCCTAAATTCCTGGGAGACGCTATCTGTATGTTAGCCATTCTCTCAGCTAATGCGATGCCTATGGTAGAATCAATAAATATTTATGGTTGATCACAAAACTTTATAACAAGCACATACATGTTCTTCTTTGTTTGTGCCTGCACATAGGGAATAAAGGAAGAGAGGGTTGCTTAAATCAATATACTAACCTGCAAGCTGGGTAAGTAATGAGAAAAGTAGAGGAGTAGAACTAAGGCAAGGGAGTATTTTACTCTGGAAGCTAAAGAGACAAATGACAAAGAACGAAAGAAGTAAATGGGTTCAAACACATGGAAATTAAAGACAGGACATTTTATTTGATGAAATTCCATAAAAGAGAGTGGTGATATAACTAAAGCCAGAGAAAAGGAGAGGTAACAGGGTAATAGTGTTTAAATAGAAACATTATTACAAGTTATGCTAGAGAGAAGGCAAGCAAGGACTTCTGTTTTTAACTAAGAGGCAGTAACAGAAAACAGATTTGCTCTCTTGTCTAAAACAACCAAAAAATCCAGACAAAACAGACAAAACAGTGGTTTCCATGATATTGAATATCAGACAAGAAAACGGTAATGCCTAAGAGATAGGAAACCAACATGATGAGTCTTATGACTTCCTCAGCTCATTGCCTTGAGGGAATTCCAGTGCTGTGGAAGAGAGGAGGGATGCCAGACAGACCATGGGCCATCTTCCCAAGCTGAGGAGAGAGAGATGAAGGTCTTGGAGAGGCTCATTTGGTGAGAAGTCACAGGATAGGAACCATGAAGTGGAGAGCTGAACAAAGTGAGAATTCCAGAGATCTGCAAAGGGCTCCCCTTGAGCAGTCAGCAGAATACTGAGCAGCACATGTGTGTGATGAATATACCCCAAGCTAGGGAGAGAACCACTTGAAAAGATTAGCAGGGACAGTATCCAGCATCACACAGGGTTGAAAATAGTGTTTGCTCCCTATTGCCAAGCTGGAAAACTTCACAATTCAGAAATTACTGGGTAGTAAGAAGAGTCTTACCTTAGCACTAGGGAATAATTGGCCCTAGATACTGCTCTGACCTTGCCTGACAAATATTAAAAGCAAGACAGAAAAATATCAAACTGTTTTCAGGTAACTCAACAGAATACAAGAATATTTACTGGAATACAAAATTACTTGACACTCAACAAGATAAAATTTACAATGTCTGGTACCTAATCAAAGATTACTAGGAATGCAAGCAAGCTGGAAACAGGAACCATCATCATGAGAAAAAGCAATCAATTAAACCAATACCGAACAGATACAGATTTTAGAATTTTCATTAAACATTAAAACGTTAAACATAATAAACATTGAAACAATTATACTGTATTTTATATCTCCCAATGGTAAGTATTAACATGGAAATATTAAAAAAAAAAAAAGATCCAGATCTGAATTTTAAAGAAAAATTCCACAATCTCTGAGATAAAATGCACAGTGGATGCGTGTCTTAGTCAGCTTGAGCTGCTATAACAAATAACCGTAGATTGGATGGCATAAACAACCACATTTATTTCTCACTGTTCGGGAAGCTGGGAAGTCTGAGATGAAGGTGCCAAAAGTTTCAGTGTCTGATGAGCACCCTCTTCCTGGTTTGCAGACATCGATCTTCTTATAGTGGAGAGAGAAAGAGGCTGTCTGGTCCCTTCTTATGAGGGCACTAATCTCATTGTGAGAGACCACCCTCATCTAAACCTAATAACCTCCTAAAGTTCCCACCTCCGAATATATCACTTTGGGGGTTAGGGTTTCAACGTACGAATGTATGACAAACACTCCCAGCAGTGGAATTAAGAGCACAGTAGACATTGCAGAGGAAATGATAAGTGAATTTTAATACAAAGTAATAGGAACATCCCAAAATTAAACACACAAAGAAAAAAAGAATTTAATTTAATAAATTTATTTATTTATTTATTTACTTATTTATTTATTAAGAATTTTAAAAATAAAGAAAAAATGCATCTATCTGACAGACATGGAGCAGTTATTGTATTCTGATAAGGTTTTCACTACAGATACAAGAGAAAAGTATCCTGGAGCTTTCTGTCTAAGTGTGGCAGCCAAGATTGAATGGGGGAATACAGTAATTACAAAAGATGTGGGTGGGGGAAATAATTTTTTGCAACTTAGAAATAAACCTGTAAGCAGCAAATAGCTTAGTTATACTAAAAAAAGGAATCTAAATTTTGAGTTTTTTAAAAAAATGGAGAAGTGTCAGTGAGCTGAATGACAACTTCAGGTGGCCCAAAATGCATATAATTGGAGTTCTTGAAGAAGGTGAGAGATAGAATAAAAAATATTTGAATAAATAATGACTAGAAAGTTTTCAAACTTGATGAAAACCATAAACCTCCAGATTAAAGATATGCAATAAAATCCATAGACAAGAAATGTTAAGAAAATCACATATTAATAATCAAATTTCTCAAAACCAGTAATATAAAGAAAATCTTAAAAGCAACCAGAGCAAAAAAAAAATTTTTCTAAATAAATAAGGAAAAAGAAAAAAAAATGTAACATACAAAGAAACAAAGGCAGGGATGGCAGAGAATTCTTTTGTTACAGGCAAATGAGAAGTCAGTGGGACAATCATTTTAAATTACTAAAAGAAAAAAAACAACTGTTAAACTTGAATGATATACCTATAGAAAATATATTCTCAAAACAAAAGTGAAGTAACAATTCAATTAAAAGTAAAGATTCAGTGGGGAACCTGGGTGGCTCAGTCAGTTAAGCATCTGCCTTTGGCTCAGGTCATGATCCTGGGGTCCTGGGATTGAGCCCCACATTTGCTCCCTGCTCAGTGGGGAGCCTGCTTCTCCCTTTCCCTCTGCCCCTCCCCCTGCTTGTGTGCTTGCTTGTGCTCTCTGTCAAATAAATAAAATCTTCTTTTTAAAAAAAGTAAAGACTCAATTAAAAAGACTCAAAAGATGAAAAATTAAAGGAAGTCTAGTCATTTGTGCCAGGGATGAATTAATAAAGATGCTGAGGGATGATCCAGAAATGTCAATCCCATGGAAAGAGAGGTTTAATGTCACAGTTCCCCTAGAAATGAGAGGCATGGCATGCCATTCAGGGCCACAGGAGGAAGCCTGGGTGTCAGCCAGGAAGCAGAAAGGAGCAAGGAGAAAGCCTAGGGTCACAGCCTTTATTGTGTGTTTTTCAGGAAAGGCAAGGCAGGGCAGGACAAACAGCTTAGGATTCACTAATTTGAATAATTTCAGCAGGCTTTGGGTCCTAGGGACTGCTGCTAGATATCTGGTTCCTGGCTCTGGATCGTTTTAGGATAGGAGACACATTGGATTGGTGTCTGAGTTAAATAAATTTGGTGGTCAGAGATATGGACACAGAATTGGTTGATTGTATATGAAAGGCAGGCTCCCCAATAAACTATTTATTGTCTCTAGGAATCAGAGACAATAAAGAGACAGGGAAAGGCAATCTCATCCCTGCAAAGACCCCTAAAGATGTTAAAACATCATAAAATATTAAAAAAATGAAAAATATGATGAACACAATTGGCTCTGTAATATTTAACATAATATATTAATATCATATTAAGGAAATTTTGGGGTGATGACAGCAGGGACTTTTAGAGCATAGGGCTTAGGTTGCCCTAAACAGCATAAAAAACATTTTATTCTGACAGTAGAAAGGCAGAACACAAATAGAAATATAAAGAGTCTGTGCAGGCCAGCCCATAACTAAGTTTTCCATTTATATGGCATTAGTCAGGAAAATAGGCTTGGGATTTTTGCCCTTAATAATATTTTGGTGGAGTTGTAAAGTGTGTTAGAAATATATTCAGGTCAAGGTGGCTGGTCTAGTGGGTATATTGTTGGAGGATCTGAACTAATAAGATAGTAAAGTATATGTAAAGATTAGTGATATTTGCATGTAGCCAAGGGGAAGGAGTGGTCATGGTTGGAGATGCAGGGCAGGAGATCACACTGGAGGAGAGCAACAGGAGAAGGAGCTGGGGGCTGGGGGGCAGTGAGTGGTCTTCTCCCAAAAAGTTGAGGGGTTGGCTGATATGGGGCAGGTGCCTTCTGAGGAGAGCAATAATCTCCATTAGTTTTTAGAATAGAACATATTGTAGCAACCTTTAGACATGATGGTGTAAGGGCATAGCAGTGAGCCGAGCATACGCCAGGATCATGGGCTAAGCAGACAGCAAGCTTAGAAACATAATAGAATCCTTTGGATATTACAAGGGGAGAGAAGCAAAACTGTCCCGGGTCCAAGTTGTGTCTAGGAGAAAAAGCCCATGGGTGTTGCTGGGACAGATTTTAGTGCCCAGGATAATGTTGTTTCTCATGCAGGGGAGGGTCTTGGCTTGGGGTGATGTCCTCTGAGTCAATGTCATTTCCAGGGATGAGCTTCCAGGCCAGGAAGATTCCATTTGGAATGTGGGACTGGAAGTATTCTTTTTCAGGTGGATAGCCAGTTGGGATGATGTGGGTCTCAGCATTTGCCGTATTTGGTTGAAACCATAGTTTATGTGGAGGGTTTGGGCCTTTACACTATAAATCAAGGCAAGCACCCACGATGAGATATAATATGACCAATAGTCACCTGACCAGTCTGTCGCTGCACTTGAAAGGGTTTTGGTTTTGTTTTTTGGTGGAAGTTTAGGTTCAAAGGGACCCATATCAGATGACCCATGGGTAAATCTAGGATTAATGGACTCCAGGAGAATATGTGCCCTCAATCTGACCACCAGTCTTTATGGGATTGGGACAGGATTGACAATTTGTAAAGATAGGGGCAAAATATAGGCTCATCTGTCAGACTAGTATTTGAAAAGGAGTTTTTGAATAGACCACATGTTTCTCAGTTGAACCAGCAATTGGGACATATTAGGGACATGAAAGTTCCATTGAATGCCTTTTCCAAGAGCCCAGCATTATGCATTTTGTAAAGTAAAATGTATGTCTTGGTTGCAACCAGTGATGTTAATAACTCCAAAGGAAATAGTGTCCTGACAAGGCCTTGTATTGTAGCATTAGAACACGTAGAGACATGTATGATTCTGATTTATATTTGAGGTATCTATGAGACAAGAGGTGCCCAGGGTTTCATTACCTTGAGGGGAACAACTTTTAGGTAATGGCCCAAAAGTTTATAATAAATATGAAGATAAGACCATTTGTTGGTCAGAGCATCCAGTATTAAGATGACTGCTTGAACTTGACCAAGTGTGTTGACCTTTGGGTCCTGTCTTTCATATCTTGGCTAAGTAATGGAAGGCAGCAAAATTCCATTGAGCTCTATCACATATAATGGTTAGTAGTGTTGTTCTCATGGTCTACAAACTCCCATTGCTGTTCACAAAGTTAATACCAAGGGGTCAAGATTTTGGGGTGCTTTTTCCAAAATCCATAATGGGCAGCCAAGTATGCAGGGTTACAGGCTCAGGGTCATTTCCAGGAGACCCTACTGTGAAACCAACGATTATTATTTTAATGATATATTCCATCAGACTGAAAGGGGAAAGTTTTCGTATCAAAAGACATTGAACAATCAATGGCCATCATGGGTGGTTCAGAGATTCCCAGAAGCGTGAGAAAAGAAGAGAAAGAAAACTTTGTGACCCTGAGTTAGACAATGATTTCTCAGGAGTGATACCAAAAGCATGATCCGTAAAGGAAAAAAAAAAAAAAATCAAAATTTAAAACTTATATTCCCCAAAATGCATTAAGAAATGAAAAGGACGGGTGCCTGGGTGGCTCAGTTGGTTAAGCGACTGCCTTCGGCTCAGGTCATGATCCTGGAGTCCCTGGATCGAGTCCCGTGTCGGGCTCCCTGCTCAGCAGGGAGTCTGCTTCTCCCTCTGACCCTCCCCCCCTCACGTGCTTGCTCTCTCTCATTCTCTCTCTCTCAAATAAATAAATAAAATCTTTAATAAAAAAAAAAATGAAAAGGACTAGACCAGACTAGGGAAAAAAAAAAAAAAAAAACTTAGAAAGCAAAGAACTTGTATCTAGAATATATAAAGACTGTTCAAGCTCCATCATAAGATGAACAACTCATTAAAAAATAAACAAAAAGGTGAGCCAACCATTCAAAGAAAGCATACAGATGGCAAATAAGCATAGAAAATATTTGACATAATTAGTCATTAGGGGAATAAAATTCAAACAAGCATAGAATACCACTACACACAGATTTAAGTGTCTAAAATCAGGAGAGAAAAAGGTTGGCCTTATGAAGTATTTGCAAGTATGTGGAGGAACTGGAACTAGAATTCCCAAGCACACTGGAAAACCATTTGGCATTTCTTAAAAAGTTAAACATCACCTACTGTATGATCTAGCCATTCCACTCTTAGGTGGTTTACTTAAGAGAAATGAAAGACCTGCATACAAATGATCAGAGCAGCTTTATTTGTAATAGCCCAGACCTAGAATCAAACCAAATGCTTATCGATACGGGGCTGCATGCATACATTTTGGTGTTTTCCTAAAATGGATTAGTACATAGCAACAAGAAAGAATCGAGTATTGATACATGCAAACACCTGGGTAAATCGGGTGAGACTGGGTGCATTCAGGGTGGTAGGGCTGAGACACACCTGGATAAATCCAAGAGTGATTGCACGGAGTGACATAATCCAGAGAAAAGAGGATATATATTGAATAATTTTATTTACGTAAATCCCCCCAAAATGAAAATGAACCTATAATGACGGAACACAAATTAGTGGTTGTTTGTAGATGTAGGATCTACAGGGAGGGGCAGAAGGCAGTTTAAAGGGGTACCAGGAAATCTTTGCCTTTGGGGGTGATAGCTATATTAACTACCTTGACTATGGTGATGGTTTCACAGTTTTATATGTATGTCAAAGTGTATCAAAATGTGCACTTTAATTATGTGCACTTTATACCTCCATTAAGTGGTTTAAAAAATGACAATTAGGAAATATACATGGAACAATAATTGTATTTTTGGTGAAATGGAATCCTGATAACCCCCATAACAAAAACAAAAGGACAAAGGCGTGGCAGGACTATCAACTGAATATTTTAGAAGCCCCTAGCTTCAATGATAATAGATGATCGATAGATGATGGAGAGAGAGAGGGAGAGAGAGGGAGAGAGAGAGAAAGAGAAGACTGTATAGTTAAAACAAATGAGCTGTCTTCCTTCTCAGCTGTTTAGATATCATAGTAAATTCCATAATGTAGGAGGGTCCTCATTTTTACAGAGGGGGCAAGGTCAAGGTGGAGAGGGTCAGTGGTCCTGCCTGAGGCTGTCAGCGGCAGAGAGGTCAGTACCTGAGCCCTTTTGTATTATCCCTTGTGTCTGTGCTACAATTGAAAAGGTCTGGAAAGAGCTGAGAGGGAATCCCTAGTCTCTCACCCCCTTATGCCCAGAGCTTTGTCACTCTCAAAAGACACTTAGCAGCAAACCCCTATTTCTCACTTAACCCCTGTACAGACTTAACCATGGCTACCCAGGATGGTAACATGGATTTGCTGGAAGTTCAGAATGTTCTCCGCATATGATGCAGCAACTCTGCAGGGAGATTTTAGTTCATTCTGTGGCACTTTTGCTACTCTAACAAGATATACAATAGCACGGAACGACTCATCAGATGATTTCCAGGAACAAAGCACTTTGCAGATCTATTAGGAAGCCACAGGGTCAATGCCTAATGCTTCTGTACATGGGGGTTGGGGCCTTGCAGTTTCCCCTTCTGGACAGGCTCTAAGGGAACAAATAAGGCTTTTAGTTTGGGAAAAAAAAATAAGAAGAAATAGTTATAAAATTGCATAGTGGGGAATAGGATTCCTCTTATCTTATTAACCCCCTAAAAGTTTTATCACTGAACATCACTCATGACATTGAAAAGCAAGACTAAGATAATTATGTGGTTCTTCTTTTTTTTTTTTTTAAGTCAAAGATTAAAGAACCCCCCACCCCCTCCAAAAAAAAGTTGTAGAGCAGAGAAAAAGCCTTGGAAAATTTAAACTGTGCACTGGTAAAATCTTCCCAGCAAAAGAAAGGAGAACAAAAGTATGAGTTAATTGTGGCTAATTATATTAGTTTGGTGTCTGAATAGAACAGTTAACTGTAAGAAAGATAATTTGGAAGCTCAAGATATGGTTGGAACTCTCTCTCTCCCCACTTCCTTCCCCCCCTTTCTCTCATTCGTTTTTATATAGTTAAAAGAGTGACAATTAGGGGCAATCTAATAGAGAAGGGGTTACCCTAATATAGAATTCTAGATGAATTAGATGCACAATGGTAAAACATTTGGATTATTTTTGATTTTTAACAAGCAGGATATCACTTAATGTTTTCAAGAAGTTGAAAATATCACAAATTTTACCCAAACACTCCTAATATTAGTCAATTGTCAAGTTAAAAGTCAGAAAGAGAACAGCATTTCTGTGAAATAAGAAGAGAGTTTTGGAGACACAACATTCTTAACATTCTAAGAACAGAAGTGGGAGGAAGGGGACCCTGGGTGGCTCAGTTGGTTAAGCATCTCTTCATTTTGGCTCAGGTCATGATCTCGGGGTCATGAGAGTCTGCTTGTCCCTCTCTTTCTGCTCCTCCCCCACTCACTCTCTCTCAAATAAATAAATAATCTTTTTAAAAAAGTGCAGCAATTGTATATATATATACCACATCTTCTTTATCCATTCATCTGTCGATGGACATCTTGGCTCTTCCCACAGTTTGGCTATTATGGACATTGCTGCTATAAACATTGGGGTGCACATATCCCTTCAGATCCCTACATTTGTATCTTTGGGGTAAATACCCAGTAGTGCAATTGCTGGATCGTATGGTAGCTCTATTTTCAACTTTTTGAGGAACCTCCATACTGTTTTCCAGAGTGGCTGCACCAGCTTGCATTCCCACCAAAAGTGTAGGAGGGTTCCCCTTTCTCTGCATCCCCACCAACATCTGTCATTTCCTGACTTGTTAATTTTAGCCATTCTGACTGGTGTGAGGTGATATCTCATTGAGGTTTTGATTTGGATTTCCCTGATGCCGAGTGATGCTGAGCACTTTTTCATGTGTCTGTTGGCCATTTGGATGTCTTCTTTGGAAAAATGTCTGTTCATGTCTTCTGCCCATTTCTTGACTGGGTCATTTGTTCTTTGGGTGTTGAGTTTCATAAGTTCTTTATAGATTTTGGATACTAGCCCTTTATCTGATATGTCATTGCAAATATCTTCTCCCATTCTGTCAGTTGTCTTTTGGTTTTGTTGACTGTTTATTTTGCTGTGCAAAAGCTTTTTATCTTGATGAAGTCCCAATAGTTCATTTTTGCTCTGGCTTCCCTTGCCTTTGGGGATGTTTCTAGGAAGAAGTTGCTGCGGCTGAGGTCGAAGAGGTTGCTGCCTGTGTTCTCCTTATATAATGGAATATTATGTAGCCATCAAAAGGCATGAAATCTTTCCATTTGCAATGACATGGATGGAACTGGAGAGTGTTATGCTGAGCGAAATAAGTCAATCAGAGAAAGACATGTATCATATGACCTCACTGATAGGAGGAATTCTTAATCTCAGGAAACAAACTGAGGGTTGCTAGAGTGGTGGGTGTGGGAGGGACAGGGTGACTGGGTGATAGACATTGGGGATGGTATGTGCTAAGGCGAGCGCTGTGAATTGTATAAGACTGTTGAATCACAGACCTGTACCTCTGAAACAAATACATTATATGTTAAAAAAAAAAAAAAAAAGAAGAAGAAGAAGATAGCAGGAGGGGAAGAATGAAGGGGGGGAAATCGGAGGGGGAGATGAACCATGAGAGACGATGGACTCTGAAAAACAAACTGAGGGTTCTAGAGGGGAGGGGGGTGGGGGGATGGGTTAGCCTGGTGATGGGTATTAAAGAGGGCACGTTCTGCATGGAGCACTGGGTGTTATACACAAATAATGAATCAGGGAACACTACATCAAAAACTAATGATGTAATGTATGGTGATTGACATAATTAAAAAAAAAAGTCTACACACACACACAAAAGTGCAGCAAGAGGGCATTTTTCACATATAAACAAATTATATACACATCCAATTCAAATGTTAAGTATTTCTACAAGTATCTAAGACAGGTGTTTCTGGAGGGGATCAACGGGTCTTCTTCAGTTGTGGCACCATGAGGCATTTTCTCAGGGATTCCAATTACTTCCATGATTATATCATTAAAATCTAGAAATACATCACATACATCCTTGACTCCCTTCTAGTAAAATAGTGGGACCTACCATTATCAATGATTTTACCTAAATTCACTCGAATATAGTCATTATCTTACATCAGCAGTATATGAAATAATACAATGTCTAGGGTTCAAAAACTATATGTGCTTATAAATGATGAAACTAATGTGCTAAGCTCTTGAATTTAGGATCTCATTTAATTCTCATAATGATTCTGTGTGGTAAGTACTCTTTTTTTTTTTTTTAAGATTTTATTTATTTATTTGAGAGAGAGAGTGAGAGAGAAAGAGCACAAGAGGGGGGAGCGGGAGAGGGAGAAGCAGACTCCCTGCCGAGCAGGGAGCCCGATGCGGGACTCGATCCCAAGACTCCAGGATCATGACCTGAGCCGAAGGCAGTCGCTTAACCAACTGAGCCACCCAGGTGCCCTATTCTGTGTGGTAAGTACTCTTACCGACCTCTTTTTGCAGGTAAACCTGACACATTGACAGGATAAGTTAAATTTCCCGGGGTTACAAAACTAGTTGATACTAGAATTATGTCATGAATTTGGATATTATTTTAATAGCCGGCATGCTGAATTACTACCCTGCATTTCACAGATTATCTCTCAGTACTGGTGTTCTGAGATTTGAGGAAAAGTTATATATTGATCTTATATATCATCCCGATTTTATGGAAAGAAAGATCCTTGTGATAAATAATTAAAAATGATTCAAGGATGGGTTTACCACTTAATATATTACTTTTCAAGCATGAATCTGAATTAAAAAATCCAGTTGTGTTTTCTAATTTAATCTCTACATAAACATAATAAATCATTATCATCATTATAATCATCATCATTACCATCATAACTTTGTTTAGAACTTTTGAATTTATTTTTGGTGAACTGTAGAAGGGACTTTATGCATCTTTCTTCCATGTTGAACTTCAAATTTAAATAGAACTTTATGTAGAACAAATTTACATACAACTTTGTTGATGAAATTAACAGAAATGGATACAAAGACATAGTTGGAGGGTGTCATTGGATGGAGTAATTTTGTTGATAAAGATATTGCAATTACAGCAATAAAAAAAAGACTTCTCTTTGTCTCTGGACTTACCTTGTGTTTGTTACACAGTGATATCCTTTTTTTTTTTTAAGATTTTATTTATTTATTTGAGAGAGAGAGAATGAGAGAGAGCACATGAGAGGGGGGAGGGTCAGAGGGAGAAGCAGACTCCCTGCCGAGCAGGGCGCCCGATGCGGGACTCGATCCCGGGATCCCTGTGATCCCAGGATCATGACCTGGGCCAAAGGCAGTCGCTTAACTAACTGAGCCACCCAGGCGCCCTACACAGTGATATCCTATCACTGGTGGAATGCTGAAACTCAGCAATGCTATGTGTGTGGTTCAAGCTCCTAAAACTATTTACTTAGAGTAACAATACTTTCCACTGTGCATTGTAAATGAAGAACTGAAATGAATGTAGTACCATTGCATTTAATGGGAAGATTTAGTGAGGCAGGCAAGGAAATCCCCTAACCAGAAATAGCGACATGTGGGCTAGTGTTCTAGCCACTAGTAATTGCTTAATGGTACAGAGAATCCCAGTGAAAAGCCCACGAGATAGTCTTACTATTAGTGTAAACCAAATTCAAAGCTTTGGTTTGCTTGCTTGGGTATTATGTGCACTTATGAGATTAGATTAATAATAGCCCAAACGGGTTCTGTTATGGCAAGTACAATCTTAATGTGTCATGGCTTTAACCATATTATTTCAGCAAGTCTCAGGTCTTAAATGAACCTCATTATTACAATCGAAGTGACTGTGAATGAATTCAATCCCATAACAAAAAATGTCTAAGTCTCTCCTTGTATTTCCCTCATTTTGTCTACAGTCTTATAACACCATGCCCATCCTTGGAGCTTTGGGTTACCTGGTATTCTACTCCCCCCTGTAAAGGTCTGGGCTAGCCCGGTTCTAGTACCTTCCACAGCATCTTCACATCAACGTTTTTTCTTTCCATCTTCACAATTTTTTTTTTTTATAGATTTTATTTATTTGACAGAGAGAGAGAGAACACAAGCAGGGGGAGTGGGAGAGGGAGAAGCAGGCTTCCCGCAGAGCAGGGACCCCGATGCGGGGCTCAATCCCAGGACCCTAGGATCATGACCTCAACTGAATGAAGGCAGACGCTTAATGACTGAGCCACCCAGGCACCCCCCATCTTCACAATTATGGACCTCCTTTAAGCCTAGCCATCTTACTCCGGATGGAGACTAGAAACCTGCCATCCAGCATCTGCAATTGCAGACCCTGGGCTGCCTAGAGTTGTCAATCACAGTGGTCATATTTCTTTTCCTTTGGGGCTTAAAAATCTTAGAGACTCAGTTGCCTCTTCCATCAAGTGGTAACATCGACTTTTCTGAATAAGCAGTTAACTTCATGTTTGTCATTATTTTCTTTCTTAACCCTTCTCCCTTTTCCCATTTATCCATATCTGTCCAGGTATGTTATAAAATCACCCAGACCTGAAACAAGGAGTCCCCTTTGAACTCTTCCTTCAAGTCCCATCCTTTATGGCCTCTGCAGCCAATCTCCACCCCCCAAGTCGTGTTCCTTTACACCTATCCCTGCCTCCTCATGCCTCTTCACTTCAGGCTTGCACTGCTCTGTGATTAGGTAACACTAGTCACTTCTGGAACGGCCTCTCAGATGCCCCTAAGAGCATACTGTTGTCAGTCCAGATGTCTGCAAACCAACCAACAAACAAACAAACTTCACAACACTAGGGTTGTGAAGTATTCAAGTTTCACAACACTTTATAATGCGGGTTTTCCCACCTGCAGTGCATAAATAAGAGACTCAGAGTGCCCCAAATGGGACAGGTTTGTTTGGGAGGTCAAGGCATATGGACCATAGCTTGGGGCCTGCCAGTCCTGTCTTCAGCCCTACCATATCGCTACCTCCAGCTCCTGATTTCTCTTCTCAGAAGTGGTACAGCCTCCGTAAGGAGGCACTATGTAAGTAAGGTTTTCAGAAAGTCAAGACGCGGTATAAGTTGCAGCTAAAAAAATCTCAGTCTCATGTATGCAAAAAAATAAAGTTCAAATGATTGTCTACCAACCATGAGCTGTTCAAATAAGTTATATTACATCACTGAATCATGTGTTATTATGCTTTTGAAGATGATTTATCACCATGAGGAAATGTTCATGATATAACATTTTAAAAATGATTAGGGCATCTGGGTGGCTCAGTCGATGTCCGCCTTCAGCTCAGGTCATGATCTCAGGGTCCTGGAATCGAGCCCCATGTCAGGCTCCCTGCTCAGCGGGGAGTCTGCTTCTCCTTCTCCCTCTCCCCCTGCTCATGCTCTCTCTCTCAAATAAATAAATAAAATCTTAAAAAAAAGATATTAATCATAGTAGTCATAATAGTACTGAGCCTCACTGAATGCTCAGCCCTTTACCTACATTCCTTTTGTAATGCTCACTGCAAAAGCAAGACATAAAACTGCCCAAAATGGGACATTTTTAGACTCGTGAGAATTTTTCTGATTTTTGTATTAATCAGAAAACAATCTTTTTTTCAAAAAGTTAAATATGAATTCAAGTCCAAACACGATTAGACATCTCATTTATATCTTGTCAAAGCAATCTTGCAAGTACCCTTAAAGGGTCATTAATCACACCCTGTTATTATCACAAGTACAATTTACTAGAACATATATGCTTTACTAAAGTGTAGGTTTCTACGAGCAAAGGAAAAAAAAAGGGGGGGACCAAGAAACAGACTCTTAACTATAGAGAACAAACTGATGATGACCAGAGGGGAGGTGCATGGGGGAATGGGTGAAATAGGGGATGGAGATTAAGGAGTATACTTGTCATGATGAGCACTGGGTGATGCATGGGAGTGTTGAATCATTGTATTGTACACCTGAAACTAATATTATGCTGTATGTTAACTAACTGAAATTTAAATAAAAACTTAAAAAAAACTAAGTTCCTTGAGGGAAGAGCTACTTTGGTGTTTTAACACAGTGCTGGGCACAACAGGCGTTCAGAACACATCCATAGGGACAAAATATCTTCGGCTATGATAGTAGGAAAAGCCGTCTTTTCTAAATTTCTACAATGAATGTATAATTACACAGCTAGCAAGGAAAAAAAACTATTATAAAAAAGGAATTTTGATTGTTTCTAGTAAGAAATATAAAGACAGTCATATAAGCCAAACATCCCTATATGCTTATTACTCTAACAATATGAATATTAATTTATAACATAAAAGAATACATATGCATGGCTTAAAAACCCGAAATAACCAAAGTAAAAAGTGAAACAAAGTCTCCCTTTCCACAAATTCCACCAGATCCTTAAATACAACCGATGTACCTAATTTCTTATGATTTTTTCCAGAAGACCAGAAGACTCATCAATGTATTCATTTATGCAGGACATGAGCATATATACATACATATGTGTGTATATTTCTACATAATAGAAATATAAATATATAAAACACATATGCATACATAAATGTCACATATGCACTGGGTGAAAAATATGTATTCCTAAGAAATCAGACCATGTACAGCATGATACATTTGATTTTTTTTCACTTAACATATCTAGGGATCTTGCTATCCAATGAAGTATATCATAATTTAACACTCCTGGATTGACAGATACTTTGTTGTCAAAATTATTTCTAAGAACAGTTTGCAAAAAAACTATATATTTATAACACACATATATGAATTACATATGGGAGATATTGTGTGTGTGTATGTGTGTGTAGAGTATTTTTTTAAGTTTGGAAATGCATCAGTACATAGATTTTCAGAAAGCTTGGAGGAGGTGGCAGTCTGCTTTTACCCTCTCTAGCTCTGGGGAGAAACCAACCTTGGCATTGGTTTTGTCAGTAAGATAAAACATGATAACCTCTTGCTCTTTTGATGTGCAATTTTTAAAATTGTAAGTAAAACTGAGAAGCTGAGTGTATTTATTGACCATTTGCATTTCTCTGTAAACTGCCAGTTTTCTATTTTTCCTATTAATGTGTTTGAGTTTTTATCAATTAAAAACGTAGACCTTTGTCAAATGATGAACACATTTTTTCCCCCCAGGCTGGTTTTGATTTTTAGACTTTACAGAACTGTGGAATTTGTTATTGTTGCTGTTATCCAGAATATTTTTAGTCAAGTATATCTACCATTTTCTTATATATGAATTTCGTTTATTAGGAAGACCTACCCACTCTAAGACAATAAACAAATGTACCTATGCTTTCTCCTGAATGCTTTGATGCATCTGGATTTACATTTTTTAAAAAAGAAATTATTTATATATACTCTTCGGTGTATAGAAAGGTAAGATCAAGGATCCTGAGTTTATTTTTTTGTTTTTGTGTTTTCATACAATTAGCCTGTCTCCTCCCTCTCGCTCCCTTCTTGCCCCTCCCCCTCCCTGGATCTGCACCCCTGACCTCAAAACTCCCTGTGTGTCCTCTCTTCTAAGAAATAGAGTTTGAGGGCTGGGTTATTTGTAATCTGAAGATTCAAGATAAGGTCTCTATGTAACCCTGGTAGCTAGACCTTTCCTCGTGTTAAATGCGCAATGTCAAAGTTGGCCCCGACCTGTGTATTTTACTCTAGCAGAAGAGAGTATGATGTGGGGCCTGAAGATTTACTGGGGGTCCCCATATGCCTTTCTCCATCTCCACCCTCCTCAGACCACGAAACTCTAGCAGGGTCTCTGGGCTCCAGCTTGGGAGGAAGTTTTGGAGCTTTCTACAAAGTCTCCTTCCACCTCTCCTTAATGATGTGGATTGCTGGAAGCTTCTGGCCACCAGCCCTTTTCACAATTTGAGGGGTGCTGACAGGATTTTGTCATTGCTTGTTTGTTTTCATTATTCTTAAATAGTGATGCTGGAGGGTGGGACTGGGAAACATTGGAGATCTGGTTTTACTCTTCTATCTCAAATAACAGGAAGTTCGAACTATTGTAATCATTTCTAAATCATCTACTGCCATGGGAAAATGGCTAAAATAAATAGCCCACAGCAATCGCTTCTGGAAAGAAAGTCATGTCTCTCGAGAAAAGGTTAAAATCCAAGGAAAAGTTCAAAAGAGAATTTCGATCAATGTTATTAATTGATCCATACGAATATAGGAGAATTATTTCTTATTCAAATCTTCTTTCAACATAACAATTCTTATCAAATTCTTCAAAAAGCACTTAAATTGGAAAGGATAGAACATTAATCCTTTCTGTTCCTGCTTCTTATCACCATAGAATCTGGCAGAAACAACATTAAAAAATTATGAACTTAGAATACTAATAATATAACTATTGAATCCATGGATTTTTCTTCCCATGGCATTTCAACAGCTCTTCTATGGGGACCAAGCACCTTAACTATTAAAATAACATAGAAAATTAGTAATTCTGAGCACAGTTTAGATCACCGCTTTACTTACAGTTTTCAGGCTCCAGTCAGATTTTAAGCGTATGTGAACAGGCTTTAAACACATGTCAAAAAATTGTATTGCTGTAGGAATGATTTGACAACATTGATTATGCAAGCCTTAAATTTTTCATAACATGGATTCAAATAATCATCTATTCTTTCCTCATTTTTCAAAATCCTGATTTTTCTTCACGGTTAGAACAGTTGCATTTTCACAAAGCTGGTGTGATAAGGCTCTTTAAAAAATAAAATTAAATGAAAATAGAGTAAAATAAAATAATAAAACAGAGAAATGACTCTGAGTCCAACATTTGGGCTATAACTCTGTATAAGCTTCCTGCCTTTCATTCATACAGGGCCTGTGGAAGATGCCCTTCAGGACAAATTTTCTCCTGAACCTCCAAAGATGAAAGACTCCTAACCACAAGGATAGAATTTGCCTCAAGCTTTCAAAATACGATATCCAAGTTCATTGCTCGTGGGCCATTCCAGTCACCTGGAGTCAAATCTCCCAAGCAGAATCACCGCCCACGACCTTGTCTGCCATTTAGAAAATGACTTCCCAAACCACAGAGGGTTAATTTCGAGCACACCTCTCCACACGAAGGTGTGCTTTCATCTCTGAAGAGACCAAGGCAATATCTTGTCCAGCACCGATATTTCTATTAAAAAAAAAAAAAAAAAAAGTTTGTTGTTGTTGTTTTAAACCTCCCATATAAGGTCCCAAACTACAGCCCTGGGCCTGTGGGTTCCTCGGAAGCTACCAGCTCTGTACTGTACTATCACAGAATGTCATATTAGAGCCCTGCCACGGTCCCATCCAATAAGTAATCTGGCATGAAGAAAAGTTAACTGAATTAGTGGCCAACTGGGACACTTGGTGACCTACTCTTTAGGAACGGAGTCCTCTGAACTTTTCCATTCTGCTTTGCCTTCATACTTTAATAGGGACTGAATCCCCATTAACAATTGAGCGGCGACAATAAGTGCCATCAGGAAAAGGAAATTCAATTTTCGTGGGGGATGACAGCCTTACCTTTTCGCGCTTAATTGGCCGTATTGTCTCCAAAAGTTAATTGGTTACTTAGTCCAGGTAGTTAGTAAAATGTTTAGCTGCGTCAAAAAGCTCAGGCTCCCACTGTTAATGGGGCATGAAATGGAATGTTTGATACTGCAAATAAAATCAGTGATATTCAAGGATGTTATGGTAGGTAATGCGTTGAAACTGCCATTTAATGGGTCCTGGAAGATTAGGGTAGTGTCAGCCGGAACCGCCCGGTCTCTTTTCTGACATTGTTAGTTGCCTCTTCATTTACTTAACGGCTGTCTGCACTGATTACATAGGCATAAAACTCCCTACAAAAAAACAACAGAGACACGCTCTATTAGCAGTCCAATTAGAACTATTTGCATATTACAGTTCATTTCTGCTTAAGTGAATCCCTAATACAACTTTAGGAAAAAAAATTCTATTGTGTCATTTGAAAGAAAGAGAAAAGAAAAGACTTAAAGGTGATCTTTCTCTTCGTTTCTCTCTCACTTCATTTTTTTTTTTTTTCCTTCTCTCTCTTTCCCCCCACCCCCCTTCTCTCTCCCTTTCTCTCCTCCACCTCAGCTATACTATTATCTACTTTGGGAAGAAAAGGAGAAAAGACAAACTCTAAAACTTGAGATAATTTGGTGGGTATTTGTGAAGATGAGGGCACCGCTGTGATCATTCAGTCCTGCAAAAGTCCAGAGCGATGCCATGTCCTGTTCGGCTTCCTTCAGTGAAGGTATAGACTTCTGAGAGGTGGTTTGTGTTAGATCAGCTATTGCTTTGAATTTCCGAGCACAGCAGTTAACAGTGTCCCTGGTGAGTCAGAGCCCTTTACGTGGTGCCAGTTCACTTACACAATCACAGAGAGCGGAAATGGGGCTCTTCTGTGCCTCTCAGGGCTCCAACCATATATATCTGGTGGATGTGCCACCGCATGTAATACTAACACGTATGAAATCAATTCGTTTGCATACAGATGCAGGTAGTGGTGAGTCTGGTTAGAGCAAGACTAGAGATCTTACCTTGTCAGACGCTTCTCTGATTTTCCAAAACCTAGTCCTTAGAAATAACATCGCTGGACAGCTATTTATAAAGGCATTAGATATATTTTATTTATATTGTTATTAATATTAATAATGATGATAATATGGAAATCACAGAGCCTTTCAGTGAAGTTGGAAAGGAGACATGCCCTAGCATAGGCTGTGATAAATACTAATGTATTAAAAGCAGCCTGCTATCTTCAACTGATCCTTTAAGATGACATGGAGGGTTTTGAGACCGCAAAGGCAGTTTGCAGCGGATGCTTCCAAGATGGGCCAATGAGCCACATGGACACCATTCCCAAATCTCTTTGAGTCCTGGGAGTTCATGGGAGACTGGGAGATTGCAGAGACAATGCTCAGGTGGCCAAGGAGGCTGGCTATTGGAAAAGACATACAGGCCCACTGCTCGGATGTCTATTAGGTCCTGCTGTTGGAAGGAAGGCGGCAATGCCTGGGGACAGGGTGTGACCAAAGGCCCACCATCGGAAGGTCTCCTGGATAGCGAGAAGATGAAGATGTCATGTTAGGAAGTTTCAAAGTACTGAGGACCATACATCAGTCACTGACGCTGATCCCCACCTGTGGCTTTTCAACCTAATGCTGAACATTTTATTTGGGATGAATTAACAGCTCTTTCAAATACATAAAGGCATGAAGGGGGGCAGGAATGGAAACCCCCCTCAAAGCACTGGGTCCGGACAGTGCAGAAGTGGAGCCTGGGGGGAAGCGGACATATTTATTTCGCAGATCACCATGACAGTGAATCCGGTGGGACTGGCATGCGTCCCTCTCTGCACAGAGCCCTGGGTCCCAGCCCTGGCTCAAGATCACACCTTTGAATTTCCTCTCAGGCCCAAGACTAACGAGAGTCCCCACATCTGACAACCGATCAGCCCCCTCCTCCTGGACGGATTCTGGGGTGACGTCCGTGAATGGGGATAAATTACAGCCATTGGGTTGGTACTCTGCGCATCGTTGCCTGGAAAAGCCCAGGGACACCTCTGCCGTTCCCATGCCTCCGTACATACCATCGGCGTGTTTCCAGAGCTCCTGCCACCGGGTTCCCTTTCCACCTGCAGCCCTAATTTCACGGGTCAGCCCACCCACCTCCGCAATTACCCGGAGTTGTCAACAGACGGAGGAGTGCCGGAGTTGACCACTACAAAGAGGAGAGCAGAGAAGGAGAAAACATTACAGGTGACAAAAGAACAAACAACAAAAAACCACTGGAGAAGCACCAGCAATTCTTAAGTGGCCCTCTCTCTCCTTTCCGGGTCTCATCCATTATTTTAAGTGCAACGCGTGCACAGTTGTAAGAAAATGCGCAGAGGGAGGACAAGCGCCAGCAACACCGGCCGTGTGCCACCCCAGAGCAGTGTAAACAAACCCGACAAAAAAGCCCAACAGAGGCAAAGGTAAAAGGCTCGATCTGTCATTTTCAATTCTTCTCGCCACACGAGCGGAGCCGCAGTGTGAAATGTGTTGGCTCTGCCTGCCATGGGTATTGTCGAGCTGCCCCGTTGGGTCCCCGCGCGCGCTCTCCAGCTTGTCGCCAGCGCTCATTAACACGGCCCCCAGATGAGCACCGTGGGCAGCGGAGGCTGACAGGCCAGCCCCGTGCCTCGGTGCGGTGGCCCTGCCAGTGGGGGCGAGACAGCGCCAGGGGTGGTGAGCGAGACAGCGCTGAGACACGCACTTTTGCCCCCGAAAGCAGCGTTTGCACCCTGCCAGGAAAACAGCTCTCTGGAAAAGCCCTGCCTGCTAGTGAAATGGACTAAATCAGTGAACAGTGATTAAGGCTCTTGCTCCGCTGACTGTTGTCACCACCTCAGACACATGGCTTCCCCTCCCTCCACCCACGCCCGCACGCACGCATGCGCACGTACACGCGCACGCATGCGCACGTACACGCGCACGCATGCGCACGTACACGCGCACGCATGCGCACGTACACGCGCACGCACGCGCACGTACACGCGCACGCACGCGCACGTACACGCGCACGCACGCGCACGTACACGCGCACGCACGCGCACGTACATGCGAAAAACAAAAAACAAAACAAACAAACAAAACAAACAAATGAAAAAATCAAGCTCAGTAGAGCCAGAGCTGAGACCCAGAGGGAGCGGGGTGAGAAGTTAGGGAGGGTTCATGTTCCTCGAAGGTGAGATGTTCTCTTTTCCTGAAAAACAAAATGAGTATTTCAGGATACTCATTTCCACCTCCCCCCCTTTTTTTTTTGGATTTGTGATGACAATCGGCTTTCTAAAGAAAACATCCAGTGATGAATGTAAGCAGGGGGTTGTCTGGTTCCGGAATATGCACAATATAATCCCAGTCCCTTGAATAAGGGAGATAAATCGGAAGCAGCATAACAAGCCTTGATGTGTGCTGTTTAGTAGAAACATGTCACTTCATCGAATTGCTTTCTTAAGTCAGGAGAATAAACACCACACAAACGAGTCTACATTCGTAGCAATCTGTCTATCCATTTAGAGGTAGATACTCTATATACGGATGTATACACACCCTGCCCTTCAATCTTCTTTATAACACTATAACCAAACTAATTGAAAATATATTTGGTTTTCACCCCAAAAATGTTCTTACGTGAAGCAGACTCATTGTACCTGTGCTTTGAACCAAACAGAGAAGATGACTGGAACTCTAGGATACGGGAAAATAAATCAAAAAGACTCTGACAAGTTGGAGAAATGATCAGAAACAAGCAGAATGAGGTCTTCTGAGTGCAGGGTCACACATCAGAGAAGACAAAAAAACAATGAACTCCACAAATGTGGAATCCAGGGCTCATAGTCACTGACAGGCTGATCATGAATCAGAAATGGGAAGTTGCGTAGGCTCCTGGACTCAGAAGTTATAGCAACTGTCAGGTCCTTGGAGGGGACTGTATCTAGCCCTAGATGACCCAACTGTGGTGTAACCTTGACCTTGGTTCAGAGTGGGATGGTGCAAGGTTACTTATGAAGAGTCAAGGAAGTAGGGCTTTTTAACCAAAAATAATTAAAACAAAACGTGAAATATTTAATGTCTTCACATATGTAGATGATAGTCCTCAAGGGAAATTAGCAAATATTTGCATAGATTCTTCCCAAATGTCTCTAAAAATAGCAGTGTATGAAAAACAACTCAAGTTATTGGTGGAGGAACTGTCAGACCCAGGGGTGTACGGCATCTTCGTTTGTGGTCTCTACAGTGATTGTGACACTATTCAGGAATGTTTCTGAGGGCTGGAAACCATGCAGGGTAGGAGGAAGAGGACATAAAGTGGTGGGAAAGAAAGCCCAGATGGAGAAGTAAAGAAAGGGAACATAAGTGCCCTTAGGATCATATGAGCATATCACACTCAGGAGGTGATGTTGGCCAGTGGTGGTATGAATGGATACAAGGATCTTTTTTTTTTTTTTTCTTTTTTTAAGGATTTTATTTGAGAGAGAGAGAAGAGGGGGAGGGGAAGAGGGAGAAGGGGAGAGAGAATCTCAAGCAGACTCCCTGCTGAGCATAGAGCCTGATGTGGGGCTGGATCTCTCAACCCTGAGATCATGTCCTGATCTGAAATCAACAGTGGGGTGCTTACCCAACTGAGCCCCCCAGGTGCTCCAGGATACAGGGATCTTAATTTCTTTTATTTGACCCAGAATTGTCAGTGTCATGCAATAATAATAGTAATAGTGGAAAGAAGATGAAGAAAGAGGGAGAGGATGAGGAGGAGGATAAGGAGAAGAAGAGGAAGAGGAAGATGGAGGAGAAGGAGAGGAAGAAGAAGACGAAGGAGGAGGAGGAGGAGGAGGAGGAGGAGGAGGAGAAAGTTTCACAGAAATGTTAAAACTTTGTTGATCATTAACAATCATTTGTGTCAGGGCACCTGGGTGGCTCAGTTGTTAAGCATCTGCCTTTGGCTCAGGTCATGATCCCAGGGTCCTGGGATCGAGCCCCGCATTGGGCTCCCTGCTCTGCAGGAAGCCTGCTTCTCCCTCTCCCACTCCCCCTGCTTGTGTTCCCTCTCTCGCTGTCTCTCTCTCTGTCATATAAATAAATAAAATCTTTAAAAACAAAACAAACCAAACAAACAAAAATTTGTGTCTCCACTTTGGTCACAAGGAAACTGAGCCCTAGAAAAGGCTTTAAGTAACTTACTAACCCACTCTCTCTAGGGATTGTTGACTAGAATTTAATCACTTCCCTGTTAACAATAAATGTATTAGGAGAATTCTGTAAATGTAGACCAATCATTAAACTAAAATAAGGCTTATTATTCCTCAGTCTAACTTGTGTGTGTCTATGTTGGGAGCAGTGGTTAGAGCATCAGTAATTACTGAAGCGCTTTGAGGTGGAGAGGCTACTTCATGTCTGAAGCCGACCTTCATTTTGAGCCTTTGTGTGAGTGTATACACGTGCAGGATGGGCTCTTTAATTTTCAGGGCCCAGTGAAAAATGAAAATATAGGAGAGGCCAAGGACCGAGAAGTTCCCTACCCAGGGGAGTGGCCACCTAAAACATGGAGGACAGCTTCCTACCTTCACTAACATTCTTTTTTTCTTTTTTCTTTTAAAGATTTATTTATTTATTTAGCTAAGCAGGGTAGGACCTGTTTAGTACTTGGGTGGGAGAGAGAGAGAGAGCATGAGCCGGGGGGAGGGACAGAGGGAGAGGGACAGAGGGAGAGGGAGAAAGAATCCTCAAGCAGACTCATCCCTGAGCACAGAGCCCACCTGGGACTCAAACTCACGATCCCGAGATCATGAACTGAGCCGAAACCAAGAGTCGGACGCTTAACTGACTGAGCCACCCGGGGCCCCAATTCATTCACATTCTCAATGCACTTGAACTTCTGTGCTAGGATGTGTTCAGTATCTGGAGTGGCCCCTGCTGATGTGCCTGGTGAATGCAGCCTAAAGCTAACAACGCAGCTCCTAAAATCCACAGGGCATGCACCCTCCTGAAACCTGTGCCCGGGCCCCAGCCCCATGGGAGGCTAAGTACTATGGTAGGACAGGGACCTGCTCTGGTCATAGCTCATGAAGCTGGCGGTGTGTTTGTGTTTGTGTGTGTGTGTGTGTGTGTGTGTGTGTGTGTGTGAGAGAGAGAGAGAGAGAAATTGATACAATAATTTTTCTAGATAACTTAAAATATATTTTTATATTTACATAAAATAAATATTGCAGTATCATCCCAAGTAAATACTACCCTGAAAATTAACTCCCTTAAGGCTATGAGGCTAGGAACCATCTCCAATACTCAAAATAGTTCACTGGCTACCTCTTATCAACATTTGGGGGTCAGTTTATAGTCTCATTAATAAAAGTCATTGTTCTCCTTTACATAGAACAATAGATATACATATAAATTCATACATAAATATATGTGCATTTAGTAAAAGAAGTAGATTCTATTAATTCTGAGGTTTAATTCCCAAAACAACTGCCTTTCTAGGAAGTGACATCTTCATTAATCTCTATCTTTCTTTTTTTTTTAGTCTCTATATTCATAGACAAAGCCACTACATCACTATTATTAGGTACAATGTGTCCCATTAAGATTGTATTTTTGAGAAACTGGCAAATAAGATTGAAAATATCATAAGGGGATAAAACAATGGAATAAAATAGCCTCAAACACCTCTTATTCCCATTTGATTTCATCTTTACTCAGAGATCATCACTGATGTAATTCATTGTTTTTTTTTTTTGTTTTTGTTTTTGTTTTTTTTTTAAAGATTTTATTTATTTATTTGACAGAGAGAATGAGAGAGAGAGAGCACATGAGAGGGGGGAGGGTCAGAGGGAGAAGCAGACTCCCTGCCGAGCAGAGAGCCCGATGCGGGACTCGATCCAGGGACTCCAGGATCATGACCTGAGCCGAAGGCAGTCGCTTAACCAACTGAGCCACCCAGGCGCCCCTGTAATTCATTGTTTATTAGCTTTTTAAAACATTTGAGGAATCATTTGGCTTTTGAAAAGTTCACTTGGAGGTTTAGAATGCCATCACTAATTTAGTGAAGCTCCTTTTGCAAACAGTTTACATCAATACTGATTACAACCGGGCAGGACAATGTCAGTCCTACAGGCGGTCTATGGAAGTGAATTGAGGCAACCCTTGCCTTCTTGCCAACCTTCCTCTTCTCTCACAGTTGTAGGTAAGATCAAGGGTGGGGGTGGCAGGTAGTCTTTCAACTCTGCCGTATAATCACCAATCCAAGTAAAAGCAGGACGTTCACTCTGAAACCAGAGCTTCAAAATAACTTTCCTTCCTAATTCCCTCCCATATAAACATGGCCAGTGACCACTGTTCTTCAACTCTGTCAACAACTGCTGGTATTAAAAAAGTCAAAGTTGCCAATACAGAATTGGAAAGGATACCAGGCCACTTATGAAGCTTTCTGAGTAGCACCCCCACCGTCCCATTAATATCAGACATCAATCAGGACAACCAAATGTGATGACCCCTTCTCTAACCCCACTCTTATCCTAAAAATCAATCTTACACACCAGCCATGGGGATGGCCATTTTATATCCATCTATCAGTCCCCCTGAATTAATCCAATATAAATTCATCCTTTGTGTTAAGGAACCATCTTCAAAAAATACTGGATGACTGTCAATATTACTAAGAGACAGCATAGTTTCAAAAAAAAAAAAAAAAACACCAAAAAACAAAAAACAACAACAAAAAAAACAAAAACAAAAGAGAGAGAGAGACAGTTTAGTTTCATGGAAAGAGCGTGGACATTGAAAATATTCAAATGCTGCTTCTACTCCCATTTGCTGTGTGAACTTAGAGAAGTAGCTTGATCTCTCTGATCCTCAGAGACCAAAAAAGGTGATAACTTATGTGTTCGTGCCTTGTAAATTACAAAGCGACATACGTGCTTAATTATTACCTACTAGCAGATATGTAACATAAAATGTAATAGTGTTATTTATTTTTCTTGTGATCAAGAACCTAAGGAAATGGAGAAGAATGCTAGGATATTCTTATAAATTTACGATGTGATTTAGAGAAAGAAGAGCAGAGCCAACTGAAACATCCCAGTTTAAGTTGTAGATAATTAAGGTATAATCCAAGGAAGGGCACTTGAAGCTTGGAGAAGAGAGAAGGTAAATATAAATCAAAATGGAAAAGAAAAATCAGCTTACTTTCCAATTTTTCTAGCACCAACTTCATCCACACTCCTCAATTATCCGACTGTACAGATTGTCATATGGGTGCTCATTGTCCCTGCGTGGGCAAATTTGAGTGCTGTTTGTACGCACAATGAATCAGCTCTATTAAGGAAAAGTAATCAGCAAGGATTTTATTTCCTATATGCACCTTTGTTAATAAGAAGACGTAAATCCTGGGAGAAAGCATGGGTGAAAGAGAACTCCATGGGTGTGGTTGGGACCCTTCATCAGAATAACAGTTTAAAATTGAAGCAGAGAGTCTTAGAGTGAAATGCAAATGAAATACATGAATATACCCCCATATATTCACATACTATCTTCATCATTGATTAACCAGCCACATGACCTTTTCAGTAAGAGAAATAATTGGCAGTTTAAACAAACGAAAAATTGATCCCATTACTCAGGATAGAATTTTCCACCTTTTTCAAAAGAGATGCTTATTAAAGAGGTCAGTTCTTTTTTTTTTTTTTTTTTCTTTTCCCAGGGTCATGCATATGTAAGTAAGCATAGCTATTATGTGCCGTCTATGAGAATGGACGGGTGAGCCATAAACACAAACATTCAGACACAGCCAGGTCTCCAGCGTTTCTGTTCGCCAATTACAGTAATGCTGATGACATATCTAGTTTAATGCACATGGCATTAAAGTAGTCCCCCCTTTTCTAGGAAAATCTAATTACAACAAACCCAAGCACTCAATCAAACCTGTTATTCTGTGGCTAAACAGCCTGGCGTTAATGCAATTTGAGGAGATCCAGGCCGTGACTGGAAACGTCATGTATTAACAATAGCTAATGGGGGCTCCCGTAGGTAAATGAATATGCTAACAAGCAAGATCACTGCTAAATCTAATATCTTTAAGCTGTTTAATTCCAAACAGTCCCTTAATAAATCAATTGACCGGGAGAGCTGATGCCCCTATCAATTATTCAAGAGAGCAAATAAATATTTCAGATGATTTGATAGGAAGGCTAGTGCTGGTCTTATAGAAAGCATTGCATTTCATTAGCCTCTTGCTAAAAGTTTTATAATGAGCAGAACACAGGTGGCATCCCCACTGCAGAAATGGGAATGAAAGAAATAAGAGATTGGAGACGAAGACCCCCTTCATCTCCACATTATTCCATTATCCATACTTTTCTTTTGTAATGTGAAAATTGGAGTCAAGTCCCCCGAAGAATTATCATTCTCTGCAATCACAAAGGAAATTAAAATGATCAAAAGTATGTCATATTGCAAGGGTCTTAATTGTAATTCCTATTGGAAATGCAATTATCAGATACCAATATCGTGGATATAATTTATGCAGTTCCACATCCAAATAGCCCTTCGCCAAATATTTAATATTATCAATTCCATTTTCCAGAAGAAGAAACTGAGTTCCCCTAGTCATTTATAAAATGCTGACTAGGTCACCTGTGTTTGAAAGCAGCTACTTTTTTTTTCAGTGTTAGAGACCATTATTCATATTGAAAGCATACATTTCTGTTTAACATGATATCTGTCTTATGAATGATCTTCATTCAGGCTTCTGATTCTTGTACCAACGAAAGAAGAAAAGAAAGAAAGAAAGAAAGAAAGAAAGAAAGAAAGAAAGAAAGAAAGAAAGAAAGAAAGAAAGAAAAGAAAAGAAAAGAAAAGAAAAGAAAAGAAAAGAAAAGAAGAAAAGAAAAGAAAAGAAAAGAAAAGAAAAGAAAAAAGAAAAGAAAAGAAAAAAAAAAGAAAAGGAGGGAGGGAGGAAGAAAAGAAGGAAGGAAAAAGGTATTAAAGTGATTGACATCATTTTTTTAAAAGATTTATTTATTTTGAAAGAGAGAGGGAGAGCACATGAGAGCAGGGATGGGGTGGTGCAGAGGGAGAGGGAAAAAGAGAAGCAGACTCCCCACTGAGTGCATGGAGCCTGATGTAGGTCTCCATCTCATGACCTTGGATCATGGTCTGAGCCGAAATCAAGAGTTGGAGGCTTAACTGACTGAGCCACCCAGGCATCCAAATTGACATCATTTTCCTTAATGTGTGTGAATGCTTAGATGTTTAAAATGAACCCGGTAGAGAAAGATGAGAGGAAGGAAATGGAATAAAGCAAGGTCCTTACTCCTGAGAGAATGGACAGGAAGAGAGTCACTCTATTGCTTTTTGTGTTACTTGGTGGGTGTGGTGACCCATATGCTACTGGAAATGCTTGAAAATTGCTGATGTCTTAAAAAAGTATTTCCAAACTATGTGTGAAAGGAGAGGATTTGTCTATTTTTCCCTAAGCTTTGAACTGGATCAAACAGTAACTTGATCAAATTTTGCAGTTGCAGGCCTTGAAACTAAAATGGCGTGCCATGTTCTCACACGTTTCACAGTTTACAGATGTAAAATCCCTGTTAAATTCCTGTAAGCATTATTGCCATGAGAAAGTACTGTACAAGAGAAAAATAATTTAGATTATTTGCAAAATAAAACTTAGTTGTCAGAAGGGTTGAATATAAAAAGAGTTGACGGCTATTTCTCTAAATGGAAAGATCCATATAAAAGTCACTGCATGAGGATTTTCTGTGCAGGCAGTTATACTCTACAGAATACTCAATGAGCTATGAAAGAGACATCTCAGCTACAGAAAATCATAATTTAAATGTTAGGTTTGTTCATTTTCAGCTTCATGAATCAATAGAGTAAATCTTTTGTATTATTCTGTAAGTAAAATCTGGTCATGTTTAAAATCAGATTTTGGTTCTGCCACTCACCAGAAATATCCTTTCAGGGGAGCCATTTAATTAAGTGTTTTATGTTTGTTTTGTTTTGTTTTGTTTAATATTCTAAACCCCACAGGAATATGAAGGATTTGAACGAGTTGGTAGACTCAACATATGAGGCAATGTCCCCATGCTGTCCTACTCCAAATACCTAGTAATTACAGAAAATAAATATTTTTAAAAAAATTAATTCCATCTACAAAAAGAAGGAAAAGTCATATTGCATCAGAAATTAAAAAGAAATCTCAAAGATGGAAGGCATATGAAATAGGACCTAAGAAGATGAGAACAAGAAATCTATCGAGAAAGAGCTACTATAGCAGGTGGAAGTCTCTCTTGGGGAATTCCCAAAAGAAATGGCAGAATGGGCACCCCATGGAGTGATACTTTGGTCACCACATCAGGGTGATTCAGGGAGCCAAGCTCACTGCAGCTCTCAACTTTCTGAAGGCATCTCTGGAGAAACAGAATGGTGACACCTACATGGAAAGAGGCATCTCCACACACTGAAGACTAAGTACTAGCACTTCAGCCTCACCTGGCAACTCATGCTGTGCATCTACACCATCGCTAGAAGAAGGCCTCTGTGATTATATATGTAAATTTGTGCACATGTCCAAGAAATACACACGACTGAACAAAATCAAGAAGGACACCTACCTCCACAAAATATACCTGGGGAAACAGAGAGTGTCAATAGAGCAAACAGATCAACGTACTAAAATCAGCACCATTAAAAGCATTATTATTAACACTACTAATAATAGTGGTATAATTTTCATCCAGTGAGCAAATAGCACACGAAGCGTAACTAAAGAACATATTTAGTGATCTGGAAGAATGTCTAATATCTGTATAGGTCCTTGTCAGACTATTCAACTAGAAATTGATCTTACACTAACACTTTCCAAAGACTAGCTTGAGATGTAATATATCAGAGTAATGGTTGAAGTGAAGGCACAAACACACCTCCCTCCGCTCTTCTGGAATCCCCATGTTTTATTCTCAGATTAAAGTAAATCATCAGACTACAATTACCAGGCCAGAAATATCTTAACTTTTCAGAGCAATGCTGTCTCTGGGTTGAGATTTAACATTATGTGCTCAGCTTTCATTGAAGGATGTTATAGGAAATGTCCTTTTGAAGAACGTTCTGTGCATTTGGAAGATCAGAATTGAAGATATTGCTCACCACAATACCTAATGTTCCTTAGATGAAGATTTATATGATACTTTTTGTGTGGCATATTTAACACCAGAAAAAAATATTTTTTTCCCTAGGTGATTTCCTTTATATAGTGATAAGAAATTTATATTTCAATATGTAACCCTTTTGCTTTATCTTCCAGGAAGCCCCTAGGTAAATTTTTCAATGAACTAAATGATTGCAGATATATAAACATACATTTTTAGGTTCTTCATCTTTAAACTTGTTTTATATTTGAAATTTAACTAGAGGTAATTAAAATAAAAAATAATGCTTGATATTTCAAATTGCCTAAAATTTTGTTGAAGCATATGGAAATATATAATAAATTAATAGGAAGTCATAAATTAAGTAGAGTGCCATAATTCATCCAAAAGAGTGGCCTCTAAGTGATGTAGAAAGGGCCTAGAGTGCATTATATGGAGTTCTGTCTTATTAGAATCCAGGTAACGCATCTTAACCTCAATTACTCTCAAAACTCTTTAAAACTTACTAACATTCCACAACTCTTGCAGACCTTTCCCTCTCTATTCTAGCATCTGTACCACATCTTCTATCTCATCTTCATCTGATGACTTCCCATCCTCCTCAGAAGGACAAACTTTAGCAAGAAATTTATTTTCCTCACTACCAGTTATGTAAACTCACTGACATCTTCCATTCCTGTCTTTTCAAGAATTGGGTTTGAAGGAAAGGAATTTGGAGGAGGATGTGGAATTTAGATGTAGGTTTTATTATATTTTCCAGTAGAGATTTATAAGGGAATTGAGGTCTTGAACAACATTATAAACCAACTAGACTTAATAGATATATACAGACCACTCCACCCAACTTTTCTCAAGTGCACATGAAACATTTTACAGTATACACCATATGTTAGACCATAAAATAGGTCTTAATAAATTTTAAAGGATTGATATTATATACAAAGTATCTTCTTCAATCACAGTGCGATGAAACTAAAAATTAATAGTGGAAGGAAAACTGGACAATTTGGAAATACATAATAAGAGGAAGAAGCATTTCTCAATGATAACAAAAGACAAGAGGGGGAAAATAGGAATGGAAAATGTAGGTGGGCTTACACAATTGGTAGTTGGGGAAGGAGAATATTTAAGGTAGGGCATAACATTCTCCAACTGTTATTGTAGAACTGTCTATTTCTCCCTTCAATGCTGTCAATGTTTGCTTCATATATTTTGCTTCATTGATTGGTGCATATATGCTTGTAATTGACATATCTTGATGATGATTTGACCCTTTTATCAGTATATAATTTTTTTTTTGTCTTTTAGTATACTTTTTGGTTTAAAGTTTATTTTGTTTAATATTAATAGAGCTACCTCCACTCTTTTTTTAATTTTTATTTTTTTAAAGATTTTATTTATTTATTTGACAGAGAGAGACACAGGGAGAGAGGGAACATAAGCAGGGGGAGTAGGAAAGGGAGAAGCAGGCTTCCTGCGGAGCAGGGAGCCCAATGCGGGGCTCGATCCCAGGACCCTGGGATCATGACCTGAAGGCAGACGCTTAACAACTGAGCCACCCAGGCGCCCCAAGCTACCTCCTCTCTTATTTTGTTATAATTTGCATGGAATATCTTTTTCCATCCTTTCACTTTCAACCTCTTCGTGTCTTTAGATCTAAAGTGGGTCTCTTGTAGACCACACAAAGTTGGATCTTGTTTTGTGTTTTAATCTGTTTTGGCAATCTCTGCCTTTTGATTGGAGAGTTTAATCCATTTACATTTTAAGTAATTACTAATTAGGAAGGACTTAGTTCCACCTTTTTGCTATTTGTTTTATATATGTTTTATACCTTATTTTGTCCCTCATTTCCTCCATTACTGCTTTTTTGTGTGTGTTTAGTTGATCTTTCTATATTTTATAGATATTTTCTCTGTGGTTAGCATGAGGATTACATATAACATTCTAAGGTTATAACACTTTAATTTTAATTGATACCAATTAACTTCCATTGTAAACAAAAATTCTACTATTGTGCAGCTCCATGCTCCCCTCTTTATGTTACTGATGTTAAAGCATTACGTCTAGCCAAAAACATGGATTGATATTTTTTGTATTTATCTTTTAAGTCCTATTGTAAATAAAAAATGGAGTTACACACCAACATTACAACAATAATGGCTTTTATATTTGCCTATGTATTTACCTTTAGCAGAGGTCTTTATATCTTCATGCAGCTTTTATTTATTGTCTAGTCTCATTTCATTTCAACCTAAAGAAGTTCCTTTAGAATTTCTTATAGGACAGAACTAGTGGTAGTAAATTCCCTCAGCCTTTGTTTACCACAAAATATCTTAATTCCCTCCTCATTTTTGTTAGGACTATTTGGCTGGATATAGTATGTGATGAATGGCTTTTATCTTGCTTCTCTCAAGGTTGTCTTTGTCTCTTGACAGTTTTATTATAATATGTCTCTATTTAGGTCTGTTGAGTTTATCCTATTTGGAGCTCATTAAGTTTCTTGAATTTGTAGATTCGTGCATTTCATCAAGTTTGGTAAGTTTTCCGACATTATTTCTTCAAATCTTTCTGTCCCTACATTTCTCTCTTTTCTCTTTCTGGGACTCCAATAGTGCATATGTTGGTCTGCTTGATAGTGTTTCAGAAGTCCCTTAGATTCTGTTCACTTTTCTGCATTCTTTCTCTTTCTGATTTTCAGACTCCATAATTTCAATTGTTCTGTCTTCAAGTTCACTGATTCTTTTTTCTAATTGATCAAATCAGCTCTCTTGTGAATTTTTCATTTTAGTCATTGTGCTGTTCAGCTTTAGAATTTCTGTTTGATTCTTTTGTATAATTTCTAACTATTGGTATTCTCATTTAGTTTATGTATTGTTCTCTTCATTTCCTTTAGTTCCTGTCTGTTTTTCTTTAGTTATTTGAGCATATTTTATTTTTATTTTTTTAAAGATTTTATTTATTTATTTTAGAGAGAGAGAGTGAGTGAGAGAGAGCAAGCATGAGCAGGGAATGGGGCAGAGGGAGAGGGCAAAGCAGACTCCCTCCTGAACAGGGAGCCCAATGCAGGGCTCGATCCTGGGACTCCAGGATCATGACCTGAGCTGAAGGCAGATGCTTAACTGACTGAGTCACCCAGGTGCCTCTATTTGAGCATATTTTAGATAGTTATTTTAAAGTTTTTGTCTAGCAACTCATTGTCTGAACTTCTCTGGGGATGATTTCTGTTGATTGATTTTGTTCTCTTGTATGAATTACGTTTTCTGGTTTCTTTACATACCTTGTGATTTTGTTGTTGAAGATTGGGCATTTGACTATTATAATGTGGTAACTCTGGATATCAGATTCTCTCTCTTTCCCAGAGTTTGATCTTCTCTCTCTCTCTCTCACACACACATTCTCTCTCTCTCTCTTTCGATAGTTGAAAGCTATAGTATTCGACTTGTTTGAGATTTTTCCAAATTTCTTTTCAGACTATTTCTTATCATGTATGATCACTAAAGTTTCTGTTTCTTTGGCTTATGATCAGCTAATGCTTTGACCGGGATTTCTTTGAATGCAAGGATCTCTTCCCATTTTTACAGATTGACTTGGTTCTGAGGTGCTGATTAACACTCGTTTACGCCTGCTCTGAACCTAGGAATCAGCCCAGGGTGAAAGCTTAACGTCTTCACAAGACTTTTCTGAGCATTCATCTTGCCAGGAAATGTGCCTGTCCTTCTAAATTCCCCTTTAAATGTGGCTGCTTTTGAATGTCCTAACTTCCTTAATTTCACTCCAGCTTCTCCTCTGGGCTTTAGATGGTCTATTGTATAGTCTACTTATAATTCCTGTTCTAAGTGTCTGTGGGTCTGTAGACCCCTTGTAGCTTTTACAAAAAATGCCTGCTGTTTTTCTGCCTGAATGTTAAACTAGGCAAAATAGAGATAAACACCTTGTTTTCATCCTTTGGGTATCTCCCAAATAGATTAGAACAGATGTCTACAATAATTTGCATTAAGGTCTGCTCTGCTCCTTCTGGTTTGATGGAGGAAACTGGGAGCCAGGTTGCTGCCTCTTCAAAACCACAACCACTGTTTTGCTAGAAGAAAGCAAGGTTAAGGGTGACTCATAATGCCACAAAATTTTCCTACCATGTAAAGATGGCTTTTTCTTGATTGGCTACTATGAACCTTTGACTCTTTTCTAGAGCACTGACAAAGTTAGTTCAAATAGTTTATTTTTTTTTTAATATTTTTTTGGGGGAATAAAACCTTGGGGAATCCTAGTTCACCAATTTGTTCTCTATATGCATTTTTAAGCTGCCACATTGCCAAAAGCCTTAAACAGTTGGGTGGAGAAGCCAGAACACTAAATTAAGTAAACAATAATAACAACAAAACAAGTTATAATAGTTTGAAAGTGTTTTCAGATTTGAAAATAAAAGCACCAAACAAGTGGTTAAAAGTAAACAATGTAGGGACTGACAGGTATTCCCATTAACATGGCCTACAAGTCTTTGTAAAAGGAGATCTTTAAATTTCTGCAATAAAAAATAGTGGGAACAATAAGAGACATGAACAGCGAAGAGTATATGAAGTTTGTTGAAAAGTAAACGTTTATTCAGTTTTGATTTTTTTTTCAGTGATTTCTAAGGTTGTACACAGCTACTTTTGCTTAGAGACTATTTTCAGTCGATGCTAAAGCAGATTATATGAAAGGTAAGTGAAAATGGTCCATTTTAAGAGGTCAGGTTTATCTTCAGAAAAGACAAGTGGGATTTAAAAGCAGCTGATTCCTCAGCAGAAGCTAGAGATAATATCAGTATCCAAAACCTGTGCTGGTCATGAACTTGTTTTGCCATCAAGAGAATCTTCCTAGTACATCTAAACACACCACAATAAATAAATAACTCTTCCAGAAGCAACAAGGCATCCATTCATTCTCTGTAGTCCATCAGTCACATTAGCTGAGAATGAAAATGTTACATTCATCAACTTTAGCTGACTTAATTTTAATGAAGGAAGGCACACCATCATTGTTTCTGAGGCAAAATAGAATTTCTCACTTGTTATAAGCTCTCAGATCCAAATATTATTTTTGGATTAACATTTACTGAATATTTCACCATTTGTGGGGGGCATTTTTTTGTGAATTATCTCAGACATATAGTATTTCCCTCCCATTATAGAGAAGAAAAAAATGGGCTTAAAGATTTAAAATCTGACCAAAATCTCAAGGGTAGGAAACGATAATGTTGGAATTTATTGTGGGTTTTTTGATGCTGCTAATACCCAAACCGATATTTTTTTTTAGTTATGCTGTAGATTTGGTGCTGAATCTCCCCCATGGAATCTATTTCTTTCTCTCTCTCTTTTGGTCACCTGTGACCAGTTACTTTTTATTTAACAGAAATCCACTGGTAGCTCCATCCCATTGACCTTAATGGACCTTCACATATTTGATCATGTTTGTCTGTTTTTTTCCCTGTATCTTTTCTATGCCAACCAAATGACCCCTTGTTCTTTAACTCTCTTCCACAGGTGAATCTTAAAGTACACCATCACATACAACAGGAAGAACAGCCTGGAATCAGACAGCATCAGTTCAGGAGTGAGACATGTTAGTTTCACACCCTGCACCAGTACTTGCTAACTATATGGCTATGAGAATGATATTTACCCCTAAACCTGAGGATAAAAGTGATACCATCCACAGTGGGTTGATGGGAGGGATGAATGAAATCATCTGTATAAAACCTAGCACAGGAGCTCCTTCCTGTTTGCTGGATGGAATGCTGCCTGACTCATGAATCATTGGATAAAACCAATTAGATCTTGGGCGCCTGGGTGGCTCAGTTGGTTAAGTGACTGCCTTCGGCTCAGGTCATGATCCTGGAGTCCCTGGATCGAGTCCCGCATCGGGCTCCCTGCTCAGCGGGGAGTCTGCTTCTCCCTCTGACCCTCCCGACCCTCCCCCCTCTCATGTGCTCTCTCTCTCAGTCTCTCTCTCTCAAATAAATAAATAAAAATCTTCAAAAAAAAAACCCAATTAGATCTTAAGTAAACAAACAAACTTAGTACAGATTTGATACATAACTAATGTTAGTTGTTATTAATGTTCTTACTCTTTTCTAATATTCTAGTTGTCCCTTTTCCTCTAAAACTTGGTGTCTAGAATACTACAAAATACTCCCAAATTTGTGTGATCAGTTTTGAGTCCTGTGAGCCTATTCCAGATATAAATACTTTATTTTACCTCCCCCCCACCCCAAATCATAGTACTTTTGTAACCACATCTTTTTGGTGACTTAAATGATGCTTACTCTCAATGTAAGCCCTTAACTGTTTTTCTCTTTTAGTTTATGGACAGCCAGATTAGAGATAGATGTCCCACTAGGGCTAAGCCATATTTTCTCTAATCTGTTTCTCAGAATTTGGAATTTGAATCCCAAATGCAAGGCCTTACTTTTTTTTATAAGTTGCATCTTCTTTTTTTTTAATTTTTTTTTTTTTAGCTTTTATTTATTTATTTGACAGAGTGAGACACAGCGAGAGAGGGAACACAAGCAGGGGGAAGTGGGAAAAGGAGGAGCAGGCTCCCCGCTGAGCAAGGAGCCCGATGTGGGGCTCGATCCCAGGACCCTGGGATCATGACCTGAGCCGAAAGCAGACACTTAACCAACTGAGCCACCCAGGCGCCCCTATAAGTTTCATCTTCTTAATGTGAGTTCATTTGGGGTATCATTTAGCTATCTAATTATTGATACCCTTATTCTTATACCATTAGTAGATTCTATTACCATGTCTTTTATCTTCTTACAAGTTGTCAAGAAAAACATGAAAAAGACAGCTGTGTAGAGAGAATCCTATCAACATGCTACAAGTTACCCCTCAAATCTGTCATTTGACATATATTTACATGACATCATGGCATAGTAATAAATGTTAAATATTTTTTGAGCTTACTCTTTTTTGGGGGACACACTGTAGTTTGATTTAGAACAATTAACTCTTTCAAGCATTGAAAAGGGCTTAGAAATTAAGTATCAGGGTCCCCATTTTGCCAATAAGGAAACTGAGTCATGGAGAGGTTCACAAATGTTCCCAAGGTCACTCAGAGATCTTCCCCTTCACTAGCCCAATGGGATTGGTTGCCAGCAAATGACCACTCATCATTGGAAAGGCTGCATCCGATAACTTACAAAACAAACACATGATGTTCTGAGCCCTTTTGAGAGTACCTTTCCTTTTCTTACATTGCACATTTTTGATCTGTCATCATATTTTGGAAATTGTTTTAAAAATTCAAAGCAGTTTTGGGCGCCTGGGTGGCTCAGATGGTTAAGCGTCTGCCTTCGGCTCAGGTCATGATCTCAGGGTCCTGGGATCGAGTCCCGCATCGGGCTCCCTGCTGCTTGGGAGCCTGCTTCTCCCTCTGCTTCTCTCTCTCTCTCTCTGTCTCTAATGAATAAATAAATAAAATCTTTAAAAAAAAAATTCAAAGCAGTTTGATATAATAGTCTCAAATCAAAGGATAGAGAACACTCATCTAATTAGAAGTATCTATTGTTGTGAGTTCAAATTTCCACCATTTACTAAGATACTTTCTGACACTGGGTGATTTGTGCTATAGATTTTGGAAACACTGTACAAAATCATTAAGTCTCCTCATCAATGTGTCATTGTCGAGGCAGAAAAGGCTCACTTCACCCCATTAAATTTAAAACCTGATGATAGATTTTACTTCGAAGTGTTACAGGTGCAGATACTATTTTTGTTAACATATAGTATTTCAGAAAGAATTTCCAACTGATATCTGAAGAAGCATGGGAAGGAAACGTGTGAAATATTTTAACTGGTGTCTCATCTCAGACATGGATAAAGCCTCACTGGGGATGAGTTAGTTGTTTATCTACACATGCTTTTCTTCTCTTTTCATTAATTTAATTTAATTCCATTTATATGTAACCTGAGAGTAGCATTCCCCTGCAGTATGCCCACTCCATTTGTAAACGGAATTGAAGTCATCATCCCTGCTTTAATGGCTGTGAAGGACTGAGAAATTAATAGCTCTCTCTTGAATTAGTAAATTATATTTTTCCAAAGAGAGAAAAGTACCTCATAAAAATAAGTGACTAGAGTCACTTTTATTTTATTTTTATAACAAGTCTTTTTATGCTATAGTTTTAAACCCCCTTTTACAATAACATCTTACATTTATATCGTGCTTTATACTTTTTGAAGTACTAACATGTACATTATCCTATTTTATCTTCACAACAACCTTCAGACTTAAGTAGAGTGGAGCCAGGAGGAGATCTCTGCCTCAGACTAGAGCAGGAGAATATTAAAAGACTTTTCACAGAGTGAGCTGGTGGGCCAGGGCTGGGCCTCCTGGCTGCCAGTCTGGAACGTTCTGTGACGTTCCTGCTTGCCAGGAATAGGCAGATAGAGAAAGCACTAATGGAAGAAGAGTTTCTTACTAAGATGTGCAGCCAGTGATTAAAAAAAATGAAAACAAAAACGAAAGAACAACAACAACAACAAATTTAAAAAACTAACATATTACCAAATGCAATATGTTCATAATAATGAAATAAGTAGAAGTCCTTAAGAACATTTTTACCTAGGATGCCTGGGTGGCTCAGTCAGTTAGGCGTCTGCCTTCAGCTCAGGTCATGATCCCAGGGTCCTGGGATTGAGCCCCACATCGGGCTCCCTGCTCAGCAGGGAGTCTGCTTCTCCCTCGCCCTCTACCCCACACCCCGGCTCGTGCTCTCTCTCTCCCTAGCTCTCGCTCTCTCTAATAAATAAATAAATATTTGAGAGGGAAAAAAAAGTACATTTTTACCTAAACTACAGAAAGTAATGTATACTTCATAGTTTAAAACCTTAATACCCACATGCACACACAAATATGCATATTTAATAGTGTGAAGGGTAAAGCCATCTTCTGATTTGAATACATAAGCCTAATTCAAAAAGGTAATTTTTTAAGATATGTATTGTTAAGTAATATTTTAGTTTTATAAGAAAAATGAGAGAAAACTTTAGCGTGTCTTTTTAAATTTCATTTGAATATATTCCTTCATTTTTATTAACCTATATTTGTTACATAACCTATGTTAACTCTATTTGTTGATTATCCTAAGTATCATGTGCTGTATACAGTTTTTATACTAATGCAGGATGACACACTTTGTTTCCAGAGTTCACAAAATTTCACATATACATAATAAATTTCCAGGGATATTTGCTTAGTTCAGTCATATACGTATTTTGGTTTTTTTGAGCACCTATTGTGCCCCAGACTCCATCCTAAGTGATGATGTAAAAGAGGTAAATAAAGTGTTCCTGGGTGGCTCTGTCTGTTAAGCCTTGGACTCTGGGTTTTGGCTCAGGTCACCATCTCATGGGTCATGTGATTGAGCTTCGCATGGGGCTCTGCGCTCAGTGGGGAGTCTGCTTGATGATTCTCTCCCTCTGCCCCTTCCTCCACTCATGCATGATCTCTTTCTCTCTCCAAAATAAATAAGTAAATCTTTAAAAAAAATAAAAAAATAAACAATACTTAGCTACTCAGTCTCTTCCCTTGGAAGAGAGACACTTTAACCACTAATGATAAAATAATGTGTGAAAAGGCAAATATAAAATACTGTGCGGATACAAACAACAAAATCACTAATTCTTCCTGAATTATTCAGGAAGACGCTGTAGAGGGACTATCTTGCTGAGTTCTCTGTTGAGCAGAAGACTGCCTAGAAAAATCAGGGAGGATGAAGTTTAGGTGAAAGTATCATCTGAACAAAAGCAACAATGCTGGAGCCCAAACAGGAGGATGGGGGAGAAATTGGGTTAAAGTGTTGTTTGGGACCAGGTAATAATGAACTTAAAAGGAGAGGCTAGAAAATGTTAAGCTTACATCATATACATTGGAAAACCATTAAAAAGGGTAAATATCACTTAAATTAAAATGGCAAAGTATAAGCTATGTGCTTGAAAAGATTTTATGGGTGTAAAGCCTAGAAACTCACTCAAACTGGCTTAAATGTCATGAGCTTTTCCAAACACACACACACAGACACACACACACCCCCTGAGGTCACAGGTTTTTCCTACTAACCAAGGGCATGGCCTACAGCCAGGAAAACTCACAAACATCAAAGAAGAAGGCCAGGAAGGCACTCAGGAACCTTGGAAACTCATCCCATTCTCTCTTTGGAGCCTTGTGGATCTCTATATTTGCAGATCTTTCCATGTGCTTTGTTGTCTTTCTCCACAGATTGCCTCCTTGACCATGGCAGATGAGGGGTGCTCCACCTTCTTGAGTTTGCAGGTCCCCTTAATTGAGTTCTCTGCAGTCCGGCTTGTGACGAGAAACTCTGACTGAGCCAGGTTGGACCAGCCGAATAGAATCATCTTAGGGTAGCGGCGTACGGAACAAGGTTGTCTTGGGAATGTCCTTAGCTGTAGGTGAAGGGATTTGCAGACATGCTAGATCTTGGTTAGGAGCATAGATGCTGAATCTGAATTTTCTGTTTTCAAATCCTAGCATCAACCTCCTTCCTATGTGACTTTGGATAATTTCCTTAACACCAGATATTATACACCACATTACCACCATTTTACTTGGGTAGGACCATCGAGGCACAGAGAAATTGAATAACTAGTGCATGCATGGATCAGTGCAAGGATTTGCAGTCCAGTCTTCAAACATACCTCTTAACCACTAAGTTATTCTGATTGTAAGGAAACACATTGGCATGCTTTCTTTCTTTGCTAAGACATTTACAAATATTTCTTTGCTTGATCAGGCCAGTAGCTATTAATAATACAGTAGTCAGGGGAAAAAAAGACTTGGAAAAGAAGGTACTTAGTATTTACCTATAAAAATATCAACTCTTTGAAAGAAAACAGCATAATGCGATTTTTTTTTTGCATCACTTTCTATTTAAAAGTGGGTTTTTGTTTCAATACATGTATCTGTGGTTCCAGATGTATCTCTCTGTGAAAAATAGCCCTTAATATATTTCTAGCAAACAACGTGGAGGGCAAATTCTTCCTAATTCTTTTATTCTTCTCCACTCCGGAAGATTAGCTTGCTGTCAAGTTCTGGATAATTGCGAAAATATCTAAGCTAGTTTTATAATATTATTTATCTTTATTGCTGAAAACCCAGCAGGTGAAGAAAAATGAACACAATTTGGTAAATAATGGATGCAGAGATGACTTATTGTTTTTCTGCAATGAGAAATAAGTACAGTTTATTATGTGACCTTTCTTCAAGTACCTGTCAAGAACTCAGAAGTAATAAAGCTTTACTTGCAAAGAGTGACTGATTAAAAAAAAGATATGCACTTAAAATGTTGTATCTCTTTATTAAAAGCTAATCTTCCATTTGTGGATCTGCAGAAATAATGATAGATATAATTCCTCCCCCCTCAAAAAAATACTTATGGTTGTCCCCCACATAATGCCCATCAATGTGTCTATACTAGATGATTACATTTTTGGATACACTTTGGTTTACAATGCACTAGAAAAGAAGATCTGCAGCATATGTGTGTTTTTTCTCCTTTACCAAAGGTCGTCCTGGATTCTGATCATTTTTCTCCTGGTGGGGCTTGAAGGAAGAAAGCTCTTTTGACTTTCAGAGCTCTTTAGCGTCCAGCTGCAGCTTTTATTTCTATTAAGAGGCAAAGGCTTGCTGTTTCTTTTCAAATATCAATTCTAGAACTTTACCTAATTAGAACGTTTTGGAACTACATGTGCATCACACGACATCTCAGAATGACCGTGCTGATCATAAAATATTGTTGTAGCGCGGCTTCGGGAAGGCTGCATTCAACAATCTGGTGTACTGGAAAGATTTTGTTTCATTTAACCCTGTTGGTATTCTAAAGTTTTAAGATTACTCACAAACTAGACAAGACGATTTTTTTCAAAGCATAAACATTTAACACATGTTCCTTTTGTCAGGCCAAGTTTTTATGATCTTAAATAAAGGCTCCTTTTACATGGAAAGTTCTTATAAAAATACAATGAGAAATGCCCTCTGAAATAAATGCGAAGTTAATAAAATGAATGAAAACACAGCACTTGTAAACCAAGTCATAGCAGCAGAGTTTACTTAATTTTGATGGCATATGGAAATAATGATTTTCAATTTCTACTTGATTTTCTGTTAAGAACACAAGAACCTATTTTTTTAGAATACACTGTTTAAAACGTGTCTTTTCTGGTCTAGGATCTGTAATTAGCAGGATGTTGAATTATCTTCCCACACAAGAAAGAATGTACTGGGGTTCCATGGATCAAAATGATGGCTTGACTAAACACACACACACACACACACACACACGATGATAGTAAAATCTTGTTGTTGCTAAATGTTTGTAATTAGTTTTTAAATGTCAGAAAGGAGAGAAAGTTGTGTTGCAAATTTCATAAGCAGCAATCACACACGCTTTTAATTTTACCTATAAAAGCTCGTAATCTAAAAAAGAAGAAAAATAAAAAATATGAGTAATCCTTTAATAAAATATATTCTACACCAGGTGCAGCTTGGTTTTGTTTTCATATTTTGATGCAACTGTTTGGCCTTGGATTTTGAAAGGTTTTTTGAGAAACTGCATTTATCTTCTATTTGCTTGTAGCTGACTGAGAAAAAAAAAAAAGAGATAGTAAAAGAAAAAGAAAAAAAAAATCCCAACTAATGAAATTCCTTTTAATATTTTTTAAAGAAAATACACTCTATAGGATTTTTTTTCTTCCTTGAAAAGATCAGGGTTTGAAAATCCTAGCTACTTTCTTAAATATGAGATAAATTGTCTTATTTTCACTCAGAAGAAAGCTTACATTGCACTTTATTTGTAAACTGACTCAAAACATTTGAAATGAATAATTCTTCTAGGACATCCTAGAGTAACTGAAAAACAAAAAAACAAAAAAAAAATGACAAAAATTTAGTGTGGTGTGCTCATTTGTATTACCGATTCTAAATGCAGTGTTCAGGTTTTTTTTTTTTTTTTCTTTTTTTCTTTTTATTGTTTCCAGAAGAGAACCAAAAATTGTGTATGTGTGTGGGTGTGTGTGTGAGAGAGAGAGAGAGAGAGAGCTTGGGAGAGAGGATGTATGGATGTTCTCTTTGCATACTGGTAACTTACTTGGTTAGCCTGATGACTGATATGGTAGAAGAATCATATCAAACATAACAGGAGAACAAAGGAAATTGCCAGAGCAAGCTGGGAATCAGGAATAAGAAATCCTACATTCTACCCTCATCTAATCAAAGTGGATGGCTTTGTGATACTTTTTTTTTTTTTAAGATTTTTATTTATTTATTTGAGAGAGAGAATGAGACAGAGAGAGAGAGCATGAGAGGGGGGAGGATTAGAGGGAGAAGCAGACTCCCTGCCGAGCAGGGAGCCCGATGCGGGACTCGATCCAGGGACTCCAGGATCATGACCTGAGCCGAAGGCAGTCGCTTAACCAACTGAGCCACCCAGGCGCCCTGTGATACTTCTTTTAGACCAGATATTTTAGGATATTAGAGGTTCAAAGATTGATACAAATTTTGAGTTTGTTTTTGTAAGTCTTCTAAAGCACATCAGTAATTAAGTCTATCACTTTTTTTTTTTTTTTTTTTTTTTTTAGCATTTTCCCCAGCACTGGTGGAGTGAGGTAAAATCAGAATTGTATGAAAATTTGAAAATTTATTTTCCAGTCATACTGTACCTCTCTGTATTTTCCTTCTTTATTTTTCCATACCACTTTCTTAAGACATACACACATGCAAACTCACACACACAAACACATATTCTAACACCATGTAAATACTGGTAACGCATAGCCATAAAATGATCCATCAGTCTACTTTACTTCATTCTTTAAAACTTAATGCTAGTAAATGAGATGGAAGGATAATTGTATTTGTGTTCTTACTCATCTGGACACTAAGAACTGATTTTTAAAATACAGAACTTAAAATTTAGAAACTTATAAGTTCGATATCAGAACATATGAAGTGTGCCCTGTACCTTTAATATGTAAATCTATTGAAATCCAGCCCTCCACGTGGCGAGGGTCTCCCTGCTTATTACTTTATGACATTTCCAGACTAAAGGTGCAGGAGGGGCTCACATTAATTTGCTTTATGTTTGACTAGAGAGGCTTCCCATAACTATTAGAGCCCACTTCGGACCCACTTCATTTCAGAGTTGTTGTCAGTCATTTGAGAATGATATGGCTTGTGGCCCGGGAAGAATAAACACATCATATATTAGGTAAAGCTGTGATGTATGGGGGGTTGCTGAAAGCCAACACCTCTTTCTGAGGAGAGAGAAGATCAGAAAGTGGGAATGAGATTAGGGTAGGAAAAAGTATTACAGGCAGGAGTCCAGCCAGTGTTTCTGGAACATTCCAGCTCAGGATAAACTGAGTGGACAAAGCTGGATTCATTTCATTTATGCTTTGGAGTGTTTTGTGGTGGTTGCTCCGAAAATAAGAATAGGCTAGGGAGCACATTGTTTATTTCTCTTTCCATTATCAAACACTGAACTTAAACAACACTGAAGAACTGGTATCACAGATCAATCCGTAACACTTCCGTCTCAACCATGGCTGACAAGCGGTCAGGAGTTGAGGGATTTCTCTAAGTCATCATGGGAATCCACACATTTTGCTTTTTTATGCTCTTAAATGCTTCATTTTGCATATTTTTGAAAGTAGATTTTTTTTTTTCCAAGTTGGCTTTAGAGAATAGGAAAATGTTTTTTTGGTTGTTTGATTTTTTTTGTTCTAGAAATGACAAATCTCTTTTTCTGCCCCTGAGCTACAGAATGCACTAGTGACTACCATCATTTCAAGTTGGGGACGTCAGTGAATGACAGCATTATTTAGTGAGAAGTTTCATAATTTTAGAAAAAGGAAGTTTCACCCAGAAGGATGGGTTTTATTTTTCCGTATGGTCAACATCAATTTGTTCTAGCTTCTCTGTACTTCATCTTGAAGTGATTGTCTGTTAGTCTGACTTGAACACAGGCATTTGTACTCACGGTGCAGCTGGTTTTGTTGTGAGGCTATGTAATTCCTACTGAGAACGAATTATTTCATACAGCTCTGATACTGTCCGGTCTTGAGACTCTCCACAGATGAGGACAGGCATATATCATTACCTCACGGATTGTATTAGGCAGCTCTATCTTACATTCTCATTGTATTGCTAGTCTGCATGCCCGCCTTGCCTTCAGTCCTCCTTTGCAGGACTGATCTCCTCCTCTATTCACTGTCATCTGGGTTAAGGGGATACCACATTGTCTGCTTTTCTTCCTTGTGAATGAATCCAGGGAGCTTCATTTGTTGGAAGGAAGAAACTGTTTATGAAATTACAAATTACAAATTAAAATCTAATAGGACTCTCCTACGGCTACAGATCTGAGCCTTTGGGAGGGAGTCAGTCATACTAAGGTGTATCCCTCCCTTGTGTTGTTTGCCTTAAACAATCAACAGCACATTTTTTATGTAGTTAAAGGAAGTGAGGAAAGCAGGGTGAACTGAACTTAATGTAAGTAGTTTTATGACATACATGTATGTATTAAAAATTACATGTATGTGTCTACTGAAATCTGAAGCCAGGAGATACGTAAATGTTTCCATACATTTTAAAAAAAACCCAAATAATAGTGAGCCCCAGTGGCAAAAACTATTTGGCAGTTACCATAAATAAAGAGTAAAACAAAAACAGTTTTTGTGCTAGGAGAATGGGAAAAACAACATAGTAGAGAGCCCATATTTTCACTCACATTCTAATTTTCTTGCAGATGAATGAAGAGTAATGGTTTCTTCTAGAAACTAGAATTTTGATTCATCATGATGAATAAAGAAATATGATCCTTAATTTCTTTCTATGGACCTCTTGACCTTGGTTGGTTAGGAATATCTTGAAATATCTGAAGGGGATGGGATGAAATAACTTAAAATAACACACACTCACATGTTTGTAGCATTTATAACAATTGTTAACATTTACCTATGGCTTAGATTTTGCCGACTGCCGTGCTAAGGACTTTCCCTGCATCTCAGGGTCCCAACCACCTAAAAGTAGTCACATTTAGCAATACCCATTGAGTCATTTAGTTTTGGAAATTTAGAAAAATAAAATAAAGTAAAATGAAGATGTCCATGAATGGCTCTCCATCCTGACATAGTCTTATCAACATTGCCAATAAGGTTTTATCAGCTTCAGGCATGAGGCAAATCTATCTTATTAGTGTGAAAACTAATGAAAGATCATCCTGACAATGATAATTAATTGCAGTTGTTGACAAGGACTCAGTCCCTTTGCACTCCCTTTTCTGTTGCTCTTTCTCAGTCTTTCAGCTCTCCTCTCTCAATTAGACATATGAAAAGTGTGGCCCTCCCCTTTGAGAAAGAAGCTTTTAGATTAATCATATTATCTTAAGGTTCCAAATCTCCATGCCTGCGTGACCTTTCTTCCGTTAGAATCCATTATCTTAAACTATCACAATAATCCCGGCTTTAGGGAGGGAGAGAGGGAAGAGGAATCAAACCTAATAGATGGCAAATAAGATTAATCTATGATCTAAGTGCCGATTACACTTGGCCCTGCCCTTGAACACCCAGGTGTAACCTTGAAATTCACATCCACTAAGACACGGCAATTGGATTGAGTGTCCCTGAAGGCCTTAGGGGCAGCTGGCCAAGCTTTACCCATTACTCCCCAGTGAGATCCTGAGCTGTCTCAACCTCCAACTCTCTTTACTTGTGGAATTTGGCAGCTGTGCTTTTTCATGTTTGTTTTGGGATAGTTCACATTTTTTAGATAAAATACTTATTTTGGGTCCTTGGTTTTTGTTTGTCAGAAGCACCCGGCCATGGAGGGAATGAACTTTTACCTGGACCTCACAAGAGGAAAACAAATGATCCAGCTCCTCAAAATCTGCTGGCGGCACCAAAATAAATTCAAGTCTTTGCTCCTTTCAAAACACTGACACACTGATCCCTAAAACTACATATGTTTAAGAACAACCAAGAGGAGGGGGAAAAAAAAATCCCCCTTGCAACATTTGTCTTCTGAACTTTGAGCTGATTATTTTTCTTCTGCGTGGCCCAAGGTCTTCGAAAGGACACCCTCTTGGTAAAATGGAACATGACATCGGGAAGTTCAAGCTACTGGGGACAGGGACAGGAAAAAGAATTGGGCTTAGAGAAAATGGTTTCAGCCCAAGAGAAAGATCACCGGCTCGACAAGAGAGAAGGGAAGCAAACCCCTAATGCATTCTCATTAAAAGTTGGCCCTATTGCTTACAATTCAGAGTTGACCAGGTAGAATGTTCTCGCCTCGTGGATCTGTGCCATCCGGATCTCAGAAGGTACTGAAACTGGGGAAGCTAGCGTATACTTAAAACCAAAATGAGAGCGAGAAGGAAAAGTGAGGTCTATACGAGGAAAAACAAGTAGGCTTCCAAAAAAAAAGATAACACGTAAAACATGGTGGGCAGAAGAGATACCATTTCTTCTGAAAGAAGAGAACAAAATAAAAAGTGTCAGGGCTACTAGGGAGGGAGTCCATCCTGAGACATTCTCAGTAGTGCTGAGCCTTGCCCAGGAGTCTCTCACACAGCAACTCTGGCAGGCCTTGTTTTGTAAAGGCTTTCTTGAGTGTTTTAACAAAAAATTAACACATATTTCCTCTTCCTTCATCGTGAAACCTGTGCGACAAGGGCCTCGGCTTCTTAGTTCCTGAGTAGTTTATTCTCCAATTTTCTTGTAATTTTATGACTCGATTCCTAAGATATTAAAAATAAATTCAAATTTATAAGTTCAATCTCTGTTTCTTTCTTTCTCTTTCAAAAGTAAACTACTACCTGTTTGTTTTTATTTTCCCCCATAATAGGTTTAATAAAACAGGTCTACAAATACAGATGAGCTACAGGATCTCGGGCTTGTTGAACGACGTCTCTGAGTCACAAACGTGAGAAAGGATATGGAAAAGCTTCTGTGTCTATTCAGGGTGGAGGATTCAATTACTCTATGGATAAAGTGTATGATAATGGCTGGCGGACTGAGTTGAATCCCGGGTCTGCAGCTTATTAGCTGTGTGGCCCTGGGTAAACTGCTTAACCACTCTGTACTTTAACTTCCTCACCTTAGAGTAGGAATATTAGTAGTATTTTAATGCATTTTTGTGAGGGCTTAAGTGAGTTAAAAGAGAGTTAAACTGCTTGGAAGAGATCTTTTTTTCTTTTCCCTGTGAACTTAAGAACACTGGAAAACAGCAATGCTATTGGTTTCTTAGATGTTTGTAAGGATCACAGCTGAAAAAACATCAAAGAAATGAAGGATTCTGGGCACTATGGTAAAAACACAAAGCTATTCTTTTTTTTTTTTTTTTTTTTTTTCCACAAAGCGATTCTTCGGGGCCTCCCTTCTCTTATGTGTTAGGACAGTGACATTTTGACTGAATGTTGGAGTCCTTGTCAGCTGTCCGGGGAGGGTTAACTCACACCTCAGCAGGAGCCTCATGCCATTAAGTCAGGGAGAGTAATGAAATTTCATTTAATTTGTCAGGAAGAAAGTGCTAATGTTAAAAGGCATTTAATAAAAAAGGGAGAGATTCTTTGAAAGGGAGTCCTTAAGTAATTACTTCAAGTGTCTTAGGCCTACTCACCAGAATATTTACATTAGTGTCTTACAGAGCCAGTGTGTAATTAAATTGGTGTAGCATTTACATGCCCTCTTTTTTTTTTTAAGGAAGTGTGATTTTATTAATAATCCTCCTTAAAAAAAAGAGAGAGAGAGAAAAGAACTTGATCTAACCAAATTAGATATTAGTGTTTTTTTGAAATGTTCTTAGTGAGAGAATTGCTGACTGAAAGCTCTGTGTGTGTGTGTGTGTGTGTGTGTGTGTGTGTGTGAGAGAGAGAGACGGGAAGGGCTGGTTCCAGTGTGGAGTGGCTGTGCTCCTTCCTCATTTCCACTTGGAAGGACGCCATCTTTTATCTTCTCAGACCTGACATGGAAAGTCAGGTCAGCAAGCACGGACTGTCAGCATATTGCCGTGGATATCCTTGTCTAGCTCGGATTCTCTTTTCAACGTGCCTGGGAGGATGGATACGGATGTGTGAGTGAAAGGAAGTCCCTGTGAAGCAGGGGGAGGCAGGCTCATCCCTCATCCCTGCTCCTGTGTGTGGAGAAGCTCGCCTCTATCACCACCCATGGCAGAAGGTGGTAACTAATGTGCCAGGAGTGGTGGGTGGCTTACGGGGCCACCACCAGCCGGATTTGGATCTCCAGAGGCAGGTCACATTTTGGAGAAAGATTCTTGAAATTTCTTTGGAAGTAACCTGCTGCTGTTTTCCGCACTGATTTATAAAACATCCTCATGTGTGAAACTGTGCGTGAATATCGTGTGAGTGTTTGACTTTTATCAGGTTTGTCTTCTGAGAGGGGGTAGGGGTGTGGAAGTAGGTGGCTGAGTTGAAGACCAAGTAAGTAAAGACATGTAAAAGGCAAAATAGATAGATCTCATATAGATGAATACAAGATTAAATGAGGTCAGAAAATTTGTAAACAACAAATTGCTGATAATTCTAGCTGTTTTGCTAATTACACCTTTTACTGAAATGCAAATCCTTCTTATGGTTTTCCATGGCCCTCAGTAGAAGTCTGAACTTTTCAGGAAACCATGCATTGCTCTGCTAATTTCTAAAAGGATCATCCTTCATGAATCTATTCTTCAAAATGTCAGGTCTTCAGTATTTAAGAACCCTCTCACCTCTGAAACTTCACACACGTTTTTCCCCTCTGTCCAGAGCTGTGTTGCCTAATACAGTAGCCACTAGGCTCATGTGGATATTTAAATTTAAGTTAAAAAACTGAAATTAAATAACACCAAAAATTGAGTCCCTCATGCACTAGCACACATGTCAAGCCTTCAGTTGTTTATTTATTTATTTATTTATTTATTTATTTATTTATTTATTTATTAAAAACTGGAAGGATCGCTTCCAGATTTTTGATATATTTTTTTTTATTTTTTGTAAAGGTTTTATTTATTTATTTGACAGAGAGAGACACAGCGAGAGAGGGAACACAAGTAGGGGGAGTGGGAGAGGGAGAAGCAGGCTGCCCGCAGAGCAGGGAGCCCGACGTGGGGCTCGAACCCAGGACCCTGGGATCATGACCCAAGCCGAAGGCAGACGCTTAACCGACTGAGCCACCCAGGCGCCCAAGCCTTCAGTTGTTTATATGTGGGTAGTTGCCACCATAAGGCAGACGCTTAACGACTGAGCCACCAACAGCTATAGACCATTCCATCACTGCGGAGAGTTCTTCCGGACACCACAGGTCTACAGCGTTCAGAAGATCACTACCTTCTGATTTCATTAACTTTCAAGCTTAGATACCACTTTCTCAAGGAGCTGCTTCCTACCCCCACCCCATGCCTTAAAGAAAAGTTAGATTGTCTTCAATATCCCATCATAGGGAAGTTGCCTATATGCTTATCCAAATTTATTTATTTATTTATCTACTTATTTTTATTTTATTTTTTTGTCTGTATCTTTTTTTTATTATGTTATGTTAGTCACCATACAGTACATCATTAGTTTTTGATGTAGTGTTCCATGCTTCATTGTTTGCTCCAGTGCTCCATGCAGTACGTGCCCTCCTTAATAGCCATCACCAGTCTAATCCATCCCCCCACCCCCCTCCCCTCTAAAACCCTCAGTTTGTTACTTATTTTTTAATTGAAGTATTCTTGACACATAATGTTCCAGTAGTTTCAGGTGTACAACATAGTGATTCAACAAGTCTAAACATTAGGTCCTCTGAATGTCTTGATCCACAGTGAGCTCAGCGAGGTCAGGGACTCCTCGTCAGTATTGATCAGCATCATACTGTCCTCTTAGGGAGGTAGCAAAAGCATTCACTGAGAGTTTCCTAAGTGCCATTCTATATACTTTATATGTATGATCTCACTTAATACAGTAAGTACTATTTACCTCACTTAGTACATAAATGGATACTGCTCCTTATCTTAATACTGCAGATGGAGAGCTGGAGGCCCAGGGAGGTGAATCACTAGCTCAGGTCAGGTGGATATGAAAATGAAGGCTGAGTGCCAGGCTGGGCAGCCTAACACCAGCGCTCCCTCTCTGGATCTCCCTGTGGTTAGCACTCCCTCAGTTGTGTTGCAAGAATGCGGAGTCCCCAGCAACAAGCGTTGAAGTAGATCTTTCCTCTTCCCTTACATCACTGTGCTTTAAAATTGTACCAATTTTGGGCGCTTGGGTGGCTCAGTCGTTAAGCATCTGCCTTTGGCTCAGGTCATGATCCCGGGGTCCTGGGATCAAGCCCCGCATCGGGCTCCCTGTTCTGCAGGAAGCCTGCTTCTCCCTCTCCCACTGCCCCTGCTTGTGTTCCTTCCCTCACTCTCTCTCTGTGTTAAATAGATAAAATCTTTAAAAAAATTAAAAAAAAAAATAAAATTGTACCAATTTTCCCACCAGCCTGACGACAAAAACTGTTGTCTTTTAGTAAGTGTTTTCTGCTCACTCCCTTCAGCTCTCAACTGGAGTGTGAAGAAAGGAGGCATAGTCTACCTGTTCTCCAGCTAAGAAACCTGAAGTTCAGAGGGGGAAGCAAGATGAAAGACCAGAGGGCACAAACTGCGAAGTCAGAGGAAGGCAGGCCTGGCAAGTATTCAAGTGACACGGAGCATCTGAGCAAGGAATCAGTCATGGATTTTGATTTTCCTTGGCTCTCACGTTTTAGTGTTCTGACCACCTTCATCATGTTAATTAGCAGTATCATCTCTTTTCTTCATAGCAGAGTGTGCTGGTGATGTTAATTGTTAGATAATGAAATAACTCGACATTGTTTGCAACAAATTAAGACGATGTCTATAAATAGTTCCCCATTCAGATATTAAGCTTCATGACTACAGTATCACTACGGGGCTAATAATAACTCAATATTGTGGTTGTCTTCATAGTCTATTATTATTATTATAATTGTTATTATTTCAGATTGACTGCAAAAAAGAGATTTAAAAGAAAAGCAAATTTTTTTGATCCACAATTTTGATTAAGTGAGGTTATTATTATGACTGAAAGTTTAAGACTGCATGTCTTCCTACAGTGTCCATACAAATGGATCAATATGAAAATGGAGGATTAATTGAATCCCCAATGAGACTGTAATCTATTTTGTTAAAACGACACAAAACAAAACAACCCTAAAGTGTCAAAATGGGGAACTTTATGACTTTATGTTCTGGATTTGTACCTTCAGGGGACTTAATATCAGGCGAGCAATCGTCCATGAACTTTACCTATATTGAGGTAAACTTTTATTCCAGGTAAGAAATCTGTAAGATTATTATCCTCCTTATACAGATGAGAAAATTAGAGTGTGAGACTATAATAACTTGCCCAAATCATACAGCCAGTGAATGGCAGAGCTGGGATTTGAATTTAGGCCACCTAGTTCCACAGCCCATTGCTTCACCACTGCCCTTTCTCACTTCCCCATTCACAGGCACACCCACATAAATACATACAGAAGTTTATACATACAGGAGTTTAGAAGGACTTTTCTAAAGGAATGGGGAAAGTAGAAAGAGCCTTCCAAGTTTTTATCCGAGAATAGCATCCATGTGTCATATGCAATTTGAAGTGTCCACACATTTAAAAAGAGAAAAAAACTGGTGTCCATGTCTAAATAGGAAAGATAAAAGAAGTGATTTCTAGTAAAAGTGAGCTTTGCAATTTGACAAATGTATTTGGTTCAATAAAGAAGGATATCTGGGAACAAGTATTTTTTTTAAAAGATTTTATTTATTTATTTGAGAGAGAGACTGAGAGAGAGAGAGCATCAGAGCGGGGAGGGTCGGGAGGGTCAGAGGGAGAAGCAGACTCCCTGCCGAGCAGGGAGCCCGACGCGGGACTCGATCCCGGGACTCCAGGATCATGACCTGAGCCAAAGGCAGTCGCTTAACCAACTGAGCCACCCAGGCGCCCGGGAACAAGTATTTTATAATCCATTTTATGCTTCTATTTTCTTACTCTGCAGTATAATATCACTTTTGTTCAATGGAAACAAAAAGCTCTAGTTGATGTTTGGAGAATTTTTCTAAGTTGGTGCCACTAGGTGAATTTTGGTCTTTAAATAAAACTGTGTATCTGTTTACTGTCTGATATTGGTCCACATAAAGCTAAAGTTGCAGTCTCTTTTTTTTTTTTTTTAAGATTTTATTTATTATTTATTTGACAGAGGGAGACACAGCGAGAGCAGGAACACAAGCAAGGGGAGTGGGAGAGGGAGAAGCAGGCTTCCCGGCGAGCAGGGAGCCTGATGCGGGGCTCGATCCCGGGACTCTGAGATCATGACCTGAGCCGAAGGCAGATGCTTAACGACTGAGCCACCCAGGCGCCCAAGTTGCGGTCTCTTATCCCAAACATAAAGAAAAAGAAAAAAAAAGCAGAAATAAGGTGCTAAAAATATGTTCACAATTTCCTATTAGCAACAGCTTTAATCAAAACCCAGGTCTATTTTTTTTTTCCCCTCTTGTGTCACTAATGACATTTTACAAATATTTGGAGTGTATTCTTTCTTAGGAGCTATTTATAAAGAGTGTACAATGAATGGTTTACCCCAGCGTTTGACCGTCTTAGTTACTTAGCAGGACAGACTGAAGATCCAGTCTGATCAGGTCTTGCTATAATCAATCTGTCCTTTAAATGAGAGGGAATCGCAAAACCAGAAGCTATGGAAAAAGTCAATTCAAGTGAAAGGAAAACACACCCATGCTGCTGAAGACCTTAAAGTAGCTGAAAAAAACAGGGATCGGTGGATTTGACCCTTCAGGCTTATTCTAAGCCAGGGGTGGGGAGGGGGTGGGGGGGTGGGGGGTGAGAAAAGAACAACAACAGCAGACCACTTTGCCTTCCAAAAGAATGCTTTTTGAAACAAGTAGCATTCCACAGAAGGACATAAACCTTTTTAAACGCAATTAAAACAATTGCTGACAGTATTTAGAGTTAACCACTGGCAAAGAAAACAGCCAATGTCCACAAGTCATGTTTGCAGCATTAAATATATATTCTATATATAGAGAGAGAGAAATGGGGGGAAACCAGATTCAGAAGAAATGATTTGTAAGGACGTGGTTAAAACTATTTATATACTGGGTTCTATTTGTTTTACAGCTAGTGGTGCACGGACAGCATGAAAGGTTATCTTTGACAAGGTTTTAGCTATTATTTTCTCCCAGTGAAATGGTATTTCTTGAGAAAAAAAGGTCTTTGGAACAAAATAACAATAAATCCTGATTTAGATACATAAACCTGCCATTGATATCACATAATATCAGTGTTCTTTCTCACTCGATACAGGCGTTTTAAAGATAAATGGTAAAACTGAACTGGAAATCCATCTGGCCGGCTGCCTGCTCTAATGAATAACCCCACTTTGGCTCATGCAATGTAAGCAGAAAGTTCTCTCCCGGCCTCTTTCGTCTGTCATGAATCTACGAGACAGCCGACATAATATCTGGGCGACGACGGTTCGCCAACAGTGTGGTGACTTCCATTTTCTTTGCTTTCTATTGATTTTCACTTAATAACTGGCGAAATACTAAACGTCCGCCCTGAGTACCTAATAAATCCTGCCTGAGCTTTTTATTGAGGAGAATTTAATAAAAACAACCATTGCGGCTGAGGGATTTTTCTTCTGGATAGAACATAGGGGTAGGGGACATTGGGGTTGGGGCAAGAGGAAGCCATTTGATTTTTTTCTTTCTTTCTTTCCTCTTTTTTTTTTTTTTCCAATGGGACTTTCTCCCCTTTGGAAAAGCAGGGCCATATCAAGGATGCCCGTGTGTTTGAAGGGGGTTCCTTCCAGAAGCCCCTGCCAGTCAGTTCTGCATGCCGGCTGTCTGGCTAATGTTAGGAAAGAATGCAAAGGTTTGGCAGAAACTAACTTTTTGGTCCTCTGGTGTGTCCTCTGACACCTGATTTCCACCTTTGGCCAAGGACTTCCTCAGTATTATCAGCGGCTGCCCAAAATCTGTAGGAATATGCCTTTTACTATTCAAATAGTTCCCTACTTATGATGGCTCAACTTGTGATTGTTTTGACTTTTGGAGGGTGTGAAAGTGATATGCACTCAGTGGAAAAGTACCTTGAATTTGAATCTGGATCTTTGCGGGGATTAGTGATATGCAGTACGATACTCTCTCTGTGATGCATGGGGAGGGGGCGGGTTTGTGGCAGCTCCCAGAAGCTCCCAGTCAACCACGTGATCACAAAGGTGAACAACTGACATACTTAACAACCATTCTCTTTTTCACGCTCAGTACAGTTTCCAATCAATTCCACGAAATATACAATGCTTCATTATAAAATAGGCTTCAAGTTAGATGATTTTATCCGATTGTAGGCTAAGGTAAGTGTTCTGAGCATATTTAGGGTAGGTTAGGCTAAGCTATGATGTAGGTTAGGTTTATTAAATGTATTTTCAACTTAAGATATTTTCCACTTACTATGGGGTTATCAGAATATAACCCCACTCTATGTTGAGGGAGATCTATACTATTTGATCCTCATTTTGGATCTGTTACTAGAAATGAAAGCAGAAACCCCTCACCATTTTCTTTTGCATAAACTTCTAGAACAATTTCCATTGTTGAAGCTTAAGAAAATCCTTTATTCTGCTACGTGGTCTTTTAGGAACATTTCACAGCTTATGTTTCCCACCTGCCCCTACATTTTAATTGATCCTGAGGTTATTTTCAGTTTACTGGGTTTAGTGACCAAGTATTTTAAGAATTTCCTCCGTATATACACCCATTCCACTCCATTCTCAATCACATTTCTGAAAAAGAATCCATATATTTACAAAAATAAAAATAGAAATCTCTTGTTAAAATGAAATGCTTTGTTTTGTTTCACAAAATCCGTGGATGTCAAGTCTGGGTATCAATGTTATAAAAGCCACAGTCATTCAAGCAAAGCTACACATGACTCAGTTACTCATTAACGACTCCATGGCTGTTCTCCTAAATGGGGAGAGAGGCAGTATGATGTAGTGCAGGTTTCATGTCATAGGACCCTTTTGGAAATCTTGGCTTTTCCTCCTTTGAGATTTGGTTACTCTGTCTATGCAACAGGGATACTGTTGGCCAAATGAGCAAAGTTGACATCCCCATAGCAAAAATCAAGAAATGGGCGAATGCTCAACAAACGATGTTGATTTATTTCACTGAGGTATCTCAGTAATGAGTAGTGGCCAATTAACCAGGTTGGGGTTCGGAATTGGACAAATCCCAGAAGTCACCCATTTTCCTTTACAGCTTACAGCTGTCTGATTAAACTCTTGTGCCCCAGTTTCCACCTTTGTAAAACAGAGCTCCTAGCAATGTTGGTAAAACTGTGAAAGGAATGAATGCATATCAAGTGCTTAAAAGAGTTCCTGATGTGGGTGATCAAGATGTGTCAGTGTAGGTTCATCAGTTGTAACAAATGGACCATTCTGGTGAGGGATGCTGATAATGGGAGAGGCTGTGCATGTGTGGAGGAGGGAGGAAGGGGAGATCTCTGTACCTTACTCCCAATTTTGCTGTGAGCCTAAAATTGCTCTAAAAAAATAAAGTCTATTAAAAAAAAAGGAAAAACATCAGCAAAAAACCCAAAAAAACAACAAAACAAAACAAAACAAAATAAACACAAGCATTCCTGTGCATAGAAACACCCAATAATGTTTGCTTTTATTATTTACAAATATTGTTCATGAGTAACTGAAATCAAGTTGTGAATCTTTACAAAGGAGAGCCTGATCATTATTCTCATAAGACTTTCACTTACTCTAGGTATCCATGCTTTTTAGTAAATCCCAGTTTTTTGGGGGGAGCATTGTATCCTTTCTTTGTCAAGTTCTTATAAAAAAAATTAAGAGGATTTAGTAAACATTAGTTAACATTTTCCCTTTTCTGGTCATTTTGTTTCATCACCTTTCAGAGAAGGTTTTGTTTTGTGTTGTGTTGTTTTAGGTTCTTGTGAAACCTGGTCCATTCTCTCTTCAGCAGAACATTTTGGTTTCATATAATCAGAGAGGCTAACATCAGAAAAAATTCAGCAGGGCACAGTGCGTCCCAGAGCTGAGATTTGGGGGAGGACATTTCAGACTTGAAATTCTCAGGTTTTTGCTGGGCCACTGGGTGTAAGCACCCTCTAATCAGCTCACATAAAGGTGTATTGCTATTCAGATAATGTCTTCCACAGCTCAACAAAGGTTGTTGTACTGAGCTGTGATTGTGACAAATGATTTACTATTAGGAACATTCTGTAATTATTGTTCGGTGGGACCGCAGACCGATACATCATTAACATGATAGACGGCCTTTTATATCAGCAAAAATAACTAAATTAATAAAAATGGCTTCATTCCAAACCCTGTCAGAAAGCCAATACTCAGAACAATCAAGTAACAGTGATACCTGAGAAAGCCATAGTTTATAGCCCCCAACAAATCATGTTTTATGCATAAGTAATAAAATATTTGTATATATAATCTCTATAATATGGATCTGTGTAACATAACAGATTTTTATAGATATCTGCTCTAAACAAAAATATAGGATATTTAAGTATTTTCTCCCAAATGATTTAGATTTAAATTTATGCTTCATTGCAATTGGATTGCACATTTAGAATATTGGAATCTGCCTATGACGACTTTTCCTTCCTTTCTCAAGCATTGGGGAAGATTTTTTTTTTTTTTTTTGGCATTCTTTTTTTTTTTTTTTTTCAGTTTTTTTTTTAATTCTTATGTTAATCCCCATACATTACATCATTAGTTTTAGATGAAGTGTTCCATGATTCATTGTTTGTGCACAACACCCAGTGCTCCATGCAGAATGTGCCCTCCTCAATACCCACCACCAGGCTAACCCATCCTCCCCCCCCCCCCAGAACCCTCAGTTTGTTTTTCAGAGTCTATCGTCTCTCATGGTTTGTCTACCCCTCCGATTTCCCCCGCTTCATTCTTCCCCTCCCGCTACCTTCTTCTTCTTCTTCTTTTTTTTTTTTCTTAACATATATTGCATTATTTGTTTCAGAGGTACAGATCTGAGATTCAACAGGCTTGCACAATTCACAGCACTTACCAGAGCACACACCCTCTTGGGGAAGATTTTAATGACAGTCTTGCCAACCAGAATGTCTTTCCTTGAACTTCCTTTCTTCTCTTCTTCTTTCCTTCCCTTCTTCCTTTTCATCAATAAACTCCTCATTTATCCTTTCAATTCTTAGCCTCGCATTTCTTACTTTTTTGCAAAGAATTAAATAATTAAACATTTTATCATGAAAACAGTTTTCTTAGTCTGAAAACACTGCGAAGCTTCCAACAACACTTTAAGTCAAAAACATCTTGCTAGTACCTGATTTAGACCCTATGAAAGGACTGACAGCCAAGTAATGATATTTATAAAGAAAATTAACATGACAGCATTAGTTGAAAATTAACTGATTGTTGAAAATTTTAGCCTCTGCTAGCCTTGGAATTTCTGTTGTGCTGTGAGGCTAACGGAGATGGAACTTTCTGGAAACTTTGCCTGACTAATTTCCTACAGTCTTTCCATCAGCCCTGTGAGGTAGCTGTTGTTGCTGCCACCTTACAGAAAAGGGCACCGAGGTTTAGAATGGTTAGGAACTTACCCGAGTTCTGTCTCCTCATGATCTTCACGCACGTACTTTGGGTCTATGTTGAAAACCATGACACACAGAATTTATCATTGAGGAACAGGGCTAGCTCTCAATTTTGCCAACTCGAACAAATATTACTCCATAGACGTAAAATCTACCACTGTGTCTTTCATTATCTTTTCTCATATCGCTGTGATTCTTACAGTTGACAAAGAAACTATTAACCATAATACTTAGTATGATTAAGTAAGTAAAAAAAAAAAATTGAACATCTTTAAAAATCAAGATTATCTGCTAAAAAATCTAGTATCTTTAAAAATATATACTTTTCCGGGGCACCTGGGTGGCTCAGTCAGTTAAGCATCTGCCTTTGGCTCAGGTCATGACCCCAGGGTCCTGGGATCAAGCTCTGTGTCCCGGGAAGTCTGCTTCTCCCGCTCCCTCTGCCCCTCCCCTCGCTCCTGCTCTCTTTCTCTCAAATAAATAAAATCTTTTTAAAAAAATATGTAATTTCCCAGTATGTTTTTAAATGCAAAATACCCTTTGCCTTGCCCTGAATAAGCATTGGATAATTAAGACGTCTGCCTCACCCCTCGTGCATTAGTCAAGTTGCATGAAGTGTACACAAGCATGTAGAATTCAGTAATTTGTCAGATGGAGTACAGGAGCAATGTAAGTTAACGACTGGGACTAAGAAAGCAAAAGGAGAGAAAAGAAAAATATTTCTAAAAATGAAATGATTATAGTCACACTTGATGTTTGAAGGACTATATATCTAGAATATCATTGCAGAGTTAAAGGGGTAACTAAGTTACTTGGACCTCTATCGGCTCGCCTGCAGTTTGCTTGGAAACTTTCAACAGTAACAAGTGCCTTACTATTCATTTTAATGGGATCTTAACATGTTGAGGTAAAGTAAATTAACTAATCAATCAATTAATTAAAAGAACATGCTGAGGTAAATGCATAGGAACATAACTGTAATGTTTAAAAAATAAACCCAGAAGGTGTGATTAGTTGGACTATTCTCTTGGACCTAAGTTTGCTGAAATTGAAAGTACACATGGGGGCGCCTGGGTGGCTCAGTTGGTTAAGCGACTGCCTTCGGCTCAGGTCATGATCCTGGAGTCCCGGGATCGAGTCCCACATCGGGCTCCCTGCTCAGCAGGGAGTCTGCTTCTCCCTCTGACCCTCCTCCCTCTCATGCTGTCTCTCATTCTCTCTCTCGCAAATAAATAAAATCTTTAAAAAAAGAAAAAAAAAGAAAGTACACATGGCTTTCATACACAGGTGTTGTCTCATTATTCTAAAGCCATGAGTCATCTAATCATAGTCATTGATGGTTTAGAGGGACGGAAGCCACGTTTCTGGGTACTCTCTTGGAACAGACTTGCAGAAACAAAATGTGTGCTATAAGAATGCATATAAAAACCTTTAAGATATATCTGAGTAGAAATCACAATTATCTTAGTGGGTTTTAACACTTTACTGCTGATACTAAATTTCAATAAAAAGCAACCATTATAATAATGGGGATCTAAAAGGACTTTAAGAAACCAGGAAAGGGATAAAATAAAACTCAGTGGTTTCTTTTTCTATTCCTTTCTTCCTTTCCTGCTTTCTGTAGTTCAGTGTATTCGGTCCATAATCTCTTGTCTAAAACTCTTGGGGTAAATGTGTTTTATAATTTAGAACCGTTAGGGTTTTGGAAATTGACATGGCACATATACCCGTGTGTTATCCCTATCACCAGGGATGTCTGGGGTGTCATCATTAACACGTCTGCAACAACACACAGGAGTACTCACTCTCAGTGGGAAAAATAAAAACTACGTATACCCTACATCAGTTTGGGTCCTATTTTGCTACATATGATTTTAAGCCAGTTTATATTGACTGATAGAGAGATCCCTCCACCAAAAAATATAAATAAATAAATGTTGATTTCCTAGATTAAGACTCAGGTTAAGGAATTGCAAACGAGGGATTGCAGATCTATGCACACCAACCCTGAGCATTGTGTTAATTTAAATATAATCTAAATTAACTTTTGCACATTTTTTAAAGATCTTATATTTTAGAGCTGTTTGGGGTTCACAGCAAGATTGAGTGGAAGGTATAGAGATTTTCCATCAGTCCCCTAGGCCCCCACATATGCCTAGCTTCCCTCATTACCAAAATCTCTACAGTTTGTCACAAGTGATAAACCTAAGTTGACATGTTGTTATTACCCCCACCCAAAGTCTACAGGTTGCATTAGGGTCCATATGGGTATTTGTTGTTATTGTACATTTATCCTTTTGCACCTTTTTGCAGGGCTTTTCCACTCTTGATGGGAACTTAAAAATATATACATCACCATTTAATAGATGCTCAATAAAATTCCCTTTATTCATTGAGCAACTGATACTGTAATATGATAAACCTTTTAGAAAGATGCTCTTGTTACCTAATTCTTGTACAGAAATTTTGAATGATCTAATGCTTCAAACCGTCGCTCCCATAACGATTTTCAGAAGTGCTCATGCCTTGTGGGAAAGGTGCAAACATAGTCCATAATTGCCTACATACAAGGCATTTTATTAAATAAAGACATGGTTTCAAAGCAAGATTTCTATGTAAAAAGATTGGGAAAAATCCTGTTATGGTAGTGCAGTTCTTCAAATTCTTACTGTGTAAGTGAAAGCAGACTCCAAGGCTGGTTGTAATGGGAAACGTGGCCCAGAACTGTAGCTCAAAGACACTTAGAAGATATTAGAAGTCATCTTAATTCTGAAAGCAAAGAAAATAAAAAAAGTAATCCGGTCAAGTATTGTGCCAGGTGAGGGGAGGCATGCGGGCAAAGGACCCAGAGCGACCTTCTCCGGGTACGCAGGGAGAGAATCTGTAATTGTTTTTATGGCTAAAGCTTGATTAAGACCTATTTTAAACCTCATCTGTTCTGCTTTGGCCTTCTCTTCGAGGAAGACAAATGCCCTTGAAAAGGAGTCTTAAAAGTATGATTCATGGACTTGGGAAGAATGACAGGATGCAGACAGCCTAGAGTGGTGTCTTCCCCCAGAGGAGTTCACATTTCCTTCCTCTTAATCTGAGTGAACCATTAAAAAGTTAGTCAGTTCCCCGGAGGCCCTTCCCAAAGAATCTCCTAAAAGGAAAATACCCTGCACTGGAAAGGTAATTTACCTAGACAGGATTTAAAAAGAGAGGTTCCAGTTCAGAGAGAACCAATGACTTCACAGGGGCTGTATTGTGTCTTCTCAGGATTGTCCCAAAGTTAGGTAACAGACCAGAGGTAGGCAGAACAAATACACAACTGTGCTCAAGATCTTTATTTATTCTTACAAAGCAGTGAAATCCCAAATATGATCTTTTCATAGCTGTCAGAATGTCAACCTGGAAATATGCAATCAATTGATTATTCCTGAAAATAGGCTCATGTGCAAGCCAACCACATGGTGCTTTCTATTCTGAGAATGTTTTTAATTATTTTATCTAGTGGGAAAACTCTTTGCTTACGGATAGGGATGTGGGAGGGGAGCAGAATTCTGTGCTCGGGACCTTAGGGAGTGCTGTGGTAACTCAGTGTCTAAGGTCTTCGGGAAGCCGGACTTAAGAGCTGATTCCCTTTTATGGCAAAATCACTTATGAATTTGCCTTTTTAAAGTCCACTGGAAAAGGAGTACGGCTACAGGGAGCTGCGAATATTTGTAAAGCAGCTTGGTTTCCCATCCCTGGCAATTCTGTCTCCCCTCCTCCCACCTCCAACTGGGCTCTTACCCCTTTTTGAGTAAATGATAGAACAGGAAAGAATGAATGAGGACTTTGGATCCTATCAATTCCTAGCAACAAACTAATTTATTTTCTAATGTTTTGTAGGCGACAGATATGAAGTTGACCACTGCATGACATTTATTAGGCATTTTTGCGTTTCATAGATCCAGTCTCACATAAGAAGGAATTTTACTGATGGCCGTGAGAACTGCATCCCAGTGGTAATGCTCTAATAGTGTCAGGACATGCATTCAGCGTTTACACACTCTTTCAGCTGATTACTTAAAAGTTCCCTAAAAGGACAATTTGAAAAAAAAATTTAAAAAAAAATTAAAAAAAAAAGTTCCCTCAGCAGAAAATGGAGAGGAACTATAAACAGTAATGTGGAGAAATTAAAATGCTGAAGCTGGCCCATGGAAGGGAGACTCTTGGAGGGACCAAAAACACAGACAAATCGGGCAGGAGGCTGGGCAGGGGAGGAAATCACGTTCTCATCTTAGACTTCCATTTTCTGAAACTGGAAGGACTGGAGTCTGAAACGCTGTTGGATTAAAACAACCACCACAACAAAAAAGGATCTGGTTCCCTCCACGGCACTTAAAATTTCTTAGCTATAGGCCAGGGTTCTGCTCCTATACTTTATTAAAAACTAAAGTCAAGCAAGGGGATGTTTGGATTTGCATATCTTTAATCAATGCAAATTGTTTAGCATGCGAAATGAAAGGGAGATGGTGGGCAAATGTAAGTTTATCAAATAGTCACATCTAAATTATCTGATTATAGGTCAAAATCAGGAGTGACATTGTAAAGCTACCCTTGTAGTGCTTAATTTGCCATTAAAAATAGGAGAACTTCCCACATTTGATGTCATTTGTCCCATTATTTCTTGTCCTAAGAACTACGAAAAAGATCTAAGAAAAATCCCTCTCCTTTTTTTTTTCTTTTCATAAAACTCAATTCGCAGGCCTGCATATTTTATTCACATTTTTTCTTGTGTGCTTCCTTCTGTATTTTTTGGCTGCACTGGTGGAATTTTCTGTGATAAGAGGACCACCAATCCAGTGCACATGGTGTGGGGTTGGCCCTGTTGAGTGGGCCCCACTGGGGCTCTGAGGAAGAGGGCCAGGAATTCACAGGGCTTGATTACTGCCAGGGGCTTGTTCTGCTTTTAAGTTAACTATGCTCTTCCTGGTAAATCAACGCCTGAACCTTGGAGGCTTAACACCAACTCAATGATTGAGCAGACACTCTGTAAAAAAGAAGTCCCGGCCATGCGTACGTGACATTTCTCCCAGCGCCTTTCTCTTAGCTCCTAAGCAAAACAAGGAGTCTAGGGAAAGCGTGTGCACCACTTTTAGGGCTTTGAAAAATTTCAAACCAACTTCCATAGTGAAACATTGTAAATACAATAGAAGTGCCTTCATTCATAAAGGACGACCATTTTGTGTTTAAAGCTGTTCACTTTGTGCTCATAACACGTCTGCCCACCATGTGTATTTTCTTCAGAAAAAAACCATGAAAAGCAAAGATGTCAGGGTTCTTTCAATTCTGATTCTGTCCTTTCTGTGATCCAACTTAATTTTGTAACTGTTTATGAACCACCTAAACCATTAAGCTGTTGGGCTATGGATTGGTAATATGAGGATAAAGGAGATAATATTGGCATTTAGTGAAATGGCTCTAAATGTTAGTAACCGATATTCTGTTCTTCTTTTAATATAGTTATGAGTATTTCCTTCTTGATAGATTTTGTTTCATTACTGTGACTGAGTTTTTCTCTCTCTTTCTTTCCATGCCCTTGGATATCGAACTTTGCTCGTGTGACTAAAGGCAAAGAATCTATTTGTCCTTTGACTTAGGGTTACCCACGTGGCTTGCTGTGGCCAACAGAATAAGGTAGAAATGATAGTATGTCTTAAGAGGCTTTGCCAGCTTCAGTTTTCCTACTTGTGCTTCTGCTGTAAGGTTGATGAGCACTTGCCTGGGCAACACTGCTGGTCTCAAGAGAAAGATGAGGAACATGGAGAACAGAGTCACCCCAGCTGAACCATCCCAGCTGAGCCAACCCAGCCAAGCTCAGTGCTCAGCTTTGATTAACTAAGCCCCAGCTAACCTGTAAGTACACCAGTGGTACTAAACCATAGCTGGCCAAAGCCACTGCATTTTATTATTTTATTTTATTTATTTTTAAAAGATTTATTTATTTTAGAGAGAGAGAGAGAGCAAAAGCAGGAGGGACAGAGGGAGAAGGAGGGAGAATCGTAAGCAGACTCCCTGCTGAGCATGGAGCCCAATGTGGGGCTCCATCTCATGACCCTGAAATCATGACCTGAACTGAAACCAAGAGTCAGACACTCAACTGACTGAGCCACCCGGGAGCCCCCAAAGCTACTGCATTTTAGAGTGGTTTGTTGTATAGCAGTAGTTATCTGCTGCAAAACAATTCAGTCGTTCATTCACTTATTCATCCTCAAACATCAGTTGGATATCTAACAGGCCTCATGTTCTGCGGCAACAGCCTGAGATGCGCAGTAAAAACTTCCCATGGAAAGAGATAAATGGAGCAGTAAATGAAATAGACATGCAAAGTGCGGACATAAAAGCATGAATAGGGTGCTGTGGTGAATCCTTAATAGAGTGCTACCAAAGGCATTCTGGAAGAGGAGGGATAGAGCCTAGAACAATTGTAAAGAGTATGTAGGGGTTAAGAAGACACTAAGGTTGGATTTTGAAGGGGAGAAGTATAGAAAGGCGTTCTAGGCATAGAAAGCCGGACAGCATTTGCAAATATCCCATTGCTGACAAAGAGCCTGGTGCCTTGAGAGCATAGCAAGACATTCACCACAGGCAGGAACTACACCTCACATTTTCTTAAATTCCATGTGGTTATGAGCACAGGGAAGTCAGGTATGCTTCAAGCATAGCTTGGCAATATTAGTGGTCACTGTCTTGAGTGGAACCTAGAGATAATGTCTAAGGAGAGTCCCCTTAACATTGCTCAGCTCAATGTAAATTCAGACCTAACTTCTTGAGAATGTCAGACTAAGGCAGGAAGCCTTTTGATTATTTGTGCTGTTTTTCTCTTCATTTCCTGCTTTAATCTTATAGCCCAGGGGCCAAACTATTCTAAGGGGAACTACATCCTTGGTATTTTTGGCATGTCTCTTACCAGGAAACTGCTGGAAGTGTTAGAGCTACCTTTTTCAAGAGATTTCCACTTAAACCAAGGGGGGTTGCATCCACTTCCTAACCATTCAAAGCTTTAGCCATTTGTGGTTTACTCATGTTCGCTAGCACGGAGAAGACTTGTTGAGAAAAAGTCAGGAAGTCCTTAAAGGCCCCACAACCATGTTTTCTTAACAGCCAAGTTATGACCCTGCCATTTATATGAAAGGGTTGTAGAAATAGAGAGATACAGAAAATTAGTATGTCCCAATTGGAAAGATGCTCTGAGGTCATCAGGCCCAGTGCTCCCCATTTACCAAGTTGGAAGGGCCTGCTTTGGGGACCAGGAAAAGAAAAATCAGTTCAAGGTCTTATTAATTAAGGACAAAAATAGTTCCCAGGCTAGGGCACTTGGCACCACACCCTCTTGCATTCTTGACTTCTATCCTCCTCATATTATCTAGAACACTAAACCTGAACTACAGACAGAGCTTACAAAGAGAGAGAAACAAAAACGTTTCCAGTGTCTTGAAACAAGAAAGAACAAGTCAAAAGAGAAAATGGCACCGAGAATTTGAAACAGAACCGAAGGAACGTGTTCTGCAAGTATGGCAACTATTTTACCGTGATCAAACTATTCATAAACGTAAGACATCCATGTAGGAAGTGGGGAAATGGACAAGAAAGGAAGAGGAGTCAAGAAGACACTACATCTTTAAATTAAATTGAATGTTCTGTGACTTTAAATGAAAGCTCTTCTGTTGTTGGGCAAATAAATTTAAACCACTTAACATGGCAGAGAAGGTCAGGCAAGCTTATTATAGTGATCATAGCGTTACAGCTATTGCGATTGACCGCTGCTCTCTGGAATCACCAATAATCAGAGACCGCAAGCTGTGTTTGCAGAGAAAGGTCATCATTCATTTTTTTCAAAGCATTAATATCTTTTGTTTGTTTGGCTCAACATGAAACAGGAATCGATAGAGGTAATTCACAGAGCAATTAGCCCCTCATCTGTCAAACGGCATCTGGGTGTATTTAACAAAAAGACCTTTGGAAAGGTTTAAAAAGGAAGAAAGTGCCTGTACGATCAACAATTTATATTTTCTACATGACATGTTGTGTATGTATCTGTGAAAAGGGGGGCCTTGGGACTAAGAAAATATACATAAAGCATGCTATAAATCTACACTTCAATGTTATGGTGTCATAGTGTAGAGATACACCAAAAAAAGCTCAGATTACATTCTTGCTTGGTTCCCAGGAAGACAGTACGTGGCATCTGGGGTTTTTGTATCATGGACAGTCACAGCCTTAGTACATAGATTTCTCAGAAAAGAAGACCTCAAGGAAAAACTTGTTTTGGGCAGTGTAACAGATTGGAGAGGGTCGACCATCAGGAAAAAATTATCCCTTTTGGTATCAGAGCCTACTTTTGTGCTGGGCTAGACATTTCCATCTCCTGAGACTGGCCACGGCCAGGCTGTGTGACCCATTGTGTGGAGATAGGTCCCAGTTCCCTCCCAGTTCAACACTAGCCACACCACTCTTAAGTTGGCCCTGTCTTCACATCTAGTTTGTTTGTATTAAAATAAGAAGTGAAAAAGGGAAATGCAAAATTAATGTAAAAGGCTCTAAAATTTTTAAAAATGAATTCTGTTTTTCATTACTGAATTTCAAATGTGTGTACTATGGGATTTGTACAGTTAGTATCAAAGAGGTAGGCTTTAAAAAAATCATCTTAGGGACTTGTCTACACATTTACACAAATGCTATTACTCTCAGCAGGACCAGATGTATTTCGGGAATGTGGTATTTTCTTTTCAGTTCTCTGGCTCTTCCTTCTCATTTTTTTCTTGACTTTTCTTTCTTTCTCGCTTTTTCTTTCTTTCTTTCTTTCTTTTTTTCTTTCTTTCTTTCTTTCTTTCTTTCTTTCTTTCTTTCTTTCTTTCTTTCTTTCTTTCTTTCTTTCTTTCTTTCTTTCTTTCTTCTTTCTTTCTTTCTTCTTTTTTCCTCCCCCACTCCACTTTTTAAAAATTTTGATCTTTACCCAGTCCATAAGTTGATGGCCAAAAAAGAGGTCATGAGGTAAAAAAGAAAGTTATAAAAGTTTTGCTTATACTGTGACTTGAGAAAATGCATTTTTCAGTTTAGAATTTAGTTTTATTCTTAACACCCAAACATTGTAACAGGTTGCCTATCCATCTCTAAGGCTTTTTCAGGATAATTGGGAACATCTTATCTGGAAATTATGTTATACAGTTAAGTGAAAAAGCAAGAGACTCCACTGAACCTTAGGTATAATTATGACTGTGAAAAAATATCACAGCAAAGATGGAAAGGAAGCAATCCTTAAGTAATGTTGTTTTTGGGTGGAGGGATAATGGAGGTCATTTTTGTTTTATTTGGAATTTTGGCATTTTTAAAATTTTCTATCATAAACACAATACTATTTTAATTGGAAAAAGTACAGCATTACTTACATTTAATACAGTAACACAAACAAGGCAATCATGTCTTTGCAAAGTCGTTATGCTCTACACTGACCTCAGATAACCAGAATTTTACTTTTTGTAAACAGTCTCATACACTCTTATAGGATTTGTTTCATGGCTAGAACTAATATGAGTTCTTAGAGCCTCAAGAAATTGTACAAAGCACGTACAATTCCAGTTACTACAAGACTGAAGTTGAGGGCAGTGGGGTAGTAAGAAGTAGATCGTGGCACATCTACATTTCTCAAATAATGAAATCCTGTCTATAAGAGAATTTCATTTTCAAATACTTGAATTCATCTTATTTTTCTGGCTGCGGAATTTAATTCTGGAGGCATTATGACAAAGTGTTTCCTTCCTTCCACCTCCCAACATTTTTGTTATTATTTCTGTTTATGTGAGCTATGTTAGAAGTTTCCATACATTCAATACATAGCTTCCTTTAATTAGGGAGGTTCTCTGTAACTCATAGATACTGGCTAATAATCATTTTCCACACTTTCAGTTACTAAAACAAATATCACAGTCAGCAGTTGCCTAGGGCCTATTCGGGTTTCATGAAAATACTATATTATACTTGAACAATAACCCAAATCATCCCACTGTCCAAATGGTTATTCACAAGCAGGGGTCATTATTTCCTTGTTAGACTATGTTAAGGGTGGGTCTGGCTTCCATGGGCTTTGCACATTCTTCTGATTTGTAAATCAAACCTGAGTTAGAAAGATGGACTGCCACCTCCTCCTGGCTCTGCTTAGTGTCACAGGGGTACAGTTCATCAGACAAACACCTCATAAGCATCAGTTCTGGCTGCCTTCCAGGGAAAACCATGTCATGCCATTGAATAACACTTAGGACCCAATCTTTCATCCTCCTCCTCCATAACTAAATAAATTGGGGAAAGGTCTTGCCCTGTCTCAAGATAACAAGAAGTTTAAAGAACTTACTAGTGTTTCATGTTGCAGACACTAAGCTTTAGAGAAGTGAACAAAAACAAGATGGTGGCTTTCTTGAAGTTCAAAGGCAGTTCTGATAGCAAATGAATACTGATGGGCACAAATAATACCACCAAAAGAAAAAGGGAAGGGGATCTGGACTGAGGGCTCAGAGAGAATGAGCCTGGACTTTTCTAAGGCTCTTCTACTCAAAACCTAATCATCTAGGGCTGGTATCAGCAAACCTTTTCTGTAAAAGACCAGATGGTAAATAGTTTATGCTTTATGGGCTATACCACGTCTGTAGCAGTTACTCAGCTAGCTGTTGTAGCACGGGACCGCCAATGAGCTATGCAAACAGATGAGGATTGTCCATGTTTCAATAAAACTTTATTATGGGCACTGAAATATCAATTTCCTATAATTTTTATGTGTCAGAAAACGCCATTCTTCTTTAGATTTTTTTTTTCCAACCACTTAAAAATGCAAAACCAAACCAAACCAAAACAAAACAAAACATTCTTGACTCACAAAGGATAGAAAAGTAGCTATTGGATTGGAATTGGCCCTTGGGTCATAGTTTGCCTACCCCAGTTCTAGAATTCAAAGTCCTATTACAAGTCAGTGAATCAGAGCTTACAAAATGACAGGTCAACTGCCAACCCTCTGTTCTAGAGTTCAAAGTTTTAGTTCAAGTTTGTGAATTAGATCTTACAGAATGATAGGTAAACTGATGTTTACCACTTAACTATCATCTCCTGTGAATGAAGGTGTTTTTCTTTAACTTGAATCTTATTAATTTTTTATTTCAGAAAAGATTCAATAAACTTTTTAAATTCATCGAATTTAGAATAGATCTTAATTATGTATGACTCAGGCATTGGGATTGGAGTGGGATGGGGGCTATGTATAACCAGACCAAATTAAGCTGCATAAAATCATGTTCTTCTATGTGAAAGGTAGTTTTTTTTTCTGGTAAAAATCCTCCAAAGTCTCAAAGCCAATATCAATTTAAATTATAGTTTATTCAGGCAAAGAATGTACACTTAATTATTAAATAATTCTGAAAACTATTTGGTGACAGAGGAAAATGTTCCCTTTCTGGTATAAGTGAAAATATATCAGAGTGCAAAATTCTACATTTATCTGTATATGTATATGTATTTTATATAACAGAAAGCTATAAATTAAATGTCAACATTATGGGGATGGTAGAGTCAATTACTTCATGCTTTTTTTCTACTTTCTAAATATTTCACAATGTGTGTACTGCTTTTATAATTAGAAAACAAAACAAAACAATATCATAAGAATATCATTTACTCCCAATTTTTAAAAGTATTTCTAGGGACAGATCTCTGCCTCTGTAGCAATCCCCGATGAAGAATCATGAAATATGCTGCATGATTCATTGACTGCTGTAAGGCTCTGTGATAGCATTGAAGATAACCTCCAGTGAGCTCATAAAAATAATTACCTGAAAGTTAGACAAATTCAGCATTTTTGTGACATGCAAATAAAGAAAAGGAAGGAAGAAACATGAGATAACACAAGAAAGATTTCATAAACGGGAGAGAGATAACTATATGTGAAAAGAAATAATGGATGTTAGTGAGTTTTGTAAAATTTTGGCAGGTCAATAGAACTGAATGAGAAAGAGCCAACAAACCTCCCTCCCTTGCTATTCAAAAGAGGAACAAAGCACTAATTACTCTCTGGCATCAAAATCTTATTTATATTTATGACCAAAACTTTCTTAAAAGCTTGTCTTCCGTTTCATTTGTAAGTTTCCTGAAAAAAAAAAAATGGCCAAGGCCAATTAAACTTTCATTCATGGGGACAATGAAATAAAGAGGGATTCTTCCTTGCATCGTTTAGAGCAGGTTTAGTTCAACTTTTTGAATAAAGCAGATCTCAGCCCACAGCTCAACACATGATTCCTACTTATGAATTTATCCTTATTACAGTCTAGACACCACCAGGAAGAGGTTAATGTAATTTGCTTTCTCCTTATTAAAAATAAATAAATAAATAAAAAGATCATGAAAGCATCTCTGAAAAAAAATCTTATTTTAAAGGTATATTATTAAGTGACTGGTTTTAAATGACTACATTTCAAGACAGCTTTATTTATGTTGAGCAATGATTGGAAGACAAGCAAGAATATGAGAATAAAAGAGCTAGTGGCTTCTCACACCTAAAATAAAGGCATTGCAGCCAGCTGATACATTTTTGCCTAAAAGCCTGATATTTAATTATTAGATTTGACATATCAAAAATTTTTGACTGAAAATACCAAAAGAAATATATCTGAGAGAGATATTGAGTGTCTCTGCTCCGCTCTCTTTTTCTGCTTCTATCCCATAGAAACGTAGTTCCCAAGTAATCTACTTGACTGATGGAATTGTAAGGGAGAAGAAATTATAGCTGTAGGATCCAACTACTTTACTTCACCCTATCAAATGCACTCACCAATTTATGTTCTTAGCACTTTTCCACAGTCTGACAAGAATCAGGACTATTCTGGGGCTTTTTGAGCCCCTCCTGTCTCTCGGGATGGTGACGACATTCTATCTTGACAACTCAGATCCAGCCACCAGGCACCACCCACAGGCCACTGATAACTTTTCAACTTGTAGGAGGTGAATCAGGAAGAAGTGTGCAGACTTCAGTTTTACTCCATATTATGACTCACAAATTTTCCTTGACATTCAAAACTCAACTCAGAAAGATTCGGCTCTTCATCATAAGCTGTTGATTGAAAGCTTATAATAAATAGAATCATGGATGCTATGGGTGGGGAGCTGCTCTTATTTTCATTGGGGACCTCACTAAGTCCATGAAATTGCATGGGAGTGCTGAGTTGTACAGAAAACATACTTAAGAGATTGACATCGTGGCTGCCCACAGAGAGTCACAGAAGGCTTTGGGAAGGACTGGAATGGAGACTGGGACTTGAAGGATCGGTAAGCCTGGGTGGGCTCAGAGAGGCGAGGCAAGAGAAAGTAATGACCTGTGTTAATGACCAATGTATTGTGTCCCAGAGCCCGCTCTCCACATGCTATTCCCTTAGCTTCTCATCAGGAAACTGAGGCTCAGAGAAAGTAGAGTTCTCCTAAGATGGCACAGCTAAGAAATACAGGAAAATTGATTTAAGCTCAGATATGCCTCATTCTGAAGCTTACATTTTTTTCATTGCACTGAACAGTATTAAGGGGGTGTGTTTTAGAAAGCAGACCAATAGGAGCAAGAGTGAGGAGGATGAATACACAAGAGCTTCAGGATGGTAGATCTTCCTTCCTGGAAACAGTGGTTGGGATGAAGAAATCAATAATTTTTTTTTTTTTTCTAGAAAAGCAGAATTGAAATGTCAAGTAGGTGAAATTTGTTTCCTGATTGCAAAACTATTCCATGTTAACAGTAGAAAATTAGGAAATTATGGAAAGAATCATTAGCTATAAAATCAACCTGGGCTAGCTACTGTTTCTGTCCTAACATATTGTCTTCCAGTCTATTTTTTTCCCTTCAAATGCATACATATATTTATATATTATAGTTTTTTAAAATTAGAATTTGGTTTTCATAGTTTTATAATCTGATATCTGAATTAATAAATACTATAACTATATTGCATCTCATGTTCTCTTTGAAAACATATTTTAATAAATTAGAATATCTGATATGCATGGATTGTCATATTTTATTTAACTCCCATCATTAAACATCAAAGTTATTTCTAGTTTTTCTAGTTTTTTAATTTGAAATGATGTCAAAATTTTCATGTCAATCATTTTGTCCATTTCTGATTTTTCCTTAAGAAATCATTTTTAAACAAAAAGTTCAGCTTGTGTTATTTCTAAAGTTATAGAAAACTGAAATCTTGTACCATTTTAGAAACTGAAGCTCAGGGCAAATTCTCAATGGACTAAACTAAAACCCTAGCAGAAGCTTGACCCAATCATCACTACCATCATCATCACCATCATCACCATCACCCTCATCATCAGCATTTGGAAGAGAGAGAGAGAGATTGAAGAGATTGGGGAAGGGGGAACATAGGGAAAAAGAGATAAAGAAAAAGAAAATTGATTTTCCTTTCCCTTGGACAGATGCATTTTCTCCAGGTAGGTGACATTCTTTGTCAAAGTGGTCACTGGCTTTTTAATGCACAGTAACATTCAGAGGTAGAGTTTCTATATCACTCTGCCAATGCATTTCCTCATTCGGGAACATTACTCAGTGGATAAAACTACCTGAGGTCCAGGAAACAAACTGAGGGTTGCTGGAGTGGTGGGGGCTGGGAGGGATGGGGTGGCTGGGTGATAGACATTGGGGAGGGTATGTGCTATGGTGAGCGCTGTGAATTGTGTAAGACTGATGAATCATAGACCTGTACCTCTGAAACAAATAATACATTATATGTTAAAAAAAGAAGAAGAAGAAGAAGATAGCAAGAAGGGACAAATGAAGGGGGGGATATTGGAGGGGGGAGATGAACCATGAGAGACTATGGACTCTGAGAAACAAACTGAGGGTTCTAGAAGGGAGGGGGGTGGGAGGAATGGGTTAGCCTGGTGATGGGTATTAAAGAGGGAACGTACTGAATGGAGCACTGGGTGTTATACGCAAACAATGAATCATGGAACACTACATGAAAAACTAATGATGTAATGTATGGTGATTAACATAACATAGAAAAAAAAAAAAAAACACCTGAGTTCAAATTCTCACTGCTCATTTTAACAGCTCTGAGACTTTAAACAAGTCCTTTAATTTCTCTGAACCTCAACTTCCAAAGGAATAGAAGAAGATAATAATGCCAACTGGGAATGTTTGGGATCACAATGATTAAATTAGATCCTGTATCATCAGCCAATCACATGTACTAGCTCCTTTCTCCCTTTTCTCCACACTTTTTCTTCTCACAGAGGGCAAGAAAACTCTTCCTTTTTCTTTCTTTATTTTATTTTTTAAGAGGTTTCTTCATTTTATTTAGTTAGTTAGTTAGTTAGTTAGTTAGTTAGTTAGTTAGTTAGTTAGTGTCTTCTTTTAAAAAGCTGAGTTCAATCATTCCACAAAGTTCAGAGTCTCTGGGTACTGAGGATTCAAAGACATTACCAATTCCCTTACGGGGATCACAGTCCAGCAAACAAGACAGGGAGGGTGACATAGAAATGAGCTAAGATTTCAATGAGAGAGAACTTGGCACAGAGTTGTGTGTGTTCTCCAATAAGGAAGGGTCAAATCTATTTGGAGAGGAGGACATCAGACAAATTATCATAGAGGTGAGTCTTACAAGATGAGTGCATGCTTGCCTGGCAGGGGAAGGAAAGGAGGCATCCCTGGCATGGGCTAATGCTTGGTTCAGTGGTGGTGGGGAGGGGATTGGTGGTTGGCATAAGAGTCCTTAACAGAAGCTAAAAGTTATTCAAATGGCACTTCCTCTGTAGAGCCCTGTCTGGCCCCTTATACAGGAAACCCTCCCTACTGCCTTAGCACTTTAATTGTACCACATCTGTGGATTTCTTTGACATTTACTACTTCCTGCTTTGCATTGGAGCTATTTGTGTACTTATTTTACTTTCATACACACTAGAGAAACAGGGAACTGTTTTATCCTGGTATTCCCTACAGTGTTTTCAACTTAAAATTATATAAACATATATATGTATGTGTGTACACATATACATATACAAAAATATATACATATACTATGTGTAAATATAAAAATATATAATATATATATTATTATATAGAGATTGGTCGTTCTGTTGCTTAAATTAAATTATTAAGGTCAGGGGGCACCTGGGTGGCTCGGTCGTTAAGCGTCTGCCTTCGGCTCAGGTCATGATCCCAGGGTCCTGGGATCGAGCCCCGCATCGGGCTCCCTGCTCGGCAGAAAGCCTGCTTCTCCCGCTTCCACTCCTCCTGCTTGTGTTCCCTCTCTCGCTGTGTCTCTCTCTGTCAAATAAATAAATAAAATCTTTAAAAATAAATAAATAAAATAAATAAATAAATAAATAAATAAATAAATAAATAAATAAATAAATTATTAAGGTCAGAAGGTCAATATATATAATACATATACATATAAATGTGTATATTGAAAGAATGAAGGCCAAGCTACTATCTTTCACATTCACTCTCTTTATCATGGTGGGGTTCTTGGCCCTTTTATTTATGGACCACCTATCAGTGAAAACAGGCTTGTCTTTTTCTTATACAGCTTGTTGCATATTAAGCATTGATAGACATGCAACACCTACCACTTGACCCATGAAGACAACTGAACAGGTTTTGCTCTTGTTATCAAAGAAATGAATTTCTTCTACCACCACTGATTCTTCTAGAATAGACAAATAATGCCATCTCCTCTCTTTTTTGCCCACCCAACTTGGAGCGTCTCGGGCAGAGGCTAGGACCTGACAAGGGATACCCAGAAGACTGATTTGCTAAGTTCCCAGTAAAGATGGAGAGTGGCTGGGATCCCAGGGGGTGGTTGTAGGGCCAAATCAGGAACATTTTGTCCTTCAATCTTCTGGGTTTAGACCCCCCTCAATCAACTAATCGACTATTCTAGTTGGCTCCAAGTAAACCTGCCAAGAAGACTGTTAATATTCACCTCATTATCTTGATTATTATGGGTAGTAATAGAAGTAATACTATATTTGATAATATCATTCATAATGGCTTGCATTTATTGAGCATTAATCATGGCCAGGTACTTTCTAAACACTTTGTCAATACTAACTAGATTCATATCCAAAGCAATTCAATGACTTGGATACTATTAGCATCCTCATTTAGTAGATGATGAAACTGAGTCACAGAGAGCATTAGTATTTGTAACTCGCCCAAGGATCACACGTGGTAAGTGGTGACCTTGAATTTGAGCCAAGAGCAATTTGCTATGGAGCCTGGGCTTTTATCCTCTGTTCCATTTCATCGATCCACTTGATCATGGAAATACTTTCTCTGTCTTACAAATAAGGTGCAGAGATTTTAAGCAACTTGCCCAAGTCCACACACTGGAAAATGGTAGAGTCAGGATTTGGAGTCTGGTCCAGCCATCTCCAAAGCCTGAGTCTGGGACTCTACACTTCCCATTTCTGGTCAAGTTCATAACTCATCTGCTTATAACTGCATCGTATCTTCCTCTTACCTGAGGGCTCTATAGGGGAAGATTTCCTAGGATGAAAGAGAAGTGAAAATAAGGTGGCTCCTGACACTAGTGTAGTAGTCATTGAGGTCAATTAAAATCGTATTTGATATCTCTGTAAGTAAATTTCAGGATATTTAATGTACTATGAATGTTTCCTATAGGATCTGTTGAAGATGACTTACCCTTCTTTGCTCTGCAGTGAAAACTGTAGTCACTTCACTACATTTTGATATAGGGCAGCCTTCAGGCTATGGTTTAAAATAAAAGGTGTCAAGAATCCAAGTCAAAGAGGGGCACCTGGGTGGCTCAGTCCATTAAGCATGGGACTTTTGATTTCAGCTCAGGTCATGATCTCAGGGTCATGAGATGAAGCCCTCTGACAGGTTCTGCACTGAGCGTGGAGTCTGCTTAAGAGTCTCTCTCTCCCTCTCTGCCCCTCCCCCTCCCCTTCATATGTATTCTCTCTCTCTAAAGAGAAAGAAAAAAAGAGAGAAAGAAAGAAAGAAAGAAAGAAAGAAAGAAAGAAAGAAAGAAAGAAAAAGAAAGAAGGAAAGAAGGAAAGAAAGAAAGAAAGAAAGAAAGAAAGAAAGAAAGAAAGAAAAGAAAGAAAGAGAAAGAAAAAGAAAGAAAGAAAGAAAGAAAGAAAGAAAGAAAGAAAGAAAGAAAGAAAGAAAGAAAGAAAGAAAGAAAGAAAGAAAGAAAGGAGAAAAAGAGTGAATCCAGGTCAGAGAGTGAGAAAGAAGTACCCCAAAGGGATAAAGATACAAGGCACAGCACCTCAAGATCATGTTCACCCTTTGAAATACTGAACTGATACAAACCAAAGATTAGGGAAGCCAAATATGCCTTCATGCCCTGAATCAAGGCTGGTCTGGGTGCCTGAATCCACAGGCCAAAGCAAATAGACCCCTCATGTGGGCTTGGTGGGGAGAAGTGGGGATGAAGGCTGCTCCAGATTGAGTTCAGTAGGAAATATAGTAGTTGGCTGATTGATAACCAGTGTAGTTTATTGTTCGTGGAATCTTAAATGGGCATCCCCGTGTTCTTTCATCATGGTGGTTGTGTTTATACCCCATCAAATCCGTGGGGTCAGAAGATGGACTAATAAATTTGATCACCACAGCAAAGTCATGCTAATTAACCTGAAATATCTATCTTATGTGTCTCTTTCCTTCAATAATATACAATAAAATTGCCAAGTTGTCATTGCATTCCCCGAGGTACTAAAAGAGACTTCGCAGAAAGCATAAAGCAAGGTGTGATTTCTTATCTATTCTGAGGGTGATATCAGTGATATGCGTTTATTTATAGATGGTGCCTACAATTGCCCCACTCTTAAATGAAATCTGACAATTGGAAGTGGCTGCAAGAAATGGCAGTGAGTGCTCCTAAATAAATAAGATAGTATGGAAGCAAGGGACGTTCTTCCCACCCCTGTAACTAAATTTGACAAAGCAGTCAGAGTTTGCTTTGTCATCGTCAACAACTAGTTCTATGACAAATAATCCCTTAACAATCTACTTAGGTCTTACTGTGGCTTAATTATTAAGCAGGTCAAAAGGTGATTGTTTTGGTCAAATTGGCAGCTAGTACAATTAACTTCTTAGCATTTTAAACGGTTTATTAAGGAAACTTGAGAAATTGGGTAAGAAAACAAAACAGGCTCTTTTTGTGGTTTTAGTTTGTTTTCTGATCCTGATCTTCAAGCATGCCATATTCAAATCTTCCTTTCCCATTCTTTAAAAATATCTTGGCAAGATCCTATAACTTTTTAGTGCTTCTCAGATATTAAAACTCAGGTTAGCCTATTTCAATTATCTCCTATGAGATTCAAATCTCTTCTTCTTTCTCCCAGCTGTCCCCAAAATAGACTGGCTGCTTGAATTGTCCTTCTCCATCTTCTTCATCAAGCTCCTGGGCCTTCCTGGTCTGACTCTGATCAGTAAGAATTAAAGGCACATTAGCTTTCTATGTCTTTGATTGAACTTCTGGTGTTGGAAGGAGGATGTCAAGGAAGAAGGTAAAAGAGGAAGGATTTCTCTAAATTGCTAGGAAGTCAAGTGGGGGCAGGGTTCTTGGCTTCACTGATTCTCTTTGCAACTGGTAACCACCACTCATGGTGTACTCTTTCTCCCTCAGGTGGTGTGGTAGCTTAACCCCAAGAAATGCCTATTCCCTTGCTATGCCCAGAAGTTCTCAGCCTATCTCTCTACTGGCCAAGCAGTCTCCTGGGCAGCCCTAAGTCTCCTGACCCTTCTTGAGTCACAGTGCTTCCTCAGTTGGAGATGGAACCAGTAGACCATCTTTGCACACCCTGAGGGTCAGGGAAGCCACTTAAGTTGGGGAGGTGGCTCTGTCTCCTTCCCAGGCATGCTATATCACAGTCCCAGCAGGCCCCACTCTCATAGGTTACTTTGATCTACTTCCTCAGTAGACTCCCTGCTTCTGAGGACCTCTTTTGACCAATGCTGGGCCAAGTCTCTATAAGGATTTTGCCCCAAAACACAAGTAGGCCTTTGTTAAAGTTATACAAAATCTCTTTCAACCATGTTCTCCTCTTTTATGGCAGCACTAGGACATGCTACAGTTTGTTGGTTCCAGCAAGACCATAGCTAGAGAATAAAAACTAAGTTCCCCTTTCCTACAGGCACCTCCAGGATCTAGAAGTAATTCTTTTGAATCCCCAATTCTGCATCCAATTATCTTTGAAATGAGGAGGAAGCATGAACTGGCACTCCTCAAATAGCTGAAAGATATTCTCCCCCATGATGCTTTCTGTAGGTAGACTGGGAATGAGGTGTGAAGTTGAGTTGAATGAGCTATGGTAGGTAGTAGCAGACTCCATTCACATCACTTGGGGAAAGAGTCTGGCCCCAACTTAGTTGGCTCATTGGTGACTTGACAGTGTGGGGTGCCTATGGTTCTTATTTGCAGTTGTAGGTCCTGATTGTTGATTTCAGGAAAATATAAAAATTTATATATATATATCCAAGATGGGTTTTGTTTGCAAGGGTCACATAGATTCTATGTAAATTCTACTGCTCCTTTCCACAGCATCCTCTACTACCCAAAAAGCCAATACATGTAGAATCTCTGAAATCAGAAAGCCAGCACTAGAAGAGCATTGCCAAGGACTCTCCACCAATTAGCAGTAATACTGGAACACTTCTCCTTTTCTTGTTTGGAGTTCTTTCCAAAAGCAGTCATGCTTTTGACCACAGCATTCACTCATGATCCTTGATTCATCCTTGTTTCTTCTGGGTAGCAAAGGTCTGGGAAGAAGCATATGTGGTAACTTGGGTGGATTTTGTTTACAAAAGTCAAATGGGTACCATGCCCCTGCTACTTTTGCCCACTGCATCCCCTACTTCCGGAAGAGCCAGTGTATTTCCTCCTTCTTCCCCTCAAGTGTCCTTTAGAGTTGCCCATGCTACTTCTTAATAAGCATAACCCTGCTCCTTGTGCCTTACTGGAAATAAGCTCAGTGCTGACGGGATCTGATCTCTTGGGGGGTGGAGGGGAATGAGGGGTCAAAGCTACATTTGACCCTTTGTTCCACAGACTTACTTCATAGCTGAGCAGTCAAATTTTGATTTAAACTTCTTTTTTTCTAGGCCCTAGATCAGTTCCTTACCTTGGAGCATGTCCCCTTTGCTGATCTCATACATTTTTATTTTATTTGATACTTGATGTTATGCTTGGATTATAGAACTTCCATTCAGTAAAGGTTCCGTAACAAATTGTTCTTTTGTACAATTGCCAACTATCTCAGACTAAAAACATATTGGGGGAGAAAGCCAGAAAAAAAATTAAATGGAGTCAAAATTAGGGACTGGCTAATAAAATCAGATTTTCTTGACACTTTTAGTCAATGCAAAAATAATTGTGGGAATATAAAAGGTTTTTTATGATCAATTATTCTTGTCTTAGTAAGTATCTGTAATCATAACCCCCTTGGAATAGGTAATAATCCTCCCTAGAAAAAAGTGAGACTTCCCTACAGATCCATAAGAAAGGTAAAACGTTATCACATGAATGCATAAAATATATTAATATTGAAATGTGCTAGCTTTAAGGTCAGCTGGGTAGACATCTTCTTTCCTACCGTTAAAAAAAAAATATATATATATATATATATACTATCTGACGTTATTGGGTTGCTGACATCCAATTGATCTGCATTATTCTTAGCTGGCAAGAGCCTATATACCTAAATGCCTCAGATAATAGGTATTACAGTATTAGGTAAAAAGCCTCCATGCAGTCTACAGCAATATCAAAAAGGTAGAAAGTGTAAAATAAGGGAGATTAAGATGACACCAGAAAGCTTTGAATGAGGTGTCATTTTGCATTTAGAGAGACAACCAGGGAAGTTAAGACAGAAGAAAAAAATGCCCCTTTCTCACCAGCTGCCCTTAAAGGTTTACAAATGATCTGTTAACAGAAATGAGTTTCTCTTGGGCTTCAGACACCATTTATTACGCTGGGAGAGAGACAAAAAAAAAAAAAAAGAGAGAGAGAGATGGAAAAGACTGGAAAATTATGCTTATTTGAAGGCAAAATGCTTCCCATCAGCAACATGATGAAAATGTAGCAAAGGTGTCAGCCAGATGTTGACATGTTAATATTTTTCATAGTCTTTCAGTGAGAAAAGAGTACAAAGAACTTTTTGGGTGTTCTTTAGAATATGAATTGAAATGCATTGTTAGGCTAGATGCCTGGCCCAGGAAATCACGATTGTATTTGATGATGAAGAGGAAGAGGAAGTGTGTCCTAAATAGGGGGCTTGAACCTCGATTCCCTGGCTGCCTCCCAGATGTCTTGTGCTACGAATGGGCTCATCTGATCTCTCCTAGTCAATTTCATTCTGGAAAGTAGCCAGTGGGCCTAGTTCATGACCCAGTGATGTCATTATAATTCATTCTCCCTACCACAAAGACTTCGGAACTTTCCAATTTACAATGGGTCTTTTTAATAAAGAAGAATGTCATGCACAGAATTTTTAAGTGTTTCTAATGATTCATCTTTTTTTTTTTTTTTTCTGTTTTAGCCTCAAAATGGCCTATCTTATAAAGGCCAGACTCCCAAAATCATTCAAGGATTTTATATCTTTGTTATGCTTTACAGGCTGAGTGAGAGTAACTGAGGCTCATTATGAGAGCATCTTGTCTTAACAACAATAATAAAAACAACTTTATATCTTACGCATTAATCAGAACCGGGCACCTCGAATGTTATATGATTCAACCGATGCTTCATCTAGAAGGTTCACGTAGTAACTCTAAGTGGCATAAATACCATTTTTAGCGATCTTCTGTGTCTTTTGATCCTGGCTTTACAAGGTAGAGGAGGGGCGGGGGGGCTGAGAGAGACACATGTAAGTCATTTAAGAGCGGGGGCTAAGGCATCATCTGTGTGTCCTCTCAACACCTCTGGTGGGCTGTGTAAGGGAATATTCACTGATGAAGCTCATGCATAAATCGAGCTTAACAGTGGGGAGTTGGGACCCTCTCCCCAAGCCTCACCTCTTTGAACTTGGTTAACCCTCCCTGCTAAAATAAACTTTGCTGCAATGACTTCACTTATCCTTGGCCTGGATCTTTAAAATCCTGGGTAGTACAAGCTGAGAGGATGATCAATGCATTTGTGGCCTGTGCTGTAATTTAACTTGCTCTGTCTGACAGGAGATGTGGAATAGCTAAAGAGAGGCTTTACTTGTAATCTGCTTATCACCTTATCCTGGAGTGTTTGTGAAGAGCAAGGCCTTCCCTGTACTCACTCCCAGTTGAGGGTTAACACTAAGAAAGAGAAATTGCCCTTTGGTGTGTCTGACGGAGCCACTTGATAAAGCCTCCTCTAGACACCTTGGGAACCCCCCACATTTCTAGATGGAATGGACACTGGCTTTCCTGAGCTAGCATCACTTGTCTTCCTTCTATACACTCATTAACAGAAGTCACTTGCTGTAATTATGATGTGCCCAGGAGAGGGGGAGGGAATCCATCTATTTTTTCCACTGCTTTTCTAGCAGATAGATTCTATCTTCACTGCCAGACTATTATTGGCAAGAGACTGTGAGGAAGAAGAAGGAGGTGGCCAGACCAGCAGTGAAGGGTAGAGAAGAGATGCAGGTCACCTGAGTGTTGACTGGCTGTATGGGAAAGGCCAAGGGATGGGAGCAAGGGGTGGAGGGAGCATAGGAGGAAAAGAGAAAAAAGAGAGAGAGATGAAATGTTATGGAACCTGGGCTGGATTGCCCAATGGAAGAACAAAGCAGCACTTGGAGATTTTGGAGGATAGGAGGTTTATTTAATGCCGGCGGGCTCAAAGGAGAGTGATCTCCAAAAGTCTGATCCCCAAGTACAAAGGGGGTAGTTTATACACTTCTACTTCTGCATACTGGGCACTCTTGGCTCGTGTGCAAAGAGGGGCAGGGAGAGGAACCAGGATTGGCACACGCAGGAAGCAGAGCAGAGAGAAGAACCCAGAAGAGCCCCAGGGCAGAGGCTGGGACTCTCTCGCTAGCTCAGTTGGCCATCTTAGGACACAGATTTCCCTTATCATTCCCCCCTTTGATGCCCCTTTAAACACCTAGTTTAGAGGGCATCATTTTCATCCTCTAAGGGGCGATAGTGAGTAAGGAGCAACTGGAGTCTGATTTTAGCAACTTGAATAGTGATAAACCTAGTAAGGGCATTAAGAATACAAGGACCAAATGCTACTATGAAGAGAAGCAATAGGAGGGGGCCAATGATGGGGGTGAACCAAGGGAACCATTGTGAGAGGTTACCCCACCAAGTTGTCCACTGGAGAGTTTCCCTCCAGCGATGTACTTGCTCCTGTAATTGGGTCAGTTTCTTGGACCACTCCTGACTCATTAGCATAGAAACAACATTCCTCCTGTGAGAAGAAGCAGAGCCCCCCTTGCACAGCTGTGAGCAAATCAAGCCCGCACCTGTTTTGGAGGTACCTTTTATATTCCCACAATTATTTTTGCATTGACTAAAAGTGTCAAGAAGTCTGGCTGGACTCTCCACTGAGGCCAGTGGATTGGGTTGGCGCTGCAGGGCCAGGGCCAACTGAGTGAGGGCAGAAAAATCTGCCGTGAGTTGTTGAGTTAACCCCTGGTACTGAACCTAAGACATCCCGAGGCCAGTGGCACCAAGGGCAACACCTGATGTGGCCAGCAGGCTCATGATAAGAGGAATGGCCACAGGGGAGCATCGAGGGGGGCTAGGAGGTCTCCATATGAGTGGGGCATCGCTCCGGGGAAGGACTGAAAGATCGGGTAAGAGACTGACAAGCGTGCATGATTGATCGTGTGGGGTGAAGCAGATGTATACACCTTGATCACAAGCCAGAAAAGTGTTGTTAGGTGCATAGATGCAACTGTGGCCCTTAATGGGAGAGGAAGAGTTTCCATACAGCAGTACTGGAGCCAGAAAGGGATAGTCAAGGTCCTTGGTGCCGAGGTAGGAGGTGACATGGTAGATTGGTTGAGGATGAAACTTAGGTATTGGACGGGACCGGGCTTCATAGAGATCCAGCAGTCAGATGCGAGGGATGGATTCAAGTGGTTAAGCACTTGGTGGGAGGTGTTAATCATACCTAACAGTTGCACTATAGATGCTTGCTGTGTGTGGATGGGGGACCCAGGGATGCGCCAGGACGAGTTATTTTCTGTATGACTCTGGGTGTTGACTGTAAGGGTTGGAGTGAACATGGACTTAATCATAAATTTGGCCATGGCGTTTGTCCCCATAGGGTGATATTGACCCAACAGGAGAATGATTCCTGCAGCCCATGATGTGGCATTTGGTTCTAAGACTGAGAGGGTGAGAGGTCTACAGTGATCATTAGGGCAAGAGAATGGGGTGGCCTTACATGACAAGGAAATCCGAATGTCACTGTGCTGTTTGAAGTGCCACCTGGTGGACTATCATTCCATTCCCGGCCAAGTTGCCACCTATGACTCACATCCCCAGGCTTGCGAGCAGAACTGAGGGCAGGTGTTTGGCTGTTGAGGCGTAGGGCCCCCACAGATGTAGATATCTACCAGCTGGTAACCTGAGTGAGGGCCATGGTAGGAACACCATCTATGAGGTTCCCAGGAGGTGTCAAGAAGCTGGCATCCATCAAAATGGAGATCAACCTCTGGTGTGTGTCCATTCCAGGTGGAAGAAGTCAGTGGGGGCACTGGTGCAGGATTGAGGGGGATAAGCTGGAAAGTCCATATTTCAGTAACGGTGATATGAGAGTTTGCCCCCCTTGCCAGGCTGGGCAAGCTAGAGGCAGTGAGGAGGAACAGCACACCAGGTAGCAGAAGACTGGGACTGACTGAGGCCAGGAAAACCATGATGAAATGCGCTCAGGAGTAGACAGCAGAGGGCCAGTAAAAGTGGGATCTATGACCTTAGGTAGAGGGGGCCATCATGGCTAACCAGTCAGCAGATGAAACCTGTGGACAAGTAAGTGCAGTAATACACCCTAGGGTCACCCAATAAGCAATGACAATAATAAGCCTCTGGGGGAAAGTCCAGTCAGGAGGGGTAACAGCATAGTGTCCACTCCCAAGATGAGGGAAATCATGCCAATGAGAGCCAGGGACCACAATGAGCAGGTGTCCATCAGTTGGTGGCATCTCGTTGAAGGTGAAATTGGAGCAGGTTTGTGAAGTCTGGCTGGACTCTCCACTGGTGCGGCTCCTCGTCTGAATGATGAGCTTTCTTCACTCTGGAGTGGTGGACCCACGGGTTGATACCTGAGACTTTGAGGGCAGTAGGGGCGGTTAGAACAACAGTGTGGGGTCCTGTCCACTGTGGTTTGAGGGGGTCTTTCTGGCCAATCTTTGACCCAAACTGAGTCCCCTGTCTGGAAGGAGTGTACCTGAGACCCTAAGGAGATTGGGGCCCTCTCAATGGTGTACTTTTGTAATTTATTTACGGTGGTCCTAGGGCCTGAAGCTGCTCCTTTATTCCTTTATCTCCAACCTTATGTAAGTTTCCTGGAAGGTTTCCCAAGCTTGGGGGAGGCTGTCCATATATTAATTCGAATGGGGAGAAGCCTTATGTCCCGGGTGTTCAGCGAGCATGCATGAGAGCTAGGGTTGGAGATCCGGCCATGGGAGGCTAGTCCCCTGACAAAACTTTGCTAAGGTTCCCTTGAGGTTGCGATTCATTCGCTCTACTTTCCCTGAACTTTGGGGCCAGTAAGGGGTGTGGAGTCTCCAGGTGATCTTGAGAGATTTGGTCAAGACTTGTACAATGTCTGCCACAAATGCGGGTCCGTTGTCACTATGGATTGTTAATGGCAGGCCGAACCGGGGCATGATCTCCCACAAGAGGACTTTAGCTACTTCCTGGCTTTGCTTCGTCCTGATCGGGAAGACTTAGACCCACCCAGAGTATGTGCATACTATTACTAGGAGATATCTGAACACCCTGCTCGGCTGCACATCTGTGAAGTCTACCTCTAGATCTTCAAACAGGGTTGTTCCCATCCTCTGGACACCTGGCAGGGGCCGTGGTGCAGACCGAGCATTATTTTTAGCACATGTTGTGCATCATTCACTCGTTGCTCGGCATAGTGCTGACAGCTGATTGACGTAGTAGTGCTTCTGGAGAAGGGCCTCTAATGCAGTTTTCCCCAGATGAGTGAGTTGGTAGTGTTCCCTAATTAGATGCTCTCCAGTTGCTGTTGGAACCAAGATGCGCCCGTCTGGCATCATCTACCATCCCTTTTCAGTCAGGGTGGCTCTTTTTCCTTTTTAGTGTAACTGGGTGGAGGGACTTCTTCCAGGGGTGTTAGGGCCATGGTGAGGGAAGGGGCTCTGAACATGTCCTCACTGGCTGCGGTCACAGCTGCCTCATCTGCCAGATGATTTCCCCGCGCTATGGGGTGGTCTCCTTTCTGGTGTCCCTTACAGTGCAGGATTGCTACTTCCTTTGGAAGCCAGACGGCTTAGAGGTGTCTCAGTATCTCCTCCTTGTTCTTGGTAGCTTTTCCTGCAGCAGTTAGGAGGCCCCTTTCCTTGTAGATGGTTCCATGTATATGTACAGTAGCGAGGGCATACCGAGAGCCAGTATAGATGTTGACTCACTTGCCTTCACCGAGGGTGAGTACTCAGACTAAGGCATATAATTCAGCCCATTGAGATGACCATCCAGCTGGTAATGCCTTAGCTTCTAGGACTTCAATGGTTGTGGTTACTGCATAACCCTCTTTCCGGGAACCCTCTTGTAGGTAACTGCTGCCATCACTGAACAGCGTGAGCTCTGGATTCTTTATGGCTTGATCCCGCAGATCTGGACAGCTCACGTACACTTCATCAGTCAACTCGGAGCAGCCATGGTTGGGTTCACCCTCTTCTGTGGGGAGAAAGGTTGCTGGATTTAATGTCCTTAGTGTTTTGAGCGTGAACCATGGGTTTTCACAGAGGAGCCCTTGGTATTGTGCTAGGCGAGAGTTGGAAATGAAGTGGTGTCCCTGTGCATTCACGAGGGACACAACTGCATTAGGGATCTTGATGTTCAGTTCTTGCCCCAGGGTACATTTGTCCACCTCCTTGATGAGTAGGACTGTGGCTGCCAGTGCCCTGAGGAACGGTAGCCATCCTGCTGTCACGGGGTCCAGCTTCTTTGACAGGTAAGCAACTGGCTGTTGCCAGGGTCCAACAGTCTGAGTGAGTACCCCAAGTGCTATTTTTTCCTTTTCATGCACAAAGTGATTGAAGGGTTTTTCTACATCTGGTAGGCCCAGGGCTGGAGCCCACCCTAAGGTGGTCTTTATCTCTGTGAAGGTGGCTTCTGCTTCCTCAGTCCAGGCAGGGGGTTCTCAATCTGGTCCCCCTAAGAGATCATAGAGGCATCTTGCTATTGCTGAGAACGCGGCAGAATCCTGCAGCCCCCAGGAATTCTCATAGACCCCTTTTTGTCTGGGGCTGTGGCAGGGAGATGATGACTTTCTTTCTCTCTAGCCTTCGTTCTCTCTTCCCTTGGGTGAGGAGGAAACCAAAGTATCAGACCTGTTGTTGGCAGATTTGTGCCTTCTTCCATGAGACTCATTATCCTGAGTCTGACAGGAGCTGTAGGAGGACCTTGGTGCCTTCTGTGCAGTCTTCTTGTGTGTCACTGATGAGGAGGAGGTCATCCACATACCGGAGGAGGGTGCATCGTGTGGCCTCTCTTGGGAAGCTGGCGAGGTCCATGGCCAGCACTTCCCCAAAGAGGGTTGGTGAATTTTTAAGCCTCTATGGGAGGCGTATCCAAGTCAGTTGCATCTTATGCTCTGTATCAGGTTCAGACTACTCAAAGGCAAACAGTGGCTGGCTCTGGGGAGCTAAGCAGAGGAAGAATAAGGCGTCCTTCAAATCTAGGCAAGTGAACCATCTGGCCGATCCTGGGATTTGGCCGAGGAGGGTGTATGGATTCGAGATCACTGGGTGCAGAGAGATGGTCACCTTGTTGATGGCACATAAGTCCTGAACTGGACGGCATCCCCCTCCTGGCTTCTTGACTGGCAGGAGTGGGGTATTCCAGGCCAACTGGCACTCAACTACAATACCTGCTTCTTTGAGTTTGGCCAGATGTTCTTGGATGCTGATTTTAGCTTCTTGAGGAAGGGGGTATTGTCTTTGCCTCTGAGGTTGGGCTCCTGGGATCAGTTCAACAGTGATAGGGGTCTGATTTCAGGCTAGTCCAGGTGGGTTGTTTTCAGCCCATACTGAAGGGAAAGTGAGTCTGAACTCCGGGGGGCTGCTTGGTTGGGCCTAGGCACAGAATAGCCTCCATTCTTCTTCCCTTGGGCATGGTAATTGCTAGTACCAGAGACCCCATCTCCTCTTGCCTTGGGTTCAATCGGAGGCTAGTGTGTCCAGTGGGCTCAAAGGTTATCTGAGCCCTAAGCTTGGAGAGTATGTCTCGCCCCAAGAGAGGGATGGGGCAATCAGGCAGATAAAGGAATTCACGTTGGACCTTGTGGCCCCCGAGTTTGCACTGGCGAGCCTGGCAAAAGGGCTGTTGTATTGTCTGTATCCCGGTGGCCCCAAGGGTGGTTGCAGTCCTTTTGATGAAAGGGACCATGGGGAGGTGACAACAGAGTGCTTGGCCCCAGTATTAACCATAGAAGTCACTGGTTGGCCCCCACCTTCATTCTGACCATGGTCTCATGGGGGCCAAGGAGGAAAGAGCCCAGTCTCCCTCAGTCTGAGTCCATTCCCGGAAGGCCTATGAGGTCCTCCTCTCAGGGTTCTTCCTTGTAGTGGCTGGGCTTCTGAGCCCTTTCCTGGTTGGGACATTCGTTTTTCCAATGCCCTTTCTCCTTACAGTAGGTATACTGATCCCTTGCCAAGGGGGTTCTGGGTGTCCCCCCTTTCTACTGAAAGGGTCTCCCTGCCTTTGTGTTGTCCTTTTCTTTCAGGGTAGCAGCAAGGAGGCTGACTTTCTTTTACTTTTTTTTTTTTTTTTTTTTGGCTTCCCGTTTGGCTGCGACCTTCCTGTTCATGTAGACTTTATTGACAATCTCTACTAACTGGGTGATGTTCATCCTGGTGAAACCCTCTAGTTTCTGAAGTTTTTTCAGATGTCTGGGGCGGCCTGAGCCACGAAGGAGGTGTTTACCATCTGTTGGTTTTCCTGTGGCTTGGGGTCAAATGGAGTATATATCCTGTAGGCTTCACAGTCTTTCATAGTAGTCCCTGGGGGACTCCCCTGGTTGTTGAGTTACTGAGCATACCTTAGTCATGTTCATGAGTTTCTTAGCTCCTGCCCAGATTCCCTGGAGGAGAGTCTCCTGGTGCCAGTGGATGTGGGCCTGTCCCTCAGTTGTGGTGAAGTCCCATGCCGGGCGCTCTTAGGGTGCAGCTGTGTTAACCCAGGCACAGGGCCAATGACTCCCGCTGGTGCATGCTCTTCCAGGTACTGCTGTGCACCTTTCATTATTCTCCTCCTTTCCTCTGTGTTAAACAGGGTGTGGAGTAACTGTTGGCAGTCTTCCCAGGTTGGCCAATGAGTCTGGAAGAGGGATTCTATGAGGTCTACCATAGCCTGTGGTTTCTCTGAGTAGGATGGGGTGTTATGTTTCCAGTTGAGGAGGTCGGTGGTGGAGAAGGGCTGATAATACATCCACAACCAGGTTGGACCATCCCATCTTCATTGTGCCTCTCAGGTTCCCACATCTCTCATACCAGCATTTGGAGAGTGCTTGTGCCTGGCCTGGGTCGCAGCCTGGCTACAGGTCCTGGAGAAAGTGGATCTTTTGAATCTGGGGGTGCTGGTGGATCCTCTGGGCCTGGGGGTGCCAGTGAAACTGATGGTGGCAGAGTGTCTGGAGCTGCGGGGCCAGGTGTAGATGGTCTTGGGGGTACGGACAGCGGGGGCAGAGTTGGTTCATTCTTGGGATCTCTGGCTAGGATTTGTGGAGACTGGGGCTTTTGCTGATTTCCTTTCGGTCGCTTGGATGAGGCGACTAAGACCTTGGCCTACCCCTTTCTATTGTAGGTGAATCACACCCAAGAGTCAAGGGTTTGAGCAATTCCTAAGCAGGAGTCAATGTATGGAAACTGGTCAGGGTGTCCTGGTTCTCCTGTTATGACTCTCCATACTCGACGAATCATTGGGACATCCAATGTCCCTTCTGAAGGCCACTCGACATCAAAGGTGGGCCATTCCAGTTCACATACGGTCCTCAACTTGCCGGGGTTCATCCTGACTCCCTAGTCTCCCAAAAACCTCTTCTTGAAATTTTTGATCATGGTCTCTAGAACCAAAGGTTTACTCTGCCCTGACCCCATGGTGATGTATGCGTGTGCGGTAGTGCAGAGATAGACAATTGGGGGGTGCCTCCTGAGGTGAGGAGACCAATCAGATGCCTGTCTGACCGTGTCCCAAGGGAGCTTAGGTGAGGCTTAGCCTTAGTGGTCTCAGCATTGTGACTTATGGTCGGAAACTATTCCGATGCCACCATAGACCGTATGCCATTCACCATAGAATCACAGACGGGCCCACTCAGACTCTGTAGGCTTCTGGGGACCTTAAGGGTGCCCACCCGTGGAGTCACAGAATCAGTCCGCTTGAGCAAGCCAGGTCAGACTGCACATTCACTCACACATTCACTCCAGAAGTTATTACACTCCCTCCATGGGAATCCCTACCTGGGAGACCTTTAAGAGGTCTCTGGGAGGTGATCAGGCTCCCCTTCCACCCCAAGGGGTGGGCCTATCTTGGTCCTGGGGCCCCAGGCCTTACCATAATCCAACGTCGGGACCAGGTGCTCACCTGCTAAATCTCCTCAGGTCCGGCGGGAACAGTGGATCGGGGCCAGCCTGAGGCGACCAGGCAGGGGGAGACTGCTGAAAATTAGGCAGGGCACGCCTTCTCTGTTAGGATCCCTCATTCCATCACCATCCCACCATTGCCCCAAACCAGTGGCAACAATGGGCCAGCACAGTTGGGTTTCCCGGTCAGGGAACCAAATGTTACAGAACCTGGACTGGATTGCCTGATGGAAGAACCAAGTGGCACCTGGAGATCTTGGAGGAGCGGAGGTTTATTTAATGCCGGGGGGCTCAGAGGAGAGTGGTCTCCAAAGGTCTGAGCCCCGAGCACAAAGGGGGCAATTTATACACTTCTACTTCTGCATACTGGGCACTCTTGGCGCCTGCATTAAGTGGGGCAGGGAGAAGGACCCGGATTGGTGTGCGTGGGAAGCAGAGCCGGGAGAAGAACTTGGAAGAGCCCCAGGGCAAGGACTGGGACTCTCCCACTGGCTTGGTCGGTAGGATACAGATTTCCCTTATCAGAAGAAAGGGAGGGAGAGAGGTTTTTGATAAGAAATCATAGTGTGGGGGTGCCTGGGTGGCTCAGTCATTAAGCGTCTGCCTTCAGCTCAGGTCATGATCCCAGGGTCCTTGGATGGAGCCCGCATCGGGCTCCCTGCTCAGCCAGCAGCCCGCTTCTCCCTCTGCCTGCTGTTCCCCCTACTTGTGCTCCCTCTCTCTTTCAATCTCTCATATAAATAAATAAAATCTTAAAAAAAAAGAAAGAAAGAAAGAAAGAAAGAAAGAAAGAAAGAAAGAAAGAAAGAGAGAGAGAGAGAAAGAAATCACAATGTGGAGGAGTCCAGAAAGCTGGCAGCTCAGGATATGATAAAATCAAGGAGGGTTGGGTGCAGAGGCTGCACTTACAGGAGCATCAACCTTTTCAGGAGGCAGTGTTTTGCTTTGTTCTTTTTTTTTTTTTAAGATTTTATTTATTTATTTGGGAGAGAGACTGAGCCTGAGCAGGGGGAAGAGGCAGAGGGAGACAGAGAAGACTCCCAGCTGAGCAGGGAGCCTGGCACAGGGCTCAATCCCAGGATCCTGGAATCATGATCTGAGCTGAAGGCAGATGCTTAACCGACTGAGGCACCCAGGTACCCCAGTTTTTCTGTTTTTATCAAAAGCTGAGCCATAGCAGAGAGCCTGTCAGTCTTAGGTCCTCCAGTGTCAGAGAATTGAGATTCTTCCTGTTGACTTGCAGGTACATAAAATTATTTGAAGTAAGCATTCTATGATTCTGATCAAGGGAAGCTTGTCTTTCCAGGGATAAGATCCTGGATTCAGTGTGCCTTCAAAATGATCATATGTTAGTGGGACTGCTAATTGTATAAGCCTGCAATCACAGCCAGGGGGAAGAGTATTCTCATAGCCATAGGTATGAAGTAAGTAGGAGCGGACACAGGACCAGCTTCACAGAAGGGATACAATAAAGATGAGAGTAATATGGTAATAATAAAAAGCCAATTTCAATGATTCAATTAATAGTAGCTATTGCTGTTTTTTAAAGTCCCTATTATGGGCATGTTTCTTCTGTAAACATGTCTAGATATGCATAGATCTATAAACATGTATGTATGTATGTAAATACGTATGGATCTGTAAATATGTCTAATGCCCACAAAATCTCTCAAGGTAAGTATTATTATTATTCCAATTTTATATCTGAAGATATTTAAGTCTAGAGAGCTTGTAAAACTTACTCAAAGAAGCATGCCCACATATTGATAACATTTGATCATGGTATATTGTTATAAGCATGCAATGGTATCTACGCGATCCATAATATACATGATCAGAGTGAGGAAGAAGGGGAAAGATGTTAATGAAGGAAGACACCGTTGGAAGATTTGTTGGAAATCAGATCAGCGAATAGTTTACATGCTGCTCATAGTAAACATATTGTATCTAATAGGCACTAAGAAGGTAGGGGAGGTTTTCAACAGGGGAGTCATATGATTAGACTTGTATTTGTGAAAGATAATTGATTAGAAGAGAGATGACAATTCAGATAGAGTGTCAATGACAGGTATGGCAATAGGCCAAGCAAACCATAATATGGATCAAATAACCCCTAGAAACAAACATGGCAACTCATCTGACCCCAACCCTGACAGCTACCAGTCCGAGTACTATCCCCATTTTATGGCAAAGAGGGTTTAAATAATCTTTCCACAGCAGCAACATTAGTCATGGCAGGGCTGGGACTGAAACCCAGGTTTCAAGAACCTGTTCTTGTATTGACCACACCATATTTTTGAGAATGATAATAAGAGGAGATGGAAAGTAAAACTATGGGCCAGGTTCTAAAATCTTTAGTGAATTAGAGCAAAATGAAGAAATGTGTAAATAAAGGAGAAAAGGGTGGAGAGTCCATGCAGGAGATTTTACAGGAGCATGGGAGAATTGTGGTCAAAGTGATATGAGACATCAAGGATAGTGACCACAATTCTGACCATGAAGAATTTGGAAATCGGTAATAATCATTCTCTTCTTCTGGGGGCTGCAGAGGGAGCAGTGTCCTACAGGTCCAGCCTCTTTCTACAAAGGTGGATTTAGTTGGACTGATGTGTACTATGGGCATTTGTTTTTTTTCCCAAGTTCTCCCTTGGAGTCTAATGTGAACCCTCAGTTGAGAACCATTGATTAAAGTCAAGGAAGGGAGAACATTTATGCCAAGTAGAAGATAAGCAAAATTTTACTGCTCAGAGAGTGAGAACTCTAGTAGGATAAGTGGAACTGATTGAAAGAGAAGGAAAAGCAGCCATTCATGTTATTAATGCCATTGTACGTGGATCTTTGAGGAACTTCCCTTTCTATTGCTTGATTTTTTGTTTATTCTATGGCAATGGTTTGGTCTGATTGCATTATTCTTTTACTGTAAACATCTGAAGTATTTTTGATAAGAGAAGTGGGATGTGAATACTAAAAAATAATAATGATAATAAGATGTAGGGATGTGTGACTATTGGCTTGCTAATACTTTGAAGCTACAATTCATTAACTGCTGCCAGGAGGGTGAGTTTTTAACTATTCATGCAGTGGGGTGATGGCTTGTGTTGAATCATCTATAACGCTATATGCCAACACCTCCTCCACTCTTTCCCCTCTCAGATACTTATTGTCCCATATAACAGCAACAACAACAAGCCTGTGACCTCATTTAAACCAAGATTTATAATCAACAGAGAGAGAGGAAGGAAGGAAGGCAGGAAGGAGGGAAGGAAAGTAGTGGGGGAGGGAGGAAGGAAAGAAGGAGGGAGGAAGGGAGAGAGGAAGGGAGGGGAGGAGGAAGGAAGGAGGAAGAGAGAGACAAAGGGAGGGAAGGAGGAAGGGACAGAGGAAAGAAAGAAAATAATCAGAAGAAGGAATCAAACAACTCTTTACACAACAAGAACAAATGGAATGAATTTGACGGCAAGCATAAGACATGGAAGACACGGAGGTAATGGCTGGAGGACAGGTTCATGACTAGTTACTGAGTTAATAGGAAGAAAAAAGAGATGTGATCAAACTGTCCCTTGAACCATGGCACTTGTAGACATAGTCACAGAATGTTGCAGTTTCACCTGTGGTTTGTGCCCAGTTAATGCTCCTAAAGAAGCAGGTGGAGTTAATTAGAACCCTTTAAAAAAAAAGGGTTATTAAGTAATAGTTTAATGTTTTATTATTCAATGTCAGTTCTAACACTTCATTTTGATTATATCTGAGAAATAAATTATAGTGTAAGAATAAGGAAACCATAGTATCTTGGAAACAGCCACTTAACTCCGGGTACTTGAGTTTGTCAGCCAAATCTAAAGTCCACATCTGGGTCCAAACCCTCAATTGCATAAGGACAGTATGATTTGACTTATAAGTGACATATGTGTCAGCTGTACAATATGACCCCATAAGTAAGCGAAGTGGACATGGCTGTGGTATAGATGACCCAGAGCAGGGAGGAGCATCATCTGGCTGACCTGGGGGCTGGGCCATCCCACCTATACGAGAGGGTTCTGTTCAGAACTTTAAGAGGGGCACTGATGAGCTTAAGTACAGAGAAGAGAACCATCATTTTTTTTTTATTGGCTAGAAGACAACTTACAGCTATGTAATAATAATCTTCAAAAAGTTGGCTGTACTTTGCATGCCATCCTAGAAAGTCTTGTTAAAACAATTTTGAGAAGAGTGATTGTCAGATGACTATAAGGAAGAACATTCTAATAACTAGAATTTTCCAGAGCTAGAATGGACCTCTCCAGGGGATAGTAAGTTCACCTTAGCAAGAGGGATTCATCTCAATCCTAGGCAATCACTTGTTGGATCTGTTGACAAAAGACATTTGGGTATCAGGTGGGGAGAAAAAGTAGTAGTAGTAATAATAACAATAGTAATAGTAATACTGGGTTATAGTTATTGAGTACTTACTATATGCCAAACACTGCTTTATATGTAACCTCATATGTATCCCAATGACAATCTTTTGTAAGATTAATGATACCCTCACTATCATACAGATAAGAAAAATGAAGCCCAGAAAAATGCTTCTAAATGGCATAGCCTGAATTCAGCTCCACACCTTAAGCAGCCACCCTCTCCTGCCTCTTAAGGCAGTGGCAGTAAGGGATCTTCAAGGTCAGTTTAAACTCTAATGATCACTGATTTTGGAAGTTACACTTCAGGGGTTTAGATTAGTGGTTTGGAGTCAAACCAGGGTTCAAATCTGGATTCTTTCCTCTTATTAATGTGTAACCTTGGGTGATGTACTTAAACCCTTTGAAGCTCATTTTCTTCATCTGTGAAATACAGATTATAATATTTAATTCACAGGAGTGTGAGGATGAAATAAGGTGATGTATACAGCTGTTCAGACAGTGCCTGGTATTAGTTATTACCTTAACAAAAATAGTGGCAATTACTAAAATAATACACAATAATAAATGATATGTTCTAAGACAAAAGATATTGGTAGAATGATGTCTTGCACTACATGTGATACTCTTAGGTTTTAGTAGCATAATATTAAAAGAAAAAGAGTACTGATTATTAGACCAGGTTTGAATCCTTTAGGAGAATAATGATTTGATCTCCTCCCTGAACCTTTTATACAATAGGATACCATGTTTGTTTCCAGTTAATTTAGCCAGTATTTAGCCCTGATTTGGTAAGGTGCTAGAGATTCAATTATAAATAAGATATTCCTCATGTCCTTATGTAATATCACACAGTATAATGGGGGGAAGACATATATGAAAGATATTACTTTTGTTTATTTTCAGTGTGGTGAGTGAATTTCTTGGGTTTGATGTTTTGTTTTCTTTCAAGATTTTATTCAAATTCAAGTTACTTCACATATAGTATAGTATTAGTTTCAGGAGTAGAATTTAGTGATTCATCAGTTGCATGTAACACCCAGTGCTCATTACATCAAGTGCCCTCCTTAATGCCCATCACCTAATTGCTCACCCACTCCCCTCCAGCAATCCTCAGGTTGTTCCCTATATTTAAGTCTCTTATGGCTTGGGTTTGATTTTTAAAAGCCTAATTAAAGTTTTTTAACCTTCCTTTGAAGTACACCCAATATTTAACCAAGAAATTTGGCTTCTTTAAGTTCTTTGTCAGTCTCACTTCTTCTGTGCTTTTTGACCTTAAAGAACTGAAGACGAAGATGTGGGAGAAATAAAATAGTAAAGTAAAACCTTCTCTACAGGGGACCAAAAGATCCTGGGAAACTCAGGAGTATAAGGAAATGAACAAAAAGTAGGATCTGGTCAATCTTTGAAATAAAAGGGAACTATGAAGTTAATCCATCTTCAGGTGATTGATTTCAAAATTTTAATCATGACATGGAAAGTGATCCCCAAAAGTCTGGATTATAAGCCTGGACTGTCAAAAAGTTGCTAGGATACAAATTGTAGTCCATTACCTTTACCCAATGGTCCATTCAAACCATTTTTTCTATTCTGCCTACTCTGTTGTGCTAAATAATTTTTATATAGCACTTTTAGATGATTTTTTTAATCTAGAAAATACTCTCTACTCAAACTATATATTTTCCAAGTAATACCTATATAAGTATATATTTCATAAATGTAAATTACATTCTAGTTTATGGCCATCATTCATGAACATCTATTCTCATAATCAATATTTGTATAATACTTCTGAACCTGCAGAAGAATCATTACAAGTATGATGGGTATTAAAAGGAAGATCTTCTGAAAAATAGAGATTTGCTTTCAGAGAAAGACATGTTGAACTGTGTTTTGAATTAAAAAAGAAAATATTTCCTTCACTGAGAATTTCTTTGGTGTGTTTTATATAATGATTAAGTCCCCTGAATTGAATTCAATTATTTCCCCATAATAATATGTTTTTGCTTATCATAATCTGTAAATTCTTAAGGCCTATATTAAACACTATACCCAACACAGAATAAAATAAATGGTCAGCACATAAGGTTATCAATACATTTGAGTATGTTTATGTTTGGCAGAGCAAGACATCCTGACTCTGTTTATAGATACTCATGTTTATGTTATAATAATGTACACACAGTAAGTACATGTGTATTTGGAGAGTGCTTCATTACATCTTCTATTGTACCAAAGAAGATTTATTATGTGGAAAAGCAACCTCATATCTCTTATTTCCTACCATTTCAAACAAAAGAATTGTCACCATTATGTTCACTGATATCTTCAAACAAACTCATGGTTATTCTGCTGGCTTGTGAGCATCAATAAATTGAATAAAATAAAATGACAACAATAAACAAACAAAAAAAACATGGTCTCTACATTGGAGGAAACTGGACTTTTCTTGGACAGGGGCTGTTAATGTGCACATAGTGTGTACGTTAAAGAAAAGCTAAGCATGCAAAGCAGTCTATGTAAATACCTATGTCTATATACAAAGCAGTGATAAATTTGGTAAATAAGACCCTGTTGGAAAAGGAAGAAGGCTTTCTGAGTTGGACATGTATATGTATTTTTGGAAAAGAGTTTCATGGAGGAAAATCTTAAACTAAGGTCTAGAGGACTGGTAGACCTCAGATTGTGGAAGGATGGGGTGAAGGAGAAATCTATTTCATATATTAAGAAGGGAAGAAAAAAAGAAAGGAGAAAGGAAGAAAGGAAGGAAGGAAGGAAGGAAGGAAGGAAGGAAGGAAGGAAGGAAGGAAGGAAGAAGAAAGAAATTCTAGAGACTTCCATTTTTGTGTGTATGGTATATAGAAAGAAATGAAACATTTTAGCTCCCAAGAAAATAATAAGAAATCATCAGCAAAGCAATAATAAAAATAATTTAAAAACAAAACAAAACATACTTTTCTTTAATATCATCAAAAAGCTGTGGACACAAAGAAAAGCACACACACACGAACAAAAAACAAATGAACAACGACAAAAAAATCCCTACACTCTAGAAAGACAAATCTTTTTTAAGTAAGTGAAAAACATAGGACACATTCAAACCCGGGGTCAATTGCAGAATATGGGGGCAGGGGGCTTAGGAGCAAACCTGTGAGAAAGTTCAGCCTTTGCTTTGCAAAGAGGAAATAAATGAGGCTTTTTGATGCCATTTCAGACTGCATCTGGAGGAGCCCCAAATGCAGAGTATCCTCTCAATCAAGCTGCTTACAAGGAAATGTAGATGATTGAGCAGAGGCTGGGAGTGGAGGCAGAAAGATTTCACAGACTCCCAGTTGTCAGGATCTCAGTGTCCTGCCATCTCCCTGGGGTTCCAGCATCATGCAGCCTCACAGTCTTCTTATTGTTATTTTTGAGTTTGAATTAGCTTTATATCATTTCTGTGTTATTTCATTACACACAGAAATGATATAAACCTAATTCAAGATTGATTGTGACAAGTTAAGAAGGCAAACTTGGCTCAGGTCATGATCTTGGGGTTGTGAGATCAAGTCCCACATCTGGCTCTGCACTGGCATTGGATACTCCTTGAGATTCTCTCTCTCCCTCGTCCTCAGCCCCTCCCCCCACCACTCGTGTGCACTTTTTCTCTCTCTTTCTCTCTCTCTCTAAAAAAAAAAGAAGAAGCCAATAGAAGAGATAGAATGGAATATTGAAAATTTCTATATTAATCCAAAAAGAAGACAGGAAATGTGAAACAAGGAAACAACCACCAAATAGAGAGAACAAGGAGGAAACCAGAAGCAGAAGGTGAAACTTAAACTCAGACATATAGATAAGCACATTAAATGTATATGGGTGGAACAAATTACATGTAAAACATTAGACATTTCCGAATGGATAGAAAATAAGACCTATGGATATGCTCTTTATAAGAGCATGTTTTAAATATAAACTCGCAGTTAAGTTGAAAGTACAAGAATGGGGAAAAATATGCCCTGGGAACAACAAGTAAGAGAAAGCTTGCATAGCTGTATTAATATCCAACAGACTAGAACTGAAAATAAGGAATATTATTGCCAGAAATAAATTGGGCCACTTCATCATGAAAAAAGGATCAATTCATCACAAAGTTAAAACAATTCTAAATGTATATTCATCTAATCACAGAGTTTCAAAATAAATTAAGCAAAAATTGATAGACCTAAAGGGAGAATTAGATAAATCCAGTCATATTTGAAGATTTCTTTTTCTTTTCTTTTCTTGTCTTTTCTTTTTTCTTTTCTTTTCTTTTCTTTTCTTTTCTTTTTCTTCCTTCCTTCCTCCCTTCCTTCCTTCCTTCCTTCCTTCCTTCCTTCCTTCCTTCCTTCCTTCCCTCCTTCCTTCCTTCCTCTCTCTCTTTCTCTGTCCTTCCTTCCTTCTTTCCTTCCTTCCTTTCCTCCCTATCAGGAATTAATAGAACAACTAAAGAAAAAATTATTATAAACATAGAAGATTTGAATAACCACTATCAAAAACTTGACCTAATGGACATAGATCATTATACAACTGTAAACACATATTCTTTTCAGTTTTACAAGAAACAGTTCAAGATACACCACATTTCAATAGATTTAAAAAGTTGAAATCTTATAAACTAGTTCCTCTGACATCAGTGAAATTACATTAGAACCTAGAAACAATAAAATAGATAGGAAAGCCTAAAACATACCAAGTTAAACAACAGACTTCTAAATAACACAGGGTCAAATAAAATATCACAAGGGAAATTAGAAATTTTTCTAACTGAATGATAATGAAAGTACAACATATCAAAATGTGTGGAATACAGCTAAAACTGCTCTTAGGGGAAATTTATATATTTAGATACTTAAAAGGGAAAAGACTAAAGGTTAAAAAGCAGTCTATAATCTAAATTTCCACTTTAAGAAACTAGTAAAAGAAGAATAAAGTAAATCCTAAGAAAGTAGAAATAAAAAGATCAAAGCAAAAATCAAGGACATAAAAAATAGACAAGCAATAAAGAAAATCATCAGAATGATAAATAGCGTTAAAAAAGTGAATACAATTGATAAACAGAAAAAAAGAAAGGCAGTACAAGTCACCAATATTGAGAAGGAAAAGAGGAGCATCATTATCAATTCTATAGAAGTTAAAAGGATAATGATCAGATTTTCTGAACAACCTTTTTCCAATAAGTTCAACAGCCTAGACAGAATTGACACAATGACCGTCTAACTGCTATGACATCACATGGTCTTTTCTTGTCACGTTGGTGTCTCTTAATAGGGCACTAATACTATCAGATCAGGGGCCCATCCTTATGACCTTATTTAACCTTAAATAACTATTAAGAGGCACCATTTCCAAACAGCCACAATGAGAGATAGGACTTCAACATACAAATTTGGGGGGGGGGGGACACAAACATTCAGTCTATAGAACTCTGTAACTTGAAATGTTAAATATAAAATTTAAAAGTTTCTTATCACCCCCCCAAAAAAACCAAAGAAATAGACAAAAAGAATCTCTGGAATTAATACCAATGTCACACAATATGTTTCATAAAATTGGAAGGAGGGAAGATATACTAATTTGGTTTATGAGTTCAGCATAAGATTGACTCCAAAATATTAAGAAATAGAATACATCAGTATATAAAATCGACAATATATATAATGCCTAAACATGTTTTGTCCCAAGAAGGCAAAGTTAGTTCAACATTCAAAAGTTAATTTAAATTCACCACATTATTAGCATAATGGAGAAAAATCACATGATTATCTCAATAAATGTAGAAAAAAATTATTTGATAAAACTCATCAGTCATTCATGATAAAAACTCAGAGAAAATTAGGAATATTCTCAATCTAATTAAGATATTTACAGAAAAATTCATTTAATTGTGATACATTCAATATTTTCATCTAAGATCAGAACGTTAGTAAGGAAGTCCATTCTATAACTTTCATTTCATTTTTCTTAAAAGTTGAGCCAGTGTAATAAAAGGAAGAAATGGCACAAATATTTGAAAGGAAAATGGAAAGTTGTCATTATTTATAGGAAACAAAATTATTGCAAAGAAAATCCTAAGGAATCTACCAAGAAAACTCTAAAACTTAGAATTAATGAAAGAGGGAATGTAGCAATATTGCAGAATTCCAGGTCAATATATAAAAATTAATGGCATTTCTATTAAATATTAATATTTTACAAATAATAAGAAAGTAAAATCCTAAGATGTTGCTATGTACAAAAAAGTCAGAATAAACCAAATCATTTACAAATAGATTTGACAAAAGATGTACACTGAAAACTAATAAATTTAAAGATAGATCAATTAAGATAACTAAATAAAGAGGACACAAAATTTTTAATAAGACAAATTTCTCTCAAAGTATAACAAACAGTGAATCATGGAACACTACATCAAAAACTATGATGTACTGTATGGTGACTAACGTAACATAATAAAAAAAAAAAAGTATAAATTCAGTTCAATATGAATCAAAGTCCCAGCAGGCTGTTTTTAACATAAATTATCAATCTGATTCTAAAATGAATATTAAAATGAAAAGCTGAAACTATTTTGAAAATAAAGAAAAATATTATCAAATTTTCTTACTTGATTTTAAGAATTATTATGAAGCTATAATAAAAATCATGACAACATAGGTTGGTAGAACAAAATAGAGTCTAGAAATAGAGCCACACATATACAACCCTCTAATTTTCAACCAAGGTGCTAATATAATTCAAGGTGTAAAAGGATAATAGTTAAATTTAGTGTTTTTAAGTTGTTGAATGTTTGGGAAAATATTTTAAAACTCAAAATTCCTATTATTGGTAATTTCAGGTAAAAGTTTTAATTACTGTCAAATGGGAATACCTTTTGAGGAGAAAACTTTCTCAAGTCTTTTCACGTATGACCTACAAGATTTCAGGGCATTTCAGTTGTTCTTGAGGAGTAAAATACTCTGACATCACTCATTAACTAGTTTGACTCCTTCTAGTGAAGTACTGTTTTTTTTTTTTTTTTTTATTATTATGTTATGTTAATCACCATACATTACATCATTAGTTTTTCATGTAGTGTTCCATGATTCATTGTTTGCATATAACACCCAGTGCTCCATTCAGTACGTGCCCTCTTTAATACCCATCACCAGGCTAATCCATCCCCCCACACCCCCCAGAACCCTGTTTGTTTCTCAGAGTCCATAGTCTCTCATGGTTCATCTCCCCCTCCGATTTCCCCCCCTTCATTTTTCCCTTCCTGCTATCTTCTTCTCCTTCTCCTTCTTCTTCTTCTGCTTCTGCTTCTGTTTCTTCTTCTTCTTTTTTAACATATGGTGTATTATTTGTTTCAGAGGTACAGGTCTGTGATTCAACAGTCTTACACAATTCACAGGACTCACCATAGCACATACCCTCCCCAATGTCTATCACCCAGCCACCCCATCCCTCCTGCCCCCTACCACTCCAGCAACCCTCAGTTTGTTTCCTGAGATTAAGAATTCCTCATGCTAGTGAGGTCATATGATACATGTCTTTCTCTGATTGTTTGTAGCTTTCTCAATGTAAATGTTTTACGTCAAATCACCTCATATTGATTTTTCTCCCAATGTATTGATGTGATTCACCACTTTTGATTATTTGTAAGAGCATATTGGAAGCCTTTCCTACAGCAGGATTGCTAACAATAAATTAACTACACATAGAAGTGACAGTAAATCATGTATATAAATTCTCATAGATCCAGACTGATTTGATTCCAAACGTATCCCCTAAGGAAGTCCCCCAAATAAAGGGCAACTCCAGTGATTTACCTAACACAAGGGAAAATGTGAACAAGTCAAAGTCAAAGAGGAAAGAGAAGTCATAGTCAATTACATCTAAAATATCTTTTTCAGGGGCTCCTGGGTGGTTCAGTTGGTTGGGCAACCGACTCTTGATTTTGTCTCAGGTCATGATCTCAAGGTCGTGAGGTCCAGCCCTGTGTGGGCTCTGTGCTCAGCAGGGAGTCTGCTGGAGATTTTCTCTCTCTCTCCCTCTCCCTCTGCCCCTCCACTCCCACATTCTCTTTCTTTCTCTAAAAACAAATAAATAAATCTTTAAAATATCTTTTGCAAACAGTACAAAACCAAATGACCCAGGGCTGGGTTCCCTCCCTAGACCTTTGAAGGCTCAAGCAAGTGAAAGGCCCGGAGGCTAATGCTTCTGGACCTTCCCCATAAATCTGCCTCTGATTTTGCCTGTATCTATGTTTCCATCGACATCGCCATCTATAGACATACTAAAATGAAATAACATATCTATATTTTCATCCATATTTATGTTCCATAAATCCTCTCCTAGCCAGCACAATGCCCTATGCCTAAAATAGTTTCTTACTTATGGTAAGCACAAGATATGAGCTTTTAGAATTAGTTGAATTGGACTAAATTTAATTGACAGAGTGTAAAAAATTTAATTGGATCAGTTCTTATTCTTTTTATGCCTTATGGCAAAATGAGAAGAATGCAGGCTTTGGAATTGCTTACTAGCTTTTTTTTTTTTTTTTTTTAATTTAGGAAAAATTATTTTACCTCTTTTAGATTCTGTTTTTTAACCTGCAAAGTGGGAAAAATAATATTATCCCAGAGATTGCTAACTGTCTCCCAATATTCCTTCTTGCCTTCTTCCTCAGTAAGACAATAAGACAAGTCCTGGTTTTAGCTGGCACATGGCTGCCCAGAATAAAAACTACCATTCCCAGACTCTTTTGCAGTTAACTTCAGATGAATAAGATATAAATATCATGTAACTACTTCCCAGAAACTTTCTGGGAAAAAGAGCTGAGGCAGGTCCTTGTTTTTCGCCTTTGTTCCTCTTCTTGACACTCAGAACGCACATGAGAAGCTAGAGCTCTAGCCGCCATCTTGGATCATGAGGGAGAGGACCACACCCTCAGGGGATTAGAAAAATGCGGTGAAAGGCTAGTCATCTGGTGGGACGTTGAGGGACAGAGTTATAATGTCAATCCCGAGCTGCTAACCTCAACATAGTTTTGTTTCAAAGAATTACCACCTTGTCTTATCTAAATCGCTATTATTTTGAGCTTCTGTGGCTTGCACTGAGTTTGATACAAACAAGTGCCTTGCATGGTTTGTGAAGACTGGATAGGCAAGGTGCGTAGTACAGTGTCCAGCAGAGAACTGATGTCTAATATTAGCAGCTGCTCAGCATTTTCTTATCTGGGTATTTTTGCTTGCCCAATGAGATGGTCCTCACAAGTATTATTTATATTCCTAATTCTAGCTAGTAAATATCTTCTTTCCTTAATTATCTAAAAATAAGTCTTCTTAATGATATCTATGCCTTAAAGTCCCTAGTCTGATCTATTTTATCAACTGTTAGGAGGAGAACATTCCAGGATGGGATTATTATTTTGCTACTGTGTAGACTTTTCAGAATGTACTGGGGTATAATTTTGCCCAGCATATAATTTTCATCCTCTTTGCTATTTTTTCATCTTGCTGTTGTCAGCTATAACTTAGAAAACAGCTTTAAATAGATATCTGGAGGAAAAAAAAAAAGCACTGCATTTTTTTTTTTTTTTAATTTCCAGCACCAGCATCTGTGTACAGTTTTCAAAATGACCAAATTTTATCCTTATAACCAAGATCGCGGAAGCTGGGTTGGAGAGGGCCTATGCCTGAATCCCCATGAAACAGAAATAGATGAAAAATATGGCATTATTTTTTTCCCCCAAGATGTGAATTGAATTCTTCTTTAATGGAGGAGATTATACACATGTTCAGTCCTACTTTCACAGATCTCCATTTTTCATGAAAGTTTTCTTCCGTTACCATGCAGTGGATTATTTCTTTCCTTTTGGCTACCTTGCGTGGCTTCATTATCCTGCTGAGTTCTTTGGATCATGACTTATGGCTCTTTTCCACCACAGAAAGTTAAAAAAAAAATGCAAAATGCAAATAGAGTCTAAGGCAGAAGAGTGATTTTGGAAAAGCAGGGGAATGTTACAGAGCAGAGTTAGCACCTTCCTCAATTATAGTCCCGCCACTCCCCTCCTATGGAGCCCCGAGAGGTGTACTTGTTAGAGAACACACAACATCACATCGGCTCAGGAAGGGCCCCCAAAATTAATCTCGCCTGGTACATTAGGAAACACTTCGCTGACATTTGCTGTCCCTGTCAGCCCTAATAAAGAGATTTTTACCTGTATTTGCCTATTCAACACTTCAGCCCCTCAGCCAATTTTGGAAATTATTTCTGATTTATGGCTCTCTCTCAGGCGGGTGTCACCCTGCCTGTCAATTATGCCTCAAAGCAAATGCTAAGTGAATGTTGGCTGGTAAAATTAATAAGGGAAACCTTTACTCAAAAACCTAGAAAAGAAGCTTGTAAAGGGGATCATTCAACCAGGCAGTAACTCAGTGGCTGCCTGTGATATTTATAAGCGAGACAGAGGTGCATGGAGAATTTGGTCACACATAGAAGGGAGAAGTGTGGTGTTTCTCCCTTGGTATTTGAAGCTTAGCCCCTCTGGAGATCACAAAGACCATCATGTTGGAAGTTTGGTGGTTCAGGCCCCTCCGATGCTTTAGGGCCTGGGTCATGCCCACGCTTTGCAAAAGGAAAATGGGTTTTCTCCAGTTTGTTCTGTTCTTCTTATTATTATTTTAAGGATTACTAATGTAAAAACATATCCCCTGGTTTATATAGTTTTCAGATATTTGACACTAGAAAAATTACCACTATTAAGGACACTCATGAGTGAATGAGGCAAGTCCACTGAAATGCTGACATGCCTTATTTCTGCCCACATTTACGACAGCTAAGACCACTGGCCTCCTCTCTCTCTACATTCCAATCTCCTGGCCCCTCAGATACTCCAAGTTGTCTAGCTCAGGGCTTTTGCCCATTCTGCTGTTCCCTGCGGTGATGGCTTCTCTCCATGTTTCTTCTCCTACAGAGAACTTGAGCTCATCTTCAGGCCCTAGCTCTGGGAGCACCCGCTCAGAGAACCTGTCTTGGCAGCCTATGGGAGTTTTCATTTTTATGTCTTATCCCATCTTTTCGTTTTGCTTCATGGCACGTATTAGTTAGTAATTATGGATTTATTTGTGATATTATTGGCTCCATACTTGTTGTTCTCCATAAACTTTAAACAACAAGAAGAGAGCAAACCTTGTAGCTTTTGTTCAGTACTGTTCAAATCCCCAGAACATAGCCCAGTCCTGGCTCATCGCAGACTCAGCAGATACCATTAAATACATGGCTGATGAGTAAAGGATGACTTTTTAAATCTTAGGCTGGATCTGTACGTCATTTTATCATGTAGAATCTGAAAGTAGGTACTACCATACTCTTGTTTTGCTTTTCTGCATAAACAATATGTCTATAAAATACATTCTAATGTTATTGCCTAAAATAATTCTTGCCATCTAAAAATGCTGTTGTCAGTAGGCTGATTATCACATACATCTCTAGCACTTCTTCTTCTGCTTCCTAGTAAGGTTAGTTGTTAACTGTCTGATCTGTCAATGAAAGCATAATGTCCTCAAGGTTAGAGAACCACATCAGCCTCCCACATGGTTCCTCCCTGAGTGTGTTTGTCCAGAGGTGTTCAATATTTTCTAAAGCCCAGCATCATTTTTCTTCTGCAGAGCTGAATTGCAGTGTTTTTGGTTGCTCATTTGATAAAGCATAAATTAAGCAGGCACAAGGTTCTAAGCATTTAGCATGATCATGGAATACTAGAGATGAAAAGTACTCTGCATACCCTTGGGGAGCTCCCAATGAGCAGCATTAGAACACTTCCCAGTACTTTACTGATTTTTTTTTATTTCTCATTTTTTTAATTTCACATGTGTTTTTATGGCTAAAGTATAGATATCACTGTAAAAAAAGATCTCAGGATATCATAGGAATCTAGAGTAGGCTCCCATCCTTCACCCAATCTATGAATAGCTTCAATAACACCATGATCTCACTGATTTTTCACCTAGTCCACAGTCCCACTGTCTCCTAAACTTGGAGATGACCTTATAGTGACAGACTTCCATGGCCAGGAATGCTTATCATCTAGGAAGCTTTGAGGAAATACCTAAGGGATGACTGAATTAGTGATTGGAACACATCACTGAATTACCAAGATTTGCTCCAGGCTGAATCTGAAGAATTTTAGAGGTTCATGGTTTCAGTCCTTCCTCTAAAAGAAAGAAAACTTCTCATTAATGTTTATTTCCAGAATGTTACTTAATGCCCTTTGTTTGACTCCTACAGAACATTTTTCGGCACTGTTCAGTGTCAGCTTTAGAATACATCTCTTTAGCATTTTTAATGGGAAGGTTCTGGTAACTTTCCTCCCTTTGACGAGGAAAGTGGAAGATGGCGTTCTATTTGAAGCTGTGACACCTGCCACTTCCTAACTAGAGAAGGCACTTTGCCTGTGCCATCTTAATTTCCTTATCTTTAAAATCATGGGTGATTATGAAAAGCAAATGAGTTTTTAAAAAGTATAAAGTACTATAGCAATATAAGGCGTTATTACTATTAATACGACAGATGAATGGATAAAGACGATGTGGTATATATATACAATGGAATATTATGCAGCCATCAAAAGGAAATAAATCTTGCCATTTGCAATGATGTGGTTGGAATTAGAGGGTATTATGCTGAGCGAAATAAGTCAAACAGAGAAAGACATGTATCATATGACCTCACTAGTATAAGGAATTCTTAATCTCAGGAAACAAACTGAGGGTTGCTGGAGTGGTGGGGGGTGGGAGGGTTGGGGTGGTTGGGTGATAGACACTGAGGAGGGTATGTGCTATGGTGAGCGCTGTGAATTGTGTAAGACTGTTGAATCACAGATCTGTACCTCTGAAACAAATAATACATTATATGTTAAAAAAAAAAAAAGAAGAAGATAGCAGGAGGAGAAGAATGAAGGGGGGAAATCGGAGGGGGAGACAAACCATGACAGACGATGCACTCTGAAAAGCAAACTGAGGGTTCTAGAGAGGAGGGGTGTGGGAGGATGGGTTAGTCTGGTGATGGGTATTAAAGAGGGCACGTACTGCATGGAGCACTGGGTGTTATATGCAAACAATGAATCATGGAACACTACATGAAAAACTAATGATGTAATGTATGGTGATTAACATAACATAATAATAAAAAAAATTTTAAATAAAGAAAGAAAGAAAGAAAAGAAAAGAAAAAGAGTTATGGGCAAGTTCTAACATATTCTTTACAGGACAAGATTTTTTACAATACCCCCTGTAACAATAAGACCAGGAGCTACTGAGCACATACTATGGACTGAATGTTTTATGTCATGATCTCATTTAATACATACAGGTACCCAATGACATGGGCGCTGCCATTATTCTGGCTTTGGACACAAAGGAAATTAGGACCGGGACACCTGTGTGGCTCAGTTGGTTAAGCGTCTGCCTTTGGCTCAGGTCATGATCCCAGAGTCCTGGGATCAAGCCCCATGTCAGGCTTCTGGCTCAGTGGAGCCCGCTTGTCCCTCTCCCTCTGTCTGCTGCTCCTCCGCTTGTGCTCTCTCTCTGTCAAATAAATAAAAATAAATAAAATCTTAAAAAAAAAGTTTAGTGATTTCATGTATTATATTCTTCACTCTAAGCAGGACGCACAGTGCTCTCCATGACTTTAATCCTTTGTCTCTCTGCATCCCCTACAATGGAGAAAATTACTGCTCTTTAGCCAGGCCAGGATGAAATTAAGACAATGATATTCCTGTAGATTAATGAGACATGAGTTCTGAAAGGTAACCTAGAGGTCATTTTATTCCAACTCCTCATAGTAGAATTGAGAACTTTGCACTCTAATGCTGTTCCATCTATATGAACAGTTAGGGAGCTTCTATTTGTTGATGACTACTACTATTCAGCACCTTGGTATTTCTAAAAATGTCTGAAACAATATAAAATGTTATATTTCTTTTTCCCACAAAGTCAAATTATTGTAATTATAATCTCTCATAGTTAATATACCGATCTGTAATGCATGTGAACATCTACAGAAGGACTCCCAAATGTGATTTTTATTGGTTCTAATCAAAAAGATTTATTTTATTCTTTTTCATACAATGGATTTTTACTCATTCATAAAAAAGAACGAAATCCTGCCATTTGCAATGACATGGATGGAGCTAGAGAGTGTTATTCTAAGTGAAATAAGTCAGTCAGAGAAAGACAAATACCATATGATTTCACTCATATGTGGAATTAAAGAAACAGAACAAATGAACATGGGGGTGAGGGAAAGAGAGGAAAACAAAGAACCAGGCTCTTAACTCTAGAGAACAAACTCATAGTTATAGGAGGGGATGTGGAGGGGGCATGGGTTAATTAGATGATCGAAGAGGGCACTAGTTGTGATGAGCATCAGGTGATGTACGGAGGTATTGAATCACTAAATTCTACACCTGAAACTAATATCACACTGAATATTAAATAACTGGAATTTAAAAACTTGGAAAGAAAAAAATCAAAAAGACTTATGATCCAACTTGTGAGTGCTATTATATGACTCTACATCTCGCCCCCAAAGACCAAGAACTCTTTTGTTGACTTTTGCATTAGAAAAAGTCATGAGATATGGTGGTGGACAATTCTGGAATAAAATCCAGATTCCACCGTTTTGTATTATGTGACTCTGAGAGACAATCACATCCGACACTGCCACATTTTTGGAGTCAGATACCTGGGTTCAGTCTTGTTCTGCTGCTTTCTATCTCTGTGACCACTCAAGTTACTCAACATCTCTAAGGTCTAACCTCTTCATTGGATGAAGGAAACAATCATGATGCCTTCTTATAAAGTTAACTGAGCTGTATAACTACTAGTCAGGATTCTTGATTTCAAATAGCAGAAATTTACCTTGGTTAACTCAAGCAGAAAGGAATTTACTGAAAAGATATAGGTCTCTCACAAATTTGAGGGGCAGCCTCAAGCTCAGAAAGGAATAAAAGGAGCAAAAGCATCCTCAAGTTATTGCCATGGGAGGCTCCCTGAGGATACCACTTCCGGTGCCATCTTCAGGAGAATCTACCAGCTCTGCCTGTGAACTGTGAATGCTTCACTCAGCCACCACTTCCCTTGGTAATATCTGAGGGATTCGGCCTGCCCATGTCTTAAGATTTCCGGCGATTCCATTTAGAAGTTTCTTTTTGGAGGAGCTTCTGTCCTATGGCCCATGCCAGGTGACAAGGACCGATAGCCATCAGTCTTGAGTCTCACACTTCAATAGCACTGGTATTCTCATCCTTCTGTTTGAAAGATAAAGAAACAGACACAGAGGGTGCCTGGGTGGCTCAGACATTAAGCGTCTGCCTTTGGCTCAGGTCATGATCCCAGAGTCCTGGGATCGAGCCCCGCATCGGGCTCCCTGCTCAGCGGGAAGCCTGCTTCTCCCTCTCCCACTCCCCCTGCTTGCGTTCCCTCTCTCGCTATCTCTCTCTCTGTCAAATAAATAAATAAAATCTTTAAAAAAAAAAAAAGAAAGAAACAGACACAGAGAGATGTAGTAACTTAGTTAGCTATCAAATGACAGAGCAGCCCATCAAAGATTTAAATGCATGCTTAAGAACTCCAATACCTTATTTTTTCACTGCGCTGTGCCCCCAAAGTTGGGATATATTTCCTACATTTCCTGTTCTACCTGCCTTAGGACTTAGCACTGGGCTAAGTATACTCATTCAGTGTAAGCATAATTAAATTGGAACCATTTACCTTTCTCCCAGAGTCATCCTCTAACCCCAAATTGATCCAGATTTATATAGTTTGCCTGTAGCAGATGCATTTCTGAAGGGAAAAGGTTGGGGTATAAATGTATAGAAATAGACAAAGATGTATAGATAGCTATCTGATTTGTATGGATAACAACAGGAAGTTGGCATGAACAAGAACAGTAAGAGAGGCCCTTTTGTACTTAAAATCCACTTCTGAAGCCCTGTATCACAACCTTCTCATACTAGGTCAATGAGGTTCTAAAGACAGGTTTCAAACATTGGGACAGGTTTCTCTGCCTAAACATGAATGCTAATCTCTTCCCTCTCTAGCAAAAAAATTTTGTCCCAAGCCCCTGTGGGTCGACAGATCTGCCTCTGGAATCCATCTCTGCCATGGCTGCACCTTCTAATTTCAGAGCAATTAAGACTGAGTGTGAAAACCATGCAATCAACAAGCAAAAGTTTTTGAATGTCAATGAGTAATAGAATGCCCTAGTTTTGTATATTCCTGGAATCTCAGGTTTATTTTACTTTAGGAACCTTATTTTTCTACAAAATCCAAAGCTCTGGGAATACATACCTAAGCAGAACAACTTCCCAGCTTCCTGGTACTACAAGACTTCAAAATCTCAACAGTTATGTGGATCTCAGATTCTGAGGAAAATGAAAAAGGGAGGATAAAATCCCAAATTTATATAAAGTTTCAGATTAGACATCTCCTCTAATTATCATATTAAACACTAACACAAAAACCTTAAAATATCTTGCCTTGTTGTTAAGTTTTGATTCATGTAAGTTCCTTTATTTTTTTAATTTTTAAAAGATTTTATTTATTTATTTGAGAGAGAAAGAGCAGGAACAGGGGGAGGGGCAGAGGGAGAGGGAGAAGAAGACTCCCTGCTGGGCAGAGAGCCAGACTTGGAGCTCCATCGCAGGACTCTGGGATCATGACCTGAGCTGAAGGCAGATGTTCAAGTGACTGAGCCACCCAGGTGCCCCTATGTAAGTTCCTTTTTTTTTTTTTTTTTAAGATTTTATTTATTTGACAGAGAGAGATACAGCGAGAGGAGGAACACAAGCGGGGGGAGCGGGAGAGGGAGAGCAGGCTTCCCGCAGAGCAAGGAGCCCGATGCGGGGCTCGATCCCAGGACCCTGGGACTATGACCTGAGCCGAAGGCAGACGCTTAACGACTGAGCCACCCAGGCGCCCTGTAAGTTCCTTTAAAAATATAATTTCCCTGCTCACCAAACAGCTCTGGACAAAATATTATTTTCACTATTTATTTGAGAGGAAACTGGAAATCAGAAAAACTCAGTAGTCACCCCAATTCTAGTACTTATTATGTGTCTTGGCCTGGGTTTGAAACTTTTCTCTAATGCTAAATTCCATGCACATGCGTGCACACACATACATGCACACCCATGCACACTTGAAACAAGAACAGGGCCATTTAGGATTTAAAGATCTTATCTCTCCTTACAAATTATTGGTAGGGTTGGGGCGCCTGGGTGGCTCAGTCAGTTAAGCATCTGCCTTCAGCTCGGGTCTTGATCAGGGGCCTGGGATCAAGCCCATCATTGGCTCCCTGCTCAGTGGAGACCCTGCTTCTCCACCCCCGCTCATGCTCTCTCTCTTGCTCGTGTTCACTCTCATTACTCACTCTCATTACTCACTCTCACTCTCTATATCGCAAATAAATGTATGAAATCTTTAAAAATATTATTGGTAGGGGAGAATCAAAAAGAATGGAAAAAGGAAAAGGTAACAGAACAGATATTAATAGCAAATTCATAAGAGGTTAGGGGAAGAAGAGGAATTTGGGGGGAAACAATATTCCATTGAATTGCACATGTGAAGTGTATCACTCAGGGATGATGTTTTCTCAACATGAACATTTTTAACTATTTCTACATGCTCCATGTTGCTTGTCAGCAGAGATATGAAAGGGATAAATATAACCCCGGAGGTTTCACAGCTTTGCCCTTTGAAGAAATCAGCAATCTTTCTCGAGTTATCAAAACCCAGCATTTCTTATAGAGATGGATGCAGCATCCTTTGGGAATTACTCAAGTGGAGGTAGCACATGCTGGAATAAATTGGGGGCTTTTAAAAATTGAAAGTCTGATTTCATGTGGTTCCAAAGCTGCTAACACAGAATCTTCCTTTCTCTTCCCCCTTATTCATCAGAATACCTTCACCAGCACATCCACCTTCAGCCACTTAGTGTATTCTGCCCTTAGATTGGCAGGCTGCTCTCATTGGATTTGTTCTCCATGGGAAAGGATGGTTTCTAAACCCTCTTGTTGTGACTTCTACCCATTCAAAGTAGACGTGATGTCCATGCTAGATGGATGCTTTTCCTACTGATCAGACTTCCAGTTTGGGATGTGTGCTGGCCTGTCTAACTCACTGAAGGTAATACCAGTTGACCTCCCACTTACATTATGTTCTCTACTCATAGACCAGTCATACCTCTGGTGTTCAGGAATTGATGGAACCCCAGGCTGGTGGCTGTGGTTCTGTTGACATTGATGTCAGTACCTCCCTACCTTTTGCCCTTCCTCCAAACAAAGGAAAGAAAGAGTAGAAGTAAGGGAAACCAGTGCTTTGGTTGAAGATACCTATTCTTCAAGCCAAGGTTATTCCTACTTTACAGATGTTGTAGTCACTTGCTCTTGCTGTACTCAGAACATTTTTCCCTAATCCTTTGGCACCTCAGTCCTTCTTATCTCTCTCTTTTTTTTTTTTAATTTTTATTTTTTTTATTCTTATGTTAATCCCCATACATTACATCATTAGTTTTAGATGAAGTGTTCCATGATTCATTGTTTGTGCATAACACCCAGTGCTCCATGCAGAACGAGCCCTCTTTAATACCCATCACCAGGCTAACCCATCCTCCCACCCACCTCCTCTCTAGAACCCTCAGTTTGTTTTTCAGAGTCCATCGTCTCTCATGGTTCATCTACCCCTCCAATTTCCCCCGCTTCATTCTTCCCCTCCTGCTACCTTCTTCTCCTTCTCCTTCTCCTTCTCCTTCTCCTTCTCCTTCTTCTTCTTCTTCTTCTTTTTGTTCTTAACATATATTGCATTATTTGTTTCAGAGGTACAGATCTGAGATTCAACAGTCTTGCACAATTCACAGCGCTTACCAGAACACATAACCTCCCCAGTGTCCATCACCAAGTCACCCCATCCCTCCCACCACACCCCCAACTCCAGCAACCCTCAGTTTGTTTCCTGCAATTAAGAATTCCTCATATCAGTGAGATCATATGATACATGTCTTTCTCTGTTTGACTTACTTCACTTAACATAATACTCTCCAGTTCCATCCACGTCGTTGCAAATGGAAAGATCTCATTCCTTTTGATGGCTGCATAATATTCAATTGTATATATACCATATCTTCTTTATCCATTCATCTGTCGATGGACATCTTGGCTCTTTCCACAGTTTGGCTATTGTGGACATTGCTGCTATAAACATAGGGGTGCACGTACCCTTTCGGATCCTTACTTTTGTATCTTTGGGGTAAATACCCAGTAGTGCAATTGCTGGATCATATGGTAGCTCCATTTTCAACTTTTTGAAGAACCTCCATACTGTTTTCCAGAGTGGCTGCACCAGCTTGCATTCCCACCAACAGTGTAGCAGGGTTCCCCTTTCTCCGCATCCCCGCCAACATCTGTCATTTCCTGACTTGTTAATTTTAGCCATTCTGACGGGTGTGAGGTGGTATCTCATTGAGGTTTTGATTTGGATTTCCCTGATGCCGAGCGATATTGAGCACTTTTTCATGTGTCTGTTGGCCATTTGGATGTCTTCTCTGGAAAAATGTCTGTTCATCTCTTCTGCCCATTTCTTGATTGGATTCTTTGTTCTTTGGGTGTTCAGTTTGATGAGTTCTTTATAGATTTTGGATACTAGTCCTTTATCTGATATGTCATTTGCAAATATCTTCTCCCATTCTGTCGGTTGTCATTTGGTTTTGTTGACTGTTTCCTTTGCTTTGCAAAAGCTTTTTATCTTGATGAAGTCCCAATAGTTCATTTTTGGCCTTGCTTCCCTTGTCTTTGGCGATGTTTCTAGGGAGAAGTTGCTTTGGCTGAGGTCAAAGAGGTTGCTGCCTGTGTTCCCCCTTAGGATTTGGACGGACTCCTGTCTCACATTGAGATCTTTCAATCATTTGGAGTCTATTTTTGTGTGTGGTGTAAGGAAATGGTCCAGATTCATTCTTCTGCATGTGGCTATCCAATTTTCCCACCATTTGTTGAAGAGACTTTTTTCCATTGGACATTCTTTCCTGCTTTGTCAAAGATGAGTTGACCATAGAGTTGAGGGTCCATTTCTGGGCTTTCTATTCTGTTCCATTTCTCTATGGGTCTGTTTTTGTGCCAGTACCATGCTGTCTTGATGATGACAGCTTTGTAATAGAGCTGGAAGTCTGGAATTCTGATGCCGCCAGCTTTGCTTTTCTTTTTCAACATTCCTCTGGCTATGCGGGGTCTTTTCTGGTTCCATACAAATTTTAGGATGATTTGTTCCATTTCTTTGAAAAAAGGGGATGGTATTTTGATGGGGATTGCACTGAATGTGTAGATTGCTCTAGGTAGCATTGACATCTTCACAATATTTGTTCTTCCAATCCATGAGCATGGAACGTTTTTCCATTTCTTTGTGTCTTCCTCAATTTCTTTCATGAGTATTTTATAGTTTTCTGAGTACAGATCCTTTGCCTCTTTGGTTAGATTTATTCCTAGGTATCTTATGGTTTTGGGTGCAATTATAAATGGGATCGACACCTTAATTTCTCTTTCTTCTGTCTTGTTGTTGGTGTATAGGAATGCCACTGACTTCTGTGCATTCATTTTATATCCTGCCACTTTACTGAATTCCTGTATGAGTTCTAGCAGTTTTGGGGTAGAGTCTTTTGGGTTTTCCACATAAAGTATCATATCATCTGCAAAGAGTGAGAGTTTGACTTCTTCTTTGCCGATTTGGATGCCTTTGATTTCTTTTTGTTGTCGGACTGCTGTGGCTAGGACTTCCAATACTATGTTGAATAGCAGTGGTGATAGTGGACATCCCTGCCGCGTTCCTGACCTTAGGGGGAAAGCTCTCAGTTTTTCCCCATTGAGAATAATATTCGCTGTAGGTTTTTCATAGATGGCTTTTATGATATTGAGGTATGTACCCTCTATCCCTATACTCTGAAGAGTTTTGATCCAGAAAGGATGCTGTACTTTGTCAAAAGCTTTTTCTGCATCTATTGAGAGGATCATATGATTCTTGTTCTTTCTTTTGTTAATGTATTGTATCACGTTGGTTGTTTTGCAGATGTTGATCCAACCTTGCAGCCCAGGGATTAATCCCACTTGGTCGTGGTGAGTAATCCTTTTAATGTACTGTTGGATCCTATTGGCTAGTATTTTGGTGAGAATTTTTGCATCCTTGTTCATCAGGGATATGGGTCTGTATTTTCCTTTTTGATGGGGTCTTTGTCTGGTTTTGGGATCAAGGTAATGCTGGACTCATAAAATGAGTTTGGAAGTTTTCCTTCCATTTCTATTTTTTGGAACAGTTTCAGAAGAATAGGTATTAATTCTTCTTGGAATGTTTGGTAGAATTCCCCTGGGAAGCCATCTGGCCCTGGGCTTTTGTTTTTTGGGAGATTTTTGATGACTGCTTCAATTTCCTTAGTGGTTATAGGTCTCTTCAGGTTTTCTATTTCTTCCTGGTTCAGTTTTGGTAGTTGATACATCTCTAGGAATGCATCCATTTCTTCCAGGTTATCTAATTTGCTGGCATAGAGTTGCTCATAATATGTTCTTATAATTGTTTGTATTTCTTTGGTGTTGGTTGTGATCTCTCCTCTTTCATTCATGATTTTGTTGATTTGGGTCCTTTCTCTTCTCTTTTTGATAAGTCTGGCCAGGGGTTTATCAATCTTGTTAATTCTTTCAGAGAACCAGCTCCTAGTTTCGTTGATCTGTTCTACTGTTCTTTTAGTTTCTATTTCATTGATTTCTGCTCTGATCTTTATGATTTCTCTTCTCCTGCTGGGTTTACGCTTTATTTGCTGTTCTTTCTCCAGCTCCTTTAGGTGGAGGGTTAGGTTGTGTACTTGAGACCTTTCTTGTTTCTTGAGAAAGGCTTGTATTGCTATATACTTTCCTCTTAGGACTGCCTTTGCTGCATCCCAAAGATTTTGAATAGTTGTGTTTTCATTTTCATTGGTTTCCATGAGTTTTTTAAATTCTTCTTTAATTTCCTGGTTGACCCATTCATTCTTCAGTAGGATGCTCTTTAGCCTCCATGTATTTGAGTTCTTTCCGACTTTCCTCTTGTGATTGAGTTCTAGTTTCAAAGCATTGTGGTCTGAAAATAGGCAGGGAATGATCCCAATCTTTTGGTACCAGTTGAGACCTGATTTATGACCTAGGATGTGATCTATTCTGGAGAATGTTCCATGGGCACTAGAGAAGAATGTGTATTCCATTGCTTTTGGGTGGAATGTTCTGAATATGTCTGTGAAGTCCATTTGGTCCAGTGTGTCATTTAAAGTCTTTATTTCCTTGTTGATCTTTTGCTTAGACGATCTGTCCATTTCAGTGAGGGGGGTGTTAAAGTCCCCCACTATTATTGTATTTTTGTCCATGTGTTTCTTTGCTTTTGTTATTAATTGCCTTATATAATTGGCTGCTCCCATGTTAGGGGCATAGATATTTACAATTGTTAGATCTTCTTGTTGGATAGATCCTTTAAGTAGGATATAATGTCCTTCCTCATCTCTTATTACACTCTTTGGTTTAAAATCTAATTTGTCTGATATAAGGATTGCCACCCCAGCTTTCTTTTGGTGTCCATGAGCATGGTAAATGGTTTTCCACCCCCTCACTTTCAATCTGGGGGTGTCTTTGGTTCTAAAATGAGTCTCTTGCAGACAGCATATCGATGGGTCTTGTTTTTTAATCCAGTCTGATAGCCTGTGTCTTTTGATTGGGGCATTGAGCCCTTTTACATTCAGGGTAACTATTGAAAGATAGGAATTTAGTGCCATTGTATTGACTGTAAGGTGACTGTTACCGTATATTGTCTGTGTTCCTTTCTGGTCTATGTTGCTTTTAGGCTCTCTTTGCTTAGAGGACCCCTTTCAAGATTTCCTGTAGGGCTGGTTTTGTGTTTGCAAATTCCTTTAGTTTTTGTTTGTCCTGGAAGCTTTTTATCTCTCCTTCAATTTTCAATGACAGCCTAGCTGGATAGAGTATTCTTGGCTGCATATTTTTCTCAGTTAGTGCTCTGAATATATCCTGCCAGTCCTTTCTGGCCTGTCAGGTCTCTGTGGATAGGTCTGTTGCCAATCTAATGTTTCTACCCTTGTAGGTTACAGATCTCTTCTCCTGAGCTGCTTTCAGAATTTTTTCTTTGTCTATGAGACTCGTAGGTTTTACTATTAGATGTCGGGGTGTTGACCTATTTTTATTGATTTTGAGAGGGGTTCTCTGTGCTTCCTGGATTGTCATGCCTGTTTCCTTCCCCAAATTAGGGAAGTTCTCTGCTATAATTTGCTCCATTATACCTTCTGCCCCTCTCTCTCTTTCTTCTTCTTCTGGGATCCCAATTATTCTAATGTTGTTTCGTCTTATGGTATCGCTTATCTCTCGAATTCTGCCCTCGTGATCCAGTAGTTGTTTATCTCTCTTTTTCTCAGCTTCTTTATTTTCCATCATTTGGTCTTCTATATTACTGATTCTCTCTTCTGCCTCATTTATTCTAGCAGTTAGCGCCCCCATTTTTGATTGCACCTCATTAATAGCCTTTTTGATTTCTACTTGGTTGGATTTTAGTTCTTTTACTTCTCCAGAAAGGGTTTCTCTAATAACTTCCATATTTTTTTCAAGCCCAGCTAGTATCTTTAAAGTGATGATTCTGAACTCTAGATCTGACATCATCCTAATGTCCGTATTGAGTAGGTCCCTGGCAGTCAGTACTGCCTCTTGTTCTTTTTGTTGAGGTGATTTTTTCCGTCTTGTCATTTTGTGCAGAGCAGAATAGATTAATGAGAGAACAAAATGCTAGCAGAGTAACAACATCCCCAGAAAATATACTCTAAACAAATCAGAAAAGACCTGAAGCAGAAAGGGAAAGAGAGAAAAAAGAGAAAGAAAAAAAAGAAAAAGAAAAAGATAAAGATAAAAACAAAGACAAACAAAACAAAACAACAACAACAACAACAAAAAACAGAATGTGATCAAATATGATCAGGCTGTTATATAGATTAGTGCCACACACTAGATTTGGGGTGTATTTTGGTCTTTTAGAAGAAAGTGCCTCCCAAAATTTTAAAGAAAGAAAAACTTATATATGTACAAAAATAAGAGTTGATATGATGAAGGGATGGAATATGACTGTAAAGATGGAAATTATAAAAAAATTTATAAAAGGAATTGATAAGAAGTTGTTTGAAAAAAGAAAGAAGAGGATTTAAAAAAAGAAAAAAAGAAAAAAAAAGGGAGAGAATGTTATCAGGCTGGGGTATAGAAAACACCATATAGTAGAGATTTAGGGTATATTTTAATCTGTTAGAAGAAACTATCCCAAAATTTTAAAGAGAGAACAACTTATATATATATGCCATAAATATGGGTAAGTATTATGAAGGGATAGAATATGACTCTAAAATGAAAAATAAAAATGTTTTTTTTTTATTTTTATTATTTATTTATTTATTTGAGAGAGAGAGAATGAGAGAGAGAGAGCACATGAGAGGGGGGAGGGTCAGAGGGACAAGCAGACTCCCTGCTGAGCAGGGAGCCCGATGCAGGACTCGATCCAGGGACTCCAGGATCATGACCTGAGCCGAAGGCAGTCGCTTAACCAACTGAGCCACCCAGGTGCCCGAAAAATAAAAATGTTTTTTTAAAAAAAGGGATTGATAAGATGTTGGTTGAAAAAGGGAAAAAGAAAAATTCAAAAAAAAAAGATAAAAAGACAGTTAAAAAAAATTAACTTTGAAAGACTAAAGAATCATGGTAAAAAAGCCATGAATTCTATGTGCAGTAGTCCCCTAGCGCTGGAATTCTGCCGTTGTCATTGATCGGTCAACTTGGTCTTGGCTGGCTGTTCTCGCTGATCTTCTGGGGAGGGGCCTGTTGCCGTGGTTTCCAAATGTCTCTGCCGGAGGCGGAATTGCCCCGCCCTTGCCCCCTCCCGGCTAAGTCATCTGCTCGGGTTTGCTCTCCGGGGCTTTTGTTCCCTGCGAGCTTTCCGTGCAGCTTTGGAGGCGGAGCGTGAAAATGGCGGCTTCCCAATCTCCGGCCCGGAGGAGCCGAGAACTTGGGCCCACTCCTCAGTGAGCCCCCAGAGAAAAGCCATCAGTCACTCACGTCTCCCCGGTCTCCGGCCGCACTCCGTGCTCGCCCGGCCTGTGACCGCGCGTTTCTATCTCTGGCACCCGACCCCGGGTGGAGTCTCCAAACCCAGCAGATCCCTGCGGTGCACTCCCGCGCGGCTCCTCCAGGGGGAGGAAGGGGAGTCTCCCCGGATCTGCCGCTTGTGGGGTCCCTGCTGGAGGAGCAGGGGCCCGACTGTGCCGCGGATCACGGTCAATGGCAACCCCGAGCTGAGAGCCCGCGCCTGGGCTCCGCCTCTGCAGCCGGCTTCCCTGCTCCGTTACCTGGGAGCTCTGCCACACTCAGGCACCCCAGTCTTTCTGTGACCCCGAGGGTCCTGAGACCACACTGTCCCGGAGGGTTCCACCCCCCGCTTAGCCACCAGGGTGACGTCCCTCGGCGGAGCAGACTTTTAAAGTTCCGATTTTGTGCTCCGCGGCTCTATCACTTGCCAGAAGCGGCCGACGGAGGCCCCTCCCCCGCCGTCTATCCTCCCGAATATCGCCTCGGATTCACTTCTCCGCACGTCCTACCTTCCAGAAAGTGGTCGCTTTTCTGATGAGAGAGTTGTTGCTCTTCTTTTCTTCGATCTCCTGTTGGGTTTGTAGGTGTTCAGAATGGTTTGATCCCTATCCAGCTGAATTCCTGAGAGGAGACGAAATCCAGGTCTCCTACTCCTCCGCCATCTTGCTCTGCAACTCAGTCCTTCTTATCTCTTGGGTCACAAGTCAAATGAGACTTCCTTAGAAGGACCCTCCTGAATCATCCAATTCAAAGTAGCCTTTGCCTCTCCAGATCCACTTACCAACATCACCCTGTTTTATGTTCTTCAGGGCACATAACACAATTGAGAATCCTATTGTGTCATTTGCTTCTTGTCTATCTCACTACAAAGTAAGCTTCCTGAGAAGAGAAACTATATCTTTTTTTTCAACACTGAAATATATTCAATTTGTTGAATAAATAATGCTGGATTCTTCTAAATAGTTTTTGTGGTCTTTCTTATTTTTATTTCTACTTTCTCATACATATACACAAAACCATGACTATTAAGTAATTACAGAATATATGGTACTGTGACTTAGAGTCACAATTTTATATGGCTGGTGTCATGTTGTTTTAAAATTCCATGATATTAAAATGATGATGTAAAGTATCACCTCAGCACCCATTTCCCAACACAAAGCTGTGGGTCAGTTTGCTTTATAATATGTCCTTATGGAATTAGATCACTTCTTTCTCTGTTTATCAGCATGAAGATTTTATTAATTCCTTACTTCCCTCTAAGAGGCAAACTCTGATATAAGAGGGATTGTGTTAACTTTCACTCCCCACTGTGTCCATATCTAGCTTGGTTCCTGGAATAAGGAATCTCTCTATATACCTCAACACATAAAACTGAAGGATAGGTAAAAACCCTAATGTTTAACCTGTGCTCCATTTTCAGTTGGGTTTTCATTTTTGACTCGAGCCCCTGTCTCAGTATTCTAGAACCACACTCATTCCTAAGCAGGCATTGGCTTTCTAGCCTTACCCTTGAAGAAGTCTTGTTGCCTCGGTGGATCCCCAGGATTGGCAGCCCAAGCTCCATGCATGTCTCCTTGTTTCCAGGAGCTCAGCTTCCAGACCCTGGGGATGACAAGCTTCACTCAGTTCCTTGGGAATCCACGTGTTGCGTATTGTTGGGTCTCCCTAAAGCAGATAGTTAGCATACCTATTAAGAACAAGTCTACTGCTCACTGCCATGCTCTATTGCATCAGCTACCCCCTTGAAGAAATGGGTCATTATGACAGCAAGTATGAACAGTCCTCCTTCTAAGAAAAGACAATCTGGGGCCCCTGCCTTATTCCAGTCATAATGTTATTCTTAGCTTGACATAGGGAGAAGAAATTCTCATTGAAAATATTTAGTTACAAATTAAGAGATATGATTTCCTGACATTGATAAATATCCAATAAATATGAGTTGTGATAAGCAAATAAAATAGTTGAAAATTCATGGGCAATATTATCTAAACTTTTCTTATTGAGACCCCATCAGTAAACATTTTTTTCAAACATTACCAACAACATGTGTTTATTTGTATTTAATAGACACATATATTAATGTGTACAAGCATATATACAGCATTTACCTAAATATATACATTTTGAAAGGGAGAGATGAAAATAAGTAGAAAAAAATCATTTTGTCCAGCAAAATGTCATCTTACACACTCCTTGTGCAGGCCCAGAGATGCACCAGCCACCCCCCATAGCTCTTTTCTCAGAGGGATGTTCACACAGGAACATGGGAGAGTTCAAGATACATTTCTTCTGCTGCTTCTTGAAGTCACTATTCACCCTTGGATCACACTGCAGTTCCTGATCTGGTTACCTCTCCATGGTGCAGGATTACTCAGGCATTCAGAGAAACTGACAAATTCTGTGAAGACCTATTTTTAAGAGGGTAAAATGAGGTTAAATTTTGTGGTTGTTTCCATTTGATACATTGAGGAACCCAAACAAAACCTAGCTGAGAGAGACAATTTTCTTGATCTGTAATATAGTTATCAGAAAAGTTGCAGGAAATCAAGGGAGTGATCTGGACTGTGTGTGTATGTGTATACTTGTCTGTATATACAATATAAATATATATAAAACATGGCTGCCCTGTCATGAGTAAGCAAGACATGTTTCATTGGCAGCATGTGCTCAATAAAACCTTTGTGCACATGCCAAAATCCAGTCTGCTAGTGATGTTCATTGATTGTGTCATCCAACATTATTAGCTGAGTGTATAGTTAACCTAGTGCAAGAATTTTATTACCACCATATATTTGGTACTTATATATCAGACAGTTTTTTACATTCAACCCCTATAAGCTTTTTGAACAGAGAAATTAAATTTTTTAACAGTATGTTTATAGTTAACTGGAATTATCATAACTCTCTAAATTCAATGTGGGGGAATAGCCCATTGGCTTTATTTTTAGTTAGTTGTGGCAATTGGTTGGTATTTCTTTCATTCTTTTTTTTTTAATTTCCCGGAAAGGAAAAATGAACACAGATCAGCAGGCTTCCCAATCTATCACTCCAGTTCAAAATGTGTCATTTTTCTCCTTGGCCAAAAAGCCTCCCAGCTGTCCACTCCTGTCCTAAGCCCAAACAAATCTCAAATAGTTTTGTTCAGTGATAGGAAGACATTCCTAGTCTGACATTCTGGTATTGGTGTTCTGCTAAATGCTCAAGATGGCATGAAATAGCCAGGAGAAATGAAAATGTCCCAGCGACAACACAAGGGAATATTCTATTATCTGGGGTACCAATTGCAAAGGAATAAAATACTAGATCCACAGAATGTGTGCTTTGTCAGCCTGCATGTCTTTGCAATTGCCCTCGGTGGTACAATCACAAGGGCAGGATTTCATTTCCCCCTAAACACTGTGCATATAATAATGGCTTCAACATTTCACAGCATGAGTCTAAGATGCTGAAAGACCAGTAAGTTATTATTGATAATTCAAGAGAGATGAGATTTAGTAAGTGCAACTTTCGAGGATTTTGAGTTTGAATATGGCTCAAAGGAGGCTACAGTTTTGACTATAGTCTTCCTTTCTCTACCATCCTACCACCATCCCATAAGGCTGCAAAATTGGACCAGGAATATTTGCGTACATCGGTCAATCATAAAATTATTATCTTCCCAGGTATTCCAGGATGAAGTTAAATAAATGTGTTTGGCTTTCCATCCTCAAAGATGTACACAAAATTATGGGAAAGAGTGGCAGTCTCCATGAGTGAAATTAGCAGTGTTGGAACTTTATTTTGTCTAAGAAACAAAAGAAAACAAGAAAGAAAGAAAAAGAAAGAAAGAAAGAAAGAGAAAGTAGCATCATCAAATAAGCTTAGAACGTAGCCAGAGCAACCAATTATAAACTTAGTGAAAATGTATCCTTCATTTCAAAATCACTTAAACATATAGAAGGGTGCCTGGATGGCTCAATCGTTAAGCATCTGCCTTGGGCTCAGGTCATGGTCCCAGAGTGCTGAGTTCAAGCCCTGCATCGTGCTCCCTGCTCTGTGGGGAGCCTGCTTCTCCCTCTCCCACTCCCCCTGCTTGTGTTCCCTCTCTTGCTGTGTCTCTCTCTGTCAAATAAATAAATAAAATATTTAAAAATAAATAAATAAATAAAAATAAACATGTAGAAACATTGAACATCAAAGTTGCTGAAACAAATTTTTTTTTTTAAGATTTTATTTATTTATTTGAGAGAGAGAGACTGAGAGAGAGAGCACATGAGAGGGGGGAGGGTTGGGAGGGTCAGAGGGAGAAGCAGACTCCCTGCCGAGCAGGGAGCCCCATGCGGGACTCGATCCAGGGACTCCAGCATCATGACCTGAGCCGAAGGCAGTCGCTTAACCAACTGAGCCACCCAGGCGCCCAGAAATGAATATTTTTATCTATGTGTTTCTATGTATTTATTCACAGAACAACATAATAATATATATAATATTACATGATCATTGTAGGATGATGTGATAATATTAGCATTGTAAAAGTGCAAGAAAAACTTCTAAATATAATGACAGTAATATGTTGTCATTGTAAAAATGTATAATAATAGAAAATTGAAAGGAAGACAATAAATTATCCTTTATTTCAGTACCTGACAATAACCGCCATTAATAGCTTTTGTTTGTACAGAATATGAAGTTTTGGATCCTAATATTTTTTCATTATCACAATATAAGCCTTTGAATATGCTTCATTGTAATTGGTACATAAAGTAGCTTTATATAAATACACCATAATTTATTTAATCCAATGACTTATAGTCCAATATGCTTGTTATTTGATTTCATAAATTATATAACAGGAAAATTTTTAAAATAACATCTTCTCTTCTATCTATATTTTAGATTCTCCTTAGGATAGACACCTAGAAATGTAATTAGTTGGCCAAAGGATATGGAAATTTTTAAGGCTCTTGATTAATAATGCTGTTTCTTTAAACAAAAACAAAGTAATTTCAGGTGTAAGAATAATTACTAAAGGGGGAGAGATTATACAAAATGTTCAAAATGTTTGAATCAATGACCCTACTCTCCAGAGCTTCGGCTAATGAGGAAGGAAAAATAGGAGGTTTTAACCAACTGAGCTACCAGGCGCCCCGAAAAATAGGAGGTTTTAAATGAAAGAAGGAAGGAAGGGGGAAGTATTTGAATTTCTGAAACATTTACGTTAATCAACTCACCTTACAATGAATTGCTCTGTTTTTAATGTACAACATATATGCCTACTAGTTAAAATAGCCAATCAAGCAGCATAGTCAAAATGATTTGTCTTCATGTTACTCAATCACTCATTTTTAGTGAAAATACCTTGGGCCAATTCTAATCACTAAATCAGTGTTCTTGACCTTTTAATGATTAAGAATATGAGAATTTAGGGATGCCTGGGTGGTTCAGTCAGTTAAGTGTGCAACACTTGATTTTGGCTCAGGTCATGATCTCAGGGTTATGAGATTGAGCTCCATGGTCAGTGGGGAGTCTGCTTGATTTTCTCTCTCTCCCTCTCCCTCTAACTCCTCCCTGTATGAACCCTCTCACTGTCTCTCTAAAATAAATAAATGGGAAGAGATCAGAGAGGGAGACAAACCATAAGAGGCTCTGGACCCTGGGAACCAAACCAAGGGTTGCAGGGGGGAGGGGGATGGGGGGTGGGTAACCGGGCGATGGGTATTGAGGAGGGCATGTGTGGTGATGAGCACTGGGTGTTATACACAACTAATGAATCATTGAACACTACATCAAAAACTAATGAGGTACTATATGCTGGCTAATTGAACATACTAATAAAATATTTTTAAAAATTTAACTTCAAAATAAATAAATAAATCTTTTATTTATTTATTTATTTATTTATTTATTTATTTATTTGAGAAACAGAGGATGAGAGACAGAGAGCATGAGAGGGAGAAGCAGACCCCCCCACCGAGCAGGGAGCCTGATGCGGGACTCGATCCCGGGACTCCAGGATCATGACCTGAGCCGAAGGCAGTCGCTTAACCAACTGAGCCACCCAGGCGCCCCTAAATAAATCTTTTAAAAAAGAAAAAGTATATGAGAATTTGATGAAAGCTATTGATTCCCCTAGAAAATGCACTGTTGCATCTATTATCAGGGATCCACAGATCCCCAACATGCTCTCTACGTAGTTCCTCTAGGTATGTAGTAACTTTTGACTAAGAAACCCTAAAAAGAAATCATCAGCCCATCTTCAGAACATTTGAAAAGGAAACTGATAGTGACAACACTTAAATGTCATATCTGAATATCTTACTACTCATAGAATCATCAAATGCTACTACTGGAAAAAAAGTATAGAAACATTTAGTTAAGTGGGTCTACACATTTTGGAGGACACAAGTTTCTTTGAGAACTTGATGAAAGCAATGAACCTTTCTCCCAGGGAGAAATGCTTACAGACACAATCAGCCCCAAACTCAAAACAGCATTGCAGAATCCAAATGATGAGTTCAGGGATCTTCTGAATTCTCTCCTCAGAGTCCAAAGAGTCCAGGCTAGAGGTCTTGAGTTCCAATCCCAACACCACCTCAACTGTTCAGGTAAGGAAAGTAATGTGTAAAGCAGTTAAAAGATCTGTTTTTACTCAGAAGAGGAGTTGCTAGAAATGCTGGAATTACAGTCTACATTTTATGATTCCCTCCAATTGGTGCCATTTTAGACCCATTTTACAGATCAGAAAATTGAAATTCAAAGAGGGGAAATTACTTACAATAGTCATGTATTATATGATAAATAGAAAACAAAGAAGTGATTACATCTCTAGGTTCTCGAGCTTATAGATGGCTCCCTCTCCTCACCTAGATGATAAATTTGTGTTTGGTATATAAATTTGGGAATAGATCAGTTAACGGTAGGTGATCAAGTTATTTAATTAGATCAAATAATGCATTTTCACTGAAATACATTGTGATTAACCATACAAGCTCCACATTTAAGAGCTAAACAGGTGTATTTGCATACGTAGGCAATTTCTGGTGCAGATGTTAGCTTCTCAGTATGCTTACCCAATTTGCATTGGCAAATATGAACAGACTTGTCATTGAAAGCTTTCCCTTCTGTGCTTTAAAATTTGACCCTTCCAGTTCTGAAATTGACAATAATCATGTTGTTTAATTTTTGAGTGCGCAATGTCTATAACCAGCAAAGTTCTTTCAGCAAACTGAATACTTCTCTTGGCCACCCCATCAGGCACACTAATTTGAAAAGGACAAATAAAATAGAGATGCAAAAATGTCCTGGTTTTGATGATGTCTTTTACATATCCTAGTTTTCAATTTGGTGATGCTTCAGGGAGATGCCACAGATCATTAGGAAATCCAACTTCTTGAAGCCAATATATCAATAAATATGTAGATGTACAAGTCCACAGACCATCCCCTGCTAGCTGGTTAATCATACTATTGCTCTCAGAATTATTGGAGACAATTTAATCAAATGGTGGTTGGCCATTGGGTAATTATTTTCCAGGTCTTTAGAAAAATACAGGTCAGTGCTTATTAAAGGAGTATCTATTTGCATGTTGATTTCTCTGCTAATTTCTTAATCATAATCCCTGTTTCTATCTTTCGAGAGAAGGATGACTTCCAGCCTAGTGAATCAGTACACAGAGGGATAAATTAAAACTTGGAACTAGGTCAAGGGCCTCTAAGGTTCAGGACTTCAGGAAAGTCAGGGCACAGAGCAGAGAGGTCATCTATAAGTGAGCTAGGTTCCTTTTTCTTTTGTGCTATATTCAAAGAGTCTATTTTCTTAAATAGCCACTTTCTGTCACTCATGCTATGGAAACTGTGACATTTTATACACCAAAGATGACTTCTGTGTCCATTTCTGAACTTGACATAGAATGGAGAAGCACTTCTCAGGACTATACCAATAGTCTGCTGGGGGGAAAAAAATGAAGAAAAGGCTTGATAATATGAAATGACTCTTCAGTTCAGTTTAAAATCAGTTCATCTTGCTATGAGTTAAATAAACTGGCCACTAGTATATTTCAGTAACTATATGCTTCTTTCTACAGAGCTACCTCCAATTGGCCCTAATTGAGCAGATAGATCATCAGATAATCATGATTAAGAAGAACACCATTTTGGCTATCATTTCTTGCTTGACCATTTCTTCCTTGATCTTTAGTGAAACTTTTATTGTATATAGAAAGGAGAGAAAGAATATCATCTTTCTTCTTTCTTATAGATGTACTTACCACTGTGCCTCGTTATCGGGGGTTAGACAGATATGGAATGGGAATGGGAAAACCTGGGGAGGCAAAGCAGTCAATGTTTAAATTCTAGCAATGTGGCAATCCTGAATAAATTGTTTTTCCTCAAGGAGCCTAAGCTAACTTTTTTTTTGTAAAATGGAGACAGTGAGATTTCTTTCATATCTTGTTGTGAGGTATCATTGAGAAAACACATGGAATGCTTAGTATGGGGCCCCACACACAATAGATATTCAGTAGATGATAGCCATTATCATTTAAAATTGTGAGGCTTCTTTTTTTCTATTTTCATGTAAACTTATGATATATTATAGCCTGCAGTTTGGCAAAACTGAGATACAAGAGAGAACCTAAGTTCTTCCAAAAGACTCAAGAGTTGCTATTACTATGTATCCCCATTAGCATCCACTTAATACTGCAGGTGACATCATTGTGGAACTCCAGGGAACTTTCTATGAAGGTGTTTGGAAAAAAACATTCGTGGGAGGTCCCTCTCCACTTTATTTCCAGAAGTTCTGAAATAGACACAAAATTAATTTTTAGCGTAGGGAAGTCACAGGTTCTATACCATGGGTGACAGAATTCATTTGGAATAGTGAGAAGGAGATGCTATGTAATGTTTCTGTGACAAAAATCAAATATTTCATTTATTTTGCCTCTGAAAAAAAAAATCACTCATTTATTTGTTGACTTCAAAAACACACCTAAAATGTAAGTTTTTAGAGAGAATATTTTCCAGCAGGTAGCAGGAAAACAGCATAGGCCAGTTCAAGCCAGCCTTCAAGCACAGTGATTTTTTTTTGAGCTGAGTAACTTTCCATATACTCATGTTTATTGTACAGGTTTAGTTGTTGAGGTACTATGGTATGAACATGTGCGCTTTTCCAAATTCAAATAGTAAAATTATAAAATATGATCGAGCCATATGTTTTCTCTCTTTCCTTCAAAAGAATTACGTACATAAAATAAATTGGGGCATGGATTCATAGGGGCCTGTATACATTTTATTCAAAAATATTTTTAAGTAACCAGGTGACACCTGAAACAAGGCCTCTGTAACACCCCCAAGAGATCCAAGTTGCCTTCATATTCTACTTCACTAGCCCCAAGGCTGGAAACCTTGGGCATTCCGGCTGGTTCCAGTATGATTTCAGAGCTGGTAGACCCAACTAGATAAATTTCTTCATCTGCTGGTGAGATTGCTGGTCTAGTTATCATGGGACCGTACTATACATGGTACACATGAAGTGGAGAATAGAAACAGTGATCCGAATAATTCAACCGAAAACTAGTGGAAACCTTGCCTGCTCCATCACCCAGTCTTAATTGATCAGTTCAGTAAGTAAAGCATGTCAAAAAGTTGAGTCTGATCCCAATTCAGAATTATCAAAGCCCCTTTGGGGGCACCCATGTGGCTCAGTCGGTTAAGTGTCTGCCTTCGGCTCAGGTCATGATCCCAGGGTCCTGGGATCGAGCCTCATGTCTGGCTCCCTGCTCAGTGAGAAGTCTGCTTCTCCCTCTGCCCTTCCTCCTGCTCATTCTCTCTCTCAAATAAATAAATAAAATCTTAAAAAAAAAAAAAAAGAATTATTAACACCCCTCCTATACAAACACATGTATATGCCATCATCATCATCATCATCATCATCATCATCATCATCAACATCATCATTATTGCTGTCTGTTGCATGCCAGGAACTGCCCCAGGTCTTGCCATATATTATACCAATTAGGTCTCCAAGCCACATTGTGAATTACGTATCCCCATTACAACCAAGAAGAAACTGACATCCAGAGGAAGCCTTCTGTATTTGACAGTCCTGAATAAGATGGAGACACTGTTGTCCTTTTCATGCAATTCATTTTGTTTTATTTTTCCACTTGTTTTATAAACACATAAGCAGTGCCATCCACATATCCTCATAGCATGGCCAGGTAGGGAAATGTCTTACTCTATAATCCACTGCCCTGAGTTTATATTGCGCCTCTGATACCCAACTACTGACTGACTGACTTTGGACATGTAGCTGCTAACCTCTCTGAGTTTCATATCTCCCATTTAAAGATGAGAAAATTTACACCTACTGAATAATAAACATACAGTGCCTCACATGGGATAGGTATTAGTAAAACAGCTTTGTTGTTATTTGACTTTCTTGTGACTGACGATCCACAGTTATCTCTGAAAAGAAAGCGGAACGGTCATCGACAAGCTTAAGAACCCTTACCAAGACAGCTAATTTTTATTCACTTGCTTAAAAACAATAGACAGGCCTCCCGTGATAACTTCAAAGGAGCTTGTGGAAAAACAAGCAGCCCAGTGCCATCAGGATGTCTCCGTTCAAAAGAGGCCAGGAGGTGCTGTTCTAACTCGTCCTCTGTATTAGAGGACAATTCTGCTTCTCAGCGTCCCACTCTTTCCCCTGGGCCTGTTTATAAAACCCGAGGCCTGTCCATGCTGCTGCCCCAGGAATCTTCCCACTTCTGGCAAATGGGGATAGATAGCATCAAAATTCATCTCCCCAGAGGGAAGACGTCCAGTTGTAGGTCTTTTGCCTTTTAAAGTGAAAAAAAAAATACATATTTTTACTATTTGCGAATCTGTTTTTGCCAATTTGCACTTGGAAAAGCATAAATACATAAATAGGGAATTTCCTTTTCTCTGAATAATTAGGAGAAAAACGTAGCTTTCGATCAGGGCACATCTGCTTCAGTTTTTCAGTTGTGTATTTAAAGGGAAAGGTTGTCAAAAGGAACCAATCTTTTCGTGCTGTCCTTATTCACCGTGATATATATAAACTTTACACAAGATCCTCTATAAAACGCATTATTATCATTTCCATATGGTAACAACAACAATTTTATTAGTATTGCATTCATAATCATTTTATTTGTAAATAAATGTATTTGTATTTTTAACTCGGACTTGTACTCACAAAGCGTTTGATATGATTAATCCCTTCTGTTAAAGATGAGAAAACTCAGAGATGACAAATGTCTTGCCTTGTCAGGTGGTAAATGCCCAGCGACACACAGTGCTGTTACAGCATGGACTTTTGGGGTCCAGTGTCCATCTTCCTTCCCACTGCGTAACATTTCCTTATCAGTGAATGTCTAGCATGCTCACGTTTCTGTTTCTTTAATTCAGAAAGCATGAGGAGTGCTAAATAAACTCTGGTTGATTTGTTGGGTTAGTTGCACGTTATTAGATCTTGCAAGCGGGATTTATTTTGATCGCTGGATTCACTAGGACATTTGAGGAATGGAATGTTGGGTTGAGTGTGGGTTAAGGAGACCAGAATAGATCCTGGTTCTTCAGAGCTGGATGGGGCTTTGAGGATTGAGAGGTCCAGTGCGTTTAACCTTTGGTGATTTTTCATGGCCATAGGACTTCTTTGCAGGTAAGCAGGCTGAACACAAACAAGGGGGTAAAATGTGTTAGTGTCACTGGGTTTGCCGGCTTGCATTTCTGCCATGCACCAAGAGAAGATTTTCTGCCCCTTCCACCTGGGCCCCAGAAGAATTATATATGGAGCAGAACAGAGCTAAGGCCGCAATGAGGCAGGAAGCCAAGCCCAACTGGATCCACTGCTTGAGGCAGAGTGACCCAGCTGACCCCAATCCGACCCTTAGCAGAACTGTAGTGACAAAAGAAATAAATGCTTTATTGCATCCTCCATGATTTTGTGGCCATTGTTCTGCAATGGTAGATGACTGACACGGCCTCTGATTATAGTGTTTGATATTAAAGTAGCAAAGCTATAAAATGTATAGCCATAGCGGAGTCCAATGATTATAAATCTAAGGATTTTAAAAAAATGATTTCTAGAATATTTGCTTGTTACTGTTGTGTAGAAACGAAACCTCATTTAAAATAAAGCTTAGAAAATGAGACTCTACATGAAGAGGTGGACAGAGAGAGCTAAGAATCACTGTTCTCTATTATTATCATGTCGTTCATCCAAGCACTGAAAAAAAAAAATCTCTCATTTGTTCATTAATTTATTCAACAAACTGCCATTAAGCATAATATGCAGCAGGTAGTAGGTATTTCAGGATGAGCAGCCCAGGTGCCAAAGTGAGCTCTCAGCTTAAAAGAGAGACAGGTTCAAACAATGGGTGTACAATGTGATAAGAGGCCAGAACGGACGTGTGAATGGTGTAGATTTTGAAGAAGGCTTTTAAATAACAATAGCTAAAATGGACTGTGTACTTACTGCAAATCCAGGGCTGATCTGTGTGCTTTATATCAATTGTCTCATTTAACTTTCAAAACCCTCTGCAATGAAATTGAAATCACTAATACTGTTTCCATTTCACAGACGAGAAAATGGAGTTCCATGGAGGTTAAATAATTTGTCCCGGGTTAGGTATCATGTAATGATAGTGTGCGTTATTTGAATTTATGCAGCGTGATTCCACACCCCCCGCTCCTCACCAGTATACCACAGCTAGAGATTAGGTAATACCTGAGCCAATTCTTTTTTTCTTTTTAAAGATTTTATTTATTTATTTAGAGAGAGAGGGTGCATGCAAAGAGGGAGACAGGGCAGAGGGAAAGGGAGAGACACTCCCAAACGGGCTCTGTGCTGAGTGTGGAGCCTGACACGAGGCTCAATCTCAGGACCCTGAGATCATGACCCGAGCAGAAATCAAGAGTCCTCAGAGACTTAACTGACTAATCCACCCAGGCAACCCTACCTGAGCCAATTCTTAAATGATAAATGTAGAGGGCTGCAGTAATTAGCAAGGTTGTTGGGGTATCCCCTTGTGGATACAGCTGGCTGGCCAAACTCAACATCCACAGGGCTGTGGCTAACTCTGGCTTGATTTATGTTGATGTTGATATTTATAGGCATCCAGGGCTCTCTCTTCATGAGGATCACGTTAAATGGACTACCAATCAGTTTTTCCGTCCTATTCACAGATAACTCTGACTCACACACTTTCTAACCCTCACTTTACTTTTATCCTAGAAACCTTCAATGTCCATGTGAATGAGACAGTCAGTTTCCTGACTCATAGCTTTTAACTTCAACCCCAATAGCCTTCACCTCTATTCCATCAGTCCCATGGGATGAACTTAACTTTGATTTTTTCACTATCAGGAACTGTGCCACCCATTAAACCTTAACTATCTCATTCTCTGACCACAAACTCTGGTCTTTATAGCTTTCTAGATCTCCCACTTCCATTAAATCTGCACATAATACCAGGTCCCTCAGAACCTTAATTTCTTAGTACATTCCCTCTATCCCATCTATCTTTACTTGCTTTGATATGTGACCTGACTAATGAGGTGTATTTCCTCAGTTCCTTGGCCATTCCAGCACCTTGTCTCCCCACAACATGCACTCAACATGTATAGGTCAGCAGATCACTTAATGGACCCTTGTGTCCCACGACCAATTTGTGACTCTTAAACCCAACTAGATTTTGTACCATTCAAGTATCTCTATATGTGTACTGAATCATCTCTCACTTCTTGACAGTAGTTATTCCAAAGTTTTCTGTGTGTGTCATGGGCCACATTGTGTCCCCTCAAAATTCACAGGGTAAAAAGTCCTAACCTCCAGAACCTCAGAATATGACGTAAGATTTAAAAAGATGTAATTAAGTCAAAATGAGATCATGAGGGTAGGCCTTAACCAAGTATGACCAGCGTCCTTCTAAGAAGACACAATTTGGATATAGACCGACACAGAGGGAAGAATATTTGGAAGCACAATGAGGAGGTATTCATCTATAAGCCAAGGAGAGAGGCTTCAGGAGAAACCAACACTTCCAATACCTCTACCTCAAACTTGTAGCTTCCAGAACTGTAAGAAAATAAATTTCTGTTGTTTACAGCACCCAGTCTGTGGTACTTCGTTAGGCAAGCCCTAGAAAATGTATTCGATTAGCTTCTTTATATTTCCCTGTTCGTCTTCCCTTTCTTGTAGCAAATGATCTCATCTTCTACTCCTTGGGGAAAATAGGGGATTTCAGGCTTGAACTCTTTAACTGCCTATTCTTATACCTACAAAACCCATTCCTCTTATTTTCCATACCAAAAAAAGAGGGACTTCTACCTCTGTCCAAAGCTGATCTTCCATTTTCCCTTTGGAGTCTATGTCTTCTGGATTTTTTTTGGAAAACTCATTCCATAAATGATATTTTTCCTCTCCTTTCTTATCCTTTATCCTATTTTTTCTCTTTGCTGGGTCCTTTCTTTTTAACTTAGATATATGCTAATGTTATGGCTATACTTTAAAACATGATGTAAATAAAACCTTATTCCATCCCATGATACCCTAAAGAAATAATTATGCATTCTCTTCTGCTTCATAGTCAAACTTCTTAGAAAAGAAGTCATCATTTGCACTCTTCTTCAGTCCATGACCCACTAAATCCAGCCAGGCATCATGTCACTACACTGAAACTGCTCTGACCAAGTCACCCAAGGCTTTTGAACGCAAATACACAGCGTACTTTTCAATTTCATTTTTTTTTTTTTTGACTGCTCACTGGTTCTCAGACTGTCATCCACTTATTCTCCTAGAGTACCATGTCATGACACTTCTTTGTTTTCCCTCCCAACTTCCTGACTGTTCTTTCTCTTTCTACTTCTTAGATTCCTCATCTTTCTTCTCGATTTTAAAAAATCTGTTGATGCTCCTGTGGATGGATTCTGTCCTCCTCCCTGTCCTCCTCTTCCCCTCCTCTACCTCCTCCTTCTTCTTCCCTTTCTTCTTCTTCTTCTTCTTCTTCTTCTCCTTCTTCTTCTTCTTCACTAATGTCTATAGAATTTCAACTCTTTGGAGTCACCGTGCCAATGACTCTTTTTTTTTTCTTCTAGCATCTATTTTTTTTTTAAAGATTTTATTTATTTATTTGAGAGAGAGAGAGAGCATGAGAGGGGGAGGGTCAGAGGGAGAAGCAGACTCCCTGCCGAGCAGAGAGCCCGATGCGGGACTCGATCCCGGGACTCAAGGATCATGACCTGAGCCGAAGGCAGTTGCTTAACCAACTGAGCCACCCAGGCGCCCTCTTCCAGCATCTATAGTGTAGTAGTTAAGAATGCAGACTCAGGAGCCAAATTATTGGATTTACATTATGGCTCAACTACTTCCTAGCCATGCAACCATGGCAAAGTCATTTAACTTCTCTATTTTACTTTTTAATCATTTTAAATGGATATAATTTGTTTGTTTCAAGAATTAAATGAAAATATGTAAAGCACTTAGAAATTTTGGGACAATAATAATCATCAAGTAAGTTTTAGCTATTATTAAATAACTGTCCAGGAACCCAATTCTATATTTAAAACCACTTACTCCCCCAGATGTCCAATAAGTACCTCAAAATCTTATCCAAAGCTGAACTCGTCACATCTTTTTATCACAAAATCTTTCCCCTTGACTGCTTTGTCTGATAGATTTGTTTCACTCTTTTCTGATAAGAAGTGAGCCTGGTTGTTTGCTGAGACTTTCCTCTCATCTTTGTCTCCATCTTCCAATAGTTACCAAGTCCTATTATTTCTATTATTACAGTTCTGTCTGCCCTGCCTTCTACCTTGCATCTCACCACTGTTGTAATGCGGGTCCACATCTTTGATGTGTGTGTCATGTATGTTGGAGGAGTGGAGGTCTGGATCATTACAACTAATCTCCCTTGACTGAGTCCATTCTTCTAATGAGCGATTTACTTGGCACTCAAGGTATGCTTTTAAAAAACAAACACATTCAAATTACTCCTCTGCTTGAATCCCTCAACAGCTCTTCATCACTGTCAATGTGATGTCCCTACTTTAGAAGGCCCCCTTGATTTAAACACTGGTGTCTACCTTTCCAGCTTAAACTCCTATCAAGTCCCTACTGTGCTCCACAATTCAGTAAAATCTCACCTCTTGCCTTTGATCATTTGTGTTATTTTTTCAAATCCCTTTTTTCCAAGCTACAATGAGACTGTAATTGAAGGCTCTTAAGTACAGACCTCAAACAAATAGCTCTAAACAGGCAAAGCAAAAATAAATTCAGACAAAAGGAAAGCCTAGGTGTATGAAAACTATCATGAGAGGTTAAATAATCTAATTACATAAAGCTAAAATTCTTTCTGGCTTCTTGTAATCTTTTCCCCAATTTCCCCCACTTAACAGATAGGTTTTTTTGAAAACCCTCTCCCCCCCCATTTTACAGCTTGATTCACATTCATTGCTCTATTTAGCAATTCCTCTCCCAAAGCCATGCTTAAAATACTTTGAGTTTGGAGGTCCCAATAGGAATCCTGTTTTTTTTAAAAATTCACAAGCAGATTGATAAAAAAATAAAAAATGATATTATTCACGTAATCTTCATATTTTCCTCTGGGGGTGTGTGTGCGCATTTACATTTACTACATTTTAAACCTATACATTTATCATATTTGCAATAAGAAAAAAAATGTCTAAAAATGAAACAATTACCACGCAGTCAACAACTTATAGTATGTAATGGAATCTACATGCACGTTCTCTTAGCGGAAAGCACTTGGAGTTAAGTGTTAACTCAATGTAAATGTGGAGACACCTGCTAGTTAAATGGGTGCCTTAATACAGACCTCCTGGGGATTTGCTATATTCTTGCCAGCTGTAACTTTCACATTTTTTTCCCTCCAGCCGAGATAGCACAACCATTGACGAAACACATAGTAGAATCAGCCATATGACTCTGGAACTCTCTCAGTATCAGTGTTGATAGAATTATGTTTGAACTTAACTCTCTTTAAGAAGATTTAAGGCATCTTCCCACATCTCAGTGTGCATGATTGTTTAAGGTTTTCATTTTTGGCTTCAAACACACAGGCTTTCTCTGTCTTTTCTTTTCCCAACAAGTTCCCTGGCTTTGTCCCCACACACCTCTCTATTTATCTCTATGAATGCTACTGCTTTGTTTATAGTAGAGGTGACAAGACACAAACCAGGGTTTGGGAAGAGTGAGTGGGATGGGGCTGACTTTAAGTTGCCTTTTAGGAAATGTGCTATAACTAACATTTGCATCTGGCATTTTGTAGCCCCCTCATCTTCTGTTATGTGTGAATTCCAGTTGGGTGATTCATCCTGACATGGGAGTTCTTTGCTTCTTCTACTCTGCAAAAATGTGAGAGAATGAGGGGAGAAGATTCTCATTCCTTCTGATTTTTCTAAGCAATCTTTATTTTTTTCCCATAGCCATGAAAGAGATTTTTCCGATGAGAAATGTTGCAGTTATGACATAACAATTCCATGTTTCACAACCCAACTGCTCTTCTTGTTGTTCTTCCCACCCCCGTTTCTCACAATTCAAAGTAAATTGTGAGATTACTAGTACAATTAAGGCTCTGGAAAGAGGAAAGCTGTGTATTATGGCCCTGATAACCCTTCATGGAGATCAAGTCACAACTCTGCCCCACATTCCAATTTTAGAGTTGGATTCAACAATAGTAATGAATAGAAGAAACACAGGAAAACAGATACGTGTTTTAAAATCATCTTGACCAGAAATGTTTATCTAGACACGTGAGGTTCCGTCAAGATGCCTATCATCTCCTCCTTCTATATATTCCAGTTTGCGCAGAGTAGCCCCTTATCTATTATTTGAGTACTATTACCACCTTATTTTGGAAAGGTCTCCCTGGTCACACGTACCTTAAGTTAGAGAGGAAGGCCACTGATTGCATATTTTTCTTTAACCGAAGTCATTTCTCTGGAACAATACAAATTATATTTATACCATTGCTTGCAAAGATTAAGTTCAATGGCATCATCACATCCACTGGGATTAGGATTGGAAATTTCTTTGTTTAGTAGACAATGGGCATGTTTCATTAGCCAGGTAAAGCAATGTGCAAAAGGTAAAGCTAAAATTGCTAAAGCAAGTAATCTATCCAGAAGTTAAATATTTTGGATTAAAATACTAGTATTTGTATAGCCTAATTTCAAGCAAGTACATAAAAGTCATAAGAACGTGTTCTCCTTCACTTACAGAGTTGTTATAATAGATAAAACGTTACTAGGAAGTTTTCATGTCCAACACTTAATCCCTCTATTCTTACTAATATATTCTCTGCAATTCATACCCCTTCTCGGTTTTCACTTCCAATCTCATTAGTTTAGAATTTCATCATCTTTTTAAAAATATTACTAGCCCTCTACCTTATCTTCTTACCTTGAGTCAAATTTCTCCAGCTCTTTGTACAGCCACTGAAATTACTCTTATGCCCAAATTCAGCAAATTAATGAGAACTTTTTATTTATTTATTTTTATTTTTTTATTTGAGAGAGAGAGAATGAGAGACAGAGAGCATGAGAGGGAGGAGGGTCAGAGGGAGAAGCAGACTCCCCGCCGAGCAGGGAGCCTGATGCAGGACTCGATCCAGGGACTCCAGGATCATGACCTGAGCCGAAGGCAGTCGCTTAACCAACTGAGCCACCCAGGCGCCCTAATGAGAACTTTTTAATTGAAAATGACAAAAACCCAATTCAAAAGTATCTAAAATAAAAAGGGAATTTATTGAGCCATGCAAACAGGAACTGTAAATGGTTAATACAGATATGGCTCTCAAGCTATTGTTTGGCAAGATATAATCAGGAATGTATTACTTTCTTAACTTCATGACCTTAATTAATAATGTTTGCCTTATTTCTCAGATATTATCTCTTGGTGTGGTAACAAGATGGCTTCTTCAAGAACCATGACACAAAATTCCACTCTACTAAACACCTCATTAGAAAAATGGGGGGGTCTTCCTTAATATATTTGGGGAAAAACAAACAAGTAAATTCCTGGGAAAGATTATTGTTCATTCTGCTTGGGTTATGTTTCATCCTTGAATAATCAAGTGTAATGTCTAGGGGAGGGGGACACTTCAAATGAAAGATTTAATCTGAGTTGAGAGCCCAAACTCAATCAAATATCCAGTGTACAATAATAAATTCATGAACACATAAAGAAACAATGCAATATGAGGGAGGGAAAAAAGCAAACAAACAAACAAAACCCAAAACATGTTCCAGTTGTTCCAGGTATTGGCATTATGAAGCACACAGTTTAAAATAACTATATTTACCATGTTAGAGGAGATAAAAGACATAATGAAAAAGTTAGGCAAAGAGCTATATAAAAAGAGCCAAATAAAAAATGTAAATTAGATTAATAGCTTGATTGGTTTAACAGGAGAATGAGTACAGCTAAAAAGTGAATTAGTGCACTGGATATTACTTTAGAAGGACATATACTGAATTAAGAACAGAGAAACAAACATTGTAAAATGAGAGAGACTAAGGTATTCATAGGATAGAGTAACAAAGTTATAAAATGTGTGGGCTAAAATCTGAAAGGGAGAGAATGGGTCATAAGAAATAGTTGAAGAGGGGCGCCTGGGTGGCTCAGATGGTTAAGCGTCTGCCTTCGGCTCAGGTCATGATCCCAGGGTTCTGGGATCGAGTCCCACATCAGGCTCCCGGCTCAGCAGGGAGCCTGCTTTTCCCTCTGACCCTCTCCCCTCTCATGCTGTTTCTCTCTCACTTGCTCTCTAAAAAATAAATAAAATCTTAAAAAAAAAAAAAAGAAATAGTTGAAGAAATAATGGATGTGAATTTTCAATCCTCAGGAGAGATAAAATAGTATAGAATTTACTATCTTATTTACTCTAATATTGTAGAGCGGGATAATATGAATAGGATAAGTAGTATAGGTAGTCTTCATGTGGAAAAAAAAAGATTACAGATGGAATCTCAGAAATGCAGAAAGAAACAAAAAGCAGCAGCAAGATCATGAGATTGTGGGCAAATAAAAATAATGGTCATACTTATTTAACAATAAAACAATATCTTAAATATTTTAAAATACAAATTATTAAACTACACAAAAGCAGGGATATGTATGTTAGGAGGTAACAGAAATGAAGGAAAAAGTGTTCTAAGTTTCTAAAATTGCCCTGTAGGAAGATAAAAAGAACTAATATTTGATTTTGAAAACTCAAGTAGTGATAGTGTGGTTTCTATGGCAACTATCAAAAAAAGTAAAAGGTACAATTTCCAAGCTAATAGAAAGAAAAGTTGGATTAATAAAAAAAAAAGTAACCAGAATAGACATAAGAGTAGAGAAATGGAATTAGTAAAATGCTATGTTCAATCCTAAATATATCAGAAATTACATTAAATATAAATTGACTAAGTTATTTGTTTAAAATACAAACTGGCCACCCCCCCAAAAAACCCTCAAAACCAAATTCTGCACTGTATACAAGCAACATCTAAATTTAAAAAAATACAGAATTATTTAAAACCAAAGAATAGAAAAAAGATGTACAGTGTAAACACTAAGTAAAAGCAAAGTGTCATGCTATGTTAATATCAGAGAAAGTAGACTTTACAGGAAAGTATTAACAGAGACTGAGAAGGATAGTCCATAATAGCAAAAGTGTCAGTTAAATGGGACAATATAACACTCTAAAGCAAAACTGTCAGAACCACAATGAGAAATAGAAAAATCCAGAATCATAGCAAATGAATTTATTAAATCTCTCTTAGTCACTGATAACAGAAGTAGGCAACAAAAAGAATCAGTAAGAATACAGAAAGTTTGAATTGTGTTATTGAAAAATTTGCCAAAATTTGTCCATATAGTGCATCACAAAGCCCTCAACAAAATTAAAAAAATTGAAATCATGCAATATAATCTCTGAACACAATGTTATTAAACTGGGAATCAATTAGGAACAACAACAAAAGTCCCCATATGTTTAAAACCAAGAAATATACTTCTAACTAATCCATGGTTAAAGACAAAATGGCCGTTAGAAAATATGAACTGAATAATAATTAAAATTCTACATATAACAGATGTTGTATTACGTGTGTTAATACAACAGATTTCTTCGGATTTGAATCATTAGGGACTCCTTCAGGTTGGCTTTTGTGTCCCGTGACATTTCCCAGTCCCATCCTTTTGTTTACTAAGCATTTCCTTATTTTCTGGCACTGCAAGATACTCCAGGCTCACCTGTGTTTTTCCTGTCCCTGATCTAGAAACATCAGTTTCAATAAGGTGTTCTACATCTATCCTTATTTGAGACACATTTTTTATTGAGTAAAATGAATATTCATTGTACAGCTCAGTGAATTTCTTACCTAGACATACATTTGTAACTTCTACCTAGTTCAAGATACAGACAGAATTTCATCACTCTGAATGTACTCCTAGATGGTTTCTCAAGCACAAACTCCCACTCTTCTGACTTCTGTCACCCTGTTTAGTTTTGCTAGTTCTTGAATTTCATCTAAACGGAATCATACGATTTGTACGCTTTTGGTTCCAGCTTCTTTCATTTAACATAATTTCTTTAACATTCATCTATATTGTGTGTATCAATAGTTTAATTGCAAGGTTACATTCCCTTATGTCAATTTGCTATCCCTTTTCTTGTTGACAGATATTTAAGCTCTTTCTTTTGTTTTGTTTGTTTTGGTTTTTGGTTTTTGAGGGGTTTTGTTTTGTTTTGTTTTGTTTTTTGTCACTATGAATTAATATGACTAGGGTGTCTTTTGGTAGACATTGTCTCTCATTTAGTATGTTTTTGAGATTCATCCATATTGTTGAATGTATCAGCAGTTTGTTCCTTATTATTACTGACTAGTATTGCCTTCTGAGTGTATTTGTCATTTCATTCATCAGTAAATAAATTGTGTCAGTTTTGAGCAATTATAATTCAAAGTGTTATAAACATTCATGTATAGCCATTTGTGTGGATATATTTTAGTTTCTTATGCGTGAAAATCTAGGTGGGGGGATTCCTAGGTCATATGGTAAGAAATTGTCAAAGTGTTTTCCAGAGTGCCTGATTCATTTTGCATTTCCTCCAACAATGTGTGAGAGTTCTAATTGCCCCACATCCTTGCCAATAGTTAGTTTCAATATTCTTTTAACCATTATAAAGTGATGTGTAGCAGTATCTCATTGTGGATTTAACTTATATTTTCCTAATGACTAATGACACTGAACAGCTTTTCTTATGTTTATTGCTCTCTTTATCTTTCATTTCATGAAAGTGTTTGCTTAAATCTTTGACCCATTTTTGTATTGGATTTTCTTATTTTTTTTTTTTATTGTGAGCATTCTTTATAAATGTTGAATACTAGTTATTTATCAGATTTGTGTTTTGTAGATATTTTATCCTTGAATATTACCTAACTTTTCATTTTAGTAACAGTGTCTTTATAAAAGCAAAGGTTTTTGATTTTGAAGTACAACATACCAATATTTTGCTTGTCTCCTGCTTTTTTTGTGTTCTAAAAGTACTTTGCTGACATAAAGTCACAAAAATTATCTCCTACTTCTACAGATTACTGGTTAGGAGTGTGGGAGCCTTGAAGAATAATTTCAGATTTTCTTATTTCTGCATTCAGAACTATTAGTTTTTGCTTCATGTATTTTGAAGCTCTATTAGCATCCTACAGGGGATAAAAGGCAAAACCAATGAACTAACCAACAACAGTATAGTATAAGAGTCTATGTAGTACAGAATTTGGCCTTGTTCAAAAAAGAGGTCTGGCCTTTGTCCATGCTCCTGAGAGATGACATCTAAACACCAGGGATTTTCCAGGGCACCGAGGTGGCCCTGTTGGTTGGGCATCTGCCTTCGGCTCAGTCATGATCCCAGAGTCTCGGGATCAAGTGCCGAGTCGGGCTCCCAGCTCAGCGGGGAGTCTGCTTTTTCCCTCTCACCCTCCCCCCCTCATGCTCTCTCTCTCTCTCTCTAATAAATAAATAAATAAAATATTTTAAGAAAACAAAAAAACAAACAAAAAAACCCTGTACATCAAGGTCCAAGTCAGGTGAGTTTTCCAGGTTGACAATACATGCATATATAAATACACCATGTATTGTCAAGAGAATAATGTATCCTGAAGATAAGTTCTATGTTTGGGATACTCCCAGACTCTGATCTCATATGTCCCTCTCCTTAGCTGATTTTAATGTATCTTTTCCTATAATAAGTTGTATCTGTAGTATAACAGTTTTCAGTGAGTTTTGTGGGTCTTTTTATGAATTATCAAAACTTTGGGGAAGCCCCTAAATGAGTAGTTGGTATCAGAAATGAAGCTAGTCATTTGTGCATTATTTCCTCTAACTTCATAATTGGACCCAAAATTCTTGCAGATGGGGCAGAAATCTTGTGTAAACATATAGTTTGCCAGTCTCTTCCCTCAACCTCATAGTCTGGCCAAGTCCAGGTGTAGGGTCTTATATAATTCTCATTATCAACCTAAAGAAAGGTCAGGATTTTTTTCCTGCCCCTGGCTTCTATGAGGAATATACCACATTTGGCTGTAAATACAGGTGATTTTAGTAACTAGAAAATTCTCAACTACAGAGCACTATTACAAAACTACTGAGATATTCTTTGTGGTGTTCTTTTATATTCTTGTTATATTCTTTTTATAGGCATTTCTCATCAAATTCAGGACATTTTGAAGAATATTATTAAGTTCTTTTCCAAAAAAGCTGCACCAACTTAAATTACTATCAGCAATTTATAAGCCTACTGATTTTACCACATTCTTTTTATCACAGTATATTATTTCATATTCATCTTTCATAATATGATGGGAATAAAGTAGTAAATTAATGTTTGTTTTGGTTATCATATTAAACACTGTTTCATGTTTATTGACTCTATTTCTTCAACAGGGGATCTGTTTATGTGCTTTACCTCTTTTTCCTTTGGATAAATAGTATATTTTCTGGTTGACTTTAAAGCACTTTAAATTAAATGTATTACCTTTCATTTGTCAACATTATTGTAAATAGTTCCCAAGTTATTCTCTTATTTTTTAGTTCCTTTACCTTTGTAAAATATAGAACTATATAAAAAAGACATATATATATTTAATTGACCATTTTATTTAATTGAAGATTTATATATTTCAACATATTTTCTGTTCTCATTCAGGACTTCTTTAACACAGAAATTTCACTTCTAAAAATATATCCTAAATAAAACAATGAAAAAATAAATCCAATATTTATGTGCCAAAATGATTATCACAATGATGCTTTTTTAGTTGGAAGCAAACTAAATGCCCCCATACAGGATAATAGTTAAAGTATTCTCAAAAGTCTCAAATGGAATATTTTTTTTTAAAGATTTTTTTATTTATTCACTCGAGACACAGAGATAAAAAGAGAGAGAGCATGAGCAGGGGCAGAAGCAGAGGGAGGGGGAGAAGCAGACTCCCCGCTGAGCAGGGAGCCCGATGCGGGGCTCGATCCCAGGACCCTGGGATCATGACCTGATCCAAAGGCAGATGCTTAACCATCTGAGCCACCCAGGTGCCCCTCAAATGGAATATTAAGTATCTTTTTAAAAGTTATGTTGTGGAAACAGTTAATAATATAATGTTAGGTGGAAAAAAAGCATGATTTAAAACTGTGAAAGTGTAAAGTCTAAAAGGAAAATATGTAAGTATATTTTTATAAATACAATTGTAAATAAAAATCTAGAAGAAAATACATCAACATATTGACTGGTTTCTCTAGGTCCTAAGAATATGAGTAGTTTCTTGGTTTTGTGTTTTTGTGTTTTGTTTTTTTTTTTCATTATTCCCCATAAAGAACGCATATTACTTCAGATGTGAAAAGTAGGCCAAGAAATAGAAGCCCAGGACATAGTACTAAATATAATTCAGTCAAATTACTTCTATTTGGTGACAAAAGTAATTTAAATTTATACTAAGTATTGCAGTTAATCAAAATAACAGCAAAGATATCTATACCCTAATCCCTATAGTCTGTGAGTATATTAACTTACAGGGCACAAATAACTTTGCAGATGGAATTACATTTCTGAAATTTGAAAGAGAGAAAGCATATCCTGAATTACCCAGATGGGCCCTATATAACCACATGGGCCTTTAAAAGTGGAAGAGGAAGGCAGAAGAGTCAGTCAGAGAGAGGGCATTGTGAAAAAGAACACGAGAGATTCTGAACTGGAAAGGATTTCACCTCTCTTTGCTGGCTTTACAGATGGCACTGCACCAAGGATTTTAGAGTCTGAGCTGATGGCCAGAAGGAAAGGGGGACATCAGTCCTTTAACCATAAGGGACTGAATTGTGCCAATAATTTAAATAAGAAAGGAAATGCAGTCTTCCCTAGACTCTACAGTAAAGAATGAGGCTCAGGTGACACCTTGGGTTACCCCAGTCTCAGACTTCAGACCTATAGAACTATGAAATAACAAATCTTGTTGTTTTCAGCCTCTAAATTTGTGGTGACTTGTTCAGGCAGCAGTAATATAAATATTTGGTAAATGCCAGGTTGAGGATTCAAATTAGAAAAATGCTGTGGGGGGGGGGGGAGCAAGATGGCGGAGGAGCAGGAGACCTGGATTTCATCTCCTCTCAGGAATTCAGCTGGATAGGGATCAAACCATTCTGAACACCTACAAACTCAACAGGAGATCGAAGAAAAGAAGAGCAACAACTCTCTCATCAGAAAAGCGACCACTTTCTGGAAGGTAGGACGTGCGGAGAAGTGAATCCGAGGCGATATTCGGGAGGATAGACGGCGGGGGAGGGGCCTCCATCGCCGCTTCTGGCAAGTGATAGAGCCGCGGAGCACAAAATCGGAACTTTTAGAAGTCAGCTCTGCTGAGGGATGTCGCTCCAGTGGCTAAGCAAAGGGTGGAAACCTCGTGGGACAGTGTGGTCTCGGGACCCTCGGGGTCACAGAAAGACCGGGGGTGCCTGAGTGCGGCAGAGCTCCCAGGTAACGGAGCCGGGAAGCCGGCTGCAGAGGCGGAGCCCAGGCGCGGGCTCTCAGCTCGGGGTTGCCATTGACCGTGATCCGCGGCACAGTCGGGCCCCTGCTCCTCCAGCAGGGACCCAACAAGCGGCAGATCCGGGGAGACTCACCTTCTTCCCCGGGAGGAGCCGCGCGGGAGGGCACCGCAGGGATCTGCTGGGTTTGGAGACTCCACCTGGGGTCGGGTGCCGGAGATAGAGGCGTGTGGTCACAGGCCAGGAGAGCACGGAGTGCGGCCGGAGACCGGGGAGACGGGAGTGACTGGCGGCTTTTCTCTGGGGGCTCACTGAGGAGCGGGGCCCCGAGTTCTCGGCTCCTCCGGGCCGGAGATTGGGAAGCCGCCATTTTCACGCTCCGCCTCCAAAGCTGCACGGAAAGCTCGCAGGGAACAAAAGCCCCGGAGAGCAAACCCGAGCAGATTACTCAGCCTGGACTGGGCAAGGGCGGGGCAATTCCGCCTCCGGCAGAGACATTTGGAAACCACGGCAACAGGCCCCTCCCCAGAAGATCAGCGAGAACAGCCAGCCAAGACCAAGTTTACTGATCAATGAGAACGGCAGAACTCCAGCACTAGGGGAATACTGCACATAGAATTCATGGCTTTTTTACCATGATTCCTTAGTCTTTCAAAGTTAATTTATTTTAACTGTCTTTTTTTTTCTTTTTTTTTGAATTTTTCTTTTTCCCTTTTTCAACCAACATCTTATCAATTCCTTTTTTTAAAAAACATTTTTATTTTTCATTTTTAGAGTCATATTCTATCCCTTCATAGTAGTTACCTGTATTTTTGGCATATATTTATAAGTTGTTCTCTCTTTAAAATTTTGAGATAGTTTCTTCTAACAGATCAAAATATACCCTAAATCACTAATACATGTTTTTTTTTTCTACTCCCCTGACTGATCACATTCTCTCGCTTTTTTTTCTTTTTTCTTTTTTTAAATCCTCTTCTTTCTTTTTTCAAACAACTTCTTATCAATTCCTTTTATAAAATTTTTTATAATTTCCATCTTTACAGTCATAGTCCATCCCTTCATCATATCAACCCTTATTTTTGTACATATATAAGTTTTTCTTTCTTTAAAATTTTGGGAGGCACTTTCTTCTAAAAGACCAAAATACACGCCAAATCTAGTGTGTGGCACTGATCTATATACCAGCCTGATCATATTTGATCACATTCTGGTTTTTTGTTGTTGTTGTTGTGGTTTTGTTTTGTTTGTTTTTGTTTGTTTTTATCTTTATCTTTTTCTTTTCTTTCTTTTTCTTTTTTCTCTCTTTCCATTTCTTTTTCCACTGCTTCAGGTCTTTTCTGACTTGTTTAGAGTATATTTTCTGGGGACGTTGTTACTCTGCTAGCATTTTGTTCTCTCATCAATCTATTCTCCTCTGCACAAAATGACAAGACAGAAAAGTCACCTCAACAAAAAGAACAAGAGGTAGTACCAACTGCCAGGGACCTACTCAATACGGACATTAGTACGATGTCAGATCTAGAGTTCAGAATCATCACTTTAAAGATACTAGCTGGGCTTGAAAAAATATGGAAGTTATTAGAGAAACCCTTTCTGGAGAAGTAAAAGAACTAAAATCCAACCAAGTAGAAATCAAAAAGGCTATTAATGAGATGCAATCAAAAATGGGGGCGCTAAGTGCTAGAATAAATGAGGCAGAAGAGAGAATCAGTAATATAGAAGATGAAATGATGGAAAATAAAGAAGCTGAGAAAAAGAGAGATAAACAACTACTGGATCACGAGGGCAGAATTCGAGAGATAAGCGATACCATAAGACGAAACAACATTAGAATAATTGGGATCCCAGAAGAAGAAGAAAGAGAGAGAGGGGCAGAAGGTATAATGGAGCAAATTATAGCAGAGAACTTCCCTAATTTGGGGAAGGAAACAGGCATGACAATCCAGGAAGCACAGAGAACCCCTCTCAAAATCAATAAAAATAGGTCAACACCCCGACATCTAATAGTAAAACTTACGAGTCTCATAGACAAAGAGAAAATCCTGAAAGAAGCTTGGGAGAAGAGATATGTAATCTACAAGGGTAGAAACATTAGATTGGCAACAGACCTATCCACAGAGACCTGGTAGGCCAGAAAGGACTGGCAGGATATATTCAGAGCACTAAATGAGAAAAATATGCAGTCAAGAATACTCTATCCAGCTAGGCTGTCATTGAAAATTGAAGGAGAGATAAAAAGCTTCCAGGACAAACAAAAACTAAAGGAATTTGCAAACACAAAACCAGCCCTACAGGAAATCTTGAAAGGGGTCCTCTAAGCAAAGAGAGAGCCTAAAAGCAACATAGACCAGAAAGGAACACAGACAATATACGGTAATAGTCACCTTACAGGCAATACAATGGCACTAAATTCCTATCTTTCAATAGTTACCCTGAATGTAAATGGGCTCAATGCCCCAATCAAAAGACACAGGCTATCAGACTGGATTAAAAAACAAGACCCATTGATATGCTGTCTGCAAGAGACTCATTTTAGAACCAAAGACACCCCCAGATTGAAAGTGAGGGGGTGGAAAACCATTTACCATGCTCATGGACACCAAAAGAAAGCTGGGGTGGCAATCCTTATATCAGACAAATTAGATTTTAAACCAAAGACTGTAAAAAGAGATGAGGAAGGACATTATATCCTACTTAAAGGATCTATCCAACAAGAAGATCTAACAATTGTAAATATCTATGCCCCTAACATGGGAGCAGCCAATTATATAAGGCAATTAATAACAAAAGCAAAGAAACACATGGACAACAATACAATAATAGTGGGGGACTTTAACACCCCCCTCACTGAAATGGACAGATCGTCTAAGCAAAAGATCAACAAGGAAATAAAGACTTTAAATGACACACTAGACCAAATGGACTTAATAGACATATTCAGAACATTCCACCCAAAAGCAATGGAATACACATTCTTCTCTAGTGCCCATGGAACATTCTCCAGAATAGATCACATCCTAGGTCATAAATCAGGTCTCAACCAGTACAGTGCTTTGAAACTAGAACTCAATCACAAGAGAAAGGTCAGAAAGAACTCAAATACATGGAGGCTAAAGAGCATCCTACTGAAGAATGAATGGGTCAACCAGGAAATTAAAGAAGAATTAAAAAAATACATGGAACCAATGAAAATGAAAACACAACTATTCAAAATCTTTGGGATGCAGCAAAGGCAGTCCTAAGAGGAAAGTATATAGCAATACAAGCCTTTCTCAAGAAACAAGAAAGGTCTCAAGTACACAACCTAACCCTCCACCTAAAGGAGCTGGAGAAAGAACAGCAAATAAAGCCTAAACCCAGCAGGAGAAGAGAAATCATAAAGATCAGAGCAGAAATCAATGAAATAGAAACTAAAAGAACAGTAGAACAGATCAACAAGAGTTCTTTGAAAGAATTAACAAGATTGATAAACCCCTGGCCAGACTTATCAAAAAGAAAAGAGAAATGACCCAAATCAACAAAATCATGAATGAAAGAGGAGAGATCACAACCAACACCAAAGAAATACAAACAATTATAAGAACATATTATGAGCAACTCTATGCCAGCAAATTAGATAATCTGGAAGAGATGGATGCATTCCTAGAGATGTATCAACTACCAAAACTGAACCAGGAAGAAATAGAAAACCTGAAGAGACCTATAACCACTAAGGAAATTGAAGCAGTCATCAAAAATCTCCCAAAAACAAAAGCCCAGGGCCAGATGGCTTCCCAGGGGAATTCTACCAAACGTTTCAAGAAGAATTAATACCTATTCTTCTGAAACTGTTCCAAAAAATAGAAATGGAAGGAAAACTTCCAAACTCATTTTATGAGGCCAGCATTACCTTGATCCCAAAACCAGACAATGACCCCATCAAAAAGGAGAATTACAGACCCATATCCCTGATGAACATGGATGCAAAAATTCTCACCAAAATACTAGCCAATAGGATCCAACAGTGACATGAAAAGGATTATTCACCATGACCAAGTGGGATTTATCCCTGGGCTGCGAGGTTGGTTCAACATCCGCAAATCAATCAATGTGATACAATACATTAACAAAAGAAAGAACAAGAATCATATGATCCTCTCAATAGATGCAGAAAAAGCTTTTGACAAAGTACAGCATCCTTTCTGGATCAAAACTCTTCAGAGTATAGGGATAGAGGGTACATACCTCAATATCATAAAAACCATCTATGAAAAACCTACAGCGAATATTATTCTCAATGGGGAAAAACTGAGAGCTTTCCCCCTAAGGTCAGGAACGCGGCAGGGATGCCCACTATCACCACTGCTATTCAACATAGTATTGGAAGTCCTAGCCACGGCAATCAGACAACAAAAAGAAATCAAAGTCATCCAAATTGGCAAAGAAGAAGTCAAACTCTCACTCTTTGCAGATGATATGATACTTTATGTGGAAAACCCAAAAGACTCCACCCCAAAACTGCTAGAACTCATACAGGAATTCAGCCAAGTGGCAGGATATAAAATCAATGCACAGAGGTCAGTGGCATTCCTATACACCAACAACAAGACAGAAGAAAGAGAAATTAAGGTGTCGATCCCATTTATAATTGCACCCAAAACCATAAGATACCTAGGAATAAATCTGACCAAAGAGGCAAAGGATCTGTACTCAGAAAACTATAAAATACTCATGAAAGAAATTCAGGAAGACACAAAGAAATGGAAAAACGTTCCATGCTCATGGATTGGAAGAACAAATATTGTGAAGATGTCAATGCTACCTAGAGCAATCTACACATTCAATGCAATCCCCATCCAAATACCATCCACTTTTTTCAAAGAAATGGAACAAAGAATCCTAAAATTTGTATGGAACCAGAAAAGACCCCGCATAGCCAGAGGAATGTTGAAAAAGAAAAGCAAAGCTGGCGGCATCACAATTCCTGACTTCCAGCTCCATTACAAAGCTGTCATCATCAAGACAGCATGGTACTGGCACAAAAACAGACACATAGATCAATGGAACAGAATAGAGAGCCCAGAAAGAGACCCTCAACTCTACGGTCAACTCATCTTTGACAAAGCAGGAAAGAATGTCCAATGGCAAAAAGACAGTCTCTTCAACAAATGGTGTTGGGAAAATTGGATAGCCACATGCAGAAGAATGAAACTGGACCATTTCCTTACACCACACACAAAAATAGACTCCAAATGGTTGAAAGACCTCAATGTGAGACAGGAGTCCATCAAAATCCTAAAGGAGAACACAGGCAGCAACCTCTTCGACCTCAGCCGAAGCAACTTCTTCCTAGAAACATCGCCAAAGGCAAGGGAAGCAAGAGCAAAAATGAACTATTGGGACTTCATCAAGATAAAAAGCTTTTGCACAGCAAAAGAAACAGTCAACAAAACCAAAAGACAACTGACAGAATGGGAGAAGATATTTGCAAATGACATATCAGATAAAGGGCTAGTATCCAAAATCTATAAAGAACTCATCTAACTCAACACCCAAAGAACAAAGAATCCAATTAAGGAATGGGCAGAAGACATGAACAGACATTTTTCCAAAGAAGACATCCCAATGGCCAACAGACACATGAAAAAGTGCTCAATATCGCTCGGCATCAGGGAAATCCAAATCAAAACCTCAGTGAGATACCACCTCACACCAGTCAGAATGGCTAGAATTAACAAGTCAGGAAACGACAGATGTTGGCGGGGATGCGGAGAAAGGGGAACCCTGCTACACTGTTGGTGGGAATGCAAGCTGGTGCAGCCACTCTGGAAAACAGTATGGAGGTTCCTCAAAAAGTTGAAAATAGAGCTACCATATGATCCAGCAATTGCAGTACTGGGTATTTACCCCAAAGATACAAAAGTAGGGATCTGAAGGGGTACGTGCACCCTGATGTTTATAGCAGCAATGTCCACAATAGCCAAACTGTGGAAAGAGCCAAGATGTCCATCGACAGATGAATGGATAAAGAAGAGGTGGTATATATATACAATGGAATATCATGCAGCCATCGAAAGAATGAGATCTTGCCATTTGCAACGACGTGGATGGAACTGGAGGGTATTATGTTGAGTGAAATAAGTCAAACAGAGAAAGACATGTATCATATGATCTCACTGATATGAGGAATTCTTAATCGCAGGAAACAAACTGAGTGTTGTTGGAGTGGGGGTGGGGTGGGAGGGATGGGGTGACTGGGTGATAGACACTGGGGAGGGTATGTGCTCTGGTAAGCGCTGTGAATTGTGCAAGACTGTTGAATCTCAGATCTGTACCTCTGAAACAAATAATGCAATATATGTTAAGAAAAAAAAAAAAGAAGAAGGTAGCGGGAGGGGAAGAATGAAGCGGGGGAAATCGGAGGGGTAGACAAACCATGAGAGATGATGGACTCTGTAAAACAAACAGGGTTCTAGAGGGGAGGGGGGTGGGAGGATGGGTTAGCCTGGTGGTGGGTATTGAGGAGGGCACATTCTGCATGGAGCACTGGGTGTTATGCACAAACAATGAATCATGGAACACTTCATCTAAAACTAATGATGTAGTGTATGTGGATTAACATAAGAATAAAAAATAAGTAAATAAATTAAAAAAAAAAAAAGAAAAATGCCGTGGTCCACGAGAGAAAGATGGATGCAAAAATAACCGTATATGCTCTGCTAAACTGTGTATGTAAAGTTTTATGAATACACAGGTGAAAAGTAATCATGCCTAGGAGATTCAGGAAAGGCATCAGAGGAGGTTGGTACCTGCCTGTCATTTTCACTGCCAAACCCCCAAAATTAGATCTCTCATTTAAAGCATGCTAAAAAATTTAAAGCACCATTTGCTGAAACAACAATCCTTTCTTCTTCGAATTTCCATTGCTTCTTTTTCAAAGATCCATTGAGTATATTTATGTGGGTCTATTTTGGGCTCTCCATTCTGTTCCATTGAACTATGTGTCTATTCTTTTTTAAATACCATACTGTCTTGATTTATAATAAATCCTATAGTCAGGTAGCATCAGTCCTCTAGCTATTCTTCTCCTTCAATATTGTGTTGGATATTCTGGGTCTTTTGCCCCTTTACATAAAATTTAGAATCACTTTTTTGATATTTACCAGAAAGGTTGCTGGGATTTTTGTTTGAAGTGCACTGAATCTATAGATTGTGTTTTGGAAGAATTGACATCTTAACTATATATAGTCTCCCTATTCATGAACATGAAATATTTCTCCATTATTTCATCTGAGCTTTATAGTTTTCCTCATACAGATCTTGTACATAGTGTGTTTAATTTGTACATAAGTATTTAATTGTTTTGGTATTAATGTAAATAGTATTGAATTTTATTTTTTTAAAGATTTAATTGATTTATTTGAGAGAGAGAAAGTAAGCAAAAGAGAGAGAGAGAGCACAAGCGTGGGGGTAGGTGCAGAGGGAGAGGGAGAAGCAGAGTCCCCGCTGAGCAGGGAGCCTGATAGGGGACTCGATCCCAGAACCCTGGGGATGACGACCTGAGCTGAAGGCAGACACTTAACAGATTGAAACACTCAGGTGGCCCTAGTATTGAATTTTAAATTTCCGATTCCAAGTGTTCATTGCTGGTAAAGAGGAAAGCAACTGGCTTTTTAATAAAATTTATTTTATTAAATTAGAGAGCTAAAGGAGAAGTGGCCATTTCTATTTGTATCTCAAAAGAGTGCCAGTGGAGGATGTGACCAGACATGATTTCTGGCCTGTTTTCCAGTGGCTGTCAGTCTAGGCAGTATGCGTACAGCTCATCAATGTATTAACTCTTAATATTCAAGACTCGACCATACATTTTTGACAGCGATTATCAGACCCCATCAGGAAAATATTTGCCTCATCTAATAAAATGCAATTTCTTCTAAGGAGACATCTTCTTATAGAACAGCAGATTTTTTTCTGGGATAAGATGAAGTCTGTGGGCTCACGATTCCTTTCTTTGTCACTGTAAAATCATCTATGTCTACACCAGTAGTCTTCCACAAGACTTGGGATAAAAGTCAATAATCTGACAGTACTTGAAGAATGCAGTCTCATCATTGGCATATTTAGCCAACGTGAGATTTATATCTCCAATCCATGGGGGTCTGCGTTAATAATTATGTTCATTCTTCTTACCAGTGTCCTTTCACAAGAGAGAGCAAAGAGACTCTGTCAATAATAAGCTGAGGCTTCTTACTAACTGGCAACCATTAACTATCTGGCACACATATGCCAGTGAGTGTGATCCGGAAAGTTAGTGAACAGATTTCTTAAATACTTGACAACAGAAGCCCTCCTCGTATATCATAGGCGCATTATGAAGTGTAGTTTTAGGAAGAACAAAAAATACAGTAAAATACAATTAAAAAATGCAATCAAAATTGATATGCTATCTAAACACCTTTTTATCTATGTTTCCTGTCCACAGCATAAGTTCTTGGAATAAATGGTAAAATCTAGATATTAAAAAAGGAGGTAATGAAGTTGTTTCCTGAGGCTTTATTATGAGCCTGAGCATCGTCTATTACTTTCACTCATACTAATTCTCATTGGTGGAATTTCCTTGCATTTCAGAGTATCAGAGAAACCTCCCCAGTGATAAGAATTTCTAGGGAATTGGTTAAGGCTCTAAGATTTGTCTTATTTGTGTTTATTTGCTTGTTTTACCAGTGAGAATGAATATTGTGGCTCTGTTCTAATTTCATTTCTAGCCAATACCAAATCTCAGTTGTCTCTGTTCACATCAGTACGTTCAATATGGAATACGTAGTTAGAATTGTGCTAAGAACTTGGAGATACAAAGATGAATAAAATAATTTCCCTGACCTCAGAGAGTTCATGAGCCTGAGAAACATTCAAGTATAAATATAGCTACTCAGATCACCAATATAATTCTTCCTTTCTCACTCTCACCAATATAATTTTAGGAGCAGGAAGAATTACAAGAAGGCCCTAATGTTCTCTGCAAATATCCACTATGAGAAAATTAATATATATATATACTTTTTCTCTGGTATCAGTGCACATTCAACTCAAGATTAAAATGGAATTTACTAATAGACACATTTACAATATCTAAAATAATGTGTTCTTCAAAGTACTATATGTTTTCTATTAGCTTTGTTTTAAAGTCATTGAATTTAAACCAAAAGTCTTTTGTACTGATTATTTGTAGATTGTCAACAGGATGATTTGGATCCTGTCACTTTTTTTTTCACCAGGCAAGAACTTCAAATTTCTTTTCATAATTTTATAAATGGAATTAAATTTTTACACAGAGATATCTTCCTTAATCAAAAAAAAAATGAAACTGGTCTTATATATGCTTTGTCCTGATCTGTGACTGAAATGTACATTTTTATTATATGGTAAATATATTCACAACACAGATTGAAAAGGAATTCTCCACATCCCTCACTTTTGCTTAAGATTGATTTAGCTGCATCCAGAGTTTAACCCAAATATCTCATGCCTGAACACTTCAGACGCATCTCCATAGATCTAATTCAATCAAATATTCATGCCCATCTAGTCAGCTATATCCAGTATGGAATCATGCTACGAAGATATGGTTTACAGAGACCCATCTCCATAACCAACAAACAGAAAGGAGGAATGTGGTAAGCTAAATACACAACTAGAAAGACATCAGTGTCATTTCTCTATGTGGAGGGTGAATAAATCCAGTTTTCCCAGGAGATTCCAGTCTTAAGCACAATGTTCTCATGCAATTATTAGCAGTGTCCTCTTTTACTCTTAAAGACAATGTGTTGGCTTGGACAAAGAATTATCTGATATGCTTAGACTTTACTGGTATGGTGTGAATTAACTTTTTAAAAAAATCATTCTTCATTTTGGCTATGATTATTGTTTCTGGCCATAAAATGAGATTGCTTCTAACATTTTAGTTTATCAAGTGCATAAAGAATGCCTGTTAAGTAGGGACAAACAAGTTAAAATGTAGATGATTAGCAAAAATGCAAAGCCACATCATCCCAAAATATCTACATGTAAATCGAGATAAGAAATAATTTATCCAGTTCTTTCCAACATTTAGAACTTAAGTTAGATAAGGCACTGGAATCCTATATAGTACTGGTCACTGATTTTTTTAGATTTCAGGGGGCCATGTTGACTTTCTAAGATGGATTTTCAAGATTTTTTTATCATGGCGATGACTAATTTTAAGACAGCTTTCATTTGAATACAGAGAATGACCATGATATTCAGGGAAATGATAAAACAGTGGAAGATTTAGTATTAGTTATTCATCGGAAATAATCAATTTTGGTACATGTGTTAAGCACAGGGAAGAGGAAAGAATCTGGATATGATGTCTTCTAAGCAGGTATTTTTTTAGAAAATTGTTTTGCCAACTTCGAAAGAGGTGTTGGCAGCTTTTTAATGGGTGCTAACGATAGAAGTCTGAGTACTCCTCTTCTGGGCTCTGAACGTTATTATTTGCAAATACTTGGACTAAGATTCTGAAACTCACAGAGAAAAATTTGTCTCCCTGACCATAGAACTGTATACATTCCACTCTGGTTTCATTCCATTTCCATACTCTCTCTCCAGAGAGAACCAGATATGCAAATTGGAACCAAAACATAAACAAAGATTCCATCCCATGGTACAATCCTCAGAGGAATGAAAATGCTCAGAAGAAAAGAAGTTTATGAACTCCATGTTCAGTGAAAGCGAGCTACAAAAGAGTTTAGCTGTCCTTCTAGAAAACAAAAATTAATTTGCTTTGGCCAAATTAAAATTAATTAAAATTATGCAATGTTGCCCTTGTGTTAATTTTAACAGTGAGGTTGTTGTGATTTAAGGCTACAATTAGTTCTAGTGTTTGAAAGAGAAGCTCTGTAATCGAGACAGGACATTTTAATAATCCTGGTTATAAACATTTAATACATCATCTTTAGGGACTCACAAACACATTGTAATTAACTTTTACAACTGAAATAAATCAGATTGCATTAGCATATTGCAAAGGAAAAAATCATTTGCATGATTGAAAACAGCTTCAGAAAATTATGTATTACAGGCTTCGTGCAAACACCAGCACAACTTTTACCAGGTTTCTTGAATGAGGATTATTTTTAACAAGTACAGTTTAGGATTCCTCAGCTAATTATAGCTTTTACCGTAAAAGGAAATATCCTCGTTCTCAAGAAGTAGCAAAAGTCATTCTGTGGTCAGTAGGACTATGTCCAAACTTATTGTAAACTAATTGGGGAACATTCAAATAAAAGTATAGTGTGTACTTGCTCTTTAGCTACTTCTATGCTAGCAGCAGGTAATTTGGTCAGGAAAAAATAATTTTTACTTATGTGTTATTCATGTTTCCGGTGCTAAAATCATCAGCTGGAAGAGGGATATTGGACTTATAAGTGTTCCTCTGACCAGCACCTACTCTGCTTCATAAAATGTCAACCCCTTCTTAACTGTTTGAGCTTCCACTGAGAAAACGGCAGTCTGTACGTTCACTTTGGGAAGAATAAAATGAACTAAGTTCTTATTTAATATGGGCTATTATTTTTGTCAAAGAGTTTTCAGGTCAAGTGGACCAGTTTGATAATACTATTGATCCTTTGGCTCTTATCACTCGTTTGGTCCATGAGTGATCACCAGTGGCTGGGTAGTTGTTAAAAGCGCGGAATCTGTAGTTATATTTCCCAGGTTTGCGACCTAGTTCCACCGCTTAGTTACTCTGTGACATTGGGTTCTATGTCTCATTTTCTCCATCTGTAAAATGAAGGTAATAAAGTAGGTATTGAAAAACCTTTGAGGATTATCTGAAATCAGATAATGCACGCCATTTATCTTAGGATGATGTCTGGAACATAGCAAGCACTCATTAAATATTAATGATTATAATTTTTATTTTTGTGGATTATCCTTAGGTCAATGCCTAAAAGAGGAAAAGAATCAGTTCATTGCTGTCTGGAAGCTAGTTACTTTCCAACATGGAATTTACCCAGGGCTTTTCACAGATACACAGCGTGACTCCCACCCTTCGGTTCATTTACTAGATTAATATTGTGCCTCTACTTTGTGCGAAACATTATCAGATTTACAGGAGAGGACATGTGTGAGACTTTGGCACTGAAGCCAGGGTAGACAAAGCAAAATCTGGAGTCAATCAGAGGGTCAGAAGCCTTACCAAGTTGTGAAATCAGAGTGTTCAGATTCCAGGTGTGAGGCAAAGCGAGTACAGCCCCCACCCCCACCCCTCCCAAAACCCCCCAAAAAAGAGAAGAGAAAAACAAACAGTCAATTCCCAAGTAGAGCAGGACAAAAGTCAACATCTGTGGATCAATCTTTGGTCCAAAGTTAAGGAACAGGGTGAGGCATGTGGGTAAGGATACTCTGAGTTGCATTTAGGCTCTGTTCCCAGGACAATTCTAAAAATAGTCTTTTCTCCCTGCTAGATCATGTGAATGATTAACACCTAAATGAGGATGTCACCATTTTGGAAGGAGTTGAATCCTGGGTAGAGATTCCTGAGCGATAGGTTCGAACTGGTCTTCGTGAAACCAAATGAGACAGAAATAGTTTAATTTCTCGTAGGCAGAGTTTTACAGATGACAGGTTGTTTCCCTTCAAGTTAAGTATTTCTCTTCAGATTCCTATGTAATCTGGATTCTAGAAATAGACATGGAATGAACTGGAAATAGAATTCACTCATAAAAGTTCCTCCTTGTTTGGGTCTTTGAAGGAAAGAAGAAGGGTCCCCTATTCTGCCCCATTTTGGGGGAAGTACCTGGACTCTTCAAGTGGGAAACTTCTCATTTCTCCTGAGGCCACAGCTTATTGACTTAAAAGAGCAGTAGCTTAATTAACAGAAGAAATGAAACCTATTGCATAATTAACTAGACATTTACCTAAAATCAATAATCTAATTGCCACACCTGCAAAGGGGATAATTTTCATCCTATTGAAAACGATTTATTTATATTTATGTGTTAACAAGGTGATTGGTGGTTTGTTTAAGAGACTAACCCCATCTGTAAAGTGATAATTTATTGAACAATCAATTAATCTTTTTAGTATCGCAAATGTAAACAAGCAATGAAGAGCCACACTGTGTCTGCTTTTGAAAGGTCAAATTTAGGAGACTTCCATCCTGCGTTCTTTCTCAATCACCACTAAGATGTATGAGCAATGAATAAGATTTTATTTTAACCATCCCTTTGGACTTATTTCTTTCATGGGGAGCCCATAACAGGCAAAATATTTGTAAATACATAAATCACCAATTTCGACCTGTATCCTGTCTTTACAATGGATTCCTAATCTAAATTGGGTTTCCCTTTTTAGAGATACACATCACTCTGTCCCAATATACCCAGCTATATATATACCTTCTGGGCTTTTAATCCAACAGTGTGAAGAATTGTTTCATATCCAGGAGAATGAATTACAACCTTTATCTAGGAATATGGGTCAGTGTCAAAAAGCTGTAAAGCTTAGGTTGAATTAAGTATCCCACAGTCTACATGCTTGTCCAAAGTTTATTTTAATCTTTCCCCTCTGCACAATTGGGTATGAGGTTTCCCAAGACTTAAGGCACTTCCTGTTTTATGACTGTTTTCAAAGCATTTCATTTCTTAAAATACTGTCATAGCTTATATGAATTCTCTTGCATCTACCTTCAAAGTTGACTTTCATTTAAATTCTAACATTTATACCAAGATACTCTATTGTACTAGAAACATAATCATAATAATTATGAAATCAGCCTGTGTGTGTATGTAGGAGGAACAATTTAAAGTATCCACAAAAATTTCTAAGAGTTGGTTTCTGAAGGTCTTTACAAACTTCAAAGATGGAAGAGTATGCCCTGAAGGGCGAACAGGGTGGTGGTCAGGGAAAAACATGGTGTACCAAGCTCATTAAATAAAAAGAAATTTCTAGGTCTTAGGCCAGAGTTTTAAGTTGGGATTCTAGCACACTGATTCTTCATCTAGGGTTCTAGAGCAAGGGCCTCGTGAAATTGGATGGACAAAAGTTGCAGCTTTATTTTCACTGATTTCTAACAAACGTAGCATTTCCTTTCATTATGAGTTTGGATAAAACATAGTATTAGCAATACTTACGATTTGTTGCTAGGAGTTGGATACAATTCTATCACGTTAAATATGTCACAGATACGTCACAGCATCCTGTATGCTCGATACATCTTTGACAGGATGGTAGCTATGAGACCTGTCACTAGATCTTGTTTCTTACTATGTTAGTAAAAGAAACACATACATATTATGATACTGAGTTTGTCTTATCAACATTTTAATGATTGTGTTTTAAAATGCATTTAATATTATTCACTTAAAATCATTTTTTCTAAGACAAGTTCATAGGCTTCATCAGATTTCCAAAAGCATCCATGGGATCCTATCTTTGGAAAGACATATGCCTTAGAGTCTACGTGGAAAAGGCATAGCACAATCCTGACTTCCTGTACAGTGCACAAGGCAGACTTGCTCACAAATGACAGACTCATCCCCTGAGTGTGCATTCAGGCTCAGAATCCTTCTTATCAAAGCACTATTACCGACTATTAATGTAACTATTACCAAATGAGGTTTGCTGTAAGTCTTTTATGCCTATGGGAACCCTCAGCGGTGAAATTTTCTGCAAATGATGATTATAACAATACTTATCCTTTATTGAGTACCAGATATTTTAGATAGTTATCTTACCAAGACTCATCACAATCCCATGAGGTGGGTGTTACTGAATACATATGAAAAGTAGCTTAGAAGGTGGCAGAGAGGGTCTTCCAAAATCTCTGCTTCTTCCAGGATCCCAACAGCAACAACTGCATCTTTTTATTTGAGAGAGAGAGAAATAGTAAGGTTAGAAATGTGCATGAAGCCTGTTGTAGCCAACAGATATGGACATAAATTAAACATTTTATCATTATTGTAATATGTGGCACTTAACATTCAAGCTCCCTTGTGATTTTGCATGGGAGTTATCTGATGCTTTATTGTTGCTGCTGAAAATAGAAGATCAAGAGGGGAAACCCGAGCACGAAGTTCAGAGGGAAAGAAATGTCCTAGTCTGAGTTGTTTCATTGACGGCTACCCGCATGCAGTATAGAAAATGTCAGCCCGTCTTGAGTCCCTCTTTTTAGGTAGGACTTTTGTGCTGGGCACAGAGGTACCATGTCATTGAATAAGACTGCTCCTGTCTTCCAGGTATTCACAAGTTGGGGAGAGACTGCCATAAAAACTGTACCAAAAATAAAAAAGGAAAATGATATTATAGCCGACGATGTTTATCAAGTACTGCTGTATGCCAAATACTTTTCTAAGTGATTTACAGGTATTAAGCCATTTAATTCTCAAAATAATGCCAAGAGCTAAGCACTACCATTATTTTTGCCATTGTACAAATGAGGAAACTAAGCCAAAGAGAGATTAAGTTAGTTGCCCAGAGACACACAGCATGTAGTGATTGAGCTGGGATTTTGACTGGAGGACATGCTCTAAACCCCTGTCGCTCAGAATAAACCAAATGTTCTGAGGGCAGTGACATCAGTGATGAAACAAAGACGGATTCTGATTGAAAACCACAGGTCACTTTCCCAAGCTGTGTGTGATATGCATTTGAACACTTATTTGACTTATTTGACTCAACAGATAGTCCCCGAGTCTCTACTATGATAGTATTAGCTGCTTCTGGGTGATGCATCATCTCATCTGTTACAGAGATTTTTAACCATTTCTCACCTGGCCTGTGGAAGCACTTGTTATAAATAATAACAAGTTTGTCTACATTGTCTATCAAAAAAAGTGACCTTACTGACTGAAGCAAATTTTAAATAAGGAGAGTGTCACCCAGGAGGCAAAATCCCAGTGAGTTCGGAAGGTATTTAAATGTGTTCATTGTGGAATTTCCTCCCACATTCATATACACTGATTTTTACATAAAATTTTAAAACTTTAGAGATACGTTTAGCATAGGAAGACGGTATTGCATGATTTTTTTTTTTCACGTTTTCAGGAGTCCTACATTATGTTGTACTTGGAGGTAAGAGAACACTTAAATCCAATATAATGCTCTGTCTTTTCATTTATTTCCAATAAAAGACTTTTTTTTTTCCTTGAGAAGTCATTACTCAACCAGGGAGGGTGTACTTCTTACTATTTAAATTTTTTAAACTTATTTTGTATTTGCTTCGAACATAATTTAAAACATTCAAATAGTTTTGGCCATGGAAATGCCTGCTTAAGATGAATGTCCTTCATTTTTCCATTGGGTTTCTGAAATGATCTATTTTGACAATATTGCTGCTATTATCCAATTTATGATTTTTTTTCATACACTTAATAGGATGCTTTACTACTGGTAAAAGGCTATTTTTTTTCTTTAAGTTTTTATTTTAATTCCAGGTGGTTAACATACAGTGTAATGTTAGTTTCAGGCGTACACCTAGTGCTCAGCATGACAAGTGCCCTCCTTCATCCCCATCACCTGCTTCCCCCATCTCCCCACCCACCTCCCCTCTGGGCACCATCAGTTTGTTCTCTATAATTAAGAGTCTGTTTCTTTTCTTTTCTTTTTTTTTTTTTAAGATTTTATTTATTTATCTGAGAGAGAGATCATGAGCAGGGGGGAGGGCTAGAGGGAGAAGAAGACTCCCTGCTGAGCAGGGAGCCCAATGCTGGACTCCATCCCAGGACCCTGGGATCATGACTTGAGCTGAAGGCAGATGCTTAGCAGGCTGAGCCACCCAGGCACCCAAAAGTCTGTTTCTTGATTTGTGTCTCTGTGCCTTATTTTTCCCTTTGCTTGTTTGTGTTGTTTCTTATAAAAGGCTAATTTTCTAACTCAGAGTTGGTTACGTGCTCCAATGGGCCCTTTAGGAGACTATGATCAGGGTATATAACAGACTAAGAACTATCACAATCCATTTTAACTATTGGAATAGGATAGAATATACTCACGACTAAATAAAAACCTATTTCTAGATTGAAGTGAAATGCGAGGTCCTCCAAGTTCTTAGTGTTAAGTTCGTAACAGAGAAGTCAGGCATGAGCCAGGTAAGGATTGGAGCCATTGCCAGGAGATGCCAAGTCAGGCCAGAACAAATACCAGATTAGCAGCAAGTCTGAAATGAGAGTTTAGAAAAATTGATGAGATAAAAACATGATGAGGGAAACTATAATTTGTACATCAGAGGCTCAAGCATATTTGTCTACTCAGGATTTTGGAATAATGAAGCCTCTTTTCAGAATCTACAGACCAGCCCGTGAGAATGTTCCCCTGGAAAAACCTTGAAATCTTTGTATTAAAAATTCCCGGCATGCCTACTCCCTTTCACTTTGAATTCTTCTTAACTTAACCAGGATTCAAGGCATCTTTGCCGGAAATAAACCCTGAAATTTTCTTTGACTCCATGAAAGTGGACAAAAGCTGGGTCCCTGATATCAGATGGGCTGGGGTGGGCAGGTTCAAGGTGAGGGGAAGCCCACACAGGTAGACCTTAAGCTTTTTATTATTATAAAGAGACTAGCTACATAGATGTTTCTTTTAAAATAGAATTTTCACTTCACCCCTCAAACTGCCCTAGATAGTTTGTTTCTAATAGTTTGTCCATTATCAATTCTTTCTGGCCTTGGGAGAGTTCGCTTAATGTCTTTAACCCTTTCCTGGTTTTGCTCCCTCTTCTCTGTGCTTTCCTTTTATTTCATTGGACTTTAACCAGCCATACACAAACATCCCAGCTAATCTTTCCAAATTAGCACAGCACCAGCTCTGGAGGTTCTCATTAGATGTGCAGCTGAGATTTATCAGATCTCATTTGCCTAATATGGAGCCTAACTTTGGGCACCTGGCCCTTGCAGTAGGGGGTAAGGGAGAATAGGAATGGGTCTTTTGTCACTGCTATGCAGACTCACTAATTTGCTCCGCCTAATAAAATTACAAATGAATACAGCTTTATTCACATTGCCTTTATAGGTTATAATAACCTTGGTACCCCATAACCTCCTGCTAGCTGAATTAATCAGATCATATTAATATTTCTTCTTACTTTCTTTTAACTGGTTCTTCTCTTAATTAAAGGGGCCAAAGACGTAAACAGGGTAGGTGACTAGAAACATGGCGTCAGGTTATAAACAAGGCTCATTAAAAAGATGGATGTGCGGACTGACTGCAAAAATTGCTTACTTCGCAAGTGTACATTTTGTAATTTCCTGACGACTAAAAGAACTAATGGCAGATCCCACCCCCTCCCTTTTGCACATGTATAAAAGATGATAATTTTTGAATGCTGGGGTGGGAATGGCAAAACCGAGGAACCTATTCATCAAGTAGAATAAGGTCTTTCACATTATAAGACTCGGCGCTCCTCCAACCTATGAATGTGAAATATATTCGAAAGTGGAGAGAGAAAAAACAACAACAACAACAGGAAATGATTTAAAAATTAAAAAAAAAAAAGGAACTTTTAAGAGAGAACATTAAACATATTACACCACAGTTAAATTTGAAAGAGAAAATGAGGGTCTTCTTAAAAGACGAATAAATCTTTTGAACTTGCCCCCCGGTCAAGTACGCATTGGAGATGCATGCACATGTTTGCTTGCACATGCAGACCAACCAACGAGGAGCTTAATCTTGATGCACGAGAGCAAGAATTGTTGAAGTGGACAGCCTACACTGTCAAGCTCACAGGAAGTTGTAACTAAAAAAAAAAAAAAAAAAAAAAAAAAGCAGAGCTGGAAATAGTATGGTGTAGGAAATTTCATTCAGGTGTATTTTTCATTGTTGTCAATCCTTTATATCCACTTGGACATGGAAATAATGGTGTGCCTACACTGTCATGATCAATCGGTTGAGATAGATGGAATCTATCTATGGATTACACGTGTATTCTCTAAACGATGTGTTTACATATTATGCATTTGTAGCATAGACGTATTTATATTTATAATACATGTGTTTTTTTTGTTTGTTTGTCGCCTCACACACATGGAGATGCGACCTCCGTTCTGGTTCTCGTTTTTGAAACTGTTGCTCACATTCACTCGGCCCTGTGAGAAGACACCTGCATTTGTCTCCCCGCAGTAATTACTGGCACAGCCCAAGCTCCGATTTGCTGCCCTTCCATCTCCCTTCTCAACACGAGAGAAAGTCATTCTGACAGGATGATGCACAGCAGGACCAGGCAAGACCTCACTCCTTCATGAATAAATTAGAGATGAAAGTTTAACTGATCCCCTTGCATTTTTATGGAGGGACCTCATCCTCATTTACCTAAATGCTTTGAGTAAAAGGAAAGAAAATGTAAGAGGCTAAGGTGGAAAGGTTAAAATCTGTGTTTAAATGGAGGGTTTTTTTTTTTTTTCCAACACGCCACACCACACAGATGCCTGCAACCGTTCTAATGATTCCTTACTCAAACATTTAAGGGAGAAACCAAAGGAAGGAAGAATTTTTTTTTTTTTCCCTCCGCCAGTATTGCTTTTTATATGAACTGCTGCAGGTGTGAACAATGATTCTTAGTTCAAGAAATTCCTTACAGATAGATTTTATATAGCTAGATTATATATATATAGTAAACATAGAAGTAGAGACTCTGAACAATCTGTATTTAAGATATTATTTTTTCTCAATGGAGCTCAAACTCTGCGGATTTTTTTTTTTTCTTCCATAAAACACTTCTAGGATCTGCTTCAGTGAGTGATCTATTTCAGTATTTTCACCACCAGTGCGTTTTTAGTACTAGACAGGCATGCCATGAGATGGGGTGTGTGATCCAAATATTAGGTTTGCCCATGCAGGATCAGACCAGTGGGCTAATGGTTTTGGAACCCTGCCCCTGGCACTGGCCATTCCCTGCTGCTTCGGAAGCCAGGAATGAATTTGCATGACACCAGCCCTTAAGATGTCCCCTGTGGAAAAATAGGAAATTGGCGAGTAGGATCATTTCACGGATGTGCTGAAGTTGTCATTCCTAGAAATCTTTGGCTTCAGGTCTGTGCCTGGTAAGTTCACCTGCAAATACAAGAGGAATCTTTCCCATCTGCAAATTGCTGGTTTTATAGGGAGAGGAAGAAACCTCAGAGTCCCTTCATAGTCTTTCTTGCCTTCGGCTATTGAAAAGGTTGCTAAATACCATGTCCTGATAATATTGGGGTTGAATGTGTAAACTTGTCAGGCACGACTGAAACAGTGAGAAATAATACTTTTTAAAAAGGGTCAAAGAAGGAAATTAAACCATTTTGATCCACTGTTTTTTTTTTTTTTTTAATGGCAGCTTAATAAACAGTTGTAAAATGGTGAAGGGGAAAAAAAACGAAAAATAGAAGCAAATCTATTCATTCTATAATTCCACTATTCGCTTAAAACTTGAAATGTCCTTGAGGTTGTCTATATGTGTTTTATGTTTGAAATGATGTTTCCCGACCATCAAATCATCGTGACATCTCATTGCACTTTGTCCTAATAAGGTAAACTTTCAAATCTAGTCCATGGCCTGTCACGTAAACATTTTTATATGAAGGCTTTTAATTGTAACTTTTTCAGAATTGTTATATCTGTTTCAAAAATAAATAAACCTCAAGGATAAGACAATTTTCAACCCAGTTCCACGTGATTCCATACTTTAATAACCATTCTAATTTAGTATTAACCGAAACCTCTTTGTGTGACTGGAGATTCTTATCCTATATTGTGTGTTTTGCTAAAATGACTAAAGCTTCTGAAATAGTCACCAAAATCCACCATTAAAAATTTTGACAACATCCTAATTAGCATGTAGGGGCACCCTAGACTATTTCTACCAAACAGAAGCAGAGCCTTTTCAAAGAGTCCCACAGACTAGCTGTGTATATTTTTTGAATGATAAAAGTCTTTTGTTTCCTTTCTCTTTTGATCATTTTTCTGAAATGAATGTCTGTTTCCCTCCTAGCATTTGTCTTTAGAGGAGTATAATTTCATGACCCCTTTCTTCTACTTGCAACTTCCTCTAAACAAAAGGACACAATAAATAAACACAGGAGATAAGACAGTTTCTCCCCCCACCACCCACCCCCTTCCCTTGAATCTTGTGAGCAGCCAGAACCACTTTAGTCCTTCAAATATTGTCCTGAATTAGTATCCACGCTGATGCAGTGAGGGCTAGAGTGTATGATAGGAACAAACACCAAATTGGGTCCCAACTATAATCTGAGTATTGATATATATTTTTTCTAGTTCTTTTGGCAAACCTATCTTGCTGACTATACTGATGAAGGTTGCAAGTAATTGCGTACATGTTTCTGTGAAAGATAAATGACCTTCCTTCCCAAGGACGCTTGGCCAGGCCTTAATCCTGAGTGTGTGTGTGTGTGTGTATATGTGTGCGCGCGCGTGCGCGTGTAACTGTTTTTTGAAGGCCTGACAAGGCATCTTGATCATTTCCTCATTTTGAGGCCTACCCACAGCCTTCTCCACGGCCCCCCTCTCTGAAATGTTATTATTCTGTCGTGAGGCCTTCTTTGGCCAGGATGTTACTTCATTTCCACCTTTTGTCTCAGCCTGAATGTGAATGATGCTCTTTCAGCAATATACAGCCGCTTCAGCTCCCTGCTGCCGCCTTACATAAATATACAACACCCGTCTCGCCCTATAACTCACTTTAGGCCTGGAAAAATAGTGACTTCCTTTATTGGTCAGATTCTCCCCCAATTCCCAAAAGCTGTGTGTTCTCACCTCTGAGGATCCGAATCTTCAAGTTTCCATTTGTCTCAGCACTATTCCAGTGGATTGCCAATAAAAATGATTCCCATTTTTATAACTCCTGAGAACACAGGAGCAGGCTTTCCAGATAAACTGATCCACCACCCCACCCCCACCCCTCACCCCCTGGCCCCGCCAAAAAACAAACAAACGAAATCTCCCTACAACTTACCAAAAAGTGGTATTTTGTCTTTAGGAGAGATGACCCTCAAACTGAGTGAGCCAGGGATTCAGTAAAACGTGAAGCTTGGTCTCTGAACATACCCATTATACTCCAGAAAAATCTGTATTTATTTTCTTCCTCGAGAGAACAAATTGGGAGACATAGCATATCATCATTAAAATACCACATGTTCGTAGGTATATTCAATATCCATTTATGCAAAAGACTATGTCTAAAAGGAATACCACATTCAGATTACATTTAGTTACTTCACCTCCATTAACAAATTCAGTTACTTCCCTCTGCCTCTGAATTGAGAACAATTTTGAAGTGGGTGGATTCTATTGAATTTATTAAAGGAGATGTAGCAAAGAAAAGTGCTTTTGATTGCTACCCCACTGAAAGGTGCTAAAGGCACTTGATTCGGCTACACATGCTCATGGGGTGTGGAGTTGAATTCAGGTCCTGCTCAAGACCTGTAGAATTTGGAACAACTGCCTACATCTATCTGAGCCTCAGTTGCTACATCTGTCCAATGGGGGCTATCTACCTTCCTCTCATGTTTTGCAAATTAAAAAAGAAAATATGCCAGGATGCCTGGGTGGCTCAGTCGGCTAAGCATCTGCCTTTGGCTCAGGTCATGATCCTGGGGTCCTAGGATAGAACCCCGCATCAGGCTCCCCTGCTCAGCGGGGAGCCTGCTTCTCCTTCTCCCTCTGCCTGCCCTCCCTGCTTGTGTGCTCTTGTGCTCTCTCTCTGTCAAACAAATAAATAAAGTCTTTTAAAAAAAGAAAGAAAATATGCCTTAATGAGTAAAATCCAAAATTCTCTACAAATGGGAGATCTCACTTTTTTTTTTTTTTTTTTGTCCTCCGTATTAAAGTTGTGGCTACAATACGCAACTTTTAAATACAAATGTTCTGACAGGGCAGGGGCATGAGATGGAGGAAATGAACACCTTGGGCATATGCATTTGTGCCACAGAACCGCATACGGAGAGGCAGGGCAGAAATATTAAATACTAACGCACCAAAGCTACACTTCAAAAAGACGTAAACTCAAGGAACAGGGAAATTTGCCAGGTTAAAGTTACTGATACCCCTCTGTTTTATGACCTCGCAAATCTCCATAGAAGGAAGAAAGATGATTGCTGACATATAGCATGTGTTAGCAGAAGGGACTGCTTGGGAGCTTTTTGCCAAGTGCAAACCCACAAATTGTTCCTGTCTTAGGCAAAACTCTGGCTTTGGGTGGTGTTTTCCTTTTGTGCTCCCAGCATCACCCCAAAGCAGGATTGGAAAGTCACCTAGCTGTGTTCAACATGTTCAACCTGCCCCCAAAGACAGCTCCCAAATTAACTCAGATTATCTGTTCAGTATTTACGCTGAATATGTCCTAGAAATGTGCAGTCTCTTCATTTCTATGCCTTCTCCTTGGGTAGGTGTGCAGAAGGAGCTTTTTTATAAATTTTCTTCGACACTCTCAGATCAGACCCAAATCTCCAAAACTGTCCCACTGAATGGGAGGTGATTGTAATCTTATAGCCCACATCATTGAAGACAGCCCAGAGTCTTCTATTGCCCATTTCCTCAAACAGCTGTGGGTGGAACTTAACATTCTCTTAGGGTCAAATGTTCCCTTGTCAGTGGGGAAATTTTTCTGCTCTAAATGAAATGTTACAAAATACATTTCCCCCCACAAAGCTCTGGACTCGAAGCTGTTTTATTTATCTGACTGTTCTGAGGACTGTAAAACATGCTGTTTCACATTGTAACATAAGCCCCCTTTTTTTAAAAGTGTGCCCTGAGTATTTGCAATTGTTATCAGCCCCAGATGTATCCGAGTGTCAGCGTGAAGCTCTGCTAGCTGGCTCAGATATACAGAATGTAATTAGCTCAAAGTCCTCTGTGCTAAGTTTGTAGTAGAAGTAGCGCCTGAGAATAACCATTTGCTCCTCTCGTCTCCTCCTCTCTCCCCACTGCTATCACACCCCCCCAAAATGGTGGCAAAGGTTAGAATCTATTGTTCTTGATGCTGAAGTTCTGAACAGAGCAAATTCATGTTCTGATGGAGATTTTTTAAATGAGAGAGAGCCAGTGGCAGAAGTTAGCTGGGGAAAGAGACAAGATTAATCAAAACTAGGACTGGAAGTGGACGGGTTGGGAGTACCTAAGAGGGAAAAGGTGGTCCTCACTGAGTTTTAAGACTGGGTGCTTGAAATCTCAAATCCTGTTATTTTGCTTTCTTCTCCATTCGGTATTCCACTCCTAGACCTTCAACATTTAAAAACGCATCCAAGAAGGAACATTTGTCTTTTCTAGGCAACGCTTCCCAACCTGTGCTCCATCCTGTGGCTCGTTCTAGAGAAAAACTCTTAGGTACCATGAAGAAAGCAAATCTGGTATGATGCAACCAAGGATGGGCATAGGGTGACCTGAGCTGCATTCTTAAGAAAACTGATCAGTGTATCAGCTTCAGAAAAAACAAAGAAAAAAAAAAGGCGGGGGGCAAAACCAAACAAAAATAGGTGGGTCATTTACCTGATGCAGTACACATTGGTGAAGGCAGCATAATTCCTTCCTGACCCTTGGAGGAAATCAGTTTATGCCCTGAAGCATGAAATTTGATTGTAATTATTTTAGCTTGCTTGGCTACATATGTTATTGATGATCTTTCCTAAAAATCACCAGCCTTTTAGAAATCCTGCCACAGTACTTGACTCAATGACCTGGAAGGTATACATAATAGAAAATAAACCATGCAGGATTTCTCTATTGATTGTTGCGTAGAAACTCTCTCTTCCTAAAGAGCAAAGCACCAGTATTATTACAACAGTGGCATATGAAACAAGATCATATTTACAAATGCCTATGTATTTATAAAAGATGCAAAGTCTACATAAGTTAACCAACTGCCTAGAAATCTCGTGTATCTTAGAAAACCCAAAGTTTAAGTAGACATTTTGCCCTTAGCTTATACAAAGAGGTGTTGTGGGGGTTTTTTGGTTTTGTTTTGGGTTTTTTTTGGGGGGGGGGCTTTTTGGGTTTTTTTGTTTGTTTTTTATTTTGTTTTCTTTTGTTTTTTCACAAACACAGTGAAATGACAGGTTGAGACAATTGTCCAGAGGTCTCTGAGCATGCTGTTGAGAACACATATTGAGGTGAAAATCCATGAAAGCATATATATTTATCAAAGTTTTTTTTTTAAAGATTTTATTTATTTATTTGAGAGAGAGAATGAGAGACAGAGAGCATGAGAGGGAGGAAGGTCAGAGGGAGAAGCAGACTCCCCGCTGAGCAGGGAGCCCGATGCGGGACTCGATCCCGGGACTCCAGGATCATGACCTGAGACGAAGGCAGTCGCTTAACCAACTGAGCCACCCAGGCGCCCCTTATCAAAGTTTTTAAATGAATTTCCAATTCCTCACTTTGCCTTCCTGCTCAGCAAGTGAGTAAAAATGCTAGATATGTAAATAAATAATCAATCAATCAGGTAAGCCAGGTAATAGAAGATTATAACTTTCTGAATCCCAGATTGAAGGCTTGTGGTATTTATGGGTTTGGTTGCAGACCTACTCTCCTTTCCCAGCTGATCTTCTTATCTTAAGAAAAATCAAAGAATTTTTCTGGAAAGCAGAGAAAGTTCTTTTTTACAATACAGGAAATAAATGCCAGCATCAATACATTTTCTGTTACTTTGCTCTTTGGAGAAGGCTGCCTTCCAGTCTGAGCAAGAAAACCTAATTGAAACAGAATTAAATCTTGACTACATCTTGAATCTCTGTCCCAATGCCCTGCTAGACCAAGTTTTATTCAGAATTTTGAATGGTTTCGGGTACTTGTGTTTTTTTCTTTATGCTCTGCTTCCAAATACTTAATGCAAACCTACTCTGTGCTATGTGCCTGATCACAACCCTGTGATCAGATATGACCACCTAGCCCCGTGGAACTTCCACTTTACCAAGTAAGAGCAATATTACAAAAACTAATCATGCAATTAATTCTTGATTAGCCCTGCAATTAGTATGAAGAGGGACCAGTGAATAGTGTGAAGGCCCAGGAAAACAGGACCTCAGGTGGTGACTGGGAGGGAGGGGGAGGTTCCCTGAGGAGCGATGTCTGAAGTGAGAGTTGAAGCTCCAATAGGAACCAAGCAGTCAGGGTAGAGGCAAAACACATTTCACACAGAAGAAACATCTCTCTTTCTCAGTGGAATACACTTGACTTTGCTTGGATGTCTGAACTCTTCATTTAGAGGAAAAGTCAGTGTCAGCACATTCCGGACAAGGTATGTACAAGAAGCCTGTTCCGTGAGTTGCCACGGGGACGGTTCTAATCTCAGGGCATCCCTGTGACTCTTTTGGACTCCACGGTGATTTTTCTTCAGACTGCTCCCATGGCTCCTGATTTGGCTCTGGCGAGGCCTCAAAACACCTCTTGTGTAAAGGCTGTGGTGAGATGAAACTCAAAGCAGCCTCATTTCAGGGGGAAAGAGGTTAAAGACATAAACAGGCAGGAGAAAGACTTTACAAGATCTCAGAATATTCAAGAAGAGGACGAAAGACGGGGCACCTGGGTGGCTCAGTCGTTAAGCGTCTGCCTTCGGCTCAGGTCATAATCCCAGGGTCCTGGGATGGAGCCCCGCATTGGGCTCCCTGCTCGGCAGGAAGCCTGCTTATCCCTCTCCTACCCCCCCCCGCTTGTGTTCCCTCTCTTGCTGTCTCTCTGTGTCAAATAAAATCTTAAAAAAAAAAAAGAAGAAGAGGACAAAAGAGAAATGGCAGATAAGGCAAGAAAAAGGAAATCTCATCTTCTATAAAGATGATTCTTATACTGTTAATAAGATAAAGAGGCACCCACGTTTCAAGAGCACGAGCAGGTAAATAACAGAGAGGAAATGGGAGAAAACCACACATCATTATATGTGGATATGCTCTCCTTTCTGCCCTCTAACCCTCGCACCCCATCGTCCCTACCTGGTTAGATTTTGCAGGCTCTCCCTCACACCTCCTCTTATGAGATAATTTCCCCCTGAAGCCTTAGTTCTGCAAAGTCAACATGGCTTATGAAAATCAAGTTGTATTCTGTATATTTAATACATCATCTCTAAGGATAATCATTCTGGAATCTGAACTTGTTTCTGTTATCTAGCTCTGCTTGACAATGATTTATGAACCAGAAAACAAGACAGCTTCATTTTCATAAAGCCAACGGAAACTTCTGGACCAGGAGGAGCTGTGAAACTCGTTTTGACTAGTAAACTGAAACAAACATGACATAAAAGTCAATACAATCGCACCACTGGGCTCTCATTTTACAGAATAACTTTTTCTCCCAATCCAGCAAGATGACAGTTGAAATGTTGCATTATCCAATAGCAAGTTTTATCTTACTAATTACCAGCCTGGTGTGATCAGGAAGGACGCTGAGAAATGGAAATAAGCACATGACAATCATCTCCTAGAAATGTCAGTCTCACTCAGAAAGTGAGAGCTGGGGAAAAAAAAAAAAAAAAAACGTTTTAAAGGAAACATTTTACAGTGTCTATTAAGAACCCTTTGATGTTTAACTTAAAGAGATGGCAAAATTATGTGCCTGATGTGGACATAATTTACCAATAGTAAATGTTACTCATAATGAGAATTTGCAAAATAATTTAATGATGTACAAGAACTACACTACACATTGTGAAGATTGTCTTTTGCCTATATACATACATAACATCTGCATAATTATAGTAATAAACTCTTTGCTTACTCACGTGGGAGGGAAGGTGGTTTACTAGAGTGGTAGAGAGAACAAAGCACCATAGTTCATACCTGAGTGTAGCCATTTATTTGGGATAAGTCTTTATATTCCCTGGGTATCATTTTTCTCCTCTGTTAGAAGAGGCTAATTAATAACAGTATGACCCTTATAGGGTTGTTGAGAGAGGATAAAATGACTTAGTTTGCTTTATGCACCTTCTTTCATTGTTCTCGTTGAGTTATTCAACAAGCATTATGGAGTATCTGCCACCTCGTTCCATTTGCTTTTGGAAAATAAGAGGAAGGTAAAAAACGATTCAAATGGTGTCCACTAGTTTGAAATGCAAGGAGATGATTTATCAAAATCTTCTAAAACTAGGCAACGATGATGACTTTAAAGTTACATCATGAACACATCTGGGGAAAATGGAACAATAGTGCCTTAAGTGCCCGATTTAGTCTTTGAAAATTGTCTTAAAAGGAGACAGGAACATAAAACAATGGACATTTTAATGGACTGCATTTGGCTAACTTCAACGTCTGAATAATTGACTTGAAATCATAATCTTCATACATATTGTTACCTATTAAGGGTATATAAAAAGTATTAGATAGAACACACAAGATCGCATATAATTCTCATGTATGTTAAATAATCTCTCTCTAGCTTTGATTTAAATCTGATGTACTACAGAAACACATTTCTATTTTTAAAGTAAAATGCACAATTAGAGGGGCGCCTATTTTTGCCTACACCAGAGACTACTCCATGGTTGTGTCAGAGGTATTTTTTAAAAGTGAAAACGAGAGAAAAGAACGGAGCTGTGTCTTTGGAGTCACCTCCACCTCTTCTCTATCTATTGTTACTTTTTTTAATCCATTGTTATTTTTTTGGATTTTGAAATGTATATTTAAAAGATGGACAAATTATACATGTGCATTTTATTAAAAAAAAAAAACACTTATATCTACCGTCTAAGGTTAAGAAATAGTGTATCACCCACCAGTGTATTAAGGAATCTCTTGACCCATCCCAACACATTCCCATTCCTTAACCCACAGACTCATCAAACTACTCTCCAGAATTCTGTGCAAATAATTATCTTTTCTTTCTTTCTCTTTCTTTCTTTCTTTCTTTCTTTCTTTCTTCTTTCTTTCTTTCTTCTTTCTTTCTTTCTTTCTTTCTTTCTTTCTTTCTTTCTTTCTTTCTTTCTTTCTTTCTTCTTTCTTTTTCTTTTCTTTTTTTAGATTTTTTTCACACTCATATGGTTCTCTAATCAGTATAAGATTTAGATTTGCTTTTTAAAATTTTTATGGAAATGGAATCATATGTGTGTGTATCTTTTATGGTCTTGTGCTTTTGTTCAACATTAAGTTTTTGTGATTCACTGATGGCCATATATGAAGCTATTCATTCCTTTCTTTCAGTTTATAGTTTCCATTGTATGAACATGGCATCAGTTTTTTTTTTTCATTCTACCATTGATGGACATTTGGGTTATTTACAATTTTAGACATTTTGAACAGTGCTGGGCACATTTTTAAGAATTTCTGCAGGCGTACATCTAGAAGCCAAATTACTGTGTTGGAAGACATACACATTGCCATGTTACCTGATAATGTCAAACTGTTGTCCAAGATGATCACATCAATTTTTTCTCCATTCAGCAGTGGATAAAACTCCCATTGTCCTATATCCTCACCAAATCAAAATAATGAGCATATTCATTGATTCAACTTTGGGACAACATATCATCAAGGTGACATTTTGATTTTACAATCAGTTGTCCCAGAGTGTCATAAATATAGTAACATTTAACTGAAATCTTCTTAGCTAATTAATTCAACATTGGTGTTTTCAGTTAACACTAAAAACCGAGTCAAGATGCTCATCAAGGATTTTGCCCAAAACCATCTGACCAGTTGAAATGCCATGCAGACTCTGGAACCTCAAAGTCGGAGGTGAGGAGATAAATTCTACCATGAGATAGACAAAGGACCAATAAGGACCTCACCTTTTCTCCCTGGCTGTCCCATTTGGGTATGAATGGGGAAGAACGATAAAGACAACTCTTGCCCAGGGGGTATGTCAAGGAAGAGTTAAATTTTGATTAAGGAAGACCAGCCAGGTGATTCTAAATTTCCTCTTAACTCTACATATTGTCCTGTTGTCTTTGAATGTCAGTGCAACTGTGTAGAAAAGTTACACAGCTGTTTAGACACAAGAATGTCCATAAATCCTCAGTCAATGATGTTGACTAATTACTCTGGTGTTTTACACAGAAAGACTTCATCAAAAAATATTTTCTCAATGGGATCAAATGTTGTAAGCTTGGTAAATTTACAGACTTAAATATGTCTAATTCTTAATGATTTCTAGCAATAAATAGACTAAATGATTTTATGACCAGCCATGTGACTGATATGGAATAGTTACATATCGACAGATATTAAAATGTATTTATGCTAACTAGATTGTGTGAACAGTAGCATTTCCAGAGGACAGTTTCTCCGTACATCAAATTAATGGTTTTCCTTCAGATGAAGAGACAAGTACTTAAAAAAGGTTAGGTTAGGTCCTCATGTGGTGACCAGACCCCACTGAAAAATACATGATTTAATCATTTCCTTTCTAAGAAAAATCAGCCGTAGTTACTATATAATTAATCCATCAGCAGCAATTATTGTATTGACTATAAAATAGACAAAAATATGGGTTTGACCCTGCCCTGTCTTCTTGTTCAGGTGGGAGGAGAGATGGTCTAAAGTATGAATCATCATCTTCTCACCTAAATTAGGCAAGTGCAATGGGGATACAGAATTTAGGAAGGCATTTTTAAACAACTGAAGCAAAGCTATTAAATGGACAAAATTTAACCTGACAGTTGCACTTTGTGAACTACATCTTGGAATACTTGTACAACTAAGGAACAGAAAGACCACATGTGGGGAGGAAATAAAGGTCTCAATTCTTCTTGGGTTGTTTATTTTCACATTTTTGAATGGTTAAGGATAGTAATTTGGGCACGTTCAAATAATTTGCCAATAGAGAGTTTGGATTGCCTAGTGGTGTCTATTTGTCATTATATAGTACTAATGCCTTGAGATGATCTGCAAATTGTCTGCTTTAATGCGGAAGCATATATGCAAGTTCATGAAGAAAAGCATGAATTGAATTAATCTCAGATTGAGATGTCATAGCTCCTCTTGTCAGATGCGTGTTTGTTGCTTGCAAGTAACCTGTTTTGATGGCCAATGGCAAATAGGAACAGAAATCCCAATGTAAGATGGAGGAAATTAGAAATGCATTTACTGACTCTTCCAACCAATGTTTATCGATTACCTACTATGTTCTAAACCCCGAGCTAGGTGCAGTGATTTTGACTGAAGAGAAAAGACTCCATAGACCCTTTGATTTCTCACTTGAGATAGTGGTGGTGGGAGTTAGCACATACATCGAGTAACTAGTTGAATACATCTCTGGGACAATGCACAGTAAATACCTTGATATTGATACTGCCTACACATGGATGATGTTTTGTTCTGAGTTCTAGTACCAAAAGGAACATTATCTTTGACTCCAACTTTCTTTTAAGTCACAGAACAACTGGACTGAATTTTACTGAAAATAATAAAATTCCCTTGATATTGCGTGTGTGTGTCCATCCTTATTTTTGGTATAGATTTAATGCTATTGCTGAAAATAATTAAAATGTCTTGATCAAGGTCATCTATGAGAATATTTATAATATTAAGAATGAACTCAGCCCCGACGAAGACATGCATTCTGTTTCAACAGGAGATCTAAGCCAAGTTTATAATTTCATTACACTCACAAAGCAATACCTGTTTATTTCTGAAATTTAGAACACTTATCAAACTCTCGCGTCATTGGGTCTCTGGATTTATATCAGCATTGCAGATACACCTACGTAAGCCAGTATGCTCATCCCTGAAAGGAAGAAAAAGCCTTACAAGATTTCTGTATTTTGAAAACAATGTTGGCCCTTTTTGAAATACCCCATGAATCACAGAATATCTTGTAATTTATGACAGCTTACAGAAAAAGGAGACGTGTCTGTGCAGAAATTTCCAAGGCCTCTGATGTAGGGCTTGCCTACCTGGAATGTGCTTCCAGATTCGCTTCTGGTCTGGGCTCCTCTTTCCTGTGCATGGACTCCAGACCTTTGGGCCAGGAGAGCTGAGGGGAACCACCTCCTGGCACAGAGCATCACTGAAGGGAGCAGGCAGCAAGACTACCCTAGAAAGCCATTCATTATGTGTTTTCAATATCCTCTAAAAGGGTTGCCCACCCCTAACTACATATTTATACATATTTACTTGATAATCAATAAAGGAAAATGACTGCATTATTTTGATTAAAATATCAACTCTACGTGTGACTATAAAATCACATTTAAGAAGCCAGAAAAGGGGAGAGAGGAGTTCATGCTACCCTCCAGCCTATGATATATGATATTTTCAGGCTCTGAGGAGAGCAGACACATTAAGAAAATAGTGCTAATGATATTAAAGTACTTTACAAGGCTTGTTACTAAGAGCTGACAAACCTGTCAAGTGTATAATGTAGGAGGCTATCGTAACGTTCTCAGAAAACCATACCTCTACCCCATTTCACTGCAATCTCCTAATAATGGAGCTGCTATAAATTCTAGCCAGCAATGGGACAGAGCCATGGCTTCTCACCCCAATGTGAGGACATGATAAATATAAAAGAAAATGGCTGTCAGTTTTGGCGCCCGAACCTTATTACAAAGTCTTAATCTTACTGGCCTCAGCACCTTTTATCACCGCCTTGTTATGAGCTGATGGCTTTTTTATTTGCTGGGAGATGGAGGATGTGTCATTTGATGTCCTTTTATGTAGCCACTGCTCTGTCCTCTCGTGAAAACACACACACACACACATTTTATATGTTTATTACAGTAACCGATTAAACGCAACACTCATGCTTTGGCTCAGGTACTCTGTGCACTAAGAATTTAACGGAGCTGGGATTTAAATACATCATTAGAAGTATGTGAATGGGACTCAAATAGGAAATTAATTTTTCTCAGGGCTGGAGATGGAGCATTTGCAATATTCGTGATTGTTTATTCTCACTATTATTGTTACCGGGATTGGTCATTCTTAGTCCCAAGGTCAGCCGGAAATCCCAGCTCTCACTTTTCTTCTTTCTTTAAACATCTCGCTCTGAGGAAGGAGGCCTTGTAAACACAGTCGAGCTCAAACTCGGCTCAGGTTCAATCAGCTTGATCCTTAAGATGAGATAAATTGCAATTATCTAAATATTAGTCTGAAAATCTCACAGCTCACTTCCCATCTTCTTCATTTATGGCAAATGAAGAGCCTGAACTTCACTTGAAACATTGACCCCGCCAGAACCTTTATCCACCGGAACTGCTGCAAAGTGCCTGCATCAGGTACTTAACAGAACCTGACATTGATGGGCTGGTTTCAGGCTGTGGCCGGAGACTCCATCACTAGATCTTATCTTCAGTGTGTGTCCATAAAACGCGATGGTCCTGAGTGTCTACGCACGGAGAGCTTTATCCTGTCTGTTGTGCCTGCCAGCTGAAAATCAGACTCCCGTGTTGGGAAAGTGCCAGTTTCATGCAGGGGTGGGACTTGCTTGGTGTCGGTCTGCATTTGAGCAGGGACTCAGCATATGTTTCTCTTCACCCAAGGCTTCTGCATTCCAAAGTCAAAGGCCAAGGGTCCCCAGAGATTTATGACTCTCTATCTCGTAGGAAATTGCCAAGTTGGTTGTTCCAGTTACTGAGTCTATGTATCTCCCATCTCTGAGGCAAGGTCTGCGTGAAGCGAGCAAAACTGGTTGACAAATAAAAATTCAGTTAGGGGGCACCTGGGTGGCTCAGTCGTTAAGCGTCTGCCTTCGGCTCAGGTCATGATCCCAGGGTCCTGGGATTGAGCCCCGCATCGGGCTCCCTGCTAGGCACAAAGCCTGCTTCTCCCTCTCCCACTCCCCCTGCTTGTGTTCCCTCTCTCACTGTGTCTCTCTCTGTCAAATAAATAAAATCTTAAAAAAAAAAAAAAAATTCAGTTAGGCGGCTGAGACCTCTGTTCCCTGCATTTGGCCAAGGCACCAATTTGACTAAGTTTTTGACATCATGGATTGTTTGTTTTACTAAAGAGACAGAATTAGTAGCTGGAAAATTGAGCATCATAGAGGCAAAATTCACATTCTCTCCTTATTTATTATATCATGAGAAATCGCCTGAGGTAGGGAACCCATTTTGTTCTGGTATCTAGTGCTGGGCTGTGAGAAGAGATGGAAAATACTTTATGTTCTTTTCTTTGAAAAAAGAAAGTATTTGAGTACTTCCGTTTCCGGGATGCATTTGCCATGTGAGAGCTAACATCTCCTTGAGCTTTTTTACCACCTTGACTTTTCACTTGTAATTCTCTGTTGCAGGTGCATTTATGCTTGAAATGCAGCTTTGGCATGAGTGCTCACCAAAATGGCCCCGCCTCTGATTGTCCCTGAAATAAGCCGTTCGTGATTTGCCGCTACAGGACCTGATGAAAAACCTAATACATTGGGAAAGGCAAATTGCATGTCTAGAAATTTAATTAAAAAAGAAATACCCTCCCCGTATTAAGGTTGGCAGGGACTCCCACTCCTCTTCTTCCTCCTCTCCCCAAGTACAAAAAATACCCACAGTGAAATCCACACATGCATACTAATGAGGAAAAGCACTCTTGTTGCAAGTAACTCATTGGTTCTTGGCCCCTCTGAAGAGGTGAGCAGGTTAAACGGTCTATAACTTAACAGTATCTCCTTTCACTGTGCATCCCTCAGCCTGCTCAGGACAGATGATGATGAGTACACTCTCCATGCTGATAATAATAACATTCCCCTCTGTCTGAACCACATGTTATAATTTACAAAACTTTTGCAAGGATATTTCTTACATGTCATGCTCACAATCGCTCTCTGGTATAAGATAGGGCAAACCAAAATATATTCATCAGACAAGGGGCATCAATGCCAGGGTTTCCAGATAAAACCCAGGATGCCCAGTTAAATTTCAAGTTCAAACAAACAATGAATACCTTTTTAGTATGTTGTATCCCAAATATTTTATGGGACATTTTTAATCTTAAAAAATTATTTTTTTTTTCTGAAATTCAAGGTTAACTGGACATCCTGAATTTTTATTTGCTAAGTAGATAAGCCCTGATGGAGGGTCAAAGAAGAATTTTCCAGTTCGTGGGGCGCCTGGGTGGCTCAGTCGTTAAACATCTGCCTTCGGCTCAGGTCATGATCCCAGGGTCCTAGAATCGAGCCCCGCATCGGGGTCCCTGCTCAGCAGGAAGCCTGCTTCTCCCTCTCCCACTCCCCCTGCTTGTGTTCCCTCTCTCACTGTGTCTCTCTCTGTCAAATAAATAAAATCTTAAAAAAAAAAAAAAGAATTTTCCAGTTTGTGCAAGTACTAAATGGCAGAGTTGCTAACTTGACAGTATAAAAATTGCCAACTCTATGATTTGCATATATTATCTCCTTTAATCCTGACAGTATGAGATTATTCTCCCCATTTTCCAGATGAGAAAACTGAGATGCCCAGGGAGTAAGTAGCTTGCTCGAGGTCACAAAGCTGCTGGTAGAGTAGGAGTATAGCTCCAGAGCCATGCTTCCAAGCCCCTGATGTCTTCACCACTCTACCATGTTTGGGAGCTGGGATACTGGTTCTCCCTTGCTGAGTCCTTTTTGATTGCATGTCTTAGGCAACGGCTTTGTGGGTTTCGGGCCAGACATTGTGGACTCCATAAAGGCACTGGAAGATTGTCATCCACAGATGCCCAGTATGCCCCAGAGTGTCAGCTCCCCTTCACAGAACCGTTTAAATGTGATTTTTGCACTAAGAGCATCTTCAGTAAACTGCTTTTGCTCTGTGCTGAGAAAGTCTACATCACCAAGTGAAGCCCGACTTGCACCAAATGAGATCTAAGGCACAGATGAAAGGCTCCTTAAAGTATGCAGTTGGTTCAGACTCCAAGGATAAAGAGGTGTAGCAGCAGGCTTCTCTATGGTAGAGCTGGAGAAGGCCAAAAGGTCTTCAGTAAGACATTTTCATGAGTAAAAAAATAAATAAAACCAGAAGAATCCCAAAATTTAGAGATATAATTGCTATTTCAACAAACAAATTGCTATTATTGATGTTATCCCCCTAATGGAGAAAAAGGTGAGAGAGAGAGAGAAAAAAAAAAAATTGAGAAGGAAGAAAATGTTTTTCGATCTTTACATCTGTTCAACATCTGCACATAAAGGTGGACCTTAGAGCTTTTATTTTTTTTCCTTCTAAGTTTTAGATCCTGTTCCCTGTAAATTGCCAACAATACATGTTATAGGATTTCTGGATGTCCGGGCAATGTGGACACCTGAATCATACTGTTACTTAGCTCTCCTTGTGTTTATTCATCTGTCAATAAGTCAGTGAGTGTTTGATGCCTCAATTTTGAGCCACGGTTTTGGAGGCTGAAGCAGGCTTCCAACACTTAGCAAACCAAACCGCCAATGCATTTTCTTTTTTACTTCCTATGTAGCTCCCTTTTAGAAATGTCACCACCTCAATTAACTTGCTCTTCCCTTTCATGTTCCGGTGACATTTGGGAAACAATTCTCCCTAAGAACCAACTTCCCATATTCCTGACCCCTCCACGGGACTGTGAATCAAGATGCAAATTAGCATACCCCTTGGACTCTCCAAACTAGGAAAGTGTAAGATGCTCTAATTATTTTGTTGTGACTGCTTTGTAATCACATGACTCGCACCGTGGTCACACATTAGCTAAGTGGTCCGTGTTATGGCTATTTACATGGAAAAGGATCACTCTCTTTCCCAATCCTGTGTGCAGTAGAAGTGAATGCAATTTCTTCTTTGAATTTAAAAAGGAAAATCCACCGTACATGTGCAGAGCTGGTGAAACATTTTTAAAATGCCGCTAGTCCCATTCTCTTCCCAAGCCCACCCCTCTCAAGGTGACAATCTAGCCGTGAGGCTGGAAACAGGATGCAGGAGGAAAGGGCATCAGAGAAGCAAAAGACCAGGCTGACCCTTCGAGGCAAGGGGGGGAAAGATGGGAGAAAGGTTGGAAAGAGAGGACATCAGACATGGGTTTCTCAATCTTCCTTCTTCTAACTGTTAGCCAAAGGAGGGCATTTATTTGATATTGAGGACAGAGCTCCTCCTGTCCAGCTTGATGTTTGGGACCTGGCAAGGGGTCAGTTCAGAACCTGAACACATGCCCCTTCTGATGCTGCCACACCACAATTAACCAGGGGTAGCAGCAGAGTTAGAGAGAAGGAGAGCATAGTTCACTTTTCCCAAGCTTCCTTTAGTTACACTCAGAATGGACCCAATTTAGAGAAGTGCCCACATGCCCTCTGGATAGAATGTACAAAGGTAACTGAATGAGGGACAGTCAGCCTGCTATGGGGTGCACTCGGACCAGGAGGTGACAGGACTCCAACGCAGAGACTGTCAGATGCCCTGCTCAGACCCAGGGATAGAGGAACCACGTGACAGTGACTCAGAGGAGCTGGTCCCACTGTGGGAGATGCCATAAGGCTGACTCAGGAGCACCAGGGGAGCCTGGTGAGGCTGAACGTGGCAGATCATCAGTTCAAACAGACACACAGTGCAGCCAAAGGATGTGGCATTCACACCAGGTGTCCCCTATGCAGATAGTCACCCAGAGCAGCAACCTCTCACTTGGTGGCAGAGGTCAGTGATTCCTTGATGACTCAGAGACCTCATCTCTCCTTGAGGCTTGAAGACAAAGTGTTCAGACACCAGTTCAGAGAAAAGAAAGGAGGACAGGGGTGTCTTTGTACAGCTGGACATTTTATCTAAAGGAGATTATATTTTCTAAAGACATTTCAAATTAAATGGTTAAAATGAGATTACTAGACTGTTCTCTTCTATGAAGCCAAGGAGCAATGAGGCATGAGAAAAAGCAAATATATATATATATATATTTTCCCCCCGCCCCACAGGGGAGTGTGTGTTTTGTGAGTAACTCTGTGATTCTATGACACATGCTTATGTAATATGTAAATGTGAGTCTCAAAGATGCTCAATTCTTTATGAGTCAAGAGTTGACCTACTCAAGGAACACTGGAGAGGCGTGGGCATGGAGGCAACCAGGAGCCTCACACATATTTCCATCTGTAAAAAATGTCACAATCATGGGTAAGGAATGTTTAGCTTAAAGATACTCTGAGCTGGGAGTGGAGCAAGATGGCAGAGGAGTAGGAGACCTGGATTTTGTCTGGTCTCAGGAATTCAGCTGGATGGAGATCAAACCATTCTGAATACCTACAAACTCAAAAGGAGATTGAAGAAAAGAATAGCAACAACTCTCTGAAGAGAAAAGCAACCACTTTCTGGAAGAGTCATATTCTATCCCTTCATAGTAGTTACCCTTATTTTTGGCATATATATATATAAGTTGTTCTCTCTTTAAAATTTTGAGATACAGTTTGTTCTAACAGATCAAAATATACCCTAAATCTCTAGTGTATGGCTTTGTTCTAGTCTCCTGCCTGACCACATTCTCTCCCCTTTTTTTTTTCTTTTTTTTTTTTTTAATCCTCTTCTTTCTTTTTTCAAACAACTTATTATCAGTTCCTTTTATAATATTTTTTATAATTTTCATCTTTACAGTCATATTCCATCCCTATCATATGAACCCTTATTTTTGTATATATATAAATTTTTCTTTCTTTAAAATTTTGGGAGGCACTTTCTTCTAACAGACCAAAATACACCCAAAATCTAGTGTGTGGCACTGATCTATGCACCAGCCTGATCATATATGATCATATTCTGTTTTTTTTTGTTTTGTTTTGTTCTGTTTTTGTTTCTTTTTATCTTATTCTTTTTCTTTTTTTTTTCTTTTTCTTTTTTCTTTCCTTCCCTATCTTTTCCCCTGGGTTCAGGTCTTTTCTGATTTGTTTAGAGTATATTTTCTGGGGATGTTGTTACCCTGTTAGCATTTTGTTCTCTCATTCACCTGTTCTCCTCTGGACAAAATGACAAGATGGAAAAAATCACCTCAACAAAAAGAACAAGAGGTATTACCGACTGCCCGGGACCTACTCAATACGGACATTAGTACGATGTCAGATCTAGAGTTCAGAATCATGAATTTAAAGATACTAGCTGGGCTTGAAAAAGGCATGGAAGTTATTAGAGAAACCCTTTCTGGAGAAATAAAAGAACTAAAATCTAACCAAGTGGAAATCAAAAAGGCTATTAATGAGGTGCAATAAAAAATGGGGGCGCTAACTGCTAGGATAAATGAGGCAGAAGACATTAATGATATAGAAGACCAAATGATGGAAAATAAAGAAGTTGAGAAAAAGAGAGATAAAAAACTACTGGATCATGAGGGCAGAATTCGAGAGATAAGCGATACCATAAGACGAAACAACATTAGAATAATTGGGATCCCAGAAGAAGAAGAAAGACAGAGAGGGGCAGAAGGTATATTGGAATAAATTATAACAGAGAACTTCCCTAATTTGGGGAAGGAAACAGGCATCAAAATCCAGGAGGCACAGAGAACCCGTCTCAAAATCAATAAAAATAGGTCAACACCCCGACATCCAATAGTAAAACTTACGAGTCTCAGAGACAAAGAGAAAATCCTGAAAGAAACTCAGGAGAAGAGATATGTAACCTACAATGGCAGAAATATTAGATTGGCAACAGACTTATCCACAGAGACCTGGCACACCAGAAAGGACTGGCAGGATATATTTAGAGCACTAAATGAGAAAAATATGCAGCCAAGAATACTATATCCAGCTAGGATGTCATTGAAAATAGAAGGAGAGATAAAAATCTTCCAGGAGAAACAAAAACTAAAGGAATTTGCAAACACAAAACCAGAGCTACAGGAAATATTGAAAGGGGTCCTCTAAGCAAAGGGGTCCTCTAAGCAAAAAGCAAAGGCCTAAAAACAACATAGACCAGAAAGGAACACAGACCAGGCAATACAATGGCACTAAATTCATATCTTTCAATAGTTACCCTGAATGTAAATGGGTTAAATGTCCCAAGCAAAAGACACAGGCTATCAGATTGGATTAAAAAACAAGACCCATCAATATGCTGTCTGCAAGAGACTCATTTTAGAACCAAAGACACCCTCAGATTGAAAGTGAGGGGGTGGAAAACCATTTACCATGCTAATGGACATCAAAAGAAAGCTGGGGTGGCAATCCTTATATCAGACAAATTAGATTTCAAACCAAAGACTTTGATAAGACATGAGGAAGGACACTATATCCTACTTAAAAGGTTTATCCAACAAGAAGATCTAACAATTGTAAATATCTATGCCCCTAACATGGGAGCAGCCAATTATATAAGGCAATTAATAACAAAAGCAAAGAAACACATGGACAACAATACAATAATAGTGGGGGACTTTAACACCCCCCTCACTGAAATGGACAGATCATCGAAGCAAAAGATCAACAAGGAAATAAAAACTTTAAATGACACACTGGACCAAATGGATTTCACAGACATATTCAGAACATTCCATCCCAAAAGTAACGGAATACACATTCTTCTCTAGGGCCCATGGAACTTTCTTCAGAATAGATCACATCCTAGGTCACAAATCAGGTCTCAACTGGTACCAAAAGATTGGGATCATTCCCTGCCTATTTTCAGACCACAATACTTTGAAACTAGAACTCAATCACAAGAGGAAAGTCAGAAAGAACTCAAATACATGGAAGCTAAAGAGCATCCTACTAAAGAATGAATGAGTCAACCAGGAAATTAAAGAAGAATTTAAAAAACTCAGGGAAACCAATGAAAATGAAAACACAACTGTTCAAAATCTTTGGGATGCAGCAAAGGCAGTCCTAAGAGGAAAGTATATAGCAATACAAGCCTTCCTCAAGAAACAAGAAAGGTCTCAAATACACAACCTAACCCTACACCTGAAAGAGCTGGAGGAAGAACAGCAAATAAAGCCTAAACCCAGCAGGAGACGAGAAATAATAAAGATCAGAGCAGAAATCAATGAAATAGAAACCAAAAGAACAGTAGAACAGATCAACCGAACTAGGAGATGGTTCTTTGAAAGAATTAACAAGATTGATAAACCCCTGGCCAGACTTATCAAAAAGAAAAGAGAAAGGACCCAAATCCACAAAATCATGAATGAAAGGGCAGAGATCTCAACCAACACGAAAGAAATACAAATAATTATAAGAACATATTATGAGCAACTCTATGCCAGCAAATTAGATAACCTGGAAGAAATGGATGCATTCCTAGAGATGTATCAACTACCAAAACTGAACCAGAAAGAAATAGAAAACCTGAACAGACCTATAACCACTAAGGAAATTGAAGCAGTCATCAAAAATCTCCCAACAAACAAAAGCCCAGGGCCAGATGGCTTCCCGGGGGAATTCTACCAAATATTTCAAGAAGAATTAATACCTATTCTTCTGAAACTGTTCCAAAAACAGAAATGGAAGGAAAACTTCCAAACTCGTTTTATGAGGCCACCATTACCTTGATCCCAAAACCAAACAAAGACCCCATCAAAAAGGAGAATTACAGACCAATATCCCTGATGAACATGGATGCAAAAATTCTCACCAAAATACTAGCCAATAGGATCCAACAGTACATTAAAAGGATTATTCACCATGACCAAGTGGGATTGATCCCTGGGCTGCAAGTTTGGTTCAACATCCACAAATCAATCAATGTGATACAATACAGTAACAAAAGAAAGAATAAAAATCATATGATCCTCTCAATAGATGCAGAAAAAGCTTTTGACAAAGTACAACATCCTTTCTGGATCAAAACTCTTCAAAGTATAGGGATAGAGGGTACATACCTCAATATCATAAAAGCCATCTATGAAAAACCTACAGTGAATATTATTCTCAATGGGGAAAAACTGAGAGCTTTCCCCCTAAGGTTAGGAACATGGCAGGGATGTCCACTATCACCACTGCTATTCAACATAGTATTGGAAGTCCTAGCCACAGCAATCAGACAACAAAAAGAAATCAAAGGCACCCAAATCGGCAAAGGAGAAGTCAAACTCTTACTCTTTGCAGATGATATGATTCTTTATGTGGAAAACCCCAAAGACTCCACCCCAAAACTGCCAGAACTCATACAGGAATTCAGTCAAGTGGCAGGATATAAAATCAATGCACAGAAATCAGTGGCATTCCTATACACCAACAACAAGACAGAAGAAAGACAAATTAAGGAGTTGATCCCATTTACAATTGCACCCAAAACCATAAGATACCTAGGAATAAATCTAACCAAAGAGGCAAAGGATCTGTACTCAGAAAACTATAAAATACTCATGAAAGATATTGAAGAAGACACAAAGAAATGGAAAAACGTTCCATGCTCATGGATTGGAAGAACAAATATTGTGAAGATGTCAATGCTACCTAGAGCAATCTACACATTCAGTGCAATCCCCATCAAAATACCATCCACTTTTTTCAAAGAAATGGAACAAATAATCCTAAAATTTGTATGGAACCAGAAAAGACCCCGCATAGCCAGAGGAATGTTGAAAAAGAAAAGCAAAGCCGGCGGCATCACAATTCCGGACTTCTAGCTCTATTACAAAGCTGTCATCATCAGGACAGTATGGTACTGGCACAAAAACAGACCCATAGAGAAATGGAACAGAATAGAGAGCCCAGAAATGGACCCTCAACTCTATGGTCAACTCATCTTTGACAAAGCAGGAAAGAATGTCCAATGGAAAAAAGACAGTCTCTTCAACAAATGGTGTTGGGAAAATTGGATAGCCACATGCAGAAGAATGTAACTGGACCATTTCCTTACCCCACACACAAAAATAGACTCCAAATGGTTGAAAGACCTCAATGTGAGACAGGAGTCCATCAAAATCCTAAAGGAGAACACAGGCAGCAACCTCTTCGACCTCAGCCGAAGCAACTTCTTCCTAGAAACATCGCCAAAGGCAAGGGAAGCAAGAGCAAAAATGAACTATTGGGACTTCATCAAGATAAAAAGCTTTTGCACAGCAAAAGAAACAGTCAACAAAACCAAAAGACAACCGACAGAATGGGAGAAGATATTTGCAAATGACATATCAGATAAAGGGCTAGTATCCAAAATCTACAAAGAACTCATCAAACTCAACACCCAAAGAACAAAGAATCCAATCAAGAAATGGGCAGAAGACATGAACAGACATTTTTCCAAAGAAGACATCCCAATGGCCAACAGACACATGAAAAAGTGTTCAATATCACTTGGCATCAGGGAAATCCAAATCAAAACCTCAGTGAGATACCACCTCACACCAGTCAGAATGGCTAAAATTAACCAGTCAGGAAAGGACAGATGTTGGCGGGGATGCGGAGAACGGGGAATCCTCCTACACTGTTGGTGGGAATGCAAGCTGGTGCAGGTGCATTCTGCTGCAATGTCTCCAGACATTTCCATGTCTGGAAAACAGTATGGAGGTTCCTCAAAAAGTTGAAAATAGAGCTATCATACGATCCAGCAATTGCAGTACTGGGTATTTACCCCAAAGATACAAAAGTAGGGATCCGAAAGGGTACGTGCACCCCGATGTTTATAGCAGGAATGTCCACAATAGCCAAACTGTGGAAAGAGCCAAGATGTCCATCGACAGATGAATGGATAAAGAAGAGGTGGTATATATACACAATGGAATATTATGCAGCCATCAAAAGGAATGAGATCTTGCCATTTGCAACGACATGGATGGAACTGGAGGGTATTATGTTGAGCGAAATAAGTCAAACAGAGAAAGACATGTATCATATGACCTCACTGATATGAGGAATTCTTAATCGCAGGAAACAAACTGAGGGTTGCTGGAGTGGGGGGTGGGGTGGGAGGGATGGGGTGGCTGGGTGATAGATACTGGGGAGAGTATGTGCTCTGGTAAGCGCTGTGAATTGTGCAAGACTGTTGAATCTCAGATCTGTACCTCTGAAACAAATAATGCAATATATATTAAGAAAAAAAAAAAAGAAGAAGATGAAGAAGGTAGCAGGAGGGGAAGAATGAAGCAGGGGCAATCGGAGGGGTAGACAAACTAAGAGAGGACGGACTCTGAAAAACAAACTGAGGGTTCTAGAGAGAAGAGGGTGGGAGAATGGGTTAGCCTGGTGATGGGTATTGAGGAGGGAACATTCTGCATGGAGCACTGGGTGTTATGCACAAACAATGAATCATGGAACACTACATTTAAAACTAATGATGTAATGTATGGGGATTAACATAAGAATAAAAAAATTAAAAAAAATTTAAAAAACTTCACATGGAAAAATAATAATAAAACATCATTAATATTTTAGATTGATTACCTGTTGAAATTAGACTTTTTGGTAAAATAAAATATATTACTAAAAGCAAAAAAAAAAAAGATACTCTGAGCTGGTCTCATTATCTCTAGGGCTGTGCTCATTGGGAACCTCTGTTATATAAACATTTAACCCCTGTGTTCCTCACAATTTTTCCTTTTTTAAAAAAGATTCTGTTTATTTGTTAGAGAGAGAGAGCATGATCAGGGAAGGAAGGGCAGAGGGAGAAGCAGACTCCCTGCTGAGCAGAGAGCCTGATGTGGGGCTAAATCCCAGGACCCTGAGATCATGACCTGAGCCAAAGGCAGATACTTAACCAACTGAGTCACCCAGGCACCCCTCCTCACAACTTTTCAAGTGACAAATTGCAAGGGGCAGGATATCCCAGTTCAATGGAGCCTATAGGGAAGGCGGGGGGCATGTTGTCCTGAAGAACCCAGACGTGGGGAGGAAGACTTCAGGAGGATTTTCCATCCTTCATCTCTGCCCTTCTCAGCTCATTCTTGCAAACCAGCTTTCTCATACGGTCTCTTGGCAGTTCTAGGCTCATACCTCCTTGGCCTTGTACATTACCCACTAGCTATGTCTTAAAAATTTATTTGCATAAACACCCTTGTACTAGTTTCGCATTGTTGCTAAAACAAATTACCACCAACTTAATGTCTTAAACAATATAAAATTAATATCTTATAGTTCTGGAGGTCAGAAGTCTGAAATGGATCTTGTTGGGTCATCAAGTTCAAGGTATTGGCAGAGTTGATGGACTTTCTGCAGATCCTAGTGGAAAAATCCTTTTTTTTTTTTTTTTGGCCTTTTCTAGCTTCTAGAGATCACAGGCCTTCCTCCTTCCTCCTCAAGCCAGCAATGGTGAGTTGAGTTCTCATAAATCATCACTCTGACCTCTCTGCTTCTCTCTTCCACATATAAGTACCCTAGTGATTGGATTGGGACCATACAGGTAATCCAGGGTATTCTATTTGAAGGTCAGCTAGCTAGGAATCTTAATTCTATCTGGCACCCTAATTGCCCTTTGCTGTGTAACAGACTACATGTGTAGGCTCTGATTATGAAGATGTGAGCATATTTGGGAGGCCATAGTTCTGCCTACCAAACTTCCTTGAAACTATTAAGTGAGGTGCTCTGATTGGCTTAGCTTGGATCAGAGTTTATATGTCTCTGGCCAGAAGAGTCGTTCATCAGACCCCCAGCACCTTCTGGAACCATATAATTGGGAAAGGGAAACAAAGAAGAAGGTGGTTCTTTTAAAGAAGATGAGTGGGAACAGTGGCTATACCTTTCCTATACTTCTGATATTTGAATGTTAGAACAATTGCAAACCACATCAAGGAACTGATACCTCCAAAGGGAGTGAAGGTACAAAGCAACTGAATGTCCCTAGGAGGTCACAAGAAATCAGATTATGGACCAAAAAGAAGAATTTGTTTTAATACCTTGGAGACTTTGATTGGTCAGCCCTCTGAATATGTTATCTAATGTCCATAGCCATGTCTCCAAAATAGCAACTATCAAATCATGTGTTTTCACATGAGGGAAAGACTTGTGAATGGAGGCAGAGAAGTGGATGTCCTTCAGTGTGTGTGGGTCAGAAGTGGAATGATGGGGGCTTTTTGCAAACCACATATCATCCAAATTCTGAAAATGCCCTCCAGGAAGATTATGTTCCTTTGGGTGAGATTTATGGCCCCATAGGCTGATGCTACTGTGTGACCATGGGGTATTCCTTAGTGGTACCGTCAGGACAGAAGACCAAGCACAACTTACATGGGAGTTGGCTTGAAGAGGATCCCTTTAGGAAATAGGTAGTTAAGCAATTGTGCTACAGAAAGAGGTACTCGATATTTCAGAGTAGAGAAAATTATTTCAGAGCACAACGTTCAATAGAGGAAGAGCAACCCAGGTGAAACACTAGGCACAAATTAAGTATGAATTTCCTGGATGACATTTTAAAAAGTATGTGACACAATTAGAGATGAAGCTGGCATTGAGAATGGCAGCATTCCTGATTGCATGTGCAAATCTAGGATTTATCCCACCCACCTGACCTATTGTACTTAATCTTTCTGTACAGCTTTCCCAAATGCTTTCTCATACATTAATTCATTTGTTTCTTATAACAATACTCTGAGGTAAGCAGAGCAATTATTATTGTCCCTCAGTTAGAGATTTGACATTTCACAGTTCCTCGTGCATATTGTTAGAGAGTCTTTCTCTATTTCACACTAACCAACCAACCTTCCTTCCTTCCTTCCTTCCTTCCTTCCTTCCTTCCTTCCTTCCTTCCTCCCTTCCTTCCTTCCTTCTTCCTTCTTTCCTTCCCTCCTTTTTTCCTTCACTCCCTTCTTGTTGGCTTTCTTGTTTTCTTTCATTCTTCCTTTTCAAAATCTGCTTCCTTACCAAACTGTGAGTAGATAGAATCTCCAGTGCCTCTCATATTTCTTAAAAAACAATATACCTTTAGTGGGATCTCAATTCATACTCTTGGCATGCAAGTTCAGTAATCACAAATGATTGGGGAAATGAGGAACTATGAACAACAGCATATATGATCTAAGCACGTTGTTCAATAACTATAAACAATAGCCTTAAACTAAGTCCAAAGAACATAGAAGGCATAAATCCATAATAATAAAAACATAAATTAGATTAAATTAAGAAATAAAATCAATGAGAATACATCAAACACTAGTCTCAACAGACACCAAGAAAGTAGACAAACTTCTGGCATGTCCAACCAAGAATTTAAAAATAAATAAATAAATAAATAAAATGAAATAAAATATATACAGTATTAAAAATAAAAAATAAAAAATTCTGTAGGAGTGGGGAATATTTTAAAAGAATGAAATAAGACTACTCTGTACTCCATGCAAAATATAGAAATCATAGAAAAATATTTTCTAGAAAAATACAGAGTATCAAGTTTCTATCAAGAAAAGAAAAACCTGAATATGCCAATAACCACAGAAGAAACTAAACCCTTTCTAGAGCTCTGTTCTTAAAGTGATTCCAGACTTTGAAGATAAATTTTATAGAAACTTTATATAAGCATCTGTATGATAGAAAATGTCCAAGGCACAAAATGATATGGACATCTTTCTAACTCACTAGATGATAGTAGTATAATCTTGAAAATAAAATTATAGAAGATCACACACACACACACACACACAAACTCATTCATTCACAAAGAAAACTGTAGACCAAAATATGTATTATGAACAGATGCAAATACTAGTGAATTCAATCCAGCAATGGGCTAAGTGAATCATGACCAAACAGAGTATATCTCAGAAATGTTAAGATGGTGCAAACATCAAGAAATGTATTAACGTAAGTCGCTATATTAAAGAAAGGTGAAAATCAAATGAATATTTCTATAATAGTAATAATAACAATATATAATAACTCTTATTGGGGGCTATGTACTAGGCACTATTTTAAGCTTTTTAACATTCATGAACTCATTTAATTTTTGAAATAACCCAGTGGAGTAAATCCTATTATTTCTTTCTCTTTTCAGATAAAAAAAAAAATGAGGCACAAGGAAGTTAAGTGATGGAGTGACACAGGATATGCAGAATTGGGACTCTCCAGCTTGCTCTCTGAACCAGTGCGTTATGTTGCCTCTGTAGAAAGAGCATTAATGAGTTAACTGAAAAACAAGCAAATGATGACAACAACAACAAGACATAAGCTAAAATAGAAAAAAAATGCTTCCATCTGAAATATGGAATGTACCAGAAATATATAGTCCAGATCATACTTACTTCTAGAATGTTAGAATCATTCCTATCAAAAGTCACAAAATAAGACAGGGGAACTGATCTCATGGCTGCTATTTAGAACTTTATTAGAGAATCTGGTTAATGTATTAAAGTAATAAAGATGTGAGAGAAATAAATGTTAAAATGGAAAAATAGAGAGGGTCATAATTTACAGACACTGATTATTTATCTTGAAGTTTTAAGAAAAGAATAGACAAACTAGTAGTCACACAATTCATAGGATGCTGACCAGATATAGGATCAATATTGTAAAAGCAATATGCTTTCTTAAGACAAGAATAATCAACTAGAGAATATAATAGAAATAAAACATGTTTTTCATAACAGTAATAAAAACCATAATTTACTTAGAAATAACAGTAATTAGAAATAAGAAATGCCTGTGTGGACAAAATAATTAAATGAAAATTAACCACAAAACATAAAAGAATATCTAATTAAATGGTGAGTGGAGATGAATGTTAAAAAAATTCAATATTATAAACATATAAATTTTCCTAAAAGATCTATAAGTTAAAAACGATTCAAATAAAAATTGCAGTATGAGAGTGGCACTTCACAAGCTGAATCCTCTGTAAAGATAGTCAAGAAAGTTTGGAAAACAAGGACGCTAAGGGAAATTTTATTAGATTATAGAACAAACTGCAAGCTTAAAATAATTAAAACTCTGTGGTATTTGCAAAGCGTTAGAAAAACGTATCAGCGGAAAAGAAAATACAGAAACAGACTTCTGCGTATCTGGTAATTTATGATAAAATTTACATTTTAAATTAGTGGGAAAGGAAAAACATTTAAGAAATGTTAAATCAGATGGTCAATTAACCTTTAGGAAAAAAGTTCAAGGTAAACCTCTACTTGGCAGAAAAGAAAAAGATTGGGGGCCTGGGTGGCTCTGTCGGTTAAGTCTCCAACATTGATTTTGGCTCAGGTCATGATTTCAGGGTCCTAGGATTGCCTCTGACAGGTTCCAGGCTGAGCATGGAGCCTGCTTAAGATTCTCTCTCTCCCTCTCCTTCTGCCCCCCACCGCACCCTCCTACTCGCACATTCTTGCTTGTGTGTGCCCCCATGCTCACAAGCTCTCTCTCTCGCAAAATAAATAAATAAAGTTTTAAAAAAGGAAAGAAAACCATTTTAGGTGTGCCAAAGAGGTACATGCATTTGAAACCATAAAAAAAATTAGAATAACATTTCTGGTTGATATTTTTATAATCTTGACATGTACATGACCAGAAACCTTAGAAAACTATCATACTGATGACAAAGATAACACATTTTTTGGATAAGAAAAGACATCATAAACCAAGAACAAGTGCCAGGTTAGAAGAATTTAATATATTCAGTCAATTATTACTATCTAGAACTTATAAAGAACTACTACAAATCATTAAAAAAAATAATGTAACTTTTGATTCATTACACTGAACTCAAAGGACTTTTTAAAAAAATTTTTTAAATTGCAAAATACTTGAAAGTACTGTATTTTTTAAAAGATTAAAAAAACCAGAATAACACATATGTGAGAGACTCCTTTCACCATTCCTAGGCTCCCAATTCCCTCTCCTTCTCCTCTGCCCACAGAAATACCAACGTGTTTTGTTTTTTGTTTTCCACTTGACATATCTTGGAAGGTTTTCCATCCCAGGCATTTACAAGGGCTGTCTAGAATCCTAGGGCACAGCTAAACCAAGGTTTAGATAATCACTTACCTACTTGGTGGATATTGAAACTATTTCCAGAGTTCCACTGTTACTAAGAAGTCCTTTCTGCACCCATGATGGTAGTTTTCAGGATAAATTTCTAGAAGGGAGATTGCTAGGTCAATTTACATTTCATTGCAAAACTCCCTGCCAACTCCTATCAGCCATACATGAGCATGTATCCTTGCCAACGTTTGTTTACTAATATTTCGTTAATTGTTCTCAGCATGAAGGACAAAATTTGGTAATAGTTTCTCTTTTTACTTTTGTCTGGTGACTAGTATTTCATAAACATAGTTCTTTATAAATGATTATGTTGGAGTTTCATACATTTATTGTGTCTTTGTTTTTCTTCTGTTGAATTCACTGTTCATGTTTTGCTCATTCTCTGAGATTTCTTTTTGATTGTAAGAACACATATTTCTTATTGATTGTAAGAACACTTTATACTTGAATATTAGTTTTTTGCCTCAAATCATTACAAATATTTTCTTATGGTAAATTTTCAAAGATGAGTAGGAGTTTATTAAAGAATGAGGAGAGCACATTTTAGGCCTAAAGAAATTTTGACTACTTTATTTAATGATATTTAGGTAACCAGTCTTATTCTAATCACTTCAGGTAAAGGGCTTTATATGTATAGACAGCCTTACCCAAATTTAAATGCAAGAGAATTCCTGGGGCACCTGGGTGGTGCAGTCAGTTAAGTATCTAACTCTTGGTTTCAGCTCAGGTTGTGATCTCAGGGTCATGAAATCGAGCCCTGCACTGGGTTTTGCCCTGGGCTTGAAGTCTGCTTGGGATTCTCTGTCTTCCTCTCCCTCTGCCCCTCCCCTGTTGTGCATGCACACACACTCTCTCTAAAATAAATAAATAAACCCTCTTAAAAAATGCAAGAGAGTTCCCTTAGGCCATTTGAACTAAGGCTCCAAGTCTTCTAAGGTAGAACATGGCATATGGCTGCCCATACTATACAATGAGAGGTTGGAAAAATTTGACCTATTCAAAAATAATAAATACTATTTGTCTGCCATGTTCTCTATAATTTCTTTAAATACTGTGTGTGTGTGTGTGTGTGTGTGTGTCTTTTGAGGGAAGCAGTTTTTCTTGAACTGAAAGTGGAAAGAGAAGACAGGAAGAGGTCTAGCACTGAGAGTTGCCCAAATGTTTCCACTTACGTCTTCACTCTCAAAAGTGACATTTGGGGAGGTATAAGGTCAGTATGTTTTCTTAGATGACATTAAATGACTTGCCTAAGCCCATGAGTTGGTGAAGAAGATGCTTCTTCCCTTCCCCATCTCTTTTTTTCCTATCTCATATGCCTATACAGGTAACTGTTTAAGAAAATTTAGTTGATTAGATTAGTTAAATGATAACCACTAGTCATCAGGTAAGTGTGTGAATGTGACACAGTTTCTATTGCTCACCCATTTAAAAGATGCTTCTTTATCACCTACTATTTGTGAGGCATAGTATAGAGGAGAAAGAGAAATAAAAATATGGACTGCCTTGCCCTCACAGAGCTGACCTGCAAGGACAGGTCCTGTGTCCTAACTTGATATACCCAGCTCAGAACATGGCATCCATCATTTATCATGATGGTAACAAATGTGTATTTAGTCAGTGGGTCTCAGACTTGAGCCTTTAATGAACCAGTAGCAAAAATAAGAAAGATGAAAATAGTGATTTGTACACAGCTGATTGTCGACGTTTTAGTTTTCCAAATAAGGTTATTTAAAAACTATTAACCATATAATGATTGTAAACATATATGCACTCAACATTGGAGTACCTAAATATTTAAAGCAAATACTAACAGAACTGTAGGGGAAAATAGACAGGAATACAATAATAGTAGGGGATTTTAATACCCCGCTTTTAACAGTGGATAGATCATCCAGAAGAAAGTTAATAAGGAAACAGAGAACCTGTATAACACTATAGACCAAATGGACCCAACAGACATATACAGCACATTCCATTCAACAGCATTAAATACTCTTTCTTCTCAAGTTCTGACAGAACATTTTGCAGGATAGATCTCATGTTAGGTCACAATGGAAACCTTAAAAAATTTAAGGTTGAAATCAAATCTAGTGTTTTTTTCTGACCACAGTGGTATGAAACTGGAAATCAATAGCAGAAAGAAAACTGAAAAATTCACAGAAATGTGAAAATTAAACAACATGCTCCTGAGCAATTGATGAGTCAAAGAAGAAACCAAGGGCTCCTGGGTGGTCAGATAGTTAAGCATCTGCCTTTGTTTCAAGTCATGATCCCAAGGTCCTGAGATCAAGTGCTGCAGGCAATCTCCCTGCTCAGTGAGGAATCTGCTTCTTCCTTTCCCCCTGCCCCTCTCCCAACTCTCTCTCTCTCTCAAATAAATAAACAAAAAAGAAATCAAAAAAGAAATCAAAAGCAAAGTCAGAAATTATCTTGGGACAAATAAAAATGAAAACAACATACCAAAACTTGTGGCATGTGACAAAAGCCGTCCTAAGAGGAAATTTTGTAAAATACCTACAGTCAAACTTTTTATTAAGAATTTTACAAAATAGGGCGCCTGGGTGGCTCCGTTGGTTAAGCGACTGCCTTCGGCTCAGGTCATGATCCTGGAGTCCCGGGATCGAGTCCCGCATCGGGGGTCCCTGCTCAGCGGGGAGTCTGCTTCTCCCTCTGACCTTCCTCCTTCTCATGCTCTCTGTCTCTCATTCTCTCTCTCTCAAATAAATAAATAAAATCTTTTAAAAAAAAAGAATTTTACAAAATAGCTACATTAAAATAAATACCTACATTAAGAAAAAAAGAAAGATTTCAAATAAACAACCTAACTTTACACCTCCAGAAATTAGAAAAATAACAAACTGAGCTCAACATTAACAGAAGAAAGGAAATAACAAAGACTAGAGCACAAATAAATGAAATCAAGACTAGAAAGACAATAGAAAAAAGTCAATGAAACTAAGATTTAGTTTTGAAAAGATAAAATTGACAAACCTTTACCTAGACTAACCAAAAAGAAGAAGAAGAAGAAGAAGAGGATTCAGCTAAGCCAAATTGTAAGTGAAAGAGGAGACATTATAACTGACACCACAGAACTGCAAAGGATCATAAAGAGGCTACGATGAACGATTATATGGTGCCAACAGATCAGATAACCTAAAGAAATGGGTAAATTCCTAGCAGTATGCAATCTACCAAAACTGAACCATGAAGAAATAGAAAATCTGAGCAGACTAATATAGAAATTCTAAATAAATAAATAAATAAATAAATAAATAATAAAAAGACTAAGGAGAATAAAGCAGTAATCAAAAACTTTCCCAAAAATAAAAGCCCAAGATCAAGTGGTTTCTCTGGTGAATTGTACCAAACATTTAAGGAAGAATTAACATCATTTCTTCTCACACTCTTCCAAAATATTGAAGAGGAGAGAACATTGCCAAACTCATTTTATAAGGCCAGCATTATCTATATATAAATATATATAGATATTATCTATATCTATACCAAAGTCAAATAAGGACGTTACAAGAAAAGAATGTTATAGGCCAATATCCTTGATGAATATAGATGCAAAAATTCTGAATAAAATCCTAGCAAACTGAATTCAACAGCACATTATAAGCATCATACATCATAATCTAGTGGGATCGATCTCTGGGATACAAGGATGGTTCAACATATTCAAATCAATAAATGCGATGCACTGCATTAATGAAATGAAGGATAATATGATTTTCTCAACAAATGCAGAAAGAGGCATTTGGCAAAATTCAACACCTTTTCATGATAAAAACTCCTAGCAAATTGGGTACAGAAGGAATATAACTCAAAATATAAAGGGTACGTATAGCAAACCCATAGCTAACATACCCATGGTAAAAAGTTGAAAGCTTTTCCTCTAGAATCAGAAATAAGACATGGGTGCGCATTCTCACCATTCCTTTTCAACATAGTACCGCAATTCCAAGCCAGAGCACTTAAGTAAGAAAAAAAAAAAGACATCTAAATCGGAAAGGAAGAAGTAAGGGGCACCTGGGGGGCTCAGTCGCTTAAGTGTATGACTCTTGATTTGGCTCAGGTCATGATCTCAGGGTTATGAGATCAAGCCCTGCATTGGGCTCTATGCTAAGCCTGGAGTCTGTTTGGGATTCTCTCTCCCTCTCCCTCTGCCCCTCCCCCTGCTCTTTCTCTCTCTAAATAAGTAAATAAAATCTTCAAAAAGAAAAAATAAAGGAAGAAGTAAATTGTTGCAACCTGATAAAGACTATCTGCAAAATACCTACAGTTAATGTCATACTTAATGGTGAGAAACTCAAATCTTTTCTACTTTATCAGGTGCAAGACAAGGACGTCCCCACTTACCGCTCATTTGCAACTTAATACAAGGAGTCCTTGCTAATTCAATAAGGCAAAAAAAGGAAATGAAAATATACAGGTTGGGAAGGAAGACATAAAAGTGTCATATTTTTTGCAGATCACATCATCTATGTAGAAACTTTGAATGAGTTCACACACACACACACACACACACACAAAACCTTCTGGAATTATAGCAAGTGACTATAGCAAGGTGGCAGGATACAAGGTTAACATAACAAAAGTCAATTGCTTTCTTATGTATCCAAAATGAGCAACTGGAATTTAAAGTTAAAACACAATACGCCTTTCATTATCACCCCAAAAATTAAACACTTAAGCATAAATCTAAATATGTACAAAATTTGTTTTTATAGGAAAACTACAAAACTCTGATGAATAAAACCAAAGGTGAATTATCTAAATGAAGAGATATCCCATGTTCATAGATGGGAAGGGTCAATATTGTCAAAATGTCAAGTTCTTTTGAACTTGATCTATAGATTCAATGCAATCCCAGTCAAAATCATAACAGTGATTTTGTAGATATTGACAAATTGATTCTAAAGTTTATATGGATAAGCAAAAGATCCAGAATAGCTAAGACAATATTGAAGGAGAAAAACAAAGTCGGTGGACTGACCCTCCCCAACTTCAAGTCTTAATATAAAGTGAAAGTTATCAAGACAGTGTGGTTATTGGCAAAAGAACAGACAGACATTGGAACAAAATAGAGTCCAGAAATGACCTAGAAATTGATCTCTGAGCAAAGGGAATACAATGGAATAAAGATAGTCTCTTCAATAAATGGCACTTAACACCTGGACATCCACATGTGAAATCATGAATCTAGACACAAACCTTATACTCTTCACAAAAATTAACTCAAAATAGATCATTGACCTAAATGTAAAATGCAAAATTATAAAACTCCTAGAAGATAACACAGGGAGAAACCCTAGATGACCGTGGATATTGTGATGTGTTTTAGATACAACAGGGAAGATAGGATCCGTGAAAGAAATCACTGAGAAATTGGACTTTATTAAACTTAAAAACTGGTCTGTGCAAAGCAATTAAGAGATTAGAAGACAAGCCATGGATTTCGAGAAAATATTTGCAAAAGGTGCATCTGATGAAGGACTATTATCCAAAATATACAAGGAATTCTTAAAACTCAATACTTAGGAGCGCCTGGGTGGCTCAGTTGTTAAGCGTCTGCCTTTGGTTCAGGTCATGGTCCCGGGGTCCTGGGATCGAGCCCCATGTCGGGTTCCCTGCTCAACGGGAAGCCTGCTTCTCCCTCTCCCACTCCCCCTGCTTGCGTTTCCTCTCTCTCTGTGTGTCTCTCTGTCAAATAAATAAATAAATAAATCTTAAAAAAAAAACAAAAACAAACTCAATACTAAGACAAACAACTTAAACAAAAACTGGGCCAAAATTCTCAATAGATATCTCACCAAACAAAATATGCAGGTGGCAAATAAGCATATAAATTTTTTTTCTACATCACTTGTCATCAGAGAAATGCAAATGAAAACACCAATGAGATACTATTGCACATGTTAGAATGACCAATATCTGGAATAGTGGCAACAGCAAATGCTATCAAGAATGCGGATCAACAGGAACTCTCATACACTGCTCATGGGAATGCAATATGGCACAGTTGCCTTGGAAGACAGTTGGAGGTTTCTTACAAAATGAAGCCTACACTGGTGAGTATGACCCAGCAGTTACAGACCTTGCGGGTTACCCAAAGGAGTTGAAAACTCATGTCCACACAAAAACCTGTACATGGATATTTAGGGAATATTTACCTGTAATTGCCCAAACTGGAAGTAACCAAGATGTCCTTCAGGATATGAGTGGACAAATAAACTGGCACATCTAGACAATGGAATTTTATTTGGCACCAAAAAGAAATGAGCTATCAAGCCACGAAATGACATAAAGACCTTTAAATGCATATTACTAAATGAAAGAAGCCAATCTAAAAAGGCTACTTAACTGTATGATTCCAAGTATACAACATTCTGGAAAAGGTAAAACTATGGAGATACTAAAAGGATCGATGGTTGCCAGGGGTGGGAATGGGCACAAGAGATGAAAAGGCAGAGCATAGAATATTTGGGTGGCAGTGAAAATACTCTGTATGATATTATAATGATTGATATATGTTCTTATGAATTTGTCTGAACCCATACAATGTATAATCACTAAGAGTAAACCTTAAGGTAAACTATAGACTTTGGGTGATTATGTCACTGTGCATTCATCCTTGGCAAAAAAATGTCCCACTCTGTGAGCGATGTTGGTAATGGGAGAGGGGGCATGTGTGGGAGTAGAGGGCAAATGGAAAATCTCTGCAGTGTCCTCTCAATTTTGTGGTAAACCTAAAATTGCTCTAAAAAAATAAAGTCTTCAAAATAATTCTAATATAGTAATTTATCCTCTACTATTACAATTATTCTGAAATCTTCTCTAGAACTTGGAAGGAGAGGGAAAGCTGGCCCCGACCTTTGGCCTGTGGCTGGTTCAGCTTCCTTTCCAGCCTCCTGTTCCTGTAGAAGTGTGGAGGGATTGGCCAGCACCTTATGGACACCAAGCATATTCTGCCAGGCTCTGCCCACCTCCACCCTTGGAGGTGTTCAGATTATAAAGATACACTCAACTATGTGGACCTGAAGGTTTGAAGGTCCAGACTATCTAGCTTTTCTTTCTACATGAATAAATGGAAATGAAACTTGTTACACTTCTTGGATGAGGGGCCTGTGGAAACCATTGGGGTGTTTGGCAAAGATACGTACCAAAGCATATGTGTCTCAAAATACATTAAGATGTACATTTGATGTCGATGAAGGAGAGCACCTGTCATGATGAGCACTGGATGATGTATGAAATTGTTGAATCACTATATTGTACACCCAAAACTGATGCAACATTGTATGTTAACTATACTGGAATTTAAAATCAATTTAAAGAAATAAATTTCATGGCATTCAAAAAACTAAATAAAAAATAACAAAAAAAAGAAAGAAAGAAGAAAAGATGTACATTTGTTCTATGCATTTTATGTATTATGCTTAGTAATAAGTGTGGGGGTTTTTTGTTTGTTTTAGCAAAATAATAATTGGATTAAAACATCAACTAGATAAAAGTCTACAAGTTCAAGGTGGCACTTAAGAAAACCTTAAAAAGAAGAAATCTCATTGGTCACTGCTGGAGATTGCTAGGGAACAGTTTATTTATTCTGAACATTGATAAAGTAAAAAAGGGTTTAATAAAATGTAGCCAAAATTCCCGTTTACTTTGTTCCTAGTAAGCATTGATCCAGCCTGAAGAAGTGTGACTGAAATAAGCAGGACTGATCGATTTGACTCAGCCCATCTATCTCATTATGACTCCTGCAATGACAGGACATATGACAGGGACACTGACAGTATGTGGGGGACTGCCTTACAGAGCCATGGTGGCCAGATAGATCTGTGCCCCGTGTCTAGTTGGCTTCTCCTTGGCAGCAATTATGGTAGACCCTATAAAGGAAAAGAAAAGAAACAAAAACACAACAAGGGTAAAAGGTAAGGATTCTTCTCTAAATCAGATTCATCCAGAGAAAGCTCATAGAAGTGAGATTTGCGGAAGTATCCACCATCAGCCAACAAGGGCCCTACGATGAACAAAATCTTAGAGACTCATGCACAGAAAAAATGTTTGATCTGATGAAAAATTTTGTCATTTTAGGATCTTCATCTCCGATATTATTAGTATAATACAAAGCCAAGAGCAAAAAATTATAATATCAGTTGATAGGAAAGTTAATAATAAAAAACAAAAATAATAAAATTATAGACCAATGATAGAATCATTGACAGCAACAATGACTCCTCCTCACTGAGGTATGTGCTCCCTCTGAGCCAGGCACTGTTCTACATGCCTTTGCTGGATTCGGATAAACATTTGTTATTATCCCCACTTCACACATGAAGTAACCAGTTACCACAGATAGGTTAAGTAGCTTTCTAATAAGTGGCAGACATGGGATTTGAACCCAACTGTATCTGGCTCAAATCTTGTGCTCCTAAACACTAGGACATACTCCCTCTATCAATTACTGCCTCAGGAAGAAGTTGCAAATTATGAGGGAAAACCGTTGGCATTTTATTTCCAATGATAAAAAAAAAAAAATCATTTCTTCAAGAAACAGGGCCAGCACATAATCAGTATTTGCCACATGCTATCAAGCTCATTTTCACAATGGTAATATCTATTTGACAACCAGGGATAAAAGTGATATTCTTTGAAAACGAGGCCACAATCCAGTTAAAATAAAAAATGTCTCAAACAAGGTATGCTTTAATTTAATTTAAGTCCTGGAAAACAGCTTGCCCAAAAATGACTTTTGCAAGTCACGTACAGTATTTCAATCTGTCATTTTGTATTGACCTTCACAGGCCTGAATATATTGCACTGGACTTGGGAAGCTTATGAGAATGATATTAAACTTGGTAATATTTTTTAAATCTTATTTTATATCCACTCTGCTTTTTACTTCACTGTGTATAATTCTTTAAAACATTGATATTATGGAGCATTCTTAGATATAAATTGGTTTTCTTGCTAATTAGAATTAATCGAGGTTAATTCAATAAATCACTGTAAAGGTAGAATGTTTATTCAAACACAATGTGGAAAATTGTGTATTCAGAAGAATAGTTGTCTCAATATTTTGATGATGAGTAGCAGATTTTATTTGAAGGTTTTAGGAAAGTGTGTTTGAGATCTAGCACTCAGTTTATTAGCATTTGCATCTGCAAGTAGAGTTTGGAATAACTTACTTTAATTAAATTTTACATCACTGAATATGAGTCTTCGATAATCTATCTCTCCTATTTTCATTTTCACCCTTCAATAATCTCATAAAAGAAATTAATCCTCTTTAATGTGGGGTACCTTTTGCTTTGTTGGTCAACACAGGACTCAATTCTGTGTCATACATTCTGCCTATTTCCATTCCATACTCAACATTCTTCACTAACATCAGGAATAATCAATTGCTGAGATACTTTTTTTTAAGATTTATATAAATATGTCGGCACAGCAGGCCGAAGGAGAAGCAGTCTTCCTGCTGAGCAGTGAGCCCGATATGGGACTCGAACACCGGACCCCGGGATCATGACCTGAGACGAAGGCAGATACTTAACTGACTGAGCCACCCAGGCATCCAATTGCTGAAATAATTAACAATAATACTTCAAAATAGCATTTTTTAAAGACTTAGTTATTTACTTGAGAGAGAGGGAATGTGTGTGAGCAGGGGAGGGACAGAGGGAGAGGGAGAAAGAGAACCTTCAAGCAGACTCCCTGTTGAGCGTGGAGACCAAGGTGGGGCTTCTTCCAGGACCCTTGAGATCATGACCTGAGCCGAAATCAAGATTGAACCACTTAACCAACTGAGCCACACAAGCATCCCTCAAAATAGCATTTAAACAATATAAGATGAAATAATCTTAAGAAAACACTAAGACAGGGGCGCCTGGGTGGCTCAGTGGTTAAGCGTCTGCCTTTGGCTCAGGTCATAATCCCAGGGTCCTGGGATCGAGCCCCGCATTGGGTTCCCTGCTCAGCGGGAAGTCTGCTTCTCCCTCTCCCACTCCCCCATTTGTATTCCCTCTCTTGCTGTCTCTCTCTCTGTGTCAAATAAATAAATAAAATAAATAAATAAAATCTTTAAAAACAAAACAAAACACTAAAACATGCAGTATGCATGTTTTATCATCTTCTAGAAAGGTGGAAACTTACACATTATTGTACTTTGATATTTCTTACCAAAAATTTTCAAAACTGTAAAGTACTTTATAACCACAAATAATCAAACTCTTCTTTCAAGGGATAAGTCTTTCTTTTCCATTTTAATAGATTACGCTAACTATATTATCACTTATTTGTATTTTTTTTAAAAAAAGGCTTCTGGATACAGATATCTGTAAAACTCAAATGGAAAATATATTCTACCCTAAAGTTTCAGTCCAAGCCAGACTACTAGCCAACAGGTTGTGTAAAATAAGGACATTTTTAAACTTCAAAGTCTTCCTCATATTTTTATAGCCAGCCATACGAGGATGGGCACTACATATAGAAGAAAATAAATCAAGAAAGAGAAAGAAAGGGGATACAGAAAATAAGATACCCAACACAAGAGACAGTTGAGGCATCTCCCAACACAGTTGTGAAGGGAGAGCCCAGAATGACAGGTGTGCCCAGATCACAAGGGCAGCTAGTCTAGGGGGAGGTAGACCAGAAGGTCCTGGAAAGATTTTATATTTTTAATTTTATTTATTTTTTTTAAATACGTTCCACACACAATGTGGGAATTGAACTCACCACCCTGAGATCAAGAGTCGCATGCTCTATGTATTGAGCCAGCCAGGTGCTCCCTGGAAAGATTTTTTTCCAAACCAAAGCCTTGGTTCTTTTTCCTCTCTTCCCCTATGAACCTATGCCTTGTTTCTTAAATTCCACATATCAGTGAGATTCTATGATAATTGTCTTTCTCTGACTGACTTATTTTGCTTAGCATAATATCCTCTAGTTCCATCCATGTTGTTGCAAATGGCAAGGTTTCATCTTTTTGATGGCTGTGTAATATTCCAGTGTGTGTGCTTGCGTGCGCACGTGCGTGTGTGTGTGTGTGTGTGTGTGTGTGTGTATACCACATCTTCTTTATCCATTCATCTGTCGATGGACATCTGGGCTCTTTCCATAGTTTGGCTATTGTGGACATTGCTGCTATAAACATTGGGGTGCAGGTGCCCTTTCGGATCACTACCTTTGTATCTTTGGGGTAAATACCCAGTAGTGCAATTGATGGGTCATAGGGTAGCTTTATTTTCAACTTTTTTGAGGGACCTCCATTCTGTTTTCCACTGTGGCTTCACCAACTAGCATTCCCACCAAGAAAGAGTGTAGGAGGGTTCCCTTTTCCCAAATCTTCACCAACATCTGTCATTTCCTGACTTTTTAATTTTAGCCATTCTGACTGGTGTAAGGTGGTATCTCCTTGAGGATTTGATTTGTATTTCCCTGATGCCAAGTGATTTTGAGCACTTTTTTTTTTTAAAGATTTTATTTATTTATTTGACAGAGAGAAACACAGCGAGAGACAGAACACAAGCAGGGAGAGTGGAAGAGGGAGAAGCAAGCTTCCCGCTGAGTAGGGAGCCTGACGCAGGGCTCGATCCCAGGACCCTGGGATCATGTCCTGAGCAGAAGGCAGATGCTTAACCAACTGAGCCACCCAGGCACCCGATTTTGAGCACTTTTTCATGTTGCCTGTTGGCCATTTGGATGTCTTCTTTGCAGAAATGTCTGTTCATGTCTTCTGCCCATTTCTTGATTGGATTATTTGTTCTTTGGGTGTTGAGTTTGATAAGTTCTTTATAGATTTTTGGATACTAGCCCTTTATCTGATATGTCATTTGCAAATATAAGAAAGAAAGAAAGAAGAAAGAAAGAAGAAAGAAAGAAAGAAAGAAAGAAAGAAAGAAAGAAAGAAAGAAAGAGAAAGAAAGAAAGGAAGGAAGAAGGAATCTGATTTCATCTTGTTTCTTTCCTTCTTCCTTTCTTTCTTTCTTTCTTTCTTTCTTTCTTTCTTTCTTTCTTTCTTTCTTTCTTTTGGGAGGGAGAGAGTGAGGGAGAGAGGGAGACAAACCATAAGAGACTCTTAATCTTAGGAAACAAACGGAGGGTTGCTGGAGGGGAGGTGGATGGCGGGATGGGGTAACTGAGTGATGGACATTGGGGAGGGTATGTGTTGTAATAAGCACTGGGTATTGTATAAGACTGATGAATCACAGACCAGTACCCTTGAAACAAATAATACATTATATATTAATTAATTGAATTTAAATTTAAAAAATAAAAATTAATAATAAAGTAAGCCTTGGCTAGAGGAACTGAAGTATATGAATGTTTTGAGAGAGGTTTCAGAGATTGGGAGAGGAATTTATGATGCCATAGTGGCAATTACTAGAAAGTAAAAGAACATACAAACAAACAAAAAAGCTATTATTAGCACAGAAATTGTGCATAAAAAGAAACGTTCACTAGCACAGCCCTCAGTAGAATTTATTAGTGATAAGGCACACTGAATATTAATTAAAAATTATAACTTAACTATTAAGAAAATGAGGATATGGGTATTGTTGGGAGCAGGGATAGTAAAGACAGACAAATCTTGATTTTCTTTAGGGAAAGTAAATAGATAATTTCCCACACTAAAATAATACTAATAGTAAGAAGGAGAAAAAGAAGAGGAAGAAATTTTTAAGTAGTAGCCACACAAACATATTAGGGAAGCAAATTCTAATAGAATTCAAGAGAAATATTAGAAATACTTGCCTTTAGGAAAAGAGAAATGGGATGAAGGGCAGAATCAGGGATGAATAGTCTTCACATTTCAGAATTCAATGTTTGAAACTATGATGGGTGTAACCTTACTACATAGAATCTGCATTATATATAAATGCATTTTATTTAGGAGGACAAGGCAGAAAATCCAAAGTTTATTCTGTGGACAACCAGTCAAAGTTCAAGTCATTCAGAATTTTTAATAAGCTATGCTCTCATTCTATCAAGAATGAAACACATGCTTTCCACCAAATAATATAACTTCCCTTTACAACTGTATAAAATATGCATGTAACATCATACACAGTTTTAGTTCGCCTGTGCATTTTAGCAATCAGTTAGCCCAGACAATGGAAAAAAGAATATGAGCCGGGTCCTTCAAACTTATTTTTACTTTTTTCTTCATTTTATTTAAGTAAGCTCTATGCCCAACATGAGGCTCGAACTCACAACCCCAAGATCAAGAGCTGCATGTTCTGCTGACTGAGAGAACCAGGCACCCCCAACCTTGGTATTACTAGCACAATGGAATCATAATTTTCTGAATGAAATAAATAAAACAAAGCACTGTGAAGTTTTAGGATTAGGAAACCATAACACAAGATTTACTTTAATTAAAATCACTTAATATAGGGAAGAAGGAAGGGGGGGAATCGGAAGGGGAGATGAACCATGAGAGATGATGGACTCTGAAAAACAAACTGAGGGTTCTAGAGGGGAGGGGGGTGGGAGGATGGGTTAGACTGGTGATGGGTATTAAAGAGGGCACGTTCTGCATGGAGCACTGGGTGTGATGCACAAACAATGAATCATGGAACACTACATCAAAAACTAGTGATGTAATGTATGGTGATTAACATAACAATTAAATTTTTAAAAAATCACTTAATATTATAAAGCCCATACTTTCACTACATTTCAGTCACATGATGTGCAACAATAAACATTCAACTGTGTTTATTTATTCATTTAATTCAATAATGAGATTGGGGACATTCCTCTGGTGCTCTTCACATGGGGACTCAGGAATGAATGATGTAACCAAGGTGTTTGCCTCAAGAGTCTGCTTCTCCAGTAAATACGAGATTCTAAAATTCTCAGAAAAAAAATAAAATTCCCTTATCTGTATTTTTATCTTCCTTAGCCAAACCGTGTTCTCAAATTAAGATCACTAGAAGGTCCTCTTTAATTAAATGTGAAAAATCTCATTTAGTTTAGGTACAGCTGATTAGAGGGAAAATAGGAAGAAAACGGACAGTTCCATATTCATGAAAAGACTGTTTTCCAAAGTATTCTTCATGTATCTCACTTGGAACCTAGAATTCATTTTCTTTCTGAAATAATACTGAAATGGGGGCAGCTAATATTTTACAGGTGTGCTTGGTGTTCTTGGGAAGCTATGGCTTATTTATTTTCTATTGGCAATATTCACGTGGGTTATTTACACAGGTAACTGTACTCCAATCATCTTTTGTGCATTAATAGTAGTCAGTTGTAGTAGTTAGAAGTCTTTCTTTCTTTCTAAAGGCACACAGTGAGTTCTAAGACTTGTGCCCAGAGGTTTTATGGAAGCTTATGTTCCAGCATAAAATCTGATATTTGATGGTATATTATTTTCTCATTCCCATCAACATTTTTTGTATGAACTGCATTATGCATAGCCAAGAATTTTTTGGAGGAGGTGTACCAATTAAATCCCATTGCCATGAACAATTTGCTTAAGGGTAAAGTGCCGCCGCCCAAAAACAAAACTTTTTTGTGAGGTTCATTTCAGCATGAATCTACTAAAACCTGTTCAAATAAAGAGCTTGGAGAAAATAAACTTCTTACAATTATTATTTTGAAACAAATACAACATTTCAAAATAGGCTAACTTGGGCAGGCACTTTCTTCTGCATATTATTCTCTATGTATGACTTTCTCATTTTAAAAGAAAGGGATTTTTTTTTTTTTTTTTGTAAATGTCCTTTTCTAAACTGTGGGAGAACAATTTCCTCTCCAAAGTAGGTTTCACACAGTTTCTGCGATCAAACCTAAATTATTAATTTGGTTAATCAGTACATTCCCTTCACAGAAATTGTAGAGGGAGATGGGTCCTACTTCCTCTCCAAAATTTCACCCAGTATTAATTAGTACTTTTTTTTTAAGATTTTATTTATTTATTTGACAGAGAGAGAGAGAGAGATAGCGAGAGCAGGAACACAAGCAGGGGGAGTGGGAGAGGGAGAAGCAGGCTTCCTGCAGAGCAGGGAGCCCGATGTGGGGCTTGATCCCAGGACCCTGAGATCATGACCTGAGCCGAAGGCAGACGCTTAACGACTGAGCCACCCAGGCGCCCTAATTAGTACATTTTTTTAATTTTAAAATGAAAACAGTATTAGACCCAGTCAAGGCTCAGTTGTCTTAGGTACAGGATACTAACTACTTAAAACAAACAACAAAAAAAATGGGTGCTGACAGTTTACACAAAGGAATTTGGTCCTATAGTTCCACTATACACCATCTTCCCTTTATAACGGAGCAAAAATTCCCACCCGCACCCCCAAACGGACCACAGATAATTTTTTTTTTTTTTTTAAGATGTATAATTAGGACACCTGTCTCAAATCCTTTGATGGGTTGTTAGTTGATTTCTTGGGAGAAGTGTTCCGGCCGTTTCCTTTTTAATCAAAGCTACTTTGTGAAATTGCTTCCCGACCAGACCTCAGAATATTAGCAAAAGTCTTGCGCTGGCCTTGTTGCCATTCGAATATTCACAGCCATAGTTTTACGGCCACCCCATCGTGAGTAATGCGCGGCAACTCCCACAACTCAGTCATCATTTCTTCCCTCCCTGAGCTGGCCCTGGCCCTTGGAATGTTTGCGTGGTGTCACCGTGAATGTGCTCGGAGCAGAGTTATATGGCATCATTTGGAGAAACATTGCGTTAATAACCAGAGTTCAAGGGCAAAGGATATAAACGGAGCAAATTACAAGTCTGAACAGATATATAGCTTTTGCTAAAAGGGACATGGGCTGCTACTTTATTTACTGGGCACTGGGTGCACTTGCGAAGATGCCGAAGCGCATAAAGGCATTTTTAAACGACCACATCACAGCTTAAGAACACAACACAAATTTTCAGACGAGAAAGAAAGCTAGTGCAAGGATCAACGGTTCTGAGTTTCCTAATGAGAGAATACGATTTGCTGTAAAGTACCTTAAGTTTCCTGGGTAATTTCACAGATGATAATATCATTTTATGTGTCACAGTGGAGGGGCAGCAGAAGCTTGCTGCAAATCTAAATTCAATAGATCATCTCAAACTGCAAGGTAGCCCAATTTTGTCAGGGATTTCTTGCTATGATCATTTTAACCCGGGGATACCACCCTAGTTCAAAACGAACACCATGAAAGAGGAATTTGTAAAAATGCTGTATTTCATCTTAATATGCTGACTAGAGGTAGCTCAATGATTACATAAAAGGGGAACCAGCAATTCAAGAGGGAAAGCCAAATCAATTTTTTAAAAGGAGCAAAAAGATAGCTTCATTAATAATCAAAGAAAATAAAAATCAAAGAAAGAATCACACCTGATACATTACCAAATATTTTTATTAGTATTCTCAATAACACTGAGCATACTGTAAAATATGTTGAGCCGATATTTTTCTATTGGTAGGATTGAATGCTACAGCATTTTTGTTTTTCTTTTCCTTTCTTCTTTTTCTTCTTCTTCTTCTTCTTTTTTTTTTTTTGTAAAGCAATTTGGAAATTATTGTAAAAAAAACAAGATGTTCATTAAGCATGGCCTATGTATTCCATTTAAATTTTCTTTGAAATCAATAATTTGAAAGATAGAAAGTTTGCCTTAAGATGTTCCTTACTGTATTATTTACTGAAAGCTAGAAGCCACCTAAGTATCCAACAAGGAGGAAATGGTTAATCGAATTACATATACACTCAAGGAAATATTATGCTGTTATTAAAATTGATTAAATGTTATTAAAATTGATTAATCTTATACTAATATTAAAAAGCTCTTTAGACATAATATATGAAAAAAACCCACAGCATCCAGTGAACTCTTTTATAAATATTTAAGCATACATAAAAACTATTCTAGAAAGAAACATACGTGAATTCAATTTATGTGTACTTTTTTGTGGGGGAGAGCATATACGCTCTCTGTACTGGAACAGATAAGTTTCTTTAATTTTTTTGACTTACTTTTACACTGTTAAAATCTGGTATTTCAAAGAGAAATGCGTGGAGCTAGCTTCTTTTCCCCTGACTCATTTTCAACCATAATGAGATAAAATACACCTCTGTGACATGATTCAATTTCACTTATTGCTATTTTAAACATGGCTTTTATTTTCTTAGTGGTGGTAGTCGTTAGGGCAGAAGGGGATGGTGGGTATTCTAAAGCGCAATGAGATAGAATAATATTCCCATATTAAAAAAATCCCACCATTTTCTCTAAACTGTTTTGCTCGCAGAGGTTAAAGAATCAGCTTATAGGCAGGACTGACTTATTTTGACATGAGATGTATTAGTTGCAGCACCACAGCTTATGCAGGAGGAAATACTCAGGGTGAATGGGCCTGTCCTTCAGTTGCCAAAGAAGAGCCCGATGATACAATAGCTCTCTACCAACCCCATTTCCATGGTGGTTCATGACATATTTTTTCCTGTTATCCTTCTGTCTGCTTCAATCCCTGCTCTCAACCTAATGAGTTTTTAAAAGGACACTCCTTAAATCGAATTGCCTAAAACCATGTGCTGTCATCTTTTTGCAAGGATAAACAAAACATATTCAAATTGCTCATGACTTTTAAACACATAAAAGCTAGACAAATTATGAAAATTTTACACATTCTAGAGTGCAAAATTATCTCTAGAACACGTTCTTCTATTTTATTTTATTCTTTTTGAGCTAAAGCTTTTTTTTCTTTTAGCATTTAATATCCAACTGTTTTATTTTTTTAATCTAAAGTGCATTGCCCCCCTCCCCCCCCCATTTTTTGAAACCTATTTTCAATGATCTTAATGTTGCCTGAGATAAGAGAATGCAACTGTTCAGGTCCGATTTCATATTGTTTCTCAGATAACCGATAGGGGATCATTCCCACGAATGGCAAATAGGACTTAAAAACTGCAATCTGGGAAGGGGAGGCTCAGGGATTGTTCCGATGGCTAAATGATTTGTCAAACATCGGTCCTAAATGATGCGAGGCTCTTCGCCCTCCACTTTCCCATAGTGCGTTTTCCTTTCTCCCACAGAGATATAATAGAAACTAATCTTCAAAATCTAAACATTCCGAGCCCGCTCCTTTTGTGCAGGCCTCTTGCTCTCTCCGCCCAGTGCCTGGAGCCGCGGAGCGCGCCCCTATTTACACTCTCCAGCCCCCCGCTGCTCGGACCCCGGCCGGCGGACAGGCCATCCATCATCCGCCCCCCTCCCGCCGAGCGCCGCCGCCGCGGCCAATCGGGCGGCAGGTGGGGCGCACCTGCGGGACGGCCCGCCGCTCCCCTCCGCTCCCCTCCGCTCCCCTCCGCTCCCCTCCGCTCCCCTCGCCGCGCTTCGCCGGCCGGCGGTGCCCTTGCAGCCCCTGCGTTCTCCCCAGGCCGGAACCCGGCAGGTACGTTCGGGTGACAGGGACGGTGTGCGCCGCCGAGCCCGCCGCTGGCGGCCAGGGGGGCTGCAGGAACGTGGGGGGACACGTTCTCCCTTAATGCACACGCCTGCTTTGGATTGGTCTGCCATCCGTGCGTGTGGACACACGGGCCCTCACCGGGTTTAGTCTCTAAAAAGTGGAAGAATTACGATACTCACCTTTGGAAGGGACGAGTAAGTGAGAACATATTTGAGTGAGAGAATTCCTTGCCTCTGGTCCGTTCCTTTGATAGCAAGGACACATGATGAGTTTGCAGGCCCAAGTCTGAATTCAGCATAGTCCATGCAGACTTCAGGCAGTCTTCGGACCCTGACCCCTCCACCCACCCCCAGACCCAAGTGCACAATATTAACACTAATAACTATCGCCATAGGACACACAAACTACTCCAAGCAAAAACCTAACCTGGATCTCAAGGGCGGTTAAAAAAAAAAAAAAAGCTTGTAACAATTCAAAAAAAAAAAAAAAAAAAAAGAGCAGAACCTCAAACCACCGGGAAGCCTTCATTTTCGAAATAGGTCAACTAATTGTAGTGCAATCACCTTGCTTTTAAGGGTGGGGCTGAGTTCCTTGGCTCTTCTGAGAAGGCAGCTACAGTGAGTCCCGCTACCGTGTTATGGATTTTATAACTGGACTCCATAACTCCTTTTGGTGTAAAGGATCCAATACATCTACTTTATCATGTAATTCGAGAACAACTGAGGACAAGCAGAATCCCCCCTCCCCCTTATGTTCCAAGAGTGTGTCTATGTAAATGTCAGTTATGTCCAGGCAAGGCCTTGGGGGGTGGGGGTGGGGGGAGATAAGACAGCCCTGCCAGGGGTTTTCCAGAAAAGCATGTGTCTAAAAAATAAAAATAAAAATAAAAATAAATAACAGCAACCACAGCAGTAAGCATCACCCCCAACCCTCCACCCCTGGCTTCCTTCTGAATCATAAATCATGAAAGAGAGATCAGTGACTCCAGTTTTCCTGCCTTTAACGACTGGAACTGATAATGCCAAAAAGGAAGAGAAACAAAGATGTGACCCATATTGCTGCCAGAGGAGGGGTACGCTTGGGAAGGTCCAGGTTTCTCCTCTATTTGAGAGCTCCCATGGCTAAGAAGGCTCTCGGATCCTCCAAGTGGGTGGTTCTCAAACCTGGCTTCACATGAGACCCAAGCCTAAGTTTGTGAGTTTTTGATTTGTTTTTGTTTTTGTTTTTCTTTTGGGTTTTGGTTTTTGTTTTGTACTTTTTTTTTTTTTTTTTTTTTTTAAGAAAATACCAATGCCTAGAGCAACATTCTGATTCTCTTGGTCTGGGGTGTGGTCTGAATATAAGTGCTTTAGAAAACCTTCCTTGTGGTTGGCATGCACGGCCCTCCAGCTGCACATTCCATTTCTGTTCTGTTTCATGGGATCCATGGATAGGATTCATGGGATATTATTCTGTTCCGTTTCATGGGATACAACCGCCACCCTTTCCCCCTCCCCATCAAATACACGCAGTCCACACGGAGTTGACAGTCTCTCTCTCTCTTTTTTTTTTTTTGCCATCCATCACTTACTCTTATTAGCATGCTGCTCTGTTTATTCCAGGTGTTAGAAATTGATCACTCCCCATTTTAACACCTTGAGAGCAAGGGATTTTTTTTTTTTTTTTTTTTTTGTATTAACGCATTTATGTTTTCATTATTATTTAAGATATTGGCTGGGAAGGGGTGGGTAGAGAGCAAGTGATAGGAGGAATTTTGCTCGCTGGGGACTTTTGAAGTCTAAAATATTTTTCTCAGAACTTGCAAAAGTTGCTCCCGCCACGGCCGCTTCTGTTCCTCCGAGGCTCGGGGCCCACCTGAGCCACCTCACTTTGCCTACCCAGGACTGGCCACACATTTTGTATGAGCGGAGCATTCTGCCTGTTCACCCAAGTGGAACCGGAATCTCGCCTTACCGGCCTTTTTCTCACCCTCCGTGGCCAGCAGTGCCGCATTTCTGGATTATGTTGTACACTTTTCCTTGAGAGATAGATGATCTGTTCTTTGATTAGACATCCTGACCTTTTACGGGTGTTGATCATTGATCTTGATCTGGGCTGGATAGAAAGCTCTTGACTCTGAAAAGTTACTCCGTTGCCAACACCACGGGGAAATTCAATTTCTGCCTGCGCCCGGCCAGGGACTCCTCCTCAATTAGGATTTCTCTTGTTATGATTTTACTTTTATTAAGCAAGGGCATCCTCTGTTTTTTTTCAGCCCTAGCTTTTAGTTACAGTAATCAATTTTTTTTTTCAGTGTAACTGGCTGTAATTGTTGGCTTGGATATTGAGCTTTCATGGGCTTAGACATAGTGTGTTCCCATGAAGGGTCTTCTCCATACCTCTCAGACAGATGGGTAATAATAGCATACATTAATACCTCCACATTGGTTTATGTGTATTTGACCACAGTGCAAGCATAATTATTTTTGCCCAGTAAAAGCTATTAGAGATCTATTTGGTAGGTTTTACGATCAATAGCTCCTGTGATATTTGTGTAGCAGCCACAGAATAATCAATTGAAGGTCATATAAAGTAAATTACCATCCTCCTATAATGATTCTTTTTTCTAGATGAGAATTGGGTTTTATTATTTCATCAGGAGCCTCTCAGCGACGCATGCTCTGTCCGTTGGAGAAAGAGAGATGTGAAAGTTGTGATCGTGTTTGGAACATAGTATTAATATCCATTACTTGAATTTATGTTATCGGATTATTGAATTAGTGGATTCACACTGGAATTCCTTCAAAACCCTTTCTTATGTACTCAGTGACACAGTTAATAACAGTCGGGAGCAAATGGACGTCTTTTGTTGCATGGTGGAGTGAGTCACTTTGCAAAAGTCAATCTTTGTAGCTGTCTCTTTAAAGCAAATTTAGAGTTGGTTAAATGTGTTATATTGACAGTGTGACCGAGCTTCTCTCTTCAAACCCTTTTGGAGAGTGACTGGTGAACTAAGCAGGCGATGGAGTCAGGAATGGTGAATACTGATTTGCCGTCCACCGGTGGCTCAAGGTGAAACTGGCAGTGAGGAGGAGTTGGGGAGAGGCTCTGCACCTGCTTTCGGGGTTGTGGGGGGGACCCCTCGCCCTCACCCGAGATGCCTAACCTGGATTTCAGACTTGCAGTGCGATCCTATAAAGGATTGCAATTTGCCAACTGGAGGCACGCAATCCCCCAACTGTCTTAAAGGGACCCATTTTCAGAGTTTAGCCTTTCTTTTTGTGGGTGCAATCAGTTGTGCACTGAAAAACTGCAGCCACAGTTGGATAACTGCAGGCACAACAGGCCACGGGAGGCCTCTTTGCTCCAAATTTTGTACCTGCAACTAATTGCACTTACAGAAAATGGGAGTGTGGTAGGAGCTTTTTTAAAAATTTGGGCCAGTAAATTCTCCATGGAGGGAAGAGGCAAGGAGGGAGCCAATTACTCACTTTCTTAAAGACAAAGGCAAATGGAGACATCCTTTTCTTCACACGTTCCTTCGAGTCTGTGGAGCATGGTTGGGGAGCCAAATACCAGGTACCACGAGTACCCTGATCGGGTGGGACACTGCCTGGCAGTCGGGAGCGCTTCACAAATGTACGAGAAATAATACGTTGAAAAGTACAGTAGAAAAGACATTGGTGAGTTTGAGACCACAACTCTGGTGAGAAATTAGTGAAGAGTTTTAAACTAAATGGCAAAAGGCATTTTCTTTCCTTTAAAGGAAGGGTTATTATTGTTGTAACTTCTCATTTGCTTTGGGGGCAATTAATGCAGAAGTTAAGATAATAGTGCCTCTAGAGCATAATCAAATGGTAAATCAGGGAGCATACATTTAAATGTATGTGTATAATATATGCTTATGTATTTATGCATATAGAAATACATTTATGCAAATTATATGTCTGCTTTATACACACACATATATACACATATTATACAGGTATATATACACATATATACCTTTTATTTACTTTTTTACAATCTTTTTTTTTTAAAGATTTTATTTATTAGAGAGCAAGCGAGAGAGAAACAGCATGAGAGAAGAGAGAGGCAGAGGGAGAAGCAGGCTCCCAAGGAGCAGGGAGCCCAATGCGGGACTCGATCCCAGGACCCTGGGATCATGACCTGAGCCGAAGGCAGTCGCTTAACCAACTGAGCCACCCAGGCGCCCTTTTATTTACTTTTTTATGAGCTTAGGGAAAGAACAGTCTGGGGGTGCCTGGCTGGCTCAGTCGGTAGAGCATGTCTCTCTTAATCTCGGAGTTGCGAGTTCAAGTCCCATGCTGGGTGTGGAGCCTAGTTAAAATAAAAACATTTTTTTTTTTAGAAGGACAGTCTGATGTGGGTCATCCCCTAGTCCCTGTGGCTAAACCTCTGTCTACAGGGCCTTATGGAGCTATGTCACAGGGACCTCGTTCTACCATCTTTTGAGTACAACGTGGTGACAAGCAAGCTGAGCTTGAAACCAAGAACTTATTTTCTCGCTTTGAAGATGACCATAAATTAAGCACATATTCTGGAAATTAGAAATCAAATGCAAAATGAGATTGGAAATTTGAGATGTTGTTCTTGCAGAAGTAATTATGAAACATAATTGTACTCAGTAATACATTTAATAATCAAACAAAAGAGGAGCAGGTTTTGGTATTCCTTACAGTTTTAATATTTTATTTATTTATATATAGAGTGTGTGCGTGAGCAGGGGGAGGGGCAGAGGGAGAAGCAGACTCCCCATGGAGCAGGGAGCCTGATATGGGACTCCATCCCAGGACCCTGGGATTATGACCTAAGCCGAAGGCAGACGCTTCACTCACTGAGCCACCCAGGCACCCCCCTCTCATGTTTTTATTGACATAGCTGTAAGGTAGCAGAATCTAGGGCCCTGGTGTTTGGAAAACCACCGCGGGAGCCCAGAACTTCTTACTGCCTAACATAATGGGGGAGAAAAATAGACATCTATCAAGTTGTTGGGTTTTCCATCATTTGGAGCCCAAACTAATCCTATGCTTGCATAGGATATGCTTGCATTCCCTTGATTCCTCATTTCCCTAAAAGTACTGCCACTCCCTCATCTTCCTTCCCGGTCCAAGTATTTTGAGTCATCCATATACGTAACTTCCATATCTTCACTCCCTTCACGTCTCAAATGATTCCAGTGTGGCTCCCATCAACATCCCTACAAGAAATTGCTTTAGTCAGGCTCAGGACCTCCATTTGGCCAATCCTCCTTGTACCTGATGGTGTTCACTCTCTCTCGGGTCTCTTTATTCATAAGATTCTGTGATATCACATTCTTCTGTTTGGCCTCATGGGTCACTACCCCTTGGTCTCTTTTGCAAACCTACATTTCATTTGCCTTCTCCAGCACCCTTCCTTTGGTTTCCGAGACATTTTAACTCAATGTGTCCAAAATGGAACACCTGATTCTCCTCCTGCCCAAATGTGTTCCCACCTCCCTCTTCCTCATCATAGGAAACCGTCTTAGTGAATTCTCTAACTGGAATATGGAAGTTTTCTTTGATTCCTCTCTCTACCTCACTCTTCAAAACCCAAATCTCAAAGCAGTTGTGGTAGGGTCTACCTCAAGCATTATCACTGTATGCATCCATTTATGTCCATCTTTCTGCCACCCTCATCCAAGACAACATGATCTGTCTGTGAACTATGGAACAGCATCTGATCTGATTTTCCCCACCTTCACTATTTCTCTGTTCCAAGCTCTGCAGTGAATTGATATTACACTGAGAATAGAATCCCAGCTAGTTACCATGGATCATATGGCCCTATACAGCATTGTTCCCTCCCCCATGGCCTCAGTTCCTCAGAAAGGCTGAAGTTTTCCCCATCCCAGGAAGCTAATCCTTCTCACTCATAGTCTCTTCCAGCAGGGGTTCTTGTGGTTGGCTCTTTCTTACCCTTCTGATTTTTCTGTGTTATTGCCTGAGCAAAATCTTCATCGGCCACCTTATTTAAGGAGACACATACATGATCCTTTATCATGGGCCCCTCCTAAATTCCTTTAGAGCAATATTTTTTTTTTCTTTTTCAAGTAATAATTTCTGGGATTTATTGGCCCAAATAAAGATTTTTTTAAACAACTTTATTGAGGTATGACTTATATACTGTGAAATTCACCTGCTTTAAGTGTATATTCAATGTTTTCTACTTTAAGTAAACTTAAAGAGTTCTATAGCCATTGCTACAATTCAATTTCAGAACATCTCCTTCATGCCCTTTGAGAATCACTCCTCATTCCCACCCCAGGCCCAAGCAACCACTAATGTACTTTGTCTCTATAGACTTGCCTTTTGCAGACGTTTCATATCAATGGATACATTTAAAACGTGGTCTTTTGTATATAGCTTCTTCCACTTAGCATAATGTTTTCAAGATCCATCTTTATGTGTTATAACACACACCAGTATTTCATTCTTTTTTATTGCCAAATAATATTTCATTGTGTGTATATGCTATCGTTTGTTTTCTTGTTCACCAGTTGGTAGTTATTTCGACTGTTACCATTTTGGACTATTATATATAATATTGTACAGTACTTAACAAGTTTTTAAATGTCCCATTAAAAATAATAAGTACTTTGTCTCCTCCTAAGGCTACAAGACTGGCATCAATGACTGCCCGCTTTGTTATCAACCTGTGCCTCCTACCTAGCAAATTCCTATAATTTAACAAATGTATTTGTTAAATGAATGAATGATAATTAACTCCACGTTGATATCCAAAAGTCTCTTAAGGATCACAGACGGGGGGTGCCAGGGTAGCTCAGTCGCTTAAGCGTCTGACTCTTGGTTTCAGCTCAGGTCATGATCTCAGGGTCCTAGGTTTGAGCCCATGTCGGGCTCCATGCTCAGCACAGAGTCGGTTTGTCCCTCTCCTTCTGCTCCTCCCCCTGCTCTCCCTCTCTCTCAAAATACATAAATAAAATCTTTAAAAAAAAAGATCACAGATCGATTCAGATGATTGTAGAAGATGGGAGAAGGGTGATACTCTAATTTTTGGATGACATCAACTCTGGGTGACATAATCTCCCAAATCTGCTTCCACTTCTTGTTGTATCTATTCAGGAAATATTAGTCTGAGATGGATGGAGCCCACATACCCTCAGGGTAGTTTGCAGGATGCCCATCTCTGACTCTGGAAAGTCTTGGAGCCTTGCAAAAAATATGCAATGGTACTGTACATTTATCTGGAGTTCAGGAAATCAATTTTTTTTTTAATATTTTTTTTTAAGATTTTTTATTTATTTATTCATGAGAGACAGAGAGAGAGAGAGAGAGGCAGAGGGAGAAGCAGGCTCCCAAGGAGCAGGAAGCCCGATGCGGGACTCGATCCCAGGACCCTGAGATCATGACCTGAGCCGAAGGCAGACGCTCAACCATCTGAGCCACCCAGGCGCCCAGGAAATCAATCTTGAAGGCTATTCAGGACATGTCTTCCATATAATGAAATCAGACCACATGACTGGGAACCTGAATAGAAAACTCGGGAAGAGTTTTTAAATAAGAGTGTGTATGGATGTACATGTAGCAGACAGGGTCAAGGGAACTCTGTTTCCCCTGGGGCCACAACTAGAGAGACTTGACTCCTAGAAACAAGCAGAGTTCTCAGCAAACAAAGTGGCTCTATCCCGCCCCACACAAAGGTGAAAACTAGCTGCTGTTGTAAAGATGCTGTGTATCTGCTTCACTTAAACAGAGATATTCTAAACCTCCTGCAGGCAGTGCCCTGGGTGTCAACTTTGGTAAAGAACTGCAATCCGCATTGCTTCTTTATGAAACCATTAAATAAAATTAGAGAATCTGTGAACTTACTGTCGGAAGCTAAGGGTCCACCGAGAGCTACAGTGATTGTAGCCTGCTCCTCAGGGAAGAAAAGATCCAAGGAAAAAAGAGGCTGAGGAAAGCAGGCGAAATACCTGGGGCCTTCCAGAAGCCAAAATTAGGCACTTGAGGCCAATCTAGCAAAGGCCGGGAAGAGTCTAGGGTCTCAACAGCCATGAGGTTCAGAGAGGAAGGGCTGAGCAATTTTCTTCCCATGTGGACAGAACAGACTCCATTTTACTCAATAATTTCAGCCAAACTCTAAGAAGAATGTGGCAAATAAATAACCCTCCCCAAAACATTCTCTGTTTGTTGGAGGAAAACAAAACAAAGCAACTTCAGCAATGCAGATGAACTGCGTTTTGAAAGGGTAATTGGAAAATCTTTTGATGATTGGGTCTGGTAAGAGGGTGTTGGCTGGGAACCTGCCTGTTTAAACAGGGCAGGGACAAGAATGAAGAACAACAAAGGTTTTCCTTGAGCTAAAGGTGCCAGCAAGATGAGTTTCCGTGGGTGGAAGGGCTCAGGGGCAACTAGAAGGACATGAAGTGTCCAGGGATGAGCCAGCTAGAAATTCCTGGGACATAGGGAGGGACACTTAGCATCTGTCACAGCAGGCACCAAAAGAGGTCAACAGAAGAATACAGTTGAAGTAGTAACGAGAATTACTGGGACCACGTGAGGTTAATTGTGGAGAAAAGAATTCTGTCTGGGAAACGAAGAGGGGCTGGTGGCGAGAAAGCTGTGAGCAAACCCAAAGTCTGTGACTAAATAAATGATGTGACCAGACTTTACAAATAAATTTGGAGTGTGCAGAACCCAAAGTGCCTTTTATATTTATTTATTTATTTGAGGTATGTCCTCACACTAGTTCACAGAATAAGACTCAGCACCCATAACCCATCCCTCAAAGTATGCCCAGTGCCTACCAGCTCCCCTTGCAAAAACCTTCTTCCTCCACATTTCCTAACTCCCCTTCCCCTCCAGTCCTTTCTGGTTTTCTCCTAGAAGAGAAAGAAAGTGTAAGAACTCTGATTTAAAATGTCCTATGAAGGGGCGCCTGGGTGGCTCAGTCATTAAGCATCTGCCTTTGGCTCAGGTCATGATCCCAGGGTCCTGGGATCGAGCCCCGCGTCGGGCTCTCTGCTCCACGGGAAGCCTGCTTCTCCCTCTCCCACTCCCCCTGCTTGTGTTCCCTCTTTCGCTGTCTCTCTCTCTGTCGAAATAAATAAATAAAATCCTTAAAAAAAAAAAAAATAAATGTCCTATGAAGTCATGGAACAAGATAAAAATGAACACTACCATTGACAGACAACGTTTAGCAAAATTGAGAACAATTCTCACTAATTGGAAGGTTGGCCAGAAAAGGGAAAGCAATCCATCACCCATACAATGCCATCAGGATGAATGTTAGTTGAAAGATTCTTTCTTTGCCCTTTCCTTCCCGCTCTCAACCCCCCATTCCCACCGCCTCCCATGAGAACCATCATTTAGGTTCTCTTGCCACAGGATATGTAACTACAGATTTTTTTGAGGCTCTCAGAACTCAGTTTCTCCCTTCTATCTTCTGCTGATGAATACTTAACTTTTTAACATTGATAGGCATTCTCTATCTTCCAGAAAAAGGTAAGAAGACCCAGTACGTGAGTAGTCACATGGAGATCTGCTGAACATAAAGTGGGGAACGGCCAGAGCGAGTTTCATTGTGGGAGGTGTGGTACCTATAAGAGGAGTCCTTTAGGGGACGGCAGATTCTAGAGTTTTTCTCTGTGTTTGATAAACCACATATAGGCAGTAGGATTAGGATCAGACCTAATTTTTGCCTAGCAGAGTCACTGGTACGGAATACTGGGAATTGGGGCAGATGACATGGAACAGGAAACAGCTGAAACTCTTAGAAGCGATTTTCAGTCAGCACCCAAGTGGACTATGAGTGGTGTTCAGAGGGCTCCACTTAACACGAGTTCTGGGTGGAGGGCACTTTGGTTAAACATTAGTATGGAGAGGAAACAGCACCAAAATTAATGAAGGACCAAGAAAAGTTTACTACGGGAGCAATAAATAAATAGCACGTAGTCTATTGCCAGAACCAGAGAAATAAATATCTGAGGAACAGTTTGATTTGATTGGTAAAATGCAAGAAGACAGGTGTAGGAAAACTCCCTCTTCTTTGACGCGTTTCTCCTTTAGTCTCATCCTGGTACCACATTAAAATACTTTTCATACCAGCTATGGAGGCTTTCCTCCACCCCAAGTGATTCTCTGTGGCACCTGCTGTGTGTCCTACAATTTATCTCATTTCTGATCCTGTGTACCTGGAGATCGCGTTGGATCCCGCAGATCCTGTGTACCTGGAGATTGCGTCGGATCCCACAGGTTAAGGACTCTGTCCCACAAGACCGCCCTCACCCCACTTCAGATGCCATTCGAGAACCCAGATTGTCACCTCTGCTTCTCACCAGCCAGCTATAAATCAGAGGTTCCCATGAACCCCTCCTTGGGTTCAATTTATTGGCTAGAGAGGTTCACAAAACTCAGGAAACCAGCTTACTTACAGTTTACCTGTTTATCATGAAAAGATATGAAAAAGAATACAGGCTCCCTTTCTGGTCACCTTCCTCATGGACTTCCAGCAACCTGGAAGGGGGAATTACAAGAAGAAGGCAGAGTGGGTATCTGTGCACTTGCCAGTGACTGGGATAATCCCATATGAGCTTTCCTGCTATAGACTGAATAATGGCCCCCCCAAAGATGTCCATGTCCTAAGTCTACAAACTTGTAAATATGGAACTTTTACAAGGCAAAAGGTAACCTTGCAAATGTGATTAAGGTTTTTGAGATGAAGAGATGATCCTGAATATCCGATGTAATCACCAGGGTCCTTATGAAAGGAAGCCTGGAGGGTCAAGCTTAGAGAAAAGGATGAGGTTGCAGGGTTGTGTGTGTGTGTGGGGGGGGTCATGGGTCAAAGAATGGAGGTGGTTTCTAGAAGCTGTAGAAAGCAAGGCAACATATATCTCCCCCCTCCCAGAGCCTCCAGAATCAACCCAGCTCAGCCAATCGGTATTAGACTTCTGACTTCCAAAATATAAGATAATAAACGTGTTGTTTTAAGCCACTAAATTTGTTACAGCAACAATAGGAAACAATACATATCTTAAGAAATGTTCCTGGAAATAATAGCATGTATTTTGGCATCTGTGGAGATGGAAACTGTGTGAGACCAATTAAGCTAACTTACAAAGAAATTTCCAACTCTGAGCCCTGCATAATATCAGAACTGTGATGGATCATACCAGTGACAAAAAATAAACTAAGAATATAATTGTCTCACTGGGGCAAGAATGGATAGTAGCAATGGGCGGAAATCATACTGAAAAAAAGAAAACCCACAGAAACTCCACTAGTGATATCAAGAACAAACTTCAGACACTGAAGTAAATACTCAAGGGAACATAAAAATGTAGAAGATCTTGATAGTAAAACAGAAATTCATAAGAGTTTTGGAGGAAGAAGACAGAACAACTGGAACAGAAACAGTATTCAAAGACAAAATTAAAGAAAACTTCACTGCGTTATAAACACTAAAATAGGCACGGCAAATAGTTTCATAGCAGAACAAGCAACTTCTGTGGAAAAAAATAAATAACAGGCTGGCAGGATAATTAAATGATGGAAGTCCATATCAGATAAGCATATGGGAATAAAAAGACAATTTTTTAAAAAGGACCCATAAAGTAACACAAAACAGGCTGACCTCAGACTTTTCTGCCGAAAACACTAAAAGTAAGAAAAAAGCATCTACTCAGTCTGAAGGGCATTAGACTCTGACTCCCTATATTGTCACTAGCCACTATTTCTCTGCTATGGAAAGGCTTCCTGGTACATTTTCAAATAATCTGAACATTGATCATCCATGTACTGTGATTTTTGAAAACAAATTCACACTTAGATACTGGCCCACGGAGAGATGAATCAAAATGATAAAACCAGGAATGAGAATTCCATGGCACCATACAGCCCCATCTTCACTTTTGCAAATTGTATTCTGATTTTAGAAATACAAATTAGGAAGCTAGTTTAGAGGATGATTATGTGTTGAGAAGTGTATCCTGCCTTTGGAGGCAAGTACGGTCCTGTGTTGCTGTCTTCAGCTATTCCTCTCGAAGATTCCTTCCTGGAACCAGGGAATGATGTTGTGGGGCATGAGCCGGTTGCTTATGTTTGTGACTTCAAACAATAACTAGTGACCTCAGCCCTCGTTACAGATGACCCCACTCTTACATTTGGAGAACATGACGCTGCACCATGAACTACCCCCTCCTCACGACCTTTGCTTCCTAGAGCCAGAGATACACAGAGCAGCAGAAATGATCATCAGTTCATTCCCAGCGCTATCGCCAAATGAATTTTTTGCATCATCATCGAAACTCGTATTGAATGACTTGAGTCACGGATTTTTCTTTTTAAATGAGCAAAGTATCATGATAATCCTAAGAGTAGCACATAGTATGTTTCATGAAGTTTCATTTTTTTCCAGGTTTTTAGTTATTAAAAACTTCTATAATTTGTGTTTTTTTAATACAGATTTCTTTGTATGTATACCCACTATAGGAAACATGCAATGCAGAAAATAGATTTCATTTTTGGTGCCATTATGTTTTGTTTTTCTTTTTCTTTTCAGCTTGTGAATTCACTCCCCCCTCTTCTCTCGCTGCTCACATCAGCCTACTTCTCCACAGGGAAATAATATGAATTACCCAGTAATAATCTTTCCATATGTCTTCAAGCACATACATTCTTATACAAATATAATCCTATGATCCTCAATCAGTGGATATAGAGGGTTGTGTGTGTATGTGCACGTATACGTGTCTGCGTGTGATTACTTGTTTTTCCAAAATGAGCTATACTTCCTACACAAGGATTTTCCTACTCAACAATTTTTCATGGAATTCCATCTGAGTCATCTGATAGGGCTCTATTTCTTTTTCTTTTTAGGGGTTGCATTTTAACCTATGCAGTGGGGGTACTGAGCTTGAATCGTTTTTGTTTCTTTTTCTTATTTTTTTTCTTCTTTTGCCTTCTTTCCTTCCCTTCCTTCCTTCTTCCTTCCTCCCTCCCTCCCTCCCTCCCTCCCTCCCTCCCTCCCTCCCTCCCTCCCTCCCTCCCTTCCTTCCTTCCTTCCTTCCTTCCTTCCTTCCTTCCTTCCTTCCTTCCTTCCTTCCTTCCTTCCTTCCTTCCTTCTAGCTATGAAAAACGCTGTAGCCAACACCCTTATATATGTCCCACATACTGCCTGAAAGTGGACAGCTTTTATTTTGGGGGGTGGACTCCTGAGAGTGGGACTGCAAAATGGAAAGATAAAGGCACTTTTAACTTAAGATATGCTATCAGATTGCTTTCCTAAAATGCAAAAATTCTTGACGATTTTACAAACTATGTATGAATTGTACTCTTTTACACACATTCCTGCCATCAATAGGTGATACAGATTTTTCTTTCAATTTTGTCAGCTTGATGAATATCAAATGATACTTCACCATTTTGTTATTTGCATTTTCCTGCTGCCAAGCGACTTTGACCGTCTTTTTATTTTCCGGGGGCTGTGTGGATTGGCTCCTCCACCACCTTCTTACAGCTCATCATTCTTCTTTTGGGCTGTTTGTCTCCATCTTGATAGTTGCTAAGAGCTGGTGGTATGTATTAGCTATTAACTCTTTTAGTCTATTCCCTTTATAATAAAAAGGAATTTTATTTTAGAAAAAGAGGCAGAAGATAAAAGGATCTGAAATGTATTCAAAGATGAGAATGCTTAAAACATTCTCTTTTGGTAAGATTTAGATTTTAATTGGCATCAAGCCTAAACAGAAAGAAGATCCTAGAGATACTTCTAATCATCAAGGAAAGGATATAAATCAATACTCTCTGGTGCTTGATTCGCACTTCACCCATAGATATTGAATCTGTATGCCCTAGAGTATCTGGATACATGATGATGCTGAAAAGCTGAGGATGTGTTATGTTTGGAACATTTATGGAGAAGGGGCCTGAGCAAGATGCCAATGGCAGCAGGCGGTGGAGACTTAAACTTTCAGGTTCTCGGTGACAGGAGTGGAACTTTGGTGTTTTTTTGTTGGTTTGGTATTTTTACTCTGATTTCTTTTTATGGTGGGAAAATACATATAAAATAAAATTTTTAAGTGTACAATTCTGTTCAGTGGTATTACGTATATCCATATGATTGTGCAATCATCACCACCATCTGTTTCCTGAACTTTTTCATCATCACAAACTGAAACTCTGTACCTATTAAACAAAGGCTCCCCATTTTCTCCTCCCCAGGCCCTGGCCACCACCATCCTACTTTTGGTCTCTATCAATTTTACTACTCTAAGTACTTTACATGAGTAAATCTTATAGTATTTATCTTCTTGTGACTGGCTTATTTCACTCAGCATAATGACTCCAAAGTTCATCCATGTTGTAGCATATAACAAAATTTCCTTCCTTTTAAGGCTGAATAATATTTCACTGTAGGTATATACCACATTTTGTATATCCATTCATCCACTGATGGACGCTTGGGTTACTCCCACTTTTTAGCTATTGTGATAAAGCCTACCATGAACATGGGATTACAAATATGTCCTCAAGACTCCATTTTCTTTTTTCTTTTTTTTTTTTTTTTTTTAGTATCTATCCAGAAGCGGAATCTCTGGCTCATATGGTAATTCCACTTTTCATTTTTGAAGAACTTCCATACTATATTACACAGTGGCTAGGCCATTTTACCTTTCTTTTTTTTTTTTAATTTTTATTTTATTTTTTTAAAGATTTTATTTATTTATTTGAGAGAGAGAGAATGAGAGAGAGAGAGCATGGGGGGGGAGGGTCAGAGGGAGAAACAGGCTCCTCGCTGAGCAAGGAGCCCGATGTGGGACTTGATCCCAGGACTCCAGGATCATGACCTGAGCCGAAGGCAGTCGCTTAACCAACTGAGCCACCCAGGTGCCCGGCCATTTTACCTTTCTACCCACAGTGTCCAGAGTCTTGATTTCTCCAAATCCTCATCAACACTTCTTTTTTTTTTCTTTAGTAGCCACCCCAATGGGTAGAAGTAATATCCTACTGTAGCTGTGGTTTGCATCTCCCTAATGATGAGGGATGTTGAGCATCTTTTAATGTATTTATTAGGGGCGCCTGGGCGGCTCAGTTGGTTGAACGACTGCCTTCGGCTCAGGTCATGATCCTAGAGTTCCGGGATCAAGTCCCGCATTGGCCTCCCTGCTCAGCGGGGAGTCAGCTTTTCCATTTGACCTTCCCCCCTCTCATGCTCTCTCTATCTCATTCTCTCTCTCAAATAAATAAATAAAATCTTTAAAAAAAAGATTAATGTATTTATTAGTTGTTTGTGTATCTTCTTTGGAAGGACCTTTGTCTTGAGGTTGGCACGGGCTTGATCCCACAAAGGAAGCTGATATTCAGTTCTAGGCTCAAATTCCCAGAGCATCCAGACCATCATGAATAAGAGTGACGTTTGCCTGCATGATTTAAAGGCAACAGAGGTAACCCTGAGGGAGTGCACCCCCTCCCACTAACTCACCCAATGAGAAAGGACAATGACAACAACAGTGGTCCCTGGGGCAAATGTTCTACTCAGTTTCTCTATCACATGGCCATTGATCTCTGATGTGGGAACCTCTGTGGGCTCCACCACTTACCGCTTCTATAAAATTGGGCAACTTCCATGTGGTACTTATCTTATAAAATGGGCCTTGACTTGCTTTTCTGTAAAATCCGGAAAATACCTCCAGGAGCTATTTGTCGGATCAAGTGTTGAATGTAAATGAAGTTGCTTTAAAATGTATTGAAAACATTATAGAAATGTGACTCTTTTGACAACTCTGTTTTAAAAAGATTATTTATTTATTTTTGAGAGAGAGAGAGAGAGCAAGAGCAGGGGAAGGGACGAAGGAGAGGGAGAAGCAGACTCCCCGCTGAGCAGGGAGCCCGATGTGGGACTCAATTCCAGGACCCTGGGATCTTGACCTGAGCTGAAGGCAGACACTTAACCGACTGAGCCACCCAGGTGCCCTGCTTTGGCAACTTATCAGAGGAGGTCTGATTTCATTCTGTGAGCTGATGAACCCCAAAGGGTGATTATTAACCCCCTTTTTTTGAGCGAGAATAAGAGGTGATTTAAGTATGGTTCCTTAAATATGTGTATATATTATTAAAACCTCTTCTTCAGTAAAGATGTTTTTGGGAGAGACCTAGCTATGGTAAAATGTCTGATTCAAAGGTATGATTCCTAAGATAAGTGTTGAGCAATGGAAGACACTCCCTCTTTTCCCCATCCAAAATTTCAAAAAGCACAGATGAGCTACCCATCAGTGAATGCATGGCTGTGTGCATGATGATCAACCTTTTCGACCTGACCCGAGGACTGAGGTCCTGGGGAGTTGTGGGGAGGAACAGGCAGCACCACGCCTGACCTGCTAGGTATGGACCACATTATTCTCCCTGCCTCCTCCTCATGGCAGCCAGGTGCTTTTTGAACTCAGAAACATTATTTCTGCCATTTATATCATATCAAAAAAATTGGAAAATATAAGTAATAAAAGTGAAATCTGCTGGTTGGCAAAGTGGGTTATGAATCATGGTGGTTCTCTGAAGAATTTGAGCCAAGAGGATATTTTGGTTTAAACGAGTAATATAATTCAGGCCAAAATGGCTTCCAGATTTGAACTTGCAAAAAAATAGTGGTGGCTTACCATGTTACTTGGCTGACATAGATAGGGCGATCCCCACTCTTGGGATTAAATAAAATTTCTAGGAAAAATCAAAATCAGCTTGTATATTTTATCTCTGGAGGGCATGGGAAGAAAAGAGACAAAATAGGGATCATTAAAACATTGTAAGCTGTTAGTCATCAAAAAACCTTTCTCTATGTTCTATAAATTCTATTCCAGCTGCATAAACTGCACTGGACCCAAGGACAGCCTCCACGAAGGGGAGGGGGGAAACACAACCACATAATAGAACTGGGGACCACTTTCATGGCAACGTGGCCATAAACCAGTGTGTTGGAATTCCATCAAGATGACATCATTCCCGACGTGACATTGGAGAGCCCACCCTCCATTTCCCCTTCATCTCTGCCTCCCACTCGCCTCCTTTCCTCTTAAAGAGATGATGAAGCTGCCCGTGCAGCACAGAAGGATAATAAAAACCTGTATCCCTTAAGCTGAATTCAGCCCATTGAACTGCACAAACAGCAATAACCAAAACAAAGCTAGCAGGAAACGTTTGCACAGAGCATCTGTTATGATCACATAACCACGAGACAGCTGTTTAATCCCAACTGTTAACATAAGATCATTTGTGTGTTTGAAGAGCAATCCCATTTGGATTTCCCCCTTTATTTATTTATTTTCTAGCTCTTCCAAGAGAGAGGCTTTCTCAGCTGTAGGATGCAATTTGTGTTTCCTGGCTTTTTCCACTTTCACCCTTAGCTTCCGAACAAGAGGGGTGGTGTGGTTTTCTAACTCTAAATACTCAGAGGGGAGAGAGGATGGCTGTGTGGTCTCCTAGTTGGGAGCAGGGCATGGCCCTTTCTTGGCCTTTGGGACCTGCTTTTTGCTCCCCAGAACATTCATAAACCATTTTGGTGAGATTATGGGAAAAGGCCCCCACATGAAACATGTCTGGTGGTCTCTGCCAAATTCTGGTTGAGACTTGAGTTTTCTCAGCACCACCCAGGTTTGGAACCAGTCCCTGTAAAGTTCAGTTCCAAAACCTAAAAACAAAGTCATTAGGCCCCCAATTGCTCTGAAAGGGTCAATGAAGGATGTCAGCAGTTTGGGTGGCCTGTCTCAATGCCCACTTTGGAAGCCTGAGCAGAACACCTAGATGGCTTACAAGGGTGAGTTTTAATCAAACTCTTCCTTTTATTTTTTCCATTTATATCATACCTCTGTGCCTTCAGGCTCCCCAAATGCTCAGGGGAGGATATGCATGCTTCACTGTTGAAAGGCAGCCAGCGTGTGGAAGAAGTGGTTGATGTCTGTGGCAAGCCATGCACCGCTGACCACGTGGTCCTGGGGTGAGGGGAGGTTGCCATGCAAATGGGGACCGGCACTTGAAATTGGTATTACATCAGTCTTTCTTCACCTCCTTCTTTAAATATTTCATCCCAGAGAATCCTCCGTCTTGATCCCAACACGATAACAACATGTGTAATACGCGGTTTATCTTTCTGGGAAAGTGGAAAGCCTAAGTCCTTCTAAGCGTCGAAAAAATGTCTTAAACCTGATTCTTAGGACAAGTTCATTTCTCGGACGTGTGAATCTTGTGAATGTAGGGACTTTTCACTTCCTTCCTTCCTTTCCTTCCTTTGCCTGATGTTTAGTTTAATTTAATTTTCAGCTTTTTTGAGGCAAAACTGACAAATAAAAATTGCACATATTTCAGGTACACAACTTAATGTTTTGATACACGGATACATGGTGAAGCGATCACCACTATCAAACTAACTTGTTCACTTTTAACTTGTGAAAAATATAAGCTGTTTTACATGTAACTCTCATCTTTCCGAAATGAAAACTACCACGACAATTTTTTGGATGACCTCTGAATTTCTCCTGAATAAAATAGCCTCTCTTCTTCTCCCTTTGGCTCCACATTCACAGTTACTGCTTTCATCTCCATCCCCGCCCCTCAAAGAAGTTAGAAGAGACTAGGTGTCATTTTTCTGAGACTTAGTAAGAAAAAGAAAAGTCGTCAGTTATGGCAGCAGTCAAAAGATATTGACTATCAATGTTGGAAAAAAAATATTTAGGTCAGTCTATGGTGTGATTTATTATCATACTTAGATAAAATGTTTTTGCTTTTAACTTGACATTCTTTATCACACACAGAAAAGTTTGCATCCCCCTGCGGGGAATGGGGGGGGTGGTACTGTGGCATCCACAGATTGTGAACATCCATCTTAATGTTCAACTTCCCCTACATGGGACAAAATCACTGACATCTTTAATGGGAGAAAATCCTTTATCGACTGATTCATTTCCATGTTTTGTTTCTGCAGCTAGACGGGATATCCTGTAAGTTGGTGAAAAGGGAGGGAAATTTAGTACTATCCGTTTCTGATTTGCCATTTATTATTATTATTGTTCTTTTACTCTTGAGATGATATTATATTCATTGACTGATTTTCATATATAACACCTATTTTGGGTGATTTGTTTTTCTTCCTTCCCATTCTACCCTAGTTAACAAATTACTCTTAGCAGGAATTGGAAGAGAGTTTATCTTTACTATGTAAAGAAGTCATATCATTTACTATTTGCTACTTTTCTTAAAAATAGATAATGATCCAGTTATTTTGTACCCTAAGTTACTGAATAAAAGCCCTGGCTTATTTTATGTGTTTTAGTTAAGTATGGGACCAGTTGAGGATATGGTTTTGATTGATTTTAGAAGAAGAGGAACTGCCCAAGTGGAGAGAAAAATCCCACTGTCTGAGCCAGAACGCAAAAGTTACAAGTATCTCTTAGATTCTCATTAGTCAGCTAAAACCAGGAAATAAATATCCTACTGTTTTGTGATCACCTCCAGTTACTGCTGTAACAGGAAACACAAGTGAGGGAGAGATGATCTGAGGAAAACTGGAGTCCCAATTGGACAGTGACTGACTAACATACCACACACACCTCACCAGGACACCTACCTCCCATGAAAAGAACCAGATAAATCTACCATCTCCGCATTAACGTTTGAAACCGGCCAAAATTTTTTCTGAAACTTTAGTCTAGCACTCAAAGTTTTAGAAAAGCATTTGTCTGGATTATTAAGCTCTGTTGCATTTTTGTCAAGTATAAAATGCTGCATTTCAAGGGAGTATATGTCTTTGAACAAAGCTTGCAGATTTTCCCATTCAGCGTGCTTTAGTGTTCTACCAAACATAAGATAGATCTTGGCAAGCAACTATTCATCAAGAAATCATGGTTTTGGGGTGCCTGGGTGGCTCAGTCGTTAAGCGTCTGCCTTCGGCTCAGGTCATGATCCCAGGGTCCTGGGATGGAGCCCCATATCGGGCTCCCTGCTCAGCGGGAAGCCTGCTTCTCCCTCTCCCACTCCCCCTGCTTGCGTTCCCTCTCTCGCTGTGTCTCTCTCTGTCAAATAAATAAATAAAATCTTTAAAAAAAAAAAAAAAGAAAAGAAATCATGGTTTTACACACAAGCATCTTTGAAATAAGGGCAGGTAGAAAGTTAAATGGCGTGATATCCTGGGTGAGGACTGAGAAATGAACCAATTCTGAATTAGCCAGAGACTTCGTTTTATAAGGTAGATCCTCCCTGTCCTTATATTGTCTTCCCTTCGGTATGATATGACTCTGAGTGGCAGACCATTCTACATTTCCCTTCAAGGCAAGACCAGAGGCCACAGGGAGTTCTTGTTTACCTATTATCTACTCTTCTGATTAGTTGATATTATATCATTTTTCCTCATGATTCTTGATAGTAAACTCTGACAACTTATTCAGCATTTTTTTTTAAAGATTTTATTTATTTATTTGAGAGAGAGAGAATGAGAGACAGAGAGCATGAGAGGGAGGAGGGTCAGAGGGAGAAGCAGACTCCCTGCCGAACAGGGAACCCGATGCGGGACTCGATCCCGGGACTCCAGGATCATGACCTGAGCCGAAGGCAGTCGCTTAACCAACTGAGCCACCCAGGCGCCCTTATTCAGCATTCTTTAATATAAGACACAGAGGATAAGATTAGAAGCACTCCTAAAATTTACTTTCCATACATCTTTTTTTTTTTTTTAATGTTTTATTTATTTATTCAGGAGAGTCACAGAGAGAGAGAGAGAGAGAGAGAGGCAAAGGGAGAAGCAGGCTTCCCGCGGAGCAGGGAGCCCGATGTGGGGCTCGATCCCAGGACCCTAGGATCATGACCTGAGCCGAAGGCAGACGCCCAACCATCTGAGCCACCCAGGCGCCCCTCCATACATCTTTTAAAAAGTGTATATTTCAGGTATGTCTTAAAAAACAATATTTGCAATCTGACTTAAATTGTTGGACTGTAGCCCCTCTTTACTCCCTCCTCAGACCATCTTTTTGTTTACCATCCAACAATATGCACATGCTATGGAGGCAAATGGAAACTCTGTCGAAGACTGGCTTATTCCTGAGGAGGATTTGGTAGTACTCAGGACATATTCCCATTTGTTCTTATAAATCTGATAGGACATAACTCAGCACAATATGGAGGGTACATCTCATTTTACTTGTTACAAATATTCCAGGGAAGATTTTATACCTAGAAATATGTGTTTTGAATTTATTAAATGGCTTGGTTGCTTTTTTGGTTTTCTTTTCTTTTTCTTTCTTTTTTTTTTTTTTTTTAAACTAAATTGATAGAATTGATTGGTAATTTGGGCATTGAATACAGGAAGATTCTTTTGACAATTGAATCAAAGTATGTTTAATATTTTTTAAAGGCTTTTCATTGAGCCAAAAAAAAAAGTACTTTGAGAAAAATGGTCTGATTAAGCATTTTATACAATCAGAATACTTACGCCAGCCAATTTCTGATACCTCATTCCTTCAACCAACTGAAGTGGTAAATTGAGGCAATTATCCCGAACACCTTTCCTTAATTATAGGGATTGTCTAGGCAAGCAAGTTATGGGCCTAAATTTTGGCAATAATTATCTTAATTTGCACTTTGTTTTGCATGTGAAGACACAGCCTTAGCATCATGGTCACTTATAATTTTGTATCCGAACTATGTAGCTAAACACACTTGAAAACAGAAATTCATCCAAAAGATATTTTAATACCAGTGCTAGCTTGATTTGTTTAATCTTACATTCTTTTATTGTATTTTCCAAATTTCTCAAAATGAGCTTGTATTATATTTACAATTTGAAACCAATGAGCATATCAAAAATTATATTGAAATAAAATACCTTGAATTAATTTACAGAGTTTCTCAATGTGTGGTCTGGGATGGGAAATTGTTGCAACCACCTTTGGAAAATACAATCTGTCACAGAGCCCTTCTGGTAATATGCGGTACCTGACCACCTCCTCTCTTTAAAAACCACAGGCTTAGTAGTAGGAGCCTTTTTAGTTCAATATACTCAAAGATCTCATTCAAAAGTGTAGGGTTGATTTCTGTGAACAGGATGTTCATTTAAAGCGAGCTCTCTTCCCTGGTCTCTCCCATGGGACTTGTACTCTTCACCTTGGAGTCTACCCTTGTTCTCTCTTTGGCCAACCTCTCATCTCTTTAATGAAACAAGAAAAACAAAAACAAGAAGAATAGTCACTTCAAATTATTGAAATTAAGGCAGCATTGTCCAGCTCTATGTTGGCTCTGTTTATTTATATTATCTAGAGTCCAAAATTAAATATGAAAAATAAAAACCGGGGCGCCTGGGTGGCTCAGTTGGTTAAGCGACTGCCTTCGGCTCAGGTCATGATCCTGGAGTCCCGGGTTCGAGTCCCGCATCGGGCTCCCTGCTCAGCAGGGGGTCTGCTTCTCCCTCTGCCCTCTTCCCTCTCATGCTCTCTGTCTCTCATTCTCTCTCTCTCAAATAAATAAATAAAATCTTTAAAAAAAAAAAAAGAAAAAGAAAAACCATGATCCTCAGTTGGCCAATAAATAAAATTAAGGCTTAATCAGAGTATCTTGTGCCCAAGGTCACAGAACCAAGAAAGGTAGACAAAATTGGAATCGAGATCTGACTCCCCAACCTACCTCTTCCCTACTTATATCACACAGAATCTATGATGCCATTGGAACTGTGACCAGAAAGATCCCAATGGGAACCAAGAGTTTTTCGGCAGTCTCTCAAACCAATAGGACACATTCTCTTCAGTTCAATAAAGTCAACCTGGACCTTACTACTTAAAAACGAACAACAAAACCTTGAGATTGGATCAGATCAGTGAAAAATATAAACACTTAAAAAATTCTTCTCTTCCAGAACTCACTTTGAGGTGGAGCCTTATATTGTACTTTACTGTTGAGGAAAAGGAACGGAAACTTAATTACTTATGTTTGGCCAGATATTTTACATATACTTTTTTTCATATACTTTATACTTTTTTTCATGTACTTCTCACACGAAACCTGTGAGGTCGAGGTCGGTCTCCACTTCAGAGATAAGGATCGGACAGATTAGGTAACTTTCTCAAGGTCACAAACTAAGAAACCACAGA